>NC_060120.1:144216019-154216019 GCF_021461395.2 Schistocerca americana
TCCTGACAAAACTCTACCATCTGGTGAGCAAAATGTATGAGACAGGCGAAATACCCTCAGACTTAAAGAACAATATAATAATTCCAATCTCAAGGAAAGCACGTGTTGACAGATGTAAAAGTTACCGAACTATCTGTTTAATAAGTCACAGCTGCAAAATACTAACGCGAATTCTTTACAGACGAATGAAAAAACTGATAGAAGTCGACCTCGGTGAAGATCAGTTAGGATTCCGTAGAAATACTGGAACACGTGAGGCATTACTGACCCTACGACTTATCTTAGAAGCTATATTAAGAAAAGGCAAACCTACATTTCTAGCATTTGTAGACTTAGAGAAAGCTTTTGACAATGTCCACTGGAATACTCTCTTACAAATTCTGAAGGTGGCAGGGGTAAAATACAGGGAGCGAAAGGCTATTTACAATTTGTACAGAAACCAGATGGCAGTTATAAGAGTCTAGGGATATGAAAGGGAAGCAGTGGTTGGGAAGGGAGTGAGACAGGGTTGTAGCCTCTCCTCGATGTTCAATCTGTATACTGAGCAAGCAGTAAAGGAAATAAAAGAAAAATTCGGAGTAGGTACTAAAATCCATGGGGAGGAAATAGAAACTTTGAGGTTCGCCAATGACATTGTAATTCTGTCAGAGACAGCAAAGGACTTGGAAGAGCAGTTGAACGGGATGGACAGCGTCTTGAAAGGAGGATATAAGATGAACATCAACAAAAGCAAAACGAGGATAATGGAATGTAGGTGAATTAAATCGGGCAATGCAGCGGTAATTAGATTAGGAAATGAGACACTTAAAGTGGTGAAGGAGTTTTCCTATTTGGGGAGCAAAATAACTGATGGTGGTCGAAGGAGAGAGGATATAAAATGCAGACTAGCAATGGCAAGGAAAGCGATTCTGAAGAAGAGAAATTTGTGAACATCGAGTATAGATTTAAGTGTCAGGAAGTCGTTTCTGAAAGTATTTGTATGGAGTGTGGCCATGTATGGAAGTGAAACGTGGACGATAAATAGTTTGGATGAGAAGAGAATAAAAGCTTTCGAAATGTCGTGCTACAGAATAATGCTGAAGATGAGATGGGTAGATAACATAACTAATGAGGAGATATTGAATAGAACTGGGGAGAGGAGGAGTTGGCGTCACAACTTGACTAGAAGAAGGGATCGGTTGGTAGGACATGTTCTGAGGCATCAAGGGATCACCAATTTAAAATTGGAGGGCAGCGTGGAGGGCAAAAATCCGAGATGGAGACCAAGAGATGCATACACTAAGCAGATTCAGAAGGATGTAGGTTGCAGTAGGTACTGGGAGATGAAGCAGCTTGCACAGGATAGAGTAGCATAGGGAGCTGCATGAGTCCAGTCTCAGGACTGAAGATCACAACAACAACATTCTAAGATGCAGTCAGATAGGAAATTTGTTCTTTTTTAATGATTCCTTAACGAGTAACATTGTTGTAGTGTATAGAACATTTGTTCCCACGAATAACTAATGGTTGTATTCCATTTTCAGATTTCTGTCTGTGTTTCGTGGACTCTGTTCCATGTCCGAGTATTTATCTACGTTGCAATACCAGCATCGAAAGTTATGGATGGGAGAGAATATACGTTGATATACGTACAAGGGATATGTTGAGTGAGATGAAACTTTAAAAGCTGATACTGAGCTGCGGTGACGTAATAGGATATAACACGTAATTTGAATCAGAACGAGGAGTAAAAAGCCGAGAGAGCGGGAACTGGTGAAGATTAAAATTATCAGTATCATGGAGCACAGTCAGAATAGGGTAGAAGGGGATTTGGGAGGGAAAGAAGTGGTCTCTCCTGCAGAACAGCCAAATCTAACCATCAGCGATAAGGAATTTAGCGAGTTTGATTACATACAAACTGACATGTATTAGACAATGGGAGTGGTAACGACAACGAGAAGTAAAACGAAGTTGCTTCACGACACGTCGAAGCCGTAGTGATTATTCTAAACTACGAGATATAAGGAAGCGATAGGCCAGAAACGTCGGCGAGACGTGATGGTCATATGAGTTCACAAGCTCCTTCTCCCAGCAGACAGTATCTAATGAAGCTAATTTCGTAGAACTTGAATTTTAAAGAAAGTAAGTGTAGATGCACAGAGGAGGACGGACGAGATAAACAAGGACATAAGAGAAATGCAGAGACGGGTGAATGAAATACAGAAGGAAGTACAGGAAGCTAGGAAATAAGCGAAAGATGAAGCAGAAAAGACTATGTTAACGTTGAAAGTAATTATATATGTACAGACCTTATAAACTGATTCATACTACATCAATTCGACAACAAATCGTTCAAATGAGATTTGGTGCAAGTAACTAATTAACTATCTAAGAAAGAGACCGTCAGCACTCTGTGGCTATGGTAATAAGTGATCCTCTGAGCATATCATTTTTACAGTCCCTGTGCACGCGGAAGCTAGAAGGTCTGAACGTCATTACCGCGAAATGAAGCTGACAACTTTTGATATCAATACGTTAAAGTTACTGAACCTTCTAGAAACAACATACCCAGAAATTAACTAAAGAAGTTCAGAGTAGATATTAATAATGGAAACAAACATACAGGTTGTGAAATGTTGTCTGAGATGAGGGGATGAGCGAGAGACCAATGATGTGGAAGGAGTGAATAGAGATCAGTAGTGCTGATGTGATGAGGGACAGAAAATCAGTATAACGTGGTTCGCTGACGACGTAACAGAAATCCTCGAAAGGGAACGGGAAGTGAGTCAGGACTTACTGAAACCTGATACCTATAAGATGCACATAAACAAAAACAAAATTTACGTAACTGCGTGCCCAGGAGGTATCCACGCCGGATGGCTAAAAGTTCAACTTGGGCAAGAGACTGTTCAAGATGTGGTCGGAATTTGCTGTCTGCAAAGAATATTGATAAGGACTAAGACACCAAAAGAACTAGTAGCGAGGGCAAGCCCAGATGAAAGGACTTTTAATAAAACGGAACAGCTACCACCATAGATTACAAGAAACCTTAAGATCAGAGAAATATTAACGGAAAGCTGTGTTTGGAATTTAGGGTTGCAGGGGTGCAGAAGAAAGAAATGGAATTCATCGAGTATAGAGTGGAGATATCCTGTGCAAGTCAATGAGTAAAAAAAATTGTCAACGTAATAAAACGAAAATACAGAACGACTTGAAATATGTTGCGAAACAATATGTTGCTGTAAATTTTAGTTGAAGGAATAGTGGAAGGAAAGAATCGGCAGCCGACTTAGATATACATATATTAATCAGATAGCTGAAGGAGTAGGATGCATCAGTTACCCTGAAATTAAGAGGATATCCGATAAGTGACATTACTGCGGAAGACGATCTGTATTTTAAATGTGAGGCACGTGGTCATAATGGTGGATGGCAGGCTATAAAATGATTTCATAGAATAGGTGTACATGATATTTCATGAGGAACAGTAAATATTGTAGGAGATGATAGTCTAGACTAATTCGAATAAAACTTCTGTGCAGTGGCTACGCGTCATAGTTAAAAGTCTCGCACCGCTCGTCGGCTGGTGTCAAACCTGATGGTTTCTTCCAGCCACCTATGTAAACAACATAGACTGGCCAAGACGACGCCATATTCTAAGCATTTGAAAACGTAGCCGCTATGTTTTACAACGTCAGATTGGGTGACACAAGGCGTCTGCTAGCATGGAATTCTTTTTGTTAAGCAATAGCATTTGCTGTTGTCAGTTACAGAAGCGATGCGTTTCAGGATATCGTTCCCATTATGAAGTGCGTTTATCGTGTACTGTGTCATCTTAAACCTGACACCTGTAGCGTGCGAGCTTCTGCAGCATTTTGGTGAATTTACCATGATGTAATCAAGACAATTTCGTAGTTACCGATGTGTATCTTTCCGTAAAGATACAGAAAAATTACTTTGTATCTTTTACGTTCGGTTAGTCTACTTCTGACTCGAATGATGTTCAACGTCTGGCAGTACTGATTTATATAATTATCAGAGACACATATAACAGAGCTTTAGTATTTATACTCAAAGCAAACGATAGTCGAGCGAACGAACGTTTAACAACGTGGTTCGTAGACTTAATTATTGTTTGACATTGAGGAGAATTCCAGCGATGTAGACTTTTTTTTTTGGCGTTACATTGTTTTATGTGACTTAAGAGCAGTTCTAATAGCAGTCAGGACTGTCATGTTTCATAGTATATTGCCTTGGTATTTTTTCTTTCTTGGAAAGGTTGAATGTTCATAAGTTTGTGGAACCTGCTCCATGGTTCAACAGTCTATAGAACACTATGAATCTGATGTCAACCTGCCGCTCTTATTGTATAAAAGTAAGTACCGCTGTTTAACGAGCAAAATCATTGTTTTTATAATCGCAGGCTTTAGAGGACCATTTGATGATGGGTTAAACGAAACTGAATCATGTTTTTTTACGTTGTCCACTGACGTAAAAACGATCTCCACTAACATTCTAAAAAATCTGTTGTAAAGGGAAGCGGTAGGCAGCCATTGGGGTGAGTGGTAAGGTGCTGCATCAAAGAAGCATATCAAATTTCAGCAATTTATTAACGTAGTAGAAACCTAATGTTGACTTTCTTACAGTTCTCAAACCAGCGCCTCGCAAAGCAGAATAAATAAATATTACAATCCTCCTATGAGGAAGCAATTTAGGAAGACAGTTGGTTAATGTACTTTTAGCATTGGTTAATGTACTTTTAGCACCCCAGACAAATACGAGCATGATAACAACTTGAACGTCTTACGGCAATATTAAAAACGCATAGAATGATCAAGGTCTTGCGGAAAATAAATAAATAATAATTTACTACTAACAGCCAACTACAAGTTTATAAGAAGTGTGGGGCCTCGAAATTATTCTTAACGTGCACAGAATGCCATAGGTGATGCCCACTGGCGATAAAAAAAAATAATTTTAAGTCCGTATTCGCTGACAACGGGCAGTTGCAAGTCAAAGACCGAAAACCGCTTCACGACGTTACTAGCAAAGAATTAATTTAGTTTCTTTAACCAAACGGAACCGTTATCAAAGACCACGTACAATTAGAAGAAGGACCTTACAGCATTAATAATCAGAAAAGCAAGCAGCTAATGAAATCTTACAACCTACAGTAAAACACCTTCTGACACCAAATTAATAAATCAGATAAAACGCCTTGTGGGAACAAGCACATTAATATTTCTAAAAATAATAAGAAATTCTTGATAATCAGGGTAATATGAGAGTAAGAGTAAACTGCCAGAGATAGCAAATACAGGATCCTTAAATTTCGTCCACTGGGTCAGCAGAGGGAGGCAGAACAACAGATAGCAACAGAAAGTGGTAAAATATCCCCCAAAATGTGGTCGAAACGTCCAGAAACTCCAATAAAAGCGCACAAATTTAACTATCTGGCCAATACTTAAATAAAGGAGATAGATAACTTTATTAGCCACTACATTCAGGCGTTAAGAAATGCGTGTGATGACTCTGTTTTGAATCAGTTCTCAATTGAGGTGCCTGATAACAGACACTTAGAACTATACAATGAGGCCCTCTTCCAGGCTTGTTGGCCATGAACATACAATAACAATAATTGTAAGAATCTTATGGTCTTTGGCAACAGACGAAATTATACTGTCAATGTTTCTACTAATACAGACACACACACTTACACACTAATGAACTTGACAGCATAAACAAGGACATACTGTAAAATGCAAACCAGCAAGGAAGTTTTTAAAACAAATCTCTTAAGATCATAGTTCAGCAAAAGAGTAACAATGTAAAGCTTCTGTGAGCACCAACGAGCTGCGCACCAGCAATAAGTGCCGGAACCATTCACATGCTGCAGTTAATAAAAAAACTCAACAAATAATACATGCACGCAGCAATTCACGATGCGTGATCAAAACGGCCACCAAATGCCTAGTACAGTTAGCTGACAAGTGCAGTCTCGGCCGGTTGTTTGCAAGGCACAGAAAACCTACTTCCAAGGTGTGAAGGAACCACGTTGACAGGGGCTCAGGACAACATTGTAACAAGTTCAAATCGCTACCCAATGTTGGAGGCAGACGTTCACCACAGAGATTCCCACAGTTTTCAGATGAGAAGAGATTTCAGGCCCAGTTCCCGTCCGTCAAATGGTTGAATGGCTGGTGGCTCGAACTAAGACAGGTGTCTCAACACCAACGCCCCTAGGCTGCCACTTATGTTCCATTTATCAGCCCACCGGGAAGGTAAAAGCGTCCACTGCAGCGGCCAACCCCGAACAGCACACTGTACATCCAAGTAGCCAACTCTCCTAACACATGGCGTGCACGCCGACATATCGCCACGTGGCTGAAGCTTGCGGTTCGCGTCCACCAATTACCCATCAACTGGGCAAAGACAGTCCCGTAGAGTGTCAGCTGTAGATATCGCATGCGCATGGCTCAGATACGGCTCTTGCATGGCTCATCAATCTAATAGGAATAAAGAGAAATGAGGTAAAACATATTTGTGGTTTACAGGAATTGACAAGCTTATAATAAATGGTTTTGTGTTACCTAGGCCTACAGCTATTCGACATTAAAATGTAGGACAGATTATATTTCTGTATTAAGTATGCCACTTTCAAAAAAAGTGGACACGTGTGAGTAGGACTCTCGCAGTGAGGGTTCTGTACAAAATATATATGTGTATAGACAGGAATCGAAGATCTCGACAATTTTTGCCTATTATCGATATAGATAGTGTCCGAATATCGGTCCCAGGGTTCCCAAAGCTTTCAAGAACATTTCCGTTTTAAGTCTGAAGTCGAATAGCGAATGGCAAGAGAAATATATTTTGATATGATGTAATTACAAATTAAGCGTCCTGATTCTTTTCCTTTAGTTGTACTCTGAAACTATTCTTGTTGACAAATTTCACGATTCTACATCAAGGCAAAGTGCCTCCTAGGTTTTAATGAGCGAGTTTGTAAGTATCAAAACATGTGACATACACTGATCACCCAGAACGTTATGATCACCGACCTGCTATCAATATATACCTGTCCAGGCAATACCAACGTCACCTGGCGAGGAATGACTCCCGGTGACACACACGTAATACGGACGGTGCATGTAGTATCAGTGAGTGTACCGTCTGTGTGTAGAATAGGGAAGGTCCGCGATCTATCTGAGTTTCACCGAGGACAGATTGTGGTGGCCCGTATTCTCGGCACGAGCGTTTCGGCAAATACACGACTTGTCGAGTGCTCGACGAGTGCTGTGGTGAGTGTCTTCAACACGTGGCGAAACCGAAGTGAAACCACGTCCAGATGTCGTGGGGTTGAGCGGCCATCCCTCGTAAAAATGTAGGCTGGGCAGACTGGCTAAACTAATGTTGTTGTTGTTGTTGTTGTTGTTGTGGTCTTCGGTCCTGAGACTGGTTTGATGCAGCTCTCCATGCTACTCTATCCTGTGCAAGCTTCTTCATCTCCCAGTACCTACTGCAACCCACATACTTCTGAATCTGCTTGGCGTCTCCCTCTACGATTTTTAACCTGCACGGTGCCCTCCAATACTAAATTGGTGATACCTTGATGCCTCAGAACATGTCCTACCAACCGATCCCTTCTTCTAGTCAAGTTGTGCCACAAACTTCTCTTCTCCCCAATCCTATTCAATACCTCCTCATTAGTTATGTGATCTACCCATCTAATCTTCTGCATTCTTCTGTAGCATCACATTTCGAAAGCTCCTATTCTCTTCTTGTCTAAACTTTGCTGTCTCTGACAGAATTACAATGTCATCGGCGAACCTCAAAGTTTTTATTTCTTCTCCATGGATTTTAATACCTACTCCGAATTTTTCTTTTGTTGCCCTTACTGCTTGCTCAATATACAGGTTGAATAACATTGGGGAGAGGCTACAACCCTGTCTCACTCCCTTCCCAACCACTGCTTCCCTTTCATGTCCTTCGACTGTTATAACTGCCATCTGGTTTCTGTACAATTTGTAAATAGCCTTTCGTTCCCTGTATTTTACCCCTGCCACCTTTAGAATTTGGAAGAGAGTATTCCATTCAACATTGTCAAAAGCTTTCTCTAAGTCTACAAATGCTAGAAACGTAGGTTTGCCTTTCCTTAATCTTTCTTCTAAGATTATCCTATTAAAAAATACCACTGCCGTCGGGAAATTTGTGGTGTACGTGGTCTGCAACCAGTGTACCATACTCTTTGGTCGTCGGGTGCCTAGCACGTGCTCCACTGGGCCCATGGATGCCCATGTGAATGTTCCCTAGATCACAATGGAGCCTCCGAGAGCTTGTCTCCGTCCCGCAGTACATGTGTCAAGAAACTGTTCCTCTGGAAGACGACGCATTCGCGTACTCCATCAGATCGATGAAGAAGTATCGGGATTCATCAGACCATGTAGCGTTTTGCCACTGCAAATGGTTTTGCCGATGGTTCGGCCCATTCCATTAATAGCTGCTGATGTTGTGTTGTTAACACTGACATATGCAAGGGTCGTTGGCTGCGGAGGCCCGTCGTTACTAGTGTTCGATGCACTGTATGTTCAGACATTCTTATACTCTGCCCAGGATTAAAGTCTGACTACTCAAGAGGACGTCGTTATCAGGAGAAAGAAAACTGGCGTTCTACGGATCGGAGCGTGGAATGTCAGATCCCTTAATCGGACAGGTAGGTTAGATAATTTAAAAGGGGAAATGGATAGATTAAAGTTAGATATAGTGGGAATTAGTGAAGTTCGGTGGCAGGAGGAACAAGACTTTTGCTCAGGCGAATACAGGGTTATAAAAACAAATTCAAATAGGGGTAATGCAGGAGTGGGTTTAATAATGAATAAAAAAATAGGAATGCGGATAAGCTACTACAAACAGTATAGTGAACGCATTATTGTGCCCAAGATAGGCACGAAGCTCACGCCTACTACAGTACTACAAGTTTATATGCCAACTAGCTCTGCAGATGATGAAGAAATTGAAGAAATGTATGATGAAATAAAAGAAATTATTCAGGTAGTGAAGGGAGACGAAAATTTAATAGTCGTGGGTGGCTGGAATTCGGTAGTAGGAAAAGGGAGAGGAGGAAACGTAGTAGGTGAATATGGATTATGGCTAAGAAATGAAAGAGGAAGCCGCCTGGTAGATTTTTGCACAGAGCACAACTGAATCATAGCTAAAACTTGGTTCAAGAATCATAAAAGAAGGTTGTATACATGGAAGAAGCCTGGAGATACTGACAGATTTCAGATAGATTATATAATGGTAAGACAGAGATTTAGGAACCAGGTTTTAAATTGTAAGACATTTCCAGGGGCAGATGTGGACTCTGATCACAATCTATTGGTTATGAACTGTAGATTAAAACTGAAGAAACTGCAAAAAGGTGGAAATTTAAGGAGATGAGACCTGGATAAAATGTCTAAACCAGAGGTTGTACAGAGTTTCTGGGAGAACGTAAGGGAATAAATGGCAGTAATGGGTGAAAGAAATACAGTAGAAGAAGAATGGGTAGCTTTGAGGGATGAAGTAGTGAAGGCAGCAGACGATCAAGTAGGTAAAAAGACGGGGGCTAATAGAAATCCTTGGGTAACAGAAGAAATATTGAATTTAATTGATGAAAGGAGGAAAATATAAAAATGCAGTAAATGAAGCCGGCAAAAAGGAATACAAACGTCTCAAAAATGAGATCGACAGGAAGTTCAAAATGGCTAAGCAGGGATGGCTAGAAGACAAATGTAAGGATGTAGAGGCTTATCTCACGAGGAATAAGATAGATACTGCCTACAGGAAAATTAAAGAGACCTTTGGAGAAATGAGAACCACTTGCATGAATATCACGAGCTCAGATGGAAACTCAGTTCTAAGCAAAGAAGGGAAAGCAGAAAGGCGGAAGGAGTATATAGAGGGTCTATACAGGGGCGATGTTCTTGAGGACAATATCATGGAAATGGAAGAGGATGTAGATGAAGATGAAATGGTAGATATGATACTGCGTGAAGAGTTTGAAAGAGCACTGAAAGACCTGAGTCGAAACAAGGCCCCGGGAGTAGACAACATTCCATTAGAACTTCTCACACCTTTGGGAGGGCCAGTCCTGACAAAACTCTACCATCTGGTGAGCAAGATGTATGAGACAGGCGAAATACCCTCAGACTTCAAGAAGGATATAATAATTCCAATCCCAAAGAAATCAGGTGTTGACAGATGTGAAAATTACCGAACTATCAGTTTAATAAGTCACGGCTGCAAAATACTAACGGGAATTCTTTACAGACGAATGAAAAAACTGATAGAAGTCGACCTCGGGGAAGATCAATTTGGATTCCGTAGAAATAGTGGAACACGTGAGGCAATACTGACCCTACGACTTATCTTAGAAGCTAGATTAAGAAAAGGCAAACCTACATTTCTAGCATTTGTAGACTTAGAGAAAGCTTTTGACAATGTCCACTGGAATACTCTCTTACAAAATCTGAAGGTGGCAGGGGTAAAATACAGGGAGCGAAAGGCTATTTACAATTTGTAATGAAAGCAGATGGCAGTTATAAGATTCGAGGGATATGAAAGGGAAGCAGTGGTTGGGAAGGGAGTGAGACAGGGTTGTAGCCTCTCCTCGATGTTCAATCTGTATATTGAGCAAGCAGTACAGGAAACAAAAGAAAAATTCGGAGTAGGTATTAAAATCCATGGGGAAGAAATAGAAACTTTGAGGTTCGCCAGTGACATTGTAATTCTGTCAGAGACAGCAAAGGACTTGGAAGAGCAGTTGAACGGAGTGGACAGTGTCTTGACAGGAGGATATAAGATGAACATCAACAAAAGCAAAACGAGGATAATGGAATCTAGTCGAATTAAATCGGGTAATGCAGCGGTAATTAGATGAGGAAATGAGACACTTAAAGTGGTGAAGGAGTTTTCCTATTTGGGGAGCAAAATAACTGATGATGGTCGAAGTAGAGAGGATACAAAATGTAGACTGGCAATGGGAAGGAAAGCGTTTCTGAAGAAGAGAAATTTGTTAACATCGAGTATTGATTTAAGTGTCAGGAAGTCGTTTCTGAAAGTATTTGTATGGAGCGTAGCCATGTATGGAAGTGAAACATGGACGGTAAATAGTTTGGACAGGAAGAGAATACAAGCTTTAGAAATGTGGTGCTACAGAAGAATGTTGAAGATTAGATGGGTAGATCACATAACTAATGAGGAGGTATTGAATAGAACTGGGGAGAAGAGGAGTTTGTGGCACAACTTGACTAGAAGAAGGGACCGGTTGGCAGGACATGTTCTGAGGCATCAAGGGATCACAAATATAGCATTGGAGGCAGTGTGGAGGGTAAAAATCGTAGAGGGAGACCAAGAGATGAATACACTAAGCAGATTCAGAAGGATTTAGGTTGCAGTAGGTACTGGGAGATGAAAAAACTTGCACAGGATAGGGTAGCATGGAGAGCTGCATCAAACCAGTCTCAGGACTGAAGACCACAACAACAACAACAAAATAATGCACCATATCATAACGCTAATATTGTGATGGAATGGTTCGAAGAACACAGTGACGAATTCCAAATGATGTGCTGAAGCCTCAGCTCGCCAGATTTGAATTCTATCTATCACATCTGGGACGTGATTGATCTTGGCGTCAGAGCTCATCGTCCCCCTCCCCAGAATATACGTGAATAGGTGACTTGTGTGTGCAGATGTGTTTTCCACTTCCTCCAATGACCTACCAAGGCCTCACTGCTTCCATGCCACATCGCGTCGCTGGTGTTATCCGTGCCAAATGTCGACATACCAACTGTTAGGAATGGTGATCATAATCTAGTGACTGATCAGTGTAAAGAGCCGTGTCTTTTGATTTCACTGAGTTAGAAGTTTCACTTTTTACGTAGCCAAGGAACCGCAGACCTTAATTTGTGACATAAATTTCAAATGGTTCAAATGGCTCTGAGCACTATGGGACTTAACTTCTGAGGTCATCAGTCCCCTAGAACTTAGAACTACTTAAACCTAACTAACCTAAGGACATCACACACATCCATGCCGGAGGCAGGATTCAAACCTGGGACCTTAGCGGTCGCGCGGTTGCAGACTGTAGCGCCTAGAACTGCTCGGCCACTCCGGCCGGCCATAAATTTCAACTTGATATATCTACCAGTTCCTGGAAAAAAGTGTTTTATATATTCGATAAGACAGAGACGACAGACAGATCGACGGAGGTATGGAAACTTAAAATGGTCCATGATTGTCCGTTAAACAATATTTACTTTTGTGTATTTGACTAAGCTGGTTTCTCTGTTTTCTAATGATGTGTAACCTAGAAGTGATGTAATGTTTTTCCAACAGTTTTATCAGGATACAGTGATAACATTCCACTCCTAACTCAAAAGAGACATAGACCGAGTTCTTTTGCTAACTTAGCAAATGAACTCGGTCTATGACTCAACATTCTGAATGCATCAAGGCGTAACTTTAAGAGAAAATTGTTCTTCCCTATTGACATTTGAGAATTTCATAATACTGTTCTGGCAGTTTGAACAAACACTGGACAAGATTTATGATTCAGAAAACTACTTTCAAGTTAGACTTCTATCAAAAAATAAAGCGATTTCGATCACAAAACAAAGCTCCTGTTGTATCCATCTAACTAATATGTTAAATATGTTGACATTTCAAAATATGGCGACCAGTGTTGCTTGTGGCTGCAACCCACAGCAGTGTTAACGCATAAATAGGCTTTCCATGGTGTCTTCCCACCGCAAGGAGAGCGTGCCATCTGTTGCTGTCTTCATTCCCGAATCGTTTCTGAGTCTTGAGTCACGCAGCGAATGGATCGAAGCTTGAAGCAGCTCCTGGGAAGAGGATGGACAGCTTCTGCCTCACAATACGAGGGTAGCAGCGACAAATCCTCCGGGGGGCAGTCCGGCTGCTGCTCCCTTGGCTCCAGGATTGCCTACTTATGGAGTCTTGCTTTGAGCAGTTGGAAGGCCGAAGGTTGGATCTGGGCCGTGGACGGATTCTGGTTGACAGCATACGGAGCGCAGCACCGAGGGCACGGGGACGACAAATTTGGTACGATGCACTGAGGAACCAAGATACATAGACAAAAGCAGAATAGGACATATACAAACAAACTCATCAATTAGAAGGCGCAGAAGACGAAGACAGGCTGACACAGATAGCTCGAATAGCTTCAGTACTGACGATGAAACGAGTGACAGTGAGAACACTGACATAATATAGAGACACAAAAAGCACATAACACAAAACATCCAAAACATGCACAACTACTCACGTGAACGTTAGTCAAAGATTGCAATTTATGTCTTATTGTAGACAAATATAAATAAAGGGAGAACTAATTAGAATGGCCTGTGGACATATATTGTCCTAGAATCCTTATTAAACCTGCACCCATTATCATTAAGTAGTTACGTAAATGAACACATCATTATATCTGTAATGGAAATGAAATGAGCGTTTGGCGTCAGTGGCCGGGAGGCCCCTTACGGGGCAGGTCCGGCCGCCTTGGTGCATGACTTATTACATTCGACGCCACATTGGGCGACCTGCGCGCCGGATGGGGATGAAATGATGATGAAGACAACACAACACCAAGACCCTGAGCGGAGAAAATCCCCGACTCATGCGGGAATCGAACCCGGGCCCCTAGGACGGCTGTCTGTCACACTGACCAGTCAGCTATCGGGGCGGACATATCTGTAATAATATGAATGTAAAATAAGTTTAATATAAAGTAAGCAAGCAAAAGCAAACAGTGTAAGTACACAAAAGAAACAGATCGTGCATATTATGTAATTATACAAAATTTATTGGCCCACTACTCAAAAAGTCTAGTTTTATTCTATAAAAATATTTTTACAAGATTAATAATAGGTTAGTGGTGCGATGTTATTTCTCCTACAGTTACGTAGGGACAGTATATAACTTAAATAGGTTACCATGAAGCAGGATAATGTTCTTAATCCATGCAGAATTAGTTTTCTAGGTAACCTAGTGGTTGTTGTTACATAACCTAACAAACATCAACTCGCGCAGCACTCTAACAAACAACATCGGCATAGATTCGATCCGCATGAACTGAACAAATCGAGTTTTCCCGAAGAGGGATGTTCCTGTGGATAATACTAAAATGGGCAGCACCATATACTGACGCTGGACTTGAAAGTTCAATATGAAGTCCCTTTCCCCAACTGGTGCTGGTGAAGAGATATCTATATCTACTCTTTCCTGTCTTCTTTTATTCTCTTTTTAAATTATACTATAAATCTGTAATTTCTTATTTCCAAATTTCTGTATTTTTCTTTTAAAAAATACCAGTTTCAGCTGATAGTAACTAAAAGATAGTACCAAAGTAGAGACAAAAGAACTGCACGCAGCCCCGCCTCCACGTGTTGCTGCATCGGTAACAGTTCCCATGTCCTCAGCTGTACAATTTTGCTGCGCGGTGGTGGCCATGGGTACTGGCTAAGAGGTCTGTGTGGAGCACTGCGGCCTGCATAAAGTAATAAGATCGCAGGCCCTAGTAGTCATAATGCAGCTTGAAAAAAATAAAAATTCCACTTGTTTGGTTCAAAGATTTCGGCCCGTTGCCCGTTGAGGAGTAGCAGACTAGTCTAATCCAAAACAAACGCCTAAGTAGTGGCAGATAGTAGCTGCAGACACCAGGAGAGCGGTGTCGACCACATGAAGAGTGATCCAGACAGTGTTTGTTTCCCTGGAAGACTGCGCCAGGAGTGCACGGATGTGACTGCTAGCAGTGTCGTGTGCACTGTACATAGGATTTCTCAAGGAAACTTTCAGCCCTTGGACTCTCCAGTTAACAGTCTTACCAGTTGTTATGGATTCCGTGGCTAGACATGGTGACTTCTTTTAACTGTGTGCTAACTGTATTTTGAAACTGTGTGCCTAACTGCTTACTATTTACTGACAGATAACTGCAGACGCAATATCGTTAGCACATAGTGACCGTACCTACTTAGTAGTATCTCACTACTACAGTTTGTTTGTGAGCTCGACTTGGGGCAGATTCGTATTGATACTGGTAAAAGGTTCTGTCTTAAACAGCTAAGTTTTCGAGGTTGATTTCACGAAACCTTTCCGGATTGATGTTATTCTGTGCTACGGCCATGTTATGAGATAACTGCCTTGCGCTCTTTGTAATGCTGGATAACGTGTGTGGGTACCAAACAGAAGGTTTTAAATTTATGTCATCATTTGGCAAAAGTCAGAATTGTTGTGTGCCTTAGTGGTTATTAAATATCATATTATTTTGTGTAATTTAAGTTTTGAGTATGATTTTATCAATGCCTCTTAAGTTAGGATTTTAGTGTTAACTTGTTGACATATCCCCTAAAGAAGGATACCTAGTAATGTTGAGATAGAGATGAATTACGAATTGTGGGATTTTGTAAGATACACTGAAATGCGATTTGGTCCTCTTGGTAGCGAATTACTGGTAATGGTATATCTCTCACTGAACATATTTTGGTATTATTGTTTGTATATTGTCGTTAATAAATACGAATCAGTAAGGTTTTTCTTATAATTGTCGTACTCTTTTTAAGTAATTGTTTTTGATAGTATTTTACACAGTATTTTAGTCATTGTGTTCGACATTGTGTTTGTTACTGAATCTTATCAATACTATGTTATGAGTATGCCTTCATAATCTCCATCACTTCCACTTGACAGTCTGTGTTGGTGCTAAATTCCATTGCACTATAATATAGTACGTATTTAATTACAGCTGTTAAAACGTTACCCAAACTAATATTAAAAGAATGTATTAAGCAAAGAAAAATGATTAATGTTGATTTCCGTAAATTCCATTTCCCGCTTCAATGTAGTTTAAAATTTTCTTTACATCGTGACGTGTAGCTCTTCTGAGATCGTTTGCATTCTTTTACGAGGTAGTACTACGTATTCACAAACTTTACGATAAATTTGTCTCTTGTGTTTAATTTTTCTGTGTAGCCTTCGCCTTTCAATTATCACAGACAAAATTTTAAATATTTAAGGTCCAGGAACTTCGGTGGCCAAAACATGTGACCTTTGCTGCCGCTCCATCTTCCGCGCAATGTTAGGTTTGCGTGATGTGTCAACCCAGGTCTGGAATGTGTAAGGGTCGCACTATGTTGGAAGAACCTATCCTATCCATCCTTGTCGTCAAAGGAACAATGCTGGAAACGAGTTTACGAGAATAAATAACCTGGCCTTACGAGACGATGAGGTACATCTCGAGGTGAGGGAAGACATGGGATACCTCAAACATCGTGTCGGATCTCCTTTTGTCCGGAGTAGTGCACCAGTTTACTTGGCATGGACTCAACAAATCACTACAAGTCCCCAGCAGAAATATTAATCGATGCTGCATCTACATTTGTCCACAATTGCGAAAGTGTTGCCGGTGCCGGATTTTATGCACAAACTGACCTCTCGATCATGTCCCTTAAATGTTCGATGGGATTCATATCGGGAGATGTGGCTGGCTAGAATGTTCTTCAAACCAGTTGCAAAGAATTGTGGCCCCGTGACGTGGTGCTGTGGCATCCACAAAAATTCAATCGTTGTTTAGGAACATAAGGTCCGTGAATGGCTGTAAATGGTGTCCAAGTGGCCTAACATCTACAGGACGCAGTCCATTGCATGTAAGCATAGCTCACAACATTATTGAGCCACATCATTTTGCATAGTGAATTGCTTCATGTGTTCTGCAGCATACTTGAACTCTATTATCACCTCTTACCAACTGAAATCGGGACTCATCTGACGAGGACATGGTTTTTCAGTCGTCCAGGGTCCAAACGATATGGTCACTAGTCCAGGGGAGGCGTTTCAGGCGATGTCGTGCTGTTAGCAAAGACACTCCCATCCGTAGCCTGCTGTCACAGCCAATTAACACTAAATTTCGCCGCACTGTGCTAGCAGATACTTTGTCGTAAGTCCAACACTGGTTTCTGCGGCTATTTCAGGAAGTGTTAGCTCTACACAGACACCATTGCTGTTGTTCGTTAAGCGAAGGCCTCCGGCCCTTGCGTTGTCGGTGGTGAGAGGTGATACCTGTTATCTGGTATTCTTGACACACTCTTGACTTTGTGGTCTCGTAATATCAATTCCCAAACGGTTTCCAAAACGGAATGTCATATGCGTCGAGCTCTAATTACCATTCTGCGTTCAAAGCCTGTTAATTCCTTCTTGCTGGCATAATCCTCCTTTTCACATGAATCACGTGATTGCAAATGACAGCTCCGCCAATGCACTGTCGTTTTATACACTGCGTACAAGATACTGCCATCTGTAAATGAGCATATCGCTATCCCACGTCTTCTGTCACATCATTGCACAACAGAGCCAATGAGTTGATAATTTATCATGCTGTGCCACATATTTACGTAAAGCGTTCTTGAAAATGTGCCTCCACAAAGGCACGTGTGTTTCTGTAGTACCACCGGCGTGAGTAGCGAGCGTTATTGATACCGTCACGATTGATAGTGGCTTCATGAACTATGTTTCAGTAACTGATTAAAGTCCTCTACATTATCTTCACACCGTTAACCTTTCACATTCGGATGAGATGTAATGCACCAGTGACAAGGAGTTTCGATAAAAAGATGAACTACCTTTAGTCTGGGTCTCTGCGATTAGGAAGTCATCTGCCGTATACTCCACAGGCAGCAGCAGCGTTTCCATTACGAAACCCAGACACAAATATCATATCGTATCAGCATGCTCAAACTTCACACTTTAAATTGAAAACAATAACAGCAGTTCATAAATAAACTCATAGCAACTGGAGTATGAACACCTGAAATGAAAACTGGTTTCTGTAACCAGATGTATCACCGCCACCTACAGAAGTACTATATGGTGCAAAAGTATTATATGATATGTTTTATTCGAATTAATCTCAACTTCCTCAAGTGTTTACTATGTCTCCTGGAACATCTTGTACATCGCAGGTGGAGAACGAAGTCTTTATGAGTAATTCTTGGTGCAACTTCATATTTCTGACCGTGGATCCGGCCACACACTGCTGTGGCTCAGTCTGCTTAGATAGAAAAGAGAAGAAAAGAGAAAATACATGTTTCTAATATGTATGGGAATTGGATATACGTCATATCTCCTTCTCCCCGCTGCTTCTGGCCGTATCCCCCTCACCCTTTCTGTGTCCATCTCCTCCCCCTTTCTCCTCTGTCTGTCCAACGCGTCCATCTCCTCTTCCTATCCATCTTCTTATCCTCCTCCCTCCCTTCATCTCGTCCTGCCTCCTCTCTCTCACCCTCCCTCAATCCAACACCTCCTTCCCAATTTCTCTGTCCATCTTCTTCTCCTCCCCTATCTCTTCATTTCCTCCTGCCACCTCTCTCTGTCCATTTCTTCCTTCCCCTTTTCTGTATCCGTTTCCTCCCACCCCACTCTCCATCTCCTCTACCCCCATCTCTCTGACCTTGATCCTTGTTTATTGTTACTGCAAATTCAGATTCTAATCATAAATGAATAAGTCATAAATACAACTTTCCTGTTGCTAACAGCGTTTCTATTTATGAATCAGGCCACCTATGGACTGCATACAACTTAAGACTTATGGTGTTTCTTTTTCTTCTGTTCTTCCTAGTACTTCTTCATTTTCTTGCCAACTGCTCATCTCTGTTCATCTGTCCACACTCTCTTGGGTCGAGGTTTTAGCTCATCTTCTTCATAGTTTGCGTTTTCTATCAGTAGCCGGAAGTGATTATTGTCACGTATTATTTCTTCTGTAACACCTATTTTGTTGGCGTCTTTCCTTACTGCTTCTATCCATCCTAAAGTTTTTTTCAGCTTACTAACGTAATTAAAAATTTTCTTTGTAATCCGTGTTTCTTCTATTCTTTTTAAATGTCCATAAAATTTTAGCTGTCTCTTCCTCATTGTATCTGTGACCGTTTCTGTATTTTTGTATAGGTCTTCATTTTTCCTTTTAATTCGCCTATTTTCCTTGTTTTTCTCAGGAGATAGAATTTTTCATAGTATTTTTCTCTCACTTTTTCCTAGTTCTCTTAAATCGCCTTTCTTATTCAATGTTAGGCACTCTGATCCATACGTTGCTTGTATCCTAATATCTGAATTATAATGCTTAATCTTCGCTTGTATGGATATTGATTTCTTATTGTAGTAGTTTTGTGTTAATTTATATGCAAATTCTAACTTTTTTATTCTTACTTTATTTGTTGTGTTATCCAGTCCATAGTCTTGGATCCATTCCCCCAGGTATTTGAATCTATCAACTCTTTTAATTTTTCCATACTTTGTTTTCACAAAATTTTCTGTATTATGTTTGTGTTCTATATGCTTGGCTTATATATGTATATAAAGTAGTATATAGTCTATACGTATTAAACATTTATTATAGTAATATGTAAATTGGAAAGGTACATTCTGAAATTTTTGTTAATAATTTTTTCAATATATGTATATATGTATACACTCCTGGAAATTGAAATAAGAACACCGTGAATTCATTGTCCCAGGAAGGGGAAACTTTATTGACACATTTCTGGGGTCAGATGCATCACATGATCACACTGACAAAACCACAGGCACATAGACACAGGCAACAGAGCATGCACAATGTCGGCACTAGTACAGTGTATATCCACCTTTCGCAGCAATGCAGGCTGCTATTCTCCCATGGAGACGATCGTAGAGATGCTGGATGTAGTCCTGTGGAACGGCTTGCCATGCCATTTCCACCTGGCGCCTCAGTTGGACCAGCGTTCGTGCTGGACGTGCAGACAGCGTGAGACGACGCTTCATCCAGTCCCAAACATGCTCAATGGGGGACAGATCCGGAGATCTTGCTGGCCAGGGTAGTTGACTTACACCTTCTAGAACACGTTGGGTGGCACGGGATACATGCGGACGTGCATTGTCCTGTTGGAACAGCAAGTTCCCTTGCCGGTCTAGGAATGGTAGAACCATGGGTTCGATGACGGTTTGGATGTACCGTGCACTATTCAGTGTCCCCTCGACGATCACCAGTGGTGTATGGCCAGTGTAGGAGATCGCTCCCCACACCATGATGCCGGGTGTTGGCCCTGTGTGCCTCGGTCGTATGCAGTCCTGATTGTGGCGCTCACCTGCACGGCGCCAAACACGCATACGACCATCATTGGCACCAAGGCAGAAGCGACTCTCATCGCTGAAGACGACACGTCTCCATTCGTCCCTCCATTCACGCCTGTCGCGACACCACTGGAGGCGGGCTGCACGATGTTGGGGCGTGAGCGGAAGACGGCCTAACGGTGTGCGGGACCGTAGCCCAGCTTCATGGAGACGGTTGCGAATGGTCCTCGCCGATACCCCAGGAGCAACAGTGTCCCTAATTTGCTGGGAAGTGGCGGTGCGGTCCCCTACGGCACTGCGTAGGATCCTACGGTCCTGGCGTGCATCCGTGCGTCGCTGCGGTCCGGTCCCAGGTCGACGGGCACGTGCACCTTCCGCCGACCACTGGCGACAACATCGATGTACTGTGGAGACCTCACGCCCCACGTGTTGAGCAATTCGGCGGTACGTCCACCCGGCCTCCCGCATGCCCACTATACGCCCTCCCTCAAAGTCCGTCAACTGCACATACGGCTCACGTCCACGCTGTCGCGGCATGCTACCAGTGTTAAAGACTGCGATGGAGCTCCGTATGCCACGGCAAACTGGCTGACACTGACGGCGGCGGTGCACAAATGCTGCGCAGCTAGCGCCATTCGACGGCCAACACCACGGTTCCTGGTGTGTCCGCTGTGCCGTGCGTGTGATCATTGCTTGTACAGCCCTCTCGCAGTGTCCGGAGCAAGTATGGTGGGTCTGACACACCGGTGTCAATGTGTTCTTTTTTCCATTTCCAGGAGTGTATATACGTTGTTGCCCAATTGCTTTGAAATTTTGACACTACATGCATTCTAATTTACACTTTTATATACATAATTTTAAACAAACGACCATTAAGTTTTTGTTTACATAGATAACAGCAAGTGTATGAAGAGTTGAGATACAGCAGAACATTATGAATGTACCTAGTTTTGCTCGATTTGATTAGAATTCTTATCAATCGGTGCACGCTGGTATCAGGTATACAATGATTGTATAACAAACTTACAACATTTATTACAAAGTTTGCTGACGGGTAGTGATTGGAGCAGCAAATCTAACTCACGTTTAAGTAATGTTCAGAAGACCAATAATCTCACATCTCTGGTACTGAGCTACCCAGATGCAAAAAAAAAGCATTGTTATATCTAGATGTGTGTGATGAAGGGGCAAATAGGCACTATTCATTGTTATCAATACACACTCAAATGATAGTGAAATTAAGTTCTAAAACAGTCCAGATTTTAAGTTTTCCTCTCATTAATTATATACAGTTTGCAGTACATATCTAACCGTGTTCATATTTGTTAAAGTACATGGTCGTTGTTAGCAACACTGTACGGATATTAGCCCCACTATTAATCATATAGTCTGGCGGCTAAATTTTAACGGTCTGTAATAGCAAATACTGCTTGCAAACTTGAACAAAGTATCATCTACACCAAAAATCAGTACAAAAATCGGCTGGATATATTTTAGAAAGTTCAAATGTCACTGGGACATTAATTTTTGTATTTGATTTCGTTTGGAATTCAACAAAAGCAATACTTACATTGTACAAAACTAACACTTACTACCAAATGAATGAAACTTGTTTTTTCTTTAAGCATATTAAAATTAAAACTATAAAGAAAGCACTGGTGTAAATGACATTCCCACATGTTTCCTGTATGTTCTTCAAATTTGTATTAGAAGACACTTTAGTAAGCTGAAAAATGCATGTTTCCTGTAGGGCAGAATTCCAACTGTATGAGAGACTTCAAGTGCTAATATTTTGAAGCGGAATGAAAAAAAGGATCATCACAGTTCTCAATCAAACAGGATAACCTATCTCCTAGACCCTTTAAGAAAAGTACTTCGAAAATTGCTGCGTGGAAGATTGCAGGAGCAAAGGCTGCTGTATGGAAACATTCCTTATCAGTTTGGATTCAATTAAGGAAAGCAATGGAGGATGCTATAAAGAAGGCAATAAACTGAGCAAATCCCGTTTCATGCAGATAAATAGTGGAGATAATGATAGACGATGCCGAGGTTTTCGACGGTCTTCGGTGGCTAGAGCTATTTGAGAGCCAGAGCCGCTGCTTTATGACCGTATAAAGACTATGCAAGAACGGGAAGATAAGAACTGGTGGTGTATGTACATGATATAATAATTCGAGTGAAGGGTATTTCACAAACATAGTCTGTTAAGAGGCTGTGACACAGTTCTTCCAGAGATAAACGATTGGTCCCAAGGCATAACATCTCAAAAAACTACCACCTATTAAGAGAAGAACTGATACGATTTAATGACACATCTATAAAAAACAAAATTTTATTCAGATTTTTATTTGTCCTTCTAGACGGGTGATTCAGTTACAGCACACATTTTCTATTTTCGAACTTTTGCGGATTCCATGTAAAATTCGTTCGGTGTCCTGCACTTTTAACTTACTTCATAATTTACAGAAACTTCTGTCAACAGTACTCTCGTTCAAAATCAATCATTCCCTAATTCTTTGTGTTTTTACATGTATTTTTTCTTACAAAATCGCTTCCCCATTAATGTAGTTTAGGTACTTACGTCATTAATGTTACTTGAGTAAAATACATTTATCAGAAATTTTCAGATGCTTATGAGTATTCGGTGTCAGGCATTGCACGGTAAATTCTGAGCTTAACTGCCCCAGCAGTGTCCTCTTAGGAAATCGTTTTCTAATTCATCCTTATTATAGTTTAGGTACTTATGTAATTAGTGCACTAGTTCCACTTTTCTATTGCTCGTACACTCATCTTCTCCGAATCAGTATCGCAAATTTTGCACCCGCCAGATAAACACAACTCTTACGCATTCAGCTTCTGTACTACAACACGGTTTTGTGCTAATTATAACTCTGATATAGTATTCCATACAGTTTCCCAGTTAAGCAGTAATTAATATTAATAACGTCCATTATGGACTATGCTGTGAGGACTGCGATTGTTAATATTTCTGCGTCAGCTCCGAATTTTTATTTCAACCCAGGCGCGTTTCGTTGGTTAAACATTATCATAAGGTGGAAGGTGTCCTTTACAAGTTTGTTATTAGCAGTAAGCGTTGGCAATATTATGCAGCAGCAGGCGAGGCGGCCGATATTTTAGGTTGTGGTTTGTATTGTTAATAATGAAGCACTTAGAGGTGCGATGCAGCAGATGATATAAAGATATTACAGACATTTGCAGTGCAAGAAGATCAGTGCGTGATCTGCATTCTGGCGCTGAATGTCGCGTATGCACATCGGTTACACGACGTTGTTGGTATGTAGTAAAACAGTTACCATTTTTCACCAAAGAGCTTAAAACCGGAGAGTTTACATAACAGAATTACAGCAAACAGAAGATTAATGTAAGACGATTACGAACATTTCATTCATTAACGTGGCACAGTGACAAGGAGAAGTTTTTGTATGTATTTAGCAACAAAAGGAACGAATTAAAGTACTTCTAATTTCACACAATTCCATTGTCATAGATTTTTATTAAAATTTATGGACAACTTGGCAAATAAATAAAGAAGAAAAAAATAATGAATACAGTGAAAATAAGGAAAAGTGGATGTATCACGTATTTTGGAAATATTTCACAAAAAGTTGCCAGTCTGTTTAAAAGGAATGAAACAGGAATAGCTTTCTCAATTAAAGCAAACCGTGTCCCAGATTGTATTTCATCTTGATAACAATTACCCCAAAGACGCCATGTACAAAATTACCTGCAATGAATGCTTTGCTCATTGTATAGGACAAGACTGCATCCACCTTCTTGATGTGAGCACTATTTAACCATATTGGGGAACAGTACTCTGCTGCAGAATAGACAAGTCCTAGTGCAGAGCTACGCAGAACGGAGGCAGTGGACCCCCAACTAGTGCCACAAAGCTTTTGGACAATGTTGTTTCTAGTTCTGACTTTTTCGGCAGTGTTTACAAGATGCTGTTTATAGCTCAATGTCCTATCGAGTGTCACGCCCAGATACTTTGGTGTTCTATTATATGGAAGAATGCCGCCATCAAAGCGGATCTTGAGTTCTTTGTTTGCTAATTTGTTATTCAGGTGGAAACAAGTGGCCTCTGTTTTGGATGGGCTGGGTTGGAGCCTCCAGTCACGGAAGTATTTCCCTAGAGTGGTCAAATCGCTGGATAGTGTGATCTCAGTTTCCTCCATCACTCGGTGTTGTGTGGCCAAGGCCCAGTCGTCCGCATATCCGAACATTTTGGATCTCGTCCTAGGCATATCGGCTATATACATGCTGAAAAGCAGTGGAGCCAGTACTGAACCTTGGGGCAGGCCATTATTAAGTTTCATGAATTTACTTCTGTTGTTACCGATGACAACCTGGAATGGTCTATTGCAGAGCATTTCGTTGATAAGGTTAGCCGTTTTTAGACATGGCACGATGCGGAGGAGCTTATAAATCAGGCCCTGTCTCCAGACAGTGTCGAACGCCGCCATCAGGTCAACAAATACCACTGATGTTTTTTGCTGTCTTTGGAAGCCCGCCTCGATGTAGGTTGTTAGAGCGAGGACCTGATCCGTGCAGCTTCTTTTCGGCCGGAAGCCCGCCTGTTCTACCGGTACAGCCTCCAGGATGACTTCGCTCATTCTGTTGTACATAAGTCTCTCCAGTAATTTATAGATCATGCTGAGTAAGGCGATTGGGCGGTAGCCCTGAGGTTGGTCGCTCGGTTTGCCCGGTTTTAATATGGCAACAATTTTAGCCTTTTTGAGAGTGTGCGGAATTTTTCCAGTTTGCAACACGTTAGAGAAGAATCGCGCAAGCCATAATCTTGCAAATTTACCACAGTGGAGCAGAAATTCTGGGTGAATCCCATCAAACCCTGGGGCCTTTCCTGGTTTTATATCGTGGATGCAGTCTTGAACCAAACGATGAGGATTATCTCTGGAACGATCAGGTCAACTCCTGTCCAATGGCTGCCTGTATTGAGCCATATCCCGCCGCCACATTTGCGCAGAGAACACGCACTTGTCAGGGAGTGTCAAAAAATCCAAAATAGCCCAGATCTTCCTATCCACACCCTGAGTAATGGAATTGAGCAAAATAGATTGTCTGAATAGACACCCCCCTCTCGCAAGTGCCAAAGATCTGGTAAAGAACGCTTTTATTCTTGAGGACCGCTGGAGAGAAGAATGGGAGGAAAAGACACCGCCTCAGGTTAACACCTTATTGGGAACATCTAACAGAACTCGGGGCTTTGACTTGCCCCGCAAAATCTGGTCTACCCTTAACAGGATCAGGACGAGCCACGGCCGTTGTGCGGACTCCTTGTACAAATGGAGCATAGTGCCATCACCACAGTGCGACTGCGGCGCTGACAGGCAGACAATTCACCATATCGTGGTAGAATGCCCTCTGAGGGCCTACCCTGGGCCAACAAGGGACTTCATAGATGCGACTAACAGTGCAATCGATTATATTTCTAACCTAGATGTTTGTTTGTGATATTGTAACTGTTTTGTGTGTTATGTACTTTTAGATTTTTCATACGTGATTTGTACTTGCCATACGCTAAATAAATAAATGTATAGGACAAACTAGCTGTAACATTCACACAAGGTTCGAAGACCAGATAAACGCATTCGCACATTACGCACCAAAAAAAACAGAAATAGAATACATGTCAAAATACAGGTCATAGCTTTGAGGACATACAGTGATGATACTTTAAATAAAGACCGTAAAATAGAACTTTATGAAGAACCTGAGATTTCTATCCACAGAAAGAATGGCCAAAATTTACTCACTGGCTATTTTCTACGCAAATACAGCTATTTTTGTCAAAATTTATGACACAATATTTGATAGATTATTATTCCCATGCGTATATCATGTGAGTGTAACTTTTTCCACATATACATCTCAGTTCCTAGAACATTCATAATTTTTATCATGTAGGTAATACGAGTAACTCTCGAACTCTGCACTTCCAAAAACGTAACTCCCATCATTTTATGGTCATAAACATTATAATCTACAAAATATGTTTCGGGACTACTCGGTTACCTTTAAAGATTTTTACAATTTACGTAGCTATTTTTTATTTTCATTATGCTATCACGTAGGAACTTCGAACAGTAGAATTAGTGACATCAAAAAGTAGTTTAAATAGTTCCTACTATTATTAAATGTATATGAAAACTTCTTGCCGTTGTACCAAAATACCGTATAAAATGTTCATAGAGTCTTAAACAGTCTTCGATTTTACACACTTTGCCCGAGACAATATACTTTCTGCTTTATACACTATTGGCCATTAAAATTGCTACACCAAGAAGAAATGCAGATGATAAACGGGTATTCATTGGACAAATATATTATACTAGAACTGACATGTGATTACATTTTCACGCAATTTGGGTGCATAGATCCTGAGAAATTAGACCCAGAACAACCTCCTCTGGCTGTAATAACGGCCTGGGCATTGAGTCAAACAGAGCTTGGGTGGCTTGTACAGGTACAGCTGCCCATGCAGCTTCAACACGATACCACAGTTCATCAAGAATAGTGACTGGAGTATTGTGACGAACCAGTTGCTCAGCCACCATTGACCAGACGTTTTGAATTGGTGAGAGATCTGGAGAATGTGCTGGCCAGGGAAGCAGTCGAACATTTTCTGTATCCAGAAAGGTCCGTACAGGACCTGCAACATGCGGACGTGCATTATCCTGCTGAAATGTAGGGTTTCGTAGGGATCGAATGAAGGGTAGAGCCACAGGTCGTAACACATCTGAAATGTAACGTCCACTGTTCAAAGTGCCGTCAATGCGAACAAGAGGTGATCGAGACGTGTAACCAGTGGCATCCCATACCATCACGCCGGGTGATAGGCCAGTGTGGCGATGACGAATACACGCTTCCAATGTGCGTTCACCGCGATGTCGCCAAACACGGATGCGACAATCATGATGCTGTACGCAGAACCTGGATTCATCCAAAAAAATGACGTTTTGCCATTCGTGCTCCCAGGTTCGTCGTTGAGTACACCATCGCAGGTGCTCTTGTCTGTGATGCAGCGTCAAGGGTAACCGCATCCATGGTCTCCAAGCTGATAGTCCATGCTGCTGTTAACGTCGTCGAATTGTTCGTGCAGATGGTTGTTGTCTTCCAAACGTCCCCATCTGTTGACTCAGGGATCGAGACGTGGCTGCACGATCCGTTACAGCCATGTGGATAAGATACCTGTCATCTTGACTACTAGTGGTACGAGGCCGTTGGGATCGAGCACGGCGTTCCGTATTACCCTCCTGAACCCACCGATTCCACATTCTGCTAACAAAATGGCTCAAATGGCTCTAAGCACTATGGGACTTAACATCTAAGGTCATCAGTCCCCTAGACTTAGAACTATTTAACCTAACTAACCTAGGGACATCACACACATCCATGTCCGAGGCAGGATTCGAACCTGCGACCGTAGCAGCCGCGTGGTTCCGGACTGAAGTGCCTAGAACCGCTCGGTCACCGCGGCCGGCTATTCTGCTAACAGTCATTGGATCTTGACCAACGCGTGCAGCAATGTTGCGATACGATAAACCGCAATCGCGATAGGCTACAATTCGACCTTTATCAAAGTTGGAAACGTGATGGTACGCATTTCTCCTCCTTACACGAGGCATCACAACAACGTTTCACCAGGCAACGCCGGTTAACTGCAGTTTGTGTATGAGAAATCGGTTGGAAACTTTCCTCATGTCAGCACGTTGTAGGTGTCGCCACCGGCGCCAACCTTGTGTTAATGCTTGTGTTAGTGCGAATCACAGCATCCTCTTCCTGTCGGTTAAATTTCGCGTCTAATTTTCTAGGAATGCGATGCCCTGTTGCCTCTTCGTGGTGCAGCAATTTTAATGGCCAGTAGTGTATAACCACGACTCAGTGAGTGTAGAGTGTACACTTGTTTCAGAATACAGCCCACGCATGCTCCTCTTGCACTGTAGACACTTTTAATACATTTATAGCACCCGTTATGTCACATCTGTAAGTTCTGTGCTTAATTGCATTCATTTTTAACGGTGTAAGTCACAACTTAAGATCTCGGCCTCCTAGCCCACTACTCCACGAAATCACCAACGCTTATCGCTAATTACAGCCACCTAAAAGACGTATGTAGCGTGATGATAATGGCCAAGCATCGAAACGGATAGTGAGTGAAATAAAGACTTTGTGACTGCCGCAGGAGTATTAGGGTGTCCGAGAAATGTTGCGACAAACTCCGAGTTTGAGGAACAAATGTAGAACATAAACCCTTGTTCAGAAACGTCATCCAATGGCAGTACAGGGCGTCGCAGTTATAGGTGCCGGTTTTTGCCGCCAGACTATCTCTTAGGTAGCAAACGTAACTTTATGCGCTCACGGGCCATAAGTGGAACATCTTGCAATGTTGTTTGTTATTTACTGACCACGACTGGTTTCAAACATAGCCAGTGGAGAAGATGGAGCTAGCTGCTGCGTAGAAAAGCTTTGTCTTCTATGAATGCGATGCCCTGTTGCCTCGGTGGATGGCGATTTAATTTAGGGTTTCCATCCACAGTTCATCCTCGCCTTCAACCCTCTAAAACACCAATCTTTTTCGGTATACAGGAAAACAATAAACTATGTATCGAAACCCGTGTCCTAAACCACCATGCACTGAGGCAACAGGTCATCACTTTCATAATAGACAAGGACATCTCCACTGGCGATCGTGGAAATCCGTCAGTATCAGTGAATAACAAACAACATTGCAAGACGTTCCACCTATGGTCCGCTGCAGTACAAAGTAAAGTTTTGTGTCGTGGAGGTGGACTAATGACAGGTCCCGACGCCTATTTTCGACGTTCTGTAGCGTCGTTGGATGACGTTTCCGGACAAGCATTCCAGTCCTAGATTTATTCCTCAAGGCACCATTTACAATCCCTCTAAGGTTGTCGCAATTTTTTTAAGGCGCTCTTTGTATTTATTTCAACAGTGTTAATATCGTCGATGTTTTTGGTACATTACGTTTTCTTCAACGTTGTTACTCGGGTTCATAACCACAGATATACGAGGGCTTGCTAAAAAATAATGCCTTTCCATTTTTGTGTGAAAACTTCATGGTTTATTAAATACAACAACGTTATGAACGTTCTCCATCTCTATTCTTCATGAATGAGATTTTCACTCTGCAGCGGAGTGTGCGCTGATATGAAACTTCCTGGCAGATTGAAACTGTGTGCCCGACCGAGACTCGAACTCGGGACCTTTGCCTTTCGCGGGCAACTGCTCTACCATCGTTTTTTTTTTTTTTTTTTTTTTTTTTTTGTGCCCGACCGTTTCGCGGGCAAGTGCTCTACCATCTTTTTTTTATTTTTATTCGCGGGCAAGTGCTCTACCATCTTTTTTTTAAGTGCTCTACTAATTTTTTTAAAGAAAACAAATAAAAACCTCTTGGGTATGAAAATAAAAGACGACGTTCTTCATAAATAACACAATATCCTTTGAAAACGTAAAACACAAAAGGTAGCTATATTTCCGCAACGGCCTTCTTTTGTATTTCTATGTATTTTGGTAACATAAATGAGTGTACAGTGTCACCATCAGCAGCATTTCTTTTTTTTATTTATTTATTTGTTTATTTATTTATTTATTTATTTTATTTTATTTTTATTTATTTTTTTTTGAGCACAAGAGAAAGAAAACAAATAGGCTGCAGATAGAGAGCTATGTGTGAAAGGGATAAACATGTGTAAGGAGAAAAAAAAAACTTAGAAGAGGAGGAGAAAAGAGAACTGAAATAAAATAGGAATACTTTCCGCGCCATGCTCCACTTTGGCGCGCCAGCAGAACAAAATGCATTCTATCATTGACCATTGAAGGGAAACGTGGGATCGTCCAGCCTTGGCTGGCACGGTTCGTTGAGATTCCAGCTTTGAGGCGGGTTGGTGAAAATGCTCTGTAAATAGTTCGCGAAAGTGGCCCGATAGTGTCGATGCCGGCGAAGGGTGTGGTGATACACTTGGAGGCGTGTCCAAAAGTCCGCCGGATCGACGATGTCGTCTCGGAAGAGGTAGTCGACAGCCATGCCACTGCTCCATGTGATGGCGTGCCACTTAGCCGATGGAAAGTAGGTCGTGTCGGGATATATCATCATAGTGGGAGAACCATCCGAGCTACCGAAGCACGACTCACGGCCGGTACTCACAGCTTTACTTCTGCCAGTACCTCGTCTCCTACCTTCCAAACTTTACAGAAGCTCTCCTGCGAAGCTTGCAGAACTAGCACTCCTAAAAGAAAGGATATTGCGGAGACATGGCTTAGCCACAGCCTGGGGGATGTTTCCAGAATGAGATTTTCACTCTGCAGCGGAGTGTGCGCTGATATGAAACTTCCTGGCAGATTAAAACTGTGTGCCCGACCGAGACTCGAACTCGGGACCTTTGCCTTTCGCAGGAGAGCTTCTGTAAAGTTTGGAAGGTAGGAGACGAGGTACTGGCAGAAGTAAAGCTGTGAGTACCGGCCGTGAGTCGTGCTTCGGTAGCTCAGATGGTAAAGCACTTGCCCGCGAAAGGCAAAGGTCCCGAGTTCGAGTCTCGGTCGGGCACACAGTTTTAATCTGCCAGGAAGTCTCTATTCTTCATGTCTACATATTTATATCTCGACATAGTCCCCCTGACATCGTGCACATTTGTCCCAACGAGACACCAGTTTCTTGATACAGTCACTGTAGAATATATGACATTGTTGACGGAGTGACAAACTCACCTCTGCCAGCACCAATCCATCGCTGTCAAAATTAAGTCCTCGAGGGTGTTCTTTAAGTTACGACAACAGATGAAATTCGAACGGGACCAAGACAGGACTGTAGGGAGGATGATCGACGCCAATGCGTTGGATTGTTCCAGATGTCGCAGCGCTCGTGTGTGGTCTGACATTGACATACTGAACGAGAGGGTGTTCCATGTGCGGAATAACTCTTCTAAACTCGATTATAGCATGCTGTTTCTTACTCACTCACTTACTTACTCACTCCGTTACACACCGCCATGTTACATGCTACAATTCGGAATCCTCTAGCGGCAGACGGCGGCAAATATGTAGACATGAAGGGTAAACATGTAGAATTTTAATAACGTATGTTTCATTTAAAAAGGTTTAAGAGTTTTTACATTAAGAAAATCAGAGGAATTACTTTTCAGCACGCCCTCCTAGTTCAAGAAACAAAGTTTTCTTAGAGAGATCTGTAATCTTGATCCGAGGTTTCTCTTTCGATATTTACACAAACCATTGTAGCTTCATACCTCGAAGACGGCTTGCAATATTTGTACCGTAACAGAACCTGATATTAAAAGACTATCGGCGAGACTAATTTAAAGCTAATTATTGTGTTCGGAAACTTGTAGCTTTGCGCAGGAGTGAAAAATGGAGGATATACAGTGTAGACCAGAAGTAAACCGAGTCTTTTGAAATGTGGTGCTACAGAATAATGCTGCAGGTTGGCTGGGTCGATGGAGTAACTGATGAATTACTGAATCGAATTGAAGGGAAAAGAAATTTGTCGAACAAGGTGACTAAAAGAATGGATGAGATGACAGAAGACATTGTGACATATTACGAAATCATCAAACTGGTAATGGAGGAAGCGAAAGTGCGGGACGCAAAAATAGTTGACTGACACCTAGGCTCGAATTCAGAAATGCACTACAATAGTTTAAGAGACATGCACAGAGTAAACTAGCATAGAGAGCTGCGTCAATCAACAACCTGTTTGAGGCAGAAGTTCGTAGTGTTTTTGTTCTTTTTTGCAGTTGTTAAGCGTTTATTTATCGATTGTCATTTTTTATCTGTAGTTTAGTGTTGCTATTTGAGATAACATATTGTCATTTTGTCATCTGGACATAGAAAGTGCAGTTTTGGACGACAGAAAACGGAGTGCCAACTGGAGAAATCGGAACATATCAGACCTATTCTTCTGTTTCGGTTCTGTTGAGTGTTAATTAAGTAAATAAATTAGTGAAATCAAAGTGAACTAAGAAATTAGAATATAAATGGAAAACTTGGTTTAGTTTAGAGAGTTACATACTGGCATTCAGCGGGCAGAACAGAAGAAACAATGACCGTGGAGTCAGCGAGTTCCACATAAGCGGGCGCTGTCGATTCAGCCGTCAGGGCATCGCCCGACCGGCTCACGTGTTTCTAAGTTGTCGCATGAGCAAAGGCCCTCGCCTACATTCCAAGAGCCAATGACCGACGTTAAGAAGATTCTTCGAGAAGCCTTTCAACGTGACGGAAGAAGCAATGACCGGCTCACGTGTTTCTCAGTCGTCACATGCGATCAGAGGCCCCCGCCTACATTCCAAGAGCCAATGACCGAGGTCAAGAAGATTCTTCGAGAAGCTTTTCAACGTGACAGAAGAGGCAATGGCCGTGAAGTCGTTCACCCCCAGTGAACTGAAGTGAATAAATACGCGAGACGCGGTGGGCCCGAGATGAAGACAGATGAAGACAGACGGAGACGAAGACGAGAGACGAAGGAAGAAAAGAAGAGTAGCAGTAGTTTTCAGTCAGTTTCGGTGCAGAAGACCGTCATGCAAGAAGAGACTGCATCATGCACAGACGCACCAAGTCCGCCGCTGTAATGGAATAGCAAGCAGCAGCCGCGGCGCCAGAAGACAGAAGTTAAAAGGTATTGGAAGTCTGGTTTTTACACACCCGGGTGACTCGTGAGGACGGGAAGGAGACGGCCTCACATCAGTAGTTACCTGTGAGCTGGGATGAAGACCTGACAGCCGAAGACTGGCAAGCGGGAGTCCGTGGTTCGAGTTCGGGACACTGGCCTTCCACCGCCGCGCCGCTCCGCTGGTCGACGCTCAACACACGCGGCCGCTTAGAGAAGAGAAACACTGGGACGCCACATTCAAGGTATCACCATCCGATGCACGACGTCGCTCGCAATAATTAAACGGGCCACCTCGCGCTGCGCGTCTCCGGTCAGCTGGGCGAGACGGCGACACGAGATACACACCGCTACGCGTAATCAGACGCCGCCGCCGCCGCCGCCGCCGCCGCTGTCGCAGCAGAAGGCTACGCAAACGACACGGCTGCCGCTCTCCGAACCAGAACGTCCCAGTAAGATACAGTTGTACGAAACTTTCAATAAAAGTTAACTTATGTAAAAATGATGTTTCATTCGACCTCATACCCGAGCCAAGGAAGAACCCACCCTGCCCACATGTTGTTAAGAGAGAAAAGTTAATTTATTTAATATTTTCACCCTGACAGAATGCTTTAGAATGCTCATCCTGACAATTGACAGCATCAAAAGAGAAAACACAGTTACATTGAGTGACAGAAGTGTCACATTTAGTAACACAATTGTTACATTTAGTGTCATAAGCCGTCATAGTTGTTACATTTGGTGTCAGAGAAAAACCCCTTGGCTCAATATGAGGTGTGAATGACAGTCACTAAAGGTCCACAGTTAGTATTTTTTAATGTGTGAAGGGATAGAGGTTTGCATAGCAGTCGTAATATTTTCGTTATTTAGAAGTGTATTTTCTCTCGTGATTTTAAGAGTTTGTCGGAAATATTTAAACATCTTTTAAATTCAGTATAGGAAGATTGTGTAACTAACAGTTTGTAAAATGATGACACGAAATCGTACAAAGTCAGAGTCAGCACCACAAGCGGTTTCTACTGATGAAGCTATTCAGAGCTTAGTTAATCAAATAGCACAGCTTAAAAATGATAATAATGCATTATTTAAACAGTTGAGTGAGGTTAGGCAAACCAGTTCAATCCCTCCCACCCTAGATTCCTCAGCAGCAGCCTTAGTAACTCCTTTTTCAGGTAAACCTGGCGAGGACATAACAGCCTTTTTTGATGATTTAGTAGCAGCTGCAAAGTTAGGATCATGGTCAGATGAACAGCTCTTACAAATGACAAAGTTAAGATTGACAGGAGAGGCTAAAGCACACGTCTTATACCATGAAGAATTACGGCATGCTCCAACATTTGAGGAATTGAAGAAAGGATTGCTTAAACGTTTTCAAAAACAGAACAGCTGTAGATTTTATAGGGAACAGTTACACACTATCACTCAGAGGCAAAACGAGTCGTTAGAAAGCTTTGTAGATAGGATTAGAAAAGTTAATATGAACACCTATCAGTTGACAACTAGTGATGAAGCAAATAAGGTTATTTTACAAGAGGCAGAAGATAGAGCTCTGGATACATTTTTACGTGGGTTACCTCCTGAAACGTCCCGTCGTGTCAGGGCAGAGTTTCCTAAAAATTTAGCAGAAGCTGTATCTGTGGCGACAGCTTTTGAAGAAATTGACATTGCCACCAGATACAAGGAGAAGCGAAATATATTTTCAGCAGGAGTACGATGTTTTAGGTGCGATCGACACGGACATATAGCAAAAAACTGCAGACAACCTCAGTGCACTAATTGTCAAAGAATAGGTCACACATTCAAGGAATGCAGGTCTAAGAAAGTTTTTGGAAATGGAAATCAGTTAAACTCAAACGGGAATGTCGGAGCCGCCGCCAGGCGTTCCCAATAAAATTTCATGCCATTAAGGCGAATGTGAAGGCGGAATGCTGGTTATCTGCTACTATACAGGATAAAGAGGCAAGGATACTGGTGGATACAGGCGCAAACGTATCAATAGTAAGTAATGAATGTATTGGAGAAAAGAAATATGACCCTCCAAGGTATAGATTGAGTGGAGTAGGAGGAGGTACAGTTAAGTCATTAGGATGGACATCATTGATTTTCTATATTCACGGTGTACAATTTCAGGAAGATGTAGAAGTGGTAACAAAGGTAACTGACGGGTACGACGCGATCCTAGGGTTGGATTTCCTGAATAAACATCACGCTAAAATCGACCTCAGACAGCAAACTGTAGAACTTAGCGGAATAGTGTTTCAGCTAGGTGACACCGCTGCAAAGGGCCCTCTGCCGCAAGATTTCCCTAACCGGAAGGCGAAATCAACTATACTGCGTGCAACGTCCTTGAAGGTTGATTCGCGGGATCAGATACCATCTGGCTCAGGAAAACTTCTCTGGATGACCGTTGACCACGAAGTACCTACAGATACAGTGTGTCTAATAGAGCCATTAGAGGAAAATGAGGAATTAGATGTATCACATTGTTTTGTACGCAGGAGTGTTGTACGGGTTCAAGACGTTGAGGGAGAAAGAAAAGTACCGGTACATATTGACAATTTCGGAGTGGAGGACAAAGAGTTGCATAAGGGAATATTAGTAGCTACAGTCAGTACTTTTGAAGAAGAAGATTTCATTTGGTCAGATATTAATGATGGTCAGAAACCAGACGCCTATAAAACCGCATTGCGCCAGAAGATTGAGCATTTGAAAGGAAAGGATAGAGACACGATAGAAGCAGTTTTAGTTGAGTTCCAAGATTTATTTAATGCAGATGGTCCATTGCCAGCAACAGACATCACACAGCATAGGATCCCAACAGGAAATAGCCCCCCAGTTTATAGGAAGCCTTATAGAGTTGCGCGTCACTTACAGCCAGTACTGGATGAATTTATAGAACAGCATCTAAAAGATGGAATTATAGAATATTCTGATTCGCCTTATAATTCAAATATCGTAATTATTCCAAAGAAGTCTCCCGACGGTACGAAACGATATAGATTTTGTTGTGACTACAGACACCTTAACAAACAAACTATCTCAGATGTTTATCCTCTTCCAAACATTACAGATATCATTGACAGTTTGGGTAACAGTAAATACTTTTCAACAATCGATTTACGTAGCGGATATCATCAATTGGAAGTTGCACCTGAAGATAGGCATAAAACAGCATTTTCTACCCCTGGAGGCCACTGGCAATTTAAAAGAATGCCTTTCGGTTTGAAAAATGCACCAGCAACTTTTCAAAGACTACTCGATGGAGTATTGCGAGGACTCAAAACTCAGCAATGTTGTGTATATCTAGACGATATTATTGTATTCTCCAGAGACATTGATGAACATGCTGTGCGTCTGCGTAACGTTTTCCAGAGACTTAGAAAAGCTAAATTAACATTAAATATGGAAAAATGTAGTTTTGCATTGACAGAGGTTACATACCTAGGGCATGTCATTAGTGAAAAAGGAATTAAAACAGATCCTCGATTAATTTCGGCAGTTAAGGACTTCCCAACACCACAACGCGTTAAGGAAGTACAAAGTTTCATTGGTCTCGCATCGTATTACCGAAAATATGTTCAAAATTTTGCTGAAATTGCCCGACCCTTAACCCAATTATTGAAAAAGGGTGCAAAATTTCATTGGTCTGAAGATTGTGAATCAGCATTTCAAACCCTTAAAGATAAGTTAACACACAGTCCTGTATTAGCCTACCCAGATTATAATAAAGAATTTATTTTATCCTGTGACGCAAGTGGTCATTCAGTAGGAGTTGTTTTGAGTCAGAATATTAATGGCACGGAACACCCCATAGCCTATGCTTCGAGACAACTAACAACGGCAGAAAGAAATTATTCCACAACGGAGAAAGAATTGTTAAGTGTTATTTATGGTATCAAATACTTTAAATGCTACTTGTATGGTAGAAAATTCAAGGTCATTACAGACCACGCAGCTTTAAAATGGTTACTTGGATTAAAGGATCCATCTAGTCGTCTTACCCGTTGGGCCCTATGTCTTTCCGAAATGGATTTCGAAGTTATCCATAAACCAGGCAAAAAACACACGAATGCAGATTGCCTAAGTCGGAAAATAGCACTTTTGGAAGCAACAGGCCGAGATACTGAGGACTGGAGAAAGGCACAAGATGAGGATACAGAATGCAAAAAATACGCAACTCAAAAACAATTTTGCTTTGAAGATGGTGTATTATGCCGTAAAACAAAACTTGGACCGCGAATTGTTGTTCCCCAACACCTTAGACAAGAAATAATGGCAGAGGCCCACGATCATATCCTTGCAGGACACGGTGGACAGCGGACAACCGAAAGACGAGTAGCAGAACGATTTTGGTGGCAAACCAGAAAGCAGGATGTTGCGCAGTACGTTCGTAATTGCATTGCGTGCGCACAACGAGCTGAACTTTCTCGTTCAAAAATACCCTTACAGAGGCTCCCCGAGGCTTCATGTCCATTTCAAATCTGCGGATTGGATCTCTACGGGCCATTTCATAAAACACCTGCTGGTAATAAGTATGTTCTTACAATTATCGATCACTTTTCACGCTATCTAGCTATGGTGAGTCTCCCAGATCAGCAAGGAAATCCAGTTGCCCAAGCTTTAGTTAACAACTGGATACTTAAATTTGGCGTACCTGAAGCTATTATCACAGATCAGGGATCTAATTTTATGTCTGAACTAATGAAACAGCTCTGCCACTTATTAAAAATACGCAAATTACGCACAACTCCGTTACACCCTCAGTGCAACGGGCGCACAGAAAGAGTTCATCGGACAATTGGCAAGATGCTTAGTTATTATATTAACGAACAACATTCTAATTGGGATACGTATTTACCAATAATCGTGTCGGTATACAACGCCAAAACGCATGAAGCAACTGGCATGTCACCTTATGAAGTGGTCTATGGAAAAAAAATGCCGTCCCCTTTTGATGTAATCAGGCAGAAAAACGGAAAAGTCGGAGAAACAGTAAGAGATTTCAGTCGAATGATGAAGGAGGTATGGAAAAAGGTTCAAAAATCTAATACAAAGGCTTTGGAACGACAGGAAAGATTAGGTAATACCCAAGCTAAATATCCAAATTACAATATCGGTCAGTGGGTTATGCTTTCAACTCCTTACATAGCTAAAGGAAAAACGAAGAAATTTGTAACAAACTACAGAGGTCCTTATCAAATTATTGAGATCACATCACCAGTCAACGTTAAATTGCAACTGCCCACCCGAACTACCATTGTCCATGCAAGTCGTTTAAAACCTTTTAAGGGCGCTCCAGATGTAATTCCTTCAACAATAGTGTCTGCTTTTCCGAAGGGTGGAGGAAGTTCCCGTAAAGGAAAAAGAGTGGCCACGCCAGCACAACATACAGACATGGCACCATACAATCTTCGTTCAAGGGTGCGAATGTCCTAGTTGAATCTTAGTAGACTATGGACAGTATACAAATGTAAATAATTAATAAATGATAATGGTTTATTTTTTAAGAAAAAGAAAGTTGAACGTAGAAACATGTAGATCTTGTAGTTAACAATGTATTTCCTCTTTTCTTTGTTTTTGTTTTTACTAGGTTGGTAGGTTCATAACCATGTTGTTTCCTTTTTTCAGAAAACGCCATGCAAGCATTTCCTACACAAAACCTGTCCTACCTCAATTACTCCCTTGATAGTTCCCTTCTGAAGTCATTAGATATGTCATAAACTCACAGCAAGGCAAAATTGATGCCAATGTTATGATGCAACATGTCTTAAAATTAAAAGGTGAACACAAAACTAAAATTATAATGCTAGGAACGGGTATATCTGGAACCTTTGTGTTGGTGTTTCTGCTTTGTACAGTTTCCTGTTATTTAAGACGAAAAAATAAGCCAAATAATAATATACCACTTCATCAAATCCCTGTTAACTGGATACCACACTCTTAACTGGTGTACTTCAGCAGTTACTTTTGAGCATTAGTGTATTAATTTTGTTTAAAGTACTTCATTCTTTATTAAACAGTCTCTTGTTAAAATAAACAATACTGTAGAATAGATATTCTTGCATTAGTATAGGGTAGATTAAACAGCTGTTGCTATGTAATTTTCTAAGTGCAAAATCTGTTTTTAGTTTATTCATTGTCATCAAGATTTGTTACACTTATTACAACCATTTATGTAAGAACTATGTGATTCATGACCGTACAGTGCTTTTGTAAAGTGATAAAGTATTTTCCACGTACTTAATGTGAAGCGTGTGCAATCTTCTAAGTCGAGAGTTTTCAGTGCTTGTGCTTTTTCCGTGTGAAGAGTGGAGGAATGTTGAGTGGTAAATTCGAGGGCGAATTTCTCCGAAGGGTTAGGAATGTTGAGTGTTAATTAAGTAAATAAATTAGTGAAATCAAAGTGAACTAAGAAATTAGAATATAAATGGAAAACTTGGTTTAGTTTAGAGAGTTACATACTGGCATTCAGCGGGCAGAACAGAAGAAACAATGACCGTGGAGTCAGCGAGTTCCACATAAGCGGGCGCTGTCGATTCAGCCGTCAGGGCATCGCCCGACCGGCTCACGTGTTTCTAAGTTGTCGCATGAGCAAAGGCCCTCGCCTACATTCCAAGAGCCAATGACCGACGTTAAGAAGATTCTTCGAGAAGCCTTTCAACGTGACGGAAGAAGCAATGACCGGCTCACGTGTTTCTCAGTCGTCACATGCGATCAGAGGCCCCCGCCTACATTCCAAGAGCCAATGACCGAGGTCAAGAAGATTCTTCGAGAAGCTTTTCAACGTTCAGTCAGTTTCGGTGCAGAAGACCGTCATGCAAGAAGAGACTGCATCATGCACAGACGCACCAAGTCCGCCGCTGTAATGGAATAGCAAGCAGCAGCCGCGGCGCCAGAAGACAGAAGTTAAAAGGTATTGGAAGTCTGGTTTTTACATACCCGGGTGACTCGTGAGGACGGGAAGGAGACGGCCTCACATCAGTAGTTACCTGTGAGCTGGGATGAAGACCTGACAGCCGAAGACTGGCAAGCGGGAGTCCGTGGTTCGAGTTCGGGACACTGGCCTTCCACCGCCGCGCCGCTCCGCTGGTCGACGCTCAACACACGCGGCCGCTTAGAGAAGAGAAACACTGGGACGCCACATTCAAGGTATCACCATCCGATGCACGACGTCGCTCGCAATAATTAAACGGGCCACCTCGCGCTGCGCGTCTCCGGTCAGCTGGGCGAGACGGCGACACGAGATACACACCGCTACGCGTAATCAGACGCCGCCGCCGCCGCCGCCGCCGCCGCTGTCGCAGCAGAAGGCTACGCAAACGACACGGCTGCCGCTCTCCGAACCAGAACGTCCCAGTAAGATACAGTTGTACGAAACTTTCAATAAAAGTTAACTTATGTAAAAATGATGTTTCATTCGACCTCATACCCGAGCCAAGGAAGAACCCACCCTGCCCACATGTTGTTAAGAGAGAAAAGTTAATTTATTTAATATTTTCACCCTGACAGAATGCTTTAGAATGCTCATCCTGACAATTGACAGCATCAAAAGAGAAAACACAGTTACATTGAGTGACAGAAGTGTCACATTTAGTAACACAATTGTTACATTTAGTGTCATAAGCCGTCATAGTTGTTACATTTGATGTCAGAAGCCGTCTAAGTCGTTACAGTTCAATAATGGGGTAACAGCAGCGTAGGAAGCCACAAACATTTTCACCGTGTATGAGGACAATGCCTTTGGATAGAGCACGTAAGAAAATGAGTTTCTCGTTTTAAGGAGTATCGTTTTCATATCAGTGGCTCTCAACGTTCTGGAAGATCTTTGTCGTTTGATGAAGACCGTTTTACCTCATAAATCCACAGTGATATACGTCAGTGTACTCGAGAACTGGCGAATGTGATGAAATGTGATCATTCCACCACTGTGCGGTATTTGCAATCAGTGTGGGAGGTTCAAAAATCGGGTGTATGGGTACCGCATGCTCTAAATCAAAATCACAAAAATCAGTGGGTACAGATTTGTGCATCTCTGCTTACTTGTCACCAATTGCCTCGTGAACAACACCTACCAATCCCATTCTGTATCGCTGCCGGTGACGAGATGTGGTGTCTGTATTCTAACATGAAGAGAAAAAAGGAATGGTTTAGCCAAAACAGAGTAGTAACTTGCTGTGGAAAGACCTGCACGCATCCACAAAAGAGAATATTATGGATCTGGTGGAACAGCGACGGTGTGGCGTACTACGAATTGCTTCCTCGAGGTAACCATCACTGCTGACATTTATTGCCAACAACAGAAACGTTATACAGACGCAATTCAAGAACAACGACCAGGAAGACTGCGTGAGAGGATGCTACTTCACGGCAACGCCCCGCCCCCATTCTGACAGACTGACAAGAAAGGCTGTACAGGAGTTGGGCTGAGAAATCATTCCGCACCCACTTTATTCATCCGATCTCGATTCTTCAGATTTTCACCTTTTCCGCTCTCTGTCGAACAACGTGCAATGAACTTGCTTTCCGCCTTCAAATGCGCTCCTAACATGGCTTGACGAGTTCTTAGCCTCAAAACCAGGTGATTTCTACAGTCGCGAAATCCAACAGTTACCTCTGATTTAGCATAATCTTGTAATTAGTGAAGAGGAATATACACACATCAAAGAAAGTTTTGCATCAGTCTGGTTCTCAGAACTCCTGAAGGCAGACGTTGAGTGTTGTTATTGTATCACAGACACAATCCCTTTGAAAATTCAGGGATGACTCTAAACCCGCCCAAAGATATAAACAAACATGCATGAGCAGCATGTATTAGACAGAGGGGCCCCGACAGCCGATCAGTTCCAGTCTTTCCACCAGGAAGGATGTACACAGCTCGTGTTGTCTGTAGTTCAACCATACGTAGACGGTCAATACCGCGGTTCGCTCGCGTCCGCATTGTTACTTTTTGCCAGGAAGGGCTCTCAACAAGGGAAGTGTCCAGGCGTCTCGGAGTGAAAAAAAGCGATGTTGTTCGTACATAGAGGTGAAACAGAGAGACAGGAACTGTCGATGACATCTTCGCTCAGGCCGCCCAAGGGCTACTACTGCAGTGTATTACCGCTACCTACGGATTATGGCTCGTAGGAGCCCTGGCAGCAACGCCATCGTGTTGAATAATGCTCTTCGTGCAGCCATAGGACGTCGTGTTACGACTCAAACTATGCGCAATGGGCTGCGTGATGCGTAACTACTCTCCTGACGTCCATGGCGAGGTCCATCTTTGCAACCACGACACCATGCAGCACGGTACAGATGGGAGAACAACATGCCGAATGGACCGCTCAGGATTGACATACACGCTCTCTTCATCGATGAGTGTCGCATATGCCTTCAACCAGACAATCGTCGGAGACATGTTTTGAGGCAAACCGGCCAGGCTGAACGCCTTAGACACACGGTCCAGGGAGTGCAGCAAGGTGGAAGTTTCCTGCAGTTTTGGGGTGGCATTATGGGGGCCGACGTACGCCGCTGGTGGTCAGGGAAGGAGCCGTAACGGTTGTACGATACGTGAATGCTATCCTCCGACCGATAGTGCAGCAATATCGGCAGCATATTGGTCGACAATTGACACCCCCATCGCGCACATCTTGTGAGTGGCTTCCTTCAGGATAAGGAGAGTGGCCAGCATGTTCTCCGGACATGAACCCTATCGAGCATGCCCGGGATAGATTAAAAATGGCTGTTTATGGACGACGTGACCCTCTATTCACTCTGATGGATCCACGCCGAATCTCCATTGAGGAGTGGGACAATCTGGACCAACAGTGCATTGATAAACCTATGGATAGTATGCCACGACGAATATAGGCATGCATCAGTGCAAGAGTATGTGATACTGCTTAATAGAGGTACCGGTGTGTACAGCAATCTGGACCACCGCATCTGAAGGTCTCGTATGGTGGTACAACATGCAATGTGTAGTTTTCATGAGCAATAAAAAGGGCGGAGATGATATTTATGTTGATCTCTATTCCAATTTTCTGTACGGGTTCCGGAACTCTCTTCGCCGAGATGATGCAAAACTTATTTTGATGTGTGTGTTACTGATAACTAAAGTGTCTGTCATGCGTACCTGTTGTGCGTCTTAAAATTACGAATACACGCTAAGATCTTAGCACCAACCGTAGACCACAACAACAATATCAGCTGTCGCAAACGAAACGAGTGGATGAATGGAGTAGCACAGTGGATTGAATCTTTATCACGAAGGTAATGACCGCTGTCAAAGCTGCGAGAACACACAGCATATACCTACGTATGACAACGCGGTATCGGGAGAAGACAGTCTCTGTTGTGAATTAGAAATGTCACCAGAAGCACTTCTCTGTGCTACGTTTAACGCTAGTCGGACGGTGGCAACGGGGCGAAGCGATCCCGAGCCCAGAGCTGAGAGCGTTTGGCACGTCACGCGAGTCTAGCGTCGGCCGCGCCAGCGAGCGGCGCCGTAGCCGTTAAAATATCGGTTATGGGCAGCAAATTGCGTGTTTTACCGCAGCACTGCCGGCCGGGTGATAATTGAATTGCATTTATTGGCACATTGCCCGCCGGCCGGCCGCCGGATACGCACGGGATGAAAGCAATACCGCACTGATGCGATCAAAAACTGATACATCACCGGCGGCGCTCCTTCGCAGCTCGTTACGCCAGCAGACCGCACACGCGCGTGCGTGCGCGATGCGTGTGGCCCGCGCCGCCGCCGCACCATCACCGTCCGCGCTGATTGGTTGGCCGCTGCGGTGCCAAAAAAGAGCGCAATAAACGCACCGTAGCGGTTTTGTTGTACTTTTTCTTCAATCTGTCGACCTAGTATTACAACGCCCCCCATAGTCGAGAATATTAAGTACTTGGTGCAGTGACACAACCCAGCACCGCGAATGAGTATGGGTGACCATTTCGCTGCGTCGCCAGTTACTGGCCTATCGAATGGAACCTGGGAGTCACGTTATTCAAGACAAGCCCTACAGTCGCACTAGGCATTAACCTTTCTTGCTGTATCCTTTTTGTTTCTGACTTATGCATGTAAAAGTGCAACTACGAGTAAGTGTGTGAACTATCATTGTCCTTTCATGCAGTGTGCGTTCTGTTCCTTTCTTATGTACTGTATGCCTGTGTGCACGTATGTGTTCATGCACCTCTCTCTCTCTCTCTCTCTCTCTCTCTCTCTCTCTGTGTGTGTGTGTGTGTGTGTGTGTGTGTGTGTGTGTGTGTGTGTGTGTGTGTGTGTGTGATTGTGTTTGTGTGTGTTTTTGCGTGTTTTTGAATCGATGCAGTCCTGGAAGAATTCTTTTTTTTCCCTCAGTCTTCTGACTGGTCTTTTGCGGCTCGTCACATCTTTCTCTCATATGCCGAACTTTTAATCTCAGAGTAGCATTCGCAACCTACGTTCTCAATGTTTGCTGCATATATTCCAGTCTCTGTCTTATTCTGTAGATTTTAGCCTCTGCAACTCCAAAAAATGGTTCAAATGGCTCTGAGCACTATGGGACTTAACTTCTAAGTTCATCAGTCCTCTAGAACTTAGAACTACTTAAACCTAACTAACCTAAGGACATCACAGACATCCATGCCCGAGGCAGGATTCGAACCTGCGACCGCAGCGGTCGCGCGGTTCCTGACTGTAGCGCCTAGAACCGCTCGGCCACCCCGCCGGCTCTGCAACTCCCTCTAGTACCATGGATGTTATTCCGTGATGTTTTAACAGGTGTCCATTATCCTATCTCTTCTTCTTGATAATGTTTCCCATATGTTCCTATCTATACCGATTCTCCGGAGGGAACCTCATTCCTTACCTTACAGTACACCTAATTTTCAACATTCCTCTGTAGCACGTCATCTCAAATGCTTCGATTCTCTTTTGTTCTGGTTTTCCCACAGTCGTTTCACTACTACAAAATGGTGTGCTCCAAACTTACAGTATCATAAATTTCTTCCTCAAATTAACACCTATGTTCGATACTAGAAGAGTTTTCTTCAGCAGGTATGCCCGTTTTGTCAGTGCTGGCCTGTTCTTCATGTCCTTCCTCCGTCAGTCATGGGTTATCTTATTGCCTAGGTACCAGAATTCATTAACTTCATCTAATTTGTAATCACCAACTCTAATGTTAAGTTTATCGGTAGTCTCGTTTATGCTGATCCTCATTACTTTCGTCTTTCTTCTATTTACTCTCAATCCACGTTCTGTACTCATTAGACTGTTGATTCGGTTCAACGCATCATGTAATTCTTCTTCATTTTCACTGAGGATAGCAAAGTCATCAGCGCATCTTACTGTTGATATCCTTTCACCTGAAATTTCATTCCCATTCTTGAATCTTTCGGCCGGCCGGAGTGGCCGAGCGGTTCTAGGCACTACAGTCTGGAACCGCGCGACCGCTACGGTCGCGGGTTCGAATACTGCCTCGGGCATGGATATGTGTGATGTCCTTAGGTTAGTTAGGTTTATGTAGTTCTAAGTTCTAGGGAACTGATGACCTGAGCAGTTAAGTCCCATAGTGCTCAGAGCCATTTGAACCATTTTTTTGAATCTTTCCTTTATTTCCGTTACTGCTTCTTCGATGTATAGTTTGAGCAGTAGGTACGAAAGACTACATCTCTGTCTCATACCCTTCCTAATCTGAGCGCTTCGGTCTTAGACTTCCACTCTTATTGTCACCTCTTAGTTCTTCTACATATTGGTTCTTTTCCGTATTTTGCTCAGAAATTCTAACATCTTGCACCATTTGACACCGTCGAAAGCTTTTTTCCAGCTCAACAAATCAGGTGAACGTGTGATGATTTTTCTTCAGTCTTACTTCGATTATCAGCTGCAATGTAAGATCTAACTGTCTGGTACCTTTACCTTTCCTGAAGCCAAACTGATAGTCATCTAACAGATCCCCAACTTCCCTTTCCATTCTGTGGTACATTAATCTTGTCAAAAACTCCTTAAAGGTAAGGTTGTCGCAGCTTACTTTCAAGGATGTCGCTCCTTCTGCCGCCACCAGCAGCCATAATGGCTGTCAGAAGCCGGAAGCTGGTCTGAGGAACCAACCGAAACCGGGTACAAACAAATAAAAAAATCTGAAAACGCGATCGAGTACGTTTTTATCTGATTTTTAGCATTTATACCGATCGCTGCCCTCTAGAATGGTTTCTAAAATTCCTTTAATACTTTCCAGTTGTTCGAACCTACGGGTAACAAAGTTAGCAGCCCGTTTCTGAATTGCTTCGATATTTTCTTTAATGCGAACAGATGTGCATCCCAGACATTCGAGAAGTACTTAAGAATATGTCATACCAGCGTCTTTATGTGGTCTCTATTACTGATGAATCACACTTTCCCAGATTTATCCCAACAAACAGAAGGCGACTGAGCAGTGGCGGCTTCAGTGTCAGCGCTCCGCTGGCGCCACAAACTACGTGGGCTGTCGGTATCAATACTGATCAAATGCCAGGAGCTAGAGTCTTCGGTCGACGTGTGTCTGGTCGGTTTGCGGCGGACCCCAATACTGGAGTTAGTTTGGGGGGGGGGGGGGGGCATGTGGCGTGCATGTTCTTGGTTTTGGAGGACTTCTGCTGTTCCTCCTCTCTGTATCTGCTCTTTAACTACTCGTTTCAACCTTGCACCATTATTTATAATTCTGGAGTGTGTTAAGATTTAAACCCTCTTACTTATGCGTGTGAACTGTTGAGTTTTTCCTTTTTATCCACAGTCATTAGCTAACACCACACATTGCAAAACTTGCCTGCTTGTTGCCCGTTGGTTGCGATAGCCGCCTGCTCTATTTGCCAGCTTAGCTAGTATTTTGCGTGGTTTTATATTTGCTCAAGGCTCATTGTCAATGTTTCTGCTGGAGTGTACCAGTTGGGAGTGTCTTGCACCTTTAAGTATGGTTTGTATGCTGTACAAAATTCATCGAAGGATCTCTCTTATTTATGAAGAAAAGTATACCTATAGCAACAAATGCTGCCATTAATAAGTGAAAAAAATGATGAAATTTCACATCAAAAAAATTATTTCGTTATTATTTTCGAAGTTACACTGCTAAGAGTGGGAATTCTGAATCCATCCTGGACATGCTGACAAAGTTTTACGAATTTATTTGTAAAAGTAAATACAGTGGAAATTAAAATGTCCTGTGGTGCCTCTCCTGCTCCAAGTCAGCCCGTTTGACGTCCTACCCCCCTTAAGGGAAGTTTTACTACCTTTTGGTTCAAAAACAGATTTTTTTTTTTAAATTGCATTTGTGGATCCATAAAAGTGTTTAGAATCTACCCTGAAACGGTGTTTCAGAATACGGACGGAAATGTTTGTTATTCGCTGTTGAACAAAAAAATGCACCTGCCTGACCTTCGTCTTTTTCACGCACCAGTTTTCTTCTTTCGGAGGACGAGATATTGCACCGGTGCTTGGGAGGAAACACACAAAATTCAAATGAAACTTCGAACGCGTGCTGCTTGGAAGTTAGCCCTCAAGCATTTGCATTCTGGTGCGAAGACTGTGGAGATTGCGACTTTCCTGGCAGTGAGCAGCTTCAGCAAAGCGTATTCAGTAATTCTGAGGACCATGACAAAGATGGACTTCTATTCGACGCAGTTCGCCAAGCATTCGGACGACCACCGAATTCAAGCGGCCGAAAACCGCTTGTCACCGGCCGTCGAGCGGCTCTGGAGCAGCACAGGATGGCCCAGATCAAGCAGTACGCCGTCTGTGAGGGAGAGGAAAGACTAGTTTATGGACTCGGAATAGCAGATTGAACGAAAGTTTCATAATATTGCATTTATATGTATTCAAAACTTCAAACGATTTTTTCTCGAAATGACCTATTTTATCGCGCGGTATGGTAACTTGAAATCTACTGAATGGATTGGCATGATTCTTTGTTTCCGACGAAGCTAACTAAATTGTCTAGGAGTTTTACCACTTTTATTCCGATCCATCAACTATAAATATTTTAACTTGGCCGACGAAGTCGAAAAATCGATGAAAAAACCCTATTGTTTTTCAAATGGCCACCATTCTGTTTCCTATGGTCCAAATAACTTAAGCGAGGTACTACTCCTAAAGAATGTTATATACTTCGCTAACGTCCACTCACTTTTGATTTCAGACGAGACGACTGACCTGTGACAGACCGCGAGTGGAGGTCTACATCGAAATTTTGTTTCGTTCCGTCGGCTCTTTCGCCTTTGCTCTTCAACATTCGCGGTAGAAAAAATTCCAGTTTGTAGAGTAAATATCAATAAACATTTTGACCAAATTTGACATTAACATCTATAACACATCGCGAGAAAAAAATTCTCAAGGAACATGCTTTTTCGGGTCAAAGACAGTAAACCTCCCCTTACGAAAATTTATTACATTCGAAGTGATAATACGTTCAAGAATTCCGTACCAAACTTGTTTTAATGATATCGGTTTGTAATTTTGTGGATCGTTTGTTTTGCCCTCCTTGTATGCAGGATTCACCTGCGCCTTTTTCCAGTCGCTGAGCGAAAGATTCGCGATAAATGCAAACTAGGTAAGGGGCCAATGGCGTAGAGTAATCTCTGTAAAAACAAATTGGAATTCCATCCCGAACTGGCGCCTTATTTGCTTTCAGCTCATTCAATTGTTTCTTTACGCTGTGGATGCTTATTATTATATTATATAACAATATGGGATATAGTGAAAGAGGAGACTGGTAGAACCAGAAAGGAACAGGAGCAAATAGCATTAAGGGTAGATGACACATTAGTAACCGATGGGCATAGTGCGGCAAATCTATTTAACAAGTACTTTACATCTGTTACTGATAGAATGGGATTGTCAGGATCAGTAAATAATGCCCTTGTATATCTGAAACTAGCCTTTACAAATAGCTTCAGGTACATGAATATGTCAGTCACTTCACCAAAAAAATAATAACTTCCATGATAAAATCTTTAAAAACAAAGCATTCTAGTGGTTACGATGAAATATCAACAAAGTTAATTAAGGCACGTTCTTGTGAGTTTACTACAATTCTAAGTTACTTGTGTAACCAGTCAATTATAACTGGGACGTTTCCTGACTGGCTAAAATATGCAGATGTTAAGCCACTATTCAAGAAAGAGGATCAAGAGATACCATCAAACAACAGACAGATTTCACTTTTGCGAGCATTCTCAAAAATTTTAGAAAAAGTAATGTACAGGCAGCTTCTCAACCATCTGACCACAAATAACATATTATCAAGAACACAGTTTGGATTTCTGAAGGGTTCTGATATAGAGGAGGTTATTTACACCTACAGTGAAAATTTACTTAATTCGTTAAATAACAAATTACAAGCAGCAGGTATTTTCTGTGATTTGTCAAAGGCATTTGATTGTGTGAACCACAACATCCTTTTAAATAAATTAGAATTCTATGGTGTCATGGGCAGTGCTGCAGAATGGTTCAAGTCATACTTCACTAACAGGAAACAAAGGGTGTCAGTGCAAGGGACTAGTGAATGAAGTCATCAGTCATTATCAGAATGGGAAGAAATTACATGTGGTGTCTCACAAGGATCCATCTTAGGGCCATTGCTTTTTCTTGTGTACATTAATGATCTCTCATCAGTTACACTGCCAGAAGCAGAGTTCGTTTAGTTTGCAGATGACACAAGTATTGCAATAAATAGTATGTCGAGTGTAGTTCTAGAAAGATCTGCTAATGATATTTTCATGGATTTTAATAAATGGTTTAAAGCCAACTCACTGACATTAGACTTCGAAAACACTCACTATATGCAATTCAGAACCTGTAAGAGGTTTCCACCCAGCATATGCATAAAAATGAAGAAGAGCAGATAGAAGAGGCTGAAAGTCTTAAATTCCTGGAATTACAACTTGATAAGAAATTCAGTTGGGAGGAGCACACCACAGAACTGCAGAAACGCCTTAACAAATCCGTATTTGCAATTCGAGTGTTAGGTGACATAGGCGACATAAAAATGAAAAAGCCTGCATACGTTGTCTACTTTCATTCCATAATGTCATATGGTATAATATCTTGGGGTAACTCTTCAAGTCAAACAAAAGTTTTCAGAGTCCAAAAGCGTGTAATACGTATTATTTGTGGAGTAAATTCACGGATGTCATGTAGAAACCTCTTCAAAGAACTGGGTATACTAACTACTGCCTCTCAGTATATTTACTCCTTAATGAAATTTGTCCTAAATAATATATCTCTTTTTCCAAGAAACAGCTCAGTTCATACATACAATACCAGGAACAAAAATGACCTGCACAAGGACTTAAAAGCACTTACTTTAGTTCAAAAAGGGGTCCACTACTCAGGGACACTCATCTTCAATAATTTGCCAGCAAACATAATCAATTTAGCTGCAAAAAAAGATCAGTTTAAAAGGAGCCTGAAAGACTTACTAGTGGACAACTCCATCTACTCAATTGACGAGTATTGTATATATTCATACTATTAGTAATGACATGTTCCACATCCACGAGGATCTCCTCAGCACGGATCTATGGAATGAAAAACTAATCTAATCTAATCTAATATTGTTCCTACGGAACTCTGTTCGACGGTCAAACGACATTTGTACGCCCCCAGAGGGACAAGCCTTCGGCTACAGGAATAGGCTTCCACTCTATCACTGCTGGACGCAAGGCCAGGGGCAGTACGGAGCGTGTCAGCCGGGCCGCCCCCGCAGCCGCCGCCTCCCCCCTGCCCCTGGAAGTCAATTGCAGCGGCGTCGGGGTGGCGGCGCCCTGCGGCGTCGGCTGATGGTGCTGTACGGCGTCGCGTCGGCGAGGCCGCACGGTGTCGTCCGCAGGTGACGCCGCGGCCGGGGGAGGCGTCTCTTAACGAGGCACGGGCACGTAACGAGGGGCGCTTCGGTGAAAATAGGTCGCTACCTGCACAGTTGTCAGGTGCCACTATCACGAACACCGGCGATCTACCGGAAGAAGGAAAATCGACAACTAGGAGAGCAGTCACAGAAGATAGGTCAGTGGCTTCCAACATTTCTTAGACCATTACTCCTGGGTGCAATCTGACGTTACCTACTAACTCTCCCTCCCCCTCCCCCCCCACCCGCTATCTCTTGTCTCCCCCTCCCCACACATAATCACTAAATTTAGCACCTAAATTCAGACTGATATTCATTGGAAGAATCCTAAGTAAATGCAGTCCGAAAACGAAGGAAGTAGTTTATAGTACACTTATTGGCTCACTGCTTGTATACTGCTTACCGGGGTGGGATGCGTACCAGATAGGGTTGATAGAAGAGATAGACAAGATCCAACGGACAGCAGCGCGCTTCGTTACAGGATCGTTTAGTAATCGCGGAGATGATAGATAAACTCAAGTGGAAGATTCTTCAAGAGAGACGCTCAGTAGCTCGGTACGGGCTTTTGTTGAAGTTTCGAGAACATACTTTCACTGAGGAGTCCAGCAGTATATTGCTTCCTCCGACGTATATCTCGCGAAGAGACCATTGGGGATAAAATCAGAGAGATTAGAGCCCACACAGAGGCATACCGACAATCTTTCTTTCCACAAACAATACGAGATTGGCAAAGAAGGGAGAACCGATAGAGGTTCTCGAGGTAGCCTCCGCCACACCCCGTTAGGCGTCTTGCGGAGTATGGATGTAGATGTAGATGTAGATGTATATGAAAATCAACAGTGGATGAAAGACTTTTCTTGGAACACTTCTATTTTTAAAATGATGAAAGACGAATGGTATTTAGTTTGTGCGTGTGTGTGTGTGTGTGTGTGTTTGTGTGTGTGTGTGTGTGTGTGTGTGTGTTTGTGTGTGTGTGTGTGTGTGTGTGTGTGTGTGTTGGAACAAATGAAAGAATTCGTGATGCATCGCAGAGGTACCCACAACTCCTTCTCAGAAAAAAAACTAACTATTCACAGTGAGGGTACACACTTGTTACAAAATATGCTTCCCCTAAATTACTCCTTTCCAATACTGCACTTGCTTCACCTGCACACTCCAGTCCCATTTAAAATCAACCAATAAAATTTCGTAAATCACTTGATTGCTGCACTCCTTACTTCTGAACAGGCAGAAACTGGAGGACTTCAGGTTGTTAATGCTCTGTGTGATTACAGCCACTAATAGTAGTAGTAATAGTAATTGTAATACTACTACTAATAATAATAATAATAACACTGTATAGAGCGCTATAGTAGCCGTTATGAAGTTACTTCTGTGTCGTGCTGTCAATTCATTTATCTGTTTCGAATCGAGCAATGAAGCTGATCTGGACCACTGCAGATACTATCTGCAGGTTGGAGAAGACATTTTGTTGAGATTTTTAGCATCTGTTAGGTATATGTCTCACTTTTATCATCAGAGATGTACGGGACAAATCACAACCTACATTGGTGTCCAAAATTAAAGCAACAAGCCGCTATTTCACCGTGTTGTGTCTAATTCTGGATATAATCATACAAAATATCAACTGATGTCCGTACAACCGAGTTGTTCAAGGAAGATGGCATTCCGGTCAATGGACAACCACGTCAACGACGACTTAGGGCATCTATCAAACGGGGTAGTTTTTGCCGGGTAGTCCTACATCCACCGTGTATACAGTCACAGGCGGTGCAGCTTGGTTCCAAGAAGACGTTTGCCAGACTCTCTGTGGTGGATTGCCACAGGAACAATAGAAGCAGGACAGTCACAAACTGATGTGGCCCGAGGGCTTAATGTGAGTCGTTCTGTTGTTTCTATGATGTGGCGACAATTTATAGAGACCGAAACAATATCCCAAAGGCCAAGGCATGGTCGACCACGTGTGATATCAAAAGGTGAAGATCGTTATTTGGGCGTAAGGGCATGACGGTACTACCTTAGTACTGCACGGCAACTGGTATCATACCTCGCAGCATCCACTGGACGTGTTATATCGGGACGAACGTTGCACGCAAGGCTTCGGCAGAGTAGCCCTTATTGTCGGAGATCTTTTGTATGTGTACTTGTGATGCGTCTTCGCCGAAGGCTACGTCGAGAGTGGAGCCATCAACATGTCGCTTGGACGGTCGAACAGTGGGCCAATTTCGTTTCGCACATTTCGATTTAGTCTGGAGAGTGATTCTCGACGCATTAGCGGCTGGAGGGAACCTCGTGCACGATTTCGGAATCCAAACGTTGTGGAAAGAGATCGATATCGAGGAGGACCCGTAATGGTAAGGGGAGGGATTGTGTTGACCACTGGAACACTACTTCATGAAATTGTACGGGTCAATCGGCAAGGTTTAACTGCCCTCAGGTATCACGACGAGGTCTTGGGACCTCACGTGTGATCGTTGCCAGACGGTGTGGGCCCAGACTTCGTACTGACGAAAGATAATGCTCGACCTCGCAGAGAACGGGTGGTTGATGTTTTCTTGGAAACGGAAGATATTGCACATATGGCGTCGCCTGCTCGCTCTGGCGATTTCAATCCCATAGAAATGTGTGGGATGCACTAGGTAGACAGGTTGCATCACATCAGCATTAACCAACCGCTGTCCAAGACTTACGAGCAGCACTGCAAGAAGAATGGGCGTTATTGCCTCAACGTGAGACTGATGATATCATTCACAACACGCCCCGTGGCTGTCAGGCCTGTACTGCTGCCAGATGTGGTCACACCCCATACTGAGCACATTAACCAGTTGCTGGAATGTGTGTGCAAATTCGTTAAGTTGGAAAAAAATACAACATTTTTGTCTACCGTTAAGCATATTGCAGTTGTTTACGTTCTGTATTCTTTACATCGTTTCTACTTTACTGTCACCTGTTTAAGCTGTTTTGTGACAAAATAAATACAACCTTGCAAAATGTCTGTTTGTTGCTTTAATTTTGGACACCAGTGTATGTGTTTAGTGGGTGGACTATGTGAGAAACCTGTAAACTCCACCACGTTAATGTCGATAATCGAGAAAAAGTAATTAATGAGAAAATATCTACTCAGTATTAGAGTCTTCGTTGAAAATAATTTACATTCGTGACTGAAACAGAATACAATCGTTTCGTTTTATCCCTCAAAAAATTTCATTTTACACTTTGTGGGGTAATTACCGGTAACTGGGAACCACTGAACTAGATGAAATGAATAGGAATGTGAACTACAGTTAACTGTCAAAGCAGAACTTCATCTTTTGTCCTTGTTTGATCTCTCACATTCTCCACACATAATCTGCAACTTGCAAAATTTTTATCACTAGGATCTTCTGGCAAATATATCGGTGACGAACTAAGTTCTTTAATGCAAGAGTATCACGCAGTACTACGGTTATCTTTGGTGATCGATTCCGCCGTAAGCTCTAAATGGAAAGTGAGGCGACTGCAGCCAATCATAGGACGGGACTGAGAACTCATAAAGCTGGTGTGGATGCGACGCAGAATCTGAGGAATGGTTAAGCAATGTAATGTGGCTATCTCCACAGCCAGCAGCTAGTTACTAAAAAAAAAAAAAAGAGAGAGAGAGAAATATAAAATCGACCACATGTATCCTACCTGGACTGACAAATTTTGCTTACCCTTGAAACGTCACCTTAGAAAAATTATAAATGACTGTGCGTAAATTGACACACAATATTTTTAGCCCAACGCAATCTGACTTTTAATAATCCCTACAAAAGAATGGCCCTGACTAACAATAACCTATACCCTTCATGAATCACTTACCTCACAAAAATCTTCGTTACTTGAACTACTTCAATACAGTGAGCGCCACTACTGCCAGCTAAATAAAAGATTCTAGCTACAGAAGGGACTAACTACTGATAGGCATAGTTAGCAAATGAAAGATTTTGATAACGAACAAACAATGTACTGTATTTACCTTAATAGTGTTCAAAAGTCATAATATATATATCAGTTCATGACATCCAGTCTTACAAATTTACTGTCTCTGATGGACACACATCCAGATCATCCACTCTCAAAACTCCGCCATCTCTCTCCCCACATCCACCACTGCTGCCAGCTCACCTCCAACTGCGCAACGCTACGCGCTGTTAACAGCCACCTGCCCAACACTACAATAGCGACTATTCCAACAATGCAAACCAGCCACAGACTGTACACAGCACAGTCAGTGATTTTCATATAGAGCGCTACATGACGTTACCAACATAAAAACCTAAACAGCCTACTTACATAGCCCCAATGCTCCCCACAAAAAATTTTACAAATTGTTTTGGGCAGTGGACAATACATATTTGTTAAAAAAATGTTATATTACCGCTAACAAATATACAAAATGCATACACTTATCGATACAATGTTGGTCAAAAGCTAAAATTTTCTCACAGTCCATAAAGACAGTCCTGATCATTCATAACAGTAAAATTTCAGTGTTTTTGTTCTCAAAGTCTGAGCAGTAAAAGAAAATGCACACGGAAGTAGTGGATTTCCATGCAGTATTGAAGAAGTAGCGTTGTCCTTCCAACGGAAAGACAGTGCTGACTCTTGACATGCAGAAAGGTAATGGGCCGCAACAGAGCAAACCCACAGCAGAGTCAATCGAAGTTTTAAAGAATATTGGTATATAGGTCATCATAGAGCAGACCTACTGTAGTCCTGGTAGAGATTATGGTATTGGTGTGCCACCAGAAGTGTAGACCCACAGCAGTCCTTGTAGAGATGGCCAGCAGCCAGCTGTTGTGACTGTGCAGGTGCACAATCACCATCGAAGAGTCTTGCGGACAATATAGCAAGTCCATAAACCACCACTTGTCCACTCACAAACCAGTTCCTTGCTGAATTATCAACACACGTGCAAACACTAACAGTCTCAACTTCTCACATATTGAGCATATACTATGACCAACAGAAATGTGTGCAGTGATATGTAACTTAATTTGAAGAGCTGGTGTCTATAGAATTACAAATTTACATCATAAGAATACAATTACAAAGGTAAGAAATACATCATTAAGGAACATAACAATACAGATAAGATTTGTAGTAATATGGGCTTTACAAAAGAATAGAAATAAACATATACATCAGTGTTACAGGAATTACGTCATACGTAATTACATCAAAGACCAGAATAGCTTTAGAAAATAATGTCTAAACATCTTTACAAAGTAAATAACATATTATTAATGCAAATTTGAGTATAACAGTATTCCTCATCATAGTGAATGTAGCTTAGTATTAGAAAAATTCTACAACATAAATCATGTTAGCTAAACACATAAAGACAGAAAAACACAAATGCACAAGGCTACACAAACACATAGCAGAACAACACAAAAGGAAAGGACAGGGTTTGTTTTCAGTGAGATGTCTGGTACTGCAGTCTGACGCAAAACTTCAATCCATAGATCTTTTCTCTTACTTCAACATTTGTTTCCAATAAAAAAAAAAGAAAAAATCTATCCAAGCATGCTTTCTGTATTCTATTCATATCCTCTTTGAAAATAGTTATTCTCCACTGTACACTACTTTTATGGCCAAACCATTTTATTATAGCTTCTCAATTCATTTCTTCCAATTCATCACAGTTAGTTTCTTATATAGTCCACCCCCTCTTAAGCTAATTTAAATCTACTGAGCTCATATATATATATATATATATATATATATATATATATATATATATATCAAGGGACGCCCCCCATGAACCATGGACCTTGCCGTTGGTGGGGAGGTTTGCGTGCCTCAGCGATACAGATGGCCGTACCGTAGGTGCAACCACAACGGAGGGGTATCTGTTGAGAGGCCAGACAAACATGTGGTTCCTGAAGAGGGGCAGCAGCCTTTTCAGCAGTTTCAGGGGCAACAGTCTGGATGATTGACTGATCTGGCCTTGTAACATTAACCAAAACGGCCTTGCTGTGCTGGTACTGCGAACGGCTGAAAGCAAGGGGAAACTACAGCCGTAATTTTTCCCGAGGACATGCAGCTTTACTGTATGATTTAATGATGATGGCGTCCTCTTGGGTAAAATATTCCAGAGGTAAAATAGTCCCCCATTCGGATCTCCGGGCAGGGACTACTCAAGAGGACGTCGTTATCAGGATAAAGAAAACTGGCATTCTACGGATCGGAGTGTGGAATGGCAGTTCCCTTAATCGGGCAGGTAGGTTAGAAAATTTAAAAAGGGAAATGGATAGGTTGAAGTTAGATACAGTGGGAATTAGTGAAGTTCGGTGGCAGGAGGAACAAGACTTTTGGTCAGGTGATTACAGGGTTATAAATACAAAATCTAATAGGGGTAATGCAAGAGTAGGTTTAATAATGAATAAAAAAATAGGAGTGCGAGTTAGCTACTACAAACAGCATAGTGAACGCATTATTGTGGCCAAGATAGACACAAAGCCCATGCCTACTACAGTAGTACAATTTTATATGCCGACTAGCTCTGCAGATGATGAAGAAATAGATGAAATGTATGACGAGAAAAAGATGTAGAGGCTTGTCTCACTAGGGGTAAGATAGATACTGCTTACAGGAAAATTAAAGAGACCTTTGGAGAGAAGAGAACCACTTGTATGAATATCAAGAGCTCTGATGGCAACCCAGTTCTAAGCAAAGAAGGGAAGGCAGAAAGGTGGAAGGAGTATATAGAGGGTTTATACAAGGGCAATGTACTTGAGTACAATATTATGGAAATGGAAGAGGATGTAGATGAAGACGAAATGGGAGATAAGATACTGCATGAAGAGTTTGACAGAGCACTGAAAGACCTGAGTCGAAACAAGGCCCCAGGAGTAGACAACATTCCATTAGAAGTACTGATGGCCTTGGGAGAGCCAGTCATGACAACACTCTACCATCTGGTGAGCAAGATGTATGAGACAGGCGAAATACCCTCAGACTTCAAGAAGAATATAATAATTCCAATCCCAAAGAAAGCAGGTGTTGATAGATGTGAAAATTACCGAACTATCAGTTTAATAAGTCACAGCTGCAAAATACTAACGCGAATTCTTTACACACGAATGGAAAAACTGGTAGAAGCGGACCTCAGGGAAGATCAGTTTGGATTCCGTAGAAATGTTGGAACATGTGAGGCAATACTAACCTTACGACTTATCTTACAACAAAGATTAAGAAAAGGCAAACCAACGTTTCTAGCATTTGTAGACTTAGAGAAAGCTTTTGACAATGTTAGCTGAAATACTCTCTTCCAAATTCTGAAGGTGGCAGGTATAAAATACAGGGAGCGAAAGGCTATTTACAATTTGTACAGCAAGCAGATGGCAGTTATAAGAGTCGAGGGGCATGAAAGGGAAGCAGTGGTCGGGAAAGGAGTGAGACAGGGTTTTAGCCTCTCTCTGATGTTATTCAATCTATATATTGAGCAAGCAGTAAAGGAAACAAAAGAAAAATTCAGAGTAGGTATTAAAATTCGTGGAGAAGAAGTAAAAACTTTGAGGTTCGGCGATGACATTGTAATTCTGTCAGAGACTTGGAAGAGCAGTTGAACGGAATGGACAGTGTCTTGAAAGGAGGATATAAGATGAACATCAACAAAACAAAACGGGGATAATGGAATGTAGTCAAATTAAGTCGGGTGATGCTGAGGGAATTAGATTAGGAAATGAAACACTTAAAGTAGTAAAGGAGTTTTGCTATTTAGGGAGTAAAATAACTGATGATGGTCGAAGTAGAGAGGATATAAAATGTAGACTGGCAATGGCAAGGAAATTGTTTCTGAAGAAGAGAAATTTGTTAACATCGAGTATAGATTTAAGTGTTGGGAAGTGGTTTCTGAAAGTATTTGTATGGAGTGTAGCCATGTATGAAAGTGAAACATGGACGATAACTAGTTTGGACAAGAAGAGAATAGAAGCTTTCGAAATGTGGTGCTACAGAAGAATGCTGAAGATAAGGTGGGTAGATCACATAACTAATGAGGAGGTATTGAATAGGATTGGGGAGAAGAGAAGTTTGTGGCACAACTTGACTAGAAGAAGGGATCGGTTGGTAGGACATGTTTTGAGGCATCAAGGGATCACAAATTTAGCATTGGAGGGCAGCATGGAGGGTAAAAATCGTAGAGGGAGACCAAGAGATGAATACACTAAGCAGATTCAGAAGGAAGTAGGTTGAGGTAGGTACTGGGAGATGAAGAAGCTTGCACAGGGTAGAGTAGCATGGAGAGCTGCATCAAACCAGTCTCAGGACTGAAGACCACAACAACAACAACAACAAAGGGACGAGGCAATGCAGCAACACAAAACAAATTAACACAAACAGCAATGACAAAAAGATGCAAATTGGCAAAGCAGGCAGCAGTACATCTAAATTAGCAAATCAAATGCAACATGTCGACTAATATGAGCCAATGTGCAGCAACAAGAAAAATAAATCAATAGTAAACCTGGCTTAACAGAGTAATACAAAGTGAAATTTAGTAGCACTATGCCTGGCAAACAGCAGCAGCAAATGCTATAACTTTTACCCAAACATGAAAAAGCTCAAGCAGAAGAAATATCACAGTGAAAATGGCAATGTCTAATACCTATGTCACATCTTAACACTAGAGTGATGCATCACAATAACTTAGACAAGTTACCAAACCGTTAAAAAATTATTTACGCAATTCCTGTGAAGGGAAATGTCTATTTGTGTTCCCTTTTTTTGAGAAAGTAGATCACAAAATTACAGTTTATTGGATCTGTAGACAGAAAATATTTACATTACTACATCTATTAAATTTTATTTTAACCAATGCTGCAGTGCAGCTAGAGACTAGATATTAAACAAAATGAGCAAATAAATAAATAAAGCAAGGTGTGAACGTCATTAACTAGGGAAATGGCGTCTCCAAAGACAGTAAAAAAATCTCTCGACTGGAAAGACAATAGATGTAAAATGTTTCTCATCATTTCATTAGGCATTTTAGTAAATATCATAAATTAAGAGCTCCACAGTGTAATCATATGTTTTCAAGTTTGAGTGTGTCGTGTTTGCGATGCTTTCTACAAAGAAATGTCAATAGCGAGGATAATGGCCTCCTTTTTTCTCCACCTGTGCCTCTGAAAGGCACACACTAATGGCTTTTTTTCCAGGTGACTGTCGTGCAGATGGGCCTCCACAGAACATTATGTCAAGGTCATCTACCTTCTTTACTGAAATATTTATGGCAGCAGTTTCTACTACAGTGACAGTCACATATAAAATAAAAAATTAAAGGTTAGAAATTTACATTAGAAATGTGTAGAAACAAAATCTCATATATAACAGTGCCCAAAAAGTTTTGTCAGCATTGTGGTAACTAACATTCACGCATGTACACACATCTCATAACTCTTAAAGTACGATTCTTGGTTTCCAACATCCTTTTCATAAATCAGAGTCCCTAACCACTACTCCTTATTCCTTACCTTATTACACATATACATATTAGTCGACACTTCTTCAATATTTCATCATAATAAATACGTAGCATAATCAGATTCCTCATATAGCATCATCTCATTGATCATAAACATACCTCAACAGCATAATACACATCGTCGTCATAATAATAACATCATAACACCCCAGTCAAATCCCAAAAACGTCGTAGCTTTCTGCAATAATTTCAAAACCTAAAAAAATTCTCTGCTCATTGCAATAGTGTAATCTACCTCAAACGTACTTTAAAAATCATGATTCCATACCAAACACATCATTCAAAGCTCTCATTGTATCACAATAGTTCTGAAAAATATGAACAGTACACAAAGTACAGACAAAATACAATTTCGTAAGTGTGAAGTTATCCAACTGTGTAATTAGATAAACATGTGTCACTGACGTAGTAAAAAAAATGTTTGTCTCTCTCAGTGAAATGATCAGATAGCTGTGTAATTATTTTTTAGAAAAATATGATACTAATGTGTAAAGTTGTATAAGCAAATACCGTATTAGCTAGGGCTCCATGTGCTTGACATCATATGGTACACAAAGTTGGCGTGTACCCCCTGAGGATTACTGTTAAGTAGGCTGTTTAGGTTTTTATGTTGGTAACGCCATGTAGCGCCCTATATGAAAATCACTGACTGTGCTGCGTGCAGTCTGTGATTTTCATATAGATCGATACATGGCGCTACCAACATAAAAACGCAAACAGCCTACTTACACCCTAAACTAGATTATTCTGCTTTATATACTGAAAATAAGTGAATACAATGAGACGCAGTGTTTGTACTGTTAAAGGAAAATGTATCACATGTTTATTCTCTTACTGAATTTGCATTCCAATTAGTGACGAAAAGTGGGGGCTATCAACATGGATATTTACCTTACCACGATACAGAATATTAAGAAGTAGATTTACAATTGACACTCACAAACTAGGATAGTTGTTTACTCTTTGGAATTTCAGATTTTAATTCAACTGCTGGACGAAGGACTTTGTGCAAGTGAGGAATATTGGGTTACTAGTTTAGGTCCTGGTCACATATGAAATGCAAGTAACGTTAGCTTTTTCCAGGGGTGTTTCTAGTGATGGCCCCTAAAAGCATATTTCTGTATACAGATCTAAGTTTTGTATCGAATATTAGCGCTTTCGGTTGATGTTATCCACGGAGAGTCGTTCAGTAAACGTTGCTCAGTTTTTTTCTCAGATTTATTCTTGAGGGTCAGAATCTGTGACAGTATCAGATAACATTTCTCTTAAGCGTACTGTTTTTGTGCATAGACTCCATCACATTCCCTGGTCTTGTGTACGAGTATGTATTCACCGTTGGTAAGAGCTCTTGTCCTGTGCTCGTAGCCATGTTTTCACTCCATGAATTACGCTCTCATCATATCCAAAATGTGTCCCATGTAGAGATTCCCAAAGTGGCCCAAAATGACGGAATAGGGAGTGCACTAGATCTAGAATGTACAATGGATTCTCTTTTGCGATGTGATCTCAGGCTCTGAGATTTGTATGTTGGTGTGCATTGTCCGGTTGGATCAAGATCTATTTTGGATTCTCGTCTGAAACTGTTCTTTGTTCATAGCCCTCCCATATGGCTCTTTATTACCACTATCTCGTAAGACTGCCACAATGACTTTGCCAGCATTTCTTCTTTTTTGTAATTACGAACAGCGTCACTCTGTAATGTAATAAAATAAAATATGGTCCATGACTTATATAAAAAGAAACACACATTGAAGCAATATCTCAGCATAAAAGAGAAATAACTAATGTAGGAATATTATTAAAAGTGTAATATGTTGTTTAATTTAGCCCGACGTGTATAAGCACTCAGTAAACCAGCTCAGTTCTCAGGGTAGTTACGTAATCATCGATACTTAATTGTCCTTTTCTTATTTATTCAACACTAGAGAATATTTTCCAAGTCTGTTCGATGTACACTACTGTAATACGTAACTAAATGTCGTGGTTTCGTCTCGATTCCACAATATAAGATAACAAGAGTAGCATCTACAAATGAAATCCTATAATAGAACTGGAATCCTGTGACCGAAGCCTGGGATGTTATCTCGTTATATAAAGAAAATCTGTAAGTAAAATTGTTAAATTATTAGTAGCTGCCTTTGATCTCGTGGGATCTGAAACAAAGTTAATTGTCCTAACCGACGGCACATTTAGTGGATGAGCTAAAAGAAAAATCTTAAAGATTTTCTAAGATGGCGCCTAACAATGAAAATTCTGTGTTAAGGTATCAGATTTACAATAGATTGACCACACACTCAAATTCTTTTGGCGAAATAACCATAATATTTTTCGGGTTTTAAGTACAACTTACATTATCAGCTGGTACAGTAAGATGAGCTTTAGACAAGAACGTCCTCTTAGGTCCGAATCCAAGCAGATAAGATAAGCGAATGACAAAGGAAAGATATTTCATGCATAGAAGCGCAAGAGTCCATGGAATATCATGTCCATTGTAGTTCTATCTCTTCTTCTTCGGCGTACTTGTCGATTATTTATAAAATTTGTCGTAATATTTAGTTTTCATTTTTTTAAACCCAAGTCCACCCATGAGAAACAGTACAATGGCCCCCTGGTATGGCTGTGCCGAAGGATGATTTTGGACCAGACATACCACAGTACTGTTCAGTTCTTCCACACGATTGTACATGCATGTTTATTTAGTTAATTTCTAAAAGTAGTTTGCGTATATTATTATTTAAAATGCATGTTTCTACAAAGGGTAAGGGAGAGCAAGTATAATCTCCTTATTTGTGTGACAGAAGTTTCTGTCCGGAAAAATGGTCACTAAACTCACCAGAAAACGACTTATGTTACCCCCCCCCCCCCGTCCCCCCCACCCCACCGCCCCTATTCGGGTTCACGGGCATGGGAAAACTGGGAGTCAAAAACCGGCGCAGGGTCTTCAGACTATTACAACATTTATCCAGTGTCTCAAAAAAAAATCAAAATCTGAATGTTGTTATTGCTTAAGGACATATTAATTGAATGTTCACCAAGTGAATTTGGTCAGAGAAAAGATACAGTCAAAGAAAATACAGTGACAGTAGTTACTTATTGATATATATTACATGCATTCCTCATATGTGATATTCGGAGCACACTTTTGACTTTCCCGTGACAGACAGATTAGATTAGATTAGATTAGATTAGATTAATACTAGTTCCATGGATCATGAATAAGATATTTCGTAATGATGTGGAATGAGTCAAATTTTCCAATACATGACTTAATTAAGTTAATTTAACAACATAATTAAGTTAATATAACAATTTTTTATTTTTTGTTTTTTTTTATTTTTTATTTATGTTTTTTTTGTTTGGTATTTTTTCTTTTTTTTCTTAATTTATATCTAAAAATTCCTCTATGGAGTAGAAGGAGTTGTCATTCAGAAATTCTTTTAATTTCTTCTTAAACACTTGTTGGTTATCTGTCAGACTTTTGATACTATTTGGTAAGTGACCAAAGACTTTAGTGACAGTATAATTCATCCCTTACTGTGCCAAAGATAGATTTAATCTTGAATAGTGAAGATCATCCTTTCTCCTAGTATTGTAGTTATGCACACTGCTATTACTTTTGAATTGGGTTTGGTTGTTAATAACAAATTTCATAAGAGAGTATATATACTGACAAGCTACTGTGAATATCCCTAGATCCTTAAATAAATGTCTGCAGGATGATCTTGGGTGGACTCCAGCTATTATTCTGATTATGCACTTTGTCCAATAAATACTTTGTTCCTCAGTGATGAATTACCCCAGAATATGATGCCATATGCAAGCAATGAATGGAAATGGGCTTAGTAAGCTAATTTACTAAGATGTTTATCACCAAAATTTGCAATGACCCTTATTGCATAAGTAGCTGAACTCAAGCGTTTCAGCAGGTCATCAATGTGTTTCTTCCAATTTAATCTCTCATCAATGGACACACCTAAAAATTTTTAATATTCTACCTTAGCTATATGCTTCTGATTAAGGTCTATATTTATTAATGGCGTCATACCATTTACTGTACGGAACTGTATGTACTGTGTCTTATCAAAATTCAGTGAGAGTCCATTTACAAGGAACCACTTAGTAATTTTCTGAAAGACATTGTCGACAATTTCATCAGTTAATTCTTGTTTTTCAGGTGTGATTACTATACTTGTATCATCAGCAAAGAGAACCAACTTTGCCTCTTCATGAATATAAAATGGCAAGTCATTAATATATTAAGAACAACAAAGGACCCAAGACCGACCCTTGTGGAACCCCATTCTTGATAGTTCCCCAGTTTGAGGAATGTGCTGATCTTTGCATATTATGAGAACTGCTTATTTCAACTTTCTGCACTCTTCCAGTTAGGTATGAATTAAACCATTTGTGCACAGTCCCACTCATGCCACAATACTTGAGCTTGTTTAGCAGAATTTCATGATTTACACAATCAAAAGCCTTTGAGAGATAACAAAAAATCCCAATGGGTGGTGTTCGGTTATTCAGATCATTCAAAATTTGATTGGTGAAAGCATATATGACATTTTCTGTTGAAAAACCTTTCTGGAAACCAAACTGACATTTTGTTAGTACTTCATTTTTACAGATATGTGAGGCTACTCTTGAATACATTACATTCTAAAAAATTTTGGATAAAGGTTTTAGAAGGGAGATTGGACGGTAATTGTTGACATCAGATCCATCCACTTTTTTATGCAAAGGTATAACAACAGCATATTTCAGTCTATCTGGAAAAATGCCCTGTTCCAAAGAGATATTACACAGGTGGCTGAGAATCTTACTTATCTGTTGAGAACAAGCTTTTAGTATTTTGCTGGAAATGCCATCAATTCCATGTGAGTTTTTGCTTTTAAACAAGTTTATTATTTTCCTAATTTCAGAGGGAGAAGTGGGTGGGATTTCAATTGTATCAAATTGCGTAGGTATGGCCTCTTCCGTTAACAGCCTAGCATCTTCTAATGAACACCTGGATCCTAGTGTATCCATAACATTTAGAAAATGATTATTAAAAATATTTTCAACGTCTGACTTTTTGTTCGTAAAGTTTTCATTCAATTTGATGGTAATACTGTCTTCCTGTGCTCTTGGTTGACCTGTTTCTTTTTTAATAACACACGTTAACTCCTTGCTACCATAACACACACACACTCATCACACGCAATAAATGTCGCCGATAGTCGATTCTCCGCAGTTGCGGCGCTGATGTAACGAAGATGGTGGCGCAGCGATGCTGCACGTGGCGAAGCTGCCTGGCGCCCCCCATCACGCGCGGACAGGCGATTGTTGAGCGGCGGCCGTTGGCCCCCCGGTCAGCTGTTTCGCCTCTGCTTGCGAGCCGCCTCCGCGTCGTGTTCGTTGAATGCGCATGAACATGAAATAACCCATACTTGCATTAGTGTTAACTAATTCCGTAACAGATGTTACCGGCTAGGGGAAAAGAGAGTTATTAGTAGTTCATTCATCCAATATTCATTCACGAGTGTTTGTTTCAATGTTCTGTAACGTATTCGAGTTTCCGAGTAACTTTTAGTTCAGTTTTTGGGACACGATGTGTTTTCTGTCAAATTCCTTAGAAAATTATACAGTTTATTACTCCGTGACTAGCGAAGTTTGGCGCTCTTGGGAACGTCCTGTGAACTTTTGTAGTCACTTTACATAAACTCCAACTCTGTACCGTCGTCCGCAACACGCATGTACACAGTTGTATAACACACACTGAGTTTTTTACCTTGTCACTATGGTTGGTGTCCAAACGTAGATTCACTTTGGTTCACACTTACTACCGCGTTCCCCGTGTAAAACATCTAGCTTCACACGATATTACCATTCATATTAATTTGTGAAGTCATCTTTGCTGCACAGCTATAGTCTTCACACATTAACTATTTAAAACCACTTTTTTTCTCTCAGAACAAAATAAGTTACTATGTCAGTCGTCAAACTCCAATTGTAGTCCTTTTCTCCTGAAATTGTTAACTGATAAATAAAATGCACATTGACACGTTCTTGATGCGTTTGCCAGTATTTTTTTGTTTTCTTACATAGCACACACTGATACTTCTACAACTGACATTGTTTCACATATATTGTCTATTGAAACATTATTTATCCTGTTAAGACTGACATAACATTTTCAGTTTGACAAGTAATGACATTAACATTTTGTCCACGTACAGCACAAAAGCGATCAGGCCGATCTCATCTGTTGACTGACAGAGATCACCGACAGTTGAAGAGGGTCCTAATGTGTAATAGGCAGACATCTACCAAGACCACTACACAGGAATTCCAAACTGTATCAGGATCCACTGCAAGCACTATGACAGTTAGGCGGGAGGTGAGAAAACTTGGATTTCATGGTCGAGCGGCTGCACGTAAGCCACACGTCACGCCGCTAAATGCCAAACGACGCCTCGTTTGGTGTAAGCAGCGTAAATATTGGACGATTAAACAGTGGAAAAACGTTGTGTGGAGTGACGAATCACGGTACACAATGTGGGTATGCTGAATCACCGATGGACGTCATTTGCCAGCGTATGTAGTGCCAAAAGTAAAATACGAGGCGGTGGCGTTATGATGTGGTCGTGTTTCTTATGGAGAGGGCTTGCACCCCTTGTTGTTTTGCGTGGCACTATCACAGCACAGGTCTGCATTGATATTTGAAGCACCGTCTTACTTACCACTGTTGAAGAGCAATTCAGGGATGGAGATTGCATCTACCAACACGATCGAGCACCTGCTCGTAATGCACAGCCTGCGGCAGAGTGGACACGACAGTAACGTCTCTGTAATGGACTGGCCTGCACAGAGTCCTGACCTGAATCGTATAGAACACCTCTGGGATGTTTTGGAACGCGGACTTCGTGCCAGGCCTCACCGGCCGACATCGATACCTCTCCTCAGTGCAGCACTCCACGAAGAATGGGCTGCCATACCCCAAGAAAACTTCCAGCACCTTATTGAACATATACCTGCGAGAATGGAAGCTGTCATCGAGGCTAAGGGTGGGCCAACACCATATTGAATACCAGCATTACCGATGGTGGCGTTACAAACTTGTAAGTCATTTTCAGCCAGTTGTCTGAATGCTTTTGATCACATAGTGTATCTAAAGAATTTACAGGATATAAGGCTGAGGCAGTTTTCAGTCCATGGCGGAATGAAATATCCCATGCTAGTTCGTGTGTCATCTGCAAAGCAAACTACAGCTCTCTCTCTCTGTATGGAACGATCTTTTCTTAAAATGTATTTCAGGTCAGCCTGCTGCTAGTTTTCTGACATCATCAATTTGTGTGTGTGTGTGTGTGTGTGTGTGTGTGTGTGTGTGTGTGTGTGTGTGTGTGTGTGTGAAATAGCTATGGCCTCGCCTTATATCCCTAATCCGATCATGTGACCAGGAATTAATTATTTATTTTCCGTTGGATATTCAGATCGATTCTCAGTTAGGCATTTGCTTTCGAAGGAAGGCATCTCTCGTGCGCTCTGGTATCTGACAGGTTGATTCATGCATACAGACTACTTGAGATGGTGGGGTGCGCCGACAGGAATTTCTCAGGTATCAAATACCAAAGGGTGGCTAGCATCTGAAGCTTTTGTTCCCAGGAGTTAACTCACTGCTGCTTGCAGCGGCTGGCATGGAGACCAGCGCTTAAGTCCTTCCAGTGGAATCCAGCTCCAGGCAGCCTCCACGGGTGACCAGACTCAAGAATTTTTTTCAGATATGTTTAAGCGATGTGTAACAGTGTAACTAAGTATTTTCTTACCTGATATAAACGAAAAGCTCTGCAGTTGCTTAAATATTCTACACAATGCAATGGATTTCCAGACAACTTCTTTAAATAAACTGTATTCCATACACCACAAAGTATCCCATAAAATGTTTAAATAAGCAGTATTCCCTGCCACAGTCTTTTTCCCACCAAATTTATTAAATAAACGAATAAACTATATTAGAGACGCTGCAACCTCTCAATCAAAATTTCCAAAAGGTAGGGTCAAGGAAAACTGAAGGATACCGATTTAATTAATTAGTCAATCAAATTGATACAGTTACAGGGGTGGGGCCTATTTTAATAACCTGAAGCAGCTCGTTAATACTGAGACGGTTCTGCGACCGTGTGGGCTGCAGATTCCTCGACTTGCGCCATAGGGTGGTGGGGTTTCGGGTTCCGCTGGATAGGTCAGGAGTCCACTACACGCAACAAGCGGCTACACGGGTAGCAGGGGTTGTGTGGCGTGGGCTGGGCGGTTTTTTAGGTTAGATGGCCTTGGGCAAGTACAGAAAGGGCAACAGCCTCAACGGGTGCGGGGCAAAGTCAGGACATGCGGGGACCAAGCAGCAATCGGTACTGTAATCGTCAACTGTCGAAGCTGCGTTGGTAAAGTACCGGAACTTCAAGCGCTGATAGAAAGCACCGAAGCTGAAATCGTTATAGGTACAGAAAGCTGGCTTAAGCCAGAGATAAATTCTGCCGAAATTTTTACAAAGGTACAGACGGTGTTTAGAAAGGATAGATTGCATGCAACCGGTGGTGGAGTGTTCGTCGCTGTTAGTAGTAGTTTATCCTGTAGTGAAGTAGAAGTGGATAGTTCCTGTGAATTATTATGGGTGGAGGTTACACTAAACAACCGAACTAGGTTAATAATTGGCTCCTTTTACCGACCTCCCGACTCAGCAGCATTAGTGGCAGAACAACTGAGAGAAAATTTGGAATACATTTCACATAAATTTTCTCAGCATGTTATAGTCTTAGGTGGCGATTTCAATTTACCAGATATAGACTGGGACACTCAGATATTTAGGACGGGTGGTAGGGACAGAGCATCGAGTGACATTATACTGAGTGCACTATCCGAAAATTACCTCGAGCAATTAAACAGAGAACCGACTCGTGGAGATAACATCTTGGACCTACTGATAACAAACAGACCCGAACTTTTCGACTCTGTATGTACAGAACAGGGAATCAGTGATCATAAGGCCGTTGCAGCATCCCTGAATACGGAAGTTAGTAGGAATATAAAAAAAGGGAGGAAGGTTTATCTGTTTAGCAAGAGTAATAGAAGGCAGATTTCAGACTACCTAACAGATCAAAACGAAAATTTCTGTTCCGACACTTACAATGTTGAGTGTTTATGGAAAAAGTTCAAGGCAATCGTAAAATGCGTTTTAGACAGGTACGTGCCGAGTAAAACTGTGAGGGACGGGAAAAACCCACCGTGGTACAACAGCAAAGTTAGGAAACTACTGCGAAAGCAAAGAGAGCTTCACTGCAAGTTTAAACGCAGCCAAAACCCCTCAGACAAACAGAAGCTAAACGATGTCAAAGTTAGCGTAAGGAGGGCTACGCGAGAAGCGTTCAGTGAATTCGAAAGTAAAATTCTATGTACCGACTTGACAGAAAATCCTAGGAAGTTCTGGTCTTACGTTAAATCAGTAAGTGGCTCGAAACAGCATATCCAGACACTACGGGATGATGATGGCATTGAAACAGAGGATGACACGCGTAAAGCTGAAATACTAAACACCTTTTTCCAAAGCTGTTTCACAGAGGAAGACCGCACTGCAGTTCCTTCTCTAAATCCTCGCACAAACGAAAAAATGGCTGACATCGAAATAAGTGTCCAAGGAATAGAAAAGCAACTGGAATCACTCAATAGAGGAAAGTCCACTGGACCTGACGGGATACCAATTCGATTCTACACAGAGTACGCGAAAGAACTGGCCCCCCTTCTAACAGCCGTGTACCGCAAGTCTCTAGAGGAACGGAGGGTTCCAAATGATTGGAAAAGAGCACAGATAGTCCCAGTCTTCAAGAAGGGTCGTCGAGCAGATGCGCAAAACTATAGACCTATATCTCTGACGTCGATCTCTTGTAGAATTTTAGAACATGTTTTTTGCTCGCGTATCATGTCATTTCTGGAAACCCAGAATCTACTATGTAGGAATCAACATGGATTTCGGAAACAGCGATCGTGTGAGACCCAACTCGCTTTATTTGTTCATGAGACCCAGAAAATATTAGATACAGGCTCCCAGGTAGATGCTATTTTTCTTGACTTCCGGAAGGCGTTCGATACAGTTCCGCACTGTCGCCTGATAAACAAAGTAAGAGCCTACGGAATATCAGACCAGCTGTGTGGCTGGATTGAAGAGTTTCTAGCAAACAGAACACAGCATGTTGTTATCAATGGAGAGACGTCTACAGACGTTAAAGTAACCTCTGGCGTGCCACAGGGGAGTGTTATGGGACTATTGCTTTTCACAATATATATAAATGACCTAGTAGATAGTGTCGGAAGTTCCATGCGGCTTTTCGCGGATGATGCTGTAGTATACAGAGAAGTTGCAGCATTAGAAAATTGTAGCGAAATGCAGGAAGATCTGCAGCGGATAGGCACTTGGTGCAGGGAGTGGCAACTGACCCTTAACATAGACAAATGTAATGTATTGCGAATACATAGAAAGAAGGATCCTTTATTGTATGATTATATGATAGCGGAACAAACACTGGTAGCAGTTACTTCTGTAAAATATCTGGGAGTATGCGTGCGGAACGATTTGAAGTGGAATGATCATATAAAATTAGTTGTTGGTAAGGCGGATACCAGGTTGAGATTCATTGGGAGAGTGCTTAGAAAATGTAGTCCATCAACAAAGGAGGTGGCTTACAAAACACTCGTTCGACCTATACTTGAGTATTGCTCATCAGTGTGGGATCCGTACCAGATCGGTCTGACGGAGGAGATAGAGAAGATCCAAAGAAGAGCAGCGCGTTTCGTCACTGGGTTATTTGGTAACCGTGATAGCGTTACGGAGATGTTTAATAAACTCAAGTGGCAGACTCTGCAAGAGAGGCGCTCTGCATCGCGGTGTAGCTTGCTCGCCAGGTTTTGAGAGGGTGCGTTTCTGGATGAGGTATCGAATATATTGCTTCCCCCTACTTATACCTCCCGAGGAGATCACGAATGTAAAATTAGAGGGATTAGAGCGCGCACGGAGGCTTTCAGACAGTCGTTCTTCCCGCGAACCATACGCGACTGGAACAGGAAAGGGAGGTAATGACAGTGGCACGTAAAGTGACCTCCGCCACACACCGTTGGTTGGCTTGTGGAGTATCAATGTAGATGTAGATGTAGATGTAGAAAGTAACACAACCGACGTATTTCCTGAGAGTTTTATTTCAATCAATTTAATTAATTAGTCAGTTAACTTTATATCAGAAGTGGTGCTGGGTTTCAGAGAGGGGGGAGGGGGGATGAGGGTGACATGGAAAACCACTTAACTGAACAATAGATTAATGATGGATTATCGTCAGAGGTCATAATCCTCTTGGCAGAACAATAGGTTAAGGACCTGTCAATCAAAAGAGAACAATAGGTTTGCCTCTGAATGTGTACTTGCCCCTAATGTAAGCAACCCGCAATATTGGGTGATGTTCCTTTTGCCCCACTATTAATTTTGTTCCCTACAGTTCTGCCATCTGTCGGAATTGTTCTAAACGTCTCACAAGTGCAGAATAAAGATAAAATTACAAGAGCCTAAAAGGATGTTTTTCTGTATAAAAGATGTAAACGATAACAGTTACACAACATCCCGGTGCCACAGTGGTGTAGCTGTGAGTGAAACGAAGAAATTTATGTAAGAAACTTGCAGTCTTTCTGATGTGCGGGCCATGGAAATAAAACATTAATAAGTTTATTTACACTATGTAGACTTAGTAGCTTAGTTATACATAACTGTAAAGTGCTGTGGATTCTAAAAAAAATGGCTCTGAGCACTATGGGACTTAACATCTGAGGTCATCAGTCCCCTAGAACTTAGAACTACTTCAACCTAACTAACCTAAGGACACGACACATATCCATGCCCGAGGCAGGATTCGAACCTGTGACCGTAGCGGTAGCGTGGTTCCAGACTGAAGCGCCTAGAACCGTTCGGCCACAGCGGCCGGCGCTGTGGGATCTCCTGGGGTACTCAGTTACATACAATGGCAGTATTCCAGAATGAGATATTCACTCTGCAGCGGAGTGTGCACTGATATGAAACTTCCTGGCAGATTATAACTGTGTACCGGACCGAGACTCGAACTCGAGACCTTTGCCTTTCACGGGCATGTGCTCCACCATCTGAGCTACCCAAACACGACTCACGCCCCGTCCTCACAGCCTTACTTCTACCAGTACCTCGTCTCCTACCTTCCAAACTTTACAGAAGCTCTCCTGCGAACCTTGTAGAACTAGCACTCCTGAAAGAAAGGATATTGCGGAGACATGGCTTAGCCACAGCCTGGGGAATGTTTCAAGAATGAGAATTTCACTCTGCAGCGGAGCAGGAGAGCTTCTGTGAAGTTTGGAAGGTAGGAGACAAGGTACTGGTAGAAGTACAGCTGTGAGTACGGGGCGTGATTCGTCCTTGCGTAGCTCGTTGCCGGCACGGTAGCTCAGCGTGTTCGGTCAGAGGGTTAGCTGCTCTCTGTAATAAAAAAACTGAGTTAATCGATCAAAAAAAAAAAACCGTGGCAGAGCAGTTGCCAGTGAAAGGCAAAGGTCCCGAGTTCGAGTCTCGGTCCGACACAAAGTTTTAATCTGCCAGGAAGTTTCAATGGCAGTATTGCTCTAGACAGAAAAAAAAGTTTGAATTCTGATACACTTTAATAGACTAAATATTAGTAATGTTTAGTAGCGTTGTGCTACGTCGATGTATTTTCTAAAAAATGGTTCAAATGGCTCTGAGCACAATGGGACTCAACATAAGTCCCCTAGAACTTAGAACTACTTAAACCTAACTAACCTAAGGACATCACACACACCCATGCCCGAGGCAGGATTCGAACCTGCGACCGTAGCAGTCCCGCGGTTCCGGACTGCAGCGCCAGAACCGCACGGCCACCACGGCCGGCGATGTATTTTCTCACTGCAGTCTTCTCCACTAATGTTGATAAGCGTGTAGGGACACTGAATATGGAGGAGATGCTCTCAGTGGGGCTAGTTGAAATTGTGCTTTGGCCAATCAGAGTCGCGAGCAATGAGGTCATGTCAATTTAGCGCTCTCGAGGTGTGTGTGCGTGGCTCCACTCAACAGATAATAGCGAGCGATGGATGAGCGAGCTATCCCGACTGTGGTGGTGCGCGATTTAAAAGTGCCGTCTCTCGTGTAGCAGTGAGTAACGAATGGCGCACCGGATGCAGTCGACGAAGCTACTGCCGATAACACATTATCAAGCCGAGAAACATTCTCAAAACTGCCTAAAAAAACCATCTAAGCTACAGGAATTTTGGCTACATTCATTCTTGAATATTAAAAATCAGTCGTCCTTGCACTTACAGAACATAAAATAGACGTTTCTACCGGGTGGAGCAAATAAAAGTTTCATCGAGAACAGATTTCCATGGTAGAAGGAAACACAGCAAAGGAAAGGAAATACAATACTAACCTGACTATAACTGACGGTGAAAGTGACAACCATTCATCTCTTGGCACTTTTGGGCCCAGGTGAGCAAGCTGCTGAAAGCGGATCGAAGCTGGACTGTTGGAATTGCTGCAGTGTCATCGGAATTGTTCTGCTGTAGTTTCCGAAGGCTATGAAGGTAGTTACGATACACCTTAGACTTGAGGGCTCCCCGCACGAAGTAATGGCACAGTTACATATTAGGTGACCTGGGAGACCAGCCATGGCCGCGACCAGACTGACCTCCACCAACAACAATGTCAGGCGTGAGGATTGTGTAAATGTGCTCCAAGTTTCGGCTGGCAGTGTTAGCAGTTGCTCAAACTTGTTGAAGTAGCTGTAGATCTTTTCCTCCTGCATTAATACGTTAATCCAATTGTATCCACTCGTACGGGTCACCTTTATTTCCCCCATCCTGTATAAACGTTATCTCAAAATATTGACAATTTTAACAGTCTCAAATTAAGGGCTAAATCGTTTTTTTGTCTGGTCTTATTATCAAGAAACTACTGTGCTGGTAAGGGTTAAGTTTAGATCGAATTGTAAACGTAATTAGTTATTGTACTAGCGTCATGGGAATAGTTAATCTGCTGATGTCATCGAAATAGCCGACTCAGCCGCTGGCATAAGAGATGGAGAGAGCTTTGAAAATCTCACGAGAAGCACATGCGTTGTAGCTAAGGTGAGCGAGGCAAATTTGACTTTGTTTCCCGTCTTCGTAGACCGCAAGCATCCTATATCAAGCTGTTCGTCTCGAAGTTCCCTAACCCACTATGATAAGTTGCAAACAATTACCGTTTCGCCCTCTAAACACGGCGATTCAGCTGTTCCTACCCTTGGGTTTTCTGCAGCCTGCAACGCCTTCAAATATAATGCACAGGAGTTTTATATTCTCTCGCTCGCTAGATGCAAACTACTGGACCTACAGAACAATCATCAGTATCTCTTTGTAGGAAATTTAATGTGCGAGAGGTTGAAAATACCGGTTCAGTTGTAAATTTCTTTTATTAACACGACCGGCTTCTGGCTCAGGTGTCCCAACTGTGGTGTGGCCCCCGACCGCCGCGATGGTCGTATACTAGGCGCGGTATGCTACCTATGAGCGCAGAACAGGGAGTTCTGCGCTCATTGGTAGCATACCGCGCCTATTACACGTCCACCGCGGCGGTCGGGGGCCACACCACAGTTGCGACACCTGAGGATGGGCTTATGAGAGCCCGAAACCGGTCGTGATAATAAATGAAATTTACAACTGAAGCGGTATTTTCAACCTCTGGTCTAATGCTCAGTTACGGATGTTCTTCCAACAGGAAATTTAATGTAGTTAATTTTTGTACTGGAATATGTTTTCGAATTATTCAAGGAAAGTGTACAAAAGTGACCTTCAAACGCGTTTTTGTCGAATAACTCGCAAACCGTGGCATCCAGCGAAAATATACTCCCGTACAAAATTTAAGTACATTAAATTTCAATCAATGTCTGCCCCCTTAGCTGAGGGGTCAGTGCGTCTGACTGCCATGCAATGGGACCAGATTCGATTCCTTTGGAGACTTTCTCTTCTGAGGGAGTGCGTGTTATGCTGTCCTCGTTGTCATTTCATCATCATCGATACGTAAGTGGCCCAAAGTTGCACAAACTGAAAGGACTTGCTGCTTACCTGCCGAACTTCCTCAGGTATGTATTCTTGGCCATCAATTCAATACGATAATTTCATTTTTCTACATTAAAAAAAGGTCCTGTTCATTTTTTCTGTAAGACCAAAATTTTGTGAGTAGCGAGCGAGACAATATTAAAATCTCGGTCGTGGTTTTTGAAGGTGTCGTGAATTCTGTAACATCTGAATCGCCGTGTATATTAAGGGCTGAAAAAATAAACAATTTTAGCCTTATGTAGTGGCTTGACTTACGGAACCGCCACAACAGGCACGTATTCACTTTACTCTGTGTGTCTAGCACTACTTTACTTACTTACTTTACATGTGGCAAGGGCCGTATCGACCATACGCCTGCTCTATGAGCCTCTTCCACGTCTGCCTGTCCAATGCGCTGTTTGTCCAGTTGCTGCTGCTGTTCATCCTCATTGTGTCCTCCCGAATGTTATCCCACCATCTGATTCTGGGTCTCCCTCTTCTTCTCGTTCCTTCTATTGTTCTGCTGAATGCCATTCTAGGTAGTCTATTCTCTGTCATTCTTGCTATATGGCCTGCCCAATTCAACCTTCTCCTCTTGAGCACTCCTCTTAATTCTTCATTTGTTCTTATTCTCCATTCCATGTTATTTTCGTCGCATACAGGTCCAAAAATTTTCCTTAGTACTTTTTTTCGAACATTAACAGTTCTTCTTCATCTTTCTTTCTAAATATTAATGTTTCACATCCATATAACATCACAGGTATAATGGTCGATTGCTATAAGCTGATTTTGAAGTTACTGTTAAGTGATCTTTTTCTTACAATTTTGATGAAACTAAAAAGTGTCTTGTTTGCTGTTGATAAACGGGTACCTGTTTCTATATCTGTTCTGTTGTTATTACTAAAAATACTTCCTAGGTACTTGAAGTGGTCAACAGTCTTGAAGTTGAATCCATCTACAGTCAGAGGTGCATCTTTTCTGGTTTTCTTACTTATGGGCAGGTATTCTGTCTTTTCTTCATTAACATGTAATCCTGTTTTCTCAGCAATTTTTATGGAATCTTGCATCATCCCGATTAATTGTCTTTTGGAACTACTTATTAGTGCTACATCATCTGCATAGGCAAGTCTTGTAATGTTCACATCCTGTAGCTGGATCCCTTGTGGACTGGTTTTAGGAAATTCTCTGTCAATCTTCTCTAGGACAAGGTTAAATAAAATAGGTGAAATGTCAGTCCAGTGTACACCTTAAAATCTTTAATTTCTCCTACCGGTGACTTTACGCGACATAAAGTTTCATCGATACTCATTTTAACTAATCTGATTAATTTTGATGGTATTTTAAATTCCTTCATTATGTTTAGGAGTGTCTGTCGGTGTATGCTATCATAGGCCTTTTTAAAATCTACGAATAATATGTGGACATCTACATTGAATTCCCACGCCTTCTCAGTTACTTGTCTTAGGGTGAATAAATGATCTAATATGGATCTGTTTCTGCGGAAACCGCATTGTTAGTCCCCAATCAGTTCTTCTGTTATTAGTATCAGTCTATTTAATAGGCAGCTTGATAAGATTTTGTAGGTGACATCCAGTAGGGCAATTCCTCTGTAGTTATCACAAACTAGTGGATCGTTCTTAAATATGAGGCACACAATTGCAGTTTTCCAATCTGCAGGAATGGTTTCCGTCTCCCAAATTGTTTCTATTAACGCCTGTATTTCTAATTCCAGTTGTGGGCCTCCATTCTTTAATAACTCAGCGTATATCTTGTCCTCGCCACAAGCCTTGTTATTCTTTAATTTCGTTATTACTTGCTGCATTTCATTTACTGATGGGGTAGTAACTGTATCAGCTGTATCAACTGTGTCAGGTTCTTCCAATTTAAAGTAAGAGTGAGGGTCATTGCAGTTGAGAAGTTGTGAAAAATATGTCTTCCATCTGTTTTTTATGTCACTTTTGTTGGTAAATATTTTCCCATACTGATCCTTTATAAACTGTTCCCTTTTATTGAATTTACCAAAGGATCTTTTTTATATTTTGATACATTTGCCTTGTCCTGTGATGTTGGAAATCATCCTCTGCTTCTCTGATCATATTTTTATAGTATTCCCTTTTCTCTTGTCTTAAGGTTCTTTGCGTTTCTTGGCGGAGTTTATAGTATCTTTCCTTCAATGTCATATTGTCCGTTTCTTTAATCCATGCATTCCTCGCATTTCTTCTCTCCAGCACTTTTTCTTAACACTTTGTGTTAAACCAAATTTTATTAGGTCGTTTTCTTTCACCTATGATTTTGGAGGCCCCGGGAGTAGACAACATTCCATTAGAACTACTGACGGCCTTGGGGGAGCCAGTCCTGACAAAACTCTACCATCTGGTGAGCAAGATGTATGAGACAGGCGAAATACCCTCATACTTCAAGAAGAGTATAATAATTCCAATCCCAAAGAAAGCAGGTGTTGACAGATGTGAAAATTACCGAACTATCAGTTTAATAAGTCACGGCTGCAAAATACTAACGCGAATTCCTTACAGACGAATGGAAACACTAGTAGAAGCCGACCTCGAGGAAGATCAGTTTGGATTCCGTAGAAATATTGGAACACGTGAGACAATACTGACCCTACGACTTATCTTAGACGCTAGATTAAGGAAAGGCAAACCTACGTTTCTAGCATTTGTAGACTTAGAGAAAGCTTTTGACAATGTTGACTGGAATACTCTCTTTCAAATTCTAAAGGTGGCAGGGGTAAAATACAGGGGGCGAATGGCTATTTACAATTTGTACAGAAACCAGATGGCAGTTATAAGTGTCGAGGGGCATGAAAGGGAAGCAGTGGATGGGAAGGGAGTGAGACAGGGTTGTAGCCTGTCCCCGATGTTATTCAATCTGTATATTGAGTAAGCAGTAAAGGAAACAAAAAAAATCGAAGTAGGTATTAAAGTCCATGGAGAAGAAATAAAAACGTTGAGGTTCGCCGATGACATTGTAATTCTGTCAGAGACAGCAAAGGACTTGGAAGAGCAGTTGAACGGAATGGACAGTGTCTTGAAAGGAGGATATAAGATGAACATCAACAAAAGCAAAACGAGGATAATGCAATGTAGTCGAATTAAGTCGGGTGATGATGACGGTATTAGATTAGGAAATGAGACACTTAAAGTAGTAAGGAGTTTTGCTATTTTGGGAGCAAAATAACTGATGATGGTGGAAGCAGAGAGGATATAAAATGTAGACTGGCAATGACAAGGAAAGCGTTTCTGAAGAAGAGAAATTTGTTAACATCGAGTATAGATTTAAGTGTCAGGAAGTCGTTTCTGAAAGTATTTGTGTGGAGTGTAGCCATGTATGTAAGTGAAACATGGACGATAAATAGCTTAGACTAGAAGAGAATAGAAGCTTTCGAAATGTGGTGCTACAGAAGAATGCTGAGGATTAGATGGGTAGATCACATAAGTAATGAGGAGGTGTTGAATAGGATTGGGGAGAAGAGAAGTTTGTGGCACAACTTGACCAGAAGAAGGGATCGGTTGGTAGGACATGTTCTGAGGCATCAAGGGATCACCAATTTAGTATTGGAGGGCAGCGTAGAGAGTGAAAATCGTAGAGAGGGACCAAGAGATGAATACACCAAGGAGATTCAGAAGGATGTAGGTTGCAGTAGACACTGGGAGATGAAGAAGCTTGCACACGATAGAGTAGCATGGAGAGCTGCATCAAACCAGTCTCGGGACTGAAGACCACAACAACAACAACAACATGATTTTGGAAGCTGCTTGTTGAATACAGCCCTTCAGGTGTCTCCATCTGATTTCGACACTACTACGGTACGTAAATTTTTGGGCCCACGTGCTTAGAGCGAGTGGAATAATAAGTTCGTACAAAAATCAGTGTTTTCGTAATACAAGTCGATCACGTTTGCGATTAGTAGACGATAGTATGGCGGCGGTGGGCAGCGAGCGTCAGCGCGCGGGACAGTGCAGGGTGGCGGGCAGTATTGTGACAGCTGCCAACAGGTTATCGAGCGGGCCGTGACAGCGGCGGTCCTCGCGCTAGCCGCACGGCGCGCGCGGCAAACCCGCCCACAATTACTGTCGCCGAAAATACTTTTCCCCGCTGCCTTAATTACTCGGGCCCCGAGCGCGCGGCCGCTCGGTCTCGTTTGGGTTTGTCGGTGGGCCGGCGCGGGCGGGGCGACAGAGGTAGCAGGCGCCAGCTGACATGGAAGTGAAAATTACAGTTTTCCTGTTCCATTGAGGGGGTAATTTGAGCGGCGGCCAGCGGTCAGGGCGCCTTGGTACCCGCGGGCTCGTGTGTGAGGAGACTCATTTCCGCTCACAAATGGAGTCCCCCCCCACCCTCCCCCCTCTTCCCGCTAATCGCTTCCCACGCTGCTGCGTCGCAAATATCCGCCCCCGCCGAGCAGCGGCGCCACGCCGAAACCTCGGCGCACCCACCGCCCCTCCGCAGCAGCTCCCTGCGCTCACCCCCCCCCCCCCCCTCCTCCCCCGCCCCACTCCATCCTACGCGCAATTTTCGAATTTCAGAGTTGGAGATATTCGGCTGTTGGTGAAATCGATTCTGGGACGCTTCCGGGTTAAATATGCGCTCTCCGCCGTTCGCCGCCAACTTTCAGCCTAAGCATTCCGCGCGCGCGCGCGCGCTCGCGTGTATATGTGTGTGTGTGTGAATGGGGGCGTTCGGCGGTTTGGGGTGGTGTGGGAGGAGCTCCGGGGTTTGCGGATGCGTGGTAAGTACCCTGGGCAGAGAGCTACACGTGTCCTTTTCTCCCCTCGGCAGGTAGGCGACACGTGCTGCTTTTTCCATTAGTCGTGAAGTACGCGTCCACTACGTGATTACGCCGAAAAATTTCGTTCGATCCTTCTTTCTGGTAACTGCGTCCATGCGCCTGTTAGACGACTGCGTGCCACAGACTACGCAGAAATATGACACATACTGTCAGTGTCATTGATTCTATTTAGCCTCTTGCTGCCGCCAACGCTTTGTACTTTCATATGGAACAATAGATCAGTGGCTTAGTGAATAACGTCGGAAGCATCAAGAGACTATTCTCGGATGACGCTGTAATATACTGAGAGGTCACAACGCTATAAAATTTGTTAGGAAATGGAGGAAGTTCAACGCTTGGTTCATGGCCAGATTGTTCTCATAAACAGACGGAAGGCGCACTATTGTATGACTACACGATTGTAGAGCAATAATTGGAAGCAGTCATATCCATTAAATGCCTGAAAGCATACAAAAGGATCGATTGCAAGTGGATCGAGCAGATAAAGCTAATAGCAGGAAAGACAGATGTCCAATGAGTTTGACTGGAAGAACCCTCAAGAAAGAAATCGTCTTCCGACTGTGCCCCAAAAAACGCTCTTCAGTCTTAGTTCCGTACCAGGTAGTATCGACGGAAGAAACAGAGAAAAACCGAGGAAGGACAGCACGTTTGTTGCAACAGGTTTCCTTAGTAACCGCAACAGGGTCACATAGACGCTCTTATGTCACCAGAGACAACTGCTAGAAGAGAGGAGTTCTGTAACAACGTGTAGGGTACTATCAAAACTCGGAGAGCGCACATTTTAGTAGAGAAGTTTACCTGCTTATTCTTTCCTCTTATGTGCATTTCGCAGAAACTCCATTAACGTAAAATTACGCAACCTGTTATACAGGGTGTTACAAAAAGGTACGGCCAAACGTTCAGGAAACATTCCTCACACACAAAGAAAGAAAATATGTTATGTGGACATGTGTCCGGAAACGCTTACTTTCCATGTTAGAGCTCATTTTATTACTTCTCTTCAAATCACATTAATTATGGAATGGAAACACACAGCATCAGAACGTACCAGCGTGACTTCGAACAGTTTGTTACAGGAAATGTTCAAAATGTCCTCCGTTAGCGAGGATACATGCATCCACCCTCCGTCGCATGGAATCCCAGATGCGCGGATGCAGCCCTGGAGCATGGCGTATTGTATCACAGCCGTCCACAATACGAGCACGAAGAGTCTCTACATTTGGTACCGGGGTTGCGTAGACAAGAGCTTTTAAATGCCCCCATAAATGAAAGTCAAGAGGGTTGAGGTCAGGAGAGCGTGGAGGCCATGGAACTGGTCCGCCTCTACCAATCCATCGGTCACCGAATCTGTTGTTGAGAAGCGTACGAACACTTCGACTGAAATTTGCAGGAGCTCCATCGTGCATGAACCACATGTTGTGTCGTGCTTGTAAAGGCACATGTTCTAGCAGCAGAGGCAGAGTATCCCGTATGAAATCATGATAACGTGCTCCATTGAGCGTAGGTGCAAGAACATACTGACGAAACTAAAATGAGCTCTAGCATGGAAATTAAGCGTTTCCGGACACATGTCCACATAACATCTTTTCTTTATTTGTGTGTGAGGAATGTTTCCTGAAAGTTTGGCCGTACCTTTTTTTTACACCCTGTATAAGTAGTAGTCAAACGAAAGCGAGACAAATGGAAAAAAGCAAGTAAACTGCTCATTATTTCAAGAGTAAACGCCACAACTGTTCATATGTTTATCCCATTGTGAGAGAAGTCGGTCAGGGCCTTCATGGAGAAAGGCTCGATTCCCGGCCGGGTCGGTGATTTTCTCCGCCCAGAGACTGGATGTTTGTGTTGTCCTCATCATTTCTTCATCATCCGGGAACATGGCGAGAGTGGACAGTGAAAAGAATGGGAGCTTGTACGGGCGCTGATACCCACGCAACTCAGTACTCCACAAACCAAAATCATCATCGTCATCGCTACCTACGGAACCAAGACGGTGCTTAGGGGCGCACCTCTTCGCCCTAAGCCAATCGACGCCCATGAATGTCTTTCTTCGGGGCTCCAAAAGTATGGGAACCACATGGGGAGAAATCGGCAGTCTATGGAGGATGTGTAAGGGTCTTCCAGTGAAACGTGTGCAGCGTACTCGAAACAACCTTGACCCTGGGTGAGCGGGCATTAACCTGCGACAGAATGATGTCTTCCGTCAACAGTCCTGGACGATTGGACTTAATACCGCGCTTCAGTTTTTGCAAGGTGTCCACTTACAGCTATGCACTGATTGCAGCGCTGTGCTCCAGAATGTCAGTGGGGAGCGGGCCATTTCAGTCAAAGACTTTCCTGATGCTAGCGAGCCTGTTGTTTCGACTACGCTGCAGAAGTTCCACTGGAAGCTATTGCACATTCACCACATGGTTCCGATCTCTCCAGAAGCGACTGCCGTGTTCTTACAGCCCTGATGAAAGACATTCATGGACGTCGATTTGCTTCGGACGAAGATGTGCATGCCTGCGTCCTATTATGGTACTGTAAGAAATCACATATATACACTCCTGGAAATTGAAATAAGAACACCGTGAATTCATTGTCTCAGGAAGGGGAAACTTTATTGACACATTCCTGGGGTCAGATACATCACATGATCACACTGACAGAACCACAGGCACATAGACACAAGCAACAGAGCATGCACAATGTCGGCACTAGTACAGTGTATATCCACCTTTCGCAGCAATGCAGGCTGCTATTCTCCCATGGAGACGATCGTAGAGATGCTGGATGTAGTCCTGTGGAACGGCTTGCCATGCCATTTCCACCTGACGCCTCAGTTGGACCAGCGTTCGTGCTGGACGTGCAGACCGCGTGAGACGACGCTTCATCCAGTCCCAAACATGCTCAATGGGGGACAGATCCGGAGATCTTGCTGGCCAGGGTAGTTGACTTACACCTTCTAGAGCACGTTGGGTGGCACGGGATACATGCGGACGTGCATTGTCCTGTTGGAACAGCAAGTTCCCTTGCCGGTCTAGGAATGGTAGAACGATGGGTTCGATGACGGTTTGGATGTACCGTGCACTATTCAGTGTCCCCTCGACGATCACCAGTGGTGTACGGCCAGTGTAGGAGATCGCTCCCCACACCATGATGCCGGGTGTTGGCCCTGTGTGCCTCGGTCGTATGCAGTCCTGATTGTGGCGCTCACCTGCACGGCGCCAAACACGCATACGACCATCATTGGCACCAAGGCAGAAGCGACTCTCATCGCTGAAGACGACACGTCTCCATTCGTCCCTCCATTCACGCCTGTCGCGACACCACTGGAGGCGGGCTGCACGATATTGGGGCGTGAGCGGAAGACGGCCTAACGGTGTGCGGGACCGTAGCCCAGCTTCATGGAGACGGTTGCGAATGGTCCTCGCCGATACCCCAGGAGCAACAGTGTCCCTAATTTGCTGGGAAGTGGCGGTGCGGTCCCCTACGGCACTGCGTAGGATCCTACGGTCTTGGCGTGCATCCGTGCGTCGCTGCGGTCCGGTCCCAGGTCGACGGGCACGTGCACCTTCCGCCGACCACTGGCGACAACATCGATGTACTGTGGAGACCTCACGCCCCACGTGTTGAGCAATTCGGCGGTACGACCACCCGGCCTCCCGCATGCCCACTATACGCCCTCGCTCAAAGTCCGTCAACTGCACATACGGTTCACGTCCACGCTGTCGTGGCATGCTACCAGTGTTAAAGACTGCGATGGAGCTCCGTATGCCACGGCAAACTGGCTGACACTGACGGCGGCGGTGCACAAATGCTGCGCAGCTAGCGCCATTCGACGGCCAACACCGCGGTTCCTGGTGTGTCCGCTGTGCCGTGCGTGTGATCAATGCTTGTACAGCCCTCTCGCAGTGTCCGGAGCAAGTATGGTGGGTCTGACACACCGGTGTCAATGTGTTCTTTTTTCCATTTCCGGGAGTGTATTATGTATAGTGAAGAGTTGAAGAAACTGGTACACCTGCCTAATATCGTGTAGGGCCCCGTCAGCACGCAGAAGCGCCGCGACACGACGTGGCAGGGACTCGACTAATATCTCAAGTAGCGCTGGAGGGAAATGACACCATGAATCCTGCAGGACTGTCCATAAATCCGTAAGAGTACGAGGGGGTGAAGATCTCTTCTGAACAGCACGTTACAAGGCATCCCAGATATGCTCAATAATGTTCGTGCCTGGGGAGTTTGGTGGCCAGCGGAGGTGATTAAACTCAGTAGAGTGATCCTGGAGCCACTTTGCAGCAATTCTGGACGTGTGGGATGTCGCACTGTCCACCTGGAATTGCCCAAGTCCGTCGGAATCCACAAGGGACCTGAATGGATGCAGGTGATTAGGCAGTATGCTGACGTACGTGTCACCTGTCAGAGTCGTATCTAGAGGTATCAGTGGTCGCATATCACTCCAACTGCATACGTTTCACACCATTAAAGAGCCTCCACCAGCTTGAACAGTCCTCTCCTGACATGCAGGTTCCATGGATACATGACATAGTCTCCATACCCGTACACGTCCATCCACTCTATACAATTTGAAACAAGACTCATCCGATCAGGAAACATGTTCCCGGTCATCAACAGTCCAATGTCGGTGTTGACGGACCCAGGCGAGGCGCAAAGCTTTGTGTCGAGCAGTCATCAAGCGTACACGAGTGGGCCTTCGGCTCCGAAAGCCCATATCGATGATTTTAGGGTGTAAGGTCCGCCAGATATGCAAAACACCGGTTTTTCTGAGTAGCCCAATATGTTTCAGCACCACTGTGCCATCATCAGTGGGTTTCCGTTTTATTTATTCTGTAAGGTGAACATTTTTTTAAATTATTACAAAATTATGAGGATGTTTATTTCAAACAATAATTCGTTTTCTTTGTTAATACCTTTACACTTGGTGCGCATAATTTTTCCAGATCAATTGCATATTATTTGCTACAGGTAGCTTGTCATGATGTTGTTGATAAATTTTGCTGGGAGTTAACCTATCATCTAGAATGTAATTTAGTTTGTCGCAATATACTAATACAGAGTTCCTGGCTTTGATTCCAACTAACCACCTTGAATTAGCTTATGGTGGAAAGCTATGGATCAGCTCTGTCACTCTAGCGCAGATGAAAAACTGATAGAGGAAAGAAAACAGTCTCAATATGCAAGCTGCCTGAGCGGCACCCTGTCTAAAGGTTCGTGTCGGATTAAGAACCGGAAAGACCTTCCACGACCAATGTCTTAGAATCGATGGTGCGATGCTTCTGACACGATTCCATACATTAGTGTAGGCACTGTGTACGATTCAGCCCATAACGACAGTTAGAGGGAGAAGAAGGCACAATCCTAGTACAATAGGAAAATTCCCGGCATTCGTGTGACGCCAGATGGCTTCCATACCTCCACTTGGGTACAGGCAACGTCAGTAGATACACCACTGACGCCACTAGAAAGAAGCGAGCTGTAAAGTTATCTGAATATCATGGAAATCATGTTATGTAAACTCTCAACCTTAATATGAAAGTAATCAAATGTATGAAAGGTATTTTCTGCTACGAATCGTAGTAACAGTTATCAAAAGCAATGAGCTTGTTACCTGAAAACTTGTAACTGCGCTAAGAAAGTAGTCTATGAAAGTTCTCCACCGGAAATCATAAACGATGATAATGAAACTACTCTATGAAATTATACACTCCCTGAACGGTATGAAAATATTAAATACCGTGAATTACGCTCAGGAACTGTTCTAACCAAAAAATGAACCTCGCTCTGTAGCGCTAACGAATATTTTGCGCAACAGAGAAGTGTAATCTGTTCAGCGGAGCAATTCGTGGTTTCATTCTGCAGAGCAATTTTTGGTCTCATTCTGCGGAGAACTTCCACTTTCAGCTGAAAGAAAAGGCATTCCCATTGATGCTTGTGGTAGTTGGAGCGTAATCTTCTGCCAGCAGGTATGACTGTGAGCGTCGGGACTACCTAGAATAAGTACGAAAGATTTTTAATTGACCTTGTCCAGATTACTATACTGGAAGGAACGTTAGCAAGAATAATGGGGCTCCAACATGCAACAAATTGCTTAATAATGCTTAATAAAAACCACCTCGGTTGTACTATCACACATTTATTTGTGTTACGATCGGTTCCGGTCGCTGATCATCTTTAGGAACTAGGTTAAAGCTACAGCATCTTAACGAATGGAATTTTGCAACTCACTTTGACAACAGCCTCATACTAAATTCTCACCGAGTTGAGCTGTAGCCGTGACATAAACTGTCTGGTTGTCGTATTTTACGTTAAAGACAAAACCACGTAAGTACAGAACTGATATTAAAGACTGCACAGTAATCGAAACTAATGCAAAGTAGAACTCAACAAAAGTTAACAATTAGGCAGAATAGCGTGGGAACACTTGACCGTGCTTACACCAAACTACTTCGTCATTTGACGGCTGTTACAGTGCGTTAACAACTGCAAAGCATAGTGGCACGATAAGTATATTAAATATATCAGGACAATAATCATGATCATAAGTCATTAATAACATGATTACAAAAGATGCATTGTATTCGAAAAATGTAAAACAGCTAAAGTAATAAATGCTGGTTATTGTATGCTGTTAATAACATTACAAGCGAGCTGCGTTAACGCTCGTGAACATACACCAGTACCTACACAAAGCTGTATTATTGTCAAGTTGATAACACCATACGACACGTTAAACAATACTGAAGTAAGACTAAATGGCTGTACGTGTTGTCAATAAGGAATTACGAAGTATGAGTTGTTACTATTTATGGAACTAGATAATGATCACTTTATTAATAACGCTACTATAAGCCCACTTTCCGTGGCTATAATGTCAAGTAATTGGAGTTGAATTGTGCCAGTGCTATAGGGCTTCTAGAAGTTACTGTTACTTGTGACAAGACCGTGAGCCGATTTGCATACAGCGCCTTGAAGCCCCATCGCTCGACCCCACTTTCATCTAGTGGGACGTCAGGGAAAGTGTTTCCAACAGAACCATCCTCGTTATCTTTGAATATCGATAGTGGACTGGTTCATTGATTATACAGTTATCAGATTCATTTTTCCCTTGATTGAAAGATACCAGATTTAACATTCAAATTAGGACGCAGGTGGCTTCAGAGTTCATAACTTTCCTCTAACAATGTTGTTTTGATTAATTTGGTGTAGGGTTAACATGTGGTTATAAGTTGGCAAATTAGCAGCGTCTTCGCGATCTTTCGCCGCGTGAGCTGACCCGTTGACCAGAAGGTGCAACACCTCTGGGGACCTATGTTCTCAGGTTCTAAGAGATTCATCGAAACAATGGGCAGCTCCACCGCCCACCACCCACCTCCGACCGGTGCCGGGAGTAAGTTCAAATGATTCAAAAGGCTCTAAGCACTATGGGACTTAACATCTGAGGTCATCAGTCCCGTAGAATTGTTGTTGTTGTTGTGGTCTTCAGTCCTGAGACTGGTTTGATGCAGCTCTCCATGCTACCCTTTCCTGTGCGAGTTTCCTCATCTCCCAGTACCTACTGCAACCTACAACCTTCTGAATCTGCTTAGTGTATTCATCTCTTGGTCTCTCTCTACGATTTTTACCCTTTACGCTGCCCTCCAATACTAAATTGGTGATTCCTTGATGCCTCAGAACATGTCCTACCAACCGATCCTTTCATCTGGTCAAGTTGTGCCACAAACTTCTCTTCTCCCCAATCCTATTCAACACCTCCTCATTACTTATGCGATCTACCCATCTAATCTTCAGCATTCTTCTGTAGCACCACATTTCGAAAGCTTCTATTCTCTTCTAGTCTAAAGTATTAATCGTCCATGTTTCACTTCCATACATGGCTACACTCCATAGAAATACTTTCAGAAACGACTTCCTGACACTTAAATCTATACTCGACATTAACAAATATCTCTTCTTCAGAAACGCTTTCCTGGCCATTGCCAGTCTACATTTTATATCCTCTCTACTTCGACCATCATCAGTTATTTTGCTCCCCAAATAGCAAAACTCCTTTACTACGTTAACTTAGAACTATTTAAACCTAACTCACCTAAGGACATCATACACATCCATGCCCGAGGCAGGATTCGAACCTGCGACCGTAGCAGCAGCGCGGTTCCGGACTGAAGCGCCTAGAACCGATTGGCCACTGCGGCCGGCCCAGGAATAAGTGGTTGGTCACCGGTCAGCTAAGCTTTGTGTTCATGGCCCCACTTTGGCGAGGCCGGGAGAATCCTTTCGCAGAAATTTGGTAAGCGCCTGTCACACGGTCTGCACAAAATAGTGTGGGATAAAGGAACAGCTCGAACTGCACGGGACCTGAGCATTTCTTTATGCTCTGTCTTATTCAGCCGAATTGCCCCCCCGTAGTACGTGATGATCATAGGACTGACACTAGTCGTAAAAGAACAGACTGCTGGTGGACAACCCCGTAAATAACACTGATAGTCTCGCTGGAGTGTGAGCCTTGTGGAACGCTTGGCCCGTTTTATTTTATTTAAAAAAAAAAAAAAAAAAGAGTCAGCGCTTCTTTCTGAGGCAAGGGTACGGAAGTTTTTTTGACCCGTTTTTTGTTTTATGGAGCGGAAAAAACTATGACTGGCTGGTGCCTAAAAAAGGAGTCGCAGTGGGAGTAAAGGCAGTTTTCTCCAATGAAACGAGGCCTGGGTTTGCTAACATTTGTCTGACCCGTAATCTGTATCCAGAAGGGGAGACGAGGTCTAAATTGTTAATACCTTGTTTAATTTGCAAAATTTAGGGATTGGTTAGCGGCTAAAAATCTCCATCAAGTTACCTCCCATTATGGAAGTGGAATTCGCTCAACGACTATGACAAGACTTTAAAACTGACAGAGAGGAACAAACAGTCGTGTTTTTCGTTCTATCTTTATTAAAGCACATCCATATTTTGGCAAAACAAACTTTCCAGCAATGTTTGTTTCGCAGCATCACACCGGAATCTCGTCTTACAAACCAGTGGGTTATAGAGAGACAATTTTCGGTGGCTTCTGCGAGAAGCTCTCTAAGTGCATGATTCTTCAGGTCGATTCCTTTTCTTATTCTATGTTAGTATGCTTAGACTACTACCTCCCACTGCAAATATCGTTTATTCGCTGACGATCTTCAGTTATACCTAAGTGCATGCCCAACAGATCTACCATCCAGAACGTAAATGCTGATTTACTTGCTTTATCAGAACGGACGTAGAATATACACACATCAAAAACGTTTAGCATCACCCAAGTTCCCAGAAATCCTGAAGATAGACGTTGACTGTGGATGTTGTATCACAAACACAGGCCCTTTTAACTGTTCAGAGACGTCACTAAACCCGCCGCAAGATGTAAGCATTCATGCATGAGCACCGCCTATTAGACGAAGGGGGTCCGACAGCCGATCAGTTCCAGTCATTCCACCAGGAAGGAGGTACACGGCTCATGTTGTCTGTAGTTCAACCATGCTAGACTGTCAATACCGCGGTTCGATAGCGTCAGTGTTGTTACTTAGTGCCAGGAAGGGCTCTCAACAAGCGAAGTGTCCAGGCGTCTTGGAGTGAAACAAAGTGATGTTGTAGGGTCAGGGAGGAGATACAGAGAGACAGGAAACGGTCGATGACTTGCTTCGCTCAGGCCACCCAAGGGCTTCTTCTGCAGTGGTTGACCGCTATCTACGGATTATGGCTCGGAGGAACCCTGACAGCAATGCCACCACGTTGAATAATGCTTTGTATTACGACTCAAACAGTGCGCAATAGGCTGCATGATGCGCAACTTCACTCCCGACGTCCGTGGCGAGGTCCATCTTTGCAACCACGACACCATGCAGAGCGATGCAGATGGGCCCAACAACATGACGAATGGACCGCTCAGGATTGACATCACGTTCTCTTCACCCATGAGTGTCGCATATGCCTTCAACCAGACAATTGTCGGAGACGTGTTTGGATGCAACCCGGTCAGGGACAACGCCTTAGACACACTGTTCAGTGAGTGCAGCAGGGTGGAGGTTCCCTGATGTTTGGGAGGATGGCATTATTTGGGGCCGAAGTATGCGACTGGTGGTCATGGAAGGAGCCGTAATGGCTATACCATACGTGAATGCCATCCTCCGACCGATAGTGCAAACATATCGGTAGCATACTGGCGAGGCATTCGTCTTCATGGACGACAATTCACGCCCCCATCGTGCATATTTGTGAATGACATCCTTAAGGATAACGACATCGCTCGACTAGAGTGGACAGCATGTTCTCCTATCGAACATGCCTGGGAAAGATTGAAAAGGGCTGTTTACGGACGGTGTAACCCACCAACAACTTGTAATATTCCTCCTTTTGGCTTGTGTGTGTTATTTACTGTCCTGATATGTGAAACCAGACGCAGTACCTGGGTGTATTTTGTATTCTCTGAATTGGTTTACAAAACATACTGTCATGCAAAGCCAACTGTAATATTCTTATACTATACTGTTAATAATAAGCAATGTAACAAACAGAAATACAGTTACCTCTCCGGAAAGCAAAGCCCACAAAAACAAATTTAATAACCATGTGTGTTAACCTAAGGAAAAAGCATCAGACTCTAACTCGTTTTTTCAAATAAGTCATTAGTTCAGAGCTATGGCAAATAACAGTAGTTAGACTACTATTCTGCATTGATAACAATATATGTGGTTAGTGGTACACTATTATTCGCCATTCTAATTAGGCACACGTAAAGGAAGTAGGACAGCAGAAAAGATTGCAACTCCCTACTTACCTAACAGACTTCACTTTAGATTTAGATAAAATATGGTTCAGCAATACAAGAAAAGTTTAGCCACTCGAAACAAAACTACAGCACCCAATTGCTTAAGCAAACAGACTGATTTCACGAAAGCAAAAGTAAATTAGGACAGGGGGGTTTCTACATCAACATATTTGGTACTCAACATTTCATTGATATACTGTAAACTGTTTAACGTTACTATTTATCACCATTAATCATCAACTTAGTATTTCCTTTCATCAATACGTAATGTGAAATCAGCAAACAATTTATCTAATGTGGTCTCTGAATCTGGCATAACCTTACGTTATCATTTTAACACAGAAAATAATAGCAATGTTAATTATAAAATTCTTAGTTATTCTTTCCATCAATTATTTCACTGATTAATCATTGATTTGCCAACAATATGTTAAATATTTCACAGTGTTGGCTGAATACAGGTCACGCACTATAATACATAGCTAAAATGTCGTGCCCTGTAAGCTGTGATCAGCGACGGTGCCTTTGGTGGCAACAACTGCATTAATATCAGAACGGCCAAGAGCAGTTATCCATGTCGGGTTTATTTCCTCTTCATAGCGATGATCCATCTTATAATCAGTAGCCCGTTTTTCTCCCCATACCAGGCCATGATAAACTGCAGTTTCCAACCGAGGCAAGATGCAACGATATGACGCACTCCACACTGTGCTGGCGCTGTACATGTGTAACGTCCCCTTTGAAGAATTATACAAGACTGTGCTTAAACTGACACACAATATTTTGTTAGCGCAACGCAATCTGACTTTCAAAATTCCCTACAAAGGAACGACCCTGACTAACATTAAACTATACCTTTCACAAATCACTTACCTCACAAAAATCTTCGCTGCTCAAGCTACTGCAATACAGCGAGCGCCACTACTGCCAGCTAAATAAAAGATTCAAACTATGGAAGGCACTAACTACTGATAGGGATAGTTAGCAAATGAAAGATATTAATAGAGAACAAACAATGTATTTACCTTGATATCATCATATATAAATATAGCAGTTCATGACAAATTTCAAAACTCCGCCATCTCTCTCCCCACATCCACCACTGCTGGCGGCTCACCTCCAACTGCGCAACGCTACGCGCTGTTCACAGCCAGCTGCCTAACACTACAATGGCGAGTATTACAACAATGCAAAGCAGCCACAGACTGCACACAGCACAGCGATTTTCATACAGAGGTGGCGTTACCAATAAAAAAAAACTAAACAGCCTACTTACATAGCCCCCATGCTCCCCACAAAAAATTTTACAAATTGTATTGGGCAGTGGCCAATACAGATTTGAAAAATTTTTTTCATAATTACAATAACAAAGAAATCAAATGCACACACGTATTGATACAATGTTGGTCAAAAGCTAAAATTTTCTCACAGTCCATAAAGACAGTCCTCATCATTCGTCACAGTAAAATTGCAGTGTTTTTCTCAAAGTCTGAGCAGTAAAGGAAAATGCACACAGAAGTAGTGGATTTCCATGCAATCTTGAAGAAGTAGTGTTGTCCTTACAACGGAACGACAGTGGTGACTCTTGACATGCATACAGGTAATGGGCCACAACAGAGCAAACCCATATTGTCCAAATACTATGACCAACAGAAACGTGTGCAGTGAAATGTAACTTACAAGTTAATAATATGATGAATGGTGACAATTACAATTTTATAACATGAGAATACAATTACAAAGACACAGAAAACATCATTAAAAACATAATAATACTGATAACATTTGTAGTAATGCAGGCTTTACAAAAGAATCGAAATAACATATACATCAGTGTTACAGGAATTATGACATGAGTACATACATAAAAGATCAGAGTAACTTTCGAAACATCAACTTCACACATGAGCATTAAACAGAACAGAACTAATAATATCTAACATCTTTACAAAGTAAATAACATATTATTAATGCCAATTATATTCGAGGATAACAGTATTCCTCATCATAGTGAATGTAGCTTAATATTAAAAGAAGAAAAAAATTCTATGAAATTACACAGAGACAGGAAGAAAACAAATACACAAGGGTACACAAACACATAGTGGGATAACACCAATAGGAAAGGACAGGGTTCGTTTTCAGTGTAACATGTGGTACTGCAGTCCAACCCAAAACTTCATATATCTTTCCTCTTATTTCATCCTTTGTTTCCACCAAAAAAAATTCTATCTAAGCATGCTTTCTGTATTTATATGTTCACACATTTCTTACCTCAACATTTATTTCCAAGAAAATCCTACCTACACCTGTTTTCTGTACCTTTTTTTCGTATAACTTCTCTATGCATTTCTTCCAATTCATCGAAACTCATTCTCTTAGAGGCTACCCCCTCTTAAGCTAACTTAAATCTACTGAGCTCAGATGCTAAACTAAGGAATGAGGCAATGCAGCAGCACAAAATAAGTAACACAAACAGCAATGACAAAAAAAAAAATGGAAAATTGCAAAGCAAGCCACAGTAAATCTAAATTACCAAGCAATGCAACATTACAACTAATATGAGCCAATGTGCAAGAAAAATAAATCAGTAGTAAAACTAGCTTAACAGAGTAACACAAAGTCAAATTCAGTAACACTACGCCTGGCAAACAGCAATAACTTATACCTAAACATGACATAGCTCAAGCAGAAAAAATATTACAGTAAAAACAACAATGCAGATAAGGGAAATGTATATTCACATCTTAATATCTATGTAATTAAAGTGGTGCACCACAACAACTGATTGTAAAAAGAAATATTACCATGTACTTGAAAAGAAAATTATGTGTTACTGTTACTAGTTCCTTCTTTTTGTTCTTTCCTTTCCAAGTGCTCCTTTTTTAAAGAACGTGGATCACAAAATAATTATTTAATAGATCTGTTGACAGAAAGTGTTCACATTAGCAAATGCATTTCATTTTATAAAAGCAATGCTGCAACACAGCTGGAAACCAGATATCAAATGAAATAAGCAATTACGCAAACCAAAGCATAAAAATATCATTCAATAGTCATGTGGCATTTCGTAAGTCAGTAGTTCTCAACTCTCGTAGAAAGACACTTGTCATAATCAGGTGTGCAGATGTACGAATATTTCCCATCAATTCATAAGCATTTCAGTAATTAGCACAAAGTACGAGTAATCATATGTTTTCAGGTAATGAGCGTGTAATATTTGCGATGCTTTCTACAAAGGAATGTCAATAGCAAGGTTAATGGAAGTAATGAGGGTGTCGCATTTGCAATATTTTCTCAAAAGGAATGTCAATGGTGAGGATAAAGGCCTGCCTTTTTTCTTCTTTTTTCTACCTGTGCTTCCGGAAGGGCACACCCTAATGGCTTGTTCTCCAGGTGTTTGACACAGCTGTGTGCCCACGACGCATTACGTGCAGGTGGTCACTTAACTTTCTTACGGAAATATTTACGACAGCAGGTTCCGCTACAGTGGCAGTCTCATATAAAATTTCACGGATCGAGAATTTGCGTGGCAAATGTGTAGAAACAAAATCTTATGAATATAACAGTGTCCAAAAAATTTTCGCCAGCATTGTGATACATTCACGCATTTACACACATTTCATAACTCTTAAAGTACGATTCTTGGTTTCCAACATCCTTTTTCACAAGTCAAGAGTCCCTACCCACTATTCATTACTCCTTACCTTATTACACATATACGTATCCATCGACACTCGTCAATATTTTGTCATTATAAATATGAAGCATAATCAAATAACTCATATAGCCTCAGCCTATTAATCGTAAACACACCTCAGCAGCATAATACACATCGTCGTCGTAAAAATAACATCATAACACCTCAGTCAAATCTCAAAATCGTCGTAGCTTCCTCCAATAATTAAAAAAATTCTCTGCTCATGTCAAAAGTGTCATCTGCCTCAAACATACTTTAAAAATCATGAATCCATACCAAATACATCATTCAAAGCTCTCATAGTATCACAATGGTTCCGAAAAAATATGAACAGTTTACAAAGTACAGACAAAATACAATTTCGTAAGTGTGAAGTAATCCAACTCTGTAATTGCGTAAACATATGTCACTGATGTAATAAAAAAAGTTTATCTCTCAGTTACATGATCAGATAGCTGTGTAATTTGTGTGTTAGAGAAATATGGTACCAATGTGTTAAGTTGTATAAGCAAATACCATAATAGCTAGGGTTCCTTGCGCTTGCCACACACATGGTACACAAAGCAAGCGTGTACCCCCCTGAGGATTAATGTAATTATACCCTCAGGTGTTACAGATTACACCAATGGAATGAAATATATCACGGAAAAATTTCTTTGTAATTCAAAAATCATTAAAAATAAATGTTTCAAGTATAAAATTGATCACTCAAATACGTGTACTGTAGCGCTAAACTGTGCATCTTGTAACATAATCTCTGTGGAAGTGTCGTAGTTATCGTCCTCCGAAAGCTAAGTTCTGCAGAAGTCAATGTACTTACCTCATGATAAACAAAAGTGAAATGCTTTGCGTATAGATATCATAGTTATTATGCTTATTGGCGTGATGAAGAAAGTACTGTACAGTAACGTATTATTGTGCCACGAAAAAGGCTGTCTCATTGTTGCTATACCACAAAAGTTACTACTAAAACATGTTTTTCTTTCCAGAAGAATTCAGAAAACTGTGCAGATATGAAACAGATACCGCAAAACCAACATTGTAAATTGTCACTCATTAGTAGCGTCGTGATATAGTCGTGTAGCTGTCAAATAAACTAACCACTGTGTCGTCTGGTATCTCACAGAAAGTACTTTAAACCCAGAATGTATTTTCAAGTAAACCAAAATGCTGCATTAAAATCTCATTAGCACTACTGGTAAATGTTCTAAGTATGTGAGCCTTATAGTCGTTATGTAATCGTGCAACTAACAAGCAAGAATGTACACACACAATAACATTGTGTCGTCTGTTCACAATAACAATGCATTCGTAATTTCTGTTTCAATAAGTTCTCTTGGTTCTTGACTGGATATTTAACTTCAAACATTGTTGCATGTTAACAGTTTCTTAAGTCTGGCAAAGCATACTAGAAATGTGAAGTGAACAGTTTTATGGCAAAGACAAAGTTAAAAAGCAGATTATCTTTCAATAAATGGTTTTACATGTGAAATGTGGTGTAAACCTTCACTCTTTCTAGTGCGCAGTGTTTCAACTTCAACGCAATTATCATGCGGTATACGTCGTTAAAGAATACTGGAATTTTTTCTTAATGTTAGCGTCTATGTTATTTTTTCCTGAGCCAGCCGGCGCAGGTGGCTGCCTGCGGCGCGGGTCATTGTCTGCCTCTTTGTTGGCGCGCGTCGTTATTGGGATTGGGAGACCTAACTTCTACAAATTCGCCTTGCCGAGAGGGCCCAGCTCTGTTAGAGTCCCGCCATTTCTGATGAAATTCACGTCTATCGTTATGATTATATCGTCTGTCGTCATGTCGGTAGTTCCTGTAGTTTCTTTCTTGTCGGTCATGTGGTGGAGAATTTCTCCCTGAATCGTAACTGCGCGCTGGACCGTTGCGTCTGAAATTATTCTGTCTCCCTTGATAATAACAGTTCTGGTTACCATATTGTCTGTTTCTCTGATTGTCTCTGTGATAGTCACTACCGCGGAGAGGTGATCTTTCCCTGTAATTATTACTACTCTGCCAACGGTTGTCGTACGGGTGGTGTCTGTTTTGGTCACGATATGTGTTGTGAGAATAGCTTTGTCGTGTCCAGTTATTATTTCTTTCATCGCGGAATTGCGACGGATGTGATCTGTAATTGTTGTGCTCCTGCGTTCCGCGATTGTCAGTGTCAATTTCCAGTTCTTGTAACAGTCCCTGAAATGCTTCGATGTCGTCTTTGCAACGTCCTGCCAAAATAATATGTCGTAAATGTTCAGGCAGTTTGATTAAGCAAATGCGGATGAGTTCTGAGGGGCTGTATGGGTTTGAAAGATACTGATTCTTATGCAACATGTCTTCAAAATATTTCACAAGACTGGAAAATTCAGATTGTTCGAAACGTTTCATCATTATGATGTTATGTTTTACTCGATCTTGTGTGGCTTGAGACCAATATGCTGAGAGGAAGGCATGGTAAAACTCTCCTTCACTGTGGCAATCGTGAATTACCGATCGCGTTCTTACAGCTGGTTCATTCTCCAAGTAGCCACACATAAATTCTAATCTGTGCTCTAATGACCAGTTGGGAGGAAAACAATGAGAGAATTGATGGAGCCATGCTTGTGGATGAATGTCGTTGCCAGAATTCTTAAATGTTTTGAATTTACGTGTAGTAATGAACAGCTTATAGTCAAAGTCATCATGTCGGCGAGTCGCATATCGGTCATTGTTACGTCGTTTCGGCGGTTCCATTTCAAAATTCGGTGCACCTTGCCAATTTCTTTCATAACTTCCGAAATGCCCTGTGTTACTATTTTGTGGCTGTTCCGTATTTCTGTGTCCCTCTTCCTTTATTGGGGCGCGAGTATCCTCTGAAATACGTAATTCTTGTATTACCTGTGTCAGCTGATCTTGTACTTCTCGGATTTCTCTTTTGTACTGTGTATTGATTTGATTTTGACTCTGTTTGAATTTTCTAATTTGTTCATACTCTTCTGTGTCAGTGAAGGCTACAGGTCTTGTGTCATTCAGATCATCATCTACCTTTGTAGATAAGTTAGTGACCTGATCCGAAAGTTCGGCTACTTTCTCCGATAGTGAACACATTTCCTCAGTGTGTTTTTCTGAACCAAGTTTCAGAGTGTCCATTTGTGTTGAAATCGAATCTACTGTGTCCTTTAAGTTTTCCTGAGTTTTTGCAAGTTGCGTAACCGAATCGGTAGATGCAACTGAGTCAATTTTAGCCCACAAGGTCTCATGATTTTCATGAACAATGGTTTGCAGTTCTTTTATGGCTGCTTCATGATTCTGTAACGCATTTTCATGCTGCGAAAAAATAGGTTGAAAATGCTCACAAATTTGTGTTTTTATGTCATTACAGACTTTTTGACATTTCGATTCAATGTTATGTAACTCAGTAGTTAAATCTTCACGTGTTTGTTCAAGTGTGGTATCTAACTTTTGAAGATTTTGTCCCATTGCGTCTAACTGTTGCTGTGTTTGTCTCTGGTGTTGCTCCATTGTGTCTAACTTTTGAAGATTTTGTTCCACTGTGTCTAACTTTTGCTGTGTTTGTCTCTGATTTTGTTCCATTGTGTCTAACTTTTCAAGCTTTTGTCCCATTTGTTGCATTAATTGTAATAACAATGCACTGGTGTCTGAAACATGTTCCTCAGTACTTTTCGGCAGTGAATTTGCACCGGCAACATTCACATTTTGACAAGCGGAAAATGTGTCTTGACTCATTTGAGAAAACGGTGAGAACCCAAAACCTGAGTCCGCAGTATTTGCAATATTGTGTTCTGTCATTCCCGATTCCTGAGGCGAGCTGTTGCCGACCAATCGATCGATAACGCTTCCCTGTTCACTACCTGTTTCACTGTCTACACCATTGTTTGCCGCCCGCTCCATTTCCCTATTCGCAATTACCAAATTACTACTTTGAACATTAGTTAATTCATTACCCAGTGGTGCTGGCAAGCTACGCTCGTCGTCACTATCATTTCTCAATTTACTTTGGAGCCTAGTGTTACGTTTTTCACACGCCATAATTGTCACAATATTTCACACGATAACACAGAAAAGCACAATTTGAAGTGCAAAAATAGGAGAACACATTAACATAGCACTGAAAATAATATCTAGTTAATTGCAAGCGTAGCTGCGAAATACTTGTTGCAAATCTATATGCATGCCACAACTGTTTTACTGTACAACAATGAAAGGCTACAACTACAAAGGGGATTCTCTCTACAATTACGCGCTAGCAATAAACAAAAGCTACACTAAATACACAAACTACAAGAAAAAATCAGAAGATTCCAGTGAGGTATCCTAGGCTAAGGGTCGACATATGTAACGTCCCCTTTGAAGAATTATACAAGACTGTGCTTAAACTGACACACAATATTTTGTTAGCGCAACGCAATCTGACTTTCAAAATTCCCTACAAAGGAATGACCCTGACTAACATTAAACTATACCTTTCACAAATCACTTACCTCACAAAAATCTTCGCTGCTCAAGCTACTGCAATACAGCGAGCGCCACTACTGCCAGCTAAATAAAAGATTCAAACTATGGAAGGCACTAACTACTGATAGGGATAGTTAGCAAATGAAAGATATTAATAGAGAACAAACAATGTATTTACCTTGATATCATCATATATAAATATAGCAGTTCATGACAAATTTCAAAACTCCGCCATCTCTCTCCCCACATCCACCACTGCTGGCGGCTCACCTCCAACTGCGCAACGCTACGCGCTGTTCACAGCCAGCTGCCTAACACTACAATGGCGAGTATTACAACAATGCAAAGCAGCCACAGACTGCACACAGCACAGCGATTTTTATACAGAGGTGGCGTTACCAAAAAAAAAAAAACCTAAACAGCCTACTTACACATGCTGCCTCTAAGATCCCTGGCCACCGACTGACTTTGTTTGCGCCCGCCAAAGCGCGCCAAAGGTTTCCGCCCCCACCTTTTCCTACGCTTACACAGCTTTCCATTCCTGACGGAACTACTCCATCTTTAATACTACACATATCTCATACAGCCCTAAGTGAGTGCCAGTAACTACTACATACATAATTACATTGTAGCACCTTCTTATACTTAATAATTATAACAAATATATATCTTTACAATATTTAAAAGTAAATATTACACCTTTTTTCTTGATATGTACGTTCACTTTAATCTTATCAAAGAGTTTCAGTATCGATTTCGCTCAAACAAGATGTCTCTACTTCTACTTTAACCGTTTCAATAAAACATTTACAAAAAATTTTTAAAAGATGTGATCGATTATGTCACACACTCTGAGGTATCTACGCCGAATCGCCGTTGAGGAGTGGCACAATCTGGACCAACAGTGCCTTGGCGAACTTGTGGATAGCATGCCACGACGAATACGGGCACGCATCAATGCAAGAGGACGTGCTACTGCGTATTAGAGGTACCGGTGTGTACAGAAATCTGGACCACCACCCCTGAAGGTCTCGCTGTATGCTGGTATTCCTGTTCACCAAGAACACAGCTCACATCCGCTGGAAGTAGCGCTCGTGTGCGATACATTTGTGATGTACGCTATTTCCTCTGTATCACCCCAGCCTACGAACAGTTATGATGGCTACGTGTCTTAAGTGTAGTGATTATCGTACCAAGTGTTTGCTACATCGTCTACTCAATAATTCCTTTCTACTTACCTTCAACCCTTACACTACGGACTTCACGCTTAGACTTGGACACACCAGCGTGGAATAGTCCGACTTGCTACAACTCTACTCCGTAAATAATTTTTTTTTTTTGTGTGTTCTAGTAGTTATGTTGATGAGATGAGTAGACTTATTTCAAATTGCTAAATTCTTATTCATGTAATATTTTACAATGCATTACCATTCACATGATAGTTGTCAGATTATTGATGACAGCAGTATACTTATTTTCTTTGGAATTACTCTGTTTAAGGAAACATTTGCACTCTCAGAGTAATGTAAACCACGTGCACCTAAAAATTATAGCACGCTAAAAAAATTGTTTGTTTCATAATTGACGTAGGTTAACTGAAAGCCCTCATTCTCCTGTTTCAGTCAAACGTTTTACTTCAAACGTTTTACTTTTAATAAAAACTTAATATTTCAAACGTTATTCCTATTCGTAAATTTCGTTTTCTAGAATTTCCCTGTCTCAAATTGTGTAACGATCCACCTATGTCGACCGTTAATTCGCCTGTTTTACTTCCTCTAATAAGTAATGTTGCTGAGCGATCAGATTAGAGGGGAACGACAGGGTGACACACGAAAATATTCCTCAAATACAACATTTTTTTCCTCCATACTGGATTTAGTAGACAAAGGGTTTACTGCAATGAATAAAGCGCATATTGAAGTTTTTATTGGTATTGTTATTGAAAAATATTAATATCTTCACTGTGTTATTGTGATTTTCCCAAGGCAGCTCTGAAAGGAGGTCGATCGACGGTTGTAGCTGTAACTAGGTTGTGGTTATCTGAAACATGAAATTACTATATCACCTTGATCTCTACAGATGTAATTTGAGTTTATCGTAGGGATGTGAAAAAATGGCGAAATTATGGGTACCTGAAAAAAATGTCAATTTTTGGACCCCTATTTCTTGACCAAAATAAATGCTGAATATCATTAAAAAAACGGCTACGTTGAATTGCAGAGAAATCAATTAGCTTCAAAGAAGCCCAAAAGTCATAAAAATCTGATGAAAATTGTAGCATGGGCGACGACGACCATTTCGAAAAACACGGTTTCGAGAAGAACGCGTTTAAAGTTTGTTGAGTATTTATCATATAAAAAGGGAACAAAGTTTGAAACTTACGGAATATCATCGATGTCAGGTCCGTAATAACTATCGCTCTGTCTAATGGCTAGCCGCTTTCTGCTGCTTTCAACTGATAAGCCTTCATTTTCGTCCTCAAAGCCCTCTTTGTTTCTGAGCGCACCGCCGCTGGCGTCTCTACCTTCAAAGAATCGGCCCATTTCATCACCGATTTTATTTTGAAGGGCATTTGACACGTGAGTTGATGCAGTTTCTTCTATATTGAATAGACATACGGCCAAATTTGAATCAATGTTGAGGCCGGCCGCTGTGAACGAGCGGTTCTAGGCGCTTCAGTCCGGAACCGCGCTGCTGCTACGGTCGCAGATTCGAATCCTGCCTCGGGCATGGATGTGTGTGATGTCCTTACGTTAGTTAGGTTTAAGTAGTTCTACGTCTAGGGGACTGATAACCTCAGATGTTAAATCACATAGTGCTTAGAGTAATTATAACCATTTTTGAAACAATGCTGACAGTTTCGCTTCGGCTGTATTTTAGGAGCGTATCTCCAAATGAAACAATTGAAACTTTCATTCATCTTTTGAGTGAAACCACCCGAACAACGCTCCAGCAAATCATATTTACTCATATCGGTATAAATAGGGACGATGGCATCGATAACGAATCGTGGCAACTATTTCTCTAGTCCTAGGCGCGCCATGCACACACGGCTTCAAGCGCTCTCAGATCGTTACTTTTTGGAGTTAGAGCATATTTTGGGGGATAATTCTTCAATGTACATACATTCGAATTCCGTAATAAAAGAAATTTCGAGTCTTTTCGAGCGTCACCCTGTCGTTCCCCCTTAAGTCACAAGTGGGGGAAAACATCGTGTGTTCATCTGTTCTGCAACCTGTCCTCGTAAGACTGATACGCCGTCACGCAGCAGTCCAAAGCTCTTGGGAAAGAAATAACAGGCCATAGCAACGTGCACAGTGACTGCAGGACGACAATGGACCGGTCGCCAAGGAGCATCGGAGCACCATTGATGCTACTGAAAAAATGTTAAAAACAGGGCAGATCATATAATGATTGATTCTTAATTTGAAATGAAACATTTGAATTTTTGAAAAATTAAAAAAAAATTATAAAATTATTATATTTATTTATATATTTTTAATCGCTAAGGGCCACATTAAGGTAACTGTTCACCTTTCTTTCTTCCTCTTGCTCAAGCACCTATAAGTTCTCAGAATGAGCTGATTTCCTCTCGTCTAACTATTTCATACCAGTTGTTTTTTTTTTTAGCTTCCTGAAAATCTTTGAATTTTTTGACTTATGAATTTGTCTCTACTGAGTGCTTAGTAAGGTGTCCCGCATTCTTCTATTTTTGTCTTCCCTTACCATCTATTTTCTTTGTCTTTTTTTCCTGTTTTGGAAGAGCATGCGTATCTTCCCTATTAACCTGTCTTCTTTCATTCTCTCTAGATGTCTACAGAGTGTAACATGTTCTTTTTCCTGATCTTGTCTTTTTTCAGGGCATAATGAGTATATGTTCAAATTTGGTTCCAAAACCCAAATGCCTTCTTTCTTCTTGATTGAAACTAATATTTTCGTAGGATTTTCCTTCTATCTTTTCCAAATCTTCTAATGCTCTTTTGCATCCGTATAAAAGTGGTACTTCCCACCCATAGAGTACCTCTGGTATCACAACAGTATTATAATCCCTTAATTTAATATTTTTAGAAAATAAGTCCATTGATAACATTAGAATTAAGGCCAAATCATATGGCTCACAAACTGTTCTTTTTGGATCCTCTGTAATTGTTGGTGGTATTCTGAATTTTGGTCTTATTGATGTCGAATTGGACCAGCATGGTAATGGTTCATTTTATATCGCATTAATACCATCTGTATATTAAGGGAACTGTTGGTTTAGAGAGTATTAATACGCGTGATGTTATTGCTTATCGTACTTTCCATGTTGGACAGGTTTATAATTAGGATATTGGCAGACAATTTTCATTTGCTTTCAGTCTCGACATTAACTGTTCCTTTTTCGCTTTTTACATTTGTATTTTCATGTAAATATTTACAGTTGTCCGCGTTCTTGATACTGCTAAACATGATTTATGAAAGTCTTCGTGGTTTACTTTCACTGGACTTGTATTTTGTCTTTTCAAACGATTGTGTAGACCGATCTTTTGTGTTACTTGCTTCAGAAAGTCTAGTCTTTCCTTTACATTCTTTAAAGTTCCATCTGTTATTGAAGTGTCGTCTGCAAACGCCACACGATTTCTGCTTTCCATTCGCTTAGCATTTTTTCCAGCACACAATTGAGTAACAATCGTAAGACGCTGTCTCCTTGTCTGATTCCTGATAGGCGAAAAAAATTATCTTTTAGGCACTATGTTTGTAAGGGTTTCATTAGTTATTTCCAGAGTTTTTCTGTCTACTGCAAATTCCTTATAAAGCTACTGAGAAGGAGTCTCTATCTATTGAACACCTTCTTGAAATCAACAAATATTAGTAGTATCTTTTTGGTTGATGTTAACATATACGAAATTATTTGTTTAAGTTTTTGAAAGTGCTCTGGACAGGATCTGTTACTCCTAAATATAGGTTGATGCTCCCCAATCTGCTTATCTAATTGAGGATATAATCTGTCCAGAAGAGTTTTCGATAAGATTCTTTATTCAAAGGGTAACAATGAAATTATTGATATCTATTTTGCACTCTTTTTTGTGAATTAATGCATCCCACTAGTTTTTTAAATATTTAGTCTCCCAGACTTTTCTTTTATAATTGTGGCACCTTGATTTTCACTAACTTTCAGAATTTCTGCTGTGAGATCATCTTCATCTGGGTCCTTGCTTGATGTAACTTTTAATAATATCGATATTTAGTCGGTTTGAAGTTTCATTTGAAATATTATCATGTAATTCCTGTTGTTTAGTCAGTTTTTCACAGATCAATAGCTTTTCGAAGAATGCTACCAGTAACCTACAGTTTTCTTCAGTATTAACTAGAAGTTTTCCATTTTCTTCCTGCACAGCGACTGCGAAATATATCCAGATGTACAGTTCTTGAATGTTTTATAATAGTCTCTTGTATGATATTTCTTAAAGTGTTCTTCTATATTTTTAAACTGCTGATTTACAAACAGCCTCTTTTCTACCATAACAATTATGCATGCTCGCTGCTTCTCAAACTGACAGATTTTCCAATTACTGCTTCTTTTCCTGTTATACCATTTGTTCCAAACTCACTTTTTTGTCACGTGGTCTTTCTTTGCTTCTCTCTCTGAAGCTTGAATGTACAATCCCTACCAGTAAACAAACATCACTTTCAACACGAAATTACGTCTTTTTAAATGACTTGGATTTGTTTTCTTTTTTCCTACCGAAATGAAAACTAGAGATACAGTTAGAGGTGGCGAACTTAGTTCCATTCCCCTAAACCTTATGTCTTCTGCCGTAGTGCTGAATGCCGTAATGTGGTTTGCCTGCCTTATCCTGCAGCGTGCTTTAGATAATTCTTCCACTGCGCAGTATGGTAGGAACTGTGACGTCGTTGCCATTGTTTAAAATATGCGTATTTCAGAAGTTAACAACAGTGAAAATAAGTTTGTGGACACTAATTGTACTTCTAGGTTTCATTCCCGTAGAAAAAACATACATGTGCCATTTAAAAAACCGTTACTATGTGTTGAAAGTGGTGATTCTCTTCAATTAGCAATTGTGCATTTCTGCCCTTGTGTTAGACCCTGACATAGGTAAGCCTCAGGGCAGTTGAACTTTTCACATTTTGTTTCTTTTCGGAAATATATTAGGTGGCAGAGTTATGTGGGACACCCTGTACAGCAAACAGCAATCAGGATAACATCATTATGTGTTTTATTTCCGTATATCTCACTTTTTCTGCCTTTTGTGGCAATGTTTTGTTATCTACATGTTACCAGCGTTGTGTGAAATCATGGTATTCTATAGAATGCATCTTTTAGGTGTGGAATGCCTGATGGTTTTAGGCAAACTATAAAACATAAGTTTTTTGTGAAAATGTTGGATAGCATTCTATACACATCCTAGACATTTACGGAATGACCTGCACTATTTACGCAAAGTGTTAAAGGAGTCCAATATGAGAAGACTTTATTAATTAATAAGCTTTTGAAACTGAAAGAATAAAACTACGAAATAAAGCACAGTATGTTCGTCCCGGAAAACAATGAAAGCAGAACTGAGATTCAAGTACTTGTTACTGTAAGCACTCATTTTCCTTCTTTACAAAAAAAAAAAAAAAAAAAAAAAAACAACACTTTACATTTTGGCAATTTTATCTTCCATATACATTTCACGACTTAAAGAAGAATGCAAAAAGAATATTTTTTCCGGTAAAACACAAAGCAGAGTCGGCATGATCTACTGTTGCGGCACGGAAGGCTAGAATGACATTTTGCAATGCACTTATTTTCTTTTGCGCTTAAAAGCACCTCGTATTTTGGCATTTGGTGTCACACATACACCTCACGAATCTTTGGCCGCTCCCTGTGGACTGAGAAGTAGCTGCAGATCGGAGAGGCATCTCGTAGTTAGGAACGTCTTCAGTTCTCATTAGGTTCTTTTGACATAGGTGAATTCTAATCTTGCGTAGAGCAGCTTCAGGATTCCCTCTGCAGTTCCAAGTCCGTAAAAGCCATTTTCCGTTACGTGCATAAGAACTGCCAACAGACTGCGTGAGTGACCCTGACCTAAGTGGACGTCGGGAATCGGAACTCGCGTAGTGGCACACAAAGGCACAGGATGAATTTTTGTTTGTCAGAATCGCTTTTCAACTTTTTGTCCTGAATCTCAAGGTTCACTTTCGATTACGTTTTACTTTGGATAGCTTTCTCAATACTGAAGCAAACACTGCTTAAAATGCTAACCCTATAACCTTCTACTTCGTCGCCGACAGCGTCTTTAGGAGAATGTTCACAGACGACAAAAACGTCTCGGCCACACTTTTGATATTTATGAGCACCGTTAATTTCTTTTAAGCAGACGTAACAGACGCCAGAAAAAGAAGGATTTTCGGTAACCACAGAAATGGAAGACTCTTCGATAACCATAGCTTCACCACTGTTTTGGTTTCCTTCATCATGCATTGTCTTATCTGTGTCTTCTGCAGGGAGCTGCGCTTCTTATATTTATTCATGTCGTCTTTATTTCTACTGTTGTCTTGTTTGTACACTCTCCATTATTTTTTCCGGCTGTTCCTCGGTCTATACGTCTTGCAAAACGTCGTCAGGTGGGGATGACGTCGAGAGACCTACTCTAGCTCTGCAGCCGAACAGAGCTTCGTATAGTGACCTTTTAATCTCAGAGCGAAAAGTTCTGTTTTTCACAAGTTGGACGGACCGCAGTCCTTCACTCCAACAGCCATTGTTTTTCATCTTGCAGCGAAGCACACAGCATATTTTCAGTGTCCTGATTTGCTCTTTCGACGCATCTCCGATTCTGTGAATGGCGCGTCTTACGATCTTCAAGGTGGGTCGATATTCCTTTAAGCTGCTTCCCACATTGTTTACAATTTTTCTGCCGTTATGGTACTGTAGAAGCGTTGGAGCACCAAGCAACGTAAATATGTCGATGAGGTTGTAGGCTGCTTCTTCCGCTCTCTTTGATTTAAGAGCCCTGGGAAATACTAACTTCGTGAGATGATCTTGGTAGACCATTACAAACTTGTACTCTCTATCAGGAAGGGACTGAAAATCGATGAGATCGTCCTGACAACGGGAAATGAATTCCGTAAAAAATCGTTGGCTTAACCACAACACCATCTTTAACAACTTTTTGCTTCTTCTGGAAAGGCTTATGTACAGCTCAGTATCATAAAGGGTAATGTTCTTATACTTATGTGATTTCAACATTCTGTCCTGCCCTGCATGATCAATAGCCAAATGGGCGTTAGGGAGTATGTCAAATAACTCAACCTAGTCTTATTCTCAGCCACCGTTACGTCATAGTGTTTCAGCAACCAATAGTCCAGTGGTTCCTTCTTCATTGTCACCTTAGCCCTTTTCACATCGTTGCTTGACTTTTGGTAACTGGTTTCGGTTATGAAACCACAGTTTTTAGCAGCAGTGGGTCAGCAAGGCGTGATTCCCGTCTTGGAGTTACACTCCCTTGCGACATGGCGATACAAGAACAACAGGAAAGGATGACAGGAGAGTGTCTGTGGAACTTCAGTCGGACGCTACACACTGGAGAACTATTGCGGTGATATCCGTGGAGTGATAGTTGAACGTTGTACAACAATACGCTGTCTTCGCAACTATTGAACAAAGACACGAACGCCACCGCAAATAGTAGTGGCGGGAAAAGATGGCAGGATTAGGCGCATTATATACTTTTCCAGCAGACAATCCGGCAAAGTATACAATGCTTAGGCAATATATAAAATATCGAGATGTTGACAATTTGGCGTTCGGTTTCAGGCCTCCGGTTCATTACCCAGGCTTTCTATAGAATGCTGGATTTCATACAATGCTGGTAACATACATAGGACACTTGTCTTTATAAAGGGTGTTTCAAAGCCTTTTCAACAGATGTATAGTGGTGCTAGGTATGTTCACGGGGAACAACTTCTGTCACTTCCCAGCGACACTAGATTTCTTTTAGCATTCGCGAGCACTGGGACGAGACTACACCAGCCTAGTAGGTTCCACTTACCTGGTGTACAGCATTCTATATACTCCAGGAAATTTCTAGAAGAAAGCCAAAAGAATGAGTGTCTCTAAGACGAGGAACAAATTCTAATATCGAATCAGGTACTTCCATTTTTCTCAGCCTAGTGCCTTTCACGTGGAGCAGACGGTCGGATAGTAGGCAACACGCATTGCACACAAATGCCGCAGAGTGCCTAAATCCTGCCACTTTTCAGCGGCATAACCGGAGTGAAAGTACTCTGAGCGTCGCCGGGAAGTGTCAGCGAATATTTTGCCTCTAACAAAAGTTATTCCCTATGATGTGATGTGTCGCCCTAGACGCTTGTTGCAAACACGCAAAGACTGTGAAACACCCTACTTAGGCGTCACACACATAATGTCATCGAAGACTGCACCTCTTACATTTGGTGTTTTGTTTTCATCAAGTAACTTTCAATCAGTAGTTGCCCGCAACCCATTAAGCGTACATCCATGTTAGTCTTCTCTGCTAGTAAATTTCTTAGACCACTGATAATCCGCGTAGGCTACCAATCTGTGTTACGAAACTGAGGTTAGCACTGGGTCGTTATAATGAACTGGTGCTACTCGCAGAGGTAAAGTGCGGGCATTAATTATCGTATGGCCGGAAAAAAAATTAGTTCAAATTTTGGCCACCATTTGCAAAACCGGCGCTGCACAGCATCTCGTCAACATCTCTGGTCGTCTTTGTAACCGTTCAATGTAATTCAATACGATCACGACGACACCCCTCGATCGACGTTAACACTCGTGGTGTCACTCGCCTTCATACATGGCAGTGGACGTTTGAAAATTCGTGACGCTAGCTCAATGGTCGTCAATTGAGTGAAATCTATTTCCCGGCTGACTCTTAATTCAATTGCTGCCACGGGGTTGAGGAGAAAGAACACATCCTGGTGGTACCAGCATTATGCGTATTTAGATGTTCGATTAATCTGAATGGTTTGCAATGTTCCAGCAATTCTATTCGAACTCTATGCTGATGTACCGACAAGGACCATTTTCGCAGATAAACATGCAAGTACGTAAAGGATGTTCAGTTTCTCAATATCGTTCGTCGCACTCACACATTATACATCAGCTGCAAGAACAATTTCATGCATTTACATTTTTGATGTCCCACAAAATTGGTTGGCTAAATATTATGACGATACGTTGCATGCAACTTCCACAGATATTGTTTATCATGTAGTCAAGACTACGTAATGAAGCCAAAATCGTGGATAAAATTGAAATGTAGTTTGTTTATTAGCACTTTTCTTTTCACTAATTAAATATGAAATATGAATCGGGATTGGAGGTGATGATCCTATCCTTCTTTTTTAGTATTTTACGTCCCCCTTAATTAATATCTGGCAGTTAATAAGAGAACTATTTTTTATGCTGGCGCGTTGTTTGTATCAGTTACCCCCGCAACCGTCCAAGGATAAGATTCTATTAATGTTCCGCGTACACGCGTTTCACCATTTTATAAAATGCAGAATTACGTAAACTATAGCTTTCCACAACCATAATAGTTTCCCAAGCGTATTTTCCCAGCTAACACAGAGTTCGAATTATGTTGTCGGATTCAGTTTCACTCCACCCGACAATAAACGTTCTGATCACTTCGTCACACGTAATGTATTTTAAACGTGCTTGAAGAGTCTTTAAATAATCTCCTTAACGAATTTCGCAGTCGCGTACCACTTTTTCATCGACTAGCCCGATCACGATAACCGAAGGTAGAGAGTTCAATAATGTGTTACATGTTCTTTTATATGTATTAAAAAACAAACGCGCCCCTTTATCTTTCTGTCCCGCTTGGTCTTTGCTACTTTCCTTTTTTATTACTTTTCATTATATTGCTTCTTAGTAATACTGTGCAGTTATTAAAGTTTCGTATTACTTTCCCCTTTTTAATGCTTCTAAAATAAAGTCTATTTATCCCCCATTTTAATTAATATGATGCTAATTGACACGCCTGCCCGCAAAGTACCGTTATATCTTATCGAACAAATTGTGTAAGCAGTGGTTAGGAATAAAATCAGTATTACGCCTTTCTGACTTGTTTGTCTTTTTTACCCTCAACTACTACCTAAGACATTAAATAAGGAAAAAATTTCTGCACGTCTTTCTTAACATTCACAGTGACAGGCTTGAACCGGTGGCCAAAATTGGAAATAATTTTTTTCCAGCGAAAATCCGTTCCGCATTAACGTATTAGTATATCTACCAAGTCTTGTTTCTATACCATAATTACAGCCAATACTGGACCTCTGTGAGTTGCTGCCCTTTCATTGTAACCGCCTGATACATTACAATCAAGCTGATCATCGAAACTGAATTTGGTGTTAATAAATGTAAAGAAAATGAAAAGTAAATTCTTCATTGTTGTGTACATTTATTTCATAACAGTTTATGACGGCGAATAATCATAAGACAAAGTAAAGAAGAATGTCAGCGACACTTCTGAGGCATCGGTAAGGCCGGTAACGTTCCAAGTTGGTTTCATGATGCCTTCGGAGCCAAATATTGACAGTGACACGTGGAACACGCGCAACAAAAGGCTTCTAGTCAGGAAACTCTGCCCTCCAACTCGCCCTCCCCAGCTTCACGTGCAGTAAGCCACGGCGCAATTTTTTTCTGTCACTGGCCGCCGCGCAACTGCTCTGGCCACACGACACAGCCCCGAGTGATAGCCGTCCTGTGACGTCACAGACACAGCGGTTGCTCCGGTCGGTCAAATCTGGGGGATTTGGGGTGCGGCTTAGCGCAAAAATTGCCCTTTCCCAGTTATTAGTGGATTTTTTGAGGGATTTAGCGAACAAATTGCAGCGATCGTTTGAGGGCTGCGTTTTTTGTTCCCCGGCCCACGTTCTGTTTCATTGTGACTGCTACTTTCCTTTGACGCAGAATATTAGACAGCATTACGGGCCGCGGTTAAATTCCGTGTTTTCTCTACCTGCCCCGTCGCTTTGATCGTTCACTTACTCCCTCGTTATTGGACGGTTCGTTTCGGCGGGGACGGCGGACGCACAAAGTGTCGGTGAAATTAGCGCTGCTGTTACTCTGTTTCTTTCTCAGTGTCGCAGCTTCAACTAATATACAATGGGAACCTACCAGTAGATAGCCATCATATTGTGGAGTCAGAAATTTAATTACACGGAAAAGACACCAGAGTGTTAAGAGTGCATGTCGAATAGAAGTTTCGCGCTGTTTGTAGCTTCATCTGATCTCGCAATTCGCTCACTGTGTCTGTCATTGCTTATAAACGTATGATGTCGGTATGCAAAAGCGTGAAATAGCAGTATTTACAGTTCCAGAACACGTGTTATAGACAGTTCGGTAGTCTAGTTACAGGCTTCTCTCTTGTTCCTACAACATCCGAAACTTTTATGGACGATTTAGTTCATATTTTGTAAGTTAAATACTGGATCATGTATGTGGGTGATGTACTTATGGACAAGTACGACTAGGGAATTAGATTATATTCCAACAGCAGTTGTACTCGTCACTTGATAAAATTTCGTTCGCAGCGTAGTTCAGAGCCTCTTACATAAATATCTTAGATCTTAATATGGACATAACTTCAAATAAATATTTAGCATTTCAAGTAAAACACCAGGCAGTGAGGCAGTAATCCCTGTAAACTGCCAACACCTACAAAGTCACAAGATGCTGCTTACCAATCCGAAGAGCATCGCCCTGTAACGAAACAAGTTGGTAGAACAATTTTTAGCAGTAGTATTGACCTCGCATGGTTGTGTGAGCCTCGGTCTACATCTACATATACATAAATATCTCTCAAGCTACTGCTTGGTGGGTGGTGGAGGGTATCTGTACCACTGCTAGTCATTTCCTTTCGTACTGCAATCGCAAATAGGGCGAGGGGAAAACGAATGTCTTGCCTTCGTGGTCGTTACGTGAAATTTACATTGGCGACAGTAGAGTCAGCAGCCGGTTCTCTAAATTTTCTCAATAGCATTCCGCCAAAAGATCGTCGTCTTCACTCCAGGGATTCCCATCTGAGATCACGAAGCATCTCCCCAACACTCGCGCTGTGTTAGAACCTGCCGGTAACAAATCTAGCTGCGCGCCCCTGAATCTCTTCGATATCTTCCTGGGGATCCGGGACACTCGAGCAGTACTCAAGACTTGGTCGCACTATGTGCTGTACACGGTCTCATGTACAGATGAACCATTCTTTCCTAAGTATATCCCAATAAATTGAAGTCGACCTTTCTCTTTCCTTACTATCAACACTTTGTGCTTGTTCCATTTCATTTCACATTTTGTGGTTTCCAGGAAGCAAAGGAAGATGACGAATTTCCCCGCCTAATCGTGTTCCCTGATGAGGCGACATTCCACCTAAATGGTAGAGTGAATCGTTACAACATCCGCTTATGGGAGACAGAACGTCCCATTGTTACAGTAGACACTAAAAGATATTCTCCACAGGTGATTGTTTTCTGTACTGTGTCAAGCAGCAACGTTTAAGGACCCTACTTTTTTCCCGGGAAAACTGACCGGTATGACGTACCTTCACGCGTTACAAGACTAATTGTCTCCGAGACTGATAGCTAATAATCCACACTTCACATTCCAACAAGAGGGAGTTCTCCATCATTGGCGTAGAGGAGGGCGTCGCTCTCTGGACATGGAACTTCCAAACAGTTGGGCTGGACGATGTGCTCAGGATGATACGGCACTATTCAGGTGAACCCCAAGGTCTCCCGATCTTTCAGTTTGTGATTTTTGTCTTTGGGGATACGCATAAGACAATGTGTGCGTACCACCTTTTCCGACAGCATTAACTGAGCTCCAGAACTCGCAGTACTGCTGCACTGGGTGACATTGACAGGACATTCTCGAACGTGTATGGTCTGAACTTGAGTACCACATAGATGTGTGTCTTGCAACACGAGGAGAGCACGTAGAACATTTACAATGATGTGTAAGAAACTTGCAAATGTCTTTTTTATACAACGAATCAATCACTATTTTGTATGTAGCAGTTTGTGAAGTACATTCATCAAAACCCGGTGAATCATTTGTAATCACCGCGTATGTGAACTGCCAAAGTTTTTAATATCCTGTACGTTTTCATAGTCTTCACAACGCGTCGAAATGAATGGTCGGCTTTTGCAATTTTTAGCATCTATAGTTTACGGTAACTAAGGACTTTACTGCAAATTTCCTGAAAATGTATCTAAAAAATTAAGAACATTTTTTTTCTTTCTTTTAAATTGAATCATCAGTCTTCTGGCTGTTTAGATGCAATCAGCCACGAATTCCTCCCCTGCGCTAACCTCTTCATCTCAGAGCAGCATTTGCACCCTACGTCCTCAATTATATGTTCGATGTCTTCCAGTCTCTGCTTCCACTACAGTTTCTCCCCTCTACTACAATGGAGGTTATTCCCAGATGTTTTACCACATGTCGTAACAACTCTCCCTACTTCTTGTCAGTGTTACCCACATCTTTCTTTTTTCACCGATTCTGCGGAGAACCTCCTCATTCCTTATCTTGTCAGTCCACTTAATTTTCAACATCCTTCTGTACCACCACATTTTGATTCCCCTCTGTTCTGGTTTTCCCTTTGTCCATGATTTACTACATACAATGCTGTGCTCCAAACGAACTTTTTCTAAAATTACTTCCTCAAATTAAGGCCTATGTTTGATACTAGTAAACTTCTCTTGGTCGGAAATTCCCTCTTCCCCCGCGCTAGTCTGCTGCTGAAGTCCTCTTTGCTTCATATGTGACCGGTATTTTGCTTCCAAGGGAGCTTCGTCTTATTCGTGATCACCACTTTTTATGTTAAATTTCTTGCTGTTATCATTTCTGCTATATCTCCTTTATTTGTCTCTTTCCGGTGTATTCTCACTCCATATTCTGCACTCATTATACTGTTGATTCCATTCAACAGATCCTATAATTCTTCCTCATTTTCACTGAGGATAGCAATAAACTTCTCTTGGTCGGGAATTCCCTCTTCACCCGCGCTAGTCTGCTATTGAAGTCTCCTTGCTTCGTACGTCACCGGTATTTTGCTTCCAAGGCAGCTTCGTCTACTTCGTGATCACCAGTTTTCCTGTTAATTTTCTTACTATTCTTATTTCAGCTAAATCTCCTTAATTTGTCTCTTTCCGTTTTATTCTCACACCATATTCTGTACTCATTATACTGTTGATTCCGTTCAACATATCCTGCATTTCTTCTTCATTTTCACTGCGGATAGCTATGTCAGGGAGGATAGCAACAGCATCAGCGAATTTTACCGTTGATATCCTTTCATCCTTAATTCTAATCCCAGTCTTGAACTTTTCTTTTATTTCCGTAATTGCTATTGTGATGTCTAGATTGAACGATAGGAGTGAAAGGCAGCACCTATGTCTCACACCCTCTTTAATGCGAGCAATTCGTTCTTGGTCTTCCAGCCTTATTTTTCCCTCTTTGTTCATGTACATGCTGAATGTTACTCGTCTTTGTCTATAGCTTACTCTCGTTTTTCTCAGAATATTGTCTATCTTGTAGCACTTTAGGTAGTCGAACGCTTTTTCTAGGTCAAGTATCCAACGAATGTGTCTTCATATTTCTTCATTCTTGCTTCCATTATCAAGCGCAAAAGTGAGAAATGCCTCTCTGGTCCCTTCATCTTTCCTAAAGCCAAACCGATCGTCGTCTAAGAGATCCCCAATTTTCTTCTCCATTCTTCTGTAGATTATCCTTGGATGCATGAGCATTTAAGCCGATTGTGAGATAGTTCTCGCTCTTACTTGTGTTTGCTATGTTTTGAATTGTGTGGATGATATTTTTCCGAAAGTCTAAAGGTATGTTGCCAGTCTCATATATTGTACACACCAGCTTGACTAGTCATTTGGTTGCCACGTCCCCCAAAGATTTTACAAAACTCGATGGAACCTTGTCTGTCCCTTCTGCCTTATTAGATCTCTTGCCTTAAAAAGCCCTTTTAATCATTACTCTAATACTAGATCCCTTACAACATCCATATAGACCCCGATTTCTTCTGCTATCGCGTCGTCAGATAAGTCCTTCCGTTCATAGAGGCCTTAAACGTGCTCTTTCCGCTCTTTCCTCTGCTTTTAGCAGCGGAAATTCCGTTGCACTTTAGATAATACTACCTTTGCCTTTAATTTCACCATAGGTTATTTTGACATTTCTATATGGTGAGTCAAACCTCCTAACGATCATTTCTTTTTCGTTTTTTTTTCTCCTCCTTCCTGCAGACATTTCGCCTGGCTGCCCGGCTCTTCCTATTTATTTCATTCCTATTGCATTTATATTGCTGTATCACTCAAAACATAGATACGTTTGTTACATTAGCCTCAAACTGCGTTTCACTTGTTATTATCTTAGCTGAATAATTCTATACGTTTCTGACTGCAGAGGGCTATGCAGTTTGACTGCTGTGAATCTCGTGTTTATAGCCGATGGCTACACGTGAGCAATTGACAGTGCTTTAATTCATTATCCTGTAGTTAATTCTGATCTGTAAGCAGCGGAGCCTTATCTGCATCCCTCGAAAGGTTCGTATCCCACTACAGCAGTTTATGACTAGGTTTAGGTTTTTATGTAACATTACTTTCAGCGGAGTGTATCAGTCAGTAACACAAAAACTGTTGTAATATATTTCACAATCCTAAAATTTCAAAATTATTTATTTATATTAAAAGTAAATTTATCCATGATATATGGATGTTATTTGAGGACTGCATGTGCCGTATAGATTTTTATGAAATAATATATACTGCAAAAGTCACTTCTTAGTAATATTTTATTATCACAACGCGTCGGCAGCTTGCTGCCATCAAGTGCATTTACAGTCACTTTCCATTGTAATTTATACGAAGTGATGTTAATTTCCTTCTCTGTGTGTCTCAGAGAGGTTATGCGTCGAAAATGACGCCTCTTCAAGAAGATAAACTACGATTAGTAATTTTGTTAGTGTATTTACTTACATTTTGTTGGCAATTTAGTTGTCTGGCACACATAGCATAGTAACAAGTACTTTCACAATTTTTCGTATATATCAAAACAAAGAGTCTTAAAAGCTAAGATAAACTAGTTTCTGTTGCTAAAACGGTAGTGTACGGTGAAGACGAAGCGTTTCTATCTAGATGCATTTATCTCATGGCCAATATTAGTTGAAAAGAAAATATTTTTTTTCTGTGAAATAGGCATTCAACATTAGAGTAGTTTTTAAAGAAGTTACTATTATTACTTTCAAGATTATTATTCAATAACGTTGGAACGCCCTTTGCTCGGCGCAGTGCGGCAACTCAAGTTGGAGTGGACTCAACAAGTCTTTGGCAGACACCTGCAGAAATACTGAGGCTCTATAGCCAACAGCGAAAGGTTCTTCACCAATCGCGAAGAATTGTAGCTCGGTGACTTGGCGTCCATAAAAATTCCTTCGTTGTTTGGGAACATGATGTCCTTTAAAGGCTGCAGATAGCCTCCATGTAGCCGAATACAACCGTTTCCAGTCAATGATTGGTCAGTTGGACTAGAGAACCCAGTCCATTCCATGTAAACACAGCCCACACCATTATGGAGCCACTACCAGCACATAGACTTCCTTGTTGACAACTTGGCTTCTTGGGGTCTGCTCCACACTCGAACCCTACAACCAGTTCTTACCAACTGAAATCGGGACGCATCTGACCAGGCCACGTTTTTCCAGTCATCTAGAGGTCAATTGATATAGTGACGAACCCATCAGAGGCGCTGCAGGCGATATCGTGTGTCAGCAAAGGTACTCGCACCGGTCATCTGCTGCCATAGCTCATTAATGTCAGATTTCGCTGCACTGTTCTAATGATACGTTGGTCGTACGTCCCAGACTGATTTCTGTCATTATTTTACGCAGTGTTACTTGTCTGTCAGTGCTGACAACTCAAAGCAAATGCCACTGCTCTCGGTCGTTAAGTGAAGGTCGTCGGCCACTGTGTTGTCCGTAGTGAGAGGTAACGCCTGAATTTGGTATTCTCGGTACACATTTCTGTCATTATTTTACGCAGTGTTACTTGTCTGTCAGTGCTGACAACTCAAAGCAAATGCCACTGCTCTCGGTCGTTAAGTGAAGGTCGTCGGCCACTGTGTTGTCCGTAGTGAGAGGTAACGCCTGAATTTGGTATTCTCGGTACACATTTCTGTCATTATTTTACGCAGTGTTACTTGGCTGTCAGTGCTGACAACTCAAAGCAAATGCCACTGCTCTCGGTCGTTAAGTGAAGGTCGTCGGCCACTGTGTTGTCCGTAGTGAGAGGTAACGCCTGAATTTGGTATTCTCGGTACACATTTCTGTCATTATTTTACGCAGTGTTACTTGGCTGTCAGTGCTGACAACTCAAAGCAAATGCCACTGCTCTCGGTCGTTAAGTGAAGGTCGTCGGCCACTGTGTTGTCCGTAGTGAGAGGTAATGCCTGAATTTGGTATTCTCGGTACACATTTCTGTCATTATTTTACGCAGTGTTACTTGTCTGTCAGTGCTGACAACTCAAAGCAAATGCCACTGCTCTCGGTCGTTAAGTGAAGGTCGTCGGCCACTGTGTTGTCCGTAGTGAGAGGTAACGCCTGAATTTGGTATTCTCGGTACACATTTCTGTCATTATTTTACGCAGTGTTACTTGTCTGTCAGTGCTGACAACTCAAAGCAAATGCCACTGCTCTCGGTCGTTAAGTGAAGGTCGTCGGCCACTGTGTTGTCCGTAGTGAGAGGTAACGCCTGAATTTGGTATTCTCGGTACACATTTCTGTCATTATTTTACGCAGTGTTACTTGGCTGTCAGTGCTGACAACTCAAAGCAAATGCCACTGCTCTCGGTCGTTAAGTGAAGGTCGTCGGCCACTGTGTTGTCCGTAGTGAGAGGTAACGCCTGAATTTGGTATTCTCGGTACACATTTCTGTCATTATTTTACGCAGTGTTACTTGGCTGTCAGTGCTGACAACTCAAAGCAAATGCCACTGCTCTCGGTCGTTAAGTGAAGGTCGTCGGCCACTGTGTTGTCCGTAGTGAGAGGTAACGCCTGAATTTGGTATTCTCGGTACACATTTCTGTCATTATTTTACGCAGTGTTACTTGTCTGTCAGTGCTGACAACTCAAAGCAAATGCCACTGCTCTCGGTCGTTAAGTGAAGGTCGTCGGCCACTGTGTTGTCCATAGTGAGAGGTAACGCCTGAATTTGGTATTCTCGGTACACATTTCTGTCATTATTTTACGCAGTGTTACTTGTCTGTCAGTGCTGACAACTCAAAGCAAATGCCACTGCTCTCGGTCGTTAAGTGAAGGTCGTCGGCCACTGTGTTGTCCGTAGTGAGAGGTAACGCCTGAATTTGGTATTCTCGGTACACATTTCTGTCATTATTTTACGCAGTGTTACTTGTCTGTCAGTGCTGACAACTCAAAGCAAATGCCACTGCTCTCGGTCGTTAAGTGAAGGTCGTCGGCCACTGTGTTGTCCGTAGTGAGAGGTAACGCCTGAATTTGGTATTCTCGGTACACATTTCTGTCATTATTTTACGCAGTGTTACTTGGCTGTCAGTGCTGACAACTCAAAGCAAATGCCACTGCTCTCGGTCGTTAAGTGAAGGTCGTCGGCCACTGTGTTGTCCGTAGTGAGAGGTAACGCCTGAATTTGGTATTCTCGGTACACATTTCTGTCATTATTTTACGCAGTGTTACTTGTCTGTCAGTGCTGACAACTCAAAGCAAATGCCACTGCTCTCGGTCGTTAAGTGAAGGTCGTCGGCCACTGTGTTGTCCGTAGTGAGAGGTAACGCCTGAATTTGGTATTCTCGGTACACATTTCTGTCATTATTTTACGCAGTGTTACTTGGCTGTCAGTGCTGACAACTCAAAGCAAATGCCACTGCTCTCGGTCGTTAAGTGAAGGTCGTCGGCCACTGTGTTGTCCGTAGTGAGAGGTAACGCCTGAATTTGGTATTCTCGGTACACATTTCTGTCATTATTTTACGCAGTGTTACTTGGCTGTCAGTGCTGACAACTCAAAGCAAATGCCACTGCTCTCGGTCGTTAAGTGAAGGTCGTCGGCCACTGTGTTGTCCGTAGTGAGAGGTAACGCCTGAATTTGGTATTCTCGGTACACATTTCTGTCATTATTTTACGCAGTGTTACTTGTCTGTCAGTGCTGACAACTCAAAGCAAATGCCACTGCTCTCGGTCGTTAAGTGAAGGTCGTCGGCCACTGTGTTGTCCGTAGTGAGAGGTAACGCCTGAATTTGGTATTCTCGGTACACATTTCTGTCATTATTTTACGCAGTGTTACTTGGCTGTCAGTGCTGACAACTCAAAGCAAATGCCACTGCTCTCGGTCGTTAAGTGAAGGTCGTCGGCCACTGTGTTGTCCGTAGTGAGAGGTAACGCCTGAATTTGGTATTCTCGGTACACATTTCTGTCATTATTTTACGCAGTGTTACTTGTCTGTCAGTGCTGACAACTCAAAGCAAATGCCACTGCTCTCGGTCGTTAAGTGAAGGTCGTCGGCAACTGTGTTGTCCGTAGTGAGAGGTAACGCCTGAATTTGGTATTCTCGGTACACATTTCTGTCATTATTTTACGCAGTGTTACTTGGCTGTCAGTGCTGACAACTCAAAGCAAATGCCACTGCTCTCGGTCGTTAAGTGAAGGTCGTCGGCCACTGTGTTGTCCGTAGTGAGAGGTAACGCCTGAATTTGGTATTCTCGGTACACATTTCTGTCATTATTTTACGCAGTGTTACTTGTCTGTCAGTGCTGACAACTCAAAGCAAATGCCACTGCTCTCGGTCGTTAAGTGAAGGTCGTCGGCCACTGTGTTGTCCGTAGTGAGAGGTAACGCCTGAATTTGGTATTCTCGGTACACATTTCTGTCATTATTTTACGCAGTGTTACTTGTCTGTCAGTGCTGACAACTCAAAGCAAATGCCACTGCTCTCGGTCGTTAAGTGAAGGTCGTCGGCCACTGTGTTGTCCGTAGTGAGAGGTAACGCCTGAATTTGGTATTCTCGGTACACATTTCTGTCATTATTTTACGCAGTGTTACTTGGCTGTCAGTGCTGACAACTCAAAGCAAATGCCACTGCTCTCGGTCGCTAAGTGAAGGTCGTCGGCCACTGTGTTGTCCGTAGTGAGAGGTAACGCCTGAATTTGGTATTCTCGGTACACATTTCTGTCATTATTTTACGCAGTGTTACTTGTCTGTCAGTGCTGACAACTCAAAGCAAATGCCACTGCTCTCGGTCGTTAAGTGAAGGTCGTCGGCCACTGTGTTGTCCGTAGTGAGAGGTAACGCCTGAATTTGGTATTCTCGGTACGCTCTTGACAGTGGATGTCGGCATAATGAATTTCCTAGCGTTATCCAAATGGAATGTTCCGTGCTTCTAACACCAACTACCATTCCGCGTTCCAAGTCTGCTAAGTCACGTCATGCGGCCATAATAAAGCCCGAAATATTTTCACATGAGTCACCTGAGTACAGGCGATAGCTGCGCCAATGCTCTACCCTTTTACATCTTGTGTATGCAATACTACCCCAGTCTATATATGCGCATATTGCTATCCCACGATATTTGTCAGCTCAACGTAAGTCCGCCGGCCGCGGTGGTTTAACGGTTCTGGCGCTGCAGTCCGGAACCGCGGGACTGCTACGGTCGCAGGTTCGAATCCTGCCCCGGATATGGATGTGTGTGATGTCCTTAGGTTAGTTAGGTTTAAGTAGTTCTAAGTTCTAGGGGACTTTTGACCTAAGATGTTGAGTCCCATAGTGCTCAGAGCCGTTTGCCCGTTCAACGTAAGTCCATTTTGCGCGCCTTGTCCATTTTAAGCAATAATATGAAGACCATGCGCTGTATCATGTAATGGGTGACGTGTGTTTTTTTGTGTGGGTGGCTATTGCTGATTTATTATTGTTGTTAGTGTGGTAGGCATTTATATGTTCGTTGTATCTTTTTTGGAAGACTTGCCCCGTTTGGCGTACATAGTGAGCTTTGCAGATACTACAAAGCATTTTACAAATGCCTGACTGAGAGTGTTTATGTATATGTGTGTTAACACTGTATCTCAGTCTGTGTTGCAGTTTCTTATGTGTGGAATGAAAATCTTTGCTACTTTGTAGGAGAGTTTGCCTATGAAAGGAGTGCAAGCTGCGAGTTTCTCTTTCATTTTCTTCGTGGTAGTTGGTTTAATTTAGTTTTTCTCTTTTTTCTTTTTTGCGTGAGGCTGTCAATTGGTGTGTCAATAGCCAGCAGCTACAGCACTGCCCGGCAGGTGTTGACGGCTACCGCCACACTTCAGCGCTGCTCAGTTTAGCTACTGTTCCTTCGTGTTCCACTGGCCATGTTAATACAGACAGATAAAACAAATATTGCACGAGACCAGTTTGGGATCACTCAGTCAAAAGGGTACGTAAATCTGCGCTTTGGAAACAAGCCGACGATCTCTCTCGCGCACTGGGAGTCGCATGAAAAAGTTGATGAGCAGTACTGGTATTTGTTTGGGCTGAGCCCAGCGACGCATTGCGAAAACGAGAGAACAAATAATTCCTAAAACACTAAACAAAATGCGCCTGGAGGCGCTTAGGCGACACGCTGTGTATACACATCGATGGTAGGCCATGAAAACCTCGTTACTCCATCAGCCTATAAAAACCTCGTACCTCCAGGAACCACTAACTCCATTATCAAAAACAAAACAAAAAAACAAAAAAATTGAAAGTGCATGGATTTCTCTAATCTGTAAAAAAGTAGGCTTCTACTATAGGTCACTCATGCTGCAACGTTACCTATATCACTTCATACATTTTTTTAAGAAAGCGTTTCTTCTTCTGCCATAAAATTTAACAAATTGAAGTTATGAGGTTTTCATTGCCTACCATTGATATTATCCTGTAACAGTAGACAACATAGGAGTTTGTGAGACCGTGATTTTGCCCCAGGAATAAGTGAAAGGAAAGCTAGCTACAAGACAATCTTATAGGTACGTTCTTTCCGCACTGAAGCGCCTTGTCCTACACTGCATCTGACTAAAGGGGCGTTACACTTTCAAATAATTTTGGTCAGGAATGTTTAGTTGTGAAGACGCTGTGGGCAATTTGGTAAAAGTCTGAGACAGTTACGTTGAACAAATGGTTCAAATGGCTCTGAGCATTATGGGACTTAACTTCTGAGGTCATCAGTCCCCTAGAACTTAGAACTACTTAAGCCTAACTAATCTAGGGAGATCACACACACCCATCCCCGAGGCAGGATTCGAACCTGCGACCGCAGCGGTCGCGCGGTTCCAGATTGTAGTGCCTAGAACCGCTCGGGTACCCCGGCCGGCAACATTGAACACTTACTATTAGTTTATCATAGGCGGTGAGACGAGAGTATTGGGTTTGGATGTCACAATCGTTTGCAGTAGGAGGTGTGGTGGTATGCTTCAACGATTTCAAAACTTAATTAAATTTGGGAATCACTTTTAGCAAAATGGTTCAAATGGCTCTGAGCACTATGGGACTTAACATCTGTGGTCATCAGTCCCTTAGAACTTAGAACTACTTAAACCTAACTAATCTAAGGACTTCACACACACCCATCCCGAGGCAGGATTCGAACCTGCGACCGTAGCAGTCGCGCGGTTCCGAACTGAGCGCCTTAACCGCGAGACCACCGCGGCCGCCTCACTTTTAGCAGTCCAGTACTTCAGAGTAGTAGTCTTTAAAGAAAGATAGGAATAGCTCCGCACGTTATAATACTGCCAGTCAGTTGATGAACGTATACATATTTTAAATAATTTTCACTTACAAATAAGATTTATGTATGACGGTCTGAGCCAGTACCTCTGGATTATGCATACTCTAACCATAGTGCTTATTTTAAATAGTCACTATAGAAAACTGTGATACTAGCAACTATGACAAGAACAGTGGTCACGTTTATTTTCCTAAGGATGAAGGAAGAGTAAGGAACTGGGTGAAATTTGTCCCTTAAAATATTTCAGAGCAGATAAATTACTAATTTACTGCATAACCTATCTCTAAGTTCTACATTTTGTGGATCATTTCACTTGTTCTTCCAGGAAGCCATTTCGCAATGCCGATGCAGCATGCTTTACTACAACAAAAATTTCAGTACAATCTTCTTTTCCTACAACAAAAAATAGCAACACAGGAGCTATGATACCGCCGCAAACAAGGGAAATGCCGTTCATTTTATTTGTTCAAAAAGAAACAGTCAATTATTAAGATATCTATGAAGCACATCTACAAAATCCGCAGAACATTCGAATGGAATCTGTCTGTAGTACCGATGTAATAACATTCAGAATCTGAAGAGCGCTTGTGGCAAGTACTTTGCGACGTTCGATAGTTATGCGTCTTTATCCGTTGTTGCGACATTCGGTTGTCATCTCGCACACACAGATAAAGCATTTCTATTTAAAGAAGGGTCATGGAGAGGGAATCAGGAAAAAATGAAAGAGAGTGGTCATTATTTTGTGGTGAATTAGTTTTCTGACATTGTCTCTCTATAAGAATATAATAAAGTTGGTGTAAAGTGATTCTGCATATTGATCGATATGCAATACACGGCTCCTTTGTGAGTGTGTGATGTAGCTTACTTACTGAAAATAGTCTGTATCAGCATCGAAGTGGAATCGAATGTGCGCTTGACAGCTTGCCCGTACGAATCATTGTTTTTTGTTTTAGTCTTTTTTTTATTTGCCGTTGGCTTACACCTTACCAATTACATCTTCCGCACAAAACATACAAATATTTTAATTTATGACCAATGCTACAAATTCTTTTCCATACACTCACACAGATATTCATAAGTTATTTTAATGATTGCAACTTCAGGAAAATTTACAAAGAACTTGGCATTAACAGTCCCCTTACCACTATGACCTTACACCCCCTCTGGCGGATGTGTATTCGTTTGGGAAAGGTGTCATATAAAGCCGTTGTATCCTCTTAGACAAGGTGCCAAACAACACTTGTAACTAGTCTTTGGTATCCTTGGTGCTGGCAGTGAGATGGAGTTGGCATCCCACTTAATCCAGCACGTGTTCTATTAAGGACAGACCTGAGGCTCTTGCTGGCAACGAGACTACCGTATTATCAAGCACACGGTTCATAGAGGCATGTGTTAAAAGCGTTACAGTTTCGAATGACTATCTCAGTAACACAGGAATAGCGCTCTTTCGCCTGAATAATGTTCTCTCATAAATACACCGATGATTCTCTTATCTCACGAGAATTCACTGAAAATTATTTTGAGCTGTTAATTCATGAGCTCACTAGAATAGTAAACGGTTGTGAAAACGCACTTGACCTCTTAGCGACAAAGAATCCTGAGCTAATAACAAACATCAAAACGGATACAGGCATTAATTTGGACCGATGACTTCACTGTTTGGTCCTCTACCCCAAATAAACCACCCAGTTAACCAACAGGATTAACGAACACAGGGTTGTCGTAGCGGCAGTGAATACCCTAGCTACCAAATCCCTCAAAAACAAAAAAGAACAATTGTCTTCAAAAAGCAAATAAAAATCCGCTCGAGAGGCAATCACCATTCCGCCCAAATTAACAATGTATTTGTAGACCACATATGGCTTTAATCCAAAGAAATAGTATCGGCAGAAATTGAGACATTTGCGCCAAATAAATTAACAAACGGCTACATGGTACATAAAACAGGTCAGAACACTTGAAAAAGCTTGCTAAATTTAACCGAACGCAAAATCTCCAGGTTAGCGATCTTTTACAGAAACTCGAAATTTAGCGGGGATTTAAATGCGAGATACTACACACATGAAAAAAAATTTTGAATCATCTCGTTTCCGAGAGTTACGGAACCTGTACAGAAAATTGGAATAGAGATCAAGATAAACATTATTTCCGCCTATTTTATTGCTCATGAAAATCACACTTTGCATGTTATACCACCATACATCGAGACCTTCAGACATGTTAATCCAGATTGCTGCAAACATCGGTACCTCTAATACCCAGTAGCTCGTTCTCTTGCATTGATGCGTGCCCGTATTCGTCGTGGCACTCTATCCATAAGTTCCTCAAGTCACTGTTGATCCAGATTGTCCCACACCTCAACGGAGATTCGGCGTAGATCCCTCAGAGTGGTTAGTAGGTCACGTCGTCCACAAATAGCCCTTTTCAATCTATCCCAGGCATGTTCGATAGGGTTCATGTCTGGAGAACACGCTGGCCACTCTACTCGAGTGATTTCGTTACCCTGAAGGAAGTCATTCACAAGACGTGCACGATGGGGGCGCAAATTGTCGTCCATGTAGACGAATGCCTCGCCAATATGCTGTCGATATGGTTGCACTATCGGTCGGAGGATGGCACTCATGCATCGTACAGCCGTTACGGCGCCTTCCATGACCATCAGCGGCGTACGTCGGCCCCACATAATGCCACCCGAAAACAGCAGGGAACCTCCACCTTGCTGCATTCGCTCGACAGTGAGTCTAAGGCGTTCACCCTGACTGGGTTACATCCAAACACGTCTCAGACCATTGTCTGGTTAAAGGCATATGCAACAGTCATCGGTGAAGAGAACGTGATGCCAAACCTGAGCGGTCCATTGGGAATATGTTGGGCCCATCTGTACCGCGCTTCATGGCGTCGTGGTTGCAAAGATGGACCTCGCCATGGACGTCGGGAGTGAAGTTGTGCATCATGCTGCTTATTGCGCACAGTTTGAGTCGTAACACACCGTTCTGTGGCTGCACGAAAAGCATCATTCAACATGGCTACGTTGCTGTCAGGGTTTCCTCCGAGCCATAATCCGTAGGTAGCTGTCAGCCACTGCAGTAGAAGCCCTTTGGCGGGCTGAGCGAGGCATGTCATTGACAGTTCCTGTCTATCTGTATCTCCTCCATGTCCGAACACCATTGCTTTGGTTCATTCCGAGACGCCTGGACACTTACCTTGTTGAGAGCCCTTCCTGGCACAAAGTAGGTATGCGGACGCTATCGAACCGCGATATTGGCCATCTAGGCATGGTTGAACTACAGAGAACACGAGCCGTATATCTCCTTCCTGGTGGATTGACTGGAACTGATCGGCTGCCGGACCCCCTTCGTCTAATAGGCGCTGCTTATCATGATTGTTTACATATTTGGGCTGGTTTAGTGACGTCTCTGAACAGTCAAAGGGTCTATGTCTGTGATGCCGGTCGCTTTGACCGAGCAATTCTAGGCGTTTCAGTCCGGAACCACGCTGCTGCTACGGTCGCAGGTTCGAATCCTGCCTCGAGCATGGATGTGTGTGATGTCCTTAGGTTAGTTAGGTGTAAGTAGTTCTAAGTCTAGGGGACTGATGACCTCAGATGTTAAGTCTCACAGTGCTTAGAGGCATTTGAACCATTTTGTGTCTGTGATACAATATCCACAATCAACGTCTGTCTTCAGGAGTTCTGGGAACCGTGGTAATGCAAAACTTCTTTTGATGTGTGTATAAAATATTCTACAATGAAACTTTGTCTCTAAATCCGGCAGATAATCGAAAGAGATTCTGGTCATATGTAAAGTATGCTAATCAATGCCCTCTCTGCCGTTAGCAGTAGAAATAAGTACTATCGATGGCAATACTGGTAATGTACAGTTACTAAACACAACCTTCCAATATTTCTTCAAGACGAAGTAAACATTCCAGAATTCGAACCAAGAGTAACTTAAACTAGATATCCACGGAGTAATGAAGCAACTTAGATGACTTAATGGAAACAAGTCTTCCGGTCCAGACTGTAGAAGAATTAGGTTCCTTTCAGAGTAAGCTGATACAATAGCTCCATACGATCATATGCAACAGGTTGCTCGATGAAAGATCCGTATCAAAAGCCTGGAAAGTTACACAGGTCACACCAATATTCAAGAAAGGCAATAAGATTAATTCATTAAATATCAGGCCCATATCATTCACGTCGACATACGGCAGGACTCTGGAACATATATACATATATTATGTTCTACATTATGAATTACCTCGAAAGAACGGTATATTGATACACAGTCAACACGTAGTTAGAAAACATCTTTCTTGTTGGAACACGACTAGCTCTTTACTCGCATGAATATGTTGAGTGCTATGGACAAGTGATTTCAAATTAATTCCTTATTTTAAAATTTCCAGAAAACTTTTGACACCGTGCCTCACAACCGGCTTGAAATCAAATTGTGTGCTTGTGGAATATCGTGTCAGTTACGCGACTGGATTCGTGATTTCCTGTCAGAGAGGTCACAGTTTGTAGTAACTGACGGAAAGTCATCGAGTAAAACAGAAGTGATTTCTGGCTTTCCCCAAGTTAGTGTTATAGGCCCTTTGCTCTTCCTTATCTATATAATCGATTTGGGAGACAATCTGGGCAGCTATCTTAGGTTGTTTGGAGATGAAGCTGTCTTTTATCGCCTAGTAAAGTCATAAGACGATGAAAACAAATTGCAAAACGATTTAGAGTAGATATCTGTATGGTGCGAAAATTAACAATTGGCCATAAATAACGAAAAGTGTGAGGTCATCCACTTGAGTGCTAAAAGGAATCCGTTAAGCTCCGTTTACATGATAAATCAATCAAATCTAAAGGCCTTATATTGAACTAAATACCTAGGAAATATTATTATGAACAACTTAAATTGGAAATTACACATAGAAAATGTTGTGGGGAAGGCAAACCAAAGACTGCGTTTTATTGGCAGAACGCTCAGAAAATACAACACATCTACTAAACAGCGTGCCTACACTACGCTTGTCCGACCTCTTTTGTGGACACTGCTGCGCGGTGTAGGATCCTTGCCAAACAGGGTTAGCAGAGCATATCGAGGAAGTCCAAGGAAGGGAGCACGTTTTCTATTGTTGAGAAATAGGGGAGAGAGTGTCACGGACATGATACAGGATTTGGGTTGGGCATCATTAAAACAAATTGGTTTCTCGTTACGTGTGGATCTTCTCATGGAATTTCAATCACCAGCTTTCCCCTTCGAATGGGAAAATATTTTATTGATGCCGACTTACGTAGGGAGACACGGTTATCATAATAAAATAAGGGAAATAAGGGCTCGCACGGACAGATATAGGTGTTCGTCTTTTCTGTGCGCTGTTCGAGAAGGGAGTAACAGAGAATTATTGTGAAGGTGGTTCCGTGAACCCTTTGCCAGGCAGTTAAGTATGATTTGCAGAGTATCCATCTAGATGTAACTGTAGATGCAGATCTGTATTCTTCGTTCTCTTGCTGTCTTCCACGTATATTTCTTTGGTAATCTTCGGTTCTTGAGACTTCTCTCTTCCTTGTTCTCTTCTCTCTTCCGGCTCTGCTGAGAATTTCGACTGTCGTTGCCTCTTCATAAGATTTGGTATTTAACTGCAGTGACTCCAAGATAAGCTTCTGGCAACTTCTTCGTTCTGTTAATCTCTAAACTTAAAAAAAAAGAAAGAAAATGAAGTGCTTCTACCGTCTCAGTACCTTAAATCTCCAAATAGATTGCTGTCTTTCTCAATGACCAGCACTCATCAAATTAAAATAGACTGAGTAAACTTCTATGTTGAACTAGTATGTTGTTATTCTGGATTAATTTGTGGTTATGTCTCACTCTAAATCTGAAGTACATATACAAATACAGGTATAAAATTACAATAACATTTATACAGGCAGTTAAGTTACGTCGTGGTTTAGACGGAGTTGCTGCTGATTACCGTTGCTGGTGTTATCTTTCCTAAGCAGAATTAAGACTGCTTAAGATATTATGGATTTAGTGGACCTATTTGTGATTTGTACATAAGCAAGAATAACCAGTCAGGAATTGTAGCACGAAATGGCTATTGCTAGGTTATTATTGCTGTGTATGAGTACTTACCTGTCAAGTGCTGTTTTTGCTAACGCATAATTTCCAATTTAGATTAAACGCCAAATCAAAGTTGAATTATTACATTAAACCAATTTTATAACTGAAACAAATAAGTAGGAGAGAGTTTTATGTCTTGGAACACTTTTCAGACTCCTTGTCTAGACGTTAATGAAACTCCGTTCATTTGGAAGTATCACATGTTCCATGGATAAATGGCTCCCAGGCGCTCAGTGTAAACAACCTGGGAGGACTGGACAGGGGTTCGGGTAAACATCATTCACCGTTTCACAAATATACACTTATATGCAATTTTCTTTACGTATATGTGTAGATAAATTCATAAATAAGTAAAAAAGAAGAAAAGAATAACTCAGGTACAAGTTGCTTTGAATCAGTGTTAAACTAAAAATACAGTACGTTAATTAGAAGTGGAGAAAATCTGTGTCACAATGCCATGCGTGAACAAGTACTACAGCATCTCAGTGTAGTTCACGGTGATCACTTAACATCTGACCTTGTTAACACTCCTTCTGTACCCTACCAAGCGTGGAAACAACACTAAACACGAACAACGTTAATGCACTCTGCTGGTCTTTCTACCTTTCACAGAGAATTGCTTGTGCTTAAATGGGTCTGGATAGTCACCCTGTGCCTAGAGCCGAAGGTGTTTGAGATTTCGCGGAATAGGACACTGACGGGTGATTTTTTTGTGTATCTCTTGCCTTTGTGTCCTATAGCCTGATCCTCCTACCTTTGTCAGTTATCAGTGAGATCACTATGTAGTAAATATCGGTAATACGTAATTAGAATTACAGTATACATTTACTTCTACAATCCCTAAATCACCATACAATGGCTGGCAGAGAGTATCTCTGGAACTATTACAATTTTCCCCCTCTCCTGCTCTATCCGTGATTAGCAAAAGACTGGTAGCCGTATGGACTTTAGAACTGTATGCAGCGGTTACAAAATTTAAGTATAGTCCCAATTTTCGTGATTACTGCTAACATAGTGGCTCAATATCTTCGAAATCGTGCTATGAACTCTGTCTGTTCTCCCATTGTCCGCAGCTCGTGGTCGTGCGGTAGCGTTCTCGCTTCCCAAGCCCGGGTTCCCGGGTTCGATTCCCGGTGGAGTCAGGGATTTTCTCTACCTCGTGATGACTGGGTGTTGTGTGATGTCCTTAGGTTAGTTAGGTTTAAGTAGTTCTAAGTTCTAGGTGACTGATGATCATAGATGTTAAGTCCCATAGTGCTAAGAGCCATTTGTTCCCCATTGGCATGAGGCTGCCATGGTCTTGCTCCCAGATTGTGAATTCGGAGCAATCGATACAACTGCTTCAAAAGATCAGACATGGAATTGGTACTCTGGTCTGAAATTAACGTGTCTGGAATGCCGGATATGAATAACCAGTCATTTACTAACGCTTGAGTAACTGTATTCGCATTTTGGTCAGGAGATGCAACCATTACTATACAGAGTGCACCTTAATGAAACCGACGAGTTGAGAGACAGGTTCCTGACTGGAAATGGTGGAAAAAAGGTCCTATGGACAGGTGTCCGGAAATGGGCGGTGTGCATACAACGACAACAAACCGTTACGGAACACACTACAGAGCTGCATCGCATACAATTCATAGCAGATCACAACTGCGCAGATCGATGGTGCCAGTTCTGGTAGAGGTTGCTTCGTCAGTAAAGAGGAGTGATGACAGAAATCCCATAATAGTGATAGTAGCCGGCCACTGTGGCCGAGCGGTTCTAGGCGCTTCAGTCTGGAACCGCCCGCCTGCTACGGTTGCAGGTTCGAATCCTGCCTTGGGCATCTATGTGTGTGGTGACCTTAGGTTAGTTAGGTTCAATTAGTTCTAAGTCTGATGACCTCAGATGTTAAATCCCATAGTGCTTAGAGCCATTTGAACCATTTTTGTGAAACTGTGGAGGGAAAGCCATTGACAAAATCCTTCCCACAGAAGGCAATCCGCAGCTGATGACACTTGTACTCATCGCAGGTGATAGGAATAGTAAGAGCCGTCATGCAGGAGACATATAATCTTACTTTGGCATACACCATGTTGGTGGGCCCCTTACCTGGAGTTTGTACTAGGGTTCAGCTCAATATCCTGTGGAACCCTGTCGTCCAAATCTGGTGCAAGCACAGTGCACAACCTCCCTGCATGATCGTCTGTCTGGAAGGACTCATGACCACGCAAAGCCCAAAAAGGGCTTGAAATGTTGTGTGAGGTGCTTGGTATCTGTAGGATTACTTGTTTTGGTGCAGCCATACTGCCTCTCGACCATTTCCATCTGCTTCGCCAAACACAAACACCATCTCGGCTTGTTCCCGACATGAATATGGGAGCACTTTGCTGCTTACAGCCTGCAGCGTCATCTCACAGCCTGCAACATACAAGGGACACGCGGGACTTGGGCAGAGAAACTTTCATTCGTCAGCGCCATCTACCGTGACAACGATTCATTTCTGAACACATATTCATAGGACCGTTTTTCCTCCATTTCCAGTAAGGAATTCGTCCCTGCGGTGTGTCGGTTTTGTTAATGTTCACCCTGTATAAAGCGATAAATGGTCAGTTACGGTCAGTATGTATTTATTTCCTGCTTGTGTTTTATTAAATGAGTCTCAAATGTCCAGTTGAAGCATTTCAAACAGTTTAGCTGCTTCCAGTAGAAGTTGTAATGGAATCGTCTAGTGGCTAAGATCAAATCCTTGCGCACAAGGTGCACGGTTCCTGAAAATTTGCTCGAGAACTCGTTTTCTAATCCTTCGTCAAAATTTTTCAGCGATTTCGTCTCTCAGATGCTCTTTGCCGACCATGGGCTGCCAACATATGGCCATGTGCTTGTGCTAAGACTTTGTTCCGGAAAGCTGCTGTTACTACCATTTTTAATCGGAATTTCTTTATTCCGACAGCAAGCCATCATGGGTCTCAGACCCTGTAGCCACAAACAGGCCGGACATTATCGACAATGTCAGTATATGGCTCTGAGCACTATGGGACTTAACATCTGAGGTCATCAGTCCCCTAGAAATTAGAACTAATTAAACCTAACTAACCTAAGGACATCACACACATCCATGCAGGCAGGATTCGAACCTGCGACCGCAGACTGTAGCGCCTAGAAATGCTCGGCCACCCCGGCCGGCGACAATGTCAGTACAGAAACGGAGATTAGCGGACATGATGTCATTATAGCAACTATGATTTCGAATGTTAATAAATCAGTCAAGAAGGCTAATAGAATATTCCTGCTCGATAGAGCAGATAAGCTGTTATTAACATCTCACTTAGATCGTGAATTGGCATTACTTAGTTCCGGTAGATGGAAGTAGAGGAATTATGGGCAAAGCTTAAACAGACTGCAAATTGTGGGCTGGAGGGTTATGTGCTTAGTAAGTGGATAAATGATTTAATAACGAAATTCCGAGGACGCTAAGGAAGCAAAGGCTGTTGCACTCTCAGTTCAAAATGGAACGCACAAATGATGACAAACGAAGATTAGTAGGGATTTGTGCGTCTGTAAAAAGATCTATGCGCGAACTATATAACAAGCCTTAGCAAAAGATCTGGCAGAGAATTCGAAATAATTCCAGTCTTATGTAAAGTCGATAATCAGGTATAAGGCCCCTATTCTGTCCCTTGCTGACCAATCCGGTGTGGCAGTTGAAGATAGCAAAACGAAAACCGAAGTTTTAAATTTCACTTTCAAGAAATTGTTCACGCATGAGAATCGTACAAACGTAGCGTCATTTGACCAGACTCCCGTATGGACGACATAATACACTGCTGGCCACCGTAAATGCAACACCCTGAAGGAAGCATCCGAATCAAGTGAAATTTACACCATGGGTTTGCAGCGATAAGATATGCAACTGATTAGAATTTCAGCGCAGACGCACATCACGCGCGCCTGTGGCGCCACCTCATAGCGCCATTTAAGGCTTGGCGATTTCGACGAGTGTACGTTCGGCACGTCTGTTTACCTTGTGGTTGTTTCACAAGACGATCAGTTGTGCCTCGTAGACAACAGCGAACATCGTTTGATCAAGTATCCGAGTTCGACAGAGGAAGGTTAGTGGCTTACCGAGATTGTGGATTATCATACAGAGAAATCGCTAGTCGTGTTGGACGAAACCAAACAACTGTAATGCGGATATGTGACCGTTGGATGCAGGAGGGTACGACGGACCGACGTGGTCGATCGCATTCACCTCGGTGCACCACTGCACGTGCTGATAGGCAAATTGTGCGCATGGCAGTGACGGATCGCTCAGTGACATCCCGAACCATAGCACACCACATTGCGTCTGTAACGCATCATCCAGTGTCTGCGCGTACCATTCGACGCCGTTTACAGCAGAGTGGTCTGTCCGCAAGACGTCCATTGCTTCGTCTACCATTGACGTAGAACCACAGACGTCTCCGTCGCCAGTGGTGTGATGACAGACGGATGTGGACGGCAGAATGGAATGACGTTGTCTTTACTGACGAGGCACGCTTCTGTCTGCAGCACCACGATGGTCGGATTCGAGGGTGGAGACACCGTGGAGAGAGGATGCTGGACAGCTGCATTATGCACCGCCACACTGGTCTTGCACTGGGTATTATGGTATGGGGCGGTATTGGATATTACTCTCGCACGCCTCTAGTACGCATTGCCGGTACTTTAAATAGCCGGCGCTACATATCCGAGGTGCTGGAGCCAGTTGTCCTTCCTTACCTTCAGGGCTCGGCCACAGCCATATTTCAACAGGATAATGCGCGACCACACGTGGCACGCATTGTCCAAAGGTTCTTCGTCAATAACCAGATTGAAGTGCTTCTCTGGCCGGCTCGCTCTTCGGATCTTTCGCCGATAGAAAACATGTGGTCCATGGTTGCTCAACGAGTGACCCAGATTACATCCCCAGCTGCCACACCAGATGATCTTTGGCAACGTGTGGAAGCTGCTTGGGCTGCTGTACCCCAGAAACACATGCAACGTCTCTTTGACTCAATGCCGAGACGTGTGGCAGCGGTGATTTCCAACAATGGCCGCTACTCTGGCTACTGATTCTGGCAGGAACCACATGTCACAGACGTCTGTAAACGTAATCATTTGATACTTGGTCAACATGTTACCTACAAAATAAATTTTGTTCTGCTACCTCTTGTCTTTCTTGGTGTTGCATTTACGGTGGCCAGCAGTGTAGTAAGAATGCCTGGCGTAGAGAAACAACTGAAAGATTTGAAAGCAAATAAATCACCAGGTCCAGATGGATTCCCAGATCGATTTTACAAAGAGTACTCTACAGCATTGACTCCTTACCTACCTTGTATTTATCATGACTCTCTCGCACAGCACAAAGTCCCAAGCGACTGGAAAGAAGTACAGGTGACTCCAGTATACAAGAAGGCTAAAAGAACGGACCCGCAAAATTATAGGTCAATATCCTTAATTTCTGTTTGCTGCAGAGCCCTTGAACATATTCTCATTTCGAATGTAATAAACTTTCTTGAGACTGAGAATCTTACGTGCATGCATTTGAACGGTTTTAGAAAGCATTGCTCATGCGGAACTCGGCCTGCCATTTTCTCACATGATATATTGCCAACTATTGATAAAGGGCAACTGGCAGATTCCATATTTCTATATTTCCGAAAAGCATTTTAGATGGTACTCCACTGCAGGCTGTTAACGAAGGTAGGAGCATATGGAAGAAGTTCACAGACATGTGAGTGGTTCGAAGACTTTTAAGTAATAGAAGCCAGTATGTTGTCCTCCAGGGCGACTGTTCGTCACAGACAAGGGTATCGTCAAGACTGCCCCATGGAAGTGTGATAGGACCTCTGTTGTTCTCTGCATACATAAATGATTTGGCGGACAGGGTGGGCAGCAATCTGCGGTTGTTTGCTAATGATGCCATGGTGTACGGTAATGTGTCGATGGGGAGTGACAGTAGAGAGATACAAGACGACTTAGACAAAATTTCCAGTTAGTGTTATCAATGCCAGCTAGTCCTAAACGTGGAAAAATCTAAGTTGATGCGGACGAGCAGGAAGATCAAACCTGTAATATTCGCATACAGTCTCACTTGTGCCCTGCTTGACACAGTCACATCATTTAAATGTCTGCGCGTAATGTTGCAAAGTGATGTGAGATGGAACGAGTACGTTATAACAGTGGTAGGGAAGACGAATGATCGACTTCGGTTTATTGGGAGAATTTTAGGATAGAGTGGTTCACTTGCAAAGGTGACTCCATGTAGGTCGGTGGGGCGACCAGTTCTTGTCTACTGCTTGAGTGTTGGGGATCCGTACCAGATCGAATTGAAGGAAGACATCGAGGCAATTCAGAGGCGGGCTATTAGATATGTACCGGTTGGTTTGAACAACACCTAAGTGTTACGGAAATGCTTCGGCAATTCAAATGCTAATCCTTGAAAGGAAGGCGACATTCTTTTCGAGAAACACCACTGAAATAATTTAGAGAACCGTCATTTTATAACTGATTGCCGAATAATTCTACTGCCGCCAACAAACACTGAACGTAAGGACCACGAAGATAAGATTCGAGAAATTAGGGCTCATATGGAAGCATATAGATGGTCGTTTTACCCTCGCTCTGTTTTCAAATGGAACAGGAAAGGAAATGACCATTACTGGTACGGGGTACCCTCCGTCACGCATCGTACGGTGGATTGCGTAGTAGCTGTATATGATTAGTTGTAGATGTTATGACTTGAACTGTTGACAGCATGAGCAGCTTGGGCCTCCTACCATTCAGCAAAGTTCCTGCGTAGTTTTTGTGTAGCTACAACTTTTGTACTCGAACTGTCGGCGTTAGTATGCGTTTTTCCTGGCTTGTGTATTACCTCATCAGCAAATTCGAGCAGATGGAGTGTCCAACTTGTTAATCTGCTGCGACAGCCCTTGAGTTCTAATTATCACTTGAAAGCAGTGTGATCTCTCACTACCTTAAACTTTTTGGCTACATATATATATATATATATATATATATATATATATATATATATATATATATACTGTATATATATGTATCAGCGGAAGTACGTAATACCATAGATTATTGCTAGCATCTCCTTCGGAGTCGTGGAATAGTTTTGCTCTGCTTTGTTCGACTCTCGTCATACGTACATTACAGGACGCTCTTTACCATCTATATTTTGTCCTAGGACACAATGAAGAGCGGTATCACTTGCATCACAAAACAGAATAAATTCTTTTCCAAAATCGGGGAATATAAAAACTAGACCAAATGTTTGTGCTCTATTTAAAGTATCGAACACCATCTGACATTTCATAGACCATTCAAATTTTGCTCCTATCTCTAAAAATGGTTCAAAGCTGAGCGCAATTTCATGATAGTCCTTTATAAATCAATGGTGATAATTACAAAGACGATGAAACACTGCAACTGCTTAACTGTCTTTGGTGGCAAAAAATTCTGAACTACTGAGACCAAACGTAAATCTGTCACCACACCTTCCTTCCTAATTATAAGGTCAAGCTAATTTCCTTCTTTTAATGTAAAATGTCATTTATTGACGCTTAGCATTAACCGTGCTGTTCTCAGCCTTTTAAATCGCACGCTTTATGGCCCACTTCCGCAGATTCATAACATTCGAGCTGCGACATTGTTTCCTGATGTGGCTCGTGCGCCCACATCCAAAACACTGCACTTTAGAAGAAAAAAAAAAGCACGGAAACCACTCTGTCTTCGTGTAGGAATGTCGATCTTCTCCAATTCGGTAGCAATCCTAACGGCAGCAGATAGGTCACTTGGGCTCTGCATTCTGATCCCCCATCACATCTCAGCAGAAATACCTCTTAGAAACACATCCAGAGCTCTATTCTCTTCTCACGCAGACTCACCCTATCGGCCCCCACCTTCTGCGTTAGTTCATACGTTTGCGAGTTCAGTTTCCTAACCCTTATGAGAGAAGGGTTCTGTGATGGGAAAGACTCGGTGACCCAAATTCACCAATAAGGATTTTAATGGAAGGACTGAACCAGAAGGTCTGGATTCTCATTCACAATTTATTGCATGCAAAATGATTTATTCACAAAAAATTTCAGGATTGAAACTAGCAATAAACTTAACAAGAGAATATAAAGGTTATATAAACTCAAACAAAGTTTACAATTTTGGAACTACGAGTCAATTCATATAGAAAAACAATAACTTAGTATATGGAAACATAAAAATTTATTTACATGAAGAAAGCTGTCGCTTACTTTAATTATAAATATATGTCGAGTGAAGCTACCTGTTATATCTTTACATTAAAAAAATATTATCTTGGCAATAACCTTCAAATCGTGTGCTATACCCTTAATTTGTTGCCCTATGCCTGGAATCACTTTCCAAAGTAAAATTAATAATCAAATAGACTAATTTGTTAAGATTGAACCTTCAATTCCTATTGTATCCATGTACCACAACAATAAAATAAAAACAGTGAATAGCAGAGGGAGTATGAATGACTACAGTAGTGTATTTAAATTTACAAAATAATGACAAGTTTCATTCAAGCTTTAGTGACTACAACTTTTTGGAGAACCAGCTGATCGGAGTGGCCGAGCGGTTCTAGGCGCTATAGTCTGGAACCGCGTGACCGCTGCAGTCGCACGTTCGAATCCTGCTTCGGGCATGGATGTGTGTGATGTCCTTAGGTTAGTTACTTTTAAGTAGTTCTAAGTTCTAGGGGACTGATGACCTCAGCAGTTAAGCCCCATAGCGCTCAGAGCCATTTTTAAGAACCAGAATCTTACACAAAAAAGAGAAATGCAAATCAGTTAAGGAATTGTGTTTGATAGGCAATGAATACGCTGGAGTGGAAGCTATACATGTTCATCCCTTAATTAATCCCTTTTACACCGCAATCTGACTTTGTTGACACGAGTCCACTGTGAGACACAACTCTATGCAGATGGAATCAGCTATGCCAGAAACTATGGTTCACCTGAGAAGAGGGAGCTGTGAGTTTCATTTAACGACCCTCCGCTGATACAGCAGTACTTGATTCAGGTGGCAGCAGGAAATAGCGCTCTGTGGGCGAGGAGCGGCGCGTTGCGGCAGCTTCCACGAAAATATGCAAACTATGCGACCTGGCATTCTGATTATCAGAACACAGGAAACTTCTCTTCTAGAGCCATGAAATCCCGGCCGATTTCAGTGTGAGATGCACCCGTTCGCTGGTCTGGCCAAACCAAGATGCTGCGGTCTAGCCTGACCATGAAAGTGTGTGCTGGAATTATCAAATGTCAGACAGCTAATCGAGGATGAGTAAGTTCACCCTCATTATACATAATACGACCAAGATAATATGCAGTTCCACAGTCAGCACAGCTGGAAACTGCCACTGGCTCTTAGTCCACCGCAAAATACAGACTACAAGCCTCAGCCACTAGGGAAAGACCTGAAGCTCTCCAAAAGGGGAGGGCCAGAAGACGAAGAAGCCAAAGAATAAAAACCACATTCCACCAAGCTATAGCGTTCCCAGCGAAATAATAATACTAAAAGACTTAAAAAACGGTATTTATAAAGAAGAGACATTTAAAACTTGAATGATATAGATTTTTTTATCATGTACACGTATTATAATAATTTCTCTGTGTAAGTTTCGAGTGCAAAGAAATATAACAAAATGATCTAAAGAGACGACAAGATACGATCTTTTGTTAATTTTTTAGTCGTCTTCACTTCTTCTCTTGTCTTAATTGCGTGTAGACGGACATCTTGCCTGTGCTGGCAAATGTAAGCATATTTGTACTAATTAAGCAGATAATATATTGATTTAATATTATTGTGCACTTTTAATTTGTAAGAGGTGATCCTGATTTCATGTCCGCCTTCCTCTGAATTAACCTGCATTCGAGTAATTTACAGTTCAACAATCGCAGCAGTCGATGCAGCCAACGACGCCATTACGTGGCGAAATTAACTTATAAAATTTAGCGGAAGCGAAATACTCGCCCGCTATTAACATAATATACATTTTTCTCCACAGCCGCCCGACGTTGCAGAAAATACGTAGCTTTAAGATTCTTATTTTCAGTACAACAGCCAGAGCCAGGACTCCGACTACGAGGCAATGGTTAACGGAGGTAAGGAAAAATACTCTCGCGCGTGTGTGGGCTGCAATCGTAATTAATAACTAAAGATTTTTTGCTTTAAAGTGAACTGACTAGCCGAGGAAATTAATATGAAAAGCTTATTCCATTGTTCAACTTATATGCTCAAATCTTAAGATTCAGCGAGTCTAACATTCATTAACGTAACAAATTATATAAGATTAATATTGTTAAAAAGGAGAACTTTACAAAAGCATTTAATCGTAAATCACAATTGAATGAAATATCATTTTTATTAATGCCCCCCACGTAAGTCGGCAACAATCAAAATAATAATAATAATAATATATTAAATTACGGCGGCCGACGGACGCGAGAAAGCCTTGGTACAGGAGCCAAATTAGCAAAATCAAGACCGCCTCCAAATTGCAGAAACCAATCAAACTATCCTCTATTCTATGAGTCTCCCCTCTTGACTGTTCTGTTTGCCTGGTAGCCAATCCAGACACAGCACTGGAGTTCCCACGCTGGGGCAGTAAGCCTCTACTTTGTATATCGTGAGAGGAACTAATCAGAGGCTCCAAATCTCTCTTGTCTCAAAATAGAAGATTTCAGACTAGGGAGGCATCGCTCTCATGGCAAGCATGGCCATGATTTGGCTAGAAACATCTACCTAGAGGGGATCACAGTTAGTCATTTGCATGAAGTTACCTAAACTTTACGGGCCGACCACTTTCACTTTCTGGAAAAACACTGTTAAGCCTCCAAGACAGTCGTGCCCGGTAGCGTTCTCGCTTCCCACGCCCGGGTTCCCGGGTTCGATTCCCGGCGGGGTCAGGGATTTTCTCTGCCTCGTGATGACTGGGTGTTGTGTGATGTCCTTAGGTTAGTTAGGTTTAAGTAGTTCTAAGTTCTAGGGGACTGATGACCATAGATGTTAAGTCCCATAGTGCTCAGAGCCATCTGAACCATTTTTGAACAGTCGTGCCCATGAAGTAAATGTTTTTTCGCTAACTCCTAGAACCTGACAACTTCCTGGCATCAGGGGGGATTACAGTCCTGCCTCCACCAAACATGTACACCAGCCACTCTGTCCGCACCGTCCCTGCTTCTAATATGAGAATTTGCGGGGTTTTATGACCTTCCCACCTCAGTTTAAGCAGTTTCTCTTAAATGGCTTCCTCCAACCACCCCCAGCCATCCGGCTGCCATCATAATTGACTGCAGCCAGGTCTAGGTAAAATGTTTTGTGAACCGGAACCCTTCTGTCTGACTCTGAGCAGAAGGAGGAGAGAGCTTCCACCGGATGTCCCTCTGCAGGTGAGATCTACTGAGAGCTGCTTCCCAGAATCACTCACATGGCCAGGTCGGTGCACTCAGCGTTAATGGCCCGCAATTCATCTCTCTCCCTCTCCTCCGTCATCTCCACTACGACCTCTTGGGTACAAGATCTCTACAGGTTACACATATATAAGAACATTCTGCCACAATCTCCCCGTGTAAAAAAATCATAAACCACAAATAGCAAATGTAGTACTGGGGAACACCGAGTTCATGACGTAAAATATGAATGTTAATGTGAATGACAATGTTGAAAGTTAGAGATTGGCGTCCCATCTCGCAGTGACCTTAACCGCTGAGTGGGCAAAAGATCAGTAAGCAACATTTCATTTCACGTGATCCAATTAATTACTTTTTTAGAAATTAACAAAGGGTCAGATCAGTAACAACAATTCCCAGAATTTATATACAACAGTTAACAAGCCCAAATGGTTGCAATCATACTAATAATAATTCTCCTGTGCAAGGGACAAGAGGATGGCAAGAATTTGATCCAGAAAATACGAGGTTATCACAACCATATAGGTTAACATAATTTTGAACAATACATGATACCGGCTGTTAGCGGGTACTGAGAAAACCATGCTTTTATTGAATACCATGAGCAAAATTGTTCATGCCCACCAATCATTTTAGAAGAGCATTAACATGTGAACTCTCTTCTTAAATATAAAAATACAACAACAGTGCAAAATATACCAATCTCAGTTTGCAACCCAAGGTTATGGCGATATAAAAAATTAAAACAGATTTCTTTAAGATACAATTTAATGACTGTTTGGAGATAACAGCCTATTAAAGCAAACACACCAAAATTGTGTCAAGGGCTCACTGGTAATACACACATCAAAAAAAAGTTTTGCAGCACCTCGGTGCCGAGCCGCGTGGGATTAGCCGAGCGGGCTTAGGCGCTGCAGTCATTGACCGTGCTGCTGGTCCCGGCGGAGATTGGAGTCCTCCCTCGAGCATTGGTGTGTGTGTTTGTCCTTAGGATAATTTAGGCGAAGTAGTGTGTAAGCTTAGGGACTGATGACCTTAGCAGTAAGTCCCATAAGATTTCATACACATTTGAACATTTGACCTCGGTTCCGAACGTTCATGAATCTGTACAGAAAATTGGAATAGAAATAAACATAAACATCATCACCGCCCTTTTTATTGCTCATGAGAACCACACATTGGACGTTGTACCACCATACAGCGAGACCTTCAGAGGTGGTGGTCCAGACTGCGGTACTTCTAACACCCAGTAGCACGTCGTCTTCCATTGATACATGCCTGTGTTCGTCGTGGCATACTATCCACATAAAGGCACTGTTGGCCCAGATTGTCCCATTCCTCAATGGCTATTCGGCTAGATCCCTCAGAGTGGTTAGTGGGCCACATTGTCTATAAACAGCCCTTTTCAATCTATCCGAGGCATGTTCCATAGGGTTCATGTCTGAAGAACATGCTGGCCACTCTAATCGAGCGATGTCGTTAACCTGAAGGAAATCATTCACAAAACGTGCACGATGGGGGACGCGAATTGTCGTCCATGAAGACGAATGCCTCGTCAGTATGCTGCCGATGTGGTTGCACTATCGGTCGTGGGATGGCGTTCACGTATCGTACAACCGTTACGGCGCCTTCCATGACCGCAAGCGGCGTAGGTAGACCCCACATAATGCCACCCCAAAATAGCAGGGAACCTCCATCTTGCTTCACTCGCTAGACAGTGTATCCAAGGCGTTCAGCCAGGCCTCCAAACACGTCTCCGACGATTGTCTGGTTGACGGCATATGCGACACTCATCGGTGAAGAGAACATGATGCAAATCCTGAGCGGTCCATTCGGTACCTTGTTGGGCCCATCTGTACCACGATGCGTGGTGTCATGGTGGCAAAGATGGACCTCGCCATGGACGTTGAGAGTGAAGTTGCGCATAATGCAGCCTATTGCGCACAGTTTGAGTCGTAACACGGCATTCCGTGGCTACATGAAAAGCATTATGCAGCATGGTTGCGTTGCTGTCAGGCTTCTTCCGAGCCATAATCCGTAAGTAGCGGTCATCTACTGCAGTAGTAGCCCTTGGGCGGCCTGAGCGAGGCATGTCATCGACAGTTCCTGTCTCTCTGTATCTCCTCCATGTCCGAACAACATCCCTTTGGTTCACTCCGAGACGCCCGGATACTTCTCTTGTTGAGAGCCCTTCCTGGCACAAAGTAACAATGTGGACGCGATCGAACCGCGGTATTGACCGTCTAGGCATGGTTGAACTAAAGGTAACACGAGCCGTGTCCCTCCTTCCTGGTGGAGTGACTGGAACTGATTGGCTGTCGGACCCCCTCTGTCTAATAGGTGCTGCTCATGCATGTTTGTTTACATATTTGGGCGAGTTTAGTGACATCTATGAACAGTCAAAGGGACTGTTTATGTGATACAATATCCACAGTCAACGTCAATCTTCAGGAGTCCTGGGAACCGGGGTGATGCAAGACTGTTCTTGATGTGTCTACAAAATAAATGCTGCTTATTTTGTATTCTGACAGCAACGATAAACACAACAACAGAGACAGCTAATGCCTTGCTAGTCCAGCAGAGAGTCAGACAGTGTATCGCAAGACTATGGACATGCTAAACGAGGGTCAGAAGTCTCAACCAGGCTTGAACAGTGACACCTGCACACAGCAGTACAAAGCCCACGAGCGATCAGATTTATCGTATGTACCTGGAGGACGGAGCATACATAAATAAATATTAAATTACCGAGACCCCAACCATGTGCACACAAAATCAAATACACACACCTAAGACCAGAGCATCCCAAGTGCGGTGAAATAACTTCAACTGATTATGCAAAACATACATTAAAACACAAGGTGAGGAGGGGGGCTACCACCAAATTAAGTGATGACCCAAGGAAACTTAAATCTAGAAACGCTTGTGTCAAAACCACGTCCAATTTTTCACAAAACTAGCTCATAAAACATTCAGTTACAAACCTGCCATACAGTCATTGCGTACCTGGTGCAGAGGCAAAGGCAACACCCGACATTCCCCAGAAAAAATCTGACGGAAGAACAAGGCAGACAAATACGATCTCTGCTCAGCAATACACAGTGCTGCCTGGAACAGACTAAATGCCAGTGCTGAGAGAGGGTAAAACAACAAATACCCACAATGATAACAGATTTTCAAGGAAACAATGTCAGTGAAACAACTCAAACTCTGGTGCAGATAACGTGAGTTACTTTTCACCACCACTCTGAAGATAACTGATTGTAACACCGACCCTTGCAATAAATCATGAATATGAATTCAGACTTCAGGAGCAAAAAACATCCTGAATTGAAAAGAACATCAAGGTAAACACACCTGCAGATATAGAGGCCAGAAAACATAGTCCAACAAAAGGACGTAAATATAAGAAAATAATCTTAAAACATTTCCAAGAGTCGACGTCTGACAGCATAAACTCCTCAGTTGGTAGATTTGTGAACCACGTTCACATAGTGACAGCCGTAAATGTTTCCAAGCTCCCAGGCTCTCCGGCTAGTCTACAACACATCGCAAGTACTGCCGACGCCGGCCAAATCCACGACCACTTCACGCGGCACTTGATAGGCCCGTGCTGCTCTCATCTCTCTCCAGCAAATCCTTTCCTTTCTGCCAGAGCGCGCCAACTCGCGCTCGATTCGCGGCCTATGACCAAAGTTCGAAACAGAGGGCAAGAGTCAATGTCCAGAGAGTTCCCAGGCTCGGACTCCACTAATACACAGTGCTTCTGCGATAGTCCATTGGATTTTTCTCTAAAGAACCTTGTACTGTTCCGATAGCCCTGTATTAGACCATCAGCCAGTCCATCAAACGTTTGGTTCTTACCGAGGATCTCGTGCTACATAACACACATTTTCGCATCATCCACTAATCTTAATCTAGCCGTATTCGAGAACGTTTCCTCCTACCATTTTCCCCAATTTGGGTGGGTACACTCAACAGGGTTTTATTTTCTCATGAATCAAGGAGTAATTGGCCACCAACGGCTTCTCACTACTCTATTGCCCTACGCCTGCTGCTTTGTAGTTCGTAACTGTGGTGTCACCGCCAGACACCACACTTGCTAGGTGGTAGCCTTTAAATCGGCCGCGGTCCGTTAGTATACGTCGGACCCACGTGTCGCCACTATCAGTGATTGCAGACCGAGCGCCGCCACACGGCAGGTCTAGAGACACTTCCTAGCACTCGCCCCAGTTGTACAGCCGACTTTGCTAGCGATGGTTGACTGACAAATTACGCTCTCATTTGCCGAGACGATAGTTAGCATAGCCTTCAGCTACGTCATTTGCTACGACCTAGCAAGGCGCCATTACCAGTTACTATTGATGCTGTAAAACCTATACCATCAAGAGCGATGTTCACCAATTATGGATTAAAGTTAAGTATTCCAGCAGCTACGTACGTTATTGGCTATATTAATTACCTTGTCCTGTTCCAGACCTCACGCCAGGCTGCGCGAGCTTAAACGCGTGCCTTTCGGCTTCCTGTCATAGTGGATTGGCTGTCTTGCCAGTCCACAACAGTTTGGCGACGACGCCACTTCGCGTTCGTAACTATACTGCCCTGATTTACTTGTGTAATGGCGTCGCCACAATCTCCAGATGTACTGTCCGAATTTTATCGCTTACAGAACCAGCAGACGCAGGCCTTACTGGATGCTCTAGGACAGTTTGTCCAGGGTCAACGTGCAATGCAAAACGATGCGGCAGCCGCCTCTTCACCGCTACCGCAGCCACAACACGCAGTAGCACCAACTTTTCGTCCTTTTGATGCGGCACTGGAAAGCTGGATGGAGTGGTCACGCCAATTTGGATTCCATCTCGCTGCCTACAGAATTCAAGGTAACGAGCGGCAGCCTTTCTTATTATCGTGCGTCGGAGTGTCCACGTACCGTGTGATAGTCACATTGTTTCCCCGAGGCGACGTAGCAACTCGGTCCTTCGAAGAAATTTTGTCTGCATTACACGCATATTTCAAAGAATCAGTCAATGTAGTGGCCAAACAGTATACGTTCTTTCGTACAAAACGTACGGCAGGTCAGACTAATAGGGAGTGGGTTGCAACCTTGAAGGCCTTACTAGGGATTGTACTTTTGAGTGTCAATGTGAACTCCCTTATTCAGATACTATGGTGTGTGATGCAATTGCACAGAACGTTTCTGATGTTCGTATACAGGAACAGATTTTGAAACTAGTCAATCCCTCCCTACAACAAGTGATGGACATATTAGATCGGCAGGACACACTTGACTTTGCTCAGGAATCATTTGACACTTCGCCACCCGTGTGTCACGTTAACCGGCCCGCCAGGCGAGCTGCACGGAACAGTAAACAGTCCTCGCGCCCAGCCGCGCCAAAGCCGCCTGGCTCTCAGCCACGTGTACCGCGCCGGCAAGCAAATGCAGTGCTAAAATCATGCCTGTGGTGTGCTACTAGACATTCGCATGTGAATTCCTGTCATGCCCGGCTATTTGCTTTTTCTGTAATAAAAAAGGACATGTTCAAAGTGTTTGCCAGAAAAAGCTCCGATCAGAAGCTCAAAACCATTCCAGGCCCTTTGCTTTGCGCCGGAATCGGAATCGAACCAAGGATACTCAGGCTCGCGACACTTCGCCCATGGAAATTCATGTAGTTCATTCCACTCCGCTCAGTGCTACTCTCTCTCACAGTGACTGTGTTTGTCCCACAAATAGTGTGCGTCGACATCGCCGGAAATTACGTCAATTCGCAAGTGATTCTGTACCAGTGTCAGTTCACGTTGCATGAGACAGCCGCTCTTGTCGTCAGCAGGACAATAAACTTTTTGTGGACTTGGACATTAACGGCAAAGTGATACCATTCCAGCTCGATCCCGGAGCTGCAGTTTCCCTGATCAATCAAGACACGTACCAACAGCTGGGCACACCTCCGTTGCGTGCCGTAAATGTTAAGCTAACTACATATTCAGGTCATGGGCTCCCTGTGTTAGGACAGTGCACCCTTCTTGCAACATACAAGGGACACACAAAACTTGTGTCATTGCACATCCTTCGTTCTTCTTCTGCAGTGTACTTGTATGGTTTCGATTTGTTTCAGTTGTTTAACTTGCATATAGTCAATCAGGTCCTATCAGTGAACCAGACTGTGCCATCAGACAGTGTTTCTCGTCTATGTGAAGAGTTTGCAGACATTTTTACACCGGGCCTTGGTTGCGCTAAGAACTATAAAGTACATTTGGAACTGAAAGTAAACGCGCAACCGAAATTTTTCAGAGCGCGCAATGTTCCCCACGCGTTGCGTGATGAGGTCGCAAAAACATTACACGATTTGGAATCACAAGGTGTCATTGAACGTGTGCAGGCGTCTCTCTGGGCGTCACCCTTAGTAATTTTGCAAAAACCTTCCAGAAAATTGAGACTTTGCGTGGACTTCAAGGCAACAGTGAATCCCCAACTAGTGACTGCAACTTTTCCTTTACCCCGCCTGGAAGATCTTTTTGACAAACTGTGCCCGGGTAAATATTTTTCGAAGTTGGACCTAGCAGATGCGTACTTGCAAATACCGGTGGACGGAGAATCCCAGCGGGTTTTGGTGGTTAACACGCATCTTGGTTTGTACCGATTCAACCGACTGCCATTCGGGTGTGCATCCGCCCCTGCATTGTTTCAGCAATATCTACAAACTGTTTGTGCGTCGATCCTTACTGCAGCAAACTATCTGGACGATATTGTGATCTCTGGAAAGACGGAAGAAGAACATTTAACCAATCTCAGAACATTAATTCAGGTCTTGCGACAAAATAGTCTTCGCTTGCGGAAGGACAAATGTGTGTTTTTTTTCTCGGGACTTACCGGGACTTACTCTACCTGTACTCAATGCCCAAGGCATACATCCCAGTCCAGGGCACCTCCGTGCCATACAAGACTTGCCTTCGCCGCAGAATTTGAAGCAGCTACAGAGTGTGCTGGGAAAAATTAATTATTATCAACGCTATATGCGCCACGCCTCTTCCATTTCAGCTCAGCTTCATCGCTTACGCCGTAAAGGTGTTCCGTTCGTCTGGACGACGGAATGCGAACGCGCCTTTCGCCAGTTGAAATCGGCGTTGCTTTCCAATACTTGCCTTACGCCATTCGGTCCCCGGAAACCCCTCTTGTTGATGGTGGATGCATCGGATTTCGGGATAGGTGCTGTGCTTGCGCACAAAGATGGTTCGCACGATCGCCCTATTGCCTTTGCGTCCAAATTGCTCTTGTCTGCGCAACGAAATTATTCACAGATCGAGAACGAAGCATTGGATCTCGTATTTTGTGTTACAAAGTTTCATGATTTCTTGTATGGTCGTCACTTTACCATCATGACAGACCACAAACCTTTGACATCGCTTTTTCATCCGACCAAGCCTGCACCTCCACGTACAGCGCAGAAATTCATTCGCTGGTCTATTTTCCTCTCGCAGTACCACTACGATATCTTGTATCGGTCCACTGCTAAGCACGGAAAGGCCGATGCGTTGTCCCGTTTGCCTGTTGCTGAGGATAGAGCATTCGATTCCTCCGAACTTGCTTGCATGTTCATTGATGCGGAAACCGATGACGTGGTCGAATCGTTTCCCATTGATTTTCGTCGTGTAGCTAGAGTCACAGCTGCCGACCCTGTCCTTGCTACCGATCTGCGTTTTCTTGCCACGCAATGGCCCTTGTCAAAGTCACGGATCGAAGATCCGTTGGTCCGCCGATTTTTTGCTCACAAGGAGAGACTTTTTGTACAATGTGGTGTTTTGCTGTTGCGTTCTGATAATGATCAGTCCAGGGTCGTGGTCCCACGTTCGCTACAGTCCTCTGTCTTACGGCTTCTCCACCAAGGACATCGGGGTGTAGTGCAAACGAAACAACTTGCTCGTCAGCACTGTACTTGGTTCGGAATCGATGCCGCGACTACGAAATTGTGCTCTTCTTGCGTGGTGTGTGCCGAACAACAATCAGCGCCACCGCGGAAATTCTTTGCATGGCCAAAAGCCGCTTCCCCTTGGCAACGCTTACACATAGATTTTGCTGGTCCCTTCTGGAATGCTCGATGGTTGGTTCTGGTCGATTCATTCAGTAATTTTCCTTTTGTTGTCCGGATGTCTTCCACGACGTCTTCTGCCACCGTCCAAGCGTTATCCGCTATCTTTTGCATTGAAGGTCTTCCACAGACTATTGTTTCCGACAATGGCCCACAATTCATGTCCGCAGAATTTCAGTCATTCTGCAAGGCCAATGGTATTCAACATCTGACGTTCGCGCCGTTTTCGCCACAGTCAAACGGTGCCGCTGAACGTTTGGTCCGGACTTTCAAGTCACAGATATTGAAGTTGAAAGAGTCTCATTCTCGGGAGGACGCCTTATTGCTCTTTTTGTCCTCGTATCGCTCTCAGCCCCGAGATGGTCGCTCGCCGGCTGAGTTGCTCCACGGTCGTCCTCATCGAACCTTGATGTCTTTGCTGCATCCGCCGCATCAGGTTCCTGTGCAGCGGCAGACTCCTGCTTTTGCCCCAGGCGACGTTGTCTACTACCGCAACTCTGGAGGTTCACGGCGTTGGCTCGACGGGCGCATTCTTCGCTGCCTCAGTCACGCTATGTATCTGGTTTTGGGGGCCTCAGGTGAGGTGCGTCAGCATCTCTATCAGCTGCGCCTCTGTCGTCGCACGGGCTCTGCCGCTCCCCGTCTGCTTTCAGCGACGGTGCCGTCCGGTCAGCGCCCATCTACTGGCTCGCCTCAGCCCCAGGTGTTAGCGACGCTGCTTTCCATTTTGCCCCATTGCGACGCGCCGCCGCCGCCGCCGCTGCCGCCAGGTCTCCCGACGGCGACGCCCGCAGTGGACTCGTCGCTGCAACCGCCGGGCGCCTCCCTGGGTCACGCGTCGCCGATCGCGCCCCGTGACCAGTTGTCCTCCGACATGGAACTCTTGCCCTCTCCGGATCATATGTCGTCTTCGCCCGTCGGGTGCCCCGGCCCGATGGAGGTCGACCCTTCGGCCCCTCCTGTCTCTCTACGGGCGCATACACCGCATGTTGGCGTGCACCCTGAAGCACATCTTCTGGCGTTTCACAGCTCCCCTCGGTCCGAATGGCAGGGTGCGGGAGGCACAGCCTCGCCTGCTGTTAGGCTCCCCACCTCGTCGCATACGTCAACATGGGGTCCTCCCCACGGCGGGCGGAAGCCTTATGCCACAACCGTACGCCGATTTGCGGGGGAGGAATGTGGTGTCACCCCCAGACACCACACTTGCTAGGTGGTAGTCTTTAAATCGGCCGCGGTCCGTTAGTATAGGTCGGACCCGCGTGTCGCCACTATCAGTGATTGCAGACCGAGCGCCGCTACACGGCAGGTCTAGAGACACTTCCTAGCACTCGCCCCAGTTGTACAGCCGACTTCGCTAGCGATGGTTCACTGACAGATTACGCTCTCATTTGCCGAGACGATAGTTAGCATAGCCTTCAGCTACGTAATTTGCTACGACCTAGCAAGGCGCCATTACCAGTTACTATTGATGCTGTAAAACCTATACCGTCAAGAGCGATGTTCACCAATTATGGATTAAAGTTAAGTATTCCAGCAGCTACGTACGTTATTGGCTATATTAATTACCTTGTCCTGTTTCAGACCTCACGCCAGCCTGCGTGAGCTTAAACGCGTGCCTTTCGGCTTCCTCATAGTGGCTTGGCTGTCTTGCCAAGCCACAACAGTAACAACATGGCTATTGTTATATAGCTAGGGAAGGCCGAAATGCACGCTATAAGCTCACGCAGGATGGCGTGAGGTCTGAAACAGCATACGTAATGAATGCTATAAAGAAAAGTACGTAGCTGCTGGAATACTTAACTTTAATCCATCATTTGTATACATCGTTCTTGATGAAACATGCTTCATACGATAACTATCAATTGCTATGGCGCCTTGCTAGGTCGTAGCCATTGACTTAGCTGAAGGCTATTCTAACTATCTTCTCTGCAAATAAACGAGGCTTCGTCAGTGTTGCATCGCTAGCTAAGTCGTCCGTACAACTGGGGCGAGTGCTAGTAAGTCTCTCGAGACCTGCCGTGTGGTGGCGCTCGGTCTGCGATCACTGACAGTGGCGACACGCGGGTCCGACATGTACTAATGGACCGAGGCCGATTTAAAGCTACCACCTAGCAAGTGTGGTGTCTGGCGGTGACACCACAGCTATCTTCTCCTTCAAAGCTTTTGCCGTTTCATTCAGAGTCACTGCTCATGTTTCTGGCTTTTGTGTAACTGCTCATGTTTCTGGCTTTTGTGTAAACTCCATCTGCTGTTATACCGGAAAAGAAGGAAACATCACACACTATACGCGAAACAACGAAGCAAACTACGTTTAATCTTTACGCTGTATCGTAGCCCAAAGAGATTCTGTGCACTGGTGTGCTTTGTGACCAGCCCTTCTACACATGGTGAAGGCAGCTGACACAGTTTGAACACATGACAAGTCACAACCAGATAAATTACAGTACAGACACCTCACTGGCTACATGCAAACTTCTCTGGTGTTCCCACAAAACTGAGGCAAGTCTGCAGGCTCCTGCTGTCTAGCAACTTTCACTTTAACGTATTGTGAACGTCCCTACAGCTCAACATTGTTATAAGATTGTTACGCATTTCAGATTGCAGCTATTGACCGCACGTCGGAGCTGCATAGATGGCTGCCTGCTGTTGTTCTAGATGTCTGGCATAGATGTCCCTACCACTGGCAACCACTTGCTGATGCGAGGCACAGGGGTCTGGTCCCAGACTTCTACAGTCTGGGACCAGAGCTGGATGGGATGAGGTGGTGAGACAAGTGAATGTTCTCGTGAGTTCCAATGAAGCAACAAAGATACACATCTTTATAGTGTCGTACAAAAATACTTACAATGTTCTGTTCAAAAAAATTGAGAAAAATTAAGAGGACATCATACAATGTGAGGAAAAACACATGACAGCTAAGTTCCACGTTCATCACTGTTTTGTCACACACATGCTTGCAGCAGCTGCACCAACATGGTAGGACGAAAGTATTAGTGGAGCAGACTCAGGGAGCACAGTATTTTGCCATTTGTTTCTCCACTGACAACCCACAGAGCTCGAAATAAGTATGTTATCCAGGCAGCCTCAGGGAGGATGAAGTGTCTTGTTACAATCTCCACTGACAACTCAGAATTTGAAGGGGTACAATCATTGCTATAGAATTTCCATAATAAACAATGTTTCCATTGGTCCATCTTTCATAAGCTGACACTCAGTGCCACTGCAAACTGCATAAAGCCAACCAGCATAATTCTTTCCATTAACATTTCTGGGTGCATGTTAACCAAGATCATGTGTGTCCAGATAATCTGAAATAAATTTACAGAGGAACTACATACTCAGCTACATATGATTTATTGCTAAAATGAATTGTCCTGAAAAATATGGCAATTTCTTGTATGTATGCCTTATTTGAAAATCCTTATCTGATATACGTACTGTAGAAATGTTTTCTTACAACATGGGAGTCACATAAATTGCATGTAAGGCTTGTCAGTACAGTTCTGAGCGTCATTTCAAGCAATTGCTTAAACATGTAAACACTTATTTGTCAATCTGGTTTCAAATGTCAATCTTGAATACGTATCTCCATTTTTAAAGTACCTCAAACAAATGAAAAGACTTGGATCCAGCTTCTTAAGTTACATACATTTATCTATCTGGCCAGAATAGTACCTACCACATATTTCAGGTTCAATAACATCATAAATTAGTATAGTGATCATCAAAATAGCTAATTGTTGTATACATACTCTTAAAATAAAAACCTTATTAGCATACAATAAATGTCGGTCAATAACTTATACTCTTGGTGCAAAAATCTTAGATGTAACATCACCTAAGCATTTGTCAAATTCAGTGGGATCATTACAACTATAAATCTGCTGTCATTCTTAGTGATAAAAGAGTAATATATGAATTATAGATTCATTAACAGTCTGGAAATTCCCTAAAAATCAAAAGTCAGGTGTCAACCACGAAGTAGCTCTTTTACCTGTTGAGTAAATTCCTCACAAAGACATACATACAGAGCAATTTTGGTTCTTGGTTTCAGTGCTACGCAAATGTACCTAAAGTTAATATTAAAGCACATAGAACTTCATTATGGAGACAAAAATTTTCCTTTAGTCTTCATTGGCTACCTCAAACAATAATTCATGGAAATATCCACATACAGCATCACTACTCACTACTGAAATAACATTATCTTCTACTACTCACTGGCTTCCTGAAATACCTGTTCTTAAAAACATTACTTCATCTAGATGCACATCGTAATTCAGTACACATTATTCCTTCATAACTGATCAGCATAAGTGCCATTTACGTTATTGCATAATAGCAACATCTTGCTTCATCACACAAATAAAGCTCCATCATATCATTTCTTACCGTTTCTTTTTTCTTACATAAAGGTCATACTATACTATTTCTCTGGCATTCTTTACATTGTGTCCAATTTTGTGCACTATACATAATCATTTGAAGTCGTTTCAAATGGCTGTGAGCACTATGGGACTTAACATCTGAGGTCATCAGTCCCCTAGAACTTAGAACTAATTAAACCTAACTACCCTAAGGACATCACACACATCCATGCCCGTAACGGTCGCGCGGTACTAGACTGAAGTGCCTAGAACCGCTCGCCCACACCGACCGGCATTTGAAGTTGAAAGGTCATTTTTCTGTATTACAAGTACTCTGTAGGTGAAGAATGTTAGCTCCATACAACTATTTTAAAACGTCTCAAAATGGCATCAATACAGTAGACTTCTGAAACATCTTTTACAAATTACCAAAAGTTCACAGTAAATTACATTAATTACAGTAAATTACATTAATCTGCCACTCTCTGGCAGAATTTCGAGAAACTTTAAACTTTCGAACAGTGAGGAAATGTTTGCATTCAAATGAATCATTCTGGTGGGAAGATAAATTATTTTTCGCGCTGTGTGAAGTACCCATTCTATCTCGTCTGCATAAAGCACTGTGTTTGCGTAAAAGTTCACCTAAATGTCACGAATCACAAATTTCGTTATAAGTATCAAAGCGCGCATTGTGAACATCGGTGTGATCATGGCCGTGACTAGTTATCCGCTCAGTGCCTGATAATCGATCATTCGTGTTCCTTTACATCAGACTTGTGCTGTTGGTTAATAGACATCTGTCAACTCTGCAAAGGGAACAGGCTTTGTAACATAAGACTTTTTGTCTGCATTGCATGTCAGTTGGGTCAAAGTTACAGAAAGTTCATCTACCTGTTTGGTAACTGTATTTAACATTTCTAGGATGTCTTTTTTGTTAGCCTTAAATGATGGACATTGCTCTTGAAGACACTGTATATGAGTTTCAGACTGACTATTCTGTGGTTTTAATTGTAAGATTTCACCCGTTTCAATGTCTTCAACTATCCATTTTAGATTATTTATTACAGCGTTGAACTCCTCACAAACATCTTGCCTAATCTGTCTTATCTTATCCTTGATGCGATTAATCTCTTCTCTAAACTTTCTTTAATCTCCTATTTAAAACTTTTATTGCCTTCCTTAACGCTTTTAAACTCTGATAATACTATCTTTGACACTACTACTAAATGGAGTAGAGACTGGTTCAGTTTGATCAACAGCTGTGAGTGCAACATCTGAATTTCGAACGACAGGAGCTAACTGTTGTAACAAATTTTGTCCTACCGACTCGATATTAAAGGCAGAATTTCTAACTGCACTTCCTTGATCCATGTTTGATACCTAAAGTTACTCTGATCAATACTGTCATAAATTGTCCTACCCTGTTCAATTCACCATTGTCTGTCTACAGAATTACTAAAGTTACATCAGCTGCAGCTCTACCATTTAACATAGCCCTGGTAGCTTATGGAAATTTAATGCAGTTACAGTAATACAGAAAACAAAAGTGAAATATCGCACACATTGATAAACTGCATTACATAAGTAACTGCTGAAAAAACTTCCTATAATGAGCGAATGTATTATCTTGAAAGTTGGCTTTTATCATTCTTCCGGTTATGTAATCTCATTTCCTCAATATCTTTAATCAAAACATATCATTACATAGCCCATTTTTCTAAATAATACTACCTCCACTCCACAGCAGACCAGCCTCCATCCTTTTTAAACCAAGTACACTGCCAGTCTTTTCAGCATACTCTGCTACTGCTACATTATGACTCACACTGACAAATCAACATCGGTGGTCTCAAATACAAACTTACAATGAATATAAGAGTATCGATATTACAGAGGTTGTGTACATTTATTAAATTCGCAACTTCATTCACGTTTATGGCCACAACTTCCTGACAATCGTCATGGTAAATAGGACAACTCCCTTTAAATCAGAAGGGTGACGGCGACCTCCGAGCCCCATCAGCGTTGCTTCGGAAGTTGGCAGTGCAGCAGACAGATGCAGTGCTCTTCCAGCTGGGCTCATGGTTCCATGGGCGATCGAAGACAGCTATGCGTGCCGAGGGTCAACCTCCATGACCTGCCCTCTCACTGGACAGCTGCACCTGATACAACGGCTGAGACTACGCAGTGGGCAGTCGGCAATCAGCACTCAGCAAACAGACATTCGATAAAAGAGGCGGGGTATTTACGTTGTCGCTTCTTTTGCGCTCTGCAGTGGTGACGATATCTCTCGGTTTCTCCTCACGTCAGCTCTCCTAGTAACTTCAGAGTTTCTCAATTTCACCTTTTAGGGGCTCTTTTCTGCTCTATTGGTTCCTGAGGTACGAAACTCTGCTTTGCCACTAGTATGGCGGTATCTCTCGGCTACTATGACGTTACTATCCATCGCCTGCAGAGTTGAGCGATTTATCGTTCCTCCGTGCTGTGATAGCTTCCACGTCTGCCACAAGTTCCTCAGCATTTTCCCCTAGCTGGCAATCTACTGGCCATTGACCGGGAGCTGCCAAGGTACAACTTATAGAATTTTTAGTTTCCGCTGGGGATCTATTCTGGTGCGAAACATTGCTTTCTGTTAAATGGTAATTAAATCGAAACCCTTAGCTGCCGACAGGTGTTGTTGATATACATCAATGGGGACAGCTGAAAATGTGTGCCCCGACCGGTACTCGAACCCGGGATCTCCTGCTTACAGGGCAGACACTCTATCCATCTGAGCCACCGAGGCACAGAAGATAGAGCGACTGCAGGGACTTATCCCTCTCACCCTTCCCGTGAGACCCACATTCCCAACTGTCCACAACCTACATTCGTAATGTTCCTAAGAGATATTTGCCTATTCACTCATTACTCGTGCCAAACTAAGCTGACGAGATCCCGCAAGAGTTCGGGCAAAGCATGCGTATTTGACAGAAGACGGTCAATGGTTCAAATGGCTCTGAGCACTAAAGGTCTTAACGTCTGAGGTCATCAGTTCTCTAGATTTAGAACCACTGAAACCTAACTAACCTAAGGACATCACACACATCCATGCCCTAGGCAAGATTCGAACCTGTGACCGTAGCAGTCGCGCTGTTCGGGACTGAAGCGCGTAGAACGGTTCGGACACCACGGCCAGTGAAGAAGGTCAATGGTTGGGTAGCCTCTAATTATATAAAGATGGTATCTCTTCCCAAAATACGCGATAGTATCTGTTCTTTTGGGAACAGATACCACCTTCATATTGCTTTCTGTTTCTCACACTGTTGTATGTTTACATTACTACCTTTCGTACCAACGGCCTTACCTCACTGTTAACAGCGGTACTATCCCAATCACCGAAGTAAAGCAGTATTGGACCTGGTTAAGACTTGGATGGGTGCCGCTGGTTTGAAGGACATGCAAATCGCTGAAGTGGCGTACAATTGAAACACTTACATCGGACCGTGGTGCCACATGACATTTTTTATTACCTTTCATAGGCGGAGACTAACTCTGGGACATTTCTGTGAATGAAATTACAGTTCACTGATACCATATGATTGCTTATTTCTTTCTTATCTACAACGGCGTGTGTTCTCCATCAAGAGTAACGTGGCTGGCCTTTTCCGATTATGGTAGGTAATTTAACATTGGCCCTACAGCGACGTCTTGCCTATATAAAAAACGAAGAAAGAAAGAAAGAAAGAAACGTGCCCGCCACATATATCGACGAAGAATCGCCTCTAGTGTACACCTTCCGCTCGACTCCAAATCAAAATATCGCGAGCGATTCTAGAAGCTGTTGTTCTCGTGAGTGCGAAGGCTGGTTTCATCATACAACTGTCCACGCTAGTGTATCATGTACAAGCCTCTCCATTTTTGAACAGCTGCAGCAACCTAAATCATTTTGAACCTACTTACTGTACTCTCGCTTGGCTCTTTCTCTACAATTTTTACCCACCGTACTTCCTTCCATTATCAAATCGACTATTTCACGATGCTAACAACCGATCGTTTCCTTTAGTAAAGTTGTGGTATATACTGATCAGCCAGAAAATTATAACCACCTGCCTAACAACCGGTATGTCCACCACTGGAAAGGATAACAGCAGTGACACGTCTTGCAATGTAAGCAGTGAGGTCTTGTTAGGTCTCTGGAGGAAGTTTGCACCTCATCTGCTCACACAAGTAACCTAAATCCGTAAATTCCAGGGAGGTGGTGATGAGCTCTGATGCCACATTCAATCACATCACAGGTGTGTTCGATCGGTTTGGGATCTGGTGAGTTTGGGGGCCAGCACATCAACTGGAACTCGCCACTGTGTCCCTCGAGCCGCTCCACCACACTCGTGGCCTAGCAACATGGCGCATTATCTTGTTGAAGGATGTCGCGGCCATCGGGAAACATGATCGTCATGAAGGGGTGACCGTGATCTGCAACTAGTGTACGGGCTAGTCCATGTGGCCGAGCGGTTCTAGGCGCTTCAGTCCGGAACCGCGCTACTGCTACTGTCGCAGGTTCGAATCCTGCCCCGGGCGTGGATGTGTGTGATGTCATCAGGTTAGTTAGGTTTAAGTAGTTCTAAGTCTAGGAGACTGATGACCTCAGATGTTAAGTCCCATAGTACTCAGAGCAATTTGAACCATTTCTGAACTAGTGTATGATACTCTTTTGGTTTCATAGTGCCTTGCGCCAGATCCACTGGATCCATGGATGCTCACATGAGTGTTCCCCAGAGCGTATTAGAGCCGGCCGCAGCTGGTCTCCGTCCCGTAGTATAGGTATCAAGGATCTGTTCCCCTGGAAGACTACGAACTCACACCCTCCCTTTGGCATGTTGCAGAAGGTATCGGAATTCATCAGGCCATGCAACGCTCTGCCACTGCACCAACGTCCAGTGCCGATAGTCACGAGCCCATTACAGTCACAGTTGGCAATAACGTGGTGTTACCATTGGCACATGCGTTGGCCGTCGGCTGCGGAGGGCCATCTTCAGGAGAGTTCGGTGTACTATGTGTTCAGACACACTTGTGCTCTGGCCAGTATTAAAGTCTGCTGTTAGTTCCACCACACTTCGCCACCTGCCCCATTTCATCAGTCTGCCTAGCCTACGACTCCCGACATATGTTATGGAGGTGGCTGCCCAACCCCGCGACGTCTGGATGTGATTTCATCTTGGTTTCGCCATGGGTTAAGACACTCACCATAGCACTCCTCGAACACCCGACAAATCGTGCAGGTTCCGAAATGCTCGTGCCGAACCTGCGGCACATCACAATCCGCCCTCAGACAGATCACGCTTCTTCCCCAGTCTGCATAAGGACAGAACGCTCACTGATACTACATGCACCGTACGTGTGTCTGACTAGCAGTCATTACTCGCCAGGTGACGCTGCTATCGGCTGGACGAGTTTATATCGACATAAGACCGGTGGTCATAATGTTCTGGTTGATTAATGTCTTTAGTACTTCCTCATTAGTTATTCTAACAACGCAACTGATGTTCAGCACTCTTCTGTAGCACCACATTTCGAAAGTTTTTATACAATTCGTATCTGGACTGGTTATCGTCCATGTTTCACTTCCGTATAAGACAGACCAAATTGCAGAATCCATCTACAGCTTTTAGTGACTAATTTTCTAATCTGATACCCTCAGTAGCGCTTGTATTACACTCCATTGACTTTATTTGATACACTTCCATTTTATAATCTCTTTTCAAGACTGGTCTCCCAAGTCCATGCCAAATCCGGCAGAACTACAGGCTGTTCTCGAAGTTTTTATTTCTTCTCGTGAACTTTAATTCCTGTTGCTAATATCTTCTTGGTTTTCGTCACTGCTTGCTCAGTGTACAGATTGAATAACATCGGGGTCAGAACCATATCTCATTTCCTTGTCAACACTGCTCCTCATTCACTCCCTTTAAAGGCACATTTGCATGCTGAGATTTTATTAGAGGAAATCGTAATTAAAAGCATTAAAATAAATAATTTGAGCCATAGATATAGTTCACGGCTATATAAATATTGTATGCAGCCACTGGAAATATTTGAAGATTTCTGATCGTCTTATTATTGGCAAAAGGGGAATTGTCACCTTTTTTTTCCTAGGTCTTGTCCAGTTCGGACGTACGTGGCACACCGCCATTAATACTACAAATATTTTATTATTTTATTCACGAGTTGCAACCAAACAGCACTGGTATTCATATAATGTAAGGCGCTTTTAAATTGTGTTTTTATTTCATAATATTGTCATTACTAACCTATGAATCTTTTATTTTGTGTCTTTAGTCGTTGTAAGATTGTTGGGTGACTTGGCATGGCAAAAGGTTCCATACTTTTGAGCAAAAAAGTCGTCCAGCTCGAACCAACGTCGTCTTCGGGTGTTGACTTTTCACGAAGTCCGATGCAAGAGAAATCACACAGAGAAGACAACGGTTAAAAATAAATGAAGGGACCTTTAACGAAGATACCTTGCTCCAGCGCTGAGAGTTTGTATAACTTTTCTAAAACTGAGTACTGTAATTCATTGTATAGTCTCGATCCAGTTACGAAGAGACCCCCCCCCCCCCCCCACCCCCCAAAAAAAAAAAAACAAAACAACAAACAAAATTAGCGACTTTGTGTCTGGACGCATCGTTACATGTACTATATTGTCTTCGTTTTGTTACATGTTTATTGCAAACGACATTCGAGATGGGAAGACAATGAAGTAAGACTAATTACTGGAATGGATGTCGACACCTGAAATTACGCTTCAATCCCGGATACAAGGTAAGACACCGCATCTTTAAATCACCTATTTTGTCCAAGCGCTTTGTTTTATCATAGTTTGCTTGGTAGATCCATCACAGTTTTCCGTTTCCGTAGCAATGATTTTAAGCTACATCGCGGTATCCAAAAATATTTTCATTATTTGTACAGTGCAACAATAGAGTTTTATCAGTTTACAGTATGACTGACTTCAGTTCTGTGCGACGTAATGTAGCGTCCAGCCATTAGTATTCCAAATTCCACCATTACTTTCGACAATTAATTTTCTTGTTCAGTCATTGTCGCACAGCGAAATTAATTTTTTTTTACATTTATTCTGATTACACATACAAGTTTAAATTTCTATTGTATTATACATAACGTCTGGTATGCTATTGACCAGAAAACAATTAGCAAAGATGGAAAACCAGAGACTGCAAACACAGACGCAATCCGACTCTGACATGCCATTAAATAATGAAAGCGACGTTACGGTTGACTCTGACACCAACGAGCGACATATTATTGACTATTCTGGTGAAGTAAATTTAGAAAATAGACCTGCACCAGTAACATGACTAAGTCTAGTTCCGAAGCAGTTTTGGTGTCTGACGTCATGTATAACGACGTGGCGCGGGCGGAACAGTTGCACATCACTAGTATTGCCAGTATGTTCGATGCTATTATGAAACAGATGAACGAACAAAGACACATGATGACTGACAACAAAAAGCAGATGACGCATATAAACAGGACATTGACGCACGTATCGACCAACAGATGACGTCTATACGCGGCGCTTTGAAAACAGTTCATGACGAGATAAAAACACGACATGACGAAATTAAATCAGGTTTAGCTGCACTTAAAACGTCAAACAACACTTGGTGTAGCCGTGTTGAGGATATAAATAACAGGCTGACTGGACAAGCGTCCGAACTCAACGCGAAATTTTCTGAGCTTTCATTACAACAACAAAACACAAAGAAAGATGTGACAGATATTCAAACACAAGTAAACAATCTCAGCAAAACATGCGAGTCTGTAGTAACTAAAATTAAATCTTATCCAGCAGTGCATGACGATATAAAAACGCGTTTTGCCGATGTCGAAAACAAGGTTGACATAATTGACAAACAGTTTTCTGATAAAGTAAGACTACGCACTGACAACCATTTGTCATGCATCAGTAGAGAATTTCACAGATGGATGGAGCAAAAAGACAAATATTCTGACGATTACTTACAAGAAAAATTGCCTACTCTTGTCCACGACACTGCCACGGAATTTATAAATAACAAAAAACACATAATCAGTCAAGCAGCACAATCTGCCGCTGTGCAGTCGAAACAGTTTGACAATTTCGTACAACCAGAGTGCAATGACGGTAATTGCAATCAAAACACAGAGTTTGTCAATGAATACAAGTACATTAATGGCGCGGTCACACCGCACACTACGTACTCCCAACAACAACAGTACGCACCTCAACATGACACACTGCATTGCAGTCGTGATACTTATCAACATTTTCCTTGCCATTTCCCAGTTGAACGTTATAGTAATCATTTTGAAACGAAACATTATTATGATGCCAAGGGAGAGGAGAGCCTCATAAAGCATAGACAATTTCAGCCATTTATACCTGAAAAAAGAACAGTACATCCTGTCATCTTTCTTAAAGCAGTCAGATATGCATTCCCTCGCAAGTGGAGTGACCATAAGAGGATATCTTATGTTGTCGGTTATATCCAAGACGACGCAGCTGTATGGGCGTGTAATGAAGCCGACAGATGCGTCACAAACGAACAATTTGAGAGAGCCTTTCTATCTAAATTTTTGTCACAATTTATACAGGAACGGCTTCGTAGGCAGACTATGGATCCTGAACCATTCCAATCCTAAGCACGGCAATTTGCGCCGGTATTTCGAGAAATATTTAAATGTGGGACAATTCCTTGACGAGCCGGTTGCAACGCGCGACATCCTCCGTGCATTGAACGCAAGACTGCCGTTTAATGTCAAAGAAAAACTTCTGCACATCCTAGACGAAGACGCAGAGTATTTTCTCACAGTGATCTATTCTATTGATATGCTGTACGAAGACCAGCGTTCCGTATGGCAAAACAATTGCTACAATGTTTACACCAGCGTCATGCAAAATACGCAGGGTAGCCAACCCAATTACGGCGTGCCGGCTGCTGTCGGGTACGCAAGCCAACAGAATCAACCGCTTCACAAGGCAAATGTATGTACACATCAGAACCAACGTGTTCAACACAGCACAAACAGTAATTAAATACTTCTTATTCTACTGGCGGCTATCCAAATAAGAGGCCGCGCAACAACAACTACAAAGGTAATAATACACTACTCGCCATTAAAATTGCTACACCAAGAAGAAATGCAGATGATAAACGGGTATTCACTGGACAGATATATTATACTAGAACTGACATGTAATTATATTTTCACGCAATTTGTGTGCATAGATAATGAGAAATCAGTACCCAGAACAACCACCTCTGTACATTGAGTCAAACAGAGTTTGGATGGCGTGTACAGGTACAGCTGCCCAAGCAGCTTAAACACGATACCACAGTTTATCAAGAATCGTGACTAACGTATTGTGACGAGCCAGTTGCTCGGCACCATTGACCAGACGTTTTCAATTGGTGAGAGATCTGGAGTAAGTGCTGGCCAGGGCAGCAGTCGAACATTTTCTGTATCCAGAAAGGCCCATACAGGACCTGAAACATGCGGTCGTGCATTACCTGCTGAAATGTAGGGTTTCGCAGGGATTGAATGAAGGGTAGACCCACGAGTCGTAACACATCTGAAATGTAACGTCCACTGTTCAAAGTACCGTCAGTGCGAACCCAAGATGTGACCGAGACGTGTAACCAATGGCACCCCATACCATCACGCCGGGTGATACGCCAGTATGGCGATGACGAATACATGCTTCCAATATGCGTTCACCGCGATGTCGCCAAACACGGATGCGACCATCATGATGCTGTAAACAGATCATGGATTCATCCGAAAAAATGACGTTTAGCCATTCGTGCACCCAGGTTCGCCGTTGAGTACACCATCGCAGGCGCTCCTGGCTATGATGCAGAGTGAAGGTTAACCGCAGCCATGGTCTCCGAGCTGATAGTCCATGCTGCTGCAAACGTCTTTGAACTGTTCGTGCAGATGGTTGTTGTCTTGCAAACGTCCCCATCTGCTGACTCAGGGATCGAGACGTGGCTTACCCTCCTGAAACCACCGATTCCATATTCTGCTAACATTCATTGGATCTCGACCAACGCGAGTGGCCATGTCGCGATACGATAAACCGCAATCGCGATTGACTACAATCCGACCTTTATAAAAGTCGGAAACGTGATGGTAGGCATTTATCCTCGTTACACGAGGCATCACAACAACGTTTCACCAGGCAACGCCGGTCAACTGCTGTTTGTGTATGAGAAATCGGTTGGAAACTTTCCTCATGTGAGCACATTGTAGGTGTCGCCACAGGCGCCAACTTTGTGCCAAAGCTCTGAAAAGCTAATCATTTGCATATCACAGCATCTTCTTCCTGTCGGTTAAATTTCGCGTCTGTAGCACGTCATCTTCGTGGTGTAGCAATTTTAATGGCCAATAGTGTAATTATCAGAATGGTAAGAAAAATTTTAAGAGAAGCAAAAATAACAATCCCCACCAAACCAGCAACGGAGCTGGAGTAACAACAACTCCGCCGCCCAGTGTCAAAACACTCCGGCACCACCGCAGCAAAACAATAATACAGGCCAGTGGCAATTGCCGACGCCGCAAATGCAAACTCAGAACTGGAATGCATCTACGAACCCGCAGGTGAGTCAAAACATGAAAACGCAACGACCGCCACAGTTCGGAGACTGGAATAAACAATGCCGAAACGTAAATATTATCAAAGTAACTATTGATACTCCACCTCCATCTGTGCTTGCACCCACTATAAATGTGACGACGTCAAACTAAAAACAGTCACTACTGTGTCCCAGGTCGTGGCTGTAGAAGAGTTGGGGGGGTGGGGGGGGGAGGGCAACTTCAATTTAAATTTATTATTTGACCCACCCACCTTGCAACGGCACAATGATCATGTTCCTGACAGTTGTATACAGCAACCATTATTATTCATAAGGTATAATCATGACGAAAACTTGTCTGATGAACTGTTACTTGAGAACACACTATGTCTTTCATCATCCAATGAAATTGTTTAGGCGTCAACTACTGGTGTTGTGGGTAATATTCCCACTACTATTATTCTGGACACAGGAGCGGCTGTTAGTGTCTTGTCCTATGATTTTTACAAGAAAATATGTGAGTTTGAACCCGTACCAGAGTATCCTGTCCAGAACTGTAAAATTTTAACCTCCGTAGGCAATAAGTCTTCTAGGGTTGAGCTACAGCTATTTTTGACAGTCAAGGTAGGTAATAGAATCGTACATTGGCGATTCCTCCCCGTCCAAAACCTGGTCATTAATTGCATTTTAGGTTTAGATATATCGTGCGAGAAGGACAACGCTATTGACTTCTCCCAACGTAAATTTATACTTAGAGATACGGGCAGTGAAATTTCAATTGACCTGGATACCAGGACTTCGAAGCACGATAAACATTGTGCAGGGTACAAGATTCAATCGATACAGGACACTGATGATGTTGATACACAGACACACACACACCTGATGCCAAGTTTGAGGACTTGAAAACTTTCATTAGTAATAAGTTATCAGAATCCACAGCTGTCACACATGATGAACGTAATGAACTTTATGTTGTTTTATCCAAGTATATACAGGTATTTAGCAAACGACCAGGTGTGATCAACACATATGCGTATAAAATACAAGTTAAGCCTCACCAGATTTTCTTCCACAAAACCTATAAGGTGCTACTATCTCAGTGGCTTGCTGTGTGAGTTGAAACAAATGTTAGAGTGGAAAATTATCGAACCTTCCACGTCACCTTACTGCCGCCCTTTACTGTTGTAAAGAAACCCAACGGGAATATCAGAGTTGTTTCGGATGCTCGTGCAATTAATGAGATTATTTTACCCGTTCGCACAAAACCTGAGAATTTAGACGTGCAACCCCAGAAGTTTTTAGATTCTAAGTATTTTTCTACGATAGACCTGAACAATTCCTTCTGGCAAGTCCCAATCACGCCATATTATAGAAAGTATAGAGCAATTATATTCTGGGGGCGAACCTATCAATTTTGTGTCCTTCCCTTCGGTGTGAACGTCAGTTCAGCGGTGTTTATCACCGCATTGGATACTGTACTTGGTGATGAATTGGTTGAATCAGTTACTCACTACGTTGATGACCTGCTAATAGCTAGTAAGACTTGGTCTGAACACATTGATACTTTGCAGAAGATTCTACATAAATTAGCACAAGCTGGGGTGGCAGCTGATCTCAAATAGTCGAAATGTGCTTGCAGTGAAATTAAGTATCTTGGACATATTATTAATGCTCAAGTAAGTTAGACGCAATGAGGAATTTTCCTAGTCCACGGACTAGAAAGCAATTGAAACCTTTCCTTGGACTTCGTTCTTTCTTTCGACGATTTTTACCACACCATCTTTTAAACAGCAAACATCTATGGAACCTACTCAAAAAGAATCAGATACGAATATGGTGAGACCAGTGTCACAAAGACGTTTTTAGTATTGAGCATGTTTTGGTTAACGCCAGCATTTTGGGTCACCCTGATTTTAATTTAGATTCTTTTATGACATGTGACGCCTCATCCTATGGTTTACGCTGTTGTTTGTTTCAAGTTGTAAAGAATGGAGAACAAGAACATGCAAAAACTATTGGTTTTGCGAGCAGCACACTTAGTGAATGTGAACTCACATACTCTACCACAGAACTTGAACACTCTCTATAGTGTGGGCATTTAAGAAATTCAATTATTATTGGTATGGTAAGCACACTAAAATTTATACTGAGCACCAAGCTCTCACATTTCTGTTAATTTGTAAGCTTTTACATCCCAGGTTATCACGTTGGGCTTTATCTTTGCAAATCTATTCCTTTAAAATTAATTAAGGGCAAAGACAACATCATTGCCGACGCTTTGTCTAGTTTACCTCAAGGCTTGAATGAGTGTAACTCTGACCTGGATAAAGTGAATGATTACCGAATACTTCTTATGCAGGATTAGCTATATCACCAGTATTAAACGACTTACGTAGAAATATGTCAACGTTGTAGACATCTGATCCTCGCTGGAATAAGGTAAGAGTTTTACTCACAGATCAACCTGACCATTCTCTGTCCAACCGATATTTGATACATAATGATGTGTTATTTTATCGTCGTCATCCTGAAGCCACTGCTTGGTGTGTTTATTTTCCTAAGGATTCTGAACGCTACCTGATTTGGCACACACGTTTTTTTGGGGTCATTATGGTACAAAGACGTGCCTAGTAAAGCTTAGTACCTATTGTTACTTTAGCGATATGAGACGTAAGATCCACAGTATACTCAAAACTTGTACGATTTGTCAAAAATCTAAACCGCTGAACTTGTCTACGAAGACTGATTTGCATCCTATTCTACCCAGTAAACTTCTAGAAATTGTAAGTTCTGACATAAGTGATCCACATCCCACAAGCAGTGGTGGTGTGAAATATATTCTTGCATTATACGATTTATTCTCCAGTCATGTTAAACTGTATGCTATAAGATCTGATACTGCCGCTGCCCTCATTCGTCGTTTCTCGTGTGACTACATTCCTCGTGTGGGAAAACGGAAAGCTATTTTATCCGTCAATGCTGCATACTATACTGGGTACAAGTGGCGTAAATTTCTCAAGGACAATGGTATTAAGAGTATTTTTATCTCAAGGTATAGTCCGCAGTATAATCCCACTGAAAGTGTGTTCCGTGAGATTAACTGATTCATGAGAACCAACATTTCTGTCAAACACGCCAATTGGGTAACATACTTGTCTTTATTTGAAGAGGTACACAAAACCTCAATGTTTATGAAACTCTGTACACTCCTAATGAGCCCATGTTCGATCGCAATGAAGACAACGATTAGACAACGCCGTTACCAAAACTTTCTTTCCAGCGAAAGACACGCAACGAAAAGGTAAGGGAAGTCAGGGCGACGCTGACTGCTGAAGCCAAAATGAGGAACAAAACTTATGTGCGCACTGTCAAGAGGAAGCAGGAGTTTAAAGCTGGTATGTCTGTGCTTTTGCGTACTCACCGTAAGTCGTCTGCTCTTCAGCGGCGCAACGCTAAGTGTCGTCTGCTGTTCGTCGGTCCGTATGTTATTGTCATCATTGCACATCCTGATGCATATTTGCTATTGTTGTGAGCTTGGTCTTATTTACTGGTGTGGGATGTCGTGTCTAATCCTCCTCTATTTCAAGTGACATCATTTGAAAAAGCAAAACATGTATCTAAACTCGTAATGATTGTAAATATTGTAAACTTATGTAAAGCTATAAGAAAAATATTTCTATGTGACCAATCATACTTGTGTGAAGACAAGAGGAATATGTCTCTATGTTTATGCAAGGCCAATATATAATATGTTTGTACGTATTTGTATCTATGTAAAAAAAACTATATGTAACATGTTTCCATGTGACATGTGGAATAATCGGGTCTACTGCTGGATGTTTGTGTCGCTCTGGCACAGTATTTCGGCCACGTAACTCGTTGCCTTCTTCAGGTGCTATCTGAGACTGCCGTATTGGAGGATCTTGTCCAGTATTTATGCCGAGGCTACCTTCTCTTCAGTAAACAGTTACACTCGAACAAGCTGCTTCCTCGGTAAATTCTCTTTCAATTACGTAGGCGTATCCGCTGATACTCTCTTCTGCAATACACATCAGTCAAGGTTTGAATACGAAATGGCAAGTGGACGTACATTACCGAACGTTAAGGAAAAGCATACGTACGCTGTAATGAAATCTATTCAACCTGTAACTCATTCTTATATTATCCAACTTCATACGTCACCTATTGGATTAGTTGGTAGAAATTTGCACATTTGTTTTCTATAATAATATGGCCAAATCGGACCAAGAATAAGGCATTTAATAACAACAGGTAGCTCCTTTTAAAATGGTTCTTGATGCTAGCGCATCCGGTAAACTTTCACTGAAGCACGTTATCTGTTGACTAGAAAAATTTTCGTTCCAGATTAAAAAACAACACTTTAGTGTTGCTTGACTCTAGGACTGGTCAAATCGATGGAGCTATATTTCAAGAACCGGAAATTCGGAAATCCTTGAATGAAAAATGTATTCGAAAAGAAATAAACTTCCCACGAACCAATGAATACATCCATGTGTTACAAGTCTACTTTTTCAGGAAATGTAAAGTTTTTATTCGCAGACCTGAGGAGTGCATTAGAAATAAACTAATTTTGGAGGCAGCACAAGATACATTACGTGACCGAGTATTAATAATCAAACTTCATTGAGTTGTTTATTACCAGATGTCGTCGCCAGTTTCCAAGGATATTCATTTTTGCTTAGCAGACTTGTCGGTATGTGACAGGGGAAATGTAACGAATTTCAGTAGCGCATTAGAATCAATATTACGATTAGGGAATAGTAATGATGGTATCAGATATCGTGAAGACGGTGCTGTTATTTATTGTCAGTACTGTTCTCAAACGTTCTTCCCAGAACATTTTGTAATAAGACCTCATTAGTACATATGACAACGGTCTTATGATACAGCAAAATACATCAGTATTGAAATACCAGGTAGTAATAGAAATGTAGAAGTCCAGTAGAAACGTGATACCTTATCCTGATCGTACACTGGGGGGACAAAAGTCACGGGATGGTTCTAATATCGTCTCGGGCCTCCTTTTGCCCAGAATAGTGCAGGAACTCGACGTGGAGTGGACTCAACATGTCGCTGTCGTCCATTAAAATTACATCATTGTTAGGGAACTTGAAGTCCATGAACGGCTGCAAAGATCTCCTAGTACCCGATAATATCCATTTCCAATCAATGATCGGTTCAGTTGGACAAGACTCCATTATTGAGCCACCACCAACTTACACAGCGCCTTGTTGACAACCTGAGTCCATGGCTTCGTGAGGTCTGTGCCATACTCGAACCGTACCATCAGCTCTTATCAACTGAAATCGGGACTCATTTGACCACGGCACGGTTTTCCAGTCGCCTAGGGTCCAACTGATATGGTCAAGAGCCCAGGAGAGGCGCTGCAGGGGATTTGCTGTTAGCAAAGGCAGTCGCGTCAGTCGCCTGCTACCATAGCCCATTAACGACAAATTCGGCCACACTGTCCTAGAGGATACGTTCGTTGTACTTGCCACGTTCGTTTCTGTGGTTATTTCACGCTGTGTTACCTGTCTGTTAATAGTGACAACTATACGCACACGCCGCTGCTCTGGATCGTTAAGACCGTCGGCCACTGAGTTGTGTGTGGTGAGAGGTAACACTTGAAATTTGGTATTCTCGGCACCCTCTTTACACTGTGGATCTCACAATATTGAATTCCGTAACGATTTCCGACAGCCGCTGAGCCGAGCGGTTCTAGCCGCCTCAGTCTGGAACCACGCGACCGCTACGGTCGCAGGTTCGAATCCTGCCTCGGGCATGGATGTATGTGATGTCCTTACGTTAGTTAGTTTTAAATAGTTCTAAGTTCTAGGGGACTGATGACTTCAGATGTTTAGTCCCATAGTGCTCTTAGCCATTTGAACCATTTGAACCTAACGATTTCCGATGTGAAATATCCTGTGTGTCTACTTCCAACTAGAATTCCGAGTTCAAATTCGTTATTTCCCGTCGTGAGTTGTATTCACGTCGGATATCTTTTGCTGGCCGCTGTGGCCGAGCGATTCTAGGCGCTTCAGTCTGGAACCACGCGACCGCTACAGTCGCAGGTTCGAATCCTGTCTCGGGCATGGATGTGTGTGATGTTCTTATGTTAGTTAGGTTTACGTAGTTCTAAGTCTAGGGGACTGATGACCTCAGATGTTAAGTCCCATAAGGCTTTGGGCCATTTGAACCATTTTGATATATTTTCACATGAATCACGTGACTACAAATGACCGCTCTACCGGTGCACTGACTTTTTGTACGTCGTGTACGCGTTTTCGCAGCCATACGTATATTTGCATATTGCTATCACATGAGTTTTGTCACCTCAGAGTATAATTATGCACCTAATTATGCATGTTAAAGGATGAAAATTAATGTGTGCGTTACCGTTCAAATTGTTTTTTCGTTACGTTCTTTGCAGCATATTGCGGAGTTTATGTTCTTTAGGGAATAACACTGCAGTTTGCCAGCAAAGCAGACGTATGGCCAATCACTGCATGGCCTTATTGCTCTAAAACTACACTGGTGTCCAAAATTAAAACAACAAACGACCATTTCCCCATGTTGTTTCTAATTCATAGTATAATGCCAACAGATGTCAATGCAATTGTGTTCTTTACGGAAGATGGCATTCCGGTCAATGGACAACCACGTCAACAATGCCGTCCGGGCACCTATCAAACGGGATAGGATTCGCAGGGTAGTCCCACATCCGTAGTCACTGTGTATGCAGTCACAGAGGGTGCAATATGGCACAAAGAAGGCGCCTACCAGACTCTTGCGGTGGAGGGTCATAAGAAGACTAGAAGCAGGACAGTCACAAACTGATGTGGCTCGAAGGCTTAACGTGAATCGTTTTGTTGTCTCTTGGATGTGGTGACAATGTATAGACAGAAACAGTATCCCGAAGACCAGGTCATGGATACAGAAAGGAGAGGACCCTTATTTGGCCCGCATCTCGTGGTCGTGCGGTAGCGTTCTCGCTTCCCACGCACGGGTTCCCGGGTTCGATTCCCGGCGGGGTCAGGGATTTTCTCTGCCTCGTGATGGCTGGGTGTTGTGTGCTGTCCTTAGGTTAGTTAGGTTTAAGTAGTTCTAAGTTCTAGGGGACTGATGACCACAGATGTTAAGTCCCATAGTGCTCAGAGCCATTTTTGAACCCTTATTTGGCCGCAAGGGTACGAAGGTATCGCCTTAGTACTGTACGGCGACTGGCATCTGGCCTCGCAGCATCCACTGGACGTGGTGTATCGAGGCAAACGGTGTACAGAAGGCTTCGGGAGACTCGCCTTTATTTTCGGAGACCTTTTGTATGGGTGCCTCTGATGCGTCATCACACAAGGGAATGTGTAGAGCAGAGTCGTTATCATGCCAACTGTGCGGTCGAACAGTGGGCCAATGATCTTTTCGCACATTTCGATTTAGTCTGGAGAGTGATTCTCGACGCATTCGCATGTGGAGGGAACCTGGTACACGATTTCGGAATCCAAACATCGTGGAAAGTGACCGATATCGAGGATTATCCCTAATGATACGGGCAGGGATTACGTTGACCACTAGAACACCTCTTCATTAAATTGTACCGGTGAATCGGCAACATTTAACTGCTGTCACGTATCGCGGCGAGATCTTGGGACCTAAACTACGGTTGTTGCGAGATGGTGTGGGCCCAGACTTGGTATTGGTGAACGGTAATGCTCGGCTTCATAGAGCACGAGTGGTTGATGTTTTCCTGGAAACGGAACACACTGCACCTATGGCGTGGCCTGCTCACTCTCTCAATTTGAATCCCCTAGACATGTCTGGAATGCGCTAGGGCGAGAGGTTGCATTGCATCAGCATCCACCAACCACTCTCCAAGACTTACTCCCAACTCTTCAGGAAGAATGGGCGTTATTGCCTCAACATGAGACTGATGACATCACTCACATCATGCCCCGTTTTTGTCAGGCCATATTGCAGCCAGACGTGGTAACACCTCATGCTGACCACATTAGCCAGTTGTCAGAATGTTTGTGGAAATCTGTTACGTTGAAAACCGCGAAGAACTTTTTTGTGCTCAGATGGTGCAAATGGCTCTGAGAACTGTGGCACTTAACATCTGAGGTCATCAGTCCCCTAAAACTTAGAACTACTTAAACTTAACTAACCTAAGGACAACACACACATCCAAGTCCGAGGCAGGATTCGAACCTGCGACTGTAGAGGTAGCGCGGTTCCAGACTGAAACACCTAGAACCGCTCAGCTACACCGGCCGGCAACTTTTTTGTCTACCGTTATGCATGTTGCAGCTGTTTACGTTCTGTGTTCCTTATATTGTTTCTACTTAGTAAAGTCTACACTGTTTTGTGTCAAAAAAAAACTCAACCTTGCAAAATTCGTGCTTGTTGCTTTAATTTTGCATACTGGTGTAGGCATATCGTACTTCCTTAACAGAGTGTCTTTACCACTGCGTTCACCCACTCGAAAGGAGCCTGACTTATGAGTTTTACCTTAATGCGACACATAAAATTGAACATCGACCTTGTGAGTCCTCAGTCACAAAAATCGAACCAAGTGGCTCGGTGATTACCACACTGGACTCGCACTCAGGAGGTCGAAGATTTAAATCCCTATCTGGCCATCCTCATTTAGGTTCTCGGAGATTTCCTTAAATCGCTCCAGGCCATTGCCGACGTGGTTCCGTTGAAAATTTCATTTCCCATCACGTCGTAATCTGATCTTGTGCCGCACTATGGACAGGAAGTCAAACTGTAACCTTCCTTCCTTCAAACACAAAATAAATTACCACAAGGAATCATCTCGCTCCTGAGTCACCCGTCAGAAAAATTCCGCATTTCCTGGTCCGTTCATCATGTAAAAATCTCCGAAATTTCTACAAACTGTAACTACACCACTGGCCATTAAAACTGCTACACCAGGAAGAAATGCAGATGACAAACGGGTATTCATTGGACAAATATGTTATACTAGAACTGACATGTGATTACATTTTCACGCAATTTGGGTGCACAGATCAGAGAAATCAGTACCCAGAACAACCACCTCTGGCCGTAATAACGGCCTTGATACACCCGGGTATTGAGTCAAACAGAGCCTGGCTGGCGTATACAGGTACAGCTGCCCATGCAGCTTCAACACGATACCACAGTTCATCAAGAGTAGTGACTGGCGTATTGTGACGAGCCAGTTGCTCGGCCACCATTAACCAGACGTTTTCAATTGGTGAGAGATCTGGAGAATGTGCTGGCCAGGGCAGCATTCGAACATTTTCTGTATCCAGAAAGGCCCTTACAGGACCTGCAACATGCGCTCGTGTATTATCCTGCTGAAATGTAGGGTTTCGCAGGGACCGAATGAAGGGTAGAGCCACGGGCCGTAACACATCTGAAATGTAACGTCCACTGTTCACAGTGCCGTAAGTGCGAACAAGAGGTGATCGAGACGTGTAACAAATGGCACCCCATACCATCTCGCCGGGTGATACGCCAGTATGTCGATGACGAATACACGCTTACAATGTCACTGGATCTTGGCCAACGCGAGCAGAAATGTCGCGATACGATAAACGCCAAAGTCGGAAACGTGTTGGTATGCATTTCTCCTCCTTACACGAGGCATCACAACAACGTTTCAGCAGGCAACGCCGGTCAACTGCTGTTGATGTTTGAGAAATCGGTTCGAAACTTTCCTCATGTCAGCAAGTTGTAGGTGTCGCCACCGGCGCCAACCTAGTGTGAATGCTCTGAAAAGTTAATCATTTGCATATCACAGCATCTTCTTCCTGTCGGTTAAATTTCGCGTCTGTAGCACGCCATTTTCGTGGTGCAGCAATTTTAATGGCCAGTAGCTGATTTAGGCCAGTAGACGATTTGCAGCTATGTTTCGTTCTTGTTTTACATCATTATGCAGCGAGTCTTTGTTCAAGTCTAGAAATTTCACTTCACTACTCTACTTGTCCTAACGGAAAGAACCTTTTCCTCTGCGAGTTTCGTTTCTTTTGTTGGTTACTGGTGCCAGAGGGGAAAGTTAGGCCCTCGTGTCATTCGACCCTCCGATGAGCCGTTAAGCCTCTTCTGAATTCCAGAAAATTATTGCCCCGTATACCCGTAACACCGCACGTCTCCTCAAATTCCGCTCTCACTCGCAGGACAGACGAGAAAATATTGAATTTCCAGCAGGTATTGTAATTGCGCGCGTCCTTGCGTCATTCCAATTAAGTTTTAATAACAGCCCAACATCCATTACTTTCTCACAGGCCTCACAATTTTTTTTTCATCTACCACTGAGGCGACGTCCGACAAGTATCGCTAACTCGTATGACTTTAACCGTCTCTGGCGAGCGAGCGCGCACCAGGAGGGTCGCCTCGGCGGTATCGGCAGTCCTGCCGGCTGCCATTTTAATGCTGTAAGCCAATAATTTGTCAAAGCCTTTCTCTAAACGTAAATAATGGATGAGGCGCGCCTGGAGACCGGCCGGCCCGTATTACGCAGATCAGCGGGCTAAGCCGCGGCCCGGACGGTCGCGCTAATCCGCCCGCATCTGGGCTGGCGACGGTGGCGCCGCCGCCGGCGCGCGACATGAATTATTCTTGGCGGAGCGGCGGCCCTGCCGGGCGCCGCCCGATCGGCGTTGTGGGATAATTGTCGGTTAATCCGCGGGAGATCAGAGGCTGATTCTGAAAAAAAAGAGCGAAAGAGAGAGAGACAGAAACGACACAAATATTTTTTTTTTATCCGGCCGCTACTACAACTGGCGCCCAGAGACTCGTGGTGGCGGGATGAGTGCGAAAAAGGGCTGGGACGTGGCAGTGGGAGGGAGGGGGTGAATTGCAGCTCACGGGCGCGCCAACAAGTTGAAAATCCACGGTGACAAACAGAAGTGGACGCGGCCCCTGGAACAGGCGCGCGGATGGCTACCGCCAAAGGCGGGGCCCCGTTGTCAGTTCGACTGACGGCCGCTTCTCCCCTTTTGAGCACACATTGACAGCCCGGGAGCGATACAGGGCGTGTCTCTGATGGAGAGGGACTTGCCTGCTCACTGACACAGTCAATTCCCAGGTCCTTTCGGCGCACCAGATAAACGTGTCACACACAGAATTTCTCTTTTGGGTGTAAGGAACACGTAGTCGCTTCACCGATAGTACCCAGAGAATTTCTGACAGCGTTTCCTGAACATAAGAGGGATACACTGCCAGTTGTGCTGTAACTAGTCCTAAGCTTGATCTGTGTTCTTGCTCTAGATCTCGCCGCCGTCTAATAATGTAATAATGGCATTCAGTAAGTGACGCAACAAATGTTTCGTTCTCGGCCAATTTCGGTTGAAAAATGCGGTATTTACTGTGGGGCGTCGTGGAATATTCCCGCCTCAGCCCGTATTGTTTCATGTTTGAGCCAACACTATACTCGGTACGGGCTTTTGTTGAACTTTCGAGAACATACCTTCACCGAGGAGTCAAGCGGTATATTGCTCCTTCCTACGTGTATCTCGCGAAGAGACCATGAGAATAAAATCAGAGAGATTAGAGCCCACACAGAGGCATACCGACAGTCTTTCTTTACACGAACAATACGAGACTGGAATAGAAGGGAGAAACGACAGAGGTACTCAAAGTACGCTCCACCACACACCGTCAGGTGGCTTGCGGAGTATGGATGTAGATGTAGATGTAGATGAAGTGTAGAAAGGTGGTGGCGCTATACGTAGCATATAACGGAGGTGCTTTCCAAGTACAGAGGTGTCATTGCCTTTCTTTCAGTGGTAAATCAGAGCGTCGTAAAAATCCATAGGCGCTTGTAGAAAGTCTACGGAGACCTGGCAGTGAATAAAAGCACCGTGATTCGTTGTCATCATCGAAATAATGTCGCGCAAACCTGATCGATCTCCCACCCGTCGGCCAGCTGCACACAGCTGTAACTTATGCAGTTTTGGAACGTGCGGACACTCTTTTCGAGGTGATCGACGAATTAAAACCTAACACCTCGCTGCACAACTAGACGTCTTTGTTGGTAGTGCTGACACTCTCGCCCATCACTTGGGGGTTTTCAAAGGTATGTGCTACCTAGGTTCCACGCCGCTGAACAGAACACCAAAAAGAGCAACGAAGGACCTTCTGAGAGCAATTTCTTCCGCGCTACGAAGCTGATCGTAACATTTTTGCTGTCGAAGATTATTGGTTGATTTAGGGAAGGGGACCAAACAGCGAGGTCATCGGCCCCATCGGACGAGAGAAGATGGGGTAGGAAATGGGCCGTGCCCTTTCAAAGGAACCATCCCGGCATTTGCCTGAAGCGATTTAGGGAAATCACGGAAAACCTAAATCAGGACGGCAGGAAGCGGGTTTGAACCATCGTCCTCCCGAATGCGAGTCGAGTGTGCTAACCACTGCGCCACCTTGCTCGGTCCGAACATTTTGAAAGGCGATGAAACATGGGTTCATCACTTCGGACCGGAAACAAAACAGCAATCCACGGAGTGGCGCGACACCGCCTCTCCTCCGAAGAAAAGGTTCAAAGCTGCACCCTCAGCCGGTCTTCTGGGACTCTGAACGGGTTATTCAGTTTGATATCTTCTCTCATGGTGCAACGATCAACTCTGAAGTGTATTGTGCTACCCTCAGGAAACTGAAGGAAGAACTTCAGCGTGTTCGTAGCCACAAAGCTTCCTCTCCGTGACAAAGCAGGGTCTGAAAGAAGTCTGCGCAGCCGAGAGGAACTCACAGAACTTCATTGAACTGTTTTTCCTCATCCACCCTACAGCCGGATCTCGCGACTTCCTACCACTATCTGTTTCGTCCAATAAAGGATGCACTTCACTGAAAGCAGTATGTGGATGATGGGATTATTGATTTATCAAGACGTCGGCTCCGACATTGATCAGTAGAGTGGTACTATGCAGTCATACAGGTTCTCCGAGGAAGGTGACGTAATGTCATCGCACTGAACGGAGATCTTGCTGAGAAATACAGTTTTGTAGCCAAAACGTGAGGAATAATATAGTGTATTGGAATCCTGAATTAAACCAACCGGCTTCCAGAAAGAAACGTGTTGCATTAGTTCCTGAACGTCCTTCACAATGTACTTGCGTGCACTCAGTTACGAGTCCTGGTACTGAATAAGAAGTAGGTGTAAACTGACTGAAATCATCTCACTGAAAATAAGTAGATTTTGGCTCATTTTAACAACTGCTTAAAAGCCTGTAATACCGATTTTAAAACCTGGAAAGTCGGCAGCTGAACCAGAAAGCTACACGCCAATATCCTAGCCATGCCGTGTGCCTAAAATCTTAGAGCGAATGTTGCTGAACCGTTTTATTCATGTTACAGGGCCAGCTCTAGCACAAGAACAAGCAGGTTTTAGACGAGGATAAAGCTACACATCTCACCTCCTCAGTTTCACACCGTCTACTGAAGATACCAATGATAAAATCAGCTACATTTGTAAGAATTATTTATTGCTAAAAGAAAAGAGCGACCCGGTTTCAGGACATATGTCCCATCTTCAGGTGCAGCTGCAACAATATTCAAAAGAATAACAATGTCTATCCCCGTGGTTATAATGAAGCTACAGAGAAAAAAGAGAGATTCTAAAAAACGCAAGTATACAAAAATGTGAGTCCATAAGAATGCATAATTAGGGTTAAAAGAGTTAAAATATATTGGAGGAATGCATCCCTGCTACATTACGTGTAAGAGAATATTCTCTTCAGCATAAGGTTCGCCAGTAAGCCTCTCGCAGAAGAGGATCTACATAAAAGGATAGAGATCCCCAATAAGAAGAGCGAAAACCACAGTTAAATGGAATAAAATATAGAAACAATTAACGGCTTGACATCTCAAATACCTCATTAAAAATCTTATAATGGTCCAGGGGGAGGGGGGGGGGCGTCACACGTCGACCCCCAAGAAGACAGACGAGCCTTTTTTCTAACACGAAAACTTCCAAAAAAAGGGGGTAGTATAGGCGGTGTTCCTGCATGTGTGTGAAGAAAACAATGTCACCTCCTGAGTGAAGTTTAAGAGTCACCATTGCTTCATACACACGCATCACACCAGTACGACATACAAACCAAAGCTGAAACGCCGGCAGGAGCGGCCGTGTACCCGTAAAATTAGCGAATGCACTGCTTACGCCATCTGACTCTCAAAATTTAGATTAATGTGGACTCCAACAACAGGTCTAATAAATCAACAACTATCATTCGCCGCAGTGAAAGCTAACTGTAGCTTCATGTACGGGCGAGGCACTAATCGCTCTGAATGTGAATACATTGCCGCGCAGCCGAGCAGTCTTGGGCGCTGCAGTCATAGATTGAGGGGCTGGTCCCGGCGGCGTTTCGACTCCTCCCTCGGGCATGGATGTGTGTGTGTGTTTGTCCTTAGGCTAATTTAGGTTAAGTAGTGTGTAAGCTTAGGGACTGATGACCTTAGCAGTTAAGTCCCATAAGATTTCACACACATTTGAACATTTTGTAAATACATTGCAAGCGAACCACTAGGGTCCAACCAAAGTAAACCGACATAATTGCTGCAAAGTCACGCTAAGAAAGCCTAGTCCCAAATCGTCACTAATTTGTATGTGTACGAAGTTGCAGAACAGCTAATAGCCGCGCGGAGTGGCCGCGCGGAGTGGCCGCGCGGCTTAGGGCGCCATGTCACTAATTGCGCGGCCGCTCCCGCCGGATGTTCGAGACCTCCCTCGGGCATGGGTGCGTGTGTTGTTCTTAGCATAAGTTAGTTTAAATTAGTTAAAGTAGTGTGTAAATCTAAGGACCGATGACCTCAGCAGTTTGGTCCCTTAGGAATTCATACACATTTGAACATATATGAACAACTAATACAAATGGAAGGAAACCTATAAATCACTTACAGCAATTACAGCGGAACGCATTAAATTAGTGACTATTTGAAACTATGCTCTCTAAGCGTGCTATATGAATTTTTCAATGACATTTCAGGAATTATGCACAGTTTACTTTCGTTTGACCCTGTTGGTTCGTTTGCAATACACGCAGGTGCAGACGCGGTTATCTACAGGGTGTCCGAAAAGTCTTTCCCTGATTACATAAATTGATAACTCAGGCTACAAGTAAGACACAAATATGAAACTTGTGACGAATTCTTTACAACTATCAAAGTTTTTTTTTCTGATTTAGGTTCGCAGTACGTAAGTAGTGGATGAGGTGCAGTGCCCAAGAAGCCATGTAAACCAATCAGAAAAAGGCACAGTGTGTCCTGTGGTACCATGAGACACGATCACAAACCACTGTGCAGAGACACTTCCAGACAACATGTGGAAGGAATCCACCTGATATAATAAGTACCTCGCTGGTACATGAGAGAAGTTAGCCCTAACTGCAGCGGATGCAAGATTGTGGTTTATTATACCTGTTGTTGGTGAGCACATGAATTTTAATTTTGAGCGTCAAATGGCGTGAGCAGTCCCTTCGCTAACTTTAAGAATACACGGCCGCTCAAGCCGGCATTCCAACTTTGGCTTGTGTCGTACTGATCTGATGGGCCCGCAGCTCGTGGTCTAGTGGCAAGCGTTGCTGTCTCTGGATCACGGGGTACCGGGTTCGAAATCCTGGAAGGGTTGAGAATTTTCTCTGCCAGTGACTGGATGTTTGAGTTGTCCTCATCATTTCATCATCGTCTTCATCATCATAATCATTCGTCACAGTGGCTAGTTTGGAATGTGTTAAATTGAGACTTTGTACTGGTGCTGATGCCCGCGCAGTTGAGAGCTCCACGATCCAAACTATATAAACTGATCTGATGGGCGTCTATGAAGCACTGGTGAATCGCAAATTTTACCCAGCGGGTTATGATATTACTGGTATTTTTATTTTAAATAGTGTAATATTGTACTTATCACTTTTCCTAGTGGCAAGCTCCTGAAATGTTAAAATGGTGCATAGAAAATTTTTATCTGTGGGTAATGAAATTACATCTTCCCCCAACCAACATCAGATTCCCATCAGACAGACGAGAATGTTGAGCGACGGCATTGTTTAGAAGCCAGTGACCGATCTAAAAACTACGCAGTTTGCGTAATTACATTGCCCGGATACTGATACAAAAGACCGGTAAAAGATGTCTCAGGGACACTGAAATAAAAGTTTGATAAAGGAATAGCCGACTGAACACTAGTAGCGTTCGGCTGTGACCAACAAACAATTCGTCAGCAACTTTCCTTCGCTGCAACCGGAAAAAGGTATAAAATGCAGCATAATAATTTGATATGGAGAGTTAATAAAAAATGAAAGTTGATTGTTAATTTAAATACGGCTATTTTAATATAATTAGTATGATTATTGAACCGAAAGTTATAGATACGAGAGCGACTCTTACATTTCGTGAAACAGCCATCTAAAACAAACAAGAAAGAGAGAGAGCTTACGGCTCCTGCTTTTATATAATCAAAAACAACTTACGGCGACTGCCTTCAACTTTCTTTAGAGTTTCGCTACAAAGACACTTCTGTCGATCTTTCTGTACCGGAACAAAAAAAAAAAAACCATAAAACCTCCTTTTTTTTGGAAGTTTCAGCGTTCACAAGAACGCCCATCTGTGTTCATGCGGATCCATGTGCAGCTTGCCCCTCAGCTTGGACCGTTGTAAATTTTGTAATGGGGGATTTGGGATGTCAGGCCGTTAATTCTTTATATTTTTTCCCATTTAACTGCGGCAACTGCACTAATTGGGTTCCTTTATCATTTTATGTAGATCCTCTTCTGCGAGTAGTTTCTGGCAGATCTAGGACTAAAGGGTAAATTATCTTGCCTGTCATGTACTAGGGATGCATTATTTTAAATATTTTAATCTATTTTTAACCTTATGTAGGCATTCTTGTGGACCCACACTTTAATGTACGTTTGTATAGAAACCAAATGGCAGTTATAAGAGTCGAGGAGCATGAAAGAGAAGCAGTGGTTCAGAAGGGAGTGAGACATGGTTGTAGCCTATCCCCAATGTTTTTCAGTCTTTACTGAGCAGTAAAGGAAATAAAGGAAAAATTTGGAGTAGGAAATACACTCCATGGAGAATAAATGTAAACTTTGTGGTTTGCCGATGACACTGTAGTTCTGTCACAGACAGCAAAGGACTGGGAAGAGCAGTTGAACAGAATGGACAGTGCCTTGAAAGGAGGATATAAGATGAACATCAAAAAGAGTAAAATGAGGATAATGCAATGCAGTCGAACTAAATCATGTGATGCTGAGGGAATTAGATTAGGAAATGAGACACTTAAAGTAGTAGATGAGTTTTGCTATTTGGGGAGCAAAATAACTCATGGTGGTCGAAGTAGAGAGGATATAAAATGTAGATTTGGGGAGAATTGGGGAGAAGAGGAATTTGTGGCACAATTTGACTAGAAGAAGGAATCGGTTGATAGGACACTTCCTGAGGCAACAAGAGATCACCAGTTTAGTACTGGAGGGAAGCGTGGAGGTTAAAAATCGTAGAGGGAGACCAAGAGATGAATACACAAAGCAGATTCAAATGGATATAGGTTGCATTAGTTACTCAGAGATGAAGAAGCTTGTTCAGGGTAGAGTAGCATGGACAGCTGCGTCCAACCAGTCTCTGAAGACCACAACAGCAACAGGGAGGGGGTTCTCTGAATTTCCGTTTGTTCTCTTAAGCTTCATTATAACCATGAGGATAGGTATTATTATTCTGTTAAGTATTGTTGCAGATGCACCTGTAGATGGGATATCTGTCCTGAAATCGGATAGTGCTTTCCTCTTTGAAATAAATAATTTTTACAACTATAGTGGGTTTTCTTATTGACAATGAGTAACAGTTGTGGATGTCCCGTGAAGAGAAACGTGTGTATTGAAGAGGGCTTTGAAGCCTAGAAAGTACAGGACTAGCTCTTGTCGACATGATGGCTGATTGTGATACCGGAAACCATCGTGCAGTTTCACAGAAGATCTATGGTATGACAAAAGACCTTCGTTTCACCTAAATTATTTAAAGTTTACTCCAAAACAGGAAATGTTATGTGGACTTCCAGGTTCAGCGTAGTCAATAGAGATATCAAAGAAGTGGTTTACCACAATTAAGTGTTCTTTCACCTAAGATATTTAACTTCTGTGTCACTGACCGCCCACATCCGGTGAATGCAAGGGATTTCCCTTATGTCAATGATACGCCGCTAGCGTATCAAGAGAAACCATTAGAGATGTTGCAGCCCACCTGACGGACGCGGTGAGGCAGCCGAATGCCTATTACTCCAACAACCAACATCAAACAAATCCGGTTAAAGCACACTTGTGTGCCTTACATCTTAAGCACAACCAGGCACGTCGCAAACGTGATATTACGAGGCAAGGGATGCAGTTAATAAATTCTAACCATCCAAAATATGTGGGAGTCACTCCGGGTCGTAATCCGACCTAAACGTAAATCTACATCCTCGTGATTACTCTGCTATTCACAATAAAGTGCCTGGTTGAGGGTTCAATGAACCACCTTCAAGCTGTCTCTCTAGCGTTCCACTCTCGAACGGCGTGCAGGAGAAACGAGCTCTTAAATTTTTCTGTGCGAGCCCTGATTTCCCTTATTTTATCGTGATGATTATTTCTCTCTGCATAGGTGGGTGCCAACAGAACGTTTTCGCAATCAGAGAAGAAAATTAGTGATTGAAATTTGATGAGAAGATCCCGCCGCAGCGAAAAACGCCTTTGTTTTAATGATTGCCACTCCAATTCACGTATCATGTACGTGTCACCTTCTCCCCTATTTCGCGATGATACAAAACTAGCTGCCCTTCTTTGAACTTTTTCGGTGTCATCCGTCAGTCCCAGCTGATGGGGATCCCAGACCGCACAGCTATGCTTCAAAATAGGGCGGACAAGCATGTGTAAGCAATCTCTTTAGTAGACGTGTTGTACCTTATAAGTGTTCTGCCAATGAATCGCAGTAGTTTTTTTGCTCTGTCCACAACATTAGCAGTGCGATAGTTCCAATTTACGTTGTGTGTAATTGTAATCCCTAAGTATTTGTTCATCATTTTGATTTGCAGCCATCAGGTTTGTGTGATTACCGTGTAATCGAAATTTAGTAGCACAGGGAGAATACGAGAGTGGAGGTAGAAGAAAGCAGTAATATCCTCCGCAAGATCACTGGTAGTACGTGACGTTCTTGATCACAAACCCTGAGAACGACATCTGGGACAAATTTCATGGTGCTGCAGAGTATGTGTGGCCAGTCTGGTACAAGTGCAAGTAAGCAAACGTAGTGGACAAGGGGCTAAACGAAACGTGTAGACTTATTACAAAAAATGGTTCAAATGGCTCTGAGCACTATGGGACTTAACATCTGAGGTCATCAGTCCCCTAGAACTTAGAACTACTTAAACCTAACTAACCTAAGGACATCACACACATCCATGCCCGAGGCAGGATTCGAACCTGCGACCGTAGCGTAGGCTTATTACAGGTTGTCTTAAACCTACGCCACTTGTAAAGCTCGCTGGCATAGAGTCACAAGATATTCGTCGTGAAGTAGCTGCCAAGGCGGAAAGAACAGATTAGGCTCATCAAGAAAACCGTCCACTGCATGTCCACGTTCCAGCATCCCCAAGGTTGAGGTCCCGAAGACGTTTCCTTAAGACCACTTCAAAGGACAGCACTGGATCATGTGGAGATCACTCAACCGCCTGCGTTCTGGAATTGGAAGGTCCAAGAGTAACCTCCAAAAATTGCTGCTCTGGATACCATGTACTGTGAGTGCAGAGAACTACATACTATGAAGCACCTAGCCAACTGGATTGTCTACTACGTCCTGCATCTTGCACGGAGGTAGATCTTCTGCTTGGAACAATAAGTGCAACTGAAGTTCAAATAGTTCAAATGGCTCTGAGCACTATGGGACCTAACTCTTGAGGTCATCAATCCCCTATAACTTACAACTATTTAAACCTAACTAACCTAAAGACACCACTCACATCCATTCCCGAGGCAGGATTCGAACCTGCGACCGTAGCAGTCGGGCGGTTCTGACTAAAGCGCCTAGAACCGCTCGCCTACCGCCGCTGGCGCAACTGAAAGATTTTGGTCAAGAGTAGTGGAGCTTGCTAATTCTTACTTTCATCTGTTTCTAATGGTAATTACCATGTATTTTATTAGTTTCCTGACTCAAATAAGTAACTGCATAAATGAGTGAACCATAGAACGAAGCTTTCACTAGGTTGTTGTAAACCCAACTACAAGGTACCAAAGAATAAACAGAAACTAAGCAAGACTGCTCATTTATCTACTAGAAATTACTGTTGTTGTTGTTGTTGTTGTGGTCTTGAGTCCAAAGACTGGTTTGATTCAAGTCTCCATGCTACTCCAACTTGTGCAAGCCTCTTCATCTCCGAGTAATTACTGCAACCTACAGCCGGCCCGTGTGGCCGAGCGGTTCTAGGCGCATCAGTCTGGAACCGCGCGACCGCTACGGTCGCAGGTTTGAATCCTGCCTCGGGTATGGATGTGTGTGGCGTCCTTAGGTTGGTTAGATTTAAGTAGTTTTAAGTTCTAGGCGACTGATGACCTCAGATGTTAAGTCCCATAGTGCTCAGAGACATTTTTGGCCACCTACATCCCTCTCAATCTGTTTACTGCATTTATCTCTTGGTCTCCCTCTACGATTCTACGCCCCCCCCCCCCCCCCCACCCGCCTCCTCACGCTTTCCTCTAGTACTGAACTGGTGATCGCATGACGTCTCACAATGTATCCTACCAACCGATCCCTTCTTCTACTCACATTGCCACAATTCTACTCAGTACCTCCTCATTAGTTACGTGATCTACCTATCTAATATGCAGAATTCTTCCGTAGCAACACATTTAAAGCTGCTGTTCTCTTCTTGTCTAAACTATTTATCGTCTATGTTTCACTTCTACACATGCTTACTCTCCGCACAAATACTTTCAGAAAAGACTTCGTGAAACCTAAGTCTATACTCGATGTTAACAAATTTCCGTTCTTCAGAAACGCTTTTATTACCATTGCCAATCTCCATTTTATACCCTTTCTACTTCGTCCATCATCAGTTATTTTTCTGCCCAAATAGCAAAACTCATCTACTACTTTAAATGTCTCATTTCCTAGTCTAATTCTCTTACTATCACCTGATTTAATCCTACTTCATACCGTTATCATTCTTTTTGCTTTTGTTGATGTTCATCTTATATCCTCCTTTCAACACTCTCCATTCCGTTCATCTGCTATTCCAAGTCCTTTTCTGTCTATGACATAATTACAAAGTCATCGTTAAACTTCTAAGTTTTTATTTCTTCTCCCTGTACTTTAATTCCTACTCCATTTTTTTTCTTTCCTTCACAGTTTCCTCATTATACAGACTGAATAACCACTGACTCCCTTTCACGGCACTCGGCTCTTATAACTGCAGTCTCGTTCCCTTACAACTCGTAAATAGCCTCTCGCTCCCTGTATTTCACCCCTGTTACCCTCAGAATATGAAAGATAGTATTCCAGTCAACACTGGCAAAAGTTTTCTCTAAATCTAGAAATGCTTCAAACGTAGATTATCCTTTCCGTAACCTATCTTCCACGATATTGCTTTGCGTATACCAACACCTCTTCGGAATTCAAACTGATCTTCCCCGAAGTCGGCTTGTATCAGCTTTTTCATTCTTCTGTAAAGCATGCGTGTTAATATTTTGGAACCGTGACTTACTAGACTTATTGTTATGTAATTTTTACACCTACCAGCACCTGTTTCCTCTGGAATTGGATTTGTTATATTCTTCTTGAAGCCTAAGAGTATTTCGCCGGTCTAATACATCTTGCCCAACAGATGGAAAAGTTTTGTCATGGCTGGCTGTCCCAAGGTTATCAGTAGTTCCAACGGAATACTGTCTGCTCCCAGGGCCTTGTTCCGACTTAAGTCTTTCAGTGCTCTATCAAATTCTTCATGCAGTACAATATCGCCCATCTCATCTTCATCTACGTCCTCTTCCATTTCCATAATGTTGCCCTCAAATACACTTCTCTTGTACAGACTCTATATACTTCTTCCATCTTTCTGCTTTTCCTTCTTTGCTTAGTACCGATTTTCCATTTGAGCTCTTGATATTCGTACAGGTAGTTCTCTTTCTCCAAAGGTCTCTTTAATTAACCTGTAGGCTGCATCTACATTTCCCCTCATGATATTTGCTTCTAAATTCTTCATTTGTACTCTAGCCATTCCTGCTTAGCCATTTTGCACTTCCTGTTAATCTCATCCTTTAGACATTTGTATTTCCCTTCGCCTGCTTCATTTATTACATTTTATATTCCTTTCATCGATTAAGGTCAATATCTCTTGTGTTACCCAAGATTTCTACTAGACCTCGCCTTTTTAGCTACGTGGTCCTCTGCTGCCTTCACCACTTCATCTCTCAAAGCAACCCATTCTTCTTCTTCTCTATTCCTTTCCCCTTTTGATGTCACTAGTTCTCTAATGCTCCCTCCGAAAGTCTCTACAACCTCTGGTTCTTTCAGTTTATCCAGGCCCCACCTCCTTAAAAATCTACATTTTTGCAGTTTTTTCAGTTTTAATCTACAGTTGCTAACCAATAAATTGTGGTCAGAGCCAAACCTCACCTTGGATGTGTCTATCAGTTTAAAATTTGGTTCTTAAATCTCTGTCTTACCATTATATAAACAGTCTAAAACCTTCCGGTGTCTCCAGGCCTGTTCCACGTACACAATCTTCTTTCATGATTCTTAAACCAAGTGTTAGCTATGATTAAGTTGCGCTCTGTGCAACATTCTACCAGTCGGCTTCCTCATTCATTTTTACCCCAGTCAATATTCGCCTACTGCTTTTCCTTCTGTTCCGTTTCCTACTATCGAATTCCAGTCCCCCATGACTTAAATTTTCGTCTCCCTCAACTACCTGAATAATTTCTTTTATCTCGTCATACATTTCTTCAATCTCTCCATCACCTGCGGAGCTAGGTGGCATATAAACTTGTACTACTTCGGTATGTGTGGGCTCCGAATCTAACTTGGCTACAGTAATGTATTCACTATACCGTTCACAGTAGCTTATGCTGTTTCTATTTTTTTTAACATTACTAAACCTACTCTTGCATTACCCTATTTGATTTTGTATTTATAATCTTGTATTCGCCTGACCAAAAGTCCTGTTCCTCCCGCCATCGAAATTCACTAACTCCCACTACATCTAACTTCGACCTATCCGTTCCCCTTTCTAAATTTCCTATCTTACCTGCCCGATTAAGGGATCTGACATTCCACGCGCCGATCTGTAGAACGCCAGTTCTGTTTCTCCTGATAACAACATCCTCCTGAGTAGCCACTCAGAGGATGCCATCATCATTTGACCATGCAGTAGAGCCTCGGGAAAAATTCCATTTGTAGTTTCTCATTTCCTCCAGCTGTTCGCAGTACCTGCACAGCTAAGCCGTTTTGGTTGATGTTATAAGCCCAGATCAGTCAATCAGCCAGACTGTTGCCCCTGTAACTACTGAACAGGCTGCTGCCGCTCATCAGGAACCACACGTTCGTGTAGCCTCGCAACAGGTACCCCTCCACGGCTGCACCTACGGTACCGCTATCTGTATCTCTGAGGCACCAACGACAAAGTCCATTGTTCACGGGGGGAGGAGAAGTTGCTATGACATTAACATTATTCCGTCAATCATTCTTAATACATGAAGTCCTGAAATTACCAAATACGATGAATCTAGCCACAATAGTGACCAGCGCAACGTAACCTCTCTGCATCTCTGCTCCGCGCCTTGTAGAGTGCGGTGGAACTTAACTTGGGAGCTCAGATGTAAGACATGTATCTGTATACTTTAAACTGATTCGTCATAGTATACTGGAGATATACTTCTATCCACATGATGATGATGATGTCCTCCTCGCCGTGTCCTGCGACAGCGACTCTGTCAGTCTTCTCTGTCCTTTGTTGTCGTAGGCTCGGATGTGGCTCGCGAATCCGAATTTCGCTTTGAATATCCTGTTGCATTAAGCACAGTGAAGTTGACCAGCAGAGTTGTAAGTATACGTGTAGACAGGCTTGCTGTTGTTGTTGTTGTGGTCTTCAGTCCTGAGACTGGTTTGATGCAGCTCCCCATGCTACTCTATCCTGTGCAAGCTTCTTCATCTCCCAGTACCTACTGCAACCTACATCCTTCTGAATCTGCTTAGTGTATTCATCCCTTGGTCTCCCTCTACGATTTTTACCCTCCACGCTGCCCTCCAACGCTAAATTTGTGATCCCTTGATGCCTCAAAACATGTCCTACCAACCGATCCCTTCTTCTAGTCAAGTTAGACAGGCTTGAGCTGAGATTTTCGGAGCTCTATTTTAGCATCCAGGTTCATTAGACGCTTTTGCTCGAATTGTTCGATGCTCTTATGTACAGTTGATCGCCACTCCGATCGGCGCAATGCTAGCTCCTCCCAACGGTTGCTTGGAATGCCACAGGCTGCAAGGTGGCGTTTAATGGTGTCTTTATATCGCAGGTGTTGACCACCTTTCCTCCTCTTCCCGCACGAGAGCTGCGAGTAGAACACCGCTTTAGGCAGCCTACTGTCATCCATGCGTACTATGTGACCACTCCATCTCAATTGATGTTTCGTTATTAAAGCTTCAATACCAGCCAGTTTCACGCGGCGCAAAATCTCCGTGTTTGGGACACGGTCTTCCCATTTCATGCGCAGAATTGATCTCAGACATCGAAGATGAAATTTATCTAGCTTCTTAATGTCAGCTTTGTAACAGCACCAGGTTTCCGAGGCATAGAGTAAGGTGGATAATACTACTGCTTTGTAGACTGCAATTTTTGTTTGTAGTTTGAGATCATGTGATTTCCATACTCGGTCATTAAGCTTACCGAAGGCTGAGGCTGCGCTGGCTATACGCGCTGCGATTTCCGTTGTCGGCTGTTGTCACTTCTAATTTGGCTTCCCAGGTATTTGAAATTTGACACATTTTGCAAGGGTTTGTTATTTATCTCAATACTGGAGTCATCTGCATTAAGACCTCTAAGTGGCTGTTTGAGAATTTGCGTCTTAGTGATGCTAATGGCTAAGCCAAATCTTCTGCAGGAGGCATTTAGCCGATTTATGTAAGTCTGAAGAGTTCCGCAAGAATTTGCCATCATGCATACATCATCCGCGCAGAGAATCTCTAAGATGGATAGTATGGTTACGCGACTTTTTGTTCTGAGGCGAGCGATGTTGAAGACACTTTTGTCTGTCCTTGTGTCGAGACTAATTTGATTACTACAGGCTTTGGTCACGTCTCTCATAACAACTGCGAAGTAAAGTGAGAAGAGTGTGGGAGCCAGAACACAGCCTTGTTTTACATCACATGTCACGGGAAACTGTTCTGAGAGCTTGTCCTCATGGCGGATTTTTGCCATTGTGTTTTCGTGAAACTGCCGAATCAAACTGACAATTTTGTCAGGGCACCCAGTTTTCTTTAGTATGATCCAGAGAGCTTCCCGTGGGACACGATCAAAAGCTTTTTCCAGGTCTACAAAGCACATGAACAAAGGCCGATGTTGCTCTAAGCTTTTCTCTTGCATTTGTTTGACAACAAATATGGCATCCACTGTGCCTCTGGCGAAAGCCACACTGGGTCTCTGGTAGCAGTTTTTCTGCAAAGTGTGTTAACGGGGTGTTAATTATGTGGGCAAGGACTTTTCCCGCTGCTGAGAGAAGAGAAATGCCCCTGTGGGAGTTGCAGTCTGATATGTCACCCTTGCCTTTATAGATCTTGGAAATACAAGCATCTTTCCAGTCTTGTGGAATCATTTCATACTCCCAAATCCTTAAGATCAGAGCAAACAATGGTTTCTTGACGTTTGGCCTCCTATATTTATATAGCTCTGATGGCAAGTTATCTAATCCTGCTGTTGTGTCATTTTTCAGCTTAGCCAGTGCTGTAATGAATTCATCGTAGGAAGGGGCATCCGCAAGTTGTTCCTCAACTGGCAGGTCTTCAAGTGCTTCTATGTATGGAATATCGGTTGTCTGATGGTCGGGATTAAGAACGTCATTAAAATGTTCCGCCCACCGAGACAGGATGTCACTCTGTTGCGTCAGCCGACAACTTTTATGTTTGTTATAGACTGGTCTATCTTCCCAACTCTTGGACCAAAGATAGTTTTCAGGGACTCAAAGAATCTGCCCGTTTGGTGTGTGTCGGCATATAACTGTATTTCATTTGCTTTATTTGCCCACCAACTGTCTTTGAGAGCACGTACCTTCACTTTCAGATTTTAATGCGCTGCTCTACGCTTGTTATCATCAGGGGTGCGAAGAGAGGTTCTGAAATCATTAATTAGCTTTCTGATCTCTGGATCTGAGTCGTCAAACCAGTCCTGGTGCTTCTTCTGAGGCTTTCCCAAGTCTTCTGAAGCACAGCCACGCAGTCTGTTAGCGTATGCACTCCACTGTTCATCTACAGGGGCAGATTCAGATATCAAAAGGCCATCGACACCAAATTTTTCATCCAGTATTGCTCTCATAGTCTGATCATTGGCCAAGATTTTGCAGGACAATTTTGTTGGTATTTTGTGTGAAGCTCGGCGTGGTGCCTTCAAAGTTATCTTTAATTTGGACCTCACGAGTCGATGGTCTGTCCATCCCTGAGCGCCTCTCATTGCACGTGTGACCAGTACGTCACCAAGATCTTTTTTCCGTACTATCACATAATCCAGAAGGTGCCAGTGTTTAGATCGCGGATGCATCCATGTCGTTTCATATTTTTCAGGCAGACGAAAATATGTATTTGTCAGACAGAATTCAAACTCGGCACATAGAGTTAGAAGATCCAAACCATTCGAGTTGCATTTTCCAATCCCATGGCGACCGAGGACTCCATTCCAAGCACTGAAATCATTCCCAACACGAGCATTAAAATCACCAAGTAACAAAAGTTTATCTGCAGAAGGAATATCCCTAAGGACATGTCGGAGGTCTTGGTAGAACTTGTTCTTCTCTTCATCCGGAGATGGCAATGTAGGTGCGTATACATTGATCAAGTGAAGATATTTCTTGGATGCCAGGTGAAGTCTGAGTGTTATTATTCTGTCACTGATACCTTTTGGGAGTTCTGTTAGTGAACATGCCAATTTATTGCGTATGGCAAAGCCTACCCCACTTTCCGCCCTTTCGGTGGATGATTTTCCACCCCAGTAGTAGTAGGTATAACCTCCTAGCGGTTCACATAACTGTCCAGTCACTAAGATGTGTTTCACTTATGGCGGTAATGTCGATGTTATATCTAGCCAATTCCCTTGCGATAAGTCCTGTCTTTCTCTCTGGGCACTGATTATGGTCGTTATCCAGTAAAGTACGGACGTTCCAGACTCCAATCATTAGATATTTAAGGTAACTGTTTATTTTATTATTTTTTCGACCGCATATGTTAGTGAACAAGTGACCGCAGTTTGCCACTTGTGCTGGGTTGAGACGGGCTATGTTTAGGCCACCTTTTCTAGGCCCCTCCCTGGATTAGGGAAAGCAGAGCGATCCTAAATAGGGCTGCTTTGTCGTCTGACGAGCTGCCGAACCAGTCCTCCCGTCTCTCACGAGTACCAGAACGACCATCACCGTCTGACCGCCTAACGTGCAGAGCACCAACTAAGGTTCAGGTACACCAAACCCTTGCCTCACCATCAGTACTCCATCGCCGCAGGACTTTCAAAGCTCATAGTCCATTGAAACTTTGCCGGAGTCATCTGCGCGTGAAGCTATTTAAAGTGGACAAGCAGCTGTGCAGATGCAGATCCACTCTCTCGTCCTCTCCCTCTGGTTGGCAGTGGATCGTAGGGCCGATACGACTGGCAAGAGGCAGGGGATGCAGTGAATGGCCATATTCCACTGGAAGTATCCTGACATACGCCCTTAAGGCACATCACAGGTGCCTTGCTTCGTCGGTACAGAAGCCGTGAGTGTTTACCTATCGATATTACCCGCCTCCTGCACCGATGAATAGACTGACAGAAGGTAAGAAGGAAAGGGAAGGGACTGGAAGGGAAAGGGAGGAAAGGACGGTAGGTCGTTGTGAGGCACACTTCGTCTGGCTCCTCTGCTGAGACCTGACCGGCTAGGTTGAACCTGCCAGTAGCTACGCTACCACTGGTATAGCTCTCAGCATCACAGGAACACGCCAACTCTCCCACCCGTACAGACAGTGCTACGATAAGGTGGTGCCTCCAGGGAGGCAATGCACTGGGAAAGATTCTGGATTGATTGCGAGAAAGTAGTTTGTAAACGGAGGCAGGTAGTAACGTCTGTCGGAAGAATTAGTCGTATATTCATTTGGCGGCGTCTCTCATTTCTTTCTTTCCAATGTAATAACATCGTCACAGGTTAAGCATAATTTGTTGCATTTTACCAAGTGTTTCGTGACAGGGGGAGGAAAGAGTATAACCAGTTCTACTATGTATAAAAGAAGGCAGTTTTACATTTGCTATAATATTTTGTGCATCCACATCTGTAATTCCGTAGTGCTTAGTCAATTTTATCTAAATTCATGTTTAGATCTTTTATTGTAGTATAATTTTGGAGCAAGTTAATAAAAACAATATGTGATAGGAATCACCCCAATTTTGTTAGAGTGTAAAAAACATAGGAAGTGTCATAAGCAAGTACAAGATAATATGCAGATCCAATCCTTATAAAAGGATGAAGCACGAAGATATTGTTAGAAATTTTATAGCCCAAGATGGAACTGTAAATCTATACTGGAATCTCCACATAAGACACATGTTATTAGGAACATACTATTACATACATGAGGCAAATTCATATACATATCAGTTAATGACTTGAATGCATACGTTAGTTCTTACATTTCTAGTGCTAACATGCAACAGTGTTGTACAAAAGGAGTAATTAAAATATGTTAGGCCTTACATTTAAAAAAATTAAAAACATAATATGGAAACAATAATAACTACTGGTTGCAGTATGAGTTATTGTTTTAGTATGTAAAGTATATGTATGTATAATTTAGTATGGCTAAAAAGCTTTGTATTTACAATTGTAAAGCAAATGAACCAGAAAAGATACATACTCATCATTCAATATGTGGATCTATACTAGTTTAAAAACCTATTGCATCCTTTTAGTACAAACTCAGATTCTTGCATGGGGCACAGCATCTAAATAAGCAGGTGTATTCATCAAATTCTGTTCAACTATCTTAAATTCCAATAAAGGCAACTAAGTGAATCAATTTCTTGACAACATTGGTCTGAAGTTACCTAAAAATTTTTCGTTTCTCGATTCCAGCTGGTCATTCAGTAACTTATCAGATTTTTGTTACTTCACTGTGGATTAAAATTTCTTCAAGGATGTTCATTTTCTTATTTTTGGCTAGGTATGTACGATACTTAAAGCCTGATTGATTTTTTTCAATTGATGGTTACTATCTCCAATGTGCATGCCAAATTTTCAAGTATTGCTTCCTGTTCTCTTAATGTGTTCTTTATACCTATCTTGAAGGAACGTCCTGTCTGTCCAATGTGATATTTGCCACAAGTGTCATACATAACCTTATATATATATGCCTGATTTACTCATTTGATTATTTTTGTGTGAGCCATGCTTAAGGATATTACCTAAGTTGTTATTTGCATTGGAACTAATCTGTACACCAGTTTTGTAAAATATTCCTCCAGTTTTGTCCAAAATAATACCAATACAAGAAATAGAAAAGAATCTACACTCCTGGAAATTGAAATAAGAACACCGTGAATTCATTGTCCGAGGAAGGGGAAACTTTATTGACACATTCCTGGGGTCAGATACATCACATGATCACACTGACAGAACCACAGGCACATAGACACAGGCAACAGAGCATGCACAATGTCGGCACAAGTACAGTGTATATCCACCTTTCGCAGCAATGCAGGCTGCTATTCTCCCATGGAGACGATCGTAGAGATGCTGGATGTAGTCCTGTGGAACGGCTTGCCATGCCATTTCCACCTGGCGCCAAAGTTGGACCAGAGTTCGTGCTGGACGTGCAGACCGCGTGAGACGACGCTTCATCCAGTCCCAAACATGCTCAATGGGGGACAGATCCGGAGATCTTGCTGGCCAGGGCAGTTGACTTACACCTTCTAGAGCACGTTGGGTGGCACGGGATACATGCGGACGTGCATTGTCCTGTTGGAACAGCAAGTTCCCTTGCCGGTCTAGGAATGGTAGAACGATGGGTTCGATGACGGTTTGGATGTACCGTGCACTATTCAGTGTCCCCTCGACGATCACCAGTGGTGTACGGCCAGTGTAGGAGATCGCTCCCCACACCATGATGCCGGGTGTTGGCCCTGTGTGCCTCGGTCGTATGCAGTCCTGATTGTGGCGCTCACCTGCACGGTGCCAAACACGCATACGACCATCATTGGCACCAAGGCAGAAGCGACTCTCATCGCTGAAGACGACACGTCTCCATTCGTCCCTCCATTCACGCCTGTCGCGACACCACTGGAGGCGGGCTGCACGATGTTGGGGCGTGAGCGGAAGACGGCCTAACGGTGTGCGGGACCGTAGCCCAGCTTCATGGAGACGGTTGCGAATGGTCCTCGCCGATACCCCAGGAGCAACAGTGTCCCTAATTTGCTGGGAAGTGGCGGTGCGGTCCCCTACGGCACTGCGTAGGATCCTACGGTCTTGGCGTGCATCCGTGCGTCGCTGCGGTCCGGTCCCAGGTCGACGGGCACGTGCACCTTCCGCCGACCACTGGCGACAACATCGATGTACTGTGGAGACCTCACGCCCCACGTGTTGAGCAATTCGGCGGTACGTCCACCCGGCCTCCCGCATGCCCACTATACGCCCTCGCTCAAAGTCCGTCAACTGCACATACGGTTCACGTCCACGCTGTCGCGGCATGCTACCAGTGTTAAAGACTGCGATGGAGCTCCGTATGCCACGGCAAACTGGCTGACACTGACGGCGGCGGTGCACAAATGCTGCGCAGCTAGCGCCATTCGACGGCCAACACCGCGGTTCCTGGTGTGTCCGCTGTGCCGTGCGTGTGATCATTGCTTGTACAGCCCTCTCGCAGTGTCCGGAGCAAGTATGGTGGGTCTGACACACCGGTGTCAATGTGTTCTTTTTCCATTTCCAGGAGTGTATTCTTTTTTATTTTTAATTGTCCCTCTAATGTGACTTCCTTCCCTTCATGATGATTACAAGTCCTAATTATATTATGAAAAATTTTTGTAATTATGTCTGGAATATACCCATTTGCAACTGCAATATCTTTTAGAATCTGTAACCATTTCTCAATTTCATATTTTGCAAAGGGAGATTACTAGGTGATAAACAATGGAGTTGAAATATGTTTTTTTGTGATTCATTGGGTGAGTGGAATAATTATTAATAATACAATTTGTGGTTGTGGGTTTCCTCTAGATTCCAAAAGTGCATTTATTGTTGATATGAGTGACTTTCAGATCAAGGAAATTCGTGGTTTCTTGTTCTTCAATTTCTTTTGTGACTGCATTTTGTTATGGAGATTGTTTAATTGGTTGTGAATTATGTCTATTTCCTTTAGAGGAACATCAAATACTACAACAGAATCATTATCACATCCCTTATAATAGGCAATGTGATTGTAGACTGTTATAGTTTCTTGAAAAATTGTTGTTGGTCGTTGTTAGTGAAGATGTCACCTGGAGGTCCTGTTGAACATTTCCCCATGGCTAGTCCATCTTCTTGGATATAAATTTCACATTGTAAAGTAAAGCAGTTGTTAGCTATGACAAAATGTAACAACTCTATGATGTCAGTGATTTCAGCTAGTGAGAGTTTTTTTATGTTTAATCATGTTACTCCATATTACATCGACAATTTGTGTTATAGCTATATTGGTGTAAACATTGGTATGTCAAAAGAAAAAAGCTTAACATTATCAGGGATTATGAGATCTTTCATTTCATGTGCTACCTCTTATGAATTATTGGGTGTGTAATATTTCTCATATGTATGGAATTCTTTGAATAACCTGTCAAGCTTTTTGCTTATCTGTTAAGCTGAGTTATCTGTACAGTGAATATTTGGTCTAATGGAGATATTTTTTGTGTATCTTAGGTTGAGCTCTTAGTTTTGGATTTGTGTTAATATATTCTCTATCTCCTTGTTGGTAAAGATAAAGTTACAGTCTCTGACTTTCCTTTTTAACAAATAGTAAATTTGGTAGTAGGGTGTTTGTTTAAAATTCTTATTTCATTTCTGTCAAAGAAATCTTGTATTTTAGCTATGTATAGGCCCAGAAATGAAAGTCCGCAAATTATTTAGGTGTTGTAGAGAGTCTCACTTTTACTAATGACAGATCTCAACTGTATGACCAGATATACTGGCCTGACAAGGACTTGTATCTCATACGAGTCATTTGACACATAAATAAGGTATAGAATCATGGTATTTATAGAATATTTTTCATGGTTGCCCTATTTCTTGCTTTTGTGATTTTTATTTCCGTTGTTTATTCCAGTTCTTGTATTTGAAAAAGGCCTAAGCCCGAAATCTGGATTCTATAAAAATAAAATAAAAATTATTACAGTAAAATGGCACCATCTTTCAAAAAGAGTCACTGTAGCTGTCTTTTACTGCAACGTATGTTCATCAGTAAAGGTCCAACTTGCAGAAGGTCAACAGAAAAGATGTAGTGTAATTCCCATATAAATTATTAAAGTAGTGAATTAATACAATTAAGTGACTGATTGTGGCCTTTCTTACACAGTGTGCAGGAAAATCTAATAATATGGTTACATCATGATAGGAGACATCAAACTGAAAATAATTTTCCAAGTAACCATAGGTCAGAGAAGCAGCACTTTGGAGCTACATAAGATGAAATTTAACAGTGAGAAGTGCACACAATTTGACAATCGTGAAGAGTTAATCTCAACAGTATTTGAGGTTGCAACAAACATATGGAACACACTTGGAATTACGGGAGGGCGAGCCAATCAGAACTTCGAGGAAAAGCTATTTTTGCGATAGAGACTTCTGTTGTTTACTGTAAAAAATATGTTGAAGTACCATAATTAATTTATTTTGTGTTTTTTGTCTCCAGTGTCTTACTCTATAGCTACTGTTGTTCTTAGTATTCGCTTCACTTCTTAGTACAAAACAAAGCAAATTGCCTTTAAAATTACATTATTAAAAGTGCACCTTCCAGTGTAAAACATCTACAACTTTACTGCAATACTGTTTGTAGTGCAGGGTCTAATCTAAACAAATTAATGGAATTAGATACTATTAGTGAAATTGGTTTAATCAGGGGACCCATGTGAAAGTTTTGCACTTTTGTATTTTTAAGTAACGACAGTATTCAGAACAAGTGTAGGCGTTAGTATAAGTGCAGTTGTGGGAATGAAGAGAAAACGTCTTTAAAAGTGAACCGAATGATGAGAAACAATAACCATGAATTTATGATACATACATTCCCATGTTTCCAAAAATGTGTTTTGCATGTGCAATGGTTGTGCTGGCTGGGCCGAGGCCAGGGATTGTCAGTAGCCCCACTAATATATATCTTTAACTTGACAAACATTTTCAGTTACAGTAATTCATGGCATCAAAGAGATATATGTCGGTTTGAAAAGTATATTCGTTTAGAATAGTCAGCTTGTACGACAGCCAGAGATAATGGAGGACCACGATAGCTGTGGGTATTGTCTATAACAATACTTTATACAAATTATCCATTTAATAAATAATTTCAAACAAATAAAATGGTATTTGTAATAAGATAGTACGAAAAGCGAGTTCGTTATTTCACTATTCTAAGGAGCAGAGCGGAATGTTTATTATAGACTCATTAATGAGTTGTTCATTTGCGAATATTTGGGGAGGAACTTCCAGTTCTGGCACTTGCCTGATAACCAACGGAAACCTTCCGAAAATATTTATCGGAATCTGGGGATAGGGACCATTTTAATATAATTCTATAACTATGCTGTCACAGACAACAGTTTAAATTGTCTATGGGGAGGAGGCTGCCATAATAGACAAAGAAGAGGCAGTAGATGAAGACAGGTGGAAGACATAATACTGCTATAAGAATTATTTAAAATAGCAGTGAGACATACAACCTGAAACAAATTGCGGTTATGGAAAAGTCTTGAGTGCACAGTTCTTTGTTACATGTTATGCGTTTCGAAAAATTATCGTCAAACATAAGCTGTGGGACAGTGTACAGAAATTATAAGAATGAGTAACACAAAAAATTATAAATTAAGATCGTGATAAAGGCTGTATGCTCTATTATTTCGATCTAGATCTAGTTTTACGCTCAACAGACTAATCATATGGACTGTATATGCTAATACAATTCTCATTTCATAAAGAGTGCATATGGTAATACAGCTGTCAATTTATTGAAATCATGAGTTAAACTGGCTGTAGCGTATTAGACTGTCTCAGTAGTAATCTACGCCGACAGATAGCGCGAGCATTAATTAAAGACAATTCGCGTCGACGAATAAATACAATAAAATTGCTGTCTCTCCAAAGGATGTAAGAACTCTTATGAAAGAAAATATATCATAAATGGCAACGTTCGATGAAAGTTACTTGACAATAAAATGTGCGTCGAGAAAGACCAATAACAGATAAAAGTTAAATGAGAATAAAATGTACATCTAAATGCAACAGTAATACAACAGGTAAAACTTATTTAAGTACACAGGATGTCAGTTACATGATGAGCTGCAGCACCATTTAGTACAATAATACAGGGAGTTACAAAACATATGCGATAAATTGTGTTATACGTGACATAACGTGGGAAAAATTCATATTAGTTTCTATTTGTCAACAGCATCAGGGGTATTTTCTTTATTTTTCTCTGATTCTGTTGACAACTAGAGACTAATATGAATTTCCCTATTTTTTTAATGTCAAGTACGAGTTATCGTAGAAGATATATCGAAGAAAGGCAAACCCATGTTCACAACATTTGCGGACTTAGGAAAAGCTTTTGCCAATATTGACTAGACTACACTCTATGAAATTCTGAAGACAGTAGGGACAAAATGCATGCAGCGCAAGGTTATTTCTAATTACTAGAAAAACGGACCGCAGATAGTATAGCAGTCTAAGAAATGAAAGAGAAGCAACAGTTGAGAAGGGAGTGAGAAAGGTTTGTAGCCTATCTACGATGTTATTCAAGCAGTACATAGCGTTAGCGCTAAATGTAACCAAAGAGAAATGAGGAAATGGAATAAGAGTTCGGGGAGAGGAAATTAAGTGCCTGAGGTACATCACAAAGTACTCAGAAGAGCAGGTGAATGGAATAGACGGTGTCTTGAGAAGAGGTTGTAAAATGAACATCAAAAGTAAAGCAAGCATAATGGAATGTAACTGATTTAGATCAGGTGTTACTAAGGAAATTAGGTTAGGATATGGGCGGCAAAAAAGTGAAGTGTAGAGGTTATAAAATGCCGACTGCCTTGACAAGGAAAGCGTATCTGAGAAAGAGGTGTTTGTTGACGACGATTAGATATTTAATATTGGCAAGTATTTTCTGAAGATATTTTTGGAGTGTAACTTAGGACGGAAATGAGACTTGGGGGTAAAAATTTTTGAGAAAAAGACAATAGATGAGGCTGAAATGGGGGCACTACAGAAGAATGACGAAGATAAGCATGTCCTTCACTAGTTTACAGGTAGTGACTCAATGAGAGGAGAGTTTAGGGCACAACTTGTCTAAACGAAGGGATCAGTTTTAGAACACGTCTGCAGATATCAAAGAACTGTGAGCTTGGTAGTGGAGGGTTGTGTGAGAGGTAAAAACTGCAGTGGGAAATCAGTAAGCTGGTTCAAATCGATGTAGGTTGCAGTAGTGATTCAGAAGTGAAGAGGCTTGCACAGGATAGACTGAAGAGGAGAACTGCATCGCACCAGTCTTTCGACTGAAGACGAGAACAGAATCAATTTAAAGTTATCCATGCTTTGTGTATTTGGAGCTGCTTGGCTGTCGTTTTACGGTCATAGCTCCACAACGGGGCATTTGTGACCCATGGTTCCGAGTCAAAATATCATGCTCTCTTCACTGTCCACTACAGGACCACGCCACACATTCGGCATTTACGGACAATGAAGAGGAAATATTGCTCACTACATTTTCGGTGCAAGACTTGTTTCTGTTTTTGCAACTACGTAGACAAGAGCTTAATCCTCAATATAGGCTGCATAGGAATGTGGGCGGTGCATCTGATATTAGTTTCACGCGAGAGGGGAGGCATGTAACAAAACTAATTACAATTTATTACAAAGTAAAACCCAAATATTCTCAGACATAAGAACTATTAATGCTCCTAGTTTTTGAAGCAGGGTCCCACATATTTCGTTCTTAACTGAACTAGTATAGTTTGTATAAAATTTTTACATATTATTGTCCTATTGGACAGGTAGATTCCAGGTACATGATAATACTTTCTGCGTTCGCATTTTTATTATATTTCGATATCAGCCGGTAACACGAGAAGAGACGTCGTGACGTCAACACAACACTACTGAATACTCTTATAATCGAACGTCTTCTCACATTTTCAGCAGCAAACAGAATAGCGGCGAACGGCTAAATATTTTTGTGATTTTACGACAAATGGCTTTGAGTAGACTTGCCCGTACTCAGAATTCATATACATGTCTGTATGATAGCTAGTTAGCTTTTTACTTAGTTAAATACATGTTTCATCGATCATTTTGCACTAAAGATCATAAAGATATGGAAAGAGTCATTTTACATTCTCATCGCAGATTAATTTGTGCATATTATTGTATAATGAAACTTTAAGTGCTTTTATACTACAAAAAGAAGAAACATGTACAGATATCTGTTATTAACTCCTACATACCAGCTTAACACATTACAGTAATGGAAATTCTATCATGCAACAGAAGGAGTTGTCAGCGAGAAACTTTCTCAGACAGTTTTAAAATATTTTTTTATTGTCTGCCTGTCACTGGATAAGTGACAAAAAGTTTTTTATAGCGTTATGCACCACTTGTTGTGCTAAAGAAATCCGCAGTGTGGAATAATGAGTGTTATTTCTCCTTTGGTATAGTAATTATTATGTACACCATTATACTTTATAACTGTAGTGGGTTATTTCCAACAAACTCCATATGGGAATCAATATAGTGTGAAGCGGTAGTCAGAATACCCAACTCCTTAAAGAGATGTCTCCAAGATGATCGTGTTTTAGTACCACATATTATTCTTACAGAACGCTTCTGCGCTGTGAAGACTTCCTTTCTTAAAGATAATTTACCCCAGAACATTGGTCTATCTGACATTACTGAGTGAAAATATGCAATATATGTCAACGTACTCATTTGTCTCTCTTTGCAATGATTCTAAGTGCAAATGGGACTAAACTAAGTTGTTTTAGAAGCTGAAAATGTACTTTTCCGAATTTAAATTCTCATCAGTATGGACACCCAAAGATTTTTATGTTTCTACCCTATTTATTATTTCCTCATCATGTGTTACACTTACCATTGGTGTAGTACCCGTAGATGTGAAGAACAGAATATTTTGTGTCTTTTAAAATCGATGGTGAACCATTCGCAAAAAAACCAGTCAGTTTTACTTTTAAAAACTTTGTTCACTATTTCTTCTATACTTGGATTGACTTGAGTCACATGCATTCCGCTTGTTGTAGCGTAGACGGAAGATCGTTTAAATACATGAAGGACAATAGTAGACCTAAGACTGAGCTTTCGGGAACGCCATACGTGATCCCCCTCCCCAGTCAGAATTAAGTTCCCAGACTACATTGGTTGAATTACTAAGTACAATTTTCTGCATTCTTTTGGTTAGATATGACATCCGTTGGTTGACTGTAGCATCAACCAAATAGAACTTCAGTGTATCTAGTAGAATACTGTCATTCAGACAGTAAAATGCCTTAGAAAGGTTGCGGAAAACACCAACCGTCACTATCTCATTACGTAATACTTGTAAAATAAAGTGAGTGAACATGTAAATTGGCTTTTCAGTGGAGCAACCCTTCTGAAACCCAAACTCTGTTTTGCTGAAGATATTTTTGTTGCTAAGGCGAGAACTATTCCAGAATACATCACCTTATCAAAAATTTTGCAAAATGATGTCAGCAGTGCAGGGTATGTATTCTGTTTGCAAAGATAACCGTTCTTCTTTAGAAAGGGACGAGCGGGAGAGGGGTAGATTTCCGACGGCTGCTGTTGTCCCCAGCCGCTAGCTAGTTACGGACTGGTACGTAAGAATAATTGTGGGTGTTAAAACGCAAGTTAAATCGTGTGCAAAGGCGGCCCCACGAATAGGTTATTTTTAATATGATACGCACATGGAAAGGCATGGAACTAGGCAGCTGAGATACGTTTCCAGGCCTGTCATGGTAACACTTATTTGGAATGATACCGTGGTATCTTTGATTGGAAAATAGACTATACCAGAGAGCCTTTAGATTTATTTGTTCTACGAACAAAGAGTCGACGACACAGACCACACAGATACTTTTGCGTTAACGACGGATAGCTTGTTGTTCGTTTTAAGCAGATTTTACATCCTCTGCAGGAATAACACTCTCAGAACGCCTCAGGATGATTAATAACAATGAGCGGTGAGACACACATACATGCATGTTGCCCGGTGCGTAAACGCACCCCTGCGTGAGCCCTCAGAGGAAGTGCGTATGGTAACAGGGTAGCAAGAGCAGCGAGGAGGTGGCTGACGCAGGGTCGCTGCGCACGCATGAGGGGGAACAGACGCAGGGCGCACGCGCTGCGTTGTCTGCGGGCTGCGTAACGCAACGTCTGAACACTACGCGGCAAACTAGTAGGATTATCAGTCACGTCAAAGTGTCCCCCGATCTTCGATAGGTATGAAATACACGTGATTCAACGACCGTAAAAGAGCCGTAATGTTCAGTAAACTAGAGAGACGAAGAAAAATCTCTTTTACCAGTACAAAAATAGGCTACACATGCAGAGGCCGAGTCAAGTTATTTAGAGCTCCCTGAGGTGTTATTAGCTGTTTCACTTTGGGAAGTCATCTGTGGTTGTTTTGAAAGCGAGATAGTAGGTCTGCGAGCTTGTAGGATAAGCAGTTGCGGAAGTGCATTCCGAAATCATACTTAAACAATTGCGCTGCGTATAACTTCACACACAGCAGCAATAAAACAGAGAATATTTCTTATTTCAAGTGAGTACTGGTTAAAAATATTATGTTAGAAGTTTTGTACTCTTGAGCTATACATCACCACAGAATGTAATTTTATGTGCCTTCTTTGTGAATTTATTATCTTACCCTAAATTTTCATTGAACAACAAGCTGCCGACGAATAAATGGTTTATTGCAGTGAGAAGAGGCAATTGGTTTCCGAGAGAAAACAATCGCATTCATCGTCGCATTTTGAAGCCAAATTTGTGTATGAAGTGAATAACAAAAGACGACTGTATAACAATGCTATGCCTAGTATTTTCGGTTGTACTAGTCATTTGTAAAAACGTAAAGTACAGAGACGGCCACTTGCAGAAATTGTGTCAAACGAAATATGTTTACGGGAAAATCACGCCAGTGTGAATACATCGAAACCGTTGTCAACATCACTTGCATCTTGTAAGTAAATATTTTTGTATTCGCAAGTGTTTCTAAATTTCTGCCACACTTTCGTGCTGAAATTTGTTGATCACGTTGGCAGCATGGATCAAAGCATTAACATCAGAGTCTTTCACTCGTTTTATCAATTTAGGTATTGTTCTATTATCAATTTCTATTTTGTAATTGTAAGACAGCGTTTATCTCATTCGTTGTCATTTCGATTCTGTGGTGATGTACATGAAACTGTTTGGTTTTGATAGAACTTACATACCTTGTTTGTAATTGTCTATACTGTTGCTTAAAATAACCCCCTGTTGTCTTAGAGTGCTATAAATTATAGGAATCAACAACTCTATCAGATTATGTTCTGCTTTTTTCTCTATGGGTTTGTACTGAAACTGGGTTAGATGCAAAAGGTTCTTCTTTGGCCACTTGTTTCACAAATTTACGAGGGCTGTCCAGAAAGTAAGTTACGATCGGTCGCGAAATGGAAACGACTATGAAAATCCGATAAAGCTTTGCAAAGATGTGTTGGGCAGTGTCTCTAGTATGACCCTAGGTAGAATTATATCGGTCTTTTCATTCCTGAGCTCTCAGTGAGCGCGTAAAGATGTTATAGAAAATAGTGTCTCCCGCCAAGTACGAGGGCCCGGTGAGAATTTACCCTGAAACTATGCAACCAACATTACATAACTGTCGTGCGGTTTCTTCCTCAAGACAATTCTCAGCCTCATTCTTCAGGGGCAATGAAGATGTTCCTGCATCGTTTCAATTGGAAATGTTTGGTTACCCACAATACAGCCCGTAATTGTCTCTCACTGAATTTCATCTCTGCTCAAACGAACCGCTGGCTATGAAGACAACATTTTGGCACAGACAACGAGCTTTAGGCCAGCGTAGAGAATTGGCGGAAAGCACTGGCGGCTGCCTTCTATGATGAGGGTATTGGAAAGTTGGTACAACGCTACGACGAATGTCTGAGTCAGAACGGCGACTACGTAGAGAAGTAGGTGAAAGGTGCAGCTAACTGTTACAAGTGAAACATTTCTGATTTTCACTGTGATTTTCATTTCGCGATCAATCGTAACTTACTTTCTGGACTGCCCTGGTAGATACTTAATTGCGAGTCATTTTTATGATAACAGCTTTTACAATACACTTTAAAATTTGATACACAAAAATCATAAATGACCTCAGGGCTAAAAGTTTGTAGTGTGTGTTAATCACATATAATATGACGAAATGAATATTTACTTGCATGTATCATTAGTCTGTACCACCATATTTTCATTTATAATGTAATTAATTATTTTCAAATTCGTTGCTTTGTAGGCATCAAGCAGACATGACCATACTTATAGACTGCCCAGTCTCCGCAAAATGAAAAACAGATATGATAAGGGTGTGGGGAAGTGGCATTCTCTGTAAAAGAAATACAAGAACTCCAGACAGGCAGCAGAAAGACAAAAGAGGAGGGCATCCGAATATCAATCTGTAATCATAGGACTTGAGAAGAGGCTTTCTGAATCCGGAAGCTTTGCAATACTAAATTCCTTTACAGGGGTTGTGAAAGAACTGCTAGATCTTCAGGCGACGAGCCATGTCAGTCAGTATCCTACCTGTGTCAAGAAGTTTTCATTTTCATTCGGCACATGCATATCGTTACCTACGAAAGTTTTTTAAGCTTCCTCATCCAAGGACCTTTCGATACTGGGCAACAGTAGTGGGTGTAGATGCGGGATTCACAAGTGAAAGCCTTAACAAACTAGAACGTCAGGTAAAGGACAGTTCAGACCCAATACTTAATGCATTAGTTTCCATGAGATGTGGAGAAAGGGGTGTAAAGTGGGATGGCAATGACATTTGTAGCTATTTTGATTTAGATCATGAGTACAAAGACAGTGAATGCTTTGATTTAGCAAGGAAGGTGCTGGTTTTCACGGTTACTGCACTACAGCGAAAGCGGGAAATAGCTCTTGAGTATTGTTTAATTAATGACTGGTTCATCGCCCAGCCCAGACCACTATCCGGTGATGAAAAGTTTTTTTTAAAAAAATATGTTGCTACTATGGCAATTTTCAAGCTAGATTACGAAAATTGGTATTTGTTTTCTCGGTCGGAAATAAAGAAATTCGTATTTCAGAACTTTTGGAAATTGAACCCCTTGGGGGGGAGGGGGTGAAACAGTGGGTAAAGTTTTTGAAAATAAATCATATTAAAGAACTGTCAAAGCGTTTTTAAACTTTATCTATGAAAAGTGGTTTTTAATTTCCCGGTTACAAATAAAAAAATACGTGTTTTATTGTTTTTGGAAATTGAACCCAAAAGGGGGAGAAATAGAGAGTGAAATGTTTTAAGAAAATGTTTCATTACGAAAACATTTTTAAAGCTAAAGCTATGATAATCTGAATTTGGCTTATCGGTTGGAAATTTAAAAAAATATGTGTTTCACTTTTTTTTGGAAATTCAATCCATAAGAGGATCAAATATAGGATCCTGATTTGTAAGAAACTATTTCGTTACATTAAAAATTTTTAAAGCAAAATCTATGAAAACTAATATTCTGCTTCTCGGTTAGATATAAAGAGATGTGTTAGGAGATTAAAGTTTTTATGGAAATATAATCATGAGAACGCAAAATGCATGATCAACAAAAACCTTGGATTCTTGCTACCAGAATCGCTTTTTGGTTGGAAGTACATTTGAAAAACACCATGTTTCCTTGGCCTTAATTAGCATGTAAAGTGTAGAAGTTGTTGCAATTGGAACAAATTAAAAATTCTAGTAAAGATAAACAATCTGTGTAGACCACATACTCTATGAACGCAAAGCAGCTGGTGCTAAGCTAGTAAATATTAAAGGGAGTAAAGAGAATAAAAGCTATCTCTGTGGCCAGTCCCGGATGTTCAGGGCTATGCCTCTGCTGTATGATCCTGTGCACGTGGGAACATTCCAGATCAGCATGAGAGGGCTCGTTGTTAGCACACTGTCTCTCCCAGTTATTCACGTTCACTTTTGAAAACCAGAGCCTTTAGTTACTCTTCAAGTCTTCTTTATTACAAGGACGAGTGCTCCCTGTGCTAGTCCTCTCACAAATCAAATATCTTTCCCAATATCTCAGATCGAACCAGTGACCTTACGGCAAGAAAGGAAGTTTGAACTGATTGTTGGTGTTAATAACGATCATCCTCCTTTACCTCCTCTGCATTACTGCAGACGACGTGTGACTGAGCACATTTGTTCTGTGCATGCAGTACACGTGAGGCGCCTAGTTGTTTCCACTGCACTGTGTGGAATACGAAGGTTCTGTTATAGTTCACTAACCTGCTGTCTTTAAGTTGATATCCCCAGCGCAGAAAACAGCACGCAGGTCGTAGGTTCTGTATATGAGGCTGAAACTGACTTTTAGCGAGGTTCTGTTCTGAAGTAATGTATCACTTCTTTGGGATGCCATTCGCATATTTTAATATAGCCACACGAGAAGGCTACATGATCTTAATACAACACCTTCTGATACAGCAAAGTACATGATCAGAGACAATGTTTACGAAAATGAATCTTTACACTATTTGTGGCATGTGTCTGTGCCTCATGACTACCGGAGTGAATCTTTTAATACTGAATACTGGCAAACACATCCTGCCACAGACAACATGACTGTACATCTCGACTGCCTAATCCAGAGTGACGAGCAGGAACTTAAATAAAAATTGGAAACACATCCTACGACAGACAACATGTTTGTTTTTCTCGACTGTCTAATCCAGCCTGACGAACAGCCCTTAACACTTCGCGCGCCATACCAGAAAAGGCGTGACCCGAACGGTTCCGAAGTGCTTCGTCTGCAATTTTGTCAGTCTTTTGTTTTTGATTTAAATGGTTTTTAATAATTCTAAAATGACTGATTGATAGTCAGCTGTTGAGAGATATTTATATTAAAAATTGAAGTCATTCCAATGAGTAGTTTAAGTAATGGTAGTAACTATACGTTAACGTTTTGGCGCCCTTGCTCCGAACACAGCAGCCAATCACAGAGCAGTAGCATTATGCAGGCGGTCTTTCTCACGGGAATGGTACCGAATCTAACATCTGTCACAGGTACCTCACACCACAATTCGTCATCTATATACATCTCCACTGCTCTGGAAACAGCTTCTTGGAGCCTAATATGATGGCTGACTAGGCCAGAAATATTACAACTTCCATATATAGATCTATGTGGTCGGAATCGCACAAAGGTAATACAGCAAAGCGTAAAGTTAATGCCTTACGTTGGGATGGTACCGAACGGTTGCTGTGTGAGTGTAGTTGCTCTTCCAGTCAGCATCCCATATGAATAAACCAGTTGAATCTTTACCTGTGGTTATCCACAGTTAAGGTTCTTGGGCTATGCACAGCTCTGTTTAAAAAGAATATGTCGATGTAGTCATAGGGTCGAACCATACACATCTGCTTTCATGCCCTGCTGCTAATTCACTGCAAATAATAACCTGCAGCTGTGAACCTGCACTCAAATAGTCTAGGTATTGTTTCGAATTGCAAGTTTATAAAATATAAAACAAAAGTTTAATGAAAATTTAATAATACGGGTTATATTCTACCATCTGTAATTGACAGAATTATGTTGGATGATGTTTCTTCATGAAAGGACATCTCAAATAAATTGGAAGTGGTGTTACAATATTCACTTAAAATACATACAGAAAATACTATTGTTAAATGCAGTAAAGCTACACTGAGAGTGTTACGAGAATGGTAGCAAAAAACCCAAACTAAATACTAACCACAGGAACACAAGAAAGAAGTTCATTTCATAACCACAACACGAAAATTCACCAGTTCAAAATAGTTCAGAGTTCAACATGAATATTCACAAATAAACACCTATGACACAAAGAATAGTAATTCATACTCAGTCTGTCCTCAGTTCTACAACACAAGTGGAAAAAATTAGAGTCATATTCTGAAGCACATTCAGCTCTCTCTTGAGTCCCTTCAGAAGGTGACGTATAGTAGCGGCAGTTCACCGCACAGAATCAGTGACCTATATGACTGAATCAAGCGCCTCTGGCAGGTTTGCCTTCATGAATTCGACATAGTGCCATAATCGCTCTCTTGAGCTCTTCACTCGGAAATTCCCAGGTCCCAAAAATGGCTCAGAGCACTATGGGACTTAAAATCTGAGGTCATCAGTCCCCTAGAACTCAGAGCTACTTAAACCTAACTGACCTAAGGACATCACACACATCCATGCCCGAGGCAGGATTCGAACCTGCGACAGTAGCGGTCGCGCGGTTCCAGACTGAAGCGCCTAGAACCGCTCAGTTGGTCGTCATTATCAAAATAATTGCCCCGCATATTGGGACAAATAGCTACATTTCCTATCCACAATTTTTTAAAATTCGAAGTTAGACTAAATTCTGTAATTTCTTGTTTAACTTTGTTTAACAGTCCTGTGAAATAGTTTTTAAATTGTTAATGAGTTTTTTAGTTTCACTCTATTTTAAATTTATTGGCATATGCTGAAAGTTTGCTTAACGTGAAATTAGAAATTTGCACATTATGATTTTCCTATAAGTTCCATCCCTGTAATCTATGTATCTGTGTCTACTGTACTTATTGATTTACAGCGTCAATTACATATTTTTCATTTTACAAATGTTTCTTGGAACATTGTACACTCCAGAATTACACAACAATAGAATATAGCATGAATACTTTATATTTGGTCATACTAAGGTATTTACATAATGAACACTTTACTATTTTTTAAATAACGTTATTCAGATGTTGACTGCAAGTGCTATTAAAAAACTTTGCTAATTTAAAAGTGGTCAACTGCGTGTTTAGCCGACACCACAGTTGAAAAGAGAACTAAGACACTTTAGTGAAGAAGGCATATATAACTGTTCAAACAAAATTTAACGACAATTCGTTCTCATTCAATGTGAGCGCGCTTGCACAAGAATATTAGCTTATTTATTTATGAGCAAATCTTTATTTGTTATTACTGTGAATGACTTGATTGTGACCATATATTTAAAACATTTCTTTATTTAAATATTGTTGTAATACATTCAGTCTAGTAAGTGGTCAAGTTAAATCAGTTCATGTCTGTAGATCATAAGAACGATGTATTTTTGATGGGGACGGCCTTCAGCCAATGGAAAAGCAGACACTATCAGAACACTACGGGAATCATCTGGAAACTGGGGCCGGCCGGAAATGAAGAATTTGTTACTTTACTTGTTAGGTATCTATTTTAGAATCTAGGGATGGAAATAATCGTTTGGCGTTATTGGCCCGTATGCCCCTTACGGGACAGGTCCGGCAGCCTTGGTGCAGGTCTTATTACATTAGACGCCACATTGGGCCCCTTACGCGCCGGATGGGGTTGAAATGGTGATGAAGACAACACAACACACAGTCCCTGAGCGGAGAAAATCCCAGACGCAGCCGGGAAACGAACACGGGCCCCTTAGGACGGCAGTCCGTCACGCTTACCATTCAGCTACCGGGGCGGACAGAATCCAGGGATATCTGGGTTGGGTATGAAGTAAGCAAATTATGGAAACGAGAATTTCAAACGTGTCAGGCTGGAGCCAGCTGCTCACTCAAGTGATAGATTTTTTCTATATACATGCGTGGTGTCCGTTCAGTCGGCCATGTCAAATGGAACATATATATGGCATATCTATACGCATTACTGCCATGTTAACTCCAGTGGGAATACAAGAGTTGCTGCGAGCTAGTGTGTGAATGGACAATGGAACTCACTTGCATGTGACAAATTGAGAATTTGGGTCGAACAGGAAGCGTGTCCAGATGGCGGAGTCGCCAGCCGTCATAGTTCACTGAGTCCACTGGTGGGACATCAAGCAAGGCACAGTAGCTCAACGTGTTCGCATAGAGGGCTGGCTGCACTCAACAGAAAATAAATGAATAAAACTGAGGGAAGTATTCAATGAGGAGGTTGACGGGGTGCAATATGACGCACGCCCAGGCGAATTGATGTCAACAGTGGCAAACAAAACGAAAAGAATAGGCGCGTAAGACAACCGCACGCGTTAAGTCGGAGAACCGGGTTCAAGTCCCCTATCGGCAAAAATTTTCAACTTTCACCATCGATTTATTTCGATAACCGATTGTGGCTGATATTGAACTCTTGTTTTTATTTTAGATTTTTTTCCTTTTTCTTGGTCATATAAGGTGGGTTTGGTATTCAAATGAAACATAGACGATAATAGTGGATGTTTCAATATCCCTCTAATAATGCACACATCTAAAACAGTTTTTCATCACCCACGTTGCCAGAACTCCTTAAGATAGAAGTAGACTGTGGATATTGTAATACACACACAGTCCCTTTGACTGTTCAGAGATGTTACTAAACCCGCCCAAAAATGTAAACACCCATGCATGAGCCGCGCCTATTAGACGGAGGGGGTCCGACAGCCGATCAGTACCAGTCATTCCACCAGGAAGGAGGTACACGGCTAGTGTTGTCTGTAGTTCAACCATGCCTAGACGGCCAATATTGCGATTCGGTCGCGTCCGCATTGTTGCTTTGTGCCAAGAAAGGCTCTCAACAAGGGAAGTGTCGAGGCGTCTAGGAGTGAACCAAAGCAATGTTGTTCGCGCGTGGAGGAGATACAGAGAGACAGGAACTGTCGATGACATGCCTCGCTCAGGCAGCCCAAGGGCTACTACTGCATTGGATGACCGCTACCTACGGATTATGGCTTGGAGGAACCCTGACAGCAACGCCACCATGCTGAATAATGCTTTTCGTGCAGCCACAAGACGTCTTGTTACGAATCAAAGTCTGCGCAGTAGGGTGCATGATACACAACTTTACTCCCGACGTCCATGGCGAAGTCCATCTTTCCTAATGCGGCACCATGCAGCGCGGTGCAGATGGGCCCAACAACATCGAATGGAGCGCTCAGGATTGGCATCACGTTCTCTTCAGCGTTGAGTGTCGCATATGCCTTCAACCAGAGAATCGTCGGAGACGTGTTTGGAGGCAGCCCTTTCTGTCTGAACGCCTTAGACACACTGTCCAGCGAGTTCAGTATGGTGGAGGTTCCCTGTTGTTTTTGGGTGGCATTACGTGGGGTCGACGTACGCCGCTGGTGGTCATGGAAGGCACCGTAACGTGTATGATACGTGAATGCCATCTCCGACCGATAGTGCAATCACATCGGCAGCAAATTGACGCGGCATTCGTCTTCATGGACGACAATCACGCCCCCATCGTGCATGTCTTGTGAATGACTTCCTTCAGGTTAACGACATCGCTCGATTAGTGTCGCCAGCATGTTCTCCAGACATGAACGCTATCGAATATGCCTGAGATAGATTGAAAAGGACTGTTTATGGACGACGTGAGCCACCAACCTCTCTGAGCGATCTACGCCGAATCGCCGTTGAGGAGTGGGACAATCTGGACCAACAGTGGCATGATGAACAAGTGGATAGTATGCCACGACGAATACAGGAACGCATCAATGCAAGAGGACGTGCTACTGGGTATTAGAGGTACCGATGTGTACAGCAATCTGGACCCTCTAAAGCTCTAGCTGTATGGCGGTACAACATGCAATGTGTGGTTTTCATGAGCAATAAAAAGGGCGGAAATGAAGTTTATGTTGACCTCTAGTCCAGTTTTCTGTGCAGTTTACGGAACTCTCGGAACCGGGGGTGATGCAAAACATTCTTTGATGTGTGTATTTCCAGTTAATTTGTACACAACCTCTGGTTCTGTCAGTTTATCCAGGTCCCATCTCCTTAAATTCCCACCTCTTTGCAGTTTCTTCAATTTTAATCTACAGTTCATAACCAATAGATTGTGGTCAGAGTCCACATCTACCCCTGGAAATGTCTTACAATTTAGAACCTGGCTCCTAAATCTCTGTCTTATCATTTTATAACCTATCTGAAACCTTCCAGTATCTCCAGGCTTCTTCAATGTATACAGCCTTTTCTCATGATACTTGAACCAAGTGTTAGCTATGATTAAGTTATGTTCTGTGCAAAATTCTACCAGGCGGCTTCCTCCTTCACTCCTTATCCCCATTCCATATTCACCTACTACGTTTTCTTCTCTTCCTTTTCCTACTATCGAATTCCAGTCACCCATGACTATTAAATTTTCGTTTCCCTTCAGTATCTGAATAATTTCTTTTATCTCATCATACGTTTCAATCAGTCTCTTCGTCATCTGCGGAGGTAGTCGGCATGTAAACTTGTACTACAGTGGTAGGCGTGGGCTTCGTATCTATCTTGGCCACAATAATGCGTTTACTACGCTGTTTGTAATAGCTTACCCGCATTCCTATTTTTTTATTCATTATTAAACCTACTCCTGCATTACTCCTATTTGATTTTGTATTTATAACCCTGTATTCACCTGACTAGAATTCTTGTTCCTCCTGCCACCGAAATTCACTAATTCCCACTATAACTAACTTTTACCTATCCATTTCCCTTTTTAAATTTTCTATCCTACCTGCCCGATTAAGGGATATAACATTCCACGCTCCGACCCGTAGAACGCCAGTTTTCTTTCTCCTTATAACAACGTCCTCCTGAGTAGCCCTCGCCCGGAGATCAGAATGGGGGACTATTTTACCTCTGGAATATTTTACGCAAGAGGACGCCATTATCATTTCACCATACAGTAAAGCTACATTCCCTCTGGAAAAATTACGGCTGTAGTTTCCCCTTGCTCTCAGCCGTTCGCAGTACCAGCACAGCAAGGCCGTTTTGGTTAGTGTTACAATACTAGATCAGTCAATCATCCAGACTGTTGCCCCTGCAACTACTGAAAAGGCTGCTGCCCCTCTTCAGGAACCACACGTTTGTCTGGCGTTTTAACAGATAACCCTCCGTTGTGGTTGCACCTACGGTATGGCTATCTGTATCGCTGAGGCACGCAAGCTTCCCCACCAACGACAAGGTCCATGGTTTATGGGTGGGGGGGGGGGGGCGATAGATAGAATGAAAATAGATAGATACACGAGGAGGCAGTAACCGCTGCGCACAAGCAAACCCATTTCTGACGTTCTGCGCATGACGTCACTGAGGAACAGCTCTTGGCGCGCGCGAAGTGTAAATTTGAGCTTTGTGTTGTGGTTCGTGCGTGTTGTGTTTCGTGCGTGTTGTCGTTTCCGTGTGGTTATCTTTGTGCAGTGAGTGTTTTTCGGAAGAATTTGAGTGTGTGGAAGCAATGCCAGGTTGTGCTGTTGTTGGCTGTAATTCTCACAATCGCAATACAAGAGGGACTGAAATAGTGTTGCATTGTTTCCCACGTGATTAAAGTTTGCAAAAGGTTTGGCTTTCAAAATGCTTTAGGAAAGATCCTGTGAACGTAGGAAACGCAAGAATATGCTCTCGTCATTTCAAGGAAACGGACTATATCCGGGACTTACGTTCAGAACTGTTAAATTTACCGCGGAAACTAATCCTTAAGAGTGATGCGTATCCGTCTTGCAATTTGCCTAGTGGTAGTAGCGCCAGTGATAACACACCGATTGCAATAGAAGAAAGGAAAGAACGTTTTAACAAACGTGAAATTCGTAGAAGAATCCTAGAGACTTTAACGAAGCTCTCACCATTGAAGAGGAATGTTGACAAGTATACATTTACAGATGAAGTTCTTTGTAGTGATCCACATAAAGTCACTACAGAATTCTGTAGCGTCACTACAGAGCAGAAATGCTCATCTAAGGAACATGTGCATGAAATTGCGAGCACGTAATAAAGATCTTAGAGGTCAGCTGCCCTCAATGAAACGACGTCTGCACGAAGAAGAATTTAATAAAAAGGAACTTGTGTCTCGTGAAACTAATCGAATGCTGGGCAAAATATTTTCACCCAATCAAATTAGAAGTTTGTTGCATGGTTCAAAATGGGTTCGATGGGGCAGAGTGGACATTTGTAAGTCTATTACTTTACGTGCTCTTTCGCAGAAGAGTTACAATTTCCTCAGAGAAAAACTCGGATATCCTATACCTGCAGTGTCAACCTTGGGTTTTTGGATTAATCGCAGTTTCAGTGGCCAACCAGGAATTTTGAAGGATGTTTTAGTGATGATGAAAATGCAGGCTGCAACACTGACTGACAGGGAACGTATTTGGGTTTTGTCATTTGATGAAGTGAACATTGACAGTAGAATTTGTTACGATCAGCAAGATGACAGGATTCTTGGACCTCACAGCAATGTCCTCGTTGTCATGGTCCGAGGCTTGTTTGCAACGTGGAAGCAGCCTATCTATTTCAGTTTTGACGTTCAGATGACAGCAGCACTCTTGAACGAAGTAATTGTTTCCCTGGCCAGCATTTGCAACAATGTTGTGGCGGCAGTAGCAGACATGGGTGCAAAGAATAGTTCTGTCTGGAAGGAGCTTGGCATTACTCATGAAAACACTTGTTTTCCACACCCGTGTGATTCTCTGAGACGTGTGTGGGTGTTTGCTGACGTTCCCCATTTGCTCAAACTCTTAAGGAACCACTTGCTGGATCAAGGAATAATGTTGTAAAACAAGGCTGTGATAAAAACTGTGTTCGAGAAACTGTTAGTTTTGGACAGTGGCGAGATGAAAATATGTCCTAAGTTATCTCAGTAACACATTACAGTGAAGGGCAGAGAGCGACAGCGAGTACGCTCAGCAGCTCAGCTGCTATCAAATATAACTGCACAGGCGATTCGGTATTTGATGCCTGAAGAAGGACACGCCAGTGATTTCATACAGATGGTGGATGAGACGTTCGATGTACTTAATTCAAGGACAAAAAAAAGTAATAAATCACTAGCCTGTGGATTTGGTGTCCATTTTCAAGCCCAATAACAGTGCCTACGTAAAATTTATAAGTGTTGTGAGAAGATGCGTGTTAGCAACTCAAAGCATCTCCTACCATTCCATAAAGGGTTTTTGAAAACTGTTCGGTCACTTTTGGGTCTGTTCAGTGACTTAGCTGTTTATAATATTGAATATATTCTTACAGCAAGATGAAATCAAGACCGGTTGGAGAACTTTTTTTCTCTTATAAGTGGCCTCGGCCATTTTTATGATCATCCATCGCCAGTCGAGGTAAAGAGCCGGATAAGACTGTTGTTGTTGGCAGCAAACGCTCATGATATTCCTCTTTCAAATGCATCGTCTGTTGAGCCAGATGAAGAAGGAAGATTCGTGACTGCAACTGTTTTTGGCAATATCCTGCCTGATATGTCTGAGGCGTTGGCAATAGTTGAAGGAGAGAAGGAGATAGAAGACTTAGATTTTGGAGTAGGAGAGTCTGATGTGCCTCCAATGTCACTGGCTTCTGATTGTAGCACTGAAGGATTTAAATATCTTGCTGTATATGTAGCTTATTGATGCAGACAGTATGACAGATCACTGGCCACACCCACAGGAGAGTTACTGACACTGCCTGAGGAGACATCGAGAGGATGGCTGGGCATGGTTTCTCGTGGGGGTGTGCTTGTGCCTTCAAAAACATGGCTCGAAACAGTTAGCAAATTTGAATTAATGTTTGCCCATATCCATGGACACGACAGTTTTTCCAGGGAAACTGGTGTCATCAAGAACCTGTGCGCTATACTTACCGAGCGATTCCCCACTATTCACCCAGAAATCATTAAGATTTACGCTAGGACGAGAACATTTATCCGACTGCGTTGGCTGTCTGCAAAGGACAAGTCGAAGAAAGCAGTTGCAGTTCAGCAACGGAAAGCAAGGAAGTGGTATTTGTCATCGCTTTAGAATGTAAATAAACACTATCCGTGAAAGTTGAATTATATATAAACTTAGTGATAGAAGTGAAGGTCCTCTGACTGTGTTTGTTTCACAACTAGCAAAACTCTACACTGACAGTTCAAGGATTGGCTTATTGTTTCCCACACTACATACCAACTTTGTTGAACGGCGGACTCAGTAAGTTAATTTACCACTACTTCCTGTAAATCGTATTTTGCAGCATTTTTTTGATTCAGTGCCCTTTTATATAAGTGAATTTTAACAACTAGGGCAAACATTATACAGCCACCTTGATAAAAATATAAGCCAAAGGTTTAAGGTGCGGCCGGCTGATGTGGCCGTGCGGTTCTAGGCGCGTCAGTCTGGAACCGCGTGACCGCTGCGGTCGCCGGTTCGAATCCTGCCTCGGGAATGGATGTGTGTGATATCTCTAGGTTCGTTAGGTTTATGTTGTTCTAAGTTCTAGGGGACTGAACCTCAGAAGTTAAGTCCCATAGTGCTCAAAGCCATTTGAACCATTTTTGTTTTTTTTTTGTTTAAGGTGTGAGAAAATTAAGAATGAGTGTGTGTGTGTGTGAGTGTGAGTGTGTGTGTGTGTGTGTGTGTGTGTGTGTGTGTCAGTTCAGGTAGGTAATTGAAATGCTTCCTACAAATAAGGCAATTGCATAATTTCTTGAGTGAAAACGACAGTGTTTTTGTAGACATGATGTAAACAGAATATAAACGAGCGTCACATGGAGCTTGTCTACAAGTTAACATTTTCCCCAGAGCCAAAGTTAGAAAATTGAATGCTCATTTCGAACGTTTACTTAGTAGAGAACTGCAACACAGACTGTACTTTGCACTTATTTTTGTATGGTTTGATCTATAGACGCTTGATTTTATTAAAGTCAGCACTCAGCAGTGTCTGTTTAAAAGCTGGACAAGTTACAGAATATAGCAGTAACTTTCTAGAAATAGCAGAATAACAATTTACCTTTTACTATTTCTCTAGAAACTGACACATTCCACAAATACGTCGATAAATGCGTGGGCTGCGCCTTGTAGCGCTGTTCCAGAGGCAGCGGCAGTTCCTTCGTGACGTCACAGCCTCAGCCAATGGCAGGACAGAGCGCTTACTGCTCAACCTTATTTTTTTAAGGACCTTGGACAGATAGAATAAAAATTCCTGGGTTAGGTCAATGGCTCTCTACGACTTATCCTTGGTAGCGCAGTATCCCGTGTTTTAGAGCAGAGGAAACGTTAAAGAATAATAATGCTAACAACGTCTCCTCCCTCCTCCTTTTCTGTGTTCATTTAGACTGACGTTTCGGTCCATAGTTGGCAGTTCACTGAAATAGCTATTTTCTGCGTTACATCGGTTCGTCTATTTTTAATTTTTAAATTTCAAGCTATTCCATCATTTTAATTCGCTCTTTTCAGCATTTACTTTGTTTCAGTTCCCAGTTACTATCGGCGCCGCTATTCAGCGCTTTCACTAAATTTCGTACTCACGCCTATTTACTGCGCGGCTCACGTCTTTAGCCTATACGTTATCTACAGCAGCATTTGTTTACCGCTGTGATTCATGGATCTGATCAACCTACCTTCACACAGCGTATTTCCATGGTTTGGTGAGTTTCCTTTAGTTGTCTAATCATGTGCCCACACAAATTTAATTTTTTAGTCATGTCGTATTTTACGCCATTAACTTAGAAGCTTTCATTTGCATTTTAGGCTTTCCTATGTTCATATCTGACTATTGCGATTGCAATAAAACTGGTTATAGGGAGATAAAATGCACAAGCCGATCTTGAATAATATGAAATAACTGATTTCCAAGTTACAGACCCAAAACCCAGAAATCCACTGCCAAATAGTTATACGAAAATGTATAAACGTCGACATACAGGGGATAGCCAAAGTAGAGTGAACAGTGGTAGTAATGGGATGGCTGTGTTTGACGGTCAACAACGCAGGTAAGGCACGTGTCGCGCTGGACTGTGTGTGTTCAGTACGGACTATTCATCAGTGCCGGTTGTTTACGAGTAGTGCATGAGTAGTGCATTCAGGGGTCGAGGTCGACGTGCAATGAAAGACCTGACAGAGTTAAAAAGATGGCAGATTGTGGGGGCCCGATTAGCTGGAGCATCAGTAACCAATACAGCCAACTTATTGAATATTTCAAAAGGAACTGTTTCAACAGTCATGACAGCCGCAGCCTACACAAAACATGGTAAGACATCATCGTGCAAACGTAATAGTGACGCAAATCAAAATAAATGACAGAGGTCGTAGTACGCTAACACGAATAGTGTCCAAAAAAAAATCTACGGTGGCTAAAGCGACTGCAGAGCTCAATAGCCATCTTCGGGACCCTGTATCTATCGACACTGTCCGCCAAGAACTCCATAAAGTTAATATTCATGGACGAGCTGCTATACCGAAACCATTAGTGACGACAACCAACGCAAAAACACGGTGTCAGGAGCATAAATCCCGGACGTCTGATCAGTGGAAACACGTCATGCGGTTGAGTCAACGTTCTCGTTATTCCCAACATCGGGCCAGGTTTACGTCTGGAGAACGCCAGAAGAAGCCTACAATCCTGATTGCTTGATTCTAACGGGTAAGCATAGTGATGTAAGTGTGATCGTGTAGGTAGCCATATCATCTCTCAAAGGCCGTCTTACAGTCAACGATTATGTGAACATTTTAGGTGATAAGGTGCACCCTATGATTCAAATGTTGTTCCCCAAAACTGATGACATATTTCAGGACACTAATGCAACCATTCACACAGCCAGAACAGTGCAATCGTGGTATGAGGAGCATGCAACTGAACTGCAGCGTCTTCCCTGGCCTGCACAGTCTCCAGACTTGAACATTATCGAACCCTTGTGGGCGATATTGGAACACAGGCTACTTCGTCACTACAGAAGTTAGAAGAAGTTCTGATCGAAGAGTGGCTTAACTGGAGACTATACATCTACATCTACATTTACATCTACGTGATTACTCTCCTATTCACAATTAAGTGCCTGGCAGAGAGTTCAATGAACCACCTTTATCGTATCTCTCTACCGTTCCACTCTCGAACGGCTCACGGGAAAAACGAGCACTTAATTTTTTCAGTGCGAGCTCTGATTTCTCTTATTTTATCATGATAATCACTTTTTCCTATGTAGTTGGGTGCCAACAAAATGTTTTCGCAATCGGAGGAGAAAACTGGTGATTGAAATTTCATGAGAAAATCCCGTCGCAACGAAAAAGGCCTTTGTTTTCATGATTGCCACTGCAATTTACGTATCATGTCTGTGGCACAGTCCCGTCTATTTCGTGATAATACAAAACGATCCGCCCTTCTCTGAACTTTTTCGATGTCATCCGTCAGTCCCAACTGATGCGAATCCCACACCGCACAGCAGCACTCCAGAATAGGGAGGACAAGTGTAGTGCAAGCAGTCTCTTTAGTAGATCTGTTACAGTTTCTAAGTGTTCTGCCGATGAATCGCAGACTTTAATTTGCTCTACCCACAACAATATCTATGTGATCGTTCCAATTTAGATAATTTGTATTGTAATCCCTAAGTATTTAGTTGAATTTACAGCCTTCAGATTTGTGTGACTTACCGGACGATCGACATTTAACGTATATCTTTTAGTACTCATTTGATTAACTTCACACTTTTCTTTATTCGGGGTCAATTGCCACTTTTCGCACGACGCAGATATTTTATCTAAAACATTTTGCTATTCGTTTTGGTCATCAATTGACTTTACAAGACGGTAAATGACAGCACCATCTGCAAACAATCTAATTCGGCTACTCAGATTGTCTCCCATGTCGTTAATATAGATCAGGAACAATAGAGGGCCTATAACACTTCCTTGGGGAACGCCGGATATTACTTCTGTTTCATTCGACGCCTTTCCATCTGTTACTAAGAACTGTGACTTTTCTGACAGGAAATCACGAATGCAATCGCACAACTGAGACGATACCCCATAGGCACGCAGTTTAGTTAGAAGACGCTTGTGAGGAACGGTGTCGAAATCCTTCTGGAACTCTAAAAATATGGAATCAATTTGACATCCCCTGTCGACAGCACTCATTACCTCGTGAGTATAAAGAGCTAGTTGTGTTTCACAAGGACGATGTTTCCTGTATTCGTGCTGACAATGTGTCAATAAATCGTTTTGTTCGAGGTAATTCATAATGTTCGAAAACAGTATATGTTCCAAAACCCTTCTGCAAATCGACGTTAGTGATATGGGCCTGTAATTCAGCGGATTACTCCTGTTTCTCTTTTGGGGTATTGGTGTGACTTGAGCAATTTTCCAGTCTTTAGTTACGGATCTTTCTGTGAGCGAGCGGTTGTATATAATTGCTAAATATGGAGCTATTGTATCACCATACTCTGAGAGGAACCTGACTGGCATTCAAACTGGACCAGAAGCCTTGCCTTTATTAAGTGATTTAAGCTGCTTTAAAACACCGAGGATATCTACTTCTATGTTGCTCATCTTGGCAGGTGTTCTTGATTGGAATTCAGGAATATTTACTTCATCATCTTTGGTGAAGGAGTTTCGGAAACCCGTGTTTGATAACTCTGCTTCAGTGGCACTGTCATCACTGACTTCACCGTAGTTATTGCGCAGTGAAGGTAGTGATTGCGCTTTGCCACTGGTGTGCTTTGTGTATGACCAGAATCTCTCTGGGTTTTCTGCCAGATTTAGAGACAGAGTTTCGTTATGGAAATCATTTGAAGCATCTCGCTTTGAAATACGCGCTATATTTCGAACTTCTGTAAAACTTGGCCAGTCATGGGGATTTTGTATACTTTTAAATTTGGCATGCTTTTTTCGTTGCTTCTGCAACAGCGATATGACCCGTTTTGTGTACCATGGGGAATCAGTACCAACACTTATTGATTTATGTGGTATATATTTCTCAACTGCCGTCGATACTATCTCTTTGAAATCATTCCACATCTTTTCTACGCATACGTGATCAGATCGGAAGGAGAGGAGACTGTCTATTAAAAAGCGTAAAGAGCATTTTTGACAGCTTTTTTTAGTAGATGTATTTTGCGTTTCTTTTTGATGGTTGTGGGTGTTACGGTATTCAGCCTAGCAGCAACGGCCTTGTGGTCGCTAATCCCTGTATTCGTCACGATGCTCCCTATTTGCCCGCATCTCGTGGTCGTGCGGTAGCGTTCTCGCTTCCCACGCCCGGGTTCCCGGGTTCGATTCCCGGCGCGGTCAGGGATTTTCTCTACCTCGTGATGGCTGGGTGTTGTGTGCTGTCCTTAGGTTAGTTAGGTTTAAGTAGTTCCAAGTTCTAGGGGACTGATGACCATCGATGTTAAGTCCCATAGTGCTCAGAGCCATTTGAACCATTTAGCTCCCTATTTGTCAAGGATTATTTGTTGCTAGGAGGTCAAGTACGCTTTCGCAACCATTTACGCTTCGAGTGGGCTCACGAAATTATTGTTAAAAATAATTTTCTGATAAAGTATTCAGTACAATTTCGGATGACGTTTTACGTCTGCCGCCGGCTTTAAATGTATAATTTTTCCAGCATATTGAGGGTAGATTGACGTCGCCACCGACTACAATTGTATGAGTGGGGTACCCATTTGACATGAAACTCAAGTTTTCTTTGAACTGTTCAGCAACTATATCTTCTGAGCCGGGGGTCGGTAAAACGATCCAATTAGTAGTTTAGTCCGATTGTCAAGTATAACCTCTACCAATACTATTTCGCAGGAACTATCTAATTTAATTTCACCACAAGGTAAATTACTTCTGACAGCAATGAGTACTCCGCCACAAGCTGTATTTAATCTATCCTTTCTGAACACAGTTGGGTCATTTGAAAAAAATTTGGCTGAACTTATTTCCAGCTTCAGTCAGCTTTCCGTATCTATTTGAGCTCGAGTGCTTTCTATTAGGGCTTCGAGCTCTGGTTCTTTCCCAACCCAGCTACGACAGTTTACAACTACAGTACCGATCATTTATACAACTACCTTACTGTGTTTTACCTGCCCCCTTTTTGACGGACGCCATTTCTGTGGTTCCCTGAGACCCTCTAACCTTAAAAATCTCCCAATCCATTCCACACAGTCCCCGCTATCCGTGTAACCGCCTCCTGTGTGTAGTGGACTCCTGACCTATTAAGCGGAACCCGGAAACCCACCACCCGATGGCGCAAGTCAAGGAAGTCGCTCAGTGGAGTGATCGGGGGCACGTGGGTCGTTCTGGACGTCCCTCGCATCCCTGCATCTGAGCCTCCTCAGTGATGCCCCTTGGCAGCAGCCTCAAGCTGTGTGACGGAAGCCAACGCTGCCTGGCGCTGTGAGTGATGGATCACCAACTCAGCTCTCATCTGTACACAGCAATCACAGTGCATATCCATTTCTGAAGTCGCTCCTGTTTGACACTCGGAAAAATATGTAATACACTAATGGTGTACTCGCTTTATTAGCAGCAGAACACAGGCGGCTCTGTCACTGACGGTCTAACTGACATTATACGTCAGTATTCCAAGAAGAATCACAGCTGTATTACGGGCAAATAGGGGTACAACCCCATATTAGTGAACCATTCCCAAGTAAGTACATGTTTTCACATTATTATGCCTATCCCTGTACATAAACACTTTATGTAATTACTGTGATTATTGTGGACTTCTTAAAAATATAGACAATGATAAACAATTATCTGTGCTTTATGTTTGTAACGTATCTTCCAGAGATCATTTTGCATTAATAGATGGATACACGATAGCATTTTCTTTGCTACGTGTGTTTGTTCTTGTTCAAATGGCTCTGAGCACTATGCGACTTAACTTCTGAGGTCATTAGTCGCCTAGAACTTAGAACTAATTAAACCTAACTAACCTAAGGACATCACACACATCCATGCCCGAGGCAGGATTCGAACCTGCGACCGTAGCGGTCGCTCGGTTCCAGACTGTAGCGCGTAGAACCGCACGGCCACTCCGGCCGGCGTTCTTGTTCACTATGAGTATAGAGTATGAGTTATATATATGCTGAGTTAGTGTGAGGGTTGGATTTAACTTTATCGTGTAGTGAAATAACTAAAAATATACCTATTTGACAACAGAATCTCAAACAGTATTCATATAATTTAAGAAAATGAAGCTGAGCATCCCCTATATGCTGCATCCCCTATATGCTGTATTTCAGGATGTAGCACGGACATGGATTACGAGCCTACAACTTTAGACAACAATGAAGAACAATAACAGGTGAGTACTATGAAAATTGTTTATTTAAATTATACTGTTGCTACCTCTCTCTGCAGCGTGTTGCTATCTCAGTGTGCCAAGGGCTATGTAATTTTGACCAGCCGCCCAGGTTTAAACTTACTTCAAAATGGCTTTTAAGTCTAACTAATGTGGTATCCGCTGTTCAAGGCAGTTGGATCACATTACTTCTCATTTTTAACTTAGCAATCGCATTGATCAGTGCTAGACCGGTTTGTGAATAAGTCGTTATGTAACAAGATTGTTATCAATAACTACATATAATCTGAGGCTGTGCTTAACGGCGAGAATTGCGTCATTATTTTTTTATAAAGACATGCAATACTATGTTATTAAAAATTTCTTTTAATTATCAGTGCCTTTAGGTTGAAACCACTAATGCTATTGTTAAGACATAGACATCTACTGGTACACTGAGGTGCTGCTGTGAATGTAGCGCATTGTAGCGGTCAGTCACAGTGTTAAAAACAACAATCGGCGTGGAGTTCTGCTATGTAATTGTCAGAGACAGAGACATGTATGTTTTTTATTTATTTATCTATTTTGTTAACAGAGACCGGATTGAGGAGATCTTTGACAGTGAAAAGAAGTATATCTAAAATTACTGTGAGGTAAATTTGAGTGTGTACTACTGCTTTTAAAAGAGGTTTCACAATGAAACCAATAGGGCAGTAGGTACTTTTGAAATAAATTTATTTATCTTTAGGCCCATTATTACTTATTGTAAGGACTATAATTTGTATGTGGCATTATTAATTCATGGAAGCTTCGAGATGTGGGACTGTGTCTAGGACAAGTGCGAAATTGAATTCAAATATATCTAACGAAAATGGTATGTCCCAGCGGTTACAGAGTAAAAAAACCACAGCGTTAAAACAATTAATAGTTTACTTTTTGCCCCTTCCTTCCTGTATTCGTTGCTTACCATGATCATAAAGGTAAATTTTGTGAAAATTTTTAACAATATATTCCAAAATGAAACTAGATCCTTAAAACAACAGTTTTTTACGTTTTGACTATTTCTTCTTGTATTCCTTGATTACTATGATGATAGAGGCCAATTTTCTGAAAAATGTTCATACCAAATTTTTTGTAGTATCAGGACTCAAAGAGTTAAGGATGCAAGTGGTCTCGGTGGCTAAACAGTGTGAGTTATTATTCACTACAACTCAGATCGTTATTGTTCCATTTGCTGACGTAACCAAAGATATTATTATTTACATTAATTTAATCTTCAAATGCTCTCTTATTCTTGATTTAGGTGCAAACACTTTTTATATACTTTGTTTTAACGTCCAGTCATCCAGGTTTAGGCATTCCATTGATTCTGTATCACTACAGGTGACTGCTGGTATGGCTTCTCTGAAGAGAAAGCGGCACGTTTTGTTCCCCACGCTGACCCATCCAAGTTTGATACACGAGAAAATACTGGGAAGAGCCCAACAGAGTCTCAATATCAGGAATCTGTGTTCAACAGACAGAGGAGCAGTTGAACCTGTAATAAACTAGAGTCGTGTTCACTGGATTTTTGAGGAGAAATCTCTAACAGAAACTGATGTAATACTAATATTGAGGGAATGCATAACACATAAAGCCTGAGTGGTTAATAAAAAACAAGAGAAAAGTCGTGGACATGATTAAAGAAAACAGTTTCATGTGATTTGGAAATTTGAAAAGAATAAAATAAGGAAGGTTTCTTTTGATGCTGCAGGATGACCAAATAAGGATGGGAGGGAAAATGAGGTGAACATTACAACACTTGAGCAACAAAGGATTGAGGACAATTATACATGAACAGTAGTAAAACGTTCTCTAAATTATATTGGTGTTCTGCTCTGTCTTCGACCGCATATCAACACGTCCTAAATTACATCCTTATTAGTAAGTAGAGAGGAACGAAAAAATACTGATAATACCTGGTAGAATTCTAACAATGAAAGCAGCTGAAAACACATTTAGTAAAAAAGAAAAAACCTCTGAGGCACTAAAAAAAAGAAAAAAAGTTGGAGAACGATTGCAACAGTTACTATCAATTACGAAGACCAAACAGTCTACTTCCGTACCACTTTTCTTACACACAATCTTTAAAGTGTAAAGAGGTTCCGAAGTTTTAAAAATGGCTCTGAGCACTGTGGGACTTAACAGCTGTGGTCATCAGTCCCCTAGAACTTAGAACTACTTAAACCTAACTAACCTAAGGACATCACACACATCCATGCCCGAGGCAGGATTCGAACCTGCGACCGTAGCAGTCGCGCGGTTCCGGAATGCGCGCCTAGAACCGCGAGACCACCGCGGCCGGCCGAAGTTTTAATTCCTTGTGCCATTCTTGTAGTGTATTTTACCAAAACACAGTAGGAAAATATTCGTGAGGATCCACGCGTCTGTCGAACACCTACTGTGATTTAAAATATTTTAGATTAAACACATTTGGAATTTTATTTTGGACAATGCGTCAGGCAATATTGCCGCTACAATACATAGTAGGCTCTCGCCAATTCCAGTTTCTGACAGTAAATATAGTAAGTAAACGTCATGGCTGTTGGGTCTTATGCCTTTTTGAAGTCTACAAAAGTAGATGAATACTTTATTCCTCTCAGAATATAACATCTTAGTAATGTTTTCAGATTCAGTTTTTGTTCTGCTGTTGATCGACTTTGATATTCTTCCAGTTTATGATGAAATCGTTCTAGTCAATTTCAGATGGATCGTAACTTGCTGCAATGAGATATGAGGATAATTAATGATCCCTGTAATGCTTTCGTTCTTCTGCAGAAGATGAATCAATGTTAACTTCCACTCATTGTAGTTCGTCTTTCTCCCATATGTTGACTATGGTTTATGTTAAACATTTGCCCAGTATTGCCATAATGGAGGCTTATCCAGCAGACCTGTTGCTTTTTAGTCTCTGGATGTTATGTTTGATCTCACTGTCGACCGAGAGAATGGATCTCTTGATTTATCAGTTACGACGGGATTAATCTGTTTCGTCAAGAATTTCACTGCTGTTTTCGTTTGACGTTAATAAGATATGACTTTGCCTTTGAAAACAGAGGGAGGACGTTTTTTATCCTAGTATCATCTTTTTTAAAATTATTGTAATATTTGCGGAACTGATTTCGTTTGAAAGTTTCGTTCTATCACGTTCAATAGCTTGTTCTTGTACTTGTACTTCTTACTACAAATTTGATTCACTGTTTGTGCTCATCAGATATGATGTATGTGCCAGTCTTCTTTGTACCTGGTTGAGTGACATTTTCTCCAGTCACTCACATTTTAGTGGGTGCTCACAGTTATCATTCCACCACGAGCACTGCTTTCTCTTTTCAGTCCTCAATATTTCTCTTGTCGCCTGTACCGAACGTCTTTCTTATTTTATTCACGGCTGTAATTTTCAGCAACTGTAATATTTATTTTCAGAACAAAATTCACTCGCCGCTTGTAAATATATATTTTAATATGCCTAACCGATTGTGAAAAATTAACTTCTGATCTTCATAAATTTACTATTAGTTTAGCAGATCTCAATATCTTCTTACAAGAATAATGCCATGATATGTACAGAAATGTGCATACTGTATGCAATTATTGTAAACACAGAAAAACAATTTATAGAAACAGAAGCACATGTGTGTATTTTCCAAGCTGATGTGCTAACCAGTACTAAGCTTCTGAAGTCAACATATTAATTTGTCGAAACTGGTAAAGCATATTAAAAATACACTCCTGGAAATGGAAAAAAGAACACATTGACACCGGTGTGTCAGACCCACCATACTTGCTCCGGACACTGCGAGAGGGCTGTACAAGCAATGATCACACGCACGGCACAGCGGACACACCAGGAACCGCGGTGTTGGCCGTCGAATGGCGCTAGCTGCGCAGCATTTGTGCACCGCCGCCGTCAGTGTCAGCCAGTTTTCCGTGGCATACGGAGCTCCATCGCAGTCTTTAACACTGGTAGCATGCCGCGACAGCGTGGACGTGAACCGTATGTGCAGTTGACGGACTTTGAGCGAGGGCGTATAGTGGGCATGCGGGAGGCTGGGTGGACGTACCGCCGAATTGCTCAACACGTGGGGCGTGAGGTCTCCACAGTACATCGATGTTGTCGCCAGTGGTCGGCGGAAGGTGCACGTGCCCGTCGACCTGGGACCGGACCGCAGCGAGGCACGGATGCACGCCAAGACCGTAGGATCCTACGCAGTGCCGTAGGGGACCGCACCGCCACTTCCCAGCAAATTAGGGACACTGTTGCTCCTGGGGTATCGGCGAGGACCATTCGCAACCGTCTCCATGAAGCTGGGCTACGGTCCCGCACACCGTTAGGCCGTCTTCCGCTCACGCCCCAACATCGTGCAGCCTGCCTCCAGTGGTGTCGCGACAGGCGTGAATGGAGGGACGAATGGAGACGTGTCGTCTTCAGCGATGAGAGTCGCTTCTGCCTTGGTGCCAATGATGGTCGTATGCGTGTTTGGCGCCGTGCAGGTGAGCGCCACAATCAGGACTGCATACGACCGTGGCACACAGGGCCAACACCCGGCATCATGGTGTGGGGAGCGATCTCCTACACTGGCCGTACACCACTGGTGATCGTCGAGGGGACACTGAATAGTGCACGGTACATCCAAACCGTCATCGAACCCATCGCTCTACCATTCGTAGACCGGCAAGGGAACTTGCTGTTCCAACAGGACAATGCACGTCCGCATGTATCCCGTGCCACCCAACGTGCTCTAGAAGGTGTAAGTCAACTACCCTGGCCAGCAAGATCTCCGGATCTGTCCCCCATTGAGCATGTTTGGGACTGGATGAAGCGTCGTCTCACGCGGTCTGCACGTCCAGCACGAACGCTGGTCCAACTGAGGCGCCAGGTGGAAATGGCATGGCAAGCCGTTCCACAGGACTACATCCAGCATCTCTACGATCGTCTCCATGGGAGAGTAGCAGCCTGCATTGCTGCGAAAGGTAGATATACACTGTACTAGTGCCGACATTGTGCATGCTCTGTTGCCTGTGTCTATGTGCCTGTGGTTCTGTCAGTGTGATCATGTGATGTATCTGACCCCAGGAATGTGTCAATAAAGTTTCCCCTTCCTGGGACAATGAATTCACGGTGTTCTTATTTCAATTTCCAGGAGTGTATATTCGCAGCTGACGACTGAACTTTATTCTGAAAATGCTTTTCTTTCCTTTTTTGGCGTTTCCGAAGATTATCTCTATTCGTCGAGCTAGATCTTGGAACTGATATCACTTTTCTTTTAGTTTATTGGCAGCGAATGTTGAGTTTCTGCTTTTGTTACGAGGTGTGTGCAAGTATAGTGATTATAGGCCATATTTACTCCATTACTTTGAATCTGTCATTCATTACTTCTGACAATCACAATAATATATATAAAATGAAATGGGTTTTCGTAGCCTGAATACTGACTGCCGCGTCGATACACTCACAATCAGTGGTATTAGATATCCAGAAGACCTCACAAGCGACTCCTAATCAGATTGCGTGCCTATGGAGTATAGTCTCAGCTGTGCGACTGGTTTCATGATTTACTGTCAGAAAGGTCACAGTTCTTAGTAACTGACGGAAAGTCATCGAGCAGCCTTCTTAGATTGTTTGCAGATGATGCTCTCGCTTACCGTCTTATAAGGTCATCAGCTGAGCAAAACAAATTTCAAAACGATTTAGACAAGATATCTGTTCAAAAATGGTTCAAATGGCTCTGAACACTATGGGACTTAACTTCTGAGGTCATCAGTCCCCTAGAACTTAGAACTATTTAAACCTAACTAACCCAAGGACATTACACACATCCACGTCCCAGTCAGGATTCGAACCTGCGACCGTAGAAGTCGCGCGGCTCCAGACTGTAGCGCTAGAACCGCTCGGCCACTGTGGACGGCCAAGATATGTGTATGATGCGAAGAGTGATAATTGTTCCTACATAATGAAAAGTGTGACGTCACCCAAATGAGTACTTAAGCGAATTTCAGTTACAAGGTAAACCACAAAAATCTACAGACTGTAAATTCAACCGAATACTTAGGAACTAAAATTACAAAAATTACTAAAACGGAACGTTCCCGTAGATAATGTTGTGGGGAAAGCAAACTAAAGGCAGCGATATATTGCCACAACACTTAGAGAATGCAAAAGAGACTGCTTGCACTATGCTTGTCTGCTCTCGTCTGGAGTACTGCAGAGCGGTGTAGGACCCGCATCAGATAGGGTTCACGAAATAAGGGAGAGATTGCCACGAATATGATACGCGGATAGGACTGGCACTCATTAAAGCAAAGGTGATTTTCTGTGCAGGATGATCTGAGGGTCTTCTCGCGAAATTTCAGTCACCGACTGTGTGAAAATATTTTGTTGACGCCCACCTACATAGGGAAGAATGATGACCATAATGAGAGAAACCACAGCTCATAGAGGAAGATTAACTTAACTTTGTGTTCTGCCTTACAAACAGGTCTTGTCATGGGGGAAGCTTCGTCAGAGAGGTCCACCGCATGAGCGTCTAGGGAATTTATTCTAGTGGTGGTTTCCCGTTGCCGTCCACTGATGATGATGAAATGATAATGAGGACAACACAACACCCAGTCCCTGAGCGGAGAAAATCTCCGACCCAGCGAGGAATCGAACCCGCGCCCTTTGGCGTGACATACCGCCACACTGACCACTTAGCTGAGGAAGATTAAAAGGCTTCGTTTTTCCCGCTCCCTGTGACAGATTGGAACGGTAGAGAAATAGTGTGAAGATGGTTCGGTGAACGCCTGGCACTTAATTGTGAACTGCAAAGTATGTAATGATTTAGATGTAGATGAACCACCGCGCCGGGCTACTGACTGCGTGCGTTCTGTTGCCGCGCCCTAAGTGGAGTTTCGCCCCGATACTACAGCTGGTAGCAAAATTTTAGTGTTTCGACGGTTTCGGAGATTTTGTGCGTGAGTGGCATGTGTGAGGAGCCGGCGGCTGCGTGGCACGCACGCGGCGACACCCCGCGCAGCCCCTGGGCGCGGTGCGTGTGCGACCAGGGCGGCAGGGCGCGCGAGGAGGTGGATTTCCACACATGCGGCGCCCATACGCGAGCGCGCATGCGTACACAGCCCCAGACGCGGAGAGGCAGCCGCCCCCGCGCCAGCCGTCCACCTGCCGCGGACGCCCACGTGTTCCGCGTAGGGAGGGCAGGCAGCTGGCAGTGCCTGGCGACCATTTACTGCGACACTCGCTTGATGCTGTAACGTTTGTACAGTAGTATTAAGAAATACCCTGCCCTTCATCACGCAAGAACACTATACAAGCGTATCTATCCGTAATTCTCAATACTCGTTAACGATGGTGTGTTTGAATTTTTGTTTCTGTGACTGCATACTGAACGTTGCTCATGTTACTGATTTGGACTCTGAATTGTTTGTTCAACACTGATCATTCCTCCTTGGTATCTCAATAATTTATATGCTGAGGTGACGGAAGTGATGGGATAGCGATATGCACATATGATGGGCTTATTCCAGTAGTGGTACAAGTCCATTATCTCCACTATTCTGTCTATAATGCTTCTGAAGGTAATGATCCAAACAAACAGAAAGAAAGGTTCATCTCTAGCAAGGAGCCATATTCTTGAATATTTCTGGCATCTCAACTGTAGATTTTTCAGCTCTCATTTATCTTTAGGACTCTGTATTTCACAATGAACAATAATGGACTTCTACCACTATTGAAATAAGCCCTTCATATACAGATGGCGGAAGTAGTGCGTACACAAGGTATAAAAGAGCAGTTCTTTGGGGCGGAGCCGTCATTTGTACTCAAGTGATCCATCTGAAAAGGTTTCCGCCGCGATAATGGTGGCACGACGCGAATTAGCGAGCTTTGAACGCGGAATGGTAGTTGGAGTTAGACGCATAGGACACTCCAATTCGGAAATCGTTAAGGAATTCCACATTTTTAGATCCACAACGTCAAGTGTGTGCAGAGAATACAAAATTTCAGGCATTACCCTTCACAATGGACACTGCAGTAACCGATGTCCTTCATTAAACGACCTAGAGCAGCGGTGTTGGCGTAGATTTTTCAGTGCTAACATACTCCGTGAAACGGCCACAGTAAACAACGTGGGACGTACGACGAGCGTGTCCGTTACGACAGTGCGACTAAATTTGGCTTTTATGGGCTATGGCAGCAGACGACGGACGCGAATGCCTTTTGCTAACAGTATGACATCGCCTGCAGCGCCTTTCCTGGGCTCGTGACCATATCGGTTGGATCCTAACCGCGGTTGGATCCCAGGCGACTGGAAAACCGTGGTCCGTTCAGATTAGTCCCTATTTCCGTTGGTAAGAGCAGATGGTAGGGTTAGAGTGTGGTGCAGACCCCACGAAGCCACGAGCCAAACTGCCAACAAGGCACTGCGCAAACCAGTGATGGTTCCAGTTCCAGATATGGAAAGGACAGGGTCTTCTGATACAGCTTCACTGATCATTGGCTGGGAACAGTTATGTTCGGCTACTTGGAGACTATTTGCAGACATTCATGGTCATCATGTTGCCAAACAACGATGGAATTTTTATGGATGACAAAGTTGTCATGTCACGGTTCCACAACTGTTCGCGACTGATTTGAAGAAAATTCTGGACAATTAGAGCGAACATGAATCACATCGAACACTTTTGGGATATAATCGAGAGGTCAATCAATGCGCAAAATCCTGTACCGGCAGCCATTCCGCAATTTTGGATGGTTATAGAGGCAGCATGACTTAATGTCCCTGCAGCAGAGTTCCAACGACTTGTCGAGTCTACGTCACGTCGAGTTGCTGCACTTCGCTGGCTAATGAGAGGTCCTACACGATATTGGGAGGTATCCCACGATTTTTGTCTACTCAGTGTACACTGGAGATCAAAACGCAAGGACGAATGGAACTTGCGCATGTCCCCCCCCCCCCCCCCCCCCCCCTCCCCTGCCCAAGTTACATAGCTCGATGAAACTTGGACATAAAAGAGAAAGAGCTGCTGCAGTCAAGTGCAGAAGCGAACTTAAAGAAGTTACCGTGATTGATGGTCCCCTGGACATTACAATAGGCGGAACTCGGTTCTTAAAGGGATGTGTGATCAAAACGCACAACAGTGTGTGCTCTGCAACGTGCTGCCACGCTGACCACAAGATTGGCAAGGAGATAAGGTGTTCCATTTCCCCACCAGCGCGGTTGACAACCACGTATAGTCTTTGGTGCTGTGGTATCAACGATGTCACGGCATAGTTTCAAAGGTTGACACTACCACCAGACACTGACGACAGCGCCCTCTAGCTGGTGCTGTGCAGCTCCACGAGCATCGCTACAGATTCAGCACATTTCATCAGGTGCAACCAGTCAGGACACTTCGCCTTCAGCTTCCCACCTTACAAATTATGTAATATGTTTTCCATATGGTTATGCACTAGTAAAGGTACTTTTAATAGTATCGGCAGTACCGAGAGATTAGTACCTTTTCCTGATCCAACCCACGCGCCGCCTTCCAGGCGGGATACAAAAGGTGCAGGTGTATATGCTGCAGTACAGCTTTCCAACGCATCCCATACCTTCTCGATGCGATTTAAGTCGGGATAACGGGCAGGCCCATCCAGTTGCAGAATATCCTATTGTTCCTAGAGTTCCTACAACTTCACTGGTCGATGTGGTCGCGCACTGTTATCTACAAAAATAAAATCAGGCGCAAATCCAGCTTTGAAGAGACGCACAAGAGGAAGCAGTACAGTGTCACAATAACATTGACTGGTCAGTGTGCTGTGTTCAATGGTTTTGGGGTCAGTTCGCCAATGCAAAATTATCATTTTCGACAATGTTCCTTGGTGCATTGCATCTTCCCACCTCTCGACACTTGCGGATACGACCACAATCACTACTCACTCCGAATTTGCTCTCATCCGAGAAGAGCAGGTGACTCTCCAGTTACGTCGAGTCCCTATGTTCCTGGTAGCATCGCAAATGGGGTCGCTGAAGAGGGAGTGTCAATGGAGCTCGGCGAACTGGTCTTCCAGCAAACAGGGCACCACCATGAAGGCACCGTGTCACTGTCGAGCGTGAGATTTCGTACCTTTCAGTCGCGTTAAAGGTCGTTGCTGCTGCCTTCGCTATTTGAGTTGAGTCCCTTCTCGTTTGTAGCATAATGTAGCTCTCTTTTGCTCCTGTAGTTGATCGCAGTCGACCACCCCTTCTCCTTCGGACAGCAGTGCCTGTGGTTCACAATGCTCTCCACGCACGAGAAACAATGCTGTGAGCAATAACGAACTCCAGGGCTACGTTCGTCACACTTGGTCCTGAGCCGTGGCGTTTTGCTGATGCGCCAGTGTATTTACAAGTACCTCGCTTCGCGCTGTTGCGGCCACATGTAGTAAGCGTTGCTTCACGTAGTGGAGATTGGCAAAACACAGGCACGCTGGCGACCGAGGCGTAGTGAAGTAAGCGCGGCACAGATAGCCTTGCTGACAGCAGCATTCTACCAACAAGCTGACGAAAGGACGCACAAAGACCGAACGCCGAGCGAAGCCTGGAGAGTGCTGAGTAAGGGGAAGTGAGGCCAGCACGCTAAGTTACGCTGAAATATACTGCAGGAGTAATAACAAAAAGCTACCACCGAGGGTAAAAAACGTCCTCCTGCCGGATATAATTAGTGGAGCGCAGGCAGCAACAGACAGAAGCCATTAGGAAGCAGTTCGGATCTGAGGACGGACATGGTCCTTGTCCGAATGTTCAATCTTCGTAGGTGGCGATTCCAGAAGTCTGTTCCAGCTCGCAGGAGTCATCCGTTCGCCACCAGATGTCAGCTTCAGCTCTGGGGGTCGGCCCGAGTTCGGTTGGCACCATGGCTGACAAACTATAGCGACTAACTTCCAGTAGGACCGGCCGCAGCGTGGTCTTGGTCACAGGCGTCGCCGGGCACTGACGCCCGGACTTCATGGCAACCCTGCCCCACGGCGCGTGGTCCGTCCATGACAGGACCTCGCGGACATAGCGACTGACGGCTTCCCAGCGTCGGCAGCTGACCTCACGGCGACGAGTTCATGTCAACCACAGGGCATCCTGGCTTCAGCGGAGCACTGGTCGCCTGAGGCTTCCAAGTGCGATCAGCGGCGCGCGTTGCGCTCATTGTCGGAGAATCTACACAGCAGCAGCCAGGCGGAGGGATCCGCAGGGCTGGACAGCCACGACGAGGGAGAAATTGTAAAGAAAGTTCAATAAACAATTTTAAAACTCCACGCCGTCTCAGTCTTTGGCGCAGCCACTGTGTCTGCTGCTAACAAGTACTGCAGAAAGAGTAACAAGTGATGCAGAAGTCGTAACAAATGGAAAACGGCCGTAACAGCACTCTTATCGTTGCGTGTGGCGCGTACTGAGTCTTGGCTGCCTTATCTTTGCCGGAAGTTTAACTGGAGGCTCTCGCCAAGGACGTGACAGTTGGCGTTCTATGTTACCTGAGGCCGTAGTGCGCTCGTAGATGGACGGGAACCAACCACTTGTATGGGCAGCTTGGTGGAGAGCCTTTCCTGTCGCCTGTAAGGAGACTTGTTGCTGCTTTGCGTTGCGTGCTGCTAGTTCCGGACACGGCTGTCTACGGTCGTCCGCTGCCTTATTTCCGCCTGCTGTTGCAAGCCATCTGGGACGTCCAGAGAAAAGTAAAGTGAGATTGTACTAAGGACATGTGTGTAAAGGTGATGAGGGTTGCTAGTTCACTTCTGGTAACTGTAAGCGCATGGGTGTTACCATGTAAGTAAAGGTGTGCCTATGAAGAGTTCATGGTGTTTAAGACAGGTGTTAAATATTAATATAATGCACTATCGTGCCTCTTCCAGTTCATGGGAAATTGTCGTTTGATGTAATACGTAATCAGCTACAAGGCCATAATCTGTTTATCAAATATACTATATTCGAGTGTTTGGTAGCCTTAGCGTAGTGAGCCCCAGTAAAGCTTATAATGAAATTTTCAGAATTGTGCTCGTTGCGGTTTTCACTGAACAGTGTGGCATAAGAGTTCACGTAATTTAATTGTGACTAAGACTGGAGTGCCCGCTGGCCTTGCTAGTATAATTGTAAGTTTTTTTTTAAAAATATGTTAATAGCAGGCAATACTCCTTAAGGTTGCTGGTAAGATTTGCGCTGTTGGTTGTACCTTGCCTTTGTAGTTCATTCGTAGTGGGCCAAAAGCAGTATGCCGTTTTATTATTGAATAATTTAATCTGTTATTTAATATCTTTTGGCGGTTTTTTACATTGTCTCTGCGGACCTGTTCTGTGTGCGTGTTAAATGTTACAGCTGGCTGGCTGGTGGTCTGGAGTAAGCGCTATCTATCCACCTATGGGTACCGAGGCTGTGAAACCCTGGATAGCGGGAGGTGACTCCGGCTCGAAGTTCGAGAAGTGGATCTTGTACGAACTGCCGCCTTCCGCCTTGGCTTCTCCAAGCGAAGTTTTCGTTCTGTCTTCGAGCAACCTGGCGTCACTCCTCGCTAATTAATTCTGGCGCTAACTATGTTTACTTCGATATTTTTTATATTTAGTGTATTTATTAAACTTTGTCTCAAGAGCAACACACAATTGTGAAAGGTTGTTGCGGTGCTACTCTTTCTTAGTAAGACCTTGCGCTGACTAATTGTGTTACTGGGCCTTGGAGACGAAGTCTAAAACCTTAGTAAGCCTTAGTGATATTGACTGACTCTTGAGTGTGAAACAAATACCTTTGTATTAACTTCATCTTACTATTTATTGGGTGCAATCTCTGGCAGGTTGTTATTTAGGTAAATGTTTTTGAGAACATCAGTTCTCAGTGTCCGAAGACTTGTCAGAAATATTGTGTGTCTTAATTTAAGCCGTCAGGCGCATAATTGTCAGTGGTTTTAAAATTTTCTTATATGTGAGATAGACATTGGTAGTAGATTCACTAAATTCTTGTGACTTACTATTCTTATTACCTGAAGTAATCAGGATGTAGATATTGTTGTTTTTAAGGAATTTGTTGACATGATCGTTAAATAAAACGAGTGATAACAAAAAGGGTCCAGTCCTTCCTATTGTTTCCCTGTTCCCATGTAGAAGAATGTCATCTGCTGCTGTAGTTATTCGAGGTCGATAACCCCCTCTCCTCCGGGCAACGGTGCCTGTGGTTCAGAATGCTCTCCTCGCACGAGAAACAATGCTGTGAGCAATACCGTACTCCAGAGTTACGTTCGTCAAACTTAGTCCTTCTTCCAGTTTGCAGATGTTGTCACCGGGAAATGTTGCAATGAAGAACACCACAGTGCACCGTAACTTGAAGCCTTCCTGAGAGACAATCTCCACTCCTACCGAATTAACAATGTAAGCATCAACCAAATGTGGCTTGCATTCAGAGAAAATGAATCGACACCAGTTGAGAGATTTATGCCAAATAAACTAATAAACGACGGAACTCATACCCCGTGATACATAAAACGGGTCAGAACACTGTTGCAGAAACAAAGAAAAAATATGTCAAATTTAAAGGAAAACAAAATCTATATTATTTGTGATTTTTTACAAAAGCACGGAATTTAGAGCGGACCTCAATGCGAGATGCTTATAACAGTTTCCACAACAATACTTTGTTGTCTCGAAACCTGACAGAAAATCCAAAGACATCCTGGTCGTATGTAAAGTATGCTACCGGCAAGACACAATCAAAGCCTTAACCGGCTTGGTATGGAGTGCTAGTTCTGCAAGGTTCGCAGGAGAGCTTCTGTAATGTTTGGAAGGTAGGAGACGAGATACTGGCAGAAGTAAAGCTGTGAGGACCGGGCGTCAGTCGTGCTTCGGTAGCTCAGATGGTAGAGCACTTGCCCCCGAAAGGCAAAGGTCCCGAGTTCGAGTCTCGGTCACTGCACACAGTTTTAATCTGTCAAGAAGTTTCATATCAGCGCACACTCCGTTGCAGAGTGAAGATCTCATTCTAATAACCTATACATTTCATAAGTCACTTACCTCACAAAAATCTTCATTGCACGAACTACAGCAATGCCGCAAGTACCGATACTGCCAGCTAAATAACTGATTCTAACTACTGAAGGCTCCAACTACTAATAGGCAAGTGGTTAGCAAAGGAAAGATTTTGTTTTAGTGCAAACAATGTATTTACCTTAAGAATGTGACAACCAGTTCAAAATTATATAATCATCAGTAATATATCTCAATGACGGATATACATTCAGACCGTCCGCTCGTGCTAGAACTGCAAACCTCCAACACTGCTAATTATTAATCTCTAACCTCCATCACTGCTGACTATTCACTTCGAACTTCCATCATTGCTGGCTGTTCACCTCGAACTTCCATCACCGCTGACTGTTAACTTCAAACTGCTAGTGCGACCAGCCACAGAGTCTCTTACAGAGTGCGCACAGCACTGTCAGAGTTATTAATACAGAGCGCTAAATAGCAGTGCCAACATACAAACACATAAACAGTCTACTTAAATCTGGTCTCTGTACAAGTTGTAGATAACCTTTATCTTGTCCTTTCTACCTTTAGAGTTTCCAAGACTGTTTTAACACTGTGGAGAGCTTTTTATAAATGCTTTTGTATGTTCTTTCTTCAGTGCATCTTTTGACAATACAACGCAACCAACTGGACGATATAATTTCGAGAGAAGAAAGCACATTTGCAAGGTATCAGTCCCAGAAATCGTCTACGCGTGAAGATTTTGCCCATAATTCCAGCAGTAGGCATTTATGACCTTCTGAATGTACAGCTTTTAAACTTTCACGTTCACCGCTTGTCTGTCAGTCGCTGCACCCCACTGCAGCCGTCTAATGTCCGAAACGCGAAGTACTATGTAGCGGAGTGACAACCAAGAGTCCACCTATTTCCGGAATGCTGAAGGCGAGGGAAGAGGAGGGGGAGAGAGGTACACATTTGCCCAACGTGTGTTAAGATCTTTTTCGGGAAACAAGTTATTCTACGTGAGAAACTGGTACTTAATACGTGTTTGACTAAGTAATATGTAAAACCCATGCACCTATACGTTCAATCAAATGGCTCTAAGCCCTATGGGACTTAACATCTGAGGTCATCAGTCCCCTAGACTTAGAACTACCTAAACCTAACTAACCTAAGGACATCACACACATACATGCTCCAGGCAGGATTCGAACCTGCGACCGTAGCAGCAGCGTGGTTCCGGACTGAAGCGCCTAGAACAGCTCGGCCACAGCGGCCGTCCATACGTTCAATATTGTTTTGTCAAAACTCTCTTATTTATATTCTTCAGCTATAAATACACCTCAATATCAAAATGAGGAAAGCTAAGCAAGTGAGGAATTATTATGAAATGATGTTCGGTTTTCGATTTACCATTTAATCGTGCCAGTCACATGGAATAGTAGCACATACCCTGCAAATGTACTTCACTTTAAAATTATCAGCTTTAAAATACAAAGAAAATATTGCATAGCATCGATATTGATAATGAAGTAGCTCTACGCTACTTGATTAGTGACACACTCATTCGTTTTATTCATATACACTGCATTTATGAATCACAACAGGAAAATGTTCAGAGCAAAGAGAGCTCTTTGGCACTCTGACACAACGAACGAAGAACGCCCCAAATGCAAAAAACTAAAAGTAGTATTTCACAAGACTCTTAACTTAGTCCGATGTATAGTGCTCCGCTCGCGGGCGTTATGTGTCCGCAATGAGCCATAGCGAGAGACTGACGACCGTAGCGTGCGCACGATTAAAAGCTGGGCTTTCAGAAGGTCATGATTGCGTGCTATCAGAACTATGGCAGAAATTTTCGTGCGGGAGCAATCGGTAGGGCTCATATCTAGCACCCGTAGTTTTTTTCCTTAAAAGGTGAGGTGAAGTTGGTAATGCTTTCTTGTGATATAAGTCATAGAGTTCGAATTCCCTCCCATGTTCGTACAAGTCTCTGGAAAGCGAACTGATATTTCACCAAATCGGCTTCCACCCGTCGAGCATTTCTTCCATAAATCAGGAACTCTCGTATTCTCATATCATTTTAAGAGAACACGTGAAAATCTTTTGACGATTTTTAGTACGTCTCGATACTGTGTTATGGAAAATAAGCCAGAAAAACTCTGCATCAGTAAATGTGCATACGAGATGTAGCTGTATAATAATGGACATTTACTGTACAACATTGTGTTTAAAAAACATACATATTTAGTTAATGTTCTCCTCAACAGCCGAGCGGTTCTAGGCGCTTCAGTCCGGAACCGCACTGCTGCTACGGTCGCAGGTTCGAATCCTGCCTCGGGCATGGTTGTGTGTAATGTCCTTAGGTTAGTTAGGTTTAAGTACTTCTAAGTCTAGGGGTCTCATGACCTCAGATGTTAAGTCCCATAGTGCTTAGAGCCATTTAAACCATTTCTCCTCAATACACTGCCCCCCCCCCCCCCCTAACCTACAACGCTCAATGCAGATTTTTCATTCATGGAAACGGTGCTGGAACTCTTCCTTTGAGAGCGCCTTGATGACGCACGCCGCCGTTTCTTTCATTGCTTCAGCGGACGTAAATCTCGTTCATTTTAATGCAGATCTGACCTTGGGTAGCAAATAAAAGTCAAAATCGTCAGCGCTTTGAATCTCGATTTGCTCATTCGAGCACTTTGCGCTCTCGGTAAAGCTGAGCGCTTCCAGTGCCTGACTGGAGTTTAGTCTCTGGATCATTAGTGAAAAATCGAAATTCCCGAGATGTTTTCACTCTTTCCAAGAAATTATTATCATTTTCTGCCGTATTCAAAGTGACAGTACAAACATTTTCGCGTGGTTCGTATTCTTCGATCGTGAAAATTTTCGGCACCGGTTCGTACAAACTTTTCTCATTTGTAACTGAGAATGTAAAATTTGCCTTACGCGTTCTTTCTGAAATCCTGCAGTTTCAAATGTCGATCGAATACTCAACCGACAGTCGAATCGAAACAGATTACCTACCATTTCGATTTTTTCATCCGCTTATTATGTTGATGTGCGTCCCAGCCGTGAATCATCTTCATTGTCTTCTCGGCCATCTTGGAAACTGTTGTGTTGTACAATATATTTGATAGTAATCACAGTTTAATTTTTCATCTCCAACATTCACTGTAAAGTTTTCAATATTTCGTCGCGTGTACATTGCATCTTACGGCACACGCCGTCATAGACTGTTTCTGATAAGAAACGAAAAGTTTAGTGGTGAGTAGACTATTTTTCTTTAGCTGCTACATTTGCTAATTTCAATTCGATTTTGAGAACATCAATACCCCAGACACAAAGTAGCATGCGGAGCAAGAGGTTAAGTTACTTTTCTTTCAGGGCAGATCTTACTTTGCATTCTTGTCAGCAAACGGTACACAGTAAGAATTTTCAGGTGTTGTGTTAAGTAAACAGATTAATTTACAGTAAACAGTAAAGGTAATTTTAAAAAGAGTTATTTTCTTCCGAGTTGTAAAGTATTTTGTTTTGTGGATATTTCAAGTAAGATCTTGCCCATCACGTTACGTAACTTTCATGACGGACTTAAAAAAAAAAAAAAGGTTCAAATTGCTCGGTCGTTTCAGGAGCGAGGTCCCTTATCTGAAACTCATACATTTACTCCTCTCCATCATTCGGGATAGTTTGTACCATCACCACAGGCTCACAATGCAGAATGTTGTCGACCTTAATCTACTCACTATTCCCTGGTCTGTGATGAGAATTGTGAAATATGCTGTCGTACCAGCATGTTGGATGCACGTTCCCTCAAGTATGTTCAGTGACTTCCAGAACTTAAGCAGAAAAGGATGGTGTACGTTTTAATCAAACCGCTAATGATGATTTTATCTCATCTACACTTTAAACAGAGGGAATCGTATGGTGTCGGTCTGCCCAGTCAATATGGGTAATCTGATACACAGAAAAACTACAGGAAAACTCAATATTAACGAAAAACTGAAAAACAATAGTTTATTTCCGTTTCCTTGTAACATGAATGGGATATAACGTAATTTCGTACAGCACATTCTGCCTAGTCCCAATTACGATTTCCAGAAAATACTGGCAGAACCAGTACACGGATGTTGGTGAAGGGTACCTGCAATAGCAGACATCGTTTACATCAATATAGCTACGAGTATTGCCATTAAGACGGTCCTAAACCTACCTTTCAATTTGTTGAGCAGATTAAGATAGTTCAAATGGCTCTAAGCACTATGGGACTTAACATGTGAGGTCATCAGTCCCCTAGAACTTAGAACTTCTTAAACCTAACTAATCTAAGGACATCCCACACATCCATGTCAGAGGCAGGATTCGAAACTGCGACTGTAGCGGTCGCGCGGTTCCAGACTGAAGCAGCTAGGACAGCTCGGCCACACTGGCTGGCTGATGTACTTCAGTATTGAGACTGAGTTAAATAGTTTACACTGAGTACACATATAGTTCCTTTTGAAATTTAATTAGATTCGTTTTCATTATTTCAAATTTAGCGATTCACTAAGATTAAAGTGCTCTTCCACGATACTGTTTACAAACGCAATACAGGGCCAGCCAAGAGTCAGCATTGGTCAACGGTTGAGTACGATATCTTAAGGAAACATTACACGGCGACAAAGCTTTTTGAAAAAGAATATTCATTGTTTCGTATGTCGACAAATACCATAGAAATCTTACACATTCTCTCGTGATTAATGATAATTAACCCCTAAGAATTCGACGTGCAAACATTCCATTTTAGATCGGCCTTAATACTGTCGACATATGGCGCTATCACGTATCTGACGCAGACAAACAAGGGGGAGGAGAGAAGAACTGGGCCCGTACGCAATGACCTCCCCCAGGCTGACGTCTCCGCCGCCTGCCCAAGCCCGCGGGACTGGCCAGCGCAGTACAGTAGCAGCTGCCGCTGCGCATCACAGCTGAGCGAGCGCCCTCAAAGCGGCGACTCGGGGCGGCGCGCGCCTGCCTCCTGAAGAAGAGCCCGCACTCAAAAGCCGGAGAACCGCCGACCAGGACCAATCGCCGGGTTGGCAGCACCACCGCCATCGCCGACACCCTTTGTGCGGCCGCGCCACAACAAACCTGCACCCGCAGCTGCGTCTCTCCCTCTCCAGTTGCTAAAGCCCACATTTTCCTCTTGCGTTATCATTTCTTCTATGAGAGGTACTCATAAACTCCTGCAATAACAATATGGAAAGAAGAAAAATCAAGCGGCAAGTATGTAAAGCGGCAAGTATGTAAATTGGTTACAGCTTCAGAGCTTGTCTACATACACTACTGGCCATTAAACTTGCTACACCACGAAGATGACGTGCTACAGATGCGAAATTTAACCGACAGGAAGCATATGCTGTGATATGCAAATGTTTAGCTTCTCAGAGCATTCACACAAGGTTGGCGTCGGTGGTGACACCTACAACGTGCTCACATGAGGAAAGTTTCCAACCGATTTCTCATACACAAACAGCAGTTGACCGGCGTTGCCTGGTGAAACGTTGTTGTCAAGTCTCGTGTTAGGAGGAGAAATGCGTACCATCACGTTTCCGACTTTGATAAAGGTCTGATTGTAGCCTATCGCGATTCCCGTTAATCGTGTCGCGACAATGCTGGTGCACGAATGGCAAAACGCCATTTTTTCGGATGAATCCAGGTTCTGTTTACAGCATCATGATGGTCGCATCCGTGTTTGGCGACATCGCGGCGAACGCACATTGGAAGCGTGTGTTCGTCATCGCCATACTGGCGTATCACGGGCGTCATGGTATGGGATGCCACTGGTTACAAGTATCGGTCACCTCTTGTTCGCATTGACGGCACTTTGAGCATTGGATGTTACATTTCAGATGTGTTACCACCCGTGGCTCTACCCTTCATTCGATTCCTACGAAACCCTACATTTCAGCAGGATAATGCACGACCGCATGTTGCAGGTCCTGTACGGGCCTTTCTGGATAAATAAAATGTTCGACTGCTGCCGTGGCCAGCACATTCTCCAGATCTCTCACCAATTGAAAACGTCTGGTCAATCGTGGCCGAGCAACTGGCTCGTCACAATACGCCACTCACTACTCTTGATGAACTGTGGTATCGTGTTGAAGCTGCATGGACAGCTGTACCTGTAAACGCCATCCAAACTCTGCTTGACTCAATGCCCAGGCGTATCAAGGCCGTTATTACGGCTAGAGGTGGTTGTTCTGGGTACTGATTTCTCAGGATCTATGCACCCAAATTGCGTGAAAATGTGATCAATGTCAGTTCTAGTATAATATATTTCTCCAATGAATACTCGTTTATCGTCTGAATTTCTTCTTGGTGTAGGAATTTTAATGGCCAGCAGCGTATTCATCCTTCAATGCGACACATTTTCCCCCAACGATGGATGACATGGCGGAGGGCTCGGTTTCAGAAGTCAGTATTTTCTCTGTTTAGCGAACGTTCCATATCAAAAATCACCTCGTTGTCATTCTGGAAATGCCTGCAGTGCAATTCTTTCTTCATCCGAGGATGGAGAAATTAATTACAGGGTGGTCTTCCACATAAGTAAGAGGGACACACCATAAGTTTCGCAACACATTTTTTTTCTGGAAGCAGGTCGGCTTTATTCAGGATTACAATACACCTCACTCTGTTGGCTACAAAACCCTATTTTCCAACATAATCACCGTTCAAAGCGACGGCTTTACACCACCTTACAGGGAAGGCCTGTATGCCCGCAGGTACCACACCACTAGTCACATCGGAGCCAACGTCTTGCTGCATCAATAACCTTCGCATCATCCAATTACAGCTTTCCGCGGAGTGCATCCCTTATTGGGCCAAACATATGGGAGTCGGAAGGTGACAGATCCATCGAATCCTTCCAAACTGACGCATTGTACAGGGGACCGAGCGGGGTGGCGCAGTGGTTCGGCACTGGACTTGCATTCGGGAGGACGACGGTTCAATCCCGCGTCCGGCCGTCCTGATTTAGGTTTTCCGTGATTTCCCTAAGTCACTCCAGGCAAATGCCGGGATCGTTCCTCTGAAAGGGCACGGCCGACTTCCTTCCCCATCCTTCCCTAATCCGATGAGACCGATGACCACGCTGTCTGGTCTCCTTACCCAAACCAACCAACCAACCATTGTACTGTATGTGTCAGTTTGTATTGTATGTAATATAGTTATCTCTGCCATGTTCCTTATCTCCTTCCCCTACCCTTCCAATGTTTTACACAAAAAATATTGATTCACTTATGCAGGCTTTGCGCGTGACCTTGAGAGGGACTTAGTCGCCGGCTCTGTACCGGCTGGACTTTATCTCAATAAGATAAAAGATAAAACTTTAAACATACTCACAATACACTCGAAAAACTTTTACATATTCTACTGAAACTTCATATGCTTTCCTTTGCCTGCTTGGAGTATTCATAACGTTTATAAATGCTACCTGCTTCAAACGTGAGGATTCGGTCCCATACGTTTTTCAGACCCTTGCGGGCTTGGGAGGATTCGCGGTTGCGCCCGTAGAATGAGGAAGAACAGCACAGTGAAGTTTCGTGAGCTCTTCTCGTATGCGCAGGCTTCTGTGAGGCCTCCCATTCTAACGGAGAACGAGATATGCCTTTGCATTTTTCTTCAGCTTCCTGAGGGTAGCACAATATATTGCAAAGTTGATGGTTGCATGATGAAGCAGGCGGTCGAGTAGAAAAATACCTTCAGAGTCCCAGAACACAGTCGCCATGACTTTACCGGCTTTTTCGGAGGAGAATTGGTGTGGAGCCACCCAATAGGTAGCCGTTTTGCCGAGCGGAGTGGCCGTGCGGTTTGAGGCGCCGTGTCACGGACTGAGCGGCTCCTCCCGCCGGAGGTTCGAGTCCCCCCTCGGGCATGTGTGTGTGTTGTTCTTAGCATAAGATATGTTAAGTAGTGTTTAAGTGTAGGGTCCGATGACCTCAGCAGTTTGGCCCCATAGGAATTCACACACATTTGAACATTCGAAGTTACGAACCCAAGTTTCATCGCCTGTGGTGATGTGGTGATGTTCGATAAGCAGTTCCCGCAATCAGCGACGTAAGGAGCAATCAATTCCGCACAGATGGTCCTTCATTGCTCTTTATAGTGTTCTGTAAGGCGGCGAGGTATCCAGTGGGCGCACACATTTGAGTAGCCCAACAGAGACGTCCAGTTGTGCGGCGATGTGTTGGGTTGTAATCCGTCGATCACCTCGAATGAGCGTCGGCACGTTCCAACATTGCAGGAGTCGCAGCTGTGTGCGGCCGGCCGGCACGCTGGATGCTGAACAGGTTCCCGCGATTTCGTTGCCACGATGACAGGCGCCTCGTCCAACGACACACCACGCTTTTATTCCTGCCAGATCTCCGTAGACATCCTGCAAGCACCTATGAATATCTTTGATTTTGTATCTCGCCTGGATAGGCAGCGCGTGGGTCTGCTCCCGTGAACTGCTTCTGTAATATAGGCCGAGAGTGAAGGAAGCGAGTAGGAGCAGGAGAGGTGAAGCACTTCGGTACTGCATGTAACTAATACTTTTTTGCTGAAGTCAAAAAACACAAGTAAATAGCAAAGGCTTACATAACTTTGGCTAGTATGAGCACGTAAGTGTGAAGCCGTAGTCCATATCGGATCAAAGTCTCAATAGCAAGCTATTCCACTCGGTAGTCGAAGCGATGTTTCCAGGCCGTCTGCTCTTGATGAAATGGGCAGAAATCAAGACGGCACTCGCTGAGCTCCACAGCGTCGGCGAGAGGGCGCTGTGGTCGACGTAGTCAGTCTCCTCTCGGAGTGCCAACTTACGAGAGCGTGCACCTACGTTGTGGCATCGTAACAATCCACGCCACATTTGATGCTCTGGTTTTGCGGAAAAAGGATCTCAGTGACATTTTTCTGCTTGGAACACGCCTCCGTATAATCCCATCACCTGTCGGAATTTTATAAGACAATGGGAACTGAAGTGGGAATATTCCATTATGTCCCACAACAAATTTTGCATTTTTTCAACAAAAATGTGCTGAGAAAATAGATGTGCAGCATTACCTGTGGAACGCTCCTCGTTGTATGCCTGCTTGTGTCCTGCGGCGTTATCATAGAGCAAAAACATACACTTGGACAGCTTCCGACGATGCTCACCGTTACCATCATACCGTAACTATGGAGATTTCTGTAGTATTCCCCTTTGACGCTCTGCCCCTTGCGAGCATAATGTTAGCACTACATCAAAAAATACTCAGCGTCACCTCCTCTCTGTGATGGTTGGGTCTCTGCCATTTTCGATGGTATTGGTGAATTTCCATGTTTGCCTTGCTCTTTTATCTTTGTCTCACAGCGATACATCTAGCACTCGTCCTTAGCGAGTAGGTGGCCAAAGATGCCATTTGAAACTGACTAAAAAACCTGCAGCATTTGGTTTGGTGGGCTTTTTGAATAGGTATGAGAAATCGCCGGACCCAACGGATGACGACTTTCGTGTACTATGGACTCAATTACGATACGCTACTCTTCGATCACCACGTCCTCAATGTCTCTTACGGCTGAGCATTTTTCGTGAAGAATGATCTGCCATTACATTCTTAGTCATTTCGAGTTGCTTCACCATAATGGGAGCGTCTGTGCAACTTGCTTCTTATTCACGTTCCTAAGAGCAAAGGCGCGGCAACTGTTGAGAGACGCTGTTTCGATAGAAGTCGAACAGCCTTAGTAGATAGCAATAGCTGTTTCAGCGCAGCCAGCGTAGCCAACCACAGCTAGCAGGCGACAGTGTGTTTCTCGCACTTGTAAAGCAGACGTACCACACGGAGGTCGAATTACAGAAATGTTGAATATATTTGAATTTTATAATTTGTTCAGTGAATCTACTCTTTGCTACAAAATGGGCCTACGTAGCAGTTACTTCATAAATTCACCGGGATGAATATACTAAATTTCAGGATCCCCTTTAGGATGGGTACGTTTTTTCCTGCGTAAGCATCAGCTCGCTTTCTAGATTAAGCAAACTGTTGTAGATTTGTTCTGCTGCTTTCCAATGTAACAACATTTTGCGAGCCTGACTCCGAATCACAACTCTCTTTCCACGAACAGAAATGGCAGGAGTTGAAGGTGTCACCCAGGACGAAGAGCCATCAGACACATCACTCATCACTCGTTTTCGGAAATAAGTACAAATCACCTCCCAAGTCACGGCGAAGTCAACACGTTAACACTCTGTCCATGCTAGGGACCAGAAACAAGCGAATGACAATCCGTAATCACATAGAGTCTGCCGACTTTAATCGAAAGACCGGCTCCTATCAGTTACCATGACATAGCTCTTTAGAAAGTGAATAGGTGGCAATCACTGTGCTATATGATGGTCGACCGCTATTGTAAACTTCCTCCAACTCAGCATGGATTGTTGCAGGCTCGTTCCCCTGAGTCACCGCACGTTACCTCACATTACCAATAGGCTGACACATTTTGTTTTGGCGCCTCTATCGGTGTGCTGCGGTACTGTGATGGGTGGGTTTCAGTGTGAACTAGAACTGCAGACGCATATCTGCAAACAAACAAAAAAATTAATTGCGTATTGCCCAGCGGGATTAGGCGAACTGTCTAGGGCGCTGCAGTCATGGACTGTGCGGCTGGTCCCGGCGGAGGTTCGAGTCCTCCCTCGGGCATGGGTGTGTGTGTTTGTCCTTAGGATCATTTAGGTAAAGTAGTGTGTAAGCTTAGGGACTGATGACCTTAACAGTTAAGTCCCATAAGATTTCACACACATTTGAACATAGTTGCGTATTCTTTCGTGTGGAGAAATAAAACTTTAAAGCTACCCCTACAAAGTTTTTTAAAGCTATATGTGTTTCTAAATCATTAATACATATGCAACAAGCATTTAGCCTTCAGCGGTAGCTCTCAAATTGAAAGTTAGACTTTGGATGTACTGCTCTGTGTAACATGATGAATTTAAATAAATAAAAGACCACAAGATTTTTTTAAAAAAAATCACAAGTGTGTTTCTTCTACATAAGTGAATATAGACTCTAAGAAAAAAATTGCAGCACAAAGAAATTATACGAACAGAACGGAAATCGGTAGATGTGATGTGCATGCAGGGACAAGGAAATGATTATACACTCCTGGAAATGGAAAAAAGAACACATTGACACCGGTGTGTCAGACCCACCATACTTGCTCCGGACACTGCGAGAGGGCTGTACAAGCAATGATCACACGCACGGCACAGCGGACACACCAGGAACCGCGGTGTTGGCCGTCGAATGGCGCTAGCTGCGCAGCATTTGTGCACCGCCGCCGTCAGTGTCAGTCAGTTTGCCGTGGCATACGGAGCTCCATCGCAGTCTTTAACACTGGTAGCATGCCGCGACAGCTTGGACGTGAACCGTATGTGCAGTTGACGGACTTTGAGCGAGGGCGTACAGTGGGCATGCGGGAGGCCGGGTGGACGTACCGCCGAATTGCGCAACACGTGGGGCGTGAGGTCTCCACAGTACATCGATGGTGTCACCAGTGGTCGGCGGAAGGTGCACGTGCCCGTCGACCTGGGACCGGACCGCAGCGACGCACGGATGCACGCCAAGACCGTAGGATCCTACGCAGTGCCGTAGGGGACCGCACCGCCACTTCCCAGCAAATTAGGGACACTGTTGCTCCTGGGGTATCGGCGAGGACCATTCGCAACCGTCTCCATGAAGCTGGGCTACGGTCCCGCACACCGTTAGGCCGTCTTCCGCTCACGCCCCAACATCGTGCAGCCCGCCTCCAGTGGTGTCGCGACAGGCGTGAATGGAGGGACGAATGGAGACGTGTCGTCTTCAGCGATGAGAGTCGCTTCTGCCTTGGTGCCAATGATGGTCGTATGCGTGTTTGGCGCCGTGCAGGTGAGCGCCACAATCAGGACTGCATACGACCGAGGCACACGGGGCCAACACCCGGCATCATGGTGTGGGGAGCGATCTCCTACACTGGCCGTACACCACTGGTGATCGTCGAGGGGACACTGAATAGTGCACGGTACATCCAAACCGTCATCAAACCCATCGTTCTACCATTCCTAGACCGGCAAGGGAACTTGCTGTTCCAACAGGTCAATGCACGTCCGCATGTATCCCGTGCCACCCAACGTGCTCTAGAAGGTGTAAGTCAACTACCCTGGCCAGCAAGATCTCCGGATCTGTCCCCCATTGAGCATGTTTGGGACTGGATGAAGCGTCGTCTCACGCGGTCTGCACGTCCAGCACGAACGCTGGTCCAACTGAGGCGCCAGATGGAAATGGCATGGCAAGCCGTTCCACAGGACTACATCCAGCATCTCTACGATCGTCTCCATGGGAGAATAGCAGCCTGCATTGCTGCGAAAGGTGGATATACACTGTACTAGTGCCGACATTGTGCATGCTCTGTTGCCTGTGTCTATGTGCCTGTGGTTCTGTCAGTGTGAACATGTGATGTATATGACCCCAGGAATGTGTCAATAAAGTTTCCCCTTCCTGGGACAATGAATTCACGGTGTTCTTATTTCAATTTCCAGGTGTGTAATTTCATAAAAACTGGCAGATTCACTAAGGAGAAAGAGATTCACAAACTGAGCAAGTTAATAACGCGTTGGTTCAGCTCTGGTGCTTATACAAGCAGTTATTCGGTGTGGAGTTGATTGACAGAGTTTTTCGTGCCAAATTCTGTCCAATTGGCGCGTCAACTGGTTAGAGGGCCTTTCCATAACACTCCAAACGGTCTCAGCTGGGGAGAGATCCGGTGACCTTTCTGGGCAAGGTAGGGTTTGGCAAGCACGAAGACAAACACCAGAAATTTTCGTCATTTGCGGACGGGCAGTATCTTCCTAGAATGTAGGCCGAGGATAGCTTACCATGAAGGACAATAAAATGGGGCGTGAAGTATCATCGACATACCGATGTTCCGTATGGGTACGTCGAATGACAACCAAAGGGGTCCTTCTTGAAAAGAAATGGCATCATCGAACATCACTCCTGGTTCTCAGGCCGTATGGTGGACGGCATTCGGGTTGGTATCCCACCGCTGTCTGGGGTATCTCCAGACCCGTCTTCGCTGCTCATCGGGGCTCAGTTCGAAATGGGACTCACCACTGAATAAATTCTACTGCAGTCAATGGGATTCCAGGCCAAAAAAGAGTGTGGAGACGTCCAGGGCAATAGTGGGATAATCACCAGATTGTCGCCCGCCACACCGCCGGGCGACCACTACTGACGGTCTGGGCAGCCATTTTATTTCGTACCAAGACTCCTTTATAGCCATCCGTGACACCCTTACAGCATAGTGGTACATCGATGATATTCTACGCTTCGTTTTGTAGCCCTTCATGGCAAGCCATCCTGGTCTAACATTTCAACATAATAAGGCCCGCCCGCACAATTCTACTGCTTGTCTTCGTGCTTGCCAGACCCTACCTTGGTCAGAAAGGTCACCGGATCTCTCCCTAATTGAGAAAGCCACCACTTTCCCCAGTCGCTGTAGTTGGTGGAGGGCATCGTGGGTGGTCTGAACTATTTTATCTGCTGGATACAAACGTTGCAATGAGTGAAGGGCACTTAGTGAATCGGAACAGACAAGAAATTTAGGACAGGAAGAATGTCTCATCTGCTCCAGTGCCCGCAAGATCGCAGACAATTCTGCATCAAATACAGTAAAAGTCTGAGGTAGTCGAATCTTGAGGACACGATCCGGAAAAACAGCAGAGCAACCAACGGAATCCCCTTCTTTCGACCCATCCGTAAAAACAGCTACATAGTCGTGGTGCTCTTCTGGTTTCCAGGGCAAGCCGGCATTGCTGGAAATGAAAGGGTGGATCTCGCAGCCAAGGAGGCGAGTCTCGATCAACAAGTATTTCAGTGTGCTATCCCCCAGCAAGCACTCACCTCGCTGTTGAGCTCACGAGCCATGCGTCGGTGGGAGGATGAGTGGCTGGAAGTGACTGACAATAAGCTCCGTATAGTGAAGCCCACAACGCGGGTGTGGTGTACTTCCTTTCAGCCCCGTCGACGGGACGAGGTTCTCCTCACTCGGCTCCGGATAGGCCACAGCCCTATGATGCATGGCTTCCAGCTCCGGCGAGAGGACCCTCCAATGTGTGGTGCTTGTGGCGCCCAGGTCACTGTGCGCCACGTTTTATTGGATTGCGTTTTATTTTCTGACCAGAGGGCCGCAGCTGACTTGCCAGCGGACCTGCCGTCTCTTTTAGGCAATACTCGGATGAATGTGGTTGAAGTTTTAAAGTTCTGTGCCATATCAAATGTTTTTACAAAGATGTTAGGGAGAGGATCTTAATTTGCCCACTGTCTGACAAGCTCACCCATATTTTATGTAAGTGGCCAGCCAATGACAATTTCCGGTGGCATTCTTGCTGCTATGTTTTCCCTTTCCTTATGTTTTACTTCTTTCTGTAGCATTTTCCTTCTTTTCCTGCTTTCTTTGCCTGTGCGCTTCGGTTTTATTAGGTCTGTCCACATTCTTTCCTTTTAATGTGTGCCAGGTCGCTGATGACCTCGACGTTGAGTGCCCATAAGCCCCAACACACACACACGCACCCTAATGGAGAAATTTAGGAGCAGTATGGGCAGGGACCCCCAACCAGCTGGGGATTTTGACAATCTGACGTGTCAACTGGATAGAATTTGGCACTGTATTCCTCTGGAGGACATATCCAACAACTCTATCAATCAACGCTAAGCCGAATAACTGCTTGCATAAGGTCCAGAGGTGCGCCAATGCATTTTCGACTTGCTCAATTTGAGAAGCTCTTACTCTTGAATAAATATCCAATTTTTTCTCAAATTGTTAACGTTTGCTTGTCTGTTCATGTACATCACATGTACCTATTTCCATTCCAATTTTACAAGGGTAGCTCATTTTCATCCATGTACATTTAATTTAGAATGATTATAAAGAATCCACCTTGATTGCAAATAGAAACCGGATGTTGACCTAGGTTTCGGCGCGGATAAACACGCCTTCTTCGGAACACAGTAAAACTACAAACTGCCTAAAGAGGCATGGCCCAACAGTAATAAAGAACGCCCAAAGGTGCAAAAGACTCGCATAAACTGTAAAATAAACGGTACGTGTGTACCACGTCAATAGCTCTACTTATAACGTCAGAAGCACGTTCGGTGGGCCGCGGGCTCTCAGGTAGAGGTATGTCAGTAATTAAGTTTATGTTCGAAATTTTCCTTGACTCTTCACCCAATGTACTCTCCATCACACGCACGGCAAACATCCAAACGATAGTCAAACAGGTCACACACTTCTTGGAGGATGTCTGGAGCATGCCTGCAGTTACGTAATGCACTGCTGGCGCCACAGTTAAGCTAAAGTTGTTAAAAAGGGGATGTGCGTACAAGGTGTCTCACAAAATCCTATCAGAAAGTAATCACATACTGGGAGATCTGGCGACACTGGATTCCAATGGTGCCAAGCGGTATCTTTACGGCCTCTACGATCGATTTGTCGTCGGGGTTGCTATTACATGCAGTTGCCTGTGTGATGGTCCTCCAACGTACTGAAATTCTCTGTATGTTCTACCAATAACAGAAAAGCCAGATCTCCATCGCATTCAGATTCGTGATATCTTTAACCATCTTTTCCTTGAATAAGCAAGGGTGGCAGATCTTTTCTCTCAGGGAACGGCGGCGAATGTTTCTCGTACTTGATTGTGATATTATTACATTGAGGCGGTTCACTTTTCTACTTAAACGGTACGCAGCCCAATTACTGGACACTAACCATGAAAGGAAACTTATCTTTGAATGAACTCTATACATTGTTATTTATCACCATCAAGAAGTGCAGGGTGTCACACGAAAAATCGGCCACGAGTACAGACTGCTCGTCAATTACGCAAGAATTGTTGCCCGCCACAAGCAGATACAACGACAAAAAGTTAAAAATATAATAATTAAATAATAATGAAATAACAAATAGGCTAATGAAAAGGTCTATATGTACTGAACTGGTTTGGTCCTGTACATTACATTACATTAGATGCCGAAAGTAGCCTCGTTATGCTTCAATGCACTTTTACACGTATCTTGACATGTTAATATACGCGTTGTGCAACTCTGCCGCATCATTCTCAAAATTCCATTACGAATATTGTTCTTCATGTTTTCTAACGTTTATTGGGTTCTTTGCGTACACTTTTCCCTTCAGACTGTTCCACAGGTAAAAGTCACAAGTGGTTAGGTCCACGAACTCAGGGGCCACAATACTTTGCTGGCAGTCCTTTCTTCTGTGAATCTGTTATTAATAATTAAGACTGACTCGGGTGAAGTGTAACATATTGGCCCAGCCTGTTGAAAGACAGCATATGTACGTTCATGCGGTTCAACTGTGCGTAAAATTCGTGAAAGATTCGCACATATGCAGCAGTGTTTACTGTTGTTTCAAAAAATATGGGTCCCATAATCCGACTTGCTGACACGGCAGACCACACTCCAGTTTTTTGATGGCGAAGAGGTTCATCATTAATCGTATAGGGATAGTTTGTTGGCCAGTATCTGGTGTTCCGGAAATTCGCACGACATGTCAGATGAACCAGGCTTCTTCATCACTCATGAGATACAGCAGCGGATCTCACATTTCAATCTGAATTATTGTTTGACATAGCCACGTACAGTAATTTACACATTCTGACGTACCTTCCTCCTTCAGTTCTTGGACACATTTCATTTTGTAGAACTTCATGCTTACATGATGTAAAACATGTTGACCAGACCAACGCGAAACGTTCACTTGTTGCGACAAGTTACGTGTCGACTTCTTTGAACTCTGGATCATTCGTGCTCGAATATTCGCGATCACACCACGTGTATGAACGGACGGGGCTTGTGCTTGCAACTGACCCTGTAGTACGCCACTCCGTCACCAAATCATGTACACTGCGCTTTGCTAGTATAGAAATACCAGGAAACGTTTTAGCACAAAAGTGCTGCGATTCCTTAAACGAACCTGTAGACATTTACGCCTCCGCTATTGCGATTCTTTCTTGAAGGGGATACATTTCGCTCAGGTATTTACTTTACGCGTCTTAATCAAGTCCGACGGCTTTCGTACTGACAATACAACTCTAGTCGCAACAGCTTCTAAACAATAAAGGATGCAGAAAATGAGTACTCTACTATCCTGTTGAACTTGCTCTACGTCTTGGACGAGCACATACGGGTGACCTGTGAATGCCCTATTACGTAAACAACCAGTGACTTGAAACTGCACGTGCAATCGTCGATTTCTTCCAGTTGCAGGAGCTGCAGTGCCATACTCTCGACGCAAAACTCACTTACAGTTATTACTGAATTTCACCTGTTGAAACGAGGAATTTAAAACCTCTTTCGCAGTTTTCATACCCCCATCTCGACACGATGCACTTTGGGTAATGAAAGAGCAACCGAAATGCATCGTGGAGTCTGTGGTGTAACCGCCAGACACCACACTTTCTAGGTGGTAGCCTTTAAATCGGCCGCGGTCCGTTAGTATGCGTCGGACCCGCGTGTCGCCACTGTCAGTGATTGCAGACCGAGCGCCGCCACACGGCAGGTCTAGAGAGACGTCCTAGCACTCGTCCCAGTTGTACAGACGACTTTGCTAGCGTTGCTACACTGACAAATACGCTCTCATTTGCCGAGACGATAGTTAGCATAGCCTTCAGCTACGTCATTTGCTACGACCTAGCAAGGCGCCATTACCAGTTTATATTGAGATTGTAATTATGTATCAAGAGCGATGTTCTCCAATTATGGATTAAAGTTAAGTATTACACCAAAATGCATCCGTTTTTCTAAGTTCTCAAATACTTGTCCTGTTCCAGACCTCACGCCAGTCTGCGTGAGCTTAAACGCGTGCATTTCGGCATCCTCGCATAGTGACTTGGCTGTCTTGCCAAGTCACAACAGAGTCCCCTAGCAATACTCACATGAATCGACAACTCCCAATTGGCACCAAGGTATACTTTTACTTTCTAAAGTTATATTCCACATCTTCAATGTGTTTTGAGAATGAAAACGTGGTTGAAGTAGGCTGTATTCTTTTTATTACTCGTGCAGCTGGCCACTTTCAACGTCGAGTCATTTTCAAACGTCTGTAGATCATATTTCTGTGCGTATGTGGCACATAAACAATAGTGTACACGAATACGTCCATTAGATTTCACAAACAATAAGCTGACATATCACTGTATAGACACAGGTAATGTGGTATCACCAAATACGTTTAGAACCCTATCTGTGGATGGTGGACAACACTAAGTAAGCTACTGGCGCAATACTCACAAGCATGTTATAATCGTTACTCTTACATGTGCTGTCTTATTAAAAGTAGAGGATCTAAACTCATACATCATATGTCACGTCCCAGTTAATATTAGAAATTGTAGTACAACGTCCGTTATTCTCACGTATACTATCTTATTAAGAGTACAGGATCAAAACTCATAGATCATAGGTCAAACCACATGTAGTACTACAAATAGATGTACAAATTTCAAGTACAAAAGATTATGTCGGGCCTTTTAATGACGTGTGCCAATCGCTAAAATAGAATAATACAAATGTAGTAACAGATATATCATGTGGTACATTAGAACGAATAACATACGGTACACACTAGACTCATTATTTTCCTACGGTGTTATAATAAAACTGGAGAACCATAGTTAGATTACAGCGTGTCAGTACAGTTATTTCAACAAGACATTACAGCACAGATACTGGAAACCATAGCTATTAGCGAAGGATAAACGAACCTACTTTGGATTGCCAGTACGGGCCATTTAAATTACTGTACAACTTAATGCGAAATGAAAGTATTATCTACATTTTTGGGGAGAATAGCCTCATTTAGAGCTCATACTTGCGTGACTTATAGTACAGGCTGATTAATGTCTCATACATTCTACATCTACATCTACGTGATTACTCTGCTATTGACAATAAAGTGCCTGGCAGAGGGTTCAATGAACCACCTTCAAGCTCTCTCTCTCTACCGTTCCACTCTCAAACGGCGCGGAGCAGATACTAGCACTTAAATTTTTCTGTGCGAACCCTAATTTCTCTTATTTTATCGTGAAGATCATTTCTTCCCATATAGGTGGGTGCCAACAGAATGTTTTCGGAACCGGAGGAGAAAACTGGTGACTGAAATTTCATGAGAAGATCCGGTCGCAAAAGTCTTTGTTTTCATGATTGCCAGTACAATTCACGTATCATGTCTGTGGCACTATCTCCCCTACTTCGCGATAATACAAAACAATCTGCCCTTCTTTGTACTTTTTAGATGTCATCCGTCAGTCACATCTGATGCGGATCCCACACCGCACAGCAATATTCCAGAATATGGCCGACAAGAATGGTGTAATCAGTCTTTAGTGGACCTGTTGCACATTCTACGTGTTCTGCCAATGAATCGCAGTCTTTGGTTTTCTCTACCCACAACATTATCTTTGTGATCGTTCCAATTTAGGTTATTTGCCGTTGTAATCCCTAAGTATTTAGTTGAGTTTACAGCCTTCAGATTTGTGTGACTTATCGCGTAATCGAAATTTAGCGGATTTCTTTTAGTTTTCAAATGAATAACTTTACACTTTCCTTTATTAAGGGTCAATTGCCACTTTTCGCACTATACAGATACCTTATCTAAATCATTTTGCAATTCGTTTGGATCATGTATTGAGTTTACAAGAAGATAAAAGAGAACATCATCTGCAAAAAATTTAAGACGGCTACTGAGATTGTCTCCTATGTCGTTAATATAGATCAGGAACACTAGAGGGCCTACAACACTTCCTTGGAGAACGCCGGATATTACTTCTGTTTTACTCGATGACTTTCCGTCTATTACTACGAACTGTGACCTTTCTGACAGGAAATCACGAATCCAGTCGCACAACTGAGGCGACATTCCATAGGCACGCAGTTTGGTTAGAAGACGCTTGTGAGGAACGGTGTCGAAAGCCTTCTGGAAATCTAAAAATATGGAATCAATTTGACATCCCCTGTCGATAGCACTCATTACCTCATGAGTATAAAGAGCTAGTTGTGTTTCGCAAGAACGATATTTTCTGAATCCGTGCTGACAACATGTCAATAAATCGTTTTTTTTTTTCCAGGTACTTCATAATGTTCGAATACAGTATAGGTTGTAAAACACTATTGAAAATCGACGTTAGTGATATGGGTATATAATTCAACGAATAACTCCGTTTCTCATCTTGGCAGTTTTTCTTGATTGGATTTCAGAAATATTTATTTCGTCTTCTATGGTGAAGGAGTTTCGGAAAATCGTGTTTAATAACTCTGCTTTAGTGGCACTGTCATCAATGACTTCAATGTTGTGATCGCTCAATGATGATATTCATTGCGTCTTGCCACTTTACGTATGATCAGAATCTCTTTGGGTTTTCTGCCAGATTTCGAGACAGAGTTTCGTTGTGGAAATTATTGAAAGCATTATGTGTAATGTTACACGTACAACTGTGACATTCAGAGTCACGTTAAACCATGTAAAATAGTCGGACGTCCCCACGGGGCATATTAGTCAGACTAAAAATTAAAATCTCAAGTAGTAAATTATTAACTGGAGGAACAGCATAATTTAAACCACCACAAACATTCATACGTAATACACTAAATAGAAGTTCTAATTCGTTGTACATACACCACATATCCAAACCCCTTGTATCTCCTATATGACGCTATGGCGATGTAAGATAAAACAGCGCATAAACCTTTAGTTTCGATGTGTAAACAAAAACTCACTCCTAGTTTACATCTTCATACATGTAGAAGATGTTGTCTTCTCATTTCATATGAAACAATGAATCGTTTTTGGAGAGAGAAACATAAAAGAGTGTCAATGGTTACGGAGGAGTTGATGGCACGTACTCTCAAAATGATTATGTTGATTATGCCGACGACTAGGGGCAGGAGAGGTTTGAATATATACTCTCAATGATGAAGAATCTCACAACAAACATTCCTCTCCCGATATGCATACATGTCATTTTAGGCAGCAATCTCTGCGATACCATGAAAAAAATAAGAAATAAAGCAAAACTTTTCCGGCACACTATTAAGCTGCATTGTAAGTAAAGGAACTCCTAAAAAATTCTACCAGTGGGATGCTTTTTAAAACGTGCCACATAATATGAGTAATCATGTTTTAACGTTACACACTACTGGCCATTAAAATTGCTACACCAAGAAGAAATGCAGATGATAAACAGCGATTCATTGGACAAATATACTATACTAGAACTGACATGTCATTACATTTTCACGCAATTTGGGTGCATAGATCCTGAGAAATCAGTACCCAGAACAACCACCTCTGGCCGTAATAACGGCCTTGATACACTTGGGAACCGCGGGACTGCTGCGGTCGCAGGTTCGAATCCTGCCTGGGGCATGGGTGTGTGTGATGTCCTTAGGTTAGTTAGGTTTAAGTAGTTCTAAGTTCTAGGGGACTTATGACCTAAGATGTTGAGTCCCATAGTGCTCAGAGCCATTTGAACCAATTTTTGACACACTTGGGCATTTAGTCAAACAGACCTTGGATGGCGTGTACAGGTACAGCTGCCCATGCAGCTCCAACACGATACCACAGTTCATCAAGAATAGTGACTGGCGTATTGTGACGAGCCACTTGCTCGGCCAGCATTGACCAGACGTTTTCAATTGGTGAGAGATCTGGAGAATGTGGTGGCCAGGGCAGCAGTCGAACATTGCTGATTCCAGAAAGGCCCGTACAGGACCTGCAACATGCAGTCGTGCATTACCCTGTTGAAATGTTAGGTTTCGAAGGATCGAATGAAGGGTAGAACCACGTGTCGTAACACATCTGAAATGTAGCGTCCACTGTTCAAAGTGCCGTCAATGCGAACAAGAGGTGACCGAGACGTGTAACCAATGGCACCCCATAGCATTACGCCGGGTGGTACGCTAGTATGGCGATGACGAATACACGCTTCCAATGTGCGTTCACCGCGATGTCGCCAAACACGCATGCGACCATGATGATGCTGTAAACAGAACCTGGATTCATCCGAAAAATGACGTTTTGCCATTCGTGCAACCAGGTTCGTCGTTGAGTACACCATCGCAGGCGCTCCTGTCTGTGATGCAGTGTCAAGGGTAACCGCAGCCATGGTCTCCGAGCTGATAGTCCATGCTGCTGCCACGCCGTCGAACTATTCGTGCAGATGGTTGTTGTCTTGCAAACGTCCCCATCTGTTGACTCAGGGATCGAGACGTGGCTGCACAATCCGTTACAGCCATACGGATAAGATGCCTGTCATCTGGACTGCTAGTGATACGAGGCCGAAGGGATCCAGCACGGCGTTCCGTATTATCCTCCTGAACCCACCGATTCCATCCTCTGCTAACAGTCATTGGATCTCGACCAACGCGAACAACAATGTCACGATGCGGTTTATCGCAATAGGCTACAATCCGACCTTTATCAAAGTCGGAAACGTTATGGTACGCATTTCTCCTCCTTACACTAGGCATCACAACAACGTTTCACCAGGCAACGCCGGTCAACTGCTGTTTGTGTATGAGAAGTCGGTTGGAAACGTTCCTCATGTCAACACGTTGAAGATGTCGCCACCGGCGCCAACCTTGTGTGAATGCTCTGAAAAGCTAATCATTTGCATATCACAGCATCTTCTTCCTGTCGGTTAAATTTCGCGTCTGTAGCACGTCATCTTCGTGGTGTAGCAATTTTAATGGCCAGTAGTGTAGATATATTTAAACGTTATTCGACTGCACACAGAGAAACTTGTTCTGTTAGTACAGAGCCTATCTGCATCTCCGTCTACGTGAGTACTCTGTAATTCACACTTAAAGGATTTGGCAGAGAGGTCACAGTACCACTGACAGTCTATTTCTTGACTGTTTCACTCTTAAATAGCATGTAGAAAACCCGAATATAATTTTCTTTCCTGGAAAAGCCGAAAACAATGTGCTTTTCGTGCGAGCTCTGATTTCTATTATTTCATTACGAAAGTCATTTCTCCATTTATAGGTGGCAGTCAACAAAATATTTTCGCATTCGTCGGAGAATGTTCGTGATTAAAATTGAATGAAAAGGTCTCACCATAACGAATAACCCCTTTGTTTTGAGGGCTGCCATCCCAGCTTGCTTATCATATCCGTGATACTATAAGCACTGTTCTCTAATAATACAAAACGAACTGCCCTTTTATTCCAGAAAAGACGGATTAGTGTAGTGTGGGCACTCTTTTTAGTAGATTTATTACATCTTCAAACCGTTCTTTCTATGAAACGCAATCTTTGACCCATCTTCGTCGCAATAATTTCAGTCATCGTTCCAATTTATTGTGTTCTTAACAGTAATCCTCATGCATTTAGTCAAATCGATAATCTTAAAATTTCAATTATTTATCGTTTTAGCTGTTCGGCCAATGAATACTCTTTGGTCGTAGTCGTATTGAAAGTTACAACATACTTCAATTTCAGAAAAATTGGAAACGTTTCCTGGCCAATTCCAATGAAAATCAATCCTATAGAGACATCGATCGCACACCTACCCCCTCCAGGTTTCTGAAAAAACTCAGTACACCGATCTTTGTCAGAGAAATTAGAAATTTGATTACATATTATATTGTATCAACATGTATATTTCTAGAAAATGTCACGGACAAGCGACAGGATCTGTGTCACAATGCGTCATAACAAAAACATTGAGATAATGTGATTCAAAGAGAACAAAATGTTCAAAAGAAATCTACCAAACCCACAAAGTACAACCATATCAAATTGTTATTGCATATTTTTAAAATATTTAAAATATTATTACTTTAATTTCAACAGGAAAATAGAAATGTCTCTGAAAGCGATGATACTTATAGGGCACATTCAAATAAGTAAAAATGTTTTCAGTTTCGTAAGTAAGTGTGTAAAATCTCGAATTATCCTTTTCACAACTGTTTTATCAAGCCCCTGCTGGTATTTAGCTCTTCAGCCGTAAGAATGGTTAGGAGCACACCTCCATTGTCATCGCCTACTCGCATCCTCTTCAGTTTCAACGAAAGTGATGCATCCTACGGCGTCAGCAACCTGCCATGCATTCACATCTAAGTGTGCTCCAACTGTTATTTCCCTTTAACTACAGTTTTCTGTACTGTAATGACTAATATCGACACATGTGCTATCTGTGTGATTCATTATTCCTTATCACTCGTAAGTGGTTTTTAATCCGTCGTGGGCAGGCATCGTCATTCTTCACTCGATTAATCCAACTGATCTCCAACAGTCACTGTAACACCACATTTCAAATTCTGATTACCTCTCTCTTTTCTATCTTGCTTTTTGTTCACGTATCGCACCCTACAGGGCAGCGACATAGCGAAGTGTGACAATTGTACGATACTGGGTCTCGAATTCTAATTCCTATCTGGCCACTTAGATATAGGTTTGTCATGCATTTTCTAAATCTTTAAAATGAAACAGTTATTAATTTTAATTAAGTAATATGTGACCAAGACAGTGAATGGTTTCGGCTTTGCAACCATCATCAGAACTGTAAATTTTAGTAACGACACGCAAGACTGATTATGCGCCTACGTGTCGCAACTTTAATTTTTATCTCTGATGATAGGTGCAAAGCCAGTTCTGTTTTTCGATTTTTAGTGAAGTAGCTTGTGAGAAAGACCTTGCTGTTTATAATCTAACGCGATACAAATGGCCATCTGTCTCCTTTGCAGGTACACATGGCCTCATTTCAAGTTCGATTTCAGCATTTCCAAAGATCACCGAACTATCCGCAAATAATCTGCAAAAGTGTAAGTAGGCTGTTTATGTTTTCTCTATGTAAGTAGGCTGTTTATGTTTTCTTATTGGCAACGTTACGTAGCGCTCAATATGAAAATCACTGGTTGTGCTGTGTGCAGTCTGTGGCTAGTTTGCATTGTTGTCTGCCATTGTAGTGTTGGGCAGCGGCAGCTGGATGTGAACAGCGCGTAGCGTTGCGCAGTTGGAGGTGAGCCGCCAGCAGTGGTGGATGTGGGGAGAGAGATGGCGGAGTTTTGAAATTTGTCATGAACTGCTATATTTGTATATGATGATATCAAGGTAAATACATTGTTTGTTCTCTATTAATATCTTTCATTTGCTAACTATCCCTATCAGTAGTTAGTGCCTTCCATAGTTTGAATCTTTTATTTAGCTGGCAGTAGTGGCGTTCGCTGTATTGCAGTAGCTTGAGCAGCGAAGATTTTTGTGAGGTAAGTGATTTGTGAAAGGTATAGTTTAATGTTAGTCAGGGCCATTCTTTTGTAGGGAATTTTGAAAGTCAGATTGCGTTGCGCTAACAAAATATTGTGTGTCAGTTTAAGCACAGTCATATATAAATTGTTCAAAGGGGACGTTTCATATGTCGACCCTTAGCCTAGGATACCTCACTGGAATCTTCTGATTTTTCTTGTAGTTTGTGTAATTGGTGTAGCTATTGTTTATTGGTAGTGCGTAATCATAGAGAGAATTTCCTTTGTAGTTGTAGTTTTTCATTGTTGTACAGTAAAACAGTTGTGGCATGCATGTAGATTTGCACCAAGTATTTCGCAGCTGCGCTGGCAATTAAGTAGACATTATTTCCATTGCTATGTTATTTTATTTTGCTCTTCAAATTGTGCTTTTCTGTGTTATCGTGTGAAATATTGTGACAATTATGGCGTGTGAAAAACGTAATACTAGGCTCCAAAGTAAACTGAGAAATGACAGTGAAGACGAAGGCAGTGTGTTAGCGCCGCAGAGTAATGAATTAACTAATGTTCAAAGTAGTAATTTGGTAATTGCGCATAGGGAAATGGAGCGGGCGGCAAACAATGGTGTAGACAGTGAAACAGGTAGTGAACAGGGAAGCGTTATCGATCGATTGGTCGGCAACAGCTCGCCTCAGGAATCGGGAATGACAGAACACAATATCGCAAATACTGTAGAGTCAGGTTTTGGGTCATCACCGTTTTCTCAAATAAGTCACGACACATTTCCTGCTTGTCAAAATGTGAATGTTGCCGGTGCAAATGCACTGCCGAAAAGCGTAGAGAAACAGATTCCAGACACTAATACATTATTATTGCAATTAATGCAACAAATGGAACAAAATCAGAGACAAATGGGACAAAATCTTAAAAAGTTAGACACAGTGGAACAAAATCTTAAAAAGTTAGACACAATGGAACAACACCAGAGACAAACACAGCAACAGTTAGACACAATGGAACAAAATCAGAGACAAACACAGCAACAGCTTCAAAAGTTAGACTCATTGGAACAAACTCTTGAACAAACGCGTGAAGATTTAACTACTGAGTTACATCACATTGAATCGAAATGTCAAAAAGTCTGTAATGACGTAAAAACTCAAATTTGTGAGCATTTTCAACCTATTTTTTCGCGGCATGAAAATGCATTACAGAATCACGAAGCAGCAATAAAAGAACTGCAAATTATTGTTCATGAAAATCATGAGACCTTGCAAGCTAAATTTGACTCAGTTGCATCTACCGATTCGGTTACGCAACTTGCAAAAACTCAGGAAAACTTTAAGGACACAGTAGATACTCTGAAACTTGGTTCAGAAAAACACACTGAGGAAATAAGTACACTATCGGAGAAAGTAGCCGAACTTTTGGATCAGTTCACTAATTTATCTACGAAGGTAGATGATAATCTGATTGACGCAAGACCGGTAGTCTTTAATGACACAGAAGAGTACGAACAAATTAGGAAATTCAAACAAAATCAGAATCAAATTAATACACAACACCAAAGAGAAATCCGGGAAGTACAAGATCAGCTGACACAGGTAATACAAGAATTACGTATTTCAGAGGACACTCGCGCTCCAACACGAGAAGAGGGACTTAGAAATACGGAAAAGCCGCAAAATAATAACACAGGGCATTTCGGAAGTTATGAAAGAAATTGGCAATGTGCACCGAATTTTGAGATGGAACGGCCGACACGACCTAACAATGACCGATATGCGACTCGCCGACATGATGATTTTGACTATAAGCTGTTCATTACTACACGTAAATTCAAAACATTTAAAAATTCTGGCAACGACATTCATCCACAAGCATGGCTCCATCAATTCTCTCATTGTTTTCCTCCCCACTGGTCACTGGAGCACAGATTAGAATTTATGTGTGGCTACTTAGAGAATGAACCAGCTGTAAGAATGCGATCGGTCATTCACGATTGCCACAGTGAAGGAGAATTTTACCATGCCTTCCTCTCAGCATATTGGTCTCAAGCCACACAAGATCGAGTAAAACATGGTATCATAATGATGAAACATTTCGAACAATCTGAATTCTCCAGTCTTGTGAAATATTTTGAAGACATGTTGCACAAGAATCAGTACCTGTCAAACCCATACAGCCCCTCAGAACTCATCCGCATTTGCTTAATCAAATTACCTGAACATTTACGACATATTATTTTGGCAGCACGTTGCAAAGACGACATTGAAGCTTTTCAGGGACTGTTACAAGAACTGGAAAGTGACACTGACAATCGCGGAACGCAGGAGCACAACAATTACAGATCACATCAGTCGCAATTCCGCGATGAAAGAAATAATAACTGGACGCGACAAGGCTATTCTCACAACACAAATCGTGACCGAAACAGACACCACCCGTATTACAACCGTTGGCAGAGTAGTAATAATTACAGGGAAATATCACCTCTCCGCGGTAGTGACTATCACAGAGACAATCTGAGAAACAGACAATTCGGGAACCAAAATAATTATTATCAAAGGAGACAGAATAACTAGACGCAACGGTCCAGCGCGCAGTTACGATTCAAGGAGAAATTCTTCACCACTTGACCGACAAGAAAGAAACTACAGGAACTACCGACATGACGACAGACGATGTGATCGTAACGACAGACCTGAATTGCATCAGAACTGGCGGGATTTAAACAGGGCAGGGCCCTCTCGTCACGGTGAATTTGTAGAAGTTAGGTCTCCAAATCCCAATAACGACGCTCGCCAACAAAGAGACAATAGGCGATGACTCACACCGCTGGCAGCCACAAAACGTTCTTATGACACTAACGACGCAGCTGCCGTAGCTAGTAATTACGTAAAAATGGAAGACATTAGGGACATCTTACTCCAGGAACACGACATAAAACATAACAATATTGCATATCCTGTGATTCACATTACAGTAAATGATGTAAAATTTACGGCAGTACTTGACTCTGGCAGTCCCATTTCAGTAATTAGTGAAACAGCCTTTAGCAAATGCAACAAATCGAACGATTGTCCCACACTTCCGTTACGTAAGATTAAATTACAAGGTGCAATCTTTGGAAAAAGTGTAGATGTACGCCAACAAACCAACTTAGAATTGTATTGTCAAAGCCACAGCTTCTCTATGAGCTTTCTCATTGTTTCATTATTGCCGACGGAAATTATATTGGGAGTAGACTTTTTGAATGAATACAAAGCAATCTTAAACTTTCACGATGCTGAAATAAGTTTAGAGAAAGAAGGTAAGTCAATAGCTTTGAAATTTGAAGATTGGCTCTCAAACCATGACGAGGAAATTAATCGGCTTTACCTTCTGCTAGACAACAGTTCGGACTTTTCTACGGAACTAGACACTAACAATCACTCTGCAAGTACTGACAGGGATGATATCGACGGCGCATTTGACACTAATAAGTTAATTCAGAATAAAATTCAAACAATTGAGAATTGTAATGACACTGATAGGCAGGACCTTTTTGAGATTTTACAAGCACATTCCACAGTTTTTACTCATAAAACAGGAACAATCAAGGGATTTCAATACCAATTTCGTGTTCGTGAGCATACTAAATTTTGTGTTAGACCATATGTAATTCCAGCACATTATAGGGACCGTGTTAGAACAGAAATACAATCTATGCTCGACGAGGGCATTATTGAGCCTGCAGTAAGCTCATACAACAATCCATTACATGTTGTTGAGAAGAAAAATGGATCGATCAGACTTGTCTTAGATTCGAGACAAATCAATACTATCATTATTCCTGAAACAGACAGGCCGCAAACGTTGGAAGAACTTCTTCAAAATTTTAATGGTGTAAAAGTGTTGTCTTCCATTGATCTCAGATCCAGCTTTTATCAGATTGAACTTCATCCAGAATGTAGAAAATACACAGCTTTCCTTCGTTTCGGCGTTTGTTATCAGTTTCGGAAACTTCCCTTTGGTTTGAACATTTCTTCAGCAGCATTCATTCGCGGGCTAAATTCCATATTACCTGAGTTCTTAAAACGTCACATCACCTTATATGTGGACGATATTCTAATAGCAGAAGCTTCATGGGAACTACATAATCGCATCCTCAACAGTTTGTTACGTATTTTTGCAGAATCTGGAATTACAGTTAACTTGGAAAAGTCTGAATTCGGTCGGTCAAAGGTGAAGTTTTTGGGACATATTATTTCTTCTAAAGGCATTCAGCCGGATCCTGAAAAGTTAGATGCAATCAGAGCCATTCCAGTTCCATCCACAAAAAGACAAGTCCGCAGTTTTCTAGGTCTCGTAAATTTTTACCGTCGTTTTCTGAATATGCAAATTCTTGTTACACCAAAACTTTGTTCTCTCACTGGAAAAAATACTATTTGGAACTGGGACGAACAAGCACAGTTGGAATTCAATTCTTTGAAAGAAGCGTTACTTCATGCGCCAATCTTAGCTCATCCAGATCTGTCACAAGATTTCTGCCTTAGCACGGATTCTTCTAAAGTCGGTCTTGGTGCCCATTTATTTCAAGAAGCCATAGAAAATGACACTACCATTCAGAAAACCATTGCTTTTGCTAGCCGAGTGCTAACAAAATCTGAAAAAAATTATTCCGTTACTGAATTAGAAGCTTTAGCTATCGTTTGGGCATTTAACAAATTCCGTTTCTTTCTTTCTGGTAAGCACGTAAAAGTATACAGTGATCATTGTGCATTACAATTTCTTATGTCTTCAAAATTAAATCATGACAGGTTAAAACGTTGGGCATTGTTTCTGCAAGAATTCCGCTTCACAATAGTCTACATTCCCGGCAAGGAGAACATTGTTGCGGACGCACTGTCACGCGCACCGGCTGGGCTTGAGAAAAGTACCACAGAAGGCAACCTCGAGAAAAATTGCAGTATTCTTTACATTCAGAAAATCGCCTTTGAAAACTTCATCACCACATCTTTAAAGGACATTGCTCATGAACAAGATAAAGATCCGATTTGGAAAGACATCAAGAGCAAATGGCATGAAAAGACACACACACAGATTCGGCATTATTACCTGGTTAGAAACAACATACTCTTCAAACGCTGCACTGTTGATGACAAGCTATGGGTACTTTGCATTCCAGACGATTTTGTTAATAAGCTCATTTGGTACATTCATTTCAGCTACGCACATTTTGGCCCACGAAAATGTTATCATATTCTTCGAACGACTTGTTATTTTAACAATATGGAAAAGCGAATTCGAAGAGTCTTGTCTATTTGTAAACTTTGTCAAAAGGCGAAACCATCTACTGTCTCACATCGTTCTCCGTTGTTTCCTGTCATTCCTTCTAAATTAAAAGAATTTGCTGCTGTTGATCTCTTGGGACCGCTTGTCAGAACATCTAATGGATTTTCGTACGTTCTAGTCGCTGTTGAACTTACTTCAAAATTTGTTTCTTTCACTCCGTTACGTAAAGCCACTGGACGGTCTGTATCCAACGCCTTTGTTAAAAATTTCTTACGTGAAGTTGGACACGTTAGTAAAGTCATTTCAGATAACGGACCGCAATGCAGATCTGCTGTTTGGTCACGCATGCTTCGCAACCATAAAATCAAACCTGTTTTTATTTCATTGTACTCACCACATTGCAACCCGTCTGAACGGATTATGAAAGAAATCAATAAGCTTTGCAGACTTTATTGTCACAGAAAGCATCAGCATTGGGACAGATATTTACACTTATTTCAAAACGTGCTGAATGAAATGCCTCACGACTCCACTGCTTTACCACCTACTCTTGTACTGAAGAATGAAGAACCACCGAACAGAATCAGAGAGCTTGTACCTTTCGCGAATACACGTAAACTTCGACACAAAGACATAATTGATTTGGCTCTTAAAAATATAAAATCTGCAGCAGACAAAAGGAGAAAACTACACGGTAAAGCAAATGCAAAGAAGTTGTATATTGGTCAGAAAGTTCTCATTAAAGCTCATTCATTGTCACATAAGAAGAAACACTTGAGTCACAAATTCTTTCTAATTTACAATGGACCTTACAGAATCCGACGCATACCACATGATAATTGCGTTGAAGTTGAAACTCTGCGTACTAGGAAGAGTAAAGGTTTACACCACATTTCACATGTAAAACCGTTTATTGAAAGATAATCTGCTTTTTAACTTAGTCTTTGTCATAAAATTTTTCGCTTCACATTACTAATATGCTTTGCCAGACTTAGAATCTGTTAACATACAACAATGTTTGAAGTTAAATATCCAATCAAGAACCAAGAGAACTTATTTAAACAGAAATGACGAATGCATTGTTATAGTAAACAGACGTCACAGTGTTATTGTGTGTGTACATTCTTGCTTGTTTGTTGCACGATTACGTAACGACTATAAGGCTCACATACTTAGAACATTTACCATTACTGCTAATGAGATTTTAATGCAACATTTTGGTTTATTTGAATATACATTCTGAATTTAAAGTGCTTTCTGAGAGATACCAGATGACACAGAGGTTAGTATATGTGACAGCTACACGATTTTTATCACGACGCTACTAATGAGTGACAATTTACAATGTTGCTTTTGCGGTGTATCTGTTTTATATCTGCACAGTTTTCTGAATTCTTCTGGAAAGAAAAACATGTTTTAGTAGTAACTTTTGTGGTATAGCAACAATGAGACAGCCTTTTTCGTGGCACAACATTACGTTACTGTACAGTACTTTCTTCATCACGCCAATAAGCATAATAACTACGATATCTGTAAGCAAAGCATTTCACTTTTGTTTATCATGAGGTAAGTACATTGGCTTCTGCAGAACTTAGCTTTCGGAGGAAAATAAGTACGACACTTCCACAGAGATTATCTTACAACAAGATGCACATTTAGCGCTACAGGACACGCATTTCAGTGATCAATTTTATACTTAAAACATTTATTTTTAAAGATTTTTGAATTACAAAGAAAGTTTTCCGTGATATATTTCATTCCATTGGTGTAATCTGTAACACCTGAGGGTATAATTACATTAATCCTCAGGGGGGTACACGCTTACTTTGTGTACCATGTGTGTGGCAACCACAAGGAACCCTAGCTAATATGGTATTTGCTTATACAACTTTACACATCGGTACCATATTTCTCTAACACACAAATTACACAGCTATCTGATCATTTAACTGAGAGATAAACATTTTTTTACTACATCAGTGACAGATGTTTACGCAATTACAGAGTTGGATAACTTCACACTTATGAAATTGTATTTTGTCTGTACTGTGTGAACTCTTCATATTTTTTTGGAACCATTGTGATACTATGAGAGCTTTGAATGATGTATTTGGTATGGATTCATGATTTTTAAAGTACGTTTGAGGCGGATGACACTTTTGACATGAGCAGAGAATTTTTTTTAATTATTGGAGGAAGCTACGACGATTTTGAGATTTGACTGAGGTGTTATGATGTTATTATTACGACGACAATGTGTATTATGTTGTTGAGGAATGTTTATTATGCTACGTATTTCTCATGATGAAATATTGAAGAAGTGTCGACGAATATGTATATGTAATAAGGTAAGGAATAATGAGTAGTGGTGACTCTGATTTGTGGAAAAGGTTGTTGGAAACCAAGAATCGTACTTTCAGAGTTATGAAATGTGCGTAAATGCGTGACTGTATCACAATGCTGACGAATATTTTATTTGGATACTTATATTTATAGGATTTTGTTTCTACACATTTGTAACGCAAATTTTCGACCTGTGAAATTTTTATATGAGACTGTCACTGTAGCGAAAACTGCTGTCGTCGTAAATATTTCCGTAAGAAAGTTAAGTGACCACCTGCACGTAATGCGTTGTGGGCACGCAGCTGTGTCAGACGCCGGGAGGACAAGTCATTAGTGAGTGCCTCATCAGAAGCACAGGTAGAAAAAAAAGAAAGGGAAGGCCATTGTCCGCGCTACTGACATTTCCTTGTTGAAAGCATACTGTGGAGCTCGTAATTTATGATATTTACTGAAATGCCTAACAAAATGACAAGAAATATTTTTACATCTGCACACCTGATTATGACAAGCGTCTTTCTATGAGAGTTGAGAGAATTTCTACTAACTTATGAAATGTCACATGACTACTGAATGATATTTTTATGCTTTGCTTTTCATAGTTGCTTATTTCATTTGATATCTGGTTTCCAGCTGTGTTGCAGCATTGCATTTATAAAATCAAATGCATTTGCTAATGTGAACACTTTCTGTCAACAGATCTATTAAATAATTATTTTATGATCCACATTCTTTAAAAAAGGAGCACTTGGAAAGGAAAGAACAATAAGAAGGAACTAGTAACAGTAACACATAATTTTCTTTTCAAGTACATGGTAATATTTTTTTTTTTTACAATAAGTTGTTGTGGTGCACCACGTTAATTAGTTAGACATTAAGATGTGATTATACATTTACCTTATCTGCATTGTTATCTTTAGTGTACTATTTTTTCTGCTTGAGCTATGTCATGTTTAGGTATAAGTTACTGCTGTTTGCCAGGCATAGTGTTACTGAATTTGACTTTGTGTTACTCTGCTAAGCCAGTTTTACTACTCATTTATTTTTATTGTTGCTGCACATTGGCTCATATTAGTTGTAATGTTGAATTGCTTGGTAATTTAGATTTACTGTAGCTTGCTTTGCGATTTTCCATTTTTTTATCGCTGTTTATATTAATTGTTTTATGTGCTGCTGCATTGCCTCGTTCCTTAGTTTAGCATCTGAGCTCAGTAGATATAAGTTAGCTTAAGAGGGGGTAGACTATAGAAGAGAATGAGTTGCGATGAATTGGAAGAAATGCATTGAGAATCTATACGAAAAAACGTACAGAAAGCAGGTATAGGTAGGATTTTCTTGGAAATAAATGTTGAGGTAAGAAATGTGTGAACATATAAATACAGAAAACATGCTTAGATAGAGTTTTTTTGGTGGAAACAAAGGATGAAATAAGAGGAAAGATATATGAAGTTTTGGGTTGGACTGCAGTACCACATGTTACACTGAAAACGAACCCTGTCCTTTCCTATTGGTGTTATCCCACTACGTGTTTGTGTACCCTTGTGTATTTGTTTTCTTCCTGTCTCTGTGTAGTTTCATAGAATTTTTTCTTCTTTTAATATTAAGCTACATTCACTATGATGAGGAATACTGTTATCCTCGAATATAATTGGCATTAATAATATGTTATTTACTTTGTAAAGATGTTTTGACATTATTTATTCTGTTTTGTGTTAATGCTCATGTGTGAAGTTGATGTTTCAAAGGTTATTGTGATCTTTTATGTATGTACTCATGTCATAATTCCACTGATGTATATGTTAGTTCGATTCTTTTGTAAAGCCTGTTTTTTACAAATGTTATCTGTATTGTTATGTTCTTTAATTATGTATTTTGTACCATTGTTATTGTATTCTCATGTTATAATATTGTAATTGAGACCACTTCATCAAATTAAGTAACTTGTAAGTTACATTTTACTGCACACGTTTCTGTTGGTCATAGTATATGGACAATATGTGAGAAGTTGGGACTGTTAGTGTTTGCACGTGTGTTAATAATTCAGCAAGGGACTGGATAACAGCATTGCTGGTTCTAAGGACAATTCCAAAAACTTTGTGAGTGCACAAGTGGTGGTTATGGACTTGCTATATTATCCGCAAGACTCTTCAATGGTGATTGTGCACCTGCACAGTCACAACAGATGGCTGCTGGCTATCTCTACAAGGACTACAGTGGGTCTGCATCTTTGATGACCCACCAATACCACAATCTCTACCAGGACTCCAGTGGGTCTGCTCTGTGATGACCTACCTACCAATATTCTTCAAAACTTCGAATGACTCTGCTGTGGGTTTGCTCCATTGTGGCCCATTACCTGTCAGCATGTCAAGAGTCAGCACTGTCTTTCCGTTGGAAGGACAACACTACTTCTTCAAGACGGCATGGAAATCCACTACTTCTGTGTGCATTGTCTTTTACTGCTCAGACTTTGAGAAAAGAAACGGCAGTTTCACTGTGATGAATGATCAGGACTGTCTTTATAGACTGTGAGAAAATTTGAGCTTTTGACCAACACAATATCAATAAGTGTGTGCATTTGATTTCTTTGTTATTGTAATTATGAAAAATTTTATCAAATCATTATTGGCCACTGCCCAAAAAAAATTTGTAAAATTTTTTGTGGGGAGCATGGGGGCTATGTAAGTAGGCTGTTTATGTTTTCTCTATGTAAGTAGGCTGTTTATGTTTTCTCTATGTAAGTAGGCTGTTTATGTTTTCTTATTGGCAACGTTACGTAGCGCTCAATATGAAAATCACTGGTTGTGCTGTGTGCAGTCTGTGGCTAGTTTGCATTGTTGTCTGCCATTGTAGTGTTGGGCAGCGGCAGCTGGATGTGAACAGCGCGTAGCGTTGCGCAGTTGGAGGTGAGCCGCCAGCAGTGGTGGATGTGGGGAGAGAGATGGCGGAGTTTTGAAATTTGTCATGAACTGCTATATTTGTATATGATGATATCAAGGTAAATACATTGTTTGTTCTCTATTAATATCTTTCATTTGCTAACTATCCCTATCAGTAGTTAGTGCCTTCCATAGTTTGAATCTTTTATTTAGCTGGCAGTAGTGGCGTTCGCTGTATTGCAGTAGCTTGAGCAGCGAAGATTTTTGTGAGGTAAGTGATTTGTGAAAGGTATAGTTTAATGTTAGTCAGGGCCATTCTTTTGTAGGGAATTTTGAAAGTCAGATTGCGTTGCGCTAACAAAATATTGTGTGTCAGTTTAAGCACAGTCATATATAAATTGTTCAAAGGGGACGTTTCAAAAGTGAATAATTAAACACAGATGATCGGAAGTCTGATGTATTAAATAGTTCTGAAATGTTCTGTTATATTTATCTCTGCGTCGTGTTTGTCGCTTGCAACGCTAATCAAGAAGGTATTATCTACAGTCTTATGTCACTCACTTCTCCACTTATCACATATAATGAATAAAATACCCGATTAGCCTGGCGTGGGCAGTATGTATGAATAACGGCTAGAAACTCCAATGTGGAAACTGTACATCATTCGACGATATCCTCTGTGGCCCTGACATAGTTGTAAAAGCGAGCTTTTCTGGATGCAGTTCCAGATTCTGTATCGCGCAGTATAAGTAAGTCGCTGGGACTAGGATTCCGCCTTGTGTCATGTCTCACAATATGGGAATACAGACGTAAAAAGAAGGAGGAGGATAAGTGTGAATATGCAGACTTTTACCGGCGTTTAAAAATTCCTTGTTAGTGTGCCAAAACGTACATTGATCAGGCAGTTTGCACCGGCCGCGACAGATATGTTGAGCACCATCGCTATACACTCTCACCACAACCTGTGAAATCTAAACGAGGGATACGGAAGGATGTTCTGTATAAGGTGCATTTAAAAAGCAACAGGCCAGAGGCTGCAGAACGAATACCGTTGAAGGGCACGTAATGCTTCTGCCTACGGAAGGAAATGCGGTCCTATAAGGGCGCCGAGGGCCCAAACTCGCCGTTGGAGGAATATGGAACCACACAGGAGGCTCGTGCACTTGCTGACCGTCCACTACACTCACAAGGAGAGGTCCCCAGCGGTGGGACCGCGAATTTTTGAAACGATCTGTATGCTGATGTATGTTGAGATCCCAGGTATCAGAAAAAAATTAGGAATTTTATGTGATGCTCAGTAGCTTTAAAAGAGTAGATTTATGTAGACCGTATGCGTGGTGTAATGGCTACAGTAAGGCCTTCACATACTGAAGGTGGTGGGTTTGAATCTCATCATGTGTCTTAAATATTTATATTTTTAAACCTTTCTGTGATCATTGTTTTTCCTCAATAAATTAATTTAAGTGTAACTTCTTATTTCTAGACCTTTGTCACATTTTAATCATTATATGAATTTTTTCTTTTGTTCTCATTTTTCCTTTGTATCATATTTCTGCAAGTGCAATTTTGTAAATATGAATTTAATTATATTAATAATTGTTGCATTAATATTTTAATTATGTTTAATAATTTGAAAACGCTGTTCTATCGAGTTAAAAAACAAAATACGAAATAATCCGTTGATACTGACTGTGCGATAGGATCAAAAATGTATTTTTCACCACAAGACGTTTGTTTGGATGATAATCGTCGTACACACATTTAAAACACAGTCTACATTCCCATTGCATTGTGGACAAACTAATGGAGATGAAGATTTAAGCGAAAGAAGGGATTATAAGTAAAACGAAATTCAAGAAAAGTGAGGAATTTAAACTAGTTAATTGAATAAAAAATTACAAAAGTAATTTCGATAAAAATTTAAAAATAAAAGAAATTAAAGTACCTGAAGTGACTCGAGTTCATGACGTTTTGCATGTCAGGGCGCTACCCTAATCCATTACACATCGCACTCAACCAGTACCGGCGTACTAAATTAATGGTGTTGAGCTTTACGCAAAATTTCTAAATTTTTCTTCGTCAGTAACTCGAAAATGAGGACGTCCCGGAGTGAATGGCTGCAGGGTGTGATAGCTGGAATATTAACCAGCATCACAGTACAGACTGTTTCAAAAAGTCAGTCCCACCGCTGGGGAGCTCTCCTTGTCAATAGTGCTGAAAACAAAGAAATTGAAGCATCAAAAGAAGAGGAAATGGATGTCAGAGCGTTTCCTTAGACTGGTAGAAGTGCAGCGTACGGAAATTCATCGAAGAATGAGACAAGTGTGTAGTGTTCCACGTCCGTTGCAGTTCCGACGTTCAGTCCCACGTCTGGGACAATAGGTACCATCGTAACTCACCGGTCTTCAATAGTGAGGGCATTTATCTGCTGGACAATGGTATCGGTAATGCGGTATGGCGTTCCAGATGGTACCTCATCGGCCAATGACATCCGTCCTTCCTTGAATCTCTTGTCCCACGCCTTGACTCTTCCAACAGACATATGGTGCTCTGCTCTTCGTACACTTGCTCCATTCTCGGACGCGCACTTCTTCAGCTGTAATGAAACGCTTTACACCCCTTTGCTCTTCTTTTGGAGTCCCCTTTCTCTGTTTTCAGAACTACTGAATGCTGTTTACGAAGAGCGCGTTTACGTGCGCGCTCTTTCCTCATATGGGTTCGCGTCCATGTTTTGGGCTTCGGCGCTCATTTAGGGACGGCAACTTCTTCTATCGGCAATGGTGTTACGATCGCTTCAGCGGTTTTCATTTTACAGTCTCTCCGCCTCGTTTCTTTTTCAGTGTGCCTTATGTTATAAGACGCAGATAGCTGGTCCTGTATCTGATTGTTGGGTCAGTATCTTAAGGGAATCAGTCGAAATTAGACTGGCAGACGACATTAGAAATAGAGACAAGGGCCACTCCTTAAGCAAAATGTGGGTTCCTGCTTTATCTGACATTAGAAACAAAAGCCTTTGACTCGGCGGGCAGAATGCGATGACAGAGGTACTAGACAGCAATTTACATGTCTGCTAGCTTACAAGACTGGGGTGCTCTATTTTCATTTGCGTTAGGGGGCAGGAGCGGAGTGTTCTGACACGGCGGCGTATACTAGAACCACCGTTTCCGGTATGAATCAGTTCCGGCAAGATTAGCACACAACGTTCTCAACTGAAGACAGCGACCAGACTGACCGCTAAAACATCGTGTCTAGATGGTTGTACGATACGGCTGCAGACCCGACAAGAATACCACCATGGAAGATTGGTTTCTAGAGTCCCATGAAAAGCGGGGTCATTAGAGACGGAGCACGAGTTCCGTTCAGGGAAGTAAGTCAACTGTGGTAGTTCAGAGGAACATTCCTGGCAATTGCTATTACAGAAAACCATGAATCAGGATGGTCGGCTGGCCGGCCTCTGTGACCGAGCGGTTCTAGGCGCTTCAGTCCGGAACTGCGCTGCTGCTACGGTCGCAGGTTCGAATCCTGCATCGGGCATGGTTGTGTGTGATGTCCTTAGGTTAGTAAGGTTTAAGTGGGTCTAAGTCTAGGGGACTGATGACATCAAATGTTAAGTCCCATAGTGCTTTGAACCAGGATGGTCGATCGCGGATTTGAACTGACGTCCTCCCCAAAACTAGTCCAGTGTGGTAACCACTGCTCGCACTCACTCAGTACATATGTTAATAAGAACGAGGGTTTAAGGAAGATACTATTTTAAATTCCATTCACGGTTTCAGGTTTTCGAGGAGAGTCAGTGTGGCTTTGATGACAATAAAATAATTATTAAGACTGTAGTGCAAGAGAAACGTCACTGGAACCTGTTCCAGCACTCCTGCGGCTGCAGCTCTCGATCGAAGAGCGGCGACTCAGTTTCGTCGGCAGATACCGCTAGCATTGTGCCACCCCTCGCCGTGTCTCCCGGCTACCGGGTGCACTTGGCGAGTATTGTATAGCATTGTCGGGCGGGAGCCTTTGTGCCTGTTTACCAGCTGGGCCGCCGCATGCCCCCGAGCCCTGTGGAGCCGCATCTTTTCCGCTTAAACAGAGGGGAAGAAATCTACTTTGCTTTGCCCTCGGAGGGCCATAGACGTCACGGGGGTGCGTCTCTTTTTCGGCTGCCTGTGCGCCGAACACGCATACTTGTTCGCAGCTGGCGCGGACCTTACAAACAGGATTTAAGCTCCTTAAGATTTCGTTTCAGTGAGACCACGAGCCCCTTGATTCGAAAGCATAAAATAAATATCTGTCTTGATAGGTAGCGTAACTTCCATCGTGAGTAAAACACATACGTAACTTTGGTTCAAAAATGGTTCAAATGACTCTAAGCACTATGGGACTTAACATCTGAGGTCATCATTCCCCTAGGCCGGCCGGTGTGGCAGTGCGGTTCTAGGCGCTTCAGTCTGGAACCGCGTGACCGCTACGGTCGCAGGTTCGAATCCTGCCTCGGGCATGGATGTGTGTGATGTCCTTAGGTTAGTTAGGTTTAAGTAGTTCTAAGTTCTAGGGGACTGATGACCACAGATGTTAAGTCCCATAGTGCTCAGAGCCATTTGAACCATTTGAACCATCATTCCCCTAGACTTAAAACTACTTATACCTAACTAACCTAAGGACAACACGCACATTCTAGTATGATAAAAGGAAAAAATAAGTAAATATATTTCAATATCTTCAATTTTAATCTGATAATTATGTATATATTGTGTTTCATACTAGAATGTCGTGTTCCCAGTTTGGCACAGCTTTGCCACAGGAAACACGAAAGCGGCCGAAGACGTCCGTCTTCTGGTCGGCTCCTGATCGTTGTCAGAAGGAGGCTAGTTTTTGATTACGCAAAGGCTTCTATTATTTGGAAAAGAACAACCCGGATTTCTTTACGTAATCAGTATTAATTTTATAATTACCTAAGGGACCTTTAACAATGAACAATAAAAAAATTGCATTTGCAGACGAAATCAATAATAAATGGGGCAGCTATGAGTTGTATAGATGACAAGGAGCGGCCTTCTGTCTACGACCAGGATGCCGCAGTATTCTCTGCTGCAGTAAAGGCTGTTTGACATTTATAAAAATAATATGGTTCAAATGGTTCAAATGGCTCCGAGCACTATGGAACTTAACATCTGTGGTCATCAGTCCCCTAGAACTTAGAACTACTTAAACCTAACTAACCTAAGGACATCACACACATCCATGTCCGAGGCAGGATTCGAACCTGCGACTGTAGCAGCAGCGCGATTCCGGACTGTATCTTTAGTTCCATTGCGCTGGATGCAGTCCTGTACAGTGTGTTCCTATTACTCAGTAATCGAGACTGTGTTCGGTTATGCTCGAAGGATTTCCTGATCCTACTGCTTTCACACAATTCTCCTGTGTTGTAGACCGCGTCGTTGTGAAAAATGGTGAATTAACGTTTGTGCCAATATTCTAAGATACTACCGCCAAAGAGCAGTCATCGAAGAAAAGTCGCACTGGTAGACATTATAAGGACACGAGTGTAAGACTTCTACTTTTTTTGTGCTCTTAAAGTGCTACTCGAAACTTGCTGTATCTGATCTTTGGACACTTCTGTGACAGAATACGAGCTACAATTGTCGCCGCTTTCAACTCAGTATTTCTCTAAGTACCCGTGTGCCCTTTTGTTTTAGCCTCCTTTGCCACCAAAAGCATTCCTGACGAGGCTGGAGTTAAATGCACTAAAGATGCATAAAAAAGCGACGCTCCACGAAAGCGTAATTCGAATAGTATGGAAATTGGCAGATGGGATGTGCAATTTCAGAACAAATCGATTATTTATTCAAGAGAAAGAGCTTCACAAAGTGAGCAAGTCAGTAATGCGTTGGTCCACCTCTTGCCGTTATGCAAGCAGTTATTTGACTTGACATTCAAAAAATGGCTCTGCGCACTATGGGACTTAACTGCTGTGGTCATCAGTCCCCTAGAACTTAGAACTACTTAAACCTAACTAACCTAAGGACATCACAAACACCCATGCCCGAGGCAGGATTCGAACCTGCGATCGTAGCGCTCGCGCGGTTCCAGACTGTAGCGCCTACAACTCCTCGGCCACTTCGGCCGGCTTCACTTGACATTGATTGACAGAGTTGTTGGATTTTCTCCTCAAGGATATCGTGCAAAATTCTGCCCAACTGCTGCGTTAGATCAGAAAAATCCCGAGCTGCTTGTATTGCCCTGCTCATGGCGCTTCAAAGTTTCATGATTGCGGAGAGATCCGGTGACCTTACTGGCCAAGGTAGAGTTTGGCAAGCACGGAGACAGGCATTAGAAATTCTCGTCATGTGCGTACGGTCGTTATCGTGCTGAAACGTAAGCCCAGGATGGCTTGCCATGAAGAGCAACAAAACGAGGCGTAGAATATCATCGACGTACCGCTGTGCTGTAAGGGTGACGTGGACGATAATCAAGGAGCACCTGGTTGTCGGATCGTATGACGGGCAACATTCACGTTGGTATCCCATCTCTATCCGGAGCGTCTGCAGACATGTCTTCGATGGTCGTCAGAAGTCATTTCGAAGCGGGACTCATCACTGAAGACGATTGTACTTCAGTCTTATTAGGACCCTTTTTGGTTTTCCTTTGCGGCACCCTTACAGCATTGCGGCACGTCGACGATATTCTAAGGGCCGTTTAATTGCCCTTCTTGGCAAGCCGACCCGGGCTTATTTTTCAGCATTCCAGCAAACGGCGAGAGTTTCTAGTGCTTCTCATCGTGCTTGCACTACACTTGTTCGTCCTATTCTGGAGTATTGCTGTGCGGTGTGGGATCCGTATCAGTTGGGACTGACGGATGACGTCGAAAAAGTACAAGAAGGGCACCTCGTTTTGTATTATCGCGAAATAGGGAAGACAGTGTCACAGACAAGATACGTGAATTGGAGTGGCAATCATTAAAACAAAGGCGTTTTTCGTTGCGACGGGATCTTCTCATGAAATTTCAATCACCAGTTTTCACCTCCGATTGCGAAAACATTCTGTTCGCACCCACCTACATAGGGAGAAATAATCATCACGCTAAAATAAGAGAAATCAGGGCTCGCACAGAAAAATTTAAGTGCTCGTTTTTCCCGAGCGCCGTTCGAGAGTGGAACGGTAGAGAGACAGCATGAAGGTGGTTCGTTGAACCCTCTGCCAGGCACTTAATTGTAAATAGCAGAGTAATCACGTAGATGTAATCACGTAGACGTAGAAATAACTACTCAATGATTGTTATGTAATGTACTATAAATGACTTGTTCCACAATTAGAGAACATAGGGTTAAATGTGAAAGATGTTGGGAAGCCCCGCACCTACGGAAGTAGCCTGGCGGAGTGGAAAAGGTGTGGTTCGCGCGCAAGTGGCAACTCGTCCTTTGTGACGAGTGTGTGGGCTGAGCAGTGCTGCGGTTGACAACTGGCTAGCAGTAGCGGATCATAGTGGCTCATATTCGTGGAGTTTTGAAGCCAGAAGAGCTTAAGGGCAGTGTTTACGGGCCTCTAATGCTGCATTTGTGATACCATTATCATGGCATGGGTTTTGGCCCTATAAATATAACTCCGACGCCAAGAAGATATATGTAACAGGGCGAGGCCGGCAGCACTGCTATGATTGCATCGCCGCCAGGTTAACAGCCACTGTAAATAGCGCCACCAGTGCCACCAGCCCTCCACTAAATTGTTTATATTTGGCACTCTGTTAATGGACCAGATATTTGTGAAATTTGGTTGATTTTATAACAACAATTGTGGTGTTGCTAAAAACTCTATCTTACACCCGTGATTGTCCCAAATCACAAACCCGGACAGGAATCCTATCCTAGCGAATTTAATTCCGAGTGTCCTGATTTATTCTGAGAAAGTGGTTAAACTTGAATTAAATATTGTGTTGTCATTTGCACAGCCAGTTATATTTATTAGAAGGTCAAAAGACTGCTTATGAAAACACATTTGTTATTTAAAGACTTATAGTTTGTTGTGCTTTATGTAATTAATAATCAGTGATAAGAATACTTGCAATTTGTCATACACACTGGTGCAGTTTTGTTAATGAGCATGGTTCTCCAAACCATGAAAGTTCAAGGGTCCTCATGTACTAGGCTAGTTAGTTAATGAAGCAATGCAAAGGCTCCTTCAGAGCCAGTGTAGTTAGATTTGCATTCTGTTTAGTTGCATCAAACCGAGTTTAAGAAGGAACTATTTACTGTCTTATCTATTCTATCGCAACCTGGTTAATGCACAGACGTAGAGACCCTGTACTAACCAGTGTAGTTATAGATTATGACAATTAGCAGACCCCCTGATTTAAATTCAGAATCATATCAAGCTTTTCCCTGTTCAGTGTTGCTACTAGTTTCATGTGTGTCGGTGATCGGTTCTATACTGTTACACCTAGTTGGTTTAAAGTGTGTGTTGTTGAGAGGCATATGTTACTGTCTGCTATCTCATTGGCCATTTGTTTGTTAGAAGCACATTTATCTGCAAAGTTAGGTTGCTGTGTTGTAGAATGAACAGTTTTAAGGAAATAGTTTAGAGTGTGTGTGTGTCAAAGAAAGTGAGGTTATCCTTAGCACTGCCTTCTGCTTCATCACTTTGCTTGACACAAGAATGCCTAATTAGGCTGGCGACCGTTTTTAATATGTAGTGTTACAACTTACTTTTGTGCCGGGAGAACGACTGTTCCTGACCTACTTCTTTACTGTTAGGTGTACTCTGCTGAAGTGTTTCGGAAACGAATCCCAGTATGATTGTTCTGTTTCCATTGGGTTATCTCACGGTCAACTTTTCAAAAATTCCTCGCAGAGCTATAACTGTAGGACCTATTGCCGTTTAAGGTGGTCGGTGGTACTAACTTCTGCATAACGAAAAGGATCACCATGGGTACTATAAAAGGCATAGCTTCAACTCTTATTTCATCAATCAGTTTTACACCAGTCTAATGTTTAGGTAAACTGGAGCATTATAGTATTTATAAGAAATTCGTAATTAGACATTCATTTTCATGTCTTATAATGTAATATGTTTTCTCAATTTCCTACATTATTCCGAAAATATAATTTTTTAGTAATTTCTGAGTAGTCCGACACTTTCGTCGAGTAGGAAAACTTCAATCTGTGATAAATTTCGTTAATGCGGAAGTAACAAGTGAAAAAAGTCAGACTTGGTCGGGACTCGAAAGTGTATGGACAGACAGTCGCGAGCGTGGAATTAATTAGTGAAAGAGTGATTATATTGCCGAAGATTAAGCAGCGTTCATTGTGATCTAAATTGGTGAACATTCCAGAAAAGTAGAGTTGTGAGACAGCAGAAGGGGTTTTAACGTGTGAAGACGAGTAGAACGTAGTTCTTTCTACAAAACGATTTCTTCAGTATTTTTGCAATAGCTCACCTAAATTTTCGAGAAGATAGCAGAGAAGAAGATTTAGAAGAGAGAAGAGGGCAAGAATCAAGACCTAGAAGACTGAAAATTTTTCAAGATTCAACGCAGAAGACTGCGAGAGGCCTAAGCGAACAACACAATCCATCTTGTCAGTTGACAAGAGAGCAACCACCATCTTGTTTCCGTACTGCGATCGTGAAATATACCCGGCAGCGAAACCAATGGGCTTTCGACTCAGCGATGACGAAACGAGGCGAGACAAGTCAATCTTCTAACGACGTATGCATAGAGATGCTTCAAACATACTAAAGGAGTAAAAATCAAAGCAATTAACTAAAGAAACCAGAAGAATATTATTACATATTAATTTTTTATGGGTTCAAATCATTCTTGCAGCTAAAACCTTGCATCTTACCTATTAAAACGACTGTGATAATGTTGGCAGTTGTTTATATTGTAATGTTAACACTGTGTAAGTAGTGCGTACTGTAGATAACACTGTGTGAGTTGGCCACTTCAATGAAAGTGCATACAGTTGTCTGTCGTGAATATTTACCGCTCGTTGTGATGGCTTTACGTATAGACGCAACACTCAAAGAAGCGGTTGCAGTGCGTTTCCCTTTCCTGAGTCACCATTGTATCTGTTTAGTACGTTAGCGACAAGAGACATTCAATGCCTTCTCTGCAAGATAGCAATGGAGATAGTATCGAACAGTGCTGCCAAAGCAGAGTTACTAAACACAGCCTTCCGAAATGCCTTCACAAAAGAAGACGAAGTAAATATTCCAGAATTCGAACCGAGAACTGCTCCCAACGTGAGTAACGTAGAAGTAATTATCCTCGGAGTAGTGAAGCAACTCAAATCACTTAATAAAATCAAGTCTTCTGGTCCAGACTGTATACCAATTAGGTTCCTTTCAGAGTATGCTGATGCATTAGCTCCATATTTAACAATCATATACAACCGTTCGCTCGACGAAAGATCCGTACCCAAAGACTGGAAACTTGCACCGGCCACACCAATATACAAGAAAGGTAGTAGGAGTAATCCACTAAATTACAGACCCATATCGTTAACGTCGATATGCAGCAGGATTTTAGAACATATATTGTGTTCGAACATTATGAATTACCTCGAAGGAAACGGTCTATTGACACACACTCAACTTGGGTTTAGAAAACATCGTTCCTATGAAACACAACAGGCCCTTTATTCACATGAAGTGCTGAGTGCTACTGACAAAGGATTTCAGATCGATTTCGTATTCCTGGATTTCCAGAAGGCTTTTGACACTGTACCACACAAGCGGCTCGTAGTGATATTGCGTGCTTATGGGATATCGTCTCAGTTATGTGACTGGATTTGCGATTTCCTGTCAGAGAGGTCACAGTTCGTAGTAACTGACGGAAAGTCATCGAGTAAGACGGAAGTGTTTTCTGGCGTTCGCCAGGGTAGTGTTATAGGCCCTTTGCTGTTCCTTATCTATATAAGCGATTTGGGAGACAATCTGAGAAGCCGTCTTCGATTGTCTGACGCTGTCGTTTATCGGCCAATAAAGTCATCAGAAGATCAAAACAAACTGCAAAACGGTTTAGAAAAAATATCTGAATGGTACGAAAAGTGACATTTCACCCAAAATAACGAGAAATGTGAGGTCATCCACATGAGTGCTAAAAGGAACTTGTTAAACCTCGGTTACACGATAAATCAATCTAATCTAAAAGCCGTAAATTCAACTGAATACCTAGATACTACAATTACGAACAACTTACATTGGAAAGAACACATAGAAAATGTTGTGGGGAAGGTTAACCAAAGGCTGCGTTTTATTGGCAGGACACATAGAAAATGTAACAGACCTACTAAGGAGACTGCCAACACTACGCTTGTCCGTCCTCTTTTAGAATACTGCTGCGCGGTGTGGGATCCTTACCAGATAGGACTGACGGAGTACATCGAAAAAGTTCAAAGAAAGGTAGGACGTTTTGTATTATCGCGGATTATGGGAGAGAGTGTCACAGAAATGATACAGGATTTAGGCTGGAAATCATTAAAAAGAAAGGCGTTTTTCGTTGCGACGGAAACTTCTCACGAAATTCCAATCACCAGCTTTCTCCTCCGAATGCGAAAATATTTTGTTGACGTCCACCTACATAGGGGGAAACGATCACCACGATAAAATAAGGGAAATCAGAGCTCGTACGGAAATATATAGGTGTTCATTCTTTCCGCGTGCTATACGAGATTGGAATAATAGAGAATTGCGAAGGTGGTTCGATGAACCCTCTGCCTGGCACTTAAATGTGATTTGCTGAGTATCCATGTAGATGTAGATGTAGACATATAACGTCAGCCAGTGTCTTTAAAAAGACAAGTCGTAACATATAACGGTCATATCAGTAGCAGTATTTCACACGTAACCGGAATTATTGCAGAGAGCGCTCATTATTAACTTCAGGCAGAATATCCTGCAAAGTTTCAGTTAATCGACATGTTGGTTCACATGCTGACAGCTTTGCAAGATATCAGACGTAGTAAATACACTTATCTGCGAAATGCTTTCAAGATAAAAGCGTGATCTTTTTAAAAATTAACAAATGCTCTTCAAGTAGATTCTCCAGAGACTTCCATTTAGCTCTGAACTGCTTTGGTTAGACTGAAACAGGCTAAATGGGCGTGTCATTTTGAGATAAGTTCCAGTTCGGAGTCCTGATCGTAGCTGAATGTCGGTGGACGCCCCAGGACAATGGAAAAACTAAACGGGCATGTGAAATGTGCAAGCCGTTTATCACAGGTTATCTGTTACAAGAGTCCAAAAATCTTTTATTGCAGAGATACCAAAACACTTACAAGATACAAATCATAACAGCTGCTTGCAATGAACGTAACTAAAAAGGCGCAACTAATGAGTGACGATAATTAGCACCAGCAACAGATTTAAAACGTTAAAATCAGCTCAAATTTCAACAGAAAATTAGATAAAACTACTACGGAGAGACATTCAGGCAGTTACTCCACAGTTTCTTCAGTTAAACTGATTTATGATTAATTAGTTAATTTAAACGAATAAGGTGCACGAATTTAGGAAAGACTAACAAGTAAGTTTCCTACTCTCGAGAGTAGGAAAAGGGAGAGAAGGAAACATAGTAGGTGAATATGGATTGTGGGACAGAAATGAAAGAGGAAGCCGTCTGGTAGAATTTTGTGCAGAGCATAACTTAATAATAGCTAACACTTGGTTTAAGAATCATGAAAGAAGGTTGTATACATGGAAGAACCATGGAGATGCTAAAAGGTATCAGATTGATTATATAATGGTAAGACAGAGATTTAGGAACCAGGTTTTAAATTGTAAGACATTTCCAGGGGCAGATGTGGACTCTGACCACAGTCTATTGGTTATGAACTGTAGATTAAAACTGAAGAAACTGCAAAAAGGTGGGAATTTAAGGAGATGGGACCTGGATAAACTGAAATAACGAGAGGTTGTACAGAGTTTCAGGGAGAGCATAAGGGAACAATTGACAGGAATGGGGGAAAGAAATACAGTAGAAGGGGAATGGGTAGCATTGAGGGATGAAATAGTGAAGGCAGCGGAGGATCAAATAGGTGAAAGACGAGGGCTGGAAGAAACCCTTGGGTAACAGAAGAAATATTGAATTTAATTGATGAAAAGAGAAAAAATACAAATGCAGTAAATGAAGCAGGCAAAAAGGAATACAAACGTCTCAAAAATGAGATCGACAGGAAGTGCAAAATGGCTAAACAGGCATTGGCTAGAGGACAAATGTAAGCATGTAGAGGCTTATCTCACTAGGGGTAAGATAGATACTGCCTACAGGAAAACTAAAGAGACCTTTGGAGAAAGGAGAACCACTTGCATGAATATCAAGAGCTTTGATGGAAACCTAGTTCTAAGCAAAGAAGGGAAAGCAGAAAGGTGGAAGGAGTATATAGAGGGTCTATACAAGGGCGATGTACTTGAGGACAATATTATGGAAATGGAAGAGGATGTAGATGAAGATGAAATCGGAGATATGATACTGCGTGAAGAGTTTGACAGAGCACTGAAAGACCTGAGTCGAAACAAGGCCCCCGGAGTAGACAACATTCCATTAGAACTACTGACAGCCTTGGAAGAGCCAGTCCTGACAAAACTCTACCATCTGGTGAGCAAGATGTACGAGACAGGCGAAATACCCTCAGACTTCAAGAAGAATATAATAATTCCAATCCCAAAGAAAGCAGGTGTTGACAGATGTGAAAATTACCGAACTATCAGTTTAATAAGTCACAGCTGCAAAATACTAACGCGAATTCTTTACAGACGAATGGAAAAACTGATAGAAGCCAACCTCGGGGAAGAGCAGTTTGGATTCCGTAGAAATGTTGGAACACCTGAGGGAATACTGACCTTACGACTTATCTTAGAAGAAAGATTAAGGACTGAGAGAAAGCTTTTGACAACGTTGATTGGAATACTCTCTTTCAAATTCTGAAGGTGGCAGGGGTAAAATGCAGGGAGCGAAAGGCTATTTACAATTTGTACAGAAACCAGATGGCAGTTATAAGAGTCGAGGGGTATGAAAGGCAAGCAAACGTTGGGAATGGAGTGAGACAGGGTTGTAGCTTATCCCCGATGTTATTCAATCTGTATATTGAGCAAGCAATAAAGGAAACAATAGAAAAGTTCGGAGTAGGTATTAAAATCCATGGAGAAGAAATAAAAACGTTGAGGTTCGCCGATGACATTGTAATTCTGTCAGAGACAGCAAAGGACTTGGAAGAGCAGTTGAACGGAATCGGCAGTGTCTTGAAAAGAGGGTATAAGATTATCATCAACAAAAGCAAAACGAGGATAATAGAATGTAGTCGAATTAAGTCGGGTGATGCTGAGGGTATTAGATTAGGAAATGAGACACTTAAAGTAGTAAAGGAGTTTTGCTATTTGGGGAGAAAAATAACTGATGATGGTCGAAGTAGAGAGGATATAAAATGTAGACTGGCAATGGCAAGGAAAGCGTTTCTGAAGAAGAAAAATTTGTTAACATCGAGTATAGATTTAAATGTCAGGAAGTCGTTTCTGAAAGTATTTGTATGGAGTGTAGCCATGTATGGAAGTGAAACGTGGACGATAAATAGTTTAGACAAGAAGAGAATAGAATCTTTCGAAATGTGGTGCTACAGAAGAATGCTGAAGATTAGATGGGGAGATCACATAACTAATGAGGAGGTATTGAATAGAATTTGGGAGAAGAGGAGCTTGTGGCACAACTTGACTAGAAGAAGGGATCGGTTGGTAGGGCATGTTCTGAAACATCGAGGGATCACCAATTTAGTATTGGAGGGCAGCGTGGAGGGTAAAAATCGTAGAGGGAGACCAAGAGATGAATACACTAAGCAGATTCAGAAGGATGTAGGCTGTAGTAGGTACTGGGAGATGAAGAAGCTTGCACAGGATGGAGTAGCATGGAGAGCTGCATCAAATCAGTCTCGGGACTGAAGACCACAACAACAACAACACGTAAGTGGTATAATCAAATATAACTCAAACATGAGCTTAGCGTTGGGCAAACAATGACGGTAAAGATTACTATCGCAACATTTGGATGGTCAAAAGAGGTGATTGACATTAATGAATATAACTTAAAAGGAGTGTGGGAACAAGAAATTTTACAAATCTAGTACCTGACGAGATGAGGCCTGTTGCGTTTATTTTATGCAACGAGCATAGGAACAATTGTTAACGCAAAAATCCAATATTTTATCAATTAGAGAAGCCCCTTGGACATAATCGAGATACTGACTTGAAAAAATAATAAAATACCTTTTTAAAATTGAGCATCACACCAATATTAAAACTATTACCTTGAAACGAAACTTAAAACAGGTAAAAGATGGAAGCGGCCTACGGCTGGCTAGGTCTATGTACGATGGTGTAGAATAACGGGCACTTCAGTTTAAATTACGAGACAGAAACTCAACTTATGAGGGATGCCTTAGCAAACCAAGAGACCGTAACGTCTCAGAGGCTACGGTGAGACGGGAAGCGTCGCACCGCCCACGCACACGTACACAGCCGACGCAGACAGGCTACGTCCGACGTGTCGGTGGGTAACAGATAACACACCGGAGCAGCGCCTCCAAACGTTACGAACAACTCGGAAAGCGGAAAGCTAACAAGCATACATATCATTCACATATAATAATCAAGCAACATGTGAAAATGCTCAAACCAAGACAAGAAACTCAATGTGAGTGTGGCCCCAAGCCTCAGCAAACCTAATGTATTACAACAAGAACATTACAATAAGAATCAGTAAGAGGGTTATTCCCTTAATCTTACAATAAAATATAACAAGTTAATGTAATAGCCAAGAAACCACAGGGATAAACAAACACACTAACTTATGTGACTTAAAAGGTAACAGGCAATCTTGAGGGCTATCGCTCAAACAACTACAATAGTAGTTTAGTAATTAAGAACAAGAAATACGATATTTTTTGAAAGGGCTAAAATATCACCAGAGGTATGGAACTTAATTACCCATATAAGCCACGATTCACTGGACCGCTAGCGTTTGCTTACCATGGCCGTAGGCAATATTGTAGACGTTATTTCAGTCAGGCAAGCAACAACTGCCAGTAGAAATAAGACTCAATTTCGACCTCAGTGGTCACTAACATACCTGGCGGTCTACAACATATGACACAACTAATTTCAGGCCTGAATGACAAGGTAAGCAGACATTGAACAAGCTGCAATTAAAAGAAATTTTAAAACACATCAAATACGGCACTCAGATAATTTCAAACAGAGACACAAGAAAGTAAATTTAGTACTTGAGACATAGTGACGGAGAACCGCAGGCAGTCCAACTTAGAGGGAGCAACTTCAACACGGTAGCACATATGTCTATCAAGTAACGAATACCTACCCCCAAAGTGCAGAATAGAGGGCACCAGAAAATGAACAGCACGCCAACACCAACATGAGCAATTATGCGCCCTTAACACAGAGTAAACCGGCTGCATCGACATTAGACCCAACTATTGTTGACCAACTCAACTCTACCGACCACCGGCAGCTTAGACGATCGTGCGAACGTAAGCTCCGCGAGCAGCTCACTGTACGTCACATGTGCCTCTTGTCTCTCTCTCATCGGCAGCGACCGACTACCTGCCCATGTGGTGAAGAACCGTCTCCAAGAAACTGCAACAAAAGAGTCAACAAACAGGCGACCGAAGCACCACATGCCGACTACACAGACGGACTGCGCCAGCAGGCAAGTGTACCAACATAGAACGAGCTAACACGGCTCAGTAGCACTGAAAGGTTCTTGCGTACGAAACATTTATGAAATCTCGTTGAAAATTAAACATTTAGTTATTATATACAATTGTGCGATAGTTTTGGGGTTAGTTGGCATCATCAGTTCCTAGAATCCGCATTCTGGCATACAGCGAAGACATTCAAGCTTATCAAAACTGTTAAAACCATCTTAATCTGCTCCGCACAGTGAAAGGTAGCTTTAGGACCGTCTTAATGGCAATAGTCGTAGCTGTATTGATGAAAACGATGTCTACTATTGCAAGTACCCTTCATCAATATATGTGTGTTGGTTCTGCCAGTATTTTTTGGAAATCGTATTGGGGACTAGGCAGAATGTGCTGTACGAAAGAACGTTATATTCCATTCATATTACAAGGAAACGGAAATAAACTATTGTTTTTAAGTTTTTCGTTAATATTGAGTTTTTCTGTAGTTTTCCTGTAGTTTTCCCGCGTAGCAGGTTACCCATATTGATTGGATAATCCGATACCACACGATTCCCTCTGTTTAAAGTGTCTGAGATGATATCATCATTAGCGGTTTGACTAAAACGTACACCATCCTTTCCTGCTTAAGTTCTGGAAGTCATTGAACAAACTTGAGGAAACGTGCTTCCAATAGGCTGGTACGACAGAATATTTCATAATCCCGGTCACAGACCATATCGAGGTAACGTGCAGGGAAAAGTGAATAGATTAAGGTGGACAACATTCTGCATTCTGAATCCGTGATGATGGTACAAACTTTCAGGAATGATGGAGAAGAGTAAAGTATGAATTTCATATAAGAGACCCCGGACCGGAAATGACCGAGTCGAAAGTTATTAGCTAAAATCGCTCTCATACCTCTGACAGTGGAATACATGTACGGGTACTGGTGTTACTAGGAGTGTAGTGCATGCAACTTTCAGAGGTGGTAGTATGGGTCAAAACAAGAGAAAGTGTCTAGTAAACATTGGCTCAAAAATGTGTATCGTACAGTTATGAGCAATTGTTGTTCTTCGATACTGTGAAACACACCTCTTCTGCTTTATGCTCTTTGGTTTCCACATTTTTGGAGGCGGCAGTATGGACCAAAACATGAAAAAAATTACCAGTAAGTATGAGCTGTGAAACATATACCTTAAGAGCTATGACCCAATTGTTCATCTTTGCTACTGTGCCAGCCGGGGTGGCCAAGCGGTTCTAGGCGCTTCAGTCTGGAACCGCGCTCCCGCTACGGTCACAGGTTCGAATCCTGTCTCGGGCATGGATGTGTGTGATGTCCTTAGGTTAGTTAGGTTTAAGTAGTTCTAAGTTCTAGGGGACTGATGACCTCAGATGTTAAGTCCCATAGTGCTCAGAGCCATTTGAACCATTTGCTACTGTGAAATACATCTCTTCTACTAAACAAGTGCTCATAGGTCTGAAGGTAAACATTTGAAAGCCCATGTACACTAACACTTTTTTTCTTGTTTTGGGCAATACTGCCATCACCTCTCAAAGTTGCCTATCGTACAATCTACAGCAACAACAGTACCAGTACATGTATTCCACTGTCAGAGGTAGCAGAACTATTTTCGATTATAACTTTCAACTCAGTCGTTCAGGACCAGGGTCCCTCACCTGAAATAGGTATATTTACCCTCCTGCATCATCCTTGATAGTTTGTCACATAATCATGGACTAACGCTGTAACACTCCAAAGTCCAGGGTTTGATTCTTTCAGATTTATCCTGTGCTGCTATCATCGGGACCCATGTTTACTAAGTCCGGTAAGAGTGGAGTAAACTTGGTTGTACAAGCTGCGAATGCAGCAAGTATTTTTACTGAATATATCTTGCTGAGAAGTTAGAATTTATGTGACAAAAATGATATTCGTAAGTTTAGTAACAGACTTAAAGGGTAGATATGATCCTAGCACAGTGTCAATACTGTACCTAAAACTCAGAACGGCCGTTGCTAAGTTAAGGAAAGTAGCTCGTGGACATCTGTACTCCGCATGTCCCTTTTCGTATTTGATGATGTCTGTTCTAAATCTGATGGGTACAGTGAGAGGTTTAACTTCAGTTTCTCTTCTTTCAGTTTCTTTAAAATTCTTCCTTCTGCTGTAGAGTAGTAAACAATACTTTCGTTATTCAAGAACTTTCAAATCTATCATATACAAGATGACAAACCCGGCATCGCCCGGTTATCCACTTTCTCAATTCTATGTTAGTAAAGAAAAAAATGAACTGTATTTGCGATACAATATCGAAAAAATTTCATTTACGTGTATTCGTGAAAGCGCTTTTGATGTTATGAAACAGTTTCTGTACCGATGGCGCAGCTGCTTCTCGTGGCTACAACGCGATTTTGTGAACGCCTCTTCATAGCTTTGTCGACGGCTATCGTTTTCGCCTAGAGCCATTTGCGCTCCCCAGTTGAAAACTGTCAAAAGCGCTGCCAGGTGTCAAGGATTACCTTTATAACAAGAACAGGACTGCAGTGGTTGTGGGTGGTGCTGGATTGAGAGGAGAATATATTTGTGAACAATTTTCATTTATTTCCTTTTGACAACCTTGCTTTCCAGGAATACGCTACAGCTAGCATCAAATTTGAAACAGTTGCAATAATGTAAAAATAAAAAGTACAATACATAATGTCAATGAACATCCGGTATAACAATTAACTATCAATCACTTGTTTTCCTGCTTAGGACATGAAATTTGAAAAGTTGCAATAATTAAAAATTAAGAAAGGAAGTATATAAAATCAATGTATATCCAGAATATCAATAAAATATTAGTCACTTGTTTTTCCTCTTAGAAACCAACAAGCACTAGATTTTAGCCACGTTTGGCATCAGTTTCAAAAATATTACAATATAAGTCACCCAGTTACAGTTCAACGTCTGTACCATACTAGTTGGTACCTAACAGCTTTCCTTAGAACAATTTCAACGTATCTCAACAACTCAACTTTACACATTTTTCTGAAGTCTGTTACAAATGGCTACCAATGCCAAAACAATATTTCATTAGAAATAAGCGCTCGACAGTTCAGATTTTTAGCTCTAGAACAATTACCAAAACTAGCAGGAAAAAAGGTTACAAATGACAATCCGACAATAGTGATTTGGTCGGAATTTCATTCGTCACCAACACAGCGACGTGAGCTAATGTTTCTAATTACACCCTAACCGCTGATCGACCAAACCACAAATACATTAAATAAGGCCTAACCGCCCAACACAACTCATGTGCTAGGAGCACCCAAAATCACAATTTCCTTGTTCAGACCTCCCCACCAGAGACGCTACGGTCGCAGGTTCGAATCCTGCCTCGGGCATGGATGTGTGTGATGTCCTTAGGTTAGTTAGGTTTAAGTAGTTCTAAGTTCTAGGGGACCGATGACCTCAGAAGTTTAGTCCCATAGTGCTCAGAGCCATTTGAACCATTTTTTTCATAAACAACTGTAAGTAGTCCGTATCAGACACATGAAAAAAGACCACAGCAGTCGATAACTTAATTAAAAAGCTCAATTAGAATAACAACCTAATCAGTTAGCACATATGTGGACAATTTCCGTTCATCAAGTCACTGCTTCGGCGCAACTGACAAGTGCCGTAAAGGCTTCACTTTTATTTTCAGTGCAGTGCTTGGTTCCTTTTCCCACGTAGAAACGGAGTTACCGCTCAACACTAGGGACAAGGAAGCCCTACAATTTCAGAAGACTCTAACTATCGCAGCAGGAAATTTCGTCAGACCACACCGAGTTTATAAAATCCTCAGCGCCTAGGACAAGATTTTCAGACACAGAAATTAAGTACTCAATGCAATATTTCATCCCAAGAGAGCAGTTGCAACTAGTTGCAACAAAAACACTCCTGTAAATGGAAAAAAGAACACATTGACGCCGGTGTGTCAGACCCACCACACTTGCTCCGGATACTGCGAGAGGGCTGTACAAGCAATGATCACACGCACGGCACAGCGGACACACCAGGAACAGCGGTGTTGGCCGTCGAATGGCGCTAGCTGCGCAGCATTTGTGCACCGCCGCCGTCAGTGTCAGCCAGTTTGCCGTGGCATACGGAGCTCCATCGCAGTCTTTAACACTGGTAGCATGCCGCGACAGCGTGGACGTGAACCGTATGTGCAGTTGACAGACTTTGAGCGAGGGCGTATAGTGGGCATGCGGGAGGCCGGGTGGACGTACCGCCGAATTGCTCAACACGTGGGGCGTGAGGTCTCCACAGTACATCGATGTTGTCGCCAGTGGTCGGCGGAAGGTGCACGTGCCCGTCGACCTGGGACCGGACCGCAGCGACGCACGGATGCACGCCAAGATCGTAGGATCCTACGCAGTGCCGTAGGGGACCGCACCGCCACTTCCCTGCAAATTAGGGACACTGTTGCTCCTGGGGTATCGGCGAGGACCATTCGCAACCGTCTCCATGAAGCTGGGCTACGGTCCCGCACACCGTTAGGCCGTCTTCCGCTCACGCTCCAACATCGTGCAGCCCGCCTCCAGTGGTGTCGCGACAGGCGTGAATGGAGGGACGAATGGAGGCGTGTCGTCTTCAGCGATGAGAGTCGCTTCTGCCTTGGTGCCAATGATGGTCGTATGCGTGTTTGGCGCCGTGCAGGTGAGCGCCACAATCAGGACTGCATACGACCGAGGCACACAGGGCCAACACCCGGCATCATGGTGTGGGGAGCGATCTCCTACACTGGCCGTACACCACTGGTGATCGTCGAGGGGACACTGAATAGTGCACGGTACATCCAAACCGTCATCGAACCCATCGTTCTACCATTCCTAGACCGGCAAGGGAACTTGCTGTTCCAACAGGACAATGCACGTCCGCATGTATCCCGTGCCACCCAACGTGCTCTAGAAGGTGTAAGTCAACTACCCTGGCCAGCAAGATCTCCGGATCTGTCCCCCATTGAGCATGTTTGGGACTGGATGAAGCGTCGTCTCACGCGGTCTGCACGTCCAGCACGAATGCTGGTCCAACTGAGGCGCCAGGTGGAAATGGCATGGTAAGCCGTTCCACAGGACTACATCCAGCATCTCTACGATCGTCTCCATGGGAGAATAGCAGCCTGCATTGCTGCGAAAGGTGGATATACACTGTACTAGTGCCGACATTGTGCATGCTCTGTTGGCTGTGTCTATGTGCCTGTGGTTCTGTCAGTGTGATCATGTGATGTATCTGACTCCAGGAATGTGTCAATAAAGTTTCCCCTTCCTGGGACAATGAATTCACGGTGTTCTTATTTCAATTTCCAGGAGTGTAGCACTTTTCACTCCAACTAACTCAACTGTCATTCTGCCCTATCCTCTGTACCGACCATTTGTTGTCACATGTCCACGACCCGGACCGCCACAGCCAGTGTCCGCACATGTCCTCCGTTCGCCTCACGTCAGTGTGCAGGGACTGTTTACTCCTTCCTGGACGGACGACCATAATCGCCATGAGCTCCTCCCTGTTGAGCGCCGAACTGGACTCGTCTCATCCACCACGGCGCCCTCTTCCGCCGCTGGTGGACAACAGCTGCTCCCCGGATGCGTGCTCTTCTCCGCTGCCGGACGCCACGGTAAATTCAAACACCAGCACTCGGTGTGAAGCCATAACATCACAACTTTCAGCTGACTCGAGCGACTTAGTAGTAAAGAATAAATGTATTAAACGTCATGCATGTAGTGGCCTTTTTTCAATCATCTCAGTGTTTATGACGTCATATCCCTTGAAGTATGTGTCGAACAATGGTAGATCTACATCTACATCTACATGTATACTCCGCAAGCCACCCAACGGTGTGTGGCGGAGGGCACTTTACGAGTCACTGTTATTACCTCCCTTTCCTGTTCCAGTCGCGTATGGTTCGCGGGAAGAACGACTGCCGGAAAGACTCCGTGCGCGCTCGAATCCCTATAATTTCACATTCGTGATCTGCTCGGGAGGTATAAGTAGGGGGAAGCAATATATTCGATACCTCATCCAGAAACGCACCCTCTCGAAACCTGGACAGCAAGCTACACCGCGATGCAGAGCGCCTCTCTTGCAGAGTCTGCCACTTGAGTTTGCCAAACATCTCCGTAACGCTATCACGCTTACCAAATAACCCTGTGACGAAACGCGCCGCTCTTCTTTGGATCTTCTCTATCTCCTCTGTTAATCCGACCTGGTACGGATCCCACACAGATGAGCAATACTCAGGTATAGGCCGAACGAGTGTTTTCTAAGCCACCTCCTTTGTCGATGGACTACATTTTCTGAGGATTCTCCCAATGAATCTCAACCTGGTACCCGCCTTACCAACAATTAATTTTATATGATCATTCCACTTCAGATCGAAAATGGTTCAAATGGCTCTGAGCACTATGGGACTCAACTGCTGTGGTTATCAGTCCCCTAGAACTTAGAACTACTTAAACCTAACTAACCTAAGGACATCACACACATCCATGCCCGAGGCAGAATTCGAACCTGCGACCGTAGCAGTCGCACGGTTCCGGACTGCGCGCCTAGAACCGCGAGACCACCGCGGCCGGCCCACTTCAGATCATTCCGCACGCATACTCCCAGATATTTTACAGAAGTAACCGCTACCAGTGTTTTTTCCGCTATCATATAATCATACAATAAAGGATCCTTCTTTCCATGTATTCACAATACATTACATTTGTCTATGTTGAGGGTCAGTTGCCACTCCCTGCACCAAGTGCCTATCCGCTGCAGATCCTCCTGCACTTCGCTGCACTTTTCTAATGCTGCAACTTCTCTGTTTACTACAGCATCATCCGCGAAAAGCCGCATGGAACCTCCGACACTATCTACTAGGTCATAAATATATATTGTGAAAAGCAATGGTCCCATAACACTCCCCTGTGGCACGCCAGAGGTTACTTTAACGTCTGTAGACGTCTTTCCATTGAGAACAAGATGCTGTGTTCTGTTTGCTAAAAACTCTTCAATCCAGCCACACAGCTGGTCTGATACTCCGTAGGCTCTTACTTTGTTTATCAGGCGACAGTGCGGAACTGTATCAAACGCCTTCCGGAAATCAAGGAAAATGGCATCTACCTGGGAGCCTGTATCTAATATTTTCTGGGTCTCATGAACAAATAAAGCGAGTTGGGTCTCACACGATCGCTGTTTCCGGAATCAATGTTGATTCCTACAGAGTAGATTCTGGGTTTCCAGAAATGACATGATACGCGAGCAAAAAACATGTTCTAAAATTCTACAACAGATCGATGTCAGACATATAGGTCTATAGCTTTTGAAATCTGCTCAACGACCCTTCTTGAAGACTGGGACTACCTGTGCTCTTTTCCAATCATTTGGAACCTACCGTTCCTCTAGAGACTTGCGGTATACGGCTGTTACAAGGGGGGCAAGTTCTTTCGCGTACTCTGTGTAGAATCGAATTGGTATCCCGTCAGGTCCAGTGGACTTTCCTCTGTGAACTGATTTCAGTTGCTTTTCTATTCCTTGGACGATTATTTCGATGTCAGCCATTTTTTTCGTTTGTGCGAGATCTGTGTAAAGACATTCAGCGTCGTATGTGGATACTATCTACGAAATACTCTATGTGAGCAAAGTAACCGGACATCTGGCTGAAAACGACTTACAAGTTCGTGGCGCCCTCCATCGGTAATACTGAAATTCAGAATGCTGTTGGCCCACCCTTAGCCTTGACGACAGCTGGCACTCTCGCAGTCATACGTTCAATCAGGTGCTGGAAGGTTTCTTGGGGAGTGGCAACCCATTTTTCACAGAGTGCTGCACTGAGGAGAGGTATCGACGTCGGTCGGTGAGGCCTGGCACGAAGTCGGCGCTCCAAAACATCCCAAAGGTGTTGTATAGAATTCAAGTCAGGACTCTGCGCAGGCCAGACCATTACAGGATGTTTGGACAACATGGTTATGGAGTAACAGCGATTAGTATAAATTAACTTATTATTAAGAAAACAGTCTTAATCGCGTTTTTTATTTATTTAGTGCCGACCGGTTTCAGCCCATCGCAGGGGCCATCTTCAGGGCGAATATACTGTGAAATTACAATATATATCCTAGACAAGATTAACTATAACTCTGATGATGATATCCATACCATAAACCAGTAATGGACGTAGCTGATACGTCTATCAGCGTAACGTATAATGGTTCAAATGGCTCTGACAAGGGAACCTCCCCATCGCACCCCCCTCAGATTTAGTTATAAGTTGGCACAGTGGATAGGCCTTGAAAAACTGAACACAGATCGATCGAGAAAACAGGAAGAAGTTGTGTGGAACTATGAAAAAATAAGCAAAATATACAAACTGGGTCGTCCATGTGCAATATAGGCAATATTAAGGGCAATGTGAGACGAGCAGAGCTGTGGTCACGTGGTTAGCGTGAGCAGCTGCGGAACTAAAGGTCTTTGGTTCAAATCTTCCCTCGACCGAGAATTTTAACTTTTTATTTTCAGTTTATGTGACAAACCCTTATGTTTTCGTCACTTTTTCTGGAGTGATTATTACATCCACAAGAAAACCTAAATCGGGCAAGGTAGAAGATTCTTTTTACCCATTCGCCAAGTGTACTAGTTAGGTGGGTCGACAACATATTCCTGTCATGTGACGCACATGCTGTCACCAGTGTCGTATAGAATATATCAGAGGTGTTTTCCTGTGGAGGAATCGGTTGACCTATGACCTTGCGATCAAATGTTTTCGGTTCCCGTTGGAGAGACACGTCCTTTCGTCAACTAATCGCACGGTTTTGCGGTGCTGTCGCAAAACACAGACACTAGACTTATTACAGTGAACAGAGACGTCAATGAACGAACGGACAGATCATAGCTTTGCGAAAATAAAGAAAGCAAAATTTTCAGCCGAGGGCAGATTCCAACTAAAGACCTCTCGTTTCGCAGCTGTTCACGCTAACCACGGGACCACGGCGCTCCGCGCCTCACATCCCCCTTAATATTGCCTATCTTAGGCATGGACGACCCAGTTTGTATATTTTGCTTATTTTTTCATAGTTCCACACAACTTCTTCCTGTTTTCTCGATTGATCTGTGTTCAGTTTTCAAGGCCTATCCACTGTGCCAACTTATAACTAAATCTGAGGGAGGTGCGATGGGGATGTTCCCTTGTGAGCACTATGGGACTTAACATCTATGGTCATCAGTCCCCTAGAACTTAGAACTACTTAAACCTAACTAATCTAAGGACACCACACAACACCCAGTCATCACGAGGCAGAGAAAATCCCTGACCCCGCCGGGAATCGAACCCGGGAACCCGGGCGCGGGACATAACGTATAGTTTGACAACTACATAACTACTTAGAAAACATTTTCTTGTATGTAGCTAACAGCAATACGACAACCGACATCCATTAAAGTAAAAATCAACACACCGTCACTCACTAAATATCGATTATACAATCATACTAAATACAGAAGCAAAATGTTCGTATTTTTGGCGGATGCCTCTATACACAGTGGAGGCTGCCAATATCTTTTGCACTATGACGGTGGATTCCCTGCAAAGTTTGTATCGATCCTATCGTTGCCTAGCCAAGGGACAGCAGCGTAGCAAAAGAGGCAGGCACATTGCGCCGCTGCCACGAGAACAGCGTCCATAGGGCCTGGACTAGGCAATAGATAACATCGTTGCAGAGAGGACAGCCATGTTGGGCCGCTACATGGCAACGGCGTCCATAGTACCTGGACTAGAGGGCTCTGTATATATGATTACAGATAGGCGCACTTGATCTTATTACGTTATTAAATAATAGAAATATGATATAAATAAGCACAAAGTAAACAAATACAGACAAGAAATTGTTATCCTTCTTCCATAGTATATTACGAATTAAGATAAGGTAACTTACTAACGTTCTTTTATAAGTTTGACGTTGAAAATTTTTTTCTCGTACTTTTTTATGTTTATTTATCTAACAGTGTTTTTTTTTAAAAAATGAACATGGTTACCTTACATTGTAATTTTAACACAAATTTTATTTATACTTCATTTTTAAGCCGAGACGTCTACCATTGGTCACCGCTGGAGGCGTTGCTTATGCTCACGTGCTCACAGCTTGCTATATAAACCCAGACATAAGGTAAATTCCTTACAGTCTCCTGCCACACCTTGGTAGATGTGATGCCACCAGCAGTCGACTAGTGGGTAAAACTTTATATTTATGTAATCCACTCTTTTAAGATAGTTATCGTTAGTCTTGTCTCAGATACATATTGTAATTTCACAGTATATTCGCCCTGAAAATGGTCCCTGCTATGAGCTGAAACAGGTCGGCACCAAATTAGTAAAAATCACGGTTAAGACTGTTTTCTTAATACTAAGCTAAACTACATTACAGGGATGTTATTGACGTGTATCATTTCGCCATAGGCCGTGCAATATGAAGAGGTGCTCGATTGTGTTGAAAAGATTCAATCACCATCCCTGAATTGCACTTCAACAGTGGGAAGCCAGAAGGTGCTTAAAACATCAATGTTGGCCTGTGCTGTGACAATGCCACGCAAAAGAACAAGGGGTGCAAGCCCCCTTCATGAAAAACACAAGCACACAATAACACCACCGGCCTGTGTGGCCGAGCGACTCTAGGCGCTACAGTCTGGACCCGCGCGACCGCTACGGTCGCTGGTTCGAATCTTGCTTCGGGCAGGGATGTGTGTGATATCCTTAGGTTAGTTAGGTTTAATTAGTTCTAAGTTCTAGGGGACTGATGACCTCAGCAGTTAAGTCCCATAGTGCTCAGAGCCATTTGAACCATTTTTGAATCATTACACCACCGCCTCCGAATTTTACTGTTGGCACTACACGCGCTGGCAGATCATTCGCCATACCCACACACTACAATTGTATGGCCACATTGTGTACTATGTTTTGTCTCTCCACACAACGTTTTTCCATTGTTCAATCGTCCAATATTTACGCTCCTTACACTAAGCGAGGTGTCGTTTGGCATTTACCGGCGAGCTTATGAGCAGCCGCTCGACCATGAAATCCAAGTTTTCTCACCTCTCCCCAAACTGTCATAGTACTTGCAGTGGATCCTGATGCAGTCAAATTCCTGTGAGATGGTGTAGATAGAGGTCTGCCTAATACACGTTACGACCCTCTTCAACTGTCGGCGGTCTCTGTCAGTCAACATACAAGGCCGGTGTGTACGCTTTTGTGCTGTGCGTGTCCTTTCACGTTTCCACTGCACTATAAAATCGGAAACAGTGGACCTAGGGTTGTTTATGAGTGCGGAAATCTCGCGTACGGACGTATGACACAAGTGACACCCAATCACTTGGCCACGTTCGAAGTCCGTGAGTTCCGTGGAGCGCCCCATTCTGCTCTCTCACGATGTCTAATGACTACTGAGTTTGCTGATATGGAGTACCTGCAGCAGGTGGCAGCGGAATGCACCTAATATGAAAAACGTATGTTTTTGGGGGTGTCTGGATACTTTTTATCACATAGTGTATGCTACAATTAGAGCTGGTTAAAAAATAAATAACTTTAACTCCATGCATGATGCGGCAGCTTTTCACGCATCTCACTGTTTATAACGTCATACCTCCTGATCTATATGTCAAATACTGTGCGGATACTGTCTGCAAAATAGCACAGAAATAATAAATTTAAAATCTATGCACAATGCAGAATTTTCTCACTTATCTCAATTTTTATGACCTCATGTCTCCTGAAATATGAATGATACCAAAATATAATTTTTTGTGCGCCTCGATAGCTGCAGTAGCTCCTAACTGAAGAGGACCGAGTTCGATTCCCGGCCGGGTCGGAAGTTTTCTCCGCTCAGGGACTGGATGCTATGTTGTCCTTAACTTTGTATCGCCAAAACTGACTCAAGACTTGCCTGAAAGAAACACAGTCTTATCGCGGTCCCACTATTGAGATGACTATATGGGCACCAATCGAAAGTCAGTACTGCATCTTCTATGGTGAAGAAATTTCAGAGAACCGCGTTCAGTAACTCTGCTTTAGTGGCGCACACACACAAACATAAACACGCACACGCACACGCACACGCACACGCACGCATGCGCGATTTCTGACGCATCTCATTTTTTATGACATCGTATCGTCTGTACTGTGGTAGGTAGGTGGTTCTTACCCCCACAGCGATTGTTGCCTGACAGTAAGGGATGTGTGTACCAATTTTGGTTGAAATCGGTCCAGTGCTTTAGGAGGAGGTATGAAAAACACACACACACACCACACACCACACACCACACACATGTACATCCATTTTTGTAATACGAGTGTATGGATTTCTGAGTAAGGTGCAAACCTCTGAAAATACGCCAGAAAATGAAATAATTCACGGTCGCAGGTTCGCATCCTCCCTCGGGCATGGATGTGTGTGGTGTCCTTAGGTTAGTTAGGTTTAAGTAGTTCCAAGCTCTAGGGGACTGATGGACTGATGACCTCAGAAGTTGAGTCCCATAATGCTCAGAGCCCTTTGAAACTTTTTTTTTTTGTACCGATCGAGGTGGCGCAGTGGTTAGACACTGGACTCGCATTCGGGAGAACGACGGTTCAATCCCGCGTCCGGCCGTCCTGATTTAGGTTTTCCTTGATTTCCCTAAATCGCTCCAGGCAAAGGCCGGGATGGTTCCTTTGAAAGGGCACGGCCGACTTCCTTCCCCGTCCTTCCCTAATCCGATGAGACCGATGACCTCGCTGTCTGGTCTCCTTTCCCTAAAACAACCCAACAACAAATTTTTTTTTTTTGAAATAATTAAAAAAACATTACGTACCAAAGTCTCAGTTTCGTGCAACGTTTCGCTTTTTTCCAGGATGGCCATCAAAGTGATATGAGGGAATAAACAAATGGAAACAATATTCTTAAAAGCCTACCAATTCAATAGCAGGTGTTGTTGAATATTTAATGCATCTTTTCTGGTGAAAAAAAATTAGAGAATCGTGTTTAGTAAGTCTGCTTTAGTGGCGCAAAGATATCGTCAACGGGACATTACAACTTCACAGAACAGTGATATAATGTGGGACACTCATCAGGCATTGGCGATTCGAAACGCGTTTCGTCCGCTCGCAGCAGCGCCTGCGGGATAACGAAGAGTGAATCAGCACGCGCAGTGGCTGATCCCCGCTGCGGCGTACCAGTCGGACCGTAGCGCACCCTGGGGGCACGCGTCGGCCACTTTGAGCGCTGCCCGTGACGGCGGAAGCCGCTCTCCAGAGAGGCAGCCCGGCTGGACCACGCGGTCGCGCCGTTGCCGAGTGATTTCCGATGCAGCCTTCCCCGGCTGCCATTGTGGGGGCGTCCGGCGGAAGAGAGAGAGATGGGGAGGATGGGAGGGGGTTGGGGGCGTGGGATGGAGAGCCTAAGCGTAGCGCAACCCCCGCGAACCTGCGCCGCTGGTCTGAGAGGGGCGCACCACATAATGCGGCCAGCCTCGGGGGAGGAAGTATCCGTGACCGTGGGCTGCAGCTTGGAGCCGGTAGCGTGGGGAAACAACAGCGGCCCGTTTCTTTACATTATTCTCAGGTTTCTTGACGGATGTTGTGGCGTGTGAGGTTGCTCCATAGTTTCTTAGCACTAAACTGACTTGTTATAGCGCCCTAATTGAACCTATTATTTCATCAGATAGAATGTTACATTTCATGGTGTAGCACCTCTTAGGTTTCATGCTTCGAACGTGCAATTACTCATCTCTATATATAGGTATTAAATATATTTTACCACCTATATGATAAAGCAGAGGCAATGCCAGAGAATTTAGTTCTAGCTCTTCCTTAAAAAGCAGTAAGATACTTTTTATTACTTTACAAAACAACTCCTACAGGAAATCTGCGACAGTATTATGCGTTAATAAATTACTGTTGTGTTGGTGGCCAAAACATTTCTGCTATTTTCACTTCTAACGTTCACTCTTCAGGCTAGTGGTGAGGGGACTGGCCGTAGGTACGTGCAAGTGATTTGTTTAAAGTAACGGATGTTATAACGCAATGTGGTGGGTGCTCTGACACTTATATGTATTCCCAGTAAGAGCTCGTTAATCTTATTTGTATTAATGTAGCAAATTGCCTGTGGTTTGCCTACCCGTTTCCTAGAAATAACCTTCGGCTAATCAGCTATTCAGGATCCTCTTCAAACTGGCTCAAAAGTTATGATAAGTATAAATTACTATCTGCCAACGGCCTTGCCTCAGTGGTAACACCGGTTCCCGTCAGATCACCGAAGTTAAGCGCTGTTGAGCTAGACTAGCACTTGGATGGGTGAGCATCCGATCTGCCAAGCGCTGTAGGCAAGCGGGGCGCACTCAGCCCTTGTGAGGAGAACTGAGGAGTTACATGATTGAAAAGTAGCGGCTCCGGTCTCGGAAACTGAGGTACGGCTGGGAGAGAGGTGTGCTGATCACATGCCTCTCCGTATCCACATCCAGTGACGCCTTTGAGCTGAGGATGACACGGCGGCCGCTCAGTACCGTTCGGCCTTCATGGCCTGTTCGGGAGGAGTTTAGTTATAGTTTAGTTTAAATTACTATCTACGAAAGAACAGATGCAGTTATCTTCATCACATTTATTTAAGATTATACTCAATGATATCAGTGACAAATTTAATAATCTCTGTAATAATACAGGGTGCGTCGAAAAAATGTATACACACTTTCAACTGTCAGACAATTAGTTCCCGTTCTACAAAGTTAAATATCTGGCAGGTGGCAGCAGTGGCAAGGACGTAACTGCAACATGGCGGACGTGCGTTTGAGCTTTGAAGCGCAGAAGCAGACAATTAAGTGGTACTGGAAGTTTGAGAATGTAGCTGCGGTTCGTAGACGGTGGAGAAGTGAGTATGGTACAGAACCACCTTCAAGGTTAACAATTACACGTCTACGAGACAAATTCGAAATTCATGGAACAGTGTGTGATGTGCATAAAGGTCGATCAGGGCGACCTCGTACAGCTACAAGTGATGATTCCACAACTGCGGTCTTGGAACTGTTTCAGCGTTCGCCTCAAAAATCTTCAAGGCAAGCGGCACGTGAGAGTAATGTTAAGTGCTAGTAGTGTGCTACGCATTCTGAAGAAAGGCAAGTTTCGTCTGTACATTCCAAGGCTGGTGCAACAGCTAAGTGACGTCGATCCTGATCGAAGGTTAGAATTTTGTGAATGGGTTCAGGAGATGGTGAGACGTGAACCGGGATTTATGGGTAGCATAATTTGGTCGGATGAAGCCCAATTCTAACTCAATGGAACTGTCAATAGGTACAATTGTGTGTACTGGGATGAAGATAATCCTCACATTACAGTTGAAAAGGCTGCGAATTTGCCTGGTGTAAATGCGTGGTGTGGTTTGTCTGCAAGGGGACTCATTGGGCCTTTTCGCCTTGAAGGTACTGTTACTGGAGAAATGTATCTAACAATGCTTGCTGACTCCATATTCCCTGCCATTCGTACGTTATACGGTAATGATTTCTTCTTAGGGGGCATAGTAAAAGACGAGGTGTACAAACGTAAACCACGTAACCTGGACACACTTTGGAATGAGATTCAGGCGGCGTACGCAGAAATCTCATTGGACACTTTGGTACTATGTACGGAATCAGTGGTGACTCGTACTCAGAAATGTATTGATGCTGAAGGCCACCAGTTTGAACATTAACCACATTTGCAAAGTAAATTTATTTTTCCAATAGAACTTTAAGCTTTCCATTTCCAGAAATTTAACATTGTAGACGCATCCTGTATAGGGTACAGATTTATCCTGTGTTGGTATTGGCCCTTCATTACTTAGCTCTTACCTGCTTAACGCACAAAATCTGTTAATACACACGGAATGACTGACATCACCATTGTACGAAATATCAGAAGAAATTAATACCCCAATAAGTAATGCGAAATCTCAGTGCAGAAAGAATAGCAATTTATCATTACGTCGGAGCATATGCTGTATCACCATAATAGTAGAAATGCGACAATACAGAGCGCTGCTTCTCGAAGATGTCGGCGGCAACAGCACTGCTGGAGCCCCTCTGGAAAATGACTCCAAAATCTTGGACGGCGGCTGACTGCGTTCCGAACACTGCTAAACGAATATTATCTTATAACTTCACTGTACCACAGATGAAGTGCTCTCCATCACTGTTTGCTGAACCAGATGCGAACTTCCAGCCGTAGGGTGAAGTTCAGATAAAGTGTAAGTATAGCAGCAAGTACACTGTCCGAAAAGCTACCTGTTACAAAACATCACAAGACAGCAAGTCCGTCCATCATCTGCACAGAACGCGTCCGATCTCAACGAGCTCTAAGACGGAATGCGGCAGAATGATATCGTTTCTCTACTGCGTTTCCTATAGCAAGTCTCGGTTCCCCTCCCCTTTAAACGTGGGTGGCGTGCCATATTTCTGGATGTCGCTTTCTTCAGCACGCCGACCAGTCCCCGACTTGAGTTTGGTTTCGGCATCGAAGCTTCTGGAATATCTCCCTACTTTATCGATAAAATGTGAGTGTGCTAATCCGCATCAAGTCAGTTACACTTTCCACTGAAACACGCCGTGCCTATGTGCTCAACAAGTTAACGGCTAGCGGCGCCGTGGTGGCGGGTCTCAAGCCGTGCGGAATCGGCTGTATTGTCTACGGTCGCAATGGACGGGCGCCGGACGCCAACGCGTCTCAGAGTTCGCGACTCTTAAGCTGCTGCCTCTCTGGTCTTACAATGGCTACACGTCTCAAGAGCTTCTCAAGAGCTCCCCACAAGCAAAACGGGCTTGGTATAAGCAAACGCTCCCATTCTTTCTTACACTGAGCTACTACAACATTTCTTCTACCCAGCCACCCAACATGCACAAAAAATATGAATTAAACGAAGTATACTTGACGATATCTGTAACACTGATGATTCAATAGCGGGAATTAAAACCTATTTGATACCTCCTTGTAGTCGCTTAATCAAGTAGTATTGGAGGGAAAGGCTCCTTGGAAAGGACCGAGATACTGCCACCTTACACGTTCCTTATGGCGCCTTTCGTTATCACCATCATCAGAACTATTGTACTATATATAAGACACGACAAGGTGACAACAATTTTGTGTGCAATGACACAATGACCTTAATCGATACACCGTCTCTAATCAGTTGTAAATGTTCTACCTTAATATCAGTGCCCAAATTGGCTACCCCGTACAACATGTTACAAAATAAACATCTTTTTCTACAATGTGGCTTTAGAGGCATCATCAGTATCAGAACAAAAAACGTCTGTGACATGTGAATGCCGCGCGGGATTAGCTGAGCGGTCTGGGGCGCTGCAGTCATGGATTGTGCGGCTGATCCCGGAGGAGGTTCGAGTTCTCCCTCGGGCATGGGTGTGTGTGTTTGTCCTTAGGATAATTTAGGTTAAGTAGTGTGTAAGCTTAGGGACTGATGACCTTAGCAGTTAAGTCCCATAAGATTTCACACACATTTGAACATGTGAATGCTTAACTCCAACAATATGCATTATTTATATTTCTACAGTCACTAACAATACATTACATTTTAAAAGAAGTGAGTACGTATATACATACGAATCTATACAACATGTACAGCTAACATTGGCATCACATATGTGACTGTAGGCTTTCCCTCGTCTTTGGTTGGTGGTCGGAGAACGATTTTGATATTGTATTTGCCCAGAAGTCGTGTGCACGCCGCCGGTCCACCTCAGCCACCCGAGGTCTAGTGGAGGGGGGTGACCGCGCATATAAATAGCTCGCTCTCAGCGAATCTCGACACTTAGCCTTAAAATGGGTAGTATGACACATCCCGAAACGTCGCGGGATATCAACGCTACCACCCGGCTGGAGACCCGAGAAACCTTCATCAATTGGCATCAGATGTTTGAAGATACATCTACATTTACAAGCCTACTCTGCAAACCACACGTAAGTGCTTGGCAGAGGGTTCGTCGAAACACCTTCACAATAATTCTCTGTTACTCCACTCTTGAACAGCGCGTGGAAAGAACTAACACCTATACCTTTCCGTGAAAGCTCTGATTTCCCTTATTTTATTATGATGGTCGTGTCTCCCTAAGTAGGTCGGCGTCAAAAATACATTTTCGCATTCAGAGTAGGAAGTTGGTGATTGAAGTTTCGTGAGAAGGTCCCGTCCTAACAAGAATCGCCTTTGTTTTAATGATATCCACTCCAAATCCCGTATTATCTCCTTGACACTCTCACCCCTGTTTTGTCGATAATACAAAACAGTGCTTTGACGAGCCGTCAAGATACTCAAGGATTGCAATTTTTAACGAAGTAGAAAGGAACTTTTCTCATTTAAAATCTATAACGAAGAACAATACGTATCATCAAGAGTTACGGCGAAACTGCTGGGACGCTGCTCACAGATCAAGATGGAGTGCGTTACAAATATGTCCCATATGCTTGAACAATGCATAATACAATTATTTCTTTTATTTTACACACATTTGCTGTCCTCAACAAACTCAACCAATGCATGACTTCTTCTGAAGAATAAAACGGTCTAAACTGAAGTACATAATTACTGAAACAAACGTAAAACGTATTAATAAATTAGTTAAGTCAATATTTACTAAATTAATGTCATGAATTAATAATAAATAGGTTGTGAAATATTATAATTTTTATAGATTACTTGCTACTGATTCAGTATCAAATAAATTATGGGCAGCTAATGAACGGCTATGTCTGTTGCGCTTCAACTTAACGTAAGTAAACCGAAGAAAGCACATGTGAAGAATTCGTGCACTAAAATAACATAAAACTATACTCATTAACAGTCATATAAAAAACTAATTATGTAAATAAGAACTCTACGAGATTATGGCTCTTCCTCTTCAAAGCAAAATGGTCACCCTGCGGTTTCACGATAATTTACGTATAACAGTAACGAGAGAATAAACGATAAACAATTGTGTTGTGTACGTCGTGAGAGTATTAAGATCAACACACAAAACACTGGTACGTCTCATGTGGGACTCTTAGGCGCGAGACGTGTATAATAGAAATTCAAACTGCTGCCTTCCATCCACACTACTGACGGAATTGTTTACCACTAAGTTTTTCAAATCAACGGTATTGCATCTCCTGCGACAACTGTTGCTCATTGTACTACATCAGAGGTTTTGCGTCTTTGTACGCTCATATAGCCTCACGCATTTCTATAATAACAATTATTTTTGATACTGTAAGACATTAAGACTGTTCATATCCATTATTTTATTAGCGCACGCTGTCAATGAAACTGGAACAATTTAAGAATTTAAAAATGGGTTGGTAGAAAGGTTCACAAAGCAGAACAGTGTCATTTTAGGGAACAGATGAACGTGGTAATGAATAGGCATATGAAATCATTGGAAGAATTGGCGGATAGATATGGAAGATCAATGGCTGTACTTAAAGAGTTCGGCAGAATGGCAAAGAGAAAGAAGTAATTTTGCATGAGGTCGAGCAGAGGGCGCTTGAAGCTTTGCAGAGTGTTCCCTTCAGAGATGTCCAGGAGAGTGTGAACAGGGGTACCAATTGATTTCCGCACAGCCGTCAGACTGGCAGCAGAATGCAGTGGAACTCATGTGTCAACTGGGTTGCAAGCTAAACGAACAGTGTTTTCGCCAGTATAACATGTTGTCGATGTGGACTGATCGGGAATGTGTGGAAGCAATGTCGCCAGTTATGGGACAGTGGAAAGAGGGGCAGAGATCAGAGTAATGGCAACGGTAGTTCCAGCGTAGGGGACCAAGGATGAAACAAGCATTAAACACCAAAGGGAATCTAAGGTCCACCTATGGGCATACCCAGCAAAATTAGATGGTACGAAGCATATGCAGAGGTGGACTGTGCGGTCAAAGGAATAGTGGAGAGGACGATCTGCAAGGACGCATCTACCGGTTGCAAGTGGAGCTCCAATGGAACATAGGCAATGGTATAGACGGCATGAAGTGGTGGACAGCGATATCATTCCTTTGGGATGAGTGGATGTAGATTTTTGTCTGGGTACGTTTCAGTTCCGACAATGTGTAGAGATTGTGCCACCCGTGAGTGAGGGTTATGACTTGGATCTGAGGTGGAATTTCATGCATCATCATTGTGCCGGAAACGATCTTCGGCAATATATAGTGAAGCCCGACGGAAAAATGCTTCAGTTGGACAAAACAACTGCAGTTGTAGGGATGCCATGTTTATCAAGTATAACAAACCGGTTAAATCACAAACAATCACACCGAAGCTCGATTCAAACTACTGTGTACCTAACGGTAGCGAGAAATCGCCATGGGTTAATGTTAAGTCTAATTTACCAGAAGAGCAGGCGTGTGTGGTGGAACTGTTGGAAGTAAATGAAGTATTGGATGTGGTTGGATGCTTAGTGAAGAGAAGTGTTGTTTGAGTACTGCCCGAGGCAGGATTCGAACCTGTGACCGTAGCGGTCACTCGGCTCCAGACTGTAAAGCCTAGAACCACACGGCCACTCCGGCCGGCGATGGAATTGTCGTTGTGCCCAAAAAGATCAGCGGATGGGTCATGAATATATAGGTTTTGTTGTGATTAGCGACACTTCATTGCCAAGACATTAACAGATGCCTACCATATCCTATTTAGGCCAGTGTAAGTATTTTTCGGAGATGGACTTAAGATGTTTCTGCCATCAATTGGAGGTCGTTCCAAAAAGTAGCCAAAAATCCATTTTCTTCGCCATAGGGGAACTATCAATTCAGAAGGATACATTTCGGATCCCGCCGTCAACTATGGACCTTGCCGTTGGTGGGGAGGCTTGCGTGCCTCAGCGATACGGATAGCCGTATCGTAGGTGCAACCATAATGGAGGGGTATCTGTTCAGAGGTCAGACAAACGCGTGGTTTATGAAGAGGAGTAGCAACCTTTTCAGGAGTTGCAGGGGCAACAGTCTGGATGATTGACTGATCTGGCCTTGTAAAACTAACCAAAACGGCCGTGCTGTGCTGGCACTGCGAACGGCTAAAAGCAAGGGAAAACTACAGCCGTAATATTTCCCGAGGGCATGCAGCTTTACTGTATGGTTAAATGATGATGGTGTCCTCTTGCGTAAAATATTCCGGAGGTAAAATAGTCCCCCATTCAGATCTCCCGGCGGGGACTACTTAGGAGGACGTCGGTATCAGGAGAAAGAAAACTGGCGTTCTACGCATCGGAGCGTGGAATGTCAGATCCCTTAATCGGGCAGATAGGTTAGAAAATTTAAAAAGGGAAATGGATAGGTTAAAGTTAGATATAGTGGGAATTAGTGAAGTTCGGTGGCAGGAGGAACAAGACTTCTGGTCAGATGAATAGAGGGCTATAAATACAAAATCAAATATGGGTTATGCAGGATTAGGTTTAATAATGAATAAAAAAATAGGAGTGCGGGTAAGCTACTAGAAACAGCATAGTGAACGCATTACTGTGGCCAAGATAGACGTGAAGCCCACACCTACTATAGTAGTACAAGTTCACATGCCAACTAGCCCCGCAGATGACGAAGAGATTGATGAAATGTATGATGAGATAAAAGAAGTGAATGGAGACGAAAATTTAGTAGTCATTGGTGACTGGAATTCGATAATAGGTAAAAGGAAGAGAAGGAAACGTAGTAGGTGAATAAGGGAGGAGGTAAGGAATGAAAGAGAAAGCCGCCTGGTAGAATTTTGCACAGAGCGTAACTTAATCGTAGCTAACACTTGATTCAAGAATCATGAAAGAAGGTTGTATACATTAAAGGTTTCAGATAGATTGCATAATGGTAAGACAGAGATTTAGGAACCAGGCCGGCCGTAGTGGCCGAGCAGTTCTAGGCGCTACAGTCTGGAGCCACGTGACCTCTACGGTCGCAGGTTCGAATCCTGCCTCGGGCATGGATGTGTGTGATGTCCTTAGGTTAGTTAATTTTAAGTAGTTCTAAGTTCTAGGGGACTTATGACCTCAGCAGTTGAGTCCCATAGTGCTCAGAGCCATTTGAACCATTTAGGAACCAGGTTTTAAATTATAAGACATTTCCAGGGGCAGATGTGGACTATGACCACAATTTATTGCTTATGAACTGCAGATTAAAACTAAAGAAACTGCAAAAAGGTGGGAATTTAAGGAGGTGGGACCTGCATAAACTTACAGAACCAAAGGTTGTAGGGAGTTTCAGGGAGAGCATTGGGGAACGATTGGCAGGAATGGGGGAAAGAGATACAGTAGAAAAAGGATGGGTAGCTTTGAGGGATGAAATAGTGAAGGCAGCAGAGGATCATAGGTAAATCGACGAGGGCTAGTAGAAAGCCTTGGGTAATAGAAGATATATTGAATTTAAGTGATGAAAGGAGAAAATATAAAAATGCAGTAAATGAAGCAGGCAAAAAGGAATACAAATGTCTCAAAAACGAGATCAACAGTCAGTGCAAAATGGCTAAGCAGGGATTGCTAGAGGACAAATGTAAGGATGTAGTGGCATATCTCGCTAGGGGTAACTTAGATACTGCCTACAGGAAAATTAAAAAGACCTTTGGAGAAAAGAGAACCACTTGTACGAATAACAAGAGCTCAGATGGAAATAAAGTTCGAAGCAAAGAAGGGAAAGCAGAAAGGTGGAAGGAGTATATAGGGGGTCTATACAAGGGCTATGTACTTGAGGACAATATTATGGAAATTGAAGAGGATGTAGATGATGATGACATTTATATATGGTACTGAGTTTGACAGAGCACTGAAAGGCCTAATTCGAAACAAAGCCCCGGCAGTGGACAACATTCCATAAGAACTACTGACAGCATTGGGAGAGTCAGCCCTGACAAAACTCTACCATCTGCTGAACAAGATGCATGAGACAAGCGAAATACCCTCAGACTTCAAGAAGAATATAATAATTCCAATCCGAACGAAATCAGGTGTTGACAGATGTGAAAATTACCGAACTATGAGTTTAATAAGTCACGACTGCAAAATACTAACACGAATTCTATGCAGACAAATGGGAAAACTGGTAGAAGCCAACCTCGGGGAAGATCAGTTTGGATTCCGTAGAAATGTTGGAACACGTGAGGCAATAGTGATCCTACAACTTATCTTAGAAGATAGATTAAGGGAAGGCAGGCGGCCGCAGTGGCCGAGCGGTTCTAGGCGCTTCAATCTGGAACCACGCGACCTCCACGGTCGCTGGTTCGAATCCTGCCTCGGGCATGGATGTGTGTAATGTCCTTAGGTTAGTTAGGCTTACGTAATTCTAAGTTCTAGGGGACTTATGACCTCAGATGTTAAGCCCCATAGTGCTCAGAGCCATTTGAACCATTTTGAAAGGCAAACCTACGTTTCTAGCAATTGTAGACTTAGAGAAAGCTTTTGACAATGTTGACTGGAAAACTCTCTTTGAAATCCTGAGCGTAGCAGGGGTAAAATACAGGGAGCGAAAGGCTATTTACGATTTGTACAGAAACCAGATGGCAGTTATAAGAGTCGAGGGGAATGAAAGGGAAGCAGTGGGTGGGAAGGGAGTGTGACTGGGTTGTAGCCTATCCCCGATGTTATTTAATCTGCGTACTGAGCAAGAAGTAAAGGAAACAAAAGAAAAATTTGGAGTAGGAATTAAAATCCATGGAGAAGAAATAAAAACTTTGAGGTTCGCCGATGACGTTGTAGTTCTATCAGAGACAGCAAAAGACCTGGAAGAACCGTTGAATGGAATGGACAGTGTCTTGAAAGGAGTATATAAGATGAACATCAACAAAAGCAAAACGAGGATAATGGAATGTAGTCAAATTAAGTCGGGTGACGCTTAGGGAACTAGACTAGGAAATAAGACACTTGAAGTAGTAGATGAGGTTTTCTATTTGGGGAGCAAAATAACGTATGATGGTCGAAGTAGAGAGGATGTAAAATGTAGACTGGCAATGGCAAGAAAAGCGCTTCTGAAAAAGAGATTATTGAATGAAGTTTCAGAGGTTGTTGAACGGAGTTCTAGGAGAGTTGAACAACGTCAGTGCATGCTGTACCTTGTTGATATAATCGTATTTGCAAGTGATGTGGAGCAGTACATACAGTGCCTAAGTTAGGTATTCCTGAGACAGAAGATCGCGAATTTAATGTTGTGAATTTTCTGTACCTTATTCAGTGAAGGAGCTGCAATCATTTCTTGGAGTCACTAATTATTGTAGAAGGATCGTAAAAGGAACTGCACATGTTGCCAGACCATTGACACAAAGTTTCAAAACTTGTTAAGTCAGAGGACTGTCAGCGTGCTTTTGAAAAATTGAAACAAGCTTTGATGTCGAGTCTGATCTTAGTTTTTCCAAATTTTAATAGGGCACTCATTCTGTCATGTGACGCGTCCAACCATGCACTTGGTTGTGCGATATCTCAAGAAATCGAGGTAAAATGGAAATGCCGTGTGGCTAGGGCCTCCCGTCGGGTAGACCGTTCGCCTGGAGCAAGTCTTTCGAGTTGACGCCACTTCGGCGACTTTCGTGTCGATGGGGATAAAATGATGATGAAAGACACACAACACCCAGTCATCACGAGGCAGAAAAAATCCCTGGCCCCGCCGAGAATCGAACCCGGGACCCCGTGCGCGGAAAGCGAGAACGCTACCGCAAGACCACGATATGCGGAGTAGAACTCGAGGTCATAGAACATCTAGTGTCCAATGCATCATGGCAGATTGATTCAGTGGGAAAGGAAATGTTGAGTCGTGTCTATGGAATCACCTACTTCCGGTGTTATCTTGACGGGGAAAAGGTCTGAGTGATAACAGACCACGCAGCGTTAAAATGGTTGCTGGGTTTGAAGGATCCATCTAGTAGGCTGACATGATGGGCAGTACGACTGAGCGCATTTGATTCTGAGGTCCCAAAAAACCCAGAAACAAACACGAAAATGCAACTGGCTTGAGAAGGAAAGTATTGGTACCAAAAATTGGAAGACAGCACAGAAAATGGATGACGAACATAAGCACTTCATGAGGAATCTTAGTTTTGTGTACAGGTCGGGTTGCCGTGCAGAAAAACTAAAGTGGGACCACGAATGATGGTGCCAGCAAACCTGAGGGATACAGTGTTACAGGAGACACATGATCCCGTGTTAGCAGGCCATGGGGTATGAAAGTCTACGAACTGAGATGGGGAGGTACTGGTGGAGGAAGAGGAAGACGGCATGGACCAGTACGTGCAGAATTACTTGCGTTGTGTACAAGAGAGCGGATTAGTATCGGTCAACAATGCCACTGGTGAGGTTACCTGAAGCATTAGCGTCATTTCAAATTCTTGGGATTGATGTCTTAGGTCATTTCCACAAAACACCTGCAGGGAATATATGTGCACTCACAATTATACTGTAGACCATTTTTCGAGATACGTGAAAATTAAACATTACGCTACCAACAGGCATAAATAGCGGCGCAAGCAGTAATAAACAAGTTCGGGCTACATGAGATGCAAGTGACAGGGTACCAACTTAACGTCGAATCTGTTCAAGGAATTGTGTATCCTACTGTGGGTGAAGAAATCTGAGAACGAGTCCTCTACATCCACAAGCTAATGGAAGAACGGGAAGAGTTCATAGAACTATAGGGAAGATGCTAGGATACTATGTGAATGCACACCATACAAATTGGGATTTTTGTTTCAAGCATGTAGTCTCAGTATACAACTCGAAACAGCACACGAATACAGGATTTTCCCCTTATAAGGTAGTATTTGGTCGTAAGGTGTCACCCCCACTGACCTGCCAAGAGTTAAGAAGACTAAGACGGAAGAATCTGTTAAAGAGTTCGTGAGAGTGATAAGTGAAATATGGAAAAGAGTGCGCAAGAGTAATACGAGGATACTAGAAAACCAAAAGAGCCAGTGAGCTCTAGAGCAAGAAAGCCGTAATGCGAGTATGGTCAAAGAATAATGTTATTAACTTCTCACACTCCAAAGGGGAAGACGAAAAAATTTTATGTAAAATATTCAGGACCATTTCAAATTGTGGAATCTGTTACCAGTGAACATCAAGATCCAGTTTCTGACAAGGACAAATGTACTGTACATGTGGGACGTTCGAAACCGATTCATAGGAAGGAGTCCGGACGTTATTCCAAGAATTGTAGGGTTGTATCGGAAGCAAAATGTGAAAAAGAAGTCACGGATGAATGAACGAGAAGTTTTAGAATAACCATTTTGACGTAGAAGATAAGAACATACTTAGTATGGTTCATATATTAGGTACATAAAGTATATTATACGCAGCATGAAATGCCGCGGAGCAGCAAGAGACTTATGGAACAGAATGGGTAATCGGTATCTCTTTCCTCAGGTTGGGCACGTCAGGAGGTAAGATCAAGACGGTGCGGACCATAGCTGTGTTATGGGTCACCAATCGAATAAAAGCTCTACAGAACCAGCACCTTGAAGGGGGATGTATTGTCCATGAAACAAGGAGATGCGATGATCATCAGTACAGGCGGTGTATAATGCGTAGGAAATGCGGGACCGAGATGAGAGGACTATAGGAAGCATTTGACAATTTCGATCGGTCTGATGAGAATCACAGACTGTTTAAAGGAGTCACGGGTGTATGGATGAGGATAGATGGGACTTAAGAAATTGAGAAGGGAGATGATGCAAGTTCTGGGGATTATATCGCACACAAGAGGCCGACTCCTGAATAGCATGTGTGGGCCATCTGATGAGGACGTCATGAGGATGAACGACACTGTAGTAAAGCAAAGGGTATAAAGAAACAAGGCAGCAAATGAGCGTCACACAACACATATTGCAAGTTTGTGGAAAGATGTTATAAACAATGCTTGGTTATTATGCCAGCTGACCAAGAAAGTAAGGAATTAAGCGAAAACTGTGGCAGCATCAGTGAACCAGAACATCAAGAAGTTACAAGCCGAAGTAGAAATACTACATAGGGCAGTAGTGTTAACAAAGTGGTTACAGTCCTTGAAGAGCAGGTATTGGAATTTTGGGAAGTTATGCATCCGGCTGTGCGAGGACAACTGGAAGTAAACCTGTTACCACCAGTACAGTACCTGGAAGACCACGGGAAGTATAAAACGAACTTCCACTCGAATTTAAGTTGGTCTCGGAATCTAGCCATAAAAACTTACCTTTTTACTTTAACCTAGTCATGGTGGAAACAAGGACTGATGGAGCAAAGGTGTACATTCCAATCTCCTTTTCAGTAACAGGGAAACAGGCACGGTGTGAATGTTACATAGTCCACACGAGTCCCGTCAAGTGAGGGAGGTCAGAAAGTTCGTAAGGGTAAGGGCGGCGCGGTTGTTACTGATTGTAGAGGACAAGAACATGCAAATGGAAATGGAAGAAGCGAATTTACAGAATCGTTAGAGCGATGAAGTTACGGCTTGTCCAAACGCTGTAGGGTTAGAATTCCTGTGCAGTGAGGTTATTGCTTAGTTAGAGAACGGAGAAGGATGGCAAGAAAGACGTGATTAGGTCATAGTTGTATTTCCGGCAGGCTCAGGGGCATTGGTTGTACTCTACTTTCGATGAAGTGATAATAGTAGCCAGTTGCTATGAACAAGAGAAGCTTATGGCAGCAAAAAGATGAGAACCAGATGGAAGTGGACTGATAACAAACGGCTCATCACGTGAATTATTTGGTCCTACTGGCCGTCTACCTACGACAATTTGAGAAACAATTCAGCTGAGCATTTTGTATTCTGGGTTGTACTGGACAGAGAAACCTATGAATGTGTTACAGGCCGCGAATTTGACTACGTTGAACCAAACTTTAGGATCCCCGTTAATTCAGTCCATAGACAAACTCGTAAACTATCAGGAGAGGGGAATCTCCTTGGAGAAGTTTATGCACTACGTGGATGAGTATAGGGAGAACCATTATCACAGAGAAACTATCTTGACCATTGTCGTACCAGGTACCACAGTGTCACTTCGTCTGCTGAACTTAATCCTTGTCAACACGTACAAGAACCGAAACACAAGATGAACATCAGAACCAGCCACTGGAATCCCAGAGTCTGAGAGACAGTACCCGCTGAAACCAGGTTGGCTGGTACTCAGAGAACGGACAGGATAAGGCTATGATTGTGGATTGGGCCGTAAACAGTTACTGTGAGTTGCACAATCAAACACACAACTTTATTTCTCTAGGAACCACTCATTTACACAATGCTTTAAAAGATCGCAACTAAACAATACACCTAAAATCCTAGTTACAGCACTTGAGATGCTTTCTGGGCTGAAAGCCCAAAACCATACCAAAAACAAGAAGGGCTGAAGGCCTGGCTTAGAAATCAAAAGCAATTAAAAATAGAAGGTAAAAATTTTATTTCCTCTTTAAAATAAAATCAATCTTCAAAATTTTAATTTAAAACGGCTGAAGGCCTTTATGTAAAATTTAAAAAGAACTGAATTAATACAGAGCCGAAGGTCTCACACTATACTTCAAACTAAAGTGAAAATCACAATCTAAAACAAACAGAACAAGTGGTGCTCCGAAGTGTTCCAAGGGTCAGCCGGAGAAGATAGCTCAAACGTAAGGTGAGGTCAGACAGGCAGCCAAGAGTTGAAGTTAAATAATCGGATGGCAGCCCAAACTAGGGACGGTCCAAGGATTGACCAACAATGTAACCAATTCCCTTCCATCCGAGTAACGGCACAACGATGGAAAATGTCGGTCGAGGACGAGGATACAAACAACACTACTTCTTCAGAAATTAGCTTCTACAAACAGCCAAGGGAACAACAACCACTCTAAGCAAAATATGAACCAAACAACCTAAAAGGCTGTCGAACTACACGCTGTTCTGGACTAGAGAGCCTGTATAGGGAGAGAGTGGCCAACCGGACGATACGGCCGCCATTTTTCTGCCAAACTGCGGGCGGGACTTTTGAATGGCCAGTAGTGGAGTAGTGGAGTACACTCTCACCGAAACAAAAGCACAAGACAATGTAACGAAATCATTCGTGAAATGTCTTTCTTTACAGCTATAATATACTCATAGTAGCCTACTACGTACAGCACAGGAAAATTTGATACAGTGGCTGTTAAAATTATTCGTTACTTGCATTTATCTCCTTTAAAGTTCGTTTATTAGACATATAGCAATGAAAGTAAAGTAAATAAAGAAATATAGTGTATAGCATTTGTTTTGTATCGGAAGTGCATAACGCTAAAGATTTAAACACCTCTCGTCGATAACAAACGAAAAAGATTACAAAAATCAGGTAATGATAAATGTAGGCTGCTGTAATAACGACCAACTTCTTCTTCTTCTGCTTTTACGGCCTCATTGGACCACTTCAGTCAATCATTTCTGGTCCTCTTCTTTGGTATTTTCCCCTTCCGAGTGGCCCAGTATCTCTTCATTCTTTCCGATGCTTTTCGTCGTTCCTCATCTGTAAATACCCTTTTCATTGTATGTCGTTTGTCAATTTTTGGTTTAAATCTTATTTCTGTGTCCCTCAACTTCATTAAATTTGGCGTTTTGTTCTGCAAATCATCCAGAGTTATTTCCAGTTCTTCCATATCCTCTCTTATTTCCTTAAGCCATCCTCCTTGTTGTTTCAAATTCCAGAGTTTCTCAATAATTTTCCTTGATAATCTGGTTTCTGGTGTCCTCAGAATGTGACCACAAAAAGAGATCCTTTTCTTTCGTATAGTATCGGTGATGGGCTCCAGTTCTCTGTATACCACTTCATTTGGAACTATCCGCCATTGCCCAGCTTTTTGATATTTCTTATTTATGCATGTTCTAGCAATTCTTCTCTCTACTTTTAAAATTTTGTCAATTCTGTTTTTCTGGGTGACTTTAAAAAGAGTTTCACTTCCGTATGTAACCTCTGGTTGAACCACCGTCTTGTAATGTTTTAATTTTGTTTTAATTGATAGACATTTTTTATTGTACGTAGACCATGTTAGTTTTTGAGCTTTTATCATTTTATTAGTTCTTGCTCGCCATGCAGGTTTCTCGTCCAATTTATGTGTTATAATTTCACCCAGGTATTTAAATTGTTTCACTATTTTAATTTCCCTATTGTTCACTGTGATGTGATCTATTACAAGTGGATCCGTTACCATTATTTCACTCTTTTCAAATGATATCTGGAGTCCTAATTTTTGTGCTATATTTTGTAAGCTTGTTATTTGTTTCGTGGCTTCCTGAATATTATTAGCTAGTAATGCTAGGTCATCAGCAAATCCCAAGCAATTTAGGTTTATTTTATTTTTCTTAGTTCCAATTTTAATATTCATAGGATTTTCCTTGTACCATTCTCTCATTACATATTCAAGAGCACAATTGAATAGCAATGGTGATAAACAATCTCCCTGTCTCAACCCTGTTTTAATCGTAAGTGGTTCAGATATTTCTCCTCTAAATTTTACTTTGGATTTGGTGTTTGTTAAGGTTAACTGTATCATTTTTATTAATTTAGGATGAAGTCCAAAATTCCTTAATATTTTCATCATTGAAGATCTATGGATGCAATCATACGCCTTTTTGAAATCTACAAAGGTTATGACTAGTTGTTTTTGCCTTCTTTTGTAGACATCCATAACTAACTTCAAGGTGATTATCTGTTCTGGGCAGCTTCTCCAGGATCTAAATCCTCCTTGATATTCTCCCAGTTCCAGTTCTAGTTGATCTTTACAGCGGTTGTACAGTATTCTTGACATGATCTTATACGTGCAGTCCAAAAGGGAAATTCCTCTATAGTTGTCTGGATTTGATTTTTCTCCTTTCTTATGTAATGGATGTATTATAGCAGTAGTCCAATTTTCTGGTAATTATAACCAGAAAACTACCGTATCCCCTCTACCCCACAGTAAGTAGGCCTATTCAAAATTGTCTTCAAGAGTACCTACAATTATTTACTACGAATAACGTTTCAGCAACCACGACAACTGCGGAAAACGTGCTTACAACTTGCCTGCGTCAACAGTGAGGCAATATTATTGAAACCAAAATAATGCCTAGCGTTCTGATTCGGAACGAAATAAAATTTGACGCTATAAAGTTGAATGAGCATGGCACAACAATTACAGGAACTTTCCGTTTCCAGCAAGCACTGTCAGTTATTGGCTTCAGAAAAGCTTGTGATGCTAGCAGTATGCACGGAAACGCTAATTACGTACTAACAACGATATACAACTAAATCGAACATGCATGCACAACGCATAACCAATTTCTCAATAATTCAAATACCTTTTAATCGTTTCCAAAAGTCCTCTGAACTTCAATTCAGCTCAAAAACACGGCGAACATAGGAAGCGCGAGAGACGTTTGGCAGGAAAATGGCACCAAAGCTGATCAACCAATCATGGGCAACTTCACCTATGGCCACTCTCTCTGTATATAGGCTCTCTATTGTGGACAGCATCAACACAAGGAGGAAAGGCACACTGCCGGAAAACTACGCTAACGACCAGAGCAGGTAACTGGCGCGTTAATGACCACAGGGCAAAAAATACCGCTGGTGCACTTCTACATTTCTACATTTATACTCCGCAAGCCAGCCAACGGTGTGCGGCGGAGGGCACTTTACGTGCCACTGTCATTACCTCCCTTTCCTGTTCCAGTCGCGTATTGTTCGCGGGAAGAACGACTGTCTGAAAGCCTCCGTGCGCGCTCTAATCTCTCTCATTTTACATTCGTGATCTCCTCGGGAGGTATAAGTAGGGGGAAGCAATATATTCGATACCTCATCCAGAAACGCACCCTCTCGAAACCTGGCGAGCAATCTACACCGCGATGCAGAGCGCCTCTCTTGCAGAGTCTGCCACTTGAGTTTATTAAACGTCTCCGTAACGCTATCACGGTTACCAAATAACCCTGTGACGAAACGCGCCGCTCTACTTTGGATCTTCTCTATCTCCTCCGTCAAACCGATCTGGTACGAATCCCACACTGATGAGCAATACTCAGGTATAGGTCGAACGAGTGTTTTGTAAGCCACCTCCTTTGTTGATGGACCACATTTTCCAAGCACTCTCCCAATGAACCTCAACCTGGTACCCCCCTTACCAACAATTAATTTTATATGATCATTCCACTTCACTGGCAAGTAACAGTCAATTTAATAATTAATTGCAATATAGGAAGACGGCTGCAACATTTCGCCGACACCAACACATATGTTGCTGCTAACCTGAACAGCCCAGGGAGAAACAACCCGCAAATGAACGAAGAGATGTCACAATATATGACGCTTCATAACCGGATAACTGATCACTCAACTTCGGCGTCCAGGTTCGGTGGGCAACAAACTTTGTCGCTGTCGCAGCTAGCGCCTCACGATCTGACAGCACGTGCACGCCGCCGGCAGTCCCAGCCTGGCCTACGCTGCAGAGAGTTCCTCGCTGCTCCGTCCCAACTGACTGACTCAATCCAGCATGCAGACAGCATTAAAATAACTGCTCAGGCAAAACCACACAAGCTACACATGGTTCCGTGAAACGATCCACAAACAACTTGAACAATACTAAAACCAGTCACAGTAGAACGACTAGAAGGAATCAGAAGTCGACACACACAGAGAACCCGAAAGCGGTCGGCGACCAAATACACGTCGTCCGGTGAGGCGACCGACGACCAACCAAGGTCATCCCCACTGAAGTCATGTGTGTCGGCAACGGTCGGGCGAGTCATGGCTGTCCGGACATCACTGCTGCTCCGTCCCCACTGAATTCCCGACACACGACGACCTCAAAATACTAGCAGTCGCTCCAAAGTGCTCTTATCGATAAGCGCTGCTGCTGTCACTCATGGGCAGGCAAGCCAGCAACTTACTGACGCCAGTAAATTGAATAAATACGACACACGAGTACCACCAAGACAAGATGTCAAGCAATAATGGCAAGAACAAGAGCCGCGCACGGCTCACCCACAATTATAAATGTCAGTTAAGTTGCACTAAAAAGAAACTAACATTGCTTAGGAAAAGTAGTGCATAAGGAAATTATTGGTACATATGAGCAATCTCGAGTAAAGAGCGGACTAGAACCAACTGGGTCAGTCGACAGGGAACTTGTCGCTCTAGTTTGTATACCGGTAATCTAGTTTAAGGTGACCTGAGGGACCGACCGCGCAGGCCATACTTGGTCAGAAACGCGCGAAGTAATAAGTAGCTCGCAGCGGCGTTAGCAGCAGGCCAGCGATGTTATGCCTTATAAAATTTTAGCCAATGTTAGTTAGTATTACTAGAGCTAGTAATTGCGGTATGACAACTTTTTAAGGAACTCATCCCATCCTAGTTCCACTCGGGTCAATAGATATCGTGCCTTTTATCGTTGCTCCTGACACTTACGATCTAAAAGTCTGATATGGAGTAAATCCTGTAGTTTAAAATATCATTGATTTTTTTACTTATTCAGATATTACTAATGAATTTATTTTATTCAGTATTTATTACAAATAATACCATATTTGAAGGTGAGCGTCCTTACAGAGCTATTAGGAAAGCCTGTTACTTCCCTACCGCATTTGTACAGTAGCGGATGATCGACCAAAGCTTATGTTATCAGCAATGCACGAAATGCTGTTAACTGCTCACCCCTGCACTGCCCTTCATTCTCACTCCACTCTGTTGTCGCACTGTATGTAAAATATAGCTTTTTAAATTCATAAGTAAGTTTGTAACTAATATATTTTATAAATTTGTACCCTTGTCTAAAAAGACAAAAAGAAAGTGCATATTTTCATACAAGTCTAGCGAGAAACATCCCTTTACTATAAAAGGCAGAAAAGAATATGAAACCCGCCATCTCTCTAATATATATATATATATATATATATATATATATATATATATATATATATATTGATCGTGGAGGAACTGCACACGTAAAGGATCACGCTGGAACGGAGAAACATAAATCCAATTTATCAATGTCAAGTACAAAAAAAACTCAGAAATTATTTTGTAAAACACTATAGTTCAAAATAAAAAAGTTAATGCAGCAGAACTATGTTTTGCATACTGCGTAGTCAAAAAACATCAATATTTTATTTCTTCAGGCTGCCTTAATAACTTAATACCAAACACATTTAATGGTGCAATATTTGCTACTCAGTATGCTTGAGCTAGAATAAGAACATGTTTGATTAAAGAAGTTCTTGCACCTCATTCTGTTTCTCTCATTCGTCCTGAACTTCAGAGCTACTCATTTTATAGTATTTGCAACGACGTAAATAACCATAAAAATAAAAAAATCGGCTTTTGATTGAATATTTTACCAAGACAGGCATAAACATAAAATTGTTGAAACTGGGAAGTTTAAGAGCGGAGACGTGAGATACGGTGGTCAATCTCTTGTGTATAGGTCTTAAATTATTTAAAAGCTGACATGAAGAAATGCTTTAGATTTGGAGGCGACAGTGCTAACATCAATTTTGGAGGAAACTAAAACAAGAAATTGGAGCAGATATTGAAAGAAACAATTATAACAGTCTAGATGTAAGACACGTTTATTAAAAGGAGACCAGTTTCGATAGTCACATGATCGTCTTCGGACCAACAGCCATGTTTCTGGACAATGGCTGTTCATGGAGCAGGAACTGCTAAATCACGATAGTTGAGCAGTTGACTATCGTGATGACTGCAACCGCTCATCTTTTAAGAAACGAGTCTTGCGATTTAGACTGCTATAATTATTTTCTAATATTGTATTTTAATCGTTAAAATCTCCAGGAATGTTTTCAAAAATAAAATATTGACGGAACTGAATGTCCAGCTCATACATTACATAACACACTGCAAACCGGAGCTAACCAATTATCAGGTGGCGTTAGTCAAATGATTCAACAATTTTTTTAATTATTTTTCTATACACACTGTCAACACAGAAGCGTTAAAATAATTTTCTGAATTTGTTAATGTAGAACAAAAAATTCTGCCTTCATATTCTAAAATGATTGGGATGTCATTGTTTTTCAGCTACTGAATGTATTATAACGTTAGTTTGATGCTTTAAAACCTTTTTTCAGAAGTAAAACCACCCAAAATTCTACTTAATTTTTTCAGAAATTCCGTCACTGAAGTCTTTGGTTTCTTAATAGTCATTCTAACACTTTTCATTTCCAAGCATTAAAAGCTGAAGGAAGAAAAAGTCAATCATAATTGATGTAAATGTTGTTACATAGGCTGAGAACACGGCAACAGAAAAATTGAAAACTTAGTTTGCACCATCTCAAGTTCAAATAATTTTAAGTAAATGCTAAGAAAATGTAGTAATTCCCAAAAACATAAATTGACATATTTCACGAAGAAGCAGTAAAATTTTGTAAGGCAATGGCTCACTATTTCTAACTATTGACAGTAAAAAAATACTTGGTGTTCGTGTGGATGACTTTGTAAACAAAAAAATTCCTGAATGGAAATATATAGAACATCTGTGAAATATTTGAAAACAAAAAGACGTTAATATAAATGCCACATTTTTTAAACCGAATCAGCGTAGTAAAAACCATTCTAGCCTGTGAATTACAGTCTCCAAATTGGAAAAATAAAACAGCTTCCAAAAATGGATAATTTTATCTTTCAAATTACAAACGGAATTTCATTAGCAATATAAAGATTTATATTCCATGTGTGAGTACCTTTTTTGCATACCAGGCCACAGCGGTAGCGTAGGAAACATGTTTCCTTTGACAAAAATACAGTGGACGGACTAGCGGAATGAACGTTCAGTCGATACTGTTAAAAGTATTCTTCTATGCTTGGAAAATTATGATTTTTACTGTTCCGAAATGTACGAATACTTACTAAATAAAACGTCTCTATTAATAATGGTTAAGTCAAATACAAAGAACAAATTGAAGGACTAAAAGTTCAGGTTTATTTCCGTGATATTGTAGTAAAGCTGTAAAACGTGTGAGATTATTTTGTGCTTATAGTTTTTGTTCCTAAAAACCTATATAACTTATAAAGACATACAAATAGTTCACGTCTGTGTTCACATATACATATATATAGATTTGTATGTGTTTTCCGGCTCTGTTCTTGATAAACACTTTTTACGTTACAATTTGAAATGCGTTTTCCATTGTGTCCCAATTCGACAGCTGAGTAATTGAGAATGTCCCTGTTGGACGACCGAGAAATCTGGCAATCCTAGTTCAACATGGACACACTCTGGCAGTTGTATATGTTCGTAATGTATAGAACCAACTAAACATTCGTTATGATGTGCGGTGAAGACACTTTATAAAAATTGCGCTCCGGAGAAAGGCAAAGTACGTTATAAAAATAAACCATAAAACCAATGTCCCATAATAAAAGTTGAACGGATCTCGTAGATGAATGTATATATGTACGTATTCTGTTTCTTTCTAGAATGTAAATTTTGTATATATTTCAGCACAACAATCTTGTATCGTGCAAAAGCGTTTCCGATTCTGCTGTTCAATTATTTCATGAAAATGGGACCAACAGATGCCATCACTAGTGATAAGCTGGTTGATTCGTGACATCTTGTATTAGTACAGCAAGAAATTTGTCACCTGGAACCTCTCCTTCTCACTGGTGCTGTTCGACAACCCCTACCAACTCCTGTCACTGGTTATCCCTGGACCCATATTGTATTCCTCAAAAGAACAGGAGAATAATTATGGCAGTGGATAAATGACAATATTTTAGATCTGTATTTGCAAAAAGTGAACGTTTAAGCCAGTGTCTCAAATTCCTGTAAAATGAAAGTTCAATGTTAGTTCCCTCGTATCTTATACAAGAACCACAAACTTTAACAAGGAGTAATGAGACATCGGAGCCTAAGGACTCAAGAAAAAGAGACATTTTAATGTACATACAAACTTTCCTTATTTGTACCAACTCAACAACATTATTTGTTAATTCCTACGTACATGTGTGATGTAATGTAATGTGTATATGGAATGATTTAACGGATCAGAGAATGTAGAATGACTCCATTTTTAAGAAACAATAATTTCAACCAATGGAGTGTAAATAGAATTAGTAACTTGCTGAATGGCGTCGTCAAGTTACATGGGAAAAAGTGCCAACACCATTCAAGAATGCTGTATAATAAAACATACAGAGGAAGACTGATAACTTCCCTAATCCAGAGATGACATGATCGAATGTGCATGTAGTTCAAAATTACCCAGAGATCGGTTTTCAGTTGCATTTCGTTTAAGAACAAAAGCTGGAAGCGGCTGCATCTGTGACTGTGTGTATTCTCTTGGCGCTCCTCCTGATTGCAAGCTAAGCAGAAGGTGATTTCATTTTTTGTTGAATATTTTATGCTGATTACCAATTTCACAAGATTTTAATATACCTCTTATTTATTATCTTAAATATTTCCTTGTCCTAACTCGTTCTTCTAAGTATTTTCCAGCAATTAATTTTGGAGAGGTTGAATCAAGTTGGGCGTCTCGATACGGTGATGCTGCCATTACAGAAGCTTTAATTACATATCGCTACATCGGTTTTAGAACCATAGATTTTTTCTGCGATCCCGATGTAGCTTTGAAGATTCATCTTTCTACAACGGCAATACTGACACTGAAATTCTCAATTATCTTTTCACCGACAGGCATCACCTTATTAATTATAGAACGACTACCACGAGATACGACGATTTTTTCCGCTCACATCAGTCAACTGTAATCTATCCTTTATCAGCTTTTTTTCTTTACTTATTATCAAAAACGTTCAAAATTTTACGACAGGAAGGGTAGAATACAGGGCGCCAAGCTTCTGTGTTGCCTCGACCATTCCGCTGCTTTAACACCAAAGCCTTCCAGAGGCAGCTTGATGAACAGACAAGCAGTACCTGGACTCGAGGCCCAAGCCATACATCATGCCGTGGAATCCCCCCCTCCCCCACCATCGTCACTAACACGTCTTCCAGAGGCACATGATTGCCTCCTCTGTTGGGCACTCGGAAGAACGGTCTAGGGTTCAGCGGCTAGAAAGGAAAGAGCTGGTAACGAAGCCGGCACTTCACCTGAAGATGACGACTAGGAAGATCGAAACGTTGTGCAAAACGAAGCTAAGACTCCGAGAAGATTTCATCAGCACTTTGCGTAATTTATCTACAGTAGCAATTCGCTAAGTCTGACCAGATTGTGACTTCGACAACCAAGAAACTTCCAAGGACGAGACGGAACGTACGTCTCAATATGGTAATGTTCAAAGACTTTTATTTACGAAGATTAACAGCAGCAGAAAATAGCTCTGATGTTTTAGAAGTGGTTTTCCAACTGGAAATGCTATGTTGTCTTTTCTCTGTGAGATACTGGATGTATTAAATAGGAGGTTTCGAAGGCAATTCTTTCTTTTTTTTATTTAACTAAGGCGTTTGGTTGTGTTGATCACAAAACATTGCTTCAGAAGTAGAACCATTATGGAACACGGGGAGTAGCTCACAATTGGTTCAACACTTACTTTAAGAACAGATAGCTGAAGGTGATTCTCCACAGTATTGAGAATGGCTATGATGTCGAGTGCGAGAGGAGCACAGTTAAATGTGGGATGTCCCACATCTCAGTGCTTAGGTCACTAGTGTTTCTTATTTACATAAATTATATGCCTTCTATTATTCCAGGTGATTCTAAAATACTTCTGATTGCTGATTAGCTTTGTAGTAAAGGTTGTTGTGTGCAAACGTTGGCACAGTTTCAAATAGGGCAGTTCAAGACGTAAGTTCATGACTTGTAGAAAATAAACCCGAAGTAAGACTCAGTTCTTACAGTTTCTAACACACAATTCAACAAAACCTGACGTTCTATTTACTCAGACTGGGCATATGATTAGTGTGACTAAACAGTCCAAATTTCTAGGTGCTCAGATAGATAATAAACTATCGCGGAAAGCCCATGTTCAAAATCTTGTTCTAAGACTTCATTTTGCCATTTTTACTATCAGTATAGTATCTGAAGTAAGCGATAGTTTGACACGAAAAATTGTTTGCTTTGCTGAACTTCATTCGCTTATGACGTATGATATATTTCGGGATAACTCTTCCAATTCCAAAAGGGTTTTCTGGCTCAAATCGGGCGGTTTGTGCAATAAGTGGCGTAAGTTGGCAAACCTCTTGTCGACCCCTGTTCATTAATTTCTTTAATGCCGTTTCTTATTAACAATATAAACTTATTCCAAAGATAAGCAGTTACTACTAGGCAGAAATCCAATCTGCATTTGGGTCACACTTTTCGGACTTGTGCAGAAAGGACTGCAGAATTCTGCTGCATTAATTTTCAGTAAGCTGCCACAAGAATTCGAAAATCTTAACAGTAATCCGTGTGCTTTCAGATCTAAACTGGAGAGTTTCCGCATGGTCTCCCATTGTATTCTGTCGAGGAGTTCCTTGAAAAAGTAAGCTGATTCCTGTGTTACATTGTTGATTGCGTTTATATACACTTAAAGCTTATCGGCTTTTGAGGATTGATAAACATTTTCTTCTTCTTCGAGAATGAATCACTTAGGACCACGCGTAATCAACATTTGTTGGCCTTCCTTTTCACCCAGTATTCATTCATACGCAACGAATGGACTAGTTTTCGTTGTGCAGACCACGTATGTCGGTTAGTTTTTCTCTCTTCTTCCTCAAAACCTCGTGTGTTTGTGATTTTTCTCATTTCATTTCTGTCATGTAGATTTGGAGACCCTAATTCTCTTAGGTCTTTTTCCGTATGTTTGTACCATTTCGGTCTTGTAGTTTTGTTCTTTAAAAATATATTGTTTTTTTTGCGTTAACCTGTTTGAGTCCATTCTTTGTAAATGCCCCATGAATTGGATTGTGTGTCTTATTTTGGAGATATTTTTATATATTTCTGCTTTGGGTTTTGGATAATGCACATCATCTTTAGTTCTTGGTCCTAGGGTTTTCATCATTATTTTACGTTCTTCCATTTCTAATTCCCCTTTTAGTGTTCTGTGTTGAAGATTTAGTGTCTCAGATGCCTAGAGATCTTCGGATTTAATTACTTTTCTGTAGTGTCGTATTTTGCAGTTCCACGAGAGACTCTTTTTGTTGTATACGTTTTTTGTTAACTGAAACGTCGCCTCCATTTTCTGGACTCTTGATCTGACAGATTTCTTTTCATTACAATATTCTCCAATCCATTCACCCAAATATTTAAATCTTTTTACTCGAGAGATGTGATTATTATCAATTTTGAGATCAGAAGGAGCATCTTTGATGTCAGTCGTAGATTTTGCTTTTCAAATGACACTTCTAATCCTATTTTTGCCGCCTGCTCTTGTAATAATGCTAGCTGTTTCTGTGCATCGGTAATGCCTTGGGCGATCAGTGCCATGTCGTCAGCAAATGCTAAAGTCTAATTCTGTGACCTTTCGTTTTGGTACCAGTCTGTCTGTGTGTTGGTGCACCTGCTCTTCTCCATTCTCGAACAACTTTTTCAAGAGCGCAATTGAAGAGCCCTGGGGACAGCCCATCCCCTTGTCGTACTCGTGTGTCTATTTCAAATCCTGTTCTCAATTCTCCAATAAATTTTACTTCGGATTTGGTTTCCATGATTGTTTCTTTTGTGATGTTTGTTGTCTTTTGATCTAGTCCAAAATCTTCTAACACTTCAAAAAGGGATTCTCGGTCTATACTGTGATATGCTTTTTTAAAGTCTACAAACGTGATGACGTAACTTTTGTCTGAAGTACTATGCAAATATTTCATCGAGTTTTTCAAGTTAAGGATTTGTTCTACGCACGATCGATCTTTTCTGAATCCACCTTGGTATTCACCTAGTTGTGAATCCAGCTGAAGCTCTTTTTAATTTAGTAGGGCGTTAGACAGAGTTTTGTATGTTATTGACAATAAAGAGATTCCGCGATAGTTGTTGGGGTCTGTTCTACTTCCTTTTTTGTACAGAGTATGTATGATTGCTGTATTTCAGTCTGTGGGGATTTTTTCATTTTTCTAGATTTCATCTACAGGGCGATAAGTATTTAAACCGACAAACTTTGGGAGTTTGTAGGGGACATCAAAACAAATATTTTTCCCTAGTGTCATTTTTTCCTATGAGGATTATTTAAACCGGTGGAGGCCGTATTACGATCTTCAGTTGTTAGAGGGCGTATTACGCTCTTCGGTTGTAGGCAACTGCTGTCTACCTCTGTAGTAGTGCATTGTCTATGTTTAGTAATGGAGCGATACAGCTGGATTGAGTACACTCATATGGTTGGTGCGTACTACATAGCACACCACAACGGACGAGCTGCACAGCGGGTTTATCAACAACAATATCCTAGTCGCTGTATCCCGCATCATACGACCTTTGCTGCTGTGTACTGACGTCTGCATGAGAACGGGTCATTTAGCAGACTACCTGGACAGGGACGCCGTCTCACGGTAAGAACGCAGCAATTTGAGGAAGCTGTCTTGCAGCATGTGGAGCGGGATCCTTCAATCAGCACTCTTGCAATCGCACGTAACATGGGGAAGGATCAGACGAATGTAAGAACAGTTGTTACGTCCATTTCACTTACAGCGTGTCCACTACATGGAACCGGTTGATTATCCACCAAGAGCACAGTTTTCGCAGTGGTACCTGGAACAGTGTGAAATTCATCCTACATTTCCATCCTCTATGTTGTTTACCGATGAAGCAACGTTCGGGCGTGCTGGAGTCTTCAAAATTCACAATTCGCATATTTGGAGTGAGGATAACCCACATGCCACAGTTACTAGCGCACATCAAGTGCGGTTCTTCGTTAATGTGCGGGTCGGTGTTGTTGGGGACTGTTTAATTGGGCCGTATCTGCTACCTAGGCCATTAAATGGCAGACACTTACAATTTTCTCGCCAGAGCATTGCCAGAATTGCTGGAAGGCGTCCCGCTTCCTATAAGACAACGCATGTGGTTCCAACATGTCGGGGCGCCGGTACATTTCAGCCATCGTGTGCGTCGATTCCTGGACCGACGGTTCCCAGAAACGTGGACTGGCAGAGGTGCTCCTGTACCATGGCCTGCTCGATCGCCAGATACGTCTCCTCTGGACTTGTTTGTGTGGGGATAGATGCGCAACCTTGTTTACGCAACTCCTGTTGCATCAGAAGAGGATCTGGTTACCCAGATAGTAGCAGCAGCAGGAACAATTCAGGATACTCCTGGGGTTTGTGCCCGTGTCAGACAGAACATGATCCGACGGTGTAACCTTTGTTTACGTGTCAATGGAGGCATTTTTGAAAATCCACTGTAATTGAAATTGACTTGTGTTAATGTGTAGTCTCTTGGTCATAAAAAATGGGAACGTGTTTGTTGATTTAATTAATTTGCCGCCAGAGAAATCTTCCTCTACCGGTTTAAATACTCCTCATACGAAAAAATGACATTAGGGAAAAAATATTTGTCCCCTAAAACCTCCCAGACTTTGTCGGTTTAAGTACTTTTCACCCTGTACAATTTCTTTGCAGTAAGATTTTCTCCTGCATTTTTGCGTAATTCTGTGATGATTTCGTGTTCTCTTGATGCTTCGTTATTTTTCAGTGACTGAATGATCTCCTTAATCCCCTGTAAACTGGGTGGCTCTGAGTCTGGGTTTCGTTGTGTATGACATTTCATTTTATCTATTATTACTTTTCTGTTGTAATTTCTTGTACTGATACATTCCATGACCATCAAGATTGGCTTCTCAGTTTGGTACTATGGAACCAGACGTGCAAAATAAAAAAACAATTTAGAATTTTATTTGTCAATATATTTAATCCGGTTTACGATACAGTGAAGTAACGTTTCCTTCAAAAAGTGTATATGTGACCATCTACCGCATTTTCTGGATTGTGTAGTGTCGGTTACCACGCTCATTGTACAATGGTGGGGAGAGGTACGCTATAGGTTACCTAGCGCGCACAATAAGTCGACGAGAAACATGGCGAAACTGGGAGACTCGTGAGGGCCGTGTGACGGTGGATTCGCCTTGAGATCTTTGACCAGGGATTCCAGTACCGCGCCAGGCTGTGGGGCAGCAGCGTCCCCCACTGTTGGATTCGGCTGTCCGTCAGGAGTCCCCATATTCATGAAGCGGTACTTGAACGCCTGCTCCTTGAGCTTGTCGCAGCACGTCAAGGCCGACGTGACGGAGCCCACGTCGGTGGAGAGGTCACCTGTCCAGTCAAACAGCGTCGCCCTGCAACATCGCGTTCCGCGTACAGCTCAGCAGCACCACTCACACACAATCTGTAACTCAACACAGAGGATACGGCATTGTACCTCGTTGATTTGAATGGTGAACAAAATTATATTTATATTTTTAATTTCATTTCTTGTGTTTCTATTAAACGGGAAATTTATTTTTTCCTTCTTCTTCTTTTGGGTGGTGATGCGATGTGCGTATCAGAGATGTACAAATTCCCTTTCAGGCGGCCTTCCCCCAATTTCACCGCAAATACACTCATGCTCATAAATTAAGGATAATGTTGATACATGGTGAAAAAACGCTCTGGTGGGCGGTTTTCGGGTTTAAATCACCTCATGGTACGGTCATGCGGTTCATTTGACCTGTGGTCGTCGCACGGTGGCGCTGGCAGCAGTCCACATACGCAGAGGTGTGTTGGTGCATGTCAGAGTACGATGCAGCGAGTAAGCGCAGACGTTTTCAGACATGCTAATGGTGACCGTATTTTGAAAATGGCTCAAAGAACACATATTTTGACGTTATGAGGGGTAGAATACTAGGGTGACTGGAGGCTGGTCAAACACAGCAGATCGTAGCACGGGCCCACCGTGTGCCACAAAGTGTGATCTCAAGAATATGGCAACCATTCCAGCAGACAGGAAACGTACACAGGCGCTACAGTACGGGATGTCCACAGTGTACAACACCGCAAGTAGACCGATATCTCGTAATCAGTTACGGCAGACGGCCACAGAGTACTGCAGGTAGCCTTGCTCGGGACCTTACCGCAGCCACTGGAACAGTCGTCCCCAGACTCACAGTCTACAGACGACTGAACAGACATGGTTTATTCACCCGGAGACCTGCAAGGTGCATTCCATTGGCCCATGGTCACAGGAGAGCCTGTAAATCCTGGTGTCAAGAACACAGTACATGGTCATTGGAACAGTGGTCCCAGGTTATGTTCACAGACGAGTCCACGTATAGTCTGAACAGTGATTCTCGCCGGGTTTTCATCTGGCGTGAACCAGGAACCGGATACCAACTCCTTAATGTCCTTGAAAGGGACCTGTAGGGAGGTCGTAGTTTGATGGTGTGGTGTGGGATTATAATTGTTGCACGTACATCCCTGCATGTCTTTGACAGAGGATCTGTAACAGGTTAGGTGTATCGGGATGTCATTTTGCACCAGTAAAGTCCGCCTTTTCAGGGGTGCAGTGGGTCCCACCTTCCTCCTGATGGATGATAATGCACGGCCCCACCGAGCTGCCACCGTGGCGGAGTACCTTGAAACAGAAGATACCAGGCGAATAGAGTGGCCTGCCTATTCTCCAGACCTAAACCCCTTCGAGCACGTCTGGGATGCTCTCCGTCGACGTATCGCTGCACGTCTTCAAACCCCTACGACACTTCAGGAGTTCCGACAGGCACTTGTGCAAGAATGGGAGACTATACCCCAGCAGCTGCTCGACCACCTGATCCAGAGTATGCCAACCCATTGTGCGGCCTGTGTACGTGTATTTGGTGATCATATCCCATGTTGATGTCGGGGTACATGCGCAGTAAACAGTCGCGTTTTGTAGCACATGTGTTTCGGGACGGTTTTCTTAACTTATCACCAATACCGTGGACTTACAGATCTGTGTCGTGTGTGTTCCCCATGTGCCTATGCCATTAGCGCCAGTTTTGTGTAGTACCACGGTGTGTGGCACCACATTCTGAAATTATCCTTAATTTATGAGCTTGAGTGTATGTAAGCACGAGAGTACACGTAAACTGAATTACAGTGGTTAAAGCAGATGAAATTCGTGTTTCCGCAAGTCTGGCAAGCTTGACCCATTCAGCCTACTGCACCTAAGAACAGGTTGCACTCTCAGTCCAACGTGAGTAGCCTTTCTATATGATTGCGTAAGTAGTTTCACTGGAGTTCATTTATCATGACGGTGGTAGCAATAAAATAAACAAACCGAGGTTAAGGAAGATTGAGGAGAAATTAAGTGCAAATTGTGTAAAAAGTTATTAAACACTCATTCGGGAACCTCCCATATGTTCAGACATGTTTGTAAAATTGACAAGCACGTTCCACACTCCATAAATGTTTTGAAAGAGGACAAAGACTTAATGGCTGACAAGTGTGTGCAAACTTATGCTAAGGACTTCAGGTCATTTAACAGTATGTAGGCATCCCAAATTTAGGCCAAACGATTCGAACAGAAAAAAAGGCTCAGTGGATATTAAAAACCACATTCTGGTGGTACGCCACGTAGTACAAAGAAAGCTTATTATCAAAGAAAAGCTTCTTCTTTCAGATATGTAGTTTTTAGAGTAACATAAAATGAAAAATGACCTTCGTGTTTGCTGAAATGGATTTGGGGAATTTAGAATGAATAGTTTTCAGCGAACCCACAATACAAATTCTAGAAAAAAGTAATTAAAATTGGAATACTTGGGGTCATATTTGGCTGAAACACAGTAAGTTACAGAAACTAGACTTTCCAAACTTTACTTCAGTTGCATTGCAGTTTAACAGACATCTTCAGGTTCTTAGGTGCAAACGGTCTCGACTTTCAGAACTAGTTCTGCTTACTAGAGGAAACATTTACTAAGAGTGACCTGATGATGATTTCTATTGAGAATATAACCAGTAGTAGTCGAAACAGGGTGAAGTTGCAGGGAAAATCGTCCATGTCGAAAATAAGCCCCAAATAAGCCAATAAAGAAAAATGGACAAGATCTACCGTTTTCTGGCCCAAACTGCATATATATATTTCATTGCGCCTCATTTCGTGATCGTCGGGTAGAAAAAGACTCTTCATCCACTTCCGAACCTTACTCGTAATACTACAATGAAAGCCAAAACAAAAAACTGCAAAGTAGCGTAGCGCAGCGGGAAGACGGCCAGGCAAGCAAGATTCCCTTAGTGTGCTTGAGTTGGGCGCACCTTGGCTTGAATGGATGTAAAGCAGCCTGCCCATTCTTCTGATAACGTGTGGCAGCCTGCCTGCCTCGCTAACAGGCAAGCATAGACAGGTTAAAAGAGGAATGTGTAAACCTCTGGTGTGTGTGTGGCTTTTTTCTTTTTTGAGGATGCCACACTCTCGATAGTTGTGGTGGCTGTCGAGGACTCTAGTCCTTCTCAGCCTGGTGTTGGTTAATGCTGTTGGGACACCATTTATTTGTTTATTTATTTCAGGGGGAGTCCTGCCTACTTGGGTTGACAGTTTTGTCCTGGCTCAAGCCATTTTGTTGTCAGACTTTGCCTAAATCTAAGTGATGGAATTCCTCATCCCGGTATTCGCCTTACAACTAGGGGAAACCACTAAAACACCAGTCGGAATGGCGCTGGATTTTCATAGTCTGATCTCTTGCGAGTTTATAAAATTAGGTTTCTAGTCTGTTTGTTGTTCTAGTGGTATACTGATTTTATCTTCTGCTTATTGAATTTTACTCTTTTTTCTAAATTATGCCTACGGTTGGGGTACGCTGTATTCTCTGAGTATGTGTCAATCTTATGATTTGTTTTTGGTTAACTCAATTCCTCAGCTCTAGTATGGAGGAAGGTTGATCAGGGTACCTACGATGGGTCGCTGCACTTCACTACACTGGTTTGATTTGTGAGGATAGGAGGAGTCATGTGGTTCACTTCACTTCACTGAATTGGCTCTGAGCACTATGGGACTTGGCATCTGAGGTCATCAGTCCCCTAGAACTTAGAATTACTTAAACCTAACTAACCTAAAGACATTATTACACACATCCATGCCCGAGGCAGGATTCGAACCTGCGACCGTAGCGGTCGCGCGGTTCCAGACTGAAGCGCCTAGAACCGCTCGGCCACACCGGCCGGTCCTTCACTGAATTCTTCTTTTTCTAATTTTTTCAATTAGCTCCTTATTACTGGGGAACGTTCTTTGAATTGCGTGTGCGATAAAGTCTGGGGGGTAAGGGTATCTGCATCGGGTTATTCTGAACTCATAGATTGGTCTGAAGAGTAGGTCTTTCATGGTCCCTTTCCTGCCTACCCTGTTCAGGCCGTATTTGGCACATTCTGGAGTTATCTAAGACGGTCGGGTATTGGTGCCCTCATGCATTAGTTCGTTTGCTGTGGTGTGCTGCAGCTTCCCTGCTAGTCTTCAAGTTCCGGCGGTCGAATGCGACAGTTCTGTCGTACCTTGCTTTGGAGTCTATCCACAGGCAGGCACCATATCGAGGATTGGTCTAACGGAAGTTCTATAAGTATGTAGCACTGCTTCTGGGCTGGCGCCCCCGAATTTGGAGCTGATTAGTTTCACCAGATTCATCCTTTGTTTGGACTTGTTTGTAATATCCTCTGCGTGGTGCTTCCATGACAGTGTGGAGTCGAGTGTCATCACTAAGTATTTGGCGCTCTGGGCGGGGTTCACATTCTTCTGCCACAAGGTTATGGAGAGGTCATTAGGTTTTAGACTGGTGCTTTGCGTTAAGTTCCGGTGCCTGAATAACAGCAGGTGGTTTTTTGTAGAGTTAATTTGATGCCCCATTTGGCCATCCATTGCTCTAATTGGGAGATGTAAGATGTCATTAGGGTCTTCACTTCCTCTACTGAATGTGCTGTGCACCAGTAGGCGGTGTCGTTCGCGTAGAGGGCGAAATTTTCGTTCCACCTGTTAGGGCGTGGGACGTCAGCAGTGTATAAACTGTAAAGCGTGGGTGAGACAACTGCGCCTACTCCAGCTGTGGGGCAGAATTTGTCGAAGAGTTTACTTCCAATCGATACCGCCGCTGTTCTGTTGGTTATTATGGCGTTTGTGAGGCGTACGAAGTGTGGAGGGAAATTCTGCGTGGCTATTTTGAATGCCAACCCACAGCGCCACACCCTGCAAAATGCTCGTTAGATGTCTAGGAATGGTATCAGTACGCAGTCACCTCTGTTTAGCGCTTCTGATGAGGTGCTGATTAGTCTCACGATGATGAGATCCATTATCGAGTGATCTTGTCTGAAACCGGTTTGCTCAGGTGGGAGGATTTTTAGTTTGTTAATAAATTTGTGAATTCAGTTGTTTAAAGTTGTTTCAAATGTCTTGCCTATTACTGGTAGGAGCGAAATTGGGCGGTATCAGGTGGGTTGATTAAAAGGCTTGCCAGGTTTGTGCATCATGGTAATATTTGCGTCTTTCCATTGTTTTGGCACTGCTCCTATATTAAGCGCAGCGTTGAAGAGGCGGCATAGTGTTGCAAGGAGGATGTGGGGTGGAGTGGCCATGAGCATTTTCCTGGTAATTTTGTTCTTGCCAGGGGCTGCATTTTGTTTGCCAGACATGAGTGCGAGTGCAATTTCATCGTCAGTGATCGACGCGAGAAGCTTTGCCTGCTCTTCTGTGAGGAGGGCTGTGTGGCTGTTGAGCACGTTTTCTAGACCTTCTTCGATTTCTCTAGCGAACGAGCAATCGAATAGAGGGTCAGTGGGCTGACTGTGGACCTTCTTCAGGACCTCACTAAACACTTGCTCTTTTGGTGGTCGTCGACTGTAATTCCTTGTGAGATGATGACAGTAGCGCTGAGGGAGTTTCTGCCAGGAGCTCCTGTTGTTTGCTTGAAAGTCCTCAAAAATTTTGCTGGCTCCGTGGGGTTAAGATTATCGCATTCCCTTTGCCAGCTATCCGCCCTCCAGCGTTTTAGATTTTCTTTGACTGAAGAGTTGAGCTTGTTCCACTCAGTCTTTAAGTTGGGTCACCTGTCCTATTAAATTGCCGTAGTAGTTGTCTCTTTAGTTTTATCGTGGAGAGGACGCTTTGCGGAATAGCCTCTGTTATGTTTCTGATTTTTTTGGTGGGGACAGATTCCTCGATAGCCAGCTCATAGACTGTAACTATCTGGTTGTTGAAGTTGTCTAAGTCATCGACCGAGTTGATGTTTGTGGTGGGGAGTTTTCCGTCAAGGATGTTGGCGAATTTTTCCCAGTTTGTTTTCTTGTAAATTTTGATGGTTTTTTGGGGCGTAGAATTTGAATTCTTTGGAACTGAGAGCCGTGGTGTCGAAAAGAAAGGGCGGGGGGGGGGGGGGGGGGGTATGGTCACTCCCTATGCTTGGGCCAACTCTGCAGGGGGTACAGTAATTCGCCAAAGTGTGACTGCAGAAGATGTGGTCCGCTATGGAGGAACAGACATGGCTGATGATGGTGGGGGTGTCGTTAGGCAGCGACACTAATGGCGATTCATCAGTGACTTCTTCCCGAGTCCTGCCTCTTGCTGTTGTGACTGTGTCACCTAAGGCATGGCTTCTGGCGTTGAAGTCGCCCATTATGATCCACTTGCCAAGGAATACTATGTGGTTTATGAGTTCTTCGGGGAGGGGGCAGTTGGGGGGTGAGTACATGGGCGCTGCAGTTATTGTGCTGAGCTTTGGAGTGTCTATACTTAGGACCACAGCGTGCAGATGGTGGAAGTGCTGTGGGAGATCCAGACGTACTGCTGGAATGTCTTTGTGGTGAAAAACTTCGGCTCCTCCAAGGCTCGGATTGGTCTGCTGCGACCTGTGACAAATCATGTTCTTTAGTTCTTGGATGTGCTGACCTGCTCTGACCTCCGTGATTATAAAGATATCGGTCCTTTCTTCGCCCACCAGGCTCTGTATCAGATATTGCTTCCTACTGAACCCACAAGCGTTTAGGAGCTCAGCGGTGACTGGTGACATTTTGGCATTAGTCGCCATCTTGCTGTACAATTCCTAGGCTAGAGGTGGGGGAGGGGGAGAGGGAGGCGGACTGTGGCCGTTACGCTTCGTTTGATTTTAGTGAAGAGCATGTGGGATTTGTTATTGGTGACACTGACGATCATTTTTCTTCCGATGAATTGTTCGTTTACTGAGGCCATGGCTTTCGTGATTAGCTCACATCTGTTTGAAAGGATGTCGTAGAGAGTAGTTGTGATTGCTCGTACCACTTCCTCCACGTGGATAGTTTCTTCACTAGAGGCTTCTGGGGATTTGGATTTTGGTTCTTCTGCCTTGGGGGTATCGACACATTTGATGGGTTCTGTCGTTTCTAGAGGTAGCGGCTGCTTTGGCCTTTGGGGGCATGAGTGGGAGACTGAGAGGTGTTTGTCCCCGCAGTTCGCGAATTTTGTTTCCTCATCGTGGCTAGGTGGGGTCCGGCGCATTCGCTGCAATTTAGTTGTTTGTTGCAGGCGTCTGTGTTGTGGTCAAACTCGTAGCAACGAGTGCATTGGATGGGTTGGGCTGCTCTCAGTCTTGGGAGCTCTACTGTATATACATAGTAGTTAAATCTGAAGTAGCGGAGGAGTAGATCGTCATTGGTGTACTGATCATGAGTGAATACTCGGATCATACTTGTGGGCATGTTGTCACTTCGGCCAAAGACTCTGGTCGCCTTGATGACTGAGTAGCATTGGTGTTTCAGCTCATCCGCGACATCGGCGCCAGAGACGTCGTCTTCAACGTTTTTGATTACAGCCGATAGGATTAAGGACCTTGGTTCCCTAGATGGTCTAGGCTGGTTGGGTCTACGTGGTGGCAGTAGTTTTATGTGACCCCCTGGAAAACTGTTTATAAGTAATTTTTGCTCTAGGTATTCCTTGAGGTCAGTGCGAGTGCTTTTTATGATTGCCTCGCCTTTTCGCGTCATGATGACGTCGGTAATTTCACTACCCAGAGGCGTCTTTTTCAGATCGGAAGCTACTTTGGCTCTGGAGGTGCCTTTCGGGTGATTGTAAAGCATTACGCTTGTGGATTCCTTGATGGATGTTTGGGTTGGGTTTGCTTTTGAAATGATGGGAGTTGGTAGTTTGTTGTTAGTGTTTCTGGACTGTGGGGGATCGACTGGGTTTTTCATTGGAGGCAACGGAGGCATGTCTTCCGGCGGATGGGTGGGGTGCTGCTGGCGACTTCGGTATATGACGCTCTTCTTACGCCAGGTATGGGAGACAGAACGGGTGGCGCTACATCATCGACTTCGTCCCTTTCATTGGTGGGGGCGTTGGGATTGCCGATCATTTCGACTTGGGTTGTCGGTGACGGATTTTTGGCGCCCTTGGTTTAGAGGGTTTTTTGGTTTTGGTGCACAAGTCCTCAGTGTAGGGACATGTGTTTCAGTCATGGATGAAGTTGTTCGCCTAACTGTACCTGACCGTGGAGAATAAGCCAGCACCCTACTCTGTGCCTTTGCCTCGACGAACGCGAGCTTTTCTGACCGCAGTCAGGGCCCTGGGTCGCCAGATTCCCTATCAGTCCCTGAATCCCGCTGTCCAGATGTCTCACCTGCTTCTAAGTTCGCCCTAACGTCGACAATTTCGATTTTCAGAACGTGTCGCCAGAGGTGACACGTGACATACTTTGCTTTTTAGAATTATAGAATTCGCAGCACTGGCTGCGTGACGGCTGCGATAGACGGTGTGCGGCTTCATCTCAGGGCAGCACTTGTAAACAAAGTCCTCAATTACTTGCAGGGTGGCCGGCCGAAGTGGCCGTGCGGTTAAAGGCGCTGCAGTCTGGAACCGCGAGACCGCTACGGTCGCAGGTTCGAATCCTGCCTCGGGCATGGATGTTTGTGATGTCCTTAGGTTAGTTAGGTTTAACTAGTTCTAAGTTCTAGGGGACTAATGACCTCAGCAGTTGAGTCCCATAGTGCTCAGAGCCATTTGAACCATTTTACTTGTAGGGTATATTCCACAGTCTGTCTTCCTCAACAGAGTTTACCCTTCGTAGGTCCCTCAAGTATTGTGTAAGCCATTCCTTAATGTCTCAAAACATGCCCTACTACCCTGTCTCTTGTTTTCTTTCCAGTGTTCATCTTACTCGGTGATTATCTTCTCATTTCTTACCTTAAAAGCCCAATCAATCCTCATCAATCTTCTACAACACCAGTTCTCAAGCGCTTCAGTTCTCTTCTTTTCTGGTTTTCTCTTTGTGCTTCATTCAATTTTTCGTACAATTCTGTGCTCCAATCGCAGATATTTCTTCCTCAAATTATGGTGATGCTTCATACTGGAACACTTCTTATGGCGAGGAATGCCCTCTTTGCCTGACCTAGGTGGCCTTTTGTGACCTCCTTTCTGTAACGATTATTTGTTTGTTTACATCGCTCCGTCTACTTCGTGGGCCTCAGTTTTGACGTTAACCCTAATCGTATTTCTACTACCCTTCACTAATTTCGCCTTTGTTCGGATTACTCTCAATCCATAGTGTGTGTTCATTAGACTGTCCATTCTGTATACACTGAGCAGTAGGGGCAAAAATCTACATCACTGTTTTGTAGCTGTTCTAATTCGTGCACGTCATTCTTAGCCTTTGACTCTTTATTTTCCTTTGCAGGCTCTTGTGCTTATTGTATTTACCTCCGTTTACCCTGAAGGTTTCACCTGTGTTGTTGAGAATTGCGAAGATCATGCATCACTGTACATTCTGAATGACCTTTTCCGCATCTACAAATCCTATGACCCTGCCTTGACGTATCTTAACTTTATATTCCTTTATTAGGCTCAGCACTAGAACTGCTTTGCTAGAGTCAAACGGATCGTCATTATCACATCTCCATTATGTTTTCCATTTTTCAGTATACTATTCCAGATAGCAACATAGTTGAGGTTTTAAACTGGTTGTGTGACATTTCTCGCATTTATCTGTATTTGCTATCTTCGGGATTGTGTTGATAATATTTTCGAAAATCTGATAGTAAGTACCAGTCTCATAGATTCGGTCATCATTTCCGCCTTTTCGAATGTATTTCCTAAGCTTCATTTTATAATAAATTAAAAAAAAAAACATATTTAAAAATAATATCCTATAAATGATGCTCAATATTATCAATGGGCAGAGTTACTTAAATTCAGAAATTCAAGTCGGCTTTTTCGAGCATAGTGAACAGCATCCTTACAACTGCTTGACGAAAGTTTCTTTGAAGTCTGAAAGGGTTCTTGGTCGATCGGCGTAAAAAATAAAAGGAAAAAATGGTCCAAAAGTTCACACTGAAAAAAAAAGTCGCTAGTACGTATTTTCGCTGCAAAGACAGATGGTAAGAAGCTTCTAACAGTCTGGAACCGCAAGACCGCTACGGTCGCAGGTTCGAATCCTGCCTCGGGCATGGATGTTTGTGATGTCCTTAGGTTAGTTAGGTTTAACTAGTTCTAAGTTCTAGGGGACTAATGACCTCAGCAGTTGAGTCCCATAGTGCTCAGAGCCATTTGAACCATTTGAAGCTTCTAACGGGATCATCCTTACCCACGGCCTACCATTGTCCCATTCAACGCAGCCCATTAAAATCAGCGAGTTTCGTTGCCTGGCTCTGTATTAATATTAATATCATGTGTTGCACGCTTATGCTGTTAATATGCAATGGTGCAACCGAATTCTACAGACAAAATTACGGAGGTTGTTCAAGGATTCTTCTGAATGTTATGCTATAATAGATCTGCGGCCTCTGTAGCTCGTTAAAATATATTCTACATCTACATCTAATGTGGAAAAGCCATCTTACGGTGTGCTGTGGACGGTACTTTTTGTACCATTATCAGTTTTCCCCATTCCCTTCGGGAACGGAACGTGGAGTGAATGATAGTTAATCCTCCAAATTACCCTTGATTTCTTGGATTCTGTTGTTATCATTTCGTGAGGCGTATTTGGGAGGATGTAGTACGTTGCCCGACTGTTTCCAGGGCGCACTCTCTCGAAATTTCAATAGTAAACATCTCAGTGATTCTCAGCACATCTCTTGCACCGTCCAGCATCTCGATAATGCACTCGCGCTGGTAAGCAATCTCGTGATGAAAAATGTCGCTCATCGTTGGATCTTATCTATCTCTTGTAAGGGAAGCAGAGTTACGAGAAAAACTCAAAAATCGATTTAACAAGTGCTTTGTATGTCACTTCTGAGGATTCTACCGAAGAAACTAAGATTAGCGTCGGCTTTTCCGTCATCTCTACAGCTATTGGACCTAGCACAAACCACAATAAACAGTACGAACTAAAGCATAGTAATTAGAAAAATATAAAACCTAATATCGATAATACACTTTAGCTGTATAGATCAAGTGAAGTTCATGGCACGCAAGTTATGCTACAACGTGAATCTTACAATATATTTCATTCGAATAAAATATCCAATTGAAAGTTCCTGGCAGATTAGAACTGTGTGCAGGACCGAGACTCGAACTCTGGACCTTCGCTTTTAGCAGGCAAGTGCTCTACCATCTGAGCTACCCAAACACGACTCACGCCCCGTCCTCACAGCTTTACTTCTGCCAATACCTCGTCCCGAGTTCGAGTCTCTGTCCGGCACACAGTTTTAGTCTGCCAGGAAGTTTCATATCAGCGCACACCCCCCTGCAGAGTGAAAATATCATTCTGGAAATATGCAATTGTCATACTCGCAGAAAGCAGGTTGGGTGAAGGTAGACCAACCCATCGTAGTCCGTTTACCACTTAATTAAAAGCAGATCAAATACATCTGAACTGGACTACTGAATACAATCACAGAGATATACCACTAGACAAACAGGATAAAAGTGCAGATAGGGTGTACCTAGCTCTTACACTGCGTTTGAAGTTGGTAATTGCGTGATGAATGATAGGAAATGAAGACGACCAGCTATCTATCGAACTTCGGTAGTCAGTAATGTTGTTCGATTGTAATATAGTATGTTACGTAAATAAAAACAGTTGATGTACCGAAATGTTTGAGGCAGAGAGGCAGCGAATGGTGCGGTGTTCGAAAAGGCGCTGTAAATCACACTAAATGAAGAGGGTTCAAATGGTTCGAATGGCTCTGAGCACTATGGGAATTAACATCTGAGGTCATCAGTCCCCTAGAACTTAGAACTGCTTAACCTAACTAGCCTAAGGACATCACACACATCCATGCTCGAGGCAGGATTCGAACCTGTAACTGTAATGGTCGCGTGGTTCGAGACTGAAGCGCCTAGAACAGTTCGGCTACACCTGCCGGATAAATGAAGAGGGATAATTGCATTCAGCAGCAAGAGTGGATTCCATTACGAGCAGCATCTTAACGGGAGCATAATGTGCTGTATCTCAAGTGAACTGTTACGTACATATGACTGCGCTGTAACTTCCTGCTAACGATATATTCGAAAATCACGACATTCGTAAGAAACGGGAAAGTAATTTTGGCAAACAGTACCGTGATTCTGACTGATGCTCGTTACCCTCGCAGCAATATAAGCCGTGCTCTACGTTCCTGCCAACGATATATTCGAAGCTCGTGACACATCTGTAATGAACAGGAAATAAATCTTCACAAAAAGCGTGGGATCATTGGTAGTTGGGAGCTCCAACGTTAGGCGCGTTATGGGCCCCTTAGGGACTTGGCTGAGAAGGAGGGTAAGAAATCCAATGTGCACTCCGTGAGCATACCGGGTGGAGTCATTCCAGATGTGGAAAGGGTCCTCCAAGATGCCATGAAGAGCACAGGGTGCAGCTAACTGCAGGTGGTGGCTCACGTCGATACCAATGATGTGTGTCACTTTGGATCAGAAGAGATTCTCTCTGGTTTCAAGCGGCTAACAGAAGTGGTAAAGGCTGCCAGTCTTGCTTGCAAGACGAAAGCAGAGCTGACAATTTGCAGCATAGTCGACAGGACTGATTGCGGACTTCTGGTACAGAGCCGAGTGGAGGGTTTGAATCAGAGGCTCAGACAGTTCTGCGAGCGGGTAGGCTGCAGATTCCTCGACTTTCGCCAAAGGGTGGTTGGGTTCCGGGTTCCGTTGAATAGGTCAGGTGTCCACTATACGCAGGAGGCGGCTACACTAGTAGCAGGAGCTGTGTGGCGTGGACTGGGTGGTTTTTTAGGTTAGTGGGTGTCTGGAAAACACAAGAAGGGCTTCAGTCAAAAAGGGTGCAGGCTGAACACAAGAAAAACGTAGATACAGGAACCAGTGGTATTACAGTTGTAAACTGTAGTAGCTGTGTTGGGAAAGTACCAGATGTCCAAGCGCAAATAGAAAGCACTGATGCTCAAATCTTTATAGGCAATGAAAGCTGGCTAAAGCCGGATATAAGCTCAGCCGAAATTTTTGCGAAGAACCTAACGGTGTTCCGAAAGGATAGGCTAAACACGGTTGTCGGTGGCGTCTTTGTTGCTGTTAGAAGTAGTTTAACTTGTAGCGAAATTGAAGTAGATACTTCCTGTGAGTTACTATGGACAGACGTCATTGTGGGCAAACAGAATAAAATAATAATTGGATCCTTTTACCGACTTCCCAATTCGGATGATACAGTTGCTGAAAGGTTCAAAGAAAACTTGAGTCTGATTTCAAACACGTACCCGTCTCATACGATAATAGTTGGTGGTGACTTTAATTTACCCTCGATATGTTGGCGAAAATACATTTTTAATTCCGAAGGTACGCATAAAATATCATCCGAAATCGTGCTAAACGCATTCTCTGAAAAATATTTCGAGTAGTTAGTTCATGAGCCCACACGAATAGTAAACGATTGTGAAAACACACTTGACCTCTTAGCAACAAATAATCGTGAGTTAATAACGAGTATCAAAACCGATTCAGGTATTAATGAACCCAGGGCTGTCGTAGCGAGATTGAATATTGTAATCCCCAAATCCTCGAAAAATAAGCGAAAAAATATACCTATTCAAAAAAGCAGATAAACATTCACTTGACGTCTTCCTCAGAGACAATCTCCACTCATTCCAAATTAATAAGTGTAGACCAAATGTGGCTTAAAGAAATAGTATCAGCAGCAGTTGAGAGATTTATACCAAATAAATTAACAAACGACGGAGCTGTTCCTCCTTGGTACGCAAAACATGTTAGAGCACTGTTGCAGAAATAAAGAAACAAACATGCCAAATTTAAACAGACGCAAAATCCCCAAGATTGGCGATTTTTTACAGAAGCTCGAAATTCAGAGCGGACTTCAATGCGAGATGCCCATAACAGTTTCCACAACGAAACTTTGTCTCGAAAACTGGCAGAAATTCCAGAGATTCTTGTCGTATGTGAAGTATGTTAGCGGCAAGATACAATCAATGCCTTCTCTGCGTGATAGCAATGAAGATACTATCGAAGACAGTGTTGCCAAAGCAGAGTTGCTAAACACAGCCTTCCGAAATGCCTTCACTAAAGAAGACGAAGTAAATATTCCAGAATTCGAATCGAGAACAGCTGCCAATATGAGTAACGTCAAAGTAAATAACCTCGAAGTCGTGAAGCAACTTAAATCACTTAATAAAAGCAAGTCTTCTGGTCCAGACTGTACACCAGTTAGGTTCCTTTCAGAGTATGCTGATGCAGTAGTTCCATACTTAACGATCATATACAACCGTTCGCTCAATGAAAGATGCGTACCCAAAGACTGGAAAGTTGCACAGGTCACACCAATATTAAAGAATGATAGTAGGAGTAATCCACTAAATTACAGACCCATATTGTTAACGTCGATATGCAGCAGGATCTTAGAACATACATTGTGTTCCAACATTGTGAATTACCTCGAAGAAAACGGCCTATTGACACACAGTCAACATGGGTTTAGAAAACATCGTTCCTGTGAAACACAACTAGCTCTTTATTCACATGAAGTGTTGAGTGCTATTGACAAGGGATTTCATATCGATTCCGTACTTTTTGATTTCCGGAAGGCTTCTGACACTGTACCACACAAGCGGCTCGTAGTGAAATTGCGTGCTTATGGAATATCGTCTCAGTTATGTGACTGGTTTGCGATATCCTGTCAGAGAGCACACAGTTCGTAGTAATTGACGGGAAGTCATCGAGTAAAAGAAAAGTGATTTCTGGCGTTCCCCAAGGTAATGTTACAGGTCCTTTGCTGTTCCTTATCTATACAAACGATTTGGGAGACAATTTGAGCAGCCGTCTTCGGTTGTTTGCAGATGACGCTGTCGTTTATCGATTAATAAAGTCATCAGAAGTTCAAAACAAACTGCAAGACGATTTAGATGAAATATCGGAATGGTGCGAAAAGTAGCAGTTGACTCTAAATAACGAAAAGTGTGAGGTCATCCACATGAGTGCTAAAAGGAACTCGTTAAACTTCGGTTACACGATAAATCAGTCTAGTATAAAAGCCCTAAATTCAACTAAATACCTAGGTATTACAATTACGAACAATTTAAATTGGAAAGAACACATAGAAGGTGTTGTGGGGAAGGCTAACCAAAGACTGAGTTTTATTGGCTATTTGTAAGAAACAAGAAAGTTATTCTAGCAAACCATGCCGTAATTATTATTGCTGACAGTTTCACTCTCAGCACTTTTAGCTGTACTCTTAAGTTTCTGCGTAACTACATGCTCGAAAAACATGACACATTCGAAAAAAATCAACAGAATATTTTCTACAGGTACATTAAACGTGATTGCTTTATTCTCTATTGTAAATATTAGGAACAACTTCCATGAACTTTCGGGCGCTGATGACCGTTCAGTTCAGCGCCCCACAAACCAAACATCATCATCATCCATGAACTTTATAAGTTGAAACACGTATGTAACGCAGCAGCGATGGCGAGGCATTGTAGCATCTGTGACCAGAGAGTATGCGCTTGACCGCGCGAGTGTTGCGAGCGGTTCTCAGTCAGTAGTAGTCTTTGCGAGTTAGTTGTCGCTATGCAGAGTTGCAGTCAGTCAGTCGTTGCGAGTCTGTCAGTTCAGTCGTTGCGAGTCTGTAGCTGTGTCTAGTTGAGAGCAGTACTCAGTCTGTAGTCGTCATGCAGAGCGGTCGGTCAGTAGTAGCAGCCCAGTGCGGTTGTGTGATGTAGGCGGTCGGCAACAATGGTCAAGATGAGGAATAAGGTATACTGTTAATTAATATAATCATTAGATAATGAAAAATTTTATTTATTGTAATTATTCTCCAACAAGTTCCCCAATAATAATTTTTATTTCAAAAGCATTTTCTCGAAAAATTTAATTTTTTATTGAACTAAAGATTTCGTTGCACTTCCCATTTCATTCCACTTCTTTTGAAGAAAAATTTCACTAGAATCACAAAAAAAGGAAATATTATTATTTGCAATGCAGTTCCTGCAAGCGGTGCGCAACAACAAGAGCAGATGTGTGACATCGATTTATTCTGAGGTAAGACTTTAATTCTGATTGTTTTACACAGGGCCAAAGACCGATATTTCGGTTTAATTGAATTTTTTTTGTCACTGAATGGATTTTAATTTTTTCAAGGATTTATATTTGAGTCAGATTGCGAATTTCACATTTTTTGTTGCCATTGTCAGTACATTTCATTGTGGGCAGGTTACGTATAGAGCCATGTCCATCAGCATTTCTAATTAGGATCGTCCTTTTCTTTTAAAATTTTTGTAGGGAGGTTACACTTGGCTCCCATTTCTATTAAGTATTGCTATATATTTTCTTTCTTTAAAAATTGCGGTGGGGAGGTTACACTTGGCGACACCCAGTCCAGGATCGAATTTCGTTGAGAGTCTTTTGAGCGACAGTCAGATATCTGCTCTTGTTTGCTTAGATATAATTAGGATTTAGCGCAACGCTTTTAATAATATTGTGACTTTCTCTCTACAGGTCAACGGCAATTTGTTGCTTTGTTGTATTTGCGTGTTGCTTTTGCATTGTGTTGATTTGTTTTGTGAAAAATTTTGACTATTGTAAAAATGCCGCGAAAGACTGTGAATAGTGTATCGCGAAGTATTGTGAATGAAATTACCGACTTAAACAACGTGACCGATAGTAATTGTGATACGCAACGTAATGATGACAATCCTGCGTTCACTAACAATCAGTGCATTCCAACCACTAATGATGACTTTCACCTTAATGATGAACAAACGAACTCAATTGTCTCGTCTGTTAACTTGACGACAATTGATGACGCAGAATGCTCTATGGTAATGAGCGCTGTAGAGCTTACCACACCCGATTTGGAAAATTCAAGTAATGTACAGTTAAATCTGTCTAATGAAAATGAACAGATCACACAAAGTAGGACAGATGTATTTAATTCCGAAACAATGACTGATAGTATACATTTGACTGACAAACCTTTTAGTAAATTTCAGAATGACCAAATGGTTACAGAAAGTGAAACAATTCCAGATCCACTATTGAACAGTACAGATAATAGAAATGGTAATTTTGGCTCGGATCCAATTATGGCATTTTTGCGGGAAAATTTCAGACAACAGAGTGAAGATTTTAAACAACTTAGGGAAGATAACAAACACTTAAATGAAAAACTTGACAATAATGACAAAAAACAAGACAAACTTAGTGAACAGGTCCGACAACAGAGTGAAAATTTCAAACAACTTAGGGAACAGAACAGACAGCTTAGTGAACAAATTAGAGACGTTGCCGCGCAGTGCCATGACACTAAGGAACAGTTGCGCGTGGAAATTGAGGCTTGTTCACGAAAAAATAGCGAAGAAATAAAGTCTGTTGCACAAGAATTAAGGGAAATGCAAACAGCCGCAACAGATACACTCAGAGACGAAATTAGCGGAGTCGCCAAACAGTGCTCTGAAAAAGCTACACAATTACGGGACGAGTTTAGAGCAATGACGGTAGAACTTTCGCGCACTATGGACGCAAAGATAGACGCGAAATTCGAACAGCAGAACACTCAGATTAACGAGCGCTTTAGTCAGCACATACAGAACAGTGATACGCGTTTCCGCAGATTTATTCAAGATCAAAACAAAGTAAAACGACAAGTCATGGAAACAATCACTGCACAGAGACAAGAGGACAAACGTAAAATATTCGCGAAAGCGAAGACGTATGTAGACAATAATATTACTACAGTGTCCGACAAAATTAATACCATAGAACAATTGAACGCGGAATTACGGGATGAAATTTCTGATCTTAAAGCAAAAACGGATACACACACAGTAAATATTCAAACAGTGACAGATAGATTCGAACAACTAGATCTAACACAGGATTGCGATGTCATCAAAGCTGATGTTAAAAAACTGAGCGAAACTACGCGCAAGTTGCAAAAACAGATTAATGCGTCTGATTCTAAAACCGATGATCAGGTTAAGATATTGACTGAAAAATGTGATGAATTGGGCAGTCGTATTGATGTTATCGAAAATGCTAATGACAATAAATCAGACGATACTGCACCGGTTTCATTTATCCAAACGCCTGAATTTCAAAATTTACAGCAGACTATTAATGAGATCGATTCATCTAACAACACGTTACGTAGGAAATTATCAAATTTACAACAAGAAGTAACAGAGATGAAAAACATGTCAGTTAATAACATACCACAGCAGACGCCACTTCGCGAACATCCGTCAGACTCGCGCAACACGTATAATGTGAGCAATTTACAGAGACTACGCGACTTAAAATCCGAAAAGCCACGCGACTTAAAATATGAAAAGCTACGCAACTTGAAATCCGTAATTACACAGACGAACAAACTTTCACACAAACCTGAACGTGTTCTCAAATTCAGTGACGAGAGCGTTGATAATAAGCAATTTGCATTTGTAAGAAAATGTAAGGAATTTAATAATGGCAGAACACTGATACACGATTTGCGCTGTATACGACAATTTGTTTTTATGCTTTCACCGCTATTGCGTGTAATGAAGAAACTAGCTTTGAAGCAGATGCGACAATTTATTTTTGTATTTACAACAGCATTGCCTATAATGAAGGAACTGGAATTAGCATGAATACAGCTATTTGCTTTTGAATTTATACCGCTATTGCCTGTAACGCAAAAGTTGAAATTTATTTGCAGTGCGTAATTGACCTCAGGGGATTCATTACGCTTTAATGAATATGTGCCGTAGCGAGCATAGGGCCCCGAGCTGTAGTAGTGCTGTTTCATCTTTAGTTTTCTGCACTGCTGCCTTCTCTTCTACTATCCTTTATATCTATCCAAACTGCTCTTTAACTATTGCTCTTTGTAGTATTAAGAAACATGTAATGAATATCCGATGTGACAAACTTTTACCGAATGTGACAATTTTCAGTAGGCACTCCCGTAATGACAACTACCGCCGTAATTTTAATTACAGATAAAATCGTAATCATCAGTATGTGTAAAATTAACAGCAAACGCATTTTTTGGTAACAATAGACGTTTTCCACCACAATAGCATGAAAGTCAGCCGCTTAGCATACCTAACCAACAATGCAGTACACAAGGTCAACCAGGCTTTAATGTTTCGCCGCGTGGACGTATAGCCCCTGGTCCAACAAATAGTAACGTACGTCAGCAAGGAAACAACTACGTACAAAGAAGACAGTATTTCAATTCCTATCGTAATGCACCGTATAGGAATGACTATTACGACAGACGTAAAAATAATGAGGACAATTTTCAGCGAACATCTAACAACAGTCGGTCATACCAGCAGCAAAATCATACGCAAGAACATATTCTCATGAATGAACCCGACAGTAGGTACCATCCAGAGCGTAACACGCCTGGAAGAAGTAATAGGACAGTTCAAATAGTTGAAATGCCACAGAATCCTCCTAATAATAATAACACGTCAGATAGAATCTGACTAAATACTGCACAGGACGCATCTTCTAGTAACACAAGCACTACCTTTGACACGCAAAATGTTGTTCACGAAAATGTAATTACTTTTGACGACATCAGAGACACTCTTTTACAGGAAAGACCAGTTATTCAGAAAACCATTTCACATCCTGTTATCGAAATTAAAATTGGTTCATCGAAATTTTCAGCAGTAATTGATTCCGGATCACCAATATCAGTAATAAATGAGGAGACTTTTAATGAGTGCAACAAAGAGAATACTTATCCGACGTTACCTTTAGGCAAAACAAAAGTGAAAGGAGCAGTATCGAGTAAAGGTGTAGACGTTAAATTACAGACGCATTTATCATTTTGTATTGGAGGTCATACTTTTCACTCTAATTTTTGGATTGTGCCTTTATTGACAACAGACATTATTTTAGGTACGAATTTTCTGGTACAACACGACGCAGTTATTGATTTTCAGAATTCTTATTTAATGTTAAAGGATGAAAATGTACAACTTGCTTTAGAATTTCAGCACTCATTATCTGCGGAAGAACAAACAATTAACCGCACAGAGGTCATTTCCGCAACACGTGGCATAGACTGTAATCCCACATTGTTCACGGATACGTACGTACATAACTATAATACTCCAGACGAAGCTGACTACGACGTTATGCAGTTAATTTCTGATAAGGTTAAAGAGAGCAGTGCAACTACAGACGACGAACGAACGCAATTACACAAAATTCTTTTACAGCAAGCTCCAGTTTTTGACAACATTCCTGGTACTATGTCCGGCTTTATGTATGAATTTCAAGTCAAACCGCACGACACATTTAAAGCAAAGCATTATCCCATTCCATATATTCACAGAGAACAGGTTAAAAAAGAGCTGCAAGATATGCTTGATCAGGGAATTATTGAACCAGCAGTTAGTCCGTACATAAACCCGCTACATATTGTTAAGAAAAAAGATGGCTCACTTCGCCTTGTACTTGATTCACGTCACATTAATGACATTATTATTAATGAAACAGATCGACCACAGACACTAGAGGAACTTTTACAGAAATTTCACGGTACAGCTATTTATTCCACATTAGATTTGAAATCAGGATACAGATCGACCACAGACACTAGAGGAACTTTTACAGAAATTTCACGGTACAGCTATTTATTCCACATTAGATTTGAAATCAGGATTTTGGCAAATTCAACTTCATCCGAATTGTAGAAAATATACAGCTTTTCTCTGTTTCGGCGACTGTTATCAATTTTGCAAACTACCGTTCGGCTTAACTATTTCTTCTGCAGCTTTTATTCGCGGTTTGAGCACTATACTTCCGACAGAACTTAAAGACAGAATTACGACGTATGTAGACGACATTCTTATCGCAGAAGCTAACTGGTATGAACACAATCTGATTCTTGAACAACTGTTACAAACTTTTCATGCACAAGGACTTACAGTTAACCTCAGTAAATCGCACTTTGGTAAAACTTCTATAAAATTTCTTGGACACGTAATTTCAGCAGAAGGCATTGCACCTGATCCAGAGAAACTTCAAGCTCTACGTGACATTACTGTTCCTACGACGAAGAAACAATTACGCAGTTTTTTGGGCTTAATTAACTTTTTTCGTAAATTTATTCATCACTCCGCTTTAGACACGCCTAGACTATGCCAATTAACAGGGAAAAACACTATTTGGTCTTGGGATAAGCAAGCACACTCTGAATTTGTGAACCTGAAACATGCTCTGTTGAATGCACCACTTTTATCGCACCCTGATCTTACTAGAAATTTTTCCATTGCCACCGACAGTTCCAACACCGCTTTAGGCGTACATATTTTCCAGGAAATAGAAGAAGATGGCTGTATAGTAATTAAAAACATCGCATTTGCAAGTCGCATTTTGTCACCCGCTGAGCGAAATTATTCCGTTACAGAATTAGAAACATTATGTGTTGTATGGGCTTTCACGAGATTTAGGCACTTTCTTTATGGCAGACACACCACCGTCTACACAGACCATAGAGCGATACAATTTTTACTTTCAGCTAAATTCACTCACGACAGGTTAAGCAGATGGAAACTATATTTACAGGAATTTAATTTTACAATAGTTCACATTCCAGGTACGCAAAATGTTATAGCAGACGCACTATCGCGTTCTCTCAGTAACAATCAGCAAGACGTAGCAACCAACTTCTGCAAAGCAAATTTCAGTGTCATGTACATTCAGCAGGTTGCATTTGAAAATTTTATTTCATCGTCATTGCAGGACGTAGCACAAGAACAAAACAAAGACAATGTGTGGAAAGAAATTAAACAGCTTTGGCAAGATAAGAATAATGTTACGATTAGAAACCACTACACTGTACGCAATGACATTCTGTTTCGCCGCTCTCATCCTGACAGCGACAATTGGTTATTATGCATTCCTGACGAACTGGTTAACAAACTAATTTGGTACACTCATTTAAGTTACGCACATTACGGAGCACGAAAATGTTTTCTTATACTGAGACAGAACTGTTATTTTACCAACATGGAAAAACGTATACGACGAGTTTTAGCGTCTTGTGAAATTTGCCAGAAAGCTAAATCAGACACCACTTCACATATTCCTCCTTTATATCCCATTATACCTGTGAAATTAAGACACATGGCCGCAGTAGATATTTTTGGTCCGATTCCGAGACCTAACAGAGGTTTTTGCTACATTTTTGTCGCTGTTGAGCTCACTTCAAAATTTGTTACTTTCACTCCATTACGCAAAGATACTGCTAAAACTGTTTCAAATGCATTTATAAAACATTTTCTATTTCATGTAGGGCATGTAATGAAAGTAATTTCTGATAATGGATCTCAATTTCGTAGTAGTGTATGGACACGCATGTTACGAGCTAGAAACATTTCTCCGATCTATATATATCCAAGTACCACGCTTCTTCGAACCCTTGTGAAAGATTAATGAAGGAAATTGGTAAGCTGTGCCGAATATACTGCTACAAAAGACATATTGATTGGGATACACACATACTCTCATTCCAAGATGTAATTAATTCCATTCCAAATGAATCCACTATGCTATCTCCGACTGTTATACTAAAAAACGTTGAACCACCGAACAAAATTAAAGAATTAATAGAATTCCCCAAAAATCGTCGCCTACGACACCACGAGATAATTGACATTGCGCTGAACAACATCAAACGTGCCGCAGAGCGCCGGAGAAGACAGCAAAAACAGGTTTGTACACGCCGCGACTTTCACGTTGGACGGAAGATATTAGTACGTACACACTATTTATCCAGCAAATTAAAAGGTAAGTGCAGTAAATTTGAACTTCTATACGCAGGTCCGTATCGGATTCGCAGAATCCTTCACCCCAATGTTGTACACGTCGAAACTTTGAGAACCAGAAAATCGAAAGGCAATCACCATATCTCAAACATTAAACCGTTTATTGAGTGAAACCACTGTATGATTCAACACACTATGATGCCATTTACTAATGCAATTAATTCACCTGACTAATTATTGATGATTATCGTATTTTTTTCTTGGCAAGTGCCCGGCAAGGTAAGGTTAGCAGGTCGCTCTTCTTGTCGTCACACATCAGACCATGCATATTTTTCCAGATGAATTTACACATTTACGACTATTTCTGCAATTATATTTATGTGACTACTTATTGATGATTATTGTATTTTTTTTCTTGGCAAGTGCCCGGCAAGGTAAGGTTAGCAGGTCGCTTTTCTTGTCGTTACACATCAGACCGTGCACATTTTCCATTTTTTTGTGTATATGACTGTACTCCAGTTTTGTTTGTATGCACTATGAAATAGTTAAGATATAACACACACCAGTCGACTTTGACATTTTTTTGTTTGCCTTATGACATCTCAACATCGTGACTGTTTCACATTTTTTTGCTACTGCATTGTATTATTCTGTGTACATTTTTTCGCATCCGAACACTGTCAATGTCTTGGACATATTACGTTTTCTGTCATGTTATGCTGTATGGTTAATTGTGTCACCATAAACCAGTCATTATTTAGTGGGTATAGGATTTAAATGCAAGACATTAATCTTTGTTCATCAATTTCAGAAAGGAATGATGATTCTAAGAAATAAATTTAACATAAATGGGATTTTCACCTACGGAATAAACGAAAGGAGATGCAATAACTTTATGAGGAAGAGTAAAGGGATCAGGATTAACAAGCATTAACAAGACTATACTATACTCATCACAGAATAGCAGTCTTAACTAATTTTTTCTTTCAGAATACAAGGTGATTGATGCAGGCTGTCAGACTGAACTACACATCTTAGTTTTAGTGATGAAATATGCTAGAGATAAGGAATAGTTGTGTAATAAGTAATGAAGTGATTTTTTGCAGATGATAATGAATACTGATGAATAATGATGAAGGATATGATGTTATGAATAATGAAGTCTTTCTTTACAGGTGATGATAATGGTGAAGTTATGATGATATGGATAATGAAGTTTTTTTTCTTTATGCCACGTAGTTATTTAAGTATTTGTTGCGGTTTGCTTTGACAGCAGGTGTTACATTGCATAGTAGGATGACGGAAAGTTTTGGAAAGGACAGCTATGGAACACATTTTATACACATTTCACTACTTGTTAATTCGAAGTTCACTACTTTTCAGCATAGTGTGCGTTTCTTCTTTCAGGTCAATAATCCATTTTTGTATTTTTTCCAGGAGAAGTTTTTCATGACACTTACTAAACCTGTTACTTATTATACCTGTTCTAGTACTTGCATTTTTATATTTTTTACCCATTTGTGTTTATCATTTATAAATGTGATCACATGTACTGCCTTGTTACATAATCTTGCTACAGCTGACTCATGACGAATGACGTTACCTATCCTCATTTGCAGCAATAGGTCAAAAGCAAAAAGTATTATGCCTCAGCAATTAATTATCGATCCCAACGCAATGCATTGCTACCAAAAAAATGTATTACCAGTCCCACATAATGTCACTAGTTTATGATAATTCTGAATAATACTGATCAACTCTGAATAGCATGTCACTCGAGTAATGACCTCTTAATGAGACTATATTCAAAATAATGCTTTGTCACTAGCTAATAACTGCCACTGTTTATTGTAATGCCTGTGATTACTAATGATTTGACTGTAATTAACTGATTTTTAATAATGACTTTGTAATGATCTGAATAATACTGAATGATGAACTATGTTTTATTCTATTCAATACTTGAGGGCCACTGAGTGCCAATAATTAATGTCAATCAACGAAATTGTTATTAATTATGCCATTAATTAACTCTTGTTTTCAATGTTCATACTTTGTAATTGGAAATGAATGTGACTGTTTCATAATGCTTTGTAATTAGGAAAAGACTTATGATTCTTAATAGATTGGAATGACACATAATTAATTAACTATGGTACTGTTTAATAATGCTTTGTAATTAATTAAGGCTACAAATGATTAATTAATTAACTGTAATTAGACAAGTGATTAATTAACGACAAATGATTAATTAACTGTAATTATACAAATGATTAATTAACTGTAATTAGACAAATGTTTAATTAAAGACAAATGATTAATTAACTGTAATTAGGAGAAGGTTAATGATTCTTGATTATACTCTGTAACTGAAAAGGATGCGATTATGTCATAATGCTTTGTAACCAGGAAAAGAAGGCTACTGATTCTATGTAAAACAATTAATGAACATTTTTCTGTAATACTACATACTTGGTACAGAAATGTTCAATAACTGGGCTATGAATGCCACGAACTATCAATGAAAACTGTAATTGTCAATATTATGTGACTTGATGTCCTTCACCTCATAAGCTGACTACCCTGAATTACTGCAATGTCCATTTGTCCTGTTTATCCCAGTGATCATGGAGCACTATATTTGGTTTTGCACTAATTCTACGTTGGTGTGCCTTGTAAGAGTGTGGTGTTGACACGACATGCTGTCCACCACCATGAGCGATGAAGTCATTATTATGGTCCCACTGTTTGGTGTACCTCATGTACTGCCAAAATGAAAACATGGAACATTACTACGACAGTTCAGTGTCTTGGCTACACTGATAAATTCTGATGGGAAAAGAACTTCAAGTTGTGTCACTTGGTGTTGTACTACTGTGGAAAGATATGGACTTTCAGAGCAGCTGTGTGCAATCTAAAGTGCTACAACCATGATGCAATCCTTCCCTTTCCTATCCTGATTCTTGTCACATAAAGAAAAAATTTTTTTTGGTAACATCATTTATGTTCATAGGTTATACATTTTTCGATTCGCTAAACTCCAGTGTGAGTACACTTATGTCACTGGTCGACATGATGTTTGCCATTATGTTTATTTGTTGTGAAAATGCTAAAGACATTTTTCAGTGCATGTACACTTGTCAACATAATATTTTTTGCCAGTCTGTTTATTTGTTCTGAATATGCTAAAGAATTTTTTCAGTGCCTGTGCACTTTATCTGTCAAATAATTTGTATATACTTTTCTGATTTGCTACTATGTTTTGTACTCACATTTTGTCTTTGTCTGATATATTTTGTACTTAGTGCGTGTGCACAACATTTACTTTATGTACTACATCTAATTATTCTTGCCAGTCTGTTTATTTGTTCTGCATATGCTAAAGAATTTCTTCAGTGCCTGTGCACTTTATCTGTCAAAAAGTTTGTATATACTTTTTTCTGATTTGCTACTATGTTTAGTATTCACATTTTTGTCCTTGTCTGATATATTTTGTACTTAGTGCGTGTGCACAACATTTAAATATTCTGTAAGTTGTAGGATTTTGTTAATTAAAGAAAAATTTTGCCGCGCTTGGCAAGTCCAAATGACTCACCATCGCTGCCAAATTTTTGCCCCCCGAGTGGAGGGTTATGAAACACGTATGTAACGCAGCAGCGATGGCGAGGCATTGTAGCATCTGTGACCAGAGAGTATGCGCTTGACCGCGCGAGTGTTGCGAGCGGTTCTCAGTCAGTAGTAGTCTTTGCGAGTTAGTTGTCGCTATGCAGAGTTGCAGTCAGTCAGTCGTTGCGAGTCTGTCAGTTCAGTCGTTGCGAGTCTGTAGCTGTGTCTAGTTGAGAGCAGTACTCAGTCTGTAGTCGTCATGCAGAGCGGTCGGTCAGTAGTAGCAGCCCAGTGCGGTTGTGTGATGTAGGCGGTCGGCAACAATGGTCAAGATGAGGAATAAGGTATACTGTTAATTAATATAATCATTAGATAATGAAAAATTTTATTTATTGTAATTATTCTCCAACAAGTTCCCCAATAATAATTTTTATTTCAAAAGCATTTTCTCGAAAAATTTAATTTTTTATTGAACTAAAGATTTCGTTGCACTTCCCATTTCATTCCACTTCTTTTGAAGAAAAATTTCACTAGAATCACAAAAAAAGGAAATATTATTATTTGCAATGCAGTTCCTGCAAGCGGTGCGCAACAACAAGAGCAGATGTGTGACATCGATTTATTCTGAGGTAAGACTTTAATTCTGATTGTTTTACACAGGGCCAAAGACCGATATTTCGGTTTAATTGAATTTTTTTTGTCACTGAATGGATTTTAATTTTTTCAAGGATTTATATTTGAGTCAGATTGCGAATTTCACATTTTTTGTTGCCATTGTCAGTACATTTCATTGTGGGCAGGTTACGTATAGAGCCATGTCCATCAGCATTTCTAATTAGGATCGTCCTTTTCTTTTAAAATTTTTGTAGGGAGGTTACACTTGGCTCCCATTTCTATTAAGTATTGCTATATATTTTCTTTCTTTAAAAATTGCGGTGGGGAGGTTACAAAGTAGCCTCCTGACTCCACCTTCTCCTTCACATTTATTCAGAAAAGTATGAAGTGAACATCCTTCTGCAATAGTTTCTGCATGAAGAGATCTCGTGATGGCCGACCATGCCCCTTTTATGTGTGTGCACGTGGACCTCGATATTTGAAAGTAACTGAATGTGTGACAGTTCAGCGCACATGTTAATCTGAAAGGCATTTCTAGCATCCAAAAACAACCGGAAATTACCGTAGTGTCACGTAATATATTCTTTTTTATCATATTCCCGACAGCTACTTCAAAGAAACTCTTCGTCATTCTGATTTCCACGCTGTCAAACACTTCTCTGGCGGAAACTCGCTTATTACCTATTCCACACTTTTTCTTGCCAATCATATGTAAATAAATCCTCACAATCGATCCAAAGTCTCCAAGCATGTCGCCATTATCCACCGAGACCATCAGACCAACGTCTATAAGCATGTCGCCATTACTCACCCAAACCACAACACAAACATCACCGCAGATGATCTGCATCTACATTTATACTCCGAAAACCACCCAACGGTGTGTGGCGGAGGGCACTTTACGTGCCACTGTCATTACCTCCCTTTCCTGTTCCAGTCGCGTATGGTTCGCGGGAAGAACAACTGTCTGAAAGCCTCCGTGCGCGCTCTAATCTCTCTAATTTTACATTCGTGATCTCCTCAGGAGGTATAAGTAGGGGGAAGCAATATATTCGATACCTCATCCAGAAACGCACCCTCTCAAAACCTGGCGAGCAATCTACACCGCGATTCAGAGCGCCTCTCTTGCAGAGTCTGCCACTTGAGTTTATTAAACATCTCCGTAACGCTATCACGGTTACCAAATAACCCTGTCACGAAACGCGCCGCTCTTCTTTGGATCTTCTCTATCTCCTCCGTCAACCCGATCTGGTACAGATCCCACACTGATGAGCAATACTCAAGCATAGGTCGAACGAGTGTTTTGTAAGCCACCTCCTTTGTTGATGGACTACATTTTCTAAGCACTCTCCCAATGAATCTCAACCTGGTACCCGCCTTACCAACAATTAATTTTATATGATCATTCCACTTCAAATCGATCCGCACGCATACTCCCAGATATTTTACAGAAGTAACTGCTACCAGTGTTTGTTCCGCTATCATATAATCATACAATAAAGGATCCTTCTTTCTATGTATTCGCAATACATTACATTTGTCTATGTTAAGGGACAGTTGCCACTCCCTGCACCAAGTGCCTATCCGCTGCAGATCTTCCTGCATTTCGCTACAATTTTCTAATGCTGCAACTTCTCTGTATACTACAGCATCATCCGCGAAAAGCCGCATGGAACTTCCGACACTATCTACTAGGTCATTTATATATATTGTGAAAGGCAATGGTCCAATAACACTCCCCTGTGGCACGCCAGAGGTTACTTTAACGTCTGTAGACGTCTCTCCATTGATAACAACATGCTGTGTTCTGTTTGCTAAAAACTCTTCAATCTAGTCACACAGCTGGTCTGATATTCCGTAGGCTCTTACTTTGTTTATCAGGCGACAGTGCGGAACTGTATCGAACGCCTTCCGGAAGTCAAGAAAAATAGCATCTACCTGGGAGACTATAATATTTTCTGGGTCTCATGAACAAATAAAGCGAGTTGGGTCTCACACGATCGCTGTTTCCGGAATCCATGTTGATTCCTACATAGTAGATTCTGGGTTTCCAAAAACGACATGATACTCGAGCAAAAAACATGTTCTAAAATTCTACAACAGATCGACGTCAGAGATATAGGTCTATAGTTTTGCGCATCTGCTCGACGACCCTTCTTGAAGACTGGGACTACCTGTGCTCTTTTCCAAATATTTGGAACCCTTCGTTCCTCTAGAGACTTGCGGTACACGGATGTTAGAAGGGGGGGCAAGTTCTTTCGCGTACTCTGTGTAGAATCGAATTGGTATCCCGTCAGGTCCAGTGGACTTTCCTCAATTGAGTGATTCCAGTTGCTAATTGCAGATGCAGAAATTGACGACTGTATCATTTGAAGAATGCAGCTCTTCGGCAATGAAAGTGGTACTACATTTTTAACCCACAAATAAGCTAAAAGAGAAAATCAAAGCTTCCCTCTGAGGGTGTTGCTGCAGTATATATGTAACGTAGTGTGACTCCGATGCGGGTATATAAGCACCGATACGTACGCCAGGGACCACTATGTCATTCGTGTCTTTCTGACGTGCGTGTGCCAAATGCGGGAACGTGAACTATGGGACATTGTTAAGAAATGCGTAAAAACAGAATCAACGTGCTGTTATTCTTTTCTTGGCTGTTGAAGGACAAACGCCGGTAGAAATTAATTGGAGAATGAGAATGTGTATGGGGGCAGCATGTCTATTGTGGGATGGTCTGCCAAGCTTCGTGCTGGTCGCGGTTAGACACAACTTACACGATCCTACATCTCAAATGTCGTAAGGCAGAAATTAGGCCACCTCCAGTGGGAAACACTCGAGCTTCCACCCTATAGTCCTTATCTCTAATTATTGCGATTATCGCGAACTCGGACCCTTAAGAAAGACTTTAAAGGTTGACGATTGCTGTCGGACGAGGACGTGCAGCAGGCAGTTACAGATTTCTTCAAGCAGCAGGGGCAGTGTTTTACCAAACGGGTGTCCTCAACCTGGTGTGTCTATGGGATGATTGCCTCACAGCTCACGGCGATTTTGCATGACTGTCATACTAATGCTGGAGTGTACGCCCTTCGAACGGAAGCCTTCTGATTGCCCCTTTTATTATCAATGTGGTGCCCATAGTCAATTTGTTTCCCTCAAATCAGCTTTTCTGGAGAATACCAATTCGCCAAAATTAATATGAGAAGATTGTTTCCACATTACTGCCCGCAATCACCTCTGTGTTTCCGGGTTGATAGCCTCTTAGGACGAGAACTTTTCGTGCACAACCTCTCTTTGGCAGTGCACTGCAAACTAAATCAACTACAGTGAAATACGAAAGAATACAGCAAGAAATCCCACAACATTACGCGAAACGTAGAATCCAAAATCACAATAATCACATCATCTAAAATCATCTAGATCCTGGTCTCCATTACGAAAACAGAAGTAATGAAATTCCTTCTTGCGCAAAAACAAAATGCGCAAACACAAATCATCAGAATCGGCGATTGTGATTGGATATTGTACATTATCACGTTATTGTCTACGGGCTACGGAAAGAAACGAAACAAACTGCCAACTGCAACACAAAACGGAAGAGCAAGGTACACCGTAACTGCACTTTATCCCGAATGTGACAGTTATAGACTTTGCAGCAGTAATTACCAATAGCAGCTGAACACTTCAGCATACCGTAACACTCAACAAATCAAGGCCAACTATGAAGTTGTTTCAGCAAAATGATTCTGAAGACTACAAAACGAAACTAAAAATAGTAGTAGCACACTTAACCTCCCCAGTCAATTTTGTCACATTCAAAAGCACTGAAGGAATTTCACTTTCACCCCCTCCTCTCCGCCCCTCTCTCTTCAAAAATGTCTTTGAAATCTGCCACTATATGACACTATGAAATTACGCAAAGTCTTCCATATTTCGCAATAAAATGACTACTGAATGACTAATAAAATGATTAATAAAATTAAATGGCACGTTCTATGACCTCGGAGATTCGCTCCTTAATTTGGTCCTACGGAACTGGATGCATAAAATAAAACAAAATAAAGAAGATATTAGAGTTCCCGCCGATATAGAAGAGAATGTACGTTGTTTCTCTCTCTCTCCCTCTCTCCTCCCCCTCCTCCCCTCTCTCTCTCTCCACCTCTCTCTCTCTCCCTCGCTCTCTCTGTCTCTCACACGCACACGTAAACACACATTCACAGCAGAGACAAAGTAAATATTTTCTCTAATCGAACTAGAATGTGCCCATATAATGTCACACGAAATTTATTTGGAAACCCACACTGGCAAGTGACGTCACTGCAGCCATTTACAGTATGTCACAGATAAAACCAAACGACTAGAATCGCAAATTCCTCTTGATCAGATGAATTCCTACACGATTACCTTCGTCAATAACTGAGTGCGTATTCGCCGATTGTAACACTTGCGCTATATCCCGTCCACTTATACAGGGCTATTACAAATGATTGAAGCGATTTTGTAAATTCACTGTAGCTCCATTCATTGACATATGGTCACGACACACTACAGATACGTAGAAAAACTCATAAAGTTTTGTTCGGATGAAGCCGCACTTCAGGTTTCTGCCGCCAGAGCGCTCGAGAGTGCAGTGAGACAAAATGGCGACAGGAGCCGAGAAAGCGTATGTCGTGCTTGAAATGCACTCACATCAGTCAGTCATAACAGTGCAACGACACTTCAGGACGAAGTTCAACAAAGATCCACCAACTGCTAACTCCATTCGGCGATGGTATGCTCAGTTTAAAGCTTCTGGATGCCTCTGTAAGGGGAAATCAACGGGTCGGCCTGCAGTGAGCGAAGAAACGGTTGAACGCGTGCGGGCAAGTTTCACGCGTAGCCCGCGGAAGTTGACGAATAAAGCAAGCAGGGAGCTAAACGTACCACAGCCGATGGTTTGGAAAATCTTACGGAAAAGGCTGGAGCAGAAGCCTTACCGTTTACAATTGCTACAAGCCCTGACACCCGATGACAAAGTCAAACGCTTTGAATTTTCGGCGCGGTTGCAACAGCTCATGGAAGAGGATGCGTTCAGTGTGAAACTTGTTTTCAGTGATGAAGCAACATTTTTTCTTAACAGACACAATGTGCGAATCTGGGCGGTAGAGAATCCTCACGCATTCGTGCAGCAAATTCGCAATTCACCAAAAGTTAACGTGTTTTGTGCAATCTCACGGTTTAAAGTTTAAGGCCCATTTTTCTTCTGCGAAAAAAACCTTACAGGACACGTGTATCTGGACATGCTGGAAAATTGGCTCATGCCACAACTGGAGACCGACAGCGCCGACTTCGTCTTTCAACAGGATGGTGCTCCACCGCACTTCCATCATGATGTTCGGCATTTCTTAAACAGGAGATTGGGAAACCGATGGATCGGTCGTGGTGGAGATCATGATCAGCAATTCATGTCATGGCCTGCACGTTCTCCCGACTTAACCCCATGCGATTTCTTTCTGTGGGGTTATGTGAAAGATTCAGTGTTTAAAGCTCCTCTACCAAGAAACGTGCCAGAACTGCGAGCTCGCATCAACGATGCTTTCCAACTCATTGATGGGGACATGCTGCGCCGAGTGTGGGAGGAACTTGATTATCGGCTTGATGTCTGCCGAATCACTAAAGGGGCACACATCGAACATTTGTGAATGCCTAAAAAAACTTTTTGAGTTTTTGTATGTGTGTGCAAAGCATTGTGAAAATATCTCAAATAATTAAGTTATTGTCGAGCTGTGAAATAGCTTCAATCATTTGTAATAACCCTGTACATGACCCACTCACATTAATGGGACCACCACCTCTGTTCAGTGTCAATGTGCAATAACCACTCACAGACGGTAGCATTAACAGTGCACGGTATATAAAACGTGTCCCTGGGAGTGGTGTGGGTGGGAGGAGTGGTGGATGCAGGAAACAGTATAGTCGTTATAGTAATGCGGTTACGGAGTGATTCATGTGACGTCCAGAAGGCACGATCATTGACCTTCGGGCAAAGAGTGGAAGCATTTCCGGACCGGCTAGGCTTGTAAACAGTTCGCATGCCGTTATTGTTAAAGTACACCGACCATGGCAAAGTCACGTTTATCCAAAGCTGTACTGAGGCAGTGTTGTGCACTTCGGGCCATAGATCACTGGGGTGGACGACGGTTGAAGACATCTGTACGGGCGAATAGGACTGCAACTGTTGAGCAACTAACCACCCAGATGAACCAAGGGGCTCCCAACAGTATCTCTTCAACGCGTGTCTCTTCAACGCCCATTCAACGAACGTTACTGCATATGGGCCTCCGCAAATTGTGCCTTGTTCATGCTGACTGCTACTCACTGGCAACGAAAGCTTGAATCTGCACACCAATAGCAGGCCGTTGTAGCCGAGCGGTTCTAGTCGCTTCAGTCCGGAACGGTGTGGCTGCTACGGTCGCAGGTTCGAATCCTGCCTCGGGCATGGATGTGTGTGATGTCTTTAGGTTAGTTACGTTTAAGTAGTTCTAAGTCTAGGGGACTGATGACTTCAGATGTTAAGTCCCATAGTGCTTAGAGGCATTTGAACCATTTTTTCGCACACCAGTATCGCAGCTCGACATCCACTCAGTGGCGACTGGTTGCCTTTTCAGACGTATCACTTTTTATGCTCCATCGGACAACAACGCAGTCGGCGTGTAATGCCATGCAACAATCATCGGAAGGGTCCTGGCAGGAGGAGAGAGCCTTAAGGTCTGCAGAATGTTTTCGTGACATTCCCTGGGTGACCTCGCCATCCTGACAGGCGCAGTAGGTCAACACAAATACGCATTTATCCTTATGAATCATGTCCATCCCAGATGCAGTTTGTTTCTTCCTCTGCAGAACGTCATCTACCAGCAGGACAACAAAAACGTCTCCCGCAGCTTGAAGTGTATGTGAGTGGTTCGATGAGAACCAGGATGGGTTTATTCTACTCCCTTGGCCACCAAGTTCCCCAGATTTAAAGTGAATCGAGAATATGTGGAAACATCTTGATCGGGCTGTTCGCACCAAGGATCGTCAACCGAGGAACCTAGCGCAGCTACCAACGGTACTGGAGTCGGTATGGTGCCAAATCCCTGTCAGTAAATTCAGAAAACTCACTGACTCTCTTCCTCTAGTCCGCACTGTAAAAGCTGGTTATTCAGGCTTTTGGTAGGTGCTCGCATTAATATGACTGGACCATGCAGTTAGTGTGTCCAAGCTGTTCGCAATTTTCTACACAGGATGTCCCACAAACCAAGCGACAAACTTCGATGGTTTGTAGAGGGTACCTGAATAAGGACAGTTTGCTCCATGGAGTGGAGGTGGCAACAACATCGGCGCGCTGCAGTGTAAACAATTCCTACCGAGTCAAAAAATGGTTCAAATGGCTCTGAGTACTATGGGACTTCACTTCTGAGCTCATCAGTCGCCTAGAATTTAGAACTACTTAAACCTAGCTAACCTAAGGACATCACACACATCCATGCCAGAGGCAGGATTCGAACCTGCGGCCGTAGCGGTCGGGCGGTTCCAGACTGTAGCGCCTAGAACCGCTTTGCCACCCCGGCCGGCCTACCGAGTCAGTGCTCACCTTTTGTACACAGTGATACTTCGTTCCGGTTTTTGTTCTACTTGCATAGATTCCGCTTCGCTGCGATCACCACCATAGACGGTGGCGATTGCTGCCTCCCTGCTCCACAAACGTCACAAAACGAGTCGCACAGTGTCGCAATCGATACTGAAGCATATCATGCATCCATCAGTTAAGTGATTAGCGACGAAATTATCGCGTCCCACAACGCAGACACACACCAACATGTTCCACCAGGCGATGCAACTACAGCAAGAGATTTGCAGCACTCGCTGAAACGCCTACGGGGCGGCACGGAGGAGTAAGGACAACACGATAAAAGGGGAAAAATGGAGAAGGAACCATTAGCCACAAATATATAAGTTGCACTGCTAACCTATACGAAACTGTCGACTAAGGGCCTTTCATTTTATTTGCTGAAACTAGAGACAGAAAAATAAGCAGACATCACTCTATGGCACTTGGCAAACTCGTTAGCCGGGATTGTGAATCATTATTGAAACACATAATCAATATTATGGCGGTAGGGGTAAGCCGTGTGAAAATTGAGACTTTTTTTTTTAGAAGTAGCTGCCAGTGCCAACACTCTTCCTTAGAGAAAGAAAATTTGAAGACCTACATTCCGAAGTTCTTCACTACTAAATAAGGCACCATCAATAATGTTGAAACCTCCCTTACGCAGGACGAATTACTAACTGAAATGGCGTGTTGCTGCGAAGTTATCGTCCTCAGGAGATTTAACAAAAATATAATTCTGAACTGAAAAAGGTAAAAAAGCCGTCTCCAGTTTGTGTTGTGACATTTACATCTGAGCGGCTCCCAAGGGGTGTTTGCATCCTTGGTGTTCGCTGTCTAGTGGACGTGTGTGTACCCTCTGTCTTACAATGCTATAATTGTTTGTGATCCTGGCATGGCAGCAAACCAGTGCGGAAGTAAAACAAGATGTGCGTACTGCGCAGGGCCACACAGAATTGATGCCTGTGGGAGAGCCAATCAGCCAACCCATTTTCATCGTTCCAGTGGTCACAATCCTCTATCTCGAATCTGCTCAATATACCTCATACATAAGTACGTTAAAAAATTATTTCTCTCAGTAATATTACCTTTCGACAGGCAGCACTTGCGACTTAAAATAGAATGTTGTTACTTCTCCCCTAACATTATGAGACTGGGTACAGGATTCTCGACCCTTCCGAATCAACAGCGGCTCAATCCAACTATCAGCACCGCCACCTACAATCAACAGTAACCAAATAATTCCATGACGACAATGCCGCAGACCTCAGTAACGGTGGTTCCAGCGGATTCGCCACAGAAACCACGGCACCCTCCTCTAATATAGCAACCCCAACTAGCCGATCAGAAACACGTAAGTTCTGTAGAACATAGAGGACCCCATCAAAGCGTTGTCACGCGGGACCAATTATACCAACCACAACTCTGCCTTCCTCTTGCTCTAGCGAGTCCCAACCCCTACCGAACACTATTTCACAGACTCAGCCAACAGAATGATGTTCTAAACTATCTCTTTAATAACAGTTTAAGTGTAATTATGGCTGCGCTGAATGATACACCGTACCAGCATGCTAGTAATGGGCCCACTCCAGAATTACAAACAGATTAGATCCTGATTTCAATCCAAAATATGTTGATCCCACTGCCAGCCGGTGTGGCCGAGCGGTTCTAGGCGCTTCAGTCTGGAAACGCGCGACCGCTACGGTCGCAGGTTCGAATCCTGCCTCGGGCATGGATGTGTGTGATGTCCTTAGGTTAGTTAGGTTTAAGTAGTTCTAAGTTCTAGGGGACTGATGACCTCAGATGTTAAGTCCCATAGTGCTCAGAGCCATTTGAACCATTTTTTTTTTGATCCCACTGCTTGCACCTGAAAATGGCTTATAAAATCATCCGGTGGAACGCAAGATCGCTCAAGGCAAACAAAGACAGACTTTGACATTTTCTGCTCGAAACTCAAGTAGACATTCGGAGCGTCACCGAAACCTGGTTAAAAGCGAACGAACTGTTCACACTTCCGGGATACTCTGTCATTATAGATAGAGATGATGGCCATGGCAGTGCAGTACAGTTCGTAAGACAAGATATCAACTTTTCCGTTGTCAATACAGGCGCTCAGCTTGATTCATGCAAATGGTGGCTATTTGCCTGCAGATCAAGGACCTCCTAACGACAGACTTTCCAAAGAATACTTAACAACAGTCATTGCCTCCCTTGGAAAACCCCGTCTGCTGCCAGGTACCTTTAACGACTTCCATGCCCTGCAGGGGTGCAAAAATACCAACGCAATGGGAATAATTCAAATGGATGGACTAGACTCTGGATACCTTATACCGGAAAAACGTGGAAGTGATACCGGATACTTCAGGTTCGGATTACTTGCCATTTCAAATCATAATAAAGCACAATCTAGGGAGGTTCTCAGATACGTAATAAACCAGAAATGGAACACAAGCACAGCCAGCTGGAACCTATACGACACACTACTGAAAGACAAATGGGAATCGATCATTGAAACTGGGAATCCCGAAAGAAACTTTGAGGTTTGGTATCATTTATCAATGAAGTAGCGGTAGTCTCAATACCCCATAAAGGACATAAGTCAACTACTCATCGCTATCACCCAGTTGCTGGGATTTAGAATGTGAAGCAATCTTCAAGGACGAAGGAGGGCAGTCAGAAAATAATCAAACCTCTCTAATGATACAAATTTTCTTGGCCTTAAGGAAACACAAGCTGCAGCCGAGAAAATTTTCGAGCGCAAAAAAAGAAAATCGTGGCTCAGTTTCTGCACCCCAGTCTACAAAGAGACTATATTAATCACGATCTGGAATGTAAACATGAAAACCAGTCGGAGAGTGGACAAGCACACATCCACCGTCTGACGAACTTTTAGAATCATTCTTGTGTATGATAGCCCCATCTGACGTATTGGGCAAGGAAAACGAGACGGAATGTGAAGAGGACAGCAGTGTCATTGCAAAACCCTTTCCACTGGAAGAATTCCCGGCTGCGTTCTCCCAAGAGACGGGTACTGTACCGGGATAATATTGACTACTCTACGCTACGACACATCACGTACAAAGGAATAACTGCTGCTGCTGCTCAAAAATTACAATACTGTGTGGACAACAAATAAAATAAAAATCGACTGGCTAAAAACATGTTGTGTCATTCGCAGCCACTAATCGGAAAAAAATGTGAGAAAACGAAGTCGTATCGGCCTATCACCTAGTATTGATGGAAATGGGAACCTAGAAACGACGGAGAGGCTTCGTCGTCGCCGTAGCCCTCAGTGGTTCACAACCTGACAACAGACTACAGCAGTCCACTCACCCCACTGCCGCCCCACACCGAACCCAGGGTTATAGTGCGGTTCGGCCCCCAGTAGACATGACATCACTGCTCAGAAAGCGGTTGTCCTCAGACAGGACTCCGCACAAATCCACCCCACGATTGCAAGAGTACTATGGTATAATAAGGCAAAAACAGCAAGAAGATTCACGACTCTTACGACACGACTGACATATCTATTGGCTCATCCAAGCGCCACCCCGCCAAGGAAGAAGATCTAAACCATATACTTCTACAATGTTCTCGTAATACATATCGCATAGAAGTCCTTGCAAGTAATCTTCGGGCTCTGGGTTTTCAGTTCTCATTCCCAAGCAGCCTCCAAATCTTGTTAACATCCAACGATATAGCAATGAACTGTCACGTGTACTCAAGTGATTCACGTGAAAGGTTTCCGACGTAATTGTGGCCGCGTAATAATGGCTGCACGTCGGGAATCAAAAGACTTTGAACCCGGAATGGTAGAAATTGTGGTTGGAGCTAGACGCACGGGAAATTCCATTTCGGAAATAATTAGGGAATTCATTATTCCGAGAATCACAGTGTCAAAAGTGTGCTGATAATACCAGATGTCAAACATTACCTCTCACCACGTACAACGCAGTGTCCGATGGCTTTCACTTAACAACCGAGAGAAGCAGCGTTTGTGTAAAGTTGTCAGTGCTAACAGACAAGCAACACTGCGCGAAGTAACCGCAGAAATCAATGTCGCACGTGCAACGAAAGTATTCGTTAGGGCAGTGTGGCGAAGTTCAGCGTTTATGGTAGCAGACGACCGACGCGAGTACCTTTGCTAAAAGCACATCACCTGCGGTGTCTCTCCTTGGCTCGTGACCATGTCGGTTGGACCCTAGACGACTGAAAACCGTGGACTGGTCCGATGAGTCTCGATTTCAGTTGGTAAAAGCTGATGACAGTGTTCGAATGAGGCGCAGACCCCACGAAGCAGTGAAACTAAGTTGTCAACAAGGAACTATGCAAATTGGTGGTGGCTGCAGAGTAGTGTGAGCGCTGTTCACATGGGGATGGAATGAGTCCTCTTGTCTAAATGAACTGACCATTCTCTGGAAAAAGTTATGTTCGTCTACTTGTTCCCAAACAAAGATGGAATTTTTAAATACGTCGCTTCACTGGGTCACTTCTGTTCGCGATTGGTTTGAAGAACATTCTGGACAATTCGAGCGAGTGATTTGGCCACCCAGATGGCCAGCATGAATCCCATCCAACATTTATGGGACATAATTGAGAGGTCGTTTCGAGCACAAAATCCTGCATCGACAGCCCTTTCGCAATTATGGTTGACTATAGAATCAGCAGGGGTCAATATTTCTTCAGGGGACTTCCAACGATTTGTTGAATCAATGCCACGTCGAGCTGCTGCAACCTTTCTTTTTTTTTTTTTTTTTTTTTTTTTTTTTTTTTTTTTTTTTTTTTTTTTTTTTTTTTTTCTTGACACATGCGTTCCGCAGTTGGTTTTATGCCGCCCGCCAATAAGTTCTCTCCTGTGCCAACTTCTCCATCCCAGAGTAACTCTTGCGACCTACGTCCTCAATTATTAGCTGAATGTATTCTAATCTCTGTCTTCCTCTACGGCTGTTGTCGTCTACAGCTCCCCCTAGTACCACAAAAGTCCTTACCTGACGTCCTAAAATATGTCCTATCATCCTATCACTTCTCCTTGTCAATTTTTTCTGCATATCCTTTCCCCTCCGATTCTGCGCAGAATCTCCTCATTCCTTAACCTTATCACTCAACCTAATTTTCAACATTCATCTGTAACACCACATCTCAGATGCTTCAATTCTCTTCTGTTCTGGTTCTTCCACAGACTCTGTCTCACTACCATGCATGGCTGTGCCCCAAACATACATTTTCAGAAATTTCTTCCTCAAATTAAGGCCTGTGTTTGATTCTAGTAGACTGCTGTGGGTCAAGAATGCACTTTTTGCCGATGCTAGTCCGCTTTTGATGTCCTCCTTGTTCCGTCCGTCAAGGAATATTTTGCTGTCTAGGTAGCAGAATTCCTTAACTTCATCTTCTATGTGACCATCAATCGTGATGTTAAGTTTCTCGCTATTCTGATTTCTGCTACTTCTCAGAATATTCGTCTTTCTTCGATTTACTCTCAATCCATATTCTGTACTCATTAGACTGTTCATTCCATTCAGCAGATCTTGTAATTCTTCATGAGTTTCAGTGAGGACAACAATGTCATCAGCGAATCTAATCATTGATATCCTTTCACCTTGAATTTTACTTCCACTCTTGAACCTTTTTCTTTATTGTCATCATTGCTTCTTCGATGTACAGATTGACAGTTCCTGTCTTACACTATTTTTAATCCGAGCACCTCGTTCTTGGTGTTCCACTCCTATTACTCGTTCGAGGCTCTTGTACGAATTGTGTATTACCCGTCTCTCCCTATAGCTTTTTCCTACTTTCCTCGGAATTTCGAACATCATCCACCATTTTAAATTGTCAAACGCTTTTTCCGGGTGTAAAAATCGTATGAACGTGTCTAGATACTTCTGTAGTCTTTCTTCCATTGTCAATCGCAACGTCATAAGTGCCTTTCTGCTGCCTTTACCTTTACGAGACCCATTTGTCTTGCTAGAAACTTGAATACGTAGGCTGTTAAGCTGATTGTGCGACAGTTCTCGCATTTGTCAGCTCTTGCAGTCTTCAGAAATGTGTGTATGATTTCTTTTGGAAAGGCAGCTGGTATTGTAACACCCCCTTAGAAAATATTATGAATTACTGTGCTGATAAACCTCTACGTTATTTGATTTTCTAACACCTGAGCAAAACTGAACGTTCTCAGACATTACTCTCTTTACTTATTCTGATCAACACTAAACTGACACACAATATTTTTAGCGCAACGCAATCTGACTTTCAAAAATCCCTACAAAAGAATGGCCCTGACTAACAATAACCTATACCTTTCATCAATTACTTACCTCACAAAAATCTTCGCTACTCGAACTACTGGAATACAGTGAGCGCCACTACTGCCAGCTAAATAAAAGATTCTAACTACTGACGGCGCTAAATACTGATAGGCATATTCAGCAAATGAAAGATTTTGATAGAGAACAAACAACGTAATGTATTTACCTCAAAAGATATATATATATATACGTCCAGATCGTGTGCTCTTAAAATTCTGCCATCTCTCTTCCCACATCCACCATTGCTGGCGGTCACCTTCAACTGCGCAACGCTACATGCTGTTCACGTGCAACGGCCCAACACTACAATAGCGACTATTCCAACAATGCTAACCAGCCAGAGACAGCACAGTCAGTGATTTTCACACAGAGCGCTACGTGGCGTTACCAACATAAAAACCTGAACAGCCTAATTGCAGTATCTCGTCAGACTCATTCATTCTATACACCAATGTGAATAATCATTTTGTTGCCACTTCCCCCAATTATTTTTGGAATTCTGATGGAATATCACCTATTCCTTCTGCCTTATTCGATTTTAAGTCTCCCAAAGCTCTTTTAAATTCTGATTCTAATACTGGATTCCATATTAGTTGCACATCAAATACTGTTTCTTGTTCTGTCACATCAGACATGTCTTCCCCGTCATAGTGGCCTTCATTGTACTTTTTTTTTTATTTTTTTTATCCATCTCTCCTCTACATTTAACACTGGAATTCCCTTCACACTCTTAATGGTACCACCTTGCTTTTCATTTCGCCGAAGTGCGCTATGCCGGGCGAAAGGACATCCGACGCGATAGTAGGAGATACCCCATTACTTTTGTTACGTCAGTCTATAGTCAATAATATGGACTCAATTGGGAATGTCTCAAATGTGTACGAACGGTGATTTATCAGTTCTTATTGTATTACCAGTAGGATTTTTCATAGTACACTACCTCTGTCTACCCTCTATTCCATTTTCGTTTCATTTAGTCATTTAAGTATACTATGACTGTAAATCTTGTCGTTTGTTGAATCAGTCTTTTGCACTTCGTACCAGGTTATGACTTAAAATAATATCTACCATGAATTGTCAAAACAAAATGTAATACAATATTTCCTGTGTTGAGATGGCTTTATGGACACTTTCCGAAAGCCAATAAAATTAAAAAAACTGAATAACACATAACATAGCGCGACGTTCGGCCTACAAAGTTACGTTTGCCACCGAAGGAGTGACCAAGTGGCACGCGCCCACAGCTATTAACTTCGACGCTCTGCACCGTCGTTGAATGACGTTTCCAGACACGGGTTCCTATAGTCGACTTGTTCCTCAAGATACTTCTACAACCTTCGAAATTTATCGCAACATCTCAGGGACACCTTGCATATTCAGTGCTACCATTGGATAATTTAAAAGCTGAAAGAAGTGTCAGTACTCCGTAGAACTCGCATATGGAGCTATTCTTTCCAAGTGCCAGTATTCGCTTTAGGTTTTCTTTCTCTCACAATACTTAAGTCATAATGTTCAAAGTGTATAAAGTCAGCCAGTAGTAATAGATTCCTGCAAAGAGTCGACTTCCAGTAGATAACACTCACCTAGGCTGACAGCCAACACCGGGGCTCTTTGGTACGAGCAGCAGCGGACGTCGACCGAGCACATGCCTCATCCCCAGCTGGACGGAACTCGCCAGAAACACGGCTGATTTCATGGTTCCACGAACGGAGGTTACAGACGTAGCCTGACGGAATGAGGACTGTGGCTGCAGCTCGTAGTCTGCCGTGCTCAACAGCACCGCGTAGCAGATGGCTGTGCAGCGGGAAATCAACTCGTGCTGGCGCTGCGACGTGCGATGGAGATAGTTGTTGCCGTTGCTAGGAGAAACTCGCCGCTAAGACACCAGTCGAACCGACTGTCGCGTCGTCTCCATGGTAGTAATTATTAGATCGCTATCTGATGTCCTATCTGTGATATGGTGAGAAGAAACTTCTCTATCATGACTCAGTATATTTATCTTCAGATATGGGAATACAGATCACTCTTTTTGAAACGCAGTTTCAGTCAGTACATGCTCTCGAACTCAATATGACACCGGATCGATATAACACGATGCTATCAACGTATAGAAAGTGCATACGAAATGTTCCGTTTCTAGAGAGAACCAAAGAACATTATCTGTTAACATTGGATAACTCACCTTTGTTTAGCCCGACAACGTCCAGGCATTCAATTTAGGTAAGAGAAGGCCTGGCATACCTCCTAATATCGTGTCGTACCTCTTTTGTCTAGCGTAACGCAGCACTTCGAAATGACTTGGAATCAATAAGTCGTTGGAAGTCCCCTGCAGAAATATTGGGCAATTCTGCCTCTATAGCCGTCCATAAATATGAAAGTGTAGCCGGTGAAGGATTTTTGTGCACGAACTGACCTCTCGATAAGTCCCGTAAATGATGATTGTCACGCGGGGTAGCCGTGCGGTCTTGGGCGCCTTGCCACGGTTCGCGTGTTTGCCCGCGTCGGAGATTCGAGTCCTCCCTTCGGCATGGGTGTGTGTGTTGTCCTTAGCGTAAGTTAGATTAAGTAGTGTGTAAGCCTAGGGACCGATGACCTCAGCAGTTTGGTCCCATAGAACTTAGCACAAATTTCCAAAAAAATGATCGATGGGATTCCTGTCGGGCGATCTTGGTAGCCAAATCATTGGCTCGATTGTCCAGAATGTTCTTCAAACCGATCATGAACAGTTGTGGCCCGGTGCCATGGCGCAGTCTCAGCCACGAAAATTTAATCTTTGTTTGGTAACATGACATCCATGAATGGCTGTAGATGGTCTCCAAGTAGCCCAACACCCAGAGGACCCAGTCCATTCCACGTAAACTCAGCACATACCATTATGGAGCCACCATCATCTTGTGCAGTGTCCTGGTGACAACTTGAGTCCATGGCTTCATGGAGTCTGTGACACATTCGAATCTTACCATCAGCTCCTACCAAATGAAATCGGGACTCATCTGACTAGGGTCCAACCGATATGGTCACGAGCCCAGGAGAGGTTCTGCTGGCGATGTCGTGTTGTTAGCTGAGGCATTCGCGTCGATCGTCTGCTGCCAGAGCCCATTAACTCCAAACTGCGTTGCACTGTCCTAATGGATACATTCGTCGTACGTCCCACGTCGATTTCTGCAGTCATTTCACGCAGTCTTGCTTGTCTGTTAGCACTGACAACTCTACACAAACGCCGCTGCTCTCAGTCGTTAAGTGGAGACTGTCGGCACCTGCGTTATTCATGGTGAAACGTAATGCCTGAAATTTGGAGTTCTCGGCACTCTTTTGATAATGTGGATCTTGGAATATCGAATTCCCTTACGATTTCCAGAACGGAATTTCCCATACGTCTAGCTCCAACTATCAGACCGCGTTCAAAGTATGTTAATCTCGTCTTGAGGCCATAATCACGTCGGAAACATATCCACACGGATTACCTGAGTACAGCTCCGCCAGTGTACTGCCCTTTTATACCTTGTGTACGCGATGCTACAGCCATCTGTATATGTGCATATGGCTATCCAAAAATGGGTCTAAGCACTGTGGGACTTAACATCTAAGGTCATCAGTCCCCTAGACTTAGAACTACTTAAACCTAACCAACCTAAGGATATCACATACATCCATGCCCGAGGCAGGATTCGAACCTGCGACCGTAGCAGCAGCGAAGTTCCGGACTGAAGCGCCTAGAACCGCTCGGTCACAATGGCCGGCTATCGCTCTCCAATGACCTGTGTGACCTCAGTGTATAATACAGTGACTGCCCTTCCGATTTGTACTTAAGCAAATTCCTAGTTCAGATTCCTTTCCTGCCATTCTGTCTTAGATTTCCAATTGTGTCATTAGACTGATAAACGTGAATGTCAGAATAGTCCGTTTTATCAGAATGAAGCCTATTTTCGTCCGTAGCCATACTTACGTTCCGGCTGTAGTTACCTCCACATCGACGGCTTTTTACCGAAAATGTTCCTCCCAACTGAATTCAGTTTTCATTTCGGGCATAATTACATCATCCGTTCTGGCTTTTTACCGATTATTTCCACAAATCTACTAGTTAGTCTCGAGGAGCGTCTACCCGTTGCAAGAACCGTCACATTTAAATGATTTTTGCGCTACAAATCTACACCTTATAAGTCAGAATTAGTCAGAAGCAATGATTCTGAATATTTCAATTCGGATGTACCTAAAACATCCTTTTGAAAGTATTACTTAATTTACCAGTAGCACTTCAATCAATTGTTTTTCTTTTGTTTATACCATTTCCGATCAATCTTGTTACCTTCAGTGGCCTATAGACGACTGGTTCTAAAAATAGTTCGAATGGCTTTGAACACTATGGGACTTAACTTCTGAGGTCATCAGTCCCCTAGAACTTAGAACTAATTAAACCTAACTAACCTAAGAACATTACACACATCCATGCCCGAGGCAGGATTCGAACCTGCAACCGTAGCGGTCGCGCGGTTCCAGACAGTAACGCCTAGAACCGCTCGGCCACTACGGCCGGCGACTGGTTCTACAACCTCACTGTTAGTTTTTACTACAATCGTTGTGTTGGTCATAAATTACTTTTTCTTAGTGTATTGCTTATCACTTCGGCACTTATCGAAGCACATGCTCTGACAGTTCTCTCTCGCAAATTGTGCAAACAGTAAATATTCGCCGAATACGACGTAACCATCTAACATGCCTTTGACATGCAAACACCATTCGACGGTTTCGCAATACAACAGTAATAGGAAAGGTAAGACTAGTATCGTCGAAACAAGCGAATGTGAATTATATATTCCTCGAAGAACAAGTCGATATGCTTCTCATTTGCGGAGAATGCCAACGAAATTCAGTGAGAGCTATAGATTTATAAGCTGAAAGATATCCCAACGTACTTACCCTACACGTCGTACATTGAAATATGTGTATGATAAATTGAGAGCACCTGGATCTTTAACGCATCAGAAACATATGCGGGAAAAAAAAGAAAAAAAGGAAAATGTGTGTGAATTCTTAAGGGAGCAAACTGCAGAGGTCATCGGTCCCTAAACTTACACACTACTTAAACTAACGTATGCTAAGAACAACGCACACACACATGCCCGTGGGAGGACTCACCCTCCGGCGGGAGGGACCGCACGATCCGTGACATTGCGCCTCAAACCACTTGGCCACTATGCGCGGCATATCGGCCAAAGGAAAGTTACTAACGAGGAAACGGAAATTGGTACTCTTGGCGCTGTGGTTCGATATCCTTGTGTTAGTTCGCGTCAAAGCGAAAGGAAATCTGGCCTGAGCCAGAGTAGTGTTTTTCGTGTTCTGCATCGCCGTGAATATCATCCCTACCATAAAAGTCTCAACCAAGAATTAACTGGTACGGATTGTATGCGTCGCAGTGAATTCTGCCGCTGGGCTCAGCTTCAGATTCAGGGGGATGACACATTTATTAATCTGATTTTATTTACTGGCGAGGCTACATTCACGAACCATGGAAATGTTAATTTGCATAACATGCATTACTGGGTAACAGGAAATCCATGTTGGCTGCTGCAAGTTGCACACCACCTTCAAAGGCCACTATCATTTTATAAAAATTCAAACACATTTTTAATGTTGTTAACATATGTTATTAAAATGTATCCTTTTCTCTTAATCCGTGAATATGAAATACTTCCACCTATTGTGTACCACAGAAACTAGAGCTAAGGCAAATTTTCCATTGTCATATTTATTATTCTCGGCCAAAATTAGTATGAATAGACTCGTGAAGTGCACGAAACATAAAACATTGTTTTTTGTTGGCCAGTGTTATCAGAAACCATGTTATGGAAGTTAAGGGTTAGAGGTATTTTTCTTTTTTTCCTTATATTACCTTAGAGTCATTACATTGCACTAGTTACGCTGTTTATAGGGGTTGGGTTGTTTGGAGAAGGAGACCAGACAGCGAGGTCATCGGTCCCGTCGGATTAGGGAAGGACGGGGAAGGAAGTCGGCCGTACCCTTTGAAAGGAACCATCCCGGCATTTGCCTGGAGCGATTTAGGGAAATCACGGAAAACCTAAATCAGGATGGCCGGACGCGGGATTGAACCGTCGTCCTCCCGAATGCGAGCCCAGTGTCTAACCACTGCGCCACCTCGCTCGGTGCGTTGTTTATACCCGAGGTCACTAGTGTGTAATACGATGATCAGTAAATTTGACCTCGTTCTGTACATTCAGTCAATCGACTCCACGAGCGATTATTCTGGGTCCAACTCGCTGCTCCCACTCCACAATTTTCGCAGGACTCGAACCGTGTTCCATGTCGACAGCAACATCCTCTCGATCGCGGTCCCGGAAAGTAGCTAGACACGAAGTCAGACACGGGAGAGGAGGGACGCCAGAGCGTCGTGTTGCCGAGGCGAACCGTCCGTCCATCCGTCTTGCGGCGGCCCGCGCCCACACTTCATTTGCCGGCTCATATCGGCGGCTTAAGCGGCGCGCCGATACGGCAAACACGCGGGTGATGCATGGTGATACCCCGCTATTCACCGCCTCCCGCCACGCTCCCCATACGTCATCGATAAAAATGGTGGAAAGGGGGGGGGAGGCGATATACGGGGGCGGCATTCAGCGCTCGGATCTGACAATGCACCCCACTGCCCCTTCGGCGTTTCAGAGGGGGTCGGCTGGCCGCTGGCGTCCCTAACAAATTCCCTGTCCGCGTGTCGCTTCCCACGGCCGCAGAGCCGCCGCCCTCTTTCTGGCCACTGCACTGACTGCACTGCACTGTGAGTGCTGCGACGCGAGTGCGACGGCGTATGTGGAGTGGCGCTTTAACGAAATTGCTATTGTTTTCGTTAAAGAATAATTATTAATTATTATTGCTTTTAGTTACTTAATTTGCCTTTCTTTAACTTTCTTCTGTAAGTACGAACTTTGTTGTAGAACCTCTCTCTTATTTACGTGTGGTAATAAAAAAATTCACTTTCAAAAGAATTACGTACATTTAAAAATTACGTGAACTCATATTGACTGATTAAAAATATTTAGTTGAGAATTAAATCCTTTACATCATTCGGCCTTGGCACACATTTTCTAAATGCAGTGGATTTTTTGTTAAATATTTACTGAATTCTATCCCGGCGTTAACTATGGAACACAAGATTATCTCTATTAGCAGAAAATGGTTAATTATTGCCAAGCCGACATTTAATTATCACTGATCAAACCCACTTCGCTATACATTTAAGTTATTTGAAAGAACCAAAATTGTTAAATTTCAATGTTAACTAACATTAACTATCCGCCTACGAATGCACAAACGTATAATTAGTTTAAAATTCATCAGTCTCAGGATCACTGTAAAAGAAGAACAATTTCTTAATTCACTGTTAATTTTTATCTATCTGTTCCCGATTTACGGGTTTGGTTGATTTTCCTTTAGCGGAACAATTTTTTAAATGTGCCGCCGCTGCAAATCGATCGGTCGCGGCACAGCCCAGCAACACCGCTAAAAATGCTGAAAATTCTTTAAAGAAATTTTATAGATGACATGGGCAAGCTAATTTACATTAATAATGCACACTTTTGATAAATTCCGATATATTTAGATCAAACAATAATTCAACTCACATTAATTTGTAACTTCTGCTCTAATGGCGGCTAAATCTAGACAGAGACAAAAGAAGTCTACACTTTCATAAATCGCTTCAACACAGCTTCCTCTCGCATTCAGCTCTACACAGAGAAGACCAAAGAATACGCTGTACATGGTTCTTTTATACTACTGCTGACTATTAACATTTCTTTGTAATTTGACAATATTATTCTCCTCTGGCTAAATTTCACATCTCTGTTATCGCAGATACTGACACATTTCACAATCACATAACAAATATAGAAAAATTACTATCCTAAATACAGAGAGAATATTACTACAAAAAATATTACGATAATAACAAATGTCTTTTACACAAAATTCAATAATATTTTTGTTCAATAATTACGGTATATACAACTTGCTCAGAGCGGCGTATATGGTACAAATAAACTCTTGTTCATTGATAGCGTGAGTTTGCCAGGGAACGTTACAGCGCGGAGCCAGCGGTTCCTCAGCAGCACTACTTCTGCCTTCCAAAACCACTCCATCTCCCTCTTATTCCACCTCTTTAATCTCTCTCTCTCTCTCTCTCTCTCTCTCTCTCTCTCTGTGTGTGTGTGTGTGTGTGTGTGTGTCTATGTATATGTGTGTGTGTGTGTGTGTGTGAGAGAGAGAGAGTGTGTGTGTATGTGTATGTGTGTGTGTGTGTGTGTGTGTGTGTGTGTGTGTGTGTGTGCGCGATGGAGGGCAAGAAGCGGGTGAGGCGGGAAGGAGGATGGGGCGGACGGGCAGCCGGGGATGATTGTGGCGAAAAGGACACTTCGGCAGTATGATGATCAGACAGAAAAACGGCACTTCAATGTTGTATTGTACTCAGTCGACAAGTATTTCAAGTCTCTGTAATATTTCTTTATTCTCCACCTTAATCGTAGCTAGGAAATAGGTCAGTAGTTTTGAAGTAAATTCTACAATATACACAGCGCCATACAATTAAAGGGTCACGTTTTCGAAAACCTTAACTCCTGCCCATTGCGACGCTGAAGCTTGAAGTTTGGCTCGAAGATGCTTAGTCCGCAGCTCGTGGACGTGCGGTAGGGTTCTCGCTTCCCGCGCCCGGGTTCCCGGGTTCGATTCCCGGCGGGGTCAGGAATTTTCTCTGCCTCGTGATGACTGGGTGTTGTGTGCTGTCCTTAGGTTAGTTAGGTTTAAGTAGTTCTAAGTTCTAAGTTCTAGGGGACTGATGACCATAGATGTTAAGTCCCATAGTGCTCAGAGCCATTTGAACCATTTGAAGGTGCTTATGCGTACAATCTTCCTCTCTTTGGTGCAAAAGCGTGGCTCTTGCAACATAATCCTCGGGATAGGCGACGCATCCAACAGCAACGTGTCGGCACATGGGGAAAGTGGGTCAGTGCGCAGAATGTCTGCCGCCGGCCGGAGTGGTCGTGCGCTTCTAGGCGCTACAGTCTGGAACCGAGCGACCGCTACGGTCGCTGGTTCGAATGCTGCCTCGGGCGTGGATGTGTGTGATGTCCTTAGGGTAGTTAGGATTAATGAGTTCTAAGTTCTAGGCGACTGATGACCTCAGAAGTTAAGTCGCATAGCGCTCAGAGCCATTTCAGCCATTTTTGAAGAATGTCTGCCGCGCGGGGTAGCCGCGCGCTCTAGGCCGTCCTTCCACGGCCGACGCGGCTCCCGCCGTCGGAGGTTCGAGCCCTCCCACGGACATGGGTGTGTGTGTTGTCCTTAGCGCAAATTAGTTTAAACTAGATCAAGTAGTGCGTAAGCTTAGGGGCCGATGACCTCAGCAGTTTGGTCCCGTAAGACCGTACCACAAATTTCCAAAATTTTTTCAGAATGTCACCACAGTTCTGCCCAGTACCACCGTGGACGATTCACAGGGTTAGAAGACTCCCTCTTACCCACACTGCACCCCTTCTGTTGAAGTCTCTACGATGGAGGTCGAAACCACGACGCCCTGTCTTATGTGTGGCGGCTGAAAACTTTTCAGACACTTAGAATCGGTACGAAAAGGCCCAGGGGCCGACATTAATGGCATCAGTGAAACCCCCCACTCCCTAGGGCGTTGGTTCATACTCGTTTCGGGGTCGAAAACAACAGTTCCCAGTGCGATGAGCAAGGAGGGTGAATTTCTTCACAAACCTTTGACACTGCTAACACGCTCGGGCGTTTAAACCATTCTCTTAGGACTTTGTTGGTTTGCACGCCATCTAATGTGATCGCACTCATTTCGAGCGCAGTGCGACCACAGTTTTTGCTCTCTTGTACAGGTTGGAACCACTAGGGACCGTTCAAAACCATTCGGAAAAAATTGAACATGATCCGAACACCTAAGAATGCTTAAGCTTTTTCAGCGCTCCTATTTTGTGTGCTACTGTGGAGTGATCACACTGGGATGTGACATTGACATATACACGAATACAATGGCAAAAGGTTCCTCTAAGACCCGCAGTTCAGCAAAACTTTGGGCGCCATCTGTCCACGTTTTTTAAAAATTTTAAAAATCTACCCGCGCAGATAGAAACGTTGACGACGTTGTGAGCACTTGCAGACTGGGAAACCCTCCGACAGTTTACGATCCGGATGGCCTACTAAGAGGCGTAGGAGCAATCCTGTAGTGACGAAAGGGCAACAGCGTAGCGTGAATGCTACATCCGCCCATGGCCACTCCACGGGAACAACACAAAGTAGCAGTGCGGAAAAGGCGTATGGACCCTTTACTACACTCATGCTCATAAATTAAGTATAATGCTGATACATGGTGAAACAATGCACTGGTGGGCGGTTTGCGGGTTTAAATCACCTCGGGGTATGACCGTGCTGTGCATATGACCTGCAGTCGTCGCACGCTGGTGCTGGCCGCAGTCCACATACGCAGAGGTGTGTTGGTGCATGTCACAGTACGGTGCAGTGAGTAAGTGTGCAGACGTTTCCAGACGTGCTAATGGTGACTGTGTGCTGAAAATGGCTCAAAGAACACATATTGATGACGCTATGAGGGGTAGAATACTAGGGCGACTGGAGGCTGGTCAAACACAGCAGGTCGTAGCGCGGGCCCTCCGTGTGCCACAAAGTGTGATCTCAAGATTATGGCAACGATTCCAGCAGACAGGAAACGTGTCCAGGCGCTACAGTACGGGACATCCACAGTGTACAACACCACAAGAAGAGCGATGTCTCACCACCAGTTCCTGCAGACAGCCACTTAGTACTGCAGGTACCTTACCGCAGCCACTGGAACAGTTGTGTCCAGACACATAGTCTACATACGACTAGACAGATGTGGTTTATACGCCTGGAGATCTGCAAGGTGCACTCCACTGACCCCTGGTCACAGGAAAATCCTGGTGTCAAGAACACAGCAAATGGTCATTGGAATAGTGGTCCCAGGTTATGTTCACGGACGAGTCCAGGTATAGTCTGAACAGTGATTCTCGCCGGGTTTTTATCTGCCGTGAACCAGGAACCGGATACCAACCCCTTAATGTCCTTGAAAGGGACCTGTATGGAGGTCGTGGTTTGATGGTGTGGGGTGGTTTTATAATTGTTGCACGTACACACCTGCATGTCTTTGACAGAGGAACTGTAACAGGTCAGGTTTATCGGGATGTCATTTTGCACCAGTATGTCCGCCTTTTCAGGGGTGCAGTGGGTCCCACCTTCCTCCTGATGGACGATAACGCGCGGTCCCACCGAGCTGGCATCGTGGAGAAGTACCTTGAAACAGAAGATATCAGACGAATGGAGTGGCCTGCCTGTTCTCTAGACCTAAACCCCATCGAGCACGTCTGGGATGCTCTCAGTCGACGTGTCGCTGCATGTCTTCGAACCCCTAGGAGCTCCGACAGGCAGTGGTGCAAGAATTGGAGACTATTCCCCAGCAGCTCCTCGACCACCTAATCCAGAGTATGCCAACCCGTTGTGCGACCTGTGTACGTGTGCATGGTGATCATATCCCAAACTGATGTCGGGGTACACGCACAGGAAGCAGTGGCGTTTTGTAGCACATGTGTTTCGGGACGGTTTTTTCAACTTATCACCAATAGCGTGGACTTACAGATCTGTGTCGTGTGTGTTCCCCATGTGCCTATGCTATTAGCGCCAGTTTTGTGTAGTGCCACGTTGTGTGGCACCACATTCAAATTTCTTCGATTGGTTTTGAACAGTCCAAGGTGGTTCGAACTCGTATTGCAGAGCGAAAACTGCGGTCACGCTTCGCTCCAAATGGTTGCGTTTACGTTCGAAGCGGATGCAGCTGCAATATATCATTAGCAAAGGGTGGAAACGCCGGATGGTGTCAACAGCAACAAAGGTCATGAGGAACGTCCCCCCGTTCGTCACACTGCGAACTACCGTTTTCGACCGCGAAACGTGTGGGAATCAACGCCTAGGGAAATGGATGACCCTTTATGCAACTCCCTTCGGCCTTCTCCTGCCGATTCTGAGCGCCGGTGTGTCTGTAATGTTTCCCTAGGCCACACATAAGAAAAACACGTGATTTAAACACTGGGTGGCGTGTTTCTGACGTCAAAAGAAGGGCTGAAATGTTGATAATAGAGTGTGTTATGACCTTCCGAACGCGTGACACTTCCACAGAGGCAATGGGCCAAATTGTGGTGAAATTTGGTCCCAGTGTGATATTATAAGTAGGTTGTTTAGGTTTTTATGTTGTTAACGCCACATAGCGCCCTGTATGAAAATCACTGACTGTGCTGTGTGCAGTCTGTGGCCGGTTTGCATTGTAGGAATATCTGCTATTGTAGTGGATTATTGAAAGTCAGATTGCGTTGCGCTAAAAATATTGTGCGTCAGTTTAGTGTTGATCAGAATAATTAAAGAGAGAAATGTCTGAGTACGTTCAGTTTTGCTCAGCTGTTTGAAAATCAAATAACGTACATGTTTTCCAGCACTGTCATTTATAAAAAATTTTCTGAGGGGATGTTACAATATCATTAACCCAGTTTACGCGTCGTATGAACTTATGAGCTATGGCCTTTTCTCCGCATTTGCCTACACAGTGCTGTTTCAAACGTCGCTGAGCCCGAGGTTGACGTCACAGAGCGCCATGCTTTTGCACCATTAGAGACGAACGCTGTACGCACCACCGTGCCAAGTTCCAAACTCATGCGTCGCGATGGGTGCTAATTAAAGAGTTTAGAAAAAGTAAACTCATAATTCTGTTGGGCAGTTTGGTTTACATAACTGCGTATAGTATATACTCGTAACTGCGTTATTCTGTTGAAGAAAAACTTGCAAAAACGGAAAGGAATATTGTCCCTGTGAATAATGATTAAATACCAATGAATTATTAATTTTATCTGAATCACATTTCGATATACATCATGCAGATACTTTAAAGCTTAGGCTATAAACGAGAATCCGGTTGAGAAAAACAATGTGAAGAATATTACGTTACTGCGGATTCTTTTCGTCTTCCTACTGAGATCAGCCAATTCACACTCCTCCATCGGAAGTCGTAATTTCTGTAAAAACCTTACTGCATGTATCAGTGGCCGATTCATCTCAGTAAGTACTCTGAAGTCTAATAAAACTAGACTTCAGCAGACTTTTTATTAAACAATCATGACACACAATACAATATGGCGACAATATGCCTACTGATCAGCGTCAGTACCATTCCTCTTTACAAGACAATTTATGCGAAAGCCGCAAGAAGGCACGGTGGACAGTGATTTTTAAACCTCGTGTACGCTGCTCTTGAGGAGTTGTGGCTACAAGTGAGTCCTACTAAACGAGTTCCCGATGTAATTATTTACGTGAAACTATAATAATAGACCGATATCAATGAGCAAGTTCAGCGTAAGATTGCAGAGACCTCAGATGATAATTATAATTCATCTACGTCTGCATATCTTCTCGGCAATTTACACTCAAATGCGTACCTGTCCGTTAAACTTTCGAACAGCGCGCGGGAAAAAGGAGCATTTTAAATTTCCGTGTGAGCTCTGATTTGTCTTATTTTGTTACGAAGTTCATTTTCCCTACGTAGATGAGCACCAATAGAATATTTTCGCACTCAGAGGAGAAAGATGATGACTGAAATTTGGTTAAAGATTTCACTGCAGTAAAAAAGAAAACGCCATTGTTTCAATGATTGCCATCTTAGCTCACATATCATTTTCGTGACGCCCTCAATTCTGTTACACGACAGTACAAAAACAAGCGATCCTTCTCTGAACATTTTCGACGTCCGCCGTGAAACGTCTCTGGTGAGGATCCCATACCGCCCAGCAGAGGACGCATAAGCGTAGTGCACGCATTATCCTTAGTGGCTTTGTTAAATCTTCCAAATACCAAGCCAGTAAAATTCAATCTTTGTTTCGCCTTAACCTCAACATTATCTATGTGATAGTTACAGTTTTAGTTGTTTATGCCCTACTGGCCATTAAAATTGCTACACCAAGAAGAAATGCAGATTATGAACGGGTATTCATATTTTATACTAGAACTGACATGTGATCACATTTTCACGCAATTTGGGTGCATAGATCTTGAGAAATCAGTACCCAGAACACCTCTGACCGTAATGACGGCCTTGATACGACTCGGCATTGAGTAAAACAGAGCTTGTACGCTGTCTACAGGTACAGCTGTCCATGCAGCTTCAACACGATACCACAGTTCATCAAGAGTAGTAAGAGTAGTGACTGGCGTATTGTGACGAGCCAGTTACTCGGCCACTATTGACCAGACGTTTTCAATTGGTGAGAGATATGGAGAATGTGCTGGCCAGGGCAGCAGTGGAACATTTTCTGTACTCAGAAAGGCCTGTACAGGATCTGCAACATGCGGTCGTGAGTTATCCTGCTGAAATGTAGGGTTTCGCAGGGATGGAATGAAGGGTAGAGTCACGGGTCATAACACATCTGAAATGTAACGTCCACTGTTCAAAGTGCCGTCAATGTGAACAAGAGGTGATCGACAGGTTTAACCTATGGCACCCCATACCATCACGCCGGGTGATACGCCAATATGGCGGTGACGAATACACGCTTCCAATGTGCGTTCACCGCGATGTCGCCAAACACAGATGCGACCATCATGATGCTGTAAACAGAATCTGGATTCATCCGCAAAAATGACGTTTTCCCATTCGTGCACCCAGGTTCGTCGTTGAGTACATCATCGCAGGCGCTCCTGTCTGTGATGCAGTGTCAAGGGTAACTGCAGCCATGGTCTCCGAGCTGGTAGTCCATGCTACTGCAAACGTCGTCTAACTGTTCGTACAGATGGTTGTGGTCTTGCAAACGTCCCCATCTGTTGACTCAGGGATGAGACGTGGCTGCGCGATCCGTTACAGCCATGCGGGTAAGATGCCTGTCATCTCGACTGCTAGTGATACGAGGCCGTTGGGATCCAGCACGGCGTTCCGTATTACCCTCCTGAACCCACCGATTCCATATTCTGCTAACAGTCATTGGATCTCCACCAACGCGAGCAGCAATGTCGCGATACGAGAAACCGCAATCGCCATAGGCTACAATCCGACCTTTATCAAAGTCGGAAACGTGATGGTACGCATTTCTCCTCCTTATACGAGGCATCACAACAACATTTCACCAGGCAACGCCGGTCAACTGCTGTTTGTGTATGAGAAATCGGTTGGAAACTTTCCTCATGTCAGCACGTTGTAGGTGTCGCCACCGGCGCCAACCATAGGTGAATGCTCTGAAAAGCTAATCATTTGCATATTACAGCATCTTCTTCGTGTCGGTTAAATATCGTGTCTTGAGCACGTCATCTTCGTGGTGTAGCAATTTTAATGGCCAGTAGTGTAATTATAAGCTCTAGGTTATAAGCTGAACTGACGTCCTTTAGATCTGTGGGACGTTTCGTTGGAGAACGTCAGATATCACTCCTGTTTTACATAACGACTTTTCGTCAGTTTTTACAATCTTTGACCTTTCTGTCAGGGAATCACGAATCCAGTCGTACAGCTGAGACAATACTTTATATGCACGCAGTTTGATTAGGAGACACTTGTGAGGAACTCTATCGAAAACCTTTTGGAAAAGTAGACGTATGGAATCAATCTGAGAACCACTGTCGACAGCACTCATTATTACATGAGGATAAAGAGCTAGTTGTGTTGCGCAGGTGAGATATTTTCTGAGTCCGTGCTGACTACGTGTCAACACATAGTTCACTTCGAGGTAATTTAAAATGTCCGAACGCAGTACATGTCCCAGAATTCTACGGCAAACTGACGTAGGTGACAAGTATCTATAATTCAACAGATTACTACCACATCCTTTCTTGTGCATTGTTGTGACCTGCGCAACTTTCCAGTCTTAGGGTACGGATCTATCGTCGAGCGAAGCATGGAGCTATTACATCAGTGTGCTATGAAATGAAACTAACTGGTATACAATGTTTACCGGAACACTTGCCTTTATTAAGAGATTTTTTGCTTCGTTAGGCCGATTTACTCATGTTGGCAACTGTTCTTCATTCGAATTCTGGAGTATTTATTTCGTGTATTTTGGTGAACTAATTTCGGGAAACCATGTTTAGTAACTCCCCTTTAGTGGCACTGTCGACGATAAAATTACCACTGCTGCCACGATGTGAAAGTATTTATTGTCTCTTCCTTCCTTTGTTTCCCTCTTTCCGAACAAGAAGATAATGACGATGATCATGTTTGGTTTGAGGGGCGCACAACTGCGCGGTCATCAGCCCCCGTACAAAGTTCCAGTTTTTACACAGTCCAATCTGGCCACTGTCACGAATGATGATAATGATGATGAAATGATGAGGACAGCCGGCCGCGGTGGCCGAGCGGTTCTAGGCGCTTCAGTCCGGAACCGCACGACTGCTACGGTCGCAGGTTCGAATCCAGTCTCGGGCATGAATGTGTGTGATGTCCTTAGATTAGTTAGGTTTAAGTAGTTCTAAGTTCTAGGGGACTGATGACCTCAGAAGTTAAGTCCCATAGTGCTCAGAGCCATTTGAACCAATTGATGAGGACAACACAAACACCAAGTTCCTGCACAGAGAAAATGCCAAACCCGGCCGGTAATCGAACCCGGGACCCTGTGGTCCAGAGGCGGCAGCTATAGCCACCCGACCACGAGCTGCGGACGAAGAAGATAATGAACACAAACTTTGCTGATAGTATGCTACTGAAGTAGGTCAGACGCTTTCGCTTTTTTGTGCTTCATTAGTGGTAATATGATGTTTAGGAGCTATAATCCACTATTACACGTAAGTGTGAACATGGTGATGGAGACATTATAGTTCAAGCTTGTATAACAACGAGAAACAAAGATATAAAATAAACAAAGGTAAATACAAAGCTGGTTTCAGTGTCTTGGGAATTTTACTGAACAAAACAAGTGTTTTTTGCCCCCCAGACCTCCATCCTGAATGAAATCAGCTGTTTATAACATTTTTAAGTAACGAAGGAAAGAGACAGGCATGGAGGCCTAAAAAATTATTTGCTGGTCCACTACCCCTGAAGATCTCGCTGTATGGTGGTACAACATGCAATGTGTGGTTTTTCTCGGCAATAAAATGGGCGGCAATGTTGTTTATGTTCATCTCTATTTCAATTTTCTGTACAGGTTCCGGATCTCTTTGAACCCAGGTGATGCCAAACTTTTTTTGATGTGTGGACTACTTCTAATCCGAGCAATTCGCACTTAGTCTTCCACTCTTAGTGTCCCTTTTGGTTCTTGTATATACTGCATATTACCGTCTCTCCCTATAGTATACCCCTATTTTTCTCAGAATTTCTCACGTCTTGGACCATTTACATTGTCCAAAGTTTCCTTAAGGTCGGAAAAGTCCTATGAACGTGTCTTGATTTTTCTTCAGTAGTGCTTCTATTATCAGCTTGTACGTGTGAACTTCCTTTCCGGTGCCCTTCCCTTTCCTAAAGCTAAACTGATCGTGATCTAACGATCCCCAATTTTCCTTTCCATTCATCTGTATAGTATTCTAGTCAGCAACTTGAATGCATGAGCTTTTATGCTGGTTGTGCGATAATTCTCGCACTAGTCGGCTCTTGCAATCTTCGGAACTATATGGATGATGTTTTTCCTTAAGTCTAATGGTATATCACCCGTCTCATATGTTCTGCACGCCACTTCCCCAAATGATTTTAGAAATTCCAGTGGAATATTATCTGACTTTTCTGTCTTATTCGACCTTAAGTCTTCCAAAGCTCTTTTAAATTCTGATTCTAAAGCTCGATCTCCTATCTCTTGCCTATCGACTCATACTTCTTGTTCTTGTATGATGTCATCAGAAAAGTCATCCTCATCATAGAGGCTGACAATGTACTCATTCTACCCATTCGCTCTCTCCTTTACGTTTAACAGTGGAATTATGATTGCAATCTTAGTGTCCCTGCCCTTGCTTTTCTTTATTCTAAGTCAGTCCTTCAGACAGTAATTTCTTTTTCTGTTTCTTTACGTTTTGCACGCAGCTATTTCGCCTTAGCTTCCCTGCACTTGCTGTTTATCTCATTCCTAAGTGACATGTATTTCTGAATCTCCCTTAACACTTTTTAACTTCCTTCTTTCGTCTTCTGTTACCCTACGTTTCCTCGGAGTTTCCTTTCTCATACCTACGTTTGTCTGTACAACATGGATGACTGCTCTTTTTAGAGATGCTCGCCCCTCAACTGAACTGTCTACTGAGCTATTTATTATCGCAGTACCTAAAGCTTCAGAGAACTTCAAACATGTCACTTCATTCCTTAGTGCTTCCGTATACCATTTCATTGCTCACTGTTTCTTGGTCATGAATTTCTTAAACGTTTGTCTACTCTTCATCGTTACTAAATTGTGATCTGAGTCTATATCTGCTCCTCGGTGCGCCTGTCATTCCGATATCTGATCTCTAAATCTCTGCCTGATTATGATGTAACCTATCTGGAATCTTCCCTATCTTTCGGGATTTTTCCAAGTGGACCTCCTGTTGTGTATTCGCTATTACTATTTCAAATTTATTGCAGAAGTCAATCAGCCTTGCTCCACTCACATTCATACCACCAAGCACATATCCTCTCGTATCCCTTTCTTCTATTTTGCATACTGAAGCTTTATTGCAGAACTCAGATATTCTTCATCCTCTCTCACTCCTACTACGAAGCCCATACCCCTACAATGGCATTCCAATCACGCATGACTGTTAGATTGTCATCTCCCTTCACGTAATAAATTATCCATTCAATGTACTCATACATTTTCTCTATCTCTTTATTTTCTGCTTGTAGCATCGGCATATATACCTGAACTAATGTTGTCGGTGTTGGTTTGTTGTCGATTCTGATGAGAATAACCCTATCACCGACCTGTTAGCAGTAAGTCACATAGTGCTTTACCTTCCTCTACCTAACGAATCCTTCACCCATCATTCCGTTTTCTGCTGCTCTAGCATTACCGTATAGTCATCTGATCAGAAATCCTTGTCTTCATTCCATTTCACTTCACTTGACCCCCGCCCCCTCCCCCCCCCCCCCCATCACCCCTTCACTGTCTCCAGGCTGAGCGTTTGCACTTCCATATTCAGATTTTCTAGCTCCCTTACCACGCTGAAGCTCCTAAAATTTCACGTCCCGAATGATTGAACGTTATCCCTTCATTGGTTATTCAGTCTTTTTCTCATGGTCACCTCCGCTTTGGGAGCGCTCTCCCGGAAGCCCGAATGGGGGACGAGTCCGGAATCTTTTGCCAATGTCGAGGTCATCATGACACTTTTTGAATTACAAGCTACATGTCCTTTGGTTGTGTCTTTGGTGCAGTGATTTCCATTGCCTTCTGCATCCTCATGCATTGCTGATACTTCTCCGTTTTAGGGGAAAGAGAGTGCCCTGAAACTCTGTCCGCTCCTCCGCCGTCTTTGATAAGGCCACTGGATGAGTGAGGGTCACTTCTTATACTGGAAGGCTTGCTGATGATTTTTATTCATAATTTAAGGAGAGGCGGGGCTCGAACCTGGGACCGAGAAAGTTTCGATTAGCAAGCAAAGACACTACCCCTAAACCTTAGAGGTAACTCAGACAAGCAGATTTAAAAGCTTTAGGGAACAATATCCGATGTAACTGATTAGTCACACGTCGCTAAGCGACAATAAGTAAATTCATTGTTGATTTGTTATTCCAAATTTGCTGGGTTTAGAAGCAGAGCCTGTGGTGTCTGGACTATATGCACTCAGTCTTCAGGTCACAAGTGGCCCATCGGGACCATCCGACCGCCGTGTCATCCTCAGCGGAGGATGCGGATAGGAGGAGCGTGTGGTCAGCACACCGCTCTCCCGGTCGTTATGATGGTTTTCTTTGACCGGATCCGCTAATATTCGGTCGAGTAGCTCCTCAATTGGCATCACGAGGCTGAGTGGACCCGAAATACGGCAAAAGCGCATGGCGGCCTGGACTGTCACCCATCCAAGTGCCGGCCACACCCGACAGCGCCTAACTTCGGTGCTCTCACGGGAACCGGTGTATCCACTGTGGCAAGGCCGTTGCCCAGTGTCTGGACTATGACCTTGTTAAATTCCCCGTTACTGGAACTAGGTGAGAAAGACCAGCTGCAGGCTTCAGGCATCGGGTTATCGTGGAGCGGACTTCTGGCATGTTTTATGAATTACCCCAAGGACGGCACAGCCATGTGAGAAGGCCCTCACAGGTAACAGTGCTCCCAGGCCGGGGTACCGCAATGCGCCTTTATAGAGCTGTACGAACTACGAGTGGTCCTTGAGGAAGCGGAGAGGGATAGCCAGAAGCCGGCCGGGGTGTCCGACGGTTCTAGGCACTACAGTCTGGAACCACGCGACCGCTACGGTTGCAGGTTCGAATCCTACCTCGGGCATGGATGTGCGTGATGTCCTTAGGTTAGTTAGGTTTAAGTAGTTCTAATTTCTAGGGGACTGATGACCTAAGAAGTTAAGTGCCATAGCGCTCAGACCCATTTGAACCTTTTTTTTTTTTTATAGCCAGAAAGGCACGCTGACTTTCCTATAGGCATGTGCGGATAGCGAGCCACAGTCATTTTACAGTACACAGCGTGGTTACGACCTGCGTGAGAGCCCGTCCAGTGTCAACTTGTAGTCTGTTTTCAGAAATACAGGCACTTGCAGAGTGCTTCCCCTCCATTCTAGAAGGTGCGGAGAAATCCTCGGTTGTCACAACTGCAAAACACGCAAGTGCTCCCCTCCGACGGGTGGTTTGAGGGTGAGGTGGAAGATAGACAGGAAGACACAATTGGTGTTCATAGTCTGGGAACGCAGGGCGAAGTTTCGTCCCGGAGATAGCGAGATGTGTCTGGCACAAACATGGTTCAAATGGCTCTGAACACTATGGGACTTAACATCTGAGGTCATTAGTCCCGTAGAACTTAGAACTACTTAAACCTAACTAACCAAATGACATTACACACATCCATGCCCGAGGCAGGATTCGAACCTGCGACAGTAGCGCTCGGGCGGTTCCAGACTGAAGCGCCTAGAACCGCTCGGCCACACCGGCCGGCTGTCTGGCACGGAATGGCGCTTCGTTCTCCGCTTTATTGAGTAAGTCTCACATTTCGCATTTGCGCTGCGCTTCATCTGCGCAGCTCAAAATTTGTGAGTTTATTCTGCAACGGGAATTTTGTTTTTATAGTAAATATTTTACACTGGGATCTTGAGTCAGTCTTCTCCAGTATTATTGCATTTGCGAGCTGTTGAGACCTTGAAAAGTCATTTGCTTGTTGAGCAGAAATCCGCCAAGTAGCATTCAGGGCAGGTGTAGAGCGAAATAGTGGAAAAATTTAATTTTTATTGCATGATTTATTAGATTAATGCTTCAAAATCGACATCTCGAAGCTCCATAATCTCAATCTGCCTAGAAATAGGTTTCGATAAATTTTCTTGGCCGTCTTTATCTGTGCGGTGATTGACACCTTCTCTACACTAGACATTTTTGTGTTAATTTTTCGGGCACATAATCGAAAAAAACTACAGATGTCTCTAGAAGGCTGTGAAATCAATGAAGGCTTAGAAATTAGAATGTGAAAAGCCACTGGGACGTTTTAACATACTAAACGGCAAATAAATTCACACATTACAAATATATTATGGAAAAGACATCAGGAACAGATTATATAATGTGAAAACAAACAGCAAGGAGCGTGGGAAATATCCTTCCACAAACTTTCCACAGATGAGAACCCTCAGCACTTCCTCTGTGACATATCGTGATGCTAATATCTTCAGTCAGAAGATAGTGGAAAGCCGTACACCCATAAGCATGATTTACCGCTTGCTGTTTTAAATGTTATAAAATCAACTTTTAGATACTTAACCATTCCTAAACTGCTGAAAAAATGTGTACATGACAGAAACACGAATTACCAATGAAGGGTACTATCAATTTATGTGGATGCGTTGTCCAAAAACAGTATTTGTGTACCCAAATGTTGTGAGAATAGCTGCATCTGATGCCTGTCTATTGTTTAGTAGTGGAAATGTAGGTAGGATTAAGTGCCTGCACAGATTAGGCTTCCATCCATATGCATCCACACTGAAGTTACTCCCAAGGTCCGATGAAGCACGACTCGGCAAAGACCAGGAGAAGAAGGAAATATGCAAAAGCCGGGAGGCAAGGGAGGTAGGGGACAGAATTCTCCAGGAAGACAAGGTAGAGAATGAAGATTATGGATATGGACAGCATTAGTGACTAGAGATACGGCAATATTACGAAAAATTGATATAAAAATTTTCAATGAAATTTTCCATAGAGTGATTTTTTGAGGTACAATGTACCTTTTCTCAGGAAACATAAAAGCTAACAACCTGAAATTTCACACAATTTTTAAAAATCATTTACTGTTCACTCCTGTACAGCACTTTATCTTGTATCTGAGTAAAATTATCCTCACTCTGTGAAGAAAATAAAACAGTTTGTTTAACATAAAACTATCACATTAATTTGAAACTAACTATGAGCTCAAACAAAAATCTGTTGCATGTGTTTTAGTAGCTTTTTATGCAGATGCAAGTGGCAAAATTTCAGTTTTAATACGTTATTAGTTTATGAGAAAAGGCACATTATATGTACACTGGTAATTAGAAATTCAAATTCTTATAAAATGAATGTCCATGAAAATTATGAAAGAAACACTGCACAGAATATTGTGCACTATGTTCTACTTAAGTCTCAAATTTCAACATCGTTAACTGTAGTATTGTAGGAGATATCAGTATTTAAACGTCAGTATTCACTTTGGCTTACGTCTGCCCTTCAGATGCCTGTAGCATTTCTACACTGTTTTCTAAATAGCCAAGAATTTTGTGTCACAGCTGATTAAATCCTGGCCAAGAGAAGTGTACTAGTATCAAATGTAGACTTTAGTCTGAGGGAGAAATTTCTGAGAATGTACGTTTGCAGCACGGCATTGTATAATAGTGAAACATGGACAAAGGGGAAACCGGAACAGAAGACAATTGAAGCATTTCAGTTGTGGTGCTGCAGATGAATGTTGAAAATTTGGTGGACTGATAAGGAAAGGAATGAGGAAAGGGATATATGGAAAACACTGACATGGAGAAAGGGAAGGATGATAAAATATATGTTAAGACATCAGGGAATAACTTCCATGGCACTAGAGGGAGCAGTAGAGGGTAAAAAACTGTAGACGAAGACAGAGATCGAAATGCACCCAGCAAATAGTGGAGGACATAGCTAACAATTGCTAATCTGAGATGAAAAGGTTGACACAACAAAGGAATTCGTGGCGAGCTGCGTCCGGCTAGGAGACTGATGACACAAAAAAAAGGGGTTAATGTAATTCTGTGATCAGCAGTTTTTATCCTTGACATAGTGAATAGTCGCTTTAGTCTACATTTACCTGTGAATCATTTATTTAGGATCAATAAATTAACGGTTAATTTTAACGAATACTATCATTTTTTCGTTCTACAACTACCTCATGAGGCGATCTTTTTTCTCTCAATAAATAACATAAGTCGGTTCTGTAAGGCAGAATTGTGCACTCGCAATGTCTGCATTCCAGTGTAAAACAAGAGCTATTACTTGGAAAAGTTTTGATTAAAAAGGGAAGTTTGTTGTCTCATTTCCTTTAAATATATTGGTTGACTTTTAGTAATTAAACTTCACCTGGATCTGCAATGAGCAGCATGACTGATTATCATTGCCAATGTCATTGTGTGATGTAAGTTTACAAGATACAGAATTGCTTGTTGAGTTCGCAAGTGTGGCAGGCAACTTGCAGTCACTACTGCCGAATTGCAATCAACCCATGCGAACCACAACTAACGAAACACGTTGTTTGTTGTTACGGTGTTAAGGTGTTGCGGTCTGCTAGACTGCGCCTTGTGAAATACATAACTGTTTTCTCAGTATAGTACAAAATGTGTTCGCAGGAACGTGTCAATTTCAACGATCCTAGTTTGATTACATTGTTAGTCGGTGAACTGAGGAAGAAGTCAGAGACATAATTCGAGAAACAGGGGAAAAAGACGGTGATTTTAGGATGGAGAGTGATCACAGCTCTGCTAGAGAAGGATCATTCAGAGTAAGAGCCTTAGGACAACTTGACGTGAACCTTTCTGTTTCTCCAATAAAATACTTAGATGTTAGTTCAAACCAAATGTGATCTGAGTGGTGATAAAGAAGAACATAGATCCCAGGATTGAATGTCAGCTTTGCAGTTATGCTTTACGTGTGTAGCAAGGGCATTTTTACGTGCAAGTTTAAACCCTGGACTTCAGTTTTATGTGAAAGATTACTTGCTACAGAGACACCAAAATTTTTCAAAATTTAAAGTTCAGTTCTCCAACAGTTCGTTTATACTGTAGGCTGTTTAAGTTTTTATGTTGGTAACGCCATGTAGTGCTCTGTCTGAAAATCACTGACTGTGCCGTGTGCAGCCTGTGGCTGGTTGGCATTGTTGGAATATTCGCTAGTGTAGTGTTGGGCAGTTGGATGTGAACAGCGCGTAGCGTTGCGCAGTTGGAGGTGAGCCGCCAGCAGCGGTGGATGTAGGGAGAGAGATGGCAGAGTTTTGAGAGCGAACGATCTGGACGTGTGTCCGTCAGAAAAAGGAAATTTGTTAAGACTTGATGTCATGACCTGATATACAGGGTGTCCGAAAAGTCTTTCCCTTATTACATAAATTAATAACTCAGGCTAGAAGTAAGATACAAATATGAAACTGGTGTCTAATTGTTTACGAATTATCAAAGTTTTTTTCACACATCAGTAAACTTCCACATGAGCACCCTTCGTAGCACGTAGCACATCTAGGCGATATTCACTTTCCGTCCACACATTAGCCAACATCGCTGGAGGGATCGATTCAACGACTGTGGTTATCCTTTGCCGCAGGGTTTCGAGATCTGGTACACGTGTTCGGTAGACCTCGTCCTTGACGTAACCCCATAAAAATAAGTCTAATGCGATTATGTCAGGAGAGCGTGGAGGCCAAACCGTTGGCCCATCACGACCAATCCATCGCCCAGGAAAGGTCATATCGAGATAGGCACGGACGTCCAAACCCCAACGAGGTGGTGCACCGTCTTGCTGGAACAAGTCATCGGGGTGAAACTGAAGCAGCTGAGGAACAGCATACAGTTGCAACATGTCCAGATAAACTGCAGATGTGATGGTAGGCTCAGCGAAGAAGAATGGCCCGATAATTCGATCGTGCAATAGCGCGGACCAAACATTCACCTTTGGACTGCCTCTGGTGCACTCCATGGCCTCGCCAGGGGGTTGTGAACCCCAATCGCGCACATTATGGTGATTCACTACTCCACTGGCAAAAAAGGTCGCTTCGTCGGAAAAGGCAATTCGTCTGAGATAACTATCATCGTCCTCAATACGTGATAGCATTTCGACTGCAAAGTCATATCGACGTGTTCCGTCATTGGGCAATAAGGCCTGAACGATTTGCACTTCGCATGCACAAAACAATAAACGTTTGTGTAAAATGTCATGGAGAGAGCTTTTTGGCATCTGTAATTCACGAGAGGCCCTGCGCACCGATTTCTTCGGACTTCGCAGAAAAACTGCCTTACAACTTCCACCCTGGCTGCTGGGTTCTCGGTCGACCAGACCTCGGAAGGTGAGCACTGTGGTTGGTGATCGTGTCTCATGGTACCACAGGACAAACTGTGCCTTCTCCTGATTGGTCAACATGGCTTCTTGGCCACTGCACCTTATCCACTACTTACGTACTGCGATCCTAAAGCAGAAAAAACCTTTGATAGTTGTAAACAATTCGACACAAGTTTCATATTTGTATCTTATTCTAGCCTGAGTTATCAATTTATGTAATAGGGAAAGTCTTTTCGGACACCCTGTACAGGGTGGTCCATTGATCGTGACCGGGCCAAATATCTCACGAAATAAGTGTCAAACGAAAAAACTACAAAGAACTAAGCATGTCTAGCTTGAAGGGGGAAACCAGATGGCGCTATAGTTGGCCCGCTAGATGGCACTGCCATAGGTCAAACGGATATCAACTGCGTTTTTTTTAAATATTACCACCCATTTATTATTACATATTCATGTAGTGCGTACAGAAAGATGAATGTTTTAGTTGGACTACTTTCTTCGGTTTGTGATAGATGGCGCTGTAATAGTCGCAAACATATGGCTCACAAGGTAGGTAGGTTTTTTTAAATTAAAATACAGAACGTAGGTACGTTTGAACATTTTATTTCGGTTGTTCCAATGTGATACATGTACCTTTGTGAACTTATCATTTTTGAGAACGCATGATTTTACAGCATGATTACCTGTAAATACCACATTAAAGCAATAAATGCTCAAAATGATGTCCGTCAACCTCAATGCATTTGGCACTGCGTGTAACGACATTCCTCTCAACAGCGAGTAGTTCGCCTTCCGTAATGTTCGCAGATGCATTGACAATATGCTGACGCATGTTGTCAGACGTTGTCGGTCGATCACGACAGCAAATATCCTTCAACTTTCCCCACAGAAAGAAATCCAGGAACGTCAGATCCGGTGAACGTGCGGGCCATCGTATGTTGCTTCGGCGACCAATCCACCTGTCATGAAATATGCTATTCAATACCGCTTCAACCGCACGCGAGCTATGTGCCGGACATCCATCATGTTGGAAGTACATCGCCATTCTGTCATGCAGTAAAATCATGCAGTGAAACATCTTGTAGTAACATCGGTAGAACATTACATAGGAAATCAGCATACGTTGCATTATTTAGATTGCCATCGATAAAATGGGGGCCAATTATCCTTCCTCCCATATTGCCGCACCATACATTAACTCGCCAAGGTCGCTGATGTTCCACTTGTCGCAGCCATCCTGGATTTTCCGTTGCCCAATAGTGCATATTATGCCGGTTTACGTTACCGCTGTTGGTGAATGACGCTTCGTCACTAAATAGAACGCGTGCAAAAAATCTGTCATCTTCCCGTAATTCCTCTTGTGCCCAGTGGCAGAACTGTACATGACGTTCAAGGTCGTCTCCTTGCAATTCCTGGTGCATAGAAATATGGTACGAGTGCAATCGATGTTGATAGCATTCTCAACACCGACGTTTTTGAGAATCGCGATTCTCGCGCAATTTGTCTGCTACTGATATGCGGATTGGCCGCGACAGCAGCTAAAACACCTACTTGGGCATCATCATTTGTTGCAGGTCGTGGCTGACGTTTCACATGTGGCTGAGCACTTTCTGTTTCCTTGAATAACGTAACTATCCGGCGAACGGTCCGGACACTTAGATGACGTCGTCCAGGATACCGAGCAGCATACATAGCACACGCCCGTTGGGCATTTTCATCACAGTAGCCATACATCGACACGATACTGACCTTTTCCGAAATTGGTAAACGGTCCACTTTAACACGGGTAATGTATCACGAAGCAAATATCGTCCGCACTGGCGGAATGTTACGTGCCACGTACTTATACGTTTGTGACTATTACAGCGCCATCTATCACAAAGTGAAAAATGTGGTCCAACTAAAACATTCATATTTCTTTACGTTCTCCACGAATATGTAATAAAAATGGGGGTTCCTATTTAAAAAAAAAGAAGCAGTTGATATTCGTTTGACCTATGGCAGCGCCATCTAGCGGGCCAACCATAGCGCCATCTGGTTTCCCCTTCAAGCCAGACGAGTTTCGTTCTTTGTAGCGGGCCAACCATAGCGCCATCTGGTTTCCCCCTTCAAGCCAGACGAGTTTCGTTCTTTGTAGTTTTTTCGTTTGATGCTTATTTCGTGAGATATTTGGCCCTGTCTCTATCAGTGGACCACCCTGTTTATATCAAAACTTTGGAAGACTATTAAGGTAAATACATTGTTTGTTCTCTATCAAAATCTTTCATTTGCTAACTATGCCTGTCAGATCAGTTCAGTTCAGTAGTGTCTTCAGTAGTTAGAATCTTTCATTTAGAAGGCAGTATTGGCGCCCACTGTATTGCAGTAGTTCGAGTAACGAAGATTTTTGTGAGGTCAGTGATTCATGAAAGGTATAGTTTATTGTTAGTCAGGGCCATTCTTTCGTAGGGATTATTGAAAGTCAGACTGCGTTCCGCTAAAAAATTATTGTGTGTCAGTTTAGTGATGATCAGAATAAGTAAAGAGAGAACTGTCTGACTACGTTCAGTTTTACTCGGCTGTCTTTGTATCAAAGAACGTAGAAGTTTACCAGCACAGTAATTCATAATTTTCCAAAGGAGGCGTTTCACTGTGTAAGAAGCTGCTCTAAAGTATGGGAGTTTGTATGATGAGAAGTAAACTTACGCATGCTTCATTTAGAGCGATTACATGAATATAGAGTATTTAAACAATACTTCAACAATTTACGGCTTTCTAGCATGACTGGATGTTGAAGGGTAAGCAACTTGTGATAGTATTTCAATATGACAAACAGCCAAAGTTGCAAAATAGCTCTATTCATCATCAGGTAATAAAAAGTACTTTTTTGCAACTTTGGCTGTTTGCCATGTTGAAATAGGACTTAAACAATTATAAAAATTAACGTTATACAACTTAAGGGGGGTAGGACGTTAAACGGGCCGACTTGGAGCAGGAGAGGCACCACAGGACATTTTAATTTACACTGTCTATACTTTTACAAATAAATTCATAAAACTTTGTTAGCATGACCAGGAAGGTTTCAGGATTCACACTCATAGCAGAGGAGGTTCAAAAACATAACAAAACAATTTTTTTTACATGTGAAATTTCATCATTTTTTCACTTGGTATTAGCTGCATTTGTTGTTGTAGGTACACTTTTCTTCATTAGTAAGAGAGATTCTTCGATGAGTTTTGCACAGCATACAAACAATACTTATGGGTGTATGAAACTCTAGAATTTTCCAAATCTGTCAAAAAACGTGGTAAAAATTGAGATAATTAACTATAAAACTCCAGTTTTCTTTAAGCACAAAGTTTAAAACGTAACGGCACATTCATTTTTCCATAGAGTTTCATACACCTGTAAGTATGATTTGTAAGCTGTGCAAAATTCATCGAACAGTGTACCTATAGCAACAAATGCAGCCAACAGTAAGTGAAAAAAATCATGATATTTCACATTTAAAAAATATTATTTTTTCGTGTTTTTGAGCTTCCACTGCTATGAGTGTAAATCCTGAATCCTTCCCGGTCATGCTGACAAAGTTTTAAGAATTTATTTGTAAAAGTATTGTTGTTGTTGTTGTTGTGGTCTTCAGTCCTGAGACTCGTTTGATGCACCTCTCCACGCTACTCTATCCTGTGCAAGCTTCTTCATCTCCCAGTACATACTGCAGCCTACATCCTTCTGAATCTGCATAGTGTATTCATCTCTTGGTCTCCCTCTACGATTTTTACCCTCCACGCTGCCCTCCAATACTAAATTGGTGATCCCTTGATGTCCTACCAACCGATCCCTTCTTCTGGTGAAGTTGTGCGACAAACTCCTCTTCTCCACAGTTCTATTCAATACCTCCTCATTAGTTATGTGGTCTACCCATCTAATCTTCAACATTCTTCTTTAGCACCACATTTCGAAAGCTTCTATTCTCTTCTTGTCCAAACTATTTATCGTCCATGTTTCACTTCCATACGTGGCTACACTCCATACAAATACTTTCAGAAACGACTTCCTGACACTTAAATCTATACTCGATGTTAACAAATTTCTCTTCTTCAGAAACGCTTTCCTGGCCATTGCCAGTCTACATTTTATATCTTCTCTACTTCGACCATCATCAGTTATTTTGCTCCCCAAACAGCTAAACTCCTTTACTACTTAAAATGCCTCGTTTCCTAATCTAATTCCCTCAGCATCACCCGACTTAATTCGACTACATTCCATTATCCTTGTTTTGCTTTTGTTGATGTTCATGTTATACCCTCTTTTCAAGACACTGTCCATTCTGTAAAGGTATAGACAGTGCAAATTAAAATGTCCTGTGGTGCCTCTCCTTCTCGGAGTCGGCCCGTTTGACGTCCTTAATTTAAAATATCAAGTGATTTGCGTTCTAAATGTCGCTTTAAATGTAGGGGTCTGTAAGACACCACATAGTAACATACGTTACAGGAAAGTCACTGAGTGAGTTGAGGGTTAAGCGCAGATGACGAAAGAAGTTTGGTTGACGAAAAAAGAAGTAAATGGTTCAAATGGCTCTGAGCACTATGGGACTTAACTTCTGAGGTCATCAGTCAACTAGAACTTAGAACTACTTAAACCTAACTAACCTAAGGACATCACACACATCCATGCCCGAGGCAGGATTCGAACCTGCGACCGTAGCAGACGCGTGGTTCCAGACTGTAGCGCCTAGAGCCGCTCGGCCACTCCGGCCGGCAAAAAAGAAGTAAAGTAAAACCGCTCCCATTGTACACAGTGAATTTGGAGGGACTGCATTCTTTCTGTTCCTTCGTGCACGGACCTTCTTCCACTCCGGTAACAAAGTGGTGGAATGCAGCGACGAGCGCGCAGGGGCCGCGGTTTCGCTCCGGTGGGACGGCCAGCGGCCGGCAGCGGCAGCTGGCGGTGCGGGGCGGGGCGGTCAGCGCAGAGTCAATATTGACGGCTGATGAGGTGCAGCCAATCAGGGAGCCGTTGTGTGCGCGTCTCTGATTGCGGTACACAATCACCTGCAGCGCACTGCAAATTTGCTCGTCCGTCTTTACACACTGCAATTAACTTCTTACTGGCGGCGCGGCGCGGCTCGGCGGTCCTCGAGGCGGGGTTATTGCCGCGGACGTGGCCGCTCGCTGCGCGCCGTCGCTGCCGTGTTTGTCGCCGTGTCGGCTGCGCCCGGCCGGCCACCTCTCCACTCGCTACTCGCCGCTGTCGTCCAGGGCGGCCGCCCTCGACGCGACGCGGACACGCCCGCGCGGGGGCGCTTTATTGCGCGACGCGACACCCTGAGGGCGCCGGCACAGTTTTCTCACTCACACCTGCGCTACCTGTACGCCAGGACGCTCTGCACGCAGGGTCTGATAGTGGCGTTCGATTCACAAACTTCCGGCAACTATCTACTTGTGCATTTTATGCGTTGTCTGGCACTCCCACAGGGTTTAATTCTGGGTCCATTTCTATTTATTATACTTCTTAGACATCTAAATGTCCATCCACTCGACATCCCTATAGCAGAAGCGTACCAATAATTAATGTAGCACATGAACAGGAGTTAGTGAGTGTGGAACCCTTTATTGCATGACACTCACAGGTCACCAGCGTGGTTTTTTCACTCACACATTAGGCTGTCTCTATGCCAGCACACTCTCTATGCATAAAACAGCAGTGAGCTTTGATTCGCGAACGTCTGAATAAAATCTCTTGTGATTGGTGACTACTTGTGTATTTTACACACCTGGAAATACCTTAGTGTATGGCAGTAACATAGGGTTTAATTTTGGGTCCACTTCTATTTCTTGTACAAGGAAATGTCGTTTCACTTGATAATCAGAAAGCAGAAGCATACCAACAATTAATGTAGCACATGAACAGGCTATGCTTTATTATATATGATGGTAGTATCTGTTCCCAAAAGAACACTTACCGTAGATGAACATGCAGCTTTGCTAGAAATGAAATGATAATTAAATGGACACCCTAGCTGCAAACAGGCGTTGATGTACATCATTGGGGAGTGTGCAAGGGATAAGTCCCTGCAGGTGCACTATCCTCTGTGCCCTCGGCAGCTCAGATGGATAGAGTGTCTGCCATATAAGCAGGCGATCCCGGGTTCGAGTCCCGGTCAGGGCACACATTTTCAACATGTGCCCAATGAAGTACATCAACGCCTGTTTGCAGCTAGGGTGTGCATTTAATTACCAATTCATTTCTATCCTTTATTGTTTGACATTAGAAGGGCACTCAGACTTTAGGCTACCTCTACATCAGTGTCCTCTGTATGCAGAATGCAGTCGTGGGGTTCGATGTCAAACGTCCTCAACGTAACATCTTTCTGAAACACAAATTTTTTAAAGAAAGACGTTTTAATAAGTAAACTGCAGTTTTCTTATTACAGTTGAAGTACGATGTCTGGAACCATCTTCAGATATGTAAACAAATGGAGGAAACCAGCCTAAGAAATTTTGTACAATCAAGTGTGATATAAAAACAGACCAAAAACTAAACTATGAGGGCCAATTCTTATAGTTAAAGAGAGTATATGTAACATCCATTTAACACTGTATTAAAAAATTAATTAATGCTTGTATGGTAAAATGCCGTTCAAAATGTAAAAAAAAGGGCAGAGAATACGCACTGCAAAGCATCATTAGGTGTAATCATGCAATGACACGCATCTGTTAATATCAACACAATGACAGTACATAGTTTAAAACCATCACTGCAACCAAGCCACGTTATAGACCAGCCCAAAAAACTTTAGATCAGAAATTTTTAAATGCTGTATATTACAGACCTTCTCATTCAGGGGGCGATTTGCAGATTGCAGTATCTGAAAAAATGCTGAAGAAACAAGATCGCATTTGTATATTTATTTTGAACTGATGACTGGTTCCAACAGTACTTCGCTCTCATCTTTGGATCTCATCCGTTTCAGAATTATGCCATTTACTTTGACAATGCTGAAAATTTAAATAGTATTAATGATATGCTGATTGGTTGTGATCTGCATACTGGTAGAGCTTGCATTTCTAAACTACTTAAATTTTCAACTTTGTCAAAATGTAAGCCACAATTTTGAAGATTAGATGCAGAGATAACAGCACAGTGTTGTATTCAACTGAAAATAAATATTTAAATTCGATCCTGGCTCTGAAGTATTTCTTCAAATATCTTACAAAGCTTATCTCTACATTCCAGTGAATTTTAAAATTATGAAGATAACAATGATATGAAGTTAAAATTATAAGGCCGGGATGCTGTATCACATCGTTAACTGCCAGTCTGCCGAGTGAGGAGACAAGCCCTACATATTTGGCTATAATTCAAGAATAATTAATTTGTAGAGGTAAGCTTTATAACACTTCTGGTCTAAAATTCTGTCGGCAGGTCTACAATCTGGCTTGCTCCCAGTGATGTTTTTAAAGTGTGTACTGTCATTATGTTTGTATTATGAATGCATATCATTGCACGATTACAGCTAAAGGTATCTTCCAAAGCATATTCACCGCTTTTTTACACTTTGAACAACGATATCTTGTCAGCTTTAACATATTTTGTGGTACAATGTTAAATGTATTTGTCAAACATTACTTTTACTATTAGTATTGGTTCCCATCATATTTTTATCAGCTTTTATACGCTGGTCTTATATCCTAATTGATGTACAAAATTTTCTTAGGCTGCTTTCCTTCATTTGTTTCCACATCTGAAGATGGTTGCAGATAGTACCCGGAACTAGTTATCGTACTTTAGTTGTAATAGGCATCAAAATATTTTACTTTAAGAAATATTTGTTTAAGGAACCACATCATTTTCAGGTTTCAGCAATAATATCTTTCGACTGTGATCTACTTCTATAATTTGTATACCTCGAAGCACCTTACTATACGTCGCAGTTCCACAGAGTTTAGTTTTTGGTACACTCCTATTCGTTATGTATGTGGATGAACATCCAATTAACATTTATTAAGCAGAACTGCCATTTTTTGAGGACGATACTAGTGTTAAACAGTTCTCATTAGAGAGAAAGCAGTGGAAGAAATTGTTAATGATCACTTTCAAATGACTGTTGAGTTGTAGCCATGTAATTTTAAGAAACACATTACATTCAGTTCTGTACAACAGAGATTCATACACACAGTTGATAATACATGAATTTGAGTCAGTGAACAGAAGATAATGTTCTTTTTTTGTTTGGAGGGGAGTACCTATTGTTGGATAATTGAACTGGAAGGAATTTATTACTAACTTGTTCAATTAGCTACATTCAACTTTTCTTATGATTGCTAGCCTTGTTAATAAACTAATCAGTCTCCTAATATTGTGCATTTTGATTCTTTCAACTCAATTATGTCAATGAGCAGTTTTATTGTGTAGCTCGTCACTTAGGAAGAAAGTAAGTTTATTGTAAAGTTCACCTAGCTTTAAACGATTTTTTAATTACTCAAGAACTACTTTAGATGTAACATTACCCTCTTCCAGAATTTTTGGATTGTTTATTTATTTATTTAAATGTGGTATTCACCATATCTTTTAATTCTGCTGTAAGGCGACCATTAGGTGGAAACTAGTTAAGGGCTAGTGAAAGAAATAATTCAAAATGTCTTTCATGCAGGGTGTGCTATACAGTTATAAGAACATTTTATAAAATAGAAGTACTGAGTGCAGAAAAGAGAGCAGTAACAATAATAATATGTGGTCTCCACCTGTAATCTTCTTGTAGGTACCTCTTCAAGGGATGAGGTATTTTAAATGAACTTTCACAGTATACACAGGGCGTAAGAGTCATCAGACTCACTTTCTTTGGTGTTCTGGCAGATATTTGCATTTTTTTCACTGTGTAGCTGGAGTCAAACGAAATAAATACTGTGTATCAAATGGTTCATGCGATGACTAGTACCGACAGAAAGTGTCAGTTTGTTTCCTGTTACGAACAAAATGGTATTTTAGGGCGAAATTTTACCTGTTCATACGATTTTGCGGACCCAAATTTGTCTAGGGCGATGTTTATTTCATCGATATGTGTTAACAGACACAGAAAAACAAGAACAACAACCAATACTCCAGCAGCAGTTACTGTGCAGCGCTGCTGTATGGCGGAAGCAGCCAACAAGGACCAGCGCACTGCTGTCACTGCTGGAGAACTCGTTATTCTTCGTGTTTTACTGGCTATATTGATACATATTCATAAAAGAAATGTGGCACTAGAATAATATTGGACTGCTATGTCGAATGCGCGCCTAAAATTCCGCTTTGAAAATCATTTTGCTCGTAAGGGAAACAAACCGACCTTTCTGTTAGCACTGGACGTCTCATCAAAGAGTTGATGACCAGCATCCGTTTGTTATGACACCAGCTGCACATTGCATCAACGAAATTGTGAACATCTGGTGAAACGCTAGAGAAAGAACACACACACACACACACACACACACACACACACATACATATTGTAAGTAGGCTGTTTATGTTTTCTTTATGTAAGTAGGCTGTTTAGGTTCTTATATTGGTAACGCCGCCGCCACGTAGCGCTCTCTGTATGAAAATGAAATCACTGGCTGTGCTGTGTGCAGTCTGTGGCTAGTTTGCATTGTTGTCTGCCATTGTAGTGTTGGGCAGCGGCAGCTGGATGTGAACAGCGCGTAGCGTTGCACAGTTGGAGGTGAGCCGCCAGCAGTGGTGGATGTGGGGAGAGAGATGGCGGAGGTTTGTAATTTGTCATGAACTGCTATATTTATATATGATGATATCAAGGTAAATACATTGTTCGTTCTCTATTAATATCTTTCATTTGCTAACTATCCCTATCAGTAGTTAGTGCCTTCCATAGTTTGAATCTTTTATTTAGCTGGCAGTAGTGGCGCTCGCTGTATTGCAGTAGCTTGAGCAGCGAAGATTTTTGTGAGGTAAGTGATTTGTGAAAGGTATAGTTTAATGTTAGTCAGGGCCATTCTTTTGTAGGGAATTTTGAAAGTCAGATTGCGTTGCGCTAACAAAATATTGTGTGTCAGTTTAAGGACAGTCGTGTATAATTGTTCAAAGGGGACGTTTCATATGTCGACCCTTAGCCTAGGATACCTCACTGGAATCTTCTGATTTTTTCTTGTAGTTTGTGTATTTAGTGTAGCTTTTGTTTATTGCTAGCGCGTAATTGTAGAGAGAATCCCCTTTGTAGTTGTAGCCTTTCATTGTTGTACAGTAAAACAGTTGTGGCATGCATATAGATTTGCACCAAGTATTTCGCAGCTACGCTTGCAATTAACTAGATATTATTTTCAGTGCTATGTTAATGTGTTCTCCTATTTTTGCACTTCAAATTGTGCTTTTCTGTGTTATCGTGTGAAATATTGTGACAATTATGGCGTGTGAAAAACGTAACACTAGGCTCCAAAGTAAATTGAGAAATGATAGTGACGACGAGCGTAGCTTGCCAGCACCACTGGGTAATGAATTAACTAATGTTCAAAGTAGTAATTTGGTAATTGCGCATAGGGAAATGGAGCGGGCGGCAAACAATGGTGTAGACAGTGAAACAGGTAGTGAACAGGGAAGCGTTATCGATCGATTGGTCGGCAACAGCTCGCCTCAGGAATCGGGAATGACAGAACACAAATGTTGCAAATACTACAGACTCAGGTTTTGGGTTCTCACCGTTTTCTCAAATGAGTCAAGACACATTTTCCGCTTGTCAAAATGTGAATGTTGCCGGTGCAAATTCACTGCCGAAAAGCACTGAGGAACATGTTTCAGACACCAGTGCATTGTTATTACAATTAATGCAACAAATGGGACAAAAGCTTGAAAAGTTAGACACAATGGAACAAAATCAGAGACAAACACAGCAAAAGTTAGACACAGTGGAACAAAATCTTCAAAAGTTAGACACAATGGAACAACACCAGAGACAAACACAGCAACGGTTAGACGCAATGGGACAAAATCTTCAAAAGTTAGACACCACACTTGAACAAACACGTGAAGATTTAACTAGTGAGTTACATAACATTGAATCGAAATGTCAAAAAGTCTGTAATGACATAAAAACACAAATTTGTGAGCATTTTCAACCCATTTTTTCGCGGCATGAAAATGTATTACAGAATCACGAAGCAGCCATAAAAGAACTGCAAACCATTGTTCATGAAAATCACAACACCTTGCAAGCTAAAATTGACTCAGTTGCATCTACCGATTCGGTTACGCAACTTGTAAAAACTCAAGAAAACTTAAAGGACACAGTAGATACGATTTCAACACAAATGGACACTCTGAAACTTGGTTCAGAAAAACACGCTGAGGAAATGTGTTCACTATCGGAGAAAGTAGCCGAACTTTCGGATAAGGTCACTAACTTATCTACAAAGGTAGATGATGATCTGAATGACACAAGACCTGTAGCCTTCACTGACACAGAAGAGTATGAACAAATTAGAAAATTCAAACAGAATCAAAATCAAATCAATACACAGTACAAAAGAGAAATCCGAGAAGTACAAGATCAGCTGACACAGGTAATACACGAATTACGTATTTCAGAGGATACTCGCGCCCCAATACGGGAAGAGGGACACAGAAATACGGAACACCCACAAAATAATAACACAGGGCATTTCGGAAGTTATGAAAGAAATTGGCAAGGTGCACCGAATTTTGAAATGGAACCGCCGAAACGACGTAACAATGACCGATATGCGACTCGCCGACATGATGACTTTGACTATAAGCTGTTCATTACTACACGTAAATTCAAAACATTTAAGAATTCTGGCAACGACATTCATCCACAAGCATGGCTCCATCAATTCTCTCATTGTTTTCCTCCCAACTGGTCATTAGAGCACAGATTAGAATTTATGTGTGGCTACTTGGAGAATGAACCAGCTGTAAGAATGCGATCGGTAATTCACGATTGCCACAGTGAAGGAGAGTTTTACCATGCCTTCCTCTCAGCATATTGGTCTCAAGCCACTCAAGATCGAGTAAAACATAGCATCATAATGATGAAACGTTTCGAACAATCTGAATTTTCCAGTCTTGTGAAATATTTTGAAGACATGTTGCATAAGAATCAGTATCTTTCAAACCCATACAGCCCCTCAGAACTCATCCGCATTTGCTTAATCAAACTGCCTGAACATTTACGACATATTATTTTGGCAGGACGTTGCAAAGACGACATTGAAGCATTTCAGGGTCTGTTACAAGAATTGGAAATTGACACTGACAATCGCGGAACGCAGGAGCACAACAATTACAGATCACATCCGTCGCAATTCCGCGATGAAAGAAATAATAACTGGACACGACAAAGCTATTCTCACAACACATATCGTGACCAAAACAGACACCACCCGTACGACAACCGTTGGCAGAGTAGTAATAATTACAGGGAAAGATCACCTCTCCGCGGTAGTGACTATCACAGAGACAATCAGAGAAACAGACAATATGGGAACCAAAATAATTATTATTACGGGAGACAGAATAACTTTAGATGCAACGGTCCAGCGCGCAGTTACGATTCAGGGAGAAATTCTCCACCACTTAACCGACAAGAAAGAAACTACAGGAACTACCGACATGACGACAGACGATGTGATCGTAACGACAGACCTGAATTGCATCAGAACTGGCGGGATTCAAACAGGGCAGGGCCCTCTCGTCACGGTGAATTTGTAGAAGTTAGGTCTCCAAATCCCAATAACGACGCGCGCCAACAAAGAGACAGTAGGCAATGACTCACACCGCTGGCAGCCACAAAACGTTCTTATGACACTAACGACGCAGCTGCCGTAGCTAGTAATTACGTAAAAATGAAAGATATTAATAGAGAACGAACAATGTATTTACCTTGATATCATCATATATAAATATAGCAGTTCATGACAAATTACAAACCTCCGCCATCTCTCTCCCCACATCCACCACTGCTGGCGGCTCACCTCCAACTGTGCAACGCTACGCGCTGTTCACATCCAGCTGCCGCTGCCCAACACTACAATGGCAGACAACAATGCAAACTAGCCACAGACTGCACACAGCACAGCCAGTGATTTCATTTTCATACAGAGAGCGCTACGTGGCGGCGGCGTTACCAATATAAGAACCTAAACAGCCTACTTACATAAAGAAAACATAAACAGCCTACTTACATACTATTAATATCTTTCATTTGCTAACTATCCCTATCAGTAGTTAGTGCCTTCCATAGTTTGAATCTTTTATTTAGCTGGCAGTAGTGGCGCTCGCTGTATTGCAGTAGCTTGAGCAGCGAAGATTTTTGTGAGGTAAGTGATTTGTGAAAGGTATAGCTTAATGTTAGTCAGGGCCATTCTTTTGTAGGGAATTTTGAAAGTCAGATTGCGTTGCGCTAACAAAATATTGTGTGTCAGTTTAAGGACAGTCGTGTATAATTGTTCAAAGGGGACGTTTCAATATATATATATATATATATATATATATATATATATATGTGTGTGTGTGTGTGTGTGTGTGTGTGTGTGTGTGTGTGTGTGTGTCTGTCCTACAGGTCGTCAGGTCCATGTATATATATATATGAAATTCGTCGCAAGTGATTCATCACAGTTTGAGAAGATATCAGTGTCTATACCTTCAACTGTAGAAGAAAAAAGTGATCTTTGTTAGTAATTACTAAAGCTGTCGGCGGTGTCTAACAGGTAGTAAAGGAGGTTATAAATCGACCTAAAACGAATTGTTAGTGGCGTACATCAGCCAGCCACTAATTCGTTTTAGGCTACTGTATTCAAAAAGTACCGTTACCGTTTTCCGATTTGCTCAAATCATCATGAGACAGCTTCATGCTTTCGTCAAAACATATGATGCATTTCTTGACTGGTGATCGGTCATATCAGGAACAATAACACAAAGCTACAAACGTGTGATGAAGATGCTTGCTATATCGAATTGTGCTAGAATCCAGTTTATGTCGAGTGTCCGTTTCATAGCTTCCTTACAATGAATCACAGTTGCAACGTTTTGTATTTTACTTTAGTGTGGTCACAAAACTAATTTCCAGTGTGCACCTCATATGAAAATTAATGCAGGGTTTACAAAGTACGTGAATGTGAAAGATGCTGCGATAGAATGATACAAAGACCTGGACTCTTGGAAAAGGATGTGTAAGTTACTGTAGTGATAGACTGGAAAAGTATTTTACATTAAATGTAGAGGATTAAGTACATATAGATAATTGAGGTTTTGTGATTTACAGGGTACAAAAATTATTTTACAAAACGATTTAAAGACAAATATCGATAAGAAAGAGCTATTTGAACAGTGATGATGATAGTACATCAAAATTTATTCATATTTAATGTCATGAATATTACTGACTATTGTAGATACATACAATATTATAAGGTGTTTTACTTGATATGCAGATAGGTGTAGAAGTATTATTTGTGTTGGAATGTGGAAAGCACTTTCTGGAAGTTCTCAAGAAAGGAGTGTTCTCCACTCAGTCTGCTCATTAAGGATATTATCAGGGGAAAAGTTTTTGTTTGTTTGTATTTCTGTCACTGCTAACACATTCATTTCTTCCTGAGATTAGGGCCTATGTTGGATGCTCGAAGATTTCTCTTGGCATGGAATGCCAGTTTTTTCTGTCTGCTTTTTCTGTCCTTTTTGCTACGTCCATAATGAGTTATTTTGCTACCTAGGTAACAGAATTCCTTATCTTCGTCTACTTCGTGATCCCCGATTCTGATGTCAAGTTTCTCGCTATTCTCCAGCTACTTCTCAATACTATCGTCTATCTTCAATTTACTCTCAGTCCATTAGGATGCTCATTCCATTCAGAACGACCTGTAATACTTCCTCATTGTTACTGAGGATAAGAAATTCTTCAACGAATCTTAACAATAATGTCATTTCACCTTGATTATTAATCCTAATCTTAAACCTTTATTTTATTCCTTTCGTTGCATCTTCGATGTACAGATGGAACCCCAAGGGCGAAAGATAATATCCTGTCTTACACACTTTTTAAAGATAGCAGTTCGCTCTTGGTCTTCCAATCTTCTCGTTCCCTCTTTGTTCTTGAAGGTATTGTATATTACCCGTCATTCCCTATAGCTTAACCCCTAACTTTCCCAGTCTTGCTTCCATTTTCATCTGCAACAACAGAACAGCCTCTATGGTGACTATACCATTCCTAAAGCCAAACTGATCTTCATCTAACACACGTTCAATTTTTTCCCATGCTTTTGTATGTTATTCTTGTCAGCCTGAGATTTTAAGCTGATTGTGGGATAAATCTCGCACTTGGCGGGTTTTACTATCTTCGGAATTATGTGGATGATGATTTTCCTAAAGTCTGATGGCATATCGCCAGTCCCAAACATTCTACAAAGAAAAGTGAATAGTCATTTTGCTGCCGCTTGCCTCAGCATTTTTAGAAATTCTTATAGAATGTTATGTATCCCTTATGGATTATCTGATCTTAATTCGTCCAAAGTCCATGTAAAATCAGACTCTAATACAGGAACCTCTATATCTTCCCTGTCGGCTCCTTTCCTTCTTCTTCCATCATTTCATCAAATAAGTTCTCTTCCTCATAGAAGCCCTCAATGCACCTCTTTCTCCTATCTGCTCTCTCCACTGACTTTAACAGTGAAATTCCCATAGCACCCTTAATATTACCGCCCTCGCTTTTAATTTCACCGAAGGTTGTTTTTACTTTTCTATATGCCGAGTCAGTCCTTCTGACAATTATTTTTTTTCTACTTCATTACATTTCGGATTTAGCCAATTAGCCTTACCGTCACTGCACTTTCGATTTGTATCCTTCCTAAGTGGCTTGTATTTCTTTATTCCAGAATTTCCCTGAGCAGTTTTGTCCTTCCTTCTTTCGTCGAACGTCTGAAGTATTTATTCTGCTACTCGCAGTTTCTTCGCAATTTCGTTGTATGTACCAATGTTTTTCATTTCAACTTTTGTGATTGCCGTGTTTAGAGATTTCCACGCTTCTTCAACTGAACAGCCAGTGAGCTATTCATTACTGCAGTATCTACAGCCTCATAGAACTTAAAGTGTGTCTGATCATTCCTTAGTACTTCCGTACGCTACTTCTTTGCGTACTGACTCTTCCTGACTATCTCTTAAACTTCAGCCTACTCTTCATAGTTACTAAATTATGATCGGATTCTACATATGCTCCTCGATACGCCTTACAATCCAGTACCTGATTTCGGAACTTCTGGCTGGCTATGATGTAATCTGCTGGAATCTTTCCGTGTCTCCCGACCCTTGACAGGTATACGTCCTCCTCTTGTGATTCTTCAACAGAGTATTCACTACTACAGGCAGAAAATCTATTTCAGAACTCAAATAGCCTTCATCCTCTCTCATTCCTTCTACAATGCCTGTATTCTCCCGTAACTCCTTCCGTTGCAACCGCATTCCAGTCGCCCATGACTGTTAGGTTTTCATCTCTCTTTACATACGGAATTATCCGTTCAACATCGTCATCTACTTTCTGTACCTCTTTATCTTCTGCTGCTTACGTCGGCATGCATACCTGAACTATTGTAACCCGTGTTGGTTTACTGTCGATTCTGATCAGAACAATCCTATCACTGAACTGTGCACAGTAACTCTCTCTCTCTTTCCTAGCTTCCTATTCATTACGATCGTAATCCCGTTATTCAATGTTCTGCTGCTGTTGACTTTACCCTATATTCGTCTGACCAGAGATCCTTGTCTTCTTTACATTTCACTTCACTGATCCCCACTGCATTTAGTTTGAGCCCTAACATTTTCGTTTTAAGATTTTCTAGCTTCATACCGCGATTTGTTCAAGCTACGAAGCCTTAAAGGATCAGAGTGTTTTTGGCACTTAATTGCAAAACTTCTTCCTGTATGATCATTGCAAAATTTTGTGCATGAATCACATTGGAGCTTGTATGTTCCTGGTTTACTGTAGGGGTCTTAGAAAGATTTGTATCTTGGTCACTTTGTGTTATAATTTAGTGTTAGTACATAAGTTGATTTTAGTATTTTTCTTTTTAAATAAATTTGATCTTTGTTATGGAAGTGTGTCTATGCATGAGATAAGAGTCTACTTGGGCTTGGTTCCTGTGGGAGACTGATTCGTTTTGTAGTGAATGTTATATGAACTGCTGTACTGCGGACCTGTGGTTTTTGTTATTTTGTTATGGAGTTTGTCTATTAGTATTGAACCTTAGCCATTATTAAGAGCAACTGTTTTAATTACACTGATTTCATTTTGTTGGTCTGTGTGATTCACAGGTACTTTTTGCATTCGGCGTACCATGGCTCTGAAATATAACATTTCTTATTGGCTGAGGAGACATGATGAGTTGTCAGTGTTGACATCTGAGGTGTTCGGGTTTCTACAGATGCTAGTTTGAAGTTTATGGTTACCATTACAAATTTTGAGATCGAGAAAATTTATGCTCTTATTTGTTTCACGCTCAACTGTGATATAATATTTTTAAGCGTTTTGCACAAGTCTGCTCCCAATGCGTCACCTTCACTGTTCGTACCATCAGAAAGTAACATTGTATCATCAGCATACGTTTTGTAGTAGATTATTTTGTTTGCAGTGTTTTGTGTGGTAGAGAAGTATTTTGGTTCCGAATGGCTGACGTAAATCTGACCCAATATCCCAGCCAAGCTGCTTCCCATTGCCAAGCCATCAAGTGGTAAAACATGTTGCAGCTAAAATAATAGCGGTCCAGGGTGAGTGTGAGTATTTCTGTGAATTCACAGGTCTCTGCAGCACTAATTTTCTTATACCTAAGAAAAATTTTTTTATAGTATTATATCTTAAAATTTTTAGTAGTAACCATAAGTGCATAAATTCGAAACTGGTAATGGTACTCTTGAATAAAGTAATCAAAAACTAATTTCCTGCTGGTTGCTGTACACCATCAACAACATAGTTCACTTAACAGTCATGATCTACAACACCTTTTCTTGACAAAAGTGCAGCGACCTAAAACCATTTCTTCTAGATAACACCTTGTATTCCACAGATCAAATTTGATTTAAAAACTGGTAGTCCCTGTAGCCATCCACTGAAATTAGTCATCTATACTTATGAGTTAAAATGATCGTTTAGTATAATTTCTATCAAAAAATCGTGCAAAAGTTCGACGGTACATGTAAGTAACTAAGCAGCTAACTAGCAGAGAGCTGCTGCTGCTGATGATGATACGTTTGATTTGGCTTACGAGAGCTACGTTTGTCGTGCCTCTGCATTATTTGTTGTGAGACAAGTGACGCCTCAGATGTTGTGCTATCAGAACTAGAGCAACAGCGCAGCAGCTCAAGTTGGTGTTTCTGCTTTCTATAGTGTTCCTTACGTGCTTCTTTTTCGAAGTACAGTGTATCTGAACGCTGCCATTAGCGCCACTATCATTTGATTCATTTTCGGTCGGTAACTAATACATTCGGTAGTACCTCTGAAATAAATACAGCGATTGTTACAGCAACAGCAGCACGAGATTCTATGTTGATCTTTGTTTAATCTTCATATAAAAACAAACTAGTCTAGCATTTAAGTTGCAGTCTCACTCACATTACTGACGAAGAAGTGAAATGCTGTTAGGGGTGTTCCGTAACTAACAGTTGACGAGGATGTCGCAAGTGGATGCATGGATACACATCACAAGCTCTTTTGCACTCACCTTGAATCTAATAAAGATTTGTGTCCCTTATAAACGGAGTAGCGCTCGGCCCTAAATCCTTTTAAGTGATCATTCATCTCTGAGGAAACAATTATTGCTCTAATGATTTAGGTCAATGTTTGACATCGCAGTGCTCTCATTGCATTACTTACTGAAGAGCCAAAGAAACTGGTACACCTGCCTAATATTGTGTCGGGTCCCCACGAGCACGCAAAAGTGCCGCAACACGACGTGGCATGGACTCGACTTATGTCTGAAGTAGTGCTGGAGGGTACTGACTCCACGAACCCTGCAGGTTTGCCCATAAATCCGTAAGAGTACAAGGAAGTGGAGTTATCTTCTGAATAGTACGTTGCAAGGCATCCCAGATATGCTCAATAATGTTCATGTCTGGGAAGTTTGGTCGTCAGGGAAAGTGTTCAAACTCAGAGGAGTGTTCCTGGATGTATGGGGTGTCGCGTTGTCCTGCTGGAATTGCCCGAGTCCGTCGGAATGTACAATGGACGTGAATGAATGCAGGCAATCAGACAGGATGCTTACGAACGTTTCATCTGTCAGAGTCGTATCTAGACGTATCAGGGGTCCATATCACTCCAACTGCACGCGCCCCACACCATTACAGAGCCTCCACCAAAATGAACAGTCCCCTGCTGACACGCATGGTTCATGGATTCATGAGGTTGTCTCCATACCCGTACACATCAATCCGCTCGATACAATTTGAAACGAGACTCAACAGGCAACTTGTTTCCAGTCATCAACAGTGCAATGCCGGTGTCAGAAGGGCCCAGTGGGGGGGGGGGGGGGGGGGGGGGCATAAAGCTTTCTGTCGTGCAGTCATCAAGGATACACGAGTTGGTCTCCGGCTCCGAAAGCCCATATCGATGTTTCGTTGAATGGTTCGCACGCTGGTACTTGTTGATGCCCCAGCATTGAAGTCTTCAGCAATTTGCGAAAGAGTTGCGCTTTTCTCACGTTGAACGCTTTTCTTCAGTCGTCGTTCGTCCCGTTCTTGCAGGATCTTTTTCCGGCCGTAGCGATGTCGGAGATTTTATGTTTTACCGAATTCTTGATATTTACGGCACACTCGTGAAATGGTCGTACGGGGAAATCCCCACTTCATCGCTACCTGGGAGATGCTGTGTCCCATCTTTCGTGCGCCAGCTACAACACCACGTTCAAACTCTCTTAAATGTTGATAACATGTGGCTGTAGCAGCAGTAACCGATCTAAAAACTGCACCAGATACTTGTCTTATACATGCGTTTGTAGTGACGTAACAAGACTGTTACGCCACACTGTAGTTGCCGAAAGAAAGGCACGCGTACACACACGCCGACTGGCGTCAAGTCTGGAACAGGATAACTATTGAATGGTAGCAAGAAAAGTACGTAGCTGCTTTATACTTAACTTTAATAATCCTTGTGATACATCTCTCTTGACTATACAAATGCGACTCGTAAGATACATGCACTGTTACAATTGGCGCCTTGCTAGGTCGTAGCCATGGACTTAGCAGAAGGCTATTCTAACTGTCTCTCGGCAAATGAGAGGAAGGCTTCGTCCGTATTGTCGCTAGCAATGTCGTCCGTACAACTGGGGTGAGTGCTCGTTCGTATATCGAGACCTGCCTTGTGGTGGCGCTAGGTCTGCGATCACTCAGTGGCGACACGCGGGTCCGACATGTACTAAATGGACCGCGGCCGATTTAAACTACCACCTAGCAAGTGTGGTGCCTGGCGGTGACACCACAGCGTTGCCGACCGCTATCTGTTTACTTTTAGTATCTGCATATTTAAATACGCATGCCTATACCAGTGTCTTTGGCGCTTCAGTATAGTTTTAACTTTTACAACTGATTTTTAGTAATCACTTCCTCTTAGAGTACTTATTGAAACAATGACATGTTTTTAAAATTTACCTGATTATAGTTCTGTTATTCGCTCTGAGGCAGATGCGCGTTAAAACCGTCTGATTCTACGTGTTATCAGTGGCTGCTGGAACGGTGCGCACCCTACATTTGAAGAATATCTGCTTCTTTCGGCTTGTATGGTCCCGGATTTTCGTCTTCTGAGGCAGCACCTTTTATCTTTTTGCTACCTTGAATGTGGATGCTGTGCTGTTGCGATTAACTTATAGCCAAACACAGGCGTACGCAGGAAAGGTTGAACACCGCTATTACGCATAGTTAAAGGATCTAAAAGGTTGTTGGCACTCGCGAAATCTTAATTTCTTTGAGCGAAATTCAGTTCGTGTTCTCTCGTATTATGCCGCTTACCTTTCTTCAGGGAAGGTTAAATTAGCCTTAGATTTTTATGTCCATCGGCATTCCGCGTAAATACTTGAAGCCCATGTCATCTGCGCCTACTTGTAAAGGGCAAACTGAATTTTATACTTTAATGTTGATTGTTTTGATGAAGTTTCATTTCTGCATTCATCCATTTAAAAAAAATTATTTCTTTGAATTATGTGGTTTCGTTTAACGACCAAAGTGTTAACATCGCCAATCGTTATGTATTGTTAGTTGTCCTTTAAACTTCTACAGTAATTTCTTTAATTTATGATTTCTATGACGAGGTATGCTAACTACAATTGTTTGATTAAGGTTGTAAGCACCCTGTAAGATCTTCTGGAGGGAGATTTGTGATTATCTAATGTTATTGTTACTCTCTGTCTGTTTTATATTAGGGAGCGAGCGACGTCTGACCTAGCTCAAGCTGGTAGCCTTGTACCAACCCACCATTTGCTTCTAGCTGTTTGCTGAGTTATTGCTTGGAAAGCTGTGAACTTGTTTAACTGATTCTCCCACTGTTTGTTACCTGAAACTCTGAAGTTTTTGGTGTGTTATGTGTTATTTTTATCTTTGTAGCCGTTAGTGATTTTATAGTGGCGTAATAACGCCTCTTTTGACTTCTTTATTTTCTCAGTTTCAAAGTTCCATTAAGATAAATATATATTATTAAAAGCATTTTTTAAATATTTGGCTCAGCCACTTGTCACTACCATATCCAAGCTCCCTGTCATTTCAGCTTATTATTTATATACATTTAAGTGTATTTAGTGTGAGCATTTATAGCGTGATAGTTTGGGCATACCACATTTTTATAGGATACAATTTTCGCAGTTAGCTTGGGCACAAAAAGTCTGTAAGTATTATAATCTATGGATATAACAGTCTCTGGTTTGTGCGATAGTTTTCAAACTGCTTTCATTTTATAAGAGAAGCTTTTTATTTTATGATTTCATTTTAAAACTATTTATAACTTATGTTATAGTTCACTGTTGCATGTGATTTAAAGTATTACCTTTACAAATTGTATACTAAACATAAGTAGATTTAGAGCGCGCAGTAATCCACTCTGCCTTACCTTTGACCTGCGTCTCCCCTCCCATCCTCCTTTCCCACGCTCTTCCCTTCGATGAGCTCTACTGTATTTCAAGAGCACACTGGAGTGTTTTAATTTCAGTCTCTTTTAGCACGTGACGAGATGATGTATATTTCACTGACACACATTTCATACCAATTCATGAAGTTGTGAAGGCATATATGTGAGTCTTTGATGACGAGGCTATTAGTGCAACGTTCGCCGTAATACATGCTAGTTATAAGTATTTTTGTGTACCGTACATACTACACCCCACAAAAATTATTACAGGAAACATGAAATGACCTGCTTTGTAAAGTAAGAATGTATAATTACACAGATGTAAAAATACAGGTGTGGTTTCACCGCCAGACACCACACTTGCTAGGTGGTAGCCTTTAAATCGGCCGCGCTCCGGTAGTACACGTCGGACCCGCGTGTCGTCACTATCAGTGATTACAGACCGAGCGCCGCAACACGGCAGGTCTAGAGAGACGTCCTAGCACTCACCCCAGTTGTACAGCCGACTTTGCTAGCGATGGTTCACTGACAAATTACGCTCTCATTTGCCGAGACGATAGTTAGCATAGACTTTAGCTACGTCATTTGCTACGACCTAGCAAGGCGCCATTATCATTTGCTATTTATCTTGTGATGCATGTACCGTCAGACCGATGTTCACCAATTATGGATTAAAGTTAAGTATTTCAGAAGCTACGTACTATTTTTGCTACTATAAAGACCTTGTCCTGTTCCAGACCTCACGCCATCCTGCATGAGCTTAAACGCGTGCCCTTCAGCCTCCCGTCCTAGTGGATTGGCTGTCTTGCCAGTCCACAAAAGTTGGCGCTGAGGATTGGCGACGAGCCAATTCGCGTTTGTACCAATACTGCCCTGATTTACTTGTGTAATGGCTTCGCCACACTCTCCAGATGTACTGTCCGAATTTTATCGCTTACAGAATCAGCAGACGCAGGCCTTACTGGATGCCAATGGACAGCTCGTCCAGGGTCAACGTGCAATGCAAAACGATGCGGCAGCCGCCGCTTCACCGCTACCGCAGCCATGACACGCAGTTGCATCACCTTTTCGTCCTTTTGATGCTGCACTGGAAATCTGGACGGAGTGGTCACACCAATTTGGATTCCATCTCGCCGCCTACAGAATTCAAGGTAATGAGCGGCAGCCTTTTCTCCTTTCTTGCGTCGGAGTGACCACGTACCGTGTGATAGTCAAATTGTTTCCCCGACGCGACGCAGCAACTCTGTGCTACGAAGAAATTTTGTCTGCATTAGATGCTTATTTCAAAGAATCAGTCAATGAAGTTGCGAAACGGTATACGTTCTTTCGTACAAAACGTATGGCCGGTCAGACTAATTGCTAGTGGGTTGCAACTTTGGAAGGCCTTACTAGGGATTGTGCTTTTGAGTGTCAATGTGGACTCCCTTATTCAGATACTATGGTACGTGATGTTTCTGATGTTCGTATATGGGAACAGATTTTGAAACTAGTCAGTCCCTCCCTTCAACAAGTGATGGACATATTGGATCAGCAAGACACACTTGACTTTGCTCAGGAGTCATTTGAAACTTCACCAGCTGTGTATCACATTCACCGGCCCGCCGGGCGCGCTGCACGGAACAGTAAACAGCCCTCGCGCCCATCCGCGCAGCTGCCGTGCAAGCAAGCAAATGAGTGAAATCATGCCCGCGGTGTGCTACTAGACATTCGGGTGAGAATTGCCCGTCACGCCAAGCTCTTTGCTTTTTCTGTAATAAAAAGGGACATGTTCAAAGTGTTGGCCAGAAAAAGCTCCGATTGGAAGCTCAAAACCATTCCAGGCCCTTTGCTTCGCAACGGAATCGGAATCGAACCAAGGATATTCAGGCTCGCTACACTTCGCTCTTGGAAATTCATGTAGTTAATTCCACTCCGCCCAGTGCTACTCTCTCTCACAGTGACTGTGTTCGTCCCACAAATAGTGTGCGTCGACATCGCCGGAAATCCCGTCAAGTCGCAAGTGATTCTGTACCAGTGTCAGTTCACGTTGCACGAGACAGTCGCTCTTGTCGTCAGCAGGACAATAAACTTTTTGTTGACTGGGACATTAACGGCGAAGTGATACCATTCCAGCTCGATATCGGAGCTGCAGTTTCACTGATCAATCACGACATGTACAAACAGCTGGGCACACCTTCTTTGCGTGCCGCAAATGTTAAGCTAACTACATATTCAGGTCACGGGCTCCCTGTGTTAGGACAGTGCAGCCTTCTTGCAACATACAAGGGACAAACAAAACTTGTGTCATTGTACGTCCTTCGTTCTTCTTCTGCAGTGAACTTGTTAGGTCTCGATTTGTTTCAGTTGTTTAACTTGTCTATAGTCAATCAGGTCCTATCAGTGAACCAGACTGTGCCTTCAGTCAGTGTTTCTCATCTATGTGAAGAATTTGCAGACATTTTTGCACCGGGCCTCGGTTGCGCTAAGAACTTTAAAGCACATTTGGAACGGAAAGTAAACGCGCAACCGAAATTTTTCAGAGCGCGCAATGTTCCCCACGCATTGCGTGATGAGGTCGCAGGAACATTAAACGATTTGGAATCACAAGGTGTAATTGAACGTGTGCAGGCTTCTCTCTGGGCATCACCCTTAGTAATTTTGCAAAAACCTTCCGGAAAATTGAGACTTTGTGTGGACTTCAAGGCAACAGTGAATCCACAACTAGTGACTGCAACTTTTCCTTTACCCCGCCCAGAAGATCTTTTTTACAAACTGTGCCCGGGTAAATATTTTTCGAAGTTGGACCTAGCAGATGCGTACTTGCAAATACCGGTGGACGAAGAATCCCAGCGCGTTTTAGTGGTTAACACGAATCTTGGTTTGTACCGATTCAAACGACTGCCATTCGGGTGTGCATCCGCCCCTGCATTGTTTCAGCAATATCTACAAACTGTTTGCGCGTCGGTCCCTACTGCAGCGAACTATCTGGACGATATTGTGATCTCCGGAAAGACGGAAGAAGAACATTTAGCCAATCTCAGAACGTTATTTCAAGTCTTGCGACAAAATGGTCTTCGTTTGCGGAAGGACAAATGTGTGTCTTTTGCTCGTGACTTACCCTACCTTGGACATGTACTCAATGCCCAGGGCATACATCCCAGTCCCGAGCACCTCCGTGCCATACAAGACTTGCCTTCGCCGCAGAATTTGAAGCAGCTACAGAGTGTGCTGGGAAAAATTAATTATTATCATAGCTATGTGCGCCACGCCTGTCTTCCATTTCAGCTCCGCGTCATCGCTTCCTCCGTAAAGGTGTTCCGTTCGTCTGGACGACGGAATGCGAACGCGCCTTTCGCCAGTTGAAATCGGCGTTGCTTTCCAATACTTGCCTTACGCCATTCGATCCCCGGAAGCCCCTTTTGTTGATGGTGGATGCATCGGATTTCGGGATCGGTGCTGTGCTTGCGCACAAAGATGGATCGCACGATCGCCCTATTGTCTTTGCGTCCAAATTGCTCTCGTCTGCGCAAAGAAATTATTCACAGATCGAGAAAGAAGCTTTGGCTCTCGTATTTGGTGTTACTAAGTTTCATGATTTCTTGTATGTTCGTCACTTTACCATCATCACAGACCACAAACCTTTGACATCGCTTTTTCATCCGAACAAGCCTGTACCTCCACGTGCAGCGCAGAAATTCATTCGGTGGTCAATTTTCCTCTCGCAGTACCGCTACGATATCTTGTTGGTTGGTTGGTTTGGGGGGGAGTAAAGGGACCAGACTGCTATGGTCATCGGTCCCTACGATATCTAGTATCGGTCCACTGTTAAGCACGGAAACGCCGATGCGTTGTCCCGTTTGCCTGTTGCTGAGGATAGAGCATTCGATTTCTCCGAACTTGCTTGCATGTTCATTGATTCGGAAACCGATGATGTGGTCGAATCGTTTCCGATTGATTTTCGTCGTGTAGCTACAGCCACAGCTGCCGTCCCTGTCCTTGCTACCATTCTGCGTTTTGTTGCTACGCAGTGGCCCTTATCAAAGTCACGGATCGGGGATCCGTTGGTTCGCCGATTTTTTGCTCACAAGGAGAGACTTTTTGTACGACGTGGTGCTTTGCTGTTGCGTTCCGATAATGATCAGTCCAGGGTGGTGGTCCCACGTTCGTTACAGTCCTCTGTCTTACGGCTTCTCCACCAAGGACATTGGGGAATAGTGCGAACGAAACAACTTGCTCGTCAGCACTGTACTTGGTTCGGAATCGATGCTGCGATTACGAATATGTGCTCTTCTTGCATGGCGTGTGCCGAACAACAATCCGCACCACTGCGGATATTCTTTGCATGGCCGAAAGCCACTACACCTTGGCAACGCTTACACATCGATTTTGCTGGTGCATTCTGGAATGCTCGATAGTTGGTTGTGGTAGATTCATTCAGTAATTTTCCTTTTGTTGTCCGGATGTCTTCCACGACGTCATCTGCCACCATCCAAGCGTTATCCGCTATCTTTTGCATTGAAGGTCTTCCACGGACTATTGTTTCCGACAATGGCCCACAATTCATGTCCGCAGAATTTCAGTCATTCTGCAAGGCCAATGGTATTCAACATCTGACATCCGCACCGTTTTCGCCTCAGTCCAACGTTCAGCGGAACGATTGGTCCGGACTTTCAAGTCACAGATGTTGAAGTTAAAAGGGTCGCATTTTCGGGAGGACGCGTTGTTGGTCTTTTTGTCCTCGCATCGCTCTCAGCCCCGAGATGGTCGCTCGCCGGCTGAGTTGCTCCACGGTCGTCCTCATCGAACCTTGATGTCTTTGCTACATCGGCCGCGTCAGGTTCCTGTGCAGCGGCAGACACCTGCTTTTGCTCCAGGCGACGTTGTATACTATCGTAACTATCGAGGTTCACGGCGTTGGCTCGAAGGGCGCATTCTTCGCTGCCTCGGCCGCGCTATGTATCTGGTTGTGGGGGCTCTGGTGAGGTGCGTCGGCATCTTAATCAGCTGCGCCTCTGTCGTCGCACGGGTTCTGCCGCTCCCCGTCTGCTTTCAGCGACGGTGCCGTCCAGTCAGCACCCATCTACTGGCTCGCCTCATCCCCAGGTGTTACCGACGATGCCTTCCATTTTGCCCCATGGCGACGCGCCGCCGCCTGTTCTCCCGCCGGCGACGCCCGCAGTGGACGCGTCGCTGCAACCGCCGGGTGCCTCCCTGGGTCACGCGCCGCCGATCGCTTCCCGTGACCCGTTGTCCTCCGCCATAGACTTCTTGCCCGCTCCGGACCATAGGACGTCTTCGCCCGTCGGGTGCCCCGACCCGATGGAGGTCGACCCTTCGGCCCCTCCTGTCTCTCTATGGGCGCGTACACCGCATGTTGGCGTGCACCCTGGACTAGGTTTTCAGGCGTTTCCTAGCTCCCCTCGGACCGAATGGCAGGGTGCGGGTGGCACAGCCTCGCCTGTTAGGCTCCCCTCCTCGTCGCATACGTCAACATGGGGTCCTCCCCACGGCGGGCGGAAGCCTTATAACACAACCGTACGCCGATTTGCGGGGAAGGAATGTGGTGTCACCGCCAGACACCACACTTGCTAGGTGGTAGCCTTTAAATCGGCCGCGGTCCGGTAGCATATGTCGGACGCGCGTGTCGCCACTATCAGTGATTGCAGACCGAGCGCCGCCACACGGCAGGTCTAGAGAGACGTCCTAGCACTCACCCCAGTTGTACAGCCGACTTTGCTAGCGATGGTTCACTGACAAATTACGCTCTCATTTGCCGAGACGATAGTTAGCATAGCCTTCAGCTACGTCATTTGCTACGACCTAGCAAGGCGCCATTATCATTTGCTATTTATCTTGTGATGCATGTACTGTCAGACCGATGTTCACCAATTATGGATTAAAGTTAAGTATTCCTGAAGCTACGTACTATTTTTGCTACTATAAAGACCTTGTCCTGTTCCAGACCTCACGCCATCCTGCGTGAGCTTAAACGCGTGCCCTTCGGCCTCCCGTCCTAGTGGATTGGCTGTCTTGCCAGTCCACAAAAACAGGCCTAACCAAAAAGATGAAACTTACAGCTTTGAAATTTTAAAAAATCTTTGGTAGGTGACTGTTTTCTCCTTTACCCCTCTCCCGTGTTGCAATATCCCTCCACTTAGGCAAACAGACGATATCAGCTGGCGCTGTTTCCTCCTGCTCATTAATGTACTGCAGCGCTGCATCAATCGTCCCGAACTCTTTCGAATGTGGAATGATATTTCTACCGTCATCTAAATTTGACCCTCCCCTCCTGTATTCCTCCTCCCTCCGTCACCATTTCCACAATATTCTGTATTGACATCCTCATACCCCGGAACATTTTTGAGCAACTTTCGTTGCCATCGTCTCCATCTTTGACTTCGGTTTCACACATGGATTCAGAGTTACAATATCCATAAAGATTTTAACAAGACCTTACAAGTGACATATTCGGAATCTCTGCCCACAATTCGGCCAACCACCGTATTGACGTCGAGGTAAAGTCAGTCTTTCAGAGAGGTTACACGGTCTCCGTTATCATCAACCGCCGGTAGCAGTGCTCTGAGGAGAAGGTGGCGTTAATTCTTCTCTAGCGTTGCAAGGATGCCCGGGTCCTTCGGCTGCCACATAACAGCCACATATGGTGGCAGAAACAATGTTTCGATATATCCATCTGTGAGTTCGTCACTGGCAGGATGTGAAGGCATGTTATCAAGAAGTAATAGAGCCTTCCTCGGTAAATTCGTTTCTTTCAAATATTTCTCTACAGGTGGTAGGAATTCTGTTTGGAAAAAGGTTTCAAAGACTTTTATTTCTTCATGCTAGCGCTGTTGCCATTTTTCGGGGTGCACTCAGCCTCGTGATGCCAATTGAGGAGCTACTCGACCGAATAGTAGCGGCTTCGGTCAAGAATACCATCATAACGACCGGGAGAGCGGTGTGCTGACCCCACGCCCCCCCTATCCGCATCCTCCGCTGAGGATGACACGGCTGTCGGATGGTCCCGATAGGCCACTCGTGGCCTGAAGACGGAGTGCTTTTTTTATCTCTTCATGAGTATAGTGTAGGAGCAGTGCTTCCTGATTTTCCAGGTTTTCGAAAGCCGTAGGTTTGCGTAATTTTCCTGTTAATGTAACCTAAATTTGTGGTTTCCAGTTCCATTAATGCAACCCGGTATGGTAACAGGTTCCGTAGTTTTCTTGTACCGAATGCTACAGCTTTCATTTTTGAAGCGAGCGTTTTTGTAAGGAGCATCTTGAACTTAAACTACTCTCATCCCAACTGTACAGCTGTTCGCCAGAAATTCCCTCCTCGTCAGCGTATAAAGCCTCTCCACTAACGGTAATATGGCAAATACCGAATCGTTTTTTCCCCAGATCCAATCATCTGTCACTGGTAGTAAACTCTGAATCTTATCCTTCAATTTGCCGCTGATCTTGCAGTGCTTTTTCCTGAAATATCAGTCCAGTAACGGGCAAGCCCTTTGCTCTTAAATGTTTATGCCACAAAAATCAAAGTTCGTCAATTTCTTTATGCTCACCTTGCAAGAATTTCTTCCTTACTTTTATCCCACTCCCACTAGCCTGGAACGCACACCACTTTTCAATTTCTGCTCAGTTTTTCTTTCTGTCTCCACCAGTACTTTTTACTGCCCCTATCTCCGAAGCAATAGGTTTGGCTGCTACCCCAGAATCCAGTTGTGTTACAGCTCATTGTTTCTGATCCATAGACATTATAAGTTTCTTTGTTTGTCGCACATTTTGGACTCTAATTAAAACACGAAGGATCGCACACATTAGTTTATCAAAGCACGCACTTTGGTCATCGGACATGCAACTGAAGAAACAAAGAACACAGGGTTGCCAACAGAGTTGCTCTCTAGGTGTATTTATTGTTGTCTGTGAGCCCTGGAAGAGGTCTTTTAAGTATCGTTTGCTGAAGAGTGGTTCCAGCAATTTATTGAATATTAACAACGCACTATGTACCTCATAACTTTGACTTCAGATTTGCTAGAAGCATAAAGGACGCATACAACATTTTGAAACGCCACTCAGCATTGTAGCCAGCACCGCTTGCTAAAACTTTGAATGAGTACTGAACATACAATAAATGAACCCTCGTTTTATCATGCAGTAGTACTGTTATGATATAAATTTAGTAGGCCGGATTACGTCTGCGGGATGGTATGGAGGCCAGATGGTCCCAAGAAGGATAGTCGGGATTCTACTGTATCATATCGTATGTAATCAATTGTTATTATTATTATTCTTATTATTATTATAAAACAAAAATAGACTCATGAATTCATTAACAACTTATTAACTTTAATTTACTGTAGTAAAGGAACATTTGTAATACGAATTATAAAGTAAATAACTCTAATCACACATTATATGTTCTGCTGAGCCTGCTTAGCTGCATACAGATGGCTAATTCGCAGCGGAATCGTTGATACAGCCAGCCTCATTTTTTCATCGAAGGATTTGAGTCTCTCTCACTATCTCTCCCTTTCATGCTTTCATTTCATTCAACTTTAAGTCTAGTTCACACAAATATGTAGCTGAAAATGCTAATAACTCATCTACTTCCGTCTGGGATTTAATCGGGTATTCACTGTTTATTGAGAACCAAATGTATCCAAAGGGACGTCGCAAAACCTTGTTTTCAGTGTTCTGCCTGATTTGAAATCTTCCAGTTCCCCTTGTAAGCCTAAACATGAATTATTCGGAAGATATTTCGATTCCACGAATGAGTCACGATCCCAGTAAAAATCTTCAACAGCCTCTCTAAATTATTTTTTGAAATTCTCCTGCAAGACTACTAAATAATCTTTAATTGTCCACCAGCGCCTTTTATCGTCAATGAAGAGCCATACAATTGGGAACCATCTGATACGAACCATTTTCAGTTGTCATATTTAACTTATTAATAAATCCACTCTAGTCAAAATATTTTCATTTCTACCTTGCATTTTTCTATTTAGTTCATTTAAGCACATGAAAGTATCGGAAAGATCTGTCAACTTAAATACCCATTCATCCTCTGCAAATAAATCTGCAGATTTATGCCGATCAATAGCAAAAAATACAAGTACCTCCTCTATAAGTTCAAACACGCGCGTCAACAGTTTACTACGGGATAACCATTTTACTGCTGTATGTAGCAGAAGTGTAGTGTGCTTTGATAGCATTTCTTGACACAAAACGTTAAAATGCCAAATATTTATGGGCCACGATTTGATGAAGTTCATGGCTCTGACTACTTCAAAAAAATCTAATGGCTCTGAGCACTATGGGACTTAACAGCTGAGGTCACCAGTCCCCTAGAACTTAGAACTACTTAAACCTAACTAACCTAAGGACATCACACACATCCATGCCCGAGGCAGGATCCGAACCTACGACCGTAGCGGCCGCGCGGTTCCAGACTGAAGCGCCTAGAACCGCTCGGCTACTGCGGCCGGCTCTGACTACTTCGTCCATCAATTCAAAGACTTAGCAACAATGGCTTCAAGGTGAATGAGACAATGGTCGGTTTGTAAGTTAGGATCTACTTCGTGTACTTTACCCATAAGTCTTTTACTCGACATGTCATAGAGGCAGTCTGCCTGTACAAACCCTCCCACGTTTAATTCATTACGGACCAAATATTCATTAGTTGCAGGAAAGTTTTGCACTATTAGCCCGTACGGGTAGTTCTTTGCAAAAAATAAGAAAACACTTTCGATTCGGGAGAAATGGAGGTACGCTCGAGAAGATAGGTTAATGAAAGGAAACTGACTTTTATAGTATTTGTAGATTCAGAGAAAGCTTTTGATAAAGTTGGCTCGAATATTCTCTTTGAAGTTATGAAGGTAGTAAGGATTAAATACGGTGAACGAAACGTTATTTTAAACTTGTAGAGAAACCAGACGGCCGTTATAAGAGCTGGTGGGAAGCAGTGGTAGGGAAGAGAGTGAGACAGGGTTGTAGCCTGTCCCCGATATATTCAGTTCGTACTCTGAGCAAACTGTAGATGAAACCAAAGAATTAAACTTGAGGAAGAAGAAATAAAAACTTTGAGGTTTGCTGATGTGATTGCAATTCTGTCAGAGACAGCAAACGAACTGGAAGAGCAGTTGAACGGAATGGACAGCACCTTTTAAGGAAGATATGGGAAGAACTTCAACAAAAGCAAAATAGTGATACTGGAATGTCGTGGAATTAAATCCGGTGATGCCTAGGGTACTGATTTAGGAAATAATTATTTGGGCAGCAAACGGCCGAAGTGTAGAGGATATAAAATGTAGACTGGCCATAGCAAGAAAAGCGTTTCTAAATAAGATAAGTTTGTTTACATTGAATACAGGTTTAAATGTTAGGAAGTCTCTTCTGAAGGTATTTGTTTGGCATGTATTGATGTGAAACATGGACGGTAAACGATTTCGACAAAATGAGAATAGAGGTTTTTCAAATGTGGTGGTAAGATAATGCAGGAAAATAGATGAGTAGATCGTGTATCTAATGAGGAGGTACTGAACAGAATTGGGAGGGCAAGAAATTTGTGGCAGAACGTGACTAAAATTAGGTATCGGTTGATAAGTCACATTCTGTTACATCTAGACATCAGCAGTTCAGTATGGGTGGGTAGTGTGGAGGAGGGTAAAAATCGTAGAGGGAGATAAAGAGATGAATACAATAAGCTGGTTCAGAAAGATATGGGTTGTATTAGCTATTCGGAGATGAAGAGGCTTGCAGAGGGCAGAGTAGCATTATGAGTTACATGAAACTAGTCTTCTGCCTGAAGACCACAACAACAACTACAACTTCCCCGCCAACAAAGCTTACATAGGAAAGAAGTTCTGTGTGATCGCCAGTGACGGTGGACTCGTCGATCTGAAGTGAGAACTTAAGACTGCTCTTTATTTTCTCTTTCGAAATGTCTTCGATTTCACTGGACATATCACTACCTCGGCGGCTGACCGTGTTGTTGGGTTGTTTTTGAGGAAAGAGACCAGGCAGCGTAGTCATCGGTCGCATCGGTTTCGGGAAGAACGGGGAAGGAAGTCGGCCATGCCCTTTCAAAGGAACCATCCCGGCATTTGCCTGAAGCGATTTAGGGGAAATCATGGAAAACCTAAATCAGAAAGGGCGGACGCCGGATTGAACAATCGTCCTCCCGAATGCGAGTCCAGCAGAAAGAGAAATTTTTCTAATTTCAGTAGTAGCTTCTGAACCAAGGACTATTTTTATTATTTCCTTACACGCGGGCATGTGTAACGTTTCTACGATTGTGTATGGTTTTTTGGCGTTTGCGATAAATTCGAGTGTCTTAACAGCTGCCTGTACCTTTCGCGAAACACATACCGATGTACTGATAAGCTTCACTTGTTTTTTATCTTGTTCCAACAACCGACGAAATTAATTCACATCTTTACTTAAAAGAGAGGAATGTTTTGTTGACAAATATCCATTCAATATACTGGGAACTAAGGCAGCATAACTGAGTTTTTCACCAAACACAACACTCTCGGGAATTGGGCATGTTTCGTGAGACCCGAAAGATAATTAATTATCGCTACATCGCCTTTGAACTAATTTCCGATTTTTTTCCGAGCTGGTTGGCTTCACTACTGGCACTCGAGGACACACCTCGTCGTGCAATGAACGTTTTATCCGCATCGAAAAAAGATGGTTTAATAACACTGTAATAGAAAATACTGGAGTAGCGATCAGAATATCCGCACTACTGCAGCGGACAGCTGTCGTAAAACTGGACTGAAACATCCACACAATGGAAAGTCTACGATGGAATAAAGTAGTATAAGTGAGTTGAAATACTATATTATTGTCTGACAACGTGTGGGGTAGTTTGGAGGCGAACGAAAAGAGCAGCGAAGTTTAACAAGCGGCCATCAACTGGAACAGATATCAACACAAGGCAATAAAATAATAAGAGGAGGACATTTTTGTTAATCCCTGGAATTGGAATTTTTGGGAAAAGCACTTACATCCAGCAGTACACAAAAGATACGGTGTTACAAAGTACTCTCACCCTAGAGGGATAGCCGTTGCAGTGGAGCCGGGAGCTGGCGAGAATACAGTTTACTTAAGATAAGCAAAATATAACAATAGTACTGATTAAATAAATTACATTTAATCTCTGTTAAAATGTAATGGTTATCAACATTTAAATATATTACATCTACATCTACATCTATACTCCGCGAGCCACCTTACGGTGTGTGGCGGAGGGTACTTATTGTACCACTATATGATCCCCCCTTCCCTGTTCCATTCACGAATTGTGCGTGGGAAGAACGACTGCTTGTAAGTCTCCGTATTTGCTCTAATTTCTCGGATCTTTTCGTTGTGATCATTACGCGAGATATATGTGGGCGGTAGTAATATGTTGCCCATCTCTTCCCGGAATGTGCTCTCTCGTAATTTCGATAATAAACCTCTCCGTATTGCGTAACGCCTTTCTTGAAGTGTCCGCCACTGGAGCTTGTTCAGCATCTCCGTAACGCTCTCGCGCTGACTAAATGTCCCCATGACGAATCGCGCTGCTTTTCGCTGGATCATGTCTATCTCTTCTATTAATCCAACCTGGTAAGGGTCCCATACTGATGAGCAATACTCAAGAATCGGACGAACAAGCGTTTTGTAAGCTACTTCTTTCGTCGATGAGTCACATTTTCTTAGAATTCTTCCTATGAATCTCAACCTGGCGCCTGCTTTTCCCACTATTTGTTTTATGTGATCATTCCACTTCAGATCGCTCCGGATAGTAACTCCTAAGTATTTTACGGTCGTTACCGCTTCCAATGATTTACCACCTATGACATAATCGTACTGGAATGGATTTCTGCCCCTATGTATGCGCATTATATTACATTTATCTACGTTTAGGGAAAGCTGCCAGCTGTCGCACCATGCATTAATCATCTGCAGGTCCTCCTGGAGTACGTACGAGTCTTCTGATGTTGCTACTTTCTTGTAGACAACCGTGTCATCTGCAAATAGCCTCACGGAGCTACCGATGTTGTCAACTAAGTCATTTATGTATATTGTAAACAATAAAGGTCCTATCACGCTTCCCTGCGGTACTCCCGAAATTACCTCTACATCTGCAGATTTTGAACCGTTAAGAATGACATGTTGTGTTCTTTCTTCTAGGAAATCCTGAATCCAATCACAAACCTGGTCCGATATTCCGTAAGCTCGTATTTTTTTCACTAAACGTAAGTGCGGAACCGTATCAAATGCCTTCCTGAAGTCCAGGAATACGGCATCAATCTGCTCGCCAGTGTCTACGGCACTGTGAATTTCTTGGGCAAATAGGGCGAGCTGAGTTTCACATGATCTCTGTTTGCGGAATCCATGTTGGTTATGATGAAGGAGATTTGTATTATCTAAGAACGTCATAATACGAGAACACAAAACATGTTCCATTATTCTACAACAGATTGACGTAAGCGAAATAGGCCTATAATTATTCGCATCTGATTTATGACCCTTCTTGAAAATGGGAACGACCTGCGCTTTCTTCCAGTCGCTAGGTACTTTACGTTCTTCCAGCGATCTACGATAAATTGCTGATAGAAAGGGGGCAAGTTCTTTAGCATAATCACTGTAGAATCTTAAGGGTATCTCGTCTGGTCCGGATGCTTTTCCGTTACTAAGTGATAGCAGTTGTTTTTCAATTCCGATATCGTTTATTTCAATATTTTCCATTTTGGCGTCCGTGCGACGGCTGAAATCAGGGACCGTGTTACGATTTTCCGCAGTGAAACAGTTTCGGAACACTGAATTCAGTATTTCTGCCTTTCTTCGGTCGTCCTCTGTTTCGGTGCCATCGTGGTCAACGAGTGACTGAATAGGGGATTTAGATCCGCTTACCGATTTTACATATGACCAAAACTTTTTAGGGTTCTTGTTTAGATTGTTTGCCAATGTTTTATGTTCGAATTCGTTGAATGCTTCTCTCATTGCTCTCTTTACGCTCTTTTTCGCTTCGTTCAGCTTTTCCTTATCAGCTATGATTCGACTACTCTTAAACCTATGATGAAGCTTTCTTTGTTTCCGTAGTACCTTTCGTACATGATTGTTATACCACGGTGCATCTTTCCCCTCGCTTTGGACCTTAGTCGGTACGAACTTATCTAAGGCGTACTGGACGATGTTTCTGAATTTTTTCCATTTTTGTTCCACATCCTCTTCCTCAGAAATGAACGTTTGATGGTGGTCACTCAGATTATTATTGGTTAGTTAATTAAAAATATTATTTATTTATTATTCTAAATTAATATTCTTTATGTGTGCTTTTATTTTAATTATTTGTTTAGGTATTGGTTTTGGTTCGTTTAGCTTAGTTCCTTATTTCCTTTTATCTCTACTCTCCTGAAAAATATAAATATTTCGTTTTAAATACCATAGGAGAACAAGAGATGTATTCCGCAGCGGCGATCTTGCGGAAATTCCTCGTCGTTATCTGCTCCACTTGAAATCTCTTAAACCCTTACTCGCTACGCAGATCGTTCGGCACAACTGCGTGCTACGTTGTTTGATGAGTCTGGATGATAGGTCCAACAATTTAGCAAGTTAAAGTTTATTACTTCTCTGTCGACGAATTCTGACCGTGGAAAATACAGGTTGTTTGATGAGTCTGGATGATAAGTCCATCAATTTAGCAAGTTAAAGTTAATTCGGAGATAATCTCTCGGGGAATTCTGACCGTGGAAAATTCAGGTTCACACTGTCGTCCAAACTTCACTTCCGAGTGATTTACGTCTCGTAGTATCTGTGCCCTGACAATTAACTGTTTCGGTATGGAGATATATACACTTTGAACACTTGATGTTAGTTATTGGATTTTATTTCATACAAAAACATTTTGAACCTTTAGTATATACCGTAATGGCATCTCACAACAATACAATCTCTCTCCTCTCACACGTACAATCTCTCAGTTTCCTTCACAAAGCGTTCCTAGTACTAAATCTTTGGTTCGGTAAGACACAGAGATATGTTCGTATCACGAAATGTCCGATTCTCGCAGTCGGTACATGCCGTTCACCAAAATATAAATTCGTCTCACCCACACCGTAGTTTGTTGAAATAAATATATTTGAACTGTAGAGTATTGAACAAAATCAAACCAACACAAAATCCATGATTCGTCATACAAGCACATTGCATACATTGAAACGTAAAATGTTAATATTTTAAATTTTTATAACGGTATTGATTTGTGATATGTCTGCAACCGAAAGACGTTCAATTCTCTTGATAATATGTAAATGTTCGGGTTACATCATTCACGTCTACGTGGGGTGGACCTGGAGGTTTCCCAAAACCAGTAATGTGAGTACTGCAGTAGTTAGGCGAGCTGCTTATAATAATTTATTGTCTAAACATTCATAAGATTGCAAGCGTCAATTTGACAATAGGTCAGTTTCGTTTACAAATTACTGTCAATAATCACGTGCATGAATAAAATGGGAAGCGACCATGTTTTTTTTTATTTTATTTAAAAACTAAGCACAAGCATTGCTCTATCTTGGCTACGTGTGAAAGTGATGTTCATAGCTATCGAGCTAAATTCACGTGAAATTCGGAGATGTAAGATTAATATGCAGTATGGACACCATTTAGACATTGAAAAGAAAATTACTCCTGACTACTAAAGATCATGACGCTTGCCTACAATATTACATCACAACCTCACAGCGCTTTTGCGACTGTGTCGGCAAGTCACATAGATGCTCCCCATCCTCTAACACAAATCAATCAGAAGGCAGAATTTGCTTCGTCTTCACATAAGGGAAATTTTAAAGTAACGAAGGTGTGGCCAGAGACGTGTTACTGCGTTCTTTGCACGCGATCGTCCAGACGTACCTAGCGACGCGTTATATACTGAGGTGACAAAAATCGCTCGAATTGTCCTGAATGTTATTCAAACCAATCGCAAAGAATTGCAGCTCTGTGACATAGCCCATGACCATCCATAAAAATTTCATCGTTGCCTCGGAACACGAATAGCTGCAAATGGTCTCCTCGCAACCGAACGTAACCATTTCTCGTCAATGATCGGTTCACTTGGACCACAGGACCCAGCCCACTCATGAACACAGCCGACGCCATTATGGAACCACCACCAAGTTGAACAGTGCCTTGTTGACAACTTGTGTCCGTGTCCTTGGTGGGGTCTGCTCCACACTCGAACCTTACCATCAGCTCTTACGAGCTGGGGACTCATCAGATCCCTAGGGCCCAACTGATATGGTCACGAGCCCAGGGTGCCTATTCTGTTTTTTTCCGCCATTGTTCCGATCGTTTCGGTACTCAAGAGCACCGAACGGTCTAGTACTCGAATTAGAGTCCCGTCATTATTCAGTATGCATTTCGGTAGCGATACCGTTCGTGTCTAGAGAACCGAAGCGCTGTTGTCGGTTCGCGCCGCGCAAGCCAATCAAAAGCAAGTGGCAGCAGATCCGCGCTTGCGCACTGCAGCGCGCACAGCGCCACGAACACAAAGCGGCTAGCAGACGACATAGGCGCGCTATTCTTTGCAGTACCGAACTTGTGTTTTCGCAGTATGAAGTGTTGCTAAAATACCAGCGGAAATGTCGGACGAAAATTAGGTTAGTAGGTTCACAGTTCAGTGACACTGAAAGAGCTTTAAGGATTGCTATTTTGATTGTCGTTTATGGGTATTTTATTTGAAACAAAAACGGCAACCCTGGGTATGGAGAGGCACTTATTATTGAACAGTTTTTGCCAGTATTTGTAGCCTGTGCTAAAAATTGTAGCCATTATGTGATGACTGAGAGCTATAATTCGAGAATGGAACAGTATAGAAATGGTCTGAAAGTGATTCGATTTCATCTGTAGTTCAGTCTTTCGTTTTAGTGTTCTTAGACTGAAGTCATGGCATCGAAAAAACTCAATACTGACAAAGCACGCTCTTACATGTAAATGAAGGGCACATATACTGTTCAAACCCAGACAGTAATAAAGTGGCATCTTGCACAGTCGCTGGTTTTGTTTCACATGTACCACACATATTCAACAGAAATGTTAGGACGACATGAATAAAGCTTGTACGTTGTTTACATGTGGTTGTGTAGGCAAGATCGCAAAAACATCCGTTTATGCGAATCTCCACCGAACAGCGAACGCTCATGTTGGGATAAATGCTGAATTATCTGACAATAAAAAATATTAAGGTCACTGTCGCTTGTTTCACTCACAGCAGTTTCATCTCCAGCATTTTCATATTTCGTTTTTTAAACACACAGGAATCACGAAATCATTACTGAGGACGTACGCTCTTACATGTAAGTAATAACGAACATTGGAGACAAATCTTAACTTCCACGAATAACGATGTCTCAGAACGTGTTGCATATATGAAGAGGAAAAAAAATTTTCCACCCATCCGTGCGCGAACCCGCGCCCTTACGTGTAGCAATTTTTTTTATTCCACAAAAAAAAAAATTACAGCATTCAAAGAATGAGGAATCATATTCATTTTTTAGCAGTAGCACAGTTCAGCGCGCTAACCACTTCGCTACGCTAAACAACAGCTACGCACTTCTGAATTCTCGTACTATTGCGCAGAACGTAGTCTGACTTCGTTGCCTAACGATGCTCCGTATGTCAGAAATGCGTAATAGTATGGAACGTTTCCAATATCAGGATTCACATAATTGCTTTCCATTGTTACTTGAAAGTTGTAAACACGTTTCGATAATTACTAACCAAACCATTTCGGGGGAAAAGTGCACAAAGTCACTAGTAACGTCAGTTCACACTCATGTAAAATACGCAAGCAGAGCCGATGTCTTGTTATTTAATGATCTTTAAACTCTTACTTGCATTAAAATAACACGTATTTTGAGAGAATATTGACCGAAAACGTTTTATTTTTGGATGTACTTATTCACAGTAACAACCTATCCTAACCATATTTCTAACAAAGGAAAATAGTCTATTATGAACTCGCTTTCTAACTGGATGGGTCGTCTGTTGATTCTTTAGTTACACAATCACTAAATCTAAAGCTAAAACCACTAAATATGTTTAAAATAACAAATTATAGGTGTATATAAACCGCAGCTCAACTATCGACAGGGCCACACCGAAATCCAAAACCTCTCGGTACAATTGTCGTAAAATCGGTGGGAAGACCGTTCGGTAACAGGTTTCAGAAGCTTACTGAATAGGATATTTCGGAAAAGAACCGAAAATGACGTCACTACCGAGACAAACCGATCGGTGTTAACGATACAGAATAGGGCCCTAGGACAAGCTCTGCAGGTGATGTCACGCTGTTAGCAAAGGCACACTCGTCGGTCGTCGGTTGCTGTACCCGATTCACTGCAAAATCTGCCGCACTATCCTAACGGATGCATTCGTTGTACATCCCACATTGATTTATTCGGTTATTTCACGCACTATTGCCTGTCTGTTAACACTGGCAATTCTACGTAAAATTCGCTCCTCTCAGTCATTTAGTGAAAGACGTCGTCCACTGCACTGTCTGCGGTGAGAGGTAATTTCTGAGATTTGGTATTCTCATCACACTCTTAACATTGTGGATACTGGAATACTGAATTCCTTAACGATTTCTAGTCCCAGCTACCATTCCGCATTGAAAGTCTGTTAATTCCCGTCGTGCAGTCATAATCACGTCGGAAAACGTTTCAAATGAATCACCTGTTTACAAATCACAGTTCCGACAGTGCACTGCCCTTTCATACCTCGCGTACTCGATACTGCCGTTAACTGTATACATGCATGTCACTGTCCCACGACTCTTGCACCTCTTCCAAGACATCATTTTGTTCAACTAATTTTCCAAGTCCAAGACACACCAAAAGCGTTTCCCTGACCATAACACTCCCTCGTCTGCCTTGGACCCTTCCCACTGTTGTTTCAGGGTATTCCGTTTCTGATGTTTTACGCCGTACACGCCAACAACCATCTGACCGATGGAGCATAAAAGAAGATGCATCTGAAACGGGCAACTGTCGCCACTCGGTGGACGTCCAGTTTACAGTATTGGCGTGCAAATTGCAGCCTTCCTTGCCGATGAACAGTATTCAGCATGGATGCATGAGCCAGGTTCTTCCTGCGGAGGACCATAAGCAGCAACGTTCGCTGACCAGTCATTGAGGAGACACTGTTGGCAGCCCCTTGGCACATCTGGTCGGTCAGTTGCTCAACAGTTACACGTCTTTTCATCTTTGACATCCCTGCAGCTGTCGTTCACCCGCGTTATCTATTACCTGTGGTGCACCGTAGTTGCCTAGGCGCCAGTTTTGGAGAACTCTATTTCGTCATGCACAGTAAACTTTAACCATGATGGCACGCGAACATACAAACTTAGCCGTTTCGCAAATGTTTCCACTCTTTGGCTCGAAAGCCAAATAGTCATCTTCTTTTGGACGTCACATAAATCGCTTCGTTTCCGCATTAGGACAACGACTTCTGTTATCCAGTCCCCTCAACTGTCTTTAAATACGCTAGACTGCCGCTGTTGCCACTGTGGTGGCTTGAGTTTCAAAATTATTTTTGTTTTTGTAATTAAAAGAGTTTATAGTTTTCTTTGAATAAATCCAAATACTGTTTGGAAATTAGCTCGTAAAATATGGCATGGGTGCTGAGTCTAGCATTTTCGTTTGAGACGTAAATTACAGAACAATTCTTAACCACATTTACTTCAATAATTATGAATTGAGACTTCCAGCGAATAATCGTGATTGCGTGGCGTAAATGCTGTTGTAAGCAATGACCAAGAAAAATCAATCTCGTGACAATAAGAGTCCATAACTACTTCACGTAAAAGTAAGGCACCTATTTTCGCACCACACACTCAACTGTGCCACTGTAAATAACTATCACTGTAAATATTTCTTACTATAATGATTAAACAGTGCATAGTCTCACTCTTTGGCTTTATAAGATGCCTTGAAATTACGTCTTTGTTTGTTCGTAGCCAGTCCAGTTGAAAAATCGAGCCGGCCGCCGTGACAGAGCGGTTCTAGGCGCTTCAGTCCGGAACCGCGCTGCTGCTACGGTCGCAGTTTCGAATCCTGCTTCGGGCATGGAAGTGTGTGATGTCCTTAGATTAGTTATGTTTAAGTAGTTGAAAGTCTAGGGGACTGATTCCTTAGATGTTAAGTCTCATAGCGTTTAGAGCCATTTGAACTATTTTTGAAAAATCGATCATTTATTGTAAACCTGCTTGTTTCGACGTAAATAAAATCTCCAGGTCCGCAGGCTCCTGTGAAACAGAAATGTTGTCATAGCTGGGCGAGCAGTTGCGCGACTGTGAAGAAAAGTGTTTAAATTCAAATTTGCCGCGTAATGGCGGCTATCTTGTAGCTGTTTGCGATGGTTCCTTGTCTAAACTGCCCAGCGTGCTAGACTTGGTATAAATGCTTCGTTATTTGACACAGGGCGACGAAATGAGAGCATTGAACAACAGTATATACTAAAAATCTATTTCACAGTTAGTAACACATTATAAAATCGTACAGACATGGAACGCGCAGAGCGATCTCATAACTATGACAGAGAGAGAGAAAGAGCACCAGAGAGAGGGAGAATGTCGAGGAGAGAGACCCTATCACAATGGCGCTTCTACACTGAAGCGCCAAATAAACTGTTATAGGTATGCGTATTCAAATACAAGGATATGTAAACAGGCAGAATACGGTGCTGCGGTCGCCAACTCCTATGTAGGACAACAGGTATCTGCCGCAGTTGTTAGATCGGTTACTGCTGCTACAATGGCTGGTTATCGAGATTTAAGTGAGTTTGGACATGGTATTATAGTCGGCACACGAGCGATGGGACAAAGAGCATTTCCCAGGTAGCGATGAGACGGGGATTTTCCCGCACGACCAGTTCACGAATATCAGGAATCCGGTAAAACATCAAATCTCCGATATCGCTGCTGCCGGAAAAGATTCTGGAAGAACGGCACCAACGACGACTGAAGAGAATCGTTCAACGTGACAGAACTGCAACCCTTCCGCAAATTGCTGCAGAATTCAATGTTGGGCCATCAACAAGTGTGAGCGTCCGAATCATTCAACGAAACATAATCGATATGGGCTTCCGAAGGCGCACTCGTGTACCCTTGATGACTGCACGACACGAAGCTTTACGCCTCGCCGACGTTGGACTATTGATGATTAGTAATATTTTATCTGGTCGGACGAGTCTCGTTTCAAATTGTATCGAGCGGATGGACATGTACGGGTGTGGAGACAACCCCGAAGATCTTCCAGAACGTGGAGGGTCACTAATGTCAAAATGGTCCCCATTCAAACGAGAAAACCATTTTCTTGCCGTACTCTGTCAACTGGCATTATCCCAATAAACGGCGCAAATGTTTGGGTGCCTCCGCTGCTGTCACCCTTTTACTGAACTCGAAAAGAAGAGTATGTTCGAAATGGTCCGATTTCTCCGCTTGACATTCCATTTTCTGGCGCCCACAACTCCCCTCACTATCTCCAGATGACAAAATAATAACGTGTGAACTCAAACAGCAACAGCGAACAACAATTAAAAAGTGATAATCTATAAAACAAAACCCATAGCAACTGTAATACCATGCAAAACAAAATTGCTACGAACTTGTGCACCAATCCAATATATTGCTCTGGGGCTTACACAGTATTATTATTATTAATCGTAATGATCTGTTTGGCCTCTTCCCCCCACACAATCCAATCTAATCGTAATGATCAGACCCATGTTCTGTGCTGATGAACGTATCATTTTTCGATAATGGTGTTGACCGTGATGGGCATTACATTGGTTTCCACTTTAAATAGTTGTAGTAAAACTGATTCGGGCTTCGTATTGAAGAACATGCAGGTTATATTTAAAATGAAAATGCTTAAACAGAAGGCACGACATGTGATGGGTGTGTTGGCTTCCGAAAAATGTGCATTGCCCTTCCTGCAGCATCATCTCTAACACAGAAAACATCAGTTATGAGAAAAACATGCGAGAAATCTATAGGGGACTATAATAGCTGCATATTGCTTTCTATGGATGCAATTAGCTACCACATTCCACGGATGGTCACACAGCGAGGACATTCACAGCCAGAGGCAAAGACCAAAGTAAGCGAAACAGAAGGGGCGTCCTCGCTCAGAAGATTTCTACAGTCTCCCTTTTTTTAATAACCGATAATAGTTCCTCTTTGTCGACCTGGAGAATTGGTTCAAGATATTCAAAATTCCGATAAAAATTGGGGTGAGCTATAGGGAAAGACGGGTAATATACATGAACAACAAGCAAGAGGGAAGAATAAGAGTAGAAGATCAAGAACAAAGTGCACGGATTAAGAAGGGTGTAAGACAGGGATGCAGTATTTCGCCTCTGCTTTTCGGTCTATTCGTTGAAGAAACAATGATAGAAATAAAAGAAAGGTTCAAGAATGGGATTAAAGTTAAAAGGTGAGAGGATATCAATGTTAAGATTCGCTCATGACGTTGCTATCTTCAGTAAAGTGAATGGGAATTACTGAATAGAAAGAACAAATGAATACAGAATACTGATAAAGAGTAATAGAATAAAAACGAAAGTAATGAGAAGTAGCAAAAATGAGAACAGCGAGAAACGTATTACCAGGTATATAAAGTTAATGAATTTGCCGGCCGCTGTGGCCGAGCGGTTCTAGGCACTTCAGTCCAGAACCGCGCTGCTCCTACGGTCGCCTGTTAGAATCCTGCCTCGGGCATGGATGTGTGTGATGTCCTTAGGTTAGTTAGGTTTAAGTAGTTCTAAGCCTAGGGGACTGATGACCTCAGATGTTAAGACCCATAGTGCTTAGAGCCACTTGAACCATTTTAAGGAATTCTGCTACCTAGGCAGCAAAACAACTGATGACGGACGGGGCAATGAGGACATAAAAACAAGCTAGCCCTGGGAAAAAGGGAATTCCTAGCCAACAGTGGGAATTTATGTTTGTAACAGAGCTCTGTATGGTAGTGAGGCATGGAATATGGAAAAATCGGAACAGAACAGAAGCGTCTGAGATGTGTTGTTACAGAAGAGTGTTGAAAATTACGTGGCCTGATAAGGTGAGGAATGGGGAAATTCTCCGCAGACTCGGAGAGGAAGGGAATATATGGAAAACAATGACAAGAAGATGGGACAGGATGGTAGGTCATCTGTCAAGACATCAAGGAAAATCATACTAGAGAAATCCGAAGAATGTAAAAACTGTAGAGGAGAACAGAGATTGAATTCGTACAGCTAATAACTGAGGATGTAGATTGCAAGTGCCGTTCTGAGATGAAAAGTTTGAAGCAGATGAGGAATTAGTGGCAGGCCCCATGAAACCAGTCAAAAGACAGATGACTCAAAAACAACAGCAGATCCTCGTCATACATCAATGTAACTATCGAAAATGTTTCATTAAATGTAATTCACCTTTGGTTTGACTTATTTACAAGATTATAAACGTTTCTACAAATTGTAAGTAGGCTGTTTATGTTTTCTTATTGGCAACGTTACGTAGCGCTCTGTATGAAAATCACTGGCTGTGCTGTGTGCAGTCTGTGGCTAGTTTGCATTGTTGTCTGCCATTGTAGTGTTGGGCAGATGGATGCGAACAGCGCGTAGCGTTGCGCAGTTGGAGGTGAGCCGCCAGCAGTGGTGGATGTGGGGAGAGAATTTTGAAATTTGTAAGACTGGATGTCATGAACTGCTATATATATTATGACTTTTGATGACTATTAAGGTAAATACATTGTTTGTTCCCTAAAAGCTTTTTTCACTTTACATTACTAGTATGCTTTGTCAGACTTAGAATCTGTTAACATGCAACAATGTTTGAAGTTAAATATCCAGTCAAGAACCAAGAGAACTTATTTCAACAGAAATTACGAATGCACTGTTATAGTGAACAGACGACACAGTGTTGTTATTTGAACATTCTTGCTTGTTAGTTGCACGATTACGTAACGACTATAAGGCTCACATACTTAGAACATTTACCAGTACTGCTAATGAGATTTTAATGCAACATTTTGGTTTACTTGAAAATACATTCTGGATTTAAAGTACTTTCTGTGAGATATCAGATGACACAGTGGTTAGTTTATGTGACAGCTACACGATTTTATCACGACGCTATTAATATGTGACACAATTTACATTGTTGCTTTTGCGGTGTATCTGTTTTATATCTGCACAGTTTTTCTGCATTATTCTGGAAAGTAAAACATGTTTTAGTAGTAACTTTTGTGGTATAGCTACAACGAGACAGTCTTTTTCGTAGCACAACAATACGTCACATTATAGTACTATCTTGATCACGGTAAGGTACGTAATAACTACGATATATATACACAAAGCATTTCGGTTTCGTTTATGATGAGGTAAGTACACTGACTTCAGCAGAACTTTGCTTACAGAGGACGATAACTACGACACTTCCACAGAGATTATCTTACAACAAGACGCACATTTAGCGCAACAGGACACGCATTTGAGTGATTAATTTTGTACTTAAAACATTTATTTTTAAAGATTTTTGAATTACAATGATGCAAAGGTTTTCGGTGCCACATTTCGTTCCATTACTGTAATCTGAAACACCTGAGGGTATAATTACATTAATCCTCAGGGGGGGGGGGGTACACGCTTACTTTGTGTATCATGTGTTTGGCAAGCACAAGGAGCCCTAGCTAATATGGTATTTGCTTATACAACTTTACACATCGGTACCATATTTCTCCAACACACAAATTACGCAGTTATCTGATCATTTCACTGAGAGATAAACATTTTTTTTACTACATCAGTGACACATGTTTATGCAATTACACAGTTGGGTAACTTCACACTTATGAAATTGTATTTTGTCTCTACTTTGTGAACTGTTCATATTTTTTTGGAACCATTGGAATAGTATGATAGCTTTGAATGATGTATTTGGTAAGGGAGCATAATTTTAAAGTACGTTTGAGGTAGATGACACTATTGAAATGAGCAGAGAATTTTTTTTAGGTTTTGACATTATTGCAGAAAGTTACGACGTTTTTGAGATTTGACTGAGGTGTTATGATGTTATTATTACGATGACGATGTGTATTATGCTGTTGAGGTATGTTTATGATCAATAAGATGATGCTACTGTATATGACGAATTTGATTATGCTACGTATTTATTATGATGAAATATTGAAGAAGTGTCGACGAATTCGTATATGAATAATGAGTAGTGGTTAGGGACTCTGATTTGTGGAAAAGGGTGTTGGAAACCAAGAATCGTACTTTAAGAGTTATGAAATATGTGTAAATGCGTGAATGTATCACAATGCCGACGAAAACTTTTTGAACACTGTTATACTCATAGGATTTTGTTTCTACACATTTGCTATGCAAATTCTCGACCTGTGAAATGTTTTATATGAGACTGTCACTGTAATGCAAACTGGTGTCATAAATATTTCAGTAAGAAAGTTAAGTGACTACCTTCACGTAATGAGTCGTGGGCACCCAGCTGCGCGACAGTCACCTGGAAAAAAGCCATTAGTGTGTGCCTTTCAGTGGCACAGGTGGAAAAAAAAGGGGCCATTGTCCTCACTATCGACATTCCTTTGTAGAAAGCATCGAAAATACGACACGCTCAAACTTGAAAACATATGATAACACTGTGGAGCTCTTAATTTATGATATTTGCTGAAATTCCTAATGAAATGACGAGAAATATTTTTATGTCTATACACCTGATTATGACTACTGTCTTTCTAGTTGAGAGATTTTTTTTTAGTACCTTATGAAATGCCATATGGCTAATGAATGATGTTTCATGCCTTCCTTTGAACATATTTGTTCATTTTCTTTAATATCTAGTTTCTAGCTGCACTGCAGCATTGGTTGTCATAAAATTTAATAGATGTGCTAATATCAATATTTTCTATCTACAGACCCAGTAAAGAATACGTTTATGATATACTTTCTTAGAAAAGAGAGCACAAATAGACATTTCCCTTCACAGGAATTACATAAATAATTTTTAATGACTTGGTAACTTTCTTGCAGAGTAAGTTTTTGTGATGCATCACTCTACTGTTAAGATGTGACATAGGTATTAAATATGGCCATTTTTACTTTTCTTGTTTACTGCTCATTGCCTTATATTAGTTGTAATTTTGCAGCTTGCTTTGCCAATCTGCATTTTTTTGTCATTGCTGTTTGTGTTAATTGTTTTGTGCTGTTGCATTGCCTCGTCCCTTAGTTTAGCATCTGAGCTCAGTAGATTTAAGTTAGCTTAAGATGGGGTAGGCCATATAAGAGAACAAGTTGTGATGAATTGGAAGAAATGCATTGAGAAGCTATAAGAAAATGGTTTGGCCAAAAAGTATTTTGAAAGAGGATATGAACAGAAAAGTAGGGTTTAGGGACAACAGGTTTAGGTAGGATTTTCTTGGAAATAAATGATGAGGTAAGATAATGGAAAATAAGTAATGAGGTAAGAAATATGTGAACATATAAATACAGAAAGCATGCTTGGATTGGATTTTTTTTGGTGGAAACAAATGTTGAAATAAGACGAAAGATCTATGGAATGAAGTTTTGGGTTGGACTGTAGTACCAAATGTCACACTCAAAACAAACACTGTCCTGTATTTTTGTGTTATTACATTATGTGAATTTGTGTTTTTCTTGTCTTTTTGTGTTTAGCTAATAAGATTTATGTTGTAGAATTTTTCTGATACTATGTTATATACTTTGTAAAGATGTTTAGACATTATTTATTCTGTTTTGTTTTAATGCTCATGTGTGAAGTTGATGTTTCGAAAATTATTCTGATCTTTTATGTATGTACTCATGTCATAATTCCTGTAACACTGATTTATATGTTTATTTCTATTATTTTGTAAAGCCCCTATTACTACAAATGTTATCTGTAGTGTTATGTTCTTTAATGATGTATTTTGTAGCTTTGTTATTGTATTCTTATGTTATAAAATTGTAATTGACACCAGTTCATCAAATTAAGTAACTTGTAAGTTACATTTCACTGCACACGTTTCTGTTAGTCATAGTATATGGACAATATGTGAGAAGTAGGGACTGATAGTGTCTGCACGTGTGTTAATAACTCAGCAAGGGACTGGTTAACAGCATTGCTGGTTCTAAGGACAATTAAAAAAAAAACCTTTGTGAGTGCACAAGTGGTGGTTTATGGACTTGCTATATTCTCTGCAAGACTCATCGATGGTGATTGTGCACCTGCACAGTCGCAACAGATGGCTGCTGGCCGTCTCTACATGGACTACAGTGGGTCTGCATCTTTGATGGCCCACCAATACCATTATTTCTACAAGGACTGCAGTGGGTCTGCACCTCTGGTGGCCCACCAATACCATAATCTCTACCAGGATTACAGTGGGTTTGCTCTGTGATGACCTACCTACCAGTATTCTTCAAAACGTCGACTGACTCTGCTGTGGGTTTGCTCTGTTGTGGCCCATTACCTGTCTGCATGTCGAGAGTCAGCACTGTCTTTCCGTTGGAAGGACAACACTACTTCTTCAAGACTGCATGGAAATCCTCTACTTTCGTGTGCATTTTCTTTTACTGCTCACACTTTGAGAAAAACACTGCAATTTTACTGTGATGAATGATCAGGACTGTCTTTATGGACTGTGAGAAAATTTTAGCTTTTGACCAACATTGTATGAATAAGTGTGTGCATTTGATATCTTTGTTATTGTAATTATGAAAAATTTTATTAAATCATTATTGGCCAGTGCCCAAAACAATTTGTAAAATTTTTTGTGGGGAGCATGGGGGCTATGTAAGTAGGCTGTGTATGTTTTCTTATTGGCAACGTTACGTAGCGCTCTGTATGAAAATCACTGGCTGTGCTGTGTGCAGTCTGTGGCTAGTTTGCATTGTTGTCTGCCATGTAGTGTTGGGCAGCTGGATGCGAACAGCGCGTAGCGTTGCGCAGTTGGAGGTGAGCCGCCAGCAGTGGTGGATGTGGGGAGAGAATTTTGAAATTTGTAAGACTGGATGTCATGAACTGCTATATATATTATGACTTTTGATGACTATTCAGGTAAATACATTGTTTGTTCTCTATTAAAATTTTTCATTTGCTAACTATGCCTATCAGTAGTTAGTGCCTTCCGTAGTTTGAATCTTTTATTTAGCTGGCAGTAGTGGCGCTCGCTGTATTGCAGTAGTTCGAGTAACCAAGGTTTTTGTGAAACGTATAGGTTAATGTTAGTCAGGGCCATTCTTTTGTAGGGATTTTTGAAAGTCAGATTGCGTTGCGCCAAAATATATTGTGTGTCAGCAATTTTTCTAAGGGGATGTTTCAAAATAAGTACAACACTCTTGTATTTCACTTTCACTCTATATTCAAGGATTAAGATGGTGATGGATGATGGTCTATTTAAAAGGTTCCTAGCCTGGAGGAATCTAAATAGTCCGCAAATCCCGATATGCACGCGCTCTACGTCCAGATTCGCAACTAACGGCACACGACACTTTCAAAAGTCCACACGTTAATATCTGAATACCGGTACCTCTGAATTCACTCGTATCAGCAGATAATTTGAGTTTCTGTCGTCTATATGTCCGTAAAGTTCCAATCTAGCACTGAAGTCCTAAAATCCCCTTAATACTCCGTTGCTACCAACAGTCAGAGTTCGTACACTACATCAGTTTTAATCTCCGTAACATTCTAACAGTTTATCGTGGATCTTAACACTATAAAGTCCAATCTAATTATTGTCTCGCTGACTGCACGGGTTCCCCGCCCTTTAACGTAACAATCAAGGAAAAAAGGCGGCAATAATGACGATCAGACATCTTTTTAGGTTTTTCATCACAAGAGTTTAACGTCACTGCCTTTTCCATGACGGAACTTCCGTAGCTTTGCTGTACTTAGACGTTAAACTACTTGCTGATATACTATAAGTTTGATGTGCAGTTACCGAACTCTGATTCTACACTATTTTCCCCTCTAAAAATTCTATTCTTAATTTTAAATTATTCTTTCTATAGCTTTTATCACTGTAAACTGAACCGAGGTGTTACATAACTAATATCTGATTGTACTCAGAGGTAGTGGTATCAGAAAGGGTGGGAACCACTGGTCTAGAAGAAAGGTTTTCCATACTTCATAGGTACGTAAATTGTGAAAATGAATTTAGAATTTTTGCTCAAGGGCGCATAACAATGTACTGTTGGCGCTATCTGAATTACGGAAGGAGCGCCCCTGCTGCCCGCTTTCCCCGCGTTGGGGGAATACTGATGCACGGACAGGTTGTCGGGAATTAGGACATACATACACACACGCTACGATCTCCGTCGGTATTAGGCTGGTGTTTGGAGACGGTATCTTCCATTACCGGCAGCTGTAGGCGGCCCCTGAGACCCCGTGAATGCCCACTGCGTTCTGAGTCAACATTTGCGCCCGCGGCCAAACACGAATCGCATGCGCTTCCTGTTCTGCGCGCGCAAACACCGCGCTGCACCGTCCGGTCGGCAGCGCCGGCGAGCCCGCGTCTGCGAACGCGGCGTCCTGCGTGACCGCGTCTTAAGGCCGCTACCCACAGGCATCGGTGACGCGACAGTGCGTGACAGGCCCGTTATACCACCGACGTGTTTGAAGGTATTGTTCTACGAATTCAAGGGGACCACGCCCTACCTATCTAGCCCATATTAATTTAGGCAAGTATTTGACCAATTTCTGAAAAAAAAACTATTTGACGCAGGACTATAATATTTTTACTGTACGTTAGATGATGCTAATAGAGTCAACTGCAACAAAAATCTACTTTATCCATTTTATAGTTTTTAAGAAATCCTTTTTAAATTGATTAACAAAAAACTTTAAGTTTTTTCTGCAGTAAACATTTTTTTGTGAACTTCATAATAGGGGAATATTACTGTATGTAGTACCAGAAGTGGCTTTTTATGTCATGCAGAGTCTCTGAAAATTTCATTCATTTATCTGTGATGGTTTCTGATATAATGGGGCATATGTACTGAAAATTTTAGTTTGCGGGAAATTGACTTTAAAGAAAAAAACGTTTGAAATTTGTTACTTACAGTTAATTAAAACTGTCCTGCTGCATATGGTGGCCCCTTCTTTGGCCTCTAGCATTTCTTCCAGCTTCTTTTTCACCTTCCTGGATGTTTGTCTTGCTTTCTTGGCTATATTAGATGCTGACCTGTCTGCATCGGCTCTCCTCATTTTATCGCAATGTTGCAGCCAGGTGATCATATTTTCACCAGGATTAATTCCCAGCTTTTTCAGTACCCAACACTTTCCAATATTACCAAAATTGAATGTAATAACAGCATCATGAACTCCTAGTTTCATCGTCTGCCTGCCTACAAATAAAGTTTTAGGAAAGCGGTTCCAAATTATGCTGTTGAAACATTAATTTGGGCTCCGTGTCTGCCCATGCAGACATTTCCTTAGAAGGTCAGGATGAGCCAAGTCTCTGAAAATAGCTTTAATTGCTGTATTAACAGCAGCAGGAAGAGAATGCTGGTGAGAATAAGATTCTCCAGTTGCCTGAGCCCTATTGTATTTGCACCACGAATTTTCTCCTGATGGACGCTCTAACAATACCACCACTTGCAAAGTAGGTTAGAATTCAGATTAATACAAGGTGCATTCAAGTTCTAAGGCCTTCGATTTTTTTTCTCCGGACTGGAAAGAGATAGAAACATGCGCATTGTTTTAAAATGAGGCCGCGTTCATTGTCAATACGTCCCAGAGATGGCAGCACCATACAGCAGATGGAATTTTACCGCCAGCGGCGAGAATGAGAACTGTTTTAAATACTTAAAATGGCGACTTTTCCCTTACTTGAACAGTGTGCAATCATTCGTTTTCTGAATTTGCGTGGTGTGAAACCAATTGAAATTCATCGACAGTTAAAGGAGACATGTGGTGATGGAGTTATGGATGTGTCAAAAGTGCATTCGTGGGTACGATAGTTTAATGAAGGCAGAACATCATGTGACAACAAACCGAAACAACCTCGGGCTCGCACAAGCCGGTCTGACGACATGATCGAGAAAGGGGAGAGAATTGTTTTGGGGGATCGCCGAATGACTGTTGAACAGATCGCCTCCAGAGTTGGCATTTCTGTGGGTTCTGTGCACACAATCCTGCATGACGACCTGAAAAGTGTCATGCAGGTGGGTGCCACGAATGCTGATAGACCACCACATGGTTGCCCGTGTGGCATGTTGCCAAGCAATGTTGACGCGCAATGAAAGCATGAATGGGACTTCCTTTTCGTCGGTTGTGACAATGGATGAGACGTGGATGCCATTTTTCAATCCAGAAACAAAGCGCCAGTCAGTTCAATGGAAGCACACAGATTCACCGCCACCAAAAAAATTTCGGGTAACCGCCAGTGCTGAAAAAATGATGGTGTCCATGTTCTGGGACAGCGAGGGCGTAATCCTTACCTATTGCGTTCCAAAGGGCACTACGGTAACGGGTGCATCCTACGAAAATGTTTTGAAGAACAAATTCCTTCCTGCACTGCAACAAAAACGTCCGGGAAGGGCTGTGCGTGTGCTGTTTCACAAAGCCAACGCACCCGCACATCGAGCTGACGTTACGCAACAGTTTCTTCGTGATAACAACTTTGAAGTGATTCCTCACGCTTCCTACTCACCTGACCTGGCTCCTAGTGGCTTTTGGCTTTTTCCAACAATGAAAGACACTCTCCGTGGCTGCACGTTCACCAGCCGTGCTGCTATTGCCTGAGCGATTTTCCAGTGGTCAAAACAGACTCCTAAAGAAGCCTTCGCCGCTGCCATGGAATCATGGCGTCAGCGTTGTGAAAAATGTGTACGTCTGCAGGGCGATTACGTCGAGAAGTAACGCCAGTTTCATCGATTTCGGGTGAGTAGTTAATTAGAAAAAAAATCGGAGGCCTTAGAACTTGAATGCACCTCGTAATGTTGCTCACGCAGCATATCTTCGCTTTATCGGGCAACAACAAAATTATTGACTGTGGATGGTATCGTCAGAATGGAAATAATGAAGTCACTGTAAAAAAGTCATTAATTTTGGCACTTATCTTGAATGGATTCCCACGTAGATTTCGTCGAAGTTGTTATGGCTCATCTTGTTGATTCTAGGGTGATTCCACTTTGACTGCTAGCAGGTCCAGATCTGTATTTTAGCAACATTTGAAGACCTAACAAATGCGTTTTTCAGGAAATTCTTAATGATTAAACAATCCAGGATCAGAACAATGGTATGGTAGAAATAATTTTCGACTTGGTGTTCACGATCCACATTTTTATTAAACTTCTTGTAAATTCACATATACTTCTTCTTAATTGCCACATCATCAAAAAAACATATTTGTATCAATTTTCATATATTTAATTTCCACTTTAACCAAACACAAGACTTCACTGTTCTTTTTACAAAGCGAAATAACAACTTAACTTCTGCAAATTGAATCAAAGACTGCTCTGCGCGCATTCGCGCCAAAACGGTTACAAGTAAGTGAAAGATTATGGCAGTCTCACAGAAATGAATACACACAAGAACCATATCACTGTAACATATCGATACATCTGAGTACATATACATTAATAAAACCAAATGTGAATATTGTCACAAAAATATGCCTGTTACTTCGCAGAAAAGTAGTACGATATTACTGGTGTCGAGAACTGGGGTTGGAGTGCCGTACTGGTCACGTAAATAAAGAACCATTACAACACAATCCATGATATGGCTTGTCGTCGCTAGAGGACTTATGGAAGAATATGAGCCAAACATCTCTCTTCATTGCCTCCAGATTTTCTGTATTTCTCCTAATTGCCTGGTCGTAGTATACCTGCAACTTTTCGGTAACAACAACTCGCAATCACACTTGAACAAAACTAATCTCGTGTTTGAAAGCGTGTTGTTTACAAACAGTGGAAACAAAAGAATACCGACCGTTGCATTCCAAGGATAGCCAACACACTCGAGAGTAAAAAGAAATCCCTAACGTGCAATGTAGGGGCTATAAAGATCTGAAATGCATTCAGTAAAGTGGGCGTGGCACATAAACACACGTGGTAGGAAAGTGGTCTTTAAATGCTCGAAAAAAACTTTTTTGAGCAAACTCCTTTTCAGAGTACTTAAATAAAAACTTAATCTATCGAAATATGATGAAAACCGAAAATCGTTTTTTTTTCGACCTGAACCTCGGTGTGGTCCCCTTAAAGGGTAGTGTTCACACTCGCCCGTGGCGTGGCTCTGACAGAGCAAACCGTGCTCCCACCGACACCGTACAGTGAGTGCAGTATTTATTGCGGCTGATAATTTCTCATTTCAAGGTCACAGCACGGTCATATTGTGTTGTGCAGTAGTTTGTCACCATAAACATGAATGACGGAAAATTTACTGAATTAGTGCGCAACCATCATATGTTGTACAATCTCTCGAATCCCAAACACATGGACACAGTGCTGAAGAATACGCTATGGAATGAAATAGGAGAAGAAATAAACACAACTGATAAGTACATACGTGTTTATTTCTGATTTTACATCAGTGAATACAACCAGCTAGGTAAAAGATAATTGTTGGAGAGTGATGAACCTACTTCCTTTTTTTCACTTGTTTTTCTTATTCTTCGTACAGAATCACAACAATCAGCATGAGATTGTCGTCCGAGAACTTCGCCATCTCGGCTGCTCTTGTGCAGTACTAAACGCCGGAAGAAACATTGACCACTGGGAACAGGCGTCATTGCGGCATCACGGTCGGTGAAATCAGCAGGCCGTTGTGGCCGAGTGGTTCTAGGCGCTTCAGTCTGGAACCGCGCGACCGCTACGGTTGCAGGTTCGAATCCTGCCTCGGGCATGGATGTGTGTGATGTCCTTAGGTTAGTCAGGTTTAAGTAGTTCTAAGTTCTAGGGGACTGATGACCTCAGATGTTAAGCCCCATAGTTCTGAGAGCCATTTTTTCGGTGAAATCACGGGCCGGTCACTGCAAAGAGCCGTTCAGAGACTGCATACGCCGGTTACGTTAGCGTAGGTGCCGATAACAAACGCACAGAGCCTGAATTCCCGTTGCAGCAGAGTACAATCGTGTCGGTCGATTGACAGATAACGCGATCTGCAAGATTCTGGGACACCGAGGTGTGGAGTTCTTTTGAGGACGCCGATTCAGTTTGGCTGTGCACCCCAGATATTTTCTGAATCGTTTCAGATATCGTAAAACATTTTTCACCCAAATGAGTTGTGAGACTTCTGTCTTAGGCGGAAATTCACAATTTTATGCCGAACTGTGGCGTCACGGTGACGGGGCGCTCCAGCTTCAAGCAGCTGATTACAAAAATGGAATAGTGGAGAAAAGTTTAATTTAAAACGATACTGATCCCCCTTGGGTGCATGTCTTCGGATCTACTCAAAAACGAGAGGCCAAAGGATGTGGCATCTGAGGATTATTCGGCAATTAAGTACAGTAAGAGCACTGCAACGGGAATTCCACTGTTAAATACACAGGAGAGAGCGAATCGGTGGAAAGAGTACACTGAAGGCGGAAAATTCGTCTCAAGTGATAGAAGAAAAAACGGGATTTGATTTAGAAGAGATAGGGGGTCCCGTATTAGGAATTAAAAGACTTTGCGAGGACTTCAGATCAAGTAAGACAGAAGGTATAGATAACATTCAATCAGATTTTCTATAATCAGTGCGGGAATTGGTAACGAAACGACTATTCACGTTAGTATGTGGAATGCATGAGTCTAGCGACATACCATCTGACTTTCGGAAAAAAATCATCCACCCAGTTCCGAAGAATGCAAGAGCTGATAAGTACGAGTATCACCTTAACAGTTCAAAAATCCAAGGTGCTGACAATAATAATAAACAGAATAATGGAAAGCAAAATTGAGGATATGTTAAATGCCGACCAGCTTGGCTTTACGAAAGAGGCAAGTCAGACATTGCGGTTGATAATGGAAGCAATACTACAGAAAAATCAAGACACCTTCATAGGATTTGTCGGCGTGGAAAAAGCATTTGTCAGAGTAAAATGGTGCAAAATGTTCGAAATTCTGAGAAAAATAGAGAAAGCTATAGGGAGACACGGTAATGTACAGCATATAGAAGAGCCAAGGGAAACAACAAGAGTGAACGACCAAGAACGAAGTGCTCGGATTAAAAAGAGTGTAAGGCAGGGATGTCGTCTTTCGCCAATACTTTTCAATCTGTATATCGAAGAAGCAATGATGGAAATAAAAGAAAGTTTCAGCTGTGGGTCCAAGGGTTCCATCCAGTCAGCTGTTGATTGCTCTGGTGTGACACTTGAAGAAAGCAAAACAAAAGACGCAGTTTTAAATTTCACGTTCGAGAAACCATTCACGCAGGAGAATCGTACAAATACACCGTAATTTGTCCATGGAATAGACTCTCATATGGATGTCACAGTAATCAGCAACCCTGGCGTAGAGGAACAACTGAAAGAGTAGAAAACAAGTAGGTCATCACTTTTCCGTTTTTCAAAGAGTACCAAACGGCATTGACCCCTTACTTAGCTTCCATCTATTGTGAATTCCTAGCCCATCGCAAGGTTCCAAGTGACTGGGGAAAACACAGGTGACTCCTGTGTATAAGAAGGGACAAAGAACAGACCTGCAAAATTAAAGACCAAAAGCCCTAACATCGGTTTGCTGTAGAATCCTTGAACATATTCTCACTTAGAATATATTAAATGTTCTTGAGACCGAGAAGCTTATGTTCACGAATCAGCATGGTTGTAGAAGGCATTGCTCGTACGAAACTCAGCCTGCCCTTTGCTCACATGACATGTTACGAACTGTGGATGAAGATTCCATATTTTTAAATTTCCGGTAGGCGTTTGACACGATGTCCCATTGAAGGCTGTTAAAGAAGGTACGAGCATATGGAATAGGTTCACAGATGTGTGAGTGGTTCGTAGACTTCTTGTGTTATAGAACGCATTATGTAGTCCTCGGCGGCGAGTATTCATCAGAGACAAGGGTATCGTCAGGAGCACCCCAATGTGATAGGACCGCTTTTATTCTCTACATACGTAAGTGATTTGACGGACAGCGTGGGCAGCAGTCTATAGTTGTTTGCTGATGATGCTCTGGTTTGCAGTAGAGTGTCGAAGTTGAGTGACTGTAGGGAGATACAAGACGATTTAGACAAAATTTCTAGTTGGAGTGATGAATTGCAGCTAGCTCTATATGTACAGACATGCAAGGTAATTCAGATGAGTAGGAAAAACAAACCCGTAATGTTCAGAGAGCATTACTAGTGTCCCGCATGACACACTCATGTCGTTTAAATATCTCGCTGTAACGTTGCAAAGCGATATGAAATGGTAGAAGTATGTGATTACTGTGGCAGGTAGGGCGAATGGTCGACCTCGGAGTATTGGGAGAATTCTAGGAAAGCGTGGTTCATCTGTAAAGGAGACCATATATATAGGACGCTAGTGCACCTATTCTTGAGTACTGCTCGAGTGTTTGGGATCCATAACACGTCGGATTAAAGGAAGACATCGAACCAATTCAGAGGCAGGCTGCTAGATTTGCTACAGGTAGGTTCGAACAACACGCAGTTGTTACGTAAATGCTTCGGGAACTCAAGTGGGAATACCTGGGGGAAAGACGACGAGGAACTATTAGAGAACCGGCATTTGAAGCTAACAGGAGAGCATTCTGCTGCCTCCAACATAAACTGCGCGTCAGGGCCACAAAGATAAGATACGAGAAATTAGGGCTCATCCGGAGGCGTACACACAGTCGTTTTTCCCTCGCTCTCTTTGAGAGCAGAAACAGGAAAGGAAATGACCAGTAGTGGTACGGGTTGTCCTCCACCACACGCCGTAAGGCGAATTGCGGACTATCGATGTAAATGTACATGGTGTAAAATTCTCTTTCATTAATAGCAGTAAGCTTAAGATGGACAAACCAATAATAATTGTCAATATTTAGAAACTACACTTGATTGCTGGATGTACTGCAATCTCTGTCTTCCTCTACAGTTTTTGTCCTCTGCATCCCCCTCCAGTACCATGGAAGCCATACACCGATGTCTTCACAGATGTCCTATAATCCTGTCCCTCCTCCTCGTTAGTGTTTTGCACATATTCCTTTTCTCTCCGATCGTGCGTAGAACGTCCTCATTTTTTACTTTATCAGTCTACCTAATTTTCAACATTCGCCTGCAGCACCACACCTCAGATGCTTCGATTTGCTTCTGTTCCGGTTTTCCCACAGTCCATATTTCACTACCATACAATGCTGTGCTCCAAACGTACGTTCTCCGAAATTTCTTCCATAAATTAAGGCCTATGTTTGATACTAGTATACTTTTCTTGGCAAGGAATGCACTTTTCTCCGATGCTAGCGTACTCTTGATGTCCCCATTCTCTGTCGGTCATTGGTTGTTTTGCTGCCTGTGTAGCAGAATTCCTTAACTTCATCTGCTTCGTGGCCATCAATCCTGATGTTAAGTTTCTTGCTGTTTTCATTTCTGCTACTTCTCATTACTTTCGTCTTTCTTCGACTTACTCTTAGTCTATATTTTGTACTCATCAGACTGTTCATTCTATTCAGCAGATGATGAAATTCGTCTTCACTTTCACTCAGCAAATTGTACCATTGATATCCTTTCACCCTGAATTTTAATTCCACTCCTGAAACTTCCTTTTATTTCCGTCGTTGCTCCTTCGATGTACAGATTGAACAGTTGGGGCGAAAGACTACATCCTTGTCTTACACCCTTCTTAATACGAGCACTTCGTTCTTGGTCATCCACTCATATACATACTGTATATGAGCCGTCTCTCCCTACAGCTTACCCCTACTTTTCTCAGAATTTTGAACATTTTGCACCATGTTACATTGTCTAACGCTTTTCCCTGGTCAATCCTATGAACGTGTCTTCATTTTTCTTTAGCCTTGCTTCCATTATTAACCGCAACGTCAGAAATGCCTCTCTCGTGCCTTTACCTTTCCTAAAGCCAAACTGATCGTCATCCACCGCATCCTCACTTTTCTTTTCCATTCTTCTGTATATTATTCTTGTAAGTAACTTGGATGTATGAGCTGTTAAGCTGATTAACCGACAATTCTCGCACTTGTCAGCTCTTGCTGTCTTCGGAATTGTGCGGATGATGCTTTCCCGAAAGTCAGATGGTATGTCGCCAGACTCATACATTCTACACACCAGGGTGAATAGTCGTTTTTTTCCCACTTCCCGCAATGATTTTAGAGATTTCGATGGAATGTTATTTATGCCTTCTGCCTTATTTGATCTTAAGTCCTCCAAAGCTCTTTCAAATTCTGATTCTGATACTGGATCCCCTGTCTCTTCTAAATCGATTCCTGTTTCTTCTTCTATCACATCAGACAAATCTTCCCCTTCATAGAGGCTTTCAATGTATTCTTCCACCGATCCGCTCTCTCCTCTGCATTGAACAGTGGAATACCCGTTGCATTGTTAATGCTTCCACGCTTGCTTTTTATGTCACAGAAGGTTGTTTTGACTTTCCTGTATGCTGGGCCTGTCCTTGCGACAATTCTTTCTTTCTCGATGTCTTCACATTTTTCCCACAGCCATTTCGTCTTAGCTTCCCTGCACTTCCTATTTATTTCATTCCTCAGCGACTTGAATTTCTGTATACATGAGTTTCCCGGAACATTTTTGTACTTCCTCTTCTCATAGATCAGTTGAATTATTTCTTCTGTTACCCATTGTTTCTTCGCAGTTACCTTCTTTGTACCAATGTTTTCCTTCCCAACTTCTGTGATGGCTCTTTTTAGAGATGTCCATTCCTCTTTAACTGTACTGCCTTCTGAGCTATTCCTTATTGCTGTTATCAACCGTATCTCGTCATTCCTTAGTACTTCCGTATCCCACTACTCTGCATACTGATTCTTCCTGACTAATATCTTAAGCTTCAGCCTCCCTGCATCACTACTATATTGAGAGCTGGGTCTATATCTGCTCCTAGGTACACCTTATTATTCAGTGTCCGATTTCGGAATCTCTGTCCGACCATGACGTAATGTAACTGGAATCTTCCCGTATCACCCGGCCTTTTCCCAGTACACCTCCTCCTCTTGTGATTCTTGAACAGGGTATTCGCTATTAGTAGCTAAAACTTGTTGTCGAACTCATTTTGTCTTTCTCCTCTCTCACTCCTTGTCCCAAGCACATATTCTCCTGTGACCTTTTCTTCTACTCCTTCCCATCCAACTGCATTCCAGTCCTCCATGACTATTAGATTTTCATCCTCCTTTACATACGGTATTGCCCTTTCATCATCCTCATACACTTTCTGTGTCTCTTCATCTTCAGCTTGCGACATTGGCATGTATACCTTGAAAGGGTACAGTACCGCCCGACATTGAAAATTGGTACAACATTCTTCATTATTCTTGTCAGAACAACATATTTTTTGTAATAATAATATCACGTAATACACCGAAGCCGGATACCAATGTAGGAAAGAAGGACAATTTATTTATTTAATTGATCACATGTGTACTCCCACAACATAAATCCCTACATCCAATTTGGTGAGATCTGTGAAGTGAATGAATGTATGGTCGTCTTCTAACCACAGATAGTGAATGTGCAACACATGATCATCTTTGAAACGGTTCTTTGGTCACCTTTGGTGGAGCGCTGGATCTTGTGTTGGTAAGACCTGTCTTAGGTGTGCTCCGGAAAGACAAAAGAGTGGAGAGGATGGTATGCATGTGAAATACTTAAGGCAGGTAATATTAAGGGGATCGTAGTAATCTTCGGAAGTGACCAAAAGGTCGCAATGAAACCACGTGTAGCAATAAGTTGAAATACTTGCGAGTGCTAGTACTAAGTTGAAATACTTGCGAGTGCTAAAGTTAAGCTGAATTTCTGGCGTGTGTACTATAAGTTGGAAATATTTAAGAAATGGCGTGTGCAGGACTTGAAATTAGAGACGAGCACTTACACGTTGTGAGTACTGTGTGAGTCTCAATCTGTGTATGAGACAAAGGATAAAGAGAAGTACTCGTCCAAGTTGAGAACTCGCGTGGGTGACGAATATGATCTTAATATTACTTTGCGTGTTATATTTCTGTGTGACGCTTGATTCAAACTCTAAAACTCTGAGAGAGTAGCAAGGTGAGTCATCCACTATCCAGCAACGCCACTTGGCTTGCATTGCACAGGAAGACGTGCATATATCCTCCAGAGTTCGTAGTAGGAAAGAAAAGTTACGAAGTAGGGCAGTGTCGTGTGAAACTGGAATGAATACTAATTGAAGTGGGAAAGCCGAAAGTGAAGTGATTCTAACGTTGTGACTATTCTTTGTGATGTATTGTATGTTGCCAGTGTGATGTATTTCATGTAATTTAAGTATGTGTGGTTTTCATGGGAGAGTAGCAAGACAGGTTATGCATGTTCCTTTTTGTACCGATCGGTCTGGAGTGATGATGGTTATGAGAGTCGAAGTCTGAGATATAGCAAAAGATCCACCATCCTATATAGAAAGTGCACTGCAGCGTTAGATAATTACGAGACCATAAGATAGAGAATCACCAATGTAAAGCCATGCCCACTGGGTGGAGTTTCTCATGTGTAACTGTTGTATAAAATGTAATGGTGTGGTTAGGTTATCTTTGAATCATAACAGAATTAATCGGAATAAAAAAGATAGTTAAAAGAAAAAGATTGGTGGCCTTGTTCTTCGAATAGTGTGTAGTCATGATATCCAGAATTTGTAATGTGTGTGCCATTCATATTCAGTGCGATGGCCACGTGTTGATCAAAGGCGTTGAATAAGAAAGAAAATGTGGTAGTGCCAGAGCGTAATGAACAATCAGAGTTGTGTAAATTCCAAATAGTCAAATGTGGGTTATCCGTTTCCGTTGCGTAATATTCAAACAGGAGAATAATTTATAGCTTAATTGTGGGCACTAGAGCTCATAATCAGTCATTTATGTTACTCGATAAATAAGAATAAATCCACTCGTTTGGCAAACCACTCGTCTTGCAGGCCTGACTGCTTGATGCAACAGTATGAGCAAGGCATGTGGGTGCCTCTCAACCTGAACTATCGTTGTCGGTGTTGGTTTTTTGTCGATTCTGGTGAGAACAATCCTGTGACTGAACTGTTCACTGTAACACAATGTTTGTCCTACCTTGCTATTCATAATGAATCCTACTCCCGTTATACCATTTTCCGCTGCTACTGATATTATCCTACACTCATCTTACCAGAAATCTCTGTCTTCTTTCCATTTCACTTCACTGACCCCTACTACATCTAGATCGAGACATTTCATTTCCCTTTTCAGATTTTCTAGTTTCCCTACCACGCCCCGATTCGTAGAATGTTATCATTTCGTTGATTATTCAATCTTTTTCTCTTGGTAACCTCCCTCTTGTCAGTCCGCTCCCGGAGGTCTGAATGGGGAACTATTCCGGAATCTTTCTCCAATGGAGAGATCATCATGACACTTCTTGAATTACAGGCCACATGTCCTGTGGATACACGTTACGTGTCTTTAATGCAGTGGTTTCCATTGCCTTCTGCATCCCCATGCCGTTGATCATTGCTGATTCTTCCGCCTTTAGGGGCAGTTTCCCACCCCTAGGACAAGAGAGTGCCCTGAATCTCTGTCCGCTCCTCCTCCCTCTTTGACGAGGCTGTTGGCAGAATGAGAGTGACCTCTTTTGCCGGATGTCTTCGGCCTCCAATGCTGATTATTAATCAAAATTTAAGCTGCGGCGGGAATCGAACCCGGGACCAATGACATTTTGATTCCGAATCAAAGACACTACCTCTTTTTTATCTCATTCTGTTCTAAGTTGTTCGTTGAATTTGATCGTGGCGAACATCCGATGACACTCGTTTAGGTTGTTTGTAGATCCGTTCACTCAGTTTTTTATTACAAAGGGTAGCTGAACCCTCTGATCGAGCATTTCTAGACCACAGGTCTACATTCATCAACCGATTGCAGAAGTTCAAAGAGTGCAGCCAAGACGGTCACAGAGGAGATGAATCCTTTAAGATCCTCCAACGGCTCCAAATTCAAGGACCTCGTTCAAATTGCGAGCTCTGCTTGCGGCCCACGCATGAAGCCAGCAGCCTTCATCACTTCCACCTGCCACCTGTGTGAACTGAGGAGGGCTGCAGAACTCATGGGATAGGCGTCACTGGTGCCTATCTGAGCCACAAACTGCAGAGGACTGCACCCTGCCGGCTCAACAGCCGCAGGCAAGGCCGCCTTCACCTCTCGGATGAGGTCCCCCGGCAGACACAACGAGTGCACATTGGCTATCTTTCCAGCCCTGAACGCTATCTGCCTAAGAGGCTCCACAACACGCCTAACTTTAGAGCTCCTAATAAATGGTAAACCCCTCCCTTCATGTGCCTGCTCAGACCCTGCTGAAGGGCAGCCCCCTGCCTACTGACAGGGCGAATTAGCGAGGCCAGACGACCGGTTTCCACATTGGATATCCACCTCGAGCGACGCGAACGCGTTGCACGTGCCACTCATTCTACTGTGAGGTTGGATCCACTGCGTTGGATACACCAAGAGGTGACTAGGTGGCAGAGCCCGTGGACGAAACAAGCGACATCTTAGGTGTCCTATGCGACGCACCAGATTCGTCGCCACGAGGCAGAAGCCCGAGGGTAACTGACCGTAGCCAAAACCACATTCAGTTGCTCGCGAACTGCGACAGTACCTCCTGCGTAAGCCAGCCGGGGTGGCCGAGTGGTTCTAGGCGCTACAGTCTGGAACCGCGAGACCGCTACGGTCGCAGGTTTGAATCCTGCCTCGGGCATGGATGTGTGTCATATCCTTAGGTTAGTTAGGTTCAAGTAGTTCTAAGTTATAGGGGACTGGTGACCTCAAAAGTTAAGTCCCATAGTGCTCAGAGCCACTTGAACCATTTTCAACCAACCTCCTGCTTACTAGCGAGACTAACTGAAATAGTAAACAACAAAAGCAGACAGAATCCTGGATACGCAATTTGTTACCCTCTCGACGTGTCACCAACGGATGCTGATGCCCCTGAGCTACGTAGCTGCCTGTTCAGAAGAAATGAAAACAGCGTTACTGACTGCCATAATTTACACCTACAGAAAGCGAGCTGACACCTCCTAAACGGTAACAGGCACGAAATCTAATTAATATACTACGAGGAAAAGATAACCCTTAACCTGCCACTCTGTAGATCTGTGTTTCGCTTTCATTTACAAAACATTTTCTCTCGTCATCCAGAAAATATGGATGCACATTGTTTTCAATGTATGTACAGTTTGGTTGCTGAAGATTAGAAACAATATTTCTTTATAAAGTTGGCGTGTAATTTACTTCGGTGTTTCTGCATCTTGTTCACATATTCTGTAAACCATTGCTTGTCCTTCTTTCTTAGTGTAGGCTGAAGTCGAAAGAAATTTCGTTGTACGTATACACTTGGCAATATTTTGCCTTTCTTCCTTTTATTTTACGATGAATTGGCGTTGTTTGAACTTCACTGCGCCTCACTATTGGAAATAGCACTGCAGTTACACTGGGTGAACACTGATAAAACCGGCAAACTGCAGGGACAGATTCCTGGCTGGAAATGGAGGAACGACAGGTCCTATGAACATCTGTCCACAAATGGACGGTGTGCATGCAACGATAACAGATCGTCCCAGAACACGGTACAAGCCTGCATTGCATCCACATCACAACAGATGTTCAGTGTGCTCTAATAGGGTCCAGTGCACGTGTCCACGCATCGCATCATGGATTTCCGTACACTTTCGCAGTTTGCGACCTCTCTCCGAATAGCGTCACAGGCGCTGTGAACACGCTGTTGAAGAGTTTGCACACAGGGAATCTGTTCAGCATACACAACGTACTTCAGATGCCCCCAGAGTTCAGAGGGTTTAAGTCCAGTGATCTAGCAGGCCACGCTACATGGCCTCCCTGTCCAATACAACATCTGGATGAGATGTTGTTGAGGTGTCAGCGAATTGTAATAAGTAAGTTGGGTGATGTTCCATTATGTGGAAACTACATAACCTGTCGTACTGGCAGATGCACATTCTCAAGTAGCCTAGGCAGAGTATTCCACAGGAAGTCCAGGTGCGTTTCTTCGTCGAGGCGTTGTGGAATAACAACTGGTCCAAGTACGTGGGCGTCAAGAATCCCTGTCTACACAATGTAGCTGAAATGATGCTGATAAGACGCCTCAATGATTACCCGACGGTTGTCTGTAACCCACAGATGACGATTATGCAGATTGATGACGCAAGTTCTGGTAAAGGTTGCTTTGCCGGTAAAGCGGACTGATGAGAGAAATCCCATAATTGTGATGGACTGCTGCAAAAACGATCGACAAAATCCTTCCCGTAGAGGGAAATCAGCTGCTGATAATCCTTGCACTTGTTGCAGATGATAGGTATGGTAGCTGTCGTCATGCAGGGTGCACATAATCGCACACTGCTTACACCATGTTGGTGGGGCTTGTGCCTGGAGCTTTTTCTAGGGTTCGTCTCAATATCCTGTAGAGCATGGTGTTCCAAATCTGGTATACGCACAGTTTGGCGCCTATCTGCACGTTCGTCCGTCTGAAAGGATCCGTGATCACACAATGCCCAAAATGTGCTAGAAATGTTATGTGATGTGGCTGGTGTCTGTGAGGGTACTTGCTTTGTTATAGCTGTGCCGCCTCTCGACCGTTTTCTCGTGCATGGTCATACACATGCACCATCTCGGCTTGTTCCCGACATGAACACCGAACCATCCTGCTGCTTACAGTACGCTGCGTCAATCACACAGCCAGCAACACGAAACTAACACATGGCACGTGATCAGAGGAACTGTCATTCTTCAGTGCCATCTACTGTGGCAACGACGCATTTCCGGAAGCATGTTCATAGGACCATTTTTCCTCCATTTTCAGTCAGAAATCCGTCCCTTCTGTTTGTCGGTTTCATTAATGTTGATCCTTATGTGTTCGCATTCACGACGTTATTACAGTGTTTATGTTTGTTTATTTGTTTTTCGCGTAGGTCGGGAACGTAGCTAGTTGTGTGTGTGCGTGTGTTTGTGTGTGTGTGTGTGTGTGTGTGTGTGTGTGTTTGTGTGCATATGTGGGTGGGTGCCTGTGAGCTGGTGTAAACTATTGAAGGTATATGATCAGCAGACATATCAGCGCCAGTCAGCGACATCAATAGTTTCTGGTATTTCGGTACAGGCCGGCTACCGACTGGGACAGAAATGATCCCTGTTTTCGTCGTTCACTGGCAGAAATACTGACGTGGTATTCGTCAAAGCTGTCCGGTTTAAGAAAAAAATAGAATTAACAATGAAGGTGCTCTCGACAACGGGAGTAGCGTCAATGGACCGTTTAATATTCTTAATCCGAAGAATTTTTTTTTTTTAATAGAGAGACAGACTCTATTAAGTAATAACAAATATGTACATGCCTCACAGCTGCTGCCCCTCCCCCTCTCCCAAGCTGGAGGTCCCCGCGACTGCGGTGATTGTGGTAGCCCTGAACCACCCCGTCATCGTTCTATTAATGACTCTTTCGCAGCTTGTAAGAGTATAAAGAAGTTCAGCAATTTAATAGAAACGACAATCTAAGCAGGAAAGGACCTTGAAGATCCCCCATTCTGGCGAATAACCCTTGAAACGCTAAATTTCCAATGGGACTTCATCACTATCAATAAATCATAAGGATAACCTGTGGAGTGGATTTTCGACCGACATATTGCTCTCACAAACGACTTTATGTTGCTGGCTCAAAAGTTGCTTCACGCAATAATTCATTTCTTCTTCCACACTAAGGGGGACATTGAAAGCCGCGCAGAGGGGCCGTGCGGTTTGAGTCGCCATGTCACGGACTGCGCGGCCCCACCCGCCGGAGATTCGAGTCCTCCTCGGGCATAGGTGTGTGTGTTGTTCTTAGCATAAGTTAGTTTGAGTAGTGTGTTAGTCTAGGGACCGATGACCTCCGCAGTTTTTTCCCTTAGGAATTCACTCGCATTTGGATATTTGGAAACTGAGAGTTAGAAATATTGAAAACAGTAAGTTTTTGCTTTGAATTAATATTACAATGAAACCGTCAGAGATTTCACTTTATAATACGTGGACCGTATGAATACTGACAGAAAAATATCAGCATACCAAGTTCGTTTTTATAATTTAGAGAGAGTTCACTCTTTTTCCCAATTTTATTTGAAACTTGGATGGATAACAGCTGTTGGTAATCGATAGGGCACCTAAGATAGGCAACCCTGAAACAAATCCAGAACGCGTAATGCAGTAGTGTGCAAAACTTAAGTACGAAAATATCTTTCGCATAATGTGTCACTGTGAAGTAACATAGCTCGATGGAACTTGGAAAATACATAGAAATACAGTACAGTACAGAAGGTAACTAAAAGAAATACTCAATGAGACTAATAGAAAAGTCACTTTAATTCGAAACAATGATTACACTGTAGTCACCACAATTTATGAAGGCCCCCGCTATATCAATAAAAGAGGCACTTGGTTCTGAATAGGGTGTGCGATCACCGCGGACGGCAATGCATGCTCTTCAACGTGCTGCTATGCTGGCCACAACGTTGGTCAACAGTTCTCGTGGTTCGGCCTTTCATCCAGTAGCACCGTTAACAATCGCTGGATGTTCATTGAGGCATGTGGACGCTGCTGCACATGTCAGCGCATCGCATGAGTTCTCCACGGGGCGTAAGTCAGAGGCACGTGAGGACAGTCCATTCCAAGATCCTCTCCACCTTCAATGTTCGATGTGGCCATGCCTTGTCATCCATGAAAGTGAAGACAGGACAGAAATTATTCCTGAAATGCACAGGTGGAGAGGGAGCACGGTGTCGCAGTAGGGGATTGTGATCCGCCTTGATGCAAAACACTTTTTTTTATTTATTCCCACACAAGTATCAGCGACAAATTCGCCATCATCAGTGGGTGACGATGGCGATGTTTGTAGCTGAAACTAGTTTGGGATAAATAAATAACGAAAGTGTTTTGCATCAAGGTGGACGCACAGTTACATATTGTTGTTTTGTTTGCAAACACGGACCGATGGAAGAATTTCAGGATAAAATTAATGTCACAATAACATTGATCGGTGAGTATACCGCATTCAAAAATTTGGAGCTCTCATTTCTTACGTTCTCCGTAATTCCTTAGTTGCTTCCATATTTTTGGAACTTCGTTCATCTAATGCAACTAAATGAGAAACCACCTCAGTGCAACTCCAGGAGGGAACATATGCACTAATAAAATCGGAAATCGTAAGTAGAAAGAGTCATTTAACCTCTCGTAACTTGTCAAAAAGTGATTTACCATGTAACAACAAAAGTATAGCAAAGAGACTGTAATGTAGTAACAAATGTATAATTATAACTTAACGCAATTATTATAAAGATGTTTCACAAATAAAGAGAATCGAAATGCGTATGACTCAACGTAAAGAGCCTTTTATTTAATTGCTGTAGACAAACCACGTCCCAAGAATTTTGAGGTCTGTACACCAATGCAAATGTCTCCCCCACTTTACCAACTGGACCACGAAAAGGTCGTATTCGACGATGTTTCTCGATGCATTGTGTGTTCCCTCCTCTCGCCATGTGAGGGTACTTTCGGAATCACTTCTCAGACTGAAATCTGTCCACGTCCGAGAAGAGCACGTGACACCATTCCTAGTCGGTCCAGTCTTTACGCCCTTGGCACCATCGCGAACGTTGCTGCCGATCTGCGGGTGTCAACAGAACACAACGTACTGGTCGTCGGGCAGCGAGACCACCCCCACTCAGTCACCGGGCCACTGTGAAGCCTGAGAGTGCGTGTCTCTCAGTCCTGCTAAACGTGGTAGCGGTTGCGTCCGCTGTTTGACTTAGGTACCTTTTTGCCACTCGCACAATGCAACGGTCATCTGCTGCTGTAGTTGACCGTGGTCGACAACCTCCTCTCCTTCCGGAAGCAGTACCAGTTGTCTGGAACGCTCTCAATGTATGTGAAACAATGCTGTGAGCAATACGAAACTCCTGGGCTACACAATCAGTCCTTCTTTCCCGTGTGAAGTCATCCAACTGCTGTCTCCGGGACAAGCTGTAATGAAGAACACCCCCACAGTGCACCGTAATCGCTCGCTGACTGACACATACCATCCTAATGTTTTCTTCCCCTCTGTACGAAATGTAACCAAAGAGGTGAAATGGAAAAAAAAGGTTCAGATGGCTCTGGGCACTATGGGACTTAACATCTGAGGTCACCAGTCCCCTAGAACTTAGAACTACTTAAACCTAACTAACCTAAAGACATCACATACATCCAGGCCCGAGGCAGGTTTCGAACCTGCGACCGTAGCTGTCGCGCGGTTCCAGACTGAAGCCTGCGGTGAAATGAAGTACGGTTCGTGTACGCTTGAGACCAATCAATCTGTGTTCTGCCGTTGTAGCGATTAGATGTGTTCGTAAAACATTCAGATGGAGAAGTGGATATGGTTTTCGTTAATGGTGAGTGTACAGACAGAGTAGCACTGCGGTTGTACGCCGAAAGCTGTCCTCATTATGCCATGCCCTCATGGTCTGTCTATGCAAACATTATCTTAAAAATCAAGGAAACATCAAGTGTGATAGATACAGCACGCGAGCGGAAAAGAATAACGACCGATAAGAGTAAAGCAGTTAAAACTCTGCCAGCGTTAACACGCATTATTGAAGCAATTTGAGTGAAAATGGGATCAGTCAAAAAACTGTTTTGCGAATACAGCATTACAACTGGCTAAGCAGGGGTGGCTGGAGGACAAATGTAAGGATGTAGAGGCTTATCTCACTAGCGGTAAGATAGATAATGCCTACAGGAAAATTAAAGAGACCTTTGCAGAGAAGAGAACCACTTGTATGAATATCAATAGCTCAGATGGAAACCCAGTTCTAAGCAAAGGAGGGAAAGTAGAAAGGTGGAAGGAGTATATAGAGGGTCTATACAAGGGCGATGTTCTTGAGGACAATATTATGGAAATGGAAGAGGATGTAAATAAAGATGAAATGGGAGATACGATACTGCGTGAAGAGTTTGACAGAGGACTGAAAGACCTGAGTCAAAACAAGGCCCCAGGAGAAGACAACATTCCATTAGTACTACTGAAGGCCTTGGGAGAGCCAGTCCAGGCAAAACTCTACCATCTGGTGAGAAAGATCTATGAGACAGGCGAAATACCCTCAGACTTCAAGAAGAATATAATAATTCCAATCCCAAAGAATGCAGGTGTTGACAGATGTGAAAATTACCGAATTATCAGTTTAATAAGTCACAGCTGCAAAATACTAACGCGAATTCTTTACAGACGAATGGAAAAACTGGTAGATGCCGACCTCGGGGAAGATCAGTTTGGATTCCGTAGAAATTTTGGAACACGTGGGGCAATGCTGACCTTTCGACTTACCTTAGAAGAAAGGTTAAGGAAAGGCAAACCTACGTTTCTAGCTTTTGTAGACTTAGAGAAAGCTTTTGACAATGTTGACTGCAATACTCTCATTCAAATTCTAAAGGTAGCAGGGATAAAATACAGGGAGCGAAAGGCTATTTACAATTTGTACAGAAACCAGATGGCAGTTACAAGAGTCGAGGGGCATGAAAGGGAAGCAGTGGTTGGGAAGAGACTGAGACAGGGTTGTAGCCTCTCCCCGATGTTATTCAATCTGTATATTGAGCAAGCAATAAAATAAACAAAAGAAAAATTCGGAGTAAGTACTAAAATCCATGGAGAAGAAATTAAAACTTTGAGGTTCGCCGATGACATTATACACTCCTGGAAATGGAAAAAAGAACACATTGACACCGGTGTGTCAGACCCACCATACTTGCTCCGGACACTGCGAGAGGGCTGTACAAGCAATGATCACACGCACGGCACAGCGGACACACCAGGAACCGCGGTGTCGGCCGTCGAATGGAGCTAGCTGCGCAGCATTTGTGCACCGCCGCCGTCAGTGTCAGCCAGTTTGCCGTGGCATACGGAGCTCCATCGCAGTCTTTAACACTGGTAGCATGCCGCGACAGCGTGGACGTGAACCGTATGTGCAGTTGACGGACTTTGAGGGAGGGCGTATAGAGGGGCATGCGGGAGGCCGGGTGGACGTACCGCCGAATTGCTCAACACGTGGGGCGTGAGGTCTCCACAGTACATCGATGTTGTCGCCAGTGGTCGGCGGAAGGTGCACGTGCCTGTCGACCAGGGACCGGACCGCAGCGACGCACGGATGCACGCCAAGACCGTAGGATCCTACGCAGTGCCGTAGGGGACCGCACCGCCACTTCCCAGCAAATTAGGGACACTGTTGCTCCTGGGGTATCGCCGAGGACCGTTCGCAACCGTCTCCATGAAGCTGGGCTACGGTCCCGCACACCGTTAGGCCCTCTTCCGCTCACGCCCCAACATCGTGCAGCCCGCCTCCAGTGGTGTCGCGACAGGCGTGAATGGAGGGACGAATGGAGACGTGTCGTCTTCAGCGATGAGAGTCGCTTCTGCCTTGGTGCCAATGATGGTCGTATGCGTGTTTGGCGCCGTGCAGGTGAGCGCCACAATCAGGACTGCATACGACCGAGGCACACAGGGCCAACACCCGGCACCATGGTGTGGCGAGCGGTCTCCTACACTGGGCGTACACCACTGGTGATCGTCGAGGGGACACTGAATAGTGCACGGTACATCCAAACCGTCATCGAACCCATCGTTCTACCATTCCTAGACCGGCAAGGGAACTTGCTGTTCCAACAGGACAATGCACGTCCGCATGTATACCGTGCCACCCAACGTGCTCTAGAAGGTGTAAGTCAACTACCCTGGCCAGCAAGATCTCCGGATCTGTCCCCCATTGAGCATGTTTGGGACTGGATGAAGCGTCGTCTCACGCGGTCTGCACGTCCAGCACGAACGCTGGTCCAACTGAGGCGCCAGGTGGAAATGGCATGGCAAGCCGTTCCACAGGACTACATCCAGCATTTCTACGATCGTCTCCATGGGAGAATAGCAGACTGCATTGCTGCGAAAGGTGGATATACACTGTACTAGTGCCGACATTGTGCATGCTCTGTTGCCTGTGTCTATGTGCCTGTGGTTCTGTCAGTGTGATCATGTGATGTATCTGACCCCAGGAATGTGTCAATAAAGTTTCCCCTTCCTGGGACAATGAATTCACGGTGTTCTTATTTCAATTTCCAGGAGTGTAATTCCGTCAGAGACAGCAAAGAACTTGGAAGAGCAGTTGAACGGAATGGACAGTGTCTTGAAAGGAGGATATAAAATGAACATCACCAAAAGCAAAATGAGGATAATGGAATTAGTCGAATTAAGTCGGGTGATGCTGAGGGAATTAGATTAGGAAATGAGACACTTAAAGTAGTAAAGGAGTTTTGCTATTTGGGGAGCGAAGTAACTGATGATGGTCGAAGTAGAGAAGATATAAAATGTAGAGTGGCAATGGCAAGGAAAGCGTTTCTGAAGAAGAGAAATTTGTTAACATCAAGTATAGATTTAAGTGTCAAGAAGTCGTTTCTGAAATTATGTGTATGGAGTGTAGCCATGTATGTAAGTGAAACATGGACGATAAATAGTTTGGACAAGCAGAGAATGGAAGTTTTTGAAATGTGGTGCTACAGAAGAATGCTGAAGATTAGATGGGTTGATCACATATCTAATGAGGAGGTATTGAACAGAATTGGGGAGAAGAGGAGTTTGTGGCACAACTTGACAAGAAGAAGGGACCAGTTGGTAGGACATGTTCTGAGGCATCAAGGGATCACAAATTTAGCATTGGAGGGCAGCGTGGAGGGTAAATATCGTAGAGGGAGACCAAGAGATGAATACACTAAATACGAGGTGCATTCTAGTTCTAAGGCCTCCGATTTTTTTTCTAATTAACTACTCACCCGAAATCGATGAAACTGGAGTTACTTCTCGACGTAATCGCCCTGCAGACGTATACATTTTTCACAACGCTGACGCCATGATTCCATGGCGGCGGCGAAGGCTTCTTTAGGAGTCTGTTTTGACCACTGGAAAATCGCTGAGGTAATAGCAGCACGGCTGGTGAATATGCGGCCACGGAGAGTGTCTTTCATTGTTGTAAAAAGCCAAAAGTCACTAGGAGCCAGGTCAGGCGAGTAGGGAGCATGAGGAATCACTTCAAAGTTGTTATCACGAAGAAACTGTTGCATAACGTTAGCTCGATGTGCGGGTGCGTTGTCTTGGTGAAACAGCACACGTGCAGCCCTTCCCGGACGTATTTGTTGCAGTGCAGGAAGGAATTTGTTCCTCAAAACATTTTCGTAGGATGCACCTGTTACCGTAGTGCCCTTTGGAACGCAATGGGTAAGGATTACGCCCTCGTTGTCCCAGAACATGGACACCATCATTTTTTCAGCACTGGCAGTTACCCGAAATTTTTTTGGTGGCAGTGAATCTGTATGCTTCCATTGAACTGACTGGCGCTTTGTTTCTGGATTGAAAAATGGCATCCACGTCTCATCCATTGTCACAACCGACGAAAAGGAAGTCCCATTCATGCTGTCGTTGCGCGTCAACATTGTTTAGCAACATGCCACACGGGCAGCCGTGTGGTCGTCCGTCAGCATTCGTGGCACCCACCTGGATGACACTTTTCGCATTTTCAGGTCGTCATGCAGGATTCTGTGCACAGAACCCACAGAAATGCCAACTCTGGAGGCGATCTGTTCAACAGTCATTCGGCGATCCCCCAAAACAATTCTCTCCCCTTTCTCGATCATGTCGTCAGACCGGCTTGTGCGAGCCCGAGCTTGTTTCGGTTTGTTGTCACACGATGTTCTGCCTTCATTAAACTGTCGCACCCACGAACGCACTTTCGACACATCCGTAACTCCATCACCAGATGTCTCCTTCAACTGTCTATGAATTTCAATTGGTTTCACACCACGCAAATTCAGAAAACGAATGATTGCACACTGTTCAAGTAACGAAAACGTTGCCATTTTAAGTATGTAAAACAGCTGTCATTCTCGCCGCTGGCGGTAAAATTCCATCTGCCTTACGGTGCTGCCATCTCTGGGATGTATTGACAATGAACTGGCCTCATTTTAAAACAATGCGCATTTTTCTATCTCTTTCCAGTCCGGAGAAAAAAATCGAAGGCCTTAGAACTTGAATGCACCTCGTAGATACAGAATGATGTAGGTTCCAGTAGGTACTGGTATATGAAGAAGCTTGGACAGGACAGAGTAGCATGGAGAGCTGCATCAAACCAGTCTCAGGACTGAAGACCACAACAACAACAACAACAACAACAAACATTCCAACGCACTTCATCATTCCCACATTACACACCATCAACAGTTTCGTTGCAATGACTTCATAATTTCTTCTGAATGGTGTCAACGAAAACTACAATGCGATCCTGCCTGACTATGAATGATTTGGTTTAAACAAGAAACCTCGCTTGTAAACGACAGGATAATCACTCGTCCCAATATGCACTATAGTTCAAAATCTACTCTGGCCGAGAGACGTGGGAAGCAATGGCCCTGTTTTATTGATGAGAACCTAAGTGGCAACAAATATCTATATTTTGTATAAGGGCTGATCGGGAATATTCCCACAGAAAATTCCGCATTTTTAACCGAAACTTGCCAAGAAAAAGCAAGTGTTGATTTACTTATTGAACGGGCCTGTAGATGACATAGCGGCCGCGCCAAACCCACTGTATATGTCAGGGCTGTTCTTTTGCTGTAAGAAATGTGAGCACCAACCACTTTCCTCGACCTTTGTTGGGCGCGGTTACAGAGTTTCATGGTCTCTCTGCTGTCCAGGAATATTCTGCCTGCACGACGTTAACAGGCGAACAGCAATGAATCAGTAACAGAAACAGGAGACGAGATACTGGCAGAAGTGAAGCTGTGAGGACCGGGCGTGTGTCGTGCTTCGGTAGCTCAGATGGTAGAGCTCTTGCCCGCGAAAGGCAAAGGTCCCGAGTCCGAGTCTCGGTCGGGCACACAGTTTTAATCTGCCAGGAAGTTTCAAACAACAGTTGCTGCGAGGTTGGGACATCCACCAGCTTGCGGCAGCAGTGTCGTTCGCTTCTCCACTGCAGGTAGGGCCGCGCGCAGTGCGCAGCGCGCAGCCACCGTGCCGCGGCTGTCCATCACGTGGCGTGAACGCAGACGCGCTGCGCCCACTGCCACAATGGCGCTTCCCGCCGGGCTTCCGGCTCGCGATCCGCAGCCGCGGCGCGCTCGCTTTGTCTTCCGCCATTACACAAATGACAAACCCGGCACCGGCGCTGGCGCTCGGCGCACTTGTTGGACAAGACAATGGGCCCGGCGCGGGCGAGGCCCGCCGCTCTGCTATCGCCGGCAGCGGCGGGCGGCACCGCGAACAAAAACCACACGCCAGGCGCCAGCGCCGTGTGTGCGGGTCACATAACACTGCACTCCGGGGCCCTCACTGTTGCACGGTTACAAGAGAAAGTGAGCCGCGCTGTTTCCACCGGATACGCCGTTCGCATTTTGGTTAATGCGTTGGTCGGGCTGTTAATAGTCAATGACACTCCACCGTATCTGACGTGGATAGGCTCATCCCACATCGGGACGACTGGTTGACAGATTTTTCGACTTGGTGTAACGTAAGACAAATTGCTTTCATACGAGCCATTTTCGGTTCAAAATAGATTCATTGCGATAGCAAAAAATGGTTCAAATGGCTCTGAGCACTATGGGACTGCTGTGGACATCAGTCCCCTAGAACTTAGAACTACTTAAACCTAACTAACCTAGGGACATCACATACATCCATGTCCGAAGCAGGATTCGAACATGCGACCGTAGCGGTCGCGCGGTTCCAGACTGTAGCACCTGAAACCGCTCGGCCACTCTGGCCAGCCATTTCGATAGCAACCCATCTCACACCACTGTCTTGGAAACAATTCAGGGCGACCTACGGGTCAGCTCTGGGCCGATGGTTTTTTTACTTTAAGATCAACATTTCGTCGGTTCTCACCTCCCGTAAATACACTACTGGCCATTAAAATTGCTACACCAAGAAGAAATGCAGATGATAAACGGGTATTCATTGGACAAATATATTATACTACAACTGACATGTGATTACATTTTCACGCAATTTGGGTGCATAGATCCTGAGAAATCAATACCGAGAACAACCACCTCTGGCAATAGTACCGGCCCTGATACGCCTGGGCATTGAGTCAAACAGAGCTTGGATGGCGTGTACAGGTACAGCTGCCCATGCAGCTTCAACACGATACCACAGTTCATCAAGAGTAGTGACTGGCGTATTGTGACGAGCCAGTTGCTCGGCCACCATTGACCAGACGTTTTCAATTGGTGAGATATCTGGAGAATGTGCTGGCCAGGGCAGCATTCGAACGTTTTCTGTATCCAGAAAGGCCAGTACAGGACCTGCAACATGCGGTCGTGCATTATCCTGCTGAAATGTAGGGTTTCGCAGGGATCGAATGCAGGGTAGTGCCACGGGTCGTAACACATCTGAAATGTAACGTCCACTGTTCAAAGTGCCGTCAATGCGAACGAGAGGTGACCGAGACGTGTAACCAATGGCACCCCATACCATCACACCGGGTGATACACCAGTATGGCGATGACGAATACACGCTTCCAATGTGCGTTCACCGCGATGTCGCCAAACACGGATGTGACCGTCACAATACTGTAAACAGAATCTGGATTCATCCGAAAAAATGACGTTTTGCCATTCGTGCACCCAGGTTCGTTTGTTGAGTACACCATTGCAGGCGCTCCTGTCTGTGATGCAGCGTCAAGGGTAACTGCAGCCATGGTCTCCGAGCTGATAGTCCATGCTACTGCAAACGTCGTCGAACTGGTCGTGAAGATGGTTGTTGTCTTGCAAACGTCCCCATCTGTTGACTCAGGGATCGAGACATGGCTGCACGATCCGCTACAGCCATGCGGGTAAGATGCCTGTCATCTCGACTGCTAGCGATACGAGGCCGTTGGGATCCAGCACGGCACTCCGTATTACCCTCCTGAACTCACAGATTCCATATTCTGCTAACAGTCATTGGATCTCGACAACGCGAGCAGCAATGTCGCGATACGATAAACCGCAATCGCGATAGGTTGCAATCCGACCTTTATGAAAGTCGGAAACGTGATGGTACGCATTTGTCCTCCCTACACGAGGCATCACAACAACCTTTCACCAGACAACGCCGGCCAACTGCTGTTTGTGTATGAGAAATCGGTTCGAAACTTTCCTCGTGTCAGCACGTCGTAGGTGTCGCCACCGGCGCCAACCTTGTGTGAATGCTCTGAAAAGCTAATCATTTGCATATCACAGCATCTTCTTCCTGTCGGTTAAATTTCGCGTCTCTAGCACGTCATCTTCGTGGTGTAGCAATTTTAATGACCAGTGGTGTATCATTTCCATGCCAGTTTTATTAGGTTAGTACACATGCAAGCAGCATTTTCCCACAACTTAATCGACATGATAGACACACGTAACAGAGACAATAATACTCTATCCGTCTGAACAGGTCTCGGAAGGCATAACGCTATGAAAATTAATATTACGACGATGTCGAACCTTATTTTCATGATTTTAAAGAAGTATTCATGATATTAAAAATGTAATTATAATTTCATTATTTTCATTTTTGTGCTCAGTGTGTCAAAGACTTTCTAGTGCACGGAAGACATTAGCATTGTTTGTACTACGGAACTATACATGATTGTTAAGGGTTAAGCATGTAATAATTTGATGTAAGACATTTTGTTGAGTCTGAATTTTTTTTCTCGTACTGGTCGGTAGAGAAGGAAAAGTTCCTTAATCGATGTGAAGGTATAAAGGCAGTAAAAAGGAGAGAGAGAGAAGGTAAATACAATCTATTCAAAACAAATATCTCGAAGGTGTAACGCTTTGTGATTTCCAATAACTAAAAATTGCAAGGTCTAATCTGAGCCTGTCCTGAATAACAGCGAAGAACATTTATGTTATCATATATTTTCTTCGTTTGATCACGGTTGTGATTCGCATGTTTCTTTTTGTTACGCGACGTGTTATGAATATTTTCGTTATACGCGTTAAAGTGCACACAGCTTTAATCGAACCTGCGTCTTTCGGAAACGATAACTTTTAATCAGTACAATTACGCGAATACCGTCTAAATCGCAACCGTGATCGCAAAAGTGTTTCCTGGACCAAATAATTCTTATAAAATGTGTATTTTCCAAAGCGAGCAGCATTGCACTATCGCTGACTCGCAACAATCGAAAGAGTAAAATCAATGCTTAAATAAAACTGCCACCTTTTAATAATTATTATTATCCCATTAAATAGATAAATAGCAATTCAGTGGCTATACAATCAATAAACAGAGGGGGCAATTCAGGTACCAACCGACCGCCGTGTCATCCTCAGCTTATGGGCGTTACTGGACGCGTACATGGAGGAGCATGTGTTCAGCAGGACTTAAGTCGTCAATAATATATTCTTCTTCACTGTTCACAACGGTCTGCCAAAGGCTTGGGTAGCTTTCCAATTCCGCGACTGTAGAAATCACGTGGTTTTGAGGCGAAGAACTCGTTGAGCCGTTTTCGGAGCGCATATTCAATCGGGAAGTAAGTTCCTTGAAGATTGTACGATAGAGAGCGGAAAACGTTAAATGTGAGGCCACAAGATCAGGTGAATAAAATGAGTGGGGAATTACTCCCCAACGCCTGTGTAGTATTTTCTGTCAGTCTAGCAGAATGTTTCCAGGCGTTATCATGGAGTAGCATCACTTCACGCCGTTTTCCTGGTTGTTGTTCTTGGATTGCGTCTACAAGACGTCTCGGTTATTGACAATAAATGTCAGCAGTGATGGTTACACTCCGGGGAAGACATTCTTGGTACACCACACCGTCGTTGTTCCACAGATGCATAACATTACCTTCTGTGGGTGCACACAGAACTTTTTAGGAGGGTTTTCTGCTTTGTTTTGGCTGAACCATGCCTTTACCTTCCTTATGTTAGCATGAAGACACCATTTCTCGTCAAGAGTAACGATACAGTATAGGAATGGTCGGTGTTGTTCACGAGCCAATTGTTTAATTACGGATAGACGCAGATTTTTGTGATTTTGGTACAGAGCAACGGTACCAATACACCCGATTTTTGAACCTTCCCCATTGCAAGCAAATGTCGCACGATAGTTGTATGATCACTTCATCAGATTAGCCTGTTCCCGAGCACACTGACGTGGATCATTGTGGATTAATGCATTTAAACGATCTTCATCAAACCCCGAAGGTCTCGCTGAACGTAGTGAGTCACTAATGTGAAAACGATCCTCCTTGAAACGAGGAAACAACTTTTTATGCCTGTTCTATCCACTAGCATTATCCCACACACGGCGCAAATGTGTTGCCACCGCTGCTGTCATCCTACTGAACTCAAACAGAAGAATATGTCGCAAATCACCCAATTTTTCCACTTAGTACACCATTTCCTAGTGTCCATAGCTCCCGTCTCAATCTCCATATGGCCAAAGAATTATATGTAGATTCATATAGCAACAGTGAACCTGCCCGCATCTCGTGGTCGTGCGGTAGCGTTCTCGCTTCCCACGCCCGGGTTCCCGGGTTCGATTCCCGGCGGGGTCAGGGATTTTCTCTGCCTCGTGATGGCTGGGTGTTGTGTGCTGTCCTTAGGTTAGTTAGGTTTAAGTAGTTCTAAGTTCTAGGGGACTGATGACCATAGATGTTAAGTCCCATAGTGCTCAGAGCCATTTGAACCATTTTTGAACAGTGAACCACAAATAAAAAATGACAATCGATAAATAAACCTACAGCAACCGTAATACAAACATACAAAACAAAATCTCTACGAACTTATGCGCGAACCTTACGTCTCAGCGCCAGGCTTGGAGATATGAATACTGCCATCGTAAGGATGAATGACGGTCGGTGTTCGTATGGGCACAAAATCTGGGACTTAAAATATATGCAAGGAAGTCACAAGTAGTTTTAGTGTCTCATTAATACTTAATTAGCTCTGAATCCCAGAACACTTTCCCCTATTCTTCGTGAAAGTATCGCAATGCCATGTCAGGAAACGGGGAAGAAATGATTGTAGGTTCAGGAATTGCTTCTCAACTGGGCAGAAAATATTGTCGGTACAAGGAAGGTCCGCTTGCCTCTCTGCCCTCCAGAGGTTTCGAAACATACTTTCACAGGGTGTGAAACGTAAATTTGTTCAATCACTCATTCCACCGATCTTCCACTGTTGCCAGTCGGCTCAGCTGAGTGGTCAGCGCGTCTGAATGACATGCACCGGACCCGAGTTCGATTCCCGGCTGAACTGGAGGTTTCCTCCGCTCGGATACTGGGTATTGTGTCGTACTCGTGATCATTTCTTCATCGCCATCGACACGAAATTCGCCAGATGTGGCGTCAACTGATAAGTCTTGCAACTAGGTGGCCGAAGTTCCCAGGGTGGGAACTCCCGGCCATGGATGCCATTCCATACTTTCATTTCATTTCACTGTTGCGATGTGATCCAACTCAGCACGAGTAGTAAAACGCCAGAGAGGTAGTACAAATGACGCATGCTGGTGCGCATTACGTTTGCAAAATCCGTCTATTTGACCACGTCATAGCTTCATACGCCCAGTTAGGATTGTGACTACCAAACGTCATCTAGTATCTTAGCTATGCCCAAACATACTACAAAAACTGTCACAAATTCCTCCCCTGTTGCCGATGCCCTCTTTGGACTGCCTACCTGCACTTTGCGCACAATGCAGTGCTCTGTCGCACTTAAGGATAAGCTGAGTCATTTCCATCCGCCAACCTTGAAACTTTTCCCTAAAAATTAGCTTATAGGCATCTCTCCCCTGTCAGACGTTAAAGAGAAATTTCCACCTCTCAGTTACACTTAGGAACGTCTCTGTGATAGTCATTTGGTTGGTTCTGTTAAGTTGACTTCGGTTTTACCGATATTCCTCTAACTGTCGGTGAATCTGTCCTTTCAACTGGAGAGAAACATGAACTGCAGAGTGCTTCATTCGGCAATCACGGAGGCATTTCAATAGTCAGATCTTGTAATAATTGTTTATATACTTCTACAACCATTTTCATTATGTGTCCGTGCTATATTTCTGTGTTCCATTGTCTATTCCTACTCTCGTATGCTACAGATAGTGTGCGAAGATCCGTGTGTGATGCTTAGGTTCGTAGGTACGAATTCTTTGAGTGCCAGTGGCTGTTTAGACCAATTCTGGGTATAGTTTAGTAGAGTCATGTTTGGTCAAAAAGACAGTAGTGGCTACTGATCAGCAGCTGTTCTGTAGATTGGTACAGGTATCTGGCGCCTATTTTCTGTACGTTTTTCGATTTTATTGTGTTGGCCTGGTCCAGTAGCATGGTGATCTCGTCGTTATCTGAGGCCTCGGTAAGTGAGGATTTGTTCCAGGTCATCTCCACTAATGTACTAACTTAGCACCCTATGGACAGCATTATCAATCTATAAAGACAAAAATGATATATTTGTGTTACTTTATGGCCACAATAAACATACTAGTATGCTGATGAAAAATACATTAACTCATGTTTAAGTAATTTATTTTGTAGCGCTACACATTTGTTATGTTAGGCATTTGAAGATACAGATGAATTAAATTTTGGCTGGTGAATGATTACATATCAGTAGTAGGGCAATGACACTTCTGAACCACTCCGATTGTAGGGGTTACATACATTCAGGAACCAACTTGACTGATTTATGACCCCCTTCCTCTCCACTTAACCTATTGTTACACAAATTGATTTATGACCCCCTGTGGATAATCCATCATTCTGAGAACACTCCACCACCCCACCCCTCTCCCTCCATATCCCCAACCCTCTGGGATATCCCTAACCACTCTCCCCTCCCCCTCACCAATACAAGCATAAGTGTGATATCAAATTCATTGACTACTTAATTAAATTGTTAAATTAACTAATTCCTCCCCTGTGGGAAATCCCCAGCCCCCTCTCGCCTCCCCCACTTGTCTTGCCCTCCCAGAAAAAATTGGTGGGAAAAAGGCTCAGTCTATGCTGGACTGGAAGGATCCCACAACAAGATATTCAACAACATTGCAGATGGTACATTGTTTATTTATAAAATTCAATTCGCGAGATTTGGAACTCTATTTTATTCAGCTGTAGAAGCTTATCATTCTCTGCTGTTTTGGAAGATGCAGGTCTTGTGAAATACATCGAAAAGAAGTAATTAAATAGATCGCATTTTCCCGATAACACAACGAATACTGTCAGAAGATCTATGTCACCATAACCCACTGCAAGTAATTGGAGGCAGACAGGTTGCAGCAGCATCCACAACAGCAACAACATCCTAAGTAGTATATATATTCCTCATCGTATACATAATATGCTGCTGTTATGTAGGCATCAGTAAGTCTTAGCTGTTGTACATGATTTAGAGGATCAAAATAACTGTAACTCTCTAAGTATTTCACAGTAATCAATACATGTCATCTTATTGTTTCACTATATGTCCAGTGGACAGTTCATTACCTAGCTGCTAAAAGCCAGGAACAGCAGCAACAGAAGCAGCATTGTAAGTCGTATACATTATCTTCCACTTAGTACATGCTGCTGTTAGACAGAAATTCATCGTATATGTAAAACATGTTGCATATTCTTAGTTGTTCTTGTAGAAGATATCAGGGAGCAGAAGGAGAAAGGGACAGAGGTTTTAATATCATCCCCACCACAGCTATTGTGCAAGTACATATTCGATCATCAAATTTTTTTCTTAATGTTTCTACGTTTTTTTACACACTGAAGATCCGAAGAAACTGATACACCTGCCTAATATCGTGTAGAGCCGCCGCAAGCACGCCGAAATGCCACAACACGACGTGGCACAGACTCGACTAAAGTCTGAAATAGTGATGGAGGGAATTGACACCACCAATCCTGCAGGGCTGTCCATAAAACCATAAGATTACGAGAAGTGGGGATCTCTTCTGAACAGCACGTTGCAAAGCATCCCAAATATGCTCAATAATGTTCATGTCTGGAGAGTTTGGTGGCCATTGGAAGTTTTTAAACTCAGAATAGTGTTCTAGGGGCCACACTGTAGCAATTCTGGACATATGGGGTGTCACATTGTCCTGCTGAAATTTCCCAAGTTCGTCGGAATGCACACAGGACACAAATGGATGCAGATTACCAGACAGGATGCTTACATTTGTGCCACCTGACAGAGTCGTATATAGACATGTCAGGGGTCCCATATCCCTCCATGGATTCATGAGATTGTCTCCAAACCCATACACATCCATCCACTCGATACAGTTTGAAACGAGACTCGTCCACCAGGCAACATGTTTCCAGTCAGCAGCAGTCCAATGTCAGTGTTGACGGGCCCAGGTATGGTGTAAAGCTTTGTGTTGTGCAGTCTTCAAGGATACACGAGCCCATATCGATGATGTTTTGTTAAATGGTTCACATGCTGACACTTGTTGATGGCCCAGTATTGAAATCTGCAGCAGTTTACGGAAGGGTTGCACATCTGTCATGTTGAACGATTCTTTTCAGTCGTCGTTGGTCCCGTTCTTGCAGGATGTTTTTCCAGCCGCAGCGATGTCGGAGATCTGATGTTTTACCGGATTCCTGATATTCACGCTACACTTGTGAAATGGTCGTACGGGAAAATCCGCACTTCATCACCAGCTCAGAGATACTGTGATCCATCGCTCGTGCGCCAACAATGACACCACGTTCAAACTCACTTAAATCTTGATAATATGCCATTGTAGCAGCAGTAACCGATCTAACAACTGCGCCAATCACTTGTTGTCTTATGTAGGAATTGCCGACCGCAGTGCCTGTTTACATATCTCTGTATTTGTATATGCTCCCCTGTACCAGTTTCTTTGGCACTTCAGTGTAATAAATCAATATATTGCTGTTGTGGGTGATTTAGGAGACCTCAGCTGACTGATCCATGGTGGTTAAAAATGGCTGAAATGGCTCTGAGCACTATGGGACTTAACATCTGAGGTCAAGAGTCCCCTAGAACTTAGAACTACTTAAACCTAACTAACCTAAGGACATCACACACATCCATGCCCGAGGCAGGATTCGAGCCTGCGACCGTAGCGGTCGCGCGGTTCCAGACTGAAGTGCCTAGAACCGCTCGGCCACACCGGCCGGCCATGGTGGTTAAGCTGAGGAGATGCCTGAGTGAGTGGACGAGATGGAAAGGGGGTTGTGTCGCCATGAAGAGATGTCAGGTGACCTGAGGGACGGGGCCTGAGCAAAATAAGTAATTTGTAAATGTACTCATTCTAATAACAAAGACCAATATTCTTTCCTTCCTCGCAGCAGCTGGTGATGTCTGGAACAATGTACTTTTTTCTTGTTATTCTTTCTGTGCAGCACCACTGTCCATGAACTATGCAGTGGCAAGGGTGCAAGGAGCAGAGAAGAAATCACCAAGAAGATGCAGTCCGATGTGGCACGCTCCATAATGTAAGATGGACGTCGTCGCTGTGGGGAAAGCCACCACTGCGGACGTCTATGAGTAGCGACAATCGTTCACTAGGATCGATGATCCAACAGGAGGCTACCGAGACCCTGTAAGATTTCCGAAAGTATGCCTTCCTGTTCTGCACTGACGAAACAGGTCTTCACTATCTTTGAGGGAAAAATGGCGTGATAACACGGAGCACATCAATCGCTGGTTGGTTTCGCGAGTCCAGCTCGGTCTATACTAGACCGGTTTTCCGAGATGGGAGTTGGATGGTCAGCTAAAGCACTCAGCCGAATACTACTCCTCGACATCCATACGCATGTCTATGATCCAGTAAATGGAGGGTCCAGCTATATCGAACTTCCTAATGATATAGCTGATAAGAAGCCATATATTAATTTTGAAAATAGAAAAGATCTGGCTTGTTTTGCATGGTCAGTCCTGGCTTCCGGGAGAACTTACAATCATAAGAAACATCCTCAGCACACAGCTCAGTACGGTAGATACCTTGAGATTCGTAAGTGTTATAACTCTGATGGTATCAAGTTCCCCGTTAAACTCTAGAATGTACCTAAATTTGAGGCTCAGAACACCGGAATATAGGCTTATATTAATGGCCTGGAGAAACGCAAGTCAGTTGAGCAAGATGAGCATATAGTCGTTGGGCCCGACCATTTCTCAAAACTTTCAGATGAGCATAAGATGCATGCAAACATGCTGTTACTATCAGATGAGAAAAATAAAGAGAAAGGCAATTATCATTATGTTTGGATCAAAGACGTGTCGCGACTGCTATTCTCTCAATTGAGTAAAAATGAACATGAGAATCATATTTCCTGAAGGTGCCTCACTGCCTTTTCAAAAAGAGAGTATTTAGCAAAGCGTCTAGAAGATTGCGTTTCCAAGGCTCCGGTACGTGTTATTATGCCTACTGCGAAAATCACATTCATGAAGTTCAAGAATGTTCACCGTCAGTAGCGAAGCCCGTTTGAGGTGTACGCCGACTTTAAATGTCTACTCGCTCCTGTGACCCGCTGTGAAGATTTCCCTACAACGTCACATAATATCTTTACAGAAGACCACGTACCATATGTGGCTGCGTTTCAGACTGTGTCGTCCTATGCTTCAAGTCTTAACCGCTACAAATCTTAAGTCGATGATAATTCTGCGGTTTGGCTTCTCACTAAGCTTAAAAAACTATCATAGGAGGTTGATAAGCTTTACAACGACAATTTTCCCATGACCACATCGAAGGAGAATGGAGATCTATTTGACTCTCATATTTGTGGTCTGCGCGTTAGATAGAATAGCGTAAACTTCTCGTACGACCCAATGTCATCTTATGTGAAAGTTTCGTGACGCAGTTCACAATACACGCAATTTGAACTCTCAGTTACTAAGGCACATGCCCGTTTTCTTACTTGATTTAAACGGGTATGCCGCTCACTATCTTATTGAGCACTTTGCTGATTTCGGCTGGGAGAAAAATCACATCAGAGTCCCGTCTGAGAACGTTGAGAAATGTATTTCATTGTCCAAGCGAATGACGCCAAGAATTGCTCTCAGCTTCCTTGACTCGCTACGTTGTATTCAGGCACCACTCCATAAACTCGTTGAAACTCTACCTAGGGAGGATATGCATATCACTCGAGCTGCATTTCCCGAAGAGAAAAAGTTCAACTCGTGAGTGGAATGGTGTTTTCCCATACGAGTATCTGCATAGCATGCCAAAACTCAACGGAACCGTAAGTATTACGGAGATGCTCCGAGAACTCAAATAGGAATCTCTGACGGGAAGCAGACATTATTATAGAGGAACACTATTGAGAAAATTTAGATCCGGCATTTGAAGTTGACTACAGAACGATTCTACTGCCGCCTACATACATTTCGGATACCGATCACGAAGGCAAGATACGAGAAATTAAGACTCATACGTGCCGGCCGCGGCCGCCGAGCGGTTCTAGGCGCTTCGGTCTGGAACCGCGCGACTGCAACGGTCGCAGGTTTGAATCCCGCCTCGGGCATGGATGTGTGTGCTGTCCTTAGGTTAGTTAGGTTTAAGTAGTTCTATGTTCTAGGGGAGTGATGACCTCAGATGTTACGTCCAATAGTGCTCAGAGCCATTTGAACCAATTTTTTTTCTTTTTTTTTTTTGTGGTCTTCAGTCCTGAGACTGGTTTGATGCAGCTCTCCGTGCTACTCTAACCTGTGCATGCATCTTCGTCCCCCAGTGCCTACTGCAATCTACGTCCTTCTGAATCTGCTTAGTGTATTCATCTCTTGGTCTTCCTCTACGATTTTTACGCTCCATGCTGTCCTCCAATACTAAATTGGTGACTCCTTGATGCCTCAGAAGATGTCCTGCAGACCGATCCGTTCTTCCACTCAAGTTACGCCACAAACTCCTCTTCTCCCCAATTCTATTCAATACCTCCTCATTAGTTATGTGATCTACCCATCTAACTTCAACATTCTTCTGTAGCACCACATTTCGAAAGTTTCTATTCTCTTCTTGTCTAAACTATTTATCGTCTATGTTTCACTTCCATACATGGCTACACTTCATAAAAATACTTTCAGAAACGACTTCCTGACAATTAAATCTATACTCGATGTTAACAAATTTCTCTTCTTCAGAAACGCTTTCCTTGCCATTGCCAGTCTACATTATATATCCTCTCTACCTCGACCATCATCAGTTATTTTGCTCCCCAAATATCAAAACTCACCGACTGCTTTAAGCGTCTCATGTTCTACTCTAATTCCCGCAGCATCACCCGATTTAATTCGACTACATTCCATTATTCTCGTTTTGCTTCTATTGATGTTCATCTTATATCCTCCTTTCAAGACACTGTCCATTCCGTTCAACTGCTCTTCCAAGTCCTATGCTCTCTCTGACATAATTACAATGTCATCAGCGAACCTCAAAGTTTTTATTTCTTCTCCATGGATTTTAATACCTACTCCAAATTTTTCTTTTGTTTCCTTTACTGCTTGCTCAATATACAGATTGGATAACATCTGGGAGAGGCTACAACCCTGTCTCACTCCCTTCTCAACCACTGCTTCCCTTTCATGTCCCGCGTCTCTTATAACTGCCATCTTGTTTCTGGACAAATTGTAAATAGCCTTTCGCTCCCTGTATTTTACCCCTGCCACCTTCAGAACTTGATAGAGAGTATTCCAGTCAACTTTTTCAAAAGCTTTCTCTAAGTCCACAAATGTTAGAAACGTAGGTTCGTCTTTCCTTAATCTATCATCTAAGATAAGTCGTAGGGTCAGTATTGCCTCACTTGTTTCTACGGACTTATTAAACTGGTAGTTCGGTAATTTTCACATCTGTCAACACCTGCTTTCTTTGCGATTGGAATTATTACATTCTTCGTGAAGTCTGAGGGTATTTCGCCTGTCTCATACATCTTGCTCACCAGATGGTAGAGTTTTGTCAGGACTGGCTCTCTCCCAAGGCTGTCAGTAGTTCTAATAGAATGTTGTCTACTTCCGGGGCATTGTTTCGACTCAGGTCTTTCAGTGCTCTGTCAAACTCTTTACGCAGTGTCATATCTCCCATTTTATCTTCATCTACCTCCTCTTCCACTTCCATAATATTGTCCTCAAGTACACCGTCCTTGTATAGACCCCCTATTACTCCTTACACCTTTCTGCTTTCCCTTCTTTGCTTAGAACTGGGATTCCATCTGAGTTCTTCATTTTCATGCAAGTGGTTCTCTTTTTTTCAAATGTCTTTTTCATTTTCCAGTAGACAGTGTCTATCTTACCCCTAGTTAGATAAGCCTCTACATGCTTACATTTGTCCTCTAGCCATCCCTGCTTAGCCATTTTGCTCTTCCTGTCGATCTCATTTTTGAGACGTTTGTATTTCTTTTTGCCTGCTTCATTTACTGCATTTTTATATTTTCTCCTTCATCAATTAAATTCAATACTTCTTCTGTTACGAAAGGATTTCTACTAGTCCTTGCCTTTTTACCTACTTGATCCTCTGCTGCCTTCACTACTTCATCCCTCAAAGCTACCCGTTCTTCTTCTACTTCCCCCATTCCTGTCACTTGTTCCCTTATGCTCTCCCTGAATCTCTGTACAACCTCTGGTTTAGTCCGTTTATCCAGGTCCCATCTCCTTAAATTCCCACCTTTTTGCAGTTTCTTCTGTTTTAATATACAGTTCATAACCAATAAATTGTCGTCAGAGTCCAGATCTGCCACTGGAAATGTCTTACAATTTAAAACCTGGTTCTTAAATCTCTGTCTTGCCAGTATATAATCTATCTGATGCCTTCTGGTATCTCCAGGCTTTTTCCATGTACACAACGTTCTTTCATGATTCTTGAACCAAGTGTTAGCTGTGATTAAGTTATGCTCTGTGCAAAATTCTATCAGGCGGCTTCCTTTTTGATTTCTTCCCCCCAATCCATATTCACCTACTATGTTTCCTTCTCTCCCTTTTCCTACTATCGAATTGCAGTCACCCTTGACTATTAAATTATCGTATCCCTTCACTACCTGAATTGTAGTAGGTGTGGGCTTCGTGTCTATCTTGGCCACAATAATGTGTTCACTATGCTGTTTATTCTAGCTTACCCGCATTCCTATTTTCCTATTCATTATTAAACCTACTCCTGCATTACGCCTATTAGATTTTGTATTTATAACCCTGTATTCACCTGACCAAAAGTCTTGTTCCTCCTGCCACCGAACTTCACTAATTCCCACTATATCTGACTTTAACCTATCCATTTCCGTTTTTAAATTTTCTAACCAACCTGCAAGATTAAGGGATCTGTCATTCCACGCTCCGATCCGTAGAACGCCAGTTTTCTTTTTCCTGATAACGACGTCCTCTTGAGTAGTCCCCGACCGGAGATCCTCCGGAATATTTTACCCAAGAGGACGCCATCATCATGTAATCATACAGTAAAGCTGCATGCCCTCGGGAAAAATTACGTCTGTAGTTTCCCCTTGATTTCAGCCTTTCGCAGTACCAGCACAGCAAGGCCGTTTTGGTTAGTGTTAGAAGGCCAGATCAGTCAATGATCCAGACTGTTGCCACTGGAACCACACGTTTGTCTGGCCTCTCAACAGATACCGCTCCGCTGTGGTTGCACCTACGGTACGGCTATCTGTATCGCTGAGGCACGCAAGCCTCCCCACGAACGGCAAGGTCCATGGTTCATAGGGGGGGGGGGGGGGGGGGGGAAATCTACATACTACTATGCCTAAATCCAGTACTGTTAACGACAGACTGCTTGTGACACTAATATTTCTAGCGTCAGATATCGGTACATTCATGCTCTTTAATGTTTGGTAAAGTATTAATTACAATGAAATAAAATTACACCAATTTCATCTTGATACCCATAGACGCTCAAAAGTCAAATAGGGTGGGTATTTGATAAACGAAGCATTTCTGGAGATACATTTATTTGAACGTTTTGACTTGTATTGACTTGAGGAACCACTTGTAATTATAGATTAAGCTGTATTACTTGTCAATAAATAGTAGTTTTCAGAGTTCCACAACGAAGAAGTTCAAACAGCATTCACTTATTTCTCTGTGTTAAATGGTCTATGTTATAAAAATATTTTGCTTGATTCCTTGAATCGTGGATATTCTGGTAATTATTAAAAACTATAGCCATTTTTCCAGCAAACTTCCCTTCTTATTTCTATTTTTGTAGTCCAGCAACTGTACGTTCCATAACGCTGCTCTTTCCTCTAAAAACTAATTAAATTCACCACTTCATCCGGAGTCCACTTCTGGCATCTTTCTTTACTATTTCATCGCTGACATTCAGCATATCCTTCCTGACAGTAGTCTGAACTGTTCGAACAATGCCGATACCCGTTTAAGAGCGGAGCGATCCATTGTTGATGTGATGCAGTTTGTAGCGTGCAACTCTTTCATTTGTATTTTCATATTTACGTGGGATCAAGTCTCTACAGTGAGGACTATTTTCGTTCGTTAATACGAACGTTATATATCTACGATAATATTGTATTTTGTTTGCTGCGTAGCATTGTTTAAGTCTACTACTTTCAAAGCAGGCTAACGCTTGGCTGTTCTTCCAGGAGGTAAAAAAGGCGATTTCTTCGTTTAGAAACATTCCGCGGCCGCTTATTAGGCCTCAAAACAAGGAGTGTCGTGGGAACTTTTATTTAATGTGTGCGTTACAGCGGCAAAATGTCTAACTGAGGTATGGTAGTATACAAATTGTGAAATACGGCATATATCTGGGATGCAATATGGCCGTTCAGCGATCTCCGACTACGCTCAGCTCTCCTTACGATTCCCGCATAGTTTTACTCGTTTGAGAGCTGCGACGAGCAGCTCTCAGGAGATGGAAGCTGCAGTCTACACGAGAGCACTCCCAAGCACGACTATGTAAAATCTTGCTCTAGTTTCCAGCACTGCGGGCAAGCTGACTCTCGGCGCTGTTTACGTGACACGTATTACTCGCAAAAGCTCTCTGAGAGTGAGAAACTCTCATTTGTATAGAGTAAAGTGCACGTCTTCAGTGGGCCAAACAACACACAAATTGAGCAGCAGCTGGGGCACGTGTGTAGTGTGGTACTACGAGTCGCAATTTTGTCTCCTCTCAAATGATATATTCGACCTCCTTTTGCTCGGTTTTGTGCATGTACATCTACATCTACATGGCTACTCTGCAAATCACATTTAAGTGCCTGGCAGAAGATTCATCGAACCGCCTTCACAATTCTCTATTAGTCCAATCTCGTATGGCGCTTGAAAAGAACGAACACCTATATCTTTTCGAACGAGCTCTCATTTCCTCTATTTTATCGTGGTGATCGTTTCTCCCTTTGTAGGTCGGTGTCAACATATTATTTTCGCATTCTGAGGAGAAAGCTGATGATTGGAATTTCGTGAGAAGATTCCATCGCAACGAAAATCGCCTTTCTTTTAATGATGTCCACCCCAAATCCTGTATCATTTCTGTGACACTCTCTCCCATATATCGCGATAATACAAAACGTGCTGGCCTTCTTTGAACTTTTTCGATGTATTCCGTCAGCCCTATCTGGTAAGGATCCCACATCGTGCAGCAGTATCCTAAAAGAGGCCGGCCGAGCTTAGTGTAGGCACTCTCCTTAGTAGATCTGTTACATTTTTAAGTGTCCTGCCAATAAAACGCAGTCTTTGGTTAGCCTTCCCCACAACATTTTCTCTGTGTTCCTACCAATTTAAGTTGTTTGTAGTTGTTATATCTAGGTATTTAGTTGAATTTATGGCTCTTAGATTAGACTGATTTATCGTGTAACCGAAGTTTAACGAATTCCTTTCGCCACTCATGTGGATGACCTCACACTTTTCGTTATTTAGGGTCAACTGCCACTTTTCTCACCATTCAGATATCTTTTCTAAATCGTTTTGCAATTTCTTTTGATTTACTGATGACTTTATTAGTCGATAAACGACAGCGTCATCTGCAAACAATCTAAGACGGTTGCTCAGATTGCCTTCCAAATCGTTTATATAGATACGGAACAGCAAAGGGCCTATAATATTACCTCGGGGAACGCCAGAAATCCCTTCTGTTTTACTCGATGACTTTCCGTCAATTACTACGAACTACGACCTCTCTGACAGTAAATCACAAATCCAGTCACATAACTGAGACGATATTACAAGAGCACGCAATTTCACTACGAGCCGCTTGTGTGGTACAGTGTCAAAAGCCTTCCGGAAATCCAAAAATACGGAATCGATCCGAAATCCCTTGTCAATAGCACTCAACACTTCATGTGAATAAAGAGCTAGTTGTATTTCACAGGAACGATGTTTTCTAAAGCCATGTATACTGTGTGGCAATTGACCGTTTCCTTCGAGGTAATTCATAATGTTTGAACACAATATATGTTCCAAAATCCTGCTGTATATCGACGTTAGCGATATGGGCCTGTAATTTAGTGGATTATTCCCTGTCTTCAATATTGGTGTGACCTGTGCAACTTTCCAGTCTTTGGGTACGGATCTTTCATCGAGCGAACGGTTGTATATGATTGTTAACTATGGAGCTAATGCATCAGCATACTCCGAAAGGAACCTAATTGGTAACAGTCTGGACCAGAAGACTTGCTTTTATTAAGTGATTTAAGTTGCTTCACTACACCGAGAATATTTACTTCTACGTTACTCATGTTGGCAGCTGTTCTCGATTCGAATTCTGGGTATTTACTTCGTCTTCTTTTGTAAAGGCATTTTGGAAGGCTGCTCTGGCTGCACTGGCTTCGATAGTATCTCCATTGCTATCGCACAGAGAAGGCATTGATTGTTTCTAGCCGCTAACATACTTCACATACGATCACAATCACTTTGGATTTTCTGCCAGGTTTCGAGACAAAGCTTCGTTGTGGAATCTGTTATAAGTATCTCATATTGAAGTCCACGCTAAATTTCGAGCTTCTGTAAAATATCGCCAATCTTGAGGATTTTGCGTCTGTTTAATTTTGGCATGTTTGTTTCCTTGTTTCTGCAACAGTGTTCTAACCCGTTTTTTGTTCCAAGGAGGATCAGCTCCGTCGTTTGTTAATTTATTTGGTAGGAATCTCTCAATTGCTGCCGATACAATTTCTTCGAATTTAAGCCACATCTGATATACACTTATATTATTAATTTGGAAAAAGTGGAGATTGTCTCTCAGGAAGAGAGAAGTGAATTTTTATCTGCTTTTTTGAATAGGTATATCTTTCGCTTATTTTTGGAGGATTTGGGGATTACAATAGTCAGTCTCTCTATGACAACCCTGTGTTCACTAATCCCTGTATCGGTTTTGGTACTCGACATGGCATAGTCTCCTCGCTTGGAAGTCCCCTACAGAAATATTGACCGTGCTGCCTCTACAGTCGTCCATAACTGCGAAAGTGTTGTCGGTGCAGGATTTTGTGCACGAACTGACCTTTCGATCATGTTCTATGTAGGCGAACATGGGTGGCCAAATCATACGCCCGAATTGTTCGCGAGGTTCTTCAAACCAATCACGAACAGTTGCGGCCGAGTGACATTGTGCATTGTCATCCACAAAAATTCCATTATTCTTTGGCAACATGAAGTACATGCAAATGGTCTCCAAGTAGCTGAACATAACCATTTGCAGTCAATGATCCGTTCAGTTGGACCACATGACCCAGACCATTCCATGTAAACCAGCCCACACCACTATGGAGCCATCACTAGCATGCACAGTGCCTTGTTGACAGCTTGAGTCCAGGGCTGCGTGGGATCTGCACCACACTCGAACCCTACCATCAGCTCTTATTCACTGAAATCGGGACTCATCTGACCAGGCCACGGTTTACCAGACGTCTAGGGTCCAACCGATAATGCCACGAGTCCTGGAGAGGCGCAGCAGGCGACGTAGTGCTGTTAGCAAAGGCACTCCCGCAGTCTTTGGTTAGCCTTCCCCACAACATTTTCTCTGTGTTCCTACCAATTTAAGTTGTTTGTAGTTGCTATACCTAGGTATTTAGTTGAATTTGTGGCTCTTAGATTAGACTGATTTACCCAAATTTCGCCGCGGAGTGTGCGCTGATATGAAACTTCCTGGCAAAGTGAAAATCTCATTCTGGAAACATCCCCCAGGCTGTGGCTAAGCAGTGTCACCGCAATATCCTTTCTTTCAGGAGTGCTAGTTCTGTAAGGTTCGCAGGAGAGCGTCTGTAAAGTTTGGAGGGTAGGAGACGAGGTACTGGCAGAAGTAAAGCTGTGAGGAGGACGGGGCGTGAGTCGTGCTTGGGTAGCTCAGTTGGTAGAGCACTTGCGCGCGAAAGGCTAAGGTCCCGAGTTCGAGGGTCGGTCCGTCACACAGTTTTAATCTGCCAGGAAGTTTCATATCAGCGCACACTCCACTGCAGAGTGAAAATCTCATTCTAAAGGCGCCTTTGTTTCAGTGACTGCCACGCCAACTCGCGTGAGTGACACTCTCACCCCTATAGCGCGATAACACGAAACGAGCTGCCATTCTCTGCACTTTTTCGATGTCCTCCGTCAATCCTTCCTGGTAAGGATCCCATACCGCGCAACAGTATTCCAGCAGAGGACGGACAAGTGTAATGTAGGCTGTCTCTTTAGTGGGTTTGTCGCATCTTCTAAGTGTTCTGCCAACAAACCGCACTCTTTGTTTCGCCTTCCCAACAATATTATCTGTGTGGTCTTTCCAATTTAAGATGCTCGTAATTGTAATTCCTAGGTATTTAGTCGAACTGCCAGCCCTGAAATTTGTGCGATTTATCGTCTACCCAAAATTTATCGGATTTCTTTTAGCACCCATGTGGATGACCTTTCAGTTTTCTTTATTTAGTGCCAATTGCCACTTTTCCCACCATACAGTAATTCTCTTTAGGTCATTTTGTAGTTGGAATTGATCGTCTGATGATTTTACTAGACGGTAAATTACAACGTCATCTGCAAACAATGTAAGGGGGTTGCTCAGATTTTCACCTAGATTATTTATATAAATCAGGAACAGCAGAGAGCCTATGACACTACCCTGTGGAACGCCAGATATCACTTCTGCTCTGCTCGATGACTTACCGTCTGTCACTACGAACTGTGACCTCTCTGCCTTGGAAAAAAGCAAAAAGGTCGGTTGATAGGACTCATTCTGAAAGGAAATATAGTTGTTAATGACAGAACAGGGAAACCAAGGAAAGAGTACAGTAAGCAGGTTCAAATAGATGTGGGTTGCTGTAGTTATTCGGAGATAGAGGCTTGCAGAGGATAGAGTTGCTTGGAGAGCTGAAGTAAACCATTCTTCGGGCTGAAGATAAAGACAAGAATAACGTTTCTGATCTGACGAACACTCAGGCGCCATATAGCTCCCTCTGATGACTCACCAAATTACTTGATCATAATACCGGAGAAAATATGTGGGACAGTTTAGAATAGTTGGTGAAACGTAGCCGTCAGTGTCCCCGCATTTAGGTAGCTCTACGGGATTAAATTATCAATGAGTATTTAATGGTATGCTTTCAGGATTTTCAGCCAAGTTGTTGATTACTTTTTTCTACAGGCTTTTTCGACGACCGAAGCATTCTTCTCCAGGAACTGCGAGCTATGTCACAGTACACTACTTGAACTCCAATCACATAGGCTGGAGTCCAGGCATCGACTAAATATGGTAACGCGGCTCGCCACACCTGAAGAACATGACTGGATCGGTCGTGAAAATACCGCCCATAAAAACGGCGTGAAGGAGCCGGATAACACACGAAGTTACTTCATTAATCAACAAGCCGAGAGAAACCAGGTATATCATATGAAAGAGTGGCATCAGCTGGAAATGACATATCTGAAGAAACTTATGGACTCTCCTTCTCGTCGAACTGAAGGCATTGTCAAGGCTAGAGAAGACATTGCACGATATTAGCGTGATATCTCCATTGGGCGACAGATTTTCCGACCGTGTGCTTACCTTGTTGAAAAACCACAAAGGGCGTGGAGATATTATCACTAGACTTTAAGAAAAGCTTGTAAAGGGTCTCAACCCCAAAAAAATTATTTCAGTCGTAACCGGTTTCGGTCAGTATTTGATCATCGTGAGACCCCCTTACAATGATTGTAAGCGGTAGCGAAGTATGAAGCGGATGTTGTAACTAAACGAACGTCAACTGCTCAATTCACCGCCACCACCTACCATCATCGTATGCTGGTCTGAGGATATTCAAACACTGACCGAAGCCGGTTACCATCGAAATAAATGTTTTTGCTCTCGAGACTGTTTATAATTCATTTTTAAAGTACTTTTAGCCGGACCGCTGTTTCTCCACGAGAAACGTTCTAAAAAATTACTATCACCAAAGCGGTGTTGCATCTGTGTCAAGGGCTTCGTACTTATCTCAAGAGAACTTAACGTTCCATAAAACGATAAAGAGCATTAGTGCCGCAAAGCGAACGGCAGGAATCGTCTGTTCTGTGGCAGAGGCATGACCGCAGACCATATCTCTGCCGCGCGAGCCACCTGCCGCCGTCTCCTGTTTCCGTCATTAGAACTGGTGAGCCAGGAGGGGTGGGGAAAGGTTGGAGTGGGGTGGGGGGCCAGCGCTGCATCCCCAACTCTCGTCGTTGGGCGCGCTTTAATTTACAAGCAGCGCGGCTCGCTTTACGAGCGACTCCGTTCCGCTCTCTAACGGCAGTAGGAAACGCCAGTTGCGTCGGGCGGCTGCGTCACCTTTCAGCCGGCGTGAGTTGCGCCCGACGGAGTCGTATGTCTACCCTTCCGCAATAGCGTCGGTGACTGCCGGTTAGTGCGGTTAGGTGCGCTTGCACCACGTACGACGCTGTAGTTCAGCACGGGACGCCGTTGTTGTATAATAATCTAGGCTCCTCTGTGTTCGAGTCAGGTGGTTCAACTGATAAGAAACCCGATTTGTAACTCAGGGAGGGCGGGTTTCAAATCCAGGTTAGATCTTTTATTGTTTCGTTGAATTTCTGCGGGCGAGTGGTTTATTTGTGAACTTCAGAGTAATCATGTAGTTGTAGATGTAGATATGGTTATTAGAAATATAAAACATGGGTATCTGAAAGAACCCTTGCCAAGGAAAAAGTGCGGGACAAAAATTCCGCTCCAGAATATAGCAGCTCATATTAACCACATGTTAAGAATAGAAAGTTAATAAATGCAATAACTAATGTACTGATACATAAAGTTATCGGGGAATGGGAAAAAGAACTGGAGGTACAGGGACTTCATATACCAATAAGGCTAAAAAGAAAAGAGTTGTACTTGACACTGGATATCTGGAATTCGCTGATGATCTAGCAATACAAATTGTTCAGAAATCGCAGGAAAGAAGATCGAGATCCTGAAAGAGAAGGATGGAAAGCTCGGATAACAGATCTCCTCCGAAATAACGGAAAACATGTCAAACCAAAGAGATTCACCACAAAAGGTCAGAACAGCCTGTGGTGGGATAAAGAGAGTTCACAAATTTAGGTACCTTGGGGAAAAAGCTCACGATCAGAGAAATCAAGAGATATCTACAATATTCTGGAAAACTAAAACCTTCTGCAGTAAATCATGTCAAGCACATAATGCAAAAGTGGAGATATACAACACTGTCATCAAGCCGGAAACCTTATACGCATCAGAAACGTTGCTCAGGCGCACTTGAGAATAAGAAGAAACTAGAGAGGAGAATCATCAGACAAATCCTAAGGTCTATTCAGACAGAAGAAGGCTACGGAGTAGACAAGAGACGGGACAGGTATCAAACATGGTACATGACATGAAGAAATGTCGCCTGAAATTTTACGGGAATACCAAGAGAATACGGGACACCATACAAACTAAACAAATCTGTCGGATTTTCATGGCGCACCACCTCGTCCTCCATCCAGGTTACGCGAGATCCGAAGATCGCCGAAGTGCTTCGTCTGCCATTTAGTTTAGCAATTATTATTGTGCTGGTAATTAACGTTTTGGAAATAACCGAATGTTTTAGCCTACTATCGAGAAATGGTTTTACTTGAAATGCAAGTAAATTCATTGTTTAGTTATACTAATATTAATAACAGAAGTTTGTCGTTTTGGCGCTCTACTTCCTAACGCAGCACCCAGTCGCGGAGCAGGACCACAATTTAGGCGCTCTTTTTTACGATACCCGTACCAAGCAAACCCTCTGTCATCGGTACCGCACTCCATATTTTGTCATATGCTCACTGTTGCCAGCACATCTGCTCGAAGAAGAGCTTGTTGTAGCTGGAGATGATGGCTGTAAAGCCAAAAATATTACAAATTCTCCTTCAGAGATTTCCAAAAATTGGGATGTTCTCACAGACAATAATCAATTTTGTAAATACGCAAATTTTTACAAAAATTTTAAAAAACTTTTCATTGACCATCCCTCGAGAGCCACATCATTCCACTATACTTGCGATTCGTTATTATTGATAAAACCTTCACATCTACTTTATATTTTTTCAATCTCAAATGGTTCAAATGGCTCTGAGCACTATGGGACTTAACATCTTAGGTCATCAGTCCCCTAGAACTTAGAACTACTTGAACCTAACTAACCTAAGGACACCACACACATCCATGCCCGAGGCAGGATTCGAACCTGCGACCGTAGCAGTCCCGCGGTTCCGAACTGTAGTGCCTAGAACCGCACGGCCATCGCGGCCGGCTTTCAACCTCAATTAATTAATTTATACAATCATAGACCTAATTATTTTGGGATTAAAAACATAATTGTTACCGTCAATAAATTCCTGTATAGCCTTATATCCCAACTTCATTAATCATTACGTTATTCTTATAATAGTAAAGATTTTTTAGCTATGGCGGCTCGGTTTGCTGGCCTAACTACCTCTGGCGCCTGTATCGATAGTCAACTCCCTTGTGACATCTTTGTTTTTCCTGGTTGAGGTGTGGAGGTTCGGCGAGGTGGAGTGAGTGGTAAACGGCCCGTGACGGAAGGAGGATGCCTGGAGCAGCCGTGCATGGCGGCGGGGTTTGGTTAGGCACATTTGGGATGGGAAACGTATGTACGCAACCGGATCGCCGAGCGACTTGTCGAATGTTGGGCAGCCCCTAAGAAATGTGACGGGGGCCTCCTGTTATTTGAGAAGGAGTTAGAAGTATAATTGACAATGGGGAGAGTGCACCGTAGCATACTGACTATGGACATTCTGGCTCTGTGGTTTTATTGTTTAAAGGAAAACTGGCGCAATATTATTGTGTCTTGTTCAGTGAACAATATGTATTTCTTTGTTCTGCAGTGTGCCCTGGCTTGAAAGTGGCCAGTCGTTGTTAGTGCGTCTTCTTTGAGGCCACATGATACTGTTAATTGGTAAACAGCTTGGGGTGCGATGTTATGAACTGAAGTGGTAACACCAATGAGTGGCATTGTTCCCAGTGGCAACGTCAAGGTACTGTATCAGGTACTGGGTATGAATTGGAAATCTAATTGTGATTTAGTAAAGTGGTTTTATTCTAACCTACGTTTATGTGTTTTAGCCATAATTGAACTACGTGGGGCTACTACCGAGTGAAATTTTCTGCACTTATTTGTGTTTGAACGCGTCGTAAAAACGTCCAATTCACGTGGTTACAATATAAAACAAACACAAGAACTGTACATTTGACTAATGTGTGGAGACGGAAGATTATTACACACACACCATTTACCAGAGCATATGCACACAGCCCACATAAACAAACACCAACCCATATTGATGATTCTGTTGTCCATGATGTGGTCTTGCACTGTGAAACACCAGATCTCCCCGACTGGTGTTGAATTCAACAACTGTCAGTCCATTTAGCCACCTCCAACCTCAGCGCACAGCTCCAGTACAATTCCATGTAACGACTCAAAAATTCTATTTTTCGTTTCCTAGTAAGTTTAAAACAACTTTAAATAAACATATTTTCACACATTATTACAATATAAATACATAATACGTCATGTTTTATTTTGATTTTGGCTGTTTATAAACAATGTCGCTGTTTATATCATACCACGAGAGGGTTTTATTATCATTTTTGTTTTAATGACAGTTGTATCTTTGGTTTACATACAGCTGGGGCACTGCTCTTCGCGTTCTTAACAGCTCGCTGCTTGCGCGCACCATCTGTTGCTACTGACCCGCTTCGATAACACTGTTCTACAAAAAAAACCTTTTCTTCCATTTCTGATAAAAAATATTGTGATCCTAGTTGTATTTTGAGTGCTGAATTGAAAACTGTTTTTGGTTTTTTTCTGTCAGGGATAGTTTATGAGTAATCGCAATTTTATTTCTCTTTTCAGTTTCTGATATAGTGCAGCAAACGTGAGGTGAAATTCGACAAACAAATGCACATCTTTATGATGTTATAAATTCATCACATTAATGGAGGGTGGGATCTGACATATAACACAGTAACCTTTGTGTATACACTTTGAAGCATTTATTTGACATGAGAAATTACAGAAAATTGTCAAACAATGAGCCACTGTCTTGTAATGCTCATCACTTTTTTCTCTTGTATTGTGAATCTTTCTTCTCTCGAATGATATTCCAGCAATAATCTGCTAACATAGAAGGTACCCACTTCCCTTCATAGCGCCTTTCTATGGTCGAAATGTCTTTATGGAATCTTTCCCCATGTTCATCCGAAACATCACTACAACTCTCTGTGAAGTAGTCCAGATGAGAGTCCATCATATGTACCTTCAAAGACATATTGCACCCCAAATCCTGATATGCTTTGATCATATCCTTCACCATTGCTTTGTAGTTAGTAGCTCTTCTTCTTCCGAGGAAGTTTTCCGACACCATCTTGAAACAGTCCCATGCGGTTTTTTCTTTATCAGTTAAACATGCTTCGAAATTTGCATCTTTCTGCAGCTCCCTGATTTGTGGGCCCACAAATACACCTTCCTTTATTTTTGCAGCTGAAAGACGGGGGAATTTGGTAGCTAGATATGCAAACCGACAGTCTGTTGGATCCATAGCCTTCACGAATTGTTTCATCAGGCCAAGTTTGATGTGAAGCGGTGGAAGTAGTATATATTCAGGAGCTACCAGACTTTCACGTTGTACATTCTTTTCGCCAACTTTCCATCTTCGCCTAGGCCATTTCTTTTTCACGTAGTGAGAATTTCGGTCTCGACTATCCCACTCGCAAAGGAAACAGGCATACTTTGTGTAGCCTTGTTGCATTCCAAGTACCATAGCAATTACCTTGAAATCTTTTCATTTGTGTTCATTGTATTTTAATGAATTTAGCATCCTTTGTACGAATTCGTAATTCTCTTTTGTCAAACTAGCATAAGCTACTGGAACAGAGGGTATTTTATTTCCGTTGTGGAGCAAAACACCCTTCAGACTTGTTTTCGATGCATCTATGAAAAGTCTCCACTCCTGTGAAATATAAGTGAAGTTCAGCACTTTCATCAGGCCAGCAACGTCATTGCAAAATATCAGTGCTTCGTCAGTTGAAAAATAAGAAATAAAGGCACTTTCTCTGTGCCTGAACACACTGATTTACTGATTTTAGTACTTTGGTGCAGTAGATTATACTCTTGTAATCTTGAACCAAGCAGTTGCGCCTTTTGTTAACTTAGTCCTAGATCACGTGCTAAATCATTTAAATCTGCCTGTGTTAACAAATGTGGCGATGACTCACTTGTGCAGTGATATAGAGAATCATTATCTGTGATTTCTTCAGTGCTACTTATTTCACTGTCACTCGGAATTTGACCTCGAGCTCTTGAAGGTACTGGAAGATTGTCGGAATGCTGCACTGGCATTCTCGCTGAAGGCAGATCTGGGTAAACAATGTGCCTCTTTGACTTTTTGTTTGTAAAACTGTGAATTTTTGTTAGAGAGAAATAACATTAACATGGTCCTTAGGCTTCCTCCACACCATGGGAACAGCAAACAACGCCACATTCTCTTTACCTTTCCACCACTGAATTAGTTTGCAGTAACATGTAGCACAACAGAAATGTGGTGCCCATTCTTTCTTGGTCTCCTACCTCTACTCCAAAGTAATGTTTGTATGCTTTCTTTATGACTGAAGAAATTTTCTTCCTATTTCTGGCAAAAGTGAACTTCCCACAGATGTAGCAGACGTTGTCCGGCTTATATCGACATCCACGACGACGTGGCATTTCTGCAAATTTAAAAATACCACTTTGGTATTAATAGTAGGGAACTAGAGGAACGCTGATGTGTAAAAACAAGCAGTCGTTTTACCTTCAGCACCAGGCTTAATCAGTTTACACGCAGGAACTAAAAAATTCAACCGTGCTCGGAAATATGACAGTCAGTTACTTGTCAGCCAAAACACCCACTCGTTAAGACTGACACAAATTGCGGCTAACACCACTGTTGTAAACTCGATGCACCTGCCCCTAGGAGGCGTGAAGCTTTACTGCCGAGGCAGCGACCGGCTGCCACCGTTCGAGTTAATGAGATGTTTAAGGTGGTCTTAATGACATAGGTGTGGCGGGGGATAACCTAATGATGTCTGATTCTTCCCACCTGCTGTTGCGCAAGAAATTACCACGTTCTATCACTACTGGATGCGGCAACATACCCGTATTTCTCTATAACGTCTCTGTGTTTGCCATGAATTGTGAATATGCATATATACACATATTACATAAAAAGTATCCCTGACAACGATATTTTACTTACATATTTGAATTTCCCACGGTAAAATGGTCTAGAAGCATATAACTTTAATATCAGAAATAGAACCCATGTCGAACAGTGTAATGACTCTCGCCGACGTCTTCTGATATGCTTTTTAAATCTTACATGCGGAAGCTTACAATTTCGATTCACAGATATATTGAGAGAAACATTTAGAATCTAGCTTCAAGCACAATGCACGTAGACTCATTTACCAAATCGCTGTTTCATTCCATTGTATGAGGTATAGTATGAAAGTTAGTAGAAGAATACACTATGTGTTATGACTGTGTATTTTTCTACTGACTTTCATACAAGAGCATTTTGTGATTTTGTAATATGTAGGGGCTAATTACCGTACTCTCAGTTACACCTTTATTTCTTTACTATACATTCCTTTCATATTCAAGACCAGTGTTTGTCATTTCCCTCGTTGCTCTCATTACTGAAGACATAAAGTCTGAAAATGAGTCCGTTATCATAATGGGGCACTTTATTTTACAGGTCCGTTTTGATCACACAAACTTTTACAATTCACTATTATCGGTTTCGACTACTGCCATCTTCAGGTCATAAAATATTCCGATATAATGTCAACGTCAAACTAAACATGTAGGTACATAGTAAGTACTTCATATTACGTGGCCTTCTATTTACACCTTATTCGCTACTCTTACGTCATTTATGAGATTTCCATGTCAATGTTGTGTCTTATGTCTGCAATATGTCTATTCCTTTGTACTTCACAAAATAGTTGGCGGAAATCACTTCGCCCATAAATACTACTTCAAGGCCTGCTTCCGGCCGAAGTGGCCGAGCGGTTCTAGGCGCTACAGTCTGGAACCGCGAGACCACTACGGTCGCAGGTTCGAATCCTGCCTCGGGCATGGATGTGTGTGATGTCCTTAGGTTAGTTAGGTTTAAGTAGTTCTAAGTTCTAGGGGACTGATGACCTCCGCAGTTAAGTCCCATAGTGCTCAGAGTCATTTGAACCATTTGAACCATGCCCTGCTTACACGTCGCCTTTTGACTTTCCTACTTCACTCTTCCTGAATCATTGGCCGGCCGCCTTCCCTGTCCCCCAGTAACCATACTTCTCCTTTCTCTCCATGTGTAAATAACGGTCCTAATCTGTAACTGTCCAGTTACCTCTTTTCTCTCTTCGTAAATAATTGGTCGACTTTTCTTTCGCCTAATAAACATAACTCTCCATTTACCATAAACCCATTTGACAGGACTTTTCCTAGCCTATCGGGGTTATTATAATTCATTACAGCCGAAATCACTTCACCGTTTCAGTTCATACTAGAGACTAACGATATGCTTTTTTCTTTTCTTTTTTTTTTTTTTTTTTTTTTTTTTTTTGTACCCAATCTGTGTATTAGCTCAAGACAAGATTTAGTTACTTCTATTATTTTTGCCACCAGAATCTTCTATTGTACATAGTCATATTCACTTTCCTGGTTTAGAGTTATACGCTTCTTCTGTCGCCTTCAGCTTACTTTTATGCGTTAACTCAGCCGTGTCGTACATCATATCATTCGTCTTGCTTTCATATTCTTGAAGTATTTTCAAGAATAAAGGTTGGTTTACCATTGCCGTAAATATTTATAAATTGTTCCACTACATATTTTGTAACATGTCTTTTGTTATGTGCGTTAATGAGGTAACTGAGTACTATTGTAACTATGTACTGTGTTCTCTTGCTGGTGCATCTGCGATTTGATACTTAGTAAGTTCTAGCATCGTCACATATATTCCGTTAAACGTCTGTTTTTCACCCGTGCTAAGCAGATGTTTACTCTGCTGGGTTGCTTTGTTTTTGTCATTGCTTGTTTCTTTGTTATCGCATTCAGTGTAAGGAAATTTTCTCATCTTAACTTGTTAAAGAAGAATGTTAAAGAAGGCAGATGAAGTTCTGAATGAAAGACTGGGAAGAATTAAAAGCAGGAAAAGAAAATGAAGTATTCTGTCGGTTACCTCGGGCACATGGTAATCGTCAGTTACCTAGCAATACAAAGAACGTTATTTTCCCCTGAGGTTTAGAAGTCATAATAATTTTTCATGTCATTGATTGACATTTCATCTAATAATTGATACGGCACTATTTCTGTGGTTGAATGCACTTCATTCACAACTTTCTCAAATTCAGCCACGAAATCTACCCCTCATGACGTCGCTTTGAACTGAACCAATAGCTTTAACTCCCATAGACGAATGGGGTGTATATTTGACCATTTTTTGCTTGCGGCCTCTGATACAGGCTGACTGTCAAGTGTATCTTTATTGATATCTTGACGATATTGAACTTCATTTACAGGACCTTCTAGTACACTCTTGTCCATTTGTGGTATAACGACTTTTCCGCCACCAAACCCTCTGTCTACAAATACTCCACCTCTCGCTCTGTTTTGTGCTAGTAGACCAGTATTGATCAAAAATGCTTGAACAAATTCTTCATATATTTTGCATGTGTTACCGACCCCTGTTCCCATGATACTGCTTCTCCTTCTAACCTACAGAGCATAAATACGATTTTTTTTTTTTGCTGTGTTATGTTTTCAGGAATGACGCCTTCAAACTGTCTAATGAAGGCTACTGGACGTATAGTTCGCTTATTAGGAAAAAAGATGGAATTATTACGCATTAGAATGATTTGCTACGTCACTTACGTGAATAATATCCTTCTTTCCTTCTTTTTCAAACCCAAATTTTAGTTTTCATTTAATTTCATTTTCGTTTTAATCTTGCATCTCAGTAAGTGTCTATTGCTCGATTTTTCTCAGTTTACCCTGAATTGCACTTGTGTTGCATTTACAAGAGGATTCTACATGTGAAAACTACTAAGTATTTCAAGGTAATTTTTGATACTCTGTAAATTATTCCATTGTATTTTATGATTATCATTACACGCTTTGATATCACTGCTTTGCTCTTGTCTTACATGACTAATTTCATTAATTGTTATTTGTACAACTCCATTTTGATCCTGCAAATCCATAGTTAACTCTTTGATTTCATGATCAACCTTTGATTTCCGGAATTTCAAGTTTCAACCTTTGATTTATTTGTGGCCTTCAAACTTCTATTTTTTTAACCCCATTCTTTTGTTTCATAATCCTTTTTTTGCAAAATCCCTCAGTTTTAACTTCGAGATGTATAGTACTTGTTTCCAAAGCTGTGAACAGAGCGTTAATTTAAGCTATTTCTAAATTGTCTTCTTTTGACCCCTTCTCTATTTTCTCTGCTTTATTTTGTCTTTTTCTTAATTCTTCCTTATTTTCTTTTCTTGCTTTTCATAATTCCTCCCTATTTTCTTTTTGCTTTCGCAAAATTAAATTTTCACCCTTATCATCATCCTGAGTTGGTTAAGTGTCAGATGATTGTGATCCATGACTCAATGTGCGTATATCATGAGTTGGCTCATTAAATGTCGACGTCAGAGTCATTTTCTCTGGCATCGTCATTCCAGTCAGTGACTTCATTTTGACTAGGTACCACGTATTCTGGGTTTGCATTACAATTTTTTCCACTGTATCTACATTTTCACTGTCTTAATTATTATTTAATTCAGTGTTCCCAGTGAAATCATTCATAGCTACTTTACAATTCTCAATGAGATTATTGGTTATCGAACTAACTATCTTGCATTCGTCACCGAAGACTGAATCACGTTTTCTCATGAATTATTTTTCGCTGAATTTGAGATATCGCTGGCTTCACTACCATTTATTTGTATCTGATCCACCTGACCGTCACGACTGCTTTCTCTACAACAGACAGCATGTCTCACTTCTCTTTTCCCAGACGTTTTGCTTATATTAATGTTCCAATCACAAATATTAGACTGATATATGCAAATGCAACGCTTACACCAGTTTTCCTCCTAGACATACTACCGCTAATTCTCGTAGCTGTGGGCCGCACCGCTGGCTGCAGCTCCGTTGCTGTCTTTGTGTGCCGAGGCTGACACAGACACGCCCTGTACAGCTAACTGCGCCGGACCGCTTGCCCTTGGCTGACTCGCTCTGCTCTGCACGCTGCGACGTCTCTTAGCGTGAAGAACCTTGAAATGATGATTTATAACGTAATCACACAAACAACGTCACCTTTTATTCTCGTAGCACTTTCAAGGTAACAGAAAATATGAATTTGCGACATCAGTTGTTATAGTTCAGCAGAAGCGCAAAATCAGTTCAAACACAGTTCCAAGCCTACTTTTCAGAGTTCCTGTGCAATTCTCTGGTCATTTGCAGTTCACACGAATCACAGTTCTCACACAGTTTGCTTGTCGGCTACAGTTCACAGTTCTAGCTAATAGAATCTCGCATCATAATTCCAAAACTACTTCGACTATGTATATAGATATTTCCACAATGGGTGCCGTGCAAGGCAAGTGAAAGAGAGGGTGACAAAGACTGCGAAAGGGATTTGAGTGCTTATCATAAATCCCTTCCGTACCACAGATGGCTTGACACTGATCTCATTTGTGCTTGAGATTGCAATAGACGTGAAGTGCCTAGTTGAATCCACCGCCCTGACTGGAGTACATAAGTTTTGAATAATGTTCCTCAACCTGCAGTCTTCTATAGTTGTTATCCACTGCGCTGAAAACACGACGTGTGTCGTGAAACCCTTGTGGCTGTAATAAATTATTAGCGAGGAAACGGTATCGTATAAATAATTAAATTTTGAATAGGTTTGTTTAAAGGGGATGAGACTCGCTTTCTATTAGCAAAATACGAGAAACTGCACAATTATAGTTCACTTTAGGAAACACAAATGATTTCCATTAATTCGCTCTTTCACAGAGAATAAACTAAATAGTGGCCTTGGTGTTCGCGTAATTACTATCAAACTACTTCTCCATTACATGTCCAAAAAAGCATAGATTGCTAAATTCTTAGACGATACCAACCGCGGAGGACTATAGGGCTATCTTACAGCCGAACCACCTCGCTCGCCGTCCAAGTTGCAAGCGATCCGAAGATCTACGAAGTGCTTCATCTGCCTTTTCGTTTATCAGTTGTTTATTATTCTGCTGGCAATCAACGCTTTTGAAATAATCGAATGATAGCCTGCTATTGAGAGACGCTTTTATATAAATCCCAAGTTAATTCACCGTTTGGTTTTTCTAATATTAATAACAGAACTTTTTCATTTTGGAGGGCTACTTCCCAAAAATGCAGCAGCCAGTCGCGGAGGAGGAGCAAAATTTAACCGCCTGTACCTTACACCACTTTACGTCATCTTCCCACTGCTGTCTTCTCAACTGCTCTAAGAAGAGCTTCTTGTAGCTGAATATGATGGCTGCAAAGCCAGAAATATTACGAATTCCTCTCCTGAGATTTCCAAAAACTAGGATGTTCGCACAGACAACAATCAATTTTGAAAATAAGCAAATTTCTACTGAGTCGCGTTGACCACCTCTGGCCCTTACGCAAGTAGTTATTCAGCTTGGCATTGATTGATAGACCCGTTGGATGTTCGCCTGAGAAGTGTCGTGCTAAATTCTGTCCTATAGGTGCGTTAGATCCTCAAAATCCCGACCTGGTGGAAGAGTCCTGACTATGTTACCTCAAACGTTCTCAGTTGGGGAGAAACGGCGACATAGGTCAAGGTAGTGTTTGGCAAGAACGAAGACAAACAGCAGAAACTCTCACCGAGTGCGGGCGGGCATTATCTTGCTGAAACATAAGCCCAGGGTGGCTTGCCATGAAGGGCAACAAAACGGGGCATAGATTATCGTCGACGCACAGCTGTTCTGTAATGGTGTCGCGAATGGCAACCAATGGGCTCCTGCTGAGAAATGAATGTCGAGCGATTCGCCGATTACTCCAACCGACTTCTTTGAGACCAACTACACGCCCTCTCTAAAATGCTGAAAGCTGCGTATTTTGTTCACGCGCCTGTCTGCGAGGCATAGCTATTGTCCAATTGAGTACAACGAATGCCCTCGTGGCCGGCGCGGTCGCCGAGCGGTTCTAGGCGCTTCAGTACGGAACCGCTGTGCTGTTACGGTTGCAGGTTTTAATCCTGCCTCGGGCATGGATGTGTTTGATGTCCTTAGGTTAGTCGGGTTTCAGTAGTTCTAAGTTCTAGGTGACTCATGACCTCAGATGTTAAGTCCCATAGTGCTCAGAGCCATTTGAACCATTTGGTACCGACATGTCCCCTGTTTACTTTCTTTGCCAGCTGGGCTGTGAAGTATGCGTTTTTCATTGAGACCTTTGAGTGTCGAATTGTGACCAACTTGCGTAACTCTTTCGTGTTGCGCCTTTTTTTGTGTACTGCATTGCCGGATAACTACCTAATAAGCATTACCTTTTATTCCCGTCTTTTGTAATATTTTACTGAAACAGCTCCGTATTTCGATAATCTGTAAAAACGCTCCAACGTGCCTTTAAATCGACAAAGTTGAGAGCTACAAGATCAATCATCATTTAGTTTTCAGTGATAACTATTCAGTAAACATCTGAGGATATACAGTGAAACAAATCAGAAATAAAAAACGGCTGTCGGGACGAGCATATATATATTTTTTAATAATATCCTGAACATCACAGTTCCCACGGAAATACACAACATCGACGAATTCAAAAGGACTTTAGTAACATTAACCACGAAACTCTTTAAATAACGTAAAACAGTTTATTTTCTTTTTCTTTTTTAGGGTAAGTAAACTTAGATCTTCTTTATAATTCGCAAATGGTGGACAAGCAGCTGCCTACATACTTACTGTGGAAAGCGGAAAACTGAGGGAAATGATATTTGATACGTAGCAATTTCTACCTTATTCATAGGTTTTAGTAACATTTATCTTGCCACTATTCTTATCTTACGAAATTCGCCGTTGAAACATGTTACCGGTCCGATTAAGGATTTTGGAAGCTACGTGTGGGTGCAAAGGTTTCCACAAAATACTGCAAGCATTGACTTTTGCTTTTTATTGAATTTTTTATATTCCATTACCAGTTTCGAATCGCCTAGCGATTCATCATAAGATAGTACATAAGCATTGCAGGGTTGCAGCATTGTGGCAAAACGTATTAACGAAACATGTAAACACTGAATATGGCGAGAATTATTCACATTATGATATTGTTTTAGTTACAGTACTTTCAGTTAGTAGGATCTGTTGGTTTGTTCTTGGAGCACATATTTTTTTTGGAAAACATAACGTACATTTATCAGTGACCTTGATTTGACACCACTTAACTATTTCAGCCTCCTGCTTTCAAGCTGTAAATAAACGAAAGAGCATGATTAAAGTTACGTTCGAAGAATTTGTGTGGCGAAGAGTTTGTTTATTCAGCACTTGCACTGCACATTATGTTACACTGGAGTCCAAAATTAAAGCAACAAACCGCTATTTCCCTGTCCTGTGTCTAATTCACGATTTAATCATCAAACTGTCAAAAGGTGCCCGTACGATCGTGTTCTGTACGGAAGATGGAATTTCGGTCAGCGGAAAACCACGCCAGCGATGATGTCAGAGCACCTATAAACCGTAGTAGCGTGTCGGGTAGTCCCACATCCACAATTGCTGTGTACACAAACACAGACGTTGCAGTATATCCCAGAGAAGACGTCTACCACGCTCTCTGCCGTGTAGGGCCATAGGAAAAAAGGAAGCAGGATAGTTGTAAGCTCATGTGGCCCGATAGCTTAAGGGGCTCCGGAACGCCCTATACTTGCAATGTTAAAATAACGCTTATAAATTACATCTTTCCTCACAAAGTATTTGAGGTAGGAAGTTGAACTTTTTACAGATTATTTATTGGAATATGGGCTACAACTTAACACAGGGATTTTACAAAATTTTAGTTAAGTTATTAAAGATGATTCTTTTTCAATTGTAATGAAAATTCACAACATTTTATTACAATTTTTTATTTATATATTCAAAAATAGACAGTTTTTTGGAAAAAGGCTGTGTTAAATTATGCAGAAGGTACCGTGTAACATTTACTGAAAGTTTGAAACAAATATGTTTGGAAGATCCTTAGAAAACATGTCATTAGTATGAGAAAATAAAAGTTTTGGGAATCGAGCGACAAAGATTGGATTAACTTTTTAGTGCATTCCAGGTCCATAGGATGGATTATCTTCATCCTCTGCAAACTCCTCCTCCAGCTTCCTCTTGTTCCTCCTCCTGTTTACTCTTGCTTGTATTTCTAGACTCTTTACAGCCCTGTCTGCAGCCCGAAGGCGTTCCTTGTCTAAAGCAAGCATCGCTCGTTGTTGTATTCGTAGATTTTGCTACCATTTTCTTCAGTTGCAGTTACTGCAACACTGTTCCAAAAGGTGGTCATGTATGAACACTTATCACATTTCAGTTGTATTTCACTAGCAAGTCCTACGTGCTTTATTATGGAGAGTTCCAGACCAACTTCACTACAATGAATACATCTTACACAGTTTGAAAAAATTCCTTTGAGAACCGACATATCAAATATTTCATTCACATCCGATTCGCCCATAAAACATTCATAGTTTTCACTCATTGAACCAAGCTTCTTCTGTGAAGTATTTTCTTTCCCACTTTGACTGCTATGGGCAGGTGTACTTGAGAGGTTAGGTTCACTCACTTGGTTATCGTCTTTATTGTTTACAGTAATAACACATACCTTTGGCTTTCCAACATTTCTCCTTTTCTTAAAAGCCTTCAGAGGATTTCTAATAACTTTACTTTTACTCATTATTATACTTCAACAAAACAGAGACTCAAGAAACAGAATTAATTACGAATATTTTCGAGATAACGACAGAGTAAATAAACATGAAACAATCGACAATCACACCAGCGATATATATTGAACCATCACAGGTTAGCCACAACACATACTTTATCTCACATCACTAAAATGTACCTGATGAACACGGACGTTAATAATAGCACCATTTGACAGCAGTTTAACGGCGCCACAGTGGGTCACGCCCATGTAGAACACATTTCAAAAAAAATTTAAAAATAGTTGTAGTCTTCGGAATTGAATAAATTATATATTTATTAAAAGGTAATAGTCTGCAGATTCAGAAAACGCAAAAAAGTAAAAATTGAACTTTTCATGATTTTGAGCCTTTCCGGAGCCCCTTAACGTGAATCGTTCTGTTGTTTCTCGGATGTGGCGGCAATTTATAGACTCAAACTGTATCCCGAAGATCAGGGCAGGGTCGACCAAGTGTGACATCATAGAGCACCGTTATATGGCTCTAAGGGCAGGTTGGTACCGTCTTCGTACTATACAGCAATGGCATCAGGCCTCGCAGCATCCACTGGACGTTTTTTGCTGATGCAAACGGTGCAGAGAAGGCTTCGACAGAGTTGCCTTTACTGTAGGAGACCTGCTGTATGTGTGCCTCTGGCGCGTCCTGTAGAGTGGACTCGCCAACATTCTACCTGAACAATCAAACAGTGAGCCAATGTCCTTTCCACAGATGAGTGCCGATTTGGTCTGGAGAGTGTTTCTCGACGCATTCCCATCTGAACGGAGTGTAGAACACGATTTCCAGACCCGAACGTCGTGGAAAGAGGCCGATATCGTGGAGGATCACTAATGGTGTGGGCAGGGAGTATGTTGACCACTCGAACACCTGTTCGTGAAATTGTACGGGTGAATCGGAAAGGTTCAACTGCCGGTAGGTAGCGTGACGAGATCTTGGGACCTCATGTACGGTTGTTGCGAGATGCTGTGCGCCCAGACGTCACACTGATCGATGATAGTGCTCGACCTCATAGAGAACGTGTGGTTGATATTGTCTTGGAAACGGGAGATACTGCACGCTATCGCGTTACTTTTTGAAAAGTGAACGAAATAGAATATTCTGTTAAATTTGTAATGAAATGTTTCGTTAAAAAACCTCATTTATGTTCGTTAAAAGCCACGGCTAATTTTTCTCAGGGTGCTATCGCCAGAAATATCATACGTATTCCAACGTGAAGACATCCGTCTTACTCACCATGGATATAAAAAAGTTTCTATCTTTAATGTTACGCGATAGGCAAATTAAACAGAATACCCAATTAATTATTTATTTTTCTCTGTTTGGCTTGATGCTTCAGTATCGCCGCCTATGTGCAATGGCAGCGCATACAATTGAAATAATTGTTTTTAATAAAACTGTACCTCTGGCCTAAAATGAAATGTAAAATATCGTAAGACGCCGTTTTCTGTTTATTGAGATTAAATCCTTACAATACTTTCAGAATTATCTCCCGATTTGAATTCCATAGAGCACATCTGGGATGCCCTAGGGAGACGGGTTGCATCACAAAGTTTTCATCATTTTAACACCAACGGCATCGCTTCAACAATGCACTTATAGAAAATGGCCAGGGCAATATTTAATTGTTACGTAATTAAATAAGGAGCAGGGAAAGTACTTTCTTGATACTAGCAAAATGACATGCTGCATTGGATATTGACATATACATTTAGGAACAATTATAATTACACTACATATAGTTAAAGTGATTACTGACCGTGATGTACACTCCTGGAAATGGAAAAAAGAACACATTGACACCGGTGTGTCAGACCCACCATACTTGCTCCGGACACTGCGAGAGGGCTGTACAAGCAATGATCACACGCACGGCACAGCGGACACACCAGGAAGCGCGGTGTTGGCCGTCGAATGGCGCTAGCTGCGCAGCATTTGTGCACCGCCGCCGTCAGTGTCAGCCAGTTTGCCGTGGCGTACGGAGCTCCATCGCAGTCTTTAACACTGGTAGCATGCCGCGACAGCGTGGACGTGAACCGTATGTGCAGTTGACGGACTTTGAGCAAGGGCGTATAGTGGGCATGCGGGAGGCCGGGTGGACGTACCGCCGAATTGCTCAACACGTGGGGCGTGAGGTCTCCACAGTACATCGATGTTGTCGCCAGTGGTCGGCGGAAGGTGCACGTGCCCGTCGACCTGGGACCGGACCGCAGCGACGCACGGATGCACGCCAAGACCGTAGGATCCTACGCAGTGCCGTAGGGGACCGCACCGCCACTTCCCAGCAAATTAGGGACACTGTTGCTCCTGGGGTATCGGCGAGGACCATTCGCAACCGTCTCCATGAAGCTGGGCTACGGTCCCGCACACCGTTAGGCCGTCTTCCGCTCACGCCCCAACATCGTGCAGCCCACCTCCAGTGGTGTCGCGACAGGCGTGAATGGAGGGACGAATGGAGACGTGTCGTCTTCAGCGATGAGAGTCGCTTCTGCCTTGGTGCAAATGATGGTCGTATGCGTGTTTGGCGCCGTGCAGGTGAGCGCCACAATCAGGACTGCATGCGACCGAGGCACACAGGGCCAACACCCGGCATCATGGTGTGGGGAGCGATCTCCTACACTGGCCGTACACCACTGGTGATCGTCGAGGGGACACTGAATAGTGCACGGTACATCCAAACCGTCATCGAACCCATCGTTCTACCATTCCTAGACCGGCAAGGGAACTTGCTGTTCCAACAGGACAATGCACGTCCGCATGTATCCCGTGCCGCACAACGTGCTCTAGAAGGTGTAAGTCAACTACCCTGGCCAGCAAGATCTCCGGATCTGTCCCCCATTGAGCATGTTTGGGACTGGATGAAGCGTCGTCTCACGCGGTCTGCACGTCCAGCACGAACGCTGGTCCAACTGAGGCGCCAGGTGGAAATGGCATGGCAAGCCGTTCCACAGGACTACATCCAGCATCTGTACGATCGTCTCCATGGGAGAATAGCAGCCTGCATTGCTGCGAAAGGTGGATATACACTGTACTAGTGCCGACATTGTGCATGCTCTGTTGCCTGTGTCTATGTGCCTGTGGTTCTGTCAGTGTGATCATGTGATGTATCTGACCCCAGGAATGTGTCAATAAAGTTTCCCCTTCCTGGGACAATGAATTCACGGTGTTCTTATTTCAATTTCCAGGAGTGTATATTCGACCTTCAGCTAGGACGTCAGAACCAAGAAGAAGAAAGAGAAGCAGAGCACAAAGAAACAAAAGTTCTTTTCTTATATACTACGAGACAAAGATCATGCTTATGACAATCCTAGAAGCGCATATAGCGCTTTCATTGTCGCAGAATATCGATTACCAGGTTTTATATCCTTTTTTTCTAGAAGCGATGCTATGATGCATGGCGTGGCCTGCTCGCTCTCCCGATTTGAATTCCATAGAGCACATCTGGGATGCCCTAGGGAGACGGGTTGCATCACAACATCCACCAACCACTCTCCAAGACTTGCGAGCAGCTCCGCAGGAAGACTGGGCGTTATTGCCTCAAAATGACAGTGATGCTGTTGTTCACAATATGCTCCGTCATTATCAGGCCTGTATTGCTGCCACCCCATAATAGTGAGTACATTAACCAGCTGTCGCAGGGTGGGTGCTAATCTGTTAAGTTGGAAAACACGAAGAACGTTTTCGTCTACTATTATGTACGTTGCAGTTGTGTACGTTCGGTATTCTGTACATTGTTTTTACTTTGCTGTCACCTGTTTATATTGTTCTGTGGAAAAATAAATGCAGCCTCTCAAATAGCAGTTTGTTCCTTCAATTTTGGACACCAGTGTATATCCATTACTGTAAAACACGTATTTACATTACAAACTTGGCACGTGCTATTAACAAAATCTGTTAAACAATGAGTTTGGAGTTTGGATGTGAGGGTTCCACTGACGTATGAGAATTTAACTTCGTAGGAAGTGTCGTCGCAGTGAAGAAATCGTAGGACAAAGTAACTAAAATGACGTCTATTCTGCATAAAATTTGCAATTTCGACTCAAAACAAACACAGTCTTGCCTCACTGATAATAATTCCCGTTGACGGGAGTATAATATTGTGTAACTTTGTAAAGTAACGCTACTAGTTTGACACATATTGTATGTTATCAAGGATATTGTCTTGCCCACATCTTGACATGTTATCTGGAAACGTCCGTTTCGGATCAAATTACCAAGCGTTCTTAATAAGCGCAGTAGCAGATACATTTATTCTAACAAGATTCTGTGTAAAGGTACCAAATAAATATTTTTAATCGTTTGTATGAACGAATTGCTACTTGTAAGTAGTCATAAAAACTTCCAGTTCCGCCGCTGTCGAAAAACATGCATAATACCGACTTCTGAACTTTTAAATATTTTTTTATAGAATACCACCTGCATACACTATTTTTTCGGTTTCCTGAGAGTTGGGCTGGGGGGTGCGCGGAGAGGGGAAGGGGGACTGCCCTTCTTGCCACCGGGTATGTGCGCCCTTGAATGTTACCTCTGCATGTCGGTTCTCCTCTCCCCAGACAGAAGATTTTGTTAACGTATTAGAGAGCGGTAATAGCTAAGAGATATAAATTTCTTAATTTCTGAATTAGGTGCGCTCACTGAGAATATAACAGACTCTTCATTAAGTTCAAGGTTCAAAACAGTTCCATTGAACATATTTCCTTTTATCGCGTACCGGATCAACGGTTTATCGGCACATCTTCGAAGTGTGAAACGAAATTAATTAACTCGCGCCGCCAACATGGCGTGCCTTTGTTTCCTGACGCGCTATATCGCGGCCATCGCCAAATCGAATATCGTTGTATAAAATGACAGTAACTGTAAACATATAACAACACATTCCACGTTCACACATGCGAAATATCCGCACCGCGCCGGACTCGCACCCCCGGCTATGCGGCGACGCCTATTGTGCGGAAATAAAGAGGCGCCGCGGACGGGAAGGGGGCGCGAATGGCCCGCCGCCGACCGTCATCACATTTATTTTATTCCGCAGATTGAGCATTGTTCAACTGTTTCGGATTTTCATCTGCGATGCCGCCGTCAAACAATGCGTTATGGCGGCGGCGGCGGCGGCGGCGGCGGATCGGGGGAGAGGCGCGGAGCGGCGTTTTGTCCGCGCCGCGCGGCGATCGGCAATTGTTTCGGTATAAATAGCGCGGCAAACAAAACACGGGCGAGCGCGGATCTGTGCAGCGCGGCGTCGGTCGGGGGCGGCGGAAGTGGCGCTCCGCCCCCGCGGACCGGCGTCCCTAATTGCAGCTATCAAACAGCGCGGGCGGCGGCTGCTGAGGTGGTGGGCCGCCGCTAGGTCCCCGCTTCCGGTCGTCAGGCACCGCAGTGAAATAGAAGCAGCCGGCTGGGCTGACGGCGTGGCGTGTGCTAGCGACTGCCGCTGCGCAGAGGAAGTCGGGTCTCACCTGCTACGGCCGCCTCCCGGAGCGGAACGGAAGGTCATCTAGAGCAGGGCTTCCCAACGTGTGGTCCGCGAACCCCTTAGGGGTCCGCCGGCTCATTCTAGGGGGTCCGCAGCCACATTTCACCAAATCGTGTAAAATAATGAGAAAAATTATTGAATAAAAATGTGAAAAAGAAATTCATCATCTTTTTTTTCGTGTGAAAAACGTGTGTACTTTTACTTCAGGTCGTTTTCCCAAGCAGCCTTTGCGGTTCCTAAGTGAGAACGAATACACAGTTTAGTGCCGGAGAATGCGGCTTCTCTGATCGACTATTTCGCAACAATAGGTGTGTTGTTTGTGTGCCGGCTCACGGCGCTAGATGCGCTGAAACCTTTTACGCATGCGCGGAGCGAGTTTTGTCGAAGAAGCTCCACAGTCAGATTCATTATGTGAAAACGATGCAAGTACTCCATTGGTTGCAATATCCTGTGGAAGAGGAATAACTAAGAAGCGTAAGTACAACGAAAGCTATTTAGAAATGGGCTTTATGGAGACAAAGAAGGGTAAAGCTCAGTGTGTAATTTGTGCGCGAGTCCTTCCGAACAATTCAATGGTTCCAGTTAAATTGCACCGTCATTTTGAAGGTACTCACCCGGTTTTCCAGACTAAAGACATCGATTTTTTCAAAAGGAAGAGTGCTGAACTAGCTGCTTCTCAGCATTGCATGAAAACGCATGCAAACCAATTAATAAAAACTCATTAAAAGCTTCTTTCGTGGTTAGTTATCGATTGGCAAAAACACGCAAAGCTCATACTATTGCAGAAAATCTCATAAAGCCGTGTGTTAATGATATTGTTTCTTGCATGCTAGCCGGCCGGTGTGGCCGTGCGGTTCTAGGCGCTTCAGTCTGGAACCGCGTGACTGCTACGGTCGCAGGTTCGAATCCTGCCTCGGGCATGGATGTGTGTGATGTCCTTAGGTTAGTTAGGTTTAAGTAGTTCTAAGTTCTAGGGGACTGATGACCACAGATGTTAAGTCCCGTAGTGCTCAGAGCCATTTGAACCATTTTTTGCATGCTAGACGAATTGGGAACACGGCACGTGTATTAAGAAGCTTTCAGTTCCCATGGGTTTCGCTCTGAGATTTAAAGTCACTGTGCTCTTGACTGACGAGGGGTCCGCCATGGATTTTCGATTGAAGAAGGGGTCCGCCAGCTGAAAAGGTTGGGAAGCCCTGATCTGCAGACAGAAAGAACGCAGCTCCTACTGAAAGGGTCCGGTAGCCACCTTTCATTACTCTGGTAGCCCATTTTCACTACCATTTCTCTTTCTTTTCCTTGTTTCTCTTTTCTCATGACTCTGGTGTGATTGAATGAATGTGGTTGTGTGCCACGTTGCTAGACGGTGGCGTAGTCTGTTGCAGAAAGTCTGCGACAGTCATACAGATTCAGCAGCAGTTGTACAGAATAGCCAACACTGGTAGTGGTCAAGTAGGCAAAGAGGCTTGCGCAACTTGTGAGAAAACCACCTGCGTTAGGTTGGTGGCGGAAATGGAATCTTTGGGTTTTCCGGGCCACGCTGAGCGTGGAAGAGGCTGGAGAAGAATAAGGGAAGCAGTCTGCCGCCGGTACGGGAAGCGTCCACAGCTGTGCTCCAGTCGAAGAAGGGTGAGTTAGACTGACCGCGTGGGGCGTTGTTACTTGGCGAGAGGAGAGCTTTAGCTTTTGATCTCGCTTTTCAACTCCGAAAGATTGCCTTGCCTTGTCGCAGCAAGGAATGCAAAACTTTGGCAGATTTTTCTCTTCTATACCAGACTTGGATCCGCCGGAAGAGCGCCACACAAAGGTGTCGATAAGAAGTGAGCACTCGCTCCTGTATGAATGTCTGTTTGCCTTCAGCTGTGCCTGTATAAGCTTTTATTTTCCTAAATATCAATTCTCGTACATTTTCCTTGCTTTGTGTATACTACGCCCCCCATGAGCCATGGACCTTGTCGTTGGTGGGGAGGCTTGTGTGCCTCAGCGATACAGATGGCCGTACCATAGGTGCAACCACAACGGAGGGGTATCTGTTGAGAAGCCAGACAAACGTGTGGTTCCAGAAGAGGAGCAGCAGCCTTTTCAGTAGTTGCAGGGGCAACAGTCTGGATGATTTAGTGATCTGGCCTTGTAACACTAACCAAAACGGCCTTGCTGTGCTGGTACTGCGAACGGCTGAAAGCAAGGGGAAACTACTACCGTAATTTTTCCCGAGAGCAAGCAGCTTTACTGTATGGTTAAATGATGATGGCGTCCTCTTGGGTAAAATATTCCGGAGGTAAAATAGTCCCCCATTCGGATCTCCGGGCGGGGACTACTCAGGAGGACGTCATTATCAGGAAAAAGAAAACTGGCGTTCTACGGATCGGAACGTGGAATGTCAGATCCTTTAATCAGGCAGGTCGGTTAGAAAATTTAAAAAGGGAAATTGATAGGTTAAAGTTAGATATAGTAGGATATAGTGGCAGGAGGAACAAGACTTTTGCCTCGTGATGGCTGGGTGTTGTGTGCTGTCCCTAGGTTAGTTAGGTTTAAGTAGTTCTAAGTTCTAGGGGACTTATGACCACAGCAGTTGAGTCCCATAGTGCTCAGAGCCATTTGAACCACCCATTTTGAACAAGACTTTTGGTCAGGTGAATACAGAGTTATAAATACGAAATCAGATAGGGGTAAAGCAAGAGTAGGTTTAATAATGCATAAAAAAATAGGAGTGCGGGTAAGCTACTATAAACAGCATAGTGAACGCATTATTGTGGCCAAGATAGACACGAAGCCCACGCCTACTACAGTAGTACAAGTTTATATGCAAACTAGCTCTGCATATAAAGAAGAAATTGATGAAATGTTGTTGTTGTGGTCTTCAGTCCTTAGACTGGTTTGATGCAGCTCTCCATGCTACTCTATCCTGTGCAAGCTTTTTCATCTCCCAGTACCTACTGCAACCTACATCCTTCTGAATCTGCTTAGTGTATTCATCTCTTGGTCTCCCTCTACGATTTTTACCCTCCACGCTGCCCTCCAATACTAAATTGGTGATCCCTTGATGCCTCAGAACACGTCCTACCAACCGATCCCTTCTTCTGGTCAAGTTGTGCCACAAACTTCTCTCCTCCCCAATCCTATTCAATACCTCCTCATTAGTTATGTGATCTACCCATCTAATCTTCAGCATTCTTCTGTAGCACCACATTTCGAAAGCTTCTATTCTCTTTTTGTCCAAACTATTTATCGTCCATGTTTCACTTCCATACATGGCTACACTCCATACGAATACTTTCAGAAATGACTTCCTGACACTTAAATCAATACTGGATGTTAACAAATTTCTCTTCTTCAGAAATGCTTTCCTTGCCATTGCCAGCCTACATTTTATATCCTCTCTACTTCGACCATCATCAGTTATTTTGCTCCCCAAATAGCAAAACTCCTTTACTACTTTAAGTGCCTCATTTCCTAATCTAATTCTCTCAGCATCACCCGACTTAATTAGACTATATTCCATTATCCTTGTTTTGCTTTTGTTGATGTTCATCTTATATCCTCCTTTCAAGTAATGTATGATGAGATAAAAGAAATTATTCAGGTAGTAACGGGAGACGAACATTTAATAGTCATGGGTGACTGGAATTCGAGAGTAGGAAAAAGGAGAGAAGGAAACATAGTAGGTGAATATGGATTGGGGCTAAGAAATGAAAGAGGAAGCCGTCTGGTAGAGTTTTGCACAGAGCATAACTTAATCATAGCTAACACTTGGTTCAAGAATCATGAAAGAAGGCTGTATACATGGAAGAGTCCTGGAGATACTAGAAGGTATCAGATAGATTATATAATGGTAAGACAGAGATTTAGGAACCAGGCTTTAAATTGTAAGACATTTCCAGGGGCAGATGTGCACTCTGACCACAATCTATTGGTTATGAACTGTAGATTAAAACTGAAGAAACTGCAAACAGGTGGATAAAGTGAAAGAACCAGAGGTCGTACAGAGTTTCAGGGAGAGCATAAGGGAACAATTGACAGGAATGGAGGAAGATGTACAGTCGAAGAAGAATGGGTAGCTTTGAGGGATGAAGTAATGAGGGCAGCAGAGGATCAAGTAGGTAAAAAGACGAGGGCTAGTGGAAATCGTTCGGTAACACAAGAAATATTGAATTTAATTGAGGAAAGGACAAAATATAAAAATGCAGTAAATGAAGCAGGCAAAAAGGGATACAAACGTCTCAAAAATGAGATCAACAGGAAGTGCAAAATGGCTAAGCAGGGATGGCTACAGGACAAATGTAAGGATGTAGAGGCTTATCTCACTAGCGGTAAGATAGATACTGCCTACAGGAAAATTAAAGAGACCTTTGGAGAAAAGAGAACCACTTGTATGAATATCAAGAGCTCAGATGGCAACCCAGTTCTAAGCAAAGAAGGGAAAGCAGAAAGGTGGAAGGAGTATATAAAGGGTCTATACAAGGGCGATGTACTTGAAGACAATATTATGGAAATGGAAGAGGACGTAGATGAAGATGGAATGGGAGATATGATACTGCGTGAAGAGTTTGACAGAGCACTGAAAGACCTGAGTCGAAACAAGGCCCCGGGAATAGACAACATTCCATTAGAACTACTGACGGCCTTGGGAGAGCCAGTCCTGACAAAACTCTACCATCTGGTGAGCAAAATGTATGAGACAGGTAAAATTCCCTCAGACTTCAAGAAGAAAATAATAATTCCAATCCCAAAGAAAGCAGGTGTTGACAGATGTGAAAATTACCGAACTATCAGTATAATAAGTCACAGCTGCAAATACTAACGCGAATTCTTTACAGACGAATGGAAAAACTGGTAGAAGCCGACCTCGGGGAAGATCAGTTTCGATTCCGTAGAAATATTAAAACACGTGAGGCAATACTGACCTTACGACTTAGCTTAGAAGAAAGATTAAGGAAAGGCAAACCTACATTTTTAGCATTTGTAGACTTAGAGAAAGCTTTTGACAATGTTGACTGGAATATTCTCTTTCAAATTCTAAAGGTAGCAGGGGTAAAATACAGGGAGCGAAAGACTATTTACAATTTGTACAGAAACCAGATGGCAGTTATAAGAGTCGAGGGGCATGATAGGGAAGCAGTGGTTGGGATGGGAGTGAAACATGGTTGTAGCCTCTCCCCGATGTTATTCAATCTGTATATTGAGCAAGCAGTAAAGGAAACAAAAGAAAAATTCGTAGTAGGTATTAAAATCCATGGAGAAGAAATATAAACTTTGAGGTTCGCCGATGACATTGTAATTCTGTCAGAGACAGCAAAGGACTTGGAAGACCAGTTGAACGGAATGGACAGTGACTTGAAAGGAGCGATGTAACATCCACGAGATAAATTTTAGGTACAGTGCGACGAGAGGAAATTATGCCTCTAACAGTTATAAACATTATCTATCCGACATATAAAAAAACACTAAAAGCGATGATAAATATTAATTATTTATATAATATTTTATGATGTAATTGGACATATCGGTGTGTATCATACAAAGACAATGATAATTGTAAAACCCTTTAATGATCTGCGTTTGTCTTCCTTTGTTTTTTCCTTTTGTTGGTTAGCTTTTGTAGGTTGCGGACGCAAGACGCATGTCAAACTGAAGTCTGTTAAGAAATTGTAATTATTTCTTAATTATTACTTCAGAATAGAGTTCATTATTTTTAAAAATACGAGTGAATATTTATTTGTTACTTTAATTCCTTACTCAATAAGCATTATCTGTGTTAATTATTTATTTCCGCTGCAAGGAGCGCAGCCATTGATGACAGCGATTTGTATCGCGTTTTTATCTGTGTTTCTTAGGAAAAAAATCAAACGTTTACGTGATGAAAATTTGTCTAAATAGTGCACAATATGAAAGTAAAGTTTAATAAGCATTTCAAATACTTATCGTGTTAAAAGGAAAGTTGATCAACCAATAGAAAGTCTCTATCAATTGTCTGCCACCATCTTAACAATTATCTCAGCGGCAAATTCAAATTACGCAACTCTGCAGACATAAATGCCGAACGTAATAAAATTTTGTAACAATAAACGTGCACAGGTGGTCCCGAACTCATTTTAATGAAAATAGTTCGAATCAGATTGGTTTCTTAAAAACAGTGCTCATAGCACGATCCATTTAACAAACTTTTTCTTGCTGATGTATGGAGCCGAAATTAATTACGCACGAGTTGCGAAGAATATTGTTTGAGCTAACGAACGTCAGTGTTGTGCGCGGCTGATGTTCGGTGGTTTTAATGATCATTTTGCTGAAGATAACTGTTTCCATCATAATCAGTAGTTGCATAGAATCTGTTGTATGAACTGTGATTTAGTGAAACTTACACAACTTACAGACAAACCTTTAACACAACGTTAACTTGGATTTCTTTAGCAACTTGACCAAACCTTTAGCCGGGAGAAAAAATTATTTAGTAATTACTCAATGTAATGAAATGAGCTTATCATTTTCACTTACAGATTAGTTAAATACCAAACCAGTGAAGAACACAGCGAACGCCACAGTGACTTGCTTGTTGATGCTGAAGAAATGATGATGCGGACGATCCTAACCCAGTCCCCGAGAGTATAATGTCTCCGACCCAGTCTGGAATGGAACCCTGGCCCGCTACATGGCAGCCACACGAGCTGACCACTCAGATAAGGGGGCGAACCGCTAGGTAGAGATTCATTCCAGTTGGCGTAAACTCTCTAGGTAGATACAGAACCAGAAGCGAAGGGAACGAGGACTGCTAGCCCAAGATCTTCACAGTTCATAGTGTTAGAGTTCTTAAGCTGTGTAACTACGCTACTTGGTCCAGACACATTATTATGACCACCTGTCAAAAGCCTGAATAAGCATTTTTTGCAGCGCAGACATGCTGGAAGAGAGTCAGTGAGGATCTGGAAGGTACCGAAATGGCTGTGCAGCCTTGCCGACTCCAGTGCCGTAGGTTTCTCGGTTGAAGATCCATCGTGCGAACATCCCTATCGAGGTGCTCTACAGTTTCTCGAGTGGGTTTAAATACTAGGAGTATGGTGGCCATGTGACTACAGTAAACTAGTTCCGGTGCTTTTCGAACAACGTACGTACACTGCGAGCTGTGTGCAACGTAGTATTCTTCTGCTGGTAGATGCCATCGTGCCAAGGAGAAACAGATAGGGATGAATGTTCCCCAAGGATAGATACATGCTTGTGTTGATCCAATGTACCTTCCAGAATAACGAGATCATCTACGGAATGCCACTAAAACATCCGCCAGGCGATTACTGTAGGATGTTTGCTTTCGGACTTTTTATGCTATGTACGGCGATGTTCTTGAGGACAATATTATGGAAATGGAAGAGGAGGTAGATGAAGATGAAATGGGAGATATGATACTGCTTGAAGAGTTTGACAGAGCACTGAAAGACCTAAGTCGAAACAAGGTCCCGGGAGTAGACAACATTCCATTAGAACTACTGACAGCCTTGGGAGAGCCAGTCCTGACAAAACTCTACCATCTGGTGAGCAAGATGTATGAGACAGGCGAAATACCCTCAGACTTCAAGAACAATATAATAATTCCAATCCCAAAGAAAGCAGGTGTTGACAGATGTGAAAATTACCGAACTATCAGTTTAACAAGTCACAGCTGCAAAATACTAACGCGAATTCTTTACAGCCGAATGGAAAAACTGGTAGAAGCTGGCCTCGGGGAAGATCAGTTTGGATTCCGTAGAAATGTTGGAACACGTGAGGCAATACTGACCCTACGACTTATCTTAGAAGAAAGATTAAGGAAAGGCAAACCTACGTTTGTAGCATTTGTAGACTTAGAGAAAGCTTTTGACAATGTTGACTGGAATACTCTCTTTCAAATTCTGGAGGTGGCAGGGGTAAAATACAGGGAGCGAAAGGCTATTTACAATTTGTACAGAAACCAGATGGCAGTTATAAGAGCCGAAGGATAAGAAAGGGAAGCAGTGGTTGGGAAGGAAGTGAGACAGGGTTGTAGCCTCTCCCCGAAGCTATTCAATCTGTATATTGAGTAAGCAGTAAAGGAAACAAAAGAAAAGTTCGTAGTAGGTATTAAAATCCGTGGAGACGAAATAAAATCTTTGAGGTTCGCCGATTACATTGTAATTCTGTCAGAGACAGCAAAGGACTTGGAAGAGCAGTTGAACGGAATGGACAGTGTCTTGAAAGGAGAATATAAGATGAACATCAACAAAGGTAAAACGGTTGCGGTACTGGCGTGCAGATTCCAGACTTCGTACCCACTGAACAACAGTTAGCATGGGTGCATGAACCTGGCACCTGCTGCGGAGGCCCATTCGCAGCAACGTCTGCTGAACGGTCATTGAGGTGACAGTGTTGGTAGCCCCTTCTCTCGTGTGGGTGGTTAGTTACTCAACTGCTTACGTTTATTTGCCATCACGCATCTCCACAGCCGTCGTTCTGGCCTGTCATCTACGGCTCGTGGAGCACCACAATTGCCTCGGTTCCGATTTTAGAGAGCGCCATTTTACCAACCACGGTATTCTTTAATCCCCTGCAGCTTGCGAACAATGTACAGAATTAGCCGTTTCGGAAATGCTCCCACTATTGGCGCAGTAGCTAATTATCTAGCCCCTTTGGAAGTATGATAAATTGCTCCGTTTCCCCATTACCACAACGACTGCACTGTTTTCTGCGTCCCCCCAGCACCCTTTAAATCCCCTCCACTGCTAGTGCTGCAACCTACCATCTGTGAATGGTTGTTGCACCTTGAAATCGAACCTTGTCAGTGGTCACATTAGTGTGGGTGGACCATGCGTATTGCATGGGATGTTTCACAATACCTATTACTGGCTCCAAGGGCTTGTAGAAGAGTAGAAAAGGCTTTAACTCTTCCACTGCTGCTTGCGTCATAACAGTATCATCACAGGCTGTTCTGTTTTTATTCCTACAGGTAAGTTCTTAAAATAAACTGCACTTTGAATATTACTTACTAATTGAAGTTCCTGAAACTAGAAAACATGATAGAGAAGCACATATCAGGGAGTCTTTCTATGTGATATATCTTTTAGACGAATCATAACACATAGTCCCATACTGTTTACAGTAGTAACGCGATTCCTCTCGTTTTTGGTTCTTGCTGTATACGATGCATCTACTTGTGTGTCTTAGTAATGATTCAAAGGCGCTAGGACGGTGCTTTTATCGAAGAAGTAATGAATTTTCTTCGTCTGATCGACAACCTTCTGACGCTTTTCTTTTTTGCTATGTGTCTAAAATCTCAAGAATGAGGATGAGACGGAATTGGATGATTGAATTTTTCTTTCCGGTGATAACCTTGCAAATAAAGTCGAAGTTTAGCTCGCACATGTCTAAGGATTGAAAAAAAGATTTTGTTTCACCTTTTAGAGTTCTGCGAACTCATTTCGATGACCTAATGAGATGTCACGTTTGTCCACTGTACTTACAGACTAGTACTAATCCAACACAAATTTTAGTTGAAAATTTTCTGTATTATTTGTCTGTCCACTGTCACAGCTAATTTCATTTCAGCTCTATGGCATTTCATCAACAGACATGCGTCTCTTTTGTCACACCACTTCTAAACTATCACAGTGTCTGTTGACCTGAATTCCCTCTCTCCTCTTCGAAGTTTGGTTTCAAGAATTGGCAAACCTTTTCCAAACACACAGAACAAATATTTTTGTACCAGAGCAACCTCTTTTATATGGAATGTAATGTTTCAGAGCCAAGGGTCCCCTGAGCAACAGAAGACTTCCGTCAATGCTAATTTTCTGGTATGAAGTGAGTGCTGCTCTGAAATTCCATTTCAGGTTCAAAACAAGTGATTTTACTTTGTACAGCATACTATCTTGTGCAGGAACACAGTTATTATAAAGATGCAGCATTCGGAGGAGCAATAAATATCTGACACGATACATTATTTCACCAATAGTCCTAGTTTCGAGGAGGGGATTGTTTGACCAATATTCAGAATATTTCAGTTTATTTGTTCTTGCCATGAGAAGAATTATTGCGAGCAAACAATATATTTCTGCTATTCGCTTATCTTTCGATCTAATCAAACGGGTTTTCAAGAGTGATATTCTGATCAGCGTAGAAACGTCAATAATTGAGGCTTGTGTCTCCGTGGACAATGTCTGAAAAGCTTGTAATGCACTAGGGTTTTCCTGAAGTGTAAAAGTCACCTGTGAATGTACTACACTGTCCAGTCACATTAACATGGCCACCTGTCATAAGCCTGAATAAACTCATTTTGCGGCGCGGAACAACTTTTGCTCAACGGTCATTGAGGAGATACTGTTGGCATCCCCTTTGTTTATAGGGGCGCCCAGATGCGTAACACTTGCACGTCCGTTAGCCCGTACACATCTCCACAGCCATGCCCTATCCCTGTTATCTATGACCCGTGGTGCACCACAGTTGCCTCATACTGTTTTGGATAGCGCCGTTTTGCCATTCATGGCATATTTTAAGCAATGCGGTACGCGAACTGCTTATACCGAGCGGGGAAGCGCAGAGGTTAGCCCACTGGACTCGCTTTCGGGAGAATGACGCTTCAAACACACGTCCGACCATCCTGATTTAGCTTTCCCATGATTTGTCTAAATCGCTTGAGGGAAATGATGGGATGGTTCCTTCGAAAGGTCTCAGGCGTTTTCCTTCCCCATCCTTCCCCAATCCGAGCTCGTGCTCCATCACTAAGGACTTAGTTGTCTTCGAACGGTTTACAGACTTAGCCGTTTCGAAAATGCTTCCTCCCTTGACCCGAAAGCTAATGATCTTGCCCGTTTGAACGTCAGATAAATTGCTTCCTTTTCCGCGTTGCGACGACTGCAATGTGTTCCGCGTCTCCCCAACACGCTTTATATACCCTCCACTGCTAGTGCTGCCACCTCCCCGTCTGTGAGTGGTTATTGCACATTGAAGTCAAACATGGACTGTAATCACAGTGATTTGACTGGACTGTGTATAATACACGGGGTATCTCACAGTTCATTTCACAGGCTTCTAGGGGACTGTAGTGGGTGCGTACAGTTTTGCCCCCCTTCACTGGTGAGTGCGCCATGACTGGGACTTTTGCATTTATTCTCGTCAATAAACAAACTCTGCTTCGAATATTCTTTATTGCTGAAGTTCCAGAAACTAGACAACACTACACAGAAGCACATCTCAGAAAGTTTTTTGTGTGATATGCTGTATTTCCAAACACACAGTCCCACACCACACTATGTACAGCAATAAAACGATTCCTTTGGATTTTTGTTCTTTCTGCATACTATCCATCCCCCCCCATGAACCATGGACCTTGCCGTTGGTGGGGAGGCTTGCGTGCCTCAGCGATACAGATAGCCGTACCGTAGGTGCAACCACAACGGAAGGGTGTCTGTTGAGAGGCCAGACAAACGTGTGGTTCCTGAAGAGGGGCAGAAGCCTTTACAGTAGTTGTAGGGGCAACAGCCTGGATGATTGATCTCACCTTGAAACACTAACCAAAACGGCCTCGCTGTGCTGGTACTGCGAACGACTGAAACCAAGGGGAAACTACAGCCGCAATTTTTCCCGAGGGCATGCAGCTTTACTGTATGGTTAAATGATGATGGAGTCCGCTTGGATAAAATATTCCGGAGGTAAAATAGTCCTCCATTCGGATCTCTGGGCGGGGACTACTCAGGAGGACGTTGTTATCAGGACAAAGAAAACTGGCGTTCTACGGATCGGAGCGTGGAATGTCAGATCCCTTAATCAGACAGGTAGGTTAGAAAAATTAAAAAGGGAAATGGATAGGTAAAAGTTAGTTATAGTGGGAATTAGTGAATTTCGGTGGCAGGAGGAACAAGAATTCTAGTCAGGTGAATACAGGGCTATAAATACAAAATCAAATAGGGGTAATGCAGGAGTAGGTTTAATAATGAATAAAAAAGTAGGAATGCTGGTAAGCAACTACAAACAGCATAGTGAACGCATTATTGTGGCCAAGACAGATACGAAGACCACGCCTACCATAGTAGTACAAGTTTATACGCCAAGTACCTCCGCAGATGACGAAGAAATTGATGAAATGTATGATGAGATAAAAGAAATTATTTAGATAGTGAAGGGAGACGAAACTTTAATAGCCATGGGTGACTGGAATTCGATAGTAGGAAAAGGAAGAGAAGGAAACGTAGTATATGTATATGGAATGGGTGTAAGGAATGAAAGAGGAAGCGGCCTGATAGAATTTTGCGGAAAGCATAACTTCATCATAGCTGACACTTGGTTCAAATATCATGAAAGAAGGTCTTATACATGGAAGAAGCCTGGAGATACTGGAATGCTTCAGATAGATTATATAATGGTAAGACAGAGATTTAGGAACCAGGCTTCAAACTGTAAGACATTTCCAGGGGCAGATGTGGACTCTGACCACATTCTATTGGTTATGAACTGTAGATTAAAACTGAAGAAACTGTAAAAAGGTGGGAATTTAAGGAGAGGGTGTAGCACCATAACTCTAGTGCTTTACTGATTTATTTTGCTTTTGTTTCATTTAATATTACATCGTTAAGCTTCTGTAAATCTGTTTGATTGAATAGATAACACAAAATTGTATACTCCTTTCTTTGTACAAACTTTGATGTCATGGTTTGGTTCTATGCAATGTAGTGTATTTGTCATTTAAATTCTTTGTCCCATCTGGAGGGAACAAAACTTACTGTATATAATTGTAATTTTGTGTGAATAATTTTTTGTAGAAATGTCAATATGTGCATATGTTCTGTTTTATTTAATGTGTTTGGTTGCTGTTATGTAAACTGCTGATCCTCACTTAGGGTTCTTAGTTCTTTAGTATATAAAAGGTGTAGTGGTTCCCCTCGGGAACGGAACTGTGTAGCGCGCGCAAATTTTGGCTGGCCTAGGTAGAAAAGGTGGAACCAAGAGTCAGTCGGGGACGAGCTACCAAACTGTGCACCGCCATGTAAAAGTTCTAGATTGTGCTGGTTCCGAGAGAGGCTTTTTCTGCTACTTTCCAATGCCTCGGATGGATGGATAAATAGCTGGAACGATTCTGGAATTGATATTCATCCTCGTCACCAACAAGGGCCAAAGTCCAGCAGTTCTGTCTGCAAATCCGCCTACCAACATGCAGTTGCCACCACATTGCGCAATCACTGTAAAGGAGTACTATAATAATGTACAGTGAAGGATCAGCTTATTGGGCGATTTAGTGTGCACAAATATAAGTTAACTTATAACTGAATTTATGTACCTAGCTTGATTTTTTCCTATCACAACACCTCTCAGGTTCTCTCCATTTGAATTATGATTACCGAGTGTCCTATTTTATGGAAAAGAATGAAAGCCTCGAAGATAGACAGTTAATTAGTAAATGTTATTTGATCTTTGATGAGAAGGGCATATTCAGATTTACTGTGGATTTAGTGAAATTGTGGGAGGCAGTAAATGTAGTTTTGTGAAGTTTCAAAGTCACCTATTTAATCATTTACTTGAAAGTAAAGTTTGCTGTTCCTTATATAAATTAAAGTTCTTAAAATTGCTTATAAAGTTTTGCTTAGTTAATGATTATAGTGCTACCTGTAGTAAATTTTAAAAGGTGAGTCAGTTTCTTGCAATTTTGTCAGCATTGTGTTTCACTGTAGTAAAAGTGGAAAACTGCAATAGTAGAAAATTATATGTTCATGATTGCTAAGTGTCTGTCTCTCTTGTGTATTGGAAGTGCATATTAATTGTATAACAGGATCCACAGTTTGTCTGTTATGCTAATGCTAGGTAACAAGTAATGGGAAGACCACTACTTATGAAAACCATAATTTATTAATTCAAAAGATAGTGAGAAGCAACCTGTTAGTGGATTCCAATTAATTTCCATTTCAAATAGTAAAGTATTTAACTGAGAGAGATTTAAACTATGTCCAATTTATGATCCTGCAGTGAGTGTTAATAGTAATGTTATAAAGACCATTCAGATTGAACAAGTCCTGAAAGTAATAGTGTGTTTCGGTATCTGTTATATTTTTGCAAATAGTTTGTGCTGCTCTAGCTGCTAGCTTCAATCTTACCGTAGACATATGTATGTGTCAGAGTTCATTGCACTCGCGTGTGGCCAAGTATAGGTTGTGCTTATCCGTTAAAGTTACTCATACCTACTTTCTTAAACAAGAACGTTAATCTTTCTCTTTCCTAATTAGGCTGGAGACCGTTTTCCTTATTCTTTAAACAGTATATCTAGGCTAAAATACTGTTTGTTACTGTTCGAATATTTACGTAATTCTGACTTTCATTTCCGATAAGCCATTTCCGTTAGGTACAACACGATCAACCTAGCAAAATTCCTCCCAGAGGGTAACACTGTTCTGTTGCGTTATACCATAATTGCTTTAATAAGATTGTTTTATTTCACAACCTGCCTTCAGCTTCGAGGTTATGGTGTAGCTGTAGCGGACAGGAGTGTTATAAGGTGACCTGGATAAACTGACAGAACCGGAGATTGTAGAGAGTTTCATGGAGAGCATTAGGGAACGACTGACAAGGATGGGGGATTGGAATACACTAGAAGAAGAATGGGTAGCTTTGAGAGATGAAATAGTGAAGGCAGCAGAGGATCAAGTAGGTAAAAAGACGAGGGCTAATAGAAATCCTAGGGTAACAGAAGATATATCGAATTGCAATTGATGAAAGGGGAAAACACAAAAATGCAGTATATGAAGCAGGCAAAAAGGAATACAAACGTCTCAAAAATGAGATCGACAGGAAGTGCAAAATGGCTAAGCAGGGATAGCTAGAGGACAAATGTAAGGATGTAGAGGCATAGATCACTAGGGGTAAAATAGATACTGCCTACAGGAAAATTAAAGAGACCTTTGGAGAAAAGAGAACCACTTGCATGAATATCAAGAGAGACGGAAACCCAGTTCTAAGCAAAGAAGGGAAAGCAGAAAGGTCAATACAAGGGCGAGGTTCTTGAGGACGATTTAATGAAAATGGAAGTGGATGTAGATGAAGATGAAATAGGCTGCGGGAGTAGACAACATTCGATTAGAACTACTGATAGCCTTGGGAGAGACATCCACGGACAAAACTCTTCCTTCAGGTGAGCAAGATGTATGAGGCAGGCGAAATACCCTCAGACTTCCAGAAGAAAATAATAATTCCAATCCCAAAGAAAGCAGGTGTTGACAGATGTCAAAATTACCGAACTATCAGTTGAATAAGTCACGGCTGCAAAATACTAACGCGAATTCTTTACAGAGGAATGGAAAAACTGATAGAAACCGACGTCGGGGAAGATCAGTTTGGATTCCGTAGAAATGTTGGAGCACATGAGGCAATACTGACCCTACCGCTTATCTTAGAAGATAGATTAAGGAAAGGCAAACCTACGTTTCTAGCATTTGTAGACTTAGAGAAATGACGATGTTGACTGGAATACTCTCTTTCAAATTCTGAAGGTGGAGGGGTCAAATACAGGGAGCGAAATGCTATTTACGGTTTGTACGGAAACCAGGTGGCAGTTATATGAGTCGAGGGGCATGAAAGGGAAGCAGTGGTTAGGAAGGGAATCAGACAGGGTTGTAGCCTAGCCCCGATGTTATTCAATCAGTATATTGAGCAATCAGTAAAGGAAACAAAAGAAAAATTCGGAGTAGGAATTATAATCCACGGAGAAGAAATAAAAACGTTGAGATTCACCGATGACATTGCAATTCTGTCAGAGACAGCAAAGGACTTGGAAGAGCAGTTGAACGGAATGGACAGTGTCTTGAAAGGAGGATATAAGATTAACACCAACAAAAGCAAAACGAGGATAACGGAATGTAGTCGAATTAAATCGCCTGATGCTGAGGTAATTAGATTTGGAAATGATACGCTTAAAGTAGTAAATGAGTTTTGCTATTTGGGGAGCAAAATAACTGATGATGATCGATGTAGAGAGGACATAAAATGTAGACTGGCGATTGCAAAGAATGCGTTTCTGAAGAAGAGAAATTTGTTAACGTCGAGTATAGATTTAAGTATCAGGAAAGTATTCTGAAAGTATTTATATTGAGTGTAGCCATGTACGTGAGTGAAACGTGACGATAAATAGTTTAGACAAGAAGAGAAAAGAAGCTTTCGAAACGTGATGCTACAGAAGAATGCTGAAGATTAGATGGGTAGATCACATAACTAATGAGGAGCTATTGAATGGAATTGGGGAGACGAGACGTTTGTGGCACAACTTGACCAGAAGAAGAGATCGGTTGGTAGGATATATTCTGAGGAATCAAGGGATCACCAATTTAGTATTGGAGGGGAGCGTGGAGGGTAACAATCGTAGAGGGAGACCAAGAGATGAATAAACTAAACAGATTCCGAAGGTTGTAGGTTGCAGCAGGTACTGGGAGATGAAGAGGATTGCACAGGATAGTGTAGCATGGAGAGCTGCATCATACCAGTCTCTGGACTGAAGGCCACAACAACAACTATGCATCTACTGACAGATCGGTGTTGTTTTACTTGTAATTCAACGGTGTTAGGAAAGGGCTTTCTTCGGAGCCGTAACTTATTTTCTTCATATGATTGAAGACCTGAGCCTTTCATGTCTTCATGTTGTGTCTAAAATCTCACGAATGAGATTGAGATGCAAGTCGATGACTGAAGTATTCTTTGCGGAATGAATCTTGTTTATACAGTGAGAAGTTAAGTCTAAGGACTGAAAAATGCGTTTGTTGCCCAATTTCAGTGTTCTGAGGAAACATTATGTTGAGATAAGTAATTAGTCGCATTTGTCCACTGCATCCATAGTCCAACACATTTTTTTGTTTGAATTTTTACCAATTAATTTGCCGATCTGTTTTCGCAGCTGATTATGATATCAGCTGTATCGCATATTGCCAACATACGTACGTCTCTTTTATCCTACGGCTTCAAAGCCGTCATATTGTCTGTTGACCTGAACCCCATCACTTTTCTTTGCAATTTGGTTCCAAGTAATGGTGTACCTTTGCTGTTCTTGCGTACTATACCTACTGCATTTGTTCCTTCTTCGTACAAGTAATGAAAGAGAGACGGACTTATGTACCAGCTGTCCACTTATATAGCGTGCCTCACCCCAAGCAAGGTTCCAAATAGCATTCAGTGACTGCTGTGTGACACTCTTGATCTGTATAAATTCCGTTTCACAATCACACAGAAAAGATATTTTATAAGAAAACGATGTCTTTTATACTTATGTAATGTTTAAAAGTTAAGCGTCGCCCGAACAACAGGATACTAACATTTTGGTACGGAGTGTGTGTTTTCTGAACTTACATTTCAGGTACGAAACAACTGATCTTACTTTGTACACCCTATCAACGTAAGCAGGAACACTGTTATTGTAAAAACGCAGCACTCAGACTAACAATAAACATCTGTCACGAGGCATTATTTCACCGGTAATCGACATTTTGAGGAAAGGCTTACTTGATCAATATTCAGCATATTTCCGTTTCTTAGTTCTTGCCATCAGAAGAGTTACTGCCGGGAAACATCACATTTCTTTTATAGATGTGTATGCCCCAGACTTCAAAAGTCTTTTCTCATAAGGGGCAGTACTCTGGGCAGTGCACTAAGTATTACTCTCGTCTAGATTAATTGAGACTAACAAGGGGAGGCCGCCAATTGTGAAATTCAGATTCGATCCATACTGCGCATAATAAAAGCTCATGGCCAGAGGAGTAATGTGGCAAAGCACCAAGATGCACTTCTCAGCCGTTGTCGAGAAAATCGACATTTAAAAGAAACCGTTACGGTGAAATACTCTCTACGATTACTGCTTTTCCGGAGTGTCCTGGTGCAGCGGTAAGCGCTCGGGTTCGTAATCTGAAGGTCGCCGGATCGAATCCCGCGCCATGCAACTTTTTTTATTATTAGTTTTTTGTAATTCAAATATATATATATATATATATATATATATATATATATATATATATATATATTGCTTATGCATGTTGGTGAAGGCGGATCGCTCTCCAATTGTACCGCCTCCATTTTTCCGTTTGTTTAACAGGGTGTACCAAAGCTCTCCCGTCCGCACTGATTTTCGACGATGTTATAAGCTGCGCTAGGGACCGCATCTACCTTCCTTCGAAGTTAGCAGGCAACTACGCTGTTATGCGGCGGCTCGTTTCGGCCCATTCAACATCTGTCCTTCAAGTGCAACGAGCGAGTAACGGAGTTTATATTTCATACCTGCCACAGCAAATTTGTGTTCGTGTGGTTTCTATTCTAATTCGAACGTTTGACTTACGCTATACGTATTCGTTTCTAAATATCGTTTCTATGTCTTCCGTTAACTATACGTGGTTAACATTGTAAAAACAAATACTAAAAAAAAAAAAAATGCATGGCGCGAGATTCGAACCGGCGACCTTCGGATTACGAACCCGAGCGCTTACCGCTGCACCACAACGCTGTAGAAAATCTTTAATCGTAGAGAGTATTTCATCGCAACGGTTTCTTTTAACTGTCGATTTTCTCGACAACGGCTGAGAAGTGCATCTTGGTGCTTTGCCACGTTACAGCTCTGGCCATGAGCTTTTATTATGCGCAGTATGAATCGAATCTGAATTTCACAATTGGCGGCCTCCCCTTGTAAGTCCTACGTGAACAAGGTCTTAAAAACTTGTAGTTCACTAGCGTTTTCCGGAAAGTACGACTCATCCCTGAATGTGCTATATCAAAATCGTGAATTCTGGGATTCACCGCATTACCGTACCACTAAAATTTGTCGATGACCTTGCTTCTCTTCTTTGGGGGCACGTTATCTTCTTCTTTACTATTGTTCTCAATCTTACTTCTGGAAGACGGAGGCAAGTAATGAAGAAAACGGCGTTCCAGTTCCTAAGACGTCGAAGGACAAGAATCTAGAGGCACAGCGTCTTCAGTTTCAGACGAAGAAAGAGAAAACTCACTCCCTCTTCAACAGGTTGCAAAGACGGCGGATTTTTCCGCCGCCGTCAGTTGACCGTTGGCGCCGTTCCAACAGTAGTGCACTGAGGAAAATTAAAGGTTGCACATCAAGTGAAAAAATAAACGAGTGGAAAGTGTACCGTCGGCGACACTCGAACCGTCACCGCCAAAGTAGTGGCACGTGTTACGCAACGCGCGGTTACCCACACGGTCGTTTCTCCACCGTCGAGAGCTGTTCCGTTCGATGTGTGTTGAGCCTTCGTGAGTGTACACAGTTGTTAACTGTTTTTCTCCTATTTAAAACATGAGTAATCCAGAAGAGATAATTAATTTTAATATCATTAACATGAGAAAGACCCGTTTTGTCGGATAAAAACCTCGACATATTCAAGGTAACGCTTGGCTTGAAGTTCGCCCCGGGAATTCGTAGCGATTTTGATGTCTTACACGAAAGAGAGAGAAACGACTTTGGTAAGTAGGCCTACATACTTTTTTCACAAGCATGTACTAGAAAAAATACTATTCGGAGATTCTAGAAGCAATAGTGCTCACAGTCAGGGACAGGATCTTTACATTGCATGGTCGGCCAGTGTGGCCGAGCGGTTCTAGGCGCTTCAGTCTGGAACTGTGCGACCGCTACGGTCGCAGGTTCGAATCCTGCCTCGGACATGGATGTTTGTGATGTCCTTAGGTTAGTTAGGTTTAGGTAGTTCTACGTTCTAGGGGACTGATGACCTCAGATGTTAAGTCCCATAGTGCTCAGAGCCATTTGAACCATTTTTACATTGCATGCGCTTCCTGGTTTTATTATATATTTATTTATTTAACTATCGTGACAACTATGGTGGGGTGTTATCGACAAATGTTTTATTTCTAGAAATGTAAATATTACTGAAAAAATCTATAACATTATCATGTTTTTAAAAAGTTTTATAAAGCTTGCAACTTACTTCTAGCCTTAAAATAAGAGAGGATAAGAAATTCTGTACAGGAATACTACTGCCCAGTACGAAAGCTGCCCATTTGACAGTTATCTGGTGTCGATGTCATGCCATTCGAAATGACCTTACCTCTTGGATAGGAAACGCTCTCTACAGATGAAAGAAAATATTTTCATAGAATGTTTCTCACAGTGTTTGCTTCAAGGCTTCCTCTTCTAGTATTCTGTCCTCGAATACCTTCCAACCCCATAATTGATGTACCCTCTACCACGTATCCATCTCCATCCTAGCGTAATTATGAAGAATATTGCAGGGTTTAAGAATGTAGTTAGTACACTGTGGTTGGACATTTAATGGCCTGTGGAATATTCTCCGTTTGGTGCTGAGGATATCGAAAGCGCATTCTATTTACCTTCTTGTTCGCCGTAATCGATAGTTGAAGATTCGCTTGTCGACTGTTAAATGTGTCCCAGCATAAACTCTTAAGCAGATGTTTTGAAGCCCAGACGCTGCATCACCAACAAAAAAGTGACACTTTCGGGCTTTATGAGCCTGGAATGAACTTCTCATCAGGCAAATACTTCTCATAAGGGAAATGTTTTGAACGGCTTTCCATTGATTTCCACTGCTCAGTCACTTTAAAAATCCACAAGACACAATCTTTTTCGTAACTACCAATATGCACATAAACAAACTGAGTAGTAGTCTTTGTAATCAAAATACATACATTCACCTACTCTTGGTCTCACGATTGGGACGTTTCTCATCTACTACCCCTATGCAATGAAGAAAATTTGTTTCTAGTTCAAATCCATTTGCTACTGACTTCCATGTTTCTTTTGCAACTGGACGTATGCACTCGCTTTGCATAACTTCCAAAGTGCTTGACAAACATCTCTATTACTCTCGCTGTTGAGATTGCTACGCTGGAGTACGGTCAGTGAAAGCACATTAATTTGCGAGAAATCCGCGGTGTGTGTAAACGCTAGATTTCTGTGAGCGGGTACTGTGTAGAAAAAGTCTACCACTTCCCACGAGAATACGCTCTATATCCTTGTCAGACAGCACACGCTTGCACATTTTCAGACGCTATAAAACAATACAAAGCAAGCCACAAGCTCGCCAAACCCAACCAGACAAGAGGTGAACTACGCTCCAAGAGCAGCCCGTGCAGCTGCGAACTATGTCCCAGGCCACGCCAAAAATACAGTACGAATTCTAGCGACAAGTTGGCCGTTATAAACAAAAAGTTTCGGACGATGTATGTAATGCGTTCTCCCAGGCCGAATATCTGAAACAGATAGTGAATGGCGTATTAACTCACCAATCAAACGCTTCGCAGCGGAACCAGAACTGTTTCAGAATCAACAGCTATCATTTGTGAGTCTGAGCGGAGATCAAATACTGCTGCAGTAGTAGGCCTATCCTCATGGCTAAATACTTTTTTTAAAATACGGAATTAAATGTTTCTGCTCTGACCAGTTTCAACAGCGGACGGGTGTACGGGAAACTGGACGGAAATTTTTGGATCAGTTCACTAACCTTACGTGTGGGCAGAACTTGCTGCGAATTTAAGTCCCTCATTCGACTGGCAAGCGTGGCGTGGTTCAAATGGCTCTGAGCACTATGGGACTCAACTGCTGAGGTCATTAGTCCCCTAGAACTTAGAACTAGTTAAACCTAACTAACCTAAGGACATCACAAACATCCATGCCCGAGGCAGGATTCGAACCTGCGACCGTAGCGGTCTTGCTGTTCCACTGCAGCGCCTTTAACCGCACGGCCACTTCGGCCGGCAAGCGTGGCGTGGCAGCGATGGGACGCATTTGCCTCACATGCACCCGACTGTCACGCTGGCTGCACCAGGGCAACATCGTCCTCGTCAAGTGATAAGCACCCACAATAACACCAAATGACACTAGATTTCCTACGCATCGTCACATAAAGCCACATGAAGCAATTACCCACTTTGGTGACTTCAATACATGCATCTCGAATGGCTCTCTTGCGATTGGTCAGACTCTCCTTCCTCTCAAGATCAATCGATATTTTCAGTTTCTTTCTTTCTTGTTAAGTGTAGGTGCAGTAAGCCCAAACGTATGCTCTTCCACGGGCGTTCCATGTAACGCTCAGTAGCAATGAAAATATTCGGTTTTTTTCCTTTTTCGTACTTTGCCTCTCGCTACAAGAAAAATTTACTTTCATTTACTCGTTCAGTTTAAACCAGTACAACGTTCTCTTTGTTTATTGACGATGGTTACTGCTGCTGGTGATTAAGGCTTTGAAAAGTCTACGGTCCCTTATTCACCCTGCAGGACGGAATTTGTGTACCGCATTTGTCTACTTCTAGATATAATACTCTCCGCAAGTGTGGAAAGTTTTCTAATTGTTCCTGTAACGTGTACTTATCCGAGGCGGACGTAGGTACCAGCCCGTTATTAACGTAGAATGGTATGGGAAACCACCTAAAAACCAGATTCGGACAGTCTGGCTCACAGCCCTCGCTGTGAATCCGGGAGGCAAACCCTTTCAGGTTCAGAAATGCTTTCCCGAGTCCTGGAAGCGGCACGTTAGCATACGCGGCTGTTCGGGCGTGGGCCAACCAGGGTAGCCGAGCGGTTCTAGGCGCCTCAGTCTGGAACCGCGCAACCGCTACGGTCGCAGGCTCGAATCCTGCCTCGGGCATGGATGTGTGTGATGTCCTTAGGTTAGTTAGTTCTAAGTTCTAGGGGACTGATGATCACTGAAGTTAAGTCTCATAGTGCTCAGAGCCATTTGAAGCATTTTTTTGTTTGGGCGTGGAAGATAGTAACAAAACTGGAATCAACACCTGTATTTTCAGAGGCAAGAGAATAAGAGGTTAAGAAGAATAAAATAGGACTGTTGAAACAGTGGTGGCTTTTTGACGAAATAACTGTCACTGTTTGACATTGCCAGTATTTTATGTTTCTCCTCTTTAGTTTGAGTATCGTTTTCAAATTCAGCATAGCTGAGAGGCAAAACAAGATTTTGAAACAACCGTTAATATCAACAACATTAGCCATTTTTCCCATCTGGTTATAATCCTTGAAAACTTAAGCTGATTCCTATGTTATATTGTTGGTTGCGTCCAGTTAAACTTACGACTTGTCTTTTTTTGGGTTCATAAACATTTTATTTTATCTGTTATTACTTTTATGTTGTAATTTCAGGCACTGACATGTTCGATGACCTTGGAGATTTGCTCCTCAATTCGGTTCTACAAAACTCCACGTGTAAAATAAATAAATACAGCAATTGCTGAAGCTTTTAGGAAAACACAATAAGTGAGTAGAACTGGAAGTTATCTCAAAACTTCAGTAAACATTAAATACAGCACCCACAAAGACGGCAAATTTAAAAAATGGGGGCATAGTATTGCTAACGCTACACATTTCATTACGAAGCAAAATGACGTATTGAATACGTTGAGTACGAATTCTTAAAATTAATTTTTTTTAAAATAAAATTGCATATGTTTTGATCTGGTCTTGTGCCTAATATCTCAGGATTATTAGGTTTGGTTGCTATTCTTAACGATTTAGAAGGTTAAAGACTAAAAGTAAAATCCATCAACAAAAAAATGTTTCAGGGATGTGACTTAACCACAAAATAGACCTACATAAGACAGTGACAGTGTCAAAAAAGACAAATAAGGAAGTGACTAAACGAGTCAGTCCCATTAAGAAGCAGACGACCTCATATCTGACGTATATTTTGCAAAAAAATAGCGATTCTTGCACACAAGGTGAAACTGAAAACAGAAGTGGAATGGGGAACCTGTGAACGCCTAGGCTACTAAACAGAGGATGTACACTGATAAGCTAAAACATTATGACCACTGTGACCTGTACGTTTGAAGCCACTTGATGACGTTGCGTGCACCTGACGCGGTTAAAAAGGTGAGCCGAGCAGACATAAGCGGAGCAGAAACAGACAGGGTATCACCCTGGCGAAGATATGGGCTGCAGATGGGGAAATCCATTGAGATAAGTGACTTTGACAAAGGGTAAATTATTGTTGCGAAGAGCCTGTAACTGAGTATCTCGAAAACGGCGAAGCTGGTCGAATGTTCACGTGTTACTGTCGTGAGCATCTACGAAAGGAGGTAGGACAGTGAAACTTCCACCGGGCGCTGGACGTCCACGACTCTTCACAGAGCGTGGGGTTCGGAGGCTTGTCTGCTCTGCGAAGTATGATAGATGGTGACCTGTGGAATCCCTGCCGAAAAAGCACACGGCTGGTGCACGCACAAGTATTTCGGAGCATACCGTTCATCGCACACTGTTGAACACGGATATCCGCGACAGCCACTCCTACACGTTCTCATGTTAACCTAATGGCATCGTCAGGTAAGAGTGCAGTGGGCTCGGGACCATCGCGATTGCCGGCCGCTGTGGCCGAGCGGTTCTAGTAACTTCAGTCCGGAACCGCGCTGCTGCTACGGTCGCAGGTTAAGAATGCTGCGAAGGGCATGGATGTGTGTGATGTCCTTACGTTGGTTAGGTGTAAGTAGTTTTTGCTACACTAGGGCAATGGTTATCTCCACAAACGCCGTCAACGAGGTGAACGGTGTCTCTAAACGTGCAGCGCGCCACGGACTCAGCTGGTGGAAGCCGGAGTATTATGCTATGGGAGACATTCTCCTGCTCTTGCACGAGACTTGTGGCGATAATCGAAGACACGCTGACAGCTGCAAACCATCTGCACCCCTTCATGCTTGATGTCCTCCGCGATGGCGACGTCATATTTCAGCAGCGTAATTATGCGTGTGTCGGAGCCAGAACCGTGCTACATTGGTTTCAAGAGAATGGGAGTGAACTCACGCTGTTGTCTTGGCGAAAAATTCGTCTGATGTAATTCCTGTGGAACACATCTGGGTCGCTACAGGGCGCCGTCACCGCGTACGCAAATCAGCTGCCCGTTATTTACGCGCATTACGTGACCTGTGGGTAGACATCTCCACAGACCTTCCAACAAACTGTCGGGTCCCTGATACCCAGAATCAGACATGCATTTCATTCCAAAGACGGAGAAACAAGCTATTAAGCAGTTGGTCATAATGTTTTGGCTCATTAGTGTATAGGAACTATCATTTAGATTTTGTGCACGGCCGACCAGATGCTAGTAACAAGATCATACGTCAGTCGGACTTCGTAATTTTCCCAAAGGAGTTGATGCAAGTCTGAAAAAGTCTCGAGAAAATCGACTCCTCAGTAAGTCAGTCAATGTGTTCTATGCAACTATCAGAGGCTGTAAATACAACTTCAGCTGAATGAAAGTATACTTAAACAAAAATTAAATGATGGTATGGCATTGTTGGCCGGGAGGCCCCAGTCGGGGGAGATCGGCCGCCGTATTGCAAGTCCTTTTTAGTTGACGCCACATCGGTGACTTGCGGGTCAATGATGATGAAAACATTGATGAAGGACACACAACACCCAGTCCCCTGCCGGGAATCTAACCCGGGCCCCCTGCATGGTAAACGGTAACGCTACCGCTGCGCTACGGAGGTGCACAAGTTAAACAAAATAACACAGGAGTAGAAAATATTAAAAAAACTGAATGTAAATTTCTGGTTTTACATCTCATAATTACTTTTTGAAAGTGTTCCATGTCTGACTTGATGCTTCGTATTCCGACACTGATACTGCGTTGAATCGTGATTGGTTTACTTAACGCATACTCAGAGTGATTCAAAGTTCTGACACAGCTGTGCTGTTGTTTGTTTGTAGCAACATGGCAACAACACCACGAGATAAATCATTTAGTGTATTGGAATTTGTGCGACGTCAATCCATTGTTCAACTCCAACGCGCATTCCGCCATCGATTCAGCAAGAAACCGCCTCTGCACAAGCAGATTTATAACTGGCACACAAAATTCTTGGAAGCTGGTTGCATATGCGAAGGGAAGAGCTCTGGTGGGCCACGCACGTCTGATGATAATGCCGAGCGTATCCGAGATGATGAAGTCTACAAGCCTGCCGGGGCACGAACTTCAGCTTCATCAAAACAACGCTGTGGCGTGTTCTGAAACGACGCTTGAATATGAAGCACTACATTTTGCAGTTAACTGTAGCAGCTGCACCACGGCGACCATACCAGACGGCAAGAATTTTGCCTTTCAATTCCCCAAGATACATCAGAGCACACTTTTTCCGAACGACTCATCTTTTCGGACGAATCAACGTTTTACCTATCGAGTAACGTAAACCGTCAGAAGGTAAAAATGTAGGGGGTCACAAAATCCTGGCGTTCATCGACGAACATTCAGAGACTTACCGAAAGTGAATCTGTTTTATAACGTTTCTTTTCACAAAGTTTGTGGATTTTTCTTTTTTGGGAGGTAACTGGACAGGAATGTCATACCTGGCCACGTTGGATAACTGGTTGTTACCCCAGCTTCAAGAAGATTTCAATGATTGCATTTTTATGCATGACGGCGCCCGGCCTCAATTTCACCTTGAGATGAGGCGTTTTCTTAGTAACACCACCCCCAACGCTGCATTGGAAGATGTGAACAACAAAGTCTTGTTCGTTGTTTTAGGCCTCTATATTACCAGACCCCACACCTTGCGTTTTTTTTTATGAGGCTGCTACTCTTCAAAATTTGTTAAATCGAATTGTTGAAGCTCTCAAATCAATAAAGAGGGATCTGCTGAGTGGAATGAAATGGAGTTCCGTTTCGATATCTTTCCAGAAACGCATGGTGCTCATGTTGAGTGTATGGTATAGTGACTGTGCGGACATGAAAGTTTAAACCTTCCTCTACCTAGTGACATGCGCAAAGTGTTTCTATCTTTCACAGTTTGTCTATAATAGACAAATGAAATCTGTTCTTTCTTTCTGAATGAGCCTGTATTTTCAAATTACTTAAAAGATAAAATGCTGTAAGTTGTATTTGGGAAGAAAATTACTATGAGGTAACGCACTTCTGACTATAGAGGAATTTCCCAGTTTAACGGTTTCAGTAACGATTATTTGCGCATTTTTACAAATTATTACATTGGCTGTGTTGTATTAGATTCAAAAAATATTTCCTAAAATCTTCTGTTGGTTCATGAGCTGGTATGTCGTACATGTTTCTTCAGACCAGTTATGTGATAATTACTCTTCTGATAGCCAGTCAGGTATTCGCTGCTTCCCGTGACATTTCACCATGTCATCTGGGACAAATTAGGGTTGATCTGATCGCCACAAACATAAGCAGGACTCATCACTGAATGCCAGAGGATGCCACTCAACATCTCAGCTGACCCTGGTCGTACACAACGCTAGTATCTCTGCTTTCTGTCAGCGGTACACGACTTGTGGCAACTGGAGAGCTTCCAGTAACCCCAAAACTTTGTAGTGGCACTCCTCCCATAGCACCTGCCCGGATTTCAGCTTTTGTCATCCGTCTATTCGTTAGAGCCAGTTAAACCATCGTACAATCTCCTCGTGGTGCGATCCTTCTGGAAAGACCAGTACTTACTCTTATTACCTGACTACTGTCCTGAAACCATTCTGACGCTACTCGTTACAGCGTTACAACCAACTTTCTGCACGATCTGTCGGTATGGTATTGCCATGTTACTCATGCCAGTTATCTATCTTTTTCAGTGCTCACAAGATGGCGATAGGCGGAAAGTGCATGTCCTTTGGGCACAATATGTAGTTACTTCAATGTGAAAAGTTCAATAAGCGTTAGATACACCCAACAGCGGTCATGTATTCACATTTTTCTTCATCCACAGGACAGGCTTTTTTCTGTACTGAAATAAATTGCTGTGCTGAAATTTTAATCAGCGTACACCAAACGCATGTATGGTTCAAATGGCTCTGAGCCCTATGGGACTTAACATCTATGGTCATCAGTCCCCTAGAACTTAGAACTACTTAAACCTAACTAACCTAAGGACATCCCTGACCCCGCCGGGAATCGAACCCGGGAACCCGGGCGTGGGAAGCGAGAACGCTACCGCACGACCACGAGATGCGGGCAAACGCATGTATGTATTGGATTACTAGTTTCGGAGTGTTCGGTCAAGGCCTTCTTGCAGTAAGACTTTTCATTTACACCATTTTATTTATAATACTCTACAGAAAGAAAAAAGACTAGAAACAAGAATTAAATGATAAAACATCATGACGGATCCTACATCGCTGCATGGCCATCAGAGCTGGGAGGAAACAAGGAAAAGGTACCAAGAGGACAAGTTTGAGAAGTAAAATTCATATGAATAACAAGGGTAGACTGTTTTAGGAAAGAAACTATAAGACAGGAATTAAAATACCGAGCAATCGACACCAAAGTGCAAGGATACAAAGGTAAGATTCTTGAGGAAAACTGAATGATTTACATGGGAAGACAGGTTTAGAAATGGAAATAAAAGACGGCAAATAGGAAACGGAAGAAGCCGATACCAGCATACAAGAATACTGACATACATTGGCGCTGATTTTCGAGAGAATGGAGAATATGGGTCTCCCAAAGCTAGCTCTGTTTTATGTGACAGCAGAGACGTTGAAGGCCGAGGAGTAGGTGTAAGAAAAGGCTCTGAACACGCAACCTAAGAGTACAGTAAACGCGAGAAATAATCCTCAAGTAAAGTGAATAGTCCGACACTACACAAATGTCAGGTATCAAGTATTTAAAGATTACAAGCATACATTAAAAATAGAGGGGGAGGGGGAGTAATACAAGGAGAGCAGGCACGACAATTCACATTCATGTTTAGAAGCTAATTGATCCCCAGAAGCCATAAGTTTTACAAACTGGCATTTTTATTACAATTAAAGATTTACGACAAATAATCAAAAGCTTCTACAATGAAATCAGTAACCTCATTAACGCAAGGGGGTACCATAAACATTGTAAACATGACACTGACAGCGTCTGCCCCTCGGGCAGGTAACATTGGAACAACCTTAAAAGAGCAACTAGTCTGTAACAGAAACAAAATGCTATTTACACTCTTCCATAAACAAAAATTATACAGAACATCAGTTACTTAAATAGGGTTAACGCTTGATCGAACTTTATGACCTTTATTTTATTTTACCAACTGACAAAATTTAAAAAAAGGCGTGAAGTACTTGGTCAGTGTTTATTAAAACAATAAAAGTACTTAACAAAAAGTCGAAAAGGGACGTCAGCACTATTAAAGATAAGTACCGAATAATCGATCTGAAATTTCAAAGCTGAACATTACAGTCTTTAGCTTTAAGGCAGATTACAAGAACAAAGACAATGCCTCTTTAAGAAATGCATTCAAATTACAAAGCTCAAAACTTTGAGGTTCGCCGATGACATTGTAATTCTATCAGAGACAGCAAAGGACTTGGAAGAGGAGTTGAACGGAATGGACAGTGTCTTGAAAGGAGGATATAAGATGAACATTAACAAAAGCAAAACGAGGATAATGGAATGTAGTCGAATTAAGTCGGGTGATGCTGAGGGAATTAGATTAGGAAATGAGACACTTAAAGTAGTAAAGGAGTTTTGCTATTTGGGGAGCAAAATAACTGACGATGGTCGAAGTAGAGAGGATATAAAATGTAGATTGGCAATGGCAAGGAAAGCGTTTCTGAAGAAGAGAAATTTGTTAACATCGAGTATAGATTTAAGTGTCAGGAAGTCGTTTCTGAAAGTATTTGTATGGAGTGTAGCCATGTATGGAAGTGAAACATGGACAATAAATAGTTTGGACAAGAAGAGAATAGAAGCTTTTGAAATGTGGTGCTAGAGAAGAATGTTGAAGATTAGGTGGGTAGATCACGTAACTAATGAGGAGGTATTGAACAGAATTGAGGAGAAGAGAAGTTTGTGGCACAACTTGACTAGAAGAAGGGATCGGTTGGTAGGACATGTCCTGAGGCATCAAGGGATCATAAATTTAGCATTGGAGGGCAGTGTGGAGGGTAAAAATCGTAGAGGGAGACCAAGAGATGAATACACTAAACAGATACAGAAGGATGTAGGTTGCAGTACGTACTGGGAGATGAATAAGCTTGCACAGGATAGATTAGCATGGAGAGCTGCATCAAACCAGTCTCAGGACTGAAGACCACAACAACAACAAATTCTCGCTACTTAACCAACCGAAGCTACAGGGGCCATTGAAAGTTACTTGTTAACAGGCATCACCTATTACTTCCCGTTAGATTACAAGAATGGATGCTCATCATAAAATTCACTTATGCAAGAATCTCTTGGTTTCGGTTCCCACATAGCTTTCCATCCACCGTGAAGGACGCTAATTTCAAACAGAAGATCAGCACCTCCTTCAGTGCTGTGGCCATCTTGAGGTTCCGACAGAAAAGAACAACAACCCAACACCTAGTCGCACTCCACCGGCTGGAATTTGGTGTTTACTCCCAAGTTCCGTCCAAGCTCTGATGCACACTTCGAGCCAAGGCACAACCCTGCTTTATTGCGCAGAGCACACTGCAGCAAGTTCGTATGATTTCACTGGCACGACTCTTATATCGTGCGTTACATCGGGAGCTCCTCTTGAAAAGTTAGCTGACAGTCAAAGAGCCGACTGCCAACGCAGTTCAGCCTCACACATGCGAGCCGGAAGGCAACTGCCACGAGACGGACCCCTCGACCGCTCTAAGGCCTCGCGCAGCCCCAGCGGAGAGCCAGAACCCGCACGACAGCGGTAACACCTCTGAGGTCGAAAGAGACCGTCTCATAAACAATATAAGGTACATAATGGTATTCGCTGTGCCATGATGGAAGCGGAACCGTTCCGCAGCTGCAACTTTGAATTTGCCGCCGGCGTCTGGCCGTCAGTGGGCATGCGGCCACCCTGCACTGTGGAACAGCGAGGAACTTAGTGGACAGAACGACTTTCGGTGCCTACCTGAGGCGGTTAACATTGCATAGGTAGCCGGCCACGATCGCTGCTGTCAGAGTCCAGCAGATACAACCCGCTGACACTTAGAAGTCTAACTTGCAGTGGCGTGCTCCTTCTGCACGGCATGCCTTGAGGGGTCCTTAGGCAACTATCAGAAACCTAGGAGTAATCTGGAGAAGACTACCTTTCTTGTCAACCAGATGCTGAAAGCAACCTCCGTGTCGTAATTATGTTGTAATTGTAAATTCATTTAAATTCAAGTTAAGAAATTAAATAATTGATAGTAAAGAACGTGTGTGAGACGTGCGGTGGTGCTTTTTGTAGGTTTCTGCCCTCTGTTGGAGGCCAGATGGTATCGTTTAGTTGGTATGGTTGTGGTTGTTTGTCTTCTTCTCGTGTTGACTGGCGTCACTCGGTTTCACAAGCGTTGCCTGTCCGCTAGTGGCAGCAGCAGCGGTTATCAATATGTAGTAGCTGTTGCCCAATCTTTGGGGCGATGTCGTGGTTTTTCTGGGTCGTATGAGTGGGCCAGTTCGGTTGAGGACTCAAGAGGAGCCAGGCCCGCGCAGTCCCAGAACACGCCGGGATCGCTGGCGGCACGCATGTACTGCCGGATGGAAGGGCTGTGGTCACGAGGATGCACGACCTCGTCGTAAACCGGATCCAACAAGCATTAAGATGAGTGCATTTCAATCCAAGTAGAGAGACCTCCACCACTGTGATATCTCGTGATTCTCCATTGACTTGGGTTCTTGTTGCTGCTCGTAGTGTCGCCGAGGCGAGGAGCTGCGAGTGGAGTGATTGGGGAAGGCGGATCTAATTAGCTTGCCTCGACTTTTTATTACTATTTACTGCGTTCAACTTGTTGCAATTTGTTAAGTTCAACGAGCGGTAATTTTTCTTGCCTCGTGGCCGCTGACCCCCAGTTACCTGCCCTGGGGGGTTTAGTGTATGTAATGGCAGTGTACGTTTCCTCGCCTTGCCGCTGCTGTCAGGTAAGGCATGTAGGTTATACAGCTTGTAGGCTGGTGATTGATTCTTCTATTCTGGTGGCAGTTCCATTCTCGTTCCTGGTGTTCTAAACACCGTATTTTGGGGACGTAGTGCAGACCGCCGGTTCCGGCTTTGGCGTATTGTTCCATCGTTGCATTTGGCTTATCGCACGTCAGGTATCTTCAGCAAGATTATCATTACTCATTCGTTAGACTGCCACTAGTTTGAGTTTCCATCCTGCGAAGTGAATGCAACTCTTGGCTGCCTATCTCATCGGTCCTGAAAGTGTTTGTTGCCGGACCTTCTCAGTGGTCGATTCCTGGAGCACCGTCTGTGGCCCCTTGGTTCTTGTAAGACATGTATGTTCTAAAAGGAGGTCTGATAGCCGATAGTTCAGTGTAACGCTCCTTCAGTCCACGCCTTCTGCGGATATAATCTGCTTTACCCTTTAAGGGATTTATGTACTGGTCCTTGTGTTTTATTATTGTATTATTTATTACAATACCTCGTAATGCTTACATTAAAGGTTATATATGTCTAGTTAATAGTTTTGGTCGCCTTCTGAAATAAACCTAGTAGTGTAGTGTTCAGTGGATGTTTCTGTTTACCATCATCTCTTTTTTTTTTTTTTAATTAACCTTTGCTATTTTATTTGCTGTTTTACAGCAGGTTTCTAAATTTTTTATATTATTGCTGTTCCTGGCGTGTAGGGCCTTCAGCCGTGATTGTGGTCATCTGCCTTAAAATTCTAATTTGGTATTTGTATTTTAGCACTAAGCCTTAAAACCTTAATTACTGCCATTCCTGGCGTCTGATGCCTTCTGCTGTGTTTGTGGCGACTTGCTTCTAATACTTCAATACCTGTAATTTGTAAGTTGCAGCGACTTTTAAACAATTCTTAATTTATTGTCATTCCTGGCGTGTAAGGCCTTCTGCACAGATCACAGTCGCTTGCTTTTAAAACGTTATCTGCTGTAACTGTATTTAATGGTGATTTGCTAAATTGTAACTAACTGAAAACACTATTATTTACACAGTTGTTTATTCCTTCATTGCCAAGGTGTGATATTTTTATTTATTGTTGAGTCTGGAATTACTGGTTTAAAATAAATTGTGTATAACTGTAAAAAGCAACCAGTAGTAACTGATTACAGCCCCGTCCACAATCGTAATCGAATCCTGCCTTCCCTTGACTACCAGGTTTCAGAGTGTTACTGTTTTTTTTATAGTGCTTTTGCACGTTAGCAGTTAAATTCCACTTTAATTTGGGTAAATAAATTTAAACTCAATTGTATTTCATTCAAGGCACTACACCTGAGAATCATGAGGCCGTTATGCCTCGGCCATTAAAGTCAGTTTTTTTGTAAAGAAACTTAATTTAAATCGTTTTTATTCAAGGCACTTTGCCTGAGAATTATGTGGTCGTTATACTTTTGGTAAATAAATTCAAACTAAATTAGTGTTACTCAAGCCACTGCGCCTCAACATTATTCTATGCTATTTGGTTTTAGTAAAAATGGTTAAGAATAACACACATAATCAACCAGACCCTCCATTCTCCCCAGAGTATGGCGCAGTTGCAATAACGAAATTAAAGAAAGTAATACTGTTGCCGCTGCTGTGGTCTCCAGTCTGAGCTCTCCATCTTAATCTACCCGGTGCAAGTTTCTTCAACTCTGTATTACTATTGCGACCTACAACAACGTCAACCGACGACTTACTATAGTCAAACCTCTCTCCCTTCATAAATTCTACTCTCCAAAATATACCTCTATTACCAAATTTGCAGTTTCTTAATGCCACAGGATTGTAGGATTTAAAAGCATGTTTTACTTTGTCCGGAGTGTAGCCATGTACGGAAATTAAACATGGACGATGAACAGTTTCGACAAGAAGAGAATAGAGCTTTTGGAATGAGGTGCTACAGAAGAATTCTGAGGATTAAATGGGTAGATCGCGCAACTAGTAAGGAGTTGCTGAACGGAATTGGGAAGAAGAGAAATATATGGCACAACTTGACTAAAAAACGGGTTCGGTTGACAGGACACATTCTGAGACATCATTGGAGAGCGAGTGATGGGGGTAAAAACAGTAGAGGGAGACGAAGAGATGAATAAAGGAAGCACATTCAGTAGGATGTAGGTTCCAGCACCATCTACAGGAAAATTAAAGAGGTTTTTTGAATAGTGAGAAGCAGTTGTATAAATACCAAGAGCTTCTATGGAAAACCTGTAGTAAGCAAAGAAGGGAAAGCTGAAAGGTGGAAGGATTCTATAAACAGTCCGTGCAAAGGAAATGATCTTGAAGGCAATGTTATAGAAATGGAGAATGGCGTGGATAAAGATTAGATGAAAGATATGACACTGCTAGAAGAATTTGGCAGAGCACTGAAAGACCTAAATCGAAACAATCCCCCCCCCCCTCCCCCGCAGTAGACGACACTCCTTCAGAACTTCTGGTAGCCTCTGGAGAGTCAGCCACGTCAAAACTCTTCCGTCTCATGTGCAAGATTTATGAGATAGGTGAAATACCCTTAATCTTAAAGAAAAGTAATAATTCTAATTCCAATGAAAACAGGTACCGACAGGTATGAATATTAACGAACTAACAATTTAATAAGTCATGGTTGCAACATACTAGCACGAATTAGTTAGCGAGAAATGGAAAAACTTGTAAAAGTCAACCTCGGGGAAGATCAGTTTGGATTCAGGAGAAATGTGGGAACACGCGAGGCAATGGTGACCGAACGACTTGTATTAGGGGATAGCTCAGGAAGGACAAACCCACGTTTATTGTATTTGTAGACTTCGAGAAAGCTTTTGACAAAATTGACTTGAATAAACTCTTTGAAATTCTGTAGGTAGCAAGAGTAAAACACAAGGAGTGAAAGGCTATTTACAACATGTACAGAAATCAGAGGACAGTTACGATTCGAGGGGCCTGAAAGGGACGCAGTGGTAGAGAATGGAGTGACACAGGGTTGTAGCCAATCCGTGATGTCATTCAGTCCTTATATTGAGCAAGCAATAAAGGAAAGCTAAGAAAAATTTGGAGAAGTAATTAAAGTTCTGGCACAAAAAATAAAAACTTTGAGGTTTGGCCATGACATTGTAATTCTGTGAAAGGCAGCAAAGGCTTGGAAGAGCAGCTGAACCTAATGGAAGGTGCCTTGAAAGGAGAATATAAGCTGCACATCAATACAAGCAAAATGAGAATAATGAAATGTGGTCGAAATAAATCAGGTGATGCTGAGGGAATTAGAATAGGAAACGAGACACTCAACGTAGTAGAAGATTTTTGCTATTTCAGCAGCAAATTAACTGGTTGTGGACAAAGTAGAGAGGATATAAAATGTAGATTTGCAATAGAAAGAAGAGCGTTTCTGAGTAAGAGAAAATTGTTAAGATCGAGTATAGACTTAAGTGTTAGGAAGACTTTTCTGAAGATATTTTCCTGTAGCGTAGCCTTGTGTGGAAGTGAAACCTGGACTGGTAACTGTTTGGACAAGAGAAAAACACAAGTTTTTGAAATGTGGCAGTACAGAAGATCGCTGAGGATCAGACCCTTAGATGCGAAAATAATGATGAGGTACTGAGCAGTATTGGGGAGAAAAGGATTTTGTGACGCAGCTTGACTAAAAGAAGGATTCTGTTGGTAGGACACATTCTGAGACATCAAGGGACCACTAATTTAGTATTGGAGGGAAGTATCGGGGGTAAAAATCATAGAGGGAGGTAAGGGATAACATAGTGCACAGACTCAGAAGGATGTAGGTTGCAGGGTTATTCGGAGATGAAGAAGCATGCAGAGGATAGAGCAGAATGGAGAGCTGAATCAAACTAGTCTTCGGACTGAAGATCACAACAACAACCACCCCCCAGGAAGTGTCTCCTCAGCCGAGCCCTTCTTTCAATAAAATAGAGCTATAAATTTCTCTTCTCCCTAATTAGATTTAGTTTCCGGTCTACCCATCTAACGTGCAGCATTCTCTTGTTGGATATTATTTCAAAAGATACTATTCTCTTCTTGTCTGAATTGTACATCGTCCGTTGTTCACATCCGTACAGGGCCAAACTCTAGACGAATACGTCTAGGAAAGCTTTCTTAACGTTTAAATTTATATTTGATCATACATTCTCTTTCTTAGAACTACTTTTCGTGTTTTTCCACTCTCTACGTCAGCCAGCGTCACTCACGTTGCTGACCAAATAACAAAACTCATTTACTACTTTTCTTCACGTAATCTAATCCTCTCAGCATCGTCTGATGTAATACGACTGCATTCCATTACCTATTTTCTAATTTTGTAGATATACATTTTATTACCACTTTTTAAGACATAGTCCATACCTTATACGGGGTGTTACAGAAAGGTACGGCCAAACTTTCAGGAAACATTCCTCATACACAAAGAAAGAAAATATGTTATGTGGACATGTATCCGGAAACGCTTACTTTCCATGTTGGAGCTCATTTTATAACTTCTCTTCAAATCACATTAACCATGGAATAGAAACACACAGCAACAGAACGTACCAGCGTGACTTCAAATACTTTGTTACAGGAAATGTTCAAAAAGTCCTCCGTTAGCGAGGATACATACATCCACCTTCCGTCGCATGGAATCCCTGATGCGCTGATGCAGCCCTGGAGAATGGCGTATTGTATCACAGCCGTCCACAATACGAGCACGAAGAGTCTCTACATTTGGTACCGGGGTTGCGTAGACAAGAGCTTTCAAATGCCCCCATAAATGAAAGTCAAGAGGGTTGAGGTCGGGAGAGCGTGGAGGCCATGGAATTGGTCCGCCTCTACCAATGCATCGGTCACCGAATCTGTTGTTGAGAAGCGTACGAACATTTCGACTGAAATGTGCAGGAGCTGCATCATGCATGAACCACATGTGTCGTACTTGTAAAGGCACATGTTCTAGCAGCATAGGTAGAGTATCCCGTATGAAATCATGATAACGTGCTCCATTGAGCGTACATACTGACGAAACTAAAATGAGCTCTAACATGGAAATTGAGCGTTTCCAGACACATGTCCACATAAAATCTTTTCTTTCTTTGTGTGTGAGGAATGTTTCCTGAAAGTTTGGCCGTACCCTTTTTGTAACACCCTGCATATTACCTGAGCAAAAATATCAACTCTCCGCGTTTATGAGGGCTTGTAGTACAGTAATTACCCAAGAAAATGAGGTGGTATGGGGGTGAAACTACGCCAAACCAAACTAAGTGGTGACGGAAAAACAATAAAAAATTAATTTTCATATCTACCACTCTTCCATACTTGTAAATCGCGCAAGACGTATCTCCGTCACACGATTTGAACGATTACAGTGGTTCAGAAAGAAATTTTTTACTTAAAAGTAAAGGGTTTTTCTGTTGCATTTTCGGATGGTGACTTCAACCGCATGCAGTTCTGGCACCATTTAGAATTGCTGCGAAGTATGCAAAATGTAGCTATTTTATCGTTATAACAAAGCCAGTAACCTGCTACAAAAATTTGCTTTTGATATTTTATAGCTGATATTCGAATTTAAGGTCATATGTTTTTATTACATATCGTTTTTCATCCACACTTTAGCATCGAGTTATAAATCAATTGGGGCCAGCTTCTGTGAATTTCATGGCTTCAAGAGGCTATACTAATTCTCCTGACCGTTGTGGCAAACTGGTAGCGAAAAATTGGCAGCAGATAATTTCAGACCTTGACAAGTGTATTTAGCGTCAATTTGGCTTAAAGGTGGGGATCAGAACAAATCATAGGCACCACATCGAATGTGGTTAAGTTGTGAGGAACGACGCCTCCTTCCTACATACATGGGAAAGTCGTGCGAAGGACAAGCACTGGTCTCAAAAAAGTGGCCAGTCTGAACGCAGACACGTACTACTTGTCTGAAAGGTGGACCCAAAAAAGCTTATGCCCCCACACAAAAAACTTGCAATTACGAAACAATTTATTAAGGCCTTACCAAAAGTTGAGGGCACTTTCAAGTATGTGGCAAGTAAGTTAGCATGGCTATCAGGAGTTAAGATTAAAGAAGGGATTTTCGTCATCCCTGACGCTCAGAAGCAAATGAAAGACGAAACAGCTGAAGACCATATTAATGACATTTGAAAATCATCTTGGATATTCTTTAAACAACTTTTCTTGTTAAGTCTAAAGACCTTGATTTTGATAGTAAGAAACATGGTGGATAACTGTAAAGTATTGAACGCCTCAGTGACCTTGAAGCTGCACTTTCTGGACTCCCGCCTCGGTTATTTTCTAGAGAGTCTAGGCATGTGAATGAGGAACAGGGAAAAAGGTTCCATCAAAGTCTTAAACAAATGGTATGGGGTACCAAGAGCAATAAGAAGTCCGTAAGATGGAGACTGCTGTTAGATGCTGGTCGGTGAGAGACCTCAGTCAGCGTACAGGAGAAAGAGCAGAGAAATCACTGTTTGTATCTTTGTATTAGACGAAAAGATTTCAACATTTCTTTATAACGTTAAAAGTACCTTACTTTAGTTTATTTTTTCAAATAAAGTTTTATTAATATTTGTGTTTTCTATGAAACTTTCTGATCTTTATCGGTAATTTGTGAAAAAACCTTTTTTCAACTTAGCATATCAAAAACATTACAATTAAGTAAAACGATTAACAAAAAATTGCGAATTATATATCTGTAGACCTGTGCAGGTTGCGGTACGAAGTGCAGATATCGGTTTCTCTTATGGCTATCTTGACCTCGGGGGCATATCCATCAGCACACGCGGCTGTAATAAGATCTACTTAAGGTAACTGAATAATTTAATTTTTGGCATGTTGGGGTGAGAGGTGGCGTGAGCCCCCTCTCATATTTCTATCTTACGATTTTCGTCTCTAATTGCATGCGGTGAAAAGTTGCTATTCCTTCACACGTGGACTTCCCACGCAGCGTCTCTCGTCACCCGGGTGGTCCGGTGACAGACGGGCTCTCCTGATCTGGAAAGGGTTAAGCCGACGGGTGTGAGGAAGTCGAGTGAATGCTTTGCAGACGCCAACATTGTCAAAAGACACGCCCAGAGGGGTCTGAAGTAGCGGCTGGGCTAGAGGATCCGTTACTTCGCAGAATCTTAGCGAAAACACTTTCTGGCGGGCTACCAGCGAGGCTTGGGAATGACTTGTGTACCCAGGCAGTTGTGGCGGGAAAATTCCCGCGCTTTCTGCAAAATAGTAACTGTGATTGGCTGGCTCAGGGCATAGCTCCGTGACGTAGCAAACTCAGCGCAGAAATTGGCGCCAAGAATCTCCATTGGTGGAATGGTAGTGCTCCGGCAATGGAGTGGAATTTTCCGCCGGTTTTCGAGTTGCTGATTGGAGCGTTTAACCACGGCCACTGTCGTGGGGGCGGGAATATTGTGTGTTCGGCCTGTACGGGTGCTCTAGGTAGTCGGTTCTCGCCTTTTGGTCGAGGACGTCGAAGCAACCAGCCATCGCCTCCGGTACGCCAGATCGTGTTCTGGCAGTTAAGAAGACAGTTTGGTAATGTATGTCCGCAGCACCGGTAGGTAGGGATTTTCCTCGGTGATAATCAGAGCTCAGCATAGCGCGCCTGTTCGTCTTTTTCTAACTTTGTTCTGTCTTGAGTAGCAGCAAATAATGTTGGGTTAGCTGTGTGTCTCTCTTAAGATTTGAGTGGCAAGGAATTGGCTCCACATACCACTTCGTCATAAACCTGACAATCTAGTTTAGGGACAACTTCACCTTCACAGCGTTTGTTTGTGTATCCAATTTGAGCCAATTTGATGTATTATAAATGTTTCATGTGTTTTTGTTTATTATTTTGTGTTTAGTCTTAATAAATCATATCGTTATTTTGGACAGAACTTTCATTCTGTTAATCGGTAGAGCAACCCATCATTTCTCACTATGTTAATGAAACCTTCCTTTATTTAACTTATTTATCAAATTAAATTATTGCAGGTGCCAAACTCTTTTCTACTCCACTTGCAGGGTTGATTACAGTCAGTTCGCGTATATTTTTTAAACCTTGTGCAACAGCAAAAGTCAGAGTTAGAATAGGGGGGGCTTAGAGCATCATTTACATATGTAGATTCTAGAATTTAGTGTTAAATACACTGCTAGCCCCGGCACCTCGCAGGGGTCTGAAGCGAGGTCGGCGTTATAACCTCGCGAAGGTATTCCACTGGATTCAAGTCGGGACTCAGGACAGGTCAGCCCATTTCACGAATGTTACTGTATGTACACCATTATCCCACAGACGCTGCTTTATAACAGGATACACAGTCCTGTTGATACAAACTACAATCATCTTCGGACTCTACCTCTACCCTACGCAGAACGCCGTACCATAAAATTTCGTATCCTTCCACAGTCAGCTTTTTCTTAAGCGCAACAAGGGGGCCACAGTACTTGGAAATTTATGGTAAGGGCTATGGGACCAAACTGCTGAGGCCATCGGTCCATAGGCTTACACACTAATTAAACTAACTTACGCTAATGACAACACACACACCCATAACCGAGGGAGGACTCGAACCTCCGACGGGGGAGCCGCGCGAATCATGACAAGACGCCCCAGACCGCACGGCTACCCCCGCGGGGCCACAGTCCAACAACGAAAATCGTAACACCTCCTCTGTACTTCACTGTGTGCACTATACGTGGTGGTAGGTAGTGTTCTCCAGGTATTCGCCAAATCCAAATCGTTTCGTTCGATTGCCACAAGGTGTAGCGCGATTCATCGCTCCGAATCACTCATTTATAGTCATCCACTGTCCAGTGGTATAACTCTTTACGCCACCTCAAGCATCGCTTAGCATTTGCGACAGAAATGCTTATGAGAACCTGGTGGACCTAAGCTTTTAACTCTCCACGTACAGTCACTGTGTTAGCAGAGCTGCTGGTATCACTTCGCGACTCACGAGAGATTCCTTCCTCTGAATTCACGCGACTTATTAAGAGTCACCCTCCGCCATGGTTGACGATCCCTGAACGACAGTAGGTGAGGTCTGCTTGGTCTTGATTTAGTTGTGGTTGGTTCTTCGCATGTACACTATGCTACCCCATCACCAGCAGTTGACTTGGGCAATCGCTGTCGGATTTGTTACTCAGGTGACACCCAGCCACAAGCCCACGTTAGAGGTCACTGAGCTTTTCCTACTTTACCTGCTTCCCTGCCTTCATTGCGTATCCTCCTCCCGTGTCCCCTTAGCGGTAAGGCTGCCCGGATACTTTCGATGAGATAGCATCTTTGCTCCTCTAAGTCGTTTGCTGTCTCTGACAGATCTCCAATCTCATCGGTAAACCTTGAATTGTTTATTACTTTCCCCTGAATTTAAATCCGCTTTCCAAATCTCTCTTTCGCTTATTTACAGCTTGCTCAGCATGCAGGTTGACTAATAGTTACGTCATAAATGCACTGCTGAAAAATATCAATACACCTGGAAAGACGACGCCGATTTTGATCCGGTGACGGCATATACCACGTCCGGGATAGTAGCTGTACAGATAATGGTTTTAGCATCGTCCTAACAGATAGCGTTGTAGAACAGCTACCAGAGCGCCGTCTGTATCCTCTTACATCTACACGGATACTCTGCAAATCACTTTTAAGTGCCTGGCAGAAGGTTCATCGAACCACCTTCACAATTCTCTATTATTTCAATTTCGTATAGCGCGCGGAAAGAATGATCACCCATATCTTTCCGTACGAGCTCTGATTTCTCATATTTTATCGTGGTGATCGTTCCTCCCTATGTAGGTCGATGTCAATAAAATATTTTCGCATTCGGAGGAGAAAGTTGGTGATTGGAATTTCGTGAGAAGGTTCCGTCGCAATGAAAAACGAACGCCTTTCTTTCAACGATTTCCAGCCCAAATCCTGTATCACTTCTCTGACACTCTCTCCCATATTGCGCGATAATACAAAACCTACTGCCTTTCTTTGAAATTTTTCGATGTACTGGGTCAGTCCTATCCCGTAAGGATCGCATACCGCGAAGCAGTATTCTAAAAGAGAACGGACAAGCGTAGAGTAGGCAGTCTCCTTAGTAGGTCTGTTACATTTTATAAGTGTCCTTTCAACAAAACACAGCCTTTGGTTAGCCTTCCCCACAACATTTTCTATGTGTTCTTTCCAATTTAAGTTGTTCGTAATTGTAATACCTAGGTATTTAGTTAAAGTTACGGCTTTTAGAGAAGACTGATTTATCGTGTAACCGACGTTTAACGAGTTCCTTTTAGCACTCATGTGGATGACCTCACATTTTTCGTTCTTTAAGGTCAATTGCCAATTTTCGCACAATTCAGATATCTTTCATAAATCGTTTTTCAGTTTGTTTTGATCTTCTGATGGCTTTATTAGTCGATAAACGACAGCATCATCTGCAAACAACCGAAGACGTCTGCTCAGATTGTCTCCCAAATCGTTTATATAGATAAGGAACAGCAAAAGGCCTATAACACTACCTTGGGGAACGCCTGAAATCACTTCTGTTCTACTCGATGACTTTCCGTCAATTACTACAAACTGTGACCTCTCTGATAGGAAATCGCAAATTCGGTCACATAACTGAAACGATATTCCAGAAGCATGCAATTTCACTACGAGCCGCTTGTGTGGTACAGTGTCAAAAGCCTTCCGGAAATCCAGAAATACGGAATCGATCTGAAATCCGTTGTCAATAGCACTCAGCACTTCATGTGAATAAAGAGCTAGTTGTGTTTCACAGCAACGATGTTTCCTAACTCATGTTGACTGTGTGTCAATAGACGGTTTCCTACGAGGTATTCATACTCCAGAATGGAAGGTAGGAGACGAGGTACTGGCAGAAGTAAAGCTGAGGGGACGGGGCGTGAGTCGTGCTTGGGTAGCTCAGTTGGTAGAGCACTTGCCCGCGAAAGGCAAAGGTCCCGAGTTCGAGTCTCGGTCCGGCACACAGTTTTAATCTGCCAGCAAGTTTCGTAATTCATACTGTTCGAACTCAATATATGTTACAAAATTGTTAAGGCTTTCGTGGCCACTTGTTGACAAACTGCCTATTGGCTTCTGTCTCGGGTTCTTCGGCCGACGTTCATCTAATGATTTTTCTGACGTTTCGCCAGCACGAGTGGCTGGCATTGTCAAATCTTCACCCTCCATTGCCGGTGGTGAACTGGAGGCGAGCTCGCGGCCGCAGACTACATGTACCTGGCGCGCCAACGTCCGAGGGCTTCTCCGCGGTCATTTCCGGTGCGGTTCTCTTTCTATCTGCGACGGTCGTTCGCTGCAGTACGGGCAGCCAGGATCCGTTTACCTTAATGCTTTTCTCTTTCTTGTTGAAACTGTTCGCGTGTTTTTGGATTTCTACAGCTTCTCTGAACAAGCGCGTGTGATAGTGCTTCTCTACAGCCAGAACTTCCGTGTCGGCGAATTTTATTGCGTGGTCGGTCTCCTTCAGTGCATGCTCTGCCACGGCCGATAAGCGACATTGCAGGTTGGGGCAGGTGGAGAAATCGGCCGTGGCAGAGCATGCACTGAATGAGACCGACCACGTAATAAAATTCGCCGACACGGAAGTTCTGGCTGTAGAGAAGCACTATCACACGCGCTTGTTCAGAGATGCTGTATAAATCCAAAAACACGCGAACAGTCTCAACAAGAAAGAGGAAAGCCTTAAGGTAAACGGATCCTGGCTGCCCGTACTGCAGCGAACGACCGTCGCAGGTAGAAAGAGAACCGCACCGGAAATGACCGCGGAGAAGCCCTCGGACGTTGGCGCGCCAGGTACATATAGTCTGCGGCCGCGAGCTCGCCTCCAGTTCACCACCGGCAATGGAGGGTGAAGCTTTGACAATGCCAGCCACTCGTGCTGGCGAAACGTCAGAAAAATCATTAGATGAACGTCGGCCGAAGAACCCGATACAGAAGCCAATAGGCAGTTTGGCAATATATGTTCTAAAATCCTGTTGCATATCGACGATATGGTCCTGTAATTTAGTGGATTACTCCTACTACCATTCTTGAATATTGGTGTGACCTGTGCAACTTTCCTGTCTTTGGGTATGGATCTTTCGTTGAGCGAACGGTTGTATATGATTGTTAAGTATGGAACTAATGCATCAGCATACTCGGAAAGGAACCTAATTGGTGTACAGTCTGGACCAGAAGACTAGCTTTTATTAAGTGATTTAAGTGGCTTCACTAGTCCGAGGATATTTACTTCTGCGTTACTCTTGTTATCTGTTCTCGATTCGACTTCTGGAATATTTACTTCGTCTTCTTTTGTGAAGGCATTTCGGAAGGCTGTGTTTAGTAACTCTGCTCTGGCAGCACTGTCTTCGACGATAGTATCTTCATTGTTAACGCGCAGAGAAGGCTTTGATCTTAAACGGGATGCTCACAGCCAGAAGGTTCAGTACGCTGCAAACGCGTGAAGCAAGCAGGCAACCATGCCACGGAGACACACTCGTGCTTGCTAGAGCCAACTGAGCGAGTCTGAAAGGGATTAAATTGTGGTCTTCTGAGTGGCGGGATGGTCTTTTCGGAGAATTACCACAAAAGCTGGACGTGCTGCGTCAGATGTGCAGCGACGCTGGTGTCATTGCTCAAGTGAACGTTCCAAAACCCTTAGGTGATGTTCAGGACCTCCACACAGCACAGATGCCCGCCAGGATCGTCATATTGTAAGGGCAGCAGTGGCGGATCATACAGCTACCACAGCACGGAGAAGAGTATTTGTGAGTCCAGACGTGCCAATACGAATTGTTGCGAACCGAACATTAGCCCGCGCGACCACTACGGTCGCAGATTCGAATCCTGCCTCGCGCATGGATGTGTGTGATGTCCTTAGGTTAGTTAGGTTTAAGTTGTTCTAAGTTCTAGGGGACTGATGACCTCAGATGTTAAGTCCTATAGTGCTCAGAGCCATTTGAACCATTTGATCATTAGCAGAGGCACTACGGGCGTACACACCTCTAGCCCCTCTTCCACTCACGCTACAACATCGACGTGCACGGCTCGAATGGAAGATGGAATGGTGCGCCGTGGTCTTCAGCGAAGAAAGAAGATTCTGCTTGCACGCAAATGATAGTCGTTTTCGCAGACCTGGTGAGCGATGTTCGGGAGAATGCATTCGTCCAAGACAACTGGCCCCATCCCACGTCTTGTGGTCTGGGGTGCGATAAGCTACGACTCTCGTTCACAAAAATGGTTCAAATGGCTCTGAGCACTATGGGACTTAACATCTGAGGTCATCAGTCCCCTAGAACTTACAACTACTTAAACGTAACTAACCTAAAGGCATCACACACATCCATGCGCGAGGCAAGATTCGAACCTGCGACCGTAGCGGTCGCGCGGTTCCAGACTGAAGCGCCTAGAACCCCTCGGCCACACCGGCCGGCACTCTCGTTCACCTTTGGTGTTTCTGGAGGGGACGCTAACCAACGCTCGGTTGGTGAAGAATGCTGTCAGACCCGTTATTTTGTCGTTCTTGCAAGAGGAAAGTGTGTAGTGTTTCAACGGGATAATGCTCGCCCACACACTGGCCGTGGAATTCGACGTCCTCTGCAAAACGTGCAGCAAACTCCCTGGCCAGAACAACTAACGGACTTGTCTCCAGTCGAACACGTGTGGGATATGATGGGACGAGAAGTGACTCGTGCAACTCGTCAACTAAAAACTCCTATAGAACTGCGTGCACAAGTTTAGGAGTGGCATAACGTATCCCAGGACAGTGTTCGCCATCTGTACGATCGACTGGATGCCAGAGTCAGCGTCTGCATTGCCGGCCATATACGCTACACCACGAACTGATTGGTTTCAGTATGGGTACCTCAGAACCGCTTGTGCTACTGATCTGTAAATGGTATTGTTTCATGTACTCCGTATGCACTGTTGCTATTGTGTTGGCAGAAGAGCCAACACCGTGTTACTAGAGGAGGCCGAAATGCACGCGTTTTAACTCACGCAGGCTGTCGTGAGGAGGGAAGGACTATACTGACGTGAGGTCTGGAACATGACAAGGAATTAGAATTCAGAAAGCGGACGTAAATACTTTGATAACTTTAATACATTAATGATGAACGTCGCTCTTGGCGGTACATGATTCACAATATCATCAGTTCAGAATACATTCTTGAAGAATATGGCACCTTGCTAGGTCGTAGCAAATGACGTAGCTGAAGGCTATGCTAAACTGTCGTCTCTGCAAATGAGAGCGTATGTAGTCAGTGAACCATCGCTAGCAAAGTCGTTCAACTGGGGCGAGTGCAAGGGAGTCTCTCTAGACTAGACCTGTCGCGTGGCAGCGCTCGGTCTGCAATCACTGATAGCGGCGACACGTGTCTGGCGCTGACACCACAGTTGCAACAATAAATCTTGAGTGAATTGGATACCTCTCAAAAGATATGTTAATTTTTTTCTGGCAATGTAGATGGAAGACGCGAGAGTGTAATTCGGTTTCATTGACATTTGACAGCTTAAGAAAATAATTCAAGAAGTTAAAAAAAAAACAACTAATCAGTATTCCAAAAGAATCTTCATTCCATATACGACAAAGACGAAATAAAAAGAGTGGTCCAAGGCGCTGCAGTCATGGACTGTGCGGCTGATCCCGGCGGAGGTTCGAGTCCTCCCTCGGGCATGGGTGTGTGTGTTTGTCCTTGGGAAAATTTAGGTTAAGTAGTGTGTAAGCTTAGAGACTGATGACCTTAGCAGTTAAGTCCCAATGAGATTTCACACACATTCATTCACAAAAAAAGAGTGTTGAAGTCACCTGCGAAATAAGATAATGCCTTAGAGAGGATTTCCTAAGATTTGACGTTACCATCATTAAGATCTGACCCATAATGGACTTGCTACTTGCGATTCGTGGCGAATTTTAAGACGAGATAGACAGCAGTTGTACTGTAGCACCCCTGCTCCTCTGACAGTGGAGGCGGTTAGGAAACGCCGTGGCCAGACGTCAACCCCCACCTTCCCCTCCGCGCTCTGTGAAGGGCCAGACCCTTCTGGCGGCGACAGGAGACGAGCGCTGTGCTCGCTTCGCCCACGCCGGTCGCGTGGCGTCGAGACTTCTGGGGACAATTAACGTGGCGCAGGGACAGCCGGGACAACTTCGATTGCGTGTCGAGCCCAACTTGCGCAATTTCGACGCCGTCTGCTTGTGCTGGCGCAAACAGGGCAGTAATTAATAGCAACTTGCCGGACGGGCGACACCGGCAATGGACAGGGAAGCGCTAGTTGCGTTGCAGTCGCCACCCACTCACATGCTCTTCAAGTTTACGCCGGCTGTAGTACACACTCTTGGACGCTACTACATTTCCCACTCAATATCTGCCGCGCCTACGTGCAGCTCAACTCAGCCGTAGTGTGCGAGTGGATTTCCGAGGCAAAGAAACTTTTGTAACCAATATGGAATGTGCAAATCACAACATTCCTTATATGAAATTTAAAGTTTATGGCTTTCCCTCCACATTTAACTCATAGAAAGGAAAGAGTTATCTTACATAGCTCATTTAGCACTCTCCTCTTCGGTTCATATATTAGGCATATTGAAAAGTAAATTTATCCACGTCACGTTGATGTTGTTTGAGGGTGAAACTTCCCCTTTGTATGTAAAGAATGACAGTGCTGGAAAAACTCTTACGTTATTTGATTTTCAAACAGCTGAGCAAAACTGAACGTACTCATACAGTTCTCTCTTTACTTATTCTGATCATCACTAAACTGACACGATATTTTTAGCACCACGCAGTCTTACTTCCAATAATCCCTACAAAAGAATGGCCCTAACTAACAATAACCTATACCTTTCATGAATCACTTACCTCACAAAAACCTTCGTTACTCGAACTACTGCAATACAGTGAGCACCAATACTGCTAAATAACAGATTCTAACTATTGAAGGCACTAACTACTGATAGGCATAGTTAGCAAATGAAAGATTTTGATAATGAACGAAGTCATTATATATAATAACTTTTGAACAGTCTTAAGGTATATATATCAGTTCATCACATCCGGTCATGCAAATTTCCTTTTTTTGACGGACACGCGTCCAGATCGTCCGCTCATAGTAACCTGTAAAAACTCTGGCATATCTCTCCCCACACCCACCACTGCTGGCGGCTCACCTCCAACTGTCCAACGCTACGCGCTGTTCACACCCAACACTACACTAGCGAATATTCCAACAATTAATCCAACCAGCCACAGACTGCACACAGCGCAGACAGCGAATTTCATAAAGAGCGCTACGTGGAGTTACCAACATATAAACCTAAGCAGCCTACTTACAAGGGCTGCTATTGTATCGTACGATTTTAATGAAATATGTACACTGCAGCAGTCACTTTTTTCTAAGATTTTATTAGTACGACACTTTTCAGTAGAATGCTTACATCATCAGGGGAATTTATACTTACATTTACAATCTAATTAAAATGAAATGAGGTTAGTTTCCTTTGTTGTGTGTACCAGTGAGATTATGTGTCGAAAAAGACTCCTAGTCTGGATGATACATTTGTTATAGTGTGTTCATTAAGTTACAGGCTTGATTAGCTCATTTTGTTAGTGTGAGACAAACAACGAACTTACCAACAAAAATGCACGTAAATGCACTAACAATATGCCGGTCACGATACATTTAGTACTGCGAATGACTGACTGACGATAGCTGTTTTCAGGAATAATGGAACAGCTACTATTCCGTGTTTGGAGAGTTTTGAACCACGTAATGTTGCTACCTATCGTGCTTACCCATTGGTGAAGTTTCTAATAAAAACTTTGGTTCCTTATATTGTGTATCTGATAAGCCACTGACGTAAGTATTAGTACTTCTATCGTTTACTAAAATTTCAATTGAGTTCCTTTCCTAGATTCATTCTACAAAATTTTTACGATGTTTTCACATACAGAAGTACCTTTATTTAATTTTTGGTCTGCGTCATTGTTATATTCGTAAGTGATGTCGTATTCTAGATATTTAAAATGTTTTACTTTACCAATATTTTACTATTCAAGACTATTTTAGATCTCACTGATAATCTGCCTGAAATACCAACGCTTTCGCAGTCCAAATCATTCTGCAATTCATTTCGATCTTCTTCTGAATTCGCTGTATGGCATCGCGTGCAATCTAAAAGGGCCGCTCGGATTGGCTCCTAAAGCGTTTACATAGATTGAGGACAGCAGAGGACCTATAACGCTTCCTTCGCGAACCCCAGATTCAACTTGGGTTTCACTCGATGATTTCCAGTCGTTTAATACTAAATATGACCTTTCTGACTGGAAATACATAGCTGACAAGGAACCCATTGCAAGCGAGGTCGCAAGTTCAGTCTCTAGTAAGACTCATTTGAAAGCGATGTTCTATCAATTACGTCAGGAAAAACATTAGGGTGACAGAAAATGAGGGTCCGGGAGGGGAAGGGATAACCTTCCATGGGATGCATGTATTACACTTTACAAAATGGACGTCGTCGACACTCCAGCAATCTCCAAAGCAAATCATTCACTTGCAACATGAACACCGAATGAAAATTGGTGCAGCACAGTGATCGCAAAGATTCGTGCTACCAAGATCGAAAGTGAACTCCTTGTGAGTTACAAATTGTGTAGGACTTTAGCTAGGTATTCACTCTTTAAGAATGCATATAGAATCATGCTGGGGCAGGGGCAAATTGAGAACTGATGGAATGTGATGGTATGCAACCGAATTCGAACCAATCTGTCGTGGAGCGTATAGTGACACTGACAATCCTTTAAGGTGCAGCTGCAGGTAGGGCAATAGTATGTCTTATGGGCTCGGAAAAAACAAACATCCAGAGGCTGAACTTGTCCAGTGGTTTCAGGTGGTATGAACTGCGATGTAACAGAGTTTTCAGGAGAGATGGTTTGCCCTAAAGGCATATGAATTTTATTCGCAGAGCAGAAATCAAGCAAAATCAATGTATTTTGACCAACTATTGTCCAAAAGCAGTGCTCACATCATAGTTGTAGTTCCCTTGCGCCCATTTTCCTACTCTTACTTGCTGCGATGCAAATATTCCCTACTGCACTTCCACAATAATTACCTTAAAAGGAATCGTAGTGGTCAGAGCACCTGCAACTACTCGCAGCACAATAAACAACTTTCCAGCCAGTTTACCACTTCTATTGCTTGCTGTGAAATAAATATTCCCTACTGTCCTTGCAAGATCACGCACACGAGAAGTACTAGTAGGGGGCAAAGATCTTCTCGCCACACAATAAATAACGTTCCAGCCAGTTTACCATTCATATTGACAATCATAATTGCGTACCAGTGCATTAAGGCAGTGATGTTAGCTGATCTTGATACAACTCTTCCAGTACATCTAATTTCCAAGGTTCTTTTCATAAGCATTTTCACCTCAAATCCTGATTGCCCGAGGTTAAAAACAAATTCCTTACGAACGATGGGAAAAGTTTGTCTATTTCATCTACAAATTTTCGGGCCGATTTCGCAGTTTGCTGTGCATCGCCACGTTAACGCTTTGTTTGAAATTTCGTTATCTTACGTCTTCCAGTTCTGTACCCCAGTTGATGTTATGCAATAACCCACTGCTTGACTTGAAATCACTGTAGTCTCTGTGGCCGGCCGGTGTGGCCGAGCGGTTCTAGGCGCTTCAGTCTGGAACCGCGCGATCGTTACTGTTGCAGGTTCGAATCCTGCCTCGGGCATGGATGTCTGTGATGTCCTTATGTTAGTTAGGTTTAAGTAGTTCTAAGTTCTAGGGGACTGATGGCCTCAGATGTTAAGTCTCATAGTGCTCAGAGCCATTTGAATCTCTGTCATGCGCAATCTGATATGCAAATGTAGAAGTTCACCGTCATGCACATCCTGTCAATTGTATAGAGCATCCTTGAGACTAGTTTTTGTGACAAGTGCGCCGTGTCCTCCCATGAATATCCGTAGTTTTTCTTGTGCACTACACGGTCGTATGGCTGTGTACTTATTCAAAACCTGTACATAGTTGTTCTCTTACTATGCTGCAGATGATTTTCCATGGACGTAATTATGTTTGGTACCCGCTCCTTGGACTAGTTTGACCTTTACTGCGTTTCACTGGAGACGGGATTTGTGGCTCCCTGTTCAACAAGCATGACGAACCAGATGGCTTGACACCCGTTTCAATGTCAATTTGCTTGTTAAGAACGAATGGTCATCACTGTATTGCTCATGTCATTATCTGCATAGTCAACTCATCCTGGAGAAATGCTCATATTTCATCTGCCACTTCTTTGTGGGCCTGCGAAATTTCTTGGGTTCCTTTCTGACGAAATGTCAACTTCGGCAACGTTTGCTTTGTTTATCGTTGTCGTTGCTCAGTTTTTATATAAACATCGCCAGCATTGTAGCACTGCTGACAGTTACGCGTCGACTAAAGCTGTTCAACTACATTCCGTACCTTCATTCTGGTCTCAGTATTAGATACCTCCAGTCCCGCCCCCCTGTTGCCATTAGCAGCCAATACTGGGTTGCATAGCCGCTTGGAGTAGCCGCGGGGTTTGAGGCGCCACGTCACGAAGCCGGCCGCCACTCCCGCCGGAGGTTCGAGTCCTCCCTCGGGCATGGATGTGTGTGTTGTCGTTAGCGTAAGTTAGTTTAAGTGGTGTGTAAGTCTAGGGACCGATGACCTCAGCAGTTTGGTCCCATTGCAATTCACACACATTTGAATATTTTGAACTGGGTTGCATGACTAACAATGTGTGGGGCGTCGAGTCCCGCGAACATTATTGGCCTTTAACGACCTCGCACTTACGGGGTTCCTTGTTGACGATGTTCCAAGATCTGCAATGAGATTAGCAGCCGCTTTAAAAACTGTGTTAAAAACAATGTACAGATCTAGAAAAATGGAATCAACTTGAGATTCCTTGTCAAAAGCATTAACGTGAACAAAGAGCCAGTTGAAGCTTCCTGGCAGATTAAAGTCTTGGGCCGGACCGGGAATCGAACTTTTGCTTTTCGCAGGAAAGCGCTCTACGAGCTGAGCTACCCGGGCACGTTGGCAGAGCAGTAGCCCGCGAAAGACAGAGAAAACGGTTGAAACGCCTCTGAGCACTATGGGACTTAACAGCTATGGTCATCAGTCCCCTAGAACTTAGAACTACTTAAACCTAACTAACCTAAGGACATCACACAACACCCAGTCATCACGAGGCAGAGAAAATCCCTGACCCCGCCGGGAATCGAACCCGGGAACCCGGGCGCAGGAAGCGAGAACGCTACCGCACGACCACGAGCTGCGGGCGCGAAAGGCAGAAGTTCAAGCTTTGCACACAGTTCTAATTTGCCAGTCAGTTTCATATCAGCTGACTTTCTGCTGCAGAGTCAAAATTCATTCTGGAGAAAGCCAAATGCATCTCACAAGAACGAACCTGTGAAGAAAGACGATGCTCTTTTTGGAATTTTCTCTATTTTGTCTTTCAGGACGATGAGGAAGACTCAGCCATCGATCGAACGAGGATTTTGTAAACTGCCTCCTTCATGGGTAGAATACACCTCTATGTAAACCGAATAAATCTTTATTACATTATAACATTACAAGTCTGTTATACTGAAGTACTAATAGATAGCCCTGAACAGAGTCATAAATGTTGTCGGCAGAGTTTTTCTGTTTGAAACCGCTCTTACTTGGTATTGTCTAGCCATACCTACGAAATAGTTATGTCATCTGTTAGATGAAGAACTGCTACCCCCGGCGAAAAAGATCGCAACACCATAAAAAAATTTAATGTAGTTTAATGAAAATTCGGAGTACGTTTGTCTAGGTAACAATTAAGTGATTAACACTGCATGATCATAGGTTAATATGCCATTGCAAACGAGAACTACTGGTGAACAGTCAATTAGGGCGATTCACAAACAACAACTTAAGTACACATGTTATTCCATAAACGTTATCGTGGAAGTAGGGGCCAGAAGGTGCTGGTGAAAAAAAACACACAATGATTTGGTTATCTTTTATGTTAAAAGGCTTTCTCAGTAATAAATTTTCAAGTCTGGCATTTCTTTAAAAAAATAATTTCAAAACAATTTCAAATAGCTTGACAATTTTCATTATTAAAAGCAGATTACCAGGTATGACATTAACAACTTGCCAATAATGAGATTTTAGCTTGATATACATAAGACGACAGTTAAAAAAACGCTTCTAAAAATAGCTCTAGGTAAAGGATATTGCAAGGTTTGACGTTAACCATAAGAAGATTTAAACTTGTTATATCAATAAGGAAACAATTCCAAAAAAAACTTTAAGTAGCTAGCTTGTACTAAGCAAAAATAGTTGTCTCTCGCCAGTTACACAACTTCTATTTGTTACAAGGTAAATGTGAATAAGCCATCACACAAACCTTCACATTAAAGGAAGTTCCCAAAAAAAAAAAAAAAAAAAAAAAAAAAAAAAAAAAAAAAAAAAAAAAAAAAAAAAAAAAATTCCTTAGCTCTGTGAGGGAGTGACACGTGTAAAACGGCCCAAATCACAATAGGCGGAATAGTTACTGGTGGTCTACAGGGCCACAGCAGATCAGCCCCAAAATTTCCATTACAAGCCGCCACCTCCCCGAGTTACTCAAAACCAGAAGATGTAGCAACGGCGGTGCCTGCACAGACTCCGAACCACAGAGACCCGCGACACCGACTCTAAATCAACCAATCGAGGTGTGAATGAAAACGGCCCGACCAAGAAGCAATTACCACATTCCCGCGGACAGACAACGAAAACTGTGGTGGGGCGACCCCCAACAAAACAACTGGTGAAGAAACTCATACACTTCACTAGAACTTGAAAACCTTCTCTTACACACACTCACACACATCTGTTACATAAAAACAGTACTCAACTTCTCACCCTCCACACCAAAGCTGGGAACACGTCGCACTTCCAAATGCTCGTCAGAGTCACCCGCTGCCAGTGGTTTCAACGGCCGATAAGAAGACATACTGTCCCACGCGCTGATCTGCTGCACCACGGCTTCTAAGCTTCATAAGCCACGTACATGCGGGTAACGCAGACTTATCCCCTGACAGCCAAGAGGTCGGGCAAAGCACGTGACGAGCAGTTGACGACCCCCAACAGCAGGGCCCGCTCGCGCCACCACCTCTCTCTGTCACCGTCCAGTGCGTACTCCCCTATCGTCACGTGACCGTCCACTTGCTCCACCTCCCGCCAGAGGGCGGTAGCGATCCAAACAGCGCGCCAAACCGAAGGCGCCACCGCAAACACTAGACGCGAAGCGAAAGCACTCCGCCTTCGTATGGCAGCTCCTACTGCCATACGAAGTCGCACCACATACCATAACTCCAGGTGTAGGTCCAGGGTGCCTGCCATGCAGACAAGTTGGTCGCAGGCCGTAAACTGGCCTCCTTCTAACCAATACACGACCAACACTGTCCCAGAGGCAGAACCAGCTGTCGTCAGAAAATACAACAACTGCCCACCAATGAGATCTTGCTTGGCGCCAGTAAAGTCGCAAATGGCAGTGGTTTAGCATCAGTGGAATGCGGGCTATAGGGCGTCTGGCTCGGAATTGTGTCCTCGAAGTAACCGATACTCAGCAGTTAGTTGTATCACTGTGGTGTTAACTGCTGCTCATCTTGCTCTAACAAATCCCGAGCCGGCCGCGGTGGTCTCGCGGTTCTAGGCACTCAGTCCGGAAACGTGCGACTGCTACGGTCGCAGGTTTAATCCTGCCTCGGGCATGGATGTGTGTGATGTCCTTAGGTTAGTTAGGTTTAAGTAGTTCTAAGTTCTAGGGGACTGATGACCTAAGATGTTAAGTCCCATAGTGCTCAGAGGCATTTGAACAAATCCCGAACACGATGGACTTCCTTCTTAGTACTGCCACATGCCCGATGTGCCAGCGACTGTACATCCTCGTGACCACCGCTGCCAGTAGTCACATACAGTGGCTACGTTCACGCCAAGTCTTATTGCAATATGGCAGAAGGAGCATCCAGTTCCTCGTAGCGCATTACGTGACCTCGGCCAAACTCAGAGATGTTGATAATGGCGTCCATGTCACTTTAAAGGTATTCTTGACTGACATCAACTCACCACGTCCAATCTCAGAGGTAATTAACCGTCACGATCGTTACATCTGTATTTAAAGCAAACCAGATTTGTATTCTCGTAGTAGCGCTACTAGCGCCACTCTTGTGCGATTGGTGAAGAGATATCATCTTTCGGATGTAGAGAGACGCCTATCAGCTTCCGTTTACGTCACACAACTCCTTCTTGATGTTGCGACTTTTGTTCCGTCAGTGTAAACGTGAAAGCAAAACTCAGTGTCATTCCATGTATAATCCCAAAAGTGCCTTATATGTTCTTTCTCCCAGATTAAAAATCTTAAAATCACGTTATGTTGAGTTTGTACAGAATAACGTGGTACCTGAAAAGAGATGCATTCTCATTGTGAGTACCGCATGAGTCCCGTTGTTCTGAAGGGGTGATCGCCTCAGTTGCCTGCTTGCTGCCGACCTGCACACTATGACCGTTTCCGTCCCCACCTGTTTACTAACAAGGGAACCTCCCCATCGCACCCCCCTCAGATTTAGTTATAAGTTGGCACAGGGGATAGTCCTTGAAAAACTGAACACAGATCAATCGAGAAAACAGGAAGAAGTTGTGTGGAACTATGAAAAAAATAAGCAAAATATACAAACTGAGTAGTCCATGTGAAAGATAGGCAATATCAAGGACGAGAATGAGCTCAGGAGCGCAGTGGTCCCGTGGTTAGCGTGAGCAGCTGCGGAACGAGAGGTCCTTGGGTTCAAGTCTTCCCTCGAGCGAAAATTTTACTTTCTTTATTTTCGCAAAGTTATGATCTGTCCGTTCGTTCATTGACGTTTCTGTTGACTGTAACAAGTTTAGTGACTGTGTTTTGCGACCGCACCGCAAAACCGTGCGATTAGTAGACGAAAGGACGTGCCTCTCCAATGGGAATCGAAAACATTTGATCGCAAGGTCATAGGTCAACCGATTCCTCCACAGGAAAACACGTCTGATATATTCTATACGACACTGGTAACGGCATGTGCGTCATATGACAGGAATATGTTGTCGACCCACCTAACTTGTAAACTTGGCGAATGGGTTTTACCTTGCCCGATTTAGGTTTTCTTGTGGATGTGATAATCACTCCCAAAAAAGTGATGAATACATAAGAGTGTGTCACTATACTGCAACAAACGAATGCAACAGTTTCACTGTCGCAGAGGTTTCCCTATGCTCTGTCAAAACGTATGTTTTTAACGTTTTCTAATTTTTCCTTGTGTAGACCATCAAATCCTCTATATGTCCAAGCAAATCTGAACATGTCCTGGAATTTTGGAGAACGAAGTTGATTATGTGTGAGTGCCTGAACTTTGATAATTGTCTGAAAACAAAAAAAATTGTCGCTCGAAGGAAGGCTTGAACCAAGGAGCTCTGGTTCCGCAACTTCTCACGCTAACCACGGAACCACGGCGCTCCTGAGCTCAGACTTTTCCTTGATGTTACCTATCTTGCGCATAAACTACACAGTTTGTATATTTTGCTTATTTTTTTCACAGTTTCACACAACTTCTTCCTGTTTTCTCGATTGATCTGTGTTCAGTTTTTCAAGGCCTATCCACTGTGCCAACTTATAACTAAATCTGAGGGGGGTGCGATGGGGAGGTTCCCTTGTAAGCAGCATGAGACCGCACTCTTCACACACGGTAGTTACAGGCAATGTTCTTCATCATCAGGCAGTGATATTAAGTTTTTACTGGAAGAAGCGAACGAGCAAGCAAAAATCTCGTTAAGAACTCTGCTTGAGAGGGTAGCACTCACTGGAAACTTCAAAGAGGGAGGAGAAAACCTGGCTAGAGGTACTTCTCAAGGCTTCACTACTTCTGAAACACGTGGAACGAGGAGAAGAAATGTTTTACTTCTACGTAAAATTGCCGACCACGTAATTAGTGGACTGACACCACGTCACAAATGTCCTTTATTTTACTCTGGCTGTATCGTACTATAAGTGACATTGTCAACTGTTGTTGTTGTGGTCCTCAGTCCAGAGACTAGTTTGATGCAGCTCTCCATGCTACTCTATCCTGTGCAAGCGTCTTCATCTCCCAGTACCTACTGCTACCTACATCCTTCTGAATCTGCTTAGTGTATTAATCTCTTGGTCTGCCTCTACCATTTCTACCCTCCACGCTGCCCTCCAATACTAAACTGCTGATCCCTCGGTGCCTCAGAACATGTCCAACCAACCGATTCCTTCTTCTAGTCATGTTGTGCCACAAATTTCTCTTCTCCCCAATTCTCTTCGATACCTCCTCATTAGCTATGTGATCTACCCATCTAATCTTCAGCATTATTCTGTAGCACCACACTTCGAAAGCTTCTATTCTCTTCTTGTCTAAACTATTTGTAGTCCTCGTTTCACTTCCATACATGGCTACACTCCATACAAATACTTTCAGAAACGGCTTCCTGACACTTAAATCTATACTCGATGTTAACAAATTTCTCTTCTTGAGAAACGCCTTCCTTGCCATTGCCAGTCTACATTATATATCCTCTCTACTTCGACCATCATGTTATTTTGCCTCCTAAATAGCAAAACTCATTTACTACTTTAAGTGTTTCATTTCCTAATCTAATTCCCTCAGAGTCACCCGATTTAATTCGACTACATTCCATTATCCTCGTTTTGGTTTTGTTGATGTTCATCTTATATACTCCTTTCAAGACACTGCTGATTCCGTCCAACTGCTCTTCCAGGTCCTTTGCTGTCTCTGGCAGAATTACAATGTCATCGGCGAACCTCAAAGTTCTTATTTCTTCTCCATCGATTTTAATTCTTACTCCGAATTTTTCTTTTGTTTCCTTTACTTCTTGCTCAATATGCAGATTGATAACATTGGGGATAGGTTACAACCTTGTCTCACTCCCTTCCCATCCATTGCTTCCCTTTCATGCCCTTCGACTCTTATACCTGCTATCTGGTTTCTGTACAAATTGTAAATAGCCTTTCGCTCCCTGTATTTTACACCTGCGACCTTCAGAACTATGCTACATTTTTTTTTACGACTTTCCGTTTTAAGAGATTTTCCTCTTGCAGTGCGTGGTCGATCATGTATTGCTTTAGCTAACCCTTTATTTGTGAGACTAGTTATGTTTCGGTACTCTACTGAGTAGCTATTGACGTTTGAACGTCTACGTATTTCGTATTCTAGTTTTAATCTGCCAGGAAGTTTCATATTTCATTTTTACCCCTACAACCACATTCTCACCCTACACGCCGATGGGTATGGCTATGCTATGTCTTCCTCAGAATGCCAAGTACATTTTTGGTGATTTGTAAACAGGACAACTTTGTTGTTTAATGTTTGCTTTTACGTGGGACACATTATGAAAAAGTTGTTTTATCTTCGCGTAATTTGTAAAGTTTGATGTGGTGAAGTTCTTTTATGCTTGTAAATGTCGGAAAGGATGTAGGTTTGTAATTTCCTATTGTTTCGGTTTCTTTTAATACTAATGTTGCTGTTTACATTTAACGCTTTTTACGTGCCAATATGGCACACAACTTTGTAATACGCACCGTAGCAGGTGCTGCAATATTTTACTGTTCAGTGGTTTTAAATAGTTGACTGTGTTTGGTAAAGGATTTAAAAAGAAATAATTTTATTGTTGACTTGGACAGTTCGACATTTAATGATTTTTCACGTGCCAACATGGCAACTTTGTAATAGGCAGTGCATGTGGCACTGCTGTGTACTACTGGCCAGTAATTTTAAGTAATGAACTGTTTTGGCAAAGATTTTTAAAAAGCATTAAGTTAATTGTTGACTTGTACGGTTATTGAATGATTTGGTGTTGTCTTGATGTTTGGAGAATATTTTAATAAATAAAAAAGGTTTCCTGTATCCTGATAGGACGCCCCCTTCCAGAGGTTTCCATCGGCCGCTGTGGCCGAGTGGTTCTAGACGCTTCTGTCTGGATTCGAATCCTGCCACGGGTGTGGATGAGTGTGATGTCCTTAGGTTAGTTAGCTTTAAGTAGTTTTAAGTCTAGGGGACTGATGACCTCAGATGTTAAGTCCCTTAGTGCTTAGAGCCATTTGAACCATTTGATCCAGGCTACGGTCGCAGGTTCGAATCCTGCCTCGGGCATGGATGTGTATGATGTCCTTAGGTTAGTTAGGTTTAAGTAGTTCTAAGTTCTAGGGGACTGATGACCATAGATGTTAAGTCCCATAGTGCTCAGAGCCATTTTGAACCATTTGATCCAGAGGTTTCCCAACGACAGCCGAAGGAGTAAACTACCAGTAATCGGTATGCACTACTGTAAATGTTCACTGCACACTTTTGACATCTTCTGAACTACCATTTTTGACTATCTTTCGTAACTTTTGAAACGGTATTTTCTGCAGTTTTTCATACGCACAAAAATTTGGTAGTAATTGTATTATACATGAGCGTACATTTGGTCTTCTGACCTGTCGGATGATTTGAAAATTGGTCTCGGCCTGCAACTAGTCACTGAATTAATAAAAAGTAAAAATTTGCAGCTTGGACTGGTTTTCCGTTCTGCTGCCTAACAGAAGTTGCTGACCCAAGCTACTCCAGCGTGCTGGAAGTTCGTAAATATTTCGAGTTGTTGGGCGTACAAACATAACTGTTACTGCGGCTACGTGGGGTTTCCTATCGCGGGGTTTCCTACAAGGGTGCAGCAGGTAGCGAAGCTGTCCAGAGCAGCCGGTTCCCTAACGAGGTGTTTGCGAACTGAGCCTCCCCCAATGCTTGTCTACCCCAATCGCTCACCTTCAATGCAGGTGTTCTCACCGTTTCTCAGACAGTGTCGTCGTCGATCAGCATCAATAATTTCGCAGAGTTAATTTGCCGATTCTGGAGTTTCGTCATATATATCATACGAAACTAATTATTTGTATTTGGCGGATCTCATTCACAAAAGTACGCTTTCAACGGTATTTCTAAAATTCTAATTCACAATCTGCTATTTATTGAATTTTTATCTCAACAATACTGATATTTTACTTGGTAAATTTCTTACATAACATAGTCACTCGTCGCGTGAAGCTTCCAGAATTTTTGGTGAGGAAGGGGGAATGAGGACTCAGACAGCTGGTTGCCCACTTTTCTGTCAGAGACTTTTAATCACGATCATATTTGCCTTTATTGTGCTCCAACAGGAGCATTTTTCAGCTGATTATTATGTAGTTCATTTTACAAAGATGAAATTCCTACTAGATGAACTTTGGTGGAGTCATCTATATTAAGCAACGAATTTTATCATCTGTAGATATCAAGAACAACACTCTAGTTATCGAGACTTTATATGCGGCATCTAACCATAGGGAAATATTTTGTAATTTCTGTCAGATGAACAAGCCCATTGTCGCGTATATCTTTATCTAATTACTAACTGTAAACCCTGCGTTGCCGGGATATTTATTCATCCAGTTTTATGTTAGTTCATCCCCTCTTCCCTCATCTCCCTTGTCAATTTAGTCCCATCGCGTCTCTCTATGCACCTCCTCCTTCCGCCCTCCCTCTCCTCCATCTGCCCCCCCCCCCTCTCTCACAACCCTTCCTCCTCCTCTCCATCCTCCTCTCCTTGTCCATCCATCTTCCCGTTTCTGTCCACCTCCTCCTCCGCTTTTTATAATAGTACATAAAATTCACAATAACACCCCTAATTTGTGTATTTATTACAGTGTTGCATTAGTCATTCATCACCTTCCCCCTTTCTCTGTTTACCTGCTGCTCCCTCTCTCTTTTAATCTGCTTCTCTCACTTCTCTGGATGCACCTCCTCCCCCCTCCCAGCCCCCATCACGTTCCCCTCTCTCCGTATATCTCCTCCTCCGCCTCCGTCATGCCATCTCCTCTTTCCCCGTCTATGAAAAAATACGTATATCTGCCAACTTTCATGCTGATTGACGAGACGATGTTGAATTTATTTAAAGGTAGGCCAACCATCCACCATCCAGCGTACATTGGCTTGCGTAAATGCCTTCACCACTAAAACATGCAACCATGAGCCAACTCCTAAGCTGATCAGTCAATCGGTGTGTAATTCTGTTGAAAGGCACCCTCCGCCATACACCGTATAAAATTTCACATAGACGGTGAGGTTCCCCTTGTTTTGACCATCAAATGTACAAAATTTCATCAAGATCGGAGCAACACTGTGGCTTTTGTTGAAATCCGTAAGTAAAGTACCCTCATCATGCACTGAACCAAGTTTTAGGTAGACAGTGACCTTCCTCTTGGTTTGGGAAATAGGAATTCATTTTTATACACCCCGCTCCCTCTATGCCGACTTAGTTGTGAAACATAAATGATAGATTCGAACAAAAGAAATCATGTGATGATTTCTGTCGTATAAGGGGCATCATAGCTATTAAATAATAGTAGCGAGATTACGAGAGCAGTCACTTTCAGTGTTACGTAAAATAACGTTATACCTTGTATATTATCAAGACACAAAATGAAGATGATATGCAATGTGGGACTCCCTTCCGTTTGCGTTTTAAACTCTCGGAGAAATCCTGTGTGGTGAGGAGGGTGGGAGGGGGGTAGCAACTGGAGCCTCGATTTGTTTTGCCGGCCCGGGCCTCTGACAGGTTTGGTGTGTCACTGCTCGTAGGAAACCACACGGTAGGAAACCCCACGGTAGGAAACCCAACGACACCGTTACTGCGAACGTTCGCAGCCTAGCCAACTCCAGTTTACAAGTTACGCGAGCTGTACGTTTGTGCAGAGGCTTAAAGCATCTAACTGCTTCTATCACGCAGAGGTACACTACTGGCCATTAAAATTGCTACACCAAGAAGAAAAGCTGATGATAAACGGGTATTCATTGGAGAAACATATTATAGTAGAACTGACATGTGATTACATTTTCATGCAATTTGGGTGCATAGATCCTGAGAAATCAGTACCCAGAACAACCACCTCTGGCCGTAATAACGGCCTTGATACTCCTGGGCATTGTACAGGTACAGCTGCCCATGCAGCTTCAACACGATACCACAGTTCTTCAAGAGTAGTGACTAGCGTATTGTGACAAGCCAGTTGATCGGCCACCATTGACTAGACGTTTTCACTTGGTGAGAGATCTGGAGAGTGTGCTGGCCAGGGCAGCAGTCGAACATTTTCTGTATCCAGAAAGGCCCGTACAGGATCTACAACATGCGCTCGTGCATTATCCTGCTGAAATGTAGGGTTTCGCAAGGATCGAATGAAGGGTAGAGCCACGGGTCGTAATACATCTGAAATGTCACGTCCACTGTTCAAAGTACGGTCAATGCGAACAAGAGGTGACCGAGACGTGTAACCAATGGCACCGCATACCACCACGCCGGGTGATACGCCAGTATGGCGATGACGAATACACGATTCCAATGTGCGTTCACCGCGATGTCGGCAAACACGGGATGCGACCATCATGATGCTGTAAACAGAACCTGGATTCATCCGAAAGAATGACGTTTTGTCATTCATGTACCCAGTTTCGTCGTTGAGTACACCATCGCAGGCGCTCCAGTCTGTGACGCAGCGTCAAGGGTAACCGCGGCCATGGTCTCCGAGCTGATAGTCCATGCTGCTGCAAACGTCGTCGAACTGTTTCGTGCAGATGGTTGTTGCCTTGCAAACGTCCCCATCTGTTGACTCAGGGATCGAGACGTGGCTGCACGATCCGTTACAGCCATGCGGATAAGATGCCTGTCATCTCGACTGTTAGTGATACGAGGCCGTTGGGATCCAGCACGGCGTTCCGTATTACCGTCCTGAACCCACCGATTCCATATTCTGCTAACACTTATTGGATCTCGACCAACGCGAGCAGCAATGTCGCGATACGATAAACCGCAATCGCGATAGGCTACAATCAGACCTTTATCAAAGTCGGAAACGTGATTGTGCGCATTTCTCCCCCTTACACGAGGCATCACAACAACGTTTCGCCAGGCAACGCCGGTCAACTGCTGTTAATGTATGAGAAATCGGTTGGAAACTTTCCTCATGTCAGCACGTTGTAGGTGTCGCCACCGGCGCCAACCTTGTGTGAATGCTCTGAAAAGCTAATCATTTGCATGACGCAGCATCTTCTTCCTGTCGTTTAAATATCGCGTCTGTAGCACGTCATCTTCGTGGTGCAGCAAATTTAATGGCCAGTAGTGTAGTCCACAACGGACTCTCCCACCACTACCTCTGTCTCCTCGTCTGTCGAGAAGTCAGGCCAAGTTGTTTCGCATTCAGTCCACACTTCACCTCCCACTTCTTTCGTGGGAAGCATTTTTTTTTTTTGGATCAGTAAAAGTTAACGTGTTATTCCAATGGTCTGCTTTTCTTATTTTACGTGAATGACGGCAGTGAAGAAGTTTCCGGTCTACAGAGACGGCAGCAAGCGGAGACTGCTGCGGCAGCGTCAGGCGGACAGAGAGGTGCCTCGGAGCAGATGCGCGACACGTGTGCTTTGGCCGCCGGCAGGTGCGGGACGCGTTTACGACCGGCGGACGGCCGCGCTGCCTGCCTGCCGCCCCCGCACGCCACCTGCGCGTGTGGTCCGGCATCAGCGCGGCCTGGCCAAACGCTGACCGGCGCTCATTACCGCGGCCCCGGCCAGTACCGGTAGGACGGGAACAGAGAGTGCAACCCATCGTCCCAATAACTGTTGAGACACGTGAAGAAATAGTAGCGGCTGCGGCTCGGTATGCGGACATTCGCGACTCCACAGAGAGCTGACGCCGTACTACTCATTACTGAACGTCTAATCAAGCCGCTGGCTTTGTATGACACTGCATACTCTATATCATCATGTAATCGGCACAGTAGGTACCAGAAATGTCCTAAGTATCTAGTACTATAGTATCGTTACTGATCCCAAGGCAACAGTTACAAACCACAATGTTGTACTGAACCGATCAACTGCGTTCATGCGCACGATGATGAAGTGATCTAACTAGTTATTCTGTAAATGGAGGCTAGAGCGTTCCTTCTCTTACGTCCCTGGATCAGAGACCCACTGGCGTCACGTAGTGATGTCCGGCGTGTGAGGCAAACTGCACGCCATAGTGTTCAGCTTTTTCGGAACCGTTTATTGACAAACCATGATTAATTTTCTGTGCTGATACACATACAAGCCCGCCGCTGTGGCCGAGCGATTCTAGGCGCTTCAGTCCGGAACCGCGGGACTGCTACGGTCGCAGGTTCGAATCCTGCCTCGGGCATGGATGTGTGTGGTGTCCTTAGGTTAGTTAGGCTTAATTAGTTCTAAGTCTAGGGGACTGATGTCCTCAGATGTTAGTCCCATAGTGCTCAGAGCCATTTGAACCATTTTGTAAATAAGCGTCAACAGCATAACTTTGACTCGCGAGGCAGAGTTAAATCGTGCCAACTACTCCAATACCATCAGCTAACGCCATGTAGCAATCCAACTGCACTAGTGTGCAAAACTTAAAGGGCGAAAGTAACTTTCGAATGATGTGTCACTGCAAAGTAACATAGCTCGATGAAACCTGGACCATGCCTAGAAAGAACTATTACAGTACGCTACAGAAGGTAACTCCAAGAAATACGAGATCAAACGTAAAGTAATGACACTTTTATTGAAAGAAATAGTTGTACTTCAGTCACTCCGATTTATGATGGTCTCCTGGTCATTATAAAGGGCGGGAAATGGTTCTTAGCCGGCCGGTGTGGCCGTGCGGTTCTAGGCGCTTCAGTTTGGAACCGCGTGACCGCTACGGTCGCAGGTTCGATTCCTGCCTCGGGCATGGATGTTGTGATGTCCTTAGGTTAGTTACATTTAAGTAGTTCTAAGTTCTAGAGGACTGATGGCCACAGATGTTAAGTCCCATAGTGCTCAGAGCCATTTGAACCAAATGGTTCTTAGTAAGGCGCATGATCACCAAGAACGGCAATGCAAACTCTGTAACTTTCTGCCATGCAGGGCACAAAGATGTTAAGGTATTTTGTAGCAGTGCGTTCCATTCCCCCATCGGCATGTGTGACAATTGCTGGATGATAGTTGGTGCATACGTCTCCCCAACGCAATACGTCTCCCCAACGCATCCCATACGTGCTCGATATTCGCCGAACATCCTCTCGCTTCAAGAGCTCCTCCACCCTCGCATCCCTAAAAATGAAGTCAGGGCCGAATGATCCCCTCAAAAGACGGACTACAATGTCACATTGACTGATGAGTGCAACAAAGATATTGCCTTACAGCACCAGAATAGCAGGACCCCTGAAAACTACCTTATTCGACGATGCTGTACGTACCGTCGTATGGAGGGAAGGGAAGTGAGAACAAATGCACCCAGGAACGTTCTGGAACATGATCGTTTTGGTCGTCCTGGTGTTATGTTGAGGAGAGGTACATTGGTGTAGTGGCCTCCAAATCTCTAACACGGTACACACCAGTCAACGCTATTGTGACACTGTATTCCCCCCAAATGTGAATCTGTTCCGGGATGAATTCGGCCCTGACTTAATTTTTAAGGATGACAGTGCACTAGAGCGTCTAACTGCGCAAGTGGAGGAACTTTTTTAAAGAACGAATATTCGGTGAATGGACTGGGCTGCCCGTTCTCCCGACTTAAATCCTTTCGATAACATATGGGCTGCAGTGGGTAGACGTATTACAACACGTCCACGGGCGCCGCCGACCATCCAGCAGTTATAAGTCACGTTGGTGGAGGAATAGAACACCCTACGTCAAAAACTCCTTACCAACTTTGTAGCCAGCACGTGAACACTTTGCAGAGCCGTCAGTGGTGATTGCAGCTGTGTACTGATGTTGTGGGGACCACTTTCAGCCTCTCGTATAAATGTATCACGGTACGAGGGTAGTTTGAAAAGTTCTCGGAATCGCAACGAGAGGTCAGCGCTACCCTAACGAGTTGTTCATGTGATATTCATTTGACTGTTATCTGTAAACTCGTGACCCTTCAGTGCTGTTGGAAGAGAGCTGTGGCGGTGACGTGGCTCTGTTGTTCCCGCGTAGTGATTTGCGAAGATGGAAAAAATCGAGATTAGAGCAGTGATTAACTATTTTATAAAGAAAGGAATGAAACCAAAGGACATTTATGCCGATTTCCGGAATACGCTGGGAGATTCTGCTCATTCATATTCAACTGCTGCCAGCCGAGTGTGCAAACGAATTTAAATTTCGTCGGGAGACCAATGCACTCCTTTTCTAATGTTCAGAGGCCCATCGTAAATCGTGGTGACTTCACTGTAATTACTGTCTTTGAATAACTTGCAGTTACCTTCTGTGCTATACTTTTGCAGTTCTTTCGACGTGTGGCCCAAGTATCATCGAACTACGTTACTTGGCAGTGACTCGTCACGCGAAAGTTACTTTCGTAGCTAAGTTTGACACACCAGTGTGAGACCTCGTAGTCAAGGAAGGCAGGATTCGGCTCGATTGCGGACGGGGTCGTAATCAGTTACTATTGGTTCCCTTTTGCAATTAGACAAATTTATTTTAAAACGGTAATTCCAGACTCAGGAATGAATCAAGATATCACACGTTATTAATGAAGGAATAAACATTTGTGTAATTAATAGTGCTTTCAGTGCGTTACAATTTACCAAATGAGCATAAAATACAGACACAGTAAATAATGTTTTTTAAAAAAACAAGCCAATGTGATCCCAATTACAATTATAAGGCAAGTAAGCACACTCATGGCTGAAGGCCTTTAACGCCAAGAACAGCAATTATTAAAAATTTAACAAACATACTGTAAAACAGCAATGCAATAGCAAAGGTTAATTTAAAAAGACTGGCAACTGATAGCCAAACGGGTGAGACAAATGATGATAAACTTGGTGGCACAATCATTTAAACCTGCTGCAGAGCCAAGAATGGCATTTATATAAAAAATTTTAGAAACATACAATAAAACAGCAAATATAATAGTAAAACACAAGGGCCAGTCACAGACGGTGCACCAGGAATCGACCTCTGAGTAGGTCTGGCAAAAAACACTTTCGCAAGCGATGAGACAGGCAGCCAAGAGTTGCATTCGCTTCATAAAATGGTAACTCAGACTAGTGGCAGTCTAACGAACGACTAATGATAATCTTGTTGAGGCTACCAGACGTCCAATAAACCAAATGCCAAATGTAAGACTACGCCAAGGCCGGAACCGGCAGTCTGGACTCCGCCCGCAGAATATTGTGCTTAGAGCGCCCGGAACGAGAAAGGAATCACTACCACCAGAGTAGAAGAATCGCCAACCAACCTACAACCTGTCAAAACTACACGCCTCACCAAACAGCAGCGGCAAGGCGAGTAAACGTACACTGCCGTTACATACCCTGGCCTCCAGGGCAGGTAACTGGGGTGTTAGCGGCCACGAGGCAGGAAAATTGCCGCTGGTTGAACTTAAGGAATAGTAACAAACTGAAAGCAATAAATATTAATTAGAAGTCCAGGAAAACTAATCAGATCCACCTTCACCAAGCACTCCACTCGCTGCTCTATCTCTCAGCAACACTACTAGCAGCAACACGAACCCAAGCCACTGGAGAATCGCAAGATCTCGCAGTGGTGGAGGTTTCTCTACTTGAATCCAAATGCACTCAACTTAAAGCTTGCGGGATACGTTTTACGACGAGGTCGTGCATTCTCGTGACCACAAGCCTTCGATCCGGGAGTCCATGCGCGCCGCCAGCGGTTCCTGCGTGTTGCCGCACTGTGCGGACCTGGCTCCTCTTGAGTCCCCAACCTAACTGCACACTGACACGACCGAGAACAACGACGTCGCCCCAAAGATAGGGCCACAGTTACTACATATCGATAACCGCCGCTGCTGCCACTAGCGGACAGGCAACGTTTGGGAAACCAAGTGGCGCCAGTCAACACGAGTAGAAGACAATCAACCGCAACCATGCCAACTAAACGATACCGTCTGACCTGCAACAGAGGACGGAAATCTACAAACAGCACCAACGCGATCCGCAGCACGGCTCACAGTGTGCTTTTAAAAACTCTCAGATCGGATCACTGGGTTGGTAAACGAGCGCCGCAAACAGTCGCTACACCTTTACCAACCGGTACTTAGCACCTCCTCCATAAACAAAACAGGACAATAGTCCTAAGTCAAAAACGTGTACCCAAAACTGTGTATAATGTCCACTGGAGCGAATGGATTTTTCTGCCTTATTTAAGGAATCGCCAAGTCCTCCTCATCGTTACCAAACAACACACCCAGTTAGCTCAGTCCACACGTTCTGATAAGAGACTTCTGTCCATCTACTGCTCTCGCTGCATGAGTCGCTCCGTTTCTCACAAAACAACTGAGCCCTACACACGCATGTAAACGTACCTGACAACTCTTTAAATTTTCCTAAGCAGAAGAATAATATCATTGATCACTGAGGGTTAACGCTCTCGAACTCTTGTAGACAATACTGTTAAAACTACAGCTCTGTGCCACAGGGTCCACAACTCTAGTTGCACCCTCCCAAGAACTGTCGGCTGACTCCTCATTTGATCATCTCCAAAATTCAGACGTTTGGCTTGTGAGCGTCAGGTATTTCCTGCTAACGTTTATTGTACTTGTTATAAGTTACTGCTTCCTGTCAATACTTTCAGATGTTTCCTTCCCAAAGAGTGTTAGGAACCTACGCCCTTGAAACATCATATTTTCATTTAACCGGTTTAAGGAAAGAACAGACTCTAGACTGGATAACAGGCCCTGGCACCAGGAAACCGGGAAATTGGTGCTGGCGTTCACAATAGCGGCCAGCTACGCAATAGGCGCATCCACGAAACTGTGTCTTACAAGTCCAATACGCATACACGTAATTTGAGAAACTTTAGTTACGCAGAAACATCGATCCGAAAAGAAAGTCAAAGATCAAACTGCTGTCGAACAAGTGTAGTGCTATGTCGGCGTGGAACAGCGCCGTAAGCATTCAACGAGGCCGCGATAGATATTCTCGGCACATTTCGAAACCCGCACCCGCGCTTCCTCACGTCAGTTTTCTGTTACCTGATGAATCTATCCCTCTCACGCCGTACGACTACCAACAAAACGACTCTGCTTGCCGACGGGTTTTCAGCTCACGACGACTTTCGCTGTTCGAACGAGTTTCGTTTCGAGCGGAATTCCCTTCGTAAATACCATCGCCTGTGAACGGTGTGCTCCGTGTCACTGCAGTCTTCAATATTTTGATTTCACAGCTCAATACCAGAGCTGGCTACGGGGGTCTAATCTTCAGTGTTTCCGTAGCAAGGAAACGCATGTTAAACGCCTAGTGACGTGCAGGAGAGGAAAAAGAAAAGGAATAAAAACACGCTGGTGATGGAGAAATGATGGCCAAAACTGATTTGAGAGTTTTCACAGTGGCAGGCGGATATACAACGCTAAAGATATCATAGTTGTGACCTAGTAAATAGAGGCTAACAGCTGACAAGCCGAATGAAATAACACAGCGTGTTAACAGTGTTGTGAGATTTAAGCGATACTGAGACTAAGACAGAGAAAAATCCGCTGATTACGGCGAAATTTCAGCCGAAAATAGTTTGGAGATAATAAATTAAGCGTTAACAAAAAAATGTTCAAATGTATGTGAAATCTTATGGGACTTAACTGCTAAGGCCATCAGTTCCTAAGCTTACACACTACTTAACCTAAATTATCCTAAGGACAAACACACACACCCATGCCCGAGGGGGGACTCGAACCTCCGCTGGGACCAGCCGCACAGTCCATGACTGCGGCGTCTTAGACCGCTCTGCTAATCCCACAACATATATTTGGGGCATATGAAAATGCCAATGACTCAAAAATACAATATTCCCTCAAACAATCCGTAATAATAGTGTTGATTTATTTTATGAAAAAATTTTCAAAAATTGTGGGTAACTGCTTTGTGTGTTAAAATGTCTACATTTTATTTTATGAAAGAACAATTGCTAAAATGAAATTATCGTATGGCGTTGATGACCTGGAGGCCCCAACGTGGGGAAGTTCGGCCGCCGAATGCGAGCCACATTGGGCGACTCGAGTGCCGGTGATGAGGATGAAATGATGATAAGGAGAGCAGAAAATCTCCAAACCGGCCGAGAATCGAACCCGGGCCAGTTGCATGAGAGGGAAGCACGTTACCACTCAGCTAAGCAGCACACAATTGCAAGTTTGTGCAAATAAAAATATTACAGCAAAATAAAAGGTCTTTCATTTGAACTTACTGCAGCCTGACCAGAGCTCATTCACGTCTTCGGCAGTCCTCGACGCTTTCTTGTAGCCTCTTGACCTAATTTTCCCAACAAATAAAAACCCAAAGTTGTTAAGTCAATGACTGCGATGGACATTTAATGTTCCCGAACGACCGATTTGACTATCTCCAGCTGCAGAATGGACTGGACATCATGATTTTAAAACGTTGTTATTTTATTATGGGTCTCTTTAAATTGCTATACTATCTAGTCTGTTATAACAGTTGAAGTAAAGCCTGCACTCTCTATCCTATACTTGGATAACAGAACAATTTATTAGAGAATATTAAAAAAATACCGTACTCCTTTGTAAATAGGTTTTCTACCAAAATGCCGGCATCTTTTTCTATGTGTCAGAAGTAAGCGCAACTTGCACGCTCTTTTTTAATCATATAACACAACAAGATAATCAAATTACATGAAATGAACATATTAATTAATACTAAGACACGAAAATGAAATTGTTACTCTTGCTTGTATGATGACTCGTGATAGCAAACGACGCGAGAAATAATACGGAGTGACATTCAATATATGGTACTTCAAATCTACTGACAAACATCAGCCGTGTTCTGTTTTAGCTACCTGTGTGAACTAATAAATGATATTGCAATGCTATTCAGTTTAAATGGTTTGTCGAATGTTGTTGCCAACTTGTCCTTTTCGTTAAAGTTGGTTATTTACGTAACATAACCTTCTATAGTTGATGAGTTATTGTTTTACGTTTATTTACAAATGAGTCCTTAATCGAAAGTGCTAAGCTTTCATTCGTCTACTGGTCTAATTTTCTTTTTTATTCAGTAGCTGACAAGTTCATACTCGTAAATAAACAATGACTTACGACATTCTCAAGAGCTGCAGTGTCTTATTTTTGTCTCCGCTGAATTTCCTCAAAGACGAGAAAGATGTCAGAGAAGACATGTCTTTGAATGATGTTGCCTCGTTGACGCTGCCCTAAAATCTGCGACCGCCTCTGAAAGAAGATAAAATGGACGATCTTGGTAACAGCGTACCGGTTGAGTTTTATATAAGTAAAGGGAAGATAAAATTTGACTTTTATGAAATTTTGAGCTGGGAGCCCACCGTTAGATACGTTGCTACTTGCTGAAAGTGTTAACAACCTCGGAATTTCATGTCCAATCAAAAAAGAATAATGTTGATACACTACATGTCTGTTCCAAATTTGTCTTATCAGACCGTGCACATTTATTTTAGCAGCTATACACAACACGTAAAATGCTCGAATGATCCATACAACCAGTAGCTTCTGCCTTTTCAAACTTTTCTTTGCTGTGCATACAATGTTTAATAATTAAAATATTTCTCCTTAATACACCCCTGAAGGAAAAAGTCAGTTTGATACATTTCAGCATGACATGAAACTGTTCACAGTATTGTCGGGAATTCCTACTTATTAACCTTTAACCTATCTCACAGTTCAGACACTGGGTCGTAATCTTTCAATAATCTTCAGATATAACGTAAGTGTAACCTCCACTTGCGTAATAATGAGGCGTGGAAAACTGTTATTCCACAACGTTCACCTCGTCTTTACTTTGCCAAGCAAAGTCAGAAAGATCGCTGAACTACTGCCGCAACTACTCACAGTCCAAGCTCATACCAGCTACGAAAGTGTCTAACAATCAGATTAAAATCTTCACGTATCACGTCAGTAGCACTCCTGTACATCCTTCTACCGACTCACTAACTCGCTTCTCTTGTTCCAGCGATAAAATCTCCTCAATATTGATAATATTTTCTTGAAATAAAATATATCCTTAATTGAACCAAAGCACTACTTTACATAGAGAATGATAATTTCAGATGTTATGATTACAGCTTAGATAATATTTTACACATGTCAAAAACAGAATGTACTTGTAATTTTACAGTTTGCCAGAAGACATACACTAGCAAAATAAACGATACTTTACACGAAAAATTTCATGAATGAAGAAAAAGGTTGTACATACAGATGAACACAAGAATGCTAATAAAAATTCCGTTTAAATTTATTTTCCAACACTTGCGGGGTCATGTGTGTAAGGAACTGTAAGAATTTTTGACTCTCTTAGGATCCCAACGACAAAACTGGGCCAATGATACGAACCTTGAAAAGCTTGCATCACACGTAGGTTATGAATTTCTTTCAGTCAGCGTGGATTTTTGACTGACAAAATGATTCAAAATCATGCTTAGATCACTGCATCACCCTGCACTTTTCGTAGAGAATATTTTGCAAACTGTAACCGATTATGAAAGCCATTCGCCAGGAGAGAAACATGTATGATAAATGCAATGAATGCGTTGTGAAGTAGTTTCCGCAGAACTCTCCTTCGGCTGAAACCACTTGCACATTCAGGACGCCATGTAGCGTCATGTGAATTGTGGGATACCGCTGTTAAAAAAATTGTTGCATTTCTCTCAGCGTTTACTGTTCTTTTGCGTTGGCAGTTTTTATTCTTCGCACTTACAGTTCCACGAAACATTTTTGTGCTGTTTGAGGAGGGCTCTCAGCGTTGAACCGCAATGCTTCTCTGACACTTTGGCGACATTCACCATAGTAGAAATCCGTTCCACTTTTCTGGTCTTACCGTAGATTGTGACATTGTGAATAACTCCACAAGCAAGTTGTCTGATCACTACAACAGCAGTGATCCGACTGCTGTGAATCATGGGCACAGGTAAAAATAGAAACCGTCCTTGAGTTACGAGTTTGTGTACATGTTGTAGCGTCCCCTTTGAAATATTATGAAATACTGTGCTGGTAAACTTCTACGTTATTTGATACAAAGACAGATGAGTAAAACTGAACGTACGCAGACAGTTCTCTCTTTACTTATTCTGATCGTCACTAAACTGACACACAATATTTTTTTATTGCAACGCAATCTGACTTTCAAAAATTCCTACAAAAGAATGGCCCTGACTAACAATAACCTATACCTTTCATGAATCACTTACCTCACAAAAATCTTAAATACTCGAACTACTGCAATACAGCGAGCGCCAATACTGCCAGCTAAATAAAAGATTATAACTGCGGAAGGCACTAACTACTGGTAGGCATAGACAGCATATGAAAAATTTTGATAGAGAACAAACAATGTATTTACCTTAATAATGTTCAAAAGTCATCATGTATATATCTATCAATTCATGGCATTCAATTTTACAAATTTCCTTTTTTTGGCGGACACACGTCCAGATCGACCGCTCATAGTAACCTCTCAAAACTCTGGCATCTCTCTCTCCACATCCACCACTGCTGGCGGCTCACCTCCATCTGCCCAGCGCTACGTGCTGTTCACATCCAACTGCCCAACACTACACAAGCGAATATTCCAACAATGAGTCCAACCAAGCACAGGCTGCACAGCACATTCAGTGATTTTCATACAGAGCGCTACGTGGCGTTACCAACGTAGAAACCGAAACAGCCTACTTACAATGTAGTACAACACGGACGCGTTCTTAGTTGGAGTGACAGTTGTTTGTGACCCTACTATCTTGTTACAATATGACCGAGTTCCACATATGTTATGCCCCTGAAGTCCTCTTCGAATGTTCTTTGAAATACTAAAAGAGGCCAGTAATGTTTTTTCCCCTTTTTTCTAAATCTTGACATTTACTTCATGCATTGGTGCCACATATCGTGTAACTGCTGACTGATTCTGAAATTGGATTTTATTAAAATACGGGTGCACATTTCTGTCGTACGTTACGGACTTAGTGAGATCGCTGTGCAGTGTCCTCTGAAGTCATTAAAAGTTTTCAAACGAACTTTTCCAATGCACAAGAAATCTGACTATAGCGACTTCACACTAATCGTGAAGTAATGAATGTCGTCAATCTTTTAAAACACATTTCTCTGGCCCGACAGCTGTTGTCAATAATCATACGAGGTCGAAAAGAGTGGCAGAATGCGTGTAGGAGAAAAACCAGCCAACTATTCCACATTAGCACGGACATTTATCAAGAACAAACGGACAAGTACGAGCACAGCTCGTGCTCTGAGCGTTCCGTACAAACGTATAAAGATGATAACAATACATTTGCATGACTCAGCGGCCTGGCGCAAGTGTTTCTACTGGACTCCACTTCGGCGACTTGTGTGCCTACCCCAGTTGTCCAACTGCGTAAAGGGGAGCTATAGCTTAACGTAGAATCCAAACCACATCTTATTTTAGTGACACCTGTCGTCGTTTAAAGGTGGAAGGTATGTTGAAACGAAAATTGAAAAGTCCGTGATCCGACCGAGATACGACACCGCGAGATTTACCACCAGACCACCAGGGCAGACATGTACAATGATCAGATAGGAACATTATGACCAACCACCTAATGGCTGGTATGTCCTTTTTGGCATGGATAACAGCGCGACGCGCCGTAGCTTGGAATCTACACTCCTGGAAATGGAAAAAAGAACACATTGACACCGGTGTGTCAGACCCACCATACTTGCTCCGGATACTGCGAGAGGGCTGTACAAGCAATGATCACACGCACGGCACAGCGGACACACCAGGAACCGCGGTGTTGGCCGTCGAATGGCGCTAGCTGCGCAGCATTTGTGCACCGCCGCCGTGAGTGTCAGCCAGTTTGCCGTGGCATACGGAGCTCCATCGCAGTCTTTAACACTGGTAGCATGCCGCGACAGCGTGGACGTGAACCGTATGTGCAGTTGACGGACTTTGAGCGAGGGCGTATAGTGGGCATGCGGGAGGCCGGGTGGACGTACCGCCGAATTGCTCAACACGTGGGGCGTGAGGTCTCCACAGTACATCGATGTTGTCGCCAGTGGTCGGCGGAAGGTGCACGTGCCCGTCGACCTGGGACCGGACCGCAGCGACGCACGGATGCACGCCAAGACCGTAGGATCCTACGCAGTGCCGTAGGGGACCGCACCGCCACTTCCCAGCAAATTAGGGACACTGTTGCTCCTGGGGTATCGGCGAGGACCATTCGCAACCGTCTGCATGAAGCTGGGCTACGGTCCCGCACACCGTTAGGCCGTCTTCCGCTCACGCCCCAACATCGTGCAGCCCGCCTCCAGTGGTGTCGCGACAGGCGTGAATGGAGGGACGAATGGAGACGTGTCGTCTTCAGGGATGAGAGTCGCTTCTGCCTTGGTGCCAATGATGGTCGTATGCGTGTTTGGCGCCGTGCAGGTGAGCGCCACAATCAGGACTGCATACGACCGAGGCACACAGGGCCAACACCCGGCATCATGGTGTGGAGAGCGATCTCCTACACTGGCCGTACACCACTGGTGATCGTCGAGTGGACACTGAATAGTGCACGGTACATCCAAACCGTCATCGAACCCATCGTTCTACCATTCCTAGACCGGCAAGGGAACTTGCTGTTCCAACAGGATAATGCACGTCCGCATGTATCCCGTGCCACCCAACGTGCTCTAGAAGGTGTAAGTCAACTACCCTGGCCAGCAAGATCTCCGGATCTGTCCCCCATTGAGCATGTTTGGGACTGGATGAAGCGTCGTCTCACGCGGTCTGCACGTCCAGCACGAACGCTAGTCCAACTGAGGCGCCAGGTGGAAATGGCATGGCAAGCCGTTCCACAGGACTACATCCAGCATCTCTACGATCGTCTCCATGGGAGAATAGCAGTCTGCATTGCTGCGAGAGGTGGATATACACTGTACTAGTGCCGACATTGTGCATGCTCTGTTGCCTGTGTCTATGTGCCTGTGGTTCTGTCAGTGTGATCATGTGATGTATCTGACCCCAGGAATGTGTCAATAAAGTTTCCCCTTCCTGGGACAATGAATTCACGGTGTTCTTATTTCAATTTCCAGGAGTGTATGAGGCCTTGATAGTTCGTTAGAGGAAGTTGGCAGTACATCTTCACACAAAAGTCACCTAATTCCCGTAAATTCGGGGGAGAGGTGTGATGACCTCTGACGCCACATTCAATACCATCCCACGTGTGTTCGTTTGGGTTTAGATCTGGCGAGTTGAAGGGGCCAGCACATCAACTATAACTTGTCACTGTTCTCGGATTACTCTCTCACACTCCTGGCCTTCTGACAGGGCGAAGTATCTTGCTGGAAAATGCCACTGCCGTCGGAAAACATGATCATCATGAAGGGGTGCCCAAGGTCTGCAACCAGTGTGCGATACTCCTTGGCCGTCATGGTGCCTTGCACGAGCTCCACTGGACCCGTGGATGCCCAAGTGAATGTTTCCCAGATCCGTCTTGCGGTACAGGTGATAGGGAGCTGTTTCCCTGAAGGGCGACGGATTCGGGACCTCCTATCGACATGACGAAGAAGGTAATGCAAATCATTAGACCACGCAATGCTCTGCCACTGAGCCAAACTCCAGAGCCGAAGATCACGCGCCTATTTCAGTAGTAGTTGCCGATGTTGTGGTTTTACCATTGGGTTAGGTCGTCGGCTAAAGAGGCCAATCTTGAAGATTGTTCAGTGCACTGTGAATTCAGACACACTTGTACTCTGTCCAGCGTTAAAGTCTGATGATAGTTCCTCCACAGTTCGCCGCCTGTCATGTTTTACTAGTAATCAGCCCTGCCTATGACGTCCGACGTTCGTAATGATGTGCGACTTCCCCAACACACGACGTCCGGATGTGGTTTCACCTTGGTTTCGCCACGTGTTGAACACACTCACCACAGCACTCCTCGAACACCTTACAAACCGTCCGTTTCCGAAATGCTTTGGCCGAGCCTCCGGGCCATTACAATCTGCCCTCGGTCAAACTCAGATATATCGGGCGCCTTCCCCGTTCTACACACGGACAGCAGGCCCAGTGATACTACATGCACCGTACGTCTGTCCGACTAGTAGTCATTCCTCGCCAGATGACGCTGCTATCACCTCGTCGGACTTATATCGATAGTAAATCGGTGGTCATAATGTTCTGGCTGATCAGTGCATATAGACCATTCATCTATAGAATTTGATGAGAGGTTTTGCGAGTATTAATCACAACGTGTGACATATATCGTTGAACCTTTTGATATCATTGTCTTAGAAGCTTAAATTGTTTATAAAGCCAAGAGACTGTAGTAGGCATTAGTATGTGAGATAGATTTCAACTTCATACCTCTAGCCGTTCTTGAGAAATACAACAAAGTGATATAACAAAGGTTCCGTTTTTACCGATTGAGGCGTCGAACCGTGGAAACCAGGAAACCTCTCCTCGAATTTTGGAAATCATTTAACAAATCAAAACATCTTAATATTATTGTTCCCTAAGGAGTTTGATTTTTTTATAACAAACTCTCTAGGCATTAACCTATCAAGAGCATGTCACCGGAAAGAACGAGACACAGTTGTTCTGATAAACATATTAGAAATCAAACATTCGTTACTGGTTGGAAAAGGAAGTCACTAGAAGACAAGTTCACAAGTCAAACCAAATCCAAGTACTTCGTACGAATTGTTAGTAGTTATCGTCAAACCTGGTTTGTGACCATTCATTTTGCTCAAGGAAGTCTGTAGGGCATCATGAAGCAATAACAACATGGGTGGATGAGTAAAAACGTATAGATCTTTCAACAACCAAACTGAAATCCGATAAAGAAAACTCAAGCGAAATTAAGCCACGGAATGCCCTTGATAGCTGAATTTCATCACAACCAAATCGTTTAATCTTAAGAGCGCTTGAAAGAAGAATATGTTTCTGATCACAGCGTCAGCTCACGACTAACAAACACAGAAATTTTCTAAAACTTCACAGGCTTTGCGTACCTGCGCCTAATCCCTGAGTGGGGCTGTGGAGGCCAGCTAATCGTCAAGAAACGATATCAGGAACTCACGTACCCTGTTTACTTGACAGTAGGATAAAAAGGCCTGTGGTCGGTGCTCAAGTCTGCGAGCAGTTCACCGCACAAAAATGTCCGCCCCTGTAGCTGAGTGGTCAGCGTGACGGATTGCCGTCCTCTGGGCCCGGGTTCGATTCCCGGCTGGGTCGGAGATTTTCTCCGCTCAGGGACTGGGTGTTGGGTTGTGTTCATCATCATTTCATCCCCATCCGGCGTGCAGGTCGCCCAATGTGGCGCCGAATGTAATAAGACCTGCGATATGGCGGCCGGACCTGCCCCGCGAGGGGCCTCCCGGCCAATGACGCCAAACGCTCATCATCATCATCATCATCACCGCACAAAATTTGAACGTAAGTTCCGTGTAATTCTGCATCACTCGCTCGTTGACCTGCCTGACCAGTCGCGAGATGAGGTCTTCGAACAGATCGAGAGTAGCTGTTGTATTCAGCCCAGACATGTCTAAAGGCTGCTCAGAAAACTAAAAATTCAACGTATGTTAGCACGCTTCTACAAAGAGAAGCTAGACTGATATATTGATTCTACGATCACACATATACCCCCCCCCCTCCCAATAACTACACGTTTATATGTCACTGGGATAACTGTGGCTGTGGATAACGTAGGATGCTGATTTGAAATAAAAGGAAATAAAATCAGTCAAGTTAGCTCCCTACGAAATCCTTCACCCAGGCATGGGTATGTGATAAGCAAACAACATACACTCCTGGAAATGGAAAAAAGAACACATTGACACCGGTGTGTCAGACCCACCATACTTGCTCCGGACACTGCGAGAGGGCTGTACAAGCAATGATCACACGCACGGCACAGCGGACACACCAGGAACCGCGGTGTTGGCCGTCGAATGGCGCTAGCTGCGCAGCATTTGTGCACCGCCGCCGTCAGTGTCAGCCAGTTTGCCGTGGCATACGGAGCTCCATCGCAGTCTTTAACACTGGTAGCATGCCGCGACAGCGTGGACGTGAACCGTATGTGCAGTTGACGGACTTTGAGCGAGGGCGTATAGTGAGCATGAGGGAGGCCGGGTGGACGTACCGCCGAATTGCTCAACACGTGGGGCGTGAGGTCTCCACAGAACATCGATGTTGTCGCCAGTGGTCGGCGGAAGGTGCACGTGCCCGTCGACCTGGGACCGGACCGCAGCGACGCACGGATGCACGCCAAGACCGGAGGATCGTACGCAGTGCCGTAGGGGACCGCACCGCCACTTCCCAGCAAATTAGGGACACTGTTGCTCCTGGGGTATCGGCGAGGACCATTCGCAACCGTCTCCATGAAGCTGGGCTACGGTCCCGCACACCGTTAGGCCGTCTTCCGCTCACGCCCCAACATCGTGCAGCCCGCCTCCAGTGGTGTCGCGACAGGCGTGAATGGAGGGACGAATGGAGACGTGTCGTCTTCAGCGATGAGAGTCGCTTCTGCCTTGGTGCCAATGATGGTCGTGTGCGTGTTTGGCGCCGTGCAGGTGAGCGCCACAATCAGGACTGCATACGACCGAGGCACACAGGGCCAACACCCGGCGTCATGGTGTGGGGAGCGATCTCCTACACTGGCCGTACACCACTGGTGATCGTCGAGGGACACTGAATAGTGCACGGTACATCCAAACCGTCATCGAACCCATCGTTCTACCATTCCTAGACCGGCAAGGGAACTTGCTGTTCCAACAGGACAATGCACGTCCGCATGTATCCCGTGCCACCCAACGTGCTCTAGAAGGTGTAAGTCAACTACCCTGGCCAGCAAGATCTCCGGATCTGTCCCCCATTGAGCATGTTTGGGACTGGATGAAGCGTCGTCTCACGCGGTCTGCACGTCCAGCACGAACGCTGGTCCAACTGAGGCGCCAGGTGGAAATGGCATGGCAAGCCGTTCCTCGGGACTACATCCAGCATCTCTACGATCGTCTCCATGGGAGAATAGCAGCCTGCATTGCTGCGAAAGGTGGATATACACTGTACTAGTGCCGACATTGTGCATGCTCTGTTGCCTGTGTCTATGTGCCTGTGGTTCTGTCAGTGTGATCATGTGATGTATCTGACCCCAGGAATGTGTCAATAAAGTTTCCCCTTCCTGGGACAATGAATTCACGGTGTTCTTATTTCAATTTCCAGGAGTGTAAATAAAAATCTGAGCGTGGCGTGGCCACATTAATCATTACAAATTTCATGAAAGATGGCTGTGACAGACACCTTTCCATGGCACAAAAGTACAGATATATTAAAATATAAGTGGTTTCATAGTGCCGCAACTATAAACTTCAAAATTTGCTTGCATACATAAGCAAATCCACTGAACTGGTGAGAACCACACCCACACAGTCTTTCTCCTATATTTAGCTGGTGATCACACCATGTATATGCATCAAGCCACAATCGAGAGATTACAGGAAAACAGTATGTTGTGTAGGAAGTGAAATGGGTCATCAACTTTCAGGAGGGGTCTCGTTCTCTGGAACTCTATAGGTTGCGCTTCAAAGATTACGAATGGAGTGTCAACGTTTTCTTTTATTTTATTTTTGATATCCTTGTGCAGACTATTGGCCATTAGTTTAATGTGGACGCATACACTGTCTCTCTGGAACGTATAGTTTGATGAGTGGTAGGTAAATAAATCATTTTCGAAACGGAATTGGCCGTGCGGTTATAGGCGCTTCAGTCTGGAACCGCGTGACCGCTACGGTCGCAGGTTCGAATCCTGCCTCGGGCATGGATGTGTGTGATGTCCTTAGGTTAGTTAGGTTTAAGTAGTTCTAAGTTTTAGGGGACTGATGAACACAGATGTTAAGTCCCATAGTGCTCAGAGCCATTTGAACCATTTTCTGAATCGGAATTCATTTTGGGAAATTCGAGGTTTGGACCCTGTAAGGCGCCACAGTTTGAGAAACACAAAAGGGGCATTACATCGTGAAGTAAATTACAAAAGGGATTCTCAGTTTTGACTTCCAACTTGACTGCAGGATCTGCATCATTAGTGTTGAAACTGATACACATGATGAAGTAAATGCAGCTATGCATGTATTATTTTAGTTAGAATGTCGGCTCATGTGTTGAGTTGTGTAATGTATGCGTGTATTAAATCGGGGACCTAGAAACGATGGACAGGCTTCGTCCTGCTGTAGCCCTCAAAGGTTCACAGCCCCACAACAGGCCACCCCACCCCCAACACCGCCCCCCCACCGGACCCAGGGTTATTGTGCGGTTCGGCCCACAGTGGACATCCCCCCTCCCTCCCTCCCGCCCTCGGCGGGAACATATACCAGAGGAGTGTAACCCCAAATGTTTGCGTGGTAGAGTAGTTATGGTGTACACGTACGTGGAGACAGAGTTTGCGCAGCAATGACCGACATAGTGTAACTGAGGTGGATTAAGGGCAACATGCCTGCATTCGACGAGGCAGATGGAAAACCGCGTTAAAAACCATCCACAGGCTGGCCGACACACCGGACCTCGACACTGATCCGCCGGGCGGATTCGTGTCGGGGACCGGCACACCTTCCCGCTCTGGAAGCAGCGCGTTAGACCGCGTGGCAAGCCGGGCGTGCGTGTTGAGGTACTCTGCCTATGTTACAACAGTAGCATACTTGAAAGTAATCGTAGTACCCAAGACAAAATAGTTAACCCATGTAAGACCTATTGAGAACTAGTGAGAAAAATGGTTTTGGGATAGCCGTCCCACTCTAACAATCCACCAGTAAGTACATGCAGTGCTCAGATTGTGCTGCATACTTGCATAAAAGTGAGCTAGAACTCTGTCGTTTTACAGCCTCGTTACCTGACGGATCTTTAGTGACACATTATCCAATAATAAAAGAAGAACGTCTGTGAGGAACAAGAGCAAGATCTGTCTCGTTAGTCTGTTTGGCAATAGATGTGGTCAAATTATCCAGTCACCAATATTTCAGCCCACACTGATTGTGTGTTGTTTAGTTCCAAGTACTTGCACATGCTGATTTTGGTCTGCTCAGATACGAGTGTTTTGCTACTTCACATTGGCGTGTAGAATTAACATGTGATAAACGGAGAAATGCTCGTAAATGGGGATTTGTGACTGAAATACACAGTTGTGTATATCTAACTGCACAAATTGTGCAGGTCGCGGGTAATCCTCCGATATTATTGCTGGACTTTCCGTAAATGGTATAAATGCTGCAGCTGTTCACAGTCAACATACCACACTTTTTCATGTTAAGGGCCCAAGGACTGCGCCACTTGGCTGCTATTTTCTGAGATTGTGAGTCGTTTGATTTCTTGTTTATTATCATATCTACAGCTGCTTCTTTTCTGAGTCACCTGAATCTGTGTTTGCTGTTGGTTTTAATGATTTTGGGGTCAAGATAGAGTATTGTTTATCCTGTTTCCATTACTAAAGTGAATTGAATATTGTAGTGTGTGTTACATACATGCATGTACTGTATAAACTCTTTATTTGTGCTATGAGACATATATCATCTGTATATACAGGATGTTTCCGTAAGAGCGTGCAAAAGTTTAACATGACAGAGGACGCCCCACTGAACAGTTTGTGGTAGTGAACCTGAGGTCGGAGAAGCCAACTTAAGGAGATAATGGGAATGAAATCTCAGTACTGCGTATTTTTTATTTACGTCAGTTACAATTAACTGAAAATATCATCATTAACACAATGAACGTACCATTTGTACTATATCTTACAAAACGTGCTGAAACTCACGGCCATCAACCTCAGTGCAAGCATGACATTGAGGAACAAGATTCTGATGCACCCTGTCAAATATCTCAGGTGTGTTTCGAATCACATCACAGGCAGCTACAATTCTGTCAACTATGTCCATCTCCGTATACACTGGGGCTGATGCACAATTGACTTTAGGTGCCACCATAAGAAATAATCAAGGGGATTCAGCTCAGGCCATGGAAAAGGATCTCCCCTTCCTATCCAGCGACCACAGCTTTGAGATGGTTGCGGACGTCCATACTGAAGTGAAGCGGTGCACCGTCATGTTTTATCCACATCCTCTCGCGAACAGTCAAGGGTACGTTCTCCAAAAACTCAGGCAGAACTCTTTACATGAACCTCAAATACAGGTGGCAATTCAGGTGGCCAGGTAGAAAATACAGCCCAGTGAGATTTTCACGTACAATGCCGGACACGAGATTCATAAAATGTACTTGGTGGTGTGACTCTACCACAGAGTGAGGGTTTTTCTCATGCCACACATGGCTATTCCTGCTGTTCTAAATACCATCGCGATCAAAAGAGGCATTTTCAGCAAACATCACGATTTGGAGGTGTAACGTCCCCTCAGAAAATTTAATGAATTACTGTGCTGATAAACCTCTTACATTATTTGATTTTCAAACAGCTCAGCAGAACTGAATGTACTCAGACATTTCTCTCTTTACCTATTCTGATCAACACTAAACTGACACACAATATTTTTAGTGCAACGCAATCTGACTTCAATAATCCCTGCAAAAGAATGGCCCTGACTAACAATAACCTATACCTTTCATGAATCACTTGCCTCACAAAAATCTTCGTTACTCGAACTACTGCAACGCAGCGAACGCCACTAATGCCAGCTAAATAAAAGATTCTAACTGAAGTGGACTGACAAGGCAGCCAGTCCACAGTGACGGGTAGCCGAAAGAAAGGCACGCGTACGCACACGCCGACTGGCGTCAAGTCTGGAACAGGATAACTATTGAATGGTAGCAAGAAAAGTACGTAGCTGCTTTATACTTAACTTTTAATCTTTGTTGGTTACACGTTCTTCTAGAGACATTTATACGATAACTCTCAAAGTAGGTAAGGCTAATGGCGCCTTGCTAGGTCGTAGCCATGGACTTAGCAGAAGGCTATTCTAATTGTCTCTCGGCTAGTGAGAGGAAGGCTTCGTCCGTCTTGTCGCTAGCAATGTCGTCCGTACAACTGGGGCGAGTGCTCGTCCGTATCTCGAGACCTGCCTTGTGGTGGCGCTAGGTCTGCGATCACACAGTGGCGACACGCGGGTCCGACATGTACTAAATGGACCGCGGCCGATTTAAGCTACCACCTAGCAAGTGTGGTGTCTGGCGGTGACACCACACTAACTACTGAAGGCAATAACTGCTGATAGGCATAGTTAGCAAATGAAAGATTTTGGTAGAGAACAAACAATGTATTTACCTTAATAGTGTTCATAAGTGAATATATATATACACACTGCCGGCCACCGTAAATGCAACACCCTGAAGGAAGCATCCGAATCAAGTGAAATTTACACCATGGGTTTGCAGCGATGAGATATGCAACTGATTAGAATTTCAGCGCAGACGCACATCACGCGCGCCTGTGGCGCCACCTCATAGCACCATTTAAGGCTTGGCGATTTCGATGAGTGTACGTTCGGCACGTGTGTTTACCTTGTGGTTGTTTCACAAGACGATCAGTTATGCCTCGTAGACAACAGCGAACATCGTTTGATCAATTATCTGAGTTCGACAGAGGAAGGATAGTGGCTTACCGAGATTGTGGATTATCATACAGAGATATCACTAGTCGTGTTGGACGAAACCAAACAACTGTAATGCGGATATGTGACCATTGGATGCAGGAGGGTACGACGGACCGACGTGGTCGATCGCATTCACCTCGGTGCACCACTGCACGTGCTGATAGGCAAATTGTGCGCATGGCAGTGACGGATCGCTCAGTGACATCCCGAACCATAGTACAGCACATTGCGTCTGTAACGCATCATCCAGTGTCTGCGCGTACCATTCGACGCCGTTTACAGCAGAGTGGTCTGTCCGCAAGACGTCCATTGCTTCGTCTACCATTGACGCAGAACTACAGGCGTCTCCGTCACCAATGGTGTGATGACAGATGGATGTGGACGGCAGAATGGAATGACGTTGTCTTTACTGACGAGGCACGCTTCTGTCTGCAGCACCACGATGGTCGGATTCGAGTGTGGAGACACCGTGGAGAGAGGATGCTGGACAGCTGCAATATGCACCGCCACACTGGTCTTGCACCGGGTATTATGGTATGGGGCGGTATTGGATATTACTTTTGCACGCCTCTAGTATGCATTGCCGGTACTTTAAATAGCCGGCGCTACATATCCGAGGTGCTGGAGCCAGTTGTCCTTCCTTACCTTCAGGGCTCTGTCACAGCCATATTTCAACAGGATAATGCGCGACCACACGTGGCACGCATTGTCCAAAGGTTCTTCGTCAATAACCAGATTGAATTGCTTCCCTGGCCAGCTCGCTCTCCGGATCTTTCACCGGTAGAAAACATGTGGTCCATGGTTGCTCAACGAGTGACCCAGATTACATCCCCAGCTGCCACACCAGATGATCTTTGGCAACGTGTGGAAGCTGCTTGGGCTGCTGTACCCCAGGAACACATCCAACGTCTCTTTGACTCAATGCCGAGACGTGTGGCAGCGGTGATCTCCAACAATGGCGGCTACTCTGGCTACTGATTCTGGCAGGAACCACATGTCACAGACGTCTGTAAACGTAATCATTTGATACTTGGTCAACAAGTTATCTACAAAATAAATTTTGTTGTGCTACCTCTTGTCTTTCTTAGTGTTGCATTTACGGTGGCCAGCAGTGTATATATACACTCCTGGAAATGGAAAAAAGAACACATTGACACCGGTGTGTCAGACCCACCATACTTGCTCCGGACACTGCGAGAGGGCTGTACAAGCAATGATCACACGCACGGCACAGTGGACACACCAGGAACCGCGGTGTTGGCCGTCGAATGGCGCTAGCTGCGCAGCATTTGTGCACCGCCACCGTCAGTGTCAGCCAGTTTGCCGTGGCATACGGAGCTCCATCGCAGTCTTTAACACTGGTAGCATGCCGCGACAGCGTGGACGTGAACCGTATGTGCAGTTGACGGACTTTGAGCAAGGGCGTATAGTGGGCATGCGGGAGGCCGGGTGGACGTACCGCCGAATTGCTCAACACGTGGGGCGTGAGGTCTCCACAGTACATCGATGTTGTCGCCAGTGGTCAGCGAAAGGTGCACGTGCCCGTCGACCTGGGACCGGACCGCAGCGACGCACGGATGCACGCCAAGACCGTAGGATCCTACACAGTGCCGTAGGGGACCGCACCGCCACTTCCCAGCAAATTAGGGACACTGTTGCTCCTGGGGTATCGGCGAGGACCATTCGCAACCGTCTCCATGAAGCTGGGCTACGGTCCCGCACACCGTTAGGTCGTCTTCCGCTCACGCCCCAACATCGTGCAGCCCGCCTCCAGTGGTGTCGCGACAGGCGTGAATGGAGGGACGAATGGATACGTGTCGTCTTCAGCGATGAGAGTCGCTTCTGCCTTGGTGCCAATGATGGTCGTATGCGTGTTTGGCGCCGTGCAGGTGAGCGCCACAATCAGGACTGCATACGACCGAGGCACACAGGGCCAACACCCGGCGTCATGGTGTGGGGAGCGATCTCCTACACTGGCCGTACACCACTGGTGATCGCCGAGGGGACACTGAATAGTGCACGGTACATCCAAAACGTCATCGAACCCATCATTCTACCATTCCTAGACCGGCAAGGGAACTTGCTGTTCCAACAGGACAATGCACGTCCGCATGTATCCCGTGCCACCCAACGTGCTCTAGAAGGTGTAAGTCAACTACCATGGCCAGCAAGATCTCCGGATCTGTCCCCCATTGAGCATGTTTGGAACTGGACGAAGCGCCGTCTCACGTGGTCTGCACGTCCAGCACGAACGCTGGTCCAACTGAGGCGCCAGGTGGAAATGGCATGGCAAGCCGTTCCACAGGACTACATCCAGCATCTCTACGATCGTCTCCATGGGAGAATAGCAGCCTGCATTGCTGCGAAAGTTGGATATACACTGTACTAGTGCCGACATTGTGCATGCTCTGTTGCCTGTGTCTATGTGCCTGTGGTTCTGTCAGTGTGATCGTGTGATGTATATATATATATCAGTTCATGACATCCAGTCTTACAAATTTACTGTCTCTGTGGACACACGTCCATACCATCCGCTCTCAAAACTCCGCCATCTCTCTCCCCACATCCACCACTGCTGGCGGCTCACCTCGAACTGCGCAACGCTACGCGCTGTTAACAGCCAACTGCCCAACGCTACAATGGCGAGTATTACAACAATGCCAAGCAGCCACAAACTGCAGACAGCACAGCCAGTGACTTTCATACAGAGCGCTACGTGGCCGTGGCGTTACCAATATAAAAGCCGGCCGCGGTGGTCTAGCAGTTCTAGGCGCTCAGTCCGGAACCGCGCGACTGCTACGGTCGCAGGTTCGAATCCTGCCTCGGGCATGGGTGTGTGTGATGTCCTTAGGTTAGTTAGGTTTAAGTAGTTCTAAGTTCTAGGGGACTGATGACTACAGAGGTTAAGTTCCATAGTGCTCAGAGCCATTTGAACCATTTGAACCAATATAAAATCCTAAACAGCCTACTTACAAAGGAAACCAGGTAAATCAGTCCATTATTGGAGCAACCACTGACACAATACGGTGTCGGTGCAAGGTCAGTCACAAGCATTGCGTGGACTCATTGTGTGTGATATGGGAGCAATTGATGTTCGTGAAGTACTCGTCACACGGTAGCATTTGCAGCTCCAGTTTCACACGCAACATGACTAGTACTTTTAGCGGGGTCCGCTGCAACACGTTCCAGCAACTCTCCTTCAAAATCGGGTGTGCGAGTGATCCTTATGTTGCCAGGTCCCTCATTTCTTCTTTCCAATGAACCAATCTCACGCATTCCTCGAACGAGAGAAATAAACACTCGTGATTGAGGACGCCTGTTAGGGTATCGTTCCCTTTACAATCTTTCAGTAACTAGGGCAATGTAACGCACTTCACCATACACAAGGTGCATGTCAGGGAGTTCTGCGAAACTGTACCGTTACTGCTGTATCGTATTGTACGGTACACCTCTGAACGGCACTGAGTAACGAATGGGTCTGTCGTTGATTCATAGCACGTTCAGTAATGGGACAATGTAAATACGATACTACATAGCCACCAGTCTTGGGTTAGCACCACCTAACGCAGTGTGTTGTACGTAGCCACTACAGGAGTGACCAAGCAGTCCGGGCTGTCTTCCGTCACCCGCCACTGACAAGGCATCAGTCCGCTGAGGGTGCCACGCTGCCCACAGTACTCGCCACCTTCCTGGTGCACTTTGATGGCGACACACTCCTGCGACCGTTGCCAACGATTTCAAAGAAGCCATAGACTTTCTTCCCAGCTTTGATTCCTTCTCTGTAAATATCATGAATAAAGGACAGTTTAACCAGTGATGTCACTTTTCATGAACTTACGACTGTGTTAACCTGGAATGTTATACTGGTATGTCAGTGTTCAATTCGAGCTTACCACCACTACCTCACCCACGTTCAATTGGGGGAACGGTGCTTCATCTGTGATAGATCGCACTCATCTGTCACCACATACTGTAGCAATCACTGATACTCAGCCGCTATATTTTCGTATCACTTCAACTGCTGCAGACAACGAGGTCGTTAACGTCACGATCAGCTCCAGTTTCGATATTCAATATGATGAGTGCAGTGTTTTCTTTGTAGTTTTTACTACAAGAGTCCTGGGGAGTCAAGTGTGCTTTTGACAGATGTTGTATTTGCCAGATGTTGGATTTATATGCACAGTATGAGGGAAGTGAAAGCGGACAGAGTTCTGGGAATTGTAAAAAATGTGTGTAAGACAGCGCCGTTTGCAATGCGCAATGCATTGTGTTGCGAAAAAGAAGTATGCCTCATTGTTGTGGAGGTTGACGTTCAGGTTTAGGCGAAAAGATTTTGCTATAGTAAGAAATGTTTTATTAATAGGATACTTAAGGGCCCTCCTCATCGTTTTATTTTCTTCTCTTGTTGTCTGCCTTTTGTGTAATTGATACAGAGTCAACCATGTGGTCGTCGATGCCACAGGGGCTACCCTGGACGCAATATTTAGAGTTTTAGCAGAAGAAGTTGATCGGTTGCAAGTAGACCGCACAGAGCTATCAGCGGAAATAAAGTCGAGAAAGAAAATAGCTTGGTTTTAAATAGTTTAGTTACCCCGAGAATGAGAGAAGAGGCCGAAAGAATTTGATGACTGGTTGGTTAATAACGATCGGCACATTTCTGTGACTTAAGGAACATTAGCTTTATGAGAAGGCTTGAGAGATCCAGAAAGAGTGATGCTTGCATGGAACCAGAAAAAATGAGAAAGAAGTAAACAACCTGAGTTTGAGTGATGTGCGGTAATGCAGAGAAAGTTAAGGAGAATAATGTGGGTCTATCATGCTCCGTTATCTTGTGAAAATGCGGAGTTTGAATCAACTGTATTGCCATACGAAATGAATGTGCGCAGCTCTGAAGCAAATGAATGTGTGAGTGGCAATAGAGGTGTAGTAGAGTAGTAATAGTATCTACCGCACTGGTTAATAATGCGTGACGTTTGGAGGGCGTGGAGCCTGGGACAGGTATACAAGGCTGTAGGGCCCACATTTGTCAAAGATCTTTCTGTCGTTCGGTGCAGCACAGTATTTTTGTTGTAGAAACTGCAAAGGATGAACAGGAAGCTGTTGCTTGTTATATTGCAAATGTTGTGGATGATGGTGTAGTAAAGACTTATATATTCCTGAAGGACACAGATTCGTCGCCAACTTTGGAGGCGCCGCCTATTCAGAAGTGAGCGAGTGAAGAGAAGAAAGAGGAATCAAGCTAGTAATGCTAGTGCTTGGGCCCACAACGGTGAATCCTTTCAGGCACCTGTACTTGAGGATCGCGAGTTTTATAATGTCGATGGTACTTGCATTGTAATAGATACTGAAGGTAAGAGAGAATGTTGTGTAAAAATTGTTCTTCCGAAACGTACCTCGAACTCGGAGAGAATTATTTCAGCCGAAGGAGACTGTTGCCAGTAATACAATGACGCAAAGTTCCCCTGTGATGAGGGAAAAAGTAAACAGCACACAAAATTATTAATATTCAGCTCTTGTGATAAAGGGCCATAGGACACAGGAAATTTGTTTTGGTTTGGTGTAAATAAAAAGAAGCATAGCATGCCCAGAATCAATAAATTTTAATTAATGCTGAAGTAAAGAGAATAAGTGAAACTACCGGCCAATATCTTGCGTGTGGTAGTAAGGTACGTGGTTTATGTGGGAGCGGAGTTATAAGGGAATGTTTTCTGGGAAAACGTTGTGCAATCTTTTGTTACAAAGGCAAAGTTACCAATAATGTACCAAAGCAGTAGGTTAAGAAACCAACAGATGATAGACAAATAATGCCAAGAGTGAAAACAAACACAGTGGAACCTATGACTATTAAATGATTTGTTAAGAAGAGAAAGTTTTTAAAAATTCATTTTTCTAGTTTGTTACGTGTTGGTTCAAAACAACACTTAAGAGAGTAAATAACTAATGAACAATGTGATTTATGCTAAATTAAAGTAAGGAGAAGCGTAGCATATTGTATTCTGTATAGCAGCCAGTGAAACATCTGTTAAGATTCTTTTGTCCAGAAATATAAACATGACCTAATCCAGGAACCAGATTTTTCAAAGAGGGGAACAGTGTTGAATCCAGATCGATGAACTGTTCCAATTTTGATCAGCAGTATGACGTCATAGAGGTGGAAGTCTCAGTCAGCCAGAAGACGAGGCACTAAGGAGAAAAGACGCGTATTCAGGATGCAAGATCACTTATTCAGGACCCTTAAGTCATAGCTGACTAACATCAACGACAGGCCACTCCAGCCGGTTACGGGTTTCTTGGACGGGAGTGCTGCCATCGCAGAAACACCAGCTAGATTTTACTGTCAATAGATGCAGACCTCTACCAGAGCTGAATTCTACATGCAGTCACACCGCCACCTCACCCACTGAGTAACTACCTTCCGCTGATCGCCAATTCCCTCGTGGCCGTGGATTCGAGTTTCGGCCACCTAGCTGTTCGCCAAGCAGAGCTGGCCTACATCGTTGCTGGAAGCTACTGCTTAACAACGCCTAATCTACTACCTTGAACACCACAGATGTACCCAAGCACCCAGGGCTGAATAGTGCCACCCTCTGCTGACAACACTTAGATTGCATCAGCCCTGCGAAGCTGTGCTGACAGCAGCAGACGTCAGCACTAGTAGGCACCATCATCCTGTGGGAATGCTACTGATATCAGTACACTCTAGCGATTGTGGCTACTGGCGTCACAGAAGGCGCCGACCTCTTTACGTCTCTGTAATTGTCATGGATAAAGGACTATGTTAAAGAGGAATGTTTTACCGACGTTCGTCGTTCAACAGCATCTAACCACCATTACTACTTCTACGTCCTTGTGGAGTAATGGCACTCCATCCTCACATACCAGCAGATAGTCCATGTGCCACCGACGGGGTCAGGTCCCGACTTATACAAACACCACTTGATGAAAATTGTTATGCTCAGCCCTTCCTTGCTGTAGGAAACTCTGTTCAAATCATATGGCTCTAAGCACTATGGGACTAAACATCTGAGGTCATCAGTCCCCTAGACTTAGAACTACTTAAACCTAACTTAACATGAGGACATCACACACCTCCATGCCCGAGGCAGGATTCGAACTTGCGACGGTAGCAGCAGCGCGGTTCCGGACTGAGGCGCCTAGAACTGCTCGGCCACAGTGGCCGGCTGGAAACTCTTTCCAAGAAAGGAGCGTGACTTGAGTTAATAAAGGCTTAGAAGTTCCATGGTCGGCATGTTTCCAAGAGGTAGGGAAGCTTAAGAAAGAGTCCAAAAATGTAAATGTACAGTAAATAAGTAGCTGTTATTGGTAGAACTAAATGTGTGAAGCTCTCTGATCAGCAAATCCCTAAAAAAAAAAAAATTGCCATGACTTAGGATGGGAGAGGGTAGGGGGAAGGGCATGGTTTCGGAAGGGCAAAGGTGAGTGTGTGGGGGAAGGTTAGTGGCCTAGCTTGGGTGAGGCATGATGTGGTCTTGTATTTGTTTCTGCTCCTTCCTGTAGGTAGCGTAACAGTCAAAGGTCAAATCTGGTCCAGAATACCTGTTGTTCTCACCCCAGGGCCCTGATTGCCTGTATATCTCCTACTAGTATGTTGCAAGTGAATTTAAAAAGATGCATAACCAGAATGTAGCTAGTGAAATGGTGGATAGCACCTAAAACCAAATAAATACAGAAAATTTCATGTACGTAAGGTTATGAAATGAGTTTCATGCCAACAAAACTTGTCAGTATTATTTCCGGTGAAACGGAACGGACAACGCTGGTGATGCATCTAACAATTACGTCCCCACATAACGTAGGGTCTTTACGAACATTTCATGTATGAAAGAATATTATATGGTACATTGGTATATAGTGTTATTCTGTACCTCAAGTAATTCATCGTCTATGAATATGTATATAAAATGAGTTACAACATAGGAATAAATAGTTTCTGGACGCATGTTGGTACAACATATTTTTATTCTGTGTAAAGAACGTGAATTGTTGCTGTATCCACTAGAACAGCTTTGACAATATTACCGATCTACGTGATGCAGTGGTTAAGACTCGGCATTCACATTCGGAACGACAGCGATCCAAATCTTCAGCAGGCCATCCAGATTTAAGTGTTCCGTGACGCATCTAGTCTGGCCGATACAGGGATAGTTCCTTTGAAAGGTGCTCTGCCTCTGAAGACTATGCTGTCAATCGGACTTTGAACCCTAATCTTGAACCCTCATTTGGCGCTAGAAACGTGTTTTCAAATCTTTTTTAGGCTCTGCGTAATGGGTGTAGAATGAACCACCATCAGATAACATTTACCACTTTCTACAGAAAAATTAGGTTCAAGTGGCTTTTATAACTGAAACGTCCCCTTGGAAAAATTATTGGATTACTCTGCTGATAAACCTCTTACATTATTCGATTTTCAAACAGCTGAGCAAAACTGAACGTACTCAGACATTTCACTCTTTACCTTTTCTGATCAACACTAAACTGACACACAATATTTGTAGCACAACGCTGTCTGACTTTCAATAATCCCTACAAAAGAATGGCCCTGACTAACATTAACCTATACCTTTCACAAATCACTTACCTCACAAAATCTTCATTACTCGACCTACTGCAATACAGCGAGCGCCACTACTGCCAGCTTAATAGTGTTCAAAAGTCATTATATATATATATATATATATATATATATATATATATATATATATATACAGCAGTTCATGACATCCATTCTTACAAATGTACTGTTTCTGATGGACACTCGTCCAGATCATCCGCTCTCAAAATTCCGCCATCTCACTTCCCCACAACCACCAGTGCTGGCGTCTCACCTCCAACTGCGCAACGCTACGCGCTTTTAACAGCCAACAGCCCAACATTACAATAGCGACTGTTACAACAATGCCACCAAGCCACAGACTGCACACAGCACAGCCAATGATTTTCATACAGAGCGCTACGTGGCATTACCAATATAAAAACCTAAACAGCCTACTTCCATAGCCCCCATGCTCCGCACAAAAAATTTTACAAATTGTTTTGGGCAGTGGCCAATACAGATTTGAAAAAATTTTTCATAATTACAATAACAAAGATATCAAATGCACACACTTATTAATACAATGTTGGTCAAAAGCTAAAATTTTCTCACAGTCCATAAAGACAGTCCTGATCATCAATCATAAGAAAATTGCAGTTTTTTTTCTCAAAGTCTGAGCAGTAAAAGAAAATGCACACGGAAGTAGTGGATTTCCATGCCGTCTTGAAGAAAAGGTGTTGTCCTTCCAACGGAAAGACAGTGCTGACTCTTGACATGCAGACAGGTAATAGGCCACAACAGATCAAACCCTCCGCAGAGTCAGTCGAAGTTTAGAAGAATATTGGTAGGTAGGTCATCACAGAGCAGACCCACTGTAGTCCTGGTAGAGATTACGGTATTGGAAGGCCACCAGAGGTGCAGACCCACTGCAGTCCTTGTAGAAATAATGGTATTGGTGGGCCCTCAAAGATGCAGACCCACTTGTAGTCCTTGTAGAGATGGCCAGCAGCCATCTGTTGCGACTGTGCAGGTGCACAACCACCATCGAAGAGGCTTGTACTACACAGCAAGTCCATAAACCACCACTTGTGCACTCACAAACTTTTTGGTATGTCCTTAGAAGTCTTGCAGGCAATATATCAAGTCCATAATCCACAACTTGAGCACTCACAAAACTTTTTGGTGTGTCCTTAGAACCAGCAATGTTGTTAACCAGTCCCTTGCTGAATTAGCAACACATGTGCGAGCACTAACAGTCCCTTTTTTTCGTATATTGTGCATATACTATGACCAGCAGAAAGGTGTGCAGTGAAATATAACTTAATTTGATCAACTGATGTCAATTACAATATTATAACTTGAGAATACAGTCACAAAGGTGCAGAAAACATCATTAAAACATAATAATACAGATAACATTTGTAAAGGAATAGAAATAAACATGTACATTAGTGTTACAGGAATTATGACATAAATAACTAAAATAATGAGAATAGTTTTCGAAACATTAATATCACACATGTGCATTGAAACAGAACAGAATAAATAATGTATAAACATCTTTACAAAGTAAATAACACATATTTACGGCAGCAGCTTCCACTACAGTGACAGTCTCATATAAAATTAAAAAAATTCAAAGGTTAGAAATTTATATTAGAAGTGTGTAGAAACAAAATCTCATATATAATAACGACCAAAAGTTTTGTCAGCATTGTGGTACCTAACATTTAAGTATGTACAAACGTTTCATAACTCTTAATGTAGGATTCTTGGTTTCCAAGATCCATTTCATAAATCAAAGTCCCTAACCACTACTCCTTATTCCTTACCTTATTACACATATACATATTCATCAACACGTCTTCAATATTTCATCATAATATATACATAGCATAATCAGATTCCTCATATAGCATCATCTCATTGATAATAAACATACTTCAACAGCATAATACACATCGTCGTCGTAATAATAACACCATAAAACCTCAGTCAAATCTCAAAAACGTTGTAGCTTTCAGCAATACTGTCAAAACCTAAAAAATTCTCTGCTCATTTCAATAGTGTCATCTACCTCAAACGTATTTTAAAAATCATGATCCCGTACCAAATACATCATTCAAAGCTCTCATACTATCACAATGGTTCCGAAAAAATATGAACAGTTCACAAAGAACAGACAAAATACAATTTCATAAGTGTGAAGTTATCCAACTGTGTAATTACGTAAACATCTGTCACTGACATAGTAAAAAATTGTTTATTTCTCTGTTAAATAATCAGGTAGCTGTGTAATTCTGTGTTAGAGAAATATGGTACCGATCTGTGAAGTTGTATAAGCAAATACCATATTAGCTAGGGCTCCTTGTGCTTGCCAAACACATGGTACACAAAGTAAACGTGTACCCCCTGAGGATTAATGTAATTATACCCTCAGGTGTTACATATTACAGCAATCGAATGAAATATATCACCGAAAACTTTCTTTGTATCTTTGTGATTCAAAAATCTTTAAAAATAAATGTTTTAAGTATAAAATTAATCACTCAAATGCATGTCCTGTAGCGCTAAATGTGCGTCTTGCTGTAAGATAATTCTGTGGAAATGTCGTAGTTATCGTCCTCTGTAAGCAAAGTTCTGCTGAAGTCAATGTACTCAACTCATCATAAACGAAAGTGAAATGCTTTGCGTGTAGGTATCATAGTTTTTTTTTTTTTTTGCACTATGGGACTTAACTACTGTGGTCATCAGTCCCCTAGAACTTAGAACTACTTAAACCTAACTAACTGAAGGACATCACACACATCCAGGATTCGAATCTGCGACCGTAGCATATCGTAGTTATTATGCTTATTGCCGTGATGAAGAGAGTACTGTACTGTAACGTATTGTTGTGCTACGGAAAAGGCTGTCTCATTGCAGCTATACCACAAAAGTTACTACTAAAACATGTTTTACTTTCCAGAATAATACATAAAAACTGTGCAGATATAAAACAGATACACCACAAAAGCAACAATGTAAATTGTGTCACACATTAGTAGCGTCGTGATATAATCGTTTAGCTGTCAAAGAAACCAAATACTAAGTCATCTTTAATCTCACAGAAAGTACTTCAAATAAAGAATGTCCTTTCAACTAAACCAAAATGTTGCATTAAAATCTCATTAGCAGTATATGTTTTAAGTATGTAAGCCTTATAGTCGTTACGTAATCGTGCAATTAACAAGCAAGAATATACACACACAATAACACTGTGTCCTCTGTTCACTATAACAATGCAATCGTAATTTCTGTTTAAATAAGTTCTCTTGGTTCTTGACTGGATATTTAACTTCAAACATTGTTGCATGTTAACAGATTCTAAGTCTGACAAAGCATACTAGTAATGTAAAGTGAAAAATTTTATAGCAAACACTAAGCTAAAACAACAGATTATCTCTCAATAAACGGTTTTACATGTGAAATGTGGTGCAATCCTTTACTCTTCCTAGTGCGCAGACTTTCAACTTCAAAGCAATTATCATGTTGTATACGTCGGTAAAGAATGCTAAAATTTTTCTCAAGGTTAGCGTCTATGTTTTTTTTTCTCAAGCCCAGCCGGCGCACGCCGCTGCTTGTGGTGCGAGTCATTGTCTATCTCTTTGTTGGCGTGCGTCGTTAGTTGTGATTAGGAGACCTAACTTCTACAAATTCACCTTGACGAGAAGGCCCTGCCCTGTTTGAATCTCGCCAGTTCTGATGAAATTCAGGTCTGTCGTTATGCTTATATCGTCTGTCGTCATGTTGGTAATTTCTGTAATTAATTTCTTGTCGGTCACATGGTGGAGAACTTCTCCCTGAGTCGTAACTGCGCGGAGGACCGTTGTGACTGACGTTATTCTGGCTCCCTTGATAATAATTATTTTGGTTTCTATATTGTCTGTTTCTCTGATTGTCATAACTGCGGAGAAGTGATCTTTCCCCGTAATTATTACTACTCTGCCAACGGTTGTCATACGGTTGGTGTCTGTTTTGGTCACGATTTACGTTGTAAGAATATCCTTGTCGTGTCCAGTTATTATTTCTGTCATCGCGGAATGGTGATGGATGTGACCTGTAATTATTGTGTTCCTGTTTTCGCGTCCCACGATTGTCAGTGTCAATTTGCAATTCTTGTAACAGTCCCCGAAAAGTTTCAATGTCGTCTTTGCAACGTCCTGCCAAAATAATATGTCGTAAATGTTCAGGCAATTTGATTGATCAAATGCTGATGAGTTCTGGGGGGCTGTAAGTGTTTGACAGGTACTGATTCTTGTGCAACATGTCTTCAAAATATTTCACAAGACTGGAAAATTCAGATTGTTCGAAATGTTTCATCATTATGATGCTATGTTTTACTCGGTCTTGTGTGGCTTCAGACCAATACGCTGAGAGGAAGGCATGGTAAAATTCTCCTTCACTGTGGCAATCGTGAATGACCGATCGCATTCTTACAGCTGGTTCATTCTCTAAGTAGCGACACATTAATTCTAATCTGTGCTCTAATGACCAGTTGGGAGGAAAACAATGAAAGAATTGATGAAGCCACGCTTGTGGATGAATGTCGTTGCCGGAATTCTTAAATGTTTTGAATTTACGTGTAGTAATAAACAGCTTATAGTCAAAATCATCATGTCAGCGATTCGCACATCGGTCATTGTTACTTCTTTTCGGCGGTTCCATCTCAAAATTCGGTGTACCTTACCAATTTCTTTCATAATTTCCGAAGTGCCCTGTGTTATTATTTTGCCACTGTTCGTATTTCTACGTCCATCTTCCCGTATTAGAGCGCGAGTGTCGACTGAAATATGTGATTCTTGTATTACTTGTGCCAACTGATCTTGTACTTCCTGGATTTCTCTTTTGTACTGTGTATTGATTTGATTCTGATTTTGTTTGAATTTCTTAATTTGTTCATACTCTTCTGTATCAGTGAAGACTACAGGTCTTGTGTCATTCAGATCATCATCCACCTTTGTAGATAAGTTAGTGAACTGATCCGAAAGTTCGGCTACTTCCTCCGATAGTGAACTTATTTCCTCAGTGTGTTTTTCTGAACCAAGTTTCAGAGTGTCCATTTGTGTTGAAATCGTATCTACTGTGTCCTTTAAGTTTTCATGAGTTTTTGCAAGTTGCGTAACCGAATCGGTAGATGCAACTGAGTCAATCTTAGCTTGCAAGGTCTCACTATTTTCATGAACAATAGTTTGCAGTTCTTTTATGGCTGCTTCGTGATTCTGTAATGTATTTTCATGCCGCGAAGAAATAGGTTGGAAATGCTCACAAATTTGTGTTTTTACGTTGTTACAGACTTTTTGACATTTCGCTTCTATTTTATGTAACTCAGTAGTTAAATCTTCACGTGTTTGTTCAAGTGTGGTGTCTAACTTCCGAAGATTTCATTCCATTGTGTCTAACTTTTGAAGCTTTTGCTGTGTTTGTCTCTGATTTTGTTCCATTGTGTGTAACTTTTGAAGATTTTGTTCCATTGTGTCTAACTTTCGAATATTTTGTTCCATTGTGTCTAACATTCGAAGATTTTGTTCCATTGCATCTAACTTTCGAAGATTTTGTTCCATTGTGTCTAACTTTTGAAGCTTTTGCTGTGTTTGTCCCATTTGTTGTATTAATTATAATAACAATGCACTGGTGTCTGAACATATTCCTCAGTGCTTTTCTGCATCGAATTTGCACCGGCAACATTCACATTTTGACTAGCAGAAAATATGTCTTGACTTATTTGAGAAAACGGTGAGGATCCAGATCCTGAATCTACAGTATTTGCGAGATTGTGTCCTGTCGTTTCGGATACCTGAGGCATACTGTTGCTGACGGATCGATCGATAATGCTTCCCTGTTCACTAATTGTTTCACTGTCTACGCCATTATTTGCCACCCGCTCAATTTACCTATGCACAATCACCAAATTGCCACTTTGAATGTCTGTTAATTCATTACACAATGCTGCTGATAAGTTACGCTCATCATCACTATTATTTCTCAGTTTACTTTGGAGCCTAGTGTTACGTTTTTCACACGCCATTATTGTCACAATATTTCACACAATAACACAGAAAATCACAATTTGAAGAGCAAAATAAGAAAACACATTAACATAGCACTGAAGATATTATCTAATTAATTGCAAGCGCAGCTGCGAAATAATTGGTGCAAATCTACATGCATGCCACAACTGTTTTACTGTACAACAATGAATAACTACAACTACAAAGAAAATTCTCTCTATGATTATGAGCTAGCAATAGACAATAGCTACACTAATTACACAACCTACAAGAAAAAATCAGAAGATTCCAGTGAGGTATCCTGGCAGGGTCGCCACATGAAACATCCCCTTAGAAAAATTATTGAAATAGTGTGCTGATATACCTCTTACATTATTTAATTTTCAAACAGCTGAGCAAAACCGAACGTACTCAGACATTTTACTCTATACCTGTTCTGATCAACACTAAACTGACACACAACGTTTTTAGTGCAATGAAATCTGACTTTCAATAATCCCTACAAAAGAATGACCCTGACTAACATTAACCTTTACCTTTCACAAATCACTTACCTCACAAAATCTTCATTACTCGAACTACTGCAATACAGCGAGCGCCACTACTGCCAGCTTAATAGTGTTCAAAAGTCATAATATACAGGGTGAGTCACCTAACTTTACCGCTGGATTTATTTCGTAAACCACATCACATACTGGCGAACCGATTCCACAGACCGAACGTGAGGAGAGGGGCTAGTGTAATTGTTTAATACAAACCATAAAAAAATGCACGGAAGTATGTTTTTTAACACAAACCTACTTTTTTTTAATGGAACCACGTTAGTTTTGTTAGCACATCTGAACATATAAACAAATACGTAATCAGTGCCGTTTGTTGCATTGTGAAATGTTAATTACATCTGGAGATATTGTAACCTAAAGTTGACGCTTGAATCCTCCGACGTTCAGTTGCGTGTGGTAACAAACACAGGCCACGGTCGGTGAGCAGAATCTGCAGGGACATGTTTACGATTACGACCATGTTTACGAGTGTGGCTGTAGTGCACTGTTGTGGTTTGGTCTAGCCGTCGCAGTGTCCGCACGTAGCGCTTGCTGCTATTGTTATTCTGCATTCGTCTCTGCATGCAGACCAACTGTAGTACACCGTGTTACCAGATGTCTGTGATAGTGTAGTGTTGTAGGAACTGTGACCATGGTGTATTCGAACCCTGAAAAGGCGGAGATGATACTTATCTATGGCGAGTGGCGACGAAATGCAGCTGAAGCCTGCAGGGTGTATGCAGAACGGTACCCAGACAGAGAGCATCCAACGTGCCGCACATTGCAAAACATCTACCACCAACTTGTAACCTCCCCACAAAAACACATAATTTTAAATATTATTTGGTTAATGATTCTAATTTTAGTGTAACCTCAGAACAAAACTGGTTCCCGTTTAATGTGCCCACAAAATTCTTTTCTCACTTAATATAAGCTCGGAACACAAAAATTCCTAAACCTCGTAATAAGAAAAATAAATTCAGTAACCTGGAAAAATTTGGACGACAGCAGTGCTACGTCATGGCCCTGTAAGATCATTCTGAATAAAAAGCAAAAATTCTCACCTCGATAAAGTCGGCAACTATCTGCTTTTACAATAGCTCTTTTCCGGCACAGCTCTATGCAATGCTGCCCTATACATTTGTTATTTATGAAAGGAAGCAAATGATTTTTCTTTTGCAACAATGGGAATGATCATGCATTGAAAAAAATATTAAATTCTTTAAATTGAAATGAATGCTTGTTATTATTAGGACATTTTTAAAAGATATACATGGGAGTTTACATAATATTACTAAATATGCGCGAGGCTGCTTTTTTTACCTTATATAATAACACTCAGGCTCCGACATCACTGCACCGCGACCGGCCCAGCCAACATGATACACCAGACCAGACCAGAGCAGACACACACACTCACTGGCAACAACTTACTGCTACTGCTTCACAGTGCGTACAGTCAACACTGTTCTCTGGTCAGCGATTCTCTTATACCTTGCATATCGCAGGCAGCGCATGAGCAATACATCGAAATTGCATCTGCTCGGACCTCTTACACAAAATTACATCTGTGTTACATCTGCTTGGACCTCTTACATAAAATTTCATCTTTATTACATCTGCTCGGACCTATTACATAACCCCCCACTGGGGGGCAAAAATATGGCAGCGAAGGTGAGTCAATTGGACTTGCCATGAGCAACAAATATTTCTTAATTACCTAAATTCACAGTCACAGAGTATATACGTAAATATATATATATATATATATATATATATATATATATATATATATATATATACACTCCTGGAAATTGAAATAAGAACACCGTGAATTCATTGTCCCAGGAAGGGGAAACTTTATTGACACATTCCTGGGGTCAGATACATCACATGATCACACTGACAGAACCACAGGCACATAGACACAGGCAACAGAGCATGCACAATGTCGGCACTAGTACAGTGTATATCCACCTTTCGCAGCAATGCAGGCTGCTATTCTCCCATGGAGACGATCGTAGAGATGCTGGATGTAGTCCTGTGGAACGGCTTGCCATGCCATTTCCACCTGGCGCCTCAGTTGGACCAGCGTTCGTGCTGGACGTGCAGACCGCGTGAGACGACGCTTCATCCAGTCCCAAACATGCTCAATGGGGGACAGATCCAGAGATCTTGCTGGCCAGGGTAGTTGACTTACACCTTCTAGAGCACGTTGGGTGGCACGGGATACATGCGGACGTGCATTGTCCTGTTGGAACAGCAAGTTCCCTTGCCGGTCTAGGAATGGTAGAGCGATGGGTTCGATGACGGTTTGGATGTACCGTGCACTGTTCAGTGTCCCCTCGACGATCATCAGTGGTGTACGGCCAGTGTAGGAGATCGCTCCCCACACCATGATGCCGGGTGTTGGCCCTGTGTGCCTCGGTCGTATGCAGTCCTGATTGTGGCGCTCACCTGCACGGCGCCAAACACGCATACGACCATCATTGGCACCAAGGCAGAAGCGACTCTCATCGCTGAAGACGACACGTCTCCATTCGTCCCTCCATTCACGCCTGTCGCGACACCACTGGAGGCGGGCTGCACGATGTTGGGGCGTGAGCGGAAGACAGCCTAACGGTGTGCGGGACCGTAGCCCAGCTTCGTGGAGACGGTTGCGAATGGTCCTCGCCGATACCCCAGGAGCAACAGTGTCCCTCATTTGATAGGAAGTGGCGGTGCGGTCCCCTACGCCACTGCGTAGGATCCTACGGTTTTGGCGTGCATCCGTGCATCGCTGCGGTCCGGTCCCAGGTCGACGGGCACGTGCACCTTCCGCCGACCACTGGCGACAATATCGATGTACTGTGGAGACCTCACGCCCCACGTGTTGAGCAATTCGGCGGTACGTCCACCCGGCCTCCCGCATGCCCACTATACGCCCTCGCTCAAAGTCCGTCAACTGCACGTACGGTTCACGTCCACGCTGTCGCGGCATGCTACCAGTGTTAAAGACTGCGATGGAGCTCCGTATGCCACGGCAAACTGGCTGACACTGACGGCGGCGGTGCACAAATGCTGTGCAGCTAGCGCCATTCGACGGCCAACACCGCGGTTCCTGGTGTGTCCGCTGTGCCGTGCGTGTGATCATTACTTGTACAGCCCTCTCGCAGTGTCCGGAGCAAGTATGGTGGGTCTGACACACCGGTGTCAATGTGTTCTTTTTTCCATTTCCAGGAGTGTATATATATATATATATAATTGCAGAACATGAAGTGAAATAGAGTGCACATGCACTGAGTACAGAACATATCAATAAATCACAAAATTTATACGCAATGAGTATAAATCATATTAACAAATGACATAAAGTGCATACGCACTGTAGTAGAGAACATATCTAGCAATGACAAAATGTATACGCAATGAGTACAAAACATATTAACAAATGACATAAAGTGCATATGCACTGTAGTATTTTTTTACCATTTTACAAGAACTAGGATAGGAAAGGGAAGGATTGCATCATGGTTGTAGCACAGTAGGTTGCATGTAGCTGCACTGAAAGTCCATATCTTTCTACAGAAGCACAACACCAAGTGAGACAATCTGAAGTTCTCTTCCCTGAAGTATTAATCAGTGTAGCCAAGACACTGAAATGTCGTATGAATATTCAATGTTATCATTTTGGTAGTACATTAGGTACACCAAACAGTGGAACCATAATAACATCTCCATTGTTTAAGGTAGTGGACACCATGATGTGTCAACACTACACTCTTCCACCAACGTAGAATTAGTGCAGAAACCTAATATAGTGCTCCATGATCATAAGGATAGAGAGGGCAAACGTATATTTCAGTAATATCTGGTAATTTGGTCAGAAGATGAAGGACATTAAGTCTTATGCTACTCATCATTGAGAATTACACTAGTCTGTCAACCGATTTGAGTAATTGGTGACACTCATTGCCTAGTTACTAAATATTTCTGTAATATGTATGGAGTATTACAGAATATAATTCATAAGTCATCCGATGACAGTAAATATTGGCACTCAGTGGCCAGTTACAAACCATTTATATACATTATTTAAAAGTGATCATTCAAAGCAAGAGTTAATTAATGGCATACCATTTACATGATTCATCTAGTTATAGTAATCATTGGCACTCTTTGGCCAGTTACAAACCATCAGAAGTCATCCTTCAAAACAGGAGCTAATGAGTGTAGCATCAAGCTACTGGTATTCATATATAATAGCATGTAGGTGACATAATACAAAATTAAAATAAGAAACAGTGGCATTCATTGGCCAGTTACTAAACATATAGAAAGTACTGAATAGTACAAAATATTTTTCATCATTCAAGTGACATACAACATATTTAAAATAATTATTGCACTCATTGGCCAGTTACAAAGTATTCTCATATTTTTATTCAGTACCTTATTCAGTATTATTCAGAAGTTATCATTCAAAGTGAGAGTTATTTATTGGCATAGCATTTATAGAGTATAACAAAAATATTATTTACAGAAATTATTGGCATAGTATTTATGCATTATTACAAAACATCATTTAGTATTACTTAGAACTCATCATTCAAGTGACATAGGAAATATTGAAAATGTAACACACTGTAACTATTACTCAAGGTCTGTGATTAGAAAACATCATTCAGTATTACTCAGAACTGATCATTCCAGTGACGTAAGACATATTTAAAATGTAACACACTCTAACTATTATTCAGGGTCTATTTTCTTTGTGCTAGCAATGCATTGCGCTGGGATCGATAATTAATTGCTGGCACATGAAAATATTTGCTTTTGACTTATTGCTGCAAATGAGGATAGGTAATGTCATTCGTCATGAGTCAGCTGTAGCAAAGTTATGAAACAAGTAGAGTATATGTGATCACATTCATGAATGACACACACAAATGGATAAAAAAAATGGAAGTACTAGAACAGGTTTAATGACTAACTGCTTATAGCACACTAATTTCATGAATAGCTTCTCCTAGAAAAAATACAAAATGGATTATTAAGCTGAAAGAAGAAACACATATTAAGTGGAAAAGTAGTGAACTTCAAATTAACAGGTAATGAAATGTGTACTCAATATATATGTACTCTAGCCGTCCTTTCCAAAACCTTCAGTCATTACACCATGCGACATAAGACATACTGTCAAAACGAACCGCAACAAATACTTAAATAACTACATAGCATTTCTTAACTAACAGTAAATATATAAACTTCATCATTATCCTCATCTGCAAAGAAAAACTTAAAAGTGGTGCGTTTAGTGGCCATATAAAATTTATCACTATCTTCACCTGTAAACAAAAACTTCATTATTCATATCACCATAACTTCATTATTATCATCACCTGCAAAGAAAAACTTACCACAACTTCATTATTATCATCACCTGCAAAGAAAAACTTCATTATTCATATTACCATATTCTTCATCACTATTCATCATCATTCATTATCATCTGCAAAAAGACACTTCATTACTCATTATTCATATTACCATTTACTTCATACAACTATTCATAGTATAGAGTTCCTTATTTCTAGCATATTTCATCACTAAAACTAAGATGTGTAGTTCTGTTTGACAGCCTGCATCAATCGCCTCGTATTCTGAAAGAAAAATAATTGGTTAAGACTGCTATCATACGATGTGTATAGTATATTCATGTTAATGTTTGTTAATTCTGATCCATTTACTCTTTGTGACGAGGTATTGCATCTTCTTTCGTTCATTCCGAAGGTGAAATTCCCATTTCATAGTAATCCACTTTGGTTTGTTTCATTTATTTCATTTACACGTTATTGCTTTCTGAAAATGATGAACAATGATTAATGTCTTGCATTTAAATCATATACCCATTAAATAAAAGCTGGTTTCTAGTGATATAATTAAGCATACAGCATAGCATGACGGAAAACGTCATATGTCAAAAACATAGACAGTGTGCAGGTGCAAAAATGTACACAGAGTATCATAATGTAGTAGCAAAAAAAAATGTAAAATAGTCACGATGTTGAGATATCATAAGGCAAAAATGTCAAAGTCAACTGGTGTTTGTTATATCTTAAAGATTTCATAGTGCATACAAACAAACAGAAAAACAATCATACATACATGAAAAATGGAAAATGTGCATGGTCTGATATATAATGACAAGAAATGACTTTCTTTGTGTTCAGCTTGTATGTTGTGTAGTTGATAGAGGCGAGAGTTGAAGACTTTAATGGTGAAAGAATTTGATAAAATTAATATGTCACTAGATAGAATTGCCTAATTGTTCATAAAATATGTAAGTTTATCTGGAAAATGTGCACAGCCTTATGTGTAATGAGAAGAAAAGCGACCTGCTAACCTTACTTGCCGGACACTTGCCAAGAAAAATATAATAATCATCAGTAAGTAATCACATAGATATAATTGCATAAGTGGTCATAAAATGTGTAAGTTTATCTGGAAAAATATGCACGGTCTGATGTGTAACGACAAGAAAAGCGACCTGCTAACCTTACCTTGCTGGGCACTTGCCAAGAAAAATATAATAATCATCAGTAAGTAATCATATAAATAATTGCATCATTGGTCATATAAAAATCAGGAAAAGGCATTACAGTGTGATAAATCATAAAGTATGTTCATTCAATAAAGGGTTTAATATTAGAGACATGATGATTGCCTTTACTTTTCCTGGTTCTCAGAGTTTCGACGTGTACTACATTGGGGTGACGAATGCTGCAAATTCTGTATGGACCTGCATATAGAAGCTCAAATTTACTACATCTATTCTTTCCTCTGTTAGATAAATAGTGTGTACGTACTAATATCTTCTGTCCAATGTGAAATTCACGGCGCGTACAAACCTGTTTTTGCTGTCTTCTCCGGCGCTCTGCGGCGCGTTTGATGTTGTTCAGCGCAATGTCAATTATTTCATGGTGTCGTAGTCGACGAGATGTAGGAAAGGATACTAATTCTTTAATTTTGTTAAGTGATTCAACATTTTTCAGTATAACAGTCGGAGATAGCATAGTAGATTCATTTGGTATGGAATTAATTACATCCTGGAATGAGAGTATGTGTGTCCCAATCAATATGTCTTTTATGGCAGTATATTCTACACAGTTTACCAATTTCTTTCATTAATCGTTCACAAGGGTTCGAAGAAGCGTGATACTTGGATATATAGATCGGAGAAATGTTTCTTGTTCGTAACATACGTGTCCATATAGCAGATCGATAGTGTGGTCCATTGTCGGAAATTACTTTCAATACATACCCTACATGAAATAAAAAATGTTTTACAAATGCTTTCGAAACAGATTTAGCAGTAGCTTTGCGTAACGGAGTGAAGGTAACAAATTTTGAAGTGAGTTCTACAGCGACAAAGACGTAGCAAAAACCTCTATTAGTTCTGGGAATCGGACCAAAAATGTCTAAAGCGGCCATGTGTCTCAATTTAACAGTTACAATGGGATGTAACGGAGGAATATGTGAAGTCGTGTCTGACTTAGCTTTCTGGCAAATTTTACATGACGCTAAAACTCGTCGAATACGTTGCTCCATGCTGGCAAAATAACACTTCTGTCTCAGTATTAGAAAACATTTAATGGCTCCATAATGTGCGTAACTTAAATGAGTATACCAAATTAATTTGGTAATAAGCTCGTCAGGAATGCATAGTAACCAGTTGTTGCTGCCAGGGTGAGAGCGGCGAAACAGAATATTATTGCGTACAGTGTAATGGTTTGTAATGGTAACATTATTCCTATCTTGCCAAAGGTGTTTAATTTCTTTCCATACGTTGTCTTTACTCTGCTCTTGTGCTATGTCTCGTAATGACGACGAAATGAAATTTTCAAATGCAACTTGTTGAATATACATGACGCTGAAATTTGCCTTGCAGAAGTTGGTTGCGATGTCTTGCTGATTGTTGCTGAGAGAACGGGATAGTGCGTCTGCTACAATATTTTGTGTACCGGGAATGTGAACACTGTATAGCTCTATGATCTGTGTAAACGGTAGTGTGTCTTCCATAAAGAAAATGCCTAAATCTCGTAAATGCCCATACAACAAATAATGTTTCAGGTTCTGTAACAGAATAATTGCGTTCAGCAGGTGACAGAATGCGACTCGCAAAGGCGATGTTTTAATTACTGTAGTACCATCTTCTTCAATTTCCTGAAAAATGTGTACGCCTAAAGCGGTGTTAGAGCTGACGGTAGCAATGGAAAAATTTCTAGTAACATCTGGATATCATAAAAGTGGTGCGTTCAACAAAGCTTCTTTCGGATTCACAAATTCAGAATGTGCTTGGCTATCCCAGGACCAAATAGTGTTTTTACTCGTCAATTGACATAATCTAGGGGTGTCTAAAGCAGAGTAATGAATAAATCTACGAAAAAAGTTAATTAAACCCAAAAAGCTGCGTAGTTGTTTCTTCGTCGTAGGAACAGTAACTAATGTCACGTAAATCTTGAAGTTTTTCCGGGTGAGGTGCAATGCCTTCTGCTGAAATTACATGTCCAAGAAATTGAATAGAAGTTTTCCGAAAGTGCTATTTGCTGGATTAACTGTGAGTCCTAGTGCACGTAAAGTTCGGAGCAGTGGTTCAAGAATCAGATTGTGTTCAGACCAGTTAGCTTCTGCAATAAGAATGTCGTCTACATACGTTGTGATTCTGTCTTTAAGTTCTGTCGGAAGTATACTATTCAAACCGCGAATAAATGCTGCTGAAGAAATAGTTAAACCGAACGGTAATTTACAAAATTGGTAACAGTCACCAAAACAGAGAAAAGCCGTGTACTTTCTGCAGTTCGGGTGGAGCTGAATTTGCCAAAATCCCGATTTCAAATCTAATGTGGAATAAATAGCAACACCATGAAATTTCTGTAGAAGTTCTTCTAGTGTCTGTGGGCGATCTGTTTCATTAATAATAATGTCGTTGATGTGACGCGAATCAAGTACGAGACGAAGTGAACCATCCTTTTTCTTAACAATATGGACTAACTGCCGGTTCAATAATTCCTTGGTCAAGCATAGCTTGCAATTCTTTCTTAACTTGTTCTCTGTGAACATACGGAATGGGATAATGTTTGGCTTTAAATGTGTCGTGCTGTTTAACTTGAAATTTATACATAAAACCGGACGTAGTAACAGGGACGTTGTCAAAAACTGGAGCTTGCTGTAAAAGAATTTTGCGCAGTTGCGTGCGTTCGTCGTCTGTATTTGCACTGCTCTGTTTAACTTTATCAGAAATCATTTGCATAACGTCATAGTCGGCTTCGTCTGGAGTATTATAGCTGTGTACGTACGTATCTGTGAACAATGTGGAATGACAGTCTATGTTACGTGATGCGGAAATTACCTCTCTCCGATTAATTGTTTGTTCTTCTGCAGATAAAGAGTGCTGATATTCTAATGCCAGTTGTACATTTTCATCTTTTAACATTAAATAGGAATTTTGAAAGTCAATAATTGCGTCTTGTTGTACCAGAAAATTCGTCCCTAAAATAACGTCTGTTGTCAATAACGGAACAATCCAAAAATATGAGTGAAATGTGTGACCTGCAATACAAAATGATAAATGTGTCTGTAATTTTACATCTACTCCTTTACCAGATACTGCTCCTTTTACTTTAGTTTTGCCTAATGGTAATATAGGATAGGTATTCTCTTTGTTACATTCGTTGAAAGTTTCCTCATTTATAACTGACATAGGTGATCCAGAATCGATTACTGCTGAAAATTTGGATGATCCTATCTTTACTTCAATGACAGGGTGTGAAATGGTTTTTTGAATAACTGGTCTTTCCTGCAAAAAGAGTGTCTCGGATGTCGTCAAAAGTAATAACATTTTCGTGAACAAGATTCTGCGTGCCAAAGTATTGCTTGCGTTGCTGGATGATGCAACCTGTACCGTATCTAGTCAAATTCTATCTGACGTGCTATCATTTGCGGGAGGATGCTGTGGCATTTCCACTATTTGTACTGTTCTGTTATTTCTTCCTGATGTATTACGTTCGGGATGATATCTACTGTCTGGTTCATTCATGATAATATGTTGTTGCGGATGATTTTGCTGCTGATAAGACCGATTGTTATTAAACGTATGCTGAAAATTGTGACCATTATTTTTACGTCTGTCATGATAGTCATTGCTATATGGCGCATTGCGATAGGAATTGAAATGATGTGTTTCCCGTACGTACTGGTTTCCTTGTTGCGGTGCGCTACTATTTGGTGGAGCCTATGCTATACGTGCAGGCAGCGAAACATCAAAGCTTGGTTGACCTTGCAGACTGCATTGTTGGTTAGGTATGCTAACCGTCTGGTTTTGATGCTGTTGTTGAGAAAAACCTCTATTGTTACCAAAATGCGGTTCCTGTTGCTGATAATTTTGACGATACTGATAATTAAAATATTGTCTGTAATTAAAATTCTGGTGGTTGTCGTTCCTAAAGCGTCTATTAGCTTTGCTATTGAAATATCGTGGCTGATCGTAATTGCTGTATCCTTGTTGACCTTGGTTATTATGTGAAAAATTTTTGTTTATAAAGGAATAATCTGATTGCTGAACTTCCAAAAGCTGTAACAGATCTCTGAATGCAGAAATATTTTCTTTATGCTGACCCGTTAAAAGTGACACTGTTAATGATTGTGGTAATTTAGAAATACATAATTGAATAAGTGCGGATTCACTGTATGGTTTACTTAAGTACTGGTTTTGTTGGACCATGTGTTCAAAAAATTGCGTGACAGTGGAAAAATTTGAGTTCTCATAATTTGGTAAACTAATTAATTGATCCTTGGTTCCGAGTTGTGTCGTCTTCGACCAATACGCTGACAGAAAAGCATTCTGAAATTCTTCTACCGACTAGCACTGTCTCGTGATCGGCCTCATACGAGTTGCCGGTTCGCCTTCCAAAAAACTGCAAATCAATTCAAGTTTGTGTGTTACAGGCGAAGTCGGTGGAAAAGCAAAGCTAAATTGTTGTATCCAATCCAATGGGTGAATCTGTGTTCTGTCATTTTTAAATACTTTAAATTTTCTCACTGATACAAAGGGCTTGTAATCAAAATTATCGTCTCTGTATGTCTGAACAGGTTCAGGATTGTATGAGAATCTATTTGTCTGTGACTGTTCGGAATCTAACTCACATACTCTTTGTAAATTACCTAAGTTATACTGGCTGTGTAAGTCTGACAAATGTTCGCAAATGGCGTATGCTGTGATGTATTAAAGGCTGAAATATTTTTCATCTCCATCACTTCGTGCTGTAAAGATGACAATTTTCTACGTAATGTATTACTGAACGAACCTATCTCACTGATCGTCTGCTGTAAATTTTCGAATTCAGGTGTTTGATCAAACGAAACTGGTGACGTATCGTCAGATCTGGTGTCATTATTACTTTCGATAACATCAATACGACTGGCCAATTCATCATATTTTTCTGTCAGTATTTTTACCTGATCATCGTTTTTAATATCGCAAGCATTAATTTATTCTTGTATTTTACGTGTGGTTTTGTTTAATTTCTTAATGTCTGCTTTGATAGCATCGGGATCCTGTATTAGTTCTAATTGTTCAAGTCTGTCGGTCACTGTCTGAAAGTCTGCTGTGTGTGTGTCTGTTTTTGTTTTAAGGCCAGAGATTTCATCATGTAATTCGGTGTCCAACTGTTTGATAGCATTAATTTCGTCTGATACTGTAGTAATATTGTTGTCTACGTATGTTTTTGCTTTCGTAAACAATTTACGCTTATCTTCCTGTCTCTGTGCAGTAATTGTTTCCATGACTTGTCACTTTACTTTATTCTGTTCCTGTATAAATTTACGGTAACGTGTTTCACTGTTTTGTAGGTGTTGATTAAAACGTTCGTCAATTTGGCTGTTCTGTTGGTCAAATTTCGCGTCTATTTTCGCATCCAGCGTGCGTGAAAGTTCTGCTGACATTAATTTAAACTCGTCGCGCAACTGTGTTGCGTTTTCAGAGCATAGTTTAGCGACTGCACTAATTTCATCTCAAAGTAATTTAGTTGTGGCTGCATGTGTATTATTTAATTATTGTGCCACAGATCTAATTTCTTCACTACTGTTCCTATCACAAGCCTTAATTTCTTCACGTAATTGTTCTTTAGTATCATGACATTGCACGGCAAGGGCTGTAATTTGTTCACTAAGCTGTTTAAAATTGTTGTCTTGTTTTTCATTAAGTTGTTTGTTCGATTCGTTAAGTTGTTCTTTGATATTTTCTTTAAGTTGTTTGTTCTGGTTGTCGTATTTTTCATTGAGTTGTAGTAATAATGCCATAACTTGATCCATCCCAAAATTAGGTGCTGTATTTTCTGTGCCGTGTGATGGTGTATCTGTATGTGTCACGTTTTGTATAACCATTTGGTCATTCTGTGATTCACAAAAAGGTCTGCCAGACGGATGTGCACTGTTGGCCACTACATCGGAATCAAACAAATTTGACGTGCTTTGAGTACATTGTTCATCTTTATTAGAAACAATTATTTGCTCACAATTCAAATTTTGCAAACCGGGTGTGACAAACTGAGCAGCGTTCATTGTAACGGAATGTGTTGCATCATCAATTGTTACATTTACTCTGGACATAATTGGATTTGTTTGCTCATCATTAGGATCAAAATCAATATTAGTGGTCGGTATGCACTGATTGTCTGTAAATGGAGGATTATCATTATTACACTGAGTGTCGCAAATATTATCGGTCAAGCTATTCGAGTCGGCTATTTCACTCATTGCACATCGCGATGTACTGTTAACAGTTTTTCATGGCATTTTTCACAAATTAAAATTAAGCACAAAAATGAAACAAAGACGAAGCAAAAATGGAACAAACGCAATTACAACAAAGAGTAATAAATTGCCGATGATCTGTGAAAGAAAGAGTGACAAATCAGTAAATGCGTTGCGCCAGATGCAAACTACATTTAAGTAAATAAGAGCAGATATATGACTACTTCTCAGAGATTCACAAAGAAATACGATCCTGGTCGGATGTCGCCAAGTGTAAACTCCCCACAAAATATATAATAATTAAATATTATTTGGTTATTGATTCCAATTTTAGTGTAACCTCAGAACAAAACTGGTTCCCATTTAATGTACCCACAAAATTCTTTTCTCATTCAATATAAGCTCGAAACACAAAAATTCCTAAACCTGGTAATAAAAAAAAAAAAAAATTCAGTAACCTGGAAAAATTTGGACGACAGCAGTGCTACGTCATGGCCCTGTAAGATCATTCTGAATAAAAAGCAAAAATTCTCACCTCGATAAAGTCGGCAACTATCTGCTCTTACAATAGCTCTTTTCCGGCACAGCCCTATGCAATGCTGCCCTATACATTTGTTATTTATGAAAGGAAGCAAATGATTTTTCTTTTGCAACAATGGGAATGATCATGCATTGAAAAAAATATTAAATTCTTTAAATTGAAATGAATGCTTGTTATTATTAGGACATTTTTAAAAGATATACATGGGAGTTTACATAATATTACTAGATATGCGCGAGGCTGCTTTTTTTACCTTATACAATAATACTCAGACTCCGGCATCGCTGCACCGCGACCGGCCCAGCCAACATGATACACCAGACCAGACCAGAGCAGACACACACACTCACTGGCAACAACTTACTGCTACTGCTACACAGTTCGTACAGTCAACACTGCTCTCTGGTCAGTGATTCTCTTATACCTTGCATATCGCAGGCAGCGCATGAGCAATACATTGAAATTACATCTGCTCGGACCTCTTACACAAAATTACACCTGTGTTACATCTGCTCGGACCTCTTACATAAAATTACATCTTTGTTACATCTCCTCGGACCTCTTACAAACTGTATGCAACAGGTATGGCCGTAGCACGCAAACGGGTCCGTAACAGGCCCATCACCGGAGAAGCGGGTACAGTTGGTGTGTTAGCTGCTGTTGCCATGAACCCACACATGAGTACACGGGACATTGCGAGAGCCGGTGGACTGAGTCAAAGTAGTGCCATGCGCATACTGCATCGTCACCGCTTTCACCCGTTTCATGTGTCGCTACATCAGCGATTACATGGTGATGACTTTAATCACCGAGTGCAATTCTGTCAATGGGCATTAACAGAGAATGCGTTGCAGTTCTACCTGTTTACCGATGAAGCGGGTTTCACAAACCACGGGGCAGTGAATCTACCGCACATGCATTACTGGTCCGTGGACAATCCTCGCGGGCAGAGACAAGTAGAGCGACAGCGACCTTGGACTGTAAACGTATGGTGCGGAATCATTGGAGACCACCCCATTGGTCCTCACTTCATTGCAGGAGCCCAAACAGCTGCAACATACATCGCGTTCCTACAGAATGATCTGCCAACGTTGCTCGAAAATGTCCCACTGGAAACGCGTCGACGTATGTGGTATCAGCATGATGGTGCACCTGCACATTCTGCAATTAACACTAGGCCGACCCTTGACAGGATGTTCGACGGGCGTTTCATAGGACGTGGAGGACGCATAAATTGGCCAGCCCGTTCTCCTGATCTTACACCTCTGGACTTCTTTCTGTGGGGTACGTTAAAGGAGAATGTGTACCGTGACGTGCCTACAACCCCAGAGGATATGAAACAACGTATTGTGGCAGCCTGCGGCGACATTACACCAGATGTACTGCGGCGTGTACGACATTCATTACGCCAGAGATTGCAATTGTATGCAGCAAATGATGGCCACCACATTGAACATCTATTGGCCTGACATGTCGGGACACACTCTGTTCCATTCCGTAATTGAAAACGGAAACCACGTGTGTACGTGTATCTCACCCCTCATGGTAATGTGCATGTGCTTCAGTGAAAGAGACCAATAAATAGGTGTCAGCATGTGGACGTAATGCGCTGTTCCAGTCTCTTCTGTACCTAAGGTCCATCACTGTTCCCTTTGGACCCCTACGTAATTCAGTGCTCTCCGATACAAACGATCGAACAGCGGAGGAGTGGTACTCAAGCGTCAACTTTAGGTTACAATATCTCCGGACGTAATTAACATTTTACAATGCAACAAACGGCACTGATTAGGTATTTCTTTATATGTTCAGATGCGCTAACAAAGCCAACGGGGTTCCATTTAAAAAAGCGTAGGTTTGTGTTTAAATAAATTGTTCCTTGCATTTTTTTATGGTTTGTATTAACCAATTACACTAGCCCCTCTCCTCACGTTCGGTCTGTGGAATCGATTCGTCAGTATTTGATGTGGTTTACGAAATATATCCAGCGGTAATGTTGGGTGACTCACCCAGTATATATAGCAGTTCATGACATCCATTCTTACAGATGTACTGTTTCTGATGCACACTCGTCCAGATCATCCGCTCTCAAAAATCCGCCATCTCACTTCCCCACATCCACCACTGCTGGCGTCTCACCTCCAACTGCGCAACGCTACGCGCTTTTAACAGCCAACAGCCCAACATTACAATAGCGACTGTTACAACAATGCTACCCAGCCACAGACTGCACACAGCACAGCCAGTGATTTTCATACAGAGCGCTACGTGGCGTTACCAATATAAAAACCTAAACAGCCTACTTCCATAGCCCCCATGCTCCGCACAAAAAATTTTACAAATTGTTTTGGGCAGTGGCCAATACAGATTTGAAAACTTTTTCATAATTACAGTAACAAAGATATCAAATGCACACACTTATTGATACAATGTAGGTCAAAAGCTAAAATTTTCTCACAGTCCATATAAACAGTCCTGATCATCCATCATAGTAAAACTGCAGTTTTTTTTTCTCAAAGTCTGAGCAGTAAAAGAAAATGCACATGGAAGTAGTGGATTTCCATGCCGTCTTGAAGAAGTAGTGTCGTCCTTCCAACAGAAAGACAGTGCTGACTCTTGACATGCAGACAGGTAATTGGCCACAACAGAGCAAACCCTCCGCCGAGTCAGTCGAAGTTTTGAAGAATATTGGTAGGTAGGTCATCACAGAGCAGACCCACTGTAGCCCTGGTAGAGATTACGGTATTGGAAGGCCACCAGAGGTGCAGACCCACTGCAGTCCTTGTAGAAATAATGGGATTAGTGGGCCATCAAAGATGCAGACCCACTTGTAGTCCTTGTAGAGACGGCCAGCAGCCATCTGTTGCGACTGTGCAGGTGCACAACCACCATCGAAGAGTCTTGTACTACATAGCAAGTCCATAAACCACCACTTGTGCACTCACAAACTGTTGGTGTGTCCTTAGAACCAGCAATGCTGTTAACCAGTCCCTTGCTGAATTAGCAACACATGTGCGAGCACTAACAGTCCCTTTTTTTCATATATTGTGCATATACTATGACCAACAGAAATGTATGCAGTGAAATGTAACTTAATTTGATCAACTGATGTCAATTATAATATTATAACATGAGAATACAGTCACAAAGGTGCAGAAAACACCATTAAAAACATAATAGTACAGATAACATTTGCAAAAGAATAGAAATAAACATGTACATCAGTGTTACAGGAATTATGACATAAATAACTAAAATAATGAGAATAGTTTTCGAAACATTAATTTCACACATGAGCATTGAAACAGAACAGAATAAATAATGTCTAAACATCTTTACAAAGTAAATAACACATTATTAGAAAAATTCTACAACATAACTCTTATCAGCTAAACACATAAAACAGGAGGAGCACAAATACACAAGGGTACTCAAACACATAGCGGGGCAACACAAAAGGAAAGGACAGGGTTGTTTTACTGCAGTATTTTGCATGGAGATCTCCCTTCGTTCATCATTATTCCCAAAAAGTCCTATCTAAGCCTGCTTTCGTGCACGCTCGTACAAGTGAGAACTAAGAAACTGAATAAATTAACTTTACGAACAGTGTTATATCATTTACTAGTGTCAAAGAGGACTATAACCAGATACACTCCTGGAAATTGAAATAAGAACACCGTGAATTCATTGTCCCAGGAAGGGGAAACTTTATTGACACATTCCTGGGGTCAGATACATCACATGATCACACTGACAGAACCACAGGCACATAGACACAGGCAACAGAGCATGCACAATGTCGGCACTAGTACAGTGTATATCCACCTTTCGCAGCAATGCAGGCTGCTAGTCTCCCATGGAGACGATCGTAGAGATGCTGGATGTAGTCCTGTGGAACGGCTTGCCATGCCATTTCCACCTGGCGCCTCAGCTGGACCAGCATTCGTGCTGGACGTGCAGACCGCGTGAGACGACGCTTCATCCAGTCCCAAACATGCTCAATGGGGAACAGATCCGGAGATCTTGCTGGCCAGGGTAGTTGACTTACACCTTCTAGAGCACGTTGGGTGGCACGGGATACATGCGGACGTGCATTGTCCTGTTGGAACAGCAAGTTCCCTTTCCGGTCTAGGAATGGTAGAACGATGGGTTCGATGACGGTTTGGATGTACCGTGCACTATTCAGTGTCCCCTCGACGATCACCAGTGGTGTACGGCCAGTGTAGGAGATCGCTCCCCACACCATGATGCCGGGTGTTGGCCCTGTGTGCCTCGGTCGTATGCAGTCCTAATTGTGGCGCTCACCTGCACGGCGCCAAACACGCATACGACCATCATTGGCACCAAGGCAGAAGCGACTCTCATCGCTGAAGACGACACGTCTCCATTCGTCCCTCCATTCACGCCTGTCGCGACACCACTGGAGGCGGGCTGCACGATGTTGGGGCGTCAGCAGAAGACGGCCTAACGGTGTGCGGGACCGTAGCCCAGCTTCATGGAGACGGTTGCGAATGGTCCTCGCCGATACCCCAGGAGCAACAGTGTCCCTAATTTGCTGGGAAGTGGCGGTGCGGTCCCCTACGGCACTGCGTAGGATCCTACGGTCTTGGCGTGCATCCGTGCGTCGCTGTGGTCCGGTCCCAGATCGACGGGCACGTGCACCTTCCGCCGACCACTGGCGACAACATCGATGTACTGTGGAGACCTCACGCCCCACGTGTTGAGCAATTCGGCGGTACGTCCACCCGGCCTCCCGCATGCCCACTATACGCCCTCGCTCAAAGTCCGTCAACTGCACATACGGTTCACGTCCACGCTGTCGCGGCATGCTACCAGTGTTAAAGACTGCGATGGAGCTCCGTATGCCACGGCTAACTGGCTGACACTGACGGCGGCGGTGCACAAATGCTGCGCAGCTAGCGCCATTCGACGGCCAACACCGCGGTTCCTGGTGTGTCCGCTGTGCCGTGCGTGTGATCATTGCTTGTACAGCCCTCTCGCAGTGTCTGGAGCAAGTATGGTGGGTCTGACACACCGGTGTCATTGTGTTCTTTTTTCCATTTCCAGGAGTGTATATGTATTTGTAACGAGCGTAAGAACTTTCGTTCTATCATTCGGCTTCCGCATCATCAACAATCACCCGCGTCGTTTCGGTTAGGCGTACGCTCGTCTTGGGTGATATTGTGGACGGATAATCATCAAGATTGTTAATTGGGATAAACATTTACGACTTAGAATGTAAACAGTGCAACCTGTGGTTTTCCTTTAATCGTCTCAGAATATAGTTGTTCATACCTTCTCGAACAGTGTTGTGTTTTAACGTTGAGTGGCTCCACTAAACCCGCTTGCATAATTCGATAGATAATTTCAAGGAAGCCAGCAGCAGTGTGGAGCAGAACAATACGACCGCCGCGGGATTACCAGGTACGTGGTGTGGACAGGGCGCACGGTCAAGAAAAGCAGAAACGACAACCAGTTAAAAAGTACCCTCCCCACCCCCACCCCCCAACCATTCCTACTCCCGGACGTGTTACAACCTCGCATGGGTGATTTTCCCGCACCTAGAGTGTAAAAAATCAAATCTCAAGACTGTAAGAAAGGATACATTAGGCCATATTGATAGGTTCTTCAACGTTCGTTTCAAGGAACATAGGTCCTAGAGCAACAAATCAACATGTGAGGCTTCATCTTAGCAAAGAACAACATAGTAGTGTTAACAGGAATGTAAATGTGAAAATGATTCTCAGAATCAGTAAAGGAAGAATCAAAAGCAACCTGGAGCAATTAGAAGTTTCTAAACAAAAAGATCCGAATAAACTGTTACACTATCGCAGTGATTCCACATGGGTGAATGCTTTAATATTTTTGACGACGTTTTATAAACACACATCACTCCAACCGCCATCTGTAGCTGCATGTAGAGGCCACGAGAACACGACGGATCGAGTTCACCTGCCTTACTGCCTGCTCCCTATCCGTGGAGTCTGAGCGAGAGCGCAGCACTGCAGAGCTGTGAGCCGTTAACAAGGAAATGAGCACGTTTCGGTGTCCTCTGGTGGCTGAAAGCGAAATCGCATGCTTCATACAAGTCCCTGAATATATTCAGTGTTTTCTTTCAGCAATAATATTTATGTGTAATTATGAATGAAAACCTATGCGACACTAGTGGAATCGTCTAAAAAGAAAACAACAAACAGCGTCCGAACAGGCCTTAAAGATCCAATTGCACCGACCGGCCGTCGTGTCATCCTGAGCCCTTATGTGTCACCGGATGCGGATACAGCGGGCTTGAGGTCAGCTCTCCTGGCAGTTGTCAGTTTTCGTGACTGCCGCTACCTCTCTATCAAGCAGCTCCTCAGTTGGTCTCACAAGGGCTGAGTGCCACCGCTTGCCAACAGCACTCGGCAGATCCAGATGGTGACCTATCCAAGTGCTAGCCAAGCCCGACAGCGCCAAACTTTGAATGTCTGACGGGAACCGGTGTTACCACTGCGGCAAGGCTGTTGGTAGAATTGTCTACAACATTTACTACTTTGCTTTAAAATGGTTCAAATGGCTCTGAGCACTATGCGACTGAACTTCTGAGGTCATCAGTCGCCTAGAACTTAGAACTAATTAAACCTAACTAACCTAAGGACATCACACACATCCATGCCCGAGGCAGGATTCGAACCTGCGACCGTAGCGGTCGCTCGGTTCCAGACTGCAGCGCCGGCCTACTTTGTTTTAGAAACAGGGTTTAGGCTACAACGGCATCATCAGCTACATAGATAAATATGTCTGACTGAAATCTTCGGTGAATAAAAGGTTTCGAACTAGTGCACATACAAAGTATCTCAGTTGGTTTCGAAAGATGACAATAGTAGGTTAATGTTTAACAAAGGACTAAAACGACAGGAATTATTTCAGTAAAATGTGATGAAACTCCTTTATCTTAGATAAAATATGTGACACATGAAAAATCAACTATATGCGAAATTACGACAATTACTCCAACAAAGAAAGTAAATTAAACAATTTACAGTCAACTTGAGTGGCATGTGCCAGAAGGGTGGCTGAACAATATAATCTTGACTTTAAAAGGTCCAGTATTACAAACAACTAAAACTTTTTCCGAAGTAAGAGTGATTTCAGGTGTGCCGCAGGGGAGTGTCGTAGGATCGTTGTTATTCACAATATATATACACTCCTGGAAATGGAAAAAAGAACACATTGACACCGGTGTGTCAGACCCACCATACTTGCTCCGGACACTGCGAGAGGGCTGTACAAGCAATGATCACACGCACGGCACAGCGGACACACCAGGAACCGCGGTGTTGGCCGTCGAATGGCGCTAGCTGCGCAGCATTTGTGCACCGCCGCCGTCAGTGTCAGCCAGTTTGCCGTGGCATACGGAGCTCCATCGCAGTCTTTAACACTGGTAACATGCCGCGACAGCGTGGACGTGAACCGTATGTGCAGTTGACGGACTTTGAGCGAGGGCGTATAGTGGGCATGCGGGAGGCCGGGTGGACGTACCGCCGAATTGCTCAACACGTGGGGCGTGAGGTCTCCACAGTACATCGATGTTGTCGCCAGTGGTCGGCGGAAGGTGCACGTGCCCGTCGACCTGGGACCGGACCGCAGCGACGCACGGATGCACGCCAAGACCGTAGGATCCTACGCAGTGCCGTAGGGGACCGCACCGCCACTTCCCAGCAAATTAGGGACACTGTTGCTCCTGGGGTATCGGCGAGGACCATTCGCAACCGTCTCCATGAAGCTGGGCTACGGTCCCGCACACCGTTAGGCCGTCTTCCGCTCACGCCCCAACATCGTGCAGCCCGCCTCCAGTGGTGTCGCGACAGGCGTGAATGGAGGGACGAATGGAGACGTGTCGTCTTCAGCGATGAGAGTCGCTTCTGCCTTGGTGCCAATGATGGTCGTATGCGTGTTTGGCGCCGTGCAGGTGAGCGCCACAATCAGGACTGCATACGACCGAGGCACACAGGGCCAACACCCGGCATCATGGCGTGGGGAGCGATCTCCTACACTGGCCGTACACCACTGGTGTTCGTCGAGGGGACACTGAATAGTGCACGGTACATCCAAACCGTCATCGAACCCATCGTTCTACCATTCCTAGACCGGCAAGGGAACTTGCTGTTCCAACAGGACAATGCACGTCCGCATGTATCCCGTGCCACCCAACGTGCTCTAGAAGGTGTAAGTCAACTACCCTGGCCAGCAAGATCTCCGGATCTGTCCCCCATTGAGCATGTTTGGGACTGGATGAAGCGTCGTCTCACGCGGTCTGCACGTCCAGCACGAACGCTGGTCCAACTGAGGCGCCAGGTGGAAATGGCATGGCAAGCCGTTCCACAGGACTACATCCAGCATCTCTACGATCGTCTCCATGAGAGAATAGCAGCCTGCATTGCTGCGAAAGGTGGATATACACTGTACTAGTGCCGACATTGTGCATGCTCTGTTGCCTGTGTCTATGTGCCTGTGGTTCTGTCAGTGTGATCATGTGATGTATCTGACCCCAGGAATGTGTCAATAAAGTTTCCCCTTCCTGGGACAATGAATTCACGGTGTTCTTATTTCAATTTCCAGGAGTGTATAAATGACGTTGTGGATAACATTGGAAGTTCACTGAGGCTTTATGCGGATGATGCTGTGGTATATCGAGAGATTGTAACACTGGAAAATTGTACTGAAATGCAGGAGGTTGCAACGAATTGACGCATGGTGCAGGGAATGGCAATTGAATCTCAATGTAGACAAGTGTAATGTGCTGCGAATACACAGAAAGAAAGATCCTTTATCATTAGATACAATATACCAGGTCAGCAACTGGAAGCAGTTAATTCCTTAAATTATCTGGGAGTAGGCATCAGGAGTGATTTAAAATGGAATGACCATGTAAAATTAATCGTCGGTAAAGTAGATGCCAGACTGAGATTCATTGGAAGAATACTAAGGAAATGCAATCCGAAAACATAGGAAGTACGTTACAGTACACTTGCTCGCCCACTGCTTGAATACTCCCACCAGATGGGGTTAATAGAAGAAATAGAGAAGATTCAACGGAGAGCAGCGCGCTTCGTTACAGGATCATGTAGTAATCGCGAAAGCGTTACGGAGATGATAAACCCCAGTGGAAGACTCTGCGAGAGATATTCTCAGTAGCTCGGTACGGGCTTTTCTTGAGGTTTCGAGAACATACCTTCACAGAGGAGTCAAGCAGTATATTGCTCTCTCCTACGTATATCTCGCTAAGAGACCATGAGGATAAAATCAGAGAGATTAGAGCCCACACAGAGGCATACCAACAATATTTCTTTCCACGAGCAATACGACACTGGAATGGAAGGGAGAACCGATAGAGGTACTCAAGGTACGCTCTGCCACATACCATCAGGTGGCTTGCGGAGTATGGATGTAGATGTAGATATAGAAGTAAATGAAGAACTATGATTATATGAAGCAAAATCTTTTTGACAGAACATGTTCAGGCGCACTCTCTTCAAATGATGCAAATTAATATATTTATGTCGATTTGTTGTAGCTTATTACTGAACAGTCAGACACCGTTCCTTTATTCGGAAATTCTAATCGCGGTTACTACTAATATTCGCACCCAGACCACGTTGTAAATTACCCCATGCCCCATTTATTCCTTATTTCAGTTAGTGTAGTTTCATTTGTCCTGTTAAAAAAATTTTACTTTGTATAATCACAGTTTTTCACTTACCTGTTTAATTTCACTTGCAACATGTCACTTGTTTGTAACACAGGATCTGTTAAAGACAAGATCATCATATTCAGCCAGCCCCTTCGACTGTGTTACCAAAATTGATATACACTGTTCAGTTTATCTTTCTTCTTCGAAAAATTGTTGTACATTTTACAATACAGTTCATTTTTAATGTGGGAGATATTTTTACTGAAGTAATTCTTATTAGTTTAGTCCTAAATCAAAAATCAACAATTTTCATCTTTGCAAAAAAACGTAAATACTCTGTATATGCACTAGTCTAAAACATTTGACGCTACAAAAGTTTCTCCGATACACCCATTTATCTTTGTGCCTGACAACGGCATAACAACCGAAAACTTGTTCCGAAAATGAAATAATAAAATTTACAGAATGTTTCAGAAGAGTCGCGTGTTTCTCATTCACAACGTATAAAATATTCCACCAAGAACGGCCGGAACAGTAAAACAATACGTTTATGTACAAGATAATTTTCGTTCAATACGAAATTAAGAAGTATATTTCAAATTTTTAAACACGTATAACTTGCTGGCGTACAGTCATGGCACATTATGTAATGTATTGTGCCAGCTTGTCACAGATGACTCGCATATGTGTCATAAATTATGGTTATTGTAAACTTTGTAACGCAAATTAAGTATTTTACTGACTTACCTATGTATGTTCTGCTAAAATCTGTATTGAGGAAGTTTCTGTTGAACTGTGTCCATAGCAAGTGAATACCTAGTCATTAGTTCACAAGGGGTTTAGGTTTTATATGCATGACACTCCTCATGTAACTTGAGTGAGAAAGTGGTTTCTGCTGTGGCAGTGAATCACGACCTGTATTTTGTAGGAGGGCAGACTGGGATTAGTTGGCAAAAGTGGATAGTTGGTACACAGCTTATGTTTCCTGCAAGCATGGAGCCAGGACGCTGTCATTGTGCCAGTGGGGAGTGTATATATAAGGGTGCACCATCCAACGTAGTTTCAGTCTCCGTGGAAGCGTCACGAAGGAAGAACTCCAGTTTCGTCTTTTTCGTACTTTTGATCAAATCGTCGTGAATTTTTTTTTCGTCCCACAAAACAATATTTTCTATTAAAGTACTTAAGCAAATTTACCTAAAGGACTATTCACCCTTGTAAATTGAATACAGATGCTACTGACTGCGGTCTTAGAAACAGTGGTTAACTATGGTTACATCTTAATGTTAGGCATTGTGTGTATTCATTTCGTTTTTGGTATCGACGTGGGTCTACCTAGCCCAGTTAGGTATGGGATCATCCCATGCCTATAACAAAAAGCCTCTGCATTACTGTTCGTTGAAAGGGAAATAATTACTGTAAGAAAAATCAATTTAAAAGCTTCACCCCAGAAGAAATTGGCGCCTTCCACAAAGTCAGGGCCGGCCGCTGTGGCCGGGCGGTTCTAGGCGCTTCAGTCTGGAACCGCGCCACCGCTACGGTGGCAGGTTCAAATCCTTCCTTTGGCATGGGTGTGTGTGAGGCCCTTAGGTTGGTTAGGTTTTAAGTAGTTCTAAGTTCTAGGGATCTGATGACAGCTGGTAAGTTCCATAGTGCCCAAAGCCATTTGAACCATTTGAACCACAAAGTCACGCCACGGCAGCAGGTCTGTTTTGGCCGATAAATAAGGTTTACTGCTATTCTAATAGACAGTTCCATCCAAGATAGAAGCGCAGTTGAAAGGTGCAATAAGAAGGAAAAGCCATTTACAATCAAGAAGGACGACATGGCTAAGGCTGACGCAAAAAAAAAAAACTTCCCACAAAACATGATTTGAAATTTCTTCTACGGATTCTGATGATCATGTGTAAACATTTGCTTTGTCAGAACTAATGACAACTTGGTCTTCACCCTCAGCCTGCTGTCAAGAAGACGGTGAAGGTTCTCATGACACGGCTCCCACGAACCCCGGAGAACCTCAAAAAGGTCAGATAGAGCAAGACCAACATCGAATCCTCCAAACTCTCATGGGCCTCACGATCATCCTGAACACCATGCAAATGACTGTTATAATCAAGTACCATGACCGTTGTGCCCTGGGAAGACTGTCGAAACCAATGGCAACGAGATTTGCGTGTCCTCCGTGTTCAATAACGAGAACAGCTAGAGATGGCCAGACACGACCAAAGGTAAAATGTTCGTACATCCATTATTGAAAGGAGGACAGTGGGACGTCAGTTGGTATAAATTTATATTAAAAATGAAGAAATTCCGCCAGCTGTATTTAAGGTGTCGATTTTATTTTGGCAACTAGTTTCAACGTTGTAACAACGTCATCTTCAGGCCCATACAATTGTTGACGTCAACTGCGTGCGGCTGATACTAGAAGTCAGTAGTGAGATATGGACGTGCTCTGTGTGGAAGGTGATTTACTACCCACCTTCCGCACGGAGCACGTCCAATTCTCACCAGTGACTTCTGGTATCTTACCGAAAAATGTATTGAATTAATGTGTTCTACACGATTCTGTACTGAAAAAGTTAAGCTAAAGGCCATATTCACCAAAATCTCTCCAAGTACTGCACAAAAAGATAGAAAATGAAAAACCAAACAAGTGCCAAATATATGAAATCATGGTGTCTGCTGTTCCAGGATGTACGAAAGAACAGACACAATACTTTCGTATAACTGATTCCCCTCGATGGAAAATGAATCAGTAAGCTTCAATGCGGATGCACATTTTCATTCGACCTCCAGCGGGAATCTAAAATTAGTCAGCATGGAGGACACGGAGGGGGGCTGGAGATAGGTGACGCTAGGCGGGAGTGTGGGCCAGCTGGCGATCGCTCCGAGACAGTTACCTCATTTCGGATGAACACTGTGTGCAGCTGGCTCGGTGGTTAACGTAAGTACGTAGTAAGCCGGAGATTCCGTGTTCGGATCCCGGTCCGGCGCACATTTTCACTCGTCGTCGCTCATTCCGCATAAAGTCCAGTTCCATGTAATTAGTTCCTTCCCTTTAATTTCCTCCCCTTTCTCGTCCCTCTGCATTCTATTTACTTACTAAGTCAATTGGCTCAGTCTGTCCTGTGATAGTATTTTCCTGTATTTTAATTTTCCCGTAACCTCCTGTAATCTCTTTCATCTTAGAATGAAGGCTTTCACGGGAGGCGTCGTCGTCAATTAACACTTCCGGGTTCAGATGCCGTGGTCAAACATAAAACTCTCCCCTCACGTTTCGCCTTTGACTGCAGAAGGCATCGCCGGAAGGAGTGGCCGAGCGGTTCTAGGCGCTACAGTCTGGAGCCGAACGACCGGTACGGTCGCAGGTTCGACTCCTGCCTCGGGCATGGGTGTGTATGATGTCCTTAGGTTAGTTAGGTTTAAGTTGTTCTAAGTTCTAGGGGACTTATGACCTAAGATGTTGAGTCCCATAGTGCTCAGAGCCATTTGAACCATAGACCTTTCCACAACTGCACGGAATTTTGTAGACACCGGGTGTAGCTAGAGGATGTCGTTTATCTTTTGCGGATCTTAAACATTCTTTTATTTTCGTGGTGGGTCTGAAAACAGTTTCCACTTCGTACTTGCTTAAAATTTCACCAATGCGACTAGTGACCTTACTGATAAATAGTGAGAACACTTTCCCCTTGGATTGGTGTCGATCCTCGTCCGTCCTGGTTTTCAGACTATGGCGTAGTGCACGATCTATCTATCTGTTGGAATACCCATTCTTCTTGACGATCGCTCTAAGGTGTTCAATCTCATCATATAAGTGAGCTGGTTCACATATTTTGTGCGCCCTGTCTATTAATGTTTTAATTACCCCTCTTTTATGATCCGTCCTCTCGTTTGATTACAGTCACATCCAAGAAGTTCAGGTGACCATCGCTTTCGTCGTACTGTTCTGATCCACACTGCTGCTGGTTTGCCTGAAATTATCTATCGAAATATGCAAGCCGGTTTAGGGGAGCCACTCAACGTTAAAACACAACACTATTCGACGTCTGGTATGAACAACTATATTCTGAGACGATTAAAGGAAAATCGCAGATTGCACTGTTTACATTCTAATTCAGAAGTGATATCACAATTAATGGATGATTAACAGTCTACAAAATAACATTTAGACGAGCGTACGCGTAACCGACACGACGCGGGTGATTGTTGATGATGCGGAAGCCGAATGATCGAACGAAAGTTCTTACGCTCGTCACACATACAGATACCTGGTAATAGTCCTCTTTTTTTTCTTTATTGTTGTTTTAATCACCTTATACAAGACGGGCTGTCAGCAGCATATTACGCTGCTCTTCAGCCGTGAGTGGTACAATAATATGACATACAGGTGGCACAGATAATACAACAAAAACGGCGGGCAAAAAATTGTAGAGACGAAAAACAATAAACATGAAGCCCCTCACGCTGGACGAGAAAAAACAGTAACACTTGTTGACACGGCGCACATAACATGAAGTTCAAGGATTTGAAGGGATTTACAAAAAGGTAGGGGGGGGGGGGGGGGGCGGAGATCCAGGCCGGATGGGCGTAACAAAGGATAGGGCAGATGAGGGATTTATAGGTGTGGAGTATGGTGGAAGGGTCCAGACCCCACGTACGGCCGGAAAGGAGCTCGAGGAGACGGAGTCGGGAGCGTGCCTTGGCTTGGATTGTCCGGAGGCGGGGGGTCCAGGAGAGGCGACGGTCGAGGGTGACGCCAAGGTACTTAAGGGTGGAGGTGAGGGCGTTAGGACGGCCATAGATGGTGAGATAGTAATAGTCCTCCTTGTCACTAGTAATTATATAACACTGTTCGTAAAGTTAATTTTTGATTTCTCAGTTTTCACTTGTACGAGCGTGCGCGTAACCGTCGCGGCGCGGCTGATTGTTGATAATGCGAAAACGCGATGATCGAACACACGTCCTCACGCTCGCTACAAGACACTGATACTTGACTGCACTCTTTTATGGTAACTAATTTTTACTGATTCACATTGGTTCTTTCTGGGAGGCCGAACACGGCGCGGATGATGGGTGCTGTGCGACCGCAACGAGAGGAAACACAAATACGTTATCGACGGCACTGCTCATTTTTTCATTACATCTTGACGCACTTTCCTCTGAATCACTTCCATATTTCATCACTTTACTGTAACAGCACTTGTAGCAACACTTCAACCTGAATACTAAGAAAGCCTCTCACATGCAGAGCTACACACTACACAACATAACAGTACCGTGTCCCGCGGTCGACTCTCTACAGACGCGGCTGCCCGCAAAGATACTCCACAACTAAGCCAGCGATATGACAAAACGCTTACAACCGGACTTGTCTTTTTCTTGCTGTTTGCAGTGCCCGTTGTTCAAAGTTATCCATGAACAAGTTAGCCACAACTTGGCTAAGAGGACTTCCCATAGCCACCCCGTCAATCTGTTCATACAAAACATTATTATATTGAAAATAAGTTGTTGTAAGGCAATGTCTGAATAATGCCAACATATCACTAGGAACAATGTCCGCTATACATGTGATCGCTTCGTTCACCGGGATCATGGAAAAGTTTTGATGTGGTGTCGTTGTATTCCATGATCCCGGTGAACGAAGTTTTTTTCAACTTGCAACCTCCCAACGACTGGTATTTAGATCGTAAATGTCGTTAATTCTCCCTGTCTGTGGCAGGCTGAGAAGGGAGTTTGCTTAATTTTATCAGCAGGGATTACTTTTATTCCTTTTCATGTAAGCCTGTTGTGGTGAAGGATCTTATGCACACTTTTTCTCTCTCGGCAGCGTAACCATCCCTGAGCATTCTGCCCGCTTTAGAATTGATGTTTAGGCCCATCAAAGTTCAAAACACAATCTTATCGATTGAATTTGAGGTCGCAACGGATAACACAATTGTAATTTTGGGGATGGTCAGAGGAAACTACATCCTGCACGAACTAGTCTTGTGCCAATAAATTTTAGTAAAGGGGCAGCGTGATTGATGTGATTTTCTTTTCTTAGGTATGGTTTAAATGAGCAAGCCGCACACGCTAGCATAAATGTTCAGCAATCGCAAAAACTGGCTAGAAGTCTCTCTATTAGCTTTCTCGGTGGTTGCAGTTTGAAACTATGCACCACGTGGCGGGTCGTAACGGAAATCTCGAATGGAGAAGATTATTCTTATATCGTATAAACTGAACAAAAATCAATAACGGTTCTTAATTAATCAATCGCGAAAAAGCCTCTGATAAATAAATTGTTAACATTAAACATTTTTAAACATTCAAATACCTTTGTCTGGATTTCGACGCAGCGTTCTGAAGGAAAGTCTGGTCGCTTACCTGTCTTCCAAAAAACTCCACGTAACCGTCGCGCGGCTCTTTCTCCCAAGCAGAGCGAGGTGCTGGGGGAGGCCCATGACCAACCTCTGGTAAGAAAACGTTTTTTTTTTAGACTTTCGCACCTCTGGTCGAACCATCCTGTTCCTGCTCTTTGCCTTCCACTGACTGAGACCCACTACATCTCTGGTTTGTCTGCTACCACACTCAAAACATTCACACCCGACCACGTACTTTAAGGAGAGGTGGAGAAATGCAAATAGGGACACAGGACGTGCATATTGTAATGAGAATAAAAGACTTTGATCCATAATTGTTTCCACATGCATGTAATTTGGGGCTGAGATCATTTCACTGTTCATTAATTATGTAAAGTAATTGAATTTACGCTGATAATGCCTATCAGCTGATAGCAACATAACACCGATTTTAACTATGTAACGAAACCTATTGTGACGTTACAAACTTACTTGTTTCATAAGTCTGAGGATGACTAATGCTGACCGAAATCGATTATTTTGCTAGAAATACATGTTATTGCACGTGGTTATTAAATATATCTCATTCTATGTATTATCAGGCTTTCAGACTCTGCTGCTGAGTTAGGGACGAGAGATGTGGCCAACAGCAGAGAGCGCTGCGAGGTAAGGAAGTGTTGTGCCCCCGGCGGCCGCAGCAGCGGCGGCGGCGTTGTGAGCGCTCGGCGGCGGTGTCCGGCCACTGTGACCGCAAAGCGAGGACCGCGCCGCGCCGGGCACGCGGGTTCGGCGGACGCCGGGCGTCGAGCTAGCGGCGCGTGCCAGGTGGGCGGCGGGGGCGGCGCGGCCGGCCGCATTCCTGCCCCGGAAGAGCGCCGCGCCGCCCCACGCGTGACTTGCCGGCCGGAATCCGCCGGCGCGGCAGAGCCAGCGCCGGCACAGGAAACTCGCCTTCCCCGGCGCGCTCCTGCGGCCGGCCGGCGCGGTACATTTCAGGACGCCGCGCCGCGTGGCTGCCATACGCGACGGCTGTCGCCGGACCGCAGTGGAAAGCTGCGCGGTCTGAGGGAATCACGCGCTGCGTAACTGGTCGGCAAGCCGCGGCGTGCAGGCCGTGTGCGCTGCGGTGAACCATTCCGTACTAACTAAAGCAAACCTCCGTACCCCATATCATCGCCACTGCGCGATCTTCGGCTGCATCGGAAGACAGCACAAACAGGCGCAGATTCAGGTTTGGATTTTGGAGGAGGCAATTAGTTTGATACTTTGTCCTATCCTCCTCTATTTCCTTCACCTCCCCCCCCCCTCTCCCCGCCCTCCACTGCACCCTCAATGTTACTTGAACTCCTCTCCACTTTTAACTTACCATAGAGAACTAGTACACTACTGGCCATTAAAATTGCTACACCAAGAAGATATGCAGATGATAAACGGGTATCCATTGGACAAATATATAATACTAGAACTGACATGTGATTACATTTTCACGCAATTTGGGTGCATAGATCCTGAGAAACCAGTACCCAGAAGAACCACCTCTGGCCGTAATAACGGCCTTGATACACGTATGCACTGAGCCAAACAGAGCTTGGATGGCGTGTACGGGTACAGCTGCCCATGCAGCTTCAATACGATACCACAGTTCATCAAGAGTAGTTCAAAAATGGTTCAGATGGCTCTGAGCACTATGGGACTTAACATCGGTGGTCATCAGTCCCATAGAAATTAGAACTAATTCTACCTAACTAACGTAAGAACACCACACACATCCATGCCCGAGGCAGGATTCGAACCTTTGACCGTAGCGGTCACGCGGTTTCAGGTTGAAGCGCCTAGAACCGCACGGCCATACCGGCCGGCCATCAAGAGTAGTGACTGGCGTATTGTGACGAGCCAGTTGATCGGCCACCATTGACCAGACGTTTTCAATTGGTGAGAGATCTGGAGAATGTGCTGGCCAGGGCAGCAGTCGAACATTTTCTGTATCCAGAAAGGCCCGTACAGGACCTGCAATATGAGGTCGTGCATTTTCCTGCTGAAATGTAGGGTTTCGAAGGGATCGAATGATGGGTAGAGGCACGGGTCGTAAAACATCTGTAATGTAACGTCCACTGTTCAAAGTACCGTCAATGCGAACAAGAGGTGACCGAGACGTGTAACCAATGGCACCCTATACAACTTGGGGTCCATCCCAACAAGCGTCTTTTGAGGCGTTAATGAAAGCCTTAGCCACTGTCCTGTATGATTTCAGTAAGGACTTTATTGTCCAGACAGATGTCTCCGTGTCCGCAGTCTCGGTCGTCCTTCTGCAGGTAGGAGCGTCTAGAAGACAACCTACAGCTTACGTTAGATGCACAGCTCGCATTTGAGGGTTTGAGTTTAAAGTGAGACGTACCCGTTGCTTGGAAACTATCATGGCGGATGGCATGAGCCGAATGTTTAATCAAGACTCATATCAACTGCTAAGTGATGAAGAAACCACAGTGGAGGTCACACCAGAGTCACTAGATAAAAGAAGATGTGCCCTTTCTGAGAGAAACTTGAAATAACCAAATTACTATAAAATGACATTGGTGTCCTTACACATCGTCTCAGGACTGCAGCTCGGTCTCACCATAGAACTGCAGATGGAGGTTGGAGTGGCTCCAGAATTTATTATTGGTGCAATCAACGAGCTTTGTCAGAGGCTAAGTGCAGGTCAGCCCAATTTCCTTTATAAATCCCCGATACATCAGCTCAGGCAGCACAACAGGCTGACCAGCAAAGTCGGTGACAGCTCTAGCCTGGACGTCTGGCGGCGGCGGAGGCTCCCGAAGATCGAATGATTTCTGATTGAGCGTTAATTGAGAGGGAACCTCTCATTGCTGGTTTTTGCGTCTCTTGCTAAATTCAAATTGACCGGGCTACGGATGTTCCGAGTGCCAACCAATAAAAATGGTCCTTATAAGACACTAGTCAGCTTCCTCTAGTTGGTAACCGATGATCTACATCCTACCATCTGCCACAGGAAAAAGTCATTTCTCTATCTCTCTCTGTGACGAATGGTGGTCCCCCATTATCACCTCTTCCTTTAACCTGTAGTTTATTTATGCTGGAAGTTCTTACACTGTGTCAAGATTTGTTTTATTGAGAATCAGTGCGTTGAGCAGTGTCACACGTTTTCAAAGGGACCTCAATCCATCTTCGAGAGATTTGGCTCTCGTGTCTGATGCGTTCTAGAGAAACAGTCAACTTTCTACATTTGACTGAACCCTCTCACTGCACTCCAAGGCTGTAAGATGTTTTCGCCAGGATTTTCCACAATGGCAGATTCTATCTTTGTTCATTCAGAAAAGAGCTGAATGACTCGTGTGGCACTACAGAGGCATGGCCTCTCTCTCGGCAGGCCTTCTCTGAACTGGCTCTAGTGGTGGCAGGCAGTTCTACTGTTGAAGATAATCCGTGTGCTTTTCCGGCCACTCAAAATGCTTTCAACTTTCACTCACTTCTACGAGGCATACAAATCCAAATAAAGTGTAAAATAAAAGTAAGGATGGGTTAGTTAGTTACTGACAATCACCAGTACTGATGTCTATCATATTCCCCAGCGTTAGTGAAATATTCTGATCAACTGGGTTTCTCATTATGAAGCTGGCGAAATAGTCACATAACACTAACTGCACATTGCAATCCTTGAAATTTATTTGGCGCAATCCTGCGTGTGGGGAACCAGCACTAATCACAAAGATGTTCTTGCATCTCAGGAAAAGTCTTCCCAAGAACCAGCCAAACACTGCCCGGTTTGGCACAGAGCTAACGGTGTAGACAGCCAGCACTTCCGAATCAGCTCCACAGCCTTACATTTTGAGACTCGGTTGCACTGACGCTCCCCAACAGAGTCTTTCGCTAACCAAGGAAACATCAGCCTCTGTGTTGTCCTGGTACATAGAGCCACTACCACAAGTTTCTAGGAAGCAACCGCCATTTGTCTCCCCATACACATGCTCCAAGACTCCGCTGCTTCCAGGCATACTGCCGGCCCATTCTACTTGCATATGGGGCAGCTCACTTGCCATCCATCAACTGAGATTTGTCTTCCTAGCCACATGCTCCAAGATTATGCAGCCCCACTGATCGCCGACAACTCAGGAACCAACCACTACAAAAAAAGACACCGTAGAATGTACTGCATGCATCCAGCACCGCTTCAAATTACTGTTAGTCCACTGTAGTATTGGCACTAGGCTGGTACCACCCCAAAGTACTGTTATCCAAGATGGCGTCGATGACGTAATCCAAGATGGCGGATATGACGTCAATCAAGAGGGCGGATTTTGGTGTGAAGTTTGAATTTTTGCGGGAAAGTGCTGCCACGCCCCCCTCGCCCAGAAAAAAAATGGCGCAAAGTTCAAATTCCACCATGACAATGCATCACACCACCATTATCTCTACTAAGCAAAGAAAATGGCGGGAAAAAAGGACTTGTCTTTATTATATAACGAATTTCAGGCAGGTGTGTTTTCCACTGGGTCTGGACTGCTACTGGTTTAGTTCATATCGGTGCCAGCAGAGGACACTCTCCTGACGTCAGGTGATGATGCAAGTACCGTCATTCAAGATGGCTGAACCAACGTGGTGTTGGTCTAGTTCCTATACCCGCCACCAGAGGGCGCTGTCATGACTTCAGCTGATGACGTTCTGGGATGGGGGAAATGGCGTGAACCAATAGGAGCCCTTAATCTAGTCACATGTTCGACTTCTGCCAATAGGATTGAAGCATCTGGTGACGTTATTGTAGGAGATATAGGTTAAGCTCAGCAGCTCCGGGGCCTCAGTCTCTCTCAGTCAGCAGGAGAAGAAGAAGAAGGACTACGAAGCGCCAGCAGCAGCAGTCATGCAAAACAGGATCAAACGGAAAAGTAAGTATCGTACTTCACATTATTCTATCTCGCTCCTTAGTCTTATTATTCTTCAAATTTTTCACGTATTCGTTCATATCTAATGCTACCTCGTCTTTGTTCAACAGAGTCGAGCGCCACCATGCTTAGCTCCGCAAACGCGTCTGGACCTGCTTCAACCTCATCAGCCATATCACCGAGACCTACACCAACGACACGCGTCGCGTCTGACCCAGTAGCGACCACGTGGGATCCTGTAGCCCACATAGCCCACTTATTGAAGCAGGACAAGGAGTTGCTGCTATCTGTCCCACCCAGCAACTTGTGTGATGAGGACACACGACCTGCACACGCGGTATCGAATGCTGCTGCTGGCGGTGTTAAATAGCAACTAGATGGAGGTCAGCACTGGACGCCAACATATGCCCCATCTCAGTCGAACATTCCTGTGATAGTGCACCCACAGAGTTTAGACACTGTAGATATAAAGAATATGTCGAGTGCAGCCACGCTTTTCGCCACCACATACAATATAACCCCCCGTGGCTCCAAACGTGTGAATATTGTTATAGAAGAGCATCATGTCTGGGGGATCCCTGTCTGGATGGACTTTCAGGTCGCAAGTGTAGGCCTTATTTCTCAAGTCTCTGTTCAATACTCTTCGGATTTAGATTCCACAATGCTGTAAACGATCTATAATTCTGAAATGAGTGAAATACGTTATTGTAGAGGCTGGGTATGTAGATAGGTAGGTAGCGCTGTTACGTATTTCTGCAAAAAATTAATTGAAGGTACTGAAACGAACAAAGAAGTAGTTGTATCGTTATTTTCCTACACTTAAACATATTTGTCGAATATTTCTAGTCTAATTACTGAACAGGTGTTAAATAAGTAATCAAAGTACTCACCTAAACGTACTTCAGTAGACGATGCCTTTCATCTGTCTTTCCTGGTCTATTCATTGCAGTTGCTAACGTCCGCAAATCACGGAGTCTTGGCAGGAACTGCGTGTATTGTAAAATACCGCCCTGAGAAGGTGTAGAACATTGCACAATATTTTGAGTGAGTCTCAATATTTTTAAAGCTCTATAGTCTCCTTCAACGTATTGCGCAAACCGTCAGTACCGCTCTCAGGTGGTCAGTACTGTTGCGCATTATCAGCATTGTGCAATAAATACTGAGTGTGTGAGGACCTCGAGCTGTGTGCTGCGGCAGGAAACCCACACCAGCCTACGTGTCAACTGCCGAGTGTTTCGTAATCACGGCACACCGCATTGTCCCGGTTGACACTACGGCACATGGAAAGCTCAGTGTTGGACATGACGTCGTAGATCAAGCGTCCCACTTTTTGGGAGGCGCTTAGATGCTGAAATCTCGCGCGTTTCTTGTCTTGCATTCGACTCTCAGGCCCATGGCCAGTGCAGCGTCAGTCAACATGCCTTTTTACGTAATACTCTAAAGTATTCTATTTGGCAACAGGAGCGACAACAGGTGTAATTTACTTACTCACGAGTGTCCTATCGCAAATTATGTTTTCTTCGTCATTTTTAGTAATGTTCTGTGAATATCAAATGTAGTAAGCATCTTGGGTTACAATAGCGGTATGTCGGTGAGGGCTGTCCAGTTAGAAAAATACCACCAAGCAAGCTGTTAATGAATGGCAGCACAATAGGCTGAATCACCATACTGACTTTCAAATTTGCAGCTAGGATGCGTAGGATAGCCAGTGCTTCTGCTGGCCAGTGGACGAAATTGCAGTCCACATCATAACTCTAGGTTTAGGTCCAGTGTGTCTAGCATTCAGGTAGGTTGGCTGTAGGCGCTCACCTGGCCATTTTCTAACCAACACATGGTCATCACTGGCACCGAGGCAGAACCAGTTTTCCTGAGAAAACACAACAGACCTCCACTCCACCCTCCAACGATCTCTCGCTTGACACCAATGAAGGTGAAAGGCGGTGGTTTGTGGTCAGTGGAAATCATTCTGGCTCGGAGCTGTCTTTGAAGTAACCGATCTGAAACAGTTAATTGTGTCACTGTGGTGTCAGCTGCTCCTTAAATTGCTGTTGCAGATGCAGTACGATGCGCCAGAGTCAACACGATTGTCTTCGATCTCGGTACCGCCACGTGACCGTCAGGAGACTGGTCTTCTTGCGACCATACATACCCGCGACCACCGCTGCCGGCAATCATGTATAGTGGCTACATTCCAAGTCTTTCCGCAGTATCGTAAAAGGAACATCTTGCTTCTCGTAGCCCCATTACACTACCTCGTTCAAACTCAGTGAGGTGGTTATAATGTCGTCTTTGTCATCTCAAATGCATTCTTGACTAACATCAACTCACCACGTCCAGTCTCAAGGGTAACTAATACTCAGGACTGTTACAGCGTGTATTTAAAGCAAACCTGATTTTCGACCTCACAGAGTCTTTGATTCGTAATCAAAACGTCTTATGTCCCGGGTTCGAATCCCGCCACTGCTTAAATCTGATTAGTAATCAACATTGGCGGCCGAAACTTCCGGCATAAGAAGTCACCCTCATTCTGCCAACGATCTTGTCCAAGAGGGCGGAGGAGCGGACAGAGGTTCAGGGAAATCTCTTGTCCTAGGGTTGGGAAACTGCCCCTAAAGGGGGAAGAATCAGCAATGATCAACGACATGAGGATGCAGAAGGCAATGGAAATCAACTGCATTAAAGACAGGTAACGTGTATCCACAGGACATGTGGCCTGTAATAGAAGAAGTGTCTTGATGATCACTCCATTGGCAAAAGATTCCGGAATAGTCCCCCATTCGGATCTCCGGGAGGGGACTGCCAAGGGGGAGGTTACAATGAGAAAGAAACTGAATAATCAACGGAAGGATGACGTGATACGAGTCGGGGCGTGGAATGTCAGAAGCTTGAACGTGGTAGGGAAACTACAAAATCTGAAAAGGGAAATGCAAAGGCTCAATCTAGATATAGTGAGGATCAGCGAAGAGAAATGGAAAGAAGACAAGGATTTCTGGTGAAATGAGTGGGGTGATATCAGCAGCAGCAGAAAATGGTATTATGTGAGTAGCGTTCTTTATGAAAAGGAAGATAGGGGAGATAATGTGTTACTGTGAACAGTTCAGTGATAGGGTTGTTCAACAGTTCAGTGTTAGGGTCGTTCTTATCAGAATCGACAGCAAACCAACACCGACAACGATAGTTCAAGTATACTTGCCGACGCTACAAGTTGAAAATGAAGAGATAGAGAAAGTGTATGAGGATATCGAAAGGGTACACAGTATATAAAGGGATATGAAAATCTAATAGTCATGGGAGACTGGAATTCAGTTGTAGGGGAAGGAGTAGAAGAAAAGGTTGCAGGAGAACATGGACTTAGGACAGTGAATGCGAGAGGAGAAAGACTAATTGAGTTCTGTAGCAAGTATCAGCTAGTAATAGTGAATACTCTGTTCAAGAATCAGAAGAGGAGGAGGTATACTTGGAAAAGGCCAAGTGATACGAGAAGATTTTAGTTAGATTACATCATGGTTAGACAGAAATTCCGAAATCAGATACTGTATCGTAAGACGGACCCGGAGCAGACATAGGCTCAGATCACAATATAGTAGATATGAAGAGTAGGCTGAAATTTAAGACATTAGTCAGGAAGGATCAATACGCAAAGAAGTGGGATACGGGTATACTAAGGAATGACGAGATACAGATGAAGTTCTCTAAGGCTATAGGTACAGCAATAAGGAATAGCTCAGTAGGCAGTACAGTTGGAGAGGAATGGACATGTCTAAAAAGGGTCATCACAGAAGTTGGAAAGGAAAATATATGTACGAAGAAGGTAACTGCGAAGAAACCTTGGTTAACAGATGAAATACTTCAACTGATGAAATGAGGAAGTACAAAAATGTTACGGGAAATTCCAGAAGAGAGAAATACAAGTCGCTGAGCAATGAAATAAATAGGAAATGCAGGGAAGCTAAGACGAAATGTGAAGACATCGAAAAAGAAATGATTGTTGGAAGGACAGACTCAGCATGCTGTTAAATGCAGAGGAGAGAGCAGATAGGTGGAAAGAACACTTTGAAAGCTTCTATTAGGGGGAATATTTGTCTGATGTGATAGAAGAAGAAACATGAGTCGATTTAGAAGAGATAGGGGATCCAGTATTAGAATCAGAATTTGAAACAGCTTTGGTGGACGTAAGATCAGATATTGCAGAAAGGATAGATGATATTCCATCAGAATTTCTAAAATAATTGGGGGAAGTTGCAACAAAACGACTATTCACATTGATTTGTAGAATGTATGAGTCTGGCGACATACCATCAGACTTTCAGAAAAGCATCATCCACACAATTCCGAAGACGGAAAGAGCTGACAAGTGCAAGAATTACCGCACAATCAGCATAAAAGCTCATGCATCCAAGTTGCTTACAAGAATAATATACAGAAGAATGAAAAAGAAAATTGAGGATACGCTAGATGACGATCAGTTTGGCTTTAGGAAAGGTAAAGGCACGAGAGAGGTAATTATGACGTTGCGATTAATAATGGAAGCAAGACTAAAGAAAAATCAAGACACTTTCATAGGATTTTTCGAGCTGGAGAAAGCATTAGATAATGTAAAATGGTGTAAGATGTTCGAAATTCTGAGAAAAGTAGGGGTAAGCTATAAGGAGAGATGGGTCATATACGATATGTACAACAGTCAAGAGGGAATAATAAGATAGGACGTCCAAGAACGAAGTAGTCGTATTAAAAAGGGTGAAAGACAAGTGTGTAGCCTTTCGCCCCTCCTGTTCAGCCTGTACATCGAGGAAGCAATGATGGAAATAAAAGAAAGGTTTAGGAGTGGAATTAAAATTCAAGGTGAAGGAATATCAATGATACGATTCGCTGATGACATTGCTATCCTAAGCAAAAGTGAAGGAGAATTACATGATCTGCTGAAGGGAATGAACAGTCTAATGAGTACAGAGCATGGATTGAGAGTAAATCGAAGAAAGGCGAAGGTAATGAGTTGTAGTAGAAATGAGAACAGCGAGAAACTTAACTTCAGGATTGATGGTCACGAAGTAGATAAAGTAAAGGAATTCTCCTACCTAGGCAGTAAAATAACCAATGACAGACGGAGACTAGCAATGGCAACAAGGGCATTCCTGACCAAGAGAAATCTAATAATACCAAATATCAGCCTCAATTTGAGGAAGAAATTTCTGAGAACATGATTCGATTGAAAGTTTTCAAAGTAATATTTCAGAGCTAGATCAGAAATGTAAGGACTATGGTATGAAGATTAGCATCTCCAAAACGAAAGTAATGTCAGTGGGAAAGAGATATAAACGGATTGAGTGCCAAATAGGAGGAACAAAGTTAGAACAGGTGGATGGTTTCAAGTACTTAGGATGCATATTCTCACAGGATGGCAACATAGTGACAGAACTGGAAGCGAGGTGTAGCAAAGCTAATGCAGTGAGCGCTCAGCTACGACCTACTCTCTTCTGCAAGAAGGAAGTCAGTACCATGAGTAAGTCATCTGTGCACCGTTCAATCTTTCGACCAACTTTGTTTTAAGGGAGCGAAAGCTGGGTGGATTCAGGTTACCTTATCAACAAGGTTGAGGCTACGGATATGAAAGTAGCTAGGATGATTGCAGATACTAGTAGATGGGAACAATGGCAGGAGGGTGTCCACAATGAGGAAATCAAAGAAAAACTGGGAATGAACTCTGTAGATGTAGTAGTCAGGGCGAACGGGCTTAGATGGTGTGGTCATGTTACACGCATGGGAGAAGCAAGGTTAGCCAAGAGACTCATGGGTTCAGCAGTAGAGGGTAGGAGGAGTCGGGGCAGACCAAGGAGATGGTACCTGGATTCGGTTAAGAATGATTTTGAAGTAATAGGCTTAACATCAGAAGAGGCACCAATATTAGCGCTGAATAGGGGATCATGGAGGAATTTTATAAGGGGGACTATGCTCCAGACTGAACGCTGAAAGGCATAATCAATCTTAAATGATGATGATGATGATGACGTCTCTGTATGGTAGTGGAACATGGACTGTGGGAAAACCGGAACAGAAGAGGATCGAACAGAAGAGGATCGAAGCATCTGAGATGTTGTGCTACAGACGAATGTTGAAAATTAGGTGGACTAATAAGGTAAGGAATGAAGAGGTTCTGTGCAGAATAGGAGAGGAAAGGAATAGGTGGAAAACACTGTGAAAACACTGATAAGGAGAAGGGAGGGGATGATAGGACATCTGTTAAAACATGAGGGAATGTCTTCCATGGTACTAGACGGAGCTGTAGAGGGCAAAAACTGCAGAGTAAGACAGAGATTGGAATAAATCCAGCAAATAATTGAGGACATAGGTTGCAAGTGCTACTCTGAGATGAAGAGGTTAGCAAAGGAGAGGAATTCGTGGCGGACCGCATCAAACCCGTCACAAGACTGACGACAAAGAGAAAAAAGTAATGTATTCTGTGGCGAGTAGAGAGAGTGGAGATTGTCACAAAGATATTAGCTACAAGACAGGAACTCAGTATACTCTGTATAGTGGCCCTATGACTTCGTAGATAGACAAAAAAAGGGAAACGAATATTGGCGTATTTAATGAAAGCCATATACATAGCTTATCGGAATAGACTCTTAGAATTTATGCTGATGAAAGAGATACAATACAGGGAAAGGAATGTTATCGCAACTTGTACAGAATTTCAGACTGCAGTTGTAAGAGTCGAGAGACTTTCTTCATAAGTGAGTTACATTTCCGTATTTCAATCTTTCCTGAAAATTGTTTTGTTTCCTTCGTTTGTCAGCCATTTGTAGTATTTCTACAGTTACACGGCGTTTCTTGTCACTTACATGCTTTGTGCCTATATTTGTCTCTGCAACTTCTGTGAATTCCCATTTTAGAGATGTCTATTCCTATTCAATCAGGTCTCGGAAACTGACGTACGGCTGGGAGAGCGGTGTGCTGACTGCATGTCCCTCCATATCCGCATCCATTGACGCCTGTGAGCTGAGGATGACACGACTGCCTGTCCGTTGGGCCATCATGGCCTGTTCGGGAGGAGTTTAGTTTTTTTTATTCCTCTGCAACTGATTTGACTGCTGTGGTATTCATAAGAAGTTGATTGACTCCAGTCTTGTCATGTGGTAGGTTACGAATCGTTGGTAATAACAACGGAACGCGGGCTGGCGAAGTGTCTTCCGAGATTTTTTCCCTATGAAGTGTAGATTGTTCCAAGAGCCGGTAATGGGTTACAACATTTTTTAAACAATTAACACGTGAGCGGAAAAGAATGCAATGTTTTGTTCTATTTCGTACAAAAATAGTTTCCACTCTCATTGCATTATTTTGATGCCAGAATAGGAACTCAACGCTGCTCACTTACAAACATCCAGGTGGATACGGTTTACAGTTGTCTTTCTCCCCTCTGTTGGTGAAGTAACCGACTGGGTGTGAGTCTCTTGTGCATGGCACTGACTGGTGGTATAGTATTTTGGTAATGCATCTGTGAGTTGCTATACGGCATGAAATAAATTGGTGAGTTTGAAACACCGTGCTGACACTTTGCCTGTTTCCCTCAACCAGCAGCGTAGAGGGGTGTCGAACTCAATGCTCACATCTAGCTGGAGGACAGGTTTCCAGCGATAGTGTCACGTGTCATTCTATGACGCACTAAACAGAGGTTGGAATTAAACTCAGTGGTGCACAGTCTGCTGATAAGGACCTGTATGTCAGTACCTCCCCGCTTGACAGCCGATTTTTTATCCAGCCCTCTGCAGGCAGACTGGTAACATATCACACTACCTTGCTAAGATAGCTGAACAACAAGAATGAATAAAAGAGTAGACTTACGCTACCATATTTCACAAAAAAACGTTTCTGGATGTGTGCTGTATTTTAGCCTCCTACTACAAAAGTGAGTGGCGTATCGGGACGTGAACAGAGACGCGTCATTTGCTATGAAAACGGTCTTCCATACAGAGCCATCCCCACCTGATATTTCAGCCCTTCGAAACAGGACATTATAGTTTTTTTTTTCTTTTTTTTTTTTTTTTTTACAACGGTTGTGGGTAATGTATAGTGTAGTGGGGATATACCATTGCACTTTGCGAAATGTGTCATCCACGCAATCTCGAAGATGCCAAGGGTAGATAAGTATGTAGTCAGCTTAAGGACTCACGTATCGATTTTTCTGCCAAGAATAATATACAGAAGAAAGGAAATAAAAACCGGAGGTATGTTAGGCGACGATTAGTTTGGCTTTCGAGGAGGTATGGTAGTTCGAAACGCTACATTTCGCTGAGGTCAGCCAAAGTTAAAAAGTCCACAAGACAGACGATTAATAATAGCCAAAAGAAAAATGAAGACAAGCTCACAATATTTGTCGACCCAGAAAAAAGCATTAGACGATGTAAAATGGTGCGAGATGTTCAAATTTTTGACAATAATAGGTGTAAGTTACAGAAAAAGGCGGATAATATGTAACATAGAACCAAGAGGAAGCAATACGAATGAAATACTAAGAACGAAGTGCTCGGATTAAAAAGGGTGTAGGATAGAGATGTAGCCTTCCATCCCCACTGTTCAACCTGTACATCGAAGAAGCAATGTTCCGAATAGAAGAAAGGTTATGAGTGGAATTAATATTCGGTATGAAAGTACGTAAATATGAGATTCGCTGATGACATTACTATTCTCGGTGCAATGAAGAGGAGTTCCGGGACGTATTGAATGAAATAAACAGTAATAAAATTATAAACAGCCGACCAGTTGCAATGGATAAAGAAATTATTTACCTAGGTTTCGACAAATATAAATTTTCCTTCTTCAGAAGGTAGCAATTTTACATTAGTACGGACTAATGTACCATCGCCGTCGGTTGTGAGCTCTGCAAGATCCATGTACTATTTTATATTTACGTGATAAACCCTAATTCTAGGGCTATATTTCATTTTTGACGAATGGATCTATGCCGACAATTGTAAAAACGGCGATGGTACATTAATCCGTACGAATGTAAAATTGCTACCTTCTGAAGAAGACTAATTTATTTTTGTCGAAACCTAGGTAAAGAATTTCTTTATCCATTGCAACTGGTCGGCTGTTCATAATTTTATTACGTGGAACCGTTGCTGTTGTGCAGCTATGTTTAAAATACTGGAATAAACAGTATAAATGATAACAGAATATGGATTGTGAGTAAACTGAAGAAAGACGAAAGTAAGAAGGTGTAGCAGAAATAAGATTAACAGAAAACTTAACAGCAAAACTGGGAACCCGAGTGAACGTTAGGAGCGCAACATTGTGTGGTAGTGAATCATACACTGTGGGAAAACCGGAAAAGAAGAAAATCGAAGCGTTTGAGGTGTGGTGTTGCAAAAGGATGTTGAAAATAAGATGGCGAAGAAAGGAACATGCGGAAGATACTGATAAGCAGAAGGGACAGGATAATAGGACACCTGTTAGCATCAGGGAATAGCTCCCATAGCGCTAGAAGACAAAAAATGTAGGAGAAGGCAAAAGTGTTTGGTATCTTCTTGGCTGGCGTAGTTCAGCTACTTGGCGTGGAAAGAACTCTACAAGTCGTTGGAATACCCCTGCAGAAATAATGAACCATGCTGCCTCTAAAGCCAGCCGTCCACAATGGCGAAAGTGTTTCCGGTGCAGGATTTTGTGCACGAACTCACCTCTCGATTATGTCTCATAAATTTTCAATGGGATTCATGTCCGTCAATCTGAATGGCCGTATCATTCAGTGGAAAAGTGAACTCAGACCAGTCCCGAACAATTATGACCCAGTGACATTGGGCGCCTTGTCGTATATACAAACTGCACTGTTGGTCTCCAAGTAGCCCAAAAATAACGATATCCAGTCAGTGATCAGTTCATCTAGATCAGAGGACCCAGTCCATTCCACACCATCATTCAGCCACGACCAGCTTGCACAGTGCCTTGTTGACAACTTGGGTCCGCAGTTTCGTGGGGTCCGCGCCACACTCGAATCCTACCACCAGCTCTTATCAACTGAAATCGGGAACTTATCTGACGAGGCCACGGTTTCCACTCGTCTAGGATGCAATCAATATGGTCACGAGCACGGGAGACGCGCAGCAGGCAAAGACACTCGCGTCGGTCGTCTGCTGTCATAGCCCATTAACGCTAAATTTTGGCGCACTTTCCTAATGGACACTTAGTCGTAGGCCCTCAATGATTTACTGGTTATTATACGCAGTGTTGCTTGTCGTTAGCGGTGACTACTCTACGAAAATACCGTCGCTCTCGGTCGTTAAGCAAAGGTTTTGGCCACTAGATTGTCCGTGGTGAGAGGTAAGTGAGGTTCTTGTATTATTAAATCCCTAAAGATATTCGAAATGAAATATCTCATGACTCTAGCTCCATCCCGCGTTCAAAGCCTGTTAATTACCATCGTGCGGCCACAATCACTTCGGACATCCTTTCACATAAATTACCTGAGTGCAAATGACCGCTCCGCCTATGCACAGATCTTTTCCATCTTATAGAGGGTGGCCCGTTGATAGTGACCGGGTCACGAAATAAGCATCAAACAAAAAAACTGCAACGAACGAAACTCGTCTAGCTTGAAGGGGAAAACCAGATGGCGCTATGGTTGGCCCGCTAGATGGCGCTGCCATAGGTCAAACGGATATCAAGTGCGTTTTTTTGTTTTGTTTTTTAATACGAACCACCAATTTTTATTACATATTCGTGTAGTACGTAAAGAAATATGAATGTTTTAGTTGGACCACTTTTTTCGCTTTGTGATATATGGTGCTGTAATGGTCACAAACGTATAAATACGTGGTATCACGTGACATTCCGCCAGTGCGGACGGTATTTGCTTCGTGATACATTACCCGTGTTAAAATAAACCGTTTACCAAATGCGGAAAAGGTCGATATCGTGTTGATATATGGCTATTGTGATCAAAATGCCCAACGGGCGTGTGCTATGTATGCTGCTCGGTATCCTGGACGACATCATCCAAGTGTCTGGACCGTTCGCCGGATAGTTACGTTATTTTAGGAAACAGGAAGTGTTCAGCCACATGTGAAACGTCAACCACGACCTGCAACAAATGACGATGCCCATGTAGGTGTTTTAGCTGCTTTCGCGGCCAATCCGCATATCAGTAGCAGACAAATTGCGCGAGAATCTGGAATCTCAAAAACGTCGGTGTTGAGAATGCTACATCAACATCGATTGCACCCGTACCGTATTTCTATGCACCAGGAATTGCATGGCGACGACTTTGAATGTGGAGTACAGTTCTGCCACTGTGGACAAGAGAAATTGCGGGACGATGACAGATTTTTTGCACGCGTTCCATTTAGCGACGAAGCGTCATTCACCAACAGCAGTAACATAAACCGGCATAATATGCGCTATTGGGCAACGGAAAATCCATGATGGCGGCGACAAGTGAAACATCGGCGACCTTGGCGGGTTAATGTATGGTGCGGCATTATGGGAGGAAGGATAATTCGCCTCCATTTTATTGATGGCAATCTAAATGGTGCAATGTATGCTGATTTCCTACGTAATGTTCTACCGATGTTACTACAAGATGTTTCACTGCATGACAGAATGGTGATGTACTTCCAACACGATGGATGTCCGGCACATAGCTCGCGTGCGGTTGAAGCGGTATTGAAGAGCATATTTCATGAGAGGTGGATTGGTCGTCGAAGGACCATACCATGGCCCGTACGTTCACCGGATCTGACGTCTCCGGATTTCTTACTGTGGGGAAAGTTGAAGGATATTTGCTATCGTGATCCACCGACAACGCCTGAGAACATGCGTCGGCACATTGTCAATGAATGTGCGAACATTACGGAAGGCCAACTACTCGCTCTTGAGAGGAATGTCGTTACACGTACTGCCAAATGCATTCAGATTGACGGACATCATTTTCAGCATTTATTGCATTAATGTGGTATTTACAGATAATCACACTGTAACAGCATGCGTTCTCAGAAATGATAAGTTCACAAGTGTTCAGCCACGTGTGAAACGTCAACCGCGACCTGTAACAAATGATGATACCCAAGTAGGTGTTTTACCTGCTGTCGCGGCTAATCCGCACATCAGTAGCAGACAAATTGCGCGAGAATCGGGAATCTCAAAAACGTCGGTGATCAGAATGCCACATCAACATCGATTGCACCCGTACCATATTACTATGCACCAGGAATTGCATGGCGACGACTTTGAACGTCGTGTACAGTTCTGCCACTGGGCACAAGAGAAATTACGGGACGATGACGGATTTAGCGACGATGCATCATTCACTAACAACAGTAACGTAAACCGGCATTATATGCACTATTGGGCAACGGAAAATCAACGATGGCTGCGGCAAGTGGAACATCAGCGACCTTTGCGGGTTAATGTATGGTGCGCCATTATGGTTCAAATGGCTCTGAGCGCTATGGCACTTAACATCTGAGGTCATCAGTCCCCTAGAACTTAGAACTGCTTAAACCTAACTAACCTAAGGACATCACACACATCCATGCCCGAGGCAGGATTCGCACCGTAGCAGTCTCTGGGTTCCGGACTGAAGCGCCTAGAGCCGCTCGGCCACCACGGTGGGCGCTGCATTACGGAAGGAAGGATAATTGGCCCCCATTTTATCGATGACAGTCTAAATGGTGCAATGTACCTGATTTTCTACGTAATGTTCTGCCGACGTTACTACAAGATGTTTCACTGCATGACAGAATGGCGATGTACTTCCAAAATGATGGATGTCCGGCACATAGCTCGCGTGCGGTTGAAGCGGTATTGAATAGCATATTTCGTGACAGGTGGATTGGTCGTCCAAGCACCATACCATGGCCCGCACGTTCACCGGATCTGACGTCACCGGATTTCTTTCTGTGGTGAAAGTTGAAGGATATTTGCTGTCGTGATCCACCGACAACGCCTGAGAACATGCGTCAGCGCCTTGTCAATGCATATGCGAACATTACGGAAGGCGAACTACTCGCTGTTGAGAGGAATGTCGTTACACGTATTTCCAAATGCATTGAGGTTGACGGACATCATTTTGAGCATTTATTGCGTTAATGAGGTATTTATAGGTAATCACGCTGTAACAGCATGCGTTCTCAGAAATGGTAAGTTCACATGGGGACATATATCACATTGGCACAACCGAAATAAAATGTTCAAACGTTCCTACGTTCGGTATTTTAATTTAAAAAACCTACCTGTTACCAACTGTTGGTCTAAAATTGTGAGCCATATGTTTGTGACTTATATGAATATCAGAGCTCAGATGGAAACCCAGCTCTAAGCAAAGAATGGAAAGCAGGAAGGTGGAAGGAGTATATAGAGGGTCTATACAAGGGCGATAAACTTGAGGGCAATGTTATAGAAAGGGAAGAGGATGTAGATGAAGACGAAATGGGAGGTATGATACTGCGTGATGAGTTTGACAGAGCACTGAAAGACCTAAGTCAAAACAAGGTCCCGGGAATAGACAACATTCCATTAGAACTACTGACAGCCTTGGGAGAGCTAGTCCTGACAAAACTCTACCATCTGGTGAGCAAAATGTATGAGACAGGTGAAATACACTCAGACTTCAAGAAAAATATAATAATTCCAATCCCAAAGAAAGCAGGTGTTGACAGATGTAAAATTTACCGAACTATCAGTTTAATAAGTCACGGCTGCAAAATACTAACGCGAAGTCCTTACAGACGAATGGAAAAACTGGTAGAAGCCGACCTCGGGGAAGATCAGTTTGGATTCCGTAGAAATTTCGGAACACGTGAGGCAATACTGACCCTACGACTTATGTTAGAAGCTAGAGTAAGAAAAGGCAAACCTACGTTTCTAGCATTTGTAGACTTAGAGAAAGCTTTTGACAATACTGACTGGAATACTCTCTTACAAATTCTGAAGGTGGCAGGGGTAAAATACAGGGAGCGAAAGGCTATTTACAATTTGTACAGAAAACAGATGGCAGTTATAAGAGTCGAGGGACTTGAAAGGGAAGCAGTGGTTGGGAAGGGAGTGAGACAGTTCTGTAGCCTCTCCCCAACGTTATTCAATCTGTATATTGAGCAAGCAGTAAAGGAAACAAAAGAAAAATTAGGAGTTGGTATCACAATCCATGGAGAAGAAATAAAAACTTAGAGGTTCGCCGATGACATCGTAATTCTGTCAGAGACAGCAAGGGACCTGGAAGAGCAGTTGAACGGAATGAACAGTGTCTGGAAAGGAGGATATAAGATGAACATCATCAAACGCAAAACGAGGATAATGGAATGTAGCCGAATTAAGTCGGGTGATGCTGAGGGAATTAGATTAGGAAATGAGACACTTAAAGTAGTAAAGGAGTTTTGTTATTTGGGGAGCAAAGTAACTCATGATGGTCGAAATAGAGAGGATGTAAAATGTAGACTGGCAATGGCAAGGAAAGCGTTTCTGAAGAAGAGAAATTTGTTAACATCGAGTATAGATTTAAGTGTCAGGAAGTCGTTTCTGAAAATATTTGTATGGAGTGTAGGGAAGTGAAACATGGACGATAAATACTTTGGACAAGAAGAGAATAGAAGCTTTCGAAATGTGGTGCTACAGAAGAATGCTGAAGATTAGATAGGTAGATCACATAACTAATGAGGAGGTATTGAACAGAATTGGGGAGAAGAGGAGTTTGTGGCGCAACTTGACAAGAAGAAGGGACCGGTTGATAGGACATGTTCAGAGGCATCATGTGATCACCAATTTAGTGCTGGAGGGAAGGGTGGAGGGTAAAAATCGTAGAAGGAGACCAAGAGATGAATACACTATGCAGACTCAGAAGGATGTAGGCTGGTGTACGTACTGGGAGATGCAGAAGCTTGCACAGGATAGAGTAGCATGGAGAGCTGCATCAAACCAGTCTCAGTACTGAAGACCACAACAACAACAACAACATGTTTGTGACTATTACATCGCCATCTATCACAAAGCGAAGAAAGTGGTCCAACTGAAACATTCATATTCTTTTACGTACTACAAGAATATGTAATAAAAAATGGGGGTTCCTATTTTTAAAAAACGCAGCTGATATCCGTTTGACCTATGGCAGCGCCACTTAGCGGGCCAACCGTAGCACCATCTGGTTTCCCCCTTCAAACTAGACAGGTTTCGATCTTTTTAGTTTTTTGGTTTGACGCTTATTTCGTGAGCTATTTGGCCCGGTCCCGGTCAATCGACCACCCTGTATAAGTGATACTATCGTCGCCTGTATATGTTCATATCGCTATCCCATGACTTTGGTCACCTCGGTGTAGTGAGGAGTGGTCCACGGCCGCCCTCTCGCGAGTCCTCGCTTCGCGGCAGGTGTCTGCAGGGTCCGGCCTCCCAGGCGGCGGCTGGCGGGGGGCCGGCATTCAGACCCTCTGCTGTCTCCTGCTGGTCCCACGCTGACACAGACCACCACTATTAGTAGCCGCGACCGACTTTCTCTTCCAGCAATAGCCCTGTGACCACTTTCTATTCACTATTTGTCTCCTGCACAAGAGGATGCCCTCTGACTCCGGCAAGATTCCCACGTCCACCATTAGCTGCGCCACAGTAGGATCACCAATTCTCCCTATTTCCCGGGATCTCACGAATTAAAGCAATATTTTCTTAATACTCCCGGCTCCCTTACTGACCGCCTGCTTCTCCCGTACATTTCGTCAGTGAACACTGTTGTAAATAGTTGTAAGTAGGCTGTTTAGGTTTTTATGTTGGTAACGCCGCGTAGTGCTCCGTATCAAAATCACTGACTGTGCTGCGTGCAGTCTGTGGCTGGTTGGCATTGTAGTGTTGGGCAGTTGGATGTGAACAGCGCGTAGCGTTGCGCAGTTGGAGGTGAGCCGCCAGCAGTGGTGGATGTGGGGGGAGAGATGGCAGAGTTTTGAGAGCGGGTGATTACTGGACGTGTGTCCATCAGAGAGAGTAAATTTGTAAGACTGGATGTCTTCTTTTTTTTTGTTTTTTTTTTTTTTTTTTTTTTTTGGTCATCAGTCTACTGACTGGTTTGATGCGGCCCGCCACGAATTCCTTTCCTGTGCTAACCTCTTCATCTCAGAGTAACACTTGCAACCTACGTCCTCAATTATTTGCTTGACGTATTCCAATCTCTGTCTTCCTCTACAGTTTTTGCCCTCTACAACTCCCTCTAGTACCATGGAAGTCATTCCCTCATGTCTTAGCTGATGTCCTATCATCCTGTCCCTTCTCCTTATCAGTGTTTTCCACATATTCCTTTCCTCTTCGATTCTGCGTAGAACCTCCTCATTCCTTACCCTATCAGTCCACCTAATTTTCAACATTCGTCTATAGCACCACATCTCAAATGTTTCGATTCTCTTCTGTTCCGGTTTTCCCACAGTCCATGTTTCACTACCATACAATGCTGTACTCCAAACGTACATCCTCAGAAATTTCTTCCTCAAATTAACGCCGGTATTTGATATTAGCAGACTTCTCTTGGCCAGAAATGCCTTTTTTGCCATAGCGAGTCTGCTTTTGATGTCCTCTTTGCTCCATCCGTCATTGGTTATTTTACTGCCTAGGTAGCAGAATTGCTTAACTTCATTGACTTCGTGACCATCAATCCTGATGTTAAGTTTCTCGCTGTTCTCATTTCTGCTACTTCTCATTACCTTCGTCTTTCTCCGATTTACTTTCAAACCATACTGTGTACTCATTAAACTGTTCATTCCGTTCAGCAGATCATTTAACTCTTCTTCACTTTCACTCAGGATAGCAATGTCATCAGCGAATCGTATCATTGATATCCTTTCACCTTGTATTTTAATTCCACTCCTGAACCTTTCTTTATTTCCATCATTGCTTTCTCGATGTACAGATTGAAGAGTAGGGGCGAAAGGCTACAGCCTTGTCTTACACCCTTCTTGATACGAGCACTTCGTTCTTGATCGTCCACTCTTATTATTCCCTCTTGGTTGTCGTACATATTGTATATGACCCGTCTGTCCCTATAGCTTACCCCTACTTTTTTCAGAATATCGAAGAGCTTGCACCATTTTGTATTGTCGAACGCATTTTCCAGGTCGACAAATCCTATGAAAGTGTCTCGATTTTTCTTTAGCCTTGATTCCATTATTAGCCGTAACTTCAGAATTGCCTCTCTCGTCCCTTTACTTTTTCTAAAGCCAAACTGATCGTCACCTAGCGCATTCTCAATTTTCTTTTCCATTCGACTGTATATTATTCTTGTAAGCAGCTTCGATGCATGAGCTGTTAAGCTGATTGTGCAATAATTATCGCACTTGTCAGCTCTTGCCGTCCTCGGAATTGTGTGGATGATGCTTTTCCGAAAGTCAGATGGTATGTCGCCAGACTCATATATTCTACATACCAACGTGAATAGTCGTTTTGTTGCCACTTCCCCCAATGATTTTAGAAATTCTGATGGTATGTCATCTATCCCTTCTGCCTTATTTGACCGTAAGTCCCCCAATCCTCTTTTAAATTCCAATTCTAATACTGGATCTCCTATCTCTTCTAAATCGACTCCTGTTCCTTCTTCTGTCACATCAGACAAATATTCACCCTCATAGAGACTTTCAATGTTTTCTTTCCACCTATCTGCTCTCTCCTCTGTATTTAACAGTGGAATTCCCGTTGCACTCTTAATGTTACCACCGTTGCTTTTAATGTCACCAAAGGTTGTTTTGACTTTCCTGTATGCTGAGTCTGTCCTTCCGACAATCATATCTTTTTCGATGTCTTCACATTTTTCCGCAGCCATTTCGTCTTAGCTTCCCTGCACTTCCTATTTATTTCATTCCTCAGCGACTTGTATTTCTGTATTCCTGATTTTCCCGGAACATGTTTGTACTTCTTCCTTTGATCAATCAACTGAATTATCTCCTCTGTTACCCGTGGTCTAGGGGTAGCGTCTGTGATTGTTAATCATAAACGTCTTCGGTCCCGGGTTCGATCTTCGCCACTGCGTAAATTTTGATAAATAATCAGCATTGGCGGCCGAAGGCATCCGGCATAAGAAGTCAGCCTCATTCTGCCAACGGCCTTGTCAAAGAGGGCGGAGGAGCGGATAGAGGTTCAGGGCACTCTCTTGTCCTAGGGGTGGGAAATTGCCCCTAAAGGCGGAAGAATCAGCAATGATCAACGACATGAGGATGCAGAAGGCAATGGAAACCACTGCATTAAAGACACGTAACGTGTATCCACAGGACATGTGGCCTGTAATTGAAGAAGTATCATGATGATCTCTCCATTGGCAAAAGATTCCGGAATAGTCCCCCATTCGGATCTCCGGGAGGGGACTGCCAAGGGGGAGGTTACCATGAGAAAAAGATTGAATAATCAAAGAAAGGATTACGTTCTGGGAGTCGGGGCGCGGAATGTCAGAAGTTTGAACGTGGTTGGGAAACTAGAAAATCTGAAAAGGGAAATGCAAAGGCTCAATCTAGATACAGTAGGGGTCAGTGAGGTGAAGTGGAAGGAAGACAAGGATTTGTGGTCAGATGAGTATCGGGTAATATCAACAGCAGCAGAAAATGGTATAACAGGTGTAGGATTCGTTATGAATAGGAAGGTAGGGCAGAGGGTGTGTTACTGTGAACAGTTCAGTGACCGGGTTGTTCTTATCAGAATCGACAGCAGACCAACACCGACAACGATAGTTGAGGCATACATGCCGACGTCGCAAGCTGAAGATGAACAGATAGAGCAAGTGTATGAGGATATTGAAAGGGTAATGCAGTAAGTAAAGGGGGACGAAAATCTAATAGTCATGGGCGACTGGAATTTAGTTGTAGGGGAAGGAGTAGAAGAAAAGGTTACAGGAGAATATGGGCTTGGGACAAGGAATGAAAGAGGAGTAAGACTAATTGAGATCTGTAACAAGTTTCAGCTAGTAATAGCGACTACCCTGTTGAAGAATCACAAGAGGGGGAGGTATACTTGGAAAAGGCCGGGAGATACGGGAAGATTTCAATTAGATTACATCATGGTCAGACAGAGATTCCGAAATCAGATACTGGATTGTAAGGCGTACCCAGGAGCAGATATAGACTCAGATCACAACATAGTAGTGACGTTTGAGAAGACTGGATGTCATGGACTGATATATATATATATATATAATGACTTTTGAACACTATTAAGGTAAATACATTGTTTGTTCTCTATCAGAATCTTTCACTTGCTAACTATGCCTATCAGTAGGTAGTGCCTTCAGTAGTTAGAATCTTTTCTTTAGCTAGTAGTATTGGCGCTCACTGTGTTGCAGTAGTTCGAGTAACGAAGATTTTTGTGAGATAAAAATGGTTCAAATGGCTCTGAGCACTATGGGACTTAACATCTATGGTCGTCATTCCCCTAGAACTTAGAACTACTTAAACCTAACTAACCTAAGGACATCACACAACACCCAGTCATCACGAGGCAGAGAAAATCCCTGACCCCGCCGGGAATCGAACCCGGGAACCTGGTCGCGGGAAGCGAGAACGCTACCGCACGACCACGAGCTGCGGACTTTGTGAGAGAAGTGATTCATAAAAAGGTATATGTTATTGATAGTTAGGACCATTCTTTTGTAGGAATTTTTGAAAGTCAGATTGCGTTGCGCTAAAAGTATTGTGTGGCAGTTTAGTGTTGATCAGAATAAGTAAAGAGAGTTTTGTCTGAGTACGTTCAGTTCTACTCAGCTGTTTGAAAATCAAATAACGTAAGAGGTTTATCAGCACAGCAATTCATTAATTTTTCTAAGGGGACGTTTCGTAGTAAACATCCAAAGTACTATCGACAATTTTAGTTACCTGACCGCCAGACCTCGAAAAGTTTTCGTATAATAATCGATACTTTTACGGTTCGTGCTTCTACGGAAAGAAGACATTATGGATCTAGGGAATGAGAGGAGTGGAGAAAGAATGACATAGCCTACTCATCTAGAGGGGTGGTGAGAAGTGGAATGCTCACTTGTTTCTCGGTCACTGGCAATCCGTGGAAGCGCTCGTCTCGTACCGATCAGTAGCTGTGGTACAAGTAACACACGGAATTAGTAAAGAGTCGAGAAATACGATTATAGAGACGTTCGTGTTCAAATACGCTCATTAAGTTATTTATTTATCAATTGACTCGCACAACACAAGAACATCTAGCAACGCTTCCAAAGAGTTCTTTCTTTTATAAGCAATAAGGGGGCTGTTCAGAGGAACAGCAACAGAGTCATTAATTCACTCAGGGCTTATGATTTATATCAGTTTTGGTTATAACTGCCAAGAGCATTTTAAATTTGCTTACGGATATGAGAGATTGCATAGCTTTCCAGCTTCTGTAAATAAGTAATTGTCCCAGAGCACATGCAAATTTGTTATATGTAATTGTGGTTACATCTGTGTATTATATATGATGATCAAATAAATTGTTTTGTTTAGATTAATTAGATTCATTTTCAATTCCATAGGCACACAAAATGAAGCGACACTCCTACTCGTGGAAGATGTCAGAAAACATAATACGACAAGAATATTTTTAACACTTGAGTTATAGTCTATTCACCGAGAGCTGGGACGAAACATAAACAGTGTCACGTGAGCGACTACGCTCGTTTCCAAAGAAAGCATTCGGTGTTCACGTGATACGTAGGGGTGTGGAAAATCCTTGGCGCACGCTTTGCATCTGGCGGCGTTCGGTTGGCTGTCGAGCTGTCACAGCGGACCGTGAGAAACCTGGCGAACAATGTACGAAATAAATTTAACAATAATGTTAAAACGAGTTCATTCTGTCGAAGCAGATTTATTTTCATTCAGGTTGCTAACAAAACGCTCCATTCAAACACAATTAATTGTTACTTTTAATAACAATACCAGTAACAATAATGATAAAGGACGAAACAAGGTTCATTGTGTCGAACTTGAACTACTTTCATTGAGGTTTATAACAAACCGCTCCTCTCTCTCTCCTTTGCCCGCATCTCGTGGTAGTGCGGTAGCGTTCTCGCTTCCCACGCCCGGGTTCCCGGGTTCGATTCCCGGCGGGGTCAGGGATTTTCTCTGCCTCGTGATGGCTGGGTGTTGTGTGCTGTCCTTAGGTTAGTTAGGTTTAAGTAGTTCTAAGTTCTAGGGGACTTATGACCACAGTAGTTGAGTCCCATAGTGCTCAGAGCCATTTGAACCATCTCTCTCCTTTATAATGCAGTCTAATTTCCACATATGAGTTTCCATTTTTTCTACGACATGGAGGACGCACTTGTTCCAATCCTCTGCAGTCACTGTTTTACTACTTCTTCTATCAGTACTTTAACTTCCGGCATTTTGTATATTTTGTTTTTCGCTGCAACATTGCCTTTGACTCTGGCCCACACTAACTCGATGGCGTTTAATTCACAGTGGTACGGAGGAATTCTGAGAACAGTTTTCCCTGCATTCTTCGGCATTTTATCTATTGCATATTCGTTGTGCACTGTTCTGTGATTTTTAACTATATCTAAAAGTTTTTTCTTCAACATACCGTCTTCGAAATCGATGTTTTTAGATTTTAGCCACTCTCATATTTCGTGCTTATTGGAATTCGCATTGGGAACTTTCCCTTTATCTGATGGGCCCTTGCTTCCGGTGGATAATCCGGACAGAAACGCTTGTTTTGAGGAATTTGTAGTGTCATCTACCCAGACGTAACTTCGGGTATGTCCTGCGTTCACCCACGTCTCGTCCAAATAGTGAATGGGTCTGCCTTCATCTCTCAACCGTTTAATGGTTCGAAGATAACGCCGCCTCCGTAAAATGACGTCATCCCTGTCTATTAGCATGCTATCGCGGCCACGCCGGACATATTTGAAATTCATTTCTCTCAATAACTTATAAAATGTAGTTCTCCGAAAACTGCCCAGGTCTGCATCTTCGTTCATGACTGTAAGCACTTTGTCAATTGTTGGGAATTCGTTATGAAAAAAAAAAAATCGTGTACTTTTCTTCGTATCGCATTTCTATCGAAATCACCAACACTTTCAGAAAGTTTCTGTCGTAATTTTCCTTTCTTGGGAGACTTCAAAGAGTGTGTGGCCTTGTACTCACTTATCACACGGTACACTGAAGAACGTCCAACACCTTTAGCTGCAGCTGTTTTCGAAACAATGTCACTCATTGACTGCTCTGGATGTAACAGTTCCGTTTTATACACATTAAGCACCATGTGCTTCTCAGAAGAACTTAAAGATTTCATCTTTGCTCGCTTCTTTGGTGGACTCAGAACTGACACGTCGACCTCGCTCGCTGAATCCGTGTATGACATAATGAGGACAGCCGTATGTGATGCTAATGAAATAGTGAATATAAAAAATAAGAAACCATGCGATACTATTGGATGCGCACATAAACAGTGAATGCTCAGCATGACTACAAACACATATGCTTACTCTAATAATCAACAACTAGTCTTTCAAGCGTCTTTACAGGTGAACTTAAGATATCCTGAAATCGCCGCTGTACAACACCCACCAACGAGCTCACACCTGCAACTGAGACGGCCACACTGACAGCGCCGCACCTGCGAACCGCAAAATGCATCGCTCATAAAGGGTGAACGGTTGCACCCATCGCATTCGAACGAACTACAAAATTAAATTCAAATCTTTGTGAAACTTTTCTCGCTTACACACCCACAAAAAAATTTAAGGAGGAAAAGTTTGTCGCTTACTATATTTCGGATGATGATTTCGTAAAAGTTCTGCATCAGCCGTGAGATTTTAATTTATTACTCCACTATTGCTGACTCTATTGGGGAGAAAATTTGCAGACGTCATCAACATATAGTATTGAAGGCAATTATAAAATTATTTTGCTGTGCGACACACAGTTTACGACATATGGCGTGATAAATATAGAGTAACGCGAAAAAAAAGAACTTTTTCTGAAAGCTTAAATATTTCTCTTTTTCAGTGACAATAAATTTTAATGTAATGTAAAAAAAGGTGTCGGAAGGTAGTTCTCGGATCACTTTATCATGTTCAGGTGCCAAATTATAAAAAACGCGACTTTCATTTTTTAACTTCTGACGCCCCTGCCTTGTACAGCCCTCGACGGCTGCGCTGTGGTCACGCACCTTGCCGTGTTTGCAGTACGTCTCTTGTTTCGGTGAATGGAGTATAGATACTCATTTCTGCATTTACACGATAAATGAGCCTTGTTACACACTTTTGAACTCCAGAAACTCACTCTCTGTTCCTGGAGCAGCCCCAAAATGTGATACCATGTGACATACTAGCAAAAGAAAGCAAAATATGCCTTTTTTTACATTTATGTCTCCATTATCAACAGTTCCAGGAGAATTCGACGTAGTTGTGATACCATGTGACATACTAGCAAAAGAAAGCAAAATATGCCTTTTTTTACGTTTATGTCTCCATTATAAACAGTTCCAGGAGAATTCGAAGTAGTTGTGCAGCTGAAATTTATTGTGACTTATCTCCCTCAAGCCTCTGTTAAAATCATGGACAGATGTTGGTCAACTCCCTTGAAACCGTGATCAAATGTCCGCCGCCCTCACCACTAGGGCGTCAGCATATGGTTTGGCATAACCAATTCGCCAACTTGAACCGAGAGTTATAGTGGCGCTTCTGCCTTAAGTTGTCCGAAACTGGTTCTCATTTTTTGAAGAACGTCATCACTCCGCCGTTGGTGACTGCAATAGCGTATGAAAAATAAACTACCAGTGTCGACGGTGAAATTATGACTTCCTCCAGAAAAGTCGGTACCACTGTGGACTCAAATCATCATAATTAGTTATCTACATCCTTAGAATTTTATTATTTATCTGGAGCTGCGGAAGTGATTGTGAGATGTTAGTGAAATAACAAAATACGGCACAACTACATAAAGTTCGTATTAATTTAGGGTAACGAGCTCCAATATTACCCGCTTCCTTTAAGAGTTTCTACCACTGGTAGAGCACTTGCCCGCGAAAGGCAAAGGTCCCGAGTTCGAGTCTCGGTCGGGCACACAGTTTTAATCTGCCAGGAAGTTTCATATCAGCGCACACTCCGCTGCAGAGTGAAAATCTCACTCTGGAAACATCCCCCAGGCTGTGGCTAAGCCATGTCTCTGCAATTTCCTTTCTTTCAGGAGTGCTAGTTCTGCAAGGTTCGCAGGAGAGCTTCTGTAAAGTTTGGAAGGTAGGAGACGAGGTACTGGCAGAAGTAAAGCTGTGAGTACCGGGCGTGAGTCGTGCTTCGGTAGCTCAGTTGGACAGTCCGGCTTTCGCCGCCGTGCAGTGTGGACGTGTTGTTATTTCCGCCTGCGGAGCGCGCGCGCTCGCTGTTGTCTACATTTCAGCGGCCGTCACTTACGTGTCGCTTCCGTGCAGTAGAATCATGGCCAACCGTTTTCGAAAATCAACTTTACGTTTCAACTTCTGCAACGACTACGCACGACCAAAGGCCTTGGAAGTGGAACGCTTCCTACGCGACGTTGCTAAGATCCCAGCTTCTGACATCTTGGGCATCCATTTGTCCATATTAAGCAGTACTGTGTACGTCAAAGTCGTCAATGATGCGGTATGTGAAAGAATACTTCGTGATACCAACCATGGACTACGCTTCTGCCACGCCGACGGCAATGTCGGAGCGGTCACTGTCGACCACGCCGGCTTAGGAATGCGCACCATACGAGTTTTCGAACTCCCGTTCGAGCTCCCAGCGGAAGACGTTATCGCGGTTTTCCGTCCCTATGGCACTGTACATGGCCACACTGCCGAACGTTGGGCGCAATTCCAAACGTACCCTGTTCTTAACGGTGTACGGCAGATCACCATCGACCTCCATCGCCACGTGCCATCTTACCTGCAAATTAGCGGGTGCCGCGCGGTTGTCATATACGACGGCCAACCCAAGACCTGTTCCGGGTGCGGCAAAGAAGGCCACCTCAGATCTGAGTGTCTTCAGAGACGAATCACCCAACTGCCAGCCGCTACCGTGGCACCTCCGGCACCGACGACGGTTTTACCGATCACCTACGCATCGGCGCTCTCTTCTCCTCCCACCGGCCGCCGCCCATCGGACCATGCACCGGTGACCCTTCCAGCTGCTACGGATACCGCTGGGGCCGACGCGTCGCGCTCAAAGCCTGACGCTACTCCGGCGCCACTACCAACAGCGACGACTTCCGACACCCCCCCGCCTGAACATATGGACGCCCCTTCATTGGACGTTCCCGCGACGGCCTTCCTGTCAGAGCGACGCGACTCCCTCCCGTCTTCCGACACGGAGGGACGAACCCGCAAACAACGTTCACCTAAGAGGCGCAAGAGGAGGCGCCGTACGGTCTCGGAACGAGACGGATCACCACCCCCCGATGCTCCAGAGGCCGTCCGACACGACGAGGCCTCGGAGAACCTGCACGACGATACGAATGACGACAAAATGACGCCGACTGTGGATACGTCGATGCCTACTCTACTGGCTCGCTCAGGTGCTCCTGAACCAATGGACTCCACAGATGCGACTGCCGCCGAGACGTCCTCTGCCCCTACGACCGAAGTGGAACGTACGACCATCACAACGACAGCGCCTTCAATGGTGTGGAGTGAGGACGTCGATGAGGACCCGGACCACACGCTGGGGACAGAGTTACCCCAGACGGAAGCATCGTTACGCCGCTGATAATGCCGTCGGGTGGCGTACGGCACGACTCACCGTTGCCTCGTCCCTCTTCATCCTCCGCCGGTGGAGTTCCCCTCCACGGCGGGGTACGGCTCCAAACCTACCGAATAGCGACGATCAACACTAACACCATTAGCTCACCCGTTAAACTTCAACTGCTGCGAGAGATGATATGGGCGTCGGACGTCGATATCGCACTACTACAGGAAGTACACCTGGCCACACTTCCAGACGTCGCGGGATATAACACTTATCCTTCTCCTGGTGATCACCTGGGACGCAGCGTAGCCATCTTCGCCAGAGAAGGTATTCCAGTGGCCGATATCACGTACCTTCCATCTGCCAGAGGCATAGCTGTCACCGTCATGGGGACGCGTATCGTCAACATTTACGCTCCGTCAGGCTCCACCCGCAGACGCGACAGGGCACTCTTCTATTCAGAAGAAATCGCTCCTTTGTTTCTTGGACGCTGCGACCATTACTTGCTTGGAGGTGATTTTAATTGTGTCTTGCACCCTAAAGATCAAGTGCCCCACTACAACACCTGTCAAGAACTGCGTCTTGTCGTCCGAGATCTGTTGCTCCGCGACACTTGGGAAGTTCGGCACGGCGACGCGCCTGGACATACTTACCAGACGAGTCACTCCGCGAGCCGCCTTGATAGAATTTACGTCTCTCGGGAACTCACACCTGCAGTCCAAGGTGCAGAACTTTGGCCCCTGGCCTTTTCGGACCACTGTGCCTACATCTGCAACATTCTCTTCCCCAAGCAAGTGGTCTGGCGTAGTCGTGCACCCTGGAAGCTAAACACCTCCCATCTTCATGATCCCGAATGTCTTCAACGTGTTACCGAGACATGGGCCACCTGTGTACGTCGCTTCCCTCAATACTGCACGACCTTGACCTGGTGGCTAGAATGTGCCAAACCTGCCATTCGACGTACTTTGATTCAGTATTGAAAGGAAGTTGCTATGTGGCGCCGGCACACTACCGACTATTTCTATGCCGTTCTCCGCGACCTGGACGCCCAACCGCCCACCCCCGACACCCAGAGGGAACGCAGCAGGATTAAGGCGCAAATTGTAACTTTGACACGCCGTAGACTGCAGGGGGCTATGGTGCGAACCCGACGTCAAGATTCGGCGGAACAAGAACATTCGACCATGCATCATATCGCCTCAGATAGGAAACATCGACGACGACAACTCATCACCGGGATCACCACCTGTCGCGGCCAGCACGTCACTTGCCAGGCCGAAATCGTCAGTGCCTTTGTCGACCACTACTGCACAATGTACTAGGAGGAGACTACCAACAACCACGCTGAGGAGTCTGTGTTACCATACGTAACTCTCACCCTCACCAGCGACGAAGCGGACGAGCTGATGGAGCCCATTACGCGTGACGAAACCCACGATGCAATCGAAAAAGGTGCTCTGAATAAGTCACCTGGTGTCGACGGATTGCCGATAGAATTTTATCGCGCTTTCTTCACACTAATGGCGTCACGGTGGACAACGATGTTTAATGAACTGCTGACGATGGGGAACGCCGTACCGCCGTCCTTCGTCACGGGAATTATTATACCCATCCACAAACCGACACCAGGTGTGACGACAGCACATTACCGTCCCCTGACTCTACTTAACGCAGACTGTAAAATTTTTACACGCCTACTGGCAACGCGATGCCACAAGATCCTGCCTAGCATTCTATCCCCGGAACAGACAACTCCGGGCGGCTCAGTTAATATACAAACGGCCACAGGCGAATGTCGCGATTTAATTGCACTGGCAGCGGCGTGCAGACTTCGCGCCGCAGTGGTTGCCATCGATTTTGACAGCGCATTCGACAAATTGCGGCATCTTTTTCTGTTCTCAGTGATGAACCGCATGGGTTTTCCACCAGCCTTTATCGACGTGATCCGGCGCCTGGACGGCACCACCGAATCTCTGATTCAGGTTAACGGCCGTGTGGCGGGACCAGTGGCGATCCGGCGTTCCGTACGGCAAGGCTGCCCACTTTCGACCCTACTGTATGCCATAAGCCTGGAGCCACTCATCGGGAGTCTGACGAGCCAACTTTCTGGTCTCACTTTGCGACAGCACAGTTTTCGATGTCGTGCGTATGCGGACGACCTCCTCCTCTTGATCCGCTCAAGGAGTGAAACACACACGGTACTTGATTTGATATCAACGTACGGCATTGCAGCGGGCAGTAACATGAATGCCCGCATCTCGTGGTCGTGCGGTAGCGTTCTTGCTTCCCACGCCCGGGTTCCCGGGTTCGATTCCCGGCGGGGTCAGGGATTTTCTCTGCCTCGTGATGGCTGGGTGTTGTGTGCTGTCCTTAGGTTAGTTAGGTTTAAGTAGTTCTAAGTTCTAGGGGACTTATGACCACAGCAGTTGAGTCCCATAGTGCTCAGAGCCATTTGAACCATTTTTTAGTAACATGAATGTGGCTAAATCCGCGGCGATGCCCATTGGACGCGGCCTCTCACACGAAGACCTAGCACCTCTCCCGTGTGTACAACCACTACGATATCTTGGTATCATTTTCACCTCCACCGTGCGCCGCTCCGCTGCCATCAATTTTCGGCGTGCACTCCAAACTATCCGCACGACGGTGCGACAAAATCTTCTCCGACGACTCGATTCTTTACAACGTGTCCAATACCTCAATCAACATGTGGCGGCCAGAATGGTCCACATCGCACAGGTCCTCCCGCTGCCATCAACTATTGGACGCAGCCTCCAGGCTGCCCTCGGATACTTCCTTACGGCCGGTACGATCTTTAAGGTCCGCTGCGACACGCTCACCCTTCCCCCGCGAGCAGGAGGCCTCGGCCTTGTCAATGTGCGACTCCGAGCGGCGTCCTTGTACATGTCCACCATGCACAAGCAGTGGCACGGGGGCACCTCCCTTACGCGCAGCTTGCTGGAAATTCTTGTGCCCGCGACCATAACACCACCAGTACCAGTCGGACACATCAAGCATCATTTGACGCACATTTCTGATTTCATCGTCGACTTCAGTTATGCTCACACACACTTACCGATCACGCGTTCTCCTCGACCTAAAGATTTTTACACCCCACTCCTTCGTTCCATATCCAGCAACAATATCGAATTCAGACATCCGTCCAAGCGGTGGCCCACGGTTTGGCGTCATGTCCACCAGCCTTTTCTTCCCTCCAACGTCCGGGCAACATGGTACCAAGTCGCAAATGAAAAATTCGCCACAAACCATCGCCTTCACGCCATCGGACTACAGGACTCTCCACTTTGTTCCATTTGCCACCTCGTGGATGACGATGTCCATCAACTGACTTGTACTGCCACCAGTGACGTCTGGAAACTTGCCCGACAGTTCGTTGCCTGTTACCTCCGCGTTCCGCCGGACTCGATTGACCCACGGACTTTTATCCATCCTGAGAATACTTATTTCCCCGCCTCCAAAAATCATGCGATTGTATGGGTCAAGGGATGGACGATCAACTACATGTATAATGGTGGCGACAAATCACGCCTTGATTTCTGGCAGTACTTACAAACCGCCCACAGTGAAGTCGAACAGCGACCGCGCTACCGCGCCTTCTTCGCCAATTACCTACATGCGATCTTTACTTCACCCCCCCTCAGTTGGATGGTGCCACACGCCGACAGTACTCCCGCCCCCCCTGCTGACATCTGAGACTCCCCGCGCTACTTTCTACATTGTAACCCACAGTGGAGTAGGCGCATGGACACGCGCCTCCTTTCTTTAATGCACTACCCCAGACAACACTGGTCTTTCCCTCACTCCACTGTATATTGCTTCACACCTCTTAGATTACATCAGAATTATTATTCTTTTTTTCCCTACACCTTGTTCATAAAAAAAAAAAAATTCCTCGCCTTGTACGAGTATATTGTCTTGTGTTATTTTCGCCGGTAGGATGGCATTTCTGTTGTATTTAAGTTTGTACCAATAAAGAGCTTTTTTTCATTTACCCTTTTCCTGGTAAAAAAAGTATAAATAAAAATAAAACAAAAATAAATCAAAGAGCTACTTTGAAGGAGTGATTCAGGGATGGGAGGGGGGAGACATCGCGGCCAGGCCTCGGGTTTCGACCCCTGCCCGCCTTGTCTCCACCTACTCATAACTGAACACTCTTTTAAAAAAAAAAAAGAAATAAAAAAAAAGAAAAAAATAAAAAAAAAGAAAAAAAAAGTTGGTAGAGCACTTGCCCGCGAAAGGCAGAGGTCCCGAGTTCGAGTCTCGGTCGGGCACACAGTTTTAATCTGCCAGGAAGTTTCGTATCAGCGCACACTCCGCTGCAGAGTGAAAATCTCATTCTGTTATATATGTATTTGGACCCCATATTAGAGGAATGGTTGCAACATTCCCCTCAGTATTAAGCCGAAGAAGCATTCACGTTCTTCACACAGGCAACAAGCATGGTGTCGCCCCTAAAAGGAGAGTTCGGGCTGAGAATAGAGCAGAGAATTTTTGTTATTCGCTTTCTGCCATTCGTCCACTGCTAATGGTTCAAATGGCTCTAAGCACTATGGGACTTAACATATGAGGACATCAGTCCCCTAGACTTAGATCTACTTAAACCTAACTAAACTAAGGACATCACGTACAGCCATGCCCGGGGCAGGATTCGAACCTGCGATGGTAGCAGCAGTGCTGTTCCGGACTGAAGCGCCCAGAACCACTCGGCCACAGCGGCCGACTCACTGCTAATGTGGCGTTCGTGGATGTAAGTGTTTCTTTTTGTTAACTGCATGAGGTGTTAGCTCCACATAAACAGCTTTCACAGAAGTTTTTGGAAGGAAGAGTCACATTACAGCAACGCTTCATGTTGGCTTTTAAATGTAAATAAAAGTTCGTTTATTAACCCTACTTCCTACAGTATCTACTTGATTAGGCGAAGTTTACTTAACAAATGTATCAGGAATATTATAAGTTACTATTATAAGTTATTGTTTCAGCGCGAAGGTGTTTCGCAGTGACCAAATTATGGGTGGAATGACGGTAATATGCAACTGTATTAACTGTGGCGACGAATGGGTAGGGCTCCCACGTTTTACTTCTGAATTCAAACCAGTTGTGATACCATGATGTCAGCTTTGGCAAAGTTTTCTGTATTTAGTTTCAGATTTGTTATGTGTTTGTTTCTCGTGCCTCTTACGCATTTGGTCCCCCACTGCTGTTTCGTGTTCACTTATGTTTGCCCGTGAACTTTTTTTTCCCAAACCGTTTCCTATTCTTCCCCCACCCCCACTATTTACGTTACATTCCCTACCCTCTCGTTCCCCTCCCTTCTTCCCTACGCACTCTCTCCCTTTTCCCCTCCTCGCCCTTGTTTCATAATTTCGTTGGTTCTATCTGTTCCTTTCAAACCACTTATCTGAAGATATTTCAGACTCGATTATTAATATTTTGCTAATCACCATTTTAATAGTCATTTTATTGTTGTTTATATAATTTACCTCCCTTCCCCATGAACCATGGACCTTGCTGCTGGTGGGAAGGCTTGCGTGCCTCAGCGATACAGATAGCCGTACCTTAGGTACAACCACAACGGAGGGGTATCTGTTGAGAGACCAGACAAACGTGTGGTTCCTGAAGAGGGGCAGCAGCCTTTTCAGTAGTTGCAGGGGCAACAGTCTGGATGATTGACTGACCTGGCCTTGCAACATTAACCAAAACGCCCTTGCTGTGCTGGTACTGCGAACGGCTGAAAGCAAGGGGAAACTACGGCCGTAATTTTTCCCGAGGGCATGCAGCTTTACTGTATGCATGGAGAGCTACATCAAACCAGTCTCAGGACTGAAGACCACAACAACAACAACAACATAATTTACCTCCTTCATCACGAATACTAGGGGTCGTTTTTTCATTGTTTCAGGATTTTTATCTTAGTGGAAGATCGATTTCACCTGTTTTTTGCCATGGTTTTAATACTGACTAACCTGCCAGCGAACATGGATTTTAATTCTAATTAATCATCTCTCCGATGCCTTTTTAAGGTATCCTTGCGTCGTCTCGCCATTAGCTCAATCGCCCTCTTAAAGGTTTAGATAGGTCCGCGAATCAAAGCTTTTACGTAATAACTAGTTTCTTATCTTTTGCAGTTAATCTGATGAAGCACTATGAACGCGATCCACGTAATTAATTAATAAATACTGCAATAAAAACGCCTTTTTATGTGGAATATGAAGCGCGGCAACTGTTTTGTAAGATATTTATTCAACATTATACTGATCACACTCTCTTTCCTGACGTCAGACAAAGATCAGCAGCTGCGAGGTGCTAGGTTTGATTCAAGACATGTACAACAGTCTACTGGTTTCGACTTTTATGACTCATCATCAGAAAGAAAGAAAAATCACGCAGAAACGACAAAAACCTTACCTACCAATTCTACTGTTGTTGCTTCTCTGCTGACGACACAGTACTTCCCGCTTCCTTTTATACCGGCGGTATCGCCTCTCGTGATATCTAGTGGTCAGTTCCACATTACAAAGGGATGTCTGGATATTTTCGAACAGTCAATGTGTGTGGTAATCGTGCTGCACTCTGTCACCGATGAGAGCGCGTCCTTTTCACTACTTGGATCCGGGAAAAAGGGTAAAATATTTAAATCAGCTCTTTAGAGTATTTGTCTGACTGCTGTACTAGTAATCTGTTTGCAACGCCGCTATTTGTTTAATCGATGCGCCTCGGAACAGCGAGATAAAATTTTCGCTCCCCCTCGTTCGACTCGCCAGTGTAGCAGCGACAAAAATGTCCGCACATTCCGAGCCGTCGCAGCCAAATGACAGTTGGCAGCGACGCACATATCTCACCTTATTATTTATCATTTTATTTCCGCACGTGCCGATTTCACTAACAGCTCATTGTCGCTACACGTCCGTTAATGCAAGTAGAGCGATGCGGCGTGCGTTAAAAATTCCTGTACTCTCTGCCAAACAAGGGCGAGTTACATTTTAATACAACTTGCTATTAGAGATGCAATTTAACAATGAATAACAGAGAAATACGCAACGCGATTTCACCTTATTATTTATAATTTTGTTTCCGTTCCGATTTCAGTCACGGCTCCTTTAATTTGTGACAATGCATTTACGATTTAAACTCCATTTTCGCTGCTCACGCTCCATTTTACAGAGTGGAAGTAACACCTTCAATTTGACGGGAATAAAAAGGTAATACAATGAATATGACCCCTAACTTTGAAAAATGTTGGAACAGACCAGTGTTATGAACGCATTGGCTTTCAGTGCCACTCCCAGAGCACAGTATATCACTCTGTCTGTACATCACATTGCAACCAACCTGTTAGGAGAACCTGGGGGTAAGAGTATCTTCCGGTCAGTATGAAATATCAGCGGAGATACAGATAATGTTGCTCGAACAAGGCATTTCAACATGTACGAAACTGAAGGTTGTCATGAAAGTGGAATTTTACGGCAGTTACTCGTTTTAGACGCTAACATAAAAAAGTAGCAGAAGCGATATTTAAATCCTTTTAGTGTTGCGTGTATAGTATACTCATTAGCATATTCTAAATTTCAGTCGTTTCCCGACTTAAGGAAAAGAAGTGTTCGAAATAAGTTTCAGTTTCTTTCGCGTTCACAAGCCGCACCTAGAATTGACGTGTACGATAATAGGTATTTGTAACAGAACCATGCGAAGTAATTTTTACATCTCAGATCTTTATTGCGGTATCACAGACAGACATACATAAAAACTGTGTCGATAGTCTTCCGGATTAACACGTTTCGACGGAGTAAAGCACGTATAAATCGAGAGAACGTTCGTATTAATCATGGCCTTCAATCAACCACACAGCAAGCCTCTAACGTCCATCTAAATTTAATTATTTCGCCGCATATTTGCCGAATTTATTAATACGCATTCCTAATTTGTTTTCAAATCTGCGTTTCGTATATCAGTATAAAGAGTTCACGTCTCACTGATTAGAGAAGTGGTGTTACCTCTGCGATGTCCTTGCTGCAGTCGTTGTTTTTGGACGGGGTTTGTTACACATCAAGAATAAACTGGCGAAGTTTTTCAAGTTCAGAGAGCGTGAATTTTAACGGTGGCGCAGTCCTGCAGCGCGCTGCCATCTGTTGGCAGAAGGGCACACCCGTTCTAAAGTCGGCGTCTACTGGGAGCCGGGATTCCTTGTTAGGGGCGCGGTATCTCCCTCGCTCTCTGTGTGTGAGGACAGGTCTGCGTGTGCGCGCATTAGCGCGCGCTCATGTGTGTGTGTGTGTGTGTGTGTGTGTGTGTGTGTGTGATGCAGACATGCACACTCACACAATAACGGAAGAAACGAGACGAAAATTTGTTAAACATTTCATTGATGCGGCGTTTACGAACGCTCATTCATTAAACAACTGTCGTTGCACTAATCAATGTCGTTGGTCGCTCTCAAAGATTACGTACAAGGTTTCTTCCATATGACTCAAAGAAATATTTTATCCACATTGAGCTAATAGGACAGAAACTAGCAGAAACATAAAGGAAAACATTCACTTACGATTAAGCAATAACGAACGCAGCATTACGCACCAGAGTTGTACCGAACATGGAGCTGTCAGCAATGAGACGAATATAATTCGTTACGTTCTATAGTGAAATAGTCAAAAGATTGATCAAGTTAATCATGACATTGTGAGGGAAATTAAGAAAATCCTAATTTAACTGTGACTCACTCTAGCCAGCGCCACACCCATCCAACAAGTCTGTATTGTAGGCCCAGTATCATTGCCGCATATTGTGCTACAAGTTTCAGTAATTGTACAAACTTGATTTACCTAAGAAAGTCGAGGAATTCGGCTATGACGTATTCAAAGAAACTGTGGCGGTATCTACCCACAGTGATTTGATGGAAGCAAGAAAAACCTAAATCAGAATCTACTAATGGTCACCTCCACGGTATTTCTAGACGAACTCTCTTTCCTGACGTCAGACAAAGATCAGCAGCTGTGAGGTGCTAGGTTTGATTGAAGACATGGTGGTTCTTTTGAACCTTCCCTAATTCATAAACTTTTTATGGAAATGTTCAGTAACTATTTATCAGACGTTACATTAGTGAACAGACGGACGGACCCTCTTTTCGCTCTTTATCCGTACTTTACCGTCTTTTCAAAACTACTGGAATCTATATGTGATGTGCCCTGAGTTATGTATTTCAATTATAGCAGTTTTTTTGAGTCTGTTGGAACATTTTCATGTTTTGAAAGTTTCAGTGACTTCTCATTCCATCTGCCTATTGGGACTACGACCGAGATGACCAAGTCTGATTCTCAGTCGCATCAATTTTTTTTCAAATTTTGCTGCTTTCATGAACTAATTACCTCATTACTTCTCACTGACGATGTTACATCCTAGATCTTGGTTTCGAAACCCCATAGACGAAAATTAAATTTTTTAAATTGGATACCTGCAGGAGTTTGTCCCAAGATGTCGGTGGCTGCAGGACTCCACACATGTTTCTTCACAATGAAACCAAAACATTATGACTGATACCAACAGATATTATGCCTCATTATTCTGGATGTATGTTCCCAGTGTGGTATTTCGCACTATCGACAAATACACAATTCTCCCGTCATTCCATCCCCCGGAACTGTAAACCCCACCGCGAGAATGAACCCTAACACACAATTGTTCAAAGTACCACCCCGTTTTGTGTTATTTTTTAGAGTACTGGATATACACGTTAAGTACGGGGGAGTTACAGCTCTGTAAGGTACTGAATTGGTTGACATTAGTATGGGTTGTTGTGCTCTTCACTCCCAAGACTGATTTCATGCAATCCTAGTGCATCCTTTGCAAGGCTCTGCAATTCTGCATCCATTTAAAGAGTGGAAGTAGAAATCTTTCCAAGTGCCATATCTCACGATTGTCAGGAGAATATAAAGACCATGTATCTCTTTCTGTTAAATTATTTATATCCAAACAACTGAGGTTTTCCGATACCACAAAATTCTGCTGCCCTCCTCACCACTGTAAAATATAATGGGACAATTCGGAAATGAAATAATTTATTAAGATCGTTCTAAGTGTCTTACCTGGGAACTGACTGGATCTAAGTGTCAATAACTACAACTGATACAGTCATTATGTTTTATTTGTGACGGTACAAGTACAGAAATTCAGAAGAAACATTTTTGACCAGTAGAACTGCAGTCAACAAAAGAGATCAGATTTCTGTTACAGGCCATTCATATGCGCCACGTTTCCTAATTCAACAACCAGGGGAATGATGAAGGAGATATCATTTGCAAAATGTGCAGGAGTTCCGTCCTGCATGAAGTGAAGCTGTGGGTTGTTCTGTTGTGAAATTACTGGCCATACACGAGCTTACAGCATTTCCAGATATATTTCGCCATTCATTGTGTTCCGCAGAAAGAAAGAACCAACAGCTTCGGATGACGCGATACCACACCTGCTTTTTCTACACATTCATGTGGGTTTTCGGCTGCCCAATAATGACAGTTATGCCTGTATACAAATCCTTCAATGTGAAAAACTGCCTTATCAGTCCAGGGACAATTCTCAAAAAGCTCAGGCCAATCATTATTCTAATCCAAGAAAATTTCTGCAAACTCCATTCCAGCAAACAATTGCTGCACGTAGTGTGGCTTCCATGGCGTAAAAAATTACAGCTGTCTTAAGAAACGTGGAAGACCACTTTCACGATGTCCTTGAGGGAGTGTTTTGTTAAGGCTCCTTGTGAACATTTCACGATCTCTGTGAAAATTCTCTGTTGTTCTCGAAGTTGATGGTCTTTCTGATCTTCTCGCATCGGCGACACTCCCATTCGTTAGTAATCTGGAATGGCAAGTTTTAACTATTTTTGCATTACATGTTTCATGAATACCTCGTTTAGCCGTCCACCACCTCTGTGCATGTACCACAGTTCCCGAGACCTCATAACGAGCTGCTACTTTGGCGCGATCTTCCACAGCCAAAATAGTCGGTTTTCTTATCAACTGAAACAAGAAAGAGGATGTAAGCGTAGGCTTCCGCGGCCGTTGTCTTCTTCAATAAAATTCTTCAGGGTATCAGACCGCATCGTCATAATTTAAAATGCGCCAACGTTTCGGCCAGCGTTGCAGCTAGCCTTCATCAGGGCCTTACGTTAACTGCTAAATGAACACACTTGATTCCTTAAATAGCTGCACGAGAAAACCGTGTCGTTACTTGATTGGCTGTAAAGGGAGGAGGAGGAGGGGTGAAAGGTATGCTTTATTGGTGTTTCCTTTATTATCTGTCATTGGCTGAAATAGCTGTTTTCTATTGGTCTTTATATTAATCCACCCCATTGGAGGAGACGGACGAATAGCGAACAGGTGATGGCTGTGACGTCACACTGTTTCCATGCTGTCCAGAAGCCGGCTGCGGCGTCCCATTGCTCTGTGCGCTCGCGACCACTGCGGCTCTCCGCGTGTCTGCATGGGCCGCCACGGCTCTGCCGCCGCTCCGTAGCCCTGCTATTGCAGGCAGCCAAGACCTCGGAAGCTTGTACCCGTCCTCTCTATTCATGTTGGCGGGTCTTTTGGCTATTTCTATCGCCTCTCTAATCTTTCTTTTGAAAGTGAGAGGCTGTTTCGCCAGGACGCGGGCTTCTTGAAAAAATATTGGTTTCCCGCACTTGTCTCGGGCTATTTCAGCCAATGACAGATAATAAAGGAAACACCAATAAAGCATACCTTTCACCCCTCCACCTCCTCCCTTTACAGCCAATCAAGTAACGACACAGTTTTCTCGTGCAGCTATTTAAGGAATCAAGTGTGTTCATTTAGCAGTTAACGTAAGGCCCTGATGAAGGCTAGCTGCAACGCTGGCCGAAACGTTGGCGCATTTTAAATTATGACGATGCGGTCTGATACCCTGAAGAATTTTATTGAAGAAGAAAGAGGATGTTGAACAAGACCTCACGGAGTGCTGGTTATAACAAAAGTAGTTCTAAGAAAATTGTTTCATAAATAAATAAATTATGACTGTTTAAAAATAGGGAGTGCCTTATAGGACACTCTGTAGAGAAAAAGTTCAGGTACGATGATGGCAACAGCATGAGAATGCAGCCAGTCATAAAGCAATAACTGGGAAGCAATGGTTTGTGGGCAATGAAATTTCTGTAATGGACTGATCCGCCAAAAGTCCCTACCGTAACCCAATGGAACACCTTTGGGAAGAGCTAGAACGTCTACCTCGCTCCAAGCCTCAGCGTCCATCACTATCTTCTCTGGTTTTCGGTCATTAGGTAGAATGTGCTCCCATTCCTCCACAGAAATTCAGACACCTCACTAAAAGTGTCTCCAGCAGACTTCAAGGCGTCATAAAACGTATTCCTTTTTGAAGTTGTATTTTTCTGTACTTCGTTACTCTGAGCGTCACTTATACATGGCTGGCGAAAACAGAGATAAATATTTTGCGTAGAGAGATTTTCTGTAAGGAAAAATTCGAAATCAACGTTTCAGGAAACCGATGCGCACTTAAGATACCATACCTCGCTTATTGTTGCTTCTTTGGAAGTTCTCATTTCTTCTATGTTGTCTTCTTTGAAAATTATACAGTTAGGCCTATGAAAATATTTATTAAAATATATTGTTGTCGTTAGAAAACAAGATAATTCCTATCTTCAAACGTAACTTATCTTGTAATTGCTGTGTTATTCAGTGTAACGTAGAAAACAGCCGAAGTTGCGAAATTCAGTTCTTGTTATTCAATTGGCTAGTTTGAGTTATCTGAAACTAAACGTCAGACAAGGGAGCTCAAAACAGAATCCTCTCTCTCTCCACCGCTGGTTTGCCAGCAAAGCTCGGCTCCCCTCCCTCGTAACTGCAGAAGGCAAATCATATTCTCGACACCACGGAGCATTCTCCTGCTCTACAGATTCTTCCGAACGCTGACCAACCCTATTTTAGTCTTTTGTCGTCCAGCACGGAAAATTTGCAAGGTAATACCTATCCCCATTAAACAGGAATACATACAATGGTACGCTTCTCAGAGTAAGAATCCTCGGAAACAACACAATGATTTCTAAGCTAAGGCTTTCTTGTTCCTCTCTGCTGCATCCAATATTTTCGGAGTTTCCAGTTATCCTTCCAGCCTAGCTACAATATCGGCTAGCTGCCACTCTATTGTGCTTCAGTGTTATAGGTGCCCCGACCGTCTGTCTTAGGCTACTTCCTGTTTCTGACAGGACCAAGGTACGTGTGCGGGCTTCTCCACCCAGGATCTGAGTTATGCCTGCCTTTTCATTTCCACTGGCGTTCCAACCTCTGCTAGCATAGGCAATCATTCATTACGCCGTTTTGATAGTAAAGACAATCCATCACCTTTCATGCAGTAAGCGTTAGCAACTATTTACAAGTTGTACGTGACTATGTAAGTCTTCTTTAAATATTCGTACATGCGATGTACAGCCTATCAAACGATACCTAGTTCTGGTTTTAAATTACGGCAGTTATGTAGATGAGTGCTTGTAAGGTGCGAAATTATAGCCACCATACAATACCTCACCTAATGAAGTATTTTGTACTAGGATGGGGTAATTCCTATATTATTATCTCATCCAGTACAAATTAATATAACCATCAGTTTTCTGAACAAATGAACTAATAAGAATACGTGGGCAAGGAACAATTGAATCATGATGTGTTCTTCTACAGTCATTCTGTGTTCATTCACGGGCTTACTGTCATAAATTTATTTACTACATGTTTATTTTAATGTGTCTGCTCCTTATGTTTGCAACAATTTTTCGAGACATGACAATTGGAATATACAATAACACACATAATAATCCATGTTATCAAAAGATATTTAAGTAATATCACAAATTTCTTATGCTCTTTCTAAAATGGCAGTTCCCATCTTTCTTTAGACTTGAGGCCCATGCTCCCTGTCATTCATCCATCCCTAAGACAGGTTGAGACAGGAAATATTAAAGTATCCTTATCTTTTCGAGGTGGTCGTCCAATAAATTACATTTGCTTCATTTAGATATTAATATGCAAAACAAGTAGTTATGTCAGTTATCTATTGGTCATTATATAATTACATAAAACTTTGTGAAACATCTTGCGTAATGTTTACATGGTCATATTTATGCTCCTGGATTCCATTAAAAAAAAATCATTTCGCAAACTGATTGTCCAAGTCTAGTGTTTCCCTAATGTGTATGCTCTTTAAAAATTTCAAAAATCTTATGTTCTAAAGCGTTCTGTGACAGACTGAATTTACATTTACTGTGACAACTAATACTTGTAATAAGAATTTGGATCGACCACCAGTTTTAACTAATGTTCTTGTTGACAATGTATAAAAATGTAATACATTAAACGGTGAAACCCACAGCATCATATTCGAAGAAAATGACAAAGAATAATTTTAGATGATTAAATACACAAATATTGAAAAAACAATGAAGCACATAGAATCATTATCAGAGAGAATGACAAACAATAATTTTACGTAAATACACAAATATTTTTTTAAGATTACCCTGAAAAACAAGAACACGATGTTTACAAAAATAATAAATATATCGGAAACTGTTAGTTTGTGGGTGTAACTGTTCAATTTTCATCAAATTATATACACTTTTTTTATCAAGAGTCACACAATGATTCGTATTTCACAACACACTTTCATCTTCATTTGTGTATGGGGACGGAAGCTACAGTTTTTGTTAAGTTTAGTAAGTAAAGACTGGTTCAACACTTGCTTGAATCCGGCCACTGTGGCCGAGCGGTTCTAGAACCGTGCTGCTGCTACAGTCGCAGGTTCGAATCCTGCCCTGGGCATGGATGTGTGTGATGTCCTTAGGTTAGTTAGGTTTAAGTAGTTGTAAGTCTAGGGAACTGATGATCTCAGATGTTAAGTCCCATAGTGCTTAGAGCCATTTGAACAATTTTTGAACTTGTTTGAGATCGGTCATGGTGGCTTTGCAAGTCAGTCTTTGGACCCTCAGTGCATTGTTGATCCCATCAGGTTACAAGTCTCTCGCAGAGTTCATGATGTGGGAGGATTCTTGTAATATACAGCAAGGTAAGTTGGTGTATGTTTTGAAAAAGCCAAGTTGTCATCGAATTTGCTCACAGTATGAGGGAGGTACAGTCAGGTAGGATCTGTGAAGTGTAATGGTATGTAGTCTTGAGTTCTTCATGTTTCTTATTTTTACTATATTAGTGTTCCTACTCTTCTGCTCTCCATGTGGCTTCTGTCTTTTGATGTAAATATTGCATTTTGGATAAGGATACCAGCAACTGTGAACAGGTGGGTTATTAGTTTAGTGACATTATACATTGAACCTGAGTCGTTGTGTGTGACTCAGATTCCTCAGAAGTCAGTGTCAGGTGACTGACTGCTACAGATTATGATGTTTATCAGTCCCTGTCTGGCAGAGAACAGCAGAAGGAAAAGCAAATACAGTTCACAGTTCCGTACAGCTATTAGCAGTTGCGCTGTAGGATTAACTGACTGTATCATGTGTGCAATTTGCTTATCTCGTCCCCATCGTGTAATACATTAGTGGAGATAAGCCATTAGTGGCCGTTTATACACCCATCTTGACCCGACCAGGCAGGTTTGCTGAGGATTGCTGCATACAACCAGCTTAGTCGTCATCTGCCACCCGAGGTCTTCAGGTAGCCGCATTTGAATAGCTGTGCTGTTTGCCCATGTCCGCGACATGGCTTCGGCTTACCGAAGGCGTGCCTTGCTTCAGATTTTCTCTGCCACTGTGCCTTTAGCCTCCTGTTCCCTCTGCACATCATGTTGTTACTTCCAGTGTGTCTCGCAAAAGCTTTTTTTTTTAATCGTGTACCCAGTAATACATAAATTAGTTTCTGATTTGCACAAATACTATACAATACGTAACACAAATTCACTGACGTGTTTCTGTCATGAAATATTTTTTTTTTAAATACGCACTCACCAGTGAGTGCATATTTTACAATCAGCCAAGACGCTCACTTATTTACTGTTACTATTCTCATCAAAATTTCATGTACAAAGTTAATGTTAATTATAAAAGAACACATTCCTCAACCTATGTAATTTAATTATTAAATATCTGTTGGCACCTGTATACCTATGAAAAAATACACATAACAGTAGACTTATGATCATCAGTAGATCCAAATGTTAATAACTGCAAATACTACTTTTTAAACTACTGGACACTAGGATGTTTATGCTAACATAACTACAACCCTATTCAATGTACTACACTTTCGTTGGATATCACAAGATCGTCCGATCCCATGGCGCTTGGTTTCGTCGTGGATGTCATCATGAACATCTGTGAACAATAAAGTGCACATCTGCACAAAACATACACGAATGAATGATTAGGCAGGCCTCTTCTTCATTTCAAGCTTCAGCGTGTTTCCTGTGGACTGTAATAAACTACATAGCAAGTTTAGTACAAAAATACTGATACCTTTTTCAACCACACTGTCACGCACCTTCTTTCATGTTTTTACTCAGTAATACCTTCTCTGTCGCTGTCCTTTCTCAGGAGCTGCTGCTATTACCTTTATCTGTCTTTAACTCTTCCTTTTATGTTAATGAAGTTACATTTTATTTTACTAATGGTACCTGCAAATACAGAGATCTTAGGACATTATATAAAATCACTGCTCATCAGCACGACTGCCATCCCCTTATGTGTTACCAATGATGTTATGTGCTTTGAACAAATAGCATTTCTTACTTTCTTTATTAATTTTTTACGTGTCTATATCCCCTTATAACACTTCCATTTCATGTCACTATGACACTGAACCAATATTTTGGTGAGCTCATACGACATTCTGTAGAACTGGCCACCATGTACAAAATTATTCTTTCTCTCTGAACAGTATAAATACAACACTTCCATATAGAAATAATGGTGCACTCTTGCGTATCCACATGGAGCAGGATACCTAGGGAACTCTCGTTTCTCTGAAAGAAGACAAATCATACTTGGATAACACACCTGCGTATCACCGCAACCCACTACTAGCAAGTCAATCATTTGTGATGCCATTGCTAAACATGGAAAACACTCATTTCATGAAGTAGTTCTAAAATCATTTCAAAATACTGGCACTCTCTGCTAATACATTCCTCATCAACTGGGTAATAAACTCACCTATTCACACATCTTTGTAACATTTTATTTTTATTTACTTATTTATTTATTTTTTGCAGTACTACACTTTTCTCATCTTTACTTTATTCCTTCATGGACAAATAGCACATCTTACGCTCCTAACACCGTTTAAATTGTACGCTCAGCCTATTGTGCACAAAGTTATAGCCAAAACAAAGAAACATCCTAACTTTCTCACTCTCGACGTCCTGCCTTTTTCACTGTTGTGCCTCTTGTAAAATGATAATAGCTCAGAAAATATTGATAAATCTACATATCCCTTAAGTGCAATAACTTAACGTAATTTGCTATCTATATACTATGTACTTTACTTTCGCCATTGAAGCTCAATTTATTCTTCCATAAATGGCTTGAGATGGCTCACATGAAAGAGTCCCAAAGCTTTTCCTGGTGTCACAGTCTCAATTTCAACTGCAGTTGCGTGCGCTGGTCTTCCTATATGTAGAGGGCCGCTGATCTCTTGAAGAACTTTTGACATACCTTCATTTGTCTATTGGACAACTTATACGACTTAACTAAGACCTTTTGTCCCACTACAGATTCCCTTACGTGCACCTTTTGGTCTGTGAGCACCTTGAGCTTCCCTCCAGCGACCCAAATATTGCGCAGAGAATCTTCCACTATGACCTTGTGTTGTCGGCACGTCCATTGTGGAAAATCGATCATTCCTCGAATTTTATCTGGAGGGTCCCTATTCTTCAGAATCATCATAGGTGGCATCAATGTAGTACTTTTGGGGAGCTCGTTTATGACATCCTGCAAATCTTTAAGAAATACTTCCCAGCTAGCATGATTCTTTCCACAGTACAGTCTACATAAATTACCCAAATCTTTCCTCGTTCTCTCGCGTGGTTCGAACTCGGATGAAATATGTTAATAAATATGGGCTTTATTTAATACCTTCTTAGTGTTCTTTTCCATACCTCAGATTTACAGGTATATTGAGGTCCCTAACCTGAGATAATACAATCTGTAGTTCCCACTTGGTTTATGAAGGCCCTGCACAAGGCACTACTCACAGACACACCAGTCGCCCTTTTTAGTGGTGTCAACGTCAAAAATTTGGATGTCAGCTCCAATACTACCAATATATATTGATGGCTCCTCGGTGCTTTGTCCCATTAAATCCGTCGCTGCCATTTCCCTTAGTTTCTCAGGAATAATTGGGTATAAGGAGCCTGGGTCCCTATAGTTTTGGAATTCGCATTTTGACTATTTTTACAGATGGATAGTACTTTCCTTATACGTTTCTCCATGTTTTTAAAATAGCCTGGGTGCCTATAGTTGTGGAATTCGCATTTTGACTATTTTTACAGATGGATAGTACTTTCCTTATACGTTTCTCCATGTTTTTAAAATAGCTGACACTCCTCATTTTCATAAAACATTTTCGTGGACCGAAATGTGCGTAACTTAGGTGGACGTTTAGCTGTTAGGAGAAATTCTAGGGCCCTATGGTCCGTATAGACTTTTGTTTTTCTACCGAATAGGAAGTACCTAATCTTTTTAAGTCCCCATACTATTGCAAGGGCTTCAAGTTCGGTAACAGAGTAATTCCTTTCACTTTTGGATAATACCCTGCTACCAAAGGCGATTGTTCTATGTACTAATTTGTGTTGTTCACACTCCTGAAACAACATAACTCCCAAACCGGTCTTTGCGCTCTCAGTGGCCATACAAAAATTCTGTGGTAAGTCAGGATACGATAAAATAGCACTGACGAGTGCCGCCTTCAAATTATTGAATTCTAAGTCTGCACACTCATCCCACACCCAGGGTCAATTGGCAGAGTTGGGGACTAGCTAATGTTTCTACGTAGATCAACTTTTTATAAAAATTTATTATCCCTAGAAACCCTGTCAGTTGTTTTCTGGTTGTAGGAGTGGCAAACATTGCAATTGCTACCATCTTCTGGGTAATCACTAATCCCTTCTCCTGTTATCACGTGTCCCAGAAAGCTAACCCTACCACTCCCAAAACAAGACCTATCAATATTACAGTCACTCCGTACCTTCTCAAACTGCTTAACAAATGGGTTCAAACGGCTCTGAGCACTATGGGACTTAACTTCTGAGGTCATCAGTCGCCTAGAACTTAGAACTAATTAAACCTAACTAAAGACGTCACACACATCCATCCCCGAGGCAGGATTCGAACCTGCGACCGTAGCGGTCACGCGGTTTCAGACTGAAGCGCCTTTAACCGCACGGCCACACCGGCCGGCAAACTGCTTAACACTTCCTCTAAGAATAGGTTATTCTCTCCCAGGAATTTTCTGCTATCAATATATCGTCTACATAACACGTGATCTTCTCTTTTAACGCTTCACTCAGTAGATTACTAAAACACCTGATAAATGCAGCTGAAGATATATTCAATCCAAAAGGGAGCCTTTTTAACTGAAAACTCCTTCCGGAGGCAATAAAGGCCGTGTATTTTCGACAGTCACGATCGGGCTCTAGCTGCCAAAATCTCGATCGCAAATCAAATTAGGAAAACACCGAAAACCAGGGAAATCTTTGAAGGAGCTCCTCCAGCCTTTCAGGGCGATCCGTCTCTGGCACAATAATGGTATTTATTTGGCGTGAGTCTAACACCAGTCGAGATCCACCGTCCTTTTTGTCTACTATGCGTAGTGGATTGTTATACTCCGATCTTCGTCCTCTATTTTTAGTAGTTCACCGAAAACCCTTTCGCTGTATGACCATGGGATGGCATAAGGAGGTACCCGAAATTATGGTTCTTTACTTCAAATTTATATTGATACCACTTAATGCACCCGGTTTTAGGTAAGATGATCTCGGCGTTATTTTTGAGTGCAAGCTCCAACCCTTGCCTGTCCATATTACCTGTTTTCCACAATCTCGAGTTTCGAATCAATCTTACTGTTAATTTCATTAATCGGCTCACGTTCTGACTTGAACTTTGCTCTATTCTCATTTTTTTTTCTACACTCTTTCCTCTGAACTGCATGTTGGTCCGTGAATTGTAGTTTTAAACAGCTCGCCGGAATTTGAGCTTTTATTGCCTTCTCGTCAAATCTGATTTTTATTTTATTCTCCTTCCTTAACGTTAACTCCACTCTTCCTAGATAAATGATAGCTTTCTGCGCTGAAAGAAAATCTACACCGATTATTATAGCAACTGTTAGTTTCGGTATTATGAATAGATCTGCAGTCTTCTGGTATCCTTGGCATTCAAAATCTAGACGTGTTTGTTGCGATATTCACATACCCTTTCCAACTAACGCACCTCGTACCTCTGTTTTTGTACTGTGAGCATCGGTGGATTAACTGAATCCTTGCATTTAGCGAACAGCCTATTTGAAATAGCTGAGAGTTGGCTTCCTCTATCTGTTACAGCAGTACCCCTGATTCCTCCAATTTGTACTTTTTCTACGGGATCTATTTCCTGTTTGGGTAAAGTTTCCTTTCCATCTAGTAATATCTCCCTCATATCCTCATATTCTATAATATTTATGTTATTACTTCCGAGACGGTTTACGGGCACATTTTCACTAGTGCCCGTCGTCTGGCCTAGTGATTGTTCACTTTCTATGTCATTTTGGCGTACTTTCCCAGGATTAGGTGATCTAATTTCAATTGATTGTTCCCGATTCCCGTTGTTATTCATTGCACTCCTTCTTGGTCAGATCGTTGACGAGTTTCTCTGTTGTGCCCCATGACGCACCATTATTTTGTGGCTCCCATCTGCGTTCATTTTGTTTCCTGTATTCTTGGCCAGAGTTCTTCCACTGTACGCTGTTCCCACTAGGATATCTATGGTCCACGTTTTGGTGAGGCAACCGATTTAAATTGTTTTGCCAGTGTGACACTTCAGGCTTTCCCGGCGGATATGTTGTAAATAGTCTTCACGGGTGTGCCGCCGGATGACGTTGTGCAAATCCCACAATATTTCTTCGGAGCAACTGTCCGACATCATCAGGTGGTTGAACCTCGGTGGTCGCTAGGTACGGCTGACAAGATCCGCATGTCGACGCCACTGTACATAGAGCACGCTCGTGAAGGTTGCGCAGGCGCGCGAACCACGCATGCGCAAAAATTTGCAGATAGATGGTGCCAGACTCAAACGCCCTCTGCCAGGAAACGCAGAGCGGCCGTTCTGCGAGTGCCCTGACGCTGTGTTTACTAACATACTGCCAAAGTTATGACGGGTCTATTATCGAAAGCTCTTTGCTTTCTCGTCGTGATTTAACAGCAGCCAACGCAGGGTTCCAGGCTGTACTCAATTGAAATCCCGCATCCCTGTTGATAAGGTTATCAGCTGTACCGATATGTATTGCTTCCTTAATGACGCAATCCCAGAAAGAGGATGCTGGGGATAAAACTTCCGTCTTTTCATAAATCATGTGATGTCCTGTGTTCAGACAGTGTTCTGGAATTTCCGACTTCTCCGGTTGGCGTAGGCGTGTACGACGCTGATGTTCATCGCAACGTTCTTGTACTGTGTGACATGTCTGACCTATATATGCCGCCCCACACTGACAAGGAATCTTGTACACACCACGTTTCCTCAGACCGAGATCATCCTTAACCGAACCTAAAAGGTTCCTCAGTTTTGCAGATGGTCGGAAAACACACTTGATGTCATATCTTTCGAGGACTCTTCCGATTCTTGACGACATGGCACCATAGTACGGCAAGAAGGCCAAGGTGGTGGGTATCTTCGTATCTTCATTCTGTTCCATAAATTGAATTCACTTGGGCCTGAATGCATTACGTATCTGTCACTCAGTATAACCGTTTTGACGGAAGACTTTCTTCAAATGTTGCATTTCACTCGGCAGGCTTTCAGAGTGAGATACCACACGCGCTCTATGAACTAGCGTACGTAATGCACTACCGCATTGTGCTGGGTTATGGCAGCTTGTGGCCTGCAAATATAGATCTGTATGCGTTGGCTTGCGGTATACGCTGTGTCCCAAGGTTCCATCTGCTTTCCTTCGTACCAAAACATCAAGAAAAGGTAAAGTGCCATCCTTTTTCCACTTCCATAGCGAAGTTAATATTCGGTTGGAGTGAATTTAAATGTTGAAGAAACGTAGGTAGAGTATCCAGTTCGTGTGGCCACACTACAAACGTATCGTCAACATTCCGCAGAAAACAAGAGGGTTTGAGAGTGGCTGACTGTAGTGCTTTATCTTCAAAGTCCTCCATAAAATAATTGGCCACCACAGGAGACAGAGGGCTCCCCATGCCGACACCGTCGACTTGTTCAACATATTGGTCTTGAAATAAGAAGTATGTTGAAGTAAGCGCATGTTTAAATAGTGCCCGCATCTCGTGGTCGTGCGGTAGCGTTCTCGCTTCACACGCCCGGGTTTCCGGGTTCGATTCCCGGCGGGGTCAGGGATTTTCTCTGCCTCGTGATGGCTGGGTGTTGTGTGCTGTCCTTAGGTTAGTTAGGTTTAAGTAGTTCTAAGTTCTAGGGGACTGATGACCATCGATGTTAAGTCCCATAGTGCTCAGAGCCATTTTTTTAAATAGTGCCACTATGTCCTCCTAAAACTTGTAACTAATGAGATCTAAAGAGTCCTGCAAGGGCACCTTTGTACGTAAAGACACAACATCGAAGCTTACTAAGAGATCCGATGATTGCAGTCTAGTAGTTTTCAAGCGACCTATGAAATCCTCAGAGTTGCGAATATGATGGTCGCACTTGCCTACGAGAGGTCCCAATAGTGACGTCACTTATTTTGCAACAAAATAAGTAGGTGGTCCAATGTTGCTTACGATAGAGCGCAAAGGCACCCCATTCTTATGGATCTTGGGTAGGCCATAGAGTCTAGGAGGAACTGCAGCTTGTTGACGTAAGCCCTTAGCGACTTGCGCTGGGATCAAGCCCTTCCTGATGAGTTCCAAAGACTTCCTCGGGATCCTACCCGTCGGATCACTTTTTAATTTACTGTATGCAGTATCGTCGAGCAGTTTGTGCATCTTGCTATTATATGGTTCAAATGGCTCTGAGCACTATGGGACTCAACTGCTGAGGTCATTAGTCCCCTAGAACTTAGAACTAGTTAAACCTAACTAACATAAGGACATCACAAACATCCATGCCCGAGGCAGGATTCGAACCTGCGACCGTAGCGGTCTTGCGGTTCCAGACTGCAGCGCCTTTAACCGCACGGCCACTTCGGCCGGCTTTGCTGTTATATTCTGTGCGTGAGAGGAGAACAGTAGTGTTTCCTTTGTCAGCAGGTAAGATGACGGTCTTGGTCTCTTCTCAGATTTTGTAGTGCAGTTCTTTCAGCTGCGGTAATGTTAAAGCTGGTCTTCTTAGGTGGCGACCGAGCCAGGATGCGGCGTGAATCACGCCTAATCTCTTCGGCAGCTTCCTTAGGAAGTTTCAAAACAGCCTGTTCTATTCCACTAATCACATCTCGTACAGGAATGGTCCCAGGTGTAGGAGCAAAATTCAGAACTTTCTCTAGCACCGAAACTGCAGCGTCGTCCAGCGTCTTTTCCGTGAGATTAAACACGGTGCGTCTTCTTGGCATGTTTTCTTGAGTTCGGGCTTGATCGTATTTTGCCATTTGACGAACCATGGCTTGCTGTTCAGTCCAATCAGCTAGCGCCCAAGTGGCGCTGTCTACCCAGTTCCAGGATACCGCTGAAAGGTTCGCTGAGATTTTCAGATGGAGTGATAGTGATCGTCTGGACACCAAACACAGTTCCTGACGTGTATAGCGTACCCTTTCTCTCACAAGTGCTGCGCTCGCCCGTCGTTTGATTCTAACGGCAGCCTCAGAGTTTATATGGTGTTTAAATTTAGCAAACGCAGTGATGGTTTGCTTGTTATGGCCTCTACTATTCCCTCTGTTGTTCTCCCTTCTTTGCACGTCTCTCTGCCTACGTTTTTCTCGCAACTGCTGCTCGTTGAAAGCGAACTCCAACTCTCTTAGCATATCCTTGGATCCTTCTGCATCACTTCCACATCTGCCGACGAGCGTTTCTGGTAGGAAATTGGCGAATTCATGTAACACAATCTTATAATCACAGCCTGTGTGCATGAGTCGTCCAAATACTGATTTTTCCTGGTCAGGTTTTCCAAATACTTCATCGGATTGCGGAATCCTGAACTCTCCAAGTCTCTGCTCATCATTGTTTCCTGTTTGATCCTGTCCTGTGTCTCCTTGGACCAGTATCTGTTTAAAAGTGCGCCACGAAACTGTTCATATGACTTGCACGTTTTTGCAATGTTCCGCCTGCATTCGGCCCATGTACCCTCGATATGTGAACATATGTGAGTTTGTACATCAAAGGCCAGTGAGGAGGTAAAGGTAAATGGAATTGTCCAATAAAAGTTTTTGGGTGCAGAACATTACCCTCGTCTTTGTTATGCTGGAATTTTCGTACGGAGATAAAATGCTTAAAATCGAAGATTTCAGTAGCATTTCTTCCCGCTCGGCCTACCACATTCTCGCTTGGCGCTAATGTTTCCTGTCTACCGTTACCTTGGGCATCCTCTCTTCTACTCTCTGTCACGTTTTCATCACTGGAAAACTGTTCAATGGTGCGCATTATCGGGTAGCAATTACGCATATGAAATATCTCTTTGCTGTTCTCCGTATTCCCAATTTGCGACCCAGTCGTGCGCTGCGTAGACGCGGAGGCCATATCTCTAGCGATATTTCGGTGCTCTGCAGATATACCTTCAGTCTGTAGATGACGAGCAACTCTTACTTTCGAGCACATTTTAATATATCTCGTCTTGGACACGATAGTGCTGAGTTTGAACTGGCTCTTTCGGTTTCTGTTATTTCCAAATCGACTACTATTTCTTTTCTGAGATGTGATTTTTGCCTCGGTTGCGACCTGATGTCCTGAGACAATTGCTTAATTTCGCTTTCTACGTTTTGTTTAAATTGTGAGAGCTGTGCGGTAAATGCCTTATTTGACGCAGTTTCTGTCTTTTGTAGCTGCGTTGTTTCTACTTCTTTCACGTGTCTCTGCAACTTCATTAATGCATCTCTACCTCTCTTTGTCGTGTTTTCCGTCTTCTCCGATGATTCAAGAGCAATCCGCTTTGCACTCCTCACTAGCAGTAGCGCCTCATCTACGGTTCTTCTGAACTCCGCAAACTCTCGCCCTAGTGTTGTTCGGAGCATCACTACCTCATTTTTCACTTCCGTCGTTTCATGTTTTATCGACTGAATCTCAACGCTAAAGTTTTCAATTTTACTACCCATTTCACCACTGACGTTTTGAATTGTTTTCCCATTTCAGAGCGTACTTCATTATTCCCCTTTTTTATTTGGCTTCCCAATTCAGTGGTGATCTTTTGAAGTTTATTTCCCATTTCACTTCCCATTGCTTTTAGGTATCCAAGGATGTCCAACACCACTGTGTTATCTAAATCTTCTCTCCTATTGTGACTTTCTCTTCCTCTACTCTTAGGTGATCTTCTGCCCTGTTCCTTTTCCGTTTCTTGGTATTCAAAACAAAGCTAACTCTTTCTCATACCATAGGCTTTCTTGACTGCCCCGTGTATCTGCCATCTTTATATTGTTACAACTAGTGATCTGTTGTGCTTCTAAGCGCGCTTTCGCCCTAGTTATCATGGAGTGATACCTGATAACAGTTCTCTCTTAAAAGTAAACACAATTTACACTACCCACATTTTTTATGTAATGGGCACATAACATAAACCATCTACAACAAACAAGCTAAACTAATGGCAACGTCATGAACGAGCAGTGTCTTTTCAATACAAACAAAATAACGACAAATGACAACAGAATTATCAATAAATTGCAGCCAGCGGGCTGAAGCGCAACGTCTCTGAAAGTAAATACAATGAAATACGCAAATATTATTTTTAATGTTATCGCGTGACTTTACCACTGAAAACGATACATGCAAGCTGGTGATCACTAAACACTATAAATGAGAAAAATATTTTGTTTTTAAATTTCCAAGTTGTCAAACCACTTTATGACTACTATAAGAAGACTCTAAGTAGGGTCCTGGTCGGGTATGCAATATCCAAGATGCTACTACAGGCGTGTGTAAAAATGAATGTGCGCGACGGAAGATACTAAACTCGAAAATGAAGATTTTGCCCTGTCTGACTAAACCCTGAAGCAGATCTTAGGATCTCTTAGTGGTGATATTATTTCCTTCTTCTTCCTCTTTAACTCATAAATTACAACATAAACATAGATGAATGATTAAAGGACCTAGTAACTACTAAATGAGAAATGTGGTTTCTGCTTATTCATTTATTGTAGATTAAAACCCTTTTATATATTACAGTTGTTTATATATCCAATGGACATAAAGAGATAGAAATAAATTTCCAAACTAATATTATTGCTCAATTGCCCAAATCTGCCTCTCTTTATGGCTATGCAATCTAATATAAATAACGCGAGATGACCGACATCATCTATGTACCAAACACTAGAAGACAATACTTTTAAAGATGATCTACAGTGGAGTGCAACCTCAGTGGAAATAAGATTTACATGATCACAGCTGTTTAACTTTATAGTCCTAATAAGCCGAAGCAATTAGCAATATCGCCGTATGTACTGCGTCCTGCGTGTCTGAGGGATAGTTCTCGTACTCGTCTGTGACGACGGAAGAAGTACAGCCACAAAGTATTAAAAAAAAAAAAAAAACCCTCCTTCAGACGCTAGGATGGCAGAAGGCGGTCCTCTGACAAGTACAATCTAATACTATCTTCTCCTCTCTGTGTTCTACAGACGAGAAACGCGATCTCCTATTCGCAAGGACGGAGTTCAGATAACGACTCAACATGAGTATAAGGCAGAAGAAGTGCTCTCACTCACTGAACGCTGCATACTCATCAACGATTCCCTACCCGGAGGCGAAGTCCAGAATCGTATACGTTCGCAACAGTACCGTGCTAAAACGTTCTAACTATAAAATCTCCTGAGCACAAAGACAGCAAGTCCGTCTTTAGCAAGAAAGCTGATACTGAGTGACCGTCAGAAACTGGCGTTAAAAACGGAAGACTTTCTCTCCACCGCTGGCTTCCAAGCAAAGCTCGGCTCCCCTCCCTAGTAACTGCAGAAGGCTAATCATATTCTGAAAACCACGGAATATTCTCCTGCTCTACAGATTCTTCCGAACGCTGACCTACCCTGTTTTAGTCTTTTCTCGTCCAGCGCGGAAAGTTTGCAAGGAAATACTTAACCCCGTTAATTAGGAATACATACAGTGGCACGCTTCTCAGAGTAAAAATCCTTGGGAGTAGCACAACCTGCGTGATTTCCGAGGTAACTCTTTCTTGTTCCTCTCTGCTGCGTTCAAGATTTTCAGAGTTTCTGGTTAGCCTTCTTTCCTAGGTACAATACCAGATAGCACCACTCTATTGGGCTTCAGCGCTCAGCTGCCCCGAATGTCCGTCTTAGGCTACTTCCTGTTTTTAACAGGACCAACACACGTGTGCAGGCTTTTCAACCCTGAGCCTGAGTTACGCCTGCCTCTTCAGTTCCACTGGAGTTCCAACCCCTCCTAGTATAGGCAATCATTCATTACACAATTTTTATAGTAAAGACAATCCATCACCTTTCATGCAGTAAGCGTTAGCAACTACAGTACTTATAAGATGTATGTGACAGTGTCAGTCTTCTTTAAATATTCATATATGCGATGTACAACCTATCAGATGATACCTGGTTCCGGTTTTAAATCTCGGCAAGGTATGTAGATGAGTACGTGTAAGGTGCGAAACTATAGCCACCTGACAAATGATTTCGGACAGACAATACTGCACTACGAATTTCATCTGGACTTGCTGTAGTAGAGACCCGCATTATACACTGACGAGCCAAAAAAGATCGTTGGGGCCTCATAGTAACACAATATATCACTGACTCTGCGTCTCATCGATTCTACAGTTCGTTGATAGATTTGTGGCGCCAGGTGCCTACGCGTAAGTCACACAATTCTCGTAAATAATGGGCCGTTGATTTGTGTGCGCAGCTATGGCGCCCGATAGCGACCCAAAGGATTCCATAGGATTGACATCAGGTCGAATACGCTAGTCGAGACATCAACGTGAGTTAACTATAATGCTCCTCCAACCGCTGTAGCACAGTTCTGGCTCCTAGACACGGACAATTATAGTGCTGTAGGACGACATCGCCGTCGGGGAAGACATCAAGTATGAAGGGCTGCAGATGTTTCGCAGCTTTCAGGTTGCCATCGATTACTACCACAGGTCCTATGCAAGCGTAGGAGAATGTCTCCCATAGTGTAATACTGCTCCTACCAGCCTGCGTCGGTTGTGCGTGAACATTTCAAGTCACTGTTCGCGTCGATGATGGCGTTTGTGGAGACGACCAAAAATGTGGTTCACTCGAAGAGTAGACACGTTTCCGTCGATCGACGGTAGAGTCCCGATGGTCGTCCCGTGCACACTGCAGTTGTAATTGACGATGTCGTTGGGTCAACGTAGGGGCTGACTGCTGCGGATCTCCAAGTTCAGTAATGTATGCTGAAAGATGTTCTCCGAAACGGATATGCATCCAACGGCACTGTGTTCTTTCGTCAGAGGTGCCACAGATCGCTATCCATCCTACTTTACAGAGCAGACAAGCTTCCAAACCCCACGTTCTGTTATGAGTCGTGGACGTCCAACTACTTAGCGCCTAGTGGTAGTTTCACTGCCCTGCCCTTCTGGCACTTTCCGTAGATCCTCACGACAGTAGCACGTGAACTTTCGACCAGCCCCGACGTTTCCGAGATACTCGTTCACAGGCTCTGAATAGTAACAAGCTGCCTTTTGGCAAAGTCTCTTATTCCACAGGATGTCCCCATTAGCATCGCATATCTTTGCAAGGGTAATCCCCCATACCTCTCTGCTCAACTTACATCATTTTCTTACCGCGTCACGTGCCCGTAACACCACCAGCAGGCATAGTATTCAGGCTGAACAGTGTACCTTACTTCATGTAGGGGACAGTGGCCTAAACTGTACCACTTCTGAGATTTTATTAATGGTAGCCTGAACAGTAAATTACAGCATTATTCAAAAGATGCCATCCGTAACTGCAGGATGTTGTTGTTGGTGCCTGATTTAAAGGATGGAAATTCCTAGGAAAATAAACAGTATACATATTTTTCTGAACGCCTAGAAGTGGTAGAAATCAGGAACCTCATTTCCTAAGTTGTCTCAGTCGGTTCATAGATTGTACCCTGATCTTAAAGATATGTGCTACTCTAAGAAAATGTTCCATATTTTTAGCTCTTACATCACCATTTGCAGCCACCCCTACACACTTTGCGTTTTAGATTTCATCCATCTAACTGCTTCCATTCGATCTTCCTCGAACAACTCGCAATACTATTCTTCTGTTTTAGAAATGAGTTTCTGCGATTGTTCCCCCGCAGAGTTTCCAAAACACTTCCTTGTCACAAGTTCTACATTTCTTCTCCTTTTGTTTTGCATGGGCTACTCGTCAGTTCACAGGCTCCTTGTCTTGACCTTTAAATGTTGTTTGTAGCTTTCATCGTTTCTCTAGTATTCCTTGATATTACTTGGGTGGACACGTTCAACCCACTTTTTGCCTCCTATGGCTTCTTCTGCATTGAAGCTATGTGAAAATGCGTTTCGTTCTATGTAATCGAACGCTAATTTTCTTACGTCCGTCAATGTAGGAATAATCTCTTCCATTTCGTTTTGCTGCAATGGAAAACACTTTACTGCGGCCAAAAACCTCTATAATCCCGTTTGCGTTTTTGTTTTCAGCACGCCTTTCTAATTGTTGGTTTAGGCTCGTTTTATTTTCGTGCTCGTTCATTTAATCCGTGATCCCGTTCAGATTTCCTGGTACAAACAAATGTTATTCATCTGTGGTTCACTTTTCATAACACCTTCCTGTGGCATACAGTAATATAAAATAATAATTTAATTACTTGGAATGCAAAACACATTAGAAAATTCCCACATCATTTCTAAACATTACGTTGCCCCGATATTGCTAAACGCATTTTTTAAAGCTCATCATGCGAACAGCTTTCGTAAATTGCACCGGGATAGTACTAAAAAATTATACTGGTACATTACATGTAAAGTCTCCATTTTCTCTTAGTCATTTTCCTATAAACGAACCACAACGAATACAAAGCCAAATCTGTCTGAAAATTAAAGTTATTTCGTATATATTCACCCATAAATAAAATATTATTTTGCCAATTACCTCATAACAGTAATCCAGTTCTCCATGTACACAAAACCGACTTGCTCCTCAACACACTTAGCTCATAGCTGACAAAATGGCAGCAAGCAGCACTTAGTTCACGCTGACCTCATGAAATTTCGGATCGTATACGAGGTGTGAATTTGATGATAGTGGTTCTGGTTCACCACTAACGTATAAGCAACTCTCCCCTATTTGGAAACTGTTGATATTTCCTAGCAGATATTTTGCTTTGATTTTCCCATAGAAAAAAGTTCAGGATTCTTATTCCGGTGAGCCTGCAATCCGTCTTTAGCTTCCCGAACGACCAATCTTATGTTACCCAAATGTTCCATTTGATAAGTCTGTAAATATCTGTGACAAATGGGGAGGGGGGGGGGAGGGGGTAAGGGGGACATTCTTTATGTTGGCTTTCCTTTACGTCCAGTGATTTTTCTCCCGGTAAGTGCTGTAGTATATCTCTTAAGCGCTGTAGCTACTTATGGCTATTTAGAATAGAAAGTATAGAAAAGAAGTAAAGGAGGGACTAGTGGCAGACTGGTTAAAGGTCCGCACACATATTACAGTGATAGACGAAAGTCGTTGTTCATTCATTTGTCTCAGCCAGCATGAATTTTCAACTGTCCAGTAGAGCTCACTGCGGCTACTGATTTGTACGAGATGTTTCATTCACAAATAACAAGTTGCCTAGAAACGCCTAATTACTTTACAGTTTTCGTGGACACCATTTGGTTAACTGTAACAGATTCTGAAAGCCATTGCCATGGACCTATTCACTGAACGTAATGTGGAGAGGATGAAACGCGTTGAAATATAATACTCGCAGACCGCTCTTTTGTTTGGTCCCACCAGCATATTCATGCCGCTGCGAAGTGTCATGTGGATTGTGTGTTAGCACTGTTGAAATTTTGCACTTCTCTCTGTTCTTTTTCGTATGCATTTTGGAGCCAATGTTTACTAGGCTTCGGAGATTCGAATGATCGTTCCCGTCATATTCGTGAATACTGACAATTCCTTCTGTTAAACAGTTTATAGTGTAGAAAAAAATTGTCTACTCAGTGTACGGCAGCTACAAACGTAAAAAGAAATACTTAGGTCAAATGGTTCATATGGCTCTGAGCACTATGAGATTTAACATCTTAGGTCATCAGTCCCATAGAACTTCGAACTGCTTAAAACTAACCAAAGGACATCACACACATCCATGCCCGAGGCAGGATTCGAACCTGCGACCGTAGCGGTCGCGCGGCTGCGGACTGTAGCGCCTAGAACCGCTCGGCCACTCCCCGGCCAGACGCATTCCAACTGACTGCCAGCCCGAACTAGCGACACGAACTCCATTACAACAGACAACGACCGGTAAGTCATAGGTGTCCAGCAAAGATACAACGAGAGGGGATATATCGATTAGCGCTGCTAGCGCCAGTCACGGTCAGCAAAGCAGCAACTCAGTGACAGTAGTACTTTAAATTAACATAGTGAGGTGGGAGTACGTTAACAACAGGGTGTAAAATACATGATGGCGGGAACACGAGCCACGCACGGCTCAGCGGAGGTATTATTTGTATTCAAATGATTGATGGGAATGTGTTTCCGACGTGATTGTGGGCGCACACCGGGAGTTCACAGTGTGGTAGTTGGAACAAGACGCGTGGGACATTCCATTTTGGAAATCGTAAGTGGATTCATTATTCCGTGATCCACAGTGTCACGAGTGAGTCGACAATACCAAATTTCAGGCATTGCCTCCCAACGGTCAACTCAGTGGTCTGAGGCCCTCACTTAACGACCCCGAGAGCCATTTGAACCATTTTGAACGCTTCTGGAGCGCAGTCCGGACGTGCCAGTCGAGAAGTTGCAATGCGGCACTAGTGCAGTCGGGTTGGAGCAACAGTTAGGTCTGCGTCGACGTGGCTCGCCCGACCATTGCCGCCACGCATCACTTGAGCCGGGCCATTGTCTTGGTGGATCGTCGGTTGGTAGTCCTACTGGACGACGCGTTTTGGCTCGCCGATCGTTCATCAGTCGGCTGTGTGTGTGTGTGCATCGACTCCGAAGTTGTCTTCGTTTGTGCTTAGTTACTGTTCGGTATCGTTCAGGTCTTCGTGCAAGTGTTTTAGATGTTGGCATTCTGAAGGAGTCGGTCGGTTGTTGCGGAAGAGGGAAGTTATCTCCGCGCGGTGCAGTCGCCTGGGTCCGCTGGCGGATCCTGCGCAGTGTTGGAGCGTGTGTGGAGCTGTCCGATAGCTACGAGCTTCGTGGTTCACCGACCCAGGACGTCAAAGTTGAGTAGTGGTTTCAACTACCCAAGTCACGTGCATTCATGTTGTGTGGTTCGCTGTTGGGGGAGGTTTCCCTGTGAGCAACATCGAGTGTTTCTATAGCTGAAATTTAGCCTCCATGCGGTGCAATTAACTATATTGGTTGACTACAATTGAAGTGTACCAGCGGAATTTTCTGCCTTGTGGCCATTAGTGTTCCGGATACCTGCCCTGTCACTAACGTAATTTCCGGCAGCGTTCTTTCCTCACCTGTTGTCGCTGTCCAACATGGTGTGCAGTTTACAGCTAATACATATTTCATTATGGATAATCACGTTCGAAACCTTTTGTGTTTGAGTTCACATGTACCGACTGGTGGCAAGCAAGTCGTTTTGTCGGTCGGTCCATGGCTGCCCCCAGCTTGGTTTCCAACGAATCAAGTGTAGTAGGACTCACCACCTGTCTCACCTAAGTGAACGAGGGCAGGCCGACCGCCCTGGAGGCTTCTGAGTGCCGTTTTCTTTATTATCTTTCCTACCTGTGTTTAATTGTCTGTTTATAATCTATCATAGCCAATGATTTAAAAAATTATTGCTTTTACTGGATTTTATGTATTTTTGAATTTTGGAAAAAATGCGGTCTTCTGCCTTTGATAGGTTATGGTAACTTATTTTAAAATCTTGAAAATTTTATTGTGGGCTTTCAGCCATTTGTATTGCATCTTGTTTTTGTCTATTCACCCTTGCCTTGAGGCTCTCAGCTTCGCAGTGTATGTATATGTTAATTATTTTATTTGAAATTTTAACTGCATGTTAATACCACTTGAGATTTATCTTGTTGCTTTATGATTTCTTGTTTGGAGACCTTCAGCCGTGAAATACTTGCCTTTTTGAAACTCGTAGTTCTGAAGGTTCGGCTATGGGCCGTTTTGGTTCAAAGGTGTTATTAAATTCCAACAAATTACAATTTCAAGCTGAAACTGACCCCAACCTTATTAGGCCCTTTCCGCAATCCTAAGCACCTGTTCTGCCCAACGGGTTTAGCATGCGTTTCATCTGCCAATTCACTGTCCTTTTATACTTGTGTACGCAATACTACCGCCATCTGTATACGTACGTACTGCTATCCCATGACTTTTGTCACCTCAGTGTAAACTTATAGGCTCTGGCTCAGAGCACTGTGGGACTTAACATCTATGGTTATCAGTCCCCTAGACCTTAGAACTACTTAAACCTAACTAACCTAAGGACATCACACACATCCATGCTCGAGGCAGGATTCGAACCTGGCACCGTAGCAGTCTACATCTACATCTACATTGATACTCCGCAAGCCACCCAACGGTGTGTGGCGGAGGGCACTTTACGTGCCACTGTCATTACCTCCCTTTCCTGTTCCAGTCGCGTATGGTTCGCGGGAAGAACGACTGTCTGAAAGCCTCCGTGCGCGCTCTAATCTCTCTAATTTTACATTCGTGATCTCCTCGGGAAGTATAAGTAGGGGGAAGCAATATATTCGATACCTCATCCAGAAACGCACCCTCTCGAAACCTGGCGAGCAAGCTACACCGCGATGCAGAGCGCCTCTCTTGCAGAGTCTGCCACTTGAGTTTATTAAACATCTCCGTAACGCTATCACGGTTACCAAATAACCCAGTGACGAAACGCGCCGCTCTTCTTTGGATCTTCTCTATCTCCTCCGTCAACCCGACCTGGTACGGATCCCACACTGATGAGCAATACTCAAGTATAGGTCGAACGAGTGTTTTGTAAGCCACCTCCTTTGTTGATGGACTACATTTTCTAAGCACTCTCCCAATGAATCTCAACCTGGTACCCGCCTTACCAACAATTAGTTTTATATGATCATTCCACTTCAAATCGTTCCGTACGCATACTCCCAGATATTTTACAGAAGTAACTGCTACCAGTGTTTGTTCCGCTATCATATAATCATACAATAAAGGATCCTTCTTTCTATGTATTCGCAATACATTACATTTGTCTATGTTAAGGGTCAGTTGCCACTCCCTGCACCAAGTGCCTATCCGCTGCAGATCTTCCTGTATTTCGCTACAATTTTCTAATGCAGCAACTTCTCTGTATACTACAGCATCATCCGCGAAAAGCCGCATGGAACTTCCGACACTATCTACTAAGTCATTTATATATATTGTGAAAAGCAATGGTCCCATAACACTCCCCTGTGGCACGCCAGAGGTTACTTTAACGTCTGTAGACGTCTCTCCATTGATAACAACATGCTGTGTTCTGTTTGCTAAAAACTCTTCAATCCAGCCACACAGCTGGTCTGATATTCCGTAGGCTCTTACTTTGTTTATCAGGCGACAGTGCGGAACTGTATCGAACGCCTTCCGGAAGTCAAGAAAAATAGCATCTACCTGGGAGCCTGTATCTAATATTTTCTGGGTCTCATGAACAAATAAGGCGGACTGAGCGCCTAGAACCGCTAGACCACCGCGCCCGGCGAAACTTATAGGAAACAGCAGCTTGACAAGTTTACTTGACATGTATGTGGTGGCCTGTTTGTACAGGAAATGCAACATTCCAGCTACAGTAAATAAACAGATGCCTGTAATAAAATTTTTAGGTTAATAATGGTGGCCTCTGAGAGATTCAGCGTGGTATTTCACTTGGTGCGGCAAGTTTCTCAATCGGATGAGATGCGGAAAGGAGTGGGTCGTGGACTAGCAAGACGTGCGGAGACACACTCCGAACTTTGTGGAATGCCTACCTGCGCTGGACTCGACGCCCCCGCTCATTGTGCAGCGGAAGCGCAAGGCCGGCCAGGCTCGAGGTCGCGACCTGTCGGGGGCAGCGGCCGGTGGCACAACAGGGGCGACAACCTCGCGTCGTGACCTCGCAAACACCTCGCTCCCATATCGCTTTGTTTCCTCAGCGAGCGTCCAAGGGCCACCCCAAACACAGCCCTCCATTTGTCACCGGCTGCTCCGTGCCGCTTCTTAACACCCGATATTCTCCACTGTCGCTTAGCTTACGTTGATGCGACAAGCACTATCCGTATACTGAAAAACGGGTATCTTTGTTGATCATTAATCGGCGACATAAACAGTAGCTGCTTTTTTCTACAAGTGTCAATTCGTTACAAAACAAAACAATACCTCTATGCAAGTGAACCAAAGCTAGAAAACTATGGATATTACCAAGTAATAACGCCTGTGATAATAACAGTGAACAGGAACTTTCACTTTAAAATTCTTCCCCTGAGACCATGGGATGGGTTGTCTCATTTGAAGATGCGCTGTGCATGAAGCGCAACTATTGCGGCATGTTGCGTATGTCGTGCGTGATGTTCAAATGGTTCAAATGGCTCTGAGCACTATGGGACTCAACTTCTGAGGTCATTAGTCCCCTAGAACTTAGAACTAGTTAAACCTAACTAACCTGAGGACATCACACACATCCATGCCCGAGGCAGGATTCGAACCTGCCACCGTAACGGTCTCGCGGTTCCAGACTGCAGCGCCTAGAACCGCACGGCCACTTCGGCCGGCGTGCGTGATGTGATGCAGTGGTTAGGAGAATGGACTCGTATTCATCCATCAGGATTTACGTTTTCCGTTTTTTCTCGTGAATCGCTTAAGACATGTTTCCAAAAAATGTATTCGCAGTTGCTAATATGGTGAGACGCCACTTGTACAATTTATTGCCAATACATGAAAATTCCTGCTGGACCGGGACTCGAAACCAAATTTCCCGCGATCGGTCTTCTTAACCACTTCAGAAATCCGAGCACGCTTTCAGGGTGACCCAAACCTCCGTACGTGTCCATGTGTTCGCGTGATGCAGTCGCACAATCACTGTGATTCCCGCACTGGAAGAGTCTTACTGTCGCACTCTTTGCCTAGGCGTGTAAGCTCTATTTGTAATGTCTGTGTTTAACGGTCTACTACGCACTGTCCTTCAGACATGCATAGTAGACCGTTAAAATAGAGTAACTGCAAATATTAAGTACAAGATATTTGGCTGTTTTGAAACGGACACGGTCAGTTCTATACCCACCCTTTCACAATCCGAGGTTTTTCAGCCCTAACCTTAAATCTCTTCTATACCCTCAACTTTCTTTCAACGGACAGTGGAATACTGTTACTGCCGACGCTAGAGACAGCCACGAATCTTTAAAGTGATGATTTCCCCTTATGTTCATCATCTTATGCGGTCGAACATGATTTGGTTCTTTTGGCTTCGAAAACCGTGTCTCATTCCCAGACAGGAGGATGCCTGCCCAACAAACGACGGGCTGATGACTTATCTCGGTGAACCGTCTCTGTGAAGCCGTTTCATAAGATACATGTCGAATTCGGTACAACTTATTCACTTTATTACCTGATTTTAGCTCAATTCATGAACTCTTCTAGAAAGACTGAGCACTCATATAAGGCCTATTGAATATTATATGTGTGTTTAAATGTGGGGTTTCGGTTTTTGTTTTGAGGGAAACTCTGAGCTGGTCATCGTTTGCTTGGAGCAGACGATGTTGCTTCTCGTTCGAAGGAGAGCACAGAATGACAAACTTAGGTTTCCAATACCTGAACATAGAGGTTTACCCATCTTAGTCGAAGGCTGTTTTTGTGTGTAAGGTTGGTGACGGAGGGCTACCGCTCTGGTAGCTTCCGCTGCACGGGGAGCTAGGTAATCTCGAAAGAGAAAGCGGCACTCTTCGGTAAACGCTTGGTGAGTACGGGTCGTAGCTCATAAGGGGGGTTGCAGGTGATAGGAAGCACGTTGAGTTAGGAGTTTGTTATGTTTAACTGTTGAAATACTTAAGAACTTCAGCTTAACTGAAGCGTGTGAAACGAGTTATTCTTCCGAATTTGCCATGATTACATTGCTTTAAATAGGCGATTTTTGGGCGTTTGAGTTAAAAGTGTGGAAGTTACTTTGTTCATTTTGAACAACGACGAAGTAGAATTTCAAACGGTAAATCTGATTAAAAAAAGCTGGTTAGGATCACTTCAACCGCACGTAATACTATGCCGAAGCGAGTGTGATTCTTAATGATTTTTAATCTTATGTTTTGTGGAAGTTGCTTTTGTCTTTGTGTGTCAATTTAGTGCAACGTGTTTGCTAATCAATAACCCTTCTGGTCCATGACGGCATCGCAGTAGGCTTTATTTTAACAGTTTGCTTGCTTAATAAGCTACAATTTCTGCAAGAATATCTGTTCTTTGGTGCGCTTTCTACAAAGCAGCACAACAGTTTGATTGGGAATGCCCCACGTGCTCTAGTTCGGCCGTTTGCAAGCAGCAAACGCAGCTAGTATGTTGAGTAATTATCGCACAACCTCGTGCATTGGTTGTTTCTAGTCAGGCACCATTTATGTGTAATTAGGATGTGCAACCAAATACTTAGATGCAATAAGTAATCGAGGTGAAAGATAAATTCTGTGGTGTTGATCTTGCCCACTTACTCCGATTTCCAATCCTGAATTAATCAAGTTGCTTAATGCACGACGTGGAGTGCTGTTTATCTGGCAACATAAAGAAATTATCATACTTGTAATTAAATTATTAAAGTAATCAAACTAATAATTTTCCAGCTCCGTTTTTTTATAAATGGTTAGGAAGGGCTTGGGCAGGTGGCGATCGCGAATTTCAGAATTTATATCATTATTTGTGTGAGAGAAGCAGCTAGAAATGCGAGACAACATATATGGCTCGATGAGAAACGCCGTACAGATAGTAATACATTACGCCGGTCGCCAAAAAAATGGTTCAAATGGCTATAAGCAATTTGGGACTTAAAATCTGAGGTCATCAGTCCTCTATACTTAGAACTACTTAAACCTAACTAACTTAAGGACATCACACAAATCCATGCCCAAGGCAGGATTCGAACCTGCGACCGTAGCAGCAGCGCGGTTCCGGACTCACGAGTCTAGAACCGCTCGGTCACAGCGGCCGGCTCCGGTCACTATTCAGTCAACAAGCCAGCCGTCACAGAACCCCCCCCCCCCCCCCCCCTCCTCACCTTTCCACTGATAGGGGTAGCTCAGGAGTTTCCCTTGATCGTGTCTAGGACCTTAACAATATTTAGTAATATTTAGTCGATCCCTCCAGAACTGAAGAGTATTGATAAGGACGTGGAGGGTTTATTGAGTGAAAATCAAGCTTGATTCCACAGGGTATTAGTAACAAGAGGGGCGATTCTGTCACTGAGGCTACTTATTGAAAAGTTATTATTAAAAATAAAACAATTTATGCTAACTTTGTGGACCTGGAAAAAGGATTTGATAATGTCATTTGGCTACAGATGTTCAGAATACTGAAACCAAGTCTAAAACACAAAGTCATGTGTGCGTTACCTTCTATAATCACGAAATACCAGTGATTAGGAATATCCATAAAAAACGTAACGCAGAAATTAGAAAAAGGCGTGATACAAGGAAGTGCTCATTCTCCTCCTATGTACTGTGATGGTACTTGGTAGGTGTCAAAAAATTTTTGTCATTATAAAAATGTTTTAAGAGGAAGTCATATGTATTGCAAAAACATAACTGTCACTGAATAAAACAAACAGTATAATCATTGAAAATGTTAGAGAAACACGACTAGAAAAGAAAAAAGTGAATCCTTACGATCCTTTATTGTTATTATCTCTCGAGATGGTCTTCTCCCTCGTCCTAGCGAATGTGTGAGCTGGGCAAGGCTCTTGATTTTTATGTGAAAATGGAACAGAGTTTTATATAAATCATAACCAATCATACAGTATGACACACGCAAATGTTCATGTGTTAATTAATCATTGCATGTAATAATCAAAGCTAGTTTTAATACAAGAAGACGTAGCAGCGATAAAGGCCGATTCGCCTCCATTGTGGCTGACATGAGGATAACTATTGAAAGGAGTTACGACTTAATAGTCCTGACAAGCATCATAAGAAATTAAAGCGTAAAAAGCAGAACTTTTTAATATTTACGGACATTGCACTGTGTGAGAGCGTCAACGAACTAATATACAGATTTTCTTAAGATAAACGACTGGGCATAGCTTCATAATAATATATAGAAATTAACGTGTATACATTCTTTGTGGGTAGTCCGTAACCTTTGCAGTTACTATTACTTCATTAATAAATTGTAGTTTTAAGTTGCTCCCTATATTTGTTCCTGTCTGTCATTTAGCCCAGCTTTACACAACATAATATGAACAGAACTGTAACCGATCTAAATGCAGCTTGACTTACTATTACATGAGCAACGGAAGTGAAAAAGTTATCTGAGCCTAATCAAAATTTCCATCTACCTCGCGTCTTGACAACATAGTAGCAGATTTCTCGAAAGCGCGGCGGCAAACAGCAAGCAGGCAGCGGCTAAGCAAGATTTCTGTTTCTAAACACATACGTTAGAACCGTTGCATGTGGTAATAACCCAATCTAGTTTCAAGACAAGAAGACTTAGCGGCGGAAAGAGCCGATTCGCCTCCATTGTGGCTAACATGAGAGTAACTATTGAAACGAGTTACTACTTAATAGACCTCACAAGCATCACAGTGGGGTATGGGAGAGTAACTATTCCTATGAAATGATATTCCAAGAGAACGATTTTAGAATGAAATATATATTAAAAAACACATAATAAAACTCCGCTTGATCTTCACACATAACATTGGTCTTAACAATGCTACGCTTAACGCAGTGAACATCAGTTTAAAGTGGGTACAAAGTTAACAGAAAATTTCTATAAAAATCAAACAGCTTAATCAATTAATATGCAAAACTATGATTCAGGGAAGTGGAGTGATCTTCCTCTGAGCTCTGAGCAAGTTAACTTGCTGACAATAATAATTCCTAGCTGCGCAACGTTGCAGTCTTACCTCATACTTCTTCTCTTCAAAAATAATGACATTATTCAAAATATATATTCCTTTCATGTTTCAATGACTACATAATATTCATTCTTGCTATCCGTTCTCCATCTAACAGATACAGTCACAAATCCACACAGCACTACTAAATACGTCCATCATCTACCACACTTTAACTATGAATGTACCAGACTGCGCAAAGTCAAAGACTGTGCCACGACAAGACCTAAGATTGTTTAACGCTGACGTAACTTGCTCTCTCTCTCTGACGTGCACTTCGATGACATACAAAGACCAAAATGCCATGAACACCTTCAACAATGTCGACATACAGGAAGCTATAGACCAGAATACAGACATGCTACGACATGCAGATGGTGTTCTGTGGTCACGGAGACGAAATCAGATCTAGAGATGATACTGAGCACATTGACAATGATTGTCTGTAGTCAGTAAGGTATGAGAATAAACAATAGAGAGACTGCAGCGACCGTATGTAATACTGAAGAACAATATGAATCTGTAAGAATGAGAATTACAACAGAAGAGTTAGAAGTGATAGAGGAAAGCAGGATCGTGATGGATGGCAGAAGCCGGAAAAAATTGTGATAAGAATCAAGCCAAAATTACATTTAATTTAAAAAAGAACGTGCACTAAAACATTTAAGGAAATAAGAAAATAGATTATGAATGCATTTGTCTGGAGTGTGACCCTATACTGGCGTGAAACTTGAATGCAGAAAAACAAGAGAGAATACGATTAGCCCTGTAGATATAGTACGGTTAAAGCAGGAAAATTAGAGGAAGAAATACGCATTCGTAGAGTCGCCAATTTTTTGCACAAGTGATAGGAGAGAGTGTTACGAACAACTAACACAAAACTCCTGCCCGATGGGGTATGAGCATTTGGGAACTGGGTGGTTTAAAGGTCGCTTTTTGACATTTTTCTTGTATAACACGAAAACAAAGGCGTCTAGTTTCCTAGAAAAAAATAAAACTGAATTAAATTTTTTCCTCTAGAGCTAATAGTTCCCACGTTGCAGGGGATGGAAATAGCGCAATTATAAAAAAGATACTGTTTTAACGGTACAGAATTAATGTTCATCTTCAAATGAATTGAGTTGCAAACAAATATTAAATTTGTGTACTACATCTGAGTGCAGAAAAGGTGTATTAAGGGATAAATTGCGTTTTATAACAGATCGGAGGTGGTTGGGTTGGGGGAGGTTGAGGTAGAAGGCCAGGAAAGATAAATCTCCAGATTGTGTTCATGCACTTTCCTCTTTCATAGATGGGCAACAGAAAAGTGAGCACGTACTTTCTCACTATCTTCCTCAGTAAGTCACAAGAAGTAAGTACATGGTGTTTCACAAAGTTAACTGATGTGAAGCCATCGTACAACTGTTATTCGAGCAATATTGACGATATTCAGCCCAGTTGTCGAGCGTCTGATCATTGCCACAATATGTTTCGGGACAACTTTATCCCATTTGCAAATGCTGAAAACCAAGATACCAGCTGAAACAATCCTCATTATACCGACAGACATATAAGGCTTGGGGACATCCTGAGCTATAAACTACCTACATAACAACCATTCGGTCTCGTCACAACTAAAAAATAAGCTGCACACGTGCAAGTTCATCTCAAACCACAAAACCTGAAACATCACAAGCCGGTGCATCCAACGTTCCCGAGGAACAGTTGCAAACAGAAAGCCGCTGCCATCTCCTAGCAACGATGATATTTACTTAAAGCCTAATGTTCAACACCAGCGATTCACTTCGCCATCCTCACATTTTACTTCATAAACTCCCGATTTCCTCACTCAGTTCTCATCTGTGTCTGTCATTAAATCTCTGAGAAATGACTGTCTGGTGCTAGTCCGTTCCAAGTTAAAGCTACCTCTAGGCTGCAATCTGACCGGAAATAGCATGCGTAAATCCTATGTCACTAGGTAAAATATGTTGGTGACTGCTCCTTAAGGAGGATATCGCTAAAGTGTGTCCAGAAATGAACCTTAGACAATTCCATATTCTCATGTAAAATGCCGACGCACTACTCTTCCAAGGCACAATAAATCTCTACCTCCTTTACTTTGGTAGCAGCCATCCAATTTCTTCAAAGTGCAATGACATCATGCACCGATATATCAATCGCCCGTCAAAACCATTTTCTACCGCTATTTATCTAATAGTTTTCATTTCTTCTTACTTTTTTTCCACAATCAGAAGGTCTAGATAATTTAAGACTCCATGTTGCACATACCCCCCCCCCCCCACCTCCTAAACCATGGACCTTGCCGTTGGTGGGGAGGCTTGCGTGCCTCAGCGATACAGATAGCCATACCGTAGGTGCAACCACAACGAAGGGGTATCTATTGAGAGGCCAGACAAACGTGTGGTTCCTGAAGAGGGGCAGCAGACGTTTCAGTAGTTGCAGGGGCAACAGTCTCGATGATTGACTGATTTGGCCTTGTAACACTAACCAAAACGGCCTTGCTGTGCTATTACTGCGAACGGTTGAAAGCAAGGGGTAACTACAGCCATAATTTTTCCCGAGGGCATGCAGCTTTACTGTATGGTTAAATGATGATGTTGTCCTCTTGGGTAAAATATTCCGGAGGTAAAATAGTCCCCCATTCGGATCTCCGGGAGGGGACTACTCACGAGGACGTTGTTATCAGGAGGAAAAAAAAAAAAAACTGTTCTACGCATCGGAGCGTGGAATGTCATATCCCTTAATCGGGCAGGTAGGTTAGAAAATTTAAAAAGGAAAATGGATAGGTTAAAGTTAGATATAGTGGGAATTAGTGAAGTTCGGTGGCAGGAGAAACAAGACTTCTGGTCAGATGAATACAGGGTAATAAATACAAAATCAAATATGGGTAATCCAGGAGTAGGTTTAATAATGAATAGGAAAATAGGAATGCGGATAAGCTACTACAAACAGCATAGTGGACGCATTATTGTGGCCAAGATAGATACGAAGCCCACACCTACCACAGTAGTACAAGTTTATATGCCAACTAGCTCCGCAAAGGGCGAAAAGATTTATGAAATGTATGATGAGATAAAAGAAATTATTCAGATAGTGAAGGGAGACGAAAATTTAATAGTGATGGGTGACTGGAATTCGATAGTAGGAAAAGGAAGAGAAGGAAACGTAGTCTGTGAATATGGAATGGGGGTAAGAAATGAAAGAGGAAGCCGCCTGGTAGAATTCTGCACAGAGCATAACTTAATCATAGCTAACACTTGGTTCAAGAATCATAAAAGAAGGTTGTATACATGGAAGAATCCTGGAGATACTGACAGGTTTTAGATAAATTATTTAATGGTAAGAAAGAGATTCAGGAACCAGGTTTTAAATTGTAAGACATTTCCAGGGGCAGATGTGGACTCTGACCACAATCTGTTGGTTATGAACTGTAAGATGAAGAAACTGCAAAAAGGTGGGAATTTGAGGAGATGGGACCTGGATAAACTGAAAAAAACCAGCGATCGTAGAGAGCTCCAGGGAGAGCATTTGGCAACGATTGACAAGAATGGGGAAAGAAATACAGTAGAAGAAGAATGGGTAGCTTTGAGAGACGAAATAGTGAAGGTAGCAGAGCATCAAGTAGGTAAAAAGACGAGGGTAAGTAGAAATCCTTGGGTAACAGAAGAGATATTGAATATAATTGATGAAAGGAGAAAATATAAAAATGCAGTAAATGAAGCAGGCAAAAAGGAGTACAAATGTCTCAAAAATGAAATCGACAGTATGTGCAAAATGGCTAAGCAGGGATGGGTAGAGGACAAATGTAAGGATGTAGAGACAATTCGCACTAGGGGTAAGATAGATAGTACCCACAGGAAAATTAAAGAGACTTTTGGAGAAAAGAGAACCACTTGCATGAATATCAAGAGCTCAGATGGAAACCCAGTTCTAAGCAAAGAAGAGAAAGCAGAAAGGTGGAAGGAGCATATAGAGGGTCTTTACAAGGGTGATGTTCTTGAGGACAATATTATAGAAATGGAAGAGGGTGTAGATGAAGATGAAATGGGAGATATGATACTGCGTGAAGAGTTTGACAGAGCACTGAAAGACTTAAGCCGAATCAAAGGCCCCGGGAGTAGATAACATTCCATTAGAGCTACTGATAGCCTTGGGAGAGCCAGTCTTGACAAAACTCTACCATCTGGTGAGCAATATGTATGAGACAGGCGAAATATCCTCAGACTTCAAGAAGGATATAATAATTCTAATCCCAAAGGAAACAGGTGTTGACAGATGTGAAAATTACCGAACTATCAGTTTAAGAAGTTACAGCTGCAAAATACTATCACGAATTCTTTACAGACGAATGGAAAAACTGGTAGAAGCCGACCTCAGGGAACATCAGTTTGGATTCCGTAGAAATGATGGAACACGTGAGGCAATACTGACCCTACGACTGATCTTAGAAAATAGGTTAAGGAAAAGCAAACCTACGTTTCTAGCACTTGCAGGCTTAGAGAAAGCTTTTTACATTGTTGACTGGAATAAACTGTTTCAAATTCTGAAGGTGACAGGGGTAAAATACAGGAAGCGAAAGGCTATTTATAATTTGTACAGAAATCAGATGACAGTTATAAGAGTCGAGGGGCATGAAAGGGAAGCAGTGGTTGGGGAGGGAGTGAGACAGTGTTATAGCCTATCCCCTATGTTATTCATTCTGTACATTTAGCAAGCAGTAACGCAAACAAAAGAAAAATTCGGAGTAGGAATTAAAATTCATGGAGAAAAAATAAAAACTTTGAGGTTCGCCAATGAGATTGTAATTCTATCAGAGACAGCAATGGACCTGGAAGAGCAGTTGAACGGAATGGGCAGTGTCTTTAAATGAGGATATAAGTTGAACATCCACAAAAACAAAACGAGGATAATGGAATGTAGTCGAATCAACTAGGGTGATGCTGAGGGAATTAGATTAGTAAATGAGACACTTAAAGCTGTAAAGGAGTTTTGCTATTTGGGGAGCAAAGTAACTAATGATGGTCGAAGTAGAGAGGATATAATATGCAGACTGGCAATGGCACGGAAAGTGTTTCTGAAGAAGAGAAATTTGTTAACATCGGGTATAGATTTAAGTGTCATGAAGTCGTTTCTGAAAGTATTTGTAATGAGTGTAGCCGTGTATGGAAGCGAAACATGTACGATAAATAGTTTGGACAAGAAGAGAATAGAAGCTTTCGAAATGTGGTGCTACAGAAGAATGCTGAAGATTAGATGGGTAGATCACTTAACTAATGAGGAGATACTGAATAGAGTTTGGGAGAGGAGGAGTTTGTGGCGCAACTTGACTAGAAGAAGGGGTCGGTTTGTAGGACATGTTCTGAGGCATCAAGGGATCACCAATTTAGTATTGGAGGGCAGCGTGGAAGGTAAAAATCGTAGAGGGCGGCCAAGAGATGAATACACTAGGCAGATTCAGAGGGGTGTAGGTTGCAGTAGGTACTGGGAGATGAAGCAGTTTGCACAGGATAGAGTAGCATTGAGAGGTGCATCAAACCTGTCTCAGGACTGAATTCCACAACACAACAAAAACAACACAAATGTTTATGTCAAATGTCAGGTAATATTGTAATAGTTTGTTTGGTGCAATAATAACCCAAATTTTACCAGAACTTTTCCATAATTTATTTATCCTCACAACTAACCTAGACAGGGTCCTTTCCAAAGGTTGTGCTATCAGAGGAGCCCCAAATGAAAATTAGAATTTGTGTTAATAATAATTATTTGCAGAACTAACTATATTAGAATGGTGTTTGAAGAAACGTTTTGTTAATGAACCAGTAAACGAATAACGAAGGTCTGACGAAGTTGAAAGATAACTTTAGTATTGATATAGTAATGAAGTTTATTATTTCGAGACAGATTTAAAGGCATTTAAATGATCACTAAATACGATGAAAACAGTAGTAACGTATATATTGGAACTCTTGAACGCATAATAAATTCAGTAATCATTTTTTTAAAATACATCATAACAGTTTCGGGGTCCCCGTCCGCAGCTCGTGGTCGTGCGGTAGCGTTCTCGCTTCCCGCGCCCAGGTTGCCGGGTTCGATTCCCGGGGGGTCAGGGATTTTCTCTGCCTCGTGATTACTGGGTGTTGTGTGATGTCCTTAGGTTAGTTAGGTTTAAGTAGTTTTAAGTTCTAGGGGACTGATGACCGTAGATGTTAAGTCACATAGTGCTCAGAGCCATTTTTCGGGGTCCCCCCCTCATTCTTTTGAATCCTGAAGTGTTCTAAATTGGTTTGACCAATAAAAGTTAAAGTCAATATAAAAGTCAAAATTTATCAGTGTTTTATCTTTATCAAAATTGGCATTTTGTGTGTGGCACGGAAGTGCTATTTCTAGGGTAACATTTGCCAGATTTTAATCAGATTAATAGACAGTATAAAGTTTTGTAGTGTACATTATAGTGTACTGTTTTGTATTCATGGTTTTCCATATCACTACAGAACGTGCAACTATCGGTTCAATAGATTTTCTGGTTCTAAAATTCTATTATATTATGCAGTGTTACAACTAGTTGTTTTGCATGAATATATACCAACTTGTACAGGGAAGAAACTCAGTTAATGCCTAATTAGGCTGGCGACCGCATTATTATCAAATTGGTAGCATCTTCTGGGTTGTTTTTGATCCATCCTGACGTGTAATTGCATTTCGAACTTACTTGACGGATCATTGTTATTACAGAGTGGATGTAAGACCGATTTGGCACCATTCAGATACACGCGGTCGATATCTATACGAAAATCCTTTCTCATAAGGTGAATCCCGCTCACTTACCATAGCACAGGCTTTAACGAGTGCTGTGTCACAGGGATTACAGGCCGTCCGGTCACCCCTTAAGAAATCATGCCAAATCGTAAATAACCGTTCTGACCCTGCGCGGATACGGGACAAAAGCGCAAGAAAAAGAAAGAGAATATAAAACAGTATTGTACTATGGTAAATCGAATTAGGTGGTACTATTTTAAACAAACTGGCCTTGTATTCGGGAGAGTGGAGGCTCCAGTCTTCAGTCCGCCATACTGATTGGGTTCCCCTTGGTTTCACCAAGTTTCTTCAGGTAAATGCTGGGGTGATTCCTAATATAAAGGCACAGCCATCTGTCCCATGCTTGTTATACTAGACCTCTAAGTATGTAACTGTCAGTAAATGTGAACTACTTTATTTTTGTTGTTCTTAAGTTGTAATACCAAGACATGTCCAATATTTTGTAGAAAGGGGTCTATAGATGAATAGCCGTGCGGAGTTGCCGCGCAGTCTCAGGCGTCTTGTCACGGTCCGTGAGGCTCCTCACGTCGGAGGTTAGAGTCCTGCCTCGGGCATGGGTGTGTGTGTTGTCCATAGCGTAAGTTAGTTTAAGTTAGATTAAGTAGTGTGTAGGCTTAGGGATCGATGACCTCAGCAGTTGGCTCCCATAAGACCCTACCACACAATTTCCAAAAAATTTTTTTATAGATGAATAAAATCACCACTGCTATTACTATACTAATAGTACAAATGGCCTTTCAAGCTCTTTGTGCTCCCAGGAATCGTTTCCTAAAGTATGTGTTAACTTGCGAATTATCGAGGTCGCATAGAGATAGTGAGAACAAAATCGGTATGCATGCGACACTATGCTCCAAACCGTTGCTCATAAAAACGGAGTTTTTCCGGAACCCACATGGAGGTCTGTTGGTGAAGAAAGGTAGAGTCAAGTAGTTTGGGCAGCCCTTTTAGGATTGCCGTTTGGTTAGGGACCATTTGTACAACCATCAAAAGGATAGTCATAGTGTAAGTATCCCACGGTATAGGATCAAAGTATGGCTATTAGACACTTCCTCCAGATTAGAAAAATGTGCCAAATCGAATGCTTCTTTTTTGCGTTGGACGTGGTCTATAAGTGTGCCTTAAGGGACTTATGGAGAAATAATTTAGTTGATGGGTGTTTCCTGAGAAAACCCGAAATACATTGTTTTGGGTACCAAAACGGAGCCGCGTATTCCAAAACGGATATGCACACATAATGGCTTCAATTTTTGCGATATATTCCTAAGATCCCAATCTCGGATAACCTTGAAAATTTTCTTGTTATCTTTATCGGTTTCTGAAATACATGGTTTCAAAATTACCCTGTTTTTACACGTAAAATGCACGTGTCAAATCTGGTTTGAGGTGAAAATGTAATTTACAAAGTGACGTAGCACGCAGAAGTATGCTGTAAAGTGTTTCTGTTATCATTAGAAGGGTTTTGGGTACCGCAAGTTGTTATAGTATTGAAGCCCATGTTAAATTTTTGTGCAATTAGAATTCAGACTGAGGTGTAAAATTATGTAGCTTTGCCTTATTTCAATTTCACATAAGTAAACCACCAAAATCTTCCTGACTCAAAAACTACTTTTCAAATGAGTGATACGATCTGCTATAATAAGGAGAAGGGTACCAGCAGAAAAAATGGGGTTACGCTATTGTTTATTAAAACGCTCTGACTAGAGATTGGGGTACCAGCTAACTCATTCTACCTTATTCAGCGCCTTCACAAATTTTTCCAAAAATTTTGCTATGGAAATACGTCCGCGATTTTTTATGCTAAAAGAGAAGGAGATAGTGACAGTGCGAAAGAGACGGAAAAGTAATAAATACTGGAAGATAGTAGACTGCGGTTGTGGAGGAGAAAGAGCGAAGGAAGCAATGGCATTGTGAGCGAAGGAGAGGGACACGGTGCCAGTGGAGCTTAGTAGACAGTGACACAACAGTACTAGGAAAAGAGAGAGGGAGACAGTTCTAGTTTGAGAGGAATAAATAGAAGAAGAAGTGAAATTGGGTGAGAACCGGTGATAAAGAGAGACAGAGTCTATGACAATGACAACGAGGAAGAAAGCAATAGTGATAATGAGAGGAGACAGAAACAGTGAGAAGGAAAGCATGAGGTATTAGCAATAAGAGAGAGGAAGAAGGAGGGAGTGACAGTGAGGGGAGGCAGTAGAACTAGGACGAACGGAGGAGACGGCGACTGTGAGACAGGACACAGAGAAACACAGATTATGACTATTAGTTGGGCTAATTGAGTGAGAGTACACAAGTGGGAGTGGATGGGTATGAGCGGTGGACTAGTCGGTGTGAGCGAGCTACATTTTGGGGAGCTAGTGGGAGTCAAAGATGAATTGCACGTTAAAATGAGCGCGTATATGGTTGCATGCCAAAATTTTTGGGAAGATTTTTGATGGTGCTGAGAAAGGTAGAATGTGGCAGCTTTAATAAACAAGAGCATATTCGCCTTTTTTCGCAGGTCAAACATCATTCAAGTTGTACGATTTACGTCGAAGCAAGCCAGGTGCTTCGCGCTACTTTCATAAACGTTTCTCTACCACTTACTTTTCATGCTAAAAAATATGTAGCCTAACCTTGGCTCTGAGCTGCGTTTAGAGAAGCATATGCGTATTTATAACGATAAATCTTACGTCTACATCTACATCCATACTCCACAAGCCACCTGACGATGTGTGGCGGAGGGTACTTTGAGTACCTCTATCTGTTCTCCTATTTTCCAGTCTCGTATTGTTCGTGGAAAGAAAGATTGTCGGTATGCCTCTGTGTGGACTCTAATCTCTCTGATTTTATCCTCATGGTCTCTTTGCGAGATATAAGTAGGAGGAAGCAATATACTGCTGGACTCCTCCGTGACGGTATGTTCTCGAAACTTCAACAAAAGCCAGTACCGAGCTACTGAGCGTTTCTCCTGCAGAGTCTTCCACTGGAATTTATCATCTCCGTAACGCTTTCGCGATTACTAAATGATCCTGTAACGAAGCGCGCTGCTCTCCGTTGGATCTTCTCTATCTCTTCTATCAACCCCATCTGGTACGGATCCCACACTGCTGAGCAATATTCAAGCAGTGGGCGAACAAGTGTACTGTAACCTACTTCCTTTGTTTCCGGATTGCATTTCCTTAGGATTCTTCCAATGAATCTCAGCGTGGCATCTGCTTTACCGACCATCAACTTTATATGATCATTCCATTTTAAATCACTCCTAATGCCTTCTCCCAGATAATTTATGGAATTAGCTGCTTCCAGTTGCTGACCTGCTGTATTGTAGCTAAATGATAAAGGATCTTGCTTTCTATGTATTCGCAGCACATTACACTTGTCTACACTGAGATTCAATTGTCCTTCCTGCACCATGTGTCAATACGTTGCAGATCCTCCTGCATTTCAGTACAATTGTCCATTGTTACAACCTCTTGATATACTACAGCATCATCCGCAAAAAGCCTCAGTGAACTTCCGTTGTTATCCACAACGTCATTTATGTATACTGTGAATAGCAACGGTCCTACGACACTCCCTTGCGGCACACCTGATATCACTCTTACTTCGGAAGACTTCTCTCCAATGAGAATGTCATGCTGCGTTCTGTTATCTAGGAACTCTGAAACACGTATGTAACGTAGCAGCGATGGTGAGGCATGTTAAAATCTTTGACCAGAGAGCCTTTTATCGTGGTTAGTCTGCGCTGGACCGCGCGAGTGTTGCGAGCAGTACGCTAGTAGTCGTCATGCAAAGCAGTCGGTCAGCAGTAGCAGCCCAGTGCAGTTGTGTGATGTAGTCTGTCGGCAGTAGTGGTCTAGTCCTGTCATGGTCACGAGCGGGACGCAGTCGGCGAGCGTCGACATGGCATTCTGGTCAAGATGCTGAATGAGGTATAATGTTAATGTAGGTAACCGTCAGATAACGTAAAGTTTATTTATTGTAATTAATTTTCAACAAGTACCCCAATAATAATTTTGATTTCAAAGCAATTTTAACAAAAAATCATTTAATTGAACCAACGATTTCCTTCCATTTCCCTTAAAGAAAAGTTTCAGTTAAATTTAAAAAAAAAAAAAAATATTATTTGCAATGCAGTTCCTCCAAGCCGTGGGCAACAATAAGAGCAGAAATTTGACATGCAGTTATACTGCGGTAAGAATTTAATTCTGATTTTTTGCACAGGGCCAAAGACCGATATTTCCGCTTAATTGAGTTATCATTATCACTGAGATTTTCTTATCACTGAATCGACTTTCATTTTTTGTGAGGAACTTATACTTGGGTCAGATTGCTAATTTTTGTTTAATTGTCGTTGTCAGTAGATTTCATTGCAGGAGGTTATACTTGGCTCCCATTTATTATTATATTTTTTTATTTAAATATTTCTGTGGGGACGATATTGCTTCTTGGCTCCATTTCTATTAAATATTGTCATTTATAAAATTTTTGTGGGGAGGTTACACTTGGCGACACCCAGTCCAGGATCGTATTTCGTTGAGAGTCTTTTGAATAACAGTCAGATATCTGCTCTTATTTGCTTAATTATAATTAGGATTTGGCGCTACGCTTTTACTAATCTTGTGACTTTCTTTCTACAGGTCAACGGCAATTCGTTGCTCTATTGTATTTGTGTGTTGCTTTTGCATTTGTGCTTATTGCTTTGTGAATAATTGTGACTACTGTAAAAATGCCGCGAAAGACTGTGAATAGTGTATCGCGAGGTATTATGAATGAATTTACCGACTTAAACAACGTGACCGATAGTAATTGTGACACGCAGTGTAATGATGACAATCCTGCGTTCACTGACAGTCAATGCGTTCCAACCACTAATGATGACTTTTATCTTAATGATGAACAAACGAACTCAATTGTCTCTTCTGTTAATTTGACGACAATTGATGACGCGGGACGCTCCATTGTAATGAGCGCTACCCAGCTTAACACAACCGGTTTGGAAAATTCAAGTAACATACAAACAAATTTTTCGAATGAAAATGGTCAGTGTAGTGAAAGTACGACGGATCCATTTAATTCAGAAATAATGACCGACAGTGTACATTCGACTGACAAACCTTTTTGTAAATCTCAAAATGACCAAATGGTTACAGAAAGTGAAACAATTCCAGATCCACCATTAAACAGCACAGAGAATAGAAATGCTGACTTTGAGTCGAATCCAATTATGGCATTGTTGCTACAAATGAGTAAACAACTTAATGAAAATAGGGAAGATTCCAAACAACAGAGTGAAAATCTCAAACAACTTAGTGAACAGGTCAAACAAGATAACGAAAAACTCAAACAACACTTAAATGAAAAATTAGACGACAATTCCAGACACTTAAATGAAAAATTAGACGACAATTCCAGACAGTTAAACGAAAAATTAGAAGACAATTCCAGACAGCTTAGTGAACAAATTAGAGCTGTTGCCGCACAGTGTCATGACACTAAGGAACAGTTGCGCGTGGAAATTGAGGCTTGTTCGAAAAAAAATAGCGAAGAAATTAAGTCTGTTGCTCAGGAATTAAGGGAATTGCAAACAGCTGCAACAGAAACACTTAGAGACGAAATTAGCGGAGTCGCTAAACAATGCTCTGAAAAGGCTACACAATTACGTGAAGAGTTTAGAACAATGACTGCAGAACTTTCGCGCGCAATGGATGAAAAGATAGACGCGAAATTCGACCAACAGAACTCTCAGATTGACGAACGCTTTAATCTACACATACAAAACAGTGATACGCGTTTCCGCAAATTTATTCAGGATCAAAATAAAGTCAAACGTCAAGTCATGGAAACAATCACTGCACAAAGACAAGAAGACAAACGTAAAATGTTCGCGAAAGCGAAGACATATGTAGACAATAATATTACTACAGTGTCCGACAAAATTAATACCATAGAACAGTTGAATGCGGAATTACGTGATGAAATTTCTGATCTTAAATCAAAAACAGAAACACACACAGTAAATATTCAAACAGTGACAGACAGATTCGAACAATTAGAACTAACACAAGATTGCGATGTCATCAAAGCTGATGTTAAAAAACTGAGCGAACCTACTCGTAAGTTGCAAAAACAGATTAATGCGTCCGATTCTAAAACCGATGATCAGGCAAAAATACTGTCTGAAAAATATGATGAATTAGGCAGTCGTATTGATGCTATTGAAAGTAATAATGATAATAAATCAGATGATACTGCACCGGTTTCATTTAACCAAACACCTGAATTTCAAAATTTACAGCAGACAATTAATGAGATCGATTCGTCTAATAACACGTTGCGTAGAAAGTTATCGAGTTTACAACAAGAAGTAACAGAAATGAAAAGTATTTCAGTTAATAACACATCACAGCAGACGCCACTTCGCGAACATCTGTCAGACTCGCGCAACGCGTATAATTTGGGTAATCTACAGAGAGTACGGGACTTAGATTCCGAACAACCACAGTTCAATAGATTCTCTTACAATCCTGAACCTGTTCCATCACACAGAGACGATAATTTTGATTACAAACATTTTCTGTCAGTGAGAAAGTTTAAAGTTTTTAAAAACGATAGAACGCAGATTCACCCACTGGATTGGATACACCAGTTTAGCTTTGCTTTTCCACCGACTTGGCCTGTAACACACAAACTTGAATTTATTTGCAGTTTTTTGGAAGGCGAACCGGCAACTCGTATGAGACCGATCGCGAGACAGTGTTACTCGGTAGAGGAATTTCAGAATGCTTTTCTGTCAGCGTACTGGTCGAAGACGACACAGCGCGGAATTAAAGATCAACTAATTAGTTTGCCAAATTATGAGAACTCCAATTTTCCCAGTGTCACGCAATTTTTTGAGCATATGGTCCAACAAAACCAGTACCTAAGTGAACCGTACAGTGAATCTGCACTTATACAATTATGCATTTCCAAATTACCACTGTCATTACGAGTGTCACTTCTAACGGGGCAGCAAAAGGAAAACATTTCAGCATTCAGAGATCTTTTACAGCTCTTGGAAGTACAACAATCTGATTATTCTTTTGTCAACAAAAATTTTTCTTATAATAACCAAGATCAACAAAAGTACAGCAATTATGATCAGACACGTAATTTCAATAGGAAATATAACAGACGCTTTAGGAACGACCACTACCAAAACTCTAATAACAGCCAAAATTCTAATTATCAATATCGTCAAAATTTTCAGCAACAGGAACCACACTTTAGTAACAATAGAGGTGTTTCACAACAACAACATCAAAACCAGCCGGTTAGCATACCTAACCAACAATGGAATGCACAAGGTCAACCAGGCTTTAATGTTTCGCCGCGTGCACGTATAGTCCCTGATACAAGAAATAGTAACGTACGGCAGCAAGGAAACAACTACGTACAAAGAAGGCAGTATTTCAATTCCTATCGTAATGCACCGTATAGGAATGACTATTACGACAGACGTAAAAATAATGAGAACAATTTTCAGCGTACATCTAACAACAGTCGGACATACCAACAGCAAAATTTTACACAAGAACCTATTCTCATGAATGAACCCGACAGTAGGTATCATCCAGAGCGTAATACGTCTGGAAGAAGTAATAGAACTGTTCACATAGTCGAAATGCCACAGAATCCTCCTAATAATAATAACGCGTCAGATAGAATCTGACTAGATAATGTACAGGACGCATCTTGCAATAATACAAGCACTACCTTAGACACGCAAAATGTTGTTCACGAAAATGTAATTACTTTTGACGACATCAGAGACACTCTTTTACAGGAAAGACCATTTGTTCAGAAAACCATTTCTCATCCTGTTATCGAAATTAAAATTGGTTCATCGAAATTCTCCGCAGTAATTGATTCCGGCTCACCTATATCAGTAATAAACGAAGAAACTTCTAACGAGTGTAACAAAGAGAATACCTATCCGACATTACCTTTAGGCAAAACAAAAGTGAAAGGAGCAGTATCGAGTAAAGGAGTAGACGTTAAATTACAGACGCATTTATCATTTTGTATTACAGGTCATACCTTCCACTCAAATTTTTGGATTGTTCCTTTATTGACAACAGACGTAATTTTAGGTACGAATTTTCTGGTACAACACGACGCAGTTATTGATTTTCAGAATTCTTATTTAATGGTGAAGGATGAAAATATACAATTTGCTATAGAATTTCAGCACTCACTATCTGCGGAAGAGCAAACAATTAATCGCACAGAGGTCATTTCCGCGTCACATAACATAGACTGTAATCCCACATTGTTCACGGATACGTACGTACACAACTATAATTCTCCAGACGAAGCTGACTACGACGTAATACAGATGATTTCTGATAAGGTTAAAGAGAGCAGTGCAACTACACACAACGAACGAACGCAATTACACGAAATTCTTTTACAGCAAGCTCCAGTTTTCGACAACATACCTGGTACTATGTCCGGATTTATGTATGAATTTCAAGTCAAACAGCACGACACATTTAAAGCAAAGCATTATCTCATTCCGTATATTCATAGAGAACAGGTTAAAAAGGAATTGCAGGATATGCTTGACCAAGGAATTATAGAACCGGCAGTTAGTCCATACATAAACCCGCTACATATTGTTAAGAAAAAAGATGGCTCACTTCGCCTTGTACTTGATTCACGTCACATTAATGACATTATTATTAATGAAACAGACCGACCACAGACTTATGAGGAACTTCCACAGAAATTTCACGGTACAGCTATTTATTCTACACTAGATTTGAAATCGGGATTTTGGCAAATTCAGCTTCATCCGAACTGTAGAAAATACACAGCATTTCTTTGTTTTGGCGACTGTTATCAATTTTGCAAATTACCATTCGGCTTAACTATTTCTTCTGCAGCTATTATTCGCGGTTTGAACACTATACTACCGACAGAACTTAAAGACAGAATTACGACGTATGTAGACGACATTCTTATCGCAGAAGCTAACTGGTCTGAACACAATCTGATTCTTGAACCACTGTTACAAACTTTTCGTGCACAAGGACTTACAGTTAATCTTAGTAAATCACACTTTGGCAAAACTTCTATAAAATTTCTTGGACACGTAATTTCAGCAGAAGGCATTGCACCTGATCCGGAAAAACTTCAAGCTCTACGTGACATTACTGTTCCTACGACGAAGAAGCAATTACGCAGCTTTTTGGGTTTAATTAACTTTTTTCGTAAATTTATTCATCATTCTGCTTTAGACACACCCAGATTATGCCAATTAACAGGTAAAAACAGTATTTGGTCTTGGGATAAGCAAGCACACTCTGAATTCATGAACCTGAAACATGCTCTGTTGAATGCACGACTTTTATCGCACCCAGATCTTACCAGAAATTTTTCCATTGCCACTGACAGTTCCAATACCGCTTTAGGCGTACACATTTTCCAGGAAATTGAAGAAGATGGTTCTACAGTAATTAAAAACATCGCATTTGCAAGTCGCATTTTGTCACCTGCTGAACGAAATTATTCTGTTACAGAACTGGAAACATTATGTGTTGTATGGGCTTTCACGAGATTTAGGCACTTTCTTTATGGCAGACATACCACCGTTTACACAGACCACAGAGCGATACAATTTTTACTTTCGGCTAAATTCACTCACGACAGATTAAGCAGATGGAAACTTTATTTACAGGAATTTAATTTTACAATAGTTCACATTCCCGGCACACAAAATGTTATAGCAGACGCACTATCGCGTTCTCTCGGCAACAATCAGCAAGACGTAGCAACCAACTTCTGCAAAACAAATTTCAGTGTCATGTACATTCAGCAAGTTGCATTTGAAAACTTTATTTCATCGTCATTACAGGACATAGCACAAGAGCAAAATAAAGACAATGTGTGGAAAGAAATTAAACACCTTTGGCAAGATAAGAATAATGTTACGATTAGAAACCACTACACTGTACGCAATGACATTCTGTTTCGCCGCTCTCATCCTGACAGCAAGAATTGGTTATTATGCATTCCTGACGAACTGGTTAACAAATTAATCTGGTATACTCATTTAAGTTACGCACATTACGGAGCAAGAAAATGTTTTCTTATACTGAGACAGAACTGTTATTTTACCAACATGGAAAAACGTATACGACGAGTTTTAGCGTCTTGTAAAATTTGCCAGAAAGCGAAATCAGACACCACTTCAGATATTCCTCCTTTATATCCCATTGTACCTGTTAAATTAAGACACATGGCCGCTGTAGATATTTTTGGTCCGATTCTGAGAACTAACAGAGGTTTTTGCTACATCTTTGTCGCTGTTGAGCTCACTTCAAAATTTGTTACTTTCACTCCATTACGCAAAGCTACTGCTAAAACTGTTTCGAAAGCATTTGTAAAACATTTTCTATTTCATGTAGGGCATGTGATGAGAGTAATTTCTGACAATGGATCTCAATTTCGTTCTGGCATATGGACACGCATGTTACGAGCTGGAAACATTTCCCCGATTTATATATCCAAGTACCATGCTTCTTCGAACCCTTGTGAACGGTTAATGAAAGAAATTGGTAAGCTGTGCCGAATATACTGCCACAAAAGACATATTGATTGGGATACACACATACTCTCATTCCAAGATGTAATTAATTCCATTCCAAATGAATCCACTATGCTATCTCCGTCCGTTATATTGAAAAACGTTGAACCACCAAACAAAATTAAAGAGTTAGTAAACTTCCCTAAATGTCGTCGCCTACGACACCATGAAATACACTCCTGGAAACTGAAATAAGAACACCGTGAATTCATTGTCCCAGGAAGGGGAAACTTTATTGACACATTCCTGGGGTCAGATACATCACATGATCACACTGACAGAACCACAGTCACATAGACACAGGCAACAGAGCATGCACAATGTCGGCACTAGTACAGTGTATATCCACCTTTCGCAGCAATGCAGGCTGCTATTCTCCCATGGAGACGATCGTAGAGATGCTGGATGTAGTCCTGTGGAACGGCTTGCCATGCCATTTCCACCTGGCGCCTCAGTTGGACCAGCGTTCGTGCTGGACGTGCAGACCGCGTGAGACGACACTTCATCCAGTCCCAAACATGCTCAATGGGGGACAGATCCGGAGATCTTGCTGGCCAGGGTAGTTGACTTACACCTTCTAGAGCACGTTGGGTGGCACGGGATACATGCGGACGTGCATTGTCCTGTTGGAACAACAAGTTCCCTTGCCGGTCTAGGAATGGTAGAACGATGGGTTCGATGACGGTTTGGATGTACCGTGCACTATTCAGTGTCCCCTCGACGATCACCAGTGGTGTACGGCCAGTGTAGGAGATCGCTCCCCACACCATGATGCCGGGTGTTGGCCCTGTGTGCCTCGGTCGTATGCAGTCCTGATTATGGCGCTCACCTGCACGGCGCCAAACACGCATACGACCATCATTGGCACCAAGGCAGAAGCGACTCTCATCGCTGAAGACGACACGTCTCCATTCGTCCCTCCATTCACGCCTGTCGCGACACCACTGGAGGCGGGCTGCACGATGTTGGGGCGTGAACGGAAGACGGCCTAACGGTGTGCGGGACCGTAGCCCAGCTTCATGGAGACGGTTGCGAATGGTCCTCGCCGATACCCCAGGAGCAACAGTGTCCCTAATTTGCTGGGAAGTGGCGGTGCGGTCCCCTACGGCACTGCGTAACATCCTACGGTCTTGGCGTGCATCCGTGCGTCGCTGCGGTCCGGTCCCAGGTCGACGGGCACGTGCACCTTTCGCCGACCACTGGCGACAACATCGATGTACCGTGGAGACCTACGCCCCACGTGTTGAGCAATTCGGCGGTACGTCCACCCGGCCTCCCGCATGCCCACTATACGCCCTCGCTCAAAGTCCGTCAACTGCACATACGGTTCACGTCCACGCTGTCGCGGAATGCTACCAGTGTTAAAGACTGCGATGGAGCTCCGTATGCCACGGCAAACTGGCTGACACTGACGGCGGCGGTGCACAAATGCTGCGCAGCTAGCGCCATTCGACGGCCAACACCGCGGTTCCTGGTGTGTCCGCTGTGCCGTGCGTGTGATCATTGCTTGTACAGCCATCTCGCAGTGTCCGGAGCAAGTATGGTGGGTCTGACACACCGGTGTCAATGTGTTCTTTTTTCCATTTCCAGGAGTGTAATTGACATTGCGCTGAACAACATCAAACGTGCCGCAGAGCGCCGGAGAAGACAGCAAAAATAGGTTTGTAGACGCCGCGACTTTCACGTTAGACAGAAAATATTAGTACGTACACACTATTTATCCAGTAAATTAAAAGGTAAGTGCAGTAAATTTGAACTTCTATACACAGGTCCATATCGGATTCGCAGCATCCCTCACCCCAATGTTGTACACGTCGAAACTTTGAGAACCAGAAAATCGAAAGGCAACCACCATTGGTCAAATATTAAACCCTTTATTGAATGAAGACACTGTATGATTCAACACACTATGATGCCATTTACTAATTTTTTATGACCACTTATGCAATTATATTCACATGACTAATTACTGATGATTATCGTATTTTTTCTTGGCAAGTGCCCGGCAAGGTAAGGTTAGCAGGTCGCTTTTCTTGTCGTTACACATCAGACCGTGCACATTTTCCATTTTTTTTGTGTATATGATTGTACTCCAGTTTTGTTTGTATGTACTGTGAAATAGTTAAGATATAACACACACCAGTTGACTTTGACATTTTTTTTGCCCTATGACATCTCAAGATCGTGACTGTTTTACATTTTTTGCCGCTGCATTGTGATATTCTCTGTACATTTTGGCTTTGAACACTGTCAAAGTCTTTGACATATTACGTTTTCTGTCATGTTATGCTGTATGGTTAATTATGTTACCATAAACCAGTCATTATCTAGTGGGTATATGATTTAAATGCAAGACATTAATGTTTGTTCATGAATTTCAGAAAGAAATGATGCGTGTAAGAAATAAATTCAACAGAAATGGGAATTTCACCTACGGAATAAACGAAAGAAGATGCAATAACTTTATGAGGAAGAGTAAACGGATCAGGATTAACAAGCATTAACAAGAATATACTATACTCATCGTAGAATAGCAGTCTTAACTAATTTTTTCTTTTTCAGAATACAAGGTGATTGATGCAGGCTGTCAGACAGAACTACACATCTTAGTTTTAGTGATGAAATATGCTAGAGATAAGGAATAGTTGTATAATGAGCAATGAAGTGATTTTTTGCAGATGATAATCAATGCTGATGAATAATGATGAAAAATATGCTGTTATGAATAATGAAGTTTTTCTTTACAGGTGATGATAATAATGAAGTTCTGATAATATGGATAATGAAGTGATTGATAATGAAGTTTTTTCTTTACAGATGAGGATAATGTTGAAGTTATGTATTTATGCTATGTAGTTATTTAAGTATTTGTTGCAGTTTGTTTTGACAGCAGGTGTTATATTGCATAGTAGGATGACGGAAAGTTTTGGAAAGGACAGCTATGGAACACATTTTATACACATTTCACTACCTGTTAATTCGAAGTTCACTACTTTTCAGCATAGTGTGCGTTTCTTCTTTCAGGTCAATAATCCATTTTGTATTTTTTTTCCAGGAGAAGCTTTTCATGATACTTACTAAAACTGTTACTTATTATACATGTTCTAGTACTTGCATTTTTATTTTTTACCCATTTGTGTTTATCATTTATAAATGTGATCACATATACTGCCTTGTTACATAACCTTGCTACAGCTGACTCATGACGAATGACGTTACCTATCCTCATTTGCAGCAATAGGTCAAAAGCAAATAGTGTTATGCCTCAGCAATTAATTATCGATCCCAACGCAATGCATTGCTAACAAAAAAATGTATTACCAGTCCCAAATAGTGATACCAGTTTGAGAAAGTTCTGAGTAATGCTGAACAGCAATGAATAATGTCACTTGGAAAATGATTAATTAATTATGCTATGCTTTGTAACTGGAAAAGAATGCGATTGTTTCATAATGCTTTGTAATTAGGAGAAGGCTAATGATTATTACTGTATTGGAATGACACAAAATTAATTAACTATGCCATACTTTGTAACTGGAAAAGAATGCGATTGTTTCATAATGCTTTGTAATTAGGAGAAGGCTAATGATTATTACTATATTGGAATGACACATAATTAATTAACTATGCTATACTTTGTAACTGGAAAAGAATGTGATTGTTTCATAATGCTTTGTAATTAGGAGAAGGCTAATGATTATTACTATATTGGAATGACACATAATTAATTAACTATGCTATACTTTGTAACTGGAAAAGAATGTGATTGTTTCATAATGCTTTGTAATTAGGAGAAGGCTAATAATTCTTACTATATTCAAATGACAAATGATTAATTACGCTTTGTAACTGGAAAAGAATGCGATTGTTTAATAATACTTTGTAACTAGGAGAAGGCTAATGATTCTTACTGTATTGGAATGACAAATGATTAATTAACTATGCTATACTTTGTAACTGGAAAAGAATGCGATTATTTAATAATGCTTTATAACTAGGAAAAGAAGGTTACTGATTCTATGTAAAACAATTAATGAACATTTTTCTGTAACACTACATACATGGTACAGAAATGTTCAAGAACTGGGCTATGAATGCCGCAAACTACTAATGAAGAATGGTATGTGACTTAATGTCCTTCACCTTATGAGCTAACTACCCTGAATTACTGCAATGTCCATTTGTCCTGTCTATCCTAGTGATCATGGAGCACTATCCTTGGTTTTGCACTAATTCTACGTTGGTGTGCCTTGTAAGAGCGTGGTGTTGACACGACATGCTGTCCACCACCGTGAGCGATGAAGTCGTTATTATGGTCCCACTGTTTGGTGTACCTAGTGTACGGCCAAAATGAGAACATGGAACATTACTACGACAGTTCAGTGTCTTGGCTACACTGATAAATTCTGATGGGAAAAGAACTTCAAATTGTGTCACTTGGTGTTGTACTTCTGTGGAAAGATATGGACTTTCAGAACAGCTGTGTGCAATCTAACGTGCTACAACCATGATGCAATCCTTCCCTTTCCTATCCTAATAATGAAAATCATTTTTTTGCTAACATCATTTATGTTCATGGGTATACATTTTTTTCGATTCGCTGAAATCCAGTGCGAGTACACTTATGTCACTTGTCGATATGATTTCTTTGCCATTATGTTTATTTATTGCGAAAATGCTAAAGACATTTTTTTGATTTGTTCTGAAGTACAGTATATGTACACTCTTGTCTTTTATATTGTGTATACATTTTAATTTTAATGATATGTTCTGAACTACAGTGCATGTGCACTTACATTAGGTGTTAATATGTTTTCTACTGAACTTCAGTGCCTGTGCACTTTTCTCATTTTTCAATATGATTTGTACTCATTCTGTATGTTCAATACTTCAGTGTGTATGCACTTATGTCATTTGTTACTCATTGTATATACATTTCGTCATTTGCTGATATGTTCTCAACTCCAGTGCGAGTACACTCATGTCACTTATCAACATGATTTTCTGCCATTCTGTTTATTTGTTCTGAAAATGCTAAAGAATTTTTTCAGTGCGTGTGCACTCTGTTATCTGTCAAATAATTTGTATATACATTTTTCTGATTTGCTACTATGTTTTGTACTTATATCTTGTCTTTGTCTGAAATGTTTTGTACTCGGTGCATGTGCACAACATTTAATTCATGTATTTAAATATTCTGTAAATTGTAAAAGTTCATTAATTAAAAAAAAATTTTGCCGCGCTTGGCAAGTCCAAATGACTCACCATCGCTGCCAAATTTTTGCCCCCCCAGTGGAGGGTTATGAAACACGCATGTAACGTAGCAGCGATGGTGAGGCACGTTAAAATCTTTGACCAGAGAGCCTTTTATCGTGGTTAGTCTGCGCTTGACCGCGCGAGTGTTGCGAGCAGTACGCTAGTAGTCGTCATGCAAAGCAGTCGGTCAGCAGTAGCAGCCCAGTGCAGTTGTGTGATGTAGTCTGTCGGCATTAGTGGTCTAGTCCTGTCACGGTCACGAGCGGGACGCAGTCGGCGAGCGTCGACATGGCATTCTGGTCAAGATGCTGAATGAGGTATAATGTTAATGTAGGTAACCATCAGATAACGTAAAGTTTATTTATTGTAATTAATTTTCAACAAGTACCCCAATAATAATTTTGATTTCAAAGCAATTTTTAACAAAAAATCATTTAATTGAACCAACGATTTCCTTCCATTTCCCTTAAAGAAAAGTTTCAGTTAAATTTAAAAAAAAAAAAAATATTATTTGCAATGCAGTTCCTCCAAGCCGTGGGCAACAATAAGAGCAGAAATTTGACATGCAGTTATACTGAGGTAAGAATTTAATTCTGATTTTTTGCACAGGGCCAAAGACTGATATTTCCGCTTAATTGAGTTATCATTATCACTGAGATTTTCTTATCACTGAATCGACTTTCATTTTTTGTGAGGAACTTATACTTGGGTCAGATTGCTAATTTTTGTTTAATTGTCATTGTCAGTAGATTTCATTGCGGGAGGTTATACTTGGCTCCCATTTATTATTATATTTTTTTATTTAAATATTTCTGTGGGGACGATATTGCTTCTTGGGTCGATTTCTATTAAATATTGTCTTTTAAATTTTTGTGGGGAGGTTACAACTCTTCAATCCAATCACACAATTGGTGTGATAGTCCATAAGCTCTTACTTTGTTCATTAAACGACTGTGGGGAACCTGGGAACCCATGTCTATGGCCCTCTGACTCCCGTGGACGAATAGCGCGCGCTGAGTTTCACACGATCGTCGTTTTCGAAACCCATGCTGATTCCTACAGAGTAGGTTTCTAGTCTCCAGAAAAGTCATTATACTCGAACAAAATACGTGTTTCAAAATTCTACAACTGATCGACGTTAGAGGTATAGTTCTGCACATCGGTTCGATGTCTCTTCTTGAAAACGGATGACCTATGCCCTTTTCCAATCCTTTGCAACGCCACGTTCTTCTAGAGACCTACGTTTCACCGCTGCAAGAAGGGGGGCAAGTTCCTTCGCGTACTCTGTGTAAAATCGAACTGGTATCCCATCAGGTCCAGCGGCCTTTCCACTTTTGAGCGATTTTAATTGTTTTTCTATCCCTCTGTCATCTGTTTCGATATCTACAATTTTGTCATCTGTGAACAATCTAGAGAAGGAACTGGAGTCCAATCTTCCTCTGTGAAACAGCTTTGGAAAAAGACATGTAGTATTTCGGCCTTTAGTGTGTCATCCTCTGTTTCAGTACCATTTTGGTCACAGAGTGTCTGGACATTTTGTTTTGATCCTCCTACCGCTTTGTCATAAGACCAAAATTTCTTAGGATTTTTTGCCAAGTCAATACATAGAACTTTACTTTCGAATTCATTGAATGCCTCTCGCATAGCCCTCCTCACACTACATTTCGCTTCGCGTAATTTTTGTTTATCTCTAGGTTGCAGATTTGTACCGCATGCAGTTTCCATGAAGTTAGCTGATTTTAAATTCCTAGTGGAAATTTCGATGCTTATTGTTTCATACGGATTACCAGTGAAGGCTGACTCGTCGTTCTGAATGGCCACTCTCGCTGTACTCGGGACTGAAGTGTGGATGAGCGATGGTCGCTTAATTTCGCAGCGAAGCCGCTGGGCCCTCCAGCGGGAACACGGCCGCCACGAGGATGAAATGAAGCCGAGGGCGCTGTTGAGGCCGTGTAGCGCGCGCTGATGGCCGCTCGAGGGCTCGCGCCAGGGGCAGCGCCGGGGTGCGCGCCGCGCTAAGCGAATATTTTTCCGAGTGCCACTCTGGGCCCTCAATTAGCCAGGAGCTCTCCATTCGCGGGGAAGAGGTGTGAGGAGGCGGAGTGATCCTCGAGGGCAGAGTTCCTTGGTAGCCGGTGTCACACTCTGGCTCAGCAAACAGGCCGGCTGCAGACGAGGATTAAGCTGTGCTAGTGTAGTACTCTCCGCGTAGGCCAAATTACTGACGTGAGCTGCATGTTTCCGTGTTGTATTGGTTACCGACAGGATACCCGTTGATAGGATAATATAGAGCTCCTGAACAAAGTTAGGTTCAACAAGATAGCTCACTTCATCACCCGCATACTTACCTATTATTAGTTGCAGAAAATTGCGAATAAAACGAAGACTAATCCTAGAGTTATGCAAAATGGGTTCCTTAAGCTCCGAATTAGCTTCATGCTTTACACATTACGCATTTCACACATTTATGAGACGTTCGTATTGATTATTTGTATAGCTTTCCAACGTATCTCCTATATTGCTTGAAGATATGCAGCAATCAGTCATTGTTTATACAACTTTTTAGGATTCCGTGGGTCAATCGGTAAAAACGGAACCCTTATAGGATCACTTTTGTTGCCTGTCTGGCTGTCTATCAGAGTGTTTTCAACCCTCTTTCTCTCAGAAATGGGTAGACATACCAAGCTGAAACTTATCTCATATGCTAAGGTATATGGTCCCTTAGTGGTGTAAAAAGTTGAAACTTCTACGTCAATGCAATCAGAAGGTACGGGCATTTATGTCACATATATTCATACTGTTGTGGCGTAACAAGACAGCTACGCCACACTGAAGTAGCCGAAAGGCACGCGTAATCTCACGTAGGCTAGATAGAGGTCTGAAACAGGATACGTAATGAATGGTAGCAAGAAAAGTACGTAGCTGCTATAATACTTAACTTTTAATCCATGATTTGTATACAGCATTCCTTGATGATACAATTGAGACACTATCTTAAAATGGTTAATGGCGCCTTGCTAGGTTGCAGCCATTGACTTAGCTGAAGGCTATTCTAACTGTCTCTCGGCAAATGAGAGAAAGGCTTCGTCAGTGTAGTCGCTAGCAAAGTCGTCGTACAACTGGGGCGAGTCTAGTCCGTATCTCGAGACCTGCCTTGTGGTGGCGCTCGGTCTGCGATCACACAGTGGCGACACGCTGGTCCGACATGTACTAAATGGACCGCGACCGATTTAAGCTACCACCTAGCAAGTGTGGCGTCTGGCGGTGACACCACATTCCTCCCCCGCAAATCGGCGAACGGTCGTGTTATAAGGCTTCCGCCCGCCGTGGGGAGGACCCCATGTTGACGTATGCGATGAGGTGGGGAGCCTAACAACAGGCGAGGCTGTGCCACCCACACCCGGCCATTTGGTCCGAGGGGATCTAGGAAACGCCTGAAAACCTAGTCCATGGTGCACGTCAACATGCGGTGTGTGCGCCCGTAAAGAGACAGGAGGGGCCGAAGGGTCGACCTCCATTGCGTCGGGGTATCCGACGCGCGAAGACGCCATGTTGTCCGGAGCGGGCAAGAGTTCCATGGCGGAGGACAGCTGGTCACGGGAAGCGATCGGCGGCGCGTGACCCAGGGAGGCGCTTGGCGTCTGCAGCGAAGCGTCCTCTGCGGGCGGCGCCGGCGGGAGAACAGGCGGCGGCGGCGGCGGCTGCGGCGGCGCGTCGCCATGGGGCAAGATGGAAGGCATCGTCGGTAACACCTGGGGATGAGGCGAGCCAGTAGATGGGTCCCCAGGGCGCTGACCGGATGTCACCGTCGCTGAAAGCAGACGGGGAGCGGCAGAACCCGTGCGACGACAGAGGCGCAGCTGATTGAGATGCCGACGCACCTCACCAGAGGCCCCCAAAACCAAATACATCGCGCGGCCGAGGCAGCGAAGAATGCGCCCTGCGAGCCAACGCCGTGAACCTCGATAGTTGCGATAGAATACAACGTCGCCTGGAGCAAAAGCAGAAGTCTGCCGCTGCACAGGAACCTGATGCGGCGGGTGCAGCACAGACATCAAGGTTCGATGAGGACCACCGTGGAGCAACTCAGCTGGCGAGCGACCATCTCGGGGCTGAGAGCGATACGATGACAAAAAGAGCAACAACGCGTCCTCCCGAGAATGCGACTCTTTCAACTTCAACATCTGTGACTTGAAAGTCCAGACCAATCGTTCAGCGGCACCGTTTGACTGAGGCGAAAACGGCGCGGATGTCAGATGTTGAATACCATTGGCCTGGCAGAATGACTGAAATTCTGCGGACATGAATTATGGCCCATTGTCGGAAACAATAATCTGCGGAAGACCTTCAATGCAAAAGATAGCAGACAACGCTTGGATGGTGGCAGAGGACGTCGTGGAAGACATCCTGACAACAAAAGGAAAATTACTGAAGGCATCTACCAGAACCAACCATCGAGCATTCCAGAATGGACCAGCAAAATCGATGTGCAAGTGTTGCCAAGGGGACGTGGCTTTTGGCCATGCAAAGACTTTCCGCGGCGGTGCGGATTGTTGTTCGGCACACGCCATGCAAGAAGAACACATATTCGTAATCGCAGCATCGATTCCGAACCAAGTACAGTGCTGACGAGCAAGTTGTTTCGTTCGCACTATACCCCAATGTCCTTGGTGAAGAAGCCGTAAAACAGAGGACTGTAACGAATGTGGGACCACGACTCTGGACTGATCATTATCAGAACGCAACAACAAAACACCACGTCGTACAAAAAGCCTCTCCTTGTGAGCAAAAAATCGGCGAACCAACGGATCCTCGATCCGAGACTTTGACAAAGGCCACTGCGTAGCAACAAAACGCAAAACGGTAGCAAGGACCGGGTCAGCAGCTGTGGCTGTAGCTACACGACGAAAATCAATCGGAAACGATTCGACCACTTCATCGGTTTCTGCATCAATGAACATGCAAGCAAGTTCGGAAGAATCGAATGCTTTATCCTCAGCAACAGGCAAACGGGACAACGCATCGGCGTTTCCGTGCTTAGCAGTGGACCGATACAAGATATCGTAGCGGTACTGCGAGAGGAAAATAGACCAGCGAATGAATTTCTGCGCTGTACGCGGAGGTACAGGCTTGTTCGGATGAAAAAGCGATGTCAAAGGTTTGTGGTCTGTGATGATGGTAAAGTGACGACCATACAAGAAATCATGGAACTTAGTAACACCAAACACGAGAGCCAAAGCTTCTTTCTCTATCTGTGAATAATTTCTTTGCGCAGACGAGAGCAATTTGGACGCAAAGGCAATAGGGCGATCATGCGATCCATCTTTGTGCGCAAGCACAGCACCAATCCCGAAATCCGATGCATCTACCACCAACAAAAGGGGTTTCTGGGGATAGAATGGCGTAAGGCAAGTATTAGAAAGCAACGCCGATTTCAACTGGCGAAAGGCGCGTTCGCATTCCGTCGTCCAGACGAACGGAACACCCTTACGGCGTAAGCTATGAAGCGGAGCTGAAATGGAAGAGGCATTGCGCAGAAAGCGATGATAATAGTTAATTTTACCCAACACACTCTGTAGCTGTTTCACATTCTGCGGCGATGGCAAGTCCTGTATGGCACGGAGGTGCTCAGGACTCGGATGTATGCCTTGGGCGTTGATGACACGTCCCAGGTATGGTAAGTCACGAGCAAAAAACACACATTTGTCCTTCCGCAAGTGAAGACCATTTTGTCGTATACCTGAAATAATGTTCGTAGGTGTGCTAAATGCTCGTCGGCTGTCTTTCCGGAGATCACAATATCGTCCAGATAGTTCGCAGCAGTAGGGACCGACGCACAAACAGTTTGTAAATATTGCTGGAACAATGCAGAGGCGGATGCACACCCGAATGGCAGTCTTTTGAAGCGGTACAAACCAAGATGCGTGTTAACCACCAAGACGCGCTGGGATTCGGCGTCCACTGGGATTTGCAAGTACGCATCTGCTAGGTCCAACTTCGAAAATTATTTACCCAGGCACAGTTTATCAAAAAGATCTTACGGGCGGGGTAAGGGAAAAGTTGCAATCACGAGTTGTGGATTCACTGTTGCCTTGAAGTCCACACAAAGTCTCAGTTTTCCGGAAGGTTTTGGCAAAATTACTAAGGGTGAGGCCCAGAGAGAAGCTTGCACACGTTCAATTACACCTTGTGATTCTAAATCGTTTAATGTTCTTGCGACCTCATCATGCAATGCATGAGGAACATTGCGCGCTCTGAAAAATTTCGGTTGCGCGTTCACTTTCAGTTCCAAATGTGCTTCATAGTTCTTAGCACAACCAAGGCCCGGTGCAAAAATGTCTGCAAATTCTTCACATAGCCGAGAAACACTGTCTGAAGGCACAGTCTGATTCACAGATAGGACCTGATTTACAATAGATATGTTAAACAATTTATATAAATCTAAACCAAACAAGTTCACGGCAGTAGCAGAATGAAGAACGTAAAATGACACAAGTTTTGTTTGTCCCTTGTATGTTGCAAGAAGAGTGCACTGTCCTAACACAGGGATCTGCTGTCCTGAATATGTAGTGAGCTTAACATTTGCGGAACGCAACGGAGGTTTGCCCAGTTGTTTGTACGTGTCGTAATTGAGCAATGAAACTGCAGCTCCAGTATCGAGCTGGAATGGTATGACCTTGCCATTATAGTCCAAATCCACAAAAAGTTTATTGTCCTGCTGACGACAAGAGCGACTGTCTCGTGCAATTTGAACTGATACAGGTACAGCATCACTTGCTAATTGACGTGATTTCCGGCGACGTCGACGCACAGTATTTGTGGGATGAACACAGTCACTGTTTGAGAAAGTGGCACTGGATGGGGTGGAATTAACTACATGAATGTCCATGGGCGAAGGTTCACGAGCCTGAGTGTCCGTGGTTCGATTCCGGCATGAAGCAAAGGGCCTGGAATGGTTGTGATTGTCTGATCAGAGCTTTTTCTGGCAAACACTTTGAAGATGTCCTTTCTTATTACAGAAAAAGTAAAAATAGTTGGCGTGACAGGCAATTGTCACGCGAATGTCTAGTGGCACACTGCGGGCATGATTTCACTGCATTTGTGTGCTGGCGCGGCACACCTGGTTTAGAGCGTGGCGGCAGCTGCGCGGACGTGTGCGAGGGCAGTTTACCGGGCCGTGCAGCGCGCCCGGCGGGCCGGTTGATGTTACACACGGCTGGCGAAGTTGCAAATGATTCCTGAGCAAAGTCAAGTGTGTCTTGTCTATCTAATATGTCTATCACTTGCTGAAGGGAGGGATTAACTAGTTTCAAAATTTGCTCCCGTATACGAACATCAGAAACGTTCTGTGCAATTGCATCACGTACCATAGTATCTGAATAAGGGAGTCCACATTCACACTCAAAAGCACAATCCCTTGTAAGACCTTGCAATGTTGCAACCCACTCCCTATTAGTTTGACCGTCCGTACGTTTTGTACGAAAGAAAGTATACCTTTTTGCAACGACATTGACTGTTTCTTTGAAATAGGCGTCCAATGCCGACAAAATTTCTTCGTAGGACAGAGTTGCTACGTCGCGTCGGGGAAACAATTTCACTATCACACGGTACGTTTGCAGAACTCTTACGGGAACCAGCTGCAAAACCGCGAGTAATGAGTATAATGGGCAGGGGCACTATGAATATAGTGCGGGACAGTCCGCTGCGAAAGTGGTTCTCACGAGAGGTGTGCCAGAGATAAGTCACTGCAATCGCCCTATCTACTGTGTCCTCGGTGGCTCGAATGAATAGAGCGAGTGCAATGTAAGCAGGAGATCATGGGTTCGAGTCCCGGTTGGGGCAAATATTTTCAACAGTCCCCGTTGACTTATATCAACGCCTGTATGCAGTTAGGGGTGTTCATTGTAATTACTCATCAGAATCTTTACGGTACTTTTCGTTGCCCTAGAATCATGACATCTGGCATGAAGTAAGGTTTCACACTACAAGCAAGGAAAAAAATCCGAGAATTGTTAACTTCTCATTTTATGTCGCGAAAAAATATTTATTTTTCCGTCTGCTATTGGACGTTAAGCTTGAAATTAAAACAATCAGTAGCTCTGCTTTCGGGCTGACTTATTCGCAGTGGTAAACGTCAACCATGAGACAAGGAATTACTTTGTTGCTCATACGACGAGTTTCAGAATTTATCCGCCATGAGATATCCAGGAGCGATTACTGCACGTACATACGGCGTTTCAGGCGGTATGCGAAACAAACATTCGCAAACTGGTCTACATGCAGTAATCGCTCCTGGATATCTCATGATGGATAAATTCCGAAGCGCGTGTTGTCAGCAATAAAGTCATTCTTTGAAAATGTTTGACTTTTACCACTGCTATCCAGCCAGACTGAATAGAGAACGACTTATTATTGTAATGGTGGTCGATTGCATCCTACATGACTTTGACACATTTACGTTACTGCAATTAAATCATTCTCGGAAATCTTGCAATCCATGGGTACGGTATCTTGCCAACAGCAATGTCGATAACAGGCAAACATGGTTACAGTCTGCTTTAGGCAGTGGCGCGGCACGGACCTGCTGTCCCGGCCGCGGGCGCACGTGGACGAGGAAGTGTTTACACCGCCGGTACTCGCGCGTGTTGTTGTCTGACTCGATCGCCATGGCACACAATTTTCGAAAGACTACGCTCCAATTTACGTTCGACAACGAATTTGCCAGACCCAAAGCTTTCGAAATAGAGCATTTTTTGAGGGAAGAAGTTCGTTTACCTGCTGCAGACATAATTGGAATACACCTATCCATTGTAAGCAGTACAACGTACGTAAAGATGACCGATGAAGCTGCGTGTGAAAGAACTCTCTCCGCTGCTCAAAGAGGATTTAAATTTCGACACTCTTATTGCCATATCAGCGATTTAACAGTAGCTCCTTCAGGATTGGGTGTGAGGGTCATTCGGATCTTTGAATTGCCGTTTGAGGTGCCAGAATCGATGGTTACTGAATCGCTGCGACCATATGGAACGGTACTTAGTCATACGCCTGAACGCTGGGCTAGTTTTAATACCTATCCTGTGCTAAACGGCGTGCGACAGGTGCGGATCGTCCTTACTAAACATATCCCGTCTTATTTATACATTGCCGGATGTCGAGCTATTGTGATCTACGATGGCCAGCCACGCACCTGTTCTGGCTGTGGTGGAGAAGGACATATCCGCTCGGAGTGCATACAACGCCGCGTCGTGCAACTGCCACGTGGAGAAGCGTCACAGCGAGAAGTTCCCACGCAACTGCCGATGACGTACGTGTCGGTGGCCCGCCGGGAAGTGTTGCCAAGTTCGGAGCGTGACAAGGACGTGTTTATGCAAGAGCAGACCGAGTTACTGGGGCATGGAGGTGACTCGGAGAATGTCCCTACACCCATGTCACGACAGTTGAGGGAGGAACCTTCCGAAAACTCACATGTAGCAAGAGACGTGGAAGTGGCGGTCCAGACGGTGGCGCCGGCAACGGACCAACGAACGACCGACGAACACAGTGAGGCAGCAGAGGGCAGGGCACGCAAACAGCGATCGCCGAAGCGTCGCAAAAAGCGTCGCCATAGTTCGGGTGACACGTCCCCCCTCCAGCCTAGGGGACACGGAAGGTATCCTAGCCGAAGAACTGTCTGACACAGAACACGTGTCTTCAGAGGACGCTGACAGGATTCCGTCCGATGGTGACCGGATGTCCTGCCTTTTAGATGGTCCCTCTTCATTGACACCGACTGACCCAGCGCTGCCGACGAAGGAGTCAGGGACACCAATGTCCCGGCAGCCACGTCGAAATACATCAGAGGACGTTTCTCGGATGGATGACCACTGCGACTGGGCGGAACCAGTCGAAGACCTACAGGAATTGCCACCCCCAAATGATGATCACTCACCTACAGGATGCACACCACGGAACGACGACGAAGGAGGGCAGCCCGTTGGCGGGCACCCCTCTGAGCACGAATAGTGGACTAAAGCCCTTGGAGTTCTCAATGACATGACACGAGCATGACAACGACAACGAACCAAGCATATAAGGTGGGCACAGTGAACATTAACACCGCACGTTCGCTTGCAAAGATGCAACTTCTCCGGGACATGATTTACGCCACAGACGTTGATATTCTGCTGATGCAGGAAACCTTCAATGCTGCTTTTCCCGACGTGCATCGATACAACACTTATCTAGCGCCGACTCCAGATGGTGGACGTGGCACAGCGATACTAGTCCGGGAAGGGATTCCGATGTGTGACCTCGATTACCTTCCTTCGGCTCGGGGTTTGGCTATGACCGTGAACGGGATTCGTATCGTCAACATCTATGCACCCTCCGGATCAGACAAACGACAGGCGCGTGCACGATTCTGCTCGGAGGAGATTGCCCCCCTATTCCATGGGAGGTATGACCACATCTTGGTAGGGGGGGATTTTAACTGTGTACTCACACCGAAGGATCAAACTCCTAATTTCAGCTCCTGCCACGCATTGAACACGATCTGCCGGGACATGGCCCTTATGGACACGTGGGAAAAGATCCATGGGCAGCGAGAGGGCTACGCGTATTTTACCAGCCACTCGGCGAGCAGGCTGGATCGGATTTATGTTTCTGACGGATGAAGAGATCACGTGTTGGCTGCTGAACGTTGGCCCACAGCTTTTACGGATCACCTTGCGTATTTATGCACGTTAACCCTCCCACGGCAGCGGGTCTGGCGGAGTCGTAGTTCCTGGAAACTTAATTCCTCCTTAATGGTGGATCTCGAATGTCGCCAGCGGATTGAAGAAACATGGCAGACTTGCACTCGCCGTCTGCCGCTGCACCGTACGGTTCTTTCGTGGTGGCTGCAGTGTGGAAAACCGGCGATACGAAGAGCTCTCATAACGTATGGCAAGGAAAAAGCGAAATGTCTCCGAGATACACTTGACTATTATTACATGGTGCTCCGCGACCTGTCCTCCAGGGCCCTATCGCCCGAACGTCAAGCGGAAGTCCATCGCATTCAGGCCTGCATTTTATCGATCACGAGACGTCGACTGGAGGGACTTTCGATCCGTGCTCGGTGCTTGGACAACGTCGATGGAGAACGTATTGGCATGCATCATGTGTCCAAGGGATATGCGCGTAATCGCCGATCCCTAATCACAGTCCTCCATGATGACGATGGTCGGCCCTTGACGTCACAACAGGCCATTGCTGCTGAGTTTCTGGAGCATTACCGCCTCCTTTCCACTGGGACGCCGACGGACAATCGGACAGAAGAAGAAATTTTGCGACAGATGCAAACGGAGGTGGATGGTCCGGATGCAGAGGTGCTATTGGCACCCCTAACGGAAGATGCCATCCGGGGCGCACTCGCGAAGGGTGCGGTGCATACATCCCCTGGGCTAGATGGGTTGACACTCGAATTTTGCCGCGCATTTGCGGATTTAATGATGTCCCAGTTGGTGTTGATGTATAACGAGTTATTGAGCCCTGACACGGATGTTCCGTCGCAGTTCATGGCGGGACTGCTTATACCAATACCGAAATCGACAGCGAGTGACAGGGCCCATCAATTTAGACCGCTCACGATGCTCAATACTGACTATAAGATGTTTGCGCGAATGTTGGCGGCAAGGCTCAAGATTGTAATATCCAAAACAATACCACCAGACCAGGCTTGTCTAGGGGTTCGGAGCAACATACATTCTATCCTCGGCGAATACCGTGACGTAATTTCCCTGACGGAAGCGTGTCGCACGCGAGCGGCGTTCGTATCGGTGGATTTTGATCGTGCCTTTGACAGGATCAACCATAATTTCCTTGACTCGACCATGCGACGCCTGGCGATACCACAGGATTTTATTACAGTCCTCATGCGCCTCCTTCGCGGCGCTTCTTCGACCGTGAGAGTCAATGGCAGGGAGGTAGGAACGATTCCTGTTCGCAGCTCAGTTAGGCAAGGATGTCCCTTGTCGATGATACTGTTTACAATAGCGCTCGAACCATTGATGCAGACTCTTAGACGGACTCTAACAGGCGTCCGACTCCGTGCGAGCTCCTTCACGTGTCGTACATATGCCGACGACTTGATGATACTCGTCCGGTCGGAGAACGAAGTAAGTCAGGTGGTTACCCTTCTTACTACGTACGGGGTAGCTGCGGGAAGCAGGGTCAACATGAATAAAACCAAGATCATGCACATCGGTCGAGGGCTGGACGCTCTGCAAAGTCCGTTTACGACGGTGGACATCTTGCGATGCTTAGGTGTCTTGTTCACCCGATCGCTACGGCAATCAGCGGCTGCGAGCTATCGACGTCTCCTCCAGAACGTCCGACTGCACATACGCAACAATTCACTCCAAACGCACGACCTGCTCCAAAGGGTGGACTACACTAATGTTCACCTGGCCTCGCGACTGCCGCACTTGGCACAGGTACTGCCAATGCCACATGGTCTCGCTGACAGATTAATGGCGGCCTTTGGATACTATGTCAGCCAAGGAATGTTGTTTAAGATCAAATACGAGACTTTAACTCACCCATACCATTCTGGCGGACTTAACCTCACGGATGTGCGGAACAAGGCTCTAGCTCTATACCTGCGAGCGACGCTACGAACTTGGAACCAGCGGCAACACGCCATCACGTCGGCCATCCTGGATGTGCTTCTTCCCACGTCCTTTGAACCACCGGTAGCAGTAGGCACCATCTCGCCCTCGTTTTCTCACGTCGCGCGATTTTTTGTTGATTTTAGTTATGTTCAGTTATAGATACCTTCTACCAGAATCCCCACTACCCGTGAGATATATCGATACTTGCGGCGTCATCATGGCAGCAATGTTGTCGAACTTAAATACCCAACACGGAACTGGCGACAGATTTGGCGAGCTGTCCACACACCTCTCCTCACCACAGCAGCGCGATCGTCATGGTATACACTAATCAACCGCAAGACAGTCAACTGCCAACGATTGTACGACATTCGCATGGTAGATTCCCCGCTCTGCCTTATATGTGGCATGCAGGACACCGACGAACATTCTCTGCAGTGCGGTGAGGCAAAGGATGTTTGGCGGCTGACGCAACGCATCATGGCCCTCCTCCGACGCACCGACGAATCCACGATCACGACGGACGCTTTATTTTTCCCTGACCCTGTCTTTTTCCCCTCACACAAAACATCGGCAATCCGATGGATGGAGGACACGCATCACACTACGTGCTCTCGCGGACCTTGATATCGGTCATGGACTATTGGCATTATCTACTAGAACAACACGAAATCATCAGACGCCACTCTAAATATAAAACACATTTTGCGAACTTTCTAGGCAGCATGTTTCATAACCCCCCGAAGCGGTGGGGAGTCCCAGATTTACGTTGTTTCGAGGGATAGGATTTACTCCCAGTGAAGTGACGAGGATGTCACTTCGGCCCTATATTTATTTCCCTTCTTTTTTATATATGATTTTTCTTTTGGGACATTAAAATTAAATGAATAAATAAAATATTATTGTTACTAAAAAAAATAAAAAAATTACAATATCGATGTTTCCTTCCTGCTGCCTCTCCCTTATCCTGTCAGGAGACGGGGACACCATGGCCAGGCCTCCAAGTACGACCCCTGCCCACTCTGTCCCTTGACCAAAAAAAAAAAAAAAAAAAAAAAAATGAATAGAGCGAGTGCAATGTAAGCAGGAGATCCCGGGTTCGAGTCCCGGTTGGGGCAAATATTTTCAACAGTCCCCGTTGACTTATATCAACGCCGGTATGCAGTTAGGGGTGTTCATTGTAATTATTCATCTGAACCTTTACGGTACTTTTCGTTGCCCTAGAATCATGACATTTGGCATGAAGTAAGGTTTCACACTACAAGCAAGGAAAAAAATCCGAGAATTGTTAACTTCTCATTTTATGTCGCGAAAAAATATTTATTTTTCCGTCTGCTATTGGACGTTAAGCTTGAAATTAAAACAATCAGTAGCTCTGCTTTCGGGCTGACTTATTCGCAGTGGTAAACGTCAACCATGAGACAAGGAATTACTTTGTCGCTCATACGACGAGTTTCAGAATTTATCCGCCATGAGATATCCAGGAGCGATTACTGCACGTACATACGGCGTTTCAGGCGGTATGCGAAACAAACATTCGCAAACTGGTCTACATGCAGTAATCGCTCCTGGATATCTCATGATGGATAAATTCCGAAACGCGTGTTGTCAGCAATAAAGTCATTCTTTAAAAATGTTTGACTTTTACCACTGCTATCCAGCCAGACTGAATAGAGAACGACTTATTATTGTAATGGTGGTCGATTGCCTCCTACATGACTTTGTCACATTTACGTTACTGCAATTAAATCATTCTCGGAAATCTTGCAATCAATGGGTACGATATCTTGCCAACAGCAATGTCGATAACAGGCAAACATGGTTGACTTCTCGATTCCTGGAATGGATGAACTGTTGGTATATATAATTAAGTTTGTACGGCACATACAGTACGCGAGTAGTACTAGCACCTGGGAAATTTTTTCATGCTCAGGCGTGTTTTATTTTTCTATATTCAGCTGATGCAATACATTTGTATTATCAAGTCCATTGCAGTTTGAACGCTGGAGATGACTTAAGTAAAGCAACAATTTCTTTCTCTACCACTTTTCACGGTTAGTATGTTCACATATAATTTACAGTTTGGTGCCATTAATATTTTATTCTGTACCGTATAAGTAGTTGTTTTAAGAAACGCTCTTCTGGTCGGACGAGTTACGCCACCTTGCATCGACTGTCTGGCGAAATTAGCCCAAATGGCGCAGAAAATTTGGTGAAGTTCATTACTGGCAATACATATTCTAAGTAGATGATAAGAATTAATAAACGATCCCGTGCTTTCATGCGATTCAAATGATTAAATGTTCACAAGTATTCTTCCCGGTATCCCCAGTCACGGCCAAGTCTTAACTTACTTTCACTGTCTTTACAGTTTCTCTCGGAATTTTAATTCCAATAGTTTCCAGTATCGTTCGTCAATGATCGAATGCAGTTGTTTGTCCATTCCCCAAAGTCACAGCCAACTGCTCGGAATAATGTCCCTCGCCTTTTTTAACTGACAGTGCGCACTGGGTCATTAGACGACGAAAATCTTTCACAAGATTCCACAAAACGTCATCCGCAGAATTTCTTACAACCACCGCTAGAATTGGCTACTCATTTCAGAGGCTACGCAACGCAGAACACCCCGTGAATCTATAGTTATTAAAATATATATAAATAATGTTATGTAACTACCGAATCAGGGAGGTAGTAGACTCATGAGTAAATAACTATAAATGAGTCACCAGCGCCTCATCAAAAATAGAGCAAATCATTAAACGTCAGAGAACGTTCAAAAATGGCTCTGAGCACTATGCGACTTAACTTCTGAGGTCATCAGTCGCCTAGAACTTAGAACTAATTAAACCAAACTAACCTAAGAACATCACACACATTCGTGCCCGAGGCAGGATTCGAACCTGCGACCGTAGCGGTCGCTCGGCTCCAGACTGTAGCGCCTAGAACCGCACGGCCACTCCGGCCGGCGTCAGAGAAGGGGACATGGCAGAACGCGTATATAGAGTGATCAGAAAATCTGAGTACCTTATAAGGTTGTTGTAGGTGAGGTTGTGGTGAGAAATAATTGTTAAGAAAAAATTCTATACGTTGCGTCGTTTGCGAGTTAATTAGCACTGAAGTTTGAAATCAGGCCGTTGCGCGCGTAAATTCATGCGGCCCGCCAGATATAATTGAAACACTGACAATCACAAGAGCCTAAGCCGAGATAGAAAGTTTTGATAAAATCAGATGTTTGTGAAAAGCAAATCTGTAGACAAACCACCAGTCTCACAAGTCTGATTTCTTTTTTAACCAAGTCTCGAAATCTTGTTTTCCTACAAGAGCAAATATACTCACATCACGTTATGAAGTATTAATTAACATCTAGTATTTATTTATCTTTAATGTTCATTCACAAAATTTACATATGCAACAAGTGACCTGATCTTCGAATGTCCTGCGAGGAGGTTTGAAGGAGAATGGAGGGATATCATGAAATCTACTCCACGTGCTGTTCAGTGGGTGACCTGCTTAGATTTGGACTTGTAATAGCTGCAGCGGCTGTCTCCCTAATCTTTCGCATATTGTTGTTTGCAATCCATCATTTAATAATGTATTTGTAATTCGTTTATTATATTAATTAATAGTTTGTGTGCGATTTTACTCTGTAGATGCCATACGCTAAATAAATAAAATAAAATAAATTCACAAAATTATATATACAATCACTGACATAGTGTCTTTTAACAATTGCAAAGTTTTTAATTAATATGAATCTAGAATGAGAACAAAGAACAGACATTAAATACACCACACACGCAATTATGACCATTCCAACACTTCGTGATCCTTGTTGTAATCATTTTCAGTAATCACATTTTGTGCGTTGAGGTACAGATAAAACTAGAGATATATCTCCAATTACGATGTACTACTACTACGTACATGATGTAGACATTATCTTGACCATCCTGGTTAACAATTGAGCAGCACAGAGCAACAAAAATGCTTTTTGTTTTGGGTTCATGTGGAATGAATGTCCGAGAAATCGGTGAGACAGATTTTCGTTAATGTTTATTTATACAGTGTGGGCCTACAGATACAGATAAAACTAAAGTGCGCGTCATTTATGACGGCGGCCGATTTTAGGTTCGTTCTGCGCATCTGACGTCACAAAACACAGTCAGCCAATCAACAGAGAACGACGTTGCCAGAGCTCGACTGCAGTGCAGAGCACGGACGAGTGTGTTCAGATTTAGAAACGTTCACTCATAAACAAAGTAATTAAACAAAAGCAATGTCTCGATAGCAGACTTTCTTTTATAGAACGTTTGGAAAAAGCATTCTTTATACCAACTGCTTCATATTCTATTAATTAATTATACCAAAGAAGCAATAAGCCTCCTAATTCAGGCAATAAAGAACAGCGGTACTTGTTATTTCCTATTGTACTTCGACGAAACGTGAGTAATTCATAGTCATACCAAGAGTGTTTGTCGGGATTTTGCGTGACAGTTTAAAGTCCTCTGGACGATGCATTAAATGACGAGCTGCGCTAGCGTAATGGTTAAAGTGTACGGCTGCGCTAGCGTAATGGTTAAAGTGTACGGCTGCTAAGCGAAAGGTTCTGAGTTCAATCCTTGTTCCCTGCTCAATATTCTTTATTTAAAAACAATATCGAAGTGTCTTTTAAATGTAATTATTTGAAATTTCTAGTGGCAACTAAAATCGACCATATGGAAAGTATACACTATGGACTTTTACCTCTGCAAACTCAAATTTCGTGCAATGGTTTACTACATCTAATGCTGCACAATAACTGCGTTGAACATCGAAACAAAATTAAGTCATTTATGGGGGGAAGGTATCAGTCAAGAAGATGTGTAAAAATCAAATTTTTGGACCAAATAGTTTTTATGAAATCGAATGATAAAGTGTGTCAAAGCAGTCGAAACACCATGTGTCTGCACAGGCGAGCAATGCAATGATGACAAAATCGCGCACATCGCGGAATGCGGGGAGCACGTCTCTGTAGCAGCGAAAGGGTTAATGCGGCCGTGGTGGCTTCACTTCATAAACTTCGCGCTCCCCCCTAAACATAAGTTTGCGAACTATACTATGGCCCTGCTTCTCTTGGCGCGTACAACTGGCAACGCAGCAATCTCCCGCGTCTGGGCGGGCATGCGCGAACCGCCAAGATAAAAGAATTGAACTATAGTTCACCATAATATCAGCAGATGTCAGGAGCATGTATACATGCTAAAGCCTCAGAATCGATGACTGTGTGCCCTTACGCTCTGTAAAGGACGATTTACTTCATCGTAAAGCGGGTTTGTATCAGGTTCCTTATGGAAATTGTGGCCGGCCGCTGTGACCGAGTGGTTCTAGGAGCTTCAGCCCGTAACCGCGCTGCTGCTGTGGTCGCAGGTTCGAATCCCGCCTCGGGCATCGATGTGTGTGGTGTCGTTAGGTTTAAGTAGTTCTAAGTCTATGGCACTGATGACCTCAGATGTTAAGGCCCATAGGGCTTAGAGCCATTTGAACCATTTTTGGATATTGCGAGAAGTCATACATAGTTCAAACAACACGCACCGTTCATGAGAGATGTTGAAACGTCCCCTTTGAACAATTTATACAAGACTGTGCTTAACCTGACACACAATATTTTTAGCGCAACGCAATCTGACTTTCAAAATCCCTACAAAAGAATGGCCCTGACTAACATTAACCTATACGTTTCACAAATCACTTACCTCACAAAAATCTTCGCTACTCAAGCTACTGCAATACAGCGAGCGCCACTACTGCAAGCTAAATAAAAGATTCAAACTACTGAAGGCACTAACTACTGATAGGGATAGTTAGCAAATGAAAGATATTAATAGAGAACAAACAATGTATTTACCTTGATATCATCATATATAAATATAGCAGTTCATGACAAATTTCAAAACTCCGCCATCTCTCTCCCCACATCCACCACTGCTGGCGGCTCACCTCCAACTGCGCAACGCTACGCGCTGTTCACAGCCAGCTGCCTAACACTACAATGGCGAGTATTACAACAATGCAAAGCAGCCACAGACTGCACAGCACAGCCAGCGATTTTCATACAGAGAGCGCTACGTGGCGGCGGCGTTACCAATATAAGAACCTAAACAGCCTACTTACATAAAGAAAACATAAACAGCCTACTTACATAAAGAAAACATAAACAGCCTACTTACAATGTGTAGAGCATCGAAGATACACAGGCCTATTACAGCTGCGGCCGAACATTGTATTGATACAGGGCATTCCATGAACTACAGTGATGTGAAGATTTTAACATCCACGTCTTCCTTTCGGGATTCTGTCTTCAAGGAAGCTATAGAGATTAGATTAGCTAATAATTTAATAAATAGAGATAATGGTTTTAATTTGGACAAAGCATGGAATCCGGCTCTTGGGGTAATTGAACTTCAGAGAAGTCGTCATGGTGTCATCGCCGCAGAACATACGTCGATAAGCGAATCCAATGGCTGTACGCCATCGCCACGGGCGGAGCATGTGTAAGCGTATTTCTTCGTCGCCGACTAGCGTCTGCGACTCGCATGCGCAGTCCCGCCGCGGTGGAGCATATAAGGCCGCCCTTCGCAGCTTGTCGTCAGTCTTGTGACTCACTCTGATGGCTGGACAATACGCGGCCGAAATATCATGTGAGAAAATTTTATTTGCGCGGCTGCATTCCCGAAATTTAATGGACTCTCCATTACGCCGCGAGAAGTTGAAAATGCACATTAAATACGTGCTGTCTGTTGCTTTGTACATGACTGAAACAACCGACTCGGTGAAATGCCACAAGTAATGACGATAGAGGCCAAGGGACACTAAAATCGCAGTTTGAGGATAAGTTGAGAATCTAGGTCTGAAGGGAGGCATGCTACGGTATCCATGTAGTTGCAATGACCACTGTGTCCGGGTGGCTTAGTGGTCATAGCTGCTGCCTAGTAAACAGGAGACCCGGTCTCGAATCTCAGTCTGGAACAACTTTTCAATTTTCCCCATTGATTTACATCGCTGCCAGCTGTCAAATAAAGACACGGCTAGAGACTGTAGCTTTTATATGAAATAAATTGTAGATGATGTAGAGCTGGCAGCCACACATTGGTTGGACGTCAATTCTGTTTAAAAAATAAAGTGATGGGTTTCGAATTTTTCACAGGTGGGTTTTCTCGTGCTTCCATCAAAACAAATTATACTTTGGTTTCCTGTAAGTCGCCCTAGGATAAATGGTAATTCACAATTGCAGACCTGTAACCAATTGGTTGCCCTATATATTTGTGTTAGAATGCAACTTATATGAATGTCCATCTGGTGCATATGTTTTGGCAGTTTTGCTGCAATGAAATACAGTCTCAAGAAGGTTTGTTTGTTCACAATCACAATCGCTGCACTGCAATGTAAACCATTTCCGTTCAGTCACAAAATGTATTTTCAATGTGCACCACACGTTCTGATTCACGACATACGGAAACAAATGCACACTTTAGAAGGTACTGGAATGTCAAAGATGCTGAAATGAAATGACACTAAGATACGGGTCTTTCTGGAAGAGGAAGAGTCAGTTACTTTTATGTTAGACTGAAAAAGCGTTTTGCATTAAATTTACGTCATTAAATGCAGACAGAAACAATAAGTACATGGGATTTTGTGAATTACGGCACTAAAAACTTATTTTATACAAAGGGCTTATTTCAATAGTGGTACAAGTCCATTTTTGTTCATTTGGAGTTACAGAGTCCTAAAGTTAAATTAGCGTTGAAAAATCTGCAGTTGAGATATCAGAAATATTCAAGAATATGGCTTCTTGCTAGAGATGAACCTTTCTTTCTGTTTGTTTGATTCATTAATTTCAGAAGCATTGTATACAGAAAAGTGGAGGTAATGGACTTGTACCACTATTGAAATAAGCCCTTCATATGACGACGTAGATACAGATGTGGGCAAGAGGTGTGCGAAATCCAAATGATCTATTTGAATATTGATGATGATAATACATTATAATTTATTAGTATTTAGTGCCATAAATAATACTGACTATTATAGGTACATACAACATTACAAGATTAAGTTCTTGACCTGCTGATAGGAGTACAAATATATTTATGTTGGAGCATATAAAGTACGTTCTGGAAGATTTTCAGGAAAGGAGTGTTTAGCGATTTCAGCCTGCTCATTATCGACATTATCAGCGGAAGCTCTGTGGTTTGTATCTATTTCTATTTTCTCAAATATATTCATAGTGGGTCATTTGTTTGCTAAATCTAATATTTTCATGTTGCTTTCAATGTTTGTTACTGGATGGTTGTCTTCTGTAATGAAGGCTGCAAATTTGGAATTGTTTAAGTTTCCAGACCTTAAGGCATTGAGTTGTTCATTGTACTTAATCGCAAAACTTCTGTCTATTTGACCAACATAGGATTCTGGGCATGAATCATATTGGAGTTTGTGTATTCTTGATTCCTGTAGGGGGCCTTGGAAAGGTTTGTATCGTGGATCACTTTTTGTTGTAATTTACTATTAGTAGAGAATGAGATTTTCACTCTGCAGGGGAGTGTGCGCTGATATGAAACTTCTTGGCAGATTAAAACTGTGCTTTCGAGTCTCGGTCCAGCACACAGTTTTAATCTGCCAGGAAGTTTCATTAGTTGAGAAGCTGATATTAACATGCTCCTTTTTAAACAGGTTTGAAATTTGGTATGACACTGTGCTTATGTATGGGTATATTTAGGTTTGGGTTCTGCAGGAGGCTGATTTGTTTCGATTGAATCCTGTGCGAACTGCTGTGCTGTGGAGCTGTGGTTTTGTTTTTATTTTGTTGTGGAGTTCGTCTATTATTATAGGATCATGGTCATTATTAAAAACAACTTACTTAATGAAACTGATTTCATATTCTTGATCTGTGTGACTCATACGTACTCTTAGCATCCAGTACGCCATGGCACTAAAATATGCCATTTTGTTGTGGTTGTGAAGACATGAGCAATTGTCAATGCTGGCATCTGTGTTGGTGCTTTTCCTGTAGAAAATAAACTGATGTTCATGGTTAATGTTATAGATTCTGAGATCAAGAAAATGTATGCTCTTATTTGTTTCATGCTCAAGTGTGAATTTAATAACTTTATGCATTTTGCTAAGCTCTGTTGCCAACGCAACAATTTCACTGAATGTACCTCCAAAAAGTAGGATTGTACCATCAACATATCTTTTGTAATATATTATTTTGCTTCTGATTTGTTGATTAGTTGAGAAATATTTTTGTTTTTCCCTGATAATATCATCAATGAGAAGTTTGAATTTGCGAACACTCTTTTCCTGAGTAGCTTCTAGGATGTACTTTGTATGCTCCAACATAAATAATATTTGTACACCTGTCTGCAGATCAATTAACTATTCTTATAATATTGTATGCACCTACAACAGTCAGCATTATTTATGGCACTACATACTAGTAAATTATAATGTATTCACATTTACATCTCTGTCGTTATATAAAATACGTGTGTAATGCTGTAATTAACAAAATACCATGTATTTGTTGTTTCTGTTTGCCGTAGACTTATTGCAAAACACTTGGTCAACTGCACATAAGATTGACTGAAAATGCAATATCCTTGTATGATTGCATTGCTGCATCTTTGATACTCATATAGTGTGTAGTTGTTTTCGTCTGTTGTGAATCAGAACATGTAGTTCTAACCCATTTGGCTAGACTTTTATAACTGTGAATTATTGTTTATCCTTGGGCAACTCACAAGAAACCAAAGCGTAATATCTTTTGATGAAAACATTAAAAGCCCGTCTGATTATGAAATGTGAAAAATTCCAAACCGGTAACGGTTTTTTAAAATAAGTAACCTAAAACCAGTTTGTGGCTCCTGCTGTACAGCATCAACAATTTATATCAAAAATGGTGTTTGTTCTTTTGGACATGTCTTAAAGAACGGACGCCAAATGGCAGAGACAGCCATGATCCCTTCACTGCGGATGCATACGAAGCTCGAAATCTTACGGAAATCGGCTAAATGCCGGGAATAACGAGGATAGTGGGCAAGGGCCACTGCGTTCGTATTGTGTGAATAAGTTAAGAAATTGTGTCTTACGAAAGCATGCTAGAGTAGTTGGTGTAGTTAAGCTAACAACTGTGTCCAGATTGCTTACTGGTCGGAGCAACTGCCTAGTAAGCAGGAAACCCGGTTTCGAATCCCGATCCGGCATATATTTTCAACTTTTCCCGTTTATTTACATTAATGCCCACTTGCAGCCAGTGTCTGTAATTCACTTTTGTTCCCGGGAAAAGTTTCCGGCACAAAGTACATGTGTTCTTAACCCGCTGACAGAGCTGCACGCCGGCCGGTGTGGCCGAGCGGTTCTAGGCGCTTCAGTTTGGAACCGCGCGACCGCTACGGTCGCAGGTTCGAATCCTGCCTCGGGCATGGATGTGTGTGATGTCCTTAGGTTGGTTAGGTTTAAGTAGTTCTAAGTTCTAGGGGACTGATGACCCCAGATGTTAAGTCTCATAGTGCGCAGAGCCATTTTGAAGAGCTGCACGAACCCAGTCTCCAAGTACATTTACATCTAAATCAGGCAACCTCCCACATATTGTGTAGTGGAGAGCACTTTGTGTACCTCTGTCAATTCCCTTCTTTCCCGTTCCAGTCGTGAATAGTGCGGGGGAAGAGAGATTGTTGGTACGATTCCGTAATCGCTCGAATTTCTCTGATTTTACATTCACGGTCATTTTGCGGAATACGATTGGGAGATAAATAATTTGGTTGATTCTTGTAGTAAGTATCCCGCACAGAATCTTGAGAACAAACCACGCCATAATGTAAACACCTCTCTTACCACTTGAGTATGCCCGTGATGCTGTCGCGATTTCTAAACGAACCAGTAGCGAAACCGTCCGCTGTTATTTGGATATTCCCTACGTCGTTCATAATTTTTCTGGTACGCCTCCCAAACTGACAGTAAGTTACAGGTATCGGTCGGACGAGGGCTTTATAATCTACTTCTTTTGCAGGTGGATAGCACTAGCTGAAGATTACTCCAATGAATCTGTCTGCCATCTGTGTTTCCTGCAATCAGATATGTGTGTTCGTTCCACTTAAAATCGTTTTGTATGCATACTGCCAGGCGTGACTGCTTCCAGTACTTATTCGGTAATCTTGTAGTCATACAACAACGAGTCTCTCCATATAATTATGCGCAGTACATTGAATTTGTCTATGTCGAGGGTCAACAGTCAACCCCTGCACCAAGCGTAGATCATCTGAGTTTTCCTGCATATCGGTAAAATTTACAAGCTTTGCTACGTTTCTGTACGCAAGAGCATCAAGAATAACCTCCAGAAGCTTCCGACAATACCTATTAGGTCATTTACATGGAGAACATTGTCAATGGAAATGGTCCTATAACATTCCCCAAACCCATGGGTACACCCGAAGCTACTTTTACGTCTGAAGATTTCTCTCCACTAAGAATGTTATGATGTCTGTTCTCTAGGAACTCTGCAGTCAAATCACAAAGCTGGTTTAATATTTTGTATGCTCGTATTTTGTTCATTTGTCGAAAATTCGGAACGGTATCGAACACCTCCGTAAAAAAAAAAAAAAAAAAAAAAAAAAAAAGTTCATATGGGAGGTTGTCGGACCCTAGGCTTGAACACTACTTCAGCTAACTTAAAGTGACTTACGCTAAGGACAACACATACACACCCATGCCACAGGGAGGACTCGAACCTCCGACGAGGGGAGCCGCGTGAACCGTGACAAGGCGCCTTAGACAACGCGGCAGCTCCTCCATAAGTAAAGAATCACAGTGTCAACTGCCTTCTGGATCTCGCGGACACGAACAGAGGAAACTGATTTTCAAACTATCGGTTTATTGCTAGAGTGTAGACTTTTGTTCTCCAGCAAAGTCACAACCGACAAGCAAAAACATATTCTGAAATGTACAACAGATTGACATCAGCCATATAACTTTAGGTCTGTGGTACTGAGTTTTTATTCGACGATCCTCTTAGAAACAGAAGTCTCCTGCATGTTCACGTACGCAGTCGAAAGGCTGGCGTCTACCACATTGCTTATGGAGTAGTCAGGCACATGCAGTTCCATGTAACACTACAGAAACTACAAAAAAGAGAGAAACGGCAAAACTTAAAGAAAACAAGAAACATTAAGCTGCAATAAGCTGCAGCAGCACCACTGTACAGTCAAGTACTACTTGACAATGACTGATGACAACCCAGACGAAAGCTAATGAAAACGTAAGCACAAAATACTGCTGAAAATTCCAGGATATGTAATCAATTTATTTCAATTAAACATTTGTTAACAGATGTCATGAATAACAGTGCTAGGTAGCTCACAATCTATTCAATCGATCATTTCAGTAACACATACATGGGAAACAGAAACTGCCGGATGCGCGCCTGTCGCTTGGAGCACAATCTTCCGAATCAAAGCTTTCCTGCTGACAGAAAATTTAGTGGTACCTCACAGCAGAGCGTACATGGATCACGACATTTGCAGCCTGCCACTTACCTGCTAGTGTTTCCAACTAATTACAAACAGTACATCACGTATACGAGGAGATGAGTGCGATACTGTGCAATTAACTAAGGTCACTGACTCGTATTCCATTTTAGTCAAATACTTTTGTGACTAGAGATGCTAGATAGCAGTTGGTAAAATAGCTGTACGTAATGGAAAGAAGGAACGTCAAGTCGCTGACGAAATCATGAAAGACGGAATACAAGTTATAAGAGAGCGTCAATGAAGAAGGAAATCAGTCCTAGTACTTGGTTTAATGATTTTAGGAAAATTACGGAAAACCTAAATCTGGGTTGCTGGACGGGGATTTGAAGAACCGTCCTTCGGAACACGTATCCAGTGTATTATCACTGCGCCACGTCGGTCAGTTATAAATAATTGACATAGCCAAATAACGATTACGTCTGACAACAGCTGTGACTCCTGTAATGTAGGAACGTGCGGAAGTTTCATTCCAGGTGACCGACTGATCTCAGTCAAACACTCACTGCACAACTGGACGTCTCTGTTAGTAGCGCTGACACACTTGTCCACACCTTGGTGTACTCAAAGATCTGCGCCCGCTGGGTTCCTCACCGGCTAACAAAAGGCCATAAAGAGCAACTTCCATCCCTGTTTGGCCCAATGAACGATGCACTTTTGGGAAGCAGTACGTGTATGATGGGCAGATTATTGATGCACTAAGACCATGGCTTTAACGTCTATCAGTGTAGTGTTCCATGGGGGCATACAGGTTCTACCAGTGAGATGACGTGCGGCCGAAAATTGAACGTAGAAAATAGGTTTTTCTAGCCAAAAGAGTGGATAATAATATGATGTATTGGGATCCTCAATAAAACTAACCTTCTTTCAGAAAAAAATATTGCATTACTTCTAAAAACCCCTCGTAGATTTATTTTTATAATCTGGATGAACGTCGTGGAAACGTTTAGAGATCACGAAGTCGAGAAATCGGCCGGCATCCCTCATGGCGTGTTAAAATCGTGTGCCCCGTGAGACGGAGTTGGTTTCACCGTAGTGTTGAGGGAGGGAGATCTTTTGTGACCAAACGAACAGTTTCTTGTCATGCGGAAAATCGAGAGATTCCTACAGTACGTTCCAGAGTGCAGCCCAAGATTTCGTGCTAAAGTTTATGGTGTCCTGGCCAATGCTGCCTTTTAGTGAACGTGCCCATTCAAGGTAGGTACATCCCTCAGATGACGTCACGTAACCACTAGCTGGCTGGACGATAGGGCTTTAATGAACAAGATGGTCTCGGCGAAGTTCAGTAGGGGCTAGTAAATTACTTTTGTTTCCGTGGTAATTTGAGAGTGGCGTTCTGCGTTGTTATTTCCCTGATGACTCTCAACTGTATTATGGCTCTGAACTTTATAACTGTTTTGTTGTTGTGGTGCTTATCTGCGGGAATTGTTTTTAACCAGTTGGAGGCGGTGTATTGAACTGTTAGTGGAAAACATAAGCCAGTCCTTCGGTCGGATTTTGGGATGTTTCCCGAAAGTAGTTTGAGAGCTACAGAACTTATAGTTATTGACTTCGGAGTTGTGAGTAGTTTAATCGTGTCTTGCAGGCCAGAGCGATTGCTCTGATTGATTGTAAATGTGTAGAGTATTGATCTTGGCCCACCAATAAGCATTTCCAACGAAATTGCTGGAACAGTAAGTCGAGTAATTTGCGGTCGCGTGACGCCACGGCCGCTTCGAGGTACAGACGAAAGGAATGTTTCACACATGTCCAATACTGCAAAAACATGCACTATGATATTCTTTGCAATAATGGAGACTTGCTACATACAATTTTAAGTTTTGAAATCTGCCAGGTGATGACGAAATAGTCGACACTAGTTTCTGGAAATTAGTTATATAACAGCCTTTTGGTGACACATACAGTGTGAGTCGCCTTCGTGCCACCACCTTTAATTCGTGAACGAGGCAAGATACTGAAACGAGGTTTTCGCTGAATGATAGTACCCAGAAAGACAAGTTATTTAATTGTATCGTTAATACTCTTGACTCGAGAATCAGCCGAAACGTAGAGGGAAATGTGTTTTTAATGAAATGATTAGACTTTTCAACGGCATTTGAAATCCTTTGAAAAGACGAGTACAGTGGTGCAACACTTGTTAAAATCAAAATTTTCGCAAATGTATCCGATAAATGTGAGACGAATCACTGAGAATCAATACTGCGCGATAAGCAAAGGCAAATAGGCTCTCATCTAAGTCTGTGTCGTTACATGCAGCGACAATACATGCACACGGTACTTACACAAACGTACTAAAACTACACCTTTCTTTTTACAACTTAATGAAACAACCGAAATCTAAAGTTGAAAGGGTCCTATAGTCCCCTTTAATTATCATTTTATTTGACTTCCAGTGCACTTTGCATCCTACGGAGCAATTCGGGTGTTTTCGTTGCTAAATTTCGTACCAGAGAAGACCGAGCTATGATTCAATCTAGCCATAGCCTATTTCTTTCCACGATTTTCGGGCATCATATGGTTGTCATGTTGGTTCTTTTCAGATTTGCAAATGCGTCTATAACGCCGTTATAATTCTTCCATATTTTTATATGTAACCCAACCCACGACTATGATTCCATAAAATGTTTAACCCTTGTTCTCCTATTCCAAAACTCTCTGGCATATGTGATTGAATGAATGTGGTTGTCTTTTAGTTTGCTGTATGGTGGTTTAGTCTGCTGCAGAGAATAAGGGGTAGTCTTACAGAATGGCCAACCCTTGTAGTTTTCGGGTAGGCAAAGAGGTTTGTTCCCCTTGTGTGCAAGTTACCGATGTTAGGTTGGTGGCGGAAGCCTCATCTCTGGGTTTTCCTGGCCACGGGGTCGTGTGGGATAGGTTTTAGGGTGATATTGGCAGCATGCTGCCACCTCTCCGAGGGTCTGCAGCCGAGGTCTATTCGAAGAAAGGTGAGTTGATTTAACCGAGTGGCGCGTTGTCTCATAGCGAGAGGGGAGCTTTAGTTATTGGTCTCGCGTTTTGTCTTAAAGATTGTTTTTCTAGGTCGCAGCAAGGAATGCAAGGGTTTTGCAGACATTCAGTTTTGTCCGTAAGAAGAACGTAGCACAAAGGTGTTGCATATGTCGAAGCGTCCTCACGTAGGAAGTGCGCCCTCTGTTTAGTGTGAATGTTTGTGCGCCTGCGACTACGTGTGTCTACATACTATTCTTTTCCGAATCTTGATAATTTTTGCCTCTTTGTGAATTTTCTTTGTTTCATTACTATATGTCCGCTGGAAACCATCCACGTGGCTTAATATTAGGGTTTGTTGGCCCTCTGCCATTACCCTTCGTCTATTCAAATGTGTCCTCGGTAAAATGTTAATTGTTCGCGGCTGCGTGATTTAATGTTGCTAAAATCTGGCCACGGTACCTAGAAATGGTGTCTCCAGGAAACTACGTGGCCACACGAGTTAACTGTGAGCCTAACTTCCCGGTGGCCCCATCCCTCTGTCCTCGAGTTTACTTATTGTTCTGATTACGGAGTTTACTTATTGTTCTGATTACGGAATATATCCTGCCCGGATTATTCAACTGTATTTGTGGTTTGTGATTGTGTGTTAAGGGCGTAAGCGAGTATGTGTGGCCCTCGTTGAGGCGGTTTCTCCAAACCGAGGTTCAAACTTCAAGTGCAACCGTGATATTCAGATTTACTCTTTTATTTAACCATTTCTGAACACAGTGGAACAAGCCTCCTAGTCTCGTTGTATGGTGGTGTTGTGGCCGCACTTGCTGTTCTTTGAGTGAATGTGGGTCTGAATGAGAGTATTAAACCTTTCCCAACCCCCTTTAATTGCGACCGAGATTCTAAATTAAGAGATTCTGTTGTGAATCGTACAGCGTTTCACAAGCTATTCTACGTAGTTACCAGGCAACAGCAGTTATATAGATGTCTTGAATCAATGTCTTAAGAAATAAATAATTTTGTTTCAAGTCTTATCCAATGTACCGATGTTACATCTCCTTTACCTACGCCATTTACTTTGTTGTTTCCTTATTAGCCCATTCATAGCGTTCCCATGCGAACAGGTCCAATAACTAGTGTTCCCTTTTTATTTAAAACAAATTCTTTAGATTAGATACTGTTTTCAGCAATGATGCTGCAAGCTGCTCTTATGCACAGTGTTTAGGCACTTTTCACTTTAGTTTAATATTTGATTCATGTGAACAATCCCTGGATCATATTAATAATTACATCCCTTTCTTTATGAGTGACATTACAATGAATGTTCTTTTATGAGTTTTTTCTTATAACTAAATTAATCAATTTTCCAACTCAGTCGAACCTCTTATTTGTCGTGTGGCTAGAGTTAGCGGTGACGCAATCTTTCACTTTGATTTTAATGTCATGTAGCATTTCCATTTGCGTGTGGCTCTTTTAGCCACCTGGATGTAGCTCAGAGCACAACTCATTTCATAAACACCACGTAAGTGCACGTCACTTTAAAAATGATGTTTAGATTTGGATTTTATGCTGGCCAACTTCAGGTCAACGGTACTGTAAAGTTGTAAAATAGTGCCGAAACAGGGATGTCAGGAATAACGTGAAATGCAAAACAGTAGACCTAACAAAGTTAAAATACCGTAGCATTTACCTATACGTGTGTAGTCGGCGGTGCACAGAACAGTTGCGTGATGGAACGGTCGTTTACCGCTCCTGACGGCACATCTGCCACGGTGTAAATAGTGGAAAACGCGCGTTTACGTTGCTTGATATAAGCATCAGCCACTGAGCAATGATTTACACCAAGATATGTTGAAAACAGCAGATAAAATATAATAGACACGAAAGCATTTATATAACATTCTACAAGCAATAATTTTCGGAATAGTTGTATCAATTAGTTAATGATAATAAAGTAAGATAAAAAAGAGTTTTAATACAAAAACCAATGTGACAGGACATATGGTAATCGGCCGCCGCCTGGTAGTACCGGCTGAGATTTTCGGGGATGCTGTTTCCACGGAGACGTCGTCATCAAGATGGCTGCTGAGGGTCAAAGATGTATCTGTGAACCTTGTTCCTATGCCGATAGCTTGTGGTTCTCGATATGTGACAGCAAAGATGAAGCACTAAACTATAGAGACCCTATATACAGAGACATACCTTTATTTGGATATACGTTACGAGAGATACTATGGCTGCGCTCCTTTCAAAGATATACTTTGGCCGAAGCACCTGCGTGAGGCCATATTGGATTTAAGTCCCATAAATAAATGCTGTTCCAAAACACTAGTACACTGAAAATCTCTCGAAACCGTACGATTTATTGACATTAAATGTCAGATAATGAGTTACTGGTGTTTAAAGGTTTCAGGAGACATATGACACATGACAAAGGAAGAACTATAATTCCGTACCCTGGAGTAGTGTGTAACGTCCACAGTAGTTAATGAGAAGATCGAATTTCAATGTGGGCTGTTTTCGTTCGAGTCCTGCCAACTGGAAAAATTTTCTTATTCATGGAAATGCGAGTGAATAGTCAAGAAAGCTTGATTATCTGGTGAAAAGAAACTACCATTCATCATCAGAACAAAAAACATAAAAAACTCACATATGTGAGAAACAATTAAAGGTGACTTAGTCTGGCTGTCAGACCCCTATAAGGTATAACAGAAAACTTACAAGCTAGTTATTTTAGGAGACTTCTTTTCCACTCGAGAACGTCTTCAAATTAAGCACATATTCAGATGAAACATATTATGGTACTGATGCAGGCATATTTCTGTTGGTACTGTTTTTCTTTGCTTCAGTTACCTTCAAGCGCAAAGAAAGTAGTTTACATTCCTGGGAGTGAATTGTAATTTTTCGTGCAAATTATAACGTACTTCATTCAACCAGCACATTTATTTAGCAGTGGGGGACCTTTTGTAATACATACCATTACGTAAGAAACTAATGTGTAGCTGATAGGCTCTCACGTTCAATGAATGAACATACAACAATAGTTATCATTTTTTGCACAAACTAGAAAAACTTCACACAGCCAGCACACATGTGTAACAGCCGAACGGGGCAGCCGTGCGGTATGAGGTGCCTTGTCACGGTTCGCGCGGCTCTCCCAGTCGTAGGCTCGAGTACTCCATCGGGCATGGGTGTGTGTGTCGTCCTTAGCGTTAGTTGAATTTAAGGATTTAAGTGCTGTGTAAGCTTAGGGACCGATGACCTCAACAGTTTGGTCCCATAAAATCTTACCATAAATTTCCAAATTTTCCATAGATAACACTGTGGGCGCTTCTTAAGTACTTTTCGTGCTGTATACCGTTATGTGAACAAAGAGTATAAACGGGGAAGATTATCACTTTCAAAGTAAGAGAAGACACTAGCATTTTTCAGATTTACAGTCAAAGAACCAGCAGAACATATAATTAGTTTATTCTATAATTCGTCTGCTAGAATGGCGCGCATATACAGAGAGAGAAAGAGAGAGAAAGAGAGAGAGAGAGAGAGAGAGAGAGAGAATAGCTATTGCTCTTCATACCATAGATAAAATGAATAGGCGGCCCCCATTTTTGTCTGGAATTTGCGTGGGAATACTGTTACCCTCTCACTATCACAAGACACGGATTTGACATTCAAATTTTAGCATAAGCGATACTTATTATTTAGCATATGACTACTACACATTTAATGTGGAGTAAATTAAAGTGTGTCGTCATGCAGCATATTAATCATTAATACAACGTTCCGGAAAGAATGGTAATCGATCAGAAAAAAGAGCATCACTTATATTATTTTAGGCGTTCTGAAGCGATTTGCTGCTTGGATATTCATTGTTGGTGTTAGTAGCCTCTAGTTTTTTTGTTTTTTTTCCTTCTCAGCTTAATATGTTTTAGATGAGGTCATTGTGGATCTAGAATCTGTGTCTTATACCGGAAAAATATTGAATACATACTTCTATAATGATGTTTGGAAACGATAAATAATGAAAACATGGTAAAATGATTTCATGGAAACAAATTCACGGTAGCTGGGTTTCGAAAACGAAACTCCTGTTATTAGGGATATTCGCATTTCCATACGCCTACCAATTAAACTTAAGAAGATTATGATCCAGGATTTGTTGACTGGCACTTTAGCTCGATAAACGTAGTTCAAATAAACGTAGAAAAATAATTCGTTGGCACCGAGAATCGAACTGTTGACAGCACAACGCATTTTTTTTGAATGCTACTCACTGAACAGTACGCGACGTTACACAAACAGACGCATGTTTTGCAGATAACAATACCCAGAAATTTTCGAAGTCGATGCCTTTCCTCTCAAGACCAGAAATCTGTAGACGTGGTATACTAAAAACTGTAAAATTTTCCAAAAGTCTTCAATACAATAATCCAGCTCCAGAAAGCACTGAAACCATAAGAATCGAGAAACCATTGGCAAAAAGATGCCGCAGAGAATTGGCATTGCCTCATACGACTGTCTGGCGAGTGTTAACGCGACGTATGGTCTCTAAGCCAGATAGAATACTGTTAGTTCAAGCTCATCGTGATGAATATAAAAGGTTGATTCCAGCAATGCTCTGCTAGAGGACATGGAAAATGTTACATTTTTACTTGAGTTAATTTTCAGTGATGAAGCAACGTTTCACACTAGCAGTAAAATAAACCCACATTATGTGCGCATATGGGGACTCTCGAACTCATGAAATTCACAAGCTGCGACATCGTCGCAAAAAACGGTGACCCGTATGTGTAATAAGTTTCCTTTAATTTACATCTATTGTCGCAAACTTTTTGTTAACAGATTACCGGTTTCGGTCTTTAATGACCATCATCAGGTCTGTTTCATAAAAACAAAGTCCTAATGTACTGTAGCCATAGTGGCATCGTCAAATGTTAAATGCGACATCAGCACCAGCATCGTCAAATACACATAAATAACATCACATGCACGAGTTATGTTGTCAGTAGTCATTTGACGATGCCACTACGGCTGCAGTACATTAGGACTTTGTTTTTATGAAACAGTACTGATGATGGTGATTAAAGACCGAAACCAGTAATCTGTTAACAAAACGTTTGTGACCATAGACGTACAATAAAGGAAACTTATCTCATGACATTAATGAATACGAGATAGTCTCAATTAAAGTGAACTTTTTGTCCCATTTCTCGTGAAAAAGCGTACGGTCCATTCTTTCTTGAGGAAAGCACAGTGTCCGGAATGCTGCAGAACTGGCTTTTTTCACAACTACAGGAGGACTGCAGAAACTAGATGTTCGTACGGCATAGAACTGCACCACACTGGCGCAACAGAGTACGCCAGTTTGCCAACGACACCGTGCCTCAACGCTGGATAGAGACACTACCCTGCATTCTTGGGTTCCAAGATCGCTAGACATGACACCATGCGATCTTTTCTTGTGGAGGTATATGAAGGAAAGCCCGAATATCTCCGCTTCACCTCGTGACATACAAGAAGTGAAAAACAGTATAACAGCCACCGTAACTTCTGTCAAAGCAGTTACACTTTGTAAAGTTTGTGACGAATTTAGATAGCGTCTAAATGTTTTTCGTTCTGATGCTGATGTACACATAGAGCATTTGTAACGGCATAGCTGCCGGCCGATGTGGCCGAGCGGTTCTAGGCGCTCTCGCGTCCGTCGGCCGTCGTAATTTAATATATTATTATTGTTATTATTATTTTTTGATTGTTGCCGACTTACGTGGCGGGCCTTCATAAAAATGATATTTAAGTTGAACAATGTAATAAACTTTTCATATAAATTTCCTCGGCTAGTCAGTTGACGTTAAAGTAAAAGATCTTTAGTTATTAATTACGATTGCGGCCCACACACGCGCGAGAGTATTTTTCTTACCTCCGTTAACCATTGTATTGTAGTCAGAGTCCTGGCTTTGGGTCTCGGCTATGCTACTGAAAATAAGAATCTTAAAGCTAAGTATTTCTGCAACTTCGTGCGGCTGTGGAGAAAAATTAATATTATGCTAATAGCGGGCGAGTTTTCCGCTTCCGCTAATTTTTCATAAGTTAATATCGCCACGTAATGGCGTCGTTGGCTGCATCGGCCGCTGCGATTGTTGAGCTGTAAATTACTTGAATGCAGGTTAATTCAAGGAAGGCGGACATGAAATCGGGATCACCTCTTACAAATTAAAAGTGCACAATAAATTTAAGTCAGTATATTATATGCTTAACTCATACAAATATGCTTACATTCGTCAGCACACGCAAGATGTCCCTCTAGACCCATTCAAGACAAACGAAGAAGTAAGGTCGACTAAAAAATTAACAAAAGAGTGTAACTGGGCGTCTCTTTAGATCATTCTGTCATAAATTATTTCTTTGCAATCTAAACCTACACAGAGAAATTATTATTTTAAGGCTACATGAGGAAAAAAATCTCTTACAAATTATGAATGTCTTCTTTATAAATATGGTCTTTTCGTAATATGGCACTGGGGACGCTATAGCGCTTCAGTCTGGAACGGCGCGACCGCTACGGTCTCAGGTTCGAATCCTGCCTCGGGCATGGCTGTGTTTGATGTCCTTAGGTTAGTTGGGTTTGAGTAGTTCTAAGTTCTAGGGGACTGATGACCTCAGATGTTAAGTCCCATAGTGTTCAGAACCATTTGAACTATTTGAACAGCATAGCTAAAACTTCAAGGTATTGTGAGTGTTTTGCAAACCATCCCTAGTCTGCAGTATGCTTTATCAATAAATATGGAGTTTTGGAATCGGGTCATATTTTTGAAACACCCTGTACTTACGGAACTATAGAACCTCGTAAACTATGTAATCATTCAGAGCAGCTCTGTATTTTAGGTGCAACTACACTGGTTCCTTACACTGCCTCGAGAAAGACTCCACCGCTACAGAAGAAGAAGAAGAAAGATAGGGGAATATTTTGGTCGGTGGTTGCCGAGCGGCGGCCGCAGCCGCCGCGGCGATGGCGCGTGCAAGCCACGTGGACGTCGCCTGTCCGCTGTTTTTATTGCTCGGCTGTACCGCGCGCGACCCCGCGCGGCTTATTTTTACCGCTAGCGGCCGGTGTAAACCCTCATTAAACAAGCCCCGTCCACCGGACGGGTCCCCGGCCAATAATTCAGCCCGTTTTACATTAATTTTAAATATTCATTCTCATTTATTTGCCATCGGGTAGCTTGTAGCCGTCCGGTGGCGTGCGCAGCCTCCCGCTCGCCGAACACGCTTTTTCAACTTGTTTTCAATACATTAGTAGTATTCATGGGCTACATGCATTATTAATGAGCGGCTGCTACAGCGCCGGCCTTTCCGTGCGCCTGCAAAATATCCGAATTAGTTTTCTGTTAACATGGAATAACATTTTCGTCTATCGAATTTCACTGGTTCAGTCGTGTAAATTGCATCCAACTTGGAACCCGGGCGTGTCCGCAGTTAGGTAGTGTTGACCTGTTACGTATCAAAGTTGTCGGTGGGCATGTATAAAAAAATAAATAAAAATAAAAAAACTCTTCTGATGAGCTCTACCGCAGAAGGCAGGTTTTGGGCAGTATCGGGGGTTGTACACCGTCCTCGTGTGCAAATAAGTTACGTGATGTGTTATGTTCTTTTACATAAATAACGATGATGCCTGTCTTACTTTAGGGGAATGGAGGTGGAGCAAAGTGGCCACTCTAAGGGGAAGTGAATTTTCTTTAAACCACGCTTATTGATAGAAGCTTTTGAATAAACTTCCGAAAAAAAATTAATAGGCCCTTTCAGAGGTTTCCAATTTGAAAAGTCTGTTGGATTTCTTTCATGTTAATTTCTTAAATCTGTTGTCATTTACGGCATACATTCCACTTCTAAATTTACAATGGTGTTTCTGACTCCATATGGGAGGAGACTGAGCAGTGGAACGTGTTACTTTTACACATAATCAAGAACGATCTGTCACACTACTACACTTAAAAACACAGTTTATCTGTAATTCATGTCACACAGTCTCATACGGAACCTACATCCGCTTTCTTTTATATACTGTATATGATAAGATACTGTCACCCCCCTCCCTTTTGTGTGAAAGGATGAATGAGCAAATGTATTTCTAGTTGCATGCTCGATGGTAGCAGACAAGCCGATCTGCTAGAGAAAAGTAAAGAGGTTTCTACTCTTGGTATGGTCCTGTCCGTCCCTTGTCATGTTGTTATAGGAAGCTGCCTCTCTGATCACTTCCGATTGTATCTGTGAGGCACCCTCGGTAGGGGCCCACGCCAGACTGTCCATGGCGAGTGTCTGCATCTCTGCTAAGTCTGTAGGAAAATGGATATCTGAAGTTCAGCCTAACTGAAAATTTAATCACCTTTATTGCAGGTTTAGATCTAAAATATCTTAAGTTATCTTAAATTGCAACGCAGTGTAATTCGAGCGTGAAGTTCAGAATCTCTTCCAGTAGTTGCTTTGTCACTACTTTGTGAGTAAAGTGGAATCACGTGTAGATGATCCATAACTCTAACTAAGATCATCAATCTTAAATGCGAATGTACGTTAGGTTATAACATCTTGTCTTGACAGTAATTTTCAATATAGCAACTTTTATGTTCAACCCACGTGGGGTGTACTTTGTGAGACCAGTACCACGTGCTTATACAATTGTTTGACCCATCAGGTTAATAGTAAGACGATAGTAACCAGTTCGAGGTTTTTCTTTTGTAAATTGCGTTTCGATGTAATTTATTTTAATTGTCAAAACTATTGTGGTGTTACACTCTTTGTCAAAACCAAGTTGACGACATGAAGCATGTGGTGTAATCATCAAAGTAGCCCTCAGCTATTCTTTTCGGGAAGATTTCACAGAGAGTTAGTATGAATTTAGTATACCAGTGTGTGGTAATTTCATGACGGACAAGATTCCGCTACGAACGTAACTTCTTTGGGTGACAATTGAATCGGTTGGTTGTGGCTAATTTCCTATTGCATATGTTTCAACGTTCTTCGTGTGTTATTTTATGAATGCAATGTTGTATGCAGTCTCCCAATCTTGGCTCCATATTTGATGTGTTCCATAAGATTAGAAACTCAAATTTTCACAATCCTAAATAAGGCACCAGTTTAGTTATGAATCAAGTTTAATATGCTGAAATTTTAACGGAACAATGATCAATGTTAAAATAAATGTCCAAATATAAACTGATTTATTTCTTTTTAATTTCTCTTTATATATATATATATATATATATATATATATATATATATATATATATATATATATCACACCGGTTATCGTAAGATGAGTACTAAAAGATGATAATTAATGTTAGTCTAGTTGGGAACTTGGTAAGCTAGACTGGATACCTGGTGAAACAGTTGCTCATTAATGCAAGGTTAACTTCCCCAGATAGCTCACAGCTTTTAACCCGCTTTTATTGTCTTGAATATCAGCACCGCTTTCAGAACAACTTAATGCATCAACCTTACAAGTTCACTGAAATTTATTGTTGCAACAGTTCATGTGGAGTACATGAAGTGATTACATTTAGAGATGCACATGCGGTTCTGAGGGACCAGGTATCGACCCATGTGGAAACACCCGTCTCAGTAAGTGGTGTAGCCTCTCCGAGAAGCAATGCAGGCACTGACTCTGGTATCCAGTCGATCGTACAGACAGTGGATACTGTCCTGGGACACGTCATCTCACGCCTGCTCGATCTGTTCAACTAGTTCTGTGAGAGTTGTTGGTTAACGAGTCGCATAAGTCACTTCTCATCCCATCATATACCACACATGTTTGACTGGAGACAAGATTGGAGATCGTGCTGGAGATTGCTGCACGTCTTGTAGAGTGCGTTGAGTTACACGAGCGGTGTGTGGGCCATCATTATCCTGTTAGAAAAACCCATCACCTTGCCGTTGCAAGAACCGAAAAAGAACGACTCCAACTACATCCTGCAGGTACCGCGTGCTGGTTACCATTCCTTCCAGAAACGCCAAAGCTGAACGAGAGTCGTAGCTTATCGCACCCCATTGCTTCCGTTACAATACAACGATCCTGGTGTGTGTCTGTGCTGCCTGGACGTCCACAACTTCGTCTACGTGTGCCACAATGTTCATGTGATCACTGATACCACCATCGTTGCGGAGATGATGCATCCGAAAGAACGATCCTGCAACTCGAAAGGCCACAATTTGACCCCTTTCAAAGTCTCTCAGTTGGCTGTAGGAAACACGAATGAGTCTCCGTGACATAGTTCAAAAAATGGTTCAAATGGCTCTGAGCACTGTGGGATTTATCTTCTGAGGTCATCAGTCCCTAGAACTTAGAACTACTCTAACCTAACTAACCTAAGGACATCACACACATCCATCCCCGAGGCAGGATTCGAACCTGCGACCGTAGCGATCGCGCGGTTCCAGATTGTAGCGCCTAGAGCCGCTCGGCCACTCCGGCCGGCCGTGACATAGTTGCCTACTTCCTTCACGCGTTTGCATCACACTGAGCCTTCTGGCTGTGAGAATTCCCTATTAAAGGCTAGACATGCATGCCGCTTGATAGCTTTGACACTACGAAATCTGTTAGCGGATGACTCTGTAACCATTATCTGCACATCTACATTCCTCCAGGCGGCATATACAGTCATCGGATCAAAACCGACGTCCTCTTCCCAGATGTACCAAATTTTTTAGGCAGTGTATTATGATGTATCGCAACACAATTTTCAAGTAAAAAGAAAGTAATGCATTGGTGTAAAGTGTAATTTTTTACAACGTACCAGAGTAGTGTTAGGAATCCGAGTAGATCGATTTCATACAGGCCGCTTGCACAAATTGGCCAACAAAAACTAACAAAGCTACAGTTCAAGCACGGTGTACGAGATTGTCAGTATTCTCTTGCTCTGTGCTCGCAAACTATGGGTCCTGGAGAACAAATGAACACGACCTACTTTGTAGGAAATTTAATTTAGCCCAGCTTTGTAGTGGGATAACTTTTTTCTAGAGGCTGCATTTTTCGAATTATTCAAGAAAAATTAAGATGGGCGGCCTCGAAACTCAGCCCTCACTGATTACGATTATTAGTATGTTGTTCATGAAATTCTCTACTACCACAGTACAAAAATTTTCGACTACACTAATTGTTTCTCATGTTCGATTTTCTTTGGTCTTCATTAACTGGGCTGTAGCGCCATCAGTATAGTCGGCTGTATCGTTAAACATTATTACTTTAATCTTTCCGTAGTAAGCTCTGCAAGATCCATGAGCTATTTTATATTAACGTGACAAACCCTAATTCTAGGGCCATATTTTATTTTTGACACATGGACCTATGCCGACAATTGTAAAAACGGCGATGGTAGATTAGTCCTTACTAATGTAAAATTGTTACCTTCTGAAGAAGACAAATTTATATTTGTCGAAACCCAGGTAAAGAATTTCTTTATCCATTGCAATTGGTCGACTGTTTATGATCTTATTAATCTTTTCCGTGAGATTTTTGTAAATGTTATGCAAAAATTAATTACGTTCGATCTCAGCCTAGGCCTTACAAACACAATAGCTTCGTACTAAGAAGGCCAGGCAAACAAAACGATTAAACTTTTTATTTTATGCAATTAAAATTCAGGAAATTGTGAGATAAAATTTACACAAACAACAACTTTACAATATGTAAATGCGCGACTAAACTGGTGGCGTAGTAATAGCGCAAAAATTTGGACCAAAAAAGGCCGAATATGGGATACCACGTAGTCGCAAATAACTGTACTGTGGTAGGAAGCAGTGCCATCATCAACACATTATAAGTCCCGAACGATGGTGGTTAGTGTTGGGGTGGGGGTGCGTTTAAAGGCTGCCTACGTACCCTTTCCCTTGAATGGCTGGAAAACCGCAACCTATGGAGAAAATATATCCCATCACAATATTAAACAATATTAAATTTCCTACAAATAACTTCCAGCTTCCTTTTTAACTAGGGCCAATTATCTGTACATAGAGGGCGAGAGAATATTGAAAATCTTGCGCACCACCCTCGGACTGCAGTTTTGGTCCGTCCCTGCTGTCTTCACTACCATACAACGCTGTGCTTCAAACGTAGATTCTCAGAAATTTCTTCCTCAAATTAAGACCTATGTTTTATACTAATAGACTTCTCTTGTCCAGGAATGCTCTTTTTGCCAGTGCTACTTTGCTTTTTATGACCTCGCTCCATCCGTCGTGGGTTATTTTGCCGCAGAATTCCTTAACTTCATCTACTTTGTGATCACCAACCCCAATGTTAAGTTTCTCGCTGTTCTCATTTCTGTTACTTCTCATTGCTTTAGTCTTTCTTCGACTTACTCTCAGTCCAAATTCTGAATCCATTAGACTGTTCATTCCATTCACCAGATCCTGTAGCTTCTCTTCACTTTCACTGAGGATAGCAATGTCATCAGCGAATCTTATCATTTAGATCATTTTAATTCCACTTCGAACCTCTCTTCTGTTTCCGCCACTGTTTCTTCGACGTATAACTTGAACAGTAAGGGCGAAAAAATGGTTCAAATGGCTCTGAGCGCTATGGGACTTAACATCTGTGGTCATCAGTCCCCTAGAACTTAGAACTACTTAAACCTAACTAACCTAAGGACAACACACACATCCATGCCCGAGGCAGGATTCGAACCTGCGACCGTAGCAGTCGCGCGGTTCCGGACTGAGCGCCTAGAACCGCTAGACCACCGCGGCCGGCAGTAAGGGCGAAAGACTATATCCGACTCCTACACTCTCTTTAATCCGAATACTCGTTCTTGGTCTTCCACTCTTATTGTTCTCTCTTGGCGCTTATACATACTGAATATTACTATTTTTACCTACAGTTTACCCCAATTTTTCTCAGACATTGGAACATATTGCACCATCTGATATTGTCGACAGCGTTTTCCAGGTCGGCAGATCCTATGAAGGTGTCTTGCATTTTTCTTCAGTCTTGCTCCCGATATTAGCCACAATGTCTCTCTGGCGCCTTTGCCTTTCCTAAAGCCAAATTCATCTTTTCCGTTCTTGTGAATATTATTCTCGTCAGAAACTTAGATGCATGCTGATTGTAAGATAATTGACGCACCTGTGGCTCTTGAAATCTTGGCAGTTGTGTGGATGATGTTTTTCCGAACGTTAGGTGGTGTATAGGAGACTCATATGTTCTACACACGAACGCGAATATTCGTTTTCTTGACACTTTCCCGATTGATTTTAAAAGTTCCAATGGAATGTTATGTGCCCCTCCTGCCTTATTTCTTCTTAAGTCTTCCAAAGCTCTTTTAATTTCTGATTCTAACACTGGATCCCCAATCACGTCAATATCGACTCCTGTTTCTACTTCTATCAAGTCAGACAAGAGTTCCCCCACACAGAGCTCTTTAGTATACTCTTTCCACTTATCCGCTCACTCGTATACATTTAACAGAGGAATTCCCGTTGCACTCATAATGTTACCATACTTTTGATTTCACCGAAGGTTGTTTTGACTCTTCTATATGCTGAGTCAATTCTTCCGACAATCATTTCTTGCTTGATTTATTCACATTTTGCATGCGGTCATTTCGCCTTAGCTTCCTTGCACTTCTATTTATTTCATTCCTAAGCGATTTGTATTTCTGTATTTCTGAATTTCTCTGAACATTTTTGTACTTCCCTCTTTCATCGATCAACTGAAGAGTATCTTATATTACCCAAGGTTCCTTCGCAGTTACCTTCTTCGTATCTATGCTTTTCTTTTCTACTTCTGTGATTGCTCTTTTAGAGATGTCCATTTCTCTTCAGCTGAACTGCCAATAGAGCTATTCCTTACAGTAGTTCCTATAGTCTCAGAGACCGTCATGCGTATCTCTTCATTTCTTAGTACTTCCGTGTCCCACTTCTGTGCGCTTTCGTTCTTCCTGACCAATCTCTTATACTTCAGCCTGATGTTAGCAATACTAAACTGTGATCTGAGTCTGGTCATGGGTACACCTTACAATCCAGTATTTGATTTCGTAATCTCTGCCTGACCATGATATAATCGAACTGAAATCTTACCTTATTGTCCGTCCTTTTGCAAGTACACTTCCTCCCCTTATGATTCGTGAACAGAGTATTCGCCATCACTAGCTAAATTTATTGCAAAACTCAATTATACTTTTTCCTCTGTCCTTCCATGTGCCAAGCCCATATTCTCCTAAATTATTTATTCCACACCTTCCCCTCCAATCGCTTGCAGTCCCCCATGACTATTACGTTTTCATCTCCCTTTACATACTGAATTTGTTTCGTTCAATACCAGCATACACTTTCTTTCTGTCTTCATTTTCGGCTTGTCACGTCGACCTGAAGTATCGTTATCGGTGTTGGTTTGCTTTCGATTCTGATGAGAACGAACCTATCATTCAACTGTTCACACTAACTCACTCTCTGCCCTACTCCGTTTATAGCATTTTCTGCTGCTGTTGATATTACACTATACGAATCTTAATCATGGAATATGGGATCATGGTTGGTATTCTTCAAGATAACGACGCCTGAAGCATTTCATAGTGAAATAGCACTTGAAAATAGCATAATAGACCGAAATCGCAATCCTAGTAAACAGACACATTTATAATAGAGTAAGTACTTCGCACGCTTATTCACGTCATCGTTCCCGTGCCCCGACTGCCGGCCGCTGTGGCCGCGCTGCTTCTGCGGTCGCAGGTTCGAATCCTGCCTCGGGCGTGTATGTGTGTGATATCATTAGGTTAGTTAGGTTTAAGTAGTTCTAAATCTAGGGGACTGATGACCTCACATGTTAAGTCCCATAGTGCTTAGAGCCATTTGAACCATTTTCTGAGCTCCGACTCTTGTCGTTCACCACATAATCCGATCTCGCAGGGAACTGCCTACACGCCTTTTCTGTGGGCACCAAGAGCTCGCACCACTTGTTAACCGAGAGGACATTCCCGCACCACATGTCATCTAGGAATCAGCACAGATGAGGAAGGGAATCCGATACATCGCGGTGGTATCGATATTTGACGCTTACAGAGTCCACCAGGAGTGCAGCTCATTAACAACGCCATTTACCCTCTACAGAGTTCGGAATCAAATATGGAAACATCAAAACCACAACACAATACCGTGCGTAATACGACATAGGAGGCGGCCGTTGTGGCCGAGCGGTTCTAGGCGCTACAGTTTGGAAACGCGCGACCGCTACGTCGCAGGTTCGAATCCTGCCTTGGGCATCGATATGCGTGATGTTCTTAGGTTAGTTAGGTTTAAGTAGTTCTAAGTTCTAGGGGACTGATGACCTCATATGTTGAGTCTCATGGTGTTCAGAGCCATTTGAACCATTTTTGAACTACATAGGAAATCTGCAAGGTTCAGAACAGCTTCCAGTCGTCTCGCAGTGGATAAATACTGCTTCTTTGATGATGGTGGATAGCAATCACGTACCCTTCTCGTCTAAGCAGACAACAATGACTCAATAACATTGACAACTGGTGACTCTGGTGGTCAGGGGTCATGCGACAATTTATCCCTGCGCTCACAAAAAAAGTCCTCGACGGTGTAAGCTGAGTGAATAGGAGCCCTGTCGTCTCGGAACACGGTATTACCATTAGGGAACTAAGACTGTACCATGCGAACGACCTGATCAACCAAAATGGCAACCTAATACTTGGCAGTAACGTGACCTTGCACAGTCATTCTGCAGTAACTTTTGCAACTGTCGTTCTCTTTTTTCGTCACAATCCCCTTCAATGACGATCTGTCACGATCACTCCACTTTTCCTCGCGTTTTGGCTTAGCAGATGATTTTTTTCCGGGTTCCCTGTATGAGGTATAAATCTTCGATATACCGTCTCTTGAAAGACCCAGCTTTTTGATTATCTCGGATACGGAATCGGCCATCATACGAGCACAAACAACTTGCCCACGTTCGAATTTAGTTAATTCCGACGTAATGCACTCACAGCTACGCAGATCACCGTTCTTGCCACGACTAGATTAGATTAGTACTTGTTCCATAGATCATGAATAAGACACTTCGAAATGATGTGGAACCTGTCAGGTTAAGAAAGGTGTCTATACAAGATATTATATCACACAAAATATTACATGACACTTAATACTTTTAATTTTTTTGTGGGGGTTGGTAAAATTACCCACTTACTACATCCAAAAGTTCATCTAATGAGTGGAAGGAGTTGCCATTAAGAAGTTCTTTTAATTTCCTTTTAAATGCTGTATGGCTATCTGTCAGACTTTTGATGCTATTAGGTAAGTGACCAAAGACTTTTGTGGCAGTATAATTTACGCCCTTCTGAGCCAAAGTTAGATTTAACCTTCAATAGTGAATACCATCCTTTCTCCTACTGTTGTAGCCATGTACACTGCTATTGCTTTTGAATTAGTTCGGATTGTTAATAACAAATTTCATAAGTGAATGTGTATATATTGTGAGGCTAAGTGAAGATCTCTAGCTCTTTAAATAAGTGTCTGCAGGATGATCTTGGATGAGCTCCAGCAATTATTCTGATTTCACGCTTTTGTGCAATGAACACTCTTTTACTCAATGATGAGTTACCCCAGAGTATGATGCCATACGAAAGCAGAGAATGAAAATAGGCGTGGTAAGCTAATTTACTGAGATGTATATCGCCAAAATTTGCAGTGACCCTAATAGCATAAGTAGCTGAACTCAAACATTTCAGCAGATTCTCAATGTGTTTTTTTTCCAGTTCATCCCGTCATGAATGCATAGACCTAGAAATTTTGAATATTCTATCTTAGATACCGATTTCTGATCGAAGTCTTTATTAATTAATGGTGTCATTCCATTTACTGTAAGGAACTGTATATACTGTTTCTTGTCATAGTTTAATGAGAGCCCATTTGCAGAGAACCACTTAATGATTTTCTGAAAAATATCGTTTACAATTTCACCAGTTAATTCTTGTCTGTTGTGTGTGATAGCTATACTTGTATTATCAGCAAAAAGTACCAGCTTTGCATCTTTGTGAATATAGAATGGCAAGTCAATAATACATATTAAGAACAGCAGAGGATCCAAGACCGAACCTTGCGGCACCCCATTTTTGATTGTTCCCCAGTTCGAGAAATCACCAGTTTTTTGCATATTATGTGAACTGCTTACTTCAACTTTCTGCGCTCTTCCAGTTAGGTATGATTTAAACCATTTGAGCACTGTCCCATTCATAGCACAGTAGTTGAGCTTATCTAGAAGTGTTCCATGATTTACACAATCAAAAGCCTTTGATATATCACAAAAATCGCAAGGGGTGACTTCCGATTACTCAGAGCATTTAATATTTCATTAGTGAAAGTATATGTAGCATTTTCCGTTGAAAAGCCTTCTGGAATCCAAACTGACATTTTGTTAAAACTTTGTTCTTACAAAGGTGTGAAGCTACTCTACAATACATTACTTTTTCAAGAACTTTGGATAAGGCAGTCAGAAGAGAACTGGGTGGTAGTTGTTGACATCAGACGTATCCCCTTTTTTATGCAGTGGTTTAAGAATGGCATACTTCAGTCTATCTGGGAAAATACCCTGCTTCAGAGAGCTATTACATATGTGGTGTGGCTAAGAATCCCACGACTGACAACTGTTAAGGTACTGATATTCAGAGGTGTCATTTGTGGTCAGACACAACAGCGCCACCTGCAGGCTTGATTGCATATATGGTCAAGCACACATTTCTTGTAGTGTTTACATATTTTTGTTCAATCCTGTATGTCGAATATTTGTTGTTATGTTATTGTTGTCGACGCTTAAGCAGTCTGAGCTGCATGTTGTGACGGTTTTATATGTTTCGACAAATTTGAAAAACGTTTCACATACTTTAATGTATCCTGTGGTGACTTTGTAGTGTGCCGGCTCCAAAATCAAAACCGGAATGTCGATATGGGACGACAAGAGCAGCACAAAATATGGAACGATTAACTCATGTACGCCGGCCGGCGAGGCCGAGCAGTTCCAGGCGCTTCAGTCTAGAACCGCGCAACCGCTACGGTCGCAGGTTCGAATCCTGCCTCGGGCATAGATGTGTGTGATGTCCTTAGGTTAATTAGGTTTAAGTAGTTCTAAGTTCTATGGGACTGATGACCTCAGATGTTAAGTCCCATAGTGCTCAGAGCCATTTGAACCATTTAATTCCTGTACGAAATTCAATTGGATGCTATGACTGGTGCTGTGGCCATCGTAGAAGAAGTATCATTTTGAGACACCGTCTACAGTCTGCAGTGAGGATTAGGAGTCCCATGTAAAAATGTAGGCCACAGCAGAAGCTGTCGGCTATTTTGCACATCTCCCAATTACGCTGAAGTTTGTGGCCCCATGACGATAACGGAACGTTCAGGAGAGAGGTGCGACTGCAAAGCTTGGCGTGAGAATCGCTTTCCAACCAGAGACTCGTCGCTCGCCGCGGCTTTTGTATCTCGCTGGGACGGCCTGCGTGTGTGGTACTCCTTCTGGTTGTTCGTCGCTGAGCCCGGACTCTCCTAACAATGCGGCAGGCAGAGACACCCCGCTGTCTGCGGTCGGCTTCGCGGGCAGCCATTTGCATTTCCACCCCCTCGGACGCCTTTCAGAGCGCGCTGTCCGGCCAAGGGCGCCGACGAGGGCTCCGGAGGGCGGGGCAGCCGCGGGAGGCGGAAGGTCGCCGGTTCACCGCTCCCGAGAACGGTGCCCCCGCAACCGACCTTGACCCTTGCCCGCCCTTCACCTCGGTCACCGACTAACACCACCATTCACATTCTTTCACATCAGTTGCGTGTGTCTACGTCAGCATCTGAATTGTTCAAGGGTTAATTTTGGGTGTCCAAAAGCCACCTTAAAAAAAACCTGTCTTCATTATTTACGCAAACAAATTTCTACTCATACGAGGGGCGTTTGAAAAGTCCGTGCAAAAATAAAAAGTACTTACGTGTTTGGGGTAAACCTTTTTTATTTTTAGACATAGCCTCCTTTTAGACTTACACAGTTCGTCCAATGCTGTTCTAATTTGTTGATCACTTTCGAATAATAGGAATTGTACAAGTCTGCAAAACAGCTAATAGTTGCTGCAATCACCTCCTCTTTTGTATAAAATCCTTGTCCCGCCAGCCATTTCTTCAAATTGGGGAACAAATAGTAGTCAGAGGGAGCCAAGTCTGGAGAATAGGGGGGATGTGAAACGAATTAGAATCCCATTTCCATTAATCTTGCGATCAAAGCTGCTGAGGTGTGTGCTGATGCATTGTCGTGATGGAAAAGGACATTTTTGCGGTCCAATCGCCAGCGTTTTTCTTGCAGCTCGGTTTTCAAATGGTCCAATAACGATGAATAATATGCATCTGTAATAGTTTTACCCTTTTCCAGAGAGTCGATGAGGATTATGCCTTGCAAATCCCAAAAGACAATCGCCATAACCTTTCCGGACGAAGGGCTGGTCTTCGCCTTTTTTGGTGCAGATTCTCCATTGGTAACCCATTGTTTAAGCTGTTGTTTGGTCTCAGGAGTATAGCAATGTATCCATGTTTCATCCAATGAGACGAAACGACGCTTAAAGTCCTCTGGATTCTTCCTGAACAGCTGCAAACCATCCTTGCAACACTTCACACGGTTTTTGGCCAAGCTTGAGGAATCGCGGAACCTATCTTGCAGAAAGCTTTCTCACGTCCAAATGTTTATGCAAAATATTATGTACCCGTTCATTCGAGATGCCCACAGCACTAGCAATCTCATGCACCTTAATTCTTCAGTCATCCATCGCCATATCACAGATTTTATGAATGATTTCTTGAGTCGTAACATCCACAGGGTGTCCAGAACGTTCAGCATTACTTGTGCCCATATGGGCACTCTGAAAATTTTGAAACCACTAATCGAAGGTAAAGAGTCTCCATAATGTTTATCAAGCTTCTCTTTAGTCTCCTGACGCGTTTTGCCTTTCATAAAGTAATGTTTAATCACCACACGAAATTCTTCTTCGTCCATTTTTTGACAATCACTCGATATCCTGGATTCACACAAATGCCAAACACAAAGAAGTAGACCAATATGGCCGGAACTTGGTGTGCGTTCTTTCCAAAGATGCTAATAACTAAACATGACCTCAATACGCGCCGGTGGTACCATCTCTCTGACTTTGCACGGACTTTTCAAACGCCACTCGTATGTGTCCTACGTCGGTCTCGTTATAGTTCTGTAAAATATTATGAATAACTTTGGGTAGCTTCCTATTTTACACCAGAAATTATACCATTTCCTATTTTTCAGGCCTTAAATAGCGAAGCAACCAGAAGTTTCTGAAAAAAAAACTGACGGAAAAAATCCCATTACCGAGAGGGAGTAGTGCGACATAATCGAAAGTTGGTACGCGGGTTTCTACAGCTGAAAGCTAATGTCTATTCAGACTTAGCGCCAGTTGCATAACAGTGGTGCTACTAACGCCCCTATAAGGATGCATATCAGATTTGCTTTAAATAAACGTTGTAACGGTCGAGAGCGTTAGTTGCCTTTGAGATTGAACTTGGTGAGTTGATGTTAGTCAAGAATACCTTTAAGGCAACAAAGACGCCATTATCAACACCTCACTGAGTTTGAACGAGGTCGTATGATATGGCTACGAGAAGCTGGATATTCCCTCTGCGATATTCCAGAAAGCCTGGTAGCAATGCAGTTTCTGTACATGATTGCTCATAGCGGACTCTGGATGGCCACGTGGCGCAACCTAGAGGGAAGACCATCGTGTTCAGCGTATGGCTCTGGTGCATCGTACTCCATCTCCAGCAGCAATTTGAGCAGCAGTTGTCACCACAGTGACACAACGAACTGTTACAAATCGGTTACCTCAGCGACACCACCGCGCCAGACGCCCTGTAGCGTGCATTCCACTGACCCCAAACTATCGCCATTTGCGACTTCAGTGGTGTCAAGCGAGAGCTTGATCTGGGTGGTGGTCTGTCGTGTTTTCTGACGAAACCTGGTTCTCCCTCAGTGCCGGTACTGCTACCAAGACTACCTGCAGCTTTTGTCAGTCTGGAAGAATAATTTGCATACCTAGTCTGATTTTGTACGGATCCATTAGCTTTTTCCTCTAAAAGTAATCAGGTCGGCTGTTTTAATGCTTTAATCACTTTCACTTCGTTACGAGTGTAAAATTCAAAGGAATAACCTCAGCCAAGAATAATTAGCTATGTTCTGTAACATTTTGAAGCGTCGCTGATGCAAAATTCTTCAACATTTCCTGATTCACAAACGGTTTCAGTAGTGTTTTTCAAAACCGATGTCTGAGCAATGTACGCAAGCGGTACTAATGAAGCGCCGGAGTCAAATTTACCGAGTAATGGTTTCATTCAAGCTTATCATTTACCGTCTCGATGAAATCCATTGACATGTGAAGTGACTGGAATTGGCCTCTGCACGACATTCGCATTCTCCAATAGTACAGGGTGATTCAAAAAGAATAGCACAACTTTAAAAATGTGATTTAATGAAAGAAACATAATATAACCTTCTGTTATACATCATTACAAAGAGTATTTAAAAAGGTTTTTTTCACTCAAAAACAAGTTCAGAGATGTTCAATATGGCCCCCTCCAGACACTCGAGCAATATCAACCCGATACTCCAACTCGTTCAACACTCTCTGTAGCATATCAGGCGTAACAGTTTGGATAGCTGCTGTTATTTCTCGTTTCAAATCATCAATGGTGGCTGGGAGAGGTGGCCGAAACACCATATCCTTAACATACCCCCATAAGAAAAAATCGCAGGGGGTAAGATCAGGGCTTCTTGGAGGCCAGTGATGAAGTGCTCTGTCACGGGCTGCCTGGCGGCCGATCCATCGCCTCGGGTAGTTGACGTTAAGGTAGTTACGGACAGATAAGTGCCAATGTGGTGGTGCTCCATCCTGCTGAAATATGAATTGTTGTGCTTCTTGTTCGAGCTGAGGAAACAGCCAATTCTCTAACATCTCCAGATACTGTAGTCCAGTTACTGTAGCACCTTCTTTTGGTTCTTGATTGGATATTTAACTTCAAACATTGTTGTATGTTACCAGATTCTAAGTCTGACAAAGCATATTAGTAATGTGAAGTGAAAAGTTTTATGGCAAAGACAAAGTTAAAAAGCAGATTATCTTTCAATAAACGGTTTGGCATGTGAAATGTGGTGTAAACCTTTACTCTTCCTAGTGCACAGAGTTTCAACTTCAACGCAATTATCATGTTGTATACATCGGTAAAGAATGCTAAAATTTTTCTCAAGGCTAGCGTCTTATGTTATTTTTCTCGGAGCCAGCGGGCGCACGCGGCTGCCTGCTGTGCGAGTCATTGTCTGTCTCTTTGTTGGCGCGCGCCGTTATTGGGATTAGGAGACCTAACTTCTACAAATTCACGTTGTCGAAAGGGCCCTGCTCTCTTTGAATCCCGCCAGTTCTGATGGAATTCAGGTCTGTCGTTTTGTCGGTAGTTTACACAGTTTCTTTCGTGTCGGTCACGTGGTGGAGAATTTCTCCCTGAATCGTAACTGCGCGTTGGACCGTTGCGTCTAAAGTTATTCTGTCTCCCTTGATAATAATTATTTTGGTTCCCAAATTGTCTGTTTCTCTGATTGTCTCTGTGATAGTCACTACCGCGGAGAGGTGATCTTTCCCTGTAATTATTACTACTCTGCCAACGGTTGTAATACGGGTGGTGTCTATTTCGGTCACGATTTGTGTTGTGAGAATAGCCTTGTCACGTCCAGTTATTATTTCTTTCATCGCGTAATTGCGACTGATGTGATCTGTAATTGTTGTGCTCCTGCGTTCCGCGATTGTCAGTGTCACTTTCCAGTTCTTGTAACAGTCCCTGAAAAGCTTCAATGTCGTCTTTGCAACGTCCTGCCAAAATAATATGTCGTAAATGTTCAGGTAATTTGATTAAGCAAATGCGGATGAGTTCTGAGGGGCTGTATGGGTTTGACAGGTACTGATTCTTGTGCAACATGTCTTCAAAATATTTCACAAGACTGGAGAATTCAGATTGTTCGAAATGTTTCATCATTATGATACCATGTTTTACTCGGTCTTGTGTGGCTTGAGACCAATATGCTGAGAGGAAGGCATGGTAATATTCTCCTTCACTGTGGCAATCGTGAATGACCGATCGCATTCTTACAGCTGGTTCATTCTCTAAGTAGCCACACATAAATTCTAATCTGTGTTCCAACGACCAGTTGGGAGGAAAACAATGCGAGAATTGATGGAGCCATGCTTGTGGATGAATGTCGTTGCAAGAATTCTTAAATGTTTTGAATTTACGTGTAGTAATGAACAGCTTATAGTCAAAATCATCATGTCGGCGAGTCGCATATCGGTCATTGTTAGGTCGTGTCGGCCGTTCCATCTCAAAATTCGGTGCACATTGCCAATTTCTTTCATAACTTCCGAAATGCCCTGTGTTATTATTTTGCGGTTTTTCCGTGTTTCTAAGTCCCTCTTCCCGTGTTGAAGCGCCAGTGTCCTCTGGAATACGTAATTCTTGTATTACCTGTGTCAGCTGATCTTGTACTTCCCGGATTTCTCTTTGGTGTTGTGTATTAATTTGATTCTGATTTTGTTTGAATTTCCTAATTTGTTCGTACTCTTCTGTGTCATTAAAGACTACTGGTCTTGCGTCAATCAGATTATCATCTACCTTCGTAGATAAATTAGTGAACTGATCCAAAAGTTCGGCTACTTTCTCCGATAGTGTACTTATTTCCTCAGTGTGTTTTTCTGAACCAAGTTTCAGAGTATCTACTGTGTCCTTAAAGTTTTCCTGAGTTTTTGCAAGTTGCGTAACCGAATCGGTAGATGCAACTGAGTCAAATTTAGCTTGCAAGGTCTCATGATTTTCATGAACAATAATTTGCAGTTCTTTTATGGCTGCTTCGTGATTCTGTAATGCATTTTCATGCCGCGAAAAAATAGGTTGAAAATGCTCACAAATTTGTGTTTTTACGTCATTACAGACTTTTTGACATTTCGATTCAATGTTATGTAACTCAGTAGTTAAATCTTCACGTGTTTGTTCAAGCGTGGTGTGAAGATTTTGTTCCATTGCGTCTAACTGTTGCTGTGTTTGTCTCTGGTGTTGTTCCATTGTGTCTAACTGTTGCTGTGTTTGTCTCTGGTGTTGTTCCATTGTGTCTAACTTTTTAAGATTTTGTTCCACTGTGTCTAACTTTTTAAGATTTTGTCCCATTTGTCTTTGATTTTGTTCCATTTGTTGCATTAATTGCAATAATAATGTATTAGTGTCTTGAATCTGTTTCTCTACGCTTTTCGGCAGTGCATTTGCACCGGCAACATTCACATTTTGACAAGCAGAAAATGTGTCTTGACTTATTTGAGAAAACGGTGATGACCCAAAACCTGAATCTACAGTATTTGCGATATTGTGTTCTGTCATTCGCGATTCCTGAGGCGAGCTGTTGCCGACCAATCGATCGATAACGCTTCCCTGTTCACTACCTGTTTCACTGTCTACACCATTGTTTGCCGCCCGCTCCATTTCCCTATGCGCAATTACCAAATTACTACTTTGAACATTAGTTAATTCATTACTCTGCGGCGCTAACACACTGCCTTCGTCTTCACTGTCATTTCTCAGTTTACTTTGGAGCCTAGTATTACGTTTTTCACACGCCATAATTGTCACAATATTTCACACGATAACACAGAAAAGCACAATTTGAAGAGCAAAATAAAATAACATAGCAATGGAAATAATGTCTACTTAATTGCCAGCGCAGCTGCGAAATACTTGGTGCAAATTTACATGCATGCCACAACTGTTTTACTGTACAACAATGAAAGGCTACAACTACAAAGGAGATTCTCTCTACAATTACGCGCTAGCAATAAACAAAATCTACACTAATTACACAAACTACAAGAAAAATCAGAAGATTCCAGTGAGGTATCCTAGGCTAAGGGTCGACATATGAAACGTCCCCTTTGAACAATTTATACAAGACTGTGCTTAAACTGACACACAATATTTTGTTAGCGCAACGCAATCTGACTTTCTATAATTCGTACAAAAGAATGGGCCCTGACTAACATTAAACTATACCTTTCACAAATCACTTACCTCACAAAAATCTTCGCCACTCAAGCTACTGCAATACAGCGAGCGCCACTACTGCCAGCTAAATAAAAGATTCAAACTACTGAAGGCACTAACTACTGATAGGGATAGTTAGCAAAATGAAAGATATTAATAGAGAACAAACAATGTATTTACCTTAATATCATCACAAGTCATAATATATATATCAGTTCATGACAAATTACAAACCTCCGCCATCTCTCTCCCCACATCCACCACTGCTGGCGGCTCACCTCCAACTGCGCAACGCTACGCACTGTTCACAGCCAGCTGCCGCTGCCCAACACTACAATGGCGAGTATTACAACAATGCAAAGCAGCCACAGACTGCACACAGCACAGCCAGTGATTTTCATACTGAGCGCTACGTAACGTTGCCAATAAGAAAACATAAACAGCCTACTTACATAGAGAAAACATAAACAGCCTACTTACATAGCGAAAACATAAACAGCCTACTTACATAGCCCCCATGCTCCCCACAAAAAATTTTACAAATTGGGTTGGGCAGTGGCCAATACAGATTTGAAAAAATTTTTCATAATTACAATAACAAAGAAATCAAATGCACACACTTATTGATATTATGTTGGTCAAAAGCTCAAATTTTCTCACAGTCTATAAAGACAGTCCTGATTGTTCATTACGGTAAAATAGTAGTGTTTTTCTCAAAGTCTGAGCAGTAGAAGAAAATGCACACGGAAGTAGTGGATTTCCATGCAGTCTTGAAGAAGTAGTGTTGTCCTTCCAACGGAAAGACAGTGCTGACTCTTGACGTGCAGACAAGTAGTGGGTCACAACAGAGCAAACCCACAGCAGAGTCAATCGAAGTTTTGAAGAGTATTGGTAGGTAGGTCATCACAGAGCAGACCCACTGTAGTCCTGGTAGAGATTGTGGTATTGGTGGGCCACCAGAGGTGTAGACCCACTGCAGTCCTTGTAGAAATAATGGCGTTGGTGGGTCATCATAGATGCAGACCCACTGTAGTCCTTGTAGAGAAGGCCAGCAGCCATCTGTTGCGATTGTGCAGGTGCACATTCACCATCGAAGAGTCTTGCGGAGAATATAGCAAGTCCATAAACCACCACTTGTGCACTCACAAAGTTTTTGGAATTGTCCTTAGAACCAGCAATGCTGTTATCCAGTCCCTTGCTGAATTATCAACACACGTGCAAACACTAACAGTCCCTACTTCTCACATATTGTCCATATACTATGACCAACAGAAACGTGTGCAGTGAAATGTAACTAACAAGTTAATAATATCATGAACTGGTGTCAATTACAATTTTATAACATGAGAATACAATAACAAAGGTACAGAATACATCATTAAAGAACCTAACAATACAGATAACATTTGTAGTAATAGGGGCTTTACAAAAGAATAGAAATAAACATATACATCAGTGTTACAGGAATTATGACATGAGTACATACATAAAAGATCAGGATAACTTTCGAAACATCAACTTCACACATGAGCATTAACACACAACAGAATAAATAATGTCTAAACATCTTTACAAAGTAAATAACTCATTATTAATGCCAATTATATTCGAGGATAACAGTATTCCTCATCATAGTGAATGTAGCTTAATATTAAAAGAAGAAAAAATTCTATGAAACTACACAGAGACAGGAATAAAACAAATACACAAGGGTACACAAACACATAGTGGGATAACACCAATAGGAAAGGACAGGGTTCGTTTTCAGTGTAACATTTGGTACTGCAGTCCAACCCAAAACTTCATATATCTTTCCTCTTATTTCATCCTTTGTTTCCACCAAAAAAATTCTATCTAAGCATGCTTTCTGTATTTATATGTTCACACATTTCTTACCTCAACATTTATTTCCAAGAAAATCCTACCTAAACCTGTTTTCTCAATGCATTTCTTCCAATTCATCATAACTCATTCTCTTAGAGGCTACCCCCTCTTAAGCTAACTTAAATCTACTGAGCTCAGATGCTAAACTAAGGGACGAGGCAATGCAGCAGCACAAAATAAGTAACACAAACAGCTTTGACCTAAAAATTGGAAAATTGCAAAGCAAGCTACAGTAAATCTAAATTAACAGATAAAATGCAAAATTACAACTAATATGAGCCAATGTGCAGCAACAAAAAAATAAATCTGGCTTAGCAAAGTAACACAAATTAAAGTTCAATAGCACTATGCCTGGCAAACAGCAGCTTATATCTAAACATGACATAGCTCAAGCAGAAAAAATATTACAGTAAAAATAACAATGCAGATAAGGGAAATTTATAATCACATCTTAATGTCTAAGTAATTAAAGTGGTGCACCACAACAACTTATTGTAAAAAAAATATTACCATGTACTTGAAAAGAAAATTACGTGTTACTGTTACTAGTTCCTTCTTATTGTTCTTTCCTGTCCAAGTGCTCCTTTTTTAAAGAATGTGGATCATAAAATAATTATTTAATAGATCTGTTGACAGAAAGTGTTCACATTAGCAAATGCATTTCATTTTATAAAAGCAATGCTGCAACACAGCTGGAAACCAGATATCAAATGAAATAAGCAATTACGCAAACCAAAGCATAAAAACATCATTCAATAGCTATGTGGCATTTCGTAAGTCAGTAGCTCTCAATTCTCGTAAAAAGACACTTGTCATTATCAGGTTTGCAGATGTAAGAATATTTCCAAGGATAATGGCCTCCCCTTTTTTTTTGTTCTACCTGTGCCGCTGAAAAGGGCTCGCAATAATGGCTTTTTCTCCAGGCGTCTGACACAGCTGGGTGCCCGCGACGCATTACGTGCAGGTGGTCACTTAACTTTCGTACGGAAATATTTACAACAGCAGTTTCTGCTACCGTGGCAGTCTCATATAAAAATATTTCACAGGTCAAGAATTAGCATTGCAAATCTGTAGAAACAAAATCCTATAAATATAAGTGTCCAAAAAAAAATATTCGTCAGCATTGTGATACAGTCACACATTTCATAACTCTTAAAGTACGTTTCTTGGTTTCCAACATCCTGTTTCACAAGTCAAGAGTCCCTACCCACTACTCATTACTCCTTACCTTATTACACATATACGTATCCATCGACACTCGTCAATATTTCGTCATTATAAATATGAAGCATATTCAAATAACTCGTATAGCCTCAGCCTATTAATCATAAACATACCTCAGCAGCATAATACACATCGTCGTCGTAAAAATAACCTCATAACACCTCAGTCAAATCTCAAAATCGTCGTAGCTTCCTCCAATAATTAAAAAAATTCTCTGCTCATGTCAAAAGTGTCATCTGCCTCAAACGTACTTTAAAAATCATAATCCCTTTACCAAATACATCATTCAAAGCTCTCATAGTATCACAATGGTTCCGAAAAAATATGAACAGTTTACAAAGTACAGACAAAATACAGTTTCATAAGTGTGAGGTTATCCAACTGTGTAATTGCGTAAACATATGTCACTGATGTAATAAAATAAATGTTTGTCTCTCTCAGTTAAATGATCAGATAGCTGTGTAATTTGTGTGTTAGAGAAATATGGTACCGATGTGTAAAGTTGTATAAGCAAATACCATATTAGCTAGGGTTCCTTGTGCTTGCCAAACACATGGTACACAAAGTAGGCGTGTACCCCCCTGAGGATTAATGTAATTATACCCTCAGGTGTTACAGATTACACCAATGGAATGAAATATATCACGGAAAACTTTCTTTGTAATTCAAAAATCTTTAAAAATAAATGTTTTAAGTATAAAATTGATCATTCAAATACGTGTACTGTAGCGCTAAACTGTGCGTCTTGTAACATAATCTCTGTGGAAGTGTCGTAGTTATCGTCCTCCGAAAGCTAAGTTCTGCAGAAGTCAATGTACTTACCTCATGATAAACAAAAGTGAAATGCTTTGCGTATACATATCGTAGTTATTATGCTTATTGGCGTGATGAAGAAAGTACTGTACAGTAACGTATTGTTGTGCCACGAAAAAGGCTGTCTCATTGTTGCTATACCACAAAAGTTACTACTAAAACATGTTTTTCTTTCCAGAAGAATTCAGAAAACTGTGCAGATATAAAACAGATACACCGCAAAAGCAACATTCTAAATTGTCACTCATTAGTAGCGTCGTGATAAAAATCGTGTAGCTGTCACATAAACTAACCTCTGTGTCATCTGGTATCTCTCAGAAAGCACTTTAAATTCAGAATGTATTTTCAAATAAACCAAAATGTTGCATTAAAATCTCATTAGCAGTACTGGTAAATGTTCTAAGTATGTGAGCCCTTAGTCGTTACGTAATCCTGCAACAAACAACCAAGAATGTACACACACAATAACACTGTGACGTCTGTTCACTATAACAATGCATTCGTCAATCTTGTATAAATTGTTCAAAGGGGACGTTTCAAAAGGAACCAAAAACTTTATTGGTTGAAATGGCACAGAAAACGTTCATCTTAGGCGAGTCACGTTCATACTGAGTTGTTTCCCGCGGATTCTCAGTGCCCCATATACAGACATTGTGACGGTTGACTTTCCCGTTAGTGTGGAAAGTTGCTTCATCACTAAACACAATCTTTGAAACGAAAGATTCATCTGTTTCCATTTGAGCAAGGATAAAATCACAGAAATCGATTCTTTTAATCTTATCAGCTGCAGACAGTGCTTCAACCAATTTCAGACGATAAGGTTTCATAACTAACCTTTTTCGTAGGACTCTCCATACAGTTGTTTGTGGAATTTGCAGCTCTCTGCTAGCTCTGAGAGTCGATTTTCCTGGGCTGCGAACAAATGCTTGCTGGATGCGTGCTACATTTTCATCACTCGTTCTCGGCCGTCCAGAACTTTTCCCTTTGCACAAACACCCATTCTCTGTAAACTGTTTATACCAACGTTTAATACACCACCTATCAGGAGGTTTAACACCATACTTCGTTCGAAATGCACGCTGAACAACAGTCGTCGATTCACTTCTGCCATACTCAATAACACAAAAAGCTTTCTGTTGAGCGGTCGCCATCTTAGCATCAACTGACGCTGACGCCTAGTCAACAGCGCCTCAAGCGAACAAATGTACAACTAAATGAAACTTTATAGCTCCCTTAATTCGCCGACAGATAGTGCTTAGCTCTGCCTTTTGTCGTTGCAGAGATTTAAATTCCTAAAGTTGTGGTATTCATTTTGAATCACCCTGTACAGTGAAACAAAATCCGAGGTGGAAACTATCAGTACCAGGATTTTCAGAATACCAAGTCCGCGGTGGACGATTTCGTCAGAGAGACAGTTAGGGTCATCAGAAACCGAAGCTACAGTACCAGCGATGCTACCGCTGCACAAACTTCCCCTCACGTCTCCACACAGTTGCGAAAGTTGCAGCCTGAGATATCAGTGGCTCAGTATCGTATGTATAAAGGTAGCAGATCCTACCTTGAGGTCGGAGGGGTTAGTTCTTCAAAGCAGCGTAGATCACGTGAGCAGCGGCTGTTGAAAGCTTTTAAGCAGTGACCTACAATGCTAGTTCTGAGCGGGCTTGTCTGCAGGCAATGGTTAATACCTCTGTTGTCAGTCCCTGGAACACTGAATGATGTGAGATGTATTTAAAACATAATACATCCTATTTTTGGCAGTATTACGGTGTCAGGAAGTTCTCGGTTTGTTGTCTGTGCCCTCTGAAGATTTTCGTCCAATTCGTTCCTCATTAGTGACTTCAGTTTTTCATTTCCACTGACGTATAATGTTTTTTTTATTAGTCATTAATCGAGTCAATAAAACTTCTTAACTGATTTTTTTCTATGGTGTTTCAATTCTTCTAAGAAACTGTGAACATTTTTAATATTACATTGTAAATATGTCGAATTATTTGTTTCAACTTAATTGCCCTGAAACTTGCGTGCTGCCTAGAAAATGCTGTACTGTATCGTCTTCGGAAGCCTCCCGTTTTTGTGAGCACCTCTGGGATTGTACTGTATGAGTAAATTATTGGTTCCTCTTCTCTTCTGAGTCTTTTGTCGGACGGATATCGACAGCCATATGCTTGTTATTTATGCTCTGAAGTACCCACCTGCGCTGAGTGTAGGTTATCCCTTCCTATATAGTGGCTGACGCATGTGCTTCCTGTGTTCTGTAAGACATGCTAAACGCATAGTTTTCAATGGAGAAAGGGATTAAACTGACACTCATACTAAGAACATCACTCTACCCGAAAATCATATGCATGAGAAATTTTTATGTATGGATAGCAGTGAAAGCTCAATCCATTCTAGTGATGTATTTGCTGTTTAAAATGTATCACCTGCAGACGGGAGTTATTAAATAATTCTGAGAACATTGAATGAAAAACTGTGTCTCAAATTGTGTGTACAATTGCCTCTAGGATATATCTGATGATGACAAAATTTGTAAGTAGTGAAATGTCGTATTTAACGGTCTACATACTTTAGAAGAGTAATATGCATCCTTCCAAGGCGTTTAATTTTACATTATGACGCTTTAGACTTCTACAAACACCTGACTTAAGTACATCAAAAGTAAACTCAAGGCTTTGATGTACGAAGACTCGAAATTTGGGTGCTATGTCCGTACGCCTCATATACCATCGAATCTTGTATCTGTAGAGCTCACTCAGCAACAGATCCTACTTTGTTTTCGAAGCGGTGACGATAAAATGGGAGCTGAAATATAAGCCATCAATTATGGTTAACTCAGGGATAACCTATGTCCAGAGGCAGCCACTGTGGCTCGTTATAATTTCATACAACACTTCTTTATAGCTAGCAGCTCGATTGTGCGTCTCTGAAAGCTAAAATCGTAAATTCACACCATCGTTGACAACATCAGACAAACATTTCATATTTGCCTTGTCAGTTACTCGAATTTCCCGAAATGTGCTAACGTGTTTAAAGGAAATGCCTTTAGCGTCATTTCATCGCCATATTTGTAATCCGAAAAATAGCCGTTATTTACAGTCAACGTTATTTGCTTTTATTTGGAATCAACGTGTGTCGTACCTATATTACGCACTGACTGAGTAATTCAAACGACACATAAGAGCTAGGTAAAAATAAACGTCTGAGATGGGTATTGCAGCCAGCTGCAGAGTGCACATTTGGATGCTGATTAAGTGTACTCAGACTGAGACTGACTATTGAGGCATAAACAAGTGAGTCATCTATGTTCTGCTGATTCAAAGAGAAGTAAAAAAAAAAAATGGTTCAAATGGCTCTGAGCACTATGCGACTTAACTTCTGAGGTCATCAGTCGCCTAGAACTTAGACCTAATTAAACCCAACTAACCTAAGGACATCACACTTATCCATGCCCGAGGCAGGATTCGAACCTGCGACCGTAGCGGTCGCTCGGCGCCAGACTGTAGCGCCTAGAACCACACGGCCACTCCGGCCGGCGAGAAGTAACAGCCGAAGTGGAATGATGTTTACTGTGTCTCTTTTAGTATAAATAAAAACCCATACTTGAGGTAGTTTCGAAAGTTCGGCACTGTATCACATTCTTTCAGTCTGCGATAGTACACAAGTATTGTTCGATAATTTAAAATATAGGGAAGAAGTGTGATGGAATAAACCACTGAAATGGGAAAGAGTTGCTTGGCCGATTATAATTGAAAGACAGTGGTTCAGGACAATTTTTTTTTCCTTTCTTCAACTGCAGTACGACAAGCAACATTAGCGAATGATGATGAGAACACGCAGTCGCAGAGAAATATGAAACTGGCGATTCAGTGTAAATCCGATGGTCTCAGAAGCAAATCAGCGCCAAGGAGAAAACCTGCCTTCGGTCGTTTCGTGCGCCCGCGAGGGAGCTGCGTCCCCAGGCGCACCTGTTAGCTGACTGCGAGACTCGCCGCCAGGTGGCAGCACCTCTCGAGGCGGGGAAGACGCTCTCGTTGCCTGCGTTGTCGGAGCGAGAATGCCCTGTCACAAAAATACGCAGCGAAGCACGCGCCTAACTCGCCATGCAGTTGTCGATACAGTGAGGTAAATGATAGAGGTTTACAGTAAACGAATATAATACCGAACTGCAGCGACTAATAGTACAAGGAGACAGTATCTTAATAATTCTATAATTTCAGCACAGGTCGTTCAGTTCTCCTAGATGACAGATTCAATGTCTTACGTCACATTACATTTATTAATGGACAAAAAGGAACTACGGAATATAAGACGCACCTTAATTTTAAGGATATTTTAAAAATGTTTTCATCCATTTTTGTTATTAGATTGCAAAACCAGATTTAAAGATTCTTTGTTTAAAAAACCAAATTTACCTTTAAAATCCCTGAAAACCGTCATCTCAACTTTCTTCTTCTTCTTCTTCTTCTTCCCGTTCGTCGTCGTCGTTGTCCTCTTCGTAGGTCTTCACTGTCATCTGAGCGTTACTTATGTCGCACTTCTTGAAAGATTTAACAATAATGCTTTCTCTCACTCGGGATCACGATTATTTTATCCACGGTACACTTGTTTGATTGTAGGTCGTTTCAAAGCTCCCTTCGGCGTGAATTCATGTTGGATTTCACCCATCATCCATATATACTCTTTGAATGGTTTATTTATCGTGACATCAAGAGGCTACAGTTGTGAAGTAAGTTCCCTCGGAGTAACAGTAAGCTCTGTATTTCCCTGTCTCTCCACAGAATTTTTCAAATGACTACTAAACTGATCTAGCATAAGAACAGAACTCTTCATCAATAAATCACCTTCCCCTCTCTCCCACACTCTGTTATTCCATAATTTCATACCAGCCTCTCTATCCAACCCTTCTCATGCACGTGAAGAACACCTGGCGGTATTTCAGAAGGTTTCGGATATTTATTTATTTATTTATTTTTTTGCAGTGGAAAATGATCATTGGATTAAGCTAAGTACCGTCAGCGTAACATGAAAGGACAACAGTGTAGTGCACTTTTTCATGTCCACTTGCTTTTATAGCTGCAGTTTTAGCACCTTTCATAGCAAGAGTTCTGTACTCGGCACATCAAATATCTGAGGAGTTTCGTCCGTATTCACTGTTTGGCTTAGTTCCACACTGGTTTTCTTTCGATGTTGAACAGTAAGGCGATGGAAAGATAATAATTTCTATTCATATTCTTGTGACATTTTCTGAGGTATTTTGGTTCTTCTTCGCATGCTAAGCTCATGACGCTTCATAAATGTGTACACCAACTAACTCCACCCTTAAAATCTGTTAAGTTCCACTGTAGCATTAGTTTACGAGCCTGTATTTTAATCAGTTTTTTATTACTTCCAATGACAATTTGAGGATGTGCTTGAATCCATTCCAATACGTTATCTTCTAGTTTTGGACATTTTGCATTCGGTTCTCTATTTGCACATTTAATCTTCCTCATCTTTTCAGTTTTCGTTACTAGCTTGCCAATCGCGAATGGTGGAGGGCCGAAATGCCACTCAGCTGCTCTGTTTCCATATTCTTCTGTATATGCTATTACTTTGAGTTTACAGCCCGCATCATATGAATACCTTTTTTTTTCATTACGAAACTAGCTACTAACAAAAGTATTGTACAATTACCGATTACACAAATCACTTTCAGTTCAAGTTCGCTGGCACCGTAGACTGTAGTGACGCATCGTAGGATGGACAGTGTTCCGGGTTCGTGAAGTCGGGGCGAGAAGGAGACAGCGTTAGCAAACTCGTGAATGCCCGCAACTCATGTCAGTCGCATCGGTGCATTGCTGCTGTCTGTTGAATCCAATGTTGCCAGACAGAGCTAGGTTTCGCGGCATCGAATATATGGCCATTCTTAAGACCGGCGGCAATTTTAAATCAAACAATAGACATTTTTACATTAATTTCGAGTATAAGACACACCTGAATTTTTGAGACAATTTTTCGAAGAAAAATGTGCGTCTTACAGTCCGCAAAACACGGTAGCTGCCAAACGTGGTTTCAAACACAATTGTGTTATGACTTTCTAAATGTTCGTGTGAATCCAAAGAACAACTCCTCGACAGGCAATTACAGTTCAGTACCTCAATCGGTAAAAGCAGAGCCCTTACAGGCTGACTTTGTTGCCGTCTGTCCGACTGTTCACAACCCATTTTCAGAAACGTGCAGACGTATCATGTTGAAAAAAGTGAATCTTTTAAGTCAATGCAATCAAAAGACATGACCATTTATGTCACATATTTTAATACGCGTAAACTCATTCATCAAAATCTACAGCGTACTTCCCGTCGACCTAGAATAATTCAATTTGACAAGAAGCAAGCTTCACGGTACAACTAAAGATAAAAAAAAATACGAAAATTGTTAATTTGTTATTGCACCACAAGAAAAATGTTTTTTCACTTGTCATCAAATTGTCTGTACAACTCTTTCTTAAGACCCCTTTTTCTAAGGAACTGTTAGACATATCAATTGAAATTTATGTCAAATACTAAGGCCTACAGTCCCTTGGTGGTACAACAAACACTAGCTTCTAATTCTATGCAGTCAAAAGATACGGCCACTTAAGTCACATACTTCGATATTCGCAAACGTACTCACTAAAATCTATTACGACTGTATCTAACGGTTACTTCTGAGTAGTTACTCTGCCTAGCAGCATTCTATACGAGCAAACCGGTTGCGACTTTTGTCTCATATTGCTCGTACCTTAGGTATTTAAGCTACCCACGGCTCTGTTTAAAAACTATGACTCGATGTAGTCATACGGTCGAGTCGCCCATGTCTGCTTTCATGCCGCGCAGTTAACTTGCTGCAAACAATAATTTGTAACTGTGATCCTGCAGTCAAATAGTCTGTGTATTAGGTAGAATTCCGAATTAATAAAATATACACAGCCGGCCTCGGTGGCCGAGCGGTTCTGGGCGTTACAGTCTGAAACCACGCGACCGCTACGGTCGCAGGTTCGAATCCTGCCTCGGGCATGGATGTGTGTGATGTCCTTAGGTTTAAGTAGTTCTAAGTTCTAGGGGACTGACGATCTCAGAAGTTAAGTCCCATAGTGCTCAGAGCCATAAAATATACACAAATACAAAATAGAACTTAATAATTTAATAACAGGAGTCCCATTCTATCGTATGTAATTGGTGTAAAGGGCAGAGAGTTATGTTGACTAATGGTTATTAAAGAAAGAACATCTGAAATAAACCGGAAATTGGCCTTTGATATTCAGTTAATATACAGACAGAAAATACCCGTATCAAGTGGAATAAATTTACGTTGAAAGCGTTACGAGAATGGTAGCAAAATCCCCAAACTACATACTCATTAAAGATACCAGAAAGCTATGTCCACTTCGAGATCAGATTACGCGAAAGATTCACCAGCTGAGAACAGCTCAGAGTTCAATATGATGATTCAGAAATTATCACAAGTGATAGGGAGAATAGTAACTCATACTCTGTCTTTTCTCAGTTCCATAAATCAAGAGGCAAAAGTTAGAGTTCTACACTGGAGCACATTCAGATCTCTCGAAAAATGTCACTTCAGAAGTTAAAACACTGTAGCGGCCGTTCACCGCCCAGAATCAATCACCTATACTACCAAATTAAGCACTTTACCATAGCCAGATCGGCCTTCTTCAGGAACACGACATAAAGTCCAGAATCTCTCCCTTGAGCTCGTCACTCGAAAGTCCCAATCTCGACTCCTGCAGCGTTCCACCACTTTCCAACTCTCATTGGCTGAAGGCCATCCCCACCAAAAACACAACGTTATAGAGCTCCACGGACATAATTTGATTCAACTTGACCACCTCCCGAACCAAACTAATATATCACAACAATATTTAAACAAAACAAATGTTATAAAAATTCTGTTACATTTAGACCACATACAATAAAAATAACGATGGTCCATAAATAAATATGCCAGCATTCTTGCGTATGTGCGCTCACATTAAATGACAACGAATCGTCGTTAAATATAGTTCAAACAATTATTTGGTCCTACTTGTCAGAAGTGTCTTTTGGCACTCTTTTACAAAAGTAGTGTCCGTTAACACATGCGACTGATTACTTTTAAATTAGCACAGGTTTTTAATAGCACTTGTAGTAAACATTTAAATGAAGTTATTGCCACAACAGTAAACTATTCATTAAATAAAAACACAACTAAGACAAAATATGAGATACTCATGCTGCAGTCATTTGCTCCGTGAAGGTGGAGAATACGGTGTTCTGACAAACATTGTCGTAATGAAAAAGATGTAAGGGAATAATAAAATCGATAAAGATTTGTAGCTTTAGGGGTGATAGCTACAGTGCAACGCTATCGTCTGGTTATCGTTTGTTGAAATCGCATGAAGCGGGCTTGCCGCTTTAGCCGAGCGGTTCTAGACGCTTCAGCCTGGAATCGCACGACCGCTATGATCGCAGGTTAGAATCCTGCCTCGGGCATGGATGTGTGTGATGTCCTTAGGTTAGTTAGGTTTAAGTAGTTCTAAGTTCTAGGGGACTGATGACCTCAGATGTTAAGTCCTTTACTGCTCAGAACCATTTGAACCATTTTTTCATGAAGAGATTAAAAGTTGTTTATGCAGTGGTTCGTTGTGTAAATGTGTATTCACTGTGAAATATTAACTTCTGCAATTTTAAAGATATTGAGATACTGGTATATCTGTGGATGCACCCCATTTTATTGAGATGGTAAATATATTCAGATTCCCATTATTATTTGATGTGAGTTATTGTTGAATCTCAAACAGCTATAACTTGGCCATCCTTAAGAGTGTCTGACTCTCCGCCATTTCCTGGAGCGTATTCTGCACAAAGGCAGTTCGAGCATCAGCCGTCCAAATTCCTATTTCTGGGATTTACCGGTTCCGGCGACGCGCTGATTGTCTCTGCACCTACACTATGTGATCAAAAGTATCCGGACACGTGGCAGAAACTTACAAGTTGGTGGCGCCCTCCATCGGTAATGCTGGAATTCAATATGGTGTTGGCCCACACTTAGATTTGATAACAGCTTCCACGCTCGCAGGCATACGATCAATCAGGTGCTGGAAGGTTTCTTGGGGAATGGCAGCCCATCCTTCCCGGAGTGCTGCACTGAGGAGAGGTATCGATGTCGGTTGGTGAGGCCTGGCATGAAGCCGGCGTTCCAAAACATCCCAAAGGTGTTCTGTAGGATTCAGGTCACGACCCTGTCCAGGCCAGATTACAGGGATGTTATTCTCTTGTAACCACTCCGTCAGAGGCCATGCATTATGAAGAGGTGGTCGATCGTGTTAAAAGATGCAATCGGCATCCCCGAATTTCTCTTCAACAGTAGGAAGCAAGAAGGTGCTTAAAACATCAATGTAGGCCTGTGCTGTGATAGTGCCACGCAAAACAACAAGGGATGCAAGCCCCCTCCATGAAAAACACGACTACACGATAACACCACCGCCTCCGAATTTTACTGTTAGCGCTACATATGCTGGCGCATTCGCCATACCCACAACCTGCCATCGGATCGCCACATTGTGTACCGTGATTCGTCACTCCATACAACGATTTTCCACTGTTCAGTTATCCAACGTTTACGCTCCTTACACCAAGCGAGGCGTCGTTTGGCATTCACCGGCGTGATGAGTGGCTTATGAGCAGCCGCTCGACGATATTTTCTCACTTCCCGCCTAAGTGTCACAGTACTTGATGTCGATCCTGATGCAATTTGGAATTCTTGGATGATGGTTTGGATAGATGTCTGCCTTTTACAAGTTAGGACCCTCTTCAACTGTCGGCGGTGTCTGTCAGTCAACAGACGAGGTCGGTCTGTGTACTTAGGTGTTCAACGGGTCCCATCACGTCTCCACTCCACTAACACATCGGAGACATTGGACCCAGGGATGTTTAGGGTGTGGAAATCTCGCGTACAGATGTATGGTACAAGTGACACCCAATCACCTGACCACGTTCGGAGTCCGTGAATACCGCGGAGAGCCCCATACTGTCCTCTCATGATGTCTAATGACTACTGAGGTCGCTGATATGGAGTACCTGGCAGTAGGTGGCAGCACAATGCACGTAATATGATTAAACGTATGTTTTTAGGTATGTCCGGATACTTTTGATCACATGACATCAGATGACCGGAAACGGTTAGCCACCCAGGCTGACCACGCTGCGACTTGTGCCCCGGGCCCACTAGCGTTAAACCGTGGGACAAATTTGCTTACGTCGTACAGATTCTAGGCCGTCTATTAGTTCGCCACATACACGTAATGTTACACTCCAGGGTACTTCCCGTTGGTCTAGAATCATGAAATGTGGCAAGATAAAAGGCTTCACTGTCGAAGTAAAAAAGAAAAAGAAAAATCAGAAATTGTGAATTTTTGCCATTTGTTATCTCACTATCTGTCCATCCGTCTGTTAAGCCCCCTTTTCCTCAGGAAAGGGGAAACGTATCATGCTGAAATTTATGTTCCATAATAAGGTCTATGGCCCCTTCGTGGTGTAATAAACAATAGCTACTAAGTTAGTGCAAATCAAAAGATACTGCCATTCATGTACACTACTGGCCATTAAAATTGCTACACCACGAAGATGACGTGCTACAGACGCGAAATTTAACCGACAGGAAGAAGATGCTGTGATACGCAAATGATTAGCTTTTCAGAGCATTCACACAAGGTTGGCGCCGGTGGCGACACCTACAACGTGCTGACTTGAGGAAAATTTCCAATCGATTTCTTCATACACAGACAGCAGTTGACCGGCGTTGCCTGGTGAAACGTTGTTGTGATGCCTCGTGTAAGGAGGAGAAATGCGTACCATCACGTTTCCGACTTTGATAAAGGTCGGATTGTAACCTATCGCGATTGCGGTTTATCGTATCGCGACGTTGCTGCTCGCGTTGGTCGAGATCCAATGGCTGTTAGCAGAATATGGAATCGGTGGGTTCAGGAGGGTAATACGGAACGCCGTGCTGGATCCCAACGGCCTCGTATCACTAGCAGTCGAGATGACAGGCATCTTATCTGCATGGCTGTAACGGATCGTGCAGCCATGTCTTGATCCCCGAGTCCACAGATGGGGACGTTTGCAAGAGAACAACCATCTGCACGAACAGTTGGACGACGTTTGCAGCAGCATGGACTATCAGCTCGGAGACCATGGCTGCGGTTACCCTTGACTCTGCATCACAGACAGGAGCGCCTGCGATGGTGTACTCAACCACGAACCTGGATGCGCGAATGGCAAAACGCCGTTTTTCCATTATTTCCAGGTTCTGTTTACAGCATCATGATGGTCGCATACGTGTTTGGCGACATCGCGGTGAACGCACATTGGAAGCGTGTATTCGTCATCGCCATACTCGCGTATCAACAGGCGTGATGGTATGGGGTGCCATTGGTTACGCGTCTCGGTCACCTTTTGTTCGCATTGACGGCACTTTGAACAGTGGACGTTACGTTTCAGATGTGTTACGACCCGTGGCTCTACCCTTCATTCGACCCCTGCGAAATCCTACATTTCAGCAGGATAATGCACGACCGCATGTTGCAGGTCCTGTACGGGCGTTACTGGATACAGGAAATGTTCGACTGCTGCCCTTGCCAGCACAGTCTCCAGATCTCTCACCAACTGAAAACGTCTGGTCAATGGTGGCCGAGCAACTGGCTCCTCACAATATATCAGTCACTATCTTGATGAACTGTGGTACCGTGTTGAAGCTGCCTTGGCAGCTGTACCTGTACACGCCATCCAAGCCCTGTTTGACTCAAAGCCCGGGCGTATCAAGGCGGTTAATACGGCCAGAGGTGGTTGTTCTGGGTACTGATTTCTCAGGATCTATGCACCAAAATTGCGTGAAAATGTAATCACATGTCAGTTCTAGTATAATATATTTCTCCAATGAATACCCGTATATCACCTGCATTTCTTCTTGGTGTAGCAATTTTAATGGGCAGTAGTGTAATATATTTTGATACCAACTCCGATTTACCTGCAACCAAAAAAATTTGCCTAAAAGCAAGGTTTCACACAGCAAACGAGGGAAAAAAAATCCTAACATTGTTAATCTATAACTATATTGCACGAAGAAAAATTCTTTTGGTGTTTGTTATCCGACTTCAAACTTGAAATTAAAACATTTTCGAAAGTTTTGGAACCCCTTCTACCGATATTTAGCCAGAATCAAAGTAGATAACAGGCAAAAATCTTCGAAACACTAGATTGTGCGATGGAGGAACTGTCATCACTTCTGTCTCTATGCCGTTCATTTTTGGAACGTAACCTACAAGCAGCTTCGAGACAGAAGTGATGACACTTTCTGCAGGACCTGACCATCATTTTGCAGGACAATGTTCAAGCACGTACAGTGCAAGCTGTTACTGATTTGTTTAACTGTTGTGGCTACTAAGTGCTATACCACATACTGCACTCCCCTGACTTAAGTTCAACTCGATTCCTGAACTGAAGGAAACACTTCACGGCATTCTCTTTAGAACTGGTACAAATTCGTCGGACAATAGACCGCGCCGCTCGAACTATCAACACAACTGACGCTGCTAAAGAGTATCGTACGACTCCCACATCGCTGGCAACGGGTTATACACAATGCTGGTGACTACTTTGAAGGTCAGTAAAACTTTGAAACACGAATCTATTTTGTACGAGCTGTAAATAAATAATTGCAATTATTAAAGTTCCAACTCTCGTGTATTACGTTTGAATGTAAGATGCTGCAGACACAACGTAAGCACCCCACCTGCATGGGAAGTAGTTTGACATTTTAATCTTATTTGTTAGTAATACATCATATGTAATGAAACTTGAGAGACGCTTTGAAATGCAATAATTCATGTTTCGATAGCTAAGCCTTGTTTGTCAAGTAGCGCAGGTGCTAATTTCGACCATCTGACAAATGCTCCCCTTTATGGATTTCGCTTTTTATTTCTTTTCTGGAGATGGCTAGGAACAAATGGAAGAGTTTCGCACGGGAAAATATTAGGAAGGTGATGGAAGCCATTAGAAATGAAGAAACTGGATTCCTAAAGTGTTTGAAGTGCAAAAATCTACACTTTTGGATTACGTAAAGGCAGGTAACTTGGAAGAGAAGCTGAGGCCTAGGATAGGCAGAAAATGTGCTTTAGGAAGAGCTTTCAGCTCAAGACAAGTGAAAAAGCAAGAGAGGGCAATTTTAGGGGAAAACATCGATGCCGCAAAAGGCCACCAGAAGGACTCAAAGATAGCTAAAATGAGTAGGCCACAAACAAAATCGAAATATGAGTTACCATCTGCTGTGGATACCGAAAGTTCTGTTTCCCTTGTCTCAACGAATGATAAAGACGACTTACATGAGGAATGCATCTATTATTAAATCTAAAGAAGATTGGATAAGGTTTTTAGAAAGTTTTCGTTGAGAACATGAACTGACCGCTGGAATTGAGAAATGTGGTTGAAAGACGCATAAATGTGAAAACTGCAAATGATAGCGTCAAAGTAGTTGTAAGTGTATCATTATTATAATCAAATCAGAAAATCACAACATTACTTTTCGTACTTTTGGTAATAAAACAAGATTCCTATAGGTATGCAGTCTCGAATTTTCCTTATGAGATAAACGTATTCGAAATTGAGAACCACACTATCTATTCCACACCGTAATTGAAAACGGAAACCACGTGTGTACGTGTACCTCACCCCTCATGGTAATGTACATGTGCGTCAGTGAGAAAGACCAATAAAAAAGTGTTAGCATGTGGACGTAATGTGCTGTTCCAGTCTCTTCTGTACCTAAGGTCCATCACCGTTCCCTTTGGATCCCTACGTAATTCGGTGCTCTCCGATACACACGATCAAGCAGCTGGTACTCAAGCGTCAACTTTAGGTTACAATATCTCCGGATCTAATTAACATTTTACAATGCAACAAACGGCACTGATTACGTATTTGTTTATATGTTCAGATGTGTTAACAAAACTAACGGGGTTCCATTTAAAAAAACGTAGGTTTGTGTTAAAAAACATACTTCCGTGCATTTTTTTTATGGTTTGTATTAACCAATTACACTAGCCCCTCTCCTCACGTTCGGTCTGTGGAATCGATTCGTCAGTATTTGATGTGGTTTACGAAATATATCCAGCGGTAATGTTAGGTGACTCACTCAGTATAACCAAAATCTATCATGTTTTACATCTGTTAGTATTTTCGGGAGGTTTCAGTTGACTTTTAACCAACCATATCCTTTGATTTCTTTACCTGTCCGAAAATAAGGCACTATACCGTAATTCTTTTCCACTTTTCATCAGTAAATTTAATCGCTGAACATTTCTTTAGTTTCATTCATTGCTTCGTCGATATAAGTGTTAAACTTAAGAGAAGAAAGACAACGTCTCTGTCTTACGTCCTTTCTAATCATTGCCTTTCTCTCTTGGTCTTCCATTTTTATTCCTACGTCTCCATCCTTGTAGGTGTTGTATATTATCTTTGTCTATATCGTTTATCTATTATTCTTTACAAACATATTCCACAAAATTACAATGACGAAAACTTCTCTACGTCGGTAAATTGCATGAACGAGTCTTAATTTTTCTCAAGTCTTGCTTCCACTACGGATCGTAACATTAGAAATACTGATCTCGTGTCTCTAACTTTCCTCAGTTGAAACCGATCGCCATCTAATAAATCCTCAAATCTGTTTTCCGTTCTTCTGTCCATTACTCCCGTCAGAAATTTCGGTGCATGAGCTGTCAGCCTAATTCTGTGGCTTTGATAGAGTCTACATCCACATCTTCAATCCATAAAGCACCTTAAGGTAGATGGCGGAGGGTACTTTCTGTGCCATTGTTACTTCCCAGGTTTTCCAGTCCGACTGCGACGGATGCATCGGAAGAACGGTTGTTGGTAGGCTTCCGAGTAAACTCTAAAGTCTCTAATTTCACTTTCACGATCTTTTCTCGAGGTATACGTTAGAGGGAGCAACGTATTGGTTCACTTATGGACGCTGAATATGTGAATTAAAATTTGTGAGACGACCGGGACTACAAACCAGGTCTGGTTGCTCACTATGCAGGAATGCTGGCCATTACACGACCGCTGCTCTATCACTAACATTGCTGCATGGACTACCCTAGTCCAATGCCTTCCCCAACACAAACTTAAAAAAAAATGGCTCTGAGTACTATGGGACTTAACATCTGTGGTCATCAGTCCCCTAGAACTTAGAACTACTTAAATCTAACTAACCTATGGACATCAAATACATCCATGCCCGAGGCAGAATTCGAACCTGCGACCGTTGCAGAACGCGGTTCCGGACTGCGCGCCTAGAACCGCTAGACCACCGCGGCCGGCAGACACAAACTTCAATTCATATTTTTTCCCCTAAATCGTCACCATAGCCAGGGCTCTCCGGCATTGGAATAGCACCCCAGTGATGGACGTAATGGGGAAATCCTGTAGCTCAGCTGATCGTATGGATCTCATAATCAAATTTTCCACGAGACAGCATCCACCATTATTGTAGGTAAAGATGAGACTTAAATGTCTCTAGGAAAATTTAATTACAAGACCTTCTGGGAAAGTACGCTCTCAGAACTTTCGTAGTAAACCACACTGCGATGCAAGAGGCCTTCTGCCACCGTAGTTGGCTGATCATCTCCGTAACGCTTTCGCGGTTACTAAATGAACCTGTGACGAAACGTGCTGCTCTTTTTTAGAACTTCTTAGTCCGCTAAGGGTCCCGAATTGACGACCAATATTCAAGTACTGCTCGAACGAGTGTTTCTCTAGCTATCTCTTTTATATGTGGACTACACTACCTGAGGATCCTTCCAACGAATTTCAGTTTGGCACCTGGCTTACCTGCGGTTAGTTTTATGCAGTCGTCAGACAATTCCAGAAGAAAGATTTCATCCTGCAGTGGAGTTGCATTGTAATTAGGCTTCCTAGGCAATTTAATCTGTGTATCGGATCGGTACGCGTTTCCGCAAACATGATTTCAGCTGCCGATTCTCAATCCATTTCGTCGAACTAAAAACAGTTATAGAAGTTACTGCGCCAGAAATTGCCATTCGTTTTCAGAAATACACCATCTCACAACAAAGAAAGGAGGAAACAAACTGAAACTTCACGGTTTCAGTGAGTGTCTGATGCTACTGCGCTGATTAGAAAATAAAGTAAAATTTACAAAGCGCTTGTCAAAGCGCTGCACAGTCTATCTTCTGACGTTTGGTATAGACAACTACATCATCTGCGAATAGCGTTAAAAAGCATCCGACGCTTTCTACAAGATATTGAAATGTATTCTAAACAGCAACGGTCTTATCATAGTTCCCTGGTGTCTCTGGACAGTATCTTTACATCTGTCGAATTTGTTCCGTTAAGAGTTCTATCTGCAAGGAAGTACTGAATCCAATCGCAAGTCCGCTCCGATACTCCGTAACGCTCTCTCGCCGACTAAACAATCCTGTGACGAGATACGCCGCTCTTCGATTGATCTTCGCTAGCTCTTTTCAGGCCTACCTTGTAAGGATACCATATTGATAAACAGTATTCAACAATCGGTCGAGCCAATGACTTATAAGCCACTTCCTTCGTGAATCTGTATAATTTCCTTAAGATTTTTTCTATGAATCTGTCTGGTATCCGCTTTTCCTACTACGTGTTTTATGTGGTCATTCCACTTACGGTTTCTCTGGACAGTTACTCCTAGATATTTTACCGGTAGATATTGATTGCAGTAGTTTCTCATCAAGAGTGTTGTTGTAAGAGAGAGATTTGCTTTTCATATGTATGCGCAATATGCTACATTTGTTTACGTTCAGTGTCGCTACCAGAGCCTGCACCAGTCATCAGTTTTCTTGATGTCATTCTGTGCAAATCGTTATGATCTTCTTCTTCTGGCTTTGCTAAATTGTATAGCAATCACTATATTGTGATAGGACCGTAAATGTCTATATGTATATGTAACTGTTTACAATACATACAGGGTGTTTCAAAAATGACCGGTATATTTGAAACGGCTATAAAAACTAAACGAGCAGCGATAGAAATACACCGTTTGTTGCAATATGCTTGGGACAACAGTACATTTTCAGGCAGACAAACTTTCGAAATTACAGTAGTTACAATTTTCAACAACAGATGGCCCTGCGGTCTGGGAAACTCTATAGTACGATATTTTCCACATATCCACCATGCGTAGCAATAATATGGCGTAGTCTCTGAATGAAATTACCCGAAACCTTTGACAACGTGTCTGGCGGAATGGCTTCACATGCAGATGAGATGTACTGCTTCAGCTGTTCAATTGTTTCTGGATTCTGGCGGTACACCTGGTCTTTCAAGTGTCCCCACAGAAAGAAGTCTGGCGAATAGGGAGGCCAATCCACGCCGCCTCCTATATGTTTCGGATAGCCCAAAGCAATCACACGATCATCGAAATATTCATTCAGGAAATTAAAGACGTCGACCGTGCGATGTGGCCGGGCACCATCTTGCATAAACCACGAGGTGTTCGCAGTGTCGTCTAAGGCAGTTTGTACCGCCACAAATTCACGAAGAATGTCCAGATAGCGTGATGCAGTAATCATTTCGGATCTGAAAAATGGGCCAATGATTCCTTTGGAAGAAATGGCGGCCCAGACCAGTACTTTTTGAGGATGCAGGGACGATGGGACTGCAACATGGGGCTTTTCGGTTCCCCATATGCGCCAGTTCTGTTTATTGACGAAGCCGTCCAGGTAAAAATAAGCTTCGTCAGTAAACCAAATGCTGCCCACATGCATATCGCCGTCATCAATCCTGTGCACTATATCGTTAGCGAATGTCTCTCGTGCAGCAATGGTAGCGGCGCTGAGGGGTTGCCGCGTTTGAATTTTGTATGGATAGAGGTGTAAACTCTGGCGCATGAGACGATACGTGGACGTTGGCGTCATTTGGACCGCAGCTGCAACACGGCGAACGGAAAACCGAGGCCGCTGTTGGATCACCTGCTGCACTAGCTGCGCGTTGCCCTCTGTGGTTGCCGTACGCGGTCGCCCTACCTTTCCAGCACGTTCATCCGTCACGTTCCCAGTCCGTTGAAATTTTTCAAATAGATCCTTTATTGTATCGCTTTTCGGTCCTTTGGTTACATTAAACCTCCGTTGAAAACTTCGTCTTGTTGCAACAACACTGTGTTCTAGGCGGTGGAATTCCAACACCAGAAAAATCCTCTGTTCTAAGGAATAAACCATGTTTTCTACAGCAAACTTGCACGTTGTGAACATCACACGCTTACAGCAGAAAGACGACCTACAGAATGGCGCACCCACAGACTGCGTTGTCTTCTATATCTTTCACATCACTTGCAGCGCCATCTGTTGTTGAAAATTGTAACTACTGTAATTTCGAAAGTTTGTCTGCCTGAAAATGTACTGTTGTCCCAAGCATAGTGCAAAAAACGGTGTATTTCTATCGCTGCTCGTTTAGTTTTTATTGTCGTTTCAAATATACCGGTCATTTTTGAAACACCCTGTATATTCTCGAATTCTATTTGCAAGGAAGTCTTGAATCCAATCGCAAATCTGGTCCAATATTCGATAAGTACGTATTTTTCCACGAAACGACAGTGAGGCACAATGTCAACTGCATCCCTGAAGTCAAGGAACCTGAGCGTTTAGTCCACTGTGCTGTGGACCTCATGGAGGAACAGAGCGAGCAGAGTTTCGCTGGATCTTTATTTGCGAAATCCATGTTGATTTTTATAGAGGAGATGGACACTTTCCAAAAACATCATAATTCGTGAGCATAAAACATATTCTATAACTCTACAACAGATTGACGCCAACGATATAGGTCTGTAATTGTGTGAATATGTCTTACGGCCTTTCTTAAAACGGGGAATAAGCTGCGCTTTTTTGCCAGTCGTTAGGTACCTTTTATAAGCTACTGTAGCTACTTTTCAATTCCGCGATCGGTTATCTCTGTGTCTGGCATTTTGACGTTCGTACGACGAAATGGCAGACATTTAGATTACGGAGCGCGGAATTGAAAAGCAACTAGAGTTGACTTCCGCGCTGCTACCATACATGCTCTATTGGGGACAAATCTGCGGATCTTGCTGGCCACGAGTGTACCTAAACATCACGCAGACCTTGAGGTAGATACATGTGCAACGTGTGCAAGACCACTGTCCTGTTGAAAAATGGCACCACGATGCTGCCGCATGATATGTAACACGGGAGGGTGCAGGATGTAACCTCCCCCTCACTTATCGACCTTAATGACAGTGAAAAATTAAACCGCGTGTACCTAATGGAAATTTGGGAAAAGCAAATCGTCACCGAAGTTAATCTGTCGGTAAAGAGGGAGGAAAGGGTTACATCTAAATGAAAGGAAAAATGCAAATGAAACTGGTGGAAATTAATTTTGAAAAGGGGTAAAGTTAATAATGAACGTAAATGTGCGGCCGTTACGTCAACAATTAACTAGCGGTAATTAGATATTTGAGATTTGGGGGAAATTACGGTCGCCAGTCCTAGGGACAATTACTATAGTAACTGAAAAAGAAAGGTTATTACACATATAATTAACGCTAGAAGCGTGGCAACTGAAGGTTGACACGTGTAGTGTGAAAACTGAAAGTTTGTCAGAAGTAATAAATTTCGCTACACTCTGACTTAATTTAGCAAAAGAATTAATAAAACCGCAAAACTGAAAGTTAATTTAGTGACTGAGAGTAATAGTGAACTTTGTTTCTGAAGCATATCGAAATTCAGTAAAATACAGTTAGTCTTGGGCTACCTCAACGAACATTTCAAAAGCTACTTGAATCTACGCCATTTAGAAATAAGAGATATAACTTTGAACTTGAATTAAATGATTCTGAACAATTAACAATAGTAAAATTTAGTACGTACCAAGCTGAGCTGCAGTCACAGGTAAGCTAAAATACGGTAACAAAACTCGCACTCTTAATTTGTGCTTGTGCAATCTAAATATTGTAGCCAGCTATGAATACTTTAACTGAACTTTGAAATTAAAGCAGTGAAATCGAATTATATTGTTTTAATGCTGGCGTTTGAATTTCAACGACAGTCGGGTTCATTTCGGAAAAGGAAGGGACCCTGCTTGGCAATGCAATTGGGACAATGAGCAACAAAGGTTCATGCTAAGTTGCTGTAATTTTGTGATGCAACAATTTTAAAAGTTTGAAAAGCTGAGGTCTGCCATACAGTTCTAAAACTTTGTGTTTCCAGTCTTCCTTTGTTGCTGATCCGGGAAGAAAATTAATTCCGCCTTCCGTACCCGCAAGTACAAAGAATGCCGACAGCGGCACAAGAGCCGACAGCGGCTCCGCCTCGCCAGTATTGTTGCGCCCGCCTGTGCGGCACGCTTGATCTCACTCGCCCTTGTAACGGCATTTCCAGAACGTACATTTCACTGAATTCTTTCGGAAAAACCCACTCCCGAGTAATCTCAAGGAGTCCATTAACACTATCACAGTGGATAACTCAACACTGTCCATCACACGAATGTACTAGCCTGAAACTTAAAACAGCGTCTAAGTACATCGGCAATGACTAGTAAATCACATATTTATGAAATCTTACAGCTAGTTACAAAATCATATTTACATTGCTTAATCTACTGTGACTCAGCTGAAAACTTAAAATAGCAGCCTGGATTTTTCAGTTGATTATTAATCAATTCCTCTTCAATCATTTAGTCAAAATTATTTACTTATTAATTACAACTTCTTTGCCATGCTTTTGCCTGACCAAAAGGACATTAATCTAGCAAACCTTAAATCTTACACTCTATATTTACATACTGTACAAATTACCCATTCTGTGGTATTAATCGATCCTAGGTTGGTACAATTTCAAGTCTACAATGTTCCGTATACCTAATAGTTTTCCAGAGCTTGGATACACTAAGCAATAAGCATTTGTGTGAGGTACACCAATGACTTTATATGGTCCATTATAAACAAACTTAAATTTAGAGATTTCATTGTCTATCTCGCTCGATTTCTCATGAGCTTTTACAAGTACTAAGTCTCCGATTGCAAACTTAGCAAAACGAGCTTTAGGGTCATGACGACGTATGCGAGCATCGGCTTTTAGCTTCATTACTTCCCGCAAACGATCTTTTTTCACACCAATACTAATGTCAATCCGTGGAGGGAATTTGATTATCTCTTCCAATTCACTTTCTACACTTTTGTCAATGCCGAGATTCCTCACGTTACGGCGGTTCAAATTCATTCCTACGTCAATGTCATCCGGCCAGTTAACAATGTGAATAGGCTGGTTTTGCCTATGCACATCGTCTCCTGCCTCGTCAAAACTAACTACTATTGCTTTATCTTGTGACGTACATGTCAAAGTTTTGCTTTCGCAATTAATCACTGCACGGTACTTTAATAGCCAATCTAACCCGATGATTACTTCCGTAGTTAAGTCTGGCACGACGACAAACTCTTGTTCAAATCGTGCCCCACATATCTCGAAATTGACAAAAATCTGTTTTGTGACAGGTTTACACCGTGGCGTATCGTTGGGCAGTCAGAGTTCCGTCAGTCACTGCCCGCCGTAGCCCGAAATCATACACGATGGCACCTCTCACTATGGAAATGAAATGAGCGTTTGGCGTCTTTGGCCGGGAGGCCCCTTACGGGGCAGGTCCGGCCGCCTTGGTGCAGGTCTTATTACATTCGATGCCACATCGGGCGACCTGCGCCCCAGATGGGGATGAAATGATGATGAAGACAACACAACACCCAGTCCCTGAGCAGGGAAAACCCCCGACCCAGCCGGGAATCGAACCCGGGCCACTGAGGACGGTAGTCTGTCACGCTGACCATTCAGCTATCGGGGTGGACACCTCTCACCATGATGCCAGGAATAATATCGCTGTGACTCTCCGAAACATTGGGAAAATGGGTCCTCTCTACAGGCAGCTAACGATCTGGGATGGTGCAAAACCGAGATTCATGCCTGAACAAAATGCGACGCCGTTCATCCAAAATGTTTTCTAGTTGCGACAACTGTGGTTGAATGCATTTCACATAACCACTATGAAAACAAATGAATGCTATTTCTCTTTCCACAATGAAGGGATAACTGTTCGCAAAGGAGCGAATTAATTGTCTTCTTTCACTGATGATTATATCAATCACCACGTTTCATCTCAGACAGTTTTTGGTTGGATGTGTGGGACAAAATAACTGTCTAGCCCTAACGTACAAGAATTTTGGACAGATCCAACTACTGCTTCCAAGTACTGGTCGCTTATGATCAGTCAAAGCGTAAGTTGACTATATAATGGTTGCAGCTAAGAAGAACAGATTTTCTGTAAAAAATGACTCCTCAAATGATATTATTAATTTTGGTGAATGGTGGGTGATCTATTATTGGAAAATTGGGGTGTCTTTAGAAAGTCAAGGCAGAAATATACATAAATCTGTAACAGTGTCATTGCAGCACTCGAACTTCATGTATTTAGACCATCGTAACATCAGAGCAGGTCATTTATTGGCACATCCTTATACAGGAAGTTTAACAGAACTCCTATTTGACCTTGGAATTTAAGGAGAACATGAAAAGTTCTCGTTACGTAATGCTTATGGAGGACCGGAATCAATTAAGCTCAAGAAAATGCAGGTCATTCGTAGTCTGATATGTTACATTTCTTTGGAACATAGTAAATTGTATGAGGCGATCTTACAACTGCCAACGGTACACGATAACTGAAAAGAGAGTTCGATATTGATTTGAAAGACGACAGTGTAAAAGGTAGACTGGAGTTACAGGATGCAAAATAAAGCAAAATCTTATTTCTTTGCAACGAGAAAGAACCTGAAATAGTGTATTAATTCCTATAGTTCACTGCAGAAAGCACACATGTCCATATACATATATTATAATAAATTTGTTTCTGCAATACATTTATATAATTTTTTATACAGCTTGGTCTTCATACTTTATATTCTTACAGCTAAATTAAAATAATTGCCTTTTGTCTCGAAATACACTTCAAAAACTGGTTTTTATCTCCAGAAAAGCTGTATTTTTTTGTCTTGTGACCTTTCTAAAACGACTCATACAGTTGTATGCTGACCTCGCACCAGTAGACTTCCATCTATTAGCCCACTCAGCGAAGCTCATCAGGGCGGAGGAATATTAATTTGAAAGATGGAGAGACTGCGAATATTCTTTGCGCCATGATTTATGCCTCACAAGTATATCTACTCTTGTTTCAAGGTGGAAAAGTGAACAAAGATGGTGGTCATATTGAAATATGACGAATTACGAGGGTGAATCAAATGAAAAACTTAAATTTGTAATTACGAATCGAAATTTTGCGCCGTTATCCTGTAAGTTGGTAATCGTGCTACAAACATCATGCAGAATGGTCTGTAGGTGGCAGCATAGTGCAGATGCACACATACCGTCGCAGTATCAGTATAAAGATGGCCGCCCCACTTGCGACTTGCACCAGGGAAGAACAGCGTTCTGTTATTCGGTTTTTGCATAGTGAAACACGTATGTAACGCAGCAGCGATGGCGAGGCATTGTAGCATCTGTGACCAGAGAGTATGCGCTTGACCGCGCGAGTGTTGCGAGCGGTTCTCAGTCAGTAGTAGTCTTTGCGAGTTAGTTGTCGCTATGCAGAGTAGCAGTCAGTCTGTCGTTGCGAGTCTGTCAGTTCAGTCGTTGCGAGTCTGTCAGTTCAGTCGTTGCGAGTCTGTAGCTCTGTCTAGTTGAGAGCAGTACTCAGTCTGTAGTCGTCATGCAGAGCGGTCGGTCAGTAGTAGCAGCCCAGTGCGGTTGTGTGATGTAGGCGGTCGGCAACAATGGTCAAGATGAGGAATAAGGTATACTGTTAATTAATATAATCATTAGATAATGAAAAATTTTATTTATTGTAATTATTCTCCAACAAGTCTCCCAATAATAATTTTTTATTTCAAAAGCATTTTCTCAAAAGTTTAATTTCTTTGAACTAAAGATCTCGTTGCACTTCCCATTTCATTCCACTTCTTTTGAATGAAAATTTCACTAGAATCAAAAAAAAAAAAAAAAAAAAAAAAAAAAAAAAAAAAAAAAAAAACAGAATATTATTATTTGCAATGCAGTTCCTCCAAGCGGTGCGCAGCAACAAGAGCAGATATGTGACATCCTTTTATTCCGAGGTAAGACTTTAATTCTGATTGTTTTACACAGGGCCAAAGACCGATATTTCGGTTTAATTAAATTTTCTTATCACTGAATGGACTTTAAATTTTTGAAGGATTTATAATTGAGTCAGATTGCGTATTTCACATTTTTGTTGCGATTGTCAGTACATTTCATTGTGGGCAGGTTACGCATAGAGCCATGTCCATCAGCATTTCTAATTAGTATATCTGCTCTTATTTGCTTAGATAATTAGGATTTGGCGCAACGCTTTTAATAATATTGTGACTTTCTTTCTACAGGTCAACGGCAATTTGCTGCTTTGTTGTATTTGTGTGTTGCTTTTGCATTGTGCTTATTTGTTTTGTGAATAATTGTGACTATTGCAAAAATGCCGCGAAAGACTGTGAATAGTGTATCGCGAAATATTGTGAATGAAATTACCGACTTAAACAACGTGACCGATAGTAATTGTGATACGCAGCGTAATGATGACAATCCTGCGTTCACTAACAATCAGTGCATTCCAACCACTAATGATGACTTTTACCTTAATGATGAGCAAACGAACTCAATTGTCTCGTCTGTTAATTTGACAATTGATGACGCAGAACGCTCTATTGTAATGAGCGCTGCCCAGCTTAACACACCCGATTCGGAAAACTCAAGTAATGTACAGACAAATCTGTCTAATGAAAATGAACAGATCACACAAAGTAGGGCGGATTTATTTAATTCCGGAACAGTGTCTGACAATGTACATCCGACTGACAAACCTTTTTCGAAATTACAGAATGACCAAATGGTCACGGAAAGCGAGAGAGTTCTAGATCCACCACTAAACAGCACAGAGAATATAAACGCTAATTTTGACTTGGTACGAATTATGACAAGATTGCTACAACAACAGAGTGAAGATATCAAACAACAATTTAGTGAACAGGACAAAAAATTTAATAAAAATGACGAAAATTTCAAACACTTAAATGAAAAACTTGACAATAATGACAAAAAACAAGACAAACTTAGTGAACAGGTCCGACAACAGAGTGAAAATTTCAAACAACTTAGGGAACAGAACAGACAGCTTAGTGAACAAATTAGAGACGTTGCCGCGCAGTGCCATGACACTAAGGAACAGTTGCGCGTGGAAATTGAGGCTTGTTCACGAAAAAATAGCGAAGAAATAAAGTCTGTTGCACAAGAATTAAGGGAAATGCAAACAGCCGCAACAGATACACTCAGAGACGAAATTAGCGGAGTCGCTAAACAGTGCTCTGAAAAAGCTGCACAATTACGGGACGAGTTTAAAGCAATGACGGTAGAACTTTCGCGCACTATGGACGCAAAGATAGACGCGAAATTCGAACAGCAGAACACTCAGATTAACGAGCGCTTTAGTCAGCACATACAGAACAGTGATACGCGTTTCCGCAGATTTATTCAAGATCAAAACAAAGTAAAACGACAAGTCATGGAAACAATCACTGCACAGAGACAAGAGGACAAACGTAAAATATTCGCGAAAGCGAAGACGTATGTAGACAATAATATTACTACAGTGTCCGACAAGATTAATACCATAGAACAATTGAACGCGGAATTACGGGATGAAATTTCTGACCTTAAATCAAAAACAGATACACACACAGTAAATATTCAAACAGTGACAGATAGATTCGAACAGTTAGATCTAACACAGGATTGTGATGTCATCAAAGCTGATGTTAAAAAACTGAGCGAAACTACGCGCAAGTTGCAAAAACAGATTAATGCGTCTGATTCTAAAACCGATGATCAGGTTAAAATACTGACTGAAAAATGTGATGAATTGGCCAGTCGTATTGATGTTATCGAAAATGCTAATGACAATAAATCAGACGATACTGCACCGGTTTCTTTTATCCAAACACCTGAATTTCAAAATTTACAGCTGACAATTAATGAAATCGATTCATCTAACAACACGTTACGTAGGAAGTTATCAAATTTACAACAAGAAGTAACAGAAATGAAAAACACTTCTGTTAATAATACACAACAGACGCCACTTTATGAACATGTGTCAGAGTCACGCAGCGTGTATAATGTGAGCAATTTACAGCAACTACGCGACTTAAAATCCGAAAAGCCACGCGAATTAAAATCTGAAAAGCTACGCAACTTGAAAACCGAAATGACAGAGACGAACAGATTCACACACAAACCCGAATGTGTTCTCAAATTCAGTGACGAGAACGTTGATAATAAGCAGTTTGCATTTGTAAGAAAATGTAAGGAATTTAATAATGGCAGAACACAGATACACGATTTGCACTGTATACGACAATTTATTTTTGTACATTCACCGCTATTACCCGTAATGCAGAAACTAGCTTTGAACCAGAGGCGACAATTTGCTATTGTATTTTCATCAGCATTACGTATTATGCAGAAACTGGAATTAGCAAGAATACAGCGATTTACTTTTGGAATTTTACCGCCATTGCCTATAACACAAAAGCTGAAATTTATTTGCAGTGCGTAATAGACCTCAGGGGATTCATTACGCTTTAATGAATATGTGCCGTAGCGAGCATAGGGCCCCGAGCTGTAGTAGTGCTGTTTCATCTTTAGTTTTCTGCACTGCTGCCTTCTCTTCTACTATCCTTTATATCTATCAAAACTGCTCTTTAACTATTGCTCTACGTAGTATTAAGAATATGTAATGAAAACCGGATATGACAAATCTTTTACCGAATGTGACAATTTTCAGTAGGCACTCCCGTAATGACAACTACCGCCGTAATTTTAATTACAGATAAAATCGTAATCATCAGTATGTGTAAAAGTAAAATTAACAGCAAACGCATTTTTTGGTAACAATAGATGTTTTTCACCACAATAGCATGAAAGTCAACCGCTTAGCATACGTAACCAACAATGCAGTCTACAAGGTCAACCAAACTTTAATGTTTCGCCGCGTGCACGTATAGTCCCAGCCCCAACAAATAGTAACGCATGGCAGCAAAGAAATAACTACGTACAGACAACACACTATTTCAACTCGCATCGCTATGCGCCGTATAGAAATTACTATCATGACAGACGTAAAAATGATGAGCACAATTTTCAGCGTACATTTAATAACAGTCGATCTTATGAGCAGCAACAACATCAGCAACAACAAATAATAATGAATGAAACAGACAATAGGTGTCATCCATAGCGTAACACGTCAGTAAGAAATAACAGAACAGTTCATATAGTGGATATGCCACAACATTCTCCCGTAAATAATAACACATACGATAGATTTTAACCAGATACAGCACAGATTGCATATTACAGTAACGCAAACATTACTTTTGACACGCAGATTTTTGCTCACGAGAATGTTATTTGAAAAATGCTCTGTTGAATGCTCCACTGTTATCGCACCCAGATCTTACTAGAAATTTTTCCATTGCCACCGACAGTTCTAACACCGCTTTAGGCGTACATATTTTTCAGGAAATTGAAGAAGATGGTTCAATAGTAATTAAAAACATCGCATTTGCAAGTCGCATTTTGTCACCTGCTGAACGAAATTATTCCGTTACAGAACTGGAAACATTATGTGTTGTATGGGCTTTTACGAGATTTCGGCACTTTCTTTATGGCAGACATACCACCGTTTACACAGACCATAGAGCTATACAATTTTTGCTTTCAGCTAAATTTACTCACGACAGATTAAGTAGATGGAAACTATATTTACAAGAAGTTAATTTTACGATTGTTCATATTCCCGGCACACAAAATGTTATAGCAGACGCACTATCGCGTTCTCTCAGTAACAATCAGCAAGACGTAGCAACCAACTTCTGCAAAGCAAATTTCAGTGTCATGTACATTCAACAGGTTGCATTTGAAAATTTTATTTCATCGTCATTACAGGACATAGCACAAGAACAAAATAAGGACAATGTGTGGAAAGAAATTAAACACCTTTGGCAAGATAGGAAAAATGTTACGATTAGGAACCACTACACTGTACGCAATGACATTCTGTTTCGCCGCTCTCATCCTGACAGCAACATTTGGTTATTATGCATTCCTGACGAACTGGTTAACAAACTAATTTGGTACACTCATTTAAGTTACGCACATTACGGAGCACGAAAATGTTTTCTTATACTGAGACAGAACTGTTATTTTACCAACATGGAAAAACGTATACGACGAGTTTTAGCGTCTTGTAAAATTTGCCAGAAAGCTAAATCAGACACCACTTCACATATTCCTTCGTTATATCCCATTATACCTGTGAAATTAAGACACATGGCCGCAGTAGATATTTTTGGTCCGATTCCGAGAACTAACAGAGGTTTTTGCTACATTTTTGTCGCTGTTGAGCTCACTTCAAAATTTGTTACTTTCACTCCGTTACGCAAAGCTACTGCTAAAACTGTTTCGAAAGCATTTGTAAAACATTTTCTATTTCATGTAGGGCATGTAATGAAAGTAATTTCTGATAATGGATCTCAATTTCGTAGTAGTGTATGGACACGCATGTTACGAGCTAGAAACATTTCTCCGATCTATATATCCAAGTACCACGCTTCTTCGAACCCTTGTGAAAGATTAATGAAGGAAATTGGTAAGCTGTGCAGAATATACTGCTACAAAAGACATATTGATTGGGATACACACATACTCTCATTCCAAGATGTAATTAATTCCATTCCAAATGAATCCACTATGCTATCTCCGACTGTTATACTGAAAAACGTTGAACCACCGAACAAAATTAAAGAATTAATAGAATTCCCCAAAAATCGTCGCCTACGACACCACGAAATAATTGACATTGCGCTGAACAACATCAAACGTGCCGCAGAGCGCCGGAGAAGACAGCAAAAACAGGTTTGTACACGCCGCGACTTTCACGTTGGACAGAAGATATTAGTACGTACACACTATTTATCCAGCAAACTAAAAGGTAAGTGCAGTAAATTTGAACTTCTATACGCAGGTCCGTATCGGATTCGCAGTATCCCTCACCCCAATGTTGTACACGTCGAAACTTTGAGAACCAGAAAATCGAAAGGCAATCACCATATCTCAAACATTAAACCGTTTATTGAGTGAAACCACTGTATGATTCAACACACTATGATGCCATTTACTAATGCAATTAATTCACCTGACTAATTATTGATGTTTATCGTATTTTTTCTTGACAAGTGCCCGGCAAGGTAAGGTTAGCAGGTCGCTTTTCTTGTCGTTACACATCAGACCGTGCACATTTTCCATTTTTTTGCGTATATGACTGTACTCCAGTTTTGTTTGTATGCACTATGAAATAGTTAAGATATAACACACACCAGTCGACTTTGACATTTTTTTTTTTGCCTTATGACATCTCAACATCGTGACTGTTTCACATTTTTTTTGCTACTGCATTGTATTATTCTGTGTACATTTTTTCGCATCCGAACACTGTCAATGTCTTGGACATATTACGTTTTCTGTCATGTTATGCTGTATGGTTAATTGTGTCACCATAAACCAGTCATTATTTAGTGGGTATAGGATTTAAATGCAAGACATTAATCTTTGTTCATCAATTTCAGAAAGGAATGATGATTCTAAGAAATAAATTTAACATAAATGGGAATTTCACCTACGGAATAAACGAAAGGAGATGCAATAACTTTATGAGGAAGAGTAAATGGATCAGGATTAACAAGCATTAACAAGACTATACTGTACTCATCACAGAATAGCAGTCTTAACTAATTTTTTCTTTCAGAATACAAGGTGATTGATGCAGGCTGTCAGAGAGAACTACACATCTTAGTTTTAGTGATGAAATATGCTAGAGATAAGGAATAGTTATGTAATGAGCAATGAAGTGATTTTTTGCAGATGATAGTGAATACTGATGAATAATGATGAAGGAAATGGTATTATGAATAATGAAGTTTTTCTTTACAGGTGATGATAATGGTGAAGTTATGATGATATGGATAATGAAGTTTTTTTTTTTCTTTATGCTACGTAGTTATTTAAGTATTTGTTGCGGTTTGCTTTGACAGCAGGTGTTACATTGCATAGTAGGATGACGGAAAGTTTTGGAAAGGACAGCTATGGAACACATTTTATACACATTTCACTACTTGTTAATTCGAAGTTCACTACTTTTCAGCATAGTGTGCGTTTCTTCTTTCAGGTCAATAATCCGTTTTTGTATTTTTTCCAGGAGAAGTTTTTCATGACACTTACTAAACCTGTTACTTATTATACCTGTTCTAGTACTTGCATTTTTATATTTTTTACCCATTTGTGTTTATCATTTATAAATGTGATCACATGTACTGCCTTGTTACATAATCTTGCTACAGCTGACTCATGACGAATGACGTTACCTATCCTCATTTGCAGCAATAGGTCAAAAGCAAAAAGTATTATGCCTCAGCAATTAATTATCGATCCCAACGCAATGCATTGCTACCAAAAAAAATGTATTACCAGTCCCACATAATGTCACTAGTTTATGATAATTCTGAATAATACTGATCAACTCTGAATAGCATGTCACTCGAGTAATGACCTCTTAATGAGACTATATTCAAAATAATGCTTTGTCACTAGCTAATAACTGCCAATGTTTATTGTAATGCCTGTGATTACTAATGATTTGACTGTAATTAACTGATTTTTAATAATGACTTTGTAATGATCTGAATAATACTGAATGATGAACTATGTTTTATTCTATTCAATACTTGATGGCCACTGAGTGCCAATAATTAATGTCAATCAACGAAATTGTTATTAATTATGCCATTAATTAACTCTTGTTTTCAATGTTCATACTTTGTAATTGGAAATAAATGTGATCGTTTAATAATGCTTTGTAATTAGGAAAAGACTAATGATTCTTAATAGATTGGAATGACACATAATTAATTAACTATGGTACTGTTTAATAATGCTTTGTAATTAATTAAGGCTAATAATTCTTAGTATATTGAAATGACAAATGATTAATTAATTAACTGTAATTAGACAAATGATTAATTAACGACAAATGATTAATTAACTGTAATTATACAAATGATTAATTAACTGTAATTAGACAAATGATTAATTAATGACAAATGATTAATTAACTGTAATTAGGAAAAGGTTAATGATTCTTAATTATACTCGGTAACTGAAAAGAATGCGATTATTTCATAATATTTTGTAACCAGGAAAAGAAGGCTACTGATTCTATGTAAAACAATTAATGAACATTTTTCTGTAATACTACATACTTGGTACAGAAATGTTCAATAACTGGGCTATGAATGCCACGAACTATCAATGAAGACTGTAATTGTCAATATTATGTGACTTGATGTCCTTCACCTCATAAGCTGACTACCCTGAATTACTGCAATGTCCATTTGTCCTGTTTATCCCAGTGATCATGGAGCACTATATTTGGTTTTGCACTAATTCTACGTTGGTGTGCCTTGTAAGAGTGTGGTGTTGACACGACATGCTGTCCACCACCACCATGAGCGATGAAGACATTATTATGGTCCCACTGTTTGGTGTACCTAATGTACTGCCAAAATGAAAACATGGAACATTACTACGACAGTTCAGTGTCTTGGCTACACTGATAAATTCTGATGGGAAAAGAACTTCAAGTTGTGTCACTTGGTGTTGTACTACTGTGGAAAGATATGGACTTTCAGAGCAGCTGTGTGCAATCTAAAGTGCTACAACCATGATGCAATCCTTCCCTTTCCTATCCTGATTCTTGTCACAAAAAAAAAAAAATTTTTTTTGGTAACATCATTTATGTTCATAGGTTATACATTTTTCGATTCGCTAAACTCCAGTGTGAGTACACTTATGTCACTGGTCGACATGATTTTTGCCATTATGTTTATTTGTTGTGAAAATACTAAAGACATTTTTCAGTGCATGTGCACTTTGGACATGAATTTTTTTTTTTTTTTGCCATTATGTTTATTTGTTGTGAAAATACTAAAGACATTTTTCAGTGCATGTACACTTGTCAACATAATATTTTTTGCCAGTCTGTTTATTTGTTCTGAATATGCTAAAGAATTTTTTCAGTGCCTGTGCACTTTATCTGTCAAAAAGTTTGTATATACTTTTCTGATTTGCTACTATGTTTTGTACTCACATTTTGTCTTTGTCTGATATATTTTGTACTTAGTGCGTGTGCACAACATTTACTTTATGTACTACATCTAATTATTTTTGCCAGTCTGTTTATTTGTTCTGAATATGCTAAAGAATTTTTTCAGTGCCTGTGCACTTTATCTGTCAAATAATTTGTATATACTTTTCTGATTTGCTACTATGTTTTGTACTCACATTTTGTCTTTGTCTGATATATTTTGTACTTAGTGCGTGTGCACAACATTTACTTTATGTACTACATCTAATTATTCTTGCCAGTCTGTTTATTTGTTCTGCATATGCTAAAGAATTTTTTCAGTGCCTGTGCACTTTATCTGTCAAAAAGTTTGTATATACTTTTTTCTGATTTGCTACTATGTTTAGTATTCACATTTTGTCCTTGTCTGATATATTTTGTACTTAGTGCGTGTGCACGACATTTAAATATTCTGTAAGTTGTAGAATTTTGTTAATTAAAGAAAAATTTTGCCGCGCTTGGCAAGTCCAAATGACTCACCATCGCTGCCAAATTTTTGCCCCCCGAGTGGAGGGTTATATGAAACACGTATGTAACGCAGCAGCGATGGCGAGGCATTGTAGCATCTGTGACCAGAGAGTATGCGCTTGACCGCGCGAGTGTTGCGAGCGGTTCTCAGTCAGTAGTAGTCTTTGCGAGTTAGTTGTCGCTATGCAGAGTAGCAGTCAGTCTGTCGTTGCGAGTCTGTCAGTTCAGTCGTTGCGAGTCTGTCAGTTCAGTCGTTGCGAGTCTGTAGCTCTGTCTAGTTGAGAGCAGTACTCAGTCTGTAGTCGTCATGCAGAGCGGTCGGTCAGTAGTAGCAGCCCAGTGCGGTTGTGTGATGTAGGCGGTCGGCAACAATGGTCAAGATGAGGAATAAGGTATACTGTTAATTAATATAATCATTAGATAATGAAAAATTTTATTTATTGTAATTATTCTCCAACAAGTCTCCCAATAATAATTTTTTATTTCAAAAGCATTTTCTCAAAAGTTTAATTTCTTTGAACTAAAGATCTCGTTGCACTTCCCATTTCATTCCACTTCTTTTGAAGGAAAATTTCACTAGAATCAAAAAAAAAAAAAAAAAAAAAAAAAAAAAAAAAAAAAAAAACAGAATATTATTATTTGCAATGCAGTTCCTCCAAGCGGTGCGCAGCAACAAGAGCAGATATGTGACATCCTTTTATTCCGAGGTAAGACTTTAATTCTGATTGTTTTACACAGGGCCAAAGACCGATATTTCGGTTTAATTAAATTTTCTTATCACTGAATGGACTTTAAATTTTTGAAGGATTTATAATTGAGTCAGATTGCGTATTTCACATTTTTGTTGCGATTGTCAGTACATTTCATTGTGGGCAGGTTACGCATAGAGCCATGTCCATCAGCATTTCTAATTAGTATCGTTATTTTCTTTTAAAATTTTTGTAGGGAGGTTACACTTGGCTCCCATTTCTATTAAGTATTGCTGTATTTTCTTTCTTTTAAAAATTGCGGTGGGGAGGTTACAATAGTGAAGGTGTGAAACCTATTGAAATTCATCAACGAATGAAGGTTCAGTACAGTTATGCATGTTTGTCATAGCAGCAAGTCTACGAATGGAGTAGGAAGTTCGCAAATGGTGTGACTTCAGTGGAAGATGCTCCTCGTCCAGGTCAGGCACAACGAGTTGTGACTCCACAGAATATTGCAGCAGTTGAAGCCATAGAGAAGGAAAACCGCTGAGTGACACTGAATGACATTGCAGCATGTTTACAGATCAGTCATGGATCACCACACCACGTTGTGCATGATGTGCTCCAGTTTCACAAAGTGTCTGCAAGATGGGTGCCACGGCAGCTGACTCCTGAAATGAGAGAACGACGTGTAGATGCTTGTGAAGAACTTCTTCGGCGCTTTGAACGAGAAGGTGATGGCTTCCTTGCGAGAAACGTTACTGGGGACGAAACCTGGGTTCACTTCCACCAACCGGAAACGAAGAGAGCTAGCAAGGAATGGCGCCATTCCTCACCACCAAAACCAAGGTAGTTTCGAACAGAACCATCAGCAGGGAAGGTTATGATCTTTTGGGACGAAAAAGGTGTCATTTTGGAGCATTACATGCCTAGAGGGACCACTGTCACCAGTGCATCATACACAGATCTCCTAAAAAAATCATCTGCGGCCTGCAATCATATCAAAGCGACGTGGATTTCTGTCAGTAGACGTCCTTTTGCAACATGACAATGAAAGGCCCCACACTGCCAGTACAATTGTTGCAACAATCACAGACCTGCATTTTGAGTGTCTTCCTCATCGACCATACTCACCAGACCTTGCCCCAAGTGATTTGATCACTCAAAGACGCAATGGGAGGAAAGAAGTTCCGTTCTGATGAAGAGGTACGCCACGCGGCGCATGAGTGGTTGCGCAGACTACCAAAAGAATTTTTTTCTAAAGGAATTTATGCACTTTGTAAGCGCTGGAGGACTTGCATTGAGCGTGGTGGAGATTATGTTGAAAAGTGATAGAGCTTTGTACCGCTTCTGAAGTATAAATAATATTTAAAAAAATATTTAAGGTTTACATTTGACTCGCCATCGTAATAATGGCTGTTTTAGATGTTATCCTATGTGTACGACATTTTCTTTTCTTGTAAAATAAAAAAAAATGGGAGACGTTAATTTCTGACTGAACCCCGCAGATGACGTTTAGCGTAGGCGACATCACTGACCCTTGTGGGATGACAGCTTGTACTGTTTTGTCTCGTATTTATCCCATTTCTTGACACAATTACGTTTCTGCCTTTCCTTTATTAACTGTCTCTTATCGTAGTTCATAGTCGCCTAAGTACACTCACACCCCTTCAGATGTCGCTGCTCAGCTGGTCCTCTTGAAGGCTGCGACGTGCCTGTGGTGTTCTCCCTCTGGAACGGAAGGCAGCAGGGCAAGTCCTCTCGGCTGGAGGCCACAGCCCCACCGCACCGACTCCGAGCCGCTACCGGCTGCGGTGCCGGGAAAGATAAAAGGTGCCGTCGGGCCCGCGAATTACTTTAATGGAGCGCCGATGAGGCCGAAACTGAGTTACTCGCCGAGAATTGGTCGCGAGAAGCGACGCGAGGCGCCGGTGGCGGCGGCGGTCGCGGTACTCATCGACGTCGGCGGAGGCGGCGATGGCCTCCTAATGAAGAGTCCTCTGGTTCCGCTGAGGACCACCGTCCCGCCTCCCCCGCCGCCCCTGCAGCCCACGCCGCCTCCGCCCCCTCCCCTCGCCAGACGCGGACACGAAATTAATTAGCGAGACCGCTCACTACCTGCTGCGTCGCCGGAACTGCGAAACATTCTCGTGCTCGAGTGGGCTCGGAGTGGTACCACGTTCAGCACCGTTGCGTTCATCATCAGATCTTTCATCTGCAAGCGGCCGTTTCAGGGGCTACGCTTCTATACAGGATGCTTTATAAGTTTAAAGTCGTTGATGAACGGAATACGCGGTGAGACGTTCTCGTGCTTGAGTGCTGTTTTCAGATGTCTCGTCCTCTGTTGTGGTTGGCAGGAGAGCCAACACCGTTTTACTAAAGGAGGACGAAATGCATGTGTTTTAGTTCACGCAGGCTGGCGTGAGGTCTGGAACAGGACAAGGAAATTAGAATTTAGAAAAAAACAGACGTAGCTGGTGGAATACTTAACTTTAATCCACTAATGCTGAACGTCGGTCTTGACGGTACATGATTCACAATATCGATAGTAACTGATAACGGCGCCTTGCTAGGTCGTAGCAAATGACGTAGCTGAAGGCTATGCTAAACTATCGTCTCGGCAAATGAGAACGTAAGTAGGCAGTGAACCATCGCTAGCAAAGTCGGCTGTACAACTGGAGCGAGTGCTAGGGAGTCTCCCTAGACTATACCTGCTGTGTGGCGGCGCTCGGTCTGCAATCACTGATAGTGGCGACACGCGGGCCCTACGTATACTACCGGACCGCGGCCGATTTAAAGGCTACCACCTAGCAAGTGTGGTGTCTGGCGGTGACAACACATCCTCCATCTACTTTTTCACTTTCAAGCAACTTCCGTATCCGCTTCAGAAAGAGATTCTGGTCGTATGTTAAGTATGTCAGCGGCAAGAAACAATTGATGCCTTCTCTGCACGATACAAATGGAGATACTATCGATGACGGTGCTGCCAAAGCAGAGTTACTAAGCACAGTCTTCCGAAATGCCTTCACAATAGAAGACGAAGTAAATATTCCAGAATTCGAATCAAAAACAGCTGCCAACGTGGGTAGCGCAGAAGTAAATATCCTCGGAGTAGTGAAGCAACTTAAATCACTTAATAAAAGGAAGTCTTCTCGCCCAGACTGTATACCAATTAGGTTTCCTTCGGAGTATGCTGATGCATTGGCTCTGTTACGTCTGCCACAAACGGCCCCTGCCAGGCAGACTACACTCAAGACGCCCCTGTGTACCATACAACATGCACGAGCACTTGCAGGCGCAACCAAGAGCAAAACAATTCTTCTAAATAAACAGAACATGCTAGGGACTAATGCGAATCTTTTTCTGCAGAGGTCGCCTCATAGACACAGGGAAGTTGGCGTACTCCACCGACCTCCGCCGGCTTTATAAGGCCAGCGGAGCAGCAGTACAGCCAGTTCCTCACCGAGGGCCAGCTCCGACGGACCTAAACGACGCTCTTGATGAATAGTCGTGTACATGTTATTTGTTTTCTTTGTGTGTATATAGTGATTGTTCGAGAAGTATACTTCAGTTTCAATGAACGACATGATACTGAGTGTTCTACAATACTGAGTATTCTTCAAGCTCCATACTTAACAATCATATATAACCGTTCGCTCAACGAAAGATCCGTACCCAAAGACTGGAAAGTTGCACAGGTCACACCAATATTCAAGAAAGGTAGTATCAGTAATCCTCGAAATTACAGGGCCATATCGTTAACGTCGATATGTATCCGGATTTTGGAACATATATTGTGTTCGAGCATTATGAACGACCTCGAAGAAAACTGTCTATTGACACACAGTCAACATGGGTTTGGAAAACATCCTTCCTGTGAAACACTACTAGCTCTTTATTCACATGAAGTGTTGAGTGCTATTGAAAAGGGATTTCAGATCGATTGCGTATTTCTGGATTTCCGGAAATCTTTTGACACTGTACCACACAAGCTTGCAGTGAAATTGTGTGCTTATGGGATATCGTCTCAGTTATGTGACTGGATTTGTGATTTCCTCCCAGAGAGGTCGCAGTTCGTAGTAATTGACGGAAAGTCATCGTGTAAAACAGACGTGATTTCTGGCGTTCCCTAAGGTAGTGTTATAGGCCCTTTGCTGTTCCTTTTCTATTTAAACGATTTGGGAGACAATCTGAGCAGCCGTCTTCGGTTGTTTGCAGATGTCACTGTCGTTTATCGACTGATAAAGTTTTCAGGAGATGAAAACAAACTGCAAAACTATTTAGAAAAAAATATCTGAATGGTGCGAAAAGTGGCAGTTGACCCTAAATAATGAAAAGTGTGAGGTCTTTCACATGAGTGCTAAAAGGATTTCGTAAAACGTCGGTTACACGATAAATCAGTCTAATCTCAAAGCCGTAAATTCAACTAAATACCTAGTAATTACAGTTACGAACAACTTAATCTGTAAAGACCACACACAAAATGTTTTGTGGAAGGCTAACCAAAGGCTGCGTTTTATAGGCAGGACACATCGAAAATGTAACAGGCCTACTAAGGAGACTGCCTACACTACGCTTGTCCGTCCTCTTTTCGAATACTGCTGCGCGGTTTGGGATCCTTACCAGATAGGACTGACGGAGTACATCGAAAAAGTTCAAAGAAAGGCAGCACGTTTGTACTATCCCGAAGTATGGGAGAGAGTGTCACAGAAACGATAAAGGAATTGGGCTGGAATTCATTAAAATAAAGGCGTTTTTCGTTGCGACAGAATCTTGTCACGAAATTCCAATCACCAACTTTCTCCTCCGAATGCGAAAATATTTTGTTGACACCGACCTACATAGGGAGGAACGATCGCCACGATCGAATAACGGAAATTAGAGCTCGTACGGAAAAATATAGGTGTTCGTTCCTTCTGCGTGCTACACGAGATTGGAATAATAGAGAATTGTGAAGGTGGTTCGATGAACCCTCTGCCAGGCACTTAAATGTGATTTGCTGAGTGTCCATATAGAGGTAGATGTACATACACGTGAACTGCGTCGAAGAGGGTACTATAACTGACATACACTTCCGTTTAATTAGGGGTAGTAAACGACACGTGCACAAAATATTCCCTGTTGTTTGGAGAAGGTTTCTGTTCAGAAAAATAACGTAAATCCTTATAAGTGCAGATACAGTTATAACCGAATCGTAATCGCGTGATTACTTTCGCACGATAACGATCGAAAGAAAATTTGACAAGAAAAGGTAAAATTAAGCAATAGTTACTGAAATTTGGAATAAATAAACTGAATATGTTACTTTAAGAACGGTCGCCAGCTCACTATGTGAGCAAAAGCTACTGTATCATTATTGATTCTTCATAATTTCGAACTAATCACTGAACTGCAATCAGGCGAGAACGGAACCAAGGAAACTGAATAAAATGGTTCAAATGGCTCTGAGCACTATGGGACTTCACAACTGAGGTCATCAGTCATCTAGAACTACTTAAACCTAACTAACCTAAGGACATCACACACATCCATGCCCGAGGCAGGATTCGAACCTGCGACCGTTGCAGTCACGCGGTTCCAGACTGAAGCACCTAGAACCTCTTGGCCACATCGGCCGGCGAAACCGATTCGAGTTCAGATATAATGACGCAGTTAATGCCATGACTTAAATTTATTCAGAAAACTAAGAGAATAATTTGTACTTACCACATGCACAGAAAAGTTAATTGTTTGCAACACGGTTAGCTTAAAACATAGGTTTCCGTCACTTACTACAATGCTGACTCTTACTCGTTTTTAGAAATGCAAATGTTCATTGATACCTGTTATCTATTGTAGTAAGTTATTTATGGAAAGTTGGAAATGTTTGGTTTAGCGAGGAATAAGTAGTTTATACATAATTTGCAAATGTGAGGAGATTTTGCACACAAAAACCATGAAATGTACTACTCTGAAGCAACATTCATTTAAATTACTCATTTACCCTTTTAATGTTAGTCATTAGTCTTTAACTATTTGTCCTACCAAGCAACAAAGTTCACTGCTGTTAAATGACAGTTTCAGATTGTTCTCAGTTTTGTAAATTATACTTCTTTATCTTAGTTACCGAAGTTAAATAAGATCATCACTTTCAATACTTTTCTATTCTTTCACTTGTGGTATTCTCGGAGTCAATAAAGGTGACAACACAGCACTCTGTTACCTAAATTATTGAGGTAATGTTCATTTACTCTATACTGTTGCTACACTAAACACTCTGTTATTCAATTAAGAAAAATACTGCGCTGGCTATCTTTGTACAATGTAAAGATGAAACTGGTCGTATCTTACATCGATGAGCTTCTACTGGTGCAATGTAAGGCATTATTCGTCGACAATATTTGGCAGCAGTCTCTTCTTTATCCATACAACAAGTCTGGGACCGCAGTATTCTTCTTGAATATTACTTCATGATGTACTGTGGCCATTTACAAGTACATAATATGCCTAGCCATATGTTAAAGGCTTAAAGTTTATTCCTTACATTCTCGCTCACTGCGTCTGTACTTACCCACTTGTCGCTAGCAACACCTCTCTGCCCTACTCCTGTCCTACTCCGCACTTGCGCACTCTGCGACAGTACTCCTCATTTCAATACAGGACTCCTCTGACTAGGTCAGCGTTTTTACGACATCATAATTACAATACTCTTCTTTAATTAGTTTTTTGAATTAATTCCTTAACATTTAATTACATGACAGCATTAATAGAAGAGCCGGCCGCGGTGGTCTAGCGGTTCTAGGCGCTCAGTCCGGAACCGCACGAGTGCTACGGTCGCAGGTTCGAATCCTGCCTCGGGAATGGATGTGTGTGATGTCCTTACGTTAGTTAGGTTTAAGTAGTTCTAAGTTCTAGGGGACTGATAACCACAGATGTTAAGTCCCATAGTGCTCAGAGCCATTTTGAACCATTTGAATACAAGATTAGAATAACCTCACAGTTACATTATGATTACAGAATTAATTATGCGAAAAAATAATTAGACACTGTGTTGTTGCCGGCCGGTGTGGCCAAGCGGTTCTAGGCACTTCAGTCTGGAACCACGCTGCTGCTACGGTCGCAGGTTTGAATCCTGCCTCGGGCATGGATGTGTGTGATTTTCTTAGGTTAGTTAGGTTTGGGTAGTTCTAGGTTCTAGGGGACTGATGACCTCAGGTGTTAAGTCCCCTAGTGCTCAGAGGCATTTGAACTGTTTTCAACACTGTATTGTTGTGTTACAGAACTTTACACTATACGTTTCATTAGGGCTTTTTACCATTTCTGTCGCGTAAGGAACGCGGGAATAATGATTATTTAAACACCCCTACATGCACTACAATTAGTCCAAACTTGTCTTTGCTCCTATTGGAGAGATACGTAGTGGGTTGCGATGAACTCCTAGATTCCTCACTTAATTCAGTTTTTGACGTAGTGAGAAGGAAAAAAGAAGTTCCAATTAAATACACTTCAGTTTATTATATCATGATCGATTTTGAGGTTTTCAGACTCAGTATCAGCTGTTGCTGTCGGAGCTTCATCTACATCAACATACATTTTCCGCAAGCCACCATACGGCGCGTGGCGGAGGGTACCCCATACCATTACTAGTCATTTCCTCTTCTGTCTGCAAATAGAGAGAAAAACGACTGCCTATACGCCTCCACACGATCCCTAATTTCTCTAATCCTATATCGGCGGTCTTACGCGAAATGTATATTAGCGGCAGTAGAATCGTTCTGCAGTCAGTCCCAAATGCTGTTTCTCTAAATTTTCTCAATAGCGCTCCTCGTAAAGAAGTCGCCTTTCCTCCACTGATACCCATTTGACTTCCCGAAGCATCTCGGTAATACTTGCGTTTTATTCGAACCTGTCGGTAACAAATCTAGCAGCCCGCCTCTGAATTGCTTCGATGTCTTCCTTTAATCCGACCTCCAATGTCTTCCCTTAATCCGAGCTGTTGGGGCTCCAAAACATTCGAACAGGACTGAACGATGGCTCGCACTATTGTCCTATACGCGGTCTCCTGTACAAATGAACCACACTTGTCCTCAGCATGAGTACACTATTTAACCACTAACAGGTAAAAACATTGGAATTTCTTTAACTTAGACATGAACATATTTCATTAAAATAATTAAACATTGTTTCTTCACTACTAGGCAAACAATGATAAGCTTAATTTCTAAACACTGAAGCTACAAAGTTTGTTAAATCACAACTCTTTGTGATTTCAACGACTACTTAACTAATATGGTGAATGCATATTGTCTACAGTTCTGTGGTCAGATATTATAATTTATCACTAAAATAAATCTTGTCGAACATGGAAATACTGCTTCATCACTCTTTATTAAAAGACTAATAATGTTCTTGGGGGAGGAACTCTAAGATCCAAAAGTCCTGTGAGGAACTTTTCTCTATTTTGATCGTACTTTGTGCAGGTGAAGGTTAAATGATTAATGCCCCCAATATGTAAATTGTTGCAATCACAAGTGTCAGAATTCATAAGTTGTAGATGAAATAAACGAGAAGATAAGCTACCATGATTAAATCTGATCCTCGTGGTTGTAAAAATAGTTCTGTCTTAGGGTTGTATCTAGTTACAATATTTTCCTTTATTTACAGTTGACATTTCCCTTTCTTCTTACCACTGTTATCTGACTTCCATTTTTACGTGATTCACAAGACGGTAAAAAGTAACTGGATGTCTAAGAACGCTCCAGATAAAGCAGTTTCCTTCGTTAACTGGTCCACAGTTCCGTTATAAAAAATACCTGCGTGAAGAAGTAAATAAATATATTTCTTTCTTAGAGAGTTATTTCATAAGCTATATCGATAACAAGTTTACTGCAGTATTTACCCCAATTCCTGATCTCTATGGCCAAAGAATGCTTTTTGAATCAGAAGAAACCAAAATCCCTTCGTCATTTTTGGTTAAAGAGTGCTTAATTGCCTTCGTGATTGCTATTGCTTCAACCGTTTAAGAAGAGACTGACTAATGAAGCTTATAATCTTCAAGTTACCCATTCTTGAACGTAAAATAGCACACTCGACGTTATCTTCTGACTGGATTTTTGAGCCATCATTGTATATAAGGAGATCTTCGTTCTTTTTTTCACAGAGATGTATGCTGGCTGTCACATTAAGGTTGCTGCCAGTACATACACTGAATTTCAATTAGAAACCTGGAGCAGAGGACATACCAATGCGAAAAGGCCATTCATACATAGAGTATTATTGTTGTTATAATACTTTTGGATCGATGTATCGGCGTCTGAAAGCTTCTTAAGAAGTCTTGAGGTCGATACAACATTCTGTTATCGAAGATATAATGAGGAATTTCGTATATCTTTATTACTGGATGAGTCTTAGCGCTATCATTTCCACTGTATGACGAGCACTGGCGTCTAAAATGAAGAGGCATTTCCAGTGCATTCACTAAGTGGGCCTTGGTAGAAGTTGGTCACACCGCCGCAAGACAAATTCGTATACATCTATATGGTAAAGTGTCTAATTTAAGGATATATCTGTCGCAGGCATTTCCATATGACGTGCAACCATACTTGATCCTGCTCATAATTAACGCACTATAAATGGTCAATAGAACATTGGAGTTCGCACCTCACCGAACTCTAGTCAAAGATCTGATGATGTTCATGATTGAGAGACAAGTCCTAATATTGGACTTGATGAGATGTATCCAACTGAGTCTGAAACCCAACCACGTTCCCAATGATTTGGCTGACGGTTCGATTTGGAATGAAAAACTTCTATCATGAATTTCATTAAGATCCTCAGGTCGTCTTAAAAAATAATGACTGTAGAGTCCGCAGAAGAAATTTCAAGGCCAGTTGCTTGTTACCAAATATCCTCGTCTAGTACTGCCTCAATCAGTTTGCCGACTGCGGAATCCTACGCGGAATCAGATGAGTATAAGCATATGTCATCAAAGTACTACAGTAAATGAACCTTGTTACGAATAATTTCTTCGAGGTTACTAAAGTAAATTATGTACACCAAGTGGCTAAGCTTCTGCTCCCTGGGGCAAGCCTCTAGATACAACCAGAGGACCTAGAAATAGTTCCCGATGTCTTACGTAAATCGTTGTCTTCACGAGGGAAGTGCTAATGTCATATATCCAACCGATAGGAAGAGCAATTTGTGGATATTATCATAAGTTGACGTCACATCTATGAATAACGATATTAAGAACTTTTCTTGGAAAGCCGAAAGAATATCGTTGCACAAAGCTGTTATATTTTCCAATCTTCCTCTACCCTTAATAAAGCCAAAAGTTTCCAGGCAGTAATTCATCAACTTCCCGTTATATCTCCAGACTATTTTCGAACAGTCTCTCCAGAGTTTTCCCCACACAAGAGGACAAATCAACTGGTCTGGTAGAGAGATGATTTTTGGAGACTCCCCCACATTTCAGTATAGACGTGGTAATCTGAGTAATCCATTCCTCCATACGTTTCCCTCTTCCCCACTTCACATTGAATATCCAGAGAAATAGTTCCAAAACATCCGCTGGAAGAACTTTTACCGTATCATAAGGAACGTGATCGATTGCTGGAGAGGTATTCGAAGTATTTTTGATAATACTTTCAACTCACGCCTGGCGAACGGAGGTAGTACAGGATGATTGAAATGCGTTTCCTGTGGAGTAGTCTTGGGGCCGTCAGGGAAAGATGGAGAAACAACTTGTGTCACAAATCTCGCTAACCACTCGGGATCCACTACTGGAGTAGCAACTGCAATGGAATGTCTTAGAGATCGAATCGTCTTCCAGACCCCTGACATGCTAGAGACCTTATTCGAAACGTTGTTATGGTCTTCAGTCGAAAGACTGTTCTAATAAAGGTGAATGATCACTTAGATTTTATATAGTGTAAACATTAGGTTTTGTGGAAGCTGTGACAATCTTATTATAACTGTTAAATCAGTTGCTTGATACATGTAATTCGCAAATTTTCAGATGAATGTCTTTCGGTTGTTGTATTTCTTCCACTTGAAGTTTCTGGTTTTATTGAAAGTTATGTTAAAGGGATCCAGTATGCAAAGACGTGAACAATCTATTGTGTGTATTGTGTATTAAACCAGGGACATAGAAACAACGGAGAGGCTTCGTCCCGCCGTAGCCCTCAGTGGTTCACAACCACACAACTGGCCACAGCAGTCCACCCATACCACCGCCGCCCCACACCGAACCCAGGGTTATTGTGCGGTTCGGCCCTTCTCGACCCTCCGGGAACACCGCATACCAGACAAGTGTAGCCCCGAATGTTTGTGTGGCAGAGTAATTATGGTGTAGTCGTACGTGGAGACAGTGTTTGCGCAGCGATCGCCGTCATAGTGTAACTGAAGAGCAATAACGGGAACGACACCACATTCGCAGAAGTAGACGGAAAATCGACTTAAAAACCATCCACAGTCTGGCCGACACACCTCGACACTAATCCTCCGGGCGGATTCGTCCCGGGGACCGGCGCGCCTTCCCGTTCGGAAGCAGCGTGTTAAACCGCCCGCCGGCCGAAGTGGCCGTGCGGTTAAATGCGCTGCAGTCTGGAACCGCAAGACCGCTACGGTCGCAGGTTCGAATCCTGCCTCGGGCATGGATGTTTGTGATGTCCTTAGGTTAGTTAGGTTTAACTGGTTCTAAGTTCTAGGGGACTAATGACCTCAGCAGTTGCGTCCCATAGTGCTCCGAGACATTTTTGTTAAACAGCCCGGCTAGCCGGGCGGGCAAACAATCTATTTATGTAATTCATGGCTATTAAGACAGCAGGCATCTTTGACAAATTAATGGCAGGGATGACGAAAAATTATAGTGGCATTGAGGGGGGGGGGGAGGGGGGGTCGGGATCATAATCAACTGTAAGCCCACCGCATCCCTACCCCTAACTCGCCACAAGCTATCAAAGGATCCGGGCCCCCCTGATGATGAGATACTTCAACAAGATACACACACCAAAAAAGGTTTTGCATCACCTTGGTTCAGAGAGTTCCGAGACGTGTACAGAAAATTGGAATAGAGATCAACATAAATATCATTTCCGCCCTTTTTATTGCTCATTAAAACCACACATTGTATGTTGAACCACCATACAGCGAGACCTACAAAGATGGTGGTCAAGATTGCTGTACACACTGGTACCTCTAATACCCAGTAACATGCCTGTATTCATCGTGGCATACTATCCACAAGTTCATCAAGGCACTGTTGGTCTAGATTGTTCCATTCCTCAAAGGAGTAGCTGATTGGATATGATACGCAGAATGAATCTTTCACTCTGCGTCATAGTCAGCGATGTTTCGGAACATCCTAGTAGATTAAAACAGTGTTTGTGGCTCAAAATGGTTCAAATGGCTCTGAGCACTATGGGACTTAACTTCTAAGGTCATCAGTCCCCTAGAACTTAGAACTACTTAAACCTAACTACCGCAAGGACATCACACACATTCATGCCCGAGGCAGGATTCGAACCTGCGTCCGTAGTGGTCGCGCGGTTCCAGACTGTAGCGCCTAGAACCGCTCGGCCACCCCGGCAGGCAGTGTTTCTGGTCTGAAATCTAACCAGGAACGTCCGTCATCTGGGACAATGCGCTTAAGGCAATACCCTTTCTTCCAGCAGAGATAGTCCAACAATGTATGACGAAAACTTCTGTGAAGCTTGCAAGGCAGAACAGAGATACAGGTGGAAGCAGAGCTGGGACTGCGGACGATGAGTAGTGCACATGAATCTCTGTCGTCAAGAGCATGGCCTACCAGAGGTAAGTTTCGGGTTTCGGTTCACAATCCAGGACGCCATTTTACACACATATACAGATGGTGGTAGTATCGAGTACACAAGGTATAAAATGGCAGTGCATTGTCAGAGCAGTCATCTGTTACTCAGGTGCTTCATGTGAAAAGGTTTCCGAAATGATTATGGCCCCACGACGGTAACTAACAGACTTTCATTGAGGAAGATAGATGGAGCTAGATGCATGAGACATTTCATTTCGGAAATAGTTAGGGAATTCAGCATTCCGAGAGCCACAGTGTCAACAGTGTGTCGAAATAACCAGATTTCAGGCATTACCTCTCACTACGGACTGCGCACTGATTGACAGTATTCGCTTAACGAAGGAGAGCAGCAGCGTTTACGTCGAGTTGTCAGTGCTAACACCTATGCAACACTGTGTGAATTAACAGCAGATATCAATGTTGGACATATGACGAACAAATACATTGCGACCGTGCGGCGAAATTTTGTCTTAATGGGCTGTGGGAGCAGACGACGATGCCTGTGCCTTTACTAAAGGCACGACATTGGCTGCAGTGCCTATTCTGGGCTCTTGACCATAGCAGATGGACCCTAGGCGACTGGAAAACCGCGGCCTGATACGACGAGACCCGATTCCAGTTGGTAAGAGCTGCTGGCAGGTTAAGATTGAGGCGCAGGCCCCACGAATCCATGGATCCAAGTCGTCAACACGGCACTATGCAGGCTGATGGTGGTTCCATAATGGTGTGGGCTGTGTTTAGTTGGAATGGACTGGGTCCTCTGGTCAAACTGAACCGATCGTTGACTGGAAATTGTTATTTTAGGTGACTTGAGACCATTTGCATTCATGGACTTCATGTTCCCAAAAAATGATGGAATTTGTATCGAAGATAATGCGCCCTATCATTGAGGCACAATTGTTCACTACTGGTTTGAAGAACATTGTCGACAATCTGAGCGAATGATTTGGCCATCCCGATCGCCTGACACGAATCTGATCGAACTCTGAGGGACATATTCAAGAGGCCAGTTTGTACACAAAATCCTGGACAGGCAACACTTTCGCAGTCATGGACGACTGCAGAGGCAGCATTGGTCAATATTTGTGCGGGGGAATTCCAACGACTCGTTGAGGCTATGCCACGTTGAGCTGCTGCACTACGCCTACAAAAAGCAAGTCCGACAAAATAATGGGAGGTATCCCATGACTTTTGGTCACCTCGTTGTAATTTACGTTCTTGAACATGCTGTGTGATGCCTGCAGCTCAGAACACTATACAGAGCATACACTGCCTATTGCCAGTTCATCTTAATTATTTTGATCAAATATTCTTATCGCTCTAGCCTCTCATAGTCAACACATTTAGTAGTATATACTCCTGGAAATGGAAAAAAGAACACATGGACACCGGTGTGTCAGACCAACCATACTTGCTCCGGACACTGCGAGAGGGCTGTACAAGCAATGATCACACGCACGGCACAGCGGACACACCAGGAACCGCGGTGTTGGCCGTCGAATGGCGCTAGCTGCGCAGCATTTGTGCACCGCCGCCGTCAGTGTCAGCCAGTTTGCCGTGGCATACGGAGCTCCATCGCAGTCTTTAACACTGGTAGCATGCCGCGACAGCGTGGACGTGAACCGTATGTGCAGTTGACGGACTTTGAGCGAGGGCGTATAGTGGGCATGCGTGAGGCCGGGTGGACGTACCGCCGAATTGCTCAACACGTGGGGCGTGAGGTCTCCACAGTACATCGATGTTGTCGCCAGTGGTCGGCCAAAGGTGCACGTGCCCGTCGACCTGGGACCGGACCGCAGCGACGCACGGATGTACGCCAAGACCGTAGGATCCTGGGGTATCGGCGAGGACCATTCGCAACCGTCTCCATGAAGCTGGGCTACGGTCCCGCACACCGTTAGGCCGTCTTCCGCTCACGCCCCAACATCGTGCAGCCCGCCTCCAGTGGTGTCGCGACAGGCGTGAATGGAGGGACGAATGGAGACGTGTCGACTTCAGCGATGAGAGTCGCTTCTGCCTTGGTGCCAATAATGGTCGTATGCGTGTTTGGCGCCGTGCAGGTGAGCGCCACAATCAGGACTGCATACGACCGAGGCACACAGGGCCAACACCCGGCATCATGGTGTGGGGAGCGATCTCCTACACTGGCCGTACACCACTGGTGATCGTCGAGGGGACCCTGAATAGTGCACGGTACATCCAAACCGTCATCGAACCCATCGTTCTACCATTCCTAGACCGGCAAGGGTACTTGCTGTTCCAACAGGACAATGCACGTCCGCATGTATCCCGTGCCACCCAACGTGCTCTAGAAGGTGTAAGTCAACTACCCTGGCCAGCAAGATCTCCGGATCTGTCCCCCATTGAGCATGTTTGGGACTGGATGAAGCGTCGTCTCACGCGGTCTGCACGTCCAGCACGAACGCTGGTCCAACTGAGACGCCAGGTAGAAATGGCGTGGCAAGCCGTTCCACAGGACTACATCCAGCATCTCTACGATCGTCTCCATGGGAGAATAGCAGCCTGCATTGCTGCGAAAGGTGGATATACACTGTACTAGTGCCGACATTGTGCATGCTCTGTTGCCTGTGTCTATGTGCCTGTGGTTCTGTCAGTGTGATCATGTGATGTATCTGACCCCAGGAATGTGTCAATAAAGTTTCCCCTTCCTGGGACAATGAATTCACGGTGTTCTTACTTCAATTTCCGGGAGTGTAGTATTGAAATCTCTTGTGGCTAGACCGGTCGCCTGGTGCAAGTCTTCTGAGTTGACGCAACTTCGACGGCTTGTACGTCGATGGAGACATGATGATGATGAGAACAACGCAACTCCCAGTCCCTGAGCGGAGAAAATCTCCGACCCAGCTTGGAATCGAGCCCGGACCCCTTTGCATGGGATTCCGTCGCGCTGACCACTCAGCTATCGCGGCTGGTCATTTGCGCTCCCTTTGTGTACATCACATATTTTTCCCACAGACTAATAGCTACATAACTAGTTATAATCGTTCTCTCGTTCTAAATTATTTTAAATTTCTCTACACTCAAAACATTCTCTGCTCAACACTGTAGCAGGATATGCAGTACACGAAGCAACCTGTTGCCAGTTTCACTGAACACTTTCTTAAAGCCCAAAAATTAAGTGATATAGCGTTAGTCATTTTTGTGGACAACATGGTTGTTGAGAAACAGCGAATGCTAAAAATTAACTTAGTATTAAGAAAACAGTCTTAATCACGATTTTTTGTTTATTTAGTACCGACCCGTTTCAGCCCATCGCAGGGGTCATCTTCAGGGCCACACCTCCGTAGACGTGACGCCACCACCAGTCGACCATATGTTCGCCCTGAAGATGGCCTCTGCGATGGGCTGAAACCGGTCGGCACTAAATAAATAAAAAATCGCGGTTAAGACTGTTTCCTTAATACTGAGTTAAAGCGTTAGCCATCCCGGCAGCGATATCGCCTGCAATCGGTCGTTGGTTTCGATTCCACCACACGTGACCGATTTGTTAAGTTGTTTGAAATAGGACTTACTATGAGGACCCTTACATGAAGTATTCGGACCACGCTTTTACGTGTTTAGGACACACACTTTACAGTATAGCAAATGTTAAAATACAACTTTTGGTGCCGTGTACTGTATAACATTTAACTCACCCATTTAGTCGACTAGAGCTCATTTAAATACAACTGACGGGAATCTTTAATTAGTGGAAAAGTATCTTATTGTATTCATTGTAATTAATTCTGTAATTGTGAGTTATAGAACTTTCTATCATAAACAAACTATTATTTTGATCATTTGGTCAAAATCAGATTGTTATCCAAACGTGGAATTTCTAAATTTATTTCCGCATTATCCAAAACACTCCAAAAATGTTAGTATAAAAATTTATATTGTAACTGACGAGATATGAATTATTTTGTGCCAAGCATTGTTAACCACATTTCTCAAGCAGAATTTCGATATGAAATTAGAAAAGCAATTTTAGAAATCACATTTGTTATAATCATTCAGTTCTTCAAAACTGCAAATGTAATTTCTTATGAAACAACTGATTTTAATTGTAGTCCATACAGTCAGTTTATTTGAGCTGTGCAGTCTACGAATGTTCTGGAGCAATATAAAAATGAACAAAAAATGCAGACTACGTGTTGGTATAAATTATTTAATGTCATTAACATTTCAAATTGGCTCCTGGTGTTTCTGCAGTAAAGTAGTTAATACGATGCGCCCCAATTCACACTGAAATGGTGGATAAACGACGTCGAAACCAACAAGAGTACACAATTCAAGCATTTCATTGAACTTAGACACCTAATCTACGAGTATGTTAATCGAACAATTTTTGCTAGTACAATGGTAAAAAGAGTGTGTTAGAGATTTCTACCAGTTTTTCAAACGTCACTAAGCCGTGGAGTGCTGCATTGGAAAATGGACTGCAGTGTTTACCAGCAGCTGATCTTCGTATGTCAACTAACCTTTGAAAAACAAATGGTTAAGCCTTTTGTGCACATCTTTCCCATCTTTCGCACATACGTCTTAAACTCCTCAGTTCCTTTTTCATTTCTTAGTTGTGTAGTTTAAGTAGAGTTATTTACACTACGGCTTCGGAATGTCGAAATCTCATGTTATCGAAACAGCGCTGCTTGTCTTACAACTCTTATTTTGAACTGTGTGAGGGAGAAACAGATTATGTAAAATGGTAAGAGATTTTAAACATAGCACTGGAATATGTAGAACATTTGAATTTAAATCTAAATTTACGCTTCATACTATCACATCCAGTTCATCACCAAAAAACCGTAATAACGCTCCAAATTGTTTCATGAATACGTAAATATTATCAGCCTGTGTATTGTGATTACTACCATTAATCTTCCATGACTCTCCACTTCTATGACACAAAGTGGTTCGTGGTTCTTGAATAATTCCACAGAGTTTAACGCAAAGGCCTTACTCCCTGTGACTGTAGAGAAACGAAACAAAATCGCGCAGCCACACTTAATAGAAAGACAAACAGATATCAAACAGCCAGAAATACTGCCACCAACCTGGCCGGACATTCATCGGATTGTTTGGGAATTGCGATCGACCAACGAACGATCGCTGCCATCTCCATTTTGCGCACGCATCTGCAGTCAATCGACTGCTCGTGCGACCTGATGACAGATCGATGTGATCCTTGGCTCTTGTTTTGAGACCTATAACTCTAACAGTGGCCTCCGCTTTTGTTTAAAAATACATACTTTGCGTCTTCTTAACACGTAATTCTCATTTATGTTTAGATTTCGTGATAATGGAACGTTAAAAGAGTTTCATTACATAACATCATTAAAAAGCAGTCATAACCGCCGTACAAGATTTTTGTTAACTATGATGAAGAGTATAACGATAAGTTTACGTAATGTGTATACATAAACATACAGTTATAAATGTCCCCGTTCGTAGCCGCTAATTATAACAATATGTTTACTTTTGTGCTGTAACATATAGCTATAATCAGCGGTGGAAACATATTTGCGAACGCCGACCGTGTGCGGCTGTTTCTTGTTGGATCGTCTGATCAGTCGGAAGTTGCATTGCGGAAGAGAGAAAATACCTATTCAAAATATAATTATTTTTGGATAGCTCAACATGAATTTCCTAAGGGACCGTAGTTTATCATGCATTTACCAGTAGAATATGGCGCGGAGAAAATATTTCGCCGCATGCAACTTCCGTCCGAACTCGACGAAAGAATTCGTGACTGTGAACTCTCTATTTGGAAGAAACATAGAGAAAATTAAATAACTTCATGAAGGAGTGAGACATAGATTCTATATTAAATAAATAGTCCATACACCAGTTCCATTTCAATCTGAATTTATGGCAATTAATAGACGAACTTACACTGCAATGAAGGATTTAACATGGATGCCGTTTTGACTGGCACTTCTCGTAATGAAAACAATTCCTTTGACGTTTTCACATACACGTCGCACAATAAATCTACTGCTAGGCACTTTTAGTATTACACATTTACTTTACACTAGAACAATATTATTTTTAACAATAATAATACGGCGGCAAGACATGGGCGTCCGACACACGTTACAGGAGACAAGAGAAGAATGAGTAACTGTTCATCGAGAATATCTCGTACATAAAAAAAAAGTGTAAAAATGTGTTCTTCTTCTGTCCGTTTTTCGCGCCGCGGTTTTCAAAGTCAATAACTCACAGCATCTCTGACGGCGCTTCGACAATAAACAAGTTACGTCACAGGTCGTTCACCTTTTGCATTCTCGCAACATTATTTGCTAACTGTAGCTGTTGCCGAGCGACTGCTCGATTAGTGAATGATTTAAACTGATAAGGCAATCACATAATGTTACATTGCCTCCCATGGGAATCTTGGAAATCAAGGAGATTACCAAGATTCACATGTCGCCGTTAACATTATGGGATTGAGTACTTTACAGATTTACATTGATCAAACACAGTATTCCTGTCATTTGATTATTAGGATTACACAAATATGGTGATTTCTCATTCATAGACAAAGTCAGTTCTTAGGGTAAAGATACACAAAAAAATTTAAAAACTAAGACAGAAAATCTACGAAGTTTACAATGGACATTATACATTATACTCATTACAGTCCTTTTTTTACAGAGTTCATACCGACCATCTTTGTGGCCTCAAGTTATTGTCCAGAGCTCATAGGCTCTTTGCTCCTGAAAGAAAACACATAGGATTTATCTTTTTATACACACATAATTCTCACACAATTCTCACACATGGAATTTCTCACACGTGTCCATTTTTATACACATATACTTCTCACACATGGAATTTCTCACACGTGTCCATTTTCCATTGCTCACTAGTTGTTAAAATTTTTACGCTTTCATTGTTTGTGTATTGACAGGAAAGTTAAAATTTGATTCTTCTCCAGGTGAAGCTTATGCCTTGAGAAGTTGGATCGCTGCTTTGCGGTCTCCGAGTAGAAAACTTTTCATCAGCTCTGGCGGGCGAGTCTCACTCGCACGTTACGTACACACGTTAAATGTAACAAAAAATATATATACCCATTAGTCTAAGAACTAAGCTTAAATCTAATTTTAGGACTTGGGATTCATAGGAATTTGACTTTGTCACAACTCGCGTGTGGTTTGGCTGTTCGCATTTCATCCACGGGATATAACATTAGCATAGTATGTGATATGTTGTGAACTCATATAAGAGTCTTTTATTTTGGGATCGGCTTTCATGGAAAGTCCGTTTCGTCGAACTGCAGCGGGAGTGCTGTGCAAGTACATCACTTTAAATTTATCGCGTTTGTTGCGTCGATGGACGTTGACACAGGCTGATTGTTAGAGCTGACTCGCAACTCGAGGCGCTCACCAGCCTCCACGCGGTACTACAGCTTTTCCGCGTACGGTTCAGTGAACACGTTGCGTCGATGGTGTTGTGGTTTGCTGAGCTGGTGCGGAGGGACGAGGATTACCAGGGACAGAGACTCCATTGAAACGATCCCGGTCTCCACATTTTCCAGCCAATTTTGAAGATTTCAAGGTAGGCTAGCGCTCGCACTTTGCAAAGCAGCTAACACACTTGGTTTCCGATGCACTGCACGTAATCACATCATCGCCTTCGGTTACACAACCGGACTATCATTTTCCGTCGGCCTATCTGCATGTTTAACACTTTTTATCTTCATCGTGTCTGTGGCAGACTTCCACACCATTTTAAGCCTTCACTTATACACTACTATGTACACAATTTTTTTACAGTTTATAATCAAATAGTTTGTCTCACTTTGAAGCTTGCTAATTGAGAGCTTCGATTCTCATGTCCATTTCAATTTCTGTTAATTTGTTGGTAACTATCTTTAACATTTCGCTTTACATTGTTCATCATCTTTCTCTAAGACCAATTATGCTTTTAGTTCACAGTCACAATACAATAGTTTCTCCGATCTGTTAGCAATTATTATTATTTTAATTCATTTCAACCGTTCTTTCTATTTATTAGATTCATTAAAGTTATCACTGTCATTTCAACAAAAATTCTCTTTTTACTAGATGTGAGGATCAATCAGTCACATTTGATCGCCCTCTCACATGAGAACAGAACACCATTCAAGAAAATATTCAAATTCCTTATCGCGATCTCGGTTTCCGTCTCGGATTGACTGTAAAAGGAACAATAAAGACATTTCAAAACTAGCTTTTTCCGATTTCGTTCACGCGTTTCCTTTTGAAAATCGTATGCCAAACCAGCCTTCCGCGTCAACCGCATTCCTCAATCTGTGACGTCAAGTCTACGGGACGGGTTTAGGCGGGTTAGGGTATTTAAACAAATTCAGAAGAAAGACGTAGGTATAATAATACATAGAAGAAGAAATCTAGCAAACAACTCCTTGTTCCTTATGACTTAGAAATTAATTTCCCTTTGCGCCGTACGTCTGCGTACGCGCTCCAATTAAGAACTAGTTGCGTTGTTTTGCCGGCTGTTTCATTGTCATTTTATTCTCGCCTTGACGCCTGCTTGCGCTACACTGCATTGACCTCTATATATGACCTTAAGTCATCATTGCTTTGTCCTTGCCACTTACGCGCTTATACTTGGTATTTATTTCACTTATGGCTTTGAATGTATCTGTCCTGCGTATTGCAATTACAAATAATGCCACTTTGTTTATCTAGCTGAAGGATAGCGCTTTTGTGGTCATGTTGGTACTTACAAGTAACTCACATGCTTCGTAAACATTACGTTATTTTAATGCAGAGATGAACCTGTTCCAGATTTCTATGTACATTGGAACTTAATCTAGACATAGCTGACTTAGAAACTAGTTACTTGTTTTCCTTTTTAGTGGGATCAGGAACCAATAATTGTCAAGCGACCCTTGTCCTTGACGAAAATAAATTTCGTTTCAGGATCATTGCTCCTTGAACTTAAAAAAAAATTCTTACATACTATGTTTTATTTTCACTTCTTTAGCATTTCATATCGCAGAAGCCGGCTTGTTAGGCACATCCTTCGCTTTATATTTCATTTTTCTCTCTTAAATATTATCTCCTTAAAACTAAATCTTAAAACTAGAGTTCTTGGAGTTGATAACTTTCTTTGTTAAACAAGAATTTTTTTTATTTATCAGCTTGTCTGTACTTAAATTATGGCTCAAGATAACATATTTTAAATTGTCTGCTGTATAGCAAGATAGACTCACTGTCGTGTAATATATTCTAAGCATTTTTTTTAACGAAGTCAAATCAGTTGTCACTTAGTCACTAGCGGCTAACCTTCTCTTGTCATTATAAAGCTTTCCTTTTGACTTATTCTGTAGCATGAAATTTTTTAAGATCAGAGTGGTGGTATAACCCTTTTATTTTTCCATTTGCGGGATCAGAAACCAGATAACAACCTGTATGCGGTATACGAAGGATCTCGTAAGGTCCCTCAAAAAGACTTTGCCATTTTCGATTTTTGTGTAAGAGCAACGATGGTTTAAAGTGTGTTTTTAGCAAGACCTTTTCGCCTACTTTATAAGTTAACACCTTATTAATATGTTTGTCATACGCCTTCTTGCGTAAATTGGCTTGGGTGGTCAACGTTGTTAGAGCTTGTCTTATTCTGGCGTCTAAACTAGCACTTGTGTTGTTACACTTAGGAATTGAATTGACCCATTCATTTTTCTCTTGGTCAGAAGACATCAACTCACTCGGAGTGAAACCAGTAGACAGGTGTGGTAGATTATTCACAATTTCCTCGAAAGGTGACACAAAGTCAACCCAGCGAGTCTGCTGATTTGGTATATAAGTACGAATAAAACGATTAAACTCCTTGAACACCCGCTTAGTCGGGTTCGACTGCGGTCTAAACTTGGAGATAAGGATTTGCCTAATTTGATGACTAGCAAGGAAAAGTCTCCATCTTTTGCAGACAAAGTTAGACCCATTGTCTGAGAGAATTGATTCAGGTTTTCCGAATCTAGGAAAGTAGTCACGTTCTAAACGATTGATGATTAGTTGAGTATTTGCAGATCTCATAGCGTACAATCTCAAATGTTTGGTAAATAGATCAATGACAGCTACAAGGTACCTTAGTCCTCCACGACCTCATGGGAGGGGTCCTACCAAATCTATGCCTAGGGTTTGTCTAGGTTTCTCTGTGATAATAGGATTCAAAGGCAGTATATTCGAAAGATTAAAAGGTTTTGCCTTTTGACAAACGATACAGTGTTTCAAGAGCTTGTGAATTCTGCTATGAAGGTTAGGGATGTAGCAGTACTTTGCTATTTTACGCTTACACTTTTCTGGACCAAAGTGTCCCCACGAAATATGTGTATACCAGAGTAAGTGTTCTACATATTCCTGCGGAATGCATACTAGCCAATTTTCTGATGACAGTGATGTTCGATGGAAAAGAACTTGATTATTTAATTTGTAATATTTGCACATGCGATGGGTAGGATTAGTTTCGAGGATCTGTTTCACACCTCTCCATTTTGGATCAGTTTCCTGCAATTGGACAATCTGGTCACAAAGATCAAGAAAATATTTCCGATGTATTGGATCCTTCATCAATAGAATTCTGTAATTTGACATTTGTTCCAAAAGTTCAGTACTGTCCGAAGACCCTTCAGGCATGCGACATAGAGCATCCGCAATAATGTTATCTTTGCCTTTTATGTAGATTATTTCGAAGTCAAATTCCTGTAAGAAAAGACACCACCTCGTTAAGCGAGGATGTAGGAGTTTACACGTCAGAAGAAAACTAAGAGCCTGATGATCAGAATAGACTTTGATTTTCTTGCCATTGATGTAGTAGTTGAATCTCTTGAAGGCCCAAACTACTGCAAGAGCTTCCAACTCAGTAACAGAATAGGATCGTTCAGTTTCTGTAAGAACCCTACTAGCAAAACTAATTACTCTGATGTCTGGTTTTCCATTGGTTTCATGGATCTGGAAGAGACATGCGCCTAATCCCTGAAAACTTGCGTCAGATGACACACAAAATTCCCTATCCATATCTGGATGACAAAGAATGTTGCTATTTAACAAAGCTTCTTTGATATCGAGGAATGCCTTTTGACAGTCGTCAGTCCAATTCCACTGAGTATTTTTCTTTAACAATTTCAATAAATCAGGGTTGTTCATTACTTGCTTTGGTAAAAATCTTCTGAAGAATGAAGCGAGTCCAAGATAACCTTTCAGTTGTCGTTTTGAAGATGGGATAGGAAAATTTTTAATTGCACTTAGCTCAGCCGGATCAGGACGGATTCCGTCAGATGAAATGACGTGTCCTAAGAATTTGATTTCGGCTCGGCCAAAGTGTGACTTTTGCAATTTGGCAGTGACTCCGTATTCCAGGAATCACTGAAACACTTTCTGTATTAGTTCAACGTGGCCTTCCCAGGTTTTAGTGGCAATTAAAAGATCATCAAAGTAGAGAGTGACTTCATCAATAAGATCTGGACCAAGAACATGATCTAAGGCAGAGATGAATATTCCAGAACTAACATTCAATCCAAAAGGCATGACCTGAAATTGATAGGATCTGCCGGCGAAGATAAATGCCGTATATTTTTGTGAGTTAGGATTTAGTCTCACTTGCCAAAATGACATTTTCAAATCTATGCTACTCAAATATTTAATTCCATAAAATCTCTGGAGGTGTTCTTCAATCGCTTCAGGTCTCGTTCGTACTGGCACAACAATTTTATTTATGTTTCGTGCTTCAAGTACGAGTCGTACGGTGTTATCCTGTTTCAAAATCGTCAACAACGGGCTACTATATGGTGAATCAGAATACTCTATGACTTCCCAGTTCAACATTTTCTTAATTTCATTACGAACTGCTTCCCTTCTTGCATACGGTATGGGATATGTCGTGCGACAGAAAGTTTGGTGCGGCACCACTTCCATAGTATATCCATAGTCTTTTATAATACCGGGTCGTTTTGAAAACACGTTGATATAGTGTGATAACAAATTGAATAATTCCTGTCGCTGAGGTTCGGATAACTCTGTTGATTCTGTAGTCTTATTGGCTATTTCCTGCTGAGAGGGTAAGTCACTGACTGTTATTGTATCATTAAATGTATCACAGTTACCATAAAACAAATTGAAATGATTACGACAAGGAGGTTTTCTGCCTATCCTTTGTAATCTAATGCTATTACAAGTGCCAAAGTTTTTTACTCTTTCTTTCACTAACTCCAGTGCAATTTCTGTTTGCTGTACTAATAGTGTGCAAGTGTCTATATAAAGATCTATTCGGGCTCTATATCGTCGTAGAAAATCCATTCCCAAGAGACATGGCACTGCCAAATTCTTGACAACGAGGAAAATACATTTTATGGGTATTGATTGAATCTCCAGTGGTACCCAAGCTTGTATACTGACCTTTTGTGTCTGGGAGCCGATGGCTCCTGTTATTGAACATCCTTGGACGGGTAATGTTGAAATTTCAATCAATGTACTAATTTGCTTATAGAAACATAAGGACATAGCATTAATATTTGCACCTGTATCTAGGATTACAGTCGTCAAAATTCCGGCTATAGGAAGTTTTGTCATAGCTTGCACTTGGTCATCTATCGGTTCATCAGCGTCAGTCGTCTCTTTCTCTTGCAATAATTCTTGTCTCATGTCAATCCCGTCATTGTATCTCAGTACAAGTACGTCATGGTTAGTCTCTCCGTCGAAGTGGTCGCCCCCATTCTGTCTCACAGCATCACTTAGGGAGCTTTCAGATGCTGAACTTAGTTTTCCTGCTTGTGTGATTTTGATTGGCCTTCATCATTAGAAAGTTCGAGCAATCTGACATTGTGAGAACACTGAGGAACAAAATTACTGTTATGCACAAACCTCGTGTCAAAATGTTGCTGCGTTTGTTCTGGTGTCCAATACGTGTTACTGTCTTCCGCGTTTGCGAAAAATACAGGGGGATTGTAATGCCATCGCGGGGTCTGATGATTTTTATTACTATTATGATTTCCGGAATTGTTACTGCGAAATCCACCTTCACACTATGGTTTGCCGTTAAACTGTGTGTTTCTGTACATTCCCGGCGCTTGATTTTTACTAGGCGCGGAGTTGTATTGGTATGAGTGGGCGTTATCAGCTGTTTGTTGCTGCCCGTAATCTGAGTGTTGGCTGCGCGAGTACGGTGCATTCCATTGCGACCCGCTCTGCTGTTGCCAACCTTTTTAACTGAAACCGTTTCCAAACTTCTGCTTGTACGATTGATTGCCGTACTGGTTACCAGTCGTGTTATACACGGGATTGAATCGGTTGTGTTGATTATGTCTATTCCTTTTGTGCGGATACCCACTGCCTTTATTTCCGTTTTGCCAATCGTTACTATTTATGAATCGTTCCCTGGCTTTTCATGGCCGTTACTGTCGTAATGTTGTGGCCAAGAATTGTGCGGCGTATTTCGCGGTTTGTTAGCTCTCATGTCCTCATAGATCAGGTCTAGGGAATCTAATATCGACAGAAAGGTATCTGGATCATCATCTGGTATGGCTATCAGTTTTTCACGAATCGAAATGGGTAATTTAGACTTGAGAGTCATAATTACATCTTTACTATTGATAGGGTTATCCCAATACCAGATTTCGCCAAGATATTTTTCGAAGTACTTTCTCAGGCTACTATTCCTGGGGTCAAATTGTTCTGCATTATAGACTTCTTTACGAAGGCGCTTCTGAACACCTTCGCTCCAAAATTTGCTGAGGAAACAGTGCTCAAACTCCTCATATGTTCGACACTTATCAACCATTTCGGTTTCCCATATTGCCGATTCGCCACCTATATATCCGGTAACAAATTGGATACGCTGTCTATCTGTCCACGAATTTGGAAAAATGCCAGAGAATTCACGAAGAAAAACAATTGGGTGGATATTTCGTTTTTCCGGGTTAAAGGTTTGAAAAACTCGATGCTTTATCATGCTTTCTTCCTTCATCATTTTTACTACTGAGTCAGATTCTTGGTTTCGGTGACTAACTGGAATATGTGGTGGTGAAGTGTGTTCATTAGATACAACAGGTATTCGGAATTGACGAAATAGCTAATTCATCTTCTTCCTCTGAGGCTAAAGAGTTAGGAAAATTCGGTCTCTGTATTCGGGAACTACTACTCACTTGTGCCTTCAGGTTATTTAGCTGTTCCGTTACCTCTTGCTTCCAATTTGGTAATTCTTGCTGAAGGGTACGCCTAATGCTACCGAGTTCAGACATTACGGTATCTCCGGAGCTTCCAGGAGCTGACAAGATACCAAGAGTGGTTGCTTTCACAGTCTCTACTAGGTCTTTGTTAATTTTAGCTTCGACAAATTTGTCCTTTCCAGCAATCCAGTTCTCATACTTTTCTCTAAATTCTCTCTCATGACTATCTAGCCTCTCCTTTACTTTCGTTTCCGTTTCCAGAGTCAAGTTTGACATTCCCTCGGCTAATTTTTCTACCTGCGTAGTTACTCTGTCTAATCGGTGATTAACCGTGGTTACGGTGGAATCAAGATTCTTGGTTGCGTTTCGGATGTCAGCTGTCTCGCTTTGCATGGTAGCTAAAGTGTCATTCAGTTCGATAATTATTCCACTTCGCATTTGAGAAACAGCATCCTTAACTTGCTTTGTTACTTCTTTGGCTACGTTTTCTCTAACAGTTTTTATTTCTTCGCTTACTGTAGACAGTTTATCTTCAAGCGAGGCTAACATTTGGCGATTTCCGTCCTGCATCATTTGACTTATTTGACTCAGTAGCTGTTTGAATACATCGTCTGTCACTACCCCTGAATTGCTTTCACCTGCCTCCCTTGTAACCGGTATATGGCTACGACTACTAGTGGCAGAAACTATGCTGGCATTGTCTAGTTCAGTACCAGTAACATTATGGTGTGAGGCATCAAAGTCCGTAAGATTTCCCACTTCACTTTCTACAATTGTTTCGATTGGTGTCTCAGCTCTACTAATTATTGTGCGGGACCGTAAGCGACGCGACACTTCACTCGTTTCATTCTGTTCATTTGAATCTAGTGATGACGTTTTATCGTCTGCCATAGCTCACTTATTTATAAACAGTAAGTCAATGAAGTTCGTTTGAGCTACGGCCGTCAGCTGTCGACAGAGATGTAATTTATCGGTTGCGAGTCGGTTGTCACTGCTACGTCCAAGTTCGGAATGTCGGGAGTTGCACGTCACGAGAACAAGAGACTATCCAGGACCGTAAAGAAAGTATGGCTGCACACTGGTCAAAATAAATGAACACTAAGGCTGGTCAGCTCCGTGAACAGGCAGCGGACATTTAAAAACAATTGATATGCAATACACAACAATGTAATTTAAACAATACTTGAAGAAATTTCTACTCTACTAAATGCAATCTACTGAATTCAAAGCAAATTTTTACTGCAACTACTAAAGATCGTCACAAATTGATTATTAATGTCGGATGAAATTAAGGAAGTTTGGCTATGGCTAACGAAATTTTAACTTACGTTGTTGATGACTGCCTTGGGCGTTGCAACTAGATTTTCGCACAAATTCTGTTCCAAAAAAAAAAATCTCTCTTCCGTAATTTTCTCTGAATATCTCGTTTCTTTCGCTCAATGGAAATTTTATTGGATGGCGTTTGATGTCATGTAACAAATAAAAAGCACAAGATTAGCTACAATTATTTATGAATATTTCCACAATGCCTATCTTACATAAATTTTTATTCCTTTAAGTTTTTTTTAATTCGGGTCCCTGTTCGGGCGCCAATTATAACGGTATGTTTACGTAATGTGTATACATAAACATACAGTTATAAATGTCCCCGTTCGTAGCCGCTAATTATAACAATATGTTTACTTTTGTGCTGTAACATATAGCTATAATCAGCGGTGGAAACATATTTGCGAACGCCGACCATGTGCGGCTGTTTCTTGTTGGATCGTCTGATCAGTCGGAAGTTGCATTGCGGAAGAGAGTAAATGCCTATTCAAAATATAATTATTTTTGGATAGCTCAACATGAATTTCCTAAGGGACCGTAGTTTATCATGCATTTACCAGTAGAATATGGCGCGGAGAAAATATTTCGCCGCATGCAACTTCCGTCCGAACTCGACGAAAGAATTCGTGACTGTGAATTGGAAGAAACATAAATAAAATTAAATAACTTCATGAAGGAGTGAGACATAGATTCTATATTAAATAAATAGTCCATACACCAGTTTCATTTCAATCTGAATTTATGGCAATTAATAGACGAACTTACACTGCAATGAAGGATTTAACATGGATGCCGTTTTGATTGGCACTTCTCGTAATGAAAACAATTCCGTTGACGCTTTCACATACACGTCGCACAATAAATCTACTGCTAGGCACTTTTAGTATTACACATTTACTTTACACTAGAACAATATTATTTTTAACAATAATAATACGGCGGCAAGACATGCGTGTCCGACACACGTTACAGGAGACAAGAGAAGAATGAGTAACTGTTTATCGAGAATATCTCGTACATAAAAAAAAAATGTGTAAAAATGTGTTCTTCTTCTGTCCGTTTTTCGCGCCGCGGTTTTCAAAGTCAGTAACTCACAGCATCTCTGACGGCGCTTCGACAATAAACAAGTTACGTCACAGGTCGTTCACCTTTTACATTCTCGCAACATTATTTGCTAACTGTAGCTGTTGCCGAGCGACTGCTCGATTAGTGAATGATTTAAAATGATAAGGCAATCACATAATGTTACAAGAGCTGCCGCATTCTTATACGCAGAGAATCCACATAAACCGAAGCGTGTACGACAGAAACCAGACAAAAGATGCAACTCCGTTACGGTGCAAATTAGGACAGGTAACATATTCACGACTTCGTTTTGGAACGTTACTTCTGTCCCTTCAATGAGCTTTCGTGGCGCGGCGCGAAATCGCACACGCGGTCGCGGCCAGAATCGACGCACTGTTGCTGGCTATGTGTGACACGCGAGGCAAATTACGTGACGCACTGTTCTCCGAATTCAGTCTGAAACGTTCATTGACGTCACAGAATTAACTCTATTCACTGCTACACATGTAAAATCAGTCTAAATAACGGTCGTCAGGCTCGCTTTGACCCGAGGAACAGTGTGAAACTCAAAAGTCATTAATTCAAAGCCCTGCAGCTACCTAAATGGTTTCAGTTTAGAATCCCGAGACCTGACAAGTGGACTGGAACATGCTCACTGCTAACAACTCCGAGTACCATGTCCAACTGGCTATTTAAAACTCTCACCGATAATCATCCCTGATATGCCTTACTGTAAATTTAAACGCAGACAGACGGGCTACGCACCGAGCTATCCGTACTGTACTCCGTGGGCGACCCAGGACCCAGCTCAAGGCCTGATTATCGGTTTCCACCAAACAAGGAGCTGGTGTTCGGGGTATACGCTAAATGTATCGGTGGAAAACAGTGCTGTTAGCGTTTCCAGTCCATATATTGACTGATTCGCCTTATGGTTTGTAAGCGCCCTCGAGGCATAGGCGATGGGGCGCCGGCAACTGAGATGTTCCCAGAATGAGATTTTCACTCTGCAGCGGAGTGTGCGCTGATATGAAACTTCCGGGCAGATTAACACTGTGTGCCCGACCGAGACTCGAACTCGGGACCTTTGCCTTTCGCGGGCAAGTGCTCTACCAACTGAGCTACCGAAGCACGACTCACGCCCGGTACTCACAGCTTTACTTCTGCCAGTACCTCGTCTCCTACCTTCCAAACTTTGCAGAAGCTCTCCTTCGAACCAGGTTCGCAGGAGAGCTTCTGTAAAGTTTGGAAGGTAGGAGACGAGGTACTGGCAGGAGGACACTCCTTGCGCCCCTGACGATCCAGGAAGATGGGGGATGCGTAAGGCGTCTTGGACAGTCTTACTACACCTGCTTCCAGTATCTTATCGATCTCGGCTTTCAAGTTGTCTGATCCGAAGTGGGGATAGTCGACACGGGGACAGCCTCACTCGGATCTTATCACTTACTTCAATTTCAAATTGCTCACCGTGTATCCAAAACATGAATACACTTCCAAGTCAACAGAGGAAAAGCAACAGAAAATACTGTTCTCAAATATATTCATTGGCATGAATCAGCCAATTCCATTCCTCTTACCTAACACGCTGGGCTCTGATGTCTGTCCTTTTACTGAGCAAGTCCACTTTCCCTAATTCGTAACACTCACTAAGCAGAAATCAACGCTAGCGCTCCGGAACGCACTTTGTGTTCTCTCAGCCTTGCAATACTGAAGTAACTTGGTTGCGCATGAAGGGTCATCTACCCTTGTCTTCAGAGTTACACAAAAGAAAACAGCACGTACAACCCAGAGGGCAAGTGACATCAACACCGACGAAGGTTTTCCGTCTACTCGTCGGTTTCGCGAGCTCCAAAGACCCCAGAGAAAATATTTAACATTTAGGCCTTTCACCCTAACAGAATCAGGATCAGAAAGTAGGCATTTTCGTTGGCAATTTACTGCTCCCATATATAATACTTTTGTGAGGTGACAGCACCTTTGGAACACACACTGCAGAACACTGACCTTGAGGAAATTGCTCGCCTGTGAAATCTGCCTAGTCCTCTCCAGTCACCGCCATTGTACAAGGCTTAAGGGAAAAGTGGCCTACCATATTCAGGCCGAAGAAAAATGTTTCTCCTGCAGCGAGTAACTTCCTGAGATGACTACAAAAGCGAAAAGGGATAGCACTAGTGGGTGGCCAGGAAACAATATATAGGAGTTCTGTTACTATCAGTGGAGGAAGGCGCCTGCTGCGGTGGCTGGAGATGCTAATATTCGTCAGTGTATATCTGCAGACTGAAGTAAGGACAGAAAATTTGTACCAGGGCCAGGACTCGAACCCAGATCTCCAGCTCGCTGGGCAAATGCGCTAACCACTGTGTAACCTTAAAACAGCGGCTTTGCACCACTACACGGACTAGCCTAGCACGCCAGCCTTCTTAATCCTGATTCCATTTCACACCTCAGCGCACTTGGTATTCCCGCTAAAGGAGGGAGGCTTGTTACTGTAGTCGGTGCAGTTATGCAAGGCCTTTTTGCCAGAGTGGCGTAGTCGTTAGCGCATCTATCTAGTGAGCAGGAGACGAGCCTTGGCACAAATTTTCTTTCGTCACTTCAGTCTGCATATATAAATCCAAAAGGTCTCTGGACCAATATACACACATCAAAAAAAGTTTTCCGTCACCCTGGTTCCCAGAACTCCTGAAGATAGACGTCGACTGTGGATATTCTGTGACAGACACACTCCCTTTGACAGTTCGGAGATGTCACAAAACCCACCAAAAGATGTAAGCAACCATGCATGACCAGCGCCTATTAGACGGAGGGGGTCCGACAGCCGATCAGTTCCACTCATTTCACCGGGAAGCAGGTACACTGCTCGTGTTGTCTGTAGTTCAACCACTCCTAGACGGTCAATACCGCACTTCGATTGCGTCCGCATTGTTACTTTGCGCCGGGAAGGGCTCTCACAAGTGTCCAGGCGTCACGGAGTGAGCCAAAACGATGTTGTTCGGACATGGAGGAGATACAGAGAGATCGGAACTGTCGATGACGTGCCTCGCATAGGCCGCCCAAGGGCTACTATTGCAATGGATGACTGCTACCTATGGATTATGGCTCCGAGGAAGCCTGACAGCAACGCCACCATGTTGAATAGTGCTTTTCGTGCCGCCACAGGACGTAGTGTTACGACCCAAACTGTGCCCAATAGGCTGCATGATGTGCAACTTCACTCCCAACGTCCATGGCGAGGTCCATCTTTGCAAACACGACACCATGCAGCGTGGTACAGATGGGCCCACCAAAATGCCGAATGCACCGCTCAGGATTGGCATCATGTTCCCTTCACCGGTGAGTGTCGCATAGGTCCTCAATCAGGCAATCGTCGGAGACGTGTTTGGAGGCAACCCGCCAAGTTGAACGCCTTAGACACACTGTTCAGCGAATGTAGCAAGGTGGAGGTTCCCTGCTGTTTTGGGGTGGCGTTATGTGGGGCCGATGTACGCCGCTGTTGGTCATGGAAGGCGCCGTAACGGCTGTACGATACGTGAATGCCATCCTCCGACCGATAGGCAACCATATCGGTAGCATAATGGCGAGGCATTCGTCTTCATGGACGAGAATTCGCGCCCCCATCGTGCACATCTTGTGAATGATTTCCTTTAGGATAACGACATCGCTCGACATGAACCCTATCAAACATGACTGGGATAGATTGAAAAGGGCTGTTTATGGACGACGTGACCCACCAACCACTCTGAGGGATCTACGCCGATCGCCGTTGAGGAGTGGGACAATCTAGACCAACAGTACCTTGATGAACTGGTAGACAGTATGCCACAACGAATACGGGTATGCGTCAATGCAAGAGGACGTGCTTCTGGGTATTTGAGGTACCGGTGTGTACAACAGTCTGGACCACCACCTCTGAAAGTCTCGCTCTATGGTGGTACACATACAATGTGTCGTTTTGATGAGAAATAAAAAGGGCGGAAATGATATTTGTGTATGGTTCATAGCCCAAATACATTGAATTTATTCGCAGTTGCGTACATGGACAACCATCAGCTGTAGAATGGAGTGATGACAATGAAAATTTGTACTGGCTCGGGACTCGAACCCGGATTTACCGTTTATCGCGAGCAGTCGTATTACCATTTGGCTACCCGAGCACGACTAACGCAGAGATCCAAACTTCCATATGTCCTCAACCACGTTCTTACATCCTGTACTCATACTTTCACTATGTATACTCCCGTCCAGTGTAAACATTTTACTCGAAAGTTGCTACTGGGTGTCAGCGGATACATATGATATTACAGTGTCTGTGTTATTCAGAAATACGATGCAGAGTGCATGTCCCCCCTGTGTGGGAATATACATACTGGATGGACGTCTACACGATGCAAATAGATGGTTGATGACATGTGGAAGTTTGGATTCAGCCATGACTCCTGCACGGGTAGCCAAATGGTAAGGCGACCGCTGGGGATAGCGAGAAATCCGGGTTCGTGTCTCGGAATGACACAAATATCATTGTTTTCATTCCATTCCACAGGTGATGAACGTCCATATTCGCAACTGCGAACACATTTAATGTATTTCACAACGGCTGAGGTCGCTGCATGACCTGCATGCATGCAAGGAGCTTTGCATCGTGTTTCTAAATATGCTTGCATATCTTAGTGTAAACACGGTATTAAAGAATCTTTTGAGTGAACAGCATCTGAAAGAAAATTTCCCATATTTATTAGCCACTCTGTAATCAGTTAGGGATTTTAAGAGAAGAGGTCCATGTGTGATTGAATTCATCTTCAAAGCAATGTGTTTCAACTCGTTGGCATAGTTATTTTGCCATGCTTCAATTAGTATATTCTCAGATTGAATAAGTGAAGCCTGTTTTAAATAACTAAAGGGCCTGTGATAAAATGCTAGATTATGGCCACCATACAAACTGTCAGCTTATTGTATTTCTTAATCAACTGAAGGAAGCCATAGTGGATCTAGAGGATGACAAGGAGCCAACCCTATCTAGTTGTACAGTAGTTCTATGCTTTAAAAGCACATTGTACGCTGCAGGATAACGATGATGACGTTTGCAATTTTATTTCATCTGAACCTCATATTACCTCTTGTGAAGTTTGAGCGTAGGTGAAAATGTATTTGGAAAAAGCTGCTGGTGCTGTTCTAAGGCAGAAAATAGAGGTCAGTATGTTGCATACAATTGCAACCTTTGTAGCGCAAAAATTCCTCACATTAAGGAAGCTAACTGATGAGGAAAAAATATGTTTTTAGCAATGTGCCGAAGGTAATTTTCTAAGGTTGTTGTAGCCTTCAGTCCGAAGACTGATTTGATGCAACTCTCCATGCTACTTTATCCTGTGCAACTCTCTTCGTTCCCGAATAACTACAACAACCTACATACTTCTGAATCAATTTACTGTATTCATCTCTTGGCCTCCCACTACGATTTTTACCCCTTCCTCTCCCCCCCCCCCCCCCCTCCCACCCTACACACAGACACGCTTCCCTCCACTACTAAACTGGAGGTCTCTTTAAGTCTCAGAATGAGTCCTATCAATCGATCCCCTCTTTTTGTCAACTTGCACCACAAATTTCTTGTCTTCCCAGTTCTACTTAGTACCTCACTAATTATGAGATCTACTCAAATAATGTTCAATACTGTTCTGTAGCATCACATTTAAAAAAACTTCTATTCACTTCTTGTCTAAACTGTTTATCCTCCATGAGTCACTTCCATACGTGGCTAAACTGTAGACAAATACCATGAAGGTAGACTTCCTAACACTTAAGTCTATATTAGATATTAATAGCTCTCTCGTCTTCTTGCTATTGCCAGTTTACACCTTATGTTATCTCTGGTTCGGCCATCGTTAGTTATTTTGCTGCTCAAAGAGCAAAACCCGTACTACTTTCAGTTTCTCGTTTCCTAATCCAATTCCGTCAACATCACCTGATTTAATTCGACTACACTCCATTATCTTTGTTTTGCTTTTGTTGATATTCATCTTATATCCGCCTGTCAAGACACTGTCCATTCCGTTCAACAGCTCTTCCAAGTCCTTTGTTATCTCTAGGAGAATTACAGTGTCATCGACACGCCTCAGACTTTTTATTTCTTCTCCCTGAACGTTAATTCCTAATCAAAATTATTCTTTGGCCCCTTTTATAGCTTGCTTAGTGTACAGGCTGAATAACTTTCTGGATAGGCTACAATGCTGTCTCATTCCCTTCTCAACCACTTTTTCAATTCGTGCTCCTCGACTCTTATTACTGCTGCCTGGTTTCTGTACAAATTGTAAAAAACCTTTCACTGTCTATACTTTACACCTGCTACGTTCAGCATTTTATAGAGTATTTCAGTCAACATTGTCAAAAGCTTTGACTGAGTCTGTAAATATTATAAACGTAGGTTTGTCTTTTCTTAACCTGTCTTCTAAGATATGTCGTAGGGTCTGTATTGCCTCGCGTGTTCCTACATTTTCAGAAATCTAAAAGGATCTCTCCCAAAGAGGATCTCTACCACTTTCTCCATCCTTCTGTGAAGAATTTGTGTTAGAATTTTGCAACCATGACTTATTAAACTGATAGTTTGGTAATTTTCACATCTATCGTCAACATTTTTTGAAATTGGAATTATTACATTCTTCTTGAAGTCTGAAGTTATTTCGACTGTCTTCTACATCTTGCACATCAGATGGAAAATTTTTATTATGGCTGGCTCTCCCAAGACTATCAGTAACTCTGACGGAATATCGTCTAATCCCAGGGCATTGTTTCGAGTTAAGGTGTTCTGTGCTCTGTCAAACTGTTCTATTACTAGCTCCTTCTCATTTCCCCAAGGGCCTATTTAATTTTTCTGTAGGCGGTAACTGTCTCTGTCCTAGTGAAATATACTTCTGTATCCTTAAATTTGTCCCCTAACCACTCCTGTTTAGAGATTTTGCACTTCGTATCAATCTCATTTTTTAGAAGTTTTTATTCTCTTTCACCTTCTTCATTTGCTGCATTTTTATATTTTCTCCTTTCATCAGTTAAAGCCAATATCTCCTGCACTATCCAAGCACTTCTAATGGCTTCCATTTTTATCTATTTCATCCTCTGCTGCATTCACTATTTGTTCTCTTAAAGCTACCCATTCGTCTTCTACTGCATTCCTGTCCCCTGTTATAGTCAACCGTTGCTTAATGCTCCCTCTGAAACTCTAAACAACCTCTGGTTCTGCCAACTTATCCACATCCCACAGCCTTAATTTCCTACCTTTTCTGAATTTCTTCAGTTTTAATCCACAGCTCGTACCCAATACATTTGTGGTCAGAGTCCACATCTGCCCACAGGGAATGTATTACAATTTAAAATCTGGTTCGGAAATCACTGACTTGCCATTAATCTGAAATCTCTAAATATCCTCAAGTCTCTTCCAAGCATAAATCCTTCTTTCATGAATTTTTCTAAGGTTATATAGATATTATTTTAGTTTTGTGTAGGTTAATTAATGACAGGGTCCAAACATTATATTGAACATGTTAATTTAAGCATATACATATACAGTGAAAGTGCCAAATCACGGCAGCCAAGTAACAAATCAGGACGTTGTTGAAGATGATATTTGAGGGCTGGACAGAAGATTGTCCTCTCCTACATGATAAAGTCAGTATTTACTTACAAGAAACTTATATGAGCGACGAAAATGCTCCCAAAGGTTTACTCGGCTTGCTTTTGTGGCAAGAAAAATATTAAACCTACCTGCCACGAGTGCCTCCAACGAAATAGTCTCTAGCTGCGCGGGAAATACAATTAGCGAAAAACGATCATGTCTTGATGCAGACAGACTTAACTATCTCGTTGTAATTCAAACTGTAGTCAGGACACACATTAAGAATACAGTTATATATACAATGCATCAGAATTAAAAGGCATAAACAGTAAATAGGAAAATGTGAGTTGCAAATTTACATTTAAGTGTGCCTTTCGGGCTGCTAAGGTTCTTTTTTTTTAACAGATTAAATGTTTTGTTTTTAATCCTCTTAAATGACATTTTTATTGTTTGTAAACCATTTTCAGTGAGTTACGTTTTCTAATTTAGGAAAATGCTTTTAGGAGGTTCTGGTTTGGCTCAAATAACACGTTTAATGTCACTGAAGGATATTTTGTAAATATATAAATCAGTTCTCCAAAACCACCTATTTATTTGCAATGGATTAAGGCAACTGAGAATATATGTTACTTAAACAAACAATATTTTGTGTTGAGTCCCACATACATTCTCGAAAGCAATTTCTTCCTGCGCTTCTGTATTAATGGGAGTTTCATAACTAAGTTCAGAGGCTGAGGCCCTATACAAACCCTAAAAACAATAAATGAACTAAAACACTCCTATAAGGATCTAAAGCCTCGAAAATAGAGCTAAAAATATAAACCAGATTGAAAATACCAAATTCTGGTGGTATGTAGCCTAGAGCAAAGAAAGCATAATGTGAATAAAAAGCTTCTTCTTAAAGACATAACAAGTGTGAGATTAATATAATATGCAAAACGAACGTCGTATTTTCTAAAGAGCATATGGGGAATTTAGAAAAAACTGTTTTGCCAACTTAGAATTAATTTAGCAAATCTGCAATACACCTCCTGAAAAAAGTAATTAAAATTGGTATAACTGGGGGAATATTTGGCTGAAACACACTAAGTTTACAGAAAGTAGGCTGTAAAAACCTTACTTTAGTTGGGGGTAATGATGATATTCAGGTTCGTAGGAGCGAAGGCTCTCATTCTCCAGAGATGGTTCTTCTTACTGCAGACAACAGGTATTTCAGGCGCCCTGATGATGGTTCGAATTAAGAATCGACATCATCAGTAGAAGGAGGGTGAAGTTGCAGAGAAAACCATTCATTTGCACAATAACTAATTAGATAAGCCCGAGAAAAACCGAAAAGGAAAGAAATGATAAATAAAATCCTCCATTTTCCGGCCTACAACGACTCAAAATGAATATATTTTGTAATAATGAACCTGTCAATGTTTCGTAATTTCTAAAACGTATTTTTTATGCGTCCTGATACCTTCTTCCCCTCGCTTTGTGCATCTCCTCCTCCTCATCCGTTCTCTGTTCATCTCCTCCTACTCCTTCTCTCTGTCTCTTTGTCCGTCTCCTCTTCCCCCTCTCGATTTCCTTCTCTTCCCCCTCTCGTTATCCGTCTCCTTCTTATCTCTCTCCCTGTTGGTTTCCTCCTCCCTCTGCCCATCTCCTCTTCCCGCCTCTCTCTGACCTTGAGCCCTGTTTATCGTTACCGCAAACGAAACCTTAACCAAGAAGTAAGGTCGCTTGAAGTGGGTGAGGAAACTGATTGGGGTCATTGGTGTACAGGATATAAGAGAGACCACACCTGCTGCTCGATCTGTAAGGATAATAGCTTCAATAACAGTGTTTCAAGTAGTTTTAATCCGGTAACTGACAGGATTACAAAGTTCCGGACGATTCAGAACCGTAATAGTATTCTAACCGTACGTCGATGAGCCATAAATACAGCTTTCCCTGTTTTCTATTAAAACCGATTGCAAGGAAGAAAACAAAGCAGAAAGTTACTTTGTTTACAGTTTTTGCTTAAAATTAAATATAACAAAGAAGGATATATATGGGGTAAACAACTCGTCTAATTTTTTAAATTCACTGGTATCACAGTTAAAAAAGGAAACTAGAACGCACATCTTCACATGAAGCACAAAATTTTCTTTCTGGCAATCGGTTTTAACTGAAAACGAGTACTTTGTTTCCAGAAAGTTTGGAAGGTAGGAGACGATGTACTGGCAGCAGTAAAGCTGTGAGGACGGGTAGTGAGTCGTGCTTGGGTAGCTAAGAAGAGCACTTGCCAGAGAAAGGCTTAGGTCCCGAGTTCGAGTCTCGGTCCGCACACAGTTTTAATCTGCCAGGAAGTTTCAGTACTTTGTTGCTTTTAAAAAAATAATTCTATGTACGTCTGAAACTTTATCAAAATGTTGTGTAAAAATTAGAAGTAAATCCGTCAAGAACATGTCGAGAGTTTTGGTAGCAACGTTTCCCCTTATACAAAAGGGTTAAAAGCGGAATATGTATACCTCTCGACAATCTCATGTACGGACGGACAGGGACCGTCGAGCAATGCGGAACATGGTTGTAAAAAAACCGCGTGATCTCAGCGGAAAGAATCACTTGCCAAAGTGCTAGTTATGTGAGCACAGTGTCTATGCGTAAGGATTTTATTGTTTACTTATTTATAGCAAATTTAAAGACCTGTTACTTGATGTTTTTAAAACAGGTCGTACAACTGACAGTTTTCATTTGCCATCTTCTTTGTAATTTTTTTTATCTGCAGCATTTGCCAAGGAATAACACTTTTTTAAAATAACGATAGTTTGAGACTGAAATACAAATAAAATGTTGTTGTTTTAAGAAGAAAGTAAAAAGATGATAGGACAGAGGAGAGATTTATTAGTGCCATCACTGGTTGTGACTGTCGGTGAATACATCGGAATGGTTTCTTCGAGCTGATGATCGCCAGTGACAACAAAAACGTTTAATTAGCGTTGCTAATCATATACATTAACATTAGGTGCTCATCTGTGTACAACATTGGGTGCTTTCTTGGACAGGTCGCCAGCACCTTACTCCTATTTACTGTTAGACTGTGTATTCCTTCTCCTTCAGTTTCTCTTCAGCTCACTGTTTTCTCTGTCACTGTGAGTGTCGCTGTCCAACCTTTGGAGATCATTGTTACGTTGCATTTAGGTATATCTGTTATGTCATGTCCGCAGATACTCCTCATACGTTGGTTATGAAATAATGTTTGTCAAAAATGTTCAGATGTGTGTGAAATCTTATAGGACTTAACTGCTAAGGTCATCAGTCTCTAAGCTTACACACTACTTAACCTAAATTATCCTAAGGACAAACACACACATCCATGCCCGAGGGAGGACTCGAACCTCCGCCGGGACCAGCCGCTCAGTCCGTGACTGCAGCGCCTTAGACTAATGTTTGTCAACGCAATGAGTAATGCCCGTCGTTTTCGTCTCTTATTGCTATGTATATATGCGTGTCTGTTTCTGCGTAGTCTAAGGTTAGTGTATGTCTACTGTTCGCATGTCGCCCGCAAAAGAAGACAGTGTGTTCTGGGGAACCTTTTTCCCCACAAGTGGATGTAGGTGTCTGTCTCAGACTCACGCGGTTTTAGTGCGTGGGATAAGGTCCGTGTCCAGTTAAGAAATGTGCCGTACTGCTCCCTTATCTCAGGAAGGAATTCGTACATTCTACGAAGCTTATCACTAATATCCCACCCATCTTGCCATGTATCCGAACGCCAACTTTTCAGGTGTCGAAACGTCAGTTTCGGTACACCAGTTATCGTGTGTACCTTATCTAGTCTCCAAGTCTTTAACCAGTACCTTGCAGCTCTGTGTTGGATCGTGATGTCTATGGGGCATACTCCGAGCATCACCTACAGTGCATCCACTGAGATGGTACCGAAGACTGCTGATAGCCTAAGTAGGACACGTCTGACTGATGCTTTGTTGGTGACCAGGTTCAGTCTATGTGCCCACACGCTATCTGCGAATTTGAATACTGATTCGAAGAGAACACGGTGGTACGTCAGTACCGGTTTGAATTTAGCCTCACCGGTTTATGTAGAATTTTTTCTGTTTTGTCCGTTGTTAGCTTATCTCTTCGTGGAAATTCAATTTCTCATCTATGTGTACACGGAGATAGCGCATAGCACGTACACGTTTGATGTCTGCTTCCCAAGTTTTAAGAGGAGGATTCCTTTGGAGTAATCCTTTCTGTAATGCACATGTTGCTTTGTTTTCGGTTATCCTGAGTTTGTTGTTGTGACAGCATTGTGTGATTGTTTGTACTGTTCCACTGGATTTCTCTTCTAGCTGGGCTATGTTGTTTGCACTGACAACAACTAACAGCTTATCTGCTTAGGTGACAATTCCGTCTGACCTGTCAGTCACATCTAGAAATAGTAGGAGCGGTTGAATTGTTACATCCCAGAAGATGGCGCCGTAGATCAACTCTTGAGGACGGCCTTTAGTAATTCTTTTAATTACTTTCCAGCTTTCCTTGTGCCATTTCGACTATTCGGCCTTTACAGTAGTCTAGGAAACTGTTTTACAGTGATTGTGGTACCTCCAGATACTTTTGAAACATTCCGGGCCACCAGAGGTTATCGAATACTGCGGCAATCTCAATGATTACCGCTCTGGCGTATTTCTTTGTTGTAGTGTTAACTGAGTGTAGGGCATGGTTGAGGGCATCATTTACGGATTTGCGGGTCTCGAAACCGAACTGGTTTGAGAACTCTGTGGGTTTGCAAGCGCGTGCACCGTAGCTTCTCCCGAATTTTTGCTAGGGTGTTTATTGGGCATACTGGCCTGTAAGCCTTTGGATGTGAACATTCCTGTGTGCTGATTTCTTAACAGTGACTGCTTTGGAGGTTTTACATATTGTAGGTACCTGCCCAGCCCTGACATCGTTCAGTAACTTTATTAGGAAAGGGGTGATCTGTGTGCTAGGTTTTTCAGAGTTTCCGGGTATATATATCATCTGCTCCAGGAGTTTATTTGGGCTCTCAGTTTTCTTGCGCAAAAGGACAGGTGACAGTTGCAGTGTTGTAGTATTGTGTTGTGTGGCTAGGTCTTCTCTTGGTGTTATATGATATTGTGTGTGTGCGTCGATGACGTCGTCAGGGAGCAGTTTATACAGCAGAAACTGCGCCGTATTCCTCCATCCTCTACTCATACTGCCCTCATCCTGTCTCAGCTTTCCCGAGTGTAGGGGGAGTTAAAAAAATAGAATGCGGTGGTCAGGAAACTCCTCATAACCCACACATTTCTGCGGTGAGTGTGTGAGGTGGTGCAAAGCGCGAAGCCTCTGGATGCTGGATGACTGTAAACAGCGATTTGGAGTGATGAATGGGACTATATTCCGGGGCAATCCGATGGAAATGTTTAAGTTTGACGACTGTTTGGAGAATGTTGCTGTCGTCATGTGTAGCGCACACACTGGGATGCTGGTAATACGGTACGGGGATGTTTTTCGAGGTAAGCGTGTGACCTTCTTACTGCGCACAAGGAAACGCTAAATGCGAGAGGATGTAAATTTGTAAATTTGTGGTAAGATCTTACGGGACCAAACTGCTTTGGTCATCGCTCCCTAAGCTTACGCACTACTTAATCTAACTTAAACTCACATACGCTATGGACAACACAAACATCCATACCCGAGGGAGGATTCGAACCACCTACGGGGGGAGCCGCGCGGACCGTGAGAAGACGGCTAAGGCCACGCGGCTACCCCGAGAGGCTAAGAGGATGTGAACACATCTTACAGCGCTGTATTCTGGGTACAGCAGAGGAACAGTTGGGAGCGATGTTTCATTGTATCAGCCTTAGAATTCACTCCGTTGTAAGGCAGCATCTATGAGGCAACGGTTAGTGGACAATAACATTTATGAAATGGGGTGGGCTGCCCATAGTGTCGACCTGAAACGAACGGAACGACAACACTTAATTTCACAGTGTCCACCATCACTAACTTCCCTAGTTTCTGCTCTTAAAGACGAATGGGCTGACATTCCTCCAAAGTCATTCAGACAGTTGAAGATGTCCACAGCAAAGTTCAAGTCGTCATAAACGTGAACCATGGCCACACCTCATATTAATGTCCACTAATACACTACGTGATCAAAAGTATCCGGATACCCGGCCTCCTCTCGCAGGCATACGTTCAATCAGGTCCTGGAAGGTTTCTTGGCGAATGGCAGCCCATTCTTCAGGGAGTACTGTACTGAGGAGAGGTATCGATGTCGGTCAGTGAGAACTGGCACGAAGTCTGTGTTCCAAAACATCTCAAAGGTGTCCTATAGTATTCAGGTGAGGACTGTGCAGCAGAATCCATTAAAGGGATGTTATTGTCGTGTAAGCACTCCCCCACAGGTCATGCATTATGAACAGCTACTCGTTCGTGTTGAAAGATGCAATCCCTATTCCCGAATTGCAAGAAGATGCTTAAAACATCAATGTAGGACTCTGCTGTGATAGTGACACGCGAAACAAAAAGGGGTGAAAGCCCCCTCCATGAAAAACACGACCACACCGTAACACCACCGCCCTCGAATTTTGCTGTTGGCGCGACACACGCTGGCAGATGAGGTTGACCGGGCTTTCGCCATACCCACACCATGCCATCGGATCTTCACATTGTGTACCGTGATTCGTCACTCCACACAGAGTTTTTACATTGAACAACCGTCCAAGATTTGCGCTTCTTACACCAGGCGAGGCGTCGTTTGGCATTTACCGGCGTGATGTGTGACTTACGAGCAGCCGGTAGACCATGAAATCCACGTTTTCTCACCTCCCGCCTCGCTATCATAGTACTTGCAGTGGATCCTGATGCAATCTGGAATTCCTGTGTGATGATCTGGACAGGTGTCTGCCTATTACACATTACGACCCTCTTCAACTGTCGGCTGTCTCTGTCAGTCAACAGACGAGGTAGCCCTGTACCCTTTTGTGCTGTACGTGTCCCTTCACGTTTCCACTCATTATCACATCGGAAACAGTGGACCTAGGGATGTTTAGGAGCGTGGAAATCTCGCTACAGACGTGTGACACAAGTGACACCCAATCACCTCACCACGTTCGAAGTCCGTGAGGTCCGCAGAACGCCCCATTCTGCTCTCTCACGATGTCTAACGACTAGTAAGATCGCTGATATGGAGTACCTGGCAGTAGGTGGCAGCACAATGCACCTAATATGAAAAACGTATGTTTTTGGGGGTATCCGGATACTTTTGATCACATAGTGTAGGTCTCTGTATATTTTTAATCGGATAATTTACATCACTCCTAGCTCCTAGCTCTTAATATCATCGCACTACCGCATATTAATGTTATCGACCACACATCCTATCCGTCCTCAAAATTATTTTAGTTCAGCTAATGCTGGAACAATTCGCACTCCTTATTTATGAATGGCAGCACTTTTTAGTATTCTGAATGTCACAAATCATGTGATTCTCTTTTTAGGTAGAAAGACAAACATTTCATAGGTAGTGTGACAGAAATAGCGGCTGGATTCATATTACACAAAGGCCACAATGAGTGATGGGGAATCCTAACGTATTAGCGCTGGCTGTAACAACTGACGCTCTGAGGCCTGTGAATAAATTATACTACAATGGGCATTACCAAGTCCACCCGCATCAATAAAACGCCGAATGGGGCGTGTTCGTTATCACACGACGGCTGTAATATTAAATACCGGCGAATACGTTATCAGAAGATGGGCTCTATTTCATTTAACTCGATTTAACTCATTGTGTCACTTCACTAAGTTCACAAACAAGTTTAAAACTTAAACCTTTTTGTGCGTACTGAAGATAGCAAGCGTGATACTCACCTACTGAATAAATGTTCGATTAACCGGCATCTATTAAGTCACCAACCTAATATTCAAAGATTGAATTTTTTGAAGGACTCTCACTTCATGACGTTTGGAAACACACCAGCTATGTTCTTTCCAGTAGCATACGAAGACCTAGAAATACGGAAAGTATTTTCTCTTCTCCAGGTGTCGTACATTCTCTCGGTGTCGTAAACTGCCGAAAGTATGGTCTTCAGATGGTCGATAACACTTATCGGTATAAATTCCTTTGGGAAGGTCAGGTACAACGACTGATATACAAGGAACAAACATCTCATATTGTAGCTCTCGGTTGACCTGCTTGTGTTTTTCGATTGTACAATCAGAGTATCTGGTGCCAAAGATACTGTAGGTCACTTTCGTGAATCTGCCAGGTTTTCGAAGAAGGCCGTCAGCTACCGTTTCACATTCATTACAATTACAGACAACTGAAGACTTGGACTGTAAACAATGGGGAGGGATAGTTGATGAGAAGAGTTATTGCATATAAAACATAGTAGGTGATGTGTTTTCTTTATAATACTTGATAGAAGCTCTGTCTCTAATTTCAGATTCACAATGTTGGCAATTATGTCAGAATATGTGCATGTAAACAGTGGTAAGTGCAAAAAAACATGGTTGCCAGCAGTAGTATCGGGTGCAGGGTACCAGAAAAATGGTTTTCAGCGAAAATTAGTAGAAATCGTAGAATGATGTGGATAACTACGACTCAGATAAAAATCTTGAATATGATTCTGAACGCAAATGTGATTCAAAAGTTTTTTGCTAATCATATAAACCTTAATAATTATTTAAGCAAGTAAATAAAGTTGCGTGCCTTACCATTGCTTACGTGACAGTGTGAGGGCAGGAACATTAAGGCCATTCTTCGCATTGTTTACGTGCTGAAGTAAGGCGACAATAACATTAATTTTATATTGTGCTGAATCGCAGATTAACATTTGAGGCTGTTATGCTTCATTGTTACAGAAATTGGTAATAGAAATGTTAGTATCAGAAATATGAACTTTTCGGACTTTTAAATTAGTATTTTTGTAAAGTTTCACAGAAATGTTTCGTTTCCTCGCCCAGCAAGTAAATAGTGGTAAGTCGATGCTAACCCATGCACTCAGTTTATAAACAAACAAAGGTAATTACCCGCTGACGTCCTGTTAAGGATAAAACTCTGTATGGATTAAACGTATGTCGTTACTCACTAAATGTCTGAAAACAGTGACTCATCTGAATAGAAGAATTACGCAGGATGTTCTTGAAATTTCTTATATATTAGATTTTATTGAAACTTTACTAAGCAATTTCTCAACACAACCAACTTGTTCTTTACCATTGTTTATAAGTGAGGTTTCCAACTGAGTTTGATGACTAGAAGCGGTTCTGTCTCTCATAATCTTTCTTCTTGTGTTAATTTTCAGACCAAAACATTGCTTCGTATGACTGATGTCTAGATCGCTAGTCGTTCTTCTGTTTCGGGGCCATAAATAAATGCTGCACCAGCTAACATTTATTTTAAGACATCGAATAGTTAACTGATGGCTTATAGTTCTGCATATTGCAAAAATAGCCAGACCATTCAACATTCTCTCGTAAAGAAAATTGTAGATACTAAAATGCACCCCGCAATGAGTGGCCATGCGGTTTGAGGCGCCATGTTACGGATTGCGTGTCCACTCCCGCCGGAGTTTCGAGTCCTCCCTCGGACATGGATGTGTGTGTTTTTCTCAGCATAAGTTAGTTTAAGTAGTGTGTAAGTCTAGGGACCGATGACTTTAGCAATTTGGTCCCTTAGGAATTCAAATGCATCTGAACATTTTTTTTTAAATGTACAAACAAAATACCTTGAACGGCTATAGATAGGACGTTCATATTCACGGGAAACATACATCAGTATGTTCTACAGAAATGATTGGCATTTCACTCACTCGATTCAGCATGTGTCTTGTTGCCTAGTAGGCACAGGGGCCGCCATTGGTCCTGCTAACTTGTTCCTTGCGTGATGGCATCGACACGCATAAGGTGCGAAGGCCGTCCTGTGGTATAGCCATCCACGCTGCATTCACTTGGTTCCAAATTTCATCTGTGGTGGTTGGCACTGGGTCACAACCGTCATTTCACCATATCCCACACATTTTCGATTGGGGACAAGTCTGTAATCTGGGGGCCAGGGCTAAACACACCAAGAAGGCAAGTGTTCGTGTAGCAAAATGTGGTCGTGCATTGTCTTGCTGAAAAATTGCTACAGGTCGCAGGATGCCATTCATTGGGTCACACTGGTCAATGTCCAGGACACATATCAACTGTGATTTGCGATTGTTGCAGGGGCAACAGTCTGGATGATTGACTGATCTGGCCCTGTAACACTAACCGAAACGGCCTTGCTGTTGTGGTACTGCGAACGGCTGAAAGCAAGGGGAAACTACAGCCATAATTTTTCCCGAGGGCATGCAACTTTACTGTATGATTAAATGATGATGGCGTCCTCTTGGGTAAAATATATCGGAGGTAAAATAGTCCACCATTCGGATCTCCGGGCGGGGGCTAGTCAAGAGGACGTCGTTATCAGGAGAAAGAAAACTGGCGTTCCACGGATCGGAGCGTGGAGTGTCAGATCCCTTAATCGGGCAGGTAGGTTAGAAAATTTGAAAAGGGAAATGCATAGGTTTAAGTTAGATATAGTGGGAATTAGTGAAGTTCGGTGGCAGGAGGAACTAGACTTTTGGTCAGGTGAATACAGGGTTATAAATACAAAATCAAATATGGGTAATGCAGGAGTAGGTTTAACAATGAATAAAAAAAATAGGAGTACGGGTAAGCTACTACAAACAGCATAGTGAACGCATTATGCTGGCCAAGATAGACACGAAGCCATGCCTACTACAGTAGTACAAGTTTATATGCCAACTAGCTCTGCAGATGACGTAGAAATTGATGAAATGTATGATGAAATAAAAGAAAATATTCAGGTAGTGAAGGGAGACGAAAATTTAATAGTCATGGGTGGCTGTAATTCGAGAGTAGGAAAAGGGAGAGAAGGAAACATAGTAGGTGAATGTGGATTGGGGCTAAGAAATGAAAGAGGAAGCCGCCTCGTAGAATTTAGCGCTGAGCATAACTTAATCATAGCTAACACTTGGTTCAAGAATCATGAAAGAAGGTTGTATACCTGGAAGAACGCTGGAGATACTAAAAGGTATCAGATAGATTATATAATGGTAAGACAGAGATTTAGGAACCATGTTTTAAATTGTAAGACATTTACAGGGGCAGATGTGGACTCTGACCACGATCCATTGGTTATGAACTGTAGATTAAAACTGAAGAAACTGCAAATGGTGGGAATTTAAGGAGATGGGACCTGGATAAACTGAAAGAACCAGAGGTTGTAGAGAGTTTCAGGGAGAGCATAAGGGAACAAATAACAGGAATGGGGGAAAGAAATACAGTAGTAGAAGAATGGGTAGCTTTGAGGGATGAAGTAGCGAAAGCAGCAGAGGATCAAGTAGGTAAAAAGAGGAGGGCTAGTAGAAATCCTTGGGTGACAGAAGAAATATTTAATTTAATTGATGAAAGGAGAAAATATAAAAATGCAGTAAATTAAGCAGGCAAAAAGGAATACAAACGTCTGAAAAACGAGATCGACAGGAAGTGCAAAATGGCTCAGATGGAAACCCAGTTCTAACCAAAGAAGGGAAAGCAGAAAGATGGAAGGAGTATATAGAGGGGGGTCTATACAAGGGCGATGTTCTTGAGGACGATATTATGGAAATGGAAGAGGATGTAGATGAGGATGAAATGGGAGATATGATACTGCGTGAAGAGTTTGACAGAGGACTGAAAGACCTGAGTCGCAACAAGGCCCCGGGAGTAGACAACATTCGATTAGAACTACTGATGGCCTTGGGAGAGCCAGTCCTGACAAAACTCTACCATCTGGTGAGCAAGATGTATGAGACAGGCGAAATACTCTCAGGCTTCAAGAAGAATATAGTAATTCCAATCACAAAGAAAGCAGGTGTTGACAGATGTGAAAATTACCGAAGTATCAGTTTAATAAGTCACAGCTGCAAAATACTAACGCGAATTATTTACAGACGAATGGAAAAACTGGTAGAAGCCGACCTCGGGGAAGATCAGTTTGGATTCCGTAGAAATGTTGGTACACGTGAGGCAATACTGACCCTACGTCTTATCTTAGAAGGAAGATTAAGGAAAGGCAAAATTACGTTTCTAGGATTTGTAGAGTTAGAGAAAGCTGTTGACAATGTTGACTGGAATACTCTCTTTCAAATTCTAAAGCTGGCAGGGGTACAATACAGAGAGCGAAAGGCTATTTACAATTTGTACAGAAAGCAGATGGCAGATGAAGGGGAAGCAGTGGTTGGGAAGAGAGTGAGACAGGGTTGTAGGCTCTCCCCGATGCTATTCAATCTGTATATTGAGCAAGCAGTAAAGCAAACAAAAGAAAAGATCGGAGTAGGTATTAAAATCCATGGAGAAGAAATTAAAACTTTGAGGTTCACCGATGACTTTGTAATTCTGTCAGAGACAGCAAAGGACTTGGAAGAGCAGTTGAACGGAATGGACAGTGTCTTGAAAGGAGGGTATAAGATGAACATCAACAAAAGCAAGACGAGGATAATGGAATGTAGTCGAATTAAATCAGGTGATGCTGAGGGAATTAGATTAGGAAATGAGACACTTAAAGTAGTTAATGAGTTTTGCTATTTGGGGAGCAAAATAACTGATGATGGTCGGAGTAGAGAGGATATAAAATGTAGACTGGCAATGGCAAGGAAAGCGTTTCTGAAGAAGAGAAATTTGTTAACATCGAGTATAGATTTAAGTGTCAGGAAGTCGTTTCTGAAAGTATTTGTTTGTAGTGTAGCCATGTATGGAAGTGGAACATGGACGATAAATAGTTTAGAAAAGAAGAGAATAGAAGCTTTCGAAATGTGGTGCTACAGAAGAATGCTGAATATTAGGTGGGTAGACCACATAATTAATGAGGAGGTGTTGAATAGGATTGGGGAGAAGAGAAGTTTGTTGCACAACTGGACTAGAAGAATGGATCGGTTGGTAGGACATGGTCTGAGGCATCAACGGATCGCCAATTTGGTACTAGAGGGCAGCGTGGAGGGTAAAAATCGTAGAGGGGGGACCAAGAGATGAATGCATTAAGCAGATTCAGAAGGATGTAGGCTGCAGTAGGTACTGGGAGATGAAGAAACTTGCACAGGATAGATTAGCATGGAGAGCTGCATCAAACCAGTCTCAGGACGGAAGACCACAACAACAACAACAACAACAACAACAACAACATATGTATGTAGTGGGGCTGTGACAGTTCTGTTACAATGTAAATTTTTGCTGGCTTCCACCTTCACCATCCATCTCTTCCTATCACGTTACTGTTAACGTCATGCAACGTGGTCAGACCTTTGATATAGGTCAATTATCTTATGTATAACATGGTGCTAAATTTATAAACTGGTGGGAAATTGAAAACACCCCCTCCTACGACTTCACTGTGGAAACAAGATAGTTACCCTAAGTGTAAAATGGTGAGAAGTGGTGCATAGTCAAATAGAAAAAATTGAAGCTGGCGATCGAAAATGGCCTACCCTTTGACACTGGTGTATCCATACAGCATCAGAATTCAAGATGTCGATCCAAGATGGCTGACGCTGAGATGCTGGTGCAGCCCACATGGTTGCCTGATCCTTTGTGTTGTAAGTATAGAAAATATTCAAAATGACAGGCAATTGAAAGAAAAATATTTCTTTTCTGCACTCTTACCATGTTGCACCTCACTCACCCTATGTTTAAAATATAGGTATCCCAGCTGTCATAAGTTTAAGAGATTCCCCCATCCCTCTCATGCCACAATTTAAACAGTTTAACCCACTCTGGTTACCATAAGTTCGATACCAAGAGCTCAATTCTCCTAAGTTTAAAATGGTGGGTAAATGCAAACAATGCACTTGCCCCGTGGCAAGATATTCTACGTTTAAAACGATTGGAACCCCGCTAGATGCCCGAGTAGAGCACTTGGCATAGGTATATAGATGTACAGCTCAATTGTGCAGCGTGTGTTGTTGTCAAACGTTTGTCATTGTCATGTGTGTGCATAGTGGGATAAGAACAGACCAGATATGCTCTTGTGCTGTAGTTGCTTAAACGCAAATCTTGTGCTGCTCCCACTGACTCCCACAAATTTTGCAGGTGATGCTCGTGTGTCAACAGAATTTGAGTTGTGGCTCCACACAGCACCGTACTTCACCTGATGTCACAGCTAAGTGCTCTCTTGGTGGCGTTCCAACCCATCAGCTAGCACAGCTTCACGTGTCATCAAGCAGTGCCTGCACTTGTGTTTCTGTACCTGTAGCTTGGAAAGCAGATATATGTTCATGAGTCGCCTACAGTACTAGTGCACCTCACCACATTGTGCTACATGACATGCTTTAGAACTGTATGTCATCATATTTTCCTATGTAATGGATTTCCTGAAGTACTGCGACTGCTGCTCATGCTCTACACCCTCCTGCCCCCTCATCCCCCTATCTCGGACATGTTAAGGCAGGCAGTATATTCCACCATAGGACTCCACTTAACAGATGTTTACACAGACACAAACGTAAGGCCTTAACTGCACCTCAGGTTTAAACCCGAGTAGTGCGTTACTGTACTGCATGAGCTGATATACCTGTTACAGCTGTGTACCAAGAGGTAGCTGGCCACTGCACCATTTTACAGAAAGAAAAGTTGTGACACGCAGTAAAACATTGCACACCTCATATAAGAATCTCGAAGATATGAGAAATAAGGCCCCATATGGAAGTGTACAACAATTTCCCCCTTGCTACAGAATCATTACTTGATGGCTAAGACCATTGATCAAAGAGCTTTATCACTTGTTCTGAATTCTGGAAACATGTGAGATTTACTTCAAAATAGAATGATTGCTCATAGCATGTTGCTATGCTACGTAAGACGAGAGTGTTGCTGGTGACACACATATGTCTCTAAATTGGCACAAAACGTAGAATTTACTTTGTAACACATGGCACTTTCCAATAAGAATTGTAATTTACAGAATAAAAGAACAGTTCCACTGTAACAGGGAAAGGTTTTCATGACTGTAATATTTTGATGCCATGTAGGACTTCTGTTTCTAGGCAAGGAATTTTTTGATGAGTTTACCTGGCAGATACTAATGTAAAGATATTACCAAAAACGGCAGTGTGTCTCCATGAAAAAAATAACACATCATTTCAAGGAAAAAAAAATTTGCACATGTGAATGTTGTCAATGACTCTCATAGTCACAAGCAGTTCAGATGGCAGTGCACTTGGGGCTTTAGAATTAGCAACCATTACTGCTTCTGAAGTTCAGTATTAGTGGAACATGTTGCTGTAATTAATACATATTTGTTTTGACACATAATACCTTTAAAATATGTTTTTCATGAAGTATCTTCAACATATAACTTCAATGAAAGTATCCAGTAAAAGTAACCAAATTTTCCGCACGTCTTCGATACGTCTATGAAAACGTCTGTGCTCGTGGACTGTCTTTTCCCATGGGCTCATAGATGCGAGACAATAGGCAAAATTCCATGCAGTTATTTTGTAAACTGACTCAAGGTTTTTCTGTATACTACACTTTATTCTTTTTATTAGACAGAGTAGTATATATGGTTGATCGTATATATCCTCTCCCAGTGTATGCCTCCCACACCTTCAGGTCCACTGCCCAGCACATAAATTTTTCAATTTCTGGCTATATTTCAGCTTTTGTACAGAGTAGTAGCTGCGTACCTGGCATTGTCTGGGTATGTATTCACTCCAGTCTTCTATTAGTCCATCGCCTCCTTCCTTCTGTTTCTATCCATCGGCTTATTTCTCCCCATCAATTGACCTCCTACTCCCCTCTTTCTCTGTGCACCCCCTCATATCCCTACTCTCTGCCCATCTCCTCCAGATCTTCTCTCTGTCCATCTGCTTCACTTCTATGTTGTTTCATCTGCTTCTCCCCTTCTATCCATCTGCCCCTTCCCACTCTGTCCATCTCATCTTACACATCTAAATCCATCTCCTCCCTCCCTCTGTATCCTCTTCACCAAGTCCATCTCATCCTCAGACATCTCTCTCTATTCATATACTCCTTCTCCCTTTCCCTGCTCATCACCTCTTCCCCTGTCTCTTTATCACCATCACCCCTTTCCCTGTAAATCTCCTCCTCCACCTCTGTCAGTCATCTGCTGCTCGTCCCTCTCTCTCTGTCCTCCTTCCCCTCTCTCTTCCTCCATTTCCTGCTCATTCCTTTCTCTGTCCAACTCCACCTCTTCCCCTTCTCTGTACATATCCTCCTCTCCCTCTATCTGCCCATCTATTCCTCTCCCTCTCTCTATACACCTCCTCCTCCCCTTCTCCCTGACCATTGCCTCCTCACCTTTCTCTGTTAATTTCCTCCTGTCCTTCTCTGTCCATATCTCTCTATCTATCTATCTCTCTATCTCTCTCTATCTCTCTCTCTCTCTCTCTCTCTCTCTCTCTCTCTCTCTCTCTCTCTCTCTCTCTCTCTCCCTCCCTATCCATCTCCTCCTCCTCCTCCTCCATTCTTTCCTCATCCCCTCTCCATCTCCTCCATATTTCAGCTGCTCCTCCCCTCTGTATACATGTGCTTTCTTCCATTCCGTCCATCTTATCCTGCCCATTTAAACCTCTTTCCCTTCTTTCTCTTTGTATCTTCCGCATGCCCTCCTATGTCCCTCTCCTTCCCCCTCTTCATCTCCTCGAGCCTTTCTTCGCTCTGATCTCCTCCTACCCCCTACCTCTGTATATTTAATCCCCCCCCCTCTCTGTGTAAAGCTGCTTCCCAACCTCTTTCTGTCCATATCATCCTCTTTCCTTCCTGTCTACCTTCTCCTACCCTCTCACACAATTCAGCCCCTCCACCTTATTCTCTGTCTGAAACTCTTCCTCTGTCTTTTATCTGTCTATTCTGCCTTCTCCCCTTTCCCTTTTTCTATACTGTCTTTTCTCTTTCCATTTCCTCCTCCCTCTTTCTTAGTAAATCTCCCCCTTCACCCTCTCTGTCTGTGCATCTCCTACTTTCCCTTCTCACTCCACATTAACCCCACAGTATTTTTTTTCCAGATTGTAATTCATGTGTGTGTCAAGTGTGGTTGAAATAGATCCAGGTATTTAGAAGGAGCTATCTAGCCATGACTTTGTCTGCACAGAACGTCACATATAGCAATTTAATGTATTTCATTCATAAGTGTATGCATATTTTCCGTGTATCTCTAATGAATTTCGTTTCACACAGCTCACTGACTGTGATAAAACATGTAACGTTAAAAACATCTTCAGCGGTCTATATTTTGAATGTAACTTATTTATGCGACCAGTTACGGCGTGCTGTGTGATTTTTCAGGCACCCTGACCAGTGTGTGGGAGGATCCGGTCACCCACACGTTGCTGAGGGGTCTGTAGATGGTGTAGTGAAACGCTGAAAGTGGTCGTATAAATACATTACACTGAAAACTAAGATGGCTAAACGTGTTTTTCATTTGAAACTTTGTACTGAACGTTTGAAGCCCATCAGTCTTGTGATACAATGATGGGCCAATGATGACATATCTCCTGACCTATGTGTTGTAGAACAATAAAATTTTGCAGGCACATCCAGTGGTATGTGGAGGTACTGCCTGAAAAAATGTGTTGCAAATAGAATTACTAATAAAAAAGTAGTAAATTAAAAATTCACGCATTGTGTGACAGTTTTTACACATCTCACTGCTTATGACATCATGTCAGGTCAACTACGTGCCAGTGACAGAAAGTCGTAAGAGTCTGTGAACATTATGCACTAATTTCTATGGCCAACATTAGTGGAATTGATATGTTACATTCTTGCATAGTCATGCCCGAGCACGATGAAATTAGCATCTTGCGTGCTCATCAAACGGCCCAGGAAGTTTTTACATACGTTGTGCTGGGCGGAGGCGACGTCCTTCGCCTTTAGTAATCGAGTATCCTTTCCTGTGTATGTCTCTGCTCCGTTACTACATCTGCAGCTACATGGATACTCTGCAAATCACATTTAAGTGCCTGGAAGAGGGTTCATCGAACCACCTTCACAATAGTTCTCTATAATTTCATGAGAAGATTCCGCCGCAACGAAAAACGGCTTTGTTTTAATTACCTCCACCCGCAACCCAGTATCATTTCAGTGACTCCCTCTCCCCTATTCGGAGATGATACAAAACATACTTTCTCGACGTGCTCCGTCAATCCTATCTGGTAAGAATTCCACACCGCGCAGCAGTATTCTAAAAGAGGACGGACAAGCATAGTGTAGACAGTTTCAGTAATAGGTCTGTTACATTTTCTAAGTGTCCTACTAGTAAAACGAAGTCCTTGGGTAGCCTTCCCCACAACATTTTCTGTTTGTTCCTTCCTATTTAAGATGTTGGTAATTGTAATTCCTAGGTATTTAGTTTAACTTACGGCTTTTAGATTTGGCTGATTTATCGTGGAACCGAAGATGAACGAATTCCTTTTAGCACACATGTCGATGACCTCATATTTTTCGTTATTTAGGGCCAATTGCCAATTTTCGCACCATATAGTTTTCTTTCCTAAGTCTTTTGCAGTTTGTTTTGCTCTTCTGATCACTTTACTAGTCGATAAACGACAGCGTCACCTGCAAATAACCGTGGAAGGCCGCTCAGATAGTCTCGTAAATTGTTTATATAGAGAAAGGACGGCAAGGAGCTTGTAACACTACCTAGGGGAACGCCAGAAATCACTTCTGTTTTACTCGATGACCTTCTGTCCGTCACTACGAACTGTGACATCTCTGACAGGAAACCACGAATCCAATCAAATAACTGAGACGAGTTCGAGTCTCGGCCCGGCACACAGTCTTAATCTGCCAGGAAGTTTCAACTAAGACGATATTTCCTAACCACACAATTTCACTACCAGTCGCTTGTGTGGTACAATGTCAAAAGACTTCTGAAAATCTGGAAATACGGAATAAATTTCAAATCGCTTCTCTATAGCACTCAGTACTTCGTGTGAGTAAAGAGCTAGTAGTTTTACACAAGAGCGATGTTGACTGTGTGTCAATAGACTGTTCTCTTCGAGCTAATTCATAACGTTCGAATGAAGCTATTGTATCAGCATACTCTTAAGGAACCTGGTATACAACTAGACAGGAAGACTTGCTTTTGTTAAGTGATTTACGTTACTTCACAACTCCGAGGATATCTACTTCTATGTTACTTATGTTGCCAGGTTTTCGTAATTCGAATTCTGGAATATACTTCGTCTTCTTTGGTGAAGGAATTTCGGAAGGCTGTGTTTAGTAACTCTGCTTTAGCAGCACTGACATCGATGACATTTCCGTTGCTACCGCGCAGTGAAGGCATTGATTGTGTCTTGCCACTAGAATACTTCACAGACGACCAGGACCTCTTTGGATTTACTGCCAGGATTCGAGATAAAGTTTCTTTGTAGAAACAACTATAAGCATCACGCATTGAAATCCGCGTTAAATGTCGAGCTTCTATAAAAGATCGCCAATCTTGGAAATTTTGCGTCGTTTTCAATTATGCATGTTTTTTCGTTGTTTCTGCTACAGTGTTCTGACGCGTTTTGTGTACTAAGGAGGAACAGCTCCATCGTTTGTTAATTTATTTGGTATAAATCAATCAACTGCTGTCAATACTATTTCCTTGAGTTCAGGACATATCTGGTCTACACATACACTGTTAATTTGGAAGAAGTAGAGATTGTCTCACAGGAGGGTGCCAAGTGAATTTTTATCTGCTTTTTCGTTTATTTTTGGAGCACTTGGGGGTTACAATATTCAGTCTCGCTACGACAACCCTGTATTCACTAATCCGTGTATCCGATTTGATGCTCGTTACTAGCTCAGGATTAACTGTTGCTAAGAAGTCAAGTGTGTTTCCGCAACCGTTAACTACTCGCGTGGGCTCATGAAATAACTGCTCGTAATAATTTTCAGATAATGCGTTTAGCACAATTTCGGATGATGTTTCATGAGTACCTCCGGAATGAAACATGTATTTTCACCAACATATCGAGGGAAAATTAAAGTAACCACCAAATACACTCCTGGAAATTGAAATAAGAACACCGTGAATTCATTGTCCCAGGAAGGGGAAACTTTATTGACACATTCCTGGGGTCAGATACATCACATGATCACACTGACAGAACCACAGGCACATAGACACAGGCAACAGAGCATGCACAATGTCGGCACTAGTACAGTGTATATCCACCTTTCGCAGCAATGCAGGCTGCTATTCTCCCATGGAGACGATCGTAGAGATGCTGGATGTAGTCCTGTGGAACGGCTTGCCATGCCATTTCCACCTGGCGCCTCAGTTGGACCAGCGTTCGTGCTGGACGTGCAGACCGCGTGAGACGACGCTTCATCCAGTCCCAAACATGCTCAATGGGGGACAGATCCGGAGATCTTGCTAGCCAGGGTAGTTGACTTACACCGTCTAGAGCACGTTGGGTGGCACGGGATACATGCGGACATGCATTGTCCTGTTGGAACAGCAAGTTCCCTTGCCGGTCTAGGAATGGTAGAACGATGGGTTCGATGACGGTTTGGATGTACCGTGCACTATTCAGTGTCCCCTCGACGATCACCAGTGGTGTACGGCCAGTGTAGGAGATCGCTCCCCACACCATGATGCCGGGTGTTGGCCCTGTGTGCCTCGGTCGTATGCAGTCCTGATTGTGGCGCTCACCTACACGGCGCCAAACACGCATACGACCATCATTGGCACCAAGGCAGAAGCGACTCTCATCGCTGAAGACGACACGTCTCCATTCGTCCCTCCATTCACGCCTGTCGCGACACCACTGGAGGCGGGCTGCACGATGTTGGGGCGTGAGCGGAAGACGGCCTAACAGTGTGCGGGAGCGTAGCCCAGCTTCATGGAGACGGTTGTGAATGGTCCTCGCCGATACCCCAGGAGCAACAGTGTCCCTAATTTGCTGGGAAGTGGCGGTGCGGTCCCCTACGGCACTGCGTAGGATCCTACGGTCTTGGCGTGCATCCGTGTGTCGCTGCGGTCCGGTCCCAGGTCGACGGGCACGTGCACCTTCCGCCGACCACTGGCGACAACATCGATGTACTGTGGAGACCTCACGCCCCACGTGTTGAGCAATTCGGCGGTATGTCCACCCGGCCTCCCGCATGCCCACTATACGGCCTCGCTCAAAGTCCGTCAACTGCACATACGGTTCACGTCCACGCTGTCGCGGCATGCTACCAGTGTTAAAGACTGCGATGGAGCTCCGTATGCCACGGCAAACTGGCTGACACTGACGGCGGCGGTGCACAAATGCTGCGCAGCTAGCGCCATTCGACGGCCAACACCGCGGTTCCTGGTGTGTCCACTGTGCCGTGCGTGTGATCATTGCTTGTACAGCCCTCTCGCAGTGTCCGGAGCAAGTATGGTGGGTCTGACACACCGGTGTCAATGTGTTCTTTTTTCCATTTCCAGGAGTGTATAATCACATGAGTCGGTTACTTGTTTTTTAAAACCTTTCAGCAACTGTATCACCGGAATTGGGAGATCGGTAAAAGCATCCAGTTATTGTTTTACTCCGGTTGCCAAGAATGACCTCTGCCCATACTAACACACAGAAACTATCTACTTCAATTTCGCGACAAGCTAAACTACTTCTGACAGCAACAAACACACCACAGCCAACTGCATTGCACCTAGCACCGTTAGGTTCTTCGCAAAGATTTCTGTTAAACTTATCTCCGGCTTAGACAGCTTTCAGTGCCTATAACGATTTGAGCATCAGTGCTTTCTATTAGCCCTTGGAGCTCTGGTACTTTCCCAACACAGCACGACAGTTTACAACTTTTATTCCGATAGTTCCCGTATCTACATTCTTCCTGTGTTCAGCCTACTTCCTTTGTGACTGAAGACCTTTTTGTGTTTTTCCCAGACCCTTGCTACCCGTGTACCCGCCTCCTGCGTGTAGTGGACTCCTGTTCTATACAGCGGAACCCGAAACCCAACCACCCTATGACGCAAGTCGAGGAATCTGCAGCCTACACGGTCGCAAAACAGTCTGTCTCTGATTCGGACCCTCCACTCAGCTCTGTACCAGAAGTCTGCAATCGATTCTGTCGAGTATGCTGCAAATCGTGTACTCTACTTTCATCCCGCAAGCAATACTGGGCCGCGCGGGATTAGCCGAGCGGTCTTATCGCTGCAGTCACGGACTGTGCTGCTGATCCCGGCGGAGGTTCGAGTCCTCCCTCGGGCATGGGTGTGTGTGTTTGTCCTTAGGATAATTTAGGTTAAGTAGTGTGTAAGCTTAGGGACTGATGACCTTAGCAGTTAAGTCCCGTAAGATTTCACACACATTTGAGCATTTGAGCAATACTGGCTGCCCTTACCACTTTTGTTAGCCGCTCGAAACCGGGGAAAACCTCTTCCAGTCCAAAGCGACACACATCACTTGTTCTGACGTGTGCCACCACACGCAGTTCATTGTCCCCTGTGCTCTTCATGGCATCCGGAAGACCCCGTTTCACGTCTAGAGTGACTCCACCCAGTATGCACACGGAGTGCACACTGGCTTTCTTCCCTTACCTGGCTGTCATGTCTCTAAGGGGCCTCATAACGCGCCTAACATTGCAGCTCCCAACTACCGATAATCTCACCCTCTGTGATTGCCCGGATCTTGCTAGCTGAATGGTTTCCTCTGAAGCAGAACAGGCCAATGCATCTTGCTGAGCGACATTGTCACTAAGACACAGAGTACGTACGATACCAGACGCCAGCCCGCAACTGGGTGCGTATGCAGCAATGAACGGCGATATAGGGACATGTTCAGTAAGAAATGACTTGCTGGCAGCAGCGTGAACGATTGGTTGGTGGTCCAGGTTTATCTAAGAGGGGTGAGTGCTCTGTTGGGTAGAACATAAATGAAAGACAGTGGCCTGGTTTGTCGATAGTTACTGGTGCAATCACCCTGGTTGGAATAGAACTGTGAACTACTCCACTGCTTGAGAGTGCGAGTCGACTCAGAGAACCCATGTTGTGGAGTATATGCTGAGGCAATTGCTAAAGATCAGTAATTCGATTCTTAACTGATGTAAAAGTCGCTGGATACGATTACTTTCGGGTGTAGCCAGTATTTGTGGTCCATCCTCTGATTTTATATTTTGAGCTAAGGTGCTTATTTTCTTTTTGCTGCTAGATTGTGTTTAACCAATCTTCTGCTGACTGTCAGAACTAGAGGACTTGGCCTGAATTTAAAACTGTATTGCTCGCATGATGTGTAGTTTTCAAATATTTATCATCTTCGTAAATGTGAGTAGCAAGATAGGAATGGGAGATGTATACATCTGTGTTTTATTTGTTTAAACATGCCAAAATGAAACTTCCTGGCAGATTAAAACTGTGTTCAGGACCGAGACACGAATTCGGGACCTTTGCATATCGCAGGCAAGTGCTCCATCAACTGAGCTACCCAAACACGACTCACACCCCGTCCTGACACCTTTACTTATGCTGCAGAGTGAAAATCTCATTCTGGAAACATTCCCAGGTTGTGACCAAGCCATGTCTCCGCAATATCGTTTCTTCCAGGAGTGCTAGTTCTTCAAGGTTCGCAGGAGAGCTTCTGTGAATCTTGGAAGTAGGAGGCGAGGTACTGGCAGAAGTAAAGCCATGAGGACGAGGCGTGAGTCGTGCTTCGGTATTTCAGTTGGTAGAGCACTTGCCCGAGAAAGGCGAAGGTCCCGAGTTCGAGTCTCGGTGCGGCACACTGTTTTAATCTGCCAGGAAGTTTCATATCAGCGCACACTCCGCTGCCGAATGAAAATCTCACTCTATGCCAAAATGGTCGGCCTCCATGAGTCCAGTCAAAGCACTTTATCGTTTGCACTGTAATACGAAAATGTATGAAATTGCTACCAGTTCTTGAAAATAGGAGTTGTTGTTGTTGTTGTTGTGGTGGTCTTCAGTCCTGAGACTGGTTTGATGCAGCTCTCCATGCTAATCTATCCTGTGCAAGCTCCTTCGTCTCCCAGTACCTACTGCAACCTACATCCTTCTGAATCAGCTTAATGTATTCATCTCTTGGTCTCCCTCTACGATTTTACCCTCCACACTGCCCTCCAATGCTAAATTTGTGATCCCTTGATGCCTCAGGACATGTCCTACCAACCGATCCCTTCTTCTAGTCAAGTTGTGCCACAAACTTCTCTTCTCCCCAATCCTATTCAATACCACCTCATTAGTAACGTGATCTACCCACCCAATCTTCAACATTCTTCTGTAGCACCACATTTCGAAAGCTTCTGTTCTCGTCTTGGTTCAAATGGCTCTGAGCACTATGGGACTCAACATCTTAGGTTATAAGTCCCCTAGAACTTAGAACTACTTAAACCTAACTAACCTAAGGACATCACACACACCCATGCCCGAGGCAGGATTCGAACCTGCTACCGTAGCAGCCTCGCGGTTCCGGACTGCAGCGCCAGAACCGCACGGCCACCGCGGCCGGCTTCTCGTCTTGTCCAAACAATTTATTGTCCATGTTTCACATCCATACATTGCTACACTCCATACAAATACTTTCAGAAACGACTTCCTGACACTTACATCTATACTCGATGTTAGCAAATTTCTCTTCTTCAGAAACGCTTTACTTGCCATTGCCAGTCTACATTATATATCTTCTCTACATCGCCCTTCATCAGTTATTTTGCTCCCCAAATAGCAAAACTCCTGTACTACTTTAAGTGTCTCATTTCCTAATCTAATTCCCTCAGCATCACCCGACTTAATTCGACTGCATTCCATTATCCTCGTTTTGCTTTTGTTGATGTTCATCTTATATTTTCCTTTCAAGACACTGTCCGTTTCGTTCAACTGCTTTTTCAAGTCCTTTGCTGTCTCTGACAGAATTACAATGTCATCGGCGAACCTCAAAGTTATTATTTCTTCTCCATGGATTTTAATACCTACTCCAAATTTTTCTTTTGTTTCCTTTACTGCTTGCTCAATATACAGATTGAATAACATCGGGGAGAGGTTACAACCCTGTCTCACTCCCTTCCCAACCTCTGCTTCCCTTTCATGCCCCTCGACTCTTATAACTGCCAACTGGTTTCCGTACAAATTGTAAATAGCCTTTCGCTCCCTGTATTTTACCCCTGCCACCTTCAGAATTTGAAAGAGAGTATTCCAGTCAACATTGTCAAAAGCTTTCTCTAACTCTACAAATCCTAGAAACGTAGGTTTGCCTTTCCTTAATCTTCCTTCTAAGGTAAGTCGTAAGGTCAGTATTGCCTCACGTGTTCCAATATTTCTACGGAATCCAAACTGATCTTCCCCGAGGTCGGCTTCTACCAGTTTTTCCATTCGTCTGTAAATAATTCGCGTTAGTATTTTGCAGCTGTGACTTATTAAACTGATACTTCGGTAATTTTCACATCTGTCAACACCTGCTTTCTTTGGGATTGGAATTACTATATTCTTCTTGAAGTCTGAGGGTATTTCGCCTGTCTCGTACATCTTGCTCACCAGGTAGTAGACTTTTGTCAGGACTGGCTCTCCCAAGGCCGTCAGTAGTTCTAATGGAATGTTGTCTACTCCCGGGGCCTTGTTTCGACTCAGGTCTTTCAGTGCTCTGTCAAACTCTTCACGCAGTATCGCATCTCCCATTTCATCTTCATCTACATCCTCTTCCATTTCCATAATATTGACCTCAAGTACATCGCTCTTGTATAGATCCTCTATATACTCCTTCCACCTTTCTGCATTCCCCTCTTTGCTTAGAACTGGGTTTCCATCTGAACCCTTGATATTCATACAAGTGGCTCTGATTTCTCCAAAGGTCTCTTTAATTTTCCTGTAGGCTGTATCTATCTTACACCTAGTGAGATAAGACTCTACATCCTCACATTTGTCCTCTAGCCATGCCTGCTTAGCCATTTTGCACTTCCTGTCGATCTCATTTTTGAAACGTTTGTATTCTTTTTTGCCTGCTTCATTTACTGCATTTTCATATATTCTCCTTTCATCAATTTAATTCAATTTTTCTTGTGTTACCCAAGGATTTCTACTAGCCCTCGTCTTTTTACCTACTTGATCCTCTGCCGCCTTCACTACTTCATCCCTCTGAGCTACCCATTCGTCTTCTACTGTATTTCTATCCGCCATTCCTGTCAATTGTTCCCTTACGCTCTCCTTGAAACTCTGTACAACCTCTGGTTCTTTCAGTTTATCCAGGTCCCATATCCTTAAATTCCCAGCGTTTTGCAGTTTCTTCAGTTTTAATCTACAGTTCATAACCAATAGATTGTGGTCAGAGTCCACATCTGCCCCTGGAAATGTGTTACAATTTAAAACCTGGTTCCTAAATCTCGGTCTTACCATTATATAATCTATCTGATACCTTTTAATATCTCCAGGATTCTTCCATGTATACAACCTTCTTTTAGAGGAGTGACATTGTAATATCATGTGGGGATACATTACAAAGCCAGTTCTGTGCAACATTAGACGGGAATATTGCTGATGACACTGAAAAATCTCGAATTTGGCACAAAATATAGAAACCATCCCATAATGCACAGTACTTTCCAGTAAGAACTTTACCTTACGAAGTCAAAGAATGATTTCACCGTCAATACAAAAAGGTTTTCGTGGTAATAATCGTTTGACAGGGTGTGGGAGTTATATTCGATGGGAAACAGTAGGGAGCACGTTGGGGAGTAGTATGTTACTAGGACCACAAAATAAAGTACACTTGAACGGCAGTGTGTGTAAGACTTAAGTACTTTAAGTTATTTTGGCCTCACTATGATAGGCTTTAATCACTGGGCCCTAAGGAATTTGTGCAGTTACTAAGTGTAGCTCTTTAAGTCTTACACTTGAGCAAACAGTGATAAAATGCACAATGTAATAATGTGAAAACTGAAAACTAATGAATAAGGCAGTAAAGCCAAGGCTCATCACATCACCATGCGTTCAAGATGACAATTGGAGAAGACAACAACGATCACACGGTGGAGGACAAAAAACACGTTACCAAAATAAATTAGATTAGTTAGCAAGTGCAGTAAATTTAGCAACTGCGATATAGAAATGCTCGTTAGCAGACAACTGCAGGTCAAGGAAATCAAATGATCAAGCAAGTAACTACACTTATCAACAGCACAAATAGCTTAATGAACAGTCATAAACGCCTACCACGATGAAGTCAAAATAATTTAAAACACTAAGCAGCTGAAGCGAGCGTATAAACGGACAATTAGATCTGAGAGCCAACAGATGAAAACAGGAACTACACTTAGTAACTGCACAAATTCCTTAGCCTACCACAGTGAGGCCAAAATAACTTAAAGTACTTAAGTCTTACACACAAATTCCATTTAGGAACATGGTGCTACAGCCATGAAGGTAATTTTACAACACTGACCAGAATTTCACTACAAGCTTTTTTTCCTATGACTGTCGTAGCGTTTGTGTTTTATGTTCTACCTATCTTCCTTCCACACAAAATTGTAAGGTGACTATAATTTCGCACCTTACAAGCACTAATCTTCATACTTTTCCCTGATTTACAACTGGAATTAGGCATCATTTGGGAGGTTGTACATCGTATATATGAATATTTAAAGAAAATTGACAGTGTCACATACACCTTGCAAATAGTTTTAACACTTATTGCATGAAAGGTGATGGATTGTCTTTATTATCAAAACGGCGTAATGAATGATTGCCTATACTAGCAGAGGTTGGAACACCAGCGAAAATGAAACGTTAGGCGTAACTCCGGCCGTGGATGGAAAATCCCGCACAGGTGTGTTGGTCCAAGACGGACGGTCAGGAAACATGAGCGCCGAAGCACAATACAGCGGTGGGGACATAATAGAGAGGTCAGTTCGTGGACAAAACACTTCACGGGCAACACTTTCGCAATTACGGATGGCTGCAGAGGCAGCTTGACTCACTATTCCTGTAGGGGACTTCCAACGACTTGTTGAGTCCCTGTCACGTCGAGTTGCTGCACTACGCGCGACGAAAGGAGTCCCGAGACGATATCAGGAAGTATACGATGACTTTTGTCATCTCAGTGTAAAGAGCTCACTCACAACATACAGAACTAAGAGGAATTACACCGTTAGCCACTTACTTCGTCATTCATCCCAGTTTACTACACTGATGATGGAGTGTTGAGGAAAGAAAAGAAAGAGGACGATAGCGATAGGAATTAATAAATGGAATTAAAGTTGACAGAAAATATGAAAGCATCAAGAGAGCAGCATCAGAGTGAGGAGGCTGTGAAGGAAAAGTAGACGGAGGCTGTCCTCTGACGTGAAGACAGTTCATTTTTCACTCAGATTTAGTGGTAACGATATACGTTGAGGGTTCTGATTTACTTGCTAGCGCTGTTGCGGTACTCCAATGAGCTAACGATTATTCGCAGAATAGAAGCACGGACAGAGTCGCTTGTGTGCCAGCAGCAAACTCAGGAGGAGCCGAGCAAGGAAGAGGGACGCGAGGGAGAAGGTACGAAATCTGCTGGTTCGTATTCCCGTTCCTGGAACTGCTCCCACAAATAAGTAATATGGGAGGGAGCAGAGAGATGTCCGACACGAACACGGTTAAGTTAGGGGCGATGCTGTCGGTGGTGGGCGCGCATGACAGAGAAGGGAGTGTGGGATGGGGAATGGTGGGAGTGAGGGGAAGGGGGGGGGGGAAGTACAGTTGCTGGCTCTCGCAAAGATGCTGCGATCCGTACTTCTCGGCCCTCCCCGCGCGATCCGCCCCCACCCCTCGACAGGCCTCTCCCGACAGCTCTCGCGAGGCGAACAGCCACCTAGTTACCCCTTTCCATTATTGGACCCCACTGCGAGCGAGGGCGGCCTGTAATTAAAGTAACTGTAGTCGGCGCGGCGCAGGCGTCAGCACACTTAGCCGCGAACGCCCCTCGCCTGCCAACCGGTTGCTAGGCACCGCGCCTGACTCACCGTCCCGCCACGTGTCCGAGCGGGACAACTCGCATTTCAGAGCACTCGCTGCTGCTATGAGCTAAGGGCGTACCCATCGAGAGCCAGGGGCTGGCGGCTGTCCTACTACCCCGTCCCTCCAACCCCATAGAAAAAGAAAATCTTTGCAAACCTGCTCACACTAACATCGCAATTATATGATTTGGCCAGCCACATCCCCCGACATGAATCTCATCAGACATGTATGGGACATGACAGAGAGGTCAGTTCGTGCAAGTAGTGCAAGTAGTGTTACTCATGGTGAAAAAATCCTCTTCACTGATGACAGCTATATTATATCAGGTTACCCTCCATTCAGAGACTGTTTCACACAGCGACTGTTATATTGACATGTAAATAATAGATTTCAGCTATCAGTCGTCCATTTGAAACTTTCTTGGCCGATCTAGATTTCAGCTACAAACTAGCCATTCTCAATGCACTATCATTTTTGATCAATCCATGCAATGTCTGTTGGTCGGGCTTCATCCACAGTTCATTGAATACTATTCAATGAACTGTGGATGAAGCCCAACCAACAAGCATTACATGCATTGATAAAAAATGATAGTGCATTGAGAATGGCTAGTTTCTAGCTGAAATCTAGTTCTATTCTATTCAATGAACTGTGGATGAAGCCCGACCAACAGGCATTACAGGCAATGATCAAACATGATAGTGCATCGAGAATGGCTAGTTTCTAGCTGAAATCTAGATCTATTCTATTCAATGAACTGTGGATGAAGCCCGACCAACAGGCATTACATGCATTGATCAAAAATGATATTGCATTGAGAATGGCTAATTTCTAGCTGAAATCTAGATCTGCCAAGAAAATTTCAAAAGGACGACTGATAGCTGAAATCTATTATTTACAAAGCAATATTATAGTCTCTGAGAAAACAAGAGAACTCCTTGCCGAGAAAGCAAATGAAACTCTCAAGGAAGTTTGTGTTTGGTCAACAAGAAATAAAGTGACATTGAACATAAAGAAAACTAATGCCATTAATTTCAGTTTGAAGAGGAAAAATGAAAATGTTAAATCAGATTGTGTAACAAATGCAAAATTTCTAGGAATGAATACTCATTCTAAGTTGAAGTGGTGTGAACACACAAAGGTACTAGCAAACAGAATGTCGTCAGCATGTTATGCCCTTAGAATCCTATCATCAGTGTGTGACTTGCAGTGTCTTTTAGTTACATATGATTCATATGTACACTCAATTCTTAGCTATGGCATTCTATTTTGGGGGACAATTACATAAAATAGGAACACAATTTTCAAACTCCAGAAAAGAGCCATAAGAATAATAACCAAAAATACTAGTCGAGCTCATTGTAAGGATCTTTTCAGAACACTGGGGATTTTAATTGCTCCATGTGAATACTTTTACCAGTCAGTTGTACACATCAAAAATGACATTGATAATTACTGCACAAACAGCTCTGTCCATGACCATCCATCAAGAGATAGACTCAACTTACGCTTACCAAGAAAAAATAAACATAAAACTCAAAACAGCATTTTTTACCAAGGAATAAAACTGTACAATAAATTACCAAAAGAGATTAAAGAAATTGCAAAAACACACTTATTTAAAAAGGCAGCTAAAAATTACGTGTTATGCAATACATTTTATAAACTGAAGGATTACTTAGCTAAAACAGAGTAGGGGTTTAATAAAAAATGTTATACAAATAAATAATAATAATTATTATTGTAAAATATCCAACATTCCACATAACACCTTCACTTTATCTTTTTTTCCTTCTTTTCTTTCCTTTCTAGAAATACGTATCCCCAAGCTATGCATGGTACAATACTAACACATCTTCCTCTTCCTGAGCTCAACATCTCACTCATTATGGTGGGATGCTGACTCCGTTTTTCAGCATAGCAAATGGGAAGTTGCGGTACAGAAAATGGCCCAGAGATCACCAGTGTGTGTGTGTGTGTGTGTGTGTGTGTGTGTGTGTGTGTGTGTGTGTGTGTAGTGAGTGAAGTGTTATGAAGCAATGTGTGTATAGTGTGTGCAGTGACTGGTAGTGAGATATGAGTGAACAATGTGGCATTACATTATTTAAATTTAATAATTAATTTTTAAAAAATGTATTGGGTATCAGGAGTAAATCTAATGATTGTATCTAACTAGAGGTCTGTAAATATATGTGTATACGAATTAGCTTATTTTAAATTGATCTAAATTTGTAAATACTGGCATGTCATATATCCTTGTAAAAACAGATCTACAGATGAATAAAGCTACTACTAGTACTACTACTACTATATCCCTTCTTTCGGGCAGACTCCACGCATTCTTATAACTGATTTGCTTCGATGGGCAATGAATGGACCTCCTTCGGTGCGGATGCACAGTTACGTTCAACCTGCTGCTGGTATCTCCAAGTAGCGGGCATGGAGGACATGGATGGGGATTGCGGAGAGGTGGCGCTGAGTGGGAATGTCGGTCTGCCGGGAGGTGTGCCGGGATTGTCCACGCAACTGCGGTAAACAACGTGTCCACACTGCCCGGTGGCTAACTCAGCTGCCTAGTAAGCAGGAGATCCCGGGTTAGAATCAAGGCCCGAGACACATTTTTACTCGTCGCCGCTGATGCCACATAAAGTTCCGATTCAACTCCCCCGTCCCCCCTCCGCCGTCAATTCACATAACACTGCAGTTCTAGCTTCTCAACATGTAAACTTCACAACTCGCCCAAAACTGTCCTTACCATCAACACCCGAACTCAGAAGCTAAAACATATCTGTGATTCTATCTTGGCCCTCTTTGCGATACATAACAATCGGTATTCTTTTTACTTTAATTTAGTTCCTTATTAATTTTGTTCCACTACATATCTTGTCTTCAGTGGTAAAAATGCATTCAAAACGCACTCATAAATATAAACAAATACACAGCATTGGATACCCTTAATCTTTAGAAAAAATGCAACTTGCTGATAACTAAAATTTTAATATTGCATCCCTTTAATTAGTTTATAACTGGTTCCAAAATATATCATCTTACAAGATACCGCTTGGTATAGGTCTATGCTCCATAACAACGATATTGTCCAGTTAATTTCGTCTGTCACTTTGCTTCAAAATGAATAAATTAGTTTTGGTGTATAACAAAGTGATTTATTTGAATTTTATGTTGGCTTTTGTTGGTGACACATGACTTTATTTTGTTTTTGCTGTCAAGTCCTAAGCCGAAACACGGCCCCGGGAGCAGACAACATTCCATTAGAACAACTGACGGCCTTGGGAGAGCCATTCCTGACAAAACTCTACCACCTAGTGAGCAAGATGTATGAGACAGTCAAAATACCCTCAGACTTCAAGAAGAATATAATAATTCCAATCCCAAAGAAAGCAGGTGTTGACAGATGTGAAAATTACCAAACTACACTCCTGGAAATTGAAATAAGAACACCGTGAATTCATTGTCCCAGGAAGGGGAAACTTTATTGACACATTCCTGGGGTCAGATACGTCACATGATCACACTGACAGAACCACAGGCACATAGACACAGGCAACAGAGCATGCACAATGTCGGCACTAGTACAGTGTATATCCACCTTTCGCAGCAATGCAGGCTGCTATTCTCCCATGGAGACGATCGTAGAGATGCTGGATGTAGTCCTGTGGAACGGCTTGCCATGCCATTTCCACCTGGCGCCTCAGTTGGACCAGCGTTCGTGCCGGACGTGCAGACCGCGTGAGACGACGCTTCATCCAGTCCCAAACATGCTCAATGGGGGACAGATCCGGAGATCTTGCTGGCCAGGGTAGTTGACTTACACCTTCTAGAGCACGTTGGGTGGCACGGGATACATGCGGACGTGCATTGTCCTGTTGGAACAGCAAGTACCCTTGCCGGTCTAGGAATGGTAGAACAATGGGTTCGATGACGGTTTGGATGTACCGTGCACTATTCAGTGTCCCCTCGACGATCACCAGTGGTGTACGGCCAGTGTAGGAGATCGCTCCCCACACCATGATGCCGGGTGTTGGCCCTGTGTGCCTCGGTCGTATGCAGTCCTGATTGTGGCGCTCACCTGCACGGCACCAAACACGCATACGACCATCATTGGCACCAAGGCAGAAGCGACTCTCATCGCTGAAGACTACACGTCTCCATTCGTCCCTCCATTCACGCCTGTCGCGACACCACTGGAGGCGGGCTGCACGATGTTGGGGCGTGAGCGGAAGACGGCCTAACGGTGTGCGGGACCGTAGCCCAGCTTCATGGAGACGGTTGCGAATGGTCCTCGCCGATACCCCAGGAGCAACAGTGTCCCTAATTTGCTGGGAAGTGGCGGTGCGGTCCCCTACGGCACTGCGTAGGATCCTACGGTCTTGGCGTGCATCCGTGCGTCGCTGCGGTCCGGTTCCAGGTCGACGGGCACATGCACCTTCCGCCGACCACTGGCGACAACATCGATGTACTGTGGAGACCTCACGCCCCACGTGTTGAGCAATTCGGCGGTACGTCCACCCGGCCTCCCGCATGCCCACTATACGCCCTCGCTCAAAGTCCGTCAACTGCACATACGGTTCACGTCCACGCTGTCGCGGCATGCTACCAGTGTTAAAGACTGCGATGGAGCTCCGAATGCCACGGCAAACTGGCTGACACTGACGGCGGCGGTGCACAAATGCTGCGCAGCTAGCGCCATTCGACTGCCAACTCCGCAGTTCCTGGTGTGTCCGCTGTGCCGTGCGTGTGATCATTGCTTGTACAGCCCTCTCGCAGTGTCCGGACCAAGTATGGTGGGTCTGACACACCGGTGTCAATGTGTTCTTTTTTCCATTTCCAGGAGTGTATATGTTTAATAAGTCACAGCTGCAAAATACTAACGCGAATTCTTTACAGACGAATGGAAAAACTGGTAGAAGACGACCTCAGGGAAGATCAGTTTGGATTCCTTAGAAATATAGGAACACGCGAGGCAGTACTGTCTCCACGACATCTCTTAGAAGAATGATTAAGGAAAGGCAAACCTACATTTGTAGCATTTGTAGACTTAGAGACAGCATTTGGCAATGTTGACTGGAATACTCTCTTTCAAATTCTAAAGGTGGCAGGGGTAAAATACAGAGATCGAAAGGCTGTTTACAATTCGTACAGAAACCAGATGGCAGTTACAAGAGTCGAGGGGCAGGAAAGGGAAGCAGTGGTTGGGAAGGGAGGGAGGCAAGGTTGTTGCCTCTCCCCGATGTTATTCAATCTGTATATTGAGGAAGCAGTAAAAGAAACAAAAGAAAAATTCGGAGTAGTTATTAAAATCCATCGATAAGAAATAAAAATTTTGAGGTTCGCCGATGACATTGTAATTCTGTCAGAGACAGCAAAGGACTTGGAAGAGCAGTTGAACGGAATGGACAGTGTCTTGAAAGGAGGATATAAGATGAACATCAACAAAAGCAAAACGAGGATAATGGAATGTAGTCGAATTAAGTCGGGTGATGCTGAGGGAATTAGATTAGGAAATGAGACACTTAAAGTAGTAAAGGAGTTTTGCTATTTGGGGAGCAAAATAACTGATGATGGTCGAAGTAGAGAGGATATAAAACGTAGACTGGTAATGGCAAGGAAAGCGTTTCTGAAGAGGAGAAATTTGTTAACATCGAGTATAGATTTGTCAGGAAGTCGTTTCTGAAAGTATTTGTATGGAGTGCAGCCATGTCTGGAAGCGAAACGTGGACGATAAATGGTTTGGACAAGAAGAGAATAAAAGCTTTCGAAATGTGGTGCTACAGAAGAATGCTGAAGATTAGGTGGGTAGATCAAATAACTAATGAGGAGGTATTGAATTGAATTGGGAAGAAGAGGAGTTTGTGGCAGAACGTGACAAGAAGAAGACACCGGTTGGTAGGACGTGTTCTGAGGCATCAAGGGATCACAAATTTAGCATTAGAGGGTAGTGTGGAGGGTAAAAATCGTAGAGAGAGACCAAGAGATGAATACACTAAGCAGATTCAGAAGGATGTCGGTTGCAGTAAGTACTGGGAGATGAAGAAGCTTGCACAGGATAGAGTAGCATGGAGAGCTGCATCAATCCAGTCTCAGGACTGAAGACCACAACAACAACAACGCTTTTCGATGTCCAAAGATATATGCCTTAAGCCTCTCTTACCTGATAATGCAATCTCTGGCTTCGCTGTTTTTCTAAGGCGGCGTGGCACCTTTCTTGATTTTATTCGCATGAAGACCAAAATAATTATTGATTCAATTAGATAGAAAATTCATTTGTATCAAAACAACTTATCTGATTTGAAGTGATTTACTAAGGAATATTCAGTTGGAACAAATGTTTTCAATTTTTCCCACGATAACCCGATATTCACTCTCATTCGGTCGTAATACCCGATGTGTAATTGTAGGAATGGAATTATTTATGAAGCCAAAAGTAATATAAAGCAATTAGGTGTGCTATACCTTCACAGAAAGTATTCTTTTGTAATTAATCACTCTTCACTGCCATTGAGTAGAAAGCCACATTTTTCTGTGAGTACAACTCAGAAATCAGCTCATAAATCGTTTGCTTAATCTCAATAACTTTAATAAATGGGAATCCCGCTTTCCTTAGTCCAGCTTTTTAAGTCTTCTTCAGAACCTGTTAAACCATGGCTCGTTCAGGTCTGGATTTCCTTACATTCAGTGTCCATAAAATATTACTCCAACCCTCTTTTTATTTGCTGTTTTTCATTTTCTTTCAACTGTTGGTTCCTCTGGTTTTACACGTGTATTAGTCTGTGTATAGCAACCATACAACAGGAAATACTCTAGAGACAGTCCAAAATTAATTTCATCTCCTCTTTTTGACCTTCACTAAGATGGTAACTTAGTAATTATGAATTTGGTGTACTGCCAGAAACCACCTTCTACAGCGCACATCACTAATACTTTGCTACATCAACGGCGTAAGTTTAGAAAATCGGCGACACTGATGCAGGTAGCGTTGTTGCAAAAGCTTAAACGTCATCGTTTTCATGAAATGTAAAGAACGCCTGTGGAAATGCTGCGGTGGATATCAGCACGTTAGATGACGGATTCGTCGCTGTACAAAAGCTGAAGGTCAGACACAGCTGGCCGACGCAACACGGAGCGGCCGGCGCCTGTATTGACATCACACAATATCCAATGTGACCGCCAGGTAACAAGAGATGAACTGTGTCACCAATTATCCGTTGGTGAAATCAGAGATCTTGTAACATTCTGTGAGCGGCTGGCTGGTGTGCGCCGCTGGCCGAGGAAGCAGGACCACGGTTTTTACCGCACTGGTACACTTACTCTAGTTTCAGGATGGAAAAGAACTGTGGACCAAGATGGCGATTATATTGGAAACCGACGAATTAATCGTTAGTCCTGTAGCTGTTGTTACATGTATACGTAAAATAAAAATTTAAAAAAATAGTAGGCATTATTTTCTAACGGACACTCGTACATGTACGACACTTACTCATCTACACATTTACGTGTTTTAGTTGATATGGATAGTATAGCAAAGGAGAAGAATCTCTAGATGTTTCCAGAATGAAATTTTCACTCTGTTGCAGTCTGTGCAGTAATACGAAACTAAAATTGTGTGTCCGATCGAGGCTCGAACACGGGACCTTTGCCTATGGTGGGCAAGTGCTCTACAATCTGAAGTACCAATGCACAGCTCACGACTCGTCCTCACAGCTTTACTTCTGTCCTGTCTCCTGCCAGAAAGTTGTATACGAGCGCAAAATCCGCTGCAGAGTGATAGTGTCGTCCTGGATACATCCCCCAGGCTGTGGCTAAGCCATGTCTCCACAATTCCTCTCTTCCAGGAGCGCTAGTCCTGCATGTTTCGTAGGAGAACATGTGTGAAACGTGGAAGGTAAAGAATGAGGAAATACAGCTATGAGGAACAATACCGAGTTGTGCTTCGGAAGCTCAGTCGTTGTAGCACCTGCTCACCACAGGCAAAATTCCTGAATTTGAGTCTTGGGTCGGCATAAACTTTTAATCTAGCAGGAAGTTTCAAGTGTAGGTGGGTTGTATGGGAAAGTTATCCGCTGCACAGGCTGGTAACACCAGACCGGTTTTTGAAGATGAAGGGAGCAGAATAAAGAAGTTTGAGGTCCTAAGATACTGAAATGTGAATTGGTGAAAGCAATTTAGGGACTCTAGGAAAAGAAAGTATTGCGTTGTGGTGGGTACTGGAAGTCTTTGGCCCAAAATCAGTAGCCAGACTGACTGAGGTAGTACACAGAATTTACGACACAGGATTTTGGCCTCAAGATCTACTTGAGACCACTCTAGTACCTTACCCTAAAAAGTACACCACAGAAGAATGCAGAGACTATAGGACAATTAGTTTCATCAGTCATATTACAAAGGCTGTAACGAGAGTCATATTGAGAACTCAAAAGAAAATCGACGAAAATACTGGAGGAGACTAGTTCGAGTTCAGACAGGGTAAATGAACAAGAGATGTTATAGGTTGTCTGAAGATGATTCTAGAAACAGTGATACAAATGAACATGAATGCATATGAAACTTCCTGGCAGATTAAAACTGTATGCCGGACCGAGACTCGAACTCGGGAACTTTGCCTTTCCCGGGAAAATGAGTCGTGCTTGGGTCGCTCAGATGGTAGAGCACTTCCCCACAAAAAGCAAATGTCCCGTGTTCGAGTCTCGGTCGGCATACAGTTTTAATCTGCCAGGAAGTTTCATATCAGCGCACACTCCGCTGCGACGTGAAAATCTCATTCAAGAATGCATATATTTATTTTATCGGCTAGGAGAAGACTTTCGATAAAGTCACCTGGAGTATACTGCCGTGGTTTTTAAAAGATATTGATACGGACTAGATAGATAGACGGCTAAGATAGGAGATTTATACAAATCGAAAAGTGGCAGTGTGGGAAGCGAACAGACAGAAGAGATGAGCATTTGAACGAGTGTAAGGCACTGATGCTCACCGTCTCCGAAGCTATTCATCCATATAAGAACTGGTAAGTAAGGCCATAGGAGATGTAGAAGGTATTGTAGTTCGAGAATAAAGGATAATGACTAAAAAATACGCCTATGATCATGCAATGCTGATGGAGTTGGAAGAGGAGTTACAGAAGATTATAAAGGGTATTGCAAGAAGGGGTGAGGAATATGGAGTGAAGATAAGAATAGAAAAGACCAAAGCCATGATAATCAACAAGAGGGAAGCTCCCGTTAACATAATTCCTTGCCGTAAAAGAAATAGAACACATTCATTTGTGTACCTGTAAAGTTTATTGACACTCAGCGGTAACTGTACAGAAGAAATGGGGAAGAAAATACCTATGGGACGGACAGCGTTTAAAAAGGTGAAACAGTTACTAACTTCTAGAAGAATGCCAGTCGTGCAGACCAAAAAAAATGCTAAATGTTATGTCTGGAGCGTAGCGTTAGACAGCAGCGTATCGTGGTCAGTTGAAAAGAAACAAGAAGGATGTTGAGAAAGTTTTGAAATGTGGCTACGGTGAAAAACGCTGAAGGTGAAATGGACTGACAGACTTAACGGGCTCTGCACGAGTTGAAATCCTCAAATTTTCAGTTCTTGTTTCTTTTCATTGATCTTAATCCACATATCCCTTTCCCGGTAGTATACTACTTTATTTCGCACACCAGCGAGATTATCACATTGGCTGCACAACAGATGTCTCTGTAAGCACAAGACTACCTTTTGATCTTCATTTCTTTACATTGTTTAGGTTTTTTTTCATGGTTTTAAATGAGTAAAATTGAAAGTATTAGTTGTTTTGTGTATAGCTGAAATTTCTTTCAGTATACAGTACATCTATTTCTGTCGTTAGTATATAATTTAGTTCATCACGGATGTAAATATAATGTTAGTAGTGCAGAAGATATAAGAAACGTTGTATGGGCAGCTTTGTTTCACCTCTCTTCAACTGACGGCAGACACATTCATGTTCCATGCAAATACAACAGTGGACAGCAAAACGGTGCGGAATGTATTCACAAACCAGCTCTAACTCTTGCGATAGTGGAGGTCTTTCAGAGATTTGTGAGATGATAGACTATTGAAGAAACCCAGAATCCTCACGAGTCCATTAGCAGCGTAATCTTAGCTAGAATTCCAAAGATAATGTTTGTAACAATTAGTAGACTACATTTTGATGCCTTTGATGCAATGACAACATACAATGAAGGAAATGTTGGAGAGTATGAAGTGCTATCACTAACTGTTGGTCGTTTAAAAAACAGTGAAACATATGTTAAATTTAGATAAAGTAGGAGTTGAGGCATCAGAGAGAGCTATTACAGACCTTGAAACAAGAGCAAGACAATGCGGACGACCAGGGAAAAGGAGATGGAGGATGATGTAGACAACCCACCCTATGGAGTTGGAATGGACTGACATCTTTAATGGCTATTGCCCATAAGTTGTGTTTTTTAAGAACAAAGAGTACTTTTTGTCAGCTTGCACTTGCCATAATTTGTTGGGAATTACAGGATACACTACTCTAAGTACTGTGCGTGTTTTAACGTAGGAGTTTTCCAATTTTGTAAATATAATTGAAGTTAGAGCCTTACGTACAAAGAAAAATGTAGGCAGTTTCTTGTTTGTGTACTTTTGACTAAAATAATTATCTTAAAACTAATCATCATTTTTAGAAATCCTTCTTCTGAAGTGGTTAGAAATATGTGGCTAACAAGCAATATTTATAACACATTTTTGTACCCAGTAGTTTCCGATAAAAGGTACCTTCCATATGAAAAAGTTTACATTATTCAAGATAGGAATTACTAAGGTATCCAAACCCACTTACGAAAGAAAAAAGCCATGTAAAAAATAGAGCTTTGTTAGTGACCAGAAAGAGGAAAAAAATCTTGGCTAGGATATATACTGCGTAGGAATTGTTTTCAAACACAGAATAATACAGGGAAGTGTGGGAGGAATGAGAGGAAGAGATAGGAAGAGAATTGGAATGATGGTTGACATCAGAGTTCGATCACACACCTGAAGGAAGATGCTCAGAACAATACACGATGGAGAGCCTCCTGCTGAAACCTGTCTTAAGACAGGTAAACTAAAGGATAACAACTAAGGAGACAATATTAATTAAAGGAAAAGAAAATCTATATGTGAATGAACAAGTGAGGAAAAATACCGTCTGAGTCAGTAAGCGATATTATGGCGGAGTAGCAATATTAAACCTAAGAGGTTAATTACATTTTTAATTTAATTTTAGAAATGGAAGTTGTAATCTTCATATCTAACTTAATTAAGCATGAAGTAAAATTGTTTAAGGCAAAGGAACGCATTTAATAACGAGCTTCGATTGCAAGTACTTTCATTCGGACGATATTTTTGAGGTAATGATACCATTTAAGGTTTCTCTGGAACACGTTTCTGTAAGTTATGCCTGTCCATTTCATCTTTTTGTCATTATATAGTTTTGCCCTGGCTGAATGCTTGTCTTTATATGGTTTATTGTCTGTATTTGGTACGAAACCTATTTCGACACTGTTTAATCTAATCCAAGTTACTCAAAAAAATTAAAACCATGGGATGAGCCTTTTCAGACAAAGAGTTAAAACGAGCGTGAAAGCTCTCGACACATTTGTTACTCTCCGAAGTGCAGAGGACTCGTCAGCCCAAGTATACGTACGCGCTCTTTTACCCGAAACGCAATTTCCTAAATTCCAGTAGGACTACTAGCAAACCATTCCTCGACGTTTTACTGAACTGGAGCGTTTGTGGGGGCCTCCCCAAATAGTATAATTTCCAAGAACGTATAATGGATACTGACTAGTAACAAATGCGCCAGAGTCAGGTACGATTAAATCTCAAAAGTACTTCGTCATTTATGGCGAAACTGATGTGAGTCGTCTAGCTCAGCTGCTCAGCAAGCTTCTGATTGCTGCTCTTCTATTGATTTTCCGGTGTTGAAATCTTTTGCAGGAATGATCTTACTCTGTACAGAGGAACCTACATGCGCGAAGAATCTACAGAATAAATGTCTGGCAACAGGACACTTTAACATAGAGGATAGCTTCTATTATGCTTTCAGGCTGAAGCTTACAGGAGTTCCTGTTTAAAAAATAATGTGCCGAAACGTAACTGTGTAAGTGTATTCTTGACTATAGACCAATTCGCATGCATATCATGCATTCAATCCGGGGAGATGGTGCAAGGAGCAAACATTCCTTTACATGTTAATAGAAAAATGGAAGCAATAAACGGAAGCCTTCTAAGCCTGTGCAATGAAAACTGAAAATATTAACGAACCTCTCAAATGTCATGCTACGGAAGGGCAGACGTTAGGAGGTGCTATGAAAATGGTAGGTGTAAAATTCCATGAAAGTTAAACAATGTTATAAGATGCAAAAATAAGTCCTCCTCTAAATACTAAGCAAATAAATGCTTCTGGTGCTAATAAGTGTAGTAAAGGCAAAACTGAGGATACTGAACATGCTTTCGACATATGAGAACAAAACATCGTACAAGCTTAGAAAAACTGTACAAGATGTGCTCTATCTCGATTGCAGTTTAGTATACAACAGCATGCTGACAAAATGTAAGGTAACTGAGGTGTAAAAGACTATTCTTTAGAAATTCCGACTGCTAAAATTAGGAGCGATATCATCCTTTCTGAGAAACGTTTAAGACAGTAACATAAAGTATGAAATGACTCTCACACACTACACATGGAGGCATAAGAGAAGTGGAGGAGGAAGAAAAGGCGACTCTCACCCACAACAGATGATGGCACAAGAGGAGGGGAGAAAGATGAAAAACAAGAACAAGAATATACTATTACGGATTGCATGAACCATCACAGTGTTAGCGAAATAGCTTTAACATATGGTATCAGGAGGGATCAATTGTATACGTTGGGAAAGCAGCTTATACGTTTAACCAAGCATGCAATACAGGTTGGGGATAAGGAATTTGAATGAACACCTGTTTTAGTGGAAATAATAATCTTGAAAACTTTGAACCCTTAAAACTTTTTGCCAAAAGAGATACATAAATATGCTAAAACATTATGTAAGACTAATGCAAATAGACAAAACAACACCCTAAAAGTATGAATAAAAAGCCAAAACATTGGAAAATAGAGAAATATTTTTAGGTTTGCGTTGGCCAGTGTACACTGTATGGGTGAAAGCATTGACGTTCAGCATAAAAGAATGAACACTCTACCCAATCTGAAGTATATGTATTTTGATGATCCCAATAAAATAATAGAACGGCTACAACTGCTCACAGCATCACCTGCCACAGGGAATAAAGTTCAGATGAATGAAATCATTTCATTACTTTCAAGGCTTCGAGAAAGATCCACTAACAAATAATAATTACGGAGATAATTACAGAGGTGGTGGTCCCAGAAGACAACGAACTGGCTCTCAAAATTTTCCCGCATAGATGTATCATAATACAAGGTTTGGATGACTTACAGCAAGCAAATCTCGTAGATATGAGAGAATATTCAGGAGCAAATACAGGGTTCAAACGTGTTTTAATGGTTATAGATACATATCACAAATTCATCTCAGCCCTACATGCAAAAATAAAGACTGGGATGGCAGTTAAACAGGTGTCTGAGCAACTGTTGCAGACAGAGATGAATCGCTTTCCACCTCGTATCGATCATGAAGACCTACAACTTCAGACAATGACATGTTAAGGACAGAAGTGGAAGCAAATCCACGTCAGGCAATCTAGTAACTGGCAGACACTCTTAAAAAGCCTTGTTCGACCATCCAAGATCACCTGGTAAAGACAAAAAAAGCTAGCCAACAAATCAAAGCATATTAGCTTCAGCAGTACAGTACAGAAGCGTTTTTTGATCGTTTAATCACTGGAGATAACAATGGGTCCCCTATGACAGTCAAAAACGCAGAAAGCAGTGACCCTCTCTGAATGACTCGCCACTTGGTACATTTAACAGAGCTTTACAACCCAGAAAGGTGCTTTTGTGTATTTGCTGGAGTATTCGCAGTGTCACTCATTTTGAAGTGCTGAAACCCTGACAAACTGTAAATGCAGACCTTTATCATGAACAACTGGATCGTGTAAGTCAATCTATAATTGAAAAGGACCCAGCAAATGTCAACGGAAAAGGCATTATTCTCCAGCATGGTAATGCAAGACCGCCCTGCGCAAAACAAACCATCGAAAAATTTAATGAATTTGGGTGGGACTTATTGCCTCATCCACCAATCTTGCCTGGTATTGCGCCATTGGACTGGCATTTAGTCCGATCGTTGCAACATTTTCTAGTCGGTAAAACGTTCGAAAATGCCCATAATGTTATCTCCAGATATTTTGCTCAAAAACCAGTTGATTTTTATCGATATATCAATGAAAATTTGCACATTAGATAACAAAATGTGGTTGGAGTCGAGGGTAATTACATCATAATTTAATAATAAAAATGTCCTCAACACATGAAACGGTCGCAGGTTCGAATCGTGCCTCGGGCATGGATATGTGTGATGTCCTTAGTTAGGTTTAAGTGGTTCTAAGTTCTAGGGGACTGATGACGTCAGAAGTTAAAGCCCATAGCGCTCAGAGCCATTTGAACCATTTGAACATAAAACGGAAAAAAAAACAAAAACCAATTGTCTGCTCACTCGGCCCACTGTTTGACGGAACTGCATGCTCTGGTTGCGAAGCTGCGCTGCGTGGATGTCGGCTATGCTAGCACCATCTACCAGACGAGGTCGACTGATACAAAAATTCTTCTGACACCACTCTATAGCGATATGGGATGAGTGAGGCCTCTATGGTGTAAATGTGATGCAGTGGCAGGTTTTAGAGGCAGTGGAGTTAATTGATGCTGGCCAGCGGTGCCTTAGAAAACTCTGCTGCAAGCTACAACACTCTTTATTTAGTCTTGAGCTACAATGTTGTAATGCTGCGATGGTCACAGATACATCCTCTGCAGGCGCGTTGTCTACCACTGATACCGTCGACGTCGGAAGGTCACGTCAGCGGAATGGCTGTTTGATGCTCGCATCCTGCTTTTCTGACACTGTTTACCACACTTAGTGTCTGAGTTAACACAGTGTGGTCCTGAGTTAGCAGTGCCACAGACGCGAAGCACCGATGAATCCTCGTAGGCGTCTTCTGCTACTCTGTTAGAAGCTTGCCCTAGTATGGATGGATGGTGGCAGCTAGTGCCGAACAAGCGAACCATTGCCCTCCAAGACAGGAGTTTAGTTGCTGTCATGAAGACTGCGGATGGGTCGTCTGGCGTGTCGTTATGAAATCACAGGTATGGAGTTAGAAAGGTGAACTGTTCTGGTGGAGATGGCTGCCTAGACCGACGTCGGCTGCTAGCTGGCCCATAATGCGATGGAAACGTGGACTCGATGTCGTGGAGGGTGTTGCCAGATTGTGCATAACTATAATTTGAGGGTATCTATAGTCATTAATATCACACCTGTGGTGATGATAAATTGCTTCCAGGCGGGGACAGATTAACACCATCCCGTGTTAATGGTGTGGAAATACCCCACAGGCCGGTTCGTAATTGCATGGCCTTTCTGAAACGTCAACAAGATAGGGTGGCTCGATCGGGCCGCCTTCTAGTGTACAAGAAGACTTCCTTGTGAAATTACGTATCAGCACCTCAGCACCTGCCTGCTTGTCTCCTTGGTGGTGGTGGTGATGTTGGTATGCTGCTACAGGCCCAAATTTGCTGAGGTCATCGGTTCCTAGGCTTATGCACTACTTAATCTAACTCATACAAACTTCGCTAAGGACAACACACACACCCATGATCGAGGGAGGACTTGAACCTCCGACGGTGGAAGCCGCGAGACCGCGCGGCTACCCCGGGGCAGGGTGTCTCCCATACAGCTGCAATAGAACTTTTTCTCCCCCAATAGCCCGGCCTGTAGAACACTGTAGAAGTTCAATAACATTTCTAAAGCTGTTTTATGTGAGTAAATTTTAAGAAATGGATATTCAAATGGCTTCATGTCATTAACTGTTATTGTCTAACAGGTAACTCGACAATGAATCTAGATTCCTCCCAAAGATCGGAACGATTTTACACGATTAAAATTGTAGCAGACATGTTTTCAATGACATTTCTAAAGCACGTGTTTATAGGTTTAGATGTACGCCAAAGAGGTCACATGATTGTTTTCGGTTTTATGTTCAAGTTTCACGTACGTGGCAGCTACTCCTCCATCCCATATCTACTAGCTCATATATGTTACTCTTCATTCCCATACTACTGCGTGCACAGTCTGGGTCTCTTGCATTAATCTCACTCTGGCATCTGTCGCACGTAAGAGTAGTTTTATGACCCCCTGCACGAATTCTCATAGGTATTTAGTTGATGTGACTGTTACCAGTTACTGCTTTATTATCTTGTAAACGTACAATAATAGGTCTTTCCTTTTATTTAACCTGGCTACTTACACGTTTTTATATGTTGTGTCTTAGCTGCCAATCTATGCACAAAGCGCCGATCTTATCCAGCTCAAATAATGCAGCAGTTCAAAAAATGTGCTTTCAAAGCTGTCAAACTGCATAAAACGGAACACCGGTTAAGGAAGTCCATACAGCATATCTCGTGGACACACGTGAAATCATGATCTTTCAAAAGACCACAGTAAATATTTTGCCGACAAAATACAGACTACACTACACTGTAACTACACTACTGGCTATTAAAACTGCTACACCAAGAAGACATGCAGATGTTAAACGGGTATTAATTGGACAAATATATTATACTAGAACTGACATATGATTACATTTTCACGCAATTTGGGTGCATAGATCCTGAGAAATCAGTACCCAGAACAACGACCTCTGGCCATAATAACGGCCTTGATACGCCTGGGCATTGACTCAAACAGAGCTTGGATGCCGTGTACAGGTACAGCTGCCCATGCAGCTTCAACACGACACCACAGTTCATACTGGCGTATTGTGACGAGCCAGTTGCTCGGCCACCATTGACCAAATGTTTTCAGTTAGTGAGAGATCTGGAGAGTGTGCTGGCCAGGGCAGCAGTCGAACATTTTCTATATCCAGAAAGGCCCCTACAGGACCTGCAACATGCGGTATCGAATTATCCTGTTGAAAAGTAGGGTTTCACAGAGATCGAATGAAGGGTACAGGTACGGGTCGTAACACATCTGAAATGTAAAGGCCACTGTTCAAAGTGCCGTCAATGTGAACAAGAGATGACCGAGACGTGTAACCGATGGCACCTCATACCATAACGCCGGAAGATACGCCAGTATGGCGATGACGAATACACGCTTCCAATGCGCGTTCATCACGATGTCGCCAAACACAGATGCAACCATCATGATGCTGTATACAGAACCTGGATTCATCCGAAAATTCGACGTTTTGCCATTTGTGCACCCAGGTTAGTTGTTGAGTACACCATCGCATGCGCTCCTGTCTGTGATGCAGCGTCAAGGGTAACCGCAGCCACGGTCTCCGAGCTGATAGTCCATGCTGCTGCAAACGTCGTCCAACTGTTCGTGCAGATGGTTGTTGTCTTGCAAACGTCCCAATCTGTTGACTCAGGGATCGAGATGTGGCTGCACGATCCGTTACAGTCATGCGGGTAAGATGCCTGTCATCTCGACTGCTAGTGGTACGAGGCCGTTGGGATCCAGCACGGCGTTCCGTATTATCCTCTTGCACCCACCAACTCCATATTCTGCTAACAGTCATTGTATCTCGACCAAAGCGAGTAGCAATGTCGCGATACGATAAACCGCAATCGCGATAGAATACAATCCGACCTTTATCAGAGTCGGAAACGTGATGGTACGCATTTCTCCTCCTTACACGGAGCATCACAACAACGTTTCACCAGACAACGCCGGTCAACTGCTGTTTGTGTATGAGAAATCGGTTGGAAACATTCCTCATGTCAGCACGTTTTTGGTGTCGCCACCGGCGCCATCCTTTTGTGAATGCTCTGAAAAGCTAATCATTTGCATATCACAGCATCTTCTTCCTGTTGGTTAAATTTCGCGTCTGTAACACGTCATCTTCGTGGCGTAGCAGTTTTAATGGCTAGTAGTGTACTAAATATTGAGTTATTAGATTCACTGTTTACGCTGGTAACTATTAGAATGTGAATCTAATGATAGCTTTGGTGAGACAATATTTCACATGTTTATTTCTTCTAACATGTGTTAGCCTGTTCTATCCCGACATCAACAAGCACCCCGACTTTTTTCTTCGTATCGCTGAAAGTTCCACGAATATTAACTGGGCTTTGTGTATTTAACAGTGCTTAACATTAAATGTTTGTGTATTTCTTTCCCATTGCATGGAGATCAGTAAATCTGTTCTCGCAGAAGTTGTGCGTGTCTTCATCGGAAGAACTCTATTCTTAATGTTAGACAGGTTATTTCAGTGTCCTTATATCGTACTTCACACAGCACAGTGTTTTGTGTGTGCTGACTAGTTTTATTCAAAGAGTCTTGTTCTCTTTCTTCATGTAACAACTCCGTAGAGTGGACAAAAATTATTGAACATTTTCGACAAGATATGAAAATAATTGACTGGTGAAGTTGTTACATTTCCTGTTTAAAAAATAACAGAGGATTCTCCGCACTTGAGTGATACATCTTGCTTACAGCTATTTTGTTTCAAAACATTTCTTACTAAATAAAACATGTGGCAAATTTTATTACTTAATGGCACTGATTAACGAATATTCTGGTATATGAAATATTTATTTCATGTGCAGAAGTACTTGGATACCATTGAGAAAGTTGTTTTGTGCTCTGTCTGGAACAACAGCATTAGCCATAAGATTTCAAGTTAACATTAAAAATCAGCTTTAAGTGGTTCATCAAGCATGTCTAAAGAATTCTCGCTACTTCATAGCATACATATCCAAACAAATCGTAACCAATCCACCTTAATATGATCTTGTAGATGTTTGCTTTAAGAGTTGAAGAGCAGCTGACTGCAATGAAGTAAAGAAAAATTTTAAAATAAAGATATTTTTAAACACATGATGAAAAAGATTCAACTAAACTTAAAATGACATACAGATAATATTAAAAATAGAAAAAACTAAAATACAGTAATTACTATTTTGATTCGACTGTATCATAATGTGCACCATAGACATCCACTGTTGTTCGTTATGATTCATCGATCTGGGGCTTCTCAGGCTTTTTCTGCCTTCTGAATTAGTTAATAATGATCATCTGTCAGTTTATTGATGTAGTTGTAAATTATCCTCAGTTTTAAAAATCTCTGAAAAGCTCTCCATACATAATATCTTGTAGACTCTAATCTGGAGCATTACTTCGCACTTCTAAGCAATAATGTACAGAGGGTGAGGAGGAGAGGGAGAGGACAGGAGGAGACGTAAATGGAGGGGGAGGAGGAGATGGACAGAAGGGGAAGGAGCAGATTGTCAGAGAGAGGGAGAATAGCAGGTGGACACAAAGATGAGCAGTGGGACAGAGAGTGGGGGCTGGTGGAGGTGGACAAAGAGGGGCCAGAGAAGAAGATAGACAGAGAGGAGGAGGAGTAGATGGACAGAGAGAAGGGTAAGGAGGAGACCGACTAAAAGAACTGAAATAAATATATAGCCGGGAACCACCTGGTTCTCAGCACGTATTTAAAATAAAATAGTTTTTGGCAGAACTTCCTGCCTTTCATTAACTTTACATTTACATTGCTACACAAAACCCCTTAACAGTCACATATAAGAACTGAGTATGTCATGACACTTTCAGTAAAGCAACATTTTTCAGTTCTTTTAGAGTACGCTGACCCCACCCAATTATTATATATGAAATGTATATTTGAATACTGTAGATTTTTTTATTAAAACTTTTATTTGAAAACATTGTAATGCAGAAAACAGTGAATACTGGTTTCCATGTCTTAAACAGTCATATTCAGATCAGGGTATAAACATGCGGTGTATCCCATCACGAGAATGGGTAGGACACTTAGTCATTTCAGTGTTAGCGTACTTAAAGAAATGTTAGCTTAACTACTCTGTTGATGTGGGAACTGCATGTTTGTCTTCTGATCTGAAGATAACTGCTTAAGCGGGTTGAAACTAGTAATCACTGTTTCCTACATTTGAGTCTTCGCAAATAAAGGCTTGTATAAAAAGTCTGTAGCATTCAATTTTACAGACCGCTCTCTCCATACCGACTGTATCAGGTAGTTACACTATATAAACTGTTAATCAGTTAGACTCTTCCAATTAAGCTACATAGTACAGCGGTGAATTGTCACATGAAACCGAACATTATATGTGCATATGGTATTGGATATGTCTTTCCCTTTACATCATAGAGTTGCATCCTGCAGGCCCTGAAGCTATGACAGGTGGACAGAGCTTTATGATGATAAGTATGATCCACAGTACTCTTGACAAGCTATGTCTAGCGCCAATAGCTTATTGGAATATCGCCTAATACCAATGTTTATAAAGAAGAGGAACAAGAGATGCCACAACATTCCTTCATTGTCAAAAATCATGTTGTAAACCGTAGCTGCTATGAAGCCCTTCACTATGACTACAAATTCCGATATATGTTAATTATCGTCAGTCACAAGAACATTTTTAATTACAACACCTGTGTGGACACATATTTGTCGTTCCATCTCACTCTACTGAACGTCAGAGACATGAGCTAGTCAACAGAACTGAATACACAGAGATGTTTTCTAAGTTATTCATACCAACTGTTCCCGCAGAATGCTATGTAAAGACATCGTCATAACTGATGCACATCATCAGACTTAACCGTAATCTATTCGTACAGATTACTCTGCACTTCTGGATGAAAATTAAAGATTGAAGGCTACTTAACAAAATATCGACCCAGAAACATACACACTCACGATGATAGTAATCAAATTGACAAAATGGGCAGACGGAAACTTGTCCATTTTCATCTCTTGCCGAACACTGCTTAAAACAAAGCCGTGTATACGTAATTGCTGCAGAATTCCTACACACAGAGGGAAGGAGTCCTATGCTCACCCAATAAGAAATTAAAAAAAACCCAATTTGCTATTGAATGAGGAGTCTCAATTCAATTATTCAATATTTCGAGACAATGTTACAACCAATACATAGGAGAAAAACGTGAATGCTTTCACTCACAAACAAATAAGGGCCAGATTCCTGTGCACATAGATCTACTCCACTGCCTGTTATTTGCAGTAACTGTAAATGCTGTCCTAACGAATGTTGCAGAATACAACCGTAACTCTCAAAATTATCAACAGGGGTATACCTCATAGTTTAAGCCCAGAATCGATAGGGTATCTTTGCTTGATTGTCACCTTCGGGATCAACTGTGCACTAGAAAACCGGCCTACAACACGAAACGTAGGTCGTATAACAATAACAATTATAGCAACAATAATAATAATAACAATTATAAAATTTATGGAAAAGGGCTACGTAGGCGCTTCTCTTAAATTTCTCCATTAATTGTATACTTTTATCTGTGCGAAAGCGAACAGTATAAAGTCGTCAACAAAACGAAGGTGGTTAAGGAATGTTGCATAGCATCCTTCTTCTTTTCAAATTTGGAGCTCTGAAGGCATTCTGTGGGACTCATGGGAATAATTTTTGTTGCCTGACTTGTCTTCCAGTTCTGAATTTCCCAGTATTTTGAGAAGGTCTAATGAGAGCTGTAGCATATTATTCAGTAAACTGACCTAGGATAAACCAAGACTTTGGTTCTCAAAGATAATTACTTCAAACTGTGCCACAAAAATCGACGTCTAGAGTGACAAGAGTTGACATCATGATAGAAAGCAATCACATACATGTGTTTAGATGTAATCGACAATGATCGATTGCTAATTAACTACCTTGAAAATATTGTTGTGGATGTTAAGGGTTATTTATGGAATTTTTAGCCCAATGAAGAGAATGTACGTGGAAATTCTTAAAACTGATGTATTTTGTTCCAGTAACATTAATATTAGCATTTTAATATCATAATATTTCTTTAGGTCTTCATATTATGTTATACAGAAATGAACGTATATTTTGTATTCTTTTGTATAGAATCATATAAATGTAGTAATTTGAATGTGCGTATACATTGTTTCAAGAATTATTTACGATATTTATTGGAGAACTAAGTTACAAACTATAAATGAACGAAGTTAAGTAATTATGTGGTGTCCGTTCTTTCAGACATCTACGAAAGAACAGATACCATTTTGATGCCGCAACCACAACGAATTAAGACTCAAAGGAATTAAAGACTTTAGCTTCCGGTGGCTACTGATTTAAATCAATGGGGAAAAAATGAATGTTACTATCTACTCTAAGGGCAGTAGACATTTGCAGCGATTACAACGATTATATGGGTACAGAACAAAAATGTAAAAAAAAAATGTTACGTCAAATTCAAAAATAAAATAATTATGGCAATTAACAGAAACTTCGTGCTAGTATGGCAGCTCGAATGTAGACATCCTGCCTCTCGTGAACAGTCGGCTTTTTGATATTTTTACACTAATAAATATTGTTAGTGGGTTCACAGTCAGTTCACTCTTGATTAAATCATTCTTTGTTTTTGGTCAAATTTAATATTAGGAAGACTTAAAACGTTTTTTCTGGGTGTCTTTATTACAAGTACAGAAAGAAAACAGTACAGCAAAGTTACTACTAGAAATCCTGTGAAGTGTCCTTTGTTCATCCTGTCCTGAAGTTATCCGTAGTGCTCCACAGTGTGACCAAGTGGCTGTCTTTTACGTTAACTTCTGTTCGCACTGGTTACCTAGTGCATATAATTCGCTACGTTCCAGAGGTGTGCTTTAGTTTTCATTTTGGAATAGTGATACGCACCATTCCATTGCTCAACTGGCAGGTCTCATGTGTTACTCATAGTTAATTTAAAGTCATTACAATCTGATTTTTTCTCCTGTCAATTAATAAACAGTTAATGATTACTGTTTGCTTGCCAGGATTAAGATGTATATTTTGTAATAATTCCTCCCTTTTCCAGTGGCTATTTTGCATGTAATATTCACTGTAGTTCTGGTACGTGATGAGCCAAGCTGGGTCTAGTGGCCCCTGCCACTGACTTGGTGTTCGGACCGACCACCCTCTGAGGCACAGGTTGCTTTTCAGAGATAAACACGAAGCAATGAAACCAGCTGACCGCTCAGGGCACGTAACAACGGCGACCTGAGCATTGTTAGTACTGACCTGTGTGGGTCACGTTCCTGCAGTTTTTCGCATAATGCATCCTGGGTGGTATGGCGTCTAATGCTGTATACGCAGACATCATATAATATAGCGCGACGAACACGTACACTTGCACAGAGTGTCAGTTCTTACAAGCAATACCATCCAGGCAAAACACATATCTAAAGAACATTGTTTTATGGCAACAAGTCGCCTTCTGAGGAACCTGGGTCGTGGGAAGTCATGACCGATAAAGATCTCGGCGTTCCGTGGGAAGCGACAGACCTGCATTGTGGACAAGGATTCTTTTTCTTTGTAAAGTGATGAGCCGACCTCCCGACGCCGTTTTTTGTGAGGTGAATAAAATCTGGCCTAAAAAGTTTTAGGAGATCTCCTCATTGGTGAATCCAACAAAATGGAGTATGAGAAGTCAAGACGCCAGTTTCCGACAAACGTGGATGTGGAGACAAGCGTATTAGATGAGTAGAAATCATATATGAGGCATGGGAGAGTAACTCAAAATAGTTTTATGAACTGTGGACACTGGTGTGTATCAACTAGTTAACGTGGAAAAGCTCTGAGTAGGAGCTGAGGTAGTTGTATTGCCAGCAAAAACATCATTGGTTATGATTTCGCCGGAACTTTTTCACTGGCAGACGTGAATTCTGTCAACCAATAGAGAAGGGACGTGTACAGTGGAGAACACACTCTACACGTCCCTTCTCTATTGGTTGACAGAATTCACGTCTGCCAACTTGGGATATAGTGGAGACAGCACTTCCGTTCAGAAAAAAGTGCAGAGAACATTTTCTGTGGATCATGACGAAAGGACTTCAGCCGAGACTTGAGAGATTACGCTTCAACTGGACATCCAATACAGAGGTGACATATTGCAGTCTCCAGCAGATAATGGCCCTGGCTACTCTTGACGCTATTAGGCGCTGAATATGGTGAGAAACTACTTGTTTGCTACGGACACTCCTCGTTGCATGAAACCTTCTATTAAAGGATCATGAGCCACCGCCACCTAAAGAGGATACAACAAATTTATTCGCAGCTGCCAATATGAACAGTCATCAGCTGTGTAACTGAATACCCCATGGTAAGGGGTCACTTGCGATAAGCGGGAAATCCGGGTTCAAGTTCGGTTGGCACAAATTTACACAGTCGTCTTTCCATTATACGGCTGATGGTTGTCCATATTCGCAACTGGCAACTGTGAATACACTTCATGCATTTTGTAATGGCTGCAGTCGCCGCAGGGTTTGTTCCTTCAGACATGCATGCAGTTGATTTATGTGTCAGCTTCATAGTGAAGTGGCCCTCATGTCGTGGACACAGTTATTGTGATGTTTCAGATATAAGCACGGAATTCAAAAACGTTGCAATGAAAAATAGGAATCGATGTAAATGTAAGTTTGGTACATACGAGGCCATATATTGCTGTGTATAAAATGTAGTTAACATTTACGCTATATTAGGTGAAACAATTTCTGTGTTACTTTTCTGCCTGATGTGTCAGCTTAATGGTGAAATTGCCTTCATTTCGTTAATGGTCAAAGTTATTGTGATATTTAACATACAATCACGAAACGCGAATACGTTGCAATGAAAAATATGAATCGCTATGTGAGCCGTGGCGCTCGTTACTGGCGCGCCAGTCTCTTGGATGTCCATTATCGATCCTTCGATGTTTCTTATCTTTGCTTGTCTCGAAGTTTTCCGCATTCGCGGGGCGAGTGGCAGTTGACGTTTGCTCGGGCTACCTGCTGAGACGCCGCGAGGTACGAGGTGGGAAGCAACCACGTATATGTAGAGTTGGTTGTACGCGGTCATGCCGGTTCAGCATGGAGGATATGTGTTGGCTGCCTGCCTGTCTGCTCTCCTGAGTTTACTCGCCGTGCCTTGCGACCGCCTAGCTTGGGTTGCTGCCTGGTGTATCCTAAACGAGCCATACCGGACGTCCAGCAGAAGCCAGCAGAAGTTAAGCAACCTTGCGTTTCTTTAAGGAAAAGGAGCAAATGTATAAGACCCTTTGTAATCAATTTTGATGGCCTCTTAAGTGTGGCCTTCGTGTTTACGCTACCTTTGGGGAGAGCTAATTCTTTTAATTTAAATAGTTGGGGTTCCTTGTCCTTTATAATCTTTTGGGGGTTTTATTTGAATTTTCTCTTTGGGGTTCCTTCCTTGTGCTTGGTTAAATGTTTACTTGTATAGCGGGAAGTGACTCCTGGTTAAAATTCGGAGAAGGTGTTTCATGTTACTGCCGCCTACGGCACTTGTCTTTTCAGTTAAATGTTGTCATCCCTTCGAGCGACCTGGTGTCACTCCTCGTTAATTAACGCTGGTTTATGTGTACTTAATTTTGGATTGGCCAATTGAATTAATATTTTGGAGCGCAGTATAGCACTAAGGCAACCTCATTGTATACCACCTTGTGCCCCGGTCTAGTACCTCAATTTTCAGTGGCACGAGTTAGCTGCATTACTGCAGTAAAACTACTGATGTGCTCCCTTCAAAATATTGTCTTGTATAAGTTTTCCCCATGTGTGTCTGGGAACACAGAGATGAGCTTTAATGTGACTTCAGTGCTAGTCAGTTAATGGAATCTTCATTTTGGCTTGGCTTCCTTTGAAGAGTTTCAGTGGAGCGTGGTGTGTTTGATTTGTTATTCATTTAATTACTGTAAGTTTGTTTATTTAATGGGAAGCAAGACATTTAAAGACTGTTGGTATTAACTCCCCTAGCTGCGGGGTGTTGCTAATTCGTTCCAAATGGCCTACTACTTATTCAATGGCATATCTGTTTATTATTTGGTTACTGTGAGTACAAATTCACGCTATTTATTTGTTACCGAAATTGTTGTAGTGTCTGTGTCGTGATTCGATCACTAGCTACGTGTTTGAGCTAAATTGATATAAACCTTACATTGCCTCCTTAAAATTTGTTGCCAACAGAAACCCTTAAGACAATTAAGTTTTGTCACTGCTGATGTTAACCTTTACTGGGAGCAATATTTCATGTACTTAAATTTTGTCTTAAAATGTGTATTTCTCTGATGTAATAAACGAGTGATAAAAGAAAAAAGCAAAGAGGCCTGGTCCTTCCCATTGTGCCCGGTTTGTAACACGTATCACTATGAATATGCGTTTGGTAGATGTCAGGCAATATAGTGTTGTGTATAAAATGTAGCTAACGTTTAGAAATTTCTTTAAATTTTGGAGAGTCTCGACGAAATGGATGTTACTGAGGGCATTCACTTCTAATCGCACTCACGCGAGAATGAAATATTCATTTACATCCCCAGTTTCTTGTAAACCGTTCGAAATATCAAAACGAGATCTGAGCAAATGATAGCATGCAACGAGCAGTGTGTTTTGCCACATGGTTAACGTATGGAACTTTCCTTTCTTTTCTTTAAAACCAGTGCTGTATTTTTTCAAGAGACATTAACAGGTACTCAAAACAGAATTAGCTAGTACGAAAAACATGAAATTTCTTCTTTTATGTTACTGTAAATTGTAAAAAATGAAACTTACCAACGATTTCCTTTCTACACTTCAGTTATCTTTGACATATGAGAAATTACAGCAAACAGAATTTCATCTTTCCGTTTCTATTCCTTAACAGAGTGTGGTAGTGAACCGTTTTACTACAGATAGCTCTTCATTTATCAGTGATACTCACTTTTACGAATAGTTGCAAGATTCTGCAAGTCCTCAGTGTGCCCACAGCTTCAGAGTTATGAAGAGTTCTATTGGGTCAGTTCTAGACTGCAGCAAAAAATGCAGAACTGCTCTGTTACAAATCACAAATCTTATGCCTCTTTAGATTAGATTAGATTAATACTTGTTCCATAGATCATGAATACGACACTTCGTAATGATGTGGAACGTGTCAGGTTAATAAAAGATGTCTGTACAAGATATTACATTACACAAAATATTGCATGACACTAATGTTTAACTTTTTTCCCCTTAATTTATATCTAAAAATTCAGCCAATGAGTAGAAGGAGTTGTCATCTAGAAATTCTTTTAATTTATTTTAAAGTTTAGTTGGCTATCTGTCAGGCTTTTGATGCTGTTTGGTAGGTGACCAAAGACTTTTGTGGCAGCATAATTTAACCCTTTCTGTGCCAAAGTCAGATTTAACCCTGCATAGTGAAGATCATCCTTTCTCCTGGTGTTATAGCTATGCACACTGCTATTACTTTTGAACTGGGTTCGATTATTAACAACAAATTTCATAAGTGAATATATATATACTGTGAGGTTACTGTGAGGATCCCTAGATCCTTAAATAGATGCCTGCAGGATGACCATGGGTGGCTCCAGCAATTATTCTGATTACACGTTTTTGAGCAATGAATACTTTTCTACTCAACGATGAATTACCCCAGAATATGATTCCATGCGAAAGCAGTGAATGAAAGTAGGCATAGTAAGCTAATTTACTGAGATTCTTATCACCAGAATTTGCAATAACCCTGATAGCATACGTAGCTGAACTCAGACGTTTCAGCGGACCATCAATGTGTTGCTTCCAGTTTAACCTCTCATCAATGGACACACCTAAAAATTTTGAAAATTCTACCTTAGCTACAGACTTCTCTTCAAAGTCTATATTTATTACTGGAGTTGTGCCATTTACTTTACGGAACTGTATATACTGTGTTTTATCAAAATTTAAAGAGAGTCCGTTTGCTGAGAACCACTTAATAATTTTGTGAAAAACATCATTTACCATTACATCACTTGATTCTTGGTTTTTAGATGTTATTACTATACTTGTATCACCAGCAAAAAGAACTAACTTTGCATCTTCATCAATGTGGAATGGTAAGTCATTAATGTATATCAAGGACAGTAAAGAACCTAAGACCAAACCCTGTGGGACCCCGTACTTGATAGCCCCCCAGTTTGAGGAATCAGTTGTTGTTTTAACATTACATGAACCACTTATTTCAACGTTCTGCATTCTACCAGTTAACTATGAATTAAATCATTTGTGCACTGCCCCCCCCCCCCCTCAAACCATAATGATTTAGCTTATCTGAAAACCAAACTGACATTTTGTTAGTACATTATTTTTACAAATATGGGAGGCTACTCTTGAATACATTACTTTCTCAAAAATTTTTGTTAGAGCTGTCAGAAGAGAGATTGGGTGGTAGTTGTTGACATCTGACGTATCCCCCTTTTTATGCAATGGTTTTACAATGGCATATTTCAGACTATCGGGGAAAACACCCTGCTCGAAAGAGCTATTACATATGTGGCTGAGAATCCTACTTCTCTGTGGGGAACAAGCTTTAAGTACCATGCTGGAAATGCCATCAATTCCGTAAGAGCTTTTACTTTTCATGAGTTAATTATTTTACTGATTTCAGAGGGAGAAGTTGGTGGAATTACAGTTGTTTCAAACTGCACAGCTATGGCCTCTTCTATTAGTAACCTTGCCTCTTCCAGTGAAGATCTACACTCCTGGAAATTGAAATAAGAACACCGTGAATTCATTGTCCCAGGAAGGGGAAACTTTATTGACACATTCCTGGGGTCAGATACACCACATGATCACACTGACAGAACCACAGGCACATAGACACAGGCAACAGAGCATGCACAATGTCGGCACTAGTACAGTGTATATCCACCTTTCGCAGCAATGCAGGCTGCTATTTTCCCATGGAGACGATCGTAGATATGCTGGATGTAGTCCTGTGGAACGGCTTGCCATGCCATTTCCACCTGGCGCCTCAGTTGGACCAGCGTTCGTGCTGGACGTGCAGACCGCGTGAGACGACGCTTCATCCAGTCCCAAACATGCTCAATGGGGGACGGATCCGGAGATCTTGCTGGCCAGGGTAGTTGACTTACACCTTCTAGAGCACGTTGGGTGGCACGGGATACATGCGGACGTGCATTGTCCTGTTGGAACAGCAAGTTCCCTTGCCGGTCTAGGAATGGTAGAACGATGGGTTCGAAGACGGTTTGGATGTACCGCGCACTATTCAGTGTCCCCTCGACGATCACCAGTGGTGTACGGCCAGTGTAGGAGATCGCTCCCCACACCATGATGCCGGGTGTTGTCGTATGCAGTCCTGATTGTGGCGCTCACCTGCACGGCGCCAAACACGCATACGACCATCATTGGCACCGAGGCAGAAGCGACTCTCATCGCTGAAGACGACACGTTTCCATTCGTCCCTCCATTCACGCCTGTCGCGACACCACTGGAGGCGGGCTGCACGATGTTGGGGCGTGAGCGGAAGACGGCCTAACGGTGTGCGGGACCGTAGCCCAGCTTCATGGAGACGGTTGCGAATGGTCCTCGCCGATACCCCAGGAGCAACAGTGTCCCTAATTTGCTGGGAAGTGGCGGTACGGTCCCCTACGGCACTGCGTAGGATCCTACGGTCTTGGCGTGCATCCGTGCGTCGCTGCAGTCCGGTCCCAGGTCGACGGGCACGTGCACCTTCCGCCGACCACTGGCGACAACATCGATGTGCTGTGGAGACCTCACGCCCCACGTGTTGAGCAATTCGGCGGTACGTCCACCCGGCCTCCCGCATGCCCACTATACGCCCTCGCTCAAAGTCCGTCAACTGCACATACGGTTCACGTCCACGCTGTCGCGGCATGCTACCAGTGTTAAAGACTGCGATGGAGCTCCGTATGCCACGGCAAACTGGCTGACACTGACGGCGGCGGTGCACAAATGCTGCGCAGCTAGCGCCATTCGACGGCCAACACCGCGGTTCCTGGTGTGTCCGCTGTGCCGTGCGTGTGATCATTGCTTGTACAGCCCTCTCGCAGTGTCCGGAGCAAGTATGGTGGGTCTGACACACCGGTGTCAATGTGTTCTTTTTTCCATTTCCAGGAGTGTAGATCCTGTTTTCTCCACAACATTTAAAAAATGTTTATTGAAAATGTTTTCAATTTCTGTTTGTTTGTTAGTACACTTGTCATTCAGTTTTATGGCACTAAAGTCTTCCTGTGCTCTTGGTTGCCATGTTTCCCTTTCAATAATATTCCAAATTACCTGAATTTTGTTATCAGAGTTACCGATCTCTGACATGATACACATGCTTCTGGACTTTTTAATAACTTTCCTTAGTACCACACAATAGTTTTTATAATACTGAACAATTTCGGGGTCAGTACTCCCTCTTGCTGTTAGATACAGTTCTCTTTTACAGTTGCAAGATATTCTTATTCCTTTGGCTAGCCAAGGTTTTTTTATATGTTTTCTTGGAATTATGTTTAACTATTTTCTTGGGAAAACAATTTTGAAATACCCTTACAAATGTATCGTGAAATAAGTTATATTTCAAGTTTGCATCGAGTTCCTTATACACTTCATCCCAGTCTAGCTGCTGTAGGCTCTCCCTAAAGTTTCCAATATTTATATTGTTAATTGAATGCACTGCTTTGAAAGTCTGATTTGATATACTGCATGGAGCTATGTCATGTACTGTAACTAGCTGTGCACCGTGATCTGAAAGATCATTCTCAACAGGATAAGCATTCATGTCCTGAAACTTATCTTGGTCTATAAAAAAGTTATCTATCAATGTACTGTTGTTCTTTGTTATCCGAGTGGGAAAATCAATGACGGAGCTCAAATTGAAAGAACTGAGTAATACTACAAGGTCATTCTTCCTATTACAATCTTTCATGTAATCAACATTGAAATCCCCACAAATGATAATTTGTTTCCCCCTGTCTGACAGATAGCACAACAAAGCGTCCAAATTTTCTAGAAATAGCTGGAAATTCCCTGAGGGGGACCTATACACTGTTACAATTTTGAAAGTGCCATAATCTAGTTTAAGTTCAGTGGCACATGCTTCCATATGTTGCTCTACACAAAATTTTTTAGTTTCTAAATTTTTTACACTCTGGAAGCTTTTGACATATACGGCAACTCCTCCACTCATCATATTATCTCTACTTACATGTGCAGCTAATTTGTACCCATTGATGCTAACCTTTTGCATATGAGTGACAATGTGATGCTCAGACAGGCATCTATTACATTCTCAGTTTCTATATCTTCTAAACAAGGCAGAAGCTCATGAATTTTATTCTTCAGGCCCCAAATATTTTGATGAAATATACTAACATTATTTTTCACCTTACTTTTGTGAGTATCTTGAACTTTTTTAACATCTTTAGTACTTGCCGGGCTGAGTTTCCCACTGGACACTGATCTTACACTAAAAAAGAGTTTCCACAATGAGATGTAGTTCCTCCCGCCTTTAAATTTTCTGCTATCAGCCCAGCCAGTTTACCCTTCCCTTTCATGTTGAGGTGTAGGCCATGTCTAGTATAGTCCCACCTACAGAGTGAATCAAAAGGAACCACACCAATGTGTGACCCTGCACCAGCTCCCAGTAGCCGTTCCAACTCCAAAGTAACTCTCCTGGCAGAAGAGCTCAAATGAGGTCGGTCGTGGCGCTCCAGAACCGACATAAACCCAACACTGGTATGACTCGATGTTGATGCAATCTTTGCCAGGTCACACTCTATGCTGTACCCCAGATCTCTGTCAGTACTGTTGCCTGGCCCACCCACAATAACCACAGTACCTTTCTTAGTAAAGCCTCTACATAGTGAACCTAAATCCTCTGTAACCTGCCCCAGTCCAGCACTAGGTTTGAAAAAACTTGTGACCTGGTATTCTGACCCTAATTCATCCTGCAGAAGTTGGCCCACACCCCTAGCATGTGAACTACCTACCAACAAGACTTCCCTACATTCTTATTCAATTTGCTGCTGAAAGCTTGTTGAGACCTGTCTACATCTACTTCTGTGAGAGGCTCATCAGTTTCTGACTGAGGCAACAGGTCAAACCTATTTTGTACATTAATAACAGCGCTGTCAGAAGTATTTCTTGGCGTGTTCCTTATGCCTGTTGCCACTTCCAACCCCTGTTTACCCCTCTCCCCCCTTAACCTGCCCAGTTATCGCCTAGCCTCATCTAACTTAGCCTGAAGGGCAGCAATTTTCCCCTCCTGTTCCACAATCTTTCTATCTCTACTGCATAGCCTACAGAACCAGTGATGAGTCTCGCTCATTTTCCCAATTCCCACGCCACTACAATCGCGCCAATGAAAAAAGTTATATGTGGTTAACGAGGATATGAAAACATGGTAGCCATTGCTTTATGAACCGCTTGAGACCACTCATTAAAGTTAAAGTATATTATAAATATGTGTAACTTATATTCAACACATCAAAAGATGATTACGGTAAAGACGTTCACCAATTAACTCTGAATTTTGAACAGGAACAATAGACGGTAGACTATTTGCTGCTAATTATTCTCACATTTCTCAAATGAAGAACCGAAAGAGAATCTATTGGTGTGTTTCAGCCCAACTGTTCACTGTTGAAAATATGATGGGTTACAGGATTCCGCCCAAAACTGCAGCTCAATTGGTGATTCAGTTTTGTCTAAAAAACGTTTATCATTTGAAAGACAATAATCTGTAATGAGTAGCGGCTGCATTTCTCTTGCTCACCAGTTCAATTTTGTTTCTTTTGCCAAAAGACCGTGTAATTAGCACAGACTCACCTTTCATTAGTTATAGCGACAGATTCCTGTAACAGAATGTCTTATTAAACAAGCAGTTGACGACCAGCGATAGCAATAGGTTACGAGAAACCTCACTGTGTCGCCTTACTGTAACATAGGAGAAGAAATTTCGTTACAGTACTGGTTTGAAAAAATTAAAAACCATAGCTTCTGCTATATCGCCATGGATAAGAAAGTTCCATACGTCAACAGTATGGCAAAATACTCTCTCTCTTCTCTCAGTGCTATAATTTCCCCAAATCTAGTTCCGCATGGTTTACAAGGTATGAGGGATGTTAATACTATTTTATTCTCGCAAGTGTGCGATCGGAAGTGAACATGCTAATTACAATCCATTTTGTCCAGACTGATGATGACCCCATCCAAATATAAAGAAAAATTCATAAGTGTAGCTACATTTTACGCATGGCAGTATATAGTCCACTATGCACCAAGTGCAAATTCACAATGACCTCTATGAATGTCGTATATAGATAGCATCTTTGACTAGTAATCAAAACGTCCTGGGTCACAAGTTCCAACCTCGCCACTGCTAAAATTTTGCATAAAAGTCGTCAGCAATGGCGGCCGAAGTCTTCCGGCACAAGAAGTCATCCTTTGTAAGATGTGAGGTCCGCCAGTTATGCAAAATACCGTTTTTTCTCAGTACCCAAACATGTTTCAGCACCACTGTGCCATCATCAGTGTGTTTCAGGAAACCCACTGATGATGGCACAGTTGTGCTGAAACATGTTTGGGTACTGAGAAAAAACGGTGTTTTGGATAACTGGCAGACCTCAAATCCTGCAATTTTAACTGCAGACACGGTCAACACAAGGAGCTGCAAATCCAAATGATGAAGTCATCCTTGTTCTGTCAACGGCCATGTCAATGACGGTGGAAGAGCGGACAGAGGTTTCTCTCATCACTGGGGTGAGAAACTGCCACTAAAAGGTCGATAAACCAACGAAGATCAGCTGCATGAGGACGCAGAAGGCACGGGAAAACAGTGTATTAAAAAAGAACCCAATGTTTATCCATATGTCATACGGCCTCTGAAAAGTAATGATGATCTCTTAATTGGCAAAAGATTCTGGACAAATCACCAATTCGGATCTCCTAGAGGGGACTGCCAAAGGAGTGTGTGTGTGTGTGGGGGGGGGGGGGGGGGGGAGGGGGGGAGGGAGTGGGGGAGGGCGGGAGGTAATCATGAGAAAAAGATCGAAGAAAGTTCTATGATTCGGGGCATGGAATGTCAGAAGTTGGAACATGGTAGAGAAGCTAGAAAATCTGAAAAGGGAAATGTTAAGGCTGAATCTAGATATGGTGTGTGCAAGCGAAGTGAAATGGAAAGAAGACTAGAATTTCTAGTCAGACGAGGTATATCAACAGCAGCACAAAATGGTGTAACGGAAGTAGCATTAGTTATGAATAGGGAAGTAGAGCAGGGATTTAGTTACTCTGAACAGTTCACTGATAAGATTGTTCTCATCAGAATCGATGGCAAACCATGACTGACAACAGTAATTCTCGTATACATGCCGACGTCGTAAGCAGGAGTTGAAGACAAAGACAAAGTGTATGACGACATCGAAACAGTAATCAAGTACTCAAAAGGAAATTGAAATCTAATAGTAATGGTAGGCAGGAATGAGGTTGTAAGGGAAGGTGTAGAAAGAAGATCTGTAGGAGAATATGGGCTTGGTAGTGGAAGTGAGACAGGAGAAAGACTAATTGAGATCTGCAAGCCTAGGAGATAAGGGAAGATTCCAGTAAGATTACATCACGGTCAGGCAGAGATTCTTAAATTAGATATTGGACTGTAATGTGTACCCACGAGCAGATATAGACTCAGACAACAATTAAGTAATAATAAACAGTAGGCTAAAGTTTAAGGGACTAGTGAGGAAGAATCAGAGCACAAGGAGAGGCATACATATGTACTAAGGAATGAAGAGGTATGCTTGAAGTTCTCTGAGGCTATAGATGTACTGCGATAATGAATAGCTCGGTAGGCAGTTCAGTTGAAGAGAAATTGACATCTCTAAAAAGAGCAGTCATGGAAGTTGGGTCGGCCGGGGTGGCCGAGCGGTTCTAGGCGCTACAGTCCGTAACCGCGACCCACTACAGTCGCAGGTTCGAATCCTGCTTCGGGCATGGATGTGTGTGATGTCCTTACGTTAGTTAGGTTTAAGTAGTTCTAAGTTCTAGGGGACTGATGACCTCAGAAGTTAAGTCCCATAGTGCTGAGTTCCATTTGAACCATTTGAACGAAAGTTGGAAAGCAAAACACAGACACAGGGAAGTTAACTACAAAGAATCCGTGGTTAACAGAAGAAGTACTTCAGTTGATCGAGGGAAGAAGGAAGTACAAAAACATTCAGGGAAATTCAAGAATACAGAAATACAAGTCACTTAGGGACGAAATAAATAGGAAGTGCAGGTGGCATGTTCTCATGAAAAATATGAAGAAGTCAAAAAAGAAATGATTGTCGAAAGGACTGACGCACTATACAGACAACTCAGAAAAACCTTCACTGGAAAACAAGAGTTGTAACATTACGAATGCAATGGGAGTTCCACTGTTTAATGTAGCGGAGAGAGAGAGAGAGAGAGGCGGGGAGAGAGAGAGAGAGAGAGAGAGAGAGAGAGAGAGGAAGCAGATAGGTGGAAAGAGTACGCTGATGGCCTCTGCGAAAGGGAGGACTTATCTGATGACGAGCAGCAGAAACGAGAGTCGACAGGGAAGAGACAGGGGATCCAGAATTCAGAATTTGAAAGAGCTTTGGGCAACTTAAGATCAAATAAGACAGAAGGGATTGATATTCCATTAGAATTTCTAAAACCATTGGGGAAAATGGCAACAAAACGACTGTTCATGTAGGTGTCTAGAATGTATGAGACTGGGCAATATCTTTCGGGGTAATACCATCTACGAAATTCCGTAGATAGCACGAGCCGACAGAATTATCACACGATCAGCTTACAAGCCCATGCACCCAAGTATCTGAAAAGGACAATATACAGGAGAGTGGAAAATAAAATTGAGGATCTGTTAGATGACGATCAGTTGCCTTTAGAAAAGGAGAAAGCACTAGGAGGGCAGTTCTGATGTTACGTTTGATAATGGAAGCATAGCTGAAGAAAAATCAACACACATTTGTAGGATTTGTCGATGTGCAAAAGGCGTTCGACAATGTAAAATGTTACAAGATGTTCAAAATTCTGGGAAAAACAGTAGTCAAGTGTAGGGAAAGGCAGGTAATATACAACATGTTCAGGAACCAAGATGGAACAATTTAGAGAAGCCGTCTAGTGAGTGATTTGCAAGTCATACAGTCCAGGGAGTGAAACTCTGACTGGGAAGCTGGAGCGAGCAGTGTTCACACGGGGAATCGACGATGAGAGGATTAAAACAGTCGAAGGAGGAAGCGGGCAGGATATAACCTTAGCCCGAGTAGTGTATCTAGTATTAGCAGAAGAAGTGTCAATCGTCTCTTGTGAAGAAAAGGTTGGTGAATCCAGTCACCTGAGAGACTATTGTTTTAAATGTAAGAGAGGAGGTCATAATGCAAGGAATTGCACTACTGAGACACATGCCAGGAAAAGAGACGTCGTTCAGCGGACTTGTAGTGGAGCAGAGAAACGATTACACCATCCGCCGACAACGCTGAGGAGGATAGATAAAAAACTGTGAGAGGTCATTACAGGGAAATTGCAAGTGAACAACAGATGGCGTGTCATCGATGCCATCTCCAATGGTTTTTAGGGTCATGTGATATTTCAAGAACGAGTATATGTTACGTTTGGAAAGAACTAGGGCACTTGGTCCAACTGTGCTAGAATAGGAAATTCGAGGTTCAGAAACCGGAAAATGAAAGAACGGCATGAGTATGCAGTCGCCGCTTGCCATATTGTCGTATTCAGTAAGCTATAAGGGCAAGAATGACTTCACAAATTTAAGCTGCTCGCGGGAAGTGCGGGAACCACAAAGTTTCTTAGTAGGTAGTACCACACAAGTTAGAGTAATAAGCACAGAAGCGTATGACGGGCAGTAATGCCGGTGAAAGAATAAAACTTACAGTGATCACTAAATAAGTAACAGAGATGGTCGAACCTGCGACGTTAACGGTGAGAATAGATGACGATACGTGTGCGGAATACAAGTTTCATACTGTAGAGAACGAGTTAGATGTTTTGTATGGCAGATGCTTCTGCAAGACTTTAAAAGTAATCATAGATTATGCAACAAAGGCGCTATAGATCAAGGGCAGACCAGTAGTGTTACAGATGGAACAGGAGCGGAACCGTCAAATTTTGCTGGTTGGGATGGAGCCGCGAAGAGAGAATTGTCCCATGGAATGGACACTGAGAATCTGAGAGTAATAGGTTACGAGGGCAATCGCAACACCGAACGCATCTGTATGAATACAAGTAGAAACGGAAATGTCTCTGAGGGAGAAGATGGACCGCCGGAGCAAGGAATCAGACGAAATAAGAAGCAGCAGGTTGCCACGTCTAAGGGAAACAAGGAAGAAAGTGGAGCACCAGACATAAAGAAAAAAAGCATGCGAGTCTTTATACGAATAGGCTAACGAGAGGAAAAGATTTTAAGGATTGAGATGCAAACCATAGATCTGACCGAAGTAGTTCTAGAGAAGCAGCAGTTGTAAACGGGAGGTTGTATTTGCCAGCAGAAATTATCTAGCTGTACTGGCATGTTCTAGGGCGTAGATAATAGCAATACCTGTCATACGAAATCGCGAGGGAAGAAAACAGTACAAGTGGATCACAAAGAACATAGGAGTACGATTACTGAACTATGAATTGCATATCATAATGAATTTCACTTGTCCGGGGACAGGTTAACATATCCTGGGACGGTGAAATTAAATTGAACCCAGATGTCAAGTAAAGGAGATAAATATCCGGACATATTGACTACCAAATACGGAAAAGGGAGCTGTGGAAAAGGAAGTTCTCTGAAACGTTATGGATACAATGTTGAAGGAATACATCATTACATCGAGCACAAATAGGTGGAATTTCCCGTTATTTATGATCCCAAAGAAGATGGATGCCTCAGGGAAGTGAAAGTTGAGGACGGTCATGGACTGTCAGAAGTTAAACTATATTAGCATTGTATTTCCACTACCCGAAATTGATGAGATTTTAGATGGCTTAGGAAAAGCCAAATACTACACTTCATTAGAGTGAGCGAAGGACTACCATCAGATAGTGTTGAATGAGGATGGTAGGGAGAAAACAGCGTTCCCTACTCCAGAAGAGCATTACAAAAGGTGACCAACGAGAAAAATGGCTAGTGGAAACACTTTTCAGAGACTGATGAACACAGTATTAACTGGATTTGTAGAAAAGAGGTTCGTATATTTAGATGTTGTGGCTGAGTTCACACCTATGTTGGAAGAGCATAATTCCAGACTGGGAGAAGCGTGTAATAGGTTCCGACTGCATAATTTGAAACTGCAAGTTGACAAGTGTAAGTTCCTGCGGAAAGAACTAACTTATTTACGGTATATAGTTACAACAGATTGGTTAAAACCCAATCCGCAGCAGGTAAGCACGATAAAATAACATCCAAGACATAGTACTGAAAGCAGTTAAAGAGCTTTTTAGCGACCATGTCATTTTTCGACATTTTATCAGGGACTTCGGTTGGATATTGAAGTTGTTGTAAGAATTACTGAGAAAGGGAGCAGACACAGCAGGAAGCAGCGTTCCACGATTTAAATAAAAAAATAGTTAGACCTCTGATCTTACACTATGTTGATTGCACGACGGTGTTCATAATCACAACAGATTCCAGTAAGGAATCGATTCCTGCCTTGCTGTGAGTCATGGAGAATCGGGACAGGATTTTCTAGTAACTTTTGCATACAGAACGCTGAGCTGCGCCAAGAGAGGATACAGTATAACAGAGAGTGCTCCTATCCACAGTGTGGGCAGTGAATCACTATCGACCATGCATGTATGGACTTACGTGTATGGAAGAAAATTTCTCGTGTATTCCGATAACCATCACTTGGAAACAGGTTGGTGCATACTAGCGATCCTTCATCAAGATTAAGGAAATTCAGAATCAAATAGGCGTGATACGATTTTGAGATTATGTACAAAAAGAGATTTCAAAACACAGTAGCAGATAAATTGGGACGCTTACCAGAAGACCCAGCTGCAGTCATTAGAAAGGAAGAACAAGACGAAAAGCGACCAGTGATTAGTACAGAAGAAAATCGAGTTCTTGCTGACTGAAATACGTAACCAGATATTCACTTGCTCTGATGTCGACTTGTTCGGTTCGCTTCACATAACGGAGAAAGGGAATAAATACATCCCAATGTTACAGGATGTCCTCAAAAAAAAAAAAAAAAAGTCGTTGCAGCTGACCCTACACACAATACGCGAGTACGGAAAAACATCAGTATTATTGAGTGACCAAGGAACAAACTTCGCAAGTGACATCCTAATGAGAGTTTGTCGTTTACTGAAGACGGAGAAGATTCAGTCTTGTGCTTTCCATCCGAAAACGAATGGAGCACTCAAAAGACTGCATCTAACGTAACAGAGTATATACGTTTTTATTTGGGAATGAAGCAGGAAGGCTAGGATGAATGAGTAAAATTTCCTCTTTTTGTATATAGCACGACGCCGCATTCTTCTATTAGTTTAATCCCATTCGAGCTGCTTTCCCGAGAATGTTTTGTATTCCCAGGATTCTACAACTGGATCGATTCAAGACACGATACAACTACGAAGATTATATAACAGCTCTTAAGGAGACGACGCACCATATGGCAAGGAGTTTTAATAAGGAATGCAAGGAAAAGAATGAGGATTACTGTGATCTCACTCAGAACCACAATGAATTCAAGGCAGGAGAGAGATTATTATCAGAAGACGAAAGTATGAAAAGAGGGCGGTCAAAGAAGTTAACAAGCCCATGGAGAGAAACTTTTGACGTTGTAAGAACTCGTGGATTAAATATATTACTCCACTTAAGGAATAAGAAGTTCACAACGGTGCTGAAAACATATTAAAGGAGTCCTTTTAACTTCACACATATGAAGTTGTCATAAAAACAGATTGGTGAGTTCCAAAACACAAGGAGGAAGAGCAGGTTAAATTCTATCATGTAACGGATTAAAGAGGCTCTTACGTATAGGAATTGTAAAGATATAGGTGAAGAAGACACTTTGATCATCTTTGGAGACAGAGCAACTCCCAGTCACTTTACCTCTGTTAGCCTAGTCCTGGCGGGATAAATGCAGCATCCAGTGCAGGAAGTGGAAAGAAGAGACGTGTTACGACCATGTGCATGTGTACTGCGATCCAGATCGTGCTAAAATCTCACAAGAGGTACACCCCCTAAGTGAATTCTTCGTCACCGGACACACAGGATTCCAGATGAAGGAGGGAAAAATTGTGACTATATGCTGTACATATTTGTGGTTCAGGGACGTGTTACTTGAATCAATGGTAAAACCTATGTATATATGTTTCTATATTGAAAGAAAAAGGAAACACAAGTATTTACGTATGTATATGTACACAACTGTGCCACTTGTACAAGAAAGACGCTCAGAACTGAGAATAAAATCTTCTCCCGGTATGTGAGGTGAAATGACCGAATCATATAGCCCTTCTGGAAAAAAGAAAAACTGATATAAGTATGTATATTAGCACTAAGCCTTGCAACTTACACGGAGACATACAGTGCTGCTTTCACCAGTTTATTATTATTATTATTATTATTATGTGTGTGACATCTTATGGGACTTAACTGCTAAGGTCATCAGTCCCTAAGCTTACACACCGATACGGTCGCAGGTTCGAATCCTGCCTCTGGTATGGATGTGTGTGATGTCCTTAGGTTAGTTAGGTTTAAGTAGTTCTAAGTTCTAAGGGACTGATGTCCTCAGCAGTTAAGTCCCATAGTGCTCAGAGCCATTTGAACCATTTTTCCCACTCCTCAATGGACATTCGGCGTAGATCCCCCAGAGAGGTTGGTGGGTCACGTCGTCCATAAACAGCCCTTTTCAATCTATCCCATGCATGTTCGATAGGGTTCATGTCTGGATAACATGCTGGCCACTCTAGTCGAGCGATGTCGTTATCCTCAAGTAAGTCATTCGCAAAATGTGCACGATGGGAGGCGAATTGCCGTCCATGAAGACGAACGCCTCGCCAATATGCTGCCGATATGGTTGCACTATCGGTCGGAGGCTGGTATTCACGTATCGTACTGCCATTACGGTGCTTTCAATGACCGCCAGCGGCGTACGTCGGCCCCACATAATGTCACCCAAAAACAGCTTTGAACGTCCACCTAGCTGCGCTCGCTGGACAGTGTGTCTAAGGCGTTCAGCCTCACTGGGTTGCCTCCAAACATATCTCCGACGATTGTCTGGTTGAAGGCATATGCGACACACATCGGTGAAGAGAACGTGATGCCAATCTTGAGCGGTCCATTTGGCATGTTGTTAGACCTATCTGTACCGAGCTGCATTGTGTCATGGTTACAAAGATGGACCATGCCATGGACGTAGGGAGTGAAGTTGTGCATCATACAGCCTACTGCGCACAGTTTGAGTCGTAACACGACGTCATGCGGCTTCACGAAAACTATTATTCAACATGGTGGAGTTGCTGTCATGGTTCCTCCGAGCCATAATCCATAGGTAGCGGTCATCCGCTGCAGTAGTAGCCCTTGGGGCGGCCTGAGCGAGGAATGTCATCGACAGTTCCTGTCTCTCTGTATCTTCTCCATGACCGAACTACATAGCCTTGGTTCACTACTAGAGGCCTGGACACTTCCCTTGCTGAGAGCCCTTGATTGCGCAAAGTAACAATGCGGACGCAATCGAACTGCGGTACTGACCGTCTAGGCATGGTGGAATAACCGGAACTGATCGGCTGTCGGGGCCCCCTCCGACGAAGAGGCGCTGCTCATGCATGGTTGTTTACATGTTTGGGCGAGTTTAGTGACATCTCTGAACAGTCAAAGGGACTGTGTCTGTGATACAATACCCACAGTCAACGTCTATCTTCAGGAGTTCTGTGAAACGGGGTGATGCAAAACTTATTTTGATGTGCGTATTTTACGAAACTGTTACTCTGCAAGATATTGGTCCAAGCGCTGGAGTAATACTATGCAATATGAGGGGTAATACAGTGTGATGTATTAAACGACCAAAACTGGACAAAAATAAAACAATTGAACAATTTATAACTGCAAAATTTATTTATAATACCAAAATGTAAAATGTAGCTACTTATTAAACATCAAATTGAAAAAAAAAAAAATCCTTTTGCTAGGAAAAGTAAAACACGAACAAAATGGATTGAAGTTTCCGCTGTTGATATTTAGTACCTAATGTAAGCGGCAGTAGTCATTAACCATATTTTTCAGCAGGATCATATTCATTACGCCCATTCTCTATAAAATACACATCTAAACCACAGATAATTTTTTTTAACTGCACACATTATCAAAATGTAATCGTTATTGCTAGAGTTCGGATTTCACATATTTTGCATATCATTTTTTTACGGTAGCTGGTATTGTATCTTTACGAATTATGATATTTTGGAGGTACTTGGCTGCTTTAAATTCAAATTTAAAACGCATAAATCTGCACATATTTATCGTTTGAGCATATTATTGTCATATTTATAGGAAATGGCCGTAAAGATGCATATTTTTGACAATTACAGGTCATTGAGATTCTTTTTGTTCCCTGGAAACCCAAGAACCTCCCAGAATATTAGGCCAATAAATTTCCAAAATGAGATAATACGGGACGAGCCATCAGAATAAAAGCATTTCAGGTAAGCGTGGGTAGCTTATGGAGGGACATAGTTTTGTTTTTCCACTTAGGTAGTCTCTCAGATAAGGAAGCTAAAGACTTGTGGTGGTTCATTGTTGCACGATGGATTATCGGAGGAGAAACATGCTTCGGTATTTGTTGCCTGCAGTTAATGCGTGTTCAGGTCCCTCACCTGATCTCTGCAGTGCGGCAACAATGTCCTACTAGCTACTGTTGGCATTTCGGAATGTTAATCATTCTTGCGTGTGTTTACATGCTGTTCACATCGACTCTTTGCTGCCTTCTTCAAATTACGAGTATGACCAGGCCAAAAACCAATAATTTACGGAAATGGATCGTGAACGATTGTGCTTTCACAGCGGACGGCAAAATAATATTCTGCCACCTATATCAAGAAGAGATAAGTTTAATTTTGTTTTTTTCTTTTTCGATAATTTTTCCAAGAAGTTAAATCAATTATTAAGTTCACTTGTAATTTTACGTGTATGTTTTCTATGTACGAATGGGGAGGAACAAAAAAAATTTAGGAATTATCTTCGGTGTTCCTGCAAACTAAAAAAAATGTTAAATGTAGTGAGAGGATCGAAGTTCCAATTTTTAGAAACTTATTTCTAGTCTTAATTCATTTTTTTGAGTGACCATCTCGTGGGAACACACTGTTCTCCTACATTTTTGTACAATTGTACGTACTTATTGGTATTTATTCAGTTCTCCAACGCTTTAGGTCAGGGTTGAGAAAAAATTTCAACTGGTTCAGCATAAAATGACATCTCAGCACCAGAACAACGTAACCAAGACATGGTTAAAAACTTCACAGCAACCATTGATCTCCTCATTTCGAAGCATATGGACGACAAAGATTAGTCCAATGAAGATCTTTGCGAGGTTTTAATAAAAGCAAACGTCCCCTTGAATAAGCTGGAGAATGAAGAATGAAGGACCTTCTCGAAAAAAATGAGGTATTCCCCACTAGAACTATGTGGACCCATTGTATGAAAAGTTAAAGTTTTTCGGTAATTTTTATGAACGTAGGTATGTGAAATTCAATGGATATAATTTGGTATATACATGGGCCAAAGTAATAGTCGTTTTGTTTTAAAAAAAATCTCTAAACAAATGTAAACTATATTTGAATGTTCATTTTTGTGAAGTGAACACTGTTACTTGAACGTAAGAAGAACTAAATTTAAAGTGAATGAAGTTTTTCAAGAAAGGAGAAGACAAATGAAGAAAGGCCCTGAGAAGGGGACAGTCTGTCTCGAAAGGTTTACTGCAAAAAAAGAAAGTAAAATCATTTATAAAGAATATAATTTTTTGTGTGAATCAAAAGACTATTATTTTGGTCAATGTGTATACATAAGAAAACAGTCAAAATATAGGTAGGAGCTAAAACGGATATAGTTTGTTTTCGTGTGTATGTCTCCTACGTAGTTTCTCTATTACAGACGTTGGAGAATATTAGGAAAGACATTGGCGATTCTCCAGTCTGACTATCCGATGACGAAACCACTGATTCTTGCGGTCGGTATATGGTGCACGTCATAGTTGGAACACCCTCTGCTGACGAGCCTGGACCAGGACACCTCATACTGTGTAAAGAAGTGGCACGAACGACACACGCCACGTTTACACGCACAGTGCAGGAAGAATTGTGTAAGTTTCGTCAATATTGAATAGTTTTTCTTTTAAATTGTAGGTAACATAAGAGTGCAGTTTTTCACATAATATCCCGAGGCAATAATTAGTTTTTCACATCACGTCCCGAGCCAATAATCATCAGCATCATCATTTAAGACTGATTATGCCTTTCAGCGTTCAGTCTGGAGCATAGTCACCCTTATAAAATTCCTCCACGATCCCCTATTCAGTGCTAACATTGGTGCCTCTTCTGATGTTAAACCTATTACTTCAAAATCATTCTTAACCGAATCCAGGTACCTTCTCCTTGGTCTGCCCCGACTCCTCCTACCCTCTACTGCTGAACCCATGAGTCTCTAGGGTAACCTTGCTTCTCCCATGCGTGTAACATGACCCCACCATCTAAGCCTGTTCGCCCTGACTGCTACATCTATAGAGTTCATTCCCAGTTTTTCTTTGATTTCCTCATTGTGGACACCCTCTTGCCATTGTTCCCATCTAGTAGTACCTGCAATCATCCTAGCTACTTTCATATCCGTAACCTCAAACTTGTTGATAAGGTAACTTGAATCCACCCAGCTTTCGCTCCCATACAACAAAGTTGGTCGAAAGATTGAACGGTGCACCGAGGCATTTTGCTCTGATTGTTGCCAGCATCATATTTAAACTACCAGGGAAGCAGGTTGCTAGTCTTACTTGCCCCGAGTCCCATTGGGTTTTACCCCTAACGGTTGAGGGACTAACCGGTGGACTTGGTAGTCTTTGCCGTATGAGCACAAAGGTGACCACGACTCAGAATATGTCCGAGATGCCGAGCCTTATTCCAAAGTAACTGGTATCCCGACTGTCGGGACCACTTACTTGGCCACTCATACGTTGCCTGTGGTTCATGATCTAGGACATGACTACAGGAACCCACACCATGAACCACTAGCCAATAATAAAATAATAAAAATATATGCTAAATTTGTGAAATCCTTTGATTTTCTTTCAGGCGTGCTATTGAGAAGAAAAGATCAGAAACGTGGGGAGAACAAGAATTTGTCCATTGTGACGAATAGGCCGCCGAGTGTCTCCGGGTGTTTTACCCTAAAATTATTCACCTCACGTGTCTAGCTTATGGCATCCATCGAGTCGCTGAAGAAGTCAGAGCCACATTGCCAGTGGTCAACAGCCTTATATCTTCGGCCAAGAAGGTTTTCATCAAGACACCAAGTCGAGTGAGAGCTTTCAAGACTGCTCACCCTGACGGTCCTCTGCCATCTGAAACAGTCTAGACGAGTTGGGGAACGGAGATTTCAGCTGTAAAATATTATGCAGACAACCGCAGAAAAGTTGAAGAGGTACGGATGCGTATGTAATTCTTGATAAATTGAATAAGCAAAGAAAACGAACACAACATAGAATTCCAATATTGAGCTTATTTCTCTGTTCAGCAGATTACTACTTTCTTGTTCCAGGTCATAAAGGGCTTTGAAGATAGCAAAAATTTATCCATTCCAAAAGCCAAGATCGCCCTGAAGAATTCCAGCGCGTTACACAGTTTATCTTTCATCCGAGCACAGTTGGGTGGTCTTCCAGACCTAATCGAGAAACTTGAGACTCGTAATATAGAAGTTACGAAGGCAATGGCTCTCGTCGAAGGACTCAGAACACAAAGCAAGAGTTGGCCAGGTCCGTTCGGTGAGAGACTTAGAAGAAAATTGGATGCAGTTCTTCATAGAAATCGTGGTTGATCTACGATTTGGAAGCTCGTTCAGTTACTGGAAGGAGAGAAACGCTCCGAGAATCTAGATGATTTCACGTCGTCTGATGTTGCTGTTCGTAAATTTTTACCTGTAGTATCATGTGATGTTGAACGATCATTTTCAAGACTGCAAGTGTTATTATCTGACCACAGGAAAAATTTTCATGTAGAGAAAATGGAAAAAAATGTTGGTAGTTGAAACAAAATCTAATTTCTATAATTTACAAAACTTATCGTGTAGTACCTATGATATATTTCATTTTATTCATTGAATTATATCCATTATTTAAAATATTTTACGGTTATTCATTAATTTTCCCAAGTAAGATGCATATTTTAAAGAATTTATCTAAGAAAAATGCATAATTAAAGAATTTTAGCTGCATAATTAAAGGCATATACTGGCAATAAGGGCATATTTTAACTGCGCATTTCCAGGAGTTTTGGCGTGTATTTCGTGGCTTTTAAGTGCATATCGATCCGAACTCTACTTATTAGCAGTTGTACCGTATCTTTTGACAGGACTCCCTCCGAAATTCTTGGCGTCGTTTACACCCATCTCATCGTCACTGCAGAGTCTGGATAAGGGTAGGTCAAAATGATCAACTGATGAAGACTCGAAAGATGATAATTCTTAAAGTCTGCATCTTAGATGCAGACGTTCTGAAGTTGCTCTTTTCTTTGGCTTGTAACTATGATTTTCCTACAGATAATTCTTTCTCTTCTTTATTTCTCAATTTTGCTTATTTAATCTCCAGAACTTTTTAAAAATCTCTTTGTTAGGAGGCACAGTGAAAATTGAGGAATGCTGTTGTGTGGCGTTCAGTTTGAGAGAGCCTGGTAGTGGAGATACATCTTTCAACTGTAATCCAGCTATAGCCTGAATTTTTAAGTCTTCGTCTACATCGTGTAGGATATTATTCGCTTTCTATAAATTTCAATGCTTGAATTATTCGTTATTTTCATCCTTTTTAGCGCCGCCATCCTCAACAACTGACAGGCATGAAATTTTCCTCTTCATGCTAAAGCACGAAGCTCGTCGTTGCTAAATTTGACAGGATGTACAGCGAAAATTCCTTTTTTACTGAAGCCAGGAACACCCATTTCTATATTTGCAAACCTCATGAAGGCTTTGCTCAATAGTAGGTCAAATGTAATCGAATGTTATTTTCTGATGTGGGTCACACTTCACAAAACTGTCGCATATTTGATTAAATGAAGCCTTTAAGTGCTGAAAAAGATCACACAGAAATGTAGCTTGTGAGAGCAACGAGGCGTTAGTTTAACGACTAGTATTGCTCTGTCCTTGGAAAAGTTGTTGCCTTCTAGGGAGATATGTCTAGTGTTACTGTCCTAATTCAAAAGAATGGTAGGGCTCCTGGATGTCTTGGCGAAGTTAGCATAATGCTTGAGCCACTTTGGAAAGAGATCCTCAGTCATCCAACCAGATATTGGAATATTCTGAATGTTATTTACCTCAGCGTATGTATACACTTAACCTTCTCAACTGGACAGAAGACATTCCATAAAATATCTTTGCTAACAATAACACGTACTTAGCTACGGTTTGCAGGCTTCCTGCCTACGCTCACTTTAGCACAGTACCATCTTTTAACCTTTCAAAGCAGAGAAACGTACATTCTTGAATCTTTTGTCTGTGGCTTCGCATGTTCAGTAACAACATGGAGTTCACAGTTCATTTCATGTTCCTCCATGTTTTTCGTCAGCCGTTCAGTTTCTTTTTCTCACCATATGTGAAAAAAACCAACTTGTAAGTTTTCACAGATTTTCATAAATGTGATTCACCGTAAATACTAATACAAAGTTCCCTTATGGGGCAATACCATTCAGGGTAAACGGCAATATGGCATTGCCTCACGACAATGTGAGTTTACATTTTAACGCTAACCAAAAAACGACGATGTTTGAATACTAATGTTTGGTGCTCAAAATCGTTCAAGAGAAGTTTAATTAAACAGAGTTACTTTACATATTGTTACTATTAACAAATTTGAGTTGCTTCTACACTTCGGCTCCACTGATTCTATAGAAAAAGCAGCTGACATCAAATAATGAGAGACTACGGACTACCTTGTGCTGTTAAAAGCCGATCACAACTCTGGATCTGATTTATATATATATTAAGTGTCATGTAATTTTTTGTATAATGTAATATCTTGTATAGACACCTTTTATTAACTTGACGCGTTCCACATCATTACGAAGTGTCGTACTCATGATCTGTGGAACAATTACTAATATAATCTAATCTAATCTTCCGCTGTGTGGCAGCACTATGTGGCGCACGTTGCACCATCTAGGAGACTGGATAGAGCGATGCATAGTACTATCCCGCTCCATAGTATTACCCCATTGTGTTGTACTACGTATTGGAAGAGTATCTGAGTAGACGTTAGAAGATAATTGTTGAATTATATAACAAGTGCGTAGCTGACATCTACTGAGGAAGTTTAAAATTAAGGCTTATCAAGTGCTGTCAATGAATACTCATTGAATATTCAATGAACTGTGGATGAAGCACGATCAACAGGCGTTACATGCGTTGATCAAAAATGATAGGGCATTGAGAATCGCTGTTTCTAGCTGAAATCTAGATCTGCCAATAAAATTTCAAATGGACGACTGGTAGCTGAAATCTATTATTTACAAGTCAATATAACAGTCGCTGCGTGCAACAGCCTTCTGAATGGAAGGCAACCTGATGAAGATTATATAATGGTAAGACAGAGATTTAGGTTCAAATGGCTCTGAGCACTATGGGACTCAACATCTGTGGTCATCAGTCCCCTAGAACTTAGAACTACTTAAACCTAACTAACCTAAGGACATCACACACATCCATGCCCGAGGCAGGATTCGAACCTGCGACCGTAGCGGTCGCGCGGCTCCAGACTGAAGCGCCTAGAACCGCACGGCCACAACGGCCGGCAGAGATTTAGGAACCAGGTTTTAAATTGTAAGACATTTCCAGGGGCAGATGTGGACTCTGACCACAATCTGTTGGTTATTAACTGTAGATTAAAACTGAAGAAAATGCAAAAAGATGGGAATTTAAGGGGATGAGACCTGGACAAACTGCCCGAACCATAAGTTGTAGGGAGTTTCAGGGAGAGCATTAGGGAATGATTGACAGGAATGGGGGAAAGAAATACAGTAGAAGAAGAATGGCTAGCTTTGAGGGATGAAATAGTGAAGGCAGCAGAGGATGAAGTAGGTAAAAAGACGAGGGCTAGCAGAAATCCTTCGGTAACAGAAGATATATTGAATTTAATTGATAAAAGGAGAAAATAAGAAAATGCAGTAAATCAAGCAAGCAAAAAGGAATACAAACGTCTCAATAATGAGATCGACAGGAAGTTCAAAATGGCTAAGCAGGGATGGGTAGAGGACAAATGTAAGAATGTAGAGGCATATCTCACTGAGGGTAAGACAGATAGTGCCTACAGGACAATTAAAGAGACCTTTGGAGAAAAGAGAGCCACTTGTATGAATAATAAGGGCTCAGATGGAAACCCAATTCTAAACAAAGACGAAAAAGCAGGTAGGTGGGAGAAATATATAGAGGGTCTATACAAGGGCGTATACTTGAAGACAATATTACGGAAATGTAAGAGGACGAAGATGAAGATGAAATGGGAGATATGATACTGCGTGAAGAGTCTGACAGAGCACTGAAAGACCTGAGTCGAAACAAGACCCCGGGAGTAGACATTCCATTAGAACTACTGAGAGCCTTGTGAGAGCCAGCCCTGACAAAACTCTACCATCTGGTAAGCAAGATGTACGAGACAGGCGAAATACCCTCACTTCAAGAAGTATATAATAATGCCAATACCAAAGAAAGCAGGTGTTGACAGATGTGAAAATTACCGAACTATCAGTTTAATAAGTCAGAGCTGCAAAATACTAACGCGAATTATTTACAGACGAATGGGAAAACTGGTAGAAGACGACCTCGGGGGAGATCAGTTTGGATTCCGTGAGGCAATACTGACCCTACGACTTATCTTAGAAGATAGATTAAGGAAAGGCAAACCTACGTTTCTAGCATTTGTAGACTTAAAGAAATCTTTCAAATTCTGAGGGTGGCAGGGGTAAAACAGAGGAAGCGAAAGGCTATTTATAATTTGCACAGAAACCAGATGGCTGTTACAAGAGTCGAGGGGCGTGAAAGGAAAGCAGTGATTGGGAAGGGAGTGAGACAGAGTTATAGCTTATCCCCGATGTTATTCGGTCTGTATATTGAGCAAGCATTAAAGGGAAGAAAAGAAAAATTCGGAGTAGGAATTAAAATCCAGGAAGAAGAAGTAAAAGCTCTGACGTTTGCCGATTCTTGAAACGAGGATATAAGATGAACATCAACAAAAGCATAACGAAGATAATGGAATGTAGTCGAATTAAATCAGGCGATGCTGAGGGTATTACATTAGGAAATGAGACACTTAAAGCAGTAAAAGAGTTTTGCTATTTCGGGAGCAAAATAACTCATAATGATCGAAGTAGAGAGGATATAAAATGTAGACTGGCAATGGCAAGGGAAACATTTCTGAAGATGAGAAGTTTGTTAACACCGAGTATAGATTTAAGTGTCAGGAAGTTTTCTGTGAAAGTATTTACATGGAGTGTAGCCATGTATGGAAGTTAAACATGGAGGATAAAGAGTTTAGACAGGAAAAGAATAGAAGTTTTCGAAATGTGGTGCTACAGAAGAATGCTGAATATAAGATGGGTAGATCACGTAGCTTATGAGGAGGCACTGAACAGAATTGGGGAGAAGGGGAATTGACTTGACTAGAAGAAGTGATCGGTTGACAGGACACGTTCTGAGGCTTCAACCGATCGCCAGTTCAGTTCCGGAGGGAGCGTGGAGGGTGAAAACCGTAGAGGGAGACCAAGTGAGGAATATGCTAAGCAGATTCAGAAGGATGTAGGTTGCAGTAGTTATTCGGAGATGAAGAGGCTTGCACGGGATAGAAAAGCATGGAGAGCTCCATCAAACCAGTCTCTGGACTGAAGACGACAACAACATGTTTGAAGTAAGCGAATGCGGTCACATTGTTAATGTTGGTATAGTGGGAGCTTCTGTAACCAAGGTACCCGATGCTTTTATTGTTTCAAGAGGAACCGTATCAAAGCTTAATAACGCATACGGAGCGAGAGAAAAAATATCATTCGCCAATTCACCTCACGGACAAAAGTATGTGTTGACTGGCAGCTTTCTACAAGAGCGAAACATGGAGGGGGTTCTTTAATAATACATCGTGGTATTCCACGAGCCACATGGTTACACTGCGAGTTCTCATTAGTGCCGAAGATTGTGTGACTATTCTGGCTAATCAGTACCGTCCTACGGTAGAATGTATGTTTCCTAATGGTGATGCTGTATTTCAAGAAGAAAGGTCCCTGTTCGCACGGCTTGCTTTTGTGAGCACAAGGATCAATTTTCGCTTCTCCTCTGACGACCAGAGTCACCTTATCTAAGTATTAGTGAACCTTTGGATTTACTTTCGAGAGAAGGATGTAAGATCACTATCCATGTCCATTATCGTTACCTGAAAGTGCCATTATTTTGCACGAAGGACGGTGTAAGGTTTCCTGAAAATTCATACAAGCCATGTACCCCTTCTAACAGCCGTGTACCGCAAGTCTCTAGAGGAACGGAAGGTTCCAAATGATTGGAAAAGAGCACAGGTAGTCCCAGTCTTCAGGAAGGGTCGTCGAGCAGATGCGCAAAACTATAGACCTGTATCTCTGACGTCGATGTGTTGTAGAATTTTAGAACATGTTTTTTGCTCGCGTATCATGTTGTTTTTGGAAACCCAGAATCTACTCTGTAGGAATCAACATGGATTCCGGAAACAGCGATCGTGTGATACCCAACTCGTTTTATTTGTTCATGAGACCCAGAAAATATTAGATACAGGCTCCCAGGTAGATGCTATTTTCCTTGACTTCCGGAAGGCGTTCGATACAGTTCCGCACTGTCACCTGATAAGCAAAGTAAGAGGCTACGGAATATCAGACCAGCTGTGTGGCTGGATTGAAGAGTTTTTAGCAAACAGAACACAGCATGTTGTTATCAATGGAGAGACGTCTACAGACGTTAAAGTAACCTCTGGCGTGGCACAGGGGAGTGTTATGGGACCATTGCTTTTCACAATATATATAAATGACCTAGTAGATAGTGTCGGAAGTTCCATGCGGATTTTCGCTGATGATGCTGTAGTATACAGAGAAGTTGCAGCATTAGAAAATTGTAGCGAAATACAGGAAGATCTGCAGCGGATAGGCACTTGGTGCAGGGAGTGGCAACTGACCCTTAACATAGACAAATGTAATGTATTGCGAATGCATAGAAAGAAGGATCCTTTATTGTATGATTATATGATAGCGGAACAAACACTGGTAGCAGTTACTTCTGTAAAATATCTGGGAGTATGCGTGCGGAACGATTTAAAGTGGAATGATCATATAAAATTAATTGTTGGTAAGGCGGGTACCAGATTGAGATTCATTGGGAGAGTCCTTAGAAAATGTAGTCCATCAACAAAGGAGTTGGCTTACAAAACACTCGTTCGGCCTATACTTGAGTATTGCTCATCAGTGTGGGATCCGTACCAGATCGGGTTGACGGAGGAGATAGAGAAGATCCAAAGAAGAGCGGCGCGTTTCGTCACAGGGTTATTTGGCAACCGTGATAGCGTTACGGAGATGTTTAGCAAACTCGAGTGGCAGACTCTGCAAGAGAGGCGCTCTGAATCGCGGTGTAGCTTGCTCGCCAGGTTTCGAGAGGGTGCGTTTCTGGATGAGGTATCGAGTATCTTGCTTCCCCCTACTTATCCCTCCCGAGGAGATCACGAATGTAAAATTGAGAGATTCGAGTGCGCACGGAGGCTTTCAGACAGTCGTTCTTCCCGCGAACCATACGCGATTGGAACAGAAAAGGGAGGTAATAACAGTGGCACGTAAAGTGCCCTCCGCCATACACCGTTGGGTGGCTTGCGGAGTATAAATGTAGATGTAGATGTAGATTTATCCATTCCGATGCGACTGGAAGGTGTTTTGAATGCCAGCGTGTTTCATACACTGTAACAGTGATGTATTGTGTTGTGTTTTCATGTTTCCATATTTTTGTCCACTCCGTTATTATTTTCTAAATGTTGGGTCTGCTAATTGCCATAGTTGGCATTTAAGACGAAGACTATGGACACGCCGTTGGAGACGGACAAGAAACGTATCGTAGATATCGTGTATTAGTCGGAAAAAGAGGATGCATTGCCGTCGAATAGTGAGACGGAATGTTCCGGCGTAACATCAAGCGCCAGTACGTCGGCCTTGAACTTTACAGCAGAGAGGGCTGTGAGAAGAGGTCAGCCAATAGTACGCTGACTAGGACGACACGACGACAGGGGCGGCTCCTATACGAAGAGAATATAAGCGCCGCTGTGCCTAGCTGCGGCCGCACTACAAAACGAGCCGCCGTCCAACCGCTTTAGCAGTGACTTACGAACAGTTGTGTTTGGCTTGCATTGAAATTGTATGTACCAAAGGACATTGATTATTTGCATGTCGCCAGTTGCTTGCGACACCTCTTTGTGAATACGTAAAGTTGAGTATTGTCAAGTTAACCTACTGTAATAAAGTCCATTAGAATTGGTGTCTAGCTATCGGAGAATACAGCTTCCTAGGCAGCCTATACTACACGAATGGGCAGGATACGACAAGTAGAATGGTATGCCGTACGTGTATAGCTTCATCCATGCCGCGATTTGAACATGTGGCGAAGCTGGTTAGTATATTTGACAATAAATTGAACCTTAATTCCGATTACGATGATAAAAATACGCTTTAAACGGGGGGGGGGGGGGGGGGGGGGGGGTACTATCCTTTGGTTTAAAAAATCGATTTTTTTAAAATTACATTTTGGATCCATAAAATTGTTTAGAATCCACCCCTAAAACGGTTTTTCCTAATACAGAACGGAAGTGTTTGTCATTCGCGGTTGAACAAAAAAATGCACCTGCCTGAAATCGGCCATTTTCACGCACCAGGTTTCTTCATTCGGAGGACGAGTTATTGTACCGGTGCTTGGGAGGAAACACACAAAATTCAAATGAAAGTTTGAAAGCGTGTGTTTGGAAGTTACCCCAGGTATTCGCATTCTGGTGCGAAGACTGTGGAGATAGCGACTTTCCTGGCAGTGAGCAGGTTCGACGAAGGGTATTCAGCAATTCGGAAGACCACGACAACGATGGACGTCACCCTGGGACTCTATTCAAGGCGGTTCGCCAAGCATTCGGACGACCACCGGATCCAAGCGGCTGAAACCCGCTTGTCACCAGCCGTACGAGCGGCTCTGGAGCAGCGCAGGATGGCCCAGATCGAGCAGAACGCTCTCTATGAGGTAGAGGAAGGACTAGCTTATGGACCCGGGATACCAGATTGAACGTACGTTGCATAATAATGCATTTATATGAAGTCAAAACTTCAAACGTGTTTTTCTCGAAATAACGTTTACTTTTTTTTTTTTTTTTTTTTTTTTTTTTTTTAACGTGAGGGTTGGTAACTTCAAATATACTGAAGCGATTGGCATGATTCTTTGTTTCCCACGAAGCTAACTAATTGTCTAGGAGTTGTACCACTTTTATTCGAAATTCATCAACTATAAATATTTTTACTTGACCGACGAAGTCGAAAAATCGATGAAAAAACACCATTTTATTCAAATGGCCGCCATTTTGTATCCTGTGGTCCAAATAACTTAAGCGAAGTACAACTCCTATAGAATCTTATATACTTCGCTAACATCAACTCGATTTTGATTTCAGACGAGCCGGCTGACCTGTCACATACCGCGCGTGGAACTCTACATCGAAATGTTGTTTTGTTCCGACGGCACTTCCGCCTTTGCTCTTCGACATTTCCGGTCGAAAGAATTTCAGTTTGAAGAGAAAATGTCAATAAATATTTTGACCAAATTTTACATTGATATCTACAACATGCCCCGAGAAAAAAATTCTCAAAAAACATGCTTTTTTTCGGGCCACAGATAGTAAACCTTCCCTTAATAGCTATGCATTAAATTTTCCTATGTTCTTATATTACTGGCTTAACAATGAACTACAATTTTGTTAGAAATATATATGAAAATGTTATAACAATAAGCAGTAATCAAAAAGTTCCCATCGAAGGTCGTACAGTCCAAATCGGTGCGCCAACAGGGCTACATCGCATGAGCATTCAGTCGACGCACCAGGTTTAAGATAGCCGTTTCGTAAAACACCTTGTTCTGCTGCGTGAAGAAATCTGTAAACGCCCGCTGCATGTCGTCGTCAGACAATAATGATCGACCCTTCGGGTCCTTTTTAAAGGGACGGAATGCGTGATGTTCGCCTGGGGAGAGATCAGGAATACAGGACGTGAGCTTGAGTATCTCCCACTTGAGTTGGCGTAACTTCAGCAGTTCGACATTTGCGACATGGGGACGTGCGTTATCATGTAGCTAGCACGGAACTTGACGCACCGTTCCAGCACGGTGACTTTCGACAGACATGCTACCCCATACCCTTCTTCTTTCTCCGATGAATGACTGTCGGTGTTTGTCCTTCGGCAGCCATGGAAAGAATAATAGCACGTTGGTCCTGTATGGACGCCTTTGGTAACATAGTCGCCATAGTTCACGTTTACGAGTTTCTCCCACGCACATCGGAAAGACACGAATGCCACACTAGTACCTCGCCCATACATCGGCGCCTATATACCCGCATCAGTGTCCCGCTCCGTTGCGTATACGCTGCAAAACGCCCTGAAACGGAAACCTTCTGATCGCCCCTTGTAATTAAGTAAAGGTAAAATGTACACTACTGGCCATTAAATTGCTATACCACGAAGATGACGTGCTACAGACGCGAAATTTAACCGTCAGCAAGAAGATGCTCTGATATGCAAATGATTAGCTTTACAGAGCATTCACACAAGGTTGGCGCCGGTGGCGACACCTACAACTTGCTGACATGAAGAAAGTTTCCAACCGATTTCTCATACACAAATAGCAGTTTTTGACCGGCGTTGCCTTGTGAAACGTTGTTGAGATGCCTCGTGTAAGGAGGAGAAATGCGTACCATCAGGTTTCCGACTTTGATATAGGTCGGATTGTAGCCTATCGCGATTGCGGTTTATCGTATCGAGACATTGCTGCTCGCGTTGGTCGAGATCCAATGACTGTTAGCAGAGTATGGAATTGGTGAGTTCAGGAGGGTAATACGGAACGCCGTGCTGGATCAAAGCGGCCTCGTATCACTAGCAGTCGAGATGACAGGCATCTTATCCGCATGGCTGTAACGCATCGTGCAGCCACGTCTCCATCCCTGAGTCAACAGACGGGGACGTTTGCAAGACAACAACCATCGGCACGAACAGTTCGACGACGTTTGCAGCAGCATGGACTATCAACTCGGAGACCATGGCTGCGGTTACCATTGGCGCTACATCACAGACAGGAGCGCCTGCGATGGTGTACTCAACGACAAACCTGGGTGCATGAATGGCAAAACGTCATTTTTTCGGATGAATCCAAGTCCTGTTTACAGCATCATGATTGTCGCATCCGTGTTTGACGACATCGCGGTGAACGCACATTGGAGGCGTGTATTCGTCATCGCCCTACTGGTGCATCACTCGGCGTGATGGTATGGGGTGCCATTGGTTACACGTCTCGGTCACCTCTTGTTCACATTGACGACACTTTGAACAGTGGACGTTACGTTTGATATGTGTTACGACCCATGGCTTTACCCTTCATTCGATCTCTGCAAAACCCTATACTTCAGCAGGATAATGCACAACCGCGTGTTGCAGGTCCTCTACGGGCCTTTCTGAATACAGAAAATGTTCGACTGCTGCCCTGGCCAGCACATTCTCCAGATCTCTCACCAAATGAAAATGTCTGGTCAATGGTGGGCGAGCAACTGGCTCGTCGCATTACGCCAGTTACTACTCTTGATGAACTGTGGTATGGTGTTGAAGCTGCATGGTCAGCTGTACCTGTACACGCCATCCAAGCTCTTTTTGACTCAATGCCCAGGCGTGTCAAGGCCATTATACGGCCAGAGGTGGTTGTTCTGTGTACTGATTTCTCAGGATCTATGCACCCGAATTGCGTGAAAATGTAACCATATGTCAGTTCAAGTATAATATATTTGTCCAATGAATACCCGTTTATCATCTGCATTCCTTCTTGGTGTAGCAATTTTATTATCCAGTAGCGTAAATGTCGTGTGACTAGGGCCTCCCGTCGGGTAGTCCGTTCGCCGGGTTCAAGTCTTTCGATTAGACACCACTGCGGCGACTTGCACGTCGATGGGGATGGAATGATGATGAATATGACAACGCAACACCCAGTCCCTGAGCAGAGAAAATCTCCGACCCAGCCGGGATTCGAAGCTGGGCCCTCAGGACTGACATTCTGTCACGCTGACCACTCAGCTACCGGTGGAGTGCGTAAAGTAAAGGTGTATGGATATTGAATTCATCTCGGTATAGAAAGGTCTCCGAAAACATTCTTAGAGGAACAGGGTACTGTGTAGACACCTAAAATTACTTTTAGTAATAACCTGAGAGCCTTCTCTTTACAAGGATATAATTCAAATGGTGTTCCGTTGGTGCCCGTGTTGTGCGTGCTTCCGTAACCAAGGTAGCCGAAATGTTTAGTCTTTCGAGAAACATAGTATCGATTGAAACACATGGACTATCGAACAAGGAAGAAAGTCATTCCGTGGGATGATTCTAGTTCCACACTCCCTCTTCTAACCGATTTAGCGTCCCACGAGTGAAACACGGCAGGTATTGGTAACCATTGGGGCTGCCATATTGTAGTATTACGAGGGTAGAATGGTTACTCTGCAAGGTCGCATTACTGTCAGGTATTATGTGTCCGCCGCGCGGGATTAGCCGAGCGGTCTAGGCGCTGCAGTCATGGACTGTGCGGCTGGTCCCGGTGGAGGTTCGAGTCCTCCCTCGGGCATGGGTGTGTGTGTTTGTTCTTAGGATAATTTAGATTAAGTAGTGTGTAAGCTTAGGGACTGATGACCTTAACAGTTGAGTCCCATAGGATTTCACACACATTATTATGTGTCCATCTCGACTGATCAGGTTCATCCCATGGTATAATGGTTGCTCCTCAGTGGAGATGCTGTTTTCCAAGACGACAGTGACCCTGTTCACGCAATTCGCATCGCCAAGCACTGGTTTTGTGAGCAAGAGGATGAACTGACGCATCTACTGTAGCCATCACAGTCGCCAGATGTATTTTGTAGCGAAGGTTGCTTGATTACTACCCACTTCCATCATCCTTACCTGAACGTGCCACTATTTTGCAGGGAGAATGGTGTAAGATGCCCTTAAAGACCATGCAAAACATGCATTATCCATTCAGAGACAACAGGAAGCTGTTTCCCATGCAGACGAGTTTCTTACGCGGTACGAGGCACAGTAATAAGACGTGTTTGTGGCGTTTCCATAGTTTCGTCCACCCCCTGCAGTGTACTTCTTTGGTGCTTCCAGCTATTTGTGGTGCGCTGGTACGCTTGTTAAGGTCTTCCGAGAGGATATTGCACAAGTGCAGACAATTGAAAGTTAACTCAGGAAATTAAGTATTGTAAACACAGAAAGAAACAAAACACAATGCAGAAATACCATGTGAATCTTAATCAGCTAAGAAGATCTTCTAACACTATAGTTCAAGCATTCACTAAAACGTGATCTTCAGTTTATTGAAACAGACTTTACGAGGCCCACTATTCGTCCCTCATCGACAGCTTGATATAAAATTTGAATTTGACAAGTGGAAAACCTTTAGAAGATTAATCATTACATCACTCGACTTTATGATGAATTCCGTAAATAACATGGCGCTGCATGACAGCAGTAACACGGGAGTAAGAAGAGGGAGTGGAAAAATAAGAAGATGTGGTCAAAGAAGGGGATGAGGAAGATCGAAAAACGCATAGTACAATGTTACAACACCACGCGTGTTGGCCTGGAAGGACATTCTTCAAGAGATACAGTACAAGGAAATGATTATAATCCTATAGGAACCAAATGTAAAGGAGAGGATTACTGAAAGTGACTATAGATAAGCTCTCGTATGTGTTGAAACAACACCAATGCAGTTATTTGCTGTTTACCTATTTTTAAAGTTTTTTATATTTATTTCGCTTTTAGTTCCTACATATCTTTGTTTTATAGTGAACGTGTATTGTACTATGTATAGCATGTGTGTTGTACCAAAAGAAGAAAAATGTACAGTACAGTAACTGGAATGTTTTTGTATTTGTACCTGTTTTACTCTAAAAAGGTTTAAGATGTAATGAGTTTAAGTTTTTGTAATACATTATGAAAAATAATGCAGGGGCACTACAGTGTCTAGTTTGTAGTCTGCAGACTGTGCGATATTATGTTCTATAGTCACGAAAAAAAATCTAGAGGGTCAATTCGCCCAATGGTTCCAGATGGCATAAACTGCAGTGACACACACTTTCCAGTTGTTCTAAAGGAGTGACGCCCACTTTTCAGTTGCTCTAAAGGAGTATGATTTTTATGCATAGACCAGGAATCAAACAAAAGCAGCTGATTTTGACCATCTATTGGCCGAAAGCAGTGCTCATACCATAGTTGTAGTTCTCTTAAGCCCATTATCCCACTCTGCCTTGCTGTGAGCTAAATATTCCCTAATGTCCTTGCAAGAGCAAGCACCACGAGAGTGAATCGTGTGGAGCAGAGCTTCTCCAACTTCTCGTATCACAATAAATAACTTTCCAGCCAATTTACAATCCAGATTAACAGTCGGCATAACTGTAGTCAAACGCGTTAAGCATTGATGTTTGTTGTTCTTGATACAACTGTCTTGATACCTCTAATTTCCAGCGTTCCTTTCATATGCAGTTCCTCTTCAAATCCTGACTGGTCGGTGTCAGAAACAAATATCTTCTTCTGTATGTCCATCTATATACAGAAGGTTACGGGATCTTGGCTGCTCAGTACAGAATGTATAATCAAAGCGTCTTTCAGCAGTCTAAATGTCTCACGGAACGATGGGATAAGTTTGTTTATATGATCTACAAATTTTTGGGCCGGTTACGCAGTCTGGTGTGTATCGTCAAGTTGACGCTGTCTTTGAAATTTCTGTATCTTACGTCTTCCCGTTCTGTAGCAAAGTGAAGTTATGCACTCATCCACTGCTTCCACTATACGGTCATATTTCTGCGGACTTATTGAAATCCGTTCATAATTTATTTTCTACTATGCTTCGGGTGACCTTCCATGCACCTACACTGAAGAGCCAAAGAAACTGATACACCTGCCTGATATCATGTAGGTCCCCCGGGAGCACTCAGAAGTGCCGCAACATAACCTGACATGGTGCGACTAATGCCTGAAGAAGTAATGGAGGGAATTGATGCTATCAATCCTACAGGGTTGTCCATCAATCCATAACAGTATGAGGAAGTGGAGATCAATTGTAAACAGCACGTTGCAAGGCATCCCAGCCAAGCTCAGCAATGTTCATGTCTGGGGCGTTTGGTGACCAGCGGAAGTGTTTAAGCTCAGAAGAGTGTTCGTGGAGCCACTCTGTAGCAATTCTGGACGTGTGGGGTGTCGCATTGACCTGCTGGAATTGCTCAAGTCAGTCGGAATGGGCAATGGACGTGAATGGATGCAAGTGATCACACAGAATGCTTATGTACGTGTCACCTGTCAGAGTCAAATCTAGACTATCAGAGGCCCATATCACTCCAACTGCACACACACCACAAAGAGACTCCACCAGATTGGACAGTCCATGGATTCATGAGGTTGTCTCCATACGCGTACACGTTTATCCGCTCGATACAATCTGAAACGACACTCGTCCGACCAGGCAATATGTTTTCAGTCATCAACACTCCAATGTCAGTGTTGACGGGCCCAGGCGAGGCGTAAAGCTTTGCGTCGTGCAGTCACCAAGGGTACACGAGTGGGCCTTCGACTCCGAAAGCCCATGCCGATGATGTTTCGTTGAATGGTTCGGACGCTGACACTTGTTGATGGCCCAGCATTGAAATCTGCCGCAATTTGCCGCAGGGTTGCACTTCTGTCACGTTGGACGATCCTCACCAGTCGTCGTTGGTCCCGTTTCTGCAGGACGTTTTTCCGGCCGCAGCGATGTCGAAGATCTGATGTTTCACCGGATTCCTGATACTCACAGTACACTCGTGAAATCGTCGTACGATAAAATCCCCACTTCATCGGTACTTCTTAGATGCTCTGTCCCATCGCTCGTGCACCGAGTATAGCACCACGCTCAAACTCACATAAATCTTGATAACCTGCCATCTAGCAGCAGTAACCAATCTAACATCTATGCCAGACACTTGTGTTAAATAGGCGTTTCCGGCCGTAGCGTCGTTATGCACACACAAAAATGCCGGTACTATCGCATATACAAGGTGTATAAGGGCAAAGCGTTGTGGGAGAAGTCATTTTCACTCGGGTGATTCATGTGAAACTTTGAACGCGGAATGGTAGTTGGAGCTAGACGCATGGGACATTCTGTTTCGAAAATTCAATATCCAGAGATCCATAAGACTATGCAGAGAATACGAAATTTTCAGGCATTACGTCTCACCACGTACAATGCAGTGGGCGACAGCTGTTATTTAACGACCGTGACCAGCGGCGTTTGCGTAGAGGTTTCAATGCTAACAGACAAACAAAACTGCGTGAAATGACCGCAGAAATCAATGTGGGACGCACGACGGACGTACCCGTTAGGACAGTGCGATGAAATTTGACGTTGATGGGATGTGGCAGCAGACAACCGAAGCGAGTGCCTTTGCTAACAGCACGACATAGCCTGCAGCGCGTCTTCTAGGCTCGCGACCACATCGGCTGGACCCCAGACGACTGGAAAAAAGTGGTCTGGTCAGATGAGTCCATCTCTCAGTTGGTAAGAGCTGATGGTAAGGTGCGAGTGTGGCGCAGACTCCATGAAGCTACGGGCCCAACTTGTCAAAAAGGCACTGCGCACGCCGGTAGTGGCTCCATAATCATGTGGACCATGTTGACATGGAGTGAACTGGGTCTTCTGGTTCAACTGAACCGATTATTAACTGGAAATGGTTATGGTCGCCTACTTGCAGCGATTCATGGACTTCATGTTCCCAGACAACGACGGAATTTTTATGGATTACGATGGCGCCATGTCAGCGCACCACAGTTGTTCGTGATTGGTTTGAAGGATATTCTGGACAGTTAGAGAGAATGATTTGGCCACCCATCCAACTTTTATGGGACAATAGAGAGGTCAGTTCGTGAACAAAGTCCTGCACCGGAAACATTTTCCAATTATGGATGTCTTTAGACCAAGTAAGGCTCAATATTTCAGCAGGAGACTTCCAACGATATGTCAGTCTACGCTACGTTCAGCTGCTGCACCACAAGGCGGTATTTGACTTCTGTCACTTCAATGTACATTTAATGTTGTGATGCCCGTTGGCTTCTTTGTGATACCTGCAACGATAAAAGGGTACAATAAATTGCGAAATCAGATTAAAGTGGTTATTAAAACACATTTATTTTAAAAGGCCTCTAATAAGTACATTTTGAGCAACACATTTTATACACTGAAGGATTAGGTAGGATACACAGGGTAGGGGTATGGTAAAAAAATGCAACACAAGTAAATAATAATAATAATAATCATCTCTGTAAGTTCACGTCATACTTTCCAACATAACGTTTGTTTCCCTTTTTTCTGAAAAAGCCTATGCCGAAGCTCTAAAGTGAATAATACGAACATTTCGTTTTTCTTTCTGAGTTCGACACCTATTTCGTTGTGGAGGGAAGCTAACTCAGTTTCTTATGCAAGCTAACAGGCACTTGCTTCTGACGTCAGCTAATAGTTTGTGTAAAGTTACATTAAATATGAAGTGTGAGTACTGTTTGCGTGTATGTGTGTGTGTGTGTGTGTGTGTGTGTGTGTGTGTGTGTGCGGCGAGTGCTATTGACAAATTAACAAACAGAGTAGTTCTAGATTATCACGTTGTTAAATAACTTGTTTGTAAAACAGTGGTGTTCACTGTTTTTAATATACTGCCGTTGTATTAAGGAGGATGGTCCTCCCATTCTCTATCCAGCAATTATAATTTAAGTTTCGCGTCGTGTTCCTAAATTGCTTCAGGCAAAGGCTGGGGTTGCTCTTAACATGCACTGGATCGATGTGTACCTAGAGGAACGGTTCATACTATAAAAGAACCTGCATGGTACGCGCCACTGTAAAAATACATCTAAATAACAGTGACTACCGTATAATACCGGGTGATCAAAAAGTCAGTATGAATTTTAAAACTTAACAAACCACGGAATAATGTAGAGAGGTAAAAATTGATACACATGCTTGGAATGACATGGGGTTTTACTAGAACAAAAAAAACCATATTGCTAAATGCGTGAAAGATCTCTTGCGCGTGTCGTTTGGTGATGATCGTGTGCTCAGCCGCCACTTTCGTCATGATTGGCCTCCCAGGTCCCCAGAACTCAGTCCGTGCAGTTATTGACTTTCGGGTTACCTGAAGTCGCAAGTGTATCGTGGTCGACCGACATCTCTAGGGATGCTGAGAAACAACATCCGACGCAATGCCTCACCATAACTCCGGACATGCTTTAAAATGCTGCTCACAACATTATTCCTCGACTACAGCTATTGTTGAGGAATGATGGTGGACATATTGAGCATTTCCTGTAAAGAACATCATCTTTGCTTTCTCTTACTTTGTTATGCTAATTATTGCTATTCAGATCAGATGAATCGCCATCTGTCGGACATTTTTTGAATGTTTGTATTTTTTGGTTCTAATAAAACCCCATGTCACTGCAAGCATGTGTTTCAATTTGTTCCTCTCTATCTACATTATTCCGTGATTTATTCCGTTTTCAAATTTACACTGACTTTCTGATCACACGGTAGATGGCGAGATGCTGAATGACACGTGTTTGGCAGTCTAAAAGGCCGTGCGGGAAGTTTTCAATGACTACAGCAGCATAATTTTATCGAAATGTCGCTTAAAAAAGCCAAAGAAGTTCTGGTGATACAGAAAATCTGTTAATGCCACTGAAGTTTATGTCCAGACACTAATGGATGACAGCATACGAAAGAGAAGATATCAAAGCAAAAGCGGAAACGCCGAACTCATTTACAAACGTTCCTTTACAAATGAGAAACTGGGAGTCTAGTCACAAGTTAATTCTCTCAACACTTCAAAGATGCATGTCAGAGGCGTCGAGAAAGAATTGAAATCGTTAAATTTTAACGACGCTTCAGGGTGCAACGAATGCACAAGTGATTCACAAAACTACAAAGTAATATGACATACATTAGTCGGTTGCACACCCCTAGAACCTATTTTCACCACAAAGATAATGAGATATTTCGAACTGTATGGTGTCGATAGCTACGATGCCACGGCGTAGGTAAAATATCTTAAGTTGGCACTGTAACACCGACACCGACGACAGAGCCCTCTAGCCGGCACTGTGCAGCTCTATGAGCGCCGCTCCAGATTCAGTCCATTTGAACCCGAGTGTACGACCAAGCAACATTGTTTCTATTTCATACTGGGCGAGCTACTACAGATTTTTCCTGTGTAACTTTTATGAGCTTGGATACATCCAGCTTCGCACCTACGTGCTCCTCAGTGCAAAGTTAGGTATTCACGTTATTATGTATTCATATTCTTCCTAAAGCAAAGATGATTTAAATTCAAACGCAGTACCGAAGAATTTCACCTTTTCCTGGTCCTACTCACTTCCTACATTCTGCCTACCCTTTAGTTTACAGGAGCAGACCCACGGGCCGCCTTTCAGGCGGGTTACAAAAAACGGAATGACCTTTTCCATGCAATCAGCATGGTATGATAGTATGGAGTATCAAGAGAAAGTTGGATTGGATTTCTCGTTTGGGAGGACGTAGGATTTTATCTTGGACTATGAGTCAGCGACAGATGCAGAAGTAACTTCAGGTGTGGCAGCGTGCTCTTCATATTGCATACCAATGACCTCACAGATAATGTAAATAGTAACCTCATAAATTTTGCAGACGATGCAGTTATCAATAACGAAGTATTGTATGAAAAAACTACACAGATATCCATCCACATCATTAAAAGGTTTTAAGGTAATACAAATATTTCAATCGTAGGTAAAGCACGTTGCAGGCTTGTTAGGATGCTAGGGTAACGAAAACTGTCTACAAAGGAAATTTCTCATAAAACATTTGTGGGACCCATCTTAGAGCATTCATCATTTGTGTTTCTCCCTTACCAAGTAGGACTAACATATTATGTTGAACGTATCTAAAGAAGAGCAGTCCGAACGCTGTTTGTTTGACCTAGGGTAGAATTTCGCGGAGATGCTGAAAAGACTGAAGAGAAACAAACTAAATTGCGAAAACCTACTTACAAAGTTTCAACAACATTTTTTGAGTGAGGAATCCAAGAATATACTACAACTTTCTATCTATTGCGCCAGCTGAATAATTACAACTCGAGCAGGGGTGTTAAAGCAATCATTGTTCCGACGCTCCAAACGTGAATGCCACGGGAGGGAGTCATAGGAACTGGTACAGTGAGAAGTACAATCTGCCCTCCCTTTCACAGTTATTTAGAGACTGTACGTAGCAGCCAACAACTGACTGCCTGAGCCTTCCTCATCAAAGTACTGTTCTCACTTGGACCCAATGATTTAGTCAATTACATATGTGATGCCTGTTCCTTCGGTCACCTTCCAGCCATCATGAATCAAAAGACAAAGGAATTAATGTCATTATCTCCTGCTGACTAGGCAGATGCTTTGACCACTTTTTTTCCAATTCATAGGATCCTTCCTGGCGCCTAGAGGGAGAGGTGGGAGCAAATTGGGCAGGGGTCGTAACCCGAGGCCTGACCACCATGTCCCGTTCCCTCCCTCCAGGAACCAAGGAAAGCGTAGGGAACGTAGAGGTACAATGAACATCAATAGTTTATTTAGTTACTGCCCTTGTCTTAAATAAACGTTAATGCCACGGAGAACAGCAGAAAAACCTGCGTCGCGAGGAGCAGGGCGCAGCAAGACTCACACTCATTGAGACTATCGACGTATAGTTTTTCCGAGAAGACCATTCCGATGACCAGAGAATACATCAGTTCTAAGTGTGGAAGAAGCAGGGATCAACTCTTCATGACAGGAACACCTCAGTCCTGGGGTGGGTTAAGGAAGACACTACAAAGCAAGTTGGAGGAAAATTGTCTGTATTTTGGATTGCGGGCGGCTGCACAATGGCGTTCGTTAAGGAACCGCCAAAAACCAAGGATATTTTTCTCGCCATCGGCAAACAAGTGGTGTGCTGTATGTCCACAAATCCACTTCACAGAGTTCGTCTTCGCTTGCGGGAAGCATCCCACCCCTGGAAAGACGAGCACTTGAGTAGGTATATGATGAAGAGTCGTACAAGTAATTCGGGACAACATCTGTTGCACAAATAACCAAACAACTCATGCCGATCCCCACACCAGGCGATGCTCGTCTGTGCCCAAAACATCCCAGGCGACCCAAAACGGTCTGCGAGCTGTATCCTATGAAGGCGTGACCGGGATACTTCCTTCCTTAATTTTAATTTTAATAATTAACCGCCTCAGTTGCACGGTTCACCTAGAATTTGCCTAGGTTTCAGTCGGGATAACCCAACCTTCTTCAGAATAACAGTAACTACCGTCTGTCCATAGTGGACATCGTCAAGCTAAAACTAAAAATCTATAAGTTATCGTGAGAATGTAAAACTTATCGGGAACTGCCTCAGCCACACTTCGCGACCTCGATGCGGCAGCCACGAGTGCTGTACTGCAACGGTAGTTACTGTTATTCTCACGAAGGTTGGGTTATCCCGACTGAAACCTAAGTAAATTCTAGGTAAACGGTGCCACTGAGACTGTTGTTTATTAAAATTAAAATTAATATATATACAGCTGCTGACAGGGCCGTGAAGTGTTGAAGACATACTTCCTTCCCATTGACTGTGAGGTACCAAGCAAACTCGACGTCAGTGTCAAGATAAGGAGCGCACACCGATCGCCAAACGGCAAGCCCATCGACGCGGGGATGCTTCCCCTCAACAACATTTGGCAACCTGTGCTGCTGAAGAAAGCCATAGATTGTCTTCGTGGATTGCAAGTGCCCTAGCATTATCGTAGTTTAGATCGAGGAAAAGGTGGTGGAAGTAAAAGAAGGGGGGCGGGACGTCCGAAAGTGGGATAGGTGCTGAGAGAGAATGGAGTGTAGGGCCTCCAGCAGTAGGCTGTTAAGGCACATAGGACAACGGCGTCGTAACGCCATGTGAGAGCCAATGAAAAGAGTTCTCATTCAGTCAGGCACATGATACACATCTAAGCCACTCCTGCACCACGGAAGGGTGAGGGTCTCGTACCTTACCTTGAGGAGCAAGCAGTGGCAAACAAATGAACCCAGTTCAGTGAGCATGCGGCGGGCCATGGATGGCGGAACAGGAAGTGTGTACCACGTGAGGGGTGCGTGACGCCGAATATACACTTACATATTGTGTCCCTTGTGGACGTAAAGGCAGCTACTGGAAGCCTCACCAAAGGTTGTGACCCGTGCCAGTGACATCCTGACCTCAGAGTCCTACGAAGAGCGATGACGAGATCGCCTACATAAGCAGTGCAGCAGAATACATGGTCACCGAGAGACATCCCAGAGAGGCACTGACGGAGACCGCACAGCTACGTTTCCACGGCGAACGCATACAACAGTGCAGAGACCGGGCAGCCTTGAGGCACTGATCGACAGACTGAGATGAGAGTGAGACGGCCATTGTGGAGTACACGAGACGTAACACCACGAAGGAGATGCATTAAGACGTCGACGGTTGTCTCAGGGTATCCCATATTGCGGGGCAGCCCTCTCAGGTAGTCGTGATCTACGTGACGGATCGCCAGGCTGAAGTCAAGAGCTGCTAAAAGTCGAGGCATATGACGAGCGTGAGTAAGAGCGATTATGTCCCTATAGCGACAGAAGGCAGTGCGGATGTTATTGGCACTTCCCAATAAAGTTTGATCGGGGGAAACCAAGTACCGAGCTGCCGGGTAAAGATCTTTATGTCGCTGCTGAGTAACTTCAAGGTCGGCAATCGCATGTCCGTGAGGTACCCCGAGGCTTAAAGATATCAGAAAACCATTGAGGAATCCGTCTGGCACGAAAGGTGACATAAGGTTGTTGTTGGGTTGGGTTGTTTTTGGGAAAGGAGACCAGAGAGCGAGGTCATCGGTCTCATCGGATAAGGGAAGGATGGGGAAGGAAGTCGGCCGTGCCCTTTCAAAGGAACCATCTCGGCATTTGCCTGGAGTGATTTAGGGAAATCACGGAAAACCTAAATCATGATAGCCGGACGCGGGATTGAACCGTCGTCTTCCCGAATGCGAGTCCAGTGTCTAACCACTGCGCCACCTCGCTCGGTGACATAAGGTCCTGAGAAATTTTCGTCCACATTGGCGCCAGAAGGGGACGAAATGTCCGATAAAACTCCAGTCGGAAGCCGTCAGGGACAGGCGACCTGTTCGTTCGTATAGCTCTCCTGGGTAGTATCATGGACTTCGTCCTCTGTGGTGTTAGCAAGCAGATCCATCGTCACATGCCCGGAAACCGAGCCAAGGGAGAAGCAGAACCATCGTCGCATGCATGGAAACTGAGCCAAAGGAGTGTCTGGAGACCGCCATAATGTTGTCAGGGTGGTGACGTCGTTCAGAGTACAGCATAACATAATGTGCATGGAGGGCAGACCTGATATCCAGTTGGATATCAAAACGCCGTCCATCATCGGTCGTAAGAACATTAAACAGAATCCCCCGACGGTGGCGTCGTTCTGCTACGACATGATACCTAGATGGCCGCTCCAGCATTAACCTGTCGTGTGTGCGCTCCCTGGCGGCGGTGATAAAGGGATGTGAGCTATGCCTTGGCACGATTCACAATCATTCATTATATACACTCCTGGAAATGGAAAAAAGAACACATTGACACCGGTGTGTCAGACCCACCATACTTGCTCCGGACACTGCGAGAGGACTGTACAAGCAATGATCACACGCACGGCACAGCGGACACATCAGGAACCGCGGTGTTGGCCGTCGAATGGCGCTAGCTGCGCAGCATTTGTGCACCGCCGCCGTCAGTGTCAGCCAGTTTGCCATGGCATACGGAGCTCCATCGCAGTCTTTAACACTGGTAGCATGCCGCGACAGCGTGGACGTGAACCGTATGTGCAGTTGACGGACTTTGAGCGAGGGCGTATAGTGGGCATGCGGGAGGCCGGGTGAACGTACCGCCGAATTGCTCAACACGTGGGGCGTGAGGTCTCCACAGTACATCGATGTTGTCGCCAGTGGTCGGCGGAAGGTGCACGTGCCCGTCGACCTGGGACCGGACCGCAGCGACGCACGGATGCACGCCAAGACCGTAGGATCCTACGCAGTGCCGTAGGGGACCGCACCGCCACATCCCAGCAAACTAGGGACACTGTTGCTCCTGGGGTATCGGCGAGGACCATTCGCAACCGTCTCCATGAAGCTGGGCTACGGTCCCGCACACCGTTAGGCCGTCTTCCGCTCACGCCCCAACATCGTGCAGCCCGCCTCCAGTGGTGTCGCGACAGGCGTGAATGGAGGGACGAATGGAGACGTGTCGTCTTCAGCGATGAGAGTCGCTTCTGCCTTGGTGCCAATGATGGTCGTATGCGTGTTTGGCGCCGTGCAGGTGAGCGCCACAATCAGGACTGCATACGACCGAGGCACACAGGGCCAACACCCGGCATCATGGTGTGGGGAGCAATCTCCTACACTGGCCGTACACCACTGGTGATCGTCGAGGGGACACTGAATAGTGCACGGTACATCCAAACCGTCATCGAACCCATCGTTCTACCATTCCTAGACCGCCAAGGAACTTGCTGTTCCAACAGGACAATGCACGTGCGCATGTATCCCGTGCCACCCAACGTGCTCTAGAAGGTGTAAGTCAACTACCCTGGCCAGCAAGATCTCCGGATCTGTCCCCCATTGAGCATGTTTGGGACTGGATGAAGCGTCGTCTCACGCGGTCTGCACGTCCAGCACGAACGCTGGTCCAACTGAGGCGCCAGGTGGAAATGGCATGGCAAGCCGTTCCACAGGACTACATCCAGCATCTCTACGATCGTCTCCATGGGAGAATAGCAGCCTGCATTGCTGCGAAAGGTGGATATACACTGTACTAGTGTCGACATTGTGCATGCTCTGTTGCCTGTGTCTATGTGCCTGTGGTTCTGTCAGTGTGATCATGTGATGTATCTGACCCCAGGAATGTGTCAATAAAGTTTCCCCTTCCTGGGACAATGAATTCACGGTGTTCTTATTTCAATTTCCAGGAGTGTATGTAAGGCTGGTCGATTATCCTTTCATTGCACAGATTCACACCACGCTCGAAATATTACGGGAATCGGCGCAACGTCGCGACTAATAATGATAATTGGCAGGGTCACTACATCAGTAGAGTGTGGTAAGTTGAGAAGCTGGGTCAGACGGGAAGCGTGCTGATCCATTTCCGTGTACTTTTGATGACAACCGGCTGCGTCAGGATTCTGCTGTGACATAAAGTTGTCCTACCGGAATATGGCATCGTTCTTGCAGAAGACATCAATAGTAATGCCAATATAATCCAACACCAAGTAGTGATGTCCACATAGTCGAACAGCTGTCATATGCCATCCAATAATGTTTACGTAGTCGAATAGTTGTCATTGTGGCCTCGATTAATACTAAAGGTCTAATATCCGAGGCCACAATGACAACTATTCGGCTAAGTAAACATTATTGGTTGGCTTATGACAGCTGTTCGACTATGTGGACATCACTACTTGATGTCTTCTCCAAGAGCAATGCCATATTCCGGAAGGACACCTTTATGTCACAGCAGAATCCTGATGCAGCCGGCTGGATAGTAACTTACGTTGATGTCTTGGCCATCCAATTCGCCTCATCTGACCCGCGATGGAACACATGTAAGACGCCAGCGCGTGTCAACTTTTTGCGAAAAACCAACAACTCTTAATTTACAGGAAGACCTTTGGTGCCATATATCTCAACCAAAAACTTGTCGAGTCTACGCCACGCAATATTGTTTTTGTACCGCGATCCAAAGGTGGACCAACTCGCCCCTAAGTAGGTCATAATATTTTGCCTTCTCAAAAAATGGTTCAAATGGCTCTGAGCACTATGGGACTTAACATCTGTGCTCATCAGTCCCCTAGAACTTAGAACTACGTAAACCTAACTAACCTAAGGACATCACACACATGCAGGCCCGAGGCAGGATTCGAACCTGCGACCGTAGCGGTCACGCGGTTCCCGACTGAAGCGCCTAAAACCGCACGGCCACACCGGCCGGCTTGGCTTCTCAGAATAAGTGAATAATGTTATCTTTTATTCTTAAAATTTAACACTTTGACATGTCCAAAACCATTGCTAAAGTGATCCAAGATGAGAAAGTACTACTGCACTAGAAATCGAGCACCGCATAACACTTGCTTCGAAGCTCTAGATCCCCGGCTGCTCGATAGGGGCGCAGGACGCGCAGTTTCGTGAGCGAACCAGGCGACACATGTCCCTTTATGACGGCGCGCCTTTCCTGATTAATCAGAGAACCAAACAGCCGAGATTACACGGCCTTAGAGCTCGCAGCTGCGTGAGAGGTCGGGCGCCCGCCGTCTTTTGGTCTAATTTGTTGTCGGCGTGCCCGCTGCCGAGCAGGCGTAAGCTGCTATAACAAAGCCTCGGTAATAAGCTCTTTGGCGGCACAGCAAGTGCGGAGGTGCCGTCTGAATGAGAGCGAGATCTCGCCGTGGAGCGGGGGCTCTGAATACGGCCGAACAAAGGCAGTTGCCGCCCTCGTCGAAATGGTTGTACCGGCCGACGCGCCTCCACAACGGCGTTCTAAAGACGCCTGCGAAACGCTTTCAGCAATCTGTGAAGTTCTGTCTTTTTTCGTTTTGTTTTATTTTTGTCAACGGTTCTGAACGACAAATATCACAGAAACATCTGGCGTGATTTTTTTTATAGGAATGATTTCCGGCGATGTCTCCATTACGAAATTTAGCAAATTGTTTAAAGGGAAATACGTTCTCTGTCTTAATAAATTCCGTCTCTTCCATCCGTATGAAATTACACTTTATTTGTATCGTGAACATAAAACAATTGAGGATTTACATAAATCTTGTACAGACGCGACGTCCATCTTGGCAACATAAACACAGCATTAGTAATACTTAACATTGTCAATTAACGAGACATTCAATCTATGAAGTTTCACCATAAATTCGTCTTGATGTGCAACGAATCTTTTCCTTTTGAGGGAAACGATCACACCTGGTTGGGTGACAGGTTTGGAGCGTACTGATCAGGACCCCGCATGCAAATGTCTCCCGATGGAAACATAGAAAGCGAATTTTTTCGTCATCGAACCCAGCAAAAAAGTCGCATTTCGTTGAGTGAACTCTAAGGCGCTACCTCCTAAAATACTGTGACGATTTCTGATTGACGACAAATTGCTCTTCAAAAATAAAGCCAAATACTTTCGACCTGAACTTTAGTTTGCACTAAAAAACAGAAATAAAAGTGTTTTAAATATTGCTACTTGAAAGATATCTCTTTGTGTTATTCTGAACGGTCTACTATAAATTATTTTGACCTGATTGTAGTATAAAGAAGCATTTGGATGACTGGTTTCGGTTTTTGAATTACCGTATACGAAAACTAAATGGAAACGGTTATCAATAAGGGAAAAGACATTGGTGAAAGCTCAAGATGTAACAAACTGCGTTAAAAAAAGCTATTAATTCAAACAGTAATGCAGCTGGTATCAAAAATCACACTGTGGGTCATAATCAATAAGGATACTCCTCAAAAAGCGGATATTAAATGTGCTCAAAATATGACCGACGTTCAAACAGCCGTCACAAGACAGACCGCCGAAAGTCCAGGTGGGCCACTACAGCAAGAGTTTCAAAACTGCTTTGAGTTCCATACTCACAAAGTAAGTACAATATGAGAAAGTGTAGCTAACGTTCTAATTAAAACACTATTTAAAAGATGCACCAGGTACATAATTTTGAAGATTCGACCGTGATATTTTGTACCACATTTACTGTTAAGTTCTTTGGACTACATAAATGTACTATTTTTATATAATTTAAAAGTTTTATTTAAAAAAAAAACAATATACCGTACTTACCTTTTTCTCAGAAACAATTGATGAGATTTTTACACAATTTTCTCTGTTTAATCTCTTAGCATATAGTAAGCTTCTCTCATGAGAATTTTATATTTTTAATTATAATTCTGTAAGTATAATACAAAATTCATGGAAAATTGTAAGCACTTTACTCATATCGCAGCTTGCACTCACTTTTTCAAAATTTATCCTTGAGACAAAATTTATTGGGTTGATAAAAGTAGTTTACAACTTTTCGTAATCCTATCCGTAATAGATTCTGAGAAGTTCAACCTAACTTCTTTTTTTTTCAGAAGGCCCCATATCCCTCTCAAGATTTCTCTTCTGGTTTCTTGTTTTTTCCCTTCTTTCTTTTAACAGGTTTTTAATTAACTTTTCAGCTGCAGACAGGTCTGTAAACCTACTGTTTCATGGTATCTTAAGTGAAATTTCGTTTCTTAAAGTCTATTCTCTCTAATACCTTCCACCTCACGATGTTCCCCTCATCTGACACAAGAACTACTTCATAAGTTGCAGTTCCGACAATTGTAGCAGGTGTGGTTTTAGGACATGGTTGCATACGAATGCATTTAGAGGCACACTTGGATTCTGGGTTTTGCCATGAACATACTTTTTTAGAAGTTCAGTAACGGCCAGAAAACTGTAAGTGGGCTTAACAACATCCAGCATACAATTAGGAAGCCTCTCCTTGTGAATGTAATCCACGAAATCATTGTTGACCGAGCTGATACTCACGTGTTGCTTCAAAAAGCGTGCGTGGTAGAAAGGTAGCGTCACACATCTGATTATATTTCAGGCACTTCGGATGCGATTCGGCATGGAAAATTTGAGTTCTACTTATAAATAAAAAACAAGTTGGAAGTTAATATTTTTGGTCAAGTTCGTGAACATCCCCCCCTTGAAAACCTAATGAAACCAAGCTAGTAGAAAACACTTATCCTCCGTTCCTCTATATCGAGCATTGGTAAGCGATGGTTAACAGAGAGAACATGCTTCGTATAAATCCTGACCGTGTTACCTAAAACGGAAATTTCTTCAGTTTGAAATGAGAAAGGTTGCTCTGAAGTAATAACAGTTCATACCATTTACATCGTATACTTAGTTCTTAACACATTTTCTAATAATGCTTAGACCCAGCTATGTTCGTAATAGCAGCTAAATTTAATTCTCATTTCACACTAAAGTTTGCTATTGCTTTATTGTTTATCGAGATTAAAGTATCACGCAGCACTAGTTTACGGTAGCCTTCATAATTGTTCAGATAATTACAGAACTCGTCAATCAATGTTACTAACTAAGAATAACGTCACTGCTGTGTCCACTGGTTTTTAGTTTGTAAATACACGGGAATTAACCGATTAACTGTTACCCTAAAAATATTTGGAAAACTTCCAGACTCATATTTTATCAGCATCTACAACTTTACATACATGTTTGGTGCGACTCGACTGCACATGATCCATTCACGCGAAGCATGAACAATGAATCCACTTACGTCGCACAAAGGCGCGTGACCGAAAGCGCTTGAGCATGAGACAATGACTACTGACGGAAAGGTGCTCAATCTAAATGTTCGTATCAACCAGCGATTTGCAACGAGTACGACTAATTAAATCAAAACTCTATTGATAGTCGTACCCGATGAAACTGGATGGCTTTTCTTACAGATTTGGCTTTTTCCAATTACATTTCGCTTACTAATCAACGTTTCTGTTTCCTTTACGTAGATCTGAAGATGGTTGCCCAATAGCTGATACCGATTATCTAACCGTTTCTTTATATTCTGATCAAGACAAATACATATATAGAGTATTAAATTTCTCTCTTACTTTGTGATGATTTATAGTGATCGTTCGTATATTACAGCGTAAAAGTATTTCAAAGTGAGATTATCATATTTATTGTATCACATGACCTTCTGTGACTTGATGTTTCAATGGGGAGTACTGTACAACATTGAAAATCTCTTTAGTGGAGAATTTAAAAATACTGTGGAGAATGTGTTCCTATTCTGCAGTGAGATGGTTATTCACTCAATCTACTACACACAGGAGGAAATTTTATAAATATATTTGCAAGCGATGAATAATTAGATAAATTACAGGTATTGCAAGATAACTGAATTTTTGGCATAAGCGACAGAGTGTACAAACTGATTACATAACAAACTGTATCAGTTTACTGCTATGACAAATGTGGTGTAGATACATACTGGAAATTTAGGAGGTAGAATGTTAAATAACGTGGAGACACACAACTAATTTGCTGCATCTGTATAATAAAAAGGTTAATGTAGTAGCTTAGAAATACCATATTGTGAACTTAAATGTGCAATATGTGTTCTCCAAAATTTCCTATGCAGAGTTGGTTTCTATCCCGGCGGCCGCTAATAAAACAATGTACAGCAGCGCAGGACTGTATATATCCAGGCATGGAAAATAATTATGACCATCTATGGATGACTGAGATGTTCAACTGCTATAATCAAAATTCCTCATAACAGATGAGACCACATTATGATGCACAACGGGATCACGGAAAACAGTTAATTAGAAATACGAAAAATACGTCACAAAATACGGCAGATCTGAATCAAGAAAGTCAGCAATTCTGAATTGAGTGATTGGTTCAAATGGTTCAAATGGCTCTGAGCACTATGGGACTTAACTTCTAAGGTCATCAGTCCCCTAGAACTTAGAACTACTTAAACCTAACTAACCGAAGGACATCACACACATTCATGCCCGAGGGAGGATTCGAACCTGCGACCGTAGCGGTCGCGCGGTTCCAGACTGTAGCGTCTAGAACCGCTCGGCCACCTCGGCCGGCAATTGAGTGATTGAGTAATAAGAAAACTCACTGAATTCTATTAATTAAAACGTGCCTCTAAATGGTTAAAATACTTGGTAACATTGAAAACTCGTTTCATTTAATAATGCGTTTTTCTTGATTCCGGCAAATAGCGGAGTTATAGAGAGTAGTCGTCACATCTACAGTTATTCTCCTACTAAATTCCATGTTCCATTGTTTCTTGTAAAACTGGTAATTTCCTTGCTTCGATAATTGGCCGGTGGAAACTAACGTATTACCAAAAAGTTGAACATAGTTCTCAAGAGCAGTAACTTACGTAGGGAAACGAAAATAATTAAAAATAACGAAATCTAGTAGCTGATGATAGTTTAATACTATTATAATACTTTCTCTCAAGAATAGAAAAAGTAAGTTCATCAATAATACTACGGTAGTATAAGTATTATTTATGTACCACATCGCCAACATTTGCTTCATTTTCTGCAGAAAGGAGGGGTGAAATTCTTGCAAGAGGTACAGGTAATGGTAATATAATTTTCAAGATGAAAGAATACTAAGCGATATAAAATCTCAAAATATTACCGCAGCATATTATCAGCGACAGACACGAACTAATTAACACAGACTATAAACACACGGCCTCAGGGATACATAGCGCGTGTCTTGTAAATATTTTTTACTACGTGTTTCAACGTCTGGTCAAACGAGGTTGTATCATTCATTACCCGTTTGGACTTATTATTACCAGGTGAAAATCAAATGATGTGAGTACGTGACAGGTACCTCGTCAGTAACTACATTCAGCAGTTTCACATGCATGTAGGAAGCACTGGTACACCGAGATGAAGAGACCTGCACAGAAAAGTTTAGCGTGGAGAGCTACTTTAAACAACTCTGCAGAGGACCACAACAATAACAACAGCAATTCCTGAATTGAACAAAGCCGGAAAGCGAACATATCTGTGATGTAATTGTTGGTATTACCTGACGATCACTTGGTAATTAGTTGCAACGGGCAATGATACCATTTGTGTGACTGGAAAGGGCCTTGCCAGGTCAATATAAATGCACGATAATATTGAGCAGTATTACTGAAGATCTCTCTAGACTGCTCAGCAAACATGTGCAATAACATTGTGAAATATTTAATATGGTTGGAAATGTTGGACCATCAAGACGCTGCAGCTATTACAATTGTTCTGCTTCCAAGCAATAAAAAAAAGGTGAATAACAAATTGCTATAAGATGTTTTTAAAATTCACTGACGAAATCTTGTTCAGAGATTTGGGGGTGAACGTCATAAATTATTCTCCGAACTTTTTAGGTGTAGATAGTGGGGTAGGGCCTATTATCAAATTATAAAATATTGTAATGGGAGATGCAGTTCCATCAAGCCAGCTCTTAAGTTTGCAAGTGCAGCCTCTTCTCGAAGTTATGGAATATATCATGCTATGAGTAGTGCACTGAAAGATTATATTCGCATAAATAGTGTACACTCACTCACACACACACACACACATTCTATTTATTTAAATTTCAAGAAGTGAGTACAAAGTGCGCATTAAACTCCACAGGTGGTAAATGGTTCTCAGGTAATGCAATATATTTCATATGATTTTGATTTAGTCGTTGTTACTACACACGCTCTCAAGCTAAACCACACACGTCCAACATTAATGAACATTCGACAAGACCGAATAATAATTGTGACGGTCTACGGGCTGTTTGAGGATGGAGTAAATATTTGATGGTAGCAACAGTTGCTATTCTTGTCAAAATCGAGACGCTGCCATAAACGGAAAACTTAATAACAAAAATCGGCTAATGTTTCTTCAATTGTGTTTTTACTACACCAATAAGCATTCCGAAGTCATAGCTTGATCATCAGGGTTTCAGTTATGTAAGAAACTTCACTGCGACGACACTACGCCAGAGGCGCGTATTTGTCGCAATTGTAGTACGATCTTAACTGTCATTTGCGAGACTGTGGTGGAGTAAATATTGATGGGCAGAAGAACACACGTAGATTTCGTGAAAACTTACAGTATACCTACTAACAGGTTTTAGTAAAATCGGCACATTCTTCTCGAAGAAATAATAAGCAGCCAGAAATTTACAAAGTGGAAGGTTTATTTAAACCCCTTGAGAGTGGTTTCAAAGTTTACAAAAACGTCTTCTTCAGAACCCAGTTGTCACTATTTCTTTCTGAATAAAGCGTTTTTATTACGTTGAAATCATGGTCAAGTGGTTTAAATAAATCATTCATTTTGCAACTGATCGGTTGTTTATTATTCCTTCAAGAAGATTTCATCCGACAATTGCTGCTCCAGCCATGAACAAAATTTTAAATCTACATACATTTCTTCGTAATTCTATATATATTCCACCATAATTTGGCAAATGGCAATTAACAATGCACTTTAACTCACATTGACACGACTTCCTATCGTTTGGGCATGGCAGTGAACTTCTTCATTAAAGAAGTACCGGCCTTCATAACAGAGGTCTCTGATACACTGTTTTCCAGTGGCGCTCGACACGGAGGCAATCCGATTCGAATTAAGATAGTAGAAGAAATATTCACCGCTGGTCTTTGGCCGAAAAAGGGATAGGAGGATAGGGGTGCTAGCGTCAGTCCTTACGCTAGTGTCCTGGATTAAACTCTTTATTTCTCGTTAGTGTCTCATGGAGTACGGGCACGTGACGCTGTTGAAAGTGATACATTCGTCGGATTGGGAGGACAATTTCGGCGGCCCCCGCGGTGCTGGTCAATAGAAGTAAGGTACGCCCCTCTTCCTTCTCTTATCACTCAACACAAATACGACACTACACAACTCAATCCCATCAAAACCACCTGCACGCAACACATACACTTAACACACAACTATCACATTTCGCAAAGGAAAGGTCCGATGACGAGAGAAGGAAAGAAATAAAAGCCGTTTCGAATCAGGCTGCCGACCTCATCCCTCGAGGCCTCATTGTCAACTATGACATACGATACCCAATCCGTCACTTAACAACTGAAACCTTGATGATGAGACTGGGAAACGTTCGGAGTGTTATCAAATGTATTTATTCACTACAGTCGCGATTTCCCTCTGTTTGCCGGTTTAGAGTGAAAACGCACTGTGCCCGGTTTTGCGGAACTGTTCTTTTTAAGACGACACTCTCCTCGTGTCAACCTTGTTTGTATATTCCGTGCGTATATGTAGCGAGAACTCTTTGTCATTTATGTTAAGGAATGTAAATGATGAAGACTCCTGCCTTTTTACACCAGTGGAATGTATAAACATGCTTGGCACGAGAACAATGCCCTTTAAAAAGAAACATGTAATGAGACTCTTTATAGAGAAAAACAACACTTTGGTGTTGTTTCATTGTGCAACGAGTTTCGACGTTGCATTCACGTCATTTTCAGGCCGGTCATATGAATTGCACCAAGTACCACATGTGCGTAGATTAAACAAGGCACTTCATAGAGAGTTATCAATGGCAAATATCATAACAGGCCGATCGTGGTGAATAAATACCTTTGTTAACACTCCAGTAAGAAAATATTGTCCTTGCACAAATACTGCAGGATTGCGGAGACTAACAAAATTGTGAGACACTACTTGTAGGCCTACTGATGATAATGAGTAACCAAACCATTCACAGGTAGTATCCGATCTTAACGAACGCTAGACACATCGTACACAGTCCTCGTGTCTGACACGTGGTCTGGCGACCGACCAGTGATGCGAACAGGTCAGATGGAAGAGAACAGCCGTAGAGGGGCACGCAGAATGTTTGAAACGAGGCGCCTGGCTGTTATGCAGCCAGCGCTGCGCGGCGGTCGTGAGGTCTGCAGCCGCCCATGTGCAGGCGAGTCCGACTGGTAATCAGCCGCGTGGCCGCAGCGACGGCAGCCGGCGCGCGCCGCCGCCCCCGGTGCCGGCACTGCCCCCGCTCGGCTGGCGTCGGCGGCGCTCGGGCGCGCTCGGGCCGGCGGTGCCGTGGTACACAGATAATGCGGCCGGGCCGCTCCCCCCCACCCCTCGGATGTGTGTCCACGTTAGTTTGGAGCCTGCGTCGTTTACCCCCGGCGAGCGGCGAGCCCGCCCCCCGCCCCGCCGGCGGTGGGAGAGCGGTGGAGAGAGGGGGGCGGGGCGGGAGAGGCGGCGGGGAGGGCCAGGGGCGGCGGCGGTGGTGGCGGCGGACGCGCCCCCTCCTACCGTATTACACTACAGTTAACGCACGCCCAAGCTCGGAAACATGCATGCGATTGTGCGTGCGAGAAGAGGCGTTTGTTTTGTGTTTTGTTGTTTGTCGGCGGCGGTGGCGGCGGTGGCAGTAGTGCAGACGGGGGAGCAGCGGCTCGGCGTCGCGTGCCCCTCCTCGGCGTGTTGAGGCGCACCTCAAACTCCATTGAGTGCAGGCGGTCAAGCCGGGGCGGCCAGTCAGTCGGCCGCCTGCCTCATTGATAACAAGACGCCGGCGGCGAGCGCGAGAACCGAGCGCGACCCGCTCCCTCATTCATAAACAATCTGACGACTGACGGCCACGGCCTGAGGGAGGGGAGGACGTAAAAAAAAAGAGTGGGTGTGCGTGTGTGGGGCGCGAGTGATTCGTCCATTCCCGAGCAACTTGTTCGATTGCGTGCAGTGCCTAGCAACAGTTGTTTTATTTTGTTGTGGTTGTTGTTACCGCCGCCGGCTGTCTCTGTCTCTCTTTTTCGGTTTTTCGCTCCATCTGCGCGAGGAGGGAGTCCCGACGGTTTGCTGTAGTGGCTGCGTGTGGACCCTGCGGCGTGTCGACTGCTGAGGATGTGACAGGCGGGCCGGACGCGTTGGCGCCCGTAGAGGCGCTCGGCTGGCACGCTGCGCGACTTTCCTCGCCACCCGCGCTCTCTCGCCGCAAAAGTGCTGCTGCCGTGCTTACCCGGAGGGGGGCAGGCGCCCTCCTCCAACTTCGGCGCCGCCGCCGCCGAGATCGCGTCGGACGTGACCATATGGGGCACCAAGGCGGGAGGCGGCGCCGGCGACTGCAAGGGGCTAGTCGAGGCGTCCTCATGCGGCGGCGGCGCGACCGGTGGCGTCGGGGGCGGCGTCTACGGCAGGAGGCCCAGCATCAGCGTCGTCGACCCGATGCACCTGACGGCGGCGACGGCGCCCTCCGCAGCGGCCTCCGGCAACGCCGGCGGTGGCGGCGTCGGGGGCGGAGGAACGGCGTCTTCGGCGACCGGCGGCGGCGGTGCGGCGGCGTCTTCGTCCTCGCCGGCGGACGGCGGCCTCGCCGACACCTACACCAAGATGACGTCCGACATTCTGGCGGAGAGGACGCTCGGCGACTTCCTGTCGGAGCACCCGGGCGAGCTGGTGCGAACGGGGAGCCCACACTTCGTGTGCACCGTGCTGCCGCCGCACTGGCGCTCCAACAAGACGCTGCCCGTCGCCTTCAAGGTGGTGGCGCTCGGCGACGTTCTGGACGGCACCCTGGTGACGGTGCGCGCCGGCAACGACGAGAACTACTGCGCCGAGCTGCGCAACTGCACCGCCGTCATGAAGAACCAGGTGGCCAAGTTCAACGACCTGCGCTTCGTCGGCCGCAGTGGCAGGGGTGAGTCTCTGCCCACGTTCCACACCTCCGTACCACCACTGTCTTTCGTTCATCTCCTTGGAGATTTCAGTTCTGCGTGACTTAATAATTCCGCAACATCCTCAATTCTTGTTCAGTGCCTACATCACATTACTCAGAGACGTCTGTTGCATTTTATACTAATGCGTAGTTCTCTTCCTGGTACTACCCTCTACCTACTGCCACGAATGATTTGCTTTGTTTCACTCGCTCGTCAGACCAGACAAACATCCTCACGTACTCAATGACGCGGTGGCAATACGTTACAGGTTTAATGCACTGCTCGGCATCGAGTTCACCACAAAGTGGTATCGTATATTATTCGTTTACAACAAAGCATATTTATTGGTGCTTTTCCCACATCCCGGCAATTCAGACTACTTAAACGGCCTTACGCCGCTCTACGATGGTGTAAGCGCGTTGTAAAACTCTTTAATTTGGTCGTTTTTATTTGTTTAATACGTACAGAAATTGTCATAAATCAGAAGTAGTGTGGTCCGTCACCGTAGACTTACCTTCCCGTTTTTGTTTTTAATATCCTGTGTAATATTAGACCAGCGTAATACAAGTGCCCTGGGAAGGATGAAGCTGACATTGAAAATGCAAAGTTTAAACGAAAATGATCTTCAAAGCAACGTTAACCTGACGACTGTTATTTTAGGAGTTGCACTAGTCATTCTCTGACGAGGTGCTGGCTTTTGCAGAGCCAAGACTGCATCACAAACGCCATTAGTTTATTTGTTGTTTATAACGTTACGCACGTCTGTGCATATTTCCCGTCAAAATTTCTATAAATGCAAAAATGTAGAATATTTTATGCAAGTGATGCCCAATAGATAAGCTGCTGGAGTTGCGAAATAAACAGTGTAAACACTGATACATCCAGCGCCACCAAAATCGAGCTCTGTAACCAACTAATATTTGTTATTTCAACATGACATAATGAGTATTATATACAAGTCACCTGCATAGTCAGTATTTCCTTTCGTGCAAGTTATGCAAGTGATAACTAGTATCGAAACTACAAATGTTTCGAATTAACCAGTTAAAATAAAGACACGTCCAGTTTCACTAAAATCACGCACTGTAACAGTGAATAAGGACACGTCTTGAGTCACCAAAATCACGTACCGTAACAGTAAGAATGAGTGTTTATTACCTGTGCTGACATAGTTATTACTAAGTACAAGTTAGCTTAACAGTCAGTACTTCCCCAAAGGGTGACATTAACAGGACAGCCATTAACTTTGATACAAGCGAAGAAGGTTAGTATTCGTCTGACGTACTGTAATGATTTCACTACGAATGAAGTCGCTGCCCTCAACCGCGAAACAATGCACAAAACGAGCGCAGCGCAGTGCCTAACAGTTACAACTACAGTGTGACTTGTGAGCTGAATATTAAAAGTGACATATATTCGTAATTTGGCGGCGTGGCTTTCGAAGAACTCGTTATTGTGAAGGGTTAAGGGAAAGACGAGCGCAGAAAGGGGTGAAGTCCTCCTGGGGCAGCGTGGCGCCGCGCGTCCCCGAGGCAACACGCGGTCGCCGCGTCCGCCCCCGAACACCCCCGCCAATCCGCGCCCTCCAGGAAACTTTTTTGCGCATGTCGGGGGAAAAAATTGGCCGCGCCACGCGGTAGCTGGGGGCGGGACACAGGACGCAGAGCGCACGCCGCGCCACTTTGCGGCACCTCGCGCGATCCTCATTCAATTAGGAAGACAGCTGCCGGACGCGGCTTCCGTCAGGGAAGGCGTGCCTCCTAAGAAGTTGGGGGAGTCCCCGAGTGCGGGGGGTTCCCCTAGAATGCCCGGCTCACACCGCCGACGAGAGACGACTGTCCTTAATAGTCTCACGGCGGGGCTACAAAGAGGTCAAATCTTAGGAAACGCTTACGTCTTGGCGTCAGCTATCAAAACGTTTTTTCATATTATTCACTACTATACGAAATTTTTCAGCGTTATTCTGTAAGATAACTCAATTATACGTGGTGAACGCGAAAACCATTGACAACATGTCAAAGGTTGTACAGAGATATTTTCTAATTATTCTGTTTAAAGGCACCCTTGGTCTCCCGTGGCTCGTTACAGACTATTACTGTAATTATGAATTTTTATTTGTATTAGTTACGGACCACGGTGTTTTACGTCAGGTGGTTAATGTCGGTTTTCGTCAATATCTTCGAGACTCGACTAAAAGCAATAACAGGCATAAATTAATTATCTGAAGGAAAATATCGTGGATAACAACTGGAATAAACAAAAAAAATCTTGGCTCATTGCGAAGTTTGCTGCGATTTATACAGTTTGTTACCCTGCTTACCTCCGCTGTGAAAATACCTGGACAATAGAGGAAAATTCTGAATTATTCAATCTCAAAATCGTGCAACACAAAACAAAAGGTAAGACAAAAACCTTCAGGTGCAAAAGCCAGTGCTGTGGGATCAGCTCAGCATTGCGTCGTGGCGCCACTCTTGCATCTTATTCAGTGAATCTATACACGAGGTTAGTATCGGTCATCTCTTCACCAGTAAACCATACAGATACGTCCTGTAGTGTGTCGTTGTTAACGTGCATCTAACACCGCCGGTACAGCAAAGCCAAGACATAACTGAGTTGTACTGAATACAAGCTTGAAGATGAAGAGAAAAGTGCAAATTGTTGTGGTCAACAACAAATAAAGCGAGTGAATTGAACAAACTTTTTTCCAACCAAGACGCAGAGTGAATGCCGTCGACATTTGCAGTATTTTGTAAATATTTTCACTGCACTACGGTTACCAAGAGATCGAGATAAATAGAACAAAATGTTATTACTCTGTAGCGAGCCATCAGAGACCAAAGGTCCCGTACAGCTAAATAGTTATTGATTCCCAGACGAACTTCCGAAATTTCATCGGTGAAGCTCGTGTTCACACTGTATAACCATCTCTCTCTCTCTCTCTCTACCGGAACTCCAAAACCTATTGTGTCTCTAAAACATAATGGCATGAGCAAAATGACGTTTCCTTGCGAATGGATTATGAAAACGTAGGAGCGATGTATAGAACTGTCTACACAGATTCGGTGTCCTGCTGCCACTTATTTTTTAGAATCAACAGGGACATCTTGTGGGGACCGCAATAGCACTGAATCGTTTCTCCTGGTGGAACACGAAACATTGTACTCGATGTTTAGTAATCCACAGACACAGAAGTGTACCCCAGAGAACTGTGATAAGACTGGTACTGATCATGTTATCAGATGCTAATTGTTGAAAGTTCAGATCTTTCACAGATGACAAATTTTTCTAAAAAAGCAAAGAGGTATCCACTCCAAAATTACAACAACATGTAATGAGATCTTGATAAATTGATGTGCATTTACAAACTAGCCATTAAACTACATAATGTATTTCACGACACGTAAAAGGAAACTATCATAAGATAACACGATTTAAAATTCATAGCTTATATCTCATTTAATATAAACGCTGGAGAAGAACAATACCCTTGTGGAATGGAATGATTACCTTCACTCAGTTATACATAAAGCGAATGAAAAAGGTAGGTTACCAGCCGCAGTTCGTCTAGGGAGAAGATTGCTTGCAATACAATTTCATGTCCTATACTGGAACACGGCCCAAAAATGTGTGAATCATATTACAGTGTGCTAAGGCGAGAATCCAAGAGACAAAAAAAACGACAGGTCGAATGGTACACACTCTTTTGACTTGTTGAAGATTGTACTAAAATCTCCAGAAATATTATTGACAGATGCACCAAAAAAGCCGCCAAATATGTAGCAAAATCCCAATTAAAAAAGTCCGACAACCCGTTTCTAGGACCCATCTGGTCAATTCTGCAGATATTTTAAGTGCACTACAGGTACGAAGATGAATGGAGCTAAGAAACAGAAGAAGTTACAGATAACATCAGAGTAATAATAACAGCCACAGATCTACGTAGTGATGCATTTTTACTCAGCAGGCGCGCTTGACCTACGTAATCTACAACTAACAGAAAAGTTGTAAATTGGTGAAATATCTTTAAAATGGTGCTCAGAAATTTATTTCTATTACTAAAATCCAATGGCTTGTTTCATCCATCACAGATGTTGTTCAAAATCTCTAACCGTACAAATATAGCCGTAAGTGACAAATCATTCCATCAGTATTTTATTCCGATTGCCAAATGCTCCACAAAGAGCTGATAATCATACACGAACGAGCAAATCATCTCAGTAACAGACAGCAAATAAATTCTTAAAACCCACCGCACTTCCCAAAAATATCTAACTTGTTACTTTTGTTTCGTTTTGGATCTACGGAATAACTTAGCAACGTAGACTTTCGATTATACGCAAACGTTTATGTTTCAAATCACTTTTCGCCTTAGTTTTAAATGGTTGTTTTAGCGCAAGGGAATAATTATGTTGTGTTTCCCGACAACTATTGAAATATAATTTGATGTAAAAGAAAAACAAATATTTATTCATAAAAGTAGACTGCTTCTCATCAGTCCATAGTATATTCAGTATCACTAAAAGAGGATGATATTTACGGTAGACAGTAAATTGTCATGGTACGTTAGCAAGAAGGTATAAGCGGCACTCGGACGTCCTCTTACTTCCGGTCCCAGCTGAAGGAGCCATGTTTCAACGCTAGCGTTCAACCGAATCCGTTGACATTCATAACATCGTAAAAATCTCTCCGCATTCCGTCAACTTAAATTTTTAATTGGAAGAGAGATAAACTGCGGTCTAATAGAACTATTTCGCAAACCTACGTCATAAAATGGTATAAAATAGAAATATGTGCAAATTCTCAAGTTGGTCTTATTTTAACACGTTCGTCATTGAGTCATATTTGATTGCAATCACGCCTAGGGTGCAAATGTCTGCGCAAAAGTGATACTATTGTTGTAAAGGCGCTAGCAGTGGTTTAATGAAAATGCTATGACATGACAAGATAGTTGGTTCTGCAAGAAACCGTATAAAACTGTAATTACTACGATTTTACAAAGATTCTTAAGCTAATAATAAAGGCTGTATTGCTTGGCTTTGTCATCGAAAGCTTTTTGTCCCTTCGTTGAAATCATTGTCTTGTACTATTAAATTTATTTCTGGTTGTATTACACGTTAATGTAAAGTCTTCATCAGGTACAGCACTATTTGATAATTCACATTTATAAATTATATGCAGGATTCCCACCGAAAGGTAAGATATTTTATCTGCTCGAACTCTCTCCCCTTATACATAATTTTCTCTGGTAACTTTATTTTATCGAGGATATTTGTTCATCCTCGCATTTCTAAGTTTCTGTAGTAATAGATTTTTTTTTTTATCTTAGAATACACTGTCCAACCAAACTGCCGTATCATTAGAACTTCAGCAAATTTCTTTTCCCGAAGTAGTTGTCATGGGCTTTGAAACAGCCAGTGAACGACAGAGAACGTCCTTTCCTTCAGTCAGATAATACATGAATCTTTCCTCTAATATCATAATAAGTTTACACACAGTTTTTCCTTTATTCACGAGAATATTTTTAGACGCCGCGAAGCAATTGTGACGTTGCAAGTTTGGTCCAAAACAACCTTTGAACGACAGCTGTTTCAAATTTTTCTGTGACCTTTTGTTTGTCATTTTCAGCAGGACTCCACGATCACTATTTAAATGACAGTTCCACGTTTTCTGATCAGTGTTCCGCACTTTCTCGTATAAAAACACTGCAAGAGCGTAAAAAGAGTTCACCGCATTTCAGAAAAACATCCCACTTAACTTGGATATTTCCAGGCACATCTGTGAGCCTAGACCAAAATAACAATTTTGATAGTTCATTTAACATGTTTTGTGCAGGTGATGCCCCAAGGCTTGTAAATACCAGTAAAAAGTCATATTTACGAGCCACAAAGACTTGCTCATGAAATAAACTTTCATTCACTACCATTTTCAGTAACCTGATTGTCATAAGATAATGGGAGACTATTGACACAAGCCTGTATGGTATTGTACTTATGGAAGAGCCAAAAATAATGTAGAAAAGCATCCTACGTCACTGAAACTGCCATCAGTAGTGACTCTATTAATGTATTTTCCTACTGACGGTGGTTTCATGGGCGTAATATAATTTTTTATTTTACTTTTCACACTACAGTAAGAACGATGCCATACAGGCTGAAGTAAATAATTTTATATTATTATCTGAAGATGCTCTGGCAGTCGATATTGACGGTGCATAAATGTTTACATCTGCGGCTCTTGGAGATTATGAAATAATACTGTGTTTAGCAACTTCGAGTTGTCCCTATCCAGACGTTTTTCTCAGCTGCGCTTCTAACCAAAGAAAATGTTGTGGGTTTGACGGCACAATTAAAATCCAGAAAAGAAACTTCAGAAGTGAATACGACATTCAGCAAGGCGTAGTGCTGGAATTACAGGCATTCAGCTCACGACACGAAGCATGTGTTGGCCGTACGAACATCTGGTGAATACGTGGCGTTACCTTGCCGGTGGTAACTCTGCCACATAATAATGAAAGAGATTACACACGTGACGGCTCTTCCGCGGCGTTCCTAATACAGCTAATAATTTACTCCCGTCTAATAATACACGGCACGTAATTGAGATAATTGCAATATGCGCACAGAGCGGTATCGATCGATAAATCGTATCGTACGTGGTCGGTGCACACCGCAATGACATAGGCAGTACTCCGGACTCAGGTACAACGAAAGGTTCCCTATTGACTGAGTAATGCAATATTATATGACTGAGTCGTACTTTAAAAACCTTTGCGCGAGTGATGTTTGACGTTTAAATGGATAACGAGATTACGTGTGCAAAATAACCAAATTAAACCCTTCGGCTATACGACCACGTCACGCAAGAGTTGCAGGCTGAGCCACATATACGCAACGGATCGTCGATAACAAAATTCAGCTACTATTGAACTTCAATTTCTAGCTCAAAAGTTATATTTTTTCTAGTTTGTGCCTCACAGGTCGTAGATGTTTGAAAAGAAATCATATTTCAGATCCGTCAAGAGCTGCTGATAAACTAAAGGCTGTTAACTGCTGATAGAAGTCACCCGATAATCTTCAGATATCATATTTACAATAGCCTGTATGGCAACGTATTTACTGCAGCATAAAATGACTTCGCAGTAAACAATGCTGCTACATAGACTGTAGGAAGTGAGGTACCTCTCTGAAGGATAGGAATCTGATTAAGATAGTCACATAGGACGGTTTTTATTTTACCTGACTTGGCTGATAAGTGTGTTGCCATACAGGCTGCTGTCAATATTTTTATTAAAACTGAAAACGATCAGAAGATAGAAACCGAACTACGACCTTTTTTTAATCAACAATTATTGTGTACTGTGAAACGAGCAGCTCATGTTGCAAGCATAGTTGCAAGCCTAGTGACGTTAAATTTTCTGCCACCAACATTCAAGTTCGACTGTGTTCGGAAAAACTCAGTTCTTTATGTGATTCAGATATTTTGTGTCATTTAAAAACTGATGGGAATCTCATTCACTGCGTATGCATTCCTTAGGGAAAAAGGAGTAGCAAGATACTTCCATACAATATAATGTTGCGCTTCCTGCCTCATAAGAAAAAAAAAAGGATACAGAATAACTTGTATACGAAAATTTTCAGTTAGATTTGAGCTTGATCATTATGAATATAAACTGAAAAAAAAGAAATTACTGTGGTCGATCACACTTATTGTCGTTTCCGTTACGCATGTCGGAAGATTATACCTCAATAATAAGGCTGCTTTATGTCAGTGGTGAAGTCATAGAGCATTTGTATACACGACGTTCGGAAAGCCTTTGGCGTTGTGGTCTCGAGATCAGAAGTTCTTTTCCAGTCGTGTTTACCTTTGACACATTTTCTACTACTTATACGCTATCTTTACGTAATTCTGTTGATACATGATGTAAAAAAGCTGAAAAAAACAGCTTGTGATCACTGAGCGTCAGTGCCACAGTCAACCAAGCTCATACAGACATGAGCCAAAAACTGACATAAATCCACCTCATGGTTAATGCATAACCTTCAGAAACACGTAGTGGGGGGAACAATAAATGGGACAGAATAACAAATGGGACCGGTGACTCTAATTTCTTTTTTCTTTCAGGTAATATGAAACTGAACAATATCATAAAGCAATCCACCTACTGCCTTTTAAATAGCGTTTTTACTTAGCCAATATACAATTCGAAGTCACAGCTTCAGCATGAAGGCTCCAGTTGATATGAAAGAACCTTCGATTCTACGGCAACACTCTAGAAACGTGATGTGAGTATGTTGTCAAATGGTTCAAATGGCTCTGAGCACTATGGGACTTAACATCTGTGGTCATCAGTCCCCTAGAACTTAGAACTACTTAAACCTAACTAAGCTAAGGACATCACACACATCCATGCCCGAGGCAGGATTCGAACCTGCGACCGTAGTAGTCGCGCGGTTCCGGACTGAGCGCCTGAACCGCTAGTCCACCGCGGCCGGCAGTATGTTGTCACTTTTAGTAGTTTACATTATCCCAGCAAAAAATTTACGTATGTTATTTACACGGTCTTCGATGAAAAACGTGTCCATTCATTGCAAAATACCAGTTTAACAAGTATAAGCACTATGGCTGCAACGAAATAAGGAAAACCTATTAGGACTATAAACAGGTCAATAGATATTTGTCTTAAAATTTAATTCACTTGCTTTGACGTTCGTAAACGGATAAGGTATTGCTTAGCGACTTCTCCATTTTGCTATCAACTTCAATCTTTTGCGTTACATATTATGTCAAAGAACACTAATGTGGTCTGAAGGGATCCAGAAATGAGAAATCGAATTACGATTTCCGAAACACAGAAAATTACCATGCGTCTGCGTGCCATTTTTCTGAGTGTTCGTTGTATACTACTGTCACTGTAACTCTGAAACACTGTAATTTTGGTTTTGCTGCCTGATCTATGTTCCTGTTAATGATGCTCTACCGTGACGTATCTTTGCACAACGCTGGCAATTACGGTATAGAAAGTGTACTGAAAGAACGTATTTTATACTTCCCGACATAAGGCTAGTGTCTGACTTCTGCAAAATTTTTATTTCATGGTTTTAAAGAAAAATTAATGACAGTTGGTTATTTAGTTGGATATTAACACTCAATCGTAAGCCAACAGGAAAGTCACTACTTTGAGAGTGACGCGACATTCGTTTCTCGCCTTTACCGATCGTGAAGGACAAAGCTTCTTTTTGGAAATCGGATGTGGAATAATGTATTTCTTATCAGGGACTCACGCGTGTTCAACATTGCGCTCTTTATCGAAAAAGTAGTGGGTCAGTTTGATCTAGAATGCATTACTGAATCGGTATTCTACTTTGTTATGGAAGACGCTTCACGGTTAGCCCGATGGGGCCTTAGACAATCATTATGAAGTAATCAAAACGATGAGGAAGCGATTTCAGTTCGAGCTGTGTTGACTACGAGAACTGCATGTGGTTCGGATAAATACACTTACAATAGCCTTCCTCCTACATTCATCATTTGGATTTGCAGCTCCTTGTGTTTACCGTGTTTCCAGTTAAAATTGTAGGATGTAAGGTCCGCCAGTTATGCAAAACACCGTTTTATCCAAGTTCCCGAACATGTTTCAGCACCACTGTTCCATCATCAGTGGGTTTCCCTTTTATTTAATCTTTACACTTGGTGTGCATGATTTTTCAGGACCACTTGTGTATTATTTATTACAGGTAGCTTGTCATGTTTTCATGTGGCAAGCCCTTTTATTCTCAGCATCATGGTGAGGTGTCGTGATGCACACGTAAATATAACACGTACTTTCACAGATAAGGTCGTAAAAGCACATTGCACTTAACCAAAACAGTGTGATTGTGGTTGTTGTGTTTTGGTTAAAGGACACAGAAAACGGCAGATGGAAGTTTGTCATTGTAGTGCATGATTGAATTTTAACTTTGTGTAACGATAATTAGGACTCTTATTCATTAACAGAAGCTAAATCACTAGAAGCAAAGAGAGTCCGAGCTCAAAAATGTCAAAATTTCTTATCCTTTTAGAAGGCTCGCTTAATTCTCTGCAGAAGAGACTCTCTACGCTTGTTCAGCAAAATTCCAAATAAGCTGTTCTGCTGCGTCAAATAAATTATAAAATGCATTTCAGTAGTGAATATGCAAAATATCACAATAAACAGAACAGGACGAGAAACGAATTTGTGTATCCTGCAAAATGTACAAATATTTACACATAGGAAAAGTATGAAAAATCACATTGTTCAATTTATTATTTGCCTATAGAAGGTATTACGACACAGTCACTAAAATGTGCTTATAGTGCACAGAACTAATCTGCCGATTGTCCAGCGTAATTTACAAAGTGTTCCAGCACACTTTTCCTTAACCTAAGCTTCTTTTGTGAATGTACCGCTAGTAAGAATTTTCCTACAGGGTTAAACGGAATGAGCAACTAGAATCAAGGCTACTGGCAACTTAAAAAAGACCTCAGTGGTGTTAAATCACTTTTGATGTCTTACTCTATGCTAACGAGACCCTTCATTAACGGATTAAAATGTAAGTTAATATTAAGCTATGGAGTGCTAGTGAATGAATATCTGCAAATGACATTTTAAAAAACGGTCAGGAATAACGCTTCAGGGTGATGCTTCTGCTTGTTTTCATTAAACGTTACCACAGATTCTGGGGCATTGCTATATTCACAACACTCCTAATAATTATGCATGAAGCATTGGAAACTGTACATAAGGAATCAATTTGCACAACCTCGTTATATTGTTCATGTTATGGTATCTCGGAGATTAACAACGTTTATTTGAGGACATTCTGTTAACCTCTTAAGCCTCAGTGTCAGTCATAGACTTACAAATCACGATCCATGAAACTGAGTATTTATCCACAGAACTGCCTGTATCAACACTTGGTGCGAAGCGTGTTTCAAGAGGAAACAGACTGATATTAATAGTTGAGTATCTGGATCATTCTAAAGGATATCTGGAACATTCTTAAGGAAGCAATTGTACTTTTCAGCGGTTATCGTTATACAGTTGCTTGAGACAAGCGGCGTTTCCCACGTTGGCCATCTGAGCTTTCTTAATTCTGTTACATTTTATGCTGTTTGTTGAAGGAGGGGTCTGCATGCAAACAACGTAAAAAAAGAGAAATTTCTCATCCCCATTCTGAATCCTTGTCCTTACGTGAAGGGAGAATATAGTTCCGATTAGCACTTATCATATGTCTTCAAGAGTGAAGATACGTTGAGACATTGCTGTGGAAATTTTCTTCGTCCATGTTAAATGGAAACTGACAATACAACACGAAAAGTAATCCATTCATGTACTATCTCATGGAGTATTATCATCCTTTGTTTCAAAAGCTGCATCTTAGAAACTCGAGCAATGGAACACATTTTCAGATTACGTTTTCTGTACCATCTCTAAATAAAGGCCTGTTGACTGTGGTAGCACACTGTACTTAGATGTCTTTTCCTGCTATGCACATTCAGTGCCAGACTTTCTGTGACCGTAAAAGTGTAGGAGGCTGAAGTAACAGCCCCAGTTTTACAGTCTGTTTAGTAGGATGGTACTTTCTATTAACGCACAATTATCTTCTGGAGCTGACATGGCATGCTTTACTTCAAGGAAAAAGCTGAAAATTTTTAAGTCAACAGGTTTTTCTCTCGTTGCTAAATGAAATTGTAGCCGAAAAATCTTCGTTTCGTTTTCACCCCTCGCGCTGCTTTCGGCTTTTAGAAACCTGAACAGTGAAAAACGAAAGCAAAATCAAGCTTTCCGACTACACACTGTGTAAACAACGAGGGGAAAAATTCATAAATTACATCACCAACCTTAATCCTGTTACCTATATTTTGATGTACTTAATTTCTTCATTCAGCTCTTCGTGTTCGATGGTCTATTTTTTGAAAAATAATAACTGCTAACACGCGCGGATACGATAAATGAGAAACACAATAATGCCAACTTGTACAGCAAACGAAGAGATCACAAGTATGTTGTGATTGGATCCAAGGGCATAGAAAATTGCTCTGCAACTGAATTCAGCACTGAATCAAACGCTACTTCAGCGACAGTTCTGCTGTCTGCTGTGTTGCCTTTCGTGTTTACAAGTTACGTACTTTTCCTTCTCCATTTTGTGACCAAATGTACCGAAAATACAAGCGCTGATCTCTTAGCACTTCCTTTCCTCTAGGCGCCATAGGTTCGGGACTACGTGACCTGTGAGTAAATCCGGTACTGATTTCGTAATTTCTGTAGTAATTTAGTACCAGTAATCATCCAGGCTTGTAACGTCTCTTCCTGAGATCACATAGTATGTACAATTGGCCAGCAACAAGCAGTATATTTTTTCTCGGTGCTGTTTGATCGTGCGAGATCGTAATGCGATCTCTCCTGTCACTCCTCGTGTGAACGCCAAAATGGCAGATATGGCTATAACTGAGAACGAAGTAGAAAATCAACTCAAATCTTTCGCCAGTGGAAATGTATCTAGACTGTATGAGGTATTGGTGAGATTCTGCAAAGAGTATGGGAATGATCTTATTTCCCTTCTACCAGTAGATTACGGTAGGTGCCTACCGATTGGAAGAAAGTGCAGGTCATTCCGCATCTCAAGAAGGGTCGTAAGACTGATGTACATAATAATAGGCCTACATCTCGACGTCAGTCTTTTGAAGAATTATGGGACACGCTTTATGCTCACGTATTACGACGTTTTAGGAGAAAGAAAACTTCTTTCATAAAAGGCAATATGGATTCCGTAAACAGATATCTTGTGAAACTCAGTTCGTTGTGTTCGTCCTTAAGATCCACAGCGCCGTGACATCGGCGCCCAGATTGATGCACTATTGCTTGATGTCAGGAAGGCATTTACTGCGTAACCACACAGTAACTTAGAGAGAAAAATACGAACTTACCGAGTATCAGGTTACATTTGTGATATTCAGGACTCCCATTCAGGACTCCACATCAGGTCACTCTTAACAAATCAAAATTGACAGGTGTAAAGATAACCTCAGGAGTACCTCAAAGGAGTATTATATGGCCGTTACAGTCTACAATTTATATTAATGTTCTAGTTCATGGGGTAGTACCGCCCATTTTTGTATCTCCCTTAGTAGTAAAATGTTATTATCGTCCATTGCTTCAACAGTTATGGTGATTGATAAAATGGGAGGGTACTTTAATGTTAAGAAAATTATAAAGCAGGGTTACTGCACGTTAAAGCATGAAACAATAGTTATTTACAAAATACTTAATGTCCAAATTTTATGAAAACCTAATGAAAATATTTTTAAAACGCTTCCTACATACCGCTCACCAAGAATGCAGGAATGTTCACTACCGCTGTTCTAGTGGATAACGTACGAGAAACTCCGTCAATCTATTCATGGACTATTCTACTTTGTACGACACCTGCATCGGCAGTAGACTATAATGAAATGCAGGAAGAACTTCGGAGGATCGACAACTGTTGCACGGTAAAGTAAATATGACGTAACGCGGATAAATAAGGGAAGAGATCCCTACTACTCGGTTGCGCTATTGGCGAAACAGTTACCACCTTAAAATAGATAAGAGCAACCACGCGGATCGATTTAAAACGAAATGGATACACAAAACAAATAACGGGGAAGAGCAAATGACCATCTGAGATTCATTGATAGAATCCTTCGAAAATGTAAGTAATTCCACGTAGAGAATCATTTAGAAAACACTTGTTTTGGATTCTTGAGTATTGCTCACAAATCTGGGACACCAATCAGGCTGAGTTAATAGAAGAGAGAGAGATAGAGAGAGAGAGAGAGAGAGAGAGAGAGAGAGAGAGAGAGAAAGAGACAGAGAGCGTTTTGTCATGAGCTTGTTTTTGTCGACGCTAGAGCTTTGCAGAGAAAAACCTCAGTGCAGGACTTGCAAGTGAGGAGCTGTGTATCACGGACAGATTTAGAACTGAAATTCCGAGAGAGTAGGCTCACGTCCCGTGAAAAGTAGGACAACACATTATCTGTTCCCACATGCCTCTCGCGGTTTGACCACGACAAGAGACGAGACAGACTCAATACGGTTTGCCGGTAATCGTCGTTGCCACGCCCCCAGAGCGGTTTTAAGGCCCAAGAGACACAAGCGGGCAGTTGTAGCGCCAACTTGAGAAAGGTGCCAGGGATGGCCAAGTGCAAAAAATTCTTAGAGGGTGTATCATAATTAACAGAGAAAACTGACGCGGTTGAAAGTATATGATAGTAGAAGCAAAAATGTTCCAGTAATCACTCGTCCGCAAACGAGCATCACTGTAAATGTGTGCGTACGTCCCGCCAGTGAGTTTAGCGTCAAATTTTGTCCCAATTAACATAAATGCACTTGAAATGTGAGCTATTCGATTATCCATCTGCCATCAAATTTTACCCAAGGCCTACCTTAACCTGAAGTACAGTACTGCTACTACACATTGCATGTGGTCGAAAGAGTTTTTGAAAACTCAACTCAATATAGTTTAGGTCAACACTTTCTGAAGAAGGATTTTGTTGACTGTCAGCTGTAGCTACTGAAAGCGATACCTTTAAGTTAATACTTTCGGACTGTATTTTGAAAGACTTAGCTAGAAAAATTCAATGCAAGGTTTTATGCATGAAAATACTGGCCAGTACATATACTGAACAACTGTAGGAATTAGATAAGACTTTATTAATGGAATGTCTCTCTTTCGTTTCATAAACAAATAAGTGATACCCCTTTCAGTTGTTTAAATGAAAATTTTGACAATGTTTACAAATTTTCAACAACTTCACGGGAAAATTTAAAACATTCGACTAGTTACTGCTCAGTCTTCTTCACATGTAACTTATGCAATTAAACAGTGCCTTATGTCAAAGACATCAGTTTAAAATTAGATGACTTTCTTATCCACTTTCTCCAACAGAAAATGAAATAATTTTAAAATTATACAATTAAAAGTTTCATTACTTAACCCAACTAAATATTAAAAGTTAATATTTTCATGCTTTCCGCTTATTTTAAAGAAAACAGCACTTTATGCTGACCTTACAACAATACAATATGTCCAGATAGATTCTGTTTCTTTCGCCAAGGCTTTTAAAGAAATCAGGAATTACGTGAAACATAAATGAGCAGTTTCCCATTTTTTAATATTTAGCACTGGAATAATATTCAGAAATTTGTTTTTGACACTAAGGAACGTTGGTATAGTAGCAGAGAGTGCTGTAAGTAGAGGACTGTATACCTGGGAACACGCGATTTATTATGTGTTGGTACTCGGTCTGCTGACTGATTTTAGAATGACATGAAGTAAAGAGTTCTAGAGACCGCCATAGGTAATTTCCGCCATTTTCTAGAGTTTTTGTTGTTATATTTGAAGTTGTGCTTTGCGGAGCATTTGCAAATATGTATAATAAATGAAAGAAATTTGGAATATATTGTTATGTCTTCAGGTACGGTATTTTATGGTGAGAAAAATGCTCTATATTTTAGAACTACTTATATAACATGCAGACAGTTAAGCCATTCTTCGTAGGTCTTCCAACATCTTGTATCCTTAAAGAGAAGAAGGTCTTTTACCATGGAACATACGACAGTTACAAATTAACTGAGTTTCTTTAATGTCTTATTTTACCTGTCTTGATAATGGAAACTTGTTTTAGTTTACAATGGCTTTTATTTCAAAATCGTATTTAACTCGTACCTGGGTTTTGATAATGTTTCTGCTTAATTTCAAATGGTTCAAATGGCTCTGAGCACTATGGGACTTAACTTCTAAGGTCATCAGTTCCCTACAACTTGGAACTACTTAAACCTAACCAACCTAAGGACATCACACACATCCATGCCTGACGCTGGATTCGAACCTACGACCATAGTGGTCGCACGGTTCTAGACTGTAGCGCCTAGAACCGCTAGGCCACCCCGGCCGGCTTGCTTAATTTGATTTGACTTACAGGTTATTGGATTGTGGTCATCATCGTCATCATTTATTGCATTAACGGCCCTTTAAGTCCTACAGCAGTAAAGAAAAGGAAGAAAAACTACACACTTTAGAAAATTATAACACAACACATCACAAAAGTAAAATGTACAGTACAAGTAAATCAGTCAGTAACGAAGAGGAGATGTCTACTATAGATACGATACTGCAGTACTTGTGTTATTCCGAATACGATGCAAAGTTCATTCGGACGCGCATGCATGTCCAAACGAACAGCAACTGCGACGACTACGACAGTTATTAAAGACATGAAATGTATTGGAAATTGCAAATATGGAATACCTTCAGTTATATAATGAAATGACGACAGTGAAAATTTGGGCCGCACCGGGACTCGAACTCGGTTCTCCCGCTTATCGCGAGCGACCATTTTTTTCTGTTCGGGGTGGACTTCCTATGACGCCTGTTGAAGGTCATTGTTTATCCATTAACTCAGTTCTTTATGACAGAGGACAGCTAATCCTATGGCGCCAGCAGCCATTTGGCTACTCTGCTCGACTCACGGCTGGACCCACTCTTCCATATGTCATCAGCCAAGTGCCTTTATCCCGTATTCGTACATCCGTTATGTATATTCCTGTACAGGGAAAACCTTCTACTTGTAAGACGTTTGCGTGGTGTTGGCGGATATATACGTTACGCATATATGTCCGAAGGAACTTTGCATCTTAATTCGAAATAAGACAGGCACTGCAAAATCGTATTTATCCGCATGCATGTCCGAGGACTCGATATGGGAGGGAACTATCAGCTGGAAAGATGTAGCCAAACCAATGTAGCCTCTTATGCCTTAATATTAGGCTAATGTGTGGCTTTCCAAACCGCTGGTACAGGTCCTCTTTAGCTCTTCGTTCTCATTTCCCTTCCGTAATACAGTAGACTGGCCCACAGGTTTTTCGAAGTACATTCTCTTGAAGCCACAGGTTGCTTCTTCAGTTGTTGCTGATAACGCCCAGGTTTCATAACCATATAAACGTACCGGTCATACTAGTGCAAAGTACAGCTGGATCATTCTTCTGTGAGATCAGCAGTGGCTTCAATGAATTATAATAGAGTAAAAATGGCAATGATACACGATTAATTACAATATTGACAAGGTTTACTAGATTGCAACCGGTTTTAAATTTCAGTAGAGTACTTGTTCATAGCTATGTGACAATGTCGTACATAGGAAGAAGTTTTCACGTTTGGAAAGGCCTTAATTCCCCATAGTAATTTTATGTAATTTCAGAAAAAAAGAAACAACACGCATAAAGGGTATGCTATCATTTCGAAATGGAATAAGAAAATATATTAAACTTGTATTAGATGGTTGGTTAGCGGCGCAAGTCTGAAATGTGTACCAAGGGGCATCTCTTTTCACTAGTTCCTCTACTGCGCCAAGCTCTTCATTTCAGAGTAGCATTTGCACCCTACATGTCATCAACCGTTGGCTTGATGTGTTACGATATCTGTCTTCCCCAACAGTCCTACAGTGTTTACTCTCCGTAGTTCTTCCTAGCACTACAGAGTCTACTCCACGATGCATTAAGACAAGTCCTATCATCATGCCCTTCTTCTTGTGTTTTCCATATTTTTCTTTCTTCGCCGATTATGTGGAGAACATCTTCTTTCCCTGTCCAATCAGTCCACTTGGTTTTTAAAATTCTTCTATACCACCACATTTGAATCGCTTCTATTCCCTTCTGTTCTGGTGTTACTACTGTCTATGATTCGTTACCATAAAACTCTGTGCTCCAAATGTACATTCTAAACACTTTCTTCCTGAAATTAAGACCTATGTTTGATACCAGGAGACTTCTCTTGGCCTGGAATGCTCCTTTTTCCTGCTACTGACGTCCTCCTTCTCCGCCGGTGATGGGTTAGTTTTCATCGAGGTAACATAATTCGTTAACTTCGTCTACTTAGTGACAATCAATTTTGATGTTGAGTTTCTCACTGCTCTCACTTCTGCTATTTCTCATTACGTTTGTCTTCTTCCGGCTTACTCTCAGTCCATATCTTGCACTCATTAGACTGCTCATTCCATTCAGCACATCCCGTAATCCTTCTTCGATATCCCTGACGATGTTGTTGTTGTTGTGGTCTTCAGTCCTGAGACTGGTTTGATGCAGCTCTCCATGCTACTCTATCCTGTGCAAGCTTCTTCATCTCCCAGTACTTACTGCAACCTACATCCTTCTGAATCTGCTTAGTGTATTCATCCCTTGGTCTCCCTATACGATTTTTACCCTCCACGCTGCCCTCCAGTGCTAAATTGGTGATCCCTTGATGCCTCAGAACATGTCCTACCAACCGATCCCTTCTTCTTGTCAAGTTGTGCCACAAACTCCTCTTCTCCCCATTTCTATTCAGTACATCCTCACTAGTTATGTGATCTACCCATCTCATCTTCAGCATTCTTCTGTAGCATCACATTTCGAAATCTTCTATTCTCTTCTTGTACAAAGTATTTACCGTCCATGTTTCACTTCCATACATGGCTACACTCCACACAAATACTTTCAGACAGCAATGTTATTAACGAATCTTATTATTTATATCCTTTCATCCTGAAGCTTAATCACAATCTTGAACCAACCTTTATTTCTGTGTTTGCTTAATAGACGTATACATTGAACAGTGGAGGCGAAACAGTGCATCACTGTATCACACTCTTTTTAATCCGAGCACTTCGTTGCCTCACAGTCTTATTACTCCCTATTCGTTCTTGTCCATATTGTGTGTCACTCCTCTTCCCTTGTAGCTTACTCCTACTTTTCTCAGAACTTCGAATATCTTGCTTTCTCTAGATGGAGAAATTCTATTGGTGATTCTTCTTCAGTCTTCCTTCCATTACCAATTGGTAATGGTGCCTTTACGTTTCCTTAAGGAAACTTACTATGAGAGAAAAAACAAGAGCCCAGAGGAAGGAAACTAATGCTGAAGGACTGCAGGGGGATGGTAGCTTCAAATGTTATTTCACTTGTGTTGAAAAATGTTCTTGTATTGGCCATGCACGGCGTTTTTTCGAATGGAATCAGGAGGGTGGGGGTGGGGTGAATGAAGCGGGGGGTGGGGGGGGGGGGGGTGGGAGGGAAGGGGGGAAGCACGTTAGAGGTAACAGAAGTATCCTGCGGCCCACACTGTAATGTGTCGAGCGGAGTATCGATGCAGATGTAGACCCATCGACGGCTGTGCGCCGATCAGCACGCCCCGTGGATCCCTGGGAATCCCTCGGCTGGCCGCAATCTGCTGTCGCGCGCGGGGGGCGAACGAAGTCCTCACCTGAGGCGGGCGGCGGCGCTGGCTGACGGATAGGCCGCCGGGGACGGCGAGCGCCCATTAGGGCCGCTAATGCGTGCAGCCCCCACGTCGAGGGTGCCTCTGCCCTGCCCTGTCCGACAGCCAAGCGCGCACGCACGCACCAACTGCGTGGCCCGACAGGCGGACACGCGCCTGCGTCCCCACGCGTGGGAGCGCGACGTTCGCAACCGTACGGCGCTGGCTCTAGCGTGCAGCTGGAAATCTCCACAGGAACCCTCTTCAGGACATTCCAGACAACCAGTAGATCTGGCGCGAGATGCTGTGACCAAAGTGTGTGACATATATACTGAACGTGCACTGTTGTCATTTAGGTATTGGACGTTGTTATCCTTTTAAATCTACATACATACACAGCAAGTATCTACACAGTGCTTGCCTGAGGGTACTTCCTCCAAATATATATCGAATTTATTTAATATACCATTCGCGTATTAGGCGAGGGAAAAATTTACATAGAGACGGATTGGACTAAAGTACCGAAACATCGCAAGAAATGCATACTTGAACTTAATTGCAGACGCTAGCTGAGCCTCCAGGTTGCGCTGTTGTATTTGACCATCAACGGCACGTGTGCAATGTCCTCAATACACAACAAGTTTCGCTTGTCGTCAGAACGGTGTTCTATATAGTTATGAATGCATCGTGTCGGAGCTATGTGACTTCTGACGTGAGCAAATTCTTGGTGCTCATAGGGAGGGTACCGCTCTCGAAAACCGCCGGCTGGAAGAGCGGCGTGCTGACCATGTGCCCCTCCGTATCCGCAGCCGGTGACGCTTAAGGACTGAGGATGACATGGCGGTCGGACGGCGTTTCTTTGTTCGTATGGCGGTTGCTTCCGTAACCAAGGCAAGCGAAGTGTTTGGTGGTGCGAGAGGCACCGTAACGAAATTTTTGCTGCAAACGGGGAAAGCGTAAAAACATCATTCGCTAAATTACAACGCGCACGAAAGTGTGTTGAGTGATCGTGACAGTGGTCTTTGAAGAGAATTATGACGAAGAACAGGGGACGAAAGCTGCAAAAATCACTATAGAACTGAATGTCTCACTCGCGAAGCCTGTCGGCACCAAAAGAAGAGGAAGGGAGCTCCGTAAACAGTGAACTGAGGGCGAGCTAGAATTCTGAAATCACTCGACTGTAATTCAGATTCCCGCAAAGGAAACGTGGGGCCGAGGCCAAGTAACCTAGACTCTGGAACAATGGAAGAAAGCTGTTTGTTCGGATGAGTCTTGTTTCACATTGTTTCCAACGTCTGGACGAAGAACAGGGGACGAAAGCTGCAAAAATCACTACAGAACTGAATGTCTCACTCGCGAAGCCTGTCGGCACCAAAAGAAGAGGAAGGGAGCTCCATAAACAGTGAACTGAGGGCGAGCTAGAATTCTGAAATCACTCGACTGTGATTCAGATTCCCGCAAAGGAAACGTGGGGCCGAGGCCAAGTAACCTAGACTCTGAAACAATGGAAGAAAGCTGTTTGTTCGGATGAGTCTTGTTTCACATTGTTTCCAACGTCTGGACGAAGAACAGGGGACGAAAGCTGCAAAAATCACTACAGAACTGAATGTCTCACTCGCGAAGCCTGTCGGCACCAAAAGAAGAGGAAGGGAGCTCCATAAACAGTGAACTGAGGGTGAGCTAGAATTCTGAAATCACTCGACTGGGATTCAGATTCCCGCAAAGGAAACGTGGGGCCGAGGCCAAGTAACCTAGACTCTGGAACAATGGAAGAAAGTTGTTTGTTCGGATGAGTCTTTTTTCGCATTGTTTCCAACGTTTGGACGAAGAACAGGGGACGAAAGCTGCAAAAACCCCTACAGAACTAAATGTCTCACTCGCGAAGCCTGTCGGCACCAAAAGAAGAGGAAGGGAGCTCCATAAACAGTGAACTGAGGGCGAGCTAGAATTCTGAAATCACTCGACTGTAATTCAGATTGCCGCAAAGGAAACGTGGGGCCGAGGCCAAGTAACCTAGACTCTGGAACAATGGAAGAAAGCTGTTTGTTCGGATGAGTCTTGTTTCACATTGTTTCCAACGTCTGGACGAAGAACAGGGGACGAAAGCTGCAAAAATCACTACAGAACTGAATGTCTCACTCGCGAACCCTGTCGGCACCAAAAGAAGAGGAAGGGAGCTCCATAAACAGTGAACTGAGGGCGAGCTAGAATTCTGAAATCACTCGACTGTGATTCAGATTCCCGCAAAGGAAACGTGGGGCCGAGGCCAAGTAACCTAGACTCTGAAACAATGGAAGAAAGCTGTTTGTTCGGATGAGTCTTGTTTCACATTGTTTCCAACGTCTGGACGAAGAACAGGGGACGAAAGCTGCAAAAATCACTACAGAACTGAATGTCTCACTCGCGAAGCCTGTCGGCACCAAAAGAAGAGGAAGGGAGCTCCATAAACAGTGAACTGAGGGCGAGCTAGAATTCTGAAATCACTCGACTGGGATTCAGATTCCCGCAAAGGAAACGTGGGGCCGAGGCCAAGTAACCTAGACTCTGGAACAATGGAAGAAAGTTGTTTTTTCGGATGAGTCTTTTTTCACATTGTTTCCAACGTTTGGACGAAGAACAGGGGACGAAAGCTGCAAAAACCCCTACAGAACTAAATGTCTCACTCGCGAAGCCTGTCGGCACCAAAAGAAGAGGAAGGGAGCTCCATAAACAGTGAACTGAGGGCGAGCTAGAATTCTGAAATCACTCGACTGTAATTCAGATTGCCGCAAAGGAAACGTGGGGCCGAGGCCAAGTAACCTAGACTCTGGAACAATGGAAGAAAGCTGTTTGTTCGGATGAGTCTTGTTTCACATTGTTTCCAACGTCTGGACGAAAAACAGGGGACGAAAGCTGCAAAAATCACTACAGAACTGAATGTCTCACTCGCGAAGCCTGTCGGCACCAAAAGAAGAGGAAGGGAGCTCCATAAACAGTGAACTGAGGGCGAGCTAGAATTCTGAAATCACTCGACTGTGATTCAGATTCCCGCAAAGGAAACGTGGGGCCGAGGCCAAGTAACCTAGACTCTGAAACAATGGAAGAAAGCTGTTTGTTCGGATGAGTCTTGTTTCACATTGTTTCCAACGTCTGGACGAAGAACAGGGGACGAAAGCTGCAAAAATCACTATAGAACTGAATGTCTCACTCGCGAAGCCTGTCGGCACCAAAAGAAGAGGAAGGGAGCTCCGTAAACAGTGAACTGAGGGCGAGCTAGAATTCTGAAATCACTCGACTGTAATTCAGATTCCCGCAAAGGAAACGTGGGGCCGAGGCCAAGTAACCTAGACTCTGGAACAATGGAAGAAAGCTGTTTGTTCGGATGAGTCTTGTTTCACATTGTTTCCAACGTCTGGACGAAAAACAGGGGACGAAAGCTGCAAAAATCACTACAGAACTGAATGTCTCACTCGCGAAGCCTGTCGGCACCAAAAGAAGAGGAAGGGAGCTCCATAAACAGTGAACTGAGGGCGAGCTAGAATTCTGAAATCACTCGACTGTGATTCAGATTCCCGCAAAGGAAACGTGGGGCCGAGGCCAAGTAACCTAGACTCTGAAACAATGGAAGAAAGCTGTTTGTTCGGATGAGTCTTGTTTCACATTGTTTCCAACGTCTGGACGTGTTTGCGTTCCAGGAGTAAAACATGGCGAGGGAGGGTTCTGTGACGGTTTGGGCAGCCATGAGCCCCTTGATTATTCTGCAAGCTCCCATTACTAGCGATGATTATGCGACCAGTTTGGCTGATCAGGGTTATCCCACGACAGAATGTTTGCCCGCCAATTATGATGCTGTGCTCCAAGATGAGAGGAGCGCTGTTCACGGAGCTAGCGTCTTCCAGGAGCACGAGGATCAACTATTGCATCTGTCCAGGCCACCACAGTCTCCAGATCTTAGTAATATTGAGAATTTGTGGTCTAATTTGGAGGAAAGATCTGCGATAGCTGTCGACGTCCGTCATCGTTATCTGAACTTGCCTCTATTGCACAGAAAGAAGAGTTTAAGATACCTTTGGAGACCATACAGGACCGGTATTTATCCATTCAGAGACAACTGGGATTTTCTAAACCATATTAGGCATGGTATTATTCTGTGTTTCTGGTGATTCCATATTTTTGTCCACTCCATGCGCAGAGTACTCTTCTTCTCACATTTAAGTACTTGGTAGAGAGTTTGTACAACCACTTTCAGACTTCTTTTCCGACCGTACCACTCTCGAATAGCACGGAAAAATGATTAGCTCAATCGTTTCGGGCTGCGCTTCTTTGAGCTTATTCGATGTGATCCATCAATCCCATCTGGCAAGGATGCCATCGGTCCAGCAGTAACACATAAGAAAGTGGACAAGCTTAGTGCATACAGTACCTTTAGTACATTTGTTGCATTTTGTAATGAAATGCAGTATTTGGGTAGCTTTCCCCATAATTTCTATGTGATAGTTCGAATTTAAGTAATTTGTAATAGCACTGGATAGGTATTTAGTCGAACGGGCATTTTGTGTTACTGTCTAGAAGCTTACTAACCCAACGGGTATTTGCCAGATATACGTTACATTTCTTCCAGTGGTTCACTTTTATATTCCCCGAGTATTTCTGTCACACTTTCGTATGGGCCATACCAGCCTGTTACCATCCTATCAGCACGTGTAGATGGTTGATTTTCTATCGTCGTGCATACTTAGTAAGGATTTTAAACATTGGAACCATATCCTGTAACTGGTACCACTAGCGTCTTGTACGCAGTTTCCTTTACATATGCATTACATCTTTCTGTATCCGTTCCAAAAAATATAATTCTTTCATTCTCTTTTCCTAACAGTGATTTGATGAGAAGGTCCCATTTCATAAGGCTTCTTAGTACTGTCACTAAATCCTGTTAGCCAACAATGTAACACGCTGAAGAAGTTCACCATTAATCTTGCAGTCAGATACAATGAGATTCTTTCTCTTCATTACCCACATTAAAATAGCGCTGTAGTTCATTAAACCGAATGCAGAATTCATCCAAATCTTTATGTAATGCATTACAATAATCCAACCACGATACTTTCCCGTAGAAAACAGCTTCACCAGCGAACGGTCTTCCAGTGCTGTTGATCCTACCTGACAAATCGTTTATGTTCACTCAGAACCTTAGAGACTCTATTCTGCATCCGCTGGGAACATCCAAAGTCACTTTCAATAAATATTACTCATGCAAGTCACATATTTTGGAAGCTACTCCATATGACAGTGTATTGGTTAGTAGTCGACGATAGGGCACAGTGTACAACGCCTTTCCGAAATCTTGAAAGTCAGAACCTACATGTTAGCTTGCATCTGCTTTTTTTGCAAAACGGCGTGTTTGTATAAGGCAAGCTGTGTTTCTCACTAATGGAGAGGCCTGTCTTCCTCAAGTTACGGCTTGAAAATAGACAATGTGAGGTAGCGTATCTTCATCCATATCTTCAAGTATGTTTCCCGTGGACTCCCTTAAATGTTTTTCCATCCGTAAGTATGATTCACTTAGCAAAATTTGGCTGGGCCCTTATCCCTTCCTTGAACCCCATCCTGGCGACGTCAAGAAATAACTTTTCTTCCTTCCCACTTGTCAGCTGTTACTTCCCATGCCATCATCAACAATATTATACAAGCAGGCACTGTTCTGTTAGAACAACTCTATAGTTCACACTTGGCCGCATTTGCGAGACAAAGGCGTTCCTGACATGAACATAGGATGTGTACTAATGAGAATGAGAGTCCAAATTCCTCTAGCATTATTTTTCTTCCATGGCGGTGAAAGGTACAGAAACGTCAACTGCTCAAGAATTTTTTTCCTCACTTTTCCCTCAGCTCTATTTATTATTTTTAGTTCTATATGATATCGATCTATAAAGGCCCCTTTAGAAGGCGACTTGGCTGGACTCATGGATCACCAGAGATCCGCTAATTTGTACTGTCTTAAATAAATCTAGCGTACGTAATGCAGCCAACAATCCAAAGAATGTTTTGACCAACACAGTGCTTTATTAGGCATGGTCTTGTTAGAGGTGGTATGCCGTTGCCTTTCTCTGACGTTTGAAATGATTTTACCCAGCCAGTCACAGGGGGACCTACAATTTAACGTGGATTCCGAATCACGGTCTGTCTCCATACATTGACCTAACTTGAAAAACGATACAACTGTCAGTCTCCTGGACAATTCTCAGGTCAATGGTCTCGTGAACCAAGACATTGCGACAACAATTTTTCTCTACTTCCAAAGCGCTTGGAAATCTATATCTAACACTAACACCAATGATATCATCTGAAGAAAGAGAGAAAAAAATATCTTTAGTCACTACTTTTATTAAGCTTTCTGTGAGTTTCCTGAATCTCCTGACGTGACTGGTTGTTCCTCAGCCCACAGCCTGCTCCTTCCGCGTTCTTTTCCAGTGCTGCAGTTGTTCCATGCGTTAATGACCACAAGTTGATGACAGATTAAATCGTGACACCCCCATCTTTCTTGCGGTTATCAGTTCTCGGCGTCCCGAACAATACTACTACACATCCGAGTAATACTTGTGGAGGACACTGGAAAGCATTGACGGCAGAGTCGTTAATAATAACGACACCGAATAAGCATTCGTGTGCTCGCCCTCCGTTTGAAACGGCCGTCGTTGTGTGTAATATCCTATTGCTACCTAGCAGTTTGTTCGCTACTTCTGCCCTTTTGTCTCTCGCCATACCCATCCTATTTGCAATGATCGTCTCTCATCCTCACATTTCATTAAACGCTAAATTCAGTTATTTGTCGTCTTGTTTGCTCTGCATCCCATTTTTTTTGTCTTTCGCTTTTAAACTGCTGACTAAATAAATAAAATTTTCATACCGCTTCCAGTGTCTCTAAATTTTCTTTTCCTCTGATGGTACGTCTTCCTATCTTATACGGACAGTAAATCTGAAGTTCAAAATGTAATACGGCAAAATTATTTTTATACCAGCTCATTTTCAAAGTTGTAATTGTCTGAAGATAATATACGCGTTTAAAAAGCTTACTCGGCAGGTAATGGTGAAACTTCATTATTTTGTTGTGATGTTTTCATTACCGGAGTTGTTATGGTAAATATGTCTCATGCCCTGCATTTTACTATTAGGATGGGCTCCCATAACACCGAATGACTATCATTTTGCTTCAAGCAAACTATTGCTGTAGATATATACAGCTAATTAGCAAATTTATCTCAATGATATGGTCCTTCAATACTAGTCATAAAGTAGCTGGTAGCAATACTGGGTAAATCCCTTTGTTGACACACATTTTTCAATAGTATGGTAATTACAGATCAGTTGCATTCCTCATCAACAGATTCCACTGACCCACTTTAATCCCAAATTGTGAAACAGCGTCTTCTGACATATAGAATAGCATATATGGACTACTATATCGTTTACGTTCTGATGATTTCTCAATAAGCAGTTACCATTGTGAAGCATTTCATCACGCAAATCAAGAAAATTTCAAGGGAAGTGCAATCAATTGTATTGTTAGCTAAAAACAATGCTTTAATTATCATCCAGTTAATATTAATTTCTTTGGCACACGTTAGTATTATTTACCTTTTTCCCTATTGAGGACAGCTTGAAGTTCATAAATGTTTTCCAGTACTGCAGAACTCTGGGTACTGGATGGTGTAAATATTCCCGACAGATAAAAGTTGGTTTCCTCCATGCTCAATACAAAAAACAATCACTTACAATGAATTAATCTTTTAGTACCTCTTTTCAGATTTTTCCGTAACAAATGCTGAAACGGAGTGTCAGAATTGCATGCATTGTTACTTTTTAGTCGTGTCCCTGAACACAGAAACAATTACATTTCTTTTTTAATCACTCAGAATACAGATTCATAGTAAAAGCAATAGAAAAATGCATCAACATTCACTCTGAAGCCAAATATAGAGGCCTTACTGAAATAAATCGTCTAAGACTGCTCCTACCCGTTATGCGATTGTCACATTTCCTGACAAAAATTTCATAAACGTACTCCAAAATGACAAAGAAAACTTTAGTTTGGTATTGGGAATTTGAATATCGTTATATAAATAATCAAAAAGAATATAATGGGAATGTTAACAGTGGCGTAGTGATACTTACAGTTTAACATATACGTGATGATTTAAGGATAATCACATTGACTGTTGTACAATCGATTATTATACACAGCAGTGTTGAAGAAAGAGTTAAACCTGACTATAATTACAAAGAAAGATTCAAACAAAAAGCAAAATCTCATATTTCAGTGTAAAATACTATCAGTAGTCATTTTAGCTTCTCGTAACACAGAAAATTATAATACCTCGATAGCTGCTACATGGATACGTCTACTATTACCTTCTTATTTCCCCAGTTGCTTTCCCAGAATCTTTCTCAAACTTTCGTTATTATCTGTAATCGTCATTGCTTCTTCACATCAGCGTAAGATAGTCTTACAAGTAATAAAAATAATTCCGATTATGTATTTTTTGACCTTCATAAAATACAAACAATTACAAATGTTACGTTACTACGATGGTCATAATTTAATGAACAAAGTATTTACGTCTATGTGCTGCTAAAACCTCATCAAACTGCATCAAAAGTGATAGTGGTAATTCCCTTAAAACAGATCCATTACTAAGCCCTATTCCATTTATTAGGTGAGCAAGGAAATTTTGGAGAAATATTTAAATAAATATGCGTTAGTAATTAAAGGAACTTACAGTGTGATAAAAGTACTGCCGAACAACGTGTAACGTCTCTTATTATTACTCTGACAACAACGCCACTTTCATTAACTAATATCCGTTCATCCTTGTGCTTTCTTCGGGAGGAAGATGACTTATGTAAATATTACTCAAGTGTAACCAGTAATTTCACTTACTTTAACAACTATAAATGCCAAAAGGATGAAATTACGGTTAATAAGGAAGAGGCTGACTTTCATGAGGCATCTGTGTCAATTTGTACTGTCTAATTCATTACACCACATGAATATCTATACAAAACTATTTTCAATGAAACGACAGAAATAAACTTTGCCTTTTCTAATTAGACATAATATGGTAAGTCCTTTCCTAAAGACAAATTCTACGTCGAGAACTAATGCACGCAATATTGTAGTAACTGCTATTACCATAAAACAATTAGGGACCTTAATGCGGAATGATTAACGAAAGGTATGATGGTGTCTGAGACAGGAGAGAAAGTGAGAAACAAATGTCTGAAAGAGAAACTGCAAGTACAATATGACATCGCGTGTGAGGAAACAATAAATGGCCCTTCTCCTCTAACAAACGCAATGTTTCTTAAATTTCCTAAAAATGACAACTTGTGCCTGGCTCACGGGAGTTTGTTCCATAATTCTATGGAAATGACGAGAAGGTTATGGCTATTAGGTTAACTACAAATACGGTATTTCGCATGCAATTACAGAACTATTTGCTTTTATTAACTCATCATCGTTTAACCAACAAGACGCTTCCACCACGATAGTTTTATTTCTGTCAAAAGAATTCTTCAGGAAAGTTCTCAAAGAATGTATAGTGCTTCCTATACGAGGATTTAGTATTATCCGTTTCAGTAAAAGCAACCGTGAATAAGTTCTAGTAGTTTATGAGAATAGTAGTTGATGAGAATAGCGCTTACAGAGCGGTGAGAAAATTTTCCCCATTATAGATCATTTCCTCGTAATTTATGCCTACATTCAGTTGTTTGTGCCTTAAAGCTTTTAATAATAACCGAAAACGAATGTGAATGTTCTGAAACTAGTATTATTTTAAAATACAAAAATACACGTTAGTGTATTTAAACATACAGCTCACTGTCTTATTGCAAAATTAGTTAATTAAAATTTGCAGTAAATATAATATTTCACTTTCCTAAAAGTAAAATATCGAAATACGTTTCACATGTTTTCATATTTTTGAAATAGAAGCAGTTATCCACACTCACGATTCCCACGGTTTAGGTGAACCTTAACACTATTTGCTGCTTCGTCTGAAGTCGTAAGAAAAGCCATATATACAATGAATTTTGTCTCATTTACTTTTAATTTCAGTTCACCAAACTAGTTTCTACCATTGCGAAATGTTTTTGTGACAGAGAGCTGCTAACCACCATTGTCCTTTCACCAGATTTTGTTTTGAAAGTTTGTGGTTTTGAATAATGAATCTCTAAGCAAATTTCTGATCACGTAAGAGCATCATCTGAATGTCTTTCTTTGTCAGTTGCAACCAATTCCTATTTATTCTGTATCTCTGACAAAGCATATTGTATGCTTGCTGAATAACATTTGCTTTTTCTTCCATATTATCTCGATCTACTTTACATGATTCTAATTTTTATCTTCTTAATCTGGTCTATCATATGTCTGACTTAGGAAGCAGCTTCGTACCCCGTATTTTCCTTATAGTTTCTAAGTCACAAGTATTTTCAAGATTTTTCTGGATTTTTAGGATGATTTTCATTTTATTATTTTTTTCTCTGTTATATACAGTTCCCCTATTAAAGCACTTGGATGCACAGAGACAGTCTTGATAGCTTAATGAGCCGTTAGTTTTCAATATTTAGTGGTAAGTTATTGAAAGGTAGTGGAAAGAAGATGCGTAGATTAATTAAAGAAAACGAGAGATGGGTTTATTACAGAAAAAAAGTAAAACACTAAGGCACAGCCTTTAAAATTTTTTGATGCAAAGTGGAATAACCACATTTTGAAGCTTCTTACCCTATCCATTCCACGCATTTTTGAGCTTTGTGTCGTTACAAGTTTTCGAGAGACACAAAGTTATACTTCTTTTAAATATTTTCGATCAACAAGATCCTGTACAGTCATATTCTGCCAGAACCTGTGTATCAGAGAGAATGTTGACATTACGTATAAGCGGCCAGTAAGATTAATAAATGCGGCACACCCATGATCATGGAGCGAACAACCTTATAAGATGTTTAGCACTTTATCTACGGCATCACAATAAACGTATTCCGTTATAAACGTGCTATAAACATCGAATTCCAATCCAGAAGCTATTACGGTATCAATAATTAGAATACTAGACAAAATAGGCCTTTATTATTCAACATCAAAACTTACTTTAATTCAAGAAGAGATGAACAATTCTGTCAACAGAATTTTGATACCTTAAACGAGCTAAAACGCCTGTCACGTGGTGAGACTAGAATTGCAAGCAAGTGGAAAAAGTTGTTATGGCAACTCTTTCTCGTCCACAGCAGGATTTATACTTGTGGCTTGTGTAGAAAGGAAGTATTACTTACTTACGTCTGGTACGCTAACAAATATTTTTTGCTCTCTGTATAGTGGTCTTTAAATTTCCTTAGTGCCATGTCGTAAATCCCACAAGTGCAGTGCGTCCGCAAGCCGTAATCAAGCGGCTCAGATGCTAATACACAGCAGATGTCAACTTTTGCACGATTACAGCAGTATGATGTTCGATCCAGACATATGTAGACACATGAAACCAGTTCCTAGAGATTCATTTACATCTGTTGTACACTCAGGGTATGTAAAATGGACACTGACAAGAATCACATAAGCTCACATCTATTTTACATCTTTTCCCCACGTTGACAGTCACTGTGTTTCAGCATCAACCACCGGAATTAGCAGCTGTGGGATTTACAATAAATACATAAATCCAACGGCGAAAATTTTTTCGTTCGATAAATTCACCAACACTGCAAAACTTCGATTGATCAGTATCCAGCCGTAGTTAAAAACAAATTAATATAGTAGCTATAAACTGATTAGCATCTGACCCATCCCACGTGTAGTACAGACAACTCATGGAAAACCTAGCTGACTAAGCTGACTAATGTAACGGTCGCAAAGGCATAGAGGGGGACGGGGTGCTAGAGAGACATTTGCCTCTTCCTGGAATCTGGAGAAGACCTTTTATTCATTACAGAGGTCCCACAGTTTTCTGAAAACTAATATCTGTGATTCCACTAAACTGCAGACTTAGCGTTGTGGAGCGCGACGGGAATTACTGTGGCGTCACCAATCGCTATAAAAGGTGGAATTGTTTAGTTTTCAGGCTGTTCACGAGAAATTATACCGTCTGCTAGACGTGGAAGCAGTTTCGGCACTGTGCTGCGGTGAAGGTGGTAGCGAATCTTTGCCGAGTTATACTCCACAACATTTTTTACAGTCGCTTCCTCATGAAGCACTTTTGGGCTGTTGACAGGAACCGTTATAACACCTTGGCCCATCTATTCCGTCACCAATTCCCAGCGTAAAATAAACACGGCTGTTATACACTGCGCGACATCAGTCCGTAATTCTCCCAAGTACATTCTCCTCCCAATGCTGTACAACTCAGCCACGGCAGTAATTTACCATTTGTCTAGAGGGGGGAGGAGGGGAGGCAAGCACGAAATTTAAAGTTATTCCCAAACTCTGTAAGGGGTACGACAGCTCATCATAGAGTTAGGACTTGTGCAGTACATTTGGCATGAGTACACAAAAGCGTGTCAAACTGTTCTGTGGGCAAATTTAAGGGATGTTTCGAAAGTTGTAAGTGCTCTTCGTAGGTTACACTTCCCCAAACAACCTAAACCACTATCTTTTAAAATACATTATATTCAAGTTTAATCATGTCAGTTAACATTAAAGAATATATGGAATGAAATAATTCAGTAAGTTCACTAACGTGAAAGCACCTGCAGTCTTATAAATAGCATCAAAGTTGATCAATCGTGTTTTAAAGTTTTATCGTCTTTCTCCGGCATTTTTTGAATGTTCTTCATGTTGATCTCCAACAGGATATTCGCAGTCAGTCTTTTTTTTGTGTGTGTGGGGCGGGAGGGGGGGGGGGAGGGGCTCGGATATTTTATGTACAATGTCAGGCCAAAATTATTGGTGTATGAATGAAAATACCTTTAGTGAATATTCTGTTTTTCCCTACTCCTAAGATACGCTGGATTTAGTCACAAGAATGTGTCACTGCAGACCGTTAAATCAAAAAGGCATTATGCACATTTATATTAACAGTAAAAAAAGATATACTTTGCTAAAAAAAGTTTGCATTTTAGGTGTCAGCTATCAGTTGAAACTACAAGTTCTTTATCACCTTCCACATGTTAATTTAGATAATTTCCACTATACTTTTCACAGATCTGAACCTCCAGCATCAGGCGAATAGATGTGAATTAATAAGACACATATGTGTTGTATGTAGAGCTTTGGAGTAACTTGTATGCAGGCTGCTTTTTCTGCTTTGTTTGCAACACATACAACACCACATACGTAATTACTGTCATAAATCCAACTGATGATAGGGGTTTAAACATCTGAAAAGCGTAATGGAACTAAAAGAAATTGGGATTGACAACGGTAAAGTAGTGGATTCATCTGACGTTCGTGAAACTTATTTCCACCACAAGTTTCGAGATTTAAACTTCCATCATCAGGTAAATTAATGTGAATTACTAAAACATGTATGTGTTGCGTGTACACTTTTGGATTAACTTGTGGCACTGTCTCAGTGGTCACAGGTTCCTTTTTCTGTCGTGATTGTCTAACATACAGTATCACATACCCCTCTACTGCAACAAAACCGCCTGATGACTGATTTTAACCACTGAAACACGTATTGGATATAAAATAAAATAAACTGGGACTAACAACAGTAAAATAGTGGTTTCGGATGATATTCATAAAAGTCACAGCAAAGTCTAATCTAAAATATTTGCGTTTAGAGTAATCTACCTTTCTATTGATATGTAGAATGGGTGGTTATCAGTCCTTTGAGACACTATAAAATCTCCGTATATATAAGGACATGTCCTGACTGACTGTCTCATCATCGTCTAGCCCAAACTGTTAATGATAGAAACTTGAAATGTGGAAAGCGCGTTGATCTCACAATGATGGTATCGTTTAAGAAGGGATTTTTCGAAATTCCATCTCTAAGGGGGTGAACTAAGGAATCAAAGGTTTATTTGAAAATATGTCGCTATTTCGGCAATTTTGAAGCTGGAACTATGAAAATTGGTATATGGTTTCTCGGTAAGAAGTAAATAAATACGTGTTGCAGCATTTTTCAAAATTTAAACCCTATGAGGCTGTAATGGTGGATAAATTTTTTTAAATAAATCATTATTGAAGAATTAGTATAATATTTTAAAGGTAATTCTATGAAAACTGGTATTTTATTTCTAAAGAAATTTGTGTTAGGGGACGAAAGTTTCTACGGAAATATCGCCACAAGTAGTTAAAAGGCAGGATTAACTAAGACCACCGGCTCGCTTTTTGGCCAGAACTACACTGGGAAAAGACCATTCTTCTACAGCCTTATTTAGCGTGAAACTTTTAGGAGATTTTGCAGTTTGAAAGCAGCATAAAAATTCGATTGAAAAAATCTGTGCAGACCGTACAGTCTGCAGAAGCGAGTCAGAGAACACTGAGCTAGTTTGTGTATATACAGTACTGTTGTATTTTTGGGGCTTGATACACTCACAAACTAAGCGAATAAGGTAAATCAAAAATGGAAAATTTTTAAATCTTCCCCCATCCGGAATAACCTTTTGCTCCCGTTGGCAGTCGGGACACCTCTTGGAAACGACGACGGCGGTGCTATGTCATGTCACCCTGCGGCCACACAGCACCCTCCAGCAGAGCTGCAAATGCCACGAGCGACCCCTGACTTGAAAACAGCCGCGGACTCGCCGGCTGAAACCCGGCGACGGGTGGGCAAAATAAATATACAAGGCACTCGATACCTCGCGCCACGCCGCGCCGTTCTCAAAGAGGCCTCAAACAGTCTCGGGCGATTATGCGCGAGTAATTCGGGTGTGATGTGGTCGCGCCCCCCGGTATTGCGATCTATTCTCATCTCGCAGCGTTGCAGGAATTCCCAAACATTTATTCCGAGAGCGTTCGTAAAATATAATACATTACATTACATTTGTGTTTGGTGCTCTATGACGTGGTAAACAGTGGAGATCGCCTTAGGGAGCTATTTTGAGTAAGGGCGTCAGGAATGTGGCGGTACCGGCATTCGAAACGCCTCGAGGCTTCCCAGAAATAGTTCGAGGCATTCGCTTGAGGATGTCTCCTCCCAGAAGGATGTAAAAATTAACTTCCTCCAAACAGATGTAGCGAACACTTGGGAAAGGGAAATGATCAGTGTTTTAAGCAACGCATACTAGTTGCACAGCAGGGGTAAATCGGAATAACAACAAAAGAAGGAATTACAAAAATTAAGAAGCGCATACACACAAGCCTGCAACAGATGTAACAAATAAATCTAAATTAAAACCTGTACAACTGTCACATTATGAAACAATTACCAAAGCCGAAGCATGACACTGTTAATTGGTATGAGACATTAAGTAAAAAATATCGAAAAGAGAGATCTCACAGTTTTAATTATCCAAATTCCTTCCTTTCTTTTTTCCCTGCCATCGTCATAGCTTTTTCTTTCACTATCACTTAAGCAGAACTTTCTCTGCCCTGTCTCTCTTCTTCCCAGTTCAGTTAATCCCTGCTTTAGGTATGGTTTCTCTGAGTTAGCACACTTATTACATAATTGATACGCATCGGAAAAATTATTTTTGTTATGTACCTCTCAAATTACTGAAACAGTCTTTCCCACTAGATTAGATTAGATTAATACTTGTTCCATAGATCATGAATACGACACTTCGTAATGATGTGGAACGAGTCAGGTTAATAAAAGATGTCTGTACAAGATATTACATTACACAAGACATTGCATGACACTAATGTTTAAGTTGGTTTTTTTTCCCTTAATTTATATCTAAAAATTCAGCCAATGAGTAGAAGGAGTTGTCATCCAGAAATTCTTTTAATTGATTTTTAAATGTTGGTTGGCTATCTGTCAGGCTTTTGATGCTGTTTGGTAGGTGACCAAAGACTTTTGTGGCAGCATAATTTACCCCTTTCTGTGCCAAAGTCAGATTTAACCCTGCATAGTGAAGATCATCCTTTCTCCTGGTGTTATAGCTATGCACACTGCTATTACTTTTGAACTAGGTTGGATTATTAACAACAAATTTCATAAGTGAATATATATACTATGAGGTTACTAATTCCAATCCCAAAGAAAGCAGGTGTTGACAGATGTGAAAATTACCGAACTATCAGCTTAATAAGTCACAGCTGCAAAATACTAACACGAATTCTTTACAGACGAATGGAAAAACTAGTAGAAGCCAACCTCGGGGAAGATCAGTTTGGATTCCGTAGAAACACTGGAACACGTGAGGCAATACTGACCTTACGACTTATCTTAGAAGAAAGATTAAGGAAAGGCAAACCTACGTTTCTAGCATTTGTAGACTTAGAGAAAGCTTTTGACAATGTTGACTGGAATACTCTCTTTCAAATTCTAAAGGTGGCAGGGGTAAAATACAGGGAGCGAAAGGCTATTTACAATTTGTACAGAAACCAGATGGCAGTTATAAGAGTCGAGGGACATGAAAGGGAAGCAGTGGTTGGGAAGGGAGTAAGACAGGGTTGTAGCCTCTCCCCGATGTTGTTCAATCTGTATATTGAGCAAGCAGTAAAGGAAACAAAAGAAAAATTCGGAGTAGGTATTAAAATTCATGGAGAAGAAATAAAAACTTTGAGGTTCGCCGATGACATTGTAATTCTGTCAGAGACAGCAAAGGACTTGGAAGAGCAGTTGAATGGAATGGACAGTGTCTTGAAAGGAGGATATAAGATGAACATCAACAAAAGCAAAACAATGATAATGGAATGTAGTCTAATTAAGTCGGGTGATGCTGAGGGAATTAGATTAGGAAATGAGGCACTTAAAGTAGTAAAGGAGTTTTGCTATTTGGGGAGCAAAATAACTGATGATGGTCGAAGTAGAGAGGATATAAAATGTAGGCTGGCAGTGGCAAGGAAAGCGTTTCTGAAGAAGAGAAATTTGTTAACATCCAGTATAGATTTAAGTGTCAGGAAGTCATTTCTGAAAGTATTCATATGGAGTGTAGCCATGTATGGAAGTGAAACATGGACGATAAATCGTTTGGACAAGAAGAGAATAGAAGCTTTCGAAATGTGGTGCTACAGAAGAATGCTGAAGATTAGATGGGTAGATCACATAACTAATGAGGAAGTATTGAATAGGATTGGGGAGAAGAGAAGTTTGTGGCACAACTTGACCAGAAGAAGGGATCGGTTGGTAGGACATGTTCTGAGGCATCAAGGGATCACCAATTTAGTATTGGAGGGCAGCGTGGAGGGTAAAAATCGTAGAGGGAGACCAAGAGATGAATACACTAAGCAGATTCAGAAGGATGTAGGTTGCAGTAGGTACTGGGAGATGAAAAAGCTTGCACAGGATAGAGTAGCATGGAGAGCTGCATCAAACCAGTCTCAGGACTGAAGACCACAACAACAACAACGAGGTTACTTTTACATTAATATTTTTGATACAGATTTTAAATGTAAAGAGAATCCCGGTGAAATGGGGATAACTGTACGGAACAAAGAAGAACGAAGCAATTTAGGAAAAAGTGAAAAGAAAAGTGCAACATCACTTGCTGAAAGTAATGCTGAGGAGACAAGAAAGTTCACGTTAGAAAAAGATCTTTATGGGTGCTGCCTCACAGTGTTTAACTATTCAGAAAAGGAAGACGAAAAGCTGCAACATGAGTTGAGTAAAGTAAAGTCATATTGCAGCTTCTCAGAGGTCATGGTTTTGTTTCTTAAAAATGCAAGTGTTACCAGTAATCATATATTTTAGGGAACCATATACACAAAATACTACATTTCGACATTCTTAAACAACGCTCAAAACGCATCTACAAGCAATTAGAAAACCTTCTAAAGGGAAATTAAAAGAAAATAGTAAGATATAAAAGGATAGAAGCTATTAACAGTTATATTTTGAGTAAAAAAACGATATGTGACAGTGGTAATGCCTACACCGAAAGTAATTGAAGATATTCTGGAATGAGGAATAAGTGGAATATATGACAATATAATGTATTCTGTGTTATTATTGTAACACAGAATTTACCTGACGGCAAAGTACTGCGGTCTGTCTTACATAAAAGAAAACATTAATCGCCAATAAGAACCTCTATGTTATGGATGATTGAAAAGCTTTGTTTTCCATATCATAAGTAAGTTCTATCTAGCTTTGGATAATTTTTAGACTATTTATGGTTAGAAACTATTTATGGACAGAGCACCAGGAGATACACGAGTCTAAAAATTGTAAGGGTACGTATATTTAAATTGAAATAATCAGATTTAATTTACTATAAGACACCAAAGATGATTACATTTTACACTTGCAAAACCGGCAAAATTAAAAATTTCTTCTCCTTTTCTCACTGTTTTCGTTAGAAGATTAATTAACCGTAATAAGTCGTACAGAAGAAGCAGCTTCAATATTCTATAACGGGGTAGCGAATTAATTTCCTCTAAGAAGTCAGTGACGGAGGATGTAAGTATAGGCTGCTAGGTGAGATATGGAGTTCCTGAAAAAGAAAGAAAACTAAAAAAAAGGCAAGGAATTACAGCATAATAGTGAAGATTGAATGTTATATGCAAGTTAATGCATAGCATTAAACTACAGTTTAGATAAATTAAAGATAATAGAAAGGTGATTCATTAGAAAAATACTAGATATACGAGAGAGCATGGCAGGTTGGAAACCACGAAGTAATGATGAAAGTTATCTTAACATAGAAAACATATAAGAAGTAATGAGAAAAGAAACAATGATATTAAAAAAAGTATTTGTGGGATAAAAAATCAACCACGAGTTACAGACAAGAAGTAAAAAAGGATTTATAGAAAATGGTATTAAGAAAGAATAAATAAGTGACAGAAATATTTAGTGAGAATGCATTGACTATGAAATAATTCCAAGATAGAATAGCGAAAAAAATTGGTCACAAGACAGGAAGGAAAAAATGATAAACATATGAATTAGTACTGGAAGAAAGGAAAAGAATAACGAATAAGGAATAGAAATTGGCACATCGTCATTTTTTTGATCGTTTTTGAAGATAAAAATAGCAATCTTTAATTAAATGACACTAAAAAAATCAGAATGATCTCTGTTTGTTAAACCAGATAATAAAAGGCAGTTGGGAGATACAAGAAGAGTAACTGTTTAAAAGGCAATGTAAATGTGTAAACCATTGTAATACTGAGTCAAGCAGCCATTATTTAGTTTAAACCCAATGAAATGTATCAGTTTATGCATACTGAACCAGGTACCCGTCTATAAAATTTCAGAGGTGGTAGTGTGGACCAAACAAGAAAAAATGTCTGGAAATCATATTCTCTAAAATGCGTACCTTAAGAACTGTGAGCGCTTTTCACCTTCGAGACCGTAAAAACCATCATTTCTGTTCGAGAGTTTTGCTTTCCATATTGTAGAAGGAGGTAATATGGACCAAAAAAAGGAAAAAAGTATTCAGTAAACATGGTCTCTAAAATGAATACGCTAAGAACTCATCTTTCAGAAGAAAAGCTGTATTTCACGGAAGCGAAGATGAAGAAGTACTCATAGCTCATAAGGTACGCATTTTGGAGACGATGTCTACTAGACATGTGTTTCTTGTTTCAGTCCATATTGTTATCTCTGAAATTTTGTCGATGGAGTTCTGGTCCTCCCTGTACAATAAAGTCGTTTCAATTTTCTATTACTATGTTAACGCACTTCTAGGCTGCTGTATATTGCTTAACAAAATATCAGATGAAATTCTTGTGTTAACTGAATCACTTTAGACGAGTTTGCATGACGTTATCGACGCTTGCATCGAACGCAGTTAAGGAAATATAGTTGACTTCTCAAAAATGTACTCTTGAGTCGGAAGCATTTTTTACTAACTCAAAAAATCACATCAGAACCAAAAAAATGCATTTTAATAGACATCAGAGAGAACACCTAGCTGGTCACTGTGTTGATACTGCGGAGCAGCCTCGTATTTTTCCCATCCCTTTCTCATTTAGGCAGTATTAGACCATACATAGCAAACTGAAGTCGTTGAAAATAAAATAGTCATCCTTTACGACAGTTAACTTAACAAGAAGTTTTGGAGGTCTTTTAACTACGGTAACAAACATGTCACGTGTGTGCATAATTCTTCCATTTCTTTAAGTATCCCTTTATACTTTTCCTGTTTTTCTCTTTTCTTTCTTATTCCATCTAGTGGACTTTGCGGCTAATTTATTTCTGTAATATTTGTTAGCTAATTGTGATTTTTGAATGATAATCGTCTTTTTGTTTACTTATTGATTTATACTCTATGACAGTAGGTGTAACTGTGTTGTTCAAACTCCGTACTCAGACTAGCTAAGCTCCCTTTCTGAAATTGTTGCTACAGATAACTTCACACTGTGAGTTCAGCTACGTATGCTATTAGGGTTATTGCAAATTTTGGTGATAAGAATCTCAGTAAATTAGCTTACTATGGCTACTGTCATTCACTGCTCTCGTATGGCATCATATTCTGGGGTAATTCATCGTTGAGTAGAAAAGTATTAATTGCTGAAAAACGTGTAATCAGAATAATTGCTGGAGCCCACCCACGGTCATCCTGCAAACATCTATTTAGATAATCCAGTGTTATCATTAAAAGAAACGCCGTTGGATGAAATCCTTGTCGCAGTGATAGATTGTTTACTATTGACTCAAACATTATTCTTAGCTCTTGAATTTCACTTACTGTACACTATATTAATAGAAGTTATCAGTCTGATTATTTTGCTTCCATTATCTATAATAGTACGTGACTTATAGTGAGGTACTTTCCATAATTTGATTGATGGAATGGCTGTACTCACTTTTGATACCTAAGTACCTCGTATCAAGATTTTATAATCAGCTATAGATCTACCTATTACAGTATCTGTCTGGTTGTCCGATATGACAACACCATTTCGGTCCATAATTTAACGAACGGTTATTTCTGATTTTAGGAAGTTTTTGAAATACAGTCGTGACTCAGTTACGATATTCTACATTACCTATTTCACGCCAAACGCTGTATTTCATGTCTTATAGTGCCATTTGAAGAGAGATGTGTCTGAACCTTGAGATCAACACTTCTAATTTTCCTGAAATCCTTGCTGATTTTAACTGTTGCCCGAAAAGTATTCACCCTATCATTGCCAAAAACTTGGTACACGAGTCGTCGGCCATTTATGTTGCTCGTCTTGTTGTTCCAGCGCCATATTTAGGATCCACAGACCACTAGTCTGAACCTGTGAGCATCATGTAGTAAATATTTTCATAACAAATCCGCAAAAATAACATTTAGAATTATATTTGAATTACAAGACCATGAAGCATCATTTATGGTTGATTATTTAGTTATATAACATTTTACTTTATATTTTATGATCTAATGAGCTAATCCGGTTATAATAGGAAAAGGAATTTCATATTACACTTACGTTTTTAAAGTCCTCTTTCTTTTCATGACAGTTAGTTTGTATTTTCATTTCGGTCCATAATATTTGCTTACAAATGTCTTATTGCAGATACAGTTATACTTTGCTGTTATGTTGTATTTTGCCTACACGGCCGCACGGCAGTTTAGTGTATTGTGATACAATAACAGGTATCTATGTGGTACATTGCTAATTGGCTATACCGGTGCATGATCCCATTTACAAGTTGTGTATCTAACGACTTCCAGAGGCAACAAAAACTACGTTTCCAATATTTCACATAAGCACTGACCGAATGAAGAAACTTAAAACAGTGTCATAATCTGCTCATTAAGAGGTATCATCTAACATTAAAGGTTTAACAATGGAAGTCAAGTTTAAATATAGAAACGGTGCAGGTATCTTGAGACATTGTGACTCACAGTTCAAAAATTACCCAGACTATGTCCACCCAGTATACGAGAAATAGAGTACTTCGCCACTTCCACCAAACTTTACACCCAATTACAAACCTTTCCGAAGCTTCCAGCTCGTTGTCAGCCCATATAAAATAATGAAAGCGAAATGCTTTATCGCTTACTACATTTTCGCTGTACATGCAATAAAACTTTAGCATCAGGCATGAAATTATAATTTATTACTTATCTGCTTCTAACTCTTGAAAGTCTCTTCGGGTTTGCTGCCAGATCCTAAAATCAACTTGACTCGATATTACGGTGATCTAGCCGGTCGCCATCTTCAGGATAATGCTGCTTCTGCTGATGAGTCCCGCTGAGAACGTAGAGTCTAGGAAATATAACCTCATAAACACGGAGAGAAAAACTAAAATGAAGCACAAGGTACCCAGAGTATGCTCATACGGTGTTTGATACTGAGAGCGCTAAACGACTTCTAACAAACGTTAAGCATTGGAAGCCGTTTTCCACATTCTTAGATTCTCTTAAGAGTGTGGGTTGGAGAAGGAGTTCCTGGAAGCTGCTATAACGCTGCAAAAGAGATGAAGACAAATGTTCGGTGACGTTTTCTTTTGGCAGTAGTGAAATTACCGGGATGAAACTTTTGGCAAAAAATACATTCGTAATTTGTATGAACCACATTTGTTGATTTGACTTTTGAATTTCCCTATAAAACGCTCGCTGTGGTTGCTTGAACGTACTACAATGTCACAGGTCATTAACCTGTCTGTCAGACGGTGTACACCCTAAGATATCTTGTATGTTTTCTACTACATTAACGAAGAAAGATACATGAAAACTTTTCCCCAGCTTCAAGAGCTCAAAAATCCGCTTCTAGCAACACGAAGTACAAGAAAATAATTACGAATCCTGGTCTGAATGAAATGTGGTATCCAAGAAAGTTACCGCTAAATGGAAGACACTTGAAAATTCCAAAAGAACGTTAACTATACTTTTTAATTTCTCGGCGATTGTGCTACTGAAGTGCCACTGTGGAATGGACATGAGTGAGCGCTAGATTTGAGCGGTGAGAGCTGACTTGGTTCGCATCGGCTGTCCACTGAAAAATTCACCAGACAATAAACCGTAGAAAATAAATATACCTACTTCATTAACGACTATAAAATAAAGAGATTTTTATTTTTCATTTTTATTATGCAAACGTTAGGCTGCAACCTGGATAACCAGCGAGCCTATTACCCTCTGTGCCGAGTTTGTTTGTTACGTGTCTCAAGAGGCAGTATTTACCATTGGGAAAGACCCCTGTACAAGTAGTTTGAAAGTAGCTACGTACGTCTTCTATAATACCTTTCTGATCTCTTGTCGCAATCCCTTGTACTATTTGATGTTCATTATCAGAGTCTTTTTGTCTTTTTTCCTGTCCCAAGCGTCAGAAAAATAACTGACTGACCTTTTTTACTTAGTTTTCTTCTTTCACTCATGCTGTAAATCCACTCAGATATTGCGATTTGGTACGTTAAAATAGCTTCCTTTCCATTATTTGTATTGGACTATGATAAACCTGATATCTCTTTCTGCAGCACAGTTCACGAAGATATGAATAGTAGAATCTTAAGACGTCTTCTTTTCGTTTTCCTAAGCTTTTGCTTTTCCACTTTCATCTGCCTTCGTAACGCCTTACAGTAATTTCGACACTTCTTTTAGGCGAACATTGTATATAGCATTAAATTCACATTGCAATAGTTTGAGCAGGGGTATCTTGACGTTCTGGTAGAAAAGCCCTCTTGGCTATTGTATTTATCATGGTGGCATTTTCATAAGGACTACGTGATATTAACGGTTAGAGGCACCGAATGGAGCCATTTCAGAATTTTATGCATTTGTTTTTAATGGTTCTATTACATTAATTCTATCGAGCCTGGTCGCTAATTTGTTCGCTATCCAGCGAGGATTGATGCAAACCATTCGCGTTACTTAACATCTTCAGTTCTGTGGGAGTGCTGAAATTCTGGGAGAGTGATATGATATTCAATACACAGTTAAAAACGGTGGTTTCAGTACGACAATTAGCATTCATTCCGTCTTCAAAGAATTTACGCTCTCTGTCCTATTACCTGACCCATAAAAATATATATTTTTGGTCCTGATATTCCACGGAATGACTTCAAAAAGTTGTTATGCTGCAGTCAGTCTGGCAACATTCAATTAGAATTGGTAACAATCCATCTAGGTCCCATCTATACAAACATATAGTAAAAGAGCTAGATCCACAGGATAACAGTGTAGAAAGCAAACAGATAACGTGTTTAGTTTTACTCAAGTATTTGTTTACATTTGTTGCCTAATGACAAATTTGCTTCACTGTGTTTACAGGTTGGTTTGGAGGTCGAACATTACAGTTCACACGGTGAATCGAAAAGTGCCTCTACCTAGGCAAAATAGTTTTAAATGTCCCTACGGTACCCCAGTTCCTGCGCATGAAGAATATTGATGCAGTTTCGTAGTGATTGTTTCTACAACTAAGTTTCTTGCTTTTCACAAGGCTTATTCATTCATTTCACAGGTCTCTGACAGATATTCATCACCGTACCATTTACTTAAAGGTGTCCCACTGGATTTCCTTGCCAATGAGGCCTTAGGCTGCTCTTATTTCGTAATCTTTAAGTTGCTACATATGTTCTCTCTCGCTGTTCACTTCGTTTATTAAGAAGTTCATCAATTTGTCTCTCAAGTGCTCCGTTGCACTGCGCATGGGGCATGCATGGGGCTGTGTTTCATGTGTTACGTGCTCTATCTGGCCAGAGATAAATAAGTAATTTAGCGTACGTTTCTCCACTTCCAATGATGCTACCCCAATTCCATAAAGTTTACTGTACGGAAATTTGTCTCAGCACCTATTCACTCTTATATCGCAAACAGTGCCTTATATCTTCAGCCATCTCTTATTTCATCAGTGAGAATGTTGAAAGATAAGCTACAATAACTATGTGACAACATACGCTCTTGTAACTGAAATGTTTTTATGAAACCAATACTAATCTAAAATCTGCTTGCACCGTTGGTATGATAGACTGTTTCCGCAGACATAAGCAGTTCTCTTCTTAATACCACGAATTTGAACCTCGAATGTCAGTAATCATTGAGTTTTAATTGAGTCACTGTACAATTCCAAATAGAGTTCAAATGTGGATACGTACTACTGGTTTCAAAACAACTTCACCATTGTGAATCAGTGAAGGATGTTTTCACCGTACTTAACTTACAAAAATCTTCTCACACCAAAGAAATAGCTTATGTTTTCTATTGCCTTTACCTCGTCTGCACGTCCTCCTTTGACTAAGAGGTTTTAGAAATAGGCAGTCATTTAATATGCAAAATTCTTCTAGTGTCGAATGCCTCCACTATCCATAATATAACCATACTTTTGCGCAGAAGTTTGCGGAGTATACACTCACACATATCGTACCTGTGACCATATTCTTAGTGAATTAAGTATATCAGACAGTGAAAATTTTTAAAACGGGTTGAATTCGTTTCTGCATGACAACTCCTTCTACTTCATAGAAGAATCTCTTATATGTTTGTCCAATCCTATTAGAGACCAAAATTTTTAAAAAATCCAGTTACGTCAATGCTCAGCATGTATCCTTGTCTTCACAGACAAACTGTATCTTATTTGTGTACCTAACGACGCTTTCTACGTCATAGCAAGTCATCGGACATGAAAGGAAAACAAAGAAAAAGAACTAAACTCACACACAACGTTTATCTCGCTGAAATTTTTATGCGTCCGCTTATTACAATATCATTTTATTTGATCATGATTTAAATTAAGACACGTGCTAACTTACAAACCTTCTCGATAAACATTGATATGATTCTATCATTGGCTGAAATTAAAAAGTCGGTAGCAATGCGTTCTAGTACGTAATGCTACAGGAAATATACAAAGCTATTGTTAAATGAAGATTTTAAAGTTTTTATAGTCACACGCATAGCAAATGTTTCTGAACTGAAGTATTTCAGAAGATCTATAATACTTCCGATTAAAAATGTAACCAATGTGTAGATCCGTGAATTATGGACTATCTGGGTTATATTAATTTGCCTACTTCTGGTGAGTTCAAATATTCCTACTGCAGTTTGTAGCGAAATTTGTTGTTATAATGAGTACCTGCTTCGCCCGTTACTTACGGGGGCTGCACACTGCAAGTAGAACTGACTGGTTGCTCTACTACTACGTTGGATCTCAAGATCTATCTGAGCGAAAGGGGTAATCGTTTTCAAGACAAATGGAGCAACAGACTGCATAAAAGTGTTAGAACAATAATTCGTTTGTCGTCAAATTATCTCTACTTTACATCACGTCGGACTTTCACTTCTGGTAAGTATTTTTAGCTTTTCGTCTGCTTTGTTAACGTTTACTCAGTTCAAAACAGATGAACTTAAACAATGTGGTAAAAAGTGTCAAGACATCAATCTATGGACATTAATATGGGGTGTATCCACCGTTCGCCTTTACAATGGCTTGAACGCTGCTGGGGACACGTTCACTGCGGTGTCTCTATGTCTATGGAGGAATGGCAAGCACATTATCCCTCAAGATGCGAAACGAAAGAAGGAAGTGATGATGAATTCTTGAGTCGGGAGCGAAGTCGATCCTCTAACTCATGTCAAAAGTGTTCCACTGGGCTGAGGTTAGAACACTGGGCAAGCCACAACATTACGGTAATGTTATCGTCCGCACACCATTGCCTCACATATGCCGCTTTATGAGAGGGTGAAAAGTCATGCCGATAAAAACAATCATCGTCCACCATCTGTTCGTCGAATGTACGCAGTTTATAGTGACGTAAATTGTATTCTTAGTCTTCCGCATTAACCGTTTTCTTAAGCTCAATAAGGGGACCACACCCTAACACTGGAGAATACCCCCATACAGTAACCCCAACTTCACAGTGCTTCACTGTAGGCACTACAGATAACGGCAGCTAACGTCATCCGGGCATTCGCCAAACCCAAATCCCTCCATTGGACTGCCGAAGGCTAAACCGTGATTCATAATTGAAAATCATTCGTTTCTAGTCACTAAATGTCCAGTGGGATCACTCATTCTTTTTAACTTCCTACGCAAAGTTACTATGCGAGCTGAACAGCTGGTGGCACTTTTGGAATTCGCGAGTCATCACTTCCATTGATTCACACTGTCTCTACTATCACCTCCGCAATGCTCGATGATCACTGTCCATCAGTAAGTGGGGCATTCATGGTCTAAGTTTAACCGTGGTTGCTCCTTAGCGATTCAACTCCACTATCATATCACCAACAGCCGATATAGGCAGCTTTAGAAGGGTTAAAATGTTCCTGGTGGATTGTGGCGCAATGGACCAAATAGTAGACCATATTATTCGTGAATACCAAATAAAAAGATATCAAGGAGACTGGAACGACTTCGTAATGCCCTTTCCAAAGCCTAGTACATGGATAGGTTCCTTGAATACAGAACTCTGATATTAGTAATGACTGTAAATTTTCACTTACTATAATTTTGTAAAGGGCAGTCAAACGAAAATGGAACACTCACCACAACGGGACCATGGAATGATTTCAGTCAAACGTAATCATCACACGCAATAAGACATTAATCCCACTGGGAGACGAGACAGTCAATTCCTGTTTCGTAGAATGGGATGATTCTTTCCGACATCATTCCTGGGCATTTTGACTTTGTGGCTCGTCACCGTTGCTGCTAAGTGTCTTAAAAGCTCTGCCCGTTGATTGTGCCTCCACGGCAGAGGAACTAGATGAGCAGATGGCCCCTACTGTCGAAGAAGGATAACCTTGTCGGCTCTTGCGTGAAATGCTTAGGATTTCTTTGGTGGGAGAGATGTGGGATTTTATCCACTGCTGGCTTTGCCGTTCGCCTCAGGCTGTCGGAATGCTGTCAGGTGGAATCATCCTAGTGCACGATAGCCCCGCCCCCACACTGAAAGTCGGGTGAAGGCTGCGCTTCAGCGATTTGCTTGGGAAACACTGCAGCATCCTTGGTACGGCCCGAATCTTTAAACGCGTGACTTTCACATCTTTGGTGACCTGAGGAAACGCATGCGTGGTCGTCGCATTCAGTCGGACCAGGAAGCGCAAGAGTGTGTGCAGGTGTGCTGCACCCGACCGCATTCCACGAAAAACGAATTGGTCGTTTCGTCTCCCAGTTTGATAAATGTCTTCGTGTGGTGTTTATTTTTGAATGGAATCATTCCATGGTATCATTGTGGTGGGTGTTCGGTTTTCATTTGTTATACACAGTTTGTTAATTTTTCATGTATTTTCTACATGTTATATTTCTGTTTCCGTTGTGTCACAAATTTCTGTAATTGTGTCATACATTGATCAGTAATAATAGTAACAATGCTATTTAATGTTACCTTTCTGAACGTAAACTGTCGCTCAACGACACAGAGAAGAATCTCGTTGTAAATATACTTTTTGTCTCAGTCTGCGAACCTTCGCATAACACGTAACATATAACTTGGCTACAACTCGTTCTTCTGCCAAAATGATTATTTTAAAACTGGTTATATCTTACATTGGCTTTTCTTATATCACTAGTTCATAGGGATTTACTGTGAAACAAGAAAATTATAAAAGTATATTTTAACCTATTATCTCCTAAAAAAGAACACAGCTTCCACAAACTTAGCGTATGGTCTCTATAAAGTGGTTAAAGGTAAATTTGTTTGCGTAAGTTAAAAAATAAAAAAAGGCTCCTAAATATTATCATTGCACGACAGAAAAATTGATGTTATTATGTAGGTTTCTACACAATATTTCATGCGTAACACAGTTTCTGAGGATTATCAACAGCTCTGCAACAAACGGAATAACAATAACATTTATTTCAAAAATCAGATAGATAAGACTCCAAATAAATAGAAGATGAAGCGAATTAAACCACTCAAACTGTCTGCCATAATACCCGTGTGATAATAATTGCTGGTAAGACAATTAGACCTGTCACCGCCAGTATGACATTAGAAAACGAAAATACTGACAGACAATGAAGTGAATAAAATAGGATAAACAGTCAAACGTCTCGTCGTTTGTTACTGTTTTTAGAGGTGGAGCACTAGCTAACAATGACAGATGAAACTGTGAACTGTTTAAGTAATTACACCGCTATTCATCTGTAGTGATCTACGAGACCCTCACAAAATCGAAATTAGGGTGGCCGAAGACAGATAGTAACGTAAATTCAAAAGACTCTGTTGTATACAGGAAAGTATGTTATTAGGCAGTTGCTAGCAAATGCGGGAAAACTTGAAGATGAGCAGTGTTTGGCGAAATGACCTGACATATTTTGACTGGATCAATCGTCATACATCTACAAGTGCATATCACGAGCGATTTAGGACTGAAAGATCAATAAACAGGGATTTTTGGAAGGGAAATGGTACATTTCTTTTTTATTTGTATCATTCACGTTCTGTTTTCCATATCCCGTCATTTCATATTTCCTGTAGTTTTTCCCTAGATGCATCCTCCCACTGTGGAACAATTAGCTCAGCACACCTTGTGCGTACATCATTTTCCATTCCTCTTGCTGGTCATAGCTTCTGAAGAACTTACTTCTTTGCCAGCACTATCTGATTACTTGTCATTTTGTATTTAATTAATACGGATTCCTTTCCATTCCATATGCTGCTAGATTTCTCCTGTATGTTCATATTGAGTCTCAGAACGCCAGTTTAACGTTCGTATTTTTCATAAACTGTATCATTAATTTCCTGATGAACTAATTTCTTTGCCAGCACTATCTAATTCCTTGTATTTAATTAATACGTACTCCTTTGCATTACATATGCTGCCAGCTTTATCCTGTTTGTTCACATTGAGTCTCAGAGTGCCAGTATAAGAGTTGACAGTTTTCATAAACTATACCCTTAATTTTCATTTATGGCCTACGAACAGTAAGTTTATATTGTTTTTATTACTCTTGGAGATGAGGCTTGTATGTACACCTAATTAAAAGGCCCTTTGTTTTGTGCCACATGCACTTCACTTTTTATGAAGCGTCTTACGTAGCCTGTCATAGCTGTCTGTTTTATGAGCGTAATAATTGCGTTATATAACTTACCCGTATCCGTTACCATATTACAGTTTTTGGTTATTCTCTTATCGTTAGCCTTTGTCTAGAAGTGTCTAGGTACATCTGTTAGCACTGAGGCTGGAAAGGTTTCGTGAGAAAGGACCTGCTGTTCTCTTTTTTGTTAACATGCCTCCACTTGGCTTGGCCTAATTTATGGCCATAATATAAAAAATTCGACCACTTTTGCTCTAATCCACTATTTATTTAAGTGCAATTTATGAACCAAATATCTTAATACCTGTAATTTACGACCCAAAACGATCGCCAGATGTTTATCCCTATCTTAATTTAACTTACAACATATCGTAACATCTTTTGTTTTTAGCCTCATCCTAATAACTATAACTTATGACCCAAAAATGAAGTCGCAGTGAAACGTGGCTGCCTAGACACTTTGAAGTTATGTGGATATGTGAAGCTAAAAGAATTCTAAGTGATATATTTAACATCTACCAGGAAACAGACCTGCACAGTGCTAATGCAAAATTATAACTTTTAAAAAAATATAAAGATAGTGTTGTCATAATATCAGTGGGTTAGAACAAATGCACCCATTATAATTTATGACCCAAAAAATGTCCCACGTACTATAACATCACTTTTAGGTTCCCTTAGAGCAGTCTGACACTATGGGATTGTAGCAGAATTGTAAATAAAACAGAATTCTACTAGGAGCATTTCTACGGACGTGTATGCAGACAGACTACAGCTCACCGACAAGACATTGCTAAATTACACTAATACTGCACGTTTCAATGAATTCTCGCATTGGTACCATTACCAACAGGTCCCCTACATTCAACCAATGTGGTTTTTAGTGAATTACTTTATATGTTATCGAAAAATTCCCATTTAAGTCGATCGAGCCTTCCTGCTATATTGTCTTGTGGGCTGTGGCGAAGTGTTACGATCAAAACAGCGCTTCTCTGGATTAGTTCGACATGTGTTGTCATGCCTCTTTGTTAAGGACTCCAAACGCTGGAACAGTACCCTAAAATTGTCACACTAGAGTTTTGTACACTATTTCTTCTACAGATATCTCTTACCAGAACCCATTCAACAAATCTATCCTTTATCCACCTTACCTAATATTGATTTCATGTGATCATTCCATCACATACCGCTTCCTTGTAGTGTCCCAAATACCTATACGATACGACAGCTCAATATATTCCCACTAATATTGTAACGGGGTAATATCGGGTTCACTATCTCCTATTGCCATTACCTTACATTAGACCACATTTAAAGAGAACTGCTTTTCGTTACTCAAAGAGGGGAAATTTCAAAGGGTTCAAATGGCTCTGAGCACTATGGGACTTAACAGCTGTGGTCATCAGTCCCCTAGAACTTAGAACTACTTAAACCTAACTAACCTAAGGACATCACACACATCCATACCCGAGGCAGGATTCGAACCTGCGACCGTAGCAGTCGCACGGTTCCGGACTGCGCGCCTAGAACCGCGAGACCACCGCGGCCGGCGGGGAAATTTTGCCGAAGTATTTCTTCAGTTCCTTACGACCGTCCAGCGACGGTATTAACATGTCAGTTTAAAAGCATTCGTCCGAAAATTTGAGAAGTTTATGTGTCATGCAATAGTTTTAAGAAATGCAACAGCAATACTCCTCACAACTTTGATAACACCCTACGTTACACAATATAAAATCGAAGTGTACTCTCATCACTATCAGTATTACCATTGCGAATATATGGCTGCGGACCACCGTTATCGGAACGTACAACAGGGGGAATTCTGTTTCTTCTAATCATATCTGATTCTGTTTGAGAAGGGCAGTCTATGTCACTCTCTGTTTTGATTTGCTAAACTTTCTTTCGGCTGCCGCTTCTACCAGTGGACTTACTAATTTAGTGGCTTTTTTTTATTTTTATTTTTTTTGTTTTGTTTTGGAAGCAGCTTGCGCGTAGGAGCCTATAACTGATCGGAGTGTTTTCTCAAACCATTCAAGCAGTAAGGCAGTCAACGTGAGAAAACGCTCAAGTAAACTACTGAGAGGTATGCTGTATTAAACATTTCTGGTAATTTTCTAAAATTCCCTACCACTTCTGGGACTAAAAATGGTTAAACGGCTCTGAGCACTATGGGACTTAACATCTAACCTAAGGACATAACTTTCTCTGCCTCGTGATGACTGGGTGTTGTGTGATGTCCTTAGGTTAGTTAGGTTTAAGTAGTTCTAAGTTCTAGGGGACTGATGACCATAGATGTTAAGTCCCATAGAGCTCAGAGCCATTTTAAGAACATAACACTCATCCATGCTCGAGGCAGAATTCGAACCTGCGACTGCAACGGTCGCGAGGTTCCAGACTGAAGTGCCTAGAACCGCTCCGCCACACCGGCCGGCCTTCTGGGACTCTCAGTTTTAATATATATGTACAGGGTGGTCGGAAATTCCCGTACAGAATTCTGGACTTGTAGAGGGGAATGAGTACATCTTATTTTGAATAGGAACCCAAGTCCGGAAACGTCACCCAACGAGACTACAGAGCGTCAAAGTTAGAGGTGCGGACGTCTGTAAATGTACGTATACAATTGGTGGTTCCGTGATGATGTTACAGACTTTCTAGGATGATGGAGAACGATAAACGTATTAATTTGACGTAAGGATCTGTGTACCGGAAACGAACGAGTCGAAAGGTATAAAGGAAAATCTTTTTGATACCTCTGACAGTTGAATACATGTACCGCTTCTTGTGCTGCGAAGAGTGTTGGGCTGGTAACATTCAATGGTGGCAGTGTGGACAAAAACGAGAAAAAATGTCCAATAAACGTGGGCTCTAAAGTGCGTACCTTAACAGCTATGAACACTTGCTCAGTAGAGGAGATGAACGAATGATCGTAGCTCATGACAAGTGAATTGGTCGTCGAAGCACCATACAATGGCCCGCACGTTCACCGGATCTCACGTTCCAGGATTTGTTTCTGTGGGGAAAGTTGAAGGATATTTGCTATCGTGATGCACCGACAACGCCTGACAACATGTGTCACTGCATTGTCAATGCATGTGCGAACATTACGGAAGGCGAACTACTCGCTGTTGAGAGGAATGTCGTTACACGTATTGCCAAATGAACTGAGGTTGACGGACATCATTTTGATCATTTATTGCATTAATGTGGTATTTACAGGTAATCACCCTGTAACAGCACGTGTTCTCAGAAATGATAACTTCACAAAGGTACGTGTATCACATTGAAACAACCGAAATCAAATGTTCAAACGTACCTCCATTCTGTATTTTAATTTAAAAAACTTACCTATTACCAACTGTTCGTCTAAAATTGTGAGCCATATGTTTGTGACTATTACAGCACCATCTATCACAAAGCGAAAAAATTGGTCCGACTAAAACATTCATATTTGTTTACGTACTAAACGAATATGTAATAATGAAACGTCCCCTTAGAAAAATTAATGAATTACTGTGCTGATAAACCTCTTGCATTATTTAATTTTCAAACAGCTGAGCAGAACTGAACGTACTCAGACATTTCGCTCTTTACCTATTCTGATCAACACTAAACTGACACACAATATTTTTAGCGCAACGCAATCTGACTTTTAATAATCCCTACAAAAGAATGGCCCTGACTAACAATAACCTATACCGTTCAATCACTTACCTCACAAAAATCTTCATTACTCGAACTACTGCATTACAGCGAGCGCTGATACTGCCAGCTAAATAAAAGGTTCTAACTACTGAAGGCACTAACTACTGATAGGCATGGTTAGCAAATGAAAGATTTTGATAGAGAACAAACCATGTATTTACCTTAATGGTGTTCAAAAGTCATAATATATATAGCAGTTCATGACATCCAGTCTTACAAATTTACTGTCTCTGATGGATACACCTCCAGATCATCCGCTCTCAAAACTCGGCCATTTCTCTCCCCACATCCACCACTGCTGGCGGCTCACCTCCAACTGCGGAACACTACGCGCTGATGACAGCCAACTGCCCAACAGTACAATAGCATTTACTCCAACAATGCAAACCAACCACAGCCTTCACACAGCACAGTCAGTGATTTTCATATAGAGCGCTACGTGGCGTTACCAACATAAAAACCTAAACAGCCTACTTTATATATATATATATATATATATATATATATATATATATATAGTGGTTCTCAGACAACGTTCTGAGAATATATTGAAAGGTATGTGCTGGGATTCGATCAGGATAGAGCCAGTGAAAAATGTTGGTAGATCCCAACCGCAAGGTTGGACGAGTAGTACATCTTGGAGTAGTAAGATCTTTGACAGCTAACAGAGCTAGGTGCACGCGGTAAAAGTTTGAGTAGTGGTGAGGAGATGCGCAGAGATAGCAGACGTGTTTCGAATCGGAGCTAGATGCTTGCAGGAGGCAGCCGGGTCGTGACAGCATCAAAGTAAGAATTGGCGCTACGCACATAATAAGCTATATATTCAGCGAAACTCGGCAAATACCTGGGGAAACTAGAAAGATTAATTAATAAAATAGGTTTTCTTTGGTTAAATAATGTCTAAAAGCTAGACAGATACACCATTGTTGATGCAATAAGCGTTTTGTGAATCTTTCTCGTAAATCCATTCTATAGAAGTTTTTTTTAGTTTTTCACATGTGCCTTAAAAGTTTGAACAATAGATATTTTTTGGATAAAATTATTCATCTCACCCCTTATGTCGCTCTCCGCATCCTGTGCTTGCATTGAACCAAAAGGTACACTAAAGTAAAGTTCCCGTGAGTAAAGCAAATAATTTCATTTATCAGAGTAAAATAATCTATATGCCATTGCACAGTTAGCATATTATTCAGATCAGGACAGAATTTTTATTAAGTAACAAACAGGGCCAAAATGAGTAAAGTTGTCTGGAATGACAATTTTATGCCATTCCATTACGGCTGAGTTGAATATATGTTTTGTTATCGGCTAAACGGGAAGGAGTGCACGAGCTAAGTCCACAGACGCAGTCAGATGCAGGTTGGCGACTTTCATTTATTTTTACCACTGAACTTTCATGCAGTCAGATGTGTATTTTGAGTATTAATTTTCCAACAATATATTCATGCAGTCAGATAAAGTTCAGTTCAGTTAAATACACAGTCAGATGCAAGTTTTATTAAAGTCTAAAGCAGTCTAATGCAGTTCAGTCTAGTTTAAATGGAGAAGTTTTATTAACAACACTTTCAATTTCAAGTTAAGCAACACTGCGCTGACGTAGTACTATGTCATATATATATATATTCTCTGAACGTTGTCTGAGAAATATGGAACTTAGTAAATTATATGTAAAAGTATAATAGCGCTTAGTGAAATGTACTTGGGTACGGTGGGGGTAGGCAGTCTTGTCTTTTTCTTGGATCCGCACTTGATTGACCCTAGACACAAACCTTTCGCGAACGTACTTGACATAGTACTACGTCAGCGCAGTGCTGCTTAACCTGAAGACTTAAATACGCGCTCATGTGTCCGGGGTGAAGGCATCCTCGTTCTGATACGAGGAGCTCTTACGCTGCCTTGCCTGCAGTTACGCGACCTCCCAGCGAAACAGGAGCCATGGGCAAAAAGCACCATAGGCGTGGGCAATTGTCGGCGCGGCCTTTGGGACTTAAAACCGCGCCGCGAGAGGCGCTGGCTGGCGTGCCTCGGCCAGCCGCAGAAGCAGCAGCGGCGTCGCCGATAGCCACGGACACGCGATGCCTGCCGACGCGCTTTCGCTCGCCGCGCCCCCGTGCTACGTCACGTCTGCACGTCACGAAACATCCACCAATTACTTGCTGTCTCAACCTGTTTATGACCACTTCCAGTTCTACACAATATACACTACTGGCCATTAAAATTGCTACACCACGAAGATGGCGTGCTACAGACGCGAAATTTAACCGACACAAAGAAGATGCTATGATATGCAAGTGATTAGCTTTTCAGAGCATTCACACAAGTTTGGCGCCGGTGGCGACACCTACGATTTGCTGACATGCCGAAAGTGTCCAACCGATTTCTCATACACAAACAGCAGTTGACCGGCGTTGCCTGGTGAAACGTTGTTGTGATGCCTCGTGTAAGGAGGAGAAGTGCGTACCATCACGTTTCCGACTTAGATGAATGTCGGATTGTAGCCTATCGCGACTGCGGTTTATCGTATCGCGACATTGCTGCTCGCGTTGGTCGATATCCAATGACTGTTAGCAGAATATGGAATCGGTGGGTACAGGAGGGTAATACGGAACGCCGTGCTGGATCCCAACGGCCTCGCATCACTAACAGTTGAGATGACAGGCATCATATCCGCATGGCTGTAACGGATCGTGCAGCCACGTCTCGATCCGTGAGTCAACAGATGGGGACGTTTGCAAGACAACAACCATCTGCACGTACAGTTGGACGACGTTTGCAGCAGCACGGACTATTAGCTCGGAGGCCATGGCTGCGGTTACCCTTGACGCTGCATCACGGACTGGAGGGCCTGCGATGGTGTACTCAACGACGAATCTGGGTGCACGAATGGCAAAACGTCATTTTTTTCGGATGAGTCGAGGTTCTGTTTACAGCATCATGATAGTCGGCGACATCGTGGTGAACGCACATTGGAAGCGTGTATTCGTCATCGCCATACCGGCGTATCACCCGGCATGGTGGGATGGGGTGCCATTGCTTAGACGTCCCGGTCACATCTCGTTCGTATTCACGGCACTTTGAACAGTGGACGTTACATTTCAGATGTGTTACGACCCGTGGCTCTACCTTCATTTGATCCCTGCGAAACGCTACATGTCAGCAGGATAATGTACGACCGCATGTTGGAGGTCGTGTACGGGCCTTTCTGGATACAGAAAATGATCGACTGCTACCCTGGCCAGCACATTCTCCAGATCTCTCACCAATTGAAAACGTCTGGTCAATGGTGGCCGAGCAACTGCCTCGTCACAATACGCCAGTCACTACTCTTGATGAACTATGGTATCGTGCTGAGCCTGCATGGGCAGCTGTACCTGTTCACGTCATCCAAGCTCTGTTTGACTCAATGTCCAGGCGCATCAAGGCCGTTAATACGGCCAGAAGTGGTTGTTCTGGGTACTGATTTCTCGGGATCTATGCATAAAAACTGCGTGAAAATGTAATCACATATCAGTTCTAGTATAATATATTCGTCCAATGAATACTCGCTTATCATCTGCATTTCTTCTTGGTGTAGCAGTTTTAATGGCCAGTAGTGTAGCTCCCTACGCTGGATAAGAGTAACTGTTCATTTGCGTGAACACGCTTCTGCAACGGATGTGGGTTATACTGAACTACGAGGGGTAGTCATACTGCTTTAACTATCACCTCCAAAATATCAAGACTGACCACGAAACTTCGTGTTGAGGGTAAGCCATCTCCACATGTCCCTACACTGAGGTGACAGAAATCATGCGACAGCGATATGTACGTACACGGATAGCGGCAGTATCGCGTACTCAAGGTGTAAAAGGCCGGTGTATTGGCAGAACTGTCGTTTGTACTTGGTGATTCATGTAGAAAAGTGTCCGATGTTAATGTGGCCGCAAACGGACTATGAACGCGGAATGGTAGTTGGAGCTAGACGCACAGGACATTCCATTTAGGAAATCGCTAGAGCATTTACCGACCGAGAGCAGCAGCGTTTGCGAAGTGGTGTCAGTGCTGACAGACGAGAAACACTGCGAGAAATAACCGCAGAAAACAAAGTGGGAAGTACGTCGAACGTATCCGTTAGGGCAGTGCGGCGAAATTTGGCTTTAATGGGCTATGGGGGCAGACGACAGACGCGAGTGTCCTTGCTAACAGCGTGACATCGCCTGCAGTGGCTCTCCTGGGATCACGACATATTGGTTGGACCCTAAACGACTGGAAAACCGTAGCCCTCTGAGATGAGTCCCGATTTCAGTTTGCAAGAGCTGATGGTAGGGTTCAAATGTGGCGTAGACCCCACGGAGCCAAAGACCCAAGTTGTCAACAAGGCACTGTGCGGGCTTCTATGTTGTAGGCTATGTTCATCTGAAACGGCCAAGGTCCCCCAGATCTTGGACTACTTGGTGACCATTTGCAGCCATTCACGTACTTCATTTTCCGAAACAACGACGAAATTTTAATGGATGACAATGCGCCATGTCACCAGGCCTTAGTTGTCTGTAGTTAATTTGAAGAACATTCTGGACAATTCGGGCGAATGGTTTGGCATCGACATGAATCCCGTCGGACATTTATGGGCCATAATCAAGAGTTCACTTCTTGCACAAAATCTTGCACCGGCAACACTTTCTTAATTGTGAACGGCTATAGAGGCAGCATGCCTCAGTGGTTTCTGCAAGCGACTTCTAGTCTCTTGTTAAGTACATGTCGCCTACACTAAGACGGGCAAAACGACGTCCAGCTCGATACTAGGAGGTATTCTATGAATTTTCTCACCTCGGTGTGCTTCTATACAATAAATTTCTCCAACTATGAACGACTTGGTGCACACCTTCGTCCTAAAACTATTCCTTTTGGCTATTCAGGAAACGTTCTACGTTGAAAATCACCTCGTCATCATTCTTGAACTCCCTGTCATGCAGCCGTTCCTTCGTCTGGGCAAAGACGAGGAAGTCACTGGGTGCTATGACAGGAATATGCGGAGTGTGAAGGAATAGGGGAGGCAAAATTTGATACCTAAAAGCGTGGCATGTGCGACTGTAGAACGGTCTGACCAAAAAGCCTCCTTCGATAGCTTCCCACGACACCTCCTCTTGACAGGCCTCCATAAGTTCGACACAAAATTTCGGCAGTATGTTCCTCAGACGGTTATCCCCTTAAAGGCAAAGTCTGTTAGCAGTACCAAAAAACAGTCACATCACCTTGCGCAATTATGGTTGTATCTTTGACTTCTTCGACGATGGTGAATCCTGAGGTTTCGACTGTTACTGTGCGCCGTGGTATCAGTGTCACCGTGACACACACTGCTCTCGACCAATGGTGAATAAGAGGCTAAAGAGGTAATTTCGATTAGTCTGACACAGTTAAAACATTTATTCTGCTTTCTTGACCGAGCGGAATTTCTTAGAGGGTGTGAGCAATCGCTTCATCCAACCTGCGGCGACGTCTGTCATTTCCAAGATTTTGAAAACTGATCAATGACCGATTGTGATACGTCAGACTTCGAGCACCAGGATCTCCACTTCATTTGCAGTTCCCATTTCCTCACAGCGATATGGTCACATTGTTCTCCGTCATTCAAACTTGTTTGACCATACTGGAAGCGACTGAAGGGATTGTTGCAGCGTTGTTCAACTTCAACGTATTAATGCACGAATATCACTTTATCAATAGTCTGCAGCATTTGGTTTCGGCTCCTCTAGCGTCGTACTACGGTAAGTTGACGGTGGGATTACACACTGAGGGGGGGAAATATCATGGGATGTCTCCTAATGTATTGTTGGACGTCCTTTTGCCTGCGTAGTGCAGTAGCTCGATGTGGCATGAACTAACATGTCGTTGGATGTCATCTGGGGAAATATTGAGCCATGCTGCCTCCAGAGCTGTCCCTAATTGTGAAAGTGATGCCGGAGTAGGATTTTGTGCACGAACTGACCTCTCTATTAAGTGCCATAAATGTTCGATTCATGTCGGACGATCCTGGTGGTCCAATGAATCGTTCGACTGTTCAGAATATTGTTCAAACAAATTGTGAAAAACTGTTGTGCGCTGACATGACGCACTGTTATCCATAAAAATTACATCGTTGTTTGGCTGCAAATCGTCTCCAAGTATCCAAACATAGCCATTTCCAATCAATCATCGGTTCAGGTGGACCAGAGGACCCAGTCCATTCCAGGTAAACACAGGCTACACCATTAGGGAGTCATCACCAGCTTGCACAGTACCTTGTTGACAACTTGGCTCCGTGGCTTCTTGCGGATTTTACCACATTCAAGTCCTACCATCAGCTCTTCTCAACCGGAATCAGGAATCATACGACCGGGCCAAGGTTTTCCACGAGCCCAGGAGAAGCGTGCTGGTAGCAAAGGCTCCTGGGTCGCGGTCATCTTCTGTCATAGCTCATACACACCAAATTTCGGCGCACCATCCTAACGGATACGTTCACCTTTCATCCCACACTGATTTCTGCGGTATTTCACGCATTGTTTGCTTGTCTATTATCACTGACACCTATATGCAAATACCCCTGCTCTTGGTCGGTAAGTGCATTACATTTATCGTTTTCCATGGATCTCTTGGAGGGGGAGTCTCTGGGATGTGGAAAGAGTCAAAGATTTTTTTTTTCTCAGTGAAGGCCGCCGGCCACTGCGTTGTCCGTGGTGTGAGGCAAGGCCTGAAACATGATATTCTTGGCACACTCCTGACAATGTGGATCTCGCAGTACTGAATTCCCTAACGATTTCCGACATGGAATGCCCCATGCGTCTGGCTGCAACTACCATTCCGCATTCGAAGTCTATTAATTCCCCTCGTGCGGCCACAATCATTTTGGAAACCTTTTCACACGAATAAAAAATGACAGCTCAGCCATTGCACTGCCCTCTTAGACTTTGTGTACGTGATACTACCCCTATGTGTATATGTACATATTGATATTCCATGACTTTTGTCGCCTCATTGTAATGTGTAGCAAGACTGAAGATGTATGCCTTCAAACCGACACAAAAGTTACGGTACTGTATCGTTCCTATGTGATAAATAAAATAATATAATTATTTTTTGTACAGGGTGTTTGAAAAAGAAACATGCTATTTCACTAGTCTGTATCTCCTACAATACGTAATCCACATGAATGAACTAACGAACGTCGGCTGAATTATAACTTACCCGTACGACTATTAAGTAATTATTTTCAACGGAACCATTTCCTTTTACAAGGTTATACCTTTTACACGATCCGCTCGTAGCTGAGTGGTAGACTGACTGCCGTGTGGAGGACTCGGGTTCGATTCCTAATACCGCTAGGAATTTTCCCTTGGTCAGAGGATTGGAACGTCTCTACTCAGCTTCGTGAAGCCAACTGAGGACTCATTCGACCGATTAGTAGCGGTTCCAAGGACAGGAAACCCGACGACCGGGAAAATGGTTAGCTGACCTCATGCCCATCCATATCGCATACAATGACTCAATCAGCATAACATGACACGGCGGTCGGTCGGGACCAGAACGCGGAACTTTACCTTTATACCTTTCACATGCATGCACATACGATAGTCTGGAGTTTTAATCGCAAATGTCAAGATGTCCTCCACCTGACACGTAATAATCAGTGTCACAGTAATTAATATCGCTTATATTTTTGAATGTCTGGAGTTACTGCATTCACTACTCTCAAAAAAAAAAAAAAAAAAAAAAAAATGGCTCTGAGCACTATGGGACTCAACTGCTGAGGTCATTAGTCCCCTAGAACTTGGAACTAGTTAAACCTAACTAACCTAAGGACATCACACACATCCATGCCCGAGGCAGGATTCGAACCTGCGACCGTAGCGGTCTCGCGGTTTCAGACTGCAGCGCCAGAACCGCGCGGCCACTTTGGCCGGCTCACTACTCTCACTCTGCAGCGTTGTAATATATCCAGATTTGTTGGCAAAGTGTGGCACACATGCATATTCTTTTACAAACTTTATACATTCACACACACACGCGCCCGGGCGCTCCAACGCACAACAATAACAACAGCAAAACATACGTGGTGTGATATCAAGCGACTGGAAAGGCCAATGATGCAATGCGAGAAGCGAACGACCCTTACGGCTGTGGTGTCATCACCCTTGGGGGGAGGAGGGAGGGGGGGAGAGAATAAGACTACCAGTCTTCTTTCACGTCAATAAGGTCTCTGACCTTTTCTGAAATTATTACTGTTTGTATAGACACGGCTGCTCTGCTGAGTTTTATCTGTATAGCTGTTTCTTGTCAGATTTCATAAGATTTGTTCTATTAGACGAACGTAGAGAAACAAGATACGATGTCCTTCTGTTCCGAGTGTGTAACTGCATTGAGGCAAAAATTACAGAAAACGCACCATTTCAGTATTCGGTAAAATCAATTCATCTTGGTGAGTCAAATATAAATGGCGCGGCTGTTTTTTACTTAAATACCACTAAATTATTACCTGACTTCCAGAACATTTTTGCCTACTCCTAATTTTCAGAGAATGGTGAACATCTATACGCTAGTAAAGAGAAGTAATGTTTTTTCGTGGCGGTCGGGGATGTTAAAGAACCGAGCTGTGTTGGGGCAGCTCACTGTTAAAGAAATCTTCTTACACGCATGTGACAGTGTGACTGTGCTCCGCTATTTTGGAAAATGAAGTTTCCGGCATGTTCTCGTAACTGAGAAAAAAATCAGATGAACGAGGCAGCGAATGACGGAGACCTCAACCAACAGCATCATCGAACGACAACTTACAACTGGCACCAAGACATACTTTTAATTTTAATGCAAATGATAAAAATCTTGACAAATTTCTATCTTTATTTATGTGTGAGATAGCGTCTTGTGAAATTTTTGAAATACCCCCTAGTACTAGATTTCTTTGTTCTATACTGCATTTAGGGAGTTTTACAAATGGATTTATCGGCTGTGTCTATCGCGTACGAATGCACGTGTGTGTGGTCGCAGCATGAAAAATATCTTCACATACTACGAGGGGTGGTGCACTAACCGACTGGCCGAAACTTTTTAGTCATTTCTGTATCGTTGCGTGCAAAATTTTTTTCTATTTCAAAATTCGTGCAAACAGTGAAAGATCTCACAGTACTAAATTCCAGTCGGACCTTGTAAATGGCGAAATGCCACGCGTCATTATGTATTCTTCACAACAAATTCACTCATTGCTTCAAAGGTGAATGTGCGAATGTTGAACTAGTCGTTGCGTGATCAACAACAATTTCTTAAAAAGTAACCACCAACATTATTTTTCGGATTCCACTACGATAGCTACTTCTCCAGAGACGAAAATAGATTCTTTCGCCACCTGATATCTTATTTAGAGTTTGATTTACACATCAACCCTCAATGTTTGCCGAATTAGTTTCCCTGCGCTCAATATTCTTCATGAAAGATTCACGATATCGAAATTATGGCTTGGACAAGTGAAAGTACGATAAAGAGATGAGTTATTTCAGGTAAGGAAACTCTGTTCTACTTAAACTGAATGATGGACCTACTGATAAAAAATTGAAGATGTGTTACGAAAGGAGAATCCTATCGTAGTGTTGCTTTTGTCAAAAGTAAATGAGATATATTTTCAATATGAGTCTTACGTATTTATCCTAACCTTGTTACTCTACGTTTTCATGGCAGCGAAGGTGAGAGTGTACTGTGCCGTCAGCCTTGCTCTCATATTCAGCACATTTGTCGGTTACTTTTGCAACTATTTCCCTAAATATGTCTCTACGCTCATTCTTTCACAAGCTACTGATTTTGTACCCATTTCTATCCAGTGACTGCTCCAGTTTCACGACAGGAAGTTTAAAAATCTATAGTACATGGAAATGCTCATCTTTTTGAGTATTTTTACCTGTTAGAAATTTAGTAGCGATAAATCTAAATTTTTGCAAAATATTTGATGAGTGTTTGCTGTATAAGACGATTGCGAAAAATCATGTATTATGTTATAGTTTTCGTTGACATTGTCACTACCCTGTGCAAACCAGAATATCATTGAGATGCTTGGCCACCGCAAGCAAGAATGCACTATTTGAAACATATTTGGAATATTCTCTGCAAGGTTGTGGGAATATGTGCAGGTATAATGGGCAATTTCTTCCTAACTGATATGCGAAGACTACAAAGGATTCGATATCCTTTGAGAGCTCACTGAGGCTTGGATAAGTATGGACAGCACCCAAAAAGCATGACATTATTGCTCTTTATTGTTGCAGTAACATGAAAGATTAGAAAGGAACGAAGTAAAACCACGTTCAGCGTCCCGTCGACGATGACGTCACTGCAGTCAGAGAACAATGTCAGATATGAAAAGGATTGGGAACTAAAGTGCCTGTGTCGCTCTCAAAAGAAGCATTTCGCCATATTATCAGTTCTTTCCACGAGTCTTCCTTATTTCGAGTATTTTGTGGAGTCATTCAAGAGATATGAGTAAACTACAGGATGAGCTACTGTTTATTGTTTTCTTTTATCAGCATATGCACAATAAATGTGCCAATACTGTAGCTATACATGTTTCAGTGGTTCGTTTCGTATTTCGTCATGAGTACCAGTGACTGTAGCCATTTCGATATGCTTCTGACAGGTTTTTTTTAATCGTTATCCAAAATTCGTATTTAAATCTCAGTATGAGTACATATTTTAACACACAAACATTAAAAATAAGTAACTGAAAAACAAGACATATTAGTAGGCATGCGTTGGCGGCTATGGCCCAAAAATGACCTGGAACGATCGACTTTACCTTGAGTACATGACGCCATCATCACACAAACCCTGTCTCCGTCTCCCCTCTCCTCTCCTCCAGCAAGGGCGTAATATTTTAACAGGACGACCAACAAAAGCCTAGCATTTCAGCCACCATAAAAATGTAACTGCTCATTATGAGGCCCCATAACCTACAACTTGAGTGTGCTCAAAAGTATCTGAGCATCTGAAATTTTTATGCCTTGCAAAAAAATTTTTATTCCCAAAAATTATATGACGGGTGAATCTTGTACTATGTGGCACTAAATGTGTTTTAGGTACTAGTTTTGACAGATATATATATATATATATATATATATATATATATATATATATATATATATATATATATGTGTGTGTGTGTGTGTGTGTGTGTGTGTGTGGCCGTTAGTATTTATGTGTTACATACGTTTTGCTGACGTATTTTAGATGTAGAAATATTGCAAGTTACCCCCTCTACATAATTTTTGGATAAATGCTTTCGAATGAGGCACAAAAAACTAGGAGCGGTTTGGCACTTTCGAGCACGGCAAAGATAGCTGCTCTGAACCTACATTGTGATCGGCTGTTTCGCCTTAACGGCCTGGAAAGGACTGGGGTGTGAATGGCTTTTTTTCATTTTAATGGCCACCGCTACTCCAAGAAACGAGGTGTGGCTTCTAGGCTTGTCAATGATATTATACATAACAGGAGCTTGGCTTGTCACATGATGATGATGGCGTCTTAGATAAGGCTACGCGTGTTGTGACGTGGTGTGTAGTATAGCTGTGAGGCTTCTAGCTAAATTGCATTTCTCAGCGTCACGTAAGTGGTTCTAGGCTTGTCAATGATGTTATACATAACAGGAACTTGGCTTGTCACATGATGATGATGACGTCTTGGATAAGACTACGCGTGTTGTGACGTGGTGTGTAGTATAGCTGTGAGGCTTCTAGCTAACTTGCATTTCTCAGGGTCACGTAAGTGTAAATTTCTTCCTTTTAGTATATGGCCATCCATTCACACTGATTGTCGCAGTACTGTACCCTTTCTGCCGGTATTAGTCACTCGGCACAAAAACCCCACAACCTGAGACTCATCGCTTATACATTTTCTTATGTTTCTAGAATACAAAAAACTCTTTCGTAAACTGCACCAGGAACCGCTTTGAGAAATATTAGCAGCATAAGAAAAATTGTTACTAATACATGCATTAATTATAAAACTGTCCTTGGCAGAGAAAATTGCAAAAGAGTATAATCATCTTTGCGTATCTCACATGACTGGATCGTGCTCGATAGTTTTAAAGTCTATATCAATACCAAGTTACTGTAAAAGATAAATGAATATTCGTTACATAAATAAAGAACAATTAGAGAAAAAGGCTTCTTGTTGATTATTTAGTTATTACTGTGGATACCGCAAAAAGTAAGATTACAGTACCAGTGTAATTGCCAAATAGTGTACGCCAACTACTTGGTTGTTTACGAGATATTTAAGACTGTATGAGCTACTAAACACGTATCATCTCGGTTCAATCCCGCGTCCGGCCATCCAGATTTAGGTTTTCCGTGATTTCCCTAAATCGCTCCAGGCAAATGCCGGGATGGTTCCTTTCAAAGGGCACGGCCGACTTCCTTCCCCATCCTTCCCTAATCTGATGAGACCGATGACCTCGCTGTCTGGTCTCCTTCCCCCAACAAACCAACCAACCACGTATCATCTCTTGCACAAACCAAAGAAGTATTGAAAATAATGTTTGAAGTTTTTACCTTGTCAACGGGAGCGTAGCCAGAGAAGAGGAATTCACATAACAATTTGCTATGCAGAAGTACAGCCTTCACTGTGGAATGGCCGCAAGACGCAGACAATGAATGCCGCTTCCGAGTAGAAGCTGCAAAAGTAACGAAGACAAACATGGACAACAGTAGCGTAATTTACAGATGAGATGATAGTGATATCAATAATGAATGAATATCCTCTCAGTGAAGAATAAACTAATTACAGAAACTTAAAGTAGCTCACAGATAAAATGAAGCAGAGAGTGGAGTAGAGTAATGACGTTAACATCTTGTTTTTCTCTGCCATAGCGCCTGTCCGTCTAGTACGGGGTACGCTTCTTATGGATTTCCCAAATTTCATTTTGTTATTTATCTATGGGGTCGGTTGCCATTCCTGACGTCACAGCCAAGCATTTGTTTAAACGAGTGTGGGACAGGGTCTAAAAACTACGCTCGGGTTTGTCCCTGTACCAGCCCACGGTTGTTAATCCACCTCGCGGATTCGATACTGATTTGGCTCACTTTCTTGTCTCCCAAGCTACTGAGTTCTGTGTTCCGCTATATGAGGAGGTCAACAATAATCCCATATAACCGAACGAAGTAATAGGTCATGTATCAGCAAATGCCTGAAATGTGATAATGTAACATATATGTAGACTGAAGCGACGAATGAAAATGTTTGCCAATGCTGTGATTCGAAGCTACGTCTACCGCTCATGAGGCAGTCAGGCTAACAACTACACCACTCTGGCGCATTGGCTTTCTACCACTGCACGCCTTCCTCAGCAGTTCCAATTCCCATTCGGTCAGCATATACACATCATAGACGTATAATACTTGAAAGTGTCTCTGAAACCACACAATTTCTTTTGATTAAAGCACCTATGAACGTGTTTCAGGCAGGATCCGCCGTTTCGTTCGATGCCGAGGTGCTGTTCCAGTATAGATAAAGAGCCTCTATAGCGCTGTTCGAGTTTAGGGGGAATATCATGTGGGATTAGGGATGAATGGGAATTAGTTTGAGGAATGAGGCGTGCTAGGGCAGTATGTGCAGATGCGCAAAGCAATTGTCCCTGGCGACGTAGTGGTTAGCGCTCTATCTAACTAGCAGGAGATATGGTTTAGAATACCAGCTTTCGTAAAAATTTTCATTCGTCGCTTTAGTGTGCATATGTTGTTGTTGTTGTGGTCTTCAGTCCTGGGGCTGGTTTGATGCAGCTCTCCATGCTACTCTATCCTGTGCAAGCTTCTTCATCTCCCAGTACTCACTGCAACCTACATCGTTCTGAATCTGTTTAGTGTATTCATCTCTTGATCTCCCTCTACGATTTTTATCTTCCACGCTACCCTCCAATGCTAAATTTGTGATCCCTTGGTGTCTCGGAACGTATCCTACCAACCGGTCCCTTCTTATTGTCAAGTTGTGCCACAAACTCCTCTTCTCCCCAATTCTATTCAATACGTCCTCATTAGTTATGTGATCTACCAATCTAATCTTCAGCATTCTTCTGTAGCACCACATTTCGAAAGCTTCTATTCTCTTCTTGTCCAAACTGTTTATCGTCCATGTTTCACTTCCATACATGGCTACACTCCATACAAATACTTTCAGAAACGACTTCCTGACACTTAAATCTATACTCGATGTTAACAAATTTCTCTTCTTCAGAAACGCTTTCCTTGCCATTGCCAGTCTACAATTTATATCCTCTCTACTTCGACCATCATCAGTTATTTAGCTCCCCAAATAGCAAAACTCCTTTACTACCTTTAGGGTCTCATTTCCTAATCTAATTTCCTCAGCATCACCCGACTTAATTCGACTACATTCCATTATCCTCGTTTTGCTTTTGTTGATGTTCATCTTACACCCTCCTTTCAAGACACTGTCCATTCCGTTCAACTGCTCTTCCAAGTCCTTTGCTGTCTCTGACAGAATTACAATGTCATCGGCGAACCTCAAAGTTTTTATGTCTTCTCCATGCATGTTAATACCTACTCCGAACTTTTCTTTTGTTTCCTTTACTGTTTGCTCAATATACATATTGAATAGCATCGGGGAGAGGCTACAACCCTGTCTCACTCTCTTCCCATTCACTGCTTCCCTTTCATGTCCCTCGACTCTTATAACTGCCATCTGCTTTCTATATAAATTGTAAATAGCCTTTCGCTCCTGTATTTTACCCCTGCCACCTTCAGGATTTGAAAGAGTGTATTCCAGTCAACATTGTCAAAAGCTTTCTCTTACAAGGGGAGGCCGCCAATTGTGAAATTCAGATTCGATTCATACTGCGCATAATGAAAGCTCATGGCCAGAGGTGTAATGTGGCAAAGCACCAAGATGCACTTCGCAGCCGTTGTCGAGAAAATTGACAGTTAAAAGAAACCGTTGCCGTGAAATACTCTCTACGATTAGTAATTTTCTACAGCGTGGTGGTGCAGGGGTAAGCGCTCGGGTTCGTAATTTTTAGTATTTGTTTTTTGTAATATATATATATATATATATATATATATATATATATATATATAATTCCCGGCAATCAGTTGCAACAATTATGCATATAATAAGTTGTTGAAAGTCGTTTGTCGTGGAAAAACTGGCGACTTCGAACATCATTATGTTTTCCGCAAACAAAGTTGTATTTCACAAATGTTATTAATTGTCTTCATAATGTTAACCACGTATAGTTAACGGAAGACGTAGAAACGAATACGTATAGCGTAAGTCAAACATTCGAATTAGAATAGAGACCCCACGAACACAAACTTGCTGTGGCAGGTACGAAATATAAACTCCGTTCCTCGCTCGTTACACTTGAAGGACAGATGTTGAACGAGCCGAAACGAGCCGCCCCATAACAGCGTAGTTGCCTGCTAACTTCAAAAGAATGTAGTTGCGGTCCCTAGCGCAACAACATCGTCGAAAATCAGTGCGGACGGGACAGCTTTGGTACACTCCCCTTTAAACAAACGGAAAAATGGAGGCGGTACAATTGGAGAGCGATCCGCCTTCACCAACATGCATAAGCAATTCATTATATATATATATATATATATATATATATATATATATATATATATATATATATAGGGTGTTTCAAAAATGACCGGTATATTTGAAACGGCAATAAAAACTAAACGAGCAGCGATAGAAATACACCGTTTGTTGCAATATGCTTGGGACAACAGTACATTTTCAGGCAGACAAACTTCCGAAATTACAGTAGTTACAATTTTCAACAACAGATGGCGCTGCGGTCTGGGAAACTCTATAGTACGATATTTTCCACATATCCACCATGCGTAGCAATAATATGGCGTAGTCTATGAATGAAATTACCCGAAACCTTTGACAACGTGTCTGGCGGAATGGCTTCACATGCAGAGATGTACTGCTTCAGCTGTTCAATTGTTTCTGGATTCTGGCGGTACACCTGGTCTTTCAAGTGTCCCCACAGAAAGAAGTCACAGGAGTTCATGTCTGGCGAATAGGGAGGCCAATCCACGCCGCCTCCTGTATGTTTCGGATAGCCCAAAGCAATCACACGATCATCGAAATATTCATTCAGGAAATTAAAGACGTCGGCCGTGCGATGTGGCCGGGCACCATCTTGCATAAACCACGAGGTGTTCGCAGTGTCGTCTAAGGCAGTTTGTACCGCCACAAATTCACGAAGAATGTCCAGATAGCGTGATGCAGTAATCGTTTCGGACCTGAAAAATGGGCCAATGATTCCTTTGGAAGAAATGGCGGCCCAGACCAGTACTTTTTGAGGGTGCAGGGACGATGGGACTGCAACATGGGGCTTTTCGGTTCCCCATATGCGCCAGTTCTGTTTATTGACGAAGCCGTCCAGGTAAAAATAAGCTTCGTCAGTAAACCAAATGCTGCCCACATGCATATCGCCGTCATCAATCCTGTGCACTATATCGTTAGCGAATGTCTCTCGTGCAGCAATGGTAGCGGCGCTGAGGGGTTGCCGCGTTTGAATTTTGTATGGATAGAAGTGTAAACTCTGGCGCATGAGACGATACGTGGACGTTGGCATCATTTGGACCGCAGCTGCAACACGGCGAACGGAAACCCGAGGCCGCTGTTGGATCACCTGCTGCACTAGCTGCGCGTTGCACTCTGTGGTTGCCGTACGCGGTCGCCCTACCTTTCCAGCACGTTCATCCATCACGTTCCCAGTCCGTTGAAATTTTTCAAACAGATCCTTTATTGTATCGCTTTTCGGTCCTTTGGTTACATTAAACCTCCGTTGAAAACTTCGTCTTGTTGCAACAACACTGTGTTCTAGGCGGTGGAATTCCAACACCAGAAAAATCCTCTGTTCTAAGGAATAAACCATGTTATCCACAGCACACTTGCACGTTGTGAACAGCACACGCTTACAGCAGGAAGACGACGTACAGAATGGCGCACCCACTGACTGCGTTGTCTTCTATATCTTTCACATCACTTGCAGCGCCATCTGTTGTTGAAAATTGTAACTACTGTAATTTTGAAAGTTTGTCCGCCTGAAAATGTACTGTTGTCCCAAGCATATTGCAACAAACGGTGTATTTCTATCGCTGCTCGTTTAGTTTTTATTGCCGTTTCAAATATACCGGTCATTTTTGAAACACCCTGTATATATATATATATATATATATATATATATATATATATATATATATATATATATATATATATATATTTGAATTGCAAAAAACTAATAATAAAAAAATATTGCATGGCGCGAGATTCGATCCGGCGACCTTCGGATTACTAACCCCAGCGCTTACCGCTGCCCTATGATGCTGTAGAAAATCATTAATCATAGAGAGTATTTCACCGCAACGGTTTCTTTTAACTGTTGATTTTCTCGACAACGGCTGAGAAGTGCATCTTGGTGCTTTGCCACATTACACCTCTGGCCATGAGCTTTTATTATGCGCAGTATGAATCGAATCTGAATTTCACAAATGGCGGCCTCCCCTTGTAAGTCTACAAATGGTAGAAACATAGCTTTGCCTTTCCTTAATCTATTTTCTAAGATAAGTCGTAGCGTCAGTATTGCCTCACGTGTTCCAATATTTCTACGGAATCCAAACTGATCTTCCCCGAGGTTGGCTTCTACCAGTTTTTCCATTCGTCTGTAAAGAATTCGCGTTAGTATTTTGCAGCTGTAACTTATTAAACTGATAGCTCGGTAATTTTCACATCTGTCAACACCTGCTTTCTTTGGGATTGGAATTATTATATTCTTCTTGAAGTGTGCATACGTACATCAATAATATTATTATTATTGGTGTTCATATATACATGAATAATAATTTAAAGAGGAAGATATGTTTTACCTCAACGGATATCATTAAAGTGCCTCCCTACCGTTCTAGTGAGCTTCAGCTTTCAGGAAAGATTGCGTCACTTGTTTTACTAATTACAGGCATTGTGAACCTAACTCGTTACGTTACTTACTGGTGTTGTGGATCACGCATGGCGGAAAAAATGCTAAGAAAGAAAGAATCTTCAAAATAAACCAGTGATAAAAACTGCAAGAATCCCCCTGGTGTAAAATTTCACAGATTTTGCTTTCCTTTTGATTTCAAATGGTTCAAATGGCTCTGAGCACTATGGGACTTAACTGCTGTGGTCATCAGTCCCCTATAACTTTGAACTACTTAAACCTAACTAACCTAAGGACATCACACATATCCATGCCCGAGTCAGGATTCGAACCTGGGACCGCAGCGGTCGCGCGGTTCCAGACTGTAGCGCCTAGAACCGCTCGGCCACCTCGGCTGGCCATTTTGAGTTTACTAGCATTTTTAACTAGGGATTAGGACTCAACAGAAATCTGAAAGAAAATGCAGCTCGGTAAAGGAGCAGGCGTACCGTCAATTACGCGTGTTGCCGTATGCTGCGAGCATTCCAACAGGTGATACGGACACTACTGAGACATACTTCAATGTATATTAAGCGGAAATCGGCACCATTGATCGTAGTGATTATCTGCGCTGACGTGTTTATGGCGTTAGGATGTGCAGGTTTGAACAGCGAGGCGGGCACACAAAGGATCGGCGGCGCGGACCCACCGAGCCGCGCTCTCTACCGGGCCTTTCAGTGGGAACAGGTGGACGGCACGGGCGGTGCGCTGTGTGTGATGACGGTGGCGGGCCACCGGTGACGCGTCACGCGGTGTTTGCTCAGCGCAGAGCCCGTCTGTCCCAGGGCAGGCGCGTGTTCTGTCACCGTGATGCGCTAGCCGTGGCGTGCGCGAGTAAACGCCTGCAGTCAGCCCGGGTCTTTCAGTCGCCACCAGCGACTACTCCAGGCACTCTGGCACTCTAGGCGATCTCAGCCTTTACACCGAAGAACTAAAGACGGAATCAAAACAAACGTTCAAAATGGGGATGAAAACTGAATGTACAGGGTGGCGCAGGGAAACTGGAAATTTCGAAATAACGTCATTTCCATGAATAAATTCATAAAACTAGTAATGTATTAATGAAAGTGAATGTATTTAGTATGCCATTATGCAATATGTTTTTACAATCAAAATGTCCAAAAGTGTCTCTTTACTTTTTAAATGTGACATCGGAAAGATGTTCTCCCATTCGGCGTTCACACTCTAACAGCCTGTTATGAAAACTCTGGAATGCGCGGTGTAGCAAATCTTGGGGAATGGCAGTGATTTCGTTTTCAATGTTCTCCTTCAGTTCATGGATTGTTGCAGGACGTGTACGTTACACCTTGCCTTTAAGATATCCCCACAGGAAGAAGTCGCACACACTAAGATCAGGGGATCTCGCAGGCCATGCAATGTCACCGTTACGTGAAATAATGCTTCTTCCAAACAATTGACAAACTGCCGCCAACGATTGTCGAGCAGTGTGTGACGTGGCTCCGTCCTGCTGAAACCACATGTTTTCGACGTTACGATTAAGCTCGTACAGTCTCGGTGTAAAGAATTTCAACATACCGAGCGGATGTTACTGTCACTGCACTACCATCCTCACGTTAAAAAAATAAGGGCCGATAACACCATGACATGATACAGCACACCATACTGTGACCTTGGCGCTATGTAGTGGTCGCTGGTGAAAGTCACAAGGATTGTCCTGTGCCCAATAACGAAAATTCTGTTTGTTCATGAATCCGTTCAGGTGGAAATGAACTTCGTCTGATATCCATAAGTTACCAAGGAAATTAGCGTCCTCGTTGATTTTAGCCAAAATCTGGCTACTGAACTCCATACCTGGCGCTCGGTCTCGTTCATGTAATTGTTGCACAATCTGCAACTTACGGGGATGGAAGTCTAATTCGTGCAGTATTCTTTGTAAGCTTCGTCACTTAATCCCTAGCGAAGATGCATGCTGTCGTACGGAGCGCCGAGGACTTCTCTCGATTGCAGCTCTAGCAGCTGCAACGTTCTCTGGGGTACGTACCGTTGGAATGCCACCTGGAAGTTTCTTTTTCGAGGCAGATCCTGTTTCTTCAAAATTACGCACCCACGTTGTAATCGCATGCGCAGATGGGACGCGCCCATGACGTCCAAGCTGGTAATACTGTCGAAATCTTCTCTGTGCGGCAGTCGCACTATCACCATTTTTGTAAAACGCTATCACAGCTACTGCACGTTCCTCAATAGTCCAATTCTCCATGATTACTAAATGGCAATGCGTTCACATCAATTGTGCAAAGTTTCGAACATCTGCTGGCGCTACAGTGCTGCCAACTGTAACGTTCCAAATTTCTCGTTCCCCTGCGCCACCCTGTATATGAATGTGGTTGCAAAAATACTGTAGGTCCGTAGCCTATCATAAGTAGAGACGCAATTACATGCATTTGCATGCTGCATATGCATTTGCATATTTGGGTCATTTTAAACGGTTATTGCGTATTTTAAATAAAAACTAGTGACCATGCATATTTTCGCTCTGTGTTTAAAGCATTTCAAAAAATTAGACGGGTGGTCTCTAGCTCCATCTACTTTTGATGTCCCACATGCGAAACGCCTCTTGCGACACATGCGAACAGCAAGATGGCGTAATATTCTGGATCAGAAACAAAGTGCAAAAGTTTTGTTTTTCTGTGTGTAAAAGCAGCCACATACCATCCAACGAACGTGAGTACACGAATAGCTAAGCAACAGCTCAGTACATACCAAATAACTGGTTTCCACAACACTACCACAACCCCAAGTACGTACTGCTGACATACGAAGTTCACCTTTTAGTATTTGTTTACTAACAGCCATTTACATGGTTACAGATGACATGATGTTCGCTAAGTAAAAAGACGGCAACAGAAAAAAAGAGCACAGAAAATTTGACACAAATTTGCTTAAAACATGCTGTAACATACAATAAATAAGGTAGTATGAAACTATCAATATATAATTATATTTTCAAAAGACGATTTGTAAAAATTTAATAATGTTTTACTGTGTTTGTACAACCATGCCATTTTCTGCATGTTTTAATTAAAAAACACCAATGATGATGGTGATATTTGTCGCCGAAACTAGTTTAGGATAATAAAGAAATAAACGAATAACAAGCTGTTTTGCATCAAGGCGGACTCAATTTCTGATACTACTGTTTTTCTATGCAAACACGGACCAAACGGAAGAGCTCCAAGATATCATTGTTGATGTCTCACAGATTGACCGAGACCTACTACTGCGTGCAATCGCTAACCGAGAGTCCACTGCCTAGCGAAATCATAACAGAAGAGGAACAGGAACAGGCAGACAGAGTCAATGCTCTTGCGCCTGCGTCGCCGGTTAATCCCCTCCGCTGTCGTACCGCACGCGTCGGCAACAGTTAAATTAAACTACACAAGCTTGTAGTCGCACGTCCATTGTTTCAGTTTAGCTTTCTATTTACTTGTATGCAGTTGAACGTGTTTACGACGTGCACTGTGTAGCGTGATGTGTGCCATGCCGCCCGAAAAAAGAAACGTCGTTTCGTGAATAGCTGACCCTCCTGGAACATTTACATATGACGGAATTGTTCACATTCTCGAGCTTTCGAGAAAAACGTTTCGTGCAAAAAAAAAAAAAAAGTTTCAAATACATCGGCATGTCAAGACAATTCTTGATATCGCGGGACTGGAGAAAAAAGGACCACGACCACAACTTCTGACAACAGGAAATTGCAGTAGCAGCGATATGTCCAAAGGTAACAAAAAAAGTCAGTTTAACATACATCTATGTGAAACATTCATTGCAAGCATATTCCTCTTCACAAACTTACAAACCCTATCCTCAAAGACTTCCTGGGAAAATATTGTTTAAATCAAAGTATACCGGATGAATCAACATTGCGCAAAAATAACATACCGACAATTTACATAAATGTTCTGGAAGAAATACGCAATGAACTCAAGGACAGCATTATCTGGATTTCAGTGGACGAAACTACAGACACTTGTAGCCGTTACATTGCAAATTTAATTGTTGGTGCCTTAAAAGAAGAGTCTTCTTCCTACAATTCAGCGGTTTGCAAAGAATTTGAAAAAGTAAATCATTCTACGATCGCCAGATTTGTAACTGAGGGTATTAGAAAAATATTTCCAAATCTTTTGCAGATGAAAAAGAGTTTGTATTTATTTCAGAAGCTGTTCCCTATTTGATCAAACCAGCAAAAGCCATCCGAGTATTTTATCCCATTTTGATTCATATGCTCATGGAGTACCTCGCCTTGCTGAGAAAGTACGTTACATGTATGTGAATGTAAATAAACTGATTTCATCCACAAAGAAAGTGTTTCTAAAGGCTCTTGCTCGCATCAAGAACTACAAAGGGAAACTTCCAAATGTGCCTTTACCTCCCGAACCAGTGGTAACTCGTTGGGGTGCGTCGTTCGAAGCTGTGTTGTTTTGCAATGAACTTTTGAGGTCATTAGAGGGGTAGTAAACGACTTTGATAGTGCAGAGGCTTTAGCAGTTTGCCAGTGCAAGGAACCTTTAAATGATTCCAGTATTAAAAACATTGCTGTGATTAGCACTCATTTTTCTCCATATACCTTCAAGTAGTAAAAAGCTTGAAACTCAGTGTTTCACGTTGAATGAATCTATCCGCTAATGAATAAAATTATTCAAGTGAATTCCTCAGACTGAGGTATTCCCAAGAAAACTTAAAGAAAAGTTTGAAAACATTTTTAACAATAATCCAGGCTTAGAACCCTTGTGCCAAATTGGTAGTTTTATCAATGGGACGGGTGAACTTGTACCAGAAACAGTGAGTGTCAACACAGCACCCAAAATCAAATACTACCTAGTTACCTCAACTGATGTAGAACAGTCCTTTTCTGCTTATGAAAATGTTTTGAATGATCGAAAATATAATATTACTACCAAACATTTGGAACAGTACTTGGTCGTTTATGTTTACAGTAGTAGAAAAATGTAAAATAAATAGCAACTGATACTTTGCTCCAATAGTATTAATTAAAAGTTAATGCTGTTCAAAAAAATTCATGATAGCATGTTGTTTTTTAAATAACCTATTACGCAGTTATTGAGCATGCCCCTCTGCGTGCGATATATCTCAAAGTTAGTCCTGTACATATCGATTGTTTCGTTGCGACTTAGTCGCATCGCATCCGCTTGTTACCGACAACAACAGCAGGAAGGAACCATTCTTGAAACACGGTATGCGTCCCCTCCTTTCAAATTTTTTGAAAATAATCCAAGAAAGACCCCCTTCCTAACCTCTCCCAGAAAGCATACAGAAAATGATATCAGCGTTCAAAATGCGCCCAATTCTCGCGTGGTCGGCACTCTTCCTCGTAACTGACATGTACAGGTTCGACTTCGAGATATAATGCATGCAGTAAACACCATTTTTTTTAATAATTTTATCTTGCATATTTCGACACTTTTCATGCATTTTTAAGCATTTGTCATGCATATTTGTATGCATATTTTAAGGTTCTTATGATGCATATAATCCGATCTCTAATCATAAGTAAGAGTAGGCTACGGTAGTTTTCCTAATAGTTTTGCTGAGTTAAGATGGTAATCGCATTACATGTACATTAGGCGTGTTGGCTGTTACCTCATTTCGATCGCTTTATTTGCGTTTGAGGTCCGTGTCATACTAGTTTCTCCTACAAACCGGAAGTGGCGAACCGTCTAGAAACTGAGGACATATAAAGATTATGTAACCTACAGGACATTTTTGTCGTTTCCTGAGGAAGTCCGTTGGAACAGCCGAAACGTCGGTTTCAGTTTATTATTGTTGTTAGTTTTTAGCAATGACGCGGCATAATAGCCAGAATAATTTTAATCACAATGACACCGGCCGCGAAAGCCTACGTTCTTATATTTTTGTTCTACATAGTTATCATAGTTGTTACTTAAAAATAAACAGCACTTATAGCAAAATTAAAATTGCCATTATTTTATTCAGGTTTTATTCGAAAATTGTTGATTCGTTGCGTGCAGCAGAGAAATGTTGTAGCAAAAATAAAATTAAAGAAACAGTACAGATGTATCACATATCGCTAGAAACCCAGTTTCCCTAGAGAAAGGTAAAATATAAAAAAAAAATTTTTTGAAACAAAAACAAATCAAACATCGCTTCTGGACTTGATCGAGAAAATACAAAATATGCTTCTGTTACTCACAACGTAGATTTGTTTTATGTTTGTCCACATAAACTACACTTGCATGGAAAGTAATTGCTTTGGTTATATAAACAATCAGACCTTACGCCATCAACTAATTATTATTCCTTATAACATGCGGCTTATACTTTGTAAGAATACAGACTACACAGTGGACTAACACTGAACGATATGCTACTATGAGATAAAGAAGTTGTCGAAGAACAGGAAGTCGTGGTGCGCTGAGTCAGTGTCAGATTACTGATGATCCGCTTTCCACCAAAAATAAATCAAAACTGTATTATTATCATTGTTTTTGTTGTAGTTCGCCAGACCATTAATACATAATATGACCAGCAAGTTTCCCAACACACACCCCCGCGGCACACCTGAAGCCACGTCTACATCTGTCTAAGACCCTCCACTCGAGACAACATGCTATGTCCTCTATACAAAGATATCCTCAATCCAGTCAAATATTTATACTTACGGGACGAAAGTCATAGGTAGGCATATCCACATATACTGATGGCTGTAGTATCGCGTGCATAAGACATAAAAGGGCAGTGCTTTGACGGAGCTGTCATTTGTACTGAGGAGATTCATGCGATACGGTTTTGGACCTGATTATGGCCATACGACGGGAATTAACAGACTTTGAACTCGGAATGGTAGTTGGAGCCAGACGCATCGTACATTTCAGTTCAGTATTCATTCGGGAATTCGACATTCCGAGATCTACAGTGTCAAGAGTGTGCCACGAACAAAACATTTCAAGCATTACCTCTCACCACGGGCAACGCAGTGGCTGGGAGCCGTCACTTAACGACCAAGACCAGCAACGTTTTCGTAGAGTTTTCAGTGTTAACAGAGAAATAATACTGCGTGAAATAACCACAGAAATCAATATAGGACGTATGAAGAACGTATCCGATAGGGCAGTGCTGCGAAATCTGGCTGACTGAATCAGCAGACGACCGACGCTACTGCCCATGCTTTATACGAGGGTTGTCCAGAAAGTAAGTTCCGATCAGTCATGAAATGGAAACCACTAGGAAAATTTGGTAAAGCTTTGCACATATGTGTTGGGCAGTGTGTATAGTATGCCCGTCGATCGTGTAGCGCCTCTATTTTCTGTTTTGGGTGAACAGTGAGCACGTAAAAATGCTTAGGAAAAAGCGTCTCCCGCCAAGTATGAGGCCCTTGTTAGAGATTTCGCCTGTGTCGTGCAGCCCACATAACACAACTGTCGAGCAGTTCCTTCTTCATGCCAATTCTCGGCCGCACATTGCAGGGGCAGCGAAGACGCTGCTGCAGTATTTCTGATGAGAAGTGTTTGATCACTCACAGTACAGTCCGTAATTGTGAAACGTCCCATTAGAAAAATTAATGAATTACTGTGCTGATAAACCTCTTACATTATTTGATTTTCAAACAGCTGAGCAGAACTGAAAGTACTCAGAAATTTCGCTCTTTACCTATTCTCATCAACACTAAACTGACACACAGTATTTTTAGAGCAATGCAGTCTGACTTTCAATAATCCCTACAAAAGAATGGCCCTGACTAAAATTAACCTATACCTTTCACAAATCACTTACCTCACAAAAATCTTCCTTACTCGAACTACTGCAATACAGCGAGCGCCAATACTGCCAGCTAAATAAAAGATTCAAACTACTGAAGGCACTAACTACTGATAGGCACAGTTAGCAAATGAAAGATTTTGATAGAGAACAAACAATGTATTTACCACAATAGTGTTCAAAAGTCATAAAATATATAGCAGTTCATGACATCCAGTCTTACAAATTTACTGTCTCTGATGGACACACGTCCAGATCATCCGCTCTCAAAACTCCACCATTTCTCTCCCCACATCCACCACTGCTGGCGGCTCACCTCCAACTGCACAACGCTATGCGCTGTTAACAGCCAACTGCCGAACACTACAATAGCAAATTCCAACAATGCAAACCAGCCACAGACTGCAGACAGCACAGCCAGTGATTTTCATACCGAGCGCTACGTCGCGTTACCAATACAAAAACCTAAACAGCCTATTTACAATTGGCTCCCCCTGAGGCTCATCTCTGCTCACAAGAACCGCTAGCTATGAAGATACAATTTTTCCACAGACAACGAGCTGCAGACCTGTGCAGCTAACTCGGCGAAAGCAAAAGCGGCTGCTTTCTATTAGGAGGATATTGGAAAGTTGATGCAACACTAAGACAACACTCGAAGATGGTGCGGTAACTATGTAGAGAAGTAGGTGGAAGGTGTACCTAACTAATAAAACGTTTCTGGTTTTCACTGTGGTTTTCATTTCGCGACCGATCGGAACTTACTCACTAGACAACCCTCGTATAACAGCAAGACATCGCCTGCAGCGCCTCTCCTAGGTTCGTGACCATATCAGTTGGATCATAGACGGCTGGAAATCCGTGGCCTGGTCAGATGAGTCCCCATTTCACTTGGTAATCAGAGCTGATGGCAGGCTTCAAGTGTCGCCCACGCCCCACAAAGCCATGGACCCAAGTTGTCAACAAGACACCGTCCAAGTTGGTGGTGGCTCCATGATGGTTTGAGCTATGTTTACATGGAATGGACTGGGTCCTCTTGTCAAACTAAACCGATGTTTGACTGGAAATGGTTATGCTCGGCTACTTGGAGACCATTAACAGCCATTCATGGACTTCATGTTCCCAGGCAACGATGGAATTTTTGTGGATGAAAATGCCTCGTGTCACTGGGCCACAACTGTTCGAGATTGGTTTGAATAACATCCTGGAAAGTTCGAGAGCATGATTTGGCCAACCGTCCAACATGTAACGTAATCGAGAGTTCAGTTCATGCACAAAACTCTGCACCAACAACGCTTATGCAATTTGTGTGTGTGTGTGTGTATTCCTGAGGACCAAACTGCTGAGGTCGTCGGACCCTAGACTTACACACTGCTTAAACTAACTTGACCTAACTTATGCTAAAAACAACACACAGACACCAATGCCCGAGGGAGGACTCGAACACCCGGCGGGAGGGCCGCGCAATCCGTCACACAGCGCCTCAAACCACCCGGCCATTCCGCGAGGCCGCTTACGCAATTACAGGCGGCTATAAAGACATCATGGCTCAGTACTCCTGCAGGGGACTTCCAACGACTTGTTGTGTCAACGCCATGTCTAGTTGCTGCACTATGCTGGGAAAAGGACGTCCGACACGATATTAGTAGGTGTCATGCGATTTTTGTCGCCTCAGTGTTGTTTCATATCACATGTGACGGTACTTTCACTAATAAGCGTAGGTGTGGTACTGAGTCGTACATTTTTCGGAAGTCAAGGAGTACAGCGACTATCTGACACCTTTGATCCATGGATATCAGGATGTTACTCGAGAAAAGCTCGAGATGGGTTTCGCATCACCAAGGAAACTATACTAACTGGCATTTTGTTCAAGATACTTCACTACGTGTGAGTTCAGGATATATTCTAAGATTACATGAGGTATGGATTTCAAAGATATTGGACGGTAGCTTTGTGGACTTCTGTTACCAGTCTGTAACCTGTGCTTTCATCCAACAACTGGGCTCAGGTTTTTGTCAGAGGTATTTACGTTATATTACTGTTAAAAGAGGGCTGACTCAGCCCCATTTTCTGTAGAGAGTCTGACAGGGATTCCATCGGGCCCTAGTACTTCGTTCAATTTTTTTCAGGTTTTTGTCAACGATGCTTGCACAAATACCTACTTTGCTCATGCTTCCAGTGGTACGTGAATTAAATTGGGGAACAGCTCCTGGATTTTCCCATGTAGTGGGACATCGGCGTTCAGTATTTTTGCTTTGGCTTTACTATCCTCAGGTTCTGCACACTATTCATCGGTCAGTGTCTGGACACTAATTTTGTTGCCACTAATAACCTTTACATAAAGACAACGGTAGTATTTTGTAGTTATCTAAGGCGAGAAATTAATCGAAAACGGATGGTTTGTGTAAAGTTGCTGCTCTTGCTTGTCCAACAGCTGCAAAGGAGAGCGAGAACTTTGTGACATAAATGGTTCAAATGGCTCTGAGCACTATGGGACTTAACATCTATGGTCATCAGCCCCCTAGAACTTAGAACTACTTAAACCTAGCTAACATAAGGATATTACACACATCCATGCCCGAGGCAGGATTCGAACCTGCGACCGTAGCAGTCGCGCGGCTCCGGACTGAGCGCCTAGAACCGCTAGACCACTTTGTGACATAGTTCTATTGAACTCACTGCTCTCTTTATAAATCTGAGATCGATAGTGTCCACGGGATATACGAGTATTCCAAATCTGTTGCTTCAGATAACATCTGCTTGGTTACTGTTGCCTAAATTCTATGCAATAAAAGTCTGTTCTAACATAACAGAGACACTTCCGGCCATACATAAAACTGCTTGAAATTATCCGTCCATTTCCATACCGTTCTTTTTACACGTGTTTACATTTGAGGACTTCTTCTTATGGTTTGAGTTTTCATATTTGATTTCTTCTTTAGAAATCATTCCCAGCTTTACTTACACGTACTGGAAGTCAGTACAACCTCTTATTCGCAATGACATAGTAGGTTTTGGAGGGTAACTTCCATCAACTAATCCTGCAAAGCCTGTTACCAGAGAGAATGTTGACACTCTTGACAGAAAAGTATTTTAAAGCAATTGATGCTCTGAGGCAACATTATGTCTCTCCAGGTCATAAAATCTGGACCGTCAGAACGATCACGTCCTACAATCCTGGACGTACCTTCATATGGCGAGAGGTGGAAACACGTAATGCACCCACGAACATTCCGCGTGCGTACTCACTCCAAATCTTTGAATCACTGGTCAATCCCCATGCGCGTCTCTTCTGGGACGCGTTCTGTCCTGGCTTGATTTTTACGGATGAAAATGCGCGACCGCTTCGAGTGGCATAGGTGGAGGAGCCCTTAGAACAAGACAGCGGCTGTATGAACTGGCCTGCCGTTACCCAGAAAAATTCCATCGAACACCTGTGGGGAGACGAATTGCAGTCTTCCACATGTACCAGCGACCATCAAACAGTTGTCAAAACGCTGGTGGAGGAACGGACAGCCCTTCCACAACTGCTTAATAACCTTGTGGCCAACCCTGGGCCACGATGCAGAGTAAACGTTGCCGTACGTGGCGATGACACACCCAGTTAGCAACCAAGTCCGGTCTTTTGTAATGTCCAGGGGTCCTTCGTGAATCGCGTTGACTTCAGTGTAATTAATGTCTTTGAATAAAAGTGTCATTTCTATCCGTCAATTTTCTTTTTTCAGTTACCGTCTGTACTGTACTGTAGAAGTTCTTTCTATGTGGTGTTCACGTTTCATCCAGCTTTGATACCTGGCAGTGGCACGTCCTGCGGAATTCACTTTTGTCCTTAGATTTTACGTACTGTTGTATTTATTAACTAAAACATCAATAACTTTCCTAATACTTTATGTAGACACGACCCGTTTTCAGTTTCGTAATCCTCTGATGCAAAATAATTGTTGATATGCGTCATGATAATATTCTATTCGATTTTGATACTAGCATTTATCTAGTGATTTTTGTTTTTGTATGTTTGTAGCCCTTCCACCCGGTTTCAATCCGTTTCAGTCAATATATCAAAACACGATTTTCATACGAATAGAATCGGCAATATGCGAGGGACTTTGAATATCATTTGGATGTACTGGATTATTTGTGTAATCGGCTAACAGCATAGATTAAAATTACATGAAACTTCATTCATGAGACACGTCGTAATTGTGACGTAGGCCTTGTCTGACGTCATGGGAATGACGTCCCAAGCCACTGGAATTAATACGGCAGGTTCACATGAAGGTGTATGCTTGCTGCTTAACCTACAAAACATTGAGGATAGGAAACCTCAAGAAGTCACGGCGACGACGAAGGTGGGCACTAAGACAGTAGCTGCAATTGTCACGGCAGTCTTGGCACGTTACTAACGGGTGTAGCAGGTACACGCTTTGACCGCTACAAATACGTGCATGTTTTCAAGAATATGAAGACGGCATCTGTTCTTTCGGACATCATCATGCCATTGATGACCGTGCATCTCTGTAGAATGAAATTGCAATTAAATCAATACCATTAGCTGCTGACGGGCGTTGATATGCGTCAACGGGGACAGTTGAAAATGTGCGCCCCGACCGGGACTCGATCCCAGGATCTTCTGCTTACATGGCAGACGCTCTAACCACCTTTTTTGTTTTTTTGTGTTTTTGTTTTTAGCATTTTCTTCGTTATGGTTCGTTATAATAATAAAAAAACTGAGTGAAAGATCAACAACGAACTTCAACGGATGTCATCTGACGTCCGCAACGGCGAACTACAACGAAACATAACCAACAAATGCAAAAAAAAAGATGAATAGAGCTTCTGCCAAGCAAGCAGATGATCCCGGGTTCGAGTCCCGATCGGGGCACACATTTTCAACTGTCCCCGTTGATGTATATCAACGCCCGTCAGCAGCTAACAGTATTGATTTAATTGTAATTTCATGTTTTCAAGAAGGCGCTGTTCTGGTTTTGCCTGGCTTAAAGTTGCCGAAATAGTTAAGTGCATCTCGCTAGTGTTCTTTTTATTTCGGAAGCAAATTAAACAAACAATTACAAAGTTACCTAATCAACATATGAAGCAGTGGAACTGTTACTATAGACAATATCAACACAAGCATGTCTATAGAAGGTGTGGATTTGGGAACGTTCATCGTTATTGACGGCACTTATTAACACCAGTTAAAAATGAACTAGAGATAGATCTCAAAGTTATAGTGCAAAAGAGCAAGCGGTTTAAGAAATCTAGGAATGTTTCGACAGCCGAGTGGAAACTTCTCCAAAACCCGGCAGGTAGGGAGGTAGAGACGGGCGCTGCGGCTTGGCTTGGCTAGGCGCGCGCACCGCCGGATTAACCGATGCCGCGCCAAATTAAAAGAGAGCGGCCCGGCCGCCCCACGGTCTGGCCGTGTTTACACGGGCCGCCGGCCAAAGAGCGCCGCAAGTTAAACACGCCGGCCGCTAATTCTGCCGGCGAATCGCACAAAGGGGGACACCCCGCCCTGGCTATCAAAAAGTGCCCGCACTTCCCTCCCCCCGCACGGCGGCGCGGCACGGTGCCGTGCGACAACAGGTAGGACAGAACTCAGTTTCTCACTGACTCAGGCTTCATCTGCCAGAAGTATATGTGCGGGTTGTTCAGCTAAGGAATTAATATGGTGGAATAGGTCAAAGTCCTCAGACACAGGAAGGAGAAACTTTTAAATTCTCTCTGGTGAAGACAAAAGGCATGAAATAAAACATCTTGAGCCAAGTAGGGCATTGCCTCACTGTCTTTATGCACATGGGTGATAACCTTGCCAGTTTTGGGTGTTGTGTTATTAAATCCGAAGGCTGGTTTCATGAAATTCTCCATGCTGGTCTACCCTCTGCATGCCTCTTCATTTCATGCTGCAACCAGAATCAATTTTAACGTGCTCACTGTAGACAAGCCAAGTCTCTTCCTACAAATTTTACATCTCGTGGTATCATAGATCGATACCATACTCACTGCCGTCTCACAGTTGACCACAGAAACTCACGTTTCCGACAGACGCCGATAGCGGTCACGCGGGGAGCTGGAGGATCCAATGACGCACGCCTGCTGAGCCACACGATCTGCGGCACTGACTACGAGCGCCGTCTGCTGCGGCGATATAGGATGGCTGGCGGCAACTACACAGCCCAGTCCTTGACGTATATTTTGACAGTCTTGGCCTCCCACAGTTCGCTCATGCATTAGTCGCGAGGGTCTCACACTGCGTGACGTTCTTACTTTGCCTCTTGTAACAGCTGGACTTCATTGCTGTTTGTTCTTCTTTAAAGTTTCTTCACAACGCTTGGAGAAACGTACAAGTTAAGCAAAACTTCTGTTTACTGTATTTACGTGTTCACTAGTCAACTCTGCTGCTGCACCACCCTTCTTACCATTGTGTATGAAGGTTCACAACGTAAGCGTAAGCGCCCACGCCATGTAGAAGTCCTGACATTTAATCAGCATGTCGCGGCATGGCCCCTGCGCGTCACTGTCAGTCACATGCTGTTCTGGAGACGGCGGCTCGCATGTACACCCTGCAACCTGGCGTGGCTCCCACCTCAGTGTTCTCGAAGCCGGCCCGTCCTGCGCTCAAGTGGGAACTGACGACAGTGGTCCACGATTCCGACTGACGTGCAGACAAGGCATTCTTCATCGACCATGGATTGACAATGACTACAGTGGATGAACACGAGTCGGCCACGAGGCTGCGCGGACGCACAACGCCTGATTGCCTTGGAGATATCTCCGTACTGAAGTTAGCAAGCAGGTAGTGGGCTGGCCATCATCGATCAGTTTGTTGTTGTTTCACTGAAATCCAATTAACCGTCATTTTGTCTGGTTCTAACGACACGACAGGATGGCAGCACGACGGACTGTTTTCCTGAACTCCGGAAGCGTCGCTGTTCAAAAATGGTTCAAATGGCTCTAAGCACTGTGGAACTTAACATCTGAGGTCACCAGTCACCTAGACTTAGAACTATTTAAACCTAACTAACCTCAGGACATCACACACATCCATGCCCGAGGCAGGATTCGAACCTGTGACCGTAGCAGTAGCGCGGTTCCGGACTGAAGCGCAAAGAACCGCTCGGCCTCAGCAGCCGGCAGCGTCGCTGTTCAAATGGTGCAGTTTCCTTGGGTGTAAGAGCCCATTTGCCTTCGTATATCGGACCCGTCAGCGCTCCTTGCCCTGCTGTGGCCATTCAGTAATTATTCTGGATCATGATGCTCGGTTCTCTCTGCCTACATTTGGTTTTTAGTGCCGCTCGGGCGCTGAAGTTACGTAGCATTACGTCACAATATCTTGTTATGTATCACATCAACAGTTGCGTTTCTGCCAGTATCGCTCTGAGTCTGTTGCATTGGCGGTACGCCTTGTTGACATTCCGAATGGTACACCAGCACAATGCTGATCTACTGTGTTTTGAGGTCGCTTGGTAGAACTTCTAAAAAATTTAAATATGTACGATATAATTATTCTGCTGTGCAACAATACTATCTCATGAGCAATGTGTCAGTTCTATAACCAGTAGGCGTCTGTGTAAATGCACGAGTGCCAGTGAAAGAGAGCGGTTCATATTTTAATCAGAGATTTTATCTCCTTGGCCGTGAATTTAGATATTGTAAGCACGTTTGTCCCAAAACACATTATATTAGCCAGCGGTTCACGCCTCATTCAGTCCTCAGACTATCACTGTGTGTTTCAAATCAGTCATTGCAACGTGGTTCGGGGTACACTTGATAATGTAAGTCCTCCTATAACTGCCTGCGTAAGGCAAGGGTCTAACGCCTCCAACATTACTACGACTAGTAAGGCACTGTAATGTTCAAATTTCTGGTTGACAACTGTTGTGCTCTCTTCTGTGTATGCGTATCGAAAACCTTCTTATTGAGTTTAAAGTTTTTGTTCTCATTACAATGCAATTTTGAGCTACAACTCTCACCAGTAAGACTAATTAAATGACTGATCTATTTCTATTTGCATCGGCACTTTGTTCTCTATGCCTTATAGAAGCTAAAATAGTAACTCTTAAATTAAATTTACGCATTTACAAGACGCACCAAACCTGAGCCTATATCTGGAAACGAAGACAAATGGTATTACGGATCCATGTCTGAAGAGCAACAAATCTGGTGTCTGTTTCTATCCTAATGAGATGTGTGGGATGCTTCACATGGTATTCGATTGGTATTTTTCACTGGTTACAAATTAATAACAGAGAGGAAACAAACTTACAGGTCGTCCCTTCACACAGCCTTACATATAAACTGTACATATGTGCATATATAATCAAAGCATATTGTGAGTCTGCATCTACAACTATAACCCACAAGCCATACTCCCCGCATAGAAGATTGTACTTAATTTCAGCTGCACTAGTAGCATATTTGTATATCATCCACTTTACTTTAGAAGTGAGACGGAATAGAAATTTACATATGTTTATCTTTATTGACTATCAACCACCTAGTTAACTAATTTTGTACATTACTTGGTTAAAGTAGTTATGTAGAAAAATCAACACACACATTTTTGTCTCTATTTCTCAGAGTGCCTAACATTTACCTTGTTTGTTCTATTTGCTAACTATTATCATTTGATCCATTATAACCGCCCATTAAAACTACCCTCCATGTAATATCAAATACAAAGAATAGTGATAATAACTAAAAAAACAGGGAAGAGAAAGACGAATAGAAACGATGAGAGCATAATATTTTTGATTTATTACTTTTCACAATTCGTGATTAATAAGATTGATGATGATTACTAAGTGATAGAAACTAGTAAGCATTTGTGACCATTTTCGACTGACACTGTTCACAAAAATATTTTTTTAATGTTTGTCACTATTGCATAAATACATGGAGGATGCGACAAATGCTACACTGTGTTTTTTACTATTACGAGTAATGTTAATTTCAATTCCAGTTCCCTTTCCGCACTAGATTTAGGAGCATTGTGTATCTAAAAGCTAGTACATTCTGAACTGCCACAGTGCATGTTCTCTTACTATTGTACTGAATTAATAGATTTGTGAGCCTCATCAAATTACTTATTCGTTTTGTAGGGAGATTTGCACTTCCTCTTTGTGCATATAACTGAAATTTGCACAAGATTGCATGTGCAGAACAGTGTAGGTAGGGGTGTAAATGTGGAAACCCAATTTGTTTTTGCTGTGTAAAAGAAATGTTTACTTCTCTTTCAGCTTCAAAAATTAGCCGAAGCTAATTCATAATGTTTTAGCAATGAATGTAATATTATGAAACACAAAAACTAAGTACGTTAAAAATTAAAAAACATTTTCTGCTTGCACAACAACACATAAATTTTTCAAGAAGTGTGGGTAATGTGGAAACGCCTTAAAATTGTGGGAAACTGACTACTTCAAACGAAAACTATTAAAAATGTTAGAAACTATTTTATATTAAATTTAAATCAGACAAAAATATTTTTAAACGGAACTGTAATAGAAAAATGCTTCATAAGTGAAGTTCACCTGCAAAAATTGCATATGAAAATATCTCCTTCATTTCCGGCACACAAAGAGTGACTCCACTCCTCACATAGTACACACTTAATCCACAATTCTCCTCGAACGTCTTTGGAAAATGCGCCTCCACAAAAAATACAAATGGCATCGTCTTCAGTAGGTTTTTCTTCCCCAACTGGAGATCCAAATCTGACTCTCCTGAAGAGACAGTTGGTGCATTCGGCTCTTCATCTGAATCCTCAGATAACTTAAGCCGTTTCCTGCATGGATTTCTAGGAGGAGTTTCACGTTTTTCCTTGCTTTTGGCAGATGCCTTAGGAAGCTTCCGTTTACCCTTCAGTAAGGAGTCTTCAAGACGTGTTTTATAAGGCGAAGATGTCAAAACAGCTGATGAACCTGGCTTACAACCTCTGTTGGAAACCTTCCTCTTTAGAGGAGGAACTTGGGTGATATCTTGTAAAGACACACACGTGTTTGATGTATTTAACAACGATGTTGAGCTTCTGCTTTCTCTTTGGCCATCTTCACTTGGGCTTTCAGTTGTCACAGGTCTGAATGCGGTCTGAGTGTCTTCTTGTCTGAGGTCATTACTTCCAACTGGAGATATTGGATTCTCTTAAGTATCTCTCAGACTTTTCTCCTTATCTAAAACAGACATGGCAGCTATAAAGTCGATTTCTGCAAAATCAGTCCTGTCACATGGGAAAATTTCAGTCTCCAAAAATCCTTTTGCAGCAATAGAGCCAGTCTGGCACTTTAGGTACGCTTTCCCAAACAATTCAGATATGTCATATGGTCCTAACGGCCGGCTGGTATGCCGCAACCATTGGCGAACATACTCAGCATAATAGGTTTTTAGAGTGCCCATAAAGGTTTTATCAAGTGGCTGAGTTTTATGAGAGGTGTCAGGCGGGATGCTCATGATTGTAACATGGTTCTCCCTTGCACGTTCTATAACTTGAAGGTTTCTGGCATGACTGTTATGCCCATCAAGAATTAACAACACAGGAGATTCTTTTGAGGGATGTGCTTTAGAAATGAAGTGGTCAAACCAGTCGGAGAAGGGCTCAGTTGGAATCCTGCCTGAAGGATGGCATTTACCAATTGTTCCAGTTGGTACTCCTTTCAGTAGAGTATCAGTCCAGTTCTTTCTGGCGAAGATCATCATTGGTGGTATGAAAGTAACACCAGCACTCATACAGCATATGATAGTCATCAGGGATCCTAGCTCTGCTGGTGTGAGGGCACCTACTTGACGTTTACCTTTCAGTCCAATTACATGTGGTATTCTGCTCTGGACGACAGAGAGCCCAGTCTCGTGGACACTGTACATACGATCAGCACTATAGGAGTGTTTACTGTACTCAGTTTCCAAAATGTCAAAAAACCTGTCTACAGCTTCTTTGTTGAACCCGTTTGCTCTCGAGAATGAGGTCCCTATAGGTTTGTGAATTGTGAGTTTATTTCTGTGTCGTCATAGAAAAAGGTCAAACCAAGCTTTACCAGCAGCATTTGAAGTAAATGGATGATTAATATTATTTCCTTCCGCTAGCTGATATGCCATTCTCTTGACATCTAATCTGGTAAGGCCACAGAAGCGATTATCCATTTCAATGAGATACTGTACCAACTGTTTCTCAATAGCATCAGGTAGTACAGGCTTACGTCCAAGTCTCAAAGAAACACATTCTTCAGGTGACATATCACTATGCACATACCTTTGAAGTGTCGTCTAAGGTAAACTGGAAACTTTTACTGCTCTTCTTAACCCCATCTGTTTTCCCATTAAGGTTATTATAGTCTTAATCATGTTTTCAGCATCCCACTTCTTCACAGTAGCTCTTGGTTTCCGATCAGTTAGCTTTCGTGGCATCTAGAAACAGACGCAAAGCGTATTAGAAGTAATATATTTGATACTGATTTAGTGGAAACGTTTCCACAATGCCATCGTATGTATGCTTCCGCATTATCTACACAATGACCATTCTAAATTGCGGTAGATTACATTAAGCAACTATCCACTTAAGGTTGACAATGGACTGCTAAAACCTTCTATGCACCTCCCTTTATAAGCTATCAGACATAAAGAAAGATAAATATAAAGTATGTAGATAAATATAATACCACAAATTATCTCGAAAAAGGTTTAGAAAATGCGCGAACATAAACTGCATCACTGTCACAGCATCTGTTACCCAACTATCTGCTAACCCTCTACCATGACAAATAGGCACTATTGCAACAATTTCTGGCTGCCCTGCTAGAGTGCAGCACTCTGCAGGCAAGATACTAGACGTTTCCACATTACCCACACGCTTCCACATTTACACCCCTACCTCTAACAGGAAGGTGAGTTGTTTCTTCTACATCCTTACTCAACACACCACGGCACAGAGTACAAGGTGTTAGTGTTATTGTTATCCCTCTTCCGTTATATTTCCACATTTTTCGAAAGAAACAGATAGCATGAATAATTATTATTAACGCCAAGAATTGTGGAAATATGTCGGGATGAGCTGTGTTTGTATAAATTTTCGTTATGCCTTACCTTTCATTTCGGCGCTCTGGATATTTCACGGAGAAGTCTGAGAATATTGATTGTTCCGAAGATAAAACGGTAAAGATTCAAAACGGATATTTACTCTTTTCGGGATACATAACAAGTAGCTCTCGCCTTCATATAACAACGAATGTATTTCAGAGTTAGCAATGCAAACAAAAACTCTTCACAACATTTTGGAATAAAGCTAGACTTGTAAAAAGTTCCTTAGAGAACATTTAGTCACTTATCAATCTGTAGAAGGCGGTTTCACAATTGTGATAGCATGCGCAGTAAATCTGTGACACAGGTAACGTTGCGTTAGTGTGTAGTGTTAGCCTTGTCCCATAACTGACCGCGTTTAGTGATCAGGCTTCAGAACAGGCGGGTATTGTATTTGGGTCATCAAACAATAACAACAAGATTGCCATCATTATAACAGGTTATAGGTTATTCCTAGCCTCAGCACGCAAGGAGCTATTTTTGCCTAGCTATATACTTGATCAACAAGTGTGTCTCAAGGACACTATCAGTTTGACACTAGTAGTGTCATACTGAAGGGACTCAGGCAGCACAAAATGATATTCCGTGCAACGAAAGACAGTCTACAAACGATATGGTATTGATCGTCAACCGACATCATAGATAAGCTGTCAGCGTTAGGGGTCATCAGATACTGTACTACGGAAGGTGAAGATAAGTTTGCGGACACTGACATAAGATTATAGTACGTTGCCCTGATCTGGAAGACAAGGTGACAAAGAAGTCTGCAACATGAAGGGAATTGCATTTCAGAAACGCCACAGCAGTCTGTTCCCAACCTGTATTAATACGTCATAAGGGTTGGGTTTGTATTCTTTATTGGTCAATTCATAAGAACTGCGTGTTGTGAAAATTCCACACCATAAAGGTAACATAACTTACGTGAATGATGGAGTAATATATGTCAATATGAGCCTTTATGAGTAAACAGTATTTTGAAATGAATTGCATCATATGTAGATCCCAAATTCCTCCACAGTCTCGCCATTTTTCTCTATGAAGGAATGGATCGAGGACAAGAGTAAGGACTTTGAAGCATGTTTCACTTGCAAAAAGATAGATACCACCTACAGGAAAACTAAAGAGTCCTTTAGAGAAAAGAGAAGCAACTGTATGAATACCAACAGCTCAGATGAAAAACCAGTCCTAAGCAAAAAAGGGAACGCTGAAAGGTAGAAGGTATATATAGAGGGTCTATACAAGGAAGAAGAACTTGAAGGCAATATTATAGAAAGGGAACTGGACGTAGATGAAGATGAGGTGGGAGATATGACACTGCGAGAAGAATTTGGCAGAGCTCTGAAAGATCTGAGTCGAAACAAAGCTCTGGGAGTAGGCGACATTCCGTCAGAACTACTGATAGCCGTGAGAGGCTCAGCCATAACAAAACTCTTCCACGTGGTGTGCAAGAGCTATGAGACAGGTAAAATATCCTCAGACTTCAAGAAGAATCTAATAATTCCAATTCCAAAGAAACCTGGTGCTGACGGGTGTGACCGTTACCGAGCTATCAGTTTAATAAGTCAAGGATAGAAAATACTAACACGAATTCCTTGCAAGAATGGAAAAACTGGAAGAAGCTGACATTGGAGAAGATCAGTTTGGATTCTGGAGAAATGTAGGGACATGCGAGGCAATACTAATCCTGCGATTTGTGTTAGAAGATCGGTTAAGGAAAGGCAAACCTACGTTTATAGCATTGGTAGACTTAGAGAATGCTTTTGACAGTGTTGCCTGGAACACTTTCTTTGAAATTCTGAAGGTTGCAGGTGTAAAATACAGAGAGCGAAAGGCTGTTTACGACTTGAACAGAAACCAGACTGCTGTTATAAGTGTCGAGGGGTATGAAAGGGAAGCAGTGGTTGAGAAGAGAGTGAGACAGGGTTGTAGCCTATGCCCGATGTTATTCAATTTGTATATTGAGCAAGAAGTAAAGGAAACCAAAGAAAAATTTGGAGTAGTAATTAAAGTTCAGGGAGAAAAAGATTTGCCAATGTAATTGTAATTTTGTCGGAGACATCAGACGACGTGGAAGAACAGTTGAAGGGAATGGATAGTGTCCTGAAAGGAGGTTATAGCTTGATCAACAACAAAAACAAAACTAGGATAATGGAATGTAGTCGAATTAAATCAGGTGATGCTGAGGGAATTAGATTAGGGAATGAGTTTTGATATTTGGCCAGCAAAATAAATTATGATGGCTGAAGTAGGGAGCAGATAAAATGGAGACTGGCAATGGCAAGAAAATCGTTAATGAAGAACAGAAAATTGCTAATATCGAATACAGACTTAAGTGTTAGGAAGACCTGTCTGAAGGTATATGGAGTGGGGTTATGTATATAAATGAAACATGGACGATAAACAGTTTAGGTAAGAAGAGAAAAGAAACTTTTAAAACGCGGTGCTTCAGAAAAGCGCTGAAGATTAGATGAGTAGATCACGTAATTAATCAGAAGGTACTGAACAGAATTGGGAAGGTAAGAAGTTTGCGGCACAACTTGACTAAAAGAAGCGATCGGTTGACAGGACACATTCTGAGACATCAAGGGATAATCAATTAATTACTGGAGGGAAGAGTAGGAGGGGCCAAAATCGTGCAGGGAGACCAAGAAATGAATACAATAAGCTGATTTAGAAGGATGTAGGACGCAGTAGTCATTTGAAGACGAAGAGGCCAGCATGAGATAGAATAGCGTGGAGATCTACATTAGCCCAATCTTCGGACTGACGACCATAACAACAACAAGTAATAAATATCAAATTTAGGAACGATTCAATAGTGGCATAAGTGAAAGTAATCATCTGTCTAGGAAATACCTGAAATAGGAACCCAGAAAACATCGGTGGCGGTTACATGGCAAGTAATTTAACATATTTTTAAAACGATATTAGGTTCAGAATGAATGTAATATTTCAATATTTCCGCTATTCTTTACATAAGAACATAAAAAGGAGGCTAGCACAGGAGAAGAGCATTTGCGTCCAAAAGAATTCTACTGGTACCGAAATCGAGGTTAACCTAGGGGAAACATTTGCGGGAATGTAAGGAGCACTCGAAGTGTTTGAGATGTGGTGCTATAGAAGGATATCGAAAATTAAGTAGACTTATAAATAAGAAATGTAGATTTTGTCCGTAGAATAGGTAACGAAAGCAAACTCTGACGAGAAGAAGGGACACGATGATAGGATAAGCGCTAAGACATCAAGGGGAAACGTTAATGCTAGTAGAGGGAACCGTACAGTGTAAAAACTGTCAAGAAAGAAAGAGACAAGAGCCACATCAAATCAGCGAGAAAACTGACTACCTCCCCTGCGAAAAGAACGCCGGCCCGTGCGACCGAGCGGTTCTAGCCGCTTCAGTCTGCAACCGCGCGACCGCTACGGTCGCAGGTTCGAATCCTGCCCCGGGCATGGATATGTGTGATGTCCTTAGTTTAGTTAGGTTTAAGTAGTTCTAAGTTCTAGGGGACTGATGACCTCAGATGTTAAGTCGCGTAGTGCTCAGAGCCATTTTTTGCAAAAAGAACCCTGCGCGGTGATTCTGATCAGCGTAAAAAAAGGGGGAAAGGAGTTACTTAACAGTAATCCAGTTGTGTATAGGTTTTCATAGACCAGCTAAGATTTGTAGCCACTGTCAGTAGCAATGTGGTTCATTGCCCGTAATTCCGTTTGGAAATCATGGAGTGGATATTTCTAGGAGAATCTCCCAGCTCCATCGTATGTTTAATCTGATTGTGTTGAGCTAAAATATTGAAATAATTTATGTAACTGCCAAGCGGTACCATCCTACAGCCACAAACCACAATGTTATCTAAATACTTTCTGCAATATTTGTGTATGAAGAAGACAGATATCTCACAAACTGCTGAATGAACAGAACGAATTCTCCACCAATTTAAATTTAAGAATGTACGACGAACTGCTCACTTGGGACCCCGCCGGACCTGGTGTCCAGCTGCAGTATCCGACTACTGCGAATCTAACTTTCCAGCCCTGCATTTTACAAGAAAACGCTGCCCTAACGACTACGCGTCACGACAAATGAAACATTACCAAGACATCAGCATGCAACCTCAGACTCTATCTCATTCGATTGTTTTCTTCAGTACTGATGACAACGTAAGTGGAATCACTTGCATAATGTGTCTTTAAGTATGATTTAATTCTATTTTATCATCATTGAGATAACTGCTGGGTGTTTAAAAAAAACATTCGTATTACAAAGTATTATGTTTTCATAACTATCGATCGCTGCGCCATGGCGCCTATTGTTGGAGCGAATACATTGTCTAGTTTGTATTCATTGCCGACAGATGCCGGTTGTCTTCTGTTTGCTTGGTATCGTCACATTTACAAAACTACGGCTCCGCAGCAGAAATAATTTTGTGTCCTCGAGTGTGCGAAGACAGAAAGACGATACAGCTTGACGTACCAAACTGATCCTCCGAAGGGATAGAACATTCACAGATGGTATCGACAGTCTGTAGAAAGGGGATGTTTATGTAAAAGAAAGAATCATGGCAACCCTCGTGTTTCCGACGAAAATGTCGCACGAGTTCATATCGCTTTCCTACGTAGTCCTACAAAACCAATTCGTCGTGCCGCTCGGGAGGTACAGCTCTTGCACAACAGTCCGGCGTGTTTTAAGACGTCGGTTGGCTATGAAGCCGTACAAGCTACAGCTGTTACAGTTTCTGCGTCATGACAACAAACGCAAACATGTGCCTTTTTCTGGCGAGCTTCAGAATGTTATTGACAAGGATAATATTTTCGCACAACGCTTGGTGTTCAGTGATGAAATGACTTCCTACCTCACTGGGGAGGAAAACAAACACAATGTTCGAATTTGGAACCTACAGAACCCGAATTTGAGGCCTACAGAACCCAAATGCACACAATGTACATGTACGAGATTCTCCCAAAGTCATTGTGTTTTGGGCGATATTCCACTCATCTGTTTACGGCCCATTCTTCTTTGTAGGAAACACGGTTGACGGTCAGCAGTACCTTGCTGTGTAACAAAACTGGTTGTTTCCGAGGCTGAAAAAGAGACAACCTCGCTTTTGAGCAAGGCAGGGCATCTCCTGACTGGAGTCGCCAAGTGCGTGAATATCTGAATGAATCTCTATGGAGCCTTTGAAATGGCCGCCAAACAGCCAGCGACTTAACACTTCTCAGCTGGACAGTATCGATGTGTTACTATTCGTGTCGCTGGTGGAGGACACATTAAATATTTGTAATCTAATCTTGAATGATTCATAAACATGTGTGTCGAGTTTCATTCCTTTGTGTCTTACAAATCAAAAAATATATGCTTTCGAAATACGTATATTCTTCTTGAAACGCCCTGTATTGAACAGATTTCATACATTACAAAATGAATCTTCGAATCTTTTTATCTATTGATTGCCTGAAGATGACCAACGGCTGATCGAAATCGGTAACGGCAGAGTGAAATGCTCATGCAAGCGTGTCAAAAAATAAAAGAAAATATTTAACTATGCAACTGTGAGGCTCTTTATTAAAAAATAATTGTTCGTAGTTACCCGTGATAATTTCCAATAGTGGGGAAGAGAGAAGAAAATACAAGTAGACTCTAGAACCATTTACTGTTGTCCAGTAACAGGGTGCACTGTACCAGTATCACACTGATAACAGGTGTGAGACGTGGAAGCTACACCAGCGATCTCTGCGCCTGCCCTGTTAATACGCTTGACGGGCTGTCAATCTCTTAGCGGCGTGTCGGCACCCCGCCGGCAATTGCGCATCCCTGAGTAACGCACGGCCGACCAACTGGCAGCAACATGCCAGCGTGATGTTGTCAACAACACACTCCCCGGTGGCTTTCGTATTACGCCCAGGGGAAACGATAATTTTCGCGCAGATCATTAGGTACCGACCTGTGGTAGTTAACCTGTTCTTGATTGAGAGAATGGCCAATGTCGTGTACCTTGCACAGTTAGAGGAGTAGTACAGTACGCATACCAGGTCTATGTAGAGGTTCGCAGCAGTTTACAGAAAAAATGAATCTTTTCTTTGAAGAAGGTTCGCTGTTGCAGAAGAGGCGATGAAATTCTGTTTTAGAAAGATGACACTAATCGATGCCGTGAGCAACAGAAGTTTTATTCCGAGGCCTGAGAAGTAAACTACCTAAATCAAAAATTTTCAGTGAAGGAGATCAAATGAAAATGAATAAATCGACAACAGAAAATCTTTTTTATTTCCAGATTAAAAAGAATTCGGCAGATTTGATCCACAATTTGATCCTCGATCGAAGAGTTGTTCTCTCAAGGATTCCGGCCGCTGTGATCGAGCGGTTCTAGGCTCTTCAGTCCGGAACCGCGCTGCTGCTACGGACGCAGGTTCGAATCCTGCCTCGGGCATGGATGTGTGTGATGTCCTCAGGTTAGTTAGGTTTAAATAGTTCTAAGTCTAGGGGACTGATGACCTCAGATGTTAAGTCCCATAGTGCTTAGAGGCATCTGAACCATTTTTTTCTCTCAAGGCTTACAGTAAGAAAACTCCAGACCTCCGTCTCTGACAAAAGAAGGCTATGACAGTGGAAGCTCCCTATCGAATAATGACACTAAAGCGCCAATACCGCCGCATGAAGCAACCTGTAGTGCCCAGCATCATGTTCCAGATATGAATACACAAACTTCAACATGCCTCATGTGAAGATAGGGCAAGGCTCGAAATCTAGGTAATGAAAGTGCAGTATTTCATAACTAATTGATCTCTGCTATAGGTACATATGAAGGGCTTATTTCAATAGTGGTACAAGTCCATTTTTGTTCATTTTAAGATACAGAGTCCTAAAGTTAATGAGCGCTGAAAAATCTGCGGTTGAGATACCAGAAATATTCAAGCATATGGCTTCTTGCTAGAGATGAACCTTTCTTTCTGTTAGGTTGGTTCAAATGGCTCTGAGCACTATGGGACTTAACATCTGAGGTCATCAGTCCCCTAGAACTTAGAACTACTTAAACCTAACTAACCTAAGAACACCACACACATCCATACCCGAAGCTGGATTCGAACCTGCGACCGTAGCGGTTGCGCGGTTCCAGACTGAAGCGCCTAGAACCGTTCGGCCACACGGGCCGGTCTTTCTGTTTGTTTCGATCATTAATGTCAGAAGCACTAAAATCAGACTATTGAAATAAGCCCTTCATATACTAGGGTCTGTGGTCATATTTTTGACAAGTAAATTCTTCAAAACATTGGAACGTATACACTCGAGTCACATCAATGTGACCACCATCTGTGTTTGACGTTAACGTGCAATTACCACTCACAGACGGCAGGATGCAGCACTGGCAGTGGAGGGTATATAAAACGTTATGAGGAGAGAAGCGGAAAACAATGGAGTCGTTGCCGTAATGTGGAAACGATACGATTGATCTCACGTCCAAAACGGCATTGACAGAGGCTTTAAGGACAAGGTTGGAAGCATTTCCAAAACAGCTAAGATTGTAAACAGTTCCCACGCCACCGTAGTTTAAGGATGGAAGAATACTGTGGCTGGTAAAATGGCGCTATCCAAAACTGGCGCCGAGGCAACTGTGTTGCACCATGGGACATAGATGGCAATAGTGAACGACGACTGTGGAGATGTATAGGGGAGAATAGACGTACAACTGAGGAGCAGCTGGCCGCCTAGATGAACCGGAGAGCTACCAACATTGTCTCCTTAACGACTGTTTAGCGAATTTTGCTGCTTATGGGCCTTCGCAGCAAAATTCGCACCATTAACGCATCTGGACGTCCACTGAGTGGCGATAGTGTCCTTTTCACATGAATCACGTTTTATGCTTCATCGGAGGGATGATCCTTGGCCTGTATGACAATCGCGGGGAGGGTCCACGCCGGAGGAGGGTTTGATGTGGCGGAAGAATGTGTTCGTGGTATTCACTTGGTGATCCCGTTATTCTGGAAGGTACAATGGATCGACACAAGTATGCATCTATCCTTGATGACCATGTGCACCACAACATGCAGTTTGTTCTTCCTCTGCACGATGGCGTCTACGAGAAGGACAATGGAAGTGTCACGCAACTTGCAGTGTACATTCGTGTTTCGAAGAACACCGTGATGTCTTTCCCGTCCTTCCTCGGCCACAAAACTCTCAGATCGAAACCCAAACGGGAATACATGGAACCACCTCGCTCCGACTGTACGCACCATGGATCGTTAACTGAGAAACCTAGAGCAGCTGGATTCGGCTCTGCAGTTGGCGTGGCTCCACATACGTGCCGGAACCCCCAGAACCTCTCTCCCTGCACGTGTAGTTGCAGTCCGCACTGGAGAAGGTGTTTATTCAGTCTTTTGACTGGTGGTCACATTAATGTGGCTGGACAGTATATCATATGAGGGGACAAAACCAAACGATATGACGGATACTGGAAGGGTTTGAATGCCCTCATGTTATCACTCTAGCGGTCGACGTCGGCGCCAACGTCCTGCTGCATCAGTAGCCTCCCCATCATCCACGCACTGCCTCCCGCGGAGCTCATCCATCATTGGAAAAAAAGGTGGGAAGTCGGAAGGTGCGAGATCAGGGCTGTAGGATGGATGGAGAAGTTTTGTGATCTCCTCTTGGGTTTGTAAAATTGTATGAGACCCTGCGTTGTCATGGGCAAGGAGAAGTTCCTTTGCACTTTTGTGGTGACGAATACCCTGAAGTCGTTTGCTCAGGTTCCTGAGGGTTGCACAATACACTTTAGAGTTGATCGTTGCGCCATGAGGGTGGACGCGACGCGTAATGACCTCTTCATAGTCCCAGAAGACCGTAGCAAGGATTTACAGCTGAGGTGCGGCACTGCACGTGGTGCGGCACCATTCCATCGATTGCCGTTTTGTTTCCAGTTTGAATTGATGAACCTATGTACACTACTGGCCATTAAAATTGCAACACCAAGAAGAAATGCAGACGATAAACGGGTATTCATCGGACAAATATATTATACTAGAACTGACATGTGATTACTTCTTCACGCAATTTCAGTGCATATATCCTGAGAAATCAGTACCCAGAACAACCACCTCTGGCCGTAATAACGGCCTCGATACTCCTGGGCATTGAGTCAAACAGAGCTTGGATGGCGTGTACAGGTACAGCTGCCCATGCAGCTTCAACACGATGCCACAGTTCATCAAGAGTAGTGACTGGCGTATTGTGACGAGCCAGTTGCTCGGCCACCGTTGACCAAACGTTTTCAATTGGTGAGAGATCTGGAGAATGTGCTGGCCAGGGTAGCAGTCGATCATTTTCTGTATCCAGAAAGGCCCGTACACGACCTCCAACATGCGGTCGTACATTATCCTGCTGACATGTAGCGTTTCGCAGGGATCAAATGAAGGTAGAGCCACGGGTCGTAACACATCTGAAATGTAACGTCCACTGTTCAAAGTGCCGTTAATGCGAACAAGAGGTGACCGAAACGTGTAACCAATGGCACCCCATACCATCACGCCGAGTGATACGCCAGTATGGTGATGACGAATACACGCTTCCAATGTGCGTTCACCGCGATGTCGCCAAACACGGATGCGACCATCATGATGCTGTAAACAGAACCTGGATTCATAAGAAAAAATGACGTTTTGCCATTCTTGCTCCCAGTTTCGTCGTTGAGTACACCATCCCAAGCGCTCCTGTCTGTGATGCAGCGTCAAGGGTAACCGCAGCCATGGTCACCGAGCTGACAGTCAACGCTGCTGCAAACGTCGTCGAATTGTTCGTGGAGATGGTTGTTGTCTTGCAAACGTCATCTGTTGACTCACGGATCGAGACGTGGCTGCACGATCCGCTACAGCCATGCGGATAAGATGCCTGTCATCTCGACTGGTAGTGAAGCGAGGCCGTTGGGATCCAGCACGGCGTTCCGTATTACCCTCCTGAACCCACCGATTCCATATTCTTCTAGCAGTCATTGGATCTCGACCAACGCGAGCAGCAATGTTGCGATACGATAAACCCCAATCGCGATAGGTTACACTCCGATCTTGATCAAAGTCGGAAACGTGATGCTAAGCATTTCTCCTCCTTACACGAGGCATCATAATAACGTTTCACGAGGCAAAGCCGGTCAACTGCTGTTTGTGTATCAGAAATCGGTTGGAAACTTTCCTCATGTCAGCACTGGCGCCAACCTTGTGTGGATGCTCTGAAAAGCTAATCATTTGCATATCACAGCATCTTCTTCCTGTCGGTTAAATTTCGCGTCCGTAGCACGTCATCTTCGTGGTGTTGTAATTTTAATGGCCAGTAGTGTATCATCGCCTGTGCCGACGTTCGACGAAAAATGCGCATGGATGGTCCTTCATTGATCTTTACTGTCTTGTATTGCGAGGCGATAAATCCAGCCGGCACACACCTATGAGTACCCAAATTGGTGGGTGAGTGTGTCAGCACTACCAACAGAGAGTTTTGAGCAGCGAGGTGTTTGACTGTGATCCTTCGTTCACCCCGAATAAGAGTGTCCCCACGTTTCATACGTTGCACAAGTCACAGCTGTGTGCGCTAGTCCTACACGTGGATGATCGGATAGGATTGTGCTACCTTACTGCGATGATAACAGTCTCCTCGCCCAATGACTCACCGTGCTTTTGTTCACAACCAGATCTCCATCGACACTCTGCAAGCGCCTATGAACATAGTCGATGCTTTGCTTTTTCGTCGCAAGTAACTCAATGACAACTCTTTGCTTGGAACGCGCTTCCCTTAGAAACGTCACTTTGAAGGCTACGTAGAGCGCCTCCACATATCGGAACTGCATGCTAAACGTCTAAGTCGGTCACCCAGTCCCAGTTGCAGGTTGCCTCTCTAATGGCTTCCAACTGAACTGAACTGAACTCCGTCCGAAAAGGCCTCGCTAGGTCCATCGATACCGCCCAACCGCCTTGTCATCCTCAGGCAGTAGCGTAACTGGATGATTATATGGAGAGGCATGTGGTCAACATACCGCTCTCCCAGCTGTCGTCCGTTATCGTGGCCGGAACCGCTATTTCTCAGTCAAGTAGCTCCTCAACTGACATCACAAGGGGTTACCAACAGCGCTTGGCAGACCCGGGCAGTAACCCATCCAACTACTAGCCAAACCCGACATAGCTTACCTTCGGTCATCTGACGGGAATCGGTGTTACCACAGCGGCAAGGCCGCTTCCAAGGGCAACAAAAATTTGATATTCGGTATTTCATACAATTACCGATCTAATTTATAAATTTAAAACACTGTCATAATCTGCTTATTAACGGGTAGAAGCTTACGTTACAGCTTTAACACATTAACTTTAGTATTGCCGGCCGCGGCGACCGAGCGGTTCTAGGCGCTTCAGTCCGGAACCGTGCGACTGATACGGTCGCAGGTTCGAATACTGCCTCGGGCATGGATGTATATGATGTCCTTAGGTTAGTTAGGTTTAAGTAGTTCCAAGTCTAGAGGACTGATGACCTCAGAAGTTAAGTCCCGTAGTGCTCAGAGCCATTTGAACCATTTTTATTAACTTTAGTATTAAGGTTGGACATCGTGCGCACGTCTTGCGGCAGCGTAACTCACGACACACTAATTTACCATACATTATCCGTACTGGTTTTGTGATTGGGAGCACCTAGCGACTTCCAACAAACTTGGAACATAATTTCAGATCTTTTCTAAACTTTTTCTCAGTTTCGGTTTTGTCTTTTTCATTAATTTATGAATTGAAACTTCCCCTTAGAAAAATTAATTAATTACTGTGCTGATAAACCTCTTACATTATTTGATTTTCAAACAGCTGAGCAAAACAGAACGTACTCAGACATTACTCTCTTTACTTATTCTGATCAACACTAAACTGACACACAATACTTTTAGCGCAACTTTCAAAAATCTCTACAAAAGAATGGCCCTAACTAACAATAACCTATACCTTTCATGAACCACTTAACTCACAATAATCTTCGTTTCTCAAACTACTGCAATACAGCTAAATAAAGGATTCAAACTACTGAAGTCACTAACTACTGACAGGCATAGTTAGCAAATGAAAGATTTTGATAGAGAACAAACAATGTATTTACCTTACTAGTGTTCAAAAGCCATACTATATATAGCAGTTCATGATATCCAGTCTTACAAATTTACTGTCTCTGATGGACACACGTCCAGATCATCCGCTCTCAAAACTGCGCCATCTCTCTCCCAACATCCACCACTGCTGGCGGCTCACCTCCAACTGCGCAACGCTACGCGCTGTTAACAGCCAACTGTCCAACACTACAATAGCTAATTCCAACAATGCCACCCAGCCACAGACTGCACACAGCACAGCCAGTGATTTTCATACAGAGCGCTTCGTGGCGTTGCCAATATAAAAACATAAGCAGCCTACTTACAGAATGAATAATTCGAAACTAATAAAACAAGCAAAATTAGCTTTTTCTGTCTTCATACATACACGTTTTTCATGCTTAAAGTAAAATATTTAACTCATTAACTGATTTGTAAATTAATCAGACTTCTGAAGGTGTTTTAAACATGGTAGATCAATTGTTAAAGAACAGCAGGGGGGAGGGGAGCGAGGGGTAGGGTGACTGGTAATAATTAATCAATGATTGGTAATTTGACAGATGGTAACAGCGTTTTTCCCTCGCGGCGTTTTGATCCGCGATTGAGACTGCTGATTTGTATGATTCTGGCGGCTCATTACCGTGATTCACTGTGCGTGAATCGTCGAGTGGCTGTCCATTGTAATTAGCTGCCAGCGCGCGACACCAGGAATAGCGAGCGCCGTAATGAAGAAAGGCAGCGCGCGCGCACAGTAGTGCGTGGAGGACGGCGGCTACTGGCTGGTGCAGGCGGCGCGGCGCAGTGGTGCGCGTGGCTGGCGGCGCGGCCGCTGTTGTCCCGGAGAACATAAAACAGAGCGCGGCCGCAGCTGCTGGCCCGCGCCCACGGCCGCGTTCATAAACTGCGAGCCGCGCCGCCGGAAGACGCGGCCGCAGCGCCGCCCCCGCCGCCCCCGCCTCCGAGGTTAGTTTCGGGTTAACCGGCGGCCCACAGCGCTCGCCGCCGAGCAGCGCGCCTCACAAAACTTTCTTTCGCGCCGCAACTCGACACCCTTTCATCACGTTACTTCTGAATGGATCATAAGGCTGAAAGCAGTCAGATGGTCTGAGACGAGCTGAGCGGAGGTACGAGGAATAACCGAGACAATGAGGGTGAAGTGAAAAGGAGCAGTAAGCTGAGGGGAAAGAACAGAGTACGGTATGGTGTTGTGCTGGTGAAATTACGCTACTGGCCATTAAAATTGCTACACCAAGAAGAAATGCAGATGATAGACGGGTATTCATTGGACAAATATATTTTACTAGAACTGGCGTGTGATTACATTTTAACGCAATTTGGGTGCATAGATCCTGAGAAATCAGTACCTAGAACAAGAACCTCTGGCCGTAATAACGGCCTTGATACGCCTGGGCATTGAGTCAAACACAGCTTGGATGGCGTGTGTAAATAGGTAGAGCTGCCGATGCACCTTCAACGCGATACCACAGTTCATCAAGAGTAGTGACTGGCGTATTTTGACGAGCCAGTTGCTCGGCCACCATTGACCAGACGTTTTCAATTGGTGAGAGATCTGGAAAATGTGTTGCTCAGGGCAGCAGTCGAACATTTTCTGTATTCAGAAAGGCCCGTACAGGACCTGCAACATGCGGTCGTGCCTTGTCCTGCTGAAATGTACGGTTTCGCAGGGATCGAATGAAGGGTAGAGCCACGGGTCCATAAGACATCAGAAATATAACGTCCACTGTTCAAAGTGCCGTCAATGCGAACAAGAGGTGACCGATACGTGTAATCAGTGGCACCCCGTACCATCACGCCGGGTGATGCGGCAGTATGGCGATGACGAATGCACGCTTCCATTGTGCGTTTACCGCCATGTCGCACAAACACGGATGCGACCATCATGATGCTGTAAACAGAACCTGGATTCATAAGAAAAAATGACTTTTTGCCATTCGTGCACCCAGGTTCGTCGTTGAGTACACCATCGCAGGCGCTCCTGTCTGTGATGCAGCGTCAAGGGTAAGAGCAGCCATGGTATCCGAGCTGGTAGTCCACACTGCTGCAAACGTCGTCGAACTGTTCGGGCAGAGGGTTGTTGTCTTGCAAACGTCCCCATCTGTTGACTCAGGGATCTAGACGTGGCTGCACGATCCGTTACAGCCATGCGGATAAGATGCCTGTTATCTCGACTGCTAGTGATACGAGGCCGTTGGGATCCAGCACGGCGTTCCGTATTACCCTCCTGAACCCACAGATTCCATATTCTGTTAGCAGTCATTGGATATCGACCAACGCGAGCAGCAATGTCGTGATACGATAAACCGCAATCGCGATAGGCTCCAATCCGACCTTTATCAAAGTCGGAAACGTGATGGTACGCGTTTCTCCTCCTTACACGAGGCATCACAACAACATTTTACCTGGCAACGCCGGTCAACTGCTGTTTGTGTATGAGAAATCGGTTGGAAACTTTCCTCATGTCAGATCGTTGTAGGTGTCACCACTGGCGCCAACCTTGTGTGAATGCTCTGAAAAGCTAATCATTTGCTTATCACACCATCTTCTTCCTGCCGCTTAAATTTCGCGTCTGTAGCACGTCATCTTCGTGGTGTAGTAATTTTAATGTCCAGTAGTATAATTCACACGCATGGAGAATTAATACACGGATTGTGTTCAAAACGTAACGGGAATTTTGTAATTTCTGTTACGAGGGGACCATCAGACCTGATAAGCGCGGATTTTGATGCGTTTTTGTTTGTAGAGGGACCCGTCCTGAGTACCAGACTGGCGGATTTTCATACGACAGCCCACAGTTTCACAGAGAAACGAGGTTGAGGTTTTTTACGTGCCTCCTCAATATGCAATGTTAATCATGTTTCGACCAAGCGAGCGTGACGCAACGACTAAGATTCACGGCTAGCACTGTGGCTGCACGGAGTCTGATCCAGCATATATACTTTTTTTTTAATTTCGTATTACACAATATCATTAAATATTATATGCAGTGCCGGCCGGAGTGGCCGTGCGGTTCTAGGCGCTACAGTCCGGAACCGAGCTATCGCTACGGTCACAGGTTCGAATCCTGCCTCGGGTATGGATGTGTGTGATGTCCTTCGGTTAGTTAGGTTTAATTAGTTCTAAATTCTTTGGCGACTGATGACCTAAGAAGTTAAGTCGCATAGTGCTCAGAGCCATTTGAACCAAGCCAAGTATATGCAGCAGCGGTAAGATTCCAGATACAGTCGAAAGTAATCATCCCTGATTTTAACCTCGATTATGCAGTTAATACAGGTCGATCCTGTTACCAGTACCAATGGACGTACAATAGATTCCTGGGAACAAGGAGCAGAAAAACGATTGTGTAGAAAAATAGTCGATCCTTCACAGCTTCAGGAAAAAAAAACTCGCTTAGTTCTCTTATGTATACCAGAACCATTCGGGAAAGTTGGTCGGATTGTTGAAAATGGAGTTGTCGAGTTGTTCACAAATCAAAAACATAGCTGTGACCTGAACGAAAACATGGAAATTCAGGAAAGTGTTGCATGAAGAGTTTTTAAAATCTGACATTCTTACGTACGTGGGACAAGAAAAACTTCATTACTTTTTACGTACGTGGAGAGCACAGACTAATGAGACCTTCTCGATCAAATCTTTCTAGATGAAAGAATAGCATGTCCCTGCACCGCAAACGTTTTCTCACCCAACGTACGCCACTTTGCCATTCCGGTTATTTTTACAGGCAGGTTACAATTTTCACGAAAAAAAAATTAAAATTGCTGAAGACGACCCGTCCTCACAGCTTCAATTCTGCCAGTACCTCGTCTCCTACTTTCCAAACTAGGAGACGAGGTACTGGCAGAATTGAAGCTGTGAGGACGGATCGTGAGTCGTGCTTGGGTAGCTCAGTTGGTAGAGCACTTGCCCGCGAAAGGCAAAGGTCCCGAGTTCGAGTCTCGGTCTGGCACGCAGTTTTAATCTGCCAGGAATTTTCATATCAGCGAACACTCCAATGCAGAGTGAAAATCTCAATCTCGAATAAGGGGCACTAATTACAAGAACACTTGGGATTACGTGAAGTAGTCAGAAAAAATGACATCTGTAGTGAAACAATAGAAGGCTTTAGCACCGTCATACTGCCAACTGCTCACGTTATGTTGTTTGTTCGTGAGTTTCTGGCCAAAAACAACATTATAACGATACCCCATCCTCCATATTAGCCGAACATGGCCACATTTGACCAGTCGCTGTATAAGCATAGATTTACACTGTCTATTAACATTAACGTGACCACCTGTCGAAAGACCGAGTGACTTTTGCAGCGCGGGGAGAAAGTCAGTGGGAGGTTCCGACAGGGATGTGGGCTCTTGCTGCCTCCAGTGCCACCGACCGCTGTGGCCGAGTGGTTCTAGGCGCTTCATTCAGTCCGGAACCGCGCTGCTGCTACGGTCGTACGTTCGAATCCTGTCTCGGGCATGGACTGTATGATGTCCTTGGGTTTGTTATGTTTAAGTAGTTCTAAGTCTAGGTGACTGATGACCCATAGTGCTTAGAGCCATTTGAACCATTTGAACCTCCAGTGCCGTGCCCAGCTGCGCCAGGTTTCTCCGTTCAAGAGCAATGGCGCGAACAGCCTGACCAAGATTGTCCCACAGATTCTCGTTTTGGTTTAAATGCATTGAGTTTGTGTCCATAGTACGGTAAACTCATCCGGCTGCTCTTCGAACCACGCTGTCAGCTTTGTTACACGTGGCATTGTCCTGCTGGTAGATGCTATCGCCCCAAGGGAAAATACAAACCGTATATGGGGGTGGACACGTTTTCCAAGGACAGATGCATACTTCTGTTGATCCATTGCTCCTTCTAGAATGACGAGACCATTAAGGAAATCCCATGAAAATATTCCCTCTTCCAACGATTGTTACAGGGTGTTGGATTTCTGTTCGATGGGGCATAAAAAGTGACTCATTTGAAAAGGCCACCTGTCGCAAGCCGGTGAACGTCCAGTTGCGCTTCTGGCGTTGAAATTCCAACCTTCGCCGCCAATGACCAGCTGTCAGCATGAGTACATAAACCAGGCGCCTGTTGCGGAGGCCCATACACAGCAACATTCGCTGAACAGTGGTTGAGGAGACAGTGATGATAGCCTCTTGGTTCAGCTGGGTGGTCAGTTGCTCAACAGTTGGACGTCTATTGCCCTTACACATCTCCACAGCCTCCTCTGTTTCTTCTGCCCTGCCCTCTGTGAGTGGCTATTGTATGTAACGTTACATTAAGTGATGGACCGTGTAGCTTCACCATCCAGATTCGTCAATTGTTCAGGTTCTTCCTCGGGCTGTCTCTGGCTAACAATACAAGCAACAGCCAATAACCTACAGCAAGATGCGGCCACACAGTTCCGAAAGCAGCAGACGTGCCTTGCGTCCTTCACCCTGGGCACCGGGCGGTCGGAAACCTGATATTCCTCCGCCTAACGGCCAAATTTTGCACGTTCTTTCTCGCAATATTCCAACATGTAGTTGCAACTTTATTATTTACGTAAATGAATCAGCCATAGACTTCACACTTAATAGGACGAAGGCAGAAAAGGGGAACTATTCTGTGAGATGTTAGCACTCCTGACAATTTACAGTTATTAATTTAATTAGTTGGCCTTTCAAATTCTAGTATTCCAAGAAAAAGCCATTTTTATATCATTATGTCAGATTACATACGACTGAACTGTTTATCTACATCTACACCTACATCCATACTCCGCAAGCCACCTGACGGTGTGTGGCGGAGGGTACCTTAAATACCTCTATCCGTTCTCCTTTCTATTCCAGCCTCGTATTGTTCGTCGAAGGAAAGATTGTCGGTATGCCTCTGTGTGGGCTCTAATCTCTCTGATTTTATCCTCATGGTCTCTTCACGAGGGAGCAATATACTGCTTGACTCCTCGGTGAAGGTATGTTCTCGAAACTTCAACAATTTCTAGTCTCCAGAAAAGTCATTATACTCGAAAATAATATGTGTTCCAAAATTCTACAACTGATCGACGTTAGAGATATAGGTCTATAGTTCTGCACATCTGTTCGACGTCCCTTCTTGAAAACGGGGATGACCTGTGCCCTTTCCCAATCTTTTGGAATGCTACGCTCTTCTAGAGACCTACGGTACACCGCTGCAAGTAGGAGGAAAGTTCCTTCGCGTACTCTGTGTAAAATCGAACTGGTATCCCGTCAGGTCCAGCAGCCTTTCCTCTTTTGAGCGATTTTAATTGTTTTTCTGTCCCTCTGTCATCTATTTCGATATCTACCATTTTGTCATCTGTGCGACAATCTAGAGAAGGAACTACAGTGCAGTCTTCCTCTGTGAAACAGCTTTGGAAAAAGACATTTAGTATTTCGGCCTTTAGTCTGTCATCCTCTGTTTCAGTACCATTTTGGTCACAGAGTGTCTGGACATTTTGTTTTGATCCACCAACCGCTTTGACATAAGACCAAAATTTCTTAGATTAAAATGGTTCAAATGGCTCTGAGCACTATGGGACTTAACTTCTGAGGTCATCAGTCCCCTAGAACTTAAAACTACTTAAACCTAACTAACCTAAGGACATCACATACATCCATGCCCGAGGCAGGATCCGAACCTGTGACCGTAGCGGTCGTGTGGTTCCAGACTGCAGCGCCTAGAACAGGTCGGCCAACCCGGCCGGCCAAAATTTCTTAGGATTTTCTTCCAAGTCAGTACATAGAACTTTACTTTCGAATTCGTTGAACGCCTCTCGCATAGCCCTCCTCACACTACATTTCGCTTCGTGTAATTTTTCTTTGTCTGAAAGGCTTCGACTATGTTTATGTTTGCTGTGAAGTTTCCTTTGCTTCCGAAGCAATTTTCTAACTCGGTTGTTGTACCAAGGTGACTCTTTTCCATCTCTTACGATCTTGCTTGGCACATACTCATCTAATGCATATTGCACGATGGTTTTGAACTTTGTCTACTGATCCTCATCACTATCTGTACTTGAGATAAAACTTTTGTGTTGAGCCGTCAAGTACTCTGAAATCTGCTTATTGTCACTTTTGCTAAACAGAAAAATCTTCTACATTTATTAATATATATATTTACGGCTGAAATCATCGATGTTGTAACCGCTTTATGATCGCTGATTTCCTGTTCTGCGTTAACTGTTTCAAATAGTTCGGGTCTGTTTGTCACCAGAAGGTCTAATATGTTATCGCCACGAGTCGGTTCTCTGTTTAACTATTCAAGGTAGTTTTCAGATATTGCACTTAAAAAAATTTCACTGGATTCTTTGTCCCTGCCACCCGTTATAAACGTTTGAGTCTCCCAGTCTATACCTGGTAAATTAAAATTTCCACTCAAAACTATAAGATGGTCGGGAAATCTACTCGAAATATTTTCCAAATTATCCTTCAGGTGTTCTGTCACAACAGCTGCTGAGCCAGTGAGAAACTCCTCTTAATTTGAGTAATCAAGACGTAAGGTTTCAAAGAGAGGACAGCAGCTACAGGCTCTCGCACTCGTTTCGGAAACTGAATGTCTTCACCATCAGATAAGGATTGTTACAGTGTGGATACTTTAACTTGTCAGTCGCAGACGCAGACAAACGAGAACTTAGACCGCGGAAGGGGGAGGAGAAATAGAAGGAAAAAAGCTTCGGATAGTGCAGGCCTCACATTTCCTGGTATCCCAAGCAGCCATAGCTCAACCCCCCTCCCCACTCTTCCATCTAAAACTGCTCCGTTAAAGTTTCTACTCTATCAGCGACTCTCGACTACCGCTCTGTTTATTACCGAAACTTTCATATATTACCGTACCACTACTTGCTTTGATTTTACGCATTAGTTGTTATGTAATACCATGAATAAATAAATGTCACTGCTACAGATGCAGGTCTACGAGTAAATACGTCAAAAAGGAATAGTGCTTTCGCTCAGATAAGTACCACAAAGGCATAATTACGGCTAAAATGCTTGCAAAGGGCACTTTCTTTGAAAAATATAGAGACACAGTGTAAAACGTGTTAATACCGTAGAGCTAATTTGTTTGATTGTGTGCTCATTGGCTTAAGAGGCAAGTGCTAGATAAATCCGGTAGAGGGCGAATGTGCTGTAAGTCAATGTCTTAAATTTGCGAGTGTACACGTTTCGAAGCAGTTTCGTCAGCAGATTAGATTTGAATATAACAGACAGGATCCTCTGGATTATACAAATGAACAAGTCATTCTACTTATTGTAAAGCAGTCACAGTAGGAAATGTAATGCTAGGATGAAGGATGATTGTGTGCAATTCATATTTTAGCTTCTAAGAATGAACAACGATTACAAATATTGAACCAAAGGGAAGAAAATGCTCCCTAAAAATATTTCTAAATGTGATATATTACTAATATATAGCTCAAGCTTCAAAGATTTTCGCAACACTTCCTCTTTGGTGTATTAGGAAGCCATTTCACAATGCCGCCGTACCATAGTTTATTAAAATAAACATTCGACAAGTCGATAAAGTCAGTACAATACCTAAGAAATGGCGGTTACGATCCCTTCGATTCAAGAAAAATGTTCTAGTATTTATTTCTTCAAAGCGTTAAGTTCACTGCAGATTTTTAATTCAAACCCTGAGTATTCCTAAGAATCGCGTGTAAAAAATCCATACTACTTTTGAACAGAAACTGCCTGTGCAAGCGACGCAATGATATTCAAAATCTGCAAGGCGAATCACACGCCGTAAACTACTCAGGTGAATTTGTAGGAAACAGATGCTGGCCACAAAAAATTGTTGTCCTTATATGTAGTGCTACTCTGTGAGAACTGTAGGAGATATTGCTCATCCGCTAGAGCCGGCCGAAGTGGCCGTGCGGTTAAAGGGGCTGCAGTCTGGAACCGCAAGGCCGCTACGGTCGCAGGTTCGAATCCTGCCTCGGGCATGGATGTTTGTGATGTCCTTAGGTTAGTTAGGTTTAACTAGTTCTAAGTTCTAGGGGCTAATGACCTCAGCAGTTAAGTCCCATAGTGCTCAGAGCCATTTGAACCATTTTTCATCCGCTGGAACAACAACGTAAATGCCACAACAGATTTCTTCACAAGGCATACCGCAGCCGCATATTTATTAAATGTTTCAGAATTATGTCCCAAACGGCTGTTGGTAACTTTATTGACAAGTCTCTTTTAATGCCTACACACTATTAGCGATTTTGGTTTGACAGGCCAGTTTAGAATGCAGCATATGTAAAGAAGAGTGTGAAACCACATTCAAATCATTGGCTCTCAAAATCTGCCATGGTGCGTTAACGCATGACGACGCGTCAGAATACGGCCTTCGCTCACATTATTAGCACGCTACTGTGTGTTGACTTTCGTTGTGCCAATCACACGTTATCACTGATGCGCTTACAAGGAAACGAGAGAGATGCGGCAGAAAACACAACAGCTGATAATTCGGGAATCTTTTAATTCTACTCATTATAAGAATAAAGAGAGAACAAAAAGGATCATCACTTTAAATCTGGAAAAGAGAGAAACCAAGATGATTAAAGTTTGCCTTCGAAATAATGCTAAAAGAAATCCTTCTATAAATACATCCTTGTTTTTTCACTTTTAGGTACTTGTCTCGTCTGGAAAATAACGATTTTAGTTTTTACTAAATGTTAAAGTTATTGTTTTCGCCTTGACTGTGATCATTCCCAAGTGTCGATAAACGGTCTTGATGAAACTTGGAGGGTGTGTAGAGGGGGAAAAATAGTGCAACACGTAATTTTTGTTTGCACCAAATTCATGTTTACTGAAAAACGACCCGGAAGGTAATTCGGCGTTCTAGGTTTAGAGGGAACATCATCGGAACGATGTTACACACAAAAATGTCTTTCATGTAAAACATGATAAGCCTCCGAGCATTTAAAAAAAAGGAAATTAATATTGAAATGGGACGCAAATTCTCAGTATCAGCAGGCTAGGTGGAAGCTGCAGAAGTCTGTTGCCGGTAAAGCACCCGCAATTCGCAGTTACCCTCGTCATTATATTGAGAATTCACCTCCAGAATGTTTCTGAAACGAATTTTCAATCTACAGCAGTGCGTGAACTCCTGCAAGAAAGGCTACAGAGGAGAAATGGCTTAGTCACAGCATAAGAGATAGTTTACAGAATAAATGTTCAAATGTTTGTGAAATCTTATGGGATTTAACTGCTAAGGTCATCAGTACCGAAGCTTACACACTACTTAACCTAAATTATCCTAAGGACAAACACACACACCCATGCCCGAGGGACAACTCGAACCTCCACCGGGACCAGCCGCACAGTCCAACAGGATAAATCTGGAAGCAAAAAAAGTGTAAGAGAAGCTGAGAGGGCGGATCAAGCATTAGTAATACTTGGATACACCAGTCGGTATAGCACTTTCCTGCGAAAGGGAAAGATCTCACGCCCGAGTTCTGGTCCGGCACACAAGTTTTAATGAACCAGGAAGTTCCATCCGTGGATATCAGACACATCGCGCTGACGCATCTTCGAGGCTCGAAGAGAGTTGATGACGCTCTGTAATGGTTATCCAGTATGTTGGAGATTGGCCGCCAGATCCACTGCAGCACATCAGCAATGGAAATAGAAAAGCGATTATGTAAATGACAATAAAATAGTATCGAAAGTAAGAAGTTCACGGGGGCAACCACCCTGTGACTGGGTGACGGTTCCGGTTGGGTGGAGACGATACATGCTTGGTTCTAATCCCAATAACTAACTTACATTCCTTCAATCAATGGTTGTGAAACATGTCACTGATTTAGTGACACTGCTCATTGCGAGACTTAATGTCGCCTGGTAGCGTTGCGGGAATATGATGCGGTAAGGGAAATATGTAAACGGAGCAGAGACGAATGGGGAATTATTGTAGCGGCGATACGGACCACAAATGGAGACGTCCACTGGCATAAGCAGCTCTGACAAGGGACAAGTTGTTATGGTCCGGCGTCAAGAAGAAGCATCTCGGAAACGGTAACACTGGTCGGATGTTCCCATGAACATTTATCGAAAGTGGTTGAAGGACTGTAAACCTACGAGTAGGCGACAAGATGGTGGACGTCTGCAGCTTGTGACAGAACGTAGGCCGGAGGGTTGACCTTACTGTATAGCAGAATAAGCGGCATCTGTTACTACGGTACAATACTGGTGAAGGCACCAGTGTGTTAGAGTACATCAGCGCAAATGGTCGAATATGGTGCTCTACAGTAGCTAACCCGTATGTGTTGATAAAATGACATTGTCAATTACGATTGCAGTGGGCACGTGATCAGCGAGACTGGGGCTTGTATCAACGAAAACGTGTCGCCTCGCTGAATGAATCGCGTTTCTGGCTAGATAGGTTGATGGTCCTGTCCAGATAAGCAGTCATACAATCGAATAGCGGAACATATACGGTTCGCGGATGCAGATCGGTGGGTGTAGTATTGTATTACAGGAAACATTCACCTGCGCTTCTGAGGAGCTTGTGTACTAATAAGAGGCACCGTGACAGTGGTGGGCTACACGGAAATTATTGTTGACCACCTGCGCCCCTTCATACTTGGTGTAATTGCCGATGGAGATGGCATCAACAAGTAGTATAACCGTCCGTGTCACAAGGCCAGCAAGGCCAGAATAGTGATAGAACGTTTTCAAGAGCATGGTGGTGAACACACGTTGATGCACTAGCCACCAAATTTACTTGATCTGTACCAAACGGAAGACATCTGGTACGCTATCGGGCGCCAGCTCCGAGTCCACAAACCAGCGACCCATAATTTAAGAGAACTTCATCACCTGTGACTGAATGTTTGGTGTCACATCTCCGGAAATCTAGAAAGAGTGTGGAACTGTGTTGTTCAGAAGTACGAAGAAAAGTTGCTTCGGACATGCATGCATCTCCGCAGGCATTCGCATTTGCGAATATCGACAACCATCACGTGGATAATGGAAAGACAACGAGAATTTGTGCCAGACCGGGACCCGAACTCGGATATCCTGCGGTCGCCTTACCATTAAGTTATACGAGCAGGACTCAAGGCCAAACCCAAACTACCATATGTCGTTACACGCAGACACATGTTCACAACTGGCATCGCACTTCTTAACAACGCGGGCACTGCAAAACCTATTCATCCGCCGCCACCGGGCAAGCGAGTTTCAATTAAAATCTCTACCCTGTAAAGCAATATGCATAATGAATGTACGAGTGTAGGTTGTAGAAACATGGCTGATGACATACGGAAGTTTTGGTATAGCCGTGAGTCGTGCACGGATGGACTAATTGTAAGACGATTGCTCGCCTGATAACTGCGAAATTTGAATTCGATCCCTGGTCCGGCACTAACTTTCATTGTCGTCATTCAATTATACAGCTGATGTTTGTCCCTATTCGCAAATGCGAATACATTTCACGTATAGCCCAGCGTGTCGAAACAACAGTGTACAGTCGCTACCATATTGCGCTCTGGAGGTGGACAAAAACGTTGTTAAAATGGTGGCCATCATATTTTGGGTCACCAGTGCATGCGTGTAGCTTACTTCACCAGGTACTATGTGATCAAAAGTGTTACCATAAGTAGCAAAAGTTATATGAATACGAGTTCCGCGCTGAAGCAATGACGAATTAACCTGTTTATTGCAGATCATACATTTAGTTAGTCTAGTGATTTTACTAGAGAATCAACGCCCGTGGCGACCATCTATTTCATATCCATGTGAGCAATGCAGTTGTGGTATTTTCAACAGAATCCATCTCACTGTGCAGCAAACCGTTGCAAACAGCGGTAGTTAGGGAGTAGGACGACGTAATATCCCACGCATGGCTCGCGTCTGCCGTGACTACCGATACATCTCGGCAAGTACCCATGCAATCTACCGAATCAGATGAACTATTTAAGTATCACAAGACTGCGCATATTCATGGCTATACCTAGAGGAAACATTAGAAACAGAGAAACTGGGACGGCCGTTGTGGCCGAGCGGTTCTAGGCGCTTCAGTCCGGAACCGCGCTGCTGCTACGGTCACAGGTTCGAATCCTGCCTCGGGCATGGATGTGCGTGATGTCCTTAGGTTAGTTAGGTGTAAGCAGGTCTAAGTCTAGGGGACTGATGACCTCAGATGTTAAGTCCCATAGTGCTTAGAGCCATTTGAACCATTTGAAGAGAAACTGGAAAATTCATGGCGAGATTTCCCATCGTTTTCCTCACTGACACCTTACATCTACTGAAGCCTTGTACAAATATTAATTTCAAGCTTGCTCCTTTCCGACCGACAAAGTTATCTGCAGACTCCACAACTGGTGTATGACAAGTATTAGTCTTTGGTTCCTCTTTACGAGAAAAGTTAAAATCAACACTCCCAGTTTTATACACTGAGGTGACTCAAGTGATGAGATACCTCCTAATATCGTGATGGACCTTCTTCAGCGCAGTGTAGTACAACAACTCGATGTGGCATGGACTCAACCTGCCGCGGTGGCCGAGCGGTTCTAGGAGCTTCAGTCTGGAACCACGAGGCTGCTGCAGTCGCTGGTTCGAATCCTGCCTCGGACGTGGATGTGTGTAATGTCCTTAGGTTAGTTAGGTTCAAGTAGTTATAAGTCTAGGGGACTGATGACCTCCGATGTTAAGTCCCATAGTGCTTAGAGCCATTTGAACCATTTTTGGCATTCACTCAACTAGTCGCTGGAAGTCCCCTACAGAAACAATGAGTCATGCTGCCTCCATAGCTGTCCATAGCTGCGGAAATGTTGCCTATGCTGAATGTTGTGCACGAACCGACCTCTCGAATATGTCCCATAAACGAGTCGTGCTTGGGTAGCTCAGATGGTAGAGCACTTGCCCGCGAAAGGCCAAGGTCCCGAGTTCGAGTCTCGTCCTCCACTCAGTTTTCATCCGCCAAGAAGTTTCATGTACCATAAATGTTCGAGGGGAGTCATGTCGAGCGATGTTCAGAACGTTCTTCAAACCACTGTTGGAACAAATGTTCCCCGGTGACGTAATATGGCTATCAGGGAACATAAAGTCCACAAATGGCTGCAAACGGTCTCCAAGCAGCCAAACATAACCATTTCCAGTCAATGGTCGGCTCGGTTGGACCAGAGGACACAGTCCACTCCATGTAAACACAGCTCACAGCATTTTGGGACCACCATCAGCTTGCAAGTGTCTTGTTGACAACCTGGGTCCACGGCTTCGTGGAGTCTGCACCACACTCGAATCCTACCAGCAGCTCTTACCGACTGAAGCTGGGACTCCTGTGACCACGCGACAGCTCACCAGTCGTCTGGAGTACAGCCGAAATCGTACGAATCCAAGAGAGACGACGTCGTGCTGTTAGCAAAGGCTGTCTGTTGCCACAGCCCACTAACTCCAAATTTCGCCGCACTATCCTACGTTCGTCTCACGTGCCACATTAATTTTTGCGATTATTTCTCGCAATGTTACATCTCTGTTTCCACTGAGAAATCTCGCAAACGTCGCATCTCCCGGATGTTAAATGAAGGCCATTTGTTAACTGAAGGCCTTCGGCCACTGTGTGGTCTTCGATAAGAGGTAACACCTGAAAATTTGTATCCTCGACATACTCTTGACAATGTGTATGTCGGAATACTCAACTTCCTAAAATAATGACGCAAATCGCCTTTAAGACAGTAAGTAGGCTGTTTAGATTTTTATATTAGTAACGCCACGTAGCGCTCTGTATGAAAATCACTGGCTGTGCTGTGTGCAGGCTGTGGCTAGTTTGCATTGTTGTCTGCCATTGTAGTGTTGGGCTGTCGGCTGTTAACAGCGCGTAGCGTTGCGCAGTTGGAGGTGAGCCGCCAGCAGTGGTGGATGTGGGGAGAGAAATGGCGGAGTTTTGAAATTTGTAAGACTGGATGTCATGAACTGCTATGTATATTATGATTTTTCAACACTATTAAGGTAAATACATTGTTTGTTCTCTATTAAAATCTTTCATTTGCTAACTATGCCTATCAGTAGTTAGTGGCTTCCGTAGTTTGAATCTTTTATTTAGCTGGCAGTAGTCGCGCTCGCTGTATTGTAGTAGTTCGAGTAACGAAGATTTTTGTGAGGTAAGTGATTTGTGAAAGGTATAGGTTATTGTTAGTCAGGGCCATTCTTTTGTAGGGATTATTGAAAGTCAGAGTGCATTGCGCTAAAAAAATATTGTGTGTCAGTTTAGTGTTGATCAGAATAGGTAAAGAGCGAAATGTCTGAGTGCGTTCAGCTCTGTTCAGCTGTTTGAAAATCAAATAATGTAAGAGGTTTATCTTACTTTACCCATTTAGTTAATTGTCAAGAGAAGTGCATCAGATATGCTCCTGAAGTTGGCTAAGACAGATTCATACCGAAATAAGATATCACTGAACTATTCAAAAGGCTCTGAGGACTATGGGACTTAACATCTGAAGTCATCATTCCCCTAGACTTATAACTACTTTAACCTAACTCACCTAAGTACATCACACACTTCCATGACCGAGGCAGAATTCGAACCTGCGACCGTAGCAGCAGCGCGGTTCCGGACTGAAGCGCCTAGAACCGTTCGGCCACAACGGCCGGCCTGAACTACTCACAAAGATGGGTTCTCATTTCATCATAATGACGTGTATTACGTGTGGAACAAATATTAACAACTACAAAATTAGAGCTCACGCTACGCGAAAGTCCAGTTATGACACTTAGCATTACCTTGACGTCTCAAAATTTTGCAATGACGTCATTTTCCACCGGATGGGCAATATGCTACCGAATCACATTATAATGACCGTCTCCTATACTTGTGAGGCACGTGGCCAGTGAAAAGTCATTTGCGGAGCTGTAACGAATCGGATATCAGTGGGACAGAATCTCTACTTATATATCTCTAATTGCTAAATAAGCGGCTTTTCCGAGCTACGCAATTGACTACATGCTGTCAGGTCAGGTGTGTCGTCCCGTTCAGGAACCAATTTCACTCTCCACAACCCCCCATGTTCTACAGAGGGAGACGTTATGGGGGGAAGACCCTTTCTTGGCGAGGACAATTATCCAGTCACTCACCCATGTTAGTATTCGAAGAGCAATTTCCCATTGTTACGGTTTTTCTGCTGGACTTCTTGCTGTACTTGTTGCTGGCACCGCATCTAAATCGCAGGACTTCATTTGGAAAGTGGACAAACAGCTGCCTCACAGAAGCAGTGCGCTATAGAAATTAAACCCACTGTTTCATTAAAAAACTTTGTGTTCTGCCTTACAGCAGGTCTTGTAATGGGGGAAGCCTCGTCAGAGAGTTCCACCGCATGAGCGTCTAGGGAAGTGATTCCAGTAGTGGTTTCCCGTTGCCTTCCACTGATGATGATGAAATGATAATGATGACAACACAACACCCAGTCCCTTAGCGGAGAAAATCTCCGACCCAGCCGGGGATCGAACCCGGGCCCCTTGGCGCTACAGAATGCCTCGCTCCCCACTCAGCTATCGGGGCCGACACTGTTTCATTAAAACCGCTCTTTTAATGTTTCACTAGTTGAAAATAATTAATCAACCTGGACTATGAACAAAAGCTCTCTGTCCACTGACTGTGAGGACTTACAACAGGTAGACACCTGCGCCCAAGAGGGTTGCCTTCGCCTACACAGTCACCTTACTGCAAGCTACATACGTAAATATGCTATGCCGCATAGTATTCTTTCTGTTTTATTACATCAGACTTGATTCGACTGCGCTTCCTGATCTTCCAACACATCGCTCGTTGTAGAAATTAACCTAATGGCCGCATCGTAAAATCAGTCGATGCCCCACTTAGGCATAGATTTTATTGAAACTTATTTTGAATGTTGTTTTACAAGTCTTAAGTGTTGATATGATGATAGATTTAGCCGATATGGCATTATAAATAAAGAAAAATATTTAGCGATCTAGACGGATTTATTCATAAAACATTAATTCTTTGCCCATAACTGTGAACTTTTGTTCTATTTACATAGTGGAATCTGATAAAGTTTCGTTAAATTCGATACACAGCGTTCTAGATTATCATCGTCAGCGTTGTTTTTCCTTAATTTAGAGAAACGCTAAACAGCTGACGGTAACTGGCTCCGATAGCCCACTTCTTCGGTGAAAACAAATTGTTCTTCGTTCTCAACTCTTCTCCATTTAAAAAAAATAGTAGGGATACTTTTTTTTATTTCCAAGTACAGTTTCCCATTCTTACTTAAATGTATTTTATTGTCTTGATGTAATCGATCTTTCATTTCCTTCTACACAGTTGTTATTTATTTTCTGTTTGAAACTGATTCTATCCCGCGGCCCTTTTTGTGACAGCCTACTGAGGTTTTAAATCTTGAAACAAATTTCTGTAAGACGTTTAGTTTGTCTCAGAGATTTCTGATCTGTAAGTGTAAAATTCTATCAATCTCTTACTGTAACATTTGTTCTTCAGCCTAATCGTGTAATGGTTGAGGAGGAAACCTGCAACTACATACACGGGGTGATTCCTTGATAATGTTAAAAACTTTCGGGTAAGGAGCCCTAGTTCGGAAATGACGTAATCGAAAGTTATAAGTTAAAATCGCTCTGGTACCTCAGACGGTGGACTTCTCGTACTGTAACGTCTTTGCTTTTCATGTCTTGGGGGAAAAATGTTCAGTAAACATGTGCTTACCTTATGAGCTATGAGTATTTGTACGTCTTTGCTGTTGCGAAACATATCTCTTCTACAGAACAAGTATCCATAGCTCATAAGTCTGCACTTTGCAGCCGACATTCATGAGAAATTTTTTCTTGCTTTCGTGCATATTACCTCCTCTCAAGGCACGAAATGCAAAGATGATGTCTGGTTTGTGGGGCGCTGAACTACACGGTCATCAGCACCCGTACGAAGTCCCAATTTTTACACAGTCCAATTTAACCAATGTCACAAATTATGAAGATGAATGTGGAATGATGTGGACAACACAAACACCCAGTCCCCGGGTAGAGAAAATCCCCAACCTGCATTTAGGAGTGGTATTGGAACCAAATACTCAGGAACTGAAATTTCAATACCATGTAGTATACGACTAGTTAATAATTTTTTTCTGAATTTTGGTCTGTTTTTTAAAGAGAACCGCTATTCATTACACAAAGTAGAAATTTTGTTAAAAAAAAAAAATGGTTCAAATGGCTCTGAGCACTATGGGACTCAACTTCTGAGGTCATTAGTCCCCTAGAACTTAGAACTAGTTAAACCTAACTAACCTAAGGACATCACACACATCCATGTCCGAGGCAGGATTCGAACCTGCGACCGAAGCGGTCTCGCGGTTCCAGACTGCAGCGCCTAGAACCGCACGGCCACATCGGCCGACAGAAATTTTGTGTTAGTGTTTCTGAGATTCCTTAGATCGTCCAACGACGACATTCGTCTGTAGACACCAGCAATAATCGAAATAGTGTTCCTTGTGAAATGAAAATAGTAGGATACGAAGAGATATATATATATATATATTTCTGATCCAGGCGCTTAACCCAAAGTCTGAAGCTGCTTTAATAATTCGCTGTTAGCAAAGGTGTCACAATGCGGTCAACATGTGATAGTATAACGTTATTTCATGGAAACCTCCAATGTATTCACTTCTCGGAAAACGACAGGTAAAACCATTTCTCGTTTTGCTCTCCAATTTTCGCTGGGACACTCGAACTTGTGCAACAACAGCGTTCTCTTTTGTTCCACTCTGTAACGACCCTTGGAGCACTGAACAATTTAACGCAATTTAACGCGGCCCCAGAAATATTTAATAATCAACATCAGCGAGTCGTGCACGCTCGCGCGCGCACTCGCACAGATAGCGTAAATTTGAACTTTGAAATGCTCTACATATTATTACGCCGGCGAGCGGGCGCCGCGCTTGCAAGTGACTGGCTGAATCATTGAAATGACTGCGCTTGTGTAATTCAAGCCGTTTTATACCGGGCACGCGCCACGGCACTCATTATTAACGCGCATGCACTCATTCTCGAATACCTGTAATGACGAAAAGGGCAATGTGCGTGCAGCTCTGTCAACTATGCTTTGTCTCTCCTGTTACATATAATTACGGGCTTGCGCGCTATGGACTTCATCAGGGCGACGCGACGCTGCAATACTGGGCCGGCGCGTCACGTGGCTGAAATTCCAGCCGTGGCCGTAATTTAAAAGACGCACGTTAACGGTGCCTTTCGGGCAGTCGCACAAAGAGAGCGGCTAACCACCTGTTGGAACGCGTTTTTTCCCCCCATCCCGCGAGTTCGTGGGAATAAAAAAGCGCAACACTTTAGACAGCTCCTGTTTGTTAATGTGCCAATTCGGCACAAAAAGTGGAAACGGCAGTACTTATCGGCCAAATCGACATTTCACCTCCCCTGTGTTACCAGTTGCGAAGATATTGGTTCAGTTCCTATTCGGGTCATTCCTATTAATCTTTCCTGTCCCGTCCGTGTATTGTTTGACGAAAAATTTCGCAATGATTCTTTCGTTGCTGAGTGTGCCTGCGAGACCCTAAGCGTATATACAATGATACGATGAAACAGAACTCAACCGACAGACAAACTTTCTTTCACAGACTGTTCAGGGACAAACTCTGACAATTTTCGTATAAGGGACCAGCGGCGGCGACTCCAGATTGGCAGATTTTTGCGCAATTTTGGGGGAAAAGATTTTTTGGGGGGAACTGTGGTGTCACCGCCTGACACCACACTTTCTAGGTGGTAGCCTTTAAATCGGCCGTGGTCCGTTAGTATACGTCGGACCCGCGTGTCGCCACTATCAGTGATTGCAGACCGAGCGCCGCCACACGCCAGGTCTAGTCAAGAGAGACTCCCTAGCACTCGCCCCAGTTGTACAGCCGACTTTGCTAGCAATGGTTCACTGTCTACAGACGCTCTCATTTGCCGAGACGACAGTTTAGCATAGCCTTCAGCTACGTCATTTGCTACGACCTAGCAAGGCGCCATAGTATTCAAGAACGTATTCTGAACAGATAAAATTGTGAACCATGTACCTTCAAGAGCGACGTTCATCATTAATGGATTAAAGTTAAGTATCAAACTAATTATTTCCGCTTTCTGAATTCTAATTCCTTGTCATGTTCCAGACCTCACGTCAATATAGTTCTTCCCTCCTCACGTCAGCCTGCGTGAGCTAAAACGCGTGCATTTCGGCCTCCTCTAGTAACACGGTGTTGGCTCTTCAGCCACCACAACAGGAACTTTTGGAGAAAGGTAAACCTTGGGGAAACATTGGGGAAGAAAATATCCATATTATGGAAATTCTGGAAGTATTTTTTCCGCCTAGTCTTACTGCTAATGCCATCTGTGATATCCTAGCTCAAACAACACATACCTAGTTTTCTGTATATTTACTAGTTGTCCAAAAAAAATGTTGAAATGTGTGTGAAATCTTACGGGACTCAACTGCTAAGGTCATCAGACCCTAAGCTTACACACTACTTAACCTAAATTATCCTAAGGACAAACACACACACACACACACATATGTCCGTGGGAGGACTCGAACCTCCGCCGGGATCAGTCGCACAGTCCATGACTGCAGCGCCCCAGACCGCTCGGCTAATCCCGCACGACACTAGTTGCCCTCTCTCTTAAGATCAGTCGACGAACCTTTCCTTTTGTGGGAGATGTTAGGCTCACTTCGGTGATATCTCTCCGTCACGTCAATATGACGTGCACATGCCCAGTCTCGACCGTTTCAAATGTCTATCGACTTTCCTATCGAATGTCTATCGACTTTCGTATCGAGTTCTGAGGAGACACCATAATGAATTTTGACGTCTTAGTTGAACCTTGTGTTTGGCGGGTTGTATGTTAAAAGGTATGTCCTATGAATATATGCTGTTTCAAATATCGAGGATATTTCGGTATGATTTGTTGTAACTGAAAGAAACGTCACGGCAGATCGGCAGTTTGAGAGCCTTCCTCCAAAGATATTATTCCTCAAATTGCGTAAAAAACTTCCAATATGGAGCCGCTGCCTTTGGTCCCTGAACAAGCTCTGAAAGTTCGTCGGTTGTAACTAGGAAACACAGAAACGGATTTTATGTGTTCACTGTAGTGTAGTAGATAGAGTTGTCGACTTGCGGATTAAGATATATGTGGTGTGCTAATGGTAAATCTAAAGAACAATGAAGATAGAATGAAGAAAGCAAATATGGAGTCCCTAGAGCACATTTTTGTTTTCCTGTTCAGGTTATGTGTTTTTATTTACAAATTAAAAATTTTAGTTTAAGTACTGTACACGTAATTCCACCTCTTAAACCAGCGAACACACATAATAGATAATAATTTAAGGGAATAGGTAGATTTAAGGTACTTGGTGAAAAAGGCATTATTTCAGGGAATTCTTTTGTAAGGTATGGGGAATTTCGAAACTCAGTGTGCAAACGTTGACCCCGGTCACTCGTGGCTCATTCAAGAGTTATACAGAGTGTTCCAAAATGACCTTTACAACTTTCATCACGTAGATACGACACAAGGATAGGTAGAAAGCTTTGCAGAAACTGCTCGAAAGTAACGTGCTCCTAAAATAGCGTAAAACATCTCGTTTTTATTTTATGAGCATAACATGGAGTCATAAGAACAACGACATACATGGCTTAATTTACTAGTAAAAATCATCCATAAAATACTTGAAAATGGCCTAAGGCCGAAATTGTACAAACCTACATGAAATAAAGAGAATGGCAGCTCAAGGCGTCACGAAATCATTCAAAAAATTCTTCGCAGCTGCAGACCCTATGGCATTTAAAATTATACCTGTTGTGGACTGGCAAGACAGCCAATCCACAGTGACGGGTAACCGAAAGGCACGCGCTTAAACTCACGCAGGCTGGCGTGAAGTCTGAAACAGGATACGTAATGAATGCTATAAAGAAAAGTACGTAGCTGCTGGAATACTTAACTTTAATCCACAATTGGTGAACATTGGTCTTGTTACTGTACATGCTTCATTAGATACATAGCAAAGGATAAATGGCGCCTTGCTAGGTCGTAGCAATTGACTTAGCTGAAGGCTATGCTAACTATCGTCTCGGCAAATGAGAGCGTAATTCTCAGTGAACCTTAACTAGCAAAGTCGGCTGTACAGCTGCACGAGTGCTATTAAGTCTCTCTAGACCTGCCGTGTGGTGGCGCTCGGTCTGCTATCACTCATAGTGGCGACACGCGGGTCCGACGTATACTAGCGGACCGCGGCCGATTTAAAGTCTACCACCTAGCAAGTGTGGTGTCTGGCTGTGACACCACAATACCTTCATTTCTGTCGAATTTCCGCCATCCAGTATAACGTACCGGCTTCTGTTCGCCAACTATTCCACCAGTCAGTCACGTATTTGCGCAGATAGTCCGCACGATGGGACCTTGGTCAGTAGTATAGAATGTAGAGCGGTGTCGAATACCTCACGGAAATCTAGGAACATGTTATCTATCTGCTCACCTGCATTCATTGTTTGCAAAATATTGTGTATGGATAAGGAAAACAAGATTGTTTATTTTCTGAATCTGTGAGATTTCTCCGAGAGTAGCTCTTTTTCCTCTAGCAAAGTCATAAGGTTTCAGCATAAGGTTTGCAACAGATAGAAGTTAGCGATATTGGTCTGTGACTCCTTATATCCGATCTGTTACACTTTTAGTAAGCACGAGTGAGTATAAAAAGTATGAAACGTCCCCTTAGAAAAATTTGTGAATTACTGTGCAGGAAAACCCCTTACGTTATTTGATTTTCAAACAGCTGAGCAAAACTGAACGTACTCAGACATTTCTCTCTTTACTTATTCTGATCATCACTAAAATGACACACAATATTTTTAGCGCAAGGCAATCTGACTTTTAATAATCCCTACAAAAGAATGGCCCTAACTAACAATAACCTATACCTTTCATGAATCACTTACCTCACAAAAATCTTCATTACTCGAACTACTGCAATACGGCGAGCGCCAATACTGCAAAGCTAAATAAAAGATTCTAACTACTTAAGTCACTAACTACTGATAGGCATAGATAGCAAATGAAAGATTTTGATAGAGAACAAACAATGTATTTACCTTAATAGTGTTCAAAAGTCATTATATATATATATATATATATATATATATATATATATATATATATATATATATATACGTTAATGACATCCAGTCTTACAAATTTACTGTCTCTGATGGACAAACGTCCAGATCATCCGCTCTCAAAACTCCGCCATCTCTCTCCCCACATCCATATAATGTATTGCGAATATATAGAAAGAAGGATCCTCTATTGTATGATTATATGATAGCGGAACAAACATTGGTAGCAGTTACTTCTGTAAAATATCTGGGAGTATGCGTGCGAAACGATTTGAAGTGGAATGATCATATAAAATTAATTGTTGGTAAGGCGGGTACCAGGTTGAGATTCATTGGGAGAGTCCTTAGAAAATGTAGTCCATCAACAAAGGAGGTGGCTTACAAAACACTCGTTCGACCTATACTTGAGTATTGCTCATCAGTGTGGGATCCGTACCAGATCGGGTTGACGGAGGAGATAGAGAAGATCAAAGAAGAGCGGCGCGTTTCGTCACAGGGTTATTTGGTATCCGTGATAGCGTTACGGAGATGTTTAACAAACTCAAGTGGCAGACTCTGCAAGAGAGGCGCTCTGCATCGCGGTGTAGCTTGCTCGCCAGGTTTCGAGAGGGTGCGTTTCTGGATGAGATATCGAATATATTGCTTCACCCTACTTATACCTCTCGAGGAGATCACGAATGTAAAATTAGAGAGATTAGAGCGCGCACGGAGGCTTTCAGACGGTCGTTCTTCCCGCGAACCGTACGCGACTGGAACAGGAAAGGGAGGTAACGACAGTGACACGTAAAGTGCCCTCCGCCACACACCGTTGGGTGGTTTGCGGAGTATGAATGTAGATGCAGATGTAGATGCTGGCGGCTCACCTCCAACTGAGCAACTGCACACAGCACAGTCAGTGATTTGCGCTACATGGCGTTACCAACATAAAAACCTAAACAGCCTACTTACAAATGTATCAGATTTCAGTGCAGGTAACTGTCGTATTATACGTTCACAATCATCGGAGGCTACCGAAGATTGATTTGCACGCTTTCAGGGATTCTCACAAAATTTTAGACATAGGCGTTTTCTAACGGAGATACCTAATGCGAAGGATGTTGTCACAATACATGACAAATAATATGGTGCAGGATGCGTATTTCAGAAGTGACAGTCATTCTGCGTAATCATATCTGCCGTTCCAAAGGATAGGTCATTCCAATGATAAATCAGTACAGAAGTGCATAAACAATAAGAGTTCTATTCCAGTTACACGGATTACTTAAGACTGTAAGTTATAAGCGTCGTTGCTTAATATCTATGCTGGCCCTAGTGACAGGATTTATATGTGTCATACGAGACTGTTGACCTAAAGGTGGATGAACTTATACGAAAAACGTAATTTTTGTGTAATAGACTTTCATGCTGTTCATAAGCTGAGGAAAAAAAATCGCAGCACCGAGAATGAGATGTGCGAAATAAGCGAGAGTTGGTATGCCTGTTTCTACATCTGAAAGATGATGTCTGCTCAGATTTTGCGCCGATTGCAAAAGAGTGGCGTTAGTATCACCACTAGGCGGATGCAAAACAGGTTTGCTTAAGTACAGGTTGTAACGATCGTGAACATTAGTTGTAGTTGACATTGGACGTGGTGAGTTGATGGTAACCACGAATACTTTAAGGTGGCGAAGACGCCATTATCAACACCCCACTGAGTTTGAACGAGGTCGTGTAATAGAGCTACAAGAAGCTGGATGCTCCCTCTGCGATATTGCAGAAAGACTTGGCACGAATACAGCCACTGTACATGATCCCTGGCAGCGGTGGTGACGAGATTGTAAAGGCGTAAGAAGACTGGTATCCGGACGGTCACGTGGTACTATCGAGAGAGAAGACCACTGTGTTCGTCATATGACTCTGTCAAATCGTACTGCATCTGTGCAAGCAATTTGAACAGTAGTTGGCACCACAGTGACACAACAGTCTGTTACAAATCGGTTTCTCCAAGGACAGCCCTGAGCCAGACGCCCTGCAGCGTGCATTTCACTAGGGCCAGCATATACAGGGTTATTACAAATGATTGAAGCGATTTCAGAGCTCTACAATAACTTTATTATTTGAGATATTTTCACAATGCTTTGCACACACATGCAAAAACTCAAAAAGTTTTTTTAGGCATTCACAAATGTTCGATATGTGCCCCTTTAGTGATTCGGCAGACATCAAGCCGATAATCAAGTTCCTCCCACACTCGGCGCAGCATGTCCCCATCAATGAGTTCGAAAGCATCGTTGATGCGAGCTCGCAGTTCTGGCACGTTTCTTGGTAGAGGAGGTTTAAACACTGAATCTTTCACATAACCCCACAGAAAGAAATCGCATGGATTTAAGTCGGGAGAGCGTGGAGGCCATGACATGAATTGCTGATCATGATCTCCACCACGACCGATCCATCGGTTTTCCAATCTCCTATTTAAGAAATGCCGAACATCATGATGGAAGTGCGGTGGAGCACCATCCTGTTGAAAGATGAAGTCGGCGCTGTCGGTCTCCAGTTGTGGCATAGCCAATTTTCCTGCATGTCCAGATACACGTATCGTGTAACGTTTTTTTCGCAGAAGAAAAAGGGGCCGTAAACTTTAAACCGTGAGATTGCACAAAACACGTTAACTTTTGGTGAATTGTGAATTTGCTGCACGAATGTGTGAGGATTCTCTACCGCCCAGATTCGCACATTGTGTCTGTTCACTTCACCATTAAAAAAAAATGTTGCTTCATCACTGAAAACAAGTTTCGCACTGAACGCATCCTCTTCCGTGAGCTGTTGCAACCGCGCCGAAAATTCAAAGCGTTTGACTTTGTCATCGGGTGTCAGGGCTTGTAGCAATTGTAAACGGTAAGGCTTCTGCTTTAGCCTTTTCCGTAAGATTTTCCAAACTGTCGGCTGTGGTACGTTTAGCTCCCTGCTTGCTTTATTCGTCGACTTCCGCGAACTACGCGTGAAACTTGCCCGCACGCGTTCAACCGTTTCTTCGCTCACTGCAGGCCGACCCGTTGATTTCCCCTTGCAGAGGCATCCAGAAACTTTAAACTGCGCATACCATCGCCGAATGGAGTTAGCAGTTGCTGGATCTTTGTTGAACTTCGTCCTGAAGTGTCGTTGCACTGTTATGACTGACTGATGTGAGTGCATTTCAAGCTTTCTCGGCTCCTGTCGCCATTTTGTCTCACTGCGCTCTCGAGCACCCAGGCGGCAGAAACCCGAAGCGCGGCTTCAGCCGAACAAAACTTTATGAGTTTTTCTACGTATCTGTAGTGTGTCGTGACCATATGTCAATGAATGGAGCTACAGTGAATTTATGAAATCGCTTCAGTCATTTGTAATAGCCCTGTATTGTATTCAAACATTACGAATCACCTCGAAGGGAACGCTCTATTGATACGTAATCAGCATGGTTTCAGAAAACATCGTTCTTGTGCAACGCAGCTAGCTCTTTATTCGCACGAAGTAATGGCCGCTATCGACAGGGGATCTCAAGTTGATTCCGTATTTCTAGATTTCCGGAAAGCTTTTGACACCGTTCCTCACAAGCGACTTATAATCAAGCTGCGGGCCTATGGGGTATCGTCTCAGTTGTGCGACTGGATTCGTCATTTCCTGTCAGGAAGGTCGCAGTTCGTAGTAATAGACGGCAAATCATAGAGTAAAATTGAAGTGATATCAGGTGTTCCCCAGGGAAGCGTCCTGGGACCTCTGCTGTTCCTGATCTATATAAATGACTTGGGTGGCAATCTGAGCAGTTCTCTTGGGTTGTTCGCAGATGATGCTGTAAATTACCGTCTAGTAAGGTCATCCGAAGACCAGTATCAGTTGCAAAGCGATTTAGAAAAGATTGCTGTTTGGTGTGGCAAGTGGCAGTTGACGCTAAATAACGAAAAGTGTGAGGTGATCCACATGAGTTCCAAAAGAAATCCGTTGGAATTCGATTACTCGATAAATAGTACAATTCTCAAGGCTATCAATTCAACTAAGTACCTGGGTGTTAAAATTACGAACAACTTCAGTTGGAAAGACCACATGGATAATATTGTGGGGAAGGTGAGCCAAAGGTTGCGTTTCATTGGCAGGACAATTAGAAGTTGCAACAAGTCCACTAAAGAGACAGCTTACACTACACTCTTTCGTCCTCTGTTAGAATATTGCTGCGGGGTGTGGGATCCTTTCCGGGTGGGATTGACGGAGGACGTCTGTAAGTAGGCTGTTTATGTTTTCTCTATGTAAGTAGGCTGTTTATGTTTTCTCTATGTAAGTAGGCTGTTTAGGTTTTTTATTGGTAACGCCACCTCTGTATGACAATCACTGGCTGTGCTGTGTGCAGTCTGTGGCTGCTTTGCATTGTTGTAATACTCGCCATTGTAGTGTTAGGCAGCTGGCTGTGAACAGCGCGTAGCGTTGCGCAGTTGGAGGTGAGACGCCAGCAGTGGTGGATGTGGGGAGAGAGATGGCGGAGTTTTGAAATTTATCATGAACTGCTATATTTATATATGATGATATCCAGGTAAATACATTGTTTGTTCTCTATTAATATCTTTCATTTGCTAACTATCCCTATCAGTAGTTAGTGCCTTCCATAGTTTGAATCTTTTATTTAGCTGGCAGTAGTGGCGCTTGCTGTATTGCAGTAGCTTGAGCAGCGAAGATTTTTGTGAGGTAAGTGATTTGTGAAAGGTATAGTTTAATGTTAGTCAGGGCCATTCTTTTGTAGAGAATTCTGAAAGTCAGATTGCGTTGCGCTAAAAATATTGTGTGTCAGGTTAAGGACAGTCGTGTATAATTGTTCAAAGGGGACGTTCCATCTATGATGACCCACCAACGCCATTATTTCTACAAGGACTGCAGTGGGTCTGCACCTCTGGTGGCCCACCAATACCACAATCTCTACCAGGACTCCAGTGGGTCTGCTCTGTGATGACCTACCTACCAATATTCGTCAGAACTTCGAATGACTCTGCTGTGGGTTTGCTCTGTTGTGGACCATTACCTGTCTGCATGTCGAGAGTCAGCACTGTCTTTCCATTGGAAGGACAACACTACTTCTTCAAGACTGCATGGAAATCCACTACTTCTATGTGCATTTTCTTTTACTGCTTGGACTTTGAGAAAAACTCTGCATTTTTACTGTGATGAACAATGTGGACTGTGAGAAATTTTGATCTTTTGACCAACATAATATTAATAAGTGTGTGCATTTTATATCTTTGTTACTGTAATTGTGAAAAATTTTTGTCAAATCTGTATTGGCCAGTGCCCAACACCATTTGTAAAAATTTTTGTGGGGAGCATGGGGGCTATGTAAGTAGGCTGTTTATGTTTTCTCTATGTAAGTAGGCTGTTTATGTTTTCTCTATGTAAGTAGGCTGTTTAGGTTTTTTATTGGTAACGCCACCTCTGTATGACAATCACTGGCTGTGCTGTGTGCAGTCTGTGGCTGCTTTGCATTGTTGTAATACTCGCCATTGTAGTGTTAGGCAGCTGGCTGTGAACAGCGCGTAGCGTTGCGCAGTTGGAGGTGAGACGCCAGCAGTGGTGGATGTGGGGAGAGAGATGGCGGAGTTTTGAAATTTGTCATGAACTGCTATATTTATATATGATGATATCCAGGTAAATACATTGTTTGTTCTCTATTAATATCTTTCATTTGCTAACTATCCCTATCAGTAGTTAGTGCCTTCCATAGTTTGAATCTTTTATTTAGCTGGCAGTAGTGGCGCTTGCTGTATTGCAGTAGCTTGAGCAGCGAAGATTTTTGTGAGGTAAGTGATTTGTGAAAGGTATAGTTTAATGTTAGTCAGGGCCATTCTTTTGTAGAGATTTTTGAAAGTCAGATTGCGTTGCGCTAACAAAGTATTGTGTGTCAGGTTAAGCACAGTCTCGTGTAGAATTGTTCAAAGGGGACGTTTCACGTCGAAAGGGTGCAAAAAAGGGCAGCTCGTTTTGTATTATCACGTAACAGGGGAGAGAGTGTGGCAGATATGATAACGCGAGTTGGGATGGAAGTCATTAAAGCAAAGACGTTTTTCGTCGCGGCGAGATCTATTTACAAAATTTCAGTCACCAACTTTCTCTTCCGAATGCGAAAATATTTTTTTGGGCCCAACCTACATAGGTAGGAATGATCATCAAAATAAAATAAGAGAAATCAGAGCTCGAACAGAAAGGTTTAGGTGTTCGTTTTTCCAGCGCGCTGTTCGGGAGTGCAATGGTAGAGAGATAGTATGATTGTGGTTCGATGAACCCTCTGCCAAGCACTTAAATGTGAATTGCAGAGCAATCATGTAGATGTAGATGTAGAGACCCGAAACCAACGCCATTTGCGACTTCAGAGGTGTCAAACGAGAGCTCACTGGAGGTTAGGGAGGCGGCCTTTTGTGACTCCTGATGGAAGCTGGTTCTGCCTCCGTATCGCTGATGGCCGTGTGTTCGTTAGAAGAAATCCAGTTGAGGCCCTGCAACCAGCCTGTCAGAGAGCTACACACACCGCACACTTGACCTGCAACTGGTCTGGGGTGCAACAAGTACGACAGTGGTAGTAGTACCGTGGATATCCCACGTACCTTCACTTCAAATTTGTACGCCAACCAGCTGAATCGACCTGTCGTGCTGCCAGTCATGAACAGCATTCCAGGGGGTGTGCTCCAACCGGATAACGCTCGCCCACATATCGTTGTTGCAAACCAACATATTCTACAGAGTGTCGACATGTTGCCATTGTCTGCTCGATTACCAGATCTGTCTCCAGTCGAGCACATATGGGACATCATCGGACGAAAACTACAATTTCATCCACAAACACCATTAACCGTCCCTGTATTGAATGACCAAGTGCACCAGGCATGGAGCTCCGTACCACAAACTGACATCCGGCACCTGTGCAACACAATGTTTTCACGTTTTCATGTTTGTAGCCAGCAGTTTGCGGGCTATTAATGTAGCAACACTTCACATTTGCAGTGGCTTATCTCGAGCTTACATTTCCCTGTGATTTAGCAGTGTTGATCACTAATACGTTTTCTAGACAAATGCATTCCCAAAATTTCATTGCTCTAAATTAATTATTTTATGATTTTACGATATTTCTCCGTTAGTGCAGCTATCTGAAGATAACATACAGGCTCCAGTAACTTCGGTAAACCGACGTTTCAGTAACCACAAGACGATAATACGGAATAAATATATCAGACCGCTTCTCAATTATTTCATTATTCTTGTTATGTTGTTGTTAATGTTTTCAGTCCAGAGAATGGTTTGATGCAGCTCTCCATGCTACTCTATGTTCTGCAAGCTACTTCATCTCCCAGTACCTACTGCAACCTACATCCTTCTGAATCTGCTTAGTGTATTCAGCTATTGCCCTCCCTCTACAATGTTTACCCTCCACGTTGCCCTCCAATACTAAATCGGTGATCCCTTGATGCCTCACAAGATGCCCTACCAATCGATCCCCTCTTTCAGTCAAGATGTGCCACAAATTTCTCTTCTCTCCAATTCTGTTCAATACCTCCTCATTAGTTATGTGATCTACCCATCTAATCTTCACCTTCCTTCTGTAGCATCACATTTCGAAAGCTTCTATTCTCTTCTTGTCCAAACTATTTATCGTCCATGTTTCACTTCCATACATGGATACACTCCATACAAATACTTCCCTAAATGACTTCCTGACACTTAAATATATACTCGTGTTAACAAATTTCTCTTCGTCAGAAATGCTTTCCTTGTCATACATTGCCAGTCTATATTTTATATCCTCTCTACTTCGACCATCATTAGTTATTCTGCTCCCCAAATAGCAGACCTCATTTATTACTTTAACTGTCTCATTTCCTGATCTAATTCCCTCAGCATCACCCGAGTTAGCTCGACTACATTCCATTATCCTCGTTTTGCTTTTGTTGATATTCATCTTATATCCTCCTTTCAAGACACTGTCGATTCCATTCAACTGCTCTTCCAGGTCCTTTGCTGTCTCTGATAGAATTACAAAATCATCGGCGAACCTCGAAGTTTTTATTTCTTCTCCATGGATTTTAATTCCTACCCCAAATTTTTCTTTTGTTTCCTTTACTGCTTACTCAATATACAGATTGAATAACATCGGGGATAGGCTACAACCCTGTCTCACTCCCTTCCCAACCACTGCTTCCCATTCATGCCCCTCGACTCTTACAACTGCCGTCTGGTATCTGTACAAATTTTAAATAGCCTTTCCCTTCCTGTATTTTACCCCTGCCACCTTTAGAATTTGAAAGAGAGTATTCCAGTCAACATTGTCAAAAGCTTTCTCTAAGTCTACAAATGCTAGAAACGTAGGTTTGCCTTTCCTCAATCTTTCTTCTAAGATAAGTCGTAAGGTCAGTATTGCCTCACGTGTTCCAACATTTCTACGGAATCCAACCTGATCTCCCCCAAGGTTGGCTTCTACTAGTGTTTCCATTCGTCTGTAAAGAATTCGCGTTAGTATTTTGCAGCTGTGGCTTATTAAACTGATTGTTCGGTAATTTTCACATCTGTCAAGAGCTGCTTTCTTTGGGATTGGAATTATTATATTCTTCTTGAAGTCTGAGGGTATTTCGCCTGTCTCATACATCTTGCTCACCAGATGGTAGAGTTTTGTGAGGGCTGTCTCTCCCAACGCTATCAGTAGTTCTAATGGAATGTTGTCTACTCCCAGGGCCTTGTTTCGACTTAGGTCTTTCAGTGCTCTGTCAAACTTCACGCTGTATCATATCTCCCATTTCATCTTCATCTACATTCTCTTCCATTTCCATAATATTGTCCTGAAGAACATCGTCCTTGTATAGACCCTCTTTATACTCCTTCCACCTTTCTACTTTCCATTCTTCGCGTAGAACTCGGTTCCCATCTGAGCTCCTGATATTCATACAAGTGGTTCTCTTTTCTCCAAAGGTCTCTTTAATTTTTCTGTGGGCAGTATCTACCTTACCCCTTTTTGATATATGCGTCTGCATCCTTACATTTGTCCTCTAGCCATCCCTGCTTGGCCATTTTCCACTTCCTGTCGATCTTTTGAGACGTTTGTATTCCTTTTTGTCTGCTTCATTTACTGCATTTTTATATTTTCTCCTTTCATCAATTAACTTCAATATATCTCCTGATACCCAAGGATTTCTACTATTCTTCGTCTTTTTACGTACTTGGTCCTCTGCTGCCTTCACTACTTCATCCCTCAGAGCTACCCATTCTTCTTCTACTATATTTCTTTCCCCTATTTCTGTCAATTGTTCCCTTATGCTCTCCCTGAAACTCTCTACAGTCACTGGTTCTGTCAGTTTATCCAGGTCCCATCTCCTTAAATTCCCACCTTTTTGCAGTTTCTTCAGTTTTAATCTACAGTTCATAATCAATAAATTGTGGTCAGAGTCCACATCAGCCCCTGGTAGTGTCTTAAAATTTAAAACCATGCCTCTTCCACGAGTACTACCTTCTTTCACGATTTTTGAACCAAGTGTGAGCTATGATTAAGTTATGCTCCGTGCAAAATTCTACAACGCGGGTTCCTCTCAGTACATATTCACCTACTACTTTTCCTTCTCTTCCTTTTTCTAAAGTAGAATCCTAGTCCCCCATGACTATTAAGTTTTCGTCTCCCTTCACTATCTGAATGATTTCTTTTGTCGCGTCATGCATTTTTTCAATCTCTTCACCATCTGCGGAGCTTGTTGGCATGTAAACTTGTTCTAATATGGTAGGCATGGGCTTCGTATCTATCTTGGCCACAATAATGCGTTCACTACGCTGTTTATATACCGGCCTGTCACAGAATTATTGAAAAGTATCTCGCAAGCCCCCCTCCCCCCCACCCCATTCTGACAATTATTCTAATATTTATGCGTACCTACTCTCCTTTAAAGAAAGCCATCAAAGCGCCTGAGAAAGAAGCTCTCTTGTCACAAAACCCTAGCAGTCCTGAAACGATAATGAAAGTTAGCTGAGAAAAGAAACGGATCTGGAATAAGTATTGATTAACATGAATTTAAAGATGGAAGCGATTGGAGTATAAATAATGGAATGACATCTTGGCATCAGGACATGGACTATGTGGTACAACATGTTCAGATCTGGCACCTCGCTAGAGACCAATGCATAATTATCCTGTGCCATACATCGGTACTAACTTCACCTAATGGCACCATCTGTGAATTGCCACTATACACAAGTTATTACAAAATACTGAACACAATGAAAGTAAATATACTCTGAATACTAGTATAAACTTTATGAAAACAATCTCGTATTACTTTAAACAGTTTTGCAGCAGCTAAACAACACTTTGAACATCCTATAGGAACGAAGCTACTTTTACAGTGCTCGTTTTTCAGTTACTAATTATGCAACATACTGACACATTTACTTACTTTTTGTTCCGACTAATCACTGAAAACATGTGGCCGTAAATACAGTTTCTTCGTGAAACCTATTCCACATTTTAAATAGTAAAGCTATTTCTTGTCTGAACCTGTAGATATTATGTTAAGGACAGTTCTTTCGGGAATAATTCATATTTGTTTTGTACCCGCCTCCGTAGCCGAGGTCGTCAACGCACGCCTCTGGGTGGCGCTTGATTTGGAAGTAAGCCGGTTCGAATCCTTGTTGCGGGAAGAGGAGAGGTGGTGACGTAAAGTTCCTGATCACCAGTCTTGGCGCCTGTGTCCTGGATTTAATTCCATACCGCTTCGCAGTTTTCATAAAATGATCACATGTGACGGTGTCGATGGTGATTCGGTAAACGGACTGCAGACGTTATATTCGACAAGCCCTTTCATGTTACTTGAGAGGAGCAGGTTACGTGTCGGCACCAAGTTTCATCCTCTCCTTTTCCCATCATCATCATCGTCATCATCATCATCATCATATAATATAAAAATAATATTGCACTATATATTCACCTATTACACTCTCCTACACTCCACAAATACGTATAGTAAACAACTCTCACGGATCCGCAAAGAAAGGAATCAATGTGCGCGAAGTTAGAACACACGTTCCGACGTGATGCTGAGCCCACCCCGTAAGATATCCTTCTCAAGAGTGCCATTCGTCACTGCCTTTTTTAAGTATTTATGCTGACCAGTAAACCTTGCGAAACTTTCGCACTTTTATAGTTATAAATAATGAGAGTAGTTATAATCAGTCTAGTCGTTGTGATAAGGGTAGCTGTCGGAATCTAGGGAAAACAACTTTAAAAATGAACCAAACCAAATGACGTGAAAAAATAATCATGAATTTATGATACATCCTTGTATATACCTTTCGATGCGTCTAAAAATACGTTTTGCATTTAGAATGTTTGTCCGACTTGTACGACGGACAGAGCTCAGGGACTGTCAGTAGGCCCACTAAACGTATAGCTTCAATTCGACAAACATTTTCATTTACAGTAAGCACTTTAGGCCGTAGTAGCAAAAGGTAATTCACAATAAAAGAGACAATAACACAAGTGCTTGTCGTTTCGGAATGTATATTCGTTTTAGAAAACTCAACTTGTTCGACGGGCAGAGATAATGGACTACCGCAGTGGTCATGGTTATTATCTGTGACAACGCTGAATACAAATTATCCAGTAAATACGTATTTTAAAACATGTAAAATGGTATTTGTAGTCAGATAATATGATACAGAAGTCTCTTATTTAGATTTCTAAAGTGTAGGTATAAACCTGGGCATCCATCAAGCCCTTTGGCTTATGATAGTCAAAAGTTTTTTATGTTAAAATTTTCCACTTATATTAAGTATTAGCGCAAAATCGGTATTCAGTGTGAGCAGCCGGTTAGAAAATCTTTAAACGATACCTCATTCATCCCTGTATGATTAGTATGTGTTGAGAAAAAGGAATGTGCACTTCAGAAATAATGTACGAGTATATGGTAATGGTAACTAGACAAAGTATCGTACAGTGGTATTTTTAATTAAAGGTCTTCTAATATCAGATTACATAAAATGATCAGCTGAAATAAAACTCTCACAGCAGGTACAGTGAATAGTTAACCAAATATTCACTGCTAAACAAAATCTCGTTAATAAAGAGAAACAAATATGGAAGCCAAATCATACTTCTATTCGAACCAAATTCAAATAGCGTAGCAGAAGACAATTGCTTTGTTTACAATATGAATGCCTGCGCTGTCCGAAGCGTCACCAGACTCATTTTCGCTGCTCATCGGGGCTCAGTTCGAAACGGGACTCATCAATGAAGACAGTTCTACTCCAATCCATGAGATTCCATGCCGTAGGTCTGGAGAGCGATGTGGTACCAACCTAACTATCGCCCGTAATATGGGCCGACAACCAGGAATGGTGGTCTGGGATGCTGTTTCCTTCCGTAGTAGAATCCCTTTGGTTGTCATCCGCGCCACAATTCCAGAACAGTGGTACGTCGACGATATTCTGTGCTCCGGTTTGTTGCCATTCACGATAAGCCATCCTGGGTTTACATTTCAGCAAAGCCTGACCGCACATGGCAAGCTTTTCTACTGCTTATCTTCGTGCGTGCCAAACCCTACCTTGGCCAGCAAAGTCACCGGATCTCTCCCCAATGGAGAATCTTTGGAGTCTTACGGGCAGATTACACCAACCATCTTGCGATACTGACGATCTAAAGCGCCAATTGCCTCGATACGCCTCAGAAGAGCACCAATAACGCTGTGTGTGAATTCCAAGCTGAATTGGACAGAGTTTGTCGCGATATGCCTCAGGGGGGCTCCAATAACGCTGTGTATGAATTCCAAGCCGAATAACTGCTTGAATAAGGGCCAGAGGTGGACCAACGCGTTATAGACTTGCTCAATATACGAAGCTCTTTGTCTTGAGTAAATCATCCAATTTTTCCAAAATTACACTGCTGGCCATTAAAATTGCTACTCCACGAAGATGACGTGCTACAGACGCGAAATTTAACCGACAGGAAGAAGATGCTGTGATATGCAAATGGTTAGCATTTCAGAGCATTCACACAAGGTTGGCGTCGTTGGCGACATCTACAACGTGCTGACATGATGAAAGTTTCCAACCGATTTCTCATACACAAACAGCAGTTGACCGGCGTGGCCTGGTGAAACGTTGTTGCGATGCCTCGTGTAAGGAAGAAATATGCGTACCATCACGTTTCCGACTTTGATATAGGTCGGATTGTAGCCTGCCGCGATTGCGGTTTATCGTATCGCGACATTGCTGCTCGCGTTGGTCGAGATCCAAAGACTGTTAGCAGAATACGGAATCGGTGGGTTCAGGAGGGTAATACAGAACGCCGTGCTGGATCCCAACGGCCTCGTATCACCAGCAGTCGAGATGACAGGCATCTTATGCGCATGGCTGTAACGGATCGTGCAGCCACGTCTCTATCGCTCAGTCAACAGATGGGGACGTTTGCAAGACAACAACCATCTGCACGAACAGTTCGACGACGTTTGCAGCAGAATGGACTATCAGCTCGAAGACCATGGCTGCGGTTACTCTTGACGCTGCATCACAACAGGAGCCCCTGCGATGGTGTACTCAACGACGAACCTGGGTGGTTGTATTCGTCGTCGCCATACTGGCGTACCACCCGGCGTGATGGTATGGGGTGGCATTGGTTACGCGTCTCGGTCACCTCTTGTTCGCATTGACGGCACTTTGAACAGTGGATGTTACATTTCAGATATGTTACGACCCGTGGCTCTACCCTTCATTCGATCCATTCCTGGATACAGAAAATGTTCGACTGCTGCCCTGGCCAGCACATTATCGAGATCTCTCACCAACTGGAAACGTCTGGTCAATGGTGGTCGAGTAACCGGCTCGTCACAATACGCCAGTAACTACTCTTGATGAATTGCGGTATCGTGTTGAATCTGCATGGGCAGCTGTACTTGTACAGGCCATCCAAGCTCTGTTTGACTCAATGCCCAGGCGTATCAAGGCCGTTATTACAGCCGGAGGTGGTTGTTCTGGGTACTGATTTCTCAGGATCTATCCATCGCAATTACGTGAAAATGTAATCACATGTCAGGTCTAGTATACTATATTTGTCCAAAGAATACCCGTTTATCATCTGCATTTCTTCTTGGTGTAGCAATTTTAATGGCCAGTGGTGCATAATCAATACTTTGTCTGTACATGTACGTCATATCTACGTATTTGCTTCCCATTCGCATAATTCCGTCGCTGTGCGTCGTTCTTTTTTCTTAGAATGTACATTTGCAGGCAAAAGGGAATATTTTACGCTTAGTGGATTGGGAAGAGCACGTCTGCGACTAATGGTGAGATACGTGACTGTGGCGAACAGATGGGAGAGCCTGTTGGACACTCGAGCGGCGCGGTACGCGTGTCGCACTCGGCCTCGTAATTGGCGACACGCCGCCAGCCTAAATAGCGGCGGCCGCGACGAGTGGCAGGTGTTGCAGCCGGCGCTGCAGCGCGGAGCGGAGCGGCGTTTTATTCGGCCGCGGCCGGTGCAGCGGCGCCCGGCCCGGCCCGGCACGGCCCGGGTTGCGAGGCGCGTTTTTCCCCCGCGTGGCGCGGCGCGTGGCGGCAGGGGTTCGAGCCCGGCCCGGCGAGGGGCGCAGGGTGGCGGATGATCGCCACTTTGTTTCCAGTATTGATTGCAGGGCGGGCAGGGGACACAGCGGTGGCAGCGTGCAGCTGCTGCACCCGCGCACCACCTGCACGCTCTCATTCCGACGCGGGCGCTCTGCAAACGAATGCAGCGCGCCACGGCCCTGTAGGCGCCCCGGAACCAAAATATTCCGACCAAACGAGCTGTACTATACAGCTCGCCTGGCTGTCACCCTAACCGACCGATGTAGAGGTAAGTGTCGCGTAGTCACGATTGCTAGCCAGCAACTCCGGTTTCAAAATTTTCCGATTAAACTAGCTGTACTAATCAGCTCTGCAGACAGTCACCCTGCTCGAAAGACTTAGAAGTAACTTCAGATATGTGACAGGGAAGAGTTCTGGGGCCATTGTTACCCAGCCACCTGGTGTGAAACATTCGGATTAAATCTACTGTACTAACAAGCACAGCAGATGCTCACCCTAATTGACATATGTACACTACTGAGCATTAAAATTGCTACACCAAGAAGAAATGCAGATGATAAACGGGTATTCATTGGACAAATATAGTATACTAGACCTGACATGTGATTACATTTTCACGCAATTTGGATGCATAGGTCCTGAGAAATCAGTACCCAGAACAACCACCTCCGGCTGTAATAACGGCCTTGATACGCCTGGGCATTGAGTCAAACAGAGCTTGGATGGCCTGTACAAGTACAGCTGCCCATGCAGATTCAACACGATACCGCAGTTCATCAAGAGTAGTGACTGGCGTATTGTGACGAGCCGGTTACTTGGCCACCATTGACCAGACGTTTCCAGTTGGTGAGAGATCTGGATAATGTGCTGGCCAGGGCAGCAGTCGAACATTTTCTGTATCCAGGAAGGCCCCTACAGGACCTGCAACATGCCGTCGTGCATTATCCTGCTGAAATGTAGCGTTTCGCAGGGATCGAATGATGGGTAGAGCCACGGTTCGTAACAGTTCTGAAATGTAACGTCCACTGTTCAAAGTGTCGTCAGTGCGAAGTACAAGTGACCGAGACGCGCAACCAAGGGCACCCCATACCATCACGCCGGGTGATACGCCAGTATGGCGATGACGAATAAACGCTTCCAATGTGCGTTCACCGCGATGTCGCCAAACACGGATGCGACCATCATGATGCTGCAAACGGAATCTGGATTCATCCGAAAAAATGATGTTTTGCCATTCGTGCACCCCGGTTCGTCGTTGAGTACACCATCGCAGGCGTCCCTGTTTGTGATGCAGCGTCAGGGGTAACCGCAGCTATGGTCTCTGAGCTAATAGTCCATGCTGCTGCAAACGTCGTCGAACTGTTCGTGCAGATCTGTTGACTCAGGGATCGAGACGTGGCTCCACGATCCGCTGCAGCCATCCGGATAAGATGCCTGTGGTCTCGACTGCTAGTGATACGAGGCTGTTGGGATCCAGCACGGCGTTCCGTATTACCCTCCTGAACCCACAAATTCCATATTCTGCTAACAGTAATTGGATCTCGACCAATGCGAGCAGCAATGTCCCGATACGATAAACCGCAATGGCGACAGGCTACAATCAGACCTTTATCAAAGCCGGAAACGTGATGGTACGCATTTCTCCTCCTTACACGAGGCATCACAACAACGTTTCACCAGGCAACGCCGATCAACTGCTGTTTGTGTATAAGAAATCGGTTAGGGACTTTCCTCATGTCAGCACGTTGTAGGTGTCGCCATCGGCGCCAACCTTGTGTGAATGCTCTGAAAAGCTAATCATTTGCATATCACTGCATCTTCTACCTGTCGGTTAAAGTTCACGTCTGTAGCACGTCATCCCCGTGGTGTAGCAATTTTAATGGCCAGTAGTGTAGAAGTAATTTTAGATGTGTCCCAGGAAAGTCTATTAGTAGCAGCCATCCCGCTTTCAAAATATTCCCATTAAACCAGTTGTACAAACAAGCTCGGCGCACAGTCACCCTTATCACAAGACGTAGAAACAGCAGACGGTCACTGACGTCGACAGATGTAGATACGATCTTAGGTGTATCCGAGGAAAGTGTATTGGTACCTTGGTTAGCTAGCCATATCGGTTTCAAAATATTCGGATTAAATCAGCTGTACATACAACCTCAGCAGACTGTCACCCTTATCGACAGATGGGAAAGTAACTTCAGACGTGTCCTAGAGAAGGATACTGGGACCGTTGTTAGCCATAGATACCGGTTTCAAAATATTCGGGTTAAACTTGCTGTAGAATCCCGCTTGTGATAGAGTTGCCCTCGTCGATACGTGTGGAAGTGCACTGGGATCAGTGCTGTTCATCCTGTGCGTTAATGATGATAATTTATAACTAAAGACTGTTATGACCCTGGAAGTCTGGAAGTTACCACAACGACAGTCTGAAACACTAGGTGCGTACACAGCATATCCCCAAGCTTTAGGAACAGGGTCGGTATGTGGGACATTACCCCTACTCGAGGTAGGGTGCATTTGTGAACAGATCTTGGTTCATATCCCAAACATTTGAATCTAGTGGGTGTAGTAACAGACCTATATGTGAATGTGGAGATGATGATCCTGCTAATCATATCGTTTTGAGCTCCCTCGTTTCATGTAGTGAGTTAAGCTGCGATCTTCAAGCATTTGACCGAAACATGTGGAGTGCAGTCAGTATGATTGCGCATCGAATATGTAAGAAGCAACTGTTCAACATTCAGTTTTTAGGATTAAGTGAATAGTCTGTATACAAAAATGACGTCAACAGATCAGCGTCAATAACAGTGAGTGTCAGGCACAAATAAGATAAAATTAAGAGAAACAATAGAAAAATTTAAGAAGGAGAAAAAACGCCATGGCCACCCACACAGGTGCGCACAGCCTCGAGGATTGTCGAGGCCCTCACGCACCCTTGGGGGAATGCATACTGGTGTAGTAGCAGTATGTCAAGACGTAGAGTAGTTGTACTTAGTCGGTAAACCTCGAGTTCTTCGGTGGCTGCCAGCAACAACTATAATAAAATAAGTTGTAGGCTGATGTTAAAAAATTGGCTCAACCACCTATTTACCATGAGAAAAACTAAAATTTATTCGTTCTGAAGGTCAAGACTTCATCTTCAGAATAACCGTACAAGAATCTCTAAGCGATAACCGGGAAGTAAGAAAATTAACAAAGTGACTTGGCTACTTTCCTTGCTGCCGTCTCCTCTTACCGACTTCCACATCACCGTCAACTGAAAAAATTACAAACCTAGGAACTCGTAAATTCTAGTGTTTTTTCAGTGTGGTTGAGGCGACATTTCAGCAATGATTTTTACAACCACGACCTCTGATGCATCGTGGATAAAATTGAAACTGGAAATTATTCATGCAGAAATGTCATTGGATTCCTTTTTTGTTGGTTCAGTCTGATTATGTTTTCTACATTCTATTTTATTTCTACGTTAATATTACCAATGATTCTATTAAGTAATTTACACCTGCATTCATTTAATATAAAGCATTGTATTTTATCATTGGTATTGAATATGTACGACCCCTTAGAGCTTCTAAACCATATCTAAAATAGTTGGCAATACGTTTAACTGAACTGAACTGGTGTTAATGACCTGAAAGATAATTTTAATAAAAATCTCAAACACTTTCCATCTACATCTACATTTACATTCCGCAAGCCACCCAACGGTGTGTGGCGGAGGGCACTCCACGTGCCGCTGTCATTACCTCCCTTTCCCGTTCCAGTCGCGTATGGTTCGCGGGAACAACGACTGCCGGAAGGCCTCCGTGCGCTATCGAATCTCTCTAATTTTACATTCGTGATCTCCTCTGGAGGTAAAAGTATGAGGAAGCAATATATTCGATACCTCATCCAGAAACGCACCCTCTCGAAACCTGGACAGCAAGCTACACTGCGATGCAGAGCGCCTCTCTTGCAGAGTCTGCCACTTGAGTTTGCTAAACGCGCCGCTCTTCTTTGGATCTTCTCTATCTCCTCTGTCAACCCGACCTGGTACGGATCCCACACTGATGAGCAATACTCTAAGTATAGGTCGAACGAGTGTTTTGTAAGCCACCTCCTTTGTTGATGGACTACATTTTCTAAGGACTCTCCCAATGAATCTCAACCTCGCACCCACCTTACCAATAATTAATTTTATATGATAATTCCACTTCAAATCGTTCCGTACGCATGATCCCAGATATTTTACAGAAGTAACTGCTACCAGTCTTTTTTCTGCTATCATATAATCATACAATAAAGGATCCTTCTTTCTATGTATTCGCAATACATTACATTTCTCTATGTTAAGGGTCAGTTGCCACTCCCTGCACCAAGTGCCTATCCGCTGCAGATCTTCCTGCATTTCGCTGCAATTTTCTAATGCTGCAACTTCTCTGTATACTACAGCATCATCCGTGAAAAGCCGCATGGAACTTCCGACACTATCTACTAGGTCATTTATATATATATATATATATATATATATATATATATATATATATATATATATGTTTTGAAAAGCAATGGTCCCATAACACTCCCCTGTGTCACGCCAGAGGTTACTTTAACGTCTGTAGACGTCTCTCCATTGATAAAAACATGCTGTGTTCTGTTTGCTAAAAACTCTTTAATCCAGCCACACAGCTGGTCTGATATTCCGTAAGCTCTTACTTTGTTTATCAGGCGACAGTGCGGAATTGTTTCGAAGCCTTCCGGAAGTCAAGGAAAATGGCATCTACCTGGGAGCCTGTATCTAATATTTTCTGGGTCTCGTGAACAAATAAAGCGAGTTGGGTCTCACACGATCGCTGTTTCCGGAATCCATGTTGATTTCTACAGAGTAGATACTGGGTTTCCAGAAATGACATGATACGCGAGCAAAAAACATGTTCTAAAATTCCAAGTGAAGTACTGTCTGAAAAATCTTCACAACTATTCAGTCAGCTCTTATGACGCTTTCAAAATGGTGCAGAGATTGGCAATTTGCTTAAACTTTTTAGCATTCATTTTCATCTTTAAGTTTACAGTTTTTGAAATGAAGACAGTTACGTATAACAAGGAACATTTCGGATGTAGGTATCTGAAGCAGTTACCGGTTCACCTATCTTGATTGCTTGCAGCTCTATGAAGAATGGATGTCTAGGGTTTCATGGCCACCCGATGACGAAGTCATTAAAATGAAGCACGACCTCGAACAGGGGAAGGACGTGAAAGGCAGTCATCCGTGTCCTTTCAAAGGAACCATCCAGACAATAGCGAAACCTAATTCCAAATGGCCGGACAGTGATTTGAACTTCAGTCTCCGGAATACGAGCCCACCTTGCTGGGTGCTAATCTAGGGTAAAATGTGCAACGTGTAGGGCAGACAGAATATGTACTCGTATGTTTTCCTTAACTGCATTGTACGTGTTATTTGCGGCTGAGCAGTGTCTTCGAGGACTGTGGTCACATTTATTACCAGGTTCTGGAAACGGTCTTACATATAAGAGAACAGGAAGATAGCTCGTGTAATAAAAGATAACAAAATAGAAAATAAGCAAATAAAACGAAGATGGAACATCACGCTCCTCGCTGAATAATACATTACACATACAGTACTATAGTACTATTTGGAAGTCATACTTCAAGTAAAACAATTCCTGTAACTCACAGCTACACGAGTTCTGAATATAGCACGAACATCTACAGAAGAATAAAGTCATTTACATGCGGAAACGAAGCCATCACCACTTTCAGCGTGTCAGCGTACCAATGCACACACTAAGCCTATTGTTTGTTTATTATATAGCGTGCAGAAAGTAATTTTGCTTCAACCTCATTAATATTCCCGGCGTAATTAACTAGCTTCTGTGGTGCAGCAATCAATGGAGCCACTGAAACAATTTAACTCTTTACAGTAGCAACACGAATAAAAATTTCTTCGACAGAATGTTCACTTATAACGCGACGAAAAAAATGTATGAAACAGTATGTATAACAGCGCAATCATTTTCTTAGGATTTTATGCTGTGTGACATCATAAGAAGAGCCGATAATGTTAATGTGGCTTTCATTATAATAATTTGCGTGTGGAACGCAGCGTTTGAATATTTTATAGATCCATTACCAACATTCAAGCCACATGAATGATACAGTGATTTTCACATTAACATTGTAGATCCTCAATTAAAACGTCAAATTAAACTCTTTCTGCAACACTGGTAAACGCATCTGGTCCCATACATCTTTTATTAACACCGTTTTTTACTCCCCAGACGTTTGACGTAATACAACATTCTATTACTTTTAGGGTGAAGAGAAACGTATTCTGAATTGATCTTTGTAAGTTCTAGTTATAAATAGCCGATTGTAACTGAAACATCCAAAGACACGTATCTGATTGTTGTAGTATTAAATCTCTTCAGTTCTTTTAAATAGTGGTTGTGCAACTTTGCTCTCTAGTAACCAGTTATAAAACTTTACTTCTGTTACTTATATTTTTTATGTTATTCATACTTACATAAAAAATTTAAAGGCTCATTATTTTACGTTACCATGCTTCCTCTACCGATTTCCTTTTGTAAACTGTCTGGCTAAGTTACATTTTCTTATATTTTTCAAGTTTCCCTTGTTTATTTCTTTTTTTTGTTATGTTTTAACAATAATTTAAGGGCTTAAGGGGTAGTTCCGAATTTCGGTTTTCATTTCCTTTCTTTTCAAGATGTAGAATCTATAAAAAGCTGGCCTGTTGTACCATGAAGTCGTATATGAATTAATGCAATACAAAAGCTACCACTACAGAAGAATGCGGAAGATTAGATGGATAGATCATGTAACTATTGAGGTGGTACTGAATAGAATTGGGGAGGAGAGGAATTTGTGGCTCAGCTTGACTAGAAGAAGGGATCGGTTGGTAGGACACATTCTGAGGCATCAAGGGATCACAAATTTAGTACTGAAGCGAAGCGTGGAGGGTAAAAATCGTAGAGGAAGACCAAGAGATGAATACACTTGGTAGATTCAGAAGGATGTAGGTTGCAGTAGTTATTCGGGATTGAAGAGGCTTGCACAGGATAGAGTAGCATGGAGAGCTGCATCAAACCAGTCTCTGGACTGCAGACCACAGCAGCAGCAAAAGCTACCACAAATGTTTCACAAATCAGTGTCATGTATTTCTTCTTTCCAAAATAATTTTTACTACCATCAGTAATTGTCTTCATCACTTACACAGGCACATCCTTTTCTCCCATCTACAGGAACATTATCGTAACAGAATACCGCAGGCTTTTCAACAAAACTACATGATGTGGTGAACTAATTGTTTATGGCCAGTCCCAGTAACCTCTATAGTCGCCACATAGGTAAAAGACAAATTTAACAGCACTGTCTAGCTTTCTAGTGATGAATGAATATGAACTGCTGGATATCGATCTTGGATAGATCCTGGACAATTATTCAGTGAGAGCAGGTTTCATATACCGCTCTGTGTCATTTTTATACAAGTGTGTCACTGCTAACGTAAATCGCTTGAGGTAATTCCAGAATATATTCCTTACCTGGTGAATCTGTGGGAGATTTGCAGTGTACGTAACTGAAGAAAACTTCAAAAGCCAACATCACTAACAAAGCATTTTGTTGGATGAGCGCCTTCAACAGAGCTAAGCTGTCACCATCGGATCTTAGGCTTTTGAATTTTTACAACATATTATCCATTAGTGTGACAAGTCGCTTCACATTGCATATGTACACCTGCGAGGGGTCCGAGATGCCTTACCCAACGATAAACACTTAAAAACATCAAGGAAGGGAGACTCTTCAACAAACAAATGATTTATGTGATAAACTGTTCCTTAAGTGGCCCACTAACACGTACTCAGGCAAGAAAAATCATTACACATAAGAGGAAACATGGACTAACACAGCCCAGTTCCAGGAAGTGAGAGGCAATATGGCAAGGGGAGCGGAAAACAATCAGTTCACTTGCATACAGGAGCCTACAGAAACCCAGCAACATTTACATCTACAATTTTCTATCATTCAGGTGATCAGACAGTAATGGAGAATGTCAGGGGAGCACATTGGGCCTGAAGAGACGTGTCCATGACCATTACGTAAAAAGGAACAAAAATATACAAATCAGAAATCAAAAGAAGTTTCTTGTACAAGTGGGTACTGGTTATGCTCAGGATTACATGTCCTGTTATGTGGCTAGAAACATATATCCGTTGTTGCCGGATTTCAGACATGTGGCGGGCTGAACACCAGAAGTTACACTAATTTTGCAAAATACAAAAATCAGAAAATGAGCAAAAATATCTCACATGTGCCGGTGTTTGTTGGATTATTTTCTTTGTGATCTATGATTTATGCGGCACCAGTTAACATAGCAGCGAAGTATGGACACGTGACGGGCTGAAAGCCAGAAGTTACACTATATCCAAGTAATTCAAAAAACGGAAAACGGACCGAAATTCCACAGAAGTATTGATATTCATAGTATTCGTTACTTCGTGTTCTACAGTCTGAGCGACACCATTTAACAATGGTATGTAATAACGGTCAAAAGTTACCCCACCAACCACAAAGATAACTTCTATATATGAAACTATCAGCCTCAATTGCTGTAATGAAACCAACCTTTACCTAGGTTTCAGCCCAAATAATTGAGCCTTCTTCAGAAGATATACCTAAATCGGTTCTAGGCGCTCAGTCCGGAACCGCGCGACCGCTACGGTCGCAGGTTCGAATCCTGCCTCGGGCATGGATGTGTGTGATGTCCTTAAGTAGTCAGGTTTAAGTAGTTCTAGGGGACTGATGACCACAGATGTTAAGTCCCATAGTGCTCAGAGCCATTTGAACCAACCATATACCTGAATCTATAGTTTGTCTAAGGTGGCATGGTCTAGAAATAAAACTAAAACAGCCTGATTAGGGGTAGTCACATTTTAAAAATTCGGTACCTAAGTACTAAGTCAACACCAAGACTTGACTTAATCTCTGGCGTGCGCCTCGTCTCCATGGACGCCGTGCTGTGAGCCTCACGAGCTCACGTGAGCTCCCGAGGCTGCGCTCAATTCAGTCACTGATAAAAACTTCCTAAACCACATCTATCAGACAGATAAAAAAAATCTAACAGTGACAATTATTGGTTCTTTAGTGTAATACGCAGTGATGATTAAACATCTGAACTACTAAGCTGAGCAGACCATTTTTGACAAAACTTTCAATTTCGGTATTTTCCTTTTCAGTGTTCCTATTCTCATAAACTGAAGCTTATACGTTGCCCCAAGTTACCCTGAAGTTACCTGTGGAGAGCCAAGGGGACTTCCACTAGTCGTTTTGGAGATTAGCGTGTTCAAACAGAAAAAGAGGGAGACATGACGATTTCATATAAAACATTAAATCACGATATCTTGTTTCTCTGTGATCCGATTATCATGAAATAAATCCTGTATATTGCCACGATCTACACTCAAGTTACCTGTAGAAATCTCATGAAAAGTCGTCTAGTGGTTTTGTAGATTATCATGTTCAAACTGACACACAGACAGACACGACGATTTTACAGTTCGTAAGTAACCTGTTTATACGTTTGCATGTTGGCAGCGCTATAGATTGTATTAATATCGCTGACAGCGCTATGCACCCTCGGAAAGAGACTCTGTGGTTGGACGCACTAGCAGTTTCCAGTTCGCGAGCAGACGGCTTGGACATGTGTCCCTCGTGGAATTAATGATGACTATATAATTTTTGGAACTGGATGTCACATGAATAATGTAAAATCTGCTAATTACATTGTTTGCTCTTCAACAAAGCCGGTCGGGGTAGCCGAGCGGTTCTAGGCGCTTCAGTCTGGAACCGCGCGACCGCTACGGTCGCAGGTTCGGGCATGGATATGTGTGATGTTCTTAGGTTAGTTAGGTTTAAGTAGTTCTAAGTTCTAGGGGACTGATGACCTCAGATGTTAAGTCCCATAGTGCTCAGAGCCACTTTTTCTTCAACAAAATCTTTCTTTTAGTAACCATATGTCTCCTAGTAGTTAGAGCCAATAGTAGTTAGAATCTTTTTATTTAGCTGGCTGTAGTTACTGCTTGCTGTAATTGCTGTAGTTCGTGTTGTGAAGATTTCTGTGAGGTATGTGACTTATGAAAAGTATTATTGTTAGGATTTATTCGAATTCAGGGCCATTCTTTAGTGTTAATTATTTGAAGCCATGTTGTCATTCTGTAGTAATCAGACTGCGCAGGGATTGTATATTGTGGGTAATAAATGAATAGGTTAAGTTTGAGTTGTCTTCTTCAGGGTAAATTCCGTAGGTCAGTATTGAAATCACAAAAATAACTAACGAGACAGTAGGTTCAATTTCACTCAGTAGTTACACTTACACAAAGCAGTTTCAAGTGTTATTGTTACTACAGAAAATGTAGATAGGATGGCCGAGAGATAATAAGCAGATAATACGTCACATACGCTGACGGAAAATATCACAACCTCAAAAATTAATTAGTGTAGAATATTGAAATTTCGGGGACGGACACGTTTGTCTAGGTAACATAATTAAGTGATTAACACGGGGAGATCAAGGTTAATGTAAGCGCGAGTAAACCATTGCAAATTTGATGAAAAAATGTTCAAATGTGTGTGAAATCTTATGGGACATAACTGCTAAGGTCATCAGTCCCTAGGCTCACACACTACTTAACCTAAATTATCCTAGGGACAAACACACACACCCATGCCCGACGGAGGAGTCGAATCTCCGCCTGAACCAGCCGCACAGTCCATGACTGCAGCGCCTGAGACCGCTCGGCTAATTCCGCGCGGCGAAAATGTGATATTTTCGTTCATTAATAACCGGTGTAACCGACAGAATGTTGAATGCAAGCATTGCAAACGTGCATGCATTGTGTTGTTTAGGTGCCGGAAGCCGTTTTGTGTGATGGACTTCAATGCTCGTTGCACTTGGTCGATTAACGTTGTTTATTGTTGAAGCTCGAGTTGTAGCCTGATGATGTCTAATATGTGCTCTATTGGAGATAGATCTTGCAATCGAGCAGACCAAGGCAACATGGTGACACTCTGAAGGGCACGTTGGGTTACAACAGCGGTATGTCGGCGAGAGTTATCCCATTGGACAACACGCTTGGAATGCTGTTCATGAGTGGCAGTACCAGACTGATGTACAGTTTTGGAGTCAGGATGCGTGAGATAACTACGAGAGTGTCGCTGCTGTCATACGAAATACTATCCCAGACGCCCCACTCATCCGGCAGGACAGGACAGGACAGGACAGATAGTATAAATTGTGGTAGGGGTCCAAAATAAGGGGCTGTAAGTAACACTCGAAGATACAACTTTATTATTTGATCAAACAGTACAAGAACCCCAAAAATTTGTTTTTAAACACACAGCTTTAATCTTTGGTACTTAATTACCGGCTGAGAGCCACTTTAATTTGCAAATGGCTGAAGACCAATAGCTTAAAACACAAGCATAATCAGAAACTTAAAAGGCAAGCCTTATCTTAAGTTCTTTTGTTAGGCTGAAGTAAACAAGTTAAATTCAAATCGGCTGACGGCCTAACACGTAAAATTCAACAACATTAAAATTTGTAAAGTTCCAAAGAGCTTACGTGCAACAGTACTTTAAACTAGGCTGAAGGCCTTAAAAGTAAAACAACGCAAATTTTTTTAAAAATAGGAGCCATACAAATACAAACAAGAAGTATAAATTTTAAAAAAAATAGGGCAGTACACACAAGAGCGCCCAGATGTTCGAGGGTAGGCCTGGAATTCAAACACTAACGCTCGCTTGAGTAAGACAAGCAGTTGGGCCAACCATTCACGATCTGACAACCCAACCAACCGACAGTCAACGGACCCACCGACAAGATAACTTCCACTTCACACGACCAGTGCACAACAGGGAGTTCAACGGAACAACGTAGAAGATATTGGCGTTTACAACCAATCATACATAGAGCTGTCAAACTATACACCGTGTTGGACAGCAACAACACGATGAGGAAACTACACTGCCTGAAATTTACGTCAACGGCCAGGGCAGGTAACCGGAACGTTAACGGCCACAAGGCAGAAGATTCCGCTGGTGCACTTCAGTTCAAATAACCAAATACAGTGAAACTTCACCGGATGGTGCCTAGAATTTTCCAACTTGAAAACCATATTGTTGCTCGCTGGAATATCACAACAGTTGACAACGAACTCAAACCGACACAATGTGAATAGTCTTGACTTTCTTGTAAGTTAAGTCAAAACTCAACTTTCGTGTCCAGGGTCGGTGAGCCACAGACCTCATAGCAATGGTAACAGCGCCACACACTCCGACACCGCGTAGAGACCGGCAGCGGGCCCGGCCAAACCATGCCCCGCCTAGAATTCCTCGCTGCTCCATGCCAACCGACCGACTTGTCGCACACCGTCCAGCTGGAAACTATAAGCGCCAGGTCAAAGATAGTCCAAGGTGCGAATATCGATACACACCGCCGCTGCCACCCACAGAATGAGAGGATAACCACCTGATCGCGATAACCGCGGGAGACTAAACACAGAATCGCAACGAAGGTTTAATCCAGCGCATAGCATGAGCCAGCCACAGCTCACATAATTACAGATGTAGGTCTTGTATGTCTAGTACGAAGACAAATTGGGTGCAGGTTGTCAATTGGCCTCGTTCTAACCAACACACGGCCATCACTGGCACCGAGGCAGAAGCACCTCTCATTTGAGTGTAGGCCATAGGACGCCTGACTCGGAACTTTCCTTGAAGTAACCGATTTGTAACAGTTCGTTGTGTCACTGTGGTGCCAGCTGCTGCTCGAATTACTACTACAGATGCAGAACGATGCGCCAGAGCCATACGCCGAACACGATGGTCTTCCCTCTCGGTAGTGCCACGTGGCCGACCGGATACTGGTCTTCTTGTGACCGTACATTCCCGTGAACACCGCTGCCAACAATCATGCACATTGGCTACATTCATGCCAAGTCTTTCGGAAATACCGCTGGCGAAACATCCGGCTTCTCGTAGACCTATTACACGACCTCGTTCAAACTCAGTGAGGTGCTGACAATGGCGTCTTTGTCACCTTAAAGGCATTCGTGATTAACATCAGCTCACCACACTGACGACGGTTACAACGTGTAATTAAAGCAAATCTGTTTTTCATCCTCATAATGGTGCTAATAGTGCCCTTCTTACGCGACTGTCGCGAAATTTGTTTAAACATCATCTTTCAGCTGTACAAAGGCGCCTACCAACATTAGTTTATGTCGCACAATTCCTTATTTGTGTTGTGTTTTTTTCTCCATTAGTGTACTTTCATTAGTACTGTATGCGACTATGTGTGATATTCTTCTCTCCCCCGGCAGCCGCTTTTTGTGCTTCCTTCAGAATTTCACACACACGCAAACGAAAACCGACAATCAAAAACCCTCATATGCACTACTGGACATTAAAAGTGCTACACCAAGAAGAAATGCAGATGATGAACGGGTATTCATTGGACAAATATATTATACTAGAACTGACATGTGATTACATTTTCACGCAATTTGGGTGCATAGGTCCTGAGAAATCAGTACCCAGAACAACCACCTCTGGCCGTAATAACGGCATTGATACGCCTGGGCATTGGGTCAAAGAGACCTTGGATGGCGATACAACAGCCCATGCAGGTTCAACACGATACCACAGTTCATCAAGAGTAGTGACTGGCGTATTGTGACGAGCCAGTTGCTCGTCCACCATTCACCAGCCGTTTTCATTTGGTGAGAGATCTGGAGAATGTGCTGGCCAGGGCAGCAGTCGAACATTTTCTGTATTCAGAAAGGCCCGTACAGGACCTGCAACATGCGGTCGTGCATTATCCTGCTGAAATGTAGGGTTTCCCGATCGAATGACGGGTAGGGCCACGGGTCGTAACACATCTGAAACGTAACGTCCACTGTTCAAAGTGCCGTCAATGCGAACAAGAGGTGACCGAGACGTGTAACTAATGGCACCCCATACCACCACGCCGGGTGATACGCCAGTATGGTGATGACGAATACACGCTTCCAATGTGCGTTCACCGCGATGTCGCCAAACACGGATGCGACCATCATGATGCTGTAAACAGAACCTGGGTTCATCCGAAAAAATGACGTTTAGCCATTCGTGCACCCAGGTTCGTCGTTGAGTACACCTTCGCAGGCGCTCCTGTCTATGATCTAGCCTCAAAGGTAACCGCAGCCATGGTCTCCGAGCTGATAGTCCATGCTGCTGCAAAGGTCGTCCAACTGTTCGGCAGATCGTTGTTGTCTTACAAACGTCCCTATCTGTTGACTCAGGGATCGAGACGTGGCTGCACGATCCGTTATAGCCATAAGATGCCTGTCATCTAGACTGCTAGTGATACGAGGCCGTTGGGATCCAGCACGGCGTTCCGTATTACCCTCCTGAACTCACCGATTCGATATTCTGCTAACAATTGGATCTCGACCTACGCGAGCAGCAATGTCGCGATACTGTAAACCGCAATCGCGATAGGCTACAATCGGACCTTTATTAAAGTCGGAAAGGTCATGGTATGCATTTCTCCTCCTTACACGAGGCATCACAACAACGTTTCACCAGGCAACGCCGGTCATCTGCTGTTTGTGTATGAGAAATCGGTTGGAAACTTTCCTCATGTCAGCACGTTGTAGGTGTTGCCACCGGCGCCAACCTTGTGTCAATGCTCTGAAAAGCTAATCATTTGCATATCACAGCATCTTCTCCTTGTCGGTGAAATTTCGCGTCTGTAACACGTCAACTTCATGGTGTAGCAACGTTAATGGCCAGCAGTGTACATCACATGTAATACCAACGCAAAAGAGTGCACTTGAAAATGGGAATGAATACCTGAAACGTGTCTTCCTATAGGTGTGAAAACTTGTCTAGGGCAGTGTTTTTTTTTTTTTATTTAAATCGTTGATGCAGTGATGATACTATGGGCAGTGTTTTTTTTTATTTAAATCGTTGATGCAAAAAATACTACGGAGAAAAGGATTGTGCCTTACTCCAGGGACACCAGAGGGTGAACCACGCTGTGTCCCGGCGCTTGTGCAGCAGGTAGTGCCAGCAGGGGCGCGACAGGTAGCGGGCGTTTTTCCGCGGCTTGCTGGCGCGCCCTCCCTGCCGCGCCGCTTCGGCGTGCCCGGGGCGGCTGCGGGCATCCATCTGTGTGACTGCGGCATTAGCCGGACGGACCGGGCTGCACCGAGCCGCGCAGCGCCAACCGCCGTACAGTCGCCGCTCCTCACCGTGGACACACGACGCTACGTTTACAACGTCACCAGCTGGTTTTGACACGCGTTGCCTAACGTAGCTTGCTGTATAGAATATCTATAGAGTGGTGCTAAGCAGGGATGGCAAGATGAGAAATGTAAGTAAGGATTTAGAAGCATGTATCGGTAGCGGAAAAACAGATAGCGCCTACAGGAAAATTAATCAGGCCTTTGGAGGAAAGAGAAGAACATTAAGAGCCCAGATGGAACACCAGTCCTAAGGGAACGCTGCAAGGTGAAAGAAATGCATACTTCAAAAAAAGTTTTTAATCACTTCGGTTCCGAGAGTTTCGGAACCTGTGAAGAAAATTGGAATAGAGATGAACATAAACATCATTTCCACCCTTTTTATTGCTCATGAAAACCACACATTGCGTGTTGTACCACCATACAGCGAGACCTTCAGAGGTGGTGCAGTTGGTTGCTGTGCACAACGCTACCTCTAATACCCAGTACCACGTCCTCTTGAATTGATGCATGCCTGTATTCGTTGTGGCGTAGCCCCAAGTTCATCAAGGCACTGTTGATCCAGATTGTCCCACTCCTGAACGGAGATTCGGTGTAGATACCTCAGAGTGGTTGGTGCGTCACGTCGTCCGTAAACAGCGCTTTTCAATCTATCCCAGGCATGTTCTATAGCGTTCATGTCTAGAGAACATGATGACCACTCTAGTCGAGCGATGTCGTTATCCTGAAGGAAGTCATTCACAAAATGTGCACTATGGGGGCGCCATTTGTTGTCCGTAGCCGGCCGCTGTGGCCGAGAGGTTCTAGGCGTTTCAGTCCAGAACCGCGCGGCTGCTACAGTCACAGGTTCGAATCCTGCCTCGGGCATGGATGTGTGTGATGTACTAAGGTTAGTTAGGTTTAAGTAGTTCTAAATCTATGGGACTGATGACCTCAGATGTTAAGTCCCATAGAGACTAAGGCCTTTTTTTTGTCGTCCGTGAAGACAAATGTCCCGAGGATGTGCTGTCGAAATGGTTGCACTATCGGTCGGAGGATGGCATTTACGTATCGTACATCCGTTACGGTGCCTTCCATGACCACCAGCGGCGTACGTCGGCCCCACATAATGCCACCCCAAAACAGCACGGAACCTCCACCTTGCTGCACTCGCTGGACAGTGTGTCTAAGGCCTTCACCCTGACCGGATTGCCTCCAAACACGTCTCGGAGGATTGCCTGGTTGAAGGGATATGCGACACTCATCGATGAAGAGAACGTGATGCCATTCCTGTACGCTCCATTAGGCCCATCTGTACCGCGCTGCATGATGTCGTGGTTACGAAGATTGACCTCGCCACGGACGTCGGTAGTGAAGTTGTGCATCATGCAGCCTACTGCGCACAGTTTGAGTCGTAGCACGACTTCCTGTGGCTGCACGACAAACATTATTCAACATGGTGGTGTTGCTGTCAGGGTTCCTCCGAGCCATAATTCGTAGGTAGCGGTCATCCACTGTAGTAGTAGCCCTTGGGCGGCCTGAGGGAGGCATGTAATCGACAGTTCCTGTCTCTCTGTATCTCATCCATGCCCGAAAAACATCACTTTGGTTCACTCAGAGACGCCTGGACACTTCCCTTGTTGAGAGGCCTTCCTGGCACAAAGTAACAATGCGGACGCGATCGAGCCGCGGAATTGTCCGTCTAGGCAAGGTTGACCTGCAGATCACACGAGTCGTGTACCTGCTTCCTCGTGGAATGACTAGAAATGATCGGCCGTCGGACCTCTCCGTCTAATAGGGGCTGTTCATGGATGGCTGTTTACATCTTTGGGCGGGTTTAGTGACATCTCTGAAAAGTCATAGGGATTGTGTTTGTGATACAATATCCACAGTCGACGTCTACCTTCAGGAGTTCTGGGAACGGGGGTGATGCAAAACTATTTTTGATGCGCGTATATAGAGGATCTATACAAGGGAGATGTAAATAATATTATAGGACTGGAAGTGCATGTAAATGAAGATGGGAAGGGAGATATGATGCTGCGGAAAGAATTTGACAGAACGCTGAAAGACCGAAGTAGAAACAAAACCCCGAAAGTAGACGACATTACGTCAGAACTACTGATAGTCTTGGGAGAGCCAGCTATGTCAAAACTCTTTCATCTCGTGTGCAAGATGTATGAAGCAGGCGAAATACCCTCAGACTTCAAGAAGAACATGATAACTCCAATTCCAAAGAAAGCAAGTGCTGACAGATATGACTATTACCGAACCATCAGGTTGATAAGTCATAGTTGTAAAATACTGATACGAATTCTTTACAGAAGAATGGAAAAACTGATAGGAGTCAACCTTAGAGAAGATCAGTTAAGATTCCGGAGAAACGTAGGAACAGCCGAGGCGATACTGAACCTATGACTCATTTTAGAAGAAATCTTAAGGAAAGGCAAATCTACGTTTATAGCATTTTTAGACTTGGAGAAAGCGTTTAACAATATCGAATAGAATACTTTCTCTGAAATTCTGAAAGTAACAGCGGTAAAATACAGGGAGCGAAAGGATATTTACAACTTATACAGAGACTAGATGGCGGTTATAAGAATCGAGGGGCTTGAAAGGGAAGCAGTGGTTGAGAAGGAATGAGACATTGTTGTAGCCTTCTCCCGACGTTATGCTATCTGTACACTGAGAAAGGAGTAAAGGAAACCAAACGAAAATTTGGAATAGGAATTAAACTTTGAGATTTGTTGGCTACATTGTAATACTATTAGAGACAACAAAGTTCTTGGAGGAGCAATTGATGAATTTTGCTATTTGAGCAGAGAAATAAGTGAAGATGGTCGAAGTAGAGAGGATATAAAATGTAAACTCGCAATGGCAAAAACAGCGTTCGTGAAGAAGAGAAGTTTTTACATCGAATATACATTTAAGTGTTGGGAAGTCATTTCTAGAAGTATTTGTATTGAGTGTGGCCATGTATTGACGTGAAACATGGACGATAAACAGATTAAGCAAGAAGAGAATAGAAGCTATTGAAATGTGGCGCTAAAGAAGAATGCTGAAGATCAGATGATCAGATCACGTGACTAATGAGGAGCTACTGAATAGAATTAGGGAGACAAGAAATTTGTGGAACAGCCTGAGTAGAAGAAGATATCATTATTTCATTGGTAAGACACCAGTAACGATTTCGAATACACACTAAAAATACTAAAGTCGTTAAGGCTAAGAGGAATTGCCAGTCACTGCTTCATATCATATCTGGAAAAGTAAGGAGAAAGGGTAGAGCTGTTTCAAATCAAGTAAAAATTTTTGTGAAATATTTATTCAGCTGTCATAATATAGGCGTTCGTAGGGCAGCATCTTAGGACCAGTATTGTTTTTGATATACATTATACGTAATGTGAAAGTTTTCTTTTTACTAAGACAGAAACAATGTAATCACAGATAAAACATTGGAAGTAACAGTAGCAAAATCAGATGATACCCTAAAGGGGTTTTATCACAGGCTGACAAGCAATAAACCTTCAGAGAAAACAAATAGGGAATATAATTCTGTAAAATTAAATGAGAATGAAAATTACAAAGATTGCATAGCATACTGAAAAGTTTTGGGAATTAACATTGACTGTAGCCTTAGTTAAATGAGCAGACAAATACACCAGCAAATAAACCATCATCAGCAAGTATTGCCATCAGTGTGTAACAGGCACTTCCTTATGGCTACGTACGATTCCTATATGCCATCCGTCTTTGGCTGTGGAATCATTGTTAGGCCTCCTGTACACTAAACATCGTCAGTCTTCAAAGTACAGAAAAGAGTGATCGCAATAATGACTAAAATAGTAAACGAGTTTCCTGTACATACCTTTCAGAACAGCTGTAGATTCTAAATGCTCCATATGAGAGCATCTACCAATCTGTTACGCACATCAAGAACATCAGCAGCTGTCTCACAGACACCAGCATTTATGTCCACAGGCCAAAAGCCAGGCTGGACATAAATTTACCAAGAGTAAATAAACACAAAACAAGAAGAAAATTCTGTTCGATAAATTGCTCAAGGATATTAAAGAGCCAAATAAAATCGAACTATTTAAAAAGTCAGTTAAAACATACCTCTTAAATCCACACTAATAATATACACGGGAAAGTAATTCTGTTTGCTAATTTTTGGCGACTAAACTGCTGAATCGATTTTGATGAAATTTTGAATGGTGTTAGCTTGAACCTTGAGAAAGAACGTAGGCTACTTTAGAAAATACAAATCGTAGCATGGATGGTAGTATTATTGACTGGCGCCATTCGACAGGAGAATATGGACGATAAAAATATGCTTGTGTGAAAGGGGAATTTTGACGCCGACTAACACGTTTGTATCATAGCTAAACACAACAATTATATTACAAATAGAATTAGATATTGTACAACATCGGTCTGTCGATAATATTACGGACATTGAACAAGTAATTGATACCACAGGGTTTCTTAACTCTTTGGATTTGTCAGGCGTGCCTTCTCATAAACTGGGGTCAAAGGTTCGTGTTCCCGTCTTCTTAAGGCGAAATATTAAAGCACCCATACTGTGTAACAGTACACGATTACAAATTACATGTCTGGGCCGAAAAACTGTTAGCACTATTATAATTAGTCCCACAGCTAAAGGAAAAATTGTTCTGATTAAACTCATCCCAGTTATACCGACTGATTTTCCTTTTCAATGTGAAATATTTCAGTGCCCACTAAAAACTGTTTTTCGAATGACCGTAAATAAAGTCATGGGGAAAACACTCAAAACTGACCGTGTGCATTTAGAAAATCGTGTTTTTCTCATCGACTACTCTGTGTGGCGTGCTCATGTCTATCAAACACACAAAATCTTTGCGTCCTTGTAAATGAGGGCAAGACCATAAAGGACGTTTATACAACTAGGTTAAAATCACACAGTAAATAATTGAGAAGAAAGAAAATTTTATTTTAGCTCTTAATATTTTTAACTAATATTCAGCATACGGTAAAATACTAGAAACATTTTCATTATGTACCTATAAACCAACACTAAATACATTTATACATACACACTTGCATATCTATACTACTATATACCCAGATAGTTACGAACTACTAGCTTACTTGCTTACCATCACTAATTACAACAAAACTATTCGTATCTACAGAAACGGGTAACAGTTAGTAACTTTTATTGCAAAGTCAAAGATTACGTAGGTAACAAAGGTAGGAAATGGCAAAAGATAATATTATTTAATAATAAACAACTACCGATCTACAGTAAATTATCTCAGTCAGTCTTACTGTAATACCTTATGTGTGACAGATAACATTTTTGTGCTGAACACGTCCTTCCTTGTACTTAGGTGGTAACGCAGCTTTTTCAGACGTGCCAAGAGCACAACATGACGGATTCGAGACAAGCGGAAAAACATTCAACGTCCTGATGACAGCCGAGAGTGTATGTGGAATTGTGTGTGTATGTGTGTGTTTGTATGTAGTGTGGGCAGCACCAATGATGTGATATAAATGAATATCGGAAAAAGTATTCCTTTTTAGATAAATTGAAAATTTGGTCGGAAACATGTACGAAATCACTGTACACAACACATCCAGAGGAAAACTAGGGTTTAACGTCCCTTCAGCACTGAGATACAGCACAAGCTTGGAATGTTTCAAGGATGGGGGACGACATCGGCCATGCCTTTTCGAAGGAACCACCCCAGCATTTGCCTGGAGCGACTTAGGGAAATCTCGTAAAACTTCAATCTAGATGTCCGGACGCGGATTTGATCCGTCGTCCTCTCGAATGCTAGTCCTGTGTGCTAACCACTGCGCCATCTCCCTCCGTCACAAAACATAAAAAATAACAACACAACATGTTACTCTAGACCTGCATGAGATAATATTGCTGTCTTTCCGTTTTCAATTACGATCACATGTCTCCTATGAAGAAGCGGGACATTATTCGGAGTTTTTTCCCGCTAACGCATTAGTTTAAGTTGGCGCTTGATGAAGTGGTATGTTTCCTATCTCTATGAGCTCTTGATAAGGATACAATTCGAGAGGCAGTCTGATTGTAAGGGACAAATAACAGTTCTCTTTCCCAAGTAGATCACCTCACAGAACTGTATCCTTATCAAGAGCTGCTAGAGACGGGAAACATTCCACTTTCATCAGGCACCACCTGAAAGTATTCTGTCAGTCGAAAGAGTTTCGCAGTTGATAAAATAAGTTTTGCCATCAGTGAAACGAGAACGGGGAAGACTCCAGGATTTGACTGTTTTCTCCCTGAATTCCTTAAAAAAACCTACAAGGCGGTACACGGGCCACAGAATGGCTGAGCCCGTTCTTTTCACATATTATGCACTGTGGCCATGTACCAGCTGATTTCAAAGTAGCAAAAATAATATATGCCAGACAATGCAAAGGACAAACCAGAAAGCTGCCACCTGATTTCTCTCCTAAGCACCATCTATAAACAGTAAATAATATCTTTGCTAATGCCAGATAAAATAAATAACAAACCAGGAAGAACCGGAATACCTACCCGTCGAGCAAGATGGGTTTCGCCACTGCAGCAGCTGCAAGGAGCAAGTACTGAGTCTAACGAAGCACATCGAAGAACGGTTAAAACAAGAAGACGACGGTGGTATTCCTGGATTTCATCGCTGCCTATGACACTGTGTGGAATTATGGACTACTATATAAACTGTATCACACCATCTCACACCAGCAACTCTGATATCTCGTCAAGAATTTGCTGTGTCACGGAACCTTCGAGATAATAATGGGTGATAATATAAGAAGTGCCTGAGAAATGAAAACTTCCCCCCTCAAGGATTGGTGCTGACCTGGCACTTTTCAACCAGTACTAATTCGAGACATGCCAGAAACAAAAGTACTAAGTTTGATTACACCCACGATTTGGCGATAGCCGTCCAAGCCAAGTGGATGGAAGATGCTGACAGTCTCCTTTCCAAGGTCTTGAAGTCGTTGGAAAACTCTGCAGTGATACGAGACTGACTGTCAGCACATGCAGAACCGAAGCGTATTTTCACCTGAATAAAGTGAAAGGTACAAAATTTCCCAAACTATACTGCAACAATTAAGTGTTACCCCATGATTTGTTTCTCAAGTACCTTGGCGCCATACTGGTACGTATCCTGTCCTTGAGGAAACAACCTGAAGCGACAGCAGCTGAAGTCAGCACACGCTACAATATTCGGCACAAATTGTGCAGCAGCAGGTGGAGAGCAGGTGATTCAACACTGAGGCCGTCCGGAGCGGCCGAGCGCTTCTAGACACTACAGTCTGGAACCGCGCGACCTCTACGGTCGCATGTTCGAATCCTGCCTCGGGCATGGATATGTGTAATGTCCTTAGGTTAGTTAGGTTTAAGTAGTTCTAAGTTCTAGGGGACTGATGACCTCAGCAGTTACGTCCCATAGTCCCCAGAGCCATTTGAACCATTTTTGATGTCCTTAGGTTAGTTAGGTTTAAGTAGTTCTCAGTTCTAGGGTTCTTATGACCTCAGCAGTTGAGTCCGTTAGTGCTCAGAGCCATTCGAAACATTTTCAACACTGAGGGGTTCTGCCTTAGCCCTTTTATACGCTGCCCCAGAATACCGCTCCTCCCTGTGGCTGAATAGCAGCAATGCGAGGAAAGTAGGTGCCAAACTACACACCAGGATGCATATCATCAGGGGCTGTGTCAAACGTACACACCTGTGCTGAACAGCATTGCCCCATCGTCGCTCAGCAGAATGATGTTCATGGTCCCATGAACTGAAGAGAATTGAAAGTGTTCCAGAATTGTCAATGAATAACGACATTCCTCATATATCAAAGAGCTGATTGAGGTCCAGGAAGCTCCCAGTGACCTTAGCGCAGCAACCATTAAACACAGACCACAACATCTGTGCGCAGTGCCGGACAGACTGGAACACTGAAAATTTGACGATTCACTGGCCCATTTCCAATCCTACACAAAGACCTGCTGGGTTCGAATTCTCCCGCCAACAACTGAAAGCTCTTAACACAATTAGGACATCACGTTACATTGGCCAATATCTTCTGTCCAAATCCGCAGTTTAACTGTGGTGCTGTGCGTCGGACAATTGACCGTACTGTGAGCGCTGTAAGATCGCAGCATACCCAGGACCAAAGTCAGATCTATATGAACTGAAGAATGTGTAGTTTCCTGGCTGGATGCCTTCCATATCAATGTTTAAGGATTATACTTACTAATCTTCCTCAATCCGCTGTCGAAATAAATTTATTGCCCATTTATTGCTTAGTGCTCATTTATTACTTACTTTTGTTCATTTTAATGTTACTAATTCGTTGCTGGTTTTAATGTTAATTCAGCTGCTCATTTTGCTGTTACATTCATTGTTCTTTTTTGTTGGTTCTTTCTGTAGCTAATTTTTAATGATTTAAACGTCCAATGTTCCATACATGTCCAAGTGTTTATGCCACATGATATACTAATAAATAATGCTCCATGGATGAATAAACATCTGATCAACTATCCACTCATCGTCAAACATCTTGTATGCTTTTATCAAAATTTTTTCAAAATTATTTTAATGCAAATTTTTGTTGTAAATAAATTATTCGCTTACGTCTTTTGATACGGCGCGACATACAAATGCAACAGTTAACTTCATGGGAAGGTCACCAAAGCTTCAAAATCCCATGGTAAAACAGGCAATATTTTGCCTTTGATCGAAAGAACCGTAAGATTTGTCAAATTTCCACTGGAACTACGCACACACTTCAGAATCACGGTGTTGTCATGGGCATCTAGAGCACCCAGCAAATGTAGGGACCATTTGGGACATAATTTCTCTGTGTTTCGAGTTCCCTTTCGGCATTTATATACTAATTGTACCATTTGGTTACTTTGCTTCAGTGATATTGTCAGTCAAACTGTTATTTAATGCAGTATACTAATTTTAGGGAGCAAAGAGGTTCACTTTCCCGGAATCTCAAGTTCACCTTTCCGTAAATCACTCAAGCCCAATTTCGGGATTGTTCGGTGGAAAGGACATAGTAGATTTGTTTCATAATGAAACATACACATATATTTAACCAGTACGTCTGGAACATCAGTCAAGGAAACAGCAGCTTCTTCCGAAATTGCTCAGTTTTGGACGAGTGACCCCATGTATAGCACTGCCTGGCACTCCAGCACGGCTTTTTCACTAGATATCTAAAGCAAAGTTGAACACAACCTCCATGTTGTTAATAATTATAATTTCTCTTGATTTGTTAAGCAGGTGATAAGTGCTAAAATGAGCTTTACCGTACACTCTAAATGAACAAGGTTTTTGTACAGTTTTACCATATATTGGATGAATGAAACGAGTATACAGTATTTCATCGTGACATCAAGTCAATTTACTTTCAGAACGAAATCTTTAGTTGCTTATTTTCTGCATAGTGTATGTGATTCTACCTTCTCTCCTCTCGCGTTTGTCCATCTAACAAACAAATGTTTTCATATTTTCGTAGCATCAGCTCAGCGTTAAATATCGTTCTGCAAAATACATATATAAACAAGGACGACTTTGGTTTTTTTAGCTTTGCGAATTTTGATTAGAGCAGTGTGTTGAAGGTTAAAGGCGTGTGTGATATCGTACACCTCTCTTTGTGTATGTGCGTTCAACCGTGTACTTACTCTCTTTACAGCTTATCGTCATTCTACATTACATTACACTCTCGTTGTTAGTCGCATGTTCTCTGTATTGTGTGTTATTTAGTGTCGATAAATTCTCTTATGTACCTAACTTTTTGTTTTTTGAAATATGTTGTATGTCTGATGAATCAAGTAAACTTTAATCTATGAGTGCAGAATTATGAAGTCTTCATTTATAATAATTGGATATCATCGGAGAAGCAGCATTACACCGACTTTTAGATTTTCCGTGGAATGTCAGAGTTCTATGGAATCAATTATTACATCAGAGTGCCATTATGAACCACCGCACTGGGACACCGAGAATAAAAAGATCAAACAATTACGCAATCATTTCGAGCATCGAACCAATTAACGAATTCCACAGCATGCGTGAGCTTTAGTGAAATAATTGGCTTTCAAATCCAGGAATGTGTGTTTGTAAGAATCCTAGAACATTTCGTTTCTCTGTTCCGTTGCGCCCACAGTGTACTATACATCGTTATAAGACAAAGTGAAAACGAAATCTCCAAAACTAGCTGTGATAAGCAATATATTTTTAATATTTTACACGATAATTCCCTTTCGGCTTATTATCTATATCAAGTGTCCGCCTGCTTAGCTGGGTAGTAACGTGCTCGCCTCCCATGCAAGCGGGCCCGGGTTTTATTCCCGGCTTGGTTGGAGATTTTTCTCCTCTCGGATACTGGGTGTTGTGTTGTCCTCATCTTCATTTCATCCTCATCACCGACGCGCAGGTCACCCAATGTGGCATCGAATGAAATAAGATTTGCACTTGGCGGCCGAACTTCCCCGACAAGGGGCCTCCCGGCCAACGATGCCATACTCTCATTTCATTTCCATCTTTATCAAGTGACGTCTAGTTGGCAGTGGCGACCGTATTACACCTATAGCATGTTTTCCGTCAAGTCGTGGTAAAAAATAATATTTTTTGTAGTTACGAATGTAAGAAATTCGTTTTTGAGGGATATTTTGACTTTTCTATACTACTGTGCTATTTGTTTGCATATGTAACGTAATGTTTAATGTAAACATAATAGTAGCGAACTGTCAAAATATTTTCACAGTTCTTTACTACAGTCATTTATTTGTACATATGTAAATATATTTTTACATAGTAAAGAACTGTCAAAATAATGAACTGCCGTTCATTATGCGTCGAACGTCCCACACTGCTGTCTGCGACTATTTCACGCAGTGTTGCTATTCTATTACTACTCAACGCAAACGCCGCTGCTTTCGGTCATCAAGCGAAGGCCATTGGCCACTGAGTTTTTGGTCCTGAGACGTAATGCCTGAAATTTGGCATTCTCGACACACTCCTCACACTGTGGATTGTGGAATATCGATTTTCCTGACGATTTCAAAAATGGCATGTCCCATGCGCTTAGCTCCACCTACCATTCCGCGTTCAAAGTCTATTAATTCCCATCGTGCGGCAATAATCACGTCCGAAAACTTTTCAGGTGAATCATCTGAGTACAAATGATAGCTCCGCCAATTCACTGCCTTTCTATACCTTGTACAACGGCTGTTTGTATATGTGCTTATCGCTATCCCATTACTTTTGTCATCTCAATGTATTATTCGTAGCGTCATGCACCGCAAGGTAGAATCTCTGGTGCAGCAAATAAAAAACACCCTTGTCTAACCTGTGTGATGCTTCTTGCCTCTGAGGATGTAAGAAGCAGGATGATTAACTTCGGACAGGCAGCTGCAGCCCAATCCAGTCGCAGGGCGGCGACGGCCACGGGGAGCGGAGAAGCCGCGCTTATCCGGGCGGCCGTGGAGCCAGATCCGCAGCCGGCTTTAGCAGCTTAGCGCTGCTGACTTCATCGCAGAGATTTGCATAGCGCTCGGCTCCCGCTTGTTGACTCGGCTAGGGCCGCCTCTGCGCATTCGCATCGATTTTGCAATTTCACCGGCGCGGCTGTCGTTTCTCACAATTTGAACTGTGCCCGTCCCCTCATATCTACTCCGCCTCCACTGGCCGCAGAGGCGGTATCGGAGGCCGTTCAGTCATAAGGGCAACACGTTACCTGTGCGACGGAAAAGTTGAACGTGACACTGGACAAAGAAGAATCTTTCACTCCGCAGCAGAGAGCGCGCGATTTTGAGATGTTCTCGCGGATTAAAACTGTGTGCCGGATCTGTAACAGAGTCTGCAAACTTTTCTTTCACGGCAATGTTCTTATCGTCTGAGCAGTCCATGGCAGCCAAATCGGTAAGATTTCGGCAGATTGGACGTCTAGGGGGCTTCAACCTTCGCAAAATAACTTGGCCAATGCACAGAAAGGCATTCTGAACCTGTCCACGGGGCGAGCCAAACGATTTTTTACGAAGGAGCGGCCGGCTCTGTTGGCAGTCGTACACTGACTTTCCTGTTCGGTACTCTAGTCAGAGATTATTGGTTTTGAGTGACTGTATTTTTCAAATTATTGGTCGTACTGACAGAAGTTGTTAATATCGTTTTCAGATTCTCTAGCTGCTGCTCTGATGTTTTGTTAGATATAAGTTTATGAAGAGTCTTCAGCTGTTGAACTGCTCTTATCCTCACCACACAGAGACCTGTCGCAACGGAGCCCCCACCAGTACCGTTTCCCCTCTCTTGTCAATCTATAGACGGATTTCTGAGACTTTAGCTTTGTATCCATCGCAGTATTGAAACGTACTTCATTTGATCCTATTTTACCCAGCGCCGTGCGGCATTCTAGCGATTTAAAAATCGAGTAGAAGGTCTTTATAGCTTTGTATCCTAGGAATGAAACGTACTTCACTTGACACTATTTCACCTGGCATCGTGTTCTTGATCTGTTTTATTGCTCGTGTGTTTAGTATTTATGCCTGGAGGCCTCATTTAGCTTGCTGAAGAGGCTGTAGTCGCAGCCGTTTAGATTCAAAAATGTTCAAATGTGTGTGAAATGTTACGGGACATAACTGCTAAGGTCATCAGTCCCTAAAATTACAGCCGACCGTTGTGGCCGAGCGGTTCTAGGCGCTTCAGTCCGGAACCGCGCTGCTGCTACGGTCGCAGGTTCGAATCCTGCCTCGGGCATGGATGTGTGTGATGTCCTTAGGTTAGTTCGGTTTAAGTAGTTCTCAGCCTAGAGGACTGACGACCTCAGATAGTGCTTAGAGCCATTTGAACCATTTGAACCCTAAGCCTACTCATTACTTAACCTAAATTATCCCAAGGACAAACAAACACCCATGCCCGAGGGAGGACTCGAACCTCCGCCGTGACCAGCCGCACAGTCCATGACTGCAGCCATTTAGACAACAACTTGTTACCCACTATATACCGTGTCACAGTTCTGAAAATCCAATATGCAATTCCTGTCGTCTGGGCTCCGAGATAGTACATGGATCATTTCAGCAACTTGCAGAGAAATTTGAGAAACCATATTTGTACACAGGATTAAATCGATGCTTAGAATCCACAGTATTGTCACAATAAATGATAGTCGACACCTGGTTTCGTGTCCAGTGGAAGGTTCGAAGCAGAGGCATCGAATATTTTGTAACAAACCGGCTGCAACTCCCTAGGCTTGAGCTATGGGGCTCAGAGCCTTAGGGTCAACCCAAGCTAATCATGTACGTGTATCAGTGGTGTACACGATCTATTTGTAGGCTAGATTTTTCTCCATTCAGTCCAGATAATGATAGCTGCAGGAGATCCCAAAGTACTAGTGCACTTCCAGGTGCTTCTGGGAGATATGCAGCAGAACGCCTGTGAAGTTCGGAAGGCAGAAGAGAGCTAGTAGCGAAAGCTTAAGTGTGAAGACGGGTCGTGAGACACGTCTGGATAATTCATATGATAAGAGCATTACCCACGAAACTCAACGTTCTAGGTTCAATGCTCGGCCCAGCACACAGTTTTAATCTGCCAAGAAGTTTAAATGTGCGGGATATCTAGAGAACTACCCACAAAGTCTGACACGCCACTACATCCAGGTTAGTAACTAAATTATGGAAAACTGGATACTGGAGAGAAACTCATTTATCGTCTTCATAATTACGACCGTTTGTCATCTGACGTGTCCATGAAAGCTGAAATTCTGCTGGCCGCCTTACTGACCGCCACTCATAGCGAGGGTAACTTGATACATTTTTATTTGAAGATGTGCAGATTTGCTCGATCAGAAGCGTAAAAGACCCAGAAGTTATGGGCCAACTAGGCTTTTTGCGGGGTTTTATGTAAAGGCTCTACCGCCAGTAATTCTATTCTCTCAAGGGCGCCATTGCTTTTGTCAGCTTCTGTTCTCAGTAAAACAGGCGAGGGAAGCGTTACACTTCATGCAGATGGAAACATCGACATGTATAGAAGAGAACAGGAAAATGAGGTGAATTAACTACAGTCGCTTGTTAATCAAAATAGCTGAAAGACACACTTTTTGCAAGGCAGTGAATTATTCTTGCAATTGAAAAATGTCTCACATCAGTTGATCAGATATCACACTCAAGAAACCTTGTCTTGGCCTTACTGAACATGGTGTGCGTGTGTGTGCCTTCGTGTGCGTGCGGGCGATTGTAGGGCGTTTAAAAGCGATGTTATTAGCGCAATTGCAAAGGAATGAATAAATCGGCAAATAGGTACATAGAGATGGAGCACAAACTGAAACTGTATAAGCATGAAGGCAAAAAGTCGGGCGTTTTTTAAGGTATCGTTTGCGTTAAGCTATTTCGGGGAACCACGGAAAACTTACATAAGGATGGTTGGATGGTAATGTGAACCGTATACCTTCATAATGTGAGTCTAATGTGTGTCTTTCCTACTGCCCCACCTAAATCTGTTTGCTAAAAGAGTCCGAAACAAATGTGACAAAATAATGTAAGATTTACAAACGTATAAGACAGAGAGAGGCAGCTAAAACTGAAGTCAAGCTCTTCTACTTTCATTGCCACTTGCTCAGCCAATTACACTCAAAATGTACAATTTTATACAACGTTAAGAAACATACCTTTTGGATGTTACGCACTATACATTTCTTATACAGGATGAGTCATAAACGAGGAAAAATATTCACAAGACAATATGCTGCTATGCACGAAAGTCAAACACCGTTCAATTTTTTCACCTGGATAAATGTTTACAAAATGAAAAAAAAGCTGTTGATCGAGACACTGAAGAGTCTCAACGTCTATACATGATATTCTCCAACACATGTGACACTTGACTCTCTAAAATTCTCATCAGAACAGCTAACCCTGGGAAGATACGGGAAAAGCTTGTCTCACCTTAGACTACTAGTAAGCCTACAAGAAACTGTGGTTAATACGTTGCCGACAGCGGCAATGTAAACAGTTTAAGAGTAACTGAATGTTAGTTTCGTTCCGTAACGTAATGTTTATAAGCTACGTGACGTCATACATGCGCTAATAGGAAGAGAACAGAGCACTGACAATGTTTCTTTTGCTTTAAATTAATTTTTGGAATATAGGTTGAGCGACACAATTGAACTTCAGCTTTGCCCGAGATTTAGGCTAGGTTGAACGGTAAATGTAAATGTCGTGTGACTGGGGCCTCCCGTCGCGTAGACCTATCGCCGGGTGCAAGTCTTTCGGTTTGACGCCACTTCGGTGACTTGCGCGTCTATGGGGATGAAATGATGATGATTAGGACCACACAACACCCAGTCCCTGAGCGAATAAAGTCTCCGATCCAGCCGACAATCGAACCCGGGCACTTAGGATTGACAATCTGTCGCGCTGACCACTCATCTACCGGGGGCGGACTGGTTGAATGGTGACAGTTTGATTGTGAGTAGGCGAAGCTGATCGAACACTTCCGTTACTCCTTCATGTTACGTGACGTTTGAAGTGGTAAGCGTGGTTGACATAAACTACTAAAACTCGCAAAAGTTGTGATGTATTGTGGCTCTGGCCTCCTAGATTAAACAGGAGCATGCAAGAAAATTCACGAATTCTGTTCTAGATTCAATAAAATTCAGCTGCATTGTCAATTATTGACTTAGGAACATGACAAAAACAATTTTGAATTTGTAACACAAAAATGGTTCAAATGGTTCTGAGCACTATGGGACTTAACATCTGTGGTCATCAGTCCCCTAGAACTTAGAACTACTTAAACCTAACTAACCTAAGGACATCACACACATCCATGCCCGAGGCAGGGTTCGAACCTGCGACCGTAGCAGTCGCGCGGTTCCGGACTGAGCGCCTAGAACCACTCGGCCACCTCGGCCGGCTTTGTAATACAATATGTTACTGTATGCACGAAATATTATCTATCATCTATGTCCCACACACTGTATATTGTCGTGCTACTCTGTAGAACTTCCACATTTTGTGATTTTCATACATAAATATGAAAATGTTCTGACAATCAACGCCGTTAACATATGAACAAGATCTGTATTAAAAACTACTACATAATTACTATATCTGCAGACTGAAGCCTGAAATTATTGACATGAAGAACATGTACGTGATTGGACACTGATAAAAATCTTGGATGAACTAGAAAACAGTTTTCAGTCTCCTTCATTACAGTTTCAACAGCAGGGTAGCTGGTTTACAAAATGTTACATTCTCGTATCACATTCGTCTCTTCATCTGCTGAAATAAAGGGGAGCTGCGCTGATAAGATAGCCATTACTCACTTCACTGAATACGTATGAATGAATATATGGGGTATTGAATTCTGTATGGACCAAATACCCAACTCACACGAGCAGGAAGCCATATGTCATCAGATGAACTAAACGTAGTCTGAGCGTCCGAAAGTAAGCGCGGAACAGTCGAGTAGTTGACTACTACCGGCAGCTTGTTATCCATCACCTGTAGATACTCTGCTTCACACTGACTCATTATGCTGCTGCCCAATGATGAGATGATAGCGTGGAAGGGTATGACATATCGAACCATATGTTGTACATCCACTGAGCACTTCCCTTTACACACATATACACAAATTCGTGAAGTACTTAATATACAAAGCATCTGATATCATGACGACGTGCTGACTCTTCCCATTTTCTCTTTAGTGAGAATCAGTTTCAAATGAACTGAGACACATACAGTCATAATGTAACATTATATTGTGAATTTCTGAGTTCGCTTTTGAAATGCAAGTGTCAAGTATTTATAATAATTCAGTTGCATCTGCATGCAAGTATATAGGTGATTCTCATTGGTTTTACGTGGGATGATAGAAGAGCAATACTAAAAACAGTACTATATTCTAGAAATACGCCATATACAGGAATAAAGAACTGAAACTATTCTACCCGATTCACGCTTTATCTAGTGGAAATAACGACAAAGAAAGAAGAACAGAGATTCGGAGACATGGCATTTTGTAGGAAGCGAGGTGGGGGGGGGGAGGAGAGGGAAGCGGCTCTCCCTTACCCCCCTTTCCCCCTCCCCACCCCGAAGGAAAAAATTAAGTTACACCCCGAAGCGAACTTGCATTCCATACCTTGACGTTGACAATAGGGACACGGGATGGCTATTGATTTGAATAGTAAACAGAACCATCTGTCGTGAAATCTCAAAACTATTTGTCAGTCTACCTTGAACTGCCCCTCCCTTTCTCATATGTTGTCTACGCTGTTGTTAGGAGATCGATGGAGAGATAGAATTATTGACTCAGTGCTCAGTTTGCAATTACGAGAGAAAGGAATAGTTTCATGCCTTGTGTAGCATGCCTCGCATGCCTTGTGTTGTGTTCAGTCGCAGGATAGTGCAACTGCTTTTTAAAGCAGAGGTCGTATAGTCTAATCCCGCTTTGGAAAGGAGTTTGATTTTTAAAATGATATTTTCGATCAGCGTAAGGGGCAGTATACGTTCACAGCGGAACACCTCACGGAAAAAGTCCCCTGTGTAAATATTAATATGGGAAATGAAACGAAAGTATGACTGTTTATCAGATTGTAGTTTCTTGGATTGAAATTAGGACGGTCTACGTATTGTGAGACAGATGAAGGTATACCTTTTTCGTACGGTTATAGGTCTCGCAAAGTAAATAATAATTACTTAAAAATGTATCAAACAAAGTATTTAGCTAAAAGCACTGAAGTATCAGCAGAGGTCAGGCGAAGGGAACATGGGATTCGTTTAGTCCGTACCTTTTTTGTGCCCAAATGGTTTCGGCTGCTAATTAAATTTGTAAATCCCTGGTCCATATTTAATGAACTGTCCATAACGCAGCGGAGGCAGCGCGCAACATGCGGGCTGTTTAATGAGGTTGGCTCTCCCTTCGCTGCGCCCCGGTACAAATCGCCCTCTGCCGGCACTTGCAATCATGTTCCACCGCTGCGTGCCGTCAGCGCTGCACTTACCAGGGAGGCAGGACGCCGCCTTTGTTTTGTGTGTCTGAACCTCGGACTGGTTTTAATTCTGCTGATATTAATAGATATGGGCGAGTTTTAATTGCGAAATTAGAGTTCGCTTCAACAGGAGACACTATTCACTGCAGTGGTCGGTCAGATATTTACCAAAGAAAAAAATCGCCAAACAGCCACATGTTTACCGAATTTCTTTTATTTAAATGACCCGTTTCAGCATCTCATTATTACTATTTTCCGGCCCCTATGCACTCCAAGTATAGACAATCAGATACATCGATGCATGATTTATTGTAGCCGACAGTATCTGGATACTGTGAATTTTCTGTGCAGTGTGAACTTTTTCGGAAGATTTGTCAAGTTCCTGATATTGTAGGCTCCAGTTAATCATGCATCGATGTATCTGATTGTCTATACTAGGACTGAATAGGGGCCTGAAGATAGCGTTAATGAAATGCTGAAACTGGTCGTCTAAATAAATGAACTTTGAAAATATAAGGCTGTTTTCTTTGATAACTACTCACTGCTGTCTTTACTCTCCGGTACAAAACAAATATCAACAAATGGCTCTGAGCGCTATGGGACTTAACATCTGAGGTCATCAGTCCCCTAGAACTTGGAACTACTTAAACCTAACGAACCTAAGGACATCACACACATCCATGCCCAAGGCAGGATTCTAACCTGCGACCGTAGTGGTAGCGCGGTTCCAGACAGACGCACCTAGAACCGCTCGGCCACTCCGGCCGGGACAAATATCGAGAGCCACTACCTACATAGACGACTATAATTGCTTAAGACTCTTCCAAACAAACTCAACCTGGCAATTACTTTCCCTATTTATTTTCTGTGTTTGTTTAACGTAAAGTAACCTCAAAGCTCACTCATAGATATTTTACAACTTTTTTTATGACTGTTGCTGTTTCTAGTGATTGTCAATAGTGTCATCGAACAGTAAAGTATCCTTCTGACTACTTGTAGGCTACCCGTTACATTCATTTACCATGAGAGTCAAATGTCAGTGGCTCAGTTGCGCGTCGATCTTCTGGGGGTCTCCTGCATTTTGCTACAGTAATCTGGTTTAGCATCCCTCTTGTCCATAACAAGATAATCTGCTAACATCCTCTCTCAATGTTAACATTCTCACTGAGTTCAATGAGGGAGTTAGCAGATTATCCGTATATATGTACCTGAATATAGGGTGATTCTTATTACCGTTTAAAAACTCCCGAAGCGAAGTAGACGACGCTGAGAAGAGGGAATTTAATATAAAACACATGGTTTTTCAAATGTCGGGAAATAACCCAAAATGGAAGAGAAATGTTAAATATGAACTTCACCATAAGAGCACCTGGCCGCACGTGCAGATGTTGGACGTGGACGTAAAGGGATGACTGAGTGATGCAGTACTTCCATTAGAGCAAACGATGCTAACTCGAACACTTTTTGTAAATACGATCTGCTGTAAATGTAGAAATTACGAAATCATTGTTCTCTTTGTAATCAAGTAAAAAGTGTTTTTATTTTATGTTTCTTTTATTTTGTACCTTCTTTTTTTGTTTGCCGATATTATTTAATAAAGAAAATTAAGTTCATTTACTGGTAACAATGCAAAACGGAAATTCATACTCATTTTCATGTGATGCACTACCGTAGCTTTCTGTTGTACTGTACTTTGCAATAAACCAGTGGGGACCGTGAGACCAGTAAATAAAATAGTAACTCCTACCTCAATGTAAACACATAACTGTCAAATGAAGTGAAAAAAGTACTTCTTGCCAGGCGCAAGTCTCGGACCCTGAACTCCATGCACTAAAGTGGAGCACGTGGGCCCAGAGCCACACCGACGTGAATAATTGACTTGGTTTGGGATGATCAGGTGCAACAGACCGATAGGTTCAACTGCTGTACGTGCGGTCATCTGGTGACGTCACATGTTCAACATTTGTCATCCATTTTTGGAGTATTTGCCGACATTTGCTACCCCATGAGTCCTACATTAAATCACTTGTCTCAATGTCATATATCTTGCTTCGGAGGTTTTAAACGTTAACAACAAATAACCCTGGCGAAGACAGAACTTCCAGCTTTTAAAATTAAATTCCGTGCAAACAGAAGAATACAGCGCTCCGCACGTTTATTGTGAAAACTGTAAGAATTTTATACATACGTTTCTAAGTAGTGTTTACAAGAGCTGCTAACAGATGGGGCTATAATCGCAATACGTAATACCTGGAAATAGTATTCCAAAGTCCACTGTGATCAGTTCCACCGTTAATACGTGAGAGGTCGTTAGTACACTGAAGGACGACGCTGAAATCACGTGTTACATTGGAGAACATATGTTTCTGCTGCCGGAATATCACAGCTCACAACAGTATTTTTGTAACAAAACCCAGTTTTCAAAGATGACTTAATGTTCCAAAAGAATCCACTCATAACCTCTTCACCAACTTCGAATGCTGATGGAGAATGTTGGCCCCAGGACAACGGTAGTTTTCCTGAGGTTATGGACGTATTCTGCAAAATTCAAATATATCCTTCGGAAGAACTGGATAAGACACTGGTTTGAAGCGTTTCAGCAAGAATACAATACTGAGAATGTCTACAAACGTTCCCAATCAAAATCCAAACATACCAAGTCATAAATATACCCTTTTATTGACAAAGGGCAGATATTGGGAACCAAATTGTAACAGTGGTTGATAAGTTTCCTACTCGTCATCTTCAGGCAAAGTGTCGGGTTCATGTCCGATTCGTATCTTTATAGACGTTGGACCGCAGCCTCCTATACCTCGTGTGCAACGGTGGGCTGAACGGGATCCTGCGGAAGGGATGACGCGGGCAGTGATGGGGACGATATCCCGGACGGTGACGGAGGGGAATCTCGGCGTGCTGGAGGGACCTGCAGTAGCGTCCTTATGCTTCCCGTCTACTGTATCCGCTGCCTATGCCGGTTTCACAGGACAGCACTCTTAACATATTCTTGCAGAGATCGACTGGAATACGCTATCTCTGTTGACAAGGTCGTTATGAACCCGTATCTCCACTGCATTTTTGATGATCGAGTCCCACAACTCGTTCGTCCGACAAAACACCTCTGTTGGTTCAAAATCAGACATGTGACCTTCATTGATTCTGTGCTCTGCCACTGCCGATTTGTCCGTTTGCCTACGACGAACGCTTCTTACATGTTCTGAGCGGTGCTGCAAAATACAGCGTTGCGTGTGGTCGCTGTATTGCTTGCCACATTCGCAGATAATGGTGTAGAATCCAGTTGCCTGTAGTCCTAGTTTGTCTTTGATATGTTTAATTTTAGCCAATGAGCAAAAAATGGTTTTGAAGTTGTTCTTCTAGAGTATCGTGGCAGTCTTGGCTGTGGGCGGCCCAGCATAGGTGCGTAAGGAGCATCAGACGCTATACATCTTTTTTCGGGTCGTCTTCTTTCTTCTTCTTGCTCCTGTGTCTCCGAGTAGCCGTTCTTGCGAAAGGTTTCCCTCAGGTGCTGAAACTTGGTGGTAGACTCTCCTTGTAACATATGTCTCGTGTTCTGTGCACTAGGGTCGTGAGCACAAATTTGCGATGTGCTGGACCGTGGCAGCTATTGGCGTTCAGGTGCAGGACCATGTGCGTCTTTTTCCTATAGACAGACTGCCCCAGCGTTCCATCACCTTTCTTCCTTATCGGGATATGGAGGAAAGGTTTTTTCCTACCTGCATGGCGAACTTTACATTGCCGTGTATACCATTAAGGCGGTCAAGATACTCCTGCAGATTTTCTTCTCCATGCGACTTCACAACGAATATGTCGTTCACGTATCTGTAGAATGTCTTCGGTTTGAGACGCATGATTCTGAGAGCCGTTTCCTCGAAGTGCTCCATATATACCTTTGCGGTGCCTGGCAGAAGGGGGGATCCCACAGCGACTTTGTCTAACTGCTGGTAGAATTTTCCACCACAATGGAAACAGGTGGTAGTAAACCGGTGGCGGAACAGTTCCAAGTGTCTCCGTCAAATAGCATCCTAGTGCTGTCAAGGAGTCCTGTAGCGTACTCGTGTGAAGAGAGACGTGACGTCGAAACTGACCTGGAGATCGCCCTCATCTAGAAGTATCCGCTGAAGCAGCCTCACAAACTCAGTTCAGTTTTTGACATGGTGTGTGCGGTGAATCGCGAGAGGCCTTAGTAACTGCACCAGGAGGTTAGCTATTCCATAAGTTGGAGAATTTATCGTGTTCGCTACTGGACAAAATGGAACTCCATTCTTGATAATATTTGGAGGCCACATAAACGTGGTGGCATCGGCAGTCTGGCGTACAGCCTTCTGACCATATCTTTGTCTATTCCTGAGCTATTTACGAATGAGATGGTCTTCCTAGTCACAGCCGATGCAGGATCTTTTCCTACTACCTTGCAAGTTGGGTCTTGTAGTACTCTCTCAATCTTCTACCAATAGTCAACTGATCGGGTAAGCACGGCCGCACTGCCTCTGTCAGCTAGTCTCTTCGCCTTCTCTGAGGTCGCGCATCGCCCTACGTTCTGCAGAGGAGATGATAGCTTCCGATATTTTTGCTTTGTTTTGGATCCTGCAAAATTTAATCCTTTTGACAGCATGGATGTTATACTTCCCCGTCGAGTTCCTTTCCGGTCAAATTGATGATGATCCTCGAAACCTTGATGTCTACAGTCTGCATGTTTCACCCTAAGTCGGTAGAGCTTCACTCGTTGTTTCAAGGGAACTTCCCGCTGGCAGAGTTCATTGGATGCGAAGATGTTACCATCTACCCATTCACACGGGCAGCGCGAGAGACTGGGTGTCAGTAGCAGGAGCATGCGAGTAGCGTACGTCCAATTTTGTCCAGTTCAAGCCTCGTGATTCGTATGTCACCAAGTATGACACAGCGCTCTCCGTTACAATGATCGTTCATTCGTATCCGCTCCGCTTATGTATAGTAGTCAGAAACAGTCTTAAAAGTTTGTAATAGTATTGCAGTTTAGATTGCGCTGAGAAATAGCTGTTAAGAGCAAAATAGATACATTGCTTCGTTTACAAGTTAACTGAAACTGAAGTTAGCCAATCAGACCGTAGCGCGAGCAGATTCAAACGACCCGCCAAATACAATTAGTGGCAGTTGTTCTCATAGCGTAGATGGTAGTGCTCGACACAGCTTAGCCTGTAGCTCGGGTTCGATCGCTACTACAGTCGCAAGTCCTATTTCTGTACTGCTCTTTTTTTCAGTTTTAGGAAACCAAGCCGGCCGGAGTGGCCGTGCGGTTCTAGGCGCTACAGTCTGGAGCCGAGCGACCACTACGGTCGCAGGTTCGAATCCTGCCTTGGGCTTGGATGTGTGTGGTGTCCTTAGGTTAGTTAGGTTTAATTAGTTCTAAGTTCTAGGCGACTGATGACCACTGAAGTTAAGTCGCATAGTGCTCAGAGCCATTTGAACCATTTTTTAGGAAACCAAACCGCTAACATATTTGGCGTCACCGTCTCTGGCGGGCGGCTTGAGTATGTGCGCGCAACGACCTGACCGGCAAATTCTAAGTAACTTGGAAACGGCGCAAAGTACCGAATTTTTTAATTGTCAATTATTTCTCAACACAATGTACTCTGCAACACCATTACAAGCTTTCCAGACTCTTTATGACCACTCCTGATACTTTGCATACCGTTTCACGTGCTCCCAAAGCCACCCGGCGGCATTAGCAGCGGGCAATGGCCATGACATTTTGACTCATCAGAGCCGGATTTTTGCAACTAGCTCTAATGTTTAATCGGCCGGAGTGGCCGTGCGGTTCTAGGCGCTACAGTCTGGAGCCGAGCGACCGCTGCACTCGCAGGTTCGAATCCTGCCTCGGGCATGGATGTGTGTGATGTCCTTAGGTTTGTTAGGTTTAAGTAGTTCTAAGTTCTAGGCGACTGGTGACCTCAGAAGTTAAGTCGCATAGTGCTCAGAGCCATTTTACTGTTTAATCAAAGTGTTAACTTTTGCAGATGTCTTATGACGAAAATGAGTATCACACTGACCATAGTAACTAACGATTCGAACATACGTGTCTACTACACTCGATCACAGAGTACTGGTGAAGGAGTATGTATTCTTACATTCGACGACCGATGATGAAGAGCAGAGCATGACAAGTATAGCACGAAATAATTTCTCCTGCAGCTTAACAATTTATTTGTTAAGTAGTGTAGGGCTATAAGTTGAAGGTTGGTTCCGTAGCGAGCATACTAGCGCCGATGGTGAATTAGCGCTGTGCACGGCCCCGCTACCTGTTTCAGTGCGCCGCGGCGCGCTGTGGCAGCTACAGCCGCATCCCCTCCAGGCGCGCCGCGCGGCCCTCCCCTCTCAATCCCGCAGGCCTTTCTGCCCCACTCTTCAAACCCCAATCAGCTCTTTCAGCCGTAATTCCACTCGTCGCCGCGTGTACAAGCAAATGCCATCAAAACTCTTTCGCGGGGCGGCCGTCCACGCTCGGGTTGCGCCAGCGCCGCGACGACGCCATCTCTCTCTCTCTCTCTCTCTCTCTCTCTCGCTGTCTCTCTCCGTAGTGCACAAGGGCGACGGCGGCGTTAATAGGTTTCGAGTACCCCTATTATCTAATCCATTCTTCAGCAGTGGGGTCCTTCTACCTCTTTACGAGGGGCTCTACTGTTATTGTAGCTAGTGGCTCGAAAATCTGTGAAGAAAAGCGGAACGAGACTGAAAGTTAAATGGTTTGTCAACTTTCGACTTCAGCAACCAATTACGCACACACTTTAATGCAGTTCTCTGGAGGTTCAGTTTAGTGTTTATTTTTTATCCGCTGTGCTTAACTGAAGAGCACCTTCGTACCTGTTTAGCATTTCTTCTTTTTCCTACTTTTCCTCGCTGGATGTCTTTATTCGTCATTATGTAGGTTGTGAGGAGATTGTATTCTAACGTGGGACATGATTTATAAATATTTTTACTTTCTATACATTCATCTACTTATTCTTTCGTCACGTCATGGCTAGTCAGTATCGACTTCCAAGCCAGTGCAAGATGAGAGAAAATTCTCTTGTGTATGGCTATTGATACGTTATTCCAGCGTTCAAGCTGCGAGAAGTTCGAGTCTGCATGCGAAGGTCGTCCCTTGCGCTAGAAGTGCGGGGACAGTATTATGCGCAGTATTAGCTAATTGTGAGAATCAAAGATTGTTTGAGGTGGAGAGGTGGCAAGTGACTCTAGATATCCTCTCCGCTTATTACACCATCGGCTTAGGCGGTCTATAATTAATGAATCTCATCTCTTTTTCTCACTAAAAGCCGGAAGTTGTGACCGAGCGATTCTAGGCGCTTCAGTCGGAAACCGCACGACTGCTACGGCCGCAGGTTCGAATCCTGCCTCGGGCATCGATGTGTGTGATGTCCCTAGGTTAGTTAGGTTTAAGTAGTTCTGAGTTATAGGGGACTGATGACCTCAGATGTCAAGTCCCATAGTGCTCAGAGCCATTCGAACCATTCTCACTAAAATCATCCATGAACAGAAAACACACAATATTCCGGAGCTTACAAATTATAAAACTGATTTCTTTCTTGTAAATTGCACTATAAAATTGTATGAATTTTAACAGCGCAATAATAACAACTAAATGGTTGTGTATCTCTAGCCTTCTTACTAAGAGGCTACTGTGTTTGTAGGGGTTAAATTTAGATGGAATTTTAAATCTAATTAGTTACTGTCAGCCTATTTACTATCAAAAACAGTCTTGATCACAAATTATTTATTCTGGTGACCGGTTTCGACCACAACTGTGGTCATCTTCAGGCCAAAGAGTAAGAACCTCCTTCTGGTTCTTACTCACTGGTCTGAAGATAACCACAGCTGTGGTCGAAACCGGTCACCGGAATAAATAATTTGTGATCAAGACTGTTTTTGACTGTAAAGATTTGCAACAATATTGATCATTGTTCACTCCCACAATGTATTCAAAAGTAATTTACAGGATTCATTTTCCTCTCAATGCCCTTCAGGGAAAGGTTAAACTGCCACTGATAGAGAAATTAAAAAAATATTTAATCGACTAATCGACGTGCAGTTGCTGCAGCTTAGATAGCTTTTATGAGCTAATTGAAGGTTGTTTCTCGGCTTGGCAGACCACAAGTATTCTACATCAAATTGTCAGCCTAGGCTCCTACTAAGACACTGTTGTACGTTGTAACCAGCCACCGTTTATACTCTGTATAATGCAGTCGAATGTATTTGTTTCGTCAGCAGCTCGTGGTCGTGCGGTAGCGTTCTCACTTGCCGCGCCCGGGTTCCCGTGTTCGATTCCCGGCGGGGTCAGGGATTTTCTCTGCCTCGTGATGACTGGATGTTGTGTGATGTCCTTAGGTTAGTTCGGTTTAAGTAGTTCTAAGTTCTAGGGGACTGATAACCATAGATGTTAAGTCCCATAGTGCTCAGAGCCATTTGAACCATTTCTATTTGTTTATCGAGGTTAAATACACAGTTTCAGAGTAAAAGTCGGCGCAAAAATCGTGTCACGTACGTTTGTAGACTGTGCGTCTGATGAGCTGGAACAATATCACTCTTCACGTTAGCAGTGTTTCAGCATTACCAAACAGAACCTGTTATGAACCATACACCGATTAAGCAGTCCCAATGATAAGAAAGAAATCCGAATGATGAAAGACGACAGTTACCGATAACTATAAGTAACAGTCAGTAGCACAAAGTCCGAGCAGTAATCAGAGTCAATTGTAAACTTGAACATTAGCTACTAACATTAGTTACTCTGAAGGATATCTTGTAACGCAACGTCTGACGAGAGATATCGCCAGCTAAGACAGCAGTAGAGCATACGTGAGACCAGTGATACTATGTTAAGTTCTTTTAATGCTTTTCCGTCGGACAGGTTTCTCAGAAAATTAGTATTTGTTAATTAGGACTCTAAATTTCTGTCTTGAATGGTTTCTTTAAAAATTTCCTTTTGTTTTATGTCTTCAGTAAGTTTTGTTTGCCAGTAGTTGTGGTTTCTGATCTACAAGGCTAAGTTTGGAATTTTGTTTGTGGACCTGTTGTGCCCATTCTATACAGGTGACCGCCAAATTGTACCCTATGGTTCCTGATGCTAGCTGTAATTTTTACCTGCAAATTGATAGATTTCCTATGATTTTTTCTTCATCCAACTTTCGTATTCGGATTTTGGTCATAAGATAATTCTGAGAATTTTCCTGTCCTGTTTCTCAATGACATTTGTTTGGGTTCTCACATCAGCTACGATGGCTTCACACGCGTAAAAAGCATTTATTGTAGTAATATTATCGTATTGCAATTTTACCCTCTGTAACATAAATTTATTGTTGAACCTGTTCAGGTAGCTCCTCTCCTCTTTGTAATACTGCAATTATTTATCAATTGGATTCCCAATTTAGTCCCACTGGTCAAATAATTCTCCTAGATTCCTGAGGTTGTGCGAGTGGGAGATTTTGCCGAATTTGGTGATTCAGGTTTCATTGCTGAATCCCCTGATATGGTCACTTCTCCATAGTACGTCTTCTCATATGAACGTGCAGCCTAGTTTTTGTCGCCATTTTGTGGAATATCTCTATCGACAGAATTGCTTCTGGTCTGTTCTTGGAGACGATTGCAATGTCATCAATAGATGACATACAATGAAGACGAATTTTCTTTCGGATGCTTCGGTTAATATTTAAATCCTTTGGTTTTATTTTGCCAATTCCTGATGTCTTTTTCAAGTACTAAATTCAACAGTACTGGCAATAATACCTCCCCCTATCCAAATCCTGTTTTGATTGTAACGATGCCGAAGGTTATTTTTTTTTTAATCAGTAAGTAAGATTGTTTAGTTTAGCAAATTTGGAGTACGGCTTTAAAGTTTAGGATTTCCTCGGTACATACTTAGTCATATGAATATGAACTGTTCGTTAAAATCACTACCACTAGACTTTCGAAGATTAAAAATATTTTTCTTTTACAAACAGGGAAAGTCCAGGATGGAATAACAATCAAATAAATAGGATACATCGTTACTCAACACATATATAGGAGGCGCTGAGTCGCAGACAGGTACATTGAAAAAAGCTCCTGAAATATTAAAGCTTTCGGACAAAAACCTTCGTCTGCAGTACACTGGGTTGTGGGATGGAAGAAAAGCAAGACTGAAAAACTCTTCTCTTCCATCCTTGTTTTCAAATTTCATTTAAATTACATTTTATTCGTTAAGAACGTACTCAAAAAATTAAACTAAACAGGAGGTATTCTGCTGCTGTCAAATGCACCATTTAATTTATTTGGGCAAGTGGTTTAGAATTGTAGGATTGCTTCGAATTTTTATTGCCCTATTAATATTTGCTCCTTGTTACAGCTCTATGTCTTAACGTAATTTAAAATTGGAAAATCGCACCAGTCAGTTTTACTCATTGTACGTTGTGGAAGACAAGAAGAGTCACGTCTTTATATGTCATCCCGTAAAGTTTTACTTGCCCACAAGGCGGTATTATGGCCGGCCGGAGTGGCCGAGCGGTTCTAGGCGCTACAGTCTGGAACCGCGCGACCACTACGGTAGCAGGTTCGAATCCTGCCTCGGGCATGGATGTGTGTGATGTCCTTAGGTTAGTCAGGAATAAGTAGTTCTAAGTTCTAGGGAACTGATGACCTCAGAAGTTAAGTTCCATAGTGCTAAGAGCCGAAGGCGATATTATGTATTTGACTATTCGTGTTCAATTTTATAAAAGCGTCAGTTGTTGTCTCTTGAAATTTTCTCAATACACCAGATGGATATATTTCAAAAGAGATTGTAACACTTGGCAGATAATTAAAGTATACGAAAACCTAAACTGATATGTTTTGTCGGCATGAAAGGAACCTGTAGGGAGTCAACAATTTCAAATCCGCCACTGGCAAAGAAAGAGATGGTAATGTTCTGACTGACTCATCATAGCCCGGCCCAAATCGCTAAGCAAACCAATTTGAAATTTGAAGGTGTCGCTTAAGAAAAGGATTTTCAAAATTCCATCTCTAAGGTGGCGAAGACAATTTTGAGGTCAGACCCACTAAGATTTGTATCTGGTTTCCTGGTCAGAAATAAAGAAATACATGTATCAGCATTTTAGCAAATTTGACCACTGTGGGGGAGAAACAGTGGGTGAATGTCTTTTTTAACTAAATCGTTATTTAATGGACGACTGAAGTATTTTTAGAGCTACCTCAATGAAAACTAGCATTTGACATCTCGGTTACAAATAAAAAATCCGTCTTTCAGGTTTCATTGTTTTTGGAAATTCAGCACCTAAGGGGTTGAAATACGGGGTGAAACGTTTTCGACAAATGTCACTGTGAAAGCTGAAGGTATGAAAATTGGTATGAACGAATGTTTGTTTCACTGTTTTAGGAAATTAAGCCCCCAAGTGGGTGAAATAGGGCCAGACTGATACACTGACTCATCACCGCTCGAACCAACCAATAAGGATAGAAACTTGAAATTTGGAGAGAGTGTGAACCTCATACTGTATGCGTAGCTTAAGAAAGGATTGCTCAAAATTCCGGTGCTAAGGGGTGAAAGTATTTTTTTAATGTCCCTGTTAAGGCATATTTGAAGCTAGAACTACGAAAATTGGTATTTTTGATAATAGACCACAAAGGGGGTAGAATAGTGAGACAAAGTTTTGAAGCAGATTGGTACTGAAGTACTAATAAAGCATTTCTAAAGCTACATCTATGAAAATTGGTTCTTGACTCATCAGTTAGAAATTTAAATAAAAATTGATTAACTGGTTTTGGAAATTCAGTCCCTAAGGGAGTGAAATATGCGATGAAAATTTTTACGAAATTTTTTTTATGAAATAATTTTTAAAGCTAACTCTGAGAACGCTTATCTTCGGCATCTCGGTTGGAAATTAAAAAAAAATCGTATTTCATTGTTTTGGAAATTCAACCCCTAAGGACGTAAAATAGGGGATGAAAGTTTTTATGGAAGTATTTCATTATGAATGTATTTTGGAAACTAAATCTCTAAAAATTTGTATTCAACTTCTCGTTTAGAAATAAACAGTACTTGTTTCTGTGTTTTTAGGAAATTCAACCCCTAAGGAGATAAAATAGTGGATGAAAACTGTTGTGGTAATGTTTCACTATATTAAAACATTTTAAAGCTGAATCTATGAAAATTTGTGTTTTACTTCTAAAGATATAGGGATAAAAATTTCTAAGGAAATATCACCTAAAGAACTTAAAAGGCAGGATTAACAAAGAGCTCCGATTTTAGCAACGAAAATCGCTTTTAGGTCAGAAGTATATTCGGAAAAGGCTATGCTTCTAAGCGCCTTAACTAGCGTGCAAAGCTTAGAAGATGCTGCAATTTGAGAACAAGACAAAAATTCCATTAGACAAAAAATGTCTTTGTAGACCATACAGTATACGCTAGTGAAGCTGTGCGCGCTAAGTTAGTCTTTTTGCGAAGCTACAATTCTGTCATGTTATGAATAAATATTACCAAGATGCTTGACATGTTTTTGTTTAATAATCTTAAAGGTGTGAATGATTTCATACGATGTTCTTTCTATACCTTTTCTGTAAAACACTCTTTAAGAAAGGCGAATGGAGCTAGATGAATTTCGCTAAATGTTAAGTTCTTCTAAAAGGATAGAAATGATTTAAAGATAGTAATTACGTTAATTTATTTTTTGTATGATAGACATTATGTTAAAATTACAGGAGATGTTTGCAGATGCAATTTCGGGCCAGCAGCAGCATTAAAAAAAGTCAAGGAGCGTTGCGAATACTTTTCTTATTAGAAACATGAAATTATATTACCTTAAAATTCATATAAACGTTTAATATCTTTGAACCTTAGTTCAAAACATACTGTCAAATGTCTGAAAGCTTGTTCGACCACTCAGTTGCTCGTGACGAAACATACTTAAGTTTGAGAATAAAATATTAACTTCCTACTCACACAGGTTCCAGTCTCCCATTGGAGCGTAAAAGAACCTTATGTAATATTACACATCATTTAGAAATATTTACCTAGAAGTCAGCTGCATGTTCTACCCAATTTAATCACCATACGTTGATTCCTCGTGAAACATTGTGCTAATTTAAAGACAATTGCTTGTAAGAAAGTCGATACTGAATTAAAACATATAGGACACATCAAATATTGACTTGATTCATGAATCTTAACAACGTACAAAAATCCACTCGACGTTATTTTTATTCTAAGTGATTTATGAAGCATACTTCTCACGCTCAGATCAGTTATTACATGGATACTACAACTCAACATGCCGTTCGGTGATCAAAGGAAGCGGAAAATTTAAGAACGCAAACATTTTGGAAATCAACATTAAAAGTTCTGTAAACCTTGTCGTTGTACAGAATGTTTATTGTAAGATTGATACCAAAATGTCCACACAAACAAAAATAAAATAAAATAGTTTGCAGCACCACGACTAACCCAGCAAGCCCCAAACTTCATAATGAGACATTCTGCAGCGGAGTACGCGCTGTTATGAAACATATTAACTGATTAAAACTGTGTGCCGGACCTAGAGTAGAACTCAGTATCTTCAACCTGTTCGTACTTCATTCAGAAATTCTCCTGTAAATCTTGCTGGACTAACATTCTCATTGCTAATATCGATCTCGGTATTCGAAGAAAGATCAGGTTTTAATGTACCGTCAGTAATGAATCGTCTCGCTGGATATCACGACTCAACTCCCCACACAATGAGAATCAGGTCATCAGGAAAAATGGTTCTACTGTTATTTTAAGAGATAAATCCACTAGTCATTTTTATATATTTTTATTTACGCCAATATGCGTTTCGGGCTTTCATTCAACTTCTGTTGGCGTAAAACATTAGCTGTACATCGTTAAAATATCGACAGCAGTTTGGATGCTTCGGATACCCTGTGCAAAGACACAGTTTTGTTTTACTACTCTACTTCGCATGTTGTATAGTTAAGATATAGTACTTGTTAGATGTACTTACTTTCTACTGTGATTGTTGCTGTACCGAAGTTTGCCTTTTTAATCATGGCACGAACACTTTCTTCACTTTTATTTTGTGCAAATACAGCGTAGTATCCGCCACGTTACCGACTGACATCTTGGTTTACACCGGAAAATTATATCTGTGGTAAAAGTTATATTTTGCTTACAGACTATGAAAGTACCATTTGTAGTTTAAGCTTTTGTATGGCTACAAAAGCGGAACTGCTTACCATGAATGTGCTGTATGCTAGTTTTGTTATTTAATGAGAGGAATAGTTAGTGGTTAACACTGTGTTATTATAAAAATAATGTAGTATATTTTATAAAAAATTAATATTTCATATTTTACTCACACTTCGAGCGCTATTTACGAGCAATAAATGACAAACAACTGATTTACTGGCAGCAGAAATACTGTATCCATTGGATGGTCTCATACTGCATTATGTTTTTTCACAACGATGTGTGACTAGAGAAACAAAAAATGGAAATTTCTAAACATTGACTGTGTAACTCTGTGTGATCATTTAGGATGCCATTTGGGTAAGCACATTTGTGAGAATGAATTCCAGTTTCTTTAAGTAAATTCATTCTCTTTCCTTTGTTAGGCAGGTGGAGGATTTGTAAGCTCACTTGACATTCACCTTGAGCGACATGTACGACAAATGCGAATTTGCTTAAATTTCTTGAACGAAGAGTGTGTATTCCCAGAAAAAGGAAGTGACTGCTTGCTGTACCTCTTAAGATAATCTGCGGCAAAGGTACTCAAGAACTAATAAAATGGATAAAATAATGCTTTTACTATGACTTCACCCTAATTAAGAAAAAGTAACAGATTGTAAATGGCAAAAGCAGCCACTCACACATCTATATGTTTAGCTGGCCCTAATACTGTAAATAACCTTATGTAAAATCACAGAAAACGTCAGTTATGTAAAAATTGTGTTTTTGGTAGGACGATACCCTAATTTGTGTAACTGATTGTAATGTCAGTGTCGACGTGTACATTGCTTTCATTCCATACTCATGGAATCAGGGTGGGCTGCCGCAGAATGTGTTCTGAGACACATACGCCTGTAATCTGGGATTGAGCAGAGAGGCTCCCTATCGATCATTTGGGAAGGAATTTCCAGTTCGTCATTCATCTGAGAACTGAAGGAAAACATCGCGAAAAACGTACTTTTTTCCATACACTACTCTAAGGAGTAGAGTGGGCTGTCGGAGATCCGGCCTATTTTTGAATCATCGTTGTTTTCACCAATTACCAGGCTGTCTTACTAGTAGAGGATTCTGAATCGGGAATAAATTGGGGTTTATTATCAGTTCCGTAATTGTCCCTGCAACGAAGCGTAACGTACCCGAAACTTGGTCAGAACCGGACGACTGTAATTATTTTCAAGTTGTTTATTTCTCTTAATCTAGTTTAGAGAGAGAGAGAGAGCGAGGGAGGAAGAGAGAGAGAGAGACAGAGAAAGAATGAGAGAGACAGAGAGAGCATTGTGTAAAGTAGTGTGTCACACAACGTGAAATTTTCTAGTGTAAAAAAAGTCGCAGTAAAAATTTTGCAACTGCCGAAGTATGGCTGTTATTACTTGTCATCCTACATATGCATTTACTTGGTAACTCTACAATTCACGATTAAGTGCCTGGAAGAGGGTTCATCGGACCGCCCTCAGACTACTTCCTTACTGATCCACTCTTGAACAGTGCGTGAGAAAATGAACACTTAAATCTTTCCACGCTAGCACTGATTTCTCATAGTTTATTACAACGATCGTTATTCCCCATGTAGGTTGGCGTGAATAAATTTCCCGTTCAGAGGAGAAAGTTGGTGATTGAAATTTCATGAAAAGATCTCGCAGTAACGGAAACACGTTTGTTTTAATGACTGCCACATCTCGCGTATATTCGTGGCACTCTGTCCACTGTTTCGACAGAATACAAAACAAGCTGCCCTTCTTTGAACTTTATCGATGTCCTCCGTCAGTCCTTTCTGATGCGGACCCCACAGTACACCAGAAGAGAAAGAACAAGCACAGAGTAAGCAGTCTCTTTAGTAGACTGTTGCATTCGTAATTGTATTCCCTAAGCAATTACCTGAATTCACAGCCTTTATATTTGTATGATTTAACGTGGAACCGAAATTTAACAATTCCTTATTATACTCATGTCGATGATTTCACACTTTTCATTACTTAGAGTCAGTTTCCATTCAGTATCTTGTCTAAATTATTTAGCAATTGATTTTGAATTGTTGAAGCTCAGTGTGTTTTGTTTTATCATTTTGTATTTCAAAATTATGTCAGGTTATTAAATTTTCATTTTACGGATCAGATATTTTGAAAGACCTTCTTTGCCAGTTTGTGTTTTTTTGTCACACAGGAAAGTGGATGGAATGTTGAAAATTTAAGTTTAGCGCAGCCGACTATTACCCGCATGACAAAACCAGTTTTGTTCACTTTACCGTACAGTTGAATCCAATTTTGATTTTCCGTATTGTTTTTTTAAATTTGTATCAAAACCAAATTCATATACATCGCAGAACCTGCCTAAACTCTATTTCAAAAATAGAACTGGTAATAACGGCAGCTTAACTTGTGCGCATCAATACGTGTGACATTTTGTTAAGTTGCGGAAACTGAAGCAGTTGAAATACGAAGACATTTGACATTGCCAGTGAAACTGCAGGTAAAACCTACATCTAATCAAATGGTTTAGCTCGTTCGCTCTCGCCGGGTAAGAATTTCCCTGTTTCTGTCTAGATGAAAAAATTGCTCTTCAAAACATTGCAGATCCAACAAGCAGATCGCGTTCTATGAACTCCACAGTTAACAGTAAAAAAAGCTCGTGGCAAAGTGGTGGGAGCATCTGTCTAGAGAGAGCAGAACGGAGCGGCGGTGCTCCACTTTGTTTCTGCAGGCAGCGTACCGCAGCGACCGACGGGAAGGGTTGGCGGCGTGTGGGGGCAGGCGGGCAAAGCCGTCCGTATCTGCTGCCATGTGATTAAAAAAAAAAGAGTGGGGAGAGAGAGAGAGAGAGAGAGAGAGAGAGAGCCGGGCGGACCTCAAAAACCCCGCGAGTTGAGGTTTTAGCGTGCGACCTCAAAACTGACCCCGACTAAGCCCCATCCGGCTTCATGATATCCACCCATTAAAAACTCTATTTTCCAATCCACGGTAAGTAAATAAAAAAGGACGAGAGAAGAGCGGTAAAAAAAAAAGAGAGAGGTGGAACTCGACTGGAGTGCCTGTGGCCGGGAAATCTTTGCAACACACTGACCGCGCTGCGCGAGGGCCCACCGATGTGCAAGTGCGTGGGTGTGTGTGCGTATTCGTGCGCGCGTGCGTGTACGCTCATCTACGCATCCAGGCGTGTCTGTTGCGCACGCAGCCGACCAGCTGTGACGTGTATGTCCACGCACAAATGAAGCTAATTGGAGCACTTGGCGACGATCCGTAGCTGCACGTTCGCCTGCTTCTTTTTTTAAAATACAATAACGGGATATTAAAATAATATCGACTAGTGGAAGAGACGGAGAGCCAAAAAATTGAAAAAAAGGGGAAAATGGAGTGAGTGAGACGAATTAACGCGTCTGTGATCTGTTTGACACTGCCGCCGTGCATCTGCAGGGACAGAAAACGGCTCCTAGGACAGAGCCGTTTCATACCGAATATAAATGTTCGCCCGTAGGGATATGACAGCGTCCGTCATTTATTTATGGGCGTCCCACGACTGAAACACATAATTTGGAAGATTCAACATTATTTTACAGTGTTACAGGCTGGCTCACGATACTATACGCCATGCATAAACCCAATCGGAGGTTGACACGGACTAGCAGCAAATTTTGCGTGGAATTAAAGGAATACAAGTTGGTTGGACCGTGACAGAGTTTATATGACAACATCTACAGAACCGTATTCTATTTCCATCGATTGTATTTCACTCAGCTACTTTTGAGCCGGCACTCACGTTTCGCTGTCACAAAGGAATGTGAGTAAAGAGTCACTTAATTGAATTTCATTTTCGTTTCTTTCCTAACTCTGTTGCTAAAAGTTCTCTGAGTTTCCCCACATAGAGCTTGAAATTTGCTAACTCTTTCCTCAATGGTCTTGTCATTACAAAAATTTACGTCACAACCAAGCCATTTAAAATTCGATATTTGTTCTAAAATGCTGTTTTCTGGCACAATTTTTGATGGGGCCAGATCTTTTCCTTGAAATGCCATAATTTTCGTTTTATTAATTGTGATTTTAAAATCGTAAGATTTACACAAATTATTTAAAAGCTATATGGATTTCTGTAATCCTGCGCTATTTACTTGAATAATTATTTGATCGACAGTAAATAAATTTTGGAAATTTGTGATAAGGGCTACGGGACCAAGCTGCTGAGGTCATAGCTCCTTAGGCTTACGCACTACTTAATCGAAGTTAAGCTAACTTACGCTAAGGACAACATACACACCGATGCCCGAGGGAGGACTCGAACCTCTGACGGGGGGAGCCGCGCGAACGGTGACAAGACGCCTCAAACCGCACGGCTACCCCGCGCTGCTGACAGTAAATAAAAGAGTATTTGACTAGACACTATTAGATAATTTAATTCCTGGATCTGCTAGAAATTCCCTTTTATTTAAAATGACGTCAACATATTCATCACACTACCTTCCCAATCTGAGTTTGCGTAAAGATGTGAAACCCTCTTCTTCGTTCCTTGATTTAAATTTGGCTATGATAAAAATTTGCAAGTGCAAGAATTCTCTATACACTTGATTAAGGATGTCGCTGCGAGCATGCAGTTAAAAAATTGGTCGATTTTTGCATAGCTAATACCGATATTAGGTGATCAGATGTAATAACTATCAGCGATAACGCTCAGTCTTGTTGTAATTACACTGATTACACTTAGTTCCTTGTGTATCATTCTCTTCCACATGCAACCAAGCTTCATTTCTAGTATGTACATGTTGATTGCCACCTTATATTCTGTTAGAATTCTGTTGGTTACTTGCAACTGATCAGTTATTACTGGTTTTGCCATGCTAACCGACAAAACATGCAAATAATTTAGTACTAGCCCATGGAGTGGCCGTACGGTTAGAGGCGCCATGTCACTGACTGCACGGCCCCTCCCGCCGGAGGTTCGAGTCCTCCTTCGGGCATGGGTGTGTGTGTGTTGTCCTTAGCATAAATTAGTTTAAATAGTGTCTAAGTCTAGTGACCAATGACCTCAGCAGTTTGGTCCCTTAGAAATTCACACACATTTGAACATTTTTTGATTTTGTACTGCTACGCAGCAGCCTAAAGATGGAACTATTTCGCTATGTAGTCGGTCACATGAAAACTTGATATTAATAAATAAAGCCGTGAAAGGAAAAAGATTAGGAACAACTGTTTTCAGTAGATGGCGCCCACGAGTTTGCACATGCTTATCGAGAATCATAGTGTGCCACCATCAGTTGTTATTGTTACAGTTTCGACTGTGACTATCATCAAGCATAGACCTTTTTTTTCAGTCACAGTAGCTTTCTGCATACACACATGTCGTTCAGTCCCATTCTCTGGCTACGTGTGAAGTGATGATATATCTGGAACACGATTGGTTAAGATAAAGAAAGAAAGAGAGTGAAAAGTATTCAACTTATCCAGATAGCTGCTCGATCACATCCTAATCCGGACCAGTAGTATCTGTGAATATGACACTAAATCTGTGAACTGAATATTATATTTAGTAGCGATTTATCCCTTTTGAAAAGGTTATAAGACAGGGATGTAGTCTTTCGCACCTACTGTTCAATCTCTACAGCGAAGATGCAATAACGGAATTAAAAGAGCCGGCCGAAGTGGCCGTGCGGTTAAAGGCGCTGCAGTCTGGAACCGCAAGACCGCTACGGTCGCAGGTTCGAATCCTGCCTCGGGCATGGATGTTTGTGATGTCCTTAGGTTAGTTAGGTTTAAGTAGTTCTAAGTTCTAGGGGACTAATGACCTCAGCAGTTGAGTCCCATAGTGCTCAGAGCCATTTGAACCATTTTTGAATTAAAAGAAACTTTTAAGAGTGGAATTAATTTGGAAGGTGAAAGGGTATCAATGGTAAGATTCAGATTTTGCTATCCTCAGTGAAAGTTAAGAAGAATTACAAGATCTGTCGAATGGAATGATGCGTCTAACGACTAAAGAATAAGAATGAAGAGAAAATAGGAGAAACAAGAAATTAATGATAGGTAGTAAAATGTGAACAGAAAGAAACTTGACATCAGGATTGGTGATCACGAAGTAGGTAAAGTTAAGTTATTCTGCTACCTAGGCTAGCAAAAAAACATATGGCGAACGGAACCAGGAGGACACAAAAATCAGACTAGCACTGGAAAAATGGGCATTCCCGGCCAAGAGATATCTACAATTATCAAACATACGCCTTGATTTAACGAAGATAGAACTGAGTAGGTACATTTGGAGCACAGCACTGTATGGTAGTGAAACATGAACGGTGGGAAAAGCGGAACAGATGGGAATCGAAGTATTTGAGATCTGGTGCTACAGAAGAATGTTGAAAATTAGGTAGACTGATGTGATAAGGAATGAGAAGGTTCGCCTCAGAATCGGCGAGGAAAGAAATATATGGAAAACAGTGATAAGAAGCACAGACGGGAAGGTAGAACATCTGTTACAACATCAGGGAATGACTCCCATCGCACTAGAGGGTAAAATCTCTAGGGGAAGACAGATTTTGGAATACATTCAGCAAATAACTGAGGGCGTAGGTTGCAAGTGCTACTCTGAGAGGAATTCGAAGCGGGTCGCATTAGACCAGATGCAGACCGTGACTCAAATAAAAAAAAGTATGGTCTTTTTCATTCCTGCACAACATATCTCAGAATATGTCTATTTTCACTTTGCCCACAGACTTTTTCGTTGGTGGCGTAAACAGACGATGTGTGTAACAAGATCTGTCCCATTCAAACTGCTGAACTTCGAAGATGAGTCAAATAGTTTATTGCCGCCAGGGTCAAAAAGTAGGAAAGCGGGTTCTTTCTGTGCGTGAGCGGAAACACAATGGGTTCTAGCAGGTACAGGCGTGAGTTCCCAACGAACGAGAATGAGCTAAATATTTAGAATATGTTCCCAATAATTTATTTTTACCTCTTATACTTTACAGTTTATCCTTTTATTCCAGCTACTACACAGTCTCTTTCCAACTCCTTGAGCGAAGCTTATGGTAAACTAAAAAACCCTTAGCCGTGGTTTGTATGCTTTCAAGCCTTTCATGATGGGATAGTAGTTACTCTTACTGCATACTATAACACTCACGTATATGTCACTCTAACGTGAAACACGTTAATGCTGGCCTCTGAGAGGATTTCGAAAATAGACAGCGCGTGTGAATTTTGTGAAATTAAGAGAAAAACCAAACAGACTTTAACCTCGTGAGTTAATGAAAGTGGTAAAATCATAAATGAATGAAAAAAATTGAACGGTCACCAGCCCAATTATCACATTAATTTGGAAATATATTTTTAAGAATATTGAATATTGGCTTTCGCTGAGATTTCCCTCTGAATAACAAACAGGATACAAACAGACACAGTGCAGTCTGAACTGTGTGTAGCAGCATTTACCAATAATACATACACCAGTATATTATAGGAAGTAATTTTGCCCTAAGCTCATACTAATGACAGCTACACTCAAGAACATTACTTAATCAAATACTGAAATGTAACTGCATGAAGTGCAGAACTAAATTTGGACATGAGGGGCTTTTATCTTAACTGACAAGAAAAAACACAAATAAAGATGAATAACGTCTTAAATACACTGTTTAAGCTCCTCTACATATATCAGGTTTCCTCAGCCACAATAATAGTTAATTTTTTTCCTAATAGGTGGAGAATATAATGGGGACCCATAAACTAGTACAGTTTCACTAGCTAACACTCTTTGATTATTACAGTAGAAAAGACTAATTTAAAAAGCTAATCATTCACCTCACTGGAAGTAGTTCATAATTTGCTTAGCAACACAATAAAATACAACACTGGGCATAATTGACTTCAAAAAAGGAACAATTCATGATAGGAATCAAAACCACACTAATTTTGAAATAAGCTTAATTTATTTGCCTTTTTTTCACCTGTGAAGCAGGTATTCTGGACAATAACATTTACACAATCTTACACTGTAATCCTACAAAACTATATTTTGTAATAAACAAAGGATACTTTAGCAAAAGCCTATCCACTTTTGAGGTTTTAGCTTTAACTTTTACTACTCCTTTTACAAAAAATTTACTTTTAAACACTAGAATGTAAGAATGTTCATTTAAATCAGGATACTCGGTTTTAGTAGCGCGAATTTATGTTTTTGTGATTATTATTAAAACAACATACAAATTAACTGGTCCATGCCCATATTCATTGCCGAATGTATGAAGTTAAGTGAAGCAGTGGCGAAGATTGGTGGCAAGCGACATTGCGGCTAACTGTACTCACGGCTCTTGATTTTGGAATGCTCTATAAAATCTCTTCTTGACGTCTGATTTGCAACATATTAGAGCCATTCCTTTGTGCCGAGAATGTCAAATAATAGCCAGCTCCACATCCGAGGCAAACCTTTTGTGAAACAGCTTCCAATTGCCTCTCTTAGCACCGTCGAAGTGTACTGTGCTACGGCTAGCCAAATACTGCGTGCGTTCACACAAAGTTAGGCCAAAGCACCTTTTACATCGCGCCATGACACTTCCTTTGCGGGGGGGACTTCCCTACAGCTTTTACATGTCACAAATACAAGTGCCCTAAGCATGAACCAGCTTTTAATAAACATTTTATTTTTTATGAAAATGCTCATATTATAATAATTTATTTATTTTAACATATTCTTTTTTCATATATGCATTACAAAAATCTAATTTTCTTGCCACAGATCAAGGAGTTCAAAGAACACAGAATACACACTTCATAATTGCAGATACACAGTTGCTTAATATAAATCTCTCTCTAATCGATATATGTGTTACAATATTTGCAAATTGAAGCATAGGTTTTGAAGTAAAAACTAGTTTCTATTTCCTGTTATGTTGTTATAAGGCCCGTTATTATTGATTGTGACTTCAACTATAACCAGCCCTGTTTGTGCATATTGCGTATTAGCATTTAGAAACGCAGTGATTAATTTATACACATAAAATATAGATATTTGTAAATCTGTTTCGAGCAAGGACATTCCGCCTTGTCATAATTCCATTAAGATTTTACAAGGAAAATGCCTTGCAAATCTTTTCTAACTCGTGTTTACCGAGAATCTATTGTGGAGCTAACATTTCCATATGACGGAAGAGAGCGAAAGTCATTCCAGTTTGCAATAACGGTAAAAGACAGAATGTACAGAATTATTGACCAGTGCCTCTATCGTCCGTCTGTTGCAGTATCCTAAAGCTTATCCCTAGCTCAAACATGTCGTTCCTGAAGGAGAACAAGTTTTCCCCACAAAAAATAAGCATTGATTCAAGTAAAACCACTCTTGTGACACACAGCTTGTTATATTCGTGGATGGCATCCAGCAAACAGTGGATGTGGATGAAGTTTCCGTCTTCCTAGACTCCCGAAACGCGTACACGCCATACTAAGAAATCGACTATCAATCAAGACACGATCGTGCGCAGCACCTTCGCTGATGTGCGACTGGTTCGAAAAGTGTTTTGCTATACTGGACGGTGAAGGTTCTACAGAAAAGAAAGTAACTTCTGTTGTACCCCAAGAAACAAGGTCTTTAGTCTTCTCAGTTCACATAAACAATTTATGAAAATAATGGTTCAAATGGCTCTGAGCACTATGGGACTTAACTTCAAAAATGGTTCAAATGGCTCTGAGCACTATGGGACTTAACATCTATGGTCGTCAGTCCCCTAGAACTTAGAACTACTTAAACCTAACTAACCTAAGGGCATCACACACATCCATGCCCGAGGCAGGATTCTAACCTGCGACCGTAGCGGTCACGCGGTTCCAGACTGAAGCGCCTAGAACCGCACGGCCACAACGGCCGGCGGGACTTAACTGCTGAGGTCATCAGTCCCCTAGAACTTACAATTACTTAAACCTAACTAACTTAAGGACATCACACACATCCATGCCCGAGGCAGGATTCGGACCTGCGACCGTAGCGGTCGCGCGGTTCCAGACTGTAGCGCCTAGAACCGCTTGGCCACTCCGGCTGGCAAATAATTTATCAGTTTGGATCACTAACACTATAAACATTGCCGCTGACAGTACTGTTGTGTGTACGAAAGTATCTGCCTTGCATGATTGCAAGGATTTGCAGAAACATAAAAGACATCCACACTGTGTAATGAACGATTACATAGTCACGAAAAAACAGTTCTCAGGAAGGCGAATGGAAGATTTAGATTTGTTGGAGAGAACCTGTGAAAATGCAATGCATCTGTAAAGGAGGTCGCATACAAGAGGCAAATGCGACCAATTCTAGAGTATTGCTTTATTATTTGGAGGCTTTTTTGAGCATATCGAACGAATTCAGAGAAAGACTGCTAGGATCGTAACTGTATCGAAAATGCATGGGGAACGTAAATAGGTAGGCTTAGGAAAAATGATGCGTTGTTCTCTGGAAAATCTGTTGGATAAATTTAGAGAAACTGCTATTCGATGGAGACTATGCGACCATTGTGCTGCCATCACCCCATACGTCGCATAGGTATCGTGACAATAAAATAAGAAAGAGAGCAGCACAAAATAGGCAACATTTGCACACTGCGACATGGAGTGTGCAGCGGACCACGGGGCATACATGAACTGATAGCCGAAACATTATGACCACCTGCTTTATAGCGTGTTGATACGGAATACAGCAGCAGTTTTGCGTGACACTGATTCGACAAATCCCTCGCAGATATCCAGAGGCATATTCTACTAGGTGACTGCGCATAGGTCATACAGTTCCCATAAATTTGCCGGGCGGTGATTATGTGAGCTCCAAGATGGCGCCCAATAGTGTCCCAGATGTGTTTTATCAGGTTCATATCAGGCGAATTTAATGGCCAAAAAATCAACATGTATTCACTATCATGCTTCTGAAAACACTGTAGCGCGATTCCGGCCTTATAACACGAAAATTTTTCCTAAAAAATGAGTTCTTTCCCTCAGGGAAAACTCTAGTGCGAAGGGATACAGGTTATCCACAATGATGTTTATGTACTCCACAAATGTCATGGTGTCTTCGATTTAAATCCGCAATGATTCTCATGTAGTCCACAGATGTCATGGTGTCTACGATTGATACCTCAGGTACCATGAAGCCCCAGGTGAATGTCACCAGTGAGATATCGATTGAGCTGTTTACCATGCCTCTAAGGTACTGTAAACTCGATCCGCTGTGATGTACAGGGAAGGGAAGTTCTCATAACATCACGAATGTTTACGAGAAACACTGTCGCTCAACATATAACGCCTTAGTAAATGAAAATTACTAGAGGTGACCCAACGGAGCATGGAAGTACGGGTACCACACCTCACACAGGTATATTAATGAATAGATTCATCTATCTACAAAATAAAACTAGGAGTCACTATAACAATTTTGTTTACTGTCTTAAGACATCAAATAAAGTGATTTGCCTCTTGAATCAGGCATATAAACAGTTCATAAATGGATAAAAGGTTTTAAGTATGATCTATAGCAGTGGTTCCCAATCTGGGGATAATTACCCCCTGAGGGGAAAATGAAATTTTCTGAGAAGTAAAACCCAAACGATTCGGTTCTGTTTCAGTCACGAAACTAAGTCATTTTCAGAAGATCATACTATTATCACATTTTTGTAAGACTCTAATACTGATTATATAACTTACCCATAACTACCTTTTGTCAATTAGTAACATTAATGCGATGGAGTTTGCAGGTTCATCACATAGCCATCCCACTACACACGTATGTTGTGCATAGTCCCGTACATCGCTGATGATGAAAATGAGACATACACGTAACAAATGCTAAATATCTCTGGCAAATGTCTTCTCCAAGTTGTAGATAGTACCTGCAGTAGTCCAGACATTGCTTCATTGCTCCCTTCGAGACAGATAAATAAACTGACAGAACGACACAGCAGTAATACATTAGAGCTACTACGAGGTGCATTCAAGTTCTAAGGCCTCCAATTTTTTTTCTCCGGACAGGAAAGAGATAGAAACATGCGCATTGTTTTAGAATGAGGCCGCATTCATTGTCAATACGTCCCAGAGATGGCAGCACCGTATGGCAGATGGAATTTTACCGCCAGCGGCGAGAATGAGAACTGTTTTAAATACTTAAAATGGCGACGTTTTCCTTACTTGAACAGCGTGCAATCATTCGTTTTCTGAATTTGCGTGGTGTGAAACCAATTGAAATTCATCGACAGTTGAATGAGACATGTGGTGATGGAGTTATGGATGTGTCGAAAGTGCGTTTGTGGGTGCGACAGTTTAATGAAGGCAGAACATCGTGTGACAACAAACTGAAACAACCTCGGGCTCGCACAAGCCGGTCTGACGACATGATCGAGATAGTGGGGAGAATTGTTTTGGGGGATCGCCGAATGACTGTTGAACAGGTCGCCTCCAGAGTTGGCATTTCTGTGGGTTCTGTGCACACAATCCTGCATGACGACCAGAAAATGCGAAAAGTGTCATCCAGGTGGGTGCCACGAATGCTGACGGAAGACCACATGGCTGCCCGTGTGGCATGTTGCCAAGAAATGTTGACGTGCAACGACAGCATGAATGGGACTTTCTTTTCATCGGTTGTGACAATGGATGAGACGTGGATGCCATTTTTCAATCCAGAAACAAAGCGCCAGTCAGCTCAATTGAAGCACACAGATTCACCGCCACCAAAAAAGTTTCGGGTAACCGCCAGCGCTGAAAAAATGATGGTGTCCATGTTCTGGGACAACGAGGGCGTAATCCTTACCCATTGCGTTCCAAAGGGCACTACGGTAACAGGTGCATCCTACGAAAATGTTTTGAAGAACAAATTCTTTCCTGCACTGCAACAAAAACGTCCGGGAAGGGCTGCGCGTGTCCTGTTTCATCAAGACAACGCACCCGCACATCGAGCTAACGTTACGCAACAGTTTCTTCATGATAACAACTTTGAAGTGATTCCTCATGCTCCCTACTCACCTGACCTGGCTCCTAGTGACTTTTGGCTTTTTCCAACGATGAAAGACACTCTCCGTGGCCGCACATTCACCAGCCGTGCTGCTATTGCCTCAGCGATTTTCCAGTGGTCAAAACAGACTCCTAAAGAAGTCTTTGCCGCTGCCATGGAATCATGGCGTCAGCGTTGTGAAAAATGTGTACGTCTGCAGGGCAATTACGTCGAGAAGTAACGCCAGTTTCATCGATTTCGGGTGAGTACTGAATTAGAAAAAAAAATCGGAGGCCTTAGATCTTGAATGCACCTCGTATAGTACTGTAAACATTGTTGTTATTATCATTATTATTATTATTACTGTTAGAGTGGTCAGAAAAAAGGCATTAACAGCCGCAAGTCTTCCAATTTCTGCCATTCCAGAAGTAAGAAGTGCAGCAATCAAGTGATTAATGAACAGCAAGTACAGTGCACACATCTGAACGTGCCTGATTCTGAATGAGGTTGCAGTGTGCAGGTCAAATAAGTGTGGCAATAGAGAAGTAATGCAGGGGAGGTATGTTTTGCAACAAGTGTCTACTCTCAAATGGTTCAAATGGCTCTGAGCACTATGGGACTTAACATCTGTGGTCGTCAGTCCCCTACAACTTAGAACTACTTAAACCTAACTAACCTAAGGAAATCACACAACACCCAGTCATCATGTCTACTCTCACTGTGGATAGTTAGCTTTCTTATCTGAGGAGGAGTTGTGGGTAGCACTTGTGATGCATCACAAATTCCTTCGACATCCAGTCTAACACACACACGCACGCACACAGTCACATACTAAATATCATTCATCTTTCATCATTTTAAAAATAAAAGTGTTCCAAGAAAAGTCTTTCATTCTACAGTTCGGTTAGGTGCGTAAGTTGGTGATAATTTGGGGGGGGGGGGGAGGGAGAGCAACAAATGGCAAGGGGGGATAGGGAGCAATAGGTGGCAGAGGGGGTGGGGGTGGAGTTACAGACGGAAGAGGGGGGCGGCGAGTACTTGGTACTAACTAATGTTCGATAGCACTCAGTGAAAATGCTCTAAGAAAAGTTGGGAACCGTTGATCTATAGCCTTGGCACCGGTGGATGGACGAATGTAGGCATGTTGCGAACTATGTTGCGGATGCGGCTAAAGACTGCACAAATGATTAGTGACGTAAAGAAAGAACCCAAGCAAGTCATTACGAACACCAAAAGATTCGCAATAGTGTATGATGGGTGCCAAAAATTGACTGCAAATGTTAAAACTCACCATTAAACTGTGATGTAATTTAACTAGCTTCATGTCCCTCTCTCCTCAGTTATTGCACCAATGACTCATGCTCACCGCTCCTAATCGGTGTGAGAGTGGAAGACTGGCATTGTAGCGGCTGAAAATTCCGAGTTCAGCAAGACATCTGCACTCTGCACTAAGTCAGAGACATCTCTCTCTCTCTCTCTCCTCTGCTGCCTCAGGCGAAGCAACCCTACAGAAAGTGTGTTCTGACTTTTACTCTCCAAAACTTAGCTGATTCTGCTAGCATAGGAACCTCGCTGGCTATTTTGATAATACCTTGTGAGTTATTGCCAAAAATAATTTTATAAGCACGTTTAACAAATTCCTACTCTCACGGAATTTGGCGTGATTCACCAATAACGGTGTGGAGTGGCAAGGAAAGCAGAGAATCTCTCCCACTACATGACAGATTTCTAAATATGGCCAACCAGTAGCCTTGCACGTGCACACAAATGGGACGTCATTCCCTCTATCAAAATAATTAGTCAGCCAATCACAGACCTTGTTACTCGGACTTAAACAAACGTTCGTGTGCAGCATGACCATGACCAACGGCTGATCCCAAGGTCTCAAGCAATGAGTTTTTTTATCTGGATTTTGGATCTTATCTGGAGCAAAAGAAGTCCTTCTAGAATCTCAATCAATGCAATTTTTATGGAATTAAAGCAGCCGTCCTGTGCACCTGCTATGTGGGCACACTATGATTTCCCTATTCTGTACTTTGTCGAGGATGGCTTTACGTGCCAAAAAAGTTTATGACATTCTGGACCTTCTAAGTTCCTTGTCTCGAGCCAGCTAAAGAAAACCCCCAAGGGTGCAGAAAATAACAGGTCTCCCCCACAATAATAAAGGAATTGAAGAAGAAGTAGATGTAATAAGCACTGCGGTAATTTGCAGTACTGAGTATTGTCGATAGTTTTCATGCAGCATTAAGGAATTGGCTATAATGACCATTAGGTTGCGCATATTACATTATAACATGGGTAGCGTGACGCTTTGGTATAAACCGGCACATAATACTCCCATAGTCCATCGCATAATACTGCCCCCAGCAAGTCTGCACCCGTCGAGCATTGCATTTTGCGTGCAGCCGTTCGTTTGGATGACAGCCTGTGTGGTTAGACAGACCGACCTGGAGTAAAAGGAAACGTGTTTCATATTGCCAGACGATATGTATCGTCATATCCACTGTCCAGTCTCGATGATCCCATGTCCACTGCAGTCGTAATTGGCGACATCGTTGGGTCACCATGGTAACACGTAAGAGTCGTCTACTACAGAGCTCAGTTTAACAATGTGCACTGAATGGTGTATGGTGTGCTTCGAACACTTTTCCAGTACCAGCATTACACTCCATCGCCGGTTCCGTCATAAATCATTCTGCCCTAAAGAGTGGTAAAGCCTCAAATCTCCACTTTCTGGTGCGTGGACGTCAAACAGTTCTTCGCCTACTCGTGCTTTCAGCTCCTACAACCAATTTTTATGCATGGTCACAACAGTAGCATGCAAACAGCCAACCAGCTCCGCCATTTCCAAGATATTTGACCGCAGGCGCTGGGGCGTAACAGTCTTCTCTTGGTCATCGTCGCCTGTGTCAGTGGAACTCTCAATTTGCAGCCTGTAATGTTCGTCTCTCCTCTCCTTATATACTTTCCTTAGCGCGTCACGTGTCCTCGACACCACCAAATAGCATTCGGTCTCATGTCTGCCAGTGGATGCTTTGGCTTATCACTCTATGCAGATGTAGATGCAGAGAAGGTACGATCAACACTGTGACCGTAGCCAAACAACCATCTTTAAAAGCGAACGATGTGAAGTGTTTTATTACCATTGTTATCCTCCACATTCGAAGTTAACACTTTTGAGACTGACCCCAGTCACCGTGGCTGAAGCAAGCAGGTGGCTGATTTTGACATATTTTTCGAAGATGATAGTTTTGTAACTGTAAATGCAACAAAATCGAATAATGTCTCTTTTGAAACGAAGAAAACTGGTTTATCCGTTCGTAAAAATTGTGTTCAGAAATATTAAAATTAAAAGATATAGAAACTGTTTCAGTGAATCAAATCGGGTGGTTGCGTAACGGTTATGCGCTTCCTTCGAAATCGCGAGATCGAATCCCGGTCGGATCACGAATATTTCAGTCTGCGTTTTAACGTAGTCTTCACCTCATAACAATGTGGAGAGTCGCCCGAAATGACACGTGGTTCAAAATCCACGTTTAAATTGTAGGTATCTTTTTCACAGCTGGATAACTGGGGTAGGTTAGGAACACGCAAATAGCCGAAGTGTCGGCCAATTGAAAGAGTTGTACCAGGCCGTTACTATATCATTCCGAAAAAACTTATATATGCCGTTCTTACACAAAATTTGCCTGAGTGTAATATGTTTCAAAAACACTCAGGCTCACAAAGAGCTACATTACAATTTGGACAGCCGGCCGAAGTGGCCGAGCGGTTCTAGGCGCTTCAGTCCTGCTACGGTCGCAGATTCGAATCCTGCCTCGGGCATGGATATGTGTGATGTCCTTAGGTTAGTTAGGTTTAAGTAGTTCTAAGTTGTAGGGGACTGATGACCTCACATGTTAAGCTCCATAGTGCTCAGAGCCATGTGAACCAATTTGGACATCAAATCGTTCAATTGGCTCGGAGCACTATGGGACTTAGCATCTGAGGTCATCTCTAGGCTTAGAACTACTTAAACCTAACTAACCAAAGGACATGACACACGCCGGCCGGAGTGGCCGAGCGGTTCTAGGCGCTACAGTCTGAAACCGAGCGACCGCTACGGCCGCAGGTTCGAATCCCGTCTCGGGCATGGATGTGTGTGATGTTCTTAGGTTAGTTAGGTTTACGTAGTTTTAAGTTCTAGGGGACTGATGACCTCCGAAGTTAAGTCCCTTAGTGCTCAGCGCCATTTTTGAACATCACACACATCCATTGCTGAGGCAGGATTCGAACCCGCGACCTTAGCAGCAGCGCGGTTCCGGACTGAAGCGCCTATAACCGCTCGGCCAGAGAGGCCGGCAATTTGGACATCATCAGGACTTTTCTGTTCTGAGCGTTTTTCCGTTTAGGCTCTTGCTGACAACGAAGCAGACACTTGTTGGGCGCGATTTTTTCTCAGTAGATGGTGTATTTCCCGCAAAACGTCGTCCACTATGTTCGGTCGAGGAATTGGGGAATAACGAATCTCACTTGATGTGAGGAAAAAAGAATTCCGTAACTACACAGGAGACTTTTACTGCACCAATGCATTTGTGATGTCCACCACAATGAAATGGAAGAACAGTTTTTTCTGCCATTGAAACTGCTTTCCCTTGGAAGGATAATAAGTAATTATTTGGTTTCATTCGCTTAAGTCAGAAGAGCAACGAAACGAGGCTCTCGGATTTCGAATAGAGATAGGTCAGATTGCGAACACTGCTTGGTTATACAAAGCAGAAACGCTTCCTTGTGCAGTGCTTGTGGATACCAATCGAGGGAAGGAAGCGCTACGGCTGCTACGAAGTTTTACGCGCTGCGACTCGAATGCTGTCCGCGAGAGTAACTGCCGTTGCACGAGTACTACGAGTGGTCCGTTTCGAATGTGTTAAACGAGCACTTTTCTTACTTGTAACATTCCATCAGAATTTCTAAAATCATTGGAGGATGTGGCAACAAAACGACTATTCACGTTGGTGTGTAGAATATATGAGTCTGGCGACATACCATCTGACTTTGGGAAAAGCATCATCCACACAGTTCCGAAGACGGCAAGAGCTGACAAAATGGCTCTGAGCACTATGGGACTCAACTGCTATGGTCATAAATCCCCTAGAACTTAGAACTACTTAAACCTAACTAACCTAAGGACATCACACACACCCATGCCCGAGGCAGGATTCGAACCTGCGACCGTAGCAGCAGCGCGGCTCCGGACTGGAGCACCTAGAACCGCACGGCCACCACGGCCGGCGCAAGAGCTGACAAGTGCGAGAATTATCGCACAATCAGCTTAACAGCTCATGCATCGAAGCTGCTTACAAGAATAATATACAGAAGAATGGAAATGAAAATTGAGAATGCGCTAGGTGACGATCAGTTTGGCTTTAGGGAAAGTAAAGGGACGAGAGAGGCAATTCTGACGTTACGGCTAATAATGGAAGCAAGGCTAAAGAAAAATCAAGACACTTTCATAGGATTTGTCGACCTGGAAAAAGCGTTCGACAATATAAAACGGTGCAAGCTGTTCGAGATTCTGAAAAAAGTAGGGGTAAGCTATAGGGAAAGACTGGTCATATACAATATGTACAACAACCAAGAGGGAATAATAAGAGTGGACGATCAAGAACGAAGTGCTCGTATTAAGAAGGGTGTAAGACAAGGCTGTAGCCCTTCGCCCTTACTCTTCAATCTGTACATGGAGGAAGCAATGATGGAAATAAGAGAAAGGTTCAGGAGTGGAATTAAAATACAAGGTGAAAGGATATCAATGATACGATTCGCTGATGACATTGCTATCCTGAGTGAAAGTGAAGAAGAATTAAATGATCTGCTGAACGGAATGAACAGTCTAATGAGTACACAGTATGGTTTGAGAGTAAATCTGAGAAAGACGAAGGTAATGAGAAGTAGTAGAAATGAGAACAGCGAGAAACTTAACATCAGGATTGATGGTCACGAAGTCAATGAAGTTAAGGAATTCTGCTACCTAGGCAGTAAAAAACCAATGACGGATGGAGCAAGGAGGACATCAAAAGCAGACTCGCTATGGCAAAAAAGGCATTTGTGGCCAAGAGAAGTCTATTAATATCAAATACCGGCCTTAATTTGAGGAAGAAATTTCTGAGGATGTACGTCTGGAGTACAGCATTGTATGGTAGTGAAACATGGACTGTGGGAAAACCAGAACAGAAGAGAATCGAAGCATTTGAGATGTGGTGCTATAGACGAATGTTGAAAATTAGGTGGACTGAAAAGGTAAGGAATGAAGAGGTTCTACGCAGAATCGGAGAGGAAAGGAATATGTGGAAAACACTGATAAGGAGAAGGGACAGGATGATAGGACATTTGCTAAGACATGAGGGAATGACTTCCATGGTACTAGAGGGAGCTGTAGAGGGCAAAAACTGTAGAGGAAGACAGAGACTGGAATACGTCAAGCAAGTAATTGAGGACGTAGGTTGCAAGTGCTACTCTGAGATGAAGAGGTTAGCACGGGAAAGGAATTCGTGGCGGGCCGCATCAAACCAGTCAGTAGACTGATGACCAAAAAAAAAAAAAAAAAAAGCCGTACAGTATTATGCGTGCAAGTCTGAGGACACCAGTGGCAGTCAAGTCGTCTCTCTCAGCAGTAGCAGGCGCGGCAGTGCGGCGTCGCCTGTGACATCCTCGTGGGAGCCGCTGACGCAATTTCTCCCGCTGCCTGCAGCTGTGGGACTCCGGCCGGTCGCAGGTCACATTCGCGCCGCGTAATTGGACGGCGGCCCTTGCGGCAGCGTTTGAGTGAAAAACACTGCTTGTCGTCGCGCCCTGTCCCGGCTGCTCCCCTCTCGCCGGCTTCTCGTCGGCACATTACGCGCCAACTGCTTACTCGTACTCTCCTCCACTTATTTATTATGCACTTTGTCCACTTGCGTCCGCTACAAAAAGAGACCTAATTAGGTTGAGGCGGCCAGAAGCAGAGCGCGGCCGAGCCTCGGGAAAGCCAAGTTTGCCGCCTGAGGTGCAACTCGCTCCCTCGTTTGGAACAGTTTGACGCGCCGGCCGACTACGGGAATTAGGCGCTTCACTTCTAGCCTCTACCACTCAATTCGTTAATTCACTAGCGTTTGTCACATTTCGTCGCTCAGAAGGAGACAATGTCGGAGTGTTGTACGGTGCAGGCTGTCGTTGACAACACTGACTCAAAGAAATTGCAACATTTATTCAGTGAACACTAGACAGACTAGACAGAAAAAAAAAACAAGTTGCACTTGGATAATACTTCCATCAACCCTGTTGAGAAAGTTGTCCACTTCTCAGAGACAAAAAGGAACTCCGTCCCGGCCACAGACGGGCCAGTCGGCTCAACGACGGCCGTGCCATCCTCAACCAATGGGGACATCGAGATACGGTGAAAGACGATTGTTGTTAATGAAGTAAAGATCCACGCAGTGGACACTAAATGAAAAAGCTACTCCTTTTGTTTCAGATCTAGACTGCCATAAAAAAATTAATTAGAACTCAGGGAGAAGTTGTAGTCTAATTCACAATCGATTTATTGATCTTAAACATGACAAGACAACAAAATTATTAAAGAAACATCATACAAAATATATTTATTTAACAAAAGCCTTACTAAAATGGGATCTATGGTGGACAACGTGATCTGTTGGGGATCGACACACGACATTAACCAGAACATTACTCGCTCTATCTCACTTCATACACGTGATTCCAGGTTATGGCATCAAACTACGCCACCACCAAGCATCTATATTCTACCATAAAAAAAGAAAAATATTGGTCCGAAAGAACAGGGTGCTGAGAAGAATATATTTTAGCCCTACGTGGCAGCAGCGAATATTTTACCGTCCTGCTGGTCAAGGCGGCACACCACGATGTGTTCGGCGACTGAAGTCATGGACGAGGGCCGGCCGGAGTGGCCGTGTGGTTCTAGGAGCTACAGTCTGGAGCCGAGCGACCACTACGGTCGCAGGTTCGAATGCTGCCTCGGGCATGGATGTGTGTGATGTCCTTAGGTTAGTTAGGTTTAATTAGTTCTAAGTTCTAGGCGACTGATGACCTCAGAAGTTAAGAGGCATAGTGGTCAGAGCCATTTGAACCATTTGAACCAACTGAACCACGGACGATGGCAATCTGTTGTTTAAATGCACGTTCGCGAAAAATGCAAGTGCTCAGTCTCGCATTCGGTTAATTGAGAATGCAGGTACTTCCCTATGAGCCTCTGAAACCCCGATGGATTTCAGCGTGCAGGTGGACCCGTTTGCTGGTCTGCCAAACCAATCTGACTCCGTGCCACGACTGTGCGAGTCGGATTATGTCAAATGTTTAGACGACCGACTCATGACAAATAAGTACATACACGTGTCACTCGTTGTGACCGTGATGATATCAGCAGTAACTCTGACGGTTCAGAAGGTGTCTGGCCCAGACTCTAAGTCGCACCCTAGTAAAGGACACAAGTCTCACCATTTAGGTAGAGACCTGCAGTTCTTTACTAGTGAAGTGCCAGTACAAGAGATTTGTACCAGAGAGACTTTCTTCTTTCCTCCCCGTTTCCTCCTCGGTTCGGTTCCAAAAGCACATTTCTCTTTTTTGACTTCCCCCACTTATACACAAGCCAATCACAAGCTGCAGACCGGCATTCTAAGCTCGGAGAATGGTCTTTGCACTGCAAACCGATTTCAACAATCAGAAAACGGAATATATCTTCGCGGCCTTTTTCCCACACGTTTGCAGTGTCTTTTGCTAACATAATACAGGGTGGAATCACAGCCCTCCATAAACAGCTTGTTATCTCCCCTGTTGCGTCCATTTCAAAGTTTGCAAAGAAAAGCCATAAACTCGCATTGACAAAACATGTTTTGAAACAGAGTCTGGACGTCTGGGCGGCAGTTTCCCTGTCCCATGAACATTTGCAGAACGTTTACATTTCTTTTGGCGCCTTGTTCGCTAACAAGGCCGACAATGCGCTGTCGGCGACTTCTCGGCCCCATGCCGTATACCTGGACGTCTGCCTCCCCGTCTGGCGCCAAAGCTAATGTGTTTTGTCCAATGCAACCACTGCATGTGGGCGCCTGGAAATGCCTCTTCATCGTTCCCCAGAAAAAACGCGCTTTGTTGGACCACCAACGCCGTGCTTTTACTGCAGTCGTTCAAGTCGGCACCCTGTTCCTTTGAAAGCAGGTAAAGCTTGCCGTATTTCTTTCCCTAGAGCACGCTGCCCACCATTTCATCACAATGTATGAAGTCAAATCGCCGTAAATCGTTTTCCCAACACCGAATCAGAAGTGAGAGTGCCCTGCAATCTCTCAACAGTATGGATCGGCCGTGCCATCCTCAACCAATGGGGACATCGAGATACGGTATGGAGTCAATATTCCTCTCACCAGGCCATTGTTGCATTTGGAGACCTGATGCCTCTATATCTCATTCAAGTAGTTCCTCAATTAACATCACGACACTAAGCGATCCCGTTCCACTTCCTCTACCAAGGGGAAATCCCTGTTAGTATTGGGAATCGAAGTGCCCTCCGCATGGCAGTCAGCACAGAGATTCCTCAGTGGGGGCGCCAGGCGAACCAGAGTGCAAGGTTTGTAGACAGTGATTATCACAGTTAGTAGCGAAAACTTACACCGTAGAAAGTATAAGAGGGCAAAGGGGAAGGGGGGTGCAAAATGATAAGTCACTTCCGTGGAAAAACGTTCTCGAACCGGCCCTGGACGAAGCCAAAGTCTTTAAAGCTATGTTGAACGTTTTATTTGTGGCATACTGCTTCCATTCGGTACAGGAGTTCGTGGCAGTTGTTGAGAACTTCCCTCTGTAATTTGTTATTTCTTCGCATACTCTGTAACGGTATCACCGACCACCTTAGACGGCCTCTGCGAGGAATTTTTAAGTAGTTGTGGCCGTAAGATACCCTAATGGAAACAGAACAATCAGACTGGGATTTGTTTCCGAAAGACTCCAGCAAAGTATAACCAACAGTAGACGGTGGGTCAGGAACAGACGTTCTCCCAGCTCAAAAGCAAGTTGTAACATTACATATTAAAACAGGTCGCCAGCCTAATTAGGCATTCTTGTGTCAAGGACACACACACTAAACTCTTACTTTATATCTGTTCATACTACAACACAGTAACCTAACCTCCCGCGCCCGGGTTCCCGGGTTCGATTCCCGGCGGGGTCAGGGATTTTCTCTGCCTCGTGATGACTGGGTGTTGTGTGATGTCCTTAGGTTAGTTAGGTTTAAGTAGTTCTAAGTTCTAGGGGACTGATGACCATAGATGTTAAGTCCCATAGTGCTCAGAGCCATTTGAGCCATTTTTGAGTAACCTAACCTTGCAGATAAACGTGCTGCTAACAAAAATTAGGCCAATGAGATAGTAAACAGTAACATATGTCTCTCAACAACACGTACCTTAAATGAACTAGATGCAGCAGTTTATAAAGCCTGTTACTGAAACACATGAAACTAGTAGCAATACTGAACCGGGAAATGCTTGAAATGAGTATGAATTTAAATCAGGGGGTCTGTTAATGATCATACTCTACAACTTCATTGCTTAGTACAGGATCTCTTTGCCTGTGCCTCAAACAGCTTGCATTAGAATAGATAACAGAGTAAATAGTTCTTTCTTAAACTCGGTTTAAAGCAACTAAACAGAATTCAAATCTAACTACACTGGCTCTGAAGGAGCCATTGCATTGCCCCATTAACTAACTAGCCTGGTACATGAGGACCGTTAAACTTTCATGGGTTGATTAACCATCTTCATTAACAAAACTACGCCAGTATGTATGAGAAATTGTAAGTATTTTTATCATTAACTATGAATTAAGTACAGCACAACAAACTAAAACTCTTTAAATAACAAGTATAATTGGCTGTGCAGATAACAACACAACATTAGAGTTCAACCACTTTCTCGTAATAAATTAGGTTACTCCGAATTAAATTCACTAGGGTAGGATTCCTGTCCGGGTTTGTGATTTGGGATAGTCACGGGTGTAAGATAGAGTTTTTAGCAACACCACGATTATTATTATAAAATCAACCAAATTTCACAAATAACTGGTCCATTAACAGAGCGACAGATATAAAAAATTTAGTGGAAGGCTGGTGGCAATGGTGGCGCAATTTGCAGTGGCTATTAACCTGGCGGCGATGAAATCACAGCAATACTGTTGGGCTTGCCTTGTTACATATCTTCTTGGTGTCGGAATTATATTTTTCATAGGGCCTAAAACCATGCCATGATAGTGGTATCACCAAATGCAGCATCCGAGGCCTACAAATACTGCCCTTAAGCTCTTCTGGCCTCAGAACTCCAGGAATACGAGCCACAATGATCTGCTACTGCCAGCGAGGTGTTAAACACAGAACTGCTCAGCCCAGACTCCTTGCTCGTCGCAAAGGACGAGTTGCCACTTGCGTGCCAACCAGCATTTTGTAAACTATGTATTAACTCGTTCCAGGACTGAAATGTATTCAGCACGACTAAATATAATGGGTGGTCGAAACAGTCCGAAGAGCTTGTATGTGTGTTGTAAGGTAGGTTGTGCTGAGAAATAACTGTTTAGAAAAAAAAGTTCGATATTTTGCACCGTTTCCGAGTTAATTAGCATTGAAGTTAGACAATCAGGCAGTTGTGCGCGAAAATTCAAGCAGCCCGCCAGAGACGATGTCGCCAAACTTTTGATTTCCTAAAACGGAATAAGAGAGCGATACAAAAGTTGGGCATCAGACGGTAGTTAGGACCGATCCCGAGACAAAGACTGAACTAGAGAACAAGTGACACTAACCGTATCACGTGAGTTGTTTGAAATGCGCGCTCAACGACCTAACTGGCATACTTCAACACAATTAACACAGAAATGGCACAACATATAGAATTGTTTTTAGTGACAGTTTTTCGCAGCACTTCCTACCCTGCAACAACTTTCTAAGCTTTTCATGCTGTTTCATACCATCCTGTAGAAAGTTACGAATTTCAATAAATTATTGCGTACAGTTGGCGAAATTTCTGACACCCGCACTTAATTTTTACCGTCTACTGCTGCTGAAGTATGTCACCAACTCTGAAAAAAATGGAACTATATACTTTTCCTGTGGCGTTGAAAAGAGGCTGTGAAGAATACTTCAACGACTAAACGTATGTTTAACATGGTAAACAAGCAACAAGGAAACAGCACCGCGAAACATTATCCAGCCGTCTGCAGAAGAGGTCCCAGAAACGTCTGCGCGACTGTACCAAATGTAAACAAACATATGTCTCAGGTACATCACCTGCGTTTACATGCTAGCTTGAAGCTGATGACTCTATGCTCTGCCGTTGTAGCTATCAGACACCTTGATCGTGAAACTGTTCATAATTGCACAATGGTTAAGACAATCGAAAAACTGGACAAGGTTTCCACTCATGTCAAATGTCGTCAAACTATTAGAGTAGCGATGCTGTGGTGTTCTAGAAGGCAACCTGATCGAGCCAAGCACTCACGATCTGTCTTTGCAAACATTAAGAAACATTAAGAAGCTGGAAGTGAGACGTATAAGTACGTTATGAGAAAGAACAGCAGTTAAGGAAAAAATACGACTAACATTTTAGCAACAGTAGCACTCGATGTACATGTCACTATGAGGCAGCTTGAATGTGCGAGTGGGATTAGCCGACGGAGTGTTCTACGAATACTATATTCTAATGCATTTCATCCTTTCAATAGCTTCAAGGCAATGACTTTCAAAATCAATTACACTTTACAGGATGGTTACCTAAGAAAACTTCCCACGCAAGATTTTGTTTACGGATGTTGTAATGTTTACAAATCTCGCGCAAGTCAGTCTTCACAATTTTCTCTACTTGTCAGATGAAAATGCACGATGTTTGAAGGAAGTGGCTAAAAAACCACTGGCAATATTGATAATACCTTCAGGAGTTCAGCTGTTTGTATTAGTTTTTATTTATTTGTGGTCAATTACGGTGATACAATCCAAATCTGCAGACCTCTAGTTGCAGCAAAGATCGTACTATACGCAAGGAAAAAATTGTAATGTCTACACTCACTTTTTTAAATTATGGAATGTTAACTATACTAGACTGAACTAATTTTCATTACAAAAGCGTGTGTAAGAGCAGTATAAAGACATTAGCTATAGATAGTGCTTTCACTGTCACAAATTTGTTATAACTGTCGGAAAACTAAGGGGCTTACGCTGTTGATACGTAGGCTTGTTCAACAGAGTCTAAAACCTGCTACGTTATAGAAGCCTTCCATCGGTCACATAAAACCGTCAAATGTTGTGGCGAACAATGCATCAATTGCATGGGATGGAATGTAAGCATATAACAGAACACTTTTTGTTAAGTCGGTTACAGCTGAAACATATGGTAAAGAAAACTTACCCTTATAGGACAGAAATATTGTGTTCACTGCAACAGTCTACACATGGCTACCTACACTGTTCCACACCCTTCGTCAAACGACGGCAAGTATGCAGTCTGTAGGGAAATTCCTACAAGCGTAGTGTATTATAATAGTGAGATTCTGTCAGTAACAAACCCGTTTGGTTTTACGAGAGTTATTATAAATATGTTAAAATTCAATTATTTGATTCGATACAGCTGTCGGGAATTTCAAAAATTATGAGACTACGGTCAGCTGCACAGATGTATTATTAATTTTCTGCCGGTTTCGGTCCAAGCGACCATCTTCACAGGAAGGAATACAAATAGAAGTTGTACATGAGATGGATATGTAACTCCAGTGCATATCCAGCTGACGTACAATTTATTCCTTCCAGTGAAGATTGTCACTACGGATGAAAACGGCAAAAAAATAAATAAAAATTTGCACAACTGACAGCGAATAAGCGAGTTTTCACAAATAAATTTTGGAAACCGTACCTGCAGTTAACGTCTTTACACATCTAGTTCAGTACTGGTCTCACACACACGTATATAAAGAAATTAGGGTCAGTCTAATAGAATTCACATTTCATCAATTTAAAAAATTAAATATTACTATTAGGGTATGGCTTGCGTGTAGTATGATGAATGATACGTTTCTGTACCTAGGGGCCTGAAGGTGGTGGCGGACCGTGTCACCGAAACACTAGCAAATAAAAAGAAAAAACATAACATAAACAACTGAATGTATTATCAGTATTTTCTAGAATCGCATCATTGGACCCTATTTTATGCACTAAAGTAACTGCCTTTCCTAATAACCACGCAGGTCAGAAAGTACCCTTTCTCTCTGCGTTACATTACAGAAAATGCGTTGGTTTTGCTGAGATTGTGCTGAAACATGTTTTCAGGTTCTGGGCCCCTCTTATACATCAGTACCTATTTGAAAGGACTGTTGTTAACCGAAAGTTTACAACAATTAACGACATTTTTATTTTTTGTGGCGGTCATAAATTACCCCAACCCGTTGGTAGTACGCGTTATGGAAAGCACGGGGGTACTGCTAGGGTTAATGTCCACCAATAGATGTTCGGGTTATTAAGGGTTAATGTCCACCAATACATGTTCGGATTATTATGATCAGACAGTATATATGTCTGCCTTTTCAAAATATATGGGCCCTTTGCAGTTTATTTAGTCTTACGCATTATCCCGATCCATATTTACGGTCTCGATTCGCGGTCCATTGTACTACATCCGCTTCTGAAGCTAAAGTAAGAATACGTCTTTGTGATTTTTTCCTATACATTGTTTATGAACTGTCCGTGAAACATCTCAAAGAATTGGAATACTAAAATAAGTTTCCCATGTCGTCTGCCGCATTGTTGATAGATGTGCGCTTGGTTGATGCGTGTTGTAGAAAGCGGTGCGTAATTCGGCCGCTCTATTTTTATCGTTGTTGTAAACGAGGATCTGCAGTGAGCCGTGAGCTGTACTGCGGAAGTTTCCGCGACCTACTCTCAGAGCAGAGCCTTTTCGTGTTTTCATTGCTCTACACCTGCTCTCTGAAAGTGTTTTAGTTTACCTTGTAGTAACAAATACATTGTTATTTATATTTCATTGTGCATTCTGTGCATTCTACGATCATAGGCCATTAAAAAAAAACTAAAGCTACTCCAGGTTTCCCTTTACAAAAGTTGCAGGCAACCTGAATGAGAGCGCATTCTTTCTCAAGATTTAGGTGTTCCTTTTTCCCACGCGCCATTCGAGAGTGGAATGGTAGAGAAGCAGTATGAAAATGGTTCGATGAATCCTCTGCCAGGCACTTAAGTGTGAATTGCAGAGTAGCAATGTTTACATGGATGTAGATGTAGTACACTACAGTACACGATGAGGATGCTGAAAAGTGAAACAGCTCACGAGCTTTTAAGAAAGGTCTGTGGGAGTTTCAGTTTGTGGTACGTAATAATACAATATTCTAATCACTTCTCTTCTAAGCAGAGTAAGTTTAATAGAGTATTAAGAAATAATTATATTCTTGTTTTGGTCGTCAGACTTTGGTAGGCCTAGTGTAAATGGCGAATCTCAACAGTTTTATCCTTTCTTAATGATGTCATACCCTTTTAGTTTTTAATACAATCATTCATTTGCTACATATCAATGCTTTCAATAGTCATTGCCGATGAATAATGGATAAACACGCCAGTTGTTTAAAACGTCAAGTGCTGCCGCCGCGGCGCGAAGTCAACGTATATATTATTGAAATAGAAATTAGATAACTTATGAAGACAACAAATTACCAACGGAAACTATGATAGCAGCAATGAAAATGTATTTCCTTGTTGGCGACTGAAGTCCAATAAACTGCGTGAACCGGGTTCAATTTTGAAAGGATTCACGTTATAGCAAACTGTCATTTAACAGTAAGCACCGAAGTGTCTGTCTTTCACGAGACACCAGATATAGGAAACGTAGTAATGAAAAACATTCAACGAGCACTGCACTCAGCATTCAAGTAACAGTGGAGGATGGAAGTCAAGTTATTACGACATAAAGGCGAGAGTAACACTGCCGTTTGTTCACTGCCAAAGCATCACATTTATTCACAATTGCGATACAGGACAAGCAGTTCAACGTCAAAAGTAACCTCCTCTCAGCATCATTTTGTTACTGAACTGGGTCTGTGAATGAACAGTTCTCGTTATACGTTCATAGGAGCATAGGGGAATGGTTGTAATACACAGACCGAAATGAATTTCTGTACTGTCTGATGAAATGAAAGCAGAATCCTCATCATTATATAACACGTTAAGTTCTGACACCAATAAGGTTTGTCATTGCTGCTGTAGAATATTCTTTCTAAATAATCGACTTCACGATTTACAAAAGCGGTTCTATACATATGTCTTAATTTTTCATCGTCTTAACGTGTTGCGGCAGGGTATTAAATTCATTAACAATGTTACGAACTGGAGAATTATCACTAACTTGGTGGTTGTATCTGAAGAAAACAGAAAATAAAGAGAGACGATAGACAAACTAGACAACGAATGATTTAGTCAAATATGAAAATAAACATCCATTTCAATCTAGATTGATGATGGATTTTCAGGACTATGTGAGCCAGTTGGACCTAAACGTAAGAACAATCGTAATGACACAACTTCGGTGTGTACCAGAAATGTGTAAGGACTAAAGTCTAATCGATAAAATACAAATAGTATTTGTTTATAATGCTTCATGACTAAAACGATAAACCATTAATCACCGTACTTTGACAGATGAGTTTAACCGCTGCTCTTTCCTCTCAGTGTTTGTCGGCTTACGTTAAGTTTCTCTGGCATACGCGAAACCCAATATTGCCATTTACTGCATCGATGTGCAAGCAGAACCGTATAGAGTACTTAAGCTGACCAATAAAACTGGCGAGTACTTTCCACAGTGAAGTCTGCAGCCAAGTATAACTGTGGATTATATGATACCTTACAAATTCCATATTAGCTAGATCTGAAAATATTCTGAACTGCCGGCCGCGGTGGTCTAGCGGTTCTAGGCGCTCAGTCCGGAGCCGCGCGACTGCTATGGTCGCAGGTTCGAATCCTGCCTCGGGCATGGATGTGTGTGATGCCCTTAGGTTAGTTAGGTTTAAGTAGTTCTAAGTTCTAGGGGACTGATGACCATAGATGTTAAGTCCCATAGTGCTCAGGGCCATTTGAACCATTTTTTTATTCTGAACTGTTTTATACGGAAATTCATTTTCTGCTTATTTAGTTGAAAGTCTCACGGTTTATTTATATAATAAATGAAACATTTGTTATTATTATTCACAGAGTAAATTATTTTCTCTCTACGAATCGTTATGCAGCTTGCCAAAGAGCTCAGAATGTTGGAGAAATATTTCTCATCCTCTAACTTACTCGAAAAGGTATGTATTGTGTAGTATAAAATAATCTGTAATTGTTTCGTGTAATGAATCGGTTGATGACAGTGGTCAGGTAATAAATTAACAGTAAGGACAAGTCGAAACAAAACTCATTACGACTCGGACCGTTTAAGACAGATTTAATAACCTGCTGTAAAATGTAACATTAAATATTTTGCCGTTTATTCCAACCAGTGGCGGCTAAACTACTTGCAACACCAATACGAGTTACGAACCAAAGTTGTCATCAACGGTGGTCCGAATGGTATAATTTTTTAGGCAGCGATTACATTTCGTACGACAGCTAAACAATGGTACCGCTCACCTAACAGAATTCGTCATTTTGCTCCAGTATGGACTCGTATTTACTTCAGTGGTAGAGGCTATTAGTGCACACGCGGTACTCAGCAATAATTCAAGCAAAAATCTGCCAATGCCGATGCTACTGAAGTCTATGTGTTTGTTTAATCTTTGATACGAAAATAGCAGAAGGAAAATGTTCGAATGCTTCAGATCTCATTCGGCGATTTTTGTTTTGTTGTTGTTTTAATGCAGCGCGCTAAAAAGAAGCGACAGCAATTAACCACCGCACGTAAAAAAAAACAGCATTATAAAAGCTTAAAATCGCAGTTCAGTCAAATTCAAGACGTGTGCGTCATGTAGAATACTATAAGAGCAAAAGAAATTTCCATTTTCACTGCATGAAATTATGAAATTTTAACGAAGAAGAACAATAAGTGGAGATTGGTGCATAAAGTATCGTATGCAAGGTCTGTGGCAGCTGGAAGAAGGGGAGGTTGAAGTAGACCATGTCCTTTTCGAAGGAACTTTCCAGGCATTTGGCTTCATACATTCAGTGATATCTGAGTGATCGTAATGGCTTATTTCATTTTGTTCTGTTTGCCGTTATAACACAACAGCTCACACAGCTGTTTTAGTAGTCAGCAATGAGAGCCACATGCTTATCAAATTTCTTACTTAGTATCTGGCTATGGATATTTGTACAGAGGGATCATACGGCACTATTACTTCCCTAGAAATATGTGATGAATTCCGTAGTCGACAGATACAGATACTGGCTTCAAGTATTTTTAATTCCGCGGGAATGACAGTTCTTGACATTAAGGTAACAATACTAGAAATTACAGCTCACGGTTAGCTGTGATTATTAATTATTACTATTATTATTATTATGGAACTAAATGCTTATTCTACCGACGCAAAATATTGAATCATTCGGTTGACACGTACTTTGGAATTCTCTGGAATTAGCCTACGTTCAGAATCACATTGATATCACTGCGCTTCTCCAAACGAATCCCTCCGACGTGAAAAAACAAATCCCTGCCATCTTTTGAAGTTACAGACTTGGAGCCTGCTCAGTTTTATTTGTGCGGAGAAATGTTCAATTTTGCAATTCGTATGGGTTCTCGGCTTCATGTTGTTTGTTAAGTGATAACTTTTTAATGATTTTTGCGTTCCTGTTCCTGATGTTATCTTTTTTAGCAGCGTATGTTACTAAAGAGAAGACGCACTGGGATATAAAGTCAAAAGCATCTCTGAGATGTTAAATCTAAGTTTTGGTTGTTGTTGTTTTTTGGGGAAGGAGACCAGACAGCGAGGTCATCGGTCTTATCGGATTAAGGAAGGATAGGGGAGGAAGTCGGCCGTGCCCTTTCAGAGGAACCATCCCGGCATTTGCCTGGAGTGATTTAGGGAAAGCACGGAAAACCTAAATCAGGATGACCGGACGCGGGATTGAACCATCGTCCTCCCGAATGCGAGTCCAGTGTCTAACCACTGCGCCACCTCGCTCGGTCTAAGTTCTGGGAAATAATTCTATTCCCTGCTTTCGTAATAAAATGACACCGTAAGTTTATATGCGATACACGACAGGACGACAAGCGATAAACATTTATCTAAAGGAGACAGCCTTCGTAAACCTAAGAGTAATTAATGACACGGATAAATATTTTAAAAACTATAATGTCGAATATTTATTTTAAAAAGTGCATGAAATGCGACCGTGTTTTGAACTTGTTTACATCTGTAGTTCGGTGACGGCTAGAAACTGGATCCATTCGTTGCAAGCAAGTTACAACAAAAGAAAATCATGTGTAGCTTTCTACCTTTAGAACGAAGAAATCCAATGTGATGTCTGATAAGTCTGTCCTCCGTCATACAGTCACAGCAGTGGAAAGTAACTGACATCGAAAATGGCACTGTTGTTTACATTTCGCTCTATGACAGAAACTTTCGTTAAACGTATTTACTCTGGTTTCACATATTAATTAGTAAAAGCACCGGCGCTGAACTATTGCTGCTGCAAATACAAACCTGAATTGTTGATGCTACAAAAACAAATCGAAATTCATCAAAAGAAGAAAAATTACTTTTCAAAGATAATTATATTTCTCCTATCAGTATGAAGTGCTTTATGCGTTGATAAATATCGAAACACAGTGTAATGAAGGCTTACAGTAGTATAGCTAATTTATGTGACTGTATCACCACGTACTGATGACACAAATGCTGGATAAATTCAGTAGAGTACGAGAGTGCTATCAGTTAATTCGCTGAATCCACACACATGTAGAGAAATGTTTACATGCAGATCACCAATAGATGAAAGTCGTTTCCTTCGTATTACTCGCTTTTCCAAACTTATTTTACAAGACTCATAAAGTTCCTACGACGAGATGAATGACTATGTGTTATTAATGTTTTAGTTTTTCCAAGAATAAGAAAAATTAGAAAGAATGTACAAGAAAGTGAAAACGGAATAATTTAGTCCATGAACATACTTCAAAGTGATAAATCGCTAATTTGCTTCATGCCATAGCTCCAAATTCTAAGTTTTTCTGACCACTGTAAAACTAATGCCTCGGTAGTCATACCCAATATCACTGTAGCACAATTTATTAAAAAATAGAAACGGCAAGATGGTCGTGTGCAGTACAAATCCGAAGTAAATAATGGTGGCTACGCAAGAAAAAGACGAAGATACTTATACCCGAACTGTGACACTTGTCCCAAACCAGCAAAATGCCTTGGATTTTATCTCTTTAAAGTTTTGTACCAAGTTCATTCCAGGTATCGATTACAGATTCTCAATATTCCTGCGAGACGCAGCTTCAAAATCCTCAGTACTTTTGAACGAGATATCTCTGCACTAGCGATGTATTGCCATTCAAAATCAGCACAGCGCTTACGGACGAAGCTCATTTGACTCTTGAGTCGACGCCTATCGGCGACAAAAATGCCTTTCTGCAAATGTGAATGCTCAAAAAAAAAAAAAAAAAAAAAAAGGTTCAAATGTATCTAAGCACTATGGGACTTAACATCTGAGGTCATCAGTCCCCTAGACTTAGAACTACTTTAACCTAACTAATCTAAGGACATCACACACATCCATGCCCGAGGCAGGATTTGATCCTGCGACTGTAGCAGCCGCTTGGTTCCGGACTGATGTGAATGCTCACTTCATGGGTATTTCTACAGTGCATTCACAGTGCGTACGCCTTCACAATTAAAATTTAATGTGTAAGACTAGCATTTACAGGAAAGAAAACGCAAAAGTGATTTTAAAATTCCCTGGTTGTATGAAAGGACGGGTTATTCGGATTATGTTCATTGTGTTGGAGGTCATCTAATGAAGCACTGCCGTTTTGTACAGACCTGATTGTTGCCTTTTTCAGATACTCTTGCAATAAGCGACATGTAGATGAAGAGAATTAGAGTACTTGAATCAGAAGACCTACAATTATTATTTGTAAATGGCTGGTGGTTATGGCGCCAGAGAAATATAAGTTCAGGTATTTTTACGACTGCTTTGTGGACTGACTAAAATTTAAAAAATAAGTGTGAATAATGACATTTAGATCGATCGACACCATATGGCTATCGATACAGGAGACAGAGACGTCTAGGTCTGTAAAATCTCCGTGCTGCAAGACTAGAGCTCTTATACAGCGAGTATGGGGATAACTGTCTCGGGTAGAGTTGGCTAGCAGAAGAGAACCTTACAGTGTGGATATACAAAAAGAATTTTTACATAAATACCTACAAGGAAAGGAGTAAATGAAATTTCTATTATCATGATGGTCCGTTTCTCTACATTCAGAAACAGCAGAATACCTTCAGGTCAGTTTATTCGTAGAAACAAAGAGGCTGCTAATCAAAATAGAACTCAGAAACGATAATGTAGGTCAACTATTACATGCCACTTGTGCCTGCGACTTTGTTTCGCCGGCGTATTGGCTGTATTATTTGCCAAATAATTGCCTAACTGAAATCTGTAAGTTGTACAGAATTAGACAAAACATCTAACGTAAGTTGTACACATTACCTTATTTTCCTACCTTATGAGAAGTGGGTGACGAGCGATGTATTATAGCAACAAGATTTTCTTGGGAAATGTAGAAGTATTTCTGCTAAACTACAATTGAACAATAAATATAATGTCGTTGCAAATTGCTTAAGTTTATGCGATGACAGAGGCTTTCCGATTCAATTTCCTTTTTTAAAAAAAGTAGTGTAACGAGCATTCACAAGAAACTACTTTAGAAATTAGTAGCACTGCATCGAAAATTCCGTCATGACGTGGTGAAAAATATATTTAAATCTTCATTACGAATTAAAAAGTACTTGATCAGCGATGCTCTTTTATCCAGCTCTTATTTCTTCGTTGCGATGAAACTTACATCATGGCATTTCGGTCAACTTCATTAAGCATTTATGCACGACTGTATATCAAAACGGCCTTGCTGTGCTGGTACTGCGAACGGCTGAAAGCAAAGGGAAACTACAGCCGTAATTTTTCCCGAGGGCATGCAGCTTTACTGTATGATTAAATGATGATGGCGTCCTCTTGGGTAAAATATTCCGGAGGCAAAATAGTCCCCCATTCGGATCTCCGGGCGGGGACTACTCAAGAGGATGTCGTTATCAGGAGAAAGAAAACTGGCGTTCTACGGATCGGAGTGTGGAATGTCAGATCCCTTAATCGGGCAGGTAGGTTAGAAAATTTAAAAAGGTTGAAGTTAGATATAGTGGGAATTAGTGAAGTTCGGTGGCAGGAGGAACAAGACTTCTGGTCAGGTGACTACAGGGTTATAAATACAAAATCAAATAGGGGTAATGCAGGAGTAGGTTTAATAATGAATAGGGAAATAGGAATGCGGGTAAGCTACTACAAACAGCATAGTGAACGCATTATTGTGGCCAAGATAGATACGAAGCCCACACCTGCTACAGTAGTACAAGTTTATATGCCAACTAGCTCTGCAGATGACGAAGAAATTGAAGAAATGTATGAAGAAATAAAAGAAATTATTCAGATTGTGAAGGGAGACGAAAATTTAATAGTCATGGGTGACTGGAATTCGAATCTAGGAAAAGGGAGAGAAGGAAACATAGTAGGTGAATATGGATTGGGGCTACGAAACGAAAGCGGAAGCCGCCTGGTAGAATTTTGCACAGAGCACAACATAATCATAACTAACACTTGGTTTAAGAATGATGAAAGAAGGTTGTATACATGGAAGAACCCTGGAGATACTAAAAGGTATCAGATAGATTATATAATGGTAAGACAGAGATTTAGGAACCAGGTTTTAAATTGTAAGACATTTCCAGGGGCAGATGTGGACTCTGACCGCAATCTATTGGTTATGACCTGTAGATTAAAACTGAAGAAACTGCAAAAAGGTGGGAATTTAAGGAGATGGGACCTGGACAAACTGAAAGAACCAGAGGTTGTACAGAGTTTCAGGGAGAGCATAAGGGAACAATTGACAGGAATGGGGGAAAGAAATACAGTAGAAGAAGAATGGGTAGCTTTGAGGGACGAAGTAGCGAAGGCAGCAGAGGATCAAGTAGGTAAAAAGACGAGGGCTAGTAGAAATCCTTGGGTAACAGAAGAAATATTGAATTTAATTGATGAAAGGAGAAAATATAAAAATGCAGTAAATGAAGCAGGCAAAAAGGAACACAAACGTCTCAAAAATGAGATCGACAGGAAGTGCTAAATGGCTAAGCAGGGATGGCTAGAGGACAAATGTAAGGATGTAGAGGCCTATCTCACTAGGGGTAAGATAGATACTGCCTACAGGAAAATTAAAGAGACCTTTGGATAGAAGAGAACCACTTGTATGAATATCAAGAGCTCAGATGGAAACCCAGTTCTAAGCAAAGATGGGAAAGCAGAATGGTGGAAGGAGTATATAGAGGGTCTATACAAGGGCGATGTACTTGAGGACAATATTATGGAAATGGAAGAGGATGTAGATGAAGATGAAATGGGAGATATGATACTGCGCGAAGAGTTTGACAGAGCACTGAAAGGCCTGAGTCGAAACAAGGCCCCCGGAGTAGACAACATTCCATTAGAACTACTGACGGACTTGGGAGAGCCAGTCCTGACAAAACTCTACCATCTGGTGAGCAAGATGTATGAAACAGGCGAAATACCCTCAGACTTCAAGAATATTATAATAATTCCAATCCCAAAGAAAGCAGGTGTTGACGCATGTGAAAATTACCGAACTATCAGTTTAATAAGTCACAGCTGCAAAGTACTAACACGAATTCTTTACAGACGAATGGAAATACTAGTAGAAGCCAACCTCGGGGAAGATCTGTTTGGATTCCGTAGAAACACTGGAACACGTGAGGCAATACTGACCTTACGATTTATCTTAGAAGAAAGATTAAGTAAAGGCAAACCTACGTTTCTAGCATTTGTAGACTTAGAGAAAGCTTTTGACAATGTTGACTGAAATACTCTCTTTCAAATATTAAAGGTGGCAGGGGTAAAATACAGGGAGTGAAAGGCTATTTACAATTTGTACAGAAACCAGATGCAGTTATAAGAGTCGAGGGACATAAAAGGGAAGCAGTGGTTGGGAAGGGAGTAAGACAGGGTTGTAGCCTCTCCCCGATCTTGTTCAATCTGTATATTGAGCAAGCAGTAAAGGAAACAAAAGAAAAATTCGGAGTAGGTATTAAAATTCATGGATAAGAAATAAAACCTTTGAGGTTCGCCGATGACATTGTAATTCTGTCAGAGACAGCAAAGGACTTGGAAGAGCAGTTGAATGGAATGGACAGTGTCTTGAAAGGAGGATATAAGATGAACATCAACAAAAGCAAAACAAGGATAATGGAATGTAGTCTAATTAAGGCGGGTGATGCTGAGGGAATTAGATTAAGAAATGAGGCACTTAAAGTAGTAAAGGAGTTTTGCTATTTGGGGAGCAAAATAACTGATGATGGTCGAAGTAGAGGGGATTTAAAATGTAGGCTGGCAATGGCAAGGAAAGCGTTTCTGAAGAAGAGAAATTTGTTAACATCCAGTATTGATTGAAGTGTCAGGAAGTCATTTCTGAAAGTATTCGTATGGAGTGTAGCCATGTATGGAAGTGAAACATGGACGATAAATAGTTTGGACAAGAAGACAATAGAAGCTTTCGAAATGTGGTGCTACAGAAGATTGCTGAAGATTAGATGGGTAGATCACATAACTAATGAGGAAGTATTGAATAGGATTGGGGAGAAGAGAAGTTTGTGGCACAACTTGACCAGAAGAAGGGATCGGTTGGTAGGACATGTTCTGAGGCATCAAGGGATCACCAATTTAGTATTGGAGGGCAGCGTGGAGGTTAAAAATCGTAGAGGGAGACCAAGAGATGAATACACTAAGCAGATTCAGAAGGATGTAGGTTGCAGTAGGTACTGGGAGATGAAAAAGCTTGCACTGGATAGAGTAGCATGGAGAGCTGCATCAAACCAGTCTCAGGACTGAAGACCACAACAACAACAACAACATATATCAAAGTCGGCTGTAGACAATTGGGAATTTGCAAACAAAGCATTATATTTCGTTGAAACTACAGAGATAAGTATTTGATAAGATCCGAATTTCATGACAAATTTTTGAGAAACCCAGCCGTTATTTGTCATCTGTCCGTCTGATACGCTTTTCACATAGAACGTAAGATTCACCCATTGGTACAGCAGTACAGCTCAAGAGGTCTACGGTCATCTGGTTGTTAAATGTCATGTGGGTAATAACTTGGAAGACACCTGAAATGTTACACGTGTAAAAGCCATCTCTCGTGAAACGTCGATCGTTATTCTGCTTCTTGTTTAGCATTATTACTTTGTTCAGTTGACTACGTTTCAGAGAAGCATCACAGATAAATCCAATGTGGAGCTCCAACCAAAGATCTGTGTCTCTACTTCAGTGATATGGCTGGTAAACGATAAACGAGTTCGAACCGGCATTTGAATTCCCGATACGCCGAAGTGATTAATAAGGCTGTTGTATTTGATAAAATTTCGAAAGTATATTAAAATTTATAGTGATTCTGAAGTAAAAGTGACAGTAAAAGGCGAAAACGTTGTCCTTCAAATGTGGAACCCAGTTTTCTGGTTATAAGATGCTATAATGTTTTATCAAGTGGGTAACGATTAGTGGGTAGCAAACGATCATGTCGAACGCTGTTCACATGTTAGATTAACGGATAAAGATGTAACTAGTTTTTAGTCAATTTGAAGACAAGATGGTAAAATTAAGAAGAAGCGGGGAAGAAGATTAATTCGGAAATAAATTCTCAATAAACAGAGTAAACAATATCAAACTTGCTGTAATCCAGGTAGTCAGAATGAATCACAGTGTCATGATCTGTCACTGGATCATGGGACAAGAAAAAGCTTGAGAGTCGGAATGAATCGTGATTGCGAACCTTTATTAATTTATTACTTTCTGTTTTTACGTACGCACTCAAGAAGCTATTTGAGACTCTTCCACGGTTGTTTCTATTTTAAAAAATCCATTGTACATTAATAATGATGTCAAATCTCGTAGTGGAGATACTACCAACAGCATCAGCAAGGTAACGGGGCGTTCGTTCTAAAGCATGAGGAGAGCCCGATTTTTCTCGAACTCTGACGTAAATTCCCCGAACCATTCGAGACGTAGAGAAACATAGCAATCATCAACTGTCGTTGGTGGTAATCCATGTATTTGGTACTGTTTAGGAACAGGTAAAAAAAAGACATAACTGAAAACAGCTTTCTGTCTTTAGTTTTGCCTTTCCAATCAGTGTATTTTGAGTTGTCGGTACATCGTTCTAATAAAAAAGAAAAAAGAAAATTCCACATTACATTCGGATGCCATACCTTGAATATCACGCTTAATGTTTAATATCACGTGGTGTTTTCCAGATACAATTTTCTAATTATATCTGATGTGTGAATTGTTCTTTCTATATTTTATTTTTCATATTTACTAATTCTACCCTATAACATACCATGCTTCATAGATGTTTCAGTAGCTCCAAATGAAGCCGCTAGTATGTAGACGTGACTTAACTAAACCATGAGAAATCCCTCAGTAGTCAATTAAATCTCAGAACAGTTTGCCTACTCTGGGCGCACCAGTTCTCAGCATGCAGAAGTTTGCGTCATAGTTCAGGTTCTCAACTGGCCCCATAAATCACCCAATCTTAATCCTATATACAACGTGTGACACCATTTGTAACAGCGCGCGAAACGAAACAGTCATCGCCCAGCAATTTGGTGGCTCTGCGAGACATAATAATAATAGGTGGCTTTGGGTGGATATGAAAAAACTAAATAAACTTTTAGTCTCTCTTCTTCCCCGAAATAAAGCCATTATCAACGCTATAGGAACTGTTACAGAGCGTTAGCGTGGTGTCTCCTGTAGATGACAAACCGTTTGTACGATGTGCTTACTTATTATCTCAAAAGTTTCTGCGGAGTAGCCCATATTGTCTACTTATGAAGTCCTTTACAGAGTTTCTCTCCGCAGCGCGCATGGTTTCAGAATTATTTGCTGTTGTAATCGCTGCGTTCCTCTCTCGAGACAGGCAGTGGATTTTCCCCCGGCTGACGGTTGGCGGTTGTGCTGTTGCAGGGAAGAGCTTCACGCTGACCATCACGGTGAGCTCGTCGCCACCGCAGATGGCGACGTACAACAAGGCCATCAAGGTGACGGTGGACGGACCGCGGGAGCCCCGCTCCAAGACAAGTAAGTCTCACCGTGCTAGGCCGCACTGCGGCGCTGCGACGGCTCTACGAACTCTTTATCACGCAGACTCAGTTTCTGAAGCTCTCATTTTTTATATATACCAACAGTAGCAATATTTATGTTGGTCAGTCGTAACAATATTAACACTGTTAATATTTAACAATATTAGTCGCGTGCTCCAAAGTCAGTGCTTTCTGCAGATGACACTAGTACTGAGGTCAACCCAAACAGACCCACGGCAAAAGAAAAATTGGTAAATAATGTTCTCGAAAACTTTATTGAACAATGGAAAATCAAGGATGGAATGTAACAGTATTATGAAAAGAATTGTTGCTACTCATCATATAGTGAAGATGCTGAGTCGTGTCAGAAAGTGAACTTTCGGCCAACAAGGCCTTCGTCGCAAATGGACAACATACACACACACTCAACGTAAACGCAACTCACACTCACATGGCGACAGCAGGCAGAGACCGTGTTCATTTGTGTGTAGTGTGTTTCCGACGAAGACCTTGTTGGCCGGCAGTTCACTTTCTGACAGTCTTTTTGTTGTACTTATCTGCGACTTAGCATATCTGCGACTCAGCACCTCCGCTATATGGTGAGCAGCAACTATCCTTTTCATAACAGTGAAAATGTTATCGAGTGGTTTTCTGCGAGTGGTCGCCACCTCAGTTTCCAAAAGACACAAACTTCGAAAAGACACAACATATTCATTTCTGGTCATCAAAGGGTATTTCAGAATGATAAATAAAAGACATGGTGTCGAAATAATCACTTCGATAAAAACTTCAAACTTTTTACATCTACATCTACATCTACATTGATACTCCGCAAGCCACCCAACGGTGTGTGGCGGAGGGCACTTTACGTGCCACTGTCATTACCTCCCTTTCCTGTTCCAGTCGCGTATGGTTCGCGGGAAGAACGACTGTCTGAAAGCCTCCGTGCGCGCTCTAATCTCTCTAATTTTACATTCGTGATCTCCTCGGGAAGTATAAGTAGGGGGAAGCAATATATTCGATACCTCATCCAGAAACGCACCCTCTCGAAACCTGGCGAGCAAGCTACACCGCGATGCAGAGCGCCTCTCTTGCAGAGTCTGCCACTTGAGTTTATTAAACATCTCCGTAACGCTATCACGGTTACCAAATAACCCAGTGAGGAAACGCGCCGCTCTTCTTTGGATCTTCTCTATCTCCTCCGTCAACCCGACCTGGTACGGATCCCACACTGATGAGCAATACTCAAGTATAGGTCGAACGAGTGTTTTGTAAGCCACCTCCTTTGTTGATGGACTACATTTTCTAAGCACTCTCCCAATGAATCTCAACCTGGTACCCGCCTTACCAACAATTAGTTTTATATGATCATTCCACTTCAAATCGTTCCGTACGCATACTCCCAGATATTTTACAGAAGTAACTGCTACCAGTGTTTGTTCCGCTATCATATAATCATACAATAAAGGATCCTTCGTTCTATGTATTCGCAATACATTACATTTGTCTATGTTAAGGGTCAGTTGCCACTCCCTGCACCAAGTGCCTATCCGCTGCAGATCTTCCTGTATTTCGCTACAATTTTCTAATGCAGCAACTTCTCTGTATACTACAGCATCATCCGCGAAAAGCCGCATGGAACTTCCGACACTATCTACTAAGTCATTTATATATATTGTGAAAAGCAATGGTCCCATAACACTCCCCTGTGGCACGCCAGAGGTTACTTTAACGTCTGTAGACGTCTCTCCATTGATAACAACATGCTGTGTTCTGTTTGCTAAAAACTCTTCAATCCAGCCACACAGCTGGTCTGATATTCCGTAGGCTCTTACTTTGTTTATCAGGCGACAGTGCGGAACTGTATCGAACGCCTTCCGGAAGTCAAGAAAAATAGCATCTACCTGGGAGCCTGTATCTAATATTTTCTGGGTCTCATGAACAAATAAGGCGAGTTGGGTCTCACACGATCGCTGTTTCCGGAATCCATGTTGATTCCTACATAGTAGATTCTGGGTTTCCAGAAATGACATGATACGCGAGCAAAAAACATGTTCTAAAATTCTACAAGAGATCGACGTAAGAGATATAGGTCTATAGTTTTGCGCATCTGCTCGACGACCCTTCTTGAAGACTGGGACTATCTGTGCTCTTTTCCAATCATTTGGAACCCTCCGTTCCTCTAGAGACTTGCGGTACACGGCTGTTAGAAGGGGGGCAAGTTCTTTCGCGTACTCTGTGTAGAATCGAATTGGTATCCCGTCAGGTCCAGTGGACTTTCCTCTATTGAGTGATTCCAGTTGCTTTTCTATTCCTTGGACACTTATTTCGATGTCAGCCATTTTTTTTCGTTTGTGCGAGGATTTAGAGAAGGAACTGCAGTGCGGTCTTCCTCTGTGAAACAGCTTTGGAAAAAGGTGTTTAGTATTTCAGCTTTACGCGTGTCATCCTCTGTTTCAATGCCATCATCATCCCGTAGTGTCTGGATATGCTGTTTCGAGCCACTTACTGATTTAACGTAAGACCAGAACTTCCTAGGATTTTCTGTCAAGTCGGTACATAGAATTTTACTTTCGAATTCAATGAACGCTTCACGCATAGCCCTCCTTACGCTAACTTTGACATCGTTTAGCTTCAGTTTGACTGAGAGGTTTTGGCTGCGTTTAAACTTGGAGTGGAGCTCTCTTTGCTTTCGCAGTAGTTTCCTAATTTTGTTGTTGTACCACGGTGGGTTTTTCCCGTCCCTCACAGTTTTACTCGGCACGTACCTGTCTAAAACGCATTTTACGATTGCCTTGAACTTTTTCCATAAACACTCAACATTGTCAGTGTCGGAACAGAAATTTTCGTTTTGATCTGTTAGGTAGTCTGAAATCTGCCTTCTATTACTCTTGCTAAACAGATAAACCTTCCTCCCTTTTTTTATATTCCTATTAACTTCCATATTCAGGGATGCTGCAACGGCCTTATGATCACTGATTCCCTGTTCTGTACATACAGATTCGAAAAGTTCGGGTCTGTTTGTTATCAGTAGGTCCAAGATGTTATCCCCACGAGTCGGTTCTCTGTTTAATTGCTCGAGGTAATTTTCGGATAGTGCACTCAGTATAATGTCACTCGATGCTCTGTCCCTACCACCCGTCCTAAACATCTGAGTGTCCCAGTCTATATCTGGTAAATTGAAATCTCCACCTAAGACTATAACATGCTGAGAAAATTTATGTGAAATGTATTCCAAATTTTCTCTCAGTTGTTCTGCCACTAATGCTGCTGAGTCGGGAGGTCGGTAAAAGGAGCCAATTATTAACCTAGTTCGGTTGTTTAGTGTAACCTCCACCCATAATAATTCACAGGAACTATCCACTTCTACTTCACTACAGGATAAACTACTACTAACAGCGATGAACACTCCACCACCGGTTGCATGCAATCTATCCTTTCTAAACACCGTGTGTACCTTTGTAAAAATTTCGGCAGAATTTATCTCTGGCTTAAGCCAGCTTTCTGTACCTATAACGATTTCAGCTTCGGTGCTTTCTATCAGCGCTTGAAGTTCCGGTACTTTACCAACGCAGCTTCGACAGTTGACAATTACAATACCGATTGCTGCTTGGTCCCCGCATGACCTGACTTTGCCCCGCACCCGTTGAGGCTGTTGCCCTTTCTGTACTTGCCCAAGGCCATCTAACCTAAAAAACCGCCCAGCCCACGCCACACAACCCCTGCTACCCGTGTAGCCGCTTGTTGCTTGTAGTGGACTCCTGACCTATCCAGCGGAACCCGAAACCCCACCACTCTATGGCGCAAGTCGAGGAATCTGCAGCCCACACGGTCGCAGAACCGTCTCAGCCTCTGATTCAGACCCTCCACTCGGCTCTGTACCAAAGGTCCGCAGTCAGTCCTGTCGACGATGCTGCAGATGGTGAGCTCTGCTTTCATCCCGCTAGCGAGACTGGCAGTCTTCACCAAATCAGATAGCCGCCGGAAGCCAGAGAGGATTTCCTCCGATCCATAGCGACACACATCATTGGTGCCGACATGAGCGACCACCTGCAGGTGCACTCTACGACACTGGAACAAAATCACTTGCCCGGGATCTCTACCAAACTTTGCCCAACATACGATTTTTACACTGGCATTGTTGACACCACTGTCTACTGTCTTTGCTGCGCTGTGCGTTGTTCCGTGTCTCTGTCACTCCGGGTGCCATGTCTGCTTTGGTGCACTAAAGCAGCCGACATGCCGAATTCAGAATTATCAGCTAATGATGCCAAGCTAGGTTGGCAGCTAACGATGTCAGCGGCGGTCTAGTAACTTCGGTTTGGGTCGTTCCAGACAGTTCCCGTCAGCCATCGCGCCAAGTGATTTCAAGGCTTTTGTGAGTAAATATGAAAACATACTTAAAAAACCGCTAGTTGAAGGGCCTGTGAATTAATGCACCGGAAACTGTTTCTAAGAGTCGATAGGCGCTCTTGCTCGTAATTTCCCTGGTGTTTCAGAAGACAACGCGTTGGGACAGAGTGAGGTGGTACAGTGGTAAGATAATGAACTCGCACTTTTTGCTCAGTTAATTATTCTAAACATGTTTTCGACTAGTCCTCAATATATACCACAAAACTACTAAATTTATTTTTTTTCAGCTCCTCTGTATCTCATTCCCTCACGTATCCTTTCTTCTGTAGGACTTTCATCCAGGTCTGGGTTTTCCATGGGAGCAAATATCGGCATTGATATTTGAAATACCAAATTATAAAAAATCCAAGCAATCTGTTCATTCATATCACTTCACAACACACTACATACACAATGCACCCAACCACCCACTTACACGCACACACACACACACACACACACACACACACACACACACACACACACATATACATATATATATATAGGGTGGTCCATTGATCGTGACCGGGCCAAATATCTCACGAAATAAACGTCAAACGAAAAAACTACAAAGAGCGAAACTTGTCTAGCTTGAAGGGGGAAACCAGATGGCGCTATGGTTGGCCCGCTAGATGGCGCTGCCATAGGTCAAACGGATATCAATTGCGGTTTTTTTTTAATAGGAACCCCCATTCTTATTACATATTCGTGTAGTACGTAAAGAAATATGAATGTTTTAGTTGGACCACTTTTTTCACTTTGTGACGGATGACGCTGTAATAGTAACAAACATATGGCTTACAATTTTAGACAAACAGTTGGTAACAGGTACGTTTTTTAGATTAAAATGCAGAACGTAGGTACGTTTGAACATTTTATTTCGGTTGTCCAATGTGATACATGTACCTTTGTGAACTTATCCCTTCTGAAACCGCATGCTTTTACAGCATGATTACCTGTAAATACCACATTAATGCAATAAATGCTCAAAATTATGTCCGTCAATGTCAATGCATTTTCCATTACGTGTAACTACATTCCTCTCAACAGCGAGTAGTTCGCCTTCCGTAGTGTTCTCACATGCATTGACAATGCGCTGGCGCATGTTGTCGGCGTTGTCCGTGGATCACAATGGCAAATATCCTTCAACTTTCCCCACAGAAAGAAATCCGGGGACGTCAGATCCCGTGAACATGCGGGCCATGGTATGGTGCTTCGACGGCCAGTCCACTTGTCATGAAATATGCTATTCAACACCGCTTCAACCGCACGCGAGGTATGTGCCGGACATCCATCATGTTTGAAGTATATCGCCAATCTGTCATGCAGTCAAACATCTTGTAGTAACATCGGTCGATTGATGTCAGGGTCATTTTGATACTTTTAACTTTGTATTAAGTTCTACGTGCCGTATCATCTATCTGTGTGAAAAACTGAGTCGCCACTCGTGCACTTGTGAACGAGCGTTTTAAATCAGGTTAGTATATTACCCATCACTGATGTTACTCGTATGATTTAACCATAAGAAGCATTATGTTTTGATCGTATATTGTAGAATAACACTGGTGTTTATTAATAATTTGTGTTAATTCCTTTAGCAATAGTTACTCTGTCTAATCGGAATTAACTGAAAAAGTAGACTGATAAGCAGTTGATGAGTTACACAACGATTAAAAACAGAAGATGAGATGATAGAACAAATTAAAAAGAATTATAACTGGCAGCTGTTATCTTTCACGTGGCACTTTTACTATCTGTTTCGGTGATTCAGTTAACAACTACTCCAAATAAAAGAATGATGTGACAAACGGAGGAAGGAAAATAGAATTTGTAAGATTTAATGATGACACTGCATTCCGAAGCGAAACTAAAAAGGCAGCTAACAATATACCGTACAATATTGTATACACAAAAAAGACAGTTTCATGAGTCAGTCACTTTTTTTTTTGGCCAGTCCGCGTTTCGATGGTTCACATAATCATCTTCGAGTAGAGAACTGTTTAGCTACGTTGCTAATGTTACTGGAGAACACAGAAACTTTTCCGCAGCAGCAGACCAATGGCAATGTAGGTTATGCTGCGTCTTTTGCTGATGATAAAAACATGTTTTTTTACGAAACTCATTTTCAAAGTTGAAATACACGAATTTCTGAGAGTAAACTGAACTTACAAGGACAGTAGAGAGGTAAACGTCTGCGTAATGCTATTTGTTGTACGTCCTCTCCGTTGTACATTATGTTTATACTGTCACTTATACATGAGGTACAAAGACATTTGAAACGTGCAATAGCTATTCGTTACTCTAAATCACAATTCAATTAATTTATTAAATATTTGTACAAATGAACAAGTCTTTTTATTTTGAAAATGTGAGAGGACTGCAACAGAATATGGGCATGTCCACCATTCAATTATTATGTTAAATGCATATGTATTAAAATGAATACAACAGATCATATACAGACACTGGGGGTTGTTAGATAAATCGCTGTGCACTGAAAATTGTAGTTATGAGAATACTTTTTTGAAACAGTTGGATTAGGCTGTTTCAATATTGTCGTTGACTACATTTTCCGAAAATTTCTTTCTGTGGATATAGATTTCTAGTTGTTCATACGGAGACATGTTGAATCCTTTGTTCGGTTTTTGTTGAACTTTAAGATTACTTTTTACATCGTCAAATGGATGTTCCTTAACTTTTGTATTGGAGGCTGTTGCGGATTTGCGTGGTGTTTTTATCGGAAGGCGTTGATGTTTTCTTTGAGTCTAATGCCAATGTTACGAGCTGTTTGACCTGTGTACTGAGCTGGGCATTTGCTACATATGATTTTATGTATGCCATAATACGAAAACTTCTCGTGTTTTCCTTTTTAAGTTATAACGATATCTGTGGCAAATGTTATTGTTTGTTAGGATCTTATTTTACGTCGTTTGAAGATTTTGGCAAATTTTTGAGAGTTTTTACCGACGAAGGGTATGCATGTCGTCAGTGTATTTTCTTGATTCTCGGTGGTTATTTTGTTCACACAATTTTTTTAAATTTTTTAGCTAAATTTCCTGTTTGTGTGGCTTTAGCTGCAGCTACTTATTTTATGTTTCCCATTTCATTCACATCAATGACTTCCGCAAACCACATAAGACAGCAATAGCCTTCCATATAAAAGATACAGGACATCCATTTGACGAAGTACAAATCAACGTTACGGTAGTACACGCACTGAGAAAAGGACACAAAATGTCTCTGTATAAAGAACTAGAAAACTATATCCACAGAAAGGAACTCGGGGAATGTCTACTGAACGACAATAACGAAATAAGCTCAACTGTTTCAAAAGCTTTTACAAAGCACTTGAATCATTCACATTATCCTCAATGCACAGCAAGTTTTCTAACAATGTCCATTCATTTCTCAATAAGTTCAACCTACTTTGTTTATGAATGATGTAATCTTTTTCTTACATATGCATTTTATATACGTACTATAATAAATAAATTGTGATGTTGTTCATATTCTAATAGTTCTCCAACCGAATCTTGGAAACGCGTCTTGGCCAAATAAATAAGTGACTGACGCAGAAAACTGTTTTATTTTTATTTATCAACAGTTGCAGTTCTCATGACGCCGTCCTTTAGGGACGAAATATTCATAGAATTTTATTTGCTGTCGGAATATTACAAAGTACACGTTGTACAACGATGTTCACCTGCAGTATGCGTGTCCATACTATAAGTACTTATATGCTTTTAGACGTACAACTTTATTAACCGTAACTGTTCATACAATATGGCGCCAAAAGGCACGAATAGTTTTTTTGCAGAAATTCAAACCGTGAGCAGCAAGTACTCTCTTGATAAGATAGCCTATGTGTCTATTATTACACATAAACGACACAACTAGACTGGCAGATATAACTATCAGTAGTCAACAGGACACGATGGTAGACGTCGCCCTCATAAATATGATCATGCGCATATGGCTGCCTATTAGTTTGCTATAGTGCTACAGGACTCACCGCCATTTATTGATAACATTTTTAGAAAGTGGAAAAATATCGGTTATGTTAACAATACTGTTTTACAAAATAACAGTGCATCCAAATGAAACTTACAAAACAAAGAGGTAACGACATAGCGCACCTTCCTGTATATTCTTAATACAAAGTACAGTACCAAAAATCAATACATTCCGTACAGGTAGTCAATCCTATGATCTAAAATACGAGTACACTTTTTTTAGGTTATCCGCAAACTACCTATAAAAATAAAATAAGTTGACAGACATAAAACAGTTATACCTTCTTTAAATTACATTATTTGTGTAACCTTTGGCACCAAATCTTCAGTTACGCAATGAATAAACATTAAACAGCACCACGCTAAGCGTCAAGCATCATTCATGGCATGAAGGCCACATTCAAAGCCAAAACCTTATTTGTGCATTTAACATACATGCATCATATCGTAGCTGAAAGTGCTATATCTAAAATGACTTTAATATATCATTACATAGCGCTATACTACAAAAGAGACAGTTACATATAATATGCATCATCAAGACGGGTGCAATTGAATAAGTGTATTGAACTATTATGCAAGCACACAAGTTACGTGCGCTAATATAACAACGTACGCCTTTCACTTTGAAACGGAACAACTGTAAGTACCACTGCTACATAGAGCACAGCACATTTGTGTGACCAGTGCGTAACGTATCATACAAGGGCTCAGTTGTGGAATCGAACGGGTTACCATCTTTGATGTCATGCGCCAAAAGTTTCTTACAAAAACAAACTCTATTGTTGCTTATAAGTTGCCATGAATAAAATATGAACGTATTACAAACATGTAGTGCATGTATAAACACAATAATGCCAACAAATATCACATATGACACCTCCCTAAATTTCAGTACCTTTCCAAGTTCCTTTCCACAGCTCTCCTAGGTTGAAAGATAAGTACTCGAAAGGATTAGATTAAGAAAAGAAATCGGTTAGGACACTAGATGAGAAGAGACAGTGTAACAAAGGATGCCTCAAGAGGAATACTGATTAAGAAGAGGACCATACAAATTTATGAAAAGTATGGCGGAAAACCAGAAAGATCGAAAAATATTTAACACGGTGTGATGAATCCACCTATTGGTCAGAACACATTACCATACTCATCATCATCAGCATTGTAATCACCATTTGTCTCCAAATAATCCTTGTGAGTCACGTATTATTTAACAGGTATACTGTTATGAACATAATGAATCAACATCCAGATGATGTTGAGGACCAGTTACACATGTGCAAAGGCTTCAAAAATTTGTTCCCCTGTTTTGTTTATGACAACATGTAAGCTTTCTATAAAAAATTATCTCTGCGTGTGATACTGAATATTTTGTTTTAGAAAACTTTCTCCTCACGTAACGTGTAGTTTAGATATCGTGCTCAACTGCTGAGCAAAACTGTCGGTTGGCCCTGTGTTGCGCATACGAACAGTGTCGCGAAAACAAAATTTCAAACTTAATTACAAGCCGGATTTGAAATAAGGAAAATGAAACAAACTAACTCCCAAAAGTAAATGAGGGCACAATGAAAACTATCTAACTGAAACTCAGTACCGAAATACATTATGAAAGTTGTGTCACATGAAGTGCAACGTTTGACTTGGAATAATCACAAAAACAAATTACTGCTCTACTCAGAAAAAATAGCTTTATCAAATTATCAAGAAAGTTCAATGGAAGTTATTCTCCTTGCTTTGCACACCCGATAATTCTGACTATGTACTGTTTGCTCATGAGAATGCAAGGTGAGATCTCCGCAGAAATAAAAATGACTTACCTCTTCCTCAGCATGCTATTTTGTTACTGGTGTACTGTTCTCGAAAAGAAATATAATCAGCAAACGCAGCAACGAAAGGAAAATAATCGACTCTAATTTTTTATTTTTTGCTTGTCAGAAACAATCTGTTGCTGTGTGTGTGGCGTAAGGTGCAATGTACACACCACAAAATAATCAAAGATTTACTAAGAATGATGGAGGTGGGCTTTGCTGGGAATAAAATCGTATTTGAAACATTTAACTCTGATTGTTGACAAAAAGGACTGTACAACACAGTGGTGAATTAATGAAGTTTTGCGGTTGGGGGCGGTTGTTTAGAAGAGAAATAAGATCTAGGGGTCCGCTCCTTGAACGTTAAGAAAAAAACTCAAGAACTACTGTTCTAAAGTGATCAAAGAATTGCTAAATTTTATGTTTTATTTTAGACAAGAACTTTTAAATTTCTTGAAAAGTGTAGCATTTACAACCTTTCTCTGAGTAACTTCTTTTATATAATTGTTAACATATCAACATGCTCAAGATCCTTTTGTTAACACAGAGTTAATAAGCAAATTAAAAGAAAATAAACTGAAATTAGAATAAAATTCTCTTGAAACTGAAGTTCTTAATTTGTTGACAGTTATATTTTAGCTAGTTTAGGGTGCCACTGTGGAAGATCGGAAAGCCCTGCTAATATTTGGCGCCCACCATTCGAGCAGGAGGGAGAGAGTAATCAGTGGTAGAGTTATAGCACATCCTCTCGGGCACACGAAGTAAGGAGCCGTGGGAAACAATGAATTAAATAACTAAATCCACTGACCAAGACTCTAAATTAGCTTGCTTAACTCTGGCACAGATTACAAAATTTACCATTTGACTTTAATTTAGATTCAACTCTCGGAGGGGTCAATGGCCCCTTCCGCCCTTCCCCCCCCCCCCCCCCCCCCCCCCCCGCCCCTTTGTACAACGTAAGAAGACTATAGCGATTATAAAATTCTCTCGTTACAAAATTTACAAACATTTCAGTCGATTACGTAATTTGTGACATAATGAAAATAAAGATATGAAATTACCACTAATTATAAATATTATTAATTATGTAAGGCACAAATATTTCATTTGATAGTTATGACAAACAAAAATCTTATGCATGCACAAGCATGGGACACCATTAGAAATTCCTCTAAAGATCTTCTCCATTAATGCAAAGAAAGAAACATTTTTGTAAACAAGTTTTCATCTCCTGATAGTTTCTCCCAGATTGACAAATAACAATCTCACTCTCTGAAAACCTCAACCGCTAGGCTACAACGCCACAAATCAGAATGCCGCATGCAGCGCAACTGAGTGACTATCAAGTGAACCACAGATAAAATTAAACATAGAGTCAAAGATGTTATTCATTGCTCCTGTAGTGCGCCCAATCATCTTTGATCCGGTACAGTAAAGGTGAATTATTTACAGTAGCAGAAAACATATTAAAACCGTGCCGACCGTACAGGAGTCCCGCGCATGTGAGACTAGTAAGACCATCGCTCAGTTTAGGGCGTTACGGCCGATGGGACGACGGCGCCTCTCCCGAAACGATAGCCGGCTCGTTTCTTCTCGCTGCGGTTTCATTAAAGCTTCAAGGCGCGTGCCCCATAAATACTGCAAATGCTCTTAACGCAGCAATCCCGTTATTAATTTAGCTGCCGGGCGTGTGCGGCGGTGGAGGCGCCATCGAAAATTTCGCGAGCGAATCTGGCGCGCCAGCAGCAGCAGATTGTATGTACAACAAGCTCAGCTCGGCTCCTTGGTCTGGATAGTTGTGCGGGGCAAACATTCCGGCGCCGCCTTTCTCCCACTACGAGATGGTCGGCACGGCTCAAAAGCGCCCGCGGGGGTGCGTGTGTTTGTGGAATTTTAGTCTTGTCTAAATAAACTTCGCAGCCCCTTATATCACTTTCATCAACCCTCGTGCCGAAAAGGACAAACCCCTCCGAAAACGGAAATGTGTAAATGTTCCGGAGAGGACTGCGCCTACGGCATTTTTTTCCCCTTCCTATGCAGCTCCAGGAGGGTAGCTGTGACATTACGAGGATATTAACTGCCGACTGGGGTGCCAGCTTGATGCGATCTGGTAGGTGCGTCGTGGGGATGCGGAAGCAGACTTTTGTGTAGGCGCTGCCTTAGGCTACAAGTGATTAAGCACATCATCAAATTGTCATGCACTCGTTTGCTTTCGTAAAAAGGGTTCCCTTGCGACGATAATCCCGATCCGATTGTTTCATTGCCTCACTGGTATACGACGTATTTTGTTTGATCTCTGGTGTGCTACCGTAGCCGTATTAATGACATACGAGGGTTTCCTTTTAATATAATTGCTCAGGTTCCCGGGGCCAGCTGCTGTTGTCATAAAAGTTTTCTGGGTGAGATGTGCCGAGTCGAGTTGTAAAATAACAATAAGCAAATAAAACCGAAGTTTGACCAACCTGCAGCGCAGGGTAGAAAAAAACCGACTGGTCAAAACCGAAACCGTTATTTTAATTCTGAATAACCGATGTTTTTCGGTATTTTTTTGTCTGGGTTATAATAGATGTATTTTATTTGTTACTAATAACCGAGTAAAAAGGTGTAATAACTAGTTCAAAAAATGGTTCAAATGGCTCTGAGCACTATGGGACTTAACATCTACGGTCATCAGTCCCCTAGAACTTAGAACTACTTAAACCTAACTAACCTAAGGACAGCACACAACACCCAGTCATCACGAGGCAGAGAAAATCCCTGACCCCACCGGGAATCGAACCCGGGTAATAACTAGTAGCCATAGTAGTAGTGGTCCAGCTTTTCGCTTTTAAATAGACCGTTTTTATAAAGAAGTAGTTCAAAAAATGGTTCAAATGGATCTGAGCACTATGGGACTTAACATCTGAGGTCATCAGTCCCCTAGAACTTACAACTACTTAAACCTACCTAACATGAGGACATCACACACGTCCATGCCCGAGGCAGGATTCGAACCTGCGACCGTAGCAGTCCCGATATTCTGGAATGAAGCGCCTAGAACCGCTCGGCCACAACGGCCGGCAAAAAGAAGTAGTTTTTACAAGTGAAATTTGCATTGGTTTGAAATATTGCGTTGTTATAGAAATTGGGAAAAGTGATCAGTGTTATTTTATTAACATTGCAACAGAAACGCGCAAGAAACACATGACACAAGAACTGGTACAGCACTGCTGAGGCAATAATATTGCCACGTGTCGTCGCTTAAGGTACGTGCAGTGTGCCAGACTTGTCCCCACCAGGTCTATACGGTTGTTTCTCGCTGTCACCGCCGGACATCCGCTGTATTGCAGATTTGCGCCAAACCCAGTGTGGATATGATTTTATGAAGTGACGTGCCAATGAAGTATAACGATTCATTTGCTTTAAGATATTAAAGAATTTTCTGCAATTTCTATGAAATAGAGGAAGGATATTACAGTAACTGTAAAAGATTAAAAAGTTAACAATAATTCATTCGTAATATACAATGAAAACAGAAATGAGCTGATGTGAAGCCTGTGTCTACATAATATGCCTTTATCTGCTTGTAGCCATTGCAAGTGGCAAATTAACTCGAAAAACAGAGTTCTTGAAACTAAATTTCCAATCTTTACCACTGACTATTCGTAATACCCAAATAGTTGCATGATCCCTGATTACAACACGATTTTTGAACAGAGTTCCAAAAAATTACAATCAATAGGTGAATACTTGTAATTTTTATGGTATTCAACCAGCTATCCATTTTCGATAAAGCTGCGAACGTTGGACGGACTAACTTTCTGCTATTTGCCTGCTTAATTTAACATTTTGGTTGTATAAATCTCGAAACTGAGAGAGTCAAAATTGTTAAGTCTTCGTTCGATATCTACGTTTATAGGAAAAAAACCTAAACATTTTTATTTCAGAAACCGGTTATTTTTAACGGTTTTAACAGGTTAAACTGGCATAGGAAAAACCGATATATCCGAAAACCGTTTGTTTCAGTAATAACATCCATCCCTAGTGCAGTGGCTTTCTTCTGGGTCTGCTGTTGGGAGTTCGTGCGACATGACTTTTTACTGCGCAAGGCATTATGTCACAACTTTGAAACCGGTCTTTTTACAGATCTCGTGTGACGGAAAGAATGTGAAACTTTATTCTTGGCGGAATGAGAGCGAAAATTTATTGTAAGGATCAATACACATCAGCAAAAACCCACTCCCTCCACCACAAGTTATCAGTCACAATATATTTTTCCACCTCATCCATCACAGGTGCCCATAAAAGCAACGGTTTTGTAATTGTGACGTAATGTCGAGTTCAGAAGGGGAATATCGTGGTCCCTAAACAACAAAAATACACTAGAAGGCTCAGAAAGAAACATGTAACCGTGGCCGAAACGTCAGTTTAACCGAGCAATAATTTTTCTACAGTGTGACGCGGTATTCACCTTTTAAGTTTTTAAAAATGAATACTAGAGGACGCTATTGGGATGTAACAGTACCGTTGTTTCAGAAGGCATTTGTTAGGCCTACTGTTAAAAAGTGCTTCTCTACAATTTGGCGAGTAACCGGAGCAGAATTATATAAAAAAAAGGGAGATTTCACGTGAGATTTTAACGCAATAAAAGTGCGCCGAATCACGTCTTCCAACTTTTAGTAATCAAGTACTTTCAGAACAGACTGTCTACAAACGGAATACAGGCTTTCTCGGTGAATTTCATTGACAAAACCTTCTAGGATAATCAGTCGAGTCGTCGTGTCGTGTTGTCGTAACGTTTCAATGAAGATAACAAGTAGGAAACTCGTCGAAACTTTGCGATAACACAACGTCACGACTCGGCTGAAAACCAGAGATGGTTTCATCGATGTTTATAAATGGTTTCCAGATTTCCTGTCCACATAGTTTGTCAACGATAACTTTCGTGAAGGTCGACGAAAATCGATAGTCGTCCCCAGAGGCCATCGATACCACGCCCAACATGACTGTAGAGTACAGGCGCGATACTTGAAACAATGGTATCCTTAAATGTATCAAAAACTGCTCTAAATTCCGTTGTAAATGAACATTTAGCCTTAGAAATATATCTCTTCTCGATGGGTTCTGCTCAATTTGACTGGGGCTCAAATACAGACTCGGGTAAATTTTTGTAAAGAAATGGTCAAAATATTCGACTGAGTAAATCTCTAATCCGCACTTAACATCGTAACAGCAGACAGATCGACTATATATGTTTCTGAGAGTCGGCAGCTAACCAACTGTCTTATGTTTTGGATATTAGTGGATGGACCGAAAAAGAATAATTCGCCGAGAAGCGCTTAAGACAAAATGCTCCGTGAATCTTTGATGACAATGGATGAGTCGTGATCATTGTTTTAGAGTACTGAAGATCACTAAATACAAGTCATCGATGAAAAGACAAAAAAGTCGAAAATGTCGCACCATTCTCTTCATTGTAACAATTACAGTTGCCGCACAGGTTGCAACCCAATTGATTACCTCTCGGATAAAAACATCTAATTAATGTCTCATTGCCCGTGATAACATAACGACTCAAATGTACCTTTGCGTCAAACGAAAAATTTGTGGACGGATCTTTTCATAATCTCATGTAGTTGTTAAATTATTAAGAGACCAAGTTTTTCAGATACCAACAACAGAGGGATAATATGTTACCAGAAATTGTTTGTATGCGAGTTTTAAAGACGAATATTTGGAGAAACAATAAACTGATCTGTACCAAGTTAAGCTCTTCTTGTTAATGGGAGAACTTCAAATATATCCGTCGGACTACACACTTAAATTATAGTGTGAAGATAGACTGTCGCAGCTTCTGTCATCTTCAGTAAGACGTTTCCGGGTGCTCTTTCGTCACGTTAAATAGATCAACGCCAGCCCACAATTACCAGTGATCTACATTTTGGAACTTACAAGACTAAGAGAACCGGGTCACACATCCAGGGATGTGTTACGGAGTACTTATACTTCCACATCGCCTGTACAGTTTCTTATAATGTTCCTCTATGGCCAGTGCATACTCCCAATTTTTCGACGCAGTAGCGGTGTAGCATATTTGCCACCCTCCTTTATGATAGCCCGTTCCTACTAGCTCTCCGAACACATGGAAGAATAGCAAAAAAAATTGCAAATTAACTAACAGACAGGATAATGTATGTCAACATACAACAACAAAAAATCTGGCTGATCCTCAACCACCGTGTGATAGTACGAAAATACAGACATTCCCATTCACATTACATTTCGTTTATTCGCTGCCAGCACGTCGCACTCCCAAATTCTTGAATTTCCTTGTGTACCCTACCAATGGCAGTTCTGACATGAGTGCAAGATAACCGTGAGAAACACAGAGGTCGTTTAATATTAATTTAGAAATTGTGTCCTTGTACCACGTAGGTGTATAGTGCAGTGGATTTGTAAGTTTAAAAGAGAAAATAATCATTGTCCTCAGGTGGATTCGACTTCCTGAGTTCCGATACATGAGCCCCACGCCCTGATCACTCATCTACTGACTCTGACAACAACAACAACCACAATAATAATAATAATAATAATAATACTAACGAGTAATTATAGGAATGGTACATATTTTGAGATATAAATGACGGTAGACCCTTAGAAACGATAGACGATAAGCGATATTTTGAAAAGTCTACAACACATGTCTCATACAACTCACTTCATAATTTTTAACGTTGTACTGGAAACATTAGCGCTTAGGGTCGTTTGTGGGTAGTACTGACGTGGTGTCAGTAATAATGCTTATAAATTATGCTAATCAGTCCATCAAACCATTAACGACGCAGGACTTTTCATAATGATAACTGAAACCAACAGCCTTATTGCTGTCCCATTGTCCTCGATGGATTACCAGAGAACTAACGACGCAAGCGGACAGAAAACTAAGTTTGCAGAGTTTCCTTGACTGCCACCTAAAATTTTAAGCTCTCAAAATTTCCGCGCACTAATTCCCCGTTGTAGCAGAGTCTAACCTGGCCATGGCCCCTATTATACTGTCAAATATTTTATAAAAGCTATGGCCACACCCCAAATTTTATAGAATTTATAAAATGTTATGAGATATATTTTATGGAATGTAGCAGAGTCTAACCTGACCATGGCCCCTATTATACTGTCAAATATTTTATAAAAGCTATGGCCACACCCCAAATTTTATAGAATTTATAAAATGTTATGAGATATATCTTATGGAATATATATATATATATATATATATATATATATATATATATATATATAATATTTTATAGTGTAATACAAGCTAAAATGAGAGATTTTTCGGCCTTCACACTCATTGTGAACCACAGTGCTGGAATATTAGTGTTTACCACGCAGCGTTCAACTATGCTTCTCGTATTCTTAACGGATGACCTAATTACCTGTTAAGCAATTTTGTATACGGATCAGCTATCATCCTACAAAACTTTCGTGCTCTATAGCCTACGAATGGCCTGCGATCGTGAACTTCGTGAAGAATACTATAACAATGTAGACGATCTACTGTCCCGATAGTGTGCGTGAAAACGGGAGTGATATCAGAAAAATGTCGTGCGTACTAGGAAAATAGAAGAGGATTACACAGCCGACTTGGAATTATTTATTTGATTTGCATATTTGTGATTGTGATACAAGTACGAAAAGAAAGGAAAAATAATTCTTCCACAGACAACAGCACTTGCGTATTGCGCTCGAAATAACTGTGAAACTCTAGTATTTGTGGAAGATAAGCTACCTTTCAGGCGTTTCCGTACTATGTGATAACGCCGCGGAGACACCCCAGTATAAGTAGAAATGCGCTGATACTGAGATGCATTCACGCATTATCAGTACGATGAAGGCAGCCAGTAGTAGCGGTCCAAACATACTTTAACTGCGACGTGACCAACAAAATGTTTATTCACACTGCGTCCACGTCCAGCAGCGTTACCGAATATAGCTGTTAACGCCTACAACCTAAACATGTATATAACTCTTCAAGGCTGTAGTGAATGATTCCTCTCCCCTTGTTTCAGTATTTTACTTAGTGAGATACTTTCCAAAAATTTTTATATGAGCATTATTCCACAGCTCGAATGTATTTAAGAAACGCATTTGGCTTCTGTCAAAAGTAGCTGTACTGTCTATTTTATTTGTCGAAATCGATATCAGCCACGTGATCGTCCCTGATCTGCGGAGTTTGACTTTTGCAGCGAAGGTTGCAAGCCAAAATCCTTGAAAAAAGAATGTAGACATTTATCATGTCACATTTAAAGCTGTATGTCTTCGTACAAATGGTTCAAATGGCTCTGGGCACTATGGGACTTAACATCTGAGGTCATCAATCCCCTAGAACTTAGAACTACTTAAACCTAACTAACCTAAGGACATCACACAAATCCAAGCCCTAGGCAGGATTCGAACCTGTGACCGTAGCGGTCGCGCGGTTCCAGACTGAAGCGCCTAGAACCACTCGGCCACACCGGCCGGCTACCATTCCACAAGGCTTTACCATTATAACAGTAAGGCAGACTAACGACTAAGACCCCCTAAGAAAGGCTGACGACTAAGTCCTGCACCCACGCACAGGAACAGACTCGCGAATTATTTCGAAACATTCTGCACGATGTGAACCACTTCGTTGATCATAGGCTACGAAGCTAGCCACGTGCACCACACGAGGGCCACTACCTGACTCCTGATACTGTGTATTAAGAAACAGCACCACGAAATTCTTTTAACGTGCTGACCTATCAGATAACTAGCTTAAAGTGCAGAAAATAAGTACTTCAAGTGGTTGTTTCCAGATAACGCTCATGGTACTCGCTGTAAGGTGTTGCTTTCCGCCGATATTTTCAGACGTTTGCTTCCCAAGGGGTATCAGGAAACACAGGCCTCCCTATGCAAATCATACGACTTTGAAAATAACGGGACCGTGTAACACCACCTCCCATTCATCCTAATTTTTGGAAAGACTGGTGCTTTATCTCTAGGTCGGAAAGTAGACCTCATCCTCGGAAGTCGAAATACTGGTGGAGGTGTTCCCAGTAGCAAGTAGGATTACCCGATGGCCCTCGCCCAAACATGATACGTTACAGTTTCATATGTGTTACTGTAGCGGAATGCGAGAAATAGTGACTACGACTACCATGACATTAATGAACTTCCACGAATAAACCGTTAGTTGTCGCTGTTGACAACACTACCGAAACATTAGCCAACTCCCGCGAATCGCCCGTCAGTTGTCAGCTGTTAACCCAGTAGGGTAGTCCGCAGGCCTCTTCAGCGGCGCACGCAGAAGTCAAACTCGGGTTAACCAGCGCCGGCGGCGGATCTGCATGGCAGAGCGGCGCCGTAAACGCGCCGTGAGGCGGTGTTTAATGCGGGGGCGTGGCCAGCCCGGTAAGGTTTACCGTGCGGCGCGCTTTGATGTGCCGCTCTGTTTACGAGCCCCGCGCCGCGCCGCGCAATATGGCGCACCCCACGCCAGCCGCTGATTTGTCGGGTATAAATACGCGGCCTTCCTTACCAACCAATCAGCGGCTCGCCGGCGCAAGTTGTTGACGCTTCTTCTCAGTGCGACGCCGAGGCACGACTGACTTCCAGCTACAAAGATGGTCATATAATATCATTGCCACAGATCGATAGCTAGTGGGTGATAGGCTTGCCTGATTTTTGTATCTACATATACAGGGTGTTACAAAAAGATACGGTCAAACTTTCAGGAAACATTCTTCACACACAAATAAAGAAAAGATGTTATGTGGACATGTGTCCGGAAACGCTTAATTTCCATGTTAGAGCTCATTTTAGTTTCGTCAGTATGTACTGTACTTCCTCGATTCACCGCCAGTTGGCCCCATTGAAGGAAGGTAATGTTGACTTCGGTGCTTGTGTTGACATGTGACTCATTGCTCTACAGCAAGCACATCAGTACGTATCATCAACAGGTTAGTGTTCATCACGAACGTGGTTTTGCAGTCAGTGCAATGTTTACAAATGCGGAGTTTGCAGATGCCCATTTGATGTATGGATTAGCACGGGGCAATAGCCGTGGCGCGGTGTGTTTGTATCGAGACCCCAGAACGAAGGTGTCCCGACAGGAAGACGTTCGAAGCAATTGATCGGCGTCTTAGGGAGCACGGAACATTCCAGCCCAATGACTCGCTACTGGGGAAGACCTAGAACGACGAGGACACCTGCAATGGACGAGGCAATTCTTCGTGCAGTTGACGATAACACTAATGTCAGCCTCAGAGAAGTTGCTGCTGTACAAGGTAACGTTGACCACGTCACTGTATGGAGAGTGCTACGGAAGAACCAGTTGTTTCCGTACCATGTACAGCGTGTGCAGGCACTGTCAGCAGCTGATTGGCCTCCACGGGTGCACTTCTGCGAATGGTCGTCCAACAATGTCTCAATCCTCATTTCAGTGCAAATGTTCTCTTTACGTATGAGGCTTCATTCCAACGTGATCAAATTGTAAATTTTCACAATCAACGTGTGTGGACTGACGAGAATCCGCAAGCAATTGTGTAATCACGTCATCAACACAAATTTTCTGTGAACGTTTGGGCGGGCATTGTTGGTGATGTCTTGATTGGGCCTCATGTTCTTCCACCTACGCCCGATGGAGCACGTTATCATGATTTCATACGGGATACTCTACCTGTGCAACTGGAACATGTGCCTTTACAAGTACGACGCAACATGTTGTTCATGCACGATGGAGCTCCTGGACATTACAGTCGAAGTGTTCCTACGCTTCTCAGTAACAGATTCGGTGACCGATGGATTGGTAGAGGCGGTCCAATTCCAAGGCCTCCACGCTCTCCTGACCTCAACCCTCTTGCCTTTAATTTATGGGGGCATTTGAAAGCTCTTGTCTACGCAACCCCGGTACCAAATGTAGCGAGTCTTCGTGCTCGTATTGAGGACGGCTGTGATACAATACGCCATTCTCCAGGGCTGCATCAGCGCATCAGGGATTCCATGCGACGGAGGGTGGATGCATGTATCCTCGCTAGCGGAGAAAATTTTGAACATTTCCGGTAACAAAGTGTTTGAAGTCACGCTGGTACGTTCTGTTGCTGTGTGTTTCCATTCCGTGATTAATGTGATTTGAAGAGAAGTAATAAAATGAGCTCTAACATGGAAAGTAAGCGTTTCCGGACACCTGTCCACGTAACATATTTTCTTTCTTTGTGTGTGAGAAATGTTTCCTGAAGGTTTGGCCGTACCTTTTTGTAACACCCTGTATAGCCCACAAGCTTTTGTACAGACCAAAGAACAAATCTTAAGAATATCATCCATTCTCCATCCTATCCCACTAAGCGAATAGAAAATTATTCCCTCTGTGCGTGCCTTGATCTCTGTCAGGATCACGATTCCTATAGTCTGTCTGTAAACTCAGGAGCGAGCAGCGCTTTAGGTGGGGGAAGTGGCCTTTCTCGGAAGAACGCTGTCACTGGCCTACAGGGGCACCCGAAATCAGTTGCCCGTTACCTGTCCAGCGATGTAGATTGGCGTGCAGTGATATACGTTGTTTCTGTCCGGGGATCGTAGTTTCCAGTGTCAATTAACTTTGCATACTCACTGATATACGTAGGTATCCGGAAGTGGTGGATAATCGCCTTGCATTGCAAGAAAATGTGCAGAATACGAAGAGGAGGTATCTGTGGAGTAACGAGCGTTCAATCGTCTCTAATGCTAAACAGCGTGTGTTAAGAAGGCGACACCAAAAGAATTGTTTGCTGATTTTACCAGTCCCAATCAAAGGGCTGCAATTTATGCAAATGTCAGCCTCGCCACAATAGGACACGTAAGGAAGGAACGCGAAAATAAGCCGAATGGTTTACTGGTATCGCCACGAAAGAAAACTAACAATTTCGGGAGGAAACCCATCGCGTTACGGAAATTACTTACTGCCGTGAAACAAAAAATAGATTTTCCTTGGCAGAAAGATGTTTTACACGAGACACTGCGTGAAATGGGATTTACCTGGAAATGATCTGTAAGTAAACGAAAGATTCTGATAGAGAGAACGGACATAATTGACTGGAGATGTAAGTACCTGATCCAAGTGAGGAAAGTAAGGGAGCTAGGCAGAAAATTCTTTTATATTGATGAAACTTGGGTTGACAACAACATTACTTACAGAAAATGTTGGCAGGGCCCTGGCGAAGATGGCATTATGGTCAATGTTAGCGCAAGCAATAGGATTATACTGGTCAATATCGGACTAAAAGATGGGTTATTACCCAACGCCCATTTTTCAGATTTGATATCGACTGAAGTAATTCCGAATCTACCACCGAACTATGTTATTGTTATGGACAACGCTTCACATTACAGCAGGGAGCATAACAGAGCTCCAACTAGGTCTTCGAATAAGAGAGAAATGATTGCTTATTTATTAAAAAAAATAAGGTGGAAGCTGATTCGTTTATGAGAAAAACAAAATTATTTGATTTAATTAAACAATATAAGCTGGAGGAAATAGTATTTGAAATTAATAAAATACTTGAAGCTCATGGACACATTGTGCTGCGACTTGCACCATACAACTATGACTTAAATCTAGTTGAAATGGCGTGGGCAAAACTCAAAAATTTCGTCAGAGGAAGAAACATTGTTGGAGATATTTGCATGACGAAGTTGCTACAGTTGGTGAAAGAAGGCATGTAGCCATTTTCTGAGCTCCCATCTTTTATTCGAAACTAAATTTTACAGTAACCGTAAAATAGCATATACAAACACTTGTCCCAATTGTTACAGGTTTTGAAACGACAACTCAAGATGACTGGAGTGCGTAGTGCCTCCACGTGGAGAAACTTGAAAGACAGTACTGGGTTAAGGATGGGATTATTGGAGACATACTAGACGCCATAGTTATTAACTTAGAAAGCGACGATGACGACGACAGTGACACTGTTGATGATGACCTCTAAAATACGATGTAGTAAACAGGCACTGAATAATTTCTTAAAAATTTCATTGTGTGTCCTTTCAAGCGTGACTCAGCTCATACGCTATAAAGTTGTACAGATACTTTTCAGACTTGTTTACGAAGACAGGCAAAAAACGTAGTACAAGACACGAAATTATAAATGTCTGGTTACTTTTTAAACATTCTTCGTATTGCAAGAATGGTTAAGTTTCAATGCAGCCCTTCAAAGGAAACTTATAACTTTTAGTACAAACACAAAGTAGGAACAAACCTTAAATTCTACAGATTGACTGAACTATATGGGATTCGCTTTACGAACAGCAATAGAGGAACATACATTGACATGAACAGGCATTCGGTTCTATTTTTGTAGTAGAATTATGACTTCCGTTCTTATGTTAATATTATTTCCTCTATAATGTTGTGTTTCGGAAGAATCTATCGTCTTTTGTATTCCTTATAGTGCTATTGCATTTGTCTAAAAATAAACGCAACCGGCACGTATCTGTACACGGCGTCGCCACGGATTTAAAGTGCGCGCCGCGGCAGGGCCGGTACTACGTTGTGAAACAGCCTGTAGTAGCGCCTTGTGATGTAGATGGGTAGGCAGAGTGGGGACTCGCTCACTCGCTCTTCAGTTTACAGACAGAATATACGTGGGTTGTAGGGTGATGGAGGCGTAATGGTCCCAGTGTTCGTCGAATACAGGGTCTTTATATGTACCCTATAAGGTTGCTCGACAGCTAAGTCAGCCTCTTCCAAGAAATGCCATTTAACGCCATTTGGTCTGAAACAGATATTTTGATGAACACTAGTCATCATTAACACTAGTAAATAACACTGCAACAAAATAACTCGGAATTTCAGCGTAAGTAAAATACAGCTCCAACCTCAAAGACCATTTAAGTAGCGTTCGATCGTTTTTAGGGATAGTTAGTTTAAATAGGTCATTTCTAGCATCATATCTTACTATAACTCACCATCATCCCAAGAATCTTTCACCACAAGGCCACAAACTCATGGAAAGTTGAATAAATTTTTATATAGACTTGAACAGCCGTGCCGGCCGCGGTGGCCGTGCGGTCTAGGCACTGCAGTCCGGAACCGCGGGACTGCTACGGTCGCAGGTTCGAATCCTGCCTCGGGCATGGATGTGTGTGATGTCCTTAGGTTAGTTAGGTTTAAGTAGTTCTAAGTTCTAGGGGACTGATGACCTAAGATGTTAAGTCCCATAGTGCTCAGAGCCATTTTTGTTTTTGAACACCCGTCTGAAGAAACATATCGGTTCGAAACCAACAACGGCATTATATGTGTAAATAAATGGCATTATCAATTGTGTCTGGTTTCTGTTTTCTTCTCTACAAGAATCAACCTGTTATTCCATTAAAGTTCCCCGAATATTTTTGTTAAAAGTTTCGTCTGGGCTATACCGTTCTGCTACGATCCCCGCAGCGTGTCTGAAGTCGTTTCACGTCATGCGTCATCGCTACTTCAAAATAGCTCCAGACACTGGACGGTTCTCTAGAATTTGTCGTACTAACGTCTTTTATGCTATTTCCTTCACAGATGTACTATATTTTCCCGTAAACTTCCAACAAATCTAAGTCTTCCACTACCCTTTCCTAATATTGATTTTACGTGATCGACCTAATTCACTTCTTTGTAAAAGTCGTAAATGTGACCTGCTCAATACGATGACCATTAATATTGTAATCAGATACTATCGGATTCTTTCTACTTGTTGCAGACGTTTACATTCAAACATATCTAGCGACAGCTGCAATTCATTATACCAAGTGGAATTATTGCCCAAGTTTTGCTACGATACATTACGATAGTCCAAAGACGATAGTTTCCAGCAGATAACAGGATCATCAGGGAACATTCATACAGCGCTGCTGATCCCATCTGTTAAATCTTTTACTTGTAGTGAGAAGATTAAAGGCCCAGTTACGCGTCCTGGGGGCTCACCTGATATTACGTCCGTTTCCTGTAGAACACACGTCGTCCAGTGTAACGTTCCGGATTGTGTGATATTTTCCATACGTTGAAAGATACTCCGCATGATCGTGTTAGTAGTTGACGATATGGTACAGAACCTTTCGGAAGAAAAAAGAAATGAAATAAGCGTATGGCATCGCTGGCCTGGAGGCCCCTATTCGGGGAAGTCCGGCCGACAAGTGCAAGTTTTATGTCATTCTACGCCACATTGGGCTGATGAGGATAACACAAGGCCCTGGCGCCGAGCGGAGAAAATCTCCAACCCGGTCGGGAATCGAACCCAGGCCCACTTGCATGGCAGGCGAGCACGTTACCACCCAGCTAAGCAGGCGGACACAGTTCAGACATCTAGTAAGGCTGAAAACACCTGTCCACCTGCAACTATTGTTCGCCAGATGCCGTGTATGAATAACGCAGGCAGTGTTTCGCACTTGTGCCTGTTCCTAAATACGCGCTGATTATTTGAGACAAGTTTGTTTTCCTTCAGGTACCTCATAATATTTGAGGTTTTAATATCCTTAAGGATCCTTCAATAGACTGGCGTTAACATCAGTGGTCTACAGTTCTGTGCAACTGACCTTTTTCCTTTTTGTGAACAGAACTAATCTTCGCTCTTTTACAGTCAAACGGGATTATGTGTAGCGGAAGAGATCTCGATAAATATAAGCTTTGGCAGTAGCTACAGGGGGTGGAAAAGTATGGAAAAACCAAAAGCATGACACATAAGAGATTCTCGATAAGTATTATCTAGGTCCGGAGCTACAGAAGACGGACGAAAACATGAAAAAAACACAACACGTGAGAGATTCTCGATAAATATGAGCCGGGACAGGAGCTGCAGGGGTTGGGTAAAAATATGGAGAAATTAAGAACACTACACAATCCCGTGACTAATCCTTTGTACTAGAGCATTAGCATTCAAAACAGATTCCAGTCGTCTCGGAATGGATAAGTGAGTACAGGTCCTTTATGGTCTTCAAGGGAATCTTGTACCATTCTTCCTGCAAAATAATGACAAGTTTAGCTAACGTTGATGGAGGTGAATAGCAATCACGGAGCCTCCTCTCCAAAGTGGACCACTAAAGTTCAATAATATTGAGAAATGGTGACTGTGATAGCTAGTGGAGAGGCGAAAATTCGTCCTCTTGGTCACTAAAGAAGTCCTGGGCGATGCGAGCTGCGTGAACAGGGGCTCCGTCGTCTCGGAATACAGCAGCACCACAGGGGAACAAACACTGTACCACAGGATGGGACTGATCACACAAAACTGTCACATAATCCCTGGCAGTAGTGTGACCGTACAGAGAAACCATGGGATGCGACTGCCCAAATGATTACCGAACCCCCGCCACATAAACTCGGTCTGAAATTTGAAACACTGTGAAGCAAATTTCCTGAGACCAAATGACTTTCTTCCGTTACTTTGTAGTCCAGGTTTTATGGCTTCGACACGAAGTTTTCCTGTTACGGGCATTTGCAACACTGATGGAGTAGTTTCGGAGTTTCATCTCGTCCTTGAGTTCCCTGCATCTGGAACTACCATCGTGCAGTTTGGTGCTGACAGGGTTCGCGAGTGCGACATTAATTTCTTTCGCAGATGTAGTCCTCTTATGTTTCATCACAGTCCTCTTCAATGACCGTCTGTGACAATCAATCAACAGACATTTTCGTCCGCGTTGTGACTTAGCGGATGATGATTTCTGCTTTGACTGTGTGGGGTACAAATCATCGAAACAGTGCCTCTTGAAACACCAAACACTTTAGATCACTTGCTTACGGAAGTACCTCCCTCACTTAGCTTCGACAGATACACAGAGAACTGTTCTGATGATGAATGACACCTGCAGCGTAGTGAGGACACTGCGCGTGTGTCGTTCTCGGTCACACACAATGTCGCAACCTGCACGCTTGGCTAGCATATGGATTTATGTATGTTCAAACATGCATTTCTTCCGGTTTCCTTTTCTTCTCTCCAACCCCTGTAAATATGGGGGCGTATTGAATCTAAAATCCTACTGGAATTCCGTCAGGGCTTGATGCCTTGTTCGCTTTCAGTAGTCACTGTTGTTTCTCACGGCTGGGAGCGCCAATATCGATATCTCTCATTTGACAGTCTGGTCGGCGGTCAAATATACGCAAGACGTGGCTTACCGTATTTCTTACTTTCCAAGCAATCGCAGTCATTTGTGGTTTAAACACGACCGGCCAATAGTCCTTTCTCTAATCTGTGTTGCGAATTCTCTTGTTGCTCAGAATACGTTACTTAATGCGCAGTGGATTGTTCCCATTAATTAAACCTGCTCATTTCTTAAAAATACTTCCGGATCTGTATTTGAGTCCTCATTTCGCTTGTCAACGACTCACTCATACTTTTCCAAACGCCAAAGAAGTTGACAGGGATACAACTTCATGCCCGAAGTCGCCATCCGAAAAAGCCACTCCAGTTGTAATAAAAAGTTAATTTAAATCCACGACCAGTTTCGGCACTTACATCAGGCCATTTTCTAGTGAATCTGAAAACTGTGGTGCAAAAAGCAACGTCAAACCGGCCACGGACTCTATATAAAGTTCTTATTAGCATTTGGAGCGGTTTGTGTTAACTGAAGATACACTTGCGGAATCGGCACCCTTCGAACATAGACATACTAATAATTACAACTTCCTTTTTGACCCAGAGTCAAAACATTGTTGTAGAGTTGTCATCACACGGTTTTACAGACCGGAAATTTCACAATAGTGTACCGTCTGGTCTGAGGTTACCATTCTTACACGTGGTTTACTGTCGGATATTTCGAAGGTAAGTTTCATTTGTTGTTTATAGTCGGTAAGTGCAGTTTAAATATTTCCAGGTAGCATCCGGTACGTAGTTCAGCCTAGTGTGATTTTTGCTAGGCGCGAGATGTGACAGTTCCGCGAACATGATCGCCCGTTTCATTCACACAAGAACTTTTGTGTACAATTCTGGAATAGAATTCCACAGATAAAACCTACATAGAGCATAAATTCCTACCGAAAGCTTAAAATCTCTTAACAGGATGATATATCGTACAGCAGGGCACCCCAACCATTTTAGATAGCGGACCTCCTTTAAAGGCGAATATCTAGGGCGGAGTCAGTCAAGCGCATAGCAACTGTTGAAATTCAGCGCGAAACCTATAGGATTTGAAAACGTCCTAACGGAAGTGCCATTTTTCCAAAAAACGCACGACAAACTATGAGCCTTTGGTTTAAAGATGAATAGAAACAACTTGAAGCTAATGACGTTCCCATGTGTCTGAATTTCCACTATACTAAGATACCGACTGTTGTTTGATTTACTTCTATTGTTGAACACGCTAGGCTGGCCATATTTCGAATCGAGTAAAGGAGAATGTATTGCCAAGAAAAGCAAAATTCGTTTGATGTCATTTTAATTTTCGGAACGTCAACATCACTTAATTATGGCCGCAAGACGGGAATTAACAGATTTTCAACCTGGAATGGTGATTGGAGCTAGACGCATGGGACTTTCGATTTCGGAAATCGTTAGGGAATTCAGTATTCAGACAACCACAATGTGAAAAGTGTGCCGAGAATTCCGAATTTCACGCATTACCATTCAGTACGATCAACGCAGTGGCCGCCAGACTCCACTTAACTATCGAAAGTAGTGGCATTTGCGCAGAGCTAGCAGTGCTAAGAGACGAACAGAACTGCGTGAAATAACCACAGAAATCAATGTGAGACGTACTACGAAAGTATCCATTAGGATAGTGTGGCGAAATTTGGAGTTAATGGACTATGCCAGCAGACGACCGACGGGAATGCCTTTGCTAATAGCACACATCACATGCAGTGCCTCTCAACATGGTTCAAATGGCTCTGAGCACTATGGGACTTAACTTCTGAGGTCATCAGTCCCCTAGAACTTAGAACTAGTTAAACCTAACTAACCTAAGGACATCACACACATACATGCCCGAGGCAGGATTCGAACCTGCGACCGTAGCGGTCGTGCGGTATCAAACTGTAGCGCCTATAACCGCTCGGCCACTCCGGCCAGCGCAGTGCCTCTCTTGGGCTCCTGACCATATCGGTGGGGTCCTAGACGACTGGATAAAGGTGGTCTGGTCAGATGAGTCCAGATGTCAATTGGTAGGGGCTGATGGCGAGTTGCGACTGAGACGCAGACGCCACGACTCCAAAGGGCAAGTTTTCAACAAGCCACTGCGCAAGCTGGTGGTCGCTCCATAATTGAGTGGACTCTGATTACATGGAATGGATTGGGTCCTTTGGATGTTCCGCTATTTTGAGACGATTTTCAGCCATTAACGGTGGTCAAGTTCCCAAAAAACGAAGGAATTTTTATGGACGATAGTACGCCATATCGTTAAGTGCCCAGTTGGTGGTGACTGGTTTGAAGAATATTCTAGACGATTCGAGCGAATGTTTTGGCCACACAGGTCGTCCGATATGAGCCCCACCGAACAGTAATGGGATGTAAACGAGAGGTCAGTTTGTAATCTCCCCACAGATAATATAATAACATTTAGATTTAGTGTAACCTCCCCACATATAAATAATATTTATAATAACCTTCCAACAGCAAAAAATATAACTGTAACATTGACATTTAGCGTAACCTCCCAATAAATAAATTATATAATAAACTCCCAACAGTAAAAATTATAATTATATAATTCACATTCAGCGTAACTGCCCAACAGATAAATTCCGTAACCTACCAATAATACAATGTGACTAATCTCTCAATAAAACTGTCGCTCACTTATAACCTTTCAATAATGACTGTGAATTTAAACTGGTAAATTTTGGACGTCAGCAGCGCTGCGTCATGACCCTGAAAAATCATTGTGAATAAATTGAAAATTCTTACCTCAATAAGGTCGCCGGATAACGCGTATATATCTGCTCCTATAAGAAATTTTTCTGGCACAGCTCAGTGCAATGCTGACCGATAGATTTGTCATGTATAAAAAGAAACAACTGATTTTTCTTTTCAATAATCGGGATGACCAAGCATTAGAGAAATTAGTAAATTCTTTAAATGAATGATTGTCAAAAGTTAATTTTTATAAGAAAGATTATTATTAAGAGATTTCTTTTTAAAAGCATTTACATGGGACTTGATATAACAATACTACATACGCGCGAGGCTGCTTTTACCTTATACTACAACGCCCAGGGGCCGCCATCGCTCCCCACACCGGCTCAGCCAAGTTCATACACACGACTGATCGCTACTACAACTGCTACACAGTTCCTACTGCAGTCAACACTGCTCTCTGGTCTGAGATTCTCTTATAGCTTACATATCGCAGGCAGCGCGTGAGCAATCCATCGAAATTACATCTGCTCGAGTGCGCTAGCAACAAATTCTTTAATCATGGACCTGTTACAAGTTCTTGCACAAAATACAGCATCGGCAGCACATTCGCAGTTGTAGACGGCTGTAGAGGCAGCATGATTCAGTATTTCCGCAGCGGTCTTCCAGCCACATGTTGAATTCATGCCACGCCGAGTTGCTGCATCACGTTTGGCGAAAGGAGGTCCGACACGATATTTGGTGGTATCTGATGAATTTTGTCGCCTCGGTGTGTGTGTGAGACAATACAGACTTGGCCGGCGCAACAGGGAGAGAAGTACGTGCACGGGCCCCGGCCGTGGCGGCAGCCGCTCGCGGGACAGGCCCGACGTGCCTCCAGAGGAGTGCAGGGTAATTGCTGTGCCTCGGGGATTGTAAATCAGTGCCGGACTATCCAGCACGCCCGTACAGGAGCCTCTGCCTTCAGAGACCGGGTCGCCCCTCGGGAGCGGTCGCTCTTCTTCACGCACACGTCGTGTCGCTGTCCACCCTTGCGGCGACCGCTGCTTTCTATTCTACACGATATTCTCTCTCCGATAGCGGGGATCCACTCTGGGCCAGTGCTGTGTTCCACCCTTAGCCAGAATTGCTATGTTCAGTTTTCCTCGTTCACTTATAGTCTGATCTACACTGATGGACCAAAGCAGCTGGTATAGGCATGCGTATTCAAATACAGAGATATGTAAACAGGCAGAATACGGCGCTGTGGTCGGCAACGCCTAAATAAGACAATGAGTGTCTGGTTCAGTTATTAGATCGGTTACTGCTGCTACACTGGGAGTTCATCAAGATTTAAGTGAGTTTGTACGTGGTGTTATAGACGGCACACGAGCGATGGGACACAGCATCTCAGAGGTAGCGATGAAGTGGGGATTTTCCCGTACGGTCGTTTCACGAGCGTATCATGAATATCAGGGACCCGGTAAAACATTAAATCTCCGACATCGCTGCGGCCGGAAAAAGGTTCTGCAGGGAAGGGACTAACGAGGACGGAAGAGAACTGTTCAACGTCACAGTAGTGCAATCCTTCCGATAATTGCTGTAGATTTCAATGGTGGACCATCAACAAGTGTCAGCATTCGAACCATCCAACGAAATATCGTCGATATGAGCTTTCGGAACTGGAAGCTCACTCGTGTACCCTTGATGAATGCACGACACAAAGCTTTACTCCTCGCCTAGGCCCGTCAACACCGACGTTGGACTGTTGATAATTGGAAACATGTTGCCTGGTCGGACGAGCCTCGTTTCAAATTGCATCGAGCAGGTGGACGTGTATGGTTATGGAGACAACCTCATGAAACCACGGACCGAGCATGTCAGCAAGAAACTGTTCAAGCTGCTAACCAAGGCCAGAGTTACTTTAATTTTTTTGAAGTGGGTAAATTTCAGCTTTAAGCCTGCGACGTCATATCTCGAAGACTACTAAACTCAATCTTTCTTCATCTGTTTCCTGGTCATATCCCGTCATTCCATGGGCTCGGTATGTTAATTTTCAACTTGCACTGTTAGCAGCAGTGAGTTTCCATCTCCCACAAAAATTACGTTAATATTTTGAAAGTTACTTATGGCGCAGACCCATATAGTGTCGCCACATATGCCCCTATTTCGATTACTTTCACTGCATATTCTAAGGCACGCGAAACTTTAAAGTTACAAGACTATCCAATAACTCGCCTCACCGGGTTCAGTCGCCTACAATGATCTATGCAGCGGGAAAAAGGCACCATGCACGAATTTTTCGTACATGGAATGTACTGCTTAACACAGAAGGTGAAAGGAAATATGAAACTCAACAAAAACCGTAAGATTGTCGTCACCAAATTATTGTTGTAGAAGGTTGTGTTTTTCTTGCAGTTGATTGTTGGGGCGCTCAACATTAGTGATGCGGAGAAGCAAACTATCGATTCAGCTGGTTGTTGGACAATAATGGACTGATTCTGTTGTGTACCTGTGTGATTGACAGCTGAGCGTGGAAGGAGAGAAAGTTGTCTGTTCGCCATTTCGCGCAAGGGCTGTATGTCTCCGGAAACATCAGCTGTGAGGTTCCGCACTGAGTACTTTTATACGTTCGCCGTTGAAGTGCAGTATTGAGTTCGTTTTGAAGATAATAATAATCTTAGCTCTTTCCTATGCAGTTTCTCAGCTGTCTTTACATACCGCAAAAACACGCAAAGCATGTAAAAACAAATCATAACAGTTATATTATTGACAACAATTGTCATCGGCAGCTGAGTGGTAATGGGCAGCTGAGGTAGCAGAGCGATATGACTGTTGTGAAGAGGACGAAGTGACCAAAATGATGCTCTGATGTGTTGGTGCCTTGGTAGCTGCCCTGTAAATACACTCCTCGAAATTGAAATAAGAACACCGTGAATTCATTGTCCCAGGAAGGGGAAACTTTATTGACACATTCCTGGGGTCAGATACATCACATGATCACACTGACAGACCCACAGGCACGTAGACACAGGCAACAGAGCATGAACAATGTCGGCACTAGTACAGTGTATATCCACCTTTCGCAGCAATGCAGGCTGCTATTCTCCCATGGAGACGATCGTAGAGATGCTGGATGTAGTCCTGTGGAACGGCTTGCCATTTCCACCTGGCGCCTCAGTTGGACCAGCGTTCGTGCTGGACGTGCAGACCGCGTGAGACGACGCTTCATCCAGTCCCAAACATGCTCAATGGGGGACAGATCCGGAGATCTTGCTGGCCAGGGTAGTTGACTTACACCTTCTAGAGCACGTTGGGTGGCACGGGATACATGCGGACGTGCATTGTCCTGTTGGAACAGCAAGTTCCCTTGCCGGTCTAGGAATGGTAGAACGATGGGTTCGATGACGGTTTGGATGTACCGTGCACTATTCAGTGTCCCCTCGACGATCACCAGTGGTGTACGGCCAGTGTAGGAGATCGCTCCCCACACCATGATGCCGGGTGTTGGCCCTGTGTGACTCGGTCGTATGCAGTCCTGAATGTGGCGCTCACCTGCACGGCGCCAAACACGCATACGACCATCATTGGCACCAAGGCAGAAGCGACTCTCATCGCTGACGACGACACGTCTCCATTCGTCCCTCCATTCACGCCTGTCGCGACACCACTGGAGGCGGGCTGCACGATGTTGGGGCGTGAGCGGAAGACGGCCTAACGGTGTGCGGGACCGTAGCCCAGCTTCATGGAGACGGTTGCGAATGGTCCTCGCCGATACCCCAGGAGCAACAGTGTCCCTAATTTGCTGGGAAGTGGCGGTGCGGTCCCCTACGGCACTGCGTAGGATCCTACGGTCTTGGCGTGCATCCGTGCGTCGCTGCGGTCCGGTCCCAGGTCGACGGGCACGTGCACCTTCCGCCGACCACTGGCGACAACATCGATGTACTGTGGAGACCTCACGCCCCACGTGTTGAGCAATTCGGCGGTACGTCCACCCGGCCTCCCGCATGCCCACTATACGCCCTCGCTCAAAGTCCGTCAACTGCACATACGGTTCACGTCCACGCTGTCGCGGCATGCTACCAGTGTTAAAGACTGCGATGGAGCTCCGTATGCCACGGCAAACTGGCTGACACTGACGGCGGCGGTGCACAAATGCTGCGCAGCTAGCGCCATTCGACGGCCAACACCGCGGTTCCTGGTGTGTCCGCTGTGCCGTGCGTGTGATCATTGCTTGTACAGCCCTCTCGCAGTGTCCGGAGCAAGTATGGTGGGTCTGACACACCGGTGTCAATGTGTTCTTTTTTCCATTTCCAGGAGTGTAACTAGCTGTCAGTCACTTTGTTATTTTGATAAATGTATAGTTGTACTTATTAATTGAGTTATTCATACATGGCTTTGAGTGAAACCAGTCTATGGGAGCAACCGGATGAAAACAGTCGGTTCAGTCTGTTGTAGTTCTACGAGTTGGTTTGACTATTCTTCCTTTCTTTTGAGTGAAACCAGTTTATGGGAGCTACCGAAAGAAGTAAGAAAAAAAGAATTTCAGTGGGTTATAGTGTAACGTATCGATTTTATTATTATTCATCCATCTCTTTAGAGTGAAACGAGTGTGTGGGAGCAACCGATTCAAAACAGTCGACTGAGTCCGCAGTTTTGCATATAGACTAGGTTATTCATTCTGTTTATCAAGTGGAAGCAGTCTGCAGTTTTTCTGTCATTTGAACCATGTATTCGTTTTCTGGACTAAACAACTCTTTAGTGCTGTAGTTGACGGAGCTACCCATTCAATACTCCGAGTGAAACTCATATGTAGTATTTTCACTAGCAGAACTAAAGTAGTGGCATGTAACCGGAGTACACAAACCTCGGGAGTGTAGCCCTATACCGGGTGGGGGGAGGGGGTTATGCGAAGGCATCTCAGAAGCACGCCAAAGTTGAAATAAACACAACACATAATCATTTAATTATGTACTGAATAGGCTAATTTTTTTCATTTTAGCGTTTAAAACCGATTTATTTATTGCAGTGGATGAAGTTGTTCCGGATGCAGTTGACATGTAGGTAATTTAGTTGATATATGGTTTGGGGTACAAAATTGAGCATGGAAGATCCCTTCGGTGTACACGAAGAAAAAGAAACATCGCCAAATTTTAGCGACTGTTTGCATTCGATTATTCGATGTCAATGAAAATATGTGATGATGACCACTAATTCAAAATCATTTTAATCTAGCCCTTAAACACTTATTAAGCTGTTTATTTGCGTGGAAGGTAAATATTTTGCGCAGAAAACACGTTGTTGGCTACATATGAACAACTCGTACCAATGCATACAAACCTGTTTACATTTTACAGCCTTAGAAAACAGTATTTCACAGGTACAAACATATTCACGAATAGCGCCTTCAGACTTACAGTTAAGCTAATCTCTAGCCGTCACTGTAATAATAATGAGCGTATGGCATTGGTGGCCAGGAGACCCCTCACGGGGCGGTTCGGCCGCCGCTCCACAAGTTCTTTACCGCCACCACGGCGATTTGCGAGTGAATGAGAATGAAATGATGACGAAAGACACACAACACCCAGTCATATCGAGGCAGAGAAAATCCCTGACCCCACGGGGAATCGAACCCGGGACCCCGGGCGCGTGAACGGAGAACGCTACCGGAAGACCACGAGCCGCGGACGCCGTCACTGTAAGCCGTCTGTAACCATGTTCGCACCCTTATGGACCGCTGCGAGCGACAGTCGGATTCTCCTGAGCCCCGGCGCATTCAGGTCTGAGCGGAAACTTTCGACCCTTTTGACATTGTTTAAATCATTGTTGTTGACTGCACATTGTTGTCACCTGTCGTCATCGTTATTGACGTTCTGATATTTGATTTCTGTTGAATGCCAATAAATAAGTTTTAGTTCAGTTTCCTGTTCATGTTTATGAATGGGTATTTAATTAAAATGACATCGTGTCTGAAGCAATACGCCGGAAAGCTCAGCGGCGAGAAATGGAAAGAATAATATGACTGGGTAAAAAGTCATCCTCAAAATAAAGTCAATGCGATACTCATTATCCGCAAAGATGATGCATATTCTGAAACTGAAAGAAAGAATTCTAAAGAAAATTAATAAATGACCACAAATATCTCACGTGAAATAATGCACCGATAAGTGACGGGGGGCAGGGGGGGGGGGGGGGCAAACAGAGAGGTCATTGTTCGCATTGGATTAGGGATTAGGGAGAAGATGGGGAAGGAAGTCGGCCGTGCCATTTCACAGGAAATCACGGAAAACCTAAATCAGGATGGCCGGACGCGGGTTTGAACCGTCGTCCTCTCGAATGCGAGTACCTTGTGCTAACCGCTGCGCCCCCTCGCACGGCATTTAATGTAAGAGTTTCAATAAACTTAAATTAAAAAGTAACTGTTCATTTATTTTAACATAAATTTATAATGTAGCACCAGTTATTAACCTTTTCAATCCAACCAAAATTCCATATTTAAATTAAGTATGAAAAATTCTTAGATAACTTCGTACAGAGGGTGCTCAAAAAGAAGTGTCGAATACTTTGAGAGGTGTTATGCAGAACGTATGCCTTTCCAGACCCACGTTTGTTCGATTTATTTTTGTTTTCATGAGTACGATCTCATGTGTTCAACGTGGCGTCCACTCATGACAATGCACCCCTCTGCCCTCCGGCGTAAGGACTGACACACCCTTTGAGGTATACTCAGTTGTTGTACCTACTGGCACGCATTGGGACGTGACCCTATAGTGTCCGCACATCGTTGATTGGCGTGGCATAAACAAATTTCTTCTGTCCCCGTAGGGGACTGAGGTCTGGGGAGCGAGCAGGCCAAGGTGTCTCCCCCCTCCCTCCCCACCCGAGACCAATCCAGCATTCCTCAAATTTGTGCCTGAGATGTCCGCGCACATTGTGACGCCATCAAGCATGAACCACATTTGTATTCGTTGCTGCAATGGTCCAGCCTTCAGCAAGGTAGGCAATAAATTTATAAGAAAATCCAGATAGTGGGCCGCAATTAAGCTTTGTGGTAGCACTTATGGCGCTATTAACCTATCGCTAAATACACCTGCCCATACATTGATTGAGAATCGGTGTTGATGTCCTCTTTCCTAAATTGCTTAGGGAATTTAGGTCTGCCCATGCATGCTGGTTACGGAAATTCAGGAAATCATCTCTTGTGAACCCCACCTCATCGATAAATAAAATCTTGGATATGAACACACTTCCGCAACAGCCACCGACAGAACCCACGTCTGCCAAGATGATCTTGCGGCCTTAGGGCCTGAACGCACTGCAGATGATATGGGTACAGCAACTGTCCATGAAGTAGGTACCTCGCACATAAGAGAGTGAGACACGCCTTCTGCCGCTGCTAATCGTTGTACACTGGTCCCAGTTCTTCCACCAAATGTAGCACATGCTCCTTCATGTCAGGTGTGCGGACTGTGAGGGCCTTCTACTGTCAGTCCTCAGGCAGGAGAAAACATGTCCCATAGATGGGCGATAACCATATCCACCACGACTAAGGTCAAGGAAAAGTTTCATCAGATCATCGGGGAACCTAACAACCACTGATGAACAAGGCAGGCTGCAACTATGGAAAGGCTGAGACATCCCACCCTCCTGAATAGAAAAGATTTCGTTGCTGTTGTGGTCTTCAGTCCTGAGACTGGTTTGATGCAGTTCTCCATGCTACTCTATCCTGTGCAAGCTTCTTCATCTCCCAGTACTTACTGCAACCTACATCCTTCTGAATCTGTTTAGTGTATTCATCTCTTGGTCTCCCTCTACGATTTTTACCCCCCACGCTGCCCTCCAATACTAAACTGGTGATCCCTTGATGCCTCAGAACATGTCCTACCAACCGATCCCTTCTTATAGTCAAGTTGTGCCACAAACTCCTCTTCTCCCCAAACCTATTCAATATTTCCTCATTAGCTACGTGATCTACCCGTCTAATCTTCAGCATTCTTCTGTAGCACCACATTTCGAAAGCTTCTATTCTCTTCTTGTCCAAACTATTTATCGTCCATGTTTCACTTCCATACATGGCTACACTCCATACAAATATTTTCAGAAACGACTTCCTGACACTTAAACCTATACTCGATGTTAACAAATTTCTCTTCTTCAGAAATGCTTTCCTTGCCATTGCCAATCAACATTTTATATGCTCTCTACTTCGACCATCATCAGTTATTTTGCTCCCCAAATAGCAGAACTCCTTTACTACTTTAAGTGTCTCATTTCCTAATCTAATTGACTGAGTATCACCCGGCTTAATTCGACTACATTCCATTATCCTTTTTTTGCTTTTGTTGATGTTCATCTTATATCCTCCTTTCAAGACACTATCCATTCCGTTCAACTGCTCTTCCAAGTCCATTGCTGTCTCTGACAGAATTACAACGTCATCGGCGAACCTTAAAGTTTTTATTTCTTCTCTATGGATTTTAATACCTACTCCGAATTTTTCTTTTGTTTCCTTTACTGCTTGCTCAATATACAGAGTGAACAACATCGGGGAGAGGCTACAACCCTGTCTCACTCCCTTCCCAACCACTGCTTCCCGTTCATGTCCCTCGACTCTTATAACTGCCATCTGGTTTCTGTACAAATTGTAAATAGCTTTTCGCTCACTGTAGATTTTAAGAATCTTTATCCCCTGATCATGATGAGAATTGACCAGTCTGTAAGTCTTTGAAAACCCAAAGGTGAGGAGTGGGCAGAACACGGCCTAACCTGCATAATGGGGATACACTGAAGAAAACAAAACCCAATGTGATTGTGGTGAAGGACAGACTGTTCAACATTTACTCTAGTGTCGACTGTGTCCAACAGCCTGCACGGAAAAAGACCTTCACCAGGCAACTGGAAGTCGCCAAATTTTGGTCAAAAATAGTATAAACTTTGTTGATCTGTCACGCTAACCACTACGCTATATCATCATGCTTAAAAACAAGGTATTATATGTATGACTCTGGTAAGTCAGTGACAGCTATTAATTGCAGCCATCAAAAGTTCAGGTTCACCCAATATCGTGCAAAGCTTCTCTAATGTAAGCCGATCTGTGTGACTATAATAACAGTGCATATGACGCTGAACCACGTCTTCTGTGGAACGATCCAGTTGTGTTTGGTTCGTGTTGTCTATGAAACGCGTGTATTCTTTAACATCGTTGTGTGTGTGTATGTGTGTGTGTGTGGGTATGTGTTTTAGTTTTGGTGTGTTTATCAAGTGTGCTAAAATAGGAAATATGAGGGCCAGACCCAGGATTCGGGATCCAAACACATGAAGATAGAAAGCCAGTCGAGGAACTGCATGTGAACTAACTAATTATTATGTCAGTTTGGCAACAGCGAACGGTTCGCGCGTGACGTTGAGCGTTCTGATTGGAGGAAACTCGCTACGACTCGTGAAGTGTCAACTTTGAAGTAATTTTAATCGTACTACAGATTCTTACCACTAGACGTAGTAAATGGCATTAGAAGTTGTTCGTTAGGTTCCGATATAAATGCTTACTACTGTATGTTTCAGCCCTCTGCGTAGTGATACCCTCTGAAGGCCATGCGCCCTCGAACAGTGGTCACCTGCGGAAATGCGGCTGACAGTAGTCGGTGGTTCAGTAAGCCACTTGGGTACTTCAGGGTTTGTCGGGACTCCCCACTGCGTCATCTCATTACGGCTCGCTGGATACAAATTGGATAGATTTAATCCACATATAAAAGCTGCACGTAGCCGTTTGTAATGCAAATTAGCAGAATTATTGAGATTATAATATCGTGACTGTTAAAACAATGCGATTATGACTGATTCCACGCCGAGCGATATATTTCAGCCGTTTTACCAATGTTTTGGTATTTAATGAAGTGTAGCATAAATTCGGATTAATAACGTAGCCACATCATGTTGCGCTGATAATTTCTGGCGTGCACGAATGTCATCACAGTAATCTCGTATCAGCTTTAATTCGTCCTGATTCGATGACCATTTGATGATTACTGCCGTCGTAGCAAAACAGCGAAACTACCTCAACCAACTCATTCGCTTTTCTAGCTGCTGATATTGCAGCTTGTTCTCCTTCTTACTTTTCTGCATTTACATTCGAAGCGGATTCGGGATGTTATTATTTTCGTCGGCAATTGTAAAAATCATACAACTACTACAAGCTGTAATTAGTTCAACAAGAGAAATTAATTTTCATAAAAGCAACTTTCTCGGTGATATGATCTATCTTGCCTTTCGCCGTGTTTTGTTGATTAATCTGGGACCGGTTAAGCCCGTAAGCGACTCGTGTGTTAAGTTAATCTGAATGCTATTCGAAATGCCTACAGAAAACTGTCCTGATTAAAACGATTTTTGTGTCTGTGAGTATTAACCCATGAAAGTATTATTATAATACGATATGACTTCGTTTCTTAAACAGGGTAGCACAGGGACCAATCACGTGGCTCAACAAATAAGCTGGTCATAAAGAATATTAAATTCACTCTAATGGTCAAGCTTCCTAACAAAAGAACAATTATTTGATCTTCGTAAAATGTAGTATGTTGCACTTTATAGGCAAAAAATGTGTAGTGAGCATGATACACAGAGCCTGAAAACTTTTGATGCTAGAGGAACGCTGTATGTAACGTGAAAGCATTTGCTGCTCTGGAAAGTACGGAGAAAACTTACCTTCTGGAACCTGTAAGAAACTTACTAAAAGTATTGCTAGCCATCTTAACATTGACTGCATGAATGCACCACATAAAAAACAATTCTCATTGGATACATAATAGGGCTGAAGCAAATAATCAAATGAGCATTGCCACATGGCTTCTTCCTTAGAAACGTTTTCTATATGCCTTCAATTTAATGATGGGGCGTTGTGTCATTAAGAATATAAAGATTCTGTATCAATTATTAATTACTAGCTTAGGGCCCGCTACTTCGTTAGCGTAGATTGTATGGTCTGCACAGGTTTCTTTGGTTTTCTGTAATCGAATTTTTATTTTGTTCATAATTTGCTACACATTCTGAACCTCCTAAGCTAATTAAGGCCGTAGAAGCATAATCTTTTCCAAATGTACCTCTCATTAAAAAGCGATTTTAGTACATGGAGTCAAACATTTTTGTTAATCGTGCATTTTGCGTTCTTGTAGTGATATTTTCATAGACATATTCTTTAAATATAACCGAGAAGTGTACTGCTAATTTCCAAAGATTTTGCTTTAAAATTTTTTAATATAACGAAATAATTTCATAAAAATTTTTATCCCCTATTTCACATCCGTAATGGCTGAATTTCCAAAAACAATGTACACGAATTTTTTTAATTTGTAACGAAAAATCCAAATATAAATTTTCATAGGTCTAGCTTCAAACACTTGCTCATAAAATATTTCCAAAATAATTTTCATCTCCCATTTCATCCCATATTTGTAATTGAAAAGTCAAAAAATGGTTCAAATAGCTCTGAGCACTATGGGACTTAACATCTGAGGTCATCAGTCCCCTAGAACTTAGAACTAATTAAACCTAAATAACCGAAGGACATCACACACATCCATGCCCGAGGCAGGATTCGAACCTGCGACCGTAGCGGTAGCGTGGTTCCAGACTGAGCCGCTCGGCCACAGCGGCCGGCTTGAAAAGTGAAATATCAGTTTTAATATATGTGGTATAAAAAATAATTTAGTTGTTCTTTAATACTGATTTATTTCTTTAAAAAAAGTCTTTCACTCATTATTTCACCTCATAGAAGTCAAACTACCTAAAATACTGAAACACGTATTTCTTTACTTGTGAGCGCGAAATTTACATATGTGTAGCTTCAAAATTGCCTTAATAGCGACGTATTTAAAAAAGAAAACATTTCATTCACTATTTCACCACCTTAATGATGGAATTTCGAAAAATTCCTCTTTGAATGACGTCTAAAGAATACGATCAACACCCTCTCCAAATTTCAGGTTTCTATCAAAATGTTCAAATGTGTGTGAAATCTTGTGGGACTTAACTGCTAAGGTCATCAGTACCTAAGCTTACACACTGCTTAACCTAAATTATCCTAAGGACAAACACACACACCCATGCCCGAGGGAGGTCTCGAACCTCCGCCGTGACCAGCCGCACAGTCCATGACTGCAGCGCCTATTCTAGGCTTAAAGATACAAATACAGAATTAAAAAAATTAAATCATTGTATCATTTTTGGACTGCAATTCTTAAATATGATACGGCTGGTCCAACATATGATACGCATGTGATGTTATTATGTCCAAGAATATAGAGAACTGAGGTCCTAAAATGGCATAGAGCACACACGCAACGGTATAGATACATGAAACTGGGATTTTCCTGTGGGGGACAGTTCTAGGCTATTTACTGCATAAAATGTACGTTAGTGTAAACTACAGAAATTTCTCTATTTGTGCCTCCTATTTTTAAACTATAAAGTGTACCACCAATTGGTAAGGATTGTGTTCAGTTATGCTCAACACATGACGCTAATGCAGAGACAAGATACACACAAGAGCATGACTGTCTTACTTTATTTCATAAACTTCTACAGGGCTGTTGATCACGAGCAAGATTCCTCGTGTACTTTCCACCCCAATTGCAACATCAGGAATTGGCAATTTTCCGCTCACACCTCTCTTATTAAAAAGAGATATGTCTTTTTTATTTAATTTACGAAGTTTGGTCCGTTTCGTATTGTGCAAATATATTTATTGCTGCACGAATTCCTCGCACCTTCTCAAATTTATACAAAATATATCTCTCCCACACGCAAATGATAGATCATTCAGTGCAACAGGAACTGGTGCGTGTTTCTCACAGCCTTGTCCACAGACATAGCTTTCCGGCTTTCTTATTTTTGGCCTGGTCCAGCCATAATTTACTGCTGGAGTTGTGGTCGCCCTAGGTTGTGTTGCTGTTTCACAGTAATGGAGAAAAACAATTTATCATAGCTCTTAAAGTATGCATTTTAGAATCCATGTTTGATAGACATCCTTTGTTGCTAATGATCGTTGCTGTCATATCCCTGGATACTGATCATTCCCCCTGGTGTACCCTATATGATCACGTGCATCACTCATAAAAAGATCCCTTCCTATGCCCCAAGAACCAAGTCGGACTTTAAGTTTATTTTCTTACCTCACTGCTCATATTCATCTTTAAGCTTTCGTAACATGTAATATACACTCCTGGAAATTGAAATAAGAACACCGTGAATTCATTGTCCCAGGAAGGGGAAACTTTATTGACACATTCCTGGGGTCAGATACATCACATGATCACACTGACAGAACCACAGGCACATAGACACAGGCAACAGAGCATGCACAATGTCGGCACTAGTACAGTGTATATCCACCTTTCGCAGCAATGCAGGCTGCTATTCTCCCATGGAGACGATCGTAGAGATGCTGGATGTAGTCCTGTGGAACGGCTTGCCATGCCATTTCCACCTGGCGCCTCAGTTGGACCAGCGTTCGTGCTGGACGTGCAGACCGCGTGAGACGACGCTTCATCCAGTCCCAAACATGCTCAATGGGGGACAGATCCGGAGATCTTGCTGGCCAGGGTAGTTGACTTACACCTTGTAGAGCACGTTGGGTGGCACGGGATACATGCGGACGTGCATTGTCCTGTTGGAACAGCAAGTTCCCTTGCCGGTCTAGGAATGGTAGAACGATGGGTTCGATGACGGTTTGGATGTACCGTGCACTATTCAGTGTCCCCTCGACGATCACCAGTGGTGTACGGCCAGTGTAGGAGATCGCTCCCCACACCATGATGCCGGGTGTTGGCCCTGTGTGCCTCGGTCGTATGCAGTCCTGATTGTGGCGCTCACCTGCACGGCGCCAAACACGCATACGACCATCATTGGCACCAAGGCAGAAGCGACTCTCATCGCTGAAGACGACACGTCTCCATTCGTCCCTCCATTCACGCCTGTCGCGACACCACTGGAGGCGGGCTGCACGATGTTGGGGCGTGAGCGGAAGACGGCCTAACGGTGTGCGGGACCGTAGCCCAGCTTCATGGAGACGGTTGCGAATGGTCCTCGCCGATACCCCAGGAGCAACAGTGTCCCTAATTTGCTGGGAAGTGGCGGTGTGGTCCCCTACGGCACTGCGTAGGATCCTACGGTCTTGGCGTGCATCCGTGCGTCGCTGCGGTCCGGTCCCAGGTAGACGGGCACGTGCACCTTCCGCCGACCACTGGCGACAACATCGATGTACTGTGGAGACCTCACGCCCCACGTGTTGGGCAATTCGGCGGTACGTCCACCCGGCCTCCCGCATGCCCACTATACGCCCTCGCTCAAAGTCCGTCAACTGCACATACGGTTCACGTCCACGCTGTCGCGGCATGCTACCAGTGTTAAAGACTGCGATGGAGCTCCGTATGCCACGGCAAACTGGCTGACACTGACGGCGGCGGTGCACAATTGCTGCGCAGCTAGCGCCATTCGACGGCCAACACCGCGGTTCCTGGTGTGTCCGCTGTGCCGTGCGTGTGATCATTGCTTGTACAGCCCTCTCGCAGTGTCCGGAGCAAGTATGGTGGGTCTGACACACCGGTGTAAATGTGTTCTTTTTTCCATTTCCAGGAGTGTATTTCCTCTTGCTCCTCGGCGAAAATTACCTGATAGCCAGCGAAATTAATGGAGAACCAAGTGTCATCATCTCTTCTAACTGCCATGTTTACGCACTTCACCCTTCTATTTTCCAGTGCTTTGTCCAAAAACTTTTTCTTGTTTTGGTCCATACGTCTACTCTACTGATAGAGCGTCGGTGGAGTTCTGGTTCACACTATATGGGCCACGTTTGGTTCCACGTTGTGTGCTATTTTCTTGTTAGCGACGTGTCTAATGCTGCAGCTGTTATGAGTATAAAACCCTTCTGACCGGAAGCAACTCTCTTCCTCTTTTTCCAGAAATTAGCTGTTATTTCTAGTTTTAAGAGCCTTACCATGTAGTCTCGATTTACATGTGAGAACTGCGATGCCTCGACAACACCCGCCGTCATTCTTGCTTTCCGTGTCATGTAGAGAGCACTTCATCATCAATGATGAAACTTACTGGACATGCGCTTATAAAATAGGAAATGAGAATAACTTTTGTCTTCGAGCCGCACTACACTGACAATGTTCATTTCTTGGTAGTTTGATGTCCAGCGTAAGTGTTTAAACTCTGAAGTGTGTTCCTGGAGCCACGCTGTAGGAATTCTTGATGTGTGGGGGCTCGCACTGTCCCGCTGGAATTGCCCAAGTCCGTCGGAACGCACGATGGACATGAATGGATGCAGGTGTTCAGACAGGATGCTTACGTACGTGTCACCTGTCAGAGTGGTATCAAGACGTATCACAGGTCCCATATCACTCCAACTGCACACGCGGCACACCATTACAGTGCCAACTTCAAGAGTCCTTTGCTGACATGCAGGGTCTATGGATTCATGAGGTTGTCTCCATACCCATACACGTCCATCTGCTCGATACAATTTGAAACGACGAGGCAACAAGTTTCCAGTCATCAACGATCCAATGTCGGTGTTGAGTCGGCCGAAGTGGCCGAGCGGTTCTGGGCTCTACAGTCTGGAACCGCGTGACCGCTACGGTCGCAGGTTCGAATCCTGCCTCGGGCATGGATGTGTGTGATGTCTTTAGGGTAGTTAGGTTTAAGTAGTTCTAAGTTCTAGGGGACTGATGACCTCAGCAGTTAAGTCCCATAGTGCTCAGAGCCATTTGAACCATCTTTTCTTTTCGGAGTTGACGGATCCAGGTGCTTTGTGTCGTGTAGTGGCTCTGAGCACTATGGGACTTAACTTCTGAGGTCATCAGGCCCCTAGGACTTAGAACTACTTAAATCTAACTAACCTAAGCACATCACACACATCCATGCCCGAAGTAGGATTCAAACCTGCGACCGCAGCGGTCCCGCGGTTCCAGACTGAAGCTCCTAGAACCGCTCGGCCACACCGGCCGGCGTCGTGTAGTCATCGAGGGTACACGAGTGGGCCTACGGCTCGGTAAGCCCATATCGTTGATGTTTCGTTGAATGGTTCGCACGCTGACTCTTGTTTATGACCCAGCATTGAAACCTACAGCAATTTGGGGAAGGGTTGCACGTTGAACGATTCTCTTCAGTCGTCGTTGGTCCCGTTCTAGAAGGATCTTTTTCCGGCCGCAACGATGCCTGAAATTTGTTGTTTTACCGGATTCCTGAAATTTATTCCTGATATTTACGGTACACTCATGAAATGGTCGTACGGGAAAGTCTCCACTTCTTCGCTTTCTGAGAGGTGCTGTGTCCCACCGCTCGTGCGCCGACTATAACACCACGTTCAGACTTATTTAAATCTTTGTAATCTGCCATTATAGCAGCAGTACCCGATCTAGAAACTGCGTCAGACACTTGTTGTCTCACATAGGCGTTGCCGACTGCAGCGCCATATTCTGCCTGTTTACATATCTCTGTATTTGAATACGCATGTATATAACAGCTTCTTTGGCGCTGAGGTGTAGTTAATAACTTCAGCTATTATGTCCATCCAAGCAAAAGCGACGAGTAGCTGCTCCGCTGTATCGGGGTACAGGGAACCAGCAGCCAGGTCCGACAGTCTCTCTCTCTCTCTCTCTGTCTGGAGCAGCCGGCTCCTTGCCCTCGAGACTGCGCGCACGCACGTGACGGCGAGCGTAGGAGACGACAGGAAGCGCGTCCGCGTGTGCGAGTATCGATCTGAGCTCAGTCGATATGGCAAGTTTTATCGCCGAACTGCGGAGCAAGTTGCGAGGGGCGGCCGGCGCCGCGCCGACCGCAGCCGCAGCTGGCGCGCTCGCACACTCGTCTAATTAACACGGCCCGTCCGCCGCCTCCGCCTCCGCCGCCGCCCCCGCACCCCGCCCGCGCCGCCTCCGCCTCCGCCGCCTCCGCTGGACGGCTCACCTTACGGCCCGTCCCTGCCGCCACCCAAGGAGCAACTGCTGCCCGGATGTCATCCACTCTAACGCGGGGAAGGCTTTATAAGTGGCGCTCTGCCACACAGACGTCGCCCTCTGCGCTTTGCTCCAGTTCCACGGCGTAGGCCCGGCTGCGGCGGTTGAGAGCCTCGCGGTCTTCAGGGAGACGAGTCAGTGAAGGTTCCTTACTACCTCACTCCATATAGCATGTTAATGCTGAGCGTTTGTGACAGCTGATATTAGGTATGAGTGTCATTCTAAAAGGAAAGAACTTTTGTCTCGCCAGACGATGAAATAAAACATTTCTTACAACATGTTTTGATATCTTAGGTATTTCTCAGCATAGTTAGCAATTAAAATTTAAACATCCGTCAAACGCTCCAGGAGGTTTACTTCGCGTTTTACATACTCAGTTGCAGTCATGTGCCGTGCGGGATTAGCCGAGCGGTCTAGGGCGCTGCAGTCATGGACTGTGCGGCTGGTCCCGGCGGAGGTTCGAGTCCTCCCTTGGGCATGGGTGTGTGTGTTTGTCCTTAGGATAATTTGGGTTAAGTAGTGTGTAAGTTTAGGGACTGATGACCTTAGCAGTTAAGTCCCATATGATTTCACACACATTTGAGCATCTGCAGCCATGTTTTTCAACCAATCTCTAACATCCTCTTTCAGTTTGTTGTCATTTCCACAACATTTCCGCTCAGAATATCCTAACATTTTGTGCAAGGATGGCAATTACACGACGCCAAGATTGGCTATAAGATGGATATTAAAAAATTTCACACTTAAACTGCTGAAGTAAGTTCTTAATTAATGCAACAGAAAGAACGTGAGCACCATCGAGAAGTAGCACAATGCCGCTGAATTTAGGGTTGACCTAGTGATGAGGCATTGTGGTTACCGAATTGGACTCACATTCGGCAGGACGACGGTTCAAACCCTTGTCCTGCCACTCTGATTTAGGTTTTGCGTGATTTCCCTTTATCGCTCCCGGTAAATGACGGGACGGTTCCTCTGAAAGGGCACGGCCGCCTTACTTCCCTAATCCGATAGGACCATGACCTCGCTGATCGCCCCCCTCCCCCAAATCAACCAACCAACTTAGGGTTGAAGTTAAAATCTTTTGGGTTGTTAGGCTGCTTCATATTTCTACTAAGCTGATTGACGTTTCGACCCCTCTGCTGGGATCTTCCTCAGGATCATCTGCTAGAACATACATACATACAACTTAGGGTTGCCAGGTACAAATTTAGAAAAGTCAGATTCGTCGTCGTATTTAGAGGGACATTTTCCCCTAGAAGCGGGCCACCTATTTTAATCAGAAATAGAATCAGATGGATATCTTCAGTCGTTTATTCGTAACCAATTAAAGTAATTTTGAATATGCTTAACGCAAAAAAGCCAGTAAACAGATATATAGCGTAGCAATTATGATAGCAGCTAAGAGCTCAGTCTTGTTCATCTTACCTCAAAATAAACTAAAATTTCTTTAGGAGACAAAACAAATAATTGGTCAGAAAACGGTAATCTACTCAGTAACTTACGCCATTTCATTGCTGATAATTTTAACGCAAGGGCAACAAGAGTTAAATACTTCAGCCGAGCGGTCTGAGGCGCTACAGTCATGGGCTGTGCGGCTGATCCCGGGGGAGGTTCGAATCCTCCCTCGGACATGGGTGTGCGTGTGTGTTTGTCCTTTGGATAATTTAGGTTAAGTAGTGTGTAAGCTTAGGGACTAATGACCTTAGCAGTTAAGTCCCATAAGATTTCACACACATTTTTTTTAATGTTTTATACTCGTACATAATACACGGAAGTTTCAGGTTGTAAAATCAAGATGTTAAAAAAGGTAAAACTAATGAACATATGAGAGCTCGTTAATTCACTAAAGTTGTAATTATTGAAGTCCCTGTAGATTAGCACTAAGCGTTTCGCAACATTTCTAGTTCCATCTCCTGGTGCCTCTATTGCTGTTACATGTAGCTACTGTAGTTTACGGTTGCAAGGTGTAATAGTCGACGCCGACTCGCAGTACTCTCAGCAACTATAAAAATGAAACCTTGCGTAACCACCTTTGGAGTGTGCCGTACCGGCAGGAATTGAGCAGTCTGCTGAATTCTCGCGGCTGTGACACAACGCTGCGAAAACACGATAGGCCGCTAGTTTCACGTAGTCTGCATACTGGCTTTATGGGACAGCCGTCGCAACCGCTTTAATCAATTTCGGACGTGTAATCGTCTCATGTAATCGTCTCACCACAGCACCGGCAGGCAAGACACTCAGGTTATCCAGATGAAACATTCACTAGTTACAACAGTAATGCTCTGGTTTGCGCAGGGCGTATGCGCATCTGATATTCAACGATATTGGTTTTAAAGGATTCCCACCAGTACGATACACACCAAAGGTGGTCGCGCAAGTTTTAATTTTTACAGTTGCCGAGAGTATTGCGGGTCGGCGTCGACCATTACACCTTGTCAATCGTAAAACTGCAGTAACTACGTGTAACAACAATAGAGGCACCAGAATATGCAACTAAAAATGTTGCGAAACCCGTAGTGCAAGTCTACAAGCAATAAGTGCAGCTATACCTATCCAGCTGTATGTTCATCAGTTTTACCTATTTTATCATCTGGATCTTAATGCTTGAAAGTTCCGTAAATTATGTATGAGTCATTGCAGCTAGACTTACTGACAACACATGACATGGACATCACAATAACATTCATTAATATACCCATACGGGTTGTCCCAAGAGGAGTGGCCAATATTCAACCATATCAAAGGAACGATCGTTCGAAGCAAAGACATCTAGCAAACGTGGGCTCTAAAATGCGTTCCTTAAGAGTCATGAGCATTTTTTGTGTAGCAAATATGTGTTTGACAGTAGTGAAGATGAAAAAGTTCTCATAGCTGTTGAGGTATGCATATTGGAGACCATGTGCCCTGAAACTTTTTTCTTGTTTTTCTCCATACTACTAGCTCCCAACATATAAAAAACAAAGTGGTTGCAGTAGAACAGACCTGATTCACAATATCGAAGATGAGCAAGTGCTCTTAGCTCTTATAATATACATTTTAGAGCCCGTATTTACTGAATTTCTTTGCTTCAAGTGATCGTTTTTGTCATATCCCTGAATACCAACCATTACTCCTGGGACACCCTGTACATCCTTATGCTACAACTCCGTATTATGTCATTAGCTTGGAGCGGATCTTATCTGTGCGTTTTCCACTTCATCGCTAGTAAGCCTAACAAAAGCCGGACGGTCTGGTCTTTCATATGTTTTGGTCGGACACATTGTTAAAAGTCAGATATACTCTGATGCAGCCAGTCACCTAACGTCATCTGAACTGCAAACCACGCTCTTTGTTTTGAGCGGCGTGGTCTAGTCGGTGAAGGCTCTGACAGTTGGCGGCTGCATTTGCGGTCAAACCTCTCGACAAAAAGTCGGTGAGTAGGGCGCTCTTTTAATCCTCAAACACTGGCCTACCTTTTTGGTGCTGGGAATTTGTTTGGTCTCTCTTGTTTTTGTTGCAATCTTCCTGGACGTTTACGCAAAACCCAAGTCGCGTCACCAGTAACAGTGTGTTTCAAAAACTAGTCGTACTGAGACGGAAAAGTCAGCGCAACTCCCATTCGTTGTTCTTGTGTTCATCTGTCAAAAGTCGACGTATCAACCTGATACGCCCTTTTCTATAGACCAATACACCCCTAAGAACATAAATTCATGAAATTTGGGAAAGGACAAGTTTAGTCCACCAAATATGAAACTGTAACATTTTAATTTTTTCCTGTAGTAATATAAATTTCGTAACAAATGGCTATAGTAATTGAAATGCATTGCCTTTACTTATAGTATATTCAATCCAATGAGTATATACAGGTTGTCCCAGAAATATTGCAACAAATGTTTACAGGAGGCGGGGCACATCTCATGGGCTGAGAACTGCATCTCTGCAAATGTCAGGAATAAGTGTTAGCAGAGGCCCAGATCGGAAAGGAAACAAGAAAGAAATTGGTCCATCATATTTCGGGCTTGTAGCCGGATCACGTTGACATCTTGGCACGATATTTCGGCTAACAAACATGCAGCCATCTTCAGGTGAGTACGCCGGGAAAACTTCAAGATACACAAGAAAGAAATTCATTTGAACCATTTCTTGAAAATAATGAGTACATATGGTGACGACATGAATACAGGTCTGACGATACAACACGTGCTCGAAGTTTGTACCATCAGACGCCACGCATGTCTGACACCGACGGAACTTTGATTGCTGGACACTTTCCAACACATCGGGAGGATCTTTGATTGTCGCAGATGCGCAGACGATTCCTGTGACGAGATCGATTTCAGATGCCACAGAATCGCAATACGTGAGTTATTTCATGGCTCCCACAGAAATAAATCAAGGTTCGATTAATCCGGTGAGCATGGGGACCAGGAAACCCGTACAACACGCCCATTCCATTGATGCGGGAATGAACCGTTCAAATACCTACGAACAGGTAGTCGAAAATTATCCGGCGCCCCGTCGCATTGGAACCACATACTGTGCCTCGCATTTGCTGAAACGTCTTCAAGCAAGCAGGGAATAATCTGTTCCAGAAGGGTCTGGGAAGCCACGGTGGTCAAGCGGAGTGGTAAAAACTTTGGCCTGACTAAGAAGTCGCAGACCAAACCCATCCGAACATTAACCTTGAAGCGATATTGTTCCGCGTGGTGCCGTACACCGTGGGGGTTGTCTGGTGCCCACAAATGCTCATTGTCGTGATGAAATAGTCCATCCTTTGTAATATGGCTTCATCAGCGAACAATGTATAAGCTGGGAGATGCATATCTCGTCCCGTTTGTTGCAGAAACCATTGTGCGAAACGCACGAGTGCAGGATGGTCATCGGTTGCAATAACTGCGCACTTTTAAGATGAAAGGCTTGCAACGATTCGGTGTTTAAAACACGCCGGATATTGCTACGAGATATTCTTAAGTCCGAGGCAACGGCACATACGTTAGGCTCGGATTAGTCTCCACGGCATCCAGCACAACTTCTTATCTAACAACCGAACGCACCGATCATGGCCTGCCCTTACTAGCCCCACCACTTCTTAATCATCTACACTTTCACAAATTTCTATTGAGACGGGCAGACAAACTGTGCTGTGGTTGATATCTGTGTGGAAAGCGTTCCCAATAAATGGATCCGGCAGCTTGTCCATTGCACTCAACTATTCCATACATTAAGAGCATGTCTGCAGACTCACCGTTCGTATACTATTACATGCTCCTCGTATGCTGGCTTGCGCTCGACTGAAGGAATCCTCACGTTCTCTTCCAGTACTCTCCTATACAGCACTACCTATTGACATACTACGACGTTTGCGGCCATGAATAAAGAAAACGAATCAACACAGCCGTTTCGTCAAAGAAATTTATTTCAAAAGACTAGATTCGGGGCAACACTTACGCGAAACTACTCTTTTGTTTTATAGTGGACATGAAGATGGCGGAAGTGTTGAGCTGAAATTATTCGTTCGAAATAGATTTCTTTGGTGATACGACTGTGGTAGCTCGTTTTCTTTATTTGTATCACCAGCCACTGTCCCACGTCCTCGAGAAAGATGGACTTCTACAAGATTTTCGGCCATGGGCTGCTATGCATTCCTCAATCCGCATGATGGGCCCCACTTCCTCTAGAAGTTTGTCGCAACATTTCTGGGACACCCCGTATGTACTACCTTGTCTCAGTCCATGGAGGTAAGAATAAGGGGAAATGGCGCTACGTATCCCAGCCGTACTACGTTTTGAAGCCATGGGGGCGTGGCTCGCTGCCATGACACTCTGACCAAAACATTGCCAGTGTGCTATAGCGCTGCGTGTATTACAGTCGCTAATTGCACCATATACGCATGTAACGTCATCAGGTTGGTTGTTTCAAAGTTTTTGTTTAAAATAAAATCTCACAAAGGCGAAATTCCGCGTTTATTCTGATTAAGAATAGTTTTTAATGCAATATTACGAATAGCTAGCCTTCAATGTAAACGATACAATTTTGTTAATTCACCCCTAATAAACGTGTATCACAAACTAAATAATAGAAACTGAAAACTAAGTTAGCTATACCCTCCCTCCAAAGCCCCATAAATACATCTTGTTTGTAATACGTACTGGAACATTTCAGTTACGTTACACTACTGGGAAACACTGTTCATTACCACCAATATTTACTGAAATACGGTAGATAGAATGGCAAATCTGCACAGTGTCCTGTTTAGGCCTATACTTTACGCCAGTTAATGTAGTGTTAGCTTTTAATTTGGTACATGATGAAGACAAAGTGAGTTACTCAACACTTGGATTATCGACGATACGTACGTATTATACTGAAACGTGAACTTGAAAACTAAGAATTTAATTTTTTGAATTGACATACCTTTTGCAAATGTTTTAGGTGCGTAGGGAAAACTGATGGTACAGCATTTTCTCGGAGCCTTACTGTTGAAAGGGAAGTTCGTCTATGTCCTCTTCTCGGAAATGCTGAGAACATATAGTGCTCCATTTACACGCACGCCAATTCTTCCTCCTCACGGCATTCTCCCACAGAGCTTTCCGACTTTCATTTTTAGGAAATCTAAAATCATACAGGAGAAATACACGCTATAGTACAAGTACCGATGTAGCACACGTTCATTCACAATGAAGTTGTAAAATCACACTTAACGAGACAACTTACACATGAAATGTTATTCCCTTCGATTTCGCATCACAATCAGAACGATTCGTACATCCGAACACCACACAAGTCACCATAATAGCGCAAAATCCTTCCAAAAGCGAGCGACAAGCCTATGCACACAAGCTTACAGCAGCAATGTTTTGGTCGGACTGAGATGGCTACCCTCGGCTTCACATAGCTTCGCAGCTGTGACGTCACGGCGTCTCCCTCTATTCTTACCTCCATGTCTCAGTCAATAGGAATATGCATTATCTTTGGATGCACATTGCCGGAGACTCTGCAAACACTATGACACAGCCAACTTTATCTCTGGCGTCGGTATAGTAATCAGCCAACTACTGTTCTTTAAACGTACGTTACTATATTGCAAATGGAATGTATTCATTAATGTCAATATAAGATTCCTTAATGTCACGCTTCGTTGTATCTTTCGCAGTGTAAATTCCAGAGATTTTGACTGCGCTCTTGTAAAATTAAAGAGCGAAAGTGGCCAATAAAACATACTGAGTGCGACTTATGGCTGATGTCGAAAACTTAATAATGAAACAAATTCTAAATAAAACTTCATTCTTATAATTTCCTAAAACTATGGTTATCTGTCTTTAAATTTCGTAAGGAAAACTATCCTTGCATTCAGAAACCATACTGCACTGCGATCCTTGGAATTCATATTTTGCCACACGTTTCAAAATTTCAGAAACAGTAAACGACTGTTCCTCTTAGTTGTTAGCGTCACACTGACGCCAACGATTAGAAAAGTCTATGACACGGCAGCGGGCATGGAGCGAGGGGGTAGGGGAGGGGGTGTAGGGGGGAGGAATCGCGCGACTCGTAAGATCAAAACGTTCTTTACTCACAGAATGACCCTCATTTACAGTCTGATTCAAGTAATAATAACTTCGAGTGGCTCAGCAGCGTAGTTTAAGTCTTTCGATTGGACGCCACTTCGGCGACCTTTGTTTCACCTAACCTATGCAAGTAGTTAGTTGGCATCTGGATTTAAAGCCAAAAGTCTCCAAGCAGACACCACAGCGCTTCGCTCTCTGCGACGATAAAACTGATTAAATTTCTGTCTCATAAAAATCATGAATATATCTGAAATTCACTTACACTCGAAATTTCTACTGGGGCATTCCGTAATGATGTCACAAACTTTCAGGGATTATGGAAACGGATAAATGTGTCAATCTGAGGTATAAGCAAAACAAAAACCAGTAAACATGGGCTAAAGGCGTATACCTTAAGAACTATCAGCACTTGTTGATCTTCCTAATGCGAAACACATCGCTTCTATTGAACAAGCGCCCGCAGCTCCTAAGGTATGCGTTTTACAGCCCGTGATTACTAGACATTTTTTTCTTGTTATGGATTTTAGAGCGCATGCTTACTAGACTTTCTTTGTTTTGGTCCATACCATTGACCCTGAAAGTTGCCTACCCTGCAATAGTGGCAACAACAGTACTCCACTGTCGGAGGTAACAAAAGGATTTTCCCTTATAACTTTCGACCGGGGCATTTATGGACTACGGTCCCTCATCTATAACTTCTTTTATCGTTCTCCATCACGTTTTTGTTTTCTGAGTCATCAGTCTTATCACTGGTTTGATGTGACCGGCTACGGATTTCTCTCCTGTGCCAACTTCTTAATCTCAGAGTAGCACTTGCAACCTACGCCCTCAATTATTTGCTGGATGTATTCCAATGTCTATCTTCCTCTACACTTTTTGTCTTCTACAGCTCCCTGTAATACCATGGAAATCATTCCCTGATGTCTTAACAGATGTCCTATCATCTTGTCCTTTCTCCTTTGAGTGTTTTCTACATATTCCTTTCCTCTCAGATTCTGCGCAGTGCCTCCTCATCCCTTACCTTATCAGTCCACCTAATTTTCAACATTCGTCTGTAGCGCCACACCTCAAATACTTCGATTCTCTTCTGTTCCGGTTTACCCACAGTCCCTGTTTCTCTACCATACAATTCTGTGCTCCAAACGCACATTCACAGAAATTTCTTCCTCAAAATAAGGTCTATGTTTTGCTAGTCTGCTTTTGATGTTCTTCTAACTCCGTCCGTCATTTGTTATTTTGCTGCTTAGGCAGCAGAATTCCTTAACTTCATCAGAGTTGCCTTTCTAGTGCCTTTACCTTTCCTAAAGCCAAACTGATCGTCATCTAACACATTCTCAATTTTCTTTTCCATTCTTCTGTATATTACTGTTGTCAGCATCCTGGAGGCATGAGCTTCTAAGCTGATCGTTTAATAATACTCAAACTTGGCAGCTCTTGCAGTCTTCGGAATTGTGTTGATGTTATTTTTCCGAAAGTCAATGGTATATCGCCCGACTCATACATAGTAGACACCAGCTTGATTAGTCAAATGGTTCAAATGGCTCTGAGCACTATGCGACTCAACTGCTGAGGTCATCAGTCGCCTAGAACTTAGAACTAATTAAACCTAACTAACCTAAGGACAGCACACAACACCCAGCCATCACGAGGCAGAGAAAATCCCTGACCCCGCCGGGAATCGAACCCGGGCGTGGGAAGCGAGAGCTTGATTAGTCGTTTCGTTGCCACTTCCCCCAATGATTTCAGAAATTCTCATGGAGTCTTATCTATCCCTTCTGCCGTATTTGATCTTAAGTGCTTCAAAACTATTTTAAATTCTGTTTCTAATACTGGATGCCCTATCTCTTAAAAATCGAGTCCATCATTATCAATTACTAAAACCGTCAAGATCGCAATAACCATTTATTTAAAAACGATAACCGGTTTTGGTCTTTATACTGACCATCATCAGATATAATGCACCATATTGTTGCCGCTGTTTGGTGCGCTAGGTCTGATGATGGCCAGCATAAAGGCCGAAACCGGTTATCATTTTTAAATAAATGATTATTGGGATGTTGACTATTTTATAAATTGATAATTTGTGATAGATCGCTCCAAACAATTTTATCTAAATTTACTTCTCCGTCATCCCTGTAACATTATCACAGAATCACCCTGTATAGTATCACTAAGTATGCAAAAAACTGTTCTTTAATTAGCTATGAAGCTGTGTCGATTTTTCTGAATATGGATGGAATTGTATTGGTTTTTCTGACTGTGGCTTTCCTCCCCATAAAACCATTTCAAACTTTCACGTAATACACACAATGATCCAAAGGTCCATTAACCCTTAAAAATGTCTTAATTCACGTAATAATGTACGTAGAGAGGCAAGAGCTGACACATGTGCCTGAACAGAAATGGGTATAATTGAAACCAAAAACGAATGCCAAAACTGGCCAACAGATGGCGCTGGACAGCAACACGTCAGTGTCGCCGCGTTAGAATCATGTCTGCGTGACGGGTGCAAGGAGTGCCGATGTGTTACAGATTGTGTCATCCCCAGCCCAGCTGATAAACACCTGCTGGAAAGTACTACTTTTACTTAAGGTAGTGCTTCAGTCCGTTCTACTTTACGTGTGGAAGATATTTTGCCCACATCGTTTGGTGAGGATTGCGTGCTGAACCGCCACTTTGGTCCTGCTTGGCCTCCCATGTTCCCAGACCTCAATCCGCGTGATTATTATTTGTTGGCTACCTGAAGTCGCACGTCTACCGCTATCATCAGATGTCATTATGAGTGCTGAAAGAAAACATCCGGCGGCAGTTTCTCGCCATACCTACTGGTACGTTGTTTCAAATCGTTTCAAATGGTTCTGAGCATTATGGGACTTAACATCTGTGGTCATCAGTCCCCTAGAACTTAGAACTACTTAAACCTAACTAGCCTAAGGACATCACACACATCCATGCCCGAGGCATCTACATCTACCACATCTACATGTATACTCCGCAAGCCACCCAACGGTGTGTGGTGGAGGGCACTTTGCGTGCCACTGTCATTACTTCCCTTTCCTGTTCCAGTCGCGTATGGTTCGCGGGAAGAACGACTGTCTGAAAGCCTCCGTGCGCGCTCGAATCTCTCTAATTTTACATTCGTGATTTCCTCGGGAGGTATAAGTAGGGGGAAGCAATATATTCGATACCTCATCCAGAAACGCACCCTCTCGAAACCTGGCGAGCAAGCTACACCGCGATGCAGAGCGCCTCTCTTGCAGAGTTTGCCACTTGAGTTTATTAAACATCTCCGTAACGCTATCACGGTTACCAAACAACCCTGTGACGAAACGCGCCGCTCTTCTTTGGATCTTCTCTATCTCCTCCATCAAACCGATCTGGTACGGATCCCACACTGATGAGCAATACTCAAGTATAGGTCGAACGAGTGTTTTGTAAGCCACCTCCTTTGTTGATGGACTACATTTTCTAAGCACTCTCCCAATGAATCTCAACCTGGTACCCGCCTTACCAACAATTAATTTTATATGATAATTGCACTTCAAATCGGTCCGCACGCATACTCCCAGATATTTTACAGAAGTAACTGCTACCAGTGTTTGTTCCGCTATCATATAATCATACAATAAAGGATCCTTCTTTCTATGTATTCACAATACATTACATTTGTCTATGTTAAGGGTCAGTTGCCACTCGCTGCACCAAGTGCCTATCCGCTGCAGATCTTCCTGCATTTCGCTACAATTTTCTAATGCTGCAACTTCTCTGTATACTACAGCATCATCCGCGAAAAGCCGCATGGAACTTCCGACACTATCTACTAGGATTCGAACCTGCGACCGTAGCAGTCGCGCGGTTCCGGACTGCGCGCCTAGAACCGCTAGACCACCGCGGCCGGCTGGTACGTTGTATAATGCTGTTCACAACATTATTCCTCGACTACAAATATTGCTGATGAATGACGGCCGACGTGTTCAGGATTTGTTATGAAGAACGTCTTTGCTAAAAATCAATTGTTATGCTGATTATTGGTTTTGTATCACATGAAGCACCATCTGTTGGTAATTTTGTGCACATTGTTGATTTCAATAAAGCCACATGGCATTTCAAGCAAGTGTGTCAATTGTTACCTCTCTAGCTACATCATTCCGTGAAGTACTGAATTTTCAGATTTGAACGGACTTTTGGGACACACTGTCTAAAGAAATTTTGAACTCACTGAAGTGAGACTTTTTTGTTCTGCGTAGACACGTTGACTCGGACAAAAGAGAGTACTGTAGAGAGTGCAAAGTGCAGCACGAAAAATGGATGCCGGACATGGATTTCAGAAGAAAAACATTTCGGTTGAGCTGACAGGGTAAAACGGCACTGGGCTGGTCACCAGTAGAAGGAAGACTCCAAGGACGGAAGGAAGAAAGGTTAGTATTTAACATCCCATCGACGAGGAGGCCTTTCAAAATAAAGCACAAGCTTGCGTTGTGGGAACGGTGGGGGAGGGAATCAACCATGCCCTTTCAAACGAAGCACCCCGTAATTCTCCTTAAGCAGTTTAGGGGAATCATGTAATACCTAAATCTGGATAGCCAGACAGGGATCTGAACCGTTATCCTCGTAAATACGAGTCCAGTATCTTAACTAAAGACTCTAAGAGTACATTTAAAGACTCTAAGAGAACATTTAAAGACTCTAAGAGAACATTTATTATGCTGCAGCCTCGCTGCTCGCACATCGCACCTCACTGATCCTCAGGAAACGTATTACGCTTACGCTGCAGCCCCGCTGCTCGCCGGGAGTAATGACCGTGCAGCTGTTCACATAGCTATGGGAGTGTTAACAGAGACAAACACGGCATGGCTGGAGTCACTTTGAAGTAGCCAATCATGGCTCATGTTTCAGGATATATGGCGAAATGAGCTTGTTTCATCAAGGGGCCACGTTGGCGAGCAGCTAGCAGCGAGGTGGCAAGGACTGTAATATGGTTTACTGGACAATTTGAGCAAAGAAAAGAGAAGGCTTGATGGTGTCAAGAGGATTGATAGAATTCGGTGGTCTCTGATTCTACATACGACTGAAATGGATAGTTATAGATGACGGCTTCATAAAACACTTTTTATTGTTGATTGGCCAAACGGTTTATCTGTTTTATCTCACCTACTCACTTTGAAGAAGCACTCAACTTACAAAAGAAATAAGAAATTGAATTTTACGCTTATGATATGCCCTCACCAAAAATTTTCACATCCTGGAGATATCTAGAAGTGATAATTATCTCAGATCGGTCAGGACGAGAGTCCACGAGGCTGTTTAGGTATACTACAGCCATCGGGAGCCACCAGCAGGATACAGATATGTGTACATTCCTGTTAACACGGCTGTTATCGTATTGAAATATGGAAGTGTCCACCGCATACCAATCGTGTAGATGAACACGGCATGAATGTGAAGTCAAGGTACGAAAAACACTCATAAAATATCATAGAATCACTTCCGGCTTGATATACGCCATCCTCACAATGGGTGGTTAAACGCCTCGTTGGGTGGTCAGTGCACACCTATTGTTTGGCGGACGGTACTTCTGGTACCATTACCGTTTCTCACCTTACGCGTACTTGCATCGTTCTCCAATGGAGTGTGAACAACTAGTTATATTGCTCCGTATGAGCTTTGATTTCCCTGATATTCTTGTGGCAGACATTTCGCGAAACTTAGGTGACTGTAAGGTGTATGTTATTGTCATTTCTTGCGACGTTTTTTAAACCCAATCTTTCGTGGATGAATTTAATTTTCTTGATATTATTCCAATGAATCTGAGTCAGGCATCTGTACAGTTAATGTAATGTGGCCATTACAATTTATGTCACTCCAGATGGCTACTCCCAAGTATGCTACCGTTGTTACTATTTGCAGGGGCTTTTAGCCAATAGAACACTGTGACAGCGATCGGTCTCTTCGCCTATTTGTTGGTTCAAATGGCTCTGAGCACTATGGGACTTAACATCTATGGTCATCAGTCCACTAGAACTTAGAACTAATTAAACCTAACTAACCTAAGGACAGCACACAACACCCAGCCATCACGAGGCAGAGAAAATCCCTGACCCCGCCGGGCATCGATCCCGGGAACCCGGGCGTGGGAAGCGAGAACGCTACCGCACGACCACGAGTTGCGGGCTCGCCTATTTGTGCTCAACGTTACATTTATTTATAGTCAGTGTCAAGCGACATCTCCTTTCATATGTGATCGATCCTCTACAGGACTTCCTGCATTCCTCTACAGTCTTCTGGCATTGCAACCTTCTTAGAGGCACAGCATCGTCTGTGAATATTCTCACGTATTTTCTTAGAATTATGTAAGTTTCTGAGGAGTAAAATCAAAAGCGTACATTTGTATTTAGGATTATATTTAGCCATGAAATTAAATTATTTTTAAAAAGTCATCTACTGTTTCGTGCGGCTGCAATACTGACTGCCGAAGGCACTATAATTACAATCTCTTTTTTTCAAATACTAGCATGAACATGTTATACATTGTGTTGAGGAGTTGGTGAAACGAAAATATGAACAACATCTTCCTCACACAGTCCAAACCAACATTAATACTTTGTAGACAGTACTACCGCATCGATGACAGCGTAACTGAGGAAATATGCTTCAATGTGACACGAAAATGCCTTCTCCTACGTAGACAACGCAACAGACCAAAATTTGCTTCATTATTCATTTTGCAACAATAAATGAATTAATTGACACCACAACAAAAAACACCAACTACGTAATATATATATATATATATATATATATATATATATATATATATATATATATATACAACAAAAATACAGTATAGGCCCTATCGCAGTGTTGTACCAATTACGTAGTTGGTGTTTTTTGTTGTGGTGTCAATTAATTCATTTATTGTTGCAAAATGAATAATGAAGCAAATTTTGGTCTGTTGCGTTGTCTACGTAGGAGAAGGCATTTTCGTGTCACATTTATATATATATATATATATATATATATATATATATATATATATATATATATATGCGAATGAGCCTATTAGGACTACGCAAAGTACTTAGTGAGGTGCATTTGCCTTTCTTTGTCCCCATACTTCATTCATTCTTTTGCTGTGGGCTTCTTGTCTTTCTTGGGACCACGTTGTTCCAGTCTTCTTCTTTGGTTTCTCTTCTTGGTCAACGTACCACTTGTGAATTTTGGATCTGAAGATTTCCCTGTTTCGAATATCCTGTGGTGTAATTCCTGCTAGTTTCATATCTGATTTGATTTCGCCAATCCATTATTATTATTATTATTGTTATTATCAGTAGTAGTAGTAGTTCTGCCAGTGGTCAGACACATAGCTTTGCTAGGAGTCTAGCAATCAAAATAATTTACAAACAGGAAGCCTATTATTGTGCACAAACTTTAACTTGTTGGATTTCCAATGGGTTTGCGGAGTGCACGTGAGAGTATAGGTGAAGTAAATGTAGCTAAGGAGAGGAGTGGTGCAGCGAAAAAAAAAAAAAAAAAAAAAAAAAAAAAAGAAAGAAAAGCTCTGAGCACTATGGCACTTAACATCTGAGGTCATCAGTCCCCTACTAGAACTTAGAACTACTTAAACCTAACTAACCTAAGGACATCACAAACATTCCTGCTGGAGGGAGGATTCGAACGTGCGACCGTAGCAGCAGTGCGGTTCCAGACTGAAGCGCCGAGAACCGCTCGCCCACTGCGGCCGGCCGGTGCAGTGACAGCATGCTTTGAAGCAATTTTCTGTCCTCATTGTGGGTAGTTAGTTTTCTTTTCTGAGAGAGAATTTTAGGTAGCACTGGGCATTTCTTCATCAATCTATACAAAAGTTGTTAGAAAAAAGCATGGTTAGCTGTCTCGTTGCCACATTGCCACATTAGTTCATGGTGTAATGAAACATTCACAAAAACTAAATATCATTCACTTTGTGTCATTTTAAAACCGAAACACCTAGAAGAACGTTTCTTCATTCTTAAGTTTAGTTAGGCAGAAATGGTGATGACTGGTTGAGCAGGCTGGACGCGCAGGGAGCGGGTGGCGTGGGAGAGGGAAGGAGGGGGTTGAAGCGGCGGTGTTACTAGCTAGCTTCAACATCTGTCTGATTACACTCAGGGGTAACGGTCTTATGAAGTTTGGGAACCACTGCTCTAGAAAAAATCTATGGTGCTTCGCAATTCGTGTTACAGACTTGTAGGGGTTGCAGAGAGGATTTAGTAGGTAAAGTTCCGATAGGGAACCAATTTCTGGAAATGTAGTGTTTGGACGTAAAGTAAGCCTGAATGTCAGGTCACCATCAAGTTTAGAATAGTATCTTTGGATAATGATGAAATCGATGAGAAAGCTCATCTTTCTTCGAGTCGACGACAAATAACTTTCGTTCCAGTAAACGAAAAGGTCATTCATGCGAATCCGAAAACTTCACACGTCGTAGGCTGTGGATGAAAAAAATGGTTCAAATGGCTCTGAGCACTATGGGACTTAACATCGGTGGTCATCAGTCCCCTAGAACTTAGAACTACTTAAGCCTAACTAACCTAAGGACATCACACACATCCATGCCCGAGGCAGGATTCGAACCTGCGACCGTAGCAGTCGCGCGGTTCCGGACTGAGCGCCTAGAACCGCTAGACCACCGCGGCCGGCAGTCTGTGGATGAAGCTTAAGAATTCTCAAGCATGACAGGAAGGTAAGAACGAATTACAATCATTAAAACTATATTGCAGTGTTGCCTTAGTGCGATATGGCCGAACGTGGCGAAAAAGTTGATATTCGTGTAGCGTGCAGAAGCGAGTGATCGAAAGCGATCCGACCTTCATTTCACATCCAAACGGAACATTTCCGGACACTGGTACCTAATCAGAACTTTATGTAACATGCCCTTCTGCCTTTGATAGAATTTGAACATCGTGTGCAAATAACACTCCCTTGTGGTACTCCCGAAACTGCCCTAACTGCTTCGTCCCGTTAGAAAGAACGCTCTGAATCCAGTCACACATCTGACCTAATAATCGGTACGCTCGTATTTTATTTCTCGAACGAGAGGAAGGAAGGAAGATCAGGATTTAACGTCCCGTCGACGTCGAGGCCATTAGAGGCGGAGCACAAGTCCTGATTCAAGAATGGGGAAGGAAATCGGCCATGCCATTTCAAAGGAATCATCCCGACATTCTTCTGGAAGGCTTTACGGTAGTCACGGAAAACCCAAATCAGCATCGCCGTGCGCGGGTTTGAACCGTCAGAAGTGCTAACCATTGCGTTATCACGATCTGTCGGGGCTGAATCAAACGCCTTTCCGCGATGCACGGTAACCGACGTTAACCTGGGCGCCCTTGTCTATGACGATCTGCACTTCATGACCGAACAGAGCAAACTGTATTTTGCAACATGTTCGCTGACGAAATCCATGATGATTTTTAGAGAAGAGATTATCCTTCACCAATAAATTGTGATACGTCCGCATAATTCCACGATAATGTGTGCATCTGTCCGCTGATCATTCTTGAAAACGGGAATGACCTGTGGTTTTTTTCTTAATCGTCTGGTACATTTCGCCGATCCAACGACCAACAACAAATTGGTGCTACGTGCGCAGCACATTCTTTTGCATAATTTCTGTGCCGGCCGAAGTGGCCGTGCGGTTAAAGGCGCTGCAGTCTGGAACCGCAAGACCGCTACGGTCGCAGGTTCGAATCCTGCCTCGGGCATGGATGTTTGTGATGTCCTTAGGTTAATTAGGTTTAACTAGTTCTAAGTTCTAGGGGACTAATGACCTCAGCAGTTGAGTCCCATAGTGCTCAGAGCCATTTGAACCATAATTTCTGTAGAAGCCCATATGTATCTGATCCGTTTTTCTTATTATTTATTTATTTATTGTTCCGTGGGACCAAATTAAGGAGAAATCTCCATGGTCATGGAACGAGTCAATACATGAAATTATAACACGATATTAGAAACAGATAAAATGAAATATAAGTAACATATTCAGGCGACAATTCGTAAATTTAAATAAAGAAAATCAACAATGTAACACTTGAATTTGCTTAATTTTTCAGCTCTTTCAGGAACTCCCCTGCAGAATAGAAGGAGTGAGCCATGAGGAAACTCTTCAGTTTAGACTTAAAAGTGTTTGGGCTACTGCTGAGATTTTTTAATTCTTGTGGTAGCTTATTGAAAATGGATGCAACAGAATACTGCACTCCTTTCTGTACAAGAGTCAAGGAAGTGCATTCCACATGCAGATTTGATTTCTGCCTAGTATTAACAGAGTGAAAGCTGCTAACTCTTGGGAATAAGCTAATATTGCTAACAACAAATTACATTAAAGAAAATATATACTGCGAGGGCAACGTCAGAATTCCTAGACTATTGAATAGGGGTCGACAAGAGGTTCTCGAACTTACACCACACATAGCTGGAACAGCCCGTTTTTGAGCCAAAAATACCCTTTTTGAATCAGAAGAATTACCCCAAAAAATAATACCATATGACATAAGTGTATGAAAATATGCGAAGTAGACTACTTTTCGTGTTGAACTGTCACTTATTTCAGATACTGTTCTAGTGGTAAATAAAGCAGCATTTAGTTTCTGAAAAAGATCCTGAACATGGGCTTTGCACAACAGCTTACTATATATCCGAACGCCTAGGAACTTGAACTGTTCCGTTTCGTTTATAATATGCCCATTCTGTCTGATCAAAATATCAGTTCTTGTTGATTTGTGAGTTAGAGACTGTAAAAACTGAGTCTTACTGTGATTTGGCATCAAATTATTTTCCACGAGCCACGAACTTATTTCATGAACTACATTATTTGATACTGTTTCAATATTACACACAAGATCCTTCACTACCAAGCTGGTGTTATCAGCAAAGAGAAATATTTTTGAATCACCTGTAATATTAGAAGGCATATCATTTATATAAATAAGAAACAGCAGTGGCCCCAGACCGACCCTTGGGGAACGCCCCAGTGAACAGTGCCCCATTGGGACTGAACATCACTGCCACTCTCAATATTTCGGAGAATTACCTTCTGCTTTCTGTTCTTAAAGTAAGAGGCGAACCAATTGTAAGCTACTCCACTTACTCCATAATGGTCCAACTTTTGCAGTAATATTTTGTGGTTAACACTGTCAAAAGCCTTCGTTAAATCAAAGAAAACACTTAGCGTTCGCAACCTTTTATTTAATCCGTCCAAAACCTCACAGAGAAAAGAGAATATAGCATTTTCAGTTGTTAAACCATTTCTAAAACCAAACTGTACATTTGACAGCAAATCATGTGAATTTAAATGCTCCAGTAACCTTGTATATACAACCCTCTCGATAACTTTAGCAAACACCGATGGCATAGAAATAGGTCTATAATTGTCAACATTATCCCTGTCTCCCTTTTTATAAAGTGGCTTCACTACCGAGTACTTTAATCGGTCAGGAAACCGACCACTCCTATAGGAAAAGTTACAGATATGGCTAAGTACTGGGCTAACATACATAGAACAACACTCAGATACTCCGTCATATCCATGAGAGTCTTGGTCTTTAGTGATTTAATTATTAACTCAATCTCGCTCTTGTCAGTATCATGGAGGAGCATTTCAGGTAACAGTCTCAGAACACTTTTTTCTACGTTGCATATCCCTTTCCACTGTTCGACAATTTCTGTCGACTTTTTTTCCGGCGTTCGTGAAATTATTGAACGGATGAACGGTACTAGTATCTTCCACGGTGAAAAAGTCCCGGAAGACGGAATTCAGTATTTCGGCCTTCTCTCTGTCATCTTCAGTTTCCGTACCGACGCGACACACCTACAGTAGCCGTAATCTGCTTAACGATGAACTGGCGATCGCTGGGAGTTGGACAGTTGCTGAAGCGGCAGCAGTGGAAACGACCGAGCGCGCGGCCCGGGGCTTACCGGTGACAAACAGCAGCGCCAAGACGAGATAATGCCTGGCGTGCTGTGAGGGCGGGCCCGTTGATTGCCGCTACAAGCTGCGCGTGAATTATACACGCGGCGCGACACAGACGCTCAAATTAAATTGAACCGCCGCGCCGGCGACGCGCCCACCGGCCCAAAATATTCGGGGCTTTGCGAAGTAGACAGGTTTCATTTTCAGATGGCCGCATCACACGTGACGTGGAATTGTCGCCTCGTCACGCCGACCCACCCTCGATGAACACACGTATACATTCCTCTTTTTTTAATTTTTTTTTTCGGGCCCGGATCGTCCCGCACCTTGCGAACACGTCGTGTCGCTTCTGTCCTTTGATCACACCTGTCGCTTCCGGTGGGAGGCAGGATATCCGAGAGCGGCGTAATTTGCGCCACTAAATGTTGTCGCGCCAGTGGGCCTAAATTAGTCGATGAAGAATTCAAGGCCGATAAGCTTAACTGAGCCCTCGAGTACAGACCAGTCGAAGTTCTAATCGCAGGTGGAGCGTGTTACTACTACCGAATGCGGAGCCCACTTACTGTACGTTATGTAGCTAAAACGGAGCATTAAAGTTTGACTGCCTCATTTGTTTCCGATATGATACCGTAGGGAGTAGATTTGTTCAATTCTTTTCAGTCTTCAGTGAGACAGAGAGGTTGATAATAACCATAAAATTCCAAAACCGCATACTAATGTGACATTGCATCCAGAGTGAAATTGAAGTAAAATTACATGATGTACTGAGTGAAATGTACAGTCTAATGAGTGCAAATGTCGTGTGACTAGGGCACCCCGTCGGGTAAACTGTTCGCCGGGTGCAAGTCTTTCGACTTGACGCCACTGCGACGACTTGCGCGTCGATGGGGATGAAATGATGATGATTAGGACAACACAACACCCAGTACCTGAGCAAAGAAAATCTCCGACCCAGCCGGGAATCGGACCCGGGCCCTGAGGATTGACGTTCTGTCGTGCTGACCACTCAACTACCGGGGGCTGATGGTTTAATGAGTACAGAATATGGACTGAGAGTAAATCGGAGACACACGAAAGTAATGAGAAGTAGCATAAATCAGAACAGCGAGGATCTTAACATCAGGATTGATAGTCACGAAGTAGATGAAGAAATAAATTGCCTAGGCAGCAAAATAACCAATGGCGGATGAAGCAATAAGGACATCAAAAGCATCACTGGCAAAAAAGGCATTCCTGGCGAAGAGGAGTCTACTAGCATCAAACATAGAACTTAATTTGAGGAAAAAATTACTGAGAACGTACATTTGGAGCACAGCATTGGATGGTACTGAAACACGAATTGTGGGAAAACCGGAACAAAGGAGAATCGAGGCATTTTTGAAACAGGTGAGCCTAACAGCTTTTGATGTGTACCCGGTACCACTTCATCTCCTGCACCCCCCTTTTCATCTCAGAGTATTGCTTACACTCAGTGTTCTCGATTATGTTTATGATTTATTCCTGCACGCGGCTTCCCCACAGCATTTGACCTCTAAGGATCCCTATATCCCTGTTTAAGTTGTTCCATGGTGTCTTGGACATATCCCAGCATTTTGTCCTTTCTTCTAGTCAGTATCACCCATCCATTCATTTCCTCATCTATACTGCGGAGTTTCTCCTGATATGTTCTTCTATCAGTCTACTTAATTCTCAGCATTGCTCTGTTACATTATTTCTCTAACATCTAAGTTCGCAGCTTTTCCCATTTTACCACAGTTATGGTTCATTCCGTGTAGAGCTGCAGATGTACTTTCACTTATTAAGACCTATGGTGGCTACTTGTTTTAACGAGGGTTACTCTCTTTACTTGGGGTAGTCTCGTCTTGCTTCGATCGTCATGCGTTATTTTCCTTCCAATGCAACCCAGTTCGTTCACCTTGTCTAATACGTGCTCTCCAGTTTTGATAATTTTGATGTTAACTTTATCATTTCTCCTACTTTTCATTAGTTTATTCTTTACCATCAACCCATGTTGTTTTCCCACTAGCTAGTTCATTCGTATCAACAGGTCCTATAGTAATTTTTCTTCATTTTGAATGAGGATAAGAATGTTACCAGCGAAGATACTACTAATATCTTACTCCTGAAGCCCCCTGTTATATCTGCCATTACTTATTGGACGTACAAGTTGAAAAGTAGAGAAGAGAGACTGCACGCTTGTCTTATACGACGTTTAGTCACAACACTTCGCCCATGTTATTTAGTTGTTATTACTCTGTCTGGCTATTTTACATATTTTACATTACTCGTTCCTCACTAAACCTCCAAATTATTTTGCTGAGTATTACCAGTTTAACGCACCATTTTAACGGTCGAACGCTTTTTTAAAAATCAACAAATCTTATCTATAAAGTGGGACAGAAAGTTGAAACAGTCTACACGTTCATTCTCAGAATACGTAAAACCAGCAATCGGCAACTGTTATTAATGCTACTTGTTGGGAACAGATGGCACCGTTACTCGTTTCGAACTTACCAGTTCACCGTCGGAGGGCTTTAACATCCAAAATTTCGTTGTTCCGTACATGTGATTTTCGCTAACTTCCGTTGTGGTGAAGTTCTTTGAAGTACTGGCAAAACCTATGAAAGAAGTGAAAGGAAATGTTTTATTGTAATTAGACCTAACAATGGATTATAATAAAATATATAAAATCCTAAGATAAGAATTGAACCATTTTTATGTTATTTACGTCGAAAGTACTTCGTCTTTTTATTGTTCTCTTCACCACCTTCAAAGAAATACATATTTCGCCCGAGGCCAGGTAAGATTTAACAATATCGTGAACTTTGAGGACTGTATAGAGCATCACACGCACAAACAAGCACGAAGATGGTTTGGTAAGTCTAATAAATTTCAAGAAAAGAATGTAACATCTTCGTTGCGCCTACAGGTTTGGTAGGCTTGGTTGTTCCAAGGACTGTATAAAGAACTTCAACAATGTACAGAGTACAGTTCATTGTTGACTTTTGAATTGGTCAGTCTGTCGACTGAGACTGAAAATGAGGAAAGGAAAGTTTCCTGCTCTTACTGAACATTTTCATTTGAAGGGCTTGTCTGCCTCACAAATAAAAAGTGAATTGGACTCTGCACCATCAGAGGAGATCATTTACATGTGGGTTAATGAACTGAAACGTGTTCAGCCAAGCACAGAAGACAAAGAGCGCTCTGGCCGTCCAATTGAGGTCACCACAAGGGAAACAATTGACAAAAATCCGTGGTTTGATGGTGTAAGACCGCGGAATTAAAATTTGTGACATTTCGGAGACTGTGGGCATCTCAGCTGAGCGAATTCATGATATACTACCCAGATAATAGACTGTAAAGGATATATGTCCCAGGTGCGTGGCGCGATTGCTCACAGTCGACCAAAAGCGCATCTAGCACATTTCAACACAATGTTTAGCGATCCTTAACGGCATCCCGCAACACTTTTTCCCCAATTTGTGATTCATGATGAAACCTGGTTCCACCATTACACACCAGAGTCAAAACGCAGTCAAAACAACGGACGAAGGCTGGTGAAATTGCACCGAAGAAGACAAAAACCATTTTGTCAGCTGCTACTATTTTTTGGGATTCCCAAAATACTCCGCATACATTACTTGGAAAAAGGCACAACTAGAACGAGAACCTATTATGCTTCAGTGTTGGGACGTCTGAAACTTGCGTTGGCTGGAAAATGACCAAGGCTGGCACGTAGAAATTGCTCTTCCACCTGGATAATGCCCATCAGCGATAGAAAGGGCCACTTTGCTCCATGTGATTTCTGCCAGTTTTATAAACTGAAACTTTGGCTTTCTTAGATGAAATTTTCATTATAAGAGGAAGTGATAGTTGCAGCCAAGGAGTATTTTGTAGAGCTTGGCAGAACCTATCGTTTCGATGGAATGAAACAGCTGGACGATGGATGGACCAAGTATATATCACTCATAGGGGACTATTTCGAGAAGTAACGTGAATTATTTACGAAACGAACATTTTTTCTTGCTTTTTCTAAAGGCTTATCGAACCAGCCACATATTTAAGCGCCACAAGTGTGGATCTGCCTAGTTGGGGATTTACAAGTTTTCGACACAATAGCGAAAGAATCTGACTGTGTAAGAAAATTATAGTAAATCCGGAAAAGATGCCATTCTTTTTGCTTCTACACAAAAGTATGACAGGAATTCGAGATTTTCAAAATGAAATTAATCGCACTCTTTGACTAGCTGTTTCCCACTGAAAGCCGATGTATATGATAAAATCATAACCATCAGTCTCCGTACTATATTTTTTTTTACAAGTTGAACAACTAGACAAAATAGATTTGATAACATTAACAATTTAATCGTATATTTTACTGTCAAGTTCAAATGGTTCAGATGGCTTTGAGCACTATGGGACTTAACTTCTGAGGTCATCAGTCGCCTAGAACTTAGAACTAATTAAACCTAACTAACCTAAGGACACCACACACATCCATGCCCGAGGCAGGATTCGAACCTGCGACCATAGCGGTCGCGCGGTTCCAAACTGTAGCGCCTAGAACCGCTCGGCCACCCCGGCCGACTACTGTCAGGTAATACAACATAAGAGTTTGCATTGCAATTAGCAACCGTTCTACGATTGATATTGGGTTTTTCACTGCACAGTTGTTACATATATCTGCTTCATTTTTGCGTGTTTTAAGAAGCCACTTCTTACAGTGAATGAACTGAATCTATTGCACTTACCGTCCGGTATTTTTGTAGCAATTTATTTTCTACATAAAACTGCCGTTGTCTTCAGCAGTCGATTTCAGTTTTAACGATCGTTTAATGGTTGAAGGTCTCCTTTTTTCTGTCATTCCTGTTGCCCTTCTTCTAAACTTTGTAGGGATTTCAGGTCTATCACCAGCGATATGGTTTTTTTCCTCCTTGTCTCTGGTGTTTCCATAACTGACATCGGTGCAATCTATTCAACGGAGGTAGAGGTCCCTTCTTTAGCTGCAACACTGCGCTTAAAGATTCATTGGGAGCGCTGGGCTGTGATTTGGCAGATCCACCGATAATGTTGGTTTGGGATGCTTCTCCGTAATTTCTAATCATCGCCTCGAAATAAATAAGAGTACAAAAAAGTTATAACTGGTGTCTATCTTCCCCAGGTATCGCGGTGAGTTGTAAGTTGAAATACGTCCTCCGGCATGGCAGGTAACGGGAAGCACACATTGTTCAAGTCACCGTGTACATGTTAAACACACGGCTGGAACTGGTAGAAATGTAAGGAAATCACTATTGTTGATTGCAAATATATCTGAAATTACTTTACAGCGTAAATTTTAATGCCTAGCACAGTTTTTTGGCTCCCAAAGACGAAGAATATCCGCTACAATTGCACAATCCGCTACCCCTCGAGACTTTGACTGAAGGAAGCAGTGGACCGCTATGTGCTGCAATCAGTTCACACAATGAAGTTTTTTTTTTATGGTCATCACTCTACAGACTGGTTTGATACGGCCCGCCACGAATTCCTTTCCTGTGCTAACCTCTTCATCTCAGAGTAGCACTTGCAACCTACGTCCTCAATTATTTGCTTCACGTATACCAATCTCTGTCTTCCTCTACAGTTTTTGCCCTCTACAGCTTCCTCTAGTACCATGGAAGTCATTCCCTCATGTCTTAGCAGATGTCCTACCATCCTGTCCATTCTCCTTATCAGTGTTTTCCACATATTACTTTTCTCTCCGATTCTGCGTAGAACCTCCTCATTCCTTACCTTATCAGTCCACCTAATTTTCAACATTCGTCTATAGCAACACATCTCAAATGCTTCGATTCTCTTCTGTTCCGGTTTTCCCACAGTCCATGTTTCACTTCCATACAATGCTGTACTCCAGACGTACATCCTCAGAAATTTCTTCCTCAACTTAACGCCGGTATTTGATATTAGTAGACTTCTCTTGGCCAGAAATGCATTTTTTGCCATAGCGAGTCTGCTTTTGATGTCCTCCTTGCTCCGTCCGTCATGGGTTATTTTACAACCTAGGTAGCAGAATTCCTTAACTTCATTGATTTCGTGACCATCAATCCTGATGTTAAGTTTCTCGCTGTTCGCATTTCTACTACTTCTCAATAATTTCGTCTTTCTCCGATTTACTCTCAAACCATACTGTGTACTCATTACACTGTCCATTCCGTTCAGCAGATCCTTTAATTCTTCTTCACTTTCACTCAGAATAGCAATGTCATCAGCGAATCGTATCATTGATATCCTTTCACCTTGTATTTTAATTCCACTCCTGAACCTTTCTTTTATTTCCATCATTGCTTCCTCGATGTACAGATTGAAGAGTAGGGGCGAAAGGCTACAGCCTTGTCTTACACCCTTCTCAATACGAGCACTTCGTTCTTGATCGTCCACTCTTATTATCCCCTCTTGGTTGTTGTACATATTGTATATGACCCGTCTCTCCCTATAGCTTACCCCTACTTTTTTCAGAATCTCGAACAGCTTGCGCCATTTTACATTGTTCAAAAATGGTTCAAATGGCTCTGAGCACTATGGGACTCAACTGCTGAGGTCATTAGTCCTCCAGAACTTAGAACTAGTTAAACCTAACTAACCTAAGGACATCACAAACATCCATGCCCGCGGCAGGATTCGAACCTGCGACCGTAGCGGTCTTGCGGTTCCAGACTGCAGCGCCTTTAACCGCACGGGCACTTCGGCCGGCTATTGTCGAACGCTTTTTCCAGCTCGACAAATCCTATGAAAGTGTCTTGATTTTCCTTTAGCCTTGCTTCCATTATTAGCCGTAATGTCAGAATTGTCTCTCTCGTCCCTTTACTTTTCCTAAAGCCAATCCGATCGTCACCTAGCGCATTCTCAATTTTCTTTTCCATTCTTCTGTATATTATTCTTGTAAGCAACTTCGATGCATGAGCTGTTAAGCTGATTGTGCGATAAATCTCACACTTATCAGCTCTTGCCGTCTTCGGAATTGTGTGGATGATGCTTTTCCGAAAGTCAGATGGTATGTCACCAGACTCATATTTTCTACACACCAACGTGAATAGTCGTTTTGTTGCCACTTCCCCCAATGATTTTAGAAATTCTGATGGAATGTTATCTATCCCTTCTGCCTTATTTGACCGTAAGTCCTCCAAAGCTCTTTTAAATTCCGATTCTAATACTGGATCCCCTATCTCTTCTAAATCGACTCCTGTTTCTTCTTCTATCACTTCAGACAAATCTTCACCCTCATAGAGGCTTTCAATGTATTCTTTCCACCTATCTGCTCTCACCTCTGCATTTGACAGTGGAATTCCCGTTGCACACTTAATGTTACCACCGTTGCTTTTAATGTCACCAAAGGTTGTTTTGACTTTCCTGTATGCTGAGTCTGTCCTTCCGACAATCATATCTTTTTCCATGTCTTCACATTTTTCCTGCAGCCATTTTGTCTTAGCTTCCCTGCACTTCCTATTTATTTCATTCCTCAGCGACTTGTATTTCTGTATTCCTGATTTTCCCGGAACATGTTTGTACTTCCTCCTTTCATCAATCAACTGTAGTATTTCTTCTGTTACCTATGGTTTCTTCGCAGCTACCTTCTTTGTACCTATGTTTTCCTTCCCAACTTCTGTGATGGCCTTTTTTAGAGATGTCCATTCCTCTTCAACTGTACTGCCTACTGCGCTATTCCTTATTGCTGTATCTATAGCGTTAGAGAACTTCAAACGAATCTCGTCATTCCTTAGTACGTCCGTATCCCACTTCTTTGCGTATTGATTCTTCCTGACTAATGTCTTGAACTTCAGCCTACTCTTCATCACTACTATATTGTGATCTGAGTCTATATCTGCTCCTGGGTACGCCTTACAATCCAGTATCTGATTTCGGAATCTCTGTCTGACCATGATGTAATCTAATTGAAATCTTCCCGTATCTCCCGGCCTTTTCCAAGTATACCTCCTCCTCTTGTGATTCTTGAACAGGGTATTCGCGATTACTAGCTGAAACTTGTTACAGAACTCAACTAGTCTTTCTCCTCTTTCATTCCCTGTCCCAAGCCCATATTATTCTGTAACCTTTTCTTCTACTCCTTCCCCTACAACTGCAGTCTAGCCCGCCCATGACTATTAGATTTTCGTCCCCCTTTACATACTGCATTACCCTTTCAATATCCTCATACACTTTCTCTATCTGTTCATCTTCAGCTTGCGACGTCGGCATGTATACCTGAACTATCGTTGTCGGTGTTGGTCTGTTGTCGATTCTGATTAGAACAACCCGGTCAGTGAACTGTTCACAGTAACACACCCTCTGCCCTACCTTCCTATTCATAACGAATCCTACACCTGTTACACCATTTTCTGCTGCTGTTGATATTACCCGATACTCATCTGACCAGAAATCCTTGTCTTCTTTCCACTTCACTTTACTGGCCTCTACTATATTTAGATTGAACCTTTGCATTTCCCTTTTCAGATTTTTCAATTACCCTACCACGTTCAAGCTTCTGACATTCCACGCCCCGACTCGTAGAACGTTATCCTTTCGTTGATTATTCAATCTTTTTCTCATGGTAACCTCCCCCTTGGCAGTCCCCCTCCGGAGATCCGAATGGGGGACTATTCCGGAATCTTTTGCCAATGGAGAGATCATCATGACACTTCTTCTATTACAGGCCACATGTCCTGTGGATACACGTTACGTTACAATGAAGTAACAGCATCAAATAACCATAATACCCTGAGTACCAACTTCCCCAGATTCGCCCTATGAACGGAACGAAAGTTCACAATTGATGGGCTATTCCATGTGCTTGAGGTGAAGACCGAAGAGAAGGATCTAGGAGGTTCCTTGCGCTGGTGCAGGGCTCTCGTCGCGTCTCTGGGAGAGATGACCGCAGACCCTCTGATTTAGCGCCGCACAGGCGCGCTGTTAATTGAGCGGCGTGACGCATTGCCCCGGCGGGAAGAGCGCTACGGTCTTAGAGCCCGCGCCCTGAGTTACTGCGCCGGCGACTGTCTGACCCCGCCTCCCAAGGGCCGCTGCGTTTCACCACACTCGGCGAGGAACGCTTCCATCCCCGCGATGCGCCGAGGTGCCGAGAAGTTAGGCTCTGCCGTCAACTTGCTCTCTGGCTAGGAGCTCCCTGGATGCCTTCTTCACCACGTCACACCAACAACAGGTGGATTCATTTGAGGCCGAGGATATAGCTGAAAATTTGTAATAACCAACTTCTGCATTGACGGTAACCGATCAACGGGCGCATAAATTATTTACCGTGGCCTTCAAGTTACTGGTACTGATCTATTCTAAATACCCTATATCGATAATACAGCAAAATCGCGAAGAGCCTCAGACTTCTATGTATTGCGAATACATAGAAAGAAGGATCCTTTATTGTATGATTATATGATAGCGGAACAAACACTGGTAGCAGTTACTTCTGTAAAATATCTGGGAGTATGCGTGCGGAACGATTTGAAGTGGAATGATCATATAAAATTAATTGTTGCTAAGGCGGGTACCTGGTTGAGATTCATTGGGAGAGTGCTTAGAAAATGTAGTCCATCAACAAAGGAGGTGGCTTACAAAACACTCGTTTGACCTATACTTGAGTATTGCTCATCAGTGTGGGATCCGTACCAGGTCGGGTTGACGGAGGAGATAGAGAAGATCCAAAGAAGAGCGGCGCGTTTCGTCACAGGGTTATTTGGTAACCGTGATAGCGTTACGGAGATGTTTAATAAACTCAAGTGGCAGACTCTGCAAGAGAGGCGCTCTGCATCGCGGTGTAGCTTGCTCGCCAGGTTTCGAGAGGGTGCGTTTCTGGATGAGGTACCGAATATATTGCTTCCCCCTACTTATACCTCCCGAGGAGATCACGAATGTAAATTTACAGAGATTAGAGCGCGCACGGAGGCTTTCAGACAGTCGTTCTTCCCGCGAACCATACGCGACTGGAACATGAAAGGGAGGTAATGACAATGGCACGTAAAGTGCCCTCCGCCACACACCGTTGGGTGGCTTGTGGAGTATAAATGTAGATGTAGATGTAGATGTAGTTCATGAATAATAGGGAAAGCTACTCTGAGGGTGCAAATGTTATGGCATAACTCGTAATATTGTCTTGGACCTCCTTTTGCCCGGCGCATTGCAAAAGAAAAAAAAAAAAAAAGAAAGAAAAAGAAAATGGTTCAAATAGCTCTGAGCACTATGGGACTTAACATCTGAGTACATCAGTCCCCTAGAACTTAGAACTACTTAAACCTGACTAACCTAAGGACGTCACACACATCCATGCCCGAGGCAGGATTCGAACCTGCGATCGTATCGGTCGCGCGGTTCTAGACTGAAGCGCCTAGAGCCGCTCGGCCACACAGGCCGGCCAGGCGCATTGCAGCAGCTCGACTCAATAAGTCGTTGGAAGTACTCTGCAGGAGCACGGAGCTATGCTGCGTGTTTAGACGTCCATATTTCCGAAAGTGTTGCCGGTGCAAGATTTTGTGCGGTAACTGACCTCTCGATAATGTTCCATAAATGTTCGATGGGATTGATGTCGGGCGATCTGGGTGGCCAAACTTGTTCTTCAAGTCATTCGTAAACCATTGCGTCCCGGTTACTTGGCGAATTGACATCCTTAAAAAGCACATCACTGTTTGGAAACATGACGTCCTTGAGTGTCTGTAAGTGTTCTCCAAGTAGCAGAACATCCTGAGTATCCAATTACACGTAAACACAGCCCACACGGTTATGGAGCCACCACCAACTTGCACAGTCCCTTTTTACAATCTGGGTCCATGGCTGTGTGGGGTCAGTTCAACACTCGAACCCTACCATAACCTCTTAGCAATTGAAATCGGGATTCTTCTCACCAGCCTACGGTTTTCCAGTTGTCTAGTCTCCAAGTGACACGGTCAAGACCTCAGGACAGGCGATGCAGGCGATGTGTTGTTATCAGAGGAACACGCGTCGGTCGTATGCTGCCACAATCCGTTAACGATAAATTTCGCCACACTAAGGGATACGTTCGCCGTACGTTCCACATTGATTTCTGCTGTTATTTTAGGCAGTGTTAATTGTCTGTTTGCACTCACAACTCTACGCGAATGCCGCTGCTTGTGGGTTGTTAATTCAAGACCGTCGGCCACTGTGGTGAGAGGTAATGCCAGAAATTTGGTATTGTCGGTACGCTCCTGACACTATGGATCTTCGAAATCTGAATTCCCTAACGATTTCCGAAACGGGTCTAACTACCATTCCGCGTTCAGTGACAGTTAATTCCCATCTTGCGGCCATAATGTCTGAAACATTTTCACATCAATCACGTGAGTACAGCCCTTTTATATCTTGTGTACGCGATATTTGTATATATATCGCCATCCCATGACTTTTTTCTACTCAGTGTATAAAGGACAAGTTGTTGAATTACGATTCAATGAATAATGATGCAGTATTATATGCATGGGTTGGAGAAAAAAGAGGAAACACTGCGGGAAACGCATGATCGAACATCAATGCGGATGATCGTATACATCTTGTAATTAAATTTTCCTCGACACATTTAAGTCTCATCTCTACCTACTATAATGATGGACGCTGAATAAATGAACTAATATTTGTGCCACGGCAGGGACTTGAACCCAGGTTTCCTTGTTAACTACGCAGGAATGCTGACCATTACATTTCTGTAGCACGACGGCTAACATTGCTGCATAAACTACAAAAGTCCAATGCCTTCCCCAACACAAACTTCACTTCATATCTTCAGCTTATTTTTCCCTAAATCTTCACTATTTCCAGCACTCTCCGGCGCATTGGAATAGGACACCAAGATTGGACGTAATGGGGAAATTCTGTACCTCAGATGATGGTATAGATCTTAGAATTAAATTTTCCTCGATAGAGTTAAGTCTGATCTTTATCTACGATTATGATGGAATGTGAATAAATGAATTAAAATTTCTGTCACGGCGGGGACTTGTAGTCGGGCTTCCTGTCTTTCTAGGCAGCTTACTAGAAAGCCGCACAATATTTCGACGAGAGAGCTCCTCGTCATATTCAGGTGCTTACTGACGTTTTGCTGCACTGGGTCACTAGTACATGGGTTGGCTCGTTACGAAAGCAGAGGCGCCAAGGGTGGTTAACTGCATGGTGTGCTTGTTAGAGTACCCGTTCTGTACAAACACAGAGCGAAGATGGCTCAACTCTGCGATAAGCTCCCTGATCTGAGATAACTCTAGCTCTATGAACGACAGTCGTTAGTACCCTCGCTCTGTGTTTGTAAAGGACGGGTACTCTGATAAGAAGAAGATTCGGAATGCGCTTCAGCCTGCATGCACTAAACCTCAAGAATACCCAGATGGAGCGGAGAATTCCACGAGGATGGATTCTCTTCGCTATCTTGGTGGCGTGTCCTTTTGATCGGCAGTCTGTTCAAGAAACACCAAATGTGTCGTCCGCTTTCCAGCACGGGTGCACACAATGCTGGGTTCTGTTAAAGACAGCCTAGTACTTTAGAGACCAAGGACATATAAAATCATGTGCCACTGTGGGAAATCTACATTGGGCAGATGTATCGCACTGGTACAGATAGATGCGCCGGACATAGACTTCACACCAGATTTGGTCGGCCAGAGAAATCTGCTGTTGCTGAACACTGTCTCAACGCGGGACATGGCGAAAACTACGGAGAGACAGAGATCCTTACGTCCGTCATAAGTGACGGCCTGAGTAATATACATAACTTAGCAAGACGTGGGAACGAATCCAACGAGCCAACGCAGATGGAGGCTCGGAGCCTGCGCACTTAAATTGGGCGCGAGCACTCTGGCGCCGTGCTCGCTGGGCCGTGATTTGCGGCTGCACTTTTCCCGCTTGCTAAGACCGTGGCTCGTTCCTCCGGCAGAGGGCGTTGGAAGTCGTTGTCCTGTATGATTTGACTACGATAACGTTATAGCCCCACCCCTTGGCGCCTGCGCTTTTCTATCGAGCCAGCGTATATATCAGCAAGACACTGCAGCAACACGTATACCAGGTGTCCATATGGATAAAAAATCTGCTCTTCCATAGCCATGCAGAATATGTAACCCAAAAAAGCCGCAAGCTGATAAAAGCGTTGTATCCAGTGTTCTCCAGCAGGGAACTGAACCTCGACACCAAGCTCCGGCTGTACCGGATGGTTGTCCACCCTTCCGTCACCTATGGCTCCACTGCGTGGACTACGAATAGTGCCTCCCGGTGCAGACCCTCCAGCGCCTGCAGAGTAAGGTGTTTCGGTGGAGTCTCCGTACCCCTCCCCTCACGAGGATAGTTACCCTCCACGAGGAAACGGACATGCCCACTCTCAAGACGTCCATGCGAGAGAAGGCAAGGCGTCTTTACGCCAAACCAGAAACCCTACGCGGCACGGTCGCTGGCTTAAAGAACCTTCTCACAACGCCTCCCCGGCACTGGTACCGACACGCTGTTCATCCTTGAGGACTCTGATTCTGACCATGGCTACCGATAGCACTGTTACGGCCACTAATGAAGCGCTAGTGTTAACTCGACCACTCGATGGGTATCGACCATCGTCAGCCACCACTGTTGACACGTAATGTACACTACTGGTCATTAAAATTGCTACACCACGAAGATGACGTGCTACAGACACGAAATTTAACCGACAGGAAGAAGACGCTATGATATGCAAATGATTAGATTTTCAGAACATTCACACAAGCTTGGGGTCGGTGGCGACAGCTATAACGTGCTGACATGAGGAAAGTTTCCAACCGATTTCTCACACACAAACAGCAGTTGACCGGCGTTGCCTGGTGAAACGTTGTGATGCCTCGTGTAAGGAGCAGAAATGCGTACCATCACGTTTCCGACTTTGATAAAGGTCGGATTGTAGCCTATCGCGATTGCGGTTTATCGAATCGCGACATTGCTGCTCGCGTTGGTCGATATCCAATGACTGTTAGAAGAATGGAATCGGTGGGTTCAGGAGAGTAATACGGAACGCCGTGATGGAGCCCAACAGCCTCGTATCACTAGCAGTCGAGGTGACATTCATCTTATCCGCATGGCTGTAACGGATCGTGCAGCCACGTCTCGATCCCTGAGTCAACGGATGGGGACGTTTGCAAGACAACAACCATCTGCACGAACAGTTCGACGACGTTTGCAGCAGCATGTACTATCAGCTCGGAGACCGTGGCTGTGGTTACCCTTGATGCTGCATCACAGACAGGAGCGCCAGCCAGCGATGGTGTACTCAACGACGAACCTGGGTGCACGAATGGCAAAACGTCATTTTTTCGGATGAATCCAGGTTCTGTTTACAGCATCATGATGGTCGCATCCGTGTTTGGCGACATCGCGGTGAACGCACATTGGAAGCGTGTATTCGTCATCGCCATACTGGCGTATTACCCGGCGTGATGGTATGGGGTGCCATTGGTTACACGTCTCGGTCATCTCTTGTTCACATTGACGGCGCTTTGAAAGTGGACGTTACATTTCAGATTTGTTACGACCCGTGGTTCTACCCTTCAATCGATCCCTGCGAAACCCTACATTTCAGCAGAATACTGCACCACCTCATGTTGCAGGTCCTGTACGGGGCTTTATGGATACAGAAAATGTTCGACAGTTGCCCTGGCCAGCACATTCTCCAGATCTCTCACCAACTGAAAACGTCTGGTCAATGGTGGCCGAGCAACTGGCTCGTCACATCACGCCAGTCACTACTCTTGATGAAACTGTGGTGTCGTGTTGAAGCTGCATGGGCAGCTGTATCTGTACACACCATCCAAGCTCTGTTTGACTAAATGCCCAGGCGTATCAAGGCCGTTATTATGGCCAGAGGTGGTTGTTCTGGGTACTGATTTCTCAGGATCTATGCACCCAAACTGCGTGAAAATGTAATCACATGTCAGTTCTAGTATAATATATTTGTCCAATGAATACCCGTTTATCATCCGCATTTCTTCTTGGTGTAGCATTTTTAATGGCCAGTGGTGCAGTTAGTAGCTAGTTACTATTTGCCTGCGACCTGAACTTCCACCGTTGGTATTGGACTTCAAGTCCCTCAACGTGTACTCCAGTGATGTCTTTGGAATGACATTAGTGTTGAATGGAAGTTTTACTATTCACCAAGACAGTAAAACCGTGAGCCACCGATGGAGCTGTATTTCAAGCTCCCACAAAAAGAAAGAGCAACACGTCAGCAAGTAGCTGATTTCATGAGTAGTTGTTTCGTTGAAATATTACGCAGACTTCACATTATCCGACGCTACACTCGTGAACCACTGAAGTACGTTTCAGGTACTTGGTTGTGGAAACGAGGCTCTGTGCTGTGTCAGCTAGAAACAAGCCATGCCACTGACGGCAGGAAGCAGCTTCGCGGCCTGGCGACAGCTTACGCCAAAGCCATTTCAGCGCCCAACAGTAGAATTGCGGCAGTAGACGACCTACACGTTACGTGGCTCGATTGAAAGGCCTGTTTGCAGCTTGGATCCACCTCTATACGTTTAGAAGTAGCTTTCAGCCTGCTTAGTAGCAGACTACGAACTGTTTAGTGCATAAGAGTTGAGTAAACTATAACGATTACTTTTTAATGAGGGTATCCAAAGCTACTTCTGTAGAATATTCTCCAGACGGAAGCGAGAGAGAGCTACAGCATACTCAAATCATTTTTTATAAAAGTTATATATTTATCGGTTTTGGGCATCAGTCTTTTGGATGATTGACTTCTTCTTCTGGGCCAATCTCAAGCTGCAGATGCCTGAGATATTAGTACTTGCGAATGGTAACTCTGTTACTCTGCGATAACGATGTCCAAAGTGTTGACGAAATGGATTGCCTATTACTTGAAGCACAGAAATTTTAGCTTCTTCAGTGTATAGTTTCTTCTTTATCACGTTGATAGTACGTTTTGAACCAAGTGTCGCATTAAGATGCAAATAATAAAATCTTTGGAAGAGTGTTCACATTTATTAGTATAATGTTTGAGAGTATTTTATCCATCCTCAGCAACTGTGGTCATATGTAACGAAATGATAAGCAACCAGTGGCGTAAAAGATGTTTAAATTCTTTACGGTTTCAGGCACTTAGTGGCCTTCCTCAGATGGTTATGTAATCGCAATTAACAGATATAATCGTCTGAGTAAGGGCACTAATTGCCCGAAACCGGTGAAGAAATTCCTTTATGCAGCTGGTTGCTTATTATTTCGTTATAATTTTGGGAGATTAAACTGATTACCCGAAGAAAAATAAAGAAAGGGCGATGTATGCTCGGACACACCGTGGGTTGCATTCAGCTGGTAAATCAGACAGGATTTTCTTCTTCTGTGCGCAATGGCTCTTTCCCCTGGGCCGTGTGAGACATGTTTCGTAAGTATATCTGTAGAGGGTGTGCGTCTGTAATGGGTGTGTGTGGTGTGATGTGATGCTCGTCTTATACGATGATGAAAGAAGGGAGACGATGAAATCTGGTGCTGGTACTTAGACTACAGCTCTTCAGTAACATCAAGTGGGCTGACAAATAACGTCCCTTCCTGACGACCTTACTATCGTCAATGGCGCCACAGACCGGCAATCCATCAGATATGTTTCGGAGTTTAATCAAGGACATTGACGCAAAGTTTGGTAATGAAGAACATCACACAATGACATCTCCTTCCTTCGCTGTACAAATACCGGCCGTGATATTTTTCCACCCTCAGGATTCGAACCCAGTACTTCGGAGTTGAGCACCAATGGACAGGCGTGCGTTAGCGTATTCGGCTACGAAAATGGCGTTGTTTACAACGAGTTCCAAGCGACGCACCTATTGCAGCAAAATAAGTGGCTGAGGTTTACTACGAAACTGAAAATCTCGAGGACACTATTTGTAATTCAGTGAAGTTTTGGGACTGTTAATGGTCTAATGGATGGGACAATAACGTTCCTGAAACTGACTGGCCTGACCGTAGTCGCCACCTGAACCCAACAGAACATCTTTGGGATGAGCTAGACTTCATTCCAGACAGTCGTCCAAATCAGTACCTACTCTGGTTTTGCCTCTTATCTACATCTACACCTGTATCTGCATGATTACTCTGCAGTCCACAATCAAGTGCCTGGAAGAGTGTTCATTCTACCGTTCCACTCCCGAACAGCGTACGAGAAAAACGAACGCTTAAATCTTTCCGTGTGAGCTCTGATTTCTGTTATTTTGTTATGATGATCATTTCTCCCTGTGTAGGTGGGCGCCAACAAAATATTTTCACCCTCTGAGGAGAAAGATGGTAACTGAAATTTCATGAGAACGTCCTGCTGCAGCCAGAAACGCCTCTGTTTTAATGATTGCCACCCAAATTCGTGTATCATACCCGTGGCACTCTCTCCCCTATTTTGCCATATTAAAAAATGAGCTGCTCTTCTTTGAAGTTTTTCGATGTCCTCTGTCAATCCTATCTGAAGCGGATCCCACACCGCACAACAGTATTCCAGAAGAGAACCGATAAACCTAGTGTAAGCAGTCTCTTTAGTAGACTTGTTACGTTTTCTAAGTGTTCTGCCAATAACTAGCAGCCTTTGATTCCCTTCCTCCACAATATTATTTATGTGATCGTTCCAGTTTAAATTACTCGCAACTGTAATCCTTAAGTATTTAGTTGAGATTGCAGCCTTTTTAGATTTGTGTGGTTTATCATGTAACTGAAACTCAACGATTGTTTTTAGTGCACATGTGGATGACTTCACACTTTTCATGTTTTAGAGTCAATTTTCAGTTTTTGTACTGTACAGATATCTTATGTAAATCATTCTCCATTTCATTTTGATCATCAGACGACATTACGTGACAGTAAATGAAAACATCATCTGCAGACATTCTGAAAGGGCTGTTCAGATTGACTCCTATAACGTTTATGTAGACCAGGAACTCGTTTTGAGGGAGAGTGGACTAGCATTTCTCTACAGACATTCTGACATCTCATTGGAAATGTCCCCAGCAGCCACACGTCATGAAGTCGAATGGTGTATACGGCCCTTATTTATGTCCGCTAATAAGTGTCCCGATGCTTTTGATTAGACAGTATATCTAGTTGAAGTGCTTCCGCTGTTCACACCATGAACAAGATAAAACCTCACCATAGCGCACATCGATTTTTGTTGTATTCTTTATGAGGTATATGATGATCGTTACCAGTTAGGGGCCTGAAAGATGGCTTATGTATCAACGGAAACGACTGAATGTAAAATAAGACCTAAAAATGCAGCTGAAGATGTCCTGTGTACTACATGAAGCTACAGTAACAGCAATCGTCTCAAGGTCTGTCGGAAAATGGGTGTGCAGACACTGCCATCTGAGATTGAGATCTTTTGCCGAACTGGCGCTGATGTTCCTTCTTCATTGCTTATCACCATACTATCATACTCAGGTTGGTTGGAAACAGTCTGAAAAGCATGTAAGGGCTCTACTGGGTAGGTTGCGCTGAGAAATAATTGTTAAGAAAGAAATTCGATACTATTCACTGTTTCCCAGTTAATTATAATTAAAGTTAACAAACCATTCAATTGTGCGCGCAAATTCGAGCGACTCGCCAGAAACAATTAGCATCAGTTGTCTTCAGAGCATAGATGATAAGAGGGCGACAGTGCTCAGACTTTAGCTTTGGGCCGCTTCTTACTACCGTCTTATGTCCAATTTATGTATCGCTCTTTTATTCAGGAAAACAAACGAAGAACATGCTTGGTGACATCGTCTCCGGTGGCCGCTTGAATTTTCGAGCGCAACAACCTCATTCGCGAACTTAAATGCTAATTAACTCGGAAACAGCGGAACGCATCGAATTTTTTCGATTAAAACTATTTCTCCGCAGAACGTACCCTGCAACACTCTTACAAGCTTTTCGGAGTGTTTCTTACCATCATGCATATACGAGGGCAGTTCAATAAGTAATGCAACACATTTTTTTTCTCGGCCAATTTTGGTTGAAAAAACCGGAAATTTCTTGTGGAATATTTTCAAACATTCCCGCTTCGTCTCGTATAGTTTCATTGACTTCCGACAGGTGGCAGCGCTGTACGGAGCTGTTAAAATGGCGTCTGTAACGGATGTGCGTTGCAAACAACGGGCAGTGATCGAGTTTTTTTGGCGGAAAACCAGGGCATCTCAGATATTCATAGGCGCTTGCAGAATGTCTACAGTGATCCGGCAGTGGACAAAAGCACGGTGAGTCGTTGGGCAAAGCGTGTGTCATCATCGCCGCAAGGTCAAGCAAGACTGTCTGATCTCCCGCGTGCGGGCCGGCCGTGCACAGCTGTGACTCCTGCAATGGCGGAGCGTGCGGACACACTCGTTCGAGATGATCGACTGATCACCATCAAACAACTCAGTGCTCAACTTGACATCTCTGTTGGTAGTGCTGTCACAATTGTTCACCAGTTGGGATATTCAAAGGTTTGTTCCCGCTGGGTCCCTCGTTGTCTAACCGAACACCATAAAGAGCAAAGGAGAACCATCTGTGCGGAATTGCTTGCTCGTCATGTGGCTGAGGGTGACAATTTCTTGTCAAAGATTGTTACAGGCGATGAAACATGGGTTCATCACTTCGAACCTGAAACAAAACGGCAATCAATGGAGTGGCGCCACACCCACTCCCCTACCAAGAAAAAGTTTAAAGCCATACCCTCAGCCGGTAAAGTCATGGTTACAGTCTTCTGGGACGCTGAAGGGGTTATTCTGTTCGATGTCCTTCCCCATGGTCAAACGATCAACTCTGAAGTGTATTGTGCTAGTCTTCAGAAATTGAAGAAACGACTTCAGTGTGTTCGTAGGCACAAAAATCTGAACGAACTTCTCCTTCTTCATGACAACGCAAGACCTCACACAAGTCTTCGCACCCAAGAGGAGCTCACAAAACTTCAGTGGACTGTTCTTCCTCATGCACCCTACAGCCCCGATCTCGCACCGTCGGATTTCCATATGTTTGGCCCAATGAAGGACGCAATCCGTGGGAGGCACTACGCGGATGATGAAGAAGTTATTGATGCAGTACGACGTTGGCTCCGACATCGACCAGTGGAATGGTACCGTGCAGGCATACAGGCCCTCATTTCAAGGTGGCGTAAGGCCGTAGCATTGAATGGAGATTACGTTGAAAAATAGTGTTGTGTAGCTAAAAGATTGGGGAATAACCTGGTGTATTTCAATGCTGAATAAAACAACCCCTGTTTCAGAAAAAAAATGTGTTGCAATACTTATTGACCTGCCCTCGTATAAATGCCCCCATTTCGAAACTGTATTTAGAAGGGCAGCATGTCATTCTCAATGGAGATAAGTGATTTCAGGTGTGCCACAGGGGAGTTTCATGGGACCGTTGCTGTTCACAATATACATAAATGATCTGCTGGATGGCATCGGAAGTTCACTGAGACATTTTGCAGATGATTGTTGGGGGGGGGGGGGGGGGGGGTTGTGGTTAGTGTTTAACGTCCCGTCGACAACAAGGTCATTAGAGACGGAGCGCAAGCTCGGTTTAGGGAAGGATTGTGAAGGAAATCGGCCGTGGCCTTTCAAAGGAACCATCTCGGCATTCGCCTGAAACGATTTAGGGAAATCACGGAAAACCTAAATCAGGATGGCCGGAGACGGGATTGAACCGTCGTCCTCCCGAATGCGAGTCCAGTCTGCTAACCACTGCGCCACCTCGCTCGGTTGCAGATGATGCTGCGGAGTATCGAGAGGTTGTAACAATGGAAAATTGTACTGATATGCAGGAGGATTGTAGTGTAACGACGTAAGTTTTGTGTAAATGGTTTTCTTTTGATGTATGACCATGTGCAGACTTCGTCACCTACGTCAGTTACAACACACTTCAAAATTATTTAAGTTCTTTTCAAATTGTCTCTGAATGGTTCTTGAACGAAACTGTAAAACATCATCATTTGAATCGTATGCGCAGAATTTCGTCACTCAGTCCAATGTGTTTGCGTAAACTTTTTCAATTTAGATGTCGTTTGTTTCTCCTCAGAAATTATATTAATGCAGGTTATCTGCTTTAAAAGATATTAGAGCCACACTGAATAAACTTTCAAGACTCAAACTCGCGATGAACGTTGTCAAAAATTAATAATCTTGTCAAATATATTATTAATTCATTCACATAATTCTTCATAAATAAATTCTCGGAACACGTATTTAAACTTTTGTAGCATCCACTAGTTTATTATCTTCCTACATATAGACGTGAACCTGAGCCTTGACAAGACAGAACTGAACATTTACACATGATTAAACTTTCTATGACGTCATTGTTGTACAAAACATTAAAAAATCACAATTTTTAAATTTTTAGAAGCACGACGCAACAACTCGGTTTCAGGATCTTCTTTTGCTCTTTGGCTGTCGCCCCGCGACGTATAGTGGCCAGCAACTTTCTCTCTGATCCCGGCAACGAAGATGCTGTCTCCGTTCGTTGCGCCGCCCTCTCCGTACATGAAACATAAAAAAAATACAAACTTTAGACAATTCACAACCATTACAAATATTACAAAAAGTACATAAACAAAAAACTAAATTAAACCTATATTCACCTGCAAACTGGGCTGACACTGGTGGAGGGGTGACGCTTCAATTTCGCGTCCCACTACATACCCCACCCACAAGCTCAGTTTGTCAGTTTTATTCGTTTACTAGAGCTATTCTTTCCACTAATGTATATTACTAATAAGTTTCTCACAATAACTAATAGTACTATTTACTTTACGTCGTTCTTTTCCCTAATGCCTTATTTATGCCTGAGGTCAAGAAGAAATGAAGCAAAACTTTCTTTAGAATCTCGGCACAGCTTTCTTTACCTTCGGACACTTTGTTGGGTAATGGCAATTTATTTAGGAGAAACAAGCGAGAGAGCCCCGTTTGGTGTGTTCTATATTAACACTATTACAAATCTCTATTAAAGGCAGTCTGCTATGTTCTCGTGAGCCATACAGCTCTGGACGCCCATGGTCCCTAAAATTATTAACCATCCCCTTTGGTTCCTACTATCCGAGTAACTATAAAATATTCAAAATTCCTTCTGACCTAATAACAAAATTTCTTCCATATAAATCCCCTTTTAGTTATCTTTCTCTTGTTGAAGTACCGGTAGATAATTGTAGAACACTTGTTTAAACTTCCTGTTATTTCTTTAAAATAACACGTAACTATCACGAAAAAGTTCACATGAATAAACTATCAACGCTCTTCCGTATGTAACATATACTAAATATTAACTTATTTAGGAATGTAGGGTTTCATTTGATCGACATTATATAATCCTTTAATGACACCTGATGAAGGTTCCATAAGAAGTAACGCTTTGGGATGTACAATCTTATGTACAACATATGGACCTTCAAAGATAAAGAAGAATTTTTTACATTCCTTATTGATCTTCGAACTTTTAGGATGAGATCGTACTAATACAAGATCTCCTACCTGAAATGAGGGTTCTATAGCATGTTGATTATAACTTTTAATTCTCCGTTCAGCATTTTTACAATCTGTTCGCAAACTTTTCATCTGGGATGCATTGTTGGATCTCATTTACTGGTGGCCAAGGTAGAGCAGATAGTAAAGGCTCACCTATAATTCGTTTGCCTAAAATTTCTATAGGTGATAATCCGGTCGACAGATGAGGCAATTCATTTAATATCTTTTCGAATTAAGGCATTATTTTGGGCCACCGAGTATGGTTATGTGCACAATAAGTTCTACATAATCGTCCTCATTCCTTCTTGACTCTTTCTACTAAATTACTTTGAGGGTGATACTTCGAAATTAAGATATGTTTAATTCCATATTGCTTTACATATCTTGAAACTTTTGACTAATAAAGGCACTACCGTTGTTAGACATAAGTCGTTTAGGAATGCCCCAGTTAACAAAGTAATTTCGAGTAAGACAGCGTATAACGCTTGCTGTATTCGCTCGTTTCAAAGTATATAGTTTCACATGTTTGGACCAACATTCCATTACAACAAACACATAAGAAAATCCTCCTGAACTACGAGGCAGAGGGTCGAAAAAATCTAATGACAGTAGATCCCACAGACCTCGAAGAATTACAGCATATAATTTATAACGCTTGGATTTGTTATTAACTTTAACCTTTTGACAGGTTTCACAAGTCCTAATAATACTTCTCACAACACGGGACATATTTTTGAAATAAAAATACTTCATTAGATGTTTAATATGCCCGTAACTTTCATGAATATAAGAAATTAATTCGTACACAACAGTTTTCGGAATGCAGATTTTCCATCTCTGGTGTTCCCTCTGTGCTTTCCAGTACAACAAGTCGCTGAAATATAACCACACACCACGGGTGTTAACTATTTCGTCCCCAATATTGAGGTTTTGTTAGAGCTCCCTGTATTGATCGTCATTTCTTTGATTGCATCTAATAGCAGTTACTATCCGTTTAACCTTACGTCCGTTCACCTGAGTTAAAAGGAAATAAACATGGTAATTTGTTCCTGGTTCTTCTACAATGTTAATATTCTCCATTCCTACTGGAAGTCTCGACAAAGCATCCGAAACTACATTTTGAGATCCTTTTATATACCTAATTTCGTACTGAAATTCTTGCAAGCATAATACCCAACGTAATAATCTACGGTGAAGTAACCGACAATTGTTCAAAAAAGTTAAAGCCTGATGATCAGTATATACAATAGTTTTTCTTCCCATTAATAATCCCCTAAATCTTAGAAAACCCCATACCACTGCGAGAGCTTCCTTCTCGGTTACGAAATAATTTCTTTCATGTTTATTTAAAGTTCTACTAGCGAATCCAATAGACTGATATAATCCCTTTTCATTGGTCAGATCACCTTGGAATATTACGCAAGACACACCATAATCAGAGGCATCCGTACACATACAAAAATCCTGATTGAAATCTGGATGGTATAACATTTTGGCTTCTGTTAACGCTCCTTTTATCTTATTAAAAACTTCCTCTTCCTCTTTTCCCCAGAGCCATACTGATTTCTCTTTTAATAAATCCAGTAATTTAGGATGAACAATATCCTGCCCTGGAAGAAATCTTCTCAGAAATCCTACCATTCCTAAGAATGATTTCAGTTGTTTCCGATTTCTAGGACTCGGGCATCGAGCAATAGCCTCAATACGTGCTGGGTCTGGCCTAATACCTTTACTGTCCACTATATGCCCCAAAGATCTCACTTCCTCCTTTCCGAAGTAAGACTTAGATAATTTTAAAGTAATTCCTCTGTCAATTAAACGGTCAAACAATTCCCGTAATATCGTTACGTGTTCTTCCCACGTTTTAGTGGCTACCAAAATATCATCTACATATAAAATAATCTTTTGTAATAATTGCTAACCCAAAGCAGAATCTAATGCCCTAATGAAAGTTGACACAGATATATTATGTCCTAAAGGTAAAACTTGGAACTGACATCATCTGCCTTCAAAAAGAAAAGCCGTATATTGCCGTGAATCCGGGTGTAATATTACTTGATGGTAACCAGCAGTTAAATCCATTGTACTCATATAACGAGAACCAGCAATCTTAAGAAGTACATCCTCCATAGGAATAGGTCTGTCTCTTTCCATCTCTATAATTTTGTTTAATTCACAAGCATCCAGAACCAGTCGTACCCCACCAGTAGCTTTCTTAACTACCCACAAAGGACTGTAAAAAGCACTACATGATCGTTCGACAATATTTTGTTCTAGCATCTTACTTATTTCTCTACTAGCCGGTTCTTTGAATTGTACTGGAATAGGATAAGGTTTCTTAAAGAATGGTTTTGATCTTTAATCTTAAGTTTACAAACGTAATCTTTGATTCTCCCCGGTTCATCTGAGAAGACGGCTCTAAATTCTAACAACAAAGATTCCAACTCTTCCTTTTCTTGTTCGGATAGACAATTCGTAGATTAACACTTTTCTTTCACTTCGGTTTCGATACTATTACTAGCCTCACATCGGTACACTTCATATTCAAGATCACTAAAATCTGTTAATAGGTTCATGGTCTGTGTGTACCTAATCTGTAAGGATTTGTAACAATTTTCAGGTGCTTGATTATTAGAAAACCTCACTTTAAAAGCACATGCCTCCTTATGGATGGTTACGGAAGAGTCTTTAAAATCTAATTTAGCTTTATATTTACACAGCCAATCTATACCTAAAATTATGGCCACATTTAAGTTGGCTACGACAAGTACAGAGTGAGAAATTAATTGTTTAGAAATTTCTAAAGTTAAATAAACTTCCTCAGTAATATTTTGACTTCTTTTACCAGTAACTCCTATAATTTTCACCCCAGTTACAGGTAAGGTTGGAAATTCCAATATTTTCTTTTAAGTTTAATTAATTCTTTAGATAAAATACTTACTTCGCTACCCGAATCAATTATAATATTTACTTCATTATCTTTAATATAACCTTAATAACGGGTTTATAAGTTATATTCTCCCTTATCTGATTGTCGTCCTGAAGTAAATCGTGTTGCCAATCACCTTCCTTTTGGCAGCTTAACGATAAATTGTAATTGGGTCTTGTATAATTTTGACTAACAGTTCCCTTTAGTTGACCTGTACTAAAGGACTTTACTAGTTTTCCGAACTTTCTATGATAACGTCACCTACAACTTGACGTTCATTAATTACTTGAGGATGACTTATCTCGTTATCGTTATTATGTAATTTCCGCATTTTAGAGTTGTTACCGCGATTTTGTTGGCTCTCTTTATCTTTAGACTGCCGTTTTATATAACAAAACCGGCTATGATTGTTGTTAAATTTTCGTGGTTCTGAATTATTATTATTTCGAGGATTGTCATTTCTACCAAATCCAAACTTCTCGTCTTCCCGTTCTCTATTAAGTATATCTAACAGTTCTAATTATCCTAATAATTCACAAGGTTGTGACCATTCCCTTTCTATCATTCTTTCCTTTACATGATACGGTAACCTACTAATTAGGACTCGTATTAGATGACTTTCAATAATTGGTTCTTCAATTAATTTAGCACGGTTTAAATGCCATTCAAAAAAATTCCTATAACCTCCCCACCGTTTAGTTAAGTGTTGTTGTTTTCGTCTTGACCAATAATTTTGTTTAAATTGCTTAACGAAATCATCCCAGTCACTAAATTCAGTTCTATGCAGTACTGCCCATTCCACAGCTTCTGCTTTAAATGTCCTATTACAAATTGAATCCGTTTCTCATTACTCCATCTAGGAGATAATGAAGTTTCAAAAGCTTTTATGAAGATTATAGGGTGAAGTTCACCTCCTGGTTTGAATACAGGAAGTCGACTTGCTACATTCGAATTTGTCGTTATATCATCCAAACATTCTGCGAGAGACGTAGTTGGATTTTGTTTAGATTGCAGAGACAGAGTTGTGTCGGATTTGCTTGCCATGATTTCTTTATTGTATTGTTGTCGTCCGAGCTAGCAAACAAGATGCGACTGTTGTCCCTGATTACGTTATTGCTTCTACTACTTGAAATGTTTTCATTATTATCTGAGTCAGATAACCGTTTAGTAATTTCCTGAATTCGCATTTTTGTATTGGATACGCAGTTAGCTAATATCGATTCTTCACTGTGTTCACGATGTGAACGCTCTGTACCTTCGTCAGAGTTATTATCTTTGGAGGTCTCAAGGTTACTGCATATTTCGGTAATTAAAAATTTCATGTTTTCTATTTCAGTATGATCTTTTTCTACTTGATGAGTTAATGTCTCTAATTCTACATTATCTATTGAAGAAATCTCTACAGGTTTGGTAGAGACCTCTTTAATAGATTCTAATAATTCTCTACGAACAGTTTCTGTTTGCATAGAAAATTCATCTCGTAACTTACCGTTATTTTTCTCTAATTCATTTACAACTAAGATACTGACATTATCTAGTCTCTCGGTTAAGTCAGTAATATCATTTCAAATGCGAGCTTTTTCCTCACGCGATTCCTGGATATGTTCTTCTAACCTTTTACAATTATCAGCAATCTTATTACTAAGTCCTACAAGTTTTTCCTGCATTTCAGCTTTAGAAGCCTCTATTTTATCACTTAATTCTCAACTGGTTTCATTAAGATATTCCTGTAACCTGTCTGTCGATTTTGTTAGATCCCCTTTTAATCTAGCCTTAGACTGTTTCAATTCATCTTTCAATCTAGCAGTAGATTCTTCATTAGATTGTTTTAATTCCTCTTTTAATCTAGCAATAGATTCTTCGTTAGACTGTTTATATTCCTCTTTTAATCTAGCAGTAGATTATTCGTTAGACTGTTTCAATTTAGCGATCGCCCTAAAAAGGGATCTCATGCTCCTATCGGACATAGATTGCTCTTCGTCTGACATTTCACTTCCCGACATTATTGTAAGATATTAACTAGTTACACACGCAGACTCGTAATCAACAATCCTGTAAAAGCACACTCCCTATGTACAATACTCCACTTCCAACTTGAAACAGGCTCACCGGACACTAATATTATATTTTGTAGTTCTCGATGATCAGGGTGCTGCTATGGGCTGCAGAAGTAACAGCCGTCGATGCAGCCGCTAAGATGCTGCGACTCCGCTTCCGCAACTGGCAGAACGCTGAGTCGAACACCGGAGACGTCACTGGCTGGAACCACGCCCGGCCGCACCGTAGACAGGCGAAGCCCTCAGCAGCACCTCTAATACCAGCCGGAGGACCGCCCCCCCCCCCCCCCCCCCCCTCAGCTGATGTACTGGGCCTGTTTGTTTAGGGAGAAAAAGGCTGTCGGGTTTTGCAGCGTTCAGCTGCTGCCCATCAGATGCGCCTTCTCGTGGAATAACTGCATGATCGTACTGTTTGATGCGCTCCGTCAGATGCCCACACCCGCGAAGTCGCCGCTGGCTGGTAAAGGCTCCACCAAACTCGCGTTGACTTCCGAAGGACTCTTGATGTTTTAATTGTTTCGTACCCGTCTGCCTTAGTTACACACTAGTCCTGCTTATGAGGTCGACACGGTGTAGTGTAACGACGTAAGTTTTGTGTAAATGGTTTTCTTTTGATATATGACCATGTGCAGACTTCGTCACCATGTCAGTTACAACACACTTCAAAATTATTTAAGTTCTTTTCAAATTGTCTCTGAATGGTTCTTGAACGGAACTGTAAAACATCATCATTTGAGTCGTATGCGCAGAATTTCGTCACTCAGTCCAATTTGTTTGCATAAACTTTTTCAATTTAGATGTCGTTTGTTTCTCCTCAGAAATTATATTAATGCAGGTTATCTGCTTGAAAAGATATTAGAGCCACATTGAATAAACTTTCAAAACTCAAACTCGCGATGAACGTTGTCAAAAATTAATAATCTTGTCAAATATATTATTAATTCATTCACATAATTCTTCATAAATAAATTCTCAGAACACGTATTTAAACTTTTGTAGCATCCACTAGTTTATTATCTTCCTACATATAGACGTGAACCTGAGCCTTGACAAGACAGAACTGAACATTTACACATGATTAAACTTTCTATGACGTCATTGTTGTACAAAACATTAAAAAATCACAATTTTTAAATTTTTAGAAGCACGACGCAACAACTCGGTTTCAGGATCTTCTTTTGCTCTTTGGCTGTCGCCCCGCGACGTATAGTGGCCAGCAATTTTCTCTCTGGTCCCGGCAACGAAGATGCTGTCTCCGTTCGTTGCGCCGCCCTCTCCGTACATGAAACATAAAAAAAATACAAACTTTAGATAATTCACAACCATTACAAATATTGCAAAAACTACATAAACAAAAAACTAAATTAAACCTATATTCACCTGCAAACTGGGCTGACACTGGTGGAGGGGAGACGCTTCAATTTCGCGTCCCACTACATACCCCACCCACAAGCTCAGTTTGTCAGGTTTTAACCGAAAAGAAAACTTCTTCTATGTACAATATTTAAATGTTAATATTATACATTTTTCTCACATTTTCAGTAATCTAAAGTCCTTGCTCTTAGATAGATTCAATCCTTTTATGACGATATTGTTGTGACTATTTGTCATTTACTTTTAATTGTGCTATTATGGTAATTCACAACCGAATATATGGGGATTACTCCTTTTCATTTAATAGTTGCCAGTGAATAATCATTTAGTACGTTCTTTAACGTTGTTACATTAGGACAGAGCGTTCAAATTGTGATAGGTTAGTTTCAGTTTTATTCATTTACTAGAGCTATTCTTTCCACTAATGTATATTACTAATAAGTTTCTCACAATAACTAATAGTACTATTTACTTTACGTCCTTCTTTTCCCTAATGCCTTATTTATGCCTGAGGTCAAGAAGAAATGAAGCAAAACTTTCTTTAGAATCTCGGCACAGCTTTCTTTACCTTCGGACACTTTGTTGGGTAATGGCAATTTATTTAGGAGAAACAAGCGAGAGAGCCCCGTTTGGTGTGTTCTATATTAACACTATTACAAATCTCTATTAAAGGCAGTCTGCTATGTTCTCGTGAGCCATACAGCTCTGGACGCCCATGGTCCCTAAAATTATTAACCATCCCCTTTGGTTCCTACTATCCGAGTAACTATAAAATATTCAAAATTCCTTCTGACCTAATAACAAAATTTCTTCCATATAAATCCCCTTTTAGTTATCTTTCTCTTGTTGAAGTACCGGTAGATAATTGTAGAACACTTGTTTAAACTTCCTGTTATTTCTTTAAAATAACACGTAACTATCACGAAAAAGTTCACATGAATAAACTACGAACGCTCTTCCGTATGTAACATATACTAAATGTTAACTTATTTAGGAATGAAGGGTTTCATTTGATCGACATTATATAATCCTTTAATGACACCTGATGAAGGTTCCTTAAGAAGTAACGCTTTGGGATGTACAATCTTATGTACAACATATGGACCTTCAAAGATAAAGAAGAATTTTTTACATTCCTTATTGATCTTCGAACTTTTAGGATGAGATCGTACTAATACAAGATCTCCTACCTGAAATGAGGGTTCTATAGCATGTTGATTATAACTTTTAATTCTCCGTTCAGCATTTTTACAATCTGTTCGCAAACTTTTCATCTGGGATGCATTGTTGGATCTCATTTACTGGTGGCCAAGCTAGAGCAGGTAGTGAAGGCTCACCTATAATTCGTTTGCCTAAAACTTCTATAGGTGATAATCCCATCGTTAGATGAGGCAATTCATTTAATATCTTTTCGAATTCAGGCATTATTTTGGGCCACCGAGTATGGTTATGTGCACAATAAGTTCTACATAATCGTCCTCATTCTTTCTTGACTCTTTCTACTAAATTACTTTGAGGGTGATACTTCGAAATTTAGATATATTTAATTCCATATTGCTTTACATATCTTGAAACTTTTGACTAATAAAGGCACTACCGTTGTCAGACATAAGTCGTTTAGGAATGCCCCAGTTAACAAAGTAATTTCGAGTAAGACAGCGTATAACGCTTGCTGTATTCGCTCGTTTCAAAGTATATAGTTCCACATGTTTGGAACAACATTCCATTACAACAAACACATAAGTAAATCCTCCTGAACTACGACGCAGAGGGCCGAAAAAATCTAATGACAGTAGATCCCACAGACCTCGAAGAATTACAGCATATAATTTATAACGCTTGGATTTGTTATTAACTTTAACCTTTTGACAGGTTTCACAAGTCCTAATAATACTTCTCACAACACGGGACATATTTTTGAAATAAAAATACTTCATTAGATGTTTAATATGCCCGTAACTTTCATGAATATAAGAAATTAATTCGTACACAACAGTTTTCGGAATGCAGATTTTCCATCTCTGGTGTTCCCTCTGTGCTTTCCAATACAACAAGTCGCTGAAATATAACCACACACCACGGGTGTTAACTATTTCGTCCCCAATATTGAGGTTTTGTTAGAGCTCCCTGTATTGATCGTCATTTCTTTGATTGCATCTAATAGCAGTTACTATCCGTTTAACCTTACGTCCGTTCACCTGAGTTAAAAGGAAATAAACATGGTAATTTGTTCCTGGTTCTTCTACAATGTTAATATTCTCCATTCCTACTGGAAGTCTCGACAAAGCATCCGAAACTACATTTTGAGATCCTTTTATATACCTAATTTCGTACTGAAATTCTTGCAAGCATAATACCCAACGTAATAATCTACGGTGAAGTAACCGACAATTGTTCAAAAAAGTTAAAGCCTGATGATCAGTATATACAATAGTTTTTCTTCCCATTAATAATCCCCTAAATCTTAGAAAACCCCATACCACTGCGAGAGCTTCCTTCTCGGTTACGAAATAATTTCTTTCATGTTTATTTAAAGTTCTACTAGCGAATCCAGTAGACTGATATAATCCCTTTTCATTGGTCAGATCACCTTGGAATATTACGCAAGACACACCATAATCAGAGGCATCCGTACACATACAAAAATCCTGATTGAAATCTGGATGGTATAACATTTTGGCTTCTGTTAACGCTCCTTTTATCTTACTAAAAACTTCCTCTTCCTCTTTTCCCCAGAGCCATACTGATTTCTCTTTTAATAAATCCAGTAATTTAGGATGAACAATATCCTGCCCTGGAAGAAATCTTCTCAGAAATCCTACCATTCCTAAGAATGATTTCAGTTGTTTCCGATTTCTAGGACTCGGGCATCGAGCAATAGCCTCAATACGTGCTGGGTCTGGCCTAATACCTTTACTGTCCACTATATGCCCCAAAGATCTCACTTCCTCCTTTCCGAAGTAAGACTTAGATAATTTTAAAGTAATTCCTCTGTCAATTAAACGGTCAAACAATTCCCGTAATATCGTTACGTGTTCTTCCCACGTTTTAGTGGCTACCAAAATATCATCTACATATAAAATAATCTTTTGTAATAATTGCTAACCCAAAGCAGAATCTAATGCCCTAATGAAAGTTGACACAGATATATTATGTCCTAAAGTTAAAACTTGGAACTGACATCATCTGCCTTCAAAAAGAAAAGCCGTATATTGCCGTGAATCCGGGTGTAATATTACTTGATGGTAACCAGCAGTTAAATCCATTGTACTCATATAACGAGAACCAGCAATCTTAAGAAGTACATCCTCCATAGTAATAGGTCTGTCTCTTTCCATCTCTATAATTTTGTTTAATTCACAAGCATCCAGAACCAGTCGTACCCCACCAGTAGCTTTCTTAACTACCCACAAAGGACTGTAAAAAGCACTACATGATCGTTCGATAATATTTTGTTCTAGCATCTTACTTATTTCTCTACTAGCCGGTTCTTTGAATTGTACTGGAATAGGATAAGGTTTCTTGAAGAATGGTTTTTGATCATTAATCTTAAATTTACAAACGTAATCTTTGATTCTCCCCGGTTCATCTGAGAAGACGGCTCTAAATTCTAACAACAAAGATTCCAACTCTTCCTTTTCTTGTTCGGATAGACAATTCGTAGATTAACATTTTTCTTTCACTTCGGTTTCGATACTATTACTAGCCTCACATTGGTACACTTCATGTTCAAGATCACTAAAATCTGTTAATAGGTTCATGGTCTGTGTGTACCTAATCTGTAAGGATTCGTAGCAATTTTCAGGTGCTTGATTATTAGAAAACCTCACTTTTAAAGCACATGCCTCCTTATGGATGGTTACGGAAGAGTCTTTAAAATCTAATTTAGCTTTATATTTACACAGCCAATCTATACCTAAAATTATGGCCACATTTAAGTTGGCTACGACAAGTACAGAGTGAGAAATTAATTGTTTAGAAATTTCTAAAGTTAAATAAACTTCCTCAGTAATATTTTAACTTCCTTTACCAGTAATTCCTATAATTTTCACCCCAGTTACAGGTAAGGTTGGAAATTCCAATATTTTCTTTTAAGTTGAAATAATTCTTTAGATAAAATACTTACTTTGCTACCCGAATCAATTATAATATTTACTTCAGTATCTTTAATATAACCTTTAATAACGGGTTTATAAGTTATATTCTCCATTATCTGATTGTCTTCCTGAAGTAAATCTTGTTGCCAATCACCTTCCTTTTGGCAGCTTAACGATAAATTGTAATTGGGTCTTATATAATTTTGACTAACAGTTCCCTTTAGTTGACCTGTACTAAAGGACTTTACTAGCTTTCCGAACGTTCTATGATAACGTCACCTACAACTTGATCTTCATTAATTACTTGAGGATGATTTATCTCGTTATCGTTATTATGTAATTTCCGCATTTTAGAGTTATTACCACGATTTTGTTGGCTCTCTTTATCTTTAGACTGCCGTTTTATATAACAAAACCGGCTATGATTGTTGTTGTTAAATTTTCGTGGTTCTGAATTATTATTATTTCGAGGATTGTCATTTCTACCAAATCCAAACTTCTCGTCTTCCCGTTCTCTATTAAGTATATCTAACAGTTCTAATTATCCTAATAATTCACAAGGTTGTGACCATTCCCTTTCTATCATTCTTTCCTTTACATAATACGGTAACCTACTAATTAGGACTCGTATTAGATGACTTTCAATATTGGTTCTTCAATTAATTTAGCACGGTTTAAATGCCATTCAAAATAATTCCTATAACCTCCCCACCGTTTAGAATATGGAGGAGGGTCTACCAACTCTAAAGTTAAGTGTTGTTGTTTTCGTCTTGACCAATAATTTTGTTTAAACTGCTTAACGAAATCATCCCAGTCCCTAAATTCAGTTCTATGCAGTACTGCCCATTCCACAGCTTCTGCTTTAAATGTCCTATTACAAATTGAATCCGTTTCTCATTACTCCATCTAGGAGATAATTAAGTTTCAAAAGCTTTTATAAAGATTATAGGGTGAAGTTCACCTCCTGGTTTGAATACAGGAAATCGACTTGCTACATTTGAATTTGTCGTTATATCATCCAAACATTCTGCTAGAGACATAGTTGGATTTTGTTTAGATTGCAGAGACGGAGTTGCGTCGGATTTGCTTGCCATGATTTCTTTATTTGTATTGTTGTCGTCCGAGCTAGCAAACAAGATGCGACTGTTGTCTCTGATTACGTTATTGCTTCTACTACTTGAAATGTTTTCATTATTATCTAATTCCGATAATCGTTTAGTAATTTCCTGTATTCGCATTTCTGTATTGGATACACGGTTAGCTAATATCGATTCTTAACTGTGTTCACGATGTGAACGCTCTGTACCTTCGTCAATGTTATTATCTTTGGAGGTCTCAAGGTTACTGCATATTTCGGTAATTAAAAATTTCATGTTTTCTATTTCAGTATGATCTTTTTCTACTTGATGAGTTAATGTCTCTAATTCTACATTATCTATTGAAGAAATCTCTACAGGTTTGGTAGAGACCTCTTTAATAGATTCTAATAATTCTCTACGAACAGTTTCTGTTTGCATAGAAAATTCATCTCTTAACTTATCGCTATTTTTCTCTATTTCATTTACAACTAAGGTACTGACATTATCTAGACTCTTGGTTAAGTCAGTAATATCATTTCAAATGCGAGCTTTTTCCTCACACGATTCCTGGATATGTTCTTCTAACCTTTTACAATTATCAGCAATCTTATTACTAAGTCCTACTAGTTTTTCCTGCATTTCAACTTTAGAAGCCTCTATTTTATCACTTAATTCTCGACTGGTTGCATTAAGATATTCCTGTAACCTATCTGTCTATTTTGTTAGCTCCCCTTTTAATTTAGCATTAGACTGTTTCAATTCCTCTTTCAATCTAGCAGTAGATTCTTCATTAGATTGTTTTAATTCCTCTTTTAATCTAGCAATAGATTCATCGTTAGACTGTTTTAATTCCTCTTTTAATCTAGCAGTAGATTTTTCGTTAGACTGTTTCAATTTAGCGATCGCCCTAAAAAGGGATCTCATGCTCCTATCGGACATAGATTGCTCTTCGTCTGACATTTCACTTCCCGACATTATTGTAAGATATTAACTAGTTACACACGCAGACTCGTAATCAACAATCCTGTAAAAGCACACTCCCTATGTACAATACTCCACTTCCAACTTGAAACAGGCTCACCGGACACTAATATTATATTTTGTAGTTCTCGATGATCAGGGTGCTGCTATGGGCTGCAGAAGTAACAGCCGTCGATGCAGCCGCAGAGATGCTGCGACCCCGCTTCCGCCACCGGCAGAACGCTGAGTCGAACACCGGAGACGTCACTGGCTGGAACCACGCCCGGCCGCACCGTAGACAGGCGAAGCCCTCAGTAACACCTCTAATACCAGCCGGAGGACCGCCCCCCCCCCCCCCCCCCCCCCTCAGCTGATGTACTGGGCCTGTTAGTTTAGGGAGAAAAAGGCTGTCGGGGTTTGCAGCGTTCAGCTGCTGCGCAACAGATGCGCCTTCTCGTGGAATAACTGCGTGACCGTACTGCTTGGCTGCGCTCCGTCAGATGCCCACACCCGCAAAGTCGCCGCTTGCTGGTAAAGGCTCTACCAAACTCGCGATTTAAAATAGAATGATCATATAAAGTTGATCTTCGGTAAAATAGATGCCAGACTGAGATTCATTGGAAGAATCCTAACTAGAGGCATTCCGAAAACTATGAAAGTAGGTTACAGTACACTTGTTCGCCCACTGCTTGAATATTGCTCACCAGTGTGGGATCGGTACCAGATAGGGTTGATAGAAGAGAGAGAGAAGATCCAACGGAGAGCAGCGCGCTTCGTTACAGGATCATTTAGTAATCGCGAAAGCGTTATGGAGATGATAGATAAACTCCTGTGGAAGACTCTGCAGGAGAGACGCTCAGTAGGTCGGTACGGGCTTTTGTTAAAGTTTCGAGAACATACCTTCACCGAAGAGTCCAGCAGTATATTGCTCCATCCTACGTATATCTCGCGAAGAGACCATGAGGATAAAATCAGAGAGATCAAAGCCCACACAGAAGCATACAGACAATCCTTCTTTCCACGAACAATACGAGACTGGAATAGAAGGGAGAACCGATAGAGGTACTCAGGGTACCCTTCGCCAAACACCGTCAGGTGGCTTGCGGAATATGGATGTAGATGCAGATGTAGATACGTCCATATACCGAAAGCGTTTGAAATCTTAGGTCATCTCTTATATCTACAGCAGTGTGTGAATGAATTGTGAGAAGCTAATATTTTTACAGAGAACTGAAGTTGATTTGCTGTAACCGAGTTGTTGGACTCTTGGCGGAGTACTGTTGCCTTCACTATGAACAACAATTGTAGGTCCCCTGCAGTTCAGATGAGTTCTTGTACATGAAGTAAGAGCGTATTTCATTTCTGTGTCCTCGATAGGAAAACGTTGTGTTTGTGGTAAATTTGACATTTCACAGTACGATGCTGGCAAAAAGGTGTTGTGCACAGGATCAATTCGTTACTTTGATCAATGATAACTTTTATTTGTGAACCACACATTGGCAGTTTGGGAAATCCTAGATGAGTAGCCAGCATCTGGCATGCTTGCGTCACTCTTCCTGACGGGCATACTCGTCAATATTTTCATATTACCTAGACGAGGAACGGAACGAAAATTCTTCAGCAGGTTTCCGTTGCTCTTCTTAAACACACATCTATGACTTTAAGGGACATTGTCTCCATGGGTGATGTGGAAAAATCTAGCGTTTCAATACTTGCTAGGTTCAAATGGTTCAAATGGCTCTGAGAACTATGAGACTTAACTTCTGAGGTCATCAGTCCCCTAGAACTTAGAACTACTTAAACCTAACTAACCTAAGGACATTACACCCATCCATGCCCGAGGCGGGATTCGAACCTGCGACCGTAGCGGACCTGCTGTGGCATAGTGATACTGTCTCATTGTTTTCAAAGAGAAAAACTGATCTGGACACTACTGCTAGAACTGGCAAAACTCTTCTTAGTAACAGACGTATTGGCTACTGTGGCTGAAACTGACTCTTCAACGGTTCGGTGTAGGCTTCCTGATTGTGGGTGAAAGACATGAAAGCCAATAAAGAAGCAGTTGTTAATACCTGCCATAAAGAACACCGGTTGGCATGGGTCAAATCTTAGTCCTCCATGACTGGAAAATAGTTAGTGAGAGCCGAGTGTATTCAACAGACGGAAAATATACTCTCAAAACAAAGTTATAGAGTTCCTTCACTACTGAAGGTGGTCCTGGAATACTAGCTCCAGTTCATGGCGTGATTTATTCACCAAATACATGGACCTTTTCAGATGCTGGAGGGACATCTCAACATGATTTGACCGCCCCTCCCTCTCTCTCCCCCCCCCCCCCCCCCCACGTCCCTCTTCTAGGGCTGTCACGACTTCATGTAAGAAAACAATCTAACCTAGTCGAATCTATGCAAACACGTGTTCAGAATCTCAAAGCAAATTGAGGACACAATAGTTATTAACATTCAGTAGGTTACTAACGGCGTTATACACAGTGTGTGATCTACAACTACAACCACATCCATACTCCGCAAGCCACCTGACAGTGTGTGGCGGAGGGTACTTTGAGTACCTCTATCGGTTCTCCCTTCTATTCCAGTCTCGAATTGTTCGTGGAAAGAAAGATTGTCGGTATGCCTCTGTGTGGGCTTTGATCTCTCTGATTTTATCCTCATGGTCTCTTCACGAGCTATACGTAGCAGGGAGCAATATACTGCTTGACTCCTCGGTGTAGGTATGTTCTCGAAACTTCAACAAAGCCCGTACCGAACTACTGAGCGTCTCTCCTGCAGAGTCTTCCACTGGCGTTTATCTATCATCTCCATAACGCTTTCGCGATTACTAAATGATCCTGTAACGAAGCGCGCTGCTCTCCGTTGGATCTTCTCTATCTCTTCTATCAACCCTATCTGGTACGGATCCCATACTGGTGAGCAATATTCAAGCAGTGGCCGAACAAGTGTACTGTAACCTACTTTCTTTGTTTTCGGAATGCATTTAGTTAGGATTCTTCCAATGAATCTCAGTCTGGCATCTGTTTTACCGACGATCAACTTTATATGATCATTCTATTTTAAATCACTCCTAATGCCTACTCCCAGATAATTTATGGAATCAACTGCTTCCAGTTGCTGACCTGCTATATTGTAACTAAATGATAAAGGATCTTTCTTTCTTACTATGTATTCGCAGCACATTAGACTTGTCTACATTGAGATTCAATTGCCATTCCCTGCACCATACGTCAATTCGTTGCAGATCCTCATGCAATTCAGTACAATTTTCCATTGTTACAGCCTCTCGATATACTACAGCATCATCCGCAAAAAGCCTCAGTGAACTTCCGATGTTATCCACAAGGTCATTTATGTATATTGTGAATAGCAACGGTCCTACGACACTCCCCTGCGGCACACCTGAAATCACTCCTACTCCATTGAGAATGACATGCTGCTTTGTGTCATCTAGCAACTCTTCAATCCAATCACACAATTGGTCTGATAGTCCATATGCTCTTACTTTGTTCGTTAAACGACTGTGGTGATTTAGCTATCCCTACCGCTGCCGTTTTATGCAACCCACAGTTGTATAGCTGGCCTTCGTAACCAACGTGCAAGATATTCACATTCTCTCACTCGCTGCACATAAACTGTTAGTCCCACAGGAAAACCGAACAAAACCGATTTGTAGAAAATTCAATCAGTTTAATATCGTATTGGGAAACGATTTGGCTGGCGCTCGTAGTTTTCGAATTAAAATGACGTTCAAAAGCGCCCGCACTCCTACACTCAGGTCCGACTGGTCAGGATTTCTAGTAGGTTTATGTGGTTCATGGCACTCCGTCGTACCACTGTACAATTATCTGTGACTGCACGAATCATTTCTCACATTCTACTTTTTGCTCTGCATTGATTGGCCTTTTTACACCACTCGCTTTGTCGAGCATTTAAAAATTGGAAAATTCGCCTTTGTGTAAATTTTACCCAACAATTTTGTGACCTTTAACAGCATAAAATAAACAGTTACACCGTTGTTTTTACCACACCTTCCAAGTATGAAACTACTGTGCTGTAAGGATTAGTTTTGGATCCGATTGTCAACGTAAATGGTTTTAGCGTAACTTTTTTAAAAAGTCATTCTTCTTTTATTACTCTCACGCACACGTTTAAATTAGTAACGTTAACGAAGTAACAGACTATGCTGATGGTGTGATAGCCTATTCAATAGAGACCTGAAAAACGTCGAATATCGGGATAGTTTATGTAGTCGGAAATTTTTGCACTTTGGTAGGAGGGAGTGACAGGAACAAAATACTAGATATCCTGCCTAGTAAGAGATGAGTGTTGGGTGGAAGTGCGTTGGGAGGTCACTTTTCTACGTTTCTCCTGAAAAACCTGAAAACCATGGCATCCAGCGAAAACGTTTCTCAGTACAAAGTTTAATTACATTAAATTTCCTACAAAAAGATTCTGCTCATTTGTTTTTGGTTCAAATGGCTCTAAGCACTATGGGACTTAACTACTGTGGTCATCAGTCTCATAGAACTTAGAACTACCTAAACCTAACTAACCAAAGGACATCACACACATCCATGCTCGTGGCAGGATTCGAACCTGCGACCGTAGCGGTGGCGAGGTTCCAGACTGTAGCGCCTAGAACCTCTCGGCCACTCCGGCCGGCTAAGGAAAGCCAGAGCTGCAGTACAGTGGTAAGTGCACTTTATGCTCGCATTTCAATGTGTGCAACTTATTTGCATCGGAAAGAAACACAGAGTTCATAGGGTATGTCCACGTTTTCTTCTGTTCCCTCTAGTGTAAACACAGTAAAAATGTATGGTGATTAATTGTCTGCTCGTTCGCTCTAGTGTAAACCAAGTTGAACGTTTAGAGGAGTAGGCTTCGCAAAGCATCTGTTACTGCTTGAAGTTGACGATGCCTCTATTTTTGTGAGAACACGCCGTCAGTTGAAACATTTACAAAAAGTGCTTTTTGTGACTTTGGAGACAGTACACATAATTAAGGCATGGGATTTAGCAGCATATATTAGATATTGGGCAAGGGATGTATTCGTTTGTGAAGACAAATTGCAAATACCGTCCTACCAAGTACTACATCTGCAGAACGCCACATGCAGGCAAGTGTGCTCAGCTGTATGGGCCCATCTTATCACATGAGGCAGCGAGCAGCTGTTGACCTAGTGTTGCAGTCTTAGGACGCATGAGGACTTGCACTGTTATGTGCATATTAATGTTTTCCTGGCTGAAGCGGCTAGAACCCCTCGGCCACTCCGGCCGACCATTTGTTTTTCTGTAGGACTAATAGTTTGCTCGTAGCGAGCGAGAGAAAATAAAAACCTCTTGGGTATTTTGTGAAGGCGACCTACAACATTGCGGGTTGCATAAATCGACAGCGGTAGGAGTAGCTGAACCACCCTGTGTGCATCCTCGAGAGCTCCCGTTGCCTTACTCATTGAGCCACAGTGCGATGTGAGGTGCGTTCAATTCGTCCGCAGAAAGGGAGAGTTAATAGAGGGTGCTACAGTCAGACAGCGAGTTCTCCCTGTGCGAGAAAGACACTTGGCGCGTCATTAGCGAGCGCGGTAGCGGCGGATGTGGCGACTGCTTGGCGGGGGAGACGGATGGCCGCCGGCGGAAAGCTCAGCTCAGCAGAGCACAGCACAGCACAGCGGCGCGGCGGGGCGCGGTTTAGCGCGCTGACAGATTGGCGCCGCCAGGGAGTCTATCTGTCACGCGCGCTGGAAATAAACTCCGCCCGCTTCCGGGCTGGCGAACCCCTGGCCCTGCCGAGGCACCGGTCACCGGGACGCCGATTCCGACATTCGTTGCCTGGCTGCTGTTTACACTGAGAAGAAGTATAAGTCACGAGGCTGTGATATGCACATATACAGATGGCGGTAGTATCGCGTACACATGGCCTAAAATGGCAATGCATTGGCGAAGCCGTCATTCGTACTTACGTGATTCATGCGAAAGGTGTCCGAAGTGATTGTGGCCACACGCCGGGGATCAACAGACATTGAACGTGGAATGGTAATTGGAACTAGACGCATGGGACATTCCATTTCGTGAATAGTGAGGGAAGTCAATATTCCGAGATTCACAGTGTTTAGAGTGTGCCGAGAATACCAAATTTCAGGCATTATCTCTCACCACGGACAACAGAGTGGCCGACAGCATTCACTAAATGACAGAGTGCAGCGACGCTTGTCAGTGCTGACAGACAAGCAACACTGTGTAATACAACCGCAGAAATCAACGTGGGACGTATGACGAATGTATTAGTTAGGACAGTGCAGCGAAATATGAGGTTAATGGGCTATGGCAGTAGATGAACTATGCGAGCGCCTTTGCTAACAGCACGACATCGCTTGCAGCTGCTTTCCTGGGCTCGTGATCATATCGGTTGGACCATAGACGTCAGGAAACCTGTAGCTTTGTCAGACGTGTCCCGATTTCAGTTAGTAAGAGCTGATGGTAGGTTTCGAGTGTGGCACGGGCTCCAGAAAGCCGTGGAGCCAAGTTGTCAACAAGGTACAGTGCAAGCTGGTAGTTGCTCTAAAATGGTGTGCGCTGTGTTTGCACTGGTCCAACTGAACAAATCGTTGACTGGAAATGTTTATTTTTGGCCACTTGGAGACCATTTGGTGCCATTCATGGACTTCATGTTCCGAAACAAGGATGAAATTGTTACGGATGATAATGCTCCATGTCACCAGTTTGGAGATCATTCTGAACAATTCGAGCGAATGATCTGTCCACCCAGATTGCACGACATGAACTCCGTCGAACATTTCTGGGACATAATCGAGATGTCAGTTCGTGCACAAAATCCTTCACCGGCAACACTTTCGCTATTATTGACGGCTATATAGCCAGGATGGCTCAATATTTCTGCAGGCGACTCCTAACGACTTGTTGAGTCCATACCACATAGAGTTCCTGCACTACGCCAGCCAAAAGGAGGTCCGACACGTCATTAAGAGGTATCACATGAGTTACGTCACCTCAGTGCACACTACTAGGCAGCAACACATTACGAATACTAATAGCTTTGCTCATGTCGAGACTGTAAGAACTCCAACAACTCAGCCACTTCACAAATTCTGTGTGGTTCAGGTATTTGTGGTGTATATTTTCTAACGAGTATTTTATTTCAAAGGTATCCTACATAAGCTCTTGCGTTCTAACAGGCATGATATTTGGTCATTCTTTGCTGTACACGACTACGTCATACAGGACGCGTTTCACAGTCAAAATTTATTCGCATCTTAGTCTTGTTAAGCGTACTACAATATCAACGACTTTTACGTGGCTTGGGCAAGATGACTAGGTCAAGACGTCCAATTGGTGATCCTGCACCACTTGCTTTCTACTCTTTTCTTTCAGTGATTATATGCACTTCTTATCTGTGGTGTGTGAGCTTCTGAGCTTCATGGGCCGCAAAATGTTCCATAACAATTTCTAAAGGATCTAGAGCAACGTAAAACTTCGTACTTTGCCTTCTGCGCTGTTTCATTAATTTATGGCACATGAAATTTCAGATATGGCAGGAACTATTTTAAAAATTGCTGAAAAGAAAAATGGGACAAAAAATAACAGAAAGAGGGTAGAATGAGTTGCGCAGATGCAGCAGATACTTATGGCATTCCTGAAGCAGCAGTACGTCGCCTGTTGAATAAAAATGATGCCTAAAGAAATGGATGCTCTTTCATATGTGTGTGTGTGTGTGTGTGTGTGTGTGTGTGTGTGTGTGTGTCGCTGGGTCTTATTTATGTAGGCCTTTCAAGCCCTTATAATATAAAAACGTGAATTAAAACAAACTTTTCAGGAGATGCCTATTCGTGGTGGAAGATCCTGTGAAGTTTTCACCAAAGTCCAACTAGATGATTTGAAGAACTATTTAATAGCCATGGACAAAATATTTTTTGGTACAATGGAGTAGCAGTGTAGAAGGTTTGTGTTTGAACGTTCAGAGAAATGTGGGATTGCTCTTCCGTTCAGAAGGACAAGAAGGACAACCACGACCCCAGGACAGAGCTTGCTAGCAAAATTTTACGAAAAAATTTAAGCTCAGTATACGGAAACTAGAGGCAACATCCATTACCAGATCAGTGGGTTCAACAAACAAAGTATGGATAAGTTTTTCTTATTTTAAAAGAAGTGCAGGAGAGATAGAAATATTCAGCATATGTCATTTACAATACAAATGAATCTCGATTTGCCACTGTAGCTAATAAGCTGCCAAAGGCCTTTCACCTGCAGCAAAGTGCCGGCCGGTGTGGCCTTGCGGTTAAAGGCGCTTCAGTCTGGAACCGCGTGACAGCTACGGTCGCAGGTTCGAATCCTGCCTCGGGCATGGATGTGTGTGATGTCCTTAGGTTAGTTAGGTTTAATTAGTTCTAAGTTCTAGGCGACTGATGACCTCAGAAGTTAAGTCGCATAGTGCTCAGAGCCATTTGAACCATTTTTGAAACTGCAGCAAATAACAGAGAGTCCAAAATCATTTGTTACATTAACGCTACTGGATACTACCTGCCCCTTTATCTCGTATATGCACGATAATGGGTGGCATCTCAACTTGTGGAAAGCACACCACCAGGAACCGTTGAACATTGCAGTGATAATGGGCGGAGATATGAAACAATATATGTCTTGTTTTTGAAGCTCTTGAATCTTGAAAAGCGACAAGCAATTTGACTCGTCTCTTTTCATTTATTTATGGTAAATAATTTGACTGAATGGGAGTTGAGGTAGATCCATGGTCGGTTTCCCTTTCACATGTCTGTCAGCACATTCTCATTTGCGTGGGTTTCTTGGTTTTTCTGGACAGACAAACAATCACGGCAATTGATGTGTACACAGATCGAATAGGGTACATAATTAATAACTAATTCTGAACCTCACCAAAAAACTTTGCCTACCTATAGTTTATTTTTCTGATTCTCATAGTTAATATTCTAGACCTGTAATACTCGTGATTTCATTATTTATTTAGATGTTTGTCGATTCTACTGCTCTTTGTAATAAACTAAACAGTTCACTTACATCATGTCTGTGGCTTAAGTAGGTGTTACTTCCCTTAACACAGTTTTTCAATGGCAAAAAGCAAAATCCCCAAATTACGATGCACTGCTAGGGCCACAATCTTTCATATCATTAATCAATCCGTACATTTATTCCAGCACTGGATCTCAAGGGTCTCTCTTCATCATGATTAGCCCTGATTCAGTTAAATTCACTCACAAACCCGTAGGGTTTGCAATCTTCATGCAAGACCTTCCACTGTATCCTCTGTACTGTTGCTTGTTGACACATAACAGTAGAGGCTACCAGTTTTTTCAAGGGAAATCATATTTTTATTTTCACTCCACACTACTCATTGTCTGCAACTATTGGATATTTTATTTTTTGGTCTCCTAAATGCGTATTACAGTTAAGGTTGTGACAACGTCATGGTCTCTCACCAAGGGAAAGCCATTACTGACAAAAAGGTCGGTGAGTTATTGAGCTCTGGTTATTTAAAATCGCTTACAGTCGGTATTGCAGTTAACGGGTTCAAATGAGTGGAATCGAGCCTTGTGATCCCCTTGTGTTTAACGTGGATAATTTTGCAGCGGTGGAAACCACAGATCGTGTTCTTGCTACAGACAATGCCAAAAGTAAAAATGTTATTGCTCAGCCTGCAGTAGCTGAGGCCAACTCGTTGGAATTCGTAATGAATTTCCTGATAAACATCAGGCAGAGCAAAATAAAAAGAGGGCCTTCAATAGGTGGTGCCTCCATTAAACCAAAACAGAGACGGATAATTTTTTATTTTAAACCGTTGCCTGCAGAAAGATCGAATGTGACAAAACGTATACAAAGCTCACGTCTTAAGAAGCTCACCAAGGAAACAGGACTGTTAAGGAATCGCGTAATGTGGAACAAGAATGTTTAAAGCTGCAAAGAAAAGAGGCTCTGGATGCAAAGGAAGGTGATGTTACAAAGGACTCGAAGTATGGTTTCTGTAACACATGGCTAAGCTTTTTGTAAGTTCTGACACCCATGATGTCGGCTCACACCTTCAAAGAAAGTACAGTGTAACGCTCCGCATGTGATGAGATCTACGTTGACCGTCAATCAGAAGAGTGGACAGAGTGGTTCAAATGCTACACAAGGTGCCGTGAGGACGAGGACTGCTCATACTCTGGAGTCAAATTTATGAGTTATTTTTGCTGATAAAGTTCATCGATTTTGGGATATTAATTTCCAACTCTGTGCTCTTTTCATTACATACTATTCAATATAGTAACTAATTAGTCACATTCAATTAATTGGTGTACTGTATTCAATATGTATGAAAACTGTCATTTTACCCTAGTGCTGGGGCAAGATGGCGCTGTGGCATTACTTCTTGTAAAAACGGCATAATAAGCACAACTAGCTACAATACACTATAAGGCTATCCTATTCTACACACAACGAAAACAACTCTAAAGATACTTTTATTAGAAATGGTTGACCATTAAAAAAATCGACTTGCCCCACTCTTCACTATGCACAAAAAATAAAAAAAGATTCTGTTATAAGCTAATGTGCTTGAAAATGGACATGACGCCTGAATCATGACGCATTTGAAGAAATATTAAGGGAGCATTAAACAGCTGAGACGGTGTCTTACTTCTGAAACGGTGACACAATGTTAAATGTAGGTTGCCTACCTAACGGCTTCCAGGGGAAGCATCAGATGTGATTTTGTGTACTTCATATAAATAATGATCGCATTTAAATATTAATATACTGTCATAATCTATTCATTAAGAGGTACAATCTTACATTGAAGGTTTAACGCAGTAAGTCAATTATTAAAATTAGAAACTGCGTACATTTCTTGAGGGAATGTACCTGATAGTGCGTAAGTTACTCATATTACATTCATGCATCATTTAAGAATGAGAGCACGTAGCAACTTCCAACAAGCTTTAAATATAATTTCGGACTATTTCGAAACGCTTTCCACTGAAAACCCCACAAAGTAATAAGTTTATCGCTTAGTACATAGCTGTTTACGCAGTACAACTTCAGCATCAGGCGTGAAGTTTTGATTTATTACTTCCTTTCTACCAACTCTATTCGTAACACATTTTGCAGATCGTATACATATATACCAATGAATGAACATTAGATATCATTGTACGATAATATAGTTCAGTAGATATGACGTCATAAACATTGAAATACGTGGAAAGCTAGCTTTTCATAAAACGGAAGGCAAATTACCGAAACTGTACATGGCACTTCGATTCCTCAAGGAACCGCGGGTGGGGTTTACTAGTGTCAGATATTGCGATACGAGTGCCGTTGCTCTGGGAACAGTTCAGCATAGCGTCATTACGCCACTCTTCTACTGCATTCAGTGAACTCACACACAAGATTCATGTCGGTCGACTGTCCATCAGTAAGTCCATTCCTACAACTTTCTCTTTTCTCATTTCTCTCACCCCTTATGCCTATGCCTTGGATACAACCCAGCTGCTCATTTTCTGAAATGGGGTCAATATGAATCACATCCCTTTATTCTTTATTAAGTTGTTTCAGCATCTTAGAAGCTTTAGTTTCCCGATGTACATTATGCTCCATTTCACTCTGAAGGTGCTCTCAGGCTTGTTGTTTTATGTTCCATTTTATTACTAAGTCTTCTGCTTGCGAGTAGTTTCTGAAAAACTGTTTGAGGATTTCCAACTTATCTGCAATTCCTAGTATATAGTATATACTCCACAAGCTTAAGTCATCCAATCACCAGATTCTTCTTCAGATTGGCTTCGAGTTGCTTTGAGTCACTTGGGGAGTTTCTCCTCAACGTAATTATGGAGCAGGCGTTTCATTCCCAAGAGAAGGCAAATCAGATCAACTCACTTCTCTTGAGTAACTGTCAAGACAAGAATATCTTTACCAGTTCTCTTAAATACTTTCAAAGCATCGTGTGTTTATTTTGACAGTAAAATAAACCTGTCATAGGTCAAAAGAGCGATTTTAATGCCACAGGCTTTTCTTGGTACGGCCATGTGTAAGGTGGTATGCCCACGCCTTCTTCTGATCTTAGAACAAATGGTCTATGCAGTTATATCGGGTCTTGCTGGTTAAGTTGGGCTGCGATATAAGATGCAACTAGGCACTTTTTTGCATGACTAACTGTGGCAGAACTGAAAGAAATGATATGTCATAGTTGGAATGCCTTAGGATTAACCGGGAGTCGAAGATGAGGACTTTGGATTCATTGCCTGGTACTTCACTACTTAGCCACCACCCCACGACGTTTATTAACTAGATTTGAGAATTGCAGCCTCAAAGAGTAGAGGTAACGAATGATATGAGTAAACAATACCAGATACCGGCGTGCCTGTGTGGAAAAGGCTGACCTCTTCAGACAAAGCAACAATACTATCGCGCGGCGGAACAGTGCTGGAAGTTAGAAGACTTTGTGCGGAAGAATTATGCAGACACTCCTTGAAGACAAGGTGCAGCGGCACCAGACCTGACGATGGCTAGGTACCCGTACCGACAAATATTACATATAGCCTGCCAATAGCATGCTTTCACTAGAGCGCAGCGCGGCGTTGAGTACGTAGCCTCGTTTTGTATATGAAATAAGTCGCGGCACATTGAGCAAACTTCGAACGAAATAGAACTCAGTACGGAGACGTCCCCACAAGAGGGGTGGTAGGGGGGGGGCAGAGGGCAAGAGCGGGAGCTTCCTCTCCCCTACCCTCCCTCACGCTGTAATCTGAAGTTCTGAGCTCATTCATTACAGATCAGGTTTAGAGAACTTTCCTGTGTTGCTTACTAAATTTCGTTCTTGTGGCATGAAACTACATCCTCCTTGGATAAATTCTGCAGACGCCCATGTACAGCTATGACAATAAGGAATTTCGGCAATTGTAAACTGTTGTAAGCCTGATAGCGATCGGAACCATTAGTAGAAAGGTTTACACAGTCGTCAGTCTTTATTGGGCTCTGCTAACACTTCAGCTCCAGCACAGAGAGTTTTCCTAGAGTGCGCGATTACACTGAGGTGACAAATCATGGGATAGCGATATGCTCATATACAGATGGTGGTAGTATTGCGTAAATCAGGTATAAAGGTGAAGTGCATTGGCAGAGCTTCCATTTGTACTCATGTGATTCATGTGAAGAGGTTTGTGATGCGACGACGGGAATTAATTGAGTTTGAAGTCGGAACAGTAGTTGGAGCTAGCAAAATGTGGCATTCCAATTCGGAAATCGTTAGGGAATTCAACATTCCGAGATTCACAGTGTCAAGAGTATCAAGAAAACCTAATTTCAGGTATCACCTATTACTAAGGACAACGCAGTGGGCGACGGCCTTCACTTAACGACCGCGAGTTGCGACGTTTGCGTATAGTTGTCAGGGCTAAAACACAAAACTGTGTGACATGATTGCAGAAATCAATGTGGGACCTAACGGAGAACGTATCCGTAAGGATAGTGCGGCGAAATTTGGCGTTAATGGGCTATGGCAGGAGACGACCGACGCGAATGCCTCTGCTAGCAGCACGACATCACCTGCAGCGCGTCTCCTGGGCTCGTGGCCATATCGGCTGTACCTTTGACGACTGGAAAACTGTGAGCTGGTGAGACAAGTCTCGATATCAGTTGGTAAGAGTTGACGGTGGGGTTCGAGTGTGGCGCAGACCCCACGAAGCCTTGGACCCAAGTTGTCAACAAGTCGCTGTGCAAGCTGGTGGTGGCTCCATAAAGGTGTGGGCTGTGTTTACATGGAATGGACACGGTCCATCTGAACCGCTCATTGACTGGAAAGGGCTATGTGCAGCTACTTGGAGGCAATTTGCAGACATTCGTGGACTTCATGTTTTCAAACAAAAAGAATATTTTTTATGTATGACAATGCGCCATGTCATCAGGCCACAAACGCTCGTGATTGGTTAGAACCCCCTGGACAATTCGAAAGAATGACTTGACCAGCTTGAGATCTCGGCATTCATCACATCGAACATTTGTGAAAATAATCGAGAGGTCAGTTCGCACAAAAATTCCTGCACCGCAAAACTTTCGTAATTGTGGACGGCTATGGAGGCAGCATCGCTCAATGTTTCTGGAGGAGAATTTCAATGACTTGTTGAGTGAATGCCACATCGAGTTGCTGCACCACTTCGAGAAACAGGTGGTCCGACACGATATTAGGAGGTGTCACATGACCTTTAAAATCTCGATATATAACAGTTATTAGGTAATATCTTCAATTAAAACTTCTGGGCTGAGACGCCGAGATGTATGTATAAACCTCTTCCTGACGTGTCGTCTCCAATTGTGGAAGGCATATTCCGAGGAAACACCAGGAAGCAGTTTTATATTTCGACCATGACCTCTCAGCAAGGAATTTTAGCTGAAGTAGCCACTGGCTGTGAAAGCCTACGTTGCATTACTAGATAATGCTTGGGCGATGAACCGTTGACTCAGTGGAGTGCAGTCAGTTATTGTTTTGCCCTACTGTGAGTGTGCGTGTCACAAGAATGCCACAATAAAAAAAAATTGTGCTGTTTTTGTATTCGACAATTTTCACTTTATTTAGCCCTCTCAGGTTTCAGTAACTATAGGCTATATGGCTGGGGCCCAGTTTACTGTTACTCAGATGAATGAACAGTATGCAGTTGTAGGCCTATATGAATGCAAAGCATTCTCATTTAAAGGACCTCCACATTAATATTGAGGATCAGATGAAAATGTCGATTTTCAATCCACTAAACACATATCACAACACTTGTCGATAAACCACTCAACACTGTAACAGCCGTAAAATGTGTAGTCCTATCAATCTGGAACGATTGCATAACAGTAGCTGTGGGAAAAGCAAATGGCAGACCGAGATTCACTGAAAAGATCTAAGGGAAATAAAGTTCCTCGACTGAATAGGTGATCACAAAACTCTCGTTCGACAAATTCTTGAGTATTGGTCGTTAGTCTGGAAGTCCTCAAATGGAAATGATCAAGGATATAGAAAACATCGGAGGAAGAACCACACATTATGGATGCCTTTATAAATGCGAAATCGTCGTTACATTGTCTTCCATTTCCTGTAGCAGACGCTACGAGATAGGCGATATGAATCACAGAGATGTTTACTATTAAATCTTCTAAACATTTCAGTTAACTTATTACTTTTTCCGACATACACCTCGAGAGATGACCGTGGCGAGGAAAATCACAGAAAACCGAGCTCGTACGTGTTCTCAAGTGTAATAGGAAAGGGTGAGATTAGAGCTGTATCCAAAGTAAACTTCAGCATGCACCCTAAGTTAAACTGCAGAACAAACGTGCAGGTGAGGATTAATATTGTTTTTAATTTTGCTTAAGTCCGCTCTTTGTAATGTGGGCTTGTCTAGTAAACATAAAATAGTCACAGCTCTTGGTGAACCTGAGTAACTGTAGATCCTTTTGAAAACAAAAGTCTAATAACAGCACACATTCTCGCAATTGGCAAGCGGGACGATTTTCGAAATCTATGTTCTTTGTTTTCACCCACAGCCTATCTGATACTTTTTCTTTTGCTGCTGCTGACTAGGGATACCCCTGTTTGTCTGCCTCATTCCATGAATATACCGGACCAACTGCTTTCGCATTTCTAGCGTAGTCGTTCGGGTAATCGTTTTCCTTGCGGCCGTGTATGTTCACAAATTTTATCTAGTCTTGTGGGGTTCTTCTTTTTCACACGATCCTTCAATTTCTTTTTCTTATCTTCATCCATTTGTTTATATTTTGTATTCCACACTGTTCCAGTGATGAAGCGTTTGTCCTTTTGTGTCACATGGTCACTCCTTAAATCTTAGTCCTTCATTTGCACTGCCGTTACCGAGCGAGGTGGCGCAGTGGTTAACACACTGGACTCGTATTCGGGTCCGGTCATCCTGATTTAGCTTTTCCGTGAGTTCCCTAAATCACTTTAGGCAAATGCCGGGATGGTTCCTTTGAAAGGGCACGGCCGATTTCCTTCCCTATCCTTCCCTAATCCCATGTGACCGATGATCTCGTCGTTTGGTCCCCTCCCCCAAATCAACCAACCAACCATTACACTGTGGTTAACTTTTGTTATATCTTTTTCGTCTCTTCTGCATATGTGAAAATAGCACGCACCATTGTTTTATATATTTTTATTTTCCCGTCAGGTATCATAAATTTATTTCTTTAGGCCACTTGATTTTTCACTTCCATGGTTAAATCATTGTAGCTGGTGATAAAAGTCCCCAGATAATAAAAGCCCATGATTTGTTCAGTTGACACAACATTTACTTGTAAATTACATCTTGCAGGTGATTTTGATACTATCATAGTCTTACTTTTTTAAATGAGATTTCCATGTTGTTTTATTAAATTCGTGAAAAAAAACCTCAGTAAATTATCCTCATTATTTACTATCAATACAGGATCATCAGCATAACATATGACATTCATCACTTTATCTCCCATTTTAAAATCTGGCTTCTTTCTTGTGTCTTCAGTAATATGGTTCATTAAGGTTAACAGGAGTGGGCTTAATCAGTCTCCTTGTCTAATACCTTTATCTAGTACAGTATATTTACGAGTATCTTTTATGTTTTTCATTAAACCCCATTGTCGATTAAAGTTTGAATTATAACCTTGTTTCTAAGCCTATCAAAGGCTTTTGACATGTCAACGAAGCACAGGTAGGTAGGGTTTTTAAACTCTGTGTATTTCTCCACACTCAGCTTTAAAACGAAAATATCATCTACTATGTTCCTGTTTCTCCATAGTCAGTCGCCTACTGTATGATTACAGTGACTTCTGTGATTTCTTAAACAGTAGGAGTTGCATTTGTGTGAATGTGTTCTGATTCTTCCGCCTGTCAACATATGAGGTGTGTGAGAGAAGTAATGTTACTGACAAAGATGCGAGCGATCTGGCAACGTTATGTTGTTCTACTTGTGTAGACCGGTGTGTTCATCCATTCCAGATGAACAGTTTGAGTTTCAGCTCCGTTCAGCTACCACATGGTTTTTGAGAGCGCCATGAATGAAGTTGTGTTTTTGTTGTGTGTTACGAAAATGGAACAGCGGAATTTAGAGCAACATTATGCCATTAAATTTTGTGCTGAACTTTGGAAACCCGCGAGTGTGACCTTTGGAAAGTTGAATCAGGTCTATGGGGGACATTCCGTATCAAGAACATAAGTTTTTCGCTGTCACAAATCATTATTCCATCACAGAGAATATGTCGAAGATGAGCTTCGCTAAGTGAAACCTTCAAATTCAGAAACCGACGAAAACGTCGAACACGTGCGTGCTCTTGTGAGATTCCTTTTCCGGAGCAATCTGTCAGCTAAGTGTTTTACGAAGATATTCTTGAAAGGGTGAAGAAAATGGTGAAACTGGACATTGCAGACATGTACATGCAGCATCATTACAACCCCCACGTTACACAACTACTTCCATGACGGAATTTTTGACCTCAAAAGGCATTCCTGCAGTTATACGGCTCCCTATTCAATGGATCTTAGTCCCTGTGTGTCTTTTTTCTTTTCCTGAAGTTGAAGAATGTCTTAAAAGGACGTCAGTTTGAGATTTTGTAGAGCATACAAGAGAATGCGACAGACATGTTAGAGGTCCAGCCAGCTGAAGCCCCTTAGAGCTGCTACCAAGACTGGGAACAACGACTTTGCCAGTGTATAGCTGCCGAAGGAAGCTACTTTGAAGAGACAGTATTGTAGTTTGAATCAAATAACAGCTTTGTTATATAAAAATCGGTTCATTACTTTTCTCACACACCTTGTATATTTTTCTTTCACCTGGATCATTACCGGCATAGCTTTTCTTCGAAAACCATCGTCAGATGTTGTGACACAGAGCGTTCAGCGGTATACACGATACGGGAGCCACAAATGCTGATGAAGTTTTCGAAAAGATAATACATAAAAAGAAATTTTATGAGTGATATCGGGTAAAAAACTGTCGTATTTTATAAGGATCGCGGATAGAAAGACACTACGTCACCTATTCAAGAACAGTGACAGAAACTGACAGCGTTACATAATGAAGCACCAATCACATATATATCCGTATGTCAAACTTCGTAGAGCTGTTCGTCACATACAGTAACATTCATTCTACTCGTAAATGATGTTTATTATCAACAACAATATGACATGTGACCCATACATGAGAGGATACAGTCTTGTATTCATTGCGGCAAGGAAGCAAGCAATTTCGGAAGAAATGTGTTACCATTCCTGAAATATATGCTGTTTGAGATCTGAAGATTGCTGGATAGTACGAAAGTGCACTTCGTTCCATGCTCTGCTTCAGCATCTGCTGTAGAATATTTCACAACAAATTAAAATTTGTGCCAGACAGGGACTGTAACTCGGATTTCCCGCATGTCGCGAGCGATCGCTGTAACCAATTCCGCCGTCGGAGCACGATTCCGAGAGTGTCCCAAATCTCCATGTGTCCTGGTGTGCCTACACCCTCTTGGCCAGCACACTCTGAGACGTTGTTTACTCCCGACATACTGTCTTGCCATGGCATGAAATACTGTAGTGTTGTGTCTGTAGTGTGGCGCTGATGAAGCAATGTCGTTTTATGCAACCCGCAATGTTATATCTGGCCTTCAAAAAGCACTTGCGCCGTTTATATATTATCTCGCTCGATATGCTCAAGTTGATAGTCCTACAAAAAAGAATGAACAGAACATGTTTGTGGGAAATGGCACTGGAGACCACTGTTTTCCAGTCATGTGAAAAAAACGCACGAAACTGACCTTGAAGCGTATCTCCAACCCAACTCTCATCCCTCACCAGTCATGATTTGTCGTATGTTGTTCGTGGCAGTCCCTCCTACAAGTGTACAAAAATTTTCGAATAGACGAACTATTCCCATTATTCGAAGTTTTATGGTCTCTATTGATTGGAATTTTACGCCACCAGCATAGTCTGTTATTTACTTCACATTACTAATTCAAACGTGTCCATGAGGGTAATGGACGAAAAAATTGGGAATTTGTGGTAAGGGCTTATGGGACCAAACTGCTAAGGTCATCGGTCCCTAAGCTTACACACTACTTAACCTAACTTAAACTAACTTAAGCTAAGGACGACACACATACTCATGCCCGAGCGAGGACTCGAACCTCCGACGGTGGGAGCTGCGTAATGAACGGAAAATGACATTTTTAAAAGATATGCTAAAACGATTTACGCTGACAGTTCGATCCAAAGTTAACACTTGTATGTAATGCAATGTATTGCGAATACATAGAAAGAAGGATCCTTTATTGTATGATTATGTGATAGCAGAACAAACACTGGTAGCAGTTACTTCTGTAAAATATCTGGGAGTATTCGTACGGAACGATTTGAAGTGGAATAATATTATAAAATTAATTGTTGGTAAGGCGGGTGCCAGGGTGAGATTCATTGGGAGAGTCCTTAGAAAATGTAGTCCATCAACAAAGGAGGTTGCTTACAAAACACTCGTTCGACCTATACGTGAGTATTGCCCATCAATGTGGGATCCGTACCAGGTCGGGTTGACAGAGTAGATAGAAAAAATCCAAAGAAGAGCGGCGCGTATCGTCACAGGATTATTTGGTAAGCGTGATAGCGTTATGGAGATGTTTAGCAAACTCAAGTGGCAGACTCTGCAAGAGAGGCGCTCTGCATCGCGGTGTAGCTTGCTGTCCCGGTTTCGAGAGGGTGCGTTTCTGGATGAGATTTCGAATATATTGCTTCCCCCTATTTATACCTCCCGAGGTGGTCACGAATGTAAAATTAGAGAGATTCGAGGGCGCACGGAGGCTTTCTGGCAGTCGTTCTTCCCGCGACCAATACGCGACTGGAACGGGAAATGGAGATAATGACAGTGGCACGTAAAGCGCCCTCCGCCACACACCGTAGGGTGGCTTGCGGAGTATAATATACATTTTGATGTAGATGGCGTAATAAGACCAGTCAGTGAAGACCAAAAATGGTCGAACATGGGAAATAATTCGTGCTGTCGCGAGTTTTTGTACAATGATAGGAGAGAGTGGCATGAACAACATACTAGGAATCCTGACCGATATGAGCTGCGCTGTAACTCGAAAATTACGACCTCCAGTGAAGACGTGCCAGTGAAGACATACCCCCGTAAAATATTTAACTATATTAAATTTCCTACAAAAGTGCCCTATTCATTTTTTTCTCTAGGACTAACAAAAAATGGTTCAAATGTCTCTGAGCACTATGGGCCTTAACTGCTGAGGTCATCAGTCCCCTAGAACTTAGAATTACTTAAACCTAACTAACCTAAGGACATCACACACAGCCATACCCGAGGCAGGATTCGAACCTGCGACCGTAGCGGTCGCGCGGTTCCAGACTGTAGCGCCTAGAACCGCTCGGCAACTAACCGGCCTAACCGGCTTAGGACTAACAGTTCGCGCGTAACGAAGGAGAGAATATGAAAGTTCGCTCTTCTTTATGATTGCCAGCTATGACAATGCGGGCTGCATAAAGCGACAGTGGTAGGGGCAGCTGAATCACACTGTATAAACGGCAGCAACGATCCTTCGGACATGCACGCATATGTGGTATTACACAGATACTGCAATACGGAAACTGATTTTGTTTTTAAGGGACTCTATCTTGACTGTTAAACGCATAAGACTCGCGGTTCCCTTACTGTGCGGAAAGAAACCGCGGGAGACAATGCGTCAGGCACGCGTGCTGCTCCCCCGCTGCCCAGTCCACCAGTACTTCCGCCGGCCGCAGCAGTCCCTTGCGAGGAGGCAGGAGGGGCGGAAGAGGAAGGGATAGGGATAGGGATAGGGATAGGGCGGCGACGCAAGCAGCCGGCAGCAGCAGCCGGCCGGGCCGGGCCGGAGAATGTCTAATGAATTGCTTGTTTAATTAATTAGAGGCGGCGCCGCGCAGCCAAGGAGGAGCCCGCCATACGTCTCTGTCGGGCGGCGAGAGTGGCCCGCGGGCAGAGGGACGGGGCCGGGCTGGCCGGCTGGCGTCTGGGTAGGGTGGCCGCTCAAGTTGCGATCCTCACTTACTGCGGACGGGGTCAGCCGCGGCGCAGCAGCCAAGAATTTGGAGTTAATCGCGGCGCACAGTGGAAATATTGTTTCTGCTCTAAGGAAAAGGCTCGCTTGTAAACGATACCGAGTCGCATACTGAATCCCTCCTCATACCGCGTCCCTCCCTCGTCAGTCTGTATAACACGCCCGGGAGTATAAATGGGGGTGGGGGACCCTTAAACCGGTTGTCTCTTCTGCTTTTCTGACCGTGCGCCCTGTCCACACCACGTACCTGGTAATCCCGCGGCGGTCGTACTGTTCTGCTCCACACTGCCGCTGGCTTGTCTGAAATTATCTGTCGAAATATGCAAGCGAGTGAGGGGAGCCACTCATCGGCAGAACACAACACTGTTCTACGTCTGGTGCGAACAACTATGTTCTGAGACGATTAAGGGAAATCGCAGGTTGCACTGTTTACATTCCAATTCATGAATGTTTATCCCAATTAACAATCTTCATGAAACTTCCTGGCGGAATAAAACTGTGTGCCGGACTGAGACTCGAACTCTGGACCGTTGCCTTTCGCGGACCAGTGCTCTACCAACTGAGCTACCCAAGCACGACTCACGCCCCGTCCTCACAGCTTTACTTCTGCCAGTACCTCCTCTCCTATCTTCCAAACTTTACAGAAGCTCTCCTGCGAACCTTGCAGAACTAGCACTCCTGAAAGAAAGGATATTGCGGAGACATGGCTTAGCCACAGCCTGGGGGATGTTTCCAGAATGAGAGTTTCACTCTGCAGCGGAGTGTGCGCTGATATGAAAGTTCCTGGCAGATTAAAACTGTGTGCCGGACCGAGACTCGGACTCGGTACCTTTGCCTTTCTGCAAGGTTCGCAGGAGAGCTTCTGTAAAGTTTGGAAGGTAGGAGACGAGGTAATGGCAGAGGTAAAGCTGAGAGGACGGGGCGTGAGTCGTGCTTGGGGAGCTCAGTTGATAGAACACTTGCCCGCGAAATGCAAAGGTCCCGAGTTCGAGTCTCGGTCCGGCACACAGTTTTAATCTGCCAGGAAGTTTCATATCAGCGCACACTCCGCTGCAGAGTGAAAATCTCATTCTGGAACAATCTTCATGATTATCTGTCCGCAATATCACTCAGACGAGCGTACGCGTTACCGACACGACGCGGGTGATTGTTGATGATGCGAAAGCCGAATGATCGAACAAAAGATCTTACGCTCGTCACACATACAGATATCTGGTAATAGTCCTCCTTGACACTAGTAACGATATAACACTGTTCGTAAAGTTAATTTTTCAGCTCTTGGTTCTCACTTGTACGAGCGTGCGCATAACCGTCGCGGCGCGGCTGATTGTTGATAATGCAGAAACGCGATGACCGAACGCACGTCCTCACGCTCACTACAAGACACTGGCGCTTGACTGCACTCTTTTGTGGTAACTAAATTTTTTCTTGATTACATTAGTTCATTCTGGGAGACTGAACACGGCGCGGATGATTGATACAGTACGGTACGACACGCAACGAGAGGATACATAAATACTTCATCAGCAGCAGTCCACATTTTTAAATTAATTCTTGACGCACTTTCCTCTGAATCATTTGCTTATTTTTTCACTTTACTGTAATAGTACTTGTAGCATCACTTCAACTTCCATACTAACAATGCTACTCACATGCACAGCTACATACAACACAACATAACAGTTTCGTGTTCCGCGCTCGACTCGACAGACGCGGCTGCCCGCAAAGATACGACACAACTAAGCCAGCGATATGACAATACGCTTACAAGTCTTCTCACTAGTCTGATGCGACCCGCGATGAATTCCTATCCTGTGCCAATCTCTCCATCTCCGAGTAGTTCTTGCAATCTATATCCTCAATTATTTGCTGGATTTATTCCAATCTCTGTCTTGCTCTACAGTTTTTATCCTCTACAGCTCCCTCTATACCATGGAAATTATTCTATGTTGTCTCAACAGTTTTTCTAACACCAAGTGCCTTCTTCTTGGCAGTGTTTCCCATATATTCCTTTCCTCGCAGATTCTGCGCAGAACCTCCTCATTCGTTACCTTGTCAGTCGACCTGATTTTCAACATTCTTCTGTAGCACCACATCTCAAATGCTTCGATTCTCTTCTGTTCCTGCTTTCCCACAGTCAATGTTTCACTACCGCACAATGCCATGTTCAAAATGAACATTCTCAAAAGTTCCTTCCTCAAATTACGGTCTATGTTTGGTACTAACAGACTTCTGTTGACCAGGAACGTCTTCTTTGCCACAGCTAGTCTGCTTTTCATGTTCTCCTTGCGCCGTCCACCGTGGGTTATTTGGTTGTCCTCCTACCAGAATGCCTTAACTTCATCGTCTAAGGCGCTACAGTCATGGACTTTGAGGCTGATTCTGGCGGAGGTTCGAGTCCTCCTTCGGTCGTGAGTGTGCGTATTTGTCCTTAGGATGATTTAGGTTTCGTAGTGTGTAAGCTTAGGGGCTGATGACCTTAGCAGTTAAGTCCCATAAGACTTCACACATATTTGAACATTTTTTACTCCAAATGCGTATTCTTTTCTCATTAGGGTGTTCATTCCAATCAGCAGATCTCGTAATTCTTCTTCGCTTTCGCTCAGTGTTTATCTCTGCTGAGCATGGGTACATGATGTCGGACTATCTATACCTATCCATCTGTCCGACAAGACTTCAACCAGGAACTGCCACCCCGTGTGGCAGCGGACCACCTTGCTGGGATGCTACCTGTGGTTTAAATTCCTGTAACTGAGCTGTAACGTCGAATTCCTACATCTCGAGATAAGCCGTTGATCAGTGAAAAGGTGTGGCTCAATAACTGTATTGGGGGGTGCGCTACTGTACCACGACATATGGTTCTCCGACCTCCAGATTCAGTCTTTATGCCTGTTTACTTTCCCGGAGATGTGAAATGTTGCTCCGCCGGAAAGGAAAACTGTATTAAGGTACTCACTGCCTGTATCGATTCCCCAACTCGTTCCTAACAAAGTCAGCACGTCCTTACGTATCATCTGGCTACGAGTCTTGCAGGATTTGCACTTTCTACGCACCGAAAGGCAGTTATTTGTGTAAAATGTACATCAGAGTGCACTGAGGTCTGTATGATCCTCTGGAAACACGACCCGTTGATTTCTACGGACTGCGCTAAGATGCTGTACACACCGCATTACCTTTGTCCTACTCCCTCCAGGTCTAGCACTTCTTGCCCTGTCACCAAAATTGCCAGTCTCTTAAACTTTTCATGCCATCTTTTCACGCTGTTCACATCTGGAAGATCTCGAACACAGGCACCTCCAAACTGCCGCTAAACCCTAAGAAGCCATCGTGTTTCATAGTACCATAAAACCAACTGCGCTTTCGCCTCCATAGCAACCACTATAACAGCTGCACTCCCGTACTCCGCTACCTTGACAAGAGAGCGAGTGAGACAGGGAGAGCGAGGAGATATCAGAAGCTCTCAGAGCACGTGTAGAGCTGCATCCATAGAAACTTTATGAGTAAGGCTATGTTTTGCAAAAGGGTATAGACTTGTTGAAGTGTATTCATAAACCAACTTTGAGTTAGGTTACCATTTTCAACAAACCCCACAGCTGCTTCTTGCATACATGAAATGTATTCGCAGTTGCGACTACGAAGAACCGTCAGCAGTATAAGGAAATGACGACAATGAAAACTTGTGCCGGCCTGGGCCTCGATCGCGGGTTTCCCACTTTACGCGAGCGGTCGCCTTAACGGCTTCGACTATCCGCTTGCGACTCACTCAGACCCAAACTTCCACGCGTCATCGTTTGTGCATCACAATCTGTACTCGTACACACATTATGTAATTCTCGTACAAAGGAGGACATTTTAAATGGAAGTTGTTGCCCGGCATCGATAACTGGTAAATACGATATTGCAACTTCTGCACGAATCAGCGGCTGGCTGGCCCGATTCCCACGGCGTGACGGCCGTTCGCCCCATTTGTGAAATTTTAGAGGTCTAGTTCCCACGGAAGACCCTGAGTCTGTATTCCCCTGAGTATCCTCGAGACGATATTGTTCTGATTATCGATTCGTGTCGTAGTGCCCTCCAGCCAAACGTTTGCTCTTAAAGACGCCCTCCACTTTCAATCTGTGTAACGGGGATGACTCGCATCGCCCTGCCCTCATGCTTTGCTACACTACTGTGCAGACAACATTTTGCCGAAACTGGAACCACATGTACACTTTTGTTTCCTCTTTAAATAGCTTAGCCATGGTTCGGTGAGTGCTAGACTCTACGTGTCTCGCCCGGAGGTAACACGTCGAAATTATTTTATGAAGGTCTACCTGCGTCAGACCCGTGAGGACCACAGGTTTAGAGGTCCCCACATGTAGCTCCAGAAACCGCTCCCACATGGAGAAATGTTAGACAGAAAAAGAAATATAGTACAGAAAACAGGATAAAGATGGTTATAATCAGGATAAAAATGACTACAGATCCATCGAATCTCATATTCACTGACGTTTTATATTCTCATTAAAATTGGAATGCAAGAATGAATTATTCACACGTGGCGCAATCGTACTTTGATTAAAAAACGTAAAATAGAAATTAAAAAAGGCCAGGATGCGGCCGACGCCTTACAACTGAAATCTGTGAAGCTCAACGAATTCTACTTCAGTCCATTGAATCACTACGTAAATGGCATCCACTGACAGTTAAAATTATGCACATGACAATTTTATTCAGAAAACATTTTGTAATAAGAATGACGACACAAACAATAACTTTAACAATAGCTACCTCAGCTGAAGGTGGGCAGTTCCCAGGAAATTATAGCAGAGCAAAGGGAGCAACAGGTGTTGATTTGGTTTGGTAACTTCAGAAGTCAATATGTTTGTCTCTGAGGAAGAATATATGGGGCACTGATGTTGGCGATAACGGCTTGTTTTTATTTTTGTGTGAATTTCGGTTTGTTACTGAAACCATTCAAAATTCCCCAGACGTAATACAATGGTGAGTCGAAATATTTCGACCACCTACTTAATGGCGTGGTTATTCCGCCTTTGGAACGCCGTACGACAGCGATTCTCCGTGCCATGTGTATCACGATCAAATACAGGGCTGCAAGGTACTGGTTAAAGGTGGGGAGACTAGATAAGGTACACATAATAACCGGTGTGCCGATAGAGACGATACGTCACCTTAAAAGTTGGTGTTTGGATACATGGAAAGGTGAGTGTGATGTAAGTGATAAGGGACGTAGACTGCACGACTTCCTCCCTGACATAAGGAAGCGGTTGAGAATGAGACATATCCATCCCAGCCGCCGTATGGTACATTTCTCAACCGGACACGGACCTTATCCCACGCACTTAAGCCGCGTGAGTCTGAGGCAGACACCTACATGCACATGCTGGAAGAAGGTTCCCCAGAACACACAGCAATAAGAGACGAAGAACAATGGGCACAATTAAACGCACTGACAAACAGTATTTCAAAAACAACACATGAAGAGTACATGCGGACACGACATTACAGACATGCCTATGTACAGCGTAACAACAATCTCTAGAGGATGGACAGCGATACCCACAGTGACAGCGGAAATAGTGACAATGAGGAGGAACAGGAGGAGGAAGCTGAGATGTGACAGTAAATGAGCAAAAGTGCTGGCGATCTAGCCAAGAAAACACCAAATGCTGTACATGGATGGGCACCTAAAGTAGTTAATACATAGGATTATTAATAAATAGGATAAGCAATATTATTTCTCTACTAATAACCATTTGTGTGTGTGTGTGTGTGTGTGTGTGTGTGTGTGTGTGTGTGTGTGTGTGTGTGAGACAGGCGGTCAACGGCTCGAAGAAACCATTCGGGGTATTCACCGTCACTAACATTCGGTGATGGTACTAACAAATCTTTCCTCTATCCTATCTTCTTTTTATATTCTTCTTAAAAAACAACAAAATTTTATTTATATTTCAACCTTAAATTATAGATATTTTGAAAAGTATCATTCTTTGTAAATCTTGTAGATAAAACATAAGAAAAGAAAACTGTAAAAAGATGAAAAACGAAAATTGTCAGATGTACGACCTGTTTTAAACATCAGGTACCCGGTCTATAATTTGGAAATAAATAAATAAATAAATTCGACTTGTCAGTGGTAGGTTTCCGGAGGTTGACTGCAGGCTTTGAACCGGCCTCCTTCTAACCAATACACGGCCATCATCGGCCCCAAACCAGAGCCAGCTTTCAATATAAAACATATTGGACCTCCACCCTACTCGCCAGTGAGCTCTCGCTTGATACCACTGAAGTTACAGACATATCTACGCACAGCTCACTCAATTCCCGTGAATTACGGACCGACAGTGGAGTGGAGTTGGCGCCGCGATAGCGTCCCAACATGCCATCCTTCCGGTTCAGATTAGGAGAATTTGACGTCCAGGATAATGACGTGAGTTCAGTACAATGCTACACAAGTCACTGTATAACGATTGAGGCATCCTGAAACGCACATTTTCCTGCTGAAAGATAACCTCGCCGTCGGAGAAGACATAAATGCCCTATATTAATGCTACAGGCCCCGTGACAGCAAAGACGGAAGCCTACGTAGCATACGGTAGCACGGCATCTGTAGGCCTGCCTCCGATGCCCGGTGCATATTTAGAGTAGCCGTCCACCTGGGTGACAGCGTATTTTGCGACCAACAAGAAACGAGGTCATCCGACCAGATGACAAGTTTCCATTGATCCACGGTCCAATCTTAATGATAGAATGTCCCCTGCAGCAGTAATCGAGGACGTTATTGGGTCATCATGTGAACATATAAGCTTCGTCTGCTGCGAATCCACATGATCAGCAACCTGAACTGAACGGCATGGATCAGAACTAGTGTTAATGCACCAGTATTGTCTTTGTTGTCAGATGTGCCACACGGATCGCCACCTACCGGCTGTCCGCAGCTCGTGGCCTAGAGGCTAGCGATGCTACCTCTGGATCACGGGGTCCCGGCTTCGATTCCCGGTCAGGTTGCGGATTTCCTCTGCCCGGGGCCTGGGTGTTTGTGTTGTCATCATCATTTCATCATCATCCTCATCATTCGTCACAGTGGCTATATTGGGAGGTGAAAAAAATTGGACTGTGGAAAAATTGGGACTTCGTACGGGCGCTGATGACCGCGCATTTGGACGTCCCACAGACCAAACATCATCATCATCGCCTATCCCGCTTTTCAGATCGGTACGCCGCAGCCACCACGTTCTATAATATGGCGCGGATACCCAAGATCTTGTCGCCTACTCGTTTTCTTACCCTCCTTCATCTACTTTCCACGTACGACGGCGGTTTGGAAAGTCTCGTAAAAAAGCAAGGAAAAATTTTTCGTAAGCAACTCATCTTATTTCTCAATATAGTCTCCTTCTTCGTGAAGAGATCTTCCACCGGAAAAATAGGTTTTATCAAACGCTGCAAAATACTCGTTGATTGCTCCTTTCAGTTTCCATTTTGATGAAAGTTTCTACTCAGACAGTCAAACATTCAAATTAAGTAAGAGGAAGGAGTCACTCTGGGCTAAATCTGAGGACGAGGAATCATTTCACAGTCCAGTTCATGCACTTTCACCACTGTCTTCGCTGATGTTTGGGATCTGTATTATGCCGGTGAGAGGACAAAAAATGGTTCAAATTGCTCTGAGCACTATGCGACTTAACTTCTGAGGTCATCAGTCGCCTAGAACTTAGAACTAATTAAATCTAACCTAAGGACATGACACACATCCATGCTCGAGGCAGGATTCGAACCTGCGATCGTAGCGGTCGCGCGGTTCCAGACTGAAGCGCCTAGAACCGCACGGCCACTCCGGCCGGTCGGTGAGAGGACACTTTCTTGTGTTCCAACCTTGGTATTTTTTAAGCAAATCCAAGTTTCAAACGATCCGTGAGTGAATGATATGCTCCACTTATGATCCTTCCTCGGAAATCCCAAAAAGCAATGGCTCCCACGTTACCAGCTGACAAAATGGTCTTTGCCTTCTTCGGTGCACTTTCACCAGCCTTCGTCCATTCTTTTGTTTGCTGTTTTGACTTTGGTGTATAATATTGGATTTAGGTTTCATTATCAGTCACAAATCGGCGCAAAAAGTCTTGCGGATTGCGAATAAACAATGCCAGAGACTGTTTTGAGATGTAGTGCTGAATGCGCTTTTCGTCGACTGTGAGTGATCATTGCACCTTCCTATAACACAGCTTCTTCATAGCCAATTGTGCTTGCAGTATATTTTGCACTGGCTAACTTGGGCTGCCAACAGCCTTAGAGAATTTTTATTCGGAGGCATTGCATAATCATGTAAATGATTTTGTCAGCGGTTCCCTTTGTGGTGACATCAGCTGGACGACCGGAATGCTCTTCGACATCGATGCTTGTTGGAACACGTTTAGACTCATTAACCGAATAGTACACAACTGGCCTTTAAGATTGCTACACCAAGAAGAAATGCAGATGATAAACGGCTATTCTTTGGACAAATATATTATACTAGAACTGACATGTGATTACATTTTCACGCAATTTAGGAGCATAGGTCCTGAGAAATCAGTACCCAGAACAACCACCTCTGGCCGTAATAAGGGCCTTGATATGCCTGGGGATTGAGAGAAACAGAGCTTGGATGGCGTGTACAGGTACAACACTATACCACAGTTCATCAAGAGTAGTGACACAGTTCATCAAGAGTAGTGACTGGCGTATTGTGACGAGCCAGTTGCTCGGCCACCATTGACCAGACATTTTCAATTGGTGAGAGATCTGGAGAATGTGCTGGCCAGGGCAGCAGTCGAACATTTTCTGTATCCAGAAAGGCCCGTACAGGTCCTGAAACATGAGGTCGTGCATTATCGTGCTGAAATGTAGGGTTTCGCAGGGATCGATCGAAGGATAGAACCACGGGTCGTAACTCATGTGAAATGTAACATCCACTGTTCATAGTGCCGTCAATGTGAACAAGAGGTGACCGAGATGTGTAACCAATGGCACCCCATACCATCACGCCGGGTGATACGCCAGTATGGCGATGACGAATACACGCTTCCAATGTGCGTTCACCGCGATGTCGCCAAACACGGATGCGACCATCATGATGCTGTAAACAGAACCTGGATTCATCCGAAAAAATGACGTTTTGCCATTCGTGCACCCAGGTTCGTCGTTGAGTACACCTTCGCAGGCGCTCCTGTCCATGATCTAGCGTCAAAGGTAACCGCAGCCATGGTCTCCGAGCTGATAGTCCACGCTGCTGCAAAGGTCGTCCAACTGTTCGGCAGATCGTTGTTGTCTCGTTGTTGTCTTACAAACGTCCCTATCTGTTGACTCAGGAATCGAGAGGTGGCTGCACGATCCGTTACAGCCATGCGGATAAGATGCCTGTCATCTCGACTGCTAGTGATACGAGACCGTTGGGATCCAGCATGGCAATCCGTATTACCCTCCTGAACCCACCGATTCCATATTCTGCTAACAGTCATTGGATCTCGACCGACGCGAGCAGCAATGTCGCGATACGATAAACCGCAATCGCTATACTCTTCAATCCTACCTTTATCAAAGTCGGAAAGGTGATGTTACGCATTTCTCTTCCTTATACGAGGCATCACAACAACGTTTCACCAGGCAACGCTGGTCAACTGCTGTGTATGAGAAATCGGTTGGAAACTTTCCTCATGTCAGCACGTTGTAGGCGTCGCCACCGGCGCCAACCTTGTGTGAATGCTCTGAAAAGATAATAATTTGCATATCACAGCATCTTCTTCCTGTCGTTTAAATTTCGCGTCTGTAGCACGTCATCTTCGTGGTGTAGCAATTTTAATGGCCAGTGGTGTATATCGTCTTCACTGACGTTGCAGAGCCTGCGTGAAATTTGACGAATTTTGCTTTGTTGCGTGTGACCGTCCAGTTCTCCAAATGAAACTTTTTAATAAGAGTACGAAACTCGGTTTTCTCCATTTTTAGTCGCCGTCGACACACTGACCATTTCAGACTGCCGTTAACAATGAACTGCACACCGTATAATGTCGAAATTCTTAGTACGATGCTTGGAATGTCCGAGCTTACGAACCATGAAGGCGCGACAACTGATGTTCCATTCTTTGAAGGACATTTACCAGACCTATCAAACCAACCTTGTAGGCTCTCAACAGTAGCGCGCAAACAGCTGACCAGCTTCGACGTTTTTGAGATGCTTGTTCCATAACTATCTGCCTCTTGTTAAAGTCACTTCCGACAGTGGATATTCCCATTTGGAGCTCCTACCGTTGCTGGAATGATTCCCTAGTCGTCTTTGCTCCTCTTATGTACTTTTCTTAGCGCGCCACGTACCCGATATGCCACCAAGACCATTCAGATGGCAGTGGCATGTTGCGGCTCATCAGTGTACGAAGCCGTAAAGCTGCTACCCCGCGCACCGGCCGCCTGCGACACGAGCGACGCCCGGCAGCTGGACCACGCAGGAGGCCGGGGTGGCCCGTACGAGGCACGCGCCGGCGCTCCTCGGCATAGCTGGCGGCTACAAAGCCGGCGAGCAGGCCGCGGCATGGCATCCAAGACGCGCGCCGCCAGTCTTAGCGCTAATCTCCGCAGAGCGGCCCGGACTTGCACCTCGTAGCAGCGCCGCCTGCGCCGTGTTCGACACGGCGGCTCCCCTCCGGCACAGCCGAGGGCAGCCCGCTAGACCGAACCCGATGGCGTGTTTACCGAGGGGCGCGCCAGCTCTGTTAACTCCTCGGCTCACCACGCGAATCCCGGTACGTCTGTACCGCTGACTCTCAGCCTCGGCACCTGCTGACGTGTCGGCGCAATTGCGAGATGCTAACAAAAGTTTACTACGCCCCGTTTTCGGAGCTTTCGTGGTGTACCGCGAGATCCTACTGGCAGCTGCAGACAAAATCTGCCCACTCTTGGCGAATGATGCACGCGAAACTATGGGACTTGCTGCCCCGCAGAGTTACTCATTTACATTTATAGGCGCACTCTGTACTGTCACACTATTAAAAGCACACTCAGAGAGGTTGTCCGCAGCTCGTCGTCTAGAGGCACCGGCACGGTAGCTCACCGTGTTCGGGCAGAGGATTAGCTACCATCTGTAATAAAAAAAACAACTGAGTGAACGGATCAACGAAGAACCTGAACGGGTGTCATCGGACATCCATCCGAACAAATTCCACGAACAATATAGAACAAAATAAGACAAAAAAAAGCGGTAGCTTTCTCGCTTCCCGCGCATGGGGTCCAGGGTTCCATTCCCGAAGGGATCAGGGATTTTCCCTGCCTCTAGATGACTGGGTGTTGTTGTGTTGTCTTCATCATCATCATTCATCCCCATTACGGTCGGAGGAAGGCAATGGAAAACCACCTCCGCTCCGACCTTGCCTAGTCGGCAGTGCGGGTCTCCCGCATCGTTCCCTCGCTCCTCGGAGTATGGGACCTCATCATTATTATTATCATCATCATCATCAGCAAGGTTCGGGAGGCTAGCTTTGACCTGCGAGACAGGGTTAAAATCATCTTTTTTTATTCCAATGTATGTTTTATTGATTTAGATGTTTATCACATGAATGTGCCGTCAGTTTGAATAAATTCGGTCTCAATTCAGGTACGGTCCAGCGTCGATCAGTAATACACTGAAACTGGTATAAGCATGCGTATTCAAATACAGAGATATGTAAACAGTCAGAATAAAGTGCTGCGGTCGACAGTGTCTGTATAAGACATCAAGTGTCTGTCGCAGTTGTTGGATCGGTTACTGCTGCTACAATGGCAGGTCATCGAGATTTATGTGAGTTTGAACGTGATGTTAGAGTCGGCGCACAAGCGATGGGACACATCTCGGAGGTAGCGATGAAGTGTGGATTTTCCCGTACGACCATTTCACGAGTGTGCCGTGAATATCAGGAATCCGGCAAAACATCAAATCTCCGAGATGGCTGCGGCCGGTATAAGATCGTGCAAGAACGAAACCAACGATGATTGCAGAAAAGCTTTCAACGTGACAGAAGTGCAACCCTTCCGCAAATTGCTGCAGATTTCGATGCTAGGCCATCAACAAGGGTCACCGTGCGAACCATTCAGCGAAACATCATCGACAGGGGCTTTCGGAGCCGAGGGCCCCCTCGTGTGCCCTTCATGAAAGCACGACCCAAAGCGTTACGCCTATTCTGGGATCGTCTACACCGACATTGGACAGTTGCTAATTGGAAATTGTTGCCTGGTCGGACGAGTCTCGTTTCAAATTATATCTAGCGAATGGACGTGTACAGATATGGAGACAACTTCATGAATCCATGGACCCTGGATGTCAGCAGGGGACTGTTCAACCTGGTGGAGGCTCTGTAATGGTGTGGTGAGTGTGCAGTTGGAGTGATATGGGAGCCCTGATAACGTCTTGATACGACTCTGACTTGTAACACGTACGTAAGCATTCTGTTTGATCACCTGTATCCATTCATATTCATTGTGCATTCCGACGGACTTGGTCAGTTCCAGCAGGGCAATGTGGCGCCCCACACGTCTAGAGGTGCTACAGAGTGGTTCCAGGAACACTCTTCTGAGTTGAAACACTTCCACTGGCCACGAAACTCACCAGTCATGAACATTACTCAGCATGTCTGGGAAGTCTTGCCACGTGCTGTTTAGAAGGTATCTCCACCCCCTTGCACTCTTACAGGTTTATGGACAGTCCTGTAGGATTCATGGTGTCAGTTCCCTCCACCACCACTTCAGACACTAGTCGAGCCCGTGCCACGTTGTGCTGCGGCACTTCTGCGTGCTCGCGGTGGTCCTACACGATATTGTGCAAGTGTACCATTTTCTCTGACTTTTCAGCAATAGAATGCCGTAGGAATCGTAACTGTCGTTCCACCCTACAACGAAAGTTACAGCAAGTACGGTATTCGATACATGAAACATGCCTGACAGGTGCCTGAAAGAACAGAGATTAGTATTTTGAAATCGTTTGTAGATACATAAGATAAACTCCGTTGAAGAAACTGTCTCTAATACCCAACCAGTAACAAATGCCTGTAGATAACTACCAAAAGATTTCGACGTCTAACTACTCTAACCACTCTACTGGATAAAAATTCTACACAATTAAAAAATGCATTCTACCGTCCACTGGCTCCTAAAGGCCTGCGTCAAAATCTTTATAAAGACGATACAGGATTAGTAACTTTTATTTCTCGTGTAAAAACAAAAATCTGGATAAAAGTACTTTATAATTGGATTAAAAACATTCTCGACCGCACTACATCATTTATTGGTAGTGGATACCGGTTTTGTTCAGAATATTACCGTCCTCAGATTCATTTATATCGTCATGGGAGGCGTTGGCGATGAACAGAGCATGTGTTATGACTCCATGAACGTTCGTTGTGTCATAACACGTGCTCCGTTCACCGTCACCACCTGCCATCATGGTATGAATCGTCTGAAGATGATGACGTCCTGACCGAGACCGGCAACAACTGTACATGAATGTTTCATAGCCATCGAGACTGTTTTCGAGCCAGGATATCAAATGAAACACCTTTCAGCCATCTACTTTCCGAACTTATTTTATTTGGCGACCAGTTTCAGCGATTTACTACGTGAGCTTCAGGCCCCTGACCGACATGTAGAATGATTTCAGCTTGGTTCTGGTCAAAACAGGGACCAGCAATGCTGGTATTAGTAGAATTATGCTTGCTATAGCGGCCACTTCACCCATCATCTACCGACTCTCTATTTTTAATGTAAGATTCCGCCTGCCAGTTTAACGTCAGTGCATGAGTAACCTAACCAAAAACAAAACATTTCAAGTTCACTCGGAAACGAATGTAACGTTTTTGGTTCAGTTAAACATAGACAAGCCCGTCACTTACTTTCTTCTTTCTTATGTGGGTCACAGCATGTATCAAGTTGAAGAACCACATATTTATATTCATCCAAGTTTTTGCTGTTATTGACAGTTAGTTAACTCGTTATATTTACATCTTAAGAAGACCGTTTCGGCAATTTTTGCCGTAAATTTAGACAACATTGCCTCTGGAGTACAGCGATCTGTTGCTATATTTAGGTTAAAGTCAACAGTCGAGATCGCAATAATATTTTTAATTTACCGGTTACGGCTTATGTTAAAGCTACCCTCAGAACTTTTGTTCCACTATGGCTGGTTCTGGCGGATCCTCAGTTTTCTCGTGATACCGCGATCGTACACTCACAAGTGTGAGGGTGCGCCTTTCAACTTTTTCGTAAGAGGAGACGTGGTGTGGCGCCTTTCGTAGATAGCGATTTTGTTTCCGGTTCGAAGTTATGAACCCATCTTTCATCGCCTGTGACGATGATCGGCACTATATTGTCACGATCAACCTCGTAAAGCGCATGAAAATCTGCAGAGATGGTGCTTCGTTGGTCTTTATGGTCTAGTAATGGGACACTGGTTGGGTATTAGAGACAGTTTCTTCCACGGAGTCGGCTACTTTCGAATATTCATAGGGCTTTCAACTGTTATTTCTTTATTTTGATGTTTATCTTATTCCTCACCAGGAGTCCATCGGGCACACACGTTTGATCATACCAACTGAAGGCGAGTGTGTCAGCACAGCGAAAAGAGACGTCCAGTTGAGCAGCAAGATGTTTGTGATCCATCGATCACCTCCAATTAGTGTCCGCACGTTACAGTTCCCTGCTGCTGGCTGGCACGCGAAAGATTGGACAAGTTTGCACGACCTTGCTGCGACGATGACACATGCCTCGTCCAACGACTCACCGTGCTTTTGTTCACTGCCAGATCTCCATAGACATTCTGCGAACTCTCATGAGTATCTCAGATCCTCTGGTTTCCCGCCAAAGGAAACTCAAATGTCTCCCTGGAATGCGCCTCCGTTGCAGACGACACTTTGAAGGCAATGTATAGGGCCTCTACTTACAGGAAATTCATGTAATTGTATTGGCTGAAGCGGGAATAATCCACCATGACCGAGAAAAAATTCCACATTTTTTTCAGTCAAAAGTGACCCTGAAAAAAATAGTGTGCCATTACTTATTGAACGCCCCTCGTAACAGTGCGTAATAAAATACACTTTTAATATACGAACGGTATGTTCCTTGAAAAGTAGTGTTGCCTTAGCTGTGTGACGAAGATTAAGCTTTGTGTGCACCTATTGCCGTGAACTAGCATGCAGAGATAGCGGGTCTCCTCCAGCTCCAGCAAGTGGTGCGGCCCTCGAGCGGCAATCGATGCTGGGGGCAGCTCCTCGGCGGCGGCGGTGGCGGCGGCGGCGGTGGCGGTGGCGGGGCTGTCCACAAGATGTCTTGAGGCGAGCCGCGAGCCGCAGCCGCAGCCGATACCGCGCCGTAGCGCCGCAATTACTGCCCGCTCGCCTCTGTGCTCACCCCGGCCGCCCTCCTAACCCTTCCCAGGCCCCGCCAACGCGGCCATTACAGAGGAGCTCTGCTAGCCTAGACGACGGCTTCTACACTTATCAAACGCCAATAAAAGGCTCCTATTGTCAATCATTACTCTTCTTCCGCCAGTGTAACATACGAGGAAATCTTTACTAACGCCATAGGACAGTTGCAGCATGTATAAGCATTACTTTGCTAGTAACGAATCAATTCCATTCTAACTTGATGCGACAAGCTTTAGTATTACTTCCTTCCCTACATACTGAACAAATTCCCCTTTCCATCTGGTTTTAATTCATTTTGCCCATTAAAATGCTAAGACCATGAAGATGGCGCGCAATAAATGTTAAATTTCCATTGTTCTTTTACGAGGCGTATTCCGAAAGTGTGGCCCGATCGGTCGCGAAATGGAAACCGCAGTGAAAATCAAAATTGTTTTACTTGCGATAGTTAGCCTCATCTTCCAGCAATGTCTGTACATAGTCGCAGCTCCGTCTGAGGCATCTGTCGTAGCGTTGTACCAAATTTCCAATACCCTCGTCATAGAAAGCATTCGCCAGCACTTTTCACCGATTCTCTCTGCCGACCTGCAATTCGTTGTCCGTTGCAAAATGTTGACGTCGTAGTCAGCGGTTCATGTCAACAGAGATGAATATCAGAGGGAGCAAAGTGTGGGCTCTATGGAGGGAGATCAAACACTACCCATCGAAAACGCTGTAGGGGTATCCTCATTGCCCCTGTAGAGTACGGCCGAGAACCGTCATGAAGAAGGAAATGCCTGACAGTTGTGTGGGCTGCATCAGATCGGGTGAAATCTCTCACGCGCACTCATACTTGGTGGGAGACACTGTTTTCTAGGCGTCTCGACGTGGTCACTGGGCGCTCAGAACTGAAAAGACAGACTTGAAGCAATCCACAAGCCTACTAGAGACATTGTCTAACACACCTATGCAAAGCTTTATCGGATTTTTGCTGTGGTTTCCATTTCGCCACCGATAGGACCTTACTTTCGGAATACGCGTCGTACAAGTTCCTCTGGGGTTTATAACTTACGCCATGTAGCCTACTGCCTACTGTTGTGGCGTAACAAGACAGCTACGCCACACTGAAGTAGCCGAAAGGCACGCGTAATCTCACGTAGGCTAGATAGAGGTCTGAAACAGGATACGAAATGAATGGTAGCAAGAAAAATACGTAGCTGCTATTATACTTAACTTTTAATTCGTCCTTTGTATACAGAATTCCTTGATGATACAAGTGAGACTCTATCTTAAAATGGTTAATGGCGCCTTGCTAGGTCGTAGCCATTGACTTAGCAGAAGGCTATTCTAACTGTCTCTCGGCAAATGAGAGAAAGGCTACGTCCGTGTAGTCGCTAGCAAAGTCGTCGTACAACTGGGGCGAGTGCTATTCCGTAACTCGAGACCTGCCTTGTGGTGGCGCTCGGTCTGCGATCACACAGTGGCGACACGCGGGTCCGACATGTACTAAATGGACCGCGGCCGATTTAAGCTACCACCTAGCAAGTGTGGTGTCTGGCGGTGACACCACACCTACTTCTACATCGACATGTACATGGCTACTCTGTAAATCACACTTAAGTGCCTGACCGAGGGTTCATCGAATTACCTTCACACTAATTCTGTATTATGCCACTCTCGAACAGGGTGCGGCAAAAACGGATACCTATATCTTTCCGTGCGAGCTCTGATTTCCCTTATTTTATTACGATGATCGTTTCTCCCTATGTAGCTCTGCGCCAACAAAATATTTTCGCATTCGGAGGTGACTGAAATTTCACGACAAGCTTTAAATTTCATGAGAAGATCCCGCTGCAACGAAAAACCCCTTTGTTTTTACTGATTCCACGCCAAGTCCTTGTATCATGTCCGTGAAACTCTCTCCCCCATTCCTCTATAATACAGAACGTGCTTCCCTTCTCTGAACTTTCTCAACGTACTCTGTTAACCATATCTGATAAGTATCCCACGCCGCGCAGCAGTACTCCAAAAGAGAACGAACGAGCGTAGCATAGGCGGTCTCTTTTGTAGATCTGTTGTATCTTGTAAGCGTTCTGCCAATGAAACGCCGTCTTTGTTTCATCCTCCCCACATCGTATTCTGTGTGTTCTTTCCACTTCTATTTACTTGTAATTGTAATTCTTAGGTATTTAGTTGAATTTACGGCCTTTAGATTTGATCTATTTATCGTGTAACCGAAGTTTAACGGGTTACTTTTAGAGCTCATGGAGATGACCTCACATTTTTCATTATTGAAGGTCCATTTCCAATTTTCGCACCGTACAGATATCTTTTCTAAATCGTTTTACAATTGGGTTTGGTCTTCGGATGACTTTACTAGGCGATAAACGACAGCATCGTCTCCAGACAGCCTACGACGGCTGCTCAGTTACTTACATGAAATGGAAAAGTGTTTAGAAATGCCTTCGGTAATACCACTGGAGGAAAAGTTGTATTTTCTAAATTGGAAAAATACTGATATTGTTATTCTGTAAAAAAAAATTGTAGTAAAATCTTATGGGACCAAACTGCTTAGGTCATTGGTCCCTAGGCTTACACACTGCTTAATCTAACTTAAACTAACTTATGCTACGGACAACACACACACTCATGTGCGAGGGAGGACTCGAACCTCCGACGGAGGTTATTGTTATTCTGTATGATATTTGCCTTGCGAGGTGCAGGGGCTAGCAGTGTATTTAACATTAAACTCTTCTAGAATCTACATATGTAAATGATGCTCTAAGCCTCCCCTATTCTAACTCCGACTTTTGCTGTTGCACATGGATTAAAAAGAAACGCGAACTGACTGTAATCGACCCTGCAAGTGGAGTAGAAAAGAGTTTGGCGCCTGCAATAATTTAATTTGATAAATAAGTTAAATAATGGAAAGTTTCATTAACGTAGTGAGAAATGATAGGGTTGGTCTACCGATTAACAGAATGAAAGTTCTGTCCAAAATAACAATATGATTTATTATGAGTAAACTCAAAATAATAAACAAAACATATGAAACATTTACAATGCATCAAATTGGCTCAAATTGGATACTCAAATAAATGCTGTGAGGGTGAAGTTGTCCCTAATCTAGATTGTGACATTTATGACGAAGTGGTATGTGGAGCCAATTCTTAAGAGAAACACACAGCCAACCCAACATTAATTGCTGCTACAGTAGTGAGAACTCAGACAATGAACACCCAAGACAGAACGAAGTTAGAAAAGACGAACGGGCGCTCTGCTGAGCTCTGATTATCACCTAGCAAAATTGCCTGCTTTGCCGGTGCTGCGGACGTACATTACCAAGCTGTCTCCTTAACTGCAAGGACACGATCTGGCGTACCGGAGGCGATGGCTGGTTGCTTCGACGTCCCGTCGTGGTGATGATAATGTCGCGAGTATATCCCGAAACAAATTATCCTGGTCTGGTTGTTCCAGACTAAAGACTTCCTAGCAACACAAATGCGCCTCTGAGGGGACGAAGAAGGCTCGCCACACAATCACTGACGGAACACTGATTGAGTTTAACAAGCGAAGTCACACAGTAACTCCGATACAGTCAACTTTAGCCAAAACTGCTAAAGACAGACAACATAGGCCGCTTGTACGCAGAACGCTCAATTGTCAACTGTATTCGTCAAACAGTTACAATTAAATAAAAGTGTATTAGGCAGCCAACGGAAGGCAGGGTGTCCAGAGCAGCGAGAGCTCAGTCTTGTAACCTACTCCGACCGAAAGGCGAGAGCCGACCCCACAAGAGCACCCATACAAACCGAACACAGAACATTCCCGCCCCCACGATTTTGCTACATCACAGAGCTATGCCCTGAGCAAGCAGATCACAGTTACGATTTTGCAGAAAACGCGGGAATTTGACCGCCAAGACTGCCTGGGAACACAAGTCATTCCCACGCCTCACTGGTAGCCCGCCAGAAAGTGTTTTCGCTAAGTTTCTGCGAAATAACGGAATCTCTAGCCCAGCCGCTCCTTCAGGCCCCAGTGGGTGTGTCTCCGCCGCTCTTATGACAATGTCGGCGTCTGGAAAGCATTCACTCGACTCCCTCACACACGTCGGCTTAACCCTTTCAAGACCAACAGAGCCCGACTGTCACTGGACCACCCGGGTGACGAGAGACGCTGTGTGGGAAGTCCGCGTGTGAAGGAATAGCGACTTTTGACCGCATGCAATTAGAGAGGAAGATCGAATTACACAGACTAAGATAGAAATATGAGAGGGGGCTCATGCCACCTCTCAGGCTTGCTGAATAATCCATGTGAAAATAACTCTCATTTATTGAAATAAGCTTTCTTTTATGAAGTAAATTATGGTAATAGGAAGTTTATATACATTTGCCTCACGTATTTCCTTGAATTAGACTTAAGTCAAAGTTACTGATAGACTATAACATTGTCTCTGTGTGGTAATATTAATACCGAGTTTAAACACATAAAAAAATTTTGCACTGTATAGCCGTTATAGAACATCGGACTTTGTATATTACGAACGAATGAAGCGAGTTCTCGTTTGCAGATACTAAAATTACTGTCACTTCAAAAAGTCGAACAATAGTCCACACTTCCACACAAGCATCAACTAGTACAGTTACTGAGCTCACCACTATTTACGAAAATAACGTTTTAAGAGGGGCCTATGCAGAGTCTCTCAAACACTTGAATGAATGACAAGACTTATTTTATTCTGGCACTGTTAATATAAAACAACTCACACTTACATCAAGGTGCGACATCAAGTAGACAGAGCATCAGAACAGGATACAGAATTATAAATCATCGTCGTATATCCATTCTGTTAAAAACAATCTAGGTAGAACTATGAACATTACACAAGAATATCTTTGGATTATTGTTACCCCTTGTTAATTAGAATGTTGTCCTCGGCACTTTGCCGATACATTAAACACTTAACATCTTTTATGTTATACAGTAGGCCAACAAAGATAAGACAAGGGAGATTGGGGCTCGTACGGAGGCATATAGGCAGTCGCTTTCCCTCGTTCTGTTTGGGAGTGGAACAGGGAGAGAAGATGCAAGTTGTAGTACGAGGTACCCTCCGCCACGCACCGTATTGTGGATTGCGGAGTATGTATGTAGATGTAGGTGTAGATAACTTCAAAAGACAGCTTAAAATACAAAATAGTTAACGGCAGTAAAAGGCGCGCCAACTGGTTCAAAAACACAGCTGTGGGAAAACTACAAGACATACACAAAATAGATTCATGTCGGTGAATAGCGGACCTCTTCAAGATTTTTATTTACTTTATAGGCTCTCTACCTGTCTCCTAGTGGTGTGCTCTGCAGATAAGCCACAGGGCGTATTATGAATCGAAACTTAGAGATGCTCTAGCTACTGACAAATGCCGTTTTCCAGCCTGTCATTTAGTTTTCATTCAATAGTCTTCTTAAATCCTACACGTAAATATCAATAACCCCGAACATACGGCTGATAATCATTTCAGCGCCACCACACAAAAGTAGTTTGCAATAACGCCACCGCCGGCCGAAGTGGCCGTGCGGTTAAAGGCGCTGCAGTCTGGAACCGCAAGACCGCTACGGTCGCAGGTTCGAATCCTGCCTCGGGCATGGATGTTTGTGATGTCCTTAGGTTAGTTAGGTTTAACTAGTTCTAAGTTCTAGGGGACTAATGACCTCAGCAGTTGAGCCCCATGGTGCTCAGAGCCAGAGCCAGCCAATAACGCCACCCACATTCTGAATGTAATGAAAGATTACGAAGTGACTTCTTCATTTAGAAATCTCATTTTAATTTTGATTGTCCTGTTATGTCGGAATACGACAGTAGAACGTATGCGACCAATCGAGACTGCGGTATATCGATACGCAATATGGTTGCTCGTAACTGCCAAGTGCGTATGTAATCGATGCATTTAGAAGTGTTGTTCAGAACTTCAGCGGCACCACGTGACTAGAGCTCGAGAGAACAGACATAATGTTCGCTCATGCTGGATCGTATAACTATGACAGATTCCTTGGGTCAGGAAACAGATTACTTGCAGCTAGACAAGTATCCACACGAACCCTGCGACGTCTGGAGCACCATGGACTATCAACACAGCGGCCGTTGTTGCTGTTTCCTTTGACTGGTAGTACAGAGAAGCGCATCGACAGTGTTGCATCCAGCGACAACACTGGCCATACCAGGGCGTAACTACGTTGTTCCTTAGGCGTCGCTCGGCTCTGCATACAGCATCAGTAAGGACGCGTCTGTCTGTGGGGACGCCGAGAGTCTCACGGGTATAGCACCTGATGTAATTGGGTAGAGTACCGTCGGGTACACCACACGATCACTTCTGTACAGTATGGTCCGTAATTTGGACGACAACGACTACAGTTATGAGGTGTTGAGCCCGGTGCCTAAGCCACATCTTCCAGATCTCCACGAAGTTATTGTTCAAGAAGATAACTCCGAAACTCATGTTTCTGGGGCCGTCCTGACTTACCTCGATGCGGATATTCGAGTGTTTCCCTGACTAGTGCGTTCTCCACATCTCTTACCCACTGAAAACACCTGGCCGTGGTTTGCCGAGAGGCTGGAGTATTACCACTCACCGGTCACTACGATTAATGAACTATGGTACAGAGTTGTATAAGCACGTAGTGACGTACCCCCATCTGTCCACCAAACTCATTTAGACTCATTACCGATCTTCGCTGGAGCTATGTTTCTGCCTGGGCTGGCAGTTTTGTATACTAAATTTTGCACCTCACAAATACCTAGATCACATAAGAATTTAATTAATAATTCCTCCTAATATAATGCACGTCCAAAGCAGGTAAAATTTCGCTATTTTATGTGTTTCCTTGTGCTGCAGTTTACATAATTCTTCGGATTGGAAATGCTCGAATTCTTTTCAATTTTCAGTTTTTCGATGTATTTCTCCATTTTCGAAAATCAACAACTTTTCCGTGAAATTTCAGCTGAATATTACTTTTTTTAAAAAGTGACAAGTTGTTTAGAAATTACAGGCAACTGAAGAAGTTATTGCAAGAGAGACCAAATTTGTAGGCATATTCTTCTTTGAACGTGAAAATATTTTAGAAAAATGCTGGTGATGGTATTTTTAATAAAGATTACAGTGTTGGATAAATGTAATGTTTGCATTTAAATGCCAATTTCTCTTAATTCACCGTCTTATAGCATGATTGGATTACATAACAGTGACCTTCGTACGATCCTTGAACAGAAATGGCAGGAATATGTATGTGGGTAAGAAGCAATGGGCATGGGGAGAACGCTTCGTTTTAAAAATCTGTTTACAACGGCTTAAATAGTGCACACATTATACGTTAACTGCTCATTAACGTCATTGTGCAATTTATGGACTATCTTGCTAATTGAGTTGAGATCACAGTCTTTGTTTCCGCATTAAGAATTAATGCTGCTGCTACTTGAGTCTCATGACAAAACTGGATACCTTAGATATATTCGAAAGAGTGTTTACATTTCGGTGCGGTTTTCGCTTAGTTATAGCGGACAATGTGATAAGTTTTCTGACATAAGCAGACCTTTTCTAACGTTAATAGCTGAATTACGACACCGACTTGGTTTCCTTTTATCGTTATGGAACTACAATGCGCAACATAATCACTTTTCCGAAGCCCCTGCGTGCAACCTTCTTCTCTAATAGTGCAAAGGCGTGGTGCACTGAGACATGATACATCACCGTCTTGCTTGGCGATGCTTCAAACAGCAACGACAGATGCAATAAAAACAAATAAAAATTATATTAAAAAAACAAAAAAATAAAATATAATAAATGGCCACAGCACAGAAGTCCTTGTAACGTGTAAAGTCAGTTAATGACGTCACATTGGAACAAAATTTCACCTAAATCCTTCCCAATGCCACCATGAACGTGTCACATGCTCGGAAGGTCGTCACGAACCCTCTTACCCGCATTTCACCCCTCTTTCAACGCCTCTGCGATGGAGGTCAGAACGGCATCTCCTAGCGTTGAAATCACGCGGGTTTCTTGTGAGTAACGCTCCAGACACATCTTCGCTCACAACAGACACGAAAAGGCAGCACCCCTTTTCCTAGGGCATTGATTCTCAAACATTTCGCGTTCGAAATCGACAGTTCGCAGTGCGATGAGCAATAGAATTACGTTCTTCACAGCCTTTGACGCTGTTGACACCCTGCAGCGTATCAATCTCCTCTGAGGGCATGGTGATGCTGCATCCTCATTGAAAGTGATTGCAAGATCGCAACCGTTTGGAGCGCAGTGCGACCGAATTTTAGCTCTCATGTAGAAGTTTGAAACACTAGGGACCATTCAAAACCATTCGACGAAATATGAAACTGATCCGAAGCAGCCAAGGATGCTTCAGCTTTTCAGCGCTGGTATTTTGTGTTCCCCTCACGGGGATCGCGACATTGATACAAGCGTGAATAAAACGACGAAGGGTACCTCTAAGATCACCTAGTTTGGCAAAACCCTCGGTGCCACCCTCCCAACTACGCCGAGAATTTCAAAAATGCACCTGTATTGCCTGTATAGGCGACGTCCTAGGTGCTTGCAGACCGGCAACCCTTTGAAATCCTTCTTTCCCCGATGGCCTACTACGAAGCGCAAGAGCATCAGTTCAGCGGCGAAAGAGCAACAGCGTAACCTGCTTGCAGACGGTTGATACTCCAGTCCGTACAGGTACGTTTTTAAATGCTCAGTAAAGGTGGATAGATGCCACCGACGGTCTTAGTGGGACGTTTTGCCGTTTCATTGTAGTGAAATCTGGTGCCAGTGTGACAGCGGTAACCCACTTTACACGTAACATGACCGTCAGACGTGTGACCTTTTTTTGGCGAGTGTCAACACCCTGCTATTTGAAGCGTCTTCAAGTCCGAGGGTTACGTCGCACGGTACCACACTTCTGCACTATTACAGAGGATCGTTGTAGGCAACTTTCAGCCAAATTTCAATCTTAAACGTCGCGCTAGGTGGGAATTACAGGATTTGGAAAATGTGACCATTTAAATCTGTTGTGCAGTGTATACACATTGGAATGAACCTTCAAAGGAGACTCCAATGACGTAACGTGAGTGGATCCAAACCAAACCCCTGTCCCGCTGTCAGGAGAAGAGGCTACACAAACATCTGCCTCATTGTACCAACTGTAAACAAATATGTTGTAATATTCTTTTGAGATAAGAACGTTTTACGATTACAAAATTTTGTACATTGCTGCAAGTTCATAGACCTCGAATACTTACAATTGAAAGAAAAACAGCCCTCGGTCACTATTTTTAACGAATTAACCGGGTTTCAACACTGCTAGGAGTGTCATGCTCAGCATTTAAATCAAAGAATGGTCTATATTCTATAACACGGCCACAGAATTATGACTAAAAACGTATGATTGAGTATAAGTACGGAATAATCGTGAAAGACTGGCAGTACTTGTACGTCATTTATAAAATAATAAATTTGCCAAAAGGGCATTAGTCACAAAGATATTTAAGATAAAGAAAACTGTGATGGCCAGCCTCTAGGGGCCCTTAGTGTCTTACTCCAACAGTTTTGGGGACATTAGCTATAGATGAAAATCATATCCTATTTTCCTACTGTTGTATATGCCGTGAAACTCTTAATATCTTCACGAGAAAACTGTCTAATGACTACAACAGTAAGACGATACCTTATATGCGCATAGGTAAAGAGAAGGACTATACCTAAGTTAGCTATTTGATCCTTTTGATAGAGAACAGCAGACGCTCCTGGAATATTTTCTGCCCACGGCGGTACAGTATTTTTGAGGCGCTGTTGCCTTGTTACTGTTTATCGAGTTCCAGACATGTTATTCCTTCAAGTCCTCTTCGCAGTCTTTCCAGTGGCGCGGAATTCGGTCTCATAATTCGGCACTTATAAACGTTAGAAATTGCGTACGTCAGAAAAATAGGTATATCGTCCGCTATAATTTAACTAAAACCGTATAAAATTGTGTATTGCCTCGTTAGGGGTACGTTTGGGGTGGCCTAGTTTAGCCACCTTTTTCTATGAGTGCTGGGTGAACGTGAACACAACCCACAAAATTCTGATGGTCGTTCAGACGTATTTTTCTTACAGAGATCGTCGTCTTCGTTGACTTACTCTAGAGTAATTACATTATATTGGTTTATTACTCCAATTTTTCGTCATATCTCTGTTATACTGAAAAAAAGCTGGAGCCATAATGCAATAGCTACGTTATGCGCGTATATCTTGTTTGGAAACAAACTTGTCCCACTCAATCACGGTATTTGCTGTTGACAACTGCAGCTCCCAATTTATTCTTAGCCCTCAGGCTTTCATTTAGTATTGCTTGGTTCCGTTTGGATTTGTTTTCCGGGCGGTGATAATTGTACGTTAACAGGAATAAAGAGCAGTAGGGATGGCTTTACAGATGAACAGTTGGTCGATATGCACATCGCGTATTGGTTCACTGAATGCAGCGGAAGCGCTGGGAAACGACGCTATGCCGAGCTATTGTCGCAGCGAAAGCAACCACATCGCACGACAATATGCCTGTTACGTCTAAGGCTTGTTCTATTAGTCTGTATTTTTGTTGTACAGTTTGCAGAATAAACGTTAGAGACTTTGTCACTGCCATGAACAAACTGCCATGAACATCCGAAAATGAGGAACACGTTTATAGAATAAAAATCCACTTCAGTTGCCAGAATGTTTTTTAAATTTATTCCGCGACCAGTTTCGTAGCTTGAAGCTTCATCTTCAGGTGTCACTAAACAATTATGAGAACACGAATGTGTTGTGGTCAGGCCAGTCAGTCATTGGCAGTCACATCCATGGCAAGCAAACGCATGGGAGCATAGGACCACACAACCCGCCTGAAAAGAACGACTCGGAACTGTTGAGAAAGTATTTTCCCACAAATAATGATAGTTTGGGTAACAAGGCGAATACATCTACATCTACATGGTTACTCTTCAATTCACACTTAAGTGCGTGGCAGAGGATTCATCGAACCATTTTCATATTACTTCTCTACCATTCCACTCTCGAATGGCGCTTGGGAAAAAAGGAACACCTAAATCTTTCCGTTCGCGCTCTGATTTCTCTTGTTTTATTATGATGATCATTTCTCACAACGAAGGCGGGCGTCAATAAAATATTTTCGTATTCGGAAGATAGAGTTCGTGATTGAAATTTCGTAAATAGATCTCGCCGCAAAGAAAACCGCCTTGGTTTCAGTGACTGCCACCCCAACTCGCGTTTCATATCAGTGACACTCTCACCTCCACTGCGCGATAACACGAAACGAGCTGCCCTTCTCTCCACTTTTTCGATGTCCTCCGTCAATCCCACCTGTTAAGGATCCAATACCGCGCAGCAATATTCCAGCAGAGGACGGACAAGTGTAATGTAGGCTGTCTCTTTAGTGGGTTTGTCGCATCTTCTAAGTGTTCTGCCAACAAAGAGCAGTCTTTGTTTCGCCTTCCCCCTAATATTATTTATGTGGTCTTTCCAGTTTAAGTTGCTCGTAATTGTAATTCCTAGGCATTTACTCGAACTGAAAGCCCTTACATTTGTGCGAATTATCGTATACCCAAAATTTATCGGATTTCATTTAGTACTCATGTGGTTGACCTCGCACTTTTCTTTGTTTAGTGCTAATTTCCACTTTTCGCGCCATACAAAAAAAAAAGGTTCAAATTGCTCTGAGTACTATGGGACTTAACATCTCAGGTCATCAGTCTCCTAGAACTTAGAACTACTTAAACCTAACTAACCTAAGGACATCACACACTTCGATGCCCGAGGCAGGATTCGAACCTGCAACCGTAGCGGTCACGCGGTTCTAGACTGAAGCGCCTAGAACCGCTCGGCCACCAACGGCCGGCCGCACCGTACAGAAATTCTCTCTAGATAATTTGGTAATTGGAATTGATCGTCTGATGATTTTACTATACGGTAAACTACAGCGTCATCTGCAAATAATCTGAGGGGGCTGCTCAGATAAATCAAAACTGACAGAATCTTATAGAGAACAGTCTTAGTCAATGTTGAAATTCATGGTGCAACCTTCAGCTGTCATTGATTGGCGACCCCATGGAGTGAATAGGTGGTGGTGGTGGTGGTGGTGGTGGTGGTTAGTGTTTAACGTCCCGTCGACAACGAGGTCATTAGCGACGGAGCGCAAGCTCGGGTTAGGGAAGGATTGGGAAGGAAATCGGCCGTGCCCTTTCAAAGGAACCATCCCGGCATTTGTCTGAAACGATTTAGGGAAATCATGGAAAACTTAAATCAGGATGGCCGGAGACGGGATTGAACCGTCGTCCTCCCGAGAGTGAATAGGTGATTAGGTGGATAGGTGGATAGGTGAATGTAAACAGCGGCCCCAGTTATTGTGATCGCTTCTCAGTTTTAGTTATTGATAACTTCATACCAGTGTCTGAGTTTAATTTGTACAGCACTGAAGATGATCACCATGTGACCGAAAATCGATTCTGCTATCAATAAAACATAAATATTACGGCCAACGCTGACCTTCCTCTTAATTTACTTCAGCTGTCATCTATTTCGCATAATTCGCTAGTAGTTTCTGTCAGTGACCATTATCAAATTGAGCTGGCATAATTGCTTTTGTCTAATTTATGGTATAACTTCCCTGCCGTTTATGCAAGCTAAGCTTGATAATGGTCACTGACCGAAACTTGTAGCAAACTATGCAAACTAAATGAGAGGTGAAGGTTACACCACGAGTTTTATCAATTATTTGGCGGCTGAATATCACCACCTGCCAACATACATAAAGTCTCGATCACGTGGAACACTTTTATTCATAAGTAGTGACCGGTTTCGATCCAATGTGGATCATCCTCTGACCATACTACAGTGATGAGATGTGGAGATGTTAGTACGGAGCAGGTACTGTGGATACCACCCACTGATGTCGACGTCAGTAGGTGATATCCACAGTTTCTGCTCCGTGCCATTGTCTCCACACCTCATCGCTGGAGAATGCTCCGTGAATCATCCACATCGGGTCGAAACCTGTCACCACTTACTAATAAAAGCGTTTTATTCGATTAAGACTATAGCATATACGCTTTTATTGCTGCTCATTTTTAAAAACCGTTCAAATGGCTCTGAGCACTATGGGACTTAACATCTGGGGTTATCAGTCCCCTAGATCTTGGACCTACTTAAACTTAATTAACCCAAGGACATCACACACATCCATGCCCGAGGCACTATTCGAACCTGCGACCGCAGCAGGAGCGCGGTTACGGACTGAAGCGCCTAGAATTGATCGGCCACAACGGCAGGCTTGCTCATTGTGATCGCTGCTATCCCCAATACGTTTACAAAGAAATCAAAATAACACTCATATTCTGTAGAGCCTCCGGAGATCGTAGGTTCCTTACGCTTAAATAGAATAGGCCCTGAAGACTTGGTGCAGCTGGGGCTTTAGCCCATAGACTTCTTTCTTCGTTGACAAGGAGTTTGTTTAAAATAAGAGTTTCAGAAACCTGAGTCTGTGCCTCCAGACAGCCTAAGTGGAGAGGTGGTTTTGCGGCGGCGCATGGCCGGCCGGTGGTAGCATCCTAGAGCAGGTTGCACGTCTGACGGCAGTGCTGTGCTCTCTCCTAGGGCAGCAGCAGCAGTTCCACGCCTTCGCCTTCGGCCAGCGCCCCTTCCTGCCCGGGCACTTCGGCAGCCCGCTCGACCCGCTGCAGCGCGCCGCCTCCGACCCGCTGTCCGGCTCGCTCAGCTTCCGCATGCCCTCCATGTCCAACTGCCAGAGTAAGTACCGCACTGCACTCACCAGCTATATCCCATCCAAGACAACTGCCATAGTAAGTACTGCACTGCGCGCTCTGCCTGCAAGCCCTCCATCTGCTAGAGCAGTGATTCCCAACCTTTCTGAAGTAATTTCCCCTGAATACAGTCAGACATTACACTACTGGTCATCAAAATTGCTACACCAAGAAGAAATGCAGATGATAAACGGCTATTCTTTCGACAAATACATTATACTAGAACTGGCATGTGATTACAGTTTCACGCAACTTGGGTGCATAGACCCTGAGAAATCAGTACCCAGAACAACCACCTCTGGCCGTAATAACGGCCATGATACGCTTGGGCATTGGTTCAAACAGAGCTTGGATGCCGTGTACAGGTACAGCAGCCCATGCACCTTCAACACGATACCACAGTTCATCAAGAGTAGTGACTGGCGTATTGTGACGAGCCAGTTGCTCGGCCACTATTGACCAGACGTTTTCAGTTGGTGAGAGATATGGAGAATGTGCTGGCCAGGGCAGCAGTCGAACAGTTTCTGTACTCAAAAAGGCCTGTACAGGATCTGCAACATGCGGTCGTGCGTTATCCTCCTGAAATGTAGGGTTTCGCAGGGATCGAATGAAGGGTAGAGCCATCGTAACACATACGAAAAGTAACGTCCACTGTTCAAAGTGCCGTAAGTGCGAACAAGAGGTGACCGAGACGAGTAACCAGTGGCACCCCATACCATCACGCCGGGTGATACGCCAATATGGCGTTGAAGAATACACGCTTTCAATGTGCGTTCACCGCGATGTCGCCAAACACGGATGCGACCATCATGATACTGTAAACAGAACCTGAATTCATCCGAAAAAATGACGTTTTGCCATTCGTGCACCCAGGTTCGTCGTTGAGTACACAATCGCAGGCGCTCCTGTCTGTGATGCAGTGTCAAGGGTAACCGCAGCCATAGTCTCCCAATTGATAGTCCATGCTGCTGCAAACGTCGTCGAACTGTTCGTGCAGATGGTTGTTGTCTTGCAAACGCCCCATCTGTTGACTCAGGGATCGAGACATGGCTGCACGATCCGTTACAGCTATGTGGATATGATGCCTGTCATCTCGACTGCTAGTGATACGAGGCCGTTGGGATCCAGCACGGCGTTCCGTATTACCCTCCTGAACCCACCGATTCCATATTCTGCTAACAGTCACTGGATCTCGACCAAAGCGAGCGGCAATGTCGCGATACGATAAACCGCAATCGCGATAGGTTACAATCCGACCTTTATCAAAGTCGGAAACGTGATGGTACGCATTTCTCCTCCTTACACGAGGCTTCACAACAACATTTCAACTGCTGTTTGTGTATGAGAAATCGGTTGGAATGTTTCCTCATGTCAGCACTTTTTAGGTGTCGCCATCGGCGACAACCTTGTGTGAATGCTCTGAAAAACTAATCATTTGCATATCACAGCATCTTCTTCCTGTCGGTTAAATTTCGCGTCTGTAGCACATCTTCGTGGTGTACAATTTTAATGGCCAGTAGTGTAGATTTATCCCTCCCCCCCTCCCCCCCCCCCTCTCCTGTTCCTCTCACGTGCCCGATCTCCATCCACATTAGCGCTTAAATAACTTTTAGAATACAAAAGAATTTAATTTTAACACTTTGTTTTTAAAATGATGAAAAGTAAATGATATTTAGCTTTTGTAGGTGTTTTATTAAACCTCTAACTAATGAGCCAATGAGACAATTGGTACAGCTTATTTGTAACAATCGTTTTTTTTTTTAGGATGTTGAAACAATTTTCAGTGCTTCGTGAGTACTACCTACAACGCCTTCTGAGAAAAGAGAGCTAACGATCCACATTTGAGGGTAGACACTTGTTGCAGAACATGCCATGTCTGCACCACTTCTTTCCGTAGCAGCACTTGTTTCACACAAACCCTGCACCCCGATTTAGAATGAACGAAATAAAAATTTGTTAGGGTTACTGTTTGTAGATCATTTCATTGTTGAATTCCTTACTTGTGAATTGGCAGAAATTAGATGATCTCAGGCCGCCAATACTTTGTGTGTTTCAACTGCCATTAGTAATGACAGTAATAATAATATTAAAGTGTACACCCTACTACAGCGTAGCAGCCATTATATAGTTTCTGTTATGTGAACTGTCAATGAGTTCGTTTATTGCTACAAAGTGAATAATGAAGTGATATCTAGTCTATTGCGGGAACAACTCGGAGAAAGCGTTTTCATGAGATATTTCAGCATATATGATGTATCTCTATTGTACGACGATATGAGGAAGCTGTTGTTCAGACATTCGTTTAACAAGTTGTAACCTCCGCCATATTGGGACGTACATTAATGTTAGTATTCGAAAAAATGTAGTTTTTGGTAACTTGAGTAAGCAGTTTTACATGCTTACGAAATACTGACATTGGTAACGATCTTTTAGCTTAGTTTCGTTCCCGAAACAAAATTCAGCCTTTTCCTTTTCACCCGTCAGAAAATTTAATTTTATCTTTCGGGGGGTAATTGCCCCCAGGTTTGAAGCCACCGAGTTAGAGTAACTACTACACTACGCTTTCTGGCCACATACCCTCCTTGTTCAACTGCCAGTGTAAGCACTGCACTACTTTCTCTGGCAGCATGCCCTCCACGTCCAGCTGCCAGAGAATGGACCACACTGCACTCACTAGTCCCGTGTTGTCCATGTGCGTTTATCAGATTCATTACCACAATGCACTCAGCCCACGTGCTGTCCGTATCCATCTGCCAGAATAACTACCACACTGTACACACTGGTCGCATGCCCTCCAGCTGCCGCAGTAGGTATCACACCGCATTCAATGGCCTCGAGTCCTTCATGTCGAACTGGCAGAGTGAATACCGCAACTCGCTGACTGCTCAGTGACTACACGTCTTCCTTTTCTGTAGGACTATTAATTGCCACATAGCGAGCGAGAGAATATGAAAATGTTGCATGTGGTGTTTGAAGGTGTTGTGGGCCGCATAAAACCGAGAGTTAATGGCCACTGTGTCACCCTCTATGTGATTCAAAATTGCCACAAGGCAGTCGCGTAAGGCAAGCTAGTGAAGTCATGTACATGTGCCAATCAGTTGTATGGAGTCAGTGCAGCAAGATGTGTCGATCTGGAGACGAGACGGAATGGCAGAAAGAATTATCGTGTTTAGACGTGTCCATGACCAAATCAGAATGAAGCTGCCTGATTTGTTGGTGTATCAACAAGGACTGTACTGCGTGTCTGCAAGGAATGAAGTGTTATGCGAAGCCATGTAACACGGCCTAGTAACGGCTGTAGTTGACAGGGAACGAAGACGAGTGTTGCACCTTGTCTCTGACAGCTGATTTGAGACATGACAGATATCGCTGCACTCAATGAACTAAAATCTGTCACAGGTCTCTCAACGAAAGTTGTGAACGGAGCTATAATTTGGAGGCCTGTACCTCGAAAAGGGCAAACAAAGCGGTTATTGGACGCTAGCTAACAGGAGGCGTACAGTGTGATCCAACAAATTTGTCTCTTTTTAAATGATAGAAGGTGTGTACCGTCGGCCCAGTGAGGCGGCTGACAAGCAATGTGTAGGGGATGTGGTTCATGATGCATGTGATTCTTTAATTTGTTGGGCGTTTTTTCGTACGACGACTTGGACTTATCGTGAAGTTATTTCAACATTTTCAGTGACCAAATGTCCCATTTTTCTACATCACGGTAACTGTGCAGCGGGTCGTCCCATCTTCCAATCTTCCAAGATAACAACAGCGAATTTCTCAGCTTTCACATGTTTAGCTGTAACTCAGGGTTCTATTGCATCTCGACTGTCTCGCTATATCACCAGATATTAATCCTATAGAAAATGTTTGGGACTGTTTAGGTCAGCTGGTGAAACGTAGTAGGCTAAATTTTTATAGTCTGGTAGCTCTATAGGATCTGGTCATCGATTGGTTTCAGCAGGATATGACATATATGAAGTATCTTACTAGCTCCAGTCCCCAGTGGGTGGTGACCATTATCAAGGCTAGAGGAGTCGTAAATGTTACTAGCATAATTCTTCCTTAGAGGACTAATTTTTTACTCGTTTTGCTTATAACAGACGAGTCCCAGACAATGGAAGATAACAGGTTAATGTAACTCAAGAAAAGGAAGTTTATAGCTATCAACTGTCGGCAAGCATTCAACTTAATACTTTATTGTTTTCGGTTATTATAGACATGATCACTATAACAAAGGCAGTACATCATATTGATCAATAATGGGTACTACTCATGGATGATTCAACAGCATACCAAATATAGCGATATTCTACAGTGATATGTACGATTTTACACATCTACATCTACACTACTGGCCATTAAAATTGCTACACCAAGAAGAAATGCAGATGATAAACGGGTATTCATTGGACAAATAAACTATACTAGAACTGACATGTGATTACATTTTCACGCAATTTGGGTGCATAGATCTGAAAAATCAGTAGCCAGAACAACCACCTCTGGCCGTAATAACGGCCTTGATACGCCTGGTCATTGAGTCAAACAGAGCTTGCATGGCATGTACAGGTACAGCTGCCCATGCACCTTCAACACGATACCACCGTTCACCAAGAGTAGTGACTGGCGTATTGTGACGAGCCAGTTGCTCGGCCACCATCGACCAGACGTTTTCTATTGGTGAGAGATCAGGAGAATGTGCTGGCCAGGGCAGCAGTCGAACATTTTCTGTATCCAGAAAGGCCCGTACAGGACCTGCAACATGCGGTCGAGCATTATCCTGCTGGAATGTAGTGTTTCGCAGGGATCGAATGAAGGGTAGAGCCACGGGTCGTAACACATCTGAAATGTAACGTCCACTGTTCAGAGTGCTGTCAATGCGAACAAGAGGTGACCGAGACGTGTAACCAATGGCGCTCCTGTCTGTGATGCAGCGTCAAGGGTAACCGCAGCCATGGTCTCAGAGCTGATAGTCCATGCCCCATCTGTTGACTCAGGGATCGAGACGTGGCTGCACGATCCGTTACAGCCATGCGGATAAGATGACTGTCATCTCGACTGCTACGAGGCCGTTGGGATCCAGCATAGCATTCCGTATTACCCTCCTGAACCCACCGATTCCATATTATGCTAACAGTCATTGGATCTCGATCAACGCGAGGAGCAATGTCGCGATACGATAAACCGCAATCGCGATAGACTACAATCCGACCTTTGTCAAAGTCGGAAACGTGATGGTAGGCATATCTCCTCCTTACAGGAGGCATCACAACAACGTTGCACCAGGCAATGCCGGTCAACTGCTGTTTGTGTATGAGAAATCGGTCGGAAACTTTACTCATGTCAGCACGTTGTAAGTTTCGCCACCGGCGCCAACCTTGTGTGAATGCTCTGAAAAGCTAATCATTTTCATATCACAGCATCTTCTTCCTGTCGGTTAAATTTCGCGTCTGTAGCACGTCATCTTCGTGGTGTAGCAATTTTAATGGCCAGAAGTGTACATCCATACTCCGCAAGCCCCCTGACGGTTTGTGGCGTGTGGCGGAGTCTGTCTTGAGTACCTCTAACGGTTCTCCCTTCTATTCCAGTCTCGTATTGTTCGTGGAAAGAAAGATTGTCTGTTTGGGCTTTGATCTCTCTGTTTTTATCCTCATGGTCTCTTCGCGAGATATACGTAAGAGGGAGCAATATACTACTTGACTCCTCGGTGAATTTATGTTCTCGAAACTTCAACAAAAGCGCGTACCGAACTAATGAGCGACTCTCCTGCAGAGTCTTCCACTGGAGTTTAGCTATCATCTCCGTAACGCCCTCGCGATTACTAAATGATCCTGTAACGAAGCGCGCTGCTGTCCGTTGGATCTTCTCTATCTCTTCTATCAACCCTATCTGTTACGGATCCCACACCAGCGAGTAGTATTCAAGCAGTGGGCGAACAAGTGTAGTGTAACCTACTTCCTTCGTTTTCGGACTGCATTTTCTTAGGAGTCTTCCAATGGATCTCAGTCTGGCATCTGCTTTACCGACGATTAATTTTATATGGTCATTCCATTTTAAATCAGTCCTAATGCCTAATCCTAGGTAATTTATGGAATTAACTGCTTCCACTTGCTGACCGGCTTTATTGTAGCTAAATGATAAAGGAACTTTATTTCTATGTATTCGCAGCACATTACACTTGTCTGCATTGAGATTCAATTGCCATTCCCTGCACTATGCGTCAATTCGTTGCATATCCTCCTGCATTTGAACACAATTTTCCGTTGTTACAACCTCTCGATATACTACAGCATCATCCGCAAAAAGCCTCAGTGAACTTCCGGTGTTATCCACAAGATCATTTATATATATTGTGAATAGCAACGGTCCTACGACACTCCCCTGCGGTACACCTGAAATCACTCTTACTTCGGAAGACTTCTCTCATTTGCGAATGACATGCTGCGTTCTGTTATCAAGGAACTCTTCAATCCAATTACACAGCTGGTCTGATAGTCCATATGCTCTTATTTTGTTCATTAAACGACTGTGGGGAACTGTATCAAACGCCTTGCGGAAGTCAAGAAACATCAATCTGGGAACCCGAGTCTATGGCCCTCTGAGTCTCGTGGACGAACAGCGCGAGCTGGGTTTCACACGATCGTCTTTTTCGAAACCCATGCTGATTCCTACAGAGTAGATTTCTAGTCTCCAGAAAAGTCATGATACTCGAACATAATGGGTGTTCCAAAATTCTACAACTGATCGACGCTAGTGATATAAGGTCTATAGTTCTGCACATCTGTTCGACGTCCCTTCTTGAAAACGGGGATGATATGTGCCCTTTTCCAATCTTTTGGAACACTACGCTCTTCTGGAGACCTACGGTACATCAGTGTGGAACATCGTTATATTTGGTATGCCGCTAGTCATTTATGAGTTGTATATATTTTTGATCCATTTGCTGTACAGCTTTTCTTACAGTGATGATGGTTATAATAACTGAAAATGGTAAATAATCAAGCTGAATGTGTACAGATAAAGCAACAGTTCAATGTAAGTTGCAGTACATGCTTTGTAATTGTCGCTGAGTTTAAAACTGGGTGTAAAACGTAACTGACGTCTCAGACGACCTCAGAGATGGCGGTACCGGCACGGGATCACTCAGGAGCGCGCACGATCCTCCGCGGCCTGTGTTCCAAAGCGCGGCGTACGCACGTTGCCGCTCCCTACCCCATCGCGGCCGCATTATTCGCCACCCCGGCGGCCCGGCAGCCCGGAACTGCAGGGGGCGCGCCATAAATCGTGGCGCGGCATTGTGCGCGCGCCGCCTGTCGATTGGCATCCACCTTTCACGCCTCTGCTGCGCCCGCCCTCGCCGCCGCCCCCGCCGCCGCCGACACCCCCCAATATTATTTATCAGCGCGCGGCTGCGGCGCGGCGATCCATCACGCAGTCGTTTCGCTGCGGTTTATTCTCTCCCTCGTTTGCGTCCTGTTGTCGCGGTCCCGTCGCACTCCAAGTCCAATATCCACTGCCGTGCCTCACCGCCAGAGACAACCAGACGCGACGCCTCTCTAAGAGCTCGTTGACACCTTGAGGGAAAGGAGGAGACGACTTCGTCGTGCCCTGTCACCCCTGCACAGAAGGGCTGCCAACACCCAAACTCTGTAAACACGTTAGTGTCCGTGCATCTGCCGACCACCTTTTCCCTACCATCTACCAAAATGCGTGCAGGGAGCCTGAGGACAGTCTCTGTAAAACGGCCAAAATGTCAGTTATTTCAATGTTTTCAATATTTTGTCTCATAACTAAACAATACACACAGCACCCAGAAGGATTTTAATGAAATTTACACTAGCAATGAAAGGCTGTGTATGTCAATAACAGAGATGTTTACGAATATGTCGAAGTCAGTGTGGTTTTGTACACGTGAAACGCGGCAGGCAAATTTGGATACTACTGTAACTGAAAAAAGATAGTGTCGGTAATGGGATAAGGTCAGAGCGAGTTTCAAAGGGAATGCCTTAAATTAAATAAATAGAATCAAACTGACTACACATTCTGAGCTTTGGACTCATTTCCTTTCACTTAAAATGATGCTGGACTTGTTTCTGGATGATTTTGTGTGCGTGGACAATACGTCAGATTTGACATTTGATGCCGCGCGGAGTGGTTGCTCGGTTAGAGGCGCCATGTCACGAATTGCGCACCCCACTCGCCGATGAATCGCTATGCGGTGACCAAGAGGACGGACACGACAAGGCCCTGGACAACGCCACTGACCGACCGGCTTAGTGGTCGGCCGCTCGGGGACGCCCGTCTTCTGGCTTTTCAATTTAAAGGGAGCCACGACTCCATGGACTTTACGGGGCGTAGGCATCGCCATTCGCAAACAGAGTTTCCGACTGTGAGCACCAACTCGAAGACAATAATTACAGAACGAATTACACGCAACTCCCACCAGTATACACTGCCGGAAAAAAAAGTTAGCACGCCGGGAAATGTACGTACATTCCGATCCGACGACGGTGTATGCCACCTGTACTGACAATGGTTTCAACGTCGTCCGACAATAGACAGAGTAGTAGCATAGCTACTAAAGCGCCATTTATGTCTATCCTTTAATAGGGAAGACTCACAGCCAGAAGGCTAAGTGTGGCGTAAACGTATGAAGGAAGCAGGCAACCATGCACGGAGATGCACTCGTGTTTCCTAAAGCCTTCTGAGCAAGTTTGGAAGGGGTGAAGCTGTGGCCTTCTGAGTGACGGGACGGTAGTTTCGCAGAACTGCCACACAAGTCAGACGTGGCGCGTCAGCCAGGGCAGTAGTGGCAGATTGCCACAGCACAAATAATAGGGCTTGTGAGCCTACATGCGTCAATACGAGCTGTTGCGAAACTGTTGTTAGCAGTAGGACTAAAGGTACGCACAACTCTAGTCCGCCTCGCACTCACACCACAGCATCGACGTGCACAGCTCGACTGGTGCCGTCAGAGGATGATTTGAAAGATAGACTGGCGCGCTGTGGTCTGTATCGACGAAAACAGGTTCTTTATGCACACAAGTGACGGACGTTTGCGCGTACGACGTAGGCCTAGTGAGCGCTGTCTAGTAGAGTGCTTCGTCCAAGACACGCTAGACCCACCCCAGGCTCAAGTTTTGGAGTGTGATAAACTACAACTCTCGTACACCTCTGGCGTTTGTGAAGGGGACGCTAACCAGCGGTCGCTAGTGCAGAATGTTGTTAGACGCGTTCTCGTGCCGTTCTTGCAACAGGAAAGTGATGTGTTTTTCCAACAGGAACACTGCCCTTGAAATTCAACTTGCTGTACATGACGTGCAGCACCATCTCCTGACTTGTCTCGAATCAAGCACGTGCGGTAATGGTGGGACGAGAAGTGACTCGTGCGACTCGTCAACCAACAACGCTTACATTACTACGTGAACACTTCAAGCATGCTCAGATGCCTTGCTAAACCCGCATGACAGGACAGGTAGTTTAAATTGTGGAAAGGGGCCAAAATAAGCGGCTGTCAGTTACACTCGAACATAGAACCTTTTATTTGATCAAACATTACAAAAGCCAATAAAGAATTTTTTTAAAGAAAAAAACACAGCTTTAGTTTTGGAACTGAATTAGCGGCTGAATGCCCCGTACAATCTCATGCCTTAAAAGCAAGGCCACTTTAATTTACATACGGCTGAAAGCCAATAACATAAAGCTCAACCAAAGTCAGAAATTTAAAAGGCAAAGCCTTATCTTAAAAAAGTTCCTTAAATAGGCTGAAAGCCCAGAGAATCTGACACTTTAAGAGCAAACAACTTAAATTTAAAATTGACTGAAGGCCCAACACTTAAGGGTTAATAACATTAATTTTAAAAATGCCAAAGGCTTTGCATAAAACAGGTCTTAATTTAGGCTGAAGGCCCAAACCATCTCACGCCTTAAAGGCAAAACAACCTTAATCTAAAAATCGGCTAGAAGCCATACAGTTGCAAACAACAAGAACAAACAAGAAAAGGCAGTACACCCAAAGGCGCTCAGAAGTTCTGAGGGTCGGCCTGGAATTCAAACACTAACGCTCGCGTAGGTGAGACAGGCAGTCGGTCCAACTACTGTCGATCCAACGGCAGCCCAACCGTTAGACAGTCAACGGACCCACCGACAATATTACCTCCGCTTCACCTGACCAGCACACTACAGGGAGTTCAATGGAACAACGTAGAAGGTATTGGCGCCCACAATCTATTATACATTGAGCTGTCAAGCTACACACCGAGCTGGACAGCGACAACACGATGAGGAAAATACACCGCTGAATTTACGTCAATGGCTCAAATGGTTCAAATGGCTCTGAGCACTATGGGACTTAACATCTATGGTCATCAGTCCCCTAGAACTTAGAACTACTTAAACCTAACTAACCTAAAGACATCACACACATCCATGCCCGAGGCAGGATTCGAACCTGCGACCGTGGTGGTCGCGCGGTTCCAGGCTGAAGCGCCTAGAGCCGCTCGGTCACACCGGCCGGCTATGTGTATTCATATCTGTGAGACTGGCATAATCTTTGACTTACTTGTAACCGATTTGGCGCGAATGCGCACAGAGCAGTCTTTGTATCACTTTGCAGAAGTTAAGTTGTTATTTCACTTTGTAAAAGAACAGTCAAGCCTTGTGTTTGGTTAAAGTGGAAATTAAATATATGAAAACTGATACAAAACTGTTTTCTTGATGGTGTGACAGTTAAGAAAAAGTATATGTGAATTTACAAGTAGTTTAATAAAAATGTGAATCGTGAACACCAAGTCAAAAATTATTTCTACCATCCCATTGTTCTGATCTGGGATTGTTTGATCATTAAAAATTTCCTGAAAGACGCATTTGTTAGGTCTTCAAATATAACTAAAATAAAGATCTGGACCTTCTAGCAGTCAAAATGGAATCCCCCTAGAATCAAAAAGATGAGCCATAACAACTTCGACGAAATCTACGTGGGAATCCATTCAAAATAAGTGACAAAATTAATGATATTTTACAGTGACTTCATTATTTCCATTCTGACGATGCCATCCACAGTCAATAACTTGGTTGTTGCCCGATAAAGCGAACATAGGCTGCGTGAGCAACATTTTTAATCTGATTTCTAACCTACTTTTCAAGTGGTGGTATTGTTAGAAATACAACCGTGCGAAAAATGAACAAAATCTCTCACCCGTGGGTCTGTATTCTTGCTTCTCGTGTGGAGGAGTGCGCGCATTCTGGGCGCTGGTGCGACTGGGATTTCACACTTAAGAGTTTTCGGAATCACATGTGAAAGGAACGTTACAAATTGTTGTCACTCCTTCTGGCAGAACACTGCGTTGCTTTAATGCCTGGAGCGTAGTGCTGCCTTGTGGCACGTTAGAGCGAGCGCAGCCTGCCGTCCTAGGCGGCAGCCTCCGACGCCGCCACACGGCGGCCTGCGACGGCCGCGCGATATTACGCAGGAGCCTTGCCTGCCCTGCCGGACGCCGGGCGCAATAATCTAAATTAGCGGACGGCACTGTGCCGCGCGGCCTCTGCCGCTGCCGCCGTTGCGGGACAGGAATGCCCGCCAGCCCTCATTTCGTCCTCGCAAGAGTTTTTATTAATGTCGCCAGCGACGGCCGGCCCCGGAAAAAAGCTGATTATTAATTAATTTTTAGGGCGCCTGAGGGGAAACCTATTCATTTTCTCGGCCCCGGAAAAGCAGCGCGGCCAGCTGCGTCGGCGTCGGCGACCACCGCTCCTGTTGCCGCCGCCGCCGCCGCCGCCGCCGCCGGAGTACAACGATTTCTGTTTTCATCCCTTGCCCCTTATATTAAAACCCATACAGGCCGCCTGCTGGGTGCCGACCCTTTGAAGTCGGCGTGCAGCGGTGTAGGGACGCGAGAGGCGCTGCCTCGACCGCCGCCCGTGCACCAGTGCTGGAGTACCAGGAAGGAGACTTCTCTAACGTTGTTCCTGAAACTCTAATCCATACGTATCACCTACTACAAATACAAGAGCCGTATGAGATACATTGATCATTACAGGACGTTCTCGTGCACCGTCTCTAAATCAGGATGCGCCAGCTGATGTTCTTATGCAACAAGGCCCAGTCACATTAATGTGACCATTCGACGTCAGCGTGCAATAACCACTCAGAACGCCAGGTGGCAGCACTAGCATTGGAGGGTATGTGAAGCATGTCGGGCGGACGCAGAAAACAGTGCAGTGGTCCTAATGCAGGATCGCAGTGATTTTTATGGCGTCCAAAAATGCTTGACCATTGGCTCTCGGCTAGGTTTATAAACTGTTCACTAGCCGCAGAGGTTAAATTGCACAGCGCATGGCGAAATGGATCTACGCAAAAGTGGCGCCAGTGGTTCGCCATTGGCCAAAGATTACACGAGTGAACGACGGCTGCGGAGATGTGTACGGACGAACAGAGGTGCTACTCTTGATCAACTGACCACCCAGATGAGCCAAGGGGCTACCAACATTGTCTCTTCAACGAACATACAGAGAACGTTGCTGTGTATGGGCCTCCGTAGCAGATGCTTGGTTCATGCACCCGTTCGGACTGCTATTGATCGCCGACGAAGGCTGCAATTTTTCCGGCAATACCGCAACTGGACTTTGCGCCAGGTGACCTCTTGAGAAGAATCACGTTTTGTATTTCAACAGCAGACAGATGGCCGTTGGCGCATGTAACACGTAAAAGCAATCATCCTACAATATGGAGGGAGCGTTATGGGCTGGGGAATGTCTTCGGGCGTTACCTGGGTGATCTCGTCATTGTGGACAGCATGATGCATCATCCTTGGGGACCATCTTCACCTCAACCTGCAGTGTGTTTGCTCTCGGACATCTAACGACAGGACAATGAAACGTGTCACACAACTTGCAGTGAACTGCTTGGTCTAAGATCGCAGGGACAGGTGGTCACCAAACTGCCCCGATTTAAACCCAATCGATAATCCGTGAGACCACTTCGATCGGGTTGTTCGCACAGTGGATTCACGACCAAGAAACCTATTGCAGCGGTTCACGGCACTAGAGTCGACATGGCTCCACATCCCTGTCTATATCTTCCGGAACCTCACTGATGCGCTTCCAGCATGTCTCGCATCCGTCTGCGGTGCAATAGGTGCTTATTCAGGCTGTTTACATTAATGTGACTAGTAAGTCTAATTGTTATGCGAATCGGTGGGAGTGTCGTATTGTGAGGATAGTGCAGATTTTTACATAGCGGCCTCCAAGACCAGCATATTATCAGAAGTAGAATGATATTTCCTAAATCCACACTGAAATCTACAAACGTGCCCTTAGGATTCTAACCTTCAAACAAGGTGCTGTTGATCATGCACTCCAAAACTTTTCCAAACGCAGGTGGTGAGAGATACGATAAATACTCTGGCAGGAACGATGCTTTCCAGGTTTCAGGAGGGCAATTGAAACAGGTTCCTTCCTAGTGCGCGGTAATTGTTCTGTTTCAAAAATGAAATTTGCGTTCCTCTAATGAATGATGTAATGATCTGCTGACATATTACGTGCAGACTGATTCCTGGCTCGACACTGTGGATAAGTTGTAGTACACCGTAAGGAGTACAGCTGTCTTTGGTGTTATGACATAGCGATTTTGTACTCGTTAACCCTCGCAATACCGAGAGGGGAGGATGCGATTCTTTACGCCCTCCTTTTGAAAATGTTCGTAGTCAGTTACTTTATATGTTAACAATCTGAAAAAATATTTATTGTTTCCAACGAATTTTTCTACCTGATTCCATAAATGTCTTAAATTTTTCAGTTAAATTTAACCCAAATTTTAAAGTGTTAGTAATCGATGTCTCTTTCCCCAGTGATTGTCATATACAATGTACAGGGTGAGTAACCTAAAACACGCACCGCAATTGTTGTTGTAATGGAATATGGTATTGATGTGTGGTTTTCATAGAATGGATTGGTAATAACAGGCTAGTATTCTTAGGCAGTCAACAGGAAGTGTACTTCTGTGCAAACACCCACTTTCTTAAATGGAACAATGCCTACTTACACTAACAACGTAAAAGTAGGGTAAATTAGAATGTCAGTGGTGTTTGTTACAGAGTTTTAGTGCTAGTCGTGTACGAGGTAAAATATTTTGAAAAGTTCCCACACCGACACTTGTACAGTACCTATGGTTGCACACAATAAAGAACAACGTAAGCGTGTTTACTGGTTATGTTGATTCTGACCACTATCGAGACAACAGACTATCACAGGTTGTGTTCAAAACGACCACCGCCAGCGGCAATACATGCTTCCAGCCTGGAATGGAAAGACCGCTCCACACGTGCTAGCATTTCAGTGGGGGCGTCCATGCAGGCTCCATTAATACGTCGTTGCATATCATCGGGTGTACTGGTGTGTCCTCGTAGGCAGCGTCTTTCATCTTTCCCCACAGAAAAAAGTCTGCAGGTTTCAAATCCAGGAACGGGCCAGCCAAGGTACAGGTCCTCTTTATCCAGTCCAATGATTTGGAAATAATTCGTGAGACATGCTGTAGTCCTTCGTGCCCTATAGGATGGACAGCCATCGTGTTGGTACCGCTGGTTTCTCCTAGTCTGCAGGTGAACGTCTTCTAGCATTCGTGGAAGATCGTCTGTTAGACGTCTGCGATACTGGTGCGCGTTCAGTGTTCCGTCAACGAAAAAAGGGCCCTTGTGCTGATGGTTCGCTATCCCAAAAAAAAATGGCTCTGAGCACTATGGGACTCAACTGCTGAGGTTATTAGTCCCCTAGAACTTAGAACTAGTTAAACCTAACTAACCTAAGGACATCACAAACATCCATGCCCGAGGCAGGATTCGAACCTGCGACCGTAGCGGTCTTGCGGTTCCAGGCTGCAGCGCCTTTAACCGCACGGCCACTTCGGCCGGCTCCGCTATCCCATGCAACACGCTTATACCAATGGACGCTGACGTTCCACATTACGGAGCCAACGGGGATTGTCAATAGACCAATATTGTTAGTCGTGACCGGTAAATGTGGGTTCATGGCTAAACAAGATACATGACACATCTGGGGTATTCTTATTTAATGCCCATATACAGAAGTTAACACGATTCTCATAAACGTTTTCATGCAGCTCTTGATGGAGAGAGATGTGATAGGGTGGAACCTCTGTCTATGGTGTATGCTTAGTACACTTGCCTGCCTCATGGCACTTCCTCGTACTCATACCTCTTCTTACTGTGACTGTGCGGGAGCTAACGTGCGATTCAAGTGCAACAGCTACCAGAACATTAATTTCCTCACCTTCTGTCATCACTTGTCTCCCTGTATTACGTTGTCTAGGTGTTACGTGTTACGCTACCATGCTGCTGGGAGAGGCCGATAAATAATGGCCGAGATGGTTGACGCCTCTTGGAACATTTTGCCACATACGCCTACAAGAACGAAATCTATTCTTTCTACACTCTCCGTACACCACGAGCGTGACGGGTTTTTCTGCAATGGTAAAGCCCAACGTGCACTCACCACCTACTGCTTGGACTGTCACACACTAACTGACTAGCAAGTCGCAGGGCAGTCAAGGAACACACAAGCACACTGTAAGAAAACTCAACATCATACTTAGCAACTGTGCAGGTTGAATGTAACAAACAAGTATTGGTGTGCAAACTTTTCGAAATACGATATCTCGTAAACGACTTGAAATAGACCTGCAACAAACACCACTGACATTCTAATTTAATCAATATTTGTTTCGTAAATGTCAATAGACATTATTCCATTTAAATAAGTATATGTTTGCTCAAAAAGGTATTATTACAAAAATTCAAATGGCTCTAAGCACTATGGGACTTAACGTCTGAGGTCATCAGTCCACTAGACTTAGAACTACTGAAACTTCCCCTTAGAAAAATTATACAAATGACTGTGCTTATACTGACACACAATATTTTTAGCGCATCGCAATCTGACTTTCAGAAATCCCTACAAAAGAATGGCCCTGACTAACATTAACCTATGCATTTCATAAATCGCTTACCTCACAAAAATCTTGGTTACTCGAACTACTGCAATACAGCAAGCGCCACTACTGCCAGCTAAATAAAAGAAGGCACTAACTACTGATAGGCATAGTTAGCAAATGAAAGATATTAATAGAGAACCAACAATGTATTTACCTTAATAGTCATAATAATTAATAGAGAACAAACAATGTATTTACCTTAATAGTCATAATATATATAGCAGTTCATGACAAATTACAAAACTCCGCCATCTCTCTCCCCACATCCACCACTGCTGGCGGCTCACCTCCAACTGTGCAACACTACGTGCTGTTCACATCCAGCTGCCGCTGCCCAACACTACTATGGCAGACAACAATGCAAACTAGACACAGACTGCACACAGCACAGCCAGTGATTTTTATATAGAGGTGGCGTTACCAATAAAAAAACCTAAACAGCCTACTTACATAGCCCCCATGCTCCCCACAAAAAATGTTACAAATTGTTTAGGGCAGTGGCCAATGATTTGATAAAATTTTTCATAATTACAATAACAAAGAAATCAAATGCACACACTTATTGATACAATGTTGGTCAAAAGCTACAATTTTGTTACAGTCCATAAAGACAGTCCTGATCATTCATCATAATAGTAATTACAGTTTTTTTTCACAAAGTCTGAGCAGTAAAAGAAAATGCACGCGGAAGTAGTGGATTTCCATGCAGTCTTGAAGAACTAGTGTTGTCCTTCCAACAGAAAGACAGTGCTGACTCTTGACATGCTGACAGATAATGGGCCACAACAGAGCAAACCCACAGCGGAGTCAGTCGAAGTTTTGAAGAGTATTGGTGGGTAGGTCATCACAGAGCAGACCCACTGTAGTCCTGGTAGAGATTACGGTATTGGTGGGCCACCAGAGGTGCAGACCCACTGCAGTCCTTGTAGAAATAATGGTACTGGTGAGTCAGAAAAGGTGTAGACCCACTGTAGTCCATGTAGAGACGGCCAGCAGCCATCCGTTGCACAATCACCATCGAAGATTCTTGCGGAGAATATAGCAAGTCCATAACCACCACTTGTGCACTAACAAAGTGTTTGGAATTGTCCTTAGAACCAGCAATGCTGTTATCCAGTCCCTTGCTGAATTATTAACACACGTGCAAACACTAACAGTCCCTACTTCTCACATATTGTCCACATACTATGACCAACAGAAATGTGTGCAGTGAAATGGAACTTACAAGTTACTTAATTTGATGAACTGGTGTCAATTACAATTTTATAACATAAGAATACAATAATAATGGTACAAAATACATCATTAAAAACATAATAATACAGATAACATTTGTAGTAATACGGGCTTTACAAAAGAATCGAAATAACATATACATCAGTGTTACAGGAATTATGACAAAAGTACATACATAAAAGATCAGAATAACTTTCGAAACATCAACTTCACATATGGGCAACAAAACAGAATAGATAAATAATGTTTAAACATCTTTACAAAGTAAATAACATATTATTAGAAAAATTCTACAACATAACAACATCAGCTAAACACATAAAGACAGGATGAACACAAATACACAAGGGTACAGAAACATATAGCGGAATAATATAAAAGGAAAGGACAGGGTTTGTTGTACTGCAGTCCAACCCAGAACTTCATTCCATATATCTTTCCTCTTATTTCAATATTTTGTTTCCACCAAACAAATTCTATCCAAGCATGCTTTCTGTATTTATATGTTCCCACATTTCTTACCTCATTATTTATTTTCCATTATCTTACCTCATCATTTATTTCCAAGAAAATCCTACCTAAACCTGTTGTCCCTAAACCCTACTTTTTTGGGTCATATCCTCTTTCAAAATACTTTTTTTTGGCCAAACCATTTTCTTATAGCTTCTAAATGCATTTCTTCCAATTCATCATAGTTAGTTTCTTATATAGTCTACCCCCTCTTAAGCTAACTTAAATCTACTGAGCTCAGATGCTAAACTAAGGGACGAGGCAATGCAGCAGCACAAAACAATTAACACAAACAGCAATGATAAAAAATACAAAAGCCAAAGCAAGCAGCATAAATTACAACTAATATAAGGCAATGTGCAGCAAACAAGAAAAATAAATCAGGCTTAGCAGAGTAACACAAATTAAAATTCAGTAGCACTATGCCTGGCAAACAGCAGCAGCATCTAAACATGACAAAGCTCAAGCAGAAAAAAATATTACACTAAAAATGGCCATGTCTAATACCTATGTCACATCTTAACACTAGAGTGATGCATCACAATTTATTCTACAAAAGAAATTACCAAGTACTGGAAAAGAAAATTCTGTATGCAATTCCTGTGAAGGGAAATGTCTTTTTGTGCTCCTTCATTTTCTTTAAGTACATCATGAAGTTATTCTTTACTGGATCTGTAGGCATAAAATATTTATATTAGTACATCTATAAAATTTTATTTTAACCAATGCTACAGTGCAGTTAGAAACTAGATATTAAACGAAATGAGCAAATATATACATAAAGCAATCCATATGGCATTTCTCTCAGCTAGCAAGACAATAGATGTAAAAATGTTCCTCGTCATTTCATTAGGCAATTTAGTAAATATCATAAATTAAGAGCTCCACAGTGTAATCATATGTTATCAAGTTCGACCGTGTCGTTTTTCCGATGCTTTCTACAAAGGAACGTCAATAGCGAGGATAATGGCCTACCCTTTTTTTTCCACCTGTGCCTCTGGAAGGCACACACTAATGGCATTTTTCAAGGCGACTGTCGCCCAGCTGGGTGCCCACGACGCATTAGGTGCAGGTGGTCACTTAACTTTCTTACCGAAATATTTACGACACCAGTTTCCGCTACAGTGACAGTCTCATATGAAAATTTCACAGGTCGAAAATTTACGTTACAAATGTGTAGAAACAAAATCCTATGAATATAACAGTGTGCAAAAAATTTTCGCCTGCATTGTGATACATTCACGCATTTACACACATTTCATAACTCTTAAAGTACGATTCTTGGTTTCCAACAACCTTTTTCACAAGTCAGAGTCCCTAAACACTACTCATTATTCCTTACCTTATTGTACATATAAATATTCGTCAACACTTCTTCATTATTTCATCATAAGAAATACGTAGCATAATCAAATAACTCATATAGCATCAGCTTATTGATCATAAACATATGGCAACAGCATAATACACATCATCATCATAATAATAACATCATAACACCTCAGTCAACTCTCAAAATCGTCGTAGCTTCCTTCAACAATTTCAAAACCTAAAAAAATTCTCTGCTCATATCAAAAGTGTTATCTGCCTCAAACGCACTTTAAAATCGTGATCCCATACCAAATACATCATTCAAAGCTCTCATAATATCACAATGGTTCCGAAAAATATGAGCATTTCACAAAGTACAGACAAAATACAATTTCATAAGTGTGAAGTTATCCAACTGTGTAATTACGTAAACATCTGTCACTGATGCAGTAAAAAAAGTTTATCTCTCAGTTAAATGATCAGATAGCTGTGTAATTTGTGTGTTAGAGAAATATGGTACCGATGTGTAAAGTTGTATAAGCTAGGGCTCTTTGTGCTTGCCAAACACATGGTACACAAAGTAAGCGTGTATCCCCCTGAGGATAAATGTAATTATATCCTCAAGTGTTACAGATTACAGCAATGGAATGAAATGTATCACGGAAAACCCTTGTATCATTGTACTTCAAATATCTTAAAAAATAAATGTTTTAAGTGCGAAATTAATCACTCAAATACGTGTACTGAAGCGCTAAACTGTGCGTCTTGTTGTAAGATAATCTCTGTGGAAGTGTCGTAGTTATCGTCCTCTGTAAGCAAAGTTCTGCAGAAGTCAATGTACTTACCTCATGATAAATAAAAGTGAAATGCTTTGCGTATAGATATCTTAGTTATTACACTTATTGCCATGATGAAGGAAGTACTGTGCTGTAACGTATTGTTGTGCTACGGAAAAGGCAGTCTCATTGTAGCTATACCACAAAAGTTACTACTAAAACATGTTTTACTTTCCAGAAGAATTCAGAAAAATTGTGCAGATATAAAACAGATACACCGCAAAAGCAACAGTGTAAATTGTATCACACATTAGTAGCGTCGAGATATAGTCGTGTTGCTGTCAAATAAATTAACCACTGTGTCATCTGGTATCTCTCACAAAGCACTTTGAATCCATAATATATTTTCAAGTAAACCAAAATGTTGCATTAAAATCTCATTAGCAGTACCAGTATGTGTCCTAAGTATGTGAGCCTTATAGTCGTTACGTAATCGTGCAACTAACAAGCAAGAATGTACAAATAACGACATTGTGTCGTCTGTTCACTATAACAATGCATTCATAATTTCTGTTGAAATAAGTTCTCTTGGTTCTTGACTGGATATTTAACTTCAAACATTGTTGCATGTTAACAGTTTCTTAAGTCTGATAAAGCCTACTAGCAATGTAAAGTGAAAAGTTATATGGCAAAGACTAAGTTAAAAAGTAGATTATCTTTCTATAAACGGCTTTACATGTGAAATGTGGTGTAAACCTTGACTCTTCCTAGTGCACAGAGTTTCAACTTCAAAGCAATTATCATGTTGTATACATCGGTAAAGAATGCTAAAATTTTTCTCAAGGCTAACGTCTTATGTTATTTTTCTCGGAGCTATCGGGCGCAAGCCGCTGCCTGCTGTCCGAGTCATTGTCTGTCTCTTTGTTGGCGCGCGCCGTTATTGGGATTAGGAGACCTAACTTCTACAAATTCACTCTGATGAGAAGGCCCTACCCTGTTTGAATCCCGCCAGTTCTGATGCAATTCAGGTCTGTCGTTACGAATATATCGTCTGCCGTCATGTCGGTAGATTCCGTAGTTTCTTCCTTGTCCGTCATGTGGTGGAGAATTTCTCCCTGAATCGTAACTACGCACCGAACTGTTGCGTCTGAAGTTATTCTGCCTCCCTTGATAATAATTGTTTTGGTTGCCATATTGTCTGTTTCTCTGATTGTCTCTGTGATATTCATTACCGCGGAGAGGTGATCTTTCCCTGTAATTATTACTACTCTGCCAGTGGTTGTCACACGGGTGGTGTCTGTTTTGGTCACGATTTACGTTGTAAGAATAGGCTTGTCGTGTCCAATTATTGCTTCTGTCGTCACGGAATTGTGACGGATGTGATCTGTAGTGATTGTTTTCCTGTTTTCACATCCCGCGACTGACTGTGTCAATTTCTAATTCTTGTAAGAGTCCTTGAAAAGCTTCAATGTCGTCTTTGCAACGCCCTGCGAAAATAATATTTCTTAAATGTTCAGGCAATTTCATTAAGCAAATGCGGATGAGTTCTGAAGGGCTGTATGGGTTTGAAAGATATTGATTCTTATGCAACATGTCTTCAAAATATTTCACAAGACTGGAAAATTCAGATTGTTCGAAGTGTTTCATCATTATGATGCCATGTTTTACTCGGTCTTGTGTGGCTTGAGACCAATATGCTGAGAGGAAGGCATGGTAAAATTCTCCTTCACTGTGGCAATCGTGAACGACCGATCGCATTCTTACAGCTGGTTCATTCTCCAAGTAGCCACACATAAATTCTAACCTGTGCTCCAATGACCAGTTGGGAGGAAAACAATGAGAGAATTGATGGAGCCACGCTTGTGGATGAATGTCGTTGGCAGAATTCTTAAACGTTTTGAATTTACGTGTTGTAATGAACAGCTTATAGTCAAAATCATCATGTCGGCGAGTAGCATATCGGTCATTGTTACGTCGTGTCGGCGGTTCCATCTCAAAATCCAATGCGCCTTGCCAGTTTCTTTCATAATTTCCGAAGTGTCCTGTGTTGTTATTTTGTGGTTGTTCCGTATTTCTGAGTCCCTCTTCCTGTATTGGGGCGCGAGTGTCCTCTGAAATACGTAATTCTTGTATTACCTGTGTCAGCTGATCTTGTACTTCGCGGATTTCTCTTTGGTGTTGCGTATTAATTTGATTCAGATTTTGTTTCAGTTTCCTAATTTGTTCGCTCTCTTCTGTGTCATTAAAGACTACCGGTTTTGTGTCATTCAGATTATCATCTACCTTCGTAGATAAGTTAGTGAACTGATCCGAAAGTTCGGCTACTTTCTCCGATAGTGTACTTATTTCCTCAGTGTGTTTTTCTGAACCAAGTTTCAGAGTATCTACTGTGTCCTTTAAGTTTTCCTGTGTTTTTGCAAGTTGCGTAACCGAATCGGTAGATGCAACTGAGTCAAATTTAGCTTGCAAGGTCTCATGATTATCATGAACAATAGTTTGCAGTTCTTTTATGGCTGCTTCGTGATTCTGTAATGCATTTTCATGCCGCGAAAAAATAGGTTGAAAATGCTCACAAATTTGTGTTTTTACGTCATTACAGACTTTTTGACATTTCGATTCAATGTTATGTAACTCAGTAGTTAAATCTTCACGTGTTTCTTCAAGCATGGTGTGAAGATTTTGTTCCATTGCGTCTAACTGTTGCTGTGTTTGTCTCTGGTGTTGTTCCATTGTGTCTAACTTTTGAAGATTTTGTTCCATTGTGTCTAGCTTTTTAAGATTTTGTCCCATTTGTCTCTGATTTTGTTACATTTGTTACATTAATTGCAATAATAATGTATTAGTGTCTGGAATCTGTTTCTCTACGCTTTTCGGCAGTGCATTTGCACCGGAAACATTCACATTTTGACAAGCAGAATATGTGTCTTGACTTATTTGAGAAAACGGTGATGACCCAAAACCTGAATCTACAGTATTTGCGAAATTGTGTCCTGTCATTTCGGATTCCTGAGGCGAGCTGTTGCCGACCGATCGATCGATAATGCTTCCCTGTTCACTACGTTTCACTGTCTACACCATTGTTTGCAGCCCGCTCCATTTCCCTATGCACAATTACCAAATTACTACTTTGAACATCAGTTAATTCATTACTCGGTGGCGCTAACACACTGCTTTCGTCTTCACTGTCATTTCTCAGTTTACTTTGGAGCCTAGTATTACGTTTTTCATACGCCATAATTGTCACAATATTTCACACGATAACACAGAAAAGCACAATTTGAAGAGCAAAATAAAATAACATAGCAATGGATATAATGTCTACTTAATTTCAAGCGCAGCTGCGAAATACTTGGTGCAAATCTACATGCATGCCACACCTGTTTTACTGTACAACAATGAAAGACTGCAACTACAAAGGAGATTCTCTCTACAATTACGCGCCAGCAATAAACAAAATCTACACTAATTACCCAAACTACAAGAAAAAATCAGAAGATTCCAGTGAGGTATCCTTGGCTAAGGGTCGACATATGAAACGTCCCCTTAGAAAAATTATACAAATGACTGTGCTTATACTGACACACAATATTTTTAGCGCAACGCAATCTGACTTTCAGAAATCCCTACAAAAGAATGGCCCTGACTAACATTAACCTATGCATTTCACAAATCGCTTACCTCACAAAAATCTTGGTTACTCGAACTACTGCAATACAGCAAGCGCCACTACTGCCAGCTAAATAAAAGATTCGAACTACGGAAGGCACTAACTACTGATAGGCATAGTTAGCAAATGAAAGATATTAATAGAGAACAAACAATGTATTTACCTTAATAGTCATAATATATATAGCAGTTCATGACAAATTACAAAACTCCGCCATCTCTCTCCCCACATCCACCACTGCTGGCGGCTCACCTCCAACTGCGCAACGCTACGCGCTGTTCACATCCAGCTGCCGCTGCCCAACACTACAATGGCAGACAACAATGCAAACTAGACACAGACTGCACACAGCACAGCCAGTGATTTTTATACCGATGTGGCGTTACCAATAAAAAAACCTAAACAGCCTACTTACACTACTTAAACCTAACTGACGTAAGGTCATCACGTTCATCCATGACCGAGGCAGGATTCGAACCTGCGACCGTAGAAACAGCGCGGTTTCGGACTGAAGCGCCTACAACCGCTCGGACACAGCGGCCGACAGGTATTCAAAAATGTTCAAATGTGTGTGAAATCTTATGGGACTTAACTGCTAAGGTCATCAGTCCCTAAGCTTACACACTACTTAACCTAAATTATCCTAAGGACAAACACACACACCCATGCCCCAGGGAGGACTCGAACCTCCGCTGGGATGAGCCGCACAGTCCATGACTGCAGCGCCTAGACCGCTCGGCTAATCGCGCGCGGCTAAGGTTGAGACAGTACGCTGTTTGTTAATCAGTAACTCTCGTGGAGAAACATGTTGATAGTGAAACGCAGATGAAAAGGCTTCCGTGAACAGTGATTATCTCTTTAACCGATTTAAAACCGCTACGGAACATTGTTACTACTGCATGAATGTGAAATGAAGCCAGCCGTTGCGGCCGAGTGGTTCTATGAACTTCAGTCTGGACCCTCTCTGCTGCTACGGTCGCAGGTTCGAATCCTTCCCCGAACATGGATGTGTGTGATGTCCTTAGGTTAGTTAGGTTTAGGTAGTTCTAAGTCCAGGGGACTGATGACCTCAGATGTTAAGTCCCATAGTGCTTAGAGCCATTAGAAACATTTTTGTGAAATGAAACTTAACTGTTCATGGAAGAGTAGATGAGGCTATACATTGTTAGGAAAGTGTGGTACGTACCTAAAGAGCAATAAAACAAAACAATTTGAGTTGTACTAATATTATTTCAATGTGACTTTTAACATTTCTCAACTGAAGAAGTTTAATATGTCAAAAGTTAAGTAAGTTAATATTGAACACACGGTAGGGTTTCTTTCGTAACGAAGCGTGTTCATCGTGTAAAGCTCCCATGCTTGAGTCAAGTAGCCGCTAAATTAACTAAAATAACCGAAATGAGGAGCTTCACGTATGTTGCCGTGACTGGTTCAGTAATTTTGCAACGCTTCATCTGTTATGACCAGACGAAGCCACTTAAATCCGACCATAACTGTGGTTTCGTTGATTGCTAGGTGAGGTGGCACATAGGGATTGTAAGTCATGAAATAGTAGTTCCCTTTATCAAATTAACGAGTAAAAGATTTACTTAACTTTGGAACTCTTCTTTGCCGCAAGAGTACTGTACAGTTTACTACCGACACCGCCAAGCAAAGCATCACTTGATGCACTAATTAAAAAACAGTTTTCCTGCGGTACAAAATACCACATTCACGAAAGTACTTTTCATCGTAAGGCTAACAACTCTTTAGTCCGACACAGTGATGTTGACTGCTTCAGCATTTCCGTGTTCGGCTCTGTAGTCAACTCCCGTGCGAGGGCACTGCTGTGCTGAGACGGGAGGCTGGTCTTCAGGAGTACATCGTAGCAGATTCCAGCGGGACCAATCTAATATCTGTAGTATCGATATGTTTTGCCGACTTTGGTGTGGCACCATCTCTGGACGATACTACGTCATCTTTGGTGTATCTCTCAGCAGTCGATCGATGTTAACTGAAAGCTGGAACTTGCCTGGCGGTAACAGCTTTGTGACAAAATTCTCCGTCGTAGTCAGGATAGTGTGTCATTTATTGGCCTAGAGAACAATCTTTCTCATTGCGGCAGTCATTGGGGACCTTGCACTTTTGCTTTAATTCGTGTGTTTGCCACTATCTCTTCCTTTCTTTTTAAATATGACGTTATTTTGCCCTCAGTCCCCTACAGGCTTCGATGTTATCTATTGATGGTGGGCACTTGCATCTGCGCGGGATCTAATCTATGTTCCTGATTACGTAGCGATATTCTTACCTGCACCAAAGAACAGGCTGTCTTCTTATTTGTCCTTGAGGTTTAGGAATAGACGCATCGTCGTCCTGGTGCATTCTGCTGAAGATGTGATACGCCGATTCCTGGACGCTGCGTGGAAATACAGCCTCCACTTTGCATTGCTTCGTACTCGTCTTGGCGGATGTCTTTCTGGGACTGCTGTTTCTGGTAGATATATCGCTATTGAGAAATGGTCACTGGGATGAAGATCATGAACCACGGCGTACAGAGCAGTGTCTGTGAGAGCTACAAAGCATAAATAAAAGTCGATGCCAAAGAGAGGCCCTGTAGCAGTAGTACAGTAGCTGCTCTATTCCGTGTTCAGTAGACACAAGTCTAAAAATAACAAATCCTCAACATCTCGAGACCGGGTGGGGGCAAAGAAGAGCCGTACTGCACATGACACCATTCAAATCACAAGAGTAAATGGCTGGGGGAACTGTGCGATAAGATGAGAGTCTATTGGTTGGTAGTGGAGTGGAAGGGTGATAGCAAATGAAACACGTAGTAAGGCTGCTATATACGTGCGTTACAGGTACACAGCAATAGTTACTGCTTGCAGGCTGGTGTGTCGAAAGAAGAACCCAAGAGTGATGTGTGTCATTGTTGTTGTTGTTGTGGTCTTCAGTCCTGAGACTGGTTTGATGCAGCTCTCCATGCTACTCTATCCTGTGCAAGCTTCTTCATCTCCCAGTACCTACTGCAACCTATATCCTTCTGAATCTGCTTAGTGTATTCATCTCTTGGTCTCCCTCTACGATTTTTACCCTCCACGCTGCCCTCAAATGCTAAATTTGTGATCCCTTGATGCCTCAAAACATGTCCTACCAACCGATCCCTTCTTCTAGTCAAGTTGTGCCACAAACTTCTCTTCTCCCCAATCCTATTCAATACCTCCTCATTAGTTACGTGATCTACACACCTTATCTTCAGCATTCTTCTGTAGCACCACATTTCGAAAGCTTCTATTCTCTTCCTGTCCAAACTGGTTATTGTCCATGTTTCACTTCCATACATGGCTACACTCCATACAAATACTTTCCGAAACGACTTTCTGACACTTAAATCTATACCCGATGTTAACAAATTTCTCTTCTTCAGAAACGATTTCCTTGCCATTGCCAGTCTACATTTTATATCCTCTCTACTTCGACCATCATCAGTTATTTTACTCCCTAAATAGCAAAACTCCTTTACTACTTTAAGTGTCTCATTTACTAATCTAATCCCCTCAGCATCACCCGATTTAATTTGACTACATTCCATTATCCTCGTTTTGCTTTCAAGACACTGCCCATTCCGTTCAACTGCTCTTCCAAGTCCTTTGCTGTCTCTGACAGAATTACAATATCATCGGCGAACCTCAAAGTTTTTATTTCTTCGCCATGGATTTCAATACCTACTCCGAATTTTTCTTTTGTTTCCTTTACTGCTTGCTCAATATACAGATTGAATAACATCGGGGAGATGCTACAACCCTGTCTCACTCCTTTCCCAACCACTGCTTCCCTTTCATGCCCCTCGACTCTTATAACTGCCATCTGGTTTCTGTACAAATTGTAAATAGCCTTTCGCTCCCTGTGTTTTACCCCTGCCACCTTCAGAATTTGAAAGAGAGTATTCCAGTTAACGTTGTCAAAAGCTTTCTCTAAGTCTACAAATGCTAGAAACGTAGGTTTGCCTTTTCTTAATCTTTCTTCTAAGATACGTCGTAAGGTTAGTATTGCCTCACGTGTTCCAACATTTCTACGGAATCCAAACTGATCTTCCTCGAGGTCGGCTTCTATCAGTTTTTCCATTCGTCTGTAAAGAATTCGCGTTAGTATTTTGCAGCTGTGACTTATTAAACTGATAGTTCGGAAATTTTCACATCTGTCAACAAATGCTTTCTTTGGGGTTGGAATTATTATATTCTTCTTGAAGTCTGTGGGTATTTCGCCTGTCTCATACATCATTAAGGACGATGTATTTCTACTATACCTTTAGCTCTCCACTTACCTTCATACCCCCCCCCCCCCCCACCCACCCCCACCACCAACCCTCCGCAGCACACTTCGTCCCTGCGGAGGTTGTAACCTTTCAGAACTGGGGCGTAAGGTACGTAAATAAGTGTTTGTCGTTGAACACTCCATATGTGTTCGAAACCAGTTAACGTTGCGTTGTAAAATAAGCGCTACCGTAATTGTGAGGATTTGTACATTCTTTGTCCCATCTTTCTATCAAGGTGAAAATGTTACGACAGTAAGGGATTTGTTAAAGGGGCTTGTTCTTTCCCACTTGTAGATTTTAATGGCAGTATCGTCTGTAGTTTCCTCCGGATAAGATTCACATCGCAAGAAAAATGCTGCTTTGTCTGATCACTTTGGCCCTTTGAGTTTTGTTCTAGACATCTTCACTACGCCTGTATCCTACGACTGGGATGGTGATGACTTCTTATTTGGAGACACTTTGCCCACTAGACTTTATTCGATCTCCACGAGAGGTTGTAAAACTGGAAAATTGTGCTGAATTGCAGGAGGATCTGCAAAGAATTGACGCATGGTGCAGGGAATGGCAATTGAATCTCAATGCAGACAAGTGTAATGTGCTGCAAATACATAGAAAGAAATATCCTTTATCATTTAGCTACAACATAGCAGGTCAGCAACTGGAAGCAGTTAATTCCATAAATTATCTGGGTGTAGGCATTAGGAGTGACTTAAAATGGAATGATCATATAAAGTTGATCGTCGGTAAGGCAGATGCCAGACTGAGATTCATTGGAAGAATCCTAAGTAAATGTAATTCGAAAACAAAGGAAGTAGGTTACAGTACACTTGTTAGCCCACTGCTTGACTATTGCTCACCAATGTGGGATCCGTACCAGATAGGGTTGATAGGAGAGATAGAGAAGATCTAACGGAGAGCAGCGCGCTTCGTTGCAGGATCAATTAGTAATCGTGAAAGCATTACGGAGATGATAGATAAACTCCAGTGGAAGACTCTGCAGGAGAGACGTTCAGTAGCTCGGTACGGGCCTTTGTTGAAGTTTCGAGAACATACCGTCACCGAGGAGTCAAGCAGTATATTGCTCCCTCCTACGTATATCTCGCGAAGAGACCATGAGGATAAAATCAGAGAGATTAGAGCCCACGCAGAGGCATACCGACAATATTTCTTTCCACGAACAAATGGTTCAAATGGCTCTGAGCACCATGGTACTTAACAGCTATGGTCATCAGTCCCCTAGAACTTAGAACTACCTAAACCTAACTAACCTAAGGACATCACACCCAGTCATCATGAGGCAGAGAAAATCCCTGAACCTTCCACGAACAATACGAGACTGAAATAGAAGGGAGAACCGATAGAGGTACTCAAAGTACCCTCCGCCACACACCGTCAGGTGACTTGCGGAGTATGGATGCAGATGTAGATGTAGATGCCGAAACAGCGATGGAGGGAAGTATTTTCAGCACTGACGTAAACTGTACGTTGTATTTGCGACACTAGGCACGAATGTAAATATATGCATTAATATCACGAACTTAGCGTTAAGGGGAAATGTGATTTCATTACTTTTATGTGTTTTAAATTGAAGAGTGAATTATGATTACGCTTTTAATTCGAAGCGCTTTTGTAGTAGCATTACTAGTTGTCACTGTGTTGAAGCATGTTGCATTTTAGTTCGCTTTTACTCTTCGCTGGAAGTGGAACCCATAACAGCAGAACGCGTTGCGTTACACTGCACCGCATTCCACAATTGATGTAAATTCCGTGCACAAGCATTTCACGCGATCTGCTTTTAAGCCCTCCCAGACAATATGTAACAGTTTCCCCCATTTACCACGCACGACACTGACACGTTTGCCCCCTCCGTGTCCGGTGTTGGTGGTTAGGTATCGACGTTTGGTGCTGTACGCACGTGGACTTGCCTGTTCTTTTCAGCCAACTGAATGTCTGATCACGTGTAATTTATTTAATTAGAGAGATCGCTACACTGAGACACTGATAGAGAAAATGCATTGACATTCAAACTTAAATTTAATACTGATAATGACGACTATGTTTTTCGCAGGTCTTACAATAAATGTTTGAATAGTTACTTCATTCTTTGTCATATAGGAAATCTATAATTCAGGCAATGCAGTTTCTCTACGTGTCGGGACACCACATGTAGAAACAACAGCCACATGGCGATGAACAAAGGTCATGGCGGATACTAAATTTGCTGCAAGATTTTACCACCGCTCGAAAGTACGGAATTACTTATCCTGAGAGGATGGGGAGTTCGAATCACCATGTTGCCATTTAGATTTCGGGTTGCCATTAGTTCCCTAAAATCGCTTAAAGCAAATTCCGGGGTGGTTCCTCTGAACGTGTAGGGCCAGTTTCTTTCCTCAGTCTGAGTTTCTTCCGCATTTATAATGACATCGTCATCGGATCCATATTAAACCTTACTGCTCTTTTCGCTTTCTTCTTCATGAAGTGAGATTCAGATACAAAAATTAGATGCGTCAATGTAATTTTTGATGGAGTGATAACGAGCACTGCCATTTTCCCAAAAACTAAAATACTGCAACGATTTGGAAATGCTTCTCCTCTTGACGAATAGAGATCGAACAACTACTGCCGGCCGCGGTGGCCAAGCGGTTCTAGGCGCTTCAGTCCGGAACCGCGCAACTCCTACGGCCGCAGGTTCGAATCCTGCCTCGGGCAGGGATGTGTGTGATGTTCTAAAGGTTGGTTAGGTTTAAGTAGTTCTAAGTTCTAGGGGACTGATGACCTCAGATGTTAAGTCCCATAGTGCTCAGAGCGATTTGAACTATTTGAACAACTACTCGGTAGGGAAAAGCACCGACTCAGAAATGACGGATCGTATGAAAATCGTATTACTCTGTTCTTTCACGAAATATAGAAGCTGAGCTGTGGTTGATGCGGTGCTTCATTTCTCTTTAGAAAATTGTCACAAATGCGAGAATACTTACAGCTTGAATGCTGGACAAATAAATCTGATGTGCGTAATCAAACGAAAGGATCCGATTGCGAGAGCTCAGGTTCTTACGCAGATTAAGAATAACTGTACTTGGTCGAACTATTTCTCCAGCAATGATTACACGACTTCGACCGTATTTATAAAGGCATGTACAGTTCCGTGCGCGGCGCGCTATATGACTACTGGAAAGAAACAAACAATACACAGGATATCCTCCCAAACACAGAACAGGGGACCTGTAGAGTACATGTGTAGATACAGTTGTCGACAGAAAAACTTCTACTGCCGCCGCCTTTGAACTTCATGTGCGCTTTGATTTGCTATATTGATGATTACGCTAATTGTGCTGCATTTCTTACGTTCGTTTGATACCGAGAAAAGGCGTAAAATGGCTATAGTCATGCAGCTTTGTTTCTCTCAGATAAACTCCTGATGATCCGAATACTGGACTGGGAACAATACACGTAGCTTGCAATTAACGCCGGTCGTTGTGGCCGAGCGGTTCTAGGCGCTTCAGTCCGGAACCGCGCTGATGCTACGGTCGCAGATTTGAATCCTGTCTCTGGCATGGATGTGGGTGCTGTCCTTAGGTTAGTAAGGTTTAAGCAGTTCTAAGTCTAGGGGACTAATGATCTCAGATGTTATGTCCCATAGTGCTCAGAGCTATCTGAAGGTTGTTTTTTTTCCGTTAACCTCAAAACGGCCAGACCTTTCCTGCATCTCTGTCGCCAAGCGCTTCGGTATCGCCTTTCTTCCTCGTTCTCTTCTGTTCATCTCCTCACCATCGCTTTTTGGGTACCTCTTAGCGCCCTTTCCGTGGTCTTCCTCTTCTTCTCCTTCAAGGTGGTTGCCTTGAATGAGCTCTCTGGCCTTCTGTCTTCCTCCATTCTTGTGAAATGTCTTAATCATTCTAGCTGCCTTCTTCTACCGGTAATAATACTGTAATGGTCAGCGTCTTTTCTCTGATTTCTTCACTTGTGGTGTATTATGTATTGTGTACTGAACCGGGGACATAGAAACGACGGAGAGGCTTCGCCCGCCGTAGCCCTCAGTGGCTCACAACCCCACAACAGGCGACATAAGTCCACCCAACTCACCGCCGCCCCACACCGAACCGAGGCTTATTGTGCCGTTCGGTCCCCAGTGAACCCTCTCGGGAACGTCTCATACCAGACGAGTGTAACCCAAATGTTTGCGTGGTAGAGTAATGACGGTCTACGCGTACGTGGAGAAAGTGTTTGCGCGGCAATCGCTGACATAGCGTAACTGAGGCGGAATAAGGGGATCCAGCCCGCAATCGCCGAGGCAGATGGAAAACCGCCTTAAAAAACATCCACAGGCTGGCCGGCACACCGGACCTCGGCTCTAATCCAGCGGGCGGATTCGTTCCGGGGACCGGCACACCTTCCCGCTTGAGAGGGTTGGGGTTGGGTTTTTTGGGGAAGGAGACCAGACAGCGAGGTCATCGGTCTCCTTGGATTAGGGAAGGACGGGGAAGGAAGTCGGCCGTGCCCTTTCAAAGGAACCATCCCGGAATTTGCCTGGAACGATTTAGGGAAATCACGGAAAACCTAAATCAGGATGGCCGGACGCGGGATTGAACCGTCGTTCTCCCGAATGCGAGTCCAGTGTCTAACCACTGCGCCACCTCGCTCGGTTCCCCGCTTGAGAGGCAGAGCGTTAGACCGCGCGGCCAGCTGGGCTGGCTCTTCACTTGTTACTCGGTCATGTCAGAAAATTCAGCAAGCTCTTCTCAGGCTGTATATTTCTAAAGCTCTAAAATACCTGTGCTGTTTTTAATAGTTCATTACAGTCAACATTGTAAAATGCTTTCTGTAAATGTAAAAATTTTGTAACCGTAGTATTGTTTTTCCTCGCCCTTCTTCTCTAATATGTCTCAGAATCAGTTTTCCTTAGAGCATTCTTACATTTCTGCAGAGTCCAGACGGACCACCCTCGAGATCAGCTTTTACCAGTTTCACCAATCTTGCGTAAATACACTGCCTGACAAATAAAGCTAAGCATCGAGAGACGTGTTCAGATGTCAATGTAACATTGTACGTGCTCACACTGATTAGAGTTGCAATTCTCTTTGACAGGGACAATGGCCACAATATACATTAGTGTTGTTCGTGTTCAATGGGTTTATCAGGTGTGGTAGCGGAAAAAGGGGCTTGAGCAACTTCAGATGTTGCATGATCATTGTTAAGGACAGGGAGCCGCGGCTTACTTGTATGAGACGGCATTATCAGGATCTGACACATTTAGTAATGGGCCTCTTTGTTGGTCTCTGTTTGACCAGCTGGTCGTATCGTGGAATATCCAGATTTGTGAGGCATTCGGACTGACTGTGACCCGATGTTGGACTGTATGGGAACGTTAGGGCAGAAATAGTCGTCGTCAGGATTCCAGTCGACAACGTCTGATGTTCACAAGGAAGAATCGCCGCACCAGTACACTGTAGCACATTCGTATCTTCGCTTTCCATCCGAGAACAAGCACTGGACTGCCTGCAATGTTTTGTGTCATCCCACACCAATGGTCAGAGACTAGCTGCAGCCGGACTAGCGATTTCCTGTCTGTTGAATAGGTTCCGTTGTCGCCACAGCACAAATGGCTGTGTTTGGAGTGCTGCCGTGAATGGAAAACCGGAACTGCTGATGAATGGCTCCACGACCTCAGCGACGGATCACGATTCTGTTCTATCCTAGATGTCCATCACTGGAGGGAATGGCGGCTACCGAGGTAGAGTTCCCGTTCTTCCAATATTTTGATTCGGGAGGACGACGGTTCAATCCCGCGTCCGGCCATCCGGATTTAGGTTTTCCGTGATTTTCCTAAATCGCTCCAGGCAAACGCCGGGATGGTTCCTTCCCTAATCGATGAGACCGATGGCCTCGCTGTCTGGTCTCCTTCCCCGAAACAACCAACCAACCAATATTTTGGAGAGGCGCAGAAGTTTTTATTCCTGTGGCCATGGAGTGAGCAGCCGTCACGCACGGCTATTGGCGTTGTGTACGACTTCGCACACGAGGAGAGGTTCAAAATGGTTCAAAAGGCTCTGAGCACTATGGGACTTAACATCTGAGGTCATCAGTCCCATATAACTTAGAATTATTTAAACATAACTAACCTAAGGACATCACACACATCCATGCCCGAGGTAGGATTCGAATCTGCGATCGTAGCGGTCGCGCCGTTCCAGACTGAAGCGCCTAGAACTGCTCGGCCACACCGGCCACCCGCACGAGGAGAGGTGGACTACAGAGTGGTGCAGTAACTGTCACAGTAGGAAAGCTGGATACTAACAGAAATGACTAGTGAACAAGTAAAATAGTAAACAGAAGATTTACTTAACTTCTATTTCTCCATATATACGAAGTCTCCTTACAACTGATACAGAAAGGAGTATCTATGTCCTAAAGCACGAACTATGGTGTTGGAGCTGCGACTAGACGACATCTGCTTAGCGTCACGAGCATGAAGGGTAGAGCCATTGCAGCCGGCCATCCTATATTACAGTGGCAGAGGGCGCTCGAAGTACAGAGCTGCTGAAGGTATGGCTCAGCGAGCGCACACCATTGGTTCCACCAGATCATCCACGACTACTGCCAGCGTCAGGCGGAAAGTTGCAGTTCTTTGCTTTGATGCCCATAGGGAGGTATCGATATGAGACACCACAGTTAGTGCTTACAGGAACCCTGATGGAGCAATGTTACATCACAGACGCCCTACATCCTCTTGTGTTACCTCTCATTTGGCAGTATCGTGGGCCCACTCTTCAACAAGGCTTCGTTCTCCCGCGTATGTTACGTGTCTCAGTGATCTGTCTCTGTGGTCTTGAAGTACTCCCATGGCCTGCAAGATTCCTTGATCTCTCCGCTATAGAACATGCGTGACACCATTTCAGATGTCAACTCTGTCCAGTTGCCGGTATCTGGAATATGAAGGATCAGTTGCGGGCCAGCTTGCTTCATGAGGGGATACAATGGCCTTAAGGCACCCTTCCCAAATGAGTCAGTGCAGACATCCAGGTCAGTGCGGAAGCAACGTCATACTGACAGCTGGGCTCTCGCTGCCAAGTTCTTTGCAAATGTAATTCGATTTTGTAATGACTGCAATGACGTCACATACCCTTTCAGCCTGTGAAGTTGCATTTCGCATCTTCTTCCCGTTCTGGATGCTTTACTTTTTTCAGGTAGTATCATTCGTCTCAGGGTTTAGCAAAGTCGTGCTACCAGTACGGGTGGCAAGTGGGAGAAGCTGGAAGTCGAGAAGTGGCCGCACTACCACGGTCCTTTTGTGTGCGAAGGCGGGCCGTCGCGCGGCCAGTGAGCTGTCTGATGCGCAGATGTGCGGCTGGCTGCTGCGTTCTTCCGCACGAGCCGAGCAGCAGGTGTGACTGCGTCCGCGGCGGCTGTGCGGCGGTTGTTTGCGCAGCGGCCGCTTGTTTCCGACAAACGGGCCGCCCGAGCGGTCCCTGGGGTTCCCAGGAAGTGGGCCATAAACACTGACCCCGTGGGCTCCAGCCGCACGTGCCCATCCGCCTCCGCTTGCTGCACGCTCTCCTTTGCCTTCCCTTCTCTCCCTCTCCAGAAACGCGTGTGTGTGAGTGTGTGTTTCACACTCTGTGAATTTCGAGAAGGAAATCGTAGTTACACGTAATAGTAATAATAGCGGTAGTAGCTTTTTTTCTTCGTATGTGAGTCCCTTCTAAAACGATGCTGGACGTGTCCCTGTAGTGTAGTTTGTTGTTATGATCTTCCGTCCCGGGATTGGTTTCATAAAGTTCTCCACTCTTGTCTAACTGACGCAATCCTCTTCATCTCCGAATAACTACTGCAACGATACTGCACCTGAACCTGTTTGCTGTATTCGTACCACTGTCTCCCTGTAAAGTTTTTATCTACACGTTTTCCTCCCTACTCTATCAGTTTAATAAGTCAAGGCTGCAAAATACTAACGCGAATTCTATACAGACGAATGGAAAAACTAGTAGTAGCCGACCTTGGGGAAGATCAGTTTGGATTCCGTAGAAATATCGGAGCACGTGAGGCAATGGTGACCCTACGACTTATCTTAGAAGCTAGATTAAGGAAAGGCAAACCTACGTATCTAGCATTTGTAGACTTAGAGAAAGCTTTTGACAATGTTGACTGGAAGTCTTTCAAATTCTGAAGGTGGCAGGGGTAAAATACAGGGAGCGATTGCAGTTATAAGAGTCGAGGGACATCAAAGGGAAGGAGCAGTTGGGAAGGGAGTGAGACAAGGTTGTAGCCTCTCCCCGATGTTATTCAATCTGTATATTGAGCAAGCAGTAAAGGAAACAAAAGAAAAATTCGGAGTAGGTATTAAAATCCATGGAGATGAAATAAAAACTTTGAGGTTCGCCGATGACATTGCAATTCTATCAGAGACAGCAAAGGACTTGGAAGAGCAGTTGAACGGAATGGATAGTGTCTTGAAGGGAGGATATAAGATGAACATCAACAAAAGCAAAACGAGGATAATGGCATGTAGTCGAGTTAAGTTGGGTGATGCTGAGGGAATTAGATTAGGAAATGAGGCACTTAAAGTAGTAAAGGAGTTTTGCTATTTGGGGAGCAAAATAACTGATGATGGTCGAAGTAGAGAGGATATAAAATGCAGACTGGCAATGGCAAGGAAAGCGTTTCTGAAGAAGAGAAATTTGTTAACATCGAGTATAGATTTAAGTGTCAGGAAGTCGTTTCTGAAAGTATTTGTATGGAGTGCAGCCATGAATGGAAGTGAAACATGGACGACAGATATTTTGGACAAGAAGAGAATAGAATCTTTCGAAATTTGGTGCTACAGAAGAATGCTGAAGATCAGATGGGTAGATCACATAACTAATGAGGAAGTGTTGAATAGGATTGGGGAGAAGAGAAGTTTGTGGCACGACTTGACTAGAAGAAGGGATCGGTTGGTAGGACATGTTCTGAGGCATCAAGGGATCACCAGTTTAGTATTGGAGGGCAGTGTGCAGGGTAAAAATCGCAGAGGGAGACCAAGAGACGAATACACTAAGCAGACTCAGAAGGATGTAGGTTGCAGTAGGTACTGGGAGATGAAGAAGCTTGCACAGGATAGAGTAGCATGGAGAGCTGCTCAGGACTGAAGACCACAACAACAACAACTTAATGGAAGATTCCTGGATGCTTTACGATGCATCCTACCACCGGTCCCTTCTTTAAGTCAATTTGAACAATAAATTTCTTTTTTCCCCAATTCGATTTCGTAACTCTTCATCAGTTACCTGATCTACCCATGTAACCTTCAGAACTCTTCTGTAGCACCATGTTTCAAAATCAAGTGTTCTCTTCCTTTCTGAACTGTCCATATAAGCTGCACTCCTCCGAGGCCGGCCGGTGTGGCCGTGCGGTTCTAGGCGCTTCAGTCTGGAACCGCGTGACCGCTACGGTCGCAGGTTCGAATCCTGCCTCGGGCTTGGATGTGTGTGATGTCCTTAGGTTAGTTAGGTTTAAGTAGTTCTAAGTTCTAGGGGACTGATGACCACAGCTGTTAAGTCCCATAGTGCTCAGAGACATTTTGCACTACAGCGAAATATATTCAGAAAAGATTTCCCGTTCGTTCAGAAAAATATTTCCCAGCATTTAATTTTCATTAGATGTTAACAGGATTCCCTGTTTGCCATTGCCGGTTTGCTCTTTATACTCTTTATGCTTCATCCATCTTGTGTTACTTTTCTGCCGAAAAGAGCAAAACTGATCTACTGTTTTTACCATCACGTTTCTTAGTCTAAGTCCCTCAATATCACCTGACTTAATTAGACTACACTGTGTTACCTTTGTTTTCCTTTTGTTGATGTCCATCATATAACTTTTTTCCAAGACTCTATCAACTGCTCTCCCACGTCTTTTGACGTCTCTGACAGAATTACGATGTAATGGCCAAAACTCAAATTTGTTAATTCTTTTCCCTGAACTTTAATACACTAATCAAATTTCTCTTTGGTTTCAATTACTACTTGCTCAACGTTCAGTTTGAATAACGTTGGGATCAGGTAACAAACGTTTTCATTACCTCTACAGCTGCTGCTTCCGTTTCGTGTCCTTCGACACATTACAGCAACCTGGTTCCTGTTCACGTTGCAAATAAACTTTTGTTTCCTACATTTCATACCTATTCTCATAATAATTTCAAATAGAGTACCACAGTCAAGACTGTCAAAGGCTTTCTTAAATCTACAAAAATTATAAACGTATTCAAAGAATGTACCACAGTCAACGTTGTCAAAAATTTTCTTTAACGTACCTTCTAAAATAGCTAGGATCAATATCACCTCGTAAGTTCGTACATTTCTCCGAAGCCAAACTGATCTTTCCGAAGGTTGGTTTCTAGCACTTTTTCCATTCTGCTCTAAACTATTCGTGTCAGCATCAACATCTACATCTACATACTTACCCTGCATTTCACAATTAAGTGCCTGGCGGAGGGTTCGTCGAATTGCGTTTAAGTTGCTTCTCTACCGTACACTCTCGAAGAGTATGCGGGAAAAACCAAAACAAAATGTTCAAATATGTGTGAATTCCTAAGGGACCAAATTGCTGAGGTCATCGGTCTCTAGACTTACACAGTACTTAAACTAACTTAAGCTAACTTATGCTAAGAACAACACACTCACACCCATGCCCGAGGGAGGACTTGAACCTCCTGCGGGAGGGGCCGCGCAGTCCGTGACATGGCGCCTCAAACCGCGCGGCCACTCCGCGCGGCGAAAAACGAACGCTTAAATGTTTCCTGCGAGCTTTCATTTCTCATATTTTATTACGATACTCATTTCTCCTTATGTAGGTGGACGTCTACAAAATATTTTCACATTCTGAGGCGAAAGTGATTGATTGAAATTTCATGAGAATGTCCTGCCTCAGAGAAAAAAGCCTTTTTTTTAACGTCTGGCACCGCAATTTGTGTATCATAGACCTGGCACTTGAAACTTATTAAACCGATGATTCTGTAATATTCACACCTATCAGTACTTGCTCACTTCGGCCCTTTACTTTCTTCTTCAAGTAAGAGAGTACGTCACCTCTTGCATATGTTGCATTTTACGAATAAAATTCGAAGGACTTTTATGTGGGGTGTATGGTAATTAATTGTGAATACTTACATAGTAATGTACGCCGTAACAGAAGAAAAAATGCTGCAGTTAACACGGGCAGGCGAGGCGTTTGGGAGATAACTGCGAATGTGTTTATGAGCAACCACTGAATTCGATACAGAACATAGTCCGTGTGTGTACAAATGCATTTGAAATGTAGACATACTTTGAAGTCCTGAAGATAGCAAGGATAAAATACAGGGAGCTAAAGGTCATCTACTATTTAGGAGAAACCAGACAGCAGATATGAGTCGAAAGACATGAGTGGTGTGTGTACAAATGCATTTGAAATGTAGACATACTTTGAAGTCCTGAAGATAGCAAGGATAAAATACAGGGAGCTAAAGGTCATCTACTATTTAAGAGAAACCAGACAGCAGATATGAGTCAAAAGACATGAATGAGAAAGCAGTAGTTGTGAGTTGTAACGTGCTACAATAGTGTTGTATTTCTTGTTAAAGTGGGTCATGGATCAAATTGGAGGCCACATAGATGTAGAATTGATCAAAAGTTTTCGTTTCAAATACATTTTACTAACGAGGACAGTATTTTGTACGCAGTTCCTCGCAAAAAGCTCGTCTCCGAATACACTTATTGCTTCTCCTATCCTATACTTTCACCGCTTTTTGTTATTGTGATTCGCCTTTGTATACTGGAGATACGTGAACGTCTGTCGCAAAATCAGCTTAAAAGCTCATGCAATCTAATGACTGACATGAATGATTTACAGAAATATGGAAAGGAAGATTGAGTATCAGTTAGATGACGGTTCGTTTCCGTTTGTGAAAGGTAAAGGTGTCGGAGAGACAGTTCTACGTTTCGCTTGATAATGGGAGGAAGATTTTAGGAAAATTATTGACATTAATGAGATTTGTCGGCCTATAAAAAGCGTTCGATAATGTTAAATGGTGTAACTTGTTTGAAAGCCTCAGAAAAACAGATCTAAGCTAAAGGGAAGGACTAGTAGCGTGAAAGATATACAAGAATGAAGAGAGAGCAAGGAAAAAAAGAGAGAAGTGGTCGAACTAAAAAGGGTTTATGGCGTTGATTCAGTCTTTATTCAGCCTCCACATAGATGAAGCTATGGCGGTGATAAGCCAAAGGTTCAGGAGTGGGATTAAATTTCGGGCGGAAGGATATCAATGACACGATTCACTGACGACCTTGCAATCCTTAGCGAAAGAAGAAAGAATTACATGACGTCTTGAATGGAATGAACCTGAACTGAAAGTGCACCAAATGAAGACGAAAGTAATGACGACAGCGTAAACGAGACTGACAAACTTTACCTCCATTTTGGGGACCACGTAGTAGACGATTTGAAGAAGTCCTGCTCTCTTGGAAGCAAAATAGCGCATGACGACAAGCAAGGGGGATGTGTGAGGACTAGAATAAGCAAAGAAGTAGTTCCTCGCTAAATCATGTCCACTAGTACGAAACATATACCTTAATTTTATTCTTGTAGGGTTCCTACAGCTGTCACCGCATCCAAAATATCTGTAGCTATTGGTTTCTCCTTTCACGTACTTCTTCGTCTTCTTCTGTTTCTCTTTCCTTCATGCCCTATTTTACCCTATCTCATCAGGCAACCTTCGGCGTTATCCTTCTCTATCTTCCTTGAGGTTGGTATATTAAGGGCTTCCTTGGCCATCTGTCATCTGCCGTTCGCATTGTATACCAAAACCATGCGAGCTACCGTTCTTCTGAGCTTCCTTGAGCCTGAGTCAATTCCCTAATCATTGTATTTCTTGCGTGGTCTCTCCGAGATAAGCTACACAATTTTCTGAGATAGTCCAGTTTTACAACTCTCAGTTATTGTTGTTGTTGTGGTCTTCAGTCCGAAGGCTCGTTTGGTACAGACCCCCACCCTACTCTATCCTATGCAAACCTCTTCATCTTCGAATAGCTACTGCAACCTACATCCTTCTGAATCTGTTTGCTAAATTCATCTCTTGGCTTCCCTTACGGTTTTTACCCCTCACACTTGCCTCCAGTACTAAACTGGCCATAAGCTGATATCTCAGAATGTGTTCTATCAACTGAACCTTCCTCCTTGTCGGAATGTGCCATAAATTTCTTCCTTCCCTCCCCCCCCCCCCCCCCCCTACCACTTCTATTCAGTACCTCCTAATTAGTTACATAATCTACCCATCTCATCTTCAGCATTCCTCTGAAGCACCACATTCCAAAATCCTCTATTCTGTTCTAGTCTTAACTGTTAATCGTCCATGTTTCAGTGCCATATATGGATTACTCTCCATACAAATACTTGCAGAAAAGACTTCCTAACACTTAAATCCCTATTCGATGCTAACTAATTTCACTTCTTAAGAAACGCTTTCCTTGCCATTGACAGTCTACATTTTATATCAGGGCCGGTCTTGGCACGCCCAATTTCACGCGGGCTGGGTGTGCTGGAACCGTGCGGGCCACGTCTCTTTCTGTCTCGGCTTTGCACATTCCTTCCCGGAAGTACACGGTGCAGTGTGACATTTCATTTATTATTGCGGTGTGGTATTTTTCTGTCGGCACAATTGAGAATCGTGGTGTCAGTGCTGTTTACCCTCTGCTGTTTGTTCGCGGTGCGAAGAACATTCACAGGTCGAGTGTATGTTTGTAAAAAAGAAGGCAGTCTAGCGATCTACCTTCACAAGCCTTTAAAGATGAATGGGAATGACAGAAGAGAAGGATGAGAATTCTCAAAATATATTTTGCCATCGCATACGCGATCGGTACTGCAAATCTACTATGATACTGCAGTACAATACCATGCAGGAAGAATTTAAAGCCTTAGATGACAAAAACGAGCAAAAAAGTAGAACGATCGACAGAAAGGATTTGTTGTTCAGTATATCAAGGAGTACTTTGTGCTTAGTTTACAGTCATGCGACACCTTAAGAAATTGATAGTATGAATAGTAAAATGTCTGAGGTCACACACATTATTCAACAATCAGTTCAACAGTTTTCGATGAAACTGAGCAACGTGTCTGGAGACTTTATATATTACTGCAAAGCATATTGGTTAAGTATAGAACCATGGCTGGAACGATTTTCCGATTTAAAATTTGCTACTGTTGAATTTACGAAGGAAAAAGGAGCGCAGGAACGAAAATTAGAACAATGGGAACGGATTACAGACCTTAGATTTTAAGTGGACGTGACTGCTCGTTTCCTACAGCGAGAAACTGCAAGATGAGAACTAGTTTCTGATTTGATTGGGATGCATTTAAAAAGAAATCGTGTTATAGAAGGGACACTCTGACAAACACAGTCCAGATCCTAAGGCTTACTGCCATTAAAGAAAACGTGAGGTCAGAAGAAATCATTGCGCCCTTGAAAGAATTATGCAGATTGTCTCCTGGACGTTTTGAGGACACTGTCAATATTACATATGTACTGGACCTGTTTTCTAGACTGTTTGCCGTTGCAGTTAAAAACACTTCTGTGCATATAGAAATATAAATGACTGACATGCAAGGTAATTCCTTTTTTAATGACAAATACTTTTACGTTTAAACTGTCCACTACGTCAGCAATGCTTTTCAATGTTCCTGTAATGAAGTTAGCAAAGTGCTATATTATTTCGATGGACGTATTTCTATGAAAGACCTTTTTTCAATAATGAAACTAAGTCACGATTACATGGCAACTTGAGTGCAAGAAACTGTGAAATTATCTGTGACTGTCGGTATGCCGACAGTTTGTACCAGATAACAATTACGTCTCCAGTGTTCCAAAGGAAATCAAAAAATGTTGAAAATTTGTTTTTTGGTTTGTCAGTTATGTTGCTGAGAAATGTAAAATAGAAAACCAAGTCGTATCCAGTGTGACTTCAGTGACATTTAAACGCTGCGCTTTCACGGACTTGTTAAATTAATTCCAGCCATATACACAGGTAAGGAGGTAGAGCTGAAGTTAATCTTAAAATTATTCTTTGCATAGTATTTGCAGGTATTATCTATGGACTATAGTAGTAACTAAGTACAAAATAGACCCTAAGACAAAAAAAAAAAAAAAAAAAAAGGAAATGAAGAAAGAAGAAAGAATTATCCGAATGGGACGAAATCGGTACATGTGATGTACATGTACATGCAAAGAAATGTTTACGTAAGTGATACGTATTGAGAATGACGACATTGAAATTTTGTGCCAGACCGCGTCTCGAACCCGAATTTCCCGCTTTACGCTACCGGTCACCTTAACCGTTTTGGTTATCCGTACAAAATTCACTTCCTGACCCAAATTTCCATATGTCGTCGTTCCTGCGTCAAAACCTGTACTCGTACACACGTGTGTAATTTCCATACAGGGGAGGACATTTTAATTGAAAGTCGCTGCCCGGTATCGGCGGATAAATACGATTCTTTGCACGCATGTCCAACGGAACATTGCGCCTTCCCTCTTAACAACACAGTCACTGGACTACAATTGAATGAAGCAGAACTATTTTTAGTGATGAATTCCGCTTCAAACCGTGCGGTGATGACAAGCGTAATTGATCTGCTCAGTATGTGAACCTCATTATGTTGAAGAAATCATTCAATTTTTTTTTCTGAAACTGCACTCGTTTATTTGCCTGTACATGCACATCACTTCTACCGATTTCTGTCTCATTCGGATAATACTCTGTGGTGCGTCGTTCTCTTAACTTACAGTGTGTTATTTTTAATATCAGGTATGACCTATCACACACATTAGAGAGTTGTTACGGGAGTTATCAGTCTAACAATAAGACCATATATAAAGGATATATAAGAAAATGTACGGCAAGGCTTCACTTCCTCAAGCTCCTGCCGATCTTACGCTGCAGTTAAAAACCAGTTTTTTATCTCGTCATTCAACTTAAGTTTACAGAGTTTACCGATATTAATAGAAGAAAACGTAATAAACACACAAAGAAACATGTTTCACATTTGTCCTCGCCAAAAATCAAACAAAGGAAGAAAACTCGTATTAGCTTCGATTAAACGTACGAAAATATAATCATTTCGTAGTAAACATGGCGAGACATTGAAAACACCGTGATTCAAGATGTACTTCGGTGCTTATCGCTCTTCAGATCGAAAGTCATACGTATCATTAATATATGTTCCATGCAATTCGAGATACTCGTCTCAGTGTCTTCAGAAATAATACAAAATATATTTCTGATAATTTGTTGTTTAATATTTTATCACAGCAGAACCATTACAAACACGCCAAAACTTCATTTTCCCCGTTTTTCTGTTGCTACAAACATCCACATTTGTGGGCCGCTGATTCGTGTGCATGCAACGCAAAACGTAATGATCATTTAACGAACTGCTGCTTTTCAATTATTTAAAATGTCGTGTTGCTGCTCATTTTATTTACATCGCCGGCTCTCATAATTACTTTAGCACGTACTGATTATTTGCTTTGTGTGATTGGTTCTCATGCAATTTTCACGAATAAATTAAATATCTGTGAGCATATACGGTCGAGCACGTCTCTGCCACCGTATTGCATGTGAAGTAGACATTTTTGAAGAGAAAGGCCGGAACACAGTAACAACAGAATTAAGGCAATATGCTAATTTGAAGCCACATGATTCGTTGCATTGGAAACACATGAAAAATAGCAATGTTACATATTATGAGGATATTAGCTCCAAGTCTTCCTCTTTTTTCTTCCTTTCCTACAATGTTTTAAAGTAGACTTCATTGTTATGATATTAGTTAATAGTGTTTATTAACAGCTCTTAATCAAAACAAAAATAAAACGTGTCTAAAAATTAGCTACGACTTCCACTTACCTTCTTTAGTTGAAAATTGTACATAAAATCTGAAAACAATGTAACTACTGAAGGCAGTTTCTGCAAAGGTTAATTCTCATAACGGCAGTTCATTTCCATTACCTTGCACCCATATATGGTGCTTGAAAGAACAAAGCTTAATTTAGCAAATGCGCCAATGAGCACAAGAATGAAAAATATGAGGAATGTAATTCATGAAAGAATTGATTTTATGCTCTGTTATTATTCAGAAAATGAACACGAAAGCTCATTAACAATACTTAGTAACGTCCTCTGACATACCATGTGTCTGCAAAGTACCACAATTTACGAAGTCAGGAAGATAACCTCATATGCTTTCTAACCCCGTAATATTATTTAGGGAGGGGAAAGTAATGTGAATGACCACCAATATGCTCTGGTGGGTCTATGAAAAATGGATACTGATCCTTGTATATTCAAACAAAGACGTGAACCGAACAAAGAGCTAAACTTTCTCACATAAATACGCAGTTGCCAGCTGCAAAGCACGTCTCAGAAATGAAACTGAAAATCATGTAACACAGTATTACAGCAGTTTAGCGCAGCCATGCAACTGTCTCACCAATAATCCTGGGGAAAATAGTTTAGAAGCCCCCATCTCAATAATTCACAGGATACGTGTTTATATTTTACAAGCCGTCAGCTGGCCATACCATGTTCATAGCTTCATGCGGAGAAGAAGAGTAAAGTCTGTGTTGTTATTTTATTGACCTACCCCTTTGGGCGATATATTACGCCATCTTCAGCGCCTGACCGACGTGTAGGAAGGTTCTCACCTTTGGTTCCGTAAAAGACGTATCTGCAGATTCATGAGACACTGATCACTTCGAACCTCACCTGCCGGCAGGTGATGTTCGAAGTGACCGCTGTCTCAAAAATCTACGGATACCAGTCTTCGAATGCTGGCCCTTATTTTGACTGAACCAAAGAGGGCTTGAAGATGGCGCAATACATCGCCGAAATTAGTAGCCCAGTTTGGAAATTTAGATGGCTGAAAGGTGTTTCATTGGACACTCTGCAAGAAGCGTAAAAGTTGACTACCTGTCCAAGCTAACCCATGGAACTGAAATTCGGCGCCAAGCAAGCTGATTGGCTGGTGCTTCTCACTACTCAACCAAAGATAAGTCTATTCTAGCAGAAGGAAACACGGATTATAGAGTTTGAACTATACGACTGTAACTTGCGTAATGATGTATAACAAACAGATTTTCAAAGTAGTCATGAGGAGCTAATGGGGTTTACAGACACTGAAACGTTATCTTCACCTTTTTATTTTGTGTCTCCAAACAATCTTCTGGCCTGGTGTGTAAGTCACTGCACCAACGTTTAGAAGGAGAACAGCTCTGAAATACTCATAGGTTATTCCGGATTTTCTCTAAGTCGAGTAAATGACCCGTTGGTTTCAAGGAGACTGCCGTTGGTTTTAAGGACACAACCAAAATTCTGGCTACTGCTCACAATTTTAATCTCCTCGATATTGAAAAGGTACGTTCGTGTTACTCAACAAACAACAAATTGCTGTCGTCTGAAATCTGTGGTCAGACGTGGCTTGAAATTCGTAGGAGGTTCGGGAATTAGCTGAGTATTAGGTTTCGTGCTCAAGTTCTAAGAAGACGCGGAAATACTATCGAGACTCCTTAAAGTTATTGTAATCAAAATATTGAGAGCAGCATCAACAGATAAATGTAAGGAACACAGAAAGTTCATCTTACAGTCTAATAATTACTTAATATTGAAACCGTTAAAGCTCTACGTACATACTCTGCAAGCACCGTCCATGGTGCAGGGTGGATTCGACGAGGACTCCCAAAATTGGATTTCGCAAACAAAAATGTTCAGATGTTTGTGAAATCTTATCGGACTTAACTGCTAAGGTGACCATCCCTAAGCTTACACACTACTTAACCTAAATTATCCTAAGGACAAACGCACACAACCATGCAGGAGGGAGGACTTGAACCTCCGCCGGGACCAGCTTTCGCAAACCGATTTCCCAGTAGTGCTTCTGGACAGTCATGTTAACTCCTCAAAATCGATTCTGGAAATCCGCTTCTGGTTGCCAGTTTTCCAGTACTGCAGTCGATTTTCGCTCCCATGTAAATGCAACCGATTTTGAAACGTGCTTGGGCTGTCAGGTTTCCTCTTCTTTTCAAAAGTTTTCGACTAATATGGACGGAGTGCCTTTTTGTACAGTGAAGGATAAGTAGAAATATTAGACTGAAGCTGTTTGCACGTCGCCCAATTGAAGAGAAATAGCGACTGTGCTGACTAAATAATAAACTGTAACAGCTGTTTTCCAGTCGCCATATATAACAGTGTTATCAAATCCGCTTCAGACCTTGACATGAAAACACGACAGTGACAAACGGTTTCCGAAATTCGATTTTCGTCTTTCGGGAAGTGTGTCACTCGTAAACGTAGTGTGTGTACGCATCACTAAGGGCCCCAATCTAACTGGTATATCTTATTTGTACAGTTAATACTCGAGACTTACTGTAACGGGACATCCTCCTCTAGCCTTACTTTTTCTCAACAGTAGTTGTTGAAACCAGTTTTGTGTTGCTAATTTTGGACAGGCCTATATTATATCAGTCGCTTTTCTTTCATATAATTTTATACACAGTATTTTACATTTCAAGCTAAAATTTATGAAAAGGAATTAGTTTATAAAATATTTTAGTTTCCATCTCATAACCGATAAGAACTATTTCTGAATGTGCAGTTAAAATTATTTTTTTTAGAAACATCTGAAATTAAGAATTATTTGCATATTTACATATTTCTATTATTAATTACACAACCCTGTACTGTTTACTATTTTTATTTCTGGATTCATTTATGAAATAATAATCGAAATTAATAATGTAACACAAACTAGTAGGAATTCATTTGTTAAGAAAAATTATAAACCTTTTGGAATATTGTTATTCTCGCAGAGTGTGGGAGTCGTAAACTTGCCTCTGGTGTGATCGGATGTATTTTTCTATACATAATCGGTGCGAACAATTTAATTCCGACATTGTTGAAGTGAAAAGTCAACATACTGTATGATATACTAAAATGTGAGACGATCAGTGGACAATATATTTACGTAAAAATTCTGCAACAACAATCTTCCAGTTTATTTAGTTCAAACCAACCGAGTGGACTTGATTGTTAGATTTTCAGCTTCAAGAATCTGATCCCTAGTCAAGAAGAACTGGAGACATCACAACATGGCAAGCTAAGTGAACTTGAAAGTTTGTTGTAATCTTCAATCCTATCTTCATAAAAGACTTTGCTTATTAATTACTTGGAATGGACATCGTTTAATGTGGACAATAGATGGAAGAAGGAAGGAGGGGGGAGATTACAATCCTACGAGCCAACAGAAATTTTGCACAGTATTCCTAGAACAAGCGGTTCTCTAGACGTCAGAGAATTTCATACAGAATGTCAAAGGTTTTGGTAATATAATAACTAAAGCTTCAGGACAAAAAAGTAAGACTAAAGAGTAAACGTATCACTAAACATAATCAGTAACATCATATAAATTAGGTTCAGGCACACTGCAGAAAATTACGTTTTCTACTAATAAGTTTAGGCAGGATGTCTGAAAGAAGATGGAAAAAGAATGTTGAAGCAACTACTCACAAAAATCCCAGAATGCATAAATCTCGAGGGCGTTGAAAAGTTACTGCCACCTCTGTCTGTGATGAATATAGTGTGAAGGGAAGAGTAAAACATTGAAGGAATACAGCTGATTCTTTGTCATGCACAGGACCCCCCCCCCCCTCCCCCCTAGCAGTCGCCATGCGACTTGCACTCCTGCTAAATGTGGTTACAATTCCTCCGCTGTTTGACTTGGATCCCTTGTTGCTCATTGCACAATCTAGCGACCATCTGCTAATGTATTTGATAGTGTCCGGCACGTCCTTTCCTTCGGGTAGCTGTACTTGCTGTTCGGAACGTTCCCCATGCACGCGAAACTACGCTGTGAGCAACAAGAAACTCCTGGGCTACACTCTTCAAACTTCGTTCTTCTTCCAATTTCCCGATGATTCTTCCTCTTGTGAAGTCATCCGACTGTTGCCTCCCAGTCACGTTGTAATGAAGGAAACCACAACAATGCACCATAACTGCTCGTTGATTGACACACTCTGTCTTTTCTCGTGCCTTGTACGACCAGCCACATTTGGCGCTGTAGTCATGCTGACATCAAGCCGTGTCACTTCCTGCTTTCTGAGCACGTCTGGAAAATCTCTGGCTTTCATTCATTTTCACCAAGCCGCCAATATTATTACTTTATCTATCTGCAGAGCAGTGTATTTTGAAAGGATATGAGTGCAACAGTCATAAGTGTGATAAAACAGAAAATACTAGTCCGTAGGCACGGGTGCATGTCAGTTTTAAAAGCTACATATATTACTCGTCTCATCACAACGACAATCAGTAAAGAAAAAAATGACATTTGCAGGTGGCACTCAATCATTTGAACTTACGGCCATTGTCAAAAGTACCTCGTAAATACAAGATCGAACATAGCCCCTTCGTTATACGAAGGCTTTTCGGAAAGTAAGATCCGATCGTGTGCGAAATAGAAACCACAGTGAAAATCCGATGAACCTTTACATTGCTGTGTTGGTCAATGTCTCTAGTATACCTGTCGATCGCGTCACGACGCCCTTTCCAAGTTCTGAGTCCAGAGAGCACTAAAGACGCCTGGTAATTATGGTCTCCCGCCAAGTATGAGGATCTTGTAGGATATTTCACCCGATGTCATGTAATCCACATAACATAACTGTCATGCGCTTCATTCTTCATGTCAACTCTGGGCAATGAAGATGCTCTGACAGCGTTTTCGAAGGGAAGTGTTTGATCACCCACAGTCCTGAATTGGCGCCCCCTGAGTCTCTTCTCTGCTTACTTGAACGCTGGCTATGACGACATCATTTCGGCACAGATAAGGAGCTGCAGACCCGCGTAGAGGAATTACAATGAAATGAACACCCTTAGCTAGTTACAGGCGTTGACATACGTCAACGGGAACAGATGAAAATGTGTGCCCCTACCGGACTCGAACCCGGGATCTCCTGCTTACATGGCAGACGCTCTATCCATCTGAGCCACCGAGGACACAGAGGATAGCGCGACTGCAGGGATTTAACTCTGGCATGCCTCCCGCGAAACCCAAATTCTCAACGTATTGTCCCGCACTACATTCGTAGTGCCCCCGCCCATTATACTCATTACTCGCGGCGCGTTGCCGATTCCCGTAAGAGTTCGGGCTCTGTTTCTGCATTCGCACAGAAGAAGAAGATGGTCAAGTGGCCGGTGAGCCTTAACTATATATAAACTAAGATGGCATCTGTTCTTTCGGACATGTCCGAAAGAACAGATACCATCTTAGTATATATACCGCGTAGAGGGTTGGTGGGAAGCAGACGCGGCTGCCTTCTATCACGAGTGTATTAGAAAGTTGGTACGATGCTGTGAAAAATGTTTAAGTAGGAGCGGCAACTATGTAGACAAGTAGCTGTCGGTGCTGCAAATAAAACATTTTTAATATTGAGAGTGGTTTCTGTTTCACAACAGATCGGACCTTACTTTCCGAATAGCCCTCTTATTTACCACCCACCCTTGGAAATAGCAGTTAAGTTGAAATAAAGCATCGCATTCAAACTATATTAAGCGTAGCAGAAGAGTGGCTGTCTGGCTTAGTTTAGTTTTGCTCAGTAGTAGTGGAGCCGGTAATAGGGGGTGCAGCGAAGCGTGAAAGAAGCCGGGGCGTCCACAAAACTGGATGACGATTACGAAAGGAGGCTGTAGGAACTATATAGAGCATAGCTGCAGCTCGGTAGGCCTCGGGCCATGTGTGACGAGGATGTGTGGTGGTGGCGGGAGTGGTCGGTGGCTGCTGACAGGGGGCGTGGTGGGTGGGGGCGTGTGGGGCGTGCGGGCTGCCAGCTGTTTGCCGGCGCCGCTTTGAAGGCCGCGGTACACACGGTGCAGTCTGCACACGTGCGCTGCACGCGACGGCCACGGGGGCGGACAGCTCTTTGACGTATGAGGTGGCAACTACCAGCCTCACACCTCCCACACCACTTCTGCTCCCTCGGCAACCTGCTGTACGCGATTTGCTTTTTTTGTAAATCTCAACTGCTGTTTGTGAAACTCAAAAAATGTTTGGGACTCCATGTTCCGTCGTTGCCGTTGCGTGCTCAGGGTGGAAGCTGACCGTTTTCTTTTGAAAGAAATGTCCAGTCATTCGCATTATTCAGTTTAGGGAAACCAAGAAATCCTATAACGTTATGACTGGATGGATAGTTGTAGCCAGTTGTACACGTTAATATGACCACCTTTCAATAGGCAGAATAACCAATCTTTGCAGCGCGGGCCACTACGAGGCGTGCAGGAAGAGAGTCAGTGAGGTTCTGGGAAGATACCAGCAGGGATACGGAATCACGCCGACTCTAGTGCTGTGGCCGGCTAAATGAGATGGGGCCCCTCCACGCCCGCACCAACGTGGTGACCAAACCAGAAGTTCTACTGTCACCTCCGTCAACATGTTAGTTATCTAGTAAGTGGATCACAGGATGCTGGGCTGTGATGTTATCCGTGCGTCTGGGTAAGACTACGCATTAACACGGTCGATCAGGTGATAGATAGTGGAGGAAACGCGAGTGAGGGTAGCGATTTGAAGAGCACAAGGAAAAAAGTCCCAAGACTCGTGCTGTGGGAAAAAACCTCTGCGACAGTGGGATGGGACGTAAGAGCAGTAGTGGCTTACTAGCTGCGATAGTTCATGCAAGGTTGGATTTGTTAGTGTGCGTATCATGGATCATTACCGTGACAAGCGATGGCGATGTATCCCAGTTGCTGCAGCCGCTACATTCCTGGAACAATCAAGATCGTTATATAGTAGTGGGAGATCGGCCATAGATCATCTCACTGTGTTGGGGATGTGTGGAGCTTGTCTGCATGCAGTGTACGGTACGGTTTCCCTGCGTGGTGCCAGTTATTCGGCAGTGTATTCCAGCTGGATATCCAGTAATGGCGTCTGATTAACAGGGGCTCACCTGTACCGTTGTGTTTGCGTGTGCTTGGGCTCGGTTGACGATCCCTGGTGCGAATGACGTTATCGATGTGGTCTCATAGATTCTCGATTGGGTTTAAACCTGGGAAGTTTAGTGGTCAGGGGAGTACTGTTAACTCTGGTGCTCTTCGAACCACACACTTACACTGCGAGCTGTGTGACACGTTGCATTTTCCTTCTGGTAATTCCATCTTGCCGAGGATAAACAAACTACTTGTGGGGGTGGACATGGTCCCCAGGGATAGATAGGTACTTGTGTTAATCCACTGCAACTTCCAGAATGACGAGAACACCTTCTGGCCTGAACCCTTTCGACAATTGTTGTTACAGTGTGTTTGCTTTTAGACGTTTCACGCCGTACACGCCAACTGCCATCTGTCCGATGGAGCATAAAACGTGATTCATTTGGAAAGGTCACCTGTCGCTACTCAGTGGTACTGGCGTGTAAATTACGCGCTTGGTTGTCAGCGAACAGCAGTGAGCCTGCTGCGGTGGCCTAAGCGCAGCAACGCTCTCAGAAAACTCATTGAGGAGACATTGTTAGCAGCTCCTTGTGTAAGTAGGCTGTTTAGGTTTTTATGTTGGCAACGCCATGTAGCGCTCTATATAAAAATCACTGACTGTGCTGTGTGCAGTCTGTGGCTGGTTTGCATTGTTGGAATTTGCTATTTTAGTGTTGGGCTGCTGGCTGTTAACAGTGCGTAGCGTTGCGCAGTTGGAGGTGAGCCGCCAGCAGTGGTGGATGTGCGGAGAGAGATGGCAGAATTTTAAGAGCGGACGATCTGGACGTGTGTCCGCCAGAAAGAGTAATTTTGTAATACTGGATATCATGAACTGCTATATATATTATGACTTTTGAACATTATTAAGGTAAATACATTGTTTGTTCTCTATCAAAATCTTTCTTTTGCATAGTATGCCTATTAGTAGTTAGTGCCTTCAGAAGTTAGAATCTTTTATTTAGCTGGCAGTATTGGCGCTCGCTGTATTGCAGTAGTTCGAGTATCGAAGATTTTTGTGAGGTAAGTGATTCATGAAAGGTATAGGTTATTGTTAGTCAGAGCCATTCTTTTGTAGGGATTATTGAAAGTCAGATTGCGATGCGCTAAAAATATTGTGTGTCAGTTTAGTGTTGATCAAAATAAGTAAAGAGAGATATGACTGAGTACGTTCAGTGCTGCTCAGGTGTTTGAAAATCAAATAACGTAAGGGGTTTACCAGCACAGTAATTCATGAATTTTACTAAGGGGATGTTTCAAGGTATATTGGAATTTAAATATACTGATGGAAGAAAGGGCAGCGCCAAAAAATACATACTGTACGGTAATGTAATTTCGGGAATACATTTCTCTAGCTAACATATTTAAGTGTTTAACATTGCAAGATCACAGGTTAATGTAAGAGTGTGATATGCCATTGCACTAGTGAAATGCTGGTACAATAATAACCACTGTAACCGCCAGAATGTTGCATGAATTGTGCTGTACACGTGTCGGATGTCAGTTTGAGGGATGGACTGTTGCACTTGGTCGAGCAATACAGGGAAAATTAGCGCTGTTCGTTCATCGATGACCCTGGAGCTGTCGTCCGATGATATCGCATATGTGATCGACTGGAAACAGATGTGGTGGCCGACCATGCTACAGCAACATATCGACACTCTGTAGAGCACACTGGGGTACAACAGCGGTATGTGGGTGAGCATTATCCTGTTGGAAAGCGCCGCCTATAATGCTGTTCATGAATGGCAGCACAACAGGTCGAATCACCAGACTGACTTACAGTCAGGGTGCACTGGATACCCACGAGATTGATCCTGCTGTAGTGCGAAATCGTCACAGCGTCCGTGATTTTTCATCCTCGTAGCGGCGCTGCTAGCGCCACTCTTATGCAACAGGCACGAAGTCTGATAGACGTCATTTTTCTGATGTTGAAACACGGTTACCAATTTATGTCACACAACTCCATCTTGATGCAGCGATTTTTTTGGTCACCAGTGTATGTAGGAGACAGCTTTCCTTTCGCCTGCGGACGGTGTCATGTTGATGCATTAAGTTGTTCTGAAAGCGGTGCTGATATTCAAGACAGTAAAACCGGGTTAAAGGCTATGAAAGAGAATTTAAATAAAAAGAAATAAATCAGTTTATATTTGGGCATTTATTTTTAATATTTGATCATTGTTCCGTTAAAATTTCAGCATATTAAACTTGATTCATAACTAAATTGGTGCCTTATCTAGGATTGTGAAAATATGAGTTTGTAATCTTACGGAACACATCAAATATGGAGCCAAGATTGGGAGACTGCATACAACACTGCAATCATAAAACAACACACGAAGAATGTTGAAACATATGCAAGAGGAAATTAACCACAACCAACCGATTCAATTTTCACCCAAAGAAGTTACGTTCGTAGCGCAATCCTCTCTGTTATGAAATTACCACACACTGGTATACTAAATTCATACTAACTCTCTGTGAAACCTTCCCAAAAAGAATAGTTGAGGGCTACTTTGATGATTACACCACATGCTTCACGTGGTCAACTTGGTTTACACAAAGAGTGTAACTCCATAATAATTTTGATAATTAAAATAAATTACATCGAAACTCAATTTACAAAAGAAAAACCTCAAACTGGTTACTATCGTCTTACTATTAACCTGATCGGTCAAAAAATTGTATCAGCACATGGTACTGGTCTCACAAAGTACACCCCACGTGGGTTGAACATAAAGAAAAGTTGCTATATTGAAAAATATTGTCAAGACGAGACGTTATAATCTCATGCACATTCGCGTTTAAGATTGATAATCTTAGAGTTACGGCTCATCAACACGTGGTTTCACTTTACTCACAAAGTAGTGACAAAGCAACTACTGGAAGATATTCTGAATTTCACACTCGAATTACACTGCATTGCAATTTAAGAAAACATGATATTTTAGATGTAAACCTGAAATAAAGATGATTAAATTTTCAGTTAGGCTGAACTTAAGAAATCCATTGTCCTACAGACTTAGCAGAGACGCGCTTAGCCAGAGATATTACTTCAGGCGCTCACCACAGACCGACTGCCGTGGGCCCTTACCGAGGGTGCTTCACAGACACAAACGAAAGTGACCAGAGAGGCAGCTTCCTATACCAACATGACAAGGGACGGACAGGACCATACAAAGAATAGAAACCTCTTTGCTTTTAGAAAGCGTAGCTAACTGTTCCGACGTTGGTCCTACTATTCTCTAGCAGACAGGCTTGTCTGCTACCATCGATCATGCAACTAGAAATACATTTGCTCATTCATCCTTTCACACAGAAGGAAAGGGGGATGACAGTATCTTATCATATACAGTATATAAAAGAAAGCGGATGTAGGTTCCGTATGAGACTGTGTGACATGAATTAGATATAAACTGTGTTTGAAACTGTAGTAGTGCGACAGATCGTTCTTGTTTGTGTGTAAAAGTAACACGTTCCACTGCTCAGTCTCCTCCCAGATAGTCGGAAACACCACAGTAAATTTAGAAGTGGAATGTATGCCGTAAATGACAACAGTTTTAAGAAATTAACATGAAAGGAATCCAACAGAGACCTTTCAACGGGCAGCTCCGCAGCGCCAGCAGCTGCGCCGGTGAGCTCCCCCACCCATCGGCTCGGCCGGCCACTGCCCGCGGCAGTGTTTATTGGTCGGCCGGTAACAAAGAGCAGGGGCGACGCGCGGCGCGCTGCTACGCGGCTCGCGGCGAGGAAGCAATCCCCGTGCCAATATCCGCCCCCAAATCGCCCTCATTAGCGGCACCGGGCCTCGCCACGCCACGCCACGCCAGGGCAGAACTGAGGCCTCAGCGCGCGGCCGCAGGCCGGCCGGCGCGGCGTCTCTCTGGTCAACACGTGGCCCTGGCTGCGATTCCCACGCCGATCACCACGCCGCTACTTTTGGCAAAACCGCGCTCGGATCCAAGGGTGAGAGGAGGAGGAGGGTGTCGCAGGGGTCATAACACTCATCGCAATATACATTTGCTGGATTCAGTTACCGTATTTACTCGAATCTGAACCGCACTATTTCCCGGTTTTTGTAATCCAAAAAACCGCCTGCGGCTTAGAATCGAGTGCAAAGTATGAGGAAGTTCTGAAAAATGTTGGTAGGTGCCGCCACAACTAACTTCTGGCGTCGAATATACAGGGTGAAAAGTATTTAAAACGATAAACTCTGGGAGGTTGTAGGGGACATCAAAACAAATATTTTTCCCTAATGTCATTTTTTCCTATGAGGATTAATTAAACCGGTGGAGGCCGTATTACGCTCTTCAGTTGTTAGATTGGGTATTACGATCTTCAGTTGAAGGCAACTGCTGTCTACCTCTGTAGTAGTGCATTGTCTCTTTTACTAATGGAGCGATATACCTGGAGTGAGTACAATGATATGGTTGGTGCGTACTACGTAGCGCACGACAACGGACGAGCTGCACAGCGGGTTTATCAACAACAATATCCTAATCGCCGTATCTCGCCTCATACGACCTTTGCTGCTGTGTACCAACGTCTGCGTGAGACCGGGTCATTCAGCAGATTACCTGGACAGGGACGCTGTCTCACGGTAAGAACGCAGCAATTTGAGGAAGCTGTCTTACAGCATGTGGAGCGGGATCCTTCAATCAGCACTCGTGCAATCGCGCGTAACATGGGGACGAATCAGACGAATGTAAGAACAGTTGCTACGTCCATTTCACTTACAGCGTGTCCACTACATAGAACCAGTTGATTATCCACCAAGAGCACAGTTTTCGCAGTGGTACCTGGAACAATGTGAAATTCATCCTACATTTCCATCCTCTGTGTTGTTTACCGATGAAGCAACGTTCGGGCGTGATGGAGTCTTCAACATGCACAATTCGCATGTTTGGAGTGAGGATAACCCACATGCCACAGTTACTAGCGCTCATCAAGTGCGGTTCTTCGTTAATGTGTGGGTCGGTGTTGTTGGGGATTGTTTAATTGGGTCGTATCTGCTACCTAGGTCATTGAATGGCAGGCACTATTACAATTTTCTCGCCAGAGCACTGCCAGAATTTCTGAAAGACGTCCCGCTCCTTACAAGACAACGCATGTGGTTCCAACATGACGGTGCGCCGACACATTTCAGTCGTCGTTTGCGTCGATTCCAGGACCGACGGTTCGCAGAAACGTGGATTGGCAAAGGTGGTCCTGTACCATGGCATGCTCGATCCCCAGATATGTCCCCTCTGGACATTTTTGTGTGGGGAAAGATGTGCAACCTTGTTTACGCAACTCCTGTTGCATCAGAATAGAATCTGGTTGCCCGGATAGTAGCAGCAGCAGGAACAATTCAGGATACTCCTGGGGTTTTTGCCCGTGTCAGTCAGAACATGATCCGACGGTGTAACCTTTGTTTACGTGTCAATGGAGGCATTTTTGCAAATCTGCTGTAATCGAAATTGGGTTGTGTTAATGTATTGTCTCTTGGTCATAAAAAATGTAAAAGTGTTTGTTGGTTTAATTAATTGGCCGCCAGAGAAATCTTCCTCTACCGGTTTAAATAATCGTCATAGGAAAAAATGACATTAGGGAACAATATTTGTTTTGATCTCCACTACAACCTCCCAGAGTTTTTCGGTTTAAATACTTTTCACCCTGTATGTAGCGCTACACAGGCATGCTTTCCAGGCACAAAGATAAATACTGGCGCCAAAACCTCCGCGTCAGTAAATAAATTAAAAGAAAAGGTAGAAGACTGTAAACATAATGCAATGTATTCTTTCGTGTTTGCTGCTATCTCATTTAAATCCTGTCTGCCTAATAAACTACGAAACAAGAGTGAGACAACAGCAAACGCATAAGACTATACATAAAATGTCATGTTTATATTCGTATTATTCTTATGCTGAATAGTGATACAGTCAGAAATGAAACGCGGCAATTGACTAGATTTTTAAATCTAAGATGACTCTAATTTCTGTTCAGAATGTCATGTACTAAAGAGGCGCCTGTAAAGATTTTCAAACGGAGAAAAATTTTCGATAAACTCTCGTTCAGGACATCTTATATCATACCCAGTCTATTATTTGGTTCTTGTTGACCATTATCAAAGAAAGCAGCAGTGTAAGTAACAACAAATAGCAGTCTCTTGCCATTGTTTCGCTTATGAGACAATTCCTCTCTTCTTTTTTATTGTAAGCGGCAGTAGCGCGCACAAAAGCAAGCCATGCCACGAGCGGCGATAGGTCGTAAACACTCATTATCAGAATGCGACAAACAATGCATGACAGATTAAAATAATGCAGATTCAGCTTAGAGTGACGTAAACACCTATAACAAAGAGAACGGCACTTATCAGATCAAAGCAAAATAAGCAATCGATTCAAACCAGACGAAGCACATGAAAAAGGAAGGGTACCCGCACAAATAAAGACAGAGCGCCTGACACATAGCAATGGCTACTTGATAAAGCTTAACTGTTAAGCTTACAACGCGAACCAAACTACTGTAGCTGTATCTTCATCTCTTTGACCTAAACTGTGTCTCACGTTACAATGGACCAACTTTGTTTCGATTTGGAGGTGCGGTCTATAACTTTTCTCTCTCCTTGAATTTCGAGTCTCAAATTTCAGTTGCGGCTTAGATTCGGGAAATTTTTTTTCCTTGATTTCGAGTCTCGTTTTTCAGGTGTGGCTTAGATTCGAGTGCGGCATAGATTCGAGTAAATACGGTATATTTTTATACACATTAGTTTCCAAATTTCACAGCTAAGTTAGGGAGAATAAAGCAGTATGAAAAAAAGCTTGTCGAAAAATGGAGGGAACTCTAAAAATTACAAGATACGTACATTACAGGATACTTTAAAACATTGATCCAAGAAATGTAGAAAACATTTCTTTAATTTCCGTTAGTGATTACAAAACGTTTGGTCCTGACACTGTCGTGTTCAGCACAATTGTTCAATCCATTTTGCTTCTTTCCTTAGTTATTTTGTCAGTTTTATATTATTTCATCATATTTACAATCTTGTAATTGAACTCGCACAGGTTATTATTGTTATCTAAAATAAGCACAAGGACGCCTCAGGATAGCACATTTTCACTTAACCTTACCGTTTTTAACAGTTGCAAATTTGACTTTATTCGTGTATTTATTGTGTTACATTTTATCACTATAAAAACTTACACGCTTGGTAGGTCCACTGTAGACTTTACTTACACTATTCTTCATTTTATTGTATTCTATACAATTTTATAATTAACGAATATGTATAGACTTACAGTAATGACATGTAACGAGCTTACGTATATAAATACATGTTGTGGCTAATGTACTCCAGTTTGTTATGAATAGCAGCGATACAGACAGTATGACTCAGACGACACTGTGGCCTAGTTTACACAATATTTTAGATATGTCCGTTTTGTGTGTATTTTCGACGATGCCACTATGGCTTCATTATACACTCCTGGAAATGGAAAAATGAACACATTGACGCCGGTGTGTCAGACCCACCATACTTGCTCCGGACACTGCGAGAGGGCTGTACAAGCAATGATCACACGCACGGCACAGCGGACACACCAGGAACCCCGGTGTTGGCCGTCGAATGGCGCTAGCTGCGCAGCATTTGTGCACCGCCGCCGTCAGTGTCAGCCAGTTTGCCGTGGCATACGGAGCTCCATCGCAGTCTTTAACACTGGTAGCATGCCCCGACAGCGTGGACGTGAACCGTATGTGCAGTTGACGGACTTTGAGCGAGGGCGTATAGTGGGCATGCGGGAGGCCGGGTGGACGTACCGCCGAATTGCTCAACACGTGGGGCGTGAGGTCTCCACAGTACATCGATGTTGTCGCCAGTGGTCGGCGGAAGGTGCACGTGCCCGTCTACCTGGGACCGGACCGCAGCGGCGCACGGATGCACGCCAAGACCGTAGGATCCTACGCAGTGCCGTAGGGGACCACACCGCCACTTCCCAGCAAATTAGGGACACTGTTGCTCCTGGGGTATCGGCGAGGACCATTCGCAACCGTCTCCATGAAGCTGGGCTACGGTCCCGCACACCGTTAGGCCGTCTTCCGCTCACGCCCCAACATCGTGCAGCCCGCCTCCAGTGGTGTCGCGACAGGCGTGAATGGAGGGACGAATGGAGACGTGTCGTCTTCAGCGATGAGAGTCGCTTCTGCCTTGGTGCCAATGATGGTCGTATGCGTGTTTGGCGCCGTGCAGGTGAGCGCCACAATCAGGACTGCATACGACAGAGGCACACAGGGCCAACACCCGGCATCATGGTGTGGGGAGCGATCTCCTACACTGGCCGTACACCACTGGTGATCGTCGAGGGGACACTGAATAGTGCACGGTACATCCAAACCGTCATCGAACCCATCGTTCTACCATTCCTAGACCGGCAAGGGAACTTGCTGTTCCAACAGGACAATGCACGTCCGCATGTATCCCGTGCCACCCAACGTGCTCTAGAAGGTGTAAGTCAACTACCCTGGCCAGCAAGATCTCCGGATCTGTCCCCCATTGAGCATGTTTGGGACTGGATGAAGCGTCGTCTCACGCGGTCTGCACGTCCAGCACGAACGCTGGTCCAACTGAGGCGCCAGGTGGAAATGGCATGGCAAGCCGTTCCACAGGACTACATCCAGCATCTCTACGATCGTCTCCACGGGAGAATAGCAGCCTGCATTGCTGCGAAAGGTGGATATACACTGTACTAGTGCCGACATTGTGCATGCTCTGTTGCCTGTGTCTATGTGCCTGTGGTTCTGTCAGTGTGATCATGTGATGTATCTGACCCCAGGAATGTGTCAATAAAGTTTCCCCTTCCTGGGACAATGAATTCACGGTGTTCTTATTTCAATTTCCAGGAGTGTATTAGGACATGTTGTATAGCAGCTATGCCTCGTCATACGTTAAGCGCATGTTTCCGCAACTGTGGAAGCCATACATCTCATTATTATTATTCTTATGTAGTATTCTGCCCAGTGGCAGCTCTGAGTTTTCGTACGGAGAATTTCTGATGCCAAAGTTCCCTGTGTTCAGCTTCTTCCTTCAGTCTGCTGTACCTCTTCCCATCTTTCATGTCATCCAAAAGTTGAATTCTTCTTCTCCCTCGTCCTGCCGTTCCTTTAATTTTCCCATCAATGATTTCGTGTATGAGTCCTCCGTGTCTAAGAATGTGTCGGATCCAGTTGGCCTACCTCTGAAGAATTGTATTCAGAATGTCTTTCTTTGCTCCTTCTTTCTCAGTACAACGTTATTCGTCACCCGATCGGTCCACTTGATCTTCTCCGTTCTCTTCCAGCACCACATTTCAAATCTTTCAAGGTATATTTTTTTTCTTTTTTCTCACGGTCCACGTCTCCGCTCCTTACAGAGCAGTGCTCCAGGTGTAGCACTTCACAAGTTTCTTCCTTAACTCCAAACTTAACTTGCTGATCAGCTTTTTATTGAATGCAGTTTTGGCCATAGCGATTCTTGCTCGAAATTCACTGTCACCAAATTTCCTTTGTCACCAAGTTTCCCAAGTGCATGAACTGTTTCACGTCCTCCAGTTCTCGATTGTCGATAAGTATCGTCAAAGGTTTCTGCCTTTTTCATATCCGCATCACTCTTGATCTTTCGATGTTGATTTTCATGCCGTATTTCCTTCCAGTTTCCACCAACTGGTTCATCATGTGTTGCACTTGTCTTTGACTTTAGCAAACACTACCAGGTCATCACCATATTTGATGGTATTTATGAGGCGTACTGCTACCCTGAAGATTCACCATCCTTTCAAATCTTCTCTCGCCAGCCATTCCCCATACAGTTCAAGAGACTCAGCGGTAGACAACACCCTTGTCTCACGCCTCTCCCTATTTCCATTCTGCTTGTTTCTCCATAGTTTAGCCGCAATTTTATTCTTTGTCCCACATACAAGTTGATAATTAGTCTCCGGTCTCATTATGAGAGATTTTATTGTTTTAATAATTAAAATATCTGCTAGTTGTGTTTCAATGTCCCGTTTTGTTGTAGATCTGAAGATGGTCATTGCTGACCGAATCCGGTAGTCTCACGGCCAAATTGTTTGTTATCGTTGACGGAAATAAGAGAAATGTAGTCTGCCTTCCGCTCATTTACACACCCGAAGAGCCAAATCTGTAGATCTGTATTTATAATAGTAGAGCTTAGTGCAACACAGATAATGGTGAATGCGCATGTAGTTGTGAATTTTTCGGAAGAATGGCTTTGAAATGTTACATTTTCCTGAATTACAATTCGTGAACATTAAAAAGATTTAATACTGTCAACAAGCTCTTCTTTCTTCGTATGCCCACTTTAAAAGCGCGTTTGAAATTTTAGCTTCGTCTGACATATCTTCTCTTCCCTCTGTTACCAAAATATCTTCAAGAATTTGCTGGCCTGCTTCTTGCGTTCCTATGTCCACTATTTTCCTGTGTTTTTTCTTTTTTAGCTGTCTCTGCGAATGTGTGATTTGCAACTAGGATTCCAGACTGTGGCATTCATTTCTCATATGCCCTACGGAACTTGTTCTAACCAAGTTATTTTTACTCTTTTTTTAGTATTTATTGAGCTAAGCAGTTTTTTGTTAATCTGGTGTTGTCCATTCTGTAGATATCACCATAGAACTTCTATGTATTGCATCAATACTGTGTATATTTCTGTAGTTTTCTGTAATCCATATGCCATTTATAATAGTAGGACTACATATTTGTCTTAGTATTTTTCGCTCTTTCTTTGGGATTTAACCATTTTTTGAGTGGCTTCCTAGAGATGTAGTTTGTTAGGCATATAGTGCTCCTGGCAAGACAACTGTTTTGTAATGCCGAAGCTTCGCATTACGGAATATCATTCGATTATTGAAGTGATTCTAAGTTATTCTGTACGATTTCTGGATTTTGGTGGCTCTTTTTCAGTTGGCTTTACTGTCTAATCCATTTGGTACTATGAAATCACCACATGGAGGTAGCATTTCCATCGAGTCAGATCATCTGTTATTGGAAACAATGCTTCTGGAAAATAAAGTGATTAGTTCTTGCAGAACTATCTCGAACAATTGCACTGTGTGAAGAAAGGACAACAGAGCCACAAGTGGTTGCTTAGGTGTATCTGCATAGCTGCTGTCAGTTTATATCGTAGCGTAACCCGGCGATAGTTCACTCGATCGTCCGTCACCGAAAAAAGCTAGAACGAACTATAGTCACAACTTTTATAGGTCAGAGGTAAGGAAGTGCTCGTCAACGTTATTAGAAACTTAAAAGTAGTTCTGTTGTTTGCGTCCTTGCAGTCGCTTGAATTGAAACAGGGAAATGAAGAAAATTAAAATATCTAATCTGTAAAGGGGTAAGCAACGACAATTTCATGCGGTTGTATACGAAATTCATTGACCATCTTGATCACACTATCGTTATTATTATCACGTCGTCTGTTCGTTACTAATCATCATGGTAATTCTGTTTACATCTATAAGCTGTCAGAAAAGATGATCTTCTTAAGAAAACTGTAATGCCTCATTTCAGGCTACTACCACTCTTATTCAGTTAGCACGTAGACAGAGCAAAGAAGAAAGTGAGAGAAAACTTAAGCAAGGTGAACGACATTGCTAGGGCAACAGATACTATTTCTAAGGTTCACCTCTTCGGCCAGGATGTACGGAAGATTAAGAAAAGCTGAAGAAGAGAATGGACAGCCAACTTAGCACAGAATATGGCTTATGAATAAACGCAGCCAACATGAAAACAGTGAAGAGTAGCATCAAGAAGCATACGACTTCCTTAACATCAAGAAAGACGTATTAGCGCAAAAAGTGGAAAAATTCTGATTTCATTGTAGTTAATACCAGTTACTGACGGACCGAGATTTGAACCAGTTACCTGAGGAAGCCTCCATGCCCACTGCCAACTCTAACTTTTATTCTGAATTCGGCATTTGAGACCAGTTTCCGCGGTATCAATTTATGTCATTACATCTTCATTGATATCATTCACTTCAATCGATTTATTTCATTTCTGTGAATCAAATTAAACTCTTATCTAGAGAGTAAAGTTATGTATGAAGGCCTAAGAGGGAAATACGCCAGAAGTAGATTAACAATGGCACAGGAATCCTTCTTAGAAAAAAGAGCTCTTCTGGAATAAGATACTGAAATGGAAATTAGTAATAAGTTACTAAAAGTGTATGTCGGAACCATAGCATTGAATGTAAATAAGACGAGGACCATCGGGTGACCGGAGGAAAAGAAACTGGAAGCCATAAGGTTAACAACGATGTGGAACGACGAAGTACGAAACGAAGAAGTACTAAAATAAGTAAAGACGAGTAACATCTAGCTAGATGAAAGAGCAGAGTAGTGGAACATATGCTGTGGAACAGAAGCATAACTACCTTGGCTTAATGGGGTAACAGGGGGGAAAATAATACGAGCAGACAAGGACTAAAAGACGCGAAAAAATTTATACAGGAAAAGATGGAGTACATCAAAGCACGTAATAGACCAATTAGTTTTTAAGAGTCAATTAGCATTGGCAAAGTGGTGGGATTGGAGTATCGTACAGCATCACTAAGCATGTGGATTTTAAGGTGGCTAATTAACAAATGAAACCAGTCATATAAATTGATTATTGCAGTAACAGCTGTTGAAAGAAATACAGAGCCTTTGCTGGCCACAAAAAACGTAAAATATCTGGTAACATCGGAGCTTATGGAAGGATGTTCGTAGATGATGCTGTGGTACTTAGCAAAGTCCGACAGACTACAGGAAAACCTACAGACGATCAACGCTCGATGCAAGAATACATGGAATGCGCTGCATATAAGTAGGCAGAAAGGGCAATTAATATTGCGCAATTAGCGATAAATCACTGGAATCAGTGACAAGAGGAAAATATCTTTTAGTAAATGTCCATGATGATATAAGGCTGACCGGCCACCGAAAAGCAGCAGTTGGGAAAGCAGTTAGGGTACCGAGATTCGTGAACAGACTGCTCTCGAAATGTAGTCCAAAAGAGAGGTTGATTAGATAAGCTACGTTAGACCGATTCTTGACTGCCGCTTGTCAGTGTGGAACACTTACTAGACACGATTAACAGAGTTGGGAAACACACAAAGGAAAGCGTGTTAGTCCGTCATGGGTTCCTCTGATGCGCTACGATACGCACAAAACCGGATGTTTCCAAAGCTCATACTTCAGGTTCCATTCTTAATAGAAAGATGGGGTCAAGTGTTTTGTATAGCCGTCGGTTAGTGATCATTTGTTAACCCAACAAAAGGATCGTCTTACCGTAACCATCCCATACTCCAGGGTCAAAGTTCCTATTTTACACGCTCCTTCTAGCTTAGGCAAATGGAACAAATCGGTTGGTTCGTTTTGCATTAGTTGTGGTCTACGATGCGCCATAAGGTGCTTATGGATTCACTATTTAGTTCACGGGCGGTTCGTGAGAAAACGCGAAACAAGCGTTCTCCATCGTTTTTGCGCCGTCAGCAGACAAAATCTAAATCATTAACGGCAGTAATTTGCTCAAATTCTAACGGTATATCTTCTACGTCTTTTTCTAGGAGTGCCATCTTCCCGCTTTAAAAATTATTTATCCGTCATCGAGAAACATTCCAGTGAGAGGAGGCAGTAGTAGGAGAGAACGAATGAGATTGTGGCTGTGAGAGGGGAGATAGTGACAGAGAGAAACAAAGATAATGATAATGAGTTAGGCTGAATGGCTGAATGAGAATGACCAAGTGGAAGTGAATCAGTATGAGCGACTTACAGCGATGGACTACTGGGTGTGGGCGAGTTACATTTAGAGGAGTTCGTGGGAGTGAGAGCTGACTGCATGTCAAAAAGAGCGCGAATATGTTCACATGTTAAAATTTTTAGGATAATTTTTAAAGGTGCTGAGAGAGGTAGAATGAGGTAGGTGGTGATCATTTTTCAGTTAGAGTCTTTTAAACAGGAACATGTTCACCCTCATTGTGCTCCGGTAAGAGCATTTTCGCTCTGGTATCTTATACATGAATAAAGATAAAAATCTGGAGTAAATAGTAATTTACGCATAGAACTACAAGGTTATTGTTTTATACGGATACATCTTTTTCATGCATGCACATACAGGGCGACAATTATTGAATTATATGAAAAATATCGTAAATTAGTCACAAACTACGCGGTGCACACTTTATTCAACATGTAAACGTCATTACAGATATTCGGTTTTGGGTTATGAAATGTTCGATATGCCTGTCATCATTGTCGATGAACTGGCGCAGACGAATGCTGAAATTCTGCATGACCCGTTGAAGTGCTGTCGATTAACTCCTGAATGGCTGTTTTCAGTTCAGCAATGGTTTTGGGGTATTGCTGTACACCTTGTCCTTAATATAGCCCCACAAAAAGGAGTCGCTTCTCTTCGGATCCGAGAGTATGGCGGTCAATAGAGGCCCATGCCAGTGGCCTCTGGGTAACCCAGAGACAAAATGCGGTCCCAAAAGTGCTCCTCCAGGACATCAAACACTCTCCTGCTTCTATAGGGTCGAGCTCCGTCTTGCATGAACCATATCTTGTCAAAATCAGGGTCACTTTGGATAATAGGGATTAAACATCTTCCAAAACGTTTTGTACCGTTCGTTTGTCATGGTGCCATCAAGGAATATCGCACCAATTATTCCGTGACTGGGCACTGCACACCACACAGTTACCCGTTGAGGGTGAAGAGACTTCTCGATCGCGAAATGCGTATTCGTCCCCCAAATGCGCCAAATTTGATTATTGACAAACCCATCCAAATGAAAGTGGGCTTCGTCACTTAAACAAACAATACATGCGCATGCTAATTCTCTTCATGCCCCGTGGCCAACCACGCATTTTAAACGTCCTAACGCAAACCGTTATGACGATTTTATTTCATATAGTTCAATAATTGTCACCATGCACTACCTCAGGATACATTTCCACTAACGCTTAGCATCAAAGTATTCATTCATTTTTCACAAATCTTCAGTAGCTCTCAACCACACTCACGACGAATATCCAGAGTTAAATACGTCCCATGTAATTATGAACATAGCTGGAGTTCACGTACACGCCGTTGTTGCTATGTGGCGTCGATGTTCACCGAAACTTGTTGTAAGGGGAGGCACATAAACGAATCTTTCATACCCCATCTTCCGGCATTCAAAAAGAGGAGTGTCACAAGACCTTGATGATCGATCGTAGAATGCGGCCGATTCGTTTTTGAGGTAGGTCACTGTTAAGCAGTGCTCTTGCATAACTGAGCTGAATTTGTGATAACAGAATTCCAACGATGTCCCTTTTTTATTTCTTTTTAACTTTGCTGTTTTACACCGTCTCGACCTGACACACATTGCGTAATGAACAAACAAGAGAGTGAGCTAGCTGCATTTTGGAGACCGCCACTGAAAATAACATGACTGGTGCCATGGTAAACATCTAATATGGATGCGTAACGTAAAATTAATCCCAGTTTAGTAGCTTCAGGCTCTACATATAGCTCTTGAAAATGGATGATAAACACATATAACCTTAATTATAGATTTCTAAACTCTCGTAAAATTTACGATTGCAGTTGGTAATAACTGGCATTCCGGCCGACCTGTTATTTTATAAGGTGCACAACAAGATATTTTGTGCTATTTTGTGTATGACATACCATTGGAAACCGTATAATTGTTGTTACCTATAGCATAAACTATAAATTATAACTTCCTTTGAATATGATTTAGTAACAATGTAACACTCCCCCTACCCCCCCCGCCCCCCTACCCCTCCCTTAAGTACTCTGGGGTTAAGCTCATAATTGCCGAGTGGAACTGGAAAGGGGAAAACGATGGGAGACGTAGTTGTACTAGTAGTGTAAGGGTACAGTACCGCCCGACATTGAAAATTCGTTATTCTTGTCAGAACAACATATTTTCTGTAATAATAACTCACTTTCACCTAATACACCGAAGCCGAATACCAGTGTAGGAAAGAATGACAATTTATTTATTTAATTGATCGCATGTGCACTCCCACAAAATAAATCCCTACATCCAATTTGGTGAGATCTGCGAAATGAATGAATGTATGGTCGTCCTCTAACCGCAGATAGTGAATGTTCAATATATGATCATCTTTGAGACGGTCCTTTGGTCACCTTTGGTGGAACCAAAGAGATGAAATCTACCTGAGCTTTGAGCGCCTGAAATGTGGCTGACCAATACGATAATATGGTGCGCCCCCACCTCGACGGAGGTGCGAGCTGACCTGAGGAACGGCCATGTTTTCAGCACTCTGGTGCTGGATCTTGCTTTGGTAAGACCTGTTTTAGGTGTGCTCCGTAAAGACAGAAGAGTGGAAAGAATGGTATGCATGTGGAATACTTATGAGTAGTTTCGACTAATAATTTCTCTATTTCAGGAACTTTTGTGGGCAGAATTAAATGTCAGGCAGGTAATATTAAGGGGATCGTAGTAATCTTCGGAAGTGACCAACATTCACAATGAAACCACATGTAGCAATAAGTTGAAATACTTCTGAGTGCTGAAGTTAAGCTGAATTACTGGCGTGTGTACTATAAGTTGGAAATATTTAAGAAATGGCGTGTGCAGGACTTGAAATTAGAGACGAGTACTTCCACGTGGTGAGTACTGTGTGAGTCTCAATCTGTGTGTGAGACAAAGGATAAAGAGAAGTACTCATCCATGATATCAGTTGAGGACTCGCGTGTGTGACGAATATGTTCTTAATATTACTTTGCGTGTTATGTTTCCGTGTGACGCTTGATTCAAACTATAATACTCTGAGAGTGAAGCAAGGTGGGTCAGCTGTCTATCCAGCAACGCCACTTGGCTTGCATTGCACAGGAAGACGTGCAAAAATCCTCCAGAGTTCATGGTAGGAAAGAAAAGTTACGAAGTGGGGCAGTATCGTGTGAAACTGGGATGAATACTAATTGAAGTGGGAAAGCTTAAAGTGATGTGATCATAACGTTGTGACTATTCCTTGTGTTGTATTCCATGTTGCCAGTGTGGTGTATTTCATGTAATTTAAGTATGTGTGGTTTGCATGAGAGAGTTGTAAGATAGGTTCAGAGGCAGTGGGTTATGCATGTTCATTTTTGTACCGCTCGGTCTGGAGGGGAATTTCGTGATGATGGGTGTGAGAGACGAAGTGTGAGATATAGCAAAAGATCCACCATCCTATGCAGAAAGTGCACTGTAGTGTTAGATAATTACGAGACCATAAGGTAGAGAATCACCAACGTAAAGCCATGCCCACTGGGCGGAGTTTCTCATGTGCAATTGTTGTAGAAAATGTAATGGTGTGTTTAGGTTATAGAATTTATCTGAATAAAAAAGATCGTGAACAGAAAAAGATTGGTGGCCTTTTCCTTCGAATAGTATGTTGTCATGATATCCAGAATTTATAATGTGTGCGCCATTCATATTCAGTGCGATGGCCATGTGTTGGTCAAAGCCGTTGACTAAGAAAGAAAATGTGGTATTGCCAGAGCGTAGTGAACAATCAGAGTTGTGTAAATTCCTAATAGTCAGAAGTGCGTTATCCGTTTCCGTTGCGTAATATTCAAACAGGAAAATAATTTGTAACTTAATTGTGAGTACTAGAGCTAATGTTATTCGATAAATAAGAATGAATCCACTCACTTGGCAGACCATTCATCTTGCAGGCCTGACTGCTTGATGTCACAGTATGAGCAAGGCATGTGGGTGCCTCTCAGTAGTTGTATGAATTTGATAATAAAAGCGCGGAAGACGCAGGATGACCGTACTGGAATTCTGACCCTGTCTCACCCCTTTTATTTCGTGAACCGGCGAAGATCCCGAAACGGGGTTTTCAGCAAATGACGGCAGGCGCATGTGCAAGCAATCTTGTTGTATGTTTAATCTGCTTAACTCTTTGATCAACCGAAAAATTATCGCAAGTCTTATTTTTTTAATAGCACAACTTAATTTTCTATCAGCATTTGGAAGCTCTTGAAAAGACGGGTACTCTGATATACCGCTTATTAGTTTTGGAAGTACTTCCCGCGGGAGTACTCGAGAAATGAGCGAAGAAAGAAAGAAAACGTAAGGAATTTGGAATCGATGTAAACAACGACAAGTGAGGCTCTCACGTCAGGTTACCCCGATGTACAGGGATACGACAGAGACGATCATTCGAAGAAAAAAAATCTGATGAACAGGGGCTCTAAAATGATTACCTGAATACCTATGTGCACTTCTTCATCTTCGATGTGTGAAACAAATTTCTTCTACTGAAATAATTGTTTTCCATATTGTGAGAGGTGGCAATACGCACTAAAATAAGTGAATTATATAGTAAACATAGGCTCTGAACTGCACACTTTGAGAGCCATGAACACTTCTTCAGTAGAGGAGATGTGTTTCACTGTCGCGAAGATGAAGAAGTGCGCGTAACTCTCGAAGTACATGTCTTAGAGCCGATGTCTACAACACGACTTTTCTTGTTTTAGTTCATGTCAGCACCTCTCAGAGTATGGCAATGAAAGGGATGTCCATAGAAGAGATTTGTTTCACAATGTCTAAGATGAAGAATTGCTCATAGGTCTTAACGGTAATCATTTTAAAGCCCATCTTTACGAGGCCTTGTCATATCCCTGAATACTGAGCATTTCTCCTGAGACACCCTGTATGCAACAAGAAGAAGTGTCTACGCCGCTAACTGCGATTGCTGTAACTGGTACAACACTTTTAGCATGTCAGCTGGGGCTTAGGTAAACTTCTCCGCTCAGGGACTGGGTGTTGTGTTGTCCTATTCATCATCATTTCATCCCCATCGACGCGCAAGTCGCCGAAGTGGTGTCAAATCGAAAGACTTGTACCCGGCGAACGGTCTACCCGGGGGGAGGCCCTAGTCACACGACATTTATTTCTTAATGATGTAGGTTAAGGTGCAATAAATCACACCCTAAAATCATTTATCCTGGTGGTCACTCGTTTTGGGAGTAATCGCCGAAAAAATTTCGGAATATCACGTGATGATCTATATCCTCAAAAATTGTAGCAATTAATAGACCGCTTGCTAGGCGTAATGGTGAAGATACTGACCTCACATGTTGAAGGTCGCCAGGTACACTGACTGTTTTTTTTTATTTTTAAATCTTCATTGAAATGACTTTGATCATTATTTTTACTCAATTAATTGTTTTAAATGTACTTTTATATTCATTTGTCACATTATTTTAAGCAAAGTTTTAACTTCTTCAGTTGCTCTTTTTTTTGTTCCTATAGTTCTTTTTCCACTTGGAATCATTGTACGCATGAATATGATTAATTTGATTTACCTATCATAATGTTTAAACATCCGAAGAGGCTGATCTGTCTGTTAAAAAAACCAAAGATGAAATAATCTGTTTTTATGACTGTGCCATGGTGTCAAGAATGTATGTTTCGTTACAAGATGTATATCTTTTTGGATGGCAGTCGTCATATCAACATTTAAAATGTAAATTCTTATTGCGCCATGGACAAAATAACAAGGATATGATTTAAATGAAAGCAGCGACAATAAGTAAAAAGAAACTCAAGCAAAACGAGAAACAGAAATGTTGAATGTCGTAACACGGATTAAAATGTCATACGACAAATAAGAAGCAATTACATCGAAGTTAGTACACAAGAATAATCAAGATCACATGAACAAGGATCCGAAGTGGAAGGAGGGTGATAGGAAGAAAAATGAGAGCAATTGATGCATTTCATACGATGAATAATGTGACGTGACAAGTAAATAGAAAAAAATTACACTTAAACCAATTAACTGAATAAAAATAATGACCAAAAACATTCGATAAAGATTTAAAAATGAAAAAAATTAAATGTACTTTACGAGATCCAAACCGACAACTATTTGCTTATGAGGTCACTATTTTCACTATTATGCTGTGCAAGCGGTCTGGCTGTATCACTACATATATTGTTTGAAAAGGTCAATCTCACCACTGGGGTCCTCTCCTTGTAAGTAGTAATGTTTAAATGAAAAGCTTTTGTGGAAACAAAAATTCGAAAGCATTGACACAACGAGGGAGCCTGGCATGAGCTCCACAACTGACAATGTTTCACCCAACGGCCGGTTTTGGTCACCTTGCACTTTGGGGTTTAGGATATTTCTCGGGTACTTTTGCAAAAAGTTTTAACTCCAACATTAACAGGAATTGCGACATTATGCTCGTCTTCGGAAGACATATCGGATCATGCGATCTGAAGTTTTCCCGGCGTATTTCCAATTTGAACAGTTCTCTTGTATCCGACCTGGTAGCGTCGTAATTTCTGCGCAATATTTCGGCAGACGTATACGCTGCCATCTTCAGGTGGTCCCTGACGAATGCTGTGCTGTTCCTCTAGGCGCCCTGCATATTCTAGCCGTTACCCCCTCCGCCGTTCCTCTCGTGGTGTCTCTGGTGCGGCCGGCACGTTGGTTACTGGAGGTGATGGAGGAAGCGGCGCCTGGGTATGAACTGGAGTCTGCAGCCTCCCTGCTGCTGCCGTCGGGGGCGGTCCTCGATATCTGGGACCGCATCTTTCTTTCCAGTTCATACCCAGGCGCCGCTTACCCCATCACCTCCAGTAGCCGCCGCGCCGGCCGCACCAAAGACACCAGGAGAGGAACGGTGGAGGGGGTAATGGCTAGTATATACAGGGCGCCGGGAGGAACAGCACAGCATTCGTCAGGAACCACCTGAAGATGGCATCGTGTACGTCTGCCGAAATATTGTGGAGAAATTACAACGCTACCCGGTCGGATACCCGAGAACTGTTCAAAATATCGGATCATGCTAAAAAAAAAAAAAAAGTGTATTGTTCCTATGAGAAAACTTGTCCGCAGCTCGTGGTCGTGCGGTAGCGTTCTCACTTCCCGCACCCGGGTTCCCGGGTTCGGTTCCCGGCGGGGTCAGGGATTTTCTCTGCCTCGTGATGTCCTTAGGTTAGTTAGGTTTAAGTAGTTCTAAGTTCTAGGGAACTGATGACCATAGCTGTTAAGTCACATAGTGCTCAGAGCCATTTTGAGGAAACTATACTGACGTGAACAGCTCTATTGATAAACGATTTAAATGGATTAAACAAGAAACAAAATTAGTTGTCTCTCTACGTACTATTATATCGCGAAAACCTCGTTTCGATATTGTGAACGGTTCACGAAATAAAAAGGACGGAAGCTTTGGGTGGTTCACCCTGTACAGTTATTATTTAGCACAGAGTAAAGTAAGTTTCTCTCAGGTTTCATCGGCCGAGTGCTCACAGTGAAAAGCACCAAAGCGATCGCAGTGGCGAACGGAGCAGGGCAGAGAGCGATTGGCAGTCGGCGAGGCGTGTCGCTCTTGCGGACGCGGGCGCGTGTAGTAATTACGACTCAGTGGACTCGCGGGGAGGGAGGCGCGCCGCCCCACTCCGCACTGATACCTAATACGCTGTCGAACACACAGTTACGAGGTTCGTCCATCAACAGGTGAGAGGTTTACTTTGCCGCAGGAACACAATATGCAATCAATAACCGGGTGGGGCGGCGCGGGGAGGCGCCAGCGGCGCTGCCACCGCCGCCTGAAAGCCACCGCTCTCGGCCGCCGCTCTTGACAAATATTGCCATCGTTACGCAGCGCCCCGTCGAAACAAACTCCTCCAGCGCGAAAATTAAAACGTGCCCGTGGCAGCCCGACAGAGCGCGCCCGTCGCTCTCTCTCTGTCTCTCTATTGCCAAATACAGCCGACACCGAAACCAAGCTGACCCGGCTGCCCCGACTACTTGTTTACTAATTGGCTTACCGAATAAGTTGCTGTCTTTCTGGGTGATACGTCACGTGGCTTATGACGTCATCATCACTTCTTTCTAAGGATCAAGTGCTGCACCCAACTGTTTCTATATCATGCATCCACTTCTTACCACGTCTAGCTCCCTCTATGCACTCGAGCGATAATCCTTTTTTCTTTTTGGCAATCTGTTTTCTATCATTATATCAGTACGATCCTTTCATTTTATCCATTTCTCTTCTATTTTATCATTAAATGAAGATTTGTAGATTGTATCGATTGATTTCTTATTTCGTCCATTTTATTACAGTCCTTACATGTATCATAAACTTCTTCAAGAATGATGTAAGACGTCTATATTTCTATTGTCTACTGTCAAACCACAATTTTTGAAAGATGTTTATATTTTGTTAATAGGATTAAGTAGGACTAATAAATATTTGTCATGTTGGAAATAATGGTGGTAACAGGGAATGTCTGCACCAAAGTGTTTTTGGCAGGCAACACCGCACATTGATATAATTTTTAAAAAAGGCGGGAGAGATCCCGTATGGATACATTTTAAGAAAAAAGCGGGAGAGACCGCGCATTGATACATTTTGCAATGGTAGCTGGGATTGTCTGCACCAGAAAGCATTGTTGGCAGCAGAGACACCACTTTAGCGTTCGTAGGAAGTCAGTAGTAAGCGAGATGTGAAGCGAGTCGGTAGCAGGTCTGAAACGACAGGTTGAGAGGAGCGGTGTGCCTGCCAGCCAGTAGCTATGATTTACAAGAAATTATAAACGGATGTACAGGGACATCAGCTAACTATTATCATAAAATGGTTCAAATGCCTCTGAGCACTATGGGACTTAACTGCTGTGGTCATCGGTCCAATAGAACTTAGAACTACTTAAACCTAACTAACCTAAGGACATCACATACATCCATGCTCGAGGCAGGATTGGAACCTGCGACCGTAGCGGTCGCGCGGTTCCAGACTGTAGCGCGTAGAACCGTAACTATTATCATAAGAGGAACTAATATTATTGAATAAATTTTTTTGAGAAACTCAAGACAACTGAAGGTATGTTTGCGCACTGCTAGTTGTAAGACTATTGTAAAAAGTAAGTCCCTTTTGAACGTTTGTAAAATCATTTCATACAGAATATAATTAATTTTTGCTAGCAATATTACATTACTGATTACAATCCATCTCAAAAACCATCAACGTAAAACTTCGCAAAATTTTATTGTTGTCAAGATAAAGTTTAACTATGAATTACGCAACTTCAGTCAAATTAATTAAGGATTAACGTCAGCTGTGCTATTAAAGAATAACGTCAGCTTTGCTATTAGAGAATAATGTCAGCTTTGATAATAAATACAGCCATTTACTATGACAGCCCACCAGCAGCTAATAAAGTATAGTAAAACAGAGTAAGTATATTCATGTCGCAGTTAGATGTAGAAGTCAGATGGCGATCTAGTAACAGTAAAAAAGGTGGGGAACAGTTTTGGGTTATTGCAGATAACGACTGAGGGCCACGACGACGACACATTCTATATTTCGTCGAAATAATCAGAAACTCACTTTTAATAAGCAGCAATTAAATCTGCATGCGAAGATTGAGAAAGAGAATAAATTTCAAAGAGAAAATTTCATTTGTTATTAATAAGCAAGAGATAGAAATCCTAAGAGAAGGTTTCATAGGTTAATGTAGAAGGGAAGGTTGCATAACAACAAAAGAGATATAGAGGAGACGGGAAGGTATCAATGGCTAGAGTCATAACTTCACATAATTTCATTTGTGTTCCCTTTATTGTTTTTCTTCTCAAAGTTCTTCTAATTGTTCCACAGATAGCTCCAAATTTTTTAACCTTCTTCTCAATGTGTTTGTCACAGTCCGTAGCTCGTGGTCTTGCGGTAGCGTTCTCGCTTGCCGCGCGCGGGGTCCCGGGTTAGATTCCTGGTTGGGTTAGGGATTTTCTCACCCTCGAGATCACTTGCTGTTGAGTGCCCTTCATCATCATGGACTTGAAAGTCACCGAAGTGGCCTCAATTAAAATGGACTTTCAATACGGCGATCGAAATCACCCGCTTGGGGCCTCCGGCCAACAATGCCATACGATCCTTTCGTAGTTAACACTAGTGTCACAGCCTATAATTAATTATCTCATTTACCATTATATTCGATGTGACTGGGTTCTTCCCTTCGAAAGCAATTGTATTTGTCTCATTTGCACATACAATTAAATTCTAATATTTGTTTGATTATCTGGATGAACACAAATTAATGAGGATTGACAACTGTCCGAAACTAATTCCAAGTAAATTTTCTGAATACGGATATCTTGGCGTCAGCTGTGTTATGCATACTATCTATTCGTGTCATGGAAATTTGTGCCGGACCGGGTTTCAAACCCGGATTATCCACTTATCGCGAGCAGTCGAATTTACCATCTCGGCTATCTGTGCACGCCTCCCGGACCACCCGGACCGAAACTCGATTCCCCGTAGTCATTCTGAGTAGAGCGGGAATACAAGGTTGCACGCTTTATGTTATAAGTGTAGGGGAGTATGAAGGAATCAGTCTATACATTTCTCTTCCTAGATGATCTTCTGATTTTGATTTCTGCCGATACTAACCTTTCCATTTCGTGACTATTTCGTCAGTACATAAATTATATAGAGTGGGCGGTAGACTACACTCTTATCGAACATCTTGTTCTATAAAAATTCAATCCGCCATTTTTTCTTTACAAAGACTACTTATAGCATTAGTAAGGTGTTTAGGAAAACTTTTTATTATAATATTTTCCACGAAAAGTATCTTTCAACGTTATCAACAGGTTTATCGTTATCAATAAATGTAATGTGTTTCGAAGCCAAATTCACTAAGTTTTTCAATAATCCGCATTATTATAAATATATTGGCATTACTCTTCCCCTCATGAAGCCTAACTTCTCTAGAAATTATTGCTTACGTAGTACACGTAATAAAATATTGGGCATTAATGTAAATGATAGACTTCCCAGGGCGATTCACGCTCACCTTCGCAAGGCGAAAGCAACTCCTACACGTTTTATAAATCCAGACAATGAAATTCAGATTCATGTTCTGAGACTTGAGGAAATTTCCAATCTGATGACCGCAACCGTTACTCGATTATATGTATACTAAAAATCTTCATTAACGTAATATATAAATCTTTCCCAGCTAATCAATAATGCGCACCGAGCGAGGTGGCGCAGTGGTTAGACACTGGACTCGCATTCGGGAGGACGACGGTTCAATCCCGCGTCCGGACATCCTGATTTAGGTTTTCCGTGATTTCCCTAAATCACTCCAGGCAAATGTCGGGATGGTTCCTCTGAAAGGGCACGGCCGACTTCCTTCCCCATCCTTCCCTAATCCGATGAGACCGGTGCCACGCTGCCTGGTCTCTTTCCCCAAACAAGCAACCAATAATGCGCAAAGTTCTGAACCTGCCAATGTGTTGTAGAAGGACAAGACCATTATGCAGTAATGCCAAAATAATTATGTTAGTACGATAAACAACATTTATTAAAATCCCAATACGGTGGCGGCCATTACGAACGGCCGTTTATGTTCAAATTTTGCTCGCGGCCCACACGATCGGGAAGGAAGACGTTTATCCCCGTGTTCGCGGAACTTGGACTAGGCAATCGTAGAGTTGAAAAAGTTCTGACCCTGCCACAAAGACGTAGCAAGGGCAGGTCAGTGCAGCATCCATATAAGGCTGGGAACAATGACTATGCTTTCACCCATGGAACCACGGTACGCAGGTTATGAAACTGGTGGAGACTGGCCTCATTCGTTTCGTCTCAGTTGTCGGATTAGTTTCACATTCTTTGTCAACGAGTACATTGGTGCAGCAGTCTGCCTCCACGCTAGTTAACAGCATGCTCAGAATTCCATTATCTGGGGGTCTGACTTCAGAGTCGAGGTTTACAAATAGTTCCACTGCGTCGTGAAAATTTGGCATCGTGAGACGTCGGAACAGATTCAGCGCACTCCTGGGGCCGACATTACTACCCGCCGCCCACCTGAATGCTGCCGGTGCGTTGACAAGCGCTACGGTCTATGCTGAACACTTGCTACGAATTCCTAGAACTCTCATGGTTTATAAAAACTGCCATTCTCCTTTTGTATAGTTTCCTCCTGCGCGTTTGAAATACTAACCATTTTCTTAATTTCTTGCTCAAGCGTGGCAGCTAACTGATCTGATGCCATTTTGGCTTTCCGTCTCTAACATTCTATGGGGTAGAGTAAGCGAACTTTAGTGCCTCTCTGCTTTTCCTCTTCAAATTATTTCTACTGTATGGCAGGGCTATTTCCGCTTACAACCTATCACTGTGGATTCGTGGGTCCCAAAATGGAAAGACTGTCTCAGTTTTCATTCGTAGTTGAAGAATATATAAATAAATAAATTCAGAATTATACTGTATCTTGTCTGTAATCGTCTAAACTCTGACAGTATATGCCCACAACAAGTTTTGGCAGAGACACATTCGAGACAAGAGGTGTGACGCTGGCACTGTCGTGGTGACACGAGAATTTCTCTGGAGATACAAAATTACTTACGTGCAAGAAGGAAAAAAATGCGACGTTAGGGAAAGGCTACAAACATGATTTACGTTGAGAAGAGTAATAAACTGAATTTAAATCAAAATACTGTGTCCAGTTGGTTAAGAAATGTTGCTTCGTTTCCATTATATACTTTTCGAGCCTTCCAGGCTTATCTTCAGATAAAGCACGCAAAAGTTTTCCCACTCGTATTTTTAGTGTGTTGCTGGTTATTGGAGGTTGCTTCACTGTGACAATAGGACAGAAAAGATTTCGATGTATTGCTTTGTGTACTTAGTTACGTGATAAGTTGTGTGATACTGCTGTATCATGGAAAGTAACTCGGTTTTCGATACAACGTACTCTACATGGTGACTCAGCTGCCACTACCGATGTCGTTTGATGCAGCCCGCTATGTTATATTTTGCCTTCAAAGACCACACAAGAGATTTTCATATTCTCTCTTTCTCTAGGTGCAAACTATTAGCCATACAGAAAAAGGGACGGGACGTTTTTGTATAAGGTTTAACGTAGTAACATATTGTATTGGGATACGTTTTCGCTAGCGGCCGTAGTTTTCGAGTTATTCAAGAACAACTTACAAAAGTGACCTTCAGACGCATCTCCAATCACACACTAACCTCCCCCCCCCTGCCCCCCCCCCCTGCCCTCCCCCCCCACACACACAGCGGGCGTAATTTCTAGTATACTTTTCATGACACTCCATTCTTCACTGTACAAAAATTTACTGCACGAATTATTTCCCATATTCTAACTTTTTTCGTTTTCATTGACTGGAATTTTTACGCCACCCATGTTTTCGCTTTCATTGACTGGCATTTTTACGTCACAGGCTTTGTCGTGCACTTACAAATTGTGACACTGACGTTTATATAAATTTTATCCCAACCATTTTGTGAAGTTTGACAGCATAAAAAAACAATTACACCGTTGTATACTTCAGGCATTCTGACAACGAAATTACTGTGCCTTTAAGGGTTAGGTTGGGATCGCATGGTCAGCGTAATTAGTTTTAGCGTAACCCTTTCAAGCGTCGTTTTTCTTTCTTTACTCTCATAGGCACGTTTAATTTATTACTGTTCACGAAATAGCCGTCTGTGCTGGTGGAGTAATAGCTCAATCGACAGAGACCAATAAAGGTCGGATATAGGAAACAGTTCGTTAGTCAAAAATTTTGTGCGGTAGAAGTAGAGAGTGCCTCGGACAACAAACTGTAAATCCTGTCTGAGGGATGAGTGTGGGGGTGGAGGTGTGTTTGAAGGTTACTTTTGTACGTTTTTCTTCAACAACTGGAAAACCGTGGTCTCCAGCAAAAGCCTATCCGAGTACAAATTTTAACTACATTAATTTTTCTATAAAAATATCCTGTTCATTTTTTTTCTGTGGGTCTAAAAGTTTTCATGTAGCGAGTGAGAGGACGTGGAAATCTCCCACGTGGTTTTCGAAGGTCAAAAATAGCACGGCGGGTTGCCTAAAGTGACTTCGACAGGGGCAGCTGAATCACTCTGTATAACTGTCGGTCTTCGTAATTGAGTAGTTAGCATGGCTGACTGCCACGTTGAGGACCCGGCTTCGATTACCGGTGCTGCCAGGGATTTTACTTTGGTGGGAGGACTGAAAAGGGATACACTCAGCCACATGATGGCACTGAGGAGCTATTTGACGAAGTAGTGGCCGCTGCAACTCACGAAAAGTGACAATTACCGGAAGAAAGACATGCCGATCCCACGCTCATAATACCGCATCCAGTGACACCATTGGCGGAAGAAAACACAGTGGTCATTCGGTATCGATTGGCCTGCCATTGGACGGAGTTGCCCTTGCGTATACTGAATTACTCACACATTAAAAAGCTTCCTATATCCTTCTCACAATGAAGCACCCTACAGTAACCAGCATGATGCTAGAAACATACATAATGTCTTGCGTGCCTCATCAGAAATTGGCTCTAAAAGTAATTTATGTAAAGAAAGAAACCATTCATAGCTGGCTGATTACCATCATATGTATTTATGTATATTCAGTTCGTTCAAAAATGGTTGAAATCGCTCTAAGCACTATAGGACTTTACGTCTGAGGTCATCAGTCCTCTAGACTTGCAACTACGTAAACCTAAATAACCTAAGGACATCACACACATCAGTGCCCGAGGCAGGATTCGAACCTGCGAACGTAGCAGCTTCTTGGTTCCGGACTGAAGCGCCTAGAACCGCTCGACCACAGCGGTCGGCTATTCAGATGGGACAAGCTCATTGTGTTCTGCAGTATCCGCTGAGGATAAAAACTTTAGATGGTTCTGTAAATGATGGAAGAAATGACCGCAATAATTTGGTTACATCTGAATGATGGGCATGCAAAATACCATAAAACGTATTTTCACTTTTTGGAACGGATCTCTCTTTAAACCAGAATGAATGTAATACACTGAAGAGCCAAAGAAACTGGTACACCTGCCTAATATCGTATAGGGCCCCCGCGAGCACGTAGAAGCGCTAAAACATGACGTCGCATAGACTCGACCAATTTCTGAAGTAGTGCTGGAGGGAACTTACACAATGAACCCTGCAGGGCTGTTCATAATTTCGTGAGGCTACGAGGGGTTTGAGATCTCTTCTGAACAGCGCGTTACAAGGCGTCCCAGATACGCTCAATAATGTTCATGTCTGGTGAGTTAGGTGGCCAGCGGAGTGTTTAAACTCAGAACAGTGTTCCTAGAGCCACTCTGTAGCAATTTTGGACATGTAGGGTGTCGCACTGTCCTGTTGGGATTGCCCAAGTCCGTCGAAATCCACAATGGACATGATGGATGCAAATGATCAGACAAGATGCTGTCAGAGCAGTGTCTAGACGTATCAGCGGTCGCAAATCACTCAAACTGCACACGCCCTACACCATTACAGAACTTCCACCAGCTAGTACAGTCCCCTGTTGACATGCGGGGTCCATGGATTCAGGAGGTTGTCTCCATACCCGTACCCGTCCATCCGCTAAATACAATGTGAAACGAGACTCAAAGGCGAGGTGTAAAGCTTTCTGTCGTCCAGTCATCAAGGGTACAAGAATAGGCCTTCGGCTTCAAACGCCCATATCGATGATGTTTCGTTGAATGGTTCGCACGCCGACACTTGTTAATGGTCCAGCATTGAAATCTGCAGCAATTTGCGGAAGTGTTGGACTTCTGTCACGTTGAATGATTGTCTTCAGTCGTCGTTGGTCCCGTTATTGCGGGATCTTTTTTCGGCCACAGCGATGTCAGAGATCTGATGTCTTACCGGATTCCTAATATTCACGGTACACTTGTGAAATGGTCTTACAGAAAAATCCTCACTTCATCGCTACCTCGGAGGTGCTCTGCACCATAGCTCGTGCGACGACTGTAACACCACGTTCAAACTCTCTAAAATATTGACAACCTGCCAATGTAGCAGTAGTAACCGATCTAACAACTGCGCCAATCACTTGTTGTCTTGTGTAGGCGTTGGCGACCGCAGCGCCGCATTCTGCCTGTTTACGTATCTCTGTATTTGAATACGCATGCCTATACCAATTTCTTTGGCGCTTCTTTGTATAATGACCGTAGCAAATTTCAGTAACCAGATTGTACTCTATTAGATAAGAGCTAGGTCTGTGTTAAACGTCTGAAGCATGTTGTATCGTTTAAATATCCAGAACTAATAATGTGTGTTTCAAAAAGATTTATCTGATTCACAAAAGTGAATTTTCTGTGCAAATGAAGATAGAACTCGGCTTGAATTAAAGTGTAGAGACTAAAACTTCCACCAACAGTAAGTCGCCGGTACACAAAGTTGCCGGTAGGGGTGTGCCAGGCATAGCTACCTTGCGCACTCGCTCGTTCGTTCATCACCAAACGTGCGTCGAGTCGAAAACACGCCAAAAATTTCATTTTCAACAGGGCGGCGTACTGCCGCATTTCCACCTACATGTAAGACTGTATGTTAGCAATGAACAGCCTCAACAACGGATCAGCCTAAGGAGCGTACGGTGTGCACACTTCATCATTCCGTTGACTTGTGCATTCAAGAAAATATGCACTCGTTTGAATACTTCAATTAAATGAACAATTCGCCACTAGAAAACCCATCTAAACACTAGAGGTTATGTACAGCACGTTGCATCCACCTGTTAAACTGCGAACGTCTCTGACCCACTAAATTGAAATAAAATTGGTTTAAACTGGTTTGGTCTACAGACATCAACTAAATTATTAAAAAATAATTTTTTCTTTTAATAAAATATCATTCGTTCCTTAGCTCTCTGGGGAATTACTATATAAACTATTTCATGATTCCAGAGAAGATTAACGTTTGTTGCACTTACCTTTCTAATAAATATTTCTTTACTAATTATTTTGTAGTTACAGAGAAGAACAACTTATCTGAAACATCTTGTATACTGAGGCAAATACGTGAATTGCAGCGAATGATAGTTTTTACCACACTATTTGTAAACGAGACACTACATGCAAAATCAAGAGTTACATATAAACTGACGTGGGCCGAAAAGTTTTTGAATCTTCTTTACAACTACAGTCCATGTATCAGTGCACCGTCTATAACACGCAGCGGTTTTACAGTGCAATAAATTTCGACCAGCAGTGAATCAGTAAGCATTACTGATATGGAAAGGATTTTTATTTATGTGTGTAAGAATGTAGCTTTGGATTTTTATTTCGTTCCCTTTACATTCATGGAAAAGAAATCTGCACTTCGCTAAATATGTGACATAACACTCACTCCACAGGTTTCAAAATGAATAAGTCCAAAACTTATTCTCACTTCATATCGAAATTCTAGATAACTAATTACATTAGGGGATTTGTCACGCTCAGCGAACAGAAAAATATATCGACATGTAGTAAAATCTATATGTCCACATACAGAGAAAAAAGATTTATTTTTAGACCAGTTTTAATACTATTGGATGAGGTATTTTGAATGCTAATAGAGGGTGTTCATTCATCACCCATCACAGAGCGTAAAATATTTTCTTATACACGGGTATTCAGAACCTAAGGACAAAAGGGACTTCCGCATCACATGTCACTGCCAAGTAACATAGATAGATAAACTTTACCGTACAACGAAAGAACTTCTGCTGTTTGGTTCAGAAGGCAGCTGAAACAAATACGGAATGAGATTAACAGAACGACGTTTCTATTCAAAGACAATAACTACATTGAAGGCATAACAGCTCTTCTTGTCAAATTAATCTCCATCCTGTACAGGTTTTTTTTTTTTTTTTTTAATATCCTCAACGAGCGTGAGGAACTCTGCTTAATGTCGGCAGTAGTGTCGAAGCTATATACTTTGTGAATCCATTTGATCCTACCGAAAGTATGGAGTAACATACGAGCAGTTTGAAGGCTGGCGGAGGAGACCTAATTCACTGTATGGAAGATATTAGAATTGAGAAAACAAAGTTTTCTTCTAAGAATTTTATAGCACAACCTTTGTAAAACGCTCACATACAGTGTTATTAGAGGGAAAAATTCCAAATTCACGACGACACTGAATTCGAAAAATTGTAACTATCACTCTGATCATCACAGAAAAGTAGTGAAGGACTTTTGGCTACAGCAGAGAGACAAAAGCCTAATTGACACAGTTCCCTACCAGTGTCGCCATCAGTTAGTTCAAGGATTTCCTTGCTTCTGTTGCCGTCGAAGGACCTTGTCTTATTGCGGGAGTTTTGGCAGGATTCAGCTTCAGATGGTTTTCATTACAGTAGGTTTTAAATTCTTCTAGAGCTTTAGACAAGGTTTGATCCACCTTCTCAAAACAGTTGACCTTAGCGCTGATTGCACATTCATCAGCATAGACAAAAATCTGTGTTCCTTGAAATATTGGCTGAACGACAATGTATATGTTGAATAACAATGGTGCAAGCACAGTACCTTGCGGTAACCTATTCTTCTGTGTTCTCCATCTGCATCTTTCTCCCTGAAATTCCACAAAGAATCTTCGGGTGGGGAACAGGTTTCTGATATTGCACACTAAGTTGAAGTCTTTAGTATGTCAAACACTTTTGTTACAAGAAGCTGATGAAAACTGCGTCGTAACTCGCAGAGAGGTGAATGAATATAGTGCCTTCAACGAGCCGTTTCATGAAGCCATCCTCGATGTGCTGTGTCAAGTTTAATATCTGTATTGTACAGCCTTTTCCTTCTCCGAAGTCAGCTTGCTGTGTTATAAGAAAAGTCTCTGAAAGATTAGCCTTAGGTACCTCTGTCACTTCTGGATTGAGACATTCACCCGTCTCAGGGTAGTCCTTCGCCCAGTGGACGCCCTAACGTACTGCAACTGTAATAAAAAAACGTCCTATGGGGAGGCTTCTCTAATGACCCCCAGAAAGTTGATGTAAGACATGTTGTACTGATCTATCTCGATGATGAGAATGTTCGACATCCATGCCTGGTATGTTACCATATCTCTCTCCATTTCAAAGAGCTTACACAGAAGCCGGCAACTCCACCACTTGCCAGCCATTAGTCTGTAGCATAGAGTCGAGCCACCATGAAATGACGTCATATCTGAAATGCAAGACCAGTTCGTCCCGATGGCCAATCGGCTTAGAGTGGCACCCAGTACACATGCAGTAGCATTCTGTACACCCCCAAAATTAGGCGCAAATTTAATCACGCGCTCCCTCGACAATGCAACAAGTAAAATTCGTTATTTCTTATCTGTACTGGAACTGCAGTTTTAATGTCCAATCATGTAACGTCCTTCCCAAAAAGGAAAATTACACTACTGGCCATTAAAATTGCTACACCAAAAAGAAATGCAGATGATAAACGGGTATTCATTGGACAAATATGTTATACTAGAACTGACATGTGATTACATTTTCACTCAATTTGGGTGCATAGATACTGAGAAAGCAGTACCCAGAACATCCACCTCTGGCCGTAATAACAGCCTTGATACAACTGGGCATTGATTCAAACAGAGCTTGGATGGCATGTAGAGGTACAGCTGCCCATGCAGCTTCAACACGATACCACAGTTCATCAAGAGTAGTGACTGGCGTATTGTGACGAGCCAGTTGTTCGGCCACCATTGACGAGACGTATTCAATTGATGAGAGATCTGAAGAATGGGCTGGCCAGGGTAGCAGTGGAATATTTTCTGTATCCAGAATGGCCCGTACATGACCTGCAAGATGCGGTCGTGCATTTTCCTGTTGAAATGTAGGGTTTCGCAGGGATAGAATGAAGGGTAGAGCCACGGATCGTAACACATCTGAAATGTAACGTCCACCGTACGAAGTGCCGGCAATGCGAACAAGAGGTGACCGAGACGTGTAACCAATGGCACCCCATACCATTACGCCGCGTGATATGCCCGTATGGCGATGACGAATACACGTTTCCAATGTGCGTTCACCGCGATGACGCCAACACGGATGTTACCATCGTGATGCTGTAAACAGAACCTGGATTCATCCGGAAAAATGACGTTTTGCCATTCGTGCACCCAGGTTCGTCGTTGAGTACACAACTCTGTGACGCAGCGTGAAGGGTAACCGCAGCCATGGTCTCTGAGCTCACAACCCATGCTGCTGCAAACGTCTTCGAACTGCTCGTGCATATGGTTGTTATCTTGCAAACGTCCCCATCTGTTGACTCAGGGATCGGGACGTGGCTGCATGATCCGTTACAGCCATTCGGATAAGATGCCTGTCACCTCGACTGCTAGTGATACGAGGCCATTGGGATCATGCACGGCGTTCCGTATTACCCTCCTGAACCCACCGATTCCATATTCTGCTAACAGTCATTGGATCACGACCAACGCGAGCAGCAATGTCGCGATACGATAAACCGCAATCGCGATAGGCTACAGTTCGACCTTTATCAATGTCAGAAACGTGATGGTACACATTTCTCAACACGAGACATCACAACAACGTTTCACCAGGAAACGCTGATCAACCGCTGTTTGTGTATGAGAAATCGGTTGGAAACTTTCCTCATGTCAGCACGTTGTAGGTATCGCAACCGACGCCAACTTTGTGTGAATGCTCCGAAAAGCTAATCGTTTGCATATCACAGCATCTTCTACCTGTCGGTTAAATTTCTCGTCTGTAGCACGCCATCTTCGTGGTGTCGCAATTTTAACGGCCAATAGTGTATCTTACTTTTTCGAGGAGCAGGTTGTCCAATCGTGCCTGAAATGGTGTTCCCTTTGAATATGCAGCAAGTGTCATACCTAATGTCTTATTTAATGTCAGACAAAAGCAAAGTATCGAACCATTGTTCATGTTGAATAAGCAAGAATGGTAGTTGTTACGTTTTTCAGTTATTCATGAAACAGAGCAAATTGAAGCACGAGACAGTGGTGAGTCGGCGACTGCAGAGACAGCAACAGGCAGTACAGCAACCGCGGCGGCCTGTGGCAAGCAGGGTGGAGGGAGGGGTGTGGGTGGGACGGATGGCTCGCGGCGAGTCCCCGGTGACGGCATAGTTAGCGCGAGTGGCGCGGCGCGCGCCTGTCGGCTCGGCAACCCGCCATTCCTCGGCCGGCGACGACTGCGGCGTTCCGCGCGCGCCACGCACACGCCGCGACGGCGGCCGACGCGACGCCCTGCGACGCCACTGGGCGCCGCCAGCGCCGAGGAATGACGCGTCGCCACGCACTGCGCCGCGCCGCGCTGCACGCCCCACCCCTTCACCGCACGGCGCTTCTTACCTCACTTGCATGCCTACTCTGCTATGTGGAGGACGTGGCCGAACGTTTGCCAAATTATATCCATGTGGCGAAATCCTACAAAAAATAATAAACATAAAATTTGTTTGGAAAGAAAGTAGGAGGTATTAACAAATGAACTGGATGTTCTTTTACTAAGCACAGCAGACAAACAGTTAGCCATCCCAGGAGACATAACACTAGTACAGTGTAACCCTACGTCTAGCTTTTTTAATGTCCTGTATTCGGCTAAGAAGAGCACCCGGACTTCTTAAGGGAGGTAGGACGTCAAACGGGCTAACTTGGAGCAGGAGAGGTACCACAGGACATTTTAATTTCCACTGTCTATACTTTTACAAATAAATTCATAAAACTTTAACAGCATGACCAGGAAGGATTCAGGATTCATGCTCATAGCAGTCGAAGCTCAAAAACGTAACAAAACACATTTTTTTACATGTGAAATTTCATCAATTTTTCACGTACAAAATACTGGCTGCGTTTGTTGCTATAGGTACACTTTTCTTCCTAAGTATGAGAGATTCTTCGATGACTTTTGTTCAGCATACAAACCATAGTTACAGGTGTATGAAACTCTAGAAGTTATTTAATTTATGAAAAAATAAATGGACTGTTACATTTTAAACTTCATGTTTAGAAAAAAAACTGAAGTTTTACAGTTCATTATCTCAGTTTTTTCCACAGTTTTTTAATAGATTTGGAAAATTCTAGAGTTTCATACACCTGTAACTACTGTTTGTATGCTATGAAAAATTCATCGAACAATTTCTCTTGTTTAGGAAGAAAAGTGTACCTATAGCAACAAATGCAGCCAGTAATAAGTGAAAAAGTGATGAAATTACACATGTAAAAAAAAGGTATTTTGCTACGTGTTTGAACTTCCACTGCGATGAGTGTGAGTCCTTAATCCTTCCTGGTCATGGTGACTAAGTTTTATGTATTTATTTATAAAAGTATAGACAGTAGAAATTAAAATGTCCTGTGGTGACTCTCCTGCTCCAAGTCGGCCCGTTTGACGTCCTACCCCCCTTATCCCTTTGAGACCAGACAATATGAATAAAGTACAAAATTTTAAACTTTTTTACAGATTTAACCTTCATTGTCCTTATAAGCAACGAATTCAAGAAGAAGTTGTCAAAAAGTGAAAAATCTCTTGTTTTGGAGATGGTTTCACTTTGGAACCATTGCAGCATACATCTATAGACTTCCATTCATTTCCTGTGGAAGCAGCATAATAAATATCGGGTGATCAAAAAGTCAGTATAAATTTGAAAACTGTATAAATCACAGAATAATGTAGATAGAGAGGTACAAATTGACACACATGCTTGGAATGACATGAGGTTTTATTAGAACCAAAATAATATAAAAGTTCAATAAATGTCCGACAGATGGCGCTTCATCTGATCAGAATAGCAATAATTAGCATAACAAAGAAAGACAAAGCAAAGATGATGTTCTTTACAGGAAATGCTCAATTTGTTCACCATCATTCCTCAACAAAACCTGTAGTCTAGGAATAATGTTGTTAACAGCACTGTAAAACATGTCCGGAGTTATGGTGACGCATTGGCGTCGGATGTTGTCTTTCAGCATTCCTAGAGTTATCGGTCGATCACGATACACTTGCGACTTCAGGTAACCCCAAAGCCAATAATGGCACGGACTGAGGTCTGGGGACCTGGGAGGCCAAGCATGACGATAGTGGCGGCTGAGCACACGATAATCACCAAACGGCGCGTGCAAGAGATTTTTCACGCGTCTAGCAATATGGGGTGGAGCTTCATCCTAATAAAACCCCATGTCATTCCAAGCATGTATGTCAATTTTTACCTCTCTATCTACATTTTTTCGTGATTTATTAAGTTTTCAAATTTATACTGACTTTTTGATCACCCGGTATTTCCGCGGGTGATTCACAGCTTACATCAACTTTTGGTTCGACCTATTCGTACATAGCTGCTCATTTCTGTACGATGTAAGCCCTCTTATTTGTGAGCGTATCATCATCATTGCCGTCACCAACATCGTCATAAACTGCATTTTCAGTGAGTAGTTCAGGACCTGGCAAAGGAGCTGAACTTCATGGAGAACATTCATAGAAGCATCCTCAAGGTCACATTCCGCCTCAGATGTCTCTGAATCCAAATCACTCTGGAGTTATTCCTCTCAAACACGGACGTTTAGATTACGGCTGACGTCTTAAAATGTCCATGAACACCTAATACCTTAAACAAATTACAGTCCTAAATGACAAGAAAGAACTGGCATAAAACTTAATAACGTTACATCCAATAACAAAATTAATTATAAAAATACATGCTGATCCAGCGGCTTCCTGTCGAAACCACTCATAAAGGCCGTAGTTCAAACCAATGTTTACCTTACAATAACTTCAGAATACTTACTTTGGTTGTTAATTATGTAACAAAAATGTTCTAGCACAAATCTCCTGAAACCACGTAGCAAACACCGCGCGCCGACTGTTGCTTTGGACCATATATGCGATGTTCCATTTCACTGCATTCCTAGAAGTATCTCAGTGTACCGCTTGGAGTCTCCGCCGTGCAGTAGCATTAACAAAATCATGGTTTGAGGCAGAAATCACTGGTACGAAAGGGGTAAAGTATACTGTATGCAGTTGAATGCACTTATTCTTTATTGTTTCTCGTGGAGTAACCGAACTTCGATGTGTATAGTGGCTTGGTGGGTACGTATGTAAATGCAGGGCAACAAAAATTTCACATGTTTGTTGAGTTCACGGAAGAAGGTCAGCTGAACTGGCAGATGCTGTAAGGTAGACACGAAATGTCTCGCCAAACCAAATAGTATTAAGTTATAAATGTGATGCAGCCCCCTCCGTATTGCTTCTCCGGCTACTGTTAGGATATGCCCAATTATGGTGTGCACAGGCAAAGACGCATTAGTCTCTCTTTCCCTGCTCCGTACGAGAATCGGATGGGTAAAAACTCAATGCAAAGTACCTTTTACCCTGAACCACGCATAAGCTGGATGAGAATGTTGATGTGGATACGGATGTAGCAGACGTTGGAGTGGAATACATTACTTCAAAGGTATGTTTCTGTCGCAAGGAAACGAACATGACTCTTTTATGGTTGACGTATCAAGTAATATGTAAAGTAGTTACAACACAGGATTCGTTTGCAGGGGAGCTGGGAAGATGAAGTCTCTAGCTAACGTGACGTCGTAGTTTCTCGATATTTCCTTTAAGCACGTCTTTATATGGTAATATATGGGAACTAACAACACCCGATAATAAATTGGTCATACCAAGGAGACATCACTCTAATTCTTTCAGTCTCACTGGCTGCAATCCAGTACATTAATTCTTACTGTGTCTTACGAGCAACCGAAGCATTTTTCCTCGGTGGACACTTCATGTACACGTTTGAATGTTCAATCTCTTTGCGCGATGCAAATGCGCTGTCATCTGTTGTGCCCCACAATAAAATAGTGAACAAGTGAAGGTGGCTGTCTGCAGCAACTTGTCAACGTCAGGAAAGAAGGAAGTGGTTGGTTAGTTATACTCCACTATGTAATGGAATGTTATTATTGTTATTTTGAGGGGTAACCATTTAATAATTATTATTACTCGGTGGTGGTGGTTAGTGTTTAACGTCCCGTCGACAACGAGGTCATTAGAGACGGAGCGCAAGCTCGGGTTAGGGAAGGATTGGGAAGGAAATCGGCCGTGCCCTTTCAAAGGAACCATCTCGGCATTCGCCTGAAACGATTTAGGGAAATCACGGAAAACCTAAATCAGGATGGCCGGAGACGGGAATTATTACTCGGAACGATGCCATATGCAGCTAAGTCATAACACCCCTTGTATCCCCCCAACCGTAATAGATACAAAGATGCCGTTTGGACAGTGAATTGCAGGGACAGGGGCTACTTGAATACACTACATCACATTTCATGTTTGTGCTATTTTTTATTACTGATATATGAGGCCACCTTTTTTTTTTTTTTTTTAAATGGAACCCAATGTTAGATTTTAGCGTAACATGATGGGCTTAAAAGACGGTTTCAAATATGTGTATATAATAATATTTAGATGAACAGTTTTTGCGACACAGACATGTTCCCGCATCGTGTTCGTCCTTCGAAGCGGCGTTGTCCAATGCGACCTTTCCTGTTCTGTAAAGAACATGGTAAACGTCGCGAGTCCGTCCTTACACAAACACGCCCACCAACACGCCCATTTACCAGACAACAGTAATACATTCTGCTATATTTTGCCCAAAAATTAACTGATGAAGTCGCGCAAATATAATCGGTTATTTGACAACTGTGATACCAAAATAGCAGACAACATACCGTATTAAAATACTACAAGATGTTAATACATTTTAAGTAAGAGAAATACAAATGTAAATGAGGAGGCCCTTATTGGTCACAATTATTTCGCACATATTTGTTTTTTATTTGAAAATATTTATTACTGGTCACAATACGAAGCAAATACACACAAAGATGCAAAATACATACTGTACATGATACAAAACTTTTCTGAAGCATGTGCTCAGAATGCTTCCCCTCTGTTGCAATGCACATTTGTAGTCCCCATTCGAATGATTTATCAGCGCCTGCGAGGGTGTCACGTGAGACAACAGTGCACGCTTCGATGATACGTTGCTTCATATAGACTGGCGTAGTTGGTATTTGATCATACACTTTATGTTTTATTGCTCCCCACAGAAAAAAAGTCAAGAGTGGTAAAATCAGGAGACCGGCCTGGCCACTTCACTTCAGCACGTCGTCCTATCCAACAATCCGGGAACGTTTCATTTAACAGCTCTGTAGCCACGCGGGAATAGTGAGCAGGACAGCCGTCATGTTGGAACCACATGCACTGACGCGTAGTTAGTGGTACCTCTTCCAGCAAAATGGGCAGAACGTTTCGCAGGAACTGTGCATAGTTATTGCCATTTAGTATACCCGGAATGACGTACGGCCCCACAATGACATTTCCGACGATGCCCCACCACACGTTAACACTCCACGGTTGGTGATGCTGCACCTGTCGAAGCCAATGAGGGTTCTCTATGGACCAGTAAATGCAAATGCAATACGCAAATTCACATTACCGTGGTTGGTGAAAGTCGCTTCATCAGTAAAAAGAACACATTGAAAAAACGTTGGATCATCTTATAGGCGCTGCGGAACAAACCGGCAAAATTCCTGGCGCCGTTCAAAACCCATGCCGGAGAGTGCTTGATATAATGATAGGTGAAACGGGTGAAATCTATGCCGGTGCAATATGCGTGGAACACTTCTCTGAATTATACCGCATTCCGAGGCAACACGTCGCGGCGAAACAGTAGTGTCGTTATGCCCCAAGGCTACAACGCCCTCTTAATGTACTTCGCCAGTTGCAGTTTTCTGCCTTATCCTCTGTATGGCGTTCCATGATCCCGATTCAAGTAGTTTCTTGCAAATACGTGGAAGAAGCTGGCGCGTAGGAAACTCCCGATCAGGATACAGCTCTCCATATTGCTTTGTTGCTCTAACAGCATTTCTTCCACTTTCACCATTCACTAGAAGCATATCTAACTTTTCTTCGTTGGTGTACATGTCTGCTCCAATAAATTGTGACAGAAATGCGATGCTTCATTACCCCAGCAGCACATTTATATCCCTCTCTCCACCTACCTTGCGGCCTTATCGGGAAGCAGCAAAACAACGCCTTCCCTGTTAAGTTCCTCAGTGGTCAGCAGGAAAGGTCGCATTGGACAACGCCGCTTCGAAGGACGAATACGATACGGGAACATATCTGTGTCGCAGAAACTATTCGCCTAAGTATTATGATATACACATATTTGAAACCGTCTTTTTAAGCCCATCATGTTTCGCTAAAATCTAGCATATGGTTCCATTTAAAAAGAAACCAAAGGTGGCCTCATATATCTGTAATAAAAAATAGCACAAACATGAAATGTGATGTAATGTATTCAAGTAGCCCTTGTCCCTGCAATTCACTGTCCAAACGGCATCTTTGTATCTATTACCGTTGGGGATATACAAAGTGTGTTATGACTTAGCTGCCCCACCCTATATATATAGGGTGAGGCAGCTAAGTCATAATGGCAACTATTTACTCACAGCCGATACAAAAGAGTTATGTTACTGTCCGTCAAAGTAGTTACCAGCGTTGTGCAGAATCCGTTGTCATCGATGTGGAAGTTGTAGTATACCGTTAGCAGAGCCTGTTCTGTTGATGGTGCGAATGGAGCGATCTACTACATGTCGAATCTCTGGACTAGTTCTGAAGCGAATGCCACGAAGTGGTTCCTTCATCTTCGGAATCAAATCGAAATCACAAGGACTAAAGTCCGGGGAGTATGGTGGATGGTACAGTACCTCCCAGTCCCATCGACCGAACAGAGTAGCCACAGCTCGCGCTGTGTGAGCCCGCGCATTGTCGTGCAATATGATGAGTGGGTTGCGCAAAAAGTGTCGGTGCTTCTTTCCCAAAGCTGGTCCCAGGTGATGCTCCAAAACCGAACAGTAATACTGTGCATTGACAGTCTCCCGTGGACGAACGTAATGCGTTAGGATAACACCATCACAGTCATACACGAGAATCACCGTATCTTTAGACCGCTCCATTAGCACCATCAAGAGAACAGGCTGTGCTAACGGTATGCTACGCCTTCCACATCGACGGCAACGAGTTCTACACAACGCTGGTGGCTACTTTGAAGGAAAGTAACAGGTGAAAACATGTAACTCTTCTGTATCGGTTGTGAATAAATAGTTGCCACTTTTTAAGTTCCAACCCTCGTATACATCTTATTGTATATATATATATATAGCTTTTAAAAATTTGCCTTCCTCCAGAAGCAGTTCACGTCTGTAACGCTTTATACTTTCTAAGAGAGTAAGAGGTGTGCCGTGAAATCATCTAAGGGATACGCTCCCATATTTACGTATTGAAAGAGGGAAAGTGCCACCAAATTTTTAAAAGTAAGCCCTACCCAGCTGAAGCGATTCATATACAAATAAATCTCGTACGCATGCAAAACTTCGGTGTTTCTGATTAATATATTTCACCAGCTACTTTAAACAGTCCCAGATAGGGTGTCTTAGCAGACCATTAGAAATGTGAAACGGAGTTTAAAAGTTTGTGAGAACAGGAACATAAGTGTGTAGCCCTGAGAACACGGCTGTTGTCACCTTGGAAGACGGGAGTGTCCACAGGATACCAATCACTAAAATGTAGAAGAAACGGCTACACTTAGTCAGTGGGAATATTGAAATAAACATGCTTGTTGACGCTCACGGCTACCTCAAAGAGCAAGGCCTCCACTCAAGTAATATCAAATTTCTGTGTTGGTTGTGCAATTTAAGACGTGCAGACTTCTGTGACGCTGTGAGCAATGGCGTTCTGCGAGGTTCCCGACTCCATTCATTCAATGAGTGAGGTTTCCTTTGCACTGTTTGCTTGGAAAATGGTTGCGACGGACCTGCATCCACTGACTTGTGCAACTCCTCATTTCGTTTCCGACAAGTCCTTTTAATTTTCAACACCCTTCTTTATCATCATCTTCAATTCTCTACGTTTTTAGTTTTCCCACACTCACTTCCATAAGGTTTCTTCTTAGCGAATCTGTCTTATGCAAGTTTCAACAGGAGGCTCTCCATCAAGTCCTATTCTGAATATCTTCCTTCCCTGTTTGTGTGTTCGTCCTCTTCTAATGTTGTCAATCATTCCAGTTCTTCCAATCTGTTCCTTCCATTCCTTCCACACTGCTCTCTATAATTGTTTGTTGCAGACGATTCCTACGCGATATACGGGGGTTGGACAAAAACATGGGAACACAGTGTGAGCTGTTTGTTTGAAACAACTGCAGATGCTAACGAACTCTGCAGGTTACGTAGTTGTATATGACATAGTAAATCTATGTCCCAACTCATTTAGGATAGGTGTTGAACTTAATATATGACTTAGAAGACACAGGCTAAATCCCACTACTCTTCGCGACCAGAAGAGAAGAAAATTTCCTATAGCGTCTTTGATGAGCTATTTTTTGTTGTTGCCCCACCCCCTCCCTCCATACGGGCGTGGGGTAGGTAATCAGTAAAACAAACGTCCCGCTTTTCAACCAAAAGGTTTAAAGGTAGGTAATCACGCAATAATAGAATTAAAACGTGAAACATTTAAAATAAAAACAAGGAGAATTGCATAGATGGTATTCATAAAAAAAACTGCAACTACCTTCATTTTTAGTAAGAACGCAAATTAAAAGATAAAAAATAAAAATTAAAAGAAGTTTTAAAAGATGTACAAACAAATGACTATCTTAAAGTGAAACGTCGAACTTTTACTAACAGCTGGAGAAACTGACCTGGGACGAAAAACGCAGGGTTGTAGTGTGTGTACGTAAGCGTAGAGGCTCGTTGTGTTCTAACTATGGAAATGAGAGTAAGTATTGGTGTGGATAGTCGTAAACAGAGTGTATGAGATTTGGATGTGAGTAGAGTTGTAATAGTATGAAGAAAGCGATAGGATGAATTGAGAGAGAGAGCCCTGATGTGGCATGGGGATACATAGGGAGTGAATCCACATTGGTCCGAATTTCAGTTTCTGGGAGGGAGAGTCAGTTGAGGTTTGTTTGAGAGAGGATATGGAGTGTGTGTACGTGCAGAATTGATGGAATGTGTCGTAATTGGTGTGAAAGGATTGGGAATTACAGGCGAAGCAGCGGAGTTATTGGATTCGAAGCCGGGATTGCTGTTGGATGTACAGAAGTGTTAGTGCAACTGGGACGAAGTGGGAATTTGATCAGGTTGTGCAGGATCTACAGAAAGGAAAGTAAACGGACGTGGGAGGCAAGGCCGAGTGTGTTACAGTTTAGGATTTCGTACAGGTGACAAAACTTTAGTGGATCATGTGTCAGTGCACACTGGCTTAGCAGACTAAACGTCAATTCAAGGTTTTGTAGGTGTGGAATATAGTAGATTAGTATAATGCTCATGTATGGCCAGATAATACAAGGTTTGGCCAGAAAGTAAGTTCCAATCATTCGCGAAATGGAAGCTACATTGAAAATCAGAAAAGTTTTATTTGCGACAGTTAGCTCCACTTTCCAGTTACTTCTCTACATAGTCACCGCTCCAGCTGGGACTCCTGTTTCAACGTTATACCAACTTTGCAATAATCTCGTCATAGAAGGCAGCCGCCTGTGCTTCCCACCAATTCTCTACGCTCATCTATAGCGCGTTGTCTGTGAGAAAATGTTGTCTTCATAGCCAGTAGTTAATGTGAGGAGAGATGAAACACAGAGGGAGCCAATTATCAGCTGTTGTGCGGGTGATCGAACACTTCCCATGGAAAACGCTGCAGGAGCATTTTCATTGCCCCTGCAGATTGCGACAGACAATTGTCACCGTATAACAGTTCTGTAACGTGGACTGCATAACATCGGGCGAAATCTCTCACCAGGACATCATATTTAGCGGGAGACACTATTTTCTACGCATTTTTATGTGCTCACCATGCGCTCAGAATTGAAAACAGCGAAGCGATGCAACTAACAGGGGTACTAGAAACACTGTCGAAAACATGTGCAAATCTTGTAAGCGTAGGCTTCCGCGGCCGTTGTCTTCTTCAATAAAATTCTTCAGGCTATCTGACCGCATCGTCATAATTTAAAATGCGCCAACGTTTCGGCCAGCGTTGCAGCTAGCTTTCATCAGGGCCTTACGTTAACTTCTAAATGAACACACTTGGTTCCTTAAATAGCTGCACGAGAAAACCGTGTCGTTACTTGATTGGCTGTAAAAGGAGGAGGAGGAGGGGTGAAAGGTATGCTTTATTGGTGTTTCCTTTATTACCTGTCATTGGTTGAAATAGCTGTTTTCTATTGGTCTTTATATTAATCCACCCCATTGGAGGAGACGGACGAATAGCGAACAGGTGATGGCTGTGACGTCACATTGTTTCCATGCTGTCCAGAAGCCGGCTGCGGCGTGCCATTGCTTTGTGTGCTCGCGACCACTACTGCGGCTCTCCGCGTGTCTGCATGGGCCGCCACGGCTCTGCCGCCGCTCCGTAGCCCTGCTATTGCAGGCAGCCAAGACCTCGGAAGCTTGTACCCGTCCTCTCTATTCATGTTGGCGGGTCTTTTGGCTATTTCTATCGCCTCTCTAATCTTTCTTTTGAAAGTGAGAGGCAGTTTCGCCAGGACGCGGGCTTCTTGAAAAAATATTGGTTTCCCGCACTCGTCTCGGTGTTCCGCCACTGCTGACTTAGTGTGTTGTTTCAGGCGGATATATCTTTCATGTTCCGAGAGCCTTGTGCTAATCGGACGTCCCGTCTCACCTATGTAGACTAATCCACACGCACAACCAATTTCATACACGCCAGCTGTGTGTAGTTTGTCAACTGCATCCTTGGTAGAACCGAGCATGTCTGATATTTTGTTTCTGCTTCGGAAAATTGGTTTGATGTCGGCTTTTCGTAGAATTTTTCCAATACGTTCGGTGACCCCTTGTACATATGGTAACACAGCAATGCTCTGTGCCTCCTTCTCCTCTTCCCTATTAGTCTTCTCCCTTGTCGACATGCTGCTGTCTATCATCTGCTTCCCATAGCCATTAGTTCCGAAGGTGGACCTGAGGCGTTCAAGTTCTGTCTTCAGATGTTCTTCGTCGCTTATCCTGTACGCTCTCTTCGTTAGCGTGTGCAGGGCGGACTTCTTCTGCGTGGGGTGATGGTGGGAGGAGGCGTGAAGGTACCTGTCCGTATTGGTTGGTTTCCTGTACACTTTGTGGCCAAGTTTACCATCAGGTTTTCGATAAACTTCCACGTCGAGAAAAATCTTTATTAGATATTCACAGTGGTTTCCGTTTCATGACCGATCGGAACTTACTTTCCGAATATCCCTCGTAGTTTCAGTTTGCAGATAAAGTATTACAGTTTGCATTAGTACAGGAGTTGCAGGACGTGTAATGGATCTTTCTGTATCTTTCCACATTAGATTAAGACAATAAGATTCCAATAGCTCCACCTACCTTGGTATGTGCATATCTTACAATTATTTTCATAATATGATATCGTTATCTTCGTACAGAAGTTGCTGGGAATGAGATACTTTTACGGTAGTTAAAATAGGATAAAGCTTTTATTTCATATAACACTGCGTCGGTAGTTCATTGCGATGTTAGCTATTTTTATTATAAAACCGTTTCTCCAGAGAAAATAACAGTTTGCCTTTTTCCGGTGTTGCGTAATCTTCCTTGCGCCTGTCACGTTTATACGATAACTCATATACGACTTTCGTTAAACTAAAGTCAGTCTTTAAGACTTTCTAGCTGACCAGTACATATTAACCTATCACAAAACAAATTTAAGGTTCTCTAATTCATAATGTAATCTGCAGATGAGCGAGCTTAACTGCGCCATTCCGAACACTGTGGTATCGAACTTAACACTGCCTGTTTGGTAGGAATCACATCCATAGGCGTTAATACGCAACATTAGCGATGATGAAAGAAGTGATTCGTGTCTCCTTACAATACAAACGATCATCTAAAGTTAACTACAAAAAACTAAAAGTTAACCGAACTATCAGTTTAATAAGTCACGACTGCAAAATACTAACGAGAATTCTTTACAGACGAATGAAAAAACTGGTAGAAGCCGACCTCGGGGAAGATCAGTTTGGATTCCGTAGAAATATGGGAACACGTGAGGCAGTACTGCCCCTACGACTTATTTTAGAAACTAGATTAAGAAAAGGCAAACCTACGTTTCTAGCATTTGTAGACTTAGAGAAAGCTTTGGACAATGTTGACTGGAATACTCTCTTTCAAATTCTGAATGTGGCAGGGGTAAAATACAGGGAGCGAAAGGCTATTTACGATTTGTACGGAAACCAGATGGCAGTTATAAGAGTCGAGGGACATGAAAGGGAAGCAGTGCTTGGGAAGGGAGTGAGACAGGGTTGTAGCTTCTCCCCGATGTTATTCATTTATATTGAGCAAGCAGTAAAGGAAACAAAAGAAAAATTCGGAGTAGGTATTAAAAACCGTGGAGAAGAAATATAAACTTTAAGGTACGACGATGAGATTGTAATTCTGTCAGAGACAGCAAAGGACTTGGAAGAGCCGTTGAACGGAATGGACAGTATCTTGAAAGGAGGATATAAGATGAACATCAACAAAAGCAAGACGAAGATAATGGAATGTAGTCGAATTAAGTCGGGTGATGCTGAGTGAATTAGATTAGGAAATGAGACACTTAAAGTAGTAAAGGAGTTTTGCTATTTGGGGAGCAAAATAACAGATGATGGTCGAAGTAGAGAGGATATAAAATGTAGACTGGCAATGATAAGGAAAGCGTTTCTGAAGAAGAGAAATTTGCTAACATCGAGTATAGATTTAAGTGTCAGGAAGTCGTTTCTGAAAGTATTTGTATGGTGTGTAGCCATGTATGCAAGTGAAACATGGCTGATAAATAGTTTTGACAAGAAGAGAATAGAAGCTTTCGAAATGTGGTGCTACAGAAGAATGCTGAAGATTAGATGGGTAGATCATATAACTAATGGGGAGGTACTGAGTACGATTGGGGAGAAGAGGAGTTTGTGGCACCACTTGACTAGAAGAAGGGATCGGTTGGTAGGACATGTTCTGAGGCATCAAGGGATCACCAATTTAGTATTGGAGGGCAGTGTAGAGCGTAAAAATCCTAGAGGGAGACCAAGAGATGAATATACTAAGGAGATTCAGAAGGATGTAGGATGCAGTACGTACTGGGAGATGAAGAAGCTTGCACAGGATAGAGTGGCATGGAGGGCTGCGTCAAACCAGTCTGAGGACTGAAGACCACAACAACAACAACAACTATAAAATGACATTCTAATTACTTCGTAATACTACGGTATTGGGAGGGCTTCCCATGCTATGTTACATAGTAGACAACGATTATTTTGGTTATTGTTATAAATTTCCCACGACAACTGCGTGAATGTAGCACCTAGTTGTCTCGTTCCACCTTGCGTCGTCATAGATCTGCTGTTTTATCCTCGCTCAACGGTGGTGAAATCTGTAGGAGTAAAAAAAAGGCTCAAAGAACCACGAATGCTACGTTCTGGAGTCAGGTCGCTAAAATGGTACAATAAATAGTTGTTGGTATTGTTGACATGATTCTATGTGAGCAGCGGACGTTGGGCACCGGTCTGGCAGATATTGGGACAAGCTGGTTATACGAGGCCGTGTCTCTGTGTGTTGCACACACGGTGCACAGCACGCGGCCCGCAGCGCGCACTGTCGTGCGGGTAGCGGCCCCTGGCGGCGCCGGCGGTGCCTCGGCTGCGCGCCGCGGGGCGCTGCGAAATGACAGTTAAACACATTAGTGCGTGCTTAATTAGAACACGCACTCTGCTATGCAGAGCGCCGCTGCCCGCTGTAATCCACTGTACAAATTAGGGCGGCCCTCGGTCCGGCCCCCACCATTCACGCCATCTGAAAGCCCGACAGATTAAACGCAGTAAAATGTTTTTTGTGTTATTTAAAGCCACCGTAATAAGACTTTTTAACTCCCAATCCCGCTGCGCTCTCAAAGAGTCCAGAACGACTAATTAATGTTAATTGCCGGAGACAGATAAATGGAGTTTCCGTATCTAAAAAGAAGTGCAGATTAATCGCGTGCGCAGCCGAGGAAGTGCAGAATGGTGCACCGCGTCGAGTGCCTTTTTTTTTTTCCTACTTTGTTCCGCCTGCTAATTACAACACTACGCAGTCATGCTTAAATCCCGCTGCAACGGAAAACAACATAATTTAGATTTTAATTTCTGTTTTGAGGTGCCGGTTATGTGTGTTGCCGATGTAATGATTCGAATTTCATTAAAATATTTATTGCCGTGTTGCGTTCTTTTATAAATTTTATACGGTCCTGAAGGTGCACTGTTGCTCAACGATTCTTTAAATATTTTATTAAATTAAATAATTTTGTCAGAAACGTCAACGTCACATATGTTTTATTTTACTCAAAGACAGAATACACATGAGTGACTCGTATATACTGAAATAATTTCTATCAAGGTTCCTTCACGTCCATGCATGATGGATAGTGATGTACGAAACAGTGGCGTCTTTCCCATTTATGTCTTAATTTACATCTGCGCACTGAGTCTGACATTGTACTTGCGTACGTACTTAAAGCACGATATCCTCATTAGTAAAAACTATACTGAAATTGCCGAAATATCTGCACAAGTCTTTGTAAGTGTAGTAGTAAATCTATTACAAAAAGTCCACTAAATGGTTTACTGAAGTATACAATCCATATTAAATATTTTTCAGACAGTTTGTCGTAATTGGAGCACACTACCCTGCTTCTCTGTTCGTGTGAAAACGGATGGAGACGGAAAATCTTTACTTGTCGAGTTGCAGTAGCTCATTTTCATACAGCACATTTTGGTGCTTATTACGAATAGCACACTTAAAGATCTGAGTAAAATGGTACTTTTTCGTGATTTATATTCTACGAATGTTGTACAGTCGTTCGCATACATTGTTTTTTCTCCCTTGTTTACATTCAACAGCCGTATCCTTTCCTATTAGTACAGAACTCCGTCGATATTATTCCTACGTTAATTGATTAAGAAGGATGGGGTTCATAGCACGTCCTTGGTATTCGCTCCCACGTAACAAATAGCGGTATTGTAAATGTTCGCATGTTCGCTATAACTTTTCACTTTCCTTGTAATATCTTGTACCAGGAATGAGTCTCCCTCTTGCCGCTGTTCTCATATTGGAATACGAAGTCTCCACGAATTACGCTATGATTATTTCGACTAGGTGTTGTTTCGGAATTTTTAAAACTGTCTGCGAAATAACCGGTATCACGTAATTTTGGTGTATTTGAAGTTCATAGAAAACGAAATAATACCAATTTTAAAACAAATATCTATTTATCAAAGTCAGTAATGGAGGTTATTGTTAAGAAATGTTTTCACAGGCAGTATGGTTCTGCTACGTCCTGTTGAAAAATAAAACTCTCAGCATGTTCTAAACTGGGGAAAAAGTCGCAATGAAAGAGTATGAGGGAGCACTAGCTACCCAGGGCAACCATATAAATCGCTGAAATTATAACTGGCGGCCAGGTAAAATTTTCGTTTCGATGCAAGGTGACATGTGTCAAGAGTTTCTCTATTATTTCTTCTCAAGATATAATCTTGTGGAATCGGATGAATCTTTCCGAAACACCTTCTACTTTACCAACTTTTTCTTTTTCTTACATTTTAAAATTGTGAAATACGACTACAAATACGAAATGTTTATTACCTTTTTTATTACTTTATTATTGAATGAAACTTTTTCTCATGAAAGAGAGTTCCCTAGTTTTAGGCGTCGAGCTGTTCATATTATACCCTGTTGGAATATTTTGCAGTTTTTCCTACACATTGTGTAAATCACCTTCCCTTTTGTTGTTAGTATCCAGCTGTCAGCAAGAACACGGTGAAGATAATATCATCCTCGTCATACTTTACTTGTTATTCAGACATTCACAAATAATTTTTTATTTAAACTGAATTCAGTTTTCTATCATAAATTTTGTTCATGTTCTTTGGGAAATCTAACAAATGTCCTACGTATTCAATTATTACGTTAATATACAATACTCCGTACTCCTTATCCAGTCCAAAATGTTTTGAGACAGTATGAATTTTTAACATACCACGTTTTACAGTCGAACTAAATAGTATAAAGTAATTTTTCCTGTCCCCATACAGATTCTTTACCCCATACAGGTAGCTCTGAATATTTGTGACTATGAATTTTTAATGGCTGTGATAATACTTGTAAGATTTAAAGGAAAAACTTTGGGAAGATGCGATATGTAATAGATGCACGAATAATTCACTTCCTTACTATTACATACTACATGCGCCCCACTTTTTCATTTTAAATTTTACAGGTATTGTCAAAGGTATTAAAATTATACAATCACAAGTCTTTATAACTATCTCTTTGATATTAGGAATCTGTATGGGGCTAGGAGGAATTATTTTAATCTTCTTAATCCGATTTAAAAACATGGTATATTAAAAATTCGTTTTCATTCAAATAATTCACATTACGCAACCCATATATTCATGACTCCTTTGTATAGCTCACGAAAAGACTGTGAAGGTAAAAATGAGAGATTGGAACTCATACGGAAGCTTACCAGCAATCGTTCTTCGTGCGAATCATTATCGCGCCGAACAGGAAAACGCGCAAATGGCAGTGGCGCACAGAGTGCTCTCCGTCACACGATAGACAAGTCAACCATTGGGACGTTGTTCAACTCGCACATCACACTGGTTTGAATATCGATTATGTCGTAAAAAAGCGTTGATACTTCAGGTTAATTTCTCCACTTTGTCTTAAGTCCGTATTGGTAACACCACGTCTCGTCACTCGTGATGATTTTTTCCAGAAAATAACTCCCTGCCTTTTCCATTTCGATAAAGTCATGGCAGGCAATCATGCGTCGCTGGTTTGTCTTCGGAAATCGGTATGTGCGGGAAAAACTTTGCAAAACTGTTATCTTCTTCAAAACATTCTGAAGAATGTCTTCATCACTTTATGTAGAGATGTTGCTTCATTGTGGTTTGTGACACAACAACATTAACACACTACGTCCACTTACGTAACACTGCCATTTTACAACTCTCTGATGGAATGCACAACTGTTGTTAACATTGGTTAATTAAAGCTAACAACGTAGTTTCTGCGTTGACGTCGCTTGTATGACAGGAATAATATCAGTCTCGGAACTTTTTGGACGGACAGTCTATGTGACCTTTCAACGCGACAGTGTGGTGGAACTGTCTTGTTTGTGAGTTTCCATGAACATACAACGAATTAAGTTGCTGATTTGTTGGTGTATCAACATGGAGTATCAGAAGTGTTCACAAGGAATGTCGAGACATGCAACACGGCGTCGCCGAAGGAACAGTGGTCTTAAGAAGATCCTTACCAACAGGAATCGGAAACGAGTGTCACGCATTGTCAATGAAAATCTGTTTGAAGCTCGACACGATCTGGTGTTGTCAGTGAATACAGATCCATGTCAACCGGTTTCCGAGAGAACATCTCTGCAGAAACTGTGTGCAATGGGCATTGGGAGTCGGATACCTCGGAAATGGTCATTCCTAACAATGGCACATAATGCTGCACGTCTGCAGTGGCTCAAAGAACACAGTAACAGCACGGTAGCTGACTGTAGGCTTGTAGTCTTGTCCGGCGAGTCACAGTTTTGATTGTTTTCGGATGCTACAAGCGTCGAGTGACCCGACAGGTCATTGACGTAATAATCCACACTGTGCGAGGGGCGTAGTTTAAGCTGCAGTTGGTCCTCTGATGTTTTTGAGGTGCTTCGTGTATTATGCCTTGGGCCTACACTTTCAACTTGCCGTGTGCATGAAGCAGGGGTAAGGTAATCAGCCTCGTTGTGGTACATTAATAGCAGCTACTGGTAATATACAATGAAGCAACAAGAGTGTTGAAAACAGAATTAAATAAAAACATTTCAAAATTAAAGGGATATCCAGAATCATTCTGTAAACATCCCCCAGGCTGTGGCTAAGCCATGTCTCCGCAATATCCTTTCTTTCAGGAGTGCTAGTTCTGCAAGGTTCGCAGGAGAGCTTCTGTAAAGTTTGGAAGGTAGGAGACGAGGTACTGGCAGAAGTAAAGCTGTGAGTACCGGACGTGAGTCGTGCTTCGGTAGCTCAGTTGGTAGAGCACGTGCCCGCGAAAGGCAAAGGTCCCGAGTTCGAGTCTCGGTCGGGCACACAGTTTTAATCTGCCAGGAAGTTTTTTTAAAGGGATATATTTGAAATCCAAGGTCAATAACTTCAGTTAGTACAGGTGATGCCGGATATCTCGGAAGAGTTCAAAATCTGCAGAATAAATACAACTATAGTTACATCTACACGTATATTACTACACTATTCTTCCCACTGTCTGGTACGTGCCTTGGCGGTCTTCGTATCTACACATATGCATGTGTAGGGAGGGGAGAGGCAGTTGCATTTTTATTTTAATAGAGTCTCCTGACTGCATTTTAGTCGTGCCAGCTATTTTATAACATAACACTTCCTTTTATTCTTGTTCTTTGCTCCTCTGATTTGTTGACATCACTTTGATGCTCAGAGCGCCCGCTTTATCTTAAGAAGTCAGAACTGACTTTCTTTTTTTAGTGTAGGATGCGCATTTAAATTAACTGCAGTCCTTAAATTTTAATGTTTTACCATTGCTTGTAAATCACAATCTAACTGCCGCGATTCCGTCACTTCCTGGTAACGGTATAAATAGAAAACGCCATGATTAACGGAGTCTGCTTCATATTTACAGAATAGTGTGTTATACATCATACAGTAATAACTAAAGTATGATAAGATTCACTACCTTTACTAACATTTTACGGTAAGACCTTTCAGTAACCCTGATGACTTTGTGCTTAGCTGCTGTATAGCACAGCTGTGTTTCCGGTACGTTTGATACACCACACGTGGCTTCGTTCGATATGAACATCTCGAAGTGGCACCACGATCCACTAACAGTCGTCGTGATTAATTCTTACAAACTTAAAGAAAGGTACTCACACATCTCTACCGATTTGTGAGAATTAATTAAGACGACTGCTGGTGAACTTTCGGTCCACCTGAAGATGTTCATTTAGAACGAAACAGCGTTCCTGAAATAAAGCTGGTGGTTTTTATTAACATTCACTGTGGTCACACCTTCTTAGCACAGTCCAGAGCGCAATGGAAGACTGCTGTGCATACAGCAGGTGTTAGATTGGTGCGTAAGTTCGTGGCGTTTTTCCTGAAGTTCAATAAACACGACAGATACACGGACAGAGACTTTAGTCATTAATAATGTATTCTCCTTTACTATTTACGACTTTCTACCAACGACGGTGTAACTTTTCGATTCGGCGACGGCAGAAATCACGTGGGTTTGAGGCGGAGAACTCCACGAGCAATGTTCGGAGCGCATTTTCATTCGAATAGAAAATTCGTTCAAGGTTGTTGTATAGAGAGAGGAAAAGGTGGAAATCTGAGAGCGCAAGATCAAGTGAATACGGTGGGAGAACGACATCCCAACAAATCTTGTATAGTATTTCTTGTCAATCTAGCCGAATGCGGATTGGTGTTATCTTGGAGCAGCATCACTGCAAGCAGTCTTTCTGGTCACTGTGCAAGGCGTCTCAGTTGTTGACCATGAATGCCAGCAGTGATGGTTAAACCTCGGAGGAACAATTTAGCGGTTCACCATACCATCGCTTTTCCACCAGATACATATTATCATTTACGTATGCACACCGGTCTTTGTACAGGGACTTACTGCTCTCTTTGAGCTCAATCATTCCTTTCTTTTCGTTATGTAGCATAAAGACACCATTTGTCGTCACCAGTACAGACACACGATAGGAATGATATGTGTTCTTCATGAGTCAGTTGATGATGAGCGAGCAGAGATGCACATATGGCCAGCCACTGATTTTGGTGAGTTTGGCTCAGAGCATGCGGTACCCTTACACTCGATTTTTGAACCTTCCCCATTGCATGCAAATATTTCAAGATGGTAGAATGATTGACGTGGATCACTGTGGATTAATGCGTTTAAACGATCTTTATCAAACCCTGAAGTTTGTAAGGTGGAGAGTTACTAATGTCAAAACGATCATCCTTAAAACGAGAGAAGCATATTCTTACAGTGATCTGTCCAATGGTCTTATCCCCACATATGGCACGAATGTCACTGTGTGCCTCCACAGCTGTCACGCTTCTATTACTCTAAAAATAATAAAAAAAAAAACTGCAAGGAGCAGGCAATGAATGCCCAACGGTACCGACCGGCTACCGTGTCATCTTCAGCCCACAAGTGTCACTGGATGCGGATATAGTTTACAACACCGAAGCCTCTACTTAGTTTGCCACACAAGGGCTGAGTGCACCCCGTTTGCCAACAACGCTCGGGAGACCGGATGGTCACCCACTTAACTGCTAGCCCAGCCCGACAGTGCTTAACTTCGGTGATCTGACGGGAACCGGTGTTGCCACTGCGGCAAGGCCGTTGGCTCTAGTGAACTTCAACAGAAGAATAGGTAGTAAATGTTCCGATTTCTCAACTTGGCAACCCATTTCCTCGTTTCCGTAGCTCCACAGACTATCTCCAAGTGACAAAATTATATCATTGAACTACACTTCTGGCTATTAGAATTGCTACACCAAGAAGAAATGCAGATGATAAACGGGTATTTATTGGACAAATATATTATACCAGAACTGACATGTGATTACCTTTTCACTCAATTTCGGTACATACATCCTGAGAAATCAGTACCGAGAACAACCACCTCTGGCCGTAATAACGGCATTGTGACTCGGCATTGAGTCAAACAGAGCTTGGATGGTGTGTACATGTACAGCTGCCCATGCAGCTTAAGCACGATACCACAGTTCATCAAGAGTAGTGACTGGCGTATTGTGACGAGCCAGTTGCTCGGCCACCATTGACCAGACGTTTTCAATTGGTGAGAGATCTGGAGAATGCGCTGGCCAGGACAGTAGTCGAACTTTTTCAGTACTCAGAATTGCCCGTATAGAACCTGCAACATGCGGTCGTGCATTATCCTGCTGAAATGTAGGGATCGCAGGGATCGAATGAAGGGTCGTAACACATCTGAAATGTAACGCCCACTGTTCAAAGTGCCATCAATGCGAACAAGAGGTGACCGAGACGTGTGACCAATAGCACTCCGTACCATCAAGCTGGGTGATACGCCAGTATGGCGATGACGAATACACGATTCCAATGTGCGTTCACCGCGATGTCGCCAAACACGGATGCGACCATCATGATGCTATAAACAGAACTTGGATTCATCCGAAAAAAATGGTTTTGCCATTTGTGCACCCAGGTTCGTCGTTGAGTACACCCTCGCAGGCGCTCCTGTCAGTGATGCAGGGTCAAGGGTAACCGCAGCCATGGTCTACGAGCTGTTGACTCAGGGTTCGAGACGTGGCTGCACGATTCGTTACAGCCATGCGGATAAGATGCCTGTCATCTCGACTGCTAGTGACACGAGGCCGTTGGGATCCAGCACGGCGTTCCGTGTTACCCTTCTGAACCCACCGATTCCATATTCTGCTAACAATCATTGGATCTGGACCAACGCGAGCAGCAATGTCGCGATAGGCCACAATCCGACCTTTATTAAAGTCGGAAACGTGATGGTACGCATTTCTCCTCCTTACACGAGTCATGACATCAACGTTTCACCACGCAACGCCGGCCAATTGCTGTTTGTGCATGAGAAATCGGTTGGAAACTTTCCTCATGTCGGCACGTTGTAGGTGTCGCCACCGGCGCCAACCTTGTGTGAATGCTCTGCAAAGCTAATCATTTGCATATCACAGCATGTTCTTCCTCTCGGTTAAATTTCGCGTCTGTAGCACGTCATCTTCGTTGTGTAGCAATTTTAATGGCCAGTAGTCTACATATGACAGTCGATAAATAAACCCATACCAAAAGGAACACTAACATGCGAAACAACACTGCTGCTAACCAATGCGCCAGCTCGTCGTCTCGCGGTGTGGTGATGGCAGCGCCTGCGGCTTGTGCCTGTTGCAGACATGAGTCAGTTCGGGCTGGGCGCGTCCAACAGCCACTGGGGCTACGGCTCGGCGCCCTACTCGCCCTACCTGACCGGCGCGGCGGCAGGGCTGGCGGGCAGCTGCGCCTCCACGGGCGTCGGCTTCAACACGCCGGCGCTCGGCTTCTCCGCTGACCAGGGCTCCACCACGGCGCACGACGCCTTCGCCTCGCCCTCCACCGTCTCCTCGCGTAAGTCTCTACATCTACATCTACATCCATATTCATCTACATCTACATCTACATGATTACTCTGCAATTCACATTTAAGTGCTTGGCAGAGGGTTCATCGAACCACAATCATACTATCTCTCTACCATTCCACTCCCGAATAGCGTGCGGAAAAACGAACACCTAAACCTTTCTGTTCGAGGTCTGATTTCTCTTATTTTGTTTTGATGATCATTCCTACCTATGTAGGTTGGGCTCAACAAAATATTTTCACATTCGCAAGAGAAAGTTGGTGACTGAAATTTCGTAAATAGATCTTGCCGCGGCGAAAAACGTCTTTGCTTTAATGACTTCCATCCCAACTCGCGTATCATATCTGCCACACTCTCTCCCCTACTACGTGATAATACAAACCGAGCTGCCCTTTTTTGCACCCTTTCGATGTCCTCCGTCAATCCCACCTGGTAAGGATCCCACACCGCACAGCAATATTCTAACAGAGGAGGAACGAGTGAAGTGTAAGCTGTCTCTTTAGTGGACTTGTTGCATCTTCTAAGTGTCCTGCGAATGAAACGCAACCTTTTGCTCGCCTTCCCCACAGTATTATCTATGTGGTCTTTCCAACTGAAGTTGTTCGTAATTTTAACACCCAGGTACTTAGTTGAATTGAAAGCCTTGAGAATTGTACTATTTATCGAGTAATCTAATTCCAGCGGATTTCTTTTGTAACTCTTGTGGATCACCTCACACTTTTCGTTATTTGGCGTCAACTGCCACTTGCCACACCATACAGCAATCTTTTCTAAATCGCTTTGCAACTGATACTGGTCTTCGGATGACCTTCTTACACGTACAAAAGTAACTGCAAATTGACAAAAGGCTCATTACCGAATTATCTAAATTCTCTAGCATCTTTAATTTTTAGCGTCCTGTCGGTCTCTTTTGCATGTTATATTATGTTAACAACTTACAGGTGATATACGTCGTTGAACTACCAAATAAAGGTAATTTTGTTATTCAATACGCGTCTGAACTCTATTTTGTTTGAAAAGAGATGATCAGTGGCCTGAAATTTCTTAACATTTGTAGATACAGCATTTTACGGCTCAACAGTCACTAGAGGATGAGGCATGCTTGGGTAAGGCCGGGTGATACGAGATGATTTCAGTTACATTACATCATGGTCTTGTATGGAGTGTAGCCATGTATGGAAGTGAAACATGGACGATAAATAGTTTGGAAAAGAAGAGAATAGAAGCTTTCGAAATGTGGTGCTACAGAAGAATGCTGAAGATTAGATGGGTAGATGACATAACTAATGTGGAAGTATTGAATAGAAATGGGGAGAAGAGGAGTTTGTGGCACAACTTGACTATAAGAGGGGATCGGTTGGTAGGACATGTTCTGAGGCATCAAGGGATCACCATTTTAGTATTGGAGGGCAGCGTGGGGGGTAAAAATCGTAGAGGGAGACCAAGAGATGAATACACTAAGCAAATTCAGAAGGATGTAGGCTACAGTACGTACTGGGAGATGAAGCAGCTTGCACAGGAGAGAGCAGCATGGACAGCTGCATCAAACCAGTCTCAGGACTGAAGACCAGAATAACAACACATCATGGTCAGACAGAGACTCCAAAATCAGGTACTGCATTGTAAGGCGTACCCAGGAGCAGACACAGACTCAGAATACAATACAGTAGTGATGAAGAGTAGGTTGAAGTTTAAGAGTGTAGTCAGGAAGAATCAATACTCAAAGAAGTGGCATACGGAAGTACTAACCAATCCTGGGATACGCTTAAAGCTCTCTAAGGCTACACACACAGCAATAAGGAATAGCTCAGTAGGCAGTACAGTTGAAGAGGAATGGACATTTTTAAAAAGGGCAATAACGAAAGTTGGAAAGAAAAACATAGGTACAAGGAAGGTAACTGCGAAGAAACCATGGGTAACGGTTAACAGAAGAAACAATTCAGTTGATCGATTAAACGGGGAAGTACAACAGTATTCTGGGAAACTCAGGAATACAGAAATACGTGTCAGTGAGGGATGAAATAAGTAGGAATTGCAGTGAAGCTCAGACGAAATTGCTGCAAGAAAAATGGGGAGAAACCGAAAAAGAAATGATTGTGGGAACGACAGACTCCGCATACAGGAAAGTCAAAACAACCTTCGTTGACATTAAAAACAAGGGTGGTAACATCAAGAGTGCAACCGGGATTCCACTGTCAATTGCAGAGGAGAGAGCAGATAGTTGGAAACAATAGATTGAAAGCCTGTATGAGGGGGAACATTTCTCTGGTATGAGAGAAGAAGGAACAGGAGTCGATTTAGAAGAGATAGGGGATCCAGTGTTAGAATCAGAATTTAAAAGAGCTTTGGAGGACTTGCGATCCAATAAGGTAGAAGGGATAGATAGCATTCCATCAGACTTTCTAAAATCATTGGTAGAAGTGGCCACAAAACGACTGTTCTCGTTGGTATGTAGAATGTACACTATCAGTCTGCCAACATACCATCTGATTTTCTTAAAAATATCATCTACACAATTCCGAAGACTGCAAGAGTTGACAAGTGCGAGAATTATAGCACAGTAAGATTAATAGCTCATGCATCCAAATGGCGGACAAGAATAATCTAGAGACGAATGGAAAAGAAAATTGAGGATGTGCTACATGACCATGTTTGGCTTTAGAAAAGGTAAAGGCGAGAGAGACGTTACGGTTGATAATGGAAACGAAACTAAAAAAAATCAAGATACATTCATAGGACTTGTCGAGCTGTAAAAAGCGTTCGACGTTGTAAAATCGTGTAAGATGTTAGAAATTCTGAGAAAGAATGGAAATAAATGAAAGGTTCAGGAATGGAATTGAAATTCAGAGTGAAAGGATATGAATGATACGATTTGCTGATGACATTGCTGTACTGAATGAATGTGAAGAAGAATTACGTGATCTGCTGAATCGAATGAACGATGTAATGAGTACAGAATATGGACTGAGAGTAAATCGAAGAAAGACGAAAGTAATGAGAAGCAGCAGAAATGAGAAGAGCGAGAAACTTAAGATCAGTCGTAGAAGAAGCAGCGTTCACTCCACAGAGGTGATCCTCTGTTCATTATTGGGGTTAATCAGTCTTCATTGCGGTGCCAATTGCTCCACAGTGTTAGGCGACTTGTCCTTGCCCTTCAGAGCCAACAAGCCACGGAACATCTGTATTACGTTGGGAGAGTCTCAGTGTGATTCGAGCACAACTCCAGGAAGGGCATTCCTGGTGGAGAGAAGTCTACTAGTTTCAAACATAGGCCTTAATTTGAGGGAGAAATTTTTGAGAATGTACGTCTGGAGTACAGCATTATATGATAGTGGAACATGGTCTGTGGGAAAACCGAAACAGAAGAGAATCGAAGCATTTGAGATGTGATGCTATGGATGAATGTTGAAAATAAGATGGACTGCTAAGGTAAGGAATGAGGAAGTTCTACAGTTATCGGAGCGGAAGGGAATATGTGGAAAACATTGACAAGGAGAAGAGACAGGATGATAGGACATCTGTTAAGAAATGAGGGAATGACTTCTATGGTACTAGAGGAAGCTGTAGAGGTCAAAAACTGTAGAGGAAAACAGCAAATAACTGAGACGTGTGTTGCAAGTGTTACTCTGAACTGAAGACGTTGTCACAGGAGAGGAATTCGTGGCGGGTCGCGTCAAACCCGTCAGAAGACTGGTGAGCCAGAGAGAGAAAGCGATTTACCTTATACTCTAGACACCGCACTTGAAGATTATAAACAATACAGGAACCTTATCAATTTTGAATAACATAATAATGATTCAACATTTTAGTTACTCGGTTTCTAGGCACTGAAGTCATCATGTGTGATTCCCTTGCTCTCCACTCTTTCGAACATCATTCATAATTCAGGATCCAATCACATTAATATGTTCACCACCTATGATGGACTTCCGTTGTCAACAAGTCTCTGTGCAAGCTGATGGTAGCTCCTCAATGGTGTGGCCTGTGTTCTCGTGGAATGGACTGACTCCTCTGGTCAGACTGAACTGATCGCTGATCATCTGCAGCCATTCGTGGACCTCATATTCCCAAACAACGACGAAATTTTTATGCATGACAATGAACCACGCAGCCCGCCGTGCCGCAATTGTTTGCTATTGGTTTGGACAACATTCTGGACAATTCGAACTATTTAGCCACCCAGATCGCCCGACATGAACCTCATCGAAAGATTACGGAACATAATCGGGAGGTCAGTTTGAGCACAAAATCTTGCATCGGCAACACCTTCGCAATTATGAGCGGCTACAGCGACAGCATGGCTAAATATTTCTGCAGGGGACGTCCAACGAATCTTTTGAGTCCATTCCACGCCAATTTCCTGCGCTACACCAGGCAAGAACGAGGTACCCCATGACTTTTGACGCCTGAGTTAATAAATTCAAGTACACACACACACACACACCACACACACACACACACACACACACACACACACACATACACACACACACACACATATGTTGAAGGCACAACATGTGAAACAGAATGCAAAGAAAAGATGTGTGCACGTTCTCAGTGCTGTGTCAGTGATTTTTCGAAAGGTTGGGAGAAGAACAGCAGTAAAACCAACAGGACAGGCGCACATTTATAAGTAGTACATCAGTTACAAACCTTGACAGCACTAATTTTGGCCGCTATTAGATCATACAAAGTCAGAAAATGTGAGAACTGTTTCTACCCTCAAAATGCAGTGTCTAATATGTAAGTCAAAATGGTATACCCATAAATATGTATAGCTTTTATGCCACTGACAATACGTTTAAAAAAAGGCGAAGACAGTATAAGATGATAAAAATGGTTTTATTATGTTGCACTTAGACGGATATACTCTGAAAATTATCTGCGTAAATCTGTATCATCTGTTATCGCTAACGGGACGGACAAAGGAAGATCGTAGGAGCAATAACAGATGAAATACAAAACACCACTGATCACATAGCTACAATGGGCAAGATCGCATCAGCATCTCTCCTTGCCCTACCAAATTAATTAAAGCTTTTTCTTTTGACCTGAAAATGAAAGCTGTGCAGATGACTATACTCCCAGTTGTTGATTACAGCTATACTATCCTGCAAGGTCTTTCTCAGAAAAGTTCAAGGCGTCTGGAACTTGTACTGAAAGCCTGCGCACGATATTATATCTGAGAGTTTTGATTATATTTCACCATCTTCTACACGACTACCCTGGCTACTTCCAGACGAGCGCAGAGATTTCCGTCCCAACCTTAACGCTCTTGCCTAAATTACACAGGGGAAACACTGTTCTTATTCCTTTTGGTTCAACTTCACTAAGACCTTTTCAGTTGCAGTAACCTGACTTTGGAATGATTTCAGGGAACTAAATAACATATGCACCTGCAAAAGGTGATTAATTAAATATCTGCTAAAACAACAACCCTGACCATCATGTTCGTGTATGCGCATCTAACCCCATTACAACTAAATTCCCTTCTACCCAAGCAGAGCTTCAGCAGTTACCAAAACACTTATGTGGATCATTCTTCCGAAACTTCTCTCTCAGAAGTCAGTAAGCCAAAAAGAGATCACTATTTCACACCAACTATAACAATGTGTAACATCTGCTGTCACAATTTTTGTTATCATTATTATTATTACTATTAGCAGCTCCAGCAGTAGAAAAAATAGTAGCAGTAGTAGTAGCAGAAGTAGTACCACTAGTTTCAACGCTTCTCAGTGTATACTATCATTTTCATTGTTGTTAGATGCTTTCTAATCCCTTTAATTTTATTAATACTGTATTATTACTGTTTATCATATTATAACTATTGTCATTTCTCAAGCAAAGAAGACAAAACAAAATACTGTATTTGCAAAACCTGGATTTGATGTCAGGAGGGCATGAAGATACTAATCTGTTGAGTTTACATAAAAAACAAGCATTTTCAGCAACAGTGAACACAACTCCATGATCGAATCATCATCTCGAGGAAAGAAACGTAATATTCTGACTTCTGGTATGAGGGTACAATTTAAACTGTCTTCCGCAGCAATTTTTTACCCTACGAACTCCCTCTAATACCATGAACGTTATTCCCTGTTGTCTTAATACACGTGTCATCCTGTCTCGTCCTCTTATCAGTGTCTTCCATATGTTCCTTTCTTCACCGATTCTGCAAACAACTTTCTCATTTTGCATCAGCTCACCTAACTTTCAGAATCCTTCTATAGCACCACATCTCAAAGACTTAGATAACTGTTTTTCGGTGTGCCCGGAATGCCTTACAATGCAGTGCTCCAGACGTACATTTCAGAAGTGTCTTTCTCGACTGGGGCTGAAATTTTGTTATTAATGAACTTCTCTTGGCCAGGACTGTCCTATTTGCCTGTCCTAATTGGCTCTTTATTTCCACCTTGCTTCGTCTGTCGTGTGTTATTTTGTTTTAAGATGAAAGAATTCCTTAAATCCCTCTACATCGTGGTCCTCTATTTTGATGTTAAATCTATCGCTAGTATCTTATCCACTACTCCTCATTAGTTTCGTGTTTCGTCGGCTTTCTCTCAGTCGACATTCAGTGGTCATTAGACCATTCAACAGGTCCTGTAATTCTACTACACTTTCGTTGAGGATAGCAACGTCGTCAGCGAATCTAATCGTTTATGTTATTTCATCTTGAATTAAGATCCCACTCTTGAAACTTTCCTTTATTCCTGTCTTCTGTTCTTCAGTGTATAGATTGAGCAGTAGCGGTGAAAGACTACATCCCAATCTTACACGTTTTTTATTCCGAACACTACGCCCTTTGTCTTTCATTCTTATTACTACGTCTTGGTTCTTGTACATCGTCTATTACCTACTTTCCTTATAGCTAACACATATTTTCCTGAGAACTTCAAACTTTTCGCACCATTTTACATTGTCGAACGCTTTTTTAGGGCAACAAATCCTATGGCTGTGTTTGTTTTTTTTTGGTCTTAAGTCTTGCTTCCATCATCAAGTGCAACGCTAGAACTTTCTCTCTGGTGCCTTTACCTTTCTGAAAGACGAACTGAGCGTACCTAAGAGTGAATAGAGAAGATTTCTAACCTTTTTACGGTTTCAGGAAGCGAAATCGCATCACAGAGCGCTTTTTTAAAAAAAATTCTGCCAGCGAACACACCGTTGTAACTGACATCTTAGGAGCAATGTTACGTAAATATGTTACGTAAATATTAGGCGAATAAATGGCTAACACTCTTAGCAAGGTTGCCAGCGAGCACATACAAAAGGTTCAGTTCTTTGTATTAGATATTGCACTCTCTATACCGTATATGTTTGTTTCATTCCTGTATGAGTCTCGTAATAAATTTTTGTATTCATAAATCCGTCTCAAAGGTGAAAATCACTTTTAGCCTAAAGAGAAAACGTTTTATAAAGACGACCGAGGATGATTACTTCTGATTCTTCATTCCTGGCCGTTGTTAGGGGAATCATAATGGCAGACTGATTGTTTATTAACATGGTCAACTGAGGTACAGACAGATTTCTTAATTTGTCGTGATTGGAATGAAATGTCAATTGTAACATAGTGTCATACTCATGCTACTTTATTTGAATTATAAGTGCGTATTCTCTATCACCTGCATCTCTTAATTGTTCTAAATGCTGAGCGGAAGAAATTTTCAATGCCACTACTGACATATTTTGTGACTCACTACGTTTGGTACTAATACGCTGGCATACAAACAGTGATATGAAACTAGTGAAATGCAATTAACGTCATTTATCAGATGCACGCGGGCAGTTTTTGCCAACTTATAGCAGGATCAGGAAGCACTGCGGAGTGCGTGGAAATCCCTGTTCCGTGGACACGGAGCGGCTCATTACCGTGAGAGCTCACGCTGTAAAAATGAGAGGCAATTTCCCGAAAGCATCAAATCGAAAGTAAACAGCGGGCGATCCGCTACTAATCGCAGCTATTCGTTCATGAAATGGCGACTATTCCCTCGAGCAGTTTTCGTAACAAGACATCGTCGGGTTAAACGTCCGTTTTAGTAAAACGCTTTTACTGCATGCCCAGCAAATCTGTTTGGAAGCCAAGGTAGTTTTTGTCTCCCAATCAGTCTAAAGGCAACGGGCACCCATGCCTGCATTACTCCATGAGAATGTCTGTGCTATGGCAACCTTCCAATGGTTTTCGAGAAGATACGTGTAATTAGAGTGATACAAATTTCGCTTTCAAGCCTTGAGGGCTATCAATTCCGGCCGGTTGCCGTTTTTCTTCCACTGCCAGTGCCATCATTTCGATACTTTATGGAGAGGCATCAGGTGAGCACTCCTCTCTCTTAGCATTTGTAATCTTATCAGACCCTGAAGCTGTTACTTCTTATTTCAGTACCCCCTCAATTAATATCGCGAGTCTGAGTGCATCCCTTTTACGTAATTCCTGAAAGGAAAATTCCCTGACAATACTGGGAATAGAATTCTGGTTGCGGCGTGGCGAGGTTTGAAATTCCGTTTTGTCCTGGGCAGGCTGCAAATTAGAAATTCACCTACCTCAGAACGGCGTCTGCTCGATGTCCCTTCACTCGGCAACGTAGATATTTACAAGATTATGTAAAAGCAGCGTTGATAAAAAACACCATCTAATATCTACAATTACTGAGGCCGCGCAACTCTAGTAATGAAATAAAGTTCTGTGGAAAAACTGTCACTAAAAGATTTATCGGGCGGTAAGATTGGTTTCTGGAAAATAATGTCCGAAATTTTCTCACAAAAATGTTTATTTGTTCTTTTTGAAAGTTTACCGTCATACCTCCTTGCCTAGGGACGCCAGATGAATGTTGATGTCGTCAAGCCCTGAATCAAAATTGCGCAACGGATAACTGGGGAGAGGAGCTTCATAGCGCTACCTAGAGAGCGTGTCCCTTCTGTACGATACTAGGCAAGGGGCTGGAGGGCTCATACGCTGATGTGTGGGTCGCTGCATTCTATAGCTTTTATTTTAAAAAAATTCCTTTAACTTGACTTCTTTGTGATTTTTAAGGTATGTTAAAGATTGATGACAATTGATTATATATTTTAAACATTATCACTCGACTTTACAGCGATTCCAGCCATTGTTTCAGTTTACAGATATTACAATTTTACAACCTATAGCTCGGGTATATTATATACTAATCTGCAGGCACATTTTTACGGGTAAGATGGAATTGCGTTGGCCAAATGTATACCACCAAAGTCTCCCAATATTTTACATAGGACATTCACTATGTGAGGAGGATAACGGGCAAACTGGGGACCAGATACTTTAACACAGGGGGGCAAATTTCCGGAATTAAACGAGCACATTCATTTCCTTACACAGTCCGAAGGTGGAAATAAAAGAATTAGTATAAATATTCAAATACATCTCTTCCATGCTTGAACATTGAGACAGACGCACTGAGGACACGTCTGCTCACTTACCCGTCTTCTGTAACCCCTCCTGAGAATATGGCGGGCACCCGGAGGTCTTCCTGGGCCCCCAGTGGAGGGGGTGGTTGAACCACTTGGCCGTGACCAACCTCTCCACCCCAAATCTTGTGACACTGGAAAGTCTTTGACTTTTACCTGCCTGTGCTGTCTCTCTGATCCCCTAGCCAGGAGTAAGGTTGGCACTACTATATTATAGAACTACTTCCCAACAAAGATTTGGCCAGCTTTACGGAAAGGTGTGAGGAGGATTAGGAAAGTTCATGTGCAGATTCACATCCACGTACAAGAAAGGCATAATACACGACACATATAAATACGTTTTATGAAGCCTGACACATTTCTTTCCATCCGTCCACATGGGTTCTGTTGCACCCGCGGCCGGCCGCGTCGTGTAATAAAACTGGTTGCGGAGCCGCCTCTGTTTCTATTTCCCGGTGCGAGCGAGCAGCGAAACCTGCTGGTTATAGAGCGGATACTACTGTACCGTTTCATTTTAACCAAAGAAACGGTACTATTCAGTCCACATGTAACCTATTGGTTATTTCCGTCAAGCGCACAATTCATACATTAATTTCGCACGCACAGCATCCAGAAATATGTGCAAATCCGACCCGAGTTAAACATTTCCACAGTCATTAATTCCACCACTAACATGACATATTACATTCGGTCCTTCTGGTGGATTTCAAAAAAAAAAAAAAAGAAATTGCTCTCCAAAAATGCTTAGTGGTTGAATACTGAAACATGCCATGCAGATACTTTGAAGGCCAAATTTTCACACTCGAATATCACTCCAACAAAAACATTCCAAAACTTCCGAACTTCACGAAACTGTCCGTAAATGCAACTGCTATTATGGCCACACAGTCTGTACTCGAGAAGATAATTATTTCTTCATTTTATACATTATTTTGACTGAAACTAGTAACATGACCGTCCGCGTTCAAAGCTAGCGAGAGACTTCTTTCTTGTGGCCTCACTCCCAGTACAACTGTCAGGTAACGAGCGGGAAACGTCGCAATTCTGATTGGCGGTCCACCGCATGACAATCAGACGTGTTGACCTCCCAGGTATGGAGGCAGACATTATACAGAAATGATGGATGTCGACTGACACAGTGATTTCTGATGGAAGTGTTAAGAAAACCCATTAAATAATTGTCGAGTCATATCCGAACACGATTTCGTCCTCGTGAAATGTTTGACTTTTATATGGAAATGTAGAAACAACTTCTGTCGCACATATCACACAACGTAAAATGTAGACATAATTGACTACTTAACTTGTCACAACCTTTCTCCGAAAAACAGCACTTCAGAGTGAAAACTGGGACCACAAGTAACATGAGAATTAGATCAGATATCTCAACAACGCCGAAAGTGATTATACGGTCACAGTAATAAAGCACTGAAAACGTAGAAAAACACAGGAGTAAAGACGTTATTAATAAACGTTTAGATGAGGAAGCAGAAATAGTTAGTAGACATATGAAGAAAGTAATTTACTTAAAATACCAAAGATATATTTGGTGCAAACATATACTGTGTTCATAGATTATGAAGTAGGAGCTTCTCCTACTTTTTGTTGTATTTTGTTTATATGGCTTCCTCGCAAGCCTAAATCTACAAGAAACGGTAAAGGGTAGTGTTGTTAATCAACAAAAAAAACGAAGTTGTTGCGATATTTTACAGCTTTTAACGTTTTCTGTACCCTTATCGATAAAACATCTTTTTATTCAGGGAGAACAGATAGTGATTTCGCGGGCGTGTTGGTGGCTGTTTGATGATGCGTCTTTTCCGATACATCCCAACAGTTTATACCTGCCTCCTCCTCAGTTTATGCACTTGTGTGGCTTAACGACCCACCATCTCGGACATTTTGTTTCTGGTGAGTCTTACGCCTGGTATGGTGCCTTCCGACAGATTTTTCTCTCCCGTGACTATAATTTCCTCCGATTAGTACGTACACCCAATGTCTTTAATTATTTGTAGCACCGTACGTATTCCAATCTCTGCTTTCCCTCGATGTCTTTCCTCGGGGTTTTATCGCTTCTTGTCTCTAATTACATTATTTTTCTTTGCGCTCGCCGATACTGCTCAGAACCATCACTTACCTTAGCAGTGCATTACGTTTTTCACATCCATCTGCAACACCGTATCTCCAGTGCTTCGACTCTCTTCTTTATCAATTTTCCTGCAATCCATGATTCATGCTCATACTCTTAGATACTCCACATGGAGTTCCCAAAAATTTCTTTCTCAAGTTAAGCCCTGGCGAAGGTAACTCTGTTTGTCTGTGCTAATTTGCTTCTTCTGTCCTCCTTGCTTCATTCCTCACACCTCGTATGTCTCCAAGTTAGTCAAATTCCTTTGCTTCGACTGCTAATTGCCCCCCTCCCCCCACCCCCACCCCTCGTCCCAGACCTCGGCAATTTTTGAGGTAAGTTTATCGCTAATTTCATTTCTGCTGTTCTTCATTACCTGCGTCACTCGTTGGTTTACGCTCAAGGTGTTTTCTACGTCTGGTAGATAGTTCATTCTGTTCAACACATCTAGTTATTTGTCCTCACTGTTATAATGCATAGCAATGTCATGAGCGAATCTTATCCTTGAAATCCTTTTACACTCAATTTAATCTCACTTCTAAAATTTCATTACATTTCCGTCATTTATGAGAGTCAGTAACTTTAAAGTATCAACAAATATTCCGCAGTTCTTTGCAGAAACCTTTATAAGATGTGGTTCTTTAACTTCTCCCGGCGTATTTTTTGCTCGAACAGTCCACGGGTGTACTGCCGGTCCATTGTGTCCAACGGGCACTGACGATGGCAACATGTCTGATCGCCGAAATATTGTGCCCATTGGACACTATGGACCGGCGGTACACCCGTGGACTTTTCGAGCAACCTTTATAAGGTCAGGGAAGGTGTACAGTTTTAGCGAATCAAGTATTTTAATTTGCATTTACTTAAAACTTGAGCAACTACCTCACTTTCTATGGAGGAGTTGTGTAATATTCTGCGATATGCTAGCGTGTTTCCTTATATTGAAATCAGTGGGTGCTTCATTTCTTCAAGGATCACGTTACTAACAAACCACATCCCATTTAACATATATTTCCATTTAATAATCTTACATTCAAACGCATTCCGTTGCATTATGCAATGGAGATGAAAGTTCTAACATTTTTGTTGGGATGGTAAAGTCCATTACTTACCTTGTATAAATGGTTGTTCTTCTGACAACCATTTTTCCTCATACAGTTTTTCCAGGTTAACTGTTTTATGCCTTATGACGAATAGGGTCCGCTTTTATCTCCGCCTCCCTCTGTTTACATGTGATGAAAATGTTCCAAGTAGTGTAGCGTTTTTAAACAGTCAGTGGTTTCATTTTCCGAGCTGCAATGAGAGAACAGTCCAAAACGGACGTTCCAGAGCTATGTTCATTAATTCAGAGATACACACTTTCTTATAACATCTGGTTGTGTTAGAACACAATATAAAACTTGTGTTACTGATATCTTACATTTAATTCAATCATCTTGTGCTATATCTATTCGCTGGATGGGGTCTAAAACCATACGAAAATGTAAATTTACGATTTGGATCAGGTAGTGATCACGTTATTCGGATAAAGCAGTGCGTTCAGTGTCAAAATCAGATTAGATACATGAAGAACAAAATGATATGTCCAACACTGATTTTCTACGTTATGGTGGTATTCTGAATGTTCTGGTCGAATGTGAAGTGTACCAGCAGAAAGACATAATCAACACCTTCAGCCTGTGGTAAGTCGCAGCATTTGGATTTACCACTGTTAGCAGCCCACAGCTAGTTTTCTGTGGCAGTCTGGCATTGGCAGCTCACTGTCTACATTTGGTGGTGAGCAGGGTGATACCGTGGCGATGTTACTAACTGTCATGGATGATAGAGAGGGGTGATGCATCGAAATGAGGTAAGAGACCATGGTTCGGAAACGACAGAATCGAAAGTTTTAAGCGACTATCGTTCCGATACATCTGATAGTGGAATACCTGTACAGGTACTGTTGTCGTTAAGACTGTAGGGTAGATACCTTTCAGAGGTGACAGTGCGGTACAAATCAAGGAAAAATTTCTGATACATGTGGGCTTTAAAATGGATACCTTAACAGCTGTGACCACTTGTTCATCGTCGATAAAATGAAACACATCTCTTCTACTGTAAACTCTTTGCTTGTCATATTTCTGGTGGGAGTAACGTGGACCATAACAAGAAAAATGTGTCCAGTAAAGACGGGCTTTAAAATGCCTAATTACGAGCTATGAGCATTTGGTGGTGACGCACTGACATTGTTCAGCTGACTACCAGGGCGTTTTGTAACAGGCATTAGATATACACTGAAACACCGGATTAACGATCTCATAGCTTCAAAAATGATTAAAACCTATTATCATTAAATGATAACTCAGTGGTACCACAAAAGAACTGAGTTCAATAGAGGGACAGTGCAGCTGAAGGCCTCACTTTGCATGGTTTCTTGGGCCATCCTTCCTATGACTTAATTTTGCATCTTCTTCAGACAGGGTCGTTGTGAAACATATCTCCACTCTTTGAGAGATCCAGTTCACCAGATCGTAGAGTTTCCATACTTTTGGAGAAGACCTGACAACATGTCCGATAGTTTTACAAATAGGTATAATAGATTTTGACTCTCCTTACTCTAATTCAGCGTAAACCACTGTGTTCATTAGCTGCTTGCTGCATTAACTGCTATTTTCTAAGATTATCTCAGTCTATTGGGAAATGACCCACTGGGATCTCAAGTGGCAGGTGGTTTTCCGCCTAAATTACGGGTCACCCAAAGAAGGGTTATAACTGCAACAGTATAAGAAAGTGAGACATTCATCGTCATGCCTTTACTGCTGCCTTCTTCACTGCATTGCAGTACACGCTAGAGCATATGCGTCGTTTATGACTTTCTATTAGTTGTCCAGTGAATGAAGAAGATCGGGTTCCCAGGCGTCGTAAAAGTAGCTCAGGTTTCGGCCCTGAAGTACCTCTAATGGTTTATCTGGTCAATAAAACAATTGCTGTGACACATTAATAACAGTCGTCGCAGTTATGGTATCTGGTAGATGAACAGCTCTTCCCAATTGTCACAAATTGTGGCGTTAATCAGCAAACCACTGCCGTGTAATTCTAATCGTGTCTGTCCCTAGGCTGACCTCACTCGTAGCAATTTGTGATAACCACTTCAGGTTTTTACGTATCGGGTGTCTGGTAATAAGGGTGTGGCGCCAGGATATCCCGTGGATGTCCTTCTGAGTCAGATTTTCCTAAAAAAAAAATTCTACGTGGCATGCATTTGCGTCGGTCTGCACCACTCAGTTTGGGCAAATCGTGATTTTTTCTCCCTGGCAACTGTGAATTTTGGTTTCTAGAATAAAATTTTCAATCTACAGCTGAGTGTGCGCTGATATGGTACTGGCGGAATTAAAGCTGTGAGGACGGGGCGTGAGTCGTGCTTGGGTAGCTCAGTTGGTAGAGCACTTGCCCGCCAAAGGCAAAGGTCCCGAGTTCGAGTTTCGGTCCGACACACAGTTTTAATCTGCCAAGAAGTTTCATGAATTTTGTTTTGTGAGCGGATGTGTAACACTTGTTTTCTTTAGCAACTAACATCAGCTCATGTGTTTGTAGTTGCATGTGATTAAATGTAGCTCCCACTTTGTTGGGTGGTGGTGTACTGTGAAGGACTTGTATCGTGCACTTAGTCCTGCTACTGGAAACTGCACCAATGGATGTATCTGTGCCCTATTGGTGTTGATCCATACCGATGCAATGTGACTGAATAACGACAACGTCTGTTCATTATTCTAATAAAGCTGGCTGTTCCCTTTGGACACATTGCAGGCCGGTGAGGAATTGTTTCACGGGTAGCAGTGAAGAGCTCAACTGCCTGTCGATTGCATGGTGCTAGCCTCCTGAAACACTGTTACTTCTACATCTCCTATGCTGTCAGCTAGTCTCCTATAGTGTCAGTACTGTCTTATCTAACAGATCTAGCTCGATCTCTATCACGCTCAGATCTTGAGACACCAGCCTTTGGTCATTTTCTCGTAACTCGTAAACTCTCGCAACATTCAGGTGTTATTCAGTAAGCTCTACTCCAAGCTTGCCAGTTGTGTACTGTATCGCTAGGTCGCAACTTTATTACTATTCGTTACTCCTCTCACCAGTCTTAGCATACCAGTCAACCCTCGAATATCATAAGTATCAGTATCTTAACGGAGAGACGTGTACAGACATTAAAGTAACCTCTGGCGTGCCACAGGGGAGTGTTATGGGACCATTGCTTTTCACAATATATACACATGACCTAGTTGATAGTGTCGGAAGTTCCATGCGGCTTTTCGCGGGTGATGCTGTAGTATACAGAGAAGTTGCAGCATTAGAAAATTGCAGCGAAATTAAGAAAGATCTGCAGCGGATAGGCACCTGGGAGTGACAACTGACCCTTAACATAGACAAATGTTATGTATTGCGAATACATAGAAAGAAGGATCCTTTATTGTATTATTATATGGATTAGATTGTTTCGGGGAGGAGACCAGACAGCGAGGTCATTGGTCTCATCGGATTAGGGAGGGTCGGGGAAGGAAGTGGGCCGTGCCCTTTCTGAGGAACCATCCCGGCATTTGCCTGGAGCGATTTAGGGAAATCACGGATAATCTAAATGAGGATGGCCGGACGCAGTATTGAACCGTCGTCCTCCCGAATGCGAGTGCAGTGTGCTATGATTATATGATAGCGGAACAAACGCTGGTAGCAGTTTCTTCTGTAAAATATCTGCAAGTATGCGTACGGAACGATTTGAAGTGGAATGATCATATAAAATTGATTGTTGGTAAGGCGGGTACCAGGTTGAGATTCATTGGGAGAGTCCTTAGAAAATGTAGTCCATTAACAAAGGAGGTGGCTTACAAAACACTCGTTCGACCTATACTTGTGTATTGCTCATCAGTGTGGGATCCATACCAGGTCGGGTTGACAGAGGAGATAGAGAAGATCCAAAGAAGAGCGGCGCGTTTCGTCACAGGGTTATTTGGTAAACGTGATAGCGTTACGGAGAAGTTTAGCAAACTCAAGTGTCAGACTCTGCAAGAGAGGCGCTCTGCATCGCGGTGTAGCTTGCCGTCCAGGTTTCGAGATTGTGCGTTTCTGGATGAGGTATGAATGTATTGCCTCCCCCTACTTCATCTTCATTTACATCTACATACATACTCCGCAATCCACTATACGGTGCGTGGCGGAGGGTACCGCGTACCACAACCAGCATCTTCTCTCCCTGTTCCACTCCCAAACACAACGAGGGAAAAATGACTCCCTATATGTCTCTGTACGAGCCCTAATCTCTTTTATCCTACCTTTGTGGTCTTTCCGCGAAATATAACTTGGCGGCAGTAAAATTGTACTGCAGTCAGTCTCAAATGCTGGTTCTCTAAATTTCCTCAGTAGCGATTCACGGAAAGAACGCCTCCTTTCCTCCAGAGACTCCCACCCGAGTTCCTGAAGCATTTCCGTAACACTCGCATGATGATCAAACCTACCAGTAACAAATCTAGCAGCCCGCCTCTGAATTGCTTCTATGTCCTCCCTCAATACGACCTGATAGGGATCCCAAACGCTCGAGCAGTACTCAAGAATGGGTCGTATTAGTGTTTTATAAGCGGTCTCCTTTACAGATGACCACATCTTCGCAAAATTCTACCAATGAACCGAAGACGACTATCCGCCTTCCCCACAACTGCCGTTACATGCTTGTCCCACTTCATATCGCTCTGCAATGTTATGCCCAAATATTTAATCGACGTGACTGTGTCAAGCGCTACACTACTAAAGGAGTATTCAAACATTATGGGATACTTTTTCCTATTCATCTGCATTAATTTACATTTACCTGTATTTAGAGTTAGCTGCCATTCTATACACCAATCACAAATGCTGTCCAAGTCATCTTGTATCCTCCTACAGTCACTCAACGACGATACCTTCCCGTACACCACAGCATCATCAGGAAACAGCCGCACATTGCTATCCACCCTATCCAAAAGATCATTTATGTAGATAGAAAACAACAACGGACCTACCACACTTCCCTGGGGCACTCCAGATGATAGCCTCACCTCCGATTAACACTCACCATCGAGGACAACGTACTGGGTTCTATTACTTAAGAAGTCTTCGAGCCACTCACATATTTGGGATCCAATCTCATATGCTCGTACATTAGTTAGGAGTCTGCAGTGGGGCTTCGAGTCAAAGTTATACCTCCCAAGGAGATCACGAGTGTAAAATTAAAGGGATTCGAGCGCGCACGGAGGCTTTCCGGCAGTCGTTCTTCCCACGAACCATACGCGACTGGAACAGGAAAGGGAGGTAACGACAGTGGCACGTTAAGTGCCTTCCGCCACACACCGTTGGGTGGCTTGCGGAGTATAAACGTAAATGTAAATCCCTAACCACTCTCACTTATGATGCAGCTCCATGTCTGTACCAAATACACTGTTTGACATAATTGCTCCAAGAGCCGCTCGCAGCTGCAGCTATCAAAACTGGGTCTCATTTAGTCTGCTTGCATGATCGCAGTGCTGCCCGACACGACAACAGCGACGGCTGACCTGGATCAGCACCTCGGCCTGGTGAGTGCCCAGCAGCAGCAGCAGCAGCACGGGGGCGGCGTCGGCCACCACCAGACGGGCGCCGCTGACACCACCGGTTCTGCGGGGGCCAACACGGCAAACGGTGCCGCCGGGGGAACCAGCAACGGCGCAGGCAATCCCCAGCAGCAGCAACAGGAGCGCGTCGGCTCCGCGGGCTCGGCGGGGTCCAGCGCTGCCGGACTGCTGGTTCCGCGTTATCCTTCGTCTGCAGACTTCGGGCTCGTCGCCTCGGGGCCGCGCTCGCTAAGCGACTCCTCGGCGGGCGAATCGCCAGTCGGCAGCAGCGACGACCTGCTGGGAGCCGGCCAGCACAACGGCGGTGCCGCACCCTCCTTCTCCTCGCTGGTGCCGGGACACCACCACCATCACCACCACCACCAGGCGGCCACCACCGGAGCCGCGGCTGCCGCACCTTACGCCAGCTCCGGCGGATCAAACCTGTACCTGGGCGCGCCGGTCCTGCCGGCATCGCTGCTCTACTCGCAGCTCTACTCGGCCGCCAGCGGCCATCAGAATCACCACCATCACCACCACCACCATCAATTCCACCACCCTCTGCACCACCACCATCACCACCAGGACCTGACGGGCGCCACGGCTACCGACGCCATCGCGCCATCGGTGGCTGGCGTGAACGGCGGCGCGGCGTCGACCGGAGGCTCTGCGCTAGGCGGACTACTCGGCACCTGCGCGTCGGTGTCGGCGGCGGCGGCGGCTGCAGCAGCGGCGGCGGCCGGCGGATCGCGCGGCGTCGGCGCGGAGGAAGACGCCGCCTCCCAAGCGCGCAACGGCCTCGCGGTGCCTCAGCAGCAACAGCAGCCGCGCGCGCACTCCGCTAGCGACGGCGCCGCCGTCTGGAGGCCCTACTGAGCCCGGCGGCCCGATTCGCCGCCGTCTTGCCGGTGACGGAAGCCTTCTGCCATAGCCTACGTTCGGGACTTCGGGCACAAAAGCTGACGCACCAAAAACATTTCTCACATATGAATCCTCAATACGACAGTGCTCCGCACGTCATTTCAATAGCGGTGGTCCCACAGTGGCAGCAGCCTACTGCGGTAGCCTGCCACGTAAACTGAAATCCAAAAACATTGGTCAGATACGAATGTGCTTCACACGTCATTTTAATAGTGGTGGTCCCAAAGTGACAAAATCCTGCTGCGATACACTGCCACACACACTGACATACCAAAAGCATTGATCAAACGTGTCGATCTAGTAACGCATACCAACAGCGATATTACCTGATTTACGTGTAGGAGCAGCCCTGTGTACAGGAGACTGATATACCAGAAAGCTTGGTCGAATCTGCAGTACGACAGTGCTCCACACTCCGTTTCAGTATCGCTTCTTCCACAGTGATACTACTGATTTGGTTATAGAAGCAAGATCTACAGCTTTCGCTATGCTCCTCTTAGAAACGACGTCACACAAACAATTTTGCGTCAGCAGATGTTGAAACGAGGTGAGACAAAAGGTTAAACTAATTACAAGAAACATGTGCTGACTAGCAAGTGTTCAGTTCTCAACAGTAAAGTAACGAAAATAATAATTCTGCTAAAAAATGAACAATATCGCGACCTGTTCCCAAGCTAATTCTTAATCATGAGAAGGTCACTAAATTCCATATATATAAACTGCCAGATTATCTTACAAAACACATAAAATACTAAAATAACCGGCGTTTCGGCCTTGTTTCAGCGGCAATTCTCATACTCTACGCCCTTAGGAAGGCCGTTATAGCACAGCCGAAACGTTTTTCATTGTACTATTTTAGTATTTTAGGTATTTTGCAAGATGATGCAGCAGCACACCCAGAAATATGATGATGAGATTGATACCAGTCACATAAGTCACCGTACTTATAATCAAATCGAGTTTAAAATTTCTGCGAAAGAGTGATTAACGTTACGTAGTATCTTTTTCAGCTGTTAGTTCCAAACATTTCCAGAAACAATAAGAATATAAAAGAGGTTATGGGTGGTTTTAGGTGCTCAAAATGTGTGTATTTTCACATGGGCTACACGTTCGTCCCTTTCTTTATCTACTTTGAAAAACTTTTTTTCTTTTTTGCTCATAGAGTAAAATTATGCCATGGAAAGTTTTATCATTTGCTCGCACAGTTTTTTGGTTAAAACATTTTCGTTTAAGAGGTTTAATTAAATCAACTGTTATAGCAAATGTGTAATCTATTCAGTTGTTTCGAAAATTTAAATTACCTTTCTTTTGCTGCGCAATAAGAGTATTCACATTGTAACAGTTTCATATTTATCCGTGTTGTCAACCCAATATGAAATTCTTTGAGACAGCACTAGTAGCGAGTACCACAGTTCCTTTTTTTTGTTTCCTATGGCTGTAAGCATTTGCAATAACCTCACGCTAGAATGACAAAGACCTTTATACCTCTCTGTAACGTTTGATATCTAATACGATACGATTCACCCACAAAAATAATAGTGAGCTTTCAAATATGTATCTTTGTATTACAGCATTTCTTTTAACGACGTACTGGCTCAGATGAAGTAGTGTAATGGAGCCATGAATGATATGGCTTGCAGTCACATTCGCCTACCATCCGAAATGTAAAGACAACGGCTGACAGCAAAGCTTAAGTTCCACCCATGTTTACTTTGATAACACGTAAACCAACGGTTTGGTTGTATTCTTAACCCTCACTTTTAGAATATATCCCTACTATTTCAAAGTCTTAAACAAGCATTTACCATTATAAACTATTTTGAAGAAGCAGTCGTATGCTGCTGGAAGGTATACTTAGTTTCACAATTAAAAAAGGAAAAGAAAGAAAACTTATTCCTTTTAATATCCGCCATAGATACATAAACTATGAACTCTTACCATGCTTTAAAATAATTTCCTACTGTGCATAGTATTCCCTTTACGGAAACCTTTGCTCATCATCTTCAGCACTTCCGAAAACTTTTATAGCTAACAAATTAGGTGACCTGCTCTGTGTTGTATATGATGCCTACAAATAATAGAAACTTTGAATCAACTTTGAGCACACACTCATAATTCATAAGAAGCTTGAAATATAACACTATCGAAATACTTTGACGCCGATATGTGACGAACCTGATGTTGACAGATATTTATAGAGTATCTCGAAGTGTAGGGAAGCTCTATTCCGACAACGAACACTGCATTTCATTAGGAGTTGTCTACTATCTTAATTTTCAAATAATCAACAAAGTGGGTATGGCATAATCCACCTAGAACGTAACATATGGTACTATTTCAAGGACTGCGTTCTTACTACATTAAACTTTATGTTTTGAGGTGAGCTTTTTTTGGTTGCTATCATTTTTTTCCTTTTTAAGTCAACCGTACCTGAACTGATTGATGTAAACGATTTTATTGTATTCATTAGGTGAGCAATACCCATCTGCTTAATCACTTATTCATCCAAATTGAGCGTACTTTAAATGGAGCAGAAACGCTGCCAAATTTAAAATTTTCCGTTAAACTCATTCTACACCTATAAACACTACAAAACATTGTAAATGACGTAGTCTATTGTTGTTAATACATCACGATGAATGTTAAAATAGCGCTCATTGGTTACGTCACTGCTCATTGGTTACATCAGGGAGATGATATGCAGCTAGGTCTCGTGTTTTCTGTCGGATTTGAAGAGAATAAAGTCGTACGCTAAATAACATCCTCATTCTCAAAAAAAGGACATAACAACTTTCCACCGAAATTTGCCGGAATACGTGAAAATTAGATTATGGAAACAATCGCCCATTACGTCAATTGTCGTTTCACTTCAATTACCACAGAAGTCAACAGTGGACCGTTATTGTTAATTTAAATTTCGTAATTTATTCGCAACAGCACAGCACTGTGTTCTATTTGCAACACGAGGCCTCTTCCGTAAATCAACGACTTAGAACACGAATTTAGTATTGTAATTATACGAGGTATCGGTCAAGTGTTTTACAGTTTATCTTCTCGTAGGCTACTCAGCTGTAGGGAACTCACAATAGCATTTAAACGACCGCATTTGAAGATATGGTCGTCACTGAATATTTTACAAGACACAGACGGAATATGCTGTAAATATTGTAACAAAGAAATCATAGCACACATAAATTTCGTGCTAGTTCAATTACGACATATTTTATTGTTTAAAACGTCTACTTCGTAAGCGAATGACATTTATATGTGTAGCTCTTGTCGGTAAGAATTAATGTTCACTTTCTGTTCACAAATATTGTTCACGTTTCAAGTTACATCCCTGTGTCCAAATGTCAGACTTATACTTTTCAGTTAGACAGTCATTTTCTCCGAAAATATCTACGTCTTGAAAGATTCATTGTTCCTAATTCTGCATTGTGTACTTTATTCCAATGATTGGTTGTGGAACTTTAAATGAGGGTCTTAAAGCTTTTCTGAAGTAACTATGATTTTATCAGAAATCTGTAGTTACATGACGTCTCTATCGAGTATTAAAATAGTCCCCTATATTTTATTGAATTATGTTTCGCATCTTTTGCATTATTTATTTATATATTAGTCACTACATGTAATAGTTGTAAATAAATATTTTTGTTAACTTATGGTACAGTTGCTTTGCGAAGTTATGTTTGAGCAATGTAACATTAGTCTTAAGTTAATGTGTTACATTTAATGTTTGTATTTCACTGATGTTTGTTAATGCATACTTCTTATTGTTAACTGCTTGTTAACTCCACTGTTTTATAAAGTAATATATCAATTATAACAAAGTTTGTTCCCTGTATTCGTTAATGTTATGTATGTACAAGTTCCGTTTTATTAATGAAATGCTAATACGTAGAGACTGCAGCATAATCTTTAGAGAAATAAATCTGATTGTCATTGAGGTAAGCTTGAGTCGTCACTGGACGTCATATCGAACTATAAATAAAACTACTCGCTTCATGTTTTTATTACGTTTGATATTGTTACATTTTCGTTACTTTTGCAGAACCAAATCAGACAGAGTTTTCATGAAACTGGAGTTCCTGATAGCGTTGCTTACATTATGACTTAAGTTAAAGAAAGCAGTTTTCTCTCCAAAAACGTTGTTGTGTTGGAATATGTAAAGAGATATCTGTTTGGTAAAATAATTTGCTGGGAATCGTTCTTCGTTTCCCTATGTGCATCATTCGGTTTCAAATAACTGTGTACGTTTGTCTACTGAACTGCCTTACCTAATATTAAATCCCAAAAATGTATCTTGTTTCCTTGATAAAGATGTTCTCGGCCAATATCAAATCCAAGTGCTACAATAAATTCTGTTATCTCATTATACCCTTGTAGTTACCTTATTACTGAGTGCTTAAACATATTTCCTGACATAAAATAAACGTTATTTGTATGGGAAGTGTAGAAGATCACGAATAACATGTTCCTCTGAAAGCATCTTTATTTAATTTTTGTTGAGGAAATTCTAAAAAAAATTCGTAGATTTCTAAATGTCATTTAGCTAGGACAGAAAAATAAATGAGTATGAGGACTTTATGTTACATGTTCGCACTACCTGCTACTTACGAGCATCGATAAACATCTGAAGAGGCAAGCCATGCTTTGATACTGAAAACTAGTTCCTCTTTTGCCTCAGTTTCAGATAATCGTGTAAGTAAACTTGTACTAATGGGGTGAGACAACACATTGCTTGTAGCGCCTCTTGTCATTACCAGGTTCCCAAAAGAAAAATTATGTACAGTTCCAGTGTGAAGATATAATTTGTTTTAAAAACTATGCTGAGCGGTCAATAAACTGCAGCAACTTTCTTAAGTGGCCATGTTGGAATTACACGACACTTCCATTTGATGAAAGCAGTCAAACAATTAAAACAGGGTGAGGAAGAACAATTTACCTGACATAAATGTGAACGATCAGAATGCTTAAATCTGCTTAGAGCGCGCACAATCTACTGCATAATAAAAGATTCAACATAGTTCAAATAACTTCGTCAAACATACTACTTCTTACAAGAATTGTGGTATGGGAGAGAGCCTCCATGGAGTGATTTTCGCAGACTGATACCTGCATCTGTGAGACTAGCTCAGTTGATCAGATCATGAGACCCTTCCAGGGTCTACACACAGTTTTAATAGTTCAAGGAGATTCAGCTCAGTGTACGCTCCACATCATAGTGAAAGAATCATTCTGGTGACTGCAATGCAATACTAATAATAACAATTCAGTGTAATAATAACTATAATATAATGATACTTAAATGGCCGAGTCCATGTCTTCTAATTGTGCACCACCCCAGTGGCTTATGTTTTCCTCACAGTGACAACACATGGAACTGCTTAGACGGATGCTACAAGACTATTAAGAAGTCTAAAGTAAGATAAACGAATATAATATGGACATATTACTGAAAATCAGACAGTCATGTAGACTGAAACAAGAAGGGAAACATATATGCTGTATTACTGGAACAGGTTGTGTACAACATTGCAAACATTTTAGATTAGACTTTATTATGATTGTAATTGAAACTTTCAGTGTATGATTTTGTAGAAACAACCAATATAAGCATTAATTGACGTAAATTCACCTGATTACGGTGCCACAATCTCTGAAATGGTTAGTGTGGCTTGTAGTTTCAACTGGTAACTGTAGACCTGTAGAATGCTATAGTTGCCAGGGTCATCCTCAGAATAACAATACATCCAACACATGTTCTCGAACGTTCTATATAATAACTTTAGAAGTCAATCTGAAACATTAAATCTACTTTACAAAAATACAGCAGAATGACAGACATAACAAAAATTGCTATTAGTTTGTCAATATTCTGTAGAAATTCACTACATTTAAAAAAAAATGAAACTTTACATATATGAATTAAGGAATGGGTTGAGAAACTCAGCGGCATAGAATGCAAGAATGTAATATAATCTTTTTTAGACAGGAACACTCATAAAATGAGGGAGTAAATTTAAAAATTATAAACAATTCTTTCTAGAGTACTTGAAATTTTCGCCAAAAGTAAACTCATCAGCCGAACCCAAACTTTGGACAGTGGTATATCGAACATACATTTGTATACATTTACGCTTCCAAGTGAAAAATGCATCTCATCTCTCCACATTAAATTTGAAAGCAGGTTTACAGTATGTTAGTTTAAAAAATCGCATGGCCTCAAATATCAGTGAAAAATGTAGTTTACCTACCAATTCAAGTTTATGATTTGATATTTAAAATCCAACAGCGGCCTGAGTTTTTATGAGTAAATCACGTGGTGTATGTATCATGCTTTACTTTAGCAGGTTACTAAATTACCTGGTTTTCTATTTCTTTAAGCCCACATGAAAACAATGCAAAGAGTTACGAGTAACTACTTGGTACCGACATGCTGATGATAGTACCTACCCGATAACGAAAACATAGAGTCTAATAAGTGGGAAGTGAGAGAGTGATGAGAGGGGGAGTAGAAGTCCCAAACCGGAAAAACAATAGAATCTACGCACCGTTATTGCCTTGAGACTTCGATCACAAATACTTACAAATACATCCCGTGCTCCAGCACACCCAAAAGAAATTTACGAAAACGTTCAATCCACGAGAACCAGATGACCACTGTCGCAAAGTTTAGAGGGCGTGAAACTGGCTGTACAAGGTAGCTAAAACACTTCGGACGCTCTTAGAGAACATGCAATGAGGCAAGTCATTTACAGTAAAAGAAATATACAAAACAGACATCAAAAAGCTTTCAGAATTCTGAATTAAAAAATATTCCTAAATCCATAAGATTAGTAACATCAAGTAAAGTAATCATTCAATTGTATATGAAAACTATTTATGAAATCCAGTTACAATAGAAAATGATAGAACCTCAGTGTTTAATAAATTATCACAAATATCCTACGCTTATTCTGGCAGAGGAGCTATAACGTAGTTTGCACAGACTGCGCATAACACCCCCTCAAAATTGAAACATGGATCGTTTCCGCTAAAACTACTTGCGAAAATGAAAAAAATGAAAAAAACAGCATATTGATATAATAACGTATTTCTGGATAACATCGTTCCATGTTGAAGTTTGTGCAATATTTGTTTTGACCACTGTATGTCTCAGAGAATCTCTAATTGTGTGTCACTTTGGATACGAGCCTCCCCTTCACCATTACATGAAAAAAATGTTCAAGTACTGATTTTAATGCCGTCACACTTCACTGCAAAATAACTATGCAAGTTTTAGAGCAGTTTTGGCTTAAATGGCCCATACTAGCCCCTACACATTAACATCATTAACATCCAATAGTTTATTGGTAATATTATAGAAATGAGCGATTCAGACGGAATAAACAGTTGAAAATTTCTGTTTTCAGTTTAAAGTACGTGTGGAAGACACGTGGAAGCTTTACGCTAAGCTTTACGTATAGGACCTCCTAAAAGCGGAATCGGATATTCAAGTTTCACCGAATATCGTAACTTACGGTACCACGTACTGATAATCAACGATGAATCCGATATTGAGAAGGCTCTAATTCAATACCATACAATCAAAACCGAAAATTATCAAATGACAGTGCACGACAAAATTCTAACGGAGACAACGTTGATTAGATTTAGCCGTTTATTCGCTACAGCGCATCAGATGCGCGATTAACTTGATAATTGAACTCAGTTCCGTTAAAAAGAAACAAACCGAGCTAAATAATATTAGCGACCGCTGAAATAGCTTCGTCAAATAGAAGCATAAGAATTGTGTCGATAGAATGAGCTTTTCTGGGCTGAGCAGTAAATATAGATGGTGAGTCATTAACTATTGCCACATAGAATAACTCCGAAAGAGTGACAGTAGCTGAAAAGTTTGTGGGACAAATGTTGCATGGGCCAACGGGGGACATAATATGACGTTGATTTTTTGTAGCTAGGTGGGGTCGCGTCAGAGATATGGATGACAACTCTGTTTTTTTGAATGGGAAGCTATAGTTCGGTATTTATTTTCTGATATCGACTATAGAGACGAATCCAATGATGTGTAACGGTAATGTCTTTGAATTTAAATGGAACGACAAGTTTACTGTTACCAGTGACTGTTTGTTTATCTCCACGACGCGTTTCAAAGGTTTAGACCTCCATCGTCAGGTGGATTTACATTTGTTAATATGATATTTGTGTGTGTGTTGTGTTACGGTTTTTAGGAGGAACTTGTGGCACTGTCTAGTAGAGAAACAAAACACTATTTCAGAATATGGTTTTGGGTTTCTTCTGACAAAAAATTAAACGTGTATCTAACGGTAAATATAAAATAAGTAAAATAAAGTAATATATAAGAAACTACCAGCATCTATTGCGGTAATGAAACCAACATTTACCTATGTTTCACACCAAGTAATTGAGCCTTCTTCAGAAGATAAACCTGATTTTATAACATGTCTACGAGGGCATGGTATAGAATTAAAACGGAAACAGCCTGAATAGGCGTAGTCACATTTTAATAATGCGGTACATAGGTACTAAGTCACCACCAAGACTTAAGCTCCGGCGAGCGCCTTGCCTCCATGGACGCCGTGCGGTGGGTCTCGGAAGCTCACGTGAAACAAAGTAGACCTAGATGACGCTCCGCAAATCAACAAGGTGGGGAACAGTAGAATGGGTGACCTTCATGCAAAAAAAGATGGCTTAAAAGAAGAAGCCTACATGATGTACATTCAGATTTCAAAATTTAGTTCAACCTTTTATAATTTTCAAATCGATTTGTTCTGGGTAGCGGCCAACGAATGGATTGCATGACGTAAAGAAGAAATTACGAAGAACCATGATAAGAAGCCTTCTAGCTTGACGAGTAAGACAACAAGTCAACTAGTTACAATACAGCAACAACCGAACCAAAAAAATTTTATAAATGGGTCATTAATAAAACATATATTATTTGTTCACCTTCTGAAAGTGCACTATTATCGAAAGGGCTTAAATGTAATGTTGAACCTAGGATTACAGAAACAGAAATCATGGAAAATAGCGTCGGGGAAAGGCTACAATCCTGTCTCACTCCCTTCCCAACAACTGCTTCCCTTCATGTCCCTCGACTCTTATAACTGCCATCTGGTATCTGTACTAATTGTAAATAGCCTTTCGCTCCCTCTATTTTACCCCTGCCACCTTCAGAATTTGAAAGAGAGTATTCCAGTCAACATTGTCCAAAGCTTTCTGTAAGTCTACAAATGCTAGAAACCTAGGTTTGCCTTTCCTTCATCTTTCTTCTAAGGTAAGTCGTAGGGTCAGTATTACCTCACGTGTTCCAAAATTTCTATGGAATCCAAACTGATCTTCCCCGAGGTCGGCGTCTACCAGTTTTTCCATTCGTCTGTAAAGAACTCGCGTTAGTATTTTGCAGCTGTGACTTATTAAACAGATAGTTCGGTAATTTTCACATATGTCAACACCTGCTTTCTTTGGGATTGGAATTACTCTATTCTTCTTGAAGTCTGAGGGAATTTCGCCTGTCTCATACATCTTGCTTACCAGATGGTAGAGTTTTGTTAGGCCTGGGTCTCCCAAGACTGTCAGTAGTTCTAATGGAATGTTGTCTACTCCTGGGGCCTTGTTTCGACTTAGGTCTTTCAGTAGTCTGTCAAACTCTTCACGCAGTATCATATGTCCCATTTCATCCTCATCTACCTCCTCTTCCATTTCCATAATATTGTCCTCAAGAACATCGCCCCTGTATAGACCCTCTATATACTCCTTCCACCTGTCTGCTTTCCCTTCTTTGGTTAGAACTGGGTTTCCATCTGAACTCTTGATATTCATGCAATTGGTTCTCTTTTCTCCAAAGGTCTCTTTAATTTTCCTGTAGGCAGTATCTTCACCCCTCTTGAGATAAGCCTCTACATCCTTACATTTGTCCTCTAGCCATACCTGCTTAGCCATTTTGCACTTCCTGTCGATCTCTTTTTTGAGATGTTTGTATTCCGTTTTGTCTGCTTCACTTACTGCATTTTTGTATTTTCTCCTTTCATTAATTAAATTCAGTATCTCTTCTGTTATCCAAGGATTTCTACTAGCCCTCGCCTTTTACCAACTTGATCCTCTGCTGCCTTCACTAATTCATTCCTCAAAGCAACCCATTCTTCTTCTACTGTATTTCCTTCCCCCATTCCTGTCAATTTTTCCCTTATGCTCTCCCTGAAACTCTGTATAACCTCTGGTTCTTTCAGTTTATCCAGGTCCCATCTCCTTAAATTCCCACCTTTTTGCAGTTTCTTCAGTTTTAATCTACAGTTCATAACCAATAGATTGTGGTCAGACTCCACATCTACCCCTGGAAATGTGTTACAATTTAAAATCTGGTTCCTAAATCTCTGTCTTACCATTATATAATCTATCTGAAACCTTTTAGTATCTCCAGGGTTCTTCCATGTATACAACGAACTACGAGCTCCATGAGAAGATTAATTTTACACTTCAAAATGAATCCTCTGACAAGTCTTTAAATTATTGGAGTAAATTTTCTGATAATGTCATAGCGACCGATTCCGCCCATCCGCAAGCTCAGAAGTTACCTTTTTTTTCATTCTAGTATACATCGTGCCCTGACAATTCCTCTGTCTCCAGATGCTTTCAAATGTGAATTAGTAAAGCTTGCGGAAATTGCAGGAAATAATGGTTACAAGGCTGATTTGGTGAGGCAAATGTACAACAAGAAACTCAATAAAAGCAATAATACGTCATCCACATTAAATGACGGGGGAGAAGGTAAACCTGCTGCTTTTTGTCTGTTCCCTTCATAGGCAGGGATTCTTACAGATTAGGCCGAATGCTTAAGAATCATTGGTTTAAGGTAGCATTTTCAACCAATAATAGTCTAAAAAATACTTTGGTCCATACACTTTAAGCATCACATGACAAACTATTTTGCTCTGGGGTTTATAAAATCACTTGTGGGGACTGCCCGAACTATCATATAGGTCAAACAGGCAGAGCTATTGCTGCTAGATATAAGAAGCACATTCCAACCAAATGTGATGACGCCGCACGAGCGAACACCTGATCCAAATGGCACTCGCTCCTAGTCCCGTAACCAGCACAGTGCTAATGCATCATGAGATTAAAGGTACTAGATTAGACATCCTGGAGGAGATGTAGATTTTTGAACATCTGCAATCTGATAAGGATAACCTCCTTAATGATCAACTTCAGTTGAAAAAAAGGATTTTTTTGAATGTTTTATGCCATTATTTAGAATATCATGACCAGATAATGGCTGATTCGGAGGAGCCGGGCAGTATTTTGGTGGCGGTGTGACACAGATGGTCGATGTTTGATGTACTTTATTTAAACATCCCTTAAGGTAGTAGCTAGCATGCGTGCGTTTGCCGACGTAACATTTTGGTATAAGATTCCCATCAGGTGATCTTTCCACATACGGTGCTTACGCACATGGTTTCAATGATTAAGATGCCCGTATCTACCCCATAGACAACAATCATATTTATACAAGTGGTTACTAGCCCACGAACGGTGAAGTGGAGCCTCAGGTGTCAAGATGAAGTTTAGCTGGTCCATTTCGACATTTTAGGGTAGTTCCCTTTATACACTCCTGGAAATGGAAAAAAGCACACATTGACACCGGTGTGTCAGACCCACCATACTTGCTCCGGACACTGCGAGAGGGCTGTACAAGCAATGATCACACGCACGGCACAGCGGACACACCAGGAACCGCGGTGTTGGCCGTCGAATGGCGCTAGCTGCGCAGCATTTGTGCACCGCCGCCGTCAGTGTCAGCCAGTTTGCCGTGGCATACGGAGCTCCATCGCAGTCTTTAACACTGGTAGCATGCCGCGACAGCGTGGACGTGAACCGTATGTGCAGTTGACGGACTTTGAGCGAGGGCGTATAGTGGGCATGCGGGAGGCCGGGTGGACGTACCGCCGAATTGCTCAACACGTGGGGCGTGAGGTCTCCACAGTACATCGATGTTGTCGCCAGTGGTCGGCGGAAGGTGCACGTGCCCGTCGACCTGGGACCGGACCGCAGCGACGCACGGATGCACGCCAAGACCGTAGGATCCTACGCAGTGCCGTAGGGGACCGCACCGCCACTTCCCAGCAAATTAGGGACACTGTTGCTCCTGGGGTATCGGCGAGGACCATTCGCAACCGTCTCCATGAAGCTGGGCTACGGTCCCGCACACCGTTAGGCCGTCTTCCGCTCACGCCCCAACATCGTGCAGCCCGCCTCCAGTGGTGTCGCGACAGGCGTGAATGGAGGGACGAATGGAGACGTGTCGTCTTCAGCGATGAGAGTCGCTTCTGCCTTGGTGCCAATGATGGTCGTATGCGTGTTTGGCGCCGTGCAGGTGAGCGCCACAATCAGGACTGCATACGACCGAGGCACACAGGGCCAACACCCGGCATCATGGTGTGGGGAGCGATCTCCTACACTGGCCGTACACCACTGGTGATCGTCGAGGGGACACTGAATAGTGCACGGTACATCCAAACCGTCATCGAGCCCATCGTTCTACCATTCCTAGACCGGCAAGGGAACTTGCTGTTCCAACAGGACAATGCACGTCCGCATGTATCCCGTGCCACCCAACGTGCTCTAGAAGGTGTAAGTCAACTACCCAGGCCAGCAAGATCTCCGGATCTGTCCCCCATTGAGCATGTTTGGGACTGGATGAAGCGTCGTCTCACGCGGTCTGCACGTCCAGCACGAACGCTGGTCCAACTGAGGCGCCAGGTGGAAATGGCATGGCAAGCCGTTCCACAGGACTACATCCAGCATCTCTACGATCGTCTCCATGGGAGAGTAGCAGCCTGCATTGCTGCGAAAGGTGGATATACACTGTACTAGTGCCGACATTGTGCATGCTCTGTTGCCTGTGTCTATGTGCCTGTGGTTCTGTCAGTGTGATCATGTGATGTATCTGACCCCAGGAATGTGTCAATAAAGTTTCCCCTTCCTGAGACAATGAATTCACGGTGTTCTTATTTCAATTTCCAGGAGTTTATTTATTTAGAGTTGCAACCCCGAGACGACTTCATCCTGGTCCATTTATAGTATGCACATGGGCATATTAGTAGCTATCTGTTATTTCTTTTTAATTCTTCCTTGCGAAGAACATGCCGTTTACACATGTCTAATGACCATAAAAATATTTTCCAAGGTGTCTTCTCGGGTCAAGCACGTTTTATCATATCATATCTATTTAACAATAGCCTTTAATATAAGAGGCGATAATTCTCTTTTGTAGCGCGTAGTGAAACTGACCTCTGTCGGTCGATGGAGTATAAGGGCGACGAAAGGGCCTTGTACGTCCGTTCACGCAATTACCAAATTTTTTACACGTAAACTAATTTGACCTGTGCTGGTCAAGTGCTATTACATGGCGATGAAGTGGAGTTGTTCGTTCACTCACGCGTTCACTTAGTAATAATATAGAAATTAATCTTGATAATATTCATCATTCAGTGCGTGTCAACAACAAGAAGTATGAAACTTCCTGGCAGATTAAAACTGTGTGCCGGGCCGAGACTCTAACTCGGGACCTTTGCCTTTTGCGAAAGGCAAAAGTCCCGGGTTCGAGTCTCAGCCCAGCACACAGTTTTAATCTGCCAGGAAGTTTCATATCAGCGCACACTCCGAAGCAGAGTGAAAATCTCATTCTGGAAACATCCTCCAGGCTGTGGCTAAGCCATGTCTCCGCAATATCCTTTCTTTCAGGAGTGCAAGTTGTGCAAGGTTCGCAGGAGAGCTTCTGTAAAGTTTGGAAGGTAGGAGACTAGGCATTGGCAGAAGTAAAGCTGTGAGGACGGGGCGTGAGTCGCGCTTGGGTAGCTCAGTTGGTAGAGCCCTTGCCCGAGAAAGGCAAAGGTCCCGAGATCGAGTCTCGGCCCGGCACACAGTTTTAATCTGCCAGGAAGTTTCATACCAGCGCACACTCCACTGAAGAGTGAAAATCTGATTCTGGAATAAGAAGTATATCTACATCAACTGATAAAAACACCTACTCGACCATCTGTGCACAGGTTATCCGAAATTAATTGCACTTTGGCGTTTACGTACTACAGTTTCGCTGTTTTATGTCGTATTTCATTGATAACGCTGGGTGCGTTATGCAACATTCGTTGTGAACGGGCCATTATATTATAATAGTGTAAGACGGATTAGTGTCTTCGCACTCATATAAATCCACGCATAGTTTGTTATATTTTAGTCAAAACCTGGTGCAGAGGCTTTACGTTTCAGAGTTTCAACCATTCTATAAGTTATTTGTTTTAAGATGTAACTGCGTTGGTTTGACAGTCATGGTCTCAGTCAGACATGCGCAATGTTCCCCGCCATGCTGATATGCAGCGCGTCATCTAGGTCTACTTAGTTTCACGTGAGCTCCCGAGGCCCACCGGACGGCGTCCATGCAGACGAGGTGCTCGCCGGAGCTTAAGTCTTGGTGGTGACTTAGTACCTATGTACCGGATTATTAAAATGTGACTACGCCTATTCACGCTGTTTCAGTTATAATTCTATATCATGCCCTCGTAGACATATTATAGAATCAGGTTTAACTTCTGAAGAAGGCTCAATTACTTGGTGTGAAACATAGGTAAAGGTTGGTTTCACTACCGCAATCGAGGCTGATAGTTTCTTATATATTAGATTATCACGATTGCTGACTGGGCTGCAGTGTTGAAAGTACTAAAATAAAATACCTCCAGTTGTCACATGGATACTGTCATATTTTGTACACAAATATGGCGTCGGAAACTACTGGGTGCTTAGTTCGTATAGCAGAAGAGCAAACATTGTCGCAATGTACGAAGAATATACGTCCTAACAAAATTATTGCAGAACATATTTGTAAAGGATTTGGAGGTTGTTGTTTGAGGTGTTTAATACATTCGTTGGAATAAATACTTCAGGTGGTATATAAATCCGATTTTGACAAGTTAAAATAGCTTATACTTCATAATCATTTATAAAGTCAGGTGAAGTGTTACAGACTATAAGTACAATAATAATATTGGCTACAGTGGTAAAATTATACACAAACAACAGTTTTGGTTGGGATTCTTAGATAGATATGAAAGGCTGGAGGCAGAAGCGGAGGAAGAAAAAGACAAGGTGAGAGGGAGAGAGAGAGAGTGGAACGAGTGATTGTATGAGAGCAAACTTTACAATGGAAGGGGTCTTAAGATTATATCTGTTACATATAACAACTTCCTAAAGGTTTCGGTAATGCGTTGGTTAATCCTTAAAAATATACAGATGGATGTGCAATTTGTGCCAGTAGTTGATGTACTTATAGTTTCAAGCTGACAAGGGGTACAAGCTGTTGGTGTGATGATATATCTGTAAATGAGGTCAATCTCTTGTACACTCGGGGGGCTGTTGTGGTAACATAACTAAATATTTATGGTAAATATTAGGGTGTGACTGTTGAATAATGTTGTTAGGACGTATATTCTTTGTACTTTGCGGCAATGTTTTCTCTTCTGCTATACGATCCATGCACTCAATAGTTTCCGACGCCATATTTGTTTACAGTATATGACAGTATACATGTTATGTGTTACGACAGTGAAAGGAACCTGTGACCATTGGAGGTACTTCATTTTACTTATTTTATGTTTACCGTTAGATACACGCTTAATTTTTTATCAAAAGAAACCCAAAACCATGTTCTGAAATAGTGTTTTGTTTCTCTACTACACAGTGCCACAAGTTCCTCCAAAAAATCGTAACACAACACACACACAAATGTCATATTAACAAATGTAAATCCACCTGATGATGAGGTTTAAACCTTTGAAACACGTCGTGGAGATAAATAAACAGTGACTGGTAACAGTAAACCTGTTGTTTCATTTAATATCAATAAGTCACGGTAAAGCCTAAACTAAAAATGTTTGCAATTAAAGGTCCTTGAAGGTCAACGAAGGTCAAAAAGTTGACATGAACGTCCATTTACAGAAGGTGTTCGAAGTGATGACCATTGGTATCGATGCAGTGCAGCAATTTTCTTATCATGGATTGATTGGTATTCCTTATCACTTCGGCAGTTATCGAAGCACATGCTTTGACAATTCTCTCTCATATATAGTGCAAATAGTAAATATTCGCTGAATACGGCGTATCAATCTAACGTGCCATTGACATGTAAACACCATTCGACGGTTTCGCAATACAACACTAATAGGAACAGTACGACCAGTATCGTCAAATCAAGCGAATGTGAATGATGTATTCCTTCGAAGAACACGTCGATACGCTTCTCATTTACGGAGAATGCCAACGAAATTCTGTGAGAGCTAAAGACTTATAAGCTGAAAGATATCCTCAACATAGTCACTCTACACGTCGAACATGTAAACATGTGTATGATAAATTGATAACAACTGGATCTTTAACGCATCGGAAACATATCCAGCAAAGAAAAATTACTAACGAGGAAACGGAAATTGGTACTCTTGCCACTGTGATTCGAGATTCTTGTATTAGTTCGCATCAAATCGCAAATGAATCTGACACGAGCCAGAGTAGTGTTGTTCGTGTTCTGCATCGCCATAAATATCGTTCCTAGCATATCAGTCTACACCAAGAATTAACTGGTACGGATTGTATGCGTCGCATTGAATTCTGCCGATGGTCTCACCTTCAGATTCAGAGGGATGACTCATATATTAATTTGATTTCATTTACTGACGAGGCTACATTCACTAACCGTAGAAATGTTAATTTGCATAACATGCATGATTGGGCAACTGAAAATCCATGATGGCTGCGGCAAGTTGCACGCCATAAACCGTGGTCGGTGAGTGTATAGTGTGGGATTCTGGAGGACAGAATTATAGGCCCCTATTTCATCGAAGGAAATCTTAATGGTAGGAGGAATACATTCCTGCAAGAAACATTAGGTCTAGAATGATATTTTCACTCTACAGCGGACTGTGCGCTCATATGAAACTTCCTGGCAGATTAAAACTGTGTACCGGACCGAGACTCGAACTCGGGACCTTCACCTTTGGCGGGAAAGTGCTCTACCAACTGAGCTACCCAAGCACTGGAAGAAAGGATATTGCGGAGACATGGCTTAGCCACAGCCTGGGGGATGTTTCTAGAATGTTCATATCAGCGCACACTCCGCTGTAGAGTGAAAATTTCATTCTAGAAACATCCCCCAGGCTGTGGGTAAGCCATGTCTCCACAATATCCTTTCTTCCAGGAGTGCTAGTTCTGCAAGGTTGGCAGGAGAGCTTCTGTGATGTTTGGAAGGTAGGAGACGAGGTACTGGCGGAATTAAAGATGTGAGGACGGGGCCTGAGTCGTGCTTGGGTAGCTCAGTTGGTAGAGCACTTGCCCGCGAAAGGGAAAGGTCCCGAGTTGGAGTCTCGGTCCGGCACACAGTTTTAATCTGCCAGGAAGTTCCAACATTAGGTCTGTTATTGGAAGAAATACCTTTATAAACAAGGAACAGAATGTGGTACAACAAGATGGATGATAGGCACATTTTTCGCTGATGGCTAGAAATGAGTTGCAGAGACAATTCCCAAATCTTTGGATCGGACGCGGAGGAGATGTGTCGTGGCCAGCTTGTTGGTCAGACTTCACGCCTCTGGATTTCTTCTTGTCGGGATTCGTAAGAGACATTGTTTATAAAGACGTTCCAAGTACACCTGAAGAGAGGTGAGAGAGAATTGTAAGAGCACGTGCTTCGTGCCTATGTGATAAGGAATACTACTTAATCCGAGGTAAGAAGATTGCAGCACTGCATCGATACCAATGGTCATCACTTCCAATAACTTCTGTAAATAGACGTTGATGCCACCTTTTTGACCTTCGCTGACCTTCAAAGACCTTACTGTTACCCATCATTGGATTCATCTCGATAGCCGCTATCAGAAAATAAGTACCAAACTATAGCATCCCATTTAAGGGGCTCCGGAACGCCCTATACTTGCAATGTTAAAATAACGCTTATAAATTACATCTTTCCTCACAAAGTATTTGAGGTAGGAAATTGAACTCTTTACAGATTATTTATTGGAATATGGGCTACAACTTAACACAGGGATTTTATAAAATTTAAGTTCAGTTATTAAAGATGATTTCTTTCAATTGTAATGAAAATTCACAACATTTTTTTGCAATTTTTTGTTTATATATTCAAAAATATACAGTTTTTGGAAAAAGGCTGTGTTAAATTATGTAGAAGGTACTGTGTAACATTTACTGAAAGTTTGAAACAAATATGTTTGGAAGATCCTTAGAAAACATGTAAGTAGTATGAGAAAATAAAAGTTTTGGGAATCGAGCGACAAAGATTGGATTAACTTTTTAGTGCATTCCAGGTCCATAGGATGGATTATCTTCATCCTCTGCAAATTCCTCCTCCAGCTTCCTCTTGTTCGTCCTCCTGTTTACTCTTGCTTGTATTTCTAGACTCTTTACAGCCCTGTCTGCAGCCCGAAGGCGTTCCTTGTCTAAAGCAAGCATCGCTCGTACCATGTTAGAACCTATCTTCATTCCCATATTTCTAAATACCTTGCACCTTACAATGTTGCCATCATTGAAAGTAGCAACAGCATCATACACACCAAAGTGAAGTGTTTCTATTCCAACAAATATAGTCTTCGGGATTCTCGACCATATAACACTATTTACACTTTCATTGGGGTTTTGAGTTTTTCCGTGAATACACTTTTTCAACAGTTCAGGTGCTGCTAAGTCTCTGAAAATAGGTTTTATCACCTCCATTATTGCATGAGGCAGACTATGCTTATGAGTGTACACTTCACCAGTTAGCAATCCTTTGTTCTATTTACACCAACTGTCTTCTTCTTTGGGACACAAGCTATGTTGGGGATTTTCATCGGTTGAAGAAGTATGAAAAAGAAGAGCCCAAACAGCCTTCTTTATTTCGTCGACACTTTGTGTATTTTGCCTAATAGCCATTCCATAATAGTTCTGTATTTTGTCAATTACACTGTCAGTTAACCTTCCCTTCCCATCCAACCCTTTACCATCACTGAGTTTTTGTTTTTTGTACGAAGCTTTCAGTCGCCGAAGTCTTGTTCCCATTCGCTTCTGTACGTGTCCAATACACTCAAATTTCTGCACTACAACATCATCACCATAGGGCTTCAGTCCTTGAACATGTTTGAAACTTTTAGAATCACCGTCACCAAGGTAATTAACATATCGCACTTTATCACACGCCTCAGAACGCTGGAATATTCTGGCAACACCAGCCACTTCCATTCCTCCACTACTGCCACTATAGTTAGCTTTGCAATTATTTTCATGTGTACCTTTATATTTTTGTGGACATCTACAATACTTTGACATTACTGCTACATCTAAAACTTTCCCTGTAGACATACTGGTGGCAGATACTACACTATCAAGAGATGTGTGTCCCCGTTTATGCCAGGTACCATCGAACGCTGCAGTCAAATCTCTGTTACCATTATTTTCCATTACTGCCTCTTCCACAGCGTTCTTCATAGATTCTATACAGACACCTTCTACTTTAGACCCTAATAATTTATTATAGGTCGTAAACTTGGTTGGGGGATTTGGAAGATTCACGATGGCACAGAAAATTGCACCTGCAGTAGCACCCTTACCAACTGAACGCAAGGAATAAACATATCTAATGTTGTGTTCGTAGATTTTGCTACCATTTTCTTCAGTTTCAGTTACTGCAACACTGTTCCTAAAGGTGGTCATGTATGAACACTTATCACATTTCAGTTGTATTTCACTAGCAAGTCCTACGTGCTTTATTATGGAGAGTTTCAGACCAACTTCACTACAATGAATACATCTTACACAGTTTGAAAAAATTCCTTTGATAACCGACATATCAAATATTTCATTCACATCCGATTCGCCCATAAAACATTCATAGTTTTCACTCATTGAACCAAGCTTCTTCTGTGAAGTATTTTCTTTCCCACTTTGACTGCTATGGCAGGTGTACTTGAGAGGTTAGGTTCACTCACTTGGTTATCGTCTTTATTGTTTACAGTAATAACACATACCTTTGGCTTTACAACATTTCTCCTCTTCTTAAAAGCCTTCAGAGGATTTCTAATAACTTTACTTTTACTCATTATTATACTTCAACAAAACAGAGACTCAAGAAACAGAATTAATTACGAATATTTTCGAGATAACGACAGAGTAAATAAACATGAAACAATCGACAATCACACCAGCGATATATATTGAACCATCACAGGTTAGCCACAACACATACTTTATCTCACATCACTAAACTGTACCTGATGAACACGGACGTTAATAATAACACCATTTGACAGCAGTTTAACAGCGCCACAGTGTGTCACGCCCATGTAGAACACATTTCAAACATTTTTTAAAAATAGTTGTAGTCTTCGGAATTGAATAAATTATATATCTATTAAACGGTAATAGTCTGCAGATTCAGAAAACGCAAAAAAGTAAAAATTGAACTTTTCATGATTTTGAGCCTTTCCGGAGCCCCTTAAAAAACAAAGTTGACCGTCATATCTCTGAAGCGACCCCACCTATCAACAAAAAACCAACGTCATATTATGGCACACGTTGTCCCATGCAACTTCTATCCCACAAACTTTTCAGCTCCTACCATACTTTCAGATTTATTCTAGGTGGCAACAGTTAATGACTCACCCTGTAGACTTCGGTACAGTCACTCCATTTTCTAAAGACAAGCAAAGTGACTTAGAAAATTTCATAAGAAGTAAAAACTAATACTTTTGTCGCATTTCAATTGTAGCACCACGTTAATGGAGCATACAGTTCGCTTTAGAGGGCTGTAGTTGGTGCCAGAATGGTACCAGCCTGTCATACAGTCCTCCACCGCCGACGCAGATCATGGAAATAATGGCAATGAGGCGGTGCGTATATGTGCCAGTTGACAGCATGGAATAAATGCAGTAAGGATGATCTACGAGACGACGCTCGTCGTGTTTGGACATTCCAGTGACCTCACCGTAAATAAAAATGACCCACTCGTTGATTTATTAATGCGGATTCTCCAAGATGCCTACAAGAAATGGTGCAGCCCCATAGACATATAACACGGTGTAAGAAGGGAGTTCGTAAAAATGCCCTAACCGACAGGAAACGGAGAACCGTGTCACGTCTTGTCAGTGACAGTCGGGTTCGAACTCTACAGAACTTTCTTCATTTGGTGAATGAAGGTCCATCTCAGCTAGCTTCTGAGTGTACATACCGGAGGAGAGTACATTTAATGGACATTTGACATCGGGAACCTCGCAAAAGACCATTGGTCACAAGGGCATATAAAGCACCGCCTTTTCAGTGGGCTACAAAGCACAGGCACTTTACAGTAGCTGACGGGTAGCGTGTAATGTGGATCGCTGCGTCTCCATTATGCCTCTTTTGAAATGATACCAAGGATCGAATGCACCGACTGCCAAATGAGGCGTTTAACGCTGAGAGAGTGACGGCTGTGTTTCTGAGATAGTCTGTCATACTATACGTTGGGCTCACTCACTCAGCTGACTGTGAATGCATCCAGGGTGTTTCTATCAGTATTGTTAGCGGAAAAGTGTTGCTCTTTATTGTGCATCGTTTTGATGAGTATGCTGTTAACACTCCCACATTAGGGACGCAATACAGCAGCGGCTCCGTTTAATACAGAAGCGTCAAGTTCTTGGTACAATTCTGTGGTATGTGGCACCAGATATGTACTCTCAGATCACGTAATTCCTGTAAAGTACGGACCAGTATTTTGTCGGCACAGAGTGGGCGCCAGATAGTGTCCCAGTTGTGTTCCATCGCTCCATATAGGACGAGTTTCGTGGGCAAGACTTCGCTGTAGCACGATTCTGGCCTTGCAACATACACAGTTCGCAGTGTCCCTTCTGATCCCTCTTCTTTCACATTCTATCTTTTCTTAAACTTTAATTTTAAACATAACCTAAAAATGTGAACAATAGATTGATAAGAGCAATTCTGCCTGTGTAGAATTAACAGTGTGTGCCACAAGATAATAAGACAAATTTTTGGGAGAGATGATCACTGAAATTGTCACACACGACAATGAAACTATATGTAATCAGTAAAACAACTAACAATGAAATGAATGATAATTCATCTTTTACTGCACTCAAGGAACTCACGAGTTAAGCAATTGTTCCCTTAATAATGGAACATTCGTATCAGTTCCAAATACAGATTGCCTCAAAATACAGACTTAATTGTTTGCCTCTGGCGCCCATGAGATTCGTTAGAACCTGACACTTAACCACGTCACACATGGCAAAAGAATGGCCCTGGTGTGGTGTACCATCTCCCCTCACTTGCTACGTGGTTACCTCTTATGACACAATCTACTGCCGTGCTCGGCTGTCCTGTCTTCGCAATCCACTTTTGTGCCTGTTATTGTAACTCACATGTTGCCACACGGGCTGCTGCACCCATGGCCCTTAGCGCAACGCTCCACAATGGCTCTCGCAATACTTTTGATTACCTTTGCGAAATACTTATAATATTTTGTCTAAAATCTGGGGAGCTGCCCTACAGCCTCTACGAATAGTATCAAGTGTTACATTTGGGAAATCGAGCGTCAGCTGTGTCATCCGCAGCAGTAAGACTTCCATCGATATTACATGTACAATGAACTAAAAATACGAGAAACATGACTTTGAAACGGCACTTGTGTTACACTTTGCAAGGCAAGTGTTATTCATGTCTGTGTGGACACACTAACGGTTTCGTTTGAATTCAGTGCACTACCCAATTAAATTAAAAGCAAAACAACAGGCACTTACCTGTCGTCTTCTTCTGCTACTATCTAGACCGATATTAATCAGGTTGTTTAAACGTGATACTTGGAGCTTTCGTTACCAAAATTTACATAACGCAGAATAATATTGGCCTGGTTTAGTACTCATAGTAAGGTCTGAAGAACTGATGATATACTTTTATTTCCTTAATTGTCTGACTATAATCTTGAAAGTGGATTCTCCGATTATTCAAGACCATTCGCTGACCTGATAACAGCTACAGTTGATACTGTCCATGCCACACAAAGAGGTAGTATGCTTGTAATACCATCTCGTTGCAATGACTGATAACGATAGGGCACATATCATGTTGTTTACATCCACAGACATTTCATTACTTCGTCTTTTCTCAAGTTTTTAACTTCATATCATTCCCAGAGTTCTCGATCAAAACCGTATAACATTATGCATTATTCTTTCACGAACAAGTAAGTATAAACACGCTACATTAATTTTATACCGAGAGCCCATGCCACTCATTCCATGAAACAACCAGAACCTTTCTCGCAACTCATTGCTTAGCAGCTTCTTTATCAGGTACCTCACGACTGATAATTATTTCATGGAAGTAATTTACAATAATCGTCGTCGCCTGCCATGCCAACATCACTCAACCGTATTACGCTCCAAATTTAACAATTAAATTACTAATTAAACCTTCCTCTCTCGTTTTACATTCATCCTACGCATATTTTCAGATCTTCAACAGTACATCTTAAAACGTAAGTACTTTACCAAATCGTAAACACATTAAATACAATTACGTTATATACATATCATTTGAGTACCTGTGAGAAGCGGTTTTTATTTCTGGCAGTACCACTTCATACGTTAAAGCTGACAAAATGTGCAGTAGTAGTGACTAATGATCTATTTACTACAGATCTATATTTCAACTACTGTGTGGCTATCATCAGTACCAAAAACGTACAAGAATACATTACATTAAGAAAAATCTATGAATCAAACTTTTATAGTGGTATAAGCTTAGTGCAAGAGCAAATGATAAAGTAGCATACTGGTAAGATAGAAGTCAAATCATAATTATAGCTTATCTATAAGAATATCCTCTGATAGACTTTCTATGCAAACCTTTCACAGATAGGACACTGTTCACAAATGTTACACAGCCAACCTCAGAGTACGTGATGATGGACTGCAAAGCCCTTTATACATCCGTAGCTTGGATTACCGAATTTGATGGCCTTCGTCGTAAAAAGTGGGCTAATGCTTGGAAAAAATTAAGAACAATAGATTAAAACATTGCCAAAAGTAGCTTAGATGTGTATTATTTAAAAGGCAGCCCTAAACACATCTGTTAGTCGACGTGCGTGGTTGTTGTTGTGCGAACTAATAGTAGTTCCGATATATTGTTACTTAAAACGCTAATAAATAGTAAATGTATACAATTCCTCATCTTCACAGGAACAAAAGCTTACTAAAAGTCTTGCATTAAAAACATCTGCCTTCATTTTAGGGCCAGTTCAATTAATAATAAACACTAGAAGCATTAGGAACTCAAATATCAACGAAGGTACCTTATAATAAACAAGAAACATTACGTTTTACAATGTATTTACACCTAGAATTCCCGTAATACCATAAAATTATTGGTTCACTTTCATGCTAAATTCACTGAAGTTTATAGCACTCTGACTGTTGATAGAGAAGAAAAATTCTGTTAACTAATACCAAACATTTTGTCATATGTGAGCTTGGAGGGGTTCTATTATGACAGGCCAATACTGTCGGGTAGATGAGCTGTCACTGGTAAGGCTCAAAGAAGTTTCTAAAAGGTTCTCAAAATCGGGAGCTCCTTGTTGCCACCTGCTTGTTGTCCAGTGTGCTACGAGACGATGGTTCATTGCAGAATCAAACCTGGTACTTCATGTGTAAAACACATGGCCGAGATAAACAAAATACTTGTTATTTTGTTTGGCCACTAGATGGTGTGAGAGTGCAACTATTATTGATTTGGCACATATGAGTGCGTGTTTTCTGGTGCAGCACACATATGTGACGGCAGTACAGTTGTAGTATTTTAGGGTATGTGACTTTCCAGTTAGTTACAAGTTATCCAGTTATAAGATGACATAACTATCGGGAAAGACATTAAGGATGATCAGATGCAGTTGTTCTCAGCAATGTTCTCGTGGACTACAGCTGTCATGGTGCCGTCCGTTATCACCACAGATCCCATGAAAAACCAGAAAACGTCCATCATAGCATAATACTGAAACCACTGACGCACGTCTCTAACAACGTACATGTTTCGAACCCCGCTTGTGTCTTTGATAAAACGTGGGCGTCCATCACCTTCTCACCTACTAATGGTTTTACTGTCCTTCAATCACTTTACGCAGATGGTCACGACAGTAGCTCATGAACAGGTACTCGTTCCCTAGCACCTGGCCGTAAGAACTTTTCCCTTATCAAGTTTGTGCCAGTGGATTTTCCCATTGTGATTGTGGCCTGTATTGTGGTTATAATGATTCCCCATTGGGCTCTGCCGCACTAATGTATTTGCCTTACCGCCTGGGGTACCTAAAACGCAATCAGGCGGCATTCACGCCCGCGGCTACTCCGCTTACTAGTGAAGATGAAGTGGTCAGTGAGGTATCACACAAAGGTCATATGCTGTGGACCTCCCAGGCAAGACCTAGCGAGGTCGCGAAGTGGTCAGCACACTGGATTCGCATTGGAAAGGACTGCGGTTCAAACCCGCGTCCAGTCATCCTGATTTCGGTTTTCCTTGATTTTTCTAAACGCTTCAGGCAAATGCTGGGACGGTTCTTTTGAAAGGGCACGGTTGATTTCCTTCCCCATCCTGCCCTAATCCGAGCTTGAGCTCTGTCTCTTATGACCTCGTTGTTGACGGGACGTTAAACAATTATGTCCTCCGTCTCTGCTTCCTCTTCCTCCTTCTCTTCCTCCTCCAGTTAAAGACCCAGGTCTGTCTGTTCCGTGACGAGGCTTTGACATACGGCATTTTGTCTCCCACTCGTAGATTCTCCGTTCGTCAATCCCTTTCCAATAAACTCAGGAAAGTAGCACGCGAACAGCCGATTATCTTTTCTCTTTCCGAGATGTTCATTACTAGGTGCTTGGCCAGAAGAATCTCCCCATTGTCTAGGTCGCTTATTCTGCTGGATTGACCCATTTTCGGCCAGTGTCGTCGCTGAAGTGGTTTCCCAGTCGCTCCTGCTCCTCTTATATAGATGTTTTTTCCATACCGCATAGCGTGCCGACAACGCCATCAAGCGGCATTCAATCTTGTAGTGGGCATTTGTCATAATGTCCCCTCAGTATGTTTTCTTATTGTACAGAATTGTTACTGTGTGATCTAGCTATTTATCTACAGTTTGTCGTTTCCTTACGGTTAATGACCTAGTTACGCCAGTTTATGTTGGATACTGTTGTAAATATCGGCAGGTATAGCTAAACGATATCGTCTGCTGAGTGGTCCCCTGGACTGGACGGTTTATTAGGTTCTGTGCCGCTGTGAAACCCATGCAGCCCTTCGCTGATACGGCTCCCTCCGATGGAGGACCCCCTCTGGGGTGGCAGGGGGAGAAACCAAAAGGGTGGGGCGGCGGTGCTGCCACGTCACCCGGCCGTCGTTAACTGTGGGAACGCGCACCCGCTTCTGGGCTCGCACCGTGCCGTGCAGTATTGTCCGCCACCCGAGTCAAACCTACCCGTGCACATGAGCTCAAGCTTTAGTCGCCGAAAGGTTGTGAGTGTAGCCAACAACCATCGATTTTTCAGTACAAATTTATGCACTATCGCCCATGAAAATTAATATCAAGTTGGATATACTCATTTTCTAAAAACCTGATTACAGATGTTTACTTGTCAAACGTGAGTTATCTTCAGCATGTGCGCTACCCAGACCCATGTTCCATACCCGTTCCTACTCCTGGAGACTTGTTGTAGGCCACCCGTTGTCGCCCATATCAAAATCGCCTGTACCATTATCATTTGTAAATACGGTCTACATTTTCCTCGTTATTCCCCGAAACAGTTTTGTTTCCTGTGATCGGACGTGGATAAGAGATATCGGTTACACACGTACTACACCCGATGATGCCCAGATTGTCAGTTAAATTCAGTTTCACTTTCACACTGAAGTTTACCTTTGCTGTATTGCTTTTCCATATGAATATATCACTTTATAAAAGTTTCTAGTAGACATAATTAGTGTTCAGGTAACTTACATAGCCTGACAACGAATGCTACTGGTTAAGAATGACGATAATGATTTGTCCCCTGATTTCGTGTATAATCGCTGATTAAAACTGTATCAGATGGCACTTGCCCGCGAAAGGCAAAGGTCCCGAGTTCGAGTCTCGGTCCGGTACACAGTTTTAATCCGCCAGAAAGTTTCATATCAGCGCACACTGCTCTGCAGAGTGAAAATCTCACTCTCGAAACATCCCCCAGGCTGTGGCTAAGCCATTGCTCCGCAATATCCTTTCTTCCACGAGTGCTAGTTCCGCAAGGTTTCGCAGAAGAGCTTCTGTGAAGTTCGGTAAGTAGGAGACGAGGTACTGGCGGAATTAAAGCTGTGAGGACGGGTCGTGACTCGTGCTCGAGTAGCTCAGATGCTAGAGCACCTGCCCGCGAAAGGCAAAGGTCCAGAGTTGGAGTCTCGGTCCAGTACACAGTTTTAATCCGCCAGGAAGTTTCATATTAGCGCACACTCCGCTGCAGAGTGAAAATCTCATTCTGAAAACTAGAACACACTAAGGCATACGTTAATGGTCGATACCATACCACCTGTCCAGTAGGAGATTTAATAAATACACACTGCAGGGAAACCCAAGTCCGGTCCGGTATAGGACAATGCCTTTGTGAAACCACAGTCAATATGGAAACAACGAGCTACCAGGGGCTCAAAAGGCAACGGGAATAAACCAAGGGCCACAGTCTACATAGCCGTATCGAACCGAAACACAAGAAAGATGTTACAGACACCCAGAGTGACTCAAATAGGTGGCCAACAGATGGAAGGTTAAACCAAACAGCCACCCAACTTAGGTTAACTCTGGAGAATACAGTTATTTGCACAGCTCAAGAGTGGGGTTTAAGGATGCACACCAGTTACCTGGACGCTGTCAGGAAACACCGGGTGATCAAAAAGTCAGTATACATTTGAACACTTAATAAACCACGGAATAATATAGATAGAGAGGTAAAAATTGACACACATGCTTAGAATAACATGGGGTTTGATTAGAACAAAGAAAAAAAAAAAAAAAAACAAAGTTCACAAAATGTCCGACAGATGGCGCTGGAGAGCAAAACGTCAGTGAATGCGCATGACAATCGTGTATAAAAGGAGCTGTAATGAGAGGGAGTATCAGATGCGCCAGCACTCGCAGCATGTAGACGTTACCTGAAAAGGCGCTTTTAGTGAAGCTGTATTATCAGAACGGGGAATGTGCTAGTTCAGTGTTACGATCCTATCGCCATAGGGTCCGTTGACAAATGCAGCTGTGGCGAGAATGATTTCGAAGTTCGAAGCCACGGGTTGTTTAGACGATAGACCCCCGTAGGGGCCGACCGAGCACAAGGCGTAATGCTGCTGCGACAGTTCAGGAAGAAATGGAGACTAGCGGGTTCGTGTATGCACGGCGAAGTCAGCGCTCGTGCCGTCGCACGTCGCACCGGCATTCCATGCACTACAGTTTGGATGGCGCTTAGGCGTACCCTCCGACGCTATCCGTACAAAATCCATCGGCATCATGAACTGTTACCTGGCGATTTAGTGAAGCGGAGGGCATTTGCGGAGTGGGCGTTTCAAAAGATGGCGGAAGATGACGATTGGTTGAGTAACGTGTTGTGGACCGACGAAGCTCATTTCAGGCTCAGAGAGTCTGTCAACGCCCACAACTGCAGAATTTGGGCTACCGAAAATCCTAGAACTGTCGTGGAATCTCCATGGCACGACGAGAAAGTCACAGTATGGAACGAATTTACCACATCTACCGTTATCGGGCATGTTTTCTTCGAGGAAATGCGTGGTTCTGGTTTTGTAACTGCTACCGTGACGGGTGAGAGGTACGCCGATATGTTACAGAATCGCATCATCCCCAGCCTGGCTATTAAACACCTGCTGGAACATACGATGTTTATGCAGGATGCTTCTCCACCCCATATTGCTAGACGCGTGAAAGATCTCTTGCGCGCGTCGTTTCGTGATGATCGCGTGCTCTGCCGCCACCTTCGTTCATGCTTGGCCTGCCAGGTCCCCAGACCTCAGTCCGTGCGGTTATTGGCTTTGGGGTTACCTGAAGTCGCAAGTGTATCGTGATCGACCGACATCTCTAGGGATGCTGAAAGACAACATCCGACTCCAATGCCTCACCATAACTCCGGACATGCTTTACAGCGCTGTTCACAACATTATTCCTCGACTAGAGCTATTGTTGAGGAATGATGGTGGACACATTGAGCATTTCCTGTAATGGACATCATCTTTGCTTTTTCTTACTTTGTTACGCTAATTATTGCTGTTCTGATCAGATGAAACGCCATCTGTCGGACATTTTTTGAACTTTTGTATTTTTTTGGTTCTAATAAAACCCCATGTCACGCCAAGCATGTGTGTCAATTTCTACCTCTCTATTTACATTATTCCGTGATTTATTCAGCTTACAAATTTATACTGACTTTTTGGTCATCCGGTATCTAGAACGGAACACTGGGTGGGCCTTCCAATTAAATGAATAAATATGAATCAATGCCACCAAGTTACACTATCCAGGTTTATTCTTTCGGGAATTCACGTAAGCAAACAGGTAAGCCATCAGTCGAAGTTTTGTAACTATACTCAAAATTCTTGTTCAGGCTCACTGCACTACAGCAACTCCACCAGGTAACACAAGTTAAAGAAGGTCACTAAGTAATGGAAAAACGATTAGGGCGGGCGACGACGCCTTTCAAGCTAACGCAGACATCTATGGGCCTCTCGTTCTCCTCCAATCCGTCCTGACGGTAGCCTCCTAACTCACGCTGCCAGATCCGTCAGGCCCGAGCCGTTGCAGAAGACTCTCTTGCATCGATCACACTGTCCGCCGGAATGCCGATCGCTTCATCTCGCGGCTACCGTCGCTGAAATAGAGCTGCCCCCGCGAGGTCAGCGCCTCCACCACAACACGAACATCTCGGAAGTAAACAAACAGGGGGCAGATCGAACAAGGGGAATTCAGTGGAAGTTGAGCCGCATGGCTCATCTTTGTTTCCCCCATTACAACGTTTCAGTCAGTCATGATTGTAAGGTTTTAATCCCTAATTAGATAATGAAATTAATGCTCAGTATAGTGTTATATTTTCTTTATCTCTTCATCTTCTGCTTGTGACGTCAGTATATAAATTTGAAATGTTGTTTTCGGCGAAGATCTGCTGCCATTTCTGATGAGAACTACTCTATCAAAGAATAGCAGTTCACCTTCTGACCTTCCTTGCTATTCATAACGAATGCTATTAGCGTTACCAGTTTCTGCTGACGTTGATATTATAATAAATTCGTCTGATCATAAATCCCTTCTTCCATTGAAACCTGGTAGTCAAGGGAAGGCAGGATTCCGTTAAGATTGCGGACGGGGCCGAAATCAGTTACTATTGGTTGCCTTTTACAGTGACACACAATTTATTTTAAACCAGTAATTCCAGACGCAACAATAAATAAAAATATCACACGTTAGTAATGAAGGAATAAACAACTGTGTAAATAATAGCGTTTTCCGTGAGTTACTATTTAGCAAATCACCATTAAATACAGATGCAGCAAATAATGTTTCAAAAACAAGCCACTATGATCTGGGAAGAGGGCTCAAATGGTTCAAACGGCTCTGAGCACTATGGGACTTAACATCTGAGGTCATCAGTCCCCAAGAGCTTAGAACTACTTAAACCTACCTAACCTAAGGACATCACACACATCCATGCCCGAGGCAGGATTCGAACCTGGGACCGTAGAAATCGCGCGGTTCCGGACTGAAGCGCCTAGAACAGCTCGGCCACTGCGGCCGGCGTGCAGAAGGCCTCACACGCCAGGAATGACAGTAAATTAAGAATTGTTTAAAACTCGCTGCAACTTACAAATTACAGGTATTGAAATATTAAAGGCAAGTGGCCACAAACACAGCAGAAGTTATCCGACGCCAGGAATGGCAGTAAATAAGGTTTTAAGGCTTACTGCTAAAATACAAATACCAAATTAGAATTTTAAGGCAAATGACCACAATTACGCCCCAGGAACGGCAATAACATAAAAAATTTAGAAACCTGCTGTAAAACAGAAAATACAATAGCAAAGGTTAAAAAAAAAGACAAGCAACTGATCACCAAACGGGTGAAGTAAGATGATGGTAAACTTTGCAACACAACCCTTAACATCCACTGAACACTACCCTGCCAGTTTTTTCCAGAAGGTTACCAGAACTATTGACTAGACACATATAACTTTTTTATGTAGACATTACAACGTATTGAATAAATAATACAATAATAAAACACAAGGACCAGTAAGTAAATTCCTTAAAGTGTACTGAGGCAGATTATACCCGGAGAAGGCGTGAGCTGAAGGAGCAATACAATGAGCTACTGGCCATCAGATCTCCTTTCAGAACACTCATGTCTTACAAGAGCGAAGGGGACACAGACGGTGCTCCACGAATCGACCTCTGAGAAGGTCTAGCAACAAACACTTTCGCGAGCGATGAGATAGGCAGCCAAGAGTTACATTCACTTCACTAGATGGTAACTGAGACTAGTGGCAGTCTAACGAATGGCTAATGATAATCTTGCTGAAGCTACCTGACGTCCGATACGTCCGATAAACCAAATGCAGCGACGGATTAACACGCCAAAGCCGGAACCGGCGGTCTGCACTACGTCCCCAGAATACTGCGCCTAGAGCGCCTGGAATGAGAAAGGAATCACTACTACCAGAGTAGAAGAATCATCAACCGGTCTACAGTCGAGAAAGCTGTCAAAACTACACGCCTTAGCGGACAGCAACGGCAAGGTGAGGAAACGTACACTCCCGTTACATGAACCCCCAGGGCAGGTAACTGGGGCGTCAGCGACCACCAGGCTAGAAAAATTACCGCTGGTTGAACTTAACAAATTGTAACAAGTGGAGCGCAGTAAATAGTAATAAGAAGTCGAGGAAAGCTAATCAGATCTACCTTCCCTAAGCACTCCACTCGCTGCTGTTCGCCTCAGCGACAGTACGAGTAGCAACTCGAACCCAAGTCACTGGAAAATCGCGGGGTATCACAGTGGTGGAGGGTTCTCTACTTGGATTGAAATGCACTCATCTTAAAGCTTGCTGGATCCGGTTTACGACGAGGTCGTGCAGCTTCGTGACCACAGCCCTTCCATCCGGCAGTCCATACGTGCCGCCAGCGGTCCCGGCGTGTTCTGGCACTGCTCAGACCTGGCTCTTCCTGACTTCCCAACCGAACTGGCCCACTCACACGACCCGGAAAAACAACGACGTCGCCCCAAAGGTAGGGCAACAGTTACTATATATCGATAACCACCTCTGCTGCCACTTGCGGACAGGCAAAGCTTGCGAAACCAAGTGGCGCCAGTCAACACTAGAAGAAGACAAACTACCGCAAACATGTCAAATACACGATACCGTTGGCCTTCAACAGAGGGCGAAAACATACAAACAGCATCAACGCGACCCGCAGTACGGCTCATCCACTTTTCCCATTTCATCTCACTGAACCCAAGTATATCTAGGACCAGCCTTTTCATTTCCCTTTTCTGATTTTCTAGCTTCCCTACCACTTTCAGAATTCCGACATTCCCCTCACCAATTTATAAAATGTTACCCTTTGTATGGTTATTAACTTTTTTTCCTTGCTTGCTTCCGCTTTGGCAGTCCTCTCCCAGTGATCTGACTGCGGGACTGATCCGGAATCTTTTTCTAATGGAGAGGTATCATAGACTTTTTTCCTTAGAGACCACATTTCCAATGCACAAAGTCTATATACCTTTAAAACAGTGGTTTACATTACCTTATAAATGCTCATGTCTTTCATAACTGTTGATTCTTTCGCCTTTTAGGGGCAGTTTCCCATCACAAGGGCTAATAGATGACTCGAAACTCTGTAGGCTCCTCTGTGCTCTTTGACAAGGCCATTGAGAGAATCAGAGTCTCTCCTTATAACGAAACTCTGCAGCCACCATTTCCGAAGAATTTTAATCAGAATTTAAGCAATGATCGATATTGAACACCGAACCTAGGATGTTTTGATTACTACTGAAGGCTCTGGCTCTAAGCACTATGCGACTTAACTTCTAAGGTCATCAGTCGCCTACAACTTAGAACTAATTAAACCTAACTAACCTAAGGACATCACACACATCCGTGCTCGAGACAGGATTCGAACCTGCGATCGTAGCGGTCGCGCGGTTCCAGACTGAAGCAACTAGAACCGCTCGGCCACACCGTCCGGCTCTAAAAGTGCCAACTGGTCAACGGCGGTGACTAGATACTATGGTCGTCAATAGATATAAAACCTTTAGTCCCATTATTATGTATGTCAAAGTAAGATTTTCCAAATAATAGAACGACATAACTCCGCTTCGGTTTCCGTATTCGTCTAACTTGGCCCTCTTGTACAGCGTACTAGATCAAAACGTTCTCAGGCCACTTCCAATACCAACATCTCCCTTAAACTTGACTACCTAAAGTCCACGGTCCCTCCAATTTTTAAGAACCTGGCCTGTGGTCTCCCCTCTACCAACACGCCTGAAGTTATTTTTATTTCATGTCCTTTCCGAATGAAATACTTTACTCACTTACTCCTCCCCATTTTCCCCTTTTTCCGCCCGTCCATCCCACAGACCACGAACTCATCAGTGAAATCCATCGTTCCTTCCAACCGCAACCTACACCAGTCATCCCAAATGAGGTCTCCAATGCTCCATTTCGTTGCCCTTCCAGCATCCTATTCATCTCCTAACGCTAACATTCTACCAGTAAATTAACACAGCTTTGTCATATTACGTCAGCTCTATTAGGTGGTTCACTGATGAGTCAAAGCGTTATGACCATCTAATTACTAGCGTGTTCATCCAGTTTTGGAAAGTAACACAGCAGCAATGGAATCTAAATGTCCTTGGGAGGTTTCCGGAGGTATGCGGCACCAACCGTCTGTGTACAGGTCACAAAATACATGTAAATTACGATCCGGTGATTTGTGGGCGCTGGAATGGCGTCCGATGGTGTCTAGATATATTCCATCAGGTTCAGCTCAGACGAGTCTGGTGGCCAAGAGCTCAACGAGAATCCACTATAACGCTTCTCAGTTTTCTGTATCACGGTTTTTTAGTGAGACACGGACAGCTACGATGCAGGAAGAAGCCATCGACCTTGCACCAAGCCAGGTGGCGCAGTGGTTAGCATACTGGACTCGCATTCGGGAGGACAAAAGTTCAAACCTGCGTGCGGCCTTCCTGATTTAGGTTTTCTGTGACTTTCCTAAATCGCTTCAGGCAAATGCCGGGATGGTTCCTTTGGGAGGGCACGGCCGACATCCTTCCCCATCCTTCCCTAGTCTGACGGGACCGATGACCTCACTGTTTGGTCCCCTCCGCCAAATCAGCCAACCAACCGTCGACGTCAGGGAAGATATCGAGGGGTGGTCAATGATAATGTTCAATTACTCCACAGGTGTTATAGTGCCTTAGATTGTTACCACACGTCCCATAGAAGCCGAAATGAATGCCCCCCCACTCCCCCCCATTGCCCCAGTGGTCTGCGTCTGACTTGCGGCTCATTTTCCGAGCTGGAGTTCGCCTTGATAATGGCGTAACTCTACACGAACAATGTTACTCATCCGTCGAGGTGACATGACTCCACTGAACCATGGAACAGTCTCGATGTTCACGTGCCCAACGCAATTGTAAATGGTGAGATTTCGCTGAACGGTATGCTGAGCCAGCAATGTATTCTGGACGTCAGATCTACGCAGATCTCCGCCTATTCCACCTTACAAAAGGGGCAATCTGTGATGCGGCCTCGATATCCAACACATTGCCGCCCACCCATTGTTTCACCGTCTTTTATACACTTTCCGCATATACTCACGACACGAACAGCTGACCAGCCTCCTCGTTTCAGAGATGCTCATTCGTAGCTGACTGGGTATAACAATCAGCTCTTTGACAGCGTTGGTTATGTCAGTGGATTTCCCGATTTGCTGCCTCTGTCTTCACTAGAATGGTTCCCCATACGCCCCTGCTCCTCTTCTGTACTCTGCTTACCACTTTACGGTGTCTGCAACGATATAGATTAGTTAAGTAGATCAAGTGGTGCTACTTCCACCATTACTGACGCTACAATTACAGAATATATTTCTTTTATTATACGAGAAATCAGGTTTACAGCCTCTACAAGCACTGAAGTAAATCAATTCTGAGGACTGAAAATTTGGGCCGGACGAGGACTGTAACCCAGACGCTCCACTTCAGTAGACCGCTGTCTTAATTTCCTCTGACATCTGGTCACGCTTCCCATCCTACCAAAATTCTCAACCTGTCACACGCAAGTAGCGCCCAAATCAGTTAGCCCCACTACTCGTATCATTCACTGTCCCACAGATGTGGTGCACCCAAACTGAAAGTACCTAGAGCCGTATATATATATATATATATATATATATATACATATATATATATATATATATATATATATATGTGTGTGTGTGTGTGTGTTTGTATGTGTTTGGTGTCTATTCCTTCGGAAATGTTTGGAATTGACAGCATTTGTTGTTGTGGGCGATGCTGTATCAATAATCGTTATCATAGTCAGCATATACAAATTCAATGCAAGTGTTGTATTTTCCCTTGTAATTTCTATTTTCTGCTTGATAGTCATTCTGTAGATTCTTGCGTTTGTTACTTGAAGACAAATAAATATATAAATCATCAACACCATCATCCACTGCTGGATATACACCTCCAGCTGACATCTTTGTCTTGCTTGTTTATGTCATCAGCCACGTCCCAACTACAGCGTCCTCTTGATTTTATTCTGATCACGAGGAATCCAACAAAGGGTCTTCTTAGTTCTATTCTCATAACGACTCTGTAATGCGCAGCCCATATCCATTTCAGTATCGTAAGAGTCATTCTAACATAGTAAAGTCCTGTCTTCTTCTTATTCATTTGTTTCTATTTATGTCCTTTCTTGTTACGCACAACAAGGATTTGTGTATTCCTCGTTGTATTTTCTATTACCGATGCGTTTTGGTTGCCTGTACAGTCTCCTGTCTGCATTAATCTAGATCAAGCTGAATTTTGGTCTATAGCGAAAGGAGATAGAAGCTTCCACAACACCCTTCACTCTAGCGATGTGGCGCTGTGGTTACCACACTGGATTCGCATTCGGGAGGACGACGGTTCAAACCAGCATTCTGCCATCCTTGTTTAGGTTTACCGTAACTTCCCCAAATCGCTTCAGGCAAATGTCGAGATGGTTCTTTCGGGAGGGCACGGCCGGCTGCCTTACCCATCCTTCCCTAATCCGATTGGACCGATGACATCTTTGTTTAGTCCCCTCTCCCAAATCAACCAAGCAACCAACCTACAGAAAGGCATTTCATACGGGCCATATTTAGGATCTACGGATCCCTGGCCTAAACGAGTGGTTCGGCATCTACCTGCGTAAATTTCTTGTAAGTAACAAGCAATTTAGAGAAAATTTTGAATTGGCAGCGTATACTGCAGTGTTTAATGTTTATTATTTAATTTTATATAATTTTAGTTTACAATTTATGATTCAGTGAAATACTCTAGTTAAAAAATGGAAGGAACGTTTTGCTTTTGGCACTTCCGCTTACAAGTTTCTCTTCCTTTTTATGGCGTTTGCTTTATATTTGATAGTGGTCCATGTCATAGATTATACAGAAAGATATAAAAATGTCTTACTAGAGTAACAGCTCTACTTATCTTTTACATTTTTGTCATTTGTCTACAGCAATGTTTACAGCTATCAAGGCAGTTGTGAGGACTGCACTGTAGTGACGTTGGCGTAAATACTGTAATAGAGATGATCAAAAATTTTTGAAGCTGTTTCCAATGTTAGTAACATAATCATTACGATTTAAAAATGTTTTCATAGAAATTCGTTCATGTTTTTCAGTTTATTGATTTGAATTGCCAGCTTAAACGCTCAGGTTGGCCTCATGACCTTGTTGTGGCGTCCGTAATTGTAGATTATACAACAAAATATAAGCGATGCCTTATTAGAGGAGTGGGTATACTTTTATTTTACGTATTTGTCATCTGCCTACAGTAATTCAGTTTTGAAAACCGTGCTACAGTAACAGGTAACGCTGTCATAATAGCGTGACATTTACTTCCTTTTGTCAGGTAAAGATTATTAAGTTCTTGAATCAGAGAAAACCTTTTACAGATTACTTTATTCGTTGACTAGATACTGAGAGAAATGTACAAGAAGGTCTAAGATCCAATGCAACTGGCTCGTGACGGTAGAAGGCTATGTGTCAGCTGCTACGGAATTTATTATACGTTTCTCAAATTATCTCGTTAACGTAGAAAGTAATCTCCAGATAGTTTTCCATTCCTCCAAGTGCTCACGAAGTCATATAAGATGATAGCAAGAAAAGAAAATAGCGGTTCCTGATTTGGTTGAAATGAGGTATGGAAGGGAACAGTTTCCCGCGAAGTCGATCCCACTTCAAACTACCGAAAATTCCGTACACCATTCTTTGAAAGTTACCAACTGAAGTATAACGCATCTGACCAGATGCCTTTGAGAATTTGACAATATGTAGAGCTAGCTTTGTCACTTGGGGGTTAACTGAAGCCTTCGAATTCGCATCGTCAAGTCACAGTCATATAGCAACACTTATGTTGGTTCAAAGCGTACCGCCACGCTTCAGATCAGGATTTCAACACGACCTGCATTCCAAAAAATAATACAGACGCAAAGTAAATGTTGTCGGTGTTCTGTACTCTTTCTGCTTCCGTGTGTATTACGTGGTACTGATCAATACCATTATGTCATGGGTCAATGTCGACGATCAGTGCAGCTGAGCTCAAACGACAGCGCAACTAAGTTCAATCAACCCGAGAATGAATGCTAACTGGATTTATGTTATTTGTGTACTGAAGCTGCCGAATAAGTCCGTTCAAAACGGTTACTCCTATCTCTTTTACGATTGTAATAATGCCCACTCCAGTGTATTAAAAACACTGTTTTGCATTAAATTTTCGTATTGCTGACACTGTTTTGATGTGGACCTGTAATCTGCAGTTTAGACACTCTGGGCCGAAATGTAGACTTGGTTGTTTTAATAGGGAAACCCAAATTTCGTGAATTGAAGTTTCTTTGGTATGTAGTTTTAGAACATGATACATTCTGAAAGCCAGAAGACTGACCCCGGCTGCCAAAGCTACCGAAATCACAGGAAAGCTGTTTTCTGCGTCTGTCGAATCAACACAGTCAGGGTAAATTGTGATACCCCTGGCGACCACCCATTAAATCACGTCTGTCTGTGTAAAGTGGAACGGACACAGGATCAGTGATTTCCACGGCGTACCGGCGGCGAGGGGGTTTTTCTGGAGTGTCGCGTGCTGCGCGGGCTAGCGTGCGTGCCCCTGCCCACGCCTCCCTGGATATCGGCGTCCGGCCACAAATTCGGCGTGACACCCGCACAGTGAATCTGCCATAAACCCGGCGCCATGCCGCTGTTTAGACAAGCTAATCGCTAATGTTATTAACGTTCCGCGGCACTCGCAGCACTTAAAACGGCCCGTTTGGGGATTACTGCAACGCGCGCTAGTCAGATTGTGGCTGTCCGAAACTACACCCCCAAATACGATTACCCCGCCACCGTAATCCACAAATAATGAACGTGCCGATGCACTTCATATATCCTTAGTGCGCGGAAGCGGCTCATAAAATGTCTGCGGCTATCCGGAACAGAGGTCAGAAATTAAATGGAGACCAACTCTCCAAACGGACCTGTTCATGTGCCGCCGAAGTGTGACCAAGCAAAATATTCTAAAACTGCAAAATGTTTCTAGAAACAGGCCTAAACTGAGGGATATAAATTATCGAACTCCATAAAATTAATAGTTTTCTATGTAAAGAAGACACGTCTTCTGATCAGTGTTTCTATTTCACTGAAACGTGTGACACCATTTCTAGAATTTTATGCAAGTAATTTTTTTTTTAAGAGTGCCACATCTTTCTCTTACCAGATATTTTTCTGAAAAGTGTGCAAAAAATTTAAACTCTTCTGCGACCTGTAACAATTCTTCTTGTTAGTGTTGTAATTGTGTTCTTCAGTCCGAAGATTGTTACTTTAGATTACATTCCGTATCTCTTCACTATCAGTAATAATTATAAGTACCTGTTACGATACGCGTTGTTTAAATATCGCTAACTCAAGAAACGTGAATAGTTAACTTTGTTAGACCCCATTAATGTCGTTTAGGGGAATAAGCAGCGAATTTAATCCTGACTTGGTCTGCTTAAAGTTATGTGCAATAAGCGCCCGTGGTACATTTCTTGAAATATAATTTACCTACCCTTAAAACCTTGATTTTAGTTAAAACCGGTCATTCCACAATATTTTAATACAACATGATTTACTGTCCCATTCTTCCACGATTAACCAAAATTAAACAAGCAGATAAAATATGATTGTTCAGTAACGTATGAACATTCTAAACCTCTTCAGAAATTATATCTACATCTATACTCCCCAAGCTGGCTTACAGTTTTAGGCGGAGGGTACTATTCGCTTCACTGTCATTTCCTCCGTTTCCTGTTCCAGGCACGAATCTTTCGCGAGAAGATCGATTGTTGGTAAACCTCTGTGTGAACTCGAATCCCTCTAATTTTACGTTCATAGTCTTTTCGCATGATACAAGTGGAAGGAAGTAATACGCTATAACGTACGCTCTCGGAAATTAATCAGTAAACCATACCGTGATGTAGAAGGCCTCTCTTTCTGCGTCTGCCACTGGATTCGTCTGTGCATCGCGGTAACTCTTTCGCGCTTACTATATGAAGCTGTACCCAAACGTACTAATCTTCTTTGGATCTCTGTTTTCTCTATTAGTCATACCTGGTATGGATCCCAGACCAAAGAGCAATATTCAAGGATTGATCGAACGAGGCTACCTTCCTTGTGGGTGGACTACACTCCCTGAATCTTATCCCAAAGAATCTCAGTTTGGTATCTATCTTACACGCGATTAGTTGCACTTTAAATTGCTTTTTACAAATACTCATAGATATTTTATGGATGTTACTGCGTCCAGTGACTATCATACAATAATAGTAATGATAGTGTACTAATGGGTTTATAACATGAGATAGATGCCGAAAAAATTACTGCTTCCCTTTTTTTACGATGAGTATCACCACAGAACATATGAAAGCATCAATTGCAAAATAAAGAAAGTCTCTTACTTTATACCCGTAGTTCTAGCGCATGCCTTGTAATTCATTCCTGTAAATTTATTTCCAATCCCAAATATTTCATTGCCTTTTTTCATACCTTTTGTGAAATATTATTAATTACAATATATACAACTTCTTTCGGTTTATTTGCAGTGTAAGTGGTGTTTACGTTTCCATTACACTACTGTTCTCCAACTGGTAATACTAAAACTATAGTCTTTAGTAATCTACATCTTTCATACATGAATTACATTTTCTCAAGATTCTTCCAATCACATTCAGCCTGGTACCTGTTTTTCCTAATAGATAGTGCACTTTATCTCGTTACAGACGGTTACTCTTTGGTATTTTCTAATAGTTAACCAACTGTTTGCAGTGATTTATCGTGAAAGGCGTAATCGAACAGTGATCTATGTCCTCCTTTATTCATGAGTATCTGTTTATGTTCAGGCTCAACTGCCTTGTCCTGCGCTAATCACCGATGGTCCGCTGGTCTTCCTGCATTTCGGTAGAATCTGAAATGTGCCTGTTTTAACTCCGAGCGCACCACGCGTAAATCAGTTGTCAACTCGCATACGATAGGTGACTCTGTCCGCTGGGGATAACATCTTTGCAAACAGGAAAGGAGAGGTACCTCTTGTGGCAACATCAGAGCTTTGAACGTTGCTGGCCAATCAGAGCGCTGGGCGTATTCTTTGGTTGGACGCCTCGTGCAGTTTTAAGCACAAAGCATTCTTGTTCTCTCTAGTCCTGGGCAACCCAGGGAACGGGAGTGACTCAAAGACATATGTTTTTCCGACTAGCACCCGTCAGAATCCTGCAGAGATTCCAACTATCCGTTACTGAAACTTGTGTTGGAGTTACGTAAAATCGTGTCGTTTTAGCGCTGCATTTTGCATTCAGACTTGCCATAGAGAATGTTATGCTTCGGTTCTCGTTTTTAACCTCATCGGTTTCTGAGTTAACCGTCTGTAAATGAAAGTGATTTACAAACAAGATCATGGTTCAGATGTTTCTAAATTTATTTTCGGGCATATTTTGGCTTTGATGTTCAGAGAGGATGTTAAATTTTCTAAAACTATGTTTGCCTTTACATGTAATGACTGATTTCGTACACCGGATTAAGTCAACGTTATACTGGATTTATAATATATACGGCTTTCACCGATTCGTTAGCTTATCGCTTTCCGTTGTTCAAAAAATGTGTGAATACTACAAATAAGCTTCATAAAAGATGTGCTCCATTCATTTCTGCTGATGTTTTCTCAGTAGCGCTTGCATTTATCTTCCATAAAAACGTTCCAGAAATTCAGGTAAGGCATCGCAAATGCAGTTCTTCGAGTTACACAGCGACAGAGTAGACGTTATCGTCAGTTATTGTTTCCACCAAACAAGCTCTCTATTTTCAGATGTCAGGTAGTGTAGGCAACAAATGACAAACTTATTTGTCTTGCACACATTGGTCCCAATTTTAATACAGCTTGGAAAAGTATAGCATGAGGTGTTTTCAGACAACATTCTATTTCAAAGTGGCGTTACTTCTGAACAGGCCCCTCCCCCCCATCCCCAGTTTCGTTGCGCTTTGCAAATGCTTTGCCATCTCTAAATGATAAACTTTGAAGTCAGATTGCGTTATTAAGGGGCCATATTCAATGTTTAGGTGTATATTCCAGAGCATAAACCGGGGTCATAATATTACATGAACACTAATGTACAGTTTCAGAAGGTGTGGCAGGTTTAAAAATCTTGTGCGGTTGCGACCATCTTACAGGTAACGCAATCGTCTTTGAACATCTTGTGGCGTTGCGATCTTATAGATGACAGAATCGTCTCTAAACAGCCTCGTGCAGTTTCAGAGACTTACCACTAGCTCATTTATACTTGTAAACATTAACGTGCTAATTATATTCCGAGAGGCACTCCCAAAATACCTTTACGCCCGTCAGTTTCGACCCGATAAGAACAATGTATTGAGTTCTATCTTCTAGGAAGACCTGATCAGATGCTTGTTCTGTGTCCGGTGTCAGGCCCTTATCAGGTATTATTGGAAACAACAATGGCTTGCTGACGTAAATAACAGTGCGCGAGACGCTTTCGTCACAAGCGAGAAGGAATCGGCCGGGAAGACAAGAACGGATTGGCGGTACAGTGGGCTTAGCCTTCCCGTGGTGGGGCGGGACCCTCGCTCACCCTTTCTGTCCGTCCCTTACGGCCGGTTCGGACAGCAGGCAGCCCTCAGCCCTCAGCCCTTCGCCGGTCGATAGTGGCTCCAGTCCCAAGGGCCTGCCCCCTCATGCGGCCACCGTCCACGCCACCCCCGTAGTGGGTGTCGGCTGGAGCAGATTTACGGAGTACACTTCCTGCAGTGTCCTCCCAGACGCCATCCACATGCGCGGTGCGGGGTAAAGGTCACAGGGTGGACACTTGAACCGATTTACAGCCCCCAAGCACCTAGGACATGAACACAACGGAAACAAATATTAGTTACACCCAGGAGACATCACGCTGTATAGTGAGCGTCCTTGATAAACACCTCAGTTCTACGAGTGAGTCCAGAACTTAGATGTGCATGGCGGGCTTTTCAGGAATGAGGACGAGATAAATTTCCAGCTAGAGTATTCCATGGATAGCCATAATGCAGAATACCTCGACCAACGTCTCCATCAAGTCAATTTTGCCTAAGCGAGCCAATACCGCTTAAGTACCTCGCTTTGACATAGATTTAGTAGGTAGTTTCACAATCTCTGTTTTTTCACTTTAAGCGTGTGTATTCGGAAATGGGAACACAAGGAGACCTGCCCCACAAATATTATCTTCTTTATATCCTCGAGTGCATTTGAGCTTGTACTGCAGGGGAATAGGGAATGGGATAACAAGTCATTTAAAAACAAAGTAATGAATAAAATTTGTCCGGAAGAGTACATTTTGCAAATCCGTCGAATCAAAATGTATTGCTGAATAACATTCAAGAAAGTCATATAAATAATAAGAAGCAAAATGAATACCGTTTGCTCAAAAGTGTATAATTTTGCACATCTGTGAAATCAGAATCTGCTGCTGAATAATATTCAACAGCGTCTTCCTTTTCCCTGACCTGTGTAACATGTTTCGTTCCTCCTTGGCAAGCGGTGGATACAGTGCTGCTCAAGCACGTCCGCACATTTTTCGAGAACGTTCCGTTCGGTTGATTACTTTCTCTTAGAACCAGGCATTGACGAAGCTGGCGCTGTCTTCTCGTACGTTATTGTCTTGAGAGACAAACAAGTACAGAGATGTAGCGAGTAGGACTAAACGATAGTTTCGAAGATCCTCAAATTACCGGTGATAGCTATGAGAGGCATCCGATATCTGTTCATGATACGGGGTCAAACGTGACTTACGCACCTAGTTGGTGAGTCCGTAATATCATCAGGGGTCGGGCGAATCCAATACGTGACGCTGAAGAGAACCAGGTGTTGTTGTCCAGGTTGCATTCCAGATGTCCCTTAACTACTTCCTATGGTCACAGCGGTTCCGCGCCGTTTGTATCGTTTGTCGTAACATACGCCTCGAGCACAAATATCTCGTGTGGGACTGTTTTGTAGCTTGGAGACAATGTTCCCCGTTGGGCAGTTCTGTTTCATACTCTTCGGCGTACCAATATATAGGGGTGCGGTCATTTGCTAGCATTGTTGACCGTCGGCAACGATTACAAGACAGAACTTCAGTGAACTGTAGCCTATAAATTACGTACTTGCCAAGATATTACGTGTAAATCCATAAATAGTTCTGAGGCTCGACTAGAATAGTACGAATTTTATTTACTGACTTTTTGTGCTTGTCATTTTATCTATTGGCTCTGAGCACTATGGGACTTAACTGCTGTGGTCATCAGTCCCCTAGTAGTTAGAGCTACGTAAACCTAACTAACCTAAGCACATCACACACATCCATGCCCAAATCAGGATTCGAACCTGCGACCGAGGCGATCGCGCGGTTCCTTACTGTAGCGCCTAGAACCGCTCGGCCACTCCGGCCGGTTTTCTCTATTGCTTTCCAACTATCGTTACAAGTATTTCACTTCTCCTTGCACTTCTTTGCACTGTAAACTATAATTGTTCAGATGCGTGCCACAAAATTCGCTAAGATGAAAACTAGTCTCCGCTATAGCAGTTTTGAGAAGAGTTGCTATCTACCTAGCAACGTCCATCTATAAGAACCGATGAGAAAACCATCTGTGGAATGGTATAAGCTCCGTGTGACGTTTAGGAATTGAAATGTCGTTACAGTGTTGTGATAGAGCCTGCCAATTTCGTAACCTACTGAAAACAGTGGACATAAATTAGCTTTGGAATGAACAAGCATAACGGTGGTCCATCTACACTTTCATATGAGCACTCTGTTTCACAACGATTATACCCAATAATCTGCATACGGTAGCCTATGTGGTACAATATCGGTAGAAACATATAAACCGGGAAGGTCGGTACAAGGACACACAAGGAGCAAACAAAGATAAGACGGGATAATACTGTATTTTATTACAATAACAGCGCCTCATTTACATGGCACACTTGATCTATACCTTTGGGAAGCACACACAATTATTTACTGAAACAATGAGGTCACAAAGCGATTGTCTATGGGGAAAACGAACGTCAACAGAGAAAAGTAATAGCTATACATCTCACCAATATTGTGCACCATTATATTCAGACCTTTCACGAGCATCGATGACTAACTATTGAGTGTCCACCACTCACGAGGGCCCAGGAGGGGTATCCCTCCAGACTGGCTCGCAGTATTAATATTAATCCCAACCACGCTACGTCAGTTGTTAATGTAATCTTATAGTGACTGTTTCTTAGAAAAACAATCTCTGTAGATGACCTGGTTTGAGCCAGACTTTCTTTGTCTGTCTGTCCCGAATATTTTGTTTATATTTTCTAATAAGCATGACACACACCATTTAATTTCAGAACTGCGATGCGACTCGTTGCCTTCGATTATTGGTAGACCCCAATTGACTTTAAATTTTGTGAGTGCTTCATAAAGGTAAAGATCAAGTGTGCCACGTAAATGAGGCTGGTTATTGTAATAAAATACAGTTTTATTCTGTCTTATCTTTGTTTGAAAGGTAGTGAGGACCACTGTCTGTGACACTAATGGAGTCCTGGAGCCAGCAGTTGAGAGGAAGTTCCCTGTGGAGCCTCCTGCCATCGTTTAACAAAGGGCTTTTGTCTCCAGCTACACACCCGCAATGTCTGGCGAGTCGCTTTACCCCGACCTCCTCCTGCATCACCGATTTCCAACTTCTACGAGAACATGACATTAAACTGACTGTCTCCTTACGTACTTACTCCGTTCCATTACTCTATGGCAATAGGTGCTGCTTGCGTTGAACCGTCTCCAGCGAATTATTTTCTATATACATAAATGATCTGGTGGGCAGGTTGGACAGCTATCTACGGTTGTTGGCTGCAGAGGCCGTGATCATCGAAGACGTATCGGAGTTGAGTTACTGTGGAATGATGCAAAACGGCTCAGAAAAAATTCTACTTGGTGTGATAAATGTCATCTAGCTCTAAATGCAGAAAAAATGTACGTTAAGGCAGATGAGTAGGAAAAATAAGCCCGTGAAGTTCGGATACGTAATTAGTAGTGTGTGGTTGACACAGTCACATCGTTTAAATATCTGGGCATAACGGTGCAAAGCCATATGAAATGGAATGAGTATGTCAGGAGTTCGGATGTAAGGAAGACATCGAAGCATTTCAGAGACGGGCTGCTGTATTTTTTTCGGTAGGCTCGAACAACACGCAAGTATTACGGAGATACTTCAGGAAGTCAAAAGGGAATCCCTGGAGGAAAGGCGACGCTCTTTTCGTGGAACACCGCTGAAGAAATCGAGACAACCGGCATTTCAAGCTGACTGCAGAACGATTGTGCTGCAGTCAACATACATTTCGCGTAAGGGCCTGGAAGATAGGGTACAACAAATTAGGGCTCATACGGAGGCATATAGACAGTCGTTTTCACGTCGTTCTATTTGAGAGTGGAAGAGGAATGGGAAGAGTAGTAGTCTAGTAGTGGTACAGGGTACCCTCCTCCATACTCTGTTCGGTGGCTTGAGGAGCATTTAAGTAGACATAAGTGTAGGTGAATACTAAACCAAGGAATTACCTCTGCAACGAGTCACATATCGAAGGGAAAAATAGCTATCGTGATAACGGCATGGGTTCTATGTCACTGACGCGAAAGAAACAAGTGTCAAAATAAATAAACCTACTACACTCCCAATAACTAAGTCTGCAAAGAAGATTAATCGTTCTTTATTAGATAGCTGCCTATAGTACCTAGTATACTCCAAGTGATCTAACTAGTAGTCCCTGCAACATGGAACAACTGGAATAATTTATAAATAGGTGATTGCAAGTTAGGTAATTTGCACGGAGATGATATAAACTTTTTGAAATCTTCAACAACTGCTGAATATGTGGAGTCTTGAGTTGTTACCCGTGCAGTATTCACCATTCTGCTAGAGGAAAATCATCGAATGAAATGAAATGAAACGACGTGTGGCTAGGGCTTCCTGTCGGGCAGACCGGTCGCGTGGTGCAGTTCTTTTGAGTTGACGCCACTTCAGCGACGTGCGCGTCGATGGGGATGAGATGACGATGATGATGGAGACAACACCCAGACCCTGAGCGGAATAAATCTCCTGCCCAGCCGAGAATCGAACCAGTGCCCCTTAGGATGGCAGTCCGTCGCGCTGACCACTCAGCTATCGAGGCGGACAATTATCGGATAAAATGATATTATTCAAAATGAAGAACTAGCACGGAATCGAAGAACTACCGATAAAGTCACATTGCATTGAGTTTTACAATTTACGAAAATACGAAACTATTTAGTAGAAAGCTACAATGAAGTCATTAAATGGTTGTTAGAGCTGTCTTCGTTACAAAATCAGATCTCATATATCATACCTGAAAACTGCGTTTCGTTTAAAAATAAAGAGACTGCATATAGAGTGTTTTGATGATATGTAATGAAATATTACGCATGGGTGTGTTATCATTATCAAGCGGAACCAGATGAATGCATGCAGCTGACGCAGCAGGAAGTGACAGAAAGGTATCACATTTTAGGTTTGACATGCACTGGAAGAAATACGAAAAATACATATACCTGGAAAACAGAAAGTTTAGACATGGCTGTCGTGTTGCAAGCAATAAGTTTTCAAAATACCGTCCTGTATCAAATAGTACCTGATTTTCTTAAATATATTTAGAATTGGAGTTTCGTTCAGTATTTTTATAACACCATGAATCTATTTTCAGAGCACTATGTGGAATATTGCTCTGCCCTACACAAGGTATCCTTATCTGAAGCGTGTGAACAAAACTGTAACCATCTCGCTCGTATTCAAGTAGTTCGTTGCACTCTTGAATGGAAGTGGAGGAGTTAATGTCTGATAATAGAACATGTGCTAGCATTCTGTAGCGCCTGACTGCTATTATTTCCTCTGTTTCAAAGTCATTCAGATACAACAACAGAAGAACATGTGGTCATCACACCTCTTTCTACGTGATGATATCAGGTAGTTCGGTGTGTGCTGTTTTTAGCCATAGTTTATCTACTGCATAGTAAATCTAACGTATCCTGATACGAAGAAATTGTGCCTCGTAACAGAAACGGTAATGATCAATGTAACTCATTAATAAATACAATCTGACCCCAGCATGAGGAATAAAAGTCAGGTGAGCAACACATGCTTACGCTAAAGCAGGGATAGCATTTTAAACTTAACGGCACTAAACATGAAAGTCACTGACAAAATCCTAACAATATCAAGAACATAGGAGTAAATTGATCACAGTGCTGCGGGTTGTAGACGTCATAATGTCATAATACTATATTCGAGGTAGTTTCTGGAACATGAAACACCACATTTTGCAGGATCATGCACAGCGTCCCTCAGACCTGAGTCCGTCGTTAAGGCCAAACTCCTTAGCTGAAAATACATGCATCAGAACGGGGCTACGTACTGTTAAAAGTACGTGTTGCTATTTTTGAAATTTCTTTTGGACCTATGAATAAAAGGAAGCACAAGCTTGTTAGATGAAGCTAGAAGTCAGAGAGATTACTCGTAAGCAAAAGAAAGAAGCGAAGCTTTTACTTGAGATTATATGAAAAACCTTCGACCTTTGCTGCTACCGTTTACTTCTAACACAAAACCAAAATTTCCTAGCGATCGTCAGCGTCTGTATTGTCATCAACCTTTGTTGAGTAACTGCGGGCATTTGATTTCGCTGTTTTGTTGGCCGTAAGATTCATTTCACTTTATTTATTCTAACTGACCAAATGCGATTTGTCACTAAAGCTTGTCCTCATCCGATTGAGATGAAAGTTAGGTACATGCAGATTGTACAATAGGATTTTTAAGCGCGGGTTTAGAAACGTGTTCTGCATTATTAGAGAAATCACAGCTTCCAGAAGAAAAAAGAAACAGGAAGCAACTACTCGCCTGGAGCAAGACCATATGCCAGGCAACCGACCTTGACGATAACAAAACGTTTGCCAGAAAGAGATGAGAAAAAGGCGCTCAGTAACAAGGAATTACACATTGGTGCTACGGGAGTAATTGAAATTTATAAGGATTCAAAAAGAACCTCTCGTAATGAAATTCTCTAGTGCAAAGATAAGCAACGAAAACAATACTCAAGAGCAGAAAAATGAGAATAGTTTTAATATATACGTATACCTTTCTCTAGACCGTGATACCAACAGCTTGTTGTAGACGATAAGTGGTTTTGTATGTTTTCAGAAACAAAATAACTAAAAATCCTGCACTTTGCATTAGAGATGCATTTTTATGTCTTTTCTCATGTCCTCTCCTAAGAAATTTCCTATAAGTTATAGATTCCCGTCATTATTGCCAACGTCATGGAAATCTTATTCAGTATCTTCAAAATTTCCATCTTGTAGATTGTGCGGTACAAAGCAGCAAGCCATAGTTATTGGAACATTTGATAAAGTAACTCTACACAATACTACAAAATAGGAAACCGCCTCTTGAGCTTACTAAAACAACGTTCTGTCACGACTCTCTTTTTTTAAAAAAGCTTGTTGAGTGATTTGTAACTCGCCTCTATTCGACAGCGATAGGATATCATCAACCAAGGCTTTAGGTCATAGCATTCATCACTCAAAAGATCAGCGTTCTTAATTTCAATTAGCACTCCCTCGACACTTGAATTTCTCCACATTCGATTGTCATATACTGCCCTGGGCAGCTAGCCTCAATGCTGGTGAACTGTTCTTGCACTGCACATACCTTGCACATTTATATTGGGGTAATCCTTTCCATTGACATGTTCGTCACAATACTGGATAGTTTTCGAAATTCGCACATACGTACAGTCCTGTTCGTCACCAACTGGATAGTTTTCGAAATTCACACATACGTATAGTCAGTTATACCTAAAGGACTTGGAAATCTACATTTTTCTAGCCACTCATTTTTTTCTACAATCGCATCACGTGGTGATGACGTAAATTTCATCCGCATGTACGTTTTCTTATTATCTCCTTGGACAGTCTACTCACTCTTTTACACACTGTATTTTGATGAATCTCCACTTTTTTCTGCTGCTCCGGAATGAAATCGTGGATCAGCTACATACTGAAAGAAAATCTTCATTCTCTGTTATCACGATAGTGCTCCACCTCTTCTTTCTCCTGTACTTAGCTGAGAATGATTTGCAATATTTTTACATTTTCTTCGTTGAAACGATATGGAGCTCTTTAATTTTCTCCTAGTGGACATTAGTGTGGTTTGTAACAGTTTTCAATGCGTTTATCTACTGCTAGTTGAGTTACATCTGCAGTCTCCAAACGTGAATCGACTACTGACCAGCGTTCACATTTTAGGAGCCATTGCTTCCAGACTGAAGAAGTGCTTCTCATTATTCAACAGTTTTTATCATGCCGAAGCCAGAGCTGAAGCCGAAGCAAAATCTTTTTACTTCGTTCTTTTCCCACGATCTAAGACTCGTGATTGACATTTTAATTGTTAATTCCAAAGCTTAAGCATCGAAATTCGAAGGAAAAGGGTCGCCTTCGCTTTATTCATACAGCCCGATGAAATTCATCGAATACAACAGATACCTGAGACAAAGCTGGTGTCTCGGAACATGTGATACGACATGACGGCACGCAAAGATTAGGCCAGTATTCACCTAAATACCCAGTAAACGCTCAGAAAAGTTACAGTGGGAAATATTATCTGAATTTAATTTACGTAACTGCTTCCTTACCAAATGAACATAATAACACATGACCCGTTTACATCACACTCATGTGAAACCCAGTCGAAAATACCAGCAGTACATGAACTCAATTTCATACAAGACGCAAAGAAAGCTGAAGGAAAGACAGATTGAATTTATTGCACAATGTTCCGGATTACATTGCAAGAATTATATCCTGTAACCAGACTCGTGATTACTGACTTAATACAGATGCGAATCGTATGCAACACCTCGCGGATGAATAAATGTTCATTTCCGTAATTCATAGCAAGTTCAGCAACACTAAGTAGTGAGAAAGTTTGACATGGAATGCGAACATCTCACGAATGATTTAACACAGTATCCTTACGTATGAGGATTCATTTCGGATAATCACAATAAATAGATCTCATCAAAAATGCAAACCCGTGGCTGTCTTATCTAACACCAGTCAGCAGTCTACACATTCGACGCATCTCGCATAGTATGTCGTTTCCAAAGCTACCAGGCTGTTTGTTCTGAGAGAGCATTGGCCAATACGTCCGGAAACTCGTGATCAAAAGCATCACAGAGAGCCACTTCAAAGATTACGACTGTATTTAATCGGTACTGATAACATAAATATCTTTGCAAATTAACGGCAAAGACTAGTTCGCAAGAAAACGAAACAGTATGAAAATTACATAGTGGTTATGTTCAAAGGTACGAAGTGATTAAAGCAACTGGAAAAACGTGCATTTCATCTTCCTTTTCAGGAATGGTAGTCTGGCGCATGCCTATAAGCCCTTATTGTTGATGTCAGTTTATTGCACAATTCCGAAACGCACTTTTCACTTGCGTTTTATTAAGTTTCTGAAAAATCTTCTCTTTAAATCAAAACTGATTCAGCAAACGATGAACGTGGAAACACAACTCGCCACGAGACGATAAAAATAGCAGACAGCGGTATCTCACAACGAATTCTTCTCTTGTGCTACCGCTTCATGTCATAGCTGCACTTGCAATCTACGTCCTCAATTATTTGCTGGATGTATTTCAATCTCCTGCTTCCCAAAGCTTTTACTCTCTGTGACTGCCCCTAATACCCTGTAAGTTATTCCCGATACGTTACTACGTGTCCTGTCATCCGATCCCTTGTTCTCGTCAGTGTTTTCCGTGCGTTCCTTTGTTCTCAGATTCTGTTGTAGAACCACATCTTAAAAGGTGCGATTTTCCACTGTCCATATTGACTACGACACAATACTGTGTACCTAACGTACATTCACATTTTTTTTCTGCAGCCATTTCACCTTGGCTGTCCTGCACTTTCTACTTATTTCATTTCTAAGTAATGTCTGTATCTGTAAAACCGTCTTGACACGAACGGTCTTTTTTTTAAGTCTTCTTTTGTCGATTAAATGAAGTATTTCTTCTGTCTTCCAACGTTTCTTCAGAGTACTCTTCCTTGCACCTATGTTTGACTGTCCATCAGTGATTGCATTTTTAAAGAGGTCCCTTAAACTGAGTGCCTACTCCGGTATTTATTAATGCATCATTTATATCTTTAGTTTACTTTAAACGCTCGTCACTATTCCTCAGTACTCCTGTAAGTAGGCTGTTTAGGTTTTTAGGTTGGTAACGCCTCGTAGCGCTCTGTATGAAAATCACTGAAATCTGTGGCTGGCTAGACTCATTGTTGAAATATTCACTAGGGCAGTTGGATGTGAACAGCGCTTAGCGTTGTGCAGTTGGAGGTGAGGCGCCAGCAGTGATGGATGTGGAGAGAGAGATGCCAGAGTTTTGTGAGGTTACTATAAGCGGACGATCTGGACGTGTGTCCGCCAGAAAAAGGAAATTTGTAAAGATGGATGCCATGAATTGATAGATATATATTTGATGACTTTTGTACACCATTAAGGTAAATACATTGTTTGATCTCTATCAAAATCTTTCATTTGCTAACGATGCCAATCAGTAGTTAGTGCCTTCAGTAGTTAGAATCTTTTATTTAGCTTGCAGTATTGGCGCTCGCTGTATTGCAGTAGTTCGAGTAACGAAGATTTTTGTGAGGTAAGTGATTCATGAAAGGTATAGGTTATTGTTAGTCAGGGGCATTCTTTTGTAGGGATCATTGAAAGTCAGATAACGTTGCGCCAAAAATCTTGTGTGTCAGTTTAGTGATAATCAGAATAAGGAAAGAGAGAACTGTCTGAGTATTTTCAGTTTTACTGAGCTGTCTCTGTACGACGTTACACTCCTATAACGCACTGCACTTCCTTCCAAATTGATTCTCCTGGGCGATTCTCTTAAACTTCAGCCTACTTTCCATCATTACTAAATTATGATCTGAGTCTATATCTTCTCCTGGGTACGCCTTACAATCCAATATCTGATTTCAGAATCTCTGTTTGACCATGATGTAATGTAACTGATATCTTAAGTGTCTCCACGTGTTTTCCAAGTATATCTCCTCCTGTTGTGCTTCTTGAACTGAGTCTTCGCTATTACGATCTGAAATTCGCCGTAGAACTCAATTAGTCATTCTCCTCTCTCGTCTAACTTGTGGCTATTTCTGCCGACAATGGTCACCAAAAATCAAGACATGATAACAGTTCACAGTCAATAGGTAACTAATTATACATTGTATATGGTTGACTTCAATTAATCGACGCTTTTTTTTTTTACAGTTAATGGCTTCACGTTCTGCTATGAGGGCTTTTCCCACTGAACACGTGACCACTGACTAAAGCGTAACAGTCACCAACAAATAAGAAAATAGCTAAACATATTTCCGCACCCTACCATGGGACACTCTTCTGATTCTCGGAGTCTGGATTTGAGAAATAGCTTGTGTGATCACGACGGATCGCTAATTTCCAACGTCAGAAAAGTTAAAGCAGTTTAATGTATGTATTTCTTCATGGAGGGATGTCGACTCGCCTGTCACAACTGGAAGGGGTATCGGGCAACTCATCGATGTTTCGAGCTCCAAGCAGTCTCTTGAAATGGTTTTACATTTCTGTTTTTCAACTAGTCAGACTCGGTAGTATAATGCAAACAGTTTCATTCATCATTTTCCTGATGCTGCCATTAATACTTCCTTGAAAAATGATGCTTCCTGACGGGACTTCCTCAACGTTTACTCCAACAGGTGCGGAAATAGAAATCCCTTCGTAGGAAATTACTAGCTCTTAAGCTACTATCGTTACACTCATCTCATAGGACTTACATTGATATAGGCAGGATAAAGGCCTCCCCCTTCCATCGGATAATGGATATCGGCTCTGGCCTTCCACAGGACAAACCCACAGGCCACAGGAATGATATAAAAAAATTTCTGTTTCTATTTGTTGGCGACACAATACGCTCTCCAGTGATTAAAAGAGTGAGGTGCGATAGCCTGGTTAGCTTAGGATCAGCACTCCCATAGTTTTCCTAAATTATTTTAGCTTACAGTGTTCCCTACCCTTCCACGTGCATTTTGAATACGTGCTTCTTCTTAAATAATCTCGTCCTTAGAGGAGGAAAATACTGTAATGACAAGGCCTACGTACATCGGTTTATCAGTCAGCAGTCATACCCTCTCAGCGATATATGGCGAGTCACTTTACGAATTTATCTTGGGAAGATTTAACTGATGGACATCAGTAGAAATTTAAATAAAAAAACATTGCAAAATGTTCGTATATGTTCGTTCTTTGTTACATGAGCGGTGCAGCAAATGAGTGAGAGCCCACAACAGTTTTCACCGCTACACGAGGAGTAATGTTTTCAGAGCCGGCGGCTGTGCACAGTAAGATGATGCCTGAAGCTGCATTTCATTGCCGTGTTAACAACTAAAAAAAATAAAAGAAAACTTTGTATAAGGTGAAAAATGTTCATTTCTGAATTAGCAACGATTCATTTTGCATTTCTGATGATTAATTTAATGTTTGATTGCGTGGAAGAAGCAAGTACGTTGCTCTGTGCAATAAACAGTTCGATACATTGAAGCGAACGTAAATGTATTGAAGAAGTGATTTATTCTGAAATTACCTAAACGAAGATAATTTGAAAACTTTCTACTCAGGAGGTATTTCAAAGAATTGATATCGCTAGTTTAAAACTAAAATGCTATTACCATACTTAAGTGACACTATCTTTATCGTCAAAAATTACGTTTAGTTGAATTTAACACTGAATATTTTTGTCTGTGAAAGGATAGTAGCAATAGGTGAAAAGTACGGTAATTAACTGCCATAGCAAGTGTTCATAGGAGACACGGCCTATAAACTATACCGCTTGTCAGAGATGCTGCATGCTGCAACGCCACTGTGATAGGTTATCTGTGGCTGACCTAGCAACACAGTCACTTAAGCCGTTAATACGCATAATTTAATGGAACATTTTGATACTTGCTATCGTAGATGGAAAGAGATGTTATGCCCACAATTTCACTGCAAGAAAGCGTTAAAGTACCCACGTCGAAACAATTAAAACTTTGGAAGATAGTGAAGTGCTATCCTAAGGATGGTACCAACCTCTATAGTAAAACGACAATACTGATATTACGTCCCATAGCGTACAGTAAAGCCGGCCTCTCAGTGGACCTGAAGACGGACGGGTGCGAGAAGCTGGTGACATCACAACGTAGAATTCCACGTTCCATTGCACGGGGGAGCGTGAAATGAAAAATCTGGTATGTCAGATCCTTTGCTTCATGGAGAGGAACGTGGCCAATGATATACGACTTCGTTTTACGTACAAAGACAACACAGGAGCCGCCAAATTGTGAGGCGTTACACGTGGTATTTTGTAAATTTACTTTCTCACAGAGTACGTATGTATGAATATAAGCTGTTTCCAAGCATCAGTAGATTGAGCATCTCCTGAAACTAGAACGTTTAACCACGAGTTGTTGCGATACAATAGCAGGAAACTATACATCGGGAAGTAAAGGCTAGCGAAAGTATACCGTTTCTATGTTAATACACATTAATGATCTATCAAAAGTGGACCTTTTTATTACAATTTGCATATTAAATACCAAATAATGACATTTGTAGACACAGTTCTACACAGCGTATACAATACGGAAAGCACGTTGCTGCGTAGATGCGGGAGTACAGTTGGTACCGTCGTGAGATCAATGTTACGATGAGAAAAGTGGTTGGTTAGCGTTCGTCTCCTTCCAGTTTATTCTTCACCTTATGTTTCTTAAATATTCTGAGCCTTTCTCGTACATTTAATAGAAATATCTCAATGCCGATGTTTTCGTTGTTACAGATAATGTACTTGTTGCAATTCTTGTTCCAAAGGCTAACGTTTCGAATGTTTTCGCAGTGACCAGAAATCTTAACGTGAGTGTCGGTCTATGTGTGAAAATAAACACAAGTTGCACACAGGAAGTTTTTGGTGTTATGAACTGGGTTTATGGACTGGCTCATGTTTGTATCTTGCCGATAAATATCGTTTTCGTTGATGGTGAGCAGCATCGAAAAAATCTCTACTTCCATTGAATGAAATTACGAACTGAATCGCGATCTTGAAATCTATGTGATTAAGTATGTTATTCCAGAGTGTTGGATCAGGAATATAGATGTTATACATGTGAAAACTGATTTTAGGCACTATACTTTGACCATATTCAATTCAAAACTGAAAATGGGGCGAAAATTCAATTGAGTTATCGAATAGCTTTCATTACTTTGTATCTTGTGCAGCATTATGTAATGGTCCTCTACCTGCAATTCGCTGTTCAAGTCATCGAGTCCAGAATCTTCTTCGCGATTTTCTTCGCTCTCTTCGACATTCACGAACGGAGTTAACGCAGCTATTTTACGCACGTTCACTTCCGTATAGAAACTGTGTGGTTAGCTCGCCAAATGAAGCCGACAACTGCCGTCGGATAGCGCTGAGGACGCAAATCACGTTAACCAGCTCGTCCCATGTGCCAACGGCGTTGTCTCTCGTGAGGTCTCATATCCAGTCCGCGTTCATGTCAGTGTTAGCTGCCTCGTCCCGGGTTAGGACGGTTTAAGGCTACTAATCACACACCAGAAGGCTCGTACCACTGCAAACCGTAAATGGTTTCCTATCTTATTTGCTTCCTTCAGCGCCAGCCTGTGTGGCCGAGCGGTTATAGGCACTACAGTCTGGAACCGCACGACCTGTACGGTCGCAGGTTCGAATCCTGCCTCGGGCATGGGTGTGTGTGATGTCCTTAGGTTAGTTAGGTTTAAGTAGTTGTAAGCTCTAGGGCACTGATGACCTCAGAAGTTAGGTCCCATAGTGTTCAGAGACATTTTTGCTTCCTTCAGCCTTCTACCGTGACCTTTACGTAGGTCTAGTTAGGTCGCAAACAAATAACTGAAGACGAAGAAATTATTGCACAGGCCGCCCGTGACTACTGTGGTCGGAAATTAATCACGGAATGCGTCTCGCTCAGTGGGTTCGACAGTAGCTGACCGACCCGCTTCAAGCCGCGGAGACGGCGCGGCGTGGCGCGGCAGCGGGGCAGCGGACGCTTTGATCCGCGTCGTTGGGTAACAAAGCAAAACTTTTGCGCGGCGCCGTGGACGGCTTCAAAGCACTTAAAACGGCAGCCCGTGGCGGCGGCGGCAGAGACTGCATACTTGCCTTTGTAACGGTAGCCGGGCCGCCTTGCCCTCTAATTACGAGGAATCTTGCGCCGCTCTGGGTGGCTGCCGCTCTGGCAGTCGGCATCACATACATACCTGCCGGCAGATCCGTTATACATTCCTGGCCGGCGGCCAATTTCAAAGTGGCGCAAGGAATGCACCCGGCCGGTGGCCGGCTGCTCTCGCCCACCGCCACCCCTCCCCGGTACCCTGGCAGCCGCTGTGTCTTTGTATTGTTGCCGAGGGAGGCGCGGGCCGGAGCACTGCCAAACGACCACGGAGGACCGCGGACATCGTCTTCTGGCCAGAAGTCACGTCCCGAGGGCGGTGCAGTTGTCCTCGCAAAGTTGCCGAGACAGACACAGGCAGAAACATCCGACATTGCTCGTTGTTCACACATGTTTTCGAATGACTCCTCCTTGCATCTTTCTGCATACTATCCGCTACTGTTAAAAAACAATATAGTTTCAGCGACGATGTCGCCATCATCAGTTAGTTTTTTAACTCTAAAACATGTAAAAAATTGCAAAATATTTTTGTATGTGTATTCTTGGATTCCAAACACTGCTTTTTGTAAAAAGTTTCATAATACCTTATTTACGTCACAGTATGGTTTTTATGTTTGTTGCTGCTGTTTCCGGCATATTTTCTGTGTGTGTGTGCGTGTGTGTGTTGTGTGTGTGTGTGTGTGTGTGTGTGTTTGTGTATGTGTGCTGTTTTTTCGTTTCCTTGGCACACAGCAGGTCATGTGTGAGTGACTGTTAGTAGCCGGCCGCTTTGGACGAGCGGTTCAAATGGTTCAAATGGCTCTGAGCACTATGGGACTTAACATCTACGGTCATCAGTCCCCTAGAACTTAGAACTACTTAAACCTAACTAACCTAAGGACAGCACACAACACCCAGCCATCACGAGGCAGAGAAAATCCCTGACCCCGCCGGGAATCGAACCCGGGAACCCGGGCGTGGGAAGCGAGAACGCTACCGCACGACCACGAGATGCGGGCTGGCCGAGCGGTGATAGGCGCTTCAGTCTGGAACCGCGCGACCGCTATCGTCGCGGGTTCGAATCCTGCCTCGGGCATGGATGTGTGTGGTGTCCTTAGTTTAGTTAGGTTTAAGTAGTTCTAAGTTCTAGGGGACTCAAAAGATGTGCGTGAAATATCACCCACGCCCGAGGGAGGACTCGAACCTCCACCGGGACGAGCCGCACAGTCCACGACTGCAGCGCCCGTGACCGTTCGGCTAATCCCGCGCGGCTTCTAGAGGACTGATGACCTCCGATGTTAAGTCCCATAGTGCTCAGAGCCATTTGAACCATTTGACAGTTAGTAAACAATTATGAATAAGGGAACTTCCGTATGTCAGCGTTATACTGTTTGGTCCGCGGTGGTGTTGTGGGTACTGTTTTTGTGTTTACCAGGTTCTTATGTGGTTTGTCGTGTACTCAAGTTCGTTGGACGGCTTGCATGTGCTTTTATACACAGAAAAACATGACTTTGGCACCTTGTTCGTAATCCATAAAATTACGCCATCTTGTTGTTCGCGTGTAGCGCAAGATTGTATCTCATATTGGGAGGTGCCTTTGAAAATTTTAGCGGGAATGCTGAAGACCTCTCTTCCTTATTTATGTCCCTCTGGAGATGGGGATTGGTTTTCTGTGTGTGTGTGTGCGTGTGTGTTTTTCTGCTCTGTATCCTGTCAGTTCTCTGAGGAGTGACAGTACGCATTCCACTTTTCCACTTTCGCAGGACACCTAATGAATAAAAACCTCCAACCCACTTATATAGAAACTAATCTACACATCCTGGAACACAGCAACAGTTTATACCGAAACCTCACTCACACACACACACACACACACACACACACATACACATACCCCCAGCACACACTGAGACATAAATACGGAACAGAAGTCATCAGAACAGTATCGCAATATGCGGTACATTCTCGCCACATAAGAGAAAAGCAAAATGGCGTAATGTTTTGGATTACGAACAAGGTGCAAAAGTTATATTTTTCTGTGTTTAAAAGCACCTGAAAGCCGTCCAGTGAACGTGAGTACATGAGAAACCAAGAAAGAAGCTAGTACATGCCAAAACTGTATTCACAACACTACCGTTATACCTACAGTATAACAATGACATACATAAGTTCCGTTTTTAATATTTGATTGCTAACAGCTACTATACTGTTGCAAATGAAATGTTGTATGCCAAATAAATGGCAACAGAAAAGAGGAAAATATTCCGGAAACAGCTGTAACAAACGTAAAAACGATGCTGTGACGTAAAGTAAATAAGGTATTATGACACACAGTACTTGGAACCAAATAGTACACATGCAAATAATGTTTTACAACGTTTATAAGAACGCTATTCACCCTGTTTTAGAATTAACGAACCCACTAATGATGGCAATTTTGTCATTGAAACTAGTTTGCAGAAAATATAAAAAAAAGAACGTGTTTTGCATCCAGGCGGACCCACAATGCTAATTTTTTTTCAATGCAGACACGGACCAGTGGAAGAGTTTAAAGATAAAACGACTACTGATGGTTTTAAGTAACTGCAAGGCGGTAGCGAGTCAGGCAGGGGGAGCCATACTCCTTTCCCCCTCCCCCCTCCCCAGCTCGCAGAGAATGGAAAAAAGTTTAGTGTAGTCAGGAGTTTCTCTTCGATGGAAATGACTGAAAAGTCGGTATTACACAGTTATTTAACACCGTCGAAACTGGATCGTTTTGATGGCTACCTACAAGTCACCATTCGTTTTGCAAACTAGTAAAAATACTCCATACCTCATTGTCTCCCCACCCACCCACTCCTACAACTACTGTGTAGGCCCCCTTGGAGTGAGGTACGCATTGTGACGTGCTCTAGAGCAGTATGGCACTGGTATAATCACAGGTGCTTTCGGGTTTCAGAAAAAGACTGCACGAATACTACAGTACATACAGAAATTGGATATTTGTGGTAAGGACTATGGGGTCAAACTGCTGGGGACATCGGTCCCTGGACTTACGCACAACTTAATCTAACTTTAACTAACTTACGCGAACACACCCCATGCCCGAGGCAGGACTCGAACCTCCGCCGGGACCAGCCGCACAGTCCATGGCTGCAGCGCCCCTGACCGCTCGCCTAATCCCGCGTGGCCATCTTCTAAGTCTTGTAGACGGATCACAAAAATCTTCGTTACTCGAACTACTGCAATACAGCGAGCGCCACTACTGCCAGCTAAATAAAAGATTCAAACTACGAAAGGCACAAACTACTGATAGGAATAGTTAGCAAATGAAAGATTTTAATAGAGAACAAACAATGTATTTACCTTAATAGTGTTGAAAAATCATAATATACATAGCAGTTCATGACATCCAGTCTTACAAATTTCAAAACTCCGCCATTTCTCTCCCCACATCCACCACTGCTGGCGGCTCATCTCCAACTGCGTAACGCTACGCGCTGTTCACATCCAGCTGCCCAACACTACAATGGCAGACAACAATGCAAACTAGCCACAGACTGCACACAGCACAGCCAGTGATTTTCATACAGAGCGCTACGTAACGTTGCCAATAAGAAAACCTAAACAGCCTACCACCTACTTACACGTCCTACGACTGTTTCAATTCAGATGTTTAACTTATCCACTTTTGATTGAGGAACAGAATTAGGCGTGACGCAGTACAGTTATTATGTATAAATTCGAAAGGAAACGTAATGAAACATCCATATATCAGTTACGCAAATTTGTTTGTATTAACACACTAACTGGTCCTGCGTACTTGATCCTCCTACAAAACATATTGCACCAGTTCTTGGAAGCTGTACTACTGAATTTCCTTCTCGCAGCAAGGCGGACCTTAAGTGACATCAGCTGACCGTCTGTCTTAGTACACGTCATCCTGTCTACCCTACTGCATACCAAGACAAGGTACTTTTCTCTTTCCCTCTGCAGACATTTGAACTCAAACCGTCGTACAACGGAAATGGTGCGTTTCGGACATGGGTTCCTATGCAAAATATTATGTACTCACTCCCCTCTAAAAATCATAGAAGTTTGTTACAAGAATTGTCGAACACCCTCTACATCAGAGGACAGAGTATCTCTCTAAAGTTCGATTCATAATAAGCAGCATGTTGTAGTTTCAGAGCGCAACACTAGGGGAAGGAATGTCAGAACATGGACTGCTTTTCATTTCAAGGTCGTATCGGTCATGAAACGGAAACCACGGTGGAAACCAAAATGGTTTTATTTGCAAAATTTATCTTCACCTCTCAGGTGCTTACCTATATAATCGTTGCTCCGAGGCAGACATTTCTTCCAGCTATACACGGTCTTGCTCGAAATAAATATGACGAGCTTTATTTGGTCTTGGAGAAATTTTCCTGACCCATTGTGAAGACTGAACCTTGGTCTCATCATAACATTGGACCCAAGTCTCAACACTAATTATGATTCTCTTAAGGAACATCTCGTTCTCATTTGCGCGACCCAAAAGCTCTTCAGAGATTGCGAGGTGAAGGTCTTTGTGGTATTCACACATGAGCTGTGGGAGAAACGTAGAGACAATATGATTCATTCCAAGAAGCTATGTCAGTATTTCTTGAGATGATCGAACTGAAATGTTACAATCTTCTGCAATCTCTTGGACAGTCAGTCTTCGATTGGCACACACAATTTCGTTGACGTTCCTGACAAGAGCGTCGTCAGTATAGGTCGAAGGGCATCCTGAACAAGGGTTATTTTTAACTTCCGTCCGGCCATTTTTAAACCGTGCGAATCATACGCAATACCGAGTATGGCTTAAGCACTCATCGTATGCTTCCTGCATCATTTAGTGTGTCTCTGTAAAGGCATTCGTGAGCTTCACGCAAAATTTAATGCAGACGCGTTGCTCCTCTAACTCTGCCATCTCGAAATTCTCAAACTGTGTGACACAACGTTCATCTCAACATAGCAGTGAACAATACGTAACAGGCATAAAACAGTGAAACTTTCGGCAGTTACGCAGTAAATACAGGCATGTGCAGGAATGCCAACCGCATGTCACTCAATCTCACCATTGGCGCGAAATTATGAATGTTTTGGAATTTTTTGAACAGGCCTCGTACCAACTATCCAATACTCTCATTATAGAAGCTAACCGCCTGTATTTTCCTCCAGTTCTCTGTTCTGGTCAGCGGCTCGTTGCCTGTACCAAACTGCTGTCAGTGTCACACTACGATAACTGACAAAGGAACCAACCATCTATATAGTTGCGAAGGAATTTTTATTCATTCAGAGATGACTATTGTTTCGGACGGCTTGTCAGTTAGCAAATCATCCATGTACATAGGGCTTGTGCTACAACCAGATGTGCATTACAGGCTAAAAAACATGGAACCTGGCATTATACAGCGTAGTGTCCACACGTGAACAAAGCTATGTGTCAAATTGTAGACTGCCAGAGGTTCATGTAAGGAAGTAGATGAAAACCGGAGGGAACCAAGACCGGGCTGTTAGGTGGGTGATCAAACACTTCACATCGATAACGCTGTTGGAGCGCCATTGTTGCAGCTGCAGTGTGCGGCCGAGCATTGTCAGGAGGGGCAATACCTGATGAACATTTCTCTTCGTTTGCTCTGAACTGTTCTTTGTAGTCAATTTTCTCGAATTGCCTGACCCACTCGCTGAAAAAGAGCATCGACAGACGCTTTCTACCTCCCCTGATTGCCTGCACCATGAACTTCTATACGAGCCACAGACACACATTAAAAATGTTTTGCATCACCCCGGTTCCCAGAACTCCTGACGATAGACGTTGACTGTGGATATTGTATCACAGGCATAGTCCCTCTGACTGTTCAGAGACGTCACTAAACCCATCCAAGATGTAAACAAGCATGCATGAGCAGCGCGTATTAGAGGGAGGGGGTCCGACAGCCATTCATTTGCAGTCATTCCATCAGGAAGCAGGTAAACGGCTCGTTTTATCTGTATTTTAACCATGCGTAGACGGTCAATACCGCATTTCGATCGTGTCCGCATTGTTACTTTGTGCCAGGAAGGGCTCTCAACAAGGGAAGTAGCCAGGCGTCTCAGAGTGAACCAAAGCGATGTTGTTCGGTCATGGAGCAGATACAGAGAAACAGGAACTGTAGATGACACGCCTCGCTCAGGCCGCCCAAGGGCTATTACTGCAGTGGATGACTGCAACCTACGGATTAGGGCTCGGAGGATCCCTGACAGCAACGCCAGTATGTTGAATAATGCTTTACGTGCAGCCACAGGACGTCGTGTTACGACTCAAACTGTGAGCAACAGGCTGCATGATGCGCAACTTCACTCCCGACGTCCATGGTGAGGTCCATCTCTGCAATGACGACACCATGCAGTGCGGTACAGATGGGCCCAACAACATGCCGAATGGACCGCTCAAGATTGGCATTACGTTCTATTCACTGATGAGTTTCGCACATGCCTTCAACTAGAGGGATGTTTGGTGGCAACTCGATCAAACTGACCGCCTTAGACACACTGTCCAGCGAGTGCAGCAAGGTGGAGGTTCCCTGCTGTTTTGGGGGGCATTATGTGGGGCCGATGTACGCCGCTGACGGCCATGGAAGGCGCCATAAAGGCTTTACGATACGTGAATGCCATCCTCCGACCGATAGTGCTACCATATCAGCAGCACATTGGCGAGATAATCGTCTTCGTGGACGATAATTCGCGCCCTCATCGTGCACATCTTGTGAATAACTTCCTTCATGATAACGACATCGCTCGATTAAAGTGGCCAGCATGTTCTCCAGACAAGAACCCTACCGAAAATGCCTGGGATAGATTGAAATGGGCTGTTTATGGTCGACGTAACCCACCAACCACTCTCAGGTATCTACATCGAATCGCCGTTAACGAGTGGGGCAATATGGACCAAAAGTGTCTTGATGAACTTGGGGATAGTATGCCACGACGAATACAGGCATGCATCGATGAAAGAGGACCTGCTATTGGGTATTAGAGGTACCGGTGTGTACAGATCACCGCCTCTGAAGGTCTCGCTGTATGGGCGTACAACATGCAATGTGTGTTGTTCATGAGCAATAAAGAGGTCGGAAATGGTGTTTATGTTGATCTCTTTTCCAATTATCTCTACAGGTTCCGGAACTCTCGGATCCGAGGTGATGCAAAACTTTTTTGATATGTGCGTATTCAAATGAAATATAGGCACTTTTACAATGCGAGAAATTTAAAAAACTGTTTGCTGAAAATTCACATGACTGAGAACTTGATTTGATTTCTAAAAACCGAACGTTTAGGCGTCACGGCAGAACTCGAGGTGGACAAGGACTCCAAAAATCATAACTGTTCCGTCCAGATGTACGTATATTCACTTTAGTTTTGGCTCCTGTGAGACATTTGCTAGAACGTGTCAGAATTTGACTCTGGCTGGACCGTGTCCAATTGTGCTCCAATATTTCAGATCGTTTTGGTCTAGGTCTCAATACTATAGTACGAATATAGTCGATGGGTTGTACTCAGCACATTATAGGAACTCAACGACCCCGTGCAACTAGAGGTGAAAAAGACAAGCATAATGGTCCCTTGACAGTGCAGGGTTGTACAGCTATGTCACATATACTTTTTTTGCAAGGGTGACTGATACAGCATGGGCTACCCCTCCCGGGGGAGAAGAGTGAGACGCGCTATCAAATGCGCGTCCGGTGGCAACACTTAACATTCAAGTGGCATCATCTCTTGTCAGACGAGTTCCAGTCCTTGGGTACAACATCATGGTGTGCGTGTGCTTCTGCAGAGCTTCCGAAGAGAACGAACGTTGTAGACTCGATTGAGTATCGTCAAACAAGCCCAGCACTTGGATCCGTGGTATGGGGTACACAACATAATCAACTCCGGTCTCCAAAGCCAGTAATCTGAAAAGAAGCTGACACATTTCTGATAAGACCGATAGCTTTTCTCTGTATTGAGGCACCGACCGGTGTGGCCGTGCGGTTCTAGGCGCTTCAATCTGGAACCACGTGACCGCTACGGTCGCAGGTTCGAATCCTGCCTCGGGCATGGATGTGTGTGATGTTATGAGGTTTAAGTAGTTCTAAGTTATAGGGGACTGATGACCACAGATGTTAAGTCCCATAGTGCTCAGAGCCATTAGAACCGTTTTGAACCTGTATTGAGGCTTCTGTGACATTAACTTCAACAAGACACTCATAACCCCATCTATGTTCCTCATTCTCTCCTAACGCACATCAGCACTGAGTGTGCTCGATCGTAGCTTGGCTCTGGCTCTGAGCTCTAAGGGACTTAACAGCTATGGTCATCAGTCCCCTAGAACTTAGAAATACTTAAACCTAACTAACCTAAAGACATCACAAAACACCCAGTCATCACGAGGCAGAGAAAATCCCTGACCCCGCCGGGAATCGAACCCGGGAACCCGGGCGTGGGAAGCGAGAACGCTACCGCGCGACCACGAGCTACGGACTCGATCGTAGCGCTAGCAAGCATATTCTACAGGTAGGGTCCACGCAGTATACGGTGGCCTATGCGCATTGATCAGTTTTCGTCCAAAGCGCTGAGTTAGTTCATTCGGTTGCTCGGATGGAGAGGCCGACATTGCCAGAGATCTCTCGGCCAGTCGGTGGTGACAGAATAGAGGCGCACGTCCTGCAATCTTTCTCAAACGATTTCACAGGAGCTATTCGATAAAAAAATCGTTTTTGATTTATTTGTGTCTTTAAATGTCAGGTTCATTATGATGTGCCAATCATTTCGGTAACGATCATAGTTATTATGGTATTTACGTGGAACTAAGACACTCCGCGAAATTCGTAAAAGTTTTTAATGAAAAATAGTGAGCGCTACGATTTACGTTTGATGCATATTACATAATGTGCTGCTGCCTATGAAATTTAGCTAATATATTGAATTTTCCTTTAGATTTGGGTAGAGGTCTCTATCTGTCACCAGTCTCGAGAAAAATCATCTGACGTAGCATCTTTATTTGGATCGCACTGCGCTAGCGACAAAGCCAGAGAGAAATATCCACAACATTCCTCACATTTCATAAACAGTTTGAGATACTCAAATAAGTTTTTGGCAAATGATAGCATGCAAAGATGAGAGTATTTTGCCATATGGTTTTTATATGAAACCTGGTTATCTGCATGTTATTCCACTAACTACAAACTGTTCTGATGAAAGAATATTATATTCAACAAATGTCGACAACTAGTTAAACAAGAAGTGCAATAGATTTTGGAACAACAGAAGTGAAGACATTATACGTTTATTTTGCGCTGACGATCTGCTTTTTTTTTTTTTTATAAGATACCGACCTTACTTTTCCTCAGTCCTCGCTTGATAAACACTGTCACAATTGCGTCTTCTCAACATGTTGGTCATGTGAGAGTGTGTAAGCCCCTGTGTGTTTTGACAGAAGAATCGAATTTTAACACGTCAACAAGAGAATTGTGTAGGTTTTACTCTAAATTTGCCACTCATGATGCATCTCTGAAAGGTGCAAGTGATTAACAATCCAGGAAAATTAAGTCGCTACATTTTCTGAGGAGGTGACGGATCCTTTTGAATGATCATCATGCAAGGGGTGGGGTGGACGTGACGCATTTTCAAAATTTACAAAAAATATGAGTGGAGGCTACAGTTTACAACAGCACTTCCCCAGCAGCACTCGGCATTTCCCCTTCACCGCCTGCCCATAACCCCTACAACTACTGCTCTCCACATTCGTGCCCTTCTGTCTGTGCATCTACCAGCCACAGTATTCTGCTCGGGCTCTATATCACCCACTAAGAACATTGCAGGTGGGTTGCCCTCAAACAGGCGAACTACCACTCAGCAGTGACTACAACTGATGATCCCTAGCGTAGAGTGGAAGCACCGTAGCTGATGTACCCATATCTGTGATCCAAGTTCCATTCTATGCTGTGTCTAGGTAGATCAGAGCCATTGTGAGCTCTGTGACTAAATTACGCTCTCTTTAAACTTCCAGACCACCTACAAATCGTGTAATATATTTTTCTTTTTACACTATATACGCATAACAAGTAGAATTTCTTAATGTTTTCCTTATGTTGTTGTACTTTTAACAGCTAGTAGTGTATTTGAAATTAGTCTGCGATAATTCCACAATACTATCGGTAATATTCTCTGTTAGTGTGAATGAGGCATCGAGCCACCAGTTGCTGTTGCAGCAATAGATTTTATACTTCCTATATGTATATATATATATATATATATATATATATATATATATATATATATATATATATATATGTAACTACTTAAAAACTTCTTCTCCTCACGATTCATGGTTAATTTTATTCAGTTAATCTCTAGCAGCAGGAGTTTCTTGTCTGTTTCTTGCTTACAACTATAATGTGGTACCTCCATGCATGTTTCACTACAGTTTCCCTCTTTTCACTGGTGCTACTGATGACAAACGAAATACTGAGAATTGCAACGTTGTCGATTTCAGCCAGTTACTTTTGCTCTCGAGAACCGACCTCTTTTCTCAACGCTCACTTATAGGTTTTTCCTTTTTCATTTTCTCTTCTCAGTTTTCGGGTTTTCGTTCTTTCTTTCGAGTTCACCATCCTCAGTTGTCATCTCTTAGCTCTACCTTCTTCGTTGTTGCTTCCGAGTTCTCGCTTTGCGGTTCTCGGATTTATTTTAGTTTTCGTTGAGCAAAGGAGATCAAAGTTCTCGGTTCTCGGAATTGTGTTTGTTCCATTTTGTGCCTGCTGCCTCTTATTACAGGAATTCGAGCTTCAATTGATTTCTTCACTTGTTGAAAAAATTAGAAGATGGAATCGTAAGATATATTAAAACAAATAGTGTATTATTTATGCAGCAACAAATACATAAGAGTTTTTTGAGTCATTAGTCTTCTGACTGGTTTGATGCAGCCCGCCACGAATTCCTCTCCTGTGCTAACCTCTTCATCTCAGAGTAATACCTGCAACGTACGTCCTCTGCGTACGTTATCTTCTGGATGTATTCCAATCTCTGTCTTGCTCTACAGTTTTTGTCATCTACAATTCCCTCTAGTACCATGGAAGTCATTCCCTGATGTCTTAACAGATTTCCTATCATCCTGTCCCTTCTACTTGTCAGTGTTTACCACATATTCCTTCCCTCTCTGATTCTGCGCCGGACCTATTCATTCGTTACCTTATCAGTCCACCTAATTTTCAACATTAGTCTGTAGCACCACATCTCAAATGCTTCGGATGTCGTCTGTTCGGTTTTCCCACAGTCCATGCTTCACTACCATACAATGCTGTACTACAAACGTACATTTTCAGAAATTTCTTCTTCAAATCAAGGCTTATGTTTGATACAGGCATTATATCTTGGCCAGGAATAGTTTTTTTGCAGTGGCAGTCGGCTTTTGAATAACCTCTTTCATCCGTCCGTCTCAGTTTATTTTTCTGTCTAGGTAGCAGAATTCCTTAACTTCATCTACTTCGTAACCATTAATCGTGATTTTAAGTTTCTCGCTTTTCTCATTTCTGATATTTCTGATTACTTTCGTCTTACTTCGATTTACTCTCAGTCCAGATTTTACCCATTAGATTGTCCATTCCGTTCAGCAGATCATGTAATTCTTCTTCACTTTCTCTTACGATAGGAATCGTATCATTGATATCTTTTCATCTTGAGTTTCAATTCCACTCCTGAATCTTTCTTTTATTTCCATCATTACTTCTTTGTTGTACAGATTGAATAGTAGGGGTGAACGACTACATCCCTGTCTTGCACACTTTTTAATACGAGAACTTCGTTCTTCGTCATCCACTCTTGTAATTCCCTCTCGGCTCTTGTACGTATTATATATTACCCGTCTCTCCTTATAGCTTACACGTATTTTTCTCACAATTCCGAACATCTTGCACCGTTTTATAGTGTCGAACGCCTTTTTCAGCTCGACAAATCCTATGAACGTGTCTTGATTTTTCTTTAGTCTTGCTTCCATTATCAACCACAACGTCAGAATTGCCGCTCTCGTGCCTTTACATCTGCTGAAGCTAAACTAATCGTCATCTAATACAGCCTTAATTTTCTTTTCCATTCTTCTGTATTCTTACGACCGTGAGTAACTTGGATGCATGAGCTGTTAAGCTGATTGTGTAATATTTTTCGCACTTGCAGTCTTTGGAATTGTGTGGACGATATTTTCCGAAAGTCAGATGGTATGTCGCCCAACTCATACGTTCTACACACCAGTGTGAATATGCATTTTGCTGCCACTTTTCCCAATGACTTTAGAAATTCTGGTGGAATGTTATCAATCCCTTCCGCAGAAGCTCTCTTAATTTCTGATACTGGAATTCCCTTCTGTTCTAAATCGACTCCCGCTTCTTTTTCTCTTCTTCTATCACATCAGACCCTCATAGAGGTCTGCAGTAGTCTTTCCACATATTCGCTCTCTCCTCGGCATTTACCAGTGGAATTCACATTACTCTCTGGGTCTTAATTTCACCGAAGGTTCTTTTGAGTTTCCAATATGCTGAGTGAGTCCTTCCGACAGCATTTCTTTTTCGATATCTTCACATTTTTCCTGCAGCCGTTTCGTCTTATGTTCTGTGCACTTCCTATTTATTTCATTACTCAGCGACTTGTATTCCTGTATTACTGAGTTTCCCGGAACATTTTTGTACTTCCTCCTTTCATCAATCAACTGAAATATTTCTGCTGTTACCCATGGTTTCTTCGTAGTTAGATTCTTTGTACCTGTGTTTTCCTTCCCAACTTCTGTCACGGCCCTTTTTAGAAATGTCCCTTTCTCTTCAACTGTACTGCTTACTGAGCTATTTCTCATTGCTATGTCTATAGCCTTAGAGAACTTCAAGCGTATCTCGTCATTCCTTGGTACTTCCATTTCCCACTTCTTTGCGTATTGATTCTTCCTGATTAATGTCTTAAACTTCATCCTACTGTTCATCACTACTATATGGTGATCAGAGGATATACACTCCTGGAAATTGAAATAAGAACACTGTGAATTCATTGTCCCAGGAAGGGGAAACTTTATTGACACATTCCTGGGGTCACATACATCACATGATCACGATGACAGAACCACAGGCACATAGACACAGGCAACAGAGCATGCACAATGTCGGCACTAGTACAGTGTATATCCACCTTTCGCAGCAATGCAGGCTGCTATTCTCCCATGGAGACGATCGTAGAGATGCTGGATGTAGTCCTGTGGAACGGCTTGCCATGCCATTTCCACCTGGCGCCTCAGTTGGACCAGCGTTCGTGCTGGACGTGCAGACCGCGTGAGACGACGCTTCATCCAGTCCCAAACATGCTCAATGGGGGACAGATCCGGAGATCTTGCTGGCCAGGGTAGTTGACTTACACCTTCTAGAGCACGTTGGGTGGCACGGGATACATGCGGACGTGCATTGTCCTGTTGGAACAGCAAGTTCCCTAGCCGGTCTAGGAATGGTAGAACGATGAGTTCGATGACGGTTTCGATGTACCGTGCACTATTCAGTGTCCCCTCGACGATCACCAGTGGTGTACGGCCAGTGTAGGAGATCGCTCCCCACACCATGATGCCGGGTGTTGGCCCTGTGTGCCTCGGTCGTATGCAGTCCTGATTGTGGCGCTCACCTGCACGGCGCCAAACACGCATACGACCATCATTGGCACCAAGGCAGAAGCGACTCTCATCGCTGAAGACGACACGTCTCCATTCGTCCCTCCATTCACGCCTGTCGCGACACCACTGGAGGCGGGCTGCACGATGTTGGGGCGTGAGCGGAAGACGGCCTAACGGTGTGCGGGACCGTAGCCCAGCTTCATGGAGACGGTTGCGAATGGTCCTCGCCGATACCCCAGGAGCAACAGTGTCCCTAATTTGCTGGGAAGTGGCGGTGCGGTCCCCTACGGCACTGCGTAGGATCCTACGGTCTTGGCGTGCATCCGTGCGTCGCTGCGGTCCGGTCCCAGGTCGACGGGCACGTGCACCTTCCGCCGACAACTGGCGACAACATCGATGTACTGTGGAGACCTCACGCCCCACGTGTTGAGCAATTCGGCGGTACGTCCACCCGGCCTCCCGCATGCCCACTATACGCCCTCGCTCAAAGTCCGTCAACCGCACATACGGTCCACGTCCACGCTGTCGCGGCATGCTACCAGTGTTAAAGACTGCGATGGAGCTCCGTATGCCACGGCAAAGTGGCTGACACTGACGGCGGCGGTGCACAAATGCTGCGCAGCTAGCGCCATTCGACGGCCAACACCGCGGTTCCTGGTGTGTCCGGTGTGCCGTGCGTGTGATCATTGCTTGTACAGCCCTCTCGCAGTGTCCGGAGCAAGTATGGTGGGTCTGACACACCGGTGTCAATGTGTTCTTTTTTCCATTTCCAGGAGTGTATCTGCTCCTGGGTAAGCTTCACAATCCAGTATATGGTTTTGGAATCTCTGTCTGACCATGAAGTAATCTAACTGAAATCTTCCACTTTACCAAAATTATCATGAAAATAGTAGAGGGCAACGTATTTTGAAAACAAATTCTGATTAAAATAATAGCGCCGTTGAAGCATTAATGACATGGGAATCGGCAACACACTCTGTGGGATGTCGCTGGAGTTTTTCGTTGTTATTGGATCACGATCTGCCTAAGTGTGGTCAGCTGACAGCGTCCGTGCTCGCGGGGTGACGTTAGCGATTAGAGTAGGAGAGGTCGCGGGCTGGAGTCCTACATAGGTATGAAATTTGAAATTTGATAAGGGCCGTTTATTTTTACGATTACTGAATCATTATTACCTTAATATTAATAATAACATATACAAAACTTAGTAAGAAATAAGCACACACACACAAACACACACACACACACACACACACACACACACACGCACATACATACATACAGTCGGCGATAGTATAGTGTGTAAATCCCTAACGCCACAGGTAATAATATTATGTCGAACATTCTTTTGACCACCATAGTGCAGCAACTCAGTGTGGCATGGTCTCAATAAGTCGTTGGAATCTCATCCAGACATATTAAGCCTTTTTGCTTCTATAACCGTCCATAATTGCAGAGGTGTTCCTCGCGCAGGATTTTGTGCAGGACGTGACCTCTCGCTTATGTCCCATAAATGTTCAAAGGGATTCAAGTCGGGCGATCTGGGTGGACAAATCAGTCACTCGAATTGTCCAGAACGCTCCGACAAGGCGCTCTGTCATTCATAAAAATGGCATCTTTGTTTGGGCAAATGAAGTCCACAGACGGTCTCCAAGTAGCCGAACGTAACCATTTCCAGCGACTGATCGGATCAGTTGGACCAGAGGACCCAGTCCATTCCATGTGAACGCGGCCCACACTATTATGGAGGCACCAGCAGCTTGCATAGAACCTTGTTGACAACTGGGGTCCTTTGCTGCGTGGTATTTGCGTCATACTCGAACCCTGCCAACTGAAATCGGGTCTCATCCCACTAGGCCACTGTTTTCCAGTCGTCTAGGGTAAAGCCGATACGGTCACGAGCCCAGGGGAGGCGCTGCAGGCGATGTCGTGTTGTCAGCAAAGGCACTCGCGTAGATCGTCTGCTGTCATAGGCCGTTAAGGCCGGATTTCACCGCACCCTCCTAACGCATACATTCGTCGTACATCCCGCATTGCTTCCTGCTGTTATTTCACGCAGCGCTGCTGGTTGATTAACACTGACAGATGTACTCAAACGTTACTGCCATCACTTGTTAAGTGAAGATCGTCGGTCACTCAGTTGTGCGTAATGAGAGATAATGCCGAAAATTTGGTATTCTCGGCACACTTTTGACATTATGGATTTCCGCATATCGAATTCACTAACCATTTCCGAATGGAATGCCGCATGCGTTTAGCTGAAACTACAATTTCGCGTTCAGTGTTAATTCCCGCCATGGGGCTAGTAACCACTTCGAAAAACGTTTCACATTGAAACTTTCCCGTTTCCTCTGTATATCTGTTGTTGTGAAACCTTCCCGTCTCCTTTATATCTCTTTCGCTACCCAATAACGGTCTCATCTGTATCTCTTTTGTTACGCAAACTTCCCTTTTACAATAACCTATGAATCCTTCCCTTTGGATTTCTACCTCTTTCTTAATAATAACAAATGAAATCTTCCCTTTGAAATTAATTCTCTTTCTCAATCTTCGCAAACAAATTTAAATGCTGCTTATTAAAAGGTATTTTCTGATTATTTCGACGAAACATAGAATGTGTCGTCGTTGTGGCCCTCAGTCGATACCTGCTGTGGTGTCACCGCCAGACACCACACTTGCTAGGTGGTAGCCTTTAAATCGGCCGCGGTCCATTAGTATACGACGGACCCGCGTGTCGCCACTGTCAGTGATCGCAGACCGAGCGCCACCACACGGCAGGTCTAGAGAGACGTACTAGCACTCGCCCCAGTTGTACAGCCGACTTTGCAAGGAAAGGTTCACTGACAAATACGCTCTCATTTGCCGAGACGATAGTTAGCATAGGCTTCAGCTACATTTGCTACGACCTAGCAAGGCGCCGTATTCAATTGAGATTGAGATTCTATTAATGTATCATCAAGAGCGATGTTCTACAAATCTGGATTAAAGTTAAGTATTCCAGAAGCTACGTACTTTTCTTTATAGCATTCATTACGTATCCTGTTTCAGACCTCACGCCAGCCTGTGTGAGTTTAAGCGCGTGCCTTTCGGCTTCCTCTCCTTGTGTCTAGGCTGTCTTGTCTAGACACAACACCTGCAATAACCCAAAACTGTTCCTTATTTTTTTTACTGTTACTGGATCGCCATCTGACTGCTGCATCGAACTGCGACATTAATATACCTGCTCTGTTTTACTATACTTTATTAGCTGCAGGTGGGCTGTCATAATAAGTGGCTGTATTTATTACCAAAGCTGACGTTATTCTTTAATAGCAAAGCTGACAATATTCTTTAATTAATTTGACTGACGATACGTAATTCATAGTTAAACATTTTCTTGAAAACAATAAAATTTTTCAAAGTTTTATGTTATGGTTTTTGAGATGAATTATAATCAGTAATGCAATATTGCTGGCAAAAATTAATTATATTCTGAATGAAATGATTTTACAAACGTTCAAATGGGACTTACTTTGAACAACAATCTTACAACTAGCATTGCGCAAACATACCCCTAGTAGTCTTGAGTTTCTCAAAAATTAATTCAATAATATTAATTCCTCTTATGATAATAGTTAGCTGACGTCTCTGTACATCCGTTTATAATCTCTTATATATCATAGCTGGTGGCAGGCAGGCACACCACTCACCTCTCGCTTCAGACCTGCTACCGACTCGCTTCACTTCTGGCATACTACTGACTTCCTACGAACGCTAAAGTGCGGTCTCTCCTGCCAACGATGCTTTCTGGTGCAGACAACCCCTGCTACCGTTACAAAATGTATCAATGCGCGGTCTTTCCCGCTGTTTTCTTAAAATGTATCCATACGCTGTCTCTCGCGCCCTTTTTAAAATTATATAAATGTGCGGTCTCTCTTGCCAACAATACTTTAGTGCAGGCAGTCCCTGCTACCACAATTATTTCCAACATGACAACTATTAGTTATTCCTACTTAATCCTATTAATAAAATATAAATATCTTTCATAAATTGTGGTTTGACAATAGACAATAGAAATATACACGTCTTACAACATGAATCGCCTGAGTAGAAATGACAGCTCCGCGAATGCACTGCACTGTTACAGATTGCGACACCAGCGCTGTATGTATACGTGCATATCGCTTACGTCACCTCAGGGTAAAATATGAGTAAAAAACCTTATAAAATTCTCCCTCAAAGCTATCTCTCTCTCTCTCTCTCTCTCTCTCCCTCTCTCTCTCTCTCTCTCTCTCTCTCTCTCTCTCTCTCTCACACACACACACACACACACACACACACACACACGTCGCCCCCCCCCCCCCCCCACACACACAAAATCACAGATATATGCACACGAACATGCTGTTATGCGGGAAAGCTTACTCAAATTCAATGAAGTGTAAAGATTCCCCGTACTGCGGATTGAGTCAAATCTCATGGTTACCTTGGAGGTGACAGCATATACATTGCCAATTGAAAGCTAATGTATAGAAGCACAGAGGCAAAGCGAGACAAGTAGTAAGGCGAACACGGAGCTCGGCTTGGAGTCCGCCGTTTGGTAAACCCGCCACTACAGAATCTGCAGAGTCGAGCAAAACACGGCCTCGGGAGCGCCGCGGCGGCGGATCGGCGCTCGGCACGTGGGCACGTGCCCGCCGACCACGGCAGGGGTCCGGCGCCGGCGCCCGGCATTAGCCGCGACGTGACGATTATCGTAATTGGCGGTAATTAGCCAGCGCCCCGCAGTTTTACGCTCAAAGCCAGCCAGAGTGGCTCAAGCCTGCGAACGCGAGCAAAAGCGAACGCCGTTTTATGAGGAGCGTTAATTATTGCGGTAGTGGACAGGATAAAGCTCCAACGATTGTACACCGAAAACTCCGCGAATGGGCTAAATCGCGTTGTCCGTGAGGCAGAAAGAGTTACTGCCCTTGCACACAAGAGTGATACATGATCTCTCTCCGCTGAAGGAGAATTTACTACGAATGACCAGAAGCTACGTCAAGTGTTCCCACCTAATTGTATTAGAGCACTAAAATAAACACTGCAAGCGTACATAAATATTTCTTGTCGCTCAATGGCCGGGTATAATTCTTTTAAATTGAACGCCACTTTGGCTATTTCTGTGGCTCAAATCCATCCCACTTATCTAACCGGGACGTACAGTCTGAAGAGAATCCCAAACGCGTCTCGTTCCCGGAGCCTTCTCACATCTCTGAGAGGTTAAATTTACAGGCAGACTGAAAATATTCATCTTTGTTGATCCATTATGGACTGTGGGGCAACGGCCGACATGTATTTCTTGATGCAATAATTCACCAACAGCCGTATGTATTGTAGAAATTTATGTTATGAACTTCTTATGTGCTACCAGTTTCGGAATTACATTGATGCCATCTTCAGGCCCTACACTTCATAGTCGTAAAAACGCTATACGCGGTAGGAGTCGTATAACTGGATCTGTGAATCAAATCGTTATGCAACAGCTCTTGGTGGCGAGGCGACACAGACTGAGGCGGTTTGCAAACATCGATGTGTGGTCCCAAGAGCTGTTGCATAACGATTTGATTCATAGATCCAGTTATACGACTCCTTCTGCGTATAGCGTTTTTACGATTATGACGTGTGGGGCCTGAAGATGGGATCAATGTAATGCCTAAACTGGTAGCACATAAGAAGTTCGTAAAATAAATTTCTACAATACATACGCCTGTTGGTAAATTATTGAATCAAGAAATTATTGCATCAAGAAAATATTCATGGTCCGACCAGAATTCGATCCAGTGACCTCTTGGTTTCCACGCATGCCCTTAGTCGCCAGAACACCAGACCCCAAATAAGAGTTTGAGACTCAATTTCTTTTATATTAAATTATAAGTCAGTCGATTAGTTCGGTACTGTCTTCCAGTTACTCATATACTCTGCTAATCTTCTCATACCTATGTTTCTACTACGCGGATCATTCTCAGTAATCTGGCGTTCATATTCCAGTCGCCCCTACTTTTTACCCCAAATCTGCTCTTTCTAAAGGTTTCTTTCCTGTTGTGGTGGTCCTGCAGCAGTCGCCGCATGCCGCATCTCTGTCACTAAATGCCTCGATTTTGCCATCTCTCCATCGCTTCTTGGATACCACTTATCTACATTTTCCGTGGTGTTCTTCTTATTCTCCTTCCAGGAGGTTGCCGTGACAGTACTCTTTTGGGCCATCTGTCTTCACAGATTCTTTTGGCGTGCCCAAACCGTGCTAGCTGTCTTTCTTCAAATATAATGAGTCTGTGTCCTTTCTCTTATTTTCTCATTTCAGTGTGGTCAAGTTGGGAAAATCTACATGTTCTTCTAAAGTGGCCCATTTCTAAAGCTGTAAGTATCTGTTTATTTCTTTCTATGAGTTCCCAGTACTCGGTCACATCGGTTCCACATACGATTTGTATAAACTCGTTTTTGAGGATCGAAGTGCAGGGTTTAATTTTTAGACAGCTGCCCTTCCCTGTACGATCGGTTACTGTCATATCTTCTACTACGCAGGTATTTAAACTCTTTGCATTCCGTTATAAGATGTCCGCCAATGCACAGGTCCCGTTCCTGTTCTCCGCTACGTAGATGTTTCTTCTTTTCAAAACTATAAAACTCTACTTCTTATATGTTTCCAACAACTTCCTAAGCATGTAAGACATTTCGTTCTCATCGTTTTCTGCAACAACCTGATACTTGTTGTGTAAGATTTTGGCAGTTCCCCTGAACACAGCACCTCGAACAATAGCTTTGGTGCCACTGCGTCATACGCTTCCTCAAGATCTATGAGAACCAAATGACTGCTTGGATTCCTTTCCAATCTCTTCACCATGATCTGTCTTAGGATAAAGACGAATACATGACTTGCGTCTTCTAAAGCGACATTGTCCTTCGACTTCTTTAACAAACTTCTCCATTCTTGATTTTAAAATCCTAGCGTACATCTACATCTACATGGATGCCTTGTACATCCTACTTATGTGCCTGGCAGACGGTTCATCAAACCACCTTCACAATAATTCTCTATTGTTCCACTTTCGAACAGAGTGCCGAAAATACCAACACCCACATCTCTTTCCCTTTTGTTATTCAAATGGTTCAAATGGCTCTAAGCACTATTGGACTTAACATCTGAGGTCATCAGTCCCCTAGAACGTAGAGCTACCTAAACCTAACTAACCTAAGGATATCACACACATCCATGCCCGAAGCAGGATTCGAACCTGCGACCGTAGCGGTCGCGCGGTTCCAGACTGAAGCGCCTAGAACCGCTCGGCCACACCGGCCGGCCCTTTTGTTATTATGATTATTATATCTGTTTATGTAGGCTGGCGTCAACAAAATATTACAGAATTCGGAGGAGACAGCGGGAGATTGAAATTTCATGAGAAGATACCGCCACGGGGAGAAACGACTTTGTTTTAATGAAGTCCATCCCAAATCCTGTATCATGTCCGTGACATTGTCTCCCATATTTCTCGGTACTACAAAACATGCTGCTCTTCATTGAATTTTCTCTATGTACTCCGTTAATCCTATCTGGTAAAAATCTCATTTCGCACAGCATTACTCCAAAAGAGGACGGACAAGCATAGTGCAGGCAGTCTCTTTAGAAAATCATTTGCATCTTCTAAGTGTTCTGCCGATGAAACGCAGTCACTGGTTCGCCTTCCCCAAAACATTTTCTACGTATTCTTTCCAATTTAAGTTGTTCGTAATTGTAATTCTTAGGTATTTAGTTGAATTTACGGCCTTTAGATTTGATTGATTTGTCGTTTAACCGAAGTTTAGCGGATTCCTTATTGCAGTCATTTGGATGACCTCACTATTTTCATTATTTAGGGAGAATTCTGAAAATTCGCAGCATACAGATATCTTTTCTAAATCTTTTTGCAATTTTTTTGATCTTCTGATGACTTTACTAGTCGATAAACGACAGCATCATCTGCAAACAACCTAAGACGGCAGTTCAGATTGTCTCCTAAATCGTTTGTATGGATAAGAAACAGCAGAGGGTCTGTAACACTATCTTGGGGAACGCCAGAAAACACTTCTGTCTTACGCGATGACTTTCCGGCCGTTACTATGAACTGTGACCTCTCTGACAGGAAATGACGAATCCAGTCGCATAACTGAAGCGATATTCCATAAGCACGCAATTTGATTACAAGCCGCTTGTGAGGTACAGAGTCACAAACCTTCCGGAAATCTAGACATACGAAATCTATTGGCAAACCCTCGTCAACAGCACTCAACACTTCGTGTGAGTAAAGAGCTAGTTCTGTTTCACAAGAAGGATGTTTTCTAATTCCGTGTCCACTGTGTGTAGGCATACCATTCTCTTCAAGGTAATGAATAACATTCTAAGACAATATATGTTCCAAAATCCTGCTGCTAATCGACCTTAATAACATGCGCCTGTAATTTAGTGGATTATTCCTACTACCTTTCTTGAATATTGCTGTGACCTAAGCCACTTTCCAATCTTTGGGTACGAATCCTTCGTCGAGCAGCGGTTGTATATGATTGTTAAGTGTGGAGCTATTGGAGCTATTGGAAATCTAGAAATAAGGAATCGATTTGAAATTCGTTGTCAGTAGCACTCAATACTTCGTGTGAGTAAAGAGCTAGTTTTGTTTCACAACAATGACATTTACCAAGTCCGTGTTGATTGTGTGTCAATATAACGTTCTCTTCGAGGTAATTCATAATGTTTGCCTCGCGGAGTGGCAGTGCGGTTAGAGTCACTATATCATGGAGTGCGCGGCCTCTCCCGCCAGAGGTTCGAGTCCTCCTTTGGCCAGGGAGGTGTATGTTGTTCTTACCATAAGTCTGTTTAAGTTATTTTAAAGTAGTGTGTAAGTCTATAGGCCGATGACCTCATCAGTTTGGTCCCTTAGGAATTGACACACATTTGAACATTTTTTCGTAATGTTAGAACTCAATATATGTAACAAAATCCTGCTGCATAATGACATTAATGACGTGAGCCTGTAGTTTAGTGGATAACTCCTATTGCCTTTCTTGAATATTGGCGTGACCTATACAACTTTTCAGTCCATGGGTACGGATCTTTCATAGTGCGAGTGGTTGTGTATGATTGATAAGGATGGAGCTATTGCATCAGCATACTTCGAAAGGAACCTAACTGGTGCACAGTCTGGACCGGAAGACTTGCTTTTATTAAGTGATTTGAGGTGCTTCACTATTTCGAGAATATCCACTTTTAAGTTAGGTTGGCAGCTGTTCTTTATTCGAATTCTGGAATTTCGGAAAGCTGTGTTTAGTAACTCTCCATTGGCAGCACTATCGTTGACAGTATTTCCATTGCTACCGCGCAGAGAAGGCATTGATTGTGCCTTGCCGCTCGCACACATTTACAGACGACCAGAATCCCTTTCGATTCCAGCCAGGTTTCGAGACAAAGTTTAATTCTGGAAACTATTATAAGCTAATCTCACTGAAGTCCGCGCTAAATTTCGAGCTTCTGTAAAAGATCGCCAATCTTGGGGATTTTGCATTTGGTTTCGTTTGACATGCTTTTTCCGTTGTTTCTGCAACATTGTTCTGACCGTTTTGTATGCCAAGGGGATCAGATCCATCATTTGTTAATTTATTTGGTATAAATCTCTCAATACCTGTCGATACTATTTCTCTGAATTCTAGTCATATCTGGTCTGCACTTACATAGTTATTTTGGAAGGAGTTGAAATTGTCTCTCAGGAAGGCGTCATGTAATTATTTATCTCCTTTTGTGATAGGTAAAATTTAGAGGATTTGGACGTTACGGTATTTAGTCTCTCTACGACAAGTCTGTGTTCACTAATGCATGTATCCATTTTGATACTTGTTATTAGTTCAGGATTATTTGATCAAGGCCTGCTCGGACGGTGATTGTTTGTTTTAAGAGGTCAAGTGTGTTTTCGCAACTGTTTACTATTCGAGTGGGCTCATGAACTAACTGCTCGAAATAATTTCCTGATAATGCGTTTAGCTCGATTTCGGATAATGATTTATGGGTACCTCCGGTGATGAACATTTATTATCGATAACAAGTCGAGGGTAAATTGAAATCTCCAGCAACTATTTCTTTGGATCCTAGCCATATCTGGTCTGCACTTACATTGTTATTTTGGAGGGAGTGGAGACTGTCGGAGACGTGTTTGAAATTAGACTCAAATTTTGTTTGAATCTTTCAAAACTTGCATCGCCTAAGTTGGGGAGTTGGTAAAAGTATCCAGTTATTACTATAATTCCGATTGCCAAGAACGACCTCTAACCATACCAACTCACAGGAACTGTCTACTTCAATTTCGCTGCAGAATCAACTACTACTAACAGCAACAAACACGCCACCGCCAACTGTGTTTAGCTACGACAGTTTAAAACTAGATTTATGTTTTTCCTGTGTTCGACCTAAACCCTTTTGAGTCTGAAGCACTTATTGTGTTTTCTCGAGATCCTCTAACTTAAAAAACTGCCCAATCCATGCCGCACAGCCCATGCTACCCGTGTAGCCGCCTCCTGCGCGTAATGTACTCCTGACCTATTTAGCGGAGCCTGAAAGCCCACCACCCCACGGTGCAAGTCCAGGAATCTGCAGCCTACCAGGTCGCAGAACCGTCTGAGCCTCTGATTGAGACCATCGACTCGGCACTGTGCCAGAGGTCTCCAGTCGGTCCTGTCGAGCATGCTGCAAATGGTGAGCCCTTCTTTGATCTTGTAAGCAAGAGTGACAGCCTTTATTTCTGATAGCCACCCGAAACCAGAGAGAATCTGTTGCGTTCCAAAACGACAGACATTATTGGTACTGACATGAGCCACACCCTGCAGCTGGGTGCACCATGGGCTCTTAATGGCATCAGGAAGGACCCGTTCCATGTTTGGAATGACTCCACCCAGTACTTACACGGAGTGCACGCTGGTTTTCCTTCCCTCCGTGTCAGCCATGTGCCTAAGGGGTCCATAACACACCTAACATTGGAGCTCCCAACTAACGATAATTCCACTCTTTTGGCTAGGAAGTTTCCTCTGAAATAGGACAGACGACGGTATCTGGCTGAGAGACGGGGTTAGATACAGACTGCAACCGGAATCTGTCTATCGGACTAATCGGGGATCCCTTAAACTCGGCCTTCTGGGAAGTTTTTCGCCGTCTGCCACGCCCCATGGCGACCTCCTACTCGATCACGGGCTAGTGGTCTACTTAGTGCGAGCAGTAAGTGGGCTGAATGAGATTTTCACTCTGCAGAGGAGTGTGCGCTAATATGAAACTTCCTGGCATTTTAAAACTGTGTGCCGAACCGAGACTCGAACTCGGGACCTTTGCCTTTCGCGGGCAAGTGCTCTGCAAACTGAGCTACCCAAGCACGACTGACGCTCAGTCCTCACAGAAGGTAGGAGACGAGATATTGTCAGAAGTAAAGCCGTGAGGAATGAGCGTGAGTCGTGCTTTGGTAGCTCAGTTTGCAGAGCACTTGCCCGCGAAAGGCAAAGGTCCCGAGTTCGAATCTCGGTCCGGCACACAGTTTTAATCTGCCAGGAAGTTTCATATCAGCGCACACTCCGCTGCAGAGTGAAAATCTCATTCTGGAAACATCCCCGAGGCTGTGGCTAAGCCATGTCTCCGCTGTATCCTTTCTTTCAGGAGTGCTAATTCTGCATGGTTCGCAGGAGAGCTTCTGTGAAGTTTGGAAGGTAGGAGACGAGATACTGGCAGAAGTGAAGTTGTGAGGACGGAACGTGAGTCGTGCTTGGATAGCTCAGTTGGCAGAGCACTTGCTCGCGAAAGACAAAGGTCCCGAGTTCGAGTCTCAGTCCGGCATACAGTTTTAGTCTGGCAGGAAGTTTCAGTAAGTGGGCTGTTCCCCGGCGCGGACGGATCACCGGACTCGTGAGTCGTGCTGAACGTCCGTTGAATCCCCACGGGCGGCTTACAACAGTGATGCCCATCCACTGCAGCCTCAAGTTGTGCAACCATCACAGTCTAGAGCTGAGAGCGAAGTGTCACCAACTAGGCTCACATCCGCACACAGCAATCACAGTCCCTATCCATACTACAGACCGTGGAGAGCTACACGACAAAAACAAAGAGCATCGACAATCGCTACACAACTCTGCTGTAGACACTGCCGATAACGCAAAACTTGTGTGTAATAGGTTACACTAGTAACATAACCCGAAGAAGCGGAGTGGCTCTACGTTCCTTCAGGTGCCGAAGCCGTCGCGGTTTCTCTGCGACGGTTTGCTCCATAAATAGTTTGCCTCGACGCGCAAAAAGAAAACAACACATAAATCGTGCTGTAATTGGGATAGCTGCTTCCAGTGTTGTTTGGAAACTCCAGAACGTCATGTTCGGCGTCAAAAGCCCGCCTTCCCTGTCCCCCTTCAAACATGCTAGAAATTGCACATCACTTCAAAATCTCGGACGACATCCATGCACTTTTGTGTAGATTTGGGAAGCTGACAATGAACAAGAAAATAAACTCAAATAATGTAATTATAGGTTTCTGAAAAAAAACTTCACCTTCCCAAACAAAAACACCAGTTCTGACTTAATTTGATTGACGTATATTTTAGGGGAGATGTTATCCTTTTGTAACATCCCTTTCATATATCTCTGCATTGCTGCAAGCTCAGAATTAAACGTATATTTTCATATTCTTGGACTACTTATGAAAAACGTTAAGCAGAACCAGGCGTTTTGATTTCCAGGAAAGAACGTTGTTCAGTTCACTGTAGTTTTCCAGAGGTTTCATTAGGGCCTTGTAAATGTACGGATTGACGCAATCGTAGCCAGCAGGTATGCAGAAAAAACCGCCGTTGCGAGACAGCTGACGCTGAGTTCAATCGACAAATTCATTCCACTTTTCTAAACTTGCAGACACTTTTTGACAGCGTTGCTCGCAAGTGGGTCCTGCTTTAAACTGTATACCTATGTGGGATCGCCTCAATTGTGGGACTCTTGATTTTCTGCCAGAAAGGTTACAGTTCTTAATAATTGCTGGCAAGCCAACAAGTGAAACGGAAGTGATGTCTGGGGTTCCACACGGAAGTGTTATAGGCTCTCTTCCGGTGTTTATACACTCCTGGAAATGGAAAAAAGAACACATTGACACCGGTGTGTCAGACCCACCATACTTGCTCCGGACACTGCGAGAGGGCTGTACAAGCAATGATCACACGCACGGCACAGCGGACACACCAGGAACCGCGGTGTTGGCCGTCGAATGGCGCTAGCTGCGCAGCATTTGTGCACCGCCGCCGTCAGTGTCAGCCAGTTTGCCGTGGCATACGGAGCTCCATCGCAGTCTTTAACACTGGTAGCATGCCGCGACAGCGTGGACGTGAACTGTATGTGCAGTTGACGGACTTTGAGCGAGGGCGTACAGTGGGCATGCGGGAGGCCGGATGGACGTACCGCCGAATTGCTCAACACGAGGGGCGTGAGGTCTCCACAGTACATCGATGTTGTCGCCAGTGGTCGGCGGAAGGTGCACGTGCCCGTCGACCTGGGACCGGACCGCAGCGACGCTCGGATGCACGCCAAGACCGTAGGATCCTACGCAGTGCCGTAGGGGACCGCACCGCCACTTCCCAGCAAATTAGGGACACTGTTGCTCCTGGGGTATCGGCGAGGACCATTCGCAACCGTCTCCATGAAGCTGGGCTACGGTCCCGCACACCGTTAGGCCGTCTTCCGCTCACGCCCCAACATCGTGCAGCCCGCCTCCAGTGGTGTCGCGACAGGCGTGAATGGAGGGACGAATGGAGACGTGTCGTCTTCAGCGATGAGAGTCGCTTCTGCCTTGGTGCCAATGATGGTCGTATGCGTGTTTGGCGCCGTGCAGGTGAGCGCCACAATCAGGACTGCATACGACCGAGGCACACAGGGCCAACACCCGGCATCATGGTGTGGGGAGCGATCTCCTACACTGGCCGTACACCACTGGTGATCGTCGAGGGGACACTGAATAGTGCACGGTACATCCAAACCGTCATAGAACCCATCGTTCTACCATTCCTAGACCGGCAAGGGAACTTGCTGTTCCAACAGGACAATGCACGTCCGCATGTATCCCGTGCCACCCAACGTGCTCTAGAAGGTGTAAGTCAACTACCCTGGCCAGCAAGATCTCCGGATCTGTTCCCCATTGAGCATGTTTGGGACTGAATGAAGCGTCGTCTCACGCGGTCTGCACGTCCAGCACGAACGCTGGTCCAACTGAGGCGCCAGGTGGAAATGGCATGGCAAGCCGTTCCACAGGACTATATCCAGCATCTCTACGATCGTCTCCATGGGAGAATAGCAGCCTGCATTGCTGCGAAAGGTGGATATACACTGTACTAGTGCCGACATTGTGCATGCTCTGTTGCCTGTGTCTATGTGCCTGTGGTTCTGTCAGTGTGATCATGTGATGTATCTGACCCCAGGAATGTATCAATAAAGTTTCCCCTTCCTGGGACAATGAATTCACGGTGTTCTTATTTCAATTTCCAGGAGTGTATATGTAAACGATTTAGGAGCCTGTCGAAACAGTCCTTTTAGTTGTTTTCAAATGACGCTGTCATTTACTTGCGAGTGAACCCGTCAGAGGCTCAATACGAATTACAAAATTATTTAGACCAAATACCTGGACGGTGCGAAAAGAGGCAGTAAATCCTGAACCATAAAACGTATGAAAACCTTAATATGAGAACTAAATAAATTCAGTTAAATGTTTTTTGTTCCAGTCTTTGATCACAATGTCAATTCTTTTGACGATGACCGGATTCAGTCCGTAATGACCATCCTCAGATCTTTTCTACACCATGTCCTAAAGAGATAAAGCCATAATGGCATAATGGCCTTATCACTTTAGGACATGGTGTAGAAAAGATCTGAGGATGGTCACTACGGACTGAAACCGGTCATTGTCAAAAGAATTGATATTGTGATCAAAGACTGGAATAAAAAAACATTTGACGGTATTGGATCACAGTTCGTAAACGCGACTGTGTCGCAATTGGTGAAATTCCGTTAAATTTTGGATACACGAAAACCCCAATAGTGATATAAAAGATTAGGAATGACAGTTAAGAGAAATCTATATTGGAACGATCACAAAGAAAACTTAGTAGGGAAGGTGAACCCAAGACTGCGTTTTGTAGTACAACACTCTGTATATGCAACAGATCTACTAGAGGTACTGTCTACAATACGCTTGTCCGTGCTTTTCTATAATGTTGCTATGATGGGGGACTGTTACTAGATACGATTGACGAACGACTTTGAAAAAGTTCAAAGAAGGGTTCTCATTTTATTATTATTGCGAAGAAGGGGAGTGGCACGTATATGATAAGCGAATTGGGGTGACATTAAAATAAATGGTTTCTCGCTGCGGTGTGATGTTCTCAGGAAATTTCAGTCCCAAACTTTCCGCTTCGAATGCAAAAATACAATGTTTTTCAAAAAGAATGACCTGACTTCAAAACCCCGCAGCATCAACAACATCTAGACAATACCTAAATTCGTCATAAACTTTACACACTGCATCTGCTTTTACAGAAGTTGTGGCGGCTATTATTCTGTTCTCCGCTTCTTCTATGTCACTACATTACTGGCCATTAAAATTACTACACCAAGAAGTAATGCAGATGATAAACGGGTATTCATTGGACATATATATTATACTAGAACTTACATGTGATTACATTTTGATGCAATTTGGGAGCATAGGTCCTGAGAAATCAGTACCCAGAACAACCACCTCTGACAGTAATAACGGCCTTGATACTCATGGGCATTGAGTGAAACAGAGCTTGGATGGCGTGCAGGTACAGCTGCCCATGCAGCTTCAGCACGATACCACAGTTCATCAAAGGTAGCGACAGGCGTATTGTGACGAGCCAGTTGCTCAGCCACCATTGACCAAACGTTTTCAATTGGTGAGAAATGTGGAGAATGTGATGGCCAGGGCAGCAGTCGAACATTTTCTGTATCCAGAAAGGCCCGTAAAGGAACTGCAACACGTGATCGTGCATTATTTCGCAGAGATCAAATGAAAGGTAGAGCCACGGGTCGTAACACATCTGAAATGAAACGTCCACTGTTCAAAGTGCCGTCAATGCGAACAAGAGGTGACCGAGACGTGTAACCAATGGCACCCCATACCACCACGCCGGGTGATACGCCAGTACGGCGATGACGAATACACGCTTCCAATGTGCGTTCACCGCGATGTCGCCAACCACGGATGCGACCATCATGATGCTGTAAACAGAACCTGTATTCATCCGGAAAAATGACGTTTTGCCATTCGTGCACCCAGGTTCGTCGTTGAGTGCACCATCGCAGGCGCTCCTGTCTGTGATGCAGCGTCAAGGGTAACCGCAGCCATGGTCTCCGAGCTGATAGTCCATGCTGCTGCAAACGTCGACGAACTGTTCGTGCAGATGGTTGTTGTCTTTCAAACGTCCCCATCTGTTGACTCAGGGATCGAGACGTGGCTGCACGATCCGTTACGGCCATGCGGATAAGATGCCTGTCATCTCGACTGCTAGTGATACGAGGCCGTTGAGATCCAGAACGGCGTTCCGTATTACCCTTCCGAACCCACCGACTCCATATTCTGCTAACAGTCATTGGATCTCGACCAACGCGAGCAGCAATTTCGCGATACGGTAAACCGCAATCGCGATAGGCTACAATCGACCTTTAAAGTCGGAAACGTGATGGTACGCATTTCTCCTCCTTACACGAGGCATCACAACAACGTTTCACCAAGAAACGCCGGTCCACTGTTTTGGTGTATGAGAAATCGGTTAGAAAGTTTCTACCCTCATGTCAGCACGTTGTAGGTGTCGCCACCGGCGCCAGCCTTGTGTGAATGCTCTGAAAAGCTAACCATTTGCATATCACAGCATCTTCTTCCTGTCGGTTATATTTCGCTTCTGTAGCACGTTATCTTTGTGGTGTAGCTATTTTAATGGACAGTGGTGTAGATAGAGGGCAGATGAGCGCACGTTCCTTCACATATCCCCACAAGAAAAAATAGCAAGGGGTAATGTGTGGCGGTCTAGGAGGCCGAGAATGCAGGGCAGTGTCTCAGAATCCCATGCGCCTTATCCAGCATTGAGGCAGAGTATCATTGAGAAACTGACGTGCGTTGTTGTGCCAGTGTGGTGGAGCGACTTCCTGTTGGAAAATGTTAATTGTGGAATGGTCATGTAGATGTAGAAGTGAGGTCTTAGGAAGGATTGTAAGGACTGAGAAACACTTTCCAAATTACGATACTGTGTTTATAGTAAAACATAAACAGTTTTTGTAAGACAGAGCACTGGTACTAGAATCGTTTTTCAACATTGCAAAACCCTGCTGCAATATAAAATTACCACGCACGCACCTCGAGCTACCGTGTATCCTTGCCGTCGGTAATATATCCGGAACGCAAGGGAGGCGTGTGCCGGGCTAGAGGGCGGAGGCAGCAACAAAGCCTACTGCGGTCTGGCCATGCAGATGCGGACAGCGTCGCAGTAGCTCTTTGACAGGCCGGCACACACGCCGCGTCGCGCCGCATAGGTAGGCAGCAGGGGGCGGCACGGCTGCGCGCTCCGATTTATTAAGCAGCGGGCCGCGCCACGGCGTGGCCTGCAATTGCAATCTGCATAGCAAGCGGCGAATAAAAGATGAGGCCTTTTGAAGCGGCCGGCTTAATGGCTGCCGGCCGGACGCGATGATTTTAGCGGCCGTCACCGCTGTCGCCGGGCGCTGCTGCGGCTTAGGGACGCGAGCCGCGCCTCGCCGCCTGATTAACTAATTAGCCGAAAATATGGCCGCCCCATAATCGGGCCGAGAGCTGTTCCACTCGGCGAAAAAAAGAGGCGAATGTACAGCCAGCAGCCGGGGTTGTCGTTCCGATAGCCTGCGATACGTGTACGTGGATAACACGGCCGACTGTATTACGGTGGTTATTTGAACAGTCGGTACTGTAGCAGCAAAGTGCTTTCTCTCACATTCAGCAGGAGTATTGAATGGTAAAATGTATAGCTAGATGAATTCCTACACCTGTGTAACGAAGACGACACATTCATTACAGTGTATAAAACATGAAACTATCTCCGATATCAATGATAAAATCCGCAACAGTCGTAAAAACTATTTATATCAAAAAGGTAAAGCCCTTTCCGGTTTCAGGACATACGTCCCATCTTCAGGAGCGTCTGAAAACTTTTAAATGAATAATAACACCTATTCACATGGCTAAGATAATCAAAGTTAACAGAAATTCTTATAAAGAAACCCCTATACGTACATTAAAATGTGAGTCCACAAAGGATGCATAACTAAGATAAAATAGGTTAAAATAGTGAATCCATGATACATGGATAGGTATTTCCGTTCGTTTATAATCTTTGAAATGTACCTGAAGATGGGACATATGTCCCGAAACCTTTTTAAAAATAAACAACTTTTACAAATGTAGCAGATCTTATCATGGACAATGAAAGTTGTGGATGATTCGTCAAGAGTTACGTGTAATTCTGATCTATTCACCAACTTGACATATCCATGAAGTGGTAGATAACTCTAGGAAGAGACAGAGATGCGCATAAATGGTAGCAAATGTCGTTACCGATAATGGGCGTTTTATAAAGTAAAAGTAGGACCAAAACTGAACATCATAGGTGGAAAACCGAAAATGGTATTATGCTAGTAGAATTTGTTGTCGAGGATAACATAGTTGTGTCCCACAGTAAACAATTATAAAATAGGCTTGGCAAGTACGAAACGGAAATAAAACTAAAGTTAATTATCTTTCATCGTACGGTAAATAAATTTGTGAACTGATTGCTTTTTCATCTTCGGCCAGTTCCAGCCATTAGGAGATTTTCGAGTGGTGCTTGAATGTCGAATAAGTTCCCACAATTTCATTTTATTGGTGTAACCACCAATTCTTGCAATATTGTTAGGTATAGTTTTCCGTTTGTCAGTGTTTTTCGTTGAAGCTATCTACTGAAAATAGAATAATAACCTACACTGACTAATAGTCGAAAATAATAGTAATTACAGTCCAAGTCATTAATTTTCTACAAGCGTGGTACTTGGCTGAAGAAATGAATTATACGCAATGTTACTTCCTTACGTTACTGTAGACTTTCAACACGTGAGAGATTGGTCAGATGCAAAGTGTAACTAGACCAAATACAAAACGAAAAAAGCTCATGAAATTAAATGAGGAACTTAAGCGTGGGAACCTATTTTTTTTTAAAAAGGGAAGAAAGTCTCAAATGGAACTCAGGATTAGATGGGTCAACATAAATTTCAATTAATGAACAATACACACTTTTTAAGGAAAATAATAAGCTTTTCAATACAAATCGAATTTCAGAATTTATGTAAAGGACTCAGTTTTCATGTAATACCGTTTTCTTGTAAGTGCTTATGGTAGATTATGTGTTACACGTATGTAGCAAAACAGCGGGCTATTGCAACAAGATTTCCTAATGTAAACAGGAAAAAATTCTGTCAGTACACAAAGAACTCAAAATATGTGTCACATACAAGTACACATATCTCATTCCGATTTCCTGTGACACACTGGCTCAGGAATGTCACTTCTTAAGGACTGGCACTAGTTCATCAACAACGCGGTACTAGAATGGTCTTGATAATGCTTTTCCTTTTGACAAATGTCATACCGGAATCTTCGTTAATGTCCAGCAACAATATTACGTACATTATCTCGGAAGAAGCTGAAATGATCATTCAAGAAATGTGGCGTCAGTGACAGGTTGCATCTAGTAAGGAAGTACGACATCAGCAGCTATTGTCTAATCGGCCAGTATTATATTATAAATAAATTTCGTTGGAATTGTTTACAAAAGTGTGAAGTTTTAATTTTGATGATATCAGTGTTAACTATTCAGAGACATAACAAAAAATATACACTATTTACACGAGCACGAGGCATTTATTCATCTGGATTAATGCAAAACACAAATCACAGACCATCACAAACTTAGAACAATAAGCAGTCACTTCCAACAATTTGTAAATTCGATGCTGAAATGGAGGTTGGCATAAACATCTCATATTCAACCATGATCCAGCGACACTGCTGTCAAACCACCTCCATTATCTTGAGGCAGATTTCTGAACTGTATGTATTTCGTTATTTTTCAACAACTTAATTAGTAGAATATTAAAATTAAGCCAAAGAAAAATAACCAAGCTGCAGTGTTTTCATGGATTTCGATAGGTTGAAGACAGAGTGTCCGAAGAAAACTGAGCCCGGTAGACAAAAAATAAGGTACACAATTCCTTGTAGAAAAATCATGATGATCAATTTTATTACAGAGAAAGCTATGATTCTAAGCAATCGATAATAGTAACGCTACAAAAAATACTTACCTGAATAAAAATATTCATAAATGTCTTTGAACGAAAACAGAAGGTACAATGGAAAATAAAGAAATGAAAGTACCAAGAAAACACAAAATTTCTGTATTCATCATGTTTCGTAAGTTAAGATTGTAAATGGCCCAGAAACTAGCAGTAACGAGCATTCGAAGATTTTTAAAGTTGTGCCCTTAAAAATATGAGTCAGTAACAGATGTAACTAATACTGAAAATAATGACAGCTCGTAAATAAGAAAGAAAACTTTCACTCAGTTTCAACATACTATTAAGAAACAAAGCACTGAAACAAACTAAGAAATTAAGCATTGTAAAAGCCCTCAGCCGTAAACTGTTCTCATTACCCCGAAAGAAGTTTTCGGATCCGTAAATTATGAAGAAGGAGGCACATATGGTCACGGCACATTATTGAGTCATTTTCGTTTTGATCATTACATCGTACCGTTTACCTCGGAGGAAGGCGTGACGTGGATGCGCTTATCTCAACACAGTAATTAATCGAAAGTTCCTCAGACCTTTTCCTAGAAGTGAATTGCAAACCAAAAACCGATGCCGAGATCAATATTTACTCTTCTTTTTCTACAGTGAATCTTTAACTGTACGGTGGAGAGCATGCTGTTATTAAAAATTCAAACCGATTATTACTGCTTGACAGAAAGAGAATTATATTCAAAATCTCACCATTTATAGGACATTCTCTTACCAGCTAAGCTGCCCTGTCATGTCTTATTGTTTGTTGGGCACCTTCAGTTGATCGGTGCTTGTCTCCTACTTTGGAAACACCTTCATTGTGTGGCCTAGTCTTTCAATCACGCAAATTTTCTTCTATGAGTCGCACGAGATGCGCAACAGATTGTCTGTGAAACCTCGACAGTCGGAAAAAGTTCAGTCAGGCGTATACTGTGGTGGCTCCCGTGACCCATACCAGCTCAAATGGTATGAGCGTTGTACATTAATTGACAAGTGTTTCCTTACCAATACGCAACTGCCTTAGCCAGTTACCAATTTTACTTGTTTATTCAGAGTGAATGTGTTTAATTTTTACCAGTTTTCTAGAAAAAAAGTTTTTATTGTCGGTGTATCTTGGCGAATAACCAGGTGCGTGAGTCCGTTTTTAACAACAATTAATGAAGCAGTGCAATAGCAAGCAGTAAAGGAAACAAAAGAAAAATTCGGAGTAGGTATTAAAATCCATGGAGAAAAAATAAAACTTTGAGGTTTGCCGATGGCATTGTAATTCTGTCAGAGACAGCAAACGTCCTGGAAGAGCAGCTGAACGCAATGGACAGTGTCTTGAAAGGAGGATATAAGATGAACATCAACAAAAGCAAAACGAGGATAATGGAATGTAGTCTAATTAAATCGGGTGATGCTAAAGAAATTAGATTAGGAAACGAGACGCTTAAAGTGCTAAATGACTTTTGCTATGTGGGGAGCAAAATAACTGATGATGGTCGAAGTAGAGAGGATATAAAATGTAGACTGGCAATGGCAAGGAAAGCGTTTCTGATGAAGAGAAATTTGTTAACATCGAGTATAGATTTTAGTGTCAGGAAGCCGTTTCTGAAAGTATTTGTGTGGAGTGTAGCCATGTATGGAAGTGAAACGTGGACAATAAATAGTTTAGACAAGAGGAGAATAGAAGCTTTCGAAATGTGGTGCTACAGAAGAATGCTGAAGATTAGACGGGTAGATCACATAACTACTGAGGAGGTATTGAATAGAACTGGGGAGAAGAAAAACTTGTGGCACAACTCGACTAGAAGAAGGGATCGCTCGGTAGGAAATATTCTGAGGCATCAAGGGATCACCAGTTTAGTATTGGAGTGCAGAGTGGAGGGTGAAAATCGTAGACGGAGACCAAGAGATGAATACACTAAACAGATTCAGAAGGATGTAGGTTGCAGTAGGTACTGGGAGATGAAGAAGGTTGCGCAGGATAGAGTAGCATGGAGAGCTGAGTCAAACCAGTCGCTGGACTGAAGACCGCAACAACAACAGTGAAATTTGCTACTTAAATGTATACAAAATTTTGTTTGATTACATTTCGTCTATCGTAGATACATGTAAGTAACAAATTATAATCCTATTCGCGAACAAACATCGACCTGCGGATTTCCAGATCAAATATAATACAAAGCATAGCTTGCGCCATGATGAAAGTACAATTAAGTGTAACGTCTAGTCTCTTACTACTCCTTGTCTGTTTCAAATGTAACTCTGGAACTGCCAGAGAAAATTCTGCACAACTACGACTCTCATACAGATAATTTTTTATGTCGGCCAGATATGTCGTCGAAAGGACAACGTGACTCCGCCAACTATAAACACTGTTGGCAGTTCGTGTTGATAGTAATGAGAACTGCACCTTAAAGTACACTCAGGGCAATTATGTTGAGTTTGCATACGTATCATGTTTCCAGATCTTATTTTACGGAGGACTGAGTCACATAGGGTTGTGTTTTATTCCTCTTAGGATTTCAAATTGCTGCAACATAGATTATAGCCGCTACTGCTGGTCGTCAGCTTTTATATTTTCCTGTCATATGCCCCGGACAGCTACATGGCAGGCACGCTTACGTAACAGTTGCTACATGACAATGACATAAGAGCAGAAATTAGCCAAAAGCAAATACAATCGCCATTTATAGGTGTGCCTGGAATCATGTAATTTCGGAAACGTTATTCGTCTGTGCGACCTAACAGGAGAATAAAACAAATATCATTGCAGCTTTGCAGCTTTAAAACACTTATAAATTCAACAAAGGTCTCTGTCCAGCCGCATTTAATTTACTAGATCAAAAACACTGCTGTCACTCCTAAGCGATATGTTTGCATCCGTTATTGAGTCTTTTGGTGAGAGATAAGGAAACAGATGTTGCGCCACATTTCACAACATGATTGGTGCCTTGTTGTAGATCTCGTGGAGCACCTACGGTGACATATGCGAGTCCTCTCTCTCATTCTGACCTCTTATACACTGAAGAGTGAAAGAAATTGGTACACCTGCCTAATATCGTGTAGGGCCCCCTCGAGAACGCAGAAGTTCCGCAACACGACGTGGCATGGCCTCGACTAATGTCTAAAGTAGTGCTGGAACTGACATTATGAATCCTGCAGGGCTCTTCATAAATCCGCACGTTCCAAGGCATCCCAGATATGCTCAAAAATTCTCATGTCTGGGGAGTTTGGTGGCCAGCGGAAGTGTTTAAACTCAGAAGAGTGTTCCAAAAGTCACTCTGTAGAAATTGTGGATTTATGGGATGTCGCATTGTGCTACTGGAATTACCCAAGTCACTCGGAATGCACAATGAACATGAATGGATGCAGGTGGTCAGAGAGGATGCCTACGTGGATGCAGGTGGTCAGAGAGGATGCCTACGTCAGAGTCGTATCTAGAAGTGCCAGGGATCCCGTATCACTCAAACTGCACACACCCTACATCATTACAGAGCCTCCACCAGTTTGAACAGTCCCCTGCTGACATAGAGGCATCATGGATTCATGAGACTGTCTCCACACCCGTACATGTCCATCCGCGCGATACAATTTGAAACGAGACTCGTCCGACTAGGCAAGTTGTTTCCAGTCAGCAACAGACCAATGTCGGTGTTGGCGAGCCCAGGAGAGGCGTAAAGCTTTGTGTCGTGCAGTCATCAAGGGTACACGAGTGAGCCTTCGGCTCCGAAAGCCCATATCGATGATGTTTCGTTGAATGGTTCGCACGCTGTCACTTGTTGATAGCCCAGCATTGAAATCTGGAGCAATTTGCGGAATGGTTGCACTTCCGTCACGTTGAACGATTCTCTGCAGTCGTCGTTGGTCCCATTCTTGCACGATTCTTTTTCGGCCGCAGCTAAGTCGGAGATCTGTTGTTTTACCGGATTCTTGATATTCATGGTACACTCGTGAAATGATCGTACGCGAAAGTCGCCACTCCATCGCGACCTCGGAGATGCTGTGTCCTATCGCTCGTGGGCCTTGAAACTCACTTAAATCTTGATATCCGCCGTTGTAGCAGCAGTAAACGATCTAATAACTGCGCCAGACACTTGTTGTCTTATATAGGCATTGCTGGCGGCAGCGCAGTTTTCTGCCCGTTTACATGTCTGTGTATTTGAATATGCATGCCTGTACCAGTTTCTTTGGCGCTTCAGTGCATATGTTGGGGGTACCCCAGCAATACCTGAAATAAGATTCAAAAATGCACTGGCAGGATATCGCTGATTATCGTTTATACATGCACTGATGTCTTTCATTGAAAGGATACACACGTGACTGAAGCGTGATTTGAGGCTTCCTCTACATTTCATGATTTTGAGATGTTCTCGGGTATTCAGTTGGGTAGTATATTTCAAATAGTCTGATGTTTCGTCAAGCTGACGTTTTGTCACCTTCAGGTGATCCTGATGAATAATTACGCTCCACTTGGTTCTCAGATACATTTTGTGATAGTATACAGGGTGTTACAAAAAGGTACGGCCAAACTTTCAGGAAACATTCCTCACACACAAAGAAAGAAAATATGTTATGTGGACATGTGTCCGGAAACTCTTACTTTCCATGTTAGAGCTCATTTTATTACTTCTCTTCAAATCACATTAATCATGGAATGGAAACACACAGCAAAAGAACGTACCAGCGTGACTTCAAACACTTTGTTACAGGAAATGTTCAAAATGTCCTCCGTTAGCGAGGATACATGCATCCATCCTCCGTCGCATGGAATCCCTGATGCGCTGATGCAGCCCTGGAGGATGGCCTATTGTATCACAGCCGTCCACAATACGAGCACGAAGAGTCTCTACATTTGGTACCGGGGTTGCGTAGACAAGAGCTTTCAAATGCCCCCATAAATGAAAGTCAAGAGGGTTGAGGTCAGGAGGGCGTGGAGGCCATGGAATTGATCCGCCTCTACCAATCCATCGGTCACCGAATCTGTTGTGGAGAAGCGTACGAACGCTTCGACTGAAATGTGCAGGAGCTCCATCGTGCATGAACCACATGTTGTGTCGTACTTGTAAAGGCACATGTTCTAGCAGCACAGGTAGAGTATCCCGTATGAAATCATGATAACGTGCTCCATTGAGCTTAGGTGGAAGAACATGGGGCCCAATCAAGACATCACCAACAATGCCTGCCCAAACGTTCACAGAAAATCTGTGTTGATGACGTGATTGCACAATTGCGTGCGGATTCGCGTTAGCCCACACATGTTGATTGTGAAAATTTACAATTTGATCACGTTGGAATGAAGCCTCATCCGTAAAGAGAACATTTGCACTGAAATGAGGATTGGCACATTGTTGGATGAACCATTCGCAGAAGTGTACCCGTGAGGCCAATCAGCTGCTGATAGTGCCTGCACACGCTGTACATGGTACGGAAACAACTGATTCTCCCGTAGCACTCTCCATACAGTGACGTGGTCAACGTTACCTTGTACAGCAGCAACATCTCTGACGCTGACATTAGGGTTATCGTCAACTGCACGAAGAATTACCTCGTCCATTGCAGGTGTCCTCGTTGTTCTAGGTCTTCCCCAGTCGCGAGTCATAGTCTGGAATGTTCCGTGCTCCCTAAGACGCCGATCAATTGCTTCGAACGTCTTCCTGTCGGGTCACCTTCGGTCTGGAAATCTGTCTCGATACAAACGTACAGCGCCACGGCTATTGCCCCGTGCTAATCCATACATCAAATGGACATCTGCCAACTCCGCATTTGTAAACATTGCACTGACTGCAAAACCACGTTAAAGATGAACTCTAACCTGTTGATGCTACGTACTGATGTGCTTGATGCTAGTACTGTAGAGCAATGAGTCGCATGTCAACACAAGCACCGAAGTCAACATTACCTTCCTTCAATTGGGCCAACTGGCGGTGAATCGAGGAAGTACAGTACATACTGACGAAACTAAAATGAGCTCTAACATGGAAATTAAGCGTTTCCGGACACATGTCCACATAACATCTTTTCTTTATTTGTCTGTGAGGAATGTTTCCTGAAAGTTTGGCCGGACCTTTTTGTAACACCCTGTATACGTACCTAAATAGATGGTACAGATGCACTCAGTGTGCAGTCTGAGGAAGTCTGTAATGTGTCATATTATTAATTACATATGCAATATCTTATGCATCCTCAGCAACTGCATTTTTTTTCAAATAATGAGTAACCAGTTGCATAAAATAAATTTCTCTGCTTTACTGGTTTCAGGCAGCTAGTACCCTTCTTCGTAAGGCTTATTTGTAATAAGGTCTTTATTACAATTCATGTGGTTGGAGGCCTTGAGAGTCTTGAGTTATTTCTTCCTGTACAGGCAGATGGTTCTTTGTGTCTGGCTTGAAGTTAGTATTTCATCCATCGTCAGGAACTGCATTTCTGTTTGTTGAAATAATCAGCAACATGTTGACCAAAAGGAATTTTATTCCTTTACCGGGTTCCGGCACCTGGTACGCTTCTCGCGGAGGATGTGGCTCGTAGTGCCTTTAAAAAAATGGCACAACAAGCGCAGATAGCTAGCAGAACTAGAGCTAATCAACAATTAGAAATACAGTTGTTGATGGAGGATAAAATACTAAATTTGATGGAGGATAAAATACTAAATTTAACGTCCAGGCAGACGCAAAAAACGTCTACTTGTACAGGAAAAACAAACTCAAGAGTGTCAAGATCTCCACCCACATTATTTTTAATGACGAATGTATCGCCATAAGCCTTCTGAAGAAGGGCAATAGGGCCTGAAAGCAATAGGGCCTGAAACTGGTACAGGAATAAAATTTCTTTTGTGCAACCTGTTGCTGATTATTTCAACAAATTACATATATATATATATATATATATATATATATATATATATATATATATATATATATATTGTAAATTAAATTTTAATCTGTCTAGATCGTTACTGAAAATTTCCTTCCTGACTGAAAGTGAATTTGCTTCTTGACGGGTTCATACTGTGTTGTTACGCGGTTGTGCCCCATCGAGGGTAACTCCTAGATGTTTAAGGAAGTCGTTAATTCCAGGTCGTAAGATCATGGGAATATTTGAAATCGGCCCAATTACAGATTAAATACCTCGTTAACCCCAGGAAATTTGTGAAGTTGAGTAGATGTAGTAAAATTTATTAACCAATCTAAAAAAGTAACCTGCCGTAGACGTTACTACTCTACCGCCTAGAGCTGCAGCACTTACAGTATGTTACGTTGGAGTAGGGGATATGGTTTTATGTATGGGACGTAAAAGAATGTGATGAACACGATGTGTAATACGTGAAATTGCATATGTGCCAGATAATGGCTCATGGCCACAATTAGCTAATAGCACCATGTTAATAAAGCAAGTACAGCTTATAACGGCCAATATTCTTTTATTAAAGATAAAGGTGACTGCTATGTCCAATAAAGCACGAAAAATTGATTATGTCTGAAAGAAAACTTAAGAGACGACACTAGGGTTTTTGCAGCGAGATAGCCGCCTTTCCACCCTTAGAGAAACACTGCTGGCATGCCGTAACACGGCTCTATAATTGATGCGATTACGCCAAGTTTGTGCACGAGCGCTGTTGTCTGACAGCGGCTGTAAGTTGGGGAACTTCCACCGGCGGCAACGGCCTCATTCATTAGCTAATAATAAGAAGGCGCGGCGTGCGTTAACGAGCGCGTGTTAGTTTGTTATGCAGGGATGAGGCGGTGCGACCAGCCCTCCAGTCGAGATCTGACGGAGCAGACGAGGGTGCTCGAGACAACACTGGCATCAGTTGCTCTCACCATAGAAACCCCTCCCTGCTCCACCGTATGAAGTAACAGGGTTATTGCTCCGTTCCTTATTTGTACAGTTTCTTTTAAGTCCGTACTTTTCCAAATCACTGTGCAGTTCGTGACAGAGGACAGTCTTTGTAACATCGCGTATTATGATTTCCTCCTACTCAGATCGTGTATTCAGCAGAAGAAAATGACTGCGTATATGCGTCTGTGTGCTCGCCAGTTATTGTCTTATATCTTTCGCATCAATGGAGGAAGACTTATGAATGGTAGAGATCGTGGAGTAGGTTCCAAGGCCCCGCTGCAGTCAGCGATAACTACAGTCACCCATTCAAGTCGGCCGCCTCGAGACCTCAGAAAATGGCCGTATAACCGGCCACACAGCAGGCGGAAGTGAGGTGAAGAGAGGAAGCTGAAAGCTTTATAGGGGCCTAATCTCATATATATCAAGAAAATGAAAAATGCAATCCATATCTTCTTGTACGTAACTTATTTCTATCAAAAACGTTGAGAAGGTAGTTTGATGTTATAGAACCATGCAGACCACCTCATCACTGCAAAAAATAAAGCGAGTAATTGGAAAATAAATAGTATATTAACACTCCAATAGTCGCGTCACTCGGAGGTACATTGGTGTTCCGGTCGTACCTTTGAGATACGGGATCAACGCTGTACCATTAGCTTCAGTTAACCTCAGATGATGGAGTTAATAAGTAAACAAAACGTAGAAAAATGTTACTTTTAAATACATTATGGGAGATGCAGTGATGAATGTCTTACAGATATTTACTATTAAAAACAGTCTTGATCACGATTTATTTATCGTGATCAAGACTGTTTTTAATAGTAAATATTTGTAGAAAAATGTGCGCATTAAATAATAGCAACTGAGCATTTATTGTATGAAAACGAGCACTAGAACGTTTATTTATTAAGATTTGGAAACTTTACTCAGAATACAGTAGTTGTATCTACAATCTAATAACCAAACAGGTACGAAATCATTATAAAATAACGTCCCTTGCTGAAGAAGTAAAATCAAAACAGAAAACATATCATCACCCATAGTCTTCGATGTCTTAATCAACGTCACAACTATCGGGACAAAACATTGCACAGTGTTGTAGACATTTAAAATGTGTAAGTATTGTATTCTTGTCCGCCCAAAACATTTGGCATTGCTTTCGCGTTATGACGCCCTCTGCTGTCGTGCTACAGGGAGTCGCAGGTGTTTCAGTTTGGGGAAGAAGTTCCCGAAGGCGGAATGAAATAGTTCGAATCAAGCGGGGCATCAGCGAACGCTTTAGAATCTGACTTCTTGTTAGTTCTTTTCCCAGACTACGGAGGAAGGTTCCGCGGGCCTGCTCTTCAATTCCGTTTTCCAGACATATGATCTGGCTTCTAATGCCAGGAACATCCAGCATCCCGTAAAAATATTGCTATTGGCTACCGTCTTGTGCCTCTTTGAACGTCGTACCAAGAACACATTTTATCGACCACATCCACACCTGTCTGATGGCAATTATAGTAGGTAAAACCACATCCGCTTTCTTTTTGTCAACGGTATCTTCGTCAATCGCTCCATCCACATGCGAGATGGAATTAAAAATAACATTTTAATTATCACTTTTATTCTGGGGCACATACGACACCATCGTGCACTCTCTGCGGAATGTAAACATACTAGAATGCGGTTCTCTCCTTTTTTCTCTTCTAGGTCATTGGCGATTTGCCATTTCTTCTTTTTGAGTGTTCCCACGTGGGACATCTATATTTCGCCCCCAAGTCGTGAAGGAGAGTGGTGTCGCTTAACCAGTTTTCAGCAGGGATATTTCGTTCGGATTAGCAAGAGGAGATACCAGACGTTCAATCACGTCTACGAGTTTGTTGCTAACCTGGAAAGAACGGCCGGGTTACTTTCCTGCACAAATTTCGGTGTTCAATGCGTAGTATACAACTAAGTCTATTGCAGCCAGTATCATAATCCCGTATTTCGTGGGCTTGACGGTATATACTGGATGCCTCTGAAGGCTTCTATCTATTATAACATCGTCTCCCACACAGCAACGTTGTTGGCAGTTCAGTAGAAACTTCAGAAAAATTTCCCAGAAGGGGAAAGACAATATAGTGCTTTTTGCTCTTGTCTTGTTTCTCTGTTGTCAAAGTAAAGGAAATGCTAAATGTTTTTTGTTGACTACAACATTACTAGTTAAAATATTACAGCTGTACTTCTGTACTTGTATTGTCATAAATAAAACGCAGTGCTCGTATGTGAATGACGATTGGAACAAATACTTTCTTCGTGGCCCTGTGTCAAGTCAGATTCCTGATATGACATTTAGAATTTTTCTAATACTCTTATAGTCGTGTGGGATCTCTCAGATACAAAGCTACGTATTCTCGTGTTAGGGGGCCCACGAGTGCGAAGACCAAGCTCCCCCCTCTTCTATTCGTCTACCTAGCTGCGAGACTCGATTCAGCTGCGCGGTGACCTTGCCTGTTTCAGGTTTCTCAGCGTGAGGCCGTTTTGTATCTCAAAGATACCATTGGACCATATTATCACGTAGGTCCACTGTGTCTGCTTTCCGATTTTGATGCTTGATGCTGATGTAGGTCGTTTCGATAGTGATGCCTCTCACTTGTAGTAATTTATTTGCCTATAAAATATCTTTTGCAACTTCTAAATATGACTGGTTTTCGAAATGAAGTGCGGCATTGGTCTTTCCTTTTTTCCAAGAAACTGACATTCTTCCACTATAATGTTTCAGAGTAAATATTTTTGATAGCTATATGGGACTGACGATTATGAGACAGCGTGATCATACTTCATTTGGTGATCTTACACGAGGTGCATTGATAACATTTTTTCAACAGCACCTTTAAAAGCAAACAATTCGGTTTTATGCATTTTGGAATTAGACAGAATGGGCTCATAGCTTTAGCAGACTCAACAGTCTTGTATAAATCTTGTGGATCAAAGACTTTGACAAATTGTACATGGAACTCCTGAGGGAAGAACTACTTGCTGCAAAGACCATGCACTTTCTAGTAATGAATGTCTGAGACTATTCCTCCGTAATCTGACAACTGGAACATGTCTAGCGATATGCAACAGAGTACCGAGAGCACAAAATCACCAAGAACGCGGTTTGTGAAAAAATGACACTTAGAACGTTTCCCATTTCTACTCACCAATTCTTTCCAAGCAGCCAGCTAAAGTACACCATCGTCAGCTACTCTAAGTCACCGTCCTCTCACTGGCAATGGCGTTGGACTCCGATTACGACAATGCTCCATTTCTTGGACTGTACTAGGCCTACATGTAATTGAAACGTTTCATCCAGACAGCTGTGCCTAGTGCCATGACCTGCGTCGTGTAGAACACTTTAAACTTGTTGGTGTTATCATCACGTGCTGGTGACTCCGTCGTATGACGGTCGCCGGACTTCTGGAACTTCAAGTTTCCGTCTCTTCTAAGTCGTTTATTTTCAAGTAAACTAATTTTTGTCCCGGGAATGGGAACGACGATTTATGCTGGATTACTATTATGGCCACCAGATACTGTATAAGTTTAAAGCTGCAGATTACAGTACCAACTTTACCTTCGTAATTTGTTCGAGAGCTTCAATTGGGAAGCTGTTCTAAGTTCCTAGAGTCAGCACTAACAGTGTTTTGTGAAACTTAAGTAGACTTTCGCCGCTTAGCCTACTTGACGTCTACTTTCAAGCTTCTGTCTGTGCATGTTAGGACGTGCTCTCTCATATCACCAAGGAACCACTGGTCACTCTCGCTGCTCTTCTTTGTATATACGCTGACCAGCCAGAATGTTATGACTACCTACCTAATAGCTGGTATGATCACCTCTGACACGGTTAACACCGGCAAAACGTCGTGGCATGGAAACAATGAGGCCCTGGTAAGCCGCTGGAGGGAGCTGACACCACATCTGCACACACACAAGTCACCTAATTCCCGTAAATTCCGAAGAGGCGTGAAATGAGCTCAGACGCCACGTTCAATCATATTCCAGATCAGGTTCAGATCTGGTGAGTTGGGGAAAGCACATAAATTGTATCTCGCTGCCGTATTCTTCGAACAGTTCCATCACACTCCTGGCCTTGTGACATGTCGCATTATCTTGTTGAAAAATGCCACTGCTGTTGGGAAGTATGATCATTATGAAGTGATGTACGTGGTCTGCAACCAGTGCACAATACCATCTGGCCGTCATGGTGCCTTGCACGAGCGCCACTGGACCCATAGATGCCCGCTTGAATGTTTCCCAAAGCATAATGGAGCCGCAGCCAGCATGTCTCCACGCCGCAATACAGGTGCGAAAAGCCCTTCGGATTCGCGCCCTTCGATCGGCATCATGAATACGGTTTTGGGATTCATCAGACTATGTAACGCTCTGACATTGCGATAACGTCCGGTGCCGAGGGTCACGTGCCAGTTTCAGTCGTAGTGGCCGATGTCGTGGTGTTAACATTGGCACATGAAGATGTCGTCGGCTGCGGAGGCCCATGATTAAGAGTGTTCGGTGCACCGTGTGTTCACGCACATTTGTACTCTGCCCAGCATTAAAGTCTGAAGTTAGTTCTGCCGCAGTCTGCTGCTTTTCAGGTTTAACCAGTCTGCCCAGCCTACGACGTTCGACGTCTGTAATGAGGGACGGCCGCCCAGCTCCACGACGTGGATTCATTATGGTTTCGCCGCGTCTCGGATACTCTCAGCACTCCTCGAACATCCAATAAGTCGTGCAGTTTCCGGAATCCTCATGCCGAGCTTCTGAGCCATCACACTCTGCCCTCGGTCAAACTCATATAGATCACGCGCCTTCCCCATTCTACATATGGACAGCACGCTCACTGATACTGCATGCACCGCGTGTGTGTGTGTGTCACTAGCAGTCTTTTTTCGTCACGTGACGCTGAAATCGTCTGGACGGGTTAATACCGATAGTGGGTCGTGATCACAAAGTTCTAGCTGATCAGTATATTCTATAGTTGTATACAGTCAGCTTTCCCTGTTTGTCCTGTTTGGTACGGGTTCCGTTCGGTCGAGCAATATTATTGGTTTGCATTTATCTTGTTTCACACCGATGAACTGCTTTTCCTACGATTACACGATTTTCCGTGACATAGCCACACTTTCTGATGCTTCACAAGAATTGATATATGTTGACTAATTCCAATTATTAATCATTGATATACACTCTGCAAAGGAATTAGAGGGTCACTGATTTCAAACTCTGTCATCATCCCCCATTGCTCCACATAAGTGTGAAATTTGGCTCAAAGGAGCCTACAGGACAAATCGGTCATGGTGCACAGACATGGCGCAGTTTGACGTCACTATTGGGCACGGCGACGCTAAAAACACATCTGTAAGAAAGGTCAGAGCTGGAATCTGATGTGAGGTTTAAGGTACGTTGCTGTCACATTGCAATCAGACTTCATCACAATATACTCCTACGCCTCTGTGGACGCGTCTCCCGGTGGGAAGGGTTCCTCTTACGCCTAAAAACTTAGCACATCGTCGGCGCCAACCGTCCACCTTCGTTGAGTACTTTAAAATGTGTCTGTACAGAGACAAGCCTTAACAGATTTCTAGCCCCCTGCAGGTAGGCAACCACTCGACGTCTATCAGGTGAGTGGCAGTACACCGATGCTCTAACACCTGGGAATGGGTCAAGGGTTGTCTCTGTACAGGTACATTTTTAAGTGCACTGGTAGCACCAAGAGTGTTGCCTAACTAGGGGAGGTCTTAGAGGGACCCTTAGCAACATTATTCATACATCTGTCAATGTTAAATTCCCAGAGATCACGCTACAGGAGGACATGAAACAAGAGGGCTGCAAAAGCGAAAACACACTTAGCTGGTTTGGATCACATTCAAATTTTCTCGAATGGTTTTGCACGGACCCTAGTGGTTTCACCCTGTGCGTCAGAGGCAGAACTGCCTTCGCACTACACTCCAGAGAAGTAGATCAAACGACTTTCAAAGGAGTTCGAGCCCAACGGTGTCTTTAGAGAAGGGTTGACGCGGCCAGAGTTGTCAGTAGTGTCGAAGGTTGTCGAGGACGTTTTTATGTTTCACATCACACTGTAAATTGTCGTTTCTGATCATGAAACGTGTGTAAATGAACGCCCCAGGGAAGACGCCCTTTATGCCCTCTCCTGAGGACTTTTCGTGTTGATTCTGAGCAGCGGGGTATCTGGAATCTTTTCCTTAGTCACCTATAAGAAAAGGACGTTACTTCCAAGCTGGGCGTCGTGATTCTGACCATCGCAGAACTGTCAAACGAAGGACTGACACCCGGGTCGGGTGGGCGAGGGTGCGGTGTAGTAACGATCTTCCCATCTTGTGACATGTTCATGGTGGCGTTGTGCTAAACTGTAGTGAAATTTGGTACCAATGTGACACTAACACACTTAACATACCTTACACCTCAGAATATCTTCTGGGCTCTCGCGTTTTTTCCGATGTGTTGACACCTTGCTGTTTCGAGCGTCGCCGATTCCCATTGTGATGTCGCACGGCGCCACGATTTTGCACCGTTACAGAGGAAGTTTGTAGTCAACTTTGAGAGAAATTTCAAACCTTTACGCAGCGGTGAGGAAAATGACAGGGCATCAAATTAGTGACCGTTTAGCTCTTTTGCGCTGTGTAATTGTCAGAGGATACTACATTCTGGTCTTTCATGAAGTGAACTGTTTTAAATTCACAAATATATAAATTTCGTTCGCTGCCTAACACTATCGAAGTTTCATTAAGGAGTGTTAGTGTGGAATACAGTCAAATACTTTCTGGTAGTCTGTAGCTCCTCCATCTGTCAAACTGCCTCGATCCATGGCACTCAGCCGGCTGGAGTGGCCGAGCGGTTCTAGGTGCTTCAGTCTGGAACCGCGCGACCCCTACGGTCGCAGGTTCGAATCCTGCCTCGGGCATAGAATGTGTGTGATGTCCTTAGGTTAGTTAGGTTTAAGTAGCTCTAAGTTCTATGGGACTGATAACCTTAAAAGTTAAGTCCCATAGTGCTCAGAGCTAGTTAAACCATTTGAACCATGGCACTCACGATGTCGTATGAAAAATTTTTGTTTCGCTTTACCAGTGTTTCCATAGGAGATAATATTTGAAATATTCCAGTTTTAGAAGATTCTGTTATATCAACGCAAAAAACGAGAAATGAAAAATTCTCCAGTAATTAACAATTTACCTCGAATCCTTTGCCTAGAAACCTAGGAATTACTGTGATTATTGTGTGGCCTATTATAAACTCTGTCGTAAGTTAAAAACAGTACGGGTTAGTGAGACACTCTGTGTTCGTCATTTCTGTATGGTGGAAAGTAGAAAATATCATTTCCTGCTCAAACAGCCACAGGAATTTTGAATTTTATGCAGACATTCAATTAGTGGAGTAAGGTGCAACGCCTGTTCCTTTTTCTTTATGTAATATGCACTGATGATCTTCCAATCTTCCAGTCACACTATCACAAATTACGAACTCTGTCCTCTTCGTAGATAGCATAAGTGAAGGTACAGGATAACAGGACGATTTTTCCCACTGATAGAACATCTGATGGAATATTAGAAAATATCAACAGACTTCAAAACTTTTGGAATGATCGAATATTCATTATTTTTAACGTCTCGCCAAGGCTTCTAGCTTCAATCCACTCAAAAAAATTCAGGTACTAGCCAGCTATCTGTTTCGCAACTACATATAAATCTCAACCGAGTCTAAAAACCTACTCCACATAGCTCAAAAACATCCTTGTTCCCGCTAAATTTGTGGTACGAAATAGAACAGGTACAGCCGATTTATAAATGGAGGAACTAGGTTATACTCTGTACACAATCACTAAACGTGTTACAGAAAGATATAAGAATGTCGCAGAAATACCCTTTTTGAGATTAAAGAAGTGAGTTATAGCAATTAAACTTGAAATTAACTCTGCATAAATCTACAGAGACCTCTTTAGTGATATTTGGACACACTGTGACTCAAATCACGATAAATGACATTAATTAGAACTGCCAACACTTTCCTTTAGTCAAAAATAAGAAAATGTAGTATATAACTTTGGATTAAAACACTGTCTAACGAAGCGAAAGGTTTAACCAAATCATTCGAATACCTCACAACATACTGTATGTAGTAGTTAAAGAACTTCCTGTTGACCATATGTTACTGCGTGGAACTGTATTTGGCAGTTACTCTAGAAAGACATTTTTTGTTAGTATATAAGTCATACTAACATTTTAATATCAACATATTTATAACATCAAGTGAGACAACTATATTACATTTCAATAACAAGGACATTTTACTGTCTTTCATGATCCTAACGATTTCATTCAGTGCCATTTATATAATGCTATGCTTTTATAACAATGTAACAGCGCTTACAAGCTCTACTCTGCAATATGTTAACGGCTAATTTGTCTCTGCGGCTAGTTTTACAGAACTAACATAATTAACAAGTTAGTGACAACCGTAAGATCTGAAAATGTAATATCACACTATTTGCTTATTTTTTACTCTAAATGCTATTGCAGCATTTGTGGGATGAAAGGTGCGATCTTAGATTAATTTAATAACATAAAGATAATTTTAAAAAATGATGGAAATGGCTCCGAGCACTATGGGACTTAACTCCTGAGGTCATCAGTCCCCTAGAACTTACAACTACTTAAACCTAACTAATCTAATGACATCACACACATCCATGCCCGAGGCAGGATTCGAACCTGCGACCGTAGCGGTCGCGCGGTTCCAGACTGTAGCACCTAGAACCGCTCGGCCACTCTGGACGGCAGATAATTAAATAAGTTGGAAATAAACATTATGATGCTCATTGATTTTATGTTGCAGTTGCAGCTAGAGAGTATCTGACTTGGTTACCGTGGTTCTTGTTAGACTTCACTCCCGGCTTCCATTCACTGACGTACATGAAAATTTATCCTGTAGGACTATACTCTGCAGTGATGTCCCTGACGAGCATATGAATAAATAGAAGCCGCATAAAAACGCATTGAAGACCATAGAAAACCGAAACTGGTTCATAAAAACCGACACGTTGGACAACCGCCATTTTAAAGACCTCACAATAGGTAACGTGATTGAACTTGCACAGGTCGAAAGGACAAGTACTTGAAAGAGAAGAAGCAGTAGTATACTACACCTATGTAATGGGGATACCGAAACAAAGATAAAAAGCAAGGCATGCTACCGTATGATAACATTATTCATATCACATAGTGAATTTAGAGAAGGCTTTGCTTAGGGTGAAGTTCATCAGAAACACACAAAGGGCAAAAAAGTGGTCCATAATATCGAAATTATTGCATTATTACACGTTCAGCTATGTCTTTCTCAAGTGGTGGTAGAATGATTTCGAATGTAACCTGTTAAGTTATAAAGTGAGGTAAGGAAAACTGGTAAATCCAATCTCCCACTCACGACCTACTGCTGGCAAGCAAATCACTGACAAGCAAATCACAATATACTCAAGGAACACACATGCGCACTGTAAGCAAACATAACAACATCGTACCTAACAACTACGGAGGTTGAATGGCACAAACATGTGTCGGGTGGAAACTTTTACGATATCTCAGAAACGACTCGCAAAAAACACTGATGAACTCTAATTTTCGCTACTTTTAGTACTTTAATGTCACTGTGCATTGTTCCCTTTAAGAAGTATATGTTTCCACAAAAATTACGCTCCTGGAGTATTAATAGAGTCTGTTGATTGGCTAACAATACAAGCCCCTGACTAACAATCTGCTCTACGAAAAGCGCCGGCCGAAGTGGCCGGGCGGTTATAGGCGCTTCAGTCTGGAACCGCATGACCGCTACGGTCGCAGGTTCGAATCCTGCCTCGGGCATGGATGTTTGTGATGTCCTTATGTTAGTTAGGTTTAACTAGTTCTAAGTTCTAGGGGACTAATGACCTCAGCAGTTGAGTCCCATAGTGCTCAGAGCCATTTGAACCATTTTTCTACGAAAAGCACATAACAATAGTAGTTCCTATTTCCGCAGTGTAAGTTTTAGGGGATTCACGCTGTATATCTTGATTTACGATCTCTTTGGCCAAGGTACGAAGAGCACCCACAAAGACATCTCACAATCATTTCCTGCCTGAACCGCATCTTGTAAAAACCACAGACTGGAAGCGTCATTGGGCCGTCGCCGCACTCGACGCTTTGCGTTGTTAGAAAAAACTAAAAACTGAACTCCCTCCAAACAGGCCTTGGAAGGCCCAACGGTACCGTCCGGCCGCCGTGTCAACCTCAGCCCACAGGCGTCAGTGGATACAGAAATGGAGGGGCATGTGGATAGCATAACGCTCTCCCGGCAGTCTCTCAGTTTACGAGACTGTAGCCGCTACTTCTCAATCAAGTAGCTCCTGAGTTTGCCTCACAAGGGCTGAGCGCACCCTGCTTGCCATCACCGCTCGGCAGACCTGATGGTCACCCATCCAAGTGCTAGCCCACCCCTACATCGCTCAACTTCGGTGATCTGACGGGAAGCGGTGTTACCACTGCGGCGAGGCCGTTGGCTCGCGTTGTTAGAAAAGAGACAAAATATCGCAACTTGTTGTACCTCACTACACGTCTACAATCAACTGTTATTCGGTACGGTGAAAACGTGCAGCTTTTGGTGCTTCTGTGAGTACTAGCCTTTCGCGGGATTTCCGACTCCAAATGTCCGTCGCAAACACTTCCTTATTTTCGGAAACTCTTTGAGATGGACAAACATTTAATGACAGCAGCAACACCTTCCAGGTTTGAAACGAGTGCCTGTGAGAGGGTGTGGCCCCCGTCTCGGGTCCCTTTCTACAGTTACTTTACTTGAACTGTGTTACATTGCTGGGAGAAGACACGTTGCAAAGTCAGCGATGTTACATCAACAAATCGGCCAACTTCACTCACTGTGTGCTCGTGGACACGTTCCAACACGATAGGTTTCTGCCATTTTGTCTCGTCTCCACGTCGACAGACCTTTCTGCCCTAATTCCATGCGACACTTAGACAGTCATATACTCACCACCTTACTTCATTGATTTAAGACAGCGGTGTAAAGTTAGTAGGCTGTCTGCTACCACTTATACACCATCTACAGTGCTCCAGATCAACCAGTATGTTATTTTACACGGTAACTAACAAATATGTAAGGGGGAACTCAGGAATACAGAAATACATCTCGCTGAGGAAATAAATAAATAGCAAGTGCAGGGAAGCTAAGAAGAAGTGACTGTAGGGAAAATGTGAAGACATCGAAAAAGAAATGATTGCCGGAAGGACAGACTCAGCATACAGGAAAGTCAAAACAACCTTCGGTGACAGAAAAAGCAATGGTCATAACGTTAAGAGTTCAGCGAGAGAGATAACGGATAGGTGGAAAGAACACATTGAAAGCCTCTGTGAGGGGGAGGATTGGTCTGATATGATAGAAGAAATACGGGATCCAGTATTAGAATCAGAATTGAATAGAGCTTTGGAGGACTTAAGATCAAATAAGACAGATGGGATAGATAATATTCGATCAGAATTTCTAAAATCATTGGGGAAAGTCGCAACAAAACGACAATTCACGTTGGTGTGTAGAATGTATGAGTCTGACGACATACCATCTGACTTCAGAAAAGCATCCGCCACATAATTACAAAGACGGAAAGAGCTGACATCTGCGAGAATTATCTCACAATCTCCTTAACAGCTCATGCATCCAAGTTGCTTACAAGAATGATATACAGAAGAATGGAAAAGAAAATTGAGGAACGCTAGATGATGATCAGTTTGGCTTTAGGAAAGTAAAGGTACGAGAAAGGCAATTCTCACGTTGCGGTTAATAATCGAAGTAAGACTAAATAAAAATCTGTCGACCAGGGAAAAGCAATTGACAATGTAAAATGGTGCAAGATGTTCGAAATTCCGAGAAAAATAGGGGTAAGCTACAAGGAGAGGTCAGTCATGTACAATATGTACAACAGCCAAGAGAGACGACGAAGAACGAAGTGCTTGTATCAAAAAGGCTGTAAGGCAAGGATGTAGCCTTTCACCCCTACTGTTCAATCTCTACATCGAGGAAGCAATGATGGAAATAAAAGAAAGGTTTAGGAGTGAAATTAAAATTCAAGGTAAAAGGATATCAGCGATACGACAGGATGATGCCATTGCTATCCTGAGTGAAAACAAGAGGAATTACATGAGCTGCTGAATGGGATGAACAGTCTAATGAGTACAGAGTTTCGACTGAGAGTAAATCGAAGAAAGGCGTAGGTAATGAGAAGTAGTAGAAATGAGAACAGTGAGAAACTTAACATCAGGACCGATGGCCACGAAATAGATGAATTTAAGGTATTCTGCTACCTAGGCAGTAAAATAACCATTGACGGACGGAGCAAGGAGGGCACCAAAAGTAGCCTAGCAATGGCTATAAGGGCATTCCTGGTCAAGACAACTCTAGTACTATCAAATATCGGCCTTAATTTGAGGAAGAAATGTATAACGAATGTTGAAAAGTAGGTGGACTGTTAAGGTAAGAACTGAGGTAAGAACTAGCTGACACATGGCTTCAACAGCTCCAGAAGTCAACAACAAGACCTACATAACTTTCGCATTCCACAGTGCTGTGAGGTAATGCATATGGCCGGATCTAAACTTCTGAGAGACAGACATTTACAGCTTTTCTTTTGCACTGCACGACGTTTTCAACAAACAGATAGCACAATAGAGTAGCTCAAATGGAAAGGAACACTTCCTATTTAAAGTTCTGCATCCTGCACTATTGGCAGTTCTGTGTAGGTGGCAGTTATGGGGTTTTATTTCGGTGATTACAAAATGGAGTCGAATGTATGCACTGGGTAGCTGAGGCAGCTAGTTCACTGCGATTCGGTCAACGAAATAAATGAATGTACTGAACATGCTGGAAACCACTACAGGGAGCCTGTCTGTCAGAATTCCCATCCAGTGTGACGCAACATTGTTATGACAAAAAAATGAGTCACAGAAAACAGGGTTTGGTGGTCCGTTGGGCTGATGATAGGTTCATATATTTATGGTCTGGGTTCGATTCTGCTGATAATTTTCCGTAAGGAGAGACAGATTCTACTCTCTTCTGGCTACGCCAAGTGAAGAAGGTATAATGGCATTGTGGTCTGAAATTCACGTTAAACATGATATTCCTTCTCTACCAAGTAGACGTTACGTTGAATCACAAGTCAGGATTCGCGAGATGTAGAAACTCTATCAGCAGTAACCATTCTTGAACTAGTTATTTATTTCTAGTGACGAAATAAACGCTATGTAGGGTCACAGGACACGTATTCCATCGTTTATTTGAGCTTCTGTGTGCCGATAAAATTGGTTCTGAACTTTGAATGCAACTCAGACCACCCTTAACGCGGAATTTGATCCCTTCGTGACAATACAGCTCGACTACAATTTGTTGTTTGTTCAAAACTGCAGATTCCTCAACATCTGCACATATTGCCGGTGAATGGGTTCGAATCCTGGCCCGGCACTAAAGTTTTCATTATGTAGTGTCAAGCTCTAGCATGAGAACCCTCTCTGCTGGTGGATAATAATTTTGATTTTTAATGTATTTTCATGCATTGTCAATACTAACGATATCTGACGTTATTGACTCTCAATGAGACACAGAACTGTTTGGGAGATCATTGTAAGTTCAAGGATGTTATTCCGAGCTGCTGGTGGAGAAAAATTCGGTAGCTGGCGTCTCTTTGTCTACAGTCAACAACGATATGTGTGGGTTTCGATTCCCAGTCAGCACTGAGCTCTTCGTCATATTATTTCTAGTTCAAACATGCTCACATATCGCTGCTGGTGTAACAAACCCATATTTAACGTTCGTTTTCTCTAGAATATAACAGCGATAGGTGCCAGGTTGGAGACCTGGGAAGGAAAAAATTAATGTTTCGTCTCGTCATTTCAGTTAAAACATCTAGCTACTGCCGAGAAAATCCGATGTCACAGTTGATTGTGTTTCGATGACAATCCAGTTAGGTTCTGGGTTCGAATCCCTGTCCAACACAAAGCTTTACCTCACGGCATTACAAGTAAGTTACTTTTGAATAAGCAATATTTAACATTTCTCGTATTTCGTTAACAAGGACAATAGATGCTGGGTAGGAATTCGCGTCGGTTAAAAATGTTTACGTTATGTAATTTAAAGTTGATATTTGCTAACTGAAACTATCTAAAATCGACGTATATCACTCTCTGTATGCCTATCAGGAATGACTGTTAGTTTCCGTCAGTCACCAAGTCTTTGCTTATTCTGCATGACCCGGGTTTGAATCCATATGCAGAACGAGACAGTTCGTCGTGTCATTTGAAGTTCATACATATTCTCAACTAGCTGCTCGTGAATAACTTAAATTTTTAATGTCATTTTGTGTTAAATAATAAGTACGGTATGTTACTTTGAAGAGGAAATTATGAATACGACGAACTTACTACGTGAATTACCTATTTGACGTAATAATGAGGTTGGTAACTTTCCAGGTATGTCATTTATTGTAATAAATGTGAGCTTACAAGCCTTAAGGACAGTCTTATCTGTGATAACGTGTTCCCTGATGCTTGTAGTACCTTGGTATCACTTTACATATTGAGTTATTGAGATACAGAGCAGTGTTTCCTAGTGGTAATTGGTTGGAACCATTTTCAATAGTCAAACGACTGTACCAAGGAGAGATTAGAGGACCTGCTAGACAGCTGCGTTATGTGAGTTGCGTTCGAATCAGGCGAAATGCAATTCAGGTCGTTCGGATACTTTTGAGCACGACTGTACAACATATTACCTGCAGATGACATTAGAGGAATACCCAAAAATCTTAAGGTTATCACATCCCAGAATTACTTCCAATTTGAAAAAGAATATTATTTTCAAAAAGATGACCTTCCTTCGGGATTCACAGTGTCAGGAGCATTAGCAAATAACACCGAAAATATAACCTTTGATACAATCATCACAAAGGAAGGACACAATATTATTTACTGGTACAGATTTGTGGATAATATGATCTATTTGGTGGATGAATCAGCAGATCAATAGATAAATTTCAAGCTGACCGTAAGAGTATACATAAAAATATCCCATACACCATGGATAAAAGCACACACAAGCAAATACACTTCATGGATATAACAATAAAGAGAGACAGCAATAAGCACAATTTGACATCTTTAGAGAGTCAACAGCAACAGGCAGCTTTATAGATGGCACATCGAACCCTCCACACACCCAAAAACTAGTCGCTCTATGACACACGTGACATAGTCTGAGTAACGTCTCACACAGCAGAGAACGCTACGAAAAAGAATTTGAAACAATTCAACTCATAGCCAAAAAAATGGTTCAAATGGCTCTGAGCTCTATGGGACTTAACAGCTGAGCTCATCAGTCGCCTAGAACTTAGAACTACTTAAACCTAAATAACCTAAGGACATCACACACATCCATGCTCGAGGCAGGATTGGAACCTGCGACCGTAGCGGTGGCGCGGTTCCGGACTGTAGCGCCTAGAACCGCTCGGCCATCCCGGCCGCCCATGGCCAAAAACAATGGACATATCACCCGTACAGCAGGAAGAATCAAACACAAAATCGAAACACAGTTACAGAAAAGAAATGTAATCAAGCGGAGAACACAAACATAGCAAAACCCCACAGTCAACACTGTCGTTGCAGTACACACACACACTCAAAACACTTATACTCATGACGTGACTAACAAAAAGAAATTGTATGTAGAAACAAAAATCAACACGCAGAGTAGCAAATACACTGAATAAATAAGAAATTCGCATTACTCACTGAATCAGAAACACACTCCATTTACATTTACAAACACCAGTAGAAAAACAAAATTCTAAAGAGCTGGTACATAGCAGGTAGAAGGTCAAGAATGAAAATCAGTATCTAAGAATGACAGGCAGAAATTTTAAAACTTAGTACAAAGAAGACGTAAAAAGCTGTAAGTATGAAAATAGCCGCTCTATCTTTGTTGAACAGCTGATAACACATGGACATAAATTATCTAACATGGTGACAAAAATAACAGAAAACTCGTAACACTATAGGAAAACATTCACATTCAAAGAGCCCTGGCAATGATCAAGATCAGTAATAATCGACCATATCAATATAAGCAACAATTCACTGATCATTTTAGCCACTAAAACAACAAAAAACAGTGGTGTAAAACATGAATAGACTCTTAAATACATTGAACTCTCTCTCTGTCATGCTCTCTCTCTTACACACACACACAAACACACACACACACACACACACACACACACACACACACACACACAAAGGGACAACCACACACAGAATAACACAACACATAACACACTCTCAGACATAACAACACACACACACACACACACACACACACACACACACACACACACACACACACAAACACAGAAAACTAACAAATATGAAACTACGTGTAGGAACCACAACATAAGGAGAAGAGGAGTGATAAGCACAATGGCAGACGGCATCACTACACACTGTTAAGAAAAAATCCAATATACAGTGAAAAGTGAAAGTGAAGTATTTAAAATAAGTTCAAAATCACGTCGGAAATCGAAATCTGAAGTGTGCAGAGTAAGTAAACACAGCTCCTCACGTGAATTAATGATATAAAAAATCATAAGCAACACCAAATGGTAATTAAACATCACGGAACTTGTGCTGCAAAAGAAAAACTGTAATTTAGTAACTTATTAGTAACTACGTTAACGCCAGCTGCTTCGATCGCGTAGACAGTATGGTATTTCTTACAAATTTTCATCCCTTGTTTCACTTCTTTAATGGTTGAATTTTCAGAAACACTGACACACGAAATTTTAATTTCTTACCGGGAAGCCACATTCAAATTTTCATAGGTTTTTAATTTAAAAATGCTCCGATAACGACAAATTTTCATAAAACGCTTCATCCCCTATTTCACCCCCTTGATGGTCGAATTTCCAAAAGCAGTGAGATACTGTTTCTTTATATTTGTGACTGGGATATCACACAACATTTCAAGCCCTTTTTGGGCGTTCGTGTGATCTTGGGCGCTTTCAGACAGACGAATGTGCAGGGAGGCGGTGGACTGTGGGTACACCAGACTTGGAGTACCAGTGTCTGCCTCTCGACCGTTTCCATCTGTCTGGCCGCACACAAACACCATCTCGACGTCAGCACAGCACCATTCTGCCACTGAGAGTACGCTGCGTCAGTCACGCAGCCTGCAGCACACAAGGAACACAGGTGAGCCGTGATAAAATTTGCTGCTTTGAAGAGCGCGCCGCAGGGCGTAGTGTAAAGCAGTCGCCTTCCGTTTCTGGCGGAGGCGCCGCTGTGGCAATCGCAGCTTTGGTGTATCCCTCTGGTGGGAAAGGGGAAACGTTGACTGTTCACGTGCATGTAAGGGCGCTATCAGGTCGGCAGGGAGTCAGTCCGTCAGTCTGAGTCGGCCAGTCGGGGTGAGTCTAGGGGCAGTCTGTCAGTCTCGGCGAGTCGGTCGGTTGGTCAGCCGGGTCAGTGTGGGGCAGTCAGTGTCTGTCCGGAGTGCTAGTATTTGTTAGGCCGCCAGTCTGCTCGAGTTTGTTGGACATTGGCGGTTGGATTGATCAGTAGGTCGGTCTCTTCCCAGGGCAGGGATGTCGGGTAGCCTGAGGGCATGTATCCTCTGCAGGGGTTGGTCCGACCGAGTGTATCGCTTAGTCAATGTCGGTCTGCCGTCTGGAGTGCGAGGATGTCTGTCGTTCGGATCGACCTTTAAGGCTGGTTGGATCGATCGGTTTGTTCGGTCGTGCACTGAGACACAAGATCCCTTGTCCGTCTTGGGCGTCGGCGCATGCGAGGTCGCCACGTGGCAGCCAGTGGGCCGCGCCGTATATAGAAGTCAACCTTCGACATCAGTCTGGCCGGCGCGTGCTGCGACGCCGTGAGACGGGAGATCGGCGCGCCTTCCTGCGTCCGTTGAAGTGGCTGGCAGCGGACGGTTCGGCAGAGCGTTTTGGGGATGCTGCGCCAGGTCTTTATTAGAAGTGATTGCGGATATGTTGTTTCATTTACTTGTTAAATTCTACTTGTTTTCTTGGTCAGTCTCTCGTCCCCAGCTTGCTCGCCTGTCTTTCGTCCGCATTCGTTAGGCAGTTAGTGTCTGTCTGTCTGTCCGTCCGCACGTTAATAGCTGCCTCTGTCACGTTTGTCTGATTCGGTGTTAACGAAATTATAGAATTAAGGTGTAAAGGCCGAATTCCTGAAATTTGTTTTTATCTTGCCTATCATTTTGCGAGGCGGTATATGTGTAATGTAGAGCATGTTGTACATTTTCTGTATTTCTGTATTTCATGGGTTTTATTTAAATAGTCATTTTTTATAAAGTTGCCACCCTTCCACCGTAAGAGTCCTTTTAAAAACAAATTGCACTTTCGGTGGCTAATAATTTCTTAGTGTGAGTGTTTGTACCATTTCCATCCCTCTTACGGGATGCATAGTTATTGTGTTTGTGCGAGTTGTTAAAACTGTTTTAGGTTAAAGTAATCTGGTGTGTTGCAGATTTGCAGCAGCGTAGTCTTTCAGAGGTTGTTGTGAGCGGACGTGACTACGGCCGTGTTGAAAGGAAACGGCAAGCTTCTCAGCCCGAAGACTCATACTGTCAGTATTGTTCTTTCTGCCTCTAAATAAAATTGTAACTTGATATTTCGAGGGTGCTTTTCTGCTTATAAATCTTAAATCTGTTTTTGAAAAGGCTTTTATGAATAAAATTCCCATTTTAAAGGTAATTTCATTTTCATCAGTTACTCCCTGGGAACTACTTCCACGCTCACCTAGTGTGATTAAATGTGTTGATGTTCTTGATGAATCACTAGTAAATAAAGTAAATTCTTTAAGAAAAGATTTTGAAAGTAAATTCACAGTTCAACAGGGCACATGGTCAGAGGAACTTCCATTCATCCACACCATCTACCGTGATAACGATGCATTTCTGGACTCACGTTCATAGCAGCTTTTTCCCTCCACTTCCAGTCAAGAATCGGTTCCTGCTGTTTGTCTGTTTTATTAATGTCCACACTGCATATATACAGGATTACTATACATCGAAATTATGAAATACGTAAAATGGGCACGTGTTACACGTCGCCAAAGATGCATCAAAAAGAAAAGAAAGGAACCACACACGGCGCAAAACAATCCTTCATGTAGTTGCAAACATGGAATATGTCTCCATGCATGTGTATTAAACCGGGGACCTATAAACGACGGAGAGACTTCGTGCCGCCACAGACCTCAGTGGTTAACAACCCCACAGCAGGCTACCCACTCCACCGCCACCCCACTCTGAGCCCATGGTTATTGTGCGGTTCAGCCACCAGCGCCCCTCCCCCCGCCCCTCCCCCAACTTCCCACCCCAGCCCGCATTCGCCGAGGTAGATGGAAAACCGGCTGAAAAACTATCTACAGGCTGGCCGGCGCACCAGAGCTCGACATTAATCCACAGGACGGATTCGTACTGGGGACCGACACGCCTTCCCGCTCGGGAAGCAGCGCGTTAGACCGCGCAGCTAGACGGTAGGACACGTATCTCGTAACTAAATGAATCATTATTACTCACACTGCACTCGCGTCCGACCATCCTGATTTAGGTTTTCCGTGATTTCCCTAAATCGCTCCAGGCAAATGCAGGGTTGCTTCCTTTCAAAGGTCACGTCCGACTTCCTTCCCCATCCTTCGGTAATCCTACGAGACCGATGACCTCGCTGTCTGGTCTCCTCCCCCAAAACAACCCAACCCATTATTACTCGTCAAGATAGTAGGCCTAACGTATCCTAGACTAGGCGATATTGAGTAGCAAGACGGTTTAGATATTTTCTGTTAAAAATGTTTCCCAGGTTTTACTAAAGTCTTAAAATTACCTGTTTCAAATGTTAGAACCTCGCAGTAGTAAGAAGGTTGTAGAACTACGTTTGAGGATACCTTTTACGGGTGAAAGGCAGGGAGAGGGGCGCGCGGATGATTCCAGGAAGGCCGGCGTGGTGCGGGGAGCGCGACGCGGGCCGGCGCCGGCCGCCGGTGGGGTGGGCGTGGCCGCAGCTGCGGCTAAGTGCGGGCCAGCTGCTCGCGATGGCCGCGACACGCCGCGGCGCTTGTCTTGCGGCCGCCGCCGGCCGCCCAGCTCGCCACTCAGGCGCGCGCGCCGGCCGCCCACCACTCTACTGGCTTCCTGATGCTCGATCCCGACACGCACAGGTAGATAATCTAATGCACTGTTATCTCTTCTACATTGCCGACATACAATGATGGAAAAACTCGCAACACTAAAAAATAAGTAATTTACTTTGTAAGCTACCGCTTCTGCTTTGCTCTTTTCTGCTGATGGGTAAGCCTGCGAGCCGAACGTATAAGTGAAAAATTTTGCACAACGGATTTTATAACGCTAATTTGTCGCCCTGACACTTATACGCTCTCCAGAAGGGTAAGCTTGTCCTTTGCTCTATATGTGACGCTAACTAGTCGTATGCAAATCTGGTTGTTTTCTAACCATATCCTCAGTATATGCTAGAATTTTCAGATGTGCTGACCTACAAACACTGCCTCCACTAGGTGGTTGCAAACATGAAATACACAAGTAAGGAGATAATAAAATGACCAAGGGAAGTACTGCCTATTCACATTTGGTAATCGCTCTTTCTGGCACTGTCCTGTGATATATTCACGGTCGTTAATTCAAGTGCGGAATACTGACATCAGCTATGGCAATTGCAATTATATTTAGAACTACACTCGTGACTAGCAAGGTGAAGCCTCAGCATAGAACGAAAAAGACACGTGATCAGCAATTTGCTTCCCTAACCGCCGTTGCGAATGTACGACCACTACAGTGATCTGACGCTTATCGCTGCGAAGGTTCTCGCCTCAGCGAGATAACATAAATTCTACCTCACCAAAAGCTTCCGTGGGGATCTCCACGGCTGCCGTGGAACACCAGACGATCCTCAGGCTCTCGCTACAAGTAGTCTGTCCCAGTAACGAGGTCGCACACCTCGCCAGGACCAACCTCTCTCCTCGACGCTCCAGGAACAAGTGTTTCCTAGTCGCTACGCTTTTTCGTAGCTCCTGTTCTTTTTTTTTTCTTCCCCCTTTAAAGTGCGTGGCCAATCATGTTGCTGGAAGGCGTTGGTTTCCAAGCGCCGACCAATCTCAGTATTGCTGTTCCAGAAGCTTCCACTCCGACCGTTGGGAAAACCACCTACACGCCGCCACGCGTTTTGTGAGCGAGCCCCTGTGTCTTCTCCTTGTTCTCCGCCACGTGGCTCTCGCTAAGCCGCGGTCCACCCGCCTGGGGTTTCCAGTAGCTTACGGGCGCTGTTGTCTTCAGCTCTCAGGCCTGCCTGCCGCGCTTGTGTCTTTCCCGTTCCCCTGCCAGCATCCCGTCTCCGTCCGCTTCACTATCGCCCAACGTGCAGATATTCTGCTACACATTAAGAGCCCTAGCCGATGTCAGTATCGTTAATGGTTTCCTGTCTCGATGTTTATACTATTAAAGGGTCTTCTTTCCGGCGTGATAGTTGTAATGTGGCTCAAAATAATGCCACTTTACAACTTTCATGAAATTTCGGGAATACATTTGTCTAGATAGTATATTATTTGATTAACATTACAAGATCACAGGTTAATGTAAGCACGAGCTAAGCCATTGCAAATGTAAAATTCTGGTAGATTAATAACCGGTGTAGCCGCAATAATGTTGAAGGCAAGCATGCAAATGTGCTCCCACTGTGTTTACAGATACCGAATGTCTGTTTGTGGGATGGATTTCCATGCCTGTCGCACTAGGTCGGTCAATACAGGGATGGTTAATGCTGCTTGTGGATGACGCTGGAGTTACGCGATGATGTCTCATATGTGCTCAATTGGAGACAGATGTGGTCGTCGAGCAGGCCATGGTAACTTGTCGAATCGTAGCAGAGCATGTTGAATTACAACAGTAATTTGTGGGAAATCGTTATCCTGTTGGAAAATACCCCTTGAAACGCTATTCATGAATGACAGCACAATAGGTCGAATCACCAGATCGACGTACGACTCTGCAGCCAGTGCGCGTGGAGTAGCCACGATAGTGCTCCTGCTGTCATACGAAATCGCACCTCAGGCTATAGCTCCAGGTGTAGGTCTAGTGTGTTTAGTACGCAGACAGGTTGGTTGCAGGTCCTGAATTTCCCTCCTTATAACCAAAACAATTAATGTAGTTTAATGAAACTTGGGGAATATATTTGTCTAAGTAACATATTATTTAAGTGATTAACGTTACAATATCGTAGATTAGTGTGAACATGAGCTAAGCCACGGCAAATGTAGAATGCTGGTACATTAATAACCGGCGTAACCGCAATAATGTTGAATGCTAGCATGCAAACGTGCACGCATTGTGTTTACGGATACCGAATGTCTGTTTGTGGGATGGAGTTCAATGCCTGTCGCACTTGGTAGGTCAATACAGGGATGGTTAATGCTGCTTGCGGATGACGCTGGAGTTACACGATGATGTCCCAGGGCAACATGTCAAAACTTCGCAGAGCATGTTCAGTTCTAACAGCGGTATGCGGGCGATCGTTGTCCTGTTGGAAAAGACCCCTTGGAATGCTGTTTGTGGTTGGCAACACAACAGGTCGAATCACGAGACTGACGTACATATCTCCAGTCAGAGTGCGAGGGATGACCACAAAATCGTACTTCAGACTGTAACCACAGGTGTAAGTCCAATGTGTTTAGCATGCAGACAGTTTGGTTGCACGCTGTCAACTGCCCTCCTGCTACCCAAAACACGGCCATCACTGGCACCGAGGCAGCACCAGCTTTCATCAGAAAATACTACAGACCTCCACCCTATCCTCCAATGAGCTCTCGCTTGATACCACTAAAGTAGCAAACGTCGGTGGTTTAGGATCAGTGGGATTCACGCTATACGACATCCGGCACGTAGCTGTCCTTGAAGTAACCGATTTGTAACAGTTTTCAGTGTCGATGTGGTCGAAACAGCTGCTCAGATTACTGCTGTAGACGCAGTACGATGCACCATACCATACACCGAACACGACGTTCTTCCTTTTTGGTAGTGCCACGTGGCCATACCGCACCCGGTCATCTTGCGGCGATACATTATTGGCAACACTTCTGGTAGCAATCACATACAGTAGTTACATTTCTGTTACTTCTTTCTGCAGTGTCATAGAAGGAACATCCAGCTTCTTGTAGGCCTACTACACTACCTCGTTCAGACTTGCTGTTGATAATGGCATCTTTGTTTCCTTAAACGCATTCTTGACTAACATCACCTCATCAGGTCCAATCTTAAAGGTAGCTAACGCTAACGACCGTGACAGTGTGTATTTAAAGCAAACATCACTTGCTTCCTCGGTGTGGCGTTACTAGAGTCACTATTCCGCGACTAACGCTAAAACGGAATTGGAATCATCTTGCAACTGTAGAAACACAACTAGCAACTTCCGTTTGTGTCGCTTGGCGCGTTCTTGGTGTTGCGATTATTTTTCCGACGGTGCTTTAGCCCTTTTACGTGACCATCACCTTCGGTACGTAGTACCATCATGAGGCCATCCGTCGTTCAAAGAATCACAGAGCATAATTAAAATACCACCCTTCCTTTCTATTTGCAGACCATGTTCTTCCAATGTCCTTCTTTTGGTTTCTCTCTTGGTTAACATGCTATTTGTGAATTTCGGACCTGAAGATTTCGCGGTTTTGGAGATCTTCTTGTCTAATTCCGCCAATTTCAGATCAGTTTTGATCTCGCCATTCCATTCGGGTTTTACTCATGCTGTCAATGTATTCTATAGGTTGATTAGTAAGTCTGTTTGGGTTCAGTCCTCATGTGTCCATAGTATCTTAATCTGAGTCTGCTAACGTCACTTTGGGTATTGTGTATTGTTCCAGTGCTGTTCTACTCTGAATCGATGTTGTTCTTGTACTAGTTTTGGGCTTAGAATTTCTCTTACATTTTCATGTTCCTTTTCTCGATTGTTTTCAATACCGTTTTTCCTCTCAAAATTAGTACTTTTAATCGAGACAGATATTCTGGTTTAATTACTACCGAAACCATTACCGAACCCGTACCATGTTTTATCTCGCTCCTTGATCTGGGCCAGAAGTAGGAGAGAGTGTGAAACAACACTCGTCCGATTGCTTGACTTTCTTCCACCACTCCACAATCCAGGTTTTATGGATTCACCACCACGTTTGCCTATTATGGGCATATGTGTCACTGATGTGTGGTTTTGGAATCTCAGCTCACATTCCAGTCCTCTCCTTATAGAACTCTCCACACATCGATCTGGCGCTGACTCTGTTATTCCTTTATATTTTTTCGCGTTCCTGATCAGTTACCGTCTATCGTCATGACTCAACGCACACATTCTCCCGCATTGTGACTTAGGGGATGATTTTTTTCTGCTTTCCTTGGTTGCTGTATAAATTTTCTGTACCATGTGTCTTGAAAGACTTAAGCGCCTCAAGTACAGGGAGTGGCGGCAGTGAGACAGGATGAAGCGAGCAGGTGGAGAAGGCGGAGTAGAAGACAATGGAGCTGCAGGGAAAGAAAGTTGCAAATGTAACAAGTGCTTGGTATAAGCATGTGTGCTGCTTAGTGTACGGGGTCAGTGGCTGGGTGGTTGCTGATTTCCGGTGGGCTGGCTGCGTGCACAGTCCAGGATGTTGGGGCGGTTTTCCCACGATGCGCCGATGGCCTTTTTACGTAAGTTGGCTACGCGGTTTCCGCATCAGTGGTGATTACTCGATGTTACTGTATCTGCTACGTTCTGGACCCCCACATTGAGACGCACGTCAAACGATGGTAGTAGAAAGCAGGTGTGCGCAGGACGTGACCTTCTGCCCCCTGAGCAAGGTCTCCCATGCCGCTGGTGTTGACCTGGGATGGCCTGTTGCGCAGTGGTACTAAGTGTGGGGAGAGTACAAAGCTGTTACCTCCCCGTGGCCTTGAAAAGGTGACTTTTATTGGCAGGTCCATGTGGAGGTGACATCCGGCGCAGCTCCAGCGACCTGGTGGGGATGTGCGGCTAAGAATAATTTCATGCCAAAAATGTCCAGCACCTACAGCTGGCAGCGGTGCACCTTTTGTCCATGTGGACCGCTACCAGTTACGTGTCTTAAAACATCATCGCCACTGTCAATGAGTGAATCTACTTGCCCCTTGCTGGACCTCGTTGAGTTCTTACAGTGACTACATTCTGCACTTAACTGCTGACAGCGCTGCTACAATACACCCTAGCATTCTCATAAATGGTCGGTACGCTACAATCAAAACACTTTGGCTATCTTGATGATGGATCACCCACCATACGAGCACCAACAATTTGTCCACATTTGAATTCACTTAGCTTCGCTGACCGCTACTGACACTTGTACAGATGCCGAACGTGGCCAAATGCAACAACGAACCTACAAACTTTGCTAGCATCTGCCTCTATGTTTAAACATGGATTTCTCACGATGTTTCAAATTTTCGTCCAACCCGTGTAAACCTCCTATTGTCGATATGTTAGGTAAGTTGGTATGCAGTTTCCAATGACTTGTTTCTAATTCCACACCTGTGCCAACCTCTTTCAGCTTATTAGAGTAGCTCTTGCATCCAACGTCCTCAATCATCTGTTGAGTATTTTGCAAACTCTGTCTTCGTTTACAGCTCTGTAGTTCTCTCAAGTGGCATAAAAGTTATTCCTTGATGTTTTAACACCCATTCTACCTTCCTGTCCCTTCTTTTTGTCAATGTTCTCCAATGTTCCTTCCCTCACCGATTCTACTGAGAATATCATTCTATAGAACCACATGCAAAACACCTCGATTCTCTTCATTTCCGGTTTACTGACATGTCATAAATCATTTCCATACAAAGTTTAACACAAAACGTACATTCTCAGAAATTTCATCCCCGTGTTAAGGTCTAGTTTTAGTACTGTTAGACTCAGCTATCTTTATGACAGCTAAAGTGTGATTCAGGACACAACCTTCAAATATACGATAACCTTTACCCTTGGTTCGGAGTTAACACCACTAATTAAAGTGTGTGCCTGTGAAATGTACATGACGGGAAATGCTGTGCACTAAATATATGCAAAATGGCCCATAGAACTGAGAATGGAGATTTATATGTACAAAATTTTATGTAAAGAATACAAGGAAAGTAAAACTTCGCATAAAACATGGACTGAAAGAATACGAATAATGAAACAGCAAACGAAACAATACCCGTCGTAATCAAACACTAACGACAGAAAAGCGCATATATTTCATAAAACTGACGGATTCATAACAAAGATTTCATGAAATTACTTCTTTTAAGCGAATCTCGTTGATTCTTTAAATTTTCATAAGAATTTTATCTTATTCATGCAGGCAACATTGCGTACACACGTTAAAGTCACAACTTATACGAGGAGCATCCAATAAGTAATGCAAAGCATTTCTTTTTTTGCAAATTTCGGTTGAAAAGTGGAGAATATGTTGAGGGACATAGTGGAACATTTCCACTTCGGCTCCTACAGTTTCGTGGAGTTCCGATGGGTGGCGGCATTATACGAAGCCTTCAAAATGGCATCTGTAACATAGGTGCGTTCCAAGCATAGAGTTACCATCGAGTTTCTTTTTGGTGGAAAACCAGAGCATCACACCCGAATATCAACGGAGAGCTGACAGTGAACAAAAGTATCGTGAGTCGTTGGACAAGGTGTCTATCTTCATCGCATCAAGATCCCACAAATATGAATGAACTTCCACGTGAAGGCCGGCAGCACACAGCTATCACGCCTCCAGTGTTGGAACGTGTGAACATTCTCATTCGATGTCATCCACGGATCGCATTCAAACACATCGCTGCACAATTGGATCTCTGTTGGTAGTGCTGACACAATCGTCCATCAGTTGAGGTACTCAGAGATGTGTACCCGCTCAGTTCTTCGCCACCTAACAGAAGACCATAAAGAGCAACAAATGAAGCCCAATGAAAGATGCACTCCACCGGAAGCAGTACGAGGATGATGGGGAGGTTATTGATGGTACGACGCAGGCATGCAGACCCGCTTAGTAAGGTGGCGTAAGACCGTCACATTGAACCGAAATGAAAAAAGAGAGTATTTTAGCCAAAAGAGTGATGATTAATAAGGTGTATTGGTATCCAGAGTAAAACCGACCTTCGTTTGGGGACAAAAGTAATGCATTACTTATTGAACGCCCCTCGTGTGTACACTGCTTACCATTAAAATGGGTCTTCCAGGGAAGATACTGGAAAATTTGGAAACTTGTGGTAGGTTCCCATGGGACCAAACTGCTTACACACTACTTAATCTAACTTAAATTAACTTCAGCTAAGGACAACACAAGGGTGGACTTGAACCTCCGACGGGGGGGAGCCGCGCTAGCCGTGGAAAGGCGCATGAGACCGCGCGACTACCCCTCGCGGCAAAGATGGTGGATAACTTTTATTTATTGTCTATATCATGTGTAGTGGGAAGAATAAATTATTAAGAAGTAGGTGATTTGAAGGTGCATGGAATATAGAAGAGAAGAATACCACCTTTGACAGAAACGACAGGTGTAAACCCGTAGGCAAACGATTAGAGCTGTTCTTCAATGGTAGGTACCGGTAATTCATCCCATTATGCTTCAAATCAGTGCCGGAATTCATCATTCATTAGCGATAGACAGCTACGCCCGGGATTGGATGACTCATTATCAGAAGTCTTAAATGAGTGATAGATCTAATAAATGAGCTTGCCAAGACAACGGTCAATATAGGTCAGGACAGCACGGCACTATGTGGTCTGACAACTTCCAAGAAGCTACGGCTCGAAGACCTCGAGGAGACTGCACAGCCATTCCACGTCACAAATTAACGGCTGCTGCACAAATTACCGGCCACGCGAACCAGAGATGTTCATGTTGTGTACCCAGTGATATCACCTACCATCATGCTTGGTACTGGGCCGGTATGACGATTCCGAATTCAATATCGTGACGGTCGTTCTCCTCGAAACCTTCCATACAGATACATCCAAAATTATGCAGTACGTAGAAACGGGACTCGTCTGAAACCACGAAGTGGCTGCATTTCTGTGTCCAGCGTTGTAGTCTGTAATGACACATTCCGACGCAGAGACATACAATACCTTAAAGGCTGCGCCAAAGATTGAATTGAGAGGCATGTAGGTTATAATCTTTGTAATGTTCACATTGGATTTTCTTTTGTTTCATACTCCAAGAAGGAGCTAAGGGACACTTTCGATTGTTGCCTCGTGGAGGATGGACGTAATTTTTGGTGTCTGCGGAAAGGCAGCCATATTGTTAGTAATTATGGTTTGTGCGACGAGCAGAGCAAGTCTTATTGTCTTGTGAATAAAAAAATAGTGAGAAGTATCGAAGTGTTACGAAAATTATTTAAAGCAACGTATACATTGTATTCCTTGGTTTCCACCGTCTTCGTGAAGTGAACCGATGCCGACTTAGGAAGATACACACGGTCAACAAAGAGAAGAGCTTCGATGGCGACTGATGAATTAATATTGTGGCAGAAGGACTAATTCTACGTCTAAGGTGAGAACTCTGATTAAATCAACAATGACGTAGAATTCAAAATGTAATTAATCGGAATGGTAAATTATATTACAGGCATATTTCACGCAGCACTGTATTTGTCCGCATTCAAGCCGGTCAATGCAATCCGTAAAAAAGCCTTTCAAAAATTCTAAAGTTAAAAAACACAATAAAAACGAAATGTTTTTTTATTTATTTCGCCACACTGGCGACCGCTGACAGGGACAGTGCTGGTGGAACAAAGAGTAAGTACTTCATTGTTGTGATACAAATGTACTTGTACTAATTACTGTTTCTCTGTTACATGACGCACATGGAAAATGACGAATAAGGTGAAACAATATTAACTGTATAAACGGATGGCACAAAAACCAGAAGGAACAAGGACAAGGATTTACAAAACTAACGTAATCGTGAGTGACGCAGCTGAGCCGGAATTAAGGTAGGAAAGCGCAAACGCATGCAGCGGCTGTACCTTGGCTTAGCTCCACTTAAAGCAGAACCTTTTCCTTTCCATCTTAAAATCCTGGTAGTGTTTGTGGCAACATACAATTACACTTTCATAATTACTTTTTTATGTTCAACAATCGCAGAATTAGAAGACGCAGTGCGCCATCTTGTAAATTTCCGGCGCGCAACAAATAACAATCGCGAGATATTTTCATTAATTCAACTGCGAGAGAATTTAAAGATTTAGATTAACAGTAAAGTACAGATAAAAATAATATCTCCACAATGGAATCGGAGAACTTTAATTTGACAAATGTTGATGGACACGTCACCGATTCTGACAATAGTGACGTAAATGATGACGCAATTAGTTTTTCAGCACAACATAATGTAGAAGTAAATACAATTCAATTGCACTCCACAGGGATTAACAATAACGAAACACTTGCAAATGAAACCTTGTGCACAGTCGATGAAGCATCAATTACCAGATCAGATGAAAATATTTCGCGTGAAATCAGTGAACCTAGCCCGGTTTCGATTCAATCAGACCGTGGCAGAGAAACAATGGCAACAAATAATAGCATAAATACAAACACACAAGCTTCGTCAGTTACGCTTGAGGCATTATATAGTCTGATGTCAAACGTGATCGAGAAACTGGCGAATCTAGAAATCAGCCACAACACAACGAACACAAAACTGGCGAATCTAGAAGTCAGCCACAACATGACAAACACAAAATTGTCGAACATGGAAATTGGGTTCCAACAGCAGTTTTCAAGTGTAAACACGCAATTTGAAAACATACACAGACATTTCGATCAACGCTTAAATAAACTCACCAATGAAATTGATAAAAAGATCGAAGACAAAGTCATCAAAACCGTCAATAGTGTATACAACGTATTGGCAAATGACTTAGAAAAGAAATTGTCAGATCTTACAAACAAACAGGAACTGGAACTGTCAGAAATAGTAGAAACACACAATCAAACACAAACCGTACAAAAAGAAATACATGAAAACGTACAGGCTATTCAATTAAATTTAGCAAGAGTACAGTCCGCATGTGAAGAAATACCTGACCAAGTTAATAAAGTTAACGAAGAAGTCGGTTTTCTGAAACGGGAGACTCGACGTATCAACGCGGACATTATCAAAATAAATCAAACTTTAGAAAACGGTAATGTAAATGAATCAATAACTGACCGGGAAACAAAACTTTTTGAAAAATTAGGTAATGAAATCAAAGTAGCCGAGGACAGAATACGCAAGGAAATTGCTGGTAGACTGAATGTTTCAAATGACTTGCCTACGTCAAGCAACAGGCAGCGCGACACTTATTCGCCCGTGCCAGATTACGATGTCAATGACGCAGAACATCACGCGCCCAGTCCGGCGTATGTGCACGCAACGGCACAGACAAACAATGGCTATTCGCCAAACGCGGTGCTGCAACAGGCAGTAGGCGTGTCGCCTTGCATCTCGACGATTCTAGTCGATGAGAGCCTGTTGAAACATAGACAGTTTCCAGTTTTCTCCACAGAATCCAGAAAAACTCATCCAGTCGTATTTGTAAGAGCATTTAAAAATGTCTTACCAAGAAACTGGACTGAAGCACAGAAGATTAGATATGTAGTAGGCTTCACACAAGGCGACGCACTTTTGTGGGCCACAGACATGGCTGAACAGTGCGTCACCTACGAACAATTTGAACGGGCTTTCTTGGAGAAATATTGGTCTGCTGGGGTCCAAGAAAGACTGCGACGTGAGGTATTCAACCCACAACCGTTCAACCTCAAAAACGGCGGGTTGAGAAAGTATTTCGAAAAGTACTTGAATAAGACGCGCTATTGGAACAATCCAATACCGCACGTAGATGTTCTCAAAATTCTGAGAAACAGACTTCCCGCGAACTTACGCGAAAAATTGGTAACCATACCGGAGAACGACCTTGAATACTTTCTTTCCGTGCTTGACTCAATTGATCTAATATACGAAGAAGAGCCGAGCACAAGTAACCGGAATGAATATTCCAGAACCAATCAAAACAACGGTAACGGATATCATTTTAATGGCAGTGGACAAAACCTACACAGTTGGCATACGTATGCGACAAGGCCAAATAATGGAACCTGGAATTACGGAAATCGGAAGAATTCGGCGCCACAGAGACGTGAAGACCGAAGGTATAGTACAGATTACGGTCCACGCCGGTATAGAAATGATAGAAATCACGTGAATGATTGGTCAGGCCCGCGTGATGAAAGGCGGCACACAAATGAAAATTAGAATAGTTACAGTAATAGGAATGACAGACCAAGGAGGAATAACGACGGCCGGTCGCAAGAAAATGTTGCAAGCAGCGGTCCGGAAACTAATTGGCGACAGAATAACCACTCAGTACACTTTGTAGAGGTAACGGACAGTACTGAAGCAACGCCTTTGTCTCCCCCGGTAAACAACAATCGGTCGTAATGAGCCCCCACCGGCCGACCGATTTGACAACAGGGGGCACAAATAAGCACACATTACATCTTAAACAATTATTTTTAAGATATGATCAGGATGCGACCGTAGAAGATGATCTATGTGAAGAAGAGATGAAAGCACCGGACAAGGTAAGTGACCTCGTGCAGGCTGTAATAACAGCTAAGATAGGAACTATAATTACCAACGTAATTTTAGATACAGGCGCATCTACGAATATTATTTCTAACAGTTTATTTAAAGAAGTTTCGAAAGTATTAAAAGTACCAGTGTTGCCAACGGAGAATTGTAAAATCTTGACAGCTGTAGGTAACAAGTCAAAAAGTATTAAGTGGCAGACGCAAATACCTGTTACCATTAGCGATGTCACGATAAACTGTACATTCTTAATCGTTGACAAGTTAATCGTCAATTGTATTTTAGGCATGGAAGTTTTCCGGCAGTATAAAGTGAACATCGACATAGGCAGTGGACTTCGCCATTTCCGAGTGGGCAGTCGTAGTGTGAAGGTCAATCTTGTAAAGTCAACAATAGATCGTAATGGCCAATTACAGAAACAAGCTGAAGTAAAATTAGTTTACCCACAAGTTTTATTGATAGATATTCCTTTTCCCGAACAATTAGACACGGAAATAATTAACGAACAGGCCGCCCACGAGAAGGTAGGAAAATCCACTTGTCTTTCAGAAACTCAACAAAATGAACTAGCAGATCATATTTATGAATACCGAGACGTTTTTAGAAAACAGCCGACAATAATCAAAAAGTAAGAATACAAAATGGAAGTCTACCCACATAAAACGTACTGCCATAAATCATATGCGATACCATGGGCAAAGAAGGAAGCGGTTCGCAAAGAAATAGATAGAATGGTTCTGTGGAAGGTGATAGAACCTTCGCATTCACCGTACTGCAGTCCCATCCTAGCTGTCAGCAAACCTGACGGGTCAGTCAGATTAGTACTTGATGCGCGGGAAATTAATAAGATCATCGTACCAATACGCACTAGGCCGGAGAACTTAGATGAGCAATTGCTTAAATTTCATGGAGTGAAGTATTTAACATCCGTTGACATGAAGGCTTCGTATTGGCAAATAGCCCTACATAGTGATAGCAGAAAATATACTGCGTTCATTCATGCTGGCAGAAGCTATCAATTCCAAGTACTGCCATTTGGACTCAACGTGAGTGCTGGGGTGTTTATAGAGGCTTTAGACAGAGTATTGGGTCCAGAACTGATTAGCAAAGTCACGTTGTATGTAGACGATCTCTTGATAGCCACGGAGACCTGGCAAGAGCATGTAGAATTGGTACACAAAGTGTTCCAAAAGTTCCGAGAATATGACGGCACAGCAAATTTTAAGAAGTCCGAATTCGGAAGGGATCGAATAAAATTTTTAAGCCACATTATTTCACCAGGTGGAATTTTACCAGATCCAAAAAAGCTTGATGCCATAAAATATTTCCCCTCACCACAAATACGTAAACAATTGAAAGCTTTTCTGGGGCTCACGTCATTTTTTCGAAAATTCGTGCCCAAACAGTTACTGAATAGTGATTCCCTACTCAACCGTTTAAGGAAAAACCACACATGGTTGTGGACAGAAAAATGTGAGGAAGATTTCGTAAAAATCAAACAGGCACTCATAAACGCACCCATTCTGAAGCATCCTAACATGAACTACAACTTTTGTTTGAGCACGGACGCCTCATGTCAGGGATTAGGCTCTTGTCTGTTCCAGTTAGTAGATGATAATGGAAAACAGAAAGTAAACATAATTAGTTTTGCCAGTAGAACGTTAACGGAATGTGAAAGAGCCTATTCGGCAACTGAACTTGAAGCGTTAGCTGTAGTGTGGGCTTTCCGCAAGTTCCAGTACTATCTCTGGGGAAGGCATACACGAGTGTTTCGTGACCATCAAGCACTATCGTTTTTACGCACATGCAAATTGTTGCACAAACGGATTGCACGTTGGTGTTTATTCCTCCAGGAATTTGATTTCGAGATAGTTTATATCAAAGGTGAACAGAATGTAATTGCCGACGCATTATCGCGCTTGCCACAAGGTTTGAGCGAGTTCAATGAATTGATCGAACAGACTTCCGATTTTAGAGTTTTTCTGATGCATGATGGCACATTTCAACCGTATTACAGAAAGATGTGTAAAGACATGAGCAAACTACAAAAGGAAGACAATAGATGGAGACAAGTTATGCAAAAACTGCAGGCAGATGACAATAGTACATTGAAACAATATTACACAATGTCAAACGATGTTCATTTCTACAGGCGCAATCCACAATCCAACACCTGGTGTGTCTGCATCCCGGAAGAATGCACAGACAATTTGATAAGACACACACATAGAGTATGGGGACACTATGGGGTATCAATATGTACAGCGAAAATATCAACGTATTGTTACTTCCCGAACCTCAGACGCAGGATTGAACAAATAATAAAAAAGTGTACAGTATGTCAGAAGGTTAAACATCTTAATAGATCTTGTTTGGACGTATTACACCCTATCATTCCAACTAGACCAAGAGAACTAGTTTCCGTGGACGCAGCAGGACCATATCCACGAGCTAGGGGAGGAGTTAGATATGTGATCGCATTTTATGATGTCTTCACGAAGTACTTAAAAATGTATGCTATAAAGGCAGTACTGTTGGGATCAATAATTAAACGCATGATAGAAGACTACATACCAATAGTGGGAAAACCGAAAATTATATTAACTGATAATGCAACAAACTTCACTAGTAATAAATGGAAAACATTTCTCGAATCTCAAAACATAAAACATATATTGGTATCCAAATTTCACCCAGAATGGAGCCTGGTTGAGAGAAATTTTAAAGAATTTAATCGCTTTATAAGGACTTATATACCAAATAAACAGACAAAGTGGGTGGAATACATAGCCCCCTTTCAGCATATTGTAAATAATTTACTTCATACTTCAACAGGCTTTACACCTACAGAGTTAATGTTTCAAGGCACAGAACTTGACGAATGGGCTAAACCTTTACCTAAATTAGCCACAAAGGAAATAACACTAGACGAAAAGGTACGTCAAGCATTACTACAGATGGAAGAACAAGCAGAAATAAGGAAAAAACAATTCAACAAAAAGATAAGAAAAGTTACAGAATTTAACATTGGACAGGAAGTACTATTACGTACCCACCCAAAACCCTCTAAAATTAAGGCATTAAACAAAAAGTGGCAGTTGTTGCATGATGGCCCTTTCATTATAATAGACAAACCCCACCCAGGATGTTATCTGTTAGGTAACACACGAACGGGCAAGATGAAAGGGCTATACCCCCACAAGGATATCAAGCAATTTTTTCATTAAAGGTTATATATTATTTTAGCAAAATTGAAATTATACAACCTTGGATCACATAGTAAAATTGCTGTCATTAACCTAAGAAACTTGCGAAAAAAAAAAACCTTTAAGTCCGGTGTCGTAGTTTAAGAAGTACATTGAAAAAGACAGTCAGTTAGTGAAAAACATGCATTAAACTAGAAAACATAACTGAAATTTCAGTTAAACATCGAAACTAGTAATCAACTGGGGGCATATGCCAGCTGAACAACGCATAGTTAACCACACCTAATGAAACATGTGTTACTGTGAGTCTTTAACACTATAAAATAAACCATACGGTACTTTTGTAGTGTAACTCAGTTATTTAAGAGAGAGGAACGAAGACAAATTAGCGCGAAGGTCAGAGTTTGTTCGCTTGAGACGAGCAAGAAACCACGCGTCGAAGTTGCAATCCAACGCGCAGCTCATGAGCACGCGATAGCTGCATGTCAAGACGAGGTCATTGGCCGCGCTGTAGGCAGCGAGCCGGGGAGAAATCTTCCCCCTACCCTGTCCGGTCAGCTGAGTGTATACAAAGCGCGAAGGCGCATGCGCGGTCGAGTCCAGGCGTCACGTGACTATTACATGATGGTGGCTATCACGAATAATGTTCACCAGCAATGCAGAGTTTTCCCCGCGCCTACAGTCCACTCGTGGTACATAAGCGCGCTTGCGCGGAACGTTTAAAAGTTTTGAGACCATGCTTACTATGAGACACAGAGATGAAAGCCATTCAAAAACAAGAAAGAAAATGGTACACAAGTCTTGTAAATAGTAGTTTAGAAAATTTAATTATAAGCTGGGACTACGTAATAAAAGTGAACATGCAAGTACATGCTGGTCATGGACGGCATTGTAATATTATATTATACTGAGTAAAAATCTTAGCTCGTACGGAAGGAGAAAGAAAATAAAAAATAAATAAATAAATAAATAATGCAGATATATAACCGAAAGAAAGGCTATGTACACGAGAACAACACGCAATTACATATAGGAAAAAAGCAGCAAAGAGGAAAGAAAAGAGGTAACACATGCATTTACATTACACAGTAGCGTGTGATTTTCGGAATGAACAACAAGGCAAACGCGTTAATTTTTGTGACTTAGCACAAGCTTTAAAATAGGAAAATAATAAACAGATCTATGCAACGTGAGTAACGAACTGAATCGCCCTCAAAACAAATACCTAGGGTTTATAGTGGGAGAAACACATTAACGTTAGGAAACACCTAAAGCACTCAGAAAACAACTTTGTAGAATATATAAGCTATACACGAGGGTACATGTACGAAAGCTGAAGTGTAAAGGAGGAAAATAGGGAATGTTGCGCATTAATGGGCTGTAAGGCAGTTATGTATGTAAGAAGAAATATTTAGTTGTAAGTACTATTAGTATAAGGGACGATGCTCAGCACACCCTGAATTATTTTGGAATATTGAAGGAATGGTGCAGGGTACCGAAAAAGGGCCCCACCAGCAAAGTGTATATTATAGTGGTAGATATTTTTTGTGTATAAACGTATGTATGAATGTGTGAAAGGCGAAAGAAGCTCTGTACATGTACGGAACTTAAACAACGTAGAAGTGTATAAGGAAAATTAAACTGTAAGACAACCTCGTATAAACAGGTATACCAAACGTCAAGAAACAACTTAATTAAAACCGTAAGACTCTACGAGTTTACGAGGAAATGCGAAAAACCTGATACAAAGTGCAACATTAGCGATGCTTCATTCATGTATGCAAAAGGAAGGTATGAATTACTTTACCCACTTGAAACATGAAGGGAAAAATCATGTTAAAATTATATCTTTCATACATATAACGATTTACAGTCACAAAGAATGAAAATGATATCGCCGCTAAACGAGAAACAGGTAAGTAGTGTGATCGACGACCTGTAAGCAAAGGAATCGTCTGTAAAATGAATTATGAACAAAAACGTCATAAAGAATTTCATGCTGCACTATGAAAGTCTGATTGTTCTTGTACATAGATTTTCATGACAATCGATGCATTAAAATGTCTGTATTGTTTCTCCCATGATAACACAAGACGCCTATAAGCGCACTTTAATTGAAGATGATACACGCAAACAAGGGCGTGCCTCTATTATGAAACTCTGTACATAGTAATAGTAGTAACACCCTGAACTTCAAAATTTTATGTTTATATGTCCACGTTAAGGTAGGAAGTTTTATTAGGGTTAATGATTTACAAGCACACCAGAATGTGCTTACGCCCAAAACACTGTACATATTAGGGTTATGCTGCATATAAATGATTATTTCGTGCATTTTCAGATTTTATACGCAAAAAACCGCAGCATCCCTTCCCAAGCTTCAGTGGAGCGGCTACAGGTGTATTCTCTGCATGCTGATGCATGTCGTTGCGTATGAAGAATACGTAACGGAGGTAAACCTTAACTTATACTCGAGTTAAAGAAGGAAAACAAAGGACTTGTTCCTTCTAACAGATTAGTGGAAAAAGGCGAGTGTGTGTGTCAGTAAAATCCAAGACGAAGAAGCCACTATGAGTGGTCAAAAATTTTTTCAATTTTAGTCGATAGTTTTTTCCTGTAGTTAATGTAAACAATGTATTGTATGTATTATATGTTATTCCATTGTATGTGATGTATTTTGTATTTCATGCCAAGTCCCGTGACTTACAAATTATGTACATTGACCAGAAGTATTAAGGGGAATGAATCTCAGTACAATAGGTAAAAGGGGTTAATGCGAAGAAAAAAAAGTGTAGTGAAAAGGAAGTTTCGATCGCAATACTCGCGGTTAAAGTGGTGTGTGTAGAAATTAAAATTGTGCAAAGTAGTGCTACGTTGCAAGTGTCAGCGAGCCTAAACAAGTGACATCGAAAATTGAAGCTTGTATCGTCAAACGACCCATGGCGTCACAATAGGAAAGGACAATGCCAAACAAGTTTGACATGGTACGCTTCTTACCTGGAGTTGCATCGACGGGATCGTCCTCCGCCTCGCACATAGTGTGGTGTGTTCTGCGGGGCACATATTCCAGTGTACCTCGTCGTATCCAGTCTAAGTACTGGAAGGAACTACAAAAAGCACACGCATGCTGAGGTTCGGAAGTCTCGACGGTACCCGCACGTCGGTGTATATTCAGTGCACGGGCGCGCGCATTCAACCAACGTCGCCAGCTAACGGACGACCAATCAATCAGGCGCACGTATCACCCGCCCATATTCAACACTGGGCCTAGCGAACAAAGCTCGTCGCCCCAGAATAAATACAGAAGGCAATACAAGGACTTAATTTTCACCTCTGATGAGGAAGGAAACATTAGTAAATAACGTTGTATTCATTGTATATTTTATTGTACAAACTTTACCACATGATGTCGTTTTCTCAGTATTGACCAAAACTTTGTATATTAGGATTAAGGTTTGTAAATATTAGCGTAAGTATACCAAAAACTGACACACACTCAGTAATACCAAAGAATTCACAGTGCCGTGAAAATGAGACAATAGAAATGAAGTTTGAAAATAAAAGACCCCCAAACCTATCAATTGCAAGGTCGACTACTGTATCCTGTCAACCAAATAAAATTTTCTAGTGACAGTATACAGTAGGGGGGCAGTTGTAATGACACATTCCGACGCAGAGACGTACAATACCTTAAAGGCTGCGCCAAAGATTGAATTGAGAGGCATGTAGGTTATAATCTTTGTAATGTTCACATTGGATTTTCTTTTGTTTCATACTCCAAGAAGGAGCTAAGGGACACTTTCGATTGTTGCCTCGTGGAGGATGGACGTAATTTTTGGTGTCTGCGGAAAGGCAGCCATATTGTTAGTAATTATGGTTTGTGCGACGAGCAGAGCAAGTCTTATTGTCTTGTGAACAAAAAAATAGTGAGAAGTATCGAAGTGTTACGAAAATTATTTAAAGCAACGTAGCTTTGTATTCCTTGGTTTCCACCGTCTTCGTGAAGTGAACCGATGCCGACTTAGGAAGATACACACGGTCAACAAAGAGAAGAGCTTCGATGGCGACTGAGGAATTAATATTGTGGCAGAAGGACTAATTCTACGTCTAAGGTGAGAACTCTGATTAAATCAACAATGACGTAGAATTCAAAATGTAATTAATCGGAATGGTAAATTATATTACAGGCATATTTCACGCAGCACTGTATTTGTCCGCATTCAAGCCGGTCAATGCAATCCGTAAAAAAGCCTTTCAAAAATTCTAAGGTTAAAAAACACAATAAAAACGAAATGTTTTTTTATTTATTTCGCCACAAGTCGGACGCACTTAGGTGGCACTTAGTTTTCAAGTAAGATTTTTTTCTTCGTGCTACTCCCTAGATTGTTGCCACTGCACGAAAAAAAATTGCTGCTTGTAACGTGGGATTCATAGGAAAAGAGGAATAATTTCAGTTCCAAAGAAAGCAGGTGCTGCCAATTGTTAATATTACCAAACTATCAGTTTAATAAGACATTGTTGCAAAACACTAACACGAACTCTTTACAGAAGACTGGATAAAGTGGTAGAAGATGACCTCGGTGAGCATCAGTATGGATTCCAGAGAAATGTAGAAGCTCGCGAGGCAATACTGACCCTACGACTTCTCACAGAAAATAGGTTAAAGAAAGGAAAACCCACTTTTATAGCATTTGTACACTTAGAGAAAGCTTTTGACATTGTTGACTGGAACACTCTCTTCGAAGTTCACAGTGTAGGAGGGGAAAAACATAGGGAGCGAAAGTCTATTTACAGCTTGTACAGTAATCAGACGGCAGTTTTAGGGGTCGAATGGCATGAGAAGAGAACGCGACAGGGTTGTGGCATATCTACTATGTTATTCAATCTGTTTGTTGAACAAGCTGTAAAAGAAACAAAAGAAGAATTTGGAGTAGGAATTAAAGTCGAGGGATAAGAAATAAAAGGTATGAGGTTTGCTGATGACATTCGAATTCTCTCACAGACAGCAAAGGACAGGGCCTTGAACGGAATGGACAGGGCCTTGAAATGAAGATATAAGATTAACATCAGCAAAAGCAAAACAAGGATAATGGAATGCAGTCGAATTTAGTCAGGAAACGGGACACTTAAAGTAGGATTTTGCCATGTGAGCAGCAAAATAACTGATGGTAGCCGAAGCAGAGAGGATGAAAAATGTAGACTGGCAATGACAATAAAAGCGTTTTTGAAGAAGAGAAATTTGCTAACATCAAGTGTACGTCCAAGTTTCAGTAAGCCTTGCGAAAGTATTTGTATGGAGTGTAGCCGTGTATGGAAGTGAAGCATGGACGATGAACAGTTTATACGAGATGATAATAGAAGCTTTTGAGATGTGACACTACAGAAGAATACGGAAGATTAAATGGGTAGATCATGTAACTAATGAGGAAGTACTGAATAGAGAGCAAAGAGATTTATGGCACAACCTGACTAGAAGAAGAGATCGGCTGGCAGGTCACGTTCTGAGACATCAATGGACCACCAATTTAGTGCTGGTGGGAACTTTTGGGGAGGGGAGGGGAATAAAATTGTAGAGGGAGACCGAGAGATGAATACAGTAAGAATATTCAGAAGGATATAGGTTGCAGCAGTTACTCGTCGATAAAGAGACATGCACAGGATAGAGTAGCATGTAGAGCTGCTTGTAACCAGTCTTCTCACAGAAGACCGCAACAACAACAGGAAAAGAGGAAACCCTGCTCCAAGTCCCTAAATGTGAAAAAGGTCTTACATTTTATATCATACCCCGTGGTCTAGGGGTGGCGTCTATGGTTAGTATTAAAAATGTCCTCGTTACCGGATTCAAAACACACCACCGCTTCAATTTCGAATAATAATCAGCATCGACGTAAGAAGTCACCCTCATTCTGCCAACGGCACTGTCAAAAAGGGCCGAGGAACGGCACTCACTTGATCTTAGGGTTGAAAAGTGCCCCTGAAGGGGAAGCATCAGCACTGATCAACGGCAAGACGATGCAGAAGGCAATGGAAATCACTGCATTAAAGACGCATAATGTGTATCCTTAGGACATGTGGCCTGTAATTGAAAAAGTGACATGATGATCTCTCCATTGACAAGACTCGGGAATACACCCCCATAACGTTCTACGAGTCGAGGCGTGGAATGTTAGAAGCTAGGAAGTGGTAGGAAAGCTAGAACATCTGAAAAAGGAAAGATATAGTGTGGATCAGTGAATTGAAATGGAGAGAGAATAAGAATTTCGGTCAGATGAGCATAGTGTAGTATCAATATCAGCAGATATTAGTACAGTGGGAGTAGGATTTGTTATGAATAGAGTATCAGTATCAGCAGATATTAGTACAATGGGATTTGTTATGAATAGAAAGGTTGGGCTGAGAGTGAGCTATTGTGAACAATTCAGTGGTATGGGTGTTGTCATCAGAAACGACAGCAGACCAGCACCTACAACTAAGTTCAGGTACACATCCCGACGTCGCAAGCAGAAGTTGAAGAGATGGAGAAAGTGTTTGAGAATATTGAAGGCGTAATGCAGTACGTAAAGGGAGATGAAAATCTAATATTCATGGGAGAATGGAATGCGGTTGTAGGGGAAGAAGTAGAAGAAAGTGTTACGGGAGAATATGGACTTCGTAATAATAATGAGAGAGGAGGAGGACTAACTGAGCCCTGCAATAAATTTCAGCTAGTAATACCGAACAGTCTGTTCAAGAGTCATAAGAGGAGAAGGTATACTTCGAAAAGCCCAGGAGACACGGAAAAATTTTAGTTAGATTACATCATGGTTAGACTGAGACTCCGAAATCAGATTTTGGATTGTAAGACATACGCAAGAGCAGATAAAGACTCAGATCTTTATGTAGCAGTGATGAAGACCAGGCTGAAGTTTGAGACATTAGCCAGGAAAAATCAATAAGCAACGAAGTTGGATACGGAAGTACTAGGAATGAGGAAGACGTACTGGAAGATCTCTAGGGCTGTAGATACTGCAATAAGGTACAACACAGTAGGCAGATAGTTGAAGAGGAAGGGACTCTCTAAAATGGGCAATCACAGGAGTTGCAAATAAAACCATAGGTACAAAGAAGGTAACTGTGAAGAAAACGAAGTTAACAGAATAAATACTTCAGTTGATCAACAAGAGAAGAGAGTACAAAAATATTCAGGAGAATTCAGTTATACAAATATGCATGTCGCCCAGGAATGAAATTAATAGGATGTGCAGGGAAGCAAAGACGAAATGGCTGTATGAAAACTGTGAAGATACCGAAAAATAAAAGATTGCCGGAAGGATAGACTCAAGATATAGGAAAGTCAAAACAACCTTTGGTGAAATTATAGGCAGGGGTGATGACGTTAACAGTGTAACTGGAATTCCACAATTAAATGCCGATGTGACAGCGGATAGGTGGAAACAGTACATTGAAGGGCTCTATGGGTGGGGGGAGATTGGTCTGATGTGATAGAAGAAGCAACACCAATCGATTTAGAAGAGGTAGGGGATCCAGAATCAGAAGTTAAGAGAGCTTTGGAAGAAGTAAGATCAAATAAGGTAGAAGGGATGAATAACATTACATCGGAATTTATAATGTCATTAGGGAAAGTGCTACACAACGTCTATTCATCTTGGTGTGTAGAATGTATGAGTCCCACATATTTCCGATCCAGCATCAGAATCAGAAGTTAAGAGAGCTTTGGAAGAAGTAAGATCAAATATGGTAGAAGGGATGAATAACATTCCATCGGAATTTATAATGTCATTAGAGAAAGTGCAACACAACGTATATTCATCTTGGTGTGTAGAATGTATGAGTCCCACACGTTTCCGAAGACTGGAAGAGCTGACAAGTGGGAAAATCATCACACGGTCAGCTTAACAGTACCTGCATCGAAGTTTCTGATAATAATAATCGACGGAAGAATGGGAAAGAAAACCGAGGATCCGTTAAACGACGATCATTTAGGCTTTAGGGAAGAAAGAAGCAATTCTGTTGTTGCCTTTGATAATGTAAGAAAGAGTAAATAAAATCAAGACACGTTCATAGGGTTTGTCTATCTGGAAAAGGCGTTCGGAATACCAAATGCTGCAAGATCTTGGAGTTTTTAAGAAAAATAGGGCAAGTTGTAACGAGAGACGGATAATATGCAACAAGAGACAAGGTATAGCAAGACTGGAAGACCAAGAATGAAGCACTGGGATTGAAACAGGAGTAAGACAGGGATGTAGTCTTTCGCCCGTAGTGTTCAATCTACACACCGAAGAAGCAAAGATGGAGATAAAAGACAGGTTCAGAAGTGGAATTAAAATTCAAGATGAAAGTATATCGATGATACGATTCGCTGATGAGATTTCTATCCTTAGTGAAAATATAGAAGAATTACATTATCCGCTAAATGGAATAACCAGTCTGATGAGTACAGAATATACAATGGGAGTAAATCGAAGAAAGACGAAACTAATGTCGAAAATTCGGTGGACTGATAAGGTAAGGAATGAAGAGGCTCTAAGGAATATGAAAATATTAAGAGGATCAGGGAATGACTTCCATGGTATTAGAGGGAGCTGTAGAGGGTAAAAACTGTGAATGAAGACAGAGATTATAATACATTCAACAAATGATTGAGAAAGGAGGTGGCTACTGCTGCTCTGAGATGAAGAGGTTGGCACAGCAGAGTAATTTGTGACGGACTGCATCAGACCAGTCAGAAGACTGATGACAAAAACAGAAGAAGAAATCAGAATAGTACAGTGAATCAGCTGATTAACCAGTTATTAAGAACATGAAATTTAAAGTTTTTCTGTTTACTTAAAAAATTAAATCTACAACATCTATACGGCATTTTTTTGTGAGCCAAATACAATTAGAAAATCAAATTTCCTTGTCAAATTCTTATTCTGACGCCCTGGAAAATTATGGCGTTATTCGAATAAGCCTTGTCGTTATTTGTAAACAATTAATTGTAGTCACTCACGGACTTGACGTCTTTTGCTTCCGGAACGTTCAAAGCTTCCAGGTCATTGAATAGTTGTGGAATATTTATGAAATCTTTTCATGTCACCGTGAAGGATGTTTCTTAAGCAACCTGTCACTCAAGTCAATCTCTAAAGAATGGTCTCGTTCTATTATACAAATTGTTCGAATCAATTATTGATGAATTCTTGGTTTGATCTTTAATATTTCTTTCTAATTTTTCCGCCTCGTGATTCATCCACGGACAATTTTTATTTTGGAATCAGAAGACAAATGACGATCATAGAAAGCAAAGGTAACATACGAGTATTCACTACACAAGTACCATAAATGAAATCCATATACGGTGCTTTGGCTGCAGGAGTGTCAGTGAATCACGTTTCGACTTTCACGATGACAAGGAAAACAGAAATATCACAGACAGCATTTACTTTAGTTTTGATAATTCAAATTCACCACAGAAAGGAAACATTTACTATCCACACTGCCAAATGAGAGCCCAGAGAACACGAAATGGGCACTTCACGACATGATTCTTCGCCAAGAAAGACTGTAGTCATCTCTAAAACTCCCTATAATACTCTGTTGCTTGTTGGTCAGTATCCTGAACAAGAGGTATACTCGGAACACATCGACTTTATCGATGTATTGGTTGACTTTTTTGCATATCTGTGGTAAGATATTATGGGACCAAACTGCTGAGGTCATCGGTCCCTAGGCGTACACACTACTTAATCTAAAACTAACTTACATGAAGGACAACACACAGACATGCCCGAGGGAGGACTCGAACCTCCGACGGAGGGAGCCGCTCGGACCGTGACAATGTGCTTGAGACCGCACGGCTACCCCGCTCGGCGTTGACTTTATCATACTGAGTTTCCAGTTTAGACTTTATTAATAGCAATTCTAAACCAACTGCTTTTCAATTTATTTTAAAGATTTTTGTAGTCCTATCTGTGCTTCTACAACCCATCTGTTCCTCATTACATTTTTGAGAACTATTTCTCATATGTGTTCTATCGTACCGTATTTGTTAATGATGATAGTAATTTACCACTCTAATGGACGGTAGAAACCTGCAACTTCTTATTCTTAAAGAACGTCTTTGATTCCAATAGCCTTTTTCTCGTGGAGTTTCTCTCGGGGTTTGTGAATGTAATGTAAATCTTACATGCCTTGACCTGGAGCTTCTATCGTAGCTGTGAGGATGCAAACTGCCTTCCTATCACTGATCCAACGTTTGTCAACGGCAACTGCAAGACTGGGTGTTGCTGATGCTTCACATCCTCTTTTTCGTTTTGCTTACGTTGATGAATTTTTCGACACATCACAAGCAGTCGATATTCCTGGAACTTCCTTGATCTCAATCTGATTCAGTTCTGCTTGAACATGACGTCATCAGGGTGGTAAGTGTTTGTGAGAAAAGATGATCAGAAAGATCTGAATAACATTAAGTTAAACGACAGAAGCATAAATAAAATTATCAGTATAGAGTGAGAAGTGAACTTTTCTGTTATATTATTTTCATATGTGTTCAGGTTATAAATCCATAAATAAACAACAAATTGTACAGTTTCACTTTTGCTTCGTTCTCGTCCCTTCCCAGCAGTCTCTGCTCACAAGTAGCTAGTGATCGATATCCTAGTAATCCTTTCAATCACTGGTTGATCAAAATCTGTTTGTCTTCTTCGTTCTTCGATAGTGACAATAATTAAGGCATTAGCATGTAAAAAAAAAAAAGGAGCCCGCTGCGTCAGTCTCAGTCAGCGGATGCGGTGTGGAGGGGCATGGTGTCAGCACACCGCACTCACAGCTCTTGTCTACGTTTAGACCTTGGAGCCACTACCTCACAATCAGGTAGCTCCTCAGTTGGCAGCACAAGGCTGTGAGTGGACCGCCGCTCCAGTCCCCCTTTAACGAAAAGTACCTGTCACTACCGTGAATCGGACCAGTACCTCCCACATGAGAGTCTGTCGCGTTGACCACTTTTTTCCGAAAGGAACTTCCCAGTGCCGAAAACGAGAGTGGGACCAAGTGATCAGGTATCACAAACCGTGGCCTAGCCACCCTGCCCCATCCGCCATGGTATAAGCATGACCGAGGCGACTGGAAGAATGGCTAGTGAAATACGTAAACCCTGGATGATATGATTACCATAAACATGTTCCCAAGAGTCCACAGGGTTGGGGCGCTGGAGGATTGCCACATCAGCCGCACACGGAGAGTGACGTGTTAGTTGGTCTTTTGGGCGCCTGGGTCGTACTGAAGTAGCTTCCGATGATTAATGCACCCTGCCGCCCAGAGAGAGAGTCGCGACTACCTCGGTGAAGAAAGTCTAACGTTCGTGGTGGTGACGTGAACTAGATGGCGCGTGGGCACTGATAATCCTCACGCCATGAAACGTAACAGCCACGCCGGCCGCGGTGGCCGAGCGGTTCTAGGCGCTTCAGTCCGGAACCGCGCGACTGCTACGGTCGCAGGTGCGAATCCTAGCTCGGGCATGGATGTGTGTGATGTTCTTAGGTTAGTTAGGTTTAAGTAGTTCTAAGTTCTAGCGGACTGATGACCTCAGATGTTAAGTCTCATAGTGCTAAGAGCCAGCCAGCCGTAACATCCATACCTCTGGCATGAGGGAGATATCGTCACGTAAAAGACTCGTTCCCCACTACCAGCAGGGGAAGCACGGGAGACATGTGCCGTAAAGCCTTGGGGAGCACAGAAAGTTCTAACATGCACCTCCTGAAGTAGATCAACATCAATGTCAGCAGCATGCAGCATTTCATGGTATAATGCCAGTTTATGGCGTGCGCAAATGGTACTGGCATTGACGGAGGCTGCGCGATAAATTTGAAAAGCTGCCTTCGCCAGGACGACGGACAATGCAATCATGGAAGGAAACACTGGGAGCAGGCTGTTAGGGCGCCTTGGAAGGGTACGCTACTGTAATTGGGAGAGAGCCGAGCCCCACCGACGGGGTTCTGTCGATCCGTACACCTACATAATATCCTTCGCATCGACGGCGTCCACCAGGAGACAGACGTCTCACTAGTCCGCTTCTGTGGAACACTATCAAAGATGTACCCACAGGTAATGTCAGACACAGAAAGGGAGCTAATCGCATCAGACGCGGGCAGGATAAGGTGTCCTTAGATGGATACTGACTGGAGTCGGAGACGTGGAGAGACGTCACGTCGCCCGGTGAACGGCGTCACAGGAAACCACGTCATCAGTAGGAGGATCGTCAACCTTAGCACACGTATGATGCAGGCAGTCGTAAGTGCGTCTTCGGGAGAAGTCGACACCAGTGCTGACTGATGCAGAGTGGGCGCAGCCGGTAGCCCAGAGTCGGACGCGTAAGATAGGGTCAACACAGTGGGCGTCGGAGCGACAGCGACGTCTCCGATCGGCGTCTTTACTAATCTACATCAGAGACATTCAGAACGGACATGTCCTTTCTGGCCACAACCTCAAAAAGTGCGCGGTTGGCCACTGCACATGACGACAACCCTGCAGGCGACAGTAACAAAATAGGAAGGCATGTGATCCTCAGCTTTTTATCTGACAGACACTACTGAAGACATGATAGGTTCCTAACGTTTTCCAAGTTTCAGCAACGTAAGTGACGAAGTTTCCGTAACGTCTAGAGGCGGTCAACCCAGCATCCGACGGCACTTCAAACAGAAGTTAGGAAACTCTGAACTTTCGGAGGTCAAAACCAGCGTGATCTACCACGACAGTCCTTATATGGACGTAAGAGTATCCGAACATAAAGTCATTATCAAAATGGTTCAAATGGCTCTGAGCACTATGGGACTTAACTTCTGAGGTCATCAGTCCCCTAGAACTTAGAACTACTTAAACCTAACTAACCTAAGGACATCACACACACCCATGCCCGAGGCAGAATTCGAACCTGCGACCGTAGCGGTCGCGCGGTTCCAGACTGTAGCGCCTAGGACTGCTTGGCCACTCATGTCGAAAAGTCATTATCGTGGCGGCCCATAACGCAGGCGCAAAGCTCTTCATTCGCTAGATTTTTGTACACTGTAGTTCCGAAGATCGAAAATTGAATTCCTAGAACCTCTAGCGATGGGAGACGCATTTCGTCCCGTATAATCCGTTCTACTTCATACACCTTCGGTCGTTCACTTTCCAAAGAAAAGGTTAGTTTAAACGTGACTTGGCGGTAGGAAACCGCGATGATCCTTGATGCGGTCGGACTCCAAGAAAAATTGCTACGCAGAAGTAAACAAACGTGCTCGCTCGGAAGCAGCACAACAAGCGAGACGCAAGAAAGACGTGCTCGCCTCACCAGTGCCCAAGGCAGACTGATCACTCGGCTACGAAGGAGGACACATTAGATTTTTGCAGTTACCTCTTTTATTGACGCCACCTAATTTTGGTAAGCCTTTTATCAGTTCATGTGTCGGAATTCGTGCTTTCCCATATAAATCATCACTTCCCACACAGCATGTGTGGTAATTCGATGTTAAGTTACACTTCCGCAAATTCTAAAAGAAGACAGTTAACCTTTGTTTGACAGATGGTAGTTCGATTCCAGTTATTTCCCGACTAAATAAATTTTCACCATAAACGATCAACAGACGAAGACGTTGTCCTTGCTCCGACATCTATCTTGGCTCAAAAAGAGAAAGATTTCTGAGGAAGTCCGAGTAGGGTCATGAAAGAAACGTCCGACTATCTAGCCCTTCTGTATTTGTCTTTCACTGATAGGTCACGTGACCCAGCCAGTATGATCTGTGACATGAGAGCACATTCAGTTCCACGACTGAGATTAACGAGATGGCAACGTCGGTTAAGTAACTAATTCTTCTCGTAGAAGTAATATTTCGCATCGTTGATGGTTCTGTTTTCATGGATTTACCGATTTTAAAGGTACTAGGACATGCCTTCGTCTCATTCTATTCTGCCCAAACTTTCACGCTGCTCCTCTTTGTGTGTAATGGAACCGAAGAGGGGTGTATAACAGGAAGGGGGGAGACAGTAGCCCAGGTAAAATAATCAAATAAATTTTAAAAAAATGTGTGCTGTGTCGTGTGGCACGTTTGTGTTGCCCGCGGACAGAGCTAAGCTTTGATATTGATTGATTGATTTTGTACGGGCCGAACAGAAAATTGGTTATTTTTACGCTGTGAGCGTGATTCATTGTGTATATGCCATTGTAAAGAAAACTATCTCGCTGTTATTACGCTGTGAGCTTGGTTGATTTTGTATGTACCGTTACAGAAAAAACTATGACTGTGAAATTTGCGTAGGTGGCATTGTTGTGATTTGACAGTAGCGTTGCTATAGAAAGTAGTTGATGAGGGGAGTGCCAGTAGATGCACATCTACATCTACATCTGTACTGCTCAAGCTATCTTATGGTGTGTGGCGGAGGGTACTTTGTGTACCACTGTCACTTCCTTCATTTCCTGTTCCAGTCGCGGATGTTTTTCGGGACAGGGATTGCCGGTACTTTTGGGTGTGGTATCGAAACTCTCTAATATTATCTTCATTGTCTTTTTGCGAGATATCCGTAGAAGGAAGCAATATTTGTGTTGTCTTTTCTACGAATGTACGCTCTCGGTACTTTTAATGCTAACCGCACTGTGATACACAACACCTCTCGCGGAGCGTTGGCTGATCATCTCCGTGACGCTATCGTTCTTAATAAATGAACCTAAAATTATATTTAGTTGAGAGCTAATTTAAGTAAGACCTAATTAAGCCATATATTGTTATATTTTTTGAATTTTATGGTTTTATAGACAATATTAGCATGTGTTCTTCGATTTCAAATGTGGTGTTGAAATGTTCATTGAAGCTAAACTCGCCTTCTGTGTGTGTTTTGTCGTTTGGTAAAGAGCTGTGACAGATTTTCTGTTACATGCTCTTGAGCCCGTTGAAAGTTGCTGTGTTTATTTGCAGGTTCTTTCGTCAACCTCTGCAGCGACTCTCCAGCTCCACGTCGACGTAGTGTAGCTGAAACATACTGTACAAATTAAAATGACTAGAAAGAATATTTACGCTCGAGTTTCTTCAAGTTATTTATCAGAATTGAGGTCTCGTTTATTTCTTCTTTGAACACAGCTTTTACTATCGAGTCGTAATACTTCATATTCACAATTTCACAATTATAAGTTCCCTTCGTCTTTATAAGAGGAACAACAAAATGGAGCCATTAACATTACACTCAACACCAGAGATAATAAAAAAATCAGAAATAATACAATGATAATGTTCGCTTTCCTTATGCAAGGAGCGCCTTCTTTGGTTCCTACACAGAGCACAGTATCTACCACAGTTATTTCCATAATAAAATGTGATATTACAGTGGCCTCCCCAGGAGTACAGCTGAGTAAGATACGAATCGATGCTGAACTCCCGCATCAGAAAATTGCAAGTTTACATTTCAGTTACTGAATGCAATGTTCTTTACATGTTTTCACGCCACATTACTGGTAATGTGTTAGTAACTTTACAATACATTGTCCTATGAACGTTGTTCATGCATGTCATGACTATATTTATGTATTAATATACATCTGTTTTTGCTTGTAGTTATGTAGGTTTAAGCGTTGTGTGATGTTTACTACGTTTCATTACAGTTCTCCATACTGGAAAAAACTATTCTGGATTATAGCTTGCCTCCTCATTTGAGCATGGATGAAAGGAAAAACCAGCATCGATAATTGCAATGCGTGTGTGTCAATGTGTATTGATTGGAGTAATTATGTTCGCTGAATAACGTTCGATAAACTTTCGAGTGCCTTAGTCTTAATCAAATTACTTGGATAAGCGTCTGATATCACAAACATTGAACTTAGCATTATTCTGAATATACAGTTATTGTCTTCTGTTGTCGTGTCGGTGGTAGATGATGATGAAGTTGACGGGACAGTCGGTCAAAATCTAAACCGAAAGAAGACTTGCTCAGGATGGTCGTTGGATATGGACCGTAACCTTCCCTCGGTATGGTATGCGAAACAGCTCGACGATGGGACATGGAAAATTCACCGTAACAGGATATTCGAATTTTGACAGGAAATTTTTGTACACTGCGCCTGTAAGAAATTGATGACATCTTATAGAAAATTCATTAACACATGGAAAATCTGTGGTCCTTTGAGATTAGGATTCAGGTTTGCTTCAGAGAATCTTAGGAATTGTTAACGCAATTAATATATAATCTCTGGTCCGTATAAATTATCGAAAACCTCACAGCGCAATGTTCTTTCGATTATCATGACAATGTTTTTAGTTGCCGCTTCATTTAATAACTGTAGCACACCACTCACGGAAATGCAATGGTCTGTTAAGACACGAAAATTTGTTATAAATTAGTGCAAATTGGCTTGATCACAATCTATGACGCTGATTTAGCGATCGTGACAGATCACATTACGCCACGTGGTAGCTCAACTTATCACAATATTACAAGTTGATTAACCTTATTGAAACACGAGTTTCAATACAAAGTTCATGTTAATCACTGCACGAAGTTAGTATGTCATTATGTGTGTTTGAATGTTACTGCACAGCAGATCACATCTCTAAATTTTTCTGAGAAAACATTGTGTCTGAATGTCTTTTGATGGTACCACAGTTATTCCTGTACGCGGATGTCCTTACAATCTTTATTAAAAGTATGCTAAAGTATGCAAAATTACAATGGATACTTGCTTTGATTCTGGCTGCACCTTAGCTACTACGCCTTTGTATCTGCTCCACCCAGGTAATACTAAAATTAGCGAAACGCCCATATCACTGCCAATGCATCCAATTCTGCAGTCGTGTCTGCTCGTTCATAGTTTGGAAGTGTTCGACTTCTAAAAGCTATCGTGCCAAAAGTAGGTATTCCATCGACTAACTGAATCTGAAATACGCACTCTCCTACTACTCAGGATGATAACTCAGTCATTAACCCAAAATCTACTGTCAAGTATGGATGATGTAATACTGGTGCATTGACAAGAGTGATTTTTATGTTGTCAAATGCTGTCAGTCACTCAAGAGTCCACTGCCATGACACATACTTTTTTAATAAATTTGACTTGCTTGCTGGTGGGGCATTCTCTACTGCACTTATCTTGTTCCTCGTAGGTAAAATCCCATATGAAGAAATTAAATGTACATGGAATATGATATCTGTCAGTGCAATCCTGAACTTCTTGATGTCGGTAGTCACCACTGATTGTCGAAAATTTTCTAAGATATGTCTTAGAATATAATTGTGTTGCTTCCAAATTGACGTTGCAGTTAACATATCATCAAGAAACAGTGTATCCAAATCACGTAAGTTAGATCGCAATACAGTGTCTAGCGCAGAAATGAGTACATCTGAGCTAACATTAAGAGCGAATGCAAATATTGTAAATTGATAACTGTAGACTTTCGTCATTCCATGTCTAGTGCTACCTGTCAAAACGAAGATCTTAAATCTGTTGTGGTGATAATCTAGGCACCAGGAAACTTTAGAACTAACTCTTCTGTATTTGGAGGTTGTATCTCCACTCGAAGAAATATTGTATTTATTTCCCTGGCGGCCAGAACCAAACGTCACTCACAAGTGCGTCGGATACCTCGAGTAATGGCCTGAAGTCTTGACTGTTGGATAGTTCTGTAATGCCCCAGCTTAGCATTCGCTATATTTCTCGGTCGATGGCTGACCTTAGCGCCCATAGATAGAGTAATGTCTGTGACAGTACGTTTTAGGTGATTACACATTAAGATGACGTAGATATACTTTCATAATGCCTGGCTTCTCATCAAATAGCACGGTATATTCCCGTAGCAATTGTCTTAATTCTATATTTTGATTTGGATTTAGGCTATTAGATGCAGTTACCTTTTGGTTAATTTGATCTGATATTCTTAAACTAGAAGAACTGGTCAGTAAGCTGGTGATTCTCATGTCAGTATCACAAGTAACTATTTTTATTGCAATTCCTTGACAACAACGTCCATGTAATTCTTGTTTCTACACCAATTTGGCTGGCAGAGGAGCTCCGTCTTTAGTTAACAACAGTTTAATCGAGGCAAAGTTTATTATTTCATTCATCTCTCTCTGTAATTCATGCCCCAAAATTAAGTCCACAATAATATTAGGTACCACTATGACCATGAAATCAATAGCTCCATTAACAAAGTCCATTTTAATTCTCATGTGCAGTTTAATGGTACGAGAACGTGCTCCCGCAGCACCAAGTATCTGGCAGTTCGCCATAGGTAAGGGCGGAAAATTAGCTCGTTTCTGTAATTACTTCATAAAAGGTGTGGAGACAGCATTCACACTTGCGCCAGTGTCTAAGATTGCCAGAAAATTTAATCCCACAATACTAACTTTGACATCCGCTTGTATCATGTTTTTTGTTTTAGAATTACAGGTTTGGTCACCAAGCAACAGGCCGTCCCTAATGTAAGCTCCATGGCTATACCGCGTTATCCTAACACTACTGTTACAATTCCATTCACTTATCCAGATCAACCTTTCGGGGCAAAAGTTGGTAGCCTTTATTTTTCATGACACTAACTGGTAGGTATAGCTTGTTAACAGCAACATCAATAATAACAAGCGAATCATTTCTCCAATTTTTACTTGCCTCATTAGGATTCGCATTCCAATGTGATGTTGCTGGATTTTGTTGATAACCGGGATTGTAGCGCCTACCTCTTGTTCCTGTATTTATTGCCATGGTTATTACCGTTTCCTTTTCTTTAACTACTCACATTATTGCTCACCGCATTGTGAGAACCTCTTTGTAGATTCTCATCTGACTTTTACTGAAAGTTATTCGTATCCCCACCCGAGCAATTCTTTCTGTTTGAACCATTTTGGCCTCTGCCGTTGTCACCTCAGGCATTTACGTCTTCCATCAACACGTCTACTACGTCTAGTGCAGACAAAAATCCGTAAAAATTGATATCGCTGACATGCAATAATTTATTTTGAATGTCAAATGGTAGCTTCGCTTTTAATGTCCTAATAAGACCTTTGGCAGATACTGGTTCCGATAAATATTTCGTCTTATTATGGTACAGCTCAAGGAATCTACGTTGTTTACCTAACAGTGAATTGTTTGATTCCAGACTGTAGATCTGTTAATGGATTCTCTCTTGTAACGCAACAGATCAATATTTAGCAACAAATGCATTCTCGAATTCGGCGTATGTATTGCAAATTGCTGGAGCCTCAACTGCCCAAGGGCTCCGTCAACTAAGTCCTACTGACTTTCGGTCCAGATTCTTGGTAAAACACTTCTACATGACCTGATGAAAGCGACTAGGTTTGCAGTTTTCTTCTGCAGATTAAAAGATGGAAACTGACTATACTTAATTATTTTCTTCCATGTATAATGCTGCATAATCTCTCACATGATCTAGCATTACGCTGACTTGTGGTGATGTAGGTGATTTTGCACTTGCTCATATTGTTTAAAAGATTGTTGTGCAGAGTCTGGACTAGCTCTCTTTGTCATTCGTTCATTACTAGCAATGACCGAGTAAATATCCTGCAAAATATGACGTCGATTGTTCATTTACTGATGGACATATTCCATCTGTTTGTCTATAGGTACACACCATACAGAAAATTGTTCGTTTATTGGAGTTAGAGCTTTTTGCAAACATCTGAAAAATTCTCTGTTAACAGTATCTTTATCTGACATGACTTCAGTTACCACTGACCGACCCTTCTGTTCCAGAGTAGTTGTTAGTAGGATATTTATGTCTTCTAGCCACTGGTGGAGAAACTCCATAAACTGTTTTTCTTCTTGTGGGAATTGCATGTTGATAATATCACGCTGTCCACGAGTAACGTCTCCTACTGCTTGTGACAGCTCGGCAACAGTGTTAGTTAACTCATCTTGCACTATCTTTACGTTTTGGAACTCTATTTTTAAAGCATCAAATGCAAGTAGCCAATATTTGCGTTGATTACGGAATTGTCCGAATTCGTCAGCTAAACTTCTCTGTACACCTGAAATCTGTACAATGGCACAGTTAAGTACTATCTGTGATTCTATGATCTGATTTGGTAATGCTGTCTTAGTGGCCTGTATTTCTGACTGAAATGCCGCCTGACAATTGAAAAAATCGGTTTTCAATGCGGTTGACAGCTGTTCAATACGCTCCAGCGTTAATGTAAACGGATTCGCAACCTCCTCTACGTTCACCGCCTACTGAACATTTTGTTCCGTCTGTTGCGCCATTCTAGCGTGCCATCTTGTTTTAACTATACAAATGTTAATCTTCTACTCAGATTGTCGTAACCAGTTCAGAATGATCAAATCATTTGCAGTTGAGTCATAATCAGTATTTTCCCGCAATAACGTGCATGAGTTTGACTTTGAAACGGCACGCCAGAAACTATGTAGGAACATCGTCGCACGTGTAGTTGACACAAACAAATTTTTCACGCTGACTGCATGTACCTAAACGAACGACAGTGCCTATTTACTACTAATAATTCCCTTCTACACCCTTTAGTAGAGTTAACAGAGATAGAAATGAAATATACACCTGCTTCTCGTAGAATGCCGCGCAGTCGTCAGATGTTACAGTTACTGTGATCGTAATAGTTGCTCATGTCCATATATCTTCTCTGCAGTACTCCAGCAATCGTCCATGCAAAAGAAATACAATATTACTGCTTTATAATAGTAAAATACACAATATTGGCAACAATTACAATACGCTGTTTGTGTGGTGTGTGTATTTTCAGATTCAAGTTCAGTCCTCTCAATGGCAGACGTATTATATTGTCATTTTTTAAAAATTTTTGTGGTTTTATCGACAAGATTAGCATGCATTCTTGGTTTTCGAATGGAGTGTTATAATGTTCATCGAAACTAAAATCACCTTGCGTGTGAATTTTGCTTTCGTAATACGTTGGTAAAAGGCAGCGCATAGTTCTTGTAGCGTGCTCTGTTCAGTCACCGCGTTTATTCGGAGTCACGTTCGCCAATTTCCCCAGCGTCTCTCCAACTCAACGACGACGTAGTGTAGCTGAAACTTTCTAAAGCAATTAGAATGACCAGAAAGAGTAATACTTACGTTCGAATCTCACCTGCTGATTTATCAGAGGTGAGGACTCGTTTATTTCTTCTTTGAATACAACCTTTACTCTTACTATCGAGTTGTAATGCGTAATATTCACAATTATAAGTCCCTTCGTCTTTATAAGAACACAATAGAAGTCATCAGAATTATATTCAACAACAAAGAGATAACAAAAATCAGAAATAATACAATGATCAAGCTCGCTTTTCTTACCCAATAGGCAACGTCTTTGGCTACTTTCCGTTGCACAGTATTTGATACAGTTATTTCCGTAATTAAAAGTGATATTACAGCCAGACGGTTCTCTTCTCATGTTTTGCCTGTTCTAGGTATTTATTCGTGTAAGCCATTTTTAGTTGCCATTTTGGTGTACGTGGCCAAGGGTCATATATTGCGCACTGCTGTTGTTGTCCAAATAATCTTCAGCGCTATGGTCGCGGGTTCGAATCCTGCCTCGGGCATGGATGTGTGTGATGTCCTTAGGTTAGTTAGGTTTAAGTAGCTCTAAGTTCTAGGGGACTGATGACCTCAGCAGTTAAGCCCCGGAGTGCTCAGAGCCATTTGAACCATTTTTGAATCTTCATTGCGGCGAAGAGTAATTTTTTGTTATTCACAGAAGTAAGAAAAGCCATGAGATGGCGATATGAACATGTACGGTTGGCGGTAGTCTCGCATGCACAAGGTATAAAAGAGCAGTGCGTTGGGGCAGCTGTCACTTGTCTTCAGGTGATTAATGTGAAAAGGTTCAAAAAAAAAAAAAAATAAATAAATAAAATTGGCTCAAATAGCTCTCAGCACTATGGATCTTAACTTCTAAAGTCATCAGTCCCCTAGAACTTAGAACTACTTAATCCTAACTAACCTAAGGACATCACACACATCCATCCCCGTGGCAGGATTCGAACCTGCGAAACGCGCGGTTCCAGACTGTAGCGCCTAGAACCGCTCGGACACTCCGGCCGGCTGTGGAAGGGTATCCGATATGATTATGGCTGCACGATGGGAATTGACTGACTGAGTGGTAAGTGAAACAAGACTTATGGAACACTCCATTCCGGGAATCGTTAGGGAATTCAGTATTCCGAGGTCCACAGTGTCAAGCATGTGCCAACAACTATCAAATTTCAGGCCTTACCTCTCACCACGAACAACGCAGTGGCCTTCGCATAACAACCGAGAGCAGCTGCGTTTGCGTACAGCTGTGGTTTGTGAAACAACCGCAGAAATCAATGTGGGACGTACGACGAACGCACCCGTTAGAACAGTCTGGTGAAATGTCAATTGGCTACGGCAGCAGACGCCCGACGCGAATGTCTTTGATAGCAGCACACCGCCTGCAGCGCATCTCCTGGGCTCGTGACCATATCGATTCGACCCTACACAACTGAAAAACCATGGCCTGCTAAGATGAGTCCTGATTTCAATGGTAAGAGCTGATGGTAGAGTTGGAGTATCGTTCAGACGCCACTAAGGCATGGATCCAAGTTGTGAACAAGGCACTGTGAAAGCTGGTGGTGGCTCCATAATGGTGTGGGCTGTGTTTACATGGAGTGGACTGGCTCCTATGGTCTAGCTGCACGGATCACTGACTGAAAATGTTTATGTTCGGTTAGTGGGAGACCATCTGCATCCATTGATGGTATTCATGCTCCCAGATAACGGTGAAGTTTTTGTGGATAACAATGCGCCATGTCACCGGGCCACATTTGTCCGCTATTGGTTTGAAAAACATTGTGGACAACTCGAGGAGTGATTTAGCCACCCAGATCGCCTGACATTCCACCGAACATTTGTGGAACACGATCAGGCGGTCAGTTTGTCCACAAAGTTCTGCACCGGTAACACTTGCGAGATTATGGACGGCTATAGAAGCAGCATGGGTGAATATTTCGGCCGGAGACTGCCAACGACTTAGATCCGAAATGATATAAGGAGGTATGCGATGACTGTCGTCTCCTCAGTGCAGTGCGCTTTAGGAATTTATGTCGTTATCCTCCTATTTCACGTCCTGCCACCAAGAACTGTTATTTGGCAGTAGATTAAATTCAGTTGTATTACGTATTGCAAATTGTGAACAAACCTATTTTGTGTTTAATAAATTGTTTATAAAATCCTGCACAACGACCAGACCAAACCCCCCTTCACCCAAAACCTACGCTACGATTGCCGAATAAGACCCAGCGCAGGGCGCATAGCAATAAGTGCATAATTGCCACGGCGTCAGGAGAAGCCTCGTCAGTGGTATCCCTTTAGACAATGCGTGATTTTTCGGTCGTCGTTGCAGTTTTAATATGGATGCTTGTCTTCTTGTAAACAGACTCATTTCCTGGCTGAAGACACGTGGTGTCCGCCTCAGTAGCTGAGCAGTCAGCGTGCGGTAGATTCATAACCGAGGGCCTCGGGTTCGATTCCCAACCGGGCTGGACGGTTTCTGTTCTTACGCTCGTATGGTGATATTTAACATTCCAATGTTGAAATGGCTGTATGTGCAAGTACCGAAAAGCAACAAATAAAAAAAGGTTACGTGACGTGGCTGCACGATTCTGCATAACCGTTCAAACAATATGCATGTCATATTTTGACTAAAGTTCAGTCTTGATCACACCATTTATGTTTCAATGACATAGGTAACCGGCTCCGGTTATTTTTACATAACCATCATCAGACCCATGGCTCTCTTAGGATGGTAGGCGGAGCTCTCCTCAGCTGCTACGAAGTCAACTGATCAGTTGACATAGGTAACCGGTTCCGCTTATTTTTACATAACCATCATCAGACCCATGGCTCTCTTAGGATGGTAGGCGGAGCTCTCCTCAGCTGCTACGAAGTCAACTGATCAGTTGACGTAGGTAACCGGTTCCGGTTATTTTTACATAACCATCATCAGACCCATGGCTCTCTTAGGATGGTAGGCGGAGCTCTCCTCAGCTGCTACGAAGTCAACTGATCAGTTGACATAGATAACCGGTTCCGGTTATTTTTACATAACCATCATCAGACCCATGGCTCTCTTAGGATGGTAGGCGGAGCTCTCCTCAGCTGCTACGAAGTCAAGTGATCAGTTGACATAGGTAACCGGTTCCGGTTATTTTTACATAACCATCATCAGACCCATGGCTCTCTTAGGATGGTAGGCGGAGCTCTCCTCAGCTGCTACGAAGTCAACTGATCAGTTGACATAGGTAACCGGTTCCGCTTATTTTTACGTAACCATCATCAGACCCATGGCTCTCTTAGGATGGTAGGCGGAGCTCTCCTCAGCTGCTACGAAGTCAACTGATCAGTTGACGTAGGTAACCGGTTCCGGTTATTTTTACATAACCATCATCAGACCCATGGCTCTCTTAGGATGGTAGGCGGAGCTCTCCTCAGCTGCTACGAAGTCAACTGATCAGTTGACGTAGATAACCGGTTCCGGTTATTTTTACATAACCATCATCAGACCCATGGCTCTCTTAGGATGGTAGGCGGAGCTCTCCTCAGCTGCTACGAAGTCAAGTGATCAGTTGACATAGGTAACCGGTTCCGGTTATTTTTACATAACCATCATCAGACCCATGGCTCTCTTAGGATGGTAGGCGGAGCTCTCCTCAGCTGCTACGAAGTCAACTGATCAGTTGACACAGGTAACCGGTTCCGGTTATTTTTACATAACCATCATCAGACCCATGGCTCTCTTAGGATGGTAGGCGGAGCTCTGCTCAGCTGCTACGAAGTCAACTGATCACTTGACTTCGTAGCAGCTGAGGAGAGCTCCGCCTACCATCCTAAGAGAGCCATGGGTCTGATGATGGTTATGTAAAAATAACCGGAACCGGTTACCTATGTCATTGAAACATAAATGGTGTGATCAAGACTGAACTTTAGTAAAAATATAATAATCTATTGATCACTGTTCCAAAAATGTTTACCAAAATATGCATGTCCTCTAAAGCGTTAGCCACTTCGTACCGTCGCAGTCTTCCAAGGTACGTTCTTCTCGAACCCATCCATTCCATATTCATGAGTCAATCGTGGACCTCGACCAACGTGAGTAGCAGTATAGTTGAATGATAGACTACAGTGTCGGTAGGTCACGATGCTGCCGCCGTCAAGTTGTTACCTGGGCTAGAAGACATCTTCCTCACAAGGAACCAACACTCAAATGTTATTTCCGAATCAGAATCCCAAGGCGTATTCATTTCTTGTGCATCTCATATAGACGGCGCTATTTCTGTCGGGTTTGTGCTGTTGTGCTGCATTCTAAATACGGGGGTTGGACAAAAATATCTAACCATTGCGAGTAATGCATGCTTGAACATACATGCAGACGCTAGTTCAGACTGCAGCTTGCGCCGTTGTATTTGGCCGCGAAATGCACCTGTGCAGTGCCCTCAGTATGTTGCAAGTCAGTAGCACTCGGAAGAGTGTTCTGTCTATGAAACTTCCTGGCAGATTAAAACTGTGTGCCAGACCGATACTCGAACTCGGGACCTTTGGCTATAGCGGGAGAGTGCTCTACCCACTGAGCTATTCAAGCATGAATCACGACCCGTCCTCACAGCTTTACTTCTTCCAGTACCTCGTATCCTACCTTCCAAACTTTAAAGAAGCTTCTTTAAAGATCTTCTATAAAGTTTGGTAGGTAGGAGACGAGTGAACGGCAGAAGTAAAGCTGTGAGGACGGGCCGTGAGTCATGCTTGAGTAGCCCATTTAGTAGAGCACTTACCCGCTAAAGGCAAAGGTTGCGATTTCGAGTCTCGGTCCGGCACACAGTTTTAATCTGCCAGGAAGTTTCATATCAGCGCACACTCCGCTGCAGAGTGAAAATCTCATTCTAGTGTTCCGTCTAGTTTTGAACGCATTATGTCGGACTAAAGTCACTTCTAAAGTGAAAAAAATGTTGGTGCGCGTACGGTGTGAGCCTCTACAAACAAGTTACCCAGAGCGTTACACTTTTGAAAAGAAGATTTATATCGCATACAGCGAGACCAGAGGAATACATGTGATGAATGAAGGTGACAGACGAGCACTGAAGTGGGTTGTGACGAAAAATAAGAGGACGATAGTTGCAGAACTGAATATCGCACTCACGAATCCTATCAGCACCAAAGCGATACGAAGCTCCATAAGTTAGGAATTGCAGAGAGAGTGGAAATTCCAAAAACCACACACACGTGACGCGAATGATCGTAGCAGGAAAATGTGGGGCCGAAGCCATAAAACCAGGACTATGGAACGATGGACGAAAATCATTCGATCGGATGAGCTTCCTATCTCTGGCCTAATTTACGTACCGAGAGTGAAAAATGGCGGATGTTCGGTGATAATTTGGACAGCCGCATCTTAGTATTCCATGGGGTGTATGGTGGGTGCTCGGGAAGGTTTCCTTGTTGCCAACGAATGTGTGCTCACTTAGGCTGGTCAGGTCCATCCTATGCCGAAATGTTTGTTCCCCAACGGTGAACACTGTCCAGGTCTGGTTTTGTGAGCACGAGAATAAACTGTCGTATCTCCCCTATCCACTAAGTAGCCAGATCTCATTGTTGTTACAGAGTCTTTATGGGCTTCTTTGGAGAGATGATTGCCTGATCGTTATCCACCTCCGTTAGCGTTAGCTAGACTTGCCCATCCCGAGGCGAGTGGATGCTTTTCCGAGTGCCAACGGTTTTCTCGTATTAGACATGAAAATGTGTTTGCGGTGTTTCCATGCTCTCGTTCAAATGTTCACATGTGTGTGAATTCCTAAGGAACCGAACTGCTGAGGTCGTCAGTCTCTAGATTTACACACTCCTTGAACTAACTTATTCTAAGAACTACACACACACACACACACACACACACACACACACACACACACACACAGACCCGTGCCCGAGGGAGGACTCGAACCTCCGGCGGTAGGGTTGCGCAATCTGTGACATGGCGCCTCTAACCGCACGGCTACTGCGCGCGGCCATGTTTTTGTCGAGCCAGATATTTGGATGTGGAGGCATATACCGTATAATGGCCATGCCAGCTTGGCTTTTCTAGTATACCGCCTTCATGGTGTCGGAACATGAATAGGCATATCTCGACTGAGGAAGTAAAAGTTTGCTACAGGTTCACAAGAGGCACAGTCAAGAGACCTGTAAGGGAAAAGGGTGTTGTAAGACTTTCTCCTGCTCTTTGTTGGAGGTGGAAGGCTCTGCTGCGCTACATGAGAACCTTTCCCACTCTCCACAAGAAACGGGGCACCGGCCGCCTTCACACAAGGTACGGCCGGGCGAGCGCCGCTCTCAGAATTAATAATTCACACAAAGCGCTAACAAGTTGACCGGGGCCCGACAACTTCTAAGAATGCCGATATTAAGTCTGCCTTTTGGCCAAAGATATTAAGTCGAGGTGGCGGCGGCCTTTGGCCCTGTCAGCGGCAGCCCTGGCGCCAGTCGGCTGGCGCTCCTTGCCGGCCGCACGGCCAGAGGAAATCAGCCATTTCCTCCCTCTTCTTCCGCGCGCTCGGGGGCGGAGGCGGCAGTGGCCGTTCCGCCGCCGCCGGACACGCTAAAACAAACTCTGATTGTTGTGCAAACAATCTCATTAGTCAGGGAACCACTCGGCCGGTATATTAAGAGGGACGCTGGCCGAAGGGAGGGAAGTAGGAAGGAAAGGGCGAGGAAAAAGAGGGTCCAAAAGCAGGGATGGGGGCTGGGACCGCCTGAAAGAAGCGGACGCAGCAGCGCTTTTCTGGCCTTCACGCACCGATTTTAACCTGAGAGACACCGCCGGAGCTTTTTGTTTATGCAGATGGCAAACAGACCAATTGCGTATATGGAAAGCTGTGGGGTGAAAGCCTTAAGTGAATTCGAAAGTAATGTTTTACCATAAGATATGTCTACAAACCGTAACAAGTTTAGGTCTTACAAAGAGCGGATCGAAATCATTCATTCTGTTCCTCAGTGGTGACACTGGCAGCGAAACAGAGGATGACAAACAGGAGACCGAAGTTCAGTGTTACAAAGTTGTTTCACTGCGGTAGATCGTAATACCGTTCCTCCTTTTAATCACTACACAACTGCTGAAGAGACAAATATTGCGATAAGCGATCGTGAAATGGAGAACCAAATAAAATTGCTGTACAATCTAAAGGCAGCTGGACGTGAAGATGTAACAGTGAGATTCTACAGAAACTGTAAGAAGTAGCTTGCTCCCCTATGTTATGGAACTAGTCAATGTGTCATTCGTCGCTGTGTATAGTACTTGAGATGCATCGTGGGGAATGGTTTATTTGAAGCATTCTATAAATTTTCTATTCGATACGGACAGATCCGCACCGTTCTAGCGATACCAAGAAAATATTTTTGCACACTCATGTAGAGAATGTGTGTTCAAACACGCATCTAACAGAAATAATGTTAATTACAAGAATTTAAAAAAAATTCTCATGTATTGAATATATTTCGAAATTTACTCATTCAGTTTCATTTCCACTGAAGTCACTGACATCCAAATGGTTAATTATCAAAGAAATGACAACAATGAAGATGTTATAAACAAGTAATTCACTTTTTATGGAAAAGAATTTCTTCGGTACATGTATAATGTTCGTTCTTGTTGGTGAGTTGGTAAAAAGTGGCGTCCTATGATGCTGCAGGAAGCTATTGTACCGTGTGAGTCATGTTGTATTCTACGTTTCAGGCAAATTGGGATGTTGAAATTGTGATGTCTTACAATAAAGAGATTTAAATGCTCTTTGTGGAAGATCAAATGCTGCAACAAGCTACTTCAACGTACATGTTTTAAATCAAAACTTAAATATTCTCCTGCAAGCTGAAATATATCGCTAGTTTTTGAACCAAGAAAGAATTCGAAATATATGTAATGAAGATAATAAGTTGAATAATGAAAGTTACTAAACTGATTTTTATCTCAGTCTTTATTTTATGAATAATTGAACCTGTGCTCGGATTTTTTCTCAATTGTAGAACACAGCAAGCAAACAGGTGGAAAGAAAGCTGAACTATACCTCTAGTTTCTAACCAAGAAAGGCTTTGAAATACACGTATCGAAGACAGTAATGAAAGTTACGAAACTGATTTTTATCACAGTCTTTACTTTATGAATAACTTGACACCTGCTCGAATTTTTTCTCAGTTTTCTTAGTTGGTATTGGAAACGGGTAAAGAGCTTTCATGTTCTCCCAACAATTTTTCGTAGGTCAGTGGAGCAGCGAAGGGTACCTATCGGTTAGAAGAAAGGGTAGTTCATTCCCGTCTTCAAGAAGGGCAGTCCGACACATGCACGTAATTGTAGGCTTATATCGCTGACATCGGTCTCTTATAGAACTACAGAACATATATTATGCTCATGCATTATAACACTTTTCGTGAACGAAAATCTCCTCTGTAAAAATCAGTATGTGTTCCTCAAACTGATATATTGGGAACACAGTTCACTCTGGTCGCCCGTGAAGTCCAGAGTTCCGCAGAAAAGGCACCCAAGTCGATGACGTATTCCTTGCCACAGTTCAGCATTACCTTTCAGCCAGAAAAATACGAATTTACAAAGACCTGGGCCAGATTAATGATTGTATTCAGTATTGTCTTGTTCTTAACCGTACAAAAACGACAGATATGAAAGTAACTTTGTGGGTTAGCCAGTGGAGCGTTGTAGGGCAGTTAATGTATACAGTTTATGTCAATAATTTAGTAGATATAATGTAGTAAATAATGTTATAGAGGTTTCGTGAGGCAATTCGTGGACTGATCTGTTGTCTATAAGAAGGCTGTAATGCCAGAAGTCTGTACCGAAATGCAGGAAGGCCTGCAGAGGAGCGGTGATTGGTACGTCGTGTGACAGTTGACTTTGGTGTGAACAAATGTAACGTATGCTCAACAGACTACATTGGCTAACGTTTGCTGTAGAAATTTCCAAGTAGAAGCGGGCAATATTCATGATGTGACTGGTATACGAGTGCAGATATTTCTGTTGCTGACTGAGGACAACGTACTGAACAATATTACGTCAGTATTTATGATCAAATGGTTCAAATGGCTCTGAGCACTATGGGACTTAACATCTGAGGTCATCAGTCCCCTAGAAGATAGAACTACTTAAACTTAACTAACCTAAGGACACCACACACATCCACGCCCGAGGCAGGATTCGAACCTGCAACCGTAGCAGTCGCGCGGTTACAGACTGAAACGCCTAGAGACTCTCGGTCACCGCGGTCGCCGGGTATTTATGTCATTTGCAGACTAACCATGAACCATGGACCTTGCCGTTGGTGGAGAGGCTTGCGTGCCACAGCGATACAGATAGCCGTACCGTAGGTGCAACCACAACGGAGGGGTATCTGTTGAGAGGCCAGACAAACGTGTGGTTCCTGAAGAGGGGCAGCAGCCTTTTCATTAGTTGCAGGGGCAACAGTCTGGATGATTGACTGATCTGGCCTTGTAACACTAACCAAAACGGCCTTGCTGTGTTGGTACTGCGAACGGATGAAAGCAAGGGGAAACTACAGCCGTAATTTTTCCCGAGGGCATGCAGCTTTACTGTATGGTTAAATGATGATGGCGTCCTCTTGGGTAAAATATTCCGGAGGTAAAATAGTCCCCAACTCGGATCTCCGGATGGGGACTACTCAAGAGCATGTCGTTATCAGGAGAAAGAAAACTGGCGTTCTACAGATCGGAACGTGGAATATCAGCTCCCTTAATCGGGCAGGTAGGTTAGAAAATTTAAAAAGGGAAATGGATAGGTTAAAGTTAGATCTAGTGGGAATTAATGAACTTCGGTGGCAGGAGGAACAAGACTTTTGGTCCGGTGAATACAGGGTTATAAATACAAAATCAAATAGGCGTAATTCAGGAGTAGGTTTAATAATAAATAAAAAATAGGAGTGCCGGAAAGCTACTACAAACAGCATAGTGAACGAATTATTATGGCCAAGATAGACACGAAGCCCACGCCTACTACAGTAGTACAAGTTTATATGCCAACTAGCTGTGCAGATGACGAAGAAATTGAAGAAATGTATGATGAAATTAAAGAAATTATTCAGATAGTGAAGGGAGACGAAAATTTAATAGTCATGGGTGACTGGAATTCGGCAGTAGGAAAAGGGAGAGAAGAAAACGTAGTAGGTGAATGTGGATTGGGGGTAAGAAATGAAAGAGGAAGCCGCCTGGTAGAATTTTGCACAGAGCGCAATTTTATCATAGCTAACACTTGGCTCAAGAATCATAAAAGAAGGTTGTATACATGGAAGAAGCCTGGAGATAGTGGAAGGTCTCAGATATGTTATATAATGGAAAGACAGAGAATCAGTAACCAGGTTTTAAATTGTAAAACATTTCCACGGGCAGATGTGGACTTTGACCACAATATATTGGTTATGAACTGTAGATTTAAACTGAAGAAACTGCAAAAAGATGGGAATTTAAGAAGATGGGACCTGGATAAACTGAAAGAACCAGAGGTTTTACAGAGTTTCACGGAGAGCATAAGGGACAATCGACAGGAATAGGGAAAAGAAATACAGTAGAAGAAGAATGGGTAACTTTAAGGGGTGAAGTAATGAAGGCAGCAGAGGATCATGTAGGTAAAAAGACGAGGGCTAGTGGAAATGCTTGGATAACAGAAGAAATACTGAATTTAATTGATGAAAGGAGAAAACATAAAAATGCAGTAAATGAAGAAGGCAAAAAGGAATACAAACGTCTCAAAAATGAGATCGACAGGAAGTGCAAAATGGCTAAGCAGGGATGGCTAGAGGACAAATGTAAGGGTGTAGAGGCTTATCTCACTAGGGGTAAGATAGGTACTGCCTACAGGAAAATTAAAGAGACCTTTGGAGAAAAGGGAACCACTTGTATGAATATCAAGAGCTCAGACGGAAACCCAGTTCTAAGCAAAGAAAGGAAAGCAGAAAGGTGGAAGGAGTTTATAGAGGGTCTATACAAGGGCGATGTACTTGAGGACAATATTATGAAAATGGAAGAGGATGTAGATGAAGATGAAATGGGAGATATGATACTGCGTGAAGAGTTTGAGAGAGCACTGAAAGTTCTAAGTCCAAATAAGGCCCCAGGATTAGACAACATTCCATTAGAACTATTGACAGCCTTGGGAGAGCCAGTCCTGACAAAACTCTACCATCTGGTGAGCAAGATGTATGAGACAGGCGAAATACTCTCAGACTTCAAGAAGAATATAATAATTCCAATCCCAAAGAAAGCAGGTGTTGAGAGATGTGAATATTACCGAACTATCAGTTTAATATGTAACGGCTGCAAAATACTAACGCGAATTCTTTACAGACGAATGGAAGAACTAGTAGAAGCCGACCTCGGGGACGATCAGTTTGGATTCCGTAGAAATACTGGAACACGTGAGACAATACTGACCCTACGACTTAACTTAGAATCTAGATTAAGGAAAGGCAAACCTACGTTTCTACCATTTGTAGACTTAGAGAAAGCATTTGACAATGTTGACTGGAATACTCTCTTTCAAATCCTCAAGGTGGCAGGGGTAAAATACAGGGAGCGAAAGGCTATTTACAATTTGTAGAGAAACCAGAAGGTCGGTACCCGTGGTCTAGGGGTAGCGTCTTTGATTCTTAATCAAAACGTCTTCGGTCATGTGTTCGATCCCCGCCAGTGCCTAAATTTTGATAAATAATCAGCATTGGCGGCCGAAGACTTCCGGCACAAGAAGTCAGCCTCATTCTGCCAACGGCTTTGTCAAAGAGAGCGGAGGAGCGGATAGAGGTTCCGGGCACTCTCTTGTCCTAGGGGTGAGAAATTGCCCCTAAAGGCGGAAGAATCAGCAATGATCAACGACATGAGGGTGCAGAAGGCAATGGAAACCACTCCATTAAAGACACGTAACGTGTATCCACAGGACATGTGGCTTGTAATTGAAGAACTGTCATGATGATCTCTCCATTGGCAAAAGATTCCGGAATAGGCCTCCATTCGGATCTCCGGGAGGGGACTGCCAAGGGGGAGGTTACCATGAGAAAAAGATTGAATAATCAACGAAAGGATAAAGTTCTACGAGTCGGGGCGTGGAATGTCAGAAGCTTGAACGTGGTAGGGAAACTAGAAAATCTGAAAAGGGAAATGCAAAGGCTCAATCTAAATATAGTAGGGGTCAGTGAAGTGAAGTGGAAGGAAGACAAGGATTTCTGGTCAGATGAGTATCGGGTAATATCAACAGCAGCAGAAAATGGTATAACAGGTGTAGGATTCGTTATGAATAGGAAGGTAGGGCAGAGGGTGTGTTACTGTGAACAGTTCAGTGACCGGGTTGTTCTAATCAGAATCGACAGCAGACCAACACCGACAATCATAGTTCAGGTATACATGCCGACGTCGCAAGCTGAAGATGAACAGATAGAGAAAGTGTATGAGGATATTGAAAGGGTAATGTAGTATGTAAAGGGGGTCGAAAATCTAATAGTCATGGGCGAGTGGAATGCAGTTGTAGGGGAAGGAGTAGAAGAAAAGGTTACAGGAGAATATGGGCTTGGGACAAGGAATGAAAGAGGAGAAAGACTAATTGAGTTCTGTAACAAGTTTCAGCTATTAATAGCGAATACCCTGTTCAAGAATCACAAGAGGAGGAGGTATACTTGGAAAAGGCCGGGAGATGCGGAAAGATTTCAATTAGATTACATCATGGTCAGACAGAGATTCCGAAATCAGATACTGGACTGTAAGGCGTACCCAGGAGCAGATATAGACTCAGATCACAATATAGTAGTGATGAAGAGTAGGCCGAAGTTCAAGACATTAGTCAGGAAGAATCAGTACGCAAAGAAGTGGGATACGGAAGTACTAAGGAATCACGAGGTACGTTTGAAGTTCTCCAACGCTATAGATACAGTAATAAGGAATAGCATAGTAGGCAGTACAGTTGAAGAGGAATGGACATCTCTAAAAAGGGCCATCACAGAAGTTGGGAAGGAAAACATAGGTACAAAGAAAGTAGCTGCGAAGAAAACATGGGTAACAGAAGAAATACTTCAGTTCATTGATGAAAGGAGGAAGTACAAACATGTTCCGGTAAAATCAGGAACACAAAAATACAAGCCGCTGAGGAATGAAAAAATAGGAAGTGCAGGGAAGCTAAGACGAAATGGCTGCAGGAAAAATGTGAAGACATCAAAAAAGATATGATTGTCGGAAGGACAGATTCAGCATACAGGAATGTGAAAACAACCTTTGGTGACATTAAAAGCAACGGTGGGAACATTAAGAGTGCAACGGGAATTCCTCTGTTAAATGCAGAGGAGAGAGCAGGTAGGTGGAAAGAATACATTGAAAGCCTCTATGTGGGTGAAGATTTGTCTGATGTGATAGAAGAAGAAACAGGAGTCGATTTAGAAGAGATAGGGGATCCAGTATTAGAATCGGAGTTCAAAAGAGCTTAGGAGGACTTACGGTCAAATAAGGCAGAAGGGATAGATAACATTCCATCAGAATATCTAAGATCATTGGGGGAAGTGACAACAAAACGACAAATCACGTTGGTGTGTAGAATATATGAGTCTGGCGACATACCATCTGACTTTCGGAAAAGCATCATCCACACAATTCCGAAGACGGAAAGAGCTGACAAGTGCGAGAATTATCGCACAATCAGCGTAACAGCTCATGCATCGAAGCTGCTTACAAGAATAACATACAGAAGAATGGAAAAGAAAATTGAGAATGCGCTAGGTGACGATCAGTTTGGCTTTAGGAAAAGGAAAGGGACGAGAGAGGCAATTCTGACGTTACGGCTAATAATGGAAGCAAGTCTAAAGAAAAATCAAGACACTTTCATAGGATTTGTCGACCTCGAAAAAGCGTTCGACAATATAAAATGGTGCAAGCTGTTCGAAATTCTGAAAAAAGTAGGGGTAAGCTATAGGGAGAGACGGGTCATATACAATATGTACAATAACCAAGAGGGAATAATAAGAGTGGACGATCAAGCGCGAAGTGCTCGTATTAAGAAGGGTGTAAGACAAGGCTGTAGCCTTTCGCCCCTACTCTTCAATCCGTACATCGAGGAAGCAATGATGGAAATAAAAGAAAGGTTCAGGAGTGGAATTAAAATACAAGGTGAAAGGATATCAATGATACGATTCGCTGATGACATTGCTATCCTGAGTGAAAGTGAAGAAGAATTAAATGATCTGCTGAAGGGAATGAACAGTCTAATGAGTACACAGTATAGTTTGAGATTAAATCGGAGAAAGACGAAGGTAATGAGAAGTAGTAGAAATGAGAACAGCGAGAAACTTAACATCAGGATTGATGGTCACGAAGTCAATGAAGTTAAGGAATTCTGCTACCTAGGCAGTAAAATAACCAATGACGGACGGAGCAAGGAGGACATCAAAAGCAGACTCGCTACGGCAAAAAAGGCATTTCTGGCCAAGAGAAGTCTACTAATATCAAATACCGGCCCTAATTTGAGGAAGAAATTTCTGAGGATGTACGTCTGGAGTGCAGCATTGTATGGTAGTGAAACATTTGAGATGTGGTGCTATAGACGAATGTTGAAAATTAGGTGGACTGATAAGGTAAGGAATGAGGAGGTTCAATGCAGAATCGGAGAGGAAAGGAATTTGTGGAAAACACTGACAAGGAGAAGGGACAGGATGATAAGACATCTGCTAAGACATGATGGAATGACTTCCATGGTACTAGAGGGAGCTGTAGAGGGCAAAATCTGTAGAGGAAGACAGAGATTGGAATACGTCAAGCAAATAATTGAGGACGTAGGTTGCAAGTGCTACTCTGAGATGAAGAGGTTAGCACAGGATTAGCACAGGAAAGGAATTCGTGGCGGGCCGCATCAAACCAGTCAGTAGATTGATGAAAAAAAAAAAAAAAAAAAAAAAAAAAAAAAAAAAAAAAGAGAGAGAGAGAGAGTAATCAGATGGCAGTTATAAGAGTCGAGGGACATGAAAGGGAAGCAGTAGTTGGGAAGGGAGTCAGACAGGGTTGTCGCCTCTCCCCGATGTTATTCATTCTGTATATTGAGCAAGCAGTGAAGGAAACAAAATAAAAAGTCGGTCTAGGTATTAAAATCCATGAAGAAGAAATTAAAACTTTGAAGTTCGCCGATGACATTGTAATTCTGTTAGAGACAGCAGAGGACTTGGAAGAGCAGTTGAACGCAATGGATAGTGTCTTGAAATGAGTATATAAGTTGGACTTCAACAAAAACAAAACGAGGATAATGGAATGTGGCCGAATTAAGTCGGGTGATGCTGAGGGAATTAGAATAGGGAACGAGACACTTAAAGTAGTAGTTGAGTTTTGCTATTTGGGGAGCAAAATAACTGATGATGGTCGAAGTAGAGAGGATATAAAATGTAGACTGGCAATGGCAAGGAAAACGTTTCTAAAGAAGAGAAATTTGTTCACATCGAGTATAGATTTAAATGTCAGGAAGTCGTTTCTGAATGTATTTGTATGGAGTGTAGCCATAAATGGAAGTAAAACATGGACAATAAATAGTGTGGACAAGAAGAGAATAGAAGCTTTCGAAATGTGGTGCTACAGAAGAATGCTGAAGATTAGATGGGTAGATCACATAACTAATGAGGAGGTATTGAATAGAATTGGGGAGAAGAGGAGATTGTGGCACAACTTGACAAGAAGAAGGGACCGGTTGGTAGGACATGTTCTGAGGCATGAGGGGATCACAATTTTAGCATTTTAGGGCAGCGTGGAGGGTAAAATTCGTAGAGGGAGACCAAGAGAAGAATACACTAAGCAGATTCAGAGGGATATAGGTTGCAGTAGGTGCTGGGAGATGATGAAGCGTGTACAGGATAGAATAGCATGGATAGCTGCATCAAACCAGTCTCAGGACTGGGCCACAACAACAACAAAAACAATTAGAGCTATTATAAGCCGATGTTTCTTGGTTGGATAGTACCTCCAATAGGATGTGGCCAGAAAAAAAATAAACTCCGTCCGAACAGGCTTCAGAAGGCCTAACGGTACCGACCGGCTGCCGTGTCATCCTCAGCCCGCAGGTGTCACTGGATTCAGATATGGAGGGGCATGTGGTCAGCACACCGCTCTCCCGGCCGTATGTCAGTTTACGAGACCGGAACCGCCATTTCTCAATCAAGTAGCTCCTCAGTTTGCTTCACAAGGGCTGAGTGCACCCCGCTTGCCAACAGCGCTGGCCAAATCGGATGGTCACTGTGACGTCTCCTGGCAACACGTTTGCAAAATCGGTGTAATAAATGTAAAAAAACATTTATCTGTAATATTATTATTTAATTTCTGTATGAACGGCTGTCTATTATGTAGAGTCTGTAAAAAAGGAATAATCATTTTTTATTTTTGTGTTTGTGCAATATTTATGTATCTATATTTTGCAAATAACGTCTGTGGTCGGCGAGTGTGGAAATCGAAGCAGACAATGATAACTGAAGAAATTAACAAAGATATTTATCAGCGTACTGAATTGATTATAAATAGTGGAGGCTTAAATGTTACTCTCTCTGTCTTCTTATAGCCGTTAAAGTTGTAAGAACCTGTGACGCTCGCTTGTATGTTTGGTTAGCTTTCTTTTGTTCTTTGTGTGAGAAAGACGCCATTGGAGCTTGACTAACAAAAAAAAGAAAGTGTGTACTTTGAACTTACGTTGACTTCCTAATGTAGCAATAGTTAAAAATACTTGTAATAATTTATTGCTAGCTTGCCCAGTATTTCATTCCATATTTTTAGCCGTTTTCAGCGTATTTAGAATTTTTCATGAAGCAGAGCTGGACCACGATATAATTGAATGAAAGCACTTTTCCCGCAATTAAGCGGGTAGGTAATGGTACATTAAAATTATTTCTTTCAGCTTCATGGAGACCTCAAGGAGATTGTGGATTTTATTATGTCATTTTCTGGTGGACATTGGCAAGTGCTATTACAATCTCAGTGGCATAAATGATTTACGTAAATCAGAGTGGTAAAACTTCACTTCTGTGATATCAAAGACTGCTGTGCTGAAACCTGTTCTGGCTAATAACAATTTTAAAATGAAATTTCATCTTGTTGTTTCATGTTCTCGTGTTAGTCGTGGCAAGCAATAGTGTTCATATGTTAAATAATCCACTGTAGCTTTTATGTTTAGCAAACATAGCATATTGTAACCTCTGTACGTGAAAAGAAGAGTAATTTTCAGTGCATTTCAGAGATGGAAGTAGAGAAGGAAATGTTTAGTTTCATAATTAGATACGGTAATAATACCGTGTTCCATTTCTAACAGGCCAGATCAGGGTTATATGAAAATAGTTTGCAAATTAAAGATCACACGTTCACAGCAGGAAATCTTTAAGTGTGTTGCGTATCCGCACATAATAGGTCGAGGTGCACAAAGATAAAGTTTTGCAACTACAGAAACTGATAGCGAGAATGGCATGTTATCTTTTGTGGTCGCAGCAATAAGCAATATACAGTTAATTAATATGTTATGCAACATAAACTGCACATCAGTAGCGGTGGGGGACGCGACATCACCAATCCAAGTAGCCCGACAACGCTTAACTTCAGTGATCTGACGGGAATCGTTGTCACCACTGCTGGAAGGCCGTTGGCTAAAATGTGCCCACAGCAGGCTATTAATGTTTATTCTCCCGTGGGTTGCGACCGTGCGGAAAATATCAAGTTGTGACATGTTTGTGGGAAAAATGTTCGACACAGAGAAAAGACTTTAATTTTCTTATGAACGTTCGTTTCTGGATCAAGACAATACAATGAATTGTAGTAATGAATACTAAATATCACAAACTCTCGGCGCTTGAACACGGTTTTTTTTGTTAAAGGTCCGTTCATGTATTTTTTTTTTAACCGTGTTTCTTCTCTTGGTTTAAAATCAGACTTCCTGATAAGGCAGCACGCGAAGACAACAGTGGATCGAGCTGGACGACTTTTTGCTTAGAAGTACGGAACCTTTTGCCATGCCATCTCACCCAACAATCTTACAATGACTAAAGACACAAAATAAAACATACATAGGTTAGTAATAACAGTAATTCTAAAATTAAAATACAGTTTAATTTACGACATTTACATTACGCAATTACGAGTGCCGTTTGGTTGCATCTCGTGAATATATTAGTAAAATAATGTAGTATTAATGGCGGTGTGCCAAAATACGTCCGATCTGGACAAGACCTAGAAAACAAAAGGTGCCTCGTATTCTGCTAATGATATGACGATCAAAAATCTTCAAATGTTACCAGCGGCTGCATACAGTATTTATACAGCCATGGACTATATCTATGGCTCCAATTATTTCTTTATTTCATTACTTATAATTACGTTTTATACTAATAAAAGCTCAGCATGGAAATGTGCCTTTAAAAGACAACCAACAAGTGTGTACGTATTAAGATACCACATATGAAACAAGTGTGTACGTATTAAGATACCACATATGAAAATATATCTCACGAAATGACAACAAAGAGAAAATCCGAGAAGTTAGATACTCTACGTAGGTTTCTCGTGAATACTTCTGCGCGTGAGCTATTTGTAAATGAAGCAAGGAACGTGGAAGAAGAAAGTGGACTATAGATGTAGATATCCGAAGGAAAATATTCTCTTGTTGGATTTGTACTGTGTTAACAATTTATTGTTTTACCTTCTGATAAAGTTTCATGTATGATTTCTTAAGAAATACTCCATAGATGGCTTATTCCACATTAGAAAGGCAGTTTCTTGGGCCATTTGTCAGCGTGGAGGTTGCTTGGATATTAGTGCCAGAAAGTTTGTCGTGCTGTTGACAGGAAGCTGAAGCTACGCTGTTAGAAGAATAGCATGAATTCCTTAAAACAGGAAGACAGAGAATAAATACTGTCTGTAAAAGTAGTTGTACAGCAATACCTGGAAGTGAATCTAACTAAATATGTAACACAATTCACTCTGGTAGCCCATGAGGTCCAGAGTACCGAAATGATCGACAAGTTTGTGTGTTATCACCTATTATCTTTAATTCCTAAATAGAAGAGGCACATGAAAAGTAGAGACATGCTAATACACAGTCAAATAGTAGATGCGTTAAGGTACACTGAGGAATTTGCTGTCCTAGATGAAAATGCACCCCGTCACCGGCCCACAATTATTCGCCATTATTTCCAAGAAAATTCTAGAAAAATGAGAGAATGGTTTGGCCAGCCACATCGCCCTACATGAAACCTATCAAACATTTATGAGACATAATTAAAAGGCCAGTTGCTGCAAACAATCCTGCACCGCCAACACTTTAGCAGTTATGGACGGCTACCGAAGCAGCATGTCTCAGTATCTTTGCAGGGGACTTCTAACGAACTGCTGAGTCCATGCCGTATCGAGTTGATGCACTACGCTGGGAAAAAGTAGTTGTGACGCAATGTTGGGAGGTATCCCATGACTTCTGTCACCTCAGTGTGTATTAAGTGAGGAGACTAGCTGATGCCTTCCCTGCCCCTACCCCTTCTTCACAAAGTGATCCCGCTAGGAGGACCAGAATTGTGTTGAAGTGAAGTAAGTATAAGTGAGAACAAATATTTAGTAGTGAGTCAGGTGCTAGTGTAATCGAAGAATACGTGTAAATAAGGAAAAGGACCAAGTGCCACCTTAAGTGAAGTGGGAAATATAAAACGTAAAAATCTTGTAAATAAATAAGAGCGTATTTTACTGCAAATTTTTCAGCGGACAACTGAGGATGACATTTTTCTCGCAGGAGAGGGGAGCTGTAGCAGGCTAAGCCAGTAGCTGAGGTCAATGTCCTTCTGGTAGAAGCATCCGTCACGGTGCGCCTGCTTTCATACCACCATTTCCGTAGCTTGGGACATCAGGAAGCTTCTGCTGTTAGACACACTGCCACCTGACAACGAACAGACGCTGGTCGATCGCTCTGTTCCAGACCTTTCTGCAGTGGTACACAAATGGCTCCCTTTTTCGTGGTCAGTGCCGAGCGCAGCATTTAAACCCCGACCAGCCAAGTTCATGATCGGCGACGCGGTGGCCTATGTTAACGTGCCCGTGAAGGGTCCGTTGTCAAAGCAAGATCTGCTGACACAGCCATGAAACCGCCAATGACGCCAAACAGTCGCAGTCCAACATCTCTGGCATCGAACAGGCAGTCGCTGCCTCTGCAGTGCCAACTTGCCGTCGTCAGAGCACACCAGCCACCCACCGCCACACTCCAGTCATTGGTTCAGAGTCGCGTTCACTCTTGTTACTTCGTAATTACTTCAGAGCCCGTTACGCTGTGGCGCCCAACGGGGAACATCCGCCGGCCGAAGTGGCCGTGCGGTTAAAGGCGCTGCAGTCTGGAACCGCGAGGCCGCTACGGTGGCAGGTTCGAATCCTGCCTCGGGCATGGATGTTTGTGATGTCCTTAGGTTAGTTAGGTTTAACTAGTTCTAAGTTCTAGGGGACTAATGACCTCAGCAGTTGAGTCCCATAGTGCTCAGAGCCATTTGAACCACTTTTTGGGGAACATCCCACTTCTTCTGCACTGTCACATCACGAACACAAGGCGCGAAGAGGATGCCTACTGCCACTTGTGCAAGTTCTTCTGCACTGTCATATCAGGAACACAAGACGCAAAGAGGATGTGCCACGGTGCAAGTTCATGAAACTACATAGGTAAAACTAATTATAATTACACATCAGGAATGATGTCAAAGCCCTACTGAAACGTGGTTAGTAAGGAGGAAGCATAGTGATGAGATAATTAAGACCATGCGTCAATAAAAAAAATATCTAGCTCCACATGTGCAAAATCACAAAGGAAAATTGATTAAATTGAACAAATGGAAATCGTCAAACGTCAAAAATATTTTAAAGCAGTGCTGAACGTGTTTATTAAGGAAGAACCACTGTGGGAAGCTACCAAACCGCATTTAGTCGATTACCTAGCTCCACTTGTCCAAGTTCACTGACCCTCATCATATCCAGAATTTTTGATTTTGAATTACAAGTTCACAAAGAAAGCCCTAGGGGACTGATGACCTCAGACGGTTAAGTCCCACAGTGCTTAGAGCCATTTTGAACCGTCCACGTTTCACTTCCTTTTAATACTGCACTGCAGCCTTTACAAAACGCTTCCTAACACTTAAATCAGTGTGCGATGTTAGCAAATTTCCCTTTTTCAGAAATTCTTTTCCTGGTACGGGAAACCTGCATTTTATATCCGTTCTACTTTGGGCATCATTAATTATTTTACTGCCAAGGTTTCAAAAATCGTACTATTTCGAGTGTGTTCTTTCCTTTCTGAATCACCCAGCATTTCGTGCTACAATTCGAATACGTTCCACTACTTTTGTTTTAGATTCGTTGACGTTCATCGTAAAATCGTTAGGAAACATTACCCATTCCGTTTAAACGCTCTTCCAAGGCATTTGCCATGTCCGGCACAATTACAGCGTCGACGGCAAGTGTAAAAGTTTTTATTTCTCCTACGTGAAGATTGGTCACCTTTCCAAATTTCTCCATGTTTTTTTTTTCACTACCTACAAAATTTACAGATTGAATTACATCGAAGACAGGTTTCAGCTCCTTTTCTGTCTTCCTCCTTTCTCATATATTGCCTCCTTTCCATGTCCACTGGGCGTTTTGTGCCAGACACACTGCGAAACTTAAGGACAAGATAGTTACAGTAACATAACTTATTAACAAGTCGGTGGCAATGAATGAAAGGACGGAGGCATGGAACCAAAGACCTGACGGTCGCGCACATAGCATGAGATCAGCGTGACTGTAGCACCAAATAGCGCTGGCCTCGCAACACGAGGCAGCTAAAGGAACAGGAAGAAACAAGTTGTGTTAATCAGCAAGCTGTTACGGTGCACTACAGTGGTGTTCCTCATTAGACATGGACCGTAGACGTCTGGATGACTTCACACGGGGAATCATCGGAAAACTGGACGAAGGACGATCTGTGACGAGTGTATACCAAAGGCTTGGTATTGCTCACAACATTTTTTCACGTGCGTGGGACGCATTTCGAGCCACAGGCACACCTGACCGAAGGAGATGTGTGGTTTACTGTGGTCAACTATCGCAGCTGATGACCGATACATTATGTAACAGGCAAGAAGGGACCCGTCAAACAGCTAGTGGATCTGCAGCCACATTTAACAAGACTGCAAGGGACGGAATCGCACTCTCCGTGGTGGTACGATGACTGCGTAGCGGTGGTATCTTCGACCGACCACCAGCACCCTGTGTTCCGTGGACACATGTTCATCGGCAGCACCACTTTGCGACGGTACCAAGAGCATAGAGACTGGACCAACGAGGAGTGCGAGCGCGTGTTATTCTCGGCTGAGGTCGGGTTCAGAGTGAATAGTAATTCTGGAAGCACCCTCATGTGGCAGTAGGTGGGTACGCGTGCTGTACCCAGGTTGGTTCAAATGGCTCTGAGCACTATGGGACTTAACATCTGTCGTCATCAGTCCCCTAGAACTTAAAACTACTTAAACCTCAGTCCCCTAGAACTTAGAACTACTTAAACCTAACTAACCTAAGGACATCACATACATTCGTGCCCGAGGCAGGATTCGAACCTGCGATTGTACCGGTCACGCAGTTCCAGACTGAAGCACCTAGAACCGCACGCCCACACCGGCCGGCCAATGCATTCAGGGATGTTGTCGAAAATGGACCTCTTGGTCGGCCACCTATTATAGAGTGGGGAGCCGTCGTGGTGTGTGGGCAGACTGACCTCCAAATCTTTGAACACGGTACAGTCATCGGTCAACGCTACTGTGAGACTGTAATCTTTTCTGCTGTGCATAACATCAGAGATTCATTCTTCTTCTTCTTCTTCTTAGTTCCTGTCGTTCCCTCTGGAACATAGGACCGTGACGGAATTCCTCCACCTGGTACGATTTCTAGCAAGTCTCTTCACTTCACTCCAGGTTTTCCCATCCTCTTCAGCTTCTTTCTCGATCGTCCTTTTCCACGTGTGTTTGGGACTACCACGTTTTCTAACCCCTTGAGGGTTCCAATCCAATGCCATCCTTTCAACAGCTCCGTCTGGTTTTCTCAATGTATGCCCAATACAGTTTTATTTTCTTTCTCTGATTTCTATATTGATTGATTGCTGATTTGTCTCCCTCCAAATATCTTCATTTGTCATTATATCTGGCCATCTCACATTTAAAGTACGCCGCAGACGGCGGTTGATAAAAACTTGGAGCTGGTTTTTGATGTGGGTAGTCACCTTCCAAGTTTTTCAAACCATACAACAGAACAGCCTTCACATTGCTATTGAAAAGCCTGAGTTTGGTCTTCTTTGAGATGTTCCTATTTCTCCAGACAGGGTACAGTTCTACAAATGTACCATTTGCTTTGAGGATGCGACTACGGACGTTCTCCTCAGCGCCTCTTGTAGTCGTGACTATGCTTCCAAGATAGAGGAAAAATTGGCCTGTTCTACGTCCTTTCCAGTAATGGCCAGCCTATTCGTGATGGTCGAATTTATCCGCATTTCTTTGGTTTTGCTTGATCGCATCGAACCGCGCAGGTTGAGAAGTTCTTGGAACGTGCGGATACTAGGCTAATGGACTGGTCTGCTCGTTTCTCCCCCTTCAATCCCATCGAGCGCGTGTGGTATGCCTTGGGGAGACGTATTTTAACACGTCTGCATGCACAGACGATGATTTAGCAGTTGTCAACTGCACTAGTGGAGAAGTGAAACGCCTTACCAGAAGAACTCCTTCACAGCGGGAGCACGTTTCAGACATGCGCTGTCGTCTGTGGTGGTCACACGCACTGTTAAGATCCGTGTCCCGCTTTTTGTAATACGAAGAGAAGCTTCGTAAAACGCGGTGACGTCAATGTAGTTATTCTCTTTCAATAAGTCATCCCTGTTCGGCTCATTGCGTGTTTCTTTCAACTACGCTCTGTATAACAGTGTAGCAGTTCTTTCAATGTGTGGTCCATGTTTTGTCGAGTTATGTTACTTGCCAACAAGCGGAAGTTACTTTCGCCCTTACGTTTTGCGTGCCAGTGCATGTAAGTTTGTTCATAATCCACGAGAAACATGCAGAATCGGACGAGAATTAAAAGGTCAGCTCAGAAGATCCTCCTAGGCATTAAGGGAAGGTTTACTATCTTTTGGTTCAAAAAATTGATTTTTTAAACTGCATTTTTGGATCCATAAAAGTGTTTAGAATCCACCCCTGAAACGGTTTTTCCGAATAGAATAGGGAATGGGTATGTTTGTTATTTGCGGTTGAAGAAAAAAAATAACCTGCCTGAAATCGGCCTTCTTCACGCACCAGTTTTTTTCTTTCGGAGGACGAGTTATTGTACCGGTGCTTGGGAGGAAACACACAAAATTCAAATGAAAGTTTGAAGGCGTGTGTTTAGAAGTTAGCCCCCAAGCATTTGCATTGTGGTGCGAAGACTGTGCAGATTGCGACTTCCCTGGCAGTGATCAGCTTCAACGAAGGGTATTCAGCAATTCTGAAGACCATAAGAACGATGGACGTCACCCTGTGCCTCTATTCGACGCAGTTCGCCAAGCATTCGGACGACCACCGGATTCAAGCGGCCGAAAACCACTTGTCACCGGCCGTACGTGCGACATGGAGTAGCACAGGATAGCCCAGATCGAGCAGAACGCCATGTATGAGGAAGAGGAAGGACTAGTTTATGGCCCCGGAATAGCAGATTGAACGTAAGTTGTATAATACTGCATTTATATGTAGCCAAAACTTCAAACGCGTTTTTCTCGAAATGACTTTTTTTTACCGCGCGATATGGTAACTTCAAATCTACTGTACCGATTGGTATGATTCATTGTTTCCGACGAAGCTAACTACATTGTCTTGGAGTTGTAGCACTTTTATTCCGATCCATCGACTATAAATATTTTTACTTGGCCGATGAAGTCGAAAAATGAACGAAAAAATCCCTATTTTTTTCAAATGGCCGCCATTTTGTTTCTTATGGTCCCCCCAAATCAAGCGAGGTACAACTCTTATATACTTCGCTAATGTCAACTCAATTCTGATTTCAGACAAGCCGGCTGACCTCTGACATACCGCGCATGAAGGTCTGCACCGAAATTTTGTTTCGCTCCGACGGCACTTCCGCCTTTGTTCTTCGATATTTCCGGTCGAAAATATTCCACTTTGTAGAGGAAATATCAATATTGACTAAATTTGAGATCAATATCTATAACAAATTCTCAAAGAACATGATTTTTTCGGGCCAAAGACAGTAAACCTCCGCTGAAGCTGAATACGTCACTCAGTCAACTGAATTGTTTTGCTCATAATACATGTTTCTTTAGTCTTGCTCTTCTCGCATGATGACGAGATGGGAGATAGAGGCATAAATACGCCCGCTGCGCGTTGTTTGTGTTCCGCGGAGGGGCTTGCCAGTGAGCGCAGTCAGAGCTGCGAAGTCTCCCCGGAGCCCTCGCTCCCACCCAGTCTCCGCCCACCCCTCAAGCCCCCACACCCCCCACAGGCCCAGCCAGTCAGCCGGCAACCCTTTGCTGAAAACGAGCTCAGGAAGTCCCTCCCGCGCAGCGGACGGCCCGAGGAAGAGCAACTACGAGCGAAATGCGAGCTTTTAGTGGCGGAGAGGAATGTGCTGCAGCCGGCCCATAAATTACTGGTTGACTACTGTACAAGACCGTAATACTACTGCCGCTGTCAGCAGGCCGGCTATCAAACTGGGAACTATGCGCCGGGCCGGTCCAGTCCTGCCCGCGTTGCGCCGCCCTCGCCGGAATAAATCCGACGGCGCAAAACTCCCGCCCAGCTGGCTTAATAGCTTCCGAAAGAATTGTCACTGCCCTCTCTGCCTCAAGTAGTTGCAGCTCCGTAAAAGAGGAGGTCCCGTCCGCAGAGAAACCCCGACAGAACTCAAGCTCGCCGAACGGTAACTCAGTCGTAGTAAGCAATTGTCAGTCAAAAATACTACACTGCTGGCCACCGTAAATGCAACACCAAGAAAGTCAAGAGGTAGCACAACAAACTTTATTCTGTAGATAACATATTGAGCAAGTATCAAATGATTACGTTTACAGACGTCTGTGACATGTGGTTCCTGCCAGAATCAGTAGCCAGAGTAGCCGCCATTGTTGGAGATCACCGCTGCCACACGTCTCGGCATTGAGTCAAAGAGACGTTGGATGTGTTCCTGGGGTACAGCAGCCCAAGCAGCTTCCACACGTTGCCAAAGATCATCTGGTGTGGCAGCTGGGGATGTAATCTGGGTCACTCGTTGAGCAACCATGGACCACATGTTTTCTATCGGCGAAAGATCCGGAGAGCGAGCCGGCCAGGGAAGCACTTCAATCTGGTTATTGACGAAGAACCTTTGGACAATGCGTGCCACGTGTGGTCGCGCATTATCCTGTTGAAATATGGCTGTGGCCGAGCCCTGAAGGTAAGGAAGGACAACTGGCTCCAGCACCTCGGATATGTAGCGCCGGCTATTTAAAGTACCGGCAATGCGTACTAGAGGCGTGCGAGAGTAATATCCAATACCGCTCCATACCATAAGACCCGGTGCAAGACCAGTGTGGCGGTGCATAATGTAGCTGTCCAGCATCCTCTCTCCAAGGTGTCTCCACACTCGAACCTGACCATCGTGGAGCTGCAGACAGAAGCGTGCCTCGTGAGTAAAGACAACGTCATTCCATTCTGCCGTCCACATCCATCTGTCATCACACCATTGGCGACGGAGACGTCTGTGGTTCTGCGTCAATGGTAGACGAAGCAATGGACGTCTTGCGGACAGACCACTCTGCAGTAAACGGCGTCGAATGGTACGCGCAGACACTGGATGATGCGTTACAGACGCAATGTGCTGTGCTATGGTTCGGGATGTCACTGAGCGATCCGTCACTGCCATGCTCACAATTTGCTTATCAGCACGTGCAATGGTGCACCGAGGTGAATGCGATCGACCACGTCCGTCCGTCGTGCCCTCCTGCATCCAACGGTCACATATCCGCATTACAGTTGTTTGGTTTCGTCCAACACGACTAGCGATTTCTCTGTATGATAATCCACAATCTCGGTAAGCCACTATCCCTCCTCTGTCGAACTCGGATACTTGATCAAACGATGTTCGCTGTTGTCTACGAGGCATAACTGATCGTCTTGTGAAACAACCACAAGGTAAACACACGTGCCGAACGTACACTCGTCGAAATCGCCAAGCCTTAAATGGCGCTATGAGGTGGCGCCACAGGCGCGCGTGATGTGCGTCTGCGCTGAAATTCTAATCGCGTATCTCATCGCTGCAAACCCATGGTGTAAATTTCACTTCATTCGGATGCTTCCCTCAGGGTGTTGCATTTACGGTGGCCAGCAGTATACATTGCAGCGGCATAGACATTTTCGCCAGATCGCGGTAACGTCCAGGTTGGCTTATCAATCGCTCTACTGCTCTCAGTCCGTGTTCACAGCAGCTGGTTCTTTCTCCAGCGCCATTTACATTGTAGGTCAAGGATACTTCGTTTTTAGCCTCATAGTTGATTATACACTCCTGGAAATTGAAATAAGAACACCGTGAATTCATTGTCCCAGGAAGGGGAAACTTTATTGACACATTCCTGGGGTCAGATACATCACATGATCACACTGACAAAACCACAGGCACATAGACACAGGCAACAGAGCATGCACAATGTCGGCACTAGTACAGTGTATATCCACCTTTCGCAGCAATGCAGGCTGCTATTCTCCCATGGAGACGATCGTAGAGATGCTGGATGTAGTCCTGTGGAACGGCTTGCCATGCCATTTCCACCTGGCGCCTCAGTTGGACCAGCGTTCGTGCTGGACGTGCAGACCGCGTGAGACGACGCTTCATCCAGTCCCAAACATGCTCAATGGGGGACAGATCCGGAGATCTTGCTGGCCAGGGTAGTTGACTTACACCTTCTAGAGCACGTTGGGTGGCACGGGATACATGCGGACGTGCATTGTCCTGTTGGAACAGCAAGTTCCCTTGCCGGTCTAGGAATGGTAGAACGATGGGTTCGATGACGGTTTGGATGTACCGTGCACTATTCAGTGTCCCCTCGACGATCACCAGTGGTGTACGGCCAGTGTAGGAGATCGCTCCCCACACCATGATGCCGGGTGTTGGCCCTGTGTGCCTCGGTCGTATGCAGTCCTGATTGTGGCGCTCACCTGCACGGCGCCAAACACGCATACGACCATCATTGGCACCAAGGCAGAAGCGACTCTCATCGCTGAAGACGACACGTCTCCATTCGTCCCTCCATTCACGCCTGTCGCGACACCACTGGAGGCGGGCTGCACGATGTTGGTGCGTGAGCGGAAGACGGCCTAACGGTGTGCGGGACCGTAGCCCAGCTTCATGGAGACGGTTGCGAATGGTCCTCGCTGATACCCCAGGAGCAACAGTGTCCCTAATTTGCTGGGAAGTGGCGGTGCGGTCCCCTACGGCACTGCGTAGGATCCTACGGTCTTGGCGTGCATCCGTGCGTCGCTGCGGTCCGGTCCCAGGTCGACGGGCACGTGCACCTTCCGCCGACCACTGGCGACAACATCGATGTACTGTGGACACCTCACGCGCCACGTGTTGAGCAATTCGGCGGTACGTCCACCCGCCCTCGCTCAAAGTCCGTCAACTGCACATACGGTTCACGTCCACGCTGTCGCGGCATGCTACCAGTGTTAAAGGCTGCGATGGAGCTCCGTATGCCACGGCAAACTGGCTGACACTGACGGCGGCGGTGCACAAATTCTGCGCAGCTAGCGCCATTCGACGGCCAACACCGCGGTTCCTGGTGTGTCCGCTGTGCCGTGCGTTTGATCATTGCTTGTACAGCCCTCTCGCAGTGTCCGGAGCAAGTATGGTGGGTCTGACACACCGGTGTCAATGTGTTCTTTTTTCCATTTCCAGGAGTGTATAAGCGTCAGGTCGTCCACGTTATATCTTTCCTGTGTGTATAAGACATTTTCTACGATGGATAGTTTGATTTACGCATCGATATTACGATAGTTTGTTCTAAAGGTGGCGAGTTCAGGCAAACCTCAAAAAACTTGCGTAAAAGAAAAAAATACTTTTTTAAATATACTGGCTATTAGGACGTGTCCGTCCAGCCATCTCAACACTGCAAATGTTATATTACAGATTACGGCATGTTTTGATGTCTCAAAGTAGACGTTAGTTCAAGTCGTGCCTTAGTACGAAGTTACGTAGGCTTAATGAAGGGGTGTTTCCGACATAGAGCAAGTAATGAAATGTAAGGTGTCAGGCAAATCCAATACCTTCCATGAAAACTCTGACATGATAAGCAAATCCAGTAGTATGTCACATAGCTCCGAATAAATCGTGACATTAAATTAACCAAAGTAATACGAGTAACGAGTGAGCAAATGGAATACCACAGACTAACACAAGAATGCCCAAATGCATGTCATACCTTCCCACCGTGAGACAGACGCAGCTCCGAGGGGAGAAACGAGAACAGAAGCCGAGAGCAGAACCGTGTTAAGCTGGAAGGCCCTACGATAAGGGACATACGGATACCCACGTCGCCAGCTAACCCCTAGGACCACACCACCCGCAAGTTTTAGCGTGAGACTTTTTTGCGTCTCTGTTACGTTAGGACCACCCCCCCCCCCCCCCCCCCCAGCCTATGTTAAAAGCTAGAGCCCTCCAGAAGAACAGTATAGATCTTACGATAACACAAAAAGGGCCACACCAACCGCAAGTTTTAGCGTGAGACTTTTTCGCGTCTCTGTTACATCAGGAACACCCCCAGCCCATGTTCAAAGATAGAGCCCTCCAGAAGAACAGTATAGATCTTACGATAACGCTAAAACGACCACACCAGCTGCAAGTTTTAGCGTGAGACTTTTTCGCGTCTTTGTTACGTTGAAAACTTTAAAAACATTGCCCCACCACGAAAAGTATAACGTTTCTCATTGGATAGACAGAATTTTTGTAGGCGGAGCTTAAGGTTAACATTGAGACCCTGACTGGTCAGATGAAAACACAGCCAGATAGTTTTCTTTAAACCAACTTCGGTAAATTATAGTAAGGAGAAGTTAGGAGGATAGTTGCTTCCGAGTCGGCGAGGTGAGCGGAGCTGCGCTCTCCGCCGGCCCCTGACGAACACTGACAAGGTAATGAACGCACGTGATGCCGCATTTTTCAGCGCATAAGGCTTCACTCAGAACTGCAGAAATCTCATCTGTTACATTCCCTTTTTGCGTAATACTATTGTCGATCGTCAATTAAAGCTCATGGTGTTCACATTTGCCACTTGAAGTAAAAATCTGAAACGCGATGATTTTTCTGTTATGTAGTTATTGAGAAGCCACATCAGTCACTGTAATTTACGACAAGTTAGATAAGTAATTAAAGATAATTGAGGGTCACTGTAGGCCATTTTGATAGTTTTCTCTTTTGTGAAAACTAATTTAAACCTAGATTATAGATGTGATATGGCATAGGTCATTCTTCGGTCCATTATAGAACTTGGAAACCCATTCAGGGAATATTCGTTCACATTTTTGTTGAACGCAGTCGGTTTTTACCATCCTGTATTAAAACATTTCCTTTTATCAATAGTGCAATTTATAAACAATGTTTTGTGAGTAGAATAAAATTTCCAATGGTAAACTTAACTTCTTTTTCGACGTTATTTTACCAGCTAACTAAAAATAGGATAGCCTTGAACCGCTTCCGCTAAATTTAGTTAGTATTAAGATTCTTTTACAGGGAGTGCAGTGGAGCTGACGCTGAAATCATTAAGTATTTGGCTATATCATCGCTAGTCTCACTGAACTCTTCTGAATTCTACATGTCATGTGTGGTCTGGCGTCTCCTTACCAGCAACAGGTCCCAGGTTCAAACTAGTCAATTCCCTAAAAAACACGCTCAGAGCGTCGTTGCGCGAAAGTGGTAGGGAGACACGATATAGAACAAACAGACATCACGCAGAATGTTAGAGAAACCATAGCATACTGAGACGGGTAAACAAAACGAAAATGTAACACGGATAAACGGGAACAGTATGCTGTAAAAATTCTATTGATAATGGAATAAGAAATGATAAAGCGCATTTCGGGTATTCCCTGTTCAGTCCATGTGAAAGAGTATATATCTCAATTAACAATAAAATTTTCTTTTATATGTTACAGAAGCTGTGTGAATCGAGAATTTAATACACTACTGGCAATTAAAATTGCTACACCAAGAAAAAATGCAGATGGAAACGGGTATTCATTGGACAAATATATTGGAACTGACATGTGATTCCGTTTTCAGTTTGGGTGCATAGATCCTGAGAAATCAGTATCCAGAACAACCACCTCTGGCCGTAATAACGGCCTTGATACGCCTGGGCATTGAGCCAAACAGAAATTGGATGGCGTGTGCAGGTACAGCTGCCCATGCAGCTTCAACACGATACCACAGTTCATCAAGAGTAGTGGCCGGCGTATTGTGACGAGCCAGTTTTCAGTGGGTGACAGATCTGGAGAATGTGCTGGCCAGGACAGCAGTCGAACATTTTCTGTACCCAGAAAGGCCCGTACAGGACCTGCAACATGCGGTGGGGGGTTTCGCAGGGATCGAATGAAGGGTAGAGCCACGGGTCGTAACACATCTGAAATGTAACGTCCACTGTTCAAAGTGCCGTCAGTGAGAACAAGAGATGACCGAGACGTGTAACCAGTGGCACCCCATACCATTACGCCAGGTGATACGCCAGAATGGCGATGACGAATGCACGCGTCCAATGTGCGTTCACCGAGATGTCACCAAACACGGATGCGATCATCATAATGCTGTAAGCAGGACATGGATTCATCCGGAAAAATGAACCAGGTTCATCGTTGAGTACACAATCGCAGGCGCTCCTGTCTGTGATGCAGCGTCAAAGGTAACTGCAGCCATGGTCTCCAAGCTGATAGTCCATGCTGCTGCATACGTCGTCGAACTGTTCGAGCAGATGGTTGTTGTCTTGCAAACGTCCCCATCTGTTGACTCAGGTATCGAGACGTGGATGCACGATCCGTTACAGCCATGCGGATAAGATGCGTGTCATCTCGACTGCTAGTGATGCGAGGCCGTAGGGATCCAGCACGACTTTCAGTATTACGCTCCTGAACCCACCGATCCCATGTTCTCCTAAAAGTCATTGGATATCGACCAACGCGAGCAGCAATGTCACGATACGATAAACCACAATCGTGATAGGCTACAATCCGACCTTTACCAAAGTCGGGAATATGATGGTACGCATATGTCCTCCTCACGATGCATCACAACAACGTTCCACCAGGCAACGCCGGTCAACTGCTGTTTGTGTATGAGAAATCGGTTGGAAAGTTTCCTCATGTCAGCATGTGTTAGGTGTCGCCACCGGCGCCAACCTTGTGTGAATGCTCTGAATAGCTAATCATTTGCATATCAGAGCATCTTCTTCCTGTCGATTAAATTTCGCGTCTGTAGCACGCCATCTTCGTGGTGTAGCAATTTTAATGGCCAGTAGTGTAGAAGAAGAAGGGATCGGTTGGTAGGACATGGTCTGAGGCATCAAGGGGTCACTAATTTAGTACTGGAGGGCAGCGTGGAGGTTAAAAATCGTAGAGGGAGACCAAGAGATGAATACACTAGGCAGTTGGTAGTGGCAGATGAAGCTTGCACAGGATAGATTAGCATGGAGAGCTGCATCAAACCAGTCTCAGGACTGAAGATCACAACAACAACAACAATAGAATATTTACGATAGCCTCTCCTGCACTTGGTACAGGTGCCTCACAGCGAAGAGGTATGCTTTTCAGAAAGTGTGAGCACAGCTAACAAGGTGTTTCTGTCCGAGCAGGGGAATGTTGCACACCCCTGCAGCGGTAAGAGGCGGCAGCCGGCGCAGCTCGTGTGCGGCAGTAAAGGGGGCGGCTGCCGTCATAACCGTTTGCCGAGAGCACAGCGGGCAGCTGCGGGCCAGACGCCGTGGGGGCGGGCAAGACGCGGCCTAGCGTGGGATGGGCTGGGGTGGGGCGCCTGCCTGGCGTGGCGTGTCGCAATGGCCGCCGCTAATGGGGGCCGCTGCTCGCACCGCCAAATTGGCCGTGAGATTGTCCACTGTGCGGGCAAGGAGCGCGGGGCGCCGCCAGCAATGCCGGTAGAGACGCTGGCCTGATACACCTGCCTCACTGCGGGCTCTGCAGCTTTCCTCAGTCTCATTCTCAGCTGTGCAGCGCAGCGCTTAATTTCCAAAATCTTAGATCCTGGAACGCATCTCTGCAGCCGTACAAACTCCCGCTCTCACCCTTCCTCCACCCCCCACTCCCTAACCATAAGAATCACGCCGGACGGGGTAGCCGAGAGGTTCTAGGCGCTACAGTCTGGAACCGCGCGACCGCTACGGTCGCAGGTTCGAATCCTGCCTCGGCCGTGGAAGTGTGTGATGTCCTTAGGTTGGTTAGGTTTAAGTAGTTCTAAGTTCTAGGGGACTGATGACCTTGGAAGTTAAGTCCCATAGTGCTCAGAGCTATTTGAACCATAAGAATCACATGTTTGGTGTTTTGAAACCTTGTGACAAACCTTACAATAAGGAATCATTTTTTACAAAATGTTTTTTGTTGCAGTCTTCAGTCCAGTGGTTTCATGCAACGGTTCATGCTACAGTAGCCTGTGTGAACCTCTTCATCTCCGAATTGCGACGGGGCGGTAAATAAGAAGTGCAGTTGTAGAGTTCACACGAATGTGCATATACAAATTGTGGTTAAATATGTAATTGCAAAATTTTTGGCTCTCACGTAAGTCTCAGGGGATGTTTTCCACACTTGGTGCATTAGTACACTGTTCCACTCCCGGGCATTAGTTATGTAAGTAGGCTGTTTAGGTTTTTATATTGGGAACACCACGTAGCGTTCTGTATGAAAATCGCTGGCCGTGCTGTGTGCAGGCTGTGGCTGGTTGGCGTTGTTGTAATATTCGCTATTGTAGTGTTGGGCAGTTGGATGTGAAAAGCGCGTAGCTCTGAGCAGTTGGAGGTGAGCCGGCAGCAGTGGTGGATGTGGGGAGAGAGTGGCGGAGTTTAGGGAGCGGATGATCTGGACGTGTGTCCATCAGGCACAGTAAATTTGTAAGACTGGATGCCATGAACTGATATATATATATATATATATATATATATATATATATATATATATATATATATATATATATATATATTAACTTCAACACTATTAAGGTTAATACATCGTTTGTTCTCTGTCAAAATCTTTCATTTGCTAACGATGCCTATCAGTAGTTAGTATCTTGAGTAGTTAGAATCTTTTATTTAGCTGGCAGTATTGGCGCTCGCTGTATTGCAGTAGTTCGAGTAACGAAGATTTTTGTGAGGTAAGTGATTCATGAAGGGTACAGGTTATTGTTAGTTAGGGCCATTCTTTTGTAGGGATTATTGAAAGTCAGTTTCCATTCCGCTAAAAATATTGTGTGTCAGTTTAGTGATGATCAGAATAAGTAAAGAGAGAAATGTCTGAGTACGTTCAGGTTTGCTCAGCTGTTTGAATATCAAATAACGTAAGGGGTTTATCAGCACAGTAATTCATTAATTTTTCTAAGGTGACCTTTCAGTTATAGTTTTCAAATTAATTATTCACTCAGACATGAGTACCATTTATGCTAGGGAACAAAAATTAGGCGATTATTATAGCAAAATCAGTTTTTCACGACACAGTTCAGTCACTGTTTATTGGCGTTGTCCTTTTCTTTCGCACGATGAAATTAGCACTGGTGAGACAGTTTACAGTTATACTTTAATAACAATTTGACTCCGAGCCCCCAACAGCAGTAATGTAGGCTTCTATAAACGAAAATTACTCATTCAATTCGAACAGAACGACAAGTCCCTCTGTCCTCTTTATTCTGGCAGTTTTGGCACGAAATCACAGACCGCCACATGTTCACTTACGCCGATGTATACCTCGTAATTCGTACTCACACAAATTATCGTAGGACTTCCAGTTCACAAAATATATGCTTGCACCCTTGCACTTTTAAGCAATACTCTTTGTCGAAATAAATCGGCGCGAAAAAAATTCTCAAACGACCACATGTGCCATCCTCAAGTGGGGCTCGCTCGCCACCTACCTTCCAGAACGACTGACCCCCTCGCCAAGATGGTCGCTCGCTTATATAGGCTCGGACGTCATGCAGGTACCAATCTCACCAGTTAAGCTTACAAATTTTGATACATTCATCCCTCGACAGAAATAAGTACACCATCGGAACCACGCTAAAAAGTACATCTTATTTGCTACGTTACATTAATTTCTAGGATTATCCTATCACCCGTAAATCAAGTTTTACTTTTGGCAAAGTTTTACCACTTAGCGCAAATTTGTTTGTTTACATCTGTGCTCCAAAGTTTTAACATAGAACTCCACACAGCACCGTTTTTAGACGTAACCTATAGGATCCACACATTGCGCTGCTCAAAATGTTCATATCTATAACAATTAATTAATTATAGGGGATAAATGTTAATAATAATTTGCAAACAATGAAAACTTTTCCAAGTTAAGTGTATAGTATAACTTAATTACTTTAAAATATGTGTGATGCCACCCAAAATATTATATAGTGCCGTTCTTTACGTCTTGACTTTTCTATTGAATTTTATAAACAATTTGCACTCAAACTTTGTTTATTGCTCTTTACGGGCTTAATTATTTATGAATCTTAACATATGACTACGGCACTCGATCCGCTGTGACGAAACGTCTTAATGAGTACTCGCTCATCCTTGTAAGTTGTTATTTACTATTTTTAGTAATCTTTCAGTATTCGTGATATTAACCGATTTTGAGGTTACTATAATGTTTGCGTCTCGTCACTTGAAATAAAGATCAGTCTTTAAGAAGGTGCATATTGCTGACCACAATCCACTGCCGCATAGCTATTAGTTTTCGCCTAATGCGAGAAAAACCAAACAATACCCCAAGCTGCGGGCCACGTGGTCGCCCGGAGGCGGAGACCATCCCACCGACCGTTGCAAATCTCGCGCGGGCGCACCACGCGCTTCCGCGAATCGCGCACCATGTAGTGCACTCACTCTCCACAAAGGAATCCTTGCATGATAGAAATATTCATCTAGTAATGCAGTTTTGTACCGTCACAGAATTACTACTGCAACTTAACTAGTGATCCCCTGATGTCTGAGAAAGTGTCCTACCAATGGATCACTTCCCACGGTCAAGTTGTACGATACATGTCTTGTTTCCCCAGTTGTATTCAGTACCTCCTCATTAGCTACACGATATACCCATATAATGTTCAACATTCTTATGTACCCCTACGCTTCGAAAGCTTCTATTCTCTTTTTGTCTAAAATGTTTATCGTTTATCTTTCACTTCCATACACAGCAACGCTCCAGACAAAAACTTCAAAAAAGACTTCCTAAAACGTAAATCTACATTCAATGTAAAATTTCTTCAAAACTGCTTTTCTTTCCATTGTCAGTATACTTTGGCCATCTCAGTTATTTTGCTGCCCAGATAACGAAACTCATCTACTACTTTAAGATCCTCGTTTTCAATTCTAATTCCCTTGGAATGCCTGATTTAATTCGAAAGAATTCCATTATCCTCGTTCTGCTTTTGCTGATGTTCAGCTTCCGTCCTCCTTTCAAGACACCGTCCATTCCGTTGAACTGCTCGTTCAAGTTCTTTGCTGTCTCTTCAGAATTGCAATGTCGTCGGTAAACTTCAAAGTTTTTATTCCATCTTCCTGATCTTTAATATCCACTACGAATTTTCCTTTTCTTTTCTTTACTGCTTGCTCAATGTACACATTGAATAACATCGGAATAGGCTACAACTGTGTCTCACTCCCCTCCTACAGTGCCGAGGGCGGCTTCTACCAGATTTTCATTCTTCTGTAAGGAATTCGTATTAGAATTTTCATACCACGGCTTATCAAAGTGATAGTTCGGTAATTCTCTCATCTGTCTACAACTGCTTTCTTTTACATACTGTTCCGAAATTTATGTTTTAAAACATAATTTTTTATAATCAAAACAATTAAATCAGAAGATTTGATGTAACAGGTAGGTGCTATGGTCTGTCCCCGCAGCACTGTTATTTTGCTCGCTAGTTCTGCTCGACACACTCGGCTCCAGCCGGTAGTCTTCGTGACAACGACTTCGTATTTTCAGCTACTGCCAGCCGCCAGCCGCAACGTTGAAACTTATCTCGAGTACACTGTACACTAACATAATACACACCGTACCTCGTACCCTCGGTCCTATCCATTGCATCACGTTGGGCACCCACTGTCACGTTCACGGCGTCTGCACAAACGCAAATTAGGTTATATTAGGATTTAACACATTTTTAAATATCCAATGCTAGCTTGTTCCAGTGAGTTAAGACACATTCCATTCTCCGGGAGGTGCTGGAACACTGTTCCTGGCGAAGTTAATCCCTGGTACAGAGTAATCCATAAACGGCGTGACAGAAGCCGTAAAAGAAAAACAGAGCTTACTTATCAACCCTATACTGTACAAAAACTAGAGGTTTCTACAGACAATTAGTGTTAATTACATTCCACTAACATTTAAAAAGATGAAAGGTTTTGTTGGTAAGGTTAGAGATATGGTTAAAGACGATCTACGCCTCTGAAAAACAATATGTTGGTTTGTATGAGGGACGGAGTATCAGATAGTGGAGGACTGATTGAAAGAATAACAGTCCCATACCCGGCTGGAGGAGGCAAATAAATCGGTTGGCACCAAGTCTTCTTGATACTGCAGACATGTAAGGGATATATCTTTATTACAAAATTATTCCATAGTGTCGGAAACGGTTCAGGTCATCAACGCTTGGAGTAAAGTCTACCAAATGAGCTGAGGCGTAAATAAATGTATTGTAATGCTCAGAATTGGACGATGCAACTGGATGTATTAGGGGCATTGTATAAGTAAGGGAACACATTTTTTCCGAAACCAGGTTAGTTTTATTCAGGATTAGAATACGTCATGTTATTCCCCACTCTTTTGGCTATAAAACCTCATTTTTCAATATAATCTCCGTACGACGGTCTTACTTCACCTTATCGAGCGGTTCTGCATCATACCACTTCACTAGTCGACATCGGGGCCGACGTCTTGCTGCGTCAATAACCTCCCCACCATGCATGTACTACCAAAGAGATGGAAGCTCTCTATGGTCTTCTTTTAAACGGCGAGGAACCCAGCAGGTACACACCTTTGAGAACCCCAACTAACTGATGGATGGGTGTCTCCGCCCTACCAACAGCGTAGTCCAGTTGCGCAGCGAGGTGTCTGATTGTGATCCTCGACCACCTGGAATGAGAGTGGTCGCACGTTCCAACATTACAGGAGTCACAGCTGTGTGCGCCCGGGCGGGACCGGGGAGATCGGATAGGACCTCGTTGGGATGATGACAAGCGCCTAGCCCAACGACTCACCATGATTTTGTTGACTGAATTGTCTCCGTAGACATTCTGAAAAAGCCTAAGAATGTCTCCGATGGTCTGATTTTCTGCCAAAAGAAACTCCATGAGAGCTTCCTGCTTGGAACGCATTTCAGTTACAGATGCTATTTTGAAGGCTGCGTATAGCACCGCCACCTATCGTAACTTCATGGAGCTATAGGGGCTGAAGAGGGGATATACCATGATGACCCACAACAAATTCTGCATTCTTTCAACCGAAACTGGCCTAGAAAAACATGTTGCATTAGTTATTGAACGCCCCTCGTAGTTTGTAAGCTCAGCCGCTCTTTTAACAATTTAGCAATTTAGTTTGATGAAAATTCCGCGTAAATTCGAAGAAAGATGGTACTATATGCTACGTATTTGTGTCGTCTGTAAGAGAGCTGGTCAAACAACATCTATCCTTGGGGTGAATGTGAGTAAAGAGTGAGTATGTAGAGGAGTTTCGCGGTCACAGGTTAGATTTTGGAGGTGATAAAAACGTATGACGGTAATGCGAGACCTCAAGTATCGCGAAGGCGTAAGGAAGGTGCTACTTCTCCCAACACACGACTCTTTAAACTGAGTTAAGTTGATGCCCATTCATAGGGATATTATTCATTTGTTTTATTTATCGTATCACATACATAAATAATATTTGAATCACAAGAATAGCTATGTATAAACTCGTACAATTACACTCCTGGAAATTGAAATAAGAACACCGCGAATTCATTGTCCCAGGAAGGGGAAACTTTATTGACACATTCCTGGGGTCAGATACATCACATGATCACACTGACAGAACCACAGGCACATAGACACAGGCAACAGAGCATGCACAATGTCGGCACTAGTACAGTGTATATCCACCTTTCGCAGCAATGCAGGCTGCTATTCTCCCATGGAGACGATCGTAGAGATGCTGGATGTAGTCCTGTGGAACGGCTTGCCATGCCATTTCCACCTGGCGCCTCAGTTGGACCAGAGTTCGTGCTGGACGTGCAGACCGCGTGAGACGACACTTCATCCAGTCCCAAACATGCTCAATGGGGGACAGATCCGGAGATCTTGCTGGCCAGGGTAGTTGACTTACACCTTCTAGAGCACGTTGGGTGGCACGGGATACATGCGGACGTGCATTGTCCTGTTGGGACAGCAAGTTCCCTTGCCGGTCTAGGAATGGTAGAACGATGGGTTCGATGACGGTTTGGATGTACCGTGCACTATTCAGTGTCCCCTCGACGATCACCAGTGGTGTACGGCCAGTGTAGGAGATCGCTCCCCACACCATGATGCCGGGTGTTGGCCCTGTGTGCCTCGGTCGTGTGCAGTCCTGATTGTGGCGCTCACCTGCACGGCGCCAAACACGCATACGACCATCATTGGCACCAAGGCAGAAGCGACTCTCATCGCTGAAGACGACACGTCTCCATTCGTCCCTCCATTCACGCCTGTCGCGACACCACTGGAGGCGGGCTGCACGATGTTGGGGCGTGAGCGGAAGACGGCCTAACGGTGTGCGGGACCGTAGCCCAGCTTCATTGAGACGGTTGCGAATGGTCCTCGCCGATACCCCAGGAGCAACAGTGTCCCTAGTTTGCTGTGAAGTGGCGGTGCGGTCCCCTACGGCACTGCGTAGGATCCTACGGTCTTGGCGTGCATCCGTGCGTCGCTGCGGTCCGGTCCCAGGTCGACGGGCACGTGCACCTTCCGCCGACCTTTGGCGACAACATCGATGTACTGTGGAGACCTCACGCCCCACGTGTTGAGTAATTCGGCGGTACGTCCACCCGGCCTCCCGCATGCCCACTATACGCCCTCGCTCAAAGTCCGTCAACTGCACATACGGTTCACGTCCACGCTGTCGCGGCATGCTACCAGTGTTAAAGACTGCGATGGAGCTCCGTATGCCACGGCAAACTGGCTGACACTGACGGCGGCGGTGCACAAATGCTGCGCAGCTAGCGCCATTCGACGTCCAACACCGCGGTTCCTGGTGTGTCCGCTGTGCCGTGCGTTTGATCATTGCTTGTACAGCCCTCTCGCGGTGTCCGGAGCAAGTATGGTGGGTCTGACACACCGGTGTCAATGTGTTCTTTTTTCCATTTCCAGGAGTGTATTACCTAAACACTACACATCAACATTTCAACACAACTTCCCAGCCTAATTATCGTACAATACAATTGACAGTAGATAAATGCGAATATTAAGATCATTTATAAAGTTCACCATTCCACTTCTTACTGTCACGATATCTTCGAGAAGTCAATTGAAGCCTCGTGTGGGACGTTTTGATACAACATAACCAACTGTCTGTCGTTCAGCTAAACTGTCATAAAATGGTGATGAACATTTTCGGCCACTTGTCGAGAGGGTCTGTACATATTCCATGGCACTTTCGGTTGCGATTCAGAGTAGTCCTAATTGCCAAATGCAGAGGGTTTCTTTTCGCTACTGGGCAGTTTCAAACATCATGGAGGTCAATTTTGCAGCCAACGGTGTTTCAAGAAGCCTCGATGTGATGTGAGTGGGACGTCGCGATCTTAATCTTCTTCACCCCACAGAGAGTATGTCATTCACTGGGAGTGGTGCCCCATCGTAATAGTAACCTATATGCAGGTATGGCTGATTCTCCGCGATACTGGTGAAATATCGTACCAGCCGCATCGCGGCATTGGCTGGACCAATAGCGCCGGATAGGAACGAAAGGAATACAGGATTATATACTGGAAGACGAGGATGTCAACAGTCTCAAGACATTTACACCAGAGTGCACTCTTCTGTCTGAAATCACGAGGTAAAATGTACATGAAGATGGTAACCAGTATTAGGAAGTAATTTGCATTGACCAAGTGACGATGCGCATATATTCGTTAAGTACCGGGTGGTTATAATTGAAGTGCATCTACTCACGGAGGTCCAGAGTAGGCAGTAATAATCGTACGACAGGGAAACGTGGTAGATATGCTAATGTGTTAATGCGGAAGCGATTTTCGTTGGAAAAAAATTAGTTCCAGTTTTGGCCACCACCGTGGAATCTGGTGCTGTGAATGCGAGAAAGACGTACACAAATAATTCCGTAAGGAATGGACTAGGAGTGGGACATCGGCACGATAGCTCAAACAAGTGAGAAAAGCATAACACTGGTTTTATTATTAACCGTCGCTTACACAATTTGTTCAATATGAGCACTGGAGGCGTTGACGAGATGCTCCATCCGTAAAATGACGAGATAAAAAGTTGCTCACAGCAGTTCCTGTGCAATCTAAGCAACGTGTTCCTGTATACTGGTCTTTAGATCAGGTAGAGACCGAACGTGTCCTTGGTAAATACATTCTTTTAAGTATCTCCGGGTCCAAGATCAACTGATATTGCAAACCATGCATCTGGAAAACTTCTGAAGAAAACATTTGTGGAAAGTTGCATTAAGCAGATCTTTCACTGGGTGAGTGACATGAGATGCTGCTCCATATTGCATGAAAACAGTGGTTTCCACAGTCGGAAACACATGCTGTACCAGGATGTCTCGATAACGTGCAGATGTCACGGGACACTTGACAGGCCCTCTGGGTGTATTATCTTCAAAGAAGAACGGACCGAGAATACAGACGCTTCTGAATCCTCAGCAGTCACATACATTATGTGATGAAAAGTATCCGGACACTCCAAAAACATACGTTTTTCATATTAGGTGCATTGTGCTGCCACCCACTGCCAGGTACTCCATATCAGCAACTTCAGTAGTCAGTAGACATCGTGAGAGAGGATAATGGGGATCTCCGCGGAACTAGCTGACTCCGAAAGCGGTCACGTGATTCGGTGTCACTTGTGTCATACGTATGTACGTGAGATCTCCACACTCATAAACATCCCAAGGTCCCTAGTGGGAACGTGAAGGGACAGGTACACCAAAAAAAGCGTATAGGTCGACCCCATCTGTTGACTGACAGAGACCGCAGAGAGTTGAAGAGGGTCGTAATGTGTAATAGGCAGACATCTATCCAGACTATGACACAGGAATTCCGAACTGCACCAGGATCAACTGCAAGTACAACGGTTAGGTGGGAGGTGAGAAAACTTGGATTTCATGGTCGAGCACCTGGAAAACGTTGTGTGGAGTGACGAGTTACGGTACACAATGTGGCGATACGACGGCATGGTGTGGGTATAGCGAATGCCGACGAACGTCATCTGCCAGCGTGTGTAGTGCCAACAGTAAAATTCGGACGCGCTGGTGTTTTTCATGGTCGGCGGGGGGTGGCTTGCACTCCACACTGTTGAAGAGCAATTCGGGGATGCCGATTGCATCTTTCAACACGATCGAACACTTGTTCATAATGCACGGCCTGTGGCGGTGTGGTTACACAACACCTTTGGGACGTTTTGGAACGGCGACTTTGTGCCATTCCTCACCGACCGCCATCGATAACTCTCCTCAGTGCAGCACTCCGTGAAGAACGCTCTGCCAGCACCTGGTTTAACGTATGCCTGCGACAGTGGAAGCTGCCATCAGGGGGGCTAAGGGTGGGCCAACGCCGTACTGAATTCCAGCATTAACGATGGACGGCGGCACGAGCTTGTAAGTCATTTTGAGCCAGGTGTCCGGACACTTTCGATCACAGAGTGTACGATGAGTGCAACGGCTCTTCTTGCACAACACGTGGTTAACAGTACCACAAATTCGGGAGTTCTGTGTTCTTCTCAGCGCCTTGTAGTGTACAGTATTACCCGATCACATGTCATCAACTTCGACGCATGTCAGAAAGTGAAGAGCAAATTCAGAGCGTCGCTACGGACTATGATGTTTCATTTTCTATACCGTATGGTTATCAGTGTGATATAAATCGCAACATTTTCCGTATTGTTTCCCATGGGCACGTGATGCATGGTTAGTTACAGCATCAGCAACCTTGCCATTAACTTCCACCTCAATATGTCGCCTTCCTCTTCCAGGTGCCACATCTAGCTTATCATTATCATCTTCTTTAAACCATTTGATGATTCCGGTCCTGTCCTCAGATCTTTCAGTCGGTTATACACTCTCAATGCAACACTGTAATTCACATAAAACAATTTAACTAAGACCGTACGGTCTCTCTTATCGATAGCCATACTTTTCACTCACGTAATGGCTTGCGAAATAGTAGCATGAATACTACAGAACCGGTGTACAGTGCCAGATCTGCAACTGGTGGCTAAATTTGGAATTACTTTTTTCCAGTGTAAGTCGGTTCCGCGTTAACGCTTTAGCGTATCTACCAGATTTCACTGCTATGCGATAACTACAGCCCATACTGGATCTCCCTAAGTAGATGCACTTTAATAATTACAACCACCTGGAGAATATGTATCTTTTATCACATAAGGACTGTTACGCCACACTAACGCTCAGAACCCTGGTTTAGAGCACACGAATCAGAGTGCCGCTACTCGAATCGTATCTCCTGACGATCCCCATCTCGTGCCACGTAGCTTAGGACGGATGTTATTTTGTTACTTCTGATATCGAGGTTTGTATATGTTCACGTCAAATGCTCCTTAAAAGGAAGTATGCTATGTAAGGTGATACTAAGATATTTTGGATGCGTTTTATAACGATCTCTGTATCTCTCTCGACCCGGACATCAAGGGCTCTCGACAGACGAAAACGTATAACTTCCGTTTAAGTTTGGTTGTATTCTCTTTTTATGAAGAGCTACTAGTTATGTTGCATTCCGTTGGAGCAAACATCTACTTCAGAACATCGGCATGATTTAAAACCCAGTGAAGAAAATATTTCGGTTCGATCTTCCTCGACATCTTTCCTCGACACGACTGATTGAGACTCAACGCAAGCAAATGGAACAAAACTGATATTTCCGCATCATCAGGTATTACGGTTACTGATAAAGTGCAGCGTGTGAATGTAGCGCGACGGAACACAGAGAAAGACTTATGAAACACCCTGGTAGATTAAAATTGTGTCGCCGAGGAGTTGGCGTAGTGGTTAGTTGAATGGCTTGCATTCAGGAGGACGACAGTTCAAACCCACATCCTGCTATGCATATCTAGGTTTTCCATGATTTCCCTAAATCGCTCCAGGCAAATGCGCGGAAGGTTCCTTTGAAAGGGCGTGGTTGATTTCCTTCCCCACGTTTGACACAATCCGAGCTTGTATTCCGTCTCTAATGACCCAGATGTCGACGGAACGTTGAACCCAATCTCCCCTCCTTGCTTTCAAGCTCGGAATTTATGACTTTCGCTGGAAAATACTGTTACCGATTGAGCCCTCCAGACATGGCCGACGACCCGCATTCACAGCTTTATTTCCAAAAGGACGTCTTTGTTATTTTCAAAACCTGGAAAGATTCGAAACAGGTTCTTCCGAGCCGAGAACCATCGTAAAAGTGTGGGTCAGTTTTCTCGGCCACAAGGTGTTTAGTGTTCCCTACAAAGAGACTGAAAAACTTTACAAGACGTACAGAAGCATGTACATTTCTGATCAATAATTACCCTACAACCTCAGGTGATAACTTTATTGCACCTTAATGCGTTGATGGCGAAAGGGTAGTGATTATTATTACAAAAGCTTTAGTGGTATTGCCAAAATAAATTAAAATACCTGCCAGTGAAATGTTCTTTAGTTCACCGGATAATGCAAATTTTACAGTATTCTTCTCTAAAATGGCACATGTCAACGCCAGTCTCTCGTTTGGCCGAGTTCCAACTGCAGCAAATGTCAGTATTTGTCTACCGAAATTATTTATGAAGAAATATTAAACAGAACTTTTCTTGCAGTTGGTTACAAAATAATAGTCACCTTTTCATAGAGGGTAATCAATCGTAAGAGTTGTCATATTATATATAGAATAGAAAAGAGTAGTGAAAAACGATGGTGAAAAATGATTACTGCTATTTACTTTCAACAAAACCAAAAAATTAATTGGCTAAATTTATAACATTTTCAGCCTTTTTGAACCATCTCATTTTCTTTCTCAGCAACTTCAGGAATCTGTGCGAATTATAAAAATGGATGTTCGTCAGTGCAGGATGATTCAGCTGCCCCTAACTATGGGTTTAATATAGCCTGCAATGCCTTCAAATACCATGAGAAAATTTTTCATATTATCTCCCTCCCCAAATGCAAAAAATCAATCCTACAGAAGAATGAACTTTTCTGTAGAAAATTTAATGCAGTTAAACTTCGTAAGAGGATACGATTTCGCTGAAAGCCATAGTTTTCGAATCATTCTAGAAAAACCTAAGAAAGTGACCTTCAAATCCTTTCTCTTGAATAACTCGAAAACCATGGCTTCCAGAGAAAATGTAGCCCAGCATAAAATTTTATTACATTCAATTTTCTACAAAAATGTCCTGCTCATTTTTTCTCCAGCACTAATAGTTTACACATGCTGAGATCAAGAACACCAAAATCTCGCATGTGGCTTATGGAGGCATTGTGGGTTGCATAAAACCCATAGGTATGTTCAGCTGAACCACCCTTAACGTATTTATGTTCGTATGAATGTATTTCCCACATCTCCGCCTAAACCACTGGACCGGTTTAAACGAAACTTGGCGCACTTACCACTTGCTGTCTGGAAAGCATCACTGTGGGGGTGTCGGTGGAAAAGCAGTGCAGTCCACGACGTGTGAACAACTGTACTTCAGTCATTTCAGTATTTGAGAATGAGGCCACTCAGAGAGTTGCGACAAACTTTATACACAATTCCAAATCTTCACGAAACTTGTTCTCGCCGACGACCCTCATAAAACGATGAAAGGAAGAACGCTTGTCTCTTTCAACGCTTTGATTTATTACTTCCTTATTACAAACTATACTGCAGGAACATTTTGCAGACAGTATTCGCATATGCTTCTAAAGGCACCAGAAAAATTATATCTTTGTACGACACTTAGCTCAGGTGATATGACGTCATAAACAGTGAGATGCATGAAAAATTACATCATCAAGCAAGAAGTTTAAATTTATTATATTTTTATTACTAACACTGTTAGCAGCACTTTCCGCGGACAGTATCATCTAGATGTACATCTACATATATACTCCTCTAGCCACCAAGTGGTGTGTGGGGGAGGGCACAATTCGCGGCAAAGTCAAATTTTCCCCCTCTGTTCCACTTGCGGATCGCGCGAGTGAAAAACGACTGTCTGAACGCCTCAGTTCGAGCTCTAATTTCCCTTATCTTTGAATGGTGATCATTGCACGATTTGAAAATTGGTGGTAACAATACATGCTCTAGCTCCTCGGTGAAGATTGGATTTCGGAATTTAGTGATCAGCCCCTTCCATTTAGCTCGGCGTCTATCTGCAAGTGTGTCCCACTTCAAAATTTCTATGAGATTTGTAACGCTCTCGCGATGGCTAAATGTACTAGTCACGAATCTTGCGCTCTTCTTTGGACCTCCTCAATCTCTTGAATCAGACCCAACTGGTAACGGTTCCATACAGACGAACAATACTCCAAGACCGGACGAGCTAACGTATTGTAAGCTATTTCCTTTGTTGAAGGGCTGCATCGACTCAGGACTCTACCAACAAACTGCAATCTAGAGTTCGCCTTGCCCGTTACTTGTGTAATCTGATCATTCCATTAGAGATCATTTCGAATAGTCACACCCATATACTTGACGGATATTACCGCTTCCAAAGACTGGGCATTTATTTTGCACTCGTACATTAATGGGGATTTTCGCCTTGTTATACGCAGTCGGTTACACTTACTAATATTGAGAGATAACCGGCAGTCATTATACCACGCATTTATTTTCTGCAAATCCTCATTGATTTGTTCAAAACTTTCGTGTGATACTACTTTCATGTAGACTACAGCATCATCGGCAAACAGTCTAATGCCGCTGTCAATACCATCAACCAGATTGTTTATGTAAATCGTAACAAGCAGCGTACCTATTACTCTGCCCTGTCGCACACCTGAAGTTACTCTTGTTTCTGCTGAAATCACCACGTTCAGGACGACATACTGCTCACTGTCTGTTATAAAACTTTCTATCCAACCGCATATCTCATCGGATAGACCGTAAGCGCGAACTTTTTGGAGCAAGCGACAGTGCGGAACTGAGTCGAACGCATTTCGAAAGTCGAGAAATAGGGCATCAGCCTGGGAGCTGACATCGAAATAAGTGTCCAAGGAATATAAAAGCAACTGGAATCACTCAACAGAGGAAAGTCCACTGGACCTGACGGGATACCAATTCGATTCTACACAGAGAACGCGAAAGAACTTGCCCCCCTTCTAACAGCCGTGTACCGCAAGTCTCTAGAGGAACCGCAAGTCTTCAAGAAGGGTCGTTGAGAAGATGCGCAAAATTATAGACCTATATCTCTTACATAGATCTGTTGTAGAATTTTAGAACATTTTTTTTTTTTGCTCACGTATCATGTCATTTCTGAAAACCCAGAATCTACTCTGTAGGAATCAAGAATCAACATGGATTCCGGAAACAGCAATCGTGTGAGACCCAACTCGCTTTATTTGTTCATGAGACGCAAAAAATATTAGATACAGGTTCCCAGGTAGATGCCATTTTCCTTGACTTCGGGAAGGCGTTCAATACAGTTCCGCACTGTCGCCTGATAAACAAAGTAAGAGGCTACGGAATATCAGAGCAGCTGTGTGGCTGGATTGAAGAGTTTATAACGAACAGAACACAGCATGTTGTTCTCAATGGACATACGTCTACAGAAGTTAAAGCAACCTCTGGCGTGCCACAGTGGAGTGTTATGGGACCATTGCTTTTCACAATATATATAAATGACCTAGTAGATAGTGCCGGAAGATCCATGCGGCTTTTCGCGGATGATGCTGAGGTATACAGAGAAGTTACAGCATTAGAAAATTGCAGCGAAATGCAGGACGATCTGCAGCGGATAGGCACTTGGTGCAGTCAGTGGCAACTGACTCTTAACATAGACAAATGTAATGTACTGCGAATACATAGAAAGAAGGATCCTTTACTGTACGATTATATGATACCGGAACAGACACTGGTATCAGCTTCTTCTGTAAAATATCTGGGAATATTCGTGCGGAACGATTTGAAGTGGAATTATCTTATAAAATTAATTGTTGGTAAGGCGAGTGCCAGGTTGAGATTCATTGGGAGAGTCCTTAGAAAATGTAGTCCATTAACAAAGGAGTTGGCTTACAAAACACTCGTTCGACCTAAATTTGAATATTCCTCATCAGTGTGGGATCCGTACCAGGTCGGGTTGACAGAGGAGATAGAGAAGATCCAAAGAAGAGCGGCGCGTTTCGCCACAGGATTATTTGGTAAGCGTGATAGCGTTACGGAGATGTTTAGCAAACTCAAGTGTCAGACTCTGCAAGAGAGGCTCTCTGCATCGCGGTGTAGCTTGCTGTCCAGGTTTCGAGAGGGTGCGTTTCTGGATGAGGTATCGAATATATTGATTCCCCCTACTTGTACCTCCCGGGGAGATCACGAATGTAAAATAAGAGAGATTCGAGCGCGCACGGAGGCTTTGCGGCAGTCGTTCTTCCCGCGAACCATACGCGACTGGAACAGGAAAGGGAGGCAATGACAGTGGCACGTAAAGTGCCCTCCGCCACACTCCGTTGGGTTGCTTGCGGAGTATAAATGTAGATGTAGAGCTGGTATCTAGAGCCTGTTTTATATCATGCACGAAGAGGGCTAGCTGTGTCTCGCATGACCGCTGTTTCCTAAAACAGTACTGGTTTCTGCAAATGAGCTAACATCAACATATACCGCTGATCGTATCTACAAAAACTTGTCATTGTACGGCTTCTAGTTCAGGAGATATTACGTCAGACATTAAGATACGTGAAAAACTACGGCATCATGTGTGACGTTTTAATTTATGACTTCTTTACTAATATCTCTATTCACAACACATTTCGCAGACAGTAGGCACATATACCACTGCATGTACCTAGAAAGTTATACCATTGCACCGCACATAGTTGATGAGATACGATGTCATAAATATTGAGCTGCATGAACATGAAATTGCAGGACGAAATTCACTAGACGTACAGGTGAAAGAGAAAGAAGATGGCAGAGATAGACAGAGAGGAGGTGAAGGAGGATAGCACAAAGTAACTTTTTTAATCTTGAAAATTTAGCTACGACTACATTGTCGCCGTTCAAATTTGAACATTGTCGTGGCGCATCACAACCATTCCTACGCACTCTACATATTCAGTTCCTGTCACGTTTTTGAACCAGTCATTAAAGTCCTCTTCCAGTCCGTTGTCATTTCCATACTAACTCTCGTTCAAAAAATTCTCCGATACACGTCCGCTCTATGACACGCATGTTCAAAAACATTCAACTGCCCAAGAAAAATCTTCGTGAATATGGTAGAACGCAGGCGATCGTTGTTCTCAAAAAGCACAAATACGCTGAACTATAATCCACGCCGTTTGTTTTGAACGTCACAATGTAGTCAGTGAAGAGTTTGACAGTAGGCCACTGCATTTATGGTCCCTCCTCCAGGCAGGAACTCAATGAGTAGGCAGCCTTGTGGTACGAAAACGCTTAGGTGCTTAGAATTTATTTGGCTTTTTTGGCTATTTTTGGAGCTCATTAATGATGCCATTTCACAGACTAAATTTGCCTTATAGACTTTTATCCGCTATCAGTGCGGAACGAGAGAAAACAAAAAAAACAAAAAAAGGGTTCGAATGGCTCTGAGCACTATGGGACTTAACATCTGAGGTCATCAGTCCCCTAGAACTTAGAACTACTTAAACCTAACTATCCTAAGGACATCACACACATCCCTGCCCAAGGCACGATTCCAACCTGCGACCGTAGCGGTCACGCGGTTTCAGACTGAAGCGCCTAGAACCGCACGGCCACACTGGCCGGCCGAGAGAAAACAGATTGTGCAAATATCATTCGCTATTTTTTGAGTTCATTGGTAAAACGTCGAGAAATCCACTTGGTACTCACTACACCCAATTCACCACTAACAATTTCATAAAGAGCAAATCGTGAACTTTCATAAAATGACAAGCTCTATCCATCAACAGTGAAACGTCGATTCCGTTGAATATTTTCCTTTGATTACTGCATTCGTCAGTCAAACTGAAGGTCGACCCTAAGGTTCATCATGCATAATCCTTTATCTGCCAGTAAACAAGATGCATCGTTTTCGAACTGAGGCTTCATTCATCACATTTCCACAAACTTCTGTTATCTGTCTGTAAATATCAATAGGGTAGTTTTTTCTTCCATTCAGAAACAATATAGGACAACGAGCCACACGTTTGGAAGGATAGTTAATTTTTCCACACATTTTAGAATCTTAAAAATCAACAGTAACTAACCACTGCCTCTCTCTGTAAATGTCATGATGGCGCATTCGATTAGTAAGATCTGCAACACGGCGGTGGGTGTTGGGTGGGGAGAGAATTCCACGGCTCGTCAGATCAAAATTTTCCTTAATTTCAGAACGACCTCGTGAAAGTAGGATTGACTTGTGCATCACTGCATTGGATCTAAGGAATGGATGGCAGTAGTTAATCACTACAAGTTTAATGGCCATATGAACAGCTGCAGCCAAAGACTGTGACGTTTTCACATGTAGCCACAAACTGAATAAACTGCGTTCGCGTAATACCATTGAGTTCATAATTTAAACGTAAAGTATCTTAGAAAATTAAGTAGTATAACTAGTGTGGTGAGAAAATTTTTATAACGATTTCTGTACACTGAAGGTGGTGTAACATGTGCAAGTAAATTATCCAAGATGCTGCGCCTTTTGAAAGTCCCAAGTCTTTCACTATGTTGTTAAGTTCAGTTTGAGGAAGAGGTTTTGATTTACTATCGGTAACACACTCGGAACAGTCAGATTCGCTACCTTCAAGATTTACCTCCGGTTCAGAGACTTCAAATGTTGGTAGACAGAGGATCGGCAGTACTTTACCATGAATGACAGGGCTAATAGTCGAATTTAAGTTCGGATACAAGATTTTGTTCGTGTTTTTTTGTCGAGTTAGGCTACTTCAGTCATGCAGAAGTAACAATTATCGACGTGATTATTTTCTTCGTGCAATATTATGGGAATAGAGAAGTTCAAACATATTATTTTACCTTCACTGTACTTTCTTAATTGATCCAAGCACGTATGACACACAGTGTGTGGAGCAAAAGAGTTGTTACGATATTCGAAATTCATGACAAAATATGATTTCCATAGAAATTCTGTTAGTTGTCGATGTCTTGCGCTTATCACATAAGTTCCGCATATGTGACAAAATGTATCCGGGCCATTCACACACTGTCTTCCTGACGTTTTGAACACGGCTTTGACGAAATAACACCACTCGCAATAACACGTGTGAATACTTTTTCCTAGCTCCTGGACTCAATTAATTGATGATGTCTGCGGCGACAACGGAGCTCCAACTTGTCCAGACAAACTGTCGCAGTAATAGTCGGTTCAGTGAAAATGAACGACCCAATAATTGCGTTGTGTATCATGTCACACCAAACATTCACTTTTGGACTATCCCGTAACTGCGATCCCCGGATCTTGACAATGTGCCTTTTTACTTTCTCAGAAAAAAACGTTATGAAGGTTGTCATTACCTGCATCGATTCGTTCCAGCATGTGCTCAGAACATCTGGGCCTTTTACATGGACGCAAAGCTAGCAGAAGTGGCACCATGTATGATGAAAATGCAGCCGTTTGTGAAAAACCTCCACCACAGTGCTCTGGAGCATTCCTATTTTTCTGGACACACGGTATCAACCAGTGGGGCCACTCACTCCACTTCTATCACTTCTTGCCTTATCACCGACACTATCTGTCTCTTTAAACTTCTCATACTACCCTTTGATGCTCATCACCTACGGAGGATCTCGACCACGGGCACTTCGGAAATGTGGCTGGGACGCAACAGGCGACAGTGTTTAATGATAACTACAAAACCCATTGCTCTTTCTCCTGCTTTGTGAGAGAAGTACTCCTAAATTATGCTACCTACAACAAGAGATAGAAAAAAGAAATCAGGTTCTTTGAAACCCAAGTATAAGTGCATCCCTAAAAACTTCATGATTGAAACTACCAACTGCAAAGAACGCCACGACTGTATCTAGCATACTTCCTTAGAAATAAATGTTTGTAGTCAATGTAAGACTTTATGCTCACCCTCTATATTCTGATGCCGAATATCGTATTCCTGTGTGGTCCAGAAGCTATCGTTTCAACAGAATTGATATCCAGCTGAATGACACAACAGAAAATGTCACTGGCACACTAAAATCAACATTTGTTCCTGTGTTATATAGTATAGCGGTGCCGATTTCAGACAGCAGGCAGTGGAACGTGAAGAGAGTAAAATATGCATCGAATCAGTTCGTAGAAACTCTCCTATAAAAATAAATTTTCTCTAAGCGAACTTGACCGCTGCTCTTGAGTGAATGGCCAAATGATGGTGCTTGCTACCAAAACCTGTAGTTATTAGAAATGCTAAAAGTGTAACTATACACTAAAGGTTATATTTATTTCTTTTCAAGTCTAGAACGCCCATATCTGATGCCAATAGACTCCACCAACCCTGTCCTTGCCATTTAGAAGCACGCTGAACTAACTGGACGAGGCCTGGAGAACCAGATTGCCCCAACCGTAACGCCTGAATGCATGCAGCCGCTAAAGAAGAAAAAAATCTGTTGTCTCCCCTGCCGCGCCAAAACTTGGTATGCAACAGGAAAAAAAAATTCTTTGTAAGAAAGGTCGAACACGTCTGGAATTTTATTGTGACGAAAGGGTGAAAGTAGTGGAACACGTTACTGTTTTAAGGGAACTTGAATGACTTCATAAATACCCCAGAAAGACTATTGCATGGTTAAGATCACTGTACAGTGAGCTCTGATAGTACTCTGATACTTATAAAAGCGTTCGCTTGGTATTATTTATAGTAGTTTGTTAATGTTTCTGTATTCTTTTTATCTTCTTTGTCCATTTTACATGAGTCACTTTTTCCTATTTTATGGCAACATGCTAAATAATGAAGATTGGCAAAAATCTTGTCGTACGGTAACATTTGTAGACTTAGCTTGTGACCCCACAGACAGATTCTAGAGGCAATAGAAGAATACATCAAACACAAGTAAACATGTGGCAGTTACAAAATTCAACATGGGTTCTGGAAGTTTGGAATGTAACTGGCGTTCTTTACTAGTTTGGCAAACCTAAAGACGAAAATATCAGTTTTTGCATCATCTTCAGTTTTTTCTGCACGATACCCACCTCCCCCACTGCTTCACACCATACTACTGGCTATTTTCTATTTATAATTTGTTGCGAAATCTATGTTATGTGGGTAATGCATATTATTAGGATAACAATGCTTGTTTGAGGGATGGTGAAGTGGAAGGGGAGAATGAACTTCAAAGCTGGAGTTCCGTTGTCGCCGCAGACATCATCAATTAATTGAGTCCAGGAGCTAGGAAAAAGTATTCACACGTGTTATTGCGAGTGGTGTTATTTCGTCAAAGCCGTGTTCAAAACGTCAGGAAGACAGTGTGTGAATGGCCCGGATACATTTTGTCACATATGCGGAACTTATGTGATAAGCGCAAGACATCGACAACTAACAGAATTTCTATGGAAATCATACTTTGTCATGAATTTCGAATATCGTAACAACTCTTTTGCTCCACACACTGTGTGTCATACGTGCTTGGATCAATTAAGAAAGTACAGTGAAGGTAAAATAAAAAGTTTTGAACTTCTCTATTCCCATAATATTGCACGAAGAAAATAATCACGTCGATAATTGTTACTTCTGCATGACTGAAGTAGCCTAACTCGACAAAAAAACACGAACAAAATCTTGTATCCGAACTTAAATTCGACTATTAGCCCTGTCATTCATGGTAAAGTACTGCCGATCCCCTGTCTACCAACATTTGAAGTCTCTGAACCGGAGGTAAATCTTGAAGGTAGCGAATCTGACTGTTCCGAGTGTGTTACCGATAGTAAATCAAAACCTCTTCCTCAAACTGAACTTAACAACATAGTGAAAGACTTGGGACTTTCAAAAGGCGCAGCATCTTGGATAATTTACTTGCACATGTTACACCACCTTCAGTGTACAGAAATCGTTATAAAAATTTTCTCACCACGCTAGTTATACTACTTAATTTTCTAAGATACTTTGCGTTTAAATTATGAACTCAATGGTATTACGCGAACGCAGTTTATTCAGTTTGTGGCTACATGTTGCACCTCAGTTACAGGAATTTCAATCACTGATAGTGTTCCAGCAGGACAGTGAACGTCCACACTGGAGGTTATTTGCTCCCCAGTTTTCGGATAAAACCTATCCGGACAGATGGATCGGTTACGGGACAACAACATGGCCATCAGGTTCACGAGACATAGCCAGTTTTGACTTTCTTAGTGTGGCTATGTTAAGGACAAAATGTGAAGCTCATCGGTTCCTCATGTGCAAATTCTGAAAACACGAATGCGATTAGCTTTAGAGGCATTGATGGAAGAGACGTAGGAAAAGAGGTGGAGAGAAATTGAGTGTAACCTAGGTATTCTACGGGAAACAAACGGATCCCATGTGAAAATACATCCATAAAAAACTTTATGAGTTAAGTTACCAATTGCAACAAACCGCATAACTGTATGTAGCATATCACCTTAGAAATCAAATTTTGTAAGCAGGAAACGATATATTGTTCATTCCGGACAATGGCTTGTGCTGCAGTTCGTAAAATGTCCGCTTTTACTTCCTAGCTTGTTAAGAAATTTAGCTTGAAACATGTAATAGAAGAAGCAGAAACAATTTGAAAACGCTGGTAATTTCATATCTGTAGAAGTAGTTCTACAATGTTACATGATATTCGGATGCGTCGGGACAAAAGTGTCCGATTTGGATACAAACATCGCTGTTCTAATGACGCAGAAGCATCAGTTACCCACCCTAATGCGTAACGCCTGCAGCATTCCACCGGGGTCAGACGAACACCATCACGTGCCCTAGTTGAAAGTGCAAAATCATGTATAGTAATAGGATAGTCAAAAGCGGGCTGCCACACCATCCCAGGGTGCTGTTGCTGTTTTATTGCCTTCCACTGCAATGAAAGTATTTCGTAGCACACGCATACCTCTCAGAATTAGTATACTTCTCATTATAGGATCGACACTTCTCATTCATTTCACGTAACTGAAGATTCTCTTCTCGTGTTAAATATAATCAAAATGAGGTCTACCTTTCATTAGCTAGAAACTAATTATAACAGAACAATTACAACCGAACGATTCCACCCATTTATGTTTTACCGTAGCGTATCCACTCATTTTCTCTGACCTCCCGCGTTGTAAGTAGCAGTCCGTAGGTTCAAGTCAGGAAGTTAATCATAGATCAGCTTGTCGAAACCTGTCCCTTAGAAACAATTTTATCACAGAAAATAGATTCATCAGGCAGGTTACAGTTAACGGAAATCATGTGTTACAGATCATATGTTATGTAGTACCTATAACGGCACCTTTTTCTACCGCATTCAATTAGTTCGCTACTTTCTTTACCGCATAACGTTTGGGTCTTGCTTTTAGAAACACTCAGAGTCTTAGTTTCCGCCGAAATTTTTTGTAAGTTTCCTTTGTCTTTTACATCCATTGTCGATTTTCCCTTCAACGCATAGGTGTGGCTATAATATAGGAGGAAAACGTGGAAAATTTTCTTCATTTTCTTTTACATAATAGTAGACTTATTTTTCTATACGAGCTCACCTCATATTTGGAAAATTTCTTCAACTTCTATCCAGTGAGAAAGTAGCGGAACTTATACAAGATACCCATCTAACGGCGCTATAACCTCTTTCTAGGACTCAGAACTATTTGTGGTCACCATACTAATGGAAAAGAGTGTAAGGCAGAGAGGGAGGAGCAAAATCTGGTGAATAGGGTGGGTGTTCTAATATCTTGTACTTGAGTTGCCTCTATTTTATTTCTGCCGTTTTTGAGTAGGTGCATTGTTGTGATAACACTATTTGTTATATTTTAGGACATTCTGTAAGCTCCACGTCCTTGATTTTTTCCCAACGTGTCCGAATGACTCAGGCAGTAGTAATCAGTATTTTGTTTTATTTTTTAAATATATCTTGCAAGTTGCAAAAACTAAATGAGCATAATAATTCGGTCAGAGGAAATTGTCTTTGCATTTCTTGGTGCAAGAAGGCCGCCATACGCTCAGATCTTTCATTGCTGCTTCGTTTGTGGGGTAATATGATGGCTCACCTGAGGGAAAGCGCCTTGTATGGCGCCCGTATTAGTCGAGCCGCAGAGGGCAGATAGGTACAGTCAGACAATGAGTGGTGATTTAGCGTGATGCATGTGCGTTGTGTCCAGTCAGTAGTTCCAATTAGTAATGGCTGTGGCCGAAAGGACAATAAATCGCAAGTTGTCTAAACAGTTTAATTTGGAAATGAAACTTAAATTTCGTTCATATTATGACTCCTAATGTTGATTGCATCTGTTTAGTTATTGATGTGAATATGAAGTATTATAATAAAAGAAAATTTTCTTGTTTGTTGCCTGTGCATACATTACTGTGAGGACTGTGACCGTACAGAGAGTGAATCATACTCAGGGGAAAAATGTAAAGTTTAATTGGCTAGTCTATATAGCTTCAATAGTAAGAGCAAAATGGCATGATATGGCAAAAAAAGAAACATTATATGGTAATTCATTTATGTAAAGTCGGAGTTGTTTTGAGATTCGTGGTTTTTATGACTTTGTTCTTTTAATATATTGCTCCTAAAAACCATTATTTAATGATTGGTAAGTCGCGTCATAACACGATTTCAAACTGACAGATTGTTTACTGCAATACTACTCAGCCAATGAGAGGAGAGGACGCTTGCTCGGATTTGGTGGGTTGAAACATTGCTGTGTGAAGTCTAAGTTACGTTTAGCGTTCAGCTTGAGGCGTAGCGCCGTATAACGATCCTGCCTTGGAGGCGGCTAAGTTCAAATGGCTCTGAGCACTATGGGACTTAACTTCTGTGGTCGTCAGTCCCCTAGAACGTAGAACTACTTAAACCTAACTAACCTAAGGACATCATACACATCCATGCCCGAGGCAGGATTCGAACCTGCGACCGTAGCAGTCCCGCGGTTCCGGACTGCGCGCCTACAACCATTAGACCACCGCGGCCGGCGAGGTGGCTAAGTGGGAGATGTGTCACAGAGCTGGATAGTGACAGATGGTGACGCGAGACTGGACGCATACGTAGTTTATGTATCAGCCGATAGAGGACAGTATTGGATAGAGGGACTGTGATTTTAGTTTCGATTGTGTCCACTAGAGTGCACTAAAATAATAGAACGTTTTTCATAAACTGTTCTAGCATTTTCATAAAGTGTTATTATTTCTTTTTGTGTATGTAAAATGTTATAAATGTGTTTTAGCAGTATGAATGATGCGTGAGTGTGGTTTAAGGTTAATATGAAGATAATTCTTTAACGAGTTATGTAGTGGGATTTAGTGTGGGAACATTTCGAAGAAGTGTGGATATGGACGAAGGGGATTTTTGTAAAACAGACTTGTAAAAAAAGTTTATGGTAAAGGGAAAGTTAATTCAGGTATAAATAACAATAGTAAATAACTTTATGTATAAACAAAACTTCAGCGTATTAGCTAATTACGTCGGTAAAAGTGCAGTCGTGAGGTTTACTATTTTGCGATTGGTTATGGGTGAAAAGCGCGGACTGACGCGGGAGAATGTTGTTTTGCTATTGGCTGTTGAGTAAACTGACCAATGGTAAAGCAATATTCATCGCGCGCTTTTCTCTGCTGGTAGAGAAGACTTAGAGTATTCTAGAGTCGAAGCCTAGCCATGAAACAGATCGGACGTGTGTAGTTTTAGTTCCGATGGAAATGATAAGTTGCCGGATCTAGTAGTGTGTCATACATCAAAAGTGTTGGAAAGTGACGGCATAATTATTCCGATGTGTGTGTAGAAATTTCGGAATTTTTAAGTGAATTTTGTGATGAGAAAAGACATATATTCCGCGTGGCGTGTTGAGCAGATCGGTGGCTAAAAACTGTGACTGCATTAGGTACCGACAGACTTAATATTTGGCGAGCATTATCAATAAAAACAATCAATATTTTTGTAGCTACTACGTTTTCGGGAAATGCAACACCATAAACTTGCTAACGTGAGTGAAAGGGATTGTGAGTGACTGTGTTAAGACTAGCACTGGCTTAGCAGTGATAATTGTTCACCTAAGTTTCAGAATATATTAATTGAGGACAAAATTTCCAACTTTTCATTTAGTGTAAAAACTTTCTCCCGAAACGTAGATTAGTGACTTTAATTGCAGCCTGGTTCACGTCGAAGTACAGTAGGTTTCGCTCGGCTTCCCTACTGATGATATGCTGAGACAATGTTCACAGGTAGGTGCAGGTTCGTCGTAAAGGGACGGAAAGAACCGCGCCGCCGGAAGCCTTCACCATGTCTGGATGCTTTTATTAGGAGCTCTTAACAGACGTGATAGTTTTGCGGAATTATGACTTAAAATTAACCACTGAGTGTCGCAAAGGGAAGGCGAACGAATGAGAAATACTAATTTTGCCGAATTACCAGTTAAACGTGGCCAAGGTGTGCAGCAAAGTGAATGCGAACGAGTGAGAAAGACGAACCGCGGTATATCGGATTTTATGTGTAAACGGCAATTTTTAAAATAACTAAACTCCGCGTGGCGTATTGTGCAACCCAGGCCGAGCAGTGTATTTTCAGAGGGATCGAGTTGCGGAATATTTGAGCGAGAATTCTATCGCAGGTAATGCGTTTTGTAATCTTGCATGGGGACTTAATTAAATAAAATGCAAATATTTTTGGTAGCTGTATGTCCGATTACGCTGTTTCGTAATCGGTTGGCCCTGACTAGTATTTGTCCGCAATCTGACTGCATAGAACAACAACAAAGAATGAAATGAAAATTTTCGTTAACACAATTAATTAATTAAGTCCCCAGCAACTATGAAACCTACGAAACCAAAGCACAAGTATAACTGTTCTGTATGTGGAAGTATGACTCAACGCACATCTGGCACGGTTCTTCTTCAACAAGACAAGAATTTTTAAATACCAATTTTACTGACGTGATAAAAGAAAATTAGAAATACTATAATTGCGCAAAAAAACCAGAATTGCACTCTAATACAAGAACACACGCCAGATGCTTTGTTGACTGAACCTGTAATGACGCATTATTTAGGACACTGAAATAATGAGAAAAAGAGAAAAGTAGTTTGTTACCTTAATTTATATTGATGAAAATCACTCTAATCCTTACTATATGTCTCCACACCGACTCTCTACTACCACATCTCAACAAGACTCTTCAGTATCACATCTCAGCAAGCACCGCCTACTAGCACATCTCAACAAACACTCTCTGCTACGAGTTCTTAACAAGCACCGACTACCACGAGACCTCGAAAGGCACTCTACTACGAGCTCTGGACAAGCACTGACTTCTACGAGTTCTCTCCAAGCACTGTGGAGGCGGCAGAATAATACTCTTTGGCGCAATCTCTGGCGCAGTGCCTCAGTGTAGCCACCTTTCAATCTCTGTAATATTTCCGGTAATGTGTTCGGTCAGGAACTATATTGTCCAAATTTTTAAGGACTTCGTGGCCACTTGTTGACGAACTGCCTGTTGGCTTCTGTCCCGGGTTTTTCGGCCGACGTTTGTTTCATGATTTTTCTGACACGAATGCCTGGCGTTGTCAAATCTTCATTCTCCATTGCTGGTGGTCGACTCCAGTCGAGCTCGCGGCCGCAGATACATGTACCTGGCGCGCCGACGTCGAAGGGCTTCTCCGTGGTCACTTCCTGTGCAGTTCGCCACTTGCTACCTGCAACGGTCGTCCGCTGCAACACGGGAATACAGGATCCGTTCACCTTGAGGTTTTCTTCTTTCGTGTTGAAGCTCTTGTCATGCGTATGTATTTCTACAGTTTGTCTGTACAAGCGGATGTGATAGCTCTTCTCTACGGTAAGAACATCCGTGTCGGCCAATTTCTATGGTCGGTCTCACATGGCGCGTGCTCAACCTCGTCCGATTTCTTCACCTGCCCCAGCCTGCAATGCCGCTTATGTTTGGTGATCCTGGTGTTGGTTTATCGTCCAGTCATTCCGATATAGAATGGAATGCCGTGTATTCCCGAAATTCTATGTGGGTCCTTTTCCCCCCTGTGGCTATCTGAGACACTCTTTGATTTTCTTGGTCGGTTTATAAATTGTCTTTCCGTCGTCTTTGTGCAATATACGGCCGGTTCTGTCCGCCACCCTGGGAATGTATGGCAGAAGGACAATACCCTACATTTCTCTTTCCGATATGTCACTTCACTGAATGTTGAAACTTCTTATGTTAACTGTTTGAGTACCCACTCAAATTCAAAACTTTTTCTAGGTGCTGATTCTCGCGACTGAGGGGCTGCGGCTGATATACTAGTCTTGCTCGTGTTAAGAGCGTATTAATAATCCCTCTTTTCTGACTCTGATGGTGATTTCACAGTTTGTGCAGGTATGGGTCAGTGTGTGTTAGTTTTCGAGACACACTGTGTCCCAGAGTTTCTCCATCCCCCTTGACCAACACATCTAGAAAAGGCCAACGTTTGTCCTTTTCTACCTTCATACTAAATTTTGTGTTAGATTGGAGGCTGTTCAAGTGTCTTAGAAAGTCATCAAGCTTAACCTCACCATGGCTCCACACAATGAAAGTATCGTCGACGTACCTGTATAACACCTTAGGTTTACAAGATGCCAAGTCCTGTTATTTGAAATGTTCCACTTAGAAGTTGGCCATCACTGGAGAGGACTACCCATGCCGACGCCCTCCAGCTGTTCGGTTAAGTTGCCATTCCACATAAAATAACTCGTGGTGAGACATGCTGGAAAGAGCTTGGTGGAGTCTTGTGGGAAAATCGAACCGATGTGCTCCAGAGAGTCACTGAGCAGCACTTCGGTGAACAAAAAAACTACGTTAGAGTTGTTCATGATGTCGTCTGTTCCAAGTTTTAGTTTCTTCAGTTTCTCAATAAAATGTACTGAATCCTTAAGGTATGTGTCAGCCTTTCCCACGTGCGGCTGGAGCGGAGAGTCCAAGTACTTGCCAGTTTTTCCGTCGGTGAACAAGGAGCGCTAGTAGTCCGTCTTAATGTAACATTATTCTTATGGATCTTTGGTAATCAATAGAGCCCAGGTTATAGGGCTTCTGTGTTGCGCAGGAGACATCACCACTGCGCTATGTACGCATGAAAATATTAAATATTTTCTGCTACGCAATGTCTGGGTGAAGACTTAAGCTTAAGACTGTCGTAATGTACATACAAATTTTCATTGACTTTTTGCTGGCGTTACTTACAATCCTTGCTCTGATTGTTTATTACGTGCTGTGATTATTTATTTATTTAGGATTCGTAGCTGAGTTGATGAAATCACAGTTTCAGCGTATTAACTGTAATGAGATGGAATTTTTCCCTTCAAGTTTATTTAAGTCTCTTTCTTTCTTCTTTCATCAGTACTATCTACGTTATGTGAAAATAGAAAAATTGCATTTTTTCAGCGATGGATATGTATATTTCGTGTTGTTTGCATGTTGCGCACAAAGAGATTAACATCTGTGTACAATCAAAGGGACGGACAGATAGAGGAAAATTAAAGGGGGCGGGGGTTTAGGGAAGGGGTTGGAATAACATTTTCTCGTCATCGAAATTGTGAAAATGAGGACTGTAGTAGACAACGTGTGATTCCAAGAGATTAAGTTCCTGAGATACTGCAAGCGGTTCAAATGGTTCAAATGGCTCTGAGCACTATGGGACTCAACTGCTGTGGTTATCAGTCCCCTAGAACTTAGAACTACTTAAACCTAACTAACCTAAGGACATCACACACATCCATGCCCGAGGCAGGATTCGAACCTGCGACCGTAGCAGTCGCACGGTTCCGGACTGCGCGCCTAGAACCGCGAGACCACCGCGGCCGGCTACTGCAAGTGGTTTATGTACGTGGAGAAACCTCTTTGTGATCTATAAACGAAAGAAGTGACCGTTTACTGAAGTATGGTGAGAAATAAGTAATTACCAAACAGTACTTTCCTGTGGGCACAGCACATATAATTGCTTTATGTGTCTTTTCCGTTGTGTAAATGATCACGCCTCAACAATAATGCATCTAGAACTTCATCTCAGTAACTTCTCTGCAGTTAACAGTTAAGCGTTTTGCATAGCACACACAGAACAGTTTCTCTATAGTTCCCTCTTCAATAGCATGCGAAAAATTAATACCTGAATCTTTCCTTGCGAGCTCTTGAGATGTCTAAGATAGCTGGTGTTGTTATCAAATACTCTATGTGATCAAAAATATCGGGATATTCCCAAAAACATACGTTCATATTACGTGCATTGTGCTGCAACGTACTCCATATCAGCGACCTCAATAGTCTAATGACATCTTGAGGGAGTGGAACGGGGGATTCCGCGGGACTCAAAGACTTCGAACGTGGTCAAGTGATTGAGTGTCACTTGTGTCATACGTCTGTACGCGAGATTTCCACACTGGTAAACATCCGTACGTCCACTGCTTCCGATGTGAAAGTGAAATGGAAACGTGAAGGGGCATAAAAGCGTACAGGCCGACCGCGGCTGTTGACTGATAGACGCGGCCGACAGTTGAAGAGGGTCGTAATGTGCAATAGGCAGACGTCTATCCAGATCATCATACAGGAATTCCAAACTGCATCAGGATCATCTGCGAATACTATGACAGTTAGGCGGGAGGTGAGAAAATATGTATTTCATGGTCGAGCGGCTGCTCATAAGCCACAAATAACGCCGGTAAAGGCCAAACGACGCCACGCTTGGTCTGAGGAGCGTAAACATAGGGCGATTGAACAGTGGAAAAGCGTTGTGTGGAGTGACGAATCACAATACATAAAGTGGCGATCAGATGGCAGGGTGTGGGTGTGGCGAATGCCCGGCAAACATCATCTAAGTATGTGTAGTGCCAGAAATAAATTTCGGAGACGGTGGTGTTATGGTGTGGTCGTGTTTTTCATAGAGGGGACTTACCCCTTGTTGTTTAGCGTGGCACTATCACAGCACAGGCCTACATTGATGTTTTAAGCACCTTCTTGCTTCCCGCAATTGTAGAGCAATTCGGGGATGGTGACTGCATCTTTCAACACGATCGAGTATCTGTTCACAATGCACGGCCTGTGGTGGAGTGGTTACAGGACAATAGCATCCCTGCAGAGGACTGGCCTGCACCGAGTCCTGACCTGAATCCTGTAGTACACCTTTGGGATGTTTTGGAACGGCGACTTCGTGCCAGGCCTCACCGACCGACATCGATACCTCTTCTAAGTGCAGCACTCCGTGAAGAATGGGCTGCCATTCCACAAGAAACCTTCCAGCGCACCTGACTGAACGTATGCCTGCGAGAGTGGAAGCTGCCATCAAGGCTAAGGGTGGAAATGGATTGTGGTAAGCTCTCATGGGAACAAACTGCTAAGGTCTTCGGTCCCTGCTAAGGGTTGGCCAACACAATACTGAATTCCAGCACTACCAATTGAAGGTGCCACGAACTTGTAAGTCATTTTCAGCCAGATGTCCGAATACCTTTAATCACATAGTGTATGTCTGAAGATCGGCTGTTTTGAGTAAACTGGAAATATTTGTCCCACCTGGTAATTGCTTTATTAATACTTAGATTTTTTATACTTTCAGAAAGGTTGTTTCATTCAAGCTAATTTGTCGCTAGAGGGTGTCAGGAGTTTGGGGGTCATTTGTGTAAAACCAAAGACGGTGCTAAGCCAATTCAGTAATATCAGTGGAGGCAGACATAGCATGATCAGCTTTTATCTACCTGTATTCTGATGCAATAAGGCTTCTTTAAATCATTGGGTACCGAAAACGCAGCTAAAGTCAATAAAATGAACAGTTACTTGTATACAGCAAGGATCAAGATACGATGAGAACTTCTTTCTCATATGATGAAAACAACGAACACCTGTGGACAAGAGGCACTGATGTTCTATAAAATCAAGGAGTAGTATATACCACACCTTTCTAGAAGCATTCCGCGCAAGTTTGCTTGAAAGTAATTCACAGAAACGTTGTTCACCTAGCTTGCTTCAAAAAGTGGGGGTGCCTGGAACGTGATGTAACACTTTTAATTACTTATTATGCTCTGTGAATGAGGTTTCATCATTGAACTCTACGAATAAATTTAAAAAAATTGAAAATTTACATTTTCAGTCAATGTCACGAAATTCCACCTTTAACTTTTTCGTAATTGTAATAAAAACCAGATTTATAGAGTGTCTCCTCCGATAGAGGATTAAATGAATCTTTACGCTAGCTAAGGTGGGCTTTTTGCGGAAAACAAGTCGACTTCAGTTTGGTTTGCTCTCGTCATTTTACTGTGCGCCCTCGCAGATACTTAAAATCACGTTTTCATTTGTGTGTCTGTTGATTTATCGAACCGTTTGGACACAACTGCCTGCACTTCGTGAAAATAGTCATTTGTATCAAATGCGTTACAACGTGCCTTCAAGAAGTTTCCGTTCGAAGGCCGTACAGTCCAGAATCGATATTACAATCCGGCGAAAGCCATGAGCATCTAGGCAAACATCCACTCTAACCACAAGCTTAAAGAATCCAGTTTGGTAAACACCGTGTCCTGCTGCGTGAAGAAGACCGTAACATGTCCATTATAATTATCCGGGCTGTTATGCCGTGGTCGGTTGATGAATTCTGTGTCAATTCCCAAAATTTCGTCCCGATCTGCGGATCTTCAAGGGGGTCTGTAGCTCGATGGAAGGTCTAACACACCCACTGGCTGTCAGTAGCGGGGGACAAAACGTTGGGAATTGACACAGAATTCTTCAACCGACCACGGCATTACTGCCCGGATAATTATAATGGACATGTCATTTCCGGCCGTGAAAATCTACATTTTAGTATAAGACCGTAACAGCCTGCTGCACGTCCACGTCCGACTGGAAGCGTCGAACCTTCAAGGCTTTCTTTAACGGACCGAAGGAGTGACAATCGCATTGGGAGAGATGGAGACTACAGGGCACGTGTTCGAGTGTGTCTCTTTTGAGTTGGCGCAACTCCCAGTTCGGCCTTCGTCTTGTGTCGAATCGCAACCAGAACAGAATTTGGCACACCGTTCGACAACCGTGGTTTTCGACAAATATGCTACCCTGTACACATTCTTCATTCTCCGATGGAGAACTGCAGCTGTTTGTCCTCCGGCAGCCAAGAAAAGAATAACAGCCCGTTGGTCCTGTTTGTATGCATTTGGTAATAACTTCGCCATAGTATACGTTTCCGCTTTTACGGCACGCTCGTCGGAACGACACGAGTGCCATACTAAACACATGCCTATATGTCGGTCATTATATGCCAGTACAGGAATCACGCTGCGTTGCATGTACACTGCAGCAAAGCCCTCAAACAGAACCTTTCTGCTCGCCCGTTACACAGTGTGAAAAAGAGTGTGGATGAACCGTCAAGGTACGTTAAGTAGAAGAAATGGAGGAGAGGTGGAGAGGGGAGTGGTTGTCAAGCAACGCCACACATATAACATAAAGAAAATTAAAATACACTACTGGCCATTGAAATTGCTACACCACAAAGCTGACGTGCTACAGACCCGAAATTTACACACAGTTTGGCTCAAATGGCTCTGAGCACTATGGGACTCAACTGCTGAGGTCATTAGTCCCCTAGAACTTAGAACTAGTTAAACCTAACTAACCTAAGGACATCACAAACATCCATGCCCGCGGCAGGATTCGAACCTGCCACCGTAGCGGTCTTGCGGTTCCAGACTGCAGCGCCTTCAACCGCACGGCCACTTCGGCCGGCCCCCGAAATTTAACCGACAGGAAGAAGATGCTATGATATGCAAATGATTAGCTTTTCAGAGCATTCACACAAGGTTGGCGCCGGTGGCGACACCTACAATGTGCTGACTTGAGGAAAGTTTCCAACCGATTTCTCACACACAAACAGCAGTTCAGCAGTTGACCGGCGTTGCCTGGTGATACGTTGTTGTGATGACTCGTGTAAAGAGGAGAAATGCGTACCATCACGTATCCGACTTTGAGAAAGGTCGGATTGTAGCCTACCGCGATTGCGGATTATCGTATCGAGATACTGCTGCTCGCGTTGGTCGAGATCCAATGACTGTTAGCAGAATGTGGAATCAGTGGGTTCAGGAGGGTAATACGGAACCCCGAGCTGGATCGCAACGGCCTCGTATCACTAGCAGTCGAGATGACAGGCATCTTGTCCGCATGGCTGTAACGGATCGTGCAGCCACGTCTCGATCCCTTAGTCAACAGATGGGGACGTTTGCAAGACACCACCATCTGCACTAACAGTTCGACGACGTTTGCAGCAGCATGGACCATCAGCTGGGAGATCATGGCTGCGGTTACCCTTGACGCTGCATCACAGACCATGGCTGCGGTTACCAAATGTGTGTGAAATCTTATGGGACTTAATTGCTAAGGTCATCAGTCCCTAAGCTTACACACTACTTAACCTAACTTAACCTAAGGACAAACACACACACCCACGCCCGAGGGAGGACTCGAACCTCCGACGGGACCAGCCGCACACAGTTACCCTTGGTGCTGCATCACAAGCAGGAGCGCCTGCGGTGGTGTTCTCAACGACGAACATGGGTGCACGAATGGCAAAACATCATTTTTTCGGATGAATCCAGGTTCTGTTTACAGCATCATGATGGTTGCATCTCGGTACCTCATGTTCGCATTGACGGCACTTTGAACAGTGGACTTTAGATTTCAGATTTGTTACGGCCCGTGGCTCTACCCTTCATTGGATCCCTGCGAAACCCTACATTTCAGCAGGATAATGCACGACCGCATGTTGCAGGTCCTGTACGGGCCTTTCTGGATACAGAAAATTTCCAATGCTGCCCTGGCCAGCACATTCTCCATATCTCTCACCGATTGAAACCCGTCTGGTCAATGGTCGCCGAGCAACTGGCTCGTCACAATACGCCATTCAGTACTCTTGATAAACTGTGGTATCGTGTTGCAGCTGCATGGGCAGCTGTACCTATACACGCCATCCAAGCTCTGTTTGACTCAATGCCCATGCGTATCAAGGCCATTATTACGGCCAGAAGTGGTTGTTCTGGGTACTGATTTCTCAGGATCTATGCACCCATATTGCGTGAAAATGTAATCACATGTCAGTTCTAGTATAATATATTTGCCCAATGAATACCCGTTTATCATCTGTATTTCTTCTTGGTGTAGCAATTTTAATGGCCAGTAGTATTCTTTCCTGCAGTGTCCACTAGCTGGAAGTCGAACTCCTAAGTGCGATTACACAATAAAAACTTTCACAACCGGTTTTCTTAGTTACTCATGAATCTTCCGGGTTGTATCGTCGTGGTCCATGAAACTTTTCCGTATTTCATGTTTCGTCCTGAACTCTCCTGGATGCCTTCAGACTTGCTGCTGGTTTCTCTGAGTCTTGTCCAGTTTTGGGGACGGACATTGGGGAGAGACCGATATGCCGTCTAAAGTGGGGTGTCATTATAAATCTTGTCCATAGAGCCAAAAGTAGCTGTGTACGCAAAGACATACATCCGATTTAGAACACCTGACGCAAGGATTCAAGGAAAATGGCCGTTCAGAAAAAGAGGTAAATAGAATTCTGCGACAAAGTAGAAGTAGATCGAAGGACTAAGATAAAAAAGGACGTTGGAAGATCACAGTTTTTGTACCTTTCATTAAAAAAGTAACCCATAAAATGGGTGAGCTTTTACATAAACAGAACAGTGTTTAGACCAACAACGTAGATATGCGGTTTGCACATATCTCCTCCATCAGCATGCAGTCTAATTAAAACTTTCGCAGTGGTTAGCACACAGGACACACATTCGGGAGGACGACGATTCAAGCCCGCGTCTGACCATCCTGATTTAGGTTTTCCGCGATTTCCCTAAATCTCTTCAGGTAAATTCCGGGATGGTTCCTTTGAAAGGACACTGCCGACTTCCTTCCTCATCTTTCTCTAATTCGATGGGACCGATGACCTCCCTGTTTGGTCTCCTCCCCCGAATCAACCAGCCACTCTGTATAAAACTCCACGCACAGCCGTGGACAAAACGAGCGAGACCCCTCGCCTTTTCGTTATGCTGATCCGCACTGCTTTAAAGTCTGCTACACAGCATAACAGGCAAGGCGACGAAGTGCTACCAACATACTATGCACAGTTGTAAAATTGAAAAACTATCAGAACTTTGTCAGACTGTTTTCAATCATGTGTAAGATTCAATCATGTGTAAGACTATATTAATCCTGGTTAGTGTGTTAAGACTACACGTAAATATAAGATATAAATGAAAGAAGAAAAGCTAATTACCATGCATTGTACTAATAAAAATGAATTTCATCTTATCGACATAACATGACTGTTTTAGTAAGACAAAGTACCCCAGATCGTTACGAATTAGCAAAATATTATGCTCATTCGGCCGCGAAACGGTCTGTGTCAACGTTCAGACCAGTCATACTAGATTTCCGTTGCTGACCTACCATGAAAGTGTGCAGCAAAGCGTGAAGATTCATATTGAAATTCAGTTAAAAATCATTCAGTGCCACACTTAAATCAGTCCAATTAGTGACAGAAGAGGAAAAAGTAGGCAATAACTAGTATGAAATTCTACAAGAGTTTCGTATTGACATCCACAGGGCGCCGGTGAAGGATAAAAGTAGCAATAAAACGTGTTGATGGCGCGAGAATTTCTTAAAATTGATTTACTGATAGTCTATGTGCCTCCTTCGAGATCAGAGCCGCAAACTAACCAGACCTCCCTTGCAGTAGCTAACACCTTTCACTACGCTAGCAGACAACCCAGGCAAAGAGCCATCTACTATTACCCTCCACATGAATAAGCCGGCAATTTCGCAATGAAAATGGCAAAATGATCTGCAGTTTCTGTTGCATAGAGCTTTCTGGACACAAAAACATGTATTTTCTACCTTTGTCACCGCTTATGTGACAATCATTCGGAATGTTTACCGAAATAACGAATTACTGTTATTAGCGAGTAAATTTAGTAGGATAATGTTTCGAATTCTCCATTAGACTCGCAACAGCCAGAAAACGTTCAGTAGCCGAAGTGTTTCCTAAGCTAGCTAGCAATGGGAAAGCTCGCACTTCTAAAATGCGGTGGCATTAATACTTGAATCTGAATTACCACATGTATAGGCAAATGGATTTTATTTGCATTCCTGTAAACGTGATTTGGATGAAAGCGTAGCTGCGATTAATATGCTGATGTGTCGAAAGCAACTAGAACACTTCGAATAAAGAGTAGGGGGAATGATTTATGCGGCCCTCATCTTCAGTAACTGTCGTAGCTATTTCCGTTGTTACGTTTTCGTCACCTAAATCGGTAAAAATGGAACCCTACTAGTCTCACTTTCTTAACCGTCTATCTCTCTACCCAACCCTTAAAACCCGTTTACCTCGCTTACTGGTAGACATAATAAACGGAAATGTATCACACTTCCATCGGTATACGGTCCGTTGGTGGTGTAAGATTGTGACATTTTATGTCAACGCAATCTAAAGATACGTCCGTTTATGCAAAGAAAATTTACGCGAAAGATTAACAAATGATTCTAAGAACTATGCGACCAAACTGTTTAGGTCATGAGTCCCCTAGACCCAGAACTAATGTAACCTCCCTAACCTAAGGGCATCACATACATCCACTCCCGAAGTAGGATTCCAATCTGCGACCGAAGCAGCCGCGCGGTTCGTGATTGAAGCCCCTAGAACCGCTGGGTCACCGCACCCGGCGAAACCCTCTTCACCTCATGTATAATGATAATATATACTGTCTAATGAGGATAAACTGTATTCTCTAGCAACTCAGATCGTCTTATCATGGAACTTTTACGAAGCTACGTTCAGATTTTGTTCGAAGTCGTCTGCAATATTCATTTATAAACACCATGGGAACGTCGTATGCGATATCCACTTCCGAAGACGCTGGGAGATACTGCAGTACCATAACAAGTTGTTAAGGATTTATTGTTATTGCTCCATGCATGACACTTTATTTCAGTATCAATTTAACGCACCTAGGTGTTTGTCTATGGCTTAAAATAATGAACAAACAATAAACAGCATACAACTTCGATATTCAAATCAAATGTAACACACATGTCGCAATTACAAGAAAATTTCGTTCGTACATCTACATGACTACCTCTACAGGATTTCTTTGCAATCCAGACGTACGTGCCTGCCAGAGTTTTAATCGAACCACCTTCGGCCTATTTCTCTACTGTCCCACTCTTTAATAGCGTGCGGGAAAAACGGCCACTTAAATCTTTTCTTACGAGCCCTGAATTACATTATTACTATGGTCATTTCTTCCTGTGTAAATTCGAGAAGAAATAATGTTTTGGCACTTCGAACAGATGTTGGTGATTGAAATTTCGTGAAAAGATCTCGCGGCAACGAAAATCGCTTTTGTTTTCATGAACGTCACCCCAACTCGCTTATCGTTTCTGGAACCCTCTCTCCCCTATTTCGTGACATTACAAATCGTGCTACAGTTCCTTGGACGTTTTTGGCGTGCACCGTCGATCACGTCTGTCAAGGATCCCATTCCGCGCAGGAACACTATAGCAGTGGACGGACTAACGTAGTGTAGGCAGTAGACCTGTGGCATACTCTTAGTGTGTGGCCAATAAAACGCAGTCTTTTGTTTGCCTTCCCCACAAAAGTATGTTTGCGATCGTTTCAGTTTAAATTTTACTGGGTACTGAGATGAATTGACAGTATTTCGAGTTGTGCTTTGTTATGTAACCGAAAGTTGATTATTGTTACTGGACGCAGCTTTCGTGATAATTGTATTTCTCATTCAACAGAGTACACTCCTCGTACACAACACGTAACTGTTTCTAAGTATTATATTGTTACTGATGTTACCAAGTTGCAGTGGTCATCTAAACTTACCTTTTTGAAACAAAAGAAAATATTATAGCAAATGTGGCAAATAAGAAGCGGACTATCCAAATAAATAAACATTGCCGGTTCAAGTGGTTTCAGTAGGTCTACTACACAGTAACGTAAATTGGGAGGAAAGTCTGTTAGTGGATCGTTATCAGGAAATACAGCTCTTATAGTGCAAACTGCCAGTACAAGAACGAAAGTTTCCAAACATGTCAATGAGTATTCGAGGAAAGCGGACGCATTCTGTCTACTGAATCGCAACGCACGCCACTTACGAAGGGACCCGCCAAGCGTCATACCCCGATTTTGCTGAAACTTCGCTCAGTGAAAGAGGGTACAAAATAAGCCAACACGTGTCTCGGCTTATCTGCATACTCTCGAATGCTTCTGAGAAAACAACGGTCAAAGTTTTCAATGCGCTGCTGCTGTAGTATAGATACCTTTTAGCGTGTAAGAATTCAATTGAAGCGGTGGCTCAGCGGATACCGTCGCGACTTCAGAAATTGCGCTGCCAGTTCGAAACCCGGATGTTCCTTCCCCGTCCCCCCTCTCTCTGAATTATCTACGAATGTTTATTCCACTTTATGTCGAAACAATGTCGTTATTCGTCAATTAATTTACTGTGTAATGAAAGAAGTTAAAAAATTAATGAATGGGAAAATAATGTGAAATATTTGTGAATGTCCTTGCTACCTTATAGGTTGCAGGGAGGTTCAAAAATATTTCGCATTATTTTCTCATTCGTTTATTAATTTTATAATTAATTGATTACACATAACGTAAACTGACGAATAACGACAACACTATTTCAACATAGATTGGATAAAACATTCGTAGATAATTCTGATAGAGAGAGAGGAAAAAATAATAAAAAAGAACAATCTGGTCTCGAACTCGGGAATCAAAGTTAAGAAGGGACAACGGTAGCCACCGACCCACCGCTTCAATTGCATTCTCGAGTGCAAAAGGTATCTACACTACAGTAACAGCGCATTGTTAACTTTGACCATCGTCTTCTCGGAAACGATCTGCAGATAAGCCGAAACACATGTTCGCTTACTTTTCTTTCACTGAGCACAGTTTCCGGACAATCAGCGAGTTCCCCTCGTTAGTCGAGTCGCTTCTTACGCCAGGCGAGAACTATGTATACCTCAGAGTAAACGGCGCCACTTGGAAACACAGCGAGCGAGGATAAATACGTTTTCCTTCTTATAAGGCAACCTTCTACAGCTAAAATTCACGGAGTGTTCTTCAGGTTGCCTCAGCTGTTTCAGAAATGTTTCTTGCGTTAGGCCTGTCGTATGTGCAAAGCGTAAACATTTCATTTAATGTAATATTTATCAGGATAATACATGACAAGAGCGGACCAGTCCCTTCTGAGAAAAACTGCGGACTCTAAGTTGCTCCACTATGTAATGACACGGGTACGGACTTGCGATCTCTCGTTTATGCCATCGATTTCTGTGTAACACATACTTGGCCATTGCGTTGTGGCTGCGGTCGTGGAGGATGCAGTCTGTTTCCTACTAACGCTGTTTTCGAAGCAGATATTAACTGCGGCGAACCATTCAGTCAACGCTAAATGGTCCCTCTGGCTGAGGCAGACAAGGGCGCTATAATAGAACTCTATGCAGAGGGATTTTCAAATGGCTGTATAGTAAGAACAATGGGTCTTCGCAAGTCAACGGTAGCCAAGTGGATTAGACGAAAGGAAGAGGGTGGTAACCCGAATGGAAGGCCTCGTGGCCGTCGCCGCAAAACCGTAGCTTAGGATCAGCAGATACGCCAATTCAGTGAGAACCACGTATTTGTCAACACACGACATATTCAGCAGACTTTGGATCTCAATGTTAGCAATAAGACCGTCACTCGTCGTCTAAGGGAAGGTGGACTGAGAGCAAGAAGCGCTGCTGTGAAAGAGACATTAACTGTTTCTTATAGAGAAGCGCGCGTTGATTTTGCTGCTGAAAATGTCGACAAACCTCTCCAGTTTTGGCGGCGAGTGATTTTCAGCGACGAAAAATTTTCTCAGCGGCATCAACCGGAAAGTACTTGTTTACCGGCCGAAAGGTGCTAGGTATGGTCCAAAATATATTTACAGTTGCCGAAGGAGTGGCAGGGAGTCGGTAACGGTATGGGCGTGGATATCGGCCGAAGGGTGTAGGCTCCTGTGGGAAGTGGAAAGAAGACTTGACGCACACAATTACATATCAATTCTGGAGAACGTGATGTTGCCTTCTGTGACAGCAAGATTTGACGATGACCATATCATGTTCCACCAGATCGCACGCCTATTCATATGTCACGTATGGTTCAGAGGTGGTTCGATGACCATAGTAATATTACTGTAATGGATGGCCACCTAAAGGAGCTGGCATGAATGCCATTGAAAATATTTGGGCAGAAATAGAGTAATACGAGAAAAGGGGCAGTCAGCGTCGACTCGCCGCCAGCTTTCTAATGTGATTCACGACGCTTGGAATGAGTTACTTGAATCTCCCAGTTATGTGGTTAGAGTTGTGGGCTCAATGCCCAACAACTTCGAGCCGTTGTGGAAGGCGAAGGAGGCTATACGCGATACTACGCAGCATCAGCAGAGGTGTTTTTTTTTTCAGCCCTTAACCAATCAGCTGCAACAGATGTTTCAAGTTATTTTTTACAGACGTATATTTTATACAATTTTAAGGAAACGCAGTAAGTGGAATCTGGACAAACAAATTAATTCACAAGATATGTAATATTTAATTTGCTAAGAGAAGAAATACTCAAGTTATATATTTATGCAGTCTCTAAAAATACATGACACAGGTGTATATGCAAGAAGGATAAAAAGCAATTCAGCACAAATCAGCACAAATGAAAGATATTGAGGAGAAGCTCGCCGAGGAAGGCGTAATTGGAGAAGGAAGGTTGGGCTAGAAGGGGAGGTAAGGAGGCCCGAAAAAGAAGAGAACAATTAAATACCCAGTAGACTTCAAGTCGTTGTCGCAGCAGAGGGTGGTTGGTGTATGCGATTCTGAGGCAGTAGAAGAATTTTTTTATTTACTGATTTTTGAGGCTTTATTTTGTGACGGCTAAACACTGCTGCTTCATGAGACCCACTATTTGTCCAAATGTGGCTAAACATCAGAGGTGTAAAAAATTTTGAGAGGTGCTGAAGTTCTCTGGAACAGTAACGTGTTTTAGATAAGAAGATGATTTTTAGTTCATTTCATTTTAACCATTCACAGTATGCTATGAGATTCTAATCTTTGATTTCATTTTATTTATGTACCTTTTCTTCAGTGAAAGTGACCGATAGTAAGTTTCAAGATATAAAGAATAACTGGAAGTTTTTAATTTGTGGAATAGCATATTTAACAGTTAATATTTTCAACAGATCTGTAGTTATAGGACATAATAAGAACCAAGTCAAAAATGGCATTGTGGAAGAATCAGGTTGGTCTCTAAAAGGTGACGACGGTCAAATAGCAAATACAAATCTATGGGTAACAACTACTGTTGATGGTGAGGAGGCCCCTTCCGCCGGAGGTTCGAGTCCTCCCTCGGGCTTGGGTGTGTGTGTTGTTACTGGCATAAGTTAGTTTAAGTAGTGTGTAAGTCTAGGTACCGATGACCTCATCAGTTTGGTCCCTTAGGAATTGACACACAATTGAACAGTTGATGATGAGGAGACATAATCGATATGCCACTACTCTGTAATTGTATTTCTGAAGTCTATCGTCGATCTTAGGACTGAAACCGATACTCTGTTATGCGTAAAGAATACAACATTTAAAATTTACGTTTCGGCGCAGAATATTAATACACAGTATATAGATCAGGAACCTAATGCCACTGCCTTTAATTTTATTCTCACGGATGACACTGAAACAGTAAATAACAAGAGGAATAACAAAACTCTCATAATCAATATAGAGAATTTAAGTGTCCTGTGGATTCAAAAGTTTGCTATAATAGCGAATAATTGCTTTCACTGACTTCTTCATGCCTACGTCTCCTCAGTCAGACAATGTTAAAAACTAGGACTAGCAAGGTAAAACATTTTTCCACAAATTGTAAAACTGGACATCGAAGAGCAAGTTACATTAATTACGATGACGACAAACGTTTCTCACTAGACTGATCACTGTAGGCATCCAACGCTTTTATTGTGTGTTACATGCGCTGTATGTGAACTGGCAACGCCTCCAACATACAATACCAGTAAGCAATGAAACAACTGTAGCAAAACAGAGCATCCTCGTTGTCCATGTGATGGATAAGACTACTAGTTCGCAACATAAATGTTAATGTAAGCAGCAATATCTGTTGGAACATGCTTCCTGGACCAAATAATATACATTTCTTATGTCTTCAGTGCGAATCATGTAGCAAATTTAATTTAAAGGACATAAAAATATCGACTGGATTTACTAACATAATTATGGGCCACTCAAGAACGTAAACCGATGGTCACATAGTTGTCAAACGTATTCTACGGGGTTGCCATTGTCCATTAGACTAGCAGCAGGAAGAAAATGTTAGCTCAGCTGACGTGCTGCGATAGCTAGTGCTGGCGAAGCTCGCGCTTCGAAGACGCGACTACTTCGTGGGAAACGGAATGCCTCAAGTATAAGCCAATGTGTTGTATTCGCATATCTGCGACTATGACTTGGCGCTAAAGTGTAGTTATGGATAGTACGAATGCTCAGATTGCGAATCTAACATCATAAATAAAGACAAGGGGAAATGAATCAGGCGTCCTTCCTCTTCCGTAACATCAAATACATTGTGGTTATTCTATCTTAAATGAACTGCGCAGAAAATCATTCACCAGAAGGGGAATAGCTTTTAGCAGCACCAGATAATATTAACAACTTGCCGGCGCGGGTTAGCCGTGCGGTCAACGGCGTCATATCGCGGACCGCGCGGACGCTTGCACCGTCAGTGCGAATCCTTCCCCGGGCATGGATGTCTGTTAGGTTAGGTAGGCTTAAGTAGTTCCAGGTCTAAGGGACTCATGACATAAGTAATTTGATCGCATAGTTCTTAGAGCCATTTTTTGATCTTTCGGGTAAATTTTCTTTGCATAAACGGACGTATCTTTAGATTGCGTTGACATAGAAGCTCACTATCTTACACCACCAACGGACCGTATACCGATGGAAGTGTGATACATTTCCGTTTATTATGTCTACCAGTAAGCGAGGTAAACGGGTTTTAAGGGTTGGGTAGAGAGATAGACGGTCAAGAAAGTGAGACTAGTAGGGTTCCATTTTTACCGATTTAGGTGACGAAACCCTAACAACGGAAATAGCTACGACATTTACTGAAGATGAGGGCCGCATAAATCATTCCCCCTATTCTCTAGTTGCATTCGAAGTGTTCTAGTTGCATTCGACACATCAGCATATTAATCGTAGCTACGCTTTCATCCAAATCACGTTAACAGAAATGCAAATAAAATCCATTTGCCTATACATGTGGTAATTCAGATTCCAGTATTAACGCCACCGCATTTTAGAAGTGCGAGCTTTCCCATTACTAGCTAGCTTAGGAAACACTTCGGCTACTGAACGTTTTCTGACTGTTGCGAGTCTAATGGAGAATTCGAAACATTTTAGAATACGTTTGGCAGCTACGTAGCCGTTTATTTCCTGGGGTGGTGCAGAATTATCCTACTAAATTTACTCGCTAATAACAGTATTTTGTTATTTCGGTGAACATTCCGAATGATTGTCACATAATCCGTGACAAAGGTAGAAAATTCATGTTCTTTAATAAAAGATGTTATCACAGATTTTATTTTAAAAGCTGCATGCCGTTGAGGATGCTTTGTTTCATTTTTGTTATTTTTGTTTTTCAACAATGAACATGGAAGTACTTATGAGAAGGAATAATGCTGCAATGTATTTGTTGATGCATGTGCCGCTTTTCTTGTTGTTATTCTGGTGAATCACTGAAGAACATTTCTGGAATGTGAGAGAATTCTTTCAAGGTAAGTCTTAATGTATTTACACATTTTCATTTTACTTCAAGATCCTAGATAACAGAGCTAAGTATTTTACGAGGGACAAAATATTTCCCACCGTGCATCAACGGTTTGAAAACGTCACCGTCCAACAACGTGTTTCATTTTTACTATTACACATTTTTTCCCTCAACACAGTGTTTAACTTGAATGTTACATGATGATTCATTTTTTCTTGTTTCCTTCTTTTATTCTTCCAAAAGTCTCTTCACTATTTGGATGTGTTCCCGTTTCTTTTGCCCTGTCCATATTTTCCCTATTTATTTCTTCCTTTCGATTCAGTTTCTGAATTTTTCTCTTTCATTGGTCACTTTCCTAGTGATTTCTGCTTGTTTTATGTCTTCAAACAAGCTGGTTGTTTGATTGAGCCGTTTACCACATGTGATATCGGCTTTTTGATGCTGTTGTTGTTCGTTCTATGTAAGTGTCCATAGCGTGTTAGTCGCCGTTTTCTGATCATGTCTGTGAGTCTGCCTTTGTGTTAGTATAATTATTTGGTTGGCCTCTTCATCAATGCAGTGTCCATGTGTTCAGTTGCTGAAATTTTCTGGGGATTTTATGTTCTATTTCTTTGGCTCTCTTCACTGCCTGATGCTCCAGTCTTGGTCGTTTCTGCTGCGCATAGTACTCTGGTAATACAGTACATCTGTGTCTTAGGTGTTGAGTTTGGCTTGTCTTGAAATGTTTCTTGTATGGCAGTGCTTAGATGTCAGTTTGTAAGCTTTCTGAAATATTCCTTTTATTTCTATGTTCGATGCCTCTTTTGATACTCCTTCTCGTATCAATTATCCTGGATACTTCAATTTATCCACTCTGTTTACTTTTCCATATTTTGCGTTCATAACTTGTGTGTCGTTCTATCTTTCCATGTACTGCGTTTTCTCATATGATATCTGTATGCACATTTTTACAGACTCTTCATGTAAGTGTTCCAGTGCTTCTTTTGCTTCTCGTCTATTGTTGTTAGGTGTTGCCAGGCCATCTGAAAATGACAGGCATTTTATAACTGTCTTGTTTGCACGTGTTCTTCCGTATTGAACACCTTTTACTTTTTCTTCCCATTGTTTGATGCTTTTGTCCTAGACTACGTTGAATAAAAGAGGTGAGAGACCTCTTCCTTGCCAAAGCCCATTTTAAAAGTCCCAAATGTGACTGCAACCTGTCTTAAATATGTATTTTTTATCTTCACTCTTTAATATTTCAAATTTAACTTAACCCTTATCTCACGAAGTGAATTTCGTGTAAAAGTGTCCCATGAGGTGAGGTATCTGGGGAACCTACGTTTAAGCCGACATTTAGGGCCCAAATTATTATTTCAAGTTCAATAACATTTATTTTTTGAATTACTTATGTGTTGTTTGAATACTCTTTGTTGATTTAATTGCACGAAATAAATCCTGTAGCATTTTACGTTTTATCACATCAAATCACTTAGTTTTGTACAGTTTTTTACACAGTACATATAAACGAACTGTTAGGGAATGTAATTTTACATTCTGAAAAATTTTAGTTTCTCATATGAAGTAAATTTTCACATAAAACTAAATTTCAGACTTCAGATTTGCACATCACAATCGCTGTCCACAGATACATAAAGAAAGTCTGCAAAAGTGCTGGGTTCAACATTTTTCTTTATCACCACTCAGAACGCATTTAACTGACGGAAAATCATCGAGTAAAACAGATGTGATTTCAGGCGTTCCCAAAGGTAGTGTTATAGGCCCTTTGCTGTTCCTTATCTATATAAACGATTTGGAACACAATCTGAGCAGTCGTCATCGGTTGTTTGCAGATGACGCTGTCGTTTATCGACTATTAAGTCATCAGAAGATCAAAACAAACTGCAAAACGATTTAGAAAAAATATCTGAATGGTGCAAAAAGTCACAGTTGACCCTAAGTAACGAAAAGCGTGAGATCATCCACATGAGTGCGAAAAGGAATTGTTAAACTTCGGTTGCACGACAAATCAGTCTAATCTAAAAGCGCTAAATTCAACTAAATACCTAGGTATTACAATTACGAACAACTTAAATTGGAAAGAACACATAGAAAATGTTGTGGGGAATGCTAACCAAAGGCTGCGTTTTATTGGCAGGACACTTAGAAAATGTAACACACCTACTAAGGAGACTGCCTACACTACGCTTGTCCGTCCTCTTTTATAATACTGCTGCGCGGTGTGGGATACTTACCAGGTAGGACTGACGGAGTACATCGAAAAAGTTCAAAGAAAAAAGCAGCACGTTTTGTACCATCGCGAAATATGGGAGAGAGTGTCACAGAAATGATACAGGATTTGGGCTGGAAATCATTAAAAGAAAGGCGTTCTTCGTTGCGACGGAATCTTCTCACGAATTCCAATCACCAACCCTCTCCTCCGAATGCCAAAATATTTTGTTGACACCAAACTAAATAGGAAACAACGATCACCTCGATAAAATAAGGGAAATCAGAGCTCGTACGGAAAGATATAGGTGTTCATTCTGTATGAATAATAGAGAATTGTGAAGGTGGTTCGATAAACCCTCTGCCAGGCACTTAAATGTGATTTGCAGAGTGTCCATGTAGATGTAGATGTAGATGTAAATGTAGATGTATTTTAGCTAACGCGTTACGTACTTCATTGAAGAAACAGAGACGTCACCGTCACAATTATCCTGAAGTTCTTCCTTTGATAATCCATATCACTGACATCTTTCTCCACCCACTGACAAACAATTTCATTGCACTTAGGGTCGTTGAAACTGACGCATTACTACGAACGCATTTTGTACTATACTGAAGACAACAGGTAAGTATTTCACAAGGCGCAGTCTAGGAAACCCAACCTTGTCTCAGTAAAAGTGTCAGCAACAAAAGAAGAAGACGGTAATGCAACCAAAAGCAAAACAGTATATGGTTGATTATTGAAAGAAAGTAGGGAGGGTGTAAAAGCATACTCCAGGAAGTGACCTTAGAGAATGAGTTCGAAAATTTTCGCGCGACCTAAGAGACCACACTTCGTGAGTTAGGGGTTAAAAAGCAAATAAAGTCAGCTGTTTAATATTTATATATATTTTAAAGCTTTTGGAGGGATGTTGTACCGCTGGTAGCCAAACTCTCAACCCGTATCGTGCGTGAGGGATGAAATAACAAAAAAACAAGGAAAGGAAAGAAAAAAATGATCCGTCCTATCATTACTAAGGAGATTACACTACCCTTGTCCGACCTCTTTTAGTATACTGCTGCGTGGTGAGGGATTCTTACCAGGCAGGATTGTCGGAGTATATCGAGTAAGTTCAGAGAAGGGCAGCACGTTTTATATTACCGCGAAATAGGGGAGAGAGTCTCACTGAAATGATCCAGGATTTGGGGTGGGAATCATTAAAACAAAGACCTTTATGTTGCTGCGGAATTTTCCTGCTCCGAATGCGAAAATATTTTGCTGACGCCGATATACATAGGGAGAAACGATCACAATAATAAAATAAGGGAAATCGGAGCTCGCACGGAAAGATATGGGTGTTCGTTTTTTCCGCGGGCTATACGAGATTGGAATAATGGAGAATTGTGAAGGTGGATCGACCAACCCTCTGCCAGGCACTTAAATGTGATTTGCAGGGTATCCATATAGATGTAGAGTCAGTCAGTAAGCAATGAACGCTGCTCTGGACGAAACGCCAGGAACGAAGAAGTTAATGCACAACAAAATAGGAAAAATGCCTCCATGTGCGTCACGATAGTAACGACGTGTGAAGGAAGATACCGGTGGTGCCAGGCCACGGGAGTCGGCAAACAGCCTCCGTGTTGAGTCGGCGAGGCTGGCGCCGCGAGTAGGAACGGCCTCGCCGGAGGCGGCGGTGGAGGCGGAGGAGACGCCGACATTAGCATATCTTGGCGCCGCCGCCGCTCCGCCAGTATATAATACGGGCCGGCTGCTGTACGAGTCTGCAGGGAATTGTGCATCTTGCGCGGAGCGCGCTCCTCTCAAGGCCCCCGTTCTGAGGTTTAGCAACTGATTAACTACACAGGGAAACAACACGGGGCGAAACTGTTAATTTGATATTCAGGCGGAAGAAGCCGGCGCCGGCGCGCGCTGGAGGCGAGGCGAGGAGCAGAAAGCCGCCGCCCCCGCGCGCCACTCGCTTGTTATTAATCAAAACTCGGCGCCGCCGTGCCACGGGGAGCGCCTCTGTACCGGCGTGATGGCACGTGCTTAGGGTGCCATAAACACGCACACGGCTTTCTTGCGTGCTCCGTTGCAGTGCGTGGGAGGGGGGCGGGGTGCAGAGTCGAGGAACCAGCAGCGCATCGGGCTCTCCCGACGACCTCCGCACTGTCTTTATGCCCCCGTAGAGCCCTCGCTGGTGGTGAAGCAATCACTACGGCATCGTTCTGGGACAACAAATGGCATTGTTGAAAACAGTCTCGTCACATGTCTAGGGGCCTCCTAAACTATCTACAGCAGTAAATGTCGAAAATACTACTTCAGTTGTAAGGCTTTTTTATTTTTCAGTACTTAAACCAGGACCGTTTTCAGTCTATTACGTGCCCATCATTAGGCGTCATTGTTGTTGTTGTTGTTGTGGTCTTCAGTCCTGAGACTGGTTTGATGCAGCTCTCCATGCTACTCTATCCTGTGCAAGGTTCTACATCTCCCAGTACCTACTGCAACCTACATCCTTCTGAATCTGCTTGGTGTATTCATCTCTTGGTCTCCCTCTACAATTTTTACCCTCCACGCTGCCCTCCAATACTAAATTGGTGATCCCTTGTTGCCTCAGAACATGTCCTACCAACCGAGCGCTTCTTCTAGTCAAGTTGTGTCAGAAACTTCTCTTCTCCCCAATACTATTCAATACTTCCCCATTAGTTATGTGATCTACCCATCTAGTCTTCGGCATTCTTCTGTAGCACCAAATTTCGAAAGCTTCTATTCTCTTCCTGTCCCAACTATTTATTGCCCAGCTTTCACTTCCATACATCGCTACACTCCACACAAATACTTTCAGAAACGACTTCCTGACACTAAATCAATACTCGATGTTAACAAATTCCTCTTCTTCAGAAGCGCTTTCCTTGCCATTGCCAGTCTACGTTTTATATCCTCTCTACTTCGACCATTATCAGTTTTTTGTTCCCCAAATGACAAAACTCCTTTACTACTTTAAGTGTCTCATTTCCTAATCTGATTCCCGCAGCATCTCCCAACTTAACTCGACTACATTCCATTATCCTCGTTTTGCTTTTGTTGATGTTCATCTTATATCCTCCGTTCAAGACACTGTCCATTGCGTTCAACTGCTCTTCCAAGTCCTTTGCTGTCTCTGACAGAATTACAATGTCATCGGCGAACCTCAAAGTTTTTATTTCTTCTCCATGGATTTTAATACCTACTCGGAACTTTTCTTTCGTTTCCCTTACTGCTTGCTCAATACACAGATTGAATAGTATCGGGGAGAGGCTACAACCGTGTCTCACTCCCTTCCCGACCATTGCTTCCCGTTCATGTCCCTCGACTCTTATAACTGCAGTAGTACATATTAGAAAACAAGAAAAAAGTAGTACCTTAAATCATTTTTAGAAAACAGCTTGGGCTCGGTGTGGTAAATGCAAAGCGACACCAGACGGTACATCAGACGACTGCTTGCGTTAAGAAGTACGGAATGAACACCAGGACTCTTACATTTTGTGCTTGGACCCCAGATACAGCGATGCAGAGTACAGGCCACAGTGTACCAGTAGCGAGCGTAGAGCACGGAGTAGGGTACACGAGGGAGGAAGAAAACTGATAAACCAGATTCTCAAAATTACTGCCACCTGAAACTTCCTGGCAGATTAAAACTGTGTGCCCGACCGAGACTCGAACTCGGAAGTTTCATATCAGCGTACACTCCGCTGCAGAGTGAAAATCTCATTCTGGCTACTGCCACCTGTTGAAGAGAAGAACAACGTTGGACCAACTAACTCGGTCGTTCACAATCCGAATTAGTGATTTGCATCAAACGGAAAAAAATTACTAAGTCGTTGCATGAAATGCGTTAAGAGTACTTTGTGAGTGTTGAAGGACTATACTGAACAGAGGTACAGAATTGTAGAAAAATTTCTAAATAGAAGCCGGTGTCTTAACGGTTATCTATAAAGAGTAAAACACAATAACTTTTTTTCCGTTTACATGGGCGGCATGCAAAATTTTAGTTTAGTGGGGACACATATGACGACGCGGCATAACGTACCATAGTCATACGTTAAAAGAACATAACTTGTGCCAATTCTATTAAAAAACGTCTCGGTACTAAGAAAATTCGAAGGTAGCTAAATCTTAAAATCCATACTGTCAAATACAAAAAGGCTCTAAGCTCTATGGGACTTAACACCTGAGGTCATCAGTCCCCTAGACTTAGAACTACTTAAACCTAACTAACCTAAGGACATCACACTCATCCACGCCCGAGGCAGGATTCGAACCTGCGACCGTAGCAGCAGCGCCGTTCCGGCCTGAAGCGCCTAGAACCGCTCGACCAAAGAGGCCTGCTAGATAGCAACAATAGCACTAAACTGACACATTAAAAGTAGGAGCAATTCGAAAAGCTGCCAACTGACTGCCAGTGACTCAACAAGTCTTCCGTAGTATAAGACGCTACAATAATTTTAGATAATGAATGACACGAATACTTAAATTCAGTGAGGACATAGTGAATGACACACAATAAGATGCCACAGTGATAGGCTACAAAAAAAAAAATGCAAACTTCTGTTAAAAGTGATCATATTTCTACTACGAAAAATTAGAAACTGGGTGGACCTTGAAGTCCTAAATGTGGAAAATGAGCATAGGCCGTATAGTAGCTAATCCTAATTAAGGGCCATCAAAGCAGTGGCAAAAATACTGATGCACTTAAGAAGAATACACGTGTAGCTTATAATAATCAGAAACTAGAGAAAGAGAAGAAAATGAGGCTGGACTGTGTTTGAATAAAGAGAAGTTATTCGAAAGGGCTGATGGTGCGCATGTAATAGCCCAGAACCGGTCACGACTTATGCACTGAAAAAAAAATAGATAAATAAAATAAAATTAAAATTAAAATAAAAAACTCACAACTGAAGAAGTATTTTCAACCTCTACTATAATGCTCAGTTTCGGATGTTCCTCCGACGGAATTGTTTGTATCTACAGCAGCTTTATACTGACACCGAGGTGCTGAGTAAAATCGTGTTTAAGGTACAGAACTGTATGGTGAAACGAGAGTCGAATCCGAATCAGGAGGCTGTAAGACGGTGGTCTGCTTGGGACACTAAGAGCGCTGTGAGCTGCGTGCACAATATTTTTTCTGGTATTAAGGATAGAATTAATACATAAAAAATGTACAACGCTCAAGGTATGCTGTCGTATCGCAGATATCTAAATGTAGATGGATGTATGACTATATCAATATGCAAATGTAAAGAAGAACATCCCGCTTAGCACATAGAACTCAGTAGCTCACATTTTCTGTAAAAGACACAATGCAGACAAGGATTTTAATCTCCAAAATATAATGGATTACACATGATGTAAGATGTCTTTCAATAAATAACGCCTCAATCTTTTTAGATCTTTTAAACGTCCTTTTTTGGGCTTCCTATGCACGTGTGTGAGGTTTCAAAATATTCCGACAGATGACAGAGCCTTACTGAACCATCAGGTTGGCGTCTACGCAAGAAACTCGTTACCAGCGACGTACAGTAATTGAATACACGGCGAGAGAAGGAGAAACTGTACGGAACCACCATTGAATGTGAAGACGAAAACAGTCTAGGTTGCGATGTTGAAATTACGATATATTTATTCATCAGCGACGCGTTTCTTCAGATTAGCCAATAAATGTCGTTAAGTAAGTAAAGGATATCGATGATAAAGCTGCCGCAAAAACAAATTGCCCTCGTCACGTCGCGAAAAATAGTCGAGACAAATACACGCTTCCTTCGTGCATTAAAAGCATAACCTCCGATAACGGATAAAGTTGCCGGGACGCGAAATGCGGTCCAGTGAATACAAGGCAGGATCAGACCTGTACAGTCAGTCAAATGGTAAACATTCTGGAAGCGTTGCTCTGCATCGTGATATCGTGTAAACACGGCTTTTCCAGAGTTAGAACAACCGCGCGTCATTGATGCATAGATATATAGTAATTTCAACATTGCAGCCAAGACTGTTTTCTTCTCCTCAATGTACATACTGGTTACTGCATCACTTCGCCATGAAGTGTAAAAACTCTAACCCTGAATGTTATTGTGGTGTGTGTGATAATGGTTGAGACTCTTGAATATACAGTGGTGTGCTCAAAATAAATTTCCCGAATGACCAAAAAATTCAAAGAAAAGCCACTTCACCTGAAGTGTTGCATCCATTTGAGGCCGCAGGATCGACCATTCTGTCCAGGGTGACGAAACCATTAGAGCCGACCGGATAGCCGAGCGGTTCTAGGCGCTACAGTCTGGAACCGCGCGGCCGCTACGGTCGCAGGTTCGAATCCTGCCTCGGGCATGGGTGTGTGTGATGTCCTTAGGTTAGTTAGGTTTAAGTAGTTCTAAGTTCTAGGGGACTGATGACCTCAGAAGTTAAGTCCCATAGTGCACAGAGCCATTTGAGCCATTTCGAAACCATTAGAGTGGCAATGGGAAAGTGATGATCAGACTTTATGGAAAAGTGGAGTCGTCATTCTAGTGAATGCGTTGCCAATAAGGCCAACCACTAATTGAAAGGGAGGTATGACGACTCTGAAGAAACTTGGGGTTTCTGATGTGATCTGTTGGACAAGAATCCCAAAGAAATCTTGCTCCAGTACGTAAATAAATAAGTCTGGGAATCCTTCGTTGACTCATTCACCCTAAGCCCAAAACATGCGCCATCAGACTTTCACCTGATTCGGATACTTAATGGTTTTCTATGTGGACACACTTTGAAGATAGTGAGAGCGTAGTTCATGTAGAGAAATCAGGATAGGAGCTATTGCTAACAGGGAATACTTTCTCTTATACAACGCTGGCATAATGCCATATATCGTGATGGAGACCACACAGAAAATAATACGTGTAAAACAAATGTTGACTGATATTGTCAACTAATTCTATTTGTTAAGACTTTCTATGTTCTGAGAAAAAATCGTTGTGCGTTAAATATTGAATGCCCCTCGTATATTTTGTGTGTAATCCATGGGTTTGTACCCTTTTGCAACTTGAGGCCAACATCTAATTTCACACTATTGATATAATTATTGCCTGTTTCTCTGTATAGTTTGCCTGTGAAACACTCTATCGATGGTAAACGAAGTGTTTTTGATTGTATAGATCAAAAGGTTCGAATTTATGATAGGAAATATATCGTATTCTTTTTCGTTAGTGTCGTGCAGACGTATCACATATGATACTCGTTTCGTGACTTATCTGTAACGCTGTTGTATCGTCTTTTACCATACCGCTTAACTGCTAGAGCTTACATAAGCCGAGGAAGTAGGTGATTTGCCCAGGCAGTTCGAGCAAACGAATTAACATTTCTGTCAACCATGAAAGAATCGATGACATATGATGGGGTGCAGTGTGCTCTCTCCCCTCATGCTTTCAACCGAGATAAACCATAATGACGTGGAGTATCTCTGTTAGGACACATAGGGGAAATGAGTTTCTTTCCACCTGTCTACTAGCGGGAATCTGCCCATAGATGTACGGTATCCTGCATAAGGGAACCACCAGCATGTGGTAATTGTGAAACCGCGCCATTTTTATGTAGTTGTGGCTTGTAGTCAGAGAAGTGGTCAGAGGCAAGTGTAGCAACTGATCTATCCTCCATGGTAACAAAGAAAGCGACGAACGTAACATTTTTTTTAAGTATATGGAGAAATGTCCGGATCTGCTCGCTAAATCACTTAGGAAGGAATTCCTATTTCTTCCCACAACGAAAAACGCATACATTACCACACTTGTAGCTCTTTAACTTTCTTTTCTGTAATTTCTCATTTTCCTTAAAATTGAATTCTAGCCTCGTTGTCATAAATCTAGCAAGTATTTTACTAATAATCTTTAACATCGACTGTATTACAATTTTATATTGAATTCGATTAACTATTTCATGTGAATGTTAGTGAGACAGAGAGAGAGGGCGAGATTTTAACTGAACTTTAATTCGTAACATGTTAAACACATCCATATAAGCTGTTTCAACACGAGCGCCATTGCCTCCACTGTGATTATAAGTGTTCTTATGTCGTTCTACAGTAGTGTGAGGCCTCACTCCCAACAGCGAAATTGGACAATGAGTAATTAAAAGAACTGTGGCATCAATCGATAATGCGCTAGTTGCGTCTAGACTTTCTGTGATCAAAGCATACACATTCCACTGCATATTTTCCTCCACTACAACACTATGGTGCATGAGAACGTGGTCATTGATAGAGAACGGAGGGCATTTAAGAATATTATGACTTATAACTAGACGCCTTAGTGGAATATGTGCAGACGCATTGAAACGTATTGAGGAGGAACACGGCCGCATGTCGCTGCAAATCGAAATGAATGGAAATATCCAGAGGAGGTACTTATCCGACAGTGAATGCCAGATAACTAATTATGATGATGCTGGTGAACTCCTGAGCATACTACTGCGAAATACTGTGATTGGAACAATATCACTACTGAGTGACAGAAAGAGGCAAGAAACTGTTCGAAAGCTACAATAATTGTTAAGTGGTGGATTCGGTAGTGCATAATGAGATCTTTAAGATGGTATACCAAGTATAATTTTTTTACCGTAATTTTTTATTGGCTTAAAACGTTATTTAGATACTCTACTTTTAAGGTTCATTTGTCTAAACTGTTCCAGAACAGTTAGATCATTTGAAAACGGGCGATTTACTGCATGGGGTCTGGTGGATCCGAGCATTCGAATGCAACCGATGTTACACTGTAATAATTACAGATGAATATGGGTCGTGTTAGCTTCGCATAGTATCAGAGAGGGCATTGGTACAACTAAAATAGTATTCTGAATAGGATTTCTCTTTTTAACATGATTCTTTCTTTAATGGTAAACAGTCTCAAAGCACGTGCTTGTCTCGTGTCTGCTTGTCTTTCTGCCTGTTTTTTTATACGAAGTAAAACATCAGTGCTTGAAAACAAACAAAGTAACGGAGTTATACGGGTAGAAGAAGTTCGAAAAGTAATCCAAATAGTGCCAAAAACGCTTAGATTGGTAAACGGAAGCCTGTTAATCGATGTAATTTCGTCAAAATGAGAGTGTTTCGACATCGGCGAAGAAAGGCCAACCGAACGGTGCTGGACGATTAAACGTTTGTTCGACAGCACTACTAAAAGAATAAGCTGAAATTTTAAAAGCTTTTTCTTTCAAAACAACATTTTTTAAGTTGGCGGGAGCTATATCTCATGAACATGACGCAGTTACATTGTACCTTTTTGTAACTTTTAAGTCGCCGTTTCTCCTGCTGCTGTACATAGGTCTTTTACGATATATTTTAATTTTGATTTCTGGTGCACGTTTTTATAACTTCCTTTCTTCCTTTAAAACATTGACTTTTATCTCAGAGTGCCACCATTTTTTCATATCCCTGCGTGCTACGTCAGACAATATCACTAATTTCAAAGCAGATTTTGAAATTTTGTTCTAGGTTGAGAACTGTGGCGGTCAAAACTCCCAGCAACCACCCTCGCAGACCTTTTGTCGATGCCGTGTAGTATTCTCTGGGTGCAAGCCTTTACTTTTAAAAAAGTAATACAATCTTAAGTGTGTGCAACATAGGTATAAGGTCAGTTTTTTCGTTATTTTATTGAAAAAGTCATGAATATCTGTTCCAAAATCGAGCGTTACCATGGTTTACTCCCTTAAGGAGCATCCCGTCAATCACTTGTATAAACTGCAGGCTGTTAAAACTGCAACATTTTGAAGGCAGCGTGCAAAAAATGACAAACTGGAGTGAAGCGTCAGCAAGAGACACGTCTCCCAGTATATGTCAGAATTAGTCAGCGGCGGGAAATTGTCCTATCCCGACTGAGGTTTATCGTTTCGCGATATTGGTTTTCGCGTTAGTTAGGATGCGAATATAGAACCGATCGGTTCAGGAGACCCATACCTAGCGCCATGCTGGATCTCAACGTCCACACGCGACTAATGCCCGACAGCTCAGACATATTGTTCTCCCAGCTGAGACGGAGCATGGAGCTACGTCAAATACGTCAGGCAATGAGCTTTTTTACAACTAGAGAAGCCTCCACAAGGACAGTGTGACTGCGTCTGGAGCATAGAGTATCAAAACGCAACTACTGCTGCTCCTTCAACTTACACGACAGGGAGGCAAGAGTGGGACAACGTACTCTTCCCAGACGAGTCCCAGTTTTGGGGACAGTAAAACGATGTATCCGAGAGTGGAAGCTCGGAAACACTGTCAGATTCTATCCGTCATTGTCATTCCCAGCAACTCGCATGATGGTATGGGATACCATTAAGCTAGGTATTCACGTGACGGTTTTGCACTCTGAGTTAGATTTTGCGAGTAATACGTGTCGTGTAAACAGCGCCGGGAGTCAGCTCGACGACAGTGTTCGAGAGGAGAGACGATCTCAGGTAGTGGCGCTCTGCAAGTTTTCTATCTCTCGTGTAAAAGAGAAACTCCGTCTCTCGAGTGCTGCTCGCCATAGGTCTTAGAAAAAAAGAAAAAAAAAGAAAAAAAACTCTACCGGAATTTTCGAGAGAGCGAGAGTACTCGGAGAGTGTTGAGCGGCCTTATTGCGTCCCACATTTGTGCCGTATTTCACAATTTGTACCCTACCACATCTTAGTAATACATTCTGCCGTACACGCTAAATAAACACACGCACGAAACTGCTCGTTTTTGGCCATAATATGTGGTCTTGGCATGTTTCTGAGCGAAGAAATCACCCGTTTTACCTCCTATTTCGAGCCTTAAACAATACTAAGCAGCAAATAAAATATCAAAACAGCGTATACATATTATGTAGCATTAAGAAACGAAAATTAAAAATGTAGCTGTAGAGATACGGTACTGCCTTACTACCAAAATGTGAATGAAAAACTACCACACCACCAACTGCGGCACATCAGCTCTGCAAGAAACCACTGTGAAAGTATGAAAACGTGTAATGGTATTATAACGACAGTTGAGGCTGCTGTCGCGATTGATACGTACTGTGAGTGAATGGAAGCGATTTTCCGACAAAAGAATAATGAAGAAAGCTGGCAGGATGTGGACTCAAGACAAAGCTGGGCATTTAAATAGACTGCACGAGGAAAGCCCAGTGTAATGGGAGTACAGTCATTGGACTATAGGAACTGAGATAAGTTTGATATCTGAAATGGGTACAGGTTTCTATAGAAGACATTTACGAGAATACGCACAAGTCAAGATATTAGGTGAAGAAGTTTTATCACACAGAGAATCATTTGAAGTTATGTTTGAAAGTAATCATCTTGGAACTCAGGAAATCGTCTTTTAACTTCAAGTATCATAGCTGCATCTACAATTTCATGTGGTTTTGTATTTATTGAAAATATTATTATATTGGCTGTTGAAGAATAGGTCACCAGAAATTTACGAGTGGCTTCTTAAGTAAATACAAGTAAAAATTTCAAATAATTTTATGTTCGAAGATGTTTCATTTATTAGATATCCTCCCTACTTGCTTTCTAGAAGTCTGTGGGTATCAATATGAGGTTAGTACAATGTTGTTTTATCGTAATTGTTACTTACCAGATATTGAGAGAATAAACTCAGCCTACGTTAGAAGCAGTCTGTCTTCAACACTAGCAGGTTTACATGTAATAGTACTAGGTCTACAACTTTGCTTCCGCCGTTTTGCAATAGACGGCAGTAGCGGCAAGTGGGGTTCGGGTGCTTGGTCATAGGTGTAATACATTAAGCTTAGGCCTCTGTAAACGTAATACCATAAAAATATTATCGATTTTTGATTGCATCATAAGGTTATTCTCGATTAAGTACGTCATCTTACGTACCCATTTCTCGCCATTTGCCGAAAGTTTTAATTTTCTGCTTTAACATGAAGAAATCTGCGGCTGTGGCTCTAAAAATGCTGGGTAAGACCAATGGTGAGGGAACTATTACAGAAAGAACGTGCAGAGAATGTTTTCAGCGCCTTAAGAACGCTGGTTTTGATATCGAAGACCGGCATGGCGGTGGAAGGCAGACGTTTTCGTAGCTACTGAAACAGACGAAGACAGTCACAGGACATTATCGAAAGCAATTGATGTGTTCGAGCCCAGCACTGAAACACAAACGGCCACAATACAGTGACAGACATGTAAAGGTAATTTTTCAGCAGGTCAGTGTTCGACCATGTCGCAAAACCCGTCAAAATATACATGGAAACGTTGAAATGAGGAGTCCTATCCCTACCGCCGTATTCTCCATACGTTTCTCTCTCTTACTACCATCTTTTTCGATCAGTGGCATACAGTCTGGCTGACCGGCACTTCCGATCATAAGAAAAAGTGCAAAATTGTATCGATTCGTGGATCCCCCCAAAAGACGCCCAGTTCTTGCGCCACGGGATTCGTATGCTATCGGAAAGATGGGAGACTGTAGTGGCCAGCGATGGGCAATACTATGAATCATAAATTTTTCTAAGTGTTTCCCAATAAAGAACAGAACTTCGAGAAAAAACGGCGGAAGAAAAGTTGTAGAAATAGTATCTAGATTAGCGATTATGGGTCCAATTATAAAGAGTATTCCTTTCGTTTCAATCCCTGTCATTCTCGTATAATCTCGGCATTGCTGTGGATTTCCATCACAGGCTATAGAATGCTAGAAAATCATCCCACAGCCTAATCCGCTGTGTTATCCAACACGAAGACGACCGTTTACGTGTTTTCTTTGCCACTGAAAGTATTGAAACTGCAGCTGCAGCCAACTTCCATCGCAAACTTTTCCTTCACGCGCAGAACTACGACATAAACACCTCGCGGACGGTAATCTCTCGGCTCTCACAGGCACACTCAGCCTGCTACTCGTATGAGGCTCAGACACTTGTAGAAAAGACTCGCAACGAACTATCAGACAATAATTATCAGGGAAAATCCGTCTCAAGTCTAAATGATTCTGCCAGTACTATCTCAGAGTACCATACTATCTGAGAGTAGAAGAGTCTAATGTGTGCTTCAGTCATTAAGCACACAACATGATCACTGCCGATGCCCGCATTTGGATAGTAGATGTCATATTTCTGAAATGTTAAACGGGTAGCTGGCTCTATCGTTGAGTTCTCCGTGACGTTATATTTCAGCAAGATAATGCAAGACCACCTGTTAACCGTCGTGTCGGGATATACCGCGATACGAAGAGTTTTCGACTGTGGCATGTTCTCCGGATCTCTCAACGATTGAGTACATCTGGTCATGTATTCCCTAGAGACTGGCCCTCTACCACTCGATAGACAATGCAGCTGACAGCTCCAGCACAGCATTGAAGCGGCGTGGAATGACGTATCCATGTCTGTCATCCAAGCTCATGTCGACTAGAAGCACAGTCGAGTTAGAGCCATCGTTCCTGCCAGAAGTGGCAGCTCTGTTTATTAAATTTCGCGCCATATATATCCCCAAACAACCGAAAGATTGAAGCACCTAGTCTTCCTACTACTCTGAATACAAACAATAAGTAAATGTTGTTTACTTGCTATCCTCTAAGCGTTGCAATTTTAATCGTCAATGGTGTAAATTGCTCGAAAACGTATAACTAGTAGCCCCATGAACGACTATTCATCGTCCTCCGACACTAACTACAGTGTGAATGTCACGGAGAAGAAGGCTAGAAGACTCCACTTTTCCTTTCAGCACATTGGTGTCTACTACTTTCGTTAAATACTATTTCAGAGTATTGATTAAATACTTGTTGATCCGTTCGCTCCATAACATACGAATCAAAAACATTATTTCTTCAGTGACATCTCTCCAGCACTTTATTTCCGAGGGCTTGATCGAGGAGCTCGACTGGAATGTAGTGGCCATTTCATCCGGTCCACTGCTTTCCTCACTTTGGAGAAGCATAAAGTGAACCATTCATTAGTAGCAAATAATAATAAAACTATCTTATGGTTCTACTTTTTTATTTATGCTAAAATAACATTTTATTAATGTAAATACTGGTTCTATAGTTTTTCTTTTAATTTCGGCGACACATGTTCTATTACAGTAGATAGAAACTGGAAAGATCTCAGTAAAGGCGAGTCACATAGCCTTTTGTGGTTTGTATAATCTATAGTCCGTTATCAACCTTCTTTAATTTCCGTTGTGACGAGGCGAAGCTACCTTCGTCTGGCCACAGCTGTGGATACATTGATTTCTCTGGTTGAAAGCTCATTAAATTAGAACACAAAAAATATTAATTCACTTTATTACGCAAACGAATAAATAATTTACTTTGACACACATCTTCGACAAAGAAGTGCTTGTTAAACGACAACTGTCATTTACTGTGAAAGCATCACTTGCTGCACTAGCTAACAAACTTTTCTCTTGAGTACAAAATGCAGCGTTTACGAAAGTACATTTCATCAGAAACTTTAAGAACTCGTTAGTTCTACACCACCCTGTAGACTGCCATAGCTGAGGTCTTGAACTAGGACAGAGCTCTTGCTAGCTCAACACTATATTGGCCTCAGCGTGAGGGCGCTGCTATACCGAGAGGAAGTATATGTCTTCTGGAGTGCTTCCCATTGGTTGTTGCGGATTGCAGCGAGCCCTCATTATTATCTGTGGCGTCCATTCGAGTTGCTGACTTTGCTGTGGCACCGCCATTTGTGGGCTACATCCCAACTTCCTCATTATTCATTATTCCACAACACCTAGTTTCCATAAACGTTCCACTCTCTGCTACAACACTCATGTAATAACAATAAGCTGTATGCAGTAAATAAGATATCCATTCATGAATTGTTATAACTAATGAACTATTAGTGTTGTTAAATCAATGCTACAACATTAATCATACGAACTACAAGACCTTTTAGTGTAGAAGTGAAGTAGGTAAACAGAAATTGCAGATTTCTCAGTACTACCGAACGAAGTTAAGACTCTGATCTTGGTTTAAAGGAGAACGGCATTCAGATCTCAATTAGATCTACATCTACATTTACAAGGACACTCTGCAAATCATACGTAAGTGCCTGGGAGGAATTTCATCGAACCACCTTCACAAAAATTCTTTATTGCTCCACTGTAGACTCGCGCGCAGGAAAAACGAACACCTATATCCTTCCGTGCGACCTCTTATTTCAGTTATTTTATTATGATGATCGTTTCTCCCTGTGTAGGTCAGCGTCAACAAAATATTTTCGAATACAGGGGAGAATGCTGATGATTGAAATTTTTTGTGAAGATTCCGCCGCAACGAAAAACGTCTTTGTTTTAATGGTGTCCATCAAAAATTCTGTGACATCTCTGTGACAATCTCTCCCCTATTTATCGATAATACAGAACGTGCTTTTCTTCTTTGAACTTTCTCGATGTACTCCTTTCATCCTACCTGGTAAGGACCCCACACCGCGTAGCAGTACTCCAAAAGAGGACGGACAAGCCCCGTTAAGGCAGTCCATTTGGCAGATCTGTTGCGTCTTGTGAGTGTTCTGCCAATAAATCGTAGTCTTTGGTTCGCCTTCCCCACAACATTTTCTATGTGTTCTTTACAATTGAAGTTGCTCGTAATAGCAATTCCTAGGTATTTAGTTGAATTTATGGCCTTTAGATTTGACTGATTTATCGTGTAACCGAAGCTTAACGGATTCCCTGTAGCACTCGTGTGGATGACCTCACATGTTTCATTACTTATGTCACTGCCAATTTTCGCACCATACAAATATCTTTTCTAAACCGTTTTGCAATTTGTTTTGATCTTCTGATGACTTTACTAGACGATGAATGACAGCATCATCTGCAAACAACCTAAGACGGCTGCTCGGGTTGTCTCTTAAATCGTTTATATAGAGAAGGAACAATAGAAGGCCTATCAAACTTCCTTGGGGAACGCCAGAAATCACTTCCGTTTTACAAGATGACTTTTCGTCATTTACCAAGAACTGTAACCTCTCCTACATGAAATCACAAATTCAGTCGTATAACTGAGACGACACTCCACACGCATGCAGTTTGATTGCAAGCCGCTTATTACTACAGTGTCAAAAACCTTCTGGAAATCTAGAAATACGGAATCAATTTAAAATCCTTTGTCAATAGCACTCAACACTTCGTGTTAGTAGATAATCACGTTCTACAAGAACTGTGTGTCAATAGACCGTTCTCAAAAATTAGTGTGAATTCCTAAGGGACCAAACTTCTTAGGTCATCGGTCCCTAGACTTACACACTGCTTAAACTAACTTGTGCTAAGAACAGCACACACACCCATGCCCGATTGAGGATTCGAACCTCCGGCGCGAGTGGCTGCGCAGTTCGTGACATGCATGATGCCTCCTCAAACCGTGCGGCTACTCCGCGCGACTAGACCGTTCTCTTCGAGGTAAATTCATAATCTTTGAACACAATATATGTTCCAAAAGCCTCTCTCATGTCGACGTTAATGATATAGGCCTGTAATTTAGTGGTTTACTACTATTGCCTTTCTTGAATATTGGTGTGAACTGTACAAGTTTCCTGTCTTGCGTTACGGATCTTTCGTCGAGCGAGCAGTTGTATATGATTGTAACACGTGCAGCTATTGCATCAACGTACTCTGAAAGGAACCTAAATGGTATACAGCCTGGACGGGAAGACTTGCTCTTAATAGGTGATTTAAGTTGCTTCACTACTCCGAGGATATCTAATTCTATGTTACTCACGTTGGCAGCTCTTCTTGTTTCGAATCCTGGAATACTTACTTGGTCTTCTTTGGTGAAGGAATGTCGGAAGGCTATGTGTTTATGATACCTGCCTTAGCAGCACTGTCATCGATAATATTTCCATTGCTATCGAGCAGAGAAGGCATTGATTGTGTCAAGTTTTCTTTGAACCTTTCAGCAACTGAATCATTTGAGTTGTGAGGTTGGTAAAAGGGTGCTATAATTATTTTATTCCGGTTGGCAAGAATGGCTTCTGCCCATACTAGTTTAGCTTTTAAGCCGTCACTTCTATTTTATTCCTCTTATCGACGAATATCGGTAGTTAGTACTTGCTGTAGTCTGGATGATTAGTAAAATTAGACATCTGAAATTACTAAGTAACCAGTTACAAAAAAATGGCTCTGAGCACTATGAGACTCAACTTCTGAGGTCGTTAGTCCCTTAGAACTTTGAACTAGTTAAACCTAACTAACCTAAGGACATCACAAACATCCATGCCCGAGGCAGGATTCGAACCTGCGACCGTAGCAGTCTTGCGGTTCCAGACTGCAGCGCCTTTAACTGCACGGCCACTTCGGCGCGCAACCAGTTACAGAGGGCCAACTTACTCCCAAGGTACATGAGCCGATAACTAAAGTTCTGACCGAGAGCCTACTACACGTGCCCTATCTAGTCACCCACATTATTGTATGATCCTGTCCCATCGAAAATAGTCTGTTAATACTGCAGAGATCGAAATACGTAAATACTTCTATACGACACAGTTCATTTTTACCCACTTTAAAATCATATAACCAGTCCATACTTCTTCTGACTGCTTATATTCTACAATTGTAATAACTCATCTGCACTATGTGATCAAGAATATACGGAAATTTGGCTGAAAATGACTTACGAGTTCATGGCACCCTCCATCGGTAATGCTGGAATTCAGTTGGCCCATCCTAAGCCTTAATGACATCTTCCTCTCTCTTAGGCATACGTTCAGTCAGGTGCTGGAAGGTTTCTTGGGGAATGGCAGCCCATTCTTCAAGGAGTGCTGCACTTAGAAGAGGTATCGATGTCGGTCACTGAGGCCTGGCACGAAGTCGGCGATCCAAAACATCCCAAAGGTGTTCTATAGGATTTAGGTCAGGACTCTGTGTAGGTCAGTCCATTTCAGGGATGTTATTGTCGTGTAACCACTCCGCCACAGGCCGTGTTTTACGAACAGGTGCTCGATCGTGTTGAAAGATACAATCACCATCCCCGAATTGCTCTTCAACAGTGGCAAGGAAGAAGGAGCTTAAAACATCGATGTAGGCCTGTGTTGTGATAGTGCGACGCAAAACAACAAGGGGTGCAAGTCCCCTCCATGAAAAACACAACCACACCATAACAACACCGCCTCCTAATTTTACTTCTGGCTCTACACACGCTGGCATATGATGTTCACCAGGCATTCGCCACAACCACACTCTGCCATCGGATCGCCACATTGTGAAAGGTCATTAACCACTCCACACAACGTTTTTCCACTGTTCAATCGTCCAGTGTTTACGCTCCTTACACCAAGCGAAGTGTCGTTTGGCATTTACCTAAATGATGTGTGGCTTATGAGCAGCCTCTCGACCGTGAAATCCAAGTTTCCTCACCTTCCGCCTAACTGTCACAGTAATTGCAGTGGATCCTCAGGCAGTTTAGAATTCCTTTGTGATGGTCTGGATAGATATCTGCCTATTGCACATTACTACCATCTTTAACTGTCGGCGGTCTCTGTCATTCAACAGATGAGGTCAGCCTTTACGCTTTTGTACTGTACGTGTACCTTCACGTTTCCATTTCACTATCACAACGGAAACAGTGGAACTAGAGATGTTTAGGAGTGTGGAAATTTCGCATACATTCGTATGGCGCAAGTAACACTCAATCACCCGACGACGTTCGAAGCTCGTGAGTTCCGCAGAGCGCCCCATTGTGCTCTCTCACGATGTCTAATGACATGGAGTATCTGACAGCAGGTGGCAGAACAATGCACCTAATATGAAAAACGTACGTTTTTAAGGTTGTCCGGATACTTTTTATCACATAGTGTATCACGAGCTTTTACAAGTTTACGATTGCCGTTTCATAGCTCTACAGACTCCTTTCGTCACATGACAACCCTTCTGGATACTAAATATAATTACAAGGTTCAACGTTCTAAATTTTCCCAGAAGCACACGCGTACTACTTGCGTTTCAAACTGTGGTGCTACAGTCAGTATTTGTAATATAAAGGGCTTTTTAGTCTACAATAAATGTATAAGCAGAAACAACATTTGTCATTTAGCAGTTACTAGTTCCCTTAATCATTGATTTATGTTTAGGTTGTAGTTTATATGTTAAAGAGCAAGAAGGAGGAAATAATATCACGGTTAGAGATCCTAAGATATGCTTCGGGGGATTGTCAGTCAGGGCCAAATCTTGATTTTCGCATTCAGTATTTTCTGTTGTGCACATTCATTTTATACCCTCCTGGAGTAGCATCTTGGATATGGCTTACCCTACCAGGATCCTACTTAGAGTCTTCTGATAGCAGTCATAAAGTTATCTGAAACCTTATAAATTTAAAAAAAAGAATTTCCCACTTATTTTGTTTAGGTGTTATTGATAGTGATCAATAGCTTGCGTATATGGTTTGCAGAGGTAAAGTCACGCGATAACACTAAAAAAGATTTTGTGTATTTAATTGTATTTCTTTTCAGAGGCGTTGCGCTTCAGCCCACTGGATGCAATTTACTGATATTTATGTTGAGTCATTTGTCGTATTTTGGTTGTATTATAACGACACTGCTCGTTCACGACGTTTCCCTTAGTTTAGCTTGTTTGTTGTTGATATTTTAGGTTATATTCCCGTTGCGTAATAAATGTGAGTAATGTAAATTGTGTGTACTTTTAAGAGAGAACTCTTATCAGGAATCTCTCCATGGTAACTAGGGCGAAAGCGCGCTTTGTAGCACAACGGACCACTAGTTGTAACAATATAAACATGGCCGATACACGGGGTAGTCAAGAAAGTCTATGGGATGAGGAAGAGTTAGCTTTATTAGCAACACAAAGAACAGGTGGGGGCAGTACCGATCCAAGGGAATTTTTGAGGATGATATACACGGTGAAGCCCGTTCTGGGCAATCTGATAGCGAAGATGAGGAACAGAGACACACTGAGGCAATCGTAAAGATACGGGACTATTATGTCGGGAGTCCAAGTGAACGCGGAACAACTAAGAATCGGGGTAGACCGCCGTTAGTGACATCATCACGAGGCAAGATATCAGGGGAAAGGGAAAAGGGGAGAAGATCACCTAAGAGTAGAGGAAGAGAAAGCCACAATAGGCGGGAAGATTTAGATAGCACAGGTGTGTTGGACATCCTTGCATACCTAAAAGCAATGGGAAGTGAAATGGTAAGTACAATTCAAAACGTCAGTATTGAAGTGGGAAGTAAAATTAGTGTCGATATTCAGTCGATGAAACATCAAACGAGGGAAGTGAAAAATGAGGTAGTGACGCTCCGAACAAAACTAGAACGAGAGATTGCGGAGGTCAGAAGAATTGCGAATGACGCGTGATTACTAGCGAGGGGCGCAAAGCGGATTGCTCTTGAAACATTAGAGAAGACAGAAAATACGACAAAGATAAGTAGAGGTGCATTAACGAAGTGGCAGAGGCGCGTGAAACAAGTGGAAACAACGCAGCTGCAAAAGACAGAAGTTGCGCCAAATAAGGGATTGACCTCGGAGCTCTCACAATTTAAGCAAAACATAGAAAGCGAAATTAAGCAATTATCTCAGGAAGCCAGATCGCGACCTAGTCAAAAATCACATCTCAGAAAACAAATAGTTGACGATTTGGAAATAAGAGAAACCGAAAGAGCCAATTCAATCTCAACACGATCATGTCCAAGCCCAGACGATACTATAATGTGCTCGAATGTAAGAGTTGCTCGTCAACTACAGACTGAAAGCGTATCTGTAGAGGAACGAAATATCGCTGGAGATATGGCCCCGTGTCTGAAAGCGTATCTGCAGAGCAACGAAATATCGCTAGAGATATGGCCCCGTGTCTACACAGGGAACGACTGGGTTGCAAATTGCGAATACGAATGGCGATGACATATTTCATATGCATATTTGTTACCCCATAATGCGCACCATGGTACATTTTTCCAGTGATGAAAACGTAACAGGGAGTAGAGAGAGGATACACAAAGTAACGGTACACCGGAAACGTTAGCACCAAGTGCGAATGTGGTAGGTCGAGCGGGAAGTAATTCTAATGAAATTTCCTATTTTAAGCATTTTATCTCAGTACGAAAATTCCAGCATTACAAAGACGAGGGTAATGTTTTACATCCAAAAACTTCAATTGGACTGGCATCTTATGTACAAACTGGACTTCGTATGTTCACATACCGAGGGAACATCGGCCGAATGCATGCGGAACATTGCAAAAACATTCACGTCATACGAAGAGTTTCGTGAGACCTTTTTGAGCAAATACTGCTCCAAGGGGACACAGGACAGGGTCAAACAGGAAATAATGATGAGCAGAGACTTAGAGAGTTCAGGGTTCCGCAGTCCGGTAAAGCATTTCGGAAACTTGACCAAGAAAAATTAGTATTTGGACGACCCATGCACACCGGCTGAGATTGTAAGATTGTGTTACATAAAGCTGCCAATTTCCTACCAGCAACCGCTTGTCAGCCGATGTGGAAGTGATGTAGAAGGATTCAAGGGTATCCTAAGAGAGCTGGAGTTCGCTTTCAATGAGCAGTAGGCGAGAGAAAAACGTAGGCAGAGAGACGTGCGAAGTGAAAAAAGGGAGAACAAAGGAGGGAATGACAGAGGCCATAATTGGCAAAACAATGTAAATCGGCCGCCTCAGCAAAACATGGACTATAGGCATCGTAGTGGGAACAATGTACAGTGGAAGAACTATGACAGAGAATGTAGGCGACAAAATGAACGCAGATGGGAGCCACAAAACATCATGGGGCGACAACAGAGAAACTCGTCAACGGTCTGACCCAGGATGGGGTGGAATGAATAACAGCAGGAATCGGGAACAATCAATGAAAGACTACCTAACCCTGGGAGAGTACGCCAAAATGACGTAGAAAGTGAACAATGACTAGGACAAACGACGGGCACTAGTGAAAATGCCCCGTAAACCTTCTCGGAAGTAATAACATAAATATTATAGAATATGGGAACATGAGGGAGATATTACTTGAAGAAAAGGGAACGTTACCACAACAAGAAAACCATCCGATGATAATAAGTACAAATTGGAGGAATTATGGAGCCTGCTGTAACAGTTAGCGGAATTGAACTCTCAGATATTTCAGATAGGCTGTTCGCTAAATGCAAGGATTCAGTTAATCCATAGATGCTCATAGTACAAGAAATAAAGGTGGGAGGTGCGTTAGTTGGGAAGGGTATGGAAATATCGCAACAAACACGTCTAGATTTTGAATGCCAAGGACACCAGATGACTGCAAATCTGCTCATAATACCGAAACTAACAGCCGATATAGTAATAGGTGTAGATTTTCTTTCAGCACAGAAAGCTATCATTGACATAGGAAGAGGGGAGTTAACGTTAGGGAAAGAGAATATAATAAGAATCAGATTTCTTGATAAGGTAATAAAAGCTCGAATTCCGGCGAGCTGTTTAAAACTACAGTTCACGGACCGACATACAGTTCAGAGGGAAGAGTGTAGAAAAAATAATGAGAATAGAGCGGTGTTCCAGTCAGAAAGTGAGCAGATTAATGAAATTAACAGTAAGATTGATTCGAAACTCAAGAACTGGAAAACATAGGTAATAGGAACATGCAAGGGTAGGAGCTTGCACTCAAAAATTAGTCGAAACTCTTCTTACCTAAAACCGGATGCATTAAGGGGTATCAATTTAAATTTGAGGTAAAGAAGCACCGACCAATTGGGGTACCTCCTTATGCTATTCCATGGTCATACCGGGAAAGGGTTCTCGGTGAACTATGAAGAATGGACGACGAAGGTGTGATTGAGGCCGCGAGATCTGAGTATAATAGTCCACTACGCATAGTAGACAAAACAGACGGTGGATCTCGACTGGTGTTAGACTCACGCGAAACAAATACCATTATTCTGCCAGAGATGGATCGGCCTGAAAGGCTTGAGGAGCTCCTTCAAAGATTTCACGGGGTTTTGGTGTTTTCCTCACTTGATTTGCGATCGAGCTTTAGTCAGAGCTCCATCCTGACTGCCCGAACAAGACGGCAGATTAGTACGCAGAACAATCGCCTTTGCTAGCAGTGTACTATCCAATAGCGAAAGCAATTACTCTGTTACCGAACGTGAAGCCTTTGCAATAGTATGGGGATATAAGATGTTTAGATACTTCCTGTTCGGTAGAAAAACAAAAGTCTATACGGACCATAGGGTCCTAGAATTTCACCTAACAGCCGAACTTCCACATGGAACACTAGCGAGATGGGTAGCTGTGCTTCAAGAATAGTCTATGTGCCAGATACGACAAACGTCATTGCTAACTCTCTGTCCCGCTCACTTATTGGTATAACAGAAGAGACGGCTTTCTCTTTGATAATGATGCTATGTGCTTCGACACTTACATTTTTATACACTGTGAACAAGAACATTAGTTAAAATTGGTGGCCAATCCGAACTCTAATAACAAATATTAGCTGTCACAGTAAATATAAATGCAGTTTGTCAAATAACACCTTAGAACACAAATTTTTTTAAATGTTTAAGGAGTATACACGTCAGGGAAACACTAGACTTGGACAATTAGTTTGTGAAAAGATTTTTTTAAATTATGCTTATTTTGCATATTAATGGCTAAATGAAGCACATGTAATTTATTGGATGACCACCTTGAAAAGATTAGGATACTTTAATATTTATCGTCTCAACCAATGTCTTAGGGATGGATGAATGGCAGAGAGCATGAGCCTCAAGGCTAAAGAAAGATGGGAACTGCCATTTTTGAAAGAGCGAAAAAAAAAAAAAAAAAGATATATATATATATATATATATATATATATATATATAATATTACTTAAACTCCTTTTGATAACATGGGTTATTATATGTGTTATTGTGTATTCCAATTGTCATGTCTCGAAAAATTGTTCCAAACATAAGGAGCAGACAGATTAAAATAAACACGTAGCAAATAAATTTATGACAGTAAGCCCATGAATGAACGCAGAATGACTGTAGAAGAACACATCATGATTCAATTGCTCCTCTGGCTGCGTATTCTTATTATTTCACTTGTACAGACAATTGATGGTTATATTATTTCGTACTGGATGAGATCATACTATACGAATTACCCCATCCTAGTAGAAAATAGTTCACTAGGTGGGGGTGTTGTAAGGTGGCTATAATTTCGCACCTTACAAGCACTCATCTACAGACTTTGCTGTGATTTACAACCGGAATTAGGTATCATTTGATAGGTTGTACATCATATATACGAATATTTAAGGAAGACTGACATTGTCACGTACACCTTGTAAATAGATGTCAACGTTCTTGCATGAAAGGTGACAGAGTGCCTTTATTATCAAATCGGCGTACTGAATGATTGCCTATACTAGTAGAGGTTGGAACACCAGTGTCAGTGACGCGGATGGCATAACTGAAGCCATGGGTGAAAAAGCCCACACAGGTGTGTTGTTTCTTCTTTACACGGAAGTAGCCAAGATGGACGGTCGACGCACCTGAGCGCTGATGCACAATACAGCAACTGCTGGCTGGTGTGGTAGTGGGGCTGGAGGGATAACTGGGTAATACCTCGGAAACTCTTAAAATCTTGTACACAGCAGAGAGGAACAAGGAAGCGTTACTTCGGAAATGAAGCAAACTGGGTTATTCTGAGGATTTTTACCCTGACAAACGTACCAATGTCTGCATTCCTAATTAATAGGGATATTTCCTAGCAAACCTTCCGCTCTGGGTGACAAAAGACTAAAATATGGTTGGTCGGCGTTCTGGAGAATCTGTAGAGGGGGAGAATATTCTATGATTTCGAGAATATGATTCGCTTTGTGCAGCTACAACGGAGGGAGCTTTGCTCGCAAGCCAGCGGAGGAGAGACAGTGGGTCTTCCGTTTAGAGCGCCCGTGTTTGATGGTCGCTCAGTATCAGCTTTTGATGGTACAGACGGACTTGCTGTCTTTGCTCTCAGGAGGTTATATTGTTAGAAAGGTTAGGCACTGTACTGTTGCGAACTTATACGATTCTGGTTTTCACCTCCTGGTAGAGAGTCGTCGTTGAATATGCAGCATTCAGTGATTGAGAGCACTTCTTCTGCCTATACTCATGTATAGACGTTATCGGAATTCCTTCCTTGTGACTGGGAGATCACGTCTCATGTCTGTAGAACACAGAGAGGCGGAGAAAGAAGACCACCTTCTGCCGTCCTTGTGTTTGAAAGAGTCTATTCTGTGGCTGGAGTTCTTCCATCTCCACAGTCATATGCGAGAACTGTGGCATACACCACTTCTAACAAACACCGAACAACGCGCTCCAGTACGCGGCCGCCAAATATATGATGGCCGCACTTCTCTGGGCGGCCCGCTGCTTCCATCGCTGGCCGTCTTCACACGCACGCTCCCTTACGTGGCCGAGAAATTCATCGCTGGCCGCACTTCTCCGGGCGGCTCGCGGCTACCATCGCTGGCCGCCTTCGCGCGCGCGCGTTTGTCAGCACACAGCAATTGGCTACGCCAGGAAACATTGCGATTGGTTTTCCCTGGAAAACAGCGACCCCAGCCGACAGCTCCATTAATTAGCAAGCCTTATATAAACCCGGCCGCCGCCGCAAACGACAGTTCTCATCGGGAAGTGCAGTACGCCGTGTTCCAGCTGCTTGTGGATGACTCGCCGCACCACTCGAGGTTACCTGGCTGCTCGACGGAAAATCTTGCGACTTCACTTGGACAGACCGAACTTCACTGGACTTGGAAATAATTACGGGACGTGCACCCCACCATGCACCTTCGGACATTGGTATAACCAAACTTTAATCCTGCATTACTTCTGAGTGTGAGCCTGGGTAGACGCTTGGCTAACATAATTGTTGAAAAGTGATATGTGATTTAATAAACCAGACTGAAGAGGTTATTGTGTTATTCCTGGTTATATCAAGTACCATCACTCCGACGCACCGGATGCAGTACACACGTTGATATTCCTAATTGCTTCGGCTTATTAGGGCTATAAGGCTAAACAGCTGTGATCACGTAAGTTTTCTTTCCACTGAGTTTGCACACCACTGTAGATCATCTTTGAAAGTAGTGTCTTCTAGTGTTCGGTGCGTAGACGATGTTAGTAATCTTGTGTTATTTCTATTAGATCGTGTAGCCACAAAAAGGGGCAGATTTCGGCAGTAGAACAGTAATATTAGTTAGAAAATGTAAACATTTGTAGTATAGAGGGGTTTTTAATCTATAATAAATGTATGAGCAGAAACAACATTTACCATTTAGTAGTTACTAGTTCCCTTAATCATTTAGCTTAGGTTGTAATTTGTATGTTAAAGTGCAAGAAGGAGGAAAATAATAACACAATTAAGAGATCCTAAGACGCGCTTCAGGGGGTAGCCAGACAGGATCAAATCTTTATTTTCTCGTTCAGTATTTTCTATTGTGTACATTCATTTTACACCTGCCTGGAATAGCATCTTGGACCCTTCTCTGTGTCTACCTGTTTCTCCCCTTGTCTGCCCACTTCATTCTCCCACCTCCATCTATTTTCTCCTCCATACTTCCTCTGTCTCCTCATCTTCTCTTCCTCCTCCTCCTCCTCCTCCTCCTCCCCCCTTCCTCCTCTCTTTGCCCATTTTCTCCAACTCTCCTCCTGACTTTATCTTCGTTTCCCTCCCTCTGACCATATTATCCTCCTCTTCTCTCTTTCTGCCATCTCCCACTCTTTTTCCTCTGAGTGCCCACCATTCAACTGTGTCATGCATCTCTCCCCTCTCCTCTTGCTGTTCATTTCCTGCTCCCTATACCTCTGTCCATCACCTCCTCTACCCATCTCAACTTGTCCTCAGTCATGCTCATGGCAATGTGTGGTCCTTGCAATACTGTTCAATAAAGCAGACCGAAATTATTCGCAAAACATGCCTGTCAAGCAGGACAGACTCTACACAGTGGCTTGAAAATCTTTCTTTTGTCCTGACGCACAGTCTACTATGCAAACCAGATCAGTAAAGCAGTCTGATACTACTCAATCAGCACATGCCTGTACTGCAGGGCAGACAACATATGTATGCCCAGAAAACCATTTCTTGCCCCTCACATTTAGGCTGCACTTCCAAGCAATTTGATTTGGTAAGTCATTACTGTTACCACACAACATCCCTGCCATGCTGTTAGCTTATATGCCAGGGGCCAGAATTAACACTTTTCCCCCTTACTCTTCCCTTCACTATTGATCCTTTTGGAGCCTATAAACCCTACAGGTCTCATACTTGTTAGACTTGCTTTTTGCCAAACTTCATTGAAATCTATCCATGTGCTTCTGAGGAGACCCTAGACATACACAGAGTATACATAAATAGGATGTGTTTATGTATGTCAAGCGTCTCCTCGAAAACAACTAGTTTGATCTCAACCAAATTTGGTATGCCTACGGCTTGTCCCATAAGAATCACTGCCATCAGGTTAGAACCTTCTAGCTCACGTGGGAAAGGAAATACAGACAAAAAAGTGTGTTCCTGCCACTGAGATGTAGGTTATCTGCAGAAGTGTGTGTTGTGTAGGTAGTTTTGGATGTTTGTCAGGGACTACATGTGATGATGGGCATGAGTTAATATAGAGGAGGGAAGACAAGTTGGAGAGAGAAAGGGGGGGGGGGGGGTACGGAATGGACCAAAAGAGAATGGAGGCAGGGTGATGTCAAGACAGAGGATTAGGAGTGAATGGGCAGGGAGAGGAAAGAGGAGGTAATGGACAAAGAGGGAGGTGATGATGTGATAGATGGAGAGAGTTGGGGCAAGGGGACGGACATAGAGGAGAGGATGAGATGGAAAGAAGATGGAGGAAGAAGAGATGGACAGACAGAGGTGGGACGGGGAGAACAAGCACATCGGAATGGTAGTAGAAAATACGAATGTTGACTTCGTTTTATTGGGAGAATTTTGGGAATCTGTAGCAAATACAGGGTTCTTACAAATGACTGAAGCGATTTCACAGCTCTACAATAACTTCATTATTTGAGATATTTTCACAATGCTTTGCACACACATACAAAAACTCAAAAAGTTTTTTTAGGCATTCACAAATGTTCGATATGTGCCCCTTTAGTGATTCGGCAGACATCAAGCCGATAATCAAGTTCTTCCCACAATCGGCGCAGCATGTCCCCATCAATGAGTTCGAAAGCATCGTTGATGCGAGCTCGCAGTGCTGGCACGTTTCTTGGTAGAGGAGGTTTAAACACTGAATCTTTCACATAACCCCACAGAAAGAAATCGCATGGGGTTACGTCGGGATAGCGTGGAGGCCATGACTAGAATTGCTGATCATGATCTCCACCACGACCGATCCATCGGTTTTCCAATCTCCTGTTTAAGAAATGCCGAACATCATGATGGAAGTGCGGTGGAGCACCATACTGTTGAAAGATGAAGTCGGTGCTGTCGGTCTCCAGCTGTGGCATGAGCCAATTTTCCAACATGTCCAGATACACGTGTCCTGTAACGGTTCTTTCGCAGAAGAAAAAGGGGCCGTAAACTTTAAACCGTGAGATTGCACAAAACACGTTAACTTTTGGTGAATTGCGAATTTGCTGCACGAATGCGTGAGGACTCTCTACCGCCCAGATTCGCACATTGTGTCTGTTCACTTCACCATTAAGAAAAAATGTTGCTTCATCACTGAAAACAAGTTTCGCACTGAACGCATCCTCTTCCATGAGCTGTTGGAATCGCGCCGAAAATTCAAAGCGTTTGACTTTGTCATCGGGTGTCAGGGCTTGTAGCAATTGTAAACGGTAAGGCTTCTGCTTTAGCCTTTTCCGTAAGATTTTCCAAACCGTCGGCTGTGGTACGTTTAGCTCCCTGCTTGCTTTATTCGTCGACTTCCGCGGGCTACGCGTGAAACTTGCCCGCAGGCGTTCAACCGTTTCTTCGCTCACTGGAGGCTGACCCGTTGATTTCCCCTTACAGAGGCATCCAGAAGCTTTAAACTGCGCATACCATCGCCGAATGGAGTTAGCAGCTGGTGGATTTTTGTTGAACTTCGTCCTCAAGTGTCGTTGCACTGTTATGACTGACTGATGTGAGTGCATTTCAAGCACGACATACGCTTTCTCGGCTCCTGTCGCCAGTTTGTCTCACTGCGCTCTCGAGCGCTCTGGCGGCAGAAACCTGAAGTGCGGCTTCAGCCGAACAAAACTTTATGAGTATTTCTACGTATCTGTAGTGTGTCGTGATCATATGTCAATGAATGGAGCTACAGTGAATTTATGAAATCGCTTCAACCATTTGTAATAGCCCTGTATATAAACGAGACAGGAAACAGAACGCCAGTAAAACCCATTCTTGAGATATCGAAGCAATTCAAAGGCATGCTGCTAGATTTCTTGCCGGTAGGTTCGATCAGCGTGGAAGCAATTCATAGATGCTTCGTGAACTCAAATGGGAGTCTCTGGAGGGAAGACTTTCTTTTCGTTATACAGTATTGGGGAAATTTTGAGCATCGGAATTTGCGGCCGATTGCAGAAAGACCCTACCGTTGTTATCGTTCATTTCGCTTAAGGACCATGACGATAAGGTGACAGAAATTAGAAATAATGACAGCGATCAATAGCTTGAGCATGCAGAAGGTAATGGAAACCTCTGCATTAACGACACACTGGTTGTATTCACAGGATATGAGGCCCATATGTGGGAAAATCTTTTGGTGACCTCTCCATTGGCAAAAGACCCAAGATTAGTCTTCAATTTGGATCCCCAGGAGAGGGTGGCCAAGGGTTGTCACTAGAAAAATACGTAATTACCATCTACAGGATAATATTATACAAGTTTACAGCATGGAATGTCAGAAATTTGAATGTAATAGGAAAGCTAAAAGAGATGAAATTGGAAATACAAACGCTCGATCTATGTGTATTTGGAGCCAGTGTAATTAAATGGAGGGACAATAAAGAATAGAGTGTAATATCAATAGCAGCATAAAATGATGTAAAGAGAGTAGGATTCGTCATGAATAGGAAAATAGGTCAGAGAGTGAGCTACTAGAAACAGTTCAGTGAAAGGGTTGTTCACATCAGACTCGACAGTAAAAAAACGCTGACAATTATCATTCAGTTATATATGCCAGGAAGAAGTATAAGAGTATTCTGAACGAGTAATTTAGTATGTGGAGAAGGGAGATGAAAATCTAATAATCATTGGAGATTAGAAGATGAATAGAAGACAGAAAGGGCTACAAAGGAATATAGCTTAGACAGTAGGAATGAGAGGGGGTAATAGCGAATTTCTATTCAAGAATGGCAAGGGGAGGATGTATACTTGAAAAAGAGCCAGACACACCAATTCATTCGACTTGGATTACATCATGGTCAGACAGAGATTCCGAAATCAGCTACTGGACTGTACCCAGAAGCAGATATGGACTCGGATCACGATTTACTAATGATGAACCGTAGACTGAAGTTTAAGGCAAACGTAAAAAAGAATCAGTGTGGAAGGAAGTGGGATACGGAAGTACTGAGGAACGAAGAGACGCGTTTGAAGTTCGCTAAGGATGTGGATACTGTGATAAGAAATACCCCAGCAGGCAGCTCAGTTGAAAAGAAAGGGACACCTCTAGAATGGGCTGTCAGGTACGAGGAAAGTAGCTCAGAAGAAACCTTAGGCAACAGAAGAAAATCTTCAGTTGATCGACGAAAGAAAAAAGCGCAAAAAATATTGGTAAAGAATGGAGTACAGCAGTATAAATCACTTAGGAATAAAATAAAGAGGAAGGAGAGGAGGAGGAGCAACCTGTGACTGTTTTCTGACGTTGCTGTGGTGCACAGGAAGGTGATGTCCTTAAGTGACTGTTGCATAAAGGTGATTTAGACAATAATTCTAATTGGCATGATGAATGACAGCAAAGGTATATACGTGCAAAAACTGTCGTACAATCAGCTTAATATGTCATTCATCCAGGCATAATGGAAGCACGTTAAAAGAAATATCAAGATATGCCGATATGATTTGTCGATCTAGAAAATGTGTTCCACAGCGTGAAATGGTGCAATGCGTTACAAATTCTGGGAAATATAAGAGCAAGCCATAGGGAAAGAGCAAGAACCAACTGCTCGGATTAAAAAGGATTTACGACAGTGTAACACCCCAATTACAGAAACCATGATAAACAATCCTTTGTAGTAAAAGAAGTAGGAAAATCAGTCATCCTGACAGTGACGGCAGCTCCTGACAACAAAATTTACACTTTTGGTAATTTGATCAACAGGAATGTCATGTGAATAATAATATTTATCATGAAATAGAGACTGAATGAAATAATCTGGTAAGACACGCAACAAAAACATCAAAGAAAGAATTGCAAAATAATTAATAACGAAGGTTAAAGCCAAGATGGTAAATTGGCCAAAGATAACATTACCATAGAAGAGAGTTGCAGCCACATCGAAAAGAAAGTTCGATGTTACTACAACGTAACTCGGAAATGGAAATTTTAGCTTCAGTTGATATCCCGTCGCTCTCTAGTACTATTGCGATAGTAGCATGCATGTAACCGCTACTAGATTGTTTTAAGCTAATCAGAAATTTGAAAGTTTTGCGATGTAGACTGAAGTATTATTCAGAAGTCATACAAAAGCAAAGCCATCTTTACCGTTAGCAAGATAACGGGATCCGGAGATTCGCGACAAAGTTCAATCGTGTGAGATGTGTGATGGGGCTTAGCCTTCGCGATAATGAATAAGCAAGAACATTCAAGGACCCTGAAAATAAAGATCGCCGGCAGAAAAACAATTATTAGCCTCGAGTAGGTAACATATAAACGCCAACACGAAGACCGTACAATTGCGCCGAGTTGTCAGAAGTTGTCGTTAACGACAAGATTACTGATGCGAACGGAAGCAATTCGCTGAATGAGAAATTGGTGTGCGTGCTCCGCGTAGGGACAATTAATTACAAGGAACAATAAAATTGGATTCAAAGTTTAATTCTTCGTGTCACCTAAATAATTGAATAGACATTATCATGTGTGTTAGTGAAAATTAATTGAGTGTTAGAATATTATGAAGTGAAAAGTGAATTCATGGGTATTTAACAGTGAACAGTCATCGATTTGTCCCAAGATTACGATGCATTCTGAACATTGCTTAAGTATATGTTATAAATGGAAATACGTCGTGAAGTTACTGAACACGCGACGTAGCGACGTCTTGACGGCGGAATAACAATTTATCAAATTAGCATCCTCGCAATTCCATAATGTGGCCACAACTTCGGTGATGGATTGAAGATTCAAAACTCTATATTATTAATATTCAACATCCATTATCTAACCGGGTACAATAAAATGAAGAATTACAGTTAGTCAATTCGCGCAAGGTGAAAAGTCTGTCTCGGACTCACAACAAAAGAGAACTGGTGGTCATCATTAGGTCGAAGGAGTCATCGCGTCATCGAGTGGTGCAATTGCCGCGTTTATCAGTGAAGAGACAAGAGCGGCTGACAAATTCTGACGCACTGCTCTATCGAAATATTGACATTAATCACGAAAGACGGTATCTAAAGTATGACCAAACCACGCGATGAGTTTGTGTTTTCCTGCTACTTAGAGGATGGCGTCGTCGTAAGCGACGGACGCAGTTCCATGTCATACCGACTGGGACAACCAAGTCGTGTCAACTCTAAGGAGACTCTGACGCCACAACAAGGATGCCATCTTTCACCACTTCTGTTCAGTTTATACATCGAAGAAGCAATCAACGAAATAAAAGAAGCATTCATCTGTGCAGGATACCCTATTCAGTTCTGTTTCCGTTAATGCAAGACATTTCCAAGAGGAAAATCACCGTGTGCATACTCCTCGTGTTATCGAACGAGCTCATAGTGCTCCTTCATTTCTCTCTCCAGCAGGATGACAAGACGTGGACCCCATCAGCAAGTCGTGGAGCAGCGTTTGGCCTAGCGAGCTCTACCAGCAACATCCAACCCCAAACCAATTGCAGCAAGTAAATAGCACTGAATATCATCTCACGAGATAGTATCCAAAAGTCACGTTTGGAGGATTCCAAGGTAGCTGGAAGATACCGTGGCTGTTGTCCATTTCAGCTATACAATCCCATCATCAAATATCAAACATTAGAACTCGCAAAATAATGTTCAGTGTTAGCATTAATTCTAGCAGTAGCAGCATATTTTCCATAACGCGCACTACAAAGGGCGTATTTTATGTGCACCCTAAAAAATTAAAGAAACTAAAGTCGTTAATTGTTTTTGACTTATATTAAGAAAATATTTAAAGAGGTATTTATGTGTTTGTACAGTCCAGAACATGAAACTATTTTCAGCAGTCTTTTAGCAACATCAACACATTTTTAATTACGTGTAGTTATGTGTTGGTATCGAATTTCTTTCGAATTGGTTATGAAATTATATCAATGGCGTCAATAAAAATGAAGGTTATCTGTGTGCTGCAAAACAAAGTAATTTACAGCTGAACATCCCATTATCCATCGTCGTCGAGGTAACAATATAATTTTCTTAAAACCAACGTTGTCAGTTATTTGTTGGGTACTTCCCTATCGCTGTCTTTCGATACAGTTTTTCACCACTACAACTCCCTCAAGAGCCATGGAGGTCAGTCTGTAATGTCTCATCACATGTCCTTTCAATCCATTCATTGTTCTTGTAGTTGTTTTCGATTCATTCATTCTCTCGCCGGTGCTGTACAGGTCAGACATTTCTTTATAAAATTAAGACTATGTTTGATATCAGTAGATTTCTTTTGGCTTACAACACTCCCTTTGTCTGTGACAGTGTGCTTCTTATAACCTCTTTGTTCGTCCATAAAGTGTAATTTTGCCTCTAAGGTAGCAGAATTCCTTGACTTAGTTTAGTTCGTGGTCCCCAATTCTAAAGTTAAATTTCTTGCTAGAGATATTACTCTTATCCCATATTACGTTCGTCTTTCTTTGAGTCTTCGATTTCCCCCTGTACATTTTCAGTGTTCATTAGACAGTTCATTCTATTGAACGGGCCCTTTAACTCATCTGCACTCTCAACTAAACACAGCGATATCATCAGCGAATCTGGCCTTTGATACACTTTCACACCGCATTTCACTCCCACATTTTACTGTTGTAGTTTGTTCTTGAATAAACAAATTGGACAGTAGGGGAGAAAGAATGTAAATCTGTCTTCCACGCTTTTCAATCGGAGCATTTCGTTTTCGGTCTTCACTCTGATTGTTGCATCTGGGGCCTTTTGCGTATTGTATATTAACTGTCTGTCAGTGTCGTTCATACCTATTTAACTTAGAATTTCATATGTCTTGTTCGATTTAAGGTCGTCGTACGCACCGTCTAGGTTGATCAGTCCTACGAAGATGCCTCCATTTTTCTAAAGTCTTAGTTCCATTATCAAGTGCTCCGTGAGAACTGTCTTCCTGGTGCCTTTACCTTTCTTAAAACCAAACTGATCATCTAACAGATCCTCAGTTTTATTCTCTATTCTTTGATGCATCGGTGACTAAGGAGCCCGTTAATAATGAGGCGTATTCTTCGGCAATTTATTTTCTGATGCATTGGAAGTGCTGAACTGTGTCAGAGGACTCCTTCAGACTTTCTGGATCGGCCTGGCGCACGTTCAGCATTGCCACTAGTGCTGAAATCAAATTACTGAAGAATACTCTACTTTATCCACTGCAGCCAATTTTCTGGACTCCTCTACAGTCGTTCTACAGAACTGCATTAAGTGTGTTCCAGGACAGAAAACACGTACCTGCAAAGAAAGAAATAATTCTGTAGCTATATCTTTTTATGTGGTAAATAAAAGTTGATAACCTCTCGTAAAGGGTGCTTAATTGCTGACTCACCGTCCAGTTTGCTGGTAATAATTTTTTTGTTCCCTTGCCTGTCATTAATCTGAGGTCGCCGTGGATGATGAACTGTTGTGACTAAGACGTGTTGCTTAGTAGGTAACAGCGTGAAGGAATAAATATTCCATGTGATGAAGATTGTATATTCAAACATGAAAACGTAATGTGGGATTTGAGACCGTAATAACGCGGAGAAAACACGCTGAATCGCGAAGGTATCCGATAAATCGTGGGTTGGATCTGCGCCTGCGCGGCCGCGGTCAGCAACCCGCGCAGCACGGGACCGCAGGCCCGCCGCGCGGCCGGCGGCGGCAGCTCGAGTGGCGCGACAGCGTCCGCGCGCTCTTTCTTAGCCCTCCTCCGCCAGCCGCCGCCTCCTTACTTCCCCTTCTTCAAGGCGCTGCCGCCTTTTTCTTCGCCGGCGCCGTCGCCGTCTTGGACTCTCCTGCCGGAGCCGTCTGCACCATCTAGCGGCGAAGGCGCGGAGCTAAGGCGGGGGCGAAGAAAAGAAACGCCGGCGGCGAGCGCCTTGGCGGCGCCCCCGCTTACTTTAAGAAGGCGCTAAGAAAGGAGCCGGCGGTGCTTCCGCGCCGGCGCGCGGGGTGGCGCGCGCGTCGCTCAGCCGTCGCTGCGCCGGGGCGGCAGGGACGGCGGTGGCGGCGGCGGTGGCGACGCCACCTCCTGGCGGCGGCTGCCCGCCTGGGCGGGAGCGCGCGCTTTCAGGGGCCGCACCCACGCTCGGTGAGGGCCTCTGGTTCGCCGCAACACGCGTGGCCGGAGAATACCACCTGTTTAGTTTGGGCGTGCGTGATTATCACGCTTCCGTCAACGGTGTCAAGGACCTCGACGGACCAACCGAGCGCGCGATAGTCATCGTCATCGTCTTTAAACGGGCCATACAGTCCTCATCTTTTGTAGAAAATTATCAATAGGAACCTACATCTACATCTACATCTACATCCATAGTCCGCAAGCCACCTGACGGTGTTTGGCGGAGGGTACTTACAGTAGCTCTATCGGTTCTCCCATTCCAGTCTCGTATTGTTCGTGGAAAGAAAGATTGTCGGTATGCCTCTGTGTGGGGTCTAATCTCTCTGATTTTATCCTCATGGTCTCTTCGCGAGATATCCGTAAGAGGGAGGATTATACTGCTTCACTCCTCGGTGAAGTTGTGTTCTCGTAACTTTAACAAAAGCCCGTACTGAGCTACTGAGCGTCTCTCTTGCAGAGCTTTCCACTGGAGTTTATGTATCATCTCCGTAACGCTTTCGCGATTACTAAATGATCCTGTAACGAAGCGCGCTGCTCTCCGTTGGATCTTCACTATCTCTTCTATCAACCCTATCTGGTTCAGATCCAATACCGATGAGCAGTATTCAAGCAGTGGGCGAACAAGTGTACTGTAACCTACTTGCTTTGTTTTCGGAATGCATTTTCCTTAGGATTCTTCTAATGAATCTCAGTCTGGCATCTGCTATACCGACGATAAATTTTATATGGTCATTCCATTTTAAAGCACTCCTAATGCCTACTCCCGGGGTGCACTCCGCGTCGTCATGCCAATTGAGGAGCTACTCGACCGAATAGTAGCGGCTCCGGTCAAAGAAAACAATAATAATGACCGGGAGAGCGGTGTGCTGACCACATGCCCCTCCTATCCGCATTGTCAACTGAGGATGACACGGCGGTCGGATGATCCCGACGGGCCTCTTGTGGCCTGAAGACGGAATGCTTTAATGCCTACTCCCAGATAATTAATGGAATTAACTGCTTCCAGTCGCTGACTTGCTATATTGTAGCCAAATGATAAAGGATCTATCTTTCTGTGTATTCACAGCACATTAGACTTGTCTACATTGAGATTCAATTGCCATTGCCTGCGCCATGCGTCAATTCGTTGCAAATCCTCCTGCATTTCAGTACAATTTTCCATTGTTACAACCTCTCGATATACTACAGCATCATCCGCAGAAAGCCTCAGTGAACTTCCGATGTTATCCACAAGGTCATTTATATATACAGTGAATAGCAACGGTCCTACGACATTCCCCTTCGGCACACCTGAAATCACTCTTACTTCGGAAGAATATTTTTAAGGTTCGGTGCCTCAGTCGGCAAAATAGTTAACCTTAATGGACCAAGTATTTTACATTAGAAAGGAGAAAACAATTAAAATCTTCTAAGAACGTTTTGGTAACCGCTTTAGTTATTAGCAGTTCCTTTGTCACAGGGTCAGACACAAAGGGGTTTGCAAATGATTAAATTTCATCATGTAACTAATTTAACATTGTTTGTTAAAATACGCGGTCTCCCAACGTTCGGATGGCATTCGAATTGGCATAACAGACTATACTGTTTGCTTACAAGATGAAACATCAAAAATTACAATGGGTAGCAACTGAAGGCAGTGTACGTGAGAACTGTGCACTGTAGGAACAGACCAGTGATGAAAAATCAACAGATTCCAGCCCAGGCCACATGGTGGAGGCGTCACTATGCCTGATGTGGGAATGCCAGACCACCGAACAGCCCGGTTAATGTAAAATAGTTTGTTCCTGATAGGATCAGTTTCTCGTTGGTCCGTTCGTCTGTCAGTTTGCCTGTCTGTTCGACTTTCCAAAACCATTTTTCCCAGCAACGGGTACACGTGTCAGTTTGAAATTTATGTCACTGTGATCTACAGCCTCTTGTCTATGTAAAAAATGTGAAGCTTCTAAGTCAATGCAGTCAAAAGATATGGACATTTCGTCACTAATTTTATAGTCGTAAACTTAATCATCGAAACATAGAGGGTACTTCCCCTTGACGTAGAATCATGAAATTTTGCAGGAAGAAAGGTTTTACAGTAAGTAAAGGGAGAAAGCATCAGGAAGTGGTTAATTTGTAATTATATCAACCGAATAAATATTTCATTTGTCTTTTGTTCTTTAGAATTAAATTAACAATTCTTGCAAGTCTGGGAATCCCTGGGACCGATAACTCGCCAGTATAAATGTCGATAACAGGCGAAAATCGGCGATATTCTCGATTCCGTGAATAGACGAACTGCCTAAATACACAATTCAGTCCCTACAGAACCCTAATGAGCAAGTCCTACTCGCACCTGGTCCATTGTTTAGTTGTATTTTAAACGTCTTGAACAGAGGAAAGTAGTATGACAGGAGCAAAAAGCTAACGCTTTGTATACGTGACGTTATTTTATTTCACTGCTAGGCTTAAAGCTTTTTAAGATTAGAGGATTAAAATGCTTTGAAGTCTTGCAGTGAAATCAAATAACGTCACATATTCCACGAGTTAGCTTTTTGCTTCTTCCATACTACTTTCCTCATATCTCAATCACGTTAACCCTTACCTTTGTATCACGTTTACCTCTCGCTGTTCCACCCCTTCTTTTAGGTTCATTACTGCCTGCCCTTCTAATATCCATCACCATTTTCTAAATAAATCTGCGTTGTTTTTATCTTAATTAATTAATCTTTTAGGTTCATTACTGCCTGCTCTTCTAATATCCATCACCGTTTTCAAAGTAAATTTTGCGTTGCTTTTATGTTAATTAATTAATCTCTGTTCGAAAAAGGTACTGTCACCCATTAAAAATAACGATAAATGCAATTCCAGTATTATGTTCATCCGAAACACCAGCAGTTCAGTTTATTTCTTATTTGTTTAGGTTTGTCTTGCAGCTGCATATAATTTTTGATGGTGTCTAGCTTCGAACGCTTGCACATATTTCAAGTCTTTTGAATGTGTTATTGGGATTATGCTCTTGCAAATACCTAAAATGCAGGTCTGGATGGGCAAGCAAACAGGACGCAAAATTTGACTGCCCCCGTCTTAGTCCACGTTTGAAGTATTAATATTGGTGTCATTTAATAAGAAAACAGCCAATGAATACAGTTTTTGACAGATTTATATTGCTAGTAACAACTTACAGCTGGGAGACACGGTAATTAAATGGATTCATTGTAAGAAAACTAACAGTAGCTCAAAGAGGAATTGAAGGGTTAATGTTAGGCTGCACAAAGAAATACAGGAAGAAAGCAGTTGATATGAGACAGACGACAATGTTCAGTGACGTAACGGAAACAACGACTATCTTGAAATATCAGTGGGATGGTCATGTCACTCGAAGAAAAGATGACATGTATTCAAGAAAAGTACTACATTGGGGCCCAATTTATGAGAGAAGCAAAAGGGGGGGACCACGGGACAGACGGAACAGAGACTTAGAAAGACAGTCGGATAGGAGTGGCAACGGGTATCTCAAGATCGGCAGAAATGGAAGAACCTGCCTGGACCCTATGTTTCGCGCCGCCTCAGAGCCCGCATTACCAAGTGATCGAACGGGCTGATGATGATAATGGTGATGATGATGATGATGATGATGATGATAATGAAAAGATAAAAAAGGTGAAAAAAAGTAAGTGAACAAGACGGTCAGTGCGTTCATGGAAAGATGACTACGGTAGCCTAAGGATTTCATGATTATACCCCAGGCACCTCTTCCTCCGAAGAAAATCGGCAGCCACTAATATTTTTCTTCGCTGCTCCAAAAATGTGGAAATCGCATGGGGACAGATCGGGACTGTATGGAGGACGTGTTAGGTTTTCCCAACGAAACTTTTGCAGTGAAGCCGAAAGAATCTTGGCAACATATGGGCGAGCCCTTCCGCTTTTTGCTTGTACTGGATCGCCTCCCGATATGTTATGAGCCGTTAGTATGTGTGTGACTCTGAAGTGTTACACATATCAAAGCTTATGTTAGACCTTCCAATCTTCCAATGAGTTCCGAGTGACACTGCGTGGAGGGTACAGGTTAGTCGCATATTCTGGACGTTGACAGTTAAATTTCCTGTCGGACCATCCAGAATTAGATTAAACGTGATATCCCTAAATCGATTAAGGCGAACGTCGCTATAGTCCCTTTGAGGAAGCATGGTCAACCCCGTTCCCTATCCTTCTGTACCCCGTTTCTAGTTACACAGTCGTCTAGGACGGGAGATGAAGCCTCAGGTTCCATTAACCCAACGAGCGCCAGTTTTCCACATTTCGTTTCCAGGCACTTTCCTAACAGTTGTGCTAGTCTACTAACGGTGTGGAGACCTACTATAAATATTGTGCGAAAGAACACTGAATATATGTGGAACCTTGGTCTGGAAACTCAGCAGAAGAATACAAGCTAAATTTTCGGGTAACGAGAATTTGCAGAAAAGACTACAAAAGCAACATCGGGATCAGGACTTCTAGCACAGGGAGCCGTGAACGCTCTGAAGGGTCGCTTAACATTTTTGAGGGTGGTGTGATGATGTGAGAAAACCTTGCTTTCCTAATTCTTGATCTTATCCACCGACTTCGACAATAATGTTGACATTAAGGATGAAGAACTGCAACCAATTGCTGCTTTCTACCACTGATCACAATAGTTCACATTTTATTGCAGACAGCTAACGTTATTAGTAACGACAAACGCTGCACGTCTTTTATTGTGGTTTTCGGTCACATGTTGGCTCTGCCATAGCCACCTTTTAACTACTACTGATGTAGGGGGAAGTTCCATAACAATCGTATTGACAGGTTAACGGTGATCATGGTTAGTGCAGCTGTGTGGCAACGGTTAGCGACAGTTTGGGACGTGTTTTTTTCTTGATCTACTAAGTTTGCTCGTTTCAATCACAGTGGTTACCTATTTAGAAGTTTAACGCACTGTGTTTAGATAGCAGTCCTTGCATACGTTTGTGGTATTATGGAACGGTAATTTATCCATGCTGAGGTGGTTGAGATCCGTGGCTAAGGACTGATGAACCTGAAGAACTGTTGTAGCCAGCCACTTTTCTGAGTAGCTTTGTTTATGCCAAGACGCATTCCAAACACTAACTCATCTTCAGCTGGAGTAATACATCTATATCTTCGTGAGTATAACGTTTCTATCAACTGTACTCTGAACATTGCATATGCTATGTGCAAAATAACCATTTGTACAGAGAACACGTTTCTCGGGTTGTATATGTAGGATTAATTAATACTTTGTTGCACTTATCTTCTGCAACTAGTAAACTGGGTACATAATCCTTTTGCCACCGGAACTACACGTCTGAAATACATCTTCGTAAATTTTCAGGAATAATTTGATGAAGTGTCCGGTAGTCGAAATCACATCCTTCGGTTCTTAAGAAAGAAATTAAACAGTACCTAGCTTGGAGCTAAAGCAAAGTTTCCGATACTGGTGGATTTATCAACGACAGTTTCTATGCTATGTGCTAGCCATTATTAGTGTGAATCATTGCGGTGTAAATTTAACAAAAGATCGCTCAAATCTTCAGAACTTATAGCGGACCCAGAGACCAATTGTGATGGATGTTAAACCATACACCGAGCTATTGTGTCAGGATAAACAGTCCTATACATCATATTAAACGTAAATATATCCTCTTCCAGCCATAAATAAAATATCGTTTGTTATATTCAAATTGTATGCTACCAGTTACATTGTAGTGCATTTTTAAAGTTCTATTGCTTAATTACTTTAGTTCTTTCTCATTTTTGGTGTTTTAATCTATTATTTCAATCATAGTTCTTTAACGATGAATTCATCCAATTAAAGTTCTCTTTCACACAAACTGTCCGCGCGTAAAAATTGACTGTAACAGGATTTTCGCCAAAACCGGTCTTTGAGGTATGGTCTACACATAAAACTACCATTAGTTTGTATCGGCTGTTTGTATTCATTGTTAATAACAGTTACATTGATAATAGTGAGTGGGGATTGCGAAGAAATGCGCCGGAATGATGGGTGCTGACAATTAGAGAGTTTTAGAAGCTGTGATCTAGAGAACACGAAAGAACTGAGGAGAGAATTATGTAAGCAGAACATGCATGATAAAAGGTCAAGAAACAAAATATCCTGTAAAGTAGGCGAATGTAAGTAGGAGACTGCAGTGTGCAGTGCAGGCATCAAGGGCGCCTGATAAAGGGTAACGTGTTAACATGGTCTGAAAGCATGTTTCCCACTATGCCCTACCACAGGAAAAGGTAAAAAATACGGAAGCTAGTTCTTACTTACCACGAGGTAATGTGGTATTTGGCACCGGAATTTTTGTTTATTTATGTAAGATGTTCGATAATAATTTTTGTCATACTAAGTGCTTAGGTTTAATTTGTGTACAAGATGCATGACGAACCAGCCGAAATATAAAGAATTATCACTGTGTGGCTGGAAATATATTCACAGTAGTACACTTAAAATGTTTCACTATGACACAGAAAAATACCACAATTTCCATTCCAGAATATGTGTATACTCCACTTAAGGTCCCAGGTGGAAGGAAATTTTATTTTCTGTTTCATATTGCTGTTTATGTGGTGAAAGAGATTATCACATTAAAAAGTACTAAGCCTGCAGGCAACTTCCAACGACTTGTTGAGTCCATGCCACGTCGGGCTGCTGCCCCACGCTGGACAAAAGGAGGTCCGACACGATATTACGAGGTATCCGAAGACTTTTGACACCTGAGTGTATGCGCAGAATCATCAAACGCGCAAAAATTACTGCGCATATTATAAGCCAAGTGCATGACAATGCTATCCCGTTCTCTCGCATTGCTGTCATTAGTTATCACTAAAAAATTCTTTTACATCTTCCGTCACCGGCGCTTGGCCTGAAAATGCACTTGACTTGGTAGTCCATACCTAGTATCTCCTACAAATTTACTGCAACGCTACATTCCGTCTGTGTGTGCCATCTACCAGCAAACCAACTCTTAACATTCTTAGCAATATTAGACTCCTCAGTAGCACCGGTAGCTTTCTCCAGAACGGCAGAAAGATTAAAGAAGCTCACAGGTTCTGCGTTCATGCTCCTCTTTCACTTTATTCCTACACAGCTGCAGCCTCGTGAGAGTATTTTGCTTCTAATAAGTATGCATTTCGCAAAACACAATGTTTTTTATCTTTTTTACTGTTACTTACTATATACATGTTTCGCTATCTGCGTATCGTCTTCTGGAGGCCACGTTTTTATGTCTGTAAAATATTATACACACGTTGGCTACCTTTGTATTTTAGGCATAGAACTGTAATATGTGCACTTAATTTTTTTTTAGTGATTGCCCAGTTTAATCTTCATTTCGGTTTGTAGAAGTTGCGCTGCTGAGAGGTAATTTATGACTCGATGACAAGGAATCAGCAAATTTGCCGGAAGTTGTAGGTTTCGTTCATTAATAAGTAAAAAAATAGGTCCTGTACGCTCTTTTCTACAGCAATAGTAGTGAATATTCTGTACTTACGTTTTATATCATACTGGTATATTTCGTTGCTTACACTTTTTGTATCCTTTTTTATAGTTCCATGTTGCCTGACAACTCAGTTCTGGTTCATAGAACTTAAATAGAAAAACACGTATGTTTCCGCATTCGTCTACTGATGCTATATTACTACCGTTGCTGGGGGACTGATGACCTTCGCTGTTTAGTCCCCCTTAAACATCCAACAACCACCACCACCACTACCGTTGCTCAGTGAAGTTTGAAAAGAACATGTTCATAATTATAAACCACAAAACGAGCCAAAACTCTCAACCAGACAAAAAATATACTTCTGTGCAATTCACTATTGTTACTATTCGGAAAAGTGTATAAAAATAGTTACTGAAAATTATTACAGCTTATGTTAGCAACGGCAGTCAAAGAGGTGCATATGTTATAGTTGAAGTCCAGAATATAAAACTAATCAGAATTATGTAACATACACTGCTGGCCACCGTAAATGCAACACCCTGAAGGAAGCATCCGATTCAAGTGAAATTTACACCATGGGTTTGCAGCGATGAGATATGCAACTGATTAGAATTTCAGCGTAGACGCACATCACGTGCGCCTGTGGCGCCACCTCATAGCGCCATTTAAGGCTTGGCGATTTCGACGAGTGTACGTTCGGCACGTGTGTTTACCTTGTGGTTGTTTCACAAGACGATCAGTTATGCCTCGTAGACAACAGCGAACATCTTTTGATCAAGTATCCGAGCTCGACAGAGGAAGGATAGTGGCTTACCGAGATTGTGGATTATCATACAGAGAAATCGCTAGTCGTGTTGGACGAAACCAAACAACTGTAATGCGGATATGTGACCATTGGATGCGGGAGAGTACGACGGACCGACGTGGTCGATCGCATTCACCTCGGTGCACCACTGCACGTGCTGATAGGCAAATTGTGCGCATGGCAGTGACGGATCGCTCAGTGACATCCCGAACCATAGCACAGCACATTGCGTCTGTAACGCATCATCCAGTGCCTGCGCGTACCATTCGACGCCGTTTACAGCAGAGTGGTCTGTCCGCAAGACGTCCATTGCTTCGTCTACCATTGACGCAGAACCACAGACGTCTCCGTCGCCAATGGTGTGATGACAGACGGATGTGGACGGCAGAATGGAATGACGTTGCCTTTACTGACGAGGCACGCTTCTGTCTGCAGCTCCACGATGGTCGGATTCGAGTGTGGAGACACCGTGGAGAGAGGATGCTGGACAGCTGCATTATGCACCGCCACACTGGTCTTGCACCGGGTATTATGGTATGGGGCGGTATTGGATATTACTCTCGCACGCCTCTAGTACGCATTGCCGGTACTTTAAATAGCCGGCGCTACATATCCGAGGTGCTGGAGCAAGTTGTCCTTCCTTACCTTCAGGGCTCGGCCACAGCAATATTTCAACAGGATAATGCGCGACCACACGTGGCACGCATTGTCCAAAGGTTCTTCGTCAATAACCAGATTGAACTGCTTCCCTGGCCGGCTCGCTCTCCGGATCTTTCGCCGATAGAAAACATGTGGTCCATGGTTGCTCAACGAGTGACCCAGATTACATCCCCAGCTGCCACACCAGATGATCTTTGGCAACGTGTGGAAGCCGCTTGGGCTGCTGTACCCCAGGAACACATCCAACGTCTCTTTGACTCCATGCCGAGACGTGTGGCAGCGGTGATCTCCAACAATGGCGGCTACTCTGGCTACTGATTCTGGCAGGAACCACATGTCACAGACGTCTGTAAACGTAATCATTTGATACTTGGTCAACATGTTATCTACAAAATAAATTTTTTTGTGCTACCTCTTGTCTTTCTTGGTATTGCATTTACGGTGGCCAGCAGTGTATTTTACAGTGGTAGAAATGACACCTTGTGAAACGAATGCATAACGTCTGCTTAAGGGCAACGATCGGATTAAACTGCCTCATAGATATCGAATCGTGCAATGATTAATTAGAAAAAAATACAGGGCTTAAGGGTTGGAGGCTTCCACGCAGTCATGTTATGCGAGTATGTGCACGAATTGGTGCTTTCTTGGAATGCTGGCTACTACTGTGTCAGTACTCGTATACGCCTGCCACAGAGCTCCTCTATACACGCAATAGAGCTTCGTCGCTGGCCTGATACTCGGAACAGAGCGTTTTCAACTCGCGCAGTTTCGATGCGGTATATATACAGCTTGAGAACTGCTAAGGAACAACTGACATTTGCTAAGTAACAGTTGCCAATTGCTACGGAATAACCGACAATTGCTACGTAACATCCAGATAATGATACTACAAGAAAATATAGAGGTCGGGACTTGTTACCTAGGCGAAGCCAATGCACGAAATTCCACTATGCTTTCGACAGTTCTTGTGGTACCGTGTCTGACGAAGGTCGTTGTGGAACCGAATAGTTCGTCATTGCTGTGGTATGGCAACATGTCTAAAAGACATCAGTTGAGTGATTACAGTCGTGGACGGGTAGCTTGAGGGCTCTGGAGCCTGTCAAAGTGTCACTACTGTGGTCACCGTAATGGGTGTGTTCAAAACCGTCATCTCGCGATTAAAACAGGCCGCTGAAGGCAGGAATAGTGTGCGAAAGCATTCTGGTGGTCGTATACGGAACATGACACCGCAAGTGGATCGATACGTAGGACCAGTGATGAAAAGGAACACATATCTCACTCCTAGAGCGACCGCTATAAACGTTGCAACCGCTGTCAGTACGTGTGTCTCTGGCAGAACCATGTTGCGTGCATGAAAGCAGGCTGGTAACTACACTCGAAAGCCTGTTAATTGCATCCAACTTAAACCACACCATTGTCGAGGAAGGGTTCATTGGAATAGAAAGTACTCGTATATTTATTAGGAGAGTGATGTTCTGAGGCGTCGGACACACTGTAAAGTGAAGATACTGAACGTATGATATGCTCTACGTCCTCTCCGGACCCTTACCCTACAGAACATGCCTGGGATGCTCTTGGCAGTCGTGTTTCTCAACGAAGATCCCCTTCCCGAACCGTCCAATAGCTGAAAGCCGCCTTGAGACGGGAGTGGGCCTATATCCCCCAAGAAGTCCTGAACAGTTCGGTAGCCAGCATGAATGAGAGGTGAAAAATATGCATTAGTGCTCGAGGAGGGACTATTCCCTTCTGAGAGACCGATATCGACCTTTATATTCGGAATCTGAACTATGTCAAACATGAACGTTATTTATTTCTCTTCTCCTGCTTTCCAATGGGGTGAAATATGTACCATTTTTCATTATTAGTACTGTACACCATCCCACCTCTATTACGTATGTATTGTATCTCATGTTGTCCATGTGTGCATGTGATTATTCTTGTCCAACATTGTCACTTTTCCTTAGCAGTTGTCAAGCAGTGTACGTCTTTCACGTCTCACAATGGAGTCACATTAATTCCGTATTATGCTGTGCTACGACGTCAGACACAGTTACGACGGATAGGCGTAGCGAACGTATTATTATTATTATAAACTGATTTTCAGGAAAAAAAATGGTGGGAGTTAACAACTCTGTGTTCCGTATTCATGTACGTCGCGGACCCAGCGTCCTCATAACCCTGAAGAATATCACGGGAGTTTCTCAGCAGAGGATAGATAATCCGCAACCCATTATAGAATTGGTGACAGCATGGGGATCAATTGAATGCCTTCCCCCGCCCTCCCCGGCGCCCCCCTCAAAACAACGTTGTATATCATTTTATGGCCAAGCTGAAGTTGAGTTACACACATAGTAATGTTGCACATCAATTCTGGAGTCTAATGCTGCTATCATAACGTGACTACGAATCTGTTGGCTGTTGCAAAAAACTTTGGAAAATACACGTGCCTGGAAAAGCGTTGCACATTGTAACAAGATGGCCGATGTCAGTTAAATCAGTATTTCTCATCTTGCCTTAAATTCAACAAACAAGGGAAGAAAACGAGTTATCAACCCAGATAAATATCAAAAAAGTGTGAGGAAGAAGCTCGGGAAAGCTGGAAAACCACACACAACTGAAAGTTAAGGCAAGTGTAAAAACGTTTCACGTCACTTACAGGCGTTAGTATACCACACTGAAATCTGAGTGTAGAGTATTTTCAGGTTCAAAATTATGATTTGACCTCTGCCTACTATTTGTTGTAAACACATGAAATCTTCTGAAATGTTTCAAGTAGGGATGTGCTAAACTCACAATTAAACAAAAGTTGACTTCTATGGGTTTGATTACAATGGACTACCGCAGCTACTTTGCAGGTCTGCACACATTAATGAACTAGCAAAACAACGAGGCATTAGTAAGGATACACCATCGTGAAGGAAATGCACTTTCAGGCATTACATTGCGCTTGACAATAAAGAAACATAAATCTGCATGAGATCACTCTGTGATACTTTCTCTATGATACCGTGAGGGCTGCAGGTACTGCAGGCTAAAATGAAAACTGATGTCCAGATGTCCTCCGATTTACGTGGAAAACTTGGCAATCGACCGTATACTATCTCAGCTAAAGTAAAGACTTCAGTTAAGGAGCATTTCAGAGTTTCCGTAACTAGATCAGTCATTACAATCGTATACAAACAGAATCCGAATATCTCTCCTCAGAAATGAGCTTAGGTAAAATGTATAGGTTGCTTAAGGAAAAATGCCGGATGTTTATGCAAGCAAAAACGTATATGAAGGTATTTTCAGATCAGAGTGCGATCTTAAATTTGGTCTTCCTAAAGCAGACACTTGTAAATACTACGAGAGCTGTATATTAAAATGATTCCGGTTGATATGAACGTAGCTAGGTGTTTAATTCACTTTCACAGAGAGCATCATCGTCGCAAATCTGACAATGTTCATGCAACGCTGAAAACCGATACTATAAGAGCACAGGCAAATAAAGCAAGTCCACATTGTTACTTAAAGATCTTCATCAGGTCTTGTCTTGCCCCACATTTAAACATTCAAGGACCCACTACCTACGGCAACTTTCCTGTTACAACTTGACCACGAACAACACTGGAAGAGGAGAGGTAGCAATCCAAATATGGAATATATCCCTGGGAAAAAGGGGATCAGCTGAAGTGGCTTCTTGCATGTTTAACTATATAACAGACATGCACAAACCATTATAGCGTTGCCAACAGTGTCAACACTTTGTCTGGTCTGGCCGTTTTGTCGGCCAAGGTGATAACTGGAAACTGTTAGCAATGTACAGCCACTTACTGCGTACAGGATACTTTTCTCAGACTTATTTAACGACATAGCTTTATTCTCCAGCGACAGAGATTTTGCTCTTATGGAAAGAAAAAAGAAGAAAGTAGATACGATGTACCTGTCTGAGTGGAAATAGTAGGAAGTAGATATGATGTATGTGTCTGAGTGGAAGTATGTTACAGCATTGCTTGTGACAAAAGGCTTTTTGTCATTAAAGAGAATGCGCAAGCAGATTTCTAGATTTTTCATAGCTAGAGGCAGACATCAAGCGAGATCCTGAATTAGAAATTACCAAAGGCATATGGCTAATATTTTAATATTTTTGTCTGATGACATAGACACAGTTTTTGTGAGAGGAAGCCACAATGTCCTACAACCTTGGCATCGTTGCTTTGTTCTCAAGAATAAAAGAGGACACCAACTGCATCATGTGTTACCAATGCCATTACAATAATTCCCGCCATTAAACAAGAAGTTGATTCTTCTTTTACCAGAAAAAGAGAAGGATGTAGTCTGTTATAGTAATTAAAGCCATGATATGAGAATTTTGCAAGACATTGCCTAAGTGTGCTGTATTGCAAGCTTTGTCTCTAAGACCTGCTACATTTTCAAGACAGTGTGATGAAAACTTTACTGTTGATTGTGTTGATGTTTGTGATAAACTAATACTTGTGTTTCACAATGTATTTCTTTACTGTGTTACTAAAAGTCTAGTATCGATTAAAAAAATTATAAAAATGCCAATAAGTGAACATAACATTTAATAGCATTGTGCAATAACAATATTTCCGCCCCGGTAGCTGAGTGGTCAGCGTGACAGACTGTCAATCCTAAGGGCCTGGGTTCGATTCCCAGCTGGGTCGGAAATTTTCTCCGCTCAGGGACTGGGTGTTGTTTTGTCCTAATCATCATCATTGCATCCCCATCGACGCGCAGGTCGCCGAAGTGGCGTCAAATCGAAAGACCTGCACCAGGCGAACAGTCTACCCGACGGGAGGCCCTAGCCACACGACATTTCCATTTTATACCAGGGAAAGTATGTGTTCTTCCTTACGGTTGAATAAATGTGGCCAATGAATTAAGTCAGCTCTACCAAAATGCATAGTGACTGTGATTATTTTTTATATAAATATGAGCACTTTCATTAGACAACTTACATTGAACATGCTTTTCGTCAGTGCTGAAAAGTGGTCAAAAGTGATATACGACGTTGTTCCTGGGAACCAGTTTACTGAGGACAAGGTGTAGAGCTGAATTCCATAATGACGACCATAAGAGTGGCTCTTCCAGCCATTGTAGATCTCAACACACCTCAGACTTCTACAATTGCTGCAAGAACTACAGTCGCCTCTACAACATCGATGATGCCACTTTCTGTAATACACAAACTGTACCCGATAAGTAGTGCATATTTAACTATACCCCTATTTTTCCTTTCAGGTTTCGTTTTCCTACATAAAAAATATAATGTCGTGATATGCTTGACGCCGGTCTGAAAACAGAAGGCCTTGAAAGGAGCCGAGAGAATAGCAGGAGCATTATCGCTAACAAGCTGCTTGGGTGGGCCGAAAACACTGAAGATATTAGTTAAATGATAAATAGTGGTGGCAGCGGCAAAGTTACGGCTCTATCGTTTGTTAATTTATTTGGTATAAATTTCTCAGTTCCTGCCGATACTATTTCTTTGAATTCAAGCCACATCTGGTCTACACTTATATTATTAATTTAGAAGGAGTGGAGATTGTCTCTCTAGAAGGCGTCAAGTGAATTTTTATCAGCTTTTTTTAATAGATATATCTTTCGTTTATTTTTGGAGAATTTTGGGGTTACAATATTCAATCTCGCTACGACAACCTTGTGTTCACTAATCACTAAATCCGTTTTGATTCTCGTTGTTAACTCAGGATTATTTGTTGTTGAGAGGTCAAGAGTGTTATCACAACCGTTATATTCGCATGGGCTCATGAAGTAACTGCTCGAAATTATTTTCAGAGGATGCGTTCAGCAAATTTCGGACGATATTTAATGTTACCTTCGGGAGTAAACATGTATTTTCGCCAACATATAAAGGGTAAATTAAAATCACCATTAACTACAGTCGTATGAGTCGGGTACGTGATTGAAATTAAACTCAAGTTTTCTTCACTTCAGCAAGTGAAATGAAATGTCGTGTGGCTAGGGCCTCCCGGCGGGTAGACCGTTCGCCTGGTGCAGGTCTTTCGAGTTGACGCCACTTCGGCGACCTGCGCGTCGATGGGGATGAAATGATGATGATTAGGACAACACAACACCCAGTCCCTGAGCGGAGAAAATCTCCGACTCAGCCGGGAATCGAACCCGGGACCTTAGGATTGACATCCTGTCACACTGACCACTCAGCTACCGGGGCCGGACTACTTCAGCAAGTGTATCATTTGAACTGGGAGGTCGGTAAAAGGATCCAATTATTATTTTATTCCGGTCGCCACCAATGACCTCTGCCCATACTAACTCACAGGAACCATCTACTTCAATTTCGCGACAAGATAAACTACTTCTAACAGCAACAAACACGCCACCTCCAACTGTGCTCACCAAATTTAGATTCTTTCGGCTCAACAGGTTCTGCCCTAAGTGGCAACTGGGACACGAATCTTCATTTGGCAGCTTTCAGCGACCAGACGTACACAGGGTAAAGGTACCCTGTGTACGACTGCTCACGTTGTCTCCTGTCCGTATCTCTCGCTTGGGCCCCAATGGCGACGTCGTTCACTAGGCCACGTACGGCATGGGAGTGGTAGAGCAAATCTTTGATGCATCATTCACACAATAGTTTTATTCATATAGAGAAGCACTGCACCCATGAATAACAAAACACAGAATAGGACAAAGGAGTGCAATAAAATTATAAATGCCAGCAGATGTCCAGTTAGCTTCATTTTACAATCGCCTGAATGTGCGATGGACTTAGACCTGGCACCACTTCATAGTATTGGGCAGGCCATTCTACAGGATCTGGCAAAATAGTGCAGCTGCTGGTACTCCTAAACCATATAAAAAGATCGATTTAACAAACACACACCAAGCAATTTACAGAGTGGGCAGCACTTACAAGTTCCCCATATTACACACAGATTGTTTAACCACCAGAATATATTTAAAATAACCCTTAAATTTGTTAATTGATAATCTAAACATCACATATAAGAATAAGCAGAAATCAAACAACAGTACTTATATCTGACCCAGCAATAGATATTATCGTTCAATAATAAACCACCAATAACAAGTATTGGTATACTTAGCTTAACCGAAACACGGTTATGTTGAAACTTGCAAGACACAGCATTGATTTCGAAAGTCTAATCGAACAGAATTAATAAGATGAGTTACAAAAAATTCATATCATAAAAATTTTACAACCAGAAGCATTCACTGAGAAAGATAAGACCAGCTCCACAACTCTAATTTATTCTCCCATCCACGTCGGTACTCACGTCCGTAAGTACGCGGTTTAAACGTTCAATTGTGACCCACGATAACAAGAACAACTAAGAAGCAGAATCCAGTTAACAGGCGCAAGCCATTTCAGAAGAAACAATGAGTACTGCAGTCTTTCAGATCTGTCGGATCAAGTACTATAATCGACTGCAACTCAGTGGGAAGTAAGGTCTGGTAAATAACACTGAACTGATTAAATTCATTGTTAAAATCAGGTTCGAGGCGCAAGTGCACAGAGAAAGGCAATGTTCTGAAACGTACTCACCACTTTCAGTTATTTTCTGTTGCACAGGTGTTGTCCCAAGTAGCTACTAGCACCCCAGTCCTCCTTTGGCCGCTCCATGCGACACGACTATTCGCTCGTCGATGTACGGCTGCCCACTTCGCTTCCTGACTGCACGCTCACTTGGGGCCCAACGCCGACTTCGTGCACTCGGCCACGCACTGCTCTGAAAGCGTCCGCCCAGCTTGACCGCTGGGAGTCGAGACGATGCCCTTGTTACCAGCCGGATATTTCCTTCTTGACCGCTGGTCTGAGGCGCTATCACTTGAAATAAGGACGCCTGTAAAAAGAACTGGGACTTGCCACTCCCGACCTCCGTGGCGCCACGCGCAAAGCTCTTGCTTGCTAATGGTCAAAGAGTAAAGACGTGCATTATCGATGGGGACCGACACGGGTCAGCCATGTCAGGCAATCGTGAGATGAACAAGCGATTATTCGCTTACTCACCTTATTGGGCACCAGTTCACATTTTCTAATGACTTGCAGCAAACGTTCTCATTAAGTTTATAAATCATGAGGAATACCAGTTACGTCCACTGTTTAGTAACGTTTTCATTATATAAATTAAAGGAATCTGGCAGGGAACAAGTGACTCCATACTAATGATACAATAGTAATTACAAAAATTTGCCCTATAGCACAACATACTTACCGCTGTTCGATTTTTTTCGCCACTCAATACAGCCTTATTCAGTAGGCAGGCTGTGAGCATCAGCTGTATACCTGACGCAAGAATCCATCGGGTACACGGTAATTCAGTGTCATTTCTGTGACATAAAACTATAGAAAAAATATCGATAAATATTTAGAACTTTTACCTAACGTTAAAGCACATCATACCATTTCCTTGTCTTAAATCACACATAGATTTATTTTTTTAGTTATTCTTATTTACTTCGGTGGCTGTGCGGTTCTAGGTCCGGAACCGCGAGGCTGCTACGGTCGCAGGTTGGAATCCTGCCTCGGGCTTGGATGTGTGTGATCTCCTTAGGCTAGTTAGGTTTAAGTAGTTCTAAGTTCTAGGGGACTGATGACCTCAGATGTTAAGTCCCATAGTGCTCAGAGCTATTTGAACGTTATTTATTTGTCGAGTTCCGTTGGACCTTAGGGGAAAAATCTACCTGGCCATGCAACGAGTCAGTATACAGGTTACAGAATGCTGGTTAGAAAATTAAGACAAAAGATTGAAAGAATTAATCGAACACAAGTAAATTGTGGGAGAGTGTACACATTATGGAGAAAAGTTCTCAGCTACCGCAAGGAACTCCAGTGCTGCGTAGGAGTGTGCCACAACAATGCCAAATCGAATTTAACCCTTCATTCTGCTCATTTTGCAGAATAGCAAATATTTTTTTATATGAAGTTGTCCAAGGACGTCAGGAAAAATTTAGAAAAAAAAATTCATACATAATTTCGGCAAAAATATTTTTTCTGCTGCTTTATATTTATGCAAAACTACGTAAAACCATATTCTCTCATACGTAATACTTTGCAGTAGTGCAAAACCTTGTGAAATTTACAGCATTGATTTCATTGAAGTATAAAAACTTTTAAACACCAAATGCGCGCCAGTAAGGATATAATTAATGGCACTACCGAAAATGGATGGTTGGTACTTGTATTCAGATGTCACCGACTTGCGCCAAAGGGTGGTTGGGTTTCGGGTTCCGCTGAATAGATCAGGTGTCCACTATACGCAGGAGGCGGCTACACGGATAGTAGGGGCTGCATGGCGTGAACTGGGCTGTGTTTTGGTTACAGGGCCTCGGGAAAACACAAGAAGGGCTTCAGCCACAAAGGGTGCAGGCCGAACACAGGAAGTACGTAGATACAGGAACCATCGGTATAATAGTTTTAAATTGTCGTAGCCGTCTTGGCAAAGTACCAGAGCTCCAAGCGCTAATAGAAAGCACTGATGCTCAAATCGTCATAGGCACTGAAAGCTGGCTGATGCAGGAGTAAGATCAGCCGAAATTTTTGCGAAGAACCTAACAGTATTTAGAAAGGATAGACTACACACGGTTGGCGGTGGCGTGTTTGTTGCTATTAGAAGTAGTTCATTTTGCCGTTAAACTGAAGTAGATAGTTCCTGTGGGTTAGTATGGGCAGAGATCATTACTGGCGACCAGAATATAATAATATTTGGATCCTTTTACCGACCTCCCAATTCAGATGATACAGTTGCTGAAAGGTTCAAAGAAAACTTGAGTTTGATTTCAAACACGTCCCCGACTCATACAACTATAGTTGGTGGTGACTAATTTACCCTCAATATGTTGGGGAAAATGCATGTTTAATTCCGGAGGTACGCATAAAGTATCATCCAAAATTGGGCTAAATGCATTCTCTGAAAAATATTTCGAGCAGTTAGTTCATGAGCCCATGCGAATAGTAGTAAACGGTTGTGAAAACACACTTGACCACTTGGCAACAAATAATCCTGAGTTAATAACGATCATCAAAACGGATACATGGATTAGTGAACACTGGGTTGTCGTAGCGAGACTGAATATTGTAAACCCCAAATCCTGCTAAAATAAATGAAAATTATACCTATTCCAAAATCAGATAAAAATTCACTTGACGCCTTCCTGAGAGACAATCTACACTCTTCCCAAATTGAAGATGTAAGTGTAGACAAGATGTGGCTGGAATTCAAAGAAATAATATCGGCAACAATTCAGAGATTTATACGAAATACATTAACAAACGACGGAGCTGATCTTCCTTGGTACACAAAACTGGTTAGAACACTCTTGCAGAAACAACGAAACAAACATGCCAACTTTAAACAGACGCAAAATCCCCAAGATTGGCGATCTTTTACAGAAGTTCGAAATTTAGCACGGACTTCAATGTCAGATGCTTGTAACAGTTACCACAACGAAATTTTGTCTCGCAACCTGTCAGAAAATCCAAAAAGATTCTGGTCGTATGTGTGGTATGTTAGCGGCAGGAAACAATCAATGCCTTCTCTGCGCGACAGCAATGGAGATACTATTGAAGTCAGTGCTGCCAAAGTATAGTTACTAAACACAGCCTTCGTAAATGCCTTCACAAAAGAAGATGAGGTAAATATTCCAGAATTCGAATGAAGGACAGCTGCCAACATGAGTAACATAAAAGTAAATACCCTCGGAGTAGTAAAGCAACTTAAAACACTTAATAAAAGCAAGTCTTCTGGTCCAGACTGCATACAAATTAGGTTCCTTTCAGAGTATGCTGATTCATTAGCTCCATACTTGACAATCATATAAAACAGTTCGCTCGACGAAAGATCCGTACCCAAAGACTGGAAAGTTGCACAGGTCGCACCAATATTCGAGAGAGGTAGTAGGAGTAATCCACGTAATTACAGGCCCATATCAATAACGTCGATGTGCAGCAGTATTCTATAACATATATTGTGTCCGAACATTATGAAACACCTCGAAGGAAACGGTCTATTGACTCACAGTCAACATGGGTTTAAAAAACATCGTTCTTGTGAAAAACATCTAGCTGTCCATTCTCATTGAATGCTATTGACAAGGAATTTCAGATCGATTCCGTATTTCTGGATTTCCAGAAGGCTTTTGACACTGTACCACACAAGCGTCTTATAGTGAAATTGCGTGCTTATGGAATATCGTCTCAGTTATGGGACTGGATTTGTGACTTCTTGTCAGAGCTGTCGCAGTTCGTAGTAATTGATGGAAAGTCATCGAGTAAAACAGAAGTGATTTCTGACGATCCCCAAGGTAGTGTTATAGGTCCTCTGCTGTTCTTTATCTATATATATCGATTTGGGAGAAAATGTGAGCAGCCGTCTTGGGTTGTTTGCAGATGACGCCGTCGTTTATCGATTAATGAAGTCATTGTAAGATTAAAACAAACTGCAAAACTATTTAGAAAATATATCTGAATATTGCGAAAATTGGCATTTGACCCTAAATAATGAAAAGTGTGAGCTCATCTACATGAGTGCTAAAAGGAATCCGTTAAACGTCGGTTACGCGATAAATCAATCAAATATAAAGGCCGTAAATTCAACTAAATACCTAGGAATTACAGTTATGAACAACTAAAATTTGAAGGAACACATTGAAAATGAAGTGAGGAAGGGAAGGGCAGCACGTTATGTATTATCGCGAAATATGGGAGAGAGTGTCACTGAAATGATACAGGATTTGGGCTGTACATCTTTAAAAGAAAGGCGTTTATCGTGGCGACGAAATCTTCTCACGAAATTCCAATCACTAACATTTTCCTCCTAATGCGAAAGTATTTTGTTGACACCGACCTACACGGAGAAATGATCACCACGATAAAATTAGGGAAATCATAGCTCGTACGGAAGGATACAGGTGTTCATTATTTCCGCGCGCTATACGAGATCGGAATAATAGAGAATTGTGAAGGTGGTTCAATGAATCCTCTGCTAGGCACTTAAATGTGTTGCATAGTACCCATGTTGATGTAGATGTAGAGAGAAGTCAGTTTTTGTCTTCATTTAAACGTAAGTTCAATATACAGTCCTACACACGACAAGCATATAGCCTTTGCGGTTACGGCGTTTGCATGTTGTTCTCTTACCGTTCACGCCAGCAAATGGTTAAAGTGATATAATCTTACATCCTTCGGAAGTAACGATAATACCTTACGTTTAAGCCTGTTGATATCTATTTGATCTGTGCTAGCTCGTCTACCTCGGTTTTTGTTCCAGGTTCAACCTGTCAAAGACGCTGAGGCATTTAATTTCTAAGCTTCTTCTAGTTCATGGATTGTCCACCGCTTTTTTTTTCAATGAATAACCTTCTCTAGATAATTGACGAATATATTTGCAGCTGTGTTAATCAGATGGAAAAACTACCATCGTTTGTATGTAATCTTTATATGGCAACTGCCAGTGCTACTTTCCAATAAATCTACATTTCCCATACGTGAATTATAAACAGTAAGAACAGTACGACATGGTGCCTTATTGTGTTCTCTCTTATTTCAGACAAATCTCAATTCAGATTTTGGCAGCTCGCCGACAAAAGAAAAGAGGAAACCGACAAATCTGTTTTAATATAAAATGGAGTTAATGTCCAGTTTGTGAACGATAATGTCTTCTTCAGCTCCTTTTCATTTTGAAATTTACAGGTTGATATTCTATTGTTTTAGATCGTTCCTACACACTGACTCCCTAGCTCGAATAGGCATACAACTAGACATATAGTCTCAAAATACCTGTGAAACTAGATTTTCTGGTCCACTGGAATTTTCCTTACGTCGCGAATAATAACATTTCCACATTCTCCAATATCTGCATTATGTCCTTGACCACTGCAAATTTCAGTTATAGGTCTAATTTTTTTGCAATTTTCTATGATCTCGACTCTTAGGGAATGGTCTCTACGTATTGTCATTAAAATACAAACTGTTCATCAGATTCATACAGTATTTCTGAGACCTTGTCTGTTTTATTAGTCAACACCATTAACATCAATGCAGAGATCACGGATAGTGGCAGGAGCTGACCTCTCTGTTCTAGAGTATGAATAGTCTTGGTGAGTACGCAAAGAGCCGGCCGCGGTGGCCGTGCGGTTCTGGCGCTGCAGTCCGGAACCGCGGGACTGCTACGGTCCCAGGTTCGAATCCTGCCTCGGGCATGGGTGTGTGTGATGTCCTTAGGTTAGTTAGGTTTAAGTAGTTCTAAGTTCTAGGGGACTTATGACCTAAGATGTTGAGTCCCATAGTGCTCAGAGCCATTTGAACCAAGTACGCAAAGTTGGGCCAAAATCAGCACCAAAAGAGATAATAAATTCAAAATACACCATCTTATCAAAAGCATCCGCACACCCCTACCTAACGAAGAACCTTACCATTAGCTCACCTGCCAGTACAGCAGTAGGTGGGGAGTACTTTACTGTCAGTGAAAAGTTAGTAACAGCAGACTGTGACAGTCAGTAGAGCTGAGTGACCTCTAGCGTGGACCGTTGGATGTCACAAATCTGTCAATGTAACAAATGAGTAACAAACTCCCTGGGGACATTTCAACCCTTCAGTAGCAGCACAAGTTGATTGTTGGTTAAGTGGTTGGGAAGTGAACATGTGAAGAAACAACCACACCTAAACCAAGACCAAGAAGACCTCATGAACTGATGGACGTGACCAGTCGATCATGACGTAGGGCGGTAGTAAAATATCGCATGAAATCAGCGTTAGGTATCATGCGATAGTTACGATGTTCTTCAAGCAGTTAAAGTAGCACAATGACTGCTAGTTTGGAGTTGAAAGGAACCGGGTACAATGGTCGAATACCTCATTATAAGCCACAGATTTCAGTAGTCATTGCTAAGTAATGTTTGAGGTGTTGTAAAGAGCAATTAAACCGGGCAGTGGGCCTGTGGCAATGCAAGGTAGGATCTGGGTTTGGCGAATGCTTGGCGAACGTTAACTGTCATCCTATGCAATGTAGAACGTGAAGTACGAAGGACGTCGTATCGCGGTATGGGAATGTTTAGGAAGTGGTTGTCTTGACGCTAAACGTGGAAGGATATAAGCACATTCTACACTGTTGTTTACTGCTTACAGAAGAGAGAAATTGTACGGAGACGGCGATGGTTTTTTATCAGTAAGGGAATGCATCCAGTCGCAAGGCGCCATCTGTGAGTCACTGGTTTATGAAAATAACATTCCTGAAATCGACTGTACTATGTCAGAAGAAGTAACAAATGTATAGTACCCTCTATCAACGTAGTTCTAGTACGGGGACATCGGCAAAACGTCGTGTACCGGGTCCTGGACGGAATGATCGTAATTATTCTAGGGTACAATTTTGCCTGCCCTTAGCCGGTACAATATCCAGGAAAGAGCTTTACTTCTGATGGTGTTTTTTACATAATCTGTGAGCAGTTTTGCTGTGTTCGACGATTCTAATGCGGTGTTGCCTTGCTCTATGTGTCTAGTTACTTGTATTCGTGTATTTGTGTAAACTGTTGCTGTTAGTATGGTTCTGTCGTTAGATGTGGTCATTATTCACTATACGAGGGTGAGTCAAATGAAAACCTTAAATATTTTTTAAATATTATTTATTGTGCAGGACTGGTACAATGCTGAAACACTTTTCAACCTAATCTGCCCCACGCTCAGTGCAAGTCCTCAAGTGCTTACAAAGTGCATGAATTCCTTTAGAAAAAAATTCTTTTGGTAGTCCGCGCACCCACTCATGCACCGGGTGGCGTACCTGTTCATCAGAACTGAACTTCATTCCTCCCATTGCGTCTTTGAATGGTCCAAACATATGGAAATCACTTGGGGCAAGGTCTGGTGAGTATGGTGGATGAGGAAGACACGCAAAATGCAGGTCTGTGATTGTTACAACTATTGTACGGGCAGTGTGGGGCCTTGCGTTGTCATGTTGCAAAAGGACACCTGCTGGCAGAAATTCATGTCGCTTTGATGTGACTGCAAGCCGCAGATGATTTTTTAGGAGATCCGTGTATGATGCACTGGTGACAGTGGTCCCTCTAGGCATGTAATGCTCCTAAATGACGCCTTTTTCGTCCCAAAAGAGAGTCAGCATAACCTTGCCTGCTGATGGTTCTGTTCGAAACTTCTCGCTCTCTTCGTTTCCGGTTGGTGGAAGCGAACCCAAGTTTCGTCCCAAGTAACGATTCTTTCAAGGAAGACATCACTTTCTCGTCCAAATCGCCGAAGAAGTTCTTCACAAGCATCAACACGTCGTTCTCTCATTTCAGGAGTCAGCTGCCGTGGCACCAATCTTGCAGACGCTATGTGAAACTGGAGCACATCATGCACAATGTGGTGTGCTGACTAATGACTAATCTGCAAACATGCTGCAATATCATTAACTGTCACTCGGCGGTTTTCCATCACTATGGCTTCAACTTCTGCAATGTTCTGTGGAGTCACAACTCGTTGTGCCCGACATGGACGAGGAGCATCTTCCACTGAAGTCACACCATTTGCAAGCTTCCTACTCCGTTCGTAGACTTGCTGCTGCGACAAACATGCATCACCGTACTGAACCTTCACTCGTCGATGAATTTCAATAGGTTTCACACCTTCACTACGCAAAAACCGAATAACAGAACGCTGTTCTTCCCTGGTGCAAGTCGCAATTGGGGCGGCTATCTTTATACCGATACTGCGACGGTATGTGCGCATCTGCACTATGCTGCCACCTACAGGCCATTAAGCACGCTGCTTGCAGCACGCTTACCAACTTACAGGATAACGGCGCGAAATTTCGGTTTGTTATTACAAATTTAAGGTTTTCATTTGACTCACCCTCGTATGTTCTAAATAGGCTGGTGTGTTAAAGGTAAGGACGAAACTAGTTTTCGCACGATGTGTCGCTGCCAAGAACATAGATTGATGAAACTTGTGCCACACATAGAAAACAGAAAGAAACAAGGAATGAGACGAACATAAATGACTCATATATTATTAAGATAATAGCTGCTCTGAAGCCACCGCGATCTGTGATGGTCTCCTGGACATTACAAAGGGCAGGACATGGTTCTAATAGGGTGTGTGATCAAAACTGTAACTCCCTCTCACTTGAAAGGTAAATTGTTATAAGTGTACTGAAATGTAATGATTCATGAGAGGAGTCATTATGTCATCCTGCACCCAGTTATCGTATGCAGATCTGTGTTGAAAATTTCCCTCCTGAGACAAAAAGTAACCTCGATGAACTGATTTTATTATTATTCATTTAGTTACTGCTATTATTTTATTATTATTATTATTGCTGATTCAAAGAATTAGTTCTTTAGTACTTTAGTTTCTCTTAGCAAAGAATTTTGATCTTTCAAATGAATAAATAACCAAACAGATCTCACTAGACGACTTTTATGTTCAGGGAATTGTGCACGGTAGACTAGATATCTGTTGCTGCACGCTGCCTGTCAGTTGTATTCGATGTCTCTGGCGGTCGTCGAACTGCTTGCGGAATCTGTAGGATCTTAGTCTACGTTAACTACGCTCCAATTCTCCTTTCTATGGAAGCCTGTCCGTCGAAGTGGATTTGTTTAAAAGTCTTTAAAGTGATGAGCGTATACAGTTTGGAGGTTTGAGTTTCCACAGTCCAACTAAATGCCTCGTAGGTATGCACAAATATTTGAAAATTTGAAACCGAAACATAGAGAATAATTTACCCAATACACACCTTGTTTATGCTGCCGACAAAATGGTTTATTGGCGAATTATTCTCGCACAAAATAAGAAAGTGCCTTTCAATTAAAGATGGTGGTCTCGCAACAACGCCTATTTTCTTAAGCCGTAATAAATTCTTCCGTTATCATTAAGATCAGAAGCTAGACTATATCTTCTCACAATAGTTAACATCTAACCAAAGCTCTCTTAGTCCAAGGAATAGGGAGATCGTCAGCGATAATGCTGCTTTCTCGCACTCAGTTTCGCGCGAGTATGCTTCAAATAATATCTTGCCCGGCCACGTAACATTTACACTCGCGTGACACAAACTGCTATGACACGGTTGGCAGTGTTTACTCTGCAACATGTAACGTTATGTGATTGGCCTACCATTTTCAATCATTCACTAACCGAGCGGTCGCTCGGCAACAGCTACAGTTAGCAAATAACGTTGCGAGAATATATAAAAAAAACGCACGACATGTGACGTGACGTGTTTATTGTGGAAGCACCGTCAGAGATGCTGTGAGCTATTGACATTCAAAGCCGCTGTGCGAAAGGCGGACAAAAGAAGAATAGTTTTCACATTCTTTTGATGTACGATATATTATCGATGAACAGTTACTCACTCTTCTGTCTCTTGTAATTTGTGTCGGATACGCATGTCTTGCCACCGTATTATTAAAATATTATTTCAGTGTAATGTGGAATTGCCATACTGCATAGCAGTAGATTTATGTGAGAAGCTATATTGTGCGACGTGTATCTGGAAATGTCGAAGGATGTAAGTTCGTTATCTATTCACTGCCATAAATTCGAAGTTAAATGAAATTTGTGTATGGACTAATTATTTAGTGTAGGACCTATGCCTCACTGCTTCATAACCATACGAATTTAATTTTCGTTTATGTTTCTGCAAATTTTGATGTTTCAAGGTCACGAATTGTTTCGTCGAAATCGGACGGAAGTTGCATACGGCGAAATATTTTCTCTGCACCTTGTTGTACTGGTACATGCATGATAAACTTCGGTCCCTTAGGAAATTCATATAGAGCTATCCAAAAACAATTATATTTTCGCCGGCCGGAGTGACCGAACGGTTCTCGGCGCTACAGTCTGGAACCGCGCTACCGCTACGGTCGCAGGTTCGAATCCTGCCTCGGGCATAGATGTGTGTGATGTCCTTAGGTTAGTTAGGTTTAAGTAGTTATAAGTTCGAGGGGAAAGATATATATATATATATATATATATATATATATATATATATATATATATATATATATATTGCAGTAATCATTTAGCCTCCTCTACAAAGCAGCTACCGACTGATCAAACGATTCAACAAGTAACCACCGCACTCAGTCGGAGTAAAACCTCCTGACCAGTAAAGGTATTCAAAACCACTACAATAACTAGTTAGGTCTATTGGCCTAAAATAAAATCATGTGCTTTTATCTGCAAATATATTTCCACCGCCGATTATAGCTGTGTGTTAATGCACAAAAGTAAACATATTGTTATAAATGCGTTCTCATACTGGCCACAAAGTTGCTACCGAGTTCTTCGTTCCATTCCTCCATCAGCGCGGTTGACATCTGCTGCGTAGTAATTGTGCAAGCGGACGGTGAGCAAAATGTCTTCTCGATGCATCCTACAGGGTTTCAGAGGAACGGGCTGGCCAGTCCACAGGTCGAGTATCGTCTCGTTCCAAGAGCTCCTCGATCTGTGCTGCTCGATGCGGTAGCGCAATCTCAACCATAAAAATGAAATCAATGCCGAATGCACCCCTGCAAAAGTGCAAATGATGAATGAGAAGTGCGACCTGTTTCAGTGATGCACTGCATGAATATCAGGCCTTGAACTGGAAGAAAATGGAAAGAACTCATTAAAAACCTTGAGGTCAGCAAGGGAAGACACTGCAGAGCATACGTTGTCCTCTGTGGTGATCACACACCTTACTATCTCCCACGTCCCGCATTTTGTGATATCCACGGGCCCCTCATTAATCGCGGTGACTTAAAGTAATTATTGACTTTGAATACGAGTGTAATTTCTATTCGTCTCATTACCGTTTCTTTCAGTTTCCTTCTGCACTACAGTGTAGCAGTTCTTTCTGTGTACCGTCCCAGTTTCATCGAGTAATGTTATTTGGCAGTGACACTTCATGCGAACCTTCCTTTTGTCCGTAAGTTTTGCACGCCAGTTTATAAGCTACCACGGAACGTTCAATAACTAATGCAACACATTTATTTTTCTCGGCGAATTTCGGTTGAAAAAATTTGGGGTTTTCAAGAAGTTTCGATATGTGTCGGCGCTATACGTAACCTTCAGAGCGGCTTCTGTTAACAGTGGTGGGTACCAAAACTGAGAGCAATCATTGAGTTTCTTTTGGCGGAAAACCAGAGTATTGTAGATATACACAGGTGCTTGCAGAATGTCTGCAGAGACCTAGCAGAGAACAAAAGCACTGTGTGTCGTTTGGTGAAGCGTCTGCCATCAACGCTACAAGGTCGCGCATGTCTGTCAGATCTCCCGCGTGCCGGCCGATCGTACGGAGCTGTGACACCTGCAATGTTGGAACGTGCGGACATACTCATTCGAGGTTGAAATCTCTGGGCTAACAGGACAGAACGGATGAGGTTATATTTGTGGAAAGGGGCCAAAATAAATTACTGTCAGTTGCATTCAAGATACAAAGTTTATTTGTTAAAACACGCAGTCACACAAGCAAGAATCAAAAACTCTCAAGGTTTTAACGAAAAATCTCCTTTCATTTAATTTAGATCGGCTGAAGGCCCCATCGAAAATCCAAGGAACAAGGCCTACGGGAGGAATTGAGGTACATTTCTTCTGGAGGTTTCAGTTCTTTAGAAAAAATATTTTTTTATCTCCAATATACATAGGCTGAAAGCCTTAGCTTCAATTTTTTCCACAGAACTCGGCTGAAGGCCACACATTACTCAAGAACATTGTTTCGGATTAAGGCTGAGACAGAGATTTTCAAAGTTCAATCTAAATAGGCTGAAAACTCGGCTGAAGGCCTTATATCAACAAAACAATTTAATGGCTTAAGGCCTAGTTAGAAGAGCTGTCAATTTGAAAAGGTTGAAGGCCTTATCTTAAAATGTTTCGTGTAAAACTCGGCTGAAAGCTTATACTAAGGAGTACCAATCTTACGACTTACGGGCAAGTCAAGGATTTTTAATTTTTAATTTAAGAGAGATTAAAAGTCGGCCGAAGGCCACACACCAATTTTACAGGTTAACGCCTAAAGGGAAGAGCTTCTAATTTTCAACTGAAATAGGCTAAAGGCTTTATCCTAAACTGCTTAACATAAAACTCGACTGAAGGCCACATATGAAACCCAAACAATCTCACAGTTTAAAGCCCAGACAAAGAAATATCCAATTTTTAGTATAACCTGAAAAACTCGGCTGAAGGGCACATACAACCAAGAAAATATTTCTTATGGCTTAAGGCTTACGCATGATCAACGACATGAGGATGCAGAAGGCAATGGAAACCACTGCATTAAAGACACGTAACGTGTATCCACAGGACATGTGGCCTGTAATTAAAGAAGCGTCATGATGACCTCTCCATTGGCAAAAGATTCCGGAATAGTCCCCCATTCGGATCTCCGGGAGGGGACTGCCAAGGGGGAGGTTACCATGAGTAAAAGATTGAATAATTAACGAAAGGATAACGTTCTACGAGTCGTGGCATGGAATGTCAGAAGCTTGAACGTGGTAGGGAAACTAGAAAATCTGAAAAGGGAAATGCAAAGGCTCAATCTAGATATAGTAGGGGTCAGTGAAGTGAAGTGGAAGGAAGACAAGGATTTCTGGTCAGATGAGTATCGGGTAATATCAACAGCAGCAGAAAATGGTATAACAGGTGTAGGATTCGTTATGAATAGGAAGGTAGGGCAGAGTGTGTGTTACTGTGAACAGTTCAGTGACCGGGTTGTTCTAATCAGAATCGACAGCAGACCAACACCGACAACCATAGTTCAGGTATACATGCCGACGTCGCAAGCTGAAGATGAACATTGAAAGAGTAATGCAGTATGTAAAGGGGGACGAAAATCTAATAGTCATGGGCGACTGGAATGCACTTGTAGGGGAAGCAGTAGAAGAAAAGGTTACAGGAGAATATGGGCTTGGGACTAGGAATGAAAGAGGAGAAAGACTAATTGAGTTCTGTAACAAGTTTCAGCTAGTAATAGCGAATACCCTATTAAAGAATCACAAAAGGAAGAGGTACACTTGGAAAAGGCCGGGAGGTACGGGAAGATATCAATTAGATTACATCATGGTCACACAGCGATTCCGAAATCAGATACTGGATTGTAAGGCGAACCCAGGAGCAGATATAGACTCAGATCACAATATAGTAGTGATGAAGAGTTGGCTGAAGTTCAAGACATTAGTCAGGAAGAATCAATACGCAAAGAAGTGGGATACGGAAGTACTAAGGAATGACGAGATACGTTTGAAGTTCTCTAACGCTATAGATACAGCAATAAGGAATAGCGCAGTAGGAAATACAGTTGAAGAGGAATGGACATCTCTAAAAAGGGCCATCACAGAAGTTGGGAAGCAAAACATAGGTACAAAGAAGGTAGCTGCGAAGAAACCATGGGTAACAGAAGAAATACTTCAGTTGATTGATGAAAGGAGGAAGTACAAACATGTTCCGGGAAATTCAGAAATACAGAAATACAAGTCGCTGAGGAATGAAATAAATAGGAAGGACAGGGAAGCTAAGACGAAATGGCTGCAAGAAAAATGTGAAGACATCGAAAAAGATACGATTGTCGGAAGGAAAGACTCAGCATACAGGAAAGTCAAAACAACCTTTGGTGACATTAAAAGCAACGGTGGTAACATTAAGAGTGCAACGGGAATTCCACTGTTAAATGCAGAGGAGAGAGCAGATAGGTGGAAAGAATACATTGAAAGCCTCTATGAGGGTGAAAATTTGTCTGATGTGATAGAAGAAGGAACAGGAGTCGATTTAGAAGAGATAGGGGATCCAGTATTAGAATCAGAATTTAAAAGAGGTTTGGAGGACTTACGGTCAAATAAGGCAGAAGGGATAGATAACATTCCATCAAAATTTCTAAAATCATTGGGGGAAGTGGCTACAAAATGACTATTCACGTTGGTGAGTAGAATTTATGAGTCTGGCGATATACCATCTGACTTTCGGAAAAGCATCATCCACACAATTCCGAAGACGGCAAGAGCTGACAAGTGCGAGAATTATCGGACAATCAGCTTAACATCTCATGCATCGAAGCTGCTTACAAGAATAATATACAGAAGAATGGAAAAGAAAATTGAGAATGCGCTAGGTGACGATCAGTTTGGCTTTAGGAAAAGTAAAGGGACGAGAGAGGCAATTCTGACGTTACGGCTAATAATGGAAGCAAGGCTAAAGAAAAATCAAGACACTTTCATAGGATTTGTCGACCTGGAAAAAGCGTTTGACAATATAAAATGGTGCAAGCTGTTCGAGATTCTGAAAAAAGTAGGGGTAAGCTATAGGGAGAGACGGGTCATATACAATATGTACAACAACCAAGAGGGAATAATAGGAGTGGACGATCAAGAACGAAGTGCTCGTATTAAGAAGGGTGTAAGACAAGGCTGTAGCCTTTCGCACCTACTCTTCAATCTGTACATCGAGGAAGCAATGATAGAAATAAAAGAAAGATTCAGGAGTGGAATTAAAATTCAAGGTGAAAGGATATCAATGATACGATTCGTGAAAGTGAAGAAGAATTAAATGATCTGCTGAACGGAATGAATAGTCTAATGAGTACACAGTATGGTGTGAGAGTAAATCTGAGAAAGACGAAGGTAATGAGAAGTAGTAGAAATGAGAACAGCGAGAAACTTAACATCAGAAATGATGGTCACGAAGTCAATGAAGTTAAGGAATTCTGCTACCTAGGCAGTAAAATAACCAATGACGGACGGAGCAAGGAGGACATCAAAAGCAGACTCGCTACTGCAAAAAAGGCATCTCAGGCCAGAGAAGTCTACTAATATCAAATACCGGCCTTAATTTGAGGAAGAAATTTCTGAGGATGTACGTCTGGAGTACAGCATTGTATGGTAGTGAAACATGGACTATGGGAAAACAGGAACAGAAGAGAATCGAAGCATTTGAGATGTGGTGCTATAGACGAATGTTGAAAATTAGGTGGACTGATAAGGTAAGGAATGAGGAGGTTCTACGCAGAATCGGAGAGGAAAGGAATATGTGGAAAACACTGATAAGGAGAAGGGACAGGATGATAGGACATCTGCTAAGACATGAGGGAATGACTTCCATGGTACTAGAGGGAGCTGTAGAGGGCAAAAACTGTAGAGGAAGACAGAGATTGGAATACGTCAAGCAAATAATTGAGGACGTAGATTGCAAGTACTACTCTGAAATGAAGAGGTTAGCACAGGAAAGGAATTCGTAAGAAAAAAAAAAAAAAACGCTTATGTAAAATTTTTCAACTTTTGATTTGGAAAGGCTGAAAACTTGGCTGATGAAGGCCACATACCAGCGAAAAAAATTTACAGCTTAAGGCCTAGACACAAGGAATTTTCAATTTTAACCCCGAAAGGATGAAACTCGGCTGAAGGCCACATACCAAACAAGAAACAATTTTTTTACGGCTTAAGGCCTAAGAAGAAGACTTGCAATTTTAATAAGTTAAACTCGGCTGAAGGCCACACAGAGTACTTAAGACTAAAAAGGAAATCACTATATAAAATACAAGGAGCGGCGCTCAGAAGGTTCCAAGGGTCGGCCTGGGAAGGTAACACTAACGCACGTTTAGGTGAGACAGGCAGCCAGACCGACAACCCCTTAATCGGAAGGCCACCCAACTGAAAGCCAGCCGAGGAACCAACCAACAAGATCAGTTCTACTCCACCCGACCGGCAAATCGACAACAAATTGTCAATAGCACAACGTCCTGGATACTGGTGCCAATCCAGCTAAGTCAGATAAATGCCCAAAACTACAAACACACCTCAGCTGCCGAACTATACGCCGTGCTGGACATCATCAACACGACGAGGAAAATACACTGCCAAAAATTACGTCAACGACCAGGGCCAGTCACCGGAACGTCAACAGCCACAAGGCAGAAGATACCGCGGGTTCACTTCATTAATGAAGGAATGAATTAAACTAAGTTCAACACCACACAAGAATACGGCTGCAATTCTAGCCAACTTCAATGCACACACATCATTGCTCGCAGGAATTCACCTGAAAGCGACAGCCAAGATCAAATGAAGAGATGTGATAACAGTTGAGGCTTGATAGTAGGTTTACTGAGCACTCAGCTTTAGTGTCCAGGATAGTGTCTTCGTAACCCTTTCAAGAAGGGCCTCACAACTCCATGCACGCCTCCAGCGGGTCCGGCCTGACTATGCGCCACGGAGACTTCGTAGCTGCTCTGCCCCAACCGACTGACTGGCACACACAGCACACCCGGAAAATATATCCACCACACCAAAGATATTACGGCAGTACTAGTATCGATACACGCTGCTGGTGCCACTCATGGAGGGAAGACAGCAACGTTATGGTAGTAACCTAAGAAGAAATAAGACACCTCTGGACTGCAACCAATGATAAAAGAACAAGGCATGATGTGAGCCAGACACGGTTCAGAGGTGATCGGTGGATCACAGTCAAACAACACACTGCTCAATTGACATATCTGTTGTTTATACTGACACACTTGTCCGCCAGCGGGGGTACTGAAAGGTGTATGCCAGATACGTTCGTCATCTCATAACAGAAGACGATAGAGTGCACGTATGACCATCTGTACGGAATTGCTTGTCCGTTACAGGGCTGATCACGGCAATTTATTTGTCTAACATTGTCACAGGCGATGAAATATATATTCATTTCTTAGAACCGGAAACAAAATGACAATAGAATGACGCTACACACAACTTCTCCGAATAAAAAGTTGCCGGCCGGGTTGGCCGAGCGGTTCTAGGCGCTAAAATCTGCAACCGCGCGACCACTACGGTCGCAGGTTCGAATCCTGCCTCGGGCGTGGATCTGTGTGATGTCCTTAGGTTAGTTAGGTTTAAGTAGTTCTAAGTTCTAGGGGACTGATGACCTCATAAGTTAAGTCACATAGTGCTCAGAGCCATTTGAACCAATAAAATGTTCAAAGCCTCTCCCTCAGCGGGTAAAGTCATGACGAAGGTCTAGTAGGGCTGTGAAGGGGTTACTCTCTTCGATGCCTCCTCTCACGGTGCAGCAGTCGACTCTGAACTGTATGGTCCCACCCTCACGAAATTGGAGAAACGACTTCAGCGTCTTCATCACCAAACAGATGCAAATGAATCTTCTCCTTCTCCACGCAACGCAAGGGCCCACAGAAGTCTGAGCACCCGAGAGGAGTTTGGACTGTTCTTCCTCATCCACTCTACAGTCGGGATGTTGAACTTCCATCTTCCATCTGTTTGACCCAGGGCAATTGAAGGGAGCTCTCTGTGAGGTACTGTACATAGATGATGGGGAGGTTATTGATACAGCAAGAAGTTGGCCGCGACGTCGATAAATGAAGTGGTACCATGCGGGCATAGAGGCGCTCCCAGTACGTGGCGTGATACCGTCACATTTAGCGAAGATTACATTAAAAATAGGGTTTTGTAGCCAAAAAAGCGGGGAATAATATGGTGTGTTGGAATGTTGAATAAAATCAACTTGCTTTCAGAAAAAAAAAATTACCTTGCTTATTTAACGTCCCTAGTACTATAGAGAATTTTAAAATGTGCTGCTGATAAAAATAAACCTTCCTTTGCTAGCAGTTTCGATTAAAACGATTATCATCTGACGACATCATCAGAGCAGCTTTTGTGATATTCTTATAGGAGAAACTGCCTCCCTCTCCCCCCCCCCTCATTATCCGTGAGTCTTGTCTTAAAGAGGACGGTGCGGAGAGCGGTGTCCGGTCAGTGACACGTGGCTCGGCTTCCCAGGCCGGGGCGGGGCGCGCCTGCGACCTCGCCGGCACCATTGCGGCGGCAGGTGGCGGTGGCGGTGGAGGCAGCCTCAATCAATGAGTGCTTCCCGCCCCGTGCCGTCCCGGCCGTCTGCGGTGGCGATGCGCACAAGACGCGGCGCAGGCGTGGGCGTGCCTTGCGGCCGGCTCCGCGACCACAGCCGCGGCCGCAGCTTAATCACGCCGCAGCCCACCTCAAGGATTGGTCGGTCGCCCCTTGCGGTCGGTACGGCCGCGGGAAAAACTGCCGGGGCCGGGGCACGCCTACCGCCTCCCGGCGCCTCACCGCACAGTGTTTCGTCTGACCGGGATGAACCGGCACTGCCAAACGGCTCTCTTGCTCCAACATAGCTGTGGTCTACGAAATAATTTTACGCTCACACAAAAATAATTTTTCTACCCGCTCAAAAGAATTAGGGGAACATGTCTTTGGGCACGTACCGTACTCCAATGAACAATAACTGAGGACTGCCTATGCTACGAAATTAAATATTTATGTTTTCCAAATTAAGTAAGCCGACACAACAAAACATCAATAGATCATAGACTATCTGCATGAAAATAACTGAATAGTCAGACAGGCAGTGGCAACAATCATTCATCCCGTCATCTTGGGTGCTATTAACTGGGCTTTGAGAGGTTCAGTAAGTGTACGCCCTCCATGACTGTCGCTTCTTGACTCCTATGCATCGTGATCCTTATTGTGGTATCCCTTCCCATTCTACAGTGAGGGCCCATGAGAGTTCTTACTACACCAGGAAGTTGACGTGCTACAGACGCGAAATTTAACCGACAGGAAGAAGATGCTGTTATATGCAAATGCTTAGCTTTTCAGAGCAGTCACACAAGGTTGGCACCGGTGGCGACACCTACAACGTGCTGACGTGAGGAAGGTTTCAAGCGATTTCTCATACACAAACAGCAGTTGACCGGCGTTGCCTGGTGAATCGTTGTTGTGATGCCTCGTGTAACGAGGACAAATGCCTACCATCACGTTTCCGACTTTGATAAAAGTCGGGTTGTAGCCTATCGCGATTGTGGTTTATCGTATCGCGACATTGCTACTCGCGTTGGTTGAGATCCTATGACTTTTAGGAGAATATGGGATCGGTGGGTTCGGGAGGGTAATACGGAACGCCGTGGTGGATCGCAACGGCCTCGTATTACTAGCAGTCGAGATGACAGGCATCTTATCTGCATGGCTGTAACGGAAAGTGCAGCCACGTCTCGGTCCCTGAGTCAACAGATGGGGACGTTTGCAAGACAACAACCATCTGCGCGAACAGTTCGACGACGTTTGCAGCAGCATGGACTATCAGCTCGGAGACCATGGCTGCGGTTACCCTTGACGCTGCATCACAGCCAGGAGCGCCTGCGATGGTGTACTCAACGACGAACCTCGGTGCACGAATGGCAAAACGTAATTTTTTCGGGTGAATCCACGTTCTGTTTACAGCATTATGATGGTCGCATCCGTGTTTGGCGACATCGCGGTGAACGCAGATTTGAAGCTTGTATACGTCATCGCCGTACTGGCGTATCACCCGGCGTGCTGGTATGGGGTGTCATTGGTTACACGTCTCGGTCACCTCTTGTTCGCACTGACGGCACTTTGTACAGTGGACGTTACATTTCAGATGTGTTACGACCCGTGGCTCTATCCTTCACTCGATCCCTGCGAAACCCTACATTTCAGCAGGATAATGCACGACCAAATGTTACAGGTCCTGTACGGGCCTTCCTGGATACAGGAAGTGTTCGACTGCTGCCCTGGCCAGCACATTCTCCAGATCTCTCACCAATAGAAAAGGTCTGCTCTATGGTGGCCGAGCAACTGGCTCGTTACAATACGCCAGTCACTACTCTTGGTTAACTGTGGTATCGTGGTGAAGCTGCATGGACAGCTGTACCTGTACACGCCATCCAAGCTCTGTTTGACTCAATACCCAGGCGTATCAAGGCCGTTATTATGGCCAGAGGTGGTTGTTCTTGGTGCTGATTTCTCAGGATCTATGCACCCAAATTGCGTGAAAATGTAATCACATGTCAGTTCTAGTATAATATATTTGTCGAATGAATACCCGTTTATCATCTGCATTTCTTCTTGGTGTAGCAATTTCAATGGCCAGTAGTGTATGTACGAAGAGGTTTAGGTCGGGACTCAACGCCAGATGTTCCATAACTCCGATGTCCACGATTCATAAGACATCCTTGCCCGCCACACAGGGCCGTGTTGGAAGGAGTTGAAGGCCAACATCGCGAGCAGATGCCACCACACTGTCCAACAGGATCGGTTTGATGCACTGCCTGGCGGTAAGCGGACCATGGACAACGAAAAAATACATATGATTGTCAACACTAAATTCTCCTCACAGCTTCACATAAATTTGGAAGTCTGACGATTTCCCGGACAGCATTCGACAAGTACCGCTCACCACACACGAACACGGTTATCATGTTACGTCGTGGGCTCATCTGTGGAAAACACGCTTCGCTAGGGACAACGTTGCCAGTTGACATGGAAAGGGCAGAAGTGGAGGCGATCTGCAAGATGATTACAAGTGGGATACTCGAGCAGCACTTCTGGCTTGTAGGGTCCTTTCTTGTAACCTGTTCATTACAATTTGATCGGACACTGCACCTCCGGTGGCTGTCCTGATATCGTGTCTTAGGCCTCTGGCGGGATCTGTAGGAGCCATAAAACAGTTTTCTCCACGTGGGGCTGTAATGCCTCGACGACCTTGTCCAATTCGCCGTGTTTCAGTAAACAGGCATTACTCGTTTAATGTGCTATATAGGTCACATAGTCGCACCAATATTCAGCCGTTTCATAGACGTCTCGTTTTTAACACAAACGTAGAAACTAAATCCCTGAGCCTATCGCTGCTACTTCCTCGGCGAGAAACGCTTATTACAGAAAATTTAGACTAAACGGAGGTTCCACCGAGATTCGAACTCGGATCGCTGGATTCAGAGTCCAGAGTGCTAACCGTTACACCATGGAACCAGACAGGAGCACGGGACTCGTAAATACACTTAGCAGTGTTCTGACGTACTTCAGACACTTCCTACTGTCTGCCTGTAGCGGATTCGCAACATGCAGATGACTGACACATGGACAGTCATCTGCAGCAACATGAACGAAACTCCTTCCTTTTTGTAGCACACACACCGTCCTTGCAACTTGCACTTCCATAAGATGTCGCATTGACTGAATACCACAACCACAAATTACAACTGCCATCTATGTACCTAACTAGGCGGCCGCGGTGGCCGAGCGGTTCTAGGCGCTTCAGTCCGGAACCGCGCGACTGCTATGGTCGTAGGTTCTAATCCTGCCTCGGGCATGGATGTGTGTGATGTCCTTAGGTTAGTTAGATTTAAGTAGTTCTAAGTTCTAGGGGACTGATGAGCTCAGATGTTAAGTCTCATAGTGCTCAGAGCCATTTGTAACTAACTAGAAAACGCTTGGCCACCAGTAAGCACTTCCTTCTGAGGCGTTAGCTGAGACTTGAATGAATAACACAGCCAACAGAAGGCGAACAATTACTGCACACATCAAAGTAGATTTAATATACAGGAGTTGATACAAACGTTACCCTAATTCTTTTGAACAATGTCAAATATGCGGGATACTTAGGCGACAGGATCGATTTTTGAAAGAAAATATATGAGGCTTTTTCAATTTAGAAAGTGTGTTCGGCATGAAAACTACTGTAAGATTTTCGAAATTCACTAGAAAGCAAGTGTAGTCAGTAGGGAAAGACGGGTAATATACACGGTTATACAACTGCTGCTTGCGATACGTCTTATGCAACCTGCACCACGTTTGTATCAGTAAAGATATCCAGACAGACGATAGCCACGTAATCGATATACGTTCCCACTCACAGCTCGGGGCTATTGTTGCGCTACAGTCTGGAACTGCGCGACCGCTACGGTCGAAGGTTCGAATCCAGCCTCGGGCATGGATGTGTGTGATGTCCTTAGGTTAGTTAGGTTTAAGTAGTTCTAAGTTCTAGGGGACTGATTACCTCAGATGCTACGTCCCATAGTGCTTAGAGCCATTTTTGTAAAAAAATACAAATGAGGATTTGTCATGAGTTACATGGTATTTTTTGGTTCAAGATGTACCTTACTTCTACAATCTTTCTTTCTGTAATTAGCAGGTAGTCACATACGTTTGGATGTCTATACATGTTTACTTTGTTTATAGTGCTTACGCTTTCATAAGTAGTTCAGAGGTTATACACTCTAAAGTTGTTACTTCTACGCTTCCAGTTTTTTTATCTCTTGTTAATTTCATTGGTTTCACTAGTGAAACACACTTCATAAGACAACATTTCTAATCCACTTACGAATGATTAAGTACTATAAAAGGAATAAACTTAGAGACGTGCTAAAACTGTATGATTACTCCTCTAAATACAAAGAAAGACTTAAGACACGTGGATAAATGTGACAGATACGAGGAATATCGTGAACCAAAAATTCCGTGTAACTCATGGTCAGTCTCCATTCGTATTTTTTACAGTTTATTCCGATTGCTAAAATAGGCCAAATGTTCTGAGAGGGAAGTTATACCGATTAGGTGGCTGCCCCATGTCTCGATGGCGTTCCAGATGCAGACTTAGTGTCGGTTGCATGAAACAAATTTGTAGGGGCAGCTGAATAACACAGTATATTGTGATTAACATGTCACTTATTTTTATGGGAGGTATTACTGGACAAAACTAGTAGAAAATTTCCTATGACAGTATATCCGGATGCAGTACCTGTTGATATACGTCAACAGTTAACAGCCTGTATTTGTCATTTGTTTTGGAATGGGTCCACCTTGAGCAAAACTCAGTTTTATTTTTATTCCACAGACGTGCTCAGCTGAAGTTCGATCATCACCTGTGGGATTTTTATTATCTTCTATAAAACAGGAAACATTCTTTTTACTACTACGAGAGTCGGGCAATAAGTAATTCCCCACATTTTTTTAAACAAAAAACATCAATATACATAGACAAACGTCCTTGTTGGTAGTTCACATTTGATGTTTGTTCTGTGCGTCGGTGAAGTTTCGATCCGTTCTGGCTGTTGGCAGCGTGCCGTTATGGAGTTTTTGTACGCAGAAAAAGAAACCGTGGTAGACATCCATAAACGTTTATGTGCAGTGAATGGCGATGCTGCAATTCATAGGAGTACAGTTGGGTGATGGCTAAAGAAAGATACAGCCTCAGAAAATGCAGAAACAGAGCTCCATGATCAGCCACGCTCGATACGTCCTGTCACAGCCACTGCTCCATACATACTGAATAGTGCGGATGTCATTATTCGCCCCGACCGGCGCATCGTAACTCGAAAATTGACTCTACAGTTGTCAGTTAACATTGGAATTACGTCTGTAATGATCGAGACTCCCGGATCTTCCAAGACGTGCTCATGATGGGTTCCACAAATTCTCAAAGCGGATCACAAGATTCAAAGGAAGGACATTTCATCTGAAATTTTGGAGTGTTCTGATTCAGACGGAGAGGCCTTTCTTTTACCGATTCTCTACGAGGATCACATGTTCAAGACGACGAGAGTGTCAGTCACACAGCGAAAACAAAGCTACGCCTTCAGGACAAGAGCTTTTACCAGCAGGAATTACATGCTCTTCCACAACGCTGGTGTACTGCCATAGAACGTGATGGACACTACGTAGAAAAATAGGACATTGACAAGACATGTTGGTATATATCGTCACCAAATTCTGACTTTTAACACTAAGTATGTTCTGAGAAAAATAATGTGGGGCATTGCTTATTGAATGACTCTCGTAGTACACGTATAAATTTGAGTTTTTAAGCAGTATTTATATATCTGAAAAATAGACACAGTTTTGTATATATACCTTGTTACCACATGCAGTGGATTTCCTGGATTTTATGTTATTTAATGCAGTTGTTTTGTTTCGTAGTCTGTCATTATCAGTGTTATAGAACTTAATGTAGAACACTTATTTACGCCGAAAATTTACCACTGGGCACGTTATGGTAATGCCTACCATTAGCTAATACTATGCGGAAGGTTATGTTTGTGTGTGTGTGTGTGTGTGTGTGTGTGTGTGTGTGTGTGTGTTTGTTTGTTGTATGTTCACTTACTCTTGCCGATTTCCCTATTACCTTCACTGTGAATGCCCGCTCTAAGTAACTCAAGTGTCACTGTTTACAAACTACAAATGGCTCTGAGCACTATGGAACTTAACATCTGAACTACTTAAACCTAACTAACATAAGGACATCACTCACATCCATACCCGAGGTGGGATTCGAACCTGCGACCATAGCGTTCGCGCGGTTCCAGACTGAAGCGCCTAGAACCGCTCGGCCACTTCGGCCGGCCTACAAACTACAGAAAAGAAAATAGCGGACAGCTGAACATTGGGATGTTTTCTGGGCGGAAGTTCTGAAATTTGGTGGGCGTATCTGTCGTTATGTGTGTGTGTGTGTGTGTGTGTGTGTGTGTGTGTGTGCTTGCGTGTGTGGTATGTAGAGGTAGGGGGTTAGGGGGTGGGATATTTATGGGTTGGTGTTGCCTCATAGTTCTTTGAAGGCACAGAACTTTCTATTCATTTATTACTTGTTTTCTTTTAATTACGGCTTTTGTCTATTTGATAGTGTTTTATTTAGTCGTGGGGCAAAATTCACAAGCGATGAATTACCACAATCCGCACATGTGAGCTGATGTAAATCTTTGAGTAATCATGGAGGTGACCATGAAATCATGAGCGCTTCAGTATCAATATGTTATCAACATAAGGGCAGGAATTGTCGTTGATGGACTCATACAGCCACACAATATACCAAACACATTAACAGGTGCTGTGCATTATAGTTTCTGCCCGATGAATTGCCAGGGTCTTTAGAGTACGTTACCCTTGCAGAAGGACAAGGGCTGCCTTTCATCCGTGGTGGGGTACCGCCCTAGTCTTTTCGGAGTGTGCCACAGTACCTCACCACAAAGTTGCATGGGCAATGGATTTGCCGAGGAGGCTCGATAGCATGATCGGTTCATTGGACATGCATTCGTTGGACATCTGTCTATCTGGACATTTAAAATCATCGCTGTATGTCCAATCCATCGACAACGTGTAGATGTTAAAGGAGCGTGTGACCAAACCTTGTGGCGCAATCTGAGTAGAGCCAGGTGTAAAAGTGTGGCGGGATGCAGGCTACCTGCGACAGGGTTTACGCAATCGCAGCTGCGTGTTGCGCAATCGAGCAGCGTGCAGCTAATGAGGCAACCACGGACACAATGTGGCGTGCCCAGAGTAGCCCAGAGAGATACAACACCAAGAAGTAACGCTTCTCGACTTTTGGCAATATAAAAATGTTGTTTTTTTCTTCAAACTAATTTTTATTAACAATGATTATAGAATACAATATCGCCAATCCGCTTAACTTCTTCAACTGGGAGGACGACAGTCCAATCCCGCGTCCGGCCATCCTGATTTAGGTTTTCCGTGATTTCCCTAAATCGCTCCAGGAAAATGCCGGGATGGTTCCTTTGAAAGGGCACGGCCGACTTCCTTCCCCGTCCTTCCCTAAACCGATGAGACCGATGAGCTCGAAGTTTGGTCTCTTCCCTCCAAACAGCCCAGCCCTTCTTCAACTTCTTCATTGTGGCTTTGCCCCTTCATCCAAATATGAACAACTCCTGTAGTTTCTGCTCTTCTGCCTTTACGAGAAACGATCACTAGTGGTGCATCACTCATGTATGTAGATTTATATAGGTAGATTTACCAAAATCATGATTTTCAAATTCCGAATTATGAAAGGATTTATACACAATGACATCTTTCTCGTTAAGACTCCATCCTGCAACAGCAGCTGTTACAGCCGTCACAACAGCAACAGTTAAACATTGTCATGTGCAAATGATGCTGTACAATCAATGCTGACAGGCAACTAATAGCCTACAAAATCACTAGGACCAGATGGGACAATGGTCCGCGCAATTCGCTTGGCAGCATTAATTCGCATTTACTCAGAAGTCAAATAAGTGCTTTTTACAGATTTCTTTATTGTCGCGTCATGATGCGCAAGTTGGCGTCTCCCCTAACGCGGGCGGTGTTTTTGTAGGTTATAGTTTGTCTTTCAGCACTGATTCTATAGGGGCTTTTGTGCTTGGCAATGGATGGATAACTGTTGTTGTGATAACTATAACAGCTGCTGTTGCTGGACTGGAGTCTTTTAACAAGAGGGATGCGATTGTGTTTAAGACATTTCATATTTCGAGTTGGCTAATCGTGATTTTGGTAGGCCTGTCTACACGAGTGTTGCACCACTGGTGATGTTTTATCGTAATGGGAGAAGAGTAGAACTTGCAGAAGGTTTTCATATTTGGATGGAGGCTCAAAGTCACAATGAAGAATTTAAGTTAATTGCTGAAGGGCGGAAGGATGTGTCAGGATGCTTGATAACCAAATGACACACTACCTTCACTAAACTGACAGCACGGAATAAGAGCACGGACTGTCCAGTGTCCCAGCTGATATCGTTTTCCGGAAGTATCACTACAGGAACTTTCCTTTAGTTCCGGCCATTAAAACCTCCTGTATAAATATGCAACATTTTCTTTAAATAACCCGTACTATATGTATAAGGAACGAAAGAGAAAAAGAAGAACGAAAGAACGGAATAACCACAACTAAAGCTGCGATAGAAGAGAGTGTAAGACAGGAATGCACTCTTTCACTCTAATTTTGCAACCTACACATCGAAGAAGCCATTACTCGCAGTAAAACAAAGATTCTTGAGAAGGATTGAGATTGGAGGAGGAAGAGAATGAATGAGAAGACTCGACGCTGACATTGCTATCCTAATTCAAAGTCAAGAATAAATCCAGAATCTGTTGAATAAAATGAGTCTATTTACCACACGCTGTGGACTGAAATTAAACCGAAGAATGCGAAAGGAATGCAGAGTAATAGGAATGAGATTAGCGACTGAGGACCACGAAGTAGAAGAAGCTACAGTACATGCTACCTTGTACGCAGAATACAGTATCCACTAAGCAAGGAGGACATAAAGCACACCATCACTGGCGCAGAGGGCATTTTTGGCCAACAGCCGTCTAGTATTAACAAACATCGAGTTAATTCGAGGACGAAATTTATGCACGGTATTGTACGACTGTAAAGCATGGACTATGGGAAAAGAAGGAAATTGAAGCACTTATGATGTGGTGCTATAGCAGTATGCTGAAAATTAGGTAGACTGATAAGGAATAAGAACGTTTTCCCGATAATCAGAGAGGAGATAATCATGTAGAAAACACTGAAAAGACGAAATGGCAGAACTTATTAAGACATCGAGGAATAACATCCACCGGACTTGAAACAGCTGTAAACGGTAAAAATTCTAGTGACTAACAGAGACTGCGATTTATCCAACAAATAGCTGAATATGTTGGGTGCCAGTGTTAGTAAGCTCATTTCATGAACTGTTAGTTACCCCCTAATAGATCACACGGGCCGGTTTGGAGCGCTGTAGATCGTGTGAAAATGGTACCAAGTTGTCAGTGACTCATTCCTGCAGCTGGTGTAGGTCATCGCAGTGAAGTAGTGTATGAGTCAGTCGGCTGTACTGAGTCTGCGCTGTAAAATGAATCGACGAGGTCACGTAACAGAATGCCAGGAAATATGTATCGTTTTTGGAGTGACCATGGCCACACCGTGAACGAAATTCACCGATTTGTTGGTGTATCGGCGGAGACCGCCCACGTTTGTACGAGGAACACTGTACCACTCGCAATCATGCAACAAGCCCAATGAACAGTGGTCTTGAAAAGATATTAACCTACAGGGACCAGAGAGGTGTGTCTCGTCTTCCCAATGACAATCAACTCTAGTCGCTCTCTGTGAACGTAGATTCGTATCAAACAGTTTCCGTACGAACATGATTGAGAGTATTGCATGTAATGAACATTTGTACCTCGCAAATGGCCATAGTTCACCTACAGCTGAGTGTCTACAGTGGAACAAACAACACAGTAACCGTCCAGAATCACAAGCAAGGCGTGTAATGTGCTCCTACATATCTCGTTTTCACCTGTTTTCAAACAATGCAAGGCGACGGGTGCCCGACTGCCCTGTGAAACATCTAACCTCCACTGCGCGGCGAGAGTAATTCAGGCCGGAGTTGGTTCTGCTATGATTTGGATCCACTTAACATAGTTACCGTGAATATGAGCAAGGAAGGTTCGTTTCAATAATCTTGGTTAGCACGCATTGAACTTTATTCTGCATCTTCCTGGTTATTATGTTGGAGAAATTCCTGTCTTCCACGATGACAATAGCTTTCTTCACGAAACTCCACGCATATTTTCCTGGTCTGATGACAGGCAGAAGTAGAGATTCGTGCGTCTGAGAAAAGATCGATAGGTGATGCATATAACAATTACCACCGCCATACCTTAGCAAAAATCTAGCCAAGAAATTGAGAAAATTCTCGGCCTATGTAAAATCGCTAAGCGGGTCTAAGATTATCATCCAGTGACTCGTTGTCCAGTCTGGTACGGCGGTAGAAGATAGCAAAACGACAGCCGAAATTTTAGATTTCATGTTTAAGAAATGATTCACGCAGAAGAATCGTACAAATATCCCGTCGTTTGACTACCGTATCGAGGACATTACAAACGCTTCAAAAAAGATTTGCATCACCTCGGTTCCGAGAGTTCCGGAACCTGTACAGAAAACTGGAATAGAGATCAGCATAAGCATCATTTCCGCCTTTTTTATTGCTCATGAAAACCACACACTGCATGTTGTGCCACCATACAGCGAGATCTTCACAGGTGTGGTCCAGATTGCTGTACACGTCGGCACCTCTAATACCCAGTGGCACGTCCTCTTGCATTGATGCATGCCTGTATTCATCGTGGCATACTAACCACAACTTCATCAAGGCACTGCTGGTCCACATTGTTCCACTCCTCAACGGCGATTCGGCGCAGATCCCTCAGAGTGTTTGGTGCGTCACGTCGTCCATAAATATCCCTTTTCAATCTATACCAGGCATGTTCGATTGGGTTCATGTGTGGAGAACATTCTGGCCATTCTAATCGGGCAATGTCGTTACCCTGAAGGAAGTCATTCACAAGATGTGCACGATGGGGGCACGAATTGTCGTCAATGAAGACAAGTGCCTTGCCAACACGCTGCCGATATGGTTGCACTATCGGTCGGAGGATGGCATTCACATATCGTACAGTCATTACGGCGCCTTCCATAACCACCAGCGGCGCACGTCAGCCCCACATAATGCCACCCCAAAATAGCAGGGAACCTCCATCTTGCTGCACTTCCTGGACAGTGTGTCTAAGGCTTTCAGCCTGACCGGGTTGCCTCCAAACTGTAATATGTTCAATAATCGTGTATTTTCCTTCCATTTACATGATCAATCCCTATGCTGACGTCAGCTGACACTTCCATAACATCGACAGTTATGTCTCCTTCGGCTTCTTGTAACTCAACCAGCCGTTTCCACATGTGACCGATTCGTCTAAAACTTTGAAGTACAAGAAACGCATGTAATCGAACGTTTTAATGTTTTCGTCATGTTTTAACTATGAATTTAGCAATATTTAGGTATTGCAATAGCTGTGATTGTTTTCTGTGATGTTTGATATGATACAAAATAATGTTTTAAGTTACTGCACAGAAAATGTTTCGACGCCAACGGAGCTACGAGAAAACAGGCCTCTGTGTCGCTCTTTTCACGGTAGCTCCCGGTCGTTGCCTCGTGTATCGTCACACAAAAAATGTTTAACTTTACAACCTGTTACTTCCCAGAAAACTAAAGCCTTTTGTTCGATCAGTTCAGCATTGACATGTAATGTGCTCTCTTTAACTGTTGCTAATTTTGCTGACACTAACACTATTTAATTACTGATTTGACTATGCGTAACCTAACGGAATATTGTAAAATCTTGGGCAGCTAATTTTATCTTGAACATATTTCCAACTGGTGATGAGGATAACAGGGCACGATTTGCAATAATTTCGGTACACAATAAAGTTATGTCACTGAAATACACACTTTGTTGCCTTTGTGGTAGTTTTATGCTCACCGCAATAGCGAACGCACTGCAGATTGGAATAATCTTATCGTACGTGAATCCCTCGAAAGAATGTACTATTTCTACCAAGAAATATGGTAGCCAGCTTGAAGGAGTAAGTCGACTTCACTCTTTCAGAAGTTATTTACCTAATACTGAATTTAATTTTATTTAATTTAATTCGGTGTTCTCCTTGTACTCAAGATGAATATAAGCTGTGAGATTCTATTGCAGCTCAAGGACTTCCATCATTAACTTTTACTCTTACAGATTAATGAAAATTTAATAACTTGTAAATCAAGTGAAATTAATCTCAAAATCTCAGGTACTAAGTGAAGTAGCAATGTAAAGAATCAATTTGATATCCACACAACAAAACGTAAAGCTGTCTTCTTCAGTTAAATAAACTTGTGACATTCTTTTCACTGTCGCTATTTTGAAAACGTTTTATACGATATTTTGACCATTTAGATTTACACATAATTATTAAAACCAGCGACAAGGACGTTAAGATTCAGCTTATGACTTTAGGATAATAACTTTTACAAATATTTTGAAATAATTGAACCCATTCAATCGTGAAGTATGACATTTTGGTCCATAACATTTAGTACAATACTACAACTTATATTTAATGAAGTATTATTGCCTCATGTATCGCACCTATTGTAGTGCTGTAGTCGTAGATTGAAGAATGAAAACAGACTAAGCTCTTCAAGTCTCCAGTGACATGTAGATAATTTGTTACTGTCACATAGCTTGCGGTGCCATTCTTCTTAATGTTATGTTTGCTCCAAATTCCATGATAGGTCAATGTTGGATATCTTGTTTTCCATAAACTGAAATTTCTGGAGACGACTTGACGACACAAATGCCACTGCCAAGCGAACTTTCACTCAATTATGCACAGTTTTAGCACTCGCAAAAGAAGAACATCACCAGACAAACCACAGCTACGTACGCACATCAGGCAAACCTGCCTGCGAGAGCCAGATTTTCGTTTCGATCCTTCCTTTGGGTGCCACTTAACGCCAAGGTCATCCACACGACCCCAGTTTGAAAACCAAAAGTGGATTTTCGAGTTTCTTAACTGCTTTGCCAAAAGTATTTTACAGTTTTAAATAAACTATGAGTATAACAGTGGTTATAAATGTAAAAAACGTTCATTAATACGCTTTTCGTTTTTTAAAATAATATGCATTCTTTCATTTCCTTGTAACAGATCATCAAAGAAATTTGGCGCAGTTACACTGCAACAATACATTTAACATAGCTTGAAAACATAGATACTTCAAGTAGCGATTATAATGGTTACAGTTTAATCGAAAATTTTTAATAAATTTGTTTACCAAATGTAAGTTGTTACGTTACATGTGCTCCATATTTCGTTGAGTTATCCTGTAAGAATTACTTAAAAGAAATGTTTCTTCGTACGACGTTACTCTCATTGATTCAGTAGTTTACATAAAGTGGTGTCACATTTTCCCTCAGCAAACGTACACATATGAAAAACCTTAAAATCACAAACGATTATGTACTTACAAACTTACTAGCTGCTAAGTTATTCAGTGTTGCGTGTATGTTTTATTATTACATAGTATAACATTCTGTGCACAGAAGTCATTACCATTCACATAATGAAACATCAATCGTAATATTCACTTAAACAACCTATAGAATAAATTACTAGTTGTATGTTCTGTTTACTTATCTCTAAGCACAGATCATTAACGAGAAACAAATAATTACACCAACTTACTTTGTAAAACAAACGAGGCCAATGGACAGTTGAACTTACCTTGCTCACAATTTTGTTTCGTGCTTTCACTTACAGTAAACTGAATGCGTCTTTTCTCTCTCTGTTTGACACCCACGTTCCCACAGTGTCATTATTTGATCAAAACTAACTCTCTGGTTTTCATTTTCAAGGCTTTCCTATAAAAGCGTAGTCATGTTTGTTGCATTTTACATGATCTTGGTTCTTTCTGAAACTCGAAAAACCATATTTAGACATTGTCTTTATCATTAACGTGTATATACATAATTATTACATTTATTACATTCAAGAAACACTGATTAACAAAAGTATTGCTGGTTTGCACACTTTAAGTACACACTTCTTTCAGGCTATGTTTTATGGATCTGTCGTACCTTCGAAAAATGGTTGACACTAGGTGTGTTCAAATATTTCCCTCTTTCGAAACCGACGGACGTAGATACCGTTCTCGGAACACAGTGCTCGTCTTCATTGAAGGGTTATCATGCCAAAGCTGCTAAGTAACAAAACATACTTTTTAGGTTGTTCAGAATAATACGATATTGCAGTGCATGTGTTATACCCAATTACGATGCAGTGTTCCTTTGAACATGCGTGCATTTCCAAAGGGACAGGCACTGCGACGACTATAGCCGTTATGAAATACATTAAGTTATGGCGTAAAGTCAGGTGGGGGCACGGCAGTCGGCAACGACAGGAAAGAGAAAGCTGTGAGAAGAAGTCAGCCAATCGCACGCTGACCGGACCTCCGTCCACGACGAAAACTCAACAGCAGCCCCTACGTGAAGAGAATATAACCGCCATGCCCGACTGGTGACGGCCCAGTTCAATAGAAGCTTCAAGATTAGCGTCTTCGCTCGCAGTATCAACGCTAGGCACTTCGCTTGTACTCTCTATGCAGCACAGACTTGCGATTGTCCATGCTGAAGAAGGTTCATTATTTTGTAAAGTCGCTATTTGCCTGCGACACATCTAATTGCCAAAGTTAAGAGAATACAGTTCTGTAATCCTTGGCCACTATTTTATTCATTTTAAGACGCCATGGTCACGTCCTGTGCTGCTTATACACGATATCCATGACTGGCTTCTTTGCGTTAAGACCTCCGATTTTTCAACAAATACGGGGTTACTGTCTGGCCAACCAACCACCCACCAAAACGTCAACCAGCAGTTACGAAAACAGCATTTCGATCAGCTATGACTCCGTTTAACATTACATCTGGATTTAAAGTCAGCTGGCTCTCTCCATTCAACCCCCAGATTCTGGAGGAATTTTCGCCGATTTCTGTCATCCTGCTCCAGAGCCTATACAAACTCCCGATGAATCAAAACTAAGGAACCTCAATGAACCCGCACTATAGACAAATGAGCTTCCAGGATTACTCCATCAACTTCCCATCACAACGTAGCAGGAAATTCGCCTTTCCCTACAGCCGGGTCACAACAGATATCCAACCGTTCCCGAAAACAAAGTTCACTGCTGTACCAATAAACATTCCCAACGAAGAATCGGGACTGAAAGGGCAAGCGAGAAGGAAGAGCCATGTACCATCAAGAAGGGAAATCATTCTAAGAAGAAAAAAACTTCCCAGAAAACATCGGTTTGAGTTTTCTTATGTAGATTCAGGGCCCGTCAGACGTTAGGTATGCCAAAATCCTTAGTGGTTGTTGAGGGACTGAAGAACCGCTCCAAGGCGCTTTCATGCTGTTTGTGTCTCCTGTCAAGATGATGGAGATGGTTCTCTTTCAATAGTTCCCTAGAACTCTAGAGAATCTAAAAAAGATGTCAGAAGGTCACATTGCACAAAAGCGACAACGAAGCCCCCCAACAACAAATACCCATCATGCATAATGTTTAAGTTTATTGCTTCCATTCTACAAACTCTGTTAGCAATAAACGTGGCAAATAGTATCCATATATGCAGCTAAATGCACCTAAAGAATTGTATCATGGTACCACACCGAGTTCAGGAGATTTGACGTCACTCAGATACGTGAAAAACGGACGCATTGTCCATGACGTTTAATTTATTTCATCTTTGATACTAACTCTGTTCGCAACAAATTTTGCATACAGCTTCATACGTGCCCCTGAATGCACCTACACAGTTATACCACTGTGGGACCTAGATCAGGAGATATGATGTCATAAACACTGCATGAGAAACTACCGCATCATGCGTGGCGTTTAAATGCTTTACTTCCTTGCTACTCACTTTATTTGCAACGTATTTCGCAGAGAGTATCCCCAGCTGCTGCTGAATATAGCTACGCAAATACCCCGTTGTACGACACATAGTTCTAGAGATATGACACCATAAACACTGAGACGCTTAAAAAAAGCCGAAATATGTAGTAGGAATTGTAAATGTTGTTGTTGTTGTGGTCTTCAGTCCAGAGACTGGTTTGATGCTGCCCTCCATGCTACTCTATCCTGTCCAAGCATCTTCATCACTAAGTAACTACTGCACCCCATCCATTTGAATCTGCTTAGAGTATTCATCCGTTGTTCTCCCTCTACGATTTCTGCCCTCCACGCTAACCTCCAATACTAACTTGGTGATCTCTTGATGCCTCAGGACAAGTCCTACAAACCAATCCCTTCTTCTGGCCAAATTGTGCCAAAGATTCCTCTTCTTCCTAATTCTATTCAGTACCTCCTCATTAGTTACGTGATCTACCCATCTAATCTTCAGCATTCTTCTGTAGCACCGCATTTAGAAAGCGTCTATTTTCTTTTTGTCAAAACTATTTATCGTCCATGTTTCACATTCATACATGGCTATACTCCGTACAAATACTTTTAGAAAAGACTTCCTGACACTTAAATCTACACCCGATATTAATAAATTTCTCTTCCTCAGAAACGCTTTTCTTGCCATTGCCTGTCCACATTTTATATCCTATCTACTTCGACCATTATCAGTTATTTTGCTGGCCAAATAGCAGAACTCATCTACTACCTTAAGGGGCTCAGTTCCTGATCTAATTCCCTCAGCATCACCCGACTTAATTCCACTACATTCCATTAGCATCGTTTTGCTTTTGGTGATGTTCATCTTATATCCTCCTTTCAAGGCATTGTCCATTCCGTTCAACTGCTCTTCCAGATCCTTTGCTGTCTCTGATAGAATTACAATGTTATCCCCAAGCCTGAAAGTTTTTATTTCTTCTCCATGGATATTAATTCCTACTCGAAATTTTTCTTTTGTTTCCTTTACTGCTTGCTCAATATACACATTGAAAGATATTGGGGATAGGCTACAAGCCTGTCTCACTCCCTTACCATGCCCCTCGACTCTTTATAACTGCCACCTGGTTTCTGTACAAAGTGTAAGTAGCCTTTCGCTCCCTGTATTTTATCCCTGCCACCTTCAGAATTTGAAAGAGAGTATTCCAGTCAACATTGCGAAAAGCTTTCTCTAAGTCAGCAAATGATAGAAACGTAGGTTTGCCTTTCCTTAATCTAATAAGATAAGTCGTAGAGTCAGTATTGCCTCACGTGTTCCCACATTTCAATGGAATCCAAACTGATCTTTCCCAAGGTCGGCTTCTACCAGTTTTTCCATTCATCTGTAGAGAATTCGTGTCAGTATTTTGCAGCCTTATTAAACTGATAGTTCGGTAATTTTCCCACCTGTCAACACCTGCTTTCTTTGGAACTGGAATTATTACATTCCTCTTGAAGTATTGCGCCTGTTTCATACATATTGACCACCAGATGGTAAAATTTTGTCAGGGCTGGCTCTCCCGAGGCTATCAGAAGTTCTAAAGGAATATCGTCTACACCTGAGGCCTTGTTTCGACTTAGGTCTTTCTGTGCTCCGTGAAATTCTTCACGTAGTATCATATCTCCCATTTCAACTACGTCCTCTTCCATTTCCATAATACTGCCCTCGAGTACATGGCCCTAGTACACACCCTCTAAACACTCCTTTCATCTTTCTGCTTTCCCTTCTTTGGTTTCAGCTCCTGGTATTCGTACAAGTGATTCTCTTTTCTCCAAAGGTCTCTTTAATTTTCCTGTCGGCAGTATCTATCTTAGCTCGAGTGATATATACCTCGACATCCTTATATTTGTCCACTAGCTATCTCTGCTTAGCCATTTTGCACTGTCTGTCGACATCGTTTCTCAGACGTTTGTACTCCTTTTGCCTACTTCCTTTATTGAATTTTTATATTTTCTCCTTTCATCAATTAAATTCAATATCTCTTCTATTACCCAAGGATTTCTAGTAGCCCTCGTCTTTTTACCTACTTGATCCTCTGCTGCCATCACTATTTCATCTCTCAAAGTTTTAATCTACAGTTCATAACCAATAGATTGTGGTCAGAGTCCACATCTGCCCCTGGAAATGTCTCACAATTTAAAACCTGGTTCCTAAGTCTCTGTCTTACCACCATATAATCTGTCTGAAACCTTCCAGTGTCTCCAGGTCTCTTCCACGTATACGACCTTTTTTCATGATTCTTAAACTAGGTGTTAGCTGTGATTAAGTTATACTCTGTGCAAAATTCTACCAGGCGGCTTCCTCTTTCATTCATGACCCCCCCCCCCCCCCCCCCACTACATACTCACCTACTACGTTTCCACCTCTTACTTCTCCTAATATCGAATTGCATTTCCCCATGACTATTAAATTTTCGTCTCCCCTCACTGTCTGAATAATTTCTTTTATTTCATCAGACATTTCTTCAATTACTTCGTCGCCTGAGGAGCTAGTTGGCATATAAATTTGTACTACTGTGGTAGGCGTGGGCGTCGTGTCTGTCGTGGCTACAATAATGCGTTCAATGTGCTGTTCGTAGTAGCTTACCAGCGCTCCTATTTTTTTTATTCATTATTGCACCTACTACTGCATTACCCATATTTGATTTTGTATTTGTAACCCTGTATTCACCTTACCAGAAGTCTTATTCCTCTTGCCACCGAACTTCAGTAATTCCCATTTTATGTAACTTTAACCTCTCCATTTCCTTTTTTAAATTTTCTAACCTATCTGCCCGATTAAGGGATCTAACATTCCACGCTCCGATCCGTAGAACGCAAGTTTTCTTTCTCCTGATAACGACGTCCTCCTGAGTAGTCCCCGCCCGGAGATCCGAATGGGGGACTATCTTACCTCCGGAATATTTTACCCAAGAGGACGCCATCATCATTTAACCATACAGTAAAGCTGCATGCCCTCGGGAGAAATGACCGCTGTAGTTCCCCTTGCTTTCAGCCGTTCGCAGTACCAGCACTTCGCCGTTTTGGTTAATGTTACAAGGCCATATCAGTCAGTCATCCAGACTGTTACCCCTGCAACTACTGAAAAGGCTGCTGCCCCTCTTCGGGAACCATACGTTTGTCTGGCCTCTCGACCGATACCCCTCCGTTGTGATTGCACCTACGGTATGGCTATCTGTATCGCTGATGCACGCAAGCCTCCCCACCAACGGCAAGATCCAGGGTTTATGGGAGGGAGAATTTTATATATTGAAGAGATATCTTATTTGCATTTCGTCCTTTGCTTGTCGAAGTTAAGTGTTCTCATTGTTCATTTAGTAATGAAACTCATTAATACCATTTGTTTGACTGTTGCCGAGAAGGCAGGTTCCTAGACCAAAAATGTTCAAATGTGTGTGATATCTTATGGGACTTTACTGCTAAGGTCTTCAGTCCCTAAGCTTACACACTACGTAACCTAAATTATCCTAAGGACGAACACACACACCCATGCCCGAGGGAGGACTCGAACCTCCGCCGGGACCAGCCGCACAGTCAATTACAGCAGCGCCTTAGACCGCACGGCAAATCCTGCGCGGCGTTCCTAGATCCCGCACGTTTTACGTCAAGGCAGAACTCAACATTTGGCGACGAGGATGGGATACAACATCTCACTACCGCATCGTTTCATCCAACTGCGAAGCGGAACGTTTTGTCAGAACATTCAAGCAGCAGATGGCCAAACATCGCACCGCACTCACCAGGGAACAAGCATTGCAATTGTTTCTCGTCTCCTATCGTTCACATCCCCGAGATGTACTATCACAGGCGGAATTGCTTCACGGCCGCCGCCATCGAACACTGCTCCACCTCCTCCACCCTCATCAGCATCCGGTGCCAAAGGAAGGCCGGTATAATCCCTTCGCACCGCATGATAATTCGTTTTACAGAGCTTTCAGCGGCAGCAGACGGTAGGCGCGACGCGAGATTCTTCGGCGATTGGGGGATGCATGTATCTCATTTCAGGCCCGGACGGATTGCAGCGCTGACTTCTTCTTCTTCTTCTTCTTCTTCTGTAATGGTCAATCCAAGGATTGGTTTGCAACAGCTACAATGGCAGCTTGTCTCGATTCTGTGCGTCTTTCAGCTTTTCTCTTCATTTCTTTATAGGTGTTACATCCCACATCTTTCACGATTTCATCCATGTACCTCAACCGTGGTCTTCCTCTTGGTCTTTTTCCCTCGACATATCCCTCTATGATTGTGTTCAGGAGTCCTTTATGTCTTAATATGCACTCTTCTTTTAACAATGAAACTCCAGAAGCTTCTCTTCTCACCTGCTCTTTCCAGAATCACTTCGTTTGTGACCTTGTCGATCCATTTTATTTTGAGCATGCGTCTATAGCACCACATTTCAAAAGAATTTAGCTTCTGCTGTTCCTCTGTCCCGAAAGTTCATGTTTCACACCCATAGCATGCCACACTCCACACACGTGATTTCAAAAATCTTTTCCTGGTTTCAAGGCTGATGCACTTAGATGTTAATATGTTTTTCTTCTTGTTAAAAGCAGCCTTTGCTTGAGCTATTCTACTTCTCACTTCTGCCTTGCTACTTCCATCCCTGGTAATATTACTGCCCAGGTAAGTAAATTTATCAACTTGTTCAAGCAGTTCATTGCCTACATGAACTTGGACTTTCACTTGATCTTCTTTGTCGCATGCCATTACTTTTGTTTTTGCTTTATTAATTCTCATATTGTATATAGGAAAACTGTACAGCGGACCAGACCTGTCTGAAAACATCATCTGACATCACAATTAAATTCGCCACTGTCTTGTGCACGGTGCTCGTTCTGTGTCTCTTTCCCGAGATTCGCAGCCCCCAGGGACAGCGCGGCCACAGCAGCCGCCAGAGGGTGTCATCACGACTCCGCGGGACGACCCCATGAAGACGGAGCCTTCGCCTCCTCTCGCCCTTCCGATGGAGGTGGACCCGCCCACACCGCAACAGGCGACGCCTTGTACATCTTGTTATTGGTCTCAGGAGGTGGACCCATATCCTTCTGGTCGTTTTCCGGTGGACGTTTCCACCAGAGTGCAGGCCGGGTTGTGGTGTACGACTGGAAGAATGACGTCCACTGCAGCCACAGCTTCCAGTCCATCGCGGCATCTACGCTCCTGCCTCCCCTGCCGTTGTCTTACTCTCTTTGCGACGACTGTCCGTCGCTTTGGGAGGGGGGGGGGGGAGGAATGTTACGGCGTAAGGTCAAGCGTCGGCATAACAGTCGGGAACGAGAGAGCAGAGAGATCTGTGAAGAAGACGTCAGCCAGTTGCATGCTGACCGACCCCTCTCCAGGACGACAACGCGACAGCAGCGGCCTCTGTACGAAGAGAACATAAGCGCCTCGCCCGACTGGACGCGGCCCATTTCTACAGAATCTTTACGACTAGTAACCTGAATAGAAGTGTCAACTGTATTACTTCACTTGTATTAGAAACTGTATATACTGAAGAGATTCCTTATTTGCATGTCGCCCTTTGCTTCCGACACTTATGTGTCATTGTTCATTTCGTAATAAGACTAATTAGTACGATTTGTTTCACTGTTGTCTAGCGATCCTAGAAGGCAGGCTTTCTAGAACCCACATATCTGACGTCAAGGTAGGATTCAGTTAGAATACAGACGCGAATGTCAGTAACACCGTAGAATGTGGCTATACCGTAATCTGATTAGTAGGAGAAGGACTGGAGTTTATCTGAGAGAAGGACCACAATGATTGACTTTTCTATGCGCAGTGTCTCCTCCCTGATCGACGATGGAAGAGCTCAAGTTGAGCTGTTATGGAAAGAGGTTACTCGTGGAAAAAGACAGACGGTATCCGTGGAAGTTACTGCTGAAGTTTTGTGATAAACTTAATTGTCAAGGAATATCGGAGGACGATAGGGCTGCCTAGGAAGTCTGTTAAAGTACTTGGAGTTTCGACACAAGTGCGCTTGAAAGAAGAGGAGGAAGAAAATCTCACTGGCGAGCAAGGGAGATAATTGTCCGAACTCGTCAATGAATAATTGGAGGTATTTGAAGAATAATCCAAGGTATTCACCAGCTACACACGCCATCTTGATGTAGCTCTACATTAAACCTATTTCCATAGTTTCTGTTCTGCAATCAGTCTCAAGAAAAGAAGAAATGATTGGGTGGACAAGATTTCTCAGATTTTCAGTGACGAAAAGAAGTGAGAAGAAAAGTTGAAAAGAGTTTTGATTAAGTTGACGGAGAAAGAATTCTAGAGGAAACATTATTACGAGAAGTAACTGTTCAAAATACAAAAGTATGAAAGGGGTGTGAAAGTTTTCTTAAGAAGCCATCCATGATTGTCACTCTTGAACAAAAGAAACAAATTTGGCAGCTTTTGTACATGAGTCCTTCTGATTTTTAGGATTCTAAATCCTGGCGCATACTTATTAGTTTGGTGGGGAGCAATCCGATTAGGTCTCTATCCGTAAACATTTGAGGAAATATTATTCTGACTTAAGTCAGTTAGACTAACTGGGGAAGACAGTGCCGACTAATTTGAATGTAATGCATACAAAACACATTTTCTTTAATTATTCAACATGATACTTGTATTTAAATATAAAAATGTGCGTGTGATAATTTGACATGTGATTATCTATTTTGTGTGACTAGTTAAGTTAATAATAGTTAATCTGTTGTCCTGTGAAGTGCCAAGGAGAGCATAATTGATTCTTTAATTTTAATTAGACATGTTCGGGGATTTTATGAGAATACTCATGTTAATTTTCCTTAACAATATGATTTTCTCACAAATAAAACACATGAAAGAAGTTCAGATTCTGAGGTAACCATTCCCTTGCCATAGAAGAATGAAGAAATGAACGAAATAAGCTACACTGAACTAGAGTACTTCTGAATGACGATTATAGATTTAGAGATTAGTTTAGCTTGTCAACCTGCATCAACGTTGGTACACATGGGGCTGGTTGCGGGAGTCATTGTGATGTGTTCTGCACCCTTGAGGCAGAACCTTCTTCAGAGACACTGGTTTGGTTTCATAACATCTACCTTGTCGTGATGTTTAAAGAGATCATGTATTAGTTAGAACTAAGCTATTTTCTCCAACATCGTATCACTGAACTGAATTCGATAATGATTCTGGAATGGTGGTACTGAAACTACGATATCTGTGATTATTACGGAACTTTTGATCCGGAGGTCCGTGAGGAGCAATCTTGGGTATGTATCTATGTTAGTGGTGGATATGTGTATAGAATCACGAACACCTGCGGTGCTGTAAAGGTGTCATGAAGCGATGTAATTAGTTTGGAGTGCTTGAAGTGAATCGAGTGAACAGCTGATTTATGAAGGATGTAGCTCGAGAATCAGCCCGCAAAACTAGTGTTGTTGCCGCCGACAGGAAGCGACATGTCTGAAGAATTTCTGAAATGGTTTCTGTGATCGTGATGTGCGGGCATGAAATGATTCGCCAGCGAAATTATAACTAGAAGGAGTTTGTTTATGAACAATCCATCAGGGCAATAATCATTGCTCGGAATTAGGCATGGTAATGTGTTATTTTTTCTATGTTCCCATATTTTTGTCCGAACTCATTATGTAGCTATGTAATGCCCTCACCTGTCCTTAGTTTCTGCTTGTATCTGGATTGTATTGAAAGTTATTACGGTAGAGGCACCGTTTAATTACACCTGCAAGTACAAGAGGATACTGATGCGTGGGTGGAAGTCAGGAGATTGGGCTGTGAGGTGGGTGCCCATATTAGCAGGAGCAGGATATTACCTACTGTTCTCAATTCTGCTGCACCCTATTTACGCCTGCGCCTTGCACCTGCTTGCGCCCCACGTCTGGCGGCAGACTTTTCTCTCCAGGGCTCTGCCAAATCTCGCTCCACCTCTTTTCTTTCTGGCGAGCCAGTCCCCCGCAGGCCGGCGCGGAGGAAGAGTTTTTCATTAGTCAGCGACGCCACCCCGGCGTGACAAATCTGTGCGCGCACCCCGCCGCTGTCTCCGGCAGTCGCCGCTGTCTCCTTAATTACGTCACCGCTTTGATTGGGCGCCAAGACTGCCGACTACACAGCCTGTGCTCGTACCGTCTCTGCAGACACCAACGGGTCGGAGAATGTCTTCCACGATATAATACCTTTTCATAACACGACAACTCTAATTTCCCGATACAGTTTATCTCTTTTCTCAGATGATGACAGTGAAATATTTCTCTAACGATGTTCTATGTGTACTATCTGATCAAAGGTACCCGTACACATATTAGTGGGCATTAATATGAGGAGTGTCTACACTTCAGCTTTAGGAAGGCTTGCCGGCCGCGGTGGTCTAGCGGTTCTAGGCGCTCAGTCCGGAACCGCGGGACTGCTACGGTCGCAGGTTCGAATCCTGCCTCGGGCATCGATGTGTGTGATCTCCTTAGGTTAGTTAGGTTTAAGTAGTTCTAAGTCCTAGGGGACTGATGACCACAGATGTTAAGTCCCATTGTGCTCAGAGCCATTTGAGCCATTTAAGAAGGCTTAAAATCTAGGTGTCTCGGCATCTGTAGAAGAATGGCAGCCCATTCTTACTCAAGAGCCGAAACCCGAAGGACGCTGGGATCTGGACCGAAGTCGACATTCTGACCAAATGTGAAGATGTTCCATTGGGTGCAGGTCTGGATTGTGGGCAAGCCATCCAATTTCAGGAATGCAACTGTCCGCAACCTGTGGCAACAGAGACGCTGCCTTATGACAGTGTGCATTATATTCTACATCTACATCTACATATATACTCCGCTAGCCACCAAGCGATGTGTGGCGGAGGGCACAATTGGTGCCAAAGTCATTTTTCCCCCTCTGTTCCACTCGCGGATCGCGCGAGGGAGAGACGACTGTCTGAACGCCTCAGTACGAGCTCTTATTTCCCTTATCGTTGAATGATGACCACTACGCGATTTGAAAGTTGGTGGTAATAATATATGCTCTACATCCTCGGCGAAGATCGGATTTTGAAATTTAGTGAGCAGCCCGTTTAAAGCGTCGTCTATCTGCAAGTGCGTCCCACTTCAAACATTCTATGCGATTTATAGCGCCCTCGCTATGGCTAAACGTACCAGTCACGAATCTTGCCACTCTTCTTTGGACCTCTTCAGTCTCTTGAATAAGACCCATCTGGTAAGGGTTGGACGAACTAACGTATTGTAAGCTATTTTCTTTGTTGAAGGACTGCATCGCTTCAGGATTCTATCAATAAACCACAATCTAGAGTTCGCCTTATCCGTTACTTGTGTAATCTGATCATTCCATTTGAGATCATTTCGAATAGTCAAACCCATGTACTTGACTGATGTTTCCGCTTTTGTACTTTAACGGGGATTTTCGCCTTGTTAAACGCAGTAGGTGACACTTACTGATATTGAGAGATATCTGCCAGTCATTACACCACGCATTTATTTTCTGCACATCCTCATTGATTTGTTCACAACTTCCGTGTGATACTACTTTCCTGTAGACTACAGCATCATCGGCAAACAGTCTACGGCCGCTGTCAGTACCATCAAACAGGTCGTTATACAAATCGTAAAAAGCAGAGGACATATTACGCTGCCCTGGGGCACACCTGAAGTTACCCTTGTTTCTGTTGAGATTACCCCGTTCAGAACGACATACTGCTCCCTGTCTGTTAGAAAACTTTCTATCCAACCGCATATGTCATTGGTTAGACCGTAAGCGCGCACTTTTTGTGGAAAGCGACAGTGCGGAATTGAGTCGAACGCCTTTCGAAAGTTGAGAAATATGGCATAAACCTGGGAGCCGGTATCTAGAGCCTGTTGTAAATCATGCACGAAGAGGGCCAGCTGTGTCTCGCATGACCGCTGTTTCCTAAAACCGTGCTGGTTTCTGTAGATGAGCTTCTCAGAGTCTAGGAAGGTCATTATGTCTGAACACAAAATATATTCCATGATTCTACAACAAATCGATGTCAGTGAAATTTGCCGGTAATTATGTGCATCCGATTTGCTACCCTTTTTATAAATTTCTATGACCTGGGCCTTCTTCCAGTCCCGCGGAACTTTCCGCCGTTCCAGTGATCTCTGATAGATGACGGATAATAATGGTACTATATTTATAGCATAGTCGACATAAAATCTTACGGGGATACCGTCTGGCCCAGATGCCATCCTGGCATTCAAGGATCTTAACTGTTTTACAATCCCAGATACACTAAACACTATGTCAGCCATCCTTTCGTTTGTTCGACTATTGAAAGGGGGAATGGTGCTGCAGTCCTCTATCGTAAACGAGTTTTTGAAAGCTAGTTTTAGAATTTTGGCCTTCTGTTTCTCATCATCAGTAAATTAACGGTACTGTCAGCAAGAGAAGGTATTGAATTATTTATAGCGTTCATAGATTTCACGTACGACCAAAATTTTTTGGGGTTATTTTTAGAATCTGCAGATAAAATATTGCTTTCAAATTCGTTAAAAGGGTGTCTCATTGTCCTTCTGACAGCTGATTCCATTTCGCATAATTTCTGTTTGTCAGCGGGGCAGTGAAAACGTTTAAAACGACTGTACAAAATTCTCTGCTTTCTCAGCAACTTCCTAATACGTATGTTGTACCAAGGTGGATCCTTTCCCTCCCCTATACTTTTGCTAGGCACATACTTCTCTAGCACATGGTGGACAATACCTTTAAATTCCGACCATAAATGCTCAATATCTTTGTGTCCCGCGGTGAATGTTTGGAGCTGACTATGTAGATATTCATTAATGACACTTATTTGCTTTCCCAAACAAGAAAACTGTACGCTGTTTTTTTTTTGTTTTTTTTTTTTTTTTTTGTGTGACTTCCACTGACATAGAAGCCACAACGACATTATGGCCGCTAATACTTTCTTCTAGAATAACTTCCTCAAAAAGATCAGGTCTGTTTGTTGCCAAGATATCTAATATGTTCCTATCTCGAATTGGTTTTCTAACCAATTGCTCAAGGTTGTATGTTGAGAGCGCTCCTAGAATAATTTAACACGAATCTTTGCTTCTGCCCCCTGTGATAAATGTGTAATTTTCCCAGTCATTTTATGTAATCATCGTCTCTGAAGTGTTTTTCTACTATACTCTGTACACAACGCTGCAAAAATGTTCATACCCTTCCGCATCTAGCATTTTCTTAAGAGCAATAAGGGGATCACACCTTAAGCACAGGGTTGTAGCCTCTCCCCGATGTTGTTCAATCTGTATATTGAGCAAGCAGTAAAGGAAACAAAAGAAAAATTCGGAGTAGGTATTAAAATTCATGGAGAAGAAATAAAAACTTTGAGGTTCGCCGATGACATTGTAATTCTGTCCGAGACAGCAAAGGACTTGGAAGAGTAGTTGAATGGAATGGACAGTGTCTTGAAAGGAGGATATAAGATGAACATCAACAAAAGCAAAACAAGGATAATGGAATGTAGTCTAATTAAGTCGGGTGATGCTGAGGGAATTAGATTAGGAAATGAGGCACTTAAAGTAGTAAAGGAGTTTTGCTATTTGGGGAGCAAAATAACTGATGATGGTCGAAGTAGAGAAGGTATAAAATGTAGGCTGGCAATGGCAAGGAAAGCGTTTCTGAAGAAGAGAAATTTGTTAACATCCAGTATTGATTTAAGTGTCAGGAAGTCATTTCTGAAAGTATTCGTATGAAGTGTAGCCATGTATGGAAGTGAAACATGGACGATAAATAGTTTGGACAAGAAGAGAATAGAAGCTTTCGAAATGTGGTGCTACAGAAGAATGCTGAAGATTAGATGGGTAGATCACATAACTAATGAGGAAGTATTGAATAGGATTGGGGAGAAGAGAAGTTTGTGGCACAACTTGACCAGAAGAAGGGATCGGTTGGTAGGACATGTTCTGAGGCATCAAGGGATCACCAATTTAGTATTGGAGGGCAGCGTGGAGGGTAAAAATCGTAGAGGGAGACCAAGAGATGAATACACTAAGCAGATTCAGAAGGATGTAGGTTGCAGTAGGTACTGGGAGATGAAAAAGCTTGCACAGGATAGAGTAGCATGGAGAGCTGCATCAAACCAGTCTCAGGACTGAAGACCACAACAACAACAACCTTAAGCACGAAAAACAACGCCATACTGTAACACTGTCTCTTCCGTGCTACGCTGTTGCCACTACCCATGATGGCTCGTTATGTTCTCTAGGAATTCGCCAAACCTAAACATTTTCATCGGATTGCCGCAAGGTGGAGAGTGATTGATCATTTCAAATCATTCGTAGCCAGTCACCCGCTACCCAGTTGTCATTCCTTACAACATCACCTCAAGAGTCACTTAGCATTGACTGGAGATGAGTGTGGTCTGTTAGGAGATGTTCGACCATTTTATCAGTCATTAAGCTAGCTGTCTCTGGATCATGGGGTCCCGGGTTGGAATCCCGGCCGGAACCCGGTGACCGAGTGTTTGTGTTGTTCTCATCATCGCTTCATCATCTCACCATCATTCAGGCAAGGGCAAGACTGGAAATGTAAAAGATTGGGAACTTGTATGGACGCTGATGACCATGATGTTGACCGCCCCACAAACTAGCATCATCATTATCAAGGTAGCTTGTATCACTTTGGAGCTCAGGAGTGATTTCGCCCACTGATATCAAGCAACTTTTTGCAACCACTCTACGACACGCTCGACGATTCTTGTTCGTCGGGACGTGAAGCCTGCTGGTCTTGGATTGCTGTGGTGGTTCCTTCGCGTTTCCTTTTCACAGTCACATCGTGGTCGACAGTCGGTATTCGGCTGTTGTGCCATCGACAGGTACAAATATAATAATAGAGAGCTATAAAATATTTGTAATTTATGAAATTTTAAATTAGTGCATCCAACGAGCATTTCAGTTGGTTACCGAAGATGACAGCTATTAATGCTTGATGTAGGTCCTAAACGAGAAATATTATTTCAGTAAAAATGTGATATGATGCTGTTTAGTTTAGATAAATAGGTTTAAATCTCATTTACTGAAATAATCCCTATATTATAGTCCTAAATCAAACATTAACAGTTGTGTTTTTGGAAATTGAGAACACACTGTAGAGGCCTTAGTTTAATATCTTTGATCCCATAAGATTTCTAAGAAACACAAATTTCCCTTTGTACCTGAAGAGGCTTAACAGCCGAAAACCGGTTTTTAAATGATAAATATTGTAGAATACTGTATCAATGTCATGTGTTTTTCATTCATAATGTATTAAATGTTCTACAAGGAACCAACGGAACAGTCAGATAAAGCATATTACTTTACTTCCATTTCACTAACTTATGCACTAAACTATGTTATACACACTGATTTTTGGAAGCATTACCCCACCAACATTATTTTATTGCTTGAATAAATGATTTCTATAGCTTGTCTTACGTTCGTCTAACACACGTCGTCAACTTGAGAAAGGGTTATAACTAGAAAGTATTTATTGAAATGATGGTAGATTTAAATAGCAAGTGGCAAGAATTCAGAATGAAAGAACGAAAATAAATAACAAAAAGACGAAAAACGTGATACTGAGAGAAAAAAGGAATGAAGGGTGAAATTCCGACAGACGGATAAGTGCATTAGGGTGCTAAATTTAAGCATTTATAAAATATTGTGATGGAGGACCTCCCTGCCGCCGTTGGATAAGCAGCTGAGCAGCAAGTCGTATACTCCTAGCTCACTCATTTGTTACATAGCTTAATTCTTAATTTCTTTGCGTGTTTTTGGTACTTGCATTGTTTAATTCATAAATTTCGGGCGTATTATAGTATTTGAGAGTTGTAGCATCGCGTTTTAGTACCTGAATAGTGTAAATTCGCGTAGTCGTTTGTCTACTGTTTTTGTTTTGAACGGCCAGTGTCGGTTGGTCGCAGTCAGTGTGCTCCCTGCCGCCGTTGGATAAGCAGCTGAGCAGCAAGTCGTATACTCCTAGCTCACTTATTTGTTACATATTTTAATTCTTAATTTCTTTGCGTGTTTTTGGTACTTGCATTGTTTAATTCATAAATTTCGGGCGTATTATAGTATTTGAGAGTTGTAGCATCGCGTTTTAGTACCTGAATAGTGTAAATTCGCGTAGTCGTTTGTCTACTGTTTTTGTTTTGAACGGCCAGTGTCGGTTGGTCGCAGTCAGTGTGCTCCCTGCCGCCGTTGGATAAGCAGCTGAGCAGCAAGTTGTATACTCCTAGATCTCTTATTTGTTACATATTTTAATTCTTAATTTCTTTGCGTGTTATTGGTACTTGCATTGTTTAATCCATAAATTTCGGGCGTATTATAGTATTTGAGAGTTGTAGCATCGCGTTTTAGTATCTGAATAGTGTAAATTCGCGTAGTCGTTTGTCTACTGTTTTTGTTTTGAACGGCCAGTGTCGGTTGGTCGCAGTCAGTGTGCTCCCTGCCGCCGTTGGATAAGCAGCTGCAGCAGCAAGTCGTATACTCCTAGCTCACTCATTTGTTACATAGTTTAATTCTTAATTTCTTTGCGTGTTTTTGGTACTTGCATTGTTTAATTCATAAATTTCGGGCGTATTATAGTATTTGAGAGATGTAGCATCGCGTTTTAGTACCTGAATAGTGTAAATTCGCGTAGTCGTTTGTCTACTGTTTTTGTTTTGAACGGCCAGTGTCGGTTGGTCGCAGTCAGTGTGCTCCCTGCCGCCGTTGGATAAGCAGCTGCAGCAGCAAGTCGTATACTCCTAGCTCACTCATTTGCTACATAGTTTAATTCTTAATTTCTTTGCGTGTTTTTGGTACTTGCATTGTTTAATTCATAAATTTCGGGCGTATTATAGTATTTGAGAGTGTAGCATCGTGTTTTAGTACCTGAATAGTGTAATTTCGCTTAGTCTCCTTCCGCCGCCGAGCAGTGTCAGCAGTGCGCAAGTAGCAGCATTACTGCATTTACTAGGCAATCTTGTATTTTAATAACCGTTTAAATTTTGTCGATTTGTTTGCGCTCTCTGTAGATTAGTTCAGACGTTCTTTGCAAAACAGTTTTTAGCATGGATAGGGACTGCAACTGATGTGTTCGGATGCAAGCTGAGTTGGCATCCCTTCGCTCCCAGCTTCAGGCAGTGTTGGCTTCGGTCACACAGCTTGAGGCTGTTGCCAATGGGCATCACTGTGGGGGTCCGGATGGGGGTTTGTCGGGGACGGCCAGCTCGTCCCACGCATCCCCTGATCGGACTAAGACTGTGGTTGCCCGGGATACTGCCCGCATTGAGGCTGATACCTCACCTGTGGTAGAGTGGGAGGTCGTTTCAAGGTGTGGCAGGGGGCGAAAGACATTCCGGAGGGCTGAACGGAAAGCCTCTCCAGTTTGTCTGACGAACCGGTTTCAGGCTCTGTCTCAGGCTGATACTGATCTTCGGCCTGACATGGCTGCTTGTCCTGTTCCAGAGGTTGCCCCTCAGTCTGCAAGATCCGGGCAGTCGCAGAGGGTGGGCTTACTGGTAGTTGGGAGCTCCAACGTCAGGCGCGTAATGGGGCCCCTTAGGGAAATGGCAGCAAGAGAGGGGAAGAAAACCAATGTGCACTCCGTGTGCATACCGGGGGGAGTCATTCCAGATGTGGAAAGGGTCCTTCCGGATGCCATGGAGGGTACAGGGTGCACCCATCTGCAGGTGGTCGCTCATGTCGGCACCAATGATGTGTGTCGCTATGGATCGGAGGAAATCCTCTCTGGCTTCCGGCGGCTATCTGATTTGGTGAAGACTGCCAGTCTCGCTAGCGGGATGAAAGCAGAGCTCACCATCAGCAGCATCGTCGACAGGACTGACTGCGGACCTTTGGTACAGAGCCGAGTGGAGGGTCTGAATCAGAGGCTGAGACGGTTCTGCGACCGTGTGGGCTGCAGATTCCTCGACTTGCGCCATAGGGTGGTGGGGTTTCGGGTTCCGCTGGATAGGTCAGGAGTCCACTACACGCAACAAGCGGCTACACGGGTAGCAGGGGTTGTGTGGCGTGGGCTGGGCGGTTTTTTAGGTTAGATGGCCTTGGGCAAGTACAGAAAGGGCAACAGCCTCAACGGGTGTGGGGAAAAGTCAGGACATGCGGGGACCAAGCAGCAATCGGTATTGTAATTGTCAACTGTCGAAGCTGCGTTGGTAAAGTACCGGAACTTCAAGCGCTGATAGAAAGCACCGAAGCTGAAATCGTTATAGGTACAGAAAGCTGGCTTAAGCCAGAGATAAATTCTGCCGAAATTTTTACAAAGGTACAGACGGTGTTTAGAAAGGATAGATTGCATGCAACCGGTGGTGGAGTGTTCGTCGCTGTTAGTAGTAGTTTATCCTGTAGTGAAGTAGAAGTGGATAGTTCCTGTGAATTATTATGGGTGGAGGTTACACTAAACAACCGAACTAGGTTAATAATTGGCTCCTTTTACCGACCTCCCGACTCAGCAGCATTAGTGGCAGAACAACTGAGAGAAAATTTGGAATACATTTCACATAAATTTTCTCAGCATGTTATAGTCTTAGGTGGAGATTTCAATTTACCAGATATAGACTGGGACACTCAGATGTTTAGGACGGGTGGTCGGGACAGAGCATCGAGTGACATTATACTGAGTGCACTATCCGAAAATTACCTCCAGCAATTAAACAGAGAACCGACTCGTGGAGATAACATCTTGGACCTACTGATAACAAACAGACCCGAACTTTTCGACTCTGTATGTACAGAACAGGGAATCAGTGATCATAAGGCCGTTGCAGCATCCCTGAATATGGAAGTTAATAGGAATATAAAAAAAGGGAGGAAGGTTTATCTGTTTAGTAAGAGTAATAGAAGGCAGATTTCAGACTACCTAACAGATCAAAAAGAAAATTTCTGTTCCGACACTGACAATGTTGAGTGTTTATGGAAAAAGTTCAAGGCAATCGTAAAATGCGTTTTAGACAGGTACGTGCCGAGTAAAACTGTGAGGGACGGGAAAAACCCACCGTGGTACAACAACAAAGTTAGGAAACTACTGCGAAAGCAAAGAGAGCTCCACTCCAAGTTTAAACGCAGCCAAAACCTCTCAGACAAACAGAAGCTAAACGATGTCAAAGTTAGCGTAAGGAGGGCTATGCGTGAAGCGTTCATTGAATTCGAAAGTAAAATTCTATGTACCGACTTGACAGAAAATCCTAGGAAGTTCTGGTCTTACGTTAAATCAGTAAGTGGCTCGAAACAGCATATCCAGACACTACGGGATGATGATGGCATTGAAACAGAGGATGACACGCGTAAAGCTGAAATACTAAACACCTTTTTCCAAAGCTGGTTCACAGAGGAAGACCGCACTGCAGTTCCTTCTCTAAATCCTCGCACAAACGAAAAAATGGCTGACATCGAAATAAGTGTCCAAGGAATAGAAAAGCAACTGGAATCACTCAATAGAGGAAAGTCCACTGGACCTGACGGGATACCAATTCGATTCTACACAGAGTACGCGAAAGAACTTGCCCCCCTTCTAACAGCCGTGTACCGCAAGTCTCTAGAGGAACGGAGGGTTCCAAATGATTGGAAAAGAGCACAGATAGTCCCAGTCTTCAAGAAGGGTCGTCGAGCAGATGCGCAAAACTATAGACCTATATCTCTTACGTCGATCTCTTGTAGAATTTTAGAACATGTTTTTTGCTCGCGTATCATGTCATTTCTGGAAACCCAGAATCTACTATGTAGGAATCAACATGGATTCCGGAAACAGCGATCGTGTGAGACACAACTCGCCTTATTTGTTCATGAGACCCAGAAAATATTAGATACAGGCTCCCAGGTAGATGCTATTTTTCTTGACTTCCGGAAGGCGTTCGATACAGTTCCGCACTGTCGCCTGATAAACAAAGTAAGAGCCTACGGAATATCAGACCAGCTGTGTGGCTGGATTGAAGAGTTTTTAGCAAACAGAACACAGCATGTTGTTATCAATGGAGAGACGTCTACAGACGTTAAAGTAACCTCTGGCGTGCCACAGGGGAGTGTTATGGGACCATTGCTTTTCACAATATATATAAATGACTTAGTAGATAGTGTCGGAAGTTCCATGCGGCTCTTCGCGGATGATGCTGTAGTATACAGAGAAGTTGCAGCATTAGAAAATTGTAGCGAAATACAGGAAGATCTGCAGCGGATAGGCACTTGGTGCAGGGAGTGGCAACTGACCCTTAACATAGACAAATGTAATGTATTGCGAATACATAGAAAGAAGGATCCTTTATTGTATGATTATATGATAGCGGAACAAACACTGGTAGCAGTTACTTCTGTAAAATATCTGGGAGTATGCGTACGGAACGATTTGAAGTGGAATGATCATATAAAATTAATTGTTGGTAAGGCGGGTACCAGGTTGAGATTCATTGGGAGAGTGCTTAGAAAATGTAGTCCATCAACAAAGGAGGTGGCTTACAAAACACTCGTTCGACCTATACTTGAGTATTGCTCATCAGTGTGGGATCCGTACCAGGTCGGGTTGACGGAGGAGATAGAAAAGATCCAAAGAAGAGCGGCGCGTTTCGTCACCGGGTTATTTGGTAACCGTGATAGCGTTACGGAGATGTTTAATAAACTCAAGTGGCAGACTCTGCAAGAGAGGCGCTCTGCATCGCGGTGTAGCTTGCTGTCCAGGTTTCGAGAGGGTGCGTTTCTGGATGAGGTATCGAATATATTGCTTCCCCCTACTTATGCCTCCCGAGGAGATCACGAATGTAAAATTAGAGAGACTAGAGCGCGCACGGAGGCTTTCAGACAGTCGTTCTTCCCGCGAACCATACGCGACTGGAACAGGAAAGGGAGGTAATGACAGTGGCACGTAAAGTGCCCTCCGCCACACACCGTTGGGTGGCTTGCGGAGTATCAATGTAGATGTAGATGTAGATGTAGATGTGAACATGTGCAAAAACGTAAAGCTGTGAATAGGACAGCTAAGGAAGCATTTAACAAATACGGGGAATTGTTATGCGGCCCATTGAACAAAAGCACTGAGGAAACTTCGGCCAATTGCTGCATATGGAACACAATTTATACGGCGCAGATAACTCAACTTACTAAGAAGATGAGGAAAGAATGAACGGTTTCAAAATGGTTCAAATGGCTCTGATCACTATGCGACTTAACTTGTGAGGTCATCACCCCTCTAGAACTTACAACTACTTCAACCTAATTAACCTGAGGACATCACACACATCCATGCCCGAGGCAGGATTCGAACTTGCGACCGCAGCGGTCCCGCAGTTCCAGACTGTAGTACCTAGAACCGCCCGGCCACACCGGCCGGCGAATGAACGGGAAATGTGGGTATGGAGGAAATTAGAAGATGAGACAAAGGAAGACTGAGTAAGGAACAAAGACGTGTCGAGAAGAGTTAAAAGAACAGAGCCCTTTTTCACATCGTCAGGGAAAAGAAAAGATAAATCGTGTAGGCAAACAGATTGGAATGCCAGTGATGCAACTGGAGGAACGGTAAACGGGAAAGAAAGGGACAGGGAGAAGAAAATACCAACTAATAAACAGTTTCATTTCGGAAAGTGATAACTACGTGGAATTAAATGGGAGAGCGAAAGACATGGGAAGGTGGCCAGCATACACGCCAGACAAAGGAACTGCGTACCGTAGGTGATTAGAACATATTATGTTGACTTAAGTGCTACAGCTTAACAAGGATTAGCCAACCGCGATACCACTCCAGAGTGATGGCTTAAGCGAAAAGCACCTTTAGTTTCATAAAATCTCTTGTCATTATAGGACCACTTACTTTTTTTTATTTGGAGCTGAGTATACCTTCCACTTGACGGTGGTAGGTAAGATGCGGAGCGGCACCGAGAATTACGGCCTGACTTAAGACGAGGGACAGAAAAGAAGCTGGAAGATCTCCCGCTGACTGGCGTAACACAGTCTGACGTGAGCGGAGGGGGAAGCTCAGGGCGCTGCCACTGTGGGACCTGCAAAAACAGCACGAAATGCGAAACAAATTAGGGCCATGAGGGTAGTTTTTTCATCTCCTGATTATGCCCGCGGAAAAAAAGGGGGGAAGGAACTTTCATCTAAGGGGTATGAAAAAATTAGCGGTATTTTTGTGTAATATTTATGGCGTGTAAGAGCTGCGGCGTGTTGGCTCATTAGGCGTAATGGTGAGCGAAGGCCCAGTGGCTGGAAGAGGGTGGGTTCGCGAGCTCTTTCTGCCTGGCAACCGTCCAGGGCGCGGGGCGTCACGGCGGCCGGCGCCGAGGTGCCTCGCCCGGAGGCGCCTACCTGTCTGCTGCTCGGCAGACAGGCGGGCCTCATTACGTTACAATGAGTTAAAGTCACATGTAGAACACGACATGTATCTGAAGTAATAGGTGCATCTGGTTATCTAAATAATGTTGTCTCTCTTGATTTCCTTCTGAACTTGTCTCGGAATGATCAACGGTTCCGACTGACTGCCGTGTCATCCTCAACGAATGGACATCACTGGATGCAGATATGGAGGCACACGTGGTCAGCACACCACTCTACCGGTTGCTGTCTGTTCTAGTGACCGGAGCTGCTACTTGTCAATCGAGTCACTCTTCAATTGGCCTCACAAGAGCTGAATGTACTCTGTTTGCCAGCAGCGCTCGGCAGACATGGATGGTCGCACATCCAAGTGCTAGCCTAGTCAGCAAGCGCTTAACTTTGGCCATCTGAACCGGTGTCACCTTTGCGCCAAGGCCGTTGGAAATCTAAGTAATATGTGACCAAACGTAAATTTTTATATTGATCAATATTGGTTTTGCTTATTACTACTATTGATAATGTTAAAACAGGCAAGACAGAGGGGTTGGACAAAAATGTGTAAACACAGCAGGAAGTACATGCTTGAACATAAATGCAGTTGCTAACTAAGCTTACAGGTCGCGCTGTTTTCTTTGACCACCAACGGTAACCCAATGTCTCCACTACTTTGAAAGTGTCACTCGCGGTCTTTGTAGTTGTTAGTGCATTGTGTTGGAGCTAAGTGAATTCTGACATGGGCAATTTGTTGGTGCTTGCATGATGGGTGATTCCGTAACCAATGTAGTAGATGCGTTTGATGTTTCAACATCTACCGTACATGCGCGTACTGGGTGAGCGGAAAAAAGTCAGCCGCTAAGTCGCAACACGGACGAAGCTGTGTGCTGGGTAATCATGACAGATGATCGTTGAAGAGGACAGTGACGAAAAATAAGAGGACGACAGCAGCAAAAGCTACTGCAGAACTGAATGCTGTATTTGCGAAGACTGTCAGCAACAATTCAACACGAAGGGAGCTCCAGAAACTGGGAAATGCTGGGCAAGCTGGAATTCAGAAGCCATACACCAGAGATGTAAATACCTGTAACAGGAAGAATAAACTCTGGACTACGAAGCAATGGAATAGTTTTATTTGATCGGATGAGTATTGGTTCACATAGTTTCCAACTCCTGGTCGAGTTTACGGCCCAAGAGTGAAACATGGCGTGGGGTTCTGTGGCGATTGGAAGAGGCATATTGGGATATTCATCAGCCCCATGGGTATTCTCCAATATCTCATTTCTACCAAGGATTAAGTGGCCATTTTAGCTGACCATCGTACAAAGTTTGTTCTCCATTCCTGACTCCTTCCAAGACTACAGTGTCCCTGTTCACATAGCTCACATCGTCGAGGAATGATTTTGTGAGCGTGAGGATGAACTGTCGCATTTGCCCTGGCCACCACAATCAACAGATCTCGGTGTTATTGAGTCTTCGTGGAGAGAAGCGTGCGTGATGTCTATCGTTACCTGAACTTACCGCTGCTTTGCAGTAAGGGTGATGTAAGACTCTCTTAAATACTACACATGACCTATATTTATCCATAAATTATTCATTCTTTTCCTACATCATATTAGGCACGGTAACTTATTATGTTTTTGATATTTCCATGTTTTTTGTCCACCCCCTGTAAATATCACTTACGAATAATTATAAACGTAGGCTTGCGCAGCCTTTTCACAGTCAATTAAATTTTTCTGGGTTTGTGACCGCATTCTGAATATGTAAGACTACCGACGTTTCGGTCACTGTTGCAAGTGACCGTCTTCAGGGTGTTTTTGTTTACTGCTGAATGAGAAACCTTTCGTTCTTATATACCTGCAGAGGTGGCTGTTATTTAATTCTGATAGGCCATTAAGGATGATGGGGAGGGATGTTATAGCTTTTGGGACAACTTCTAACACACTCCCTTACATCCTTAACACCCTTTCAGAATTAGGTGACAGCCACGTCTGCTCGTACATAAGCAACAAAGTTTTCTTGCTCAGCAGTAAACAAAACCATCCTGAAGAATGTCACATGCAACAATGACCGATACGTCGCTTGGTTTACATATTGACAATGCGGTCACAAAACCATAAAAAATTTTATTCACATACGAATGAAATCGATAGAAAATAAAGGGAAGGTAAAGCCAAGAACATGATCTTATCGAACAGGAAACGATCGTCGGAGATATTCACCATACAGAAAAGTCAAAATACCACCACGGTGAAACTAAAAGCAAGGGTATCACACTAGGAATGCAAAATGAATCTAGTTGTTAAATGGAAGTAAGAGTACAGACTGGAGAAAAGAATGTATTTAGGGCCTCTAGTAATCAGGAGGAAGTGACTGCTGACACGACAGGAGAAAAATCAGATTTCGAATGTGAAGACTTAGGGGATCCATTATTAGAGTCAATGTTCGCAATAGTTTCGGAAAACTTGGGATCAGACGAGACAGAAGGCACGTGTAACATTACTAGTGAATTTCTAAAAACATTGGAGGAGCAAGACATAAAACGGTTATCGAATTAGTTGTAGAATCTGTTGTTGTTGTTGTTGTGGTCTTCAGTCATGAGACTGGTTTGATGCAGCTCTCCATGCTACTCTATCCTGCGCAAGTTTCTTCATCTCCCTGTACCTACAACAACCGACATCCTTCTGAATCTGCTTAGTGTATTCATCTCTTGGTCTCCCTCTACGATTTTTACCCTCCACGCTGCCCTCCAATACTATATTGGTGATCCCTTGATGCCTCAGAACATGTCCTACCAACCGATACCTTCTTCTAGTCAAGTTGTGCCACAAACTTCTCTTCTCCCCAATGCTATTCAACACTTCCTCATTAGTTATGTGATCTACCCATCTAATCTTCAGCATTCTTCTGTAAGTTGTAGAATCTATGAGACTGAAAACGTACTATCTGACTTTCAGAAGAATATCATCCACACCTAGCCACTGATATTGAAGTCAAAGAAATGTGAGAACTACTGCACCTACAGCTTAAACACTCATGCATTAAAGTTGGCGATAAAAAATAAAGAAGAATGTAAAAGATAACTGAGGAATTGTTTGGCTTTGGAAAAGGCGAAGGCACCGCAGAGAGTGTTCTGACGATGCGCTTGTAGCAGTGGAAGCGAGACATGAAATTCAAGGCACTTTCCTGAGATCTGTCGACCTAGAAAAAGCGTTAGTCGATGTAACATGGTGCAAGGTGTTCGAAATTCTCAAAAAAATATAGCTGTGGGACTGTATACCCTGATGAGCCAAAGTATAATGCTTAGTTGCTTAATGACTTGTTTCTTCGTGTTTGCAATGAAATTTATCACTGATTCTGCATATCAGGAATCAGATAGTTTGTTGGGCGGCTAATTTGCATAGATACGTAGTGATGAGGCCCGAAAATTACCAAGGTGGGTTCCATCAGGCGAATTCGGTCGCCGAAATGTCAACGTGAGTTCACTAACGCTCTTCAAAGCACTGTAGCATGGTTCTGGCTTAGAGACATGGATAATAATACTGCTGAAAGATGACATCGCCGTCGGGGAAGACATGAAGCATGAAAGGATGGCGGTGGTGCCCAGCTGTTAACTTGTCTTCCATTAATACCACAGGTCCCACGCAAGCGCAGGAGAACGTCTCCCATAGCATAATACTACTCCCACCAGCCCGCGTCCGTGAACATTTCGAGCCGCCGTTCATCTCGATGACGGTGTTTGTGGAGACAACCATCGACCTCGTGTATCAAAAATGTGATTCACCCGAAGAGCCAACACGTTTCCACTGATCGACAGTCGAATTGACGATATCGATGGATCGACATGTGAACACGTGGGGGTGGTGATATGGCGCGCGCCGCTATCCTGTGATCTTGTTTAGAGCGCGCGCTATAATAGATTATAGTTCGCTGTTCTGGTGCGGGTGGCGCACCGGTGGTGATTTGCTATTACGTCGCTGACGTGTGTTTGCGGTAGCGGGCGGAAAGCGAGGGGAAAGTGGGTTTCCGGTTATTGGACGGAACGTGAAGTTCGCTCTGCCTGACCTAAGGTTGTTGTGCCTCGCAATATGAGCAAAGTGGTCTGGGGCGGAGACGACTCACCGCTGTGCTGGCCATGCGGTGGTGATTAATTGGAGTCGGCGAACTTGTTCTGCCTGCCTGTCTGATGTGGAGGTCCGGTGGTGTCCTGTGATACTCTGGTCCGGAGACAACTAGTTGCTGAATTTTGGAGTCGTCTGCCAGGTAAGGGTGTGGGCTCGGTTGGCTCGCCTGATTTTCCGCTGGAAGCTCCAGCAGCGGTTTCTGAACTTCATTCTGATGTGGGACGCCGTTGTTGGAAGTTTTTGCTGTGTATGTGTGGCACGTTACGATATTTGTTGCTACTAATTTATTTGCTCAACTGGAGTATCTTTTGGTTATCCCGATGAGTGGGTCGTTGCCCACTCGGTCTGCTCAACACTACCTATGGTGGTGCCTCTTTGTTCCTTTTGAAGGAATTCACGTAGGTGGTTCCTGTTACCTGCTCGGAGCTGCGTTCATGTGTGGTATATTTGGCATTTGATGTGATAGGTAAAGTCTGCCTAAGAAAGGCGGTTTTGGACAGTAGAAGCATAGGGAATTACTGCTGCTTGGTATATGTGGTCTTCTGGGACCTGAACAACACGATCTCATCAATTTGGTTTGTGTAACAGCTTTTAGTGGTATGTTCTGTATTTTTATCTCACTGTGTTATTATTAAATTGGTGGAATAGTGCTGCAGAGCTCCATGTTCAACAATGTGCAATAAACGGTGTGCTCTGAAACACTTGTGCGTGCAATAACATTGCGCTCTTTCGGCAGAAATACCAGAGATCATCATATAGTCTACTTAACAGAGCAGACAAGCCACTGAAGCCCACGTTCTGTGAAGAATCCTATTATTTTTCGCCTAGTGGAAGTTTCAATGTCGTTTTACCTCTTTCCGTATATGCTCAAGACCGTAGCACATAAACATTCGACCAACTTCTTCGTTCTCGCGGTATTCGTTCGTAGACTCTGTCAAAGTCGCTTATCTCAATGGACTTCCCCATTTGCAGCCCGTATCTTGGCTAGGGTGATTCCCCGTCCGTGTCTGCTCCGTTTACTTACTTTTGTTACCGCGTCACGTGCCTGCAACGCCACCAGGAGGCTTCCCGTGTGGCGGTGGGCAGTGGTTATTATGTTTTGGCTTGTAAATGTACAATACATTAATTAACCAAAAGAGAACATTATGACTGGAAGACGAAGAGAGAAGTGCTTGCATTAAACGAGGCGTAATGCAGGGGTGCAGTCTTCCTCCCCTACAGTTCAACGTCTAATATCGAAGAAATAATGAGCAAAATAAAAACGAAGCGCAGATGTGAGTTTACATTCCCTGAGGAAGCGACAGTTTTGATCAGAATTCTCTGGTGATCTGGCTGTCCTCAGTGAAAGTGAACAAGAATTACAGAACCTGTTGAATGGAATGAATAATCTGTTGAATACAGGATACGAACTGAGGGCAAGACAAGGAATGACGGAAAATATAGCATTGAAATTACAGGCCGTGTCAGAGAAGAGGTGAAGGAATGCTTCTCTCTTGGCAGAGAAACAGCGCATGACGGACGTAGCAATGACAATACAACAAACAACAGAACACGGTCAAATAGGGCATTCCTAGCTCAAAATCTATATAAGAAAATGGCTCAAATGGCTCTGAGCACTATGGGACTTAACATCAATGGTCATCAGTCCCCGAGAACTTAGAACTACTTAAACCTAACTACCCTAAGGACATCACACAACACCCAGTCATCACGAGGCAGAGAAAATCCCTGACCCCGCCGGGAATCGAACCCGGGAACCCGGGCGTGGGAAGCGAGAACGCTACCGCACGGCCACGAGCTGCGATCATCTATATGAGACATCCATTTTATTTTGAGGAACACACCTCTGGTAATGTGTAGGACTCCGTGTTGTTTGGAAGTTAATCGTGGACTGCGGAAAACCTGAAAAGAAGAGACTCTAAGGATTTGAGATTTAGCGTCACAGTAGGTTAGCGAAGATTAAATCGAGCGATAAAACAAAAATTAAATTCTCCTCAGAACTGATCGAAAAGGAGAAGAATATGTGAACAACACTGATTAGAAGAAGGAAGAGGATGGTTAGATATGTGTTAAGGCAACAGGGGATAACATCTATTGCACTTGAGGATTCAGTAGAGGAAAAAAAAACTGCGTGGGAATAGGAATTCGTGTATTTACAACTAGTATCAGAGGTCGCTGATCTAAAACACTCAGGTGAAGACGGTGACACTGCAGAGGTAATTGTGTCTGGTAGCTTCAAACCAGTGAGAAGGCTGATGACAAGCCAAAACAAAAAAAGTCATTCAAATTACATGATAAAGATGTAGATGAATAGAAACTTGACTGTAAACAAACTTCTGTAGATACAGCTAAATATCTAATCAGTTAAACTCGAAACTTACATTACTCGGTTTTCTGATAACGGAGCTCTCCCGATTATGGACCCGGTTTTCTCATAACGGAGCTCTCCCGATTATGGTCAGTCTCAGAAGGTACAGCCAACTCCAAGTTTAAAGAAGAAGACGGGTGAAGTGTAGTTCATTTTCATTAAAGGTGATTCTCTGATTATAGGTACAGTGACTTACATAATTATGAACGGAAATTCAGAACCACGCCGGATTCTTCGCTTGCTGACTGTAAGAGAGGAAGAATAAAGACTTTATGATGATAATATTTCCAGCAAATAAAAACAAAACAGTGGATAGTTGTAAGTGAATGGGAAGACTGAAATCATAAAACGGGCAAGTGTATACTAAAAATAATTGCCAACGGTTCGAAGTAAACATTTTATTCAACCAATATTATTTGGTTGTATTCATATTTATATATTCAGTGTTCAGTTCTTATGTTGCTAATAGAAGAACAAACATTCGACATGCCGAACAGTGGTCATACTGTAATCTTAGTGCCCAGTACAATGAAAACTTATTAGTCTCACTGACACATAAGAAAAAAATTATGGGAGTCGGAAGATGGTGTCACTACTAATCGATGAACAACCAAGCAGGAATAAATGAACTCAGGTAAGTCTCTCTTAAATGAAAAAGTTGAAACATATTTTTATGGACTTTTCTTGTTATTTCACAAACACCGATATGCGAATAATCTTTCCCTAATCCCTCTTTTTGTCGAATAGATCCAGTGATTCACAGAAAATTAATTCGTTTGTTTCAGTATTTAAATACACAGCTGTAAAGGCAGGGTGTTTGATTTAATTTGTTACCGAATAATACATCAGAAGCGCTGCCTTGGCGTCATGAAATCTGTCTCCTATTACAACCGACTGCATCTTGCGCCGCCAAGTAATCATACCATTGGCCCCTCTCTCATAGATTCCCCAGTTCTAAATAAAACTCTGTATAAGAAAAGTTCAGCATCACGATGAAATGATCCCTTTGTGTAGATACCAAGGAGAAAGAACAATGTCACGATGCATTCGCCGTTGTCATTTGAAACCTGTGAAATAATCACCTTCGGTTCGTACAGCCACAAATTTAGACAACAAGAGTTACATCTCTGATAGGTTAAGGCTGATAGCTGTGCCCTCTGTTCGAGGTCTCTACGACGTCATCTTTCGGCGAGGCAACGCAAGTTATATATTACCCATGCGATTCTCCACCTACCTCGATATGAACCTTTACGTAGAGTTGAAGTAGGATGAATAAACAAACCTAGTTCAACTCGATGCGCATCCAGGTCAGAGCCGCTGTTGCTACTGAATTTCGCAGCATTTGTACCCCCAAATCATAAATTGTATCTGCTTTCCTGTATAAGGAAAATAAGTAGTATTTAATGGCCAACAGCGCATTAAGGACTCGAGCTAAGCTGCCTGAGCTACTGCTAATGTAGACCACTAGCTTCAATTGGTGAGCATTCGAATCCTCAACAACAAAAATGTGTAAGAAAAGTATCTAATGGAGATAAAACCCATGTTATCTTGCTGTTGTCATTTATGAACATCAAAAGCGATAGATGTATAGTTTACGTTACGGAAGCGAGGATAAATACGTTGTGTAAATGGCTTTAAACTGTTCATGTCGAGGCCTTAGCAACGCTAACAAAAAAGGGAAACTAATATTCGGGAGGAAAACATCGTTTTTAGGGAGGCCAAATGTGGACAGACACAACTCTTGTGAAGGAGGTTTCATTGAGCGAATGTAAAACGAATTAGCCAAAAAGAATAGTTTACCTGTGTAGAAACCATGCTCCTCCAGCTGTAAGGTTTATTTAATTTTTAAGACCTAAATTCTTTTTTTCTCCTGCAAGATTTATCATTAAAGTACTTTCGTAAGCTCTCGTTTATTACCGAAACACGATCACTGTGTGTTATATATTATATGTGCAAGAATATTGTATTTTTATCGAAGCTGAGAATGTGTGAACTGCCCGATCGAGGTGGTCCCACAGATTCTCAATTGGATTTAAATCCGGGGAGTTCGGTGGCCAGCAGAGTATGGTAAACTTTTTCTGGTGCTCTTCTGGCACTGCGAGCTGTGTGACACGTTTCATTGTCCAGCTGGTAGATGCCATCGTGCCCAGAAAAAGCAGACTGCATGTAGAAGTGGACGCGGCTCCCAAGAATAGATGCATGCGAGGGCTATTCAGAAAGTAGGCAACGTCTCTGTCTGATGCCGCTAGGTGGGCGCCGATCGCGTATATTTTGGTATGTGCATGCTCGGCAGCTCAGTCGGCAGCCATCCGTGACAGCGGGAACGTCTCTGCGCATCTGGTTCTTTCGATATTCGAATTTGAAATGTGCGCTGCAATCGAAAATCCCGCCAGTTGTGAGGTGCGATCTGTGATACGGTTTTTGTTGGCAAAAAAACTAAAACCTATAGAAATTTATCGTGAACTGTGCGAAGCGTAAGGAAACAACTTAATGAATGAACGTTCCATCCGGAAACGGTGCATTCGATTTAAAAATGGCCGGAGCAACGTTCATGATGAAGAGAAGGGTGAATTCCCGAGCATTGTGACTGACGATCTTGTCGCTAAAGTTGATGCAACGATTCGTGAAAACTGTCGTTTCACAATAACGGAGCTTTCGCTTTCTTTTCCACAAGTTTCACGGACTTTATTGTTTGAAATTTTCGCTCTAAAGCTTGGCTACCACAAATTTTGTGTGGGATGGGTGCCCAAAATGCTTACAGAGCACCATAAAGAACAGCGAATGGGGGCCATGTTGACATTTCTGGAGGCCTACCACAAACATGGTGATTCATTACTGGATCGAGTCATAACTGGTGACGAGACTTGAGTGAAACACGTCAATTGCGGGACGCAAGTTCCTCCCCCCCCCCCCCCCCCCCCTCCCCAAATTAAGTGTAACACTTCTGACACTAAATGTAACTGGGTTTTCTCTTTTGATGCTAGTCAGTTGTCAGGATGAGCATTACTGCAAAGGGCATTTAATTCTAAAGCATTATGTCAGGGTGAAAAACACTAAATTAATTACTTTATCTTTCTTAACAACATGTGGGTAGGTTGGGTTCTTCCTTGCCTCGGGTATGGGGTAGAATGAAACAGCATTTTCACATAAGATAACTCTTATTGAAAGTTTTGTATAACTGTTTCCTTACTCGATTGTTCTGGCTGGGAGAGCGGCAGCTGTGTCGTATGCGAAGCCTGTACTGCGACAGCGGCGGCGTCTAATTACGCCTGGCGGTCTGTATCTCCTGTCGCCGTCTCGCCCAGTTGACTGGAGACGCGCCTCGTGCGATGGCCCGTTTAATTATTGAGAACGAAGTCGTGCATCGGATGGTGATACCTTGGATGTGGCGTCCCGGTGTTTCTCTTGTCTAAGCGGCCGCGTGAGTCAGTGTTGTGCGTCGGCCGGCGGAGCGGCGCTGCGGGGGAATGCCAGTGTCCCGGACTCGACCAACGGACTCCAGCTTGCCAGTCTTCGGCTGTCCGATCTTCATCCCAGCTCACAGGTGACTGCCGATGTGAGGCCGTCTCCTTCCCGTCCTCACGAGTCACCCGGGTACGTAAAAATCAAATACCTTCTAACTTCTGTCTTCTGGCGGCTATTCCATTACAGCTGCGGACTTCGTGCTTCTGCGTACGATGTAATCTCTTCCTGCATGACGATCTTCAGCTCCGAAACTGAACTGAAAACTACTCTTCTGTCGGGCCCACTGCGTCTCGCGTATTTATTCACTTTAGTTCGCTGGAGGTGAACGACTTCACGGTCATTGCCTCTTCTGTCACATTGAAAATCTTCTCGAAGAATCTTCTTAACGTCGGTCACTGGCGAGGGCCTTTGATCACATGTGACAATTGAGAAACACGTGAGCCGGTCGGGCGATGCCCTGACGGCTAAACCGACAGCGTCCGCTTATGTGGGGAGGGCGATGGCTTCTCCTCAATGTGCTGACTTCTTGGTCATTGGCTTTTCTGTCACTGCTGCTCTGCCTGATGTTTGCCAGTGTGTAATTCTTCCAAACTAAACTAAGTTTTTCATTTATTTTCTAGTTTCTACTTCACTTCACATTGAATTCACTAATTCATTTACCTATCTTAAGTACCACTCAACACAAGAAAATATTTGCAAACCTTGTCAGCCAAAAAATTGACGGCGATAGTGTTTTGGGTTAGGCAAGGTGTGCTTCCTATTGATTTTCTCGAACATGGAGCAACCATAAATTCTGTCTCATACTGTCAAACTTTGCACAGCCTTAGAAGAGCTGTTCAAAACAAACACCGAGGAAAGCTGACGTGCAAAATTTTGTTTTTGCACTACAATGTCCGACCTCTCACGGTAAACCGCACTAAAGAACTCCTTAAGTCATTCAAATGGGAAATTTTCCCTCATACGCCCTACAGCCCCGATCTTGCACCAAGCGACTTTCTCTTGCTTCCCAAGGTGAAGAACTGGCTTGCAACGCAGCACTTTGATGACGACGTGGAACTCCAGAAGGGCGTAACTCACTGGCTGAAGTCTCATGCGGCAGAATTTTACGACGGAGGTCTTTCAAAGCTTGTCCACCGTTATGATAAGCGCCTCGATGTGTTTGGTGACTACGTGGAAAAGTAGTATGTCAGTCGCTCTTTCAGATGTGTATAATAAAATGTATTTCTTATACTTAGTATTTTTTTTTAATGCCAAAACGTTCCCTACTTTCTGAATAGCCCTCTTACTTACGTTGATCCATTTTGCCTTCCAGAATGTCGATATCACCCAGGGAATGTCACGAAACTATTTTGTCACGAATTTGTTAAAGTCGTACGATTATTACATAAAAAAATGTTCCTGCTGAATGTCTCCCTTCAGCTTCTGGCCTCTAAACGCGTAGCGTAAAGCAGAGCGGTGTGGCATTACTTCAGTGGAAAATTTCAAGAATATGCAACGCGCTCTATGCCGTACACTTAACGGAACTTTCACAATGAACAGTGCACGACTTAAGCCAATCACGAACAGCAGACGATGCCTGGCAGAGAGGAAAATGGTGGCCACACTTCCGCTACAGGCCTAGTCCTGAACAGACAGCAGCGCCACGTAGGCTAACGGATTTGGAGCTCCGCCCCAGCCAGCGCCGTGCCTAAATAGAAACTCTTAACCTACTTCTCAAGGCAGTTAACGAAGGTGGGATTAAAACACAGTTTAATCAGGAATGTACCCTCGGCGCGGCGCAAGTTGCTCCCCGCTTCCGCAAGTCCCTGGAGCTCGCAATAATCACTCTTTCGCCTACTCCATCTTCCCACATTTTCATAATGGGCTATAATTCCATCAAGGAGAGCCCAAGACGCACCCCCTCCTCCCCCTCGGGCCCACTGAAGCGACTTGGAGCACTGCCATTAATTAGTGCTATTGTTCTACCGAGAATTCAGATAATGAGGCACACCGAGTAGTGGCAAGCCCGCGTGGGCGGCGAGCAGTACTTAGCGGGTCGGCTGTCGGAAGACGCCCGGCGCTCGGCTGCCGTCTTACGCGAGTTTGAGCTAATTAGAAGGCAACGGGATCGGAGGGGGGAGGGGTGGGGGAAGGGCTGCGGTAAAAATGGCGCCTCGGGCGCGGTGGGACTTTTATGGCGGCGCAATTGAAGACCGGCCGGCAGCGCCACGGGGCGCACGGTTTTATTACTGCAAAGGGTTGAGATTTCCATTAAGCCCATGAAGGCACTTCTGGCAACTGGCCCCGCTGGGACCATTAACAGTTTTAACGGAAACTAGTACTGGCGCACGCGTTTCGCAAAATTTCCCCGTCGGAGGGCTCCGTAGCATCGGGGAGCATAAAGGCAATCACGTGCTTAGAATGAGGACGCCTCTGTCTCAGATTGTTCGCTAACAAGGCCGCCCTTACAGACCATACTATACTCTCTCAGGAGGAGTGTGCTCATTCTTCAAACTTCTTTGCAGACTGAAACTCTGTGCCTACTAGGACTCGAATTCGGACCTTTCCTTTTGCGACCAGTGCTCTTACCTACTGAGCTAACCACCTACGGCTTACGAGGCGTCCTCACAACTTTACGTACCTCTCTCCTAGCAGGTAGGCACTGTCGGGAATAAAGCTGTGAGAGTGGTTCGTAAGTCGTGCCTTGCAGGTAAGTACAGGCGGGAGGTAAATACACTGACGGAAAAGAAATCGCAGAGCCAAAATTTAATTAATGTGGAGTAATCACATTACGATAATGCATTTGTCAAGGTAACATATTTGATTGACTAACATTGCAAAATCAGATGTTAATGTAACGGTGAAATAAGCTATTGGAAATGTGAAATCTACATCTACATATACAGGGTGCTACAAAAAGGTACGCCCAAACTTTCAGGAAACATTCCTCACACACAAATAAAGAAAACATGTTATGTGGAGATGTGTCCGGAAACGCTCAATTTCCATCTTAGAGCTCATTTTAGTTTGTTCTTCCACCTACGCTCAATGGAGCACGTTATCATGATTTCATACGGGATACTCTACCTGTGCTGCTAGACCATGTACCTTTACAAGTACGACACAACATGTGGTCCATGCACGATGGAGCTCCTGCACATTTCAGTCGAAGTGTTCGTACGCATCTCAGCAACAGATTCGGTGACCGATGGATTGGTAGAGGCGGACCAATTCCATGGCCTCCACGCTCTCCTGACTTCAACCCTCTTGACTTTCATTTATGGGGGCATTTGAAAGCTCTTGTCTACGCAACCCCGGTACCAAATGTAGAGACTCTTCGTGCTCGTATTGTGGACGGCTGTGATACAATACGCCATTCTCCAGGGCTGCATCAGCGCATCAGGGATTCCATGCGACGGAGGGTGGATGCATGTATCCTTGCTAACGGAGGACATTTTGAACATTTCCTGTGACAAAGTGTTTGAAGTCGCGCTGGTACGTTCTGTTGCTGTGTGTTCCCATTCCATGATTCATGTGATTTGAAGAGAAGTAATAAAATGAGCTCTAACATGGAAAGTAAGCGTTTCCGGACACATGTCCACATCACATATTTTCTTTCTTTGTGTGTGAGGAATGTTTCCTGAAAGTTTGGCCGTACCTTTTTGTAACACCCTGTATACTCCGCTAGCCACCAAGCGGTGTGTGGCAGAATGCACAATTCGCGCCAAAGTCAACTTCACCCCCCCCCCCCCCCCCCCCCTCCATCTGTTCCACTCGCGGATCGCGCGAGGGATAAACGACTGTCTGAACGCCTCAGTACGTGCTCTTACTTCCCTTACCTATGAATGGTGATCATTGAGCGATTTGAAAGTTGGTGGTAATAATATATGCTCTACATCCTCGGCGAAGGTTGGATTTCGGAATTTAGTGAGCAGCCCCTTCTGTTTAGCGAGTCGTCTATCTGCAAGTGTGTCTCACTTCAAACTTTCTATGAGATATGTAACACTCTCGCGATGGCTAAATGTACCAGTCACGAATATTGCCACTCTTCTTTGGACCTTCTCAATCTCTTGAATCAGACCCAGCTGGTAAGGGTACAATACAGACGAACAATACTCTAAGACTGGACGAACTAACGTATTGTAAGCTATTTCCTTTGTTGAAGGACTGCATCGCTTCAGAATTCTACCAATAAACCGGAATTTGGAGTTGGCCTTGCCCGTTACTTGTGTAATCTAATCATTCCATTTGAGATCATTTCGAATAGTCACACCCAGATTCTTGACTGATGTTAACGCTTCCAAAGACTGATCGTCTACTTTGTTCTCATACATTAATGGGGATATTCGCAGTAGGTTACACTTACTAATACTGAGAGATAACTGCCAGTCATTACACCACGCATTTATCATCTGCAAATCCTAATTGATTTGTTCTCAACTTTCGTGGTGGTGGTGGTTAGTGTTTAACGTCCCGTCGACAACGAGGTCATTAGAGACGGAGCGGAAGCTCGGGTTAGGGAAGGATTGGGAAGGAAATCGGCCGAGCCCTTTTAAAGGAACCATCCCGGCATGTGCCTGAAACGATTTAGGGAAATCACGGAAAACCTAAATCAGGATGGCCGGAGACGGGATTGAACCGTCGTCCTCCCGAATGCGAGGCCAGTGTGCTAACCACTGCGCCACCTCGCTCGGTCCAACTTTCGTGTGATACTACTTTCCTGTAGGCTACAGAATCATCGGCAAACAGTCTAAGGCCGCTGTCAATACCATCAACCAGATCGTTTATGTAAATCGTAAAACGCAGAGGATCTATTACGCTGCCCTGGGGCACACCTGAAGTTACTCTTGTTTCTGTTGAAGTTACCCCGTTCAGAACGACATACTGCTCCCTGTCTGTTAGAAAACTTTCTACCCAACCGCATATGTCATTGGATAGACCGTAAGCGCGCGCTTTTTGTAGCAAGCGACAGTGCGGAGCTGAGTCGAACACCTATCGAAAGTCGAGAAATATGGCATCAACCTTGGAGCCGGTATCTAGAGCGCGTTGTAAATCATGCACAAAGAGGGCCAGCTTGACTCGCATGACCCCTGTTTCCTAAAACCGTGCTGGTTTCTGTAGATGACCTTCTCAGAGTCTAGAAAGGTCATTATGTCTGAACATAAAATAAGTTCCATGATTCTACAACAAATCGATGTCAGTGAAATTAGCCGGTAATTATGTGCATCCGATTTTCTACCCTTTTTATAGACTGCTATGACCTGGGCCTTCTTCCAGTCCCGTAGAACTTTCCTCTGTTCCAATGATCTCTGATATAGGAGGGATAAGAATGGTGCTATATTTGTAGCTTAGTCAAGATAAAATCTTACGGGGATACCGTCTGGGCCACATGCCCTTCTGGCGTCTAAGGATCTTAACTGTTTTACAATCCCAGATACACTAAACACTATGTCAGCCATCATTTCGTTGCGGATATATTAATAACCGGTGTAATAGCCAGAATGATGAATGCAAGTATGCAAACGTGCATGTGTTGTAAAGGTGCCGGATGTCGATATGCGGAATGGAATTCTATGCCTGTTGCAGTTGGTCGGTCAATAAATGGACGGTTAACGCTGAGAATAACGCTGGAGTTGACGTCTGATGATGTCCAGGGTGTGCTCCGTTGGAGGCAGGTCTGATGATCGAGCAGACCAAGGCAACCATGTCGGCACTCAGTAGAGCATGTTGGGCTACAACAGCGGCACGTGAACGAACGTTAAACTGTCTGGAGACACCCTGGGACTGCTGTTCACGAATGGCAGCGCAACGAGTTGAATCAGAAGACTGCTTAAAAATTTAGAGTCAGCATGCGTGGGTTAACCACAAGAGTGTTCCTCCCGTCATACGAAATCGCACCGGGAACCATAACTCCAGGTTTAGATCCAATGTGTCTAGCGTGCAGATATGTTGGCTGCCTGTCCCCAACCTACCTCCTTCTAACCAACACACAGTCATCACTGGCACCGAGGCAGAACTAGCTTTCATCAAAAGCACAACAGACCCTGCACTACAATGAGCTCTCGCTTGACGCCACTGGAGTCGCAAATGGCGGTGGTTTGGGGTCAGGGCTATGCACGCTACAGGCCGTCTGACTCGGAGCTGTCCTCGAAGTAACCGATCTGTGGCAGTTCGTCGTGCCACTGTGGTGCCAACTGGTGTTCAAATTGCTGCTACGGATGCAGTACGATGCGCCAGAGTCATACGTCAAACACGGTAGTCTTACCTCTCGGTAATGCCACGTGGCCGTCGGGTGGCCGGTTTTCTTGCGATCTTACATTTTCGTGTCCACCTCTGCGAGCAGTCATGTGCCATCGCTACGTTCCTGACAAGTTTTTGTACAATACCGCCGAAGGAGCATCCAGCTTCTCTTAGCCCTATTACACGACCTCGTTCAAACTCAGCGGTGCGTTAATAATAGCGTCTTTGTTGCCTTAATGTCGTTCTCCACTAACATTAGTTCACCACGTCGAATACCAAAGACAGCTAACACTAATGATCGTTATAGTGCGTATCTAAATTAAACATGACCTGCATCCGTACACTGGCCCTAATAGCGCCACTCGTAAGCGACTGGCGCGAAATCTGAACTGACAACATCTTCCTGATGTAGACACACGCATGCCAACTTTCGTTAATGTGACACAACTCCTTCTTGGTGTTCCGATCTCTCCCGTCAATTGTATGTGAGGGTCTCCATAGCTCAGTCGATAACAGCGCTGCAAACGAAAACTGAGGAGGAGAGATGTTATGGAAAGAAAAGGCTGTGAAGTGGCAAACGTGAGTCATGTTTGGACAGCTCTGTTGTGTTAGTATTGCCTTCAAAAGAAGTGGCTCCGTTTTAGAGTTCCGCCGTATTACAGTTTTGCTCTGTCAGAAAGTTTTAAAACAGTCCCCTAGATTAAGGCCAAGTTGTTTCTGTGGTGTGACCGCCAGACACCACACTTGCTAGGCAGTAGCCTTTAAATCGGCCGCGGTCCGTTAGTATACGTCGGACCCACGTGTCGCCACTATCAGTGATTGCAGACCGAGCGCCGCCAAACGGCAGGTCTAGAAAGTCTTCCTAGCACTCGCCCCAGTTGTACAGCAGACTTTGCTAGCGATGCTACACTGACAAATACGCTCTCATTTGCCGAGACGATAGCATAACCTTCAGCTACGTCATTTGCTACGACCTAGCAAGGCGCCATTACCAGTTATATTGAGATTATAATTATGTTTCATCAAGAGCGATGTACACCAATTATGGATTAAAGTTAAATATTATACCAGTTACCTCCTGTTTTGCTAGTCTTATTTCTCTGACCTGTTCCAGACCTCACGCCAGCCTGCGTGAGCTTAAACGCGTGCCTTTCGGCTACCTGTCATAGTGGATTGGCTGTCTGGCCAGTCCACTACAGTTTCAGCACAGTATCCTTCGTTAGCGAATAATCAATTCTGGAAACAATCCACTAATATATCTTGTCTTCTTGGATTCCTAAACCGGCTTGGTATGTAGACGAGATCCAGGGAAGTTTGGAAGGCAATGCGTCGCATTTCCTGAAACTCGAAATGTGGGGAAATTTTCTCTGTTTCCTTGGTTAAATCGGCTTCCCAGGAATTAGTCCATGACGTAGGATATATTTGTGTACCTGATTTACGCGTTGTATTGTGAGATACATCCTAAAAGGTTACGGAGATGTAGTTCATCGATTTCTAAAGTAAATTACTTTAATATGTGAGTGAATGGAGACCCCAATTAACAATCAACCGTTACACGATCGACAGCTCGTGCCACGTTCCTGGAAAAAAAAAATGTTTGGCGAGAGGGGGCGCGGCACGTCTGCAGTGGGCGCAATTGAGACGTTTTTTAGGGTTGAGCAGTGTGTGAAGCGGTATGGACAGCGCAAGTCTACGGGGCAACGGCCGGAGGTTTGTTCTGCTGCTCTTATGACTTTCGATTTGGTCTTGCTGAACATCTTCTGGGCGCTGGGGTCCTGCACTGTATAAAGCTTTGTGTAGGGAAAGTATGGCAATCCTTTTCCCCTGCGTTTGCTGCCGTCCGCAGTTCAGGACTGGCTGAAACCGCGCCACGCGACATTAGTATGTGTGAGCATAGAAAGTGTTGTGTATGTTCGAAGCCTCAGTGCTGTCCCATTAACACAAGAAACATCGAAATTTGGTAAAGCCACCTTGCTGACCAAGGAGCATGCGTGTTACTTTTGGATCGCCACATATCATCCAACTATGAGCAGAATAGCCTGCTTTATTTAGCATTATTTCTAGGTTTTCACAGCTTTCTTTCATATGTACAGAATGTCTAACAGGTATAGATGCATACACGTTACCAATGTGTAATAAAGCAGCCTTTAAACTAATTATGGATGAATCAATAAACAGCCTCCAGTCTTCCTTTTTGTATTAAATATCAGGCTCCTTCAATAGACTGAACAGTACACTAATCACATTCTTGTTGAAAAAACTAGGAAAATTGCTGCTCTCTCTTTCTATACATGTATATGCTGGTTCCAACTGCCAATAAGTTCTTTCAGCTTTTTCTTTCGTTAAGCCCGGATCCTTTACCAAATCGTTAAGTTCGGTATGAGTCAACGATTTGGGCTCTAGACCTTCTGTATTACAATGGAAATCATCATTATCTAGTTCATTTAAATCAGATCATAATAAGAAAATACTTGTGTTGGAATAGAATTTAAATCATCTGGTGGTTCAGGAACCGGCAAATCTACACCATGCCTTACTGGTCGGATGGCGGACGGAAGGTTAGGGTAGCTTATTACCTTCTTCTTTTTCGAATTATGACCAGTAATATCAACACCGCAAAAGTAGCAATCATCAGAATGATTTCTTAGCTCCCTCCATATCATAGGAACAGGAAATCTAACTGCTTTTTTTCTCCTTTTTGGACAATTTTCTCAGATCTTCGACATACACAAAGCATACGTTAGGCAGCACCCAAGATTTATCTTGATCACAAAGTTTAGATCCAAAGTATGATAGATAAAGCTTTTTCACAAAGTATGTAATATTTCTTCGATGTTTAAAATTCACCACAAATATAACAAAAGCTATCAGCAGAGTTTCTACAACCACGATTAGACATTGCACTGGGCACATATACAGGAAACGGAAAGCGAGGTTAGGTTGACAGTAAACAAAACACCATGTGTTAACACAAAAATAGAATCGCCTTTTTTTGCCAGAAAATGTTTTTCAGCAGTGCTACCAACGTTCACCTCCTTTTCAAATTATTTTAACTTTATAAAAGCTGTTAAATTCTTTTAAAAAATCGCTTAATTTAAAAAATTTAACTCTAAAATGTGATGAAATTGTGGGTGATACAGATTTTTAAGTATCATATTTGGATACTAGGTCTAGGGGTAGCGTCTTTGATTCATAATCAAAACGTCTTCGGTCCTGGGTTCGATCCCTGCCACTGCCTAAATTTTGATAAATAATCAGCCGAAGACTTCCGGCATAAGAAGTCAGCCTCATTCTGCCAACGGCCTTGTCAAAGAGGGCGACTGGAATGCAGTTGTAGGGGAAGGAGTAGAAGAAACGATTACAGGAGAATATGGGCTTGGGACAAGGAATGAAAGAGGAGAAAGACTAATTGAGTTCTGTAACAAGTTTCAGCCAGTAACAGCGAATACCCTGTTCAAGAATCACAAGAAGAAAAGGTATACTTGGAAAAGGCCGGGAGATACGGGAAGATTTCAATTAGATTACATCATGGTCAGACAGAGATTCCGAAATCAGATACTGGATATAGACTCAGATCACAATATAGTAGTGATGAAGAGTAGGCTGGAGTTCAAGGCATTAGTCAGGAAGAGTCAATACGCAACGAAGTGGGATACGGAAGTACTAAGGAATGACGAGATACGTTTGAAGTTCTCTAACGCTATAGATACAGCAATAAGGAATAGCGCAGTAGGCAGTACAGTTGAAGAGGAATGGACATCTCTAAAAAGGGCCATCACAGAAGTTGGGAAGGAAAACATAGGTACAAAGAAGGTAGCTGCGAAGAAACCATGGGTAACAGAAGAAATACTTCAGTTGATTGATGAAAGGAGGAAGTACAAACATGTTCCGGGAAAATCAGGAATACAGAAATACAAGTCGCTGAGGAATGAAATAAATAGGAAGTGCAGGGAAGCTAAGACGAAATGGCTGCAGGAAAAATGTGAAGACATCGAAAAAGATATGATTGTCGGAAGGACAGACTCAGTATACAGGAAAGTGAAAACAACCTTTGGTGACATTAAAAGCAACGGTGGTAACATTAAGAGTGCAACGGGAATTCCACTGTTAAATGCAGAGGAGAGAGCAGATAGGTGGAAAGAATACATTGAAAGCCTCTATGAGGGAGAAGATTTGTCTGATGTGATAGAAGAAGAAACAGGAGTCAATTTAGAAGAGATAGGGAATCCAGTATTAGAATCGGAATTTAAAAGAGCTTTGGAGGACTTACGGTCAAATAAGGCAGAAGAGATAGATAGCATTCCATCAGAATTTCTAAAATCATTGGGGGAAGTGGCAACAAAACGACTATTCACGTTGGTGTGTAGAATATATGAGTCTGGCGACATACCATCTGACTTTCGGAAAAGCAACATTCACACAATTCCGAAGACGGCAAGAGCTGACAAGTGCGAGAATTATCGCACAATCAGCTTAACAGCTCATGCATCGAAGCTGCTTACAAGAATAATATACAGAAGAATGGAAAAGAAAATTGAGAATGCGCTCGGTGACGATCAGTTTGGCTTTAGGAAAAGTAATGGGACGAGAGAGGCCATTCTGACGTTACGGCTAATAATGGAAGCAAGGCTAAAGAAAAATCAAGACACTTTCATAGTATTTGTCGACGTGGAAAAAGCGTTCGACAATGTAAAATGGTGCAACCTGTTCGAGATTCCGAAAAAAGTAGCGGTAAGCTATAGGAAGAGACGGGTCATATACAATATGTACAACAACCAAGAGGGAATAATAACAGTGGACGATCAAGAACGAAGTGCTCGTATTACGAAGGATGTAAGACAAGGCTGTAGCCTTTCGCCCCTACTCTTCAATATGCACATCGAGGAAGCAATGATGGAAATAAAAGAAAGGTTCAGGAGTGGAATTAAAATACAAGGTGAAAGGATATCAATGATACGATTCGCTGATGACATTGCTATCCTGAGTGAAAGTGAAGAAGCATTAAATGATCTGCTGAATGGAATGAACAGTCTAATGAGTACACAGTATGGTTTGAGAGTAAATCGGAGAAAGACGAAGGTAATGAGAAGTAGTAGAAATGAGAACAGCGAGAAACTTAACATCAGGATTGATGGTCACGAAGACAATGAAGTTAAGGAATTCTGCTACCTAGGCAGTAAAATAACCAATGACGGACGGAGCAAGGAGGACATCAAAAGCAGACTCGCTATGGCAAAAAAGGCATTTGTGGCCAAGAGAAGTCTACTAATATCAAATACCGGCCTTAATTTGAGGAAGAAATTTCTGAGGATGTACGTCTGGAGTACAGCATTGTATGGTAGTGAAACATGGACTGTGGGAAAACCGGAACAGAAGAGAATCGAAGCATTTGAGATGTGGTGCTGTAGACGAATGTTGAAAATTAGGTGGACTGATAAGGTAAGGAATGAGGAGGTTCTACGCAGAATCGGAAAGGAAAGGAATATGTGGAAAAACCCCTAAGGAGAATGGACAGGATGATAGGACATCTGCTAAGACATGAGGGAATGACTTTCATGATACTAGAGGGAGCTGTAGAGGGCAAAAACTGCAGAGGAAGACAGAGATTGGAATACGTCAAGCAAATAATTGAGGACGTAGGTTGCAAGTGCTACTCTGAGATGAAGAGGTTAGCACAGGAAAGGAACCCGTGGCGGGCCGCATCAAACCAGTCAGTAGACTGATGACAGAAAAAAAAAAATTTGAATTTCCCACCCTAACAGCATAAGAATAAGGTATTTTCAGCAAAAAAGTTTTTCCTTCTTTGCCCTGTGTTACAGTTTCAGATAAAATGCTCAATTTATTGAAGAGAAAGTGCGTCACAAATTGAGAAAGTCAATAACGCGTTGGTCCACCTCTCGCCTTTAAACAAGCCGTTATTCGGCTAGCCATTGACTAATAGATCTGTTGGATGTCCTTCTCGGGGATACTGTGCCAAATTCAGTCGAGCTGGCGCGTTGGATCTTCAAAATCCGGAGTTGGTTAGAGAGCTCCAAACATTCTCAGTTAGGGAGAGATGCGGAGACTTTGCTGACTAAGGTAGTATATGACAAGTACGAAGACAAGCAGCAGAATATCTCGCTTTGCTGAAATGTAAGCCCAGGATGTCCTTCCTTGAAGGGCAACAAATTTGGGCGTAGGATATTGTTAAGGTACCGCTGAGCTATAAGGATATCGCGGTTGACAATCGAAGAGGTTCTTCTATGGAAAAGAATGGTACCCCAAACCATCACTCCCGCTTGTCGGGGCGCATGTCGAGCAAGAGTCATGTAGGTACCCAACCACGGCGAGTGTACATAATAAAATAAATTGAAAGGCCTTTTCCTTGCAACATATACGCGAGTATTTATTTATATTCCAGACTCATTTCACCTTTCTACAGGCCACGAGCGTGATTTATGCACGACGTGGCACCAGCCCATTTTCTACGGATTGTGCGACGGTACCTCGCCGCAAATTGTATGAACGATGTCTTGCTTGAGGAAATGGCGTAGCATGGCCTCCATGTTCACCTCTCTTCAGTTCTTTGGATTTCTGTTTATGGCTACTTTTAAAGGCATGTCTCCTCCTGCACAAAAGAAATTGGGAATGACATGACAGATTGTCCCGTATCTCAACAGGTGTTGGTTTCACGACATAAAGTTATAGCACCTTTCATCAATATTTGCCAACGACCTTGCCGCAGTGGTAACACCTGTTCCCATCAGATCATCGAAGTTAAGCGCTGTTGGACTTGACTAGCACCTGGATGGGTCACGTTACGGGTCTGCGAGTGCTGTTGGCAAGCTTGGTGCACTCAGGCTTTGTGAGGACAATTGAGGATCTACTTGACTGATAAGTTGCGGCAACGATCACGAAACTGACAGCGCCCGGGAGGGCGGTGTGCTGATCACATGCCTCTTCGTATCAGCATTCTGTGACGCCTAAGGGCTGAGGATGACTCGGTGGCCGGTCGATACTGTTGAGCCTTCAAGGCCTGTTGAGACGGTGTTTGTTTGTTCATCAATATTTGATCAACAGTAGTTCCTGCAGGAGCATGTGACGTGTGACACTTTTTTAAACACCTGTGTCGAAATGGTACATCTGAACGGAAAAGCCAAAAAAGGTGTAATGATACAGATAATCTGCGAAGACTGTGTCGGTAAACAGCAGTGTGAACTGACGCCAAACTGAGTTAGACGTCGTTGTTGGCCAACGAACGCGTGTAGTTGCAGCTACACTGGCTGTTTCCGCCACTTAACACTTGCTAGAAAACTAAAAGTATGAGCTTGTTGAAGTGCATGTTGTGACAAAGCTTTGGAGAAATAATATGAAAGGTACTACAGCTGAAAGCTTGAGATAAGAAGTGCAGCGAAATTAGCGAGCCTCGCGTTCTTTATGCCAAGTAAATTTGTTGTGCATCATCGACTACGATTGTTACAACAAACAGACTCTAAATGTAGTTCCATAATAAGGAATGGGCGCATAACAAAGAATTTCTATCAAAACTCACACACTGAGTATTCGGAAGGTATTTAAAAATATACTTTACTTTTTTAGAGTCATCAGTTTTATGATTGGTTTGATGCGGCCCGCCGCGAATTCGTCTGCTGTGTGAACCTCTCCAGCTCAGAGTAGCGATTCCAGCCTTCGTCCTCAGTTATTTGCTGGATGTATTTCAGTCTCTAGTTTACCGTCTGCAGTTCCCTATAGTACCAGGGAAGTTATTCCCAGATGTCTTGTCCTCCCATCCCGTCCTGTTTTTCCCGTATACACATTCCCTCACCTGCTCTTTGGAGAACTTCCTCATTCCTTAATATCAGCCTGTCATTTTCAATATTCTTCTGTAGCACCACATCTCAAATTCTTCGATCCTCTTTTGTTCCGGATTTCCAACAATCTGTGTTCGTTACCAAACAATGCTGCTTACAGAAATTTCTTCCTCAAATGAAGGCCTATGTTTGAAGCTAGTATATTTCTCTTTGCAGGGAATGCCATTTGTGCCAGTGCTAATCTACTTTTTATATCTTCCTCGCTCTGTCCACATGGGTTACATTGCTACGCTATGTGATCAAAAGTATCCGGACACCTGGCTTAAAATAATTTAAAAGTTTGTTGCGCCCTCCATCGGTAATGCTGGAATGAAATATGGCGTCGGCCCACGCTTAGCCTTGATGACAGCTTCCACTCTCGCAGGCATTCGTTCAGTCCGTTGCTGGAAGGTTTCTTGGGGAATGGCAGCCCATTCTTCACCGAATGCTGCACTGAGGAGAGGCCGGCTGGTGTGGCCGAGCGGTTCGAGGTGCTTCAGTCTAGTACTGCGCGACCGCTACGGTCGCAGGTTCGAATCCTGCCTCGGGCATGGATGTGTGTGATGTCCTTAGGTTAGTTAGGTTTAAGTAGTTCTAAGTTCTAGGGGACTGATGACCTCAGATGTTAAGTCCCATAGTGCTCAGAGCCATTTGAACCATTTTTGAACTGAGGAGAGGTATCGATGTCGGTCGGTGAGGCCTGGTACGAAGTCGGCGTTCCAAAACATCCCAAAGGCGTTTTATAGGATTCAGGTCAGGACTCTGTGCACGCCAATCCATTACAGGGATGTTATTGCGCAGCAACCACTCCGCCACAGGCAGTGCATTATAAACAGGTGATCGATCGTGTTGAAAGATGCAATCACCATCCCTGAATTGCTTTTCAACAGTGGGAAGCTAGAAGGTGCTTAAAACATCAGTGTAGCCCTGTGCTGTGATAGTGACACGTTAAACAACAAGGGGTGCAAGCCCCCTCCATAAAAAGCACCACCACACCATAACACCACCGCCTCCGAATTTTACTGTTGGCACTACACACTCTGGCAGATGACGTTCACCGCGAATTCGCCATACCCATACCCTGTCATAAGGTCGCCACATTGTGTACCGTGATTCGTGCCGAACCACTACGTTTTGCCTCTGTTCAATCGTTCAATGTTTACGCTCCTGACACCACGCGAGGCGTCGTTTGGCATTTACTGGCGTGACGTATGGCTAATGAGGAGGTGCTCGACCATGAAATCCAATTTTTCTCAACATGCTACTTGCAGTGGACCCTGATGCAATTCGGAATTCCTGTGTGATGGTCTGGATAGATGTTTGCCTATTATACGTTACGACCCTCTTCAACTGTCGGCGGTCTTTGTCAGTCAACAGTCTCCTGCGAGAGCTTCTGTTAAGTTTGGAAGGTATGAGACGAGGTACTGGCAGAAGTAAAGCTGTGAGGACGGGGCGTGAGTTGTGCTTGGGTAGCTCAGTTGGTAGAGCACTCGGCAAATGTCCCGAGTTCGAGTATCGGTCCGGCACATAGTTTTAATCTGCCAGGAAGTTTCAAGTTCTTCGTTATTTTTTCCCCTCCATTCGAAAAGACAAACCTCTTGCTAACGTAGCTTAAATTTATCACTTCCGAAAAGAGGCACTTTAATTTTTAATTAGCGTTTCAGTCGTTGGTAATATACAGACTCAAAAATGTCTGCGCATTACAACATTTTAACGCATTCAACTGCTGGTATCTGCGCGCACGATAACCTGATTGGCTAATTTCAGTGCTAAATAACTCCGAAACGGCGCAACGTATCGAATTTTGTTCTTAAGAATTATTTCGAAACACAAACTTCTCTGCAACAACGTTACAAGGTTCTCAGACTTTTCTGACCATCTATTTGTACCCTGATTGCTTACATCAATATTAGTAGAACCTTCTCAGATACTCAAACTAATTTTGGTAGAAAATATTTAATGTAGTCCCTGTTAAATTGAGAAACTTTCTCAGTGAAAATTAAATGTAGAAGGCCATTTGTCATGGCTTTGTAGCTAAATTTCACTAAATTACGAAGAAATCGTTCTAACACAGTGATATAAAATCTTGGTCATTGGTTTCATTATCGTGCCGTTTATATGTGTTACACATGCTTTATTGTCTCCGCAATGAGACATACATTTATCTAATTTTACTGTTCAGCATTGTATAACTGTAGTGCTTGTAACTCTTATTCATTTATTTGCCTATATGAACGTAGTTCTTGGCTGTGATTCTAGTCAGTGAAACACAAAAGCACTCCGTCTTCAGGCCACAGCTTGCCCATCGGGACTATCTGACCGCCGTGTCAACCTCAGCTGAGGATGCGGATAGGAGAGGCGTGTGGCCAGCATACCGCTTTCCCGGTCGCTAGGGTGGTTTTCTTTGATCAGAGCCGCTACTATTCGGTCGAGTAGCTCCTCAATTAGCATCACGAGGCTGAGTGCACCCTGAAAAATGGCAACAGCGCATGGCGGCCCGGATGGTCACCCATCCAAGTGCCGGCCACGCCCGACAGCGCCTAACTTCGGTGATCTGACGGGAACCCGGTGTATCCACTGCAGTAAGCATGTGTGTCATGTAAGTTCCTTTCGTTATGTCAGCTGGTTTCGACCAATCAGGAAACAGGGTGGATTTTCGTTGCTACAGTGTTTAGGCGTCGAGAGAACTTTAAATATGATGGATACCTGGTGTCTGTATTGTTTACGTCTCAGAAAGCGTCACACTACTGTATTGTAAAGCCAGTGCCCATGATACTTTAATACTTTAATCCGCATGGTTTTAAAATTCCATGGATTCATGTAAAAATTATTCTTTCGTTTTATATTTCTTGCTTTTGTTTATTCCGACATCTTAGGCTCAGTCCAGTAGCAATGTGTCAGGTTTCCTGCTTCTCCTCCTTTTTTTTCAACTTTTTTCATTAGATTCTGGCTACATTTGAAAAATATTTTTTTTCTTGCAATTTTACACAATACATTTACTTGTGGTAGAAATGGTACTAGAGTTGACCGTGTTCTGTTACAGGTTTAAAATTAATATGTTCATGGCTACATGGTCTGGACGATTATTTAGAAACGACTCAATTACTTGCTTGTAACTGACTGTGGCGCACGTACAAATGGGGGCAGAACAGAAGGCAAGAACGTTACACACGGTCGTAAGATTTCTTTATCTCTGGAGACAGGAAGAGAGAAGATCTACGTAAGTTGAGTTGTTGGTATAGGAGTAGCATTAGGGGTAGGATAAAATTGTCATGGATCCTAAGCGACAGTGGGTAATGAGGAGTGGAAAATGTTGTTCAGCGAGTTTATGGATCCCTTCGGAGACTCTGCACTCAGTGACCTTGATGACGCTTGAAGCAAAGTTGACGATTGGTAGGAATAGCTACCTGTATCAGGTCTTCCACGGCTTGGAGCAGAAGCTGGTGCGAAATTCTGTGATACACCGGCAGCTGAAAAAGTAAAGGCTTCTTTTCTGCTGCTTGTGTACTGACATTAGTGATATAAAAATGAGAGGCATCTACTTCAATGTTGTCTTCTTGCGTCTGCTGTGTTCGTTCGATGAATGGTGGTATTCGTGGAGATTTCAGAGCGTGTACACACTCAGAAATAATTTTTTTTTACTCTAAAGAGGTTATTTGCAGACTGCAGCTATAGTGTAGAAAATCACAAGAGAGAAGAATGGAGGTGTTTGAGTTTCTATAATTCCATCTTGTACAAATTTACGAGTTGGAGAAGTGGGAAAGAAAAGAATTGAAATGTTTGATATGTGGTGTTACAAAAGGATATTGAAAACTAAGTAAACTTATGGGATAGAAAAAGAGGAGGTCTCCGCCGAAGAATCAGCGAGGAGGGGAAGATTTGGGGGGAAAAAAAACTAGACGACGAGGTAGAAGTGTTAGACATATGTTAAGACATCAAGGAATACCACCGAGCGAGGTGGCGCAGTGGTTAGCACACTGGACTCGCATTCGGAAGGACGACGGTTCAATCCCGTCTCCAGCCATCCTGATTTAGGTGTTCCGTGATTTCCCTAAATCGCTTCAGGCAAATGCCGGGATGGTTCCTTTGAAAGGGCACGGCCGATTTCCTTCCCAATCCTTCCCTAACCCGAGCATGAGCTCCGTCTCTAATGACCTCGTTGTCGACGGGACGTTAAACACTAACCACCACCACCATCAAGGAATACCTCCTGTGTTACTTGGGGGAGCTGTGGTGGAACGCAGTGCATACAACCATTGTTTGAGAACGTAGGGCATTCTTTTGATCTATGGGTAAGGTCTTTAACGAGTATTCAGAAACGTCCTGGATTTCGGGTGAAACTCTGATCTCTTTCTAAATTCCGAAAAAGTCATCCACAATGGCGGTCGAAGAGTTCCCACATAAGAAGTCACCCTCCTTCTACCATCGGCGTTGACAAGGAAGGATAGAGGTTTAGAGCACCCTCTTGCCCTTTCGGGGGGGGGGGGGGGGAGAGTTTACCAAAAGTCGGATGAATTAGTAATGATCAGTGGAATGAGGATGAAGAAGGAAATGGAAAAAACTGCATAAAGGCACATTAGATCAGAGGCGGCCAAGAATTCCGCTCGCGAGCCATTCCCTCGCACGAGTGCCACAGAGTTCATACTGGCTGCCCACTCCCTCCAATGCCACAGTACGTGTGTCTTAGAGTGAAAAGGGAGAAGAGAGGAAAGCTATTACTGTGCGCCTTCTAAATGGCAACGCAGTCGTACTGCATACGACTTGGTTTTATGCTTCACATTTCTCAATAACAAAGATCCGAAATGAGACAAATTCCTAGATCCTTGCACTCAGGTTGCCACGTCATCGTGACTTATTTAATTTCATAATGGGAAAAAAATGTCTTTCACACATGATCCGTGTGCGTGCCTAGCGAGTTGAACACTTTCTTTGGTAGTTCAAGGTCTTTGGTCTGTCTCTGTGGTAGGGAGGAAGAAGATTGTCGAGGTGGACGGTGAGCAGTGCTGTATGGTGGAGCGCACGTGCTTCTTGGCGAGTAATCTTGCAGGATTGCTGGCGCAAAAATGTCCTGATGTGAGCGTCCTGAACCGGCGTTTACCGCACAGCACGGAGCGTTTATTGACATCCTGGTTGCGCTAGTTCGCGTGGTCTCCGGTTTCATCTAGGAGAAGTCAGTGTGGTTCGGCGACGCCCCGGCCTGCCATCATCGTGGGATTTTGCCCGACACGGGTCAATGTCTTTGGTTTTCCCGTACCCGGACAGAGCCACGTCCTGCCTCCGCTTATTTATGGACTAACGTAACTTGTAATGTTCGCCAGAAAGTTGTTTCAACTGTCTGCCGTGTCTCTTGTTACCAGTTCCATATGTTAATCTAAAGATTGTAGCACTTTCGTAATCTCATTAAAGAGACGTGAAAACTCTACCTGACGAAAACAATGCGGTGTCCTGTATAGTTTTAAGGTAAAAGGATTTGTATTTAGAAAGCGTATTGCAGTGCAGATCAGTCCGTTTCTTCTGCAAATGCACAGGGGTGCTTTCAACAGAAACAGCAAAAGTTCTGGAAATCAGCCCGAAAACAGATGTAATCGACTGGAAAACTACCCTTGTAGTTCTTTAAAGGCTACAATGAAGTCTTCAAACCTCGTATTTTCATTAACGCTGGTGAGCTTAGGAAATGGACTATGTTTGTTTGAATGTTTTCCTTCTACAATGCTATTTTCTTTTTAAGTGCACCAGCATCAAATCAGAAATAAGTTGTTTCTCATCTTGCAGTATCTTACTGAGACGTGGGTACGTAGGGAAAGGCAGAATTCGGTGTGGACGGGGCCGTAATCAGTTAGCGTTGGTTGCTCAGGTTTTTTTAATCAGGTACACTTTACCTGCATATAAAGTTGACAATAACGAACAATTATCAAATTTGAGTTTTAAGACAAAATGTCTAATTAAAAAAATTCTTAAGCAAGCTGCACTCATGGCTGAAAGCCTTCTTGACCAGAAATTCATATTATTTGTCGGCTGAAGGCCCCAACAGTAATAATTCAAAGAACAATTTGACGGCTGAAGCCTGGATAGCACATTCTTAAGAACCAGTTAAATTTCTCCAAGAGATACTGAAATACGTTTTTAAAAAAGACAATCATCAAAATTTCACTATTAAGAGACAATATCTAATTAAAATTTTTTAAGACCAATTGCATTCACGGCTGAAGGCATTATTGACAAGAAATTCATATTATTTATCGACTGAAAGCCCCAACAGTAATAACTAAAAAAACAACAGTTGGACGGCTGAAGGCCTGGATTTCTAATTTTTGAGGAGCAATTAAACTTCTTCGAGAGATATATCGTATAAAGAACAATCAACATTTCAGTGTTAAGATATTTTGTCTAATTAAAATTTCTTAAGACAAGTTACACTCACGGCTGAAGGCCTTATTAACAAGAAATTCAAACTCCTTGTCAGCTGAAGGTCCAAACAGTAATAATTCAAAATTATAAAATTTTTAAAAAAATCATCACATTCTGAACAAATCAAGAGAGAAGTGTGCCTCAGACAGTGCTCCAAGGATCGACCTGGGAAAGTCGCTCATCTTCGTAAACGATGAGACAGGCAGCCAAGAGTTGTATTAACTTAACCAGATGGCAACTCAAACTAGTGACAGTTTAATTGCAGACCAACACTCTTACAAAATCTACCTAACGTTTGATAACCAATACAATGATGGAATAACCCAGGCAAGACGGAAACGGCGGACAGCACTGCGTCTTCAGAATTCGGTGTTTAGAACATCCAGAAGCAGAAGGAACCACTACGACCGAAGTTGTCCAAAAGAAACAAAATATCCGAACCACAATCAAGGAGGCTGTCGAACTACATGCCTTACCGGACAGCAGCGGCAAGGCCAGGAAAGGTACACTGCCGCGAAAATACACTAACCTCCAGTGCAGGTAAATGGAGCGTTAGCGACCACTAGGCAGAAAAATACCGCTGGTTGAACTTCACCAATAATAACACAAGGAATTCAATGATTAATAATAAAAAGTGGAGGGCGGCTAATTAATTTCGGCAACTCCAAACACTCCCTCGTTGCTCTTCGTCTCAGCGACCCTGAGAGCAGCAACATGCGAACAAATGGCGTGATCTCAAATACTGGAGGTTTCACTACCGGGGTAATGTTCACTCAACTCAAATATCTTGGGTCCGGTGAACAATGAGGTTGTGGCCCTCGCAACTACAGCCCCTCGATCTGGCAGTGTCTGTGTGCCGCCAGCAGTCCCGGCATGTCCTCGTTCTGCCGGACCTCGCTCCTGCTCCGTCGCAACCGAACTCGCTGACACACACCGACCCGGAAAACACTTGACGTCCCTCCAGGGATAGTACCACCGTACTAGATATGGATAACCGCTGCTGCTGCCACTCGCGGACAGACAACGCTAGCAAACGTAGTGGCGACAGTAAACACAAGAAGAAAACGAGACGTCACTATCCCTATTACATGATGCCAACCTACCAACGGCACCAACGCGAGCCGCAACACGGCCCACTTACCGCGTGCCGTACGAAGTCTAGTCCATATAAAATACGTGATCTACAATCCACTCTGGATGTTCTTGTTTTCGCACCTACTCTTCTTTTCCTTCATAGATTTAACAATAGCGAGTTTTAAATAGAAAAATGCTCCTGACCTTCATCTTGAGTTAACCAACGAACTTTGAATTAGTATGTATAACCTCCGTACTCTTTGTTCAAACTGTTCCAACTGACTGTGAAATAATATGTGCGACTTCAGAACGTTTACTGTTTGCACCACCAATTCCTGCACATTTTACCTACCTGAAAGTTTAGCACATAGTGCTTCTTGATGTACAGACAATGAAACCCGCGTGTCAATCGTTACAATTTTTATCTGTTTCATTATCAACTAGGTTTTTGAATTATTTCTGCATGACACTGTAATATTGTGGCATAGGAAATGAGCAGTCCCTTTCGGGTATATGACTGGTTGATAGATACTAATTCTCATTTCTTCCTTCTGTCATTCCCATTCAGTATTAAAGGCTTATGGTGATAGATCGGTAGACTGCCTTTTTTATACAAACAGCCACTGGATCTGTGAGCGCCGTTGATGTTGTTGTTGTTGTTGTTGTTGTCTTCAGTCCTGAGACGGGTTTGATGCAGCTCTCCCTGTTACTCTATCCTGTGCAAGCTTCTTCATTTCCCAGTACTTACTGCAACCTACATCGTTCCGAATCTGCTTAGTGTATTCATCTCTTGGTCTCCCTCTACGATTTTTACCCCCTACGCTGCCCTCCAATGCTAAATTTGTGATCCCTTGATGCCTCAGAACATGTCCTACCAACCGATACCTTCTTCTAGTCAAGTTGTGCCACAAACTCCTCTTCTCCCCAATTCTATTCAATACCTCCTCATTAGTTATGTGATCTACCCATCTAATCTTCAGCATTCTTCTGTAGCACCACATTTCGTAAGCTTCTATTCTCTTCCTGTCTAAACTATTGATCGTCCATGTTTCCCTTCCATACATGGCTACACTCCATACAAATACTTTCAGAAACGACTTCCTGACACTTAAATCTATACTCGATGTTAACAAATTTCTCTTCTTCAGAAACGCTTTCCTTGCCATTGATATTAATTAATTTAATTGATATGAAGAACAAAAAGCGAATGGTAAACACCACTGCCTCCACGATTCTGCCGAATTCAAGAGACTTATGCCTACTAAATGCCTTATCGCTATAGTAAATGAAACGTCGCGCTATACCGGTTACTTTAGAGCAGAATTGAACAAATCGAACCTCGGTTCGCACGCGGCCGGCACATCTGGCTCCTCTGTGTTTTAGCACGCTGTGGCTGGCCATGTGTAAGATGTATCCACGGAACTTGTGGGCTGTAATTGAAAGAGTCTCTTGATCTCTCTTTTGGCAAAAGATTTCGAATTACTTCCCGCTCCGTATCTCTTGCAGGGTACTGTCGTGGGAGAGTCGACTTAAGAAGCACGTGGAATAACAAATGGAAGAGTAATATTCTACGAGTCGAGCGTGGAATGTCATGGTAAGAAAGCTATACAATCTGAAAATGGAAATGCTAAGGCTCGATCTACGAGGACTTGCTGAAGGGTTATGCCTTCGAATTTTTCCCCTTGAGAACTCTTACTACTTTTAAAATAAAACAAAAGTTACTAAAATTCTGCTTCTTTATTCTTCATGTTTATATATTCATTTCTCAACATAGACACACTGGCGACCGACACATTTCCCGGAACGAGGGACAAGTTTGTTAATACCTTCGACCTTATTTACGGAGCCACAACCTCACTCCTGCTTGCATTGCTTCATAGCTATGAAAGTGAAGTCATCCAAGCTGTTAAAGTTTTCGAAACAGATGAAAATCGGATGGGAAACGTCGGGGATGTGTGGAGGATTATCGATAACAGTGAATCCAAGGCGCTGAATTGTTGCAGATGTCACTGCGCTCGCGTGTGGTGTGGCATTGTCACGTTGAAGAAGATAGTATTCCACGTGTGGACGAACTCTCCGAATACATGCTTTCAATTTACTGAGGGACATACAATGTCTTGCAGAATTTATTGCGAAAATTTTAGGTATGAGTTCGAAATGCACCAAACCTTGGATATCCCAGAACACTCTGAGCATGACTTTGCTGATGGGAAAGTGCTGCACTTTTTTGGAGTCTTTGATCCTCGATGCTCTGTTGTTCTCGGGAAAAAATGGTGAACCAAGCTTTCGTCGACTGTCTCAATGTTGTTAAGGAAGTAATCACCCTCAGTCTTAAAACGCTTTCATTTTTCTATGGATTTCAACTGGAGACACGTTTTCTGCGGTTAGAAACTCGATTACAGCTCGCTGCTTCTCACGTACCTGCACAGCTACGCTACACACTGCGACGTTACACACTACAAGTCTGAGCTGTCCAGCGACAGAAGGTTGGAACTTGCATCAGCGTAGCGGGAAAGTCGACCGAATAGTATGAATGACAAGTAGTAATACCCCTAACAATACCAAAAACCGATAAAAAATCGTTGTTATTCTTTTTCAATAAGCCCTCGCAACTACAGTGGGGTTTAGTGAAGTGAAACAGATAGAAGACAAGAACGTCTGGTCAGACGACTATAGGGTAATCTGAACAGCAGCAAGGATGGCATAGATGGAGTAGATCAGTTATGAAGATAAGCGAAGAGTGAGTTACTGTAATACGTAAAACAAATAACTGAGGACGTAAGTTGCTAGTGCTACTCTGAAATGAAGAGAGGGGCCAGGAATTCGAAGACGGCTGCATCAAACCAGTCAAAGAGTTATTATCTCTCTGTAATGAAGATCATTCAGGTCGGACAACCATTTCTAAGACGGACGGAAACATCATGACAGCTCAGCGAATGATTCGTGACGATTGCCGTGCCAGAACTGCTCACACTGGTCATAACTTGAACATTAGCCACAGTTCAGGATTTGTAATTTCCCGTGAATCCCTAAGATATAGGAAAGACTTTTCTCGCTGCGTACCACGTCCGCTGGTAGACAATCACGAACAGGAACGTTTGTAACTCACACTTACGTCGTTTTTAAGAAGCAGAAGCAGACTTCCTCATAGTAACAGCTGATTAGACACTGCTCTACCACCATGCCTCCGCAGGAAAACTGTTGTTAACGGAGTTTAGGTTATCCCTAAAAGGGCTGCAACTGTTTCATTATACTCCTAAAAGTGAAACAGTGAGTAGTGAAAGTTTCTGATCTAATACCGAAAATAAAGCAATGACGAGAGAGAAGTTCACAAAATTTTTGACACTTCTTTAGGATAGTGTCAGCGCTAATGCAGTTGCCACAAAAATCCTGTGCCTTCCGAAACTTTGTTTTGAGCTGCCGGAGCCACAATCGTACAGTCTTGATCGAGCTCCAAATGAATATTGATCTTGTTGGTTCGATGAAGGAACTCCTGCGTAATTCCTATATTTCCATTTTATGTCGAAGTTGTGGAGGAAGTCAATAGTGGATGTGCAGGATGTCTCGAAACTTCCTCCAAGACGGAATTGGTAAACCCGTCAACAGATAGAGAAAATGCATAGAGGTTCATCTGTTGCATTTTCTTTGCAATGAGAGCAGAGTCATTGTGATTTAGTTATCACCTAGGAAAATTCGAATTGCTACAGTGAATCTTGGTCATGGTTCTTCTGTACATGATCAGCTTTCAATGCAATACGTATTTCCTTACTATAGACGGCGAAGAGCCCGGTTTTTGAAGTTCCTCCTTGATACTCACTCGGTCGTCATTTTGGAAGTGCCTTCCACACAATAGTTTCTCCAGCCAGAGATATAGGAAGTCGTCAGTGAATGTCCTGTCAACATAAAGATGTAGCGTGTGTGAGTGCGTTCCGTGGAGAATGAGCTGGATCGTGTGGTGTAGCAAAAATACGTCTTCAGACATCTTCCAGTGACGCTTCGTCTTTAGATATCGGTAGTATGATCCTGTTACCGTTTCTCTCTTACAACCACATTGAGAAAGGTGGTGCTTAGCTTTCTGGTCTGCCTTTGTGTCGTGCTAAGAGAGTATGCAGTGGCGTATTCACATTCTTCCACTTCTTGCTTTGCTCTTTTGTTTTAAGGTCATACTGATACACCCAGCACTGGTCCATGCTACTACGTGGCTAAAGTCCCAGTTGAAACGTTTCCGCTGCTGCCCTGATTCAGCGGGCGTTTTGAGTAGGTGTAAGCAGTCATAGAACCCAGCGGGTGGTTACTTTTGTCATGTTGGAAACAGATCAATGATTTTTTTTTTTTTTAACTGACATGCCGATTGTGTTACATTGGTCTTCGAGAACTAGTGTCTCCACGTCTTTTGCAATTGCTTGTTTCTGACAGAGTGTCTGTCAGAAACTCCGTTTTTCGTCATTCAGACATGTGTGAACGCCTGCAACATCTAACCAGTCTCTCACATCATGATGAGTTGCCGCCGTACGCTTCCACCAACTCAGTATAAACGGTCGCAGTGCTGTTTCTCTAGAACTGCAGAAAATGCTGAACACTTATTATCGCATTATACACTCTTGCTCCATTTCTCTGGAAGCGTCACATGGAACTGGGATGCAGGGATATCAGTGTGTACCACGGCGGCAGATATACACCAGTAAAGAAAGATAAAATCATACAATTTTGTGTTTTCGAAACAATAATTATAACGAGTAGAAATAATTCGATAATACAGGAGATAATAAATTTAATTGACGAACGAAGAAAGTGAAAAAATGCAACAAGTGTAGCAGGTGGAAGAGGAAACAGAAGTGTAAAAAATGAGATTGACAGGAAACGCATAGTGTTAAACATGAACTGCTAGAGGACAAATACAATATTGTTGAAATATGCATGACAAGGGGAAAGATAGATGCAATTCCTAAGAAAACCGAAGAGACTTTTGGAGAAAAGAGAAGTAGCTGTATGAATATGAAGAGCTAAGATGGCAAGCCACTACTAGGCAAATAAGGAAATAAGGTGGAAGGAGAATATGGTCTACATGAGGGACACCGACATGTGAACAATATTACAGAAAAAGTAGAGGAAGGAGGTGAAGATGAGGTGGGAGGTACGATACTGTGAGAGGAATCTGACAGAGTACTGGACGACATAAATGTAAACAAGGCCCCGCCAATTGACGGATTTCCCTCATAATTATTGAGATCCTTGGGAGACACAGTAATGGCAAAATTTTCTACATGGTGTTCAAGTTACATTAGATGGCAAATACACTCAGCTTCAGGAATTCCCAAGAATTCACGTGTTGATAGTGTGAAAACCACGGAATCATCAGTCACTGTCGCAAAGTAATGACACGAATTATTTGCAGAATTGCAGAAACAACAGTAAACCCTGATCTTGGGAAAGGTTAGTTTAGGTAAGAATACACGATCCCATGTTAGCCCTATGTCATACGTCAGGAAACAGTTGCAAGAAAGGTAAATCTACATTTATGGCGATTGTAGATATACAGGAAACTTTTGACAATTTTCAACGACTACTGTCTTCGAAATTTGAAGACCGCGAAGATAAAATATAGAGACAGGAAGGTTTTTCAAAAATGGCTCTGAGCACTATGGGACTCAACATCTGAGGTTATCAGTCCCCTAGAACTTAGAACTACTTAGGCCTAACTAAGCTAAGGACACCACACACATCCATGCCCGAGGCAGGATTCGAACCTGCGACCGTAGCGGTCTCGCGGTTCCAGACTGTAGCGCCTAGAACCGCACGGCCACTCCGGCCGCCCAGGAAGGTTTTTCACAACTTGTTTAGAAATCAGACTGCAGTTACAACAGTCAAGGGACATGATAAATGAGCAGTAATTGGCAAACGAGTGAGACAGGATTATGGCCTATTAGTGACGTTAGTTAATCTGTACAGCGATGAAGCACTAATTGAAACTAAGGAATATTGGAGATGAAATTAAAGTGCACAGAGAAGGAACAGGAACCTAAACGTTTGGGGATGACATTGTAACTCTGTTGGAACTGGTAAGGGGCATGAAAGAGCAGTTGCACGGAATGGTTGGTGTCTAGAAAAGGGATTATAAGATGAACATCAACGAAGGCAAAACAAGGGTAATGGAATGTAGACATATTAAATCAGGCGATTCAGAGAGAATTATATTGCCAAATGAAACACTAAAAGTGGTGGATGAGTTTAGCTATTTGGGAAGAAAAATAACTGATGATACCCGAAGCAGAAAGGACATAGAATGCAGACTTGCAATAAAAAGGAATCCTTTCTGAAGATATTCGCCGGCAGTGGAGCCTTGTACAGAAGAGATGCGCGAACGATTAAGAGTTCCGTCAAAAGGAGAAGAAAAGCTTTTGAAATGTGGTATTGTAGAAGAATACTGAAGACCATATGGATAGGTTAAATAACTGACACAATGGTTACAACCTTAAAGAATGAATTAAAAATTGTGTGAAGGTTGGGACTTGAATCTGGGCCTTCAGCTTACTACACCACCTTTGAGATAGCGGCGATCACACCTGCACGGTTACCCTACATGAATAGCTTCCTAACAGAACCTCAATTCACACCTCAGCCATCTTGATTTTTCCTTTCTTAAATTGTCAGTGTTGGTCTGACGTATGATTTGAAGTTCGCGTTAAGGACAGCACTGTACTAAAATAATCCACTCATTTTTATTGCCTGAGATCCAGCAACCGTACGATATTTAATTACAGGAATTATATATAGCCACATCGGTTGCACAAAATTTTTGTGAAGTTGAGATCTCTTATTCTTGGAGAATATATATCTTTTCGGTGTGCAAAATGTTAGGAACGTGAACAGCTTTACGCACGTGACCTGTAATCAAAAGGTGGACGGCTAAAGATGAATTTTCGGTGCTAGTGCCATTTTTTCTTACAAGATTTTCTTTCTATCTGGTTGTAAAGGCAAGTAGATTAGATATTCTCGAAGAATTAGAAATCTTTAAACATATTTCTCGAAATAATAGCCTCATTCTTAATGAGAAGCTACAATTACGTAATAAAAGATTCTTCAACGGTATAAAGCCGTTACTTGATATTTGATTTCGGGTTTCCTCATGCAGTTACCGAAATGTTTTAGCTTAGTCGACTTATAGTTTTTTATTTATTAAATGGTTTATATTGGCTGCATTTCATGTTATATTGTTTTTCTACAGGCTTGTTCATTCAGCCTTCTTTGTAATTCTGTAATTCTGTAATTTCATCCTTTAAACTGTACTTCTAAGCTCTTAAGTAGAGAAAATGCTACATTTATCTGCTGTTGTTAAAATATGGCCCTTTACTTCATGTACTAAATAGTGTTCATCATAATGTTAAGTAACCAGTTTGTACATGCGGCTACTAGATGGCACTCTTGGTGCAATGTTCACCTGCCCGCAGTTGCTAACGCGGGCGCCTCAGTCTGTTGCTACCTGTGGCTTGACATATGTGAACAGCCCATTCTGGCTCGTATTCCATGTATTTTGTTTTCAAATTTTGTGACTAATGCTTTGTCGCTTGATATTTAATTTTATACGTCACATGTAAGTATTGCTTCTTTCTTTTGTTGTTAGTCAGTACTTACACTTTTATAAAAAAATCCCATAATCTTTGTACTTATGTTATAGGCCAATTTGAATGTTTGATTTTCTGGTAAAGGCACTGATAAAAGTATCAAAACCAGGTCAAAAGACTTAATTTTTGCCACCGAGGTCTGTAATTGCTTTAACTTTAATTTTTAAACGGTCCTTGATGATGCAGCCATGTTTCAAACTATACATTTCTCTTGAAAATATAATTCCATCAGATTAATAGCAAGTGATTCTTGAGTTTCTCCCGGCGTATTTGATAATCAAAATATCCACGGGTATGCTGCCGGTCTATAGTGTCCAACGGGCACAATATTTCGGCGATCATACATGTCGCCATCATCAGGTGAACTGACGGACTGAGCTCCTGTGAACGTGCCGGCACGGAGATCCGTACGCCATGGCTGCTCAGAGGGAACTGGGTTCGGTCGCGACGGCGGCAGATGTAAATACCCTCCGCCCGCGGCGCGCTCCCTCCGCCGTCCGCGCCCCGCGCCACGGTCGCGCGGTGGAACAGATTGCGACGGCGTCTGAGATGACGGCGGTGTGATGGCTCTGTCCGCCGTGGTCGTCACAACTATACGTTTGCTCGATTTACTCTTGATTAACCCGATCGCTGGTTCCCAAGCCTTGCTAAGATTATAGCCACAGTCACGGTTTATGAGGTCGTCATTGGTGCGAATTTCGATGGCCTCTCTAACAACGCTGTCCCAGTATCTCGACGTCTGTACCAGAATCCTCGTGCGGTCATACTCCATGGCGTGATTTTCCGACAAACAATGTTCAGCGACCGCCGACTTGCTCGGATACATCAGTTGAGCGTGCCTCTGGTGTTCTCGGCATCGATCCTCGACGGTACGCATCGTCTGACCAATATACAACTTGCCACATTGACACGGAATCTGGTGCACGCCGGCCTTCCTCAAACCGAGGTCATCTTTGGCGCTCCCCACGTGCACGAGTTTTATTTGGAGGACAAAACACAGTTCCGACCCGGTGTTTCTTCAGAATGCGGGCGATTTTCCCCGAGAGTGCGCCTGTGTATGGAATAAATGCAGTGCCTACGTCCTCCCTCGTGACTTCATCCATCTCAACGAGTTGTGCTGGAGTGGTTGGGCGGAGAGCACGTTGAATCTGCCACTCTGAGTACCCAATTTTTCGAAATACAGTTCTCAGATGTTCCAATTCCTGGGGTAGACTCTCTGCGTCAGAGATAGTGCGCGCCCTATGTACTAGAGTTTTGGGTACCCCATTCCTCTGTGAAGGGTGGTGGCAGCTGTCTGCGTGCAAATACAGATCACTGTGCGTAGTCTTCCGATACACCCCATGACCTAGGGTGCCGTCAGCCCTTCTCTTGACCAAGACGTCAAGGAAAGGTAATTTACCCTCCGTTTCAGTCTCCATAGTGAATTTGATGTTGGGTTGTATGGAGTTTATATGTGTAAGGAAGTCAAGGAGTTTATCCATACCATGTGGCCAGATGACGAACGTGTCGTCCACGTAACGGAAAAAGCAAGTACACTCCTGGAAATTGAAATAAGAACACCGTGAATTCATTGTCCCAGGAAGGGGAAACTTTATTGACACATTCCTGGGGTCAGATACATCACATGATCACACTGACAGAACCACAGGCACATAGACACAGGCAACAGAGCATGCACAATGTCGGCACTAGTGCAGTGTATATCCACCTTTCGCAGCAATGCAGGCTGCTATTCTCCCATGGAGACGATCGTAGAGATGCTGGATGTAGTCCTGTGGAACGGCTTGCCATGCCATTTCCACCTGGCGCCTCAGTTGGACCAGCGTTCGTGCTGGACGTGCAGACCGCGTGAGACGACGCTTCATCCAGTCCCAAACATGCTCAATGGGGGACAGATCCGGAGATCTTGCTGGCCAGGGTAGTTGACTTACACCTTCTAGAGCACGTTGGGTGGCACGGGATACATGCGGACGTGCATTGTCCTGTTGGAACAGCAAGTTCCCTTGCCGGTCTAGGAATGGTAGAACGATGGGTTCGATGACGGTTTGGATGTACCGTGCACTATTCAGTGTCCCCTCGACGATCACCAGTGGTGTACGGCCAGTGTAGGAGATCGCTCCCCACACCATGATGCCGGGTGTTGGCCCTGTGTGCCTCGGTCGTATGCAGTCCTGATTGTGGCACTCACCTGCACGGCGCCAAACACGCATACGACCATCATTGGCACCAAGGCAGAAGCGACTCTCATCGCTGAAGACGACACGTCTCCATTCGTCCCTCCATTCACTCCTGTCGCGGCACCACTGGAGGCGGGCTGCACGATGTTGGGGCGTGAGCGGAAGACGGCCTAACGGTGTGCGGGACCGTAGCCCAGCTTCATGGAGACGGTTGCGAATGGTCCTCGCCGATACCCCAGGAGCAACAGTGTCCCTAATTTGCTGGGAAGTGGCGGTGCGGTCCCCTACGGCACTGCGTAGGATCCTACGGTCTTGGCGTGCATCCGTGCGCCGCTGCGGTCCGGTCCCAGGTCGACGGGCACGTACACCTTCCGCCGACCACTGGCGACAACATCGATGTACTGTGGAGACCTCACGCCCCACGTGTTGAGCAATTCGGCGGTACGTCCACCCGGCCTCCCGCATGCCCACTATACGCCCTCGCTCAAAGTCCGTCAACTGCACATACGGTTCACGTCCACGCTGTCGCGGCATGCTACCAGTGTTAAAGACTGCGATGGAGCTCCGTATGCCACGGCAAACTGGCTGACACTGACGGCGGCGGTGCACAAATGCTGCGCAGCTAGCGCCATTCGACGGCCAACACCGCGGTTCCTGGTGTGTCCGCTGTGCCGTGCGTGTGATCATTGCTTGTACAGCCCTCTCGCAGTGTCCGGAGCAAGTATGGTGGGTCTGACACACCGGTGTCAATGTGTTCTTTTTTCCATTTCCAGGAGTGTAGGTTTCCGTACGGATGACGACAGGGCTTCCTCCTCGAAGTTCTCCATGTACAAATTCGTTACCACCGGTGAGAGTGAGCTACCCATGGCGACTCCCTCCGTTTGTTCGTAGTATTCTCCATTAAAAATAAGAAAATACGTGGAAGTCAAGACATGCCTAAAAAGTTCAATGGTCTTCTCGTCAAACTTCTGACTAATCAATTCTAGTGACTCTCGCAGAGGTACCCTCGTAAACAAGGAAACGGCGTCAAAACTCACCATGATATCTGACTCATCCAACCTGAAGCTATCAAGGCGTTTAACAAAATCCACGGAATTACGGATGTGATGAGGGCATTTACCCACATAAGGACTTAATATTCCCGTCAGGTATTTGGCCAACAAATATGTAGGTGCCCTGATGTTGCTGACAATGGGGCGTAATCTGTTCCACCGTGCGACCGTGGCGCGGGGCGCGGACTGCGGAGGGATCGCGCCGCGGGCGGAGGGTATTTAAATCGGCCGCCGTCGCCACCGAACCTAGTTCCCTCTGAGCAGCCATAGTGTACGAATCTCCGTGCCGGCACGTTCACAGGAGCTCAGTCCGTCAGTTCACCTGATGATGGCGACATGTATGATCGCCGAAATATTGTGCCCGTTGGACACTATAGACCGGCAGCATACCCGTGGATATTTTGATTAGATTAATAGCAAGTTATTGAATCTAACAGGGCAGAAATGAAAATTGTGGCACGGCTAAATGAAGGGGTTTGTTGATAGAAGACATGCTGAGGAATCAGGGAATAGTCAGTTTGGTAATGGAGGGAAGTTTGGGAGCAAAAACTATGGAGGTAGAGCAAGCTACGAATATAGTAAACAGGTTCAAATGGGTGTAAGTTGCAGTAGTGTATCAGAGATGGAGAGGTCTGCACATGATGGGCTAAGTTGGAGAGCTGTTCCACATTGGTCTTCAGACTAAAGACTACGGTAACAACAAAAGATAAAACCATTAGACTGTTCCTCGTGCTGTGTAATATGTGAGACAGCTACATCTGCGTACTGTCACTTGCATCGGTTCCTGGGGGAGCGAACTAGGTGCAGAGCGCTCAGCAGGCCTGCGGGATGGCTCTAGCGTGGGGTGAGGCGGGAGTGCAATATTTGCAGTCTGAGGAAGCGCCGCCTGGAATGTGTTATAATGAACGCCCAGGGCGCAGCCTCCCCCGCCCTCGTGATGTATGTTATGCTTGAGGCGGACCCTTACATGCGCGTTCACCCTTCCCCTCGACGGCTCGCGCGCCGCCCCGCTCTGCGCATAGGCAACCCGCCTAACGTGTGATTTATGTCACCTTGCCGCGCGCACTGTGCGTCTCGTATCGCAGGCGGCCGCCGCCGGCTCCCGCCTTCCAGGCCCCTCGCGGGCTTTTGAAGTGGAAATTCACACTTTGACAAGGAGAGATATGTATTCCTTCCGGGGGTGAATTATGTAACACTTGCCGGGCCGGCCGGTGAAGGCGGAGATTTATTATTTACACCGCCCACGACCGCCTCCTGGGCTACTCCTCATGGCCACCGCCGACTCAAGGAGGACCGTGATGACAATCTGCTGGCGGAGCCGGACCTTTCCTGAACGAGATGGCAAACTAAATTTCTGCTGGAAACTGTAAGAAAGGCTATTTTCATAGGACGACGCAGACGTACAAGAGTCTGTGAGACCTTAGTTTCTCCCTCCGTATACAACGTAACATGAATGCAACTGGGCGAGGTTGTTGACAACCGGCGACATAATAACGCCCTGTCATTTTCAAGGCAAAACTCCAGAATGTAGGCGCTGTGCAAGCGAACTTAAAACCTCAGTTTTCATAGAAAAACCGTAAATATAACACACGCGTAGGCACGCACACACACGCACACACACACACACAAACACACACACAATGTATGCAAACACTAGCGCCATCACAAACCAAAGGTGACAGACATCAGAAGCTTTCGATAAAGAAATTAATTAGTTGAGTTATGACATTACCGGGATTGCACCAAAGTATACAGCCTTTTTGCCTTACGTAGGGAGCATTCGAACACGATTCGTGATATTTTTGCGGTAGTATGATGTGATGTGTGTTTTTCGACCGCCATCTAAGCTTATTGTCCTTTCAGGTTACGTAAAGGATGATACTGGTCTGCGTAAGGTATGTGTCTACCGTATTCTTGCAGTTATAGCGTGTTATACATTGGTCAGACTATGAGGACATTGGAGGACCGGTATACTGAGCATAACCGGTACACACGCTTACAACGGCCTGGCATATCTGCTATTCTTGGCAGCGTTTATCCTATGGAATATAACACGACGGAGATTCTGGTATGCACTTCCAGTTACTGGAATTGCTTTATTAAGGACTTACGCATGGGGAATTCGAACACGATTAGTCATATTTTTGCGGCAATATAATGTGATGCGTGTTTTTCGACAGCCATCTAAGCTTATTGTCCTTTCAGGTTCCGTAAAGGCTGATACTAGTGTGCGTAAGATATGTGTCTACCGTATTCTTGCAGTTGTAGCGTGTTATATATTGGTCATATTTTCAGGACAATGTAGGACCGGTGTACTGAGCATAACCGGTACACACGCTTACAACGGCCGGGCATGTCTGCCGTTCTAGAACGTTGTCTTGGCAGCGTTTATCCTATGGAAAATAACACCACGGAGATTCTGCCACGCACTTCCAGCTATTGGGATTGCTTTATTAAGGAAGCTGTTGAATTTACATTAGCTAAAAACTTTATAAATAAAGATGTTGGTTTTTGTTTAAATCTGCACGGAATCCTTCCCTCTCACATGTCGGAAAAACAGAGGCTAGAGTTTATGCAACATGACCCGTTGATTATTAATTTCACTATCGATAACTTCTAACGTCGATCATCTTTGACTTGTGATGGCACTAGTGGTTAAGTGAGTGTTTGTGTTACCTTTACAGAGTTTCTATGAAAACCGAGGTTTTAAATTCACTTGCACAGCTCTTGATTGGTGCAGTTTTGCCTTCGAAATGGCAGGGCGTACTTCTGTCGAAGTATCGGTAGTTGTCGACGATGTCACCCGACTGCATTGCCGTAAGTTATTTGATCCCTGCGATTGCATGTGCTGAGCAACCTTACACGATAAGTTTATAATCGGTATTGTTTTGTATTTTCATTTACTTATTCTCGCGTAAGGACTGTGGTTCCCTACAGATAGGCGACAGCCGGTCAGATATCTAGTTGGTGAAAGAAATACACCTTCCGATTAAAAGAAAATGGTTGGCATACAAATACCGCATGGTTATACTCGTAATTAAAGTGCAGCTACTCGCGGAGGTACAACTTGGCCTGTAATTATCGTATGGCAGCGAAACTTGGTGGATAGGCTAATGCTTTAATGTGGAACCGATGTACGCTAGTAAAAAAGATTAGTGGCAGTTTTGGCCGTCAGGTGCAAATCTGGCGCTGTGCTTTGTATGAGAGTTTTGACATCCACGCTGTCACCTGAGAAGACATAACGTCTACGAACAGTATGGCTATCGAGAAGAGAGGCTGTGCACTGTTGGAGAAGCTGTTTTATATGAACGGCAGCAATTACAGTGCTGCTTTGAGAGAGTATCTCTGACTGGAAGGTCTGAGGAGAGGCTCAATGTCATTAAACAGTTTAAAGAAGATCATAATGTAATTAGAAGGCTCGAATGAGCTTGGTGCAGCACCTACAAAAGAAAGGCACCGTATCTCAGTGAACGTAATAAACGAGGTTGCTGTCGTTATAACTGACCATGCAGCACCTTCCCCGGGTAGTGCTACTACTTGTGTAGTGTCACGAGAGTTTTCCAAGCCCCAGTCAACAGTACCGAACGTTTTTCGGTCTATTTTATACTTGTGCCCGTACAAGATCCAGATGGTTTGGCAAAAGAGACATCGTGATCCCCTGCAAACGTCCAAAATTTGCTCTTCGATTCGACGTTGATGACATGAAGCCGGGCAATATTCAGCAGACTGACGAGACACATTTTAGAGTGCAGGGTGAAGTGAATACACAGAACTTCCGAGAATGGGGTGCTGTTAAGCCGCGTGTTGTGCCATTACACTCGCAGTATGTCACTGTGTGGTATGGATTCAGAAGCATCTTTACTCTCGCTCCGTTCTTATTTGAAGAGATAATGTCGTTTTACAGATGCAGCATCTCGTTGACGTCACCAGCTCTCGTGCTGAACAAATTGTGTAAGCGGCAGTTAACAACAAAATAACATTATGCCTTTCTCACTTGTTTGACCTTTTCTGCCCACGTCCTGTCCCTAATCCGTTACAAACAGAAACATTTCTATACGTATTTCTCGCAAACACAGTGGCAAATTTGCATCTGGTGGTCAAAATTGGAAATAATTTTCCTGGCGTGTCATATCGTTTCCGCATTAACGCATTAGAATATCTACCAAGTCAATGTTAAAAAATATATCGGCTCAACCACTTGTTTAAAGTGTAAAACACTAAGATTGACGCGTTTCGGAAGTCAAGCTTCCATCGTCAGAATAATAAAAAGTAAAAGAACCTGTTAAAACTCGCTAAAATGGAACATGCACCAGGCACAATAAAATTGATAATAAAATTAAAACATCGTGGCTACTTCCCTTGTTGCGGCCGTGTCTTCCAAGGTGCATCTCCACATAGTCGTCAAAATATAAAAAACTCTAAAATGGTGTCGCCTATGGCTCTCTCCTCTATCGTCGTAAACCACCCGTGCGTCTTCGTTGATACCACACACCACGTAGCCAAACACGACATTGAAACGCGAGTGAGCTCACGGGCAAGTAAACAAGGAAGTCACAGAGACGTCTATACAAACAGATAACGTATACATGTTCCAAGGACCTCATGAAATACTCGTATCCTGCCGATTGCTGAAAGTTTAGTTGCAAAAAGAAACCAGTGAAATGTTTGAAAAAGTTATTTGTATCACCAGTTAGCTGTTCATTCAGTGTGTTCTGATTATCCACGCTATGTATCGTAATTTCCAGTTGTTCTAGTAGATCCAGCTTTTTGCCGTTGTCCTGACTATGTAAAATAACGAGATCCTGATCTATTCCCAAGATGGAGCGTCCCGTTTCCCAAATATGCGTGGCTACAGCTGACTTTTCGAAATTATTAAGCCGGAAGTTCTTTGTAACGTACTTTAAAGGACCTACCAGTTTGGCCTACATAGCTTGCCTTGCACGTGTTACACTGAATTTTACAGACCCCAGCTCTCTCGTATTTATCGCTTCCCTGCTGTAAATTATTTCTTAGTTTAAACCGCAGCGTATTATTTTAGCATTGACATTCACAACCACGACCTCTCATCCAGTATGGATAAAATCAAAATATCTACCAGGTTTCAAAAATGGTTCAAATGGCTTTGAGCACTATGGGACTTAACATCTGAGGTCATCAGTCCCCTATACTTAGAACTACTTAAACCTAACTAACCTAAGGACATCACACACACCCATTCCCGAGGCAGGATTCGAACCTGCGACCGCAGCAGCAGCGCGCCAGACTGAAGCGCCTAGAACCGCTCGGCCACAACGGCCGACTACCAAGTTTTGGGTGGCATATAATAATACACTCGACCTCTGCGCATTAATTATAATCAACCAGTGCATAAAGGAGAAAATAAGTATAAAATATCGCCCAGTTATTATGAGATGCAGAGCGCTGAAGGACGTACTGGACGATACCATAGGAAGACAACACAGCGCAGACTGCTATGACACATTTGTGACTTGGGAATAATTGTCAAATGTCATCGTGACAATTAAGTTGATTACAGTGTATTGGACACCATTACAAGTCAGAAGAGGCGAAGTAACTATGACATTATAACATTACGTATCTTTCACTATACTGGTCGCATACAGTTCGTATACTGCCTGGTAAAAAGTTAATAAGTGTGCTTGTCACATATTTAAAGTTGCGCACTGCCTAACAGAAAAGTGAAGCAAGAAAGAAACGAAATGGAGCATCGCATGTTGAGAGGGCATGTGATGTCTCATTCTACTTATTACAATATTGTTTCCAACTTAGAAAGAAGTTTTCAATATATGTCACTTTTCAGTATGATGTTGCCTGACTTTGCACCCCTCTGGCCTAGAGGCATGCACTGATTCGCATCGCACTGGAGTCACAAAACTTTTGCACTCCCTCCTGACTCCATCTGGCCTGCAACAATTGCAACTGGTCCTCGATATGCTGCGTACTGGCACAGGGACGGAATTAACGACCGAGCTGGTCCCACACGTGCTCTATCGGGACAGATCTGAAGATCTTGCTGGCCACGGAAACACCTCAACATCACAAAGAACGTTCATAGAGACATGTGCCATGTGTGAATGAGCGTTGTATTGTTGAAAACTGACACCACGATACTGTCGCAAAAGAGGTATCATATGAGAATGCAGGATGTATTTGACGTATTTTGCGCCGCCAGACTTCTCTCAATCACTACCAGTGAAGAGCTAAAGTCATGGCTCATTCTTCCCCACAGTATGATGCCATGCCGCGACTGACACCACTGTGTCTCTCACAAGCACTGGAAGAATGGGACCGCTGTTCATCAGCAACCTACGCTTCCCATTGTAGTGGTGCTTGAATTGCGTAACCATTACGGCACCTAACCTCAACCTCTCGATACCAGCAATATTCTACTGTGTTTCTGTAAAGTAGTTAACGTATTTCTGAGACAACATTCAGATTTGATTTCATTAATGTAGAGGTACTTTGATACATCGATATGTTTATATTGCAATGATATTGTTCTTATGTGAAATCTTTCTTTTGTCACTATGATCTTAGACGTACTTGTAACTCTGATTTTTGGGCGCGTAAGCGGTTATTAGAGAGTCAAGTCTTGGTCATCATGTTGAAAAGACGCATATTGTAGTCAGTTTATGAAATGTGAACTTTAACAGCGAGGAAGATATATTGTGAAGTGATGTTTTGTGAGTTACGTGATATTGCAACAACAGTAATAAAAAAGAAGTATAACTTAAATTCGGAGTGCTGATTACTTTTTTACATCACCATTGTGCTAACTTACAAAAGTTTAATCTTCAAGAATGGTTTATGAAACACATCCGTAAAACTTTTGAATATCGCAGAATAACACCTAGGCCTCTTTGCATCCGAGCTTGGAATCATCACCACCTAGATTTTCGACGATTGAGCCATGAGTTCACAACGAGACCAGCGTGGGAAACACGAAAAGATGAGTGCCTGGCTTATCCATTATTTCATGAAATGACTTTATTGACTGTGCTCTAATGACACCTGCTACATAATATAACGTTGTTGTTGCCCGAAAATGCAATATTTAGCAGCGTGAGCAACACTACAATCATAATTAATTTTTGACCTTTGTTGTGGTAGGGTTGTTAGACCATTCACGACACACTCCAAACATAGCCGTTTGCGATGCGGTGTTAACGGCAGTGAACGCGTGGGAAGGTAGTTCCCAAGTCCGACTTGTGAGGATGTGGACATTACTGACAGGTATTTTTTTTCCTTTCTTCTGTCATTCCTTTCAATTTCATAGACCAAATATTAATATCTTGGGTAGTTTAAAATAGCTGTGTTTGGTAATACTGTTAAAACATAGGTCCTATCTGCAATTTATTTTTTTCTTTCTAATGGATAGCTCAGTTGTCTTATTATTAGTTGAATATGGAAAGACTAATTTTTTTGTTTATTTTATCTGCATTTGCCTTATTGACTGTGATGTTAAGAACTGTTTTATAAATCGTGGACATTGAAGCACAGAGGGCGAGATGTCAAAACTTGCCGAGTCATTGAATTGGGGAGCTTACCGATTGACGACTGGGATTGTCGTCGCAATGCGAAATGAAATTTCAAGTAATCATTATGAACAGAAAGTTCGTACGGTGTAACTATTATTAAGTGGACTACGTCTCAACCGATACTGACAAAATTTTCACGAATAGAAATTATCGTTGTTGCTACCGTGTAAGAGAAACGGTTTTTAAATGTAAGCGCATCAAATCCCAGATATCACATGGAGGCTACTCGTTTAGGATGCGAATAGTTTCCTCTGTCGGTATACTGATAAAGAGAGACTTGATGTCAAAGCTAACCATAATATCAGCTGACTGTATCCACTGTCCCTTTATCAGTTGCACAGAGTGGGAAGAATTCTTCACATAGAAGTTAGTATGTCCAACTAACACAGCACAGCTTAAGTGGCAGATATTTTGCTACGTATTGGGCAGATGAGTCGACTCCATTCACTTTAGGCCCTTATTACGGACTTTAGATTATCCATAAATTCTAGGTGGTATGGCAAATTGGCTGTATCAGGATCAGTTCTCTCGAGATCTTTACGAGCGCCTTAATGTTCTTGACTACCCTTGCCTTCGGATCACTCCTTAGTTCTATGTGAAGGGGCTTGCTCAGCGTCTCGTCCATTTTCTTTTCATATTCAGAGCTACCCATCACAACTGTAGTGTTCCCTTTATGCTCAAGTAGGACCACAACATCGTCATTGTTCAAAAAATGTGTGTGAAATCTTATTGAATTGCTAAGGTGATCAGACCCTAAGCTTACACACTACTTAACCTAAATTATCCTAAGGACAAACACACACACACCCATACACGAGGGAGGACTCGAACCTCCGCCGGGACCAGCCGCAATATCGTCGTTATTCCTCAGTTCTGTCATACCCGTCTTTCTTCACACGTAGTGCTATGTCTGTGTGACTGCGCTCCTTGTGGGATTCTAACAGTTTCCTGCCATGTCTTTTCTGATTCGCCTTCTGGTACGTGTTGGAGCGACGCCACCGCAGTTTGAATGATTTCCTCTGTAGCAGTTCTCGTGGACGTAACTGTCAAATTAAACGCTTTGGACAGAACTGACATCGCTGTCTGACTGTTAAATGAAACGAAATGAAAGCATAAGCTAGTTTCAAGAAATTTAGTGTAAACATAATTTGAAATATTCGTTGAAGTGGCACTTTTCTAAATACAAAACTGGCATGTAAACACGGAAACTTGCTGTCTGCTCATGGCCCTGTCTAAGTAAATTGCGAAGCTTTCTCAGCTTAAAAATGTATCAGCTCGTCAAAGGGATTATTTTATATATGAGAACAAAATACACATCTGATACGAAAGCCACGAATAGTCAAACTGGTTCTGGAAGGAGCCATTGAACGAAAAATAGTAGGAGCGGATCAGTAGCACAGTGATGCAGGCAAATTAACTGCAGAAATTTTTATTTTCAAAAAGACCTAAGAAGAAAGTTCCGTATTAAAAATTCATACCGGCAACGTAGCCAAAGAAGACATTTCGGTGAGCAGAAGGCTGGGATGAAAGGGGACGAAAGAGGAGTTTAAGGAAGTTTCTGTGTGTATTCTTTTGTTCAACTTCATGAGAACAGGTCAACTTACGCGCTCTCTGCGTAAAGTTGCAGAGGTTCAATCTTTTCTTATCTTTTCTTAGCTTAAGACAACGTAAAAAAATAAAGTCCCAGACTGCGGCTCGAAAGGTCCGAGCCTCGATTCCATGGCAGTCCTAGAATTTTAATGGCCACTTATTACTTCTTTTGGATGTCGTCTCCTTCGGGTTGCCAAGAGCGCTAATATGACCGCTTCCGGGAGACATGCAGGCTAGCCAGCCCCGGAGTGAATCCGCCTCGTAGATTAAAAATAAGGACAGCTGAGGAGGCCATCCTGGATACGGTTTTCAGCGGGTTTCCACAACCAACATGGTAATTACCGGCCTGTATTTCCACCTCAGATGTGCATTATGCAATCATTTCCTAAACTTTATCACACTTGAACATGAAATCTACACTACACCCAGACAGGTTTCTTTCTGGGGGAGTGGTGCCGTCAGGAATGGCCATTAACACTGCCAAAACCGATATAACTATGCCGACTCTATAGAAGAATCTGGAAAAGGGAAAAAGAAAAAGAAGATAAACTTTTATTTCTTTCACTCTGGTATTGTTTGCTACTGTGAAAAATGCGAGTTGCACCATGGTGCAGGGTACTAATAGAAATTCAGGGCCCCCAGTAACTGACAGGTAAGAGAAAAGCAACAGCGTACCATCTCCGTTAGGGCTATGCCCAGTAAAGCACTGCCAATCAACGTGAAAGTTGATGACAGCTTTACTGTTTTCTTAGACAAAGGCTAGAATTCATTAGGCAGGTTACAAAGGATGTTGGATGTAATAGCAAGTATGAAAATGTACTACTGTTTGTAAAAAGCGAAACAATCTGAAGCAATGGTCTAAAACGCGCTACGATAAGAGGACGTGTAGAACAGCGGAACCTTAATAAGTGGTCCGAATGGCAGAGAGGTGGCGTGCAAGTAGGCCCAACAGTGCCCACTTATGTGTCATCGGACAGGTCAGTGTCACGCAACGCTCAGTCGGTGCAGAGCCGTCATACGAAGAGGAAACTTATAACAAGATGTCACACTGACTCGCAGTGGAACATCGGCGTGTGAATGCATCAGAAATTGGTCTCTGGGAGGCGAGTCAGTCGTTCCGTGACACAGCGGCTCGTACAGGGCACGCTACTTCAACAGTGAGGCGTATGTGGAACCAATGAAGAGAGATACTACTTAACCTAAATTATCCTAAAGACAAACACACCCACCCATGCTCGAGGGAGGACCCGAACCTTCGCCGGGACCAGCCGCACCCGTGTACAGTCCATACACAGGCTGTTGGACGACATAGCATGACCATAAAGCAAGATGTTCGCCATCTCATCCACAGCTTCGATCACAGTGCTGGCGCACTGCAACGGGTGTGGACATGTCTGCGTCGACAGTTTGACGCCGTCTTCTGGGGTATGGACTTGTGGCTCGCTTTCCATTGCTTCGGCTTCCATTGACTGAAATCGACGACGCCGCAACTGCAATGGGCGTGTGAAAGCCGACGGCTTGATGGCAAGCTAAACAGCTAGTGCTACGTCTGGCAGGTTTTTCAGCCCGAGACACTGCCCCTCCTACAGGCCGTTCCACATTCCATATTTCAGCAGGACAAGATCGTCCGCATGTGGATAGGAATGTGTAAGCATTCGAGGAATGAAAGGGACCACTGCCATGATGACGAATACGAATCGTCGCCAGTTTGAATGACTGGTGGCCAGTGCTAAGTAGAAACATACAGATCTCTTCTTTGCATATACATGAGGTTTGTCAGTGAACTCGATAAGGACATGGCTGCATGGTCTGGGCTGCAACGACCTAAATAATTAGAAGTCATTGGAATGAAATAATATATTGTACTTAACTGGTGGTACAGGATTCTTCATAGTCAGGATGAATATAATTACAAACAGAGAGCTACAGAGGCATCTTATAGGCCATACTTTAACTAAGCGCCTTGTTAGAGGTTGCTTCCTATCAGCTAAAGGCTATACTACTTTCCTACTTGACGTCCCGAGCAAGAGTGACTCAGCACGCGCTAGAGACTTGTTGCAAGACCCGGAGCGGTGCTAGCCGCGCTGGTCTCGACTCGCTGGTTAAGCGATACTAGTACGGACCGTGGTTGATAACTGCAACGTTGATAACAAAACCACTGCCCGTTCGCCTGACATGTCGATGTCTTTAATACACGTAGTCGGCAACTTGTTCTTTCAAGCCCTCCTGCAGCCACATTTGACGCTTTGTTCACGCACCTACAAACCATGTGGCGAGCTATTCACCAGCAGCATATTCAGGCTCTGATTGCAGCACATGGTGGCACTATTCTGTACTGAATTTAAACAGCCACTGTGCATCTACAGATCTGTGATGCTAATCATTTGTGTAGCTTCATGTCTCTGATCGGTGCAATAAAGTTCAGTGTGATCACATTGAAAGACGTGCAGTTCATTCACCATTCAGTGCTCGTATTTCATATTTCTAATCCCAGCATTCTGGTACTCGGTAATATAATAATTTCGGCCCTGTTAATAATTTTTATGGGTTGTCTAATTTATTTGACGATGTTTACAGTTTGTCCCACAATGATCTGTGAAAGGAGCTTGGCGCTATGAATTTTCTTTATTTATGGGTGAGAACAGCAGTCTTCCTATCAGCCATGATGGCTTCCCGTTTCCCATCCTTTTTCCGATCGCCAGGGTAGCACGTGGTGTCGTCTGAACATTCAGTAGTGGTCAAAGTTTCTCCTGTTCTCAGTTTTCCAACCTGCCTTACCAACCTTGTAACTGCTATTTCTGCTCTATTTTAACATCGCGAGGTCGCCTCCCTGTGAGATTCCGGCCCTCTAATTGGCCAGTTCAGGTGCGCGCCCGTTTTTCGCGGGTAGGCGCCAACCGCCCTCCGTGGGTGGATAGTGGACAAAGGGGCAGTAAGTCAGTCCTTGTGTGACCGTGCCTTAGACTGGAGGTGCTGCTTCCTGAAGATGGAGTTTCAGTAAGCATGTGCGCCGATGTGCACTGTAGCTTCGCGCCCTGTGGGCCAGAGGGAACCTTATAGGTCATTTTACTGATGTGCGTTCCTTAAATTACGATATACGCAATTTTTCCGTGTTATAAGACTGTAGGTTTACCTTGTACAGTTGAGCATAATGTGCGCCATGTGTTGGTTAATCATAGTAACTTGCAGTTCGGCACTGAAGTGTATGCTTTCATGCTCACTTTTCCACTTCGTCTGGCTGTAGCTTTTTCAGTTCTCCCGTGCAAAATTTGACTCAGAATTTAGGTCTTCCTAGATTGAAAACTTGTGTCCTTTGTCCTACGCCAGGTGGTGAGCGCCTGGTGCCCCTTCATATTTCGTTAACGTAGTCGGACCGCGAGCCAAAGTTATCTAGTATCGCCTGTATGAATAGTTTCGCATCTTGCTGGTTTTATTCCTTTAGTACCGGAGGCTACGCCGGCCGGAGTGGCTGAACGGTTCTAGGCGCTACGGTCTGGAACCGCGCGACTGCTACGGTCGCAGGTTCGAATCCTGACTCGGGCATGGGAGTGTGTGATGTCCTTAGGTTCGTTAGGTTTAAGTAGTTCTAAGTTCTAGGGGACTAATGACCTCAGAAGTTAAGTCCCATAGTGCTCAAAGCCATTTGAACCATTTTTGAACAGGAGGCTACCTAGCGGTCTTTCTCAGTCTTTGGCTGATTCCTGGTGGTGGTCGTTGCATGCCAGCAACCCCTTCCTTTAGTAAATTGAAATCCAGTTGATAATATGGCGATCGTTCCTAAAATTCCTTTTCTTCTGCTATCGTGGCTTATTATGAACATACTTTGGGGCTGACTGCTGAACTTAATTCTTTCTCCCCCCACCTCCATTCGATTGTATAATGGTTCAATATTCAACTACAAAATAAATGAGGCCTTTACTCTTTACATTCTTCCTTTCATTACGTGAAATAGTGTCACAGTAGAATTATGCAGAACTACAATGGTTGCTACAAGGTCGTGCAGGTCTCGGGCCTTTAATTGTAGGTTAAAGATTCAATATCGCGCGTCTGGCACGATCATTGCTCGCATAGTACCGATAATAGTAATAATAATATTCAGTTATCCCCCATTGATAAACTGGGTAGTGTTCACGGCTCAGTCTGAGCACGAGAGCACTAAATCCACTTGATGTGGTGGAATTAGTGGCCCCTGTTCTACCTTGCTGGTTTAGGAAAAATATCAGAATTACAGCCACTACAGCAAGGGACAGTAAGCTGTAAATGAAAACGAGCCACCGCTTTTAACATCTTTTGTTCTTTGGAACTTTTTCCACACAGTAGTGTAGTTGTTGTCGTTGTGTTGTTGTGGTCTTCAGTCTTGAGACTGGTTTGATGCAGCTCTCCATGTTACTCTACCCTGTGCTAGCTGCTTCATCTCCCAGTACCTACTGCAACCTACATCCTTCTGAATCTGCTTAGTGTATTCATCTCTTGGTCACCCTCTACGATTTTTACCCTCCACATGGCCCTCTAATACTAGACTGGTGATCCCTCGATGTCTCAGAACATGTCCTACCAACCGATCCCTTCCTCCAGTCAAGTTGTACCACAAGCTCCTCTTCTCCCCAATTCTATTCAATACCTCCTCATTAGCTATGTGATCTACCCATCTAATCTTCAGCATTCTTCTGTAGCACCACATTTCGAAAGCTTCTATTCTCTTCTTGTCTAAACTATTTATCGTCCACGTTTCACTTCCATACATGGCTACACTCCATACAAATACTTTCAGAAACGACTTCCTGACATTTAAATCTATACTCGATGTTAACAAATTTTTCTTCTTCAGAAACGCTTTCCTTGCCATTGCCAGTCTACATTTTATATCCTGTCTAGTTCGACCATCATGAGTTATTTTGCTCCCCAAATAGCAAAACTCCTTTACTGCTTTAAGTGCCTCATTTCCTAATCTAATTCCCTCAGCATCACCCGACTTAATTCGACTACATTCCATTATCCTCGTTTTGCTTTTGTTGATGTTCATCTTATTACCTCCTTTCAAGACACTGTCCATTCCCTTCAACTGCTCTTCCAAGTCCTTTGCTGTCTCTGACAGATTTACGTCATCGGCGAACCTCAAAGTTTTTATTTCTTCTCCATGGATTTTAATACCTGCTCCGAACTTTTCTTTTGTTTCCTTTATTGCTTGCTGTATATACAGATTGAATAACATCGGGGATAGACTACAACCCTGTCTCACTCCCTTCCCAACCACTGCTTCCCTTTCATAGGCCTCGACTCTTATAACTGCCATCTGCTTTCTGTAGAAATTGTAAATAGCCTTTCGCTCTCTGTATTTTACTTCAAAACCAGAGGCTGCAGTCGGATGCGCGGCCAGCCGCGATGCGATTTGCGGCTCCTTGGCCGGTTCCGCAGGGCTCCGTGCTCGGACCGCTGCTGCTGCCGCCGCCGCCGCCGCCGCCGCCGCCGCCGTTACTGCAATATTATTTTTCTGGGTCGGTGGCGGCGGCGACCGCGGCAGCGGCCGGGCTCCGGCGGAGGCGAGCAGAGCCGAGGCGGGCCGAGGGGCACAACAATGTGTGGAATGCTTCTTTAACTCATTCCCTCGCCTTAATTAAAAAGTTGTAGCGGCGGGCGGGGGGCGCGGGCGGCGCTGGCCGGCGGCGGCGGCGTTGCTTGCCTCTGTTTTTGGCCTCCCAAGTTCGGGGAGGGCGCTGTCGTCTGCATACTTGGCCGCGAGTAATAACACTCATATATAACAACGCCAGTGTGAATCTCTCCCCTAACGAGGCTGGCCGCTTGTTCGCTAGCCAGCCTGCAACTTTTACACCCGGCGCGAAGAAGTGAAGGGAGTCGGTACGAAGAGGGCGGCCAAAAAAGGGAAGGAACGAACGAAAATACGCGGAGCGCGGGACTTGTGCGGCGATCGTTAGTCCACCGCTGTGTTAACGTCGTCGCAATATTGGCTGCACATAAAAGATTGTGCTTCGAATTTATTTCTGTCTCTCCTGCTAAATGGCTGTCTTAAGATACCGGTCGCAGATCACGCTAATTAACTTGGAACAGATGAATGCCTTTTTGAGACACAGCGTGACCAAATATCGAATCAGCGAAACAAAGGTAGGTGATAATAAAACATCATGATTTCTTCAGTTTCCTAATGCCTTATAAATTGGACAACAATTGAAGCAATCGACATGAAACTACAAACGGTAATATTGAGCGAAACGGAATGTCACGATAGTGTGAGTGATTCGGGTTGTGTAACGTCCGCCAAATATTAAAAAAACTAAACTCCTTCAGAACAGGCCATGAAGTCCCATCGGTACCGACCGTCCGCCGTCTCATCCTCAGTCCATAGGCGGCACTGGATGCAGATATGGATGGGCATGTGATCAGCACACCGCTCTCCCGGCCGTATGTCAGTTTCCGAGACCGGAACCGCCACTTCTCAATCAAGTAGCTCATCAGTTTGCCTCACAAGGGCTGAGTGCACCCCGCTTGCAAACAGCGCTCGGCAGACCGGATGGTCACCCATCCAAGTGCTAGCCCAGCCCGACAGCGCTTAACTTCGGTGATCTGACGGGAACCGGTGTTACTACTGCGGCACGGCCGTTGGCTCGCCAGATACTACCGATTAAATTTTCTTTCCTGTCAGGACACAAGTAAGCCATCTCTTGATAAAGGCAAACGCTACAGGATACATTTGCGTTGTCGAATAAAGAGACTAGTGTATGGGGTCGAAAGGAATTAAGGCTGTGACACGTAAGTTTTGTTTTAAGCGTTCTCTTGGATTATCCTAGCTTGGGCAACGCGTGCTTCTGCCATAGTCAGCGTGTTCTGTTTTGGCTGTCTGTGAGAAGATTGGCCGGCCGCGGTGGTCTAGCGGTTCTAGGCGCTCAGTCAGGAACCGCGCGACTGCTACGGTCGCAGGTTCGAATCCTGCCTCGGGCATGGATGTGTGTGATGTCCTTAGGTTAGTTAGGTTTAAGTAGTTCTAATTTCTAGGGGACTTATGACCACAGATGTTGAGTCCCATAGTGCTCAGAGCCATTTGAACCATTTTGTGAGAAGATTAAAATCATTTCACCAAACAAGCGAAATAACACCTCCTATCTGAAGCTGCTGCCTCCCTGACATCAGGAGCTCATAAACTGAATATTACAGTTTGATGTGTTCAGGTGTTCCAGTGCTCTGTTCTCTGGATGCCACGTAGTAATAACGGCACGGACTAAGTCCTGTTACATAGTATGTAAATTCAGTGTTGGAGTCCGCTTGAACCGTTTGGAACCTACCTCTAACATTTGGGGGAAAGCAATATGTCCACTCTTCCGGGGGCAGAACGTCCCTTTTCTCTTGCCACAAATACATAATACACTCTTTAATGAGGATGCGATTACCTTTGCGGCACAAATATCTAATTTGCTTTATGTGGCTACCTTTTCTTTGTCCATCACTTTATGTGGCCTACTTTTCTTTGTCTGGTAGCTGGTGCCCCTTTCCTCACAATCTGATTAGGTAGCTTGACCCCAAGCACTATTTGCGATGCGTCAGTTGATAATGTGTCGGTTGTGTCAGCTACTGTGGGAGTCAGTCGGTAACCGGTAGTAACCGGTAGCAGAAATGCAAAATCATATGTACAAGTCACCTGAAGATTAATTGAACTCTTTATTTTTAAAAATAGAATAAAGTTAACTTAAATTCTCTTGATTCCTGTACTTCCTGGGCCTCCTACATACAAGTACTTTGACAGTCTATTACTACTCGCACAACACTCGTATCTTCCTGATACGCAGTGCTGATGCTCAAGAAGTCTGCGACCGAACTGGGCCAACCAGCGATGGGCGGCTGGTTAAATCAGCGTTGACAGGGGACGCTGAACTCTGTCTCGCTGGAGACCACAGGACCGCGGGTCAGCGTCTTCTCGATGCCGGTTCGGGGCGCTACACTGGTCGGCGAGCAGTCGGTGCTTTAGGACTGCACAGTGTCAGATACACTTGAGAAACGCAGCAAAACTGCGCTCTTCACTCACGCCACACAGAGATTCTCTGTCGCCAGCTTCTGCCTATACACTCGTAAGATGGCGCCGTATTCCTCTATGACCTTTAGTATTGCTTCCTGAAGAAACCGAATCTTCGTTGCCCAGTTTTCACAATTTTGTTCATAAGAGCCAAATGTCTCGAGCATTTACGTAAATTTGATAATTTAATGTCTCATGCATGTAATCGCTGAAGTACATATAGGTGGAAATTCTGTTTATGAGCACGTAATTATTTCTGCTTACAGGATTTCGGTTGTCCCGTAGTCCAGCTTTTAACGTCATGTAGTTTGAGAGGTGCGATGAAAGGAAGCGGCTCCGCATCAGAATATGAATAAAAGGAAATAGATTATATAGCCGTCAGCTTTTATTCATTTCCGAAACTAAGCTGTCTTTTGACCCAAGGCTTAGCGCATAGGTAAAGAAACTCCAAATACTCCTTCACAGTCTCGACTTCCTTTCTAATTCAGAAGCTTCCTGAAGCTAGTGCGAATAGGGAACTTGATGTACAGTGCTTTAGCTACGGAGATTCGATTGAAACACTCATGAAGCTATTGTAGTACTTATTTCCACTTCCACCTATTATTTGTAGTAATGACAAATTAACGTATTATTTTCCTTTTCCTTTGTAATCTCGTTTACGTTATTTTTTCTATAACTGACATTTTGACCATGCGGCTGTGTATAAAATACAGGGAAAGCAGAAAGTGAAAGCTAATGCAATATGCATCTTAACATGAACTAGCCGTCTGAAGATTAACCTCTCGGTTTCAAACCTGTAACGGCGCTATTTAAATAAATAAATAGCATTGTAAAAAGTGGCTGGTTACTGTCATCTTCCTTGTAAGAGTCAACCTATAAATCTTCCGTACATTTCTTCTTCCTCAAATTTTTCTAGCACTCGCTAATTATTGTTGTTATTATTATTATTATTATTATTAATGGATTTTTTTTAATATTTAGTGGAGGGTGGTTTATGGAGTAGTTTGTCGAAAAAATAGTAACAGTTAACTTACAGCTAGTTCTTAGAGCGTCTAGTTCGTCCTCCTGCTGGCAACTAGGTTACAAGTGTATTTTAGACGCTTTATGACACGACATAAAAAAATGTATATTTTTGGTAGAAGTTGTTTAAAAAATATAATGTAAAAACTGGTCCCTATGATTAACTAGGTGACGGACCACCAAGAGAGGGAAATAAACAGATGTCTCGGTTTGTATAATTCTAGTGTCGTCATTGCTACAGACTTAGAAATAAGACTAGTTCTGATCTAATAACTTCTTGTTCAACAATGACTTATTTCGTGGGATTTGCCCTCTGAGGCAACACATGCTATGCTGTGTTAGTTTCCTGATGGCAAACACTGCGTGCCACTCCAGTCTGTACTTCTTTTCCTGCTACAGAACGGTGTTCACTAGACGGCCGTGCGGTTTCTCACATTTTCGGCTTCAAATACGATTTTCTGTTTTCATTGGTGTTGTTAGTGGTACGCTTATCAATGATCTAGAATGAACCTCTCATTACATCACTGCCGACATTGTTTTCCACAGCCACACCACGTATTTCGATGTTTCCTTACGATGATCGCCCTTGAAAGAAAATCTTCAGCGCTCCTTCTGGACAAGTTATATGATGTGCGAGCATCGTGAACAGTTACTAGACTAACCCCAAGCTTTCTCAGGTAATCGTCAGACGTCAGATAATCATACATTCGTAAGAGAAAAATCTGCCATTGCTCCAGGTCACAGGATCCAATCTTGCCAGTCTCCGTAGCATCACGACACTGAATTATTAGTGTAATGTTCGACACTGATCTCCAAAGGTTAAACTATCCCTGCTGAGGATGGTTCTTGCAATATGACACAGTTCTTCCTGTTGCTTTGAGGTATCCAGTGTACTATTCTGTAGCAATCTATTGTGACCTGCTGATAGCTTTTCGTATGGTAGTGTTAATAACAAAGCAGGTACTCAATACCTTCAGTTCCACAAAATGTTATCACTCTCGAACTAAAACCAATGTCCTACTTTTCTTGGAAGAAAATGAGAAAAGCGGACTCTCTGACCGACAGTTTAACTAACTGAAGAAATACATCATGAGAACAAGACGTACAAAGACAGTGCACCGAGCCCAGAGAGGAGACGAACCTTAGGTGGGACCAGGAAATATTTTCTGAGACCCGAACACTGATCTTCCTACCAGCGTGTGCAGCCTCAAGAGGAGAAAGTTAAATAAAGTTAGATTGTAAGCGCAGTCTATAGTGCGAAGCACCTGTCGAAGGGATACAAGTAGAAAGCAAAATCGCTGTTGTAGTTCGTTAACGAACATCTTATTAAGCAGATGGTCATAATGTTTCGGTCATTTTGTGTATCTGTTTTTCTTACCATGTAGTTAACCTTCTTTATCTGCTTCTCTTTCTACGTTCCTCTGTTTTACTCCGTACTGCACTCTAGTTTGTAAATCTGCACTGATATAGTTGAGTGAAGTCACTGTTCCATAGGAAACAATTCTCGCGTTGAGTTCTCATCGTCACTGAGTAACAATTCGACTCAAAAAAAGATCAAACTCATATTCCACACACTGAACAAATGACACATTCCGTTTAAAATAGAGTGGTTCATACATACTGAGCCCATTGGTAGATCGGTTGCCGTACAGCTCTGCAGTGTCCAGAGATGTCAAGAAAAATTACGTTGAAGTAACGGATTATTTTTAGTTATTATTCAATGATAATAGCGAGAAAATATTATCTAAAATGGACGAATCACCACCTTCTACAGGACAATATTTTTCAGTCGTAACTCGGGTGTTTTGTTCCGTTCGAAGGTAGAGAATCATTGATAAATTGCTATCAGACAGTGGACGATGTCTGTTGGTGTAATGCCATTCATAATTCGTGACGGCACACTGTGTGGCTGAAAAGTATACCGACGGCTGAAATACCCTCTTCTGTTACACCTTTGAGATACAATCTAATTTCATAATAAGTTATTCCGTTTAAGCACACGAGAAGGAATTATGTCTGTTTTAGGTACTTTCGTGAAGAATACTCGCGGGGTAGTCGTGGGAAAATTTATTACATGAGGGTACTTAATACATGGAAAAACTGACGAGGCAGGAAAGAGTACAGTTAATCCGAACTATGAAACTTAATTACACTGATGAGGACTCTGGACGACCTATAGGCAACAGAAAGTAGAACAGATAAATCATGCATTCGTAAGGAGAAAAATCTGCTATTGTTCCAGGTCGCAGGTTCCCATCTTGCCAGTCTCCGTAGCGTCACGACACTGAATTATTAGTGTAGTGTTCGAGACTGGTCTCTAAAGGTTCAAGTATTCCTGCTGAGGCCTGTAGACAAATATACCTGACAAAATATACCTGAAGAAATATAAAAATAAGAATAAATTACTAGTAACCGAGATTATTAAAAGTTAATTTATGATCTTGCAAAGTGAAAACCACGAGAACACACATGTAAGAAAACAGTGCATCTAACGAAACACAACAACAGTCAATCTACACTCATGCTCATAAATTAAGGATAATTGCAGAATGTCGTGCCACGCAGCGTGGAACTACACAAAACTGGCGCTAATAGCATAGGCAAATAGCGAACACACACGACGCAGATCTGTAAGTCGGCGGTATTGTTGATAAATTCAGAAAACCGTCCCAAATCTCATGTTCTACAAAACGCCACTGTTTCCTGCACATGTACCCCGACATCAATATGAGATATGAACACCATGCACACATACACAGGCCGCACAATGGGTTGGCATACTCTGGATCTGGTAGTCAAGCAGCTTCTCGAGCAGCTTCTGGGGTATAGCCTCCCATTATTCCATTAGTGCCTGTCGGAGCTCCTGAAGTGTCGTAGTAGTTTGAAGACGGGCAGCGATACGTCGACCGAGAGCATCCCAGACGTGCTCGATTGGGTTTAGGTCTGGAGAACAGACAGGCCACTCCATTCGCCTGATATCTTCTGTTTCAAGGTACTCCTCCACGATGGCAGCTCGGTGGGGCCGTGCATTTTCATCCATCAGGAGGAAGGTGGGACCCACTGCACCCCTGAAAAAGCGGACATACTGGTGCAAAATGACGTCCCGATACACCTGACCTGTTACAGTTCCTCTGTCAAATACATGCAGGGTGTACGTGCACCAATCATAATCCCACTCAATACCATCAAACCACGACCTCCATACATGTCCCTTTCAAGAACATTAAGGGGTTGGTATCTGGTTCCTGGTTCACGCCACATCAAGAAACCGATAAGAATCACCGTACAGACTACACCTGGACTCGTCCGTGAACATAACCTGGGACTACTGTTCCAATGACCATGTACTGTGATCTCGACACCAGGCTTCACGAGCTCTCTTGTGACCAGGGGTCAGTGGAATGCACCTTGCAGGTCTCCGCGCGAATAACCCATGTCTGTTCAGTCGTCTGTAGACTGTGTGTCTGGAGACAACTGTTCCAGTGGCTGCGTTAAGGTCCCGAGCAAGGCTACCTGCAGTACTCCGTGGCCGTCTGCGGGCCCTAACGATGAGATATCGGTTTTCTTGTGGTGTTGTACACTGTTGACGTCCCGTACTGTAGCGCCTGGACACGTCTCCTGTCAGCTGGAATCGTTTCCATAATCTAGAGATCACATTTTGTGACACAAGGAGGGCCCGTGCTACGACCTGCTGTGTTTGACCAGCCTCCAGACGCCCTAGTGTTCTACCCCTCATATCATCATCAATATATGTTCTTTGAGCCATTTTCAACACACAGCACGTCTGAAAATGTCTGCACACTTACTCGCTGCACCGTACTCTGACATGTACCAACACACCTCTGCGTATGTGGACTGCTGCCAGCACCACCGTGCGACGAACGCAGTCAAATGCACCGCATGGTCATACCCCGAGGTGATTTACACCCGAAAACCGCCCACCAGAGCGTTGTTTCACCATGCATCAGCATTATCCTTAATTTATGACCATGAATGTAGATCACATCTAACATAGATTTATTCTGGTTACTGGTTTCAGTCAGACGTTCAGACGTGTCCGTCTATAACACTGAAATTAAGAAAATGGGCCAAGTACAATTAATAAATTGTACCCAGTATGACACACCCACTGTACAAAATAGCATACAATAACATAGTCAAAACATAAAATACGTGTACAGAATGTCCCGAGAGGAATAGTCAGTATGCAAAATGCATACCTTAAGAGTTATGAGCACTTCTTCATCTTCGATACTGTCAAACAAAAGTCTTATACAGGGTGAGAAGTATTTAAACCGACAAACTCTGGGAGGTTGTAGGGGACATCAAAAGAAATATTTTTCCCTAATATCATTTTTTTCCTATGGGGAGTATTTAAACCGGCAGAGGAAGATTTCTCTGGCGGCAAATTAATTAAACCAACAAACACTTATCCATTTTTTATGACCATTAACACAACCCAATTTCAATTACAGTAGATTTTCAAAAATGCCTCCATTGACACGTAAACAAAGGTTACACCGTCTGATCATGTTCTGTCTGACACGGGCAAAACCCCCAGGAGTATCCTGAATTGTTCCTGCTGCTGCTACTATTCGAGCATCCAGATCCTCTTCTGATGGAAGAGGAGTTGCGTAAACAAGGTTGTGCATATCTCTCCACACAAAAAGTCTAGAGGGGACATATCTGGGGATCGAGCAGGCCATGGTACAGGACCACCTCTTCCAGTCCACGTTTCTGGGAACCGTCGGTCCAGGAATCGTCGCACACGACGACTGAAATGTGACGCCGCCCCGTCATGTTGGAACCACATGCGTTGTCTTGTAGGGAGCGGGACGTCTTCCAGCAATAATGGCAATGCTCTGGCGAGAAAATGATACTGACTGCCATTTTATGGCCTAGGTAGCAGATACGGTCCAATTAGATAGTCCTCAACAACACCGACCAACACATTAACGGAGAACCGCACTTGATGAGCGCTAGTAACTGTGGCATGTTGTGCATGTTGAAGACTCCATCACGCCCGAGCTTGCTGCATCGGTAAACAATACAGAGGATGGAAATGTAGGATGCATTTCACACTGTTCCAGGTACCACTGCGAAAACTGTGCTCTGGGTGGATAATCAACTGATTCCAGGTTGTGGACACGCTGTAAGTGAAATGGACGTAACAATTGATCTCCAAGGACTGTTCTTACATTCGTCTGATTCTTCCCCATGTTACGTGCAATTGCACGAGTGCTGAATGAAGAATCCCGCTCCACATGCTGCAAGACAGCTTCCTCAAATTGCAGCATTCTTACCGTGCGACGGCGTCCCTGTCTAGGTAATCTGCTAAATGACCCGGTCTCACGCAGACGTTGACACACAGCAGCACATCATGCGGGATGCGGCGATTAGGATACTGTTGTTGATAAACCAGCTGTGCAGCTCGTCCGTTGTGGTGCAATACGTAGTACGTACCAACCATATCAGTGTACTTACTCCAGGTGTATCGCTCCATTAGTAAACAGAGACAATGTACTATTACACTGGTGGACAGCAGTTGCCTACAACTGAAGAGCGTAATACGCCCTCTAGAAACTGAAGATCGTAATACGGCCTCTAACAACGGAAGAGCGTAATACGGCCTCCACCGGTTCAGATAATCCTCATAGGAAAAAATTACATTAGGGAAAAATATTTGTTTTGATGTCACATACAACCACCCAGAATTTGTCGGTTTAAATACTTCTCATCCTGTATATATCAAGCTCCTTACTTCCCATGTTGTGGAATAAGGTACTATGGACCAAACATGAAAAAATTGAGCAGTAAAGTTAGATTTTAAAATGCGTACCTTAAGAGATATGATCATTTGTTCAGAAGCAGAGATGTGTTCCACAATTGCGAAGATGAAAAAGTGCTCATAGCTGTTAAGATATACGCTTTAGAGCCCATGCTTGCTGGACTTTTTTCTTGTTTTAGGTCACACTGCCACCTCGCAAAATATGGAAAGCAAAGAGCTTGCTGTAGAAAAGATTTGTTTCACAGTTTCGGAAATCAAGAAAACCTCTCTTAGGATATACACTTTCGAGCACAAGTTTACCACCTTTTTTTGTTTCAAACGATCGTTTATGTCAAACCCCTCAATACATAGCACTCGTCCTAGGACATCCTGTATATCCTTCGTGACCTGTGGAGCCGGTACGAGACAGTAATTGCTGACTAGCATGAAAATGCCAGGGACTAAGTATTAACTGTTATCAACCATCTTAGTGCAAAATGCCATAATTATTAGTACATTTACTTTCACCTGTAACTCGAATGTTCATTAACGTCAGAGCCAGTGTGTTAGGTACGTTGTCTGACCCGTCTAGACTGTTTCCATGCTACATTGTTGCAAGAAGTATTTTTCGAAGAGTGGCCTGTGGTGGTACCTACTGTATTCCCTTCGGTAAACCGAATAGTTTTCGTAGTGTATCCCTGTACAGAGGATGTTATTTCTTAATCTGAGTCAAAGAGTAAACAGTGGCAAGTCGAATTCTTATAACCAAGCGCTTTCTAGTCTACAGTAGCCAAAGTTGAGACTGACCGTTCCAGCAGTGAAAAAACCTGCCAGATATTTCACTAATGAAAGCATTGGTTTTTGTTGCACGAAGTACTTCCGTGTTTATGATATGACAGATGTTTTTCAGGAGCCGTGTTCGGTCATTACCGTTAAAGTTATATTGGATATACATATAGAAAAAATTGGAAAATTTTTTAGCCGATTTTGTAACGGATTTCAAATTCACGAAAAATTGCTAACGGTTGCTCTCGCATAAAGCCACAGAATTATTACTGTGAACGTTTCACATCGGTCAAACCGATTAAGGTTAAATAAAGCATGTGCTGACTCAGCTACTTATCGCCTCGTGAACGCACCGTCAATAGACTTCTTCGTCTATTGCAGAATGAAATTTTCACTCTGCGGCGGAGTGTGAAACTTCCTGGCAGATTAAAACTGTGTGACGTACCGAGACTTGAACTCGGGACCTTTGCCTGTCGTGGGCAAGCGCTCGACTTACCTTTTCTTTTTTTTTTTTAAAAAAAAGAAAAAACATGTTTTTCGTTGCATTTGTTCGGTGCGGAATTCCCATTACACCCGCCCAAGTTCGTCGTTGATCCAGTCACTCAATTTTTTACTACAGAGGGTAGCTAACCCTCTGACCGAACACGCTGAACCACTGCGCCGGTAGACTCACGACCCGTCGGAAATGAGGTACTGGCGCAATTGAAGCCGTGCCGACCCGTGCTGAGTCGTGCTTGGGTAGCTCAGTCGGTAGACCACTTGTCCGCGAAAGATGAGGGTCTCGAGTTTGAGTCTCGGTCCGGCACACACTTTTCATCAGCCAGGAAGTTTCATATCAGCGGACACTCTGTTTCAGAGTGAAGATATTTTTCTGGAAACATTCCCCAGTATGTGGCTAAGCCATGCTCCGCAGCAACCTTTCTTCCAGGAGTGCTAGTCTTATAAGGTTAGCAGGTGAGCTCCTGTGAAGTTTGGAAGGCAGGAGACGAGGTACTGATGGCAAAGAAGCTGTGAGGGCCGGTCGTGAGTCGTGCTTGGGTAGTTCAGTCGGTAAGACACTAGCCTGCGAAAGGCAAAGGTCGCGAATTCGAGTCTGCATCTGGCACATGTCTTCATCCATTATATTTGTGCACTTTGTATGCTAGCAATGAATGAAACTGCGTTGTGCTAGAGAGTGTGGCATGTCTCCCATGCCCAATGTAAGCTTGGTCCGTCAGCAAGCTAGGCCTCAGAGTGTGTTCCTCACTTAGTGATTTTAAGTCTAACTAGTCGGAAAACTGTCGACAGTGGACTCACAGCAACATTTTTGTTTGTGTTTTATGTGAAGCCTGATATCCGTGTTTGTCTTATGTCAACTTGAGACACATGCTTTCGGTATTTCCACTCTCTGGCTCGTTGGACTAGGAGCACTCGGTATTTTCCATGTAAGGAAACATCGGCCAGGGCATTCTACTGTCTGAAGGTTCGGACTAGTGGCAGTTCGATGGGAGTTGCGCGTAAAAAGTCTGAAGTTGCCTACTTCGTTCACTGCTCTGCGAATACAGCACCAAAGAAAATTAAATCAGTTGAAAAAACATTTTAAAACAAAACTCTTTCAGTTGTCGTCTCTACCATAGCGGAGTGTGTCTCCATCGATAGTTGTCGATAGACTGATCTAAGCTAATATGTTATTATCTGATTTGCCAAGCTTAACTATATTGTTCAAGAGCTCTCAGGCTCTGGTTGTGTTTTCCATTATAACGGTTATAGCTCCTGTGTTACAATTTTGAAAAATTTTATGTGTTAAATTGTGACTGATTTTGTGGGAATTACGTGTAGAAGGTATAATGGCTCGGGAACCTGTCATCGATTACTGCCATTGGATTTTGGAAGTGGTTCTTCTATATATTTATCCTGAGCCGTGCGAAAGACGTTATCTGTGCAAGCCTTTATAGCATAACGTCTTTGGCCTGTTGCCTGTTAACTGCGACTGGGGCGTTCTGCTAGAGGGCAGCAACATACCAATTCGTGAGCATAAAGACTCGCCTTGAGCAACGGCTAGGAAGTTGGCTGACTTTCTACTCAACCTTGTACTCCATGTTTTATGCTTTAAAATGGCCTTAATGAATGCACCTGTGTTGCCCATCCTCAATTTCGACTATAAGTTTACATTACAGACCGATGTGTTAATTATGATATAATGGCTATGAAGGGGTAAGAAACTGATTTTCTGTGCTGCGAAGTCCTTGTCAGGCACTGAGAACAAATAGTAATTTCATGCGGTGGAGGCACTGGACATCCATCTATACGCACGATAACGTGCAGAGTTCATCACACAGGAAACAATAACAACCTGGCTCATGGGCCCTGTGGCACTTAAGTCAAAATTTTTGATCCTGCTAGCATCCCCAACTGAGAACAACGTTTCCGTATTGGCTGTCGAGTAGGGCACCCCGGTTTGTGCGTTTATTTGGCCTGTACGTCTCCCCTCAGGACTGACTAGGACACGTGCCACACATATGTGTTTCCATAGTTATTAGGGGGCACCAAACCTGACTCTATGGGCTTAGAAACCGGTCGTGTAATAAATACGAAATAACTGGTAACTGAGCCGCATTTTTGTTCTACACTAATGGCCATTAAAATTGCTACACCAAGAAGAAATGCAGATGAGAAACGGGTATTCATTGGACAAATGTATTATACTACAACTGATATGTGATTACATTTTCACGCAATTTGGGTGCATAGATCCTGAGAAATCAGTTCCCAGAACAACCACCTCTGGCCATAATAACGACCTTGATACGCCTGGGCATTGAGTCAAACAGAGTTTGGATGGCGTGTACAGTTACAGCTGCCCATGCAGCTTCAACACGATACCCAGATAATCAAGAGTAGTGTCTGCTGTACTGTGACGAGCCCGTTGCTCGGCCACCATTGACCAGACGTTTTCAGTTGGTGAGAGATCTGGAGAATGTGCTGGCCAGGGCAGCAGTCGAACATTTTCAGTATCCAGAAAGGCCCGTACAGGACCTGCAACACGCGGTCGTGTATTATCCTGCTGAAATGTAGGGTTTCGCAGGGATAGAATGAAGGATAGAGCCACGGGTCGTAACACATCTGAAATGTAACGTCCACTGTTCAAAGTGCCGTAAATGCGAACAAGAGGTGACCGAGACGTGTAACCAATGGTAACCCATACCATCACGCCGGGTGATACGCCAGTATGGCGATGACGAATACACGCTTCCAATGTGCGTTCACCACGATTTCGCTAAACACGGATGCTACCATCATGATGCTATAAATAGAACCTGGATTTATCCGACAAAATGACGTTCTGCCATTCGTACACCCAGGTTCGTCGTTGAGTACACCATCGCAGGCGCTCCTGTCTGTGCTGCAGCGTCAAGGGTAACCGCAGCCATGGTCTCCGAGCTGATAGTTGATGCTGCTGCAAACGTCGTCGAACTGTTCGTGCAGATGGTTGTTATCTTGCAAACGTCCCCATCTGTTGACTCAGGGATCGAGACGTGGCTGCACGATCCGTTACAACCATGCGGATAAGATGCCTGTCATCTCGACTGCTAGTGATACGAGGCCGTTGGGATACAGCACGGCGTTCTGTATTACCCTCCTGAACCCACCGATTCCATATTCTGCTAACAGTCATTGCATCTCGACCAACGCGAGCAGCAATGTCGCGATACGATAAACCGCAATCGCGGTAGGCTACAATCCGACCTTTATCAAAGTCGGAAACGTGATGGTACGCATTTCTCCTCCTTACACGAGGCATCACAACAACGATTCACCAGGCAACGCCGGTCAACTGCTGTTTGTCAATGGGAAATCTGTTGTAAACTTTCCTCATGTCAGCACGTTGTAGGTGTCGCCACCGGCGCCAATCTCGTGGGAATGCTTTGAAAAGCTAATCATTTGCATATCACAGCACCTTCTTCCTGTCAGTTAAATTACACGTCTGTAGCATGTGATCTTCGTGGTGTAGCAGTTTTAATGGCCAGTAGGGTATTAACACTTAAGTCAGCTTAACGTTGCATCTGCTGACCAGGATGCTGGGAGATCTGTTGAACTCTAAGTTGTGGTTTTCAAATCTTCCTCCCCCCCTCCTCCCCAACACCCTGTTTCACCTTAAAGAGGGTGGGGGCGGAGAACTGAGCTGTGCGGAAGTCGTTATCGATGCTAATCTCTCTAGTGTATGTATTTGGCCGTTTGCCTGGTAACTACTGCTTGGGCTTGTTACTACGGGACAGAGAATATGTGCTTGGCGGGCATAAAGGCTCACACATGAGCTACAGCTAGGAGATTGGCTCAGCGCCCTCTGCAGTAATGGGATTTGTGGGTGTCACCTTGCTGTCGGCTCAATGCAGCGTCCAAGGGGCTAGCTTCGGCAGTTGGGTCCGCTAGGAGTTTCGAGGCGGACGTGTTGACTGTTAATACGACCGCACTGTTGGAAGTGGCTGTTTGCTTCCACATGGACAGCGGTGAGTCGCGGGTTGGTGTACGAGTTCCTGGATACATTGCCTTTCGTGGTGGAAAGGGGAGTTATAGCGATTTCAGTTTTATCTAGCAACAACGTGGAAACTACACTGGAAGTCATGGGATATCGATATGCTCGTATCAGATGGCGATAGTATGACATACACAAAGTGTAAAAAAGCAGTGCACCGTAATTACTCTGCCATGCAGACGTTTGGGGCTACACTCGTCTGGTGTGAGACGTTCCCGGGGAGATCCACTGGAGCCGAACCGCACTGTAACAGTGGGTTCTGTGTGGGGCAGCGGTGGGGTGAGTAGACTGCTGTCGCCTGTTGTTGGGTTGTGAACCATTGAGGGCTACGGTTGAGACGATGCCTCTCCGTTTTCTCTAGGTCCGCAGTTCCATACAATACAATTCACTACAATAATACAAAAGCGCGCACGGTGTTTACTAGGCGTTCCTTTACACCGTTGTGACATAAATGACTGACTGGCCTGCCTGCCACACATTTCTGTTTCCATAATTATTTGGTGGCACCTGAACATTGTAAGTAGTCCGTTCAGGTTTTTATGTTGGTAACGCCACGTAGCGCTCTGTATGAAAATCACTGACTGTGCTGTGTGCAGTCTGTGCCTGGTTGGCATTGTTGGAATATTCGCTATTGAGTGTTGGGCAGTTGGATGGGAACAGCATGTAGCGTTGGACAGTTGGATAGAGGTGAGCCGCCAGCAGTGGTGGACGTAGAGAGGGAGCTGCCAGAGTTTTGAGAGGTCGCTATAAGCGGACGACCTGGACGTGTGTCCGCCAGAAAAAGGAAATTTGTAAAGATGAATGTCATCAATTGATATATATATAGATGGAGTCACCTAACGTTACCGCTGAATATATTTCGTAAACCACATCAAATACTGACGAACCGATTCCACAGACCGAACATGAGGAGAGGGGCTAGTGTAATTGTTTAATACAAACCATACAAAAATGCACGGAAGTATGTTTTTTAACACAAACCTACGTTTTTTTAAATGGAACCACGTAAGTTTCGTTAGCACATCTGAACATATAAGCAAATACGTAATGTGCCGTTTGTTGCACTGTAAGATGTTAATTACATCCGGAGATATTGTAACCTAAAGTTGAGGCTTGAAATCTCCGACGTTCAGTTGCGTGTTGTAACAAACACGGCCACGGTCGGCGAGCAGCATCTGCAGGGACATGTTTACGATGACGACCGTGTTTACGAGTGTGGCTGTAGTGCACTGTTGTGGTTTGGTCTAGCTGTCGCAGTGTCCGCATGTAGCGCTTGCTGCTATTGTTATTCTGCATTCGTCTCCGCACGCAGACCAACTGTAGTACACCGTGTTACCAGACGTCTGTGATAGTGTAGTTTGTAGGAACTGTGACCATGGTGTATTCGAACTCTGAAAAGGCGGAGATGATACTCATCTATGGCGAGTGTCGACGAAATGCAGCTGAAGCCTGCAGGGTGTATGCAGAACGGTACCCGGACAGAGAGCATCCAACGTGCCGCACATTGCAAAACATCTACCGACAACTGTATGCAACAGGTATGGTCGTAGCACGCAAACGGATCCATAACAGGCCCGTCACTGGAGAAGCGGGTGCAGTTGGTGTGTTAGCTTCTGTTGCCATGAACCCACACATGAGTACACGGGACATTGCGAGAGCCGGTGGATTGAGTCAAAGTAGTGTCATGCACATACTGCATCGTCACTGCTTTCACCCGTTTCATGTGTCACTACATTAGCAATTACATGGTGATGACTTTAATCATCGAGCGAAATTCTGTCAACGGGCATTAACAGAGAATGCGTTGCAGTCCTACCTGTTTACCGATGAAGCGGGTTTCACAAACCACGGGGCAGTGAATCTACGGAACATGCATTACTGGTCCGTGGACAATCCTCGCTGGCTCAGACAGGTAGAGCGACAGCAACCGTGGACTGTTAATGTATGGTGCGGAATCATTGGCGACCACCTCATTGGTCCTCACTTCATTGCAGGGGCCCAAACAGCTGCAACATACATCGCGTTTCTACAGAATGATCTGCCAACGTTGCTCGAAAATGTCCCACTGGAAACGCGTCGACGTAGGTGGTATCAGCATGATGGCGCACCTGCACATTCCGCAATTAACACTAGGCTGACCCTTGACAGGATGTTCGATGAGCGTTTCATAAGACGTGGAGGACGCATAAATTGGCCAGCCCGTTCTCCTGATCTTACACCTCTGGACTTCTTTCTGTTGGGTACGTTAAAGGAGAATGTGTACCGTGATGTGCCTACAACCCCAGAGGATATGAAACAACGTATTGTGGCAGCCTGCGGCGACATTACACCAGATGTACTGCGGCGTGTACCACATTCATTACGCCAGAGATTGCAATTGTGTGCAGCAAATGATGACCACCACATTGAACATCTTTTGGCCTGACATGTCGGGACACACTCTATTCCACTCCGTAATTGAAAACGGAAACCACGTGTGTATGTGTACCTCACCCCTCATGGTAATGTACATGTGCGTCAGTGAAAAAGACCAATAAAAAGGTGTTAGCATGTGGACGTAATGTGCTGTTCCAGTCTCTTCTGTACCTAAGGTCCATCACCGTTCCCTTTGGATCCCTACGTAATTCGGTGCTGTCCGATACACACGATTGAACAGCGGAGGAGTTATATTCAAGCGTCAACTTTAGGTAACAATATCTCCGTATGCATTTAACATTTTACAATGCAACAAACGGCACTGATTACGTATTTGTTTATATGTTCAGATGTGCTAACAAAACTAACGGTGTTCCATTTAAAAAAACGTAGGTTTTTGTTAAAAACATACTTCCGTGCATTTTTATCTTTTGTGTTAACGAATTACACTAGCCCCTCTCCTCACGTTCGGTCTGTGGAATCCAGCGGTAATGTTAGGTGATGACTATTGAACAATATTAAGGTAAACACATTGTTTGTTCTCTATCAAAATCTTTCATTTGCTAACTATGCCTATCAGTAGTTAGTGCCTCCAGTAGTTAGAATCTTTTATTTTGCTGGCAGTATTGCAGTAGTTCGAGTACCGAAGATTTTTGTGAGGTAAGTGATTCATGAAAGGTATAGGTTATTGTTAGTCAGGGCCATTCTTCAGTACGGATTATTGAAAGATTGCGTTGAGCTAAAAATATTGTGTGTCCGTTTGGTGATGATCAGAATAAGTAAAGAGAAAACTGTTTGAGTCTCTGTATCAAATAACGTAGAAGTTTACCAGCATAGTAATTCATAATTTTTTCAAGGGAGCGTTTCAACATAAAGCTTTAGGCTTGGAAACCCATCGAGTAAAATATAAGAAATTATTGGCAACTAAGAGTATTTTTATACTGTTAAAATGTTCCCAGTTTCGGATGTTCGCCAGACCAAATATTTTGGGTGTATACATAATTATAACTGCAAATCACTGTGACATGTAGAACGAGCACCAGAGAGCATTACTGTTATTAAAGTTTGTAAGGATTGTAGCTTATTTTTGGTACTCAATGAAAGAGATATTAGGACTCTTTTTACACTATGTGTAATACTTCATATCTGTACGTTGGATGTTTCTCAAACATATGTCTTCAATAGTCAGTATGCTACGCCAAAAAGGCTTTGAGTACAATCAGTGTGATCTTTGATTGTCAGCAGCATTGTCGTTCCCAGAAGCATTCAGAGAGAAGTAAGTTAGGGAGTCGGGTTTTGGTAACACTGCAGTGTGGCATGGAAATCTAGCAGAACATAGAGATGTAATGAAGAGAATGTACCTTTTTGGATATATGATCATGTGAAGACTGATTTGGGAAGTATTAAGATATTCAGATTATGTTTTCGCACCATTGTTTGCTTGCTCTTAATTTATGGAGAGTCTGTCAAAGGTAAATTTTCGCTGATTTCTCTTTATTGGTTTGGATTAGTTAGTTTGATTGTTCAGACGTGATTAAACACATAGCTTGCACTCATAATTATAGATTCACCACTCCTTTAGCATTTTAGTAACATATTATATGTCGGAATGCATACTTTTTTGTAGGAGGTGATTTTTGTAAAGATGGTTGTAACTATCAAGGAAAGGGTTTTTATTCTTGATACAGTTTTCAGTGCTAGCCTCTTAACAGTCACTTAGTAAGTCGAAGTTTCCACCACCGTCTCCTCGCGGAAGTTTAATTTTCTAATTGTGTGTAATCGCAATGCACTGAGCGGAGCACAGTCATCCAAAGTAAAACATGATGTGTATGGCACAGATGATTTTCCGTGCATTGCACTGGGCAAGGTTTCTTTCCTTTAGCTATTTGCTGTTGTGCTACATTTTATTTTCATTTGCACCACTTGCGAGCAGTACCGAATTTCTGTTGCCACAAGGTCAGTCATCAAAATTTGTTGGGGCCCCTTTAATATCAGTCAGGACATAGTAAAATCATTCACAGCTAAGCATTGCATTTCAAAATTATTGTCAGATTCAGTTTAGGTATAGTTCAATTCAGATTTCATTTCCTTGTCAGACATTCTTATTCTTACAATGCAGTGTTACATTTGCGTGTGCTCATTTGATGATTGTAATTTTATTTAGCCAGTTTGTGTAAACTGATTTTACAGGCCATTTTGAACAGTTATTCTTTCAAAATTCGAATCGTAATCTTAGGCATAACTTTTATTCTGTTAGTTTTGTGCGTTGCAACTGAAAGTCATGTACTGTGATGACACACATTGTAGCACTATTCACTGATCTTCACGATACAGAATTAAATGTGGATTACAATACAGTTGCACAGTTCCAGAGATTGGGCGACTTTTATTAGATAGTGCATTGTTCAGGTTCACATTCAATATAGAGATACACGGAAATTTAGGAAGTTAGTTTAGTTTACAATAACAAGACAGAAGAACAACGTGAAACGTAACAGTTACTCTTGGTGAACCGTCTGTCTTGGATAAGAAATTTTAGGATTTTTCTATGATTTCGTAGTCAGATGAAGGTACAGTCTCGATACCGAAGTAATAACAACCATTTTGTACAACATACCGTGTGCTTAATGCTTTGCTGGCCAGTACTGGCATAAGAAGTTTGAATATTTTTCTCTGTGTTTTATAAGATGTATTTTCATAATTTGTGCCATTTCGAGAGAATTTTTTGGGCTTTTGGCGTGGCATCTTCGTGGTTTATTGAAAAGCAATTGTGCAGACTGAGACCATTGTACATGAGTGACTAACTCATACAGCACAGAAGTTGTTTAAAAACAGGTGGTAAAATTATTGTAATATGAAACTGAAAGAAAAGTCGAGTAGTCCACTGTAGCTGTATTTAATTAAGTTGGTTACAGATTCACACAATCGGTTTTGCAACTTTTAAGTTGCATCGTCTGATGTATATAAATGCAATACCATTCGTTGTAGAGAGTTGTTACAGAATGTTGCAAACTGACACCTCTCAATTCCATATTACATTGCAATCAATACACCAGAAGATGCATCTTAAAAAGTGGCAAAGCACCCTATGTGGTGTCTCTAATCGACTTCAATAAATACAGCTACACCTAACTACTGGACATTCAGTTTCATATTTTAATACTTTTAACATCTGTGACTCCTCTATTTAAACACCTGTTGTACTGTAAAAATTGGTCAGTCAATCATGTACAACTATTTTAGCGGTGTCTCCATGTTTAAAGTTAACTGTGAGGAAAGTTTAGTGTAGATTCTACGTGATTCTATTTGATAAATGTAAGACTTTTATTAGTTATCCATTACCTGAGACATTTTATCTTCTTCTCAATGGTGAGTGATTAAAAGTTTATTTTATTGTAACGTTTCATTTTGTTACGAATAGGAATTATGACTACCCAAACAATACGTGTGTCGTCTTCTGTTGACACTATGACAGATTGCTAACGTCAGTACTGTAGAATTCATACTAATGGAGAGGAAGGAAAATATTAGGTTACATGAAGAAAATACTAACAAACAGGAAAGGTTACAGGAAGAAATGAAGAGGAAACAGGAAGAAAAACTGGAAGTGATACGAAACTTACAGTAAAAGGCACAGGAGGAAAACAGTAGATCACAGGAAGAGATAAAATCACAGGTATAAAAATTGTCAGTTCAAATTAAGAGATTATTGAAGACTTTCAGCCAGTAATTAATAGTATTTAGATTAGGCTCCGTGATAAAATCAAAGGAAAACATACTCATGGTGGTAATGTTTGAGATTTTAGCCATTCCCTTACAAACAATTTAGATGAACATGGAAACTCAAGGCATTTAGACGCTCATTCTCAGGATCAAAATTACTTTTTCCGTCAAGATAGTGGATAGCCAAGGTGGCACAACAAAATGTGTACACTAAATGATGACAGTTTCAGCTCAAAGCGTTTCCTGATGATTAGAAAATTAAACCTGTTCCGTAATTTTCGTGAGAGGAAATCCTTTATTCAATCTGCTATAAACAGTTCGTTTTGTCTGTTTGTACATAGCTACATTCTTGCATCCAATTTTCAACTACGTGTACTGTACTTCAGTGTAGAGAATATTTTGTAGAGAGTATTTTGCTATGTTTCTAAATGTCTTTTTATATGTTTAGGGAATTCATGTCTACGAAGAAAGCAACAGTGAAAATCTATTTTAAGAAATGCTACACAGAAACAAACAACTGTATTCATCTCATGGAAATAACTAGTAAAAAAATTTTTTGACTTTCATGAATGCTGAAGATGCAAAGAACATACAGGATTCTTTTACCTTTTTTCTTATATTTGAAGCATTACATTAGATTTTTTTGGGTTAAACTTATTTTTTATGCCATGTCATAGAGTAACTTTTAATGTTGTAAGATGAACTTATGCGTATACATCTGTTGGTGTTAATCTTCTTTTCAGGTTGTATCTTTTCCTTTTAGGAACGGATACAATATTTAATCAGGATGAAAATCAGGGGCATTATGAATATATGTAAGAAATTCCTCATGCCAAAGTGAAGATCCAAAAACTGGGGAAGGAACAGAGAGAATGATAATGGCTCTACATTCTGTTCAGAGTGCTTGAGGAATTTGATTTTCTTCACATTTTGGCATAACACAAATTTAAGTCTTCTGGCTGTATATCTGATTTCGGTGGTTTTGAAGACATGAAATGAAACGTATAGAGGCTGATGAATAGTGTGTGGTTCAATTTGATGTTGACAGAGCAGAAATTTTGTAATGAAGAAATGTGTTGGTTTGTAGTGGGCGAAATGTGTATGAAACTAAAGGTACAATGGGCAAAGGTGATATAAAAGTAAAAGGATAATGATAAGTTTCTAATGAGGAGAAATGTGGTAAGGACTCATGCAAGTAAAACTCTATGAAGCAATGTATGAAAAGTAATATAATAGTGGTAAGCTTACAATGTTGAGAAATATGATAAGTATTGATGAAGGAATGAGAATTCACAAAAATTTAGTGCACGGAGAGAAAAAGTTGGTTTCTTCACTTGTGTATGATCTTTACGTCCAGCTTTAGCCAAATAATGTGTCAGTCATTTATTCTCGTTCCATTCAACAAAGTGACAAAGGTAATGCAAGAAAAGAGGCCTTTTGTGTCTGAACCGTGGATTTAATTTCAAAAAATATTCTTAAGGATTTATTTTATTTACTAGCGATTCATCAAGAACATTAACACATTTAATCACACTATGTGAGCGTGGAAGTAGTTGCCAGGGAGTAACTGATGAAATCATAATCAAATTGCTTTTAACAAATGGGAATTTATCGTAAAAACGTTTTTTTTAAAGAAACAGATTTAAAATTATAAGCAGAAAGCACCCTCTAAATATCTGGTTACAATTTATTCAGAGGCAGAGAAAAACAAATTTTTGAGTGTATGAGCTTTTGGGCTGAGAACCCTGCCGCTCCCTATTGACACGGCCGTAGTCACGACCGCTCACAACAACCTCTGAAAGACTACACTGGTGCAAATCTGCAACTCACCAGATCACTTTAAACTACCCATCTAATCTTCAGCAGATTACGTCACGGAAAACCTGCGCCCTGCATTGTTGCTTCTCACGCGACAAGTTTCGTGGTACCATTTCTCAACAGACGAATGCTCGTCCACAAATTGAACGTGTCACTGTGAGCTGTCTGCGTGATACTGAGATACTCCCGTGACCATCAATGTTACCAGACCCACTCGTGGTCGCCCACTCGTGATTTAAGCATCTTTCAGCCACTTCCCGATGCTCACCGCTTTAGCACGTGAACAGCAGATCAGTTTCATCTTTCCCGAAGTGGAGTATGTAACCTCCCCCTTCCTTATCGGCCTACTGGTTTGCGATATAATTGACCGTGATCTTGTACGCTTAATTCAATTTTACAGTGAGTAAGGCTATCATTACGGAAGGAAAATAATATCGGTTAGTAGGAGGTAAATGTGCAACAGACCCTTCTGAAGGAAGATTCTATTCAAAACCCAATCTAGCAATCGCTCACGAACCACAAAGGGGGGTGGGGGGGGTGGGGAGGGGGGGGAATAGGGTACCACGTAATATTTAATACAAAAAATACTTATTAGCAAAGAAGGATAATTACAAGGTCGCCAGCCCACAACAGCAACAAGTATCCAGAATTCTAAGAAAGGTAATGGCAAGGAAAATTAAGAAAATAATCACTGGCGTGGCAACAGAAGGTTGTCATGCTTTTGCACAACACAACGGTTCATGATAACATGAATGAGTCAGAAAGCACTGAGTTTGCAGTAATTTAACCTGAAACACTATATTCTGAAAGCAAAGGTAAAAGTAGTTGCCCCGGCCTGAGTGCCCGTGCGGTTCTAGGCGCTACAGTTTGGAACCGAGCGACCGCTACGGTCGCAGGTTCGAATCCTGCCTCGGGCATGGATGTGTGTGATGTCCTTAGGTTAGTTAGGTTTAATTAGTTCTAGGCGACTGATGACCTCAGAATTTAAGTCGCATAGTGCTCAGAGCCATTTGATCCATTTTTGAAAAGTAGTTGCTGGTAAAGTAAATGACTGACTGTAACTGAAACTTTGTTATGTAAAAAAGGAGTTTTTAGTAACCTCAGTGTAACATTATGCAAAATTTGAAAAAAGGCAAGGAATTTACTATTCATTATTGAAAGAGGGAATTGAATGTACTTTAAGCAAATGAGCAACTGATTTTAGAACAATAAAGTACGTACCATGTCAGCGGAAGCCACTCGCTAACCTACGTACAGAATAAATGAAATTGTGCACTCTTAATTTGTGCTGCTTCTTTAGTTATTAGCTTTCCCGTGACATTTTACGTTACATTAAGTGAGTGAAGTTAATATTCAAAACTGCAAATCCGTTAATCCTCTGTTAGGCAACACAAGAATGAAAAGTTACTGAGGCAGCAAAATTTAGACTGAAACCGGTCATTAGCACACAAACAAAGTTGGCAGTAAATAGTTAACTAGTTTTCATATTTTTATTACACTCGGTGATTTCGTGAAAAGAAAAGAGACTCTGCCTGGTAATAATATCTGAGGACAACGACAACACAGGTTCCTTACGAGTTTTCCCTATTGGAGGTTGTTACTCAAGAAAGTTAGTCAAAGTTTGTGGAAGAAATGTCACTGGGTAATGCCTGTTCAGTGTCAGTTCTTCTATGTCAGTTACCGATGTTTTAGCTGTGCCGACGACGAAGAATGTAGCCGACGACAATGCTGATACTGCTGGTTGAGAACCATCAGTCGTCTCCAGCGCCAGGGATAATTACGGGACAGGCAACAGTTAGGATTTCAGCTTCCTCCAACTGTCCACTTCTACCGTGATCGCAATACTTGCGGGTTAATGAACTAGGTGCGCCTACACTGGCGTGATCATAGCGGCACACTGCATCCGCAACTCTTTCATGACTCAAGCTGCTCTGCTTCCTCTCTGCTCGCAGCGCGACAGAGGCTCTTCATACGCAAAGATAAATAACGACATAGCTATCTGCCATTTCGTTGTTGCTACATATACATTTACATTAACTTCTCTTGGCTTTTACCAAGCGATTTACAATATTTGCCCTATAATTACAATCAATTATATACAGTCAGAAATAAATACACTATTACATCAATTATGTATTAAATACAATTGTGTAATAAGGCTTACAGATTAACAATTAGAAGTGCAATACAAGTTGCAACGTATACTAAACGGCGAAAATTTTTAGATGGTGCAGAAGGTATTTTATCTGCATTTTCGGTGTTACAAGTGGGTTCATCAATTAATTTTCACGTTTCATTTTATTTAGAACCAGAACCGGCTTCGGTTCCCAAGGCCACTGTCTAGTGGTATCTAGATCTAGTTTCAAACAGCAAAGTACAACAGAATTTGTGAAATTGTAGATATAAGCATCATACACAACAACTCAGTATATAAATGTTCAAAACAATTCATTCACACCCCACATAGAAGAAAAATTAACGTAATGTAGTGCAAACTTCTTCACGTTATGTAAATTAAATAATACTAAAGGACACATGCAATGGACACAGTAATGACATCATACTAACATAAATATTATAAGGAGACGGTTACAATCCAGGAGATCATCATATGTAATTTATGGAGAGGGCCGTATGGAAATACATGTGTTCCCATCACATTTGCTCCAGCTGACACATTAGTGGACCCAGCAGGTTAGTCAAGGATCCTTCCTTTCCGCAGAGCGTTTGTGGTGTTATTTACAGGGTGGGATCTTGCATTATCCTGCTGAAATATTCCATTTGGTGAACTGGCCATGAACGAGTTGAAAGTAGGGTTTGTATTTCTTGCCACATACTGCCGAACATTCAGTCTCTCTCAAACGCCACAAAACCTGTTGTATCTCAAAGCTCACCACAAAACGATTCCAGGAATTCGAGAGATGTAGGTTTCGAGAATAGCTGCTTCTCATGAGAGTTCACCAAGTTTACTAAGGACACGTAGATGTCTGCCTCATCATAACTAACAGAAGCGAGACTAATCGATGAACACCACAGAATACTATTCACTGTCCCAATTAATTCTGACGGTAGGTCAAAGAATTTTCCGACGACTGTGTTGTGTCAGTGGCAAACGGCGCATTGTAACTCGAGATCTCAACCCCCCTTGCATAATCTGTTACCAACAGCTAGTGGTGACCCTGTGCCGTAAACTCTGTCCGGATATCATATTCGGTCATCCGTCAGAACGAGTCGAAGAGCACTACGATCCTCTTGAGGTGTAGTCTTTCTGGGAAACGTTTGTCCACTCTCCTCGCTACGCCGTTGTCTTGAATCCACCGTCCCAACAGTGGTTCTGACATCATTGGACTACTCCCAACAATTTGTCAGATCCGTTGGTATGATGTTTTCACGTTCCTCATGACAATGTTTCGACTTTACTCGTAGCGTCAAAAAAATACCGACATAAAACATACTGTGTTCCTATCCCTGCCAAGTAAGCTCATGTAATATTTCACAGACCTAACATCCATCGTAGTCACGCCATTCTTCATCTGTAGGAATGGCTTTTTCTGAACTGCAAATGCTGAAAATAAGCTCGGAAGATGATGAAATTTTAAAAATGGTTCAAATGGCTCTGAGCACTATGCGACTTAACTTCTGAGGTCATCAATCGCCTAGAACTTAGAACTAATTAAACCTAACTGACCTAAGGACATCACACACATCCATGTCCGAGGCAGGATTCGAACCTGCGACCGTAGCTGTCGCTCGGTTCCAAACTGGAGCGCCTAGAACCGCATAGCCACTCCGGCCGGCATGAAATTTTAATCAACCTTTCACACAGACATGAATATAATGGAGTATCCAGTCACGATGTTCAGGGTCTAACACTTTCCATTCGCGTCGTGTATTTTGTAATGTACTGCCGAAGTGTACTAAGAGGGATTTTGAAGAACAGTAAAATGTGCATCATCCTTCCAGAAAATGTACTTGCAGTAAGGCCCTAGGTTTACGGTGTGCTGACAGCAGTGGGTTCATCGTGACTGCAGTGCTCGCGCACACACACACACGAACCTCCCTCAAGCATAAATCGCGAGATTTGCGATGGCCAAACCCGCCGTGCGAACACGCACGCCTCGTCCCGTAGCCGCTTTGCGCTGCATCGCTCGAAACCCTCGCGCCGAAAGTGAAGGGGGTGGCGCCGCTGGGAAGGCCACCCGGAAAATGTCATTTTTGTGTGGCTATAAATAAGGAACGTATCGGGTTTTAGGAAAGCGAAGAGGCGCGAGGCGGGAGGGGATCGGCCAGCAAATAAACGCGAGGACGTCAAAAGTCGATTATTCCGGCGTCTATTCGCAAACAGTCTCGCCGTGCTAAAAGGCCGCAATATATTTGTGCGAATACATTTTTCCTATCGGCTTCAAAAGCGTGCTCTAAAAAGAATGGTGTATAGCTTTGAAGGGAGGAGGGGAAGAAATGGAGAGGACGAGAATGTAGTAGTGAGCATTAAAAAAAATGTAGAGGGATTGGGGGTCCCTCCTCGGACGCTGTTATAGAAACAAGGTGTGGGAGAACCGGCTGACAAAAGAATGAATACTATTTCCTCTGTCTAGATCTTTGTCACGGTTAATAATTGAAAGCGTGTCACTCGGCAACGGATGGCTCCAGTGGGGAGCCAGGAGCCCGCCTACCTGCTAGCGTTTAAAAGGGCCGCGGGCTCGAGATGTGTGCGGAGCAATACAATCTGGGTACGGGCGGCGGTGCGGCGCTGCCGGCCGTCTCATACGTCATCAAGGAGCTCATTTCCGCAGCCGCCGCCGAACGCGGCAGTGCTCGGCCCGTTTTTGCGGCAGCGACGCCGGCGCCGGCACCGCCGACGACGCCGATAAGTCAGCAGGCGGAGCGGCCGGGCCCGCATTCCGCGGGGCGTCCCGACGCCGCTACCTGCGACGCCACACGGCGCGGCCGCACGCGACAGCTCCGTAATTAATTCCAAAAAGGCCGAAAATTGAGAAAACTCATTAAAACTACTGGAGTAGCACTGGCGGCGGCGGCGGCGGCGACGACGGCGGCGGTGGTGGAGGTGGTGGTGGTACGTAGGGCTCTGCGGACTCCGGGGCAGCGTGTAATAAAACGGGTCGCCGGCGAGAGACAAAGAGAAAAACAAAGAGAGCGAGAGGGAGAGAGAGTGGTGGGAGAGGGACAGTGGGGCAGCGCCGGGGTAAGGGACGAGGCCGAAGGAGAGGGAGAAAAAATGTCGTGTAATTTAAAAATCCTATATCAAGGGCCTTTGTGGCGCTTGTTTACTGTAGGAGCCTGGACGGCGGCTTAGGGTGCGCGTTTATCACGCCCGCCGAGTGTTCTCGTATGTGCGGGCGATCCCGGCCCCCGGGCGCGCTGTTCATCTCGCGTAATTAAACCAGTTTTCACCTTCTCGCGCGCCGCGACTGCAATGAACTGCGGGGAGCGGTGCAGGCGTCGCCGCCGCCGCCGGTGCTTCTGCGCCACGTCTGCTGGGTCTCCACTACTGTGCGCGCGTTGTGGCTGCTGCTGCGCCCTGTCTGGGCACACGTCACGGAATGCGCAGCCGAGTGTTCCTGTTGTTTCTAACTACACTACTGGCCATTAAAATTGCCACACCAACAAGAAATGCCGATGAGAAACGGGTATTCATTGGACAAATATATTATACTAGAACTGACATGTGATTTCATTTTCACGCAATTTGGGTGCATAGATTCTGAGAAATTAGTACCCAGAACAACCACCTCTGGCCGTAATAACGGCCTTGATACGCCTGGGCACTGAGTCAAACAGAGCTTGGATGGTGTGTACAGGTACAGCTGCCAATGCAGCTTCAACACGATACCGCAGTCCATCAAGAATAGTAACTGGCGTATTGTGACGAGCCAGTTGCTCGTCCACCATTGACCAGACGTTTTCAATTGGTGAGAGATCTGGAGAATGTGCTGGCCAGAGCAGCAGTCGAACATTTTCCCACAGGACCTGCAACATGGGGTTGTCCATTATCCTGCTGAAATGTAGGGTTTCACCGGAATCGAATCAAGGGTACAGCCACGGGTCGTAACACATCTGAAATGTAACTTCCAATGGTAAAAGTGCCGTCAATGCGAACAAGAGGTGACCGAGACTTGTAACCAATGGCACCCCATACCATCACGCCGAGTGATACGCCAGTATAGCGATGACGAATACACGCTTCCAATGTGCGTTCACCGCGATGTTGCCAAACACGGATGCGACCATCATGATACTGTAAACAGAAGCTGGATTCATCCGAAAAAATGACATTTGGCCATTCGTGCACCCAGGTTCGTCGTTGAGTACACCATCGCAGGCGCTCCTGTCTGTGATGCATCGTCAAGGGTAACCGCAGCAATGGTCTCCGAGCTGATAGTCCATGCTGCTGCAAACGTCGTCGAACTATTCGTGCAGATGGTTGTTGTCTTGCAAACGTCCCCATCTGTTGACTCATGGAGTGAGACGTGACTGCACGATCCGTTACAGCCATGCGTATAAGATGTCTGTCATCTCGACTGCTAGTGATACGAGGCTGTTGGGATCCAGCACGGCGTTCCGTATTACCCTCCTGAACCCACCGATTCCATATTCTGCTAACAGGCATTGGATCTTGACCAACGCGAGCAGCAATGTGGCGGTACGATAAATAGCAATCGTGATAGGCTACAGTCCGACCTTTATGAAAGTCGGAAACATGATGGTACGGATTTCTCCTCCTTACACGAGGCATCACAACAACGTTTCACCAGGCAACGCCTGTCAGCTGCTGTTTGTGTATGAGATATCGGTTGGAAACGTTCCTCATTTCAGCACGTTGTAGGTGTTGCCACCGGCGCCATATTTGTGTGAATGCTGTGAAAAGCTAATCATTTGCATATCACAGCATCTTCTTCCTGTTGTTTAAATTTCGCGTCGTTAGCACGTCATCTTCGTGGTGTAGCAATTATAATGGCCAGTAGTGTAGATGGTTTGCAACCGTCTGGCGTGTATTCGTGGCCCCCCTTACCTATGCCAACAGAGAATGTCCTGGCCTCGTAACGACGTGCATCAGAACAACTACCTTGATAACATATCCCCCAAAATATAAAAGCAATAAAACTGCATTTACAGCTGATCCAACCAATCTATTGTACATTCCTCGAACAAAAAACCGTAGTAAGTAGTTGGATGAAAGCACAGGTCACACACGTTTACTAGTGTGCAGGTTGGCACGTATTTGCCTATCGGCAGGTTTCTGGCATTCCAGGTTCTGCATGTTGTGCACCGCTTGGAGAAGAACGGCGGCAGGCAGGACTGTTGTTACTTGGGGGACCCGCATAGCCATAACAAGCAAGCGTGGGTTGTATGTCGGCAGGATGTAACAGAATGTGCGTGTAACAATTGGATCTAGGTGAGTCGGTGTTCTGTGAGTGACGTGCAAGGTTCCAGTGATTACTATGGTTAAGTCTGTAGACACTTTGAGTCACTGCCTTCAGAGAGCATTGAGCTCCATATAGTGTGGACATGGTGGTATGATGACTTTCATGGGACGTTGTAGATGGGAGGAGCTTCCTTTTCTTTATTACGGATAGGCCGAGTCAGGGGACTGTTACATGGTAGACTGGTTGATGGGTTGTTTGATTTGTGGGAGGGGACCAAACAGCGCGGCCATCGATCCTATCGGATGACGGAAGGATGGGGAAGGAAGCCGGATGGCCTGAAGCGATTCAGGGAGATCAGGGACGACCTAAACCAGGATGGTCGGACGCGGGTTTGAACGGTCGTCCTCCAGAATACGGGTCCAGTGAACTAACCACGGCACCACCTCGTTCGGTGTGCGATGAACCTCATGAGTGATTCCGTGTGAAAGGGAATTTGCTGCCCTTAACTAACATTTTTCATCGCTTGTGTCACTTGGTTTTGCTACAAATTTCATGCGCGGTACAGTTGGCCTTCGCCTTGTGGCCCCCTTAACATTGTAGAACTGGCATTACGAAACATACGTTAATGGAGATTGTTTGCCTATAGGGTAAGTGCATATGCTGTTGGGCGAATATAAAGTCCGTAGTTCGGCGATGTGGGGACTGCATTGGAGTGAATTTCTATGTATCAAATCATTTTCCTCCAACTGTGGAGTGCTAGCTCTGTCATCGGACATCTGGTGGATTTTTTTGTATCTTGGTGGGCAGCAGGAGCTGTATCGCATAGTATCTCTGTTTCAAAAAATGGCTCTGAGCACTACGGGACTTAACATCTGTGGTCATCAGTCCCCTAGAACTTAGAACTACTTAAACCTAACTAACCTAAGGACATCACACACAACCATGCCCGAGGCAGGATTCGAACCTGCGACCGTAGCGGTCTTGCTGCTCCAGACTTAAGCGCCTAGAACCGCACGGCCACAGCGGCCGGCAATATCTCTGTTTCAGTTGCACCTTAGGGATGGTAACTATCTGTTGTGTATGGACGGTGAACAGGAAGGCCCGAACAAGAAACGGCGATTAGATGAGGGGAAAACAACAAACGATGCAACTGCATGAGCTACTTCGTCAGTGTTCGCAAGTTCCATAAATATTTATTTTGTATCTTGACGATCCTTATGTCCGACATTGACGTGCTTTTAACTATACCGTAGTTTTCGATATCGGTAATGTTATTATTGGTTTCAAATTCCAGTAATCCTATTATTAGTATTAAGTGAAATTTTCCAAATAAGAGGGCGGGGGGCCCTCTGTAGTAATCTATGTTATAGAGTAGTTTGGATATAGAATGGGTGGGGGTACATGAAAGAATCACACCAAAAACTGTGTTGGAATAATTCTGAGTGAACTCGTTTTTGAGCCATATATGTCCTGTTACTATTACGAAGTTGTTATTACCATTGTGGTATGCGGGATAACTTACATGTCTGAAAATAAGTGTTAAACATGTGTTGTTGTTTTCGAATTTAAGTGGAATTGATGCATCATGAATTTTGTGTTTCTGTAATGGCTTATTGCTCATGACCTTTTCCTGCTCCGGAACCTAACCGTGTTATCATTTCTATGAAGATTTTCTTATGAAGCTTGTGGTATCATTAGTGTTTCAATAAATGACCCTCGGTACCCATTTTCCGAGTTTGAGTTGTTGAAGTTCCACGGCACCACGTTCCAAGTGTAGGACTCAACTCGTTAATTAGTTCTGATTTTGCCGAGCAATATGAAACGTTTCACAGCAGCGGTGGAACATCGGTCACGCACTAATGTGACACAACAGACAGATTCTGAATAGCGAGAGCAGTCTCGTTCGTGTAACATCTCGTATGGCTGAAATAAATCTAGATTATTTTCGATATCATAACATCAGTCTGATGTTACCGTAGCTGGACACGTGTGGACAGCCCATAGTGGCTTACCTTCTATGTTTTCTATTTTAAAATCTTGTGACTAAAGCTTTATCGCTTCATATTTATTTTATACGTGACGTGACAGTTTGAATGTTTTACTTCTGATGAAGGCCCTCTTATAGTGCCGCAACCTAGGTCAAAAGACTTCGTTTTTGCGACAGAGGGCTGTTATTACTTTAATTGTACTTTGTAAACGCGGCTGACGACGCAGCCATGTTCAAAACTCTACTGTTCATAGATATTTCAAAAACTTCATGATTGATCACCAAGCGTTGCTCTTAGAATTTCTTTATTACAATGTTATACTGTATGAGGCTGTACCCTCTCGTAATCTTTCTCTATTCCTGAATACGCCCACATGCCAACTATGTTCTTAGAACATTATCATATTTTGGTCAACACGTCGTACTTAATATTCGTCTTACTTTTGGATACAACTTTGGACGAGGCCGTAAGGACGCTAATGCACCATTACTTACAAAATGCCATAAGATTTAAATGTAGAAATGCCATTTCCAAGCAACATCCAGCGGTACAGGGCAAACGAACTTTATGTAGGCATGTTGCTGACATTAGTACCTGTCATTTTTCACTACCCTGTGCTTGTAGCGCAAATTGAGGCCGCGTTTTATCGATGGCGGTGAATTTCTGCCATAACTACGCCTGGCTGCTACCAGAGGCAGTTACATAAATCAGTACTAATGTTCTTGGCATGTTTTCAGCAGCATGCTTGCCCCGATGTGGTGCCACGTATTTCATAAGCTGTATTTTGCAACACCTGACCGAACAGTCCACGTAAAACTGTACGTTATAAAGAGCGCTCACCACAGCTGCCATTAATGTACCTCGCCAAAATTTGCTCTGCTTTAGATCCACCCAGTATATACACGAGGGAAATTATGATCAAATTATGTAGTAACAGCGTCCTCAGCTTCCATGATAGAGAGTTATTTCTTATGATATTTTAATTAAAGCACAAAGCCCGATCTCAATATTTTCACTTTCATTTCCTGACGCGGAAGGAAAGCTGTTGTGGTTGTAAGAACCGTTTACTTTTCCGTCGCTGTACCTACAGGTAGGTCAAGGAACAAAAGTTGAGTTCATCGAAACTTCAAGCGGTGTTGGGGGACGGTGTCAAATCCTGAAATTAATCCTTAAACTACAATCATAAACAAACCGCCATGACCACTGCGATCTAATATAATTTTAAATAATTATATTAACAATTATCAATGAATAATAGAGGTGAATGAGTAAGATGTCTGACTGCAGATAATAACAAAGGAAAGTCAAATTAGTGGCAGTTTATTGATAAAATAACTCTACATGTCCAAAGTTCAGCTATAACAATTCAGATACATGCTAACACAGAAATTCTGACTCATTATTTGCTGGCACTGTCGAAGAGCTAAACTGTCCGTATGGATTATATCAGTATATGTATCTGCAGTGTACGAAGACCAGCCCACAAGGTTTCCGTCTGATGAACGGAAGGATGTGTGATATCTGTCTGACGTCACTAAAATTAAGTAATACTTCCGTTTCCGTGGTCTCGTCTAAGAATCTGGGAAGCTGATGCTAGGAAAATAACTGAAGAGTGGAAACATAATCTATGTTTCGTGTAATATAAAGCATCATTAAGAAATGAAAAAGGCATTGCTTATTGAGCCAGATTTTTTAGTTTTCCCATTTACTTACTTATTGTGAAGATGTGTGGACCCAGGAAATCTTCATTCTAAAAAAACGATTGAAATGGCTCTGAGCACTATGGGACTTAACTTCTGAGGTCATCAGTCCCCTAGAACTTAGAACTACTTAAACCCAACTAACCTAAGGACATCACACACAGCCATGCCCGAGGCAGGAATCGAACCTGCGACCGTAGCGGTCTCGCGGTTCCAGACTGTAGCGCCTAGAACCGCTCGGCCACTCCGGCCGGCAATCTTCATTCTACTTTGATACTTTATATATCTGAGGATTTACGGAAAACATATTGTTCTGTGGATTACGTTAGGTTGTCTTGTGACGCAGGAACACTATGTCAGAGGTTGTGTGAACTGACAAAAATTTTGTGGAACCTACCTGAAAACCACTTTCTTACTGCGCAGGGTGGGAACCAATTCCAAACGGGATGCTATGGTAAGCTACGGATAAATCCGTATAAATTTTTTGTGAGGTAAACAGGACGACAAGAAGGTAAAGGCATTCACAAGAGTTATCTTTAAAGCTCTTCTCTTGTGTACAATGACACTGAGTTTCATAGACAACTATGAAACCGCGTCGAAACAACATACCAGAATGTAGCACTCCTGTGCACCAGTCGATTAATACATACTGAAAATTAACACAAACTGTAGCAGCTAGTAGATTCATAATAACGTACGTAATTAACGTGTTAATGAAAAGGTTAATTTTTGCAGAATCATCATAGGATTAATTTTAATTATATAGAAGACGATTTACAGATGGTACGATTGATCACGCCTAAATATATAGCTTCTATATTTGTACAGAGATTATCTTACAGGATCTGTTTGTGACTTTCTTTCGTTAGTATACTAAGATAATGTAGTTACCCACGAAAGTTACGAAAACACTATTTTCTCAAAAACTATATTTTTTAGAACTGTGGCTGTTGTAGAATACAGATTATTATTTTACGGAAAACAGCAGACCCTTTGTCCATAGCGACTCTTAGAATTTGTTTTTAAATGATCTTATTTAAAACCACTGTTATCGGTTTCCAGAACAAATTCCCGTGCAGACGGCTTACACATGTTTCTCTTTAAAGCGTCGTATTTTTACGGATGCAGTACTTAAAACAATCACCTGGGACGTTACTGACTTTCGTAGTAAACAAGCTGATATTTTTTACTCTGGTTTTCAAGGACATGTTATCACATTGAGAAGTCCTCTTCTTATCAATTGTTTCTGACTGAAAACACGGTGTGGCTCAACACACCACGTAGTTTAATTTTCTTATTGAAACTGAAAAATTGAAACGGCACTCCTCGACGTTTTAAGAGAAAAAGCAACACAAATTTGTTAAAATTATAACCGGGATCTGTGGCTATAAATAAAACTACTTAAAACCAAATTATGAGTAGTTGCTGGTTTCTATTAAATATAAGTTGTAACAGCGGCTTTTGAATTATTGTCAATTTGGATATACGCTTATGTCACGTCTCATAACGGGACTTATTTAACGTACGCCAAAAACATTCTGAATGTGCACGGGAATTTTTGAGAGCTGTAGCGTACGTCGACAGACGTCTTGTTGCTACTGGACGATAGCACCAGATTCGGAAATTCAAAATGGCTCTGAGCACTATGGGACTTAACATCTGAGGTCATCAGTCCCCTAGAACTTAGAACTACTTAAACCTAACTAACCTAAGGACATCACACACATCCATGCCCGAGGCAGGATTCGAACCTGCGACCGTAGCAGTCGCGCGGTTCCGGACTGCGCGCCTAGAACCGCGAGACCACCGCGGCCGGCTAGATTCGGAAATGAAAAGTGGAAGTTTCTTGAAACTGTATGATTCGTTGGTGCAGATATCACTGAAGAAAATTGCAGGAATCCCATCACATAAATTAATTGAAGCTAGGTCGTAAGGCAACCCATAAAATTTTCCAATGTATTGCTACTCAATAATACTTCAGTGTTTGCTATTTTGTTTGGAATGTAAAAACTTCTCATAGAAATTACTTAGTTATGTTTAAAATTAATACAGGAGAGAGAGAGAAAGGCAGTTAGAGTCCAACAATAGACTGAGCTGCGTGTTAAATGGAAATTGCGGTCATATTTGACTTACTATTATCAGTGGTTTTTTTTGATAAGGGAAACAAGGTACGAGTATGAATAAAAGAGAGTACAGATAAATTGGAACTATAACCGCAGTCGTACTAGAGTTGTGCTTGAATCTACTGCTGTATTGATCGTAGAATAGCGTCATAGACTGCTACGTTGTTGAGGTGCATTTAGCACAATAGATTAGACGTCCTGCGTGCTGTTTGACTGCTTTTGTTTTTATGAGATTCAAGGCACTGATCGATTTATAATTTGAAAGCAGAATGATAAACGCTCCAAATGAACCAGAAACAAACTCAGTAGAGATTAGAAGAGAAAAAAATTTTTTGAATTACCGACAACGAGTGAGTTCATTATAGACGTGAAGGAGAGCGTGCACATTTTTGTATGTTAATGAGAGTCTCTTCGGTCAAATTAGGGACTTGGAGCATGTCCTCTTTGTAAAAGGAGGTCAATGTCGCCGGACCGTTAAACGCTAACTAACGCAAAGGCAATCCAATGACGATGAATAACGGAGACTAGGACATGTATAAAGTCATCCTGAAATTCTGATTCATAAATTCGAGATTGAAATTAAATTTATGTATTTTTTCAAGTTTTCTATTATCACACACACTATAGTCTGAAACAGTAACGGACTGATGACTTCTTGCTCCTACCCAAATGATAACTCGGTTTATATGCTCGACACTACCCCATGTACAGACACAGTCTCTGTTTCTATAGCGTCATAGGCTAGCTGGGCTGCGTATTTACTTTGAATTTGGAGCTGTGTCTGCTTTTGTATTAGGAGACGAATTAGCTTTAGTTACAAAAAGTTCACAAGCAAGTGGTTTGGTAGTATGTGACATGTCATTATCAGTAAAAAGTAATTACTCTCAGAGTAATCATATTTTACCCTAACCAGATTTTAGAACTTTAAATTAACTTTCACAAAACAAATAAACGAGGGGTAATCTTTTTGGCTTTCTTTGTATAAAGTGTTTCATTTTGGTACACTTAAATTACTTTTTTTCAGTTTATTTTTCAGTTTTCTCGAGAATTTTGCGGATTTCACTCAGAAGAAGTTATTGCTCACCCGGGATTGAGTATATGTAGCTACCTTCTTCCCCCTAGTGTCACCATAATTTGGCATGAAGTATGAAAATCGCATGCATCATTTATGTAGGAATTATGGAATACCTGTCGTGGGAGTTTTTGAATGTAAAGTAAGTGTGTAATAAAAATTTTAAGCCACCCAATATTTTGTAAAATTTGTTTAATGATCCTATTGGCTTTCAGCATTACAATTTGTCTGTTCGTCTGCTCCTTCTACCTTCATAAAATATGTCCCACTAATGTCGCCCTTCTCTAGCAAACGGTTTCCTTGATTTGTGACGTCGTCTTTTGTTTCTTGTCTCTTGTAATATCGTAATTAATGTGCAGAGTTCGTTTTTAAAATATTTCCATAGTATCATGTTACAAATAATTTTACTACATCTTCCACTGATGTACGTTTATCAACCTTTCACTTACATAAAATTTCCCTGTTATTCGGCAAGCTCAGTATTAGTCGCGGCCCGTCATCTCTAAACCGCATGCTGTGCAGCTCCTTCTGTTGGCTGCGTTTTCCGGCTTGGAAGAGGGTACTGTCTGTTCCTGTTAGGAGCAACAGCAACTTTGCGGTGGACGCCTGTCTTGAAATGACCTAGGCATGGTGTGGGAATGCTTGTAGACGGGCGCATGGATTGCGAGGGAGCGATTCCTAACCCCGACAGTATGTACGGTTCGTAGTCCGTGGACTGTTGTGGTTGGTGTAATGAGTGAAAGATCCTAGCCGTCATTAGCATATTTGCTCTTTTTAATCATTGTTTGTAATGTCTTCGTATGTAGAGTTATTCGAAAATTCGTTCTGGCACTGGTTAATATTATCGCTAAACCAAACATAACTAGTTTTTTTATTTATTTATTTTTTTAAAGGCTTTATTGAAGTTCATCAGTTCCAAGACTGTTAGATTTGTTAGCTTAATTATACAGCCAATTTTAAATTTTTTGCATTTCTTAATTTTTAAAATTTGGTTTGCAAGCGCTGCCTTGTTAATAAAGTTGGCTGGAAGTTCACGGAATGCACTTCGTCACAATCGAACCCAGCCTTCCAGTTCCCATCCAAATTAGATGAGCTGTTAAATACTGTTAAATATCTGGGATAACATTACAGGCCAGTATCAAAAACGCTGTACTCAAAAAGCTTCAATTCTACGTCAATGTTTGTACTTCACCTGTGCCCTTGTCGTGATAACTTATCTGGTTCTGCCATTCTGCGTAATTTTGTTTGCTAGGCGGAAGAAATCTCTTTCTTTTGCTGGTACTTGTTTTTCCCAATATTGTTCTCAGCAAAGGCACCACTCTTATTCAGTAGAGTCTTAAACAGTCCGTTGTTTACCGTTAATTCGAATTATGCACGACATATGCTGTTCATTTCATGCAGCAGTTCGTCTAGGTGTTTCTGCATACAGCCAGAATTATTTCACCTCCGAATATGAACACTGATAACTAACTTCATTATACCTCTGTTTATCCAAAATCTGTGACGTTACAAGACGTCACTCAGTGACCGCAGATTGAAAAGTCTGAAAAGCTGCGCGAGGAGAGTGGCGGCTGCGAAGGCGCGACCCTATGAGGGCGCTGTCAGAAGGGCTCGGCGACACCAGCGCTAGGGAGATTCGCCGGGTGCTATCAGCTGGACGCATCGGGCAGAAGTGGGAATACGACCGCGCGAGTAAGGTGAGAGCGAACCGCACTGAGCAGCCGAACAGGACGGAGTTGATCGGACGCCTTGGTAGGTGTGTCAAGTCGGCTGCCCGTAAGACGAGCGTGCTGTCCGAACTGTAGTAGTACGGCAAGCCGGGGGCTGCTTGCCATAGAGAGCAATCTGCTCCTCACAGCTCCTGGAAGGCACTATTGGGCGACCGTCCTAAGCTGTGTGAGTGTGTTGTCGTACAGTGCTTCCCTCATTTCTGGTGCAAGTTGTTAACTCTCTACTTACACGAGCGATATCGTGGGTAGAGGAGAGAGCAGACAGTGCTATTGATGGGTACATAGGTCCTCGGTCTGTGCAAGGAAGACTGTTTATAATTGTGTGGCTATTAAGTATTTTGTAATACATTACCGCTAATTATGAGTATTTGTATTGTGATCATTTCGGCCCGTTGTGCATCAGTACTCAGTGAACCACCGGGCTATGTTATCGTACCTTTTGCTGGGTGGTGTAAGCACGTCTAAGCAAACTAAATCGTTGGCATGTTCTGGTGCCTTTGATCTAGTGATGTGACTGCCGTTCTCATTACTTTTACAATGAGATAATTGTGAACCTTGTCTTTGTGATATCTTTTCCGCCGGCCAGGGTGGCCGAGCGGTTCTAGGCGCTACAATCTGGAACCGCGCGACCGCTACGGTCGCAGTTTCGAATCCTGCCTCGGGCATGGATGTGTCTGATGTCTTTAGGTTGGTTAGGTTTAATTAGTTCTAAGTTCTAGGGGACTGATGACCTCAGAAGTTAAGTCCCATAGTGGTCAGAGCCATGTCTTTTCCAATTGATCTCTTTTCTTGAGTTGCCCCAGAATATTTTATTGTGTTATTCGTTTTTAATATTATTGTTAATACTTTTGGAGCCTGTTCCTGGTTTTGGATTTCACTTAATTGTAGTAGTTCTTCTATTTTTACTTCATTAAGAGGGCATTAGTGTATCACTCAGTGTTTGTTGTCATTTAGCCACTTGTTGGATTCTAACGCGTTTCTCTCATATGTTTCTTCACGACTTGCTGTTATATAATATCCAAGCAATGTTGTTGTATAAATTTAAAATTATGGTCACTAACAGATCAAACCAGTCTTACCGTTTTCCTGTTACGTCATAAAATCCGTTAAAAAAGACGCTTCAGCATTAAAATAGAAAGTGACAACAATTATGACAAGTTGTAGCCCTGCCTTACGACTTCAACGTGAGGCAGTTACACTCCATACATGTTTCGGTTTTAGCATCGGACAGTGGGTATATGTCGAGGAACTCTTTGAAACTCAGTAACCAGATCATACAGCTCCGTTTGTTGCCAACGAAGCATAGTGGTCTCCCGTAAAATCTGTTCCTTCGGCACACAACCTAAAGTCTCCTTCTGCAGACCTATGTACCCTATGTTAACGAAAGTGCTGTCACAACTCACTCACAACGAACTGAACCACGGTATAAATGATTTATAAATAACAACTATCAGACAAGATGCCAAATGTAGGTGGAGTAATGAATGGACAATATTATTAACCGTAGCTTGCTGGCTCTGTAGGGGTGTTTACACATAATATAATCCCGAAATTTTTTACCTTAAATTACCTAAGAAGCAATTAAAATTATTGAAAGACATGATTCTTGCTGACCTGAAGTAAGGGGACAAACGGGGAATTATCTCCGCAGGCTGCTAATGAATGCTTCATCGTGGATGCAGTGACAAATAATTACTCACTCGGTTTCCAGCGAGCGTTAGCACGCCGCTTGTGGGATTCGGGAACGCACTGTGCCGGCCCAGGATCGAAACCAGCCGCCAGACTGATGACGAGGGCCTGTCTGCCAGGCAGCCTGGTTGTTGTTTTTAGGCAGTTTTGGGCAAGAAAGCAAGAATGAATTGATTGTTGGCGTTAATGACGATCATCCTCCTTTACCTCCTCTGCATTACTACAGATGACGTGTCACTGAGCACATTTGTTCTGTGTATGCAGTACACGTGAGTCGCCTAGTTGTTTCCACTGCACTGTGTGGAATACGAAGGTTCTGTTATAGTTCACTAACCTGCTGTCTTCAAGTTGATGTCCCCAGCGCAGAAAACAGCACGCAGGTCGTAGTTTCTGTATCTTGAGGTTGAAACTGACTTTTAGCGAGGTTCTGTTCTGAAGGAATGTATCACTCCTTTGGGATGCCACTCACATATTTTAATATAGCTACACGAGAAGACTACATGATCTTTATACAACACCTTCTGATACAGCAAAGTTCATGATCAGAGACAATGTTCACGAAAATGAATCTTTACAATATTTGTGGCATGTGTCTGTGCCTCATGACCACCGGAGTGAATCTTTTAATACTGAATACTGGCAAACACATCCTGCCACAGACAACATGACTGTACATCTCGACTGCCTAATCCAGAGTGACGATCAGGAACTTAAATAAAAATTGGAAACACATCCTACGACAGACAACATGTCTGATCTTCTCGAATGCCTTACCCAGAGTGAAGAACAGCCCGAAACACTTCGCGCGCCATACCAGAAAAGGCGTGACCCGAACGCTTCCGAAGTGTACGTCTGCAATTTCGTCAGTCTTTTGTTCCTGATTTAAATTGTTTTTAATAATTCTAAAATGACTGATTGTCAGTCAGCTGTTGAGAGATATTTATATTAAAAATTGAAGTCATTCCAATGAGTAGTTTAACTAATGATAGTAACTATACTTTAACGTTTTGGTGCCCTTGTTCCGAACACAGCAGCCAATCACAGAGCAGTAGCATTATGCAGGCGGTCTTTCTCACGGGAACGGTACCGAATATAACATCTATCACAGGTACCTCACACCACATTTCGTCATCTATAGACTTCTTGAATCTCCACTGCTCTGAGAACAGCTTCTTGGAGCCTAATATGATGGCTGACTAAGCCAGAAATATTACAAGTTTACCACTTGCGAGCGGGTCAATAGGGAGGCTGGTACCCACATTCCACCTCAGTTACATGAAACGCAAATATTTAGAAAACGTTCGCACACTTCCACAGACGCACAAAGTTGATGTAGTCAAATCCTCAGCCAGGGGGAAAGGACAGGTGGCAGGAACGGCACCCGGCCGCCGTCTACCATTAAAATTTCCAAATACAATAATTAACATGCCAACCCCATGAAGATACGTGATAAAGACCAGGAACAAGAAGAAAAGAAGAAAATGACAAATAATTGATGGCTCGATTACATAGAAATTCATCACAAATTTACCACACTTCGCAACCTAATCGAAACGTCTCCAGTAATACTGTTAATGAAAGACTGAAACAGGTCCGAAATAGTTTCGCCCAATAAAAATTCCAGAACATCAAGATCATCATCTGTTTCCAATGATTTGGCCTCACAGTCACCTGTTCCAGTTTCTGTCATCAATCTATCTCTTACAAAGTCCAGTACACCTCTGGAAAATTCAGTCTCAGAATGAACACCCAAAAACAATTATCACTTTGTGCACTATAGACCACACTTAGGCAAACCATAAAGGCAACGAAGTATAGCTCGCTCCTAGGTATGTGTCTCTACTATGGAATTTTTCTAAGTACAGGAGGCACACACTGTGAAAATGGCTTTACAGTTCACAGTCAGGAAACACGCCAAGCACAGATACCACTTGCAGCTTGATCTTAATCCAATCTGGCGTAATTTCCTCTCCCTAACACTCATGACACTGATCTGTGTGGTGCCTGCTTTCAGGCAACCCCTTCATAGGCACTACTATCACCACTGAAATGATCACACTGATTCGCCATTCGAAACATACCCTAGCAAATGACTTTCCATTACTCTTGTTGTGGTAGTTTACTTTACACCGTTTGTCCTTCATTAACATCATAAATTATATGAATGCGTCGTGTCTGTTCTTTCTCGACATGTTCGAAAGAACAGACACCACGCATTCATATAACTGATTCGCCTAGATGGGCAATGGATCCACCCTCTTCAGTGGGGATGCACAAGAACGTCCGACCCCCTGCGGGAATCTCAGAGTAGCGAGGATGGAGGAAATGGACAGGGACTGTGGATAGGTGGCGCTCTTTGGTCGGTCATGAGTTGTGCCGAGATAGTCAGCGCTGTTGCGGTAACACTGTCCCTGATGGCGTAGTGGTCAGCACACCTGCCTAGTAAGCGGGAGATACCGGGCTCAAAACCCGGTACGGTACACATTTTCACTCGTCACCGCTGATTCCGTGTAATGTCCCGATGCAGCTGACATCAGTAATCTTATCCCTTCCCTTCCGCCGGCCGCGGTGGTCCAGCGGTTCTGGCGCTGCAGTCCGGAACCGCGGGACTGCTACGGTCGCAGGTTCGAATCCTGCCTCGGGCATGGGTGTGTGTGATGTTCTTAGGTTAGTTAGGTTTAAGTAGTTCTAAGTTCTAGGGGACTTATGACCTAAGATGTTGAGTCCCATAGTGCCAGAGCCATTTGAGCCTTCCCTTCCCTTTCCTTTCTCCCTTCTGTTACGCCGTAAATTCAAGCACTGACTCGCCAGTCGGGAACAAGAGGGCAGAGAGGGCTGTGAAGAAGAGTCAGCCAATCGCACGCCTACCGACTCCTCTCCAGGACGACAACGCAACAGCAGTGGCCTCCATGCGAAGAAAACATGCGCCCGACTGGCCGTGGCCCAGTTCTACGAGAAGCTTCAAGATCGGCGACCTGAATAGAAGTGCCAAAGCTCATTACCTGCTTGTACACTCTATGTAGCTCAATCTTGAAAATGTTATACTGCAGATATGTATTTTACTTATATTAAGTATTCGCAATTGCTTTTTGTAAAAAAACTCATCAATACGAATTGTTTGATTTGTTCTCTGGCGATCTGAGAAAGCAAGTTTCCTAGACACCCCATCTTTAACGAAGGCAGGATTCAACATTTACTCCCCTCACCCGCCTCCCCCCCCCCCCCCCCCAATCACTTTGAATTTAATATAACATTATGAAGTTTCCCAAGTCTTTAATTGTATCATGTACATACTGATCTACTGAACGTAAAGCTTTTGTATGCTTTAGCGTATTAATTCAGTGCATACTGTTTCGTAATTTACGAGACGTCCACATTATTTGGGAATTAACTGTCAAAGTTCATTAGTGGTCTACAGCATCTGACCTCTAAGTAAGAGTAGCATAGGTATGGCCCACCGGGCTAGCCGTGTGGTCTAACGCACGAATTTCTAGATTGGGAAGGAGCGCCTGGTCCTCGGCACAAATCCGCCCGGCGGACTAGTGTCGACGTCCGGTGAGCCGGCCAGTCTGTGGACGGTTTTTAGACGGTTTTCCATCTTCCTCGGCGAATGCCGACTGTTTCCCCTGCGCAAACATAGGGTTACACTCGTCTGTTGTGGGCCGTTCCCTGGGGGGGGGGGGGGGGGGGGGGCGTCCACCTGGGGCCGAACCACACAATAGCCCTGAAAGAGTGGTTCAGTGTGAGGTGTGAGGCGGCGCAGGGGTGAAGTAGACTGCGGTAGTCGTCGTGGAATTGTGGGGTCGGAGCATCTCCGTCGTTTCCAGGCCCCCGGTTAACATACAATACAATAAAAAAATGGCTCTGAGCACTATGGGACTCAACCGCTGAGGTCATTAGTCCCCTAGAACTTAGAACTAGTTAAACCTAAGTAACCTAAGGACATCACAAACATCCATGCCCGAGGCAGGATTCGAACCTGCGACCGTAGCGTTCTTGCGGTTCCAGACTGCAGCGCCTTTAACCGCACGGCCACTTCGGCCGGCTACAATACAATACATACAATACCATAGGTATCGTCAGAATTTCAGAAACATAATCGAATGTACATCTCTCTGGTCAATGCAGGAATATATTTTCATATATATTTATTATCTTCTAAATAAATTTTGAAAGAAATTTTGGAAACACGGTGTGACGTCGATCATTTTAGTGTATATAAAAATAACTATATCAAAAGGTCAAGGAAAAAAATTTCGGAACATTTCGAAATTAAAATAGCAGTGAGACAAGATGAAGGACTGTCTGCATTATTTTTCGACTGTGTCTTAGAAAAAGTGAAGCAAGTGTCACGGAGTTTAAATCAGAGTTTAAAATAGACCATCCAGTCAAATTATGGAGAACCAGTGTTTGAAAAGGCAGCTTAGCTTTTGCTGATTACCAGGTGATTCTAAGTTAGGACAATGAAAGACCACAAAATGAAACATCAGAAATAGGAGGGATATTTGTTACGAAATTCGTTGTCACGAATGGAAACGTATTTCAGGCTTAGAAAAGCCATCTACAACAAAAAGGCATCTCAGAATATACTAAACCGAAACACTGTAACACATTCAACAAAACAAAGCACCTTTAGTTTAAAAAAATTGAGACGTTCAAGAAAACCAAAAGTGAGAGAGAGAATAGTAATCAGGAAAATCTTAGGTACGGTTTATCTGAAGAAGGAACATACAGACTGAGGGCAAATTAAGGAATTGAAAAATATAGCAGTATTTATCCGAAAATGAAAAAACGCAGGATGAAAGACTATGGGCGCACTGAAAGATTGGAACCAAGCAGTTTCAGAAAGGTTATGGGAACCCAGAGCAAAGCCAAAATTGAAACCATAAAATTAATCACTGCAGTAAAAGACCTGAAGGGAGCAGGAATAACTGTGCTTATAAGGCACTTGTTCGCCCAATTCTTGAGTATTGTTCATCCATCGGAATCCCTATCAGGAAGGATTGATAGAGGAGATGGAGAGAATCGAACGAAGAGCGGCGCGTTTCGTCACGGCATTGTTTAGCTGGCGAGAGAGCCTTACGGAGATGCTAAACAAATTCCACTGGCAGACGTTACAACAGAGATGTTGTGCGTCACGGAGAGATTTACTACTAAATTTCGGGGCAGCACTTTTCAGGAGGAGTCAGACAACATATTACTTCACCCCAAATAAATTTCGCGTATTGACCACGAGGAGAAAATTCGAGAAATTAGTTGCAATACAAAGGCTTACTGACAATCATTGTTCCCACGCACAATTCGGTAGTGGAACAGGGTTGGAGGCATCAGATAGTGGTACCGAAAGTACGCTCCGCCACACACCATTAGCCGGCCGAAGTGTCCGTGCGGTTAAAGGCGCTGCAGTCTGGAACCGCAAGACCGCTACGGTCGCAGGTTCGAATCCTGCCTCGGGCATGGATGTTTGTGATGTCCTTAGGTTAGTTAGGTTTAACCAGTTCTAAGTTCTAGGGGACTAATGACCTCAGCAGTTGAGTCCCATAGTGCTCAGAGCCATTTGAACCATTTGAACCACACACTATTACATGGCTTCCGGAGTATGATGTAGATGTAGATGAACGTGGCAGACCATACAGAAAAAATTTAGTCTTTGTTGATCCATTATGGACTGTGGGACAACGGCTGGCATGTATTTCTTGGCGCAATAATTTACCAACAGCCGTATGTATTGTAGAAATTTATTTAATAACTCCTTGTGTGGTGCCAGTTTCGGCATTACATTGATGCCATCTTCAGGCCCCACACGTCATAGAAGTAAAATCACTATACACGGAAGGAGCCATATAACTGGTTCCGTGAATCAAATCGTTATACAACAGCTTTTGGTGGCCAGGCGACACAGACTCAGATACAGACACGACTATGACGCGTAATGCCGAAACCGGTAGCACATAAGAAGTTTATAAAATAAATTCCTACAATACATACGGCTGTTGGTAAATTATTGCATCAAGAAAAAATTTAGGGACCAAATTCACGACTAAATAGTTAGCCTGGCAAGAAAGACCAAGAAGACAAGAACAGATTAGTGTGACGAGCAGCAAAGAGCTCATGCAGAGAGAATTAAAGTAACATGGGAACAAGTAAAAGCTAAAACCAAACATTGAAAGTGCCTCTTGTTCTACATCACTAGACAGAGTAAAGCCCAAAAGTGAATAATAATACTACAACTAATAGTAATATTAATAAATAGTAATAGCGTAAATTGCAATTTCTTTTCTGTTTGTTGATGTTGATAGGTTTCGATTACCACAAACCTGATCTGAGCAAAATGAATTTACAGACACGTTTTGTGTCTGCTCATTTCATGAACTAGGCCTATAATTTTAAGCACTGTGAAGCAGAAATAGATCACAGGGTACAGCACAAGTTGCTCCACTCTGCCCCCAGAGACGCGGAACCGCACTGGTTGCACATTCGTGACAAAGCTAACAGCGAACTTGTTTACGAGATTGTGTAAACATGGGGCACGTGGAGGTCCTACAAAAATTCTAGAACATTCTCGAAGGGCGTGAAAGCATAGCTGCTGTCAGATACCAGGTAAGAAGGCACTAAAAAGAAGGTACCTTCGCCGAATGATAGTGTTAGTAACTCCATGACAGCAGAACAGTGAAGACAGAAAGAGATACCTTCGCCGCAAGAGAGAGTTAGTAGCTTTATGATGGCAGAACAGTGAAGACAGGAATCGTGACAGCAACCACGACCGTCAGCCGTCTACGGAGAAAGAAGCTCTGACTGTCCATAAGAGTCTCTGAATATAGTTCAAATGTTGTTCTACTCTATTTTGTTTTTGTTTGCACAAGTGGAGTAACCCACTTACCGAGCGTAGAATTGTTCTCCGTAACTATCCGAAGGAATCTGTTTTTTTTATATCGAACAACATGCAGCTTGCTATTGTCTCTGATACACCACAGCTCTGATGGATAAGTAATTGCATATACCAATTAATAATGAGTAACTATAGTCACGTTAAAATGGAGGACTAGTTAACACGTCTCCCTCTGTTAACCGTAATACTGAATAACAGTGAAGTGTTCATATTACCATACCATACTTAGTAATCAGTGTAATGCAGAAACCGGTAGCACATAAGACATTCATAAAATAAATTCCTACAATACATACTGCTGTTGGTAAATTCTTAAAAATTCTTACAGCCGTAACCAACTCAACATGGGTCTCTGCCCCTCTCATTACGCTGATTCTGCTGTGGCAAGCAAGAAACCCAAGCCGCTCAGTCTTGACTCTACATCAAGCCGCATCCAAAGGAGGTGACTACAGACCATCTCTGAAGTGACCTGAGATGCCGAATACCAACGAAAAGTATCCATGAGCAACTAAAGTTGGAGGAGAAATAGCGGACACCATTCAGAGATTCACTGCAACGATTTGGTAAGTCATCCACAAAAGATATGGCTTGCAAAACAATAGTTAGACCGATTCTTGAATGTTGTTCATCAGTGTGTAGCCCTAACCAGGTTGGAATAATGGGAGAGACTGAGATGTTACACCGAAGAGTGGTGCGTATTGTCATGGGATCATTTACAAATCATGTGATTGTTAGGGAACTGTTCAGCAAACTCTAGTGTCAGGCGTTTTTCGTCACACAGAAGTTTACTTTTGAAATTCCATCAGCGTTCCTTCCAAGGAAGAGTCAGCAAATTATTACTTCATCCCCCAAACCTCTCGAGCAGTGACTGCAGCGAGAAAATCAGAAAAATTTGAGCTCTCACGGAGATTCACCGACAGGTTTTATTATCAAATACCGGATGGTTATACCTGCCGAAAACTGTCGGTGTTCCGAGTTGTACAGTGCAAGCTGTATACCTCATAGGACGCTGAAACGTCGTAGGTGTGATCACTAATAGTGGCGCTCACGAAGTGTGTTGAAAAAGTAATAGTTCCACTTTCTGTTGCCAAATGAAGATAAGACGCTGTAAGTAGTCAGAATGTGGAATGTTTCCTGTCTTGAAGTCAACATGTTGTTTGTTAGTTGTCAGCGTTTGTTGATTTCGGTTAAGAAGTAATAGTTGGTGTAAATTTTTAAGAAGGTTGCAGTTTTCCGTACAAAATGAATTGGCTGTTGGAATGAAAGATCTTTCACTGCTGGTAAAGTTATTTTATCAGAACGGCAGCAAATGGAACACTAGATTGCGGGATTATCACCGACAAAAATAGCTGCGAGGAGGCATCATATCAACATACAGGCAAAAAAAAAAAAAGATCAAAAAACTTGAGGAATCACGTGAGTTATGGAGTAGGGAGAGAGAGAGACACACCCCATTCCCATTGCAGTTGCTATGGCTATATATATGCCTCATATTCTGCAGCCAGTGTTCGAGCAGAGTCATGGTTATTGTCTCTCCCCTGGACAATAGTTCAAATGATTTTGTGGTGCATCTTACACTGGTATCCCTATAAGATTCAGAATGTGCACCAAATAAACCCCGGAGATTGGCTAAAACACATGCACGCATGCAGATGCCGTGCAATATTCTTTGATGGACGCGGCATATTTTACTCTGCGCGGTGCCGTGAATGCACAGAACTGTCGCATATAGAGAATTGTACTCCACCACATGTTATGCAGGAACACCCAGTAATTCAGCTTATGTGACTGCATGGTGTGGTTTCACAAGCTCCTTCATTCTATATCCGTTTTTCTTTGAAGAGATGACACCTCGCGGGCCTGTTACATGTAGAGCGACATCTGCATGTTATGAGGATCTCCTTATCTCCATGGTTCCAGATTTTCAAGAACATCACTGTGTCCACAGCATTACTCTGATGTAAGATAGGGTGGCACGACATGTCACTTGTCAGATATGCCTGAAGAACCCTCCAGTAGCCATAGCTTGATCGCTAGGCGATTTCAAGATGTGTGGCCTTCCAGATCCCACGACCTTGCCGTGTAACTTCTGGTAGTTGGGATGTCTGAAAGCTCATGTCTATCAGGAATATTTCGAGACTCTTATTAATTTGAAGGATAGCATACGGCGACATATCGCTCTGATAACATTACATAAGCTGCGGCCAACTGTTGATCATTCCGTGTTACACCAGCAGCACTTGCTGAGTCGGGAGAGCATGCTGAGCACAAGTTGTTACTTGTGACCATATGTTAAAAACGCATCAGAACTGCCATTGTCACGTAATATAATAATACTTTACCAACAACCAATATTTTGATATTGTTTTATGAGGCAACTAGTCTCGACATTACAATCTCGTCACCTTCAAGTCTATACAATAAAGTTACAAGGCAGTAGATAAACACATAACAGGATTTCACACGCAGTGTTACATAAACAAAATAAATGATAAGTTTTAATGCATATAAGTAAAAGAAACCAATGGTGAAGTAAAATGTTCGGGTTATAATGAAAGGTACTATGAGCGAACAACGCGATATTTATCATTAAGCCGGCCGGAGTGGCCGGGCGGTTCTAGGCGCTACAGTCTGGAGCTGCGCGACCGGTACGGTCGCAGGTTCGAATCCTGCCTCGGGCATGATTGTGTGTGATGTCCTTAGATTAGTTAGCTTTAAGTAGTTCTAGGTTCTAGGGGACTGATGACCTCAGAAGTTAAGTTCCGTAGTGCTCAGAGCCATTTGAACATTTGTATCATTAAAACAAGAACATCAGTCAAATAACAGAAATAACAATAAAATAGTAGTGTCAATGAAATTCAAACATAAGTCCTAAACATTCATTATGAAATGCAAACATTATACCTAAACATTCACTTTGTTCAAAAATGTGAGGGTATCAACGATAAGGACCTAGTTTTTCTTTGTTTTATGTACAATAAACATGAAGAGTAGAACCATTTATCTAACGTAAAATTTTAAGAAACGATAAACGTGCTAGAAATAACGTGACAAGGTAATAAGTTCTTTTACTTACTTACATTAATATGTATAAATGGCTCTGAGCACTATGCGACTCAACTGCTGAGGTCATCAGTCGCCTAGAACTTAGAACTAATTAAACCTAACTAACCTAAGGACAGCACACAACACCCAGCCATCACGAGGCAGAGAAAATCCCTGACCCCGCCGGGAATCGAACCCGGGAACTCGGGCGTGGGAAGCGAGAACGCTACCGCACGACCACGAGATGCGGGCTTAATATGTATAAATTGTTTCATTTGTTTCATTTCTGTCACACATAGTATTGCATAAACAAAGCAAATTGTACTTATAAATCCATATAAGTAAAAGAACTTATTAGCTTGTCACATTAATTATGTAATTAATCTTGTAACTTTATGGTACAGGCCTGAAGATGGCACGACTGTAATGTCGAAACTGATTGCCTAATAAAACAATATCAAGGTAACGTAGATTGGTACAATATTATTGTATTTCATCGATCAGTCGCCGTCCCGTGCTCCTGAATCCAATATGGAGTTACATTTACCATTGTCATGCGTTTGATCATTCTTCCCATTTTCCTGCAGCCAAACTAAATTTTGACAGCTTACAAAGCCATATTATCATCTGGTGGCAGAAAATGGAACATTTTTTCAGCGCATTCGCCGGCCGGGGTGGCCGAGCGGTTCTAGGCGCTACAGTGTGGAACCGCGCGAACGCTACGGTCGCAGGTTCGAATCCTGCCTCGGGCATGGATGTGTGTGTTGTCCTTAGGTTAGTTAGGTTTAAGTAGTTCTAAGTTCTAGGGGACTGATGACCTTAGAAGTTAAGTCCCATAGTGCTCAGAGCCATTTTTTTTTCAGCGCATTCCGCAAGTGCGCCTATTAATGATCATACGTACAATGTTTCAGCGTCCTGCAGTGCATACAGCCCACAATGCAGCACTCGGAACACCGTCGCAAAAGAAAAAAAAAAAAAAAAAGGCTTCGAGAACTATGGGACTTAACATCTGAGGTCATCAGTCAACTAGACTTAGAACTACTTAAACCTAACTAAACTAAAGACAGCACACACATCCATGCCCGAGGCAGGATTCGAACCTGCGACCGTAGCAGCAGTGCAGTTCCGGACTGAAGCGCCTAGAACCACTCGGCCACAACAGCCGGCGAACACCGTCGCGTTCAGTATAACCATCCGACACTGTTTGCTTATGGTGCAAGAAATTGCAAAAGGGGTAGTTTCACCTGAGGTACGCTCTGCCATATCCGGAGTTTACATATGTGCAGTGTAGGAGCCTTCACGAGAAAAAATGTGTAGAATGGTGCATCGGTAAGAGTTCTCCCCTGATGACTTTTGAGTAGCCGATTCCAGAATCTCTCTCAGAGGTGCTCTGGGTGTGTCGTGTACCTGCAAGCAGGAACATCTCCGCAGTAGGGTGGAGGAAGACGCCTCGTCGGCTTGGGTGGATGTGGGTGGCAGGGAGCGGGGCTGAGGTACGGGATGGGTGGGGGTGGGGTGGGGGAGGGGTGCAGCAGAAGGAGGCGCGGGCAGCGCATTAGCCGCGCGTGTAATCTGGCTGCAATAATCGGCCTGAGTGGTTCGGTTATTGTGTGTTGGGGCGGGCGCCACGGCCAGGGATTATATCAAAGGAGGCGCAAGCGGCGCCGGCTTAAGACGGCCGCGCGGCCCGCGCCACGCCGGCCCATTTAATGTATTCACTGTGAGGATGAGCAAACAGCCCGGGCCCGGGGAAGAAGCCCGCCAAGTGAGCCGGCTTGTAAGCAGCGGCCGCCAAATTAAGGCGCCGCCCCGCCCCAGGCAGACCCCGGAGCCGGACCATTGTGCCACCTCCTCCCCCGCCGTCATTAGCTAATTCACGACCCACCTTGGCCCGCAAAGTGGCGCGCTCCTGCCCCGCCGATACGCGCCGCCCCAAACTTTCTCTGAAGGATAATTCTATCCGTGGATCGCAGCCCTTACTGGGATGAGTATACTGGAGTAGGACCTTGACACCTCCTGAAACTAAGGTGTGTCTGGAGAGCTACTGCATTATGATGTACGCGGTAGATATAAAATCGCAGTTGTCAATTTCTAGTTGGAAAAACAGTTAGCCAAAATACACTAATGGCCATTAAAATAGCTACAGCAAGAAGAAATGCAGATGATAAACGGGTATTCATTGGACAAATATATTATACTTGTGGTGTCACCGCCAGACACCACACGTGCTAGGTGGTAGCCTTTAAATCGGCCGCGGTCCGGTAGTATACGTCGGACCCGCGTGTCACCACTGTCAGTGATTGCAGACCGAGCGCCGCCACACGGCAGGTCTAGAGAGACGTCCTAGCACTCGCCCCAGTTGTACAGCCGACTTTGCTAGCGATGGTTCACTGACAAATTACGCTCTCATTTGCCGAGACGATAGTTAGCATAGCCTTCAGCTACGTCATTTGCTACGACCTAGCAAGGCGCCATTATCATTTGCTATTTATCTTGTGATGCATGTACCGTCAGACCGATGTTCACCAATTATGGATTAAAGTTAAGTATTCCAGCAGCTACGTACTTTTCTTGCTAGTATAACTCCTTTAACTGTTCCAGACCTCACGCCAGCCTGCGTGAGCTTAAACGCGTGCCTTTCGGCTACCCGTCACTGTGGATTGGCTGTCTTTCCAGTCCACAACCATACTAGAACTGACATGTGATTACATTTTCACGCAATTTGGGTGCATAGATCCTGAGAAATCAGTACCCAGAACAACCACCTCTGGCCGTAATAACGACCTTGATATGCCTGGGCATTGAGCCAAACAGAGCTTGGATGGCGTGTACAGGTACAGCTGCCCATGCAGCTTCAACACGATACCACAGTTCATCAAGAGTACTGACTGGCGTATCGTGATGAGCCAGTTGCTCGGCCACCATTGACCAGACGTATTCAGTTGGTGAGAGATCTGGAGAATGTGCTCGCCAGGGCAGCAGTCGAACATTTTCTGTATCCAGAAAGGCCCGTACAGGACCTGCAACATGCGGTCATGCAGTATCCTGCTCAAATGTAGGGTTTCGTAGGGATCGAATGAAGGGTAGAGCCACGGTTCCATAAACCTCTGAAATATAACGTCCACTGTTCAAAGTGCCATCAATGCGAGGTCACCGAGATGTGTAACCAATGGCACCCCATACCATCACGCCGGGTGACACGCCAGTATGGCGATGACGAATACACGTTTCTAATGTGTGTTCACCGCGATGTCGCCAACCACGGATGCGACCCTCATGATGCTGTAAGCAGAACCTGGATTCATCCAAAATAATGACGTTTTGCCATTCGTGCACATCGCAGGCGCTCCTGTCTGTGATGCAGCGTCAAGGGTAACCGCAGCCATTGTCTCCGAGCTGATAGTCCATGCTGCTGCAAACGTCGTCGAACTGTTCGTGCAGATGATTGTTGTCTTGCAAACGTCCCCATCTGTTGACTCAGGGATCGGGACGTGGCTGCACCATCCGTTACAGCGATGCGGATAAGATGCCTGTCATCTCGGCTGCTAGTGATACGAGGCCGTTGGGATTCAGCACGGCGTTCGTATTACCCTCTTGAACCCACCGATTCCATATTCTGCTAACAGGCATTGGATGTCGACCAACGCGAGCAGCAGTGTCGCGATACGATAAACTGCAATCGCCATAGGCTTTAATCCGACCTTTATCAAAGTCGGAAACGTGATGGTACGCATTTATCCTCCTTACACGAGGCATCACAACAACGTTTCACCAGGCAACGCCGGTCAACTGCTGTTTGTGTATGAAAAATCCGTTTGAAACTTTCCTCATGTCAGCACGTTGTAGGTGTCGCCACCGCCGCCAACCTTGTGTGAATGCTCTGAAATGCTAATCATTTGCATAGCACAGCATCTTCTTCGTGTCGGTTAAATTTCGCGTCTGTAGCACGTCATCTTCGTGGTGTAACAAGTTTAATGGCCGATAGTGTAAGTTACTGATAGTGATTTCGTAAAATTAAAATGAAAGCTGTCCAGAACAAAAATGGAAGAGTAATATTCCACTGTTAAATGCGGAGCAAAGAACAGACAAGTGGTAAGAGAACATTGAAGGTGTCTACGAGTGAAATGATCTGTCTGACGACGTGATGTAAGAAGTGAGAGTTGATACAAAAGGCACAGGTTAGAGTGTACCACAGCTGTAGAAGATTTTCGATCAAATAAGGCAGAAGGTATAGACATCATTGCTCCGGAAGTCTTTCGATCAAATAAGTCAGAAGGTATAGACAACATTCCTCCGGAATTTGTAAATTCGTTGGAGGAAGTCGAAACCAAATGACTATTCAAGTTGTTGTGTAGAATCTATTCGAATGGAGGCGCGTCATCAAACTTCCGAAAAAATATAATTCGCACAATTCCGAAGATAGCAATGGTAGCTTCGTGGCTGATTCATCCAAGTTCCTGACGAGTATGATATACAAAAGAATGAAAAAGATATTTGAAGGTCTGTTAAATGTCCATCAGTTGGGTTTTAGGAAAGCAAACGGCACCAAAGAGGAAGTTCTGACATTGCATCTGGTAAAGCTTTCATCACAGAAATAGTGTATGTCAATGTAAAATGGTGCAAGATGTTCAAAATTCCCAGAAAAATGGACTTAGGCTATATCGTCCAAAGATCTCAGTGCCACGCAACAGTTCACAGCGTGTTTTGTTACAACAGATGTTAGCTATATCTTGCTGCAGTCTGTAAGGAAGAATGGGAGAGGCTAAGGAAAACACACTCTGTTTCTCAGCACAGTAGCGCCCTCACACAGAGGTGACTATAGAGTCCAACGTGGATGTGCTCTGCCCCAGTTCGCGACCTCAGCTGAAGCAGTCACCCTCACCGAGTAGGACTAAAGAGTTATTCAGATCTCAGACACAAATGTATTTTTGTAAGTGTTGAACACTGTACTTCAAGACAAGATTTCTAATAGTCTGCATCTTGTGTTAGCGTAATAGTCAATGACAGTTGTAAGTTAACAAGCGCTTTTATGGCTACGGATTGTGTCAACTTAAGTAAATCTTTTTATGACTGTGTCATAAAGGTAACTAATATTTCAGTGTTGTAGTTCCGATGTGCCATCTCATAGAGCAATCAAGAAATCCATAGTTATGGCCTACGTCTGGTCAAAACACAGAACATTTACAATAGGTGCAAAAACCAAGTGGGAACAATAAGAATGGGAGGACAAGAATGAACTAGTCGGATCAAAAAGGGAGAGAGACAGGGTTGCATTCTTTCTGTCTTACTATTCAATCAACTTGTCGCAAAATCAATGAAGGAAATAGGATGAAACTTCATCAACGATCAAATTCTCTGAAGAGATTTCTATTCTCAGTAAAAGCGAAGAAGAGGTACAGGAGCTTTTGAATCGGATGAAAAGTCCAATGAGAAAGAAATACGATCTGAAGGTAAGCCAAAGAATGGTGAAACGAATGGTGGGTGGTACAAATGAGATTAGAGGTAAGCTTAACATCAATATTGGGAACCACAAAGTATATGAAGTGAAGGAATTCTTCTCTATTTGAAGTCAAATAAGATTCAACCAAGGAATCACAGGCTATGATAGATTTCATTACCAAAATACCAATAGCAAACTTGGGCTTCAGTTTGGGAAAGAAATTCCTGAGAATATATGTATGGAGCGTAGAACTGTATAGAATTGAATTATGGACTGTGAAAAAATCGGTACAGATGAGAATCGAGGCGTTTGTGTGGTGATGCTATTGAAGGACGTTCAAAATTAGGACTACTAAAGTGAGAAGCGAGGTTCTCTGCAGAATTGGCGAGGACTGGAACACATGAAAAACACTGATGGGAGGTGCAGAGTCGTGCTGTTACAATGTAATTACATTAGGAGAAAGCACAGTTATTATTCCAGTTAAAAGATACATAAAAACGCAAATGGTGAAAGGCAACATTATTAAAAAGCTAGTAAAAAACCTATTAGAAAATTTCATGGGCACGCTCTTCTTCCTATTCTTCGGAGTGTCATAGATTTGGCCTGTAGATCTGTTGTGGCCTCGTATCCATCTTTAAACTAACCGTCCTTCGTTCGTCTTTCCTTTGTGTTTGTACTGTAAGTCTACCTTTGGAAAGCTTGCATTTCTCATACGTTTCAAATATTCGAGTTTATTTTACTTTCTTCGATTTTATCATTTAGTACAAAAATATTGAGTTTGCCATTAATACCAAGTTTCTAGCAGACAACAGTATGTTAATACATTTACTCTTGTTTATACGGATATCTCCTAGCGCTGCTTCTTTCCATTTTCGTATGGCTCGTCTGCATGAATTATAAAAAGAGTAGGTGGTAAAGTCACTGTTATAGAAAGTTTACCGCATAGTGTAATAACTTTTACTAAAAAGCATGCGAAAAGTGTGGTGCTCGTTGGCTCAGTGGAATGGTTTAAATCTGACAGTTTGTATAGTGGGTTACTGCCAGGAAAAATTTACCGATTTAATTCAAAAAGGGATTGACGGGTTTATTGTCTAAAAAGCAAGTCTACTGAAAACAAGCCTTTTTAGATTTCGACGTTGCCTGAGGTAGAACTGTGTGCAGAGATGTGGCGGGGACAATGATTACAATGGGGTTACGATTCCGAAATCAACCCTGATGTATTATTCAACAGCTCGTAAGCCACAAGTACAATAGCAACGCTGAATAGTTGGAAATGTTTATTGAAAACGACCCCTGCAATACCCTATGTGACCTAATAGACCCATAAGAAATGACCAATGTGTTTGCATTACCTCGTTATATGCGAAAAGGCTGAAATAGAATTTTCACGGTACAAATCTAAACAAGCAGAAAAACTTCCCTCACCAAATTGCGACCGTGGAGCTCCAAGACAATCCATGCGGCACAACCGTCATCGAGAAATGTGAGCTGAGAGCATGCTGCGATGGACCAATGGGGTTCTTCGTTCCAAACACTCATGTGCGTAGTGTGGAGAGCTGCAACTTACCTTAACATATGTTTTGCTCGCCGGTGTGGCCGAGCGGTTCGAGGCGCTTCAGTCTGGAACGGCGCCACCGCTACGGTCGCAGGTTGGAATCCTGCTACGAGCATTGATGTGTGTGATGTACTTAGGTCAGTTAGGTTTCAGTAGCTCTAGGGGACTGATGACGTCAGATGTTAAGTCCCATAGTGCTCAGAGCCATTTGAACCATTTAAGGTTGGTTGGTTGGTTTGGGGAAGGAGACCAGACAGCGTGGTCAGCGGTCTCATCGGATTAGGGAAGGATGGGGAAGGAAGTCGGCCGTGCCCTTTCAGAGGAACCATCTCGGCATATGCCTGGAGTGATTTAGGGAAATCACGGAAAACCTAAATCAGGATGGCCGGACGCGGGATTGAACCGTCGTTCTCCCGAATGCGAGTCCAGTGTCTAACCACTGCGCCACCCCGCTCGGTCAACCATTTAACATATGTTTTCTCTTTACGTATGTTCTAATACTATGTGAGTCATACGCTCAATGGGTAACAACAACTGATAAGAGAAGGACATTGCGGGAGGTAGCGGGTGATTCCGAGCAGTAAAGGTGTGAGAAACTGAACTTTTAATAATCTAGCGTAATAGGTTTGGGAAAAAACCGGAATACTGCCAGCTCCCAGTCGATACGCCGGAAGGAAGAAAGTGTTCATCTAGTTTTACGATCAATGCAAACCTGTAATCAATTTTTCTGATTAACTGACAAAAGAGAGTTATGATATTTAGAGGGGCCTTTAAGAGAACATAAAGTGTGACCGTTGTACAAAAGACAGATGGCGTTTTTCGAGAATACTTACACACTGGTTCAGTTTCAACATACTGTAGCAATAAATGCAGTTCCGAAAGAGATTTCAGAGCTATTTTCGCATCCTTAGTATTGAAAACTGGAAAACGCATCATTTTTAAAGTTCCCTTTGTGATCACTGCGTCACCTACTTTTGCGACGTCCCTTAGGGTATCAAAAATGTCGATGGCTGAAGAAAAGAGCATTTCGAAGCCGGTATCTCTAATGTAGGAACCAATTCGTTTAGACCAGTAGATGTATATCAGAGGCATTATACCGGGTTTAAATTATGTCCGGAAATACTATTCACAGTTAAACAGCAAGTCAGTGTGTAAAACAAAAACATTGAAAGTTTAAAAAAAAACTTCAAGCTATATTCGCCAGAGCACCTCCTTTCATCAGTTTCATTCAGTGTCTCATGTGTTATGCAAGGATTTCTGCTGGGTCATTTCTTTTGTGTATTTGATCCTACGCTGCCTCAACTGTCTCATCCCTCAAAGCTGCCAGTTCGTCTTCTACTGTATGTTATTCGTTTCTCCTGTTTCAGCCATTAGTTGCCTGATATTCCCTACGAAACTCTCAATAGGTACTGCTCTCAAATTTCTCACCTTCCTGCATTTTATTCAGTTTCAATCTGTAGTCCATAACCAATGAATTATGGTCCGAGTTCACATCTCCCCATGCAAAATCATTTGAAGCTTAAAATTTTTCCTTCGAATTGTCTGTCGGGCGAATAGTCCTATATAATTCAGCTCCATGTCTCTTTCACGTACAAAAATTTTTTTCGTGATTCTTCAACTAACTGACAGTAATAATGAAATTATGCTATGTACAAACTCCAAACAGGTGGCTTCTCCTTTAATATCTTTTCCCTGTACATATTCCAACTTGTCTTCGTTTTATTATCATCAAATTCTAGTCCCCAAAGGCAATTAAAATTTCCTCTCCCTTGACTTTTTTATACCATCATACAATCTTGCAGTCCATTCATCATCTGTTAAATTATTTGGCGTATTAACTTGTACTACTGTAGGAGTCAGCCTCTTATCTACTTTGACTACTATAATGCGTTCACTATCCTGTTCATAATAGCTTACCCACAACGTTATTTACTTATCCATGATTACACCTAATACCACATTAACCATATTTGATTTTGTGATTATATCTCTGTACTGATCTCACGAGAGGCCTTACTATTCCTTTCACTAAACTTCAGTAATTCCAATTAATCTAACTTTAACTCGTGCATCATCCTTTTAAAATTCTACAACATACCTGCCCGAGTAAGGGATCTAAAATTCCATGTTCAGACCCGTAGAACACCAGTTTTGTTTATTGTGATGGCATCCTCTTCGATAGTACCGTTCCGATGGTATGAAAGGGAAAGTTTCGGAAATTTTACTGAATCACCTGCCCTCCTCATTAAACTATACAGTAGATCCCACTGTTGTTGTTGTCGTCTTCAGTCCTGAGACTGGTTTGATGCAGCTCTGCATGCTACTCTATCGTGCGCAAGCTTCTTCATCTCCCAGTACCTACTGCTACCTACATCCTTCCGAATCTGCTTGGTGTATTCATCTCTTGGTCTCCCTCTACGATTTTTACCCTCAACGCTGCCATCCAATACTAAATTGGTGATCCCTTGATGCCTCAGAACATGTCCTACCAACCGATCCCTTCTTCTTGTCAAGTTGTGCCACAATCTTCTCTTCTCCCCAATCCTATTCAATACCTCCTCATAAGTTGTATGATCTACCCATCTGATCTTCAGCATTCTTCTGTAGCACCACATTTCGAAAGCTTCTATTCTCTTCTTGTCCAAACTGTTTATCGTCCATGTTTCACTTCCATACATGGCTACACTCCATACAAATACTTTCACAAACGACTTCCTGCCACTTAAATCTATACTCGATGTTAACAAATTTATCTTGTTCAGAAACGCTTTCTTTGCCATTGCCAGTCTACATTTTATATCCTCTCTAATTCGACCATCATCAGTTATTTTGCTCCCCAAACAGCAGAACTCCTTTACTACTTTAAGTGTCTCATTTCATAATCTAATTCCCTCAGCATCACCCGACTTAATTCTACTATATTCCATTATCATCGTTTTGCTTTTGTTGAAGTTCGTCTTATATCCTCCCTTCAAGACACTATCCATTCCGTTCAACTGCTCTTCCAAGTCCTTTGCTGTCTCTGACAGAATTACAATGTCATCAGCGAACCTCAAAGTTTTAATTTCTTCTCGATGAATTTTAATACCTACTCCGAATTTTTCTTTTGTTTCCTTCACTGCTTGTTCAATATACAGATTGAATAACATCGTTGAGAGGCTACAACCCTGTCTCGCTCCATTCCCAACCACTGCTTCCCTTTCATGTCCTCGACTCTAATAACTGTCATCGGGTTTCTGTACAAATTGTAAATATCCTTTCGCTCCCTGTATTTTACCCCTGCCACTTTCAGAATTTGAAAGAGGCTATTCTAGTCAACATTGTCAAAAGCTTTCTCTAAGTCTACAAATGCTAGAAACGTAGATTTGCCTTCGTTAATCTAGCTTATAAGTTAAGTTGGTTGGTTGTGTTGGGGAAGGAGACCAGACAGCGAGGTCATCGGTCTCATCGGATTAGGGAAGGACAGGGAAGGAAGTCGGCCGTGCCCTTTGAGAGGAACCATCCCGGCATTTGCCTGGAGCGATTTAGGGAAATCACGGGAAACCTAAATCAGGATCGCCGGACGCGGGATTGAACCGTCGTCCTCCCGAATGCGAGTCCAGTGTTTAACCACTGCGCCACCTCGCTCGGTCTAAGTTAAGTCGTAGGGTCAGTATTGCCTCACGTCTTCCAATATTTTTACGGAATCCAAACTGATCGTAACAGAGGTCGACTTCTACTAATTTTTCCATTCGTCTGTAAAGAATTCGCGTTAGTATTTTGGAACAGTGACTTATTAAACTGATAGTTCGGTAATTTTCACATCTGTCAACACCTGCTTTCTTTGGGATTGGAATTATTACATTCTTCTTGAAGTCTGAGGGTATTTCACCTGTCTCATACATCTTGCTCACCAGATGGTAGAGTTTTGTCAGGACTGGCTCTCCCAAGGCTGTCAGTAGTTCTAAGGGAATGTTGTCTACTCCCGGGGCCTTGTTTCGACTTAGGTCTTTCAGTGCTCTGACAAACTCTTCACGCAGAATCATATTTCCCATATCATCTTCATCTACATCCTCTTCCTTTTCCGTAATATTGTCCTCAAGTGCATCGACTTGTATAGACCCTCTATATACTCCTTCCACCTTTCTACTTTCCCTTCTTTGCTTAGAACTGGGTTTCCATCTGAGCTCTTGATATTCATACAAGTGGTTCTCTTTTCTCCAAAGGTCTCTTTCATTTTCCAGTAGGCAGTACCTATCTTACCCCCAGTGAGATCAGCCTCTACATCCTTACATTTGTCCTCTAGCCATCCCTGCTTAGCCATTTTGCACTTCCTGTCGATCTCATTTTTGAGGCGTTTGTATTCCTTTTTGCCTGCTTCATTTACTGCATTTTTATATTTTCTCCTTTCATAAATTAAATGAAATATTTCTTCTGTTACTCAAGGATTTCTACTAGCCCTCGTCTTTTTACCTACTTGATCGTCTGCTGCCTTCACCACTTCATCCCTCAGAGCTACCCATTCTTCTTCTACTGTAATTCCTTCCCCCATTCCTGTCAATTGTTCTCTTATGCTCTCCCTGAAACTCTGTACAGCCTCTGGTTTAGTCAGTTTATCCAGGTCCCATCTCCTTAAATTCCCACCTTTTTTGCAGTTTCTTCAGTTTTAATCTACAGTTCGTAACTAATAGATTGTGGTCAGAGTCCACATCTGCCCCTGTAAATGTCTTACAATTTAAAACCTGGTTCCTAAATCTCTGTCTTACCATTATATAATCTATCTGAAACCTGCCAGTATCTCCAGGCTTCTTCCATATAGATCCCATATCCTCGGGAAAAATAATATCGTAGTTTACACTTGCTGTTCACATTGAAACGTCCCCTTAGAACAATTTTACACGAGACTGTGCTTAACCTGACACACAATACTTTGTTAGCGCAACGCAATCTGACTATCAAAGATCCCTGCAAAAGAATGGCCCTGACTAACATTAAACTATACCTTTCACAAATCACTTACCTCACAAAAATCTTCGCTGCTCAAGCTACTGCAATACAGCGAGCGCCACTACTGCCAGCTAAATAGAAGATTCAAACTACTGAAGGCACTAACTACTGATAGGGATAGTTAGCAAATGAAAGATATTAATAGAGAGCAAACAATGTATTTACCTTAATATCATCACAAGTCATAATATATATATCAGTTCATGACAAATTACAAATCTCCGCCATCTCTCTCCCCACATCCACCACTACTGGCGGCTCACCTCCAACTGCGCAACGCTACGCGCTGTTAACAGCCCAGCTGCCTAACACTACAATGGCGAGTATTACAACAATGCAAAGCAGCCACAGACTGCACACAGCACAGCCAGTGATTTTCATATTGAGCGCTACGTAACATTGCCAATAAGAAAACATAAACAGCCTACTTACATAGCCCCCATGCTCCCCACAAAAATTTTTACAAATGGTGTTGGGCACTGGCCAATACAGATTTGACAAAAATTTTTCACAATTACAGTAACAAAGATATAAAATGCACACACTTATTGATACAACGTTGGTCAAAAGCTCAAATTTTCTCACAGTCCATAAAGACAGTCCTAATCGTACATAACAGTAGAATAGCAGTGTTTTTCTCAAAGTCTGAGCAGTATGAGAAAATGCACACGGAAGTAGTGGATTTCCATGCAGTCTTGAAGAAGTAGCGTTGTCCTTCCAACGGAAAGACAGTGCTGACTCTTGACATGCTGACAGATAATGGGCCACAACAGAGCAAACCCACAGCAGAGTCAGTCGTAGTTTGGAGGAATATTGGTAGGTAGGTCATCACAGAGCAGACCCACTGTAGTCCTGGTAGAGAGTATGGTATTGGTGGGCCACCAGAGGTGCAGACCCACTGTAGTCCTTGTAGAGATAATGGTATTGGTGAGTCAGCAAAGGTGTAGACCCACTGTAGTCCTTGTAGAAATAATGGTATTGGTGAGTCAGCAAAGGTGTAGACCCACTGTAGTCCTTGTAGAAATGGCCAGCAGCCATCTGTTGCGACTGTGCAGGTGCACATTCACCATCGAAGAGTCTTGCGGAGAATATAGCAAGTCCATAAACCACCACTTGTGCACTCACAAAGTTTTTGGAATTGTCCTTAGAACCAGCAATGCTGTTATCCAGTCCCTTGCTGAATTATTAACACACGTGCAAACACTAACAGTCCCTACTTCTCACATATTGTCCATATACTATGACCAACAGAAACGTGTGCAGTGAAATGTAACTTACAAGTTAATAATGAGATGAACTGGTGTCAATTACAATTTTATAAATTTACAACATGAAAATACAATTACAAAGGTACAAAATACATCATTAAAGAACATAACAATATAGATAACATTTGTAGTAATAGGGGCTTTACAAAAGAATAGAAATAGACATATACGTCAGTGTTACAGGAATTATGACATGAGTACATACATAGAAGATCAGAATAATTATTGAAACATCAACTTCACACATGAGCATTTAAACAGAATGAATAATGTCTAACATCTTTACAAAGTAAATAACATATTATTAATGCCAATTATATTTGAGGATAACAGTATTCCTCATCATAGTGAATGTAGCTTAATATTAAAAGAGAAAAAAATTCTATGAAACTACACAGAGACAGGAAGAAAACAAATACACAAGGGTACACAAACACGTACTGGGATAACACAAAAGGAAAGGACAGGGTTCGTTTTCAGTGTAACATTTGGTACTGCAGTCCATCCCAAAACTTCATTCTATAGATCATTCGTCTTATTTCAACCTTTGCTTCCACCAAAAAAATCTTATCCAAGCATGCTTTCTGTATTCTGTTCATATTTCGTTCAAAATAATTATTTCTGATTGTACAATACTCATTTGGGCCCAAATCCTTTTTATATAACTTCGCAATGCATTCTTTACCTATTCTCCATAGTCAGTTTCTCATATAGTCTACCCCCTCTTAAGCTAACTTAAATCTACTGAGCTCAGATGCTAAACTAAGGGACGAGGCAATGCAGCAGCACGTAAAACAATTATTATAAACAGCAATGAAAAAAATGGAAAATTGCAAAGCAAGCTACAGTATAAATTAGCAAAAGTCAAATTCGATAACACTATGCCTGGCAAACAGCAGCAACTTATACCTAAACATGACATAGCGCAAGCAGAAAAATATTACACTAAACAACAATGCAGATAAGGGAAATGTATATTCACATCTTAATGTCTATGTAATTAAAGTGGTGCACCACAAGAAGTTATTCTACCAAAAAGTTACCAATTACTTGAAAAGAAAATTATGAATGCAGTTACTAGTTCCTTCTTATTGTTCTTTCCTTTCCAAGTGCTCCTTTTTTAAAGAATGTGGATCATGAAATAATTATTTAATAGATCTGTTGACAGAAAGTGTTCACATTAGCAAATGCATTTTATTTTATAAAAGCAATGCTGCAACACAGCTGGAAACCAGATATCAAATGAAATAAGCAATTACGCAAACCAAAGCATAAAAACATCATTCAATAGCTATGTGGCATTTCGTAAGTCAGTAGCTCTCAATTCTCGTAGAAAGACACTTGTCATTATCAGGTTTGCAGATGTAAGAATATTTCCAAGGATAATGGCCTCCCCTTTTTTTTTTTTTTTTGTGCTACCTGTGCCGCTGAAAAGGGCTCGCAATAATGGCTTTTTCTCCAGGCGTCTGACACAGCTGGGTGCCTGCGACGCATTACGTGCAGGTGGTCACTTAACTTTCGTACGGAAATATTTACGACAGGAGATTCTGCTACCGTGGTAGTCTCATATAAAAATATTGCACAGGTCAAAAATTAGCGTCGCAAATCTGTAGAAACAAAACCCTATAAATATAACAGTGTCCAAAAAAAATATTCGTCAGCATTGTGATACAGTCACACATTTCATAACTCTTAAAGTACGTTTCTTGGTTTCCAACATCCTTTTCATAAATCAGAGTCCCTAAACACTACTCATTATTCCTTACCTTATTACACATATACGTATCCATCGACACTCGTCAATATTTCGTCATTATAATCAAATAACTCATATAGCCTCAGCCTATTAATCATAAACATACCTCAGCAGCATAATACACATCGTCGTCGTAAAAATAACATCATAACACCTCAGTCAAATCTCAAATCGTCGTAGCTTCCTCCAAGAATTAAAAAAATTCTCTGCTCATGTCAAAAGTGTCATCTGCCTCAAACGTACTTTAAAAATCATAATCCCTTTACCAAATACATCATTCAAAGCTCTCATAGTATCACAATGGTTCCGAAAAAATATGAACAGTTTACAAAGTACAGACAAAAAACAGTTTCATAAGTGTGAAGTTATCCAACTGTGTAATTACGTAAACATGTGTCACAGATATAGTAAAAATAAATGTTTATCTCTCAGTTACATGATCAGATAGCTGTGTAATTTGTGTGTTAGAGAAATATGGTACCGATGTGTAAAGTTGTATAAGCAAATACCATATTAGCTAGGGTTCCTTGTGGTTGCCACACACATGGTACACAAAGTAAGCGTGTACCCCCCTGAGGATTAATGTAATTATACCCTCAGGTGTTACAGATTACAGCAATGAAATGAAATGTATCACTGAAAACCTTTGTATCATTGTACTTCAAATATCTTTAAAAATAAATGTTTTAAGTACAAAATTAATGACTCAAATACGTGTCCTGTAGCGCTAAATGTGCGTCTTGTTGCAACATAATCTCTGTGGAGGTGTCGTAGTTATCGTCCTCCGAAAGCTAAGTTCTGCAGAAGTCAATGTACTTACCTCATGATAAACAAAAGTGAAATGCTTTGCGTATAGATATCTTAGTTATTACGCTTATTGCCATGATGAAGAAAGTACTGTGCTGTAACGTATTGTTGTGCCACGAAAAGGCTGTCTCCTTGTAGCTATACCATAAAAGTTACTACTAAAACATGTTTTACTTTGCAGAATAAAACAGAAAAACTGTGCAGAAATAAAACAGAAACACTACAAAAGCAACATTGTAAATTGTCACTCATTAGTAGCGTCGTGATAAAATCGTGTAACTGTCACATAAACTAACCACTGTGTCATCTGGTATCTCACAGAAAGTACTTTAAATACAGAATGTATTTTCAGGTAACCAAAATGTTGCATTAAAATCTCATTAGCAGTACTGGTAAATGTTCTAAGTATGTGAGCCTTATAGTCGTTACGTAATCGTGCAACAAACAAGCAAGAATGTACACACACAATAACACTGTGACGTCTGTTCACTATAACAATGCATTCGTAATTTCTGTTTAAAAATGTTCCCTAGGTTCTTGGCTGGATATTTAACTTCAAACATTGTTGCATGGTAACAGTTTCTAAGTCTGACAAAGCATATTAGTAATGTGAAGCGAAAAATTTTATGACAAAGACTAAGTTAAAAAGCAGATTATCTTTCAATAAACGATTTTACATGTGAAATGTGGTGTAAACCTTTACTCTTCCTAGTACACAGAGTTTCAACTTCAAAGCAATTATCATGCAGTACACGTCGGTAAAGAATACTGGAATTTTTCTCAAGGTTAGCTTCTATGTTATTTTTCTCTGAGCCAGCCGGCGCACGTGGGTGCCTGCGGTGCGAGTCATTGTCTGTCCCTTTGTTGGCGCGCGTCGTTATTGGGATTAGGAGACCTAACTTCCACAAATTCGCCTTGCCGAGAGGGCCCAGCTCTATTTAAAGCTCGCCAGTTCTGATGGAATTCAGGTCTGTCGTTATGTCGGTAGTTTACATAGTTCCTTGTTTGTCGGTCATGTGGTGGAGAATTTCTCCCTGAATCGTAACTCTGCGCTGAACTGTTGCGTCTGAAGTTATTCTGCCTCCCTTGATAATAATTGTTCTGGTTCCCATATTGTCTGTTTCTCTGATTGTCTCTGTGATAGTCATTACTACGGAAATGCGATCTTTCTCTGTAACTATTATTACTCTGCCAACGGTTGTCGTACGGGTGGTGTCTATTTTGGTCACGATTTGCGTTGTAAGAATAGACCTGTCGTGTCCAGTTATTGTTTCTGTCGTCACGGAATTGTGACGGATGTGACCTGTAATTGTTGTGCTCCTGTGTTCCGCGATTGTCAGTGTCACTTTCCAGTTCTTGTAACAGTCCCTGAAAAGCTTCAATGTCGTCTTTGCAACGTCCTGCCAAAATAATATGTCGTAAATGTTCAGGTAATTTGATTAAGCAAATGCGGATGAGTTCTGAGGGGCTGTATGGGTTTGACAGGTACTGATTCTTGTGCAACATGTCTTCAAAATATTTCACAAGACTGGAGAATTCAGATTGTTCGAAATGTTTCATCATTATGATGCCATGTTTTACGCGGTCTTGCGTGGCTTGAGACCAATATGCTGAGAGGAAGGCATGGTAAAATTCTCCTTCACTGTGGCAATCGTGAATTACCGATCGCATTCTTACAGCTGGTTCATTCTCTAAGTAGCCACACATAAATTCTAATCTGTGTTCTAACGACCAGTTGGGAGGAAAACAATGCGAGAATTGATGGAGCCATGCTTGTGGATGAATGTCGTTGCCAGAATTTTTAAATGTTTTGAATTTACGTGTAGTCATGAACAGCTTATAGTCAAAATCATCATGTCGGCGAGTCGCATATTGGTCATTGTTAGGTCGTGTCGGCCGTTCCATCTCAAAATTCGGTGCACATTGCCAATTTCTTTCATAACTTCCGAAATGCCCTGTGTTATTATTTTGCGGCTTTTCCGTGTTTCTAAGTCCCTCTTCCCGTGTTGGAGCGCCAGTGTCCTCTGAAATACGTAATTCTTGTATTACCTGCGTCAACTGATCTTGTACTTCCCGGATTTCTCTTTTGTACTGTGTATTGATTTGATTTTGATTTTGTTTGAATTTTCTTATTTGTTCATACTCTTCTGTGTCAGTGAAGGCTACGGGTCTTGTGTCATTCAGATCATCATCTACCTTTGTAGATAAGTTAGTGACCTGATCCGAAAGTTCGGCTACTTTCTCTGATAATGAACACATTTCCTCAGTGTGTTTTTCTGAACCAAGTTTCAGAGTGTCCATTTGTGTTGAAATCGAATCTACTGTGTCCTTTAAGTTATCCTGAGTTTTTGCAAGTTGCGTAACCGAATCGGTAGATGCAACTGAGTCAAATTTAGCTTGCAAGGTGTCGTGATTTTCATGAACAATGGTTTGCAGTTCTTTTATGGCTGCTTCGTGATTCTGTAATACATTTTCATGCCGCGAAAAAATAGGTTGAAAATGCTCACAAATTTGTGTTTTTACGTCATTACAGACTTTTTGACATTTCGATTCAATGTTATGTAACTCAGTAGTTAAATCTTCACGTGTTTGTTCAAGCGTGGTGTGAAGATTTTGTTCCATTGCGTCTAACTGTTGCTGTGTTTGTCTCTGATGTTGTTCCATTGTGTCTAACTTTTTAAGATTTTGTTCCACTGTGTCTAACTTTTTAAGATTTTGTTCCACTGTGTCTAACTTTCGAAGATTTTGTTCCATTGTGTCTAACTTTTGAAGCTTTTGCTGTGTTTGTCCCATTTGCTGTATTAATTGTAATAACAATGCACTGGTGTCTGGAACATGTTCCTCAGTGCTTTTCGGCAGTGAATTTGCACCGGCAACATTCACATTTTGACAAGCAGAAAATGTGTCTTCACTTATTTGAGAAAACGGTGAGGAACCAAAACCTGAATCTACAGTATTTGCGAGATTGTTTCCTGTCATTTCGGATTCCTGAGGCGAGCTGTTGCCGACCGATCGTTCGATAATGCGTCCCTCTTCACTAATTGTTTCACTGTCCACGCCATTGTTTGCCGCCCGCTCCATTTCCCTATGCACAGTTACCAAATTACTACTTTGAACATCAGTTAATTCACTACTCGGTGGCGCTAACACACTGCTTTCATTTTCACTGTCATTTCTCAGTTTACTTTGGAGCCTAGTATTACGTTTTTCACACGCCATTATTGTCACAATATTTCACACGACAACACAGAAAAGCACAATTTGAAGAGCAAAAATAAGAGAACACATTAACATAACACTGAAAATAATATCTAGTTAATTGCAGCTGCGAAATACTTGGTGCAAATCTACATGCATGCCACAACTGTTTTACTGTACAACAATGAAAGGCTACAACTACAAAGGAGATTCTCTCTACAATTACGCGCTAGCAATAAACAAAATCTACACTAATTACACAAACTACAAGAAAAAAAATCAGAAGATTCCAGTGAGGTATCCTCGGCTAAGGGTCGACATATGAAACGTCCCCTTAGAACAATTTTACACGAGACTGTGCTTAACCTGACACACAATACTTTGTTAGCGCAACGCAATCTGACTATCAAAGATCCCTGCAAAAGAATGGCCCTGACTAACATTAAACTATACCTTTCACAAATCACTTACCTCACAAAAATCTTCGCTGCTCAAGCTACTGCAATACAGCGAGCGCCACTACTGCCAGCTAAATAGAAGATTCAAACTACTGAAGGCACTAACTACTGATAGGGATAGTTAGCAAATGAAAGATATTAATAGAGAGCAAACAATGTATTTACCTTAATATCATCACAAGTCATAATATATATATCAGTTCATGACAAATTACAAATCTCCGCCATCTCTCTCCCCACATCCACCACTACTGGCGGCTCACCTCCAACTGCGCAACGCTACGCGCTGTTAACAGCCCAGCTGCCTAACACTACAATGGCGAGTATTACAACAATGCAAAGCAGCCACAGACTGCACACAGCACAGCCAGTGATTTTCATATTGAGCGCTACGTAACATTGCCAATAAGAAAACATAAACAGCCTACTTACAACATTACCAACGTAGAAATGCCTTATTGGCTAATGTTTCAAGGACGTATTAGTCAATAACACAGACTGCTGCCCCTCAGAGTATAGAAACGGCTGCTATCCCTCTTCAGGAACCACGAGTTTATCTGACTTTGCCATTTATACACCTCCATCGTATAGGCACACAAGCCACTCTATCTCTTCAAGGTCCATGGTTCATGAGAGGAACGTACTACGTAATATAGTCAAATCATCAGATGATGATTAAGAAACTTTAGTCTGGCCCGAGACTGAGAAGTACATTAAGATGCTTTAGCCGGTCACTTCGTTTCTCTCAGACAGTATTAATTGACAATTGTCCTTTAACGTGTGTCATACGTTTGCGAACACTTTTAGTGAAATATTTAGGACATGCCTGTATTCTAAATATGATTCTCCATTGGCATTATTCGTAATCAACCAAAATGTTTATGGTGTTCTTGATTGTGACTGATTTTTGGACTCTGCTGCTGTCCGTCTTTACTTTAGTATTCTCTTTCACTTAACACGCACCTGTAAAGCTACGCATCACGGCATCACCAACACTTTAGCCGGAGGAACTGCAATTAATCTCACACTTTTTGTATAAACTGCGTGTTATAGAAGGGTATGAACAATCTCAGTAAACCTAATACTGTGGATTATCCTCAGCGAGAACATTTCTTCGTTTTATTCAAGAATGATCTTCTTGTTATTGAATGAATAGGAAAATCTGTTTGAACTGCCCAAAGATCCACTACCGATCAAAAGCTGTAGCTGGAAACATTCCTCCTCTGAATTCCACTCAAGAGTTTCTGATTTCCTCGTTGGCTCGGAAACGTACGAAAAGTCACAATTAAATCCACCCCTAATTTTTCATCATATAAAACGCTCTTTTGTTATGATGGGTTCAACCATTAGAAGAAAACCAAGCCATTCTTTAAACTGAGTCCTCTTCTATGCATTATATTGAGCAGGTAACGTCACTGGGCACTTATTGGTGGTCCGTACTGACTAGACGCACTTACGGCGGAAATGGAGCAGCGGCGGGTGCTGAGAACTTGCGAACTACCGGCGGCAGAGCAGGAGTCGGAAAGACGTTGCTCTTGTGAACGGCAGGCGCCGACCAAGTTGGGAAGTAATCAGCCGAGTGGGTGCGACCCCTGGTACACGGACACGCGCTCGCCTTACCCACTTGCATCCGCCGAGGGAACAGTTCTTCATCTGTGGAGTTTGAATCACAACAGCAGGGTCCCCCTACATTTCGTACTGTGCTGTTCGATTTTCGTACATTCCCACATTTCATGGAAATCTTACTTATTCGTTCAGTCTAATAAAGTGATCAGCTCTCCAGTAAAGATAGTGAGGAAAGTCGCCGTCTGGGCCACTAGCTGTATTTTATATGATTAGCATGGTTCGTCCCGTGATTCAAGTCACTCACAGATACGTGCAGTTGATAAATGATGAAAAATGGGCTACGATGGTACAAAGCTGACCATGCTGCGACATTTCAAAGGTAGAAGCCACGGAAGAGGGAGATAATTTTATGAAATAAATCACTTCTAATTACTGTGAAGTGCTACTTGTCGGCATGAAGGGGATTCAGAGAAAACTATGGAAGCTAATAAATTGAAGCTACATGTTTCAATGTGGCTGACGTTTAACAGAGTCTTCTCATTCATTGCACACTGTTAAAATTAAAATGGTTCAAATGGCTCTGAGCACATTGAGACTTAACTTCTGAGGTCATCAGTCCCCTAGAACTTAGAACTACTTAAACCTAACTAATATCACACACATCTACGCCCGAGGCAGGATTCGAACCTGCGACCGTAGCGGTCGCGCGGTTCCAGACTGTACCGCCTAAAATTAAAACACCATGAAGGTGGCATGTAACGAACGTTTATCTGGCTTGAGTGTTACTATACAGGGTGTTTCCGTAAGAGCGCACAAAAATTTAGCAAGACATAGGGAATGCTACACTGAACAATTTGAGATAGGGAACCTCGGATCGAAGAAACGAGCTTTGTCTGGCATTACTGTGTTCCAGCTTATCTGCAACTAACATGCGTGCAAGTTTACAACACGTACTGTGCTGTTTACTTACATGTACATTATTTATTTCCTGTAAGGAAACAAGGAGGACTAGCCTGATTATCAGGAAGTCGTGATGCAGGTTTTGTTTAATTTATTTGTTCATAAGGCGGCTCTGTTGTATTGTATTTATGTTGTAACACGACAGAACGTGCCAGGAATCAATGACAGACCCATTCCTTACTCACTGCTATTCAGGGGAGTGCAGCACAATACGATGGAACAGTACCGATACAGTATTTCCTGGTGGCTGGATAGGAAGGGGGTCCTATTCCATAGCTTGAGAGGTCACCTGACCTGAATCTCCTTGATTATTTCCTATGGGGATATATGAAGTCACTTGTGTGTGACACCTCTGTGAATACGGAGGTGAAATTAGTTGTTAGAATTGTAGCTGCCTGTGATGTGATTCGAAACACACCAGGAATATTTGTAAGGGCGCGTCAGATGATACGGAGATGAAATTAGTTGGCAGAATTGTAGCTGCCTGTGATGTGATTCGAAACACATCAGGGATATCCGTCAGGGGGCGTCAGATGATACAGAGATTGAATTGGTTGGCAGAATTTTAGCTGCCTGTGATGTGACTCAGAACACACGAGGGATATTAGTCAGGGAGCGTCAGGATACAGTAAAACTGGTACATTCATTGTGTCAATGATGAAATTTGCAGTTAACTAATGCAAATCAAAAAGTACACAGTAAAGTGATATTATTCCTATTATCTCCTGAAGCTGGCTTCTCCGACCCCAGGTTCACTAACTCAAATTGTTCAGGGGAGCGTCCTCTATGTCCTGTTAAGTTTTTGCATGCTCTTACGGGAACACCCTGTATAGGATGTAAAGGATAACTGTTTATATCGCGCTGCGGTGGTGTAGGGGAAATCCATACAAACAGACGCTTCTATTCTACCACGCTGGGAAAAACCTTCAAATCGGCCTACAAAAGCCACCTAAGATGTAGCGCATGCGCCCCTAGCGAGGCTTTTAATAACCTCTAGCCCTCTTATGTCACCGGCTTTAGTGAGTTAAAATTTCCTGTTTAATGAAAGGAAAACAGTTCCGAACACGTTATGGACATACTAATTACGTCTCAAATTCGATCGAAACTTAACCCTTTCAACCACAGATAGCTCGTAGTAAGAAGGCCAGAGGAGCATAACGATTCGATTGTTAGGTTTACGCTGTTGAAATTCACAGTATTATGAGGTAACAGTGAATTTTGCAACTTGTAAGTACACGACTTAGCCAGTGTCGTAAGAGGAAGAGCGTGTATTATAAACCTCGCAAGGCGCGCATGGGCTGCAGCTTAAGTGGCTTTTGTAGGTGAATTTTGGGTTGTTTCCCGGCTTGATGGACGACACGTGTGCTGTATCAAATGGTTCATCTCGACTACCCCTATACCACTGTGGTCAGTTGTAAGCGGTTATCGTATACACCCTGTATACTTAGGTGTGCCAGTGATTCATTGCAATCATACAAGTTGAGTAGGAGTAACGCCGTCCACATTAAGTGTATAAAGAAAGATTAAGCAGGATGATTCCGTAATGATTCGTCTACGTCTACATCTAGACATGTAGGAATTCTAGAAAGGCAAAATGGTGAACTGCAACAGTCATACGAATACGGAAGCTGTGGATGTTGGCGAGGCATATTCAGTCCCGTGTGAGAGCTCAAGGGACACACGCGACTAGCACCTGAGAGGACAGAGACATTGTTCGGTCTTTAGTCCGGAAATAAGTCTGTTTATAGCAAGTCGTTTCCACATGGAAAGTGCGACGATGTGTGGAGTAGCACAAACGCTGACAGCTGTTGCAGCTTCCTTCCACGCGGCGGCGAAGCGAGACCCACCTGTAGTGGTGCACCCAGTGATAATGCGGGACACAGGAGTGTCAACACTTCATCATTATACGCAAGCCCTGGTTTAATTTGCAACAGCACCAGTCGTGAATATGTAGGTTCTTACTGGGTGCACACTGTCAGTATTTATCGAAATACTCAGCAACTAGTTGCCCTAAAGAAATTTAATTTCTTAACCATTTCAGACACTTAGTGTCTTTCCTCAGAAGGTTATAACTATTGTATTGTTTCGGTAGTTATAACCTTCTGTGGATGTGTATAAGTGCCCAAAACTGGATAAGAAAATAAAATTTCTTTTGTGCAAATGCTTGCTAATCACTTCGAGAAAAACAACTACAATTGCTGACGATAGGTAAATTACTACACTGGCAGTAATTCGAACACCAGAATTACCGTGTTGAGGCCGGTGTCTTCCCTCCGTTTACGAGATTTCTGTGACGTTATGTCTCAACAAGATAAGACCACATGTTACCAGTGCTGTCCCTACCAATCTGTATAGAGAGGATGTTTGACCGTTGCCGTGGACAGGAATGTCGTAATATTATCTGTCTTTCAACCAGAAATGTCCTCTCCTTGCTTCCAAACACGCATGCATTCGTCGAATCACGGATAATCGCACTCTTTCAAATGCTTCTGACGGTATCGAATGGTTTCGCAGGCTTCCAAAAACTAACTAACCCGTCGATGAAGAGTTTCTGCATCCGTCTGGTCAGCTTGTAGACCAATAGTTAAACGTACCCCCAGAGATAATAACCCATGGGACTCAGGTCGGGGAACATGTAGGCCACGGAGTTGATCCTCCCCCACCTATCTATCTGTCATAGTAGATAACAGCCAGTGCATCTCGACCGCTGAGACTGAAATATGCTGGAGCTCCATTATGCATAAAGTGCACGTTCCTTCGTATTTGTACGGCCACATCTTCTAGTAGGTTTTGGAGGGAGTTGTGAGTAAAGCCCCCGTAGACAACAGCTGCATGACGTCCTGGGAGAACGAATGGCCCTACCTTAGAATCACCTGCAATTCCAGTCACACACTGAAATAATGCTGATGCCTAGCCTGTACGTAGCGTGAAGGTTGCGATCGGTCCATACGTGTTAGCTGTTGAAATTTCTTATTCCATCTCTTTAAAACGTCCTCTCGCCTTTAATCAAAAATTAAGAGCCAGACAATGGATTGGAAGTATGTGCAGCGAACCATCAGCAAAGTTGCCCATGGTGGGTAATCGAAAAGCATAAGCCTCTACATGCTTGGAAGACGATATGGATGCATGAGTTGCTCGTGAAGTATTCTCCATGTTGAACTCGGAAATGGGCCGCATGATAGGGCCACTCGTTTTGCGATGGTGCCTGGCTCTTTTTTGATAGCCAGTAAACCATGCTCTTCCTCGTCCGGCGTACGAATAATACGTGATCTTCCTTGGTCAATCATAGTCTGTAGTGCTACGGTTCCTGTCTGAGTAACTTGACGATACAGCGCCAAAGGTTGGATGACTGGCTGTTTTCGGTGTGTAAACGCCGTTCGATACAGCCGTGCTGCCTCGTGTCCATTACCATTCACGCAGTCACATATAAAAATCATGTCTGTCTGCTCACGAGATGAATATCCTGCCTTGTTTGAACGGAGAATTTTCATTTAACCCACTACCTGTAGTACACGAACGCAATATAACACTGAAGACAGACGAATGACGAATATAAACACGTCTCCTTGATAACAAAACGCCATCTAGGATACAATGAGTCAAACGGGTGCATAGATAAGTGAAGTTGCTGGGTTGTACCTGGAAAGCCACTGAACGTCAGCTTGCTTTAATAAGTCGAAACGAAGGATCGTCGGGCATATATTTATATGAAATTTTTTCATGTTTTGGTGTACGGAATCTGTCTCCAAAGTATGCAATAGTATTTCTGACACCAGTTTATATATAAACATTTCCTCTTTCTAATGTTCCGATGTAAGTTAAAGTGTCTTTCGTGGTGTTAGAGTTTCAATAGCCAGCAAAAATGGTTCAGATGGCTCTAAGCACTATGGGACTTAACATCTGAGGTCATCAGTCCCCTAGACTTAGAACTACTTAAACCTAACTAACCTAAGGACATCACACGTATCTGAGGCAGGATTCGAACCTGCGACCGTAGCAGCAGTGTGGTTCCGAACTGAAGCGCCATGAAGCGCTCGGCCACAGCGGCTGGCAGCAGTGCAGCCTACGTTTTCACTGTCCAAGGATATCGTGTCTCTAGTTATGTTTCCAATAATGGTATCTGTACAGCTACAACCTCGTTTCAGTGTGTCGGAGCCAGTCTACTCGATGCCAGAGTTCCCGACACACAATTTGACCAGCCAATTGCTGTGGCAGAGAAACGGCTTTCCGACGCTGGAGAGCCGCGCATTGGATCCCAATCTATCAAGATGCGCCGCCTCGGGCTTTAATTAAATATCCAGTCAGACAGGCGGTGCCCTTGTGTACCACAGCCACCGCCGTGGCTGCCGCTCAAATGTGAAATATCGCGGAACTCGTCCCCCCTTCGAATCATCTGCCCCTTCTTTGTCCCTCTGATGGCAGCGTCTTCTTGCGCCCTTCTCTTTCTTCTTTCCTCCTCTCCAGCGTTTCGGACACCTTCCACAGCACATTTCTTTTTTTCACTGCCGCATGCGGCTCCTATTCCACCCTCGTAGTGTTTGCTCATCGCTCTCTAATCAGTTCCCTCGTTCGCCCCGTGTTTATTCCTCGAGTTCCCCGCCTTATTAAAGCGCATGCCTTGTACTTATCCTCAGGCCCTGTGTTCTGGTCTCGGTTTTAATCTTAAGGGGAAGGCCAGTGGGTCCACAAAGGCAGATCCTTGTTTCCTTCCGTTCGTTGAGGGTCTGTCATATGCGTCCACAAACTACAACGGATGAACTAAATACTGACGGGATTTGTCTACAATGAGTGCGTGCACTTACGTGCTCGTGAATGTATGTATGTATCTATGTATGTATGTGTGTGTGTGTGTGTGTGTGTCGATGTGTGGGTGGTCAGAACATGGCCATACACACGCTGGAGTAATGCAGTAGGCTACCGATATTTTCCAAATTAGTAGTGATATGTAATCAAATACATTACATCTATTTAGTGACAGAGATACGAACTCTGTATCTCGTACAGCAGTGAGTACAGTAGATATATAGTCAGTTGTGATATATGACGAATGAATATTTATACGAAGCCCAGGATTCGAACCCAGGTCTCCTGCTCACTACTACGCCACCCTGGAACAGTGGATTTGCATAACTGCACGGACTATCGAAAACGCCTTCCTCCTCAGTCCAATTTCCCATTCACACCTTAGCCCACTTAGTATTCTCCCTAAACTTGAACAGCATTGCAGAGGATATCCAACTCTCCAAGTGGGTCGAGACATGAATTTGAATTTGCATGAGGAGGCACGCGTGCTACAGTAATCCGTTCAAACTGTGCAAAGCCACCGTGCCAGGTTAGCGAAGTGGTTAGTGCCCGTGTCTAGTGAACAGGAAACCTGCGTTCGCAGCCGGCCGAAGTGGCCGTGCGGTTAAAGGCGCTGCAGTCTAGAACCGCAAGACCGCTACGGTCGCAGGTTCGAATCCTGCCTCGGGCATGGATGTTTGTGATGTCCTTAGGTTAGTTAGGTTTAACTAGTTCTAAGTTCTAGGGGACTAATGACCTCAGCAGTTGAGTCCCATAGTGCTCAGAGCCATTTTTGAACCTGCGTTCGCATCTTGGCTCCGATTAAAATTTTCGTTCGTCGCTTCTGTCTGCATATGTACATAAAGTACAAATATATCTAATGTCATGGAATATGTAATAGGGATGAAACTCTACAATGGAGACAAAATGTGGTATCATATCAGTTAACAACCTAACCATTAACAGCGCTTCGCGAGCTACATACGAAGTAGATTTAGCGTAGCCTGGTACTGCTACACATTTTCGAATCAAGAGATCTCATTCTGAATAAAATTTTTCAATCTGCAAGCACAAATGTCAGTTGAAGATAATCGTGTATTGTGCATCCCACCATTTTTATTCTTTTTCTGTTTTTCTATGGAATAGAATTCTCATATATCGGTTTCGGCGGTGTTAGTGGCATTTGGTGGCCGGTTATCTTTCCTGACATGACCACGCTCCCGAGAAGAAATCTGTGTACCCCATCTGTGTACGTCTAGTGTACATCTCATATTCAAGTGCGATTAGCATTTTCAAGTGTTTGTGTAGTGCGCGGTACATACTTAAAATGGAACGTAGGTACCAGCGTGGTGTTCACCTATGTGGATGTGGAAAATGAACAGCCTAAAAGCTACATCCAGGCTGGCCGGCTTATCAGCAGTGTCGTTAACCCTTGATGTGGTCCCAGAAGCGGAATCATTAGCGCTCTCAGCTATCTGGAGGGGCCATCAATCGCTCGTCACTCACTTTGAAAAAAGTACCATCCGACTTTCTTACTGTTGGGACGCGAATGTGGAGGCGTGTGTATTCGATAACCTGGAGTTGTGGGAGTCATATCGATAGCTCGGAGTGCCAATTGAGCGAAGAATTCATCATTTTTGCATTCGCACACACACACACACACACACACACACACACACACACACACACACGCGCGCGCGCGCGCGCGCGCGCGCGCGCCCGCCTTCTCAGGACCATACTGAAATGGATCCAGTCTCCCAGCTTGCATTATATTTACATCAATACAGCACAGAAAATCTAATTTATTCAGTGCTTTAGTACTGGCCGTTATGAAATTCATTTGCCAATCACGTAGCCAGAGAAACGGACGGGAAATTAGCTAAGAAAATAATTTCCTGTATACAGAATGAGATTTTCACTCTGCAGCGGAGTGTCCGCTGATATGAAACTTCCTGGCAGATTAAAACTGTGTGCCCGACCGAGACTCGAACTCGGGACCTTTGCCTTTCGCGGGCAAGTGCTCTACCATCTGAGCTACCGAAGCACGATTCACGGCCGGTACTCACAGCTGTACTTCTGCCAGTATCTCGTCTCCTACCTTCCAAACTTTACAGAAGCTCTCCTGCGAACCTTGCAGAACTAGCACTCCCGAAAGAAAGGATATAGCGGAGACATGGCTAGCAACAGCCTGGGGGATGTTTCCAGAATGAGATTTTCACTCTGCAGCGGAGTGTGCGCTGATATTAAACTTCCTGGCAGATTAAAACTGTGTGCCGACCGAGACTCTCCGCTATATCCTTTCTTTCGGGAGTGCTAGTTCTGCAAGGTTTGCAGGAGAGCTTCTGTAAAGTTTGGAAGGTAGGAGACGAGATACTGGTAGAAGTAAAACTGTGAGGATGAGACGTGAGTCGTGCTTCGGTAGCTCAGATGGTAGAGCACTTGCCCGCGAAAGACAAAGATCCCGAGTTCGAGTCTCGGTCGGGCACACAGTTTTAATCTGCCAGGAAGTTTTTAATTTCCTGTATGTTCTACATAATGATTTCTATCATAATTTTTATGAACCTTTATCAACATTAACGGAGTAGCCACAAGTCGCTGCAGGGTTTGTCCTACATGAAGACAAGCCGTGAACGAGGCTGGAATGTTGCTGCTAGAGGCATGTAAGGTGCGAGTGTCCAAGCAGTTGGTTGCAGACAGTGGTGAACGTGTCTGCACGTCGTGACGTAAAATGGGATGAAAGTCGATGTAAGATGCATGGGTAGTAGCAAATCAGAGATTACAAGACAGTTCGGTTTACAGGGTCAACAATGTCTATGGTGGTCCTTCAGATTCCCAGGAAAAATGTTCCCACTCGCGCAAATCGCAGCACAGGACGACTGCGGGGGTTTCAGCATTGGACGTCACGTCGCCTTCGCAGTGTCATTCTCGGCAATCGACAGTTTGCTGGTACCGAGTATCAGGAATTCATTTCTGCAAGGACTGTACGGAGACGGATACCCTGGACAATCTTCCGCTCCCGCCGACCGACTCGTGTCACAGTAGCTTTCCGTGATTTTACGTTACTCACAAGGAAACATTCCCAAGTGTAAATAAACGCTCTTGATGACACTTGACAGGTATGCAGTGCGGCCAAATAAGGCAATACGTATTTTTTCGTTTTCGCGTCTGGCATTTTAAGTTCTGAGGGAATATCTTCAAAACGTGACATCTAAAAACTGTAAAAAGTGCTCAATGACGTTGAGCCAGAGTAATGCAGTACTTTTTAAAAGAGTAAACCGCCCTTTGACTATTATTATATCTAAGTTTTATACCATCCACATTTGGCCTTTTTTGCCAATGTGAAGTACTATGCTAGAAGTTGTTAGACTATTATTAAGTCATAAATGAGTTAATAATGGTCTAACCACTGTACTTGATAATGACATACAAGCCGAAATATGGATAGTGCAAAAGAGAAATATAGTAATACAAAGTCAAATGGCGGTTTACTCATCTTAAAAATTTCGTTGCTTATAAATTCTGAGATGTATTGAACAGTCTTGAAAAACTGTGCAAGTAACTTTCACAGTAATTTGAAATTTTGTAAAATATCCCACCACAAGTAATTAATTTCGAAAATGGAAACTTCCGTTACAACATTAATTAAAGAAACTTTCATGGCCCATCCATACATGTGTAATAAAGCTGGTTTCTGAAAATAAATGTTTGGAAAATAAGCTGTAGACTATGTGCTATATTCAATAACCTAATTAAAAAGCATCAAAATTTTCATTATCATTCTAATTACGTTCTTACTTATTTTTAGTATTTTAAGTTTTAAATTTATGTTTTTCTTCAGTTATTTGCTTTATCATTTCACATATGTGCCTTTTTTAATTGAAAATAGTAAGCTACTGATTATTATCATGCAAAATCGTTACAATAAAGGCAGTCTGTAATGAAATACTTAAAAACATACCTTTTTCTACACCATACACATAAAATGGACGAAATTCTGAACATAAGACGCACGTTACACAATTCAAGTTACAAACAAATACCACAGGATTCGCCAATCGTGGCGGGGGAACCTCTATACACCCGATTTATATCAGGTACATTTCAGTATATTGGAAATCCTTGGAGTGGAGTATTGATTTGTGCAATTACTGCTGTTTGATTATAATGTTTATCAAGTGCAGATTGAAATCATAATCACTCAGCAGAAATAGATCGTAAAATCTTCTCTCAGTATTCTTCCAACAGCTAAAGACGTATACGTCCAATGGCTGTATCTTTCCCTTCGAGCTTTTTGAGATGATGAGATGAACAAGTTTGATTACCTCAGCTACGACATTTAAAAGATTCGTTCGATCCGACCACCCCAAGAATCTAACAATAGTAACAGTAGCACTGGGGAAGATTGCTTCTGTCAAATGTCTTTTGACGGGTTAGACGCTAGTTTACAATTGTGGTGGCGTAGTTTGCAAAATTTCAAACTATTACAAAATTTGATTATACAGTTTTAAAGACTGTTAATAACATCTTAACCTTGATATGAAACACATTTTTTTTTAGATGTCATGATATCACGATACTCCATCTTAACTTGAAATGCCAAATTACCTTTCAGGGTGCGTTTTATCTCTTAAAAGTGAAACTGGGCAAAAACGAAAAATATACATGTACCATTATTTGGATCCCTATACGTACCCTCCAGATTTCATCAAGATCGTATATTATATCTAGCGGTGTTTCCTAGACAGTGTATGTACTTAGTAACGGACGTCGAACTTTCTGCTTTATCGGCAACCACCACAGGGATGTTCTTGTCATTTGGTATATGTCCGGTCTATTGCCATTTGATAATGTGTTGCATGGGGGCTTAATTAAATAGTTTGAAAATAATTTTTAAATTTTTAGTAGCTGTATGTCCGATTACGCTGTTTCGTAAACAGTTGGCCCTGACTAGTATTTGTACGCAATCTGACTGCATAGAATAACAACAAACAATGAAAGAAAAGTTTCGTTAACACAGTTAATTAACTAAGTCCCCAGCAACTATAAAACGTACTAAACCAAAGCACAAGTGTAGTTGTTCTGTGTGTGGGAGTGTGACTCAACGTACACATCTGGCACGGTTCTTCTTCAACAAGACAAGAAATTTTAAATACCATTTATACTGAAGTAACTAAAGATAGAAATACTATAATTGCGTAAGGAAAGCAGAATTACACTCTAATACAAGAACACAAGCCAGATGCTTTGTTGACTGAACCTGTAATGAAGCATTATTCAGGACATTGAAATAATGAAAAAAAAAGAAAAATAGTTTGTTACCTTAATTTATATTGATGAAAAGCACTCTAAACATTACAATCTCTCCACACCGACACGCTACTACCACATCTCAACCAGAACTCTCCAATATCACATCTCAGCAAGCACTGCCTACTAGCACATCTCAACAAACACTCTACTACGAGCTCTCCCCAAGAACTGACTACCACGAGTCCTCGACAGGCACTGACTACTACGAGCTCTCCCCAAGCACTCCGTGGAGGCGGCTGAATAATACTCTTTGGCGCAATCTCTGGCGCTGTGGCTCAGTGTAGCCACCTTTCAATGTTCAGTACGCTACGAAAATAACACTAACTTTTGATTATGTAAGCAATTCTATACATGTCAATAAAATTGCAAATGATTATGGGCGACCTGTGGGACAAAGCCCATCGTCGTATTGTGGGTGAGGCTGCCCTTCAGCACTCCGTAGCCGTTCCCCGTCGTTGCGCAATGGTACCAACGACTCACCTAGACGCCGAATTAAGGAAGACAGCTGAAAACTTTCCCTAGACGACAGTCTTAAGGATGTCAAGAAACCTCATCACCGACGGATAATCTGTGTGCTCACTAATCGACTCAGAGGTTTCCTTTTCCCTAACGTCGGATGCTTACCTCCGTCAACTAAAGAAGACTATGTTCCGTGATACGAAAGCGACTGTGCTGAAAGTCTCATAAAGGAAATACGTCCAGTCGTCAGAGATGTGTGTTGGAAGAATAACTGTCAATAACAGAACACCACCCATCGAATTTGTCATTTTAGCAGTAAGTATGTATGAAGGTCTTCTTGCAGACATCAAAATCAATCACTGTGGAAGATCAGAACTCCAGATTGACGAAGATATTCTAGAAGCACACACAACAAAGATAGCTCAAAAAGTTGTTTGCCGTTGAAGGTGTTGTTATACTTAGTAAAACAGTGCACCTCTAGATTTGTGCAACTGTGTGCGTTGTCGTTTGTAAAAAGCTATTCAGAATCGATAAGTAAATCTAGGCAGGACAGAAAGAAGTCAAGTTCTAAGCGAGGTCAGGATTGACAGGAACCTTCAGTTTGAGAAAGAAACTAAATAACGTAATTCTGGCACACTGCATCAGCAAACACAGTGTTGGTTAATATTTTCACCAATCAAAAGAAATTTTATTTCCACACAGTTCTGTTTCAGTCTGATTTATTTTTGGTGCATCACAGTATTCGTGGGCTAATAAGTAAAATTAATAAGTTACTTATCTGCATTGATAAATTAGAGTCATTCAACCCAGTTGACATAATATGCCCCTCTGAACATCATGTGGTCACTATTACAGATGTGCCAAGTGTTGCAGGATTTAGGTAAGCTTCTGACATTCGTAGAGTAGAAATGAACGATGGAGGAGATGCTACATTCATCAGGAATTGCCATAAATTTAATAACATAAACTTTGCCTAGAACAGCATACGGAACATGTGCAATAGAAGTAGAATTCCGTAATAAATCATTCATAATACTAAGCATATACCGAGTATCAATAGGTAATTTTAATCTGTTCATAAATCACTTAAAAGCTCTGTTGTTCTTTTAATAACCAGAAAGAAAGAATTAGTGGTTTCTGGTGATTTTAGTACAGATTTTTTTGAAAACTTTTTCAGAAAGAACTAATTGCAGTCAGTAGCATTTTCATTCAGCGTAATTAGTACTGTCAACTTTACAACTAGAGCAGCTAATGGCTCAAAGACGACCATTGATAATATCTCTATCGAAATGCCTAGTGACTAAAGTTATATTATAAAACCAATAATAAGTAGCCTATCAGACCATGACATGCAGTTCCTTTTGCTAAACGTTAATACTGATCATTTCCGCAGTATTTGTGGTGCAAGTTTTAGATGATTCACCCGGTATAGTAGTTCAGCAGACTTGGAGAGCATGATGGAAAACCCGCTTCATAAATTTAAATGGACGACGTGTTTTTGCTGTCTGGGAGACATTTTCGTATTTTCGGGGACACTTGAGGAATATATAATTCAGATGACAACCGCGTCGCTACATTTGACATGGGTGCGGCCAAGTCGAAAGTGGACATCATCTACTTGGAGAGCAAACAGTGTATTTTCCCTGTGTCCACAAGAGGACGGTAGTCCACGGCCAGAGATGGGGAATGAAGCATAGTTATAGAATTTTTCAGAGTACAATGTGTTGTGCTTTTATGATTCACATTCGTTGGTGGGCAGCTGACAGGTTTTGGCAGAATCATTTATTGTGCAGCAGGTTTCCGACGTGATGAATTCAGCTGGTACCTCTAGTGGTTTGTTCAAAAACGGTGAAATCTTTAATAGATGTAACGTGAAGTTTGTGTATCGGCTGGTGGGGCCATGGTACACCAGAGAGAGGTACTTTTATTGCATTGTGGTTGTTGTATTCCACAAAGGTCGTGATTCAGTCTTTGCATTTAGTCATAAGTTTTTGTGTTGTGCTGTTAGTACAATAGGTAGATCTGTGTAGCTGTATTGTCGGTAGCATTAGTTGCGCAATTAGTTGAGGGCAGTGTTGGTAGAGTCTAGCTCTTGTCTGTGGCAGTTGCTCATTTTATACAGTCAAGTCCGGTTGTAAAGCTATCACGAGCTGATAATGTGATATCTGCTTTTTGCCTGTGTACGATTATTGTTCAGGAATGTTTGAATCTACTTTGAATATGTTTTTATATTATTATTGTTTTGCTGTGCCCATTTATAGCAGGACTGTTCTACATCTACATCTACATTGATACTCCGCAAGCCACCCAACGGTGTGTGGCGGAGGGCACTTTACGTGCCACTGTCATTACCTCCCTTTCCTGTTCCAGTCGCGTATGGTTCGCGGGAAGAACGACTGTCTGAAAGCCTCCGTGCGCGCTCTAATCTCTCTAATTTTACATTCGTGATCTCCTCGGGAGGTATAAGTAGGGGGAAGCAATATATTCGATACCTCATCCAGAAACGCACCCTCTCGAAACCTGGACAGCAAGCTACACCGCGATGCAGAGCGCCTCTCTTGCAGAGTCTGCCACTTGAGTTTATTAAACATCTCCGTAACGCTATCACGGTTACCAAATAACCCGGTGACGAAACGCGCAGCTCTTCTTTGGATCTTTTCTATCTCCTCCGTCAACCCAACCTGGTACGGATCCCACACTGATGAGCAATACTCAAGTATAGGTCGAACGAGTGTTTTGTAAGCCACCTGCTTTGTTGATGGACTACATTTTCTAAGCACTCTCCCAATGAATCTCAACCTGGTACCCGCCTTACCAACAATTAGTTTTATATGATCATTCCACTTCAAATCGTTCCGTACGCATACTCCCAGATATTTTACAGAAGTAACTGCTACCAGTGTTTGTTCCGCTATCATATAATCATACAATAAAGGATCCCTCTTTCTATGTATTCGCAATACATTACATTTGTCTATGTTAAGGGTCAGTTGCCACTCCCTGCACCAAGTGCCTATCCGCTGCAGATCTTCCTGCATTTCGCTACAATTTTCTAATGCTGCAACTTCTCTGTATACTACAGCATCATCCGCGAAAAGCCGCATGGAACTTCCGACACTATCTACTAAGTCATTTATATATATTGTGAAAAGCAATGGTCCCATAACACTCCCCTGTGGCACGCCAGAGGTTACTTTAACGTCTGTAGACGTCTCTCCATTGATAACAACATGCTGTGTTCTGTTTGCTAAAAACTCTTCAATCCAGCCACACAGCTGGTCTGATATTCCGTAGGCTCTTACTTTGTTTATCAGGCGACAGTGCGGAACTGTATCGAACGCCTTCCGGAAGTCAAGAAAAATAGCATCTACCTGGGAGCCTGTATCTAATATTTTCTGGGTCTCATGAACAAATAAAGCGAGTTGGGTCTCACACGATCGCTGTTTCCGGAATCCATGTTGATTCCTACATAGTAGATTCTGGGTTTCCAGAAATGACATGATACGCGAGCAAAAAACATGTTCTAAAATTCTACAAGAGATCGACGTAAGAGATATAGGTCTATAGTTTTGCGCATCTGCTCGACGACCCTTCTTGAAGACTGGGACTATCTGTGCTCTTTTCCAATCATTTGGAACCCTCCGTTCCTCTAGAGACTTGCGGTACACGGCTGTTAGAAGGGGGGCAAGTTCTTTCGCGTACTCTCTGTAGAATCGAATTGGTATCCCGTCAGGTCCAGTGGACTTTCCTCTATTGAGTGATTCCAGTTGCTTTTCTATTCCTTGGACACTTATTTCGATGTCAGCCATTTTTTCGTTTGTGCGAGGATTTAGAGAAGGAACTGCAGTGCGGTCTTCCTCTGTGAAACAGCTTTGGAAAAAGGTGTTTAGTATTTCAGCTTTACGCGAGTCATCCTCTGTTTCAATGCCATCATCATCCCGTAGTGTCTGGATATGCTGTTTCGAGCCACTTACTGATTTAACGTAAGACCAGAACTTCCTAGGATTTTCTGTCAAGTCGGTACATAGAATTTTACTTTCGAATTCAATGAACGCTTCACGCATAGCCCTCCTTACGCTAACTTTGACATCGTTTAGCTTCTGTTTGTCTGAGAGGTTTTGGCTGCGTTTAAACTTGGAGTGGAGCTCTCTTTGCTTTCGCAGTAGTTTCCTAACTTTGTTGTTGTACCACGGTGGGTTTTTCCCGTCCCTCACAGTTTTACTCGGCACGTACCTGTCTAAAACGCATTTTACGATTGCCTTGAACTTTTTCCATAAACACTCAACATTGTCAGTGTCGGAACAGAAATTTTCGTTTTGATCTGTTAGGTAGTCTGAAATCTGCCTTCTATTACTCTTGCTAAACAGATAAACCTTCCTCCCTTTTTTTATATTCCTATTAACTTCCATATTCAGGGATGCTGCAACGGCCTTATGATCACTGATTCCCTGCTCTGTACATACAGATTCGAAAAGTTCGGGTCTGTTTGTTATCAGTAGGTCCAATATGTTATCTCCACGAGTCGGTTCTCTGTTTAATTGCTCGAGGTAATTTTCGGATAGTGCACTCAGTATAATGTCACTCGATGCTCTGTCCCTACCACCCGTCCTAAACATCTGAGTGTCCCAGTCTATATCTGGTAAATTGAAATCTCCACCTAAGACTATAACATGCTGAGAAAATTTATGTGAAATGTATTCCAAATTTTCTCTCAGTTGTTCTGCCACTAATGCTGCTGAGTCGGGAGGTCGGTAAAAGGAGCCAATTATTAACCTAGTTCGGTTGTTTAGTGTAACCTCCACCCATAATAATTCACAGGAACTATCCACTTCTACTTCACTACAGGATAAACTACCACTAACAGCGATGAACACTCCACCACCGGTTGCATGCAATCTATCCTTTCTAAACACCGTCTGTACCTTTGTAAAAATTTCGGCAGAATTTATCTCTGGCTTAAGCCAGCTTTCTGTACCTATAACGATTTCAGCTTCGGTGCTTTCTATCAGCGCTTGAAGTTCCGGTACTTTACCAACGCAGCTTCGACAGTTGACAATTAGAATACCGATTGCTGCTTGTTCCCCGCATGTCCTGACTTTGCCCCGCACCCGTTGAGGCTGTTGCCCTTTCTGTACTTGCCCAAGGCCATCTAACCTAAAAAACCGCCCAGCCCACGCCACACAACCCCTGCTACCCGTGTAGCCGCTTGTTGCGTGTAGTGGACTCCTGACCTATCCAGCGGAACCCGAAACCCCACCACCCTATGGCGCAAGTCGAGGAATCTGCAGCCCACACGGTCGCAGAACCGTCTCAGCCTCTGATTCAGACCTTCCACTCGGCTCTGTACCAAAGGTCCGCAGTCAGTCCTGTCGACGATGCTGCAGATGGTGAGCTCTGCTTTCATCCCGCTAGCGAGACTGGCAGTCTTCACCAAATCAGATAGCCGCCGGAAGCCAGAGAGGATTTCCTCCGATCCATAGCGACACACATCATTGGTGCCGACATGAGCGACCACCTGCAGATGGGTGCACCCTGTACCCTTCATGGCATCCGGAAGGACCCTTTCCACATCTGGAATGACTCCCCCCGGTATGCACACGGAGTGCACATTGGTTTTCTTCCCCTCTCTTGCTGCCATTTCCCTAAGGGGCCCCATTACGCGTTCTTGGGCAGATTATTGTTTATTTCAGTATTAAACTGTGGCTGATATTTTGTTTACGTCGTTATGATATACGGCTATTAATAAAAATTATTTCAAAATAAACTCGCACAACCCTCCATCCCTAACCCCCCCCCCCTCCCCCACCCAAATCCCACGCCATCAGACCCTGCACAGCAGATAAAAATCTGATACATGGTGATCCGATGATGATGTTACAAGTGTTCGGGGATGACGGTAAAGGTTGAATGTTTCAATTTGTGTTGTGGTAAGGGACCCTGGTCCAGAAACGACCGGGTCGAAAGATGTAAGCCAAAACCCACTCAAGTTCCTCCTTAGCCTCGCATGGCCACAACTTCCGAACCTCGATCAAAACGTAGAGAACTCACCCTGAATAGTCCCAAAATTCTCAGATAATTTCTTCTGTTGATGGTCCAATAACGGCGCACGTAGCTTGATGACAGATACAGAGACCCAAAATCCGAAGCCCACGATACAGTAATAGTAAATTCAATTTAGCAGCACAAGTTTCACAGCCTGCTTCGTTTACAACAGTTGTTCAAAATGATTTTCGCCAGCGTCAATAGAGCATGGCATCTTCGTTGTATCCGTTCTAATATTACCGGTATCGTCACAGGCAGCGAGAACTATTGTCAGGAGATCCTCTCCAGTCTCGACAGATGTCACATAGACAAGACTTTTTACGTGAACCCATAAGCAGAAATTTAATAGGTTGAGGTCAGGACCTCCCCTGCCTATTCACGTTTCAGGAAATGTCTGATGTAGGTGTTCACGGACCCTCAGTCTGAAGTGATGTGGGGCTCTATGATGGTGGTACAACATCCAATGTCGAATAATAAGTGGGATATACTCCGGGAAACTGGGTAGTTTTGTCTGATAAATGTCGTGTACACTGGTATATTTAAATGTGGAGGAAGAAAAATGGGACTAATACGTAATCATTGACTAAGCTGTCCAAACATTGACTAATAATATGTGTTTATGGCTCTTCACAAATGAAACATGGGCCGGCCTGGGTGGCCGAGCGGTTCTAGGCGCTACAGTCTGGAACCGCACGACCGCCTCGGTCGCACGTTCGAATCCTGGTTCGGGCATGGATGTGTGTAATGTCCTTAGGTTAGTTTGGTTTATGTATTTCTAGGTTCTAGGGGACTGATGACCTCAGATGTTAAGTCCCATAGTACTCAGAGCCATTTGAACCATTTGAACCAAATGAAACATGGGCTTCCTCATCGGGCCGAACATGACTGTTACGACTATTTACCATTTCGTTTCTGGGGAAACAGGCATCACCCGTGAAAAGTACGCACGCAGGAAAATGAGGATTGACTATAAGGCGCTACAAAAACCGGCTCGAAGTCCGAAGCCACCAATAGTCAATGCATGAACTTCTTCTGAATGCTACGGGTATAACTGTGATGGCTCTCGATCTTCCACCATAATCGAGTCCATCAACATGTGGCAAATATGAGGTAGCTAAGGAGGTGGAAACTTGGGTTCTACTGTGCCAAGACTTCTTGATAGCTACAACAGGAAAACACGATTAATTAGCAGAAGTACAAAATAAGAAATTATTTATTACTTAACTTTGCTGTAGTCCATGATCCGTTGGTTGACAATTATAGAAGACGCAACTAGACTAAGCGTCTGTAGAATGACATAATTTACAAGTCACAAATATTGCAGTGACGAATTAATCTCTCCTGATCTTGATTGTCGAATCCGGTGAATTTGAAGACTAACTTGGAACGGAGCTACAAAGACTTGGTGGCAGCAATGACTGAGCTGCAGACGATGACTAACATCGGCGCTGGCTGACCTGTGAGCGCGGCTACGAACTGTAGACTGGCACAACTGCACTACACACCTGCTGCATATGAAGTGGCCTAGCGGCGCCTCGCGGCGAGTATAAGTACTGCGACTGGCTGTGTACTCTTTGGATAACACAGCCGTACTTCTGTTCCGTTTATGGAGAGAATCGCATACGGCGGATCGATCCCTCAGGCGGCGGTATGGTCGTATGATTGACGACATCACAAGCAGTGGTATTTTCAGAAGCCTCATCCACTCGACGGAGCACTGCATCTTCCAAGTCGGGAGTCCGTGTAGTTCGTCGTCCTCCTCGGTATTTTTACTGTAGTCCCAAGTGTCCTGCTTCACTGGACCCTAGGAACAGTCTTGGAAACATAGTGTGAGTCAGATGCCTTCTACGCGGATATTTGATCCCGTGCAACATTTCGATTTCTCTGTTGTTTCCATTTGTTCGCCAATACAAAAACATCATATCTGCAATTTGCGTCGCCGGGTATAGCTCCACCTATTTAGGACTGACCGATGCTTGTACATCAACTCGTAATCACAGCAGTCTACTACAGTACAGATATTGTACTCGGAGTCTGCTCATAGCAGCACCCAACACGCCGTCTGCATTGGATTAGCTAGGTCATTATCCCAATACGTAACCCGACTAGAAGTAAGTGCTCGTCGAACCTAGCTCCCTATAATCTAAGCGACAACAGTGCCGGAACAGCTATTCCACTGTCAAAGGTATCAGAAAGATTTTCGCATATAACTTTCGACTCGGTCCTTTCTATCAGGATCCCTTACCTCAAACTGATACATTTACAGTCCTCCATCATCCATGAAAGCTTGTAACATCGACGCGGAATTATCCTAAATTTCAGAATACATAAGGACAGAGTCAAAGGGGAACTTGGGTATTGAAAAAAATACAAAAAACTTTCCACAAATTTATGACTGAACCTACTTAACGAATTCCATACAGTTATAGGAAAATTAATAATTAAATATTATCGGAGAAAAATTGGTGCTAGGAGAAACAGCAACAGAAGATGGCTGTTGAAACAGGATACGGGTGAGATGTCAGGCCGTCTAAGAGCCTCATTTTATGCCGTGTCAACGTCTTGCACACGAGAATACTTTTTACCTTCCTGAGAGGTTTCTTTCTGTCAAGCGAGATGCAATTCTTTATGTGTGTTACGATGACACAGTGGAGTGCAGATCAGATGCAAGCTCCAGTACGTACTCAAGTTACTTAATAACATTTATTAGTGCAATGGCTAGGAGAAACAGTCCTGTAATGTTCGAATACAGTATTACTGAAATGGTGCTTGATGCAGTCGCGTCGATAACTAGGCATAACGCTGCAAGCTAAAGGGAAGGCGAATGATCGACTTCGGTTTACTGGGATGATTCTAGGAAAGTGTAGCCCATCTGTAAACGAGACGGCATACAGAACACATAAGTGACAATTTCTTAGAGTTGCTGATGTTGTACGGAAGCCAAAGACAGTCGTTTTGCCCGCGCTCCGTTTTTGACTGTTTCAAAAAACGTAATGTGTCTTAGTAGTACAAGTTTATAAGGTACCTTCCGCCATCTATTATGCAGGGTGTTCCATTGATAGTGGCCGGGCCAACCGCACAGTCACTTACATAGATCAAACGGATATCAACTGCGTTTTTTAATATAGTAACCTCCATTTTTTATTACATATTCGTGTAGTACGTAAAGAAACATGAATGATTTAGTTGGACCACTTTTTTCGCTTTGTGATAGATGGCGCTGTAATAGTCACAAACGTATAAGTACGTGGTATCACCTAACGTTCCGGCAGTGCAGACCGTATTTGCTTCGTGATACATTATCCGCATTAAAATGGACCGTTTTCCACTGCGTAAAAGATCGATATCGCGTTGATGTATAGCTATTGTGATCAAAATGGTTCAAATGGCTCTGAGCACTATGCGACTCAACTTCTGAGGTCATCAGTCGCCTAGAACTTAGAACTAATTAAACCTAACTAACCTAAGGACATCACACACACCCATGCCCGAGGCAGGATTCGAACCTGCGACCGTAGCGGTCACGCGGTTCCAGACTGTGATCAAAATGCCCAACGGGCGTGTGCTATGTATGCCGCTCGGTATCCTGGACGACATCATCCATGCGTCCGGACCGTTCGCCGGGTAGTTATGTTATTTAAGGAAACAGGAAGTGTTCAGCCACATGAGAAACGTCAGCCACCACCTGCAACAAATGATGATGCCCAAGTAGGTGTTTTAGCTGCTGTCGCGGCTAATCCACACATCAGTAGCAGATAAATTGCGTGAAAATCGGGAATATCAAAAACGTCGTGTTGAGAATGCTACATCAACATCGATTGCACCCGTACCATATTTCTATGCACCACGAATTGCATGGCGACGACTTCGAACGTCGTGTACATTCTGCCACTGGGCACAATAGAAATTACCCGATAACAGATTTTTTGCACGCGTTCTATTTAGTGACGAAGCGTCATTCACCAACAGCGGTAACGTAAACCGGCATAATATGCACTATTGGGCAACGGAAAATCCACAATGCCTGCGACAAGTGGAACATCAGCGACCTTGGCGGGTTAATGTATGGTGCGGCATTATGGGAGGAAGGATAATTGGCCCCCCCATTTATCGATGGCAATCTAAAGGTTGGAATGTATGCTGATTTCCTACGTAATGTTCTACAGATGTTACTACAAGATGTTTCACTGCATGGCAGAATGGCGATGTACTTCCAACATGATGGATGTCCGGCATATAGTTCTCGTGCGCTTGAAGCGGTATTAAATAGCACATTTCATGACAGGTGGATCGGTCGTCCAAGCACCAAACCATAACCAGCACGTTCGCCGGCTCTGACGTCCCCGGATTTCTTTATGTGGGGAAAGTTGAAGGATATTTGCTATCGTGATCCACCGATAACGCCTGACAACATGCGTCAGCGCATTGTCAATGGATGGGCGAACATTACGGAAGGCGAACTACTAGCTGTTGAGAGGAATGTCGTTACGCGTATTGCCAAATGCATTGAGGTTGACGGACATCATTTTGAGCATTTATTGCAGTAATGTGGTATTTACAGGTAATCACGCTGTAACAGGATGCGTTCTCCGAAATGTTAAGTTCACAAAGGTACCTGTATCACATTGCAACAAACGAAATAAAATATTCAAACGTATCTACGTTCTGTATTTTAATTTAAAAAAACCTACCTGTTACCAACTGTTCGTCTAAAATTGTGAGAAATATGTTTGTGACTATTACAGCGCCACCTATCACAAAGCGAAAAAGTGGTCCAACTAAAACATTCATATTTCTTTACGTACTACACGAATATGTAATGAAAATGGGGATTCCTGTTTAAAAAAACGCAGTTGATATCCGTTTGACCAATGGCAGCGCCATCTAGCGGGCCAACCCCTTAAGCTAGACAAGTTTCGTTCTTTATAGTTTTTCCGTTTGACGCTTATTTCGTGAGATATTTGGCCAGGTCACGATCAATGGACCACCCTGTATAAGCGGTGACAAAAATACGAAACGCTTTATTATTATTGTTTTAATATTTTGAATGGGTTTTTAATTATTAGTCCATTTTCGCCCTTTGGCGGTTTATGGCGTGTGTATCTAAATGTAACTAAGTAAAAAAGAACACACAGTGGTGCTAGAAGATACTGTACTAAATTTCAGAGCAGAAGTGAATTCCTGCTACAGTTTATTCTTGAAGGGAGGGAACGATGGCGTTTGTAGGGAATGCAATGAAGGCAAATGAAAATATGTATAAGAGTAAGATGGAGAAGAGAAATATTGTAGTGAGAAAATTAACGGTGAGAGAAGAGATAAAACCGGAAGCAGTAATGTGTCTGTGTGGCGAGCGTGGTAGGTGCCAGCTCGGTCGACCAAATCCTGGGTTCCGGGGCAGAGGCTCTGCAGTAGCTCAGGGAGGCGCCGCGAGACGATAAATCAGGAGGCGGCGATTTAATTAAATCTTCCATTGAAGTTGCCGTTTCAAGCGCGCGGACGTGGCTGCCAGGAGGAAGCGCCGGCGCCTCGGAGGAGAGGGCAGCTGCGCAGGGCTGAAGATAACAGATCGCCCCTCCTGCGTGTTCCACTGTGCGGGCGCGCATCCCGCGGTGTCGAGGTGTGCTGAGTAGGATGCCGGTAATTCTCAACAACCACGCAGGGGACGCAGAAGGAAGTAGGTCCACAGAAGAAACATGTTTACTTTCTCTAATTATCACACTGCCTGAAAAAATATTTAGTACATGGTTTTCCCGATCGACTTCTTCATGTAGTTCTGAAAGAGTTGTTAGCCGACGAATCGCACGACTGACTATTCGTCCCATCATATCACACATGTGCTCGATTGGAGACAAGTCCGGAAATCGTGTTGGCCAGAGAAGTAGCTACTCGTCATGCAGAGCATGTTAAGTTTCACGAGCTGTGTGTGGTCTAGCGTGTTTCTATTGGAGCAACACATCGCCTGCCTAGGCGATCCACTAACGTCGAACCGGTCAGAAACCACTCCAAGTAGCGTCGGCTCCACACGACGCTAGGATAGTCTCTAACAGAAACCACTTGGTGGGAAAGACAGCGACCGCTTGTGAACCAGGTGCTCCACCGTCATCAGGGTTGACTTGCATCGTCAAAAGCCTCGAGCCGCTTGGAGCGGTCCAAAGTTAAGCGGCAAAGACGATTATGGAGGGAGGACATCGACTGAATATCGAGTTCACAGGGCTCAGTATACAACATCTCGTAGTTATTGACCGATTTACTTAAGATTTTGACTCGATTCACTTGTAAACTTTCAAATGGGCATGGCTATATATATATTTTCAAACAATAACGTTTAGGCTCTCTATTAAAACTGACTGTAAGAGACGAAATACTTCACTGTGCCGTGAAAATGTGTGGTTTAATTTTCTTTCTTGCAGTCAGTTTCAACTACCGTAGTATGTCATGTAAACCATAACACAAATTGTTTCTCACATGTATGTTCCTTCTATTTACATATAATTTAAAACAAAAGTTGTGTACTCAGTAATGGACTGATTTGTTTTCAAATGGTGCAAATGGCTCTGAGCACTATGGGACTTAACTTCTAAGGTCATCAGTCCCCTATAGCTTAGAACTAATTAAACCTAACTAACCTAAGGACATCACACACATCCATGCCCGAGGCAGGATTCGAACCTGCGACCGGAGCGGTCGCGCGGTTCCAGACTGTAGCGCCTAGAACCGCTCGGCCACCCTGACCGGCGATTTGTTTTCCTCCACGCAGACAACTTTACAGAAATGTGTATTTATGGCCTATATGCTCATGATTAAAATACTGCTACGGAATCTGAATCGTTCGAAACTTTGTAATCCTATCGACTCACAGATTAAAATTATGAAAAATATTGCCATTGAAGCTACTATCCCCACAACAGTTGAAGGTATCTTCCATACCCTATAGACCATTGGTACCAATAGATTTACACACTTATTTTGAGTGACCTGCAGTCAATCTTTCGTTCACAATAACAATAAACAAGGCTTCCAATTCAAAGAGGGGAGAGGAGGTGATGGACAAGGAGGAGGAGAGGAAACGAACATAGAAGTCAGAAGGAGGACATGGACAGAGAGAGGTGAGAGGACTGAATGCACACATGAAGGGGAGAAGGAAGACGAGGAAACAGACAAAGAGAGGGATTAGGGGGAGATGGGCAGAGAGAGGGGGAAGGGTTTGGGACGTATGTCCAATTACCATACAAATTTAGCAACTGCGAAACACTGTCATGTTAATTAGTACAAAGGAAATATATTGAAGAGCCAAATTAACTGGTACACCTGCCTAATATCGTACAGGGCCTCTCGAATAACGTCTGAAGTAGAGCTGGAGGGAACTGACACCTGCGGGGCTGTTCATAAGTCCGTAAGAGTACGAGAGGGTGGAGGTCTCTTTTGAAAAGCACGTTACAAGGCATCCCGCATATGCATAATACGAGTAATGTTTATGTCTCGGGAGTTTGGTGGCTAGTGGAAGAGTTTAAACTAAGAAGAGTGTTCGTGGAGTATGTAGCAGTTATGGACGTGTGGGAGGTCGCATTGTCCTGCTGGAATTGCCCAAGTCCGTCGGAATGCACAATGGACATGAATGGATACAGGTGATCACAAAGGATGCTTACGTACGTTGCACATGTCAGAGTCGTATCTAGACGTGTCAGAGGTCCCATATCACTCCAGTTGCTCACGCCCCATACCATTACAGAGCTTCCACCATCTCTAACAGTCCCCTGCTGACATGCGGAGTCCATGGATTCGTGAGGTTGTCTCCGTACCCGTACACGTCCATCCGCTCGACAAAATTTGAAACGAGACTCGTCTGACCAGGCAATATGTTTCCAGTCATCAATAGTCCAATGTCGTGTTGACGGGGCAAGGCGATGCGTAAAGCTTTGTATTGCGCAGTCACCAAGCTTTGTGTCGTGCTGTGGGCCTTCGGGCTCCGAAAGCCCATATCGATTATTTTTGTTGAATGGTTCGCACGATCACACGTGTTGATGACCCAGCATTGAAATGTGCACCAATTTGCGGAAGGGCTGCACTTCTGTCACGTCGAACGATTCTCTTCATTCGTCGTTGGTCCTGTTCTTGTAGGATCATCTTCCGGCTACAGCGATGTCGAAGATTTAATGTTTTACCGGATTCCTGACATTCACGGTACTCTCCTGAAATGGTCGTACGGGAAAATCACCACGTCATCGCTACCTCGAAGATGCTGTGTCCCATCAGTCGTAACCGGACTATAACAGCACGTTCAAACTCACTTAAGTCTTGATGACCTGCCATTGTAGTGCAATAACCGATCTAACAACTGTGCCAGACACTTCTTGACTTACGTTGCCGACCGCAGCGCCGTATTATGCCTGTTTACACATCTCTGTATTTAACTACGCTTGCCTGTACCTGTTTCTTTGAAGCTTCAATGTATATTAGATGCTCCCAGCAGACATGATGCTAATCGAATGCGTGAGTATTCGTCCAACCAAAACGTATGCCAGTAGCTGTGCGCATACGGAAGTTGTCATCTCGGAAGACATGAACATGTAGAAAAAAGGGCAACACTTGATCACCGAGAATGTTGAAATAAATATGCTCTCTCATGTTCATGTCAACTTAAATATATCAGGGTACAATTCAAGATACAAGAAATAAGTCCAAAATATCGTCGAACAACCTTCAACACGAACCGCATCCTTCACACACTGCGGGTTAAACACCTCAGAGTTTGAAAGAGGTCACATTGTAGTCTTCCAAGAGGCGGGATCGCTCTTTCGGAGAACTGCCATGCAAGATGGAGCAGGAGCATCAGCAGGGCAACGATGCTGGTATCAGTGAGCACATGGACATTCTGACAGACGTAGACAACGTCCTGGACGTTTACTCAGCACAGATGACTGCCTGGATCGCCGTACTGTAAGGCCAACATAACAGATCGTACAGCTGCCACAGCACAAATAACAGTGCTTGTGAGACCAGTCGTGTCAATACAGACTGTTGCGAACCGGCTATTGGTAATGAGACTACGGACACGCACTCCTCTAGCCCTCTAGCATCGTTGTGCCGTCAGAGCATCACTTGGAAGATGGGTTTTCGCGCCGTGGTTTTCAGCGATGAGACAATTCTGACTGCTTGCAAGTGTTGGTAATTTGCGCGTACGACGTAAACCTGTCGAGCACTGTCTCGTAGAGTGCATTCGTTCAAGACTCACTGGATCCACCACTGGCTTTATGGCCTGGGGTGTGAGAAGCGGCAACTCTCGTTCACCTTTGGCGTATTTGGAGGGGATGGTAATCAGCGGTCCGTACGTGCAGAATGTAGTTGGACTTGTTGTTAGCCGTCCATTCTTTCGCCTTCTGATGCGTTTTGTGTTACCTTCAAGCATGATAAATCCAGCTGCAATAACGTTATTTGCTATAACTATTTATTTATGCTACTGTCTTGCCTGCCTCCTACCTTTTCAAAAAGTTCTTTGTTGCTTATGAGAAATCTGAACTTAGTTCCAATGTTTGAAAAGAGCTTTTATAATTAATGTCTGCTGTGTATGAGCTATTATCCTAAATATATTTAGCGAAGCTAACTGTCTGTTATTGTCCATTTAGGGCTCTTGTCTCTCTTCCTGATAAGCTTATTCGTTAAAACTCCTAACTGAAGGCTGCTGTCTTGTCTACCCGCCGCCCTTCACCCCCACCCTCCCCAACCCCACCTTTTGAAAATAGCTATTAGTTGCTTACGAAAACCTGTTCTTGGTATCAAAAGATGTTTTGAAATAAATGAGAACTGTGTATGATGAATTTTACTAAACTTGCTCAGTGCATTAAGTGGTTACTATTACTCCCTTCCCCAAAACAAACTCTACCTGGTTGCTTAATAAGGTAATGTGGTAAAGCTGCTGTCTAGCCTGGCTCCCTTTAAATGTCAATGTTGTTCCTTGTAAGAGTCTTTATTTCTTATGTAAACGTAATGACAGGTGCTTATAATTAATGGCAACCGTATATGAAAAATTTAGCTAAGTTGCTCAGTGTATTCAGTGGTTACTAATTTTAAGGAATGTGCCTGGTTTTTTGATATGGTAATTGGTAAACGTATTTATTGAACTTTTTTCGTTTGTGTCTATCTGATATCATTGTTTGCTGCTTATAAAAATCCGTTCTTCCGATTTCCATGAAATGAGAGATAGTTTTATTTTAATAATTAATAATGGAGCTGTATACGAGACATTCTGCTAAACTCATATGCCTTTAGCATCCTGAAACTGTGCTTCAAGTGACTACTAACTTTGATTCGGTAAAAATGTTAATTTGAGGCTATTTTGCTATTTAATAGCAGCTGGGTCTGAGATATTCAGCTCCGTGAACATACCCCGGCAGCTGACTATTCAGTCACCGTTGTTTGTTTGTTGAACATCTGTACCTTGATGTCTTTTTAATGGTGATTAAACCGTGGAAACTATTTAAATCGTACTTCTGGTCTTCATAAATTTTATTTGGGTGTAAACCTGTTGGACGCTGTAATGACCATGTGGGGACTCCAGTCTTTCCATTTGGGGACAGCTTATGAACCATCTCACTCCAATTTAACCTGTCATACACATAAACCCTCATTATAGTATCGCGTAAAAATTAGAAGGAAATATGCCTCGTATTTTATGAGAGATTTTGGTAAAAATACTTCCCTTGTATATGTCACATGTCTATTTATTTGTTTCATAAGTAAAAAACGTGAAGTGTAGGTCTGTCATAATGGTCATTAAAGTATCATGAAAAAAATGTAAATTTGTCCAGAAATTTTAGAGATTTTTGGTAACGAAATTTCCCTTTTATCTGACAAACATACCGCACAAACGTACACCCACCCACCCACCCACACAAACACACACACACACACACACATATATATATATATATATATATATATATATATATATATATATATATATATATATTTCAGGAAACATTCCTCACACACAAATGAGAAAAAGATGTTATGTGGACATGTGCCCGGAAACGCTTAATTTCCATGTTAGAGCCCATTTTAGTTTCGTTCTTCCATCTACGCTCAATGGAGCACGTTATCATGACTTCATACGGGATACTCTACCTGTGCTGCTAGAACATGTGCCTTTACAAGTACGACACAACATGTGGTTGATGCTGCCGGCCTAGGTGGCTGAGCGGTTCTAGGCGCTACAGACGGGAACAGCGCGACCGCTATGGGCGCAGGTTCGAATCCTGCCACGGGCATGGATGTGTGTGATGTCCTTAGGTTAGTTAGGTTTAAGTAGTTCTAAGTTCTAGGGGACTGATGACCTCAGAAGTTAAGTCCCATTGTGCTCAGAGACATTTGAACCATTTTTGTGGTTCATGCACGATGGAGCTCCTGCACATTTCAGTCGAAGTGTTCGTACGCTTCTCAACAACAGATTCGGTGACCGATGGAATGGTAGAGACGGACCAATTCCATGGCCTCCACGCTCTCCTGACCTCAACCCTCTTGACTTTCATTTATGGGGGCATTTGAAAGCTCTTGTCTGCGTAACCCCGGTACCAAATGTAGAGACTCTTCGTGCTCTTATTGTGGACGGCTGCGATACAATACGCCATTCTCCTGGGCTGCATCAGCGCATCAGGGATTCCATGCGACGGAGGGTGGATGCATGTATCCTCACTAACGGAGGACATTTTGAACATTTCCTGTAACAAAGTGTTTGAAGTCACGTTGGTACGTTCTGTTGCTGTATGTTTCCATTCCATGATTAATGTGATTTGAAGAGAAGTAATAAAATGAGCTCTAACATGGAAAGTAAGCGTTTCCGGACACATGTCCACATAACATATTTTCTTTCTTTATGTGTGAGGAATGTTTCCTGAAAGTTTGGCCGTACCTTTCTGTAACACCCCATATATATATATATATATATATATATATATATATATATATATATTATAGTGCATCCGTCCGAATGTTCATTACAGAAAGTAATAAAAAACCACGTTCGCTTCCCCTTTACATATCTTTACATATTACACATTTCCATTACATATTATACATATAATAAGCAAATACGACCTATATATGTCCAAGCATTCATTAGAATATCATTACACACACACACACACACACATATATATATATATATATATATATGCACTCCTGGAAATGGAAAAAAGAACACATTGACACCGGTGTGTCAGACCCACCATACTTGCTCCGGACACTGCGAGAGGGCTGTACAAGCAATGATCACACGCACGGCACAGCGGACACACCAGGAACCGCGGTGTTGGCCGTCGAATGGCGCTAGCTGCGCAGCATTTGTGCACCGCCGCCGTCAGTGCCAGCCAGTTTGCCGTGGCATACGGAGCTCCATCGCAGTCTTTAACACTGGTAGCATGCCGCGACAGCGTGGACGTGAACCGTATGTGCAGTTGACGGACTTTGAGCGAGGGCCTATAGTGGGCATGCGGGAGGCCGGGTGGACGTACCGCCGAATTGCTCAACACGTGGGGCGTGAGGTCTCCACAGTACATCGATGTTGTCGCCAGTGGTCGGCGGAAGGTGCACGTGCCCGTCGACCTGGGACTGGACCGCAGCGACGCACGGATGCACGCCAAGACCGTAGGATCCTACGCAGTGCCGTAGGGGATCGCACCGCCACTTCCCAGCAAATTAGGGACACTGTTGCTCCTGGGGTATCGGCGAGGACCATTCACAACCGTCTCCATGAAGCTGGGCTACGGTCCCGCACACCGTTAGGCCGTCTTCCGCTCACGCCCCAACATCGTGCAGCCCGCCTCCAGTGGTGTCGCGACAGGCGTGAATGGAGCGACGAATGGAGACGTGTCGTCTTCAGCGATGAGAGTCGCTTCTGCCTTGGTGCCAATGATGGTCGTATGCGTGTCTGGCGCCGTGCAGGTGAGCGCCACAATCAGGACTGCATACGACCGAGGCACACAGGGCCAACGCCCGGCATCATGGTGTGGGGAGCGATCTCCTACACTGGCCGTACAAAACTGGTGATCGTCGAGGGGACACTGAATAGTGCACGGTACATCCAAACCGTCATCGAACCCATCGTTCTACCATTCCTAGACCGGCAAGGGAACTTGCTGTTCCAACAGGACAATGCACGTCCGCATGTATCCCGTGCCACCCAACGTGCTCTAGAAGGTGTAAGTCAACTACCCTGGCCAGCAAGATCTCCGGATCTGTCCCCCATTGAGCATGTTTGGGACTGGATGAAGCGTCGTCTCACGCGGTCTGCACGTCCAGCACGAACGCTGGTCCAACTGAGGCGCCAGGTGGAAATGGCATGGCAAGCCGTTCCACAGGACTACATCCAGCATCTCTACGATCGTCTCCATGGGAGAATAGCAGCCTGCATTGCTGCAATAGGTGGAGATACACTGTACTAGTGCCGACATTGTGCATGCTCTGTTGCCTGTGTCTATGTGCCTGTGGTTCTGTCAGTGTGATCATGTGATGTATCTGACCCCAGGAATGTGTCAATAAATATATATATATATACTCCTGGAAATTGAAATAAGAACACCGTGAATTCATTGTCCCAGGAAGGGGAAACTTTATATATATATATATATATATATATATATATATATATATATATATATATCCAACTGAATGTTTATTAGTGAATAATTTAAAAATTTTAAGTAAATCGGTGAAGAGCTTGTTGAGAATCTTTCTAACAACGTTTCCCTTTTATGTGTTGCATACATGTACATGTTGCATACATGTACATATATACCATATATATAAAAGAAATGTGTAGCATAAACTCATCCACAGCTTTATTAGAGCTTCATGCAAAACTCTGAAGTAAATTGGTCAACACTTTTCTGTAATTTCTCTTCACAGTGTTGTCCCTTTGCATAGTTTATATGTGTTTATATGTACTTATATAGCACATATATTAAGAAGATATGTAGCATATGTCACTCCAAGCGTTTATTAGAGTACTGTGTGAAAATTGGAAGAAAACCTGTTATGACCATTTTGAGACTTTTGGTAACTTCAACATTGACCTCTCCATATATAATAATATACATTTTTGTGTATATTTATGTACCGCATATTTGAAATATGTAGCCTATTTTAGTTGGAATGTTTATTAGAGTATCGTATAAAAATATGAACTAGATTGTTGCATTACTTCTCGATATTTTTGCTAACAAAGTTAAACAACGGCTTTTCTTTAAGTAGTAGAATACAATACCGAACACAGGTAAATTGGCCCCGTTTAAATTTCATGATAGCTAATATTTAACACATACGGACAGTAGCAAATAAGCTTCACATGTCGTCCCACATTAAGAGCATTGCGCAACAGGTTGCGCCGCGTTGTCAGAAGTGAGTGTACGGGCCGCGTTTTCTGCAGACACGGTTCTGCTGCGGTGTGGATAACCGGTACACCACAGTGCATGATTGAAATCAACCGCTGTCTTTGATTCTCAGACGCTTGTCAGATCTGGATCGGTTTCATATACATATCGCTGGTAGATTATTTTGCTGAATGTAGAAATCTCCAGTGGAGATGTGTAAGCATACAAACTTCCACACGTAGACCATAGTAACTACATTTGTAACTCGCCGTTAGATGGTTGAGATTCAGATGTGTTCTGTGGAATACTAAACAGAAGTCCAGGGGCTGGATTAGATTCCAACAACTTAAATTTTGAATAAAAAATTATATGTAATACGAGGGAATACTTATGACTTAAGGAGCTATCCGCATCCTGCCAACGGCTTTGCCAAAGACGATGGAGGAGCGAAGACGGGCTGTAAAAGTTCTCTTGCTCTTGGGATTGAGTACAGTCCCTTAACGATGGATGAATCAGTCATGATCAACGGTATGAGGATACAGAAGGCAATGAAAACATTGGATTGATGACGCATAAAGAATATCCGCAGGGCTTACGGCCTGTATGTGAAAAAGTATCATGACCCTCTCTTCATCGGTAAAAATTCCAGATTAGTTTCCCTTTCTAATCTACTGAAGGAGACCGCCAGGAGGTCTGTGACTATTAGAGAAAGTGTGACAAACTAACGAACGGATAACATTCTACGAGCCAGAACGTGGGGCGTTAAAACGCTCAATGCAGTAGGGATACTAGAACTTCTGTGTGTGGGAAATGCTAAGCCTCAGTCTAAATATAGTTGAGGTTAGTGAAGTGAAATGTTATGATGACAAGACATTCCATTCAAGAAGAGTATTCTCAGTAGTATCAAGAATTGGCATCACAAACCCAGCTGCAAATGTGATGGTCAACGCAATGCACCTATATTCGGAAAGAGCAAGGTTCATATTACCGTCGAATATCTATATTTAATTTTGAATTGTTTCCCGAAATCGATTATAACGAATTACAAGAAGTCTGCCGAGAAAAGAACAACTGTCTGTCCCATGTTTAAACTATTAAAATCTTCCACAGGTCGAACAATTTTCAAAGAACATTTCCACGTTTCGAACTTAAGGCATTGGACTTCGCAATGAAGCACGTAGGAAGGGAAACTTTAAGACTGATTATTCAAAATTCATAAATCTGCATATTCATTATAGCTTGAATTGGAATTCACATGGTGCAGTTCTTTTCAAACGCTTAAGTTCAGCACTAGACAATCAGCTTGGGCTGCATGTTCATTGATTTCGTATGACTTAATCATCTAGGGCAATTCTACCATTATACACAAAGCATTCATTGTACATAAATCAGCTGAACATATATACAATGCAGGAGTAGGTTTAATAATGAATTAAAAAATAGGAGTGCGGGTAACCTACTACAAACAGCTTAGTGAGCGCATTATTGTGGCCAAGATAGACACGAAGCCCATGTCTACTACAGTAGTACAAGTTTATATGCCAACTGGGTCTGCAGATGATGAAGAAATTGATGAAATGTATGATGAGATAAAAGAAATTATTCAGGAAGTGAAGAGAGATGAAAATTTAATAGTCATGAGTGACTGGAATTCGAGAGTAGGAAAAGGGAGAGATGGAAACATACTGGGTGAATATGGATTGGGGAGAGAAATGAAAGAGGAAGCCGTCTGGTAGAATTTTGCACAGAGCGTAACTTAATCATAGCTAACACTTGGTTCAAGAATCATAAAAGAAGGTTGTATACACGGAAGAATCCTGGAGATACTAAAAGGTATCGGATAGATTATATAATGGTAAGACAGAGATTCAGGAACCAGGTTTTAAATTGTGAGACATTTCCAGGGACAGATGTGGACTCTGACCACAATCTATTGCTTATGAACTGTAGATTAAAACTGAAAAAACTACAAAAAGGTGGGAATTTAAGGAGATGGGATCTGGATAAGCTGACTAAACCAGAGGTTGTGCAGAGTTTCAGGGAGAGGATAAGGGAACAATTGACAGGAATAGAGGAATAAATACAGTATAAGAAGAATGGGTAGCTCTGAGGGATGAAGTAGTGACGGTGGCAGAGGATCAAGTAGGTAAAAAGACAAGGACTAGTAGAAATCCTTGGGAAACAGAAGAAATATTGAATTTAATTGATGAAAGGAGAAAATATAAAAACGCAGTAAATGAAGCTGGCAAAACGGAATACAAACGTCTCAAAAATGAGATTGACAGGATGTGCTAAATGGCTAAGCAGGGATGGCTAGAGGACAAATGTAAGGATGTAGAGGCTTATCTCACTAGGGGTAAGATAGATACTGCCTACAGGAAAATTAAAGAGACCTTTGAAGAAAAGAGAGCCACATGCATGAATATCAAGAGCTCAGATGGAAACCCAGTTCTAAGCAAAGAAGGGAAAGCAGAAAGGTGGAAGGAGTATATAGAGGGTCTATACAAGGGTGATGTACTTGAGGTCAATATTATGGAAATTGAAGAGAATGTAGATGAAGATGAAATGGGAGACACGATACTGCGTGAAGAATTTGACAGAGCACTGAAAGACCTGAGTCGAAACAAGGCCCCGGGAGTAGACAACATTCCGTTGGAACTACTGACAGCCTTGGGAGAGCCAGTCCTGACAAAACCCTACCATCTGGTGAGCAAGATGTATGAGACAGGTGAAATACCCTCAGACTTCAAGAAGAATATAATAATTCCAATCCCAAAGAAAGCAGGTGTTGACAGATGTGAAAATTACCGAACTATCAGTTTAATAAGTCACAGCTGCAAAATACTAAAGCGAATTCTTTACAGACGAATGGAAAAACTGGTAGAAGCCGACCTCGGGGAAGATCAGTTTGGATTCCGCAGAAATGTTGGAACACGTGAGGCAATACTGACGCTACGAGGAGGAGGAGGAGGAGGATATTAGTGTTTAACGTCCCGTCGACCACGAGGTCATTAGAGACGAAGCGCAAGCTCGGGTGAGGGAAGGATGGGGAAGGAAATCGGCCGTGCCCTTTCAAAGGAACCATTACTGACGCTACGACTTATCTTGGAAAATAGATTAAGGAAAGGCAAACCTACGTTTCTAGCATTTGTAGACTTAGAGAAGGCTTTGACTGGAATACTCTTTTTCAAATTCTAAAGATGGCAGGGGTAAAATACAGGGAGCGAAAGGCTATTTATAATTTGTACAGAAACCAGATGGCAGTTGTAAGAGTCGAGAGGCATGAAAGGGAAGCAGCGGTTGGGAAGGGAGTGAGACAGGGTTGTAGCCTCTCCCCGATGTTATTCAATCTGTACATTGAGCAAGCAGTAAAGGAAACAAAAGAAAAATTCGGAGTAGGTATTAAAATCCATGGAGAAGAAATAAAAATGTTGAGGTTCGCAGATGACATTGTAATTTTGTCAGAGACAGCAAAGGACTTGGAAGAGCAGTTGAACGGAATGGACAGTGTCTTGAAAGAAGGATATAAGATGAACATCAACAAAAGCAAAACGAGGATAATGGAATGTAGTCGAATTAAGTCGGATGGTGCTCAGGGAATTAGATCAGGAAATGAGACACTTAAAGTAGTAAAGGAGTTTTGCTATTTGGGGAGCAAAATAACTGATGATGGTCGAAGTAGAGAGGATATAAAATGTAGACTGGCAATGGCAAAGAAAGCGTTTCTGAGGAAGAGGAATTTGTTAACATCGAGTATAGATTTAAGTGTCAGGAAGTCGTTTCTGAAAGTATTTGTATGGAGTGTAGCCGTGGTGTCACCGCCAGACACCACACTTGCTAGGTGGTAGCCTTTAAATCGGCCGCGGTCCGTTAGTATACGTCGGACCCGCGTGTCGCCACTATCAGTGATTGCAGACCGAGCGCCGCCACACGGCAGGTCTAGAGAGACTTCCTAGCACTCGCCCAGTTGTACAACCTACTTTGCTAGCGATGGTTCACTGACAAAATACGCTCTCATTTGCCGAGACGATAGTTTAACATAGCCTTCAGCTACGTCATTTGCTACGACCTAGCAAGGCGCCATTATCAGTTACCATTGATATCGATTCATGTACCGTCAAGACCGACGTTCTTCATCAACGGATTAAAGTTAAGTATTCCACCGGCTACGTCCGTTTTTCTAAATTCTAATTTCCTTGTTTTGTTCCAGACCTCACGCCAGCCTGCGTGACCTAAAACGCGTGCCTTTCGGCCTCCTCTAGTAACACGGTGTTGGCTCTCCTGCTGACCAAAACAGTAGCCATGTATGGAAGTGAAACATGGACGATAAGTAGTTTGGACAAGAAAAGAATAGAAGCTTTTGAAATGTGGTGCTGTAGAAGAATCAGGAACAAAACAAGGCTCCAGTAACTACCATCTGATAGCGAATAAAAAAAATGGAATGTATGTATACACACACACAGACACACATACACACACACACACACACACACACACACACACACACACACAGAGAGAGAGAGAGAGAGAAAGAGAGAGAGAGAGAGAGAGAGAGAGAGAGAGAGAGAGAAGAAAATAGAAAGTAGTAAATAATCTTCAAATTTTGCTACAAGCCACGAAAACAGAAAGTGATCAACAGTGACGAGGTACATAGCCACAACATAAAAATTGGGTTTTTGCGAAGTTCAAAAGTGTAACTTGAGAGAGGTGTTCCACAGTAAAATGTATTATCTAAGTGTATTTTCACAACAGGTGAGCAGGTATGCAAGGACAGGTACCACTAACATAACTGCAAGTAATCACGAAACATAGCCGTGAAAACAGGGAAACACCAACAGAGACGAAACATATAGCCACAAAGCAAAAATTGTGTGTTCGTGTAGTTCAAAAGGTTAACTTGCGAGTGGTGTTTCTCAAAAACATGCAATATCTATGTGCGTGTACTTTTCACAGCAAATTAGCGAGGACAGATACGACAAAAACAGCTGAAGAAATCGCGAAATATAGTCGTGGAAACAACATTCAATCAGAATATATTCATAGATGAGGTCGTTTATCAAGTCGCCAACAAATTCACAATAACATCACTTAGTTGCCACATATATACAGTGATATAAATGGTGTCCTACACGACGATAAATTCTAGAAAAAGAAGTTATCTGCAGTAACCACAATAAATATAAACTAGTTTTAGGCTATATTTCATTTTAATAACAACTGCTTAAAACAAGTTTGCATTTTACAGAACTTACGACCTTACCTTCGAATGATAGCACAAAGGTGCTTAAACATGTTTGAACATTTAGAACTAACAGTTGAATGGGGGTGTTCAAGTGCCCCTATTATACAAAGTTTTAATGCCAAATTGAGATAATTACTGCTTAAGAAACTTTTCTATTCCATAGATGAATTTTTCAGAAGAAAATATGCATAGTTAGGTTAAATTAATACAATTTTTGACTTAAAGATTTAAAAGCGTCAAGTTCTGATAATGAGCAGCATGTAACCATGATTTCACCGAAAAAATTTAGCTTATTTGTATCGTATTGACACGTTCCACACCACAGCGAATTGTCACGAATATGATTCACAGAAACCACAGAAAACTAAATTAAAAATTAAACTGAGGTCTCAGACTAGCTCAAAACCACCAACGGAAGGCGCTACAAGAAATATACTACTTAATTTCTTTCACGATAGACGATTTTTTTCAGAACCTGCAACTGTCTTACTAATGATTTCAAATAACAAAGTACTGTATCTGTTGTGTTTTTTCATCTGTAGCATGCAGCTGATCAGGAATTTACTCTCATTTTCAAGTGCATCTGTTTACGTTGGTGTTGTGTGTGATGTCTGTATATGTGTTGTTCTTCTTATCCTGCCTGCAGTACTCGTTTCCTGGTTTTATGTGACATTTCTACATAACAGCATTTCTTGTGTATTTACCACTGCTGTGTCTCCTTCATTGCACAGAAATTAACGCACACGAAAACCCCACATTGTTTGTTTACTTGAAATCAAGGTATGGGACAAAGATAATGGGGGAGAATTGCTTCCCAAAAGCTGATATTTACTCGGCGGCGTTGCTTTTTACATCGGTTAAGTTATCCACAAAAAATTGTAACTTACAAGTTCTAGCAGTAACTCCACCACCTACTTAAATTATCAGTTATGTTTTACGTTCTATTTTTATACTATATTCTGTCGAGAGCTGTTTTTATTTCATAATTACCGTCTTCGGACAAAGCCGCTGCTCTGCAGATCATTTACCGTAGTTATAGAGTTACAGGTATTAATCGAACTATTAGTTTGACTGTCATATAAACTGAAAGTTCCGTTAAGCCTGGATGCTGTGTACTTACGAGATATGATCTAAATATGGACAACATTGCCTGAAACCGGTTATTTTGAATTAAAAACAGCTGTCGATATACATAAGAAAAGCTTGTTTTATATAATAAGGAATGTGGTACTAGATTAAGTCCAGTTTTGACACATGGGTTTGCTATTTTTTTGGGCATTGTTCCCTACGAAAGGTATATAAGGCACACATTTATTATATTATTAGTTACTTCTAGAGAACGTGGTTTTCCTTTGTGTTTCGTTATTTGTTCCTGCCTTTTCTGTCATTGAGCTGGAGAAGTCATTAGGTAATGCAATCTGTTTAATGCCATTCAATTCCTTCTCCCTATTCCCTTTGTTCAAGGTCTTTTTTTTTTTTTTGCTCTGTATACTATCGTTTTAGATGCAGGTTTCTTGTTTATATGTGGGTGACACGATATGGGAAGGATTGCAATGCTGGCAGCTGTCTTTTTCCTGTGTTAATAATGAAAGATCTCAGCTGATGAAGTGTTTCATCTTTTAAAAAGGCACTGGTTCCCTCAACTCCATAACAATAAAATTAAATTCAGCCATAGATGCGTACCGACACCTTTTTCTCCCGCAAGTGATAAGGACGCAGAAGGGAATGGGAAAAGGTGTTTTCGGCACGACCTCTATAGCGCACTGACTTATGGAGGGCATATGTGGATTCTGGATACTTTGCCACTCAAAGTTTCTGCGCCATCTTTAACGATCCCATTGATCTCGTCCTCGACAGAAAACTGAACCCTGTTCCCCTCACGCAGAAAGCGAAGGAAGTAGAATCAGCTTTGTTGTGTTTGATTCCACCCAAGCACTACGTATGGCGCCGACCTTACCAAAGCAGATACTCAGTAGAGATGTCTGGAAAAACCCGTCTCTCCTCGGGTGAACACGCCGTGGAAGACAGCGCCTTATTCCCTAGTCATCGCAGGCCCAAAGTGTTAAGGTTTTTACGAGCCGCTCTCATAAGCTCTTCATTAGGCGCCAGTAATTAAGACTGCCGATACGAGACTCGAGGGGAACGTAGCGAACGCGCCAAGGCAAGGCGGGGCGAGACGCTACCGACGAGGGCGTCGACCAGCCAGATGGAAGGTCGCAAGAGTTCCTCCTCGCAACCCCCCGGCGACTGCCTGCCGCGGGGAAAGAAACGGATCGCGGTGATTAGCTTTAATCGATCATACGTTCAATAGGGCCGCGGGCATTTCTTTTGGTTAGCACTGCCTCGCTCCCTCCCGCTCGGCTTCGATTTTAATTATCAGCAGCCCGGCAGCTATTTAACCTTTTTCCCCGGCCATTCCACAATATAAGGCCCGAGGTCTCGCTGGGGAAAAGGGACACGAAATTGAGTTAATCATTAATCAGTTCTCGGAGCCCCTGCGAAGTCAGCAGAAAATCTGCGGAAGTGGGAAGTCTGTCCCGTTAGAAGTTCTTGGCTGTGGGAGGGTGGATGGGCGGTGCACCGTCACGGGACCGTGGCATTTTATTTTCAACCTGACCGTCTCCAAGCCTGCCATTGCTTCCCTCCCCTTGTTAATCACTGGATCACTGGGAATGAGTTTCAGTACCCTTAAGACGTGAGGCTTCCATCGCCATCACGTACGGTTTCTTATTGTAATATTTAGTATTTGCTCACATTGCCATGTGAGAACAGTGAGAGCATTTTTCTTTTTTCTTTTTTCTTTTTCTTCTGTATTTATTTGGCCCCTACCTGACCAGCTAATTTTCCAGTTAAAATCCTATTTGATATATCACATTTGTATATAATTTGATAACTTACACTACTGGCCATTAAAATTGCTACTCCACGAAGATGACGTGCTACAGACGTGAAATGCAACCGACAGGAAGAAGATGCTGTGATAATCAAATGATTAGCTTTTCAGAACATTCACAAGAGGTTGGTGCCGGTGGCGACACCTACAACGTGCAGACAGGAGGAAAGTTTCCAACCGATTTCTCATACATAAACAGCAGCTGACCGGCGTTGCCAGGTAAAACGTTATTGTGATGCCGCGTGTGAGGAGGAGAAATGCGTACCATCACGTTTCCGACTTTGATAAAGGTCGAATTGTAGCCTACCGCGATTGCGGTTTATCGTATCGCGACATTGATGCTCGCGTTGGTCGAGATCCGATGACTGTTAGCAGAATATGGAATCGGTGGGTTCGGAGGGAAATACGGAACGCCGTGCTGGATCCCAACGGCCTCGTATCACTAGCGGTCGAGATGACAGGCATCTTATCCGCATGGCTGTAACGCATCGTGCAGCCACGTCTCGATTCCTGAGTCAACAGATGGGGACGTTTACAAGACAACAACCATCTGCACGAACAGTTGAACGACGTTTGCAGCAGCATGGACTATCAGCTCGGTGCCCATGGCTGCGGTTACCCTTGACGCTGCATCACAGACAGGAGCGCCTGCGATGGTGTGCTCAACGATGAACCTGGGTGCACGAATGTCAAAACGTCATTTTTTTGGATGAATCCAGGTTGAGTTTATAGCATCATGATGGTCGCATTCGTGTTTGGCGACATCGCGGTGAACGCACATTGGAAGCATGTATTCGTCATCGCCATACTGGCGTATCACCCGACGTGATGGTATGGGGTGCCATTGGTTACACGTCTCGGTCACCTCTTCTTCGCATTGACGGCACTTTGAACAGTGAACGCTACATTTCAGATGTGTTACGACCAGTGGCTCTACCCTTCATTCGATCCCTGCGAAACCCTACATTTCAGCAGGATAACGCACGACCGCATGTTGCAGGTCCTGCACGGGCTTTTCTGGATACAGAAAATGTTGGACTGCTGCCCTGGCGAGCACATTCTCCAGATCTCTCACCAACTGAAAACGTCTCGTCAATGGTGGTCGAGTAAGTGGCTAGTCACAATACGCCAGTCACTACTCTTGATGAACTGTGGTATCGTGTTGAAGCTGCATGGGCAGCTATACCTGTACACGGCATCCACTCTCTGTTTGACTCAATGCCCAGGCGCATCACGGCCATTATTACGGCCAGATGTGGGTATTGATTTTTCAGGATCTATGCACCCAAATTGCGTTAAAATGTAATCACATGTCAGTTGTAGGATAATATATTTCTCCAATGAATACCCATTTATCATCTGCATTTCTTCTTGCTGTAGCAATTTTAATTGCCAGTAGTGTAATATCGGATTTTCGATACCCATCACTACTTCTTAATTACGTGTTATCACAATAATCCATACAATAACTTAAACTTCCTTATTTTTTCACTAAAGGTGTTAAAAGATGGCAATTTTTTTCATTAAATTTCTATGGGTTTCATCATTGAAATTAAATAACTAATCGGACCAGAGATTAAAACTGTAGTGAAATAACCAAATGTAAAAACGAAGCATTGGTTTACCTGTTTTGGTAGCAGTTATTGAGGTGCACCTGTAGAGTCAAGTAAGTGTAGCGGTTTTATACAATATTCTCGGACCCCCTAGCACGTCATTTCTGGACAAAACCTCAAGCTCTTAACGACCATCACTGTGGTTCTTTTCAGGAGCAACTGGAGTTTCTCCCAACTAAGCGGACGCTGAAAATGGTTGAATTTCCTTCGTCGCTCCCAGAACCGACGCGGAAAGGAGTCGCATAATGTTTTATAAGACACGAAGAACTTCGTTTTAAAATGTTGCAGTTGCTGTGGCTCGTTGCCTTCACATCTTGGAAACTAGACTAGGATGTCTACGTCTTGAAAGCATCTTCTTATGTGAACACAGAATTTTGGCTGTTGGGCAAGGTTCGTAACACTTGGGGTCGGGAATTCTCAGTTTAGCAATGCGTTGTAAAGTTTGGCCTGCTGACTGGCGTAGCCCGAAAATCTGCTCAGAAGATAATTTGAGCTACTGCTCTCGATGTACGATCTTCGCAGTATGACGAGATTAAAACTTTGTGAATTAACTTCCTGTGTCTGAAACCATCGGGCAACATGCCACCAAACAATATTTTACTATGTTCGTACGCTTTTGCGGGCGAGATTGCAAGTGACCGAAAACTTGATTACAACATGAGGCCACCGGAAACCGATAAGTCTACAACAATATTTTAAATAATTAGCCTTCAATTTTTTTGGGTCTCCAGTCTTCAGGTTTCGAAGCGGGCCGCCAATACTTTCTTTCCTGTGTCAACCTCTTCATCTCGTGGTAATACTCTCATTTCTTATCTTATCAGTCTACCTAACACTCAGCATGCTTCTATTGCACTACACCTAGAATGATTCGTTTTTGTTTATATCCAGTTTTCCCTCGTGCCATGACTTGCCGGATTACAGTGCTGTGCTCCAAACGTACTTTCTCAAAAATTTTGTCTCAAGATAAGGCCTAATTTCGTATTACTAGATAGATTTTACTGAGGAATGTTCTCTTTTCTGTTTACTCCGAAAATAAAAAATTAGCAGATAGCAGACAAACTTCAAATTTCAAGTGAATTCTTCCTTGGGTATAGTAGACAATTTTTAATTAGAAGGGCATTCTTTAAATAACAGAGACCAGTCAAATTTTACGCCTAGATGTTCAGGATAAAGGTTGTTTAAAAGTGTTGCGCTGAACTGAATATTTGTATTTTGGGAGAGATTGTTACTTAGTTACTTACGTGTAACACGCGTAACTCTGTTTTAATAGAGTTAGGATAGTCTCCCCCGATTCCAGTATGTATTTAGAGTATCAAAAGTCACTGTCGAATCAAATTGAGTCCAAGCGTACCTGCCACAGCCATGCAGCAGACAAGAAAAATATGGAGCCACGTCGTCCAGATTCAGACCAAGTAAAATGGAAAGAATATGATTATAAATGGAAGATGTGTTTATTTTATAAATATTTTTATCTGTTTTCATTTTCCTCATTTTTCTGCACTTTTACCATACGCTAAATAACTAACTTCTGTAATATACCGCATAAATATGTTTAGTTTTGCCGGAAAATGGGTGCTTCATTTATAGTATTGGTAGCAAAAACTATCAATATGATTACTCTCCTTGGCTAATTAAAGTACTTGTCACTAATTGCGTGAGTGATATAGGGAGGTAATGTAATACCCCATTCTAATCTCCTGCCGAGTCCTACTCAACAGAATGTTGTCACCAAGAAAAACAAAATTAGCGTTCTGCGGGTCAGAGTACGGGTTGTTAGATCGCGCAAGCTGGTCGGGTGGTTACAGAATTTTAAAAGAGAAGTGACTGAGTTGAATTTAGATATGGTGGGAATCAGTAAAGAGTGATCGCAAGACGAGAAGCGTTTCTGGACATGTGATTACAGAATTATCATCACTGGATTAAGTGGGCGTAATGGAGAAGTAGGTCTTATAATGAATAATGATGGTGAATGCATTGTCGGATCCAAGATAGGCATAAAGCCAAGATGGACCACAGTACTACAAGTGTATTTGCTTACTATCTGTGAAGATGATCAGATTGAAACAATGTACGATGAGATAAGAACTTATCAAGATTTTTACGGAAGACGAAATTTAGTTGTGATATTTTACTGGAAATCGATGGCCGGAAAGGAAAGAGATGAGGTAGTAGTAGGAGAATAAGAGACTGAAGGACAAGAATGAAAAAGATTGGCACTTGACAAAATTTTGAACAATCTAGTCATTACTAACATTTGGTTTAAGAATGATGAAAGAACGACGAGCCACCGATTGGTTTCAGATAGATTATCGAACGGCAAGACAGAGATTTTAAACTGCAATACATTTCCAGTGGCAGACGGGGGCTGACAATGATTTAATGGTAACAAACTCTGGTAAAAAAGCAAAGAAATCACAGAAAGATAGGAAATTAAGAAGATGGGATCTAGATTATTTGAAAGTGCCACGAGATATTGAACTCAACTGACGGAAGGAGGAAATATAAATCTGCAGCAAATTGAGAAGGCTACACGAAATAAATACGAGGGCTGTCCAGAAAGTAAGTTACGATCGGTCGCGAAATGGAAATGACTATGAAAATCCGATAAAGCTTTGCAAAGAAGTGTTGGGCAGTGTCTCTAGTATGACTCTAGGTAGAATTATGTCGCTCTTTTCATTCCTGAGCTCTTAGTGAGCGCGTAAAGATGTTATAGAAAATAGTGTCTCCCGCCAAGTACGAGGGCCTGGTGAGAATTTTCCCCTGAAGCTATGCAACCAACATTACATAACCGTCGTGCGGTTTCTTCTTCAAGACAATTCTCAGCCTCATTCTGCAGGGGCAATGAAGATGTTCCTGCATTGTTTCAATTGGAAATGTTTGGTTACCCACAATACAGCCCGTAATTGTCTCCCGATGAGTTTCATCTCTGCTCAAACGAACCGCTGGCTATGAAGACAACATTTTGGCACAGAAAACGAGCTTTAGGCCAGCGTAGAGAATTGGCGGAAAGCACTGGCGGCTGCCTTCTATGATGAGGGTATTGGAAAGTTGGTACAACGCTACGACGAATGTCTGAGTCAGAACGGCGACTAGGTAGAGAAGCAGCTGAAAGGTGTAGCTAACTGTTACAAATGAAACATTTCTGATTTTCACTGCGATTTTCGTTTCGCGATCGATCGTAACTTACTTTCTGGACAGCCCTCGTACATCTGAAAATAAGATTGATAGAAATTGCGAAGTGGCTAAGCAAGAACGACTAGAGTTGAAATGCAAAGATGTTTTAGAAGTATGAATCACTACGTGAAAGACAGGAGCTTCGTACAGGAAAATTACAAGACACCTTGAAGACAAGAGAAGCATCGGGATGAACATTAAGGTGTCAGGCGGCTAACGACTACTAAGAAAAGAAGGAATTGCAGAAAAATGGGAGAAGTGTGTAGAAAATGATTGCACAGGATCGAGTAGCATGAAGTGGTACATCAAACCAGTCTTCGGGCTGAAAACAACGAACATATTCAAGACATCGTTTATACTTATTTTTAAAGATTTTAGTAGTCTCTAAAGGATCAGACTGTGCCCACACACACACACACACACACACACAGAAGGTTAAGGATACGTTACGTAAAAGCTGAGAAATATCAGAGAATTTCAACAGAAATCTTGGAAACTGTCTCTGAAATAACATTTTGAAAGATTTTAGAGCCCACGTAGATCTAGCCGTTTTCAAGAATTAAGGCATATCCAGAAAGTGCATTTGTAGCATCTATTGGTGTTATGAATTGTTTCATTTGGGTATATCTCATATCTTGACGATGTGGTCTCGACACTGTGTTCTATTAGCTGCTATTACCGAGCGTTGATGCTCCAAAGCGTTGCACCTCGTCCACCACCGTCCGTAATAGTTCATCGTCAATAATAAAGAGCGTGCTACAGTCGCTTTTGTTAATGAATTCTCGTGAGATTCGTTTTTACTACAAGATGTACCTTCAGAATTCACTACAGAACGAAATGAATATTTTAAAAAAGAATCCATGATACCTCAGGTGACACACATGGACAGCCATCGTGGATTTTGCGTTGCCTAATAGAGAGATAGAGAGAGAGAGAAAGAGAGAGGGAGAGGGAGAGAGAGAGAGAGAGAGAGAGAGAGAGATTGGTCCATTGATCGTGACCGGGCCAAATATCTCACGAAATAAGCGTCAAACGAGAAAACTGAAAACTACAAAGAACGAAACTTGCCTAGCTCGAAGGGGGAAACTAGATGGCGCTGCCATAGGTCAAACGGAAATCAACTGCGGTCTTTAAAATAGGAACCCAATTTTTATTACATATTCGTGTAGTACGTAAAGAAATATGATTGATTTAGTTGTGCCACTTTTTTCAGCTTCTGATACGTGGCGCTGCAAAAGTCACAAACATATGGCTCACAATGTTAGACGAACGGTTGGTAACGGGTAGTTTTTTTAAATTAAAATACAGAAAGTAGGTACGTTTGAACATTTCATTTTTGTTGTCCCAATGTGATACATGTACCTTTGTGAACTTATCATTTCTGAGAACGCATGCTGTTACAGCGTGATTACCTGTAAATATCAGATTAATGCAATAAATGCTCAAAATGATGTCCGTCAACCTCAATGCGTTTGGCAATATGTGTAACGACATTCCTCTCAACAGCGAGTAGTTCGCCTTCCGCAATGTTCGCACGTGCACTGACAGTGCGCTGACGCGTGTTGGCAGGTGTTGTCGGTGGATCACGATAGCAAATATCCTTCAACTTTCCCCACATAAAGAAATCCGGGGACGTCAGATCTGGTGAACGTGCGGGCCATGGTATGGTGCTTCGGCGACCAATCCACCTGTCATAAAATATGCTATCCAATACCTCTTCAACCGCACGCGAGCTATGTGCCGGACATCCATCATGTTGGAAGTACATCGCCATTCTATCATGCAGTGAATCATCTTGTAGTAACATCGGTTGAACATTACGTAGAAAATCAGCATACATTGCACAATTGAGATTGCCATCGATAAATGGGGGCCAGTTATCCTTCCTCCCATACATAATGCTGCACCATACATTAAGCCGCCAAGGTCGCTGATGTTCCACTTGCCGCAGCCATCGTGGATTTTCCGTTGCCCAGTAGTGCACTTTATGCCGGTTTACGTTACCGCTGTTGGTGAATGACGCTTCGTGCTTAACAGAACGCGTGCAAAAAATCTGTCATCGTCCCGTAATTTCTCTTGTGCCCAGTGGCAGAACTGTACACGACGTTCAAAGTCGTCGCCATGCAATTCGTGGTGCATAGAAATATGGTACGGTTGCAATCGATGTTGATGTAGCTTTCTCAACACCGACGTTTTTGAGATTCCCGATTCTCGCGCAGTTTGTCTGCTACTGATGAGCGGATTAGCCGTGACAGCAGCTAAAACACCTACTTGGGAATCATCATTTGTTGCAGGTCGGGGTTGACGTTTCACATGTGGCTGAACACTTCCTCTTTCCTTAAATAACGTAACTGTCCGCCGAACGGTCCGGACACTTAGATGATGTCGTCCAGGATACCGAGCAGCATACATAGCTCACACCCGTTGGGCATTTTGATCACAATTGCCATACATCAACACGATATCCATTTTTTCCGCAATCGGTAAACGGTCCATTTTAAAACGGGTAATGTATCACGAAGCAAATACCGTCCGCACTGGCGGAATGTTAGGAGATACCACGTACCTATACGTTTGTGACTATTCCAGCGCCATCTATCACAAAGCGAAAAACGTGGTCTAACTATAACATTCATATTTCTTTACGTACTACACGAATATGTAATAAAAAATGGGGGTCCTATTAAAAAAAACGCAGTTGGTATCCGTTTGACCTACGGCAGCGCCATCTAGCGGGCCAACCATAGCGTCATCTGGTTGCCCACTTCAAGCTAGACAAGTTTCGTTCTTAGTAGTTTTTTCGTTTGATGCTTATTTCGTGAGATATTTGGCCCGGTCACGATCAATGGACTACCCTGTATATTATTCTACTGTAAGTGTGTATGTCGCTGAACTCCTCCTAAACGGCTGGACCGATTTGAATGAATTTTTTTGTATGCTGTTAGGTGGCGCCCTGGATGGTTTAGATTCACAAATCAGCCCGGCAGATATCTCTACAGTCGGTATCTAGGTTATTTATCTACGCTTCAACTAAACGGCGGTATGAATTTTTGTGAATGCATTCAAGTGGGGGCCTGGACAATTTACATTCTTAAATCAGGACGGTAGGTGGCGTTGCATTTTTGTGTGCAATATTGAGCGTATTATATTCAGTTATAAGTTACGTGTATAGGATTTTAATTTGAGTGTATTATGTTAAGTGTGTTTCATTATTTTGACTTTTAATTCTTTAGTACGGTGTCTTTTAATATTTCGTGTGTCGCATTTCAGTGAATATTAAGTCTATTATATTCACATATAAGTTATGCCACGTCTTTGTGGATGGCCTTGCAGTCGGTATCTAGGTTATTTATCTATACTGCAACTAAACGGCTGGATAGATTTGAATGAATTTTCGTGTATGCATTCAAGTGGGGGCCTGGATGATTTTGATTCACAAATGAATCCATACAATTGCCGGTCATTCCACGTGCTACATATGCGGACGAAATTAACGCATGTATAAAACAATCTTATCTATGGCGAACTTTCAGTACATTACGTCTTAACACAAATATACGCGTCCTACTGCAAAACGATCCACTGGCACTGTCATTCTCCGAGCAATTGCTCAACATTGGAAATTAAACAAAACCATTGCATGGAGACACACAATGCATCAAATTACCAGACAATTTCTGCAACATTGTAAATACGAAAGATGCTTTGATTGAGAGCGTGGCTTCGTGAACGAACTATTGTAGCCGCAGAAAATATCGATGTTGACGCTATTAACTTCAGACTACAACAGTCATTGCCCATCAGTGATATATTGTTCAAATATATCGACGCTGTTACCGATCCTGACGAAACAGTCAACTATCTTGTTGAATTTTTCAATTCGCTGGATTTATCAGGAATGCCACCACGTAAATTGCGATTAAAAATTGGCTCACCTATCATTTTGCTTCGGAATTTAAGTGCACCTAAGCTATGCAATAGTACAAGATTAGTCATAAAAAACTATGAGCAATGTTCTCGAAGCTACAATTTTGAACGGCAAATTTGAAGGTGAAGTTGTTCTCCTGCATGAATCCCAATGATACCTTCAGACTCACCCATTCCATTCAGACGTCTGCAATTTCCAATTTGCTTGGCATTTTCCATGACTATTAATGAATCACAAGGTCAAACAACGTGGATTTCTGGGTTGGATATAGAAAATACAGTCTCTTAACGTGGCCAATTATATGTGGCGTGTTCTCGCGTTGGAAAACTGTCAGGTTTTTCATTTATACTCCTCAGGAATTGACTAAAAATATTGTTCATCAACTCGCATTAAGATAAAATTAAACAAACACTATTGATTATAACGAATTGTTTCTAGAAAAATTGATGTTATTTCAAAATATAGAATAATGAAATTATCGTATTATTTGTGTTTCATTTCATACTTTGTTTAATATCCTAATCGCTAATCGCTTGAAATATCATGCATGACAACGTCTGGCGGGTCCGCTAGTATATATATATATATATATATATATATATATATATATATATATATATATATATATATTAATAAAGTCGTCCACTGTCAGCTTACCAATATCTAGATTTTTATATCCGATATTTCGGACGGACAGCCACGTCATCAGAGTTTCCAAGTTTCACTTGAGCCTTCCCATCATTATCTGGCGATACAGCTGCACCTCTGGTAGATAATAAACGATAAACGAGACATAGAAGTGTTAATAAAACAAAAAGTACAACGTTGATCGAGAGTAGAACGGTACAGGAAGGTGGCTCATTAAACTCTCTACCAGGTACGTGGATAATGTTGGGGAGAAAGTAAACCAAAGACTGTGTGTTATTGGCAGAACACTTAGAAAATGTAACAAGTACACTAAAGACACTGCTTACACTACGCTTGTCCGCATTCTTCTGTAATATTGCTGGGCGATGTGGGATTGGCATCAGATAGGACTGAGGGTGGACATCGTGACATTTCAAAGAAGAGCAACTCGTTTGGTGTTATCGCGAAACAATGGAGGAAATGCCACAGATACGATAGACGAACTGGGGTGGCGTCGTTAAAACAAAGGCCTTTTTCGCTGTGGCAGGATCTTCTCATGAAATGTGAATCACCAACTTTTTCCTCAGACAGTGAAAATATTTATTTGATGCCCATCTACATAGTGAGAAATGTTTATCATAATAAAGCAAGAGAAATAAGAGCTCGCACGGAAATATTTAAGTGTTCGTTTTTCCGCGTTCTCTTAGAGAGTGGGGTGGTAGAGAAGTAGCTTGAAGGTGGTTAGATGAACCCTCTGCGAGATAATTAATTGTTAATTGCATAGTAATCATGTAGAAGTAGATGTAGATATATAAAATACCTGCGTATCGGGAGAACTTGCTTCACTGGTAGACCATGATGTAATTCTTCTACCTTATCTGGACTGCACTGCAATTATATATAACTAAAAAACTAAAGTATGAAAACACAGAAGAGGAAGTGCTACATTTCGCGAAAGATTCTCATAAAGTAGTTCTGCTTTGTAGACAATTTTCTTGCCACTGCAGCAAAATATGTAATAAATCATAATGAAAAGAGGTACAGAGCAATTTTATATTTTTTTAGTGACGAGTTGATGTCTTAAGGAACAGAAGATGGTAAGTGAAACGAGAGCTCTTGAAAGTATTGAAAACTGCGGAACATTCGCTGCCTGTCTTTCCGTTTACTATTTGACGTGGTTGATTATCAAAAATAGTTCAAATGGCTCTGAGCACTGTGGGACTTAACTGCTGAGGTCATCAGTCCCCTAGAACTTAGAACTACTTAAACCTAACTAACCTAAGGACATCACACACATCCATGCCCGAGGCAGGATTCGAACCTGCGACCGTAGCGGTCGCGCGGTTCCAGACTGTAGCGCCTAGAACCGCTCGGCCACTCCTGCCGAATCAAATATTCAGATGTGTGTGAATTCCTAAGGGACCAAACTGCTAAGGTCACCGATCCCTAGACTTACACACCACTTAATGTAACTTAAGCTAAGAACAACACGCACACCCATGCCCAAGGGAGGACTCGAACCTCTGGCAGGAGGGGCCGCGAATCCGTAACATGGTGCATCAAACCGCACTGCCACTCAGCGTGGCTATCGCCGAAAATTTCTAAATGTTGTACGACGTCCAGTTTTTGTATTTTATTTTGTGCTTACAGGATCTACAGGTCATTTCTAGTATTGTCAGCAGTTCGTAGAATTTTAAGCAAACGGACATCTAATATTAACTTATGCAGTTGTTGAAGATAAAAAATTACAAGACAGTAATTAAGCATCACTGTATAATTCCTCACACATCGACCTACGATCGAGCGACGTAGCGCTGTGGTTAGCACAATGGACTCGTTTTCGGGAGGACGACGGTTCAATCCGGCGTCCGGCAATCGTGATTTGTTTTTTCCATGATTTCCCTACATCGCTTCAGGCAAATGCCGGGATGCTTCCCTTGACAGGGCACGGCCGACGTCCTTCGTCAGTCTTCCCCAATCCGATGCGACCGATGACGTCGCTGTTTGGTCTCTTCCCCCAAGTCAACAGTCCCAACTTCGACCTACGTAGAAATAGTTATTGTTGTCGGATAGACGCAAACATATGTCTATTTGTCTGTTAAATTTGGTTCTGCTTAGTATCTGAAGTTAGAATTTTTTGTGCAAAAACTAACAACTGAACTAAATTGTTTTTAAAAATGGCTCAAATGGCTCTGAGCACTATGGGACTCAACATCTGAGGTCATCAGTCCCCTAGAACTTAGAACTACTTAAACCTAACCAACCTAAGGACATCACACACATCCATGCCCGAGGCAGGATTCGAACCTGCGACCGTAGCAGTCCCGCGGTTCCGGACTGACGCGCCTAGAACCGCTTGGCCACCGCGGCCGGCAAATTGTTCTTAACAGTGTTAGGTATTTTATATGACGGATGGCCAAAAAATTTCGCACAATGGCATATCTTCTTATTACAGTCATTATGTGACGCTGTAAGTATTGTGTCAATCTTCTCTACAAATTTTTTAGTAAATGGAATCTATTTTGTGTGATCATTGCTCAAACGCTACCCTTAACGTACTTCATATCTCTTTTTTTAAACAGTTTTTCTGTGGAACTGTCATAAAATGATACACTCAGTTTTCGTATCTTAAGATCACATCTTTTCCTTTCTTTGGGTTACTAACACAGTTAATCAGAAATTAATTGAAAGAGCTGTAGTACACTGAACGTATGTTTGAGTCATTTACATTTTTACTCCACATTATATTAACTGTTCAAGGCATCTTTTACATTTGGAAACTAGTCTATAAACTGGTCCCAAGGGATACCTGCGTGCTTTCCCTGCCGGGACTTCGCTCCGCTCAGCCCCTTCTGCAGATGGCGCGCGCGGCCCGTACATCAGATTACGGGCAAACTTTCGCGAGAATGTAATCGCGGCGCCGAACAACTCATTTACCTTATCTCGTTTGCGAATTCTGCGCATAGCGGATATCCGGCTCCCGCGATTAAGGTGCCCGGCACTTTAATCACTTGAGTGTGCTCTTAAATAGAAAAGTTGAGGCTCATTGAATCGCTTCTGCACTTAGTTAATGGCTCCTGGCTGTATAATTTGTCTTAATTTGCGAACAGAAAGGCTGCGAATAAACTATTACGCCGGTTCTCTCTGGCACAGTCTTAAATTTTGTTACGGCCTGAAATGGGAAGGGTGGAATAAGCCGCCTGCGCCATTGCAACGCCGATCGGAAAGGAACTACATTTATTTTTTGGCTTAAGATTACGTCATAACTTCGCAGCTTTCACTACTTGTACGCATCAAATGGCAAAGGATGTTTAAAAAGAATGTAATGTAATCGCATATTGAATATTACAACCATAAAATTAAGGAAACTGCAATTTATGGACTAACTTGACGTGTTCGGATTATTGGTACTTTAGTCATGACAGTGGTACGTCAAGTCTATGTAGATAGCACAAATTCAACGAAATGCTGTCAAATATTTTCGATGTTCATTTCGCAGCAAAGTAAATCACCTCATCCTTAATATAATTTGAAATCAAAGTGATAGATTTCAAATACATGTAATTACTTCTTTAGAATAAATCAAACAGAAATAAAAAGTATCCTACTAGTAGAGAATAAAGTGGGAAACTGCGTTTGGCCTATAGGGAATCCGAAATAGGTTTGGTTGCTGATTTTCATTTCACTGTGAATTTAATAAACCTTCAAAGCCGTGTATCAACACATACGTTTCATACGCTGACTTGTATCTCTATATTTAATATGCACGTTTTGATGAAAATACATCTCCTATCATACCCTCTTCAACACTTTGTGCTTGATACCATTAAATCTTGTCTCTATGGTGTTGAATTAGTAGATTAAAATCACACGAAAAACCTTTTCAGGTCATCTCTACACCCCCATTAACTGTACATCGTCAACATTATTTCAGAGATTCTGAATAAGTTTCCTCTTAAAAGCTTCTGATCAAAATAGGTGATATTTTCCGTACGTAAATCAAAGAGTATCATCGTCATGGAAGATGACACCTTTGATGTAACTTTCATCTCTGTATTCGCCGGGAGCACTTTGCTCTCTAGAGTCGTCATGCTGTGCGACCCTACTGTTCTGCGTATGATCTGTCCCTCCATCCAAACCCCAACCCCCTCTCTCACCAGTTCTCTCTGTCTCTCTCTCTCTCTCTCTCTCTCTCCCTCTCTCTCTCTCTCTCTCTCTCTCTCTCTCTCACACACACACACACACACACACACACACACACACACACACACACACACTCTCTTTCTTGTTGCTCTAAGCTTCTCTTATCACGCTGCTTCAGTTTTTCTTTGCTCTACTAGGCTACTTTGCATAGCCGAGGCGTGTAGTGACACGAGCCATTTCAGCTGTTGATACCAAAACTGCTTCTAAAGTCGGTGCGGAACATCTGGAGCAGGTCCACAGATGGCTCTGTGCTGCTAACAAACTCGATGACACTACTATTGTGACTTATAGAACAAGGGTAAGGCATCGTACCTATTAATTAAACGTAAATACACAATTCGGGAAACGTGGTAGGCCTAACTAAACAAACTGTCTCTTACATATGATTTGATAATCAGCAGATGATTCCAAATTATTCGCTAAATGCGAATTTCACTACTCCATTTGCCATGGGTGTAGATACATTATGTAACCGTGACATGTGAAAATTTGCGCCGGATTGGGACTCGAACTCGGATTTCTCTCTTATTATAGGTAAGTTTCAAAAGTCGGGGCCGGGCATAAGACAGTAAAAGTGGTCTCGATTCCTTGTGGTGGCGTCATTCTCCCTAAGCGAGAATCAAGTAATGTGGCGAGCTCAAAGGGAGTCGTACATAAATGTAAAGTTTTTGTACGTTGCCTGCCATTGCAAATAATTCACCTATACAGTACTGGGACATGGGCGCACGAGCGCGCAGGACGAGTAGCGGATAAGAACCTTGACTCTGTGTTGGATGTAATTTGTAGTGTACTCAGTCTCCAAGCGGTTGCGCAGTGCTGGGACGTTCTTATTGAGAGACTGTAGCGACCAGTTGAGGTTTTATGGAAGGGAATTTGATATTTGTGAATCTGAGAGAAATTTCCTGGAATACTGTATTATAGAGGTGGCAACTTCTCTGCAAACATACATTATTGATTCCATTGATGCAAAAGACTTTTGCATGCGCAAAAATGAAATGTTGGTTTCTCAGAACTACTAATTGAAGCAGATCTTTGTCCCTTAGACAACTAATAACTTTCTAATTAGTGTTAATTTGATCTTTGTTTTCGTAAATAACGCAATTGGATGGAATGTCTCTAATTTTGTATTGAGAGGATTTTGTAATTGTTAGGGTCTTCTTAAGTTGTGCTGTCTTTTTTTGTCAGTTATCATAGTTTAAGGAAACTCAGTCTTGGAAAATTAAAGTAAAGTCCACCTCCATATTTCCTAGTATTTTCTGTGAAGTAAAAGCTACCTGCATCATTCTTAGTTAACTTTTTAATATTTCTGTTGTGAGTTCATTGCATTTTACGTCACATGCAGCCACAGATTGCTTCTGACAATCATAAACAATATTTTAGTGAGTAGTTTATTTTTCTTTAGCTGCTGCAGCTGCTGATTACTTTTTGATTTCGAGAACAGTATACCAGACACAAAACAGCATGCTGAGCGTGAGGTAAGCTATTTTTATTTGAGGGCAGGTCTCACTTCGCGTTCTTACGAGGGAACAGTACATAGAACTTTCAGGTGTTGTGCTAAATAAGCAGATTAATTTACTGTGATCAGTGTAGGTAATTTCAAACAGTTAGTTTTATTCTGAGTAGAGCAGTATCTTATTTTTGTGGCTATTTCAAGTCAGACAAAAAAATTTCAATTGTGTGTGAATTCCTAAGGAATTCCTACTTTAACCAACTTGCCCTCATGCCCGAGGGAGGACTCGAACCTCCTGCGGGAGGGGCCGCGCAATCCGTGACATTGCGCCTCCAAGCCCGCGGCCACTCCACGCGGCCAAGTCAGACACTGCACTTCATGCTTCACTGGTTGACGGGCGTCGTGTCGGATAATGTTGTGGAAGCAGCACAGTATTTCGACGCGACAGCCGCTCATCTTCAGGTACTTGCTAACGTGTTGCTGCTATGGTTCACCAATATACATGCTTTCAAATACAGTATTTCTTTAAGATTCGAGTTGTATTTCACACAAGGCCACCCAACAGTCGGTATTGCTGAGCAGTTGATCACGGTATTTGTAGTATACGCTACACGAAGAGAAAGCTTTTGAAAAAACAGTATTCAATATTTTCGTTTGCAGATAAATTTTTATAGAAACTTTTTTTTATAGAGATTGCAACGTAAGGACGCGAACTGTGAAATGTGGAGATTTGCGTCGGGCCGGGAAGCAAGCACAGATATTCGAAGTATCTAAGGCGATTGTTCAAGATTAGCGGGAAATCCGAATTCATGTTCCGAGTGGGCCCAAATTTTCATAGGCCACAGCTGGGTAATATATCTACACACACTACAGCCGGTGCCATGAAATTCTCATTTAGCGATTAATTCCGAATAATAAATAAACTCTTATTTTGCGCAAGTCGGCTTGAAAGACCTGTGTGGCGATAAAAGGCAAAGACTACTCCCATAAGCAGTGATAATCATACCATGAAACATTCCAGTATCAAAATGTGTAATTCTCATGCCCCTTAGAAACAACTCGGAAATGCTGTCTGAAGCATGAAGTTAACACACACGTACTTTCGCAATTCGGCGCAACGGAAAATAAATGGACTTCCATACTTAATACTTGAATACTGCTCAGTAAGTGGGTAAGTAAGTACTGATTCGTAAAGGTAGTAAATAAAACTGAACTCGTGTAGCTTTGTGTTGTTACTATAGTACATAGACGATTCTTCAGTTTTGTAGTTGCAGCTCATTAAACCATATAAGAAAAAATCCAGTTAATAAATATGATCTTTACTTAAAGGCGTAATAATGTGTGCAATCAGTCCGCGCGATGTATAACAATTACATTTGGGCGAAGCAGCACTCTAGAACCCACTTTGGCTGTGTTTGGAACCTAATAGTGTGCGAAGAAAGTAGCTTACTATAAATATCTTCTAAGATCGCATTTCTGTATTTGATATCTGATACGGTCTGAGAATGTGTGTCTCGTGAAACGAGGCCACAAGTTTCAGAAGATAGCGGCTATACAGTGTGGCACGCTCTAGTGCTTTCTTACAAAGACTTATAAGATATATGTTGAAATAAATCCGAAGAAAGTGAACTGATAAGCAGTTGTATTGTAACTGAAGACAAGAAATGATTTTACACGCCGGGATCGATACTAAAATCTACAAACAAAGGATTCAGATTCACAATTAGTAATAGGAACACCATACTCTCATCTCTCAGTTTTTTGAACATCCGAAAACTATTAAACTTTTCAATCTGCAGCCACGACGAAGCGAAAAAATAATGTGCAAAGCTACACTTTGCCGCCTATGAACTACGTATTGGCAACCTTTGATTGCAGATAATATAAGTTCTAAGCACACGTACATATCCCAGTGGTCGCAACCAAGCGATGCCAGTATGACTTTGGCAATATAACTGAGCTTAAGTACGAAAAGTAAATGGAAATAGTCCTACCCAGATCTACATATATTGCAGTATCACATCAGCAATATGGAGCTCCGCCAGACAAGGTCCTCTCTGCAAATGTGGTGCCTTGGACTATCACGCAATCGAATCCGGACCGAACGTTCACTTAAGCGCCAAAGAAACTGATATAGGCACGCGTGTTCAAATACAGAGATATATAAACAGGCAGAATACGCCGATGCGGTCGGCAACGCCTATATAAGACGACAAGTGTCTGGCGCAGTTGTTAGATCGGTTTCTTCTGCTACTTTGGCACGTTACCAAAATTTAAGTGAGTTTGAACGTGGTGTTATAGTCGGCGAACGAGCGATGGGTCACAGTATCTGCGAGGTAGCGATAAACTGGAGATTTTCCCGTACGACCATTTCAGGAGTGAACCGCGAATATCGGAAATCCGGTAAAACATCAAATCCCCAACATCGCTGCGGCCGGAAAAAGATCCTGCTACAATGGGACCAACGACGACTGAAGATGATCGTTTAACGTGACAGAAGTGCAACCCTTCAGCAAATTGCTGCAGGTTTGAATGCTGCGCCATCAAAAAGTGTCATCGTGCGAACCATTCAACGAAACATCATCGATATGTGTTGTCGGAGCCGAGCGCCCACTCGTGTACCCTCGATGACTGCACGACACAATACTTCACGTCTCGCCTGGACCTGTTCAAGCTGGTGGAGGTTCTGTAATAGTGTGGGGCATGTGTAGTTGGAGTGATACGGAAAACCTGATACATCTAGCAATGACTCTGACAGGTGACACGTACGTAAGCATCTTGTCTGATCACCTGCATTCATTCATGTCCATTGTGCATTCCGACGGAGTTGGGTAATTCCGGAAGGACAGTGCGACACCCCATTCGTCCATAAATGCTACAGAGTGGTCCAGGAACACTCTTCTGAATTTAAACACTTCTGCTAGCCGCCAAACTCGCCATACATGAACATTATTGAGCATATCTGGAATGCCTTGTAACGTGCTGTGCAGAAGAGATCTCCGCCCCCTGCAGGATTCATGGTGTTGGTTTCCTCCAGTAAGCTTTTGATACTTGTAGTGTCCGAAACATGCGAAGACAGCAATTTTTCAATTAATCATGCTTTCTCCCATTGGGTAGTTACCCCTCATTGCGGATATAGGATGTCGTAGGCTGGGTAGGCTTCTAAAACAGGACAGGTGGCAAACTGTGGCGAAACTATCATCAGACTTTAATGCTAGGCACAGAACAAGTGTGTTTGGACATACAGTGCACCGATCACTCCCAAGGATGGGCCTGAACAGCCGACCCTCCCATGTGCCATGTTAAGACCAGGACATCGGCAACTAAGGCCTAAAAGAACACGTGACCTTTAGCAGTAGACGTTAGCATAGTACCAGAGCGTTGCATGGTCTGATGAATCCCGTTACCTTCTTCGAATCTTTCGTCTTCCAAGGAGACCTGTACTGCAGGATGGAGACAAGCTGGCGGCAGCTCCATTATGCTCTGGGGAACATTCCAGTGGGCGTCCAAGGGTCCAGTAGGGTTCGTGCAAGGCACCATGACAGCCAATGAGTATCGTACACTGGTTGCAGACCACGTACACCCCTTCATGTAAATCATGTTTCCTGACGCCAGTGCCGTTTGTCAATATGATGATGCGTAATGTCACAAGGTCAGAAGTGTGATGGAGTGGTTCGAGGAACACAGCAGCGAGTTCCAGTTGATGTACAGGCCACCCAATTCACCAGATCTGAACTGATGAAGCGTTCTGTTGAATTGTTGTGGAAAATTTCACTTAAAAATCACTTTGTTTATAGCGGGAAACAAACCGACGCTTTCTAGTGAAATTGGGCGTCGCATGGAAGCCTTGATGAGCACTGTTTGTATGGTCGGGCTTCACCTACACGTCACAAAAACAAAATTGCAAATATCTGTCGAAACGCCAGGGAAAACGCGCCTGACGACTCTTAGGAGAGACACCATTTACAGCCTTATATTGAAAACTTAACAATTCGCTGAGAAACTTTTAGGGTATGAGATACCCATCGAAACAGTGTTCCCAGAGAGCACGGCACGCCGAGGCCCTGCAGATTATGTGTCTGTTCCTCGACTGTACTTGTTATGTGGCAGCAGAGCGTGGGGTGGCTAAGGCGCGGCGCAGCCCCTCAAGATGACGCCGTGCGCAACAGCTGACGCCACTCCACCCCGCCGACGCCAATAAGGCGGCTACGATCGCAGCCCCACGACGCCGCACGTGGTTCCGAAGTTCAGCCGCCCCCGTATTCTTTTGCCACCCCGAAAACGTGACAGGCGACGTCTGTTATATCAGCAGACCTATGAGAAAGAAACCAGCAAACACTAGCTCTGTGTACTTTCCGAATGAGTAGCTACTATTCACGGAAAGATTCTGCAAATGGTAATCTGTGGACTGTTTGATTACTTTCTACGTAAACTGCAGAGCCTGTTATTTCGATCATGTGTTTAGGGGCGTACTGGTCCATCTTTGGAACTCAGTTTAACCGCGATCATGGAAAGAATGGATTCGACAAACCCTTCGTAGGTTTCCGGAGGTATATAGGTAGTTTGAGCCTTTTGGATCAAATTGAAACAAGTGATAATGGGTCCACAACCGATTATATTGAGACAGGGAATCAGTTGTCGGAAATGCATATTTATTATGTTACGGATATACGCAGCGCGTAGCAACAACGTTAGCTCATAGTGTTTGCTCAAAGTTACGACCACCAGTCTGAACGCATGCGTGACAAAGGCGCATGAAGTTTTACCGCGGTTACCTGGTGTCTGTTGTACTAGAAGACAGGTATCGTCGACCCTGGCAAGCAGCTCTTAAGCTATTTCTACAGCGGTTTCACACATCATCGTCTTGACGTAACACAGAGGAAAAAGTCCAGATGTGTCAAATTCCGAGATCACGCTTGCCATGGGACAGGTCTTCCTCTTCAATCCACCGATGAGGTAAATGTTGTTCAGATGCTCGATGACATTAACGTCGAAGTGGGCTGGTGCATGGCCACAAGGGCACAGTCTCCAAAGTATGTGACAGCACATCTCGCAGGAACACCAGGTAACTTGGATAAGTCAAAAGGGGAGGCAGCAAATATGGTTATCTTCAACAGTGGCCACCCGTAAGTGGTGTATACCGACATGGGTCGCTTGGGAATTCTCTTCACTCCAGACATGGCGGCGCCGTTGCAATGCATACTTTAAGACTGGCGGTCGTCACTTTGAAAAGTACTATGAGCTACGTAGTTGTTATGCATTGTTCGCTGTGTACGTTCATAACACAACAAATATTCATTCCCGACCATTGGTTCCCTGTCTGAATGTAATAGTTTGTGGACCCACTACCACCTGTTTCAATTTGACCCAAAATGTTTGAGACACTCCGTATAGCACCGGATGTCTACATAATGGTCATGCAATTCCCATAAACTACGGGAAAGTGGTTTTTTGCTGGCATCCGATAAAGTCCCAGATGTGTTCCATCGAATTCTGATCAAGTGATCCTGGTTGCGAAGACAGCGTGAGATGAATATTGTTCAGCTGAAAGCACCGTCGTACGATTCTGCTCCTGTGAAATGGAGAGTTATCTTTATGGAAGATTGCCATCAGAGAAGAAATTAAATATCAAGGGACTTAAGTGGTCCACAATCACGTACACATATCCACAGCTCTCAAAGTGCCTTCAATTACAACCACAAACCAAGGAGAACGTCCCCCACATCATAAAACGCCTTAGCCGTCCTGTGTCCGTAGTGCGGTGAAGGTTTCACGCAGCGCCTGGCGTATCCAGATACGACCATATGTCTAATGGTACGTGAAATGTGACTCATCCGATAAAGCGACACGTCTTCACTCACCCATGGTCATAATCTCGTACCTTTTGCATTCGTAAGTTTCTTATAAATAGCGGAAAACATAGGGTCATCAGACGTGGAGTACGTTCAACAATGTGCGCTGAACGATGTTTTCCGAAACACTTGTTCCTGCACCAGCATTGTACTCTGCCGTCTGATCCGCTACTCTACTTTGCAGAAGGGGCAAGTTTCCGACCTCCACGTTCTGTGATGAGGCGTGGAGTCTCAAAAGTTTTCGCCTACCCGCGTTTCACCTTGGTTTTCTTTCCATAAATGGTCACAATAACAGCACGCGAACAACCGACGACTTTCACTGTTTCTGAGATACTCGTGCCCAGGCGTCTGCTCACGACAGTTTGCCCTTTGTCAGAGTGACTTATGTCAGCGTATTTCTCCATTTTCAGCCGGTGTGTTCGTAAGCCCTATTCCCCATTGGTTCTGCTCCATTTAAATATTATCGTCATAACGTCACCTGTCCGCAACGCTACCAGGCAATAATCTGTTCCGTGGTGGGCAGTTGGGCTGATTCGTGTATATGATCGTAGGCTCTCACAATTGGAGTCCGATTCAGATGAAATCTTCTTTTGTCACTGGCAATGGCTTTCCGCTACGTCTTACGGGACATACGAGTATATGTCTGGAATGTCTTGCCTGACTTGAAAAACAACAACCATTGCAATTAAGAACATCCGTACAAATTTTAGTAGGGAACTGCAACATTCCTTCTAATTACAAATGTTACAATGGTTAATAGAAACTGCGTCCCTGCGCAGAAGGGCTTTCTGTAGTGCTCGCAAACAAAGATGCAGGCACCCACAACACCCTGACTCACAACTGTATTGTAGGACAAGTCTTTAAGCTCAGCAGCAGTGTAACCTTGCAAGCTCACTTGTACGAGTTCCTCCGATGTTGCGCTCTTTCCGGTGACACGCTGTGTAATGTGAATCTAACAAAAAAAAAAAAAAAAAAAAAAAAAGCCCCGACTCCTCACAGTATTTATCGACATAGGAAAAGCGTTGGTGAACGTGATATTGTGCAAGATTTACGAATTTATTAGGAAAATAGGATTAAGCTGTAGGGAAAAGGGATAGTTTACAATATGTAATACAAGAACAAAGAGGGAACAATAAGATTGGAAGACCAGAAGTGAAATGGTCGCATTAAAAAGGAGATAAGACGGGAATACAGTCTCTCACAACGTGTACATCGAAGAACCTGTAACGCAAATGAAAGCCTGGGAATGAAATTGAGGGTGAAAAAGGGACATCTGAAGTATTCCTCACTCGGAATACTTCCACAAGATAACAAGTAGATATAATTAATCTTCGTAGGAAAAGACAGATTGCTACTTACCGTAAAGAAGGCACGTCTGGTTTCAGACATGTACAATTAAAAGACACCCACATATTGCTCTTGGCCACAGCCTTCATCAATAAAAGAGATACACACACACACACACACACACACACACACACACACACAAACAAGCACACCTCACACACACAAACGACCACCAACTCCAGCTTCTCAGACGGGAATGGAGAGATGCTGAAGTTGGCTGTCGTGTGTGTGTGTGTGTGTGTGTGTGTGTGTGTGTGTGTGAACGCTCCCGTTTATTGTCTCCTTTACTGATGAAAGCTGTGTCCGAAAGCTGTATATGAGCGCCTTTTAGTTGCGAATATTTGCAACTTCACGTTTCTGCCTTACAGTAAGTAACAATCTGTCTTTTTCTATATTGTTGGTATTCCTATCTGGAGTTTCGATTGTTTGATTTAATTAAACTTTGTGTATTTGAGCAAGTAGAGCACAAACAGTCTGCTGTTTCTGATGCAGGACAACAAAAGAAAACGAACGTTCTCCATAGATTCTTCTTAGTAAAGTGAAGCAAATGTTCGTCACAAAGAGTTGTTCTTCAACGAAACGATAATAAATTCTTGACAGCGTATATTACCTTCTGCCCTCAAAATAAAGTACGTATTCCAAGTTCTGCCTCACGAGCAGCACGAGCTGTCCACGATGCAGAAGACACATCTGCGGAGCTCAGGTCACAGTACCGCAGCCTCCCGGTGGCGACGTCGATGTCCGACCTGAGCTGGTGTCCAGAAGGTGATGGTACTTCAGTCTCTTGCTAGTCAAGACGCTACTGGCTCTACCCAGGTCCACTCATGCAGAAATACTACCGCGGCGGAACATTATAAGTTTCCTATTGAAGTTGAGGCAGATGCAGTCAGAGGCGTACATCTGAAGCGCCCCCTGTTACTGTCTTCTGCGCCTTCTTTCTGGTCACCGGCAGTCCCTATGAGGGCTATGCAGGATATCGTGGAAACCACCCTGTCATAATTGTCATTCGCAACTTTTCTTAAGTCATTAAAATCTGCATTTTTCATTTATGAGATTTTAACTCTCTTCCCTTATAATTTCATTTACCTCTCCTCAGATTTTCATAAAAGTGCAACTCCAACACGAAAGCAAAACAATAGCCTACTAAATGACCGACCCGTGTATGTTATGAACAAGAATCGGAGTTTTATAGGGAAAAAGTTTTTTTTTTTTTAAATTTACAATGACCTTATCAGCGAAATTTTCAGGAGTAAAATATTGTTAATCTCACACCATCTTGTTTTCCAGGAACTGCAGTGCGAAAAAAATGGAAAGATTCCAGTATCAATTTAGGAGTGCCTCAGCTTCCATCCAGTGCCAGAAGAAATACACTGTTCAGCACTCGCATCCAAGTTGGTATCGTAGATGCGACATGAACGCCTCATGGAAACTAAGTCACGTGATGCTTTAGTTCCCGTTCTCTTCGAAGCTCTTATCGTTTATTGCAGCTCCGACGTAAACGTCAGCTCACTCACAGGTGCGGCAGCAATAGACACGCTCTTAACGCAAACTACGTAACGTATTACTCTAACGGTAAATACAAACCTTTATCGGAGAACACCAGTCAATCTGGGACTGCTATCCTATTAAAACCAGTCTAAGTAACGCTTCTCAGCTTCACCTTGACCCGCGAGACAATGTTAAACTTATCACGAGTCTAAAATCGGTAACACTGTTCAACAAAATACACTTTTGAATTCTTTCCTTTCTTGAAATAGCTGAACTGCCCTAACTTTGGTCGACAAAAAGTGTGACATCTGATTTTTATTTGTTATCTCTGGTTTTAATACATACTAATGTTAAACAGAAATACTGAATTACGCTTCAAAATTCTTTCCTTTCTAGAAATAGCTAAACTACCCAGATTTTGGCTCAAGGACAATTAATGTGAATTTCATTGTTTAGTAGTTCTGATTCTTCGCTAAGTTCAAATAAAACGAGTTATTCCAATGCAAGTCTTCTCTTTCCTAGTCATTTGTACTTGTGTTCTGGGTATTCTCTTGTCTCTCTCTCCCACAGTAGTCCGCAAGCATAAAACCGCTCCATTTTCCCTGATACTACCGTTCCATTTGCGAAATGTCCTGATGGAATCGCTCTCCACGTCCCTCAATTACAGCACCGCATTTGTCAGGGGAGAAGTCCATGTGAGACTGTAGGAAATGGAGTTTAAGTGACATGCTGGAGCCTAACCGATGGTACTTTTCTAGGAGATTATTTCCCTCAGGAAACTGAAGAAATGACTTCTGTGTGTTCGTCGGCATAAAAATGAAAACGAACTTCTCCTTCTCCACGACAAGGCAAGGCCTCACACAAGTGTGCGAACCCAAGAGGAGATCATAAGACATCATTGGACCGTGTTCCTCATCGTCCCTACACCTAGGATCTCGCAGATGCCAGCTTCCATCTGTTTGTTCCAATGAAGGATGCACTCCGCGAGAAGCAGGACGTGGCTGTTGGGAATGTAAATGATGCAGGAAATCGCTGGCCCGACATCGACGAGTAGAGTGGTATCATGCGGGCTTGCACGCCCTCTCAGTGAATGGCGTAACACAGTCGCATTAAACGACGATTATGTTGAAAAATAGGGTTTTGTAGTCGCAAGCGTGGGCAATAATATGTTGTATTGGAATGCTAAATGAAATGAACCTTCTATAAAGAAAAAGAAATCTTGCATTACTTATTGAACGCTCCTCGTTTCTTCGCTTCTTGGAACAACGACGAGAGCATCTACCAGCAGCCGGCCCGAGTGGCCGAGCGGTTATAGGCGCTATTGGAACCGCGCGACCGCTACGCTCGCAGGTTCGAATCCTGCCTCGGGCATGGATGTGTGTGATGTCCTTAGGTTAGTTAGGTTTAAGTAGTTCTAAGTTCCAGGGGACTGATGACCTCAGAAGTTAAGTCCCATAGTGCTCAGAGACATTTGAACCATTTGAACTACTAGCACTTGAAGGCATCGAATAACTTTTTCGATGAAATGTGATTGAACTTAGCCAATGGTTATCTGGCTACAAAATGTAATCGCAACAATTTCTTAGGAATATCTCCAAGTCATATAATTTTTTTCGAGAAATTTTTTGCTCTCTCCTTCTAAGGAACTCGGTTCCGAATCACCACCTTTAATACAAATATGACGTTCCTACATTCCAACTTTAGAGCCCTAAACATTTGGTATTCGAGTAATTTGTACAACATACTCTAATATAATCTTATCATGGCAGGTAGCACATGTCCTAATTGGTTCTTCACAACGAATGGTAACACTAAAGATATCAAAAGAAATACTGTCTGGGCAGCTCATTCAGTATCGATAATTCTTGTCGACACAGGTGGATCGGCAACATCCATGGCTTACTGATAGCAAGTACATGAATGCTAGTATCAGGAAGCTAACCTCTAATTTAAAATTATGCTTCGCCTTATTAACGTAATACTGTAGTCAGATATTCGTATAAGTTACTGTTAACAGTGGAGACAGCAGTGGTATCCTGAAATTTAGCAACCGTGATGAGGCCGTAGTAGAGAGCCGGCGCTGTCTGTAGGAGAATTCGTGAAGACTGTAGGGTGTGTCTTGCGGGCGCAGACTTCATTACGCGGCCAAACAAAGATAAATGATGGACTGGCGCCAAGTAATTACGGACAGACCCGTCCTTCAAACTACACCCGAAACTTTTTTCCACGTCTGCACCCTAGCCATTCAATGGGTATACTCGCTCCGTTGAAAAGCTTCGCTGCAGATGGGTGGGAAAACAACTACATTGGCAAACACCTACTGGACGTGGAAGTTCATCCTGTGAAGCGCAGAATTTTCTTATATACTGCAACATGACACTACAGGACTACAAGTTCCTGGAAATGAGGTCCATACCTCAGACTCTTCGAGTAGCTACTTATCCTTAAAACATTCCGTACCCTATTTAGCGTTCTATGAATGTCCGATCTATCTTAAATTACAGCTATACGTTAGCCTACCTACTTACATATTGTCTGATGGTTTTCTTCTCGGAATCAGCAGCCGATGTGTGTTTAATGGTTTCTCTGATGTTTTGTCTCCACAAGTGGCTGCCAAATCATTAGATAAATTCTTAAAGAAATGAAGTCCGAACACTCCGAGACGAAAGATACAAGCCAATGCTTCAGCACATGGCCACTAAAATTTCAACAACTTTATACGCAATTACCATCGATCACATTGTATTTCATTTGCAGTTTATTTAATATCTGCCTCAGAAACCCCTTCTGTTTATCAACGTTAGGGGATACACTTATCGTTCTTCTTTTACTGCAGTTGTTCATATACGACTTTTTGCAACAATCTTCTTTGCATTTGTATTGGATTCAAAAACTGCAGTATGCGCCTTGCTCCTACAGCTAAGATTGTCTACCTGTAATCTGTACATCAATGTTTATAGCATCTGACTCGAATAACTGCGTATCCTACCTTCATAGTGTTTTTTACTGATGAAGGTTATATCTGAAATATACTCACAATGTTAAAAGTTTATAGATGTACCAACCACCTCTAGTCAAGATATATTATGAAGTGAATATTGTCTGCATTACATTGGCGAACGATTCGTCAAAAAACGACATGATAAGTCCGTGGCTGTGTAACATTTATAAGTTCATGTCAATCAAAACCGCCTTGCTAATGTATGTGACTAAATATCTAAAGGTAATTTTTTAAAAAAAAAGGAGAATGAAGATGGAGTGCTGGCCACCTGGTGCATGACAATAACATTATTACCCGCCAAACTTCAAACCGATTAAATTGTAATTTACTTATACACGTCCATTACTGAAATACAGTTCACTGTACAGTATATAGGTGCAGAAAACCAGCACACCCGGAACGTCCCCTAAAAAGTGTAGACTGTATAAAACAAAAATTAAACCGTCTTATACAGTGTGTCCCTCCAACGGGTCACCAGATACATTTTCTCTGTTATTTCGGTAGATATTTCCAATTTCGTTTTGGCACCGTATAGCTGCAGTCAGGGCAAACAATTCCTGTTGTGCATGTGTTTCACACGACGCCCAGCTTCGGCGGAAAGCGTCAGTTTGTTTCACTTCATAAACAAAATAATTTTTAAATCGGAGTTTACATGTCCCGGCGATAGAGCATGTAGTAATATAGTACGATATTCATTTTATTCGGAACTTATTAAAAAGAACAGAGAAACACGAAGAATTGTGAGTACTCTAGCAGTGACTGAGCTGTGTTTATGAATGGCAGTGGCAGTCAGCGCAGGCCAGGGCTGTGTTGTCGCTTCTGGAGTAGTGCTTATACTTCATGTTTTACTGTCTCTGTTAGCACACATTGATAAACCGAACATCGCGGTAGACTAATCTGGGACCACCGTGTCGAAAGTGGCGCGTAAAACTGTACTTTAAAAATCATTTTCTTTGTAACAGAAACAAATCTATACTTTCGACCGACGCCGGGCGTCGCATGAAAGACACGAAGAGCATTATTTATTTGGACTGACTCTAGCTACACGTTGTAGAATGAAACCGCAAATATCTGTCGAAACACCAGAGAAAATGCGCCTGAAGACTCTTAGTTGAAACATATTGCATTCGTGTTACTCTATGAATGTTTATCGCTAAAACGTACAAGCCCTCCCTGTGACACAGTGTCGGTGGAGAAGAAAAGACCACTAGCAGTGAGACACTGACAAAGCAACAAATGAAAGAGAACTACGTTAATTTGTAATTGTTCATACATAAAGTGTGTCCTCAGAGGAAACTGACGCTACTAATATTAAGAAGAATTCCACTGAGAGCTGATAAAATGCTGTTTTATTGATACAAAACACGTTTCACGGCCTAAACCTACGAGGTAAAGAATAATTTACTATGTCTCAACTTTGTGGTTATTAAAACTGCTGAAGGTTATATCTGAAATATACTCACAATGTTAAAAGTTTATAGATGTACCAATCACCTCTAGTCAAGATATATTATGAAGTGAATATTGTCTGCATTACATTGGCGAACGATTCGTCAAAAACCGACATGATAAGACCGTGGCTGTGTGAAAATACATGTTAATTCTTTATTAAAGTAAAAATAAGAACACGAATCTAATTCAGTTCTTATATGAGAAAGTAATTTTAATTTATTGTTTGGTACAGTTACAATAAACAGTCGTTCAAACGCGACGGGCACGAATAACCAGTCCTTGTCAAAGTAGGTTATGTCTTTGGATTCCCCAGTTTGCTACCCTTCTCATCGCTAGAATGATTTACTTTATTCTCTGTTCCTCTTGTATAATTTCCTTACCGCGTCATGTGACCTCAGAGCCACCATGCAGGAATCAGTCTCGCCTTTGGTGGCTGTCATAATGTTTGTTAATGTACAAGAGCCTCTAACATCAGAGCCAGTATATTAACAGAGAACTTCGTAACAATTTGTTCCATGCTTGTATTGCAAAGTCTGCTTTTAAATCCTGGCCAGCCGGCCGCGGTGGCCGAGCGGCTCTAGGCACTTCAGTCCGAAACCGCGAGACAGCTACGGTCGCAGGTTCGAATCCAGCCTCGGGCATGGATGTGTGTGATGTCCTTAGGCTAGTTAGGTTTAAGTAGCTCTAAGTTCTAGGGGACTGATGACCTCAGATGTTAAATCCCATAGTGCTCAGAGCCATTTGAACCATATTTTAAATCCTGGGCAGTTCAAACAACACGATTACGTCGCAAGTGGTTACATGTCGAACTGATTCTCGTTTACAAATGAAAAGTACAGAATGGGTATGCTTGGGCTTTTCATTTAGAAATATGAAGGTGATCTGATAAGCAGCAACGGAACGGTGCTACAACGTTATAAATGGTTCAAATGGATCTGAGCACTATGCGACTTAACTTCTGAGGTCATCAGTCACCTAGAACTTACAACTAATTAAACCTAACTAACCTAAGCACATCACACACATTCATGCCCGAAGCGGGATTCGAACCTGCGACCGTAGCGGTCGCGCGGTTCCAGACTGTAGCGCCTAGAACCGCACGGCCACACCGGCCGGCTACAACGTTATAAAATTTGCCAAAATGGCGCAGTTATTGGTCTTTACAGCAGTCGAATATTATTGAAAAACAATCAATTCCATACAAACTCCTGTAATAGATCACTTTGTGATTTTCATTTAAGAATATGAAGAAAGAATCAATTAATTTGCTGTTGCTAATCAGACACAAATTGGAAATGGGTTACTTCATTCAAAAGGCACTGTTACTACATCGCCAGACGGCTTTCAGGCTTTCGTCAAGACATTTGATGCTTTGGTATACCGGTAAGCTGTCCTATAACCAACAATAATTCACAGTTACAGACGTTTAACAAAGATGATTGCGCTACAGGACTGTCGTAGAATTCAAGTTATGTAAAAAGTACATCTCGAGCTTCTGTTCTTTCTGTTTTATTCCAACGAATCATTCTTGCCAAATTGTTTGTATTTTCACCTTAATATTGCATTATAAAACAAATTGTTTGGTCAAAAAACGGATTTCCAGTGTGAACCACAAGTTTTGATCGCAGTGCATGAAAACAGATACAGACTTTATACTGAGGTGACAAATATAATACGATACCTCCTAATATCGTATCGGACCTTCTTTTGCCCGGCATATTGCAGCAACCCGACGTGATATGGACTCAATAAGTCGTTGGAAGTCCTCTCCAGAAATAATGAGTCATGCTGCATGACTGAGAAAGTGTTGCCGGCGCACGATTATGTGCAAGACCTGACGTCTCAATCATGTCCCATTGATATTTGACTGGATTCATGTCGGCGATCTGACTGGTCAAATCATTCGCTAAAATTGTCTATAATGTTCTAGAAACCAATCGCGAACAACTGTGGTCCGGCCACAAGGTATATTGTCATTCATAAAAATTCCGTTGTTGTTTGGGTACATGAAGTCTATGAAGGACTGGAAATGATCTCCAAGCAGACGAACAGAACCAATTCCAGTCAACGGTCGATTGAGTCCAACCAGAGGACCCAGCACATTCCGTGTAAAACGCAGCCCATACCATTATGAAGCCACCACAAGCTTGCAAACTGCCCTGTTGACAACATAGTTTCATGGCTTCGTGAGATCTGCGCCAGACTCGAACCCTACTATCAGCTCCTACCAATTGAAATCGGGACTCATCTAACCAAGCCACGGTATTCCTATCGTCTAGTGTTCAATCGATTTGGTCACGAGCCTAGGAGAGGAGCTGCAGGCGCAATCGTGCTGTTAGCGAAGGCACTCGCGTCGATCGTCTGCTGGCATAGCCCAAATTTTGCCGCACACTCAACACGCACTTTCATCTATATTGTGACAGTGGATGATGTTTTTGGGCTTTTCCTGTATATGGTATCAATCTTGGATACGGTGACTCTTGAAACACCAAACACTTCAGCTACCTTGGTTACGGAACACCAACCACACAAGCACCAACAATTTGTCCACGTTTGAGTTCACTTAGTTCAGACACAATGTACTCATAGCTACACAGAACACCTTCCCGACCATCACTGGCGGTTGCAACGTATTGAGGACATTGCACAGCTGCCGTTAGTGATGAAATACAACAACGCAACCTGCACGCTCGGATAGCATCAGCATTTATGTTCAAGAACGCATTTCTCGCTGTGTTTCCATATTTTTATACAACCCCTGTATTTCTTTGTATTATTCATACTATCTTAGAAATTCCTGCCTAATGCCACATTTATTGATACTGGAAATATGGCACTTGTTATGAGCGCTTTGATTCTTTCTCTGATGCGTAGATGATCTAATTCTAATCCGCTGGGCACCGTATCAGTCCTCCGTAATTTACACACCATCGACTTACATTATGAATATAAGAAGATAGTATCTGTTCTTTCGCACACGTCAAGAAGATCAGATACCATCTTCATGTAGTTAAGACCAACCGACCATTGACCTTCCTCTACTGTGCTGGAGGATGCACACGCATTGCCCGAACTCTTACGGGACTCGGTAAGATTGTCTGCTGCGAGTAATGAGTGTCATGGACAGGGGCACTACGAATGTAGTGTGCGGATATTAAGTTGGGAATGTGGGTCTCACGGGGAGCATGCAATGGACAAATCCCTGCAGTCACACTATCCTCTGTGCCCTCGGTGGCTCCGATGGATAGAGCGTCTGCATGTAAGCAGGAAATCCCGGGTTCGAGTCACGGTCGGGGCACACATTTTCAATTTTTCCGTGTCGATGTATATCAACGCATGTCGACAGCTTAGGGTCTTGATTTAATTATCATTTCAAGGACTTACTTGGCTTTAATGTGTGGTTTTCACGCGCCATTATCTATCCCACCAGCTCTGTACACATATTCCTCCTTCTCGATGTGAATAAATTTAATGACATTAGCAGCAAACTGTTGATAGGGCCTATGAAGACATTTTCCGCGATCACTTTCCGTGCTTGCCCTGCTAGGCAACAAAGGGCACTGCCTTGTATTTGAACATGTCTGTGCCTAGTCACGTGATCAAGTTATCCCGCTACGGTCGGATCTACAGTTCGCTTTGCCCAGTAACAAAGCAGTGTCGATGGATTAGTGTGAAGAGTTGGCTGCTAAACACTAAATGCGACACAGTCCCGCACTTTCGTTTAGTAAACCAAATACGACCGTACCGAGTATCGGATCAGATTTGTGATGGCATTTGGGACTTCCTTCCAGTTACAACTCAACACTTCGCCCTTAAAGGGAATAAAAGTAACAGTTACAGTTTCTAGAGTAGCCTACTGTAAAGAAGTGTGGAATAACCGTCAAGGACGTCGGATATTCCGTAAGACTGTTTGGCAGATACATTTATCTATAAGAAGGTACCAGTGCCAGAAAACCATTGTAAACTGCAGTTGTACCTGCAGAGGGTTGAACAATGTACCAGAAACTGGTGTACGACGCTAAGCGTAAATAAATGAGAGGTAATGCCCATAAGTCGGAGGAGAAATCAACTACCGTTCAAATATAATATATGCGACAAGTCGCTGGTAACAGTTAGTACCTCAAAAGCCACACGAGGATCATCCGGAGCGACCTGAAGTTGAAAATCCCATAAAACAAATTGTGGGGTAAGTGGATGCCGGGCTGAGATTGTAAGAATGTCAAAGAAAAGTAATTCATCCACGAAAGAAGTGGCATACAAGACATTTGTTCCACCAATTCCTGAGTATTGCTCATTACTTTGCGATCTTCACCAGTCTGAATTGACAGAAGAGACGCAGAAGATCCAACGAAGAGCGGCAGTTTTAACCACAGCGCTGTTCAGTCGCCGCAAGTGCATTAGGGAGATGCTGAATAATTTCGAGTAGCAGACGCTACAAGGGAGGCGTTGTGCATTACGGAGAGGTTTGCTGGTGACATTCAAAGAGAGCACATTCCGCTGAGAGTCGCACAACATATTATTGTGAAGGTAAAATCTTGTTGGTTTCTAGGCATCGCTCTCTTCTCCTTAGGTTTCTTCTTACGTAGACGAAGTTTCGACCCTTTCGTGGAATGTTCTTCAGGGTTATGAGTTATGATGAATTTTCTAAATTGCTGGGCGAGTCAATAACACAGGTCCCTGCACTTCCAAAATCATACTCCGAGTTATTAAACATCGTAATATCTACTGCCAAAAAGAGCATACCCAGAGGATGCCGGCAATAATACATATCTGGCTGGAATGAAGAGATCAACCACCTGTTTAGCCAATTCAAGGGAACTGGAGACCAAGAAACAGCTACGAACCTTGAATGAAAGAAGTAGAGAAAAATGGCATAAAGAAACAAGGGACCTCGATTTCACACACTCCAGTAGAAAAGCATGGACTCTGATCCACAAACTTGGAGAAGACCCTTCCCATAGCAAAGAAAACTTAACGGTCTTATGCGACTCAATCGCCAGTGACTTAGTGAGAGTTTTCCAGGTTCAACAGATAAAGCAAATCTTCGTCAAGTAAAGAAAGAGCTTACGGAAGTCAAGAAATCTCTGCTACATAACCCGGAATTCTCTTCTCCATTTACAATCTCTGCTACATAACCCGGAATTCTCTTCTCCATTTACAATCACTGAACTGGAGACAGCCCTTAAGCATATGAATTGTATGTAGTTATGATGAAGATTCTCTAGAGTCGAACCCGTTAACTACAAATTATGTATTAAATGCGATCAACACGTTTATAAGAAAGGGTAATCTAAATAGGAAGATGAGTCAATAAATAAGTTGTAAGCTGGGATAGGGGCATCAGTCCCTCTTGTAATGGCCTGAAATTCTTCTCAACATTTTCCACTTGTAAACTTACTTACCCCGTCGTTCGACAAGGCATTAAGAGTCTGCAGCACAGAATTCTTGTGACTACGTTTGCAGCTAACGAGTGACCTCTCGGGATGTAACAGCTTTATTTGGGTCCTTAAATTTCTGAAACTCACGAAACCGATGTGTCCTGCGGGTAGGGGAATACACCTAGACTTGGAAACAATCAGGGCGACCAGGACGCTGTCTGTTTGGACTTTTTCCTGTTCTCTGTGAATTCCTGTATACAGCTGAACAAAGTTTTCCATGAAATGCAGTTCTAACCATATATGAGACGAATTTTGTTATGGACATGCTCTACGGACAGTTCCTCGGCTCTCAAACATCGCGTTGTTAAAGCCGGGTACACACTCATACAATACCTGTCATCTTGGCCTGATTGCAAATTATTAACCGTCGGTTCAGGAATATTGGCTATAGGCTACCTTCTACGCGTCATGTTCTGCCCGCTTCTAGATAACAAAGGAAGTAGGTTACAGTACACTTGTTCGCCCACTGCTTGAATATTGCTCACCAGTGTGGGATCCGTACCAGATAGGGTTGATAGAAGAGATAAAGAAGATCCAACGGAGAGCAGCGCGCTTCGCACAGGATCATTTAGTAATCGCGAAAGCGTTACGGAGATGGTAGATAAACTCCAGTGGAAGACTCTGCAAGAGAGACGCTCAGTTGCTCGGTACGGGGTTTGGTTGAAGTTTCGAGAACATACCTTCACCGAGGAGTCAAGCAGTATATTGCTCCCTCCTACGTATATCTCGCGAAAAGACCATGAGGATAAAATCAGAGAGACTAGAGCCCACACAGAGGCATACTGACAATCTTTCTTTCCACGAACAATACGAGACTGGAATAGAAGGGAGAACCGATAGAGGTACTCAAAGTACCCTCCGCCACACACCGTCGGGTGGCTTGCGGATTATGGATGTAGATATAGATGTAGGTACATAGAGTCACGAAATTTAAGACGATATGCGGTATTCCGTTGTTTGTACCTTATTTACTGATTCTGCCTTGTAGATTGCTGCCTCCAATTAGCATGTCAAATTTCATGCAACTCCACTCGGTTGGAATGCTAGTCCAGCACGCTAACGACTGCACCCACTAGTTCGATAACAACAAAGGGGACTGCGTCACGGTGTGCAGAGCACCGACAGTGTGAGCAAGTGAAGATGGAGAGATGTGACGAAAGAACAGTGAGAAGCTGTATATGTCCTTTAGAAGCGCGACTAATTCGGCAAAGTGAAATTTCGGGAAAGAAAATGGACCTGGACGATGCCTTTGGTGCTTCCGTCGCGCGCGCGGCCCCGAGGAAAGTGAAAGCAGGTGAGCCCCGGCAACTGACCCGGACATCCTTTAAGTGCCGGCGCCGGCGAGATGGCTGCCGCGCACGGCCGCCGTCTTTGCTACAAAAGCCAAGTTTTAATTAGTGTTGCCGGGGCGAGCTGCGGCGGGTCAGCATCTGCAAAAGGCGCCGCCGGCCTCACAGAGTGGCAGCGGCGAGCCCAGGAGGGGGCGGCGGGCCGCCTCATCTGCATCCGCTCCTCCCAGCAGCCCCAGCAGCCCTTCCTCGCTTCCTCAGCCACCCTCCTGCCCTCCCTCTCCTCTCCTCTTCCCCCCTACCCCCACCCCCTAGGCCTCTGTTACAACTCGGCGCCGTGATAAATTACGGCGGGCAAACACACGCGCCGGACGGACTGCGCGCTGCCCACCCGATGCCTGCCGCAAGTTGCTCGCCCTCTCTCTCTCTCTCTCTCTCTCTCTCTCTCTCACACACACACACACACATACTCACTCACTCTCTCCCCTATCCCCTATCATTCCACAGTAGCGTGATCTTACGGATAGGGTGAAAGAGATAGAGAGAGAGAGAGAGAGAGAGAGAGAGAGAGAGAGAGATCTAGACAGAGAGACATCACCGAAGGCGAAGTATCATCTGCCAGACCTACTTAACGCGAATCGTGTTCAATCACCTGCTGTCTATCTTCCACTGGATCCGCTACTCCATAAGCAAAAAATAAATACATGCCGCCACTTCTTGGCATGTTGCCTGTAGGAGCTCGTATCGTGAACTACTACCGACAGTTCTCTAATGTTCCTTTTCTTTTTCTTTTCTTCTTCCTGACATTTCGCCCACATATTTTGTGTTTCGGTGGGAATCATTAACCAGTTACGCAGGCTAACGTGTGAAAGTGGCTGTGCGCTCTGAAGGTGTCATTACACATAAGCAGTAGCGTCATTGATTGACAGCTTGATTAAACAGAATTTTTTTCAAAAATGCTTCAAAAATAGATTTTTCAAAATGAGCATAATAATTCTAAGAAATACCACACCATATTTTGAGCAAGCAGTGAAGGAAACAAAAGAATAATTCGGAGTAGGAATTAAAATCCATGGAGAAGAAATAAAAACTATGAGGGTCGCCGATGACATCGTTATTCTGTCAGAGACAGCAAAGGACCTGGAAGAGCAGCTGAACGGAATGGACAGTGTCTTGAAAGGGGGATATAAGATGAACAACAACAAAAGCAAAACGAGGATAATGGAATGCAATCGGATTAAATCGGGTGATGCTGCGGGAATTAGATTAGGAAATGAGACGCTTAAAGCAGTAAATGGGTTTTGCTATTTAGGGAGCCAAATAACTGATATTGATCGAAGTAGAGAGGATATAAAATGTAGACTGGCAATAGCAAGGAAAGCGTTTCTGAAGAAGAGAAATTTGTTAACATCGAGTATAGATTTAAGTGTCAGGAAGTCATTTATGAAAGTATTTGTATGGAGTGCAGCCTTGTATGGAAGTGAAACGTGGATGATAACTAGTTTGGACAAGAAGAGGAATAGAAGCTTTCGAAATGTGGTGTTACAGAAGAATGCTGAAGATTAGATGGGTAGATCACATAACTAATGAGGAAGTATTGAATAGAATTGGTGAGAAAAGGAGTTTGTGGCACAACTTGACTAGAAGATGGGATCGGTTGGTAGGGCGTATTCTGAGACATGAATGGATCACCAATTTATTATTGGAGGGAAGCGTGGAGGGTAAAAATAGTAGAGGGAGACCAAGAGATGAACACACTAAAGAGATTCAGATGGATGCAGGTTGCAGTAGGTGCTGGGAGATGAAGAACCTTGCGCAGGATAGAGTAGCATGGAGAGCTGCATCAAACCAGTCTCTGGACTTAAGTTCACAACAACAACAACAACGACAATGCATCATGTCAGGGAGGCCCCAATCGTCCGCGTTTGGTTTGCGAGCATTTAGGGCAATCCGAACAAATGGTTTGGCCACCCGGATCACCCGACATGAGTCCCATCGCATAAGTCTACAAATGCTAGAAACGTAGGTTTGCCTTTCCTTATCCTTCCTTTTCAGATGAGTCGTAGAGTCAGTATTGCCTCGCGTGTTCCAACATTTGTACGGAATCCAAACCGATCTTCCCCGAGGTCGGCTTCTACCAGTTTTTCCATTCGTCTGTAAAGAATTTGTGTTAGAATTTTGCAGCAGTGGCTTATTAAACTGATAGTTCGGTAAGTTTCACATCTGTCAACACCTCTTTTCTTTGGGATTTGAATCATTCAAAAAAAATGGCTCTGAGCACTATGGGACTCAACATCTTAGGTCATAAGTCCCCTAGAACTTAGAACTACTTAAACCTAACTAACCTAAGGACATCACACACACCCATGCCCGAGGCAGGATTCGAACCTGCGACCGTAGCAGTCCCGCGGTTCCGGACTGCAGCGCCAGAACCGCACGGCCACCGCGGCCGGCTTGACTCATTATATTCTTCTTCAAGTCTGATGGTATTTCGCCTGTCTCATACATCTTGCTCACCAGATGGTAGAGTTTTGTCAGGACTGGCTCTCCCAAGGCTGTCAGTAGTTCTAATGAAATGTTGTCTACTCCCGGGGCCTTGTTTCAACTTAAGTCTCTCAGTGCTGTGTCAAACTCTTCACGCATTGTCATCCACAAGAATTCCATCGGTCTTTGGGAACATAACGTCCATGCAATAGCCTCCAAGCAGCCGAACATCCAGAAGGCCCAGTCCATTCCATGTACACATAGCCGACACAATTGTGGAGCCACTACCGGCCTGCACGGTCCATTGCTTCGTGGGGACTGCTACACTCTCGAACCCTACCATCAGCTTTTACCAGCTGAATTCGGGACTCATCTGACCAGGATACGGTTTTCCAGTTGTCTAGTGTCCAATCGATATGGTCACGAGCGTAGGACAGGCCCTGCATGCTATGTCGTGCTGTTAGCAGAGGCATGTGTCGCTGTTGCCATAGCCATTAACGCCAAATTTCGCCGGACTGGTTTAACGGATACGTTCGTTACCAGAATGAGATTTTCACTCTGCAGCGGAGTGTGCGCTGATATTAAACTTCCTGGCAGATTAAAACTGTGTGCTGGACCGAGACTCGAACTCGGGACCTTTGTCTTTGGCGGGCAGGTGCGTCCCACATTGATTTCTGCCGTTATTGCGCACTGTTGATTGTCTGTTAGCTGTAATACTTCCACGAAAAACGCCTCTACTCTTGAAACTTCCTGGCAGATTAAAACTGTGTGCCCGACCGAGACTCGAACTCGGGACCTTTGCCTTTCGCGGGCAAGTGCTCTACCAACTGAGCTACCGAAGCACGACTCACGCCCGGTACTCACAGCTTTACTTCTGCCAGTATCTCGTCTCCTAACTTCCAAACTTTACAGAAGCTCTCCTGCGAAACTTGCAGAACTAGCACTCCTGAAAGAAAGGATATAGCGGAGACATGGCTTAGCCACAGCCTGAGGGATGTTTCCAGAATGAGATTTTCACTCTGCAGCGGAGTGTGCGCTGATATGAAACTTCCTGGCAGATTAAAACTGTGTGCCCGACCGACTGGCAGAAGTAAAGCTGTGAGTACCGGCCGTGAGTCGTGCTTCGGTAGCTCAGTTGGTAGAGCACTTGTCCGCGAAAGGCAAAGGTCCCGAGTTCGAGTCTCGGTCGGGCACACAGTTTTAATCTGCCAGGAAGTTTCATATCAGCGCACACTCCGCTGCAGAGTGAAAATCTCATTCTGGAAACATCCCTCAGGCTGTGGCTAAGCCATGTCTCCGCTATATCCTTTCTTTCAGGAGTGCTAGTTCTGCAAGTTTCGCAGGAGAGCTTCTGTAAAGTTTGGAAGGTAGGAGACGAGATACTGGCAGAAGTAAAGCTGTGAGTACCGGGCGTGAGTCGTGTTTCGGTAGCTCAGTTGGTAGAGCACTTGCCCGCGAAAGGCAAAGGTCCCGAGTTCGAGTCTCGGTCGGGCACACAGTTTTAATCTGCCAGGAAGTTTCATATCAGCGCACACTCCGCTGCAGAGTGAAAATCTCATTCTGGAAACATCCCTCAGGCTGTGGCTAAGCCATGTCTCCGCTATATCCTTTCTTTCAGGAGTGCTAGTTCTGAAAGTTTCGCAGGAGAGCTTCTGTAAAGTTTGGAAGGTAGGAGACGAGATACTGGCAGAAGTAAAGCTGTGAGCACCGTGCGTGAGTCGTGCTTCGGTAGCTCAGTTGGTAGAGCACTTGCCCGCGAAAGGCAAAGGTCCCGAGTTCGAGTCTCGGTCGGGCACACAGTTTTAATCTGCCAGGAAGTTTCATATCAGCGCACACTCCGCTGCAGAGTGAAAATCTCATTCTGGAAACATCCCTCAGGCTGTGGCTAAGCCATGTCTCCGCTATATCCTTTCTTTCAGGAGTGCTAGTTCTGAAAGTTTCGCAGGAGAGCTTCTGTAAAGTTTGGAAGGTAGGAGACGAGATACTGGCAGAAGTAAAGCTGTGAGCACCGTGCGTGAGTCGTGCTTCGGTAGCTCAGTTGGTAGAGCACTTGCCCGCGAAAGGCAAAGGTCCCGAGTTCGAGTCTCGGTCGGGCACACAGTTTTAATCTGCCAGGAAGTTTCATATCAGCGCACACTCCGCTGCAGAGTGAAAATCTCATTCTGGCCTCTACTCTTGATAGTTCTAGTGAAGGTCGTCGGCCACTGCATTATCCGTGGCGAGAGTTAATGCTCTGGCATACTGGGTAGCACCACTTGCTGCTTTGGATCACGTTCAAATGTCGTGTGATACCGTAACATGCGTGAAAAAAAATACCCAAAGAGTCCCTCTAAGACCATCAAGTTCGGCGACATCCTTTGTGCCATCAGCGCACCGGTGAGCAGTTTAAAAATATATCTCTACAGACAAGGTCCTCATCGAGGGTCCTACGTTCTTGTTCGAGCGCCTGGTAATAGGCCATCAAGAATCGGAGGGGTATTAAAGAGGTTGCCTGTATACAACAACCTTGAACTTAGTCACAGAGCCTCTGTGTTCAGGTATATTTTTAAAGTTCTCAACAAAGATGCTTAGGTGGCACCGAAGATGTTGCCGAACTAGGAGTTTTTTAAAAGAACACTTGGCCGTTTTATTCAACGTTACACCTCTCCTTGTTTGAGGCACAGGAGGCGACAAACACGTGGGCTGCAAAAGCATAAGCACCATTTTCTGCCTCAGATCACGTTCTGATATTGTGTAAAGATTTTGAATTGTCCCTAGCCTTTCTACCATGTACGCCAGAGCAAAGATTGCGGTCACACTGGCCTCGAAAGGTTCCGATCACATTGAATGGGGTTGCTGGACCCCCTATGTCCTTGGAGAAAGACTAAATCGTCCGGGAAATGTTAGGAGCGTCAAAGACTTTCAGGGACATCCTATTGCACATCGCACTGCAAATGTGTGAGAATCTGTGTCCAAAGGTAAGTAGTGGTTCCACTGACGTCCTTTATGCCACTCCTTAAGGCCTTTTCGAGCAGGTTCTCGAGCATATTCTGATGCCACCCATAACAACGCTGGGCGTCACGTTTCTGACCTTCATCGCAGGGGCATCAAAAGATCGGGTGAAGTAGCGGTAAGAGGAAGTGGAAGAGTGTGACGACCTTCCCATCATGTGGTACGTACACAGTGGCATTGGGCAGAATTGTGGTGAAATTCGGTGCCAATGCAACACCATTAACCCGCCGCACGCCTCACGTGAACATCCAGCTCTTGCCTTTTTTTGCCATGTGTCGACACTTCGCTGTTTGAATCGTCGCTGAGCCCGAGAGTGACGTCACAGGGTGCTATGATTTGGCACCGTTAATGAAGAGATTGTAGGCATCTCTGAGCCCAATTTCAAACTTATGCTTCATAGCAGGAGACAATTAAGTAGATTCAGAAAAGTGATCGTTTAATTGTGTTGCACAGTGTAGAGTAGAAAAATAGCTACAAACAGAAAGATAAGCTCTATGGTGCCCGTGATTTGTTTCTGTTAACGAATCATATTATGATGAACATCGGCTTCAGTTGGTAAAAAGTCCCTGATGTTACTTCACTACCGATTTCGGGCTTTACTCGTACACTGAAGACATTCTGTAGTGGTAACTAAAAGTGACATTATAAAACCTACCAAACTAGTGCATGGTGGTACAATGAATTTTGTTTTTCAGTTGGAGTGGATATTCATCGAATCAGTACACAGCTATGGCGCAACAGGGCTCTCCTGGTATGAAGAAATTATTAATTTAATTATTGATAGCATTTTTTCTAGTACGGAGCAGTAGTTTTGTAACGAAATAATAAAGTTATGGGAACTAAGAACCATGAAATGAGTGCCCTAGTTGGCCTCCATTTATTCTCCGAAAGGAAGAAGCAGATCAGGTCAAAACAAATCCTTCAAAAATTGGTCACGGGATATGGATAGATAGAGTCCACGATTCAAGTTTTAAGCCCAGTCCTTGAACGTACAGCGGAGGCAATAGGGCACAGAAAATTCGCTTGCAAACGTTTAAGATAAAACTAATACCCTGAAGGCTCACTCCAATTTAAATGAGCCCACAGGCCGTAGATGTTTCCAGGCTCGTTGCGGCCGATGCGAGCGTCAGCGCGACTTCTCCTTCGAGTTCGCTTTCTTGAACAACGAAAAACATGCGTCAGTATCCACAGAATTCTGACACAATAACACAGTTATCCAACGTGAAGAGTTGTACGCTAGCGAAACACTTACTGTCCACAGGGTAGGTGATCGGCTGATATCTAGAAGAAGACTGCGAAATTCTAAAGAAATGTTCTCGGGCCAAAAACAATAGAAGATGGACACAGATTACAATCCCAATAAACAACGGAACAAGGATCGAATCGCGTTAGACATCAGGAAAAGAAGACCGAAATTTAATGGGCGTATCCACATACGCCCAATAGTACAGGGTGTCCGAAAAGTCTTTCCCTGGTTACATAAATTGATAACTCAGGCTAGAAGTAAGATACAAATATGAAACTGGTGTCTAATTGTTTACAAACTATCAAAGTTTTTTTACACATCATTAAACTTCCACATGAGCACCGTTGGTAGCATGTAGCACATCTAGGCGATATTCAATTTCCGTCCACACATTAGCCAACATCACTGGAGGGATCGATTCAACGGCTGTGGTTATCCGTTGCTTCAGGGTTTCAAGATCTGGCACACGTGTTCGGTAGATCTCGTGTTTAACATAACCCCATAAAACGAAGGCTAATGGGGATATGTGAGGAGAGCGTGGAGGCCAAACCGTTGGCCCATCACGACCAATCCATCGCCCAGGAAAGGTCATATCGAGATAGGCACGGACGTCCAAACCCCAATGAGGCGGTGCACCGTCTTGCTGTAACAAGACATCGGGATGATAATGAAGCAGCTGAGAAACAGCATACAGTTGCAACATGTCCAGATACACTGCAGATGTAATGGTAGCCTCAGCGAAGAAGAATGGCCCGATAATTCGATCGTGCAATAGCGCGCTCCAAACATTCACCTTTGAACTGCCTCTAGTGCACTCCATGACCTCGCCAGGGGGTTGTGAAACCCAAATGAGCACATTATGGCGATTCACTACTCCACTGACAGAAAAGGTCGCTTCGTCGGAAAAGGCAATTCGTCTGAGATAAACATCATCGTCCTCAATACGTGATAGCATTTCGACCGCAAAGTCATATCGACGTGTACTTTCATTGGGCAACAAGGCCTGAACGATTTGCACTTTGTATGCATGAAACAATAAACGTTTGTGTAAAATGTCATGGAGAGAGCTTTTTTGGATCTGTAATTCACGTGAGGCCCTGCGCACCGATTTCTTCGGACTTAGCAGAAAAGACTTCCTTACAACTTCCACCCTGTCTGCTGAGGTTCTTGGTCGACCAGACCTCGGAAGGTCAGCAACCCATCCTGTGTTCTTGAGCTTCTCATACCAGGCTTTAATGCTCTTGACATCAGGTGGATTCCTTCCAAATGTTGTCTGGAAGTGTCTCTGCACTGTGGTTGGTGATCATGTCTCACGGTACCACAGGACACACTGTACCTTCTCCTGACTGGTTAACATGGCTTCTTGGGCACTGCACCTCATCCACTACTTACGTACTGCGAACCTAAAACAGAAAAAAAAACTTTGATAGTTGTAAACAATTCGACACAAGTTTCATATTTGTACCGAGCGAGGTGGCGCAGTGGTTTGCACACTGGTCTCGCATTCGGGAGGACGACGGTTCAATCCCACGTCCGGCCATCCTGATTTAGGTTTTCCGTGATTTCCCTACATCACTTCAGGCAAATGCCGGGATCGTTCGTTTGAAAGGGCACGGCCGATTTCCTTCCCCATCCTTCCCTAATCCGAGCTTGTGCTCCGTCTCTAATGACCTCGTTGTCAACGGGACGTTAAACACTAATTTCCTCCTCCTCCTCATATTTGTATCTTACTTCTAGCCTGAGTTATCAATTTATGTAATCAGGGAAAGTTTTTTCGGACACCCTATGACTGACTCACTAAATTGCGACGTACACAGCACAACTGGAAACTTAACTTAGACCCAGCACGTCAAAAACGATTTAGAAAAGACTCATATAAGTCTATGCGGCATTTTCGACAGCAGCTGATAGCGAAAGAAACATTTCAGAGTGGGAGTATTGTCATAGAATGGAGGCATAAATCAACCAGTGCACAGGGGACTGAAGAAATGAAAAAGGATCCACTGAGAAAAAAACGGAAGCTTTTTCGAAATCCAGTAGACTGAAGCATAACAGATTTGCTTGATTCGACGGGATTCAAGAGCAATTAATAATACTAATCCAAAGGATGAATGTGGAAAATACACGAGAGGTTGAGAAGGGCAAGCACCGAGTGGGCGGGGACGGGAGGGGGGGGGGATAGGAGGGGGCAGGGAATGCGACGGGAAGTCACTGACTTACGGTGCAGCCATCTGTAAATTCAGCCTTGGCTTTGGCTTGTAAATTCGACGATAATTTTATAAAAAGGACACGAATAAATTTTATACATCAATACGTATTCCGCTGTCCTGCGTTTCTGGCGGTGCACCTGAGGGCAGCGGATCCGGACGAAGCCTCGGCCGGTGAGGGTTGACACGTCGCCGTCCCACCCACGTGCATGGCGCCGCCGGCGACCGTGCGGAATGCGGAGCGCTGCTGCGAGAAATTGTATTGTCCTTGCCCCGACCAAAAATCAAATCAGCCTCACGCTCCGATAAAATCAGTCCCTCCCGGGCGAGGCCATAATTAGTCCTGTCTGTCGGTCGCAATCGAGTTGCCGGCCGCGATTCTAAACTCGTTAAACGATTACGCGACGACCGGCTGGCCGCGGGATGGCCTCCAGCGTCAGCAGAGGGCAGCAGCGGCGCGCGCCGTGCGTGAACGCGCAGCGCCTGCGGGGGATCGGCCCAAAAACTCGATCATAACGCGCTACGACGCGGCTAACGGTGATTAGCGCCAATACGGCGGCCGCGACGAGAGCCCGACTCCTTGCGCCAGCGTGCGCCCGGCGCGCGAATTACCGAGCCGCGGCGGTTAATTAGCCTCCGCCCCCTGCCCGACCATCGGAGCTGGCCGGCCCTTCAGGCTCAGGTGCGCGGGCGGCCGCGGACACGTTTGTGAAACAGACCCGCCGCCGAATAACGAGGCGCGCGTGAATTCCACGCGACGTTGGCGGCTCCACCCGTGCGGCGGCGCGTCGATTCGGTTAGCCCCGCAACGACGTTATTTACGCGTGGTTGGAACTTCACCGGCCAACTCTTTGTACTGAAATCCAGCCCCTGGCGCGCTGATACCACTGCTCATCACGGGCCATTGTGTACGTGGGCTTCTATTTTCGTTCTTTTTCGCAGTTTAACTTCTCGTTGGTACGAAGTGAATTGGACCAAATATCATATTAGTAGCTACGGCTAGAATTTCCTGTTCACGCCAGGGTTCTGCATTTCCAATGAAATACATCACTCTAATTCAGCTCTTTATCAATAAAAAAAGTAGAGCTCTTGCATTACCGAATAGGACTAATGCGAAAAGGAACTGTACGAATTATAGAACAGTAGTCGCCCTTTTATCATATTCCTGTCAATAGTTAAAGAGAGCATTAAAAAGAAAATACTAAAGCTGCTCGGTAAGTAAAATCCGATCGGTCACGAAATGGAAACCACAGTGAAAATAAAAACATTTTTTTTTCTTGAACAGTTTTTTAAACCTTCCGGCTGTTTCTCTGTATTTCTCTATATTGTCGCCTATCCGACGAATAGAAAAACTGATAGAAGCCGACCTCGGGGAAGATCAGTTTGGATTCCGTAGAAATGTTGGAACACGTGAGGCAATACTGAACCTACGACCGATCTTAAAAGAAAGATTAAGGAAAAGCAAACCTACGTTTCTAGCATTTGTACACTTAGAGAAAGCTTTTGACAATGTCGATTGGAATACTCAGTTTCAAATTCTGAAGGTGGCAGGGGAAAACTACCGGGAGCGAAAGGCTATTTGCATATTGTACAGAAGGCAGATGGCAGTTATAAGAGTCGAGGGTTATGAAAGGGAAGCAGTGTTTGGTAAGGGAGTGAGACAGATTTGTAGCCTATAAATGGACAGTGTCTTGAAAGGAGGGCATAATATGAACATCAACAATAGCAAAACGAGGATAATGGAATGTAGCCGAATTAAGTCGGGTGATGCTGAGGGAATTAGATTAGGAAATGAGACACTTAAAGTAGTAGAGGAGTTTTGCTATTTGGGGAGCAAAATAAGAGATAGTGGTCGAAGTATAGAGGATATAAAATGTAGACTGGCAATGGCAAGGAAAGCGTTTCTGCAGAAGAGAAATTTGTTAACATCGAGTATAGATTTAAATGTCAGGAAGTCGTTACTGAAAGTATTTGTGTGGAAGTGAAACGTGGACGATAAATAGTTTAGACAAGAAGAGAATAGAAGCTTTCGAAATGAGGTGCTACAGAAGAATGCTGAAGATTAGATGGGTAGATCACATAACTAATGAGGAGATATTGAATAGAATAGGGGAGAAAAGGAGCTTGTGGCACAACTTGAGTAGAAGAAGGGATCGGTTGGTAGGACATGTTTTGAGACATCGAGGGATCACCAATTTAGTGTTGGAGGGCAGCATGGAGGTAAAAATCGTAGAGGGAGACCAAGAGATGAATACACTAAGAAGATTCAGAAGGATGTAGGCCGCAGTAGGTACTGGGAGGTGAAGAAGTTTGCACAGGATAGAGTATCATGGAGATCTGCATCAAACCAGTCTCAGGACCGAAGATCACAACAACAACAACAACATCCGACGTAAATATTTATAGTAGCGTTGCACCAACTTTGCTGTACCCTCGTCACAGAAGGCAGTCGCCCGTGCTCTCCGCCACTCATCTACGCTAGTCTGCTGTTTGTTGTCTTCATGTGAGGAGAGACGGACATCAGAGGGAGCCGAGTGTGGGCTGCATGGTGGGTGAGGAACGCTGCAGGGGCGCCCTCACTGCCGAGAATTGTCGTGAAGAAGGAAACGCATGACAGGCACGTTCCATCGGGTTGCATGAAATTAGGCGCAACCACGCAACGGGAGACATTATTGTTCTAGAAATCTTTACGTGCTCACTGCGTGCTCACAACTGAAAGGAGCGAAGTGACGCGATTGATATACATAACAGAGATACTTCCAAACACATCTGTGCAATGTTTCATCGCATTTTCGCTGTCGTATCCATTTCGTGAGCTGTCTGACCTTACTTTCCGTGTAGTCCTCATAGTTAGCCAATAATCAGTTCGGTTTCTGACTAGAGGAAGGAATCAGAGATGCAATATTTGCACTTCCTTAAATTTTGGAAAGAAAATTCGAAGAAAAAAGACATCATTTATTGAACTAGAAAATGCATTTGATATAGATGATTGGAAGTTATGTGTAAAGCAATACACAACGTAAAATTTGAACCGGAGAACAGGAGGTTAATTTTGAATTTATACAAAAGACAGAGTGCTCTCTATTACTATATTTTACTGAGGAAAAAAGTCCAAACTCCATGAAATAATTAATGTAGAGTATTCTAATTTCGGAAATACATTTCTCCAGATAACATATATAGGTTTAACGTTGCGATAAAACAATTTAATGTGTTGAACTTGGTCAGCCAATACAAGTATGGTTAATACTGGTTGTGAATGACACTGGAATCGTTGTCTGGTGATGTCCCATACGTGCTTGTACCATACGTGGAGACAGATCCAGTGATCGAGCAAAATAAGCCACTATTTCTACACTCTGTAGAGCATAATGGGTTACAACAGCGGTATATGAGTCAGTATTATGCTGTTGGAAACATTCCACTGGAGTGCCATTCGTGAATGGCAGCTTAACAGGTCGAATCATCAGACTGACTTACAACTTTGCAGCCAGGGAGCGTGGAATAACAAGGAAAGTGCTCCTACTGCCATATCGGACCACAGACCATAGCTCCAGGTGTGGGTCTTGTGGTTCAAATGGTTAAAATGGCTCTAAGAACTATGGGACTTAACAAATTCAAATCGCTCGAAGCACTAAGGGACTTAAAATCTGAGGTCATCAGTCCCTAGGCTTAAAACTACTTAAACCTAACCTAAGGACATCACACACATCCATGCCCAAGGCAGGATTCTAACCGGCGACCATAGCAGCAGTGCAGTTCTGGACTGAAGGGCCTAGAACCGCTCGGCCACAGCCGCCGGCTGTAAGTCTTGTGTATCTAGGCTGCAGACAGGTTGGCTGCAGCCCTGCACCAAACCCGATCGTCTTCGCTCTTCATTGTGTCACGTGGCATTTAGTTAGTTAGTCACATGTGCGATGGATCATTTGAACCGTTCTTTTATCGAACTAATGTAGAACGAAGCGGTTTACAGGGTATGTATAAATGATTACTGTTAATATTATTGAACACATTTTCAATTTATTCCTTTATTCTACAACTAAAAACAAGTTTTAATTTTTACCATTATTAGTTTCTAAATAGAAATTCATCAGCGGAAGATAAGGGCTACTGACAGCTTTAACAATGATTAATACAGATCAATTTTCCCTCTAGTATTGTGGTGCGTACCCTTTTAAACCCACCAGGTTAGCCGAGAGCACTACTATGCTGCTTCGTGGACTTGGATAGGCGCGCCGGCCCCGGACGAAATCCACCCAGTGGATTACTGACGTCGGCCGGTGTGCTGGGCAGCCTGAATGTGGCTTTTAGGTGGTTTTCCTCATTCCCATAGGTGAATACCGGGCTGGTCCCCACGTTACCCCTCAGTTCCATGACTCTCAGACATCTGAACACGTTCGCACTATTCCATGGATTACATTTGACACAGACAGCTGGGGTACACTCCTTCCATCTCGGGGGATACGGGGTGGCAGCAGTAAGGGCATCTGGCCACCCCTTAACTTTAACCTTACTAAATCCGATCCTGACCGTGCCAACCCTGTGAAACCGTGGGATAAGGCACCAGTAAAAGAAGAATAGAAAAGAAAGGTTGCAGGTATGCACCCTTTACAGTATAAAAAGAGGGCCATTGCTGAATGCGACCGACATAACATAGCTGTGTCGCAGGTCCCCTAAACACCAAAGCCCTGTGTGGTACAGTCGTTTGTTTATATACGACTGTTACCACAACAAACCGCTAGAGAACACTGTACAGTATGGCAATCAGTCCAGATGTAAAGCAATACTGTCATACAACAAATATTAGGAAACATGTTCTTGGAGATGAGACAGTCCATAATGCTTGTAAATTAAACCTCATTAAAGTAAGTTACAATGCGGAAGTCTTATCACATGCATTAAATGATATGACTAGTTTTTGGGCGTGATCTAAATCTGAACGCACTGTTAATCAAACAAAGCTTGCGTCGTGATTCGACTAGGCATAAAGAGACGTAAAATGTCGAAGTTATCACCAATGTCAGTTTACCAGGGTGAATGTCCGAAGCTTGAAATAAACGACGATACGTTTAGCACTGCACCAGGATCCTCATGAAGTTTACATTGGACCGAGGAGTAATAAAGTGCAACGCATAAATATGAAATGCCATGAAGTTGTGTTGATGGACGGGGAATAGAACCTAGTATCCAAATGAATCGTTAACTAAGCATAATCAGACGTCAGATATGACATACGTTGATAAATAGCGTAGTATTGGAATCTGAAACTGCGATAAAAATATTTTTGCCTCCCAGGGATTCCAACTCCGAATCTTTCGCTATTGTCTTATAGCTACGAATAGCCACGAAATAATTATTGTTTCACCATTAGCGAGATGTGCACATGTTCGGCTAGAGACAACGCAACGAATAATTCTGTGCTCCCTGGGACTCCAACCCCGCGCATATCGTCATTGTTGACACCAGACGTAGAGGTGTCAACTATCAACTTCCCTTTAACTAGTAGTTAGCATCTCGCCGTTCTTAGAGAACTGGAGGAGTACGGAATAGTGAGGAAACAATGAATGATGCCGCAGTATCACCTCTAAGGGTTGAATTCCAGAGCAAAATTGAAATCGGAGGATGAATCAGGTCCAGTGCCAATATTTTCAAAATCTCAATCATTTAAAATAAGAAATTAAGATCCTATGACCTTACATGTCGATTGGCTCGTGAACTTAAATAACATTACTTGTGTAAGAAACCTTACTAGACAGCTTACTACAGAGTTTCTGCAATCAGTGACTTCTGATAGCCAAAACTAATCCGACTTTGTTCCAGTCAGTAGCGAATGGACAAGTTTAATGTTGGTTTGGAACCACAGCAGAGTCCTGCGTTCTTTACTTGGCGTCACTGGTGGTGAAGAGGGCATTTTTGTGCCTGTTAAGGACTGGTAGGACCAGCAGGAATCTAATGCACACTTTAGCCATTACAAGCTAGCCGCAATCTAACCAACCACCGAATTTCTTACATGTTAGCATAATGATTTTTGCCATAATGGGATACGCAGCAAATGGTACGAGAAGTATTGACTTCTACTTGAGCTGTTGTTAAGAATTATCTATTCCTGGTCTAGTAGTCAACGTCATGCAGTGCAAAGGCAAAGCCGTGATATCAAACCCATTCATTTCCTTCCTTCTTGAAACCCTATTCCGTCTGTCTGCTAAGAGCATCGGTCTGCCAGAAGGTCAGAGACGATTTCGTTCATTTTATCATCGGACAGCAATAGATAAGTCTTGCAGAAACATATTTGTGAATGGGCTTGTGGGCGTCTGTCATGGTAAGACCAATTTCAGTAACATCAGCCAGCAGCCACCTGATAAAGACCGGTGTCTGCCCAAGTGATCACGAAGCATCGGACATAGAACCTATGATCTCAAACGGAATTTTCTGCGCTCAAATTAAGAAGTATCACATTATATAATTTTGCATATGATATAATAGTATGTTCCGGGGCGATTTTGTATGGCTTGTTGCTATAAAAGTATTTAAGTATGAACTTATTTTGCCCAAGATTGCAGGATAGCTCTTGCCATGACATCTTGAATATTTGTCATTTTTGACGTTTGAAGAGCGTTTTTTATGCGTTACAAAACGGAGTCTTTAGCGTAGTAAAGTCTAACATTTGTGGCATTGTGTTCTCTTTGTGCTTAATAAAAGAGTGAAAGCAGTGGAGGCATTTCGAAACACCTGTGCCCTGTATGGGGCGAGTGCTACAGAGAAAGTCATGTTATATCGTTTCAAGTACAATAGTTTTGAGATAAATTGATCACCACGTTCAGGAAGACAAAAAGGCGTTGATGAAGGACATTTCTGCACTTTACTACTATGATCAATGATAGTGTATTCGATGATCGGTACGTGTGACAACCAGTTAGCCTTCTCGCTGCAATTGCCTTCAGCAGTCAGTGACATAGACGTTAAAAGGAAGGAACGAGGATTACGGTAAAAGGTCTCATCCAAAACGAGATTAGACGTGAAGCAGAATTTAGAACTGGGTAGGACAGGGAAGAAAGTTTCCTGTGCCCCGTCAAAGGATTGATCCTGGTATTTTCCGTAACAGCATTTAGGAGGATAGCATAGACCTAAATCATTGCGGTCTGATGGCGATTTGATTCATAGAGTTCTAAAAATGCTTTTGACATCATTCTTCATAAGCGATTTCCAACCACATTGCTTTCCTATAGACAATCGTCTCGGTTGTGCGACTGGATTCGTGATTTAATGTCTGTAAGGTTACAGTGCGCAGTAACTAACGAGACTCACCTACCGAAACGGAACTGATGAATGTGTTTCCGCGAGTAAAGTGATGTAGATGTTCTGCTGCTTGTAATATACATAAACTATTCAGCAGGTGATCAGAACATTTCTGTTAGATTTGTGGCAGGTAATGTTGCCGTCTAGTAAACTCCTCAGAATAACGAAGCGAATTGCAAAATGGGGTTGAAAATATATCTTCACGGTGCAAAAAGTGACAAAAAATAAAATGTACTAGGTTCTCCACATGTTTAATTAGAAGGTACCGTCAAGGTATGTCGGTTGCATACAGTCGGGTGCGTCCTGCACATTGGAATTCGGGGGTGGCCTACTTTTGTGCTGTCGAGTGTACTTCACTGTTGTTTTGAAACTGTGATGTATTATTTATGACGAATTTAAAAAAAATAGCTCTGAGCACTATACGACTTAACTTCTGAGGTCATCAGTCGCCTAGAACGTAGAACAAATTAAACCTAACTAACCTAAGGACATCACACACATCCATGCCCGAGGCAGGATTCGAACCTGCGACCGTAGTGGTCGCTCGGCTCCAGACTGTAGCGCCTAGAACCGCACGGCCACTCCGGCCGGCGACGAATTTCACTAGCGAAAATATGTATTGTGGCGGCGCAGTTAAAATGCCTAGCTCCTTGAACGGTTACCGACATGACGTTTGTGGGAGGACGCCATATATTCCGTTTGTGCAATCGGTACTTTCTAAGTGATGAGTTACTCCAGAATAATATTCCGTGCGATGTTACAGAATGGAAATATGGAAAATGTGTCAGGAAGTTGATACGATTCTTTCCAAGATTATAACTTATGTGAAGAGCAAAGGTATATGAGCTTCATTGTTTGAGAAGCTGAGTAATATGCTTCTTCCAGTTCAAGTTTGCATCAGTATGTACACCCAAAAATGTGAAGAATTCTACCCTACTTACTCACTCCTGCTCATGTGCTAAATCATTTCCTGCTCATGTGCTAAATCACTTGTTGGTATGGTTCTATTTGTTGTACAGAACTGAGTGTAGTGGGTTTATTCGAATTTTTTGGAGAGTCTTTTTTCGGAGAACTACTTAATAACTCTATGGAATATATCATTTACGAACTATTCTGCTGCTTTCTATCTAATTGGTTTATTATAACACCACTATCGTCTTCAAAAAGGAACAATTTTGCTTCTTGAATGCTAATTGGGCGGTCATTCACATACATAAGGAATTGGAGTTGAGCTAGAAATGAACCCTGTGAGAATTCCTTTGTGATTTTAACGCGGTAACTAAAATTTTCCCTCTTTCCGACATTGTCTGAATTATTCAGGACAGCCTCATGTATTCTGTGTGTCAAGTGTGATTCAAACTGACTGTGCGTAAAGCCATCAGTTCCATAACACTTGGGTATTTTTGAGAGAGTATCATGATACATACAATGGAAGACCATAGCGAGATCACAAAATATATGTCATTATCTAAGCATTGTATTATTTCATGAGTTAATATATAAACAGTGTCCTCAGTCTTGCAGTCTTTCGGGATTCCAAATAGTGATGTACTAAGTAAATTGTTTGTTTTGTAAATAAATAACGCCTTTTCTTGCTGCACTATATCTGGCATAGACCAAATGGTAATGCCTGGTATTGTCGTAAATAACAGGTTTGTTCGTGTGGACATCCTCAGCAGAAAGAACAGGAATTTTTCTTTTTCTTTTGCAGCAAGAAAAGGCGGTTTTTATTTCAAAACAAACATTTTTATGCTTGCTTCAGAGGATGGCCACGCAAACGAACTTGTTGACTTTTCCACTTAAGTGTGCGACTACACTTGAATAATTACTTTTTCGAATATTTTGGAAAAAGATGTCTGTAAGGAGATTCAAGATAATTGTTTAAGCCTGTCTTGTCACCTTTCTTATGAAGTGGTTTAATAATTTCATATTTTAAGCTGCCTGGAAAAATGCCCTGTCCCAGTGATGCAGTGCATACGCTATTTTTCAGAATTTTTTTGGAAATTCCATCAACCCCACAAAAGCTTCATTTTTTAGAGTGTGTGTTTATATTGATTTTAGTGAAAGTTGCAAGTGCCACTTCTAGTTGCTTATAGTTTTGTTAACTGACGTTTTTAATATATTCTCTATCTTCTTCATCTCAACCATTTAATCCTAAATTTGCTGTTACGTTTAGAAACTGACTGTTAAAAGTATTTTCAGCTTGTGAATTGTCTCCCATTTGGCAGTGCCCACATAGTTTTAATTTCATTATCTGCATCATTTGTGTCTGTCAGTATATGCATACTTCTGAATATTTCAATGACATTCCTTAAAATACTGCAGTATTTTTTGTAATATGCCAGTAATGTCGGATCTTCACTTACTCCGGCATTCACATAAATTTCAGTCTTCCTCTTACTGAGATTTTAATTTCCCTGGTTCTCCACAGCTTTTTTTTCACGGTTTTATGAATAATTTTTCAGGAAAGCAACTTTCAGACATTGACACAAATTTGCTATGGAGTAAATTGAATTTCACACTAGCATCCCTTTCTACATATATTTGAGACATATACTTTAGACATATTCTTAAGACTTTGTATACTGTTCTCGTTAATAAGGGTCTCTGTTCTGTATGAATCTGTCTCCAAGTTGTAAGGCGCCACACCGTTTATTTCCATTAATTGCGCATCGTGATCAGGTAGTCCATTAGCAGCCAGTACTCATTGTTTCAACCTGAGCATAATCTATAAAAATTTTATCAGCCAGTGTTCTACTTTTTCCTTGCACACGAGTTGGGAAACTGACTACTGAAATTGGATTGGAACATCCAAATGATAATTAGATTTTTTTCTGTCTCTATCTTTTAACAAATCTACATTGAAAACTCAACAAACTACTAACTATTTCTTCATGTCTGACGGGTAGGTCAATAATGCATCCAGATTCTCATGAATAACTAATGCCCTCCCAGAGGGGACGTGTAGATACTTACTATTATCAGAGAAGATTTCTGCAGTAGCAACTCATAGACAGATGCTTCCAGGTTCTGATCGACACAAAATTGTAAACTTCCATGTAAACTGTGCACGAAAATGATGCAAGTCTATAGCCCCAGACATTAGTTTCTCGAACCCTGTGGTTCCATGGTGCTCAGAAAAGCATAGAAAATCATCCCTTCAGAATTTTGCACATCTCCTAGGCATATAATAAGCTCATCTACCTTGTTTTTCAACCCTCTAATGATCTGATGAAAGAAATTAATTTTATTTTCCTGGAAACTATTACATGTATTATGGCGCTGTACTACTCTAATTTCTTTCGGTATTATCTGTCTGTAACCTGATTCCAACCACAAAAAACGTGCCCATTTGATTCAAATAATCACAAGGATTTTTATTACGTTCTGGTGCACGCTCCCCCCTTAAACTTTCCGCAAGGTGCTCAGCTACTCTTCACTTTCCGCTCCTATTTAGGTGCACGCCGTGGTTAGTGAATCCCCATCTCCCTACCGCGGCTACAGGCACAGCACAGATATGAACTTTGCTTCGGTCAAGAGAAACTCGTTCAGCTGTTTCTTCACACGGTTAACAACCGTGCTAACGCAAGGCTGTTCATGTCACTGCAAAACCTCGACAAATTCCACACGAGTGTGTGCTGTTGCCACTCCTATTTTCTCGAGGTGCATTTTAATGCTATATTCTAAGTTGTTAGCCAGGCTGTTCCCTGCTCCTCTTACAATAAGTATCTTATCCTCGCTATCAAAATCCGTACACAAAGCCCCTATGTTCTCTGTCACCTGGCTAGCCTTGGTGTTAGTTTTCATGAAGCGTGTGACTTGGTATTCTCTGTCTAGCTTTTCCTGTAGCAATTGACGTACACCACCTCTCCCGTGACTGCTCCCTAGCAACAAGACTCTTTTCTTTCTATTTGAGTCTTATACCGGCCTTGCCTTAAAGTCGTTCCTACGAGTATACTGCACTATAGGATGGGAGCCCACTCTGTTTCCACACAAAATTTCCGAAATAAACGAGAAAGCAATCAATACGTACATTCGTTTGCCTACACAGTCTGAAGGTGGAAACAAAATAGAATTAGTTCAAATATTCAAATACCTTTCTTCCTGTGAGAACCGAAACGGGCACACTGAGGGCACGTCTGCTCACTTGCGCCCCAGTGGAGGTGATGGTCGAACCACTTTGCCGTGACCAACCTCTCCACCCCAAATCATATGGTACTGGAACGTCTTTGACTTCGACCTGCCTGTGCTGTATCTCTGATCCCCTACCCAGGAGTAACGTTGGCACTACTGTACTACAGAACTACTTCTGCTGTTTCCTAACTAGTATTTGGACAAGCTTTATGGAAAGGTGGGAAGAGGATTAGGAATGTTCACGTGCATGATTTGCATTCAAGTACAAGTAAAATATGATAAAAGACATATATAAATATGTATAATGAAGCCTAACACATTCTCCATCCGTCCACATGGGGTTTCGCTGCACCCGCGGCCGGCTGCGTCGCGCAATAAGTTGACGGCGGAGCCACCTCAGTTTGTATTCCCAGCGAAACCTGCTGCTTGTGGAGCGGTAACTACTGTACCGTTTCAACATACATCGTTTGTCGTATTGGGGTGCCACATACAAATGTGCCCCAGTAGACTCCTTTCACATGTCCATTTGGTAGAGCAGTCTCAGATTAGCGTATGGCGAAGCTTGTTTTATAAATACGTATCAACAATGACAGTAAAACTCGAAGAATAACCAGTACTCCAACAGGAACAGCACTATCCTGGCCCGCTGTGACGCTCCCGCCGATCATGAAGCGCTACTGGGTCGCTGCTGTGTTATTGACTATCCCTGATGTTTTATTGTCCCCATTAATACATGTCGATAAAATGACTATCGGAATAGACTAATTTGGGGGCGCGCTATTGAATAGATAAGTAAAATTAAGATTTAAAAATAATTCTGACTGATCATATTGGGATCGGCATTAAAGACGTGACGCGCAGTAATTTTTTGAGCTGACCCCGGCTACACAATGCGGAAACGAAGTTGTCAGTGCACCGGAGAAAATGCGTCTGTCCTTATTGACAAGCCTAGGCAGAAAAAGTACATTATGCATTTTTTTGTGAATTAATAACAGGTAATAATTAACGTGTTAAAATGTAAGAATCAGCAGAATTATGCAGGTCTTACTTACCGAATTCACATCCGAAGTCCGACTTCATTTCGCCCCGTCTAAATAATAGGTATTAATTAGCATGATAAAGCATAAGAATCAGAAGAATTATGCATTTTTCACTTACCATGTACAAATGAAAAGTCTGGCTTTATTTCGTCTCTTCTAACCACGTATCACGCTTCCGTTCATTGACAAATTCTGCCTTTATACAGAGCAACTCGTTTACGCAAGCGATTACATACACTGAAGAGCCAAAGAAACTGGTATTCCTGTCTAATATCGTGTAGGGACCTGCGAGTAGGCAGAAGTGCCGCAACACGACGTGCCATGCACTCGATTAATGTCTGAAGTAGTGCTGGAGTGAATTGACACCATGAATCCAGCAGTGCTGTCCATAAATCCGTAAGAGTGCGACTGGGTAGAAATCTCTTCTGAACAGCACGTTGCAAGGCATCCCAGATATGCTCAATAACGTTCATGTATTAGGAGTTTGTTGGCCACCCGAAGTATTAAAACTCAGAAGAGTGTTTCTGGAGCCACTCTGTAGTAATTATGGACGTGTGGGATGTTGCATTGTCCAGCTGGAACTGCCCAAGCCCGTCGGAAGCACAATGAACATGAATGGATGCAGTTGATCCGACAAGATGCTTACGTAGGTGTCACCTGTCAGAGTCATATCTAGACGTTTCAGGGGTCCCATACCACTCCAACTGCACATACCCCACGCCATAACAGAGCCTCCATCAGCTTGAACAGTCCCCTACTGACATGCAAAGTACATGGATTCATGAGTTGCCTCCATCCACTCGATACAATTTGAAACGAGACTCGTCCGATCAGGCAACATGTTTCCAACCATCAACAGTCCAATGTCGGTGTTGACGGGCCCAAGAAAGGTGTAAAGCTTTGTGTCGTGCAGTCATCAAGGGTACACGAGTGGGTCATCGGCTCCGAAAGCTCATAACGATAATTATTCGTTCAATGGTTCGCGTACTGACCCTTGTTGATGGCCCAACATTGAAATCTGCAGCAATTTGTGAAAGGGTTGCTCTTCTGTCACGATGAACGATTCTCTTCAGCCGTCGCTGGTCGCGTTCTTGCAGGGTCTTTTCCGGCCGCAGCGATGTCGGAGATTTGAAGTTTTACCGCATTCCTGATATTCAAGGTGCACTCATGAAATGGTCGTTACCTCGGAGATGCTGTGTCCCACCGCTCGTGTTACCTAACAACTGCGCCAGACACTTATGTCTTACATAGGCGTTGCCGGCCGCAGCGCCGTATTCCGCCTATTTACATATCTCTGTATTTGAATACGCATGCCAGTACCAGTTTCTTTAACGCTTCAGTGTACTATATGCGGCTACATTATGCGTGCAGCTATTGCCGGCCTCAGTTGGTTATGATGCGTGTATGTAGGATAGAAGTATGTCTGAAGTGGTGCCGTTTGTTTATTCGTGTTGGATATGCTGATATCCTGCGTAACGCAGTACGCGTGCGCAGATCCTCCTAACCGCCGAGTATCCGAGCAGCCTCCAAGTCAGCGGAGTACAGCGGGCGGCAGAGGCGGCAGGCGCCGCTTTGGGGTGGTGACTGTACGTGCTAAGGAGCCCGCCGGTAATCCCCGGAGCCGGTCCCGTCGGCTGCGCGGATTCCCACCGTCAAAGGCACCGCCCAGATCCGCACTAACGCCTCCGCTATCTGCGCGACCGGCGGCGGCGGCGGCGGTGGGACGCATATTTTATCAGCTGCGGCCTTGCAGGGGCAGGCGATAACTCGATAAGGGCTCAAGGCGGCGGCAGCCTAATGACGCCACACCAACCCTTCTCTGCCCTTCCCTTGCCACCCCTTCCATCCCATTCCTCACCACTCGGGCCCTAAGCGGAGGCGGTGGCCGCTTTGTCCCACGGTGGCAGCGCTGCGACGTACATCATAGGAGCACTCAGTGCTGCTGTGTGACGGCAGAGTTCCGCACACAGGAGCGAGTTCGGCGTGTGTCACAGTCGCCACTTATGGAAGTCAGTTCGGATCATATGAGTGTGGTATATAGTGATTCGTTGCTAAAATATCTTGCATGTGTTTGTCACTCAAGCTTTTTATCGGATCATCCAGGGTCATTGGTCATTTCAGAAAATAAAATCCTAGTGGAAGGGCGTCTCTGGTTTCAGTGAATTTAATTGCATTTGTATGCCAGGGCTCTTCCTTGATCAACTGCATTGCTCTTCTTTAAGTATTTTCCTGCCGGAGGTTTTAATATTCGGGGAGAATAATGCCAAAGCAACTAAAAAGACATTAGTACATGGTAATACATATATTTGTTTCAATTTATGTACAAAATACAAGTGGGACGTATGAGTCCCGTCTCGATCTATCATCGTATCTAATCCTGTAATTTACTTATTCCATTTGTAATATACATATATTCAGATACTCAACTACTGGAGCCATCAGAACAGCTTCAACGGAAACCGCAAAGTGGAACCTTGGGAAGAGATGGACTAAGTGAATCGTTTTCCAATACATACAGCAGAAACTTCGGAGACATCACTATTCAAGCAGCCGCTAGAGACTGATATAGACACTTTGCTGTCGGAAGAAACGTGTACTGACTCACTACGATATCAGTGGATTATGGTATCACTGAATGAGCTGCCCTTGTCATTAATAATTTCAGTAATTTTGATGTTAACATCATGAAATCTTCATGAATTCACGAAAATACGCAAGAAAGTACGTAGAAGAGATATGACACAGATAAATTTTTTACAATCCATCAACTCGGCCACTGTGGCCAAGCGGTTCTAGGCACCTCAGTGGAGGGGGAGGGGGGCGGGGGAGAAAGGTGATGCTGTGATCGGGAAACCGTGAATCACTTTGGGTAGTTGGGAAAATGTGCAAAATGGTCGTCTCTTCTTCACATCCTTTAAGACTGTTTCTGCCCCTGAGAGGCGGCACTGTTTAGGCACTCTGCGGCGTTCGTATGCAATGTGTGTTGCCTACCATTCAGTTACCTGCCCCGCCCGAAAGGCAGTAACAAGTGGAATACTGAAGACTCCGTTTTGCTACCAAAATATCTTTATCTGCTTAGAGACACTTACTGTTATAGTTTCCTTCTTGGAAATCACTTTGTCAGTTTGTAGGAGTAGGATGTATACTGCACACCTCGTAGCAGACCTGATAGTTCAGTGGAATCTCGCTGTCTCATGGCCGCCTATTCTCGCTGGGAAGTATCAGCAAACATCTCATCTTTAGCAAAGCGCTATTTGTTGCAAAGACATTGATACAATCTACGTGTATACATACTAGGACTGGACAAAAATATGGAAACAACGTTAGAAATGTATGCTTGAACATTAATGCAAATGCTAGCCAAGCCTGCAACTTCCATTGTTATATTTAAACACGTATGTCACCTTTGCGATGCATTCATTACGTTGAAAATGTCACTCGTTGGCAGAACAGTGTTCTGAATAATTGTGGGACAATTATATCGTAGCTAATTGAGTTAGAACGTGGGCAAATTATTAGTGTCCGTATGATGGGTAACTTACTAACCGAAGTAGAAAAGCGGAGAAGCACCATACGATAAGTCACAATACGAACGTAAGTGTCCGTCGAGTGAGATTGACAGACGGTTATTAAAGAGGATTGTAATGACAAATAAGAGGACGACAGCTGTAAAATAACTACAGAACTGTATGTCACATTCGCGAACACTGTCAGCAACAAAAACCACGAAAGGAACTCCATAAGAAGGGGACTGCAGGGTGTGCTGGAATTCCAGAACCATTCATGGGTGATGCAGATGCCCGTAACACGAAAATATGGCGCCGAAGATATAACACCAGGACTATGGAGATATCGAAGAAAGTCATTTGGGTGGATGTGCTCTGTTTCATACTGTTTCCATTCTCTGGATAACTAGAGCAGACATATCGTGTCATTCCATGAATCCCATGGTTACCCTGCAACGTCGCATTCCTGCCAAGGATTATGTGAACATGTCCCATGGAACGATGTTTGTTTCCCACTGATGATGCTGTGTACCAGGACGACCTGTCAGACAGATCGCATTGTTTAGGATTGGATTTGTGAGAATGAACTGTCGCATCTCGCCTCATTACCACAGTCACTTTGTACTGCAGTTTCGAGAGAAGAGAGTGTGGCTGCTGTCTAGCTCCATCACCATTACCTGAACTTGCTATAATTTCGCAGGAAGAATGTTATAACATTCCCTTGAAAACCATAAAGAACCTGTATTTACTCATTCCGACCCGACTGGAAGGTTTTTTGAATGCCAACGGTTCTCCTACAACTCATTAGACATGGTAATGTCTTGAGTTTTTGGTATTTCCCTATGTCGTTCAACACACACGGCGCATCTTCCCGCTGGCTTTCATCAGGATAGTGTATGGATAATCACCATCGTAACAAAAACTACTCCCAATAGCCGCCGAAACACTAATTCCTAATATATCATGATGCAAGGATAAAGCTGAAACAGTTTTATAACAACATGAATTTGAGGTCTCCGCAGAAAAACCGCTCAAATTATTTGCGTTACATTTTATACACTCATTTCCCTGACGAGAGATACTCTCCCAGGTTTTTGCTAACGCACTGTTCTATGTAACTTCCAGTACTTGCGTAATTATGTCTATTCTTAAGCGCATCAATAGATTCTGTGAGGTATTTATTTGATGCTATTTGTTCCATCTCCGATCCTTTAACGCTCTGACACAAAATTACCAAATAATTTCTAATGTTACAACCCTAAAACTTTAGTGTTGTGGTTCATTTGGTAAGCTTCCGGCTGTAAGCTGTGAGCTTCTGAAATTCATCCCATCTAAGTCAAACTGCGTGGTTAGAAAGCGGGTCAGGTTGCATCTTGAGTTGCCAGGAATGTTCACGTCAGCGCACACTCCGCTGTAGAGTGAAAATTCAAACTGAAACATTCCCGTAGACTGTGGCTAAATCATTTCCTCGCATTGTCCTTTCGTCAGGTAGTACTGTTTCCGCATGGTATTCAGAAGAACGCTTGTCAAGATTGGAAGGTAGGAGAGGGGTACAGGCAACTGTGAAACTGTGAGGGCAGGTCGTAAGTCATGCTCGAATTCTTGAACTATAAAATAATTTAAACAAATATTTGAATATTTACACACGTTTCTCGCTGATGTTTGTTGCTATGCCATCACCCATCATAACTGATGGAGTATAATGTCTGCTCAGCGTAAGTTCTCGTTTTGGTTTCAATCGTTTGTCTTACGAAACTCTGCTGGTAGTATCTGACTTCGCCTCGAAAACGTTTCTGAATAGTGTTGTTTACTGCTTGACAATTACGTGAATGGAATTTAACTTTGTCTTAGAGTAATTTTGATGGAGCAGGATCATTCCTCACACAAATCATTCAAGTTAACAAGTTTGTATCTCTAACTTAATTTTAAGGAGTAGTTGGAGATCATAATTTTCACAAATATATGAAACTATGTTTTATGTGCCTTCATTTATTCATAAGCCGTTCCAACTGCAGCATTTATTACTTCAGTCAGGGAATACCTTTGGGACAAAAGTACATATCGCATGCAATGCCGCACTCTCGTTGCTTGTCTTCTACGAAGATTATAATTTGTCGCCACTAGAGCTCCAGACCTATATGAACCCTGATTATGAGAAATCAAGTACGCCTATTATGTAACTATCTGTTTCTTTAATGCCTTGCAGATCTTTATGCCGTGATGGGTGTGTACTTCTATTCAGTTATGTGAAATGAAAACGTGTTTCAAGTAATAGTTATTGTAACAAAATGGGGCCTAAACAAGTTCGTGTTGTGATGATTATCTTCTTTTCTGTAATGTTAGATTATCTTGGTCCTTTTCACATTATTATACATCTTGCCATGTTATAGTGAGATTGCTTTTGCAAGCTGACAAATCACTTCGTGTGTAAACGTAATGTTGCTGCACTAAAGTATTTGGCGGACACATTTTGAGACCACGTAGTTATTTTCGTAGTATCTGACCTACTGTACATGCTCATCTGTGGTAAAAATACTGGCAGCTGCTACACGATAGATGCGTTCTGAAGGACTCTACTCTAAAGATAATTCTCGAACTTCGCAAATTGCATTATTTATGTTGCTGCTGTGTGTTTGTTTCGTGTTGATGATCAACTTTCACACTCAGTTTTGTGCCTAATTTAAACTTTGTTAATTTTCTTTGTGTGTGTGTGTGTGTGTGTGTGTGTGTGTGTGTGTGTGTGTGTGTGTGTGTGTGTGTATGTGTGTGTGTGTGTGTGTGTGTGCGTGGGCGGGTTTGTAGTGTCAAATAGTGTGCGCTGCTTGGCGTGACGTAGTCGTTTATAAGCCGTTTCCGTTCTGCCATTGCCTTCTGTAAGCAGCTGTATCTTCCAGTGTAAGTTTTTGGTGGAATCTATGAGTTTTTTAGTTGGGTGGCGGTTGTGGTCATTTAAGTTTTTCTTTGGTCATCAGTCTACTGACTGGTTTGATGCGGCCCGCCACGAATTCCTTTCCTGTGCTAACCTCTTCATCTCAGAGTAGCACTTGCAACCTACGTCCTCAATTATTTGCTTGACGTATTCCAATCTCTGTCATCCTCTACAGTTTTTACCCTCTACAGCTCCCTCTAGTACCATGGAAGTCATTCCCTCATGTCTTAGCAGATGTCCTATCATCCTGTCCCTTCTCCTTATCAGTGTTTTCCACATATTCCTTTACTTTCCGATTCTGCGTAGAACCTCCTCATTCCTTACCTTATCAGTCCACCTAATTTTCAACATTCGTCTATAGCACCACATCTGAAATGCTTCGATTCTCTTCTGCTCCGGTTTTCCCACAGTCCCTGTTTCACTACCATACAATGCTGTACTCCAGACGTACATCCTCAGAAATTTCTTCCTCAAATTAAGGTTCAAAAATGGTTCAAATTGCTCTGAGCACTATGGGACTTAACAGCTGTGGTCATCAGTCCCCTAGAACTTAGAACTGCTTAAACCTAACTAACCTAAGGACATCACACACATCCATGCCCGAGGTAGGATTCGAACCTGCGACCGTAGCAGTCGCGCGGTTCCGGACTGCGCGCCTAGAACCGCGAGACCACCGCAGCCGGCTCAAATTAAGGCCGGTATTTGATATTAGTAGACTTCTCTTGGCCAGAAATGCCTTTTTTGCCATAGCGAGTCTGCTTTTGATGTCCTCCTTGCTCCGTCCGTCATTGGTTATTTTACTGCCTAGGTAGCAGAATTCTTTAACTTCGTTTCGTGACCATCAATCCTGATGTTAAGTTTCTCGCTGTTCTCATTTCTACTACTTCTCATTACCTTCGTCTTTCTCCGATTTACTCTCAAACCGTACTGTTTACTCATTAGACTGTTCATTCCGCTCAGCAGATCATTTAATTCTTCTTCACTTTCACTCAGGATAGCAATGTCATCAGCGAATCGTATCATTGATATCCTTTCACCTTGTATTTTAATTCCACTCCTGAACCTTTCTTTTAATTCCATCATTGCTTCCTCGATGTACAGATTGAAGAGTAGGGGCGAAAGGCTACAGCCTTGTCTTACACCCTTCTTAATACGAGCACTTCGATCTTGATCGTCCACTCTTACTATTCCGTCTTGGTTGTCGTACATATTGTATATGACCCGTCTCTCCCTATAGCATACCACTACTTTTTTCAGAATCTCGAACAGCTCGCACCATTTTATATTGTCGAACGCTTTTTCCAGGTCGACAAATCCTATGAAAGTGCCTTGATTTTTCTTTAGCCTTGCTTCCATTAACCGTAACGTCAGAATTGCCTCTCTCGTCCCTCTACTTTTCCCAAAGCCAAACTGATCGTCACCCAGCGCATTCTCAATTTTCTTTTCCATTCTTCTGTATATTATTCTTGTAAGCAGCTTCGATGCATGAGCTGTTAAGCTGATTGTGCGATAATTCCCGCACTTGTCAGCTCTTGCCGTCTTCGGAATTGTGTGGATGATGCTTTTCCGAAAGTCAGACGGTATATCGCCAGACTCATATATTCTACACACCAACGTGAATAGTCGTTTTGTTGCCACTTCCCCCAATGATTTTAGAAATTCTGATGGAATGTTATCTATCCCTTCCCTCCAAAGCTCTTTTAATTCCGATTCTAATACTGGATCCCCTATCTCTTCTAAATTGACTCCTGTTTCTTCTTCTATCACATCAGACAAATCTTCACCCTCATAGAAGCTTTCAATGTATTCTTTCCACATATCTGCTATCTCTTCTGCATTTAACAGTGGAATTCCCGTTGCACTCTTAATGTTACCACCGTTGCTTTTAATATCACCAAAGGTTGTTTTGACTTTGCTGAATGCTGAGTCTGTCCTTCCGACAATCATATCTTTTTTGATGTCTTCACATCTTTCCTGCAGCCATTTCGTCTTAGCTTCCCTGCACCTGAACTTCCTCCTTTCTTCAATAAACTGAAGTATTTCTTCTGTTACCCATGGTTTCTTCGCAGCTACCTTCTTTGTACCTATGTTTTCTTTCCCAACTTCTGTGATGGCCCTTTTTAGAGATGTCCATTCCTCTTCAACTGTACTGCCTACTGCGCTATACCTTATTGCTGTATCTATAGCGTTAGAGAACATCAAACGTATCTCGTCATTCCTTAGTACTTCCGTATCCCACTCCTTTGCGTATTGATTCTTCCTGACTAATGTCTTGAACTTCAGCCTACTCTTCATCACTACTATATTGTGAACTGAGTCTATATCTGCTCCTGGGTACGCCTTACAATCCAGTATCTGATTTCGGAATCTCTGTCTGATCATGATGTAATCTAATTGAAATCTTCCATTTAAGTAGTCAGTAAATATTAGCTGTTGTTTTATGCCAGAAGATGTTGCGAATACCTTGTCTTAAAGCTCCTTCGTGTCTGTCCTATGTATATTACAAGACAAGAGTTGGATGTAAGTTGGTATGCCGGCCGAAGTGGCCGTGCGGTTAAAGGCGCTGCAGTCTGGAACCGCAAGACCGCTACGGTCGCAGGTTCGAATCCTGCCTCGGGCATGGATGTTTGTGATGTTCTTAGGTTAGTTAGGTTTAACTAGTTCTAAGTTCTAGGGGACTAATGACCTCAGCAGTTGAGTCCCATAGTGCTCAGAGCCATTTGAACCATTTGTAAGTTGGTATATGCTTGATCGTTTGAATTTGTCTGTGGGTCTTTCGTGTGTTCTTAGTCCGTTTCTCTATTGCATTGTCTGAAGAAACGCAGTTCGTAGAAAACACCTGCAGACAAACTTACAAAAGGGCAGTCGTTTGCAAATGTAAAAAACTGATATGCAACTTACCTCAAAGAGAAATTGGATGTTCATCGGTGGATATTTTTGAATACTGATGGATGAGGGAAAATGCAGGATTGATCCTACCAAGAGTGACTAAAAATAGAATAAATGGTTGGGGACACAAAGAGAAATCAGCACTGGAGAATGCAGAAAGGCTTTATCACATTATATTTCTGCAAGAGGAGAGAAAAATGAGAAGATTAAGAATAAGGAGTAGCAGCCGCGGATAGCGAGTTCGGTCCTGGGAGTGAGAGGGGGAGGGGGGGGGGGGGTGGGGAGAAAAAGACTTAGAGGGGACACAGTTCGTAGTATATCGCTTTAACATTACATGAAAAGCATTTACCGAAAATTATGAGTTTTACCTGAGTCGTACACTTGTTTTACGGACTATAACAGTAACAAACTTCCACAATTTTGAATCTTCGTAACTTATACAGTATGTATACATGAAGTGTGCACGGACTGTTATCAGTAGGAGAGTGCTCTACCTGAAGCATCGTGTACCTGGGACATATGATGTTTTCTGGTAGCTGTTTCAGTATAGTGACAGCTTCTAGAATGGCACGAAATAGCATTCACTGAAGTCCGCCATGAATAGCGGCCGCCGTTTTCTACTGTTTTTGTTGTTGTTTGAACTGAGGTTCTTTTGTTTGCTTTATAATATATTACTTCTATTTAGAGGTTCTGTTAATTACTCAGAGTTTTATGGTGACAAAAATTCAGCACATTTCTAAAAACAGTCTCACACGGTTTGGACGGTTAAGCCCCACATCGTTAGTCGCCGACCATCTTCCACCTTGAAATAGAAGGTCTCTTTACTACGGTATATGTGATATTTGCAAACGACCTGGCTTTCTTTAACGTCTTATCAATTTCCCTTGTCAAGAAACTAGAAATTTGTGGCAGTTGCCCACAGCTTCTATTTCGAAATTTTTTTAACTTGTAACTGGTGTTTCGTAACACTACTTCTTAATTTGATTTCATTTACTGATTACAGGAATGCAGAAGGAGAAATAAAGTAACACAGAGACTACGATGGTGACTATAAAATAACGGGATTCGTGCTACCATAGAGTGAGCATGCGCCAAAGATTAACGACCAACAGCTGGGAAGCTTGAAGCCTTCTCAGTCAAATACGGAATCTCTGGTGTCTTACCCAAATCAATGTGACCCGGCCATCGTTTGTGTTAGAGCTGCCATTTTGTTTTGCCATACAGATGATGGAACTTGGAAGAAGCTGCTATTGAAACCTACGTGTTGCTAAAAGAAGTGTACGGCGAAGATGGCTTACTACAGAAATGAGTTTCTGAGTTTTAAGCATTTCCAAGAGGCCGAGAAGATGCTGAAGATTATTCAGCCCGGGCACGTCCTTCAACACCTCAGACTCATGAAAATGTCAAGAAAGTAGATAATCTGATTCGATCTGACCGATTGCTGAAACTGTAGGAACTGACAAAGAAAGTATAAGGCAAATTTTACATACAGTAATCAGTTAAACATTAGAAAAAAAGTGTACGAAACTAGTTCCGAAAATTCTCACTATCGAACAAAATGAAGCTCTTGAAAATATTTGTACTGACTATTTGAATATTACCGAAAAGGATCCTAATTTCTCGGAGAGAATGATATGACGAATCTTGGGTTTTCACTTTTGATCCATACCCTAAGCGCCAATCCATGCATTGTAAGGGTCCAACTTCACAGAGAGTGAAAGAAGCTCAAATGAGCAAATCAAGATTCAAAGCGATAATGATTGTTTTTTCCAATATTAATGGAATTGTGAATCTTCACTGAGTTCATGAAGTTCGGACTGTTACTCAGCATTACTTCCTTGAGGATCTTGCTCAACTCCGCGAGAAAAAAAGAAAAAAATCGACTAGAATTGTGGAAGAGCAAATTATAAGTTCTGCATCAACACAAGATACTGTATTGTGTGTTAAGATATTTCTGCCGAATTACAGCATCACAGTGTTAGGCCACACACATTATTCGCCTGACCTAGCACCAAGCGATTTTCATCTATTCCCCAAGGTCAAATTTGCATTAAAAGGAACAAGATTTCACTCCGTTGCAGCAGTGAAAGGAAAAGCGGCAAGCGTCATCGTAGAGTTCACAGAGGAAGATTTTCAGCAACGTTACTGTCTATGGAAAATTCACATAGAGCGTTGCAGGGATAGAGGAGGGGATTATATTGATGGTGAGCATACTAAGCATGTATGTTTTTTAAATAAAATGTTTTGTAGCAATGGTTCCTTTATTTCAGCCACACTTAGTATTAAATGCTTCATTCAGAGAGACGGCTTTTGAAGCTGACTGCTGAACTATTCTACCGCTGCCAACATACGCTATGTGATCAAACGCATCAGGACATTTGGCTGGAAATGACTTATACGTTCGTGGAACCCTCCATCGTTAATGCTGGAATTCAATATGGTGCTGGCCCACCCTTAGCCTTGATGACAGCTTCCACTCTCGCAGGCATTCGCTCAATCAGATGCTGGAAGGTTTCTTGGGGAATGTCAGCCCATTCTTCAGGGAGTGCTCCACTGAGGAGAGGAATCGATGTTGGTCGGGCAGGCCTGGCAAGAAGTCGGCATTCGGAAACATCCCAAAGGTGTTCTGTGGGATTCAGGTCAGGACCCTGTGCAGGCCAGTCCATAACATTATCGTGTAACCACTCAACCACAGGCCGTGCATAATGAGCAGGTGCTCGATCGTGCTGAAGGATGCAATCGCCATTCCAGAATTGCTCTTCAACAGTGGGAAGCAAGAAGGTGTTTGAAACAACATTGTAGGCCTTTGCTGTGAAAGTGCCACGCAAAACAACAAGGGGTGGAAACTCCCTCCATGAAACATAAGACCACACCATAACACCACCGTCTCCGAATTTTACTGTTGGAATTACACACGCTGGCAGGTGACGTTCAATGGGCATTCGCCTAACCCACACCCTGTCATAGGATCGCCAGATTGTGTACCGTGATTCGTCACTCCAAACAACGTTTTTCCGCTGTTCAATCGTCCAATGTATACGCTCCTTTCACCAAGTGAGGCATCGTTTGGCATTTACCGGCGTGATGTGTGGCTTTTGAGCAGCCGCTAACCAATGAAATCCGTTTCCTCACCTCCCGCCTAGCTGTCATAATACTTGCAGTGGATCCTGATGCATCTTGGAATTACTGTGTGATTGTCTGGGCATATGTTTGCCTATTACACACTACGACCATATTCAACTGTCGGCGGTCTCTGTCAGTCAACAGACGAGGTCGGCCTGTACGCATTTGTGCTGTACATGTCCCTTCACGTTTCCACTTCACTATCACATAGGAAACAGAGGACCTATGGATGTTTATGAGAGTGGAAATCTCGCGTACAGACGTATGACACAAGTAACACCCTGACCACGTTCGAAGTACGTGAGTTCCGCGGAGCGCCTGATTCTGCTCTCTCACGATATCTAATGACTACTCAGGCCGCTGATATGAAGTACCATGCAGTAGATGGCAGCACAATGCACCTAATACGAAAAGCGTAAATTTTCGGGGGTGTCCGGATACCTTTGATCACACAGCGTGCATTGCGCGTAAGGGACACTAAGATAAGATACGAGAAATTTGGGCTCATACGGAGAGATATAGACAGTCTTTTTGTTTCGCTCTATTTTGGAGTGGAACAGGAAAGGAATTGCCAAGTATTGGTAAGGGTACCCTCCGCCACGCATTGTACGTTGGCTTGCGGAGTATCACGCAGATGTAGATTTTCTCGACTAAAACACTTTTAAATTTTAATTATAATATTGGTACTACGTACATGACCATGTTGTGCCTTGGAACAGTTTTTCACATTTTGACGAAGCTTACTTTTTGAGGAAAGTTTTCTTGATTACATATAAAGACTGCTGCCTACTGCTATCATTTGAAAATGTAATACGTAAATATATTCAACTGCTATTATACGGGTTACTAAAGGCTGAAGTGTTGCAGGGTAAGCTGGCCGGTGTGACCGTGCGGTTCTAGGCGCTTCAGTTTGGAACCGCGTGACCGCTGCGGTCGCAGGTTCGAATCCTGCCTCGGGAATGGATGTGTGTGATGTCCTTAGGTCAGTTAGGTTTAATTAGTTCTAAGTTCTAGGGGACTGATGGCCATAGATGTTAAGTCCCATAGCGCTCAGAGCCATTTGAACCATTTTTGACATTATACGGTCATAACAGCATCTAACAGAGTCTGAATTCAGGTCAAGAAATAATATTCTTTTAAAATTATCTACTTCTACATCTACACCTACATGGCTACTCTGCAAATAAACCTTAAGTGTCTGGCAGTGGGTTCATCGAAACACTTACTCAATTCTCTAGCATTCCAGTCTCGGCCGGCCGGAGCGGTCGAGCGGTTATAGGCGCTACAGTCTGGAACCGCGCGACCGCTACGGTCGCAGGATCGGATCCTGCCTCAGGCATGGATGTGTGTGACGTCCTTAGGTTAGTTAGGTTTAATTAGTTCTAAGTTCTAGGGGACTCATGACCAAAGAAGTTAAGTCCCATAGTGCTCAGAGCCATTTGAACCATTTGAACCATTCCAGTCTCGTATAGCTCGCGGAAAGAACGAAAACCTATATCTTTCCGTACGAGCTCTGATTTCTCTTATTTTATCATGGGGATCGTTTCTTTCTGTGTAAGTCGGCGTCAACAAAATATTATCGCATTCGGACGAGAAATTTGCAGATTGGAGTTTTGTGAGAAGATTGCTCTGCAACGAAAAACGCCTCTGTTTAACGATGTTCATCCCAAATCCTGTATCATTTCAGTGACTGACACCCTCTCCGCTATTTCTATGAACTTTTTCGATGTACTCCATCAGGGTGGTACAGCATGAGGTTCTCTCATCTGCCGTGGGTCTTGTCTACTAAAAGGCAGAAACCGCGATCCACTCTGCCTCAGCAGCAACTACACGAAGCTGGCAGATACGCAACTAAATCAAACAATGCGGATTGTAATTGGCATAATCAAGTGCACTCCAGTATTCTGGCTACCTGCCTTCAGCCGCATTCAACCACCTAACGCAAGAAGAAAGAAAGTCCTTACGGAAGAATATAAGAATATCTGCAACAGCCAGCAGCTGCCATTTCATGAGAAAATACGTGCTAACCCAATCAATAGACTTCACTCGTGACATCACTCACTCATAACAGCTGACGAGCAATTTCCACGAAGCTTGGCTGAAATAATGGTCTAACAACACTCCACTACAGCTCAATAGCTTTCTCCAAGTCAATGGCAAACTGTGGGAACTTGATCTGCCCCAGAGGGCATGGACTACATTCAACATGATCCGGACTACATCTACATCTACGTGAATACTCTGCTATTCACAATAAAGTGCCTGGCAGAGGGTTCAATGAACCACCTTCAAGCTGTCTCTCTACTGTTCCACTCTTGAACGGCGCGCGGGAGAAACGAGCACTAAAATTTTTCTTTGCGAGCCCTGATTTCTCTTATTTTGTCTTGATGATCATTTCTCCCTATGTAGGTGGGTGCCAACAGAATGTTTTCGCAATCGATGGAGAAAACTGGTGACAAAAATGTCATGAGAAAATACCGTCGCAACGAAATGACTGCCACTGCAATTCACGTATTATGTCTGCGGCACTATCTCCCCTATTTCCCGATAAAACAAAATGAGCCGCCCTTCCCTGAACTTTTTCGATGTCATCCGTCAGTCCCGCCTGGTTCAAAGGGTTCAAATGGCTCTGAGCATTATGGGACTTAACATCTGAAGTCATCAATCCCCTACGACTTAGAACTACTAAAACCTAACTAACCTAAGGACATCACACACATTCATTCCCAACGCAGGATTCAAACCCGCGACGCGATTCCAGACTAGAACCGCTCGGCCACCGCGGCCAGCCCATTCCCACTTGGTGCGGATCCCACAACGCACAGCAGTACTCCAGAATAGGACGAACAAACGTGATGTAAGCAGTCTCTTTAGTAGACCTGCTGCACCTTTTAAGTGTTCTGCCAATGAATCGCAGTCTTTGGTATGCTCTACACACAACACTATCTATGTGATCGTTACAATTTAGGTTATTGGTAATTGTAATCCTTCAGTATTTAGTTGAATTTACAGCCTCCAGGTCTGTGTGACTTACAGCGTAATCTAAATTTAGTGGATTTGTTTTAGTACTCATGGATATAACTTCACACTTTCCTTTTTTCAGTGTCAATTGCCACTTTTCGCACCATACAGATATCTGATATAAACCATTTTCCAATTCGTTTTGGTCATCTGATGACTTTACAAAACGGTAAATGACAGCATTATCTGCACACAATCTAAGACGGCTACTCAGATTTTCTCCTGGGTCGTTAATATAGATAAGGAACAGTAGAGGGCCTACAACACTTCCTTGGGGAACGCCGGATATTACCTCAGCTTTACTCTATGACCTTCCGTCTATTACTATGAACTGTGACCTTTCTGACAGGAAGTCACGAATCCAGTCTCACAACTGAGGTGATATTCCATAGGCACGCAGGAACGGTGTCGAAAGCCTTCTGGAAATGTAAAAATATGAATCAATTTGACATCCCCTGCCGATAGCACTCATTAATTCATGGGTATAAAGAGCTATATGTGTTTTGCAAGAACGATATTTTCTGAATCCGTGCCGATTACGTGTAAATAAATCGTTTTCTTCGAGATACTTCATAATGTTCGAACACAGTGTATGTTCGAAAACCCTACTGAAAATCGACGTTAGTGATATGGGCTTGTAATTCAGCGCATTACTCCTACTTCCCTTTTTTGGTACTGGTTTGACCTAAGCGAGCGGTTGTATATAATTGCTAGATATGGAGCTATTGTATCAGCATACTCTGAAATGACTGGTATAGAATCTGGACCTGAGGCCTTGCCTAGCCATAGAAGATGTGGTGACCTGGTATGCAGACGGGGAAACGCTATCACAGTGCAGTGTATCTGTGGCTATCCAAGACAGACTGTCAGACACGCTGTTGAAAAGCACCCTCAAAATTCGTACCCTGGGAACCCTTCAGACTTCTTAAACACTACAGCAGATGTGGTAGATTTTAAAAAGTAATTGGTCTCTAAATTTGTAAACTGTGTCCACATCTTATTTGTATTTATAAAGTGATGTCTAATTGCCATTTTATTAATGGTAATACTAACTTCACTTTGACAGAACCTGTCAGTCACTCACCAATAGATTTGGGTCATATAAGCACAACACTTACTGCTCTGTGCACTTCTGCAGCAACTAAGCTCTTCCATGTTCCTCGCGCCTGATAGTTGTTTCTCGTCTTTTTCTGCATGCTAGGAAAGGACAACGTCCACTCACCAAGTGGGCAATGTCCACATATACCTCGGCCACGCTCCGCGTTGGACTTTATGCCTCTCCTGTGCCCAATTGCGCTGCTCACCGCGTTTCAGTCTCTCACTCTTCCCTTCTCGCTTACTGGCCGTCAGGAAATTCTCGTCCGCCCCCCCACGCAGCCAGAGGGTGGCCAAGGAGCCGCTAGCGTGGATGCCCATGCAAAGCTCTCTCGCGGAGTGGACCACAACGAGTCTCCAGAAACAACGGCACTGCCAGTGGTAAGTGAGGGGCTATTACACTACTAGCCAATACAATTGTTACACCAAGAAGAAATGCAGATGATAAACGGGTATTCATTGGACAAATATATTATACTAGAACTGACATGTGATTACATTTTCACGCAATTTGGGTGCATAGATCCTGAGAAATCAGTACCCATAACAACCACCTCTGGCCGTAATAACGGCCTTGATATGCCTGGGCATTGAGTCAAACAGAGCTTGGATGGCGTGTACAGGTACAGCTACCCATGCAGCTTCAACACGCTACCAAAGTTCATCAAGAGCAGTGACTGGCGTATTGTGACGAACCAGTTGCTCGGTCACCACCGACCAGCCGTTTTCAATTGGTGAGAGATCTTGAGAACGTGGTGGCCAGGGCAGCAGTCGAACATTTTCTGTATTCAGAAAGGCCCGTACAGGACATGCGTTAGTGCATTATCCTGCTAAAATGTAGGGTTTCGCAGGGATCGAATGAAGGGTAGAGCCACGGGTCGTAATGCATCTGAAATGTAACGTCCACTGTTCAGACTGCCGTCAATGCGAAAAAGAGGTGACCGAGATGTGTAACAAATGGCATCACATACCATAACGCCGGGTGATACGCCAGTATGGCGATGACGAATACACGCTTCCAATGTGCGTTCACCGCCATGGCACCGAAAACGGATGCGACAATCATGATGCTGTAAACAGAAAATGGATTCATCAGAAAAAAGTGATGTTTTGCCACTCGTGCACCCAGGTTCGTCGTTGAGTACACCATCGCAGGCGCTCCTGTCTGTGATGCAGCGTCAAGGGTAACCGCAGCCATGGTCTCCGAGCTGATAGTCCATACTGCTGCAAACGTCGTCGAACTGTTCGTGCAGATGGTTGTTGTCTTGCAAACGTCCCCAGACTGTTGACTCAGGGATCGAGACGTGGCTGCACGATCCGTCACAGCCATGCGGATAAGATGTCTGTCATCTCGACTGCTAGCGATACGAGGCCGTTGGCATCCATCACGGCGTTCCGTATTACCCTCCTGAACCCACAGATTCCATATTCTACTAACAGTCATTGGATCTCGACCAACGAGAGCAGAAATGTGGCGATACGATAAACCGCAATCGCGATAGGCTATAATCCGACCTTTATCAAAGTCGGAAACGTGATGGTACGCATTTCTCCTCGTTACACGAGGTATCACAACAACGTTTCACCAGGCAACGCCGGTCAACTGCTGTTTGTGTCTGAGAAATCGGTTCTAAACTTTCCTCATGTCAGCACGTTGTTGCAGATGTCGCCACCGCTTCCAACCTTGTGTGAATGCTCTGAGAAGCTAATCATTGCATATCACAGCATCTTCTTCCTGTCGGTTAAATTTCGCGTGTGTAGCACGTCATCTTCCTGGTATAACAATTTTAATGGCCAGTAACGTAGAATTAAAGTGAAGCTACACGCAGAGGGCCAGTACGGCCTTTAATTATAAAACGGCAGTGAGACTTGGTAGATATCCTAATGCGTCACTGCGGAACCTGGAAGAAATACACTGGTGTCCTAAATTAAAGCTACAAACCGCTAATTCTCTGTATTGGGTCTAATTTAGGGTACAATCATACAAAATGTCAACAGATGTCCGGATAATCGTGTTCTGCACGGAAGATGGCATTCTGGTTAACGGACAACCATGTCTACGATGACGTCAGGGCACCTATCAAACGGGGTAGTGTTTTCTGGGTAGCTCGACATCCAGTGCGGCACAAAGAAGACGCCTACTAGACTCTCTGCGCTGGAGAGCCATACCCCGAAGGAATGGCCGATCACCTGTGACTTCAGAAAGTGAGGACCGTTCTGTGGCTGCAGTAACACGACGGTACTGCCTTATTACTGCACGGCAGCTGGTATCTAATCTCACAGCATCCACTGGAAGTGTTGTATCGAGACAAACGGTGTGCAGAAGGCCTCGCCAGAGTAGCTTTTATTGTCGGAGACTTTCCTTGCGTGTATCTCTGACGTATCTTCACAGAAGGGAATCTCTAGAGTGGAGTCGTCAAAATACCACCTGGAGGTCGAACAGTGGGCCAAAGTTCTTTTCACAGATGAGTCCCAATTTGGTCTGGAGAGTGATTCTCGACGCATTCGAATCTGGAGGAAACGTGGAGCACGATTTCGGAATTCAAAGATTGTGGAAAGAGACCGATATCGAGGAGTATCCTCAGTGATGTGGGCAGGGATTATGTTGATCACTCGAACATCTCTTCATGAAATTGTACGGAAGAATCGACAAAGTTTAACTGCTGTCAGGTATCGTGACAAAACCTTAGGACCTCATGTGCAGTTATTGCGAGGTGGTGTGGGCGAAGACTTCGCACTGATCAACGATAATGCTCGACCTCATAGAGCACAGGTGGTTGATGTTTTCTTGAAACGGGAGAGACACTGCATGTATGGCGTGGCCTCCTCGCTCTCCCGATTTAAAGCCAATACTGTGCACTTCGGTCAGTTGTCGGAATGTGAGAGTAAATCGGTTAAGTTGGAAAAAACGAAGAACATTTTTGTCTAACGTTATGGATGCTGCACTTCTTTACGTTCTGTATTCTTTACATTGTTTTTACTTTACTATCACCTGTTTACACTGTTTTGTGACAAAATAAACACAACCTTAAAAATTTTTCGATTTGTTGCTTTTATTCTTGACACCAGTCTAGTTCCGGCCTTAGTAACCAGGTGCAAATCTGCTGCTGTGAATGCACGAAGGACCTATAGAAATGTTTCCATATGTAATGGATTAGGAAAGGGACGCGGGTAGAATAGATCAAACAAGTGAGAAAGGGATGATGTTGATTTTCTGCTGTTGCTTGCACAACTTCTTCAATATGAACTCCGGAGAAGACGTCGACGAGATGCTACATCCGTAAAACCATGTGACCAACAACTTCTCGCAAAAGTTCCTGTTACATCTGAACAACGTGATCCCGTATGCTGGCCTTCAGATTAGGTAGCGACCGAACGTGTTCCTGGTAAAAGTGTTCTTTTAGATATCCACAGAGCCTACATCACATGGATTCAGATCATGTGATCTTGTAGACCACACATCTGGAAAACGTGAAAGATTACACTAAGCAGGTCCTTCACTACACTAAACAGATTCTTCACTTCTGGTGGGGGGTATTTCCCCATCCTGCATGAAAAGAGTGGTTTCTGTTCAGGTGTGTTCTTCGAAAGTAGGAATCACGTGCTGTTCAAGGAGGTCTCGATAACGAGCACACGTCACTGTATATCTGACAAACCTCTGGGTGTATTCACTTCAAGTCGGCCGTGGTAGCCGAGAGGTTCTAGGCGCTTCAGTCAAGAACCGCGCTACTTCTACGGTCGCAGGTTCGAATCCTGCCTCGGGCGTGGATATGTGTGGTGTCCTTAGGTTAGATAGGTTTAAGTGGTTCTAAGTTCTAGGGGACTGATGACCTCAGATGTTTAAGTCCCATAGTGCTCAGAGCCATTTGAACCATTCCTTCACTTCAAAGAAAAACGGACCGAGAATAAAGCTGCTCGTGAATCCACACCACACAGTCACATATGGCGAGTGCAATAGCTTTCGTGCACAACAGGAGGTTTAACAATACACCAAACTCGACAGTTCTTTGCATTCACTACACCCTGTAGTATACAATGTGCCTCGTAACTCCACAGACTATTGCCCGGCCACAAGTCACCAATTTCGATCCTTGTCAGAAACCGAATATGAAATTGAGAACGTTGCTGTGGATTCTGAGTTTTCAGTTGCTGCACCATCTGGATCCTGTACAGGTACCAGTGTAATATAGACCGCAAAACTTTCAGTACTGTTGACCATGGGATGAACAATTCCCGTGACACTGCAAGAGCACTAGCACTAACCAGGGCACATGCTGCATGGTCAGTCACTGCAACATCAACGGCGTCAACCGTGATACGACGCCTTCCTATCCTGGTGCCACATCAGGCTCTCACATGTTTTCAAACTCAATTTTCTTTGAGTCATCTCTCTTCTGATTGGTTCCATTATCATCTTCTTGAAATCATTTACTGAAATAGAGCTTCTCCTCAGACCTTTAAGTCGGTGATATTCTTTCATTGCAGCACTGTAGTTGCTACCATTCAAATAAAACAGTTATCCTAACAGCAACCAGTCTGTTTCAGTGATAGCCCTACTATTCATTCAAGTTCCTCCCCCACGAACCATGGACCTTGCCGTTGGTGGGGAGGCTTGCGTGCCTCAACGATACAGAAAGTCGTACCGTAGGTTCAACCACAACGGAGGGATATCTGTTCAGAGGCCAGACAGACGTGTGGTTCCTGAAGAGAGACAGCAGCCTTTTCAGTAGTTGCAGGGGCAACAGTCTGAATTATTGACTGATCTGGCCTTGTAACAGTAACCAAAACAGCCTTGCTGTGCTGGTACTGCGAACGGCTGGAAACAAGGGGAAACTACAACCTTAACTTTTCCCGAGGGCATGCAGCTTTACTGTATGGTTTAATGACTATGGCCGAAGTAGAGAGGATATAAAATGTAGACTGGCAATGGCAAGGAAAGTGTTTCTGAAGAGGAGAAATTTGTTAACATCGAGTATAGATTTAAGTGTCAGGAAGTCTTTTCTGAAAGTATTTGTATGGAGTGTAGCCATGTATGGAAGTGAAATGAGGACGATAAATAGTTTAGACAAAAAGAGAATAGAAGCTTTCGAAATGTGGTGCTACAGAAGGATGCTGAAGATTAGATGGGTAGATCATACAACTTATGAGGAGGTATTGAATAGGATTGGGGAGAAGAGAAATTTGTGGCACAACTTAACTAGAAGAAGGGATCGGTTGGTAGGACATATTATGAGGCATAAAGGGATCACCAATTTAGTATTGGAGGGCAGCACGAAGGATATAAATCGTAGAGGGAGACCAAGAGATGACAAGAGATGAATACACTACACAGATTCATAAGGATGTAGGTTGCAGTAGGTACTGGGAGATGAAGAAGCTTGCACAGGATGGAGTAGCATGGAGAGCTGCATCAAACCAGTCTCTGGACTGAAGACCACAACAAGAACAACATGTCTTGTCAAATGGCAAGGTGGATATCATACCGCTATTCTATCGGTATATAGAGCCAGAGTTGCACCTAGAGCACAAAATTGAAACTGTTTTTTCCAGCGTATGTCTGTTCCGCAGTAATGCATAAGAGCATCTACCAAGTATCGCTGCTATATGATAATTACACCCTAGACTGGAACTCTGTTAGTAACTGCACTTTAATTATAGCCACCCAACAGAAAGGCGCCGCTTCACGCTGCACAAATTTCCATGTTTTGATAGGGACTGGTATTGACTGTAATACTGGAGATACGTTTTTTGTTTCTTAATCAACATAATGCTTAGGTATGCTAACTGATTTGAAATTATGTTAAAAATCTGTGTTATATTCATGTACTAATGTGAAACATTTGATCTATTCTTGTATCTACAAAATGGTTCAAAAGGCTCTGAGCACTATGGGACTTAACATCTGAGGTCGTCAGTCCCCTAGAACATAGAAGTACTTAAACCTAACTAACCTAAGGACATCACACACATCCATATCCGAGGCAAGATTCGAACCTGCGACCGTAGCGGTCGCGCGGTTCCAGACTGAAGTCCCTAGAACCGCTTGACCACCCCGGCTGGCCTTGTATCTACATTAGAGATCAAAAGAAAATAGGTAATAAATAAATAAATGCCGGCCGAATTGGCCGTGCGGTTAAAGGCGCTGCAGTCTGGAACCGCAAGACCGCTACGGTCGCAGGTTCGAATCCTGCCTCGGGCATGGATGTTTGTGATGTCCTTAGGTTAGTTAGGTATAACTAGTTCTAAGTTCTAGGGGACTAATGACCTCAGCAGTTGAGTCCCATAGTGCTCATAGCCATTTGAACCAAATAAGTAAATACTCGAATATCGTGGGAGAAACATTGAAGGAAATTCTGAGAACAGAGGACATTAAAAAAAAAAAAAGAACTGCAGAAGTAAGAGTAATTAGAGCGGCTTGTGTTTCTCCTTATTTCCTCCTACTCATCGAAAGACAACAATGAGAAGTTGGTTAGGCAAGTAGCAGATTCTGTATTTGAGGTGAGATTGACAAATTAAGAGTTTAAAGTAACGTACAGTAAAGAGACTGGTACTTCAAATCAAGAGGAAACAGGTCCGCGAAGTCTGGCTTTAGAAGTAGTCTCAAACTTCAGCTTGTTACTGGTCAGCAGCGGAAAGTAATTGAGTTTCGTAAAGTTCCAACCGACTTCTTGCTGTGCTTTAACAGGACAACTCCATGTCGAAAATAAAGAATCTTTTGCTGGACAATTTGTGCAGGCACGCTTTGATAAGAGAGCGATTCGAGCGCACAGAAGTCGCCCTCTTTGTCGGTTACGGACAGTAGTGACGCTTTCATTGCCCTTCCATAGCGGCAGCGGCTGCTGGGAGGCGGATGGGCGAGGCCGGGGCCGACGGCCGCACGTGCGGTGTCCTCAGACGGCAAAAGGGTGGACGCGAAGAAGAAGAGGGCGGGTTAGCGCGGAAGATGCGGCGCCAGATACGGGGAAGAGCCGGCGCGCTGGCGCACCGCAGAGAGACGGAGCGAGGAAGGAAGGAAGGTATAAGAGGGATGACTTCCTGTTTCGTCAACGTGATACCCTCTCTCTGTGCGGCCTTTACTTACACCCCCAGCCCCCCTCCCCCCGACTCTAGCGCCTCCCTCCATCCGGGCTGGCGCTACTGCAGAAGCGCCCGGCTCTAGCGAGTTTGCTTGCTCTTTTGCTAAGCCCTGTTAATACCTTCACTTGAGAGCCGGAGAGCGTTAATTAATAATTGCAGGCGGCAGGCAGGCAGTAGGGGGCGAAGACTGGGCAGAGAAGGGCAGGGTGGGGCAGGGGGTGGTTGGAGGGGGGATGCAGAGGGCGGGGGGGGGGGGGGGTGAGTCTCTCTGGCAAGGAGGAGGGCTGCCTCCTCCATCTCCTCCTGATTAAGCCAGACGCTGCGACGCACAAATTAAAGCCGTCAGCGCAAGACGGCGGCTCCACTACGCGCAGTGCGTGGCGCTCTGCGCCGTGTTGTGCGCGTGCGTGTGTGAGTGTGCCGGCTTGGCGCACCGGGCTTCCGCCCACTCGTCCTCCGCTGCACAGTGGCGAACCCCGGATTTTAATTACCACTTGTCACGTCCAGGTCGCCGTTCACGTTCACGGTCGGCCTGCTGCCCCCCGGCCGCTTCGTCACTAGACCCATTCTCACTAACCCGGAGTGACCCCCGCCTTCGTTGGTGGTGGAATCTGAATACTGACGCTACCTAACGATTTACGATACAACCAGTAACTCACATCCTCCACCTCCTGTTCTTTAAGGAATCAAACTCTCCTGTCTAAAACACCAACTTTTTCACGTATCTTAATAATTAGAACGTCATTTCTCCTGTGTATTGTGTGGAACACAAATGGTTGATAAGTGGGGAGCTGGGTTCCTTTGAGTGACACAGTTGGGGCGAAGATCTTTACTTAAATAAAATAAGAACAACAGGCTGCAACGGAGCTTCTGACGTATCTTCATCTTCTGTAGCGGGACCATGACTGCAGCCTCCACTGTAAGCTCTAACAGACTTTCCCGAGAAAGACCAAGAATGCTTTCTGAAATACACTACTGGCCATTAAAATTGCTGCAACACGTAGATGACGTGCTCCAAACGCGAAATTTAACCGGCAGGAAGAAGATGCTGTGATATGCAAATGATTAGCTTTTCAGGGCATTCACACAAGGTTGGCGCCGGTGACGACACCTACAACGTGCTAACATGAGGAAAGTTTACAACCGATTTCTCATACACAGACAGCAGTTGACCGGCGTTGCCTGGTGAAACGTTGTTGTGATGCCTCGTGTAAGGAGGAGAAATGCGCACCATCACGTTTCCGACTTTGATAAAGGTCGCATTATAGCCTATCGCGATTGCGGTTTATCGCATCGAGACACTGCTGCTCCCGTTGGTCGAAATCCAATGACTGTTAGCAGAATATGGAATCGGTAGGTTCAGGAGGGTAATACGGAACTCCGTGCTAGATCCAAACGGCCTCGTATCACTAGCAGTCGAGATGACAGGCATCTTATCCGCAAGGCTGTAACGGATCGTGCAGCCACGTCTCGATCCCTGAGTCAACAGATGGGGACGTTTGCAAGACAACAACCATCTGCACGAACAGTTCGACGACGTTTGCAGCAGCATGGACTATCATCTCGGAGACCATGGCTGCGGTTACCCTTGACGCTGCTCAAATGGTTCAAATGGCTCTGAGCACTATGGGATTTAACATCTATGGTCATCAGTCCCCTAGAACTTAGAACTACTTAAACTTAACTAACCTAAGGACCTCACACAACACCCAGTCATCACGAGGCAGAGAAAATCCCTGACCCCGGACCCGGGAACCCGGGCGCGGGAAGCGAGAACGCTACCGCACGACCACGAGCTGCGGACCCTTGACGCTGCATCACAGACAGGAGCGCCTGCGATGGTGTACTCAACGACAAACCTGGGTGCACGAATGGCAAAACGTCATTTTTTCGGACGAACCCAGGGTCTGTTTACAGCATCATGATGGTCGCATCCGTGTTGGCGACATCCCGGTCAACGCACATTGGGTGCGTATATTCGTCATCACCATACTGGCATATCACCCGGCAAGATGTTATGGGGTGGCATTTGTTACACGTCTCGGTCACCTCTTGTTTGCATTGACGGCACTTTGAACAGTGGACGTTACATTTCAGATGTGTTACGACCCGTGGCTCTACCCTTGATTCGATCCCTGCGGAACCTTACATTTCAGCAGGACAACGCACGAACTCATGTTGCAGGTCCCGTACGGTCCTTTCTGGATACAGAAAATGTTCGACTGCTACCTTGGCCAGCACGTTCTCCAGATCTCTCACCAATTGAAAACGTCTGGTCAATGGTTGCCGAGCAACTCGCTCGTCACAATACGCCAGTCAGTACTCTTGGTGAAGTGTGGTGTCGTGTTGAAGCTGCATGGACAGATGTACCTGTACACGCCATCCAAGCTCTGTTTGACTCTATGCCCAGGCAGTTATTACGGCCAGAGGTGGTTGTTCTAGGTACTGATTTCTCAGGACCTATGCACCCAAATTGCGTGAAAACGTAATCGCATGTCAGTTCTAGTATAATATATTATTCCAATGAGTACCCGTTTATCATCTGCATTTCTTCTTGGTGTAGCAATTTTAATGGCCAGTAGTGTTGATATACTTACATGTGGCCGACCTCTATTTTCTGGCAGCCACCATAGGAGGCATGAGGGGAAGGGGCAAACTGATTTGAGGAAGCCGACAGTTTGTCAGCTATTGAAACAACTCACTACTACAGATATAAAATTTCAAAAGCCCAATTTGCGTAAGTTGTTTAATTCTGAATTTTAAGAGTCTACAAAAATTTGTTACTTGAATTAAAATTCCTTAAAGGGCTTAAATAATGTAGAGGGGAGAGCTATGGCTTGAAGGCTTATAAGATCGCCAAGCGATACTGATTACCCAAGCTTCCTAAAGCCTCAGTTCCAGTGAAGAACCAAAGAAACTGGTACGCCTGCCTAATATCGTACAGGGATCCCGCGAGCACGCAGAATTTCCGCTACACGACGTGGCAAGGACTCGACTAAAGTATGAGGTAATGCTGGAGGGAACTGAACCCATGAATCTTTCAGGGCTTCCGTAAATCCGTAAAAGTACGACGGAGTGGAAATCCCTTCTGAACAATGCGTTGCAAGGTATCTCAAATATTCTCAGTAATGTTCATGTTTGGGGAGTTCGATGTGCAGCGGAGATGTTTAAACACAGAAGAATGTTTCTAGGGCCACTCTGTGCCAATTATAGACGTGTGGGGTGTCTCATTGTCCTTCTGGAACTGCCCAAGTCAATCGGAATGCACAATGGACATAAATGGATGCAGTGGATCACATAGGATGCTTACATACCTGTCACCTGTCAGAGTCGTATGTAAACGTATCAGGAGTCCCATATCACTCAACTGAAGGCCCCTCACACCATTACAGAGCCTCCACCAGTTTGAACAGTTCCCTGCTGACATGCAGGGTCCATGGATTTTGTCTCCGTACCTGTTCACGTCCATATGCTCAATACAATTTGAAACGAGACTCGTCCGACCAGGCAACACGTTTCTTGTCATCAACAGTGCAATGACGGTGTTGACGGGCCCACGCGAGGCGTAAAGCTTCGTGTCGTACAGTCATCAAGGGTACACGAGTGGACCTTCGGCTCCGAAAGCCCATATTGATGATGTTTCGTTGAATGGTTCGCACGCTGCCACTTGTTCATAGCCCAGCATTGAAATCTGCAGCAATTTGCAGAACGGTTGTACTTCTGTCACGCTGAAGGACTTTCTTCAGTTGTCGTTGGTCCCGGTCCTGCAGGATCTTTTTCCGGCTGCAGCATTGTCTTAAATTTAATGTTCTACCGGATTCCTGATATTCAAGGTAAACTCGTGAAGTAGTCGTACGGGAAAATTCTCACTTCTTCGCTACCGCGCAGATACTGTGTTCCATCGCTCATGCGCCGTCTATAACACCACTTATATGTTGACAACTGCCATTGTAGCAGCAGTAACGGATCTAACAACTGCGTCAGTCACCTGTTGTCTTATGTAGGCGTTGCCGACCCCAGCGCCCTATTCTGCCTGTTTAATTGTCTCTGTATGTGAATGCGTATGCCTATACCAGTTTCTTTGGCACTTCAGTAAATAAGAACGGAACGCCAAGAATGAAGCGCACAGATTAAAAAGGATTGAATAAGCAATAACGGAAATAAAAGAAAGATTCAAGACTGGGATTAAAATTAAAGACGAAAGGATATCAGTGAAAGCGAAGGGGAATTACAGGATCTGTGGAATGGAATGAACAGTCTAATGAGTAAAGAATACTAGCAGAGTAAATCGAAGACAGTCGAAAGAAATGAGAAGTAGCAGAAATGGGAACAGTGAAAAACTTACTACCATGATACCTCATCACGATGTAGAAGAAGTTAAGGATTTCGGCTACCTAGACAACATAATAACCGACGACGGAAGGAGTAAGGAGGACACAATAGTCAGACTAGCACTTGCAAAAAGGGCATTCCTGGCCAAATGGCTCTGAGCACTATGGGACTCAACTTCAGAAGTCATCAGTCCCGTAGACTTAGAACTACTTAAACCTAAGGACATCACAAACATCCATGCCCGAGGCAGGATTCGAACCTGCGACCGTAGCAGCAGCGCGGCTCCCGACTGGAGCGCCTAGAACCGCTCAGCCACCGCGGCCGGCATTTCCTGACCAAGAGAAGTCTACTACTATCAAGCATAGGTCGTAATTTGAGGAAGAAACAAACTTCTGAGAACATACGTTGGGAGCACAACGTTATATGGCAGTGAAAAATGGACTGTGGGAAAATCGGAACAGAAGTGAATTGAAGCATTTGAGATTGGGTGCTATAGAAGAATGTTTAATATTAGAAGGACAGATAAGGTAACGATTGCGGACGTCTTGTTCAGAATCTGCGATGAAAGAAATATATGGAAAACACTGACCAGAAGAAGGAAAAGATAATAGGGACATTCGTTCAGCCATCATGGAATAACTTCCATGGTTGCAGCATTTGAGATTTTGGTGCTGCAGAAGAATGTTGAGTATTATATGGACTGACAAGTTAACTATTGAGGACTTTTGCGCAGTATCAGCGAGGAAAGGAATATATGGAAAACACTGACCAGAAGAAGAGAAAGATAATAGGACATTCGTTAAGCCATCACGGAGTAATACAGGGAGCTGTAGAGGGTAAAAACTGTAGAGGAAGACATAGACTAGGCTATACCCAGAAAATGATTGAGAACGTAGGTTTGTAACGCCGGAAATGCATATCCTCCTATTTCCATCGATTGTACTAAAATTTTTTTTCCTTATTTTGTTACCCGAAGATATGACATCTCTGTGTCTTTGTATATTGTAATTGTTTTACTATTTGTATATATAAATATATATATGTATATACACCGTATATATATATATATATATATATATATATATATATATATATATATATACAGGGTTATTACAAATGATTGAAGCGATTTCACAGCTCTACAATAACTTTATTATTTGAGATAGTTTCACAATGCTTTGCACACACATACAAAAACTCAAAAAGTTTTTTTAGGCATTCACAAATGTTTGATATGTGCCCCTTTAGTGATTCGGCAGACATCAAGCCGATAATCAAGTTCCTCCCACACTCGGCGCAGCATGTCCCCATCAATGAGTTCGAAAGCATCGTTGACGCGAGCTCGCAGTTCTGGCACGTTTCTTGGTAGAGGAGGTTTAAACACTGAATCTTTCACATAACCCCACAGAAAGAAATCGCATGGGGTTAAGTCGGGAGAGCGTGGAGGCCATGACATGAATTGCGGATCATGATCTCCACCACGACCGATCCATCGGTTTTCCAATCTCCTGTTTAAGAAATGCCGAACATCATGATGGAAGTGCGGTGGAGCACCATCCTGTTGAAAGATGAAGTCGGCGCTGTCGGTCTCCAGTTGTGGCATGAGCCAATTTTCCAGCATGTCCATATACACGTGTCCTGTAAAGTTTTTTTTGCAGAAGAAAAAGGGGCCGTAAACTTCAAACATTGAGATTCCACAAAACACGTTAACCTTTGGTGAATTGCGAATTTGTTGCACGAATGCGCGAGGATTCTCTACCGCCCAGATTCGCACATTGTGTCTGTTCACTTCACCATTAAGAAAAAATGTTGCTTCATCACTGAAAACAAGTTTCGCACTGAACGCATCCTCTTCCGTGAGCTGTTGCAACCGCGCCGAAAATTCAAAGCGTTTGACTTTGTCATCGGGTGTCAGGGCTTGTAGCAATTGTAAACGGTAAGGCTTCCGCTTTAGCCTTTTCCGTAAGATTTTCCAAACCGTCGGCTGTGGTAGGTTTAGCTCCCTGCTTGCTTTATTCGTCGACTTCCGCGGGCTACGCGTGAAACTTGCCCGCACGCGTTCAACCGTTTCTTCGTTCACTGGAGGCCGACCCGTTGATTTCCCCTTACAGAGGCATCCAGAAGCCTTAAACTGCGCATACCATCGCCGAATGGAGTTAGCAGTTGGTGGATCTTTGTTGAACTTCGTCCTGAAGTGTCGTTGCACTGTTATGACTGACTGATGTGAGTGCATTTTCAAGTACGACATATACGCTTTCTCGGCTCCTGTCGCCATTTTGTCTCACTGCGCTCTCGAGCGCTCTGGCGGCAGAAACCTGAAGTGCGGCTTCAACCGAACAAAACTTTATGAGTTTTTCTACGTATCTGTAGTGTGTCGTGACCATATGTCAATGAATGGAGCTACAGTGAATTTATGAAATCGCTTCAATCATTTGTAATAGCCCTGTATATATATATATATATATATATATATATATATATATATATATCGATGTACGAGGGCCGTTCAGAAAGTAACCTCCGGTTGATTTAAAAAAATACACCAAGTTAAATAAAAATATTTTAATATATACATCTTACAACTACATCTTTGCACTATTTTTCCACATAGTCTCCATAGCGATTGAGGCACTTATCGTATCTCTTCACAAGCTTTGAAATTCCTTCTGCATAAAAATCACCCGCTTATGCCTGGAGCCAGCCTGTGACCGCATCTTTGAGCTCTTCGTCGTCATCAAACCACTGTGACCCGAGCCATTTCTTCAAATGCATGAAGAGGTGATAATCACTTGGCGCCAGGTCTGGGCTGTAAGGTGGAGGGTTGATAACATCCCACTTGAAGGACTCAAGAAGGGCCGTTGTTCTGCGAGCAGAGTGAGGACGGGCGTTATCGTGAAAAAAAACGATACCTGAAGTCAGCATACCACGGCGTTTGTTCTGTATAGCCCGTCGTAACTTTTTTATTGTTTCACAGTACACGTCTTGATTAATGGTCGTACCACGTTCCATGAATTCAACCAACAACACCCCTTTGGCATCCTAAAACACCGTTGCCATCAGTTTTCTGGCAGAAAAATCTTGCGAGGCTTTTCTTGGTTTGGTAGGCGAATTTGAATGTGCCCACATCTTTGATTGTTCTTTTGTCTCAGGGTTCACGTACTTAATCCAGGTTTCGTCACCGGTCACGATTCTGTTTAACAATGGTTCTCCTTCGTCCTCATAACGTGACAGAAAGTCTAATGCAGAGGCCATTCTTTGAGTTTTGTGGTGGTCGGTAAGAAATTTGGGCACCCATCGTGCACAGAACTTACGGTAACCCAATCTTGCTGTCACTATCTCGTACAAGAGAGTCTTAGAAATCTGTGGAAAACCAGTAGACAACTCCGACATTGAGAAACGTCGATTTTCACGAACTTTTGCATCAACTGTATGAACGAGTTCGTCAGTCACCAATGATGGTCTACCACTCCTCTCTTCATCATGAACGTTTTCTCGTCCACTTTTAAATAAACGTACCCATTCACGGACAACTCCTTCACTCATAACTCTTGGTCCATACACGGCACAAAGCTCACGATGAATAGCTGCTGCAGAATATCCTTTGGCTGTAAAAAACCTTATGACAGCACGCACTTCACATTTGGCGGGGTTTTCTATTGCAGCACACATTTCAAACTGCCACAAAAACTAAACTAAACTAGCGCAGGTACGACGTTCACTCGACCACGGCTTGATGCCGACTGACCTGTTGAGTGCGTGAACGCACAGATGGCGTCGCTTCTCCCCCCACAACCCGCACTGTGACCAATCGGAGGTTACTTTCTGAACCGCCCTCGTATAACTTGTTTGTTTTGTAAATATTATTTGTATTTTTACGCTGGCTCTGGCCTAGGGAAAACTACGCCATCGAACGATTACATCGATAGGTCGTGTGGAAAACCAAAGTGTTTAGGATCTTTGGTAGTGTTAACTCTGCCGCATGGAGCGCGGGCAGAGAGGGTCTGGCTGGAGAAGGGCGGTGGAGCAGGTGTGTTGTGGGACGCTCCCGCGAGTTGCCGCGCTTTCGGGGTTTGGCAGCATGTAATTGCGCTCGACTTGCTATAATAGTTTCTGACACGGTGTCGCGGACGGGAAGCATTAGCTGGCGCACATCAAGAACCCGTTTCGCCTGGTGACCGTGTCTATAAGAAGGCGCGCCAACATCCAGCTTCTGCAACAGCAACGGCCGACAGTGAATGACTGTCGCCACCTCCAAGATCGACGACAGAAAATCTTCAATCAACCAACAAGGAAGACTAAAAGCACGTAATCTTATAGAACTGTATGGCCGACCTCAGCTTTTCAAACTGTTGCATCACAAAAATACAGCAACTTAGCATGAACCTTTGTTGCTCATTGTCCCAACTGCATTACCAAGCAAGGTCCCTTCCTTTTCCGAAATGAACCCGAGTGTCGTTGAAATTCACACGCCAGCATTAAAGTAATATCATTCGATTTCACTGCTTTAATTTCAAAGTTCAGTTAAAGTATTTCTAGCTGGCTACAATATCTAGATTACACAAGCAGAAATTAAGAGTGCGAGTTTTGTTACCATATTTTAGCTTACCTGTGACTGCAGCTCAGCTTGGTACATACTAAATTTTACTATTGTTAATTGTTCAGAATCATTTAATTCAAGTTCAAAGTTAAATCTCTTATTTCTAAATTGCGTAGGTTCAAGTAGCTTTTGAAATTATTGTTGAGGTAGCCCAAGACTAACCTTATTTTATTGAATTTCGTAGTGCTTCAGAAACAAAGTTCACTATTAATTTCAGTCACTAAATTAACTTTCAATTTTCCGGTTTTATTAATTCTTCTGCTAAATTAAGTCAGAGTGTAGCGAAATTTATTACTTCTGACAAACATTCAGTTTTCACACAACACGTGTCAACCTGGAGTTGCCACGCTTTTAGTGCTAATTATATGTGCATTAATCTTTCATTTTCAGTTATTTTAGTAGTTGTCCGTAGGACTGGAAACTGTAATTTCCCCAAATCTCAAATATCTAATTAACGCCAATTAATTGTTAACGTAACGACCGCACATTTACTTTCTTTATTAATTTTACCCTTTTCTCAAAATTACTCTCGACCAATTTCATTTGCATTTTTCCTTTCATTTAGATGTAACCCTTTCCTCCCTCTTTACCGACAAATTAACTTCGGTGATGATTGCTTTTCCCAAATTTCCATTAGGTGCACGCGGTTTAATTTTTCACTGTCATTAAGATGGATAAGCGAGGGGGGGGGGGGGGGGGGGGAGGTTACAGGTTGCTAGTGCTACTCTGAGATGAAGAAGTTGGCATAGGAGAGAAGTTCTAAAAAAAGAACCACCATGACCTATCGGTGTACTCTGTCCCCTACACGAGCTCACAAATGGAATAGCAGTTAGTGGCGAAAGAGGAAACTTTAGTGATACATAATGCACCCTCTGCTATTCACCACAATATGGATGTAGGCTGAAATTATGATACAGAGAAATTATGAAATAGATTAATTATGGTAGGACGTTACGAAAGTACTTCCCAGTACGATCGTGATGGTTTCCATCATATCGCCCTCTATCGAAGTTCGGAAAGTACTTGATGCTCATGTATTACCCCCATGACACTACTAGTAACGGGACCATGTCCGCATTTACGATCGTCAGTGAGCGAGGATGTTCGATACAGATGAAAATATGATATGGTCAATCATTCCGTCATTCGTTCGCTCACATTCTTCCGAGTGCGCAAGTCAGTCCGTTCTAAGTTCCAAATTATGAATTAGTCGCATACTTCCATTGGCATTCACTAACGATTTTTCTAATTTCACTACGAACTTCAGTTCGGTAATCAACTAACTCATTCGTCAGAAAGGATAAAAAAATCACAGCATCTGGTTCCGTTGACGACACCTGAATACTATTGATGAGCCATTTTGTTTAATCGATTGATCTGAGATAGGTAAATATCTTGGATGTATAATCCGGAGGGCTCATCAAGATAACAAACAATTAATGCAATACTCGAGACAGAGGATCGACTATAGAAACAGAGAAATGTTTTTATCCAGGAACAACGCAAGGTGGTCAAATCAGAAGGACTGTGTACATGAGAACTTTGAAAAGACGGGACCAAATCAGTAAGTTTGGCTTTGAAAAGTACTAGAATCTAGGACGCTCACTTCACAAGTAGATAAACCAATAACCTGGAGAAGTTATAGAGTTTCTCACAACCGAGATCCTTGAGGAGAACCATTTACAAACTACACTTAATTTACGATTGCAGTATGGCATAATACAGTATATTTCGTACTTAATTTGGCATATAACAGGTCACCAGAGATCTAATAATGGTAATTAACTAATGCATAACCTATAAATCAGGACTTCCTCCGACTAAAATTTGGAGTTGTAAACTTTACGATGGTTTAGTTACAATGTAACATTTCCCCCTTTTAGTGTTCAAGGGTTAGTAAGTACAGAGCACAGTGCTAGAATTGTGACCAAGTAGAATGAAGCCAGTCCAAGACCTACATTTCAATGGACATTACCGCTCACAAGTTCAGTTATAGCAATCTTAATCCATGTAGTCGGGGTGTAGAACTCTCATAGAGGTAAATGTGGAAAGATTAACTGGTGTGTCCTTGTGTTTAATACCCACCCTATGTCTTTGTTTTGATACGAACTTTGGCTGATTAATATCCATTTCAATACACATACGTAATAGTAAACAAGCGATGTCAGTTAAGTAACTCAGAACGAATATAAATATATAAATACAGATATTATTTATTTTATAAGCTTTTCAATCCTAGAGGTTCAAATTTGCATTCATCCTAGTCATAGCTACTGCTATGCCGTTTTTGTTATGGCCATTGTCATATTGGATTGTTTCTCATGATACCCACTAAAATTTTGACGTCTCTCTATACGACACTATCTTATTCACACATTACTGTTTTCAGCATTTGAACTACTTTAGTCAGAAGTATAATTCTTCAGCAAGTTCTTATTTCCGCCCTTCCACCCGTATTGGGAGTTAATATTCTTTCTGTTTGTAGTATCACGCATCGATGCCATCCTACTGGTGTATCATTGTTGACAACGGAATCGGAGGTTTCCGTCCAGCTCCAATAGCAGTCGTGCGCGATCCAGTGGACCCACTGGAGCATGCAAGCTGAGCTGTGCCTATAGCGGCTGTTGACTGCGAACACCCTCTGCTGCCAAAATACAAGACGGCCGGTGGCAGAGACATGGGCCACCTTGCGCTTGGACTCACTATGCTGTGACACCTTCGTTCGTGATTCATACTTGTTGAGATTGAGATAGCTGCTCCTGCAATATTTTTAATTAGGCTTCGTTCACTTGGAGAAGTACAACGACAGTTGCTGCACCATTCTGTAGCCCACCTTTCGCTACCGTTGTGTACGAAGTCATACATAATACTCTCATGTTACTAGTACTTTATTCTACGAGTATGTCCACCTTGTATTTTACATTCTTTTCTGTTCCCTGTAACGCTACTCTTCTAAATTCTGACTTCCTACACTCGCCTCCATCAGCGCATAGACTGCACGAAAACGTACGCATGCTGGACTCAAAATTCTCATTGTCAATAAAACAATGCTCGACGACGGTCTGTCAAGTTACCGAAGAACACTCCCTGCTGCTTCCTTTATTCCATACTAGCACGCGTGTGTCGTAGGAAAAGAAGCAAAAATATATTGGCTAAAATTTTAATAATTTTATGTAGACTGATTACTAAATTTCTCACCTAACTTCCAGAGAATAAAGATGACTGAGAACTATGTATTTAGAACATGACAAGTAATTCTACAAGTCAGGAACTATTTTTAATGTAGGATATTGTTCAGTTGCCTGCACGACGACCTGCTCAAGTGGACGCACTTTTAGCCTGACCGCCTGCAGGGAACCTTTAAACCAGGGAACTGTGCACATTTATTTCCTACACATAACTGCTGTCAACAGCGTGTCTAACGAAGTTCGTGAGCCCACGGGTAGGACTGGAGTTCCACGGGAAGTTGAGTAAAAACCTCCATACACATATGGAGAAGTCTTGAGACGTGTCAGCCGCAAGAAGTCTGTTGGAATTATGTATTCATCACCCTTACAAAACCAATTAAGACTGGCATGGTTATGTTTGCGTCAAGCTGTGACTACTGCATTTATTAATAACAGTTACTTAAAAACGGATATGAATCTATTACAATGTGATGTTGTCACTATAATAAAATTTCCAGAATAAATTTTCTTTTGTCAACCGAACAGTAGGGCCTTTCTTCTATCAACAGAACCAAGGTGAAGTCACATTATCTTATATTCAATCAACTACAGAGTGTTTTTTTTCTTTTAATTGCTCCGTGGAACTGAGCAGAAAGAGATATAGTAAACATAGTGAGGCAGTGAGCACGTTATTTTGCGCTCCTTGCGGTGCCACGCTGTACTATTATGAGCCATTTTTTCGAAAGTCATTCTGTGGCTGATTTGAAAGTGTAGTAGTACATTTGCGAACTTGTAATAAAAGCTATTGCCGAATGTCTTTCCGAAGTCACTCGTCTACTCAGCGTGTGACTGCACTCTGCAAAAGAATAAAACAACGAATATTACTTATTTCAAGTGGGTCCTATACAAATATGTTAACTGTTAATAATTTTGTACATAAAGAACACCTAAAGAACTTTCGCATGTTTACTTTTGCATGACGATGTGAATTTATTGTTTTACCCATGGTTTCGTAATTTGTTTACGCACCGTCATGTACCATGCCCCTTGTTTTCAATTCCGAGAACATGGTGGAGAATTTTTCAATTTGTTTCACTCTGATAGCTTAGCCATTTAGCATTCTCTGCATATGAGTCAAACTGGGTAACACGTCGTGAAAACGTGATGTCATTTTGATGCCACACGCTGTATCGGAGAAGGAAAAAAAATAATGATCGTACGGTTCACAACACATGAGGCGAACAGCAACAGTACGAATTCATGTGGAACTTTTGCAGCGAAATGACCAGCCCTCGATTATCACGGCTGTTAGACGTGTGAACAGAGAGAGCTGAGCGAGGTGTTTTTGACTGAAACAAAGTCTCACGTCTGTGCACTGCCTGTATCTGAAATTGAGAGATAGGGATGCACTAATAATGGGCTGCACCTTAATAGGAGGGGGAAGATTTGCTGAGCATGTTGCCGAAAGTAGGGGGTGTGGGCACAAGCACACAACACAAAATACCTGTCATTACTGTAATCAAAGTGGTACGTTTTTTAGATTAGAGTCTGGTTACAGACAGAGAGTACTGCAAGAAATTAGAGCAGTACAAGACCGTAATACGTGTAGTAGTATCTGGAAAAATAAAACTAATTTGTTTCATCATAACATTAGAGGGTTGAGAAACGATGCAGTTGAGCTTATTTTATGCCTCCAACATTTGTAAATATCTGAAGTTACAGCCGTTTTGAGCCTCACTGAACACCATGTAACCACAGGGATGGAGAAGTTAAATATCGAAGATTACACTTTTGCATCATCGTATCGTAAAGACGGATTAAGGAGGAGCTGCAGCACATGTAAAAGATGGAGACAAAGACAAAGTATTGAAACAATCAATTTTTCTTTTGATCAGAACCTAGAAGAAAGTGCTTGCGAGTTGTAACTACAGAATATTTCTCCGATAATTGTAACTGTCTACAGAGCTCATCTGGAAGACATTCAGCTACTTATGAAATCTCGATTCATTGCTGAGCAATCTGTCAGACTCCCACTCACGTGCACCAATATAGTATCTCAGTGATTGACAACAAATTTTTATACAGCGCTCGGGCTGAAACAATTAATGTGTACCCATTTGGTAATGGATCATCCCATCACGATGCACAGTTGATGAAAATAAACAGTGAGGCACTTTACAACTCCGAGGCGAGTTCATATGAAGCAGTGATACATGTTAATGAGAGCAGGATTCATTGTTTTAAGACTAAGCTGAAAGGGATGTTATGGGATGAGGTATACGTAGAAAGAGATGCTAATGTCAAATTAAATTTACTCCACAGTAAATTTGAGACAATATTTGAAATTTGTTGCGCTAAAATCTTGTCCGAAAGATCCATTAAAAAAAAACATGTAAGCAGTGGGTAACTGAGGGAATTAAAATCTCATGTAACAGCAATAGGGAAATTTTGTAAAGGCCTGAGTAAGTCAAGTTCCGACATTATTTGCATACCGCAGAAAATGCTGTAATATTTTAGGGAAAGTCTCTAAAATGTTCAGAAATATACATGTATTAACAGAAATAAAAAATGCAGATCATAAGTTTAAAACTAAATGGGACGTTATTAAACGGGAGACAGGACAGCCAGTGAGTGTCCAAGATTCCTTAACAGTTAGACAAAGTGACAACGTTGCGAGTGGTGGTCCACAAGTTACCACTATTTTTAACAATCACTTTCTAAACGCAGCAGCAAGTATGGGATTGAATGGTTCAATTGAAGAAGCAAAGTAATATGTCAAAAATGTCATTCCACAAAACTTTAAGCGACTAGAAATAAATGCTATTATAAAAGTTCTATAAAATCGAAACTTCTTGTGAGACTGATGGAATTTCAAATAGAATTCTGAGAAGTCGCTCCTACTTAAAAGACACGTTGTTCGTAATATATACGATGGATCACTGGCACAGGGAATTTTTCCAAACATGGCTCTGAGCACTATAGCACTTAACATCTATGGTCATCAGTCCCCTAGAACTTAGAACTACTTAAACCTAACTAACCTAAGGACATCACACAACACCCAGTCATCACGAGGCAGAGAAAATCCCTGACCCCACCGGCAATCGAACCCGGGAACCCGGGCGTGGGAAGCGTGAACGCTACCGCACGACCACGAGCTGCGGACTAATTTTTCCAGACAGGTTAAGATCTGCAATTATTAAACAGCTTCATAAGAAAGGTGATTGGACAGGCTTAAACAATTATCTTCCAGTTTCCTTACTGACATCGTTTTCCAAAATGTTCGAAAAAGTATTGTACTCAAAAGTAGTCACACACTGGAAACAACAATTTACTTATTGTAGACTATCACAGTTTCGATTCCAGAACGGTTGATCGATTGAAAATGTTATTTATACATTCACTCATAAAACAGCACAGCCCTAAATAATAATATGTCGCCAGCATGTATTTTTTATGATCACTCCAAGGCCTTGTATTGGGTAGATCATGACACTGTCTCGTTCTCAAAAAAACAAAAAAAACCTCAAGCTTAATAAAATTGATGACCTTGCACATAAACGGTTTGAATGATACATGACATTTAGAATGCAAAAAGTTGTGCTGAATAATTCATAAAATGCTGGAGAGGTAGAAAATTTTGGTGACGGGTAAAAAACACAGGAGGAGTCTCACAGGGTTCAGTTTTGAGTTTATTTCTGTTCCTTGTATTTATGAATGACCTTCCACTCAATATTCAACAAGCAAATTTGTTACTTGCTGCAGATGATACTAGTGTTATAATAAAGCCCATTAGAGAGAAAGCAACAGAAGAGGTAGTAAATGATATTTTCTAGAGGATTCTTAAGTGATATATCCAAAAAATTGACTCTCCCTAACTTCTGAAAAAGAAACACCCTACATTCACTTCTGTACAACAAATAGAACAATACCAACAATTAATGTAACTCATGAGCAAGAGACAGTAAGTAGGGTAGAATGCACCACATTTTGGGTGCATGTACTATCGAAAACAAGAACTGGGGAGAGCATATTGCTGAGCTTCTGAAACAATTAAGTTTAGCTACCTTTGCTCGTCCTATAATTGCTAATCTTGGAAACAAACGAATCCACCTTCTGTCATATTTTATATACACCCACTCAATAACGTCGTGTGGAATAATTTTCTGGGATAACTCATCACTTAGGAAGAAAGTATTGATTACACAAAAGCCATCAGTAAGAACAATATGTGGTGTTGACCCAAGGACGTCATGTAGCTACCTGTTCAAGGAGCTAATCATTTTAAATGCACTGTCACAATACATGTTTGCGCTAATTAAATTCATAATAAGTAATCCCCCACAATTTGAGAATAACAGTGATACACATACCTAGAACACTAGAGCTGTCAGGGGCTCAGAGAGGACATCAGTATCCAGCAATAAAATTTTTTGACCATTTGTGATTGTTCTTTTAAACTTTATACATGGTTGAGACAAATTTATCTTTTCATTTTTTGTAGGTTTGCTATGTTTTTTCTTGTGAGCAACAGTTGGTTTTACAGGATGAGCAACGTATTTAAAGTTTTGTATATCTTCTCGAATTTGCGTTTGTTGTGCTAATTTGTAAATTATTGACAACGACAACCGATAGCTGCGAGACCACTCTAACACTTACACATCATCGATTATAATAGAACTTGCCTGTATTAAAGAAAAAAGGAAACCACAGAATCTTTTACGAAGGGGAAACATTTGGAGGTGGTAAAAAGCGAACCAGTAACCAGTCCACTTCCAGTTTACAATAATATTTCGTAACCACTACACCACGATGACGTTGCGGAATTAAAGACTCTGTGCTGTAAGTTACTCCTCATAGAACTTTTAGGCGCCGGTAAGGCATGATGGTAGAACGTATGTTAAGACGTCATGGAATTACTGTCGTGGTACTAGAGAGACCCATAGAGAGAAAAACCTGTAGAAGAATACATGCTGAAGGTAACTGAGGACGTAGGTTCCAAGTGCTACTCTGAGATGAAGAGGTTAGCACAGGAGATGACTTCTTGACAGGGTGCATCAAATCAGTCACAAGACTGATGACTCAGAAGAAAAGAAAATAATTATCTGACGTCTAAGCATGTTGTTGTTGTTGTTGTGGTCTTCAGTCCTGAGACTGGTTTGATGCAGCTCCCCATGCTAATCTATCCTGCGTAAGCTTCTTCATCTCCCAGTACCTACTGCAACCTACATCCTTCTGAATCTGCTTGGTGTATTCATCTCTTGGTCTCCCTCTACGATTTTTACCCTCCACGCTGCCCTCCAATACTAAATTGGTGATCCCTTGATGCCTTAGAACATGTCCTACCAACCGTTCCCTTCTTCTAGTCAAGTTGTGCCACAAACTTCTCTTCTCCCCAATTCTATTCAGCACCTCCTCATTAGTTATGTGATCTACCCATCCATTCTTCAGCATTCTTCTGTAGCACCAAATTTCGAAAGCTTCTATTCTCTTCTTGTCCAAACTATTTATCGTACATGTTTCACTTCCATACATGGCTACACACCATACAAATACTTTCAGAAACGACTTCCTAACACTGAAATCAATACTCGATGTTAACAAATTTCTCTTTTTCAGAAACGCTTTCCTTCCCATTGCCAGTCTACATTCTATACCCTCTCTACTTCGACCATCATCAGTTATTTTGCTCCCCAAATAAGAAAACACCTTTACCACTTTAAGTGTCTCATTTCCTAATCTAATACCCTCAACATCAGCCGACTTCATTCGACTACATTCCATTATCCTCGTTTTGCTTTTGTTGATGTTCATCTTATATCCTCCCTTCAAGACACCATCCATTCCGTTCAACTACTCTTCGAAGTCCTTTGCTGTCTCTGACAGAACTACAATATCATCGGCGAACCTCAAAGTTTTTATTTCTTCTCCATGGATTTTAATACCTAATCCGAATTTTTCTTTTGTTTCCTTCACTGTTCTCTCAATATACAGATTGATTAACATCGGGGATAGGCTACAACCCTATATCACTCCCTTCCCAACCACTGCTTCCCTTTCATGCCCCTCAACTCTTATAACTGCCATTTGGTTTCTATAAATAGCCTTTCGCTCCCTATATTTTACCCCTGCCACCTTCAGAATTTGAAAGAGAGTATTCCAGTCAACATTGTCAAATGCTAGAAACGTAGGTTTGTTTTCCTTAATCTAGCTTCTAAGATAAGCCGTAGGGTCAGTATTGCCTCACGTGTTCCAATATTTCTACGATATCCAAACTGATCTTCCCCAAGGTCGGCTTCTACTAGTTTTTCCATTCGTCTGTAAAGAATTAGCGTTAGTATTTTGCAGCCGTGACTTATTAAACTGATAGTTCGGTAATTCTCACATCTGCCAACACCTGCTTTCTTTGGGATTGAGATTATTATATTCTTCTTGAAGTCTGAGGGTATTTTGCCTGTCTCATACATCATGCTCAAAGATGGTAAAGTTTTACCTTGACTGGTTCTCCCAAGGCCGTCAGTAGTTCTAATGGAATGCTGTCTACTCCCGGGGTCTTGTTTCGACTCAGGTCTTTCAGTGCTCTGTCGAACTCTTCACGCAGTATCATATCTCCCATTTCATCTTCATCTACATCCTCTTCCATTTCCATAATACTGACCTCAAGTACATCGCCCTTGTATAGACCCTCTATATACTCCTTCCACCTTTCTGCTGTCCCTTCTTTGCTTAGAACTGGGTTTCCATCTGAGCTCTTGATATTCATAGAAATGATTCCCTTTTCTCCAAAGGTCTGTTTAATTTTCCTGTAGGCAGTATCTATCTTACCCCTAGTGAAATAAGCCCCTACATCCTTACATTTATCCTCTAGCCATCCCTGCTTAGCCATTTTGTACCTCCTGTCGATCTCATTTTTGAGACGGTTGTATTCCTTTCTGCCTGCTTCATTTACTGCACTTTTATAATTTCTCGTTCCATCAATTAAATTCAATATTTCTTCTGTTACCCAAGGATTTCTACTAGCCCTCGTCTTTTTACCTACATGCTCCTCTGCTGATTTCACTACTTCATCCCTCAAAGCTACCCATTCTTCTTCTATTGTATTTCTTTCCCCCATTCCGGTCATTTGTTCCCTTATGCTCTCCCTGAAACTCTGTAAAACCTCTGGTTCTTTCAGTTTATCCAGGTCCCACCTCCTTAAATTCCCACCTTTTTGCAGTTTCTTCAGTTTTAATCTACAGTTCATAACCAATAGATTGTGGTCAGAGTCCACATCTGCCCTTGGAAATGTCTTACAATTTAAAACCTGGTTCCTAAATCTCTGTCTTGCCATTATATAATCTATCTGATACCTTTTAGTATCTCCAGGGTTCTTCCATGTATGCAACCTTCTTTCATGATTCTTGAACCAAGTGTTAGCTATGATTAAGTTATGCTCTGCACAAAATTCTACCAGGCGGCTTCCTCTTTCATTTCTTACCCCCAATCCATATTCACCTACTACGTTTCCTTCTCTCCCTTTTCCTACTACCGAATTCCAGTCACCCATGACTATTAAATTTTCGTCTCCCTTCACTATCTGAATAATTTCTTTTATTTCATCATACATTTCTTCAATTTCTTCATCATCTGCAGAGCTAGTTGGCATATAAACTTGTACTACTGTAGTAGGCGTGGGCTTAATGTCTATCTTGGCCACAATAATGCGTTCACTATGCTGTTTGTAGTAGCTTACCCGCATTCCTATTTTTTTCATTTTAAACCTACTCCTGCATTACCCCTATTTGACTTTGCATTTACAACCCTGTATTCGCCGGACCAAAAGTCTTGTTCCTCCTGCCACCGATCTTCACTAATTCCCACTATATCTAACTTTAACCTATCCATTACCCTTTTTGAATTTTCTAACCTACCTGTCCCATTAAGGGATCTGACATTCCACGCTCCCATCCGTAGTACGCCAATTTTCTTTCTCCTGATCCGAATGGGGGACTATTTTACCTCCGGAATATTTTACCCAAGAGGACGCCATCATCATTAACCATACAGTAAAGCTGTATGCCCTCGGGAAAAATTACGGCTGTAGTTTCGCCTTGCTTTCAGCCGTTCGCAGTACCAGCACAGCAAGGTTGTTTTGGTTAGTGTTACAAGGCCAGATCAGTCAATCATCCAGACTGTTGCCCCTGCAACTACTGAAAAGGCAGCTGCCCCTCTTCAGGAACCACGCGTTTGTCTGGCCTCTCAACAGATACTCCTCCATTGTGGTTGCACCTACGGTTCGGCTATCTGTATCGCTGAGGCACGCAAGCCTCCCCACCAACGGCAAGGTCCATGGTTCATGGGGGGGGGGGGTCTAAGCATAATAATAATTATAATAAATCTTATCAACAGCTGTGTGTTTCTATAAATCTTTGACGCTAATTGTGACGTCCAAATCTGCATGAAGTCTTGTGAGCTGTTACCCGTGCGAGGGAGGCCCGCAACGAACGCTAACGAAAGTAGTCTGCAGTTTCATTTTCAGGAAATCTTGTGAAATTGGTGTTACGCTGCAAAACCAGGATCGGGAGAAAATTGTCCTGATATATGCTTGTTCTCGTAATCTGACATTGTTGTTATGCTGGTAAATTAATATATCAGAGGATTTTTATTTTATATCCCTAATAGCGGCGGAACATGAGTCAAATTGCATAAAAACTTGAAATCCTGTTGCAGTCATTACTCAGTCTCTTTTAGAAAAGAGAGATTTCACAGTTTCTTGTTGTTTTATTTTTCCAAAGAAAAATGCAGTTTCAGAAAAAGTTGTTCTGGTCATACTAGTGTCGCACTTACACTAATTGGCTCAGGACAAGTGCTGGTAGCATGTGTGTGTGTAGGTGGGGATATGAGGTGATAGCGTGGTTTGTCTTGTCACGGGCGTAGGAGGGTGGGTGGGGATGATGTGGAAGGAGGTTTGGGGAGGGGCCGGGTGGGCGGGGGGGAGGGAGGAATCGATGCGGAGGAGCCGCGCCGAGGCCGCCACCGTACAGAGACATAACTCGGGGCCGGCTGCGATCGGAATGTTAATTATCGGCCGGAGTGCCCTAGAAATTTGTCATTGCATGCCAACACTTGGGCCCCACCTTGGCCAGGCGGGCCCGGATTGTGGAGGTGGAGGAATGAAGGGAGGCGCGCGCTGGCCTGTCTCCAGAGACAGTGGAGCAGCGCGGTTGGGGGGGAGGGGGATAAGCTCAGGGGTCTGGTGGGCGGGCGGCAGCGGCGGCAAGGGACGACGGGCAGGGCTCTCCCTACACGTGGACCACGTCAGCTTCCTGTTCGCTTTTTGTTTTTCCTCTGCAGCCTTTCCTTCTGACATGGGGTTCGATAAGTCTGTCGTCAGCTCGTCAATCGTGTTGCATGCTCATGCATTACCACGAATAAATAAAATTTTTACTTCAGCCACCATTAATTATACCTCCTCTTAAATTAGTTTATTTATTTATTTATTGTTCCGTGGGACCAAATTATGGAGAAGTCTCCATGGTCATGAAACGAGTCAATACATGAAGTTATAACACGACAGTAGAAACAGATAAAATGAAATATAAAAAACATATTCAGGTAACAAGTCGTAAGTTTAAATAAAGAAAATCAACAATGTAACACTGGAATTTGCTTAATTTCTTAGCTCTTCCAGGAGCTCCTCGACAGAATAGAAGGAGTGAGCCATGAAGAAACTCTTTAGTTTAGACTTAAAAGAGTTTGTTCTACTGCTAAGATTTTTGAGTTCTTGTGGTAGCTTATTGAAAATGGATGCAGCAGAATACTGCACTCCTTTCTGCACAAGAGTGAAGGAAGTGCAATCCACATGCAGATTGGATTTCTGCCTAGTATTAACTGAGTGAAAGCTGCTAACTCTTGGGAATACGCTAATATTGCTAACAACAAACGACATTAAAGAAAATATATACTGTGAGGGCAATGTCAGATTTCCCAGACTATTGAATAGGGGTCGACCAGAGGTTCTCGAACTTACACCACATATAGCTCGAACATCCCGTTTTTGAGCCAAAAATACCCTTTCTGAATCAGAAGAATTACCCAAAAAAAAAAAAACCATACGACATAAGCGTATGAAAGTATGCGAAGTAGACTACTTTTCGTGTTGAAATTCACTTATTTCAGATACTGTTCTAATGGTAAATAAAGCAGCATTTAGTTTCTGAACATGGGCTTTCCACAACAGCTTACTATCTATCCGAACGGCTAGGAACTTGAACTGTTCCATCTCGTTTATAATATGCCCATTCTGTCTGATCAAAATATCGGTTATTGTTGAATTGTGAGTTAGAAACTGTAAAAACTGAGTCTTACTGTGATTTAGCATCAAATTATTTTCCACAAGCCACGAACTTATTTCGTGAACTACATTATTTGATACTTTTTCAATATTACACACAAGATCATTCACTACCAAGCTGGTGTCATCAGCAAACAGAAATATTTTTGAATCATCTGTAATACTAGAAGGCATATCATTTATATAAATAAGAAACAGCAGTGGCCCCAGCACCGACCCTTGGGAAACGCCCCACTTAGTAGTGCCCCATTGGGACTGAACATCATTACCACTCTCAGTATTGCAGAGAATTACCTTCTGCTTTCTGTTCTTAAAGTAAGAGGCGAACCAATTGTAAGCTACTCCCCTTACTCCATAATGGTCCAACTTACGCAGTAATATTTTATGGTCAACACAGTCAAAAGCCTTCGTTAAATCAAAGAAAACACATAGCATTCGCAACCTTTTATTTAATCAGTCCAAAACCTCACAGAGGAAAGAGTATATAGCATTTTCGGTTGTTAAACCATTTCTAAAACCAAACTGTACATTTGACAGCAAATTATGTGAAATAAATTTTCCACTAACCTTGTGTATACAACCATCTCGATAACTTTAGCAAACACTGGTGGCATAGAAATAGGTCTAAAATTGTCAACATTATCCCTGTCTTCCTTTTTATAAAGGGGCTTCACTACCGAGTACTTTAATTGGTCAGGAAACCGACCACTCCTAAAGGAAAAGTTACAGATATGGCTAAGTACTGGGCTAACATATAGGGTGTTTCAAAAATGACCGGTATACTTGAAACGGCAATAAAACCTAAACGCGCAGTGATAGAAATACACCGTTTGTTGCAATATGCTTGGGACAACAGTACATTTTCAGGCAGACAAACTTTCGAAATTACAGTAGTTACAATTTTCAACAACAGATGGCGCTGCGGTCTGGGAAACTCTATAGTACAATATTTTCCACATATCCACCATGCGTAGCAATAATATGGCGTAGTCTCTGAATGAAATTACCCGAAACCTTTGACAACGTGTCTGGCGGAATGGCTTCACATGCAGATGAGATGTACTGCTCCAGCTGTTCAATTGTTTCTGGATTCTGGCGGTACACCTGGTATTTCAAGTGTCCCCACAGAAAGAAGTCACAGGGGTTCATGTCTGGCGAATAGGGAGGCCAATCCACGCCGCCTCCTGTATGTTTCGGATAGCCCAAAGCAATCACACGATCATCGAAATTTTCATTCAGGAAATTAAAGACGTCGGCCGTGCGATGTGGCCGGGCACCATCTTGCATAAACCACGAGGTGTTCGCAGTGTCGTCTAAGGCAGTTTGTACCGCCACAAATTCACGAAGAATGTCCAGATAGCGTGATGCAGTAAACGTTTTGGATCTGAAAAATGGGCCAATGATTCCTTTGGAAGAAATGGCGGCCCAGACCAGTACTTTTTGAGGATGCAGGGACGATGGGACTGCAACATGGGGCTTTTCGGTTCCCCATATGCGCCAGTTCTGTTTATTGACGAAGCCGTCCAGGTAAAAATAAGCTTCGTCAGTAAACCAAATGCTGCCCACATGCATATCGCCGTCATCAATCCTGTGCACTATATCGTTAGTGAATCTCTCTCGTGCAGCAATGGTAGCGGCGCTGAGGGGTTGCCGCGTTTGAATTTTGTATGGATAGAGGTGTAAACTCTGGCGCATGAGACGATACGTGGACGTTGGCGTCATTTGGACCGCAGCTGCAACACGGCGAACGGAAACCCGAGGCCGCTGTTGGATCACCTGCTGCACTAGCTGCGCGTTGCCCTCTGTGGTTGCCGTACGCGGTCGCCCTACCTTTCCAGCACGTTCATCCGTCACGTTCCCAGTCCGTTGAAATTTTTCAAATAGATCCTTTATTGTATCGCTTTTCGGTCCTTTGGTTACATTAAACCTCCGTTGAAATCTTCGTCTTGTTGCAACAACACTGTGTTCTAGGCGGTGGAATTCCAACACCAGAAAAATCCTCTGTTCTAAGGAATAAACCATGTTGTCTACAGCACAATTGCGCGTTGTGAACAGCACACGCTTACAGCAGAAAGACGACGTACAGAATGGCGCACCCACAGACTGCGTTGTCTTCTGTATCTTTCACATCACTTGCAGCGCTATCTGTTGTTGAAAATTTTAACTACTGTAATTTCGAAAGTTTGTCCGCCTGAAAATGTACTGTTGTCCCAAGCATATTGCCACAAACGGTGTATTTCTATCGCTGCTCGTTTAGTTTTTATTGCCGTTTCAAATATACCGGTCATTTTTGAAACACCCTGTACATACAACAATACTTCAGTATTCTGCTAGATATCCCGTCATATCCTTAGAGTTCTTGGTCTTTAGTGATTTAATTATTAACTCAATATCCCTCTTGTCAGTATCATGGAGGAGCATTTCAGGTAACAGTCTCGGAACACTTTTTTCTAAGAGCGCTATATGATTCCCTGTTGGGACTAGGTTTCTATTTAGTTCACCTGCTATATTCAGAAAGTGATTATTAAATACTGTACATATATGCGACTTATCAGTAACACGGACATTCCCACTAAGCACTGATTCTACATCCTCGACCTGTCTCTGCAGACCAGCCACTTCCTTCACGACTGACCATATGGTTTTAATTTTATCCTGACACTTAGCTATTCTATCTGCATACCACATACTTTTTGCCTTCCTAATAACATTTTTAAGCACCTTACAATACTTTTTGTAATGGGCTGCTGCATTTAGATTTTGACTGTTTCTAACGTTTTGATATAACTGCCACTTTGTTCTATAAGACATTCTTATCCCTCTAGTCAGCCACCCAGGCTGCCTGTTTGTGCTAGTACCCTGTTTTGAACGTTCTAACGGAAAGCAACTTTCGAAGATCACGGGAAAAGTCTTGAGAAAAGCATTATATTTATCTTCTACTATATCAACGCTATGAACATGTTGCCACTCTTGTTCCTTGATAAGGCATACAAAGGTCTCTACAGCAACTGGATCAACATTCCTAAACAGTTGATAACTGTATTTAACATGTGTGGCGGCACAAAAATCTTTTAGAGTTAAAATTTGTGCATCATGATCTGAAAGGCCATTCACCTTTTTGATAACAGAATGCCCTTCTAGTAATGAGCAATGAACAAAAATGTTGTCTATGGTTGTTCTACTGTTCCCTTGCACTCTCGTTGGAAAGAATACGGTTTGCGTGAGATTATATGAATGAAGGAGGTCTACCAGCATCCTTTTCCTTGCACAAACACTTATACAATTAATATTGAAGTCACCACATATAACTAACTTTTTGTATTTCCTATAAAGCGAACCGAGAACCTCCTCTAGCTTTAGCAAAAATGTTGTGAAATCGGAGTCTGGGGATCTATAAATAACTCCGCCATACCGCAAAGAACTCCTAGAAAAGCGGCCAGCCAACCTGTATCCTGGTAAAGGAAGCCTCTGAATTATCTCCTTATTTAATAAGTGTTCAGATATACCAATAATTTCAGAGTCAACATCTATAAGCAGTTCACTAACTTTATCTCTAATACCTTGTATATTTTGGTGAAATATACTAATTCCCTTATTACTCGGATACCTAAGCTTTGTCAAAAGTGGTTCCTTTGTTAGAGAGACTTCCCTTAAGCAGGAATACCTATCAGCTGACTTCAATCTAAAAAAGGTGCAGCTCTAACACCCACTACTGCAGGAATTTGCCATTGAGTGATCCCACCACCCCCACCTATGCTGTCACCTATAAGCTTTGCCAACCTCCCCTTCCCAAACCTGTTGAGGTGCAGGCCATGTCTAGTGAAACCCGTCCTGCTGATAGACTCCACCGACACCACTGAAATGTGACCCATGCTTTCTGTCATCAGCACACCCCCAAGTCTCATGTTATTACGCCTGGCGGCTGTATTAAGATGAGGCCGATCGTGACGCTGAAACAGTTCCACGAAATGCACATTCGTGTTGCCAGTCTGAGTGGCTATCTTTTCCAGGTCCATCTATGTCATACTCCCCATCCCTATCAGTACTATTACCAGCCCCACTCACAATCACTACCTAATCCTCTTTAGTAAAATCCCTACTTAACCCCCCTATGTTAACGTCACCTGAGCCAATCCTGCATTAGGCTTCACAATGCTAGTCACCTGGTACTCACTCCCCAACACATCCAGCAACTGCTGGCCTACACCTCTGCCATGAGGACTACCTAACAGCAGAACCTTCTCCTTCCTCTTCGACTTTGCAACTGTCCTAGCGACCGTAAATGCTGAGGTCTGCTGCGTACTTCCTACATCTACAGTTACTACAGATTCGTCTCCACTGACAGTTGATCATATCTATTGCAAACACCAATACTAAAACTATCTGAAAATCTTCTTCTCCTATCAGATCTCTTGCCAACAGCCAGCTCCCATTCCCCAACCGCCTTCTCCCTCCTCATCCTATCTAGCTCCTCCTGTGCGTTTTTCAACTGCACCTGAATGGCACAGATCTGACGCTCCTGCTCCTCTATCAACTTACTCTTGCTACATAACCTGCAGTTCCAGGAGAGGATCTCACCAGAATGCCCACTGGCTTCCGCACTGCATTCCCCCCAGTGAAAATGCTTCGAACAAGTCTCACACCGCAATCCACTACTCACGACCCTACGCCAAAGCCCACACTTCTCACTCATGGTAAAATTTTACAGTTATTGAAACAAGAAAACTACTATATTTAAGTTCCGCTACTACAATAACAAGATGTTAAAAACCTGACTACAATAATCACAAACGTACTCTATAAGGGAAATAACTAATATTATTAACAGTATTAATCAACAACAAATGAAAATATAACAAAAGACTAATACAGAAAGAGAATCAAACGTCTAATGACACAGTAACGAAACTGAAAACAGTTCCCAAAAAGTGCTTCTGAAATTATTTCACCAGAAAACACCAAGAACACCGGTTGAATACTACAAAAGTTCCTAAATTAACCACTATACACAAACAATTAATTAGTACTTAGCTTTCGACGCGTCGCTACAGCTGCAACTGGTCAGCGCGGAATGTAAACACTGGATGAACCACGTATCCGCCTCTAGCAGGTGTTCTTGTACGTGGAGAAGCACCAGCAGAGTCAACAATTTTCTCATTACACTTAGTAACATTACACTACACGTCTCTGTATCAAAGCCTTATCTTAAAACTTCATTAATTCATACACAGCAATCCGGTCTAGCGATCACTTGCTAATTTATTTCATCTACAACGTTACAATGTGTGCCACCATGCAGTGTATTTAACGCAGAGAATTCATGTAATTGGGCTATGCATGGATTATGTGAATAATATTCGTCCCCATTTCGTGTGAAATGTAAAAATTGTTTGTAAAGATGCTACAAAGAAAGTAGTTTATTAGATATCGAGCGTCTGACTATTATAGGTATGAATAAAATGTGTAAGCGGAGGAGAATGAAACAAGCAAGGTTTCTTAATGCGCATACGTCTGGAGACCAATGCTTTCCTCGATACATATGTCATACTACTAACAACGAACAACGAACCCCCGAAGCATCCAAACTAATGATATGCCCTTGAAGACAAAACACATTAAAACTAGTGGTACACGTGGCTATCAATTATGTGATGGCCTCACAGCACCTGTTCTCGTCAATTCCCATGCGTGTTCAAAATTTCGAATGCATTGAAAACCGACCGCAATGCATTACTGGAGCTTTCAAATACTCACGCAAAGAAAATCCAGCGTATTCAATTGAGGGACATAGGAGCCCGTGATATTTTGGTGAGCCGCGATTGATACGCTTGTTGTCGTCGCACTATTGATGAATACTTAGGTATCTGGAATGAGTATAAAATCAAATGAGGGCAGTTGATCACTTTTTAACATACGGTTCACTTGTCGTGTTTCGAAATGAAAGTAGATTTAGTCATTGACAGTGCTGTAACATTGGAATGGTTGCACTTGTGCGCTTCTTATGTCAGGGAAACCACTCAGTTCCGTAACTATATGTATTAGGATTATCTGCTTTTTTTATTATCGTGTACACGCCCCTTTCGTTTGTCCCTACAGTAGTCAGATACCTTGTATAATATCTCAGTTCAGTTTGGAAGAGAGAGAAACACACACACACAGAGAGAGAGAGAGAGAGAGAGAGAGAGAGAGAGAGAGAGAGGCAGTTGAAGTCAGAGAGGTCAGTTTCAGCTTACACATTTTCATTTTCTGCGCATGAGTCGGAACCTGCAGTCTTTCTGTTCTCTAAAGAAAAAATTCCTCCACAACCCGATCTGTGATTCTGTGAGATTGTTTCTTAGTTGTAGGAAAACGCTAATTCCGTTGTTTGAAAACGGTTTGTCCACAGCAGATATATTGAAATAACAACTAGCGTTTTTAAAGGAGCCAAATAAAATGGTTGATCATCGCATTGATCGTCAAAAATACTTACGAGCATGCAGAAACACTGTGAGAAACGCGTGCGTCAGAGAAGGTAAAACCACTGACTTTGCGTCGTAGCCGGCCGCGGTGGCAGAGCGGTTCTAGGCACTTCAGCTGGACCCGAGTGACTGCTACGGTCGCAGGTTCGAATCCTGCCTCGGGCATGGATGTGAGTCGGTCACCGAATCTGTTGTTGAGAAGCGTACGAACACTTCGACTGAAATGTGCAGGAGCTCCATCGTGCAAGTACCACATGTTGTGTTGTACTTGTAAAGGCACATGTTCTAGCAGCACAGGTAGAGTATCCCGTATGAAATCATGGCGGTGAATCGAGGAAGTGCAGTACATACTGACGAAACTAAAATGAGCTCTAACATGGAAATTGGGCGTTTCCGGACGCGTGTCCACATAACAACTTTTCTTTGTTTGTGTGTGAGGGGTGTTTCCTGAGAGTTTGGCCGTGTCTTTTTGTAACACCCTGTAAATATTCACTTATGAAATTTGTTATTAATAATCCGAACGAATTCAAAAGTAATAGCAGTGTACATTGCTACAACACTAGGAGAAAGGATGATCTTCACTACTCTAGGTTAAATCTAACTTTGGCTCATAAGGTGGTAAATTATGCTGCCACAGAAGTCTTTGATCACTTACCTAATAGCATCAAAAGTCTGACAGATAGCCGTATAGCATTTAAAAGGAAATTAAAAGAATTTCTTAATGGTAACTCCTTCTACTCATTAGACGAATTTTTGGATATAGTAAGTGGGTAATTTCCCCAACGTCCCCAAAAACATTAAAAGTATTAAGTGTCATGTAATTTTTTGTGTAATGTAATACCTTGTATAGACACCTTTTATTAACCAGACACGTTCCACATCATTACGAAGTGTCGTTTTCACGATCTATGGAACAAGTAATAATCTAATCTAATCTAAAATGTGATGTCCATAGGTTAGTTAGGTTTAAGCAGTTCTACGTTCTAGGGGACTGATGACCACAGCAATTAAGTCCCATAGTGCTCAGAGCCATTTTGCGTCGTATACAGAAAATTAACACCTACAGTATGTCCAGAACAGCGAACACAGTCGCAGAAATGTAGACCTAAGTTCTTATTAAAAACTCAAAAGTTTAGTGGAAACCTACAATAAACGTTGACGTAAATTACGAGGATTCATTACTGTAAAAGACAAATGTAGTCAGTTTAAACGAAGGATCATAGTTCGTCGCTATTCCATTCAGTGTAACACTAATAGTCGCAGCTGTGGTTGTACGAGAGTCTTATCTCATAATAATGATAAGTAACTAATCCCCTCCCTTTCATTGTCAACTGGGAACCCCTCTCCCCACATCCAGCTAGCTTGGAAAATTATTGAAAAGAACATCGAGTCAGTAATGTGCCGGATCTGGAACAAACCACTCTAATCCTTTGGTAATCCTTCGTTAGAGTATATATATATATATATATATATATATATATATATATATATATATATATATATATATATTTATTTATTTTAAAAATGGAGTATTACTTCGGAATAAAGTTCTGTAACAAATGTTTTACCCAACCTAATTTTGAGAAACAAATTAAATTTATTCAGCTGGATTCAACTATTCAGCTGCAAATACCTTGACAGAAAACTACGACGAATAGTACTGATGAGCCAAAACATTGTGTTACCTGGTTTATATCGTGTTGTTCTGTCTTTGTGACAGATTCGTCAAGTCCTTGATACGTTTCTTGATCTGTTTGTCATGAGATGTCTTCGCCCAGATTGCACACTACCCATAAGCTACGGGTCGTTGTTTAGTGCCTGCGGAAGTAGCGGCACATAGCGTCGCGGATGTGTGGCGCTGGTTTCAGAACAGGCGAACTTGTTGGGCAAAACTTAAACTTGAGTTCACTATCATGCTCCTGAAACCATTAAACCATTATAGCACTATTCTGGCCTTGTGAGACGTACAGTTATCCTGCCATCGCCGCCTGGTGTAACAAGAAACGTGTTTCATCTGAGAAGCAGCTCTACTCTCGATGATCACACTGTTCAATCAGTCAACAAAGGATGACGTGGCTTCAAAAAAGTAAACCAATGTGCACATTCTTAGTGCTGTGCTGATGAAAATTCGAATGACAAAAAGTAAAAGAACAGCACTAAAACCCGAACAAGAGAGCATGCAGAGCAGCATTACGCACTTGCCGCTGATGATGCCTTTTAAAACATAATGGCAAATATCATATACTATGATAAAATTCGTTTTATTCAGTGATATACAGATGGACCTTACGTGAGCATTATCAATATAAAATCACATGCAGCTGGGGATGAAGATTATTTTTCCTTTACTATTTCCAATCCAGGTTCCTCTTTTAAATATGTCTTTGATTCGAAGTAGTTTATTATTTGTCTGTGCGTTTGTGGGCCTCACAAATTCCGTTTGCCTTCTGATTTGCAGTTACGAATGAATTAATAGTTTTTGAGGCCATGCTACCAAGTCATAGCATAATCTCAACAAGCCAAGGGACACTTCTTTGAGGGTTACCACACCTTGAATGAGGGATGGTGCGAAAAGAAAACAAAAAGTTATAAAAGAGTGGTGTATATATGCAGACTGAAGCGAGGAATGAAAATTTGTATTGAAGCTAAGTTTCGAACCTGAATCTCCTGCTGACTAGGCAGATGCGCTGACCACTACGCCACCATGATACTGTGGTTTTGCCCAACTGGACGGACTAACTCAGTAGTATTTTGTAGGAGTGCAAATCCACCATTCCAGGACGGCGTAGTGGTTAGAGTATCTGCCTATTGAGTAAGAGACCCAGCTTCGAATCCCTGCCCTGGAAAAAACTTCCATTCATCGTTTGTCTACATATATACATAACAGATGTTTGAGATTTGAAAATGACTCAGGAACCACAGAATTTCATTTGACAAGAGAATCGGTTTGCGTGCAACTGAGCTTCTCGGGCTACCTATGGGCTGTTGTGGGTAGAGATGGTTTATTGTAGGAAAGGCGTTGGACGAGAGGTCGAAGTGGAACATTGTCTGGTCACTCAGCAAAGACCTGTCCGGCATGGCGCTACAGTAATACCAGTAGCAGTGTCTCCACCGCCGTAGCTCTCTGCATCAAGCACGCAAACCGCCACACCCCACGAGCAGTGCTTCGTTAAGTTTGTGCTCCCTGAGGAGGCATTCTGTTTAAGATCTAACCGTTACATGAGGTACCTGTTTGTATACCGTAACGCACAGCGCGCTGTCTTGCGAGACAGGGACGTGAGCCTGGGTTGGCACACTGGTCACCGTGATTGTGGTTTTTAGGCTGTTTCCCACTCTCGTTGAGACAAATGCTGATCCCCAAACCAAAACAGTTAAAATACGATAAATTTCATAACAAAGGTAATGTGATATATTCACAGAAGGCACCCGCGGTTTACCTCCAATAGGATACCTTGAGGATTGTGGCATGACCAGGGGCATGTGGCTACAGGTTTGATTACTCAAATAAAATTTGTCAAATCCTCACTATGCCGACCACATATTAGAGGGAAGAGTCGCAAGGGAAAATATGAATAGTTATTAGGGGGTGTTTTATGTAGGATTTCTCCGAGGCATAGAAATAGCCTCAGGATCGAAGGAAATACAGAAATTTTTTCTTTAGTAACTCAGATATAGTGAAGAATGAATGTAACTGATTATGCACGTAGTGAGAGTTGACCATATGACTAGAAATAGAGGACGATTAAAATAAAAATCTTAAATCTTTTTATTCATAATTTTTTTCTATTGACCAAAAGTGGAACAGATGTGTATCATTTTTGGAAATAGTTTCTTCCAGGGCGTAAGAACGCTGAATCCTCTGAAATAAAAAAAAAATGCTTCTTGGGTGCGTAGCCACTTGTGCACCGCCTGCTTCATTTCTCCATATGAACGAAATTTCTTTCCTCCCATCGCCTTTCTGAGTGGTTCAACATGTGGCAATCATTCTGTGCGAGGTCTGGTGAGTATGGCGGATGTGGCAGGGTATCAAAGAGCAGGTCATCGATCAGTTCTGGACTAAACCACCACAGTGGCTTCAACTGCAATAGTAGGCTCTGGTGTCACAAAGTGGAGTGCCCGTCCTGGGCGCTGTGTGTCTGTCACAGAAGTCATGCCATTTCCCAATTGTCTACTCCACTCACACACTTGCTGCAATGATAGACATGCATCACCATACTAGACCTTTGTTCGCCGATGAATTTCAGTAGGTTTAGTACCCACACCGCTCAGGAAACATACGACAGGATACTGTTCCTCCTTGGTGCAACCCGCAAGCGGGACAGCCAGTTTAAACTGATATTTTGACCACGTTTCGCTTGTTTTTAGTATGCTGATGCGTGTGGGGCGTTCCTCACAATACTGGTAACAGTACCGCCAACATGTCGATTTTTAATTCCATTTTCACTCCTCTCGTCCTTTTGGGATCACTATCTGTCGCCTACAGCAGACGTTCCCAGACGATGGTACCTGTACCAATGGTGGTACGCAGGGATATATCAGGTGGTACTCGCACAACTGACTAAAACACGTACTCATGTAAGTAAAATTACTTTTCCTAATATTAATCTATCTTTATAGTACAATGATAGAAATCTGATAAAAATATCTGTATAATGTTGTAGAAAATGGATTTACCCCAGAATGTTGTACGCTGGATACAGGTGGGTCAGATTGCACGTTCCCCACATCTACCTTCATTAGGCGTCGCTGCCATGGTCGGAATAATTCATCTTGTTTTGACGTTGGCGACGTTTTGATGGGCTCTCGTCGATAGTTATTCGATAGTTTTCGTGTCGCTTTGCAACTGTTACCAACTTATTACGCGGCGTACTAATGTGTAGCAGTGCGTTAGTCATTACACAGTGAACGGTTTATTGCTGTTATTGTCGCTTTGTTGGAAATTATGCTAAATGGCATCATGACACGGAGAAAGCTTTCGTGAAGAACCGGAGTCTACGTATTACATCGCGCTAATCCTTGACTACCTTATGTGCGATATGAAGCTTAACTCGATTGTGTGACTTATACGTGATGCTATATTCTTCTTTTTTTCTTTCTTCGTTATGACCGTTTAAAGAGCACGTTTCAACTTGAACCTGGTCTGACGGCTTCTTTTTCTTCTTCTCTTCCCAAAATCTCTTCATATCTTGTTCTCCTTGTGTTCCTCTGTCCACTGTTTTCCTAAACTGCTTCAGACATGACAACAGTATTGTAATGCCGAAGTTACACATTACGGGGTGTCACTAGTTTATTATAGTGATTCCCTGTTATTCTGTATGTTTTCTGGGGTTTAGTGGTTCATTCTAAATTAGCATTATTGTCTACTACGATTTCTCCGAGATATTTAAAAAGACACATATAAAATTGTCCCATATTTCGTTTGTAGTGCAAATCTTCTGATACTTTTACGTAAATTTTCCATCGAAAGAGTTTTCTCATATGATGCTTGAAGGTTTGTCTGTGATGATATCTTGTGTAAATACTCTATGGCGTTTTTGGCTTTCACACTAGTCTTTGTGTTTCATTATTTTTTGTATTATTTGCGACGTAAAAGCTTAATAAATATTTTAAATGTCATTTCTCCCTTACTTCTTCATTATTTGTATCACAACCGGCTTACTATACACTGAGGGGACAAAAGTTACGGGACACCCTCTAATATCGTGTCGGACTTCCTTTTGGCCGGCATAGCGCAAAAACTCGATGAAGCATGGAGTCAAAAATTCGTTGGAAGTCCTCTCAGAAGTACTGAGCCATGCTGCGTCTATAGCCGCTCACAACTGCGAAAGTGTTGCCGGGGTAGGCTTTTAAGCACGAATTGAACATTTGATTATGGCATTCGATTATGGCATCCATGACGGGCAATCTGTATCACCAAGCCATTCGCTCGAATGGTTCAGAATGTTCTTCAAACCAACCGCCAACAGTTGTGGCCCGGTAACATGGTGTATCGTCACTCATAAAAATTCCATCGTTGCTTGGGAAGGTGAAGTCCATGAATGGCTGCAAATGGTCTCCAAGTGTAATCGGAAGTTAACGATCGGTTCAGTTGGACCACTCCACGTAAACACTGGCCACACCATTATGCGACCACCTCTAGCATGGACAGTGCCTTGTTGATGTCTTGAGTCCATGGATTCGTGGTGTCTGCACCACACTCGAACATTACCATCAGCTCTTACCAACTGCAATCGGGATTCATCTGACCCACAGTTTTACAGTCGCCTAGGGTCCAACCGATATGACCAGGAGTGCAGGAGAGGTGCTGAAGGTGATTTCGTGCAGTTAGTAGAGGCTGCTGAGTCGGTCATTTGCTGCCATAGCCCATTAACGCCAACAGATACGTTCGTCGGACTGTCCCATTGACTTCTGCTGTTATTTCACACAGTGTTGCTCGTCTTTCCCACTGACAACTCTATGCAAACGTCGCTGCTCTCGGTCGTTAAGTGAAGGCCGTCGGCCACTGTGTTGTCCATGGTGAGAAGTAATCCCTGAGACTTGGTATTCTCGGAACGCTCTTGACATCGTGGATCGCGAAATTTTGAATTCCGCGTTCAAAAGTCTTTTAATTCCCGTCGAGCGACCACAATCACGTCGAAAACTTCTTCACAGTAATCACCTGATACAAATGACAGCTCCCCCAATACACTACCATTTTATAGCTCGTATACGCGATACTAACGCCATTTGCATGTGTGAATATCGCTATCAAAATAATGGCTCTGAACACTATGGGACTAAATATCGGATGTCATCAGTCCCCTACAACTTAGAACTACTCAAACCTAACTAACCTGAGGACATCACACACATCCATGCCCGAGGCAGGATTCGAACCTGCGACCGTAGCGGTCGCGCGGTTCCAGACTGAAGCGCCTAGAACCACTCGGCCACACCGGCCGGCAATATCGCTATCCCATGACCTTTATCACCTCAGTGTAATTCATATCACTCGCCACAAGTAAATACAACATGCGAACATGAACTACTCTTTAAAGAAGTACTTCCACAAAAGCTTACTATTTTTTGATGAAATCTTTTCGGGCTTCCATCCTGGTAGCTGCGTCGAAAATCAGCGACGTTTCGATGAGTGTCATTCTCATCACTTCGCGAGAAGATGATGAGAGTGATATGGGAACGTCGCGGGTTTTCGACGCAGCTACTCGGATGGAAGCCCGAGAAGATTTCATCAGCAATATACACCGGGAAAGCCTACATTCACTTATTGTTTGTGTGTGTCACATTTCTGCCGTAGATAGCAGTTCGTTGACATGACAAAAAACTGTATGTGCGTTGTTAGCACTAAGAAGGATGGGAAAATTATCCCCCCCCCCCCCCGTACCGTTTACCCCTGAGACAGTCGTCACTCAACACAGTCGTCACTCAACCTTCAGCATCCCCAACCCGCTCCCCACCCCCATCACCAGTTCGTTAAAAATTGACCAAGATATAGTGCTAAGCAAGGATGGCTAGAGGACAAATGTAAGGATGTAGAGGCTTATCTCATGAGGGGTAAGATAGATACTGCCAACAGGAAAATTAAAGAGACCTTTGGAGAAAAGAGAACCACTTGCATGAATATCAAGAGCTCAGATGGAAACCCAGTTCTAAGCAAAGAAGGGAAAGCAGAATAGTGGAAGGAGTATATAGAGGGTCTATACAGGGGCGATGTTCTTGAGGACAATATTATGGAGATGGAAGAGGAGGTAGATGAAGATGAAATGGGAGATATGATACTGCGTGAAGAGTTCGACAGAGCATTGAAAGACCTGAGTCGAAACAAGGCCACGGGAGTGGACAACATTCCATTAGAACTACTGACAAATGGCTCTGAGCACTATGGGACTTAACATCTGTGGTCATCAGTCCCCTAGAACTTAGAACTACTGAAACCTAACTAACCTAAGGACATCACACATCGCCCAGTCATAGAACTACTGACAGCCTTGGGAGAGCCAGTCCTGATAAAACTCTTGCATCTGGTGAGCAAGATGTATGAGACAGGCGAAATTCCCTCAGACTTCAAGAATATAATAATTCCAATCCCAAAGAAAGCAGGTCTTGACAGATGTGAAAATTACCGAACTATCAGTTTAATAAGTCACAGCTGCAAAATACAAACGCAAATTCTTTACAGACGAATGGAAAAACTGGTAGAAGCCGACCTCGGGGATGATCAGTTTGGATTCCGTAGAAATGTTGGAACACGTGAGGCAATACTGACCCTATGACTTACCTTCGAACCTAGATTAAGAAAAGCCAAACCTACGTTTCTAGCATTTGTAGACTTGGAGAAAGCTTTTGACAATGTCGACTGGAATAATCTCTTTCAAATTCTGAAGGTGGCAGGGGTAAAATACAGGGAGCGAAAGGCTATTTATAATTTGTACAGAAACCAGATTGCAGTTATAAGAGTCGAGGGACATGAAAGGGAAGCAGTGGTTGGGAAGGGAGTGAGACAGGGTTGTAGCCTCTCCCCGATTTTATTCAATCTGTATATTGAGCAAGCAGTGAAGGAAACAAAAGGAAAGTTCGGAGTAGGTATTAAAATCCATGGAGATGATATTGTAATTCTGTCAGAGACAGCAAAGGACTTGGAAGAGCAGTTGAACGGAATTGGCAGTGTCTTGAAAGGAGGGTATAAGATGAACATCAACAAAAGAAAAACGAGGATAATGTAATGTAGTCGAATTTTGCCGGGTGATGCTGCGGGAATTAGATTAGGAAATGAGACACTAAATGTAGTAAAGGAGTTTTGCTATTTGGGGAGCAAAATAAGTGATGATGGTCGAAGTAGAGAAGATATAAAATGTAGACTGGCAATGGTAAAGAAAGCGTTTCTGAAGAAGAGAAATTTGTTAACATCGAGTATTGCTTTAAGTGTCAGGAAGTCGTTTCTGAAAGTATTTGTATGGAGTGTAGCCATGTATGGAAGTGAAACATGGACGATAAATAGTTTAGACAAGAAGAGAATAGAAACTTTCGAAATGTGGTGCTACAGAAGAATGCTGAAGATTAGATGGGTAGATCACATAACTAATGAGCAGGTATTGAATAGAATTGGGGAGAAGAGGAGTTTGTGGCACAACTTGACTAGAAGAAGGGATCGGTTGGTAGGACATGTTCTGAGGCATCAAGGGATCAGCAATTTAGTACTGGAGGGCAGCGTGCGGGTAAGAATCGTAGAGGGAGACCAAGAGATGAATACACCACGCAGATTCAGAAGGATGTAGGTTGCAGTAGGTACTGAGAGACGTAGAAGCTTGCACGGGATAGAGTAGCATGGAGAGCTGCATCAAACCAGTCTCAGGACTGAAGGCCACAACAACAACAACAACAACAACATAGAGCTACGCCAAAATTGCTAAGTGGTACTGAGTAACAAAAAGTCTGAGGACGTATGCCCTAGAGCACAGAGGACTTGTGGAAGTGCTCAGAATTCCAACAAGGGTTTCGGAAACTCCCGGTGGAAGGCAGCTTCCGGCAGGCTGATATATATCTCTGCCACTTACCGTCATAGCGAAAATTATACCCATCTGTTACTGTGTGTACACGGCCGTTAGATTAAATACCGAAGATAAGTAATTGTCTAGTTGCCTTCAGTCGCAGCAACTTGGGGCATTTGTTAGTGCCGGCGTCTCCTACGCCCTGTACCGCTGGCAGGGCCGCGGCTTTCCGGGGGATTTATCAGGAGCCCGGCCCTCGGAGGGAGCGAGCGAGCCAGCCGTCCGGACACCATCACTCATCCGCGCCCGGCCACGGCGGAGGCGCAGACGCGGCCGCTGCTAGCCCGCAGTCGCCGCGCTCCGCGGCAATTTCTCGTCAGAGCCCGCGCCTACCCGCCGTAATGCATTTGTGAGCCAATTGGGATGCAATTAGTGCGAGCGCCTCGTCTCGTCTTAGAGCGCTCCTCCTTGGCGCACACGCGCGCCCTCTGCAGAGCGAGCGGTTCTCGTTTGTTTGGTTTAATTATTCATTTCACTCGAAACTAGCAGAGAATTACTTACTCCGGCTGTACAATCGAATCTGGAATCTCGCGAAGTGCCCGTAGAGCTGCTGCGGAAATTTGTTTCATGCTCAACCAGCCACATTCTCCTCAAGTCAAATACGTATGCTACCTGACGTGGCTTTCATGTAGGCTACAACACTTTGCCCCATACATTGAAAAGATGAACTTATCACAGTCGCCCACTGGGTACACTACGTACACATCAATTTTCACTACATCAAATAGAGAAAAGAAAAATTGGCAAAAGGAAAAAAATGGGCACAAGTGTTCCGAAGTAGGATTAAATAAGGCTCAGGCGGGAAGGATATCAATGATAGAATTCGCTGATGGCATTTCTATCGTCAGTAAAAGTAAGTAAAAGTTACTGGCCTTGTCGAATGGAATGAACAAGAAAGGCACCCACATGCCTTGCTTATACTGTGGCAGCAAGCAGTCATGCCTGCAAGATGGGTGGTCTGCCAAGGGAGTGCATTTATTCTTATTTCTCAATTACTGATTATGAGCTCTAGTATCCACAATTAAGCACAAACTGTTCTCCTGTTTGAATATTACGCAACGGAAACGGATAACGTACATCTGGCTGTTAGAAATTTACACACGCTCTGGCAATACCACATTTTCTTTCTTACTCAACGGCATTGGTCAGTACGTGGCCCTAGTACTGAATATGAAAGGCAAACACATTATAAATTCTGGATATCATGACTACACACTTTTCGAAGAACAAGGCCATCAATCCTTTTCTTTTCACTATCTTTTTTATTCCGATAAATTCTAATATGATTCAAAGATAAACACACCATTACATTTTATACAACAGTTACACATGAGAAACTCCGCCCAATGGGCATGGCTTTACATTGGTGATTCTCTATCTTATGGTGTCGTAATTATCTAATGCTACAGTGCACTTTCTGGATAGGAGGTGGATCTTTTGCTATATCTCACACTTCGACTCTCACACCCATCATCACGAAAATTTACTTCAGACCGAGCGGTACAAAAAGGAACATGCATAACCCACTGCCTCTGAACCATCATGCTACTGTCCCATGCAGACCACACAAACTTAAAGTACATGAAATACAACACACTGGTAACATACATCACAAAGAATAGTCACAACGTTAGAATCACTTCACTTTCAGCTTTCCCACTTCAATTAGTATTCATCCCAGTTTCACACGACACTGCCCCACTTCGTAACTTTTCTTTCCTACTACGAACTCTGGAGGATATATGTACGTCTTCCTGTGCAATGCAAGCCAAGTGGCGCTGCTGGATAGACGGCTGACTCACCTTGCTTCTCTCTCAGAGTATTAGAGTTTGAATCCAGCTTCACACGGAAACATAACACGCAAAGTAATATTAAGAACATATTCGTCACACACGCGACTCCTCAACTGATACCATGGACGAGTACTTCTCTTTATCTTTGTCTCATACACAGATTGAGACTCACACAGTACTCACCACGCGGAAGTACTCGTCTCTAATTTCAAGTCCTGCACACGCCATTTCTTAAATATTTCCAATTTATAGTACACATGCCAGTAATTCAGCTTAACTTTAGCGCTCGGAAGTATTTCAACTTAGTACTAGCACTCGCCAGTATTTTAACTTATTGCTACACGTGGTTTCACTGTGACCGTTGGTCACTTCCGAAGATTACTACGATCCCCTTAATATTACCTGCCTGTCATTTAATTCTCCCCCCCCAAAAGTTCCTGAAATAGAGAAATAATTATTCCAAACTACTCTTAAGTATTCCACATCCATACCATTCTCTCCACTCTTTTGTCTTTACAGAGCACACCTAAGACAGGTCTTACAAACACAAGATCCAGCGCCAGAGTGCTGAAACATGGCTCTTCTTCAGGTCATCTCGCACCTCCGCCGATGTGGGAGAGCACCATGTTATCGTATTGGCCAGCTACATACCAGGCGCCCAAAGCTCAGGTAAATTTCATCTCTTTGGTTCCACTAAAGATGACCAAAGGACCGTCTCAAAGATGATAATATATTGCACATTCACTATCTGCGGTTAGCAGATGACCATACATTCATTCATTTCACAGATCTCAATAAATTGGATGTATTGATTTATTTCATAGGAGTGCACATGTGATCATTTAAATAAATAAATTGTCCTTCTTTCCTACACTGCTATCCGGCTTCGGTGTGTTAAGTGAAATTGAGTTATTACTACGAAAAAATATGTTGTTCTGACAAGAATTACGATGAATGTTGTACCTATTTTCAATGTTAGGCGGTACTGTACCCTTTCAAACAGTCTAATGAGCACACAGTATGGTTCGAGGGCAAACCGAAGAAAGACGAAATTAATAAGGAGCAGCAGAACTGGGGTTAACGATAATGCCAACATCAAAATCGATTACCCACAAGAACGCAAAGAAATTCTGTGCTTCGGAGCAAAACAACACATGACCGACCAAACTAGGAGGACAGAAAATCAGAATAGCACAGACGAAAAGGGGATTCCTGGCCAAAAGAAATCTACTATAACGGAACATGGTTCTTGACTTCGGGAAGGAATTGCTGAGAATGTACGTCTGTAGCACTGTATTTCACGGAAGTGGTCATGCATTGATGGTTCAAACGCTCGTCCGGCTATCCTGATTTAGGTTTCCCTAAATCGCCTCAGGCAAATGGTAGGATGATTTCTTTGACAGGGCACGGCCGGTTTCCTTCCCAATCCTTCCCTAATCCTCTGGGGCCGATGACTCGCTGTTTCATCCCCACCTCCAAATTAACCAACCATGGATTGATGGAAAACCGGAAGTGCAGACAATGAAATAAATCGTACTGATATGATAAGAAATGAGGAGGTTCTCCACAGAAACAAAAAGAAGAGGAACGTAAGGAAAACATTGATAAGAGTAAGGGAGATGAAGTTAGGTGTGTTAAGACATCAAGGAATAGCTTCCGTAGTACTTGAGGTACTATGCCAAGAGAAATATTGGTATCTCCCCACCTAATAATATTGAGGACGTAGAGTGCAAGTGCTGCTCTGAGATCAAGAGATTTGCACACGAGAATCGACTTCATTTACTTCCTCTACGATCGACGTGGAAGGATTACGGGCAAATTTTAAACACATTGTAAATCACGCATTGGACAAGTATGTGCCGAAAAAGTGGGTTACGGACGGAAAAGATTCACCGTGGTTTAACAGCGCAATTCGGAGAATGCTCAGGAAGCAAAGACAGTTGCACTAGGTGTACAAGAAAGATCAGGAGAATGAGGACAGGCAAAAGAGCGACTCGCAAAGCATACAACCACTACCACCGCCATACCTTAGCAAAAGATCTTGCTGAAAACCCAAGGAAATTCTGGTCTTACGTAAAATCGGTAAGCGGGTCGAAGGCTTCCATCCAGTCACTCACTGATCTGTCTGACCTGGCAACGGAAGAGAGCAAAACGAAAGCTGAAATTTTAAATTTAGCATTTGAGAAATCTTTCACGCAGGAGGATCGTACAAACATACTGCCGTTTGAGTCTCGTACAGATTTCCATATGGAGAACATAGTGATAGACATCCCTGGGGTAGTGAAGCAGCTGAATGGGTTGAAAAAAAAAATAAATCGCCAGGTCCTGATGGGATTCCAATTCGGTTTTACAGAGAGTACTCTGCTGCATTGGCTCCTTGCTTAGCTTGCATTTAACGCGAATCTCTTGCCCAATGTAAAGTCCCGAGCGACTGGAAAAAAGTGCAGCTGACGCCTGTACATATCCTTAACATCGGTTTGTTGCTGGATTCTCGAACATATTCTCAATTCGAATATAATGAATTTCCTTGAGACAGAGAAGTTGCTGTCCATGCAACAGCACTGCTTTAGAAAGCATCGCTCCTGCGAAACGCAACTCGCCTTTTTTTTTCACATGATATCTTGCGAACCATGGATGAAGGGTATTAGACTGATGCCATATTCCTTGACTTCCGGAAAGCGTTTGACTCGGTGCCCCACTGCAGACTCCTAACTAAGGTACGAGCATATGGGACTGGTTCCCAAATATGTGAGTAGCTCGAAGACTTCTTACGTAATAGAACCTAGTACGTTGTCCTCGATGGTGAGTGTTCATCGGAGGTGAGGGTATCATCTGGAGTGCCCCATGGATGTATGGTAGGTCCGCTGTTGTTTTCTATCTACATAAATGATCTCTTGGATAGGGTGGATAGCAATGTGCGGCTGTTTGCTGATGATGCTGTGGTGGCGTCGTTGAGTGAGTGTAGGAGGATACAAGATGACTTGGACAGGATTTGTGATTGGTGTAAAGAATGGCAGCTAACTCTAAATATAGATAAATGTAAATTAATGCAGATGAGTAGGAAAAAGAATCCAGTAATGTTTGAATACTCCATTGGTAGTGTAGCGCTTGACACAGTCACGTCGATTAAATATTTGGGCGTAACATTGCAGAGCGATATGAAGTGGGACAACCATGTCATGGCAGTTGTGGGGAAGGCGGATAGTCGTCTTCGGTTCATTGGTAGAATTTTTGGATGTGGTTCATCTGTAAAGGAGACCGCTTATAAAACACTAATACGACTTATTCTTGAGTACTGCTCGAGCGTTTGGGATCCCCATCAGGTCGGATTGAGGGAGGACATAGAAGCAATTCAGAGACGGGCTGCTAGGTTTGTTACTGGTAGGTTTGATCATCACACGAGTGTTACGGAAATGCTTCAGGAACTCGTGTGGGAGTCTATAGAGGAAAGGAGGCGTTCTTTTCGTGAATCGCTACTGAGGAAATTTAGAGAACCAGAATTTGAGGCTGACTACAGTACAATTTTACTGCCGCCAACTTATATTTCGCTGGAAAGACCCCAAAGATAAGATAAGAGAGATTAGGGCTCGTACAGAAGCATATAGGCAGTCATTTTTCCCTCGTTCTGTTTGGGAGTGGAACAGGGAGAGAAGATGCTAGTTGTGGTACGAGGTACCCTCCGCCACGCACCGTATGGTGGATTGCGGAGGATGTACGTAGATGTAGATGTAGTGGCATTCGTGATGGGTCCCATTAGCTCAGTCTGATGACACAAAAAAAGGAAAACCTGTACGCAGTCGGAGATCGTTTTTATCACTTTCACACTGAATTTGTTTACCACACATGTATGACGCGTTTCTAACATAGCAGCATCACGTTTTCGGCAAAAGTGCTTTCTACGTAGTAAGTAATGCGGCTCCAATGGTGACACCTTTGTTTCAAATATTCATTTAATTTATGTGTTTGTATGTTGGCAGCGCTACGTAGCGCTCTGCATTAATAACTCTGGCAGCGCTGTGCGCATTCCGTAAGAGACTCTGTGGCTGGTAGGACTAGCAGTTGGAAGTTAACAGTCAGCGGTGTTGGAAGTTGGAGGTGAACAGCCAGCAGTGATGGAAGCTGGGAGTGACTAGTCAGCAGTGATGGAGGATAGAGGTTTGAAGTGTTAGCGGAAACGGACTATCTGAATGTGTCTCTCTTATTCATGATTATATAATTTTAGGAACTGGAAGTCACGGACGATTATATATATTTTTGAAGCGGATGTCACATTATTAGGGTAACATTATTTTGTGTGCTTTGCAACAAAATTTTTCCTTTGCTAACCATATGCCCATTAGTAGTTAGAGCCTACAGTTATTTAGCTGGCTGTATTGGCGCTTGCTGTATTGCAGTAATTCGGGTAATGAAGATTTTTGTGAGGTAAGTGACTTGTGTAAGGTATAGGTTATTGTTAGGATTTCTCCTTACTCATGGCCATTCTTTTGAGCTAATTTTAAAGCAGTCAGATCGCGTTACCGTTGAATATTGTGGGCAATTTATGTATAGAAAACTTTTGTGTTCTGTTAGCTTTACACTCGACGGACAGCTGCAAGCTCACGAAGTGTTCTTAGGACTGCAGAAACTTGTTTCAAATTAAACCACTGGAGGGATGAACTATAATTATCATCTCACGGCTGTATTGTGAATGTTTCACGAACTTCCCAGATGCAGCTGCTTCAATGAGTCGTAGTATGATATTTTATGACCGCTTCGACCACTGTATAACTAACATTATTGTGGAATATTCGACGATGACAGCGCCTGAAACGTGACGTAAGGAGTAATAAACACACTGAAGTGGAAAATAATTCAGCATGTCATCGATAAGAATGACCCCCGACCTCTGTAAGGATTTTTTATATCATTCAGTACAACTTAAGAACAATGTAGTGTCCTGTGGGTCACGTGCCACATACAATCCACTCTTGCCAATTATGTTAGCCTTCTAATACAGTAAGCACTTACAATCTATACTTACAGTTCTGTGCATAAGTATTTCAGTTTGTTACATGAGCATCAAATGATACAAGTATGAACGTCTGCTTCACAAGCTGCTGTGTAGTTATGTATCACGGCAATTTTTATGAACAGAGACTGCGCCGAAGCTAAAAAAGTGAGACATGAAATATCTGTTAACTTCGAGATATTAGAGTGTACGGAAAGTTACATAAAATGGCCAGTAGCAACCAGTAAGTTCCAATTTGGCTCAACGCAGACTAATTCGAAGTACTTTCAGCGGCCCCCCATAAGATGGTAAATGAACAAATAAATAATGAGAGGCTCCTGAATAAAAGTATAGTTTTTGGTCTGGTAAACCGCTCGATCGCGACATAGGGATTCAACTCATAAAATACTTCTATAAAGAGCACTTCTTTCATGATTCTATGTTCTACTGGGAACACAGAATCATGGAAGAAGTGTTCTTTATAGATGAGATACTGGAAGGTTTCAGATAGACTATATAAAGATAAGACACAGATTTAGGAATCAGGTTTAAAATTGTAAGACATTTCCAGGGGCAGATGTGGAATCTGACCACAATCTATTGGTTATGAACTGTAGATTAAAGCAGGAGAAACTGCAAAAGGAGGGAATTTAAGGAGAGGGGACCTGTATAAACTGACAGAACCAGAGGTTGTAGAGAGTTTCAGGGAGGGCATTAGGGAACGATTGACAAGAATGGGGGAAAGAAATAAAGTAAAAAAATAATGGGTAGCTTTGAGAGATGAAATAGTGAAGGCACCAAATGATCAAGTAGGTAAAAAGACGAGGGCTAGTAGAAATCCTTGGGTAACAGGAGATATATTGAATTTAATTGATGAAAGGAAAAAATACAAAATTCAGTAAAATAAGCAGGCAAAAAAAAAAAAAATTACAAACGTCTCAAAAATGAGATCGAAACGAAGTACAAAATAGCTAAGCAGGGATGGCTAGAGGACAAATGTAAATCTGTAGGGGCATATATCACTAGGCGTAAGATGGATACTGCCTACAGGAAAATTAAAGAGACCTTTGGAGAAAAGAGAACCGCTTGAAATAATATCAAGAACTCAGATGGAAACACAGTCCTAAGCAAAGCAGGGAAAGCAGAAAGGTGGAAGAAGTATATGTTGTTGTTGTGGTCTTCAGTCCTGAGACTGGTTTGATGCAGCTCTCCATGCTACTCTATCCTGTGCAAGCTTCTTCAGCTCCCAGTACCTACTGCAACCTACATCCTTCTGAATCTGCGTGGTGTATTCATCTCTTGGTCTCCCTCTACGATTTTTACCCTCCACGCTGCCCTTCAATGCTAAATTTGTGATCCCTTGATGCCTCAAAACATGTCCTACCTACCGTTCCCTTCTTCTAGTCAAGTTGTGCCACAAACTTCTCTTCTACCCAATCCTATTCAATACCTCCTCATTAGTTACGTGATCTTCCCACCTTATCCTCAGCATTCCTCTGCAGCACCACATTTCGAAAGCTTCTATTCTCTTCTTGTCCATACTGGTCATCGTCCATGTTTCACTTCCATACATGGCTACACTCCATACAAATACTTTCAGAAACGACTTCCTGACACTTAAATCTATACTCGATGTTAACAAATTTCTCTTCTTCAGAAACGATTTCCTTGCCATTGCCAGTCTACATCTTATATCCTCTCTACTTCGACCATCATCGGTTATTTTACTCCCTAAATAGCAAAACTCCTTTACTACTTTAAGTGTCTCATTTCCTAATCTAATCCCCTCAGCATCACCCGATTTAATTTGACTACATTCCATTATCCTCGTTTTGCTTTTGTTGATGTTCATCTTGTATCCTCCTTTCAAGACACTGTCCATTCCGTTCAACTGCTCTTCCAAGTCCTTTGCTGTCTCTGACAGAATTACAATGTCATCGGTGAACCTCAAAGTTTTTATTTCTTCTCCATGGATTTTAATACCTACTCCGAATTTTTCTTTTGTTTCCTTTACTGCTTGCTCAATATACGGATTGAATAACATCGAGGAGAGGCTACAACCCTGTCTCACTCCTTTCCCAACCACTGCTTCCCTTTCATGCCCCTCGACTCTTATAACTGCCATCTGGTTTCTGTACGAGGGTCTATACAAGGACGATGTACTTGAGGACAATATTATGGAAATGGAAGAGGATGTAAATGGAAATGAAATGGGACATATGATACTGCTTGAAGAGTTTGCTAGAGTCCTGGAAGACCTAAGTCGAAACAAGGCCCCGGGAGTAGACCGTTCCATTACAACTACTCATAGCCTTGGGGGAGCCAGCCCTGACAAAACTCTACCATGTAACGAGCAAGATGTATGAGACAGGTGAAATACCCTCAGACTTCAAGAATGATATAATAATTCTAATCCCAAAGAAAGCAAGTGTTGACAGATGTGAAAATTACTGAACTATCAGTTTAATAAGTCACGGCAATAAAATACTAATACAAATTCCATATAGACGAACGGAAAAAGTGGTAGAAGCCGACCTCGACGAAGATCAGTTTGGATTCCATAGAAATGTTGGAACACGTGAGGCAATACTGACCCTACTACTTATCTTAGAAGGTAGATTAAGGCAAGGTAAACCTATGTTTCTAGCATTTGGAGATTTCGAGAAAGTTTTTTACAAAGTGAGAACGCCTTTGTGGAACAGAACGACAAGGCTGCTTTCCATGATGTCCCAAGAACGCTATCCACGTTGCTCAACGCCGCGGCAGATCGAGAGTTAACGGGGGAAGTCACAGAAGGTGACGTGATGGTAGCACTCGATAAGAGAGCGTTGAACACGTCACCGGGGTCCGATAAGTTTCCGTTAGAGGTTTACCGGACATTTAAAAATCTCCTGCCTCCACGATGGACTGCCATGTACCGAGAATTGATGGCCCCCAATATCACTGCTGCTACACTTTCGCATGAGCTGCATGGACCTGTCAATCCCAGCAGAGCGCGTGTGAATTCGTTCATTGCCTGTTTCCTTGTTCACTTGGTAAGGACTCCAAACACTGGAACAGTAATCTAGATTTGTTCAGATTTGCGTCTTTCCTGTGATTTATTTTGCAGACGCATTGCTTCTTCCCTGAGCCCTTACAACAAGTCTGGTTTCCATTCACTTTCCCAGTACTGATCTAATGTGATCGTCCCATACCATATCGATTTTGAGTGTTAACCCTAAATACTTATACGATATGACTTGCTCAGGATATTGGAGCCATCCTCGACTAGCTTGTAGGAAATCATTTTTGCGATGGTTTTTGCTGCGCGTTCTATCTGCTTGGACGGTTCGTATGTTCTCTCGAAACTCTCCGTCCGAGGGTTTCTTGTGGGAGACTATTGGGGAGCGTGTCCGTTGCCGTTGCAGCGCTTGGGTTGTGTGGCGGCTCCCCCGAGGTGCCACAGTGACGCCGAGTGTGGTGACAGGGGCCGGAGCAGTCAGTCGGCTGCGGTGTGTTCAGCGCGGCTGTCACTTGAGTAATTGCGTGGGCCGCTTTGCGACTGCTAGAGGTAACCGTGTCTCGAAGGGCTCTGGCAGTATCCTGAAGAACAAGTCAAGGTGCTGCGTGAAATTCTGGGATTCTGATATACGGAGACTTAAGAAGCCCGCAATGAGTTGGTGACGTTGAGGGTGTCTATTGCGGCAGTCTTGTCAGTTACTCTTCACTCTGGCATCCTATGGCCACGGTGTTACCCCTAGTTGATCATGAGAGTTAACCTATGGTGCTGTGGCTCTCTACTTGCGGGATCTCCTGAAACAGATGAGAATTATTGTGCTTATTAAACTGTTCTCGCGCTCTGGTTACACCTTAAATCCGAGTAATATATTTACTCTCCTGTCATGTTCTGAGCAGTGATCACAAATTGGTAGCGTTTCAGTCAGTAGCTGTTGTGTGTCACAGACAGCACTGTTTCGGTCTTTGTTTAGCGAATAAGTTCCTTCCCTTGTTTTTTTTATATATATATGGGTTGCTTGTGCTAACGAATCTATTTTTCAGGTATTGCTACCCAATATTTTGCTCTGTTTAACGGACTGTAAATGTCACATCGATAGCTGATGTTTTACAAAACGCACGGAGCGGCTGTTTCAGATTGGGGCTTATACCTGTGCGTTATTATGTGGAGCCAGGCTATTAACTAATTTTTTTTTCTCATGCACTTGTAAGTAGTCAGTTGCATTAGTTCCAATAGGACAATACACGTCCACCCATGGCACGTGTGTCTATGATCTGCTTTGCTCCAGTGGCTAGCAATATCTGACAACACAAAAAGAGCGAGACCAGCTCGAACGTCAACTCCGTCTCAGTGCCAATATCCAGGATATCAAGGACCAGTTGCTACAGTTGTGCGCCAACTTTCCTCAGGAGAGGGCTAGCTCGCTTGCATCCAGGGCAGAGGGGGTGGAACATCATAGTACGAAATGTCACATGGCTAGGGCTTCCCGTCGGGTAGACCGGTCGCCTGGTGCAGGTCTTTTTGGTTGTCGCAATTTCGGCTACTTGTGTATCGATGGGGATGAATGCTGATGAAGACAACACCCAATACCCGAGCGGAGGAAGTCTCCGTCCCAGGCGGGAGTCGGACCCGAGCCCTTGCATGGCATTCTACCGCGCTGACCATTCAGCTATTCAAGTTCTGTTTTCTGTGGAGACTGTTAGCGACAGAAATTTGCTATTTAGTTTCAGGCTATCATTATTGTGAATGTAGGGCTATATAAGATTCCCTTTCTGTGCAGCTACCGTGCAATATAAAATTATAAAGAATGCAGCAACCAGTCACGGAAATCTGCCAAGGACAGTACTTCTACTTACGGCATGAATCGGTTAGAAAAATGCACCGATGATGACTGACATCGGTCGAAATCGATTTGCAACCAGATAAATAAATTATGTTTCCGCTGCTGGTTGCTGCATTCTTTATAATATTAATAATTTTATCATTATTGATTTTTAACTATCTGATTGAACTGAATGCCTTTAATAAAGTCAATCGACTCATTTGGCATTTTGGAAAAACATTTGTATACCCAGGCTTTAAATTTTAAGAGTTGTTCACTAATTGAAGTTCTGTAATTGCTATTGTATTGTTTCAGATCTATTCTGAAATTTAGTATAACGTCAATTATAAGGTTGAATAATTTATATCATAGTAGCCAGTTGATATCAGCTTGATCAGGTGTAAATATTGTAACTGGATGACATCAAAACTTCTGAAGCACATTTACATTGCTCAAGTCAGGACTCAACTAGTATATCAAGTGGATATGTCATTTAGGGGTTAAGTCTTTGAAACTTATTTTGACGGCTTCTCTTTTTCTGAGCTAAGGTCTGCGCGCAAAATTTATGGTTACAGCTTTGTTTTATGTGGATCACCACCAGACTGTTGAACTGTTATTTCTTGAAGCATGATGTCATCAGAAATTGTAATATGAAGTACAGAGCATGTGTTAGTCACTCGGTGAAAATTAAAGGAAGGTTTCTGGATTTATTTCTGAGATAGTATTGAATTCTGAATTTCTCTATAAAAATTATTTTAAGCTTAATGCGCAATGTAATTTCAGCCTAGCACCTCACCACTTCCTATCCGCTCCTACCACTTCCATGTTAACCACTAACCCTGTAATCAAATACAAATGGTTCTTTTTCTTTGTAGGCCTTTCTTACTCTTTTAGAGTTAGAGAAAGCTGATAGTCATCATACCAAGTGGAAATATTGTCCAAGTTTTTCTGCTTTCGCTTATCATCGTCCAACGATTACAGCTTCCTGTACACAATAACAAACAATCCTATAGTGTTTCTGATCCTGGCTGATAAATCGTTTACATATATATAAAACATCAGAGGCACTATTCTGACACCTTGGGGCAGATCCATTGTTACTTTAGATTCTCTGGGACATTCCCGATCCAGCATAGCGTGCTGAATTCCATTAGCCAAATATTGCTCGAACCAATCATCTGCACTGCCTGACAAAAAAAGAGACACACAACGACGAGGAAGAGGAAAAGAGATGAAACATCACGAGTCGAGAAGGTATGTGATATCAATAGTAATAATAATAGTTGTAATAATCTAATTTTAAGTGCATTAGAATCTCCGCCACACCCAGTCCCAAGTCCAGTTCAGAAAGTTGACGGGGGAGGAGTAACACCTCGATAAAAAAACGTTGGTGCTGGTACCTCGTGTGGATCCCTTTGCAATGGTGCGACAAAGATTTCAACGATAGTGAAGGTGGAGTTGGAGACCACCGGAAGAGCGAAGCTGGCGGAGAAAGCAACCCACCTTGTAAGGGTAGTAGAGAAATTATGAAAAGACGGATCTCACGGCCGCGCTGAATTCAGTCCGTCTAGAGCGTATGTACAAAGGAAAAGTCCCCTGGTCCTCCAGGTTGGGGGTTCTGCTACAGGGCTGTGTTTCCTGTACGGGTAAAAGATTTATCGTTAAGTATCTCATAAAGAAAGACATGCAACTGCTGATAAGTGGAAAGGCCTGTTAAAGTAATTCCCATATTGAGTCAAATTTACATAGAAATCGGCAGTATGAGTCCACTTATCACTACGACCTTCTTTCGCCTCGATATCTGAGTGGTCAGCGCGGTAGAATGCCATGCAAGGGCTCGGGTCCGACTCCCGGCTGGCCCGGAGACTTCCTCCACTCGGGTATTGGGTGTTGTCTTCATCATCATTCATCCTCATCGATACGCAAGTAGCCGAAATTGCGTCAACCAAAAAGACCTGCACCAGGCGACCGGTCTACCCGACGGGGGCCTAGCCACGTGGCGTTTCGTGGTATTACATTCCACCTCCTCTGCTCTGGATGCATGCGAGCTAGCCCTCCCCTGAGGAAAGTTGGCACACAACTGTAGCAACTGGTCCTTGATATCCTGGATATTGGCACTGAGATGGAGTTGACGCTCGATCTGGTCTCGCTCTTTTTGTGTCGTCAGATATTGCTGGGCACTGAAGTATCTCAGCATCATGCAAAGCAGATCATACAGACGCGTGTCATGGGTGAACGTGCATTGTCCTGTTGGAAAACGATATACCGATAGAGTCACTTGAGAGCTGACACGTGATAATGCACGATATTTGTGACATACCGTTGCGCCATTAGAGACCCCTCAGTCACTACCACCTGCAACCGGGACTCCTACCCGTTGGCTCTCCACACTATGATACCTCTCCAAAACATTGGAAGAATGGAGCCTATCTCCAGGTCACCGGCATAATCGCCGTCGATGTGGCGTAAGACAGAGCGTCTATTCAACGTGGAACATTATGCATTGTCATGGAAATGGAAATGCCGTTTGGGTAGGGCCTCCCGTCAGGTGGACTCAGCGCCTGGTGCAGGTCTATCGAGTTGACGCCACTTCGGTGACTTATGCATCGCCATCAACGACATTCGCAGTAATCTACGCTTACAGATCGTAGCGATGTTAATGGCAGCCTACGAATAGACTAATTCCCTAGTCTGGCTTGTGCCAGGCTCCGGGTGACGGTACGGGACGATGCAGAAAAGTTGCAGTGGGTCCACTACTTGTTCTAGAACGGCAGGCGCAGGTTTGAAGAGGTTATGGTGTGCTTGGTGCACAATACTGCTCTCCTCCTTGTGGTGGTCAGACGTGGTTGACCGGAACCTTGACGACGAGTATGCTACCCTCACGTTGCCTTGCTGTCCAACACAAAACCACTACCACATTCGCTAATGTACAATTCGTCCAACTGACCGAATGGAGTTCAAATGGTTCAAATGGCTCTGAGCACTATGGGACTTAACTACTGTGGTCATCAGTCCCCTAGAACTTAGAACTACTTAAACCTAACTAACCTAAGGACATCACACACATCCATGCCCGAGGCAGGATTCGAACCTGCGACCGTAGCAGTCGCGCGGTTCCGGACTGCGCGCCTAGAACCGCTAGACCACCGCGGCCGGCGACCGAATGGAGTCTCAGAATGATTGCGTCAAAAAAAAAAATGCTGATAAAGCTGTTTAGGCGAGTACGGGCCACTTTTTTGCTTTTTTCTTTTTTTTTTTTTTTTTTTTTTTACAATGTTCAGTCAATATTTGACACAATTCACCCCCCTCATGTACCTTGCTAGACTTGGGAATAACACCGAATATGAACAAGACTAATGCACTCCGGTGGCCGCTCCACCTGTCACAAACAGGTGGGTTTCTATGTGTACGAGCTACATTGACTATGTACATCTCTTCACTTTTTTGTTGATAGGCAGTGTTTTTTATAAGATACTCCGTATGATCATACGTTGGTTAGGAATCGAAAACGCGATGCATTGTCGAACGCAGTTCATAAATGTAGGAAGACATTCATTTTCATCAGCTGTTATCAAGACGTCGTTTATGAATCAAACAAATGGTTCAAATGGCTCTGAGCACTATGGGACTTAACATCTGAGGTCATCAGTCCCCTAGAACTTAGAACTACTTAAACCTAACTAACCTAAGGACATCATATCCATCCATGCCCTAGGCACGATTCGAACCTGCGCCTAGAACCGCTCGGCCACATCGGCCGCCTATGAATCAGTCAAGCTATGTTTCACACGACTCGTTTTTCCTGACTCAGAACTGTGCAAGATACTCTCAAGAAATATAGGTGAGAAAAATTAATTCTGCGGTGCAGTCAACGTAAAATTTATTTGTGATTTAGGTGGGTCGAAGCACCTTGCTTGCTTTAAGAAATCCTCTTTTCTAATAAGGTACGTGCTGATATTATGTTGAGGGTTGGCCTTCTTAGCGCTGTTCATATTTAAGTATTCACCAAAAACAATATGTTTGTTGATAGCACAGCTGCCTCCGTGCCAGGTTGGGAAATTTCCTCTTCTTGCTAATATCTTGTGGCAGCCTTCTCAGTTTTCCAAATCCTCGTCTCCTCTTTTCCTCCGGCCCCCTTTGTCCCCAGCCGCGGCTCCTTAGGACGTCGGCCGAGCCCCTTAACCAGAACGACATCCCATAACAAGTTTACCTCGGCTTCCGATCGATGCCTCCGACCCCGGTACGGGCGAACCGTGCGCTTGACGCGGCCTGCTAGCAATCCGCCGGAATCGTGTTTACACTAAGACCGGCGCAGCGGTGAGACACGACACTTCTCCCTCAGTAAATTCCCCGGCGTCGCGTTTACTCCTTGCCGATTAGCCCTCCGCCGGGCGACTCGTGGGAAGGGCGAGGCGAGGGCGGAAAAAAAGGGGAAAAAAAATCACCCAGCTAAATGCCGCGCCACTGCAGGCGCGTGTGTGAAAAGCGGAAAGGAAAAGCGAAACAAAAAAAAAAAGGAGGGAGCACTGTGGAAGGAAAGAAAATTAAACGTCGATCAGAAAGGCTAAGAGGATTTCTGGCGGGAAACTGGTGCTTAAACCACGCCGCTCCCCCGCAGTCTCCTGCAGCACACACGCAACCTGGGCACCTCTGGGGGTGTTTAGATAAGGATTTATATCTTTAATATCCCCGGCTAGGCGGCATCAAATGTAAATACAGACGCATTGTTTCGCGCCCGGATAGCCTGTAAGGGGCGGTCGAGCTCCGGTCCAGGGGGGGAGGGGGTGGAGGGGGAGGGGAAAGAGGCGAGGGCAGGGTAGAAGAGATAAATAGACATGTGAGGGGCGCGGCCAGCGCGCAAACAAAAGAAGTGAGTCCGGAGAACATTGAGAGGGGTGGAACACGGAGGGGCGGTGCATAATTGCAGCATGCGACCATGTGTCGGCCCTCCAGTGGCGTTCTTGTGTAACTTCCTGCATGGAGTGTGTTGTGGCATTTATTCCGTGAAATATGATATACGACTGGTAGGCGACTTCTGCAAGTAATTTTATCACACTAAAATTACTGTTATTTCTTAAGTAGCTGTGATGAAAAAAAAAAGTGTATTCAGAAAACCCCGTTCTGAAGTAAAAGAGAGCCTGAACTCCCCAATGTCATCATGTTACATAACAAAATATATTTTGTTCTGTAAGACATCCGTTTCTAAAAGTAAACGTTGAGGCAGCTAAGGCAAGCAAACCAAAATATAAGCAGAAGAAGTAAATAAATCAACGCCAAGTTTCCACCAGTTAATAGTGGACAGTGTAGTGAATTTTCTCCGGCAAGCAACAAAGTTTTGCCGAACTAAGGCACATGTGGTTCTTTAAGTCGCCTGTGTAAATCTACTTACCCCAGTGTCAGCCTGTTATCTCCGTCTCCTCAATCCAGTCCCCGGAATTTATGTTATAATTTCATTCTCTGGTACAAACTGAAGAAACAAAATGAAATTATTTTTCTTACTGGAAACGAAAAGTTTAATTGCTTTTTAAATACATATGAATTATATTGTTCTTCTGTTAAACTTCTTATTATCACAGACTGCCTTTTTCAGGTGGAAAGAATATTTACTTTTGTATTTCGTTTACAAATTACGAGTAACAAGTTTTGGTCTATATATAACGAAAAAGAAGACTATACTAGGAGAATGATTTATTATCTCGAATATTTCTTTCACGTGTCATATAGCAGGAAACGTAGTTGCACCCAAAACCCCAGACACCTTAGAACACAACGAAACGACGTATCTTTCCTTTTGGCCACTCCTTCTTTCTTGTCTCTTCATGAGCCGGCTCTCCACGTTTTATACGGCCTTTTCTGTTCTGTTTGTATCGTACTCTCCTCGGGAATAGCCAGTCAAGAAAACTCAACGCAACTCACTAAAGATAGAGCGTCAGTACTTTGCAAATCGAAAAAATGAATTGAGCTGTACTAACTTTCCCTATCCTAAAAGTTATCTGATAGACTCGTCACTCTTCAAGTGCTGTTCCTTTTGTACTTTCCCATTAGTACCAGTATGGATATCATTCCTGTTGTTCCACTTACCATTTTCCCCTCACTGACCTTGGTCTTGCCCGTTTCCATACACTGCCATTTGCCGCTTTCAAATTCATCACTGTTCTAAAGGGCCCAACAGCAACTGGCGTCACATTTTAACTCTCCACATTTGATTCTGAAATAATGTCAAAATTTTGGGTGACCGTCAGCGCCTACGTAACGTGACAGTAAAGAAATATCTATAAGAACGTCGTATTATGTTATTTCATCAGTTACATTACGCTAATAAAATATCTGTACAACAAAAAACATTACAGAAACTTGCTTATCTGAATCTTTTGTGGTATCTTCATCTGTATCAGCAGCATCAAAACGATCGCTAATATCCCCTTCAGAACGCGAAAAAGCTCTGAATCACGCATGTATTATATTCGGACATAGCGCTAGCAGTATCGTCTCGCACATAACTGACTAATTTGATTGCTTCGATTTTCATACTGCATTATCTTCTGGTAAATCTTCCGGGATGTAAGGTCGTGGTCCATGAAACTCTCCAGCTCCTAACGTTTCGTCCAGAGCTGCGCTGGACATCTTCAGAGGGGTGTTTCTCCTCCGGTGAGTCTTGCCGACTGACGGGTCGGACGTCTGAGAGCGACTTATATATCGTAGAAAGTGGGCGTGACCAGAGTTACACGTGATATGCAGAGATAATCTTTGTCGAACGTAATCTCGTCACGGATAAAACTGTCTAGCAATTCTGTAGTGCTACTGTCCAAATATCACTAAGTTTCATGGTCTCTTCTTTCCGATTAAAATTATCTCTATGTTTATATATTTCAATTGCTTCTCTACAAAGCCGTGGGCAATAGTTCGTCGTCGTAGATAAAATTTTTGTTTCGGAAAACTTCACTTGATGATTTCCTGGCTGAAAAGCGTGTTCTGCTACAGCCGATTTATCTGTTTTTCCTAATCGGCAAAGACTTCTGTGTTCTTTTAATCGTGTATTTACGCTTCTTTTTGTTGTTCCAACATAAACTTTACCACATGTACACGGAACTGGATTCTTGGATTTATATCATTAAGGTAATCAAAAAATTCGCCTAAGGCTTCTCTACCATGTGGCCAGACCACAAATGTATCGTCTACATACCATGTTTACGATGTTTACCATGGAGAGAGAAAATGATAACAAAATACCGTTTTTGGATGTTTTAGTTATGAGACAGACGGATGGAAGATTGAAACAACAGATTTTTAGAAAAATAACGCACACAGACAGATACTTAAATAAAAACTCTAACCACCATCCACAGCAAAAGAGTGGTGTGATTACAAGTCTCGTTGACAGAGCCAGACGGATTTGCACGCCGGAGTATCTAGACGTCGAATTAAAACATCTGAAGCACGCTTTTGAGAAAAATGGCTACTCAAAGAAAGAAGTAAGCAGAATTCTGCACCCAAACAACAAAAAGCCTAAGGACAAGTCCGAAAAACGATGGAAGAATACAGTCTCTATCCCTTTTATAAAGAAAGTAACGGATCAGATTGGAAAGATTTTAAGTAAACATGATATTAGACCTGTTTTTAGACCAACGAAGAAAATTTGTCATGTTCTTCGGTCTGTAAAAGATAAACGCGCTTCTCTATCAGCCAGTGGCGTATATAAAATTCCGTGTACATGTGGTAATGTTCATGTTGGGACAACAAAAAGAAGCGTAAACACACGGTTAAAAGAACACAGAAGTCTTTGCCGATTAGGAAAAACAGATAAATCGGCTGTAGCAGAACACGATTTTCAGCCAGGAAATCATCAAGTGAAGTTGTCCGAAACAAAAATTTTATCTACGACGACGAACTATTACCCACGGCTTTGAAGAGAAGCAATTGAAATAAGAGATAATTTTAATCGGAAAGAAGAGACCTTGAAACTTAGTGATATTTGGACAGTAGCACTACAGAATTGCTAGACAGTTTTATCCGTGACGAGATTACGATCGATAGTTAAGTTTTATCTCTGACAAAGATTATCTCTGCATATCACGTGTAACTCTGGTCACGCCCACTTTCTACGATGTATAAGTCGCTCTCAGATGTCCGACCCGTCAGTCGGCAAGACTCACCGGAGGAGAAACACCCCTCTGAAGATGTCCAGCGCAGCTCTGGACGAAACGTTACGAGCTGGAGAGTTTCATGGACCACGACCTTACATCCCGGGACGTTTACCAGAAGATATGTCATCCGGTCGTGAAAGCTTTCGTACTATTCATACTGCATTGTTCTGAACCAAACTGGCAGAAATGTGTCACAGAAGTAATTGTGTGTCTTTTTTCATCTGCTGGATGACTGAAATTACTCACGAGAGCTAGCAGTAGCTTTTGGGGGTGGGGGTTAGGTGGCAGCGGAGGTGGCTACCCGTAATATTAGCCCTCACTATGAAGTTATGACCGTAATACCACGGACACAGCTTTCCTCCCAGTACTGAGAACAACGTAATCTTATGGGCATGGCATTTTTCATCGTTAATATAACATTGTGCTGCTTTGTGACTTCGGAAAGAGCCTCCGCAAAGGACTTACCTTGTGTGATCAAACACACTGAGGTGCCAAAACTCAAGGAGTGCGATATGCACGTACAATATACGGATGGCGGTAGTATCGTTTACACAAGATATAAAACGGCAGTGCATTAGCGGAGCTATCATTTGTACCCAGATGATTCATGTGAAAACGTTTCCGATGTGATTATGGCCGTAAGACGGGTATTAATAGACTTTGAACGGGGAATGATAATTGGAGCTAGACGCAGAATACGTTTTATGTCGAAAACCGTTAGGGAATTCCAGTTCTGAGATTCAAAATGTCAAGAGTGTGCTGTCAATATCAGATGTCTAGCATTGCCTCTCACCGCAGGCAACGCAGTGACGGCGGCCTTCACTTAGATCGAGAGCAGCGGCGTTTGCCTAGAGTTGTCAGTGCTAAGAGACGAGCAGCACTGGCTGAAATAAATGCAGAAATCAATATGGGTCAATTACGAACGTATCCGTTTGGACATTACGGCGAAATGTGGCGTTAATGGGCTATGGCAGCAGACGACCGACGCATATGGCTCTAATAACAGTACGATCTCGCCTGCGGCACCTCTCCTTGTCTCGTGACCATATCGGTTAGACCTTAGACGACTGGAAAACCGTTGCCTGTGCATATGAGTCCCAGTTTCAGTTGGTAAGAACTGATGGCCGTGTTCGAGTGTGTCGCAGAACCCAGGATCCAAGATTTCAAAAAGGCACTGTGCAAGCTGGTGATGGCTCCAATAACGTATGGGCTGTGTTTACATGAACTGGACTGGGTTGTCTGGTCCAACTCAACCGATCATTGACTGGAAATCATGTTCGGCTACGTGAAGACCATTTTCAGCCGTGCGTAGATTTCATGTTCCCAAACAACGATGAAATTTTTATGGACGACAATGTACCATGTTACCGGGCGCTATTATTCACTATTGGTTTGAAGAACATTCTGGACAATTCGAGCGAATGACTTGGTCCCCCCGATCTGCCGATGTGATTCCAATGGAATATTTGTGGGACATACTCGAGAGGTCAGTTCGTGCACAAAATCCTGCGCCGGCAGCACTTTCGCATTTATGTTCGACCATCGAGGCAGCATTGGTCAGAATTTCTGAAGGGTGCTTCCTACGACTTCTTGAACCCATACCACGTCGAGTTGCTCCACTACGCCGGTCAAAAGAAGATCCAACATGATATTAGGTGTACCAAGACGTTAGTCACATCTATATAAATAGTAACTTGACAGCAGTGCCACAGGCCAATGCGACATCGTAAGGCGAATATTTGCTACAGATGCCTGCCCTGCCAAACGTAAACGAACAGGTACCTTACTTAAGGCTCGCAATAAGTCACATCAAAATATTTAACTTATAAAAATATTGAATTAAAGCACTAACGGATTCTACAAATCTCTTCCCATCAAACAATACACAGCACATGCCCGTATTACACCTTCTTCGACAGTCGTCGGCCTTCCCTTCTAGGTACGAGTTTAAAACATTTTCCGTATTAAGTTTAGTGAGTTTTACGGAAATTATGATTGGCTCATGTCAAGCAGAATGTCGTCCAATAGCTGCGGCAGTATATTTGTTAGGATCTATAGGTGATACGTGGTACCTACTGAAATAATGGAAATCAAGGAAGGGAGGACCCGTCAAGCAGAATGTCGTCCAATAGCTGCGGGAGTATATTTGTTAGGATCTATAGGTGATACGTGGTACTTACTGGAATTAAGGAAAACGAGGAAGGGAGGACCCACCAACATAACTTTCTTTTCACACAACCTGTTTATTTAACAATGTGTACATTGTGTTTTACGGATAATTGAAGCGTTTAACCATAGAATTTTCTTTAACAAAATGAACAATTTCCAGAATTATTTTGATCTTAAACATTAAGCTGAATACGCTTTTACCCTTTGCAAAAGAAATCTGAAGTGCTGTATTGCAAAGTAGCAAACAATATGACACTGATTACAAGGCGGCCGGACCTGCAGCCCACCAGTTGCCGGGTGAAACTGCAGTATTTACTAGCGCGGTGCACAGTCTGGCTTATTAAATGCCCTTGTGCAGCACATGATAACTACATAAGCACCATTGATGACAGGAGTGATTCAGTTACCCGAAACAGATCACTTAACTTTTAATTTGAAAGCTGTATGTCGAAATGTTCGGGTTTAAGATGCTCCCTTGCGCTTAAAGGTTAAATAGATTAGCAAACAATATGACAATGAAAGGCGTACTTTAAAGCAACCAGCCTCTTACTTTTAGTCGGCAACCAAGGTGCGACTGGATCACAACCCGTCCTTTCTGACAAATTTATTTTGGTTAAAACCCTTGTGACAGTTGGCTGTTAATATTTTCAAAGTAAAACTGATTGTAAGTTATTAAGACTGCTCTGAAGGAAAATCTTTAAACAATATTTGCGAACACTTATTAAAAGAGAATTCACTCAGCGGAAGCACAAGATCCAGCTAAAATACACCAATTATAATCCGGTCTTTCAAACACAGAAACGAACGGCTTAGTACAATAGGTTGTTCAGATTGTAACTAATGACTAAGAAATGCAATTACATCAAAGAATTGAACCGGTTAACAGCTAAATCTAACCACAAGATCCCTCTTTTATTTAACGGCAGCCTGTGCCTTAGTACAATTGTTCCGGCTATATTTACGACCAAGAGCTGATTAACTAGAACATTTATGATCGAGTACAAACCAGAAAGGAAAAGCCATATAATAGCGGGACCAATTTTCAAACGAAAACTTGTGTCTTCGTACAACCAAAGAGTCGACCAATAAAACTCTGAGGGTCGGGTACAAATCAGAAAATAATAAGGAGGGCAGGTACACAACGAAACAGATCACCACGAGGATTACAGAATGGTACTCCCCTTTATCAGGAAGCAGTTCCATGGATCCACGGTGCGTCGCAGCGGGTTACTGAGTGGTGCCGATGAAAGCCAGGTATAAGAGGGCAACCAGGCCACGAGCGGTCTTAGGACACAAATGTTGCCAGACAACCGACGGGATGTCGGCCTGCAGCTTGTAGCCGACGCTGACCCCGGTGAAGTACTCTGGTATCTTCGCTGTGCGCAGACCCTCCTTGCGCAGCTCGTGGCTTCGGCCGCTCAGACCTCGTGACCTCCTCTTGTCGCGACGCTACCGCCAATCCCAAAACTTCGTGCTTCCCACTCGGCCCAGCGAACCCCGTATTTATATCGGCAAGCAAAGACAATCTAAGGACACAATCCACAGATACCAACGCTTCCTCATAGATATTGGCAATGGGGCCGCAGGAATAGCCGATACGACACCTGCGCCAGTGGTGCCAGACAGGTCTACTAATTCAATAGGTGCTTGTAGCTAGAGCCTATAACTGAAACAGATATTAATCGTGCGATTCTTGAGAAGCTCGCAACACACGTTGTTTACCCACTTCTCTCAAACGGAGAGAATTTTAAACCGACCAGTAGTGCATATTACGGAGATGTATTTGCTCATGGTTTGTAAACGATGTGTCATTCGTCGACAAAACTCTGTGTAGAAACGGGGTACGATTTTATAGTTTTCGTAGACGCCATTCGGAGAACTGAACCCGATTTTGAAAGTAATTACCATAAAGATATTGGTGGAGAGAAATGTGGAAAGGATGAAATGGACTAGGGTGTATAATATTGATAGAACGCCCCTTTGGCTAATACCATTTGTACAGTCAAGCTGCTTCATAGTGACCTGTGGATTGTATCATATCACTGCTAAGATGATAGTTGCGTTTCTTTCATCAACTGCTATTCCTATTCGATGGCGTATTGCATAACTCACACATCCAGCTTCTCGAATTTTTTTTTTTCAAAATATTTGGAAAGACGGATGATAATGGCGATACAATATTGCAGTGCCAGTGTTCTTAAGAAGTGCGGTGCAATGTTCCTGTGGACATACATGGATGTCCGAAGCAACATTGCGTACTTCTTAGTAATACAGAGCTGCAATATCGTATTTATCCGCCGATACCAGACGACTTCTTCGATTTAAAATGTCCTCCGCCTGTACGGGAGTGACATAATGTGTACGAGTGCAGATTGTGAAGCATGAGCGACGACATGTGGAACGTTCGGGTGCGGCCGTGAGTCTGCACGCATAGCCAAAGGGTTTAAAGCGACAGCTCGCGTAAAGCGAGCAATCGGGGTTCGAGTACCGTTCCGGCACAAATTTCACTGTCATCACCCATTATACAGCTGATGGTTGTCCATGTTCGCAACTGCGAATACATTTGATGTACTTTATGGATCGTAAGGGCTTGGCAAAATCGGTCTAACAGTCCGGTTACATTCGCCTTAAACGAAAACCATGGGCACTGTTTCGATTGTTGTATGCATTTTTAAAGTTTGAATAGCGTTAACAGCAAGTTGTCTGGTCATTACAACGAGAAGTTACTCGTGCGACTCGTCGACCAACAACTCTTACAAAGCTACGTGAACAGGTCGAGCAGGCGTTGAATAACGTATCTCAGGACAGTATTCGCGGTCTGTACGATCGATTGAATGCCAGAGTCAGCTCTGGCGTTATCGCCCTGGCGGTCACACCATTAATATGAGTGTTTCAGCAAAGGCCGATAGCTGGTACGTCGCAAATGCTTGAGCTATTGATCAATAAATGTAATCATTTCACGTCCTGTATATACACTGTTGCTCCAATAAATCTTAAGTGAATTGGAAGCCTCTGAGAGGGTAGAGTATTTCTTTTCCATCATTGTATTTCACTAGCTTCTCGACTACTCAAGGCAGATCTTGCGAGTCCTTTGACATTAAACGAGGTTATTGTAAAACTGCTCGGCGATCAGGAACAACAGCCTCAAAAAATGTTCAAATGTGTGTGAAATGTTATGGGACTTAACTGCTAAGGTCATCAGTCCCTAATCTTACATACTACTTAACCTAAATTATCTTAGGGACAAACACATCAGCCGCACAGTCCATGACTGCAGCGCCTGAGACCGCTCGGCTAATCCCGCGCCGCCTCCAGCCTCAGACCGAAGAAAAACATGATGACACTGCTTGTATTACTAAGGGATTATGTATCAAGGATTATTAGTGTGTGACATTTTTTCAACCTTCCACCACGTCTTTAAGTACTGAAAAGTTAAAAAAAATCACTAAACTGAAAGTCAAAAGATTTCAAACAACGAGCAGCAAAACTCTTGTGCAGCTCAAGGGGAAACACCTTTCAAGAGTGTTATAGTAAAGGCAAGTAAGGCAGACGTTTGAAGCGTCGAGTGGATCCTACTTTGAAGGTGACCATAAGAAAGTGACCACTTAACATGATTTCCTCTTCCTTTGTGCCTACCGGAAGCCGTGTCAGGGGGAGGGAACGTAAAGGTTTGACGTCCAGCAGCCAACGACGTCTTCAGAATCGGAGCACAAGGACCAGACGAAAACGATCTTGAAAATCGGCCAGGTGATACAAAGAAATTACAAATTTTTGGGTCATTGTTCCCGGAAACAGCGATCTAATAATATTATAATTTATTTAATAAAAACAATCGTTGTCGCATATAAGTGGTTACTTTGTATTTGTGGATGATCCGTTTCGATCTACTACAGAAATCATCATCAGCTTTACATTTCTACCACCACCAAGGAATGTAGATATGATGATGATTTCTGTGGTAGATCGAAACCTGTTATCCACAAATAAAAAGTAACAACTCATACGCGACCGCGACTGTGTTTACTAAATAAATTACAAGGAAATCATCCCACTCCTGAGGTGATTTGTGGATATTACGCGAAACGTAGGCAGATGAGTGAGGATATGAAACTCTTTCCTTCTAAATGTGAGTGCCATACTTGAGTTACTACACCACCTCCGAGGCGAGTCAGTGCCGGATATATGAATGTGTATGCGTACATATTATTTCTTAAGAAATCAAAAGCGGTAGACCAATCTCAGAAATATAGCAGAGACGTTGCAAAGTTTCTTCCATGTGTTGGAGATATTGCTTTCGAAATTGCCAAGAATCTTGCGAAACTGACATGACCACGATGATGACTTAGCTGAGTACTGAGAAGAATGATGTGGTTCTCTAAAAGGCTGAAGTCCATAAAATTACATATGGAACATACACATAGCATGTAGAAGAATAACAACTACACACCAGCTTCTCAAGCCGAACTGATTTGCTGTGACTAAGACCATGTTTCCATTGGGTTGCCAACGAGTTATGATATTCTTCGATTAAGATAGAAACTGAAGTCATGAATTAAAAGTTGTGCCAAGACCGAGACTTCAGCCCGGGTCTTCTGTTTGTTAGGTAGATTTGTTATCCACTGCACCACCCTGCCATTGCGGTTAACCGAGCTGCACGGATTAACCTAGTCCAGTGCTCCCCCTAACCTCAATTCACGCCTCATCTCATCTTGATTCTTGATTTTCACCTTCTCAAATCATCAGTATTGTCTTGGCTCTCCGATATTGGAATAGCATACCAGCTGTGTATGTAATGGTGAAATTGTGCCTCGGCTCCATAAAAATGTAATTCCATCAGTTAAGACAATGTTCAGGTACTGGAGAAGTCTTAACTTCATCCTCTTGCGGTTATATGCTCAAAGAAATAGTTGAAATACTACTTCCTGACACCATTCATGACGAGGGCTTTCATTCCGACATTTCATGGAATCCGTTTACATCATGTCTTTACTCTCGTAAATTATTTTGTTTGGACTTCGTTAGCATCGTAGGCAACGGCCTTGCTGAAGTGGATACACCGGTTCCCGTCAGAAGTTAAGCGCTGTCGGGTGTGACCGGCAATCGGATGGGAGACCATCCGGGTCGCCATGCGCTGTTGCCATTTTTCGGGATGCACTCAGCCTCGTGGTACAAATTGAGAAGCTACTCGACCAAATAGTAACGGCTCCGGTCAAAGAAAACCACATCCTCCGTGAAGATGACACAGCGATTGGATGGTCCCGATGGGCCACTTGTGGCCTGAAGACGGAGTGCTTTTCGTTATCATCGTGATTTACCTGCGGCTGATGCCAACTTGTGTGACGAATCATTTGACTCGTACAAGTTTTGCATTGGTAGATTCCACTTTCGTACAGATATTGCCAGTCCAGTCATCACTGTTACATAAACTGACCAAAATGTAATTCCGGAGCGATTTTGTTGTTCTGGTATGTGCTTTGCTCTGAACAAGGTTGCATAAAATGAAAGATATGTACATTACTGAAAACGTCAAGTAGTTTCCGAAAATAGTTCATTCCTCAGAAAAAGCAAGATTCAAAAACAACTGTTGTGGCAATGTGCAGTTGTTCAGGTTGCATCAATAACGTCCGAACTGTAATGCTATAGAATGGACTATCGATGTATCTGTACTGCGCCTCATTTCATACCGCTCTTCTATTCATGAGAGAAAAATTGCACTACGATACTGTCCATATATTCCGGCTATTTTTATTGCTGTAATTGTGACCGATGAGTGAAAGTTAAACCATAGAGTAAAACTGATATATAAACCTAAACTACTTACCTCCACTCGGACCATTTTTAGATACAGCTGTTATACAGTATATTTCAGATATTCTTTTCTTTCTGTAGAATGACAATTCACCAAATTCAGATCCGTCTGGGAGCACCCTTTTAAGCCTTTACTCACACGGCAACCAGCCATATTACTGTGAAAAGTTAATAAGCGGGCGGAATATGAAGTCCCTGCCCCCCCCCCCCCCGCCCCCCCCCCCCCCGAACATTGAATATTACCAATATGGAACCTCCTCTATCCATTCCCAGCCTGTTGACATACTTGGTTTGAATAACTTATAAATAAGTTATTTCTGTAGCAACGGACCAATTCTCAGTGGTAGGGGATTGAAGAAAAAAATGAAAGAAAAATTTCGATGTGTATGTTTCTGAGTGCAACAACGGGAAGGCGTAAGACAAGGCCAACCGATTCAGATCATAATTGGAAGGTCGCTTGCGTGCAACCTGAAATGAAAGGCTAAGACAATTCGGGTCATACCCTCTCCCGCCCGTTTTTGAGAAAACTACATCTAAAATTCATGATGTGTGTTCGACTCAGAATGATGGGATCAATAGATAACTGAAAACTGAACATTGTTGATCATTCCGCAAATTCATATTTACCTAAAAATCGAGAAAAGAAACTTAGGGCTGTCGCTGATGCGCATATTAGGTAAACGCTTTGCAACTAATATGCCGCTTTTGTAGTAACCAATACAAATGTCTAGGCAGCAGAGAATCTGTGCCCGATTCCCCGATATATTCTGAAGTTTTTCCCATTTCTGTTTTTTCCGTATCGGAACTGGAAGGAAACTTCCTGGCAGATTAAAACTGTCTGACGGACCGAGACACGAACTCGGGACCGTTGCCTTTCGCGGACAAGTGCTCTACCATCTGAACTACCCAAGCAGGACTCACGCCCTGTCCTCACAGCCTCTGTAAAGTTTGGAAGGTAGGAGACGAGATACTGGCAGAAGTACAGCTGTGAGGAAGGGGTGTGAGTCGTGTTTGGGTAGCTCAGACTGCAGAGCACTTGTCCGCGAAAGGCAAAGGTCCCGAGTTCGAGTCTCGGTCCGGCACAAAGTTTTAATCTGCCAGGAAGTATCATATCAGCGCACATTCCGCTGCAGAGTGAAAATCTCATTCAGGAATAGAAGGGTTAATAAGGTAATCAATAAGGAATTACAGCAAGATAGGAAAATAACAACTTGGATTAGTAAAGAATTAGAATTACATGTCCCGATTGCCTTACAATGGCTCTTTCACTGTTAGATGTCGTCACTGCATTTGAACAACAACATGGATGTACTTGTCATACAATTATTCGCAGCAAATATGGTCGTGGTACAAAAATATCTAATAAATGCCGTCTTAGCGCAACATGATTGTTCGTTTCGAAGGAAAACAGAAGTGGTTTACATTTAAAAAAATTCTTTTTCGGGAATTTATATTTTGCGGTCCATGCATAGTTAATCATCGTATGAAATACCGTTGCTGAAAGTAAATCATGAATAATACTATGAACCGTTACTGCATCCGTGCGTGTGTTCCATGCCCACTGGGTTTCCACAAGAATCACTGCAATTCCGAGCATCCAGAAAACAGTATTCCGCCCCTTGCTCTAAACAAGTATCGTGCAGCCGGCTATCTCTGGTCACGCAGCTGTATTATTTGGAGTTGTTTTCATACAACGGTGCTAAACCTTTTAAATCCTTTCTAGTCCAAGGCGTTTGAAATATACGTTTGCCTACCTTGTCGACCGAGCGAGGTGGCACAGTGCTTAGCACACTGGACACACATTCGGAAGGACGACGGTTCAAACCCATCTCCTGCCATCCCGACTTAGGTTTTCCGTGATTTCCCTAAATCGTTTTAGGCAAATGCCGGGATGGTTACTATGAAAGGGCTCAGCCGATTTTCTTCCCCATCCTTCCCTAATCCGAGCTTGTGCTCTGTCTCTAATGACCTCGCTGTCCACGAGATGTTAAACTTTAATCTCCTCCTCCTACCTTGTCAGTATTCCTTATGGAATTACTCTAGTTCTTACCAATTTCCACAAGGAAAAACTAGCAGAGTAGTAAACTGCAGATTGCATTTCGTTGAACATAAAGGACAGTCGTAATAGTTTCTTACCGCTATGTCTAAGAAACGATGCGTTTGCGGACCGCATAAGCAATGATGAAAAACGCTACTTTTCTAATTATCGATAGAAACTATCAATTTTGAGTCGATTGTGCGTCGTTAACGTCGGGGTTCGTTTTCTCGAAAATCAGATGGGTTTTGTGCCAAAAATCTTATTCATTTTAGGTTGTACACAAGCGACTTGGTAAATATTAGCCAAATGCAGAATGAGAATTTCTCTGCAACAAAGTGTGCTCTGATATGAAACTTCTTGGCATATTAAAACCGTGCTTGACCGAAACTCTAACTCGGGACTTTTGCCTTTCACAGTGTTAGAGTCACGGTCCGACATGTTGTTTTAATCTGAGGCCTTTCCCTTGTGAGTTATGAAATTTTCACCCTTTAGCAAATTACCAAATAATTACAAGAAACAAACAGTGTGTCAGTGTGCGACTAGCAGTCGTTGTGAACTTTGCTTCTTTATAAAAACTACTGCACACAACTATTATTGTAAAAAATTTCTTACTACTATGTTGCTTACAGAAGAGAAAATTACTCTTATTACGATATAACTTTGCCGTTCATGCCACCTTATGCTTGATATTGGTCGTCAGACCGAAGCAAGTATCGAAGAGCATTGTGCAAAATAAGGGACAGCTGAAAGTTACCGAGAATTTTAACAGATACTTGGCTGCTGAATATCCCGAGCTCCAAACACAAATAAACTTAAATATTTGTCTATAGAGCAGGGGTAAGATAGTTACTGCGTAAAGGAAAGTTAAAGAAACCTTTGGAGGAAGAGAAGCACTTATATCAATATCAAGAGGTCAGATCGAAAACCAGTTCCAAGCAAAGAAGGGAAAGCACAAAGGTGGAAGGAGCACATAGAGGGTCTATAATAGGGCGATGTACATGAGGGTAATATTATGGAAATGGAAGAAAAAGTAGATGAAGATGAAATGGGAGATATGATACTGCGTGAAGAATTTCACAGAGCACGGGAAGACCTATGTCAAAACATGACCCCGGAAATAGATAACACTCCATTACAACTACTTATAGCCTTGGGAGAGCCAGCCCTCTCAAGACTCTACCATCTGGTGAGCAAGAAGTATGAGACAGGTGAAATACTCTCAGACTTCAAGAAGAATACAATAATTACAATCTCAAAGAAAGCAGGTATTGACGGTGCGAAAATTACCGAACTATCAGTTTAATAATTCACGGCTGAAAAATAATAACACGAATTCTTTACAGACGAATAGAAAAACTGGTAAAAGCCGACCTCGGGGAAGATCAGTTTGGATTCTGTACAAATGTCGGAACCCGTGAAGCAATACTGATCCTACGACTCATCTTAGAAAATAGATTAAGGAAAGATAAACCTACGTTTCCGGCATTTCTAAACTTAGAAAAAGCTTTCGACAATGTTGGCTGGAATATTCTCTTTCAAATTCTGAAGGTGGCAGGGGTGAAATACAGGGAGCGAAAGGCTTTTTACAATTTTTCCATAAACCAGATGGCATTTGTAAGAGCTGAGGGGCACGAAAGGGAAGCAGTGGTTGGGAAGGGTGTGAGACAGAGTTGTAGCCTATCACCGATGTTGTTCAGTATGTATACTGAGCTAGCAGTAAAGGAAGCAAAAGAAAAATTCGGAGTAGGAATTAAAATCCAAGGAGAAGAAATAAAAACTTTCAGGTTTGCAATGACATTGTAATTCTGTCGAAGACAGCAAAGGACCTGGAAAGCAGTTGAACGGAATGGACAGTGTCTTGAAAGGAGGATATAAGATGAACATCAACAAAAGCAAAACGAGGATAATGGAATGTAGTGAGATTAAATCAGGTGATTCTGAGGGAATTAAATTAGGAAATTAAATAGTTAAAGTACTATTGAGTTTTGCTATTTCGAAAGCAAATTGAACCGATGATAATCGAAGTAGAGAGGATATAAAATGTAGATTGGCAATGGGAAGAAAAGCGTTTCTGAAGAAGAGAAATTGTTAAGATCGAGTATAGATTGAAGTGTTAGGAAGTCTTTCCTGAAAGTATTTGTATGGAGTGTAGCCACATATGGAAGTGAAACATGGACAATAGTTTAGACAAGAAGAGACTAGAAGCTTTTGAAATGTGGTGCTACAGAAGAATGTTGAAGATTAGATGGGTAGATCTTGTAACTAACGAGGAGGTACTGAACAGAATTGGGGAGAAGAGGAATTTGTCGCACAACGTGACTAGAAGAAGGGATTGGTTAGTAGGACATGTTCTGAGTCATCAAGGGATCGCCAATTTAGTATTGGAGGGCAGCGGGGACGTTAAAATAATAGAGGGAGACCAAGAGATGAATACCTTAAGCAGATTCAGAAGGATGTAGGTTGCAGTAGGTACTGGGAGATGAAGAACTTGCACAGGATAGAGTAGCACGGAGAGCTGCATCAAACCAGTCTCTAGACTGAAGGCCACAACGACAGTGTAGTGATTGCTTTTCCTTCTCTGTAATAATTACGTGTTGGTTTCTGAAGCCTATTTATCTTCGTGCAATATATTAAATTTTATGTCAGCATTTGGTTTTCTATAAGTTCCAACCCAGATTGTTTCTTGCAAACTATTCTTAAAATTCTTTGATTTGCAGCTATTAATTGTTCTGATTTCCCCTGAGGAGTGTCTTACTTTAAGCTAATATTATTTATTATTAACTAGCTGTATATCATGATCAGAGACAGCATTTTTTACTGGGTTTGCAGTTATTTTCCAGCTTTGAGCTTCATTAGGGAGAACATTGTCAACTAGTGTCCTACTTTCCTTTATCCACGCATGTTGGAATGTTAATTACTGAGACCAAATTTTAGGACCCAAATAAGGTTTTCAGATCATTTTTCGTGTCAGACTCGTTTGGAAAATCTTAATTTATATGACTACAGACTATTAACTGCTTGCTACTGTCTGACAGCTGGTAAGGACTTCATATTCCTCATAACCAGTTCCAAATTTCGTAGTGGGCATATATTTGTGGGAAATTTTCTGTTATTTTAATTTCTCTCCTAACGCAGTTTTGAATCCTGCATCTAACCTAAAGAAAGGTATCCCACTGACAATAGTAACCAAAGGGCTCTTATTTTGTGTGAAGGTGCCACCTCCCCCCTCTCATACATTTTCGGCAACCGATTATTTTTCTCTCTATTATTCAGAAATTTTCTGTATCTAATATATCCCCATCTATCAGGTCTATCAACAGGCACTGAACTCATAAGAGAGTTCATTTTAGCCACCAGCAGCCTGATCAGAGTTCACACAGTTCACAGTAGTGTTAAACCTGGGCTGGACATGTCACTGTAGAAGCTCCACAACACGAACACTTGAGTGAGTACTTGCTACTCCTAATCCAACTGAGTTGCCCCAAACGCTGTAGTTTCTGTCTTAAGCCAGGCCCTTCCCTGCTCCACCTGCTATGATGATCTTATCCTTTCTTATGGTTACCTGGCCGATCCTTTAGTGCAGAAGGGAATCCTTAATTTTGTAATGTAGTCTTCTTTTGAAAACCTATTTATTTGCCAAGATCGCTGTTCTAATACAATTACTGGATAACTAGTTTCGGCACTATATATTACCAGCCTCAGCTCTATATAAAGAAGAGTAGAAGAGTACAAAATTTGTAGATGAGATGTGTATCTGGGCAGCAATATCAGTGATGATGGCCGAAGAATAGATTATATAAAACGTAGACTTTCAATGGCAAGAAAAGCGTTTTCGAAGAGGAGACGATTTTTTGACGAGTCTAGAATTAATTGTTAGGAAGTCTGTTCTGAAGGTATTTGCCTTGACTGTAGCCATGTATGGATGTGACATGTGGACGATAAATTGTTTCGACAAGGAGAAAGTAGAAGCTTTTGATATGTGGTGCTACAGAAGACCACTGAAGAATACATGGATAGATCACGTAATTAATGAGGAGGTACTGAATAGAATTGGTGAGACAAGAAATCTGTGGCACAATCTGACTAAAAGAAGGGCTCGGTTGATATGACACATTCCGAGAAATCAAGGAGTTGCCAGTGTACTACTGGATGGAAGTGTGGGGCTTAAAAACATAGAGGGAGACCATGAGATGAATACAAAAAGTAGATTCAGAAGGATGTAGGTTGCAGCAGTTATTCGAAGATGAAGAGGCTGTTACAGGGTAGGAAAGCATGGAGAGCTACACGAATCCAGTGAAGACACAATAAGAACAACGTATGTACTCAAACTTCTCTGTACTTGGCTTCGGATTGGTGAAGTTGAAAGCTGAACAGTGTGGGTGACAAGTGTAGAACCACCGTTATAAGACCAAAACAGATGAATGAGCAGAAATTTGAAGTCACGTAGTGTGAAGTTCGGGAGAGGAAAATACCTGAGAGATATATTAGGAACATAGCGCCCATTTTGGAAAAAGCTATCTTCGATGCAACTCGCAATTTTCAGATGGATAGAGGACCATATGACTAAAACGGATAGCGAATTACAGAAGAAGGAAAATTTCGCCTTTTATTTGAGAAAGATTTTTCATTTATGAATGTTTCTTCCATACTGGTGAAACACTATGTTGACGCAAGCCGACCGTAATGATATCTTGCTGATATCAGGAGAGAAGGACACCTCTGTTCTCGTAGAGGGTGGCGTCCAACGCCATTCAGACAGACCAACCGTTACCCACTGTACAATGTAAGCCTTCTCGTGAAATTCTGTTAAACTGACAGTGTCGCTGAGATAAACGATCGTTGATACTTGTGCTCGCATTCCGTTGCACGTGCTGGCTACACTCCATGATGGATGGTGAAGCGGACAAAAACAAGTTTACAGTGCGATGGACAAATCGTCGAGCACATCCTGTAGCCTTAATAGGTATCACCACCAGCATTTGCCCTGCCCTGCTCTGTCAAAACACGACATAACTAGGGAATGAATAAAGCTATTGTTTAACCACCACTATTTTTCTCGTACAATTGTCTATCTGTTAGATACGCTGCATGACTGCCTTTCCATCTGAAAATTATGAGTTGCATCCCATTTAGCGGCTTCCAAAGTGGTCGCCATTATGGTAAAGTAGCCGCAAAGGATTTTCCCCTCTCCTACCTCACACGATGTGACTTCAAACTTTTGTTTATTCACTTGCTTTGTTTTATAAGGATGTTTTCACACTTATCGACCACACTTTACAGTCTTCAGCACAGACAAATATTTTCACGCTTACCGACCACACTTTACAGTCGTCAGCACAGACAATCAAAAGTCATGTAGAGAGAAATCTTGAATACGTTCAGTATGCATAAGTATAAAATTAAGCATTTGAATATGTCACATAATGAAACTGACTATTTAATAGGAATGTATTCAAGTCCAGACGTGAAATTGGTGGAAATGGTAATAAATATAAAATTGGGAGATTTGGGACTCCACTTACGCTATGATAACAGGAATCTTCTCTTTTTCTCTATTTCTTCTCTTCTTTATATATTCAAACTGAAGTTCCCTGTTCGCTCCTGTCTGTATGTTTGGGTTAATATCAGGAACCACTACAAGGATTTGGCCCAGTTTTGACGGACAGGCTGATTCACGAGAAAGAATAGTGTATAACTATTTAGTGGAAATTGCCTAAACTACAATGAATTTAGTCCGCGGCCGCTGTGAAAGTGACTGTATTGTCATCTAGTGGTACAGCCGGGGAAATTCCAGACAGCGTTGAGGCTTGGGCAGATTCCTATAGTACGTGCCTCAAAATCGAAAGGTTGTGGGTTCCAATCACGATTGAACCGCGGATTTTGATCTCTACTTTTTTACGTATAAATTACTCTCAACCATGTGGAGTTTCTAACATTCTGCGTGGTGTCTGTTTGTTCTATATCGTGTCTCCCTACCACTTTCGAGCAACGACGCTCTATGCGTGTAGTTTAGGGAATTGACTAGTTTGAACCTGGGACCTGTTGCTGGTAAGGAGACGCCAGACCACACATGACATGTAGAATTCAGAAGATTTTAGTGAGACTAGCGATGATATAACCAAATACTTAATGATTTCAGCGTCAGCTCCACTGCACTCCCTGTAAAAGAATCTTAATACTAACTAAATTTAGTGGAAGAGGTTCAAGGCTTTCCTATTTTTAGTTAGCTGGTAAAATAACGTCGAAAAAGCAGTTAAGTTTACCATTGGAAATTTTATTCTACTCACAAAACATTGTTTATAAATTGCACTATTGATAAAAAGGAAATGTTTTAATACAGGATGGTAAAAACCAACTGCTTTCAACAAAAAATGTGAACGAATATTGCCTGAATGGGTTTCCAAGTTCTACAATGGATCGAAGGATGACCTATGCCATATCACATCTATAATCTAGGTTTAAATTAAGTTTCACAAAAGAGAAAACTATCAAAATGGTCTACAGTGACCCTCAATTATCTTTAATTACTTATCTAACTTTTCGTAAATTACGGTGGCTGATGTGGCTTCTCAATAACTATATAACAGAAAAATCATCGCGTTTCAGATTTTTACTTCAAGTGGCAAATGTGAACACAATGAGCTTTAATTGACGAGCGACACTAGTATTACGCAAAAAGGGGTTGTAACAGATGAGACTTCTGCAGTTCTGAGTGAAGCTTTATGCGCTGTTATGCAGCATCGCGTGCGTTCATTACCTTGTCGGTGTTCGTCAGGGGGCGGCGATCAGCACAGCTCCGCTCACCTCGTCGTCTCGGAAGCAACTCTCTCCTAACTTCTCCTTACTAGAATTTACCAAAGTTGGTTTAAAAAAACTATCTGGCTGTGTTTTCATCTGACCAATCAGGGTCTCAATGTTAACCTTAAGCTCCGCCTACAAAAATTCTGTCTATCCAATGAGAAACGTTATACTTTTCGTGGTGGGGCAATGTTTTTAAAGTTTGCAACGTAACAGAGACGCGAAAAAGTCTCACGCTAAAACTTGCAGCTGGTGTGGTCCTTTAGTGTTATCGTAAGATCTATACTGTTCTTCTGGAGGGCTCTATCTTTTAACGTGGGCTGGGGGGTGGTCCTAACGTAACAGAGACGCGAAAAAGTCTCACGCTAAAACTTGCGGGTGGTGTGGCCCTTTTTGTGTTATCGTAAGATCTATACTGATCTTCTGGAGGGCTCTAGCTTTTAACATTGGCTGGGGGATGGTCCTGACGTAACAGAGACGTGAGAAAGTCTCACGCTAAAACTTGCGGGTGGTGTGGTCCTAGCGGTTAGCTGGCGACTTGGGTGTCCGTCCGTCTCTTATCGTAGGGACTTCATGATTAGATTAGATTTTTTTAGATTAGATTTACTTTCATTCCAATTGATCCGTAGTGAGGAGGTCCTCCAGGATGTGGAACATGTCAGAAAAACAACAATACATGACAAATATTTAAACTAAAACAAATAAGCTAATGTACCATTCCACAGGTCCCAAGTGGAATGATCGTCATTTTTTAATGAACACTAAGAGTCATTTTACAAATACTATTGCACTGAATTTAAAATAAAAAAGTTTTATATTTATTTATAAGGTAAGAAACATGTAATACAACTACTGTAATACTTATTTACAATGAACACATTACTGCACTGAAATGGTGCAGAAGTTAGATTATACTTACACACACACACACACACACACACACACACACACACACACACACAAATTTTCAGTGAACACATTACTGCACTGAAATTGTGCAGAAGTTATGTTGTACTTATATACAAATCAGTTGGTTTTCCTCAGAAATTCATCAATGGAGTAGAAGGAGTTGGCCACCAATAAATCCTTTAGGCTTCTCTTAAACTGAATTTCATTGGTTGTTAAGCTTTTTATGGCTGCTGGCAAGTTATTGAAAATGTGTGTTCCTGAATAATGCACACCTTTTTGTACAAGACTAAGTGACTTTAAATCCTTGTGAAGATTATTCTTATTTCTAGTATTGATTCCATGAATTGAGCTGTTGGTTTGAAAAAGTGATATATTTTTAATGACAAATTTCATTAAGGAATAAATATATTGGGAAGCTGTAGTTAGTATCCCTAGTTCCCTAAACAGGCTTCTGCAGGATGTTCTTGAGTTCACACCACATATAATTCTTACTGCACGTTTTTGTGCCCGGAAAACTTTAGCTTGGCTTGATGAATTACCCCACGGTGCTTAACACGGTTCTGCTTTCGGCTTCCGTTCTCGTTTCTCCCCTCGGAACTGCGTCTGTCTCACGGTGGGAAGGTATGACATGCATTTAGGCATTCTTGTGTTAGTCTGTGGTATTCAATTTCCTCACTCGTTACTCGTATTACTTTGGTTAATTTAATGTCACGATTTATTCGGAGCTATGCGACATAGTACTGGATTTGCATATCATGTCAGGGTTTTCATGGAAGGTGTTGGATTTGCCTGACACCTTACAAGTTTCACCGAAACGAAGAGTGTTTCGATTCCCACACTAAACTATAGGTCGCCTTCCTTAGATAATTGGCTCGGAAGATGCAAGTTGCCGATCTGACATTCAAATCAAGGGCTTGCACCAGTACACTGAGCCACATCAACATATTACTACCAGAATCTGTACATTTTGGAAATTGGCAAAAATTCGTCACTCTACATTTTATTTTCTTGTATATTTATATTAGATCATATTTACGATACACAGTCTCGTTGTTAATTATTTCATTGGCTGCTACTGCCGAGCACCATGCGCTGACACTGTCTGCAGTAATGCATGTCTGGGAGTCAGTTAAGGCTGAGCATTTACAGAAACCACTGTCACCTACAGAGGTGCTGGAAGCAGGAACGTACATTTACTATCCTGAAAAAGAGCAAATGGCAGTGGTGGCATATGGTGCTAGCAGACGCAGAACCCCTGTAGTGCGGACAGAGGAGGAGGGAAGTTGCTCCCTGGGAGACGAGAAATAAATTTCAGAATAGATTGTCTGGAGAACAAGCGTCGAGGACGGAAGAAGTTGAAAGGATATCCTTTTTGTGCAAAGGTGTGTGTGTGGGGGGGGATTACAAATTATGGTTGAAAGTTGATCTCCAAAGAATCTTCTCGTGGGAACTGCCGGATCACGATTCCCGCCGAAAAGCAGAAACGCGTTTTTGTTTGGCAAGGTGCTAAAGGTGGAGGAGGGGAAACAGAAACTTCCAGAGAATCTTCTGAAAGGTTTGTGAGCTTCAGATGATTGGCTGGTAGGTTCATGACCCGTGTAGTGGCAGGTAATGTTTTTGGAGCGGCTGCTGGGATTTGTTGCCTGAGCTCAAATGTAGACCTGAGCTCAAATGTAGACGTCGCATGTCCAGCAGGGAGGGGCGTATGACATGAGAAGACGCTTCCCTCCGGGCGTGAAATGAAGGTACTTGGCTGACGAGAGCCACAGTGGAGAAGCTGGTGGTTAAATTTTGAGAAGTCTTGCTGTCAACGCAAGGAGAGCATGAGGTCTTCTTTAGGGAGAGTTTCTAATTTCTGTTCCTGGCTAGTGGGCAAACAGAAATCTTGACGCGTGCTCTGTCTCGCACTGAGGTAATTTCAGCCCTGAGAGTTTGCGGACGGCATATTGCGTCCACTGAATAGGCAGGGAAATGCAAGTACATCACATATGTAATCTGGTCAGCGGTTATCACCCAACGAGTAGTTTATAATCGATGCAATGCGATGCTATCCATACTTCACTAAATCATATGCGCATTCCAGTTTGACAGACAGAAAAACACTCACACTGAACGTATTGAGTTCCATTTTCTTGTCGGCTGAGCTTTTTCTGGAAGTGTCAATCAGTATGTTTCTCACCACAAATCAGTACCAGGTAACATTCTGTCTGTCCAATAACCGTGGGCGCTTTCTATCTAAAGTCAAACATATATTACTTCCTGTCTCTAAATTACGTGTAAGGTAAAATCTGATAATGTGTATTTTATATTCTTGTACAATTTTTGCACTTTAAGTACTTTTTTGTAGAGGATAAAAAAGATACAGTATCCCGCTGTGATTAATTCCCGATAGGAATAGTTGGTTGGTAGTGTTAAAGTGAAGTGAAGTAAAACCATAACACGATACTCCGTTTTAAGAGAATCTCTAGGTGTAGGTCGTCAATGACAATGTTATATTAACCATTGCTGGGTGAGAATTCCATTGTATCGACAACGTTAGGGAGACATAAATACACACGCTATATGTTATATACACCACAGGGGAGTACAGTATAGATACAGATTCTCGTTGTATATATGATGTATATTGTCCTCCTCTAAATGCTATAATATAAAGTCCCTTGCCGTTTTTGTGCCTATATGTGAACGGTAGTCCCAGAAACTACTCTAGGGATTTTCATAATATTTTTACTGATAGATTCATGAGGAAGGTTCGTATACATAATTAATAAATATTTGATGCAAATTAGCTGAACTGTGATGAGTTTCCCGCTGCATTTTTGCTGTCTGTATGTGAAGGCTGCTCTTACGAACTACTGTAGGGATGTTGGTAGTCGGGCGGAATGACGCCAATGCCCCGCTGACTAGTGAGCGGTGGTGGAGGTGTGGCGCCTTTGATACGCTGCTCGCAATAGTGGAGCGTTGCTGTCTGTCAGCCACTCATTCCTTTAGTCTCTGCAACGGCTCTGAGCACTATGGTACTTAACTTCTGAGGTCATCAGTCCCCTAGAACTACTTAAACCTAACTAACCTAAGGACATCACACACATCCATGCCCGAGGCAGGAATCGAACCTGCGGCCGTAGCGATCGCGCTGCTCCAGACTGTATCGCCTAGAACCGCTCGGCCACCCCGACCGGCCTTTAGGCTCTGCAGTACGCCGGAAAGTGACGTGGGCTGCTTAAATAGTTTAATTTACTTGCAAGCTACGATATTCAGCTACCTATCGTTGTTCTCTAATTTTTATTCATAACGATACCCAGTGCCCCGTCAACAAAAGCACCGCTACGCCATAATCTTGCAATGTTCATGTTTGTATTTTACTTTGTATTGATATGCTGGTGACCGATGAAGCAGCTGTCAAAGGCTTTAAGATCGCTTGCAAACAAGGTAAGCAAGAAACACCGCTGACAGGAAAATTAGTATGAAAATAGAGAACGCGTTCCAAGACAAAACCGCACGGACTCGAGACGTGTCTGGCTCAGATCCCAGTGTCACAAGACTGTGCGCTGCAGGTTAAGCTTCACAAGCAGGTCGGAATGTTGTGTTACGTGATGTTATAAAATATTCAGAGATATCCGTGGAGTGAAGAGCACAGCTGCTGCAGTGTGCCGGACACAGCGTCCGCCGGCGTCCACCGCGGGGCACGTTAGGCGGTGGCCCGGGAATTGATGATGCCGAGCGCTGCTTGCGCGGCTTTCGCGAATATTAGCTGGCTCCTTGCACATAATTAATGAGCAGTTTGGCGCTCCCTTTTCATTACTCTGGCGGGCCGGCGCAGTCTTCCCGGAGGCCGCTGCTCCTCCTTCCTTCCTTCCTTCCTTCCTTCATCACGGTAATCACACCCCCAGCGTAATTAATAAAAGCCCGCTCCGGGGGCGCACGCCAACAAACGAATCGCGTTATTAGTGCGGCCCTGAGCGCGCCGGCCGTGGCGTATGCCGCCCTTAATAACGCATCGGCCGGGGAGACCGTTAGCCGTGCGGCGTGTCGTCGCATTGCCTTCGCCAACAGCTGGCTTATCACACTTGCCGGTCGGTTCTGATCCCCTTAGCCACACTTAGAGTAGCTCTGAATGGGCCTCACTTCATCCAGTATTCGAATTCGTCCTCGTACTCTCTCCAACGGTGCAAGCATCTCATCTGTGTCCTTATTTCTTACGTTTTTGAATGACAAAGAAAAAGTCCGTTGGCCATAAATCGTTAAAAATAGGTTCAAAATTCTGAAGGTAGTAGCGTAAAATACAGAGAGTGAAAAGTTCCGGAAGGTGATAAAAACCAGTATCGAATATTTTGGCAGGTGGTACTGTCCTCTAAAATAAGAAGAAGAAATCCAACAAACATTGATCTGTAAATGCATACATTCCGAAATCTGTACACTTCTTCATAATGGCTGGAAACAGACGTGTCCAATATTATGAGAGGTGGTAGTACTTATCAGAAATTAGAATATTAAAAAAGGGTCGTTACACTTGAGTCCACAAACATATACCGGCTGATCAAAAAGTCAGTTTAAATTTGGAAACTTAGTAAACCACGGAATAATGTAGATAGAGAAGTAAAAATTGACACAAATGCTTGGAATGACAAAGGGTTTTCTTAGAACCAAAAAAAACAAAGTTCACAAAATGTCCGACAGATGGCGCTGGACAGCAAAACGTCAGTGACTGCGCATGACAATCGTGTATAAAAGGTTTTATGAGAGAGAGAACCAGATGCGCCAGCAGTCGCAGCATGTTGACGTTACCTGAAAAGGCGCTTTTGGTGAAGCTGTATTATCAGAATGGGGAATGTGCTAGTTCAGCGTTACGATCCTATCGCCATAGGAAGGGGATTCGAACGGGTAAAGGTCCGTTAGCAAATGCAGCTGTGGCGAGAACGATTTCGAAGTTCGAAGCCAAGGGTTCTTTAGACGATAGGCCCCGTAGTGGCCGACCGAGAACAAGGCGTAATGCTGCTGAGACAGTTCAGAAAGATATGGAGACTGGCCGCGAAGGATTCGCCGAGAGGTCTCAGGCGCTGCAGTCATAGACTGTGCGGCTGGTCCCGACGGAGGTTCGAGTCCTCCCTCGGGCATGGGTGTGTGTGTTTGTCCTTAGGATAATTTAGGTTAAGTAGTGTGTAAGCTTAGGGACTGATGACCTTAGCAGTTTAGTCCCATAAGATTTGACACACATTTGAACGTTTTTTGAAATGGAGACTGTAGCGGGTTCGACTATGCACGGGGAAGTCAGCGCTCGTGCAGTCGCACGTCGCACCGGCAATCCATGCACTACTGTTTGGTTGGAACTGAGGCGTACCCTCCGATGCTATCCGCACAAAATCCACCGGCGTTATGAACTGTTACCTGTCAATTTAGTGAAGCGGAGGGCATTTGCGGTGTGGGCGTTTCAAAAGATGGCGGAAGATGACGATTAGTTGAGTAACGTGTTGTGGACCGACGAAGTTCATTTCACGTTCCGAGGGTCTGTCAACGCCCACAACTGCAGAATTTGGCCTACCGAAAATCCTAGAACTGTTGTGGAAACTCCATGGCACGACGAGAAAGTCACAGTATGGGTTGGATTTACCACATCTACCGTTATCGGGCCTTTTTTCTTCGAGGAAATGCGTGATTCTGGTTTTGTAACCGCTACCGTGACGGGTGAGAGGTACACCGATATGTTACAGAATCGCATCATCCCCAGCCTTGCCGATAAACACCTGCTGGAACGTACGATGTTAATGCAGAATGGCGCTCCACCCCATATTGCTAGACGCGTGAAAGATCTCTTGCGGTCGGCCGGTGTGGCCGAGCGGTTCTGGGCGCTTCAGTCTACAACCGCGCGATCGCTACGGTCGCAGGTTCGAATCCTGCCTCGGGCATGGATGTGTGTGTTATCCTTAGGTTAGTTAGGTTTAAGTAGTTCGAAGTTCTAGGGGACTGATGACCGCAGATGTTAAGTCCCATAGTTCTCAGAGTCATTTGAACCATTTGATCTTTTGCGCGTGTCGTTTGGTGATGATCGTGTGCTCAGCCGCCACTTTCGTCATGCTTGGCCTCCCAGGTCCCCAGACCTCAGTCAGTGCGATTATTGGCTTTGGGGTTACCTGAAGTCGCAAGTGTATCGTAATCGACCGACATCTCTAGGGATGCTGGCATCCGACGCCAGTGCCTCACCATAACTCCGGACTCGCTTCACAGTGCAGTTCACAACATTATTCCTCGACTACAGCTATTGTTGAGGAACGATGGTGGACATATTGAGCATTTCCTGTAAAGAACATCATCTTTGCTTTATCTTACTTTGTTATGCTAATTATTGCTGTTCTGATCAGATGTATCGCCATCTGTCGGACATTTTTTGAACTTTTGTATTTTTTTGGTTCTAATAAAACCCCATGTTCTTCCAAGCTTGTGTGTCAATTTGTGCCTCTCTATCTACATTATCCCGTGATTTATTCAGTTTTCAAATTTATACTGACTTTTTGATCACCCGGTACTTTCTGACAGCTATACCCTTCGTAGTGGTTGAAAACAAACGTATTCTATATTGTGAGAGGTTTTAGTACACATCACAACATGAAAAAAGAGACCACTAAACATGGGTTTGGAAATGTATACTTTCTGAGATCCGTACACTTCTTCATATTGACTGAATCTAAAAGTGTTCAGTACTGTGAGAGGTAGCAGTACACATCACAACATGAAGTAAAAGACCATTAGACATGAGTAAGGAAACGCGTACTTCCGAGATCATTAAGCTTCTTCATAATGGCTGAAAACAAAAATGTCCGACGTTGTGGAGGTGGTAGTACGCATCAAAACATGAAAAAGACACTATTACACATGGGTCTGGAGAAGTACACTTTCTGGGACCTGTGAATTGTTCAAAGGAGAGATTCGCCATGACTTTCATTACTGACACTTCTTAGAAGAGGTGCTCAGCGTAACGTCCGCCCATGGCAACGAATTCCCCTACCATTCGGTGTAAGGAGTCACCCACTCTTTGAAATACACCTCGTTGGTGTTGAAAGTGCTGGCATATACTGAAGACGCCCTCTGCAGTGTCTGGACGTCGTTGGCTAGGGTGGCGTAGACTAATACATTTAAGTGTCCCAGTACCTAAATATGTAAGCGAAATGGGGAGGCCAACGTATGGGGGATCCCCGACCAATCCAGCGAACCTGAAATGGCAGTGACAGATCTTAAAGCAAAAAGTGTGAGTGCAACTACTCAGGAACCGAACTGGAGGCCTTAGCTATTGTATGGGCTTTCGTGAAAGTTGGGTGTCATCTACTGCGTTGAACATTTTTGGTTAGAAGCGAGTATGTGGTGCATTTTCGCAAGTGAAATGAAAGTACGTCTCTTGAACTATTGAACTAAGAGTAGACGAGAGGAAACGCATAGTTTGGCAGGAGAGACAGGTTATTAAAATAAACCAACAAAGATGCCTTTAATATAAACGTCGAAACGCGTCTGGAATGCAAATATTATACTACTGTCAACCTCATCAATGTCACGTATTTGCTTGGTTGGTCTGTTGTATCTCGGAACTGTTCACGACGTCGTTTTAAAGGGTAGCCAATAGTTCGTTTCCCTCTCGGACTATACTGCAAAGTAATTTTGCCATTCAGTTGTATTCAATACTTTGAACATGACTCCCAGTTTATTCTGTATTCCTTTATAAGAAGTGCAACTGATTCCACATTTAATTACTGTCTGATATCAATATTACTTTTGTGATCCAGGAGTACATATTCCGCTTTGTAGCAGTGAAATATCGTTCCGCACAATTCAGTTTGTCTTATTTGGTCGTTATGTACAGGCGAGGTTTCACATCCGTACAACAGTCATTGAAGATTCTTAAAAAGTCTTAAAAAATAAAAAAAATTGTCTAGATCGCAAATAATACACAATCACAAAATTTGATAACATCAGGTAGTTTCGGTTGTTCGCACAACCATTTTCAGTTTAATCCTGGTGACGTATTAGGTCAGTATACAAAACATAGCTGGACCACATCGTCTGTATAACTGGTATATGCTCATAAAAGAAGAAATTTCAAGAAAATGGTAGCTGTATGACGAACGGCTGATCCTAAACCACACTTAACAAAAATATAGTTAAGTATGAAACATTTACACTCCACTGTTACAACGATGAAGTGTAAATATTTTATGCTTAACTGAAATTTTATTACAACGATGATCTGTAAATATTTTATACTTGACTGCAATTTTATTAATCATGGTTTAGGATCAACCCTTTATTACGTTGGTACAGCCAGCATTTTATGGAGGTTGTCTCTTATACGAGCCTGTACCAGTTGTACATGCGATGATGTCCATCCGTATTGTATTTCATGATATAAGACTTTACTGTGAATGATCTGAAGCTGGTTACTGAGCAACTGAAATTCGTCATCAAATTTTAAGACCTTAAATTATTTTCGATCCAAGCAATTTACAAAAAGATTAAGAATCTATAAAATCGCTTTTCTCCATTCCTGATAATCTCACGCGTTACTAATAATACAAGGGCTGTAGCCTTGTTATTACACTGTAATGTTCGTAGCTTTGTACAACAGTAATGCGTGTTATATTACAACAAGAAAAAGATGTTTGATTTTATAAAATGAATATATGTCATGTATAATTTAGAGTAGATGTTAGGTATTGTTATGTGTACGTGTCATGATTTGTAACTTAAAACTTTGAAAATCTGCACAGCAACGTATCTGCGGCAACACACCTTCAACTACTCGTCAAGACGAAGAAACTGGACGAATCGTGCGCGTTTGCTGTGTCAGACAGCAAGTGAGAGAACGGATAGACAAGGAGAGTAATAGAGAGGAAGAAAACAGTGACCGTAAAGGAAGGCGGAGAGCAGAGAAAGAGGCACCGGAAGTGAAGGACCCTGAGGATGGTCCATAAAGCATTGTGCGCTGAATCACGAGCCGGGATTAGGTTTTTGTGTAGCGGCGCGCGCAGTAATCGCCGTCCGGCTCTGTCCGTCTGGGCGGGGCCAGGGGATCCGGTCCTCCAGTTTGCCGGCCCATAAAGCAGCGAGAGCGGCCTCGGTCCACTGCACCAGCCGCGGCTGACACAACCGAGCGGCTACACTGCAAGTGGGCGGCGGCGGAGTCCACCCACAGGTAGCACGCGTCCCACATACACGTGCTGCGCACCGACATTTCAAAGAGTAGGCGCTGTGTCCTTCCATCTAAGCGAGAGTGTATTCAGTCAGTAATTAAATGCACAATCCTCGACACAGCATTCACCATACTGTGCTGGGAGGGCTGACCCTGTTGGTGTTACTTTTAGATCTTTTCCTTAAATGTACACTACTGGCAATTAAAATTGCTACACCACGAAGATGACGTGCTACAGACGCGAAATGTAACCGACAGGAAGAAGATGCTGTGATATGGAAATCATTAGCTTTTCGGAGAAATCACACAAGGTTGGCGCCGGTGGCGACACCTACAACGTGCTGATATGAGGAAAGTTTCCAACCGATTTCTCATACACAAACAGCAGTTGACATGCGTTGCCTGGTGAAACGGTGCTGTGATGTCTCGTGTAAGGAGGAGGAATGTGTACCATCGCGTTTCCGACTATGAAAAAGGTCGATTGTAGCCCATCGCGATTGCGGTTTATCATATCGCTTCATTGCTGCTCGCGTTGGTCGAGATCCAATGATTGTTAGCAGAATATGGAATCAGTGGGTTCAGGAGGGTAATACGGAACACCGTGCTGGATCCCAACGGCCTCATATCACTAGAAGTCGAGATGACAGGCATCTTATCCGCATGGCTATAACGGATCGTGCAGCCACGTCTCGATCCCTGGGTCAATAGATGGGGACGTTTGCAAGACAACAAACATCTGCACGAACAGTTCGACGACGTTTGCAGCAGCATGGACTATCAGTTCGGATACCACGGCTGCGGTTACCCTTGACGCTGCATCACAGACAGGAGCGCCTGCGATGGTGTACTCAATGACGAACCTGGGTGCACGAATGGCAAAACGTCATGTTTTCGGATGAATCCAGGTTCTGTTTACAGCATCATGATGATCGCAGCCGTGTTTGGCGACATCTCGGTGAATGCACATTGGAAGCGTGTATTCGTCATCCCCTTACTGGCGTATCACCCGGCGTGATGGTATGGGGTTCCATTGGTTACACGTCTCGGTCACCTCTTGTTCGCACTGACGGCACTTTGAACAGTGGACGTTACATTTCAGATTTGTTATGACCCGTGGCTCTACCCTTCATTCGATCCCTGCGAAACCCTACATTTCAGCAGGATAATGCAGGACCGCATGTTGCAGTTCCTGTACGGGCCTTTCTGGATACAGAAGATGTTCGACTTCTGCCCTGACCAGCACATTCTCCAGATGTCTCACCAATTGAAAACGTCTGGTCAATGGTGGCCGAGCAACTGACTCGTCACACTACGCCAGTAACTACTCTTGATAACCTGTGGTATTGGGCTGAAGCTGCATGGGCAGCTGCACCTGTACAAGCCATCCAAGCTCTGTTTCACTCAATGCCCAGGCGTATCAACGCCGTTATTACGGCCAGAGGTGGTTGTTCTGGATAATGATTTCTCAGGATCTATGAACTCAAATTGCACATGTCAGTTCTAGTAGAATATATTTGTGCAACGAAGACCCATTTATCATCTGCATTTCTTCTCTGTGTAGCAATTTTAATGGCCAGCAGTGTACATTGAATGGTTCTCATTAGGAGAAAGCCACCTACTTTGCATGATATAGGAACATTTTATAAATCAATTTGACTTGCGTTGTAGAAGAATCTTAGAGACACTCATTTCTTGCACTTACATCATAAAGAAATTTTATTTATAAAAAAAATAATTTTTCGGCTTAATTTTTCATGTATCGATTAACGGTATCGTATCGACTCTCAGTAATGTATCGATTTTCTGTAACGTGTCGATTTACTGAGACATAATTTACCATAGCTCGAGTTTACCAGTCATTTGGGTAACAAATCGTTCCAGAGCCCTTGCAAAGATATATTTGTAATGCTTGGACACATGAAACGCAGTATTGTGTTTGGGTATTAAGAAAACCGTTGATGAATAAAATAGCGCGCTGCAGGCAGAAATGCAGCAGCGGGTACAGCGAGTCGTCGTCGAGCCTCCGGCAAGATGTAACGGTGACCGGTTGGCTTAGCTGAGAATCTCTGGGTCAGAGCAAGTGGTTCCCTATTGGATATGTGAAATCCTGAGAAGTCCACAATAGGTGAGAATTGATTATCACTCTAGAAAAGATATTTGGAATGTAATCCTGGTGTGAAACGACTCAGTAACCAATTGCTTCTCATGCATTTAGCTATTATTGTAGCGTGTTAATTTTCATTGTTTACTGATTTCGAGTGTTAGGTAAAGCAGACGGTTAATGAGTCACGTGTCCTAGGTGTTAGCAAGTTTCATCTACTTCTGTTAGTGACAACGAGATTTTGATTTAATAATTTAAAAGTAAAACGCTTGGTTTCTGTGGGAACTTTAATATGAATCAGTAATTTTATTAAAAGGAGATTAAATGTTAGATTTGTAATTTCGACAAAAATTAAATAAGCTTTGACTTAGCTTCACTTATGATTCACAATCGTCCGGTCCGCTTACTAAAATGACGTAAATTTAGAACAAATTCTGAATGCAGAGTATAGTTAGCAAATGAACAGAACAAAAAGTGGACAGAATGTTGTCCTTGACAAGCGGCAAATTTCGGCAGGCACCAAACCGCTTTTTTCTTTCAGATTATTGGCAAATACACTGATACAGAACAAAACCGAGTGACCATTGTAGGTATGAAATTACCTAAGCCTAACTGAAAGTGGTTCAAATGGCTCTGAGCACTATGGGCCTCAACTTCTGAGGTCATCAGTCCCCTAGAACTTCGAACTACTTAAACCTAACTAACCTAAGGACATCACACACATCCGTTCTCGAGGCAGGATTCGAACCTGCGACCGTAGCGGTCACGTGGTTCCAGACTGTAGCGCCTAGATCCGCTCGGCCGGCTAGAGCCTAATTATAGAACTCATTTTAAAGGAGATTTCTTCTTGCAGGTAGTGAAGAACATCGCGTGACATTATACTGAGTGCACTATCCGAAAATTACCTCGAGCAATTAAACAGCGTACCGACTCGTGGAGATAACATCTTGGACCTACTGATAACAAACAGACCCGAACTTTTCGACTCTGTAAGCGCAGAACAGGGAATCAGTGATCATAAGGCCGTTGCAGCATCCCTGAATACGGAAGTAAATAGGTATATAAAAAAGGGAGGAAGGTTTATCTGTTTAGCAAGAGTAATAGGAGGCAGATTTCAGACTGCCTAATAGATCAAAACCAAAATTTCTGTTCCGACATTGACAATGTTGAGTGTTTAAGGAACAAGTTCAAGGTAATCGTAAAATGCGTTTCAGACACGTATGTGATGAGTAAAATCTGTGAGGGACGGAAAAACCCACCGTGGTTCAACAACGAAGTTAGGAAACTACTGCGAAAGCAAAGAGAGCTTCACTGCATGTTTAAACGGACCCAAAACCTCTCAAACAAGCAGAAGCTAAACTATGTCAAAGCGTAAGGAGGGCAATGCGTGAAGCGTTCAGTGAATTCGAAAGTAAAATTTTATGTACCGACTTGACAGAAAATCCTAGGAAGTTATGGTCTTGCGTTAAATCAGTAAGTGGATCCAAACAGCGTATCCAGACACTCTGGGATGATGATGGCATTGAAACAGAGAATGACACGCGTAAAGCTGAAATACTAAACACTTTTTTCCAAAGCTGTTTCACAGAGGAAGATGGCACTGGAGTTCCTTCTCTAAATCGTCACACGAACGAAAAAATGGCTGATATTCAAATAAGTGTCCAAGGAATTGAAAAGCAGCTGAAATCACTCAACAGAGGAAAGTCCACTGGACCTGACGGATACCAGTTCGATTCTACACAGAGTATGCGAAAGAACTTGCCCCCCTTCTAACGGCCGTGTACCGAAAGTCTCTAGAGGGACGGAAGGTTCCAAATGATTGGAAAAGAGCACAGGTAGTTCCAATTTTCAAGAAGGGTCGTCGAGCAGATGCGCAGAACTATAGGCCTATATCTCTAACATCGATCTGTTGTAGAAATTTAGAACATGTTTTTTGCTCGCGTATCATGTCATTTCTTGAAACCCAGAATCTGTTCTGTAGGAATCAACATGGATTCCGGAAACAGCGATCGTGTGAGACCCAACTCGCTTTATTTGTTCATGAGACCCAGAAAATATTAGATACAGGCTCCCAGGTAGATGCCATTTTCCTTGACTTCCGGAAGGCGTTCGATACAGTTACGCACTGTCCCCTGATAAACGAAGTAAGAGTTTACGGAATATCAGACCAGCTGTGTGGCTGGATTGAAGAGTTCTTAGCAAACAGAACACAGCATGTTGTTATCAATGGAGAGACGTCTACAGAAGTTAAAGTAACCTCTGGCGTACCACAGGGGAGTCTTTTGGGACCATTGCTTTTCACAATATATATAAATGACCTAGTAGATATTGTCGGAAGTTCCATGCGGCTTTTCGCGGATGATGTTGTAGTATACAAAGAAGTTGCAGCATTATAAAATTGCAGCGAAATGCAGGAGCATCTGCCGCGGATAGGCACTTGGTGCAGGGAGTGGCAAATGTAATGTATTGTGAATACATAGAATGAAGGATCCTTTATTATATGACTATATGATAGCGAAACTAACACTGGTAGCAGTTACTTCTGTAAAATATCTGGGAGTCTGCGTACGGAACGATTTGAAGTGGAATGGTCATATAAAATTAATTGTTGGTAAGGCGGGCGCCAGGTTGAGATTCATTGGGAGAGTCCTTAGAAAATGTAGTCCATCAAGAAAGGAAGTGGCTCACAAAACACTCGTTCGGCCTATACTTGAGTATTGCTCATTAGTGTGGGATCCGTACCACGTGGGGTTGACAGAGGATACAGAGAAGATCCAAACAAGAGCGGCACGTTTCGTCACAGGGTTGTTTGGTAAGCGTGATAGCGTTACGGAGATGTTTAGCAAACTCGGGTGGCAGACTCTTCAAGAGAGGCGGTCTACATCGCGGTGTAGCTTGCTGTACAGGTTTCGAGAGGGTGCGTTTCTGGATGAGGTATCGAATATATTGCTTCCCCCTACTTATACCTCCCGAGGAGATCACGAATGTAAAATCAGAGGGATTCGAGCGCGCACGGAGGCTTCCCGGCTGTCATTCTTCCCGCGAGCCATACGCGAGTGGAACAGGAGAGGGAGGTAATGACAGTGGCATGTAAAGTGCCCTCCGCCACACACCGTTGGGTGGCTTGGGGAGTGTAGATGTAGATTTAGATGAAATAAACTGGGTATGAACACATTTCCGACACGTACGGTTGTACACTGCGTGTCGAGAAGGCGTTAATGTCTAGTGAACATTTGCGCTACAAGGTTAGTTTCATTAGAAATTTTAAAATTTAATAATTTTCATTTTATTAGATACTTTCTGCAATTGTCAATCATTAAATATCATTTATTAGACAGTATCGGCATCTGACCTCAGACAACCACCAGACAGTTTGGGGGGGAAGCGTACAAGTGGCATCGGCATCTTATCGTCCCAAATGTTCCATTTGTCAATAGTACAGGGAAGGAAGATATCGTCAGTGTTCCATATGCAACCTAATGTCCGTAAGAGGGCTGTTGGGAAAGTAAATTCAGGAACTGTGAGTATATCTGGCAGTGCCGCGGAAAGATTCAATTGACTTCAACAAGGAGATAATAACAACAGCGGTTCTAGCCGGCACAGGAATAGGGTTTTTTGTGCGGTTTCCTTAAAGAATAGTAGGAGATCCTTTACTAGTTCTTTATAAGACACAGTTTCTTCAGGACTTGATGACCCGAATATACTGTGTCTTTTGATCTCCAACGCCTTGCTCTGGAAGATTAGGTGTCACGTAGCTTCATCACTCTCAACACACAGCCCACACATAAGCTCTTCTTTCTCTATACCCATCGTCTGTAACTGTTTGTTAAAGTTCCAATGGCCTGTCATTAGGCCTACTCAGGACTCAGTTCTAGCTTTCTTTTTTCCTTTTTACTCGTTTGTCTTCTCACTAGTGTGATGCGGCCCACCACGAATTCTTCTCTTCATCTCAGAATAGCACTTGCAATCTAAATCCTCAATTATTTGCTGAATGTATTAAAATCTCTGCCTTCCTCTACAGGTTTTTCTCTCTAAACTCCCTCTAGCACCATGGAAGTCGTTCCCTGATGTCTTAACATATGTCTTATTATCCTAGCGCTTTTTCTTGTCGGTGATTTCCATATATTTCTTTCCTCGGAGATTCTGTGGGGCACCTCCTCGTACCTTACCTTATCAGTCCACCTAATTTTCAATATGCGTCTGTAGCACTGCATCTCAAATGCTTCGATTCTCTTCTGCTCCGGTTTCCCCGCGGTCTGTGTTTCACTACCATCCAGTTTTCCGCTCCAAGCGTACATTCTTACAAATTCCTTTCTCAAATGCGGTTGATACTAGCAGATTAATCTTGCCACGAATTCCTTTTTTGCTAGTTCTAGTCTGCCTTTTTATGTGTTCCTTGTTCCGTTCATCATCGGTTATTTTGTTGCCCAGGTAGCAAATTTGCTTAACATCGTCCACATCATGATCCCCATTTCTGATGTTAAATTTCTCCCTGTTATTATTTCTGCTGCTTCTTCTCATTACTTCCGTCTTCATTCGAATTAATCTGACTTCATATTCTGCACTCATTATACTCTTTTCCATTCTTCTGTATATTATTCTCGTCAGCAGGAGGCCCTTTACTAGTTCCTCACTAGACACAGTTTCTTCAGGACTTGATGACCTGAGTACTCCGTGTTTTTTGATCTCCAAAATTTGGTATTTGAAGCTTAGATGTGGTCCGGTTTCATCACCCTCAGCACACACCCAATACATAGGGTGCTTCTTTCTCCATACCAATCTTGTGTATGAGCAGCAGTTCCCATGGCCTGTCATTAGGCCTACTTCAAGGTTCAGTTCTAGCTCCGCTAGTATTTAGCGTTGAAATCACAGATATGCAAGCCACTCAGTCCCAGAAATTTAGTTACGCTGATGACTGGATGAGGGGAACACACCACAAATCGAGGTCACCGAGTAATATTAACAGAGGATCGAAGTGAAATGAGGACTTCAGCTTGAACCAACGAATTGTGAATCAGTTTCCTTTCATCTGAGTAATATCCTAGCCACCTGATAACTGCACATTTTGTATTCGAGGGTAATCGTTTGTCTCATAGGAAATATCTACTGTATCTTTGATTTATACTTCACAGAATGCTATCATTTAAACAGTATCTAACAAAGAACTCGGCTAGATTGAGGTCAGGAAGCAATATTCTGCAAAAGTTATGTGGTGCAACATGAGGTTCACAAGGCCCTCTGCCTTATCTACTCAGCGGCAAAGCATTGCAGCCCTGTGAATAAAAAGCAGTCCCACGAAGTTGGTGACACACAGCTAGATCATACCATTCTAATTGCTAATGTCACAATGAAGGCCACTACAAGAATGGAATAATAATACTCCACCAGAGCTCCTGCTATTACTCCACGCCAACAACAAACCGTGGGAACTTGATCTGGCCTCGCAGAATGGCGTGCGGTTTGAGGCGTCATGCGCGGACTGCGCGGCCCCTCCCGCCGGAGGTTCGAGTCCTCCCTCGGGTATGGGTGTGTGTGTGTTGTTCTCAGTATAAGTTAGTTTGAGTAGTGTGTAAGTCTAGGGACCGATGACCTAAGCAGTTTGGTCCCTTAGGAATTCAGTCACATTTGAACATTTGAACTGATCTACACATGACACAGAGTGCACTTAGTAGGGTCAGGACCAACTATGGCAGATGAGGTGACTGCTATACAGATGGGGAAGACTACAACTGCAGAGCGTACGTATGGCTTTCTAGCACAGGCTGTTGCATACATTGTGGAAGAGTGTCCTTAAAATCCGTACCCTGGAAACTCCTCAGATACTGCTCCATATGAGATATATACGTCTGTAAATTTGTAAATTATGTACACACTGTATTATATTTTATTTGTATTTCTTAAGTTACGTGTCATTGCCATATGATGAATAATAAGTCCAAAATAGGTTCAGTCTGTCTCCTGTACAAGCCCGGGGTTATGGAACTTCTCTTAAAGCATGGCTTTTTAATCACGAGATTGCCAAGTTTTTGTTTATGTATCATAGTTCAATATATTGCAAACTGCCTTCTGATCTAATCCATAAGTGATCATAAACTCAGGTGAGAAATCCCAGTCGAAAACATGAAATTTCTTGAAATTTTACGTAGTTGTGTAACAGTACACACGTCAAAAAAAGTTTTGCGTCGCCTCGGTTCCGAGAGTTCCGGAAGCTTTACAGAAACAACATAAACATCGTTTCCGCCCTTTTTATTCATTATGAAAACCACACATTTCATGTTGTACCACCATACAGCGAGACCTTCACACCGGTACCTCTAATACCTAGTAGCACGTCCTCTTGCATTGATGGAGGCCTGTATTCGTCGTGGCATAGTATCCACAAGTTCATCAAGGCATTGTTGGTTCAGATTGTCCCACTCCTACACGGCGTTTCGACGTAGATCACTCAGAGTGGTTGGTGGGTCACGTCGTCCATAAACAGCCTTTTTCAATCTATCCCAGGCATGTACGATAGGGTTCATGTCTGGAGAACATGTTGGCCACTCTAGTCGAGTGATGTCGTCTTCCTGAAGGAAGTGATTCACCAGATGTTCATGATGCGGTGGCGAATTGAAGACGAATGTCTCGCCAATGTGCTGCCCATATGGTTGCACTATCGGTCGGAGGATGGCATTAACGTATCGTACAGCCGTTACGGCGCGTTCCACGACCACCAGCGGCGTACGTCAGCCCCACATAATCCCACCCCAAAACAGCAGGAAACCTCCACCGTGCTGCACTCGCTGGACAGTGTGTCTTAAGGCTTTCAGCCTGACTGAGTTGCCTCCAAACACGCCTCCGACGATTGTCTGGTTAAAGGCGTATGTGACAGTCATCGGTGAAGAGAATGTGATGCCAGCCCTGAGCGGTCCATTCGGCATGTTATTGGGCCTATCTGTAGCACGCTGCATGGTGTCGTGGTTGGAAAGATGGACTTCAGCATGGACGTCGGGAGTGAAGTTTCGCATCATGCAGCCTATTGCGCACAGTTTGAGTGGTAGCACGACGTCCTGTGGCTGCACGTAAAGCATTATTCAACATGGCGGCGTTGCTGTCAGAGTTACTCCGTGGTAGTGGTAATCAGTTGCAGTAGTCATCGACAGTTTCTGTCTGTCTGCACCTCCTGCATGTCCGAATAACATGACCTTGGTTCATTCCAAGACGCCTGGACACTTGTTGAGAACCCTTCCTCGCACGAAGTAACAATGCGGACGCCATCGAACCGCGGTATTGACAGTCTAGGCATGATTGAGCTACAGACAACATGTGTCGTGTACCTCCTTCCTGGTGGAGTGACTGGAACTGACCGACTGTCGGACCCTCTGTAGGGAAGCAGCCTACTCACGCTGTAGTAAATTCACATCAGTCTTTCCATTGTGTGCCAGCCAGTCCGCTGTAACTAGCTCTGACGTCATAAATGTTGCGCAATACATTAAAAATCAAGCAAATAACCTAAAACATTTCTAGCATGTCAGGAGTAATACTAAATTAATGTGTGTTGAATATCAGTTCGATAACTTTAGCCATTTTCTGAATTTGGACATTTTTCTGTAAAAATCATTGGCGCAACAGAAAAGAGCTAGAGAGTTAAAAATTTATAATTAGATTCATTTTTCATAATTATTTAATAAAAACAGTCTTCTGGATCTCAAAAATTAAGATTTTAGTGGAAATGCGTGATTTTCTGGTTTTCGTCTCAAAACTTAAGGAAGCAAGATAGATTAAGTAGGCTAATAAATAAGGCTAGGATGTTTATATTTAAGTAGAATGGAGACCCGCTATCACCATAAGGATGTGAGAAGTTTCATTTGAATACCTATAAAACTATAGCGATAGCGTATCTCCAAAGGGCCAGTTCAGAGCTCGTCTACTGCGTGCAGTGTAATTAAATTAATTCTCTCGCCCAAAATATTTAACTTAGCCACATCAAAATTTTATTATGATTACTTACCTGTGTGCTGAATGCATATTTAAATTGAGAGCTTCATCGGCCATCAGCAAAAGAAGCTATGATTTATTCGGTAACTTAAAGTGGTGCATTACTAGCCCAGCGGCTAGTCGGGAGAGCCGATTTGATCAGGCGTTCCCTTAGCCGTCCGCACCGCGGCTTTATATATAAGAATGCTGCGCGAGGAAGCAAGGCCCCAGTTCTCTCCAGACGCTGAATAGCACGTCATCTGTGTCGGTAGTCGCGTCGCGTCGGTTTCATTGCTACAAACAGCCTCGGATGCCGTATTAAGTTACTCGAGATACGCGTAACCATGAAATCATTTTCAAGTGAAGTGTTAATTCTGGGATGATTTTCATTATCTCGCTTCAGTTTGCGTATTGTCGTATTTTCACGTGCCGCCGCGGGACACACTTTCTACCATTATTTAGCATGGCGTTTGATGAACCTAATCATCAAATTATGGCGAGCATTCATTTAAATATTTAATTTGGACAGTATAGTGGCATCTGCGCATTAGACTCTGAACTGCTCTGTTAGTTAGATTGTGTGGATTCTTTTGTTTTCATCTGTGGCTTTCAGAATACAGAATGTTTTTTTTTTTTTCACGACCGTTTTTGATTATAAATCCCGGACAATCTCCTAATTCCTCAGAGCTCTAAGCTGTAACTATAAGTGTATTCTCAGATGAAGTGGGCACTAGGAATTCTAATTACAGGCTTCACCTTTTGCTAATCACTTTCTGGTTGCCAATATTGTAGTTAGAGAGCCAGTGTTGAGAACGGCGAAAGACAGCATAAATAACATTCTAAATAATAGGAAATGCAGTGCTTCTACATTCTACAAACTTTTATACAACAGTAAAATTATTCTACCCGCCGCCCCACACCTCTGATGCTATTCTGTCTAAAGCTGACATGGTGAGACCGTGGCTGTGTACAATTAATTTAGGTTGACTCTTACAAAGACGAAGACAGCAACCAACCCTCTCCGTCTAATAGGCGCTGCTCATGGATGGTTGTTCACATCTTTGGACATGTTTAGTGACATCTCTGAACAGTCAAAGGGACTGTGTCTGTGGTACAATAAACGCAGTCAACGTCTATCTTCAGGAGTTCTGGGAATCGGGGTGATGCAAAACTTGTTTTGATGTGTGTATAATGTAGATCTTAGGAAACAGATCATAACATTGCAAACCAGTGAACGACAGAGAAATTCAAAACAGTGTATTAGTGGAATGAATACAAATGTGAACATTTTATTTCAACGGTTACAGAAGAACAATGCCATCGAGATAGAGATACTACTGTATGGATAGACCAATTAAAAAGGAAGACATGGTTCTATGTATCATTGCAAAAGCCCCATAGGTGAACACATGTAAGGATGGCACATGGCTATTATTTGGTAAGAAGCTGCCTTTACTTAAGAAACGAAAGCAACATTTAGTATTGTATCCTTGAAGAGAATTTAAAAACAACTACAGAGAAAACTGCAATGCATAACAAAAAATATACATCAATTGACATATATAATGATCATGATATGCTAGAAAAGTGAACCTGCACAGAAAAAGGGCTGCTTTCTCACAGTTGAGTGGATGTTGTCAACATTGAACATTATCTTGAACTCTCTATATTCAGTGTATGATATGACGTAGGTGATTCTCTACTTTTGGTCTCTTGACACGTTTTTGGACATTCATTTTATACCTATGGCATAAACATGCCTATACTCGGTTTTCAGCTTAGCATTTTATAACTGTGATGTGACGCTGTCCTTTTACAAGGATTACTTGCGCATAAATGCATGTTTCTTCGCTTTACTTTTTTCTGAGGTTGTAGTTTCTTTCATAAATGTATCATTTTCTAAAATCATTTTTGTTGTTTAGGTGATTATTTCAGGATTCTGCTGATAATGTATCGTCCAACTGGTCAATAAAAATCATAGAACATTTAATTATGGAAGTTATCAATAAAAAGTACATTTGTAAAATGTATGGAGTGGAAATTCGTTATGGTATACTTTAGGTATGTGTCAATGGATGTATTTGATAGTTTCATGAAATGCTTACTGTAAATTCACTTATAGAGTTATGTCCTTGATCCTTATTCTGTTTATAATCTGTCTTTGCACGTCATGGTTGGTAAGTTCATGATACTATCATTACTGTTTATGCCTACAGGTCTGAAGATGGTACGCTGAAGCACGGGAACTGTTAACCGTACAATAAATGAGATCATGAGGATGGCTGTAAATGTTTCATTTTTTTACGTAAGTGAACGGCCCAAGTCGCCCAGACCTCCAATCACAAGGATTGGCATACAAAAATTCTCACACTTTTCGGCTCTTCCAATTAGCGGAACTGTGTGGATGATGTTTTTTCGAAAGACTTATGGCATATCGCCAGTCTCGTACATTCTGCACACCAACGTGTAACTTCCTTCAGTTATTGTGGGGCAGTGGTTAGCACTCTGGACTCGCATTCGGGAGGACGACGGTTCAATCCCGTCTCTGGCCATCCTGATTTAGGTTTTCCGTGATTTCCCTAAATCGCTTCAGGCAAATGCCGGGATGGTTCCTTTGAAAGGGCACGGCCGATTTCCTTCCCCATCCTTCCCTCACCCGAGCTTGCGCTCCGTCTCTAATGACCTCGTTGTCGACGGGACGTTAAACACTAATATCATCCTCCTCCTCCATCAGTTATTTTAGGGATTGCGATAGAATGTTTTGCATCCCTTCTACCTTACTTGATCTGAAGACTTCCAGAGCTATTACGAATTCCGAAGCTTATAGTGGATCCCCTATCCCCTCCCTATCGACGCCTGTTTCTTCTACCACATCATCAAACAAGTTGTCGCCATCATAAATGCCTCCAGTGAACTCGTGCGACCTATTCGCTCTATCCTCTGCATTTAACAGTGAAATTCCCACTTCACTCTTAATGTTACCCCTCTTGCTTTTAGTTTCACCTATGTTTGTTTGGGATTTTCTGTATTCTGAGTCATTCCTTGCGATAATCATTTGCTTTTCTATTTCTGCACATTTCTCACGCAGCCATTTCGCCTTAGCTTCTCTGCACGTTCTGTTTGTTTCATTTCTAAGTGACTAGTATTTCTGTATTCCTGAATTTACCCGAACATTTTTGTACTTTCTTCTTTCCTCTGTCAACTGAAGTATTTCTTTAGTTATCCACGGTTTCTTCGCAGTTACCTTCCCTGTAACTACGTTTTACCTTCCATCTGCTGTGATTGCCTTTTTTAGAGATTTCCGTACCTCATCAACTGAACTGCCAATTGAGCTGTTCATTATCGCAGTACCTATATAGCCTCACAGAACTTCAAGCATATCTCTTCATTCCTTAACGCTTCCGTACCTCATTTCCTTACTCTGTGATTCTTTCTGACTAGTCTCTTAAACTTGAGTCTACTCTTCATCATTACTTAATTACTATCTCAGACTATCGCTGCTCCTAGGCGCACCTTGCAATCCCACATCTGATTTGGGAATCTTTGTGTGGCCCTGATGTAATGTAACTGAAATCTTCCCGTTTCTTCCGGATTTTTCTTAGTGTACCTCCTCCTCTTGCGATTCTAGAACAGTGTATTTCCTTTTACCAGCTGCAGTTTATTGCAGAACACAATTAGCGGTTCTCCTATCTCATTCCTACTACCAAACCCAAACTCTCCAGTAACCTTTCCTTCTACATCTTCCCCTACAATCGCATTCCTGTTCCTCATGACTATTAGTTTTTCATAACCCCCTACGTACTGAATTACCCATTCAATATCCTGGTATATTTTCTCTGTCTCTTCATCTTCTCCTTGCGACGTCGGCATGTATATCTGAACTATCATTGTTGGTGTTGGTTTGCTGTCAATTTTCATGAGAACAACCCTGTCACTAAACTGTTCGCTGAAGCCCACACTCTGCCCTACCTTCCTATTCATAAAAATTCCAGTCCCGTGACATCATTTTCTGCTGTTGTCTATATTACCCTATGCTCAACTGACCAGAAATCTTGTCTTTCTTCCATTACACTTCACTGACCCTTACTATATCTAGAGTCTTTGTATTCTTTTTCAGATCTTATATCTTTCCTCCCACGTTCTAATTTCTTAAATTCCAGTTCCCTACTCGTAGAACTTTACCCTTTCGTTGGTTATTCAGTCTTTTTTGCATGGTAATCCCCCACTTGGTAGTCCACTCACGGAGACCCGAATAACGGACCAGACAGGAATCTTTTGCCTGTTGAGAGATCATCATGACCAGTTACAGGTCACATGTCCTGTGGGTACACATTATGTGTATTTAATACGTTGGTTTCCATTGCCTTCGGCATCCTCATGCCGTTGATTATTGCTGATTCTTCCGCCTTTGGAGGCAGTCTCCCACCCCTAGGCCAAGAAAGTGACCTGAACCTCTGCCCTCTTTGACAAGGCCATTGGAAGAACGAGGGTTACGTCTTATGCCGGAAGTCTCCTGCCGCCGTTGTTGATGATCTTTGTTCAAAATTTAAATGCTGTTACGGTGCGTATCCGGGACCGCGAACATTTTGAATGTCAATCAAGGACGCTACCTGTAGAACATGGTTATTAGACTATTGATGTCTCTTTTCATTCACATACCGTAAATTCATATTTCCCAGGTTCTGATAACCTCCATTTGTGCCGTACGTTCGTAAGCTACTTTCTATCAACTTTCATCAGATATAACTGCTAGCTCATCCAGTTGATGAACCCAAATGCTTTTTCGCACTTCCGTATCTGCAAGCGTCTTTTCACATCTTAGTCCTCCCCATAACTTTTTCCTTCTCTTCATCTTTTCTTAGACTTACATTAATTGATCAATGTATTTTGATTACTGTTTACTAGTTTGTACCCCACTGTTTACTAGTTTAATGTATACATTGGCCACTGCATAGATTTTGTCATTCCAGTACTAGAATGTAGGCACAGTACCATATGGCTATATACATAGAACCGGTTCTATATACGTGTAAATGTTAGTACGTGCTTTTTTCCTTTATTATTGATTTTAAAATTACCTACTTAACAGTTATGTCTACTTATAGGTCCACTCTGTATTTTTTGTCAGAGTTTTATCATACTAAATTACAGTACATACACTCATTAACCAAAACATTAAGCAACCTGCTTGTAGCTTGTTTGCCCGTCTTTGAAACGAAGTACAAAACTAATTCTGAATATCAGCAGCCGACAGTTTATTGGTAGGTTTGTGGGAGTATGTTGCATTAGATGACTTCGCACAAGCTATGTAATTCGGGTAAGTAACGAGATACTGATATGAGCAGCTGTGATGGCGCCCGATAGCAACCCAGATGGGTTCCGTAGGATTTACATCAGATGAATTTTGTTCGCCAAAACATCGTGCTGAGTTTACTATCATGTCCGTCAAACCACTGTGGCACAGTTCTGTCTCCGAGACACGGACAGTTATACTGCTGAAAGATGACATCGTGATCGGGGAAGACACCATGCATGAAGGGTTGTAGGTGGCTCGCAGCGTTTCTTTGATTACTACTACACGTCCCACGCAAGCGCAGGACAATGTCTCCCATAGCATAATACTGCTCTCACCAGATAGCACCCGTAGCGCGATGCACGTTTCGAGCCGCCGTTCACCAAGATGACGGCTTTTGTGGAGACGACCACCGACCTACTGTAGCAAAAATGTGATTCTACCGAAGAGTCGACATGTGTTCATTGATCGACGGTTGAATCCCAATGCTCCCGTGCCCACTGCAATCGCAATTAAATATGTCGTTGGATCAACATGTGATGGCCGAGATGTTCTAGGCTCTTCAGTCTGGAATCGCGCGACCGCTACGGTCGCAGGTTCGCATCCTGCCACTGGCATGGATGTGTGTGATGTCCTTAGGTTAGTTAGGTTTAGGTAGTTGTAAGTTCTAGGGAACTGATGACCTCAGATGTTTAGTCCCATAGTGCTCAGAGCCATTTGAACCATCTGAACCATCAACATGTCAACATGTAGAGGTTGCCTGCTGCGGACCTCCATGTTTAACGATATAGTAGAACAATGTGCGACTAAACACTTACGTGTGAACCAGCATTGTGCTCTTTTGGTAGAGATGCCACAGATCACCACCGATTCTACGTTACTGAGCAGACAAGCCTCCGAACCCCATGTTCTCTAAAGAGTCGTGAACGTCCAAACCATTTGCAACCTAGTGGTAGTTTCGTTGTCATACCTCTCTCTGTAGATGCTGGCCTCAGTAGCACGTCAGATTCAACCAACTTTGCCGTTTCCGAGGTACTCGTTGACAGGCTCTGAATAATAATATTCTGCTCTTTCTAGAAGTCGCTCAATGGATTTCCCCATTTGCAGCCCATATCTTGGCTTGGGTGATCCCCCGTGTGTGTCTGCTCCGCTTACATACTTTTGTTACCGCGTGACGTGCCCGCAACGCCACCAGGCAGTGGGCAGTCAGTAGGGTACAAAATGACCATGTAATACATCTGTGCGTTATACAAGAGTATAGAATAATGAGGTGTAAACCATTGAGTAGCATGCTTATGTCAGATACATAAAATGAATATCAGAGGACCAAATGTAGGACACCACCTAAAATCATAATACACTACTGGCCATTAAAATTGCTACACCAAGAAGAAATGCAAATGACAAACGGGTATTCATTGGACAAATATATTATACTAGAAGTGATATGTGATTACATTTTCACGCAATTTGGGTGCATAGATCCTGAGAAATCAGCACCCAGAAAAACCACCTCTGGCCGTAATAACGGCCTTGATACGCCTGGGCATTGAGCCAAACAGAGCCTGGATGGCGTGTACAGGAACAGTTGCCCATGCAGCTTCAACACGATACAACAGTTCATCAAGAGTAGTGACTGACATATTGTGACGAGCCAGTTGCTCGGCCACCATTGACCAGACGTTTTCAGTTGGTGAGAGATCTGGAGAATGTGTTGGCCAGGGCAGTAGTCGAACATTTTCTATATCCAGAAAGGCCTGTACAGGACCTGCAACACGCGGTCGTCCATTATCCTGCTGAAATGCAGGGTTTCGCAGGGATCGAATGAAGGGTAGAGCCACGGGTCGTAACACATCTGAAATATAACGTCCACTGTTCAAAGTGCCGTCAGTGCGAACAAGAGGTGACCGAGACGTGTAACTAATGGCACCCCATACCATCATACCCGGTGATACGCCAGTATGGCGATGACAAATACACGGTTCAAATGTGCGTTCACCGCGATGTCGCCAAACACGGATGAGACCATCATGATGCTGTAAACAGAACCTAGATTCATTCGAAAACATGACTTTTGCCATTCGTGCACCCAGATTCGTCGTTGAGTACACCATCGAAGGCGCTCCTGTCTGTGATGCAGCGTCAAGGGTAACCGCAGCCGTGGTCACCGAACTGATAGTCCATGCTGCTGCAAACTTCGTCGAACTGTTCGTGCAGATGGTTGTCGTCTTGCACACGTCCCCATAGGTTGACTCAGGGATTGAGACATGCCTGCACGATCCGTTACAGCCATGCGGATAAGATGCCTGTCATCTCGACTGCTAGTGATACGAGGCCGTTGGGATCCAGCACGGCGTTCCGTATTACCCTCCTGAACCCACCGATTCCATATTCTGCTAACAGTCATTGGATCTCGACCAACGCGAGCAGAAATGTCGCGATACGATAAACTGCAATCGCGATGGGCTACAATCCGACTTTTATCAAAGTCGGAAATGTGATTGGTACGCACTTCTCCTCCTTACACGAGGCATCACAACAACGTTTCACCAGGCAACGCCGGTCAACTGCTGCTTGTGTATGAGAAATCGGTTGGAAACTTTCCTCATGTCAGCACGTTGTAGATGTCGCCACCGGCGCCAACCTTGTGTGAATGCTCTGAGAAGCTAATCATTTGCATATGACAGCATCTTCTTCCTGTCGGTTAAATTTCACGTCTGTAGGACGTCATCTTCGTGGTGTAGCAATTTTAATGGCCAGTAGTGTATATGGAGACTATATGAAAAACCAAATCAAGAAATTATTCATGCTGAACAACATCCATGTGCGGATGCATCCATATATTACACCCGCCATTCTATTTTTTTGCGTATTTTTATTGGTTGACTGCGATTGCACTATATGAGACATATTATCGGATAACAAAGTAAGGTCTTGCATAAATGCGGTGAGGGGATCAGTTACGAGTACTGAGGATGTAGCTAGCTCCTGCGCCGCAACTGTGGGGCGTTTATAGCTCCTGTTACGGCAGCTGACTGCATTTCGCTTTCTTCTTCCGCTTGTATTTTAAACTGTGTGCGAGTTGAAACCATAAAATGCTGCAAACATTTCCGGAAACATTGATTTTCTGATTGACACATACAATAAATTAAGCCACTATTTCACACGTCATTAAAATCTAGTAGCACTTCACAAACTACCGTTACAGAAGTTTGCCTACAGAATGATAGCGAAAATGGAAAACTATCCTATACATAGATTAGCAACAGAGTCCTTCCCGCATCTACTCACTACAAGAACCAAGTTTGTGGCATAAAAGATGGAGAAGGATAATTGGTTAGAGGTCTTGCCTTTATATATCGTCTTCTGTCAAGTTTCTGGTCTAAAATTCGCGTGTGACAGACCTGTATAGTCTGCACCCAATGACGTAGCAGTCGTGCTCGTTCTGTTGTGGTTTGAAACAGATACACACAAATATTATACACAGAGTCCTCGTCTAAACGATCACCAATTTAACTACCGTCCCCGTTAAAGTGAAGTTAAATGATCATAACTGAATAATACCTAGTTACTTGTATGGAAACGTTTTGGTGAGACAAGTTGCTTCCCCAATATTTTAACACGATTATCGCCCACACTTCCAGGTAGAAAATTTAGTTACTGGTTTGAATTCTTAACTCTATAAAACAAAATGATTAGAAATTACAGTTCATAATCATATTCTGTCGGCCTCTTCATGTCGAAGTCAACGCTTGGAATAAAAGTTCTGTGACTCTGCAGAATTCCGGCAATCGTCAACTCTGAAAAATCTTAAAATTGTCAGAGGCAAAATCGCACGCCTTGACGAAGCCGTCTTGTGGGTTATGACACATTCACTCTGCAGCGTGGGAATCAGTCCAGGTTGTGTATTAACAGTTCAGAAATCAATCTCTCAAAATAGAGCATTTCCTGATTCCCCAGGATACAAAGTTCCCTACGAGTTACGGCAGACCAAATAATCTTACGAACCACAGACAATGAAGAAGTTAAAATAACCAAATAACTGAACGTACCTTTTCCATTCACTAATTTAATTTTATTTCCGTAAATGATCCTCATAAATACATTTCAGGATACATCATCCTCTTCTATGAGATGAAATGTTAGCATACTTGATTCAGTTACATTCAGTATTCAAACTGGCAGCTTTCAACAACGTCACTAATTGCAGTTCCGCTGCGATCCAACTCTCCGCAGATCTAATTCAGAAGCAAGTTGGTCCATAGTTCACGTAATGTTCCACTTTCTAGAGTTTTTATATCACGAGTCGGAGATAATCTGTCTCTCGCAGTCGTAAGGAGTCGTTGAGACATATAAATCACTTCCTCGGTTGCGTTTAGTGATTTGTGTAGCTTTAAAATTGATTAGCAGGAACTAATACTGCAAACGGTTTCATGTCAGCATATTATAATGTGACATGGTAAATGCAACTATTGTTTGTCGTGTTTGGTAGATTATTACACTGACACCTTTTATTGAATGATGTAAATATGATCATACTCGGTTTTCATGTTAGCATTTCATAACTGTCGTGTGGCGCTGTCATTGTGCAGGGACTACTCGCGCATAGAAGCATGTTTCTTCGCTTTACATATTTCTGAGGTTGTAGTTACTGTCACCCATATATCATTTTCTGCAGTTATTTTTGTCATTTAGTAGGTTATTTCAGGATTGTGCAGACAGTATGTCGTCCAACTGGTCAATAAAAATCATGGACTATTTAATTAATGAAGTTATTAATAAATAGTATATCCGACCCAATGCATGGAGTAAAAAAGAAAAAAAAAGCACTCCGTCGTCAGGCCACGAGTGGCCTACCGAGACCATCGACCGCCGTGTCATCCTCACAGGAGGATACGAATAGGAGGTGTGGAGTCAGCACGCCGCTCTCCCGGTCGTTATGATGGTATTCTTGACCGAAGCCGCTACTATTTGGTCGAGTAGCTCCGCAATTTGCATCACGAGGCTGAGTGCACCCTGAAAAATGGCAACAGCGAATTGCGGCTGGATGGTCACCCATCCAAGTGCCAACCACGCCCAACAACGCCCAACAACGCTTCACATTGGTGATCTCACGGGAACCGGTGTATCCACTGCAGCAAGGCCGTTGCCCAAAGCGTAGAGTGAAAATCGGTATGGCATAGTTCAGGCATGTGACAATGAATGTATCTGTTGGTTTTATCAAATGATTACTGTTAATTCACTTGCAGACTCTTGTCCTTCATTCAATATTTTTTAATCTGTCTGTGTATTGCATGGTTGGTAAGCTGATGATGCTATCATTACCAATTATGAATACAGTCCTGAAGGTGGCGCACTAGAGCACCGAAACTGGTAGCCACACAATAAATGTTATTCAAGGACGGCTGTAGGTCTTTCATTTTTTTACATACAGTGTGAGAACCACCACACAGTCAGTTTAACAGCTTATGCATCCCATTTTCTGATAAGAATAATATACAGAAGATTGGAAAAGAAAAATTCCGGTGTTCAAATGGATCTGAGCACTATGGGACTCAACTGCTGTGGTCTTAAGTCCCCTAGAACTTAGAACTACTTAAACCTAACTAACCTAAGGACATCACACACATCCATGCCCGAGGCAGGATTCGAACCTGCGACCGTAGCGGTCGTGCGGTTCCAGACCGAAGCGCCTTTAACCGCGCGGCCACTCCGGCCGGCCAAAATTCCGGTGTGCTACATGGTGATCTGTTCGGCTTAGGAATGGGAAAGGCACCAGAGAGGCAGGTCTGAAGCAAGACTGAAGAGAAATCAAGACTCCTTCGTAGGATTCGTCGACCTGGAAAGAGCGCTCGACAATGTAAAATGGTGCATGATGTTCGAAAATCTGAGTAAAATGGGGATAAGCTAGAGGGAAAGATGGATGATTCACGATATGTACAAGAACCAAGAGGGAATGATAGCAATAGAAGATCAAGTAAGAAGTGCTCGGATTAAGAAAGGTGTAAGGCAGGGACGTAGTCATTAACCCCTACTGTTCAATCTGGAGATCGAAGAAGCAATGATAGAAATAAAAGAAAGGTAAAAGAGGTGAATTAAAATTCAAGGTAAAAGTATATCAACAAAGATATGCTGATAACATTACTATGAAGCAGAATTACATTATGAACTTAACAAAATGAGCAATCTAATGAGTGCAGAGTAAATCGAAGAAAGACGAAAGTAATGAGAAGTAGCAGAAATGAGAAACATAACACCAATATTAGCGATCACGAAGTTAATGAAGTTAAGGAATTCTGCAGCCTCCGCAACAAAATAACTCAAAGATGTACGGAGCAAGGAGGATATAAAAAACTAACTAGAATTGGTAAAAAGAAAGGTCCTGGCGAAGAGAAGTCTGCTAGTATGGTAGTGAAACATGGACTGTGGAAACACCGGAATGCAGAACACCGAAGCATTTGAGACGTGGTGTGACAGAAGAATGCTGAAAAAAGGTGAACTGGTAAGATAAGGATCAAGGAGGGTCTCTTCAAAATCGGCTATGATATGACTGTTAGGAAAACACTGACAAGAAGAAGGGACAGGATGATAGCACATGCGTTAAGATAAAAGAGTTTGACTTCCATGGTGCTAGAGGGAGCTGCAGAGGCTAAAAGTGGCAGAAGAACAGATATTGGAATACACCAAGAAAATAATTGAGGATGTAGGTTGCAAGTGCTAGACGGAGTTAGAGTGGATACGAGAGAGGAACAAGTGGTGGACTGCATGAAACCAGTCAGAAGACTGAGGATACCAAAGTAATATTGTACGCCAGGGAACTATTTACAGGTCCTCCTAATATTGTGTCGGACCTCCTTTGCCTGGCCTAGTGCAGTAACTCGATGTTTCATGGACTCAATAAGTGGCTGGAAGATCACTGCAGAAATGCTTTTCCGTGGTGCCTCTACAGCCATCCATAACTGCGAAAGTGTTGCCGGTGCAGTTTAATGTGCACGAACTGATCTCTCGATTATGTACCATAAATGTTCGATGGGATTCATGTTGGGCGATGGGTGATCAGTTCATTCCCTCAAATAGTCCAGAATGTTCTTCAAACAAACTGCAAAAATTGCGACCTAGTGGCAAAACACATTGCCACCCATAAAAATTTTCATCGTTGTTTGGGGACATGAAGTCCATTAATGGCTGCAAATGATCTCGAAGTAGCCAATCAATACTGAAACACAACCCACACCAGAATGGACCCACCTCCAGCTAGTGCAGAGCCTTGTTGTTGACAACCTAAGTCCATAGCTTCGTGAGGCCTGCGCCACGCTAGAACCCTATCATCAGCTCTTTTTTTTTCTTTTTTTTTGTCATCAGTCTACTGACTGGTTTGATGCGGCCCGCCACGAATCCCTTTCTTGTGCTAACCTCTTCATCTCAGAGTAGCACTTGCAACCTACGTCCTCTATTATTTGCTTGACGTATTCCAATCTCTGTCTTCCTCTACAGTTTTTGCCCTCTACAGCTCCCTCTAGTACCATGGAAGTCATTCCCTCATGTCTTAGCTGATGTCCTATCATCCTGTCCCTTCTCCTTATCAGTGTTTTCCACATATTCCTTTCCTCTCCGATTCTGCGTAGAACCTCCTCATTCCTTACCTTATCAGTCCACCTAATTTTCAACATTCGTCTATAGCACCACATCTCAAATGCTTCGATTCTCTTCTGTTCCGGTTTTTCCTCAGTCCATGTTTCACTACCATACAATGCTGTACTCAAAACGTACATCCTCAGAAATCTCTTCCTCAAATTAAGGCCGGTATTTGATATTAGTAGACTTCTGTTGGCCAGAAATGCCTTTTTTGCCATAGCCAGTCTGCTTTTGATGTCCTCCTTGCTCCGTCCGTCATTGGTTATTTTACTGCCTAGGTAGCAGAATTCCTTAACTTCATTGACTTCGTGACCATCAATCCTGATGTTAAGTTTCTCGCTGCTCTCATTTCTACTACTTCTCATTACCTTCGTCTTTCTCCGATTTACTCTCAAACCATACTGTGTACTCATTAGACTGTTCATTCCGTTCAGCAGATAATTTAATTCTTCTTCACTTTCACTCAGGATAGCAATGTCATCAGCGAATCGTATCATTGATATCCTTTCACCTTGTATTTTAATTCCACTCCTGAACCTTTCTTTTATTTCCATCATTGCTTCCTCGATGTACAGATTGAAGAGTAGGGGCAAAAGGCTACAGCCTTGTCTTACACCCTTCTTAATACGAGCACTTCGTTCTTGATCGTCCACTCTTTATTATTCCCTCTTGGTTGTTGTACATATTGTATATGACCCATCTCTCCCTATAGCTTACCCCTACATTTTCAGAATCTCGAACAGCTTGCACCATTTTATATTGTCGAACGCTTTTTCCAGGTCGACAAATCCTATGAAAGTGTCTTGATTTTTCTTTAGCCTTGCTTCCATTATTAGCCTTAACGTCAGAATTGCCTCTCTCGTCCCTTTACTTTTCCTAAAGCCAAACTGATCGTCACCTAGCGCATTCTCAATTTTGTTTTCCATTCTTCTGTATGTTATTCTTGTAAGCAGCTTCGATGCATGAGCTGTTAAGCTGATTGTGCGATAATTCTCGCACTTGTCAGCTCTTGCCGTCTTCGGAATTGTGTGGATGATGCTTTTCCGAAAGTCAGATGGTGTGTCGCCAGACTCATATATTCTACACACCAAATTGAATAGTCGTTTTGTTGCCACTTCCCCCAATGATTTTAGAAATTCTGATTCATCAGCTCTTATCGACTAAAATCGGGGTTAATCTGACCAGGGCGCTGCTTTCCAATCGTCTAGTGCCCAACCGATATGGTCACAAGCCCTGGAAGGGTACTGCAGGCGGTGTCGTGTTGTTAACAAAAGACACTCGCGTCGGTCGTCTGCCGCCATATAACATTATCGCTATGTTTCGCCGCACTGTTCTAACAGAGACGTGCATCATACGTGCCACACTGATTTCAGTGATTATTTCACGCATAGCAACTTGGCTATTAGCACAACTTTACGCAAACGGCGCTGCTCTCGGTCGTTAAGTATTGGCCTGATATTTGGTATTCTCTTCACACTCTTGTCTCTGTGGATCTCGGAATATTGAATTCCCTCACGCTTCCCGAAATGGAATGTCCTATGCGTCTAGCTCCAACTACCATTCCGCGCTCAAAGTCTGTTAATTCTCGTCGCGTGGCTGTAATCACGTCGGAAACCTTTTCGCGTGGATCACCTGAGTGCAAATGACAGCTCTGTCCATGCACTGCCCTCTTATACTTTCTGTACGTGATTTTACCATCAGAATATGTGCACACCGGTATCCCACGACTTGCTAGCTCAGTGTAATGCAGGAAAAAAAACTCTACCGGAATGTTTCATACTGCCAACGCTGCCATCCTTCCGGCGAAGGATACAGTAAGTTTGGTGAACCAGTGAACAACTTCAAAAGTGTCATTGACGTGGCGTTCAACACTGATACTATACACTCCTGGAAATTGAAATAAGAACACCGTGAATTCATTGTCCCAGGAAGGGGAAACTTTATTGACACATTCCTGGGGTCAGATACATCACATGATCACACTGACAGAACCACAGGCACATAGACACAGGCAACAGAGCAGGCACAATGTCGGCACTAGTACAGTGTATATCCACCTTTCGCAGCAATGCAGGCTGCTATTCTCCCATGGAGACGATCGTAGAGATGCTGGATGTAGTCCTGTGGAACGGCTTGCCATGCCATTTCCACCTGGCGCCTCAGTTGGACCAGCGTTCGTGCTGGACGTGCAGACCGCGTGAGACGACGCTTCATCCGGTCCCAAACATGCTCAATGGGGGACAGATCCGGAGATCTTGCTGGCCAGGGTAGTTGACTTACACCTTCTAGAGCACGTTGGGTGGCACGGGATATATGCGGACGTGCATTGTCCTGTTGGAACAGCAAGTTCCCTTGCCGGTCTAGGAATGGTAGAGCGATGGGTTCGATGACGGTTTGGATGTACCGTGCACTATTCAGTGTCCCCTCGACGATCACCAGTGGTGTACGGCCAGTGTAGGAGATCGCTCCCCACACCATGATGCCGGATGTTGGCCCTGTGTGCCTCGGTCGTATGCAGTCCTGATTGTGGCGCTCACCTGCACGGCGCCAAACACGCATATGACCATCACTGGCACCAAGGCAGAAGCGACTCTCATCGCTGAAGACGACACGTCTCCATTCGTCCCTCCATTCACGCCTGTCGCGACACCACTGGAGGCGGGCTGCACGATGTTGGGGCGTGAGCGGAAGACGGCCTAACGGTGTGCGGGACCGTAGCCCAGCTTCATGGAGACGGTTGTGAATGGTCCTCGCCGATACCCCAGGAGCAACAGTGTCCCTAATTTGCTGGGAAGTGGCGGTGCGGTCCCCTACGGCACTGCATAGGATCCTACGGTCTTGGCGTGCATCCGTGCGTCGCTGCGGTCCGGTCCCAGGTCGACGGGCACGTGCACCTTCCGCCGACCACTGGCGACAACATCGATGTACAGTGGAGACCTCACGCCCCACGTGTTGAGCAATTCGGCGGTACGTCCACCCGGCCTCACGCATGCCCACTATACGCCCTCGCTCAAAGACCGTCAACTGCACATACGGTTCACGTCCACGCTGTCGCGGCATGCTACCAGTGTTAAAGACTGCGATGGAGCTCCGTATGCCACGGCAAACTGGCTGACACCGACGGCGGCGGTGCACAAATGCTGCGGAGCTAGCGCCATTCGACAGCCAACACCGCGGTTCCTGGTGTGTCCGCTGTGCCGTGCGTGTGATCATTGCTTGTACAGCCCTCTCGTAGTATCCGGAGCAAGTATGGTGGGTCTGACACACCGGTGTCAATGTGTTCTTTTTTCCATTTCCAGGAGTGTAGAATAAGCAAATGCGCCATGCGATCAACTTGCATTTCCTCACTGTCCGTTTTGCCGTCATTCTTATGGCTCGGAGCATTTTATTGACATTCCGCATTTACGTTTATAGTTAAGATTGCTGCATTGCGTATGGCGTCTACAATTACATCTACAGTGATATCTAGAGCATGACTGCAGAGTTTTGCAGAAAAACGAAACCCACCAGTACATTCAGAGGTACATAATGGTCCTGTAACCAAACGTTCATATAGATCTGTTTGTTCGAGCCCAAGTACTTTACTGGTCAGTGCAATTTCTGTCCTCATCAGACTGTTCGTTCTATTTAACAAGTCGAGCAATTCTCAACTGTCACTGAGGACAGAAACACCATCAGCAGACAAGATTATTAGTATCCTTTCACCACGAGTTTTAATCCGACTTCTGAACCTTTCTTTTATTTTCGTCATTACTTCTTCTATGTATGGCTTAAACATTAAACGTGAAGACTGCTTCCTGTCTTACGGACTTTTTAATCTCAGCATTTCGCTCTTGGTCTTACATTCTTGTCCGTCCCTTTATAGAATATAAAGGCCTTGTTGGCTTCGAGCTTAAATAAATTATACACGTTATCTTAGTGTACCAAAATATATTATAAATAAATATGAAGTAATTGGCTAAGATCGAAATATTTCCTTTCGTTTCCTCTTTCGCAGATGTGAACATCGAACCAGCAGTTTAGGCAACATTTAAATAGAAGAATGGGGATAAAATTTTTGAAGTCGTACTATGTAAGTCGGGTAATAAATAAAAGCCATTTCATAGGTCTTTTCATTGTCATATTCGGGCTGTTAAGGTATATATGAAAACATCCATGTCTGTCGCGTAAAGAAAAGACCAAAACGACATGAGATAGGAGTATAAAGGCTGTTCAAATGGCTCTGAGCACTATGGGACTTAACATCTATGGTCCTCAGTCCCCTAGAACTTAGAACTACTTAAACCTAACTAACCTAAGGACATCACACAACACCCAGCCATCACAAGGCAGAGAAAATCCCTGACTCCGCCGGGAATCGAACCTGGGAACCCGGGCGTGGGAAGGGAGAACGCTACCGCACGACCACGAGCTGCGGGCTATAAAGGCTGTAGAACAGGTATGTGTGAAATGCATGGAAAGACATTATAACAGGGATGTGTGAAATAACACTTTTGAAAGATTGAATAAAAAAAAGTGGTATAAGCTTGATGTGATTCTTGAGTTTCTCCCGGCGTATTTGATAATCAAAATATCCACGGGTATGCTGCCGGTCTATAGTGTCCAACGGGCACAATATTTCGGCGATCAAACATGATGGCGACATGTTTGATCGCCGAAATATTGTGCCCGTTGGACACTATAGACCGGCAGCATACCCGTGGATATTTTGATGGTATAAGCTTAGTTAAAATCTGAAATTAAGGACTCGCTGAGATCGTTTAATCCAAGTTGCGTGATTCGTATGTTCGACCTGTAAGAAATATCTGTACGAAAAGAAAAACACGTTTTCCCGCTACAAATATAATCTGTCTCCTTTCGGTAACATAGTACGATCGTGTAACCAAGTAGACGAAAACACACAAACACACACACACACACACACACACACACACACACACACACGCACACACACACACACACACACACACACACACACACACACATCTGGAGTGCCCCAGGGAAGTGTGGTAGGTCCACTGTCGTTTTCTATCTACATAAATGATCTTTTGTATAGGGCGGATAGCAATGTGCGGCTGTTTGCTGATGATGCTGTGGTGTACGGGAAGGTGTCGTCGTTGAGTGACTGTAGGAGGATGCAAGATGACTTGGACAGGATTTGTGATTGGTGTAAGGAATGGCAGCTAACTCTACATATAGATAAATGTAAATTAATGCAGATGAATAGGAAAAAGAGTACCGTAATGTTTGACTACTCCTTTAGTAGTGTAGCGCTTGACACAGTCACGTCGATTAAATATTTGGGCGTAACATTGCAGAGCGATATGAAATGGGACAAGCATGTAATGGCAGTAGTGGGGAAGGCGGATAGTTGTCTTCGGTTCATTGGTAGAATTGTTCATCTGTAAAGGAGACCGCTTATAAAACACTAATACGACCTATTATTGAGTACTGCTCAAGCGTTTGGGATCCCTATCAGGTCGGATTGAGGAAGGATATAGAAGCAGTTCAGAGGCGGGCTGCTAGATTTGTTCTGGTAGGTTTGATCATCACGCGAGTGTTACGGAAATGCTTCAGGAACTCGGGTGGGAGTCTCTGGAGGAAAGAAGGCGTTCTTTTCGTGAATCGCTACTGAGGAAATTTAGAGAACCAGCATTTGAAGCTGACTGCAGTACAGTTTCACTGCCACCAACTTATATTTCGCGGAAAGACCCTAAAGATAAGATAAGAGAGATTAGGGCTCGTACAGAGGCATATAGGCAGTCATTTTTCCCTCGTTCTGTTTGGGAGTGGAACAGGGAAAGAAGATTCTAGTTGTGGTACGAGGTACCCTCCGCCACGCACCGTATGGTGGATTGCGGAGTGTATATGTAGATGTAGAAACACGATCGCTCTCGCTTATTTCAGCACTCCTACTATTTTTCATCGCCGTTGGTGCTACGAAAAGCTCAGTCACATATGATTCCGGTGGGTGTAACAAAGCGGAAAGAGAGACATATTTCAGTGTCATCCGCTTTTGCGTCCGGGCTGCGCAGCCGACATATTATAACACAATAGGTCAGGACTTCGAATCCCTTTCGACCCCTCGGAAATTTGCGTTACCATGAAATATTAGTACGAAGCAACATAATTCATTCAATTATCTCTCAGACAACGTGGCCAGTCGACACGCAACAAAGCCGCCGTTTCATAATGCATTAGTAGACCCTCGCTCTAGCGCCGGCGGCCAATCCTATTCTTGTTCAAGGGGTGCGAGGGTGGGCAAGGTGAGGGAGGGGGGGGGGGAGAGGGAGGCAGGAGGGAGGAGGGTTGGGAGGCTCTGGCTGCCACGACGGCAATGGTACTGTCCTCACGTGTCGCGCTCCGCTCCTCGCCAATTTATCGCCTTGTCAATTAGCGTAATTCATAATTACTCTCGGCTCGCCGGCCGGCATAACTGGATAAGCGTGTACCTGCCAGCGGCGGCTGTTTTGAAAAGCCGGTGAATAATGCAGGGCCCGGCGCGCCTCCACTTGCGGGGGCAGTGGACGAGTTGCGGCCGGCGACACCCCCAGCCGCGCGCTCCACCCACCACCTGTCCATCGCTGCTGGGAGCAGCTAACCGCAGTCCGTCTCCGACATCCGCCACGTGTCCGGCCCTCACCGGCCATCATGCAGTCCTGCCGTAGAAATTATGGACGTCTGGGGTTTTTGTATCGAGTCCGTCTGGCCTTCCACCCGTCTTTCTCACTCTTCTCCAGTTTTACATCGACATCCACCCTGATCAACCAGAACACTATGTCCACCTACCTAATCGGTGGTGTGTCTACCTTCGGCACGGATAACAGCATCGACGGTCGTAGCGTGGTAGCAATGAGAGGGATTTGGCACCGCACCTGCATACCTACGTCGCCTAATTCATGTTAATTCCGTTCAGGAGTGCTATGAGCTCTGACGCCATGTTCAATCACGTCCTATACGTGTTTGATCAGTTTCAGATTTGAGGGGGCGAGGGGGGCTGCAGCACATCAATTGGAACTTGCAACTGTGTTCTACGAATCACTCCCTCATGCTGAACATGTCACATGGCGCGCGGTTCAAAAAAATGGTTCAAATGGCTCTGAGCACTATGGGACTCAACTGCTGTGGTCATAAGTCCCCTAGAACTTAGAACTACTTAAACCTAACTAACCTAAGGACAGCACACAACACCCAGCCATCACGAGGCAGAGAAAATCCCTGACCCCGCCGGGAATCGAACCCGGGAACCCGGGCGTGGGAAGCGAGAACGCTACCGCACGACCACGAGATGCGGGCATGGCGCGCGGATCTCAGCCGTACTGTATAATAATATGCTTCTAGCAACTAAAAGCCGAATTTTAAACGTCGACTAAAGGAACTTAAGAGCGTAGTTTTCTTGCTAACTAACTAACAAAAATACAGAGACAGTAATATTTCAAGATATGCTTAATTGTATTAGATGTTGAATCATTCGGCCGATTACCTCAAGTTAGAGAAGTAGGTATTTTCATATTAACAGAATGTTCCGTCGGTTCTTGGTAGAACAACATTACATTAAATGAAAAGCACCAGTTTGCTTTTCTTCAACAGTACACACACCCATTGTTTCAAAATTTACAGGAAAACAACAACTACAGACACAGTAATACCTTCTTGCTCACAACACCCCATAGCTCACAAACATGCAGCTTTCCACTCAATGGTACACCGTCTCATATCTATCCCCATGTCCACAGATGATTTTAAAGCAGAGTTAGATACAATAAAATTTATTGCCACAGCCAATGGCTACAATCCAGTTCTTATTGGCCACATCCTGCACAGGAAACAAAAACGGAAAATTGTACCGCTCCTCTATGCCCCACCTGCTTCCTCATCCACTGTCTGCAAGAAATGGTGTACACTACCATTTCTAGGTCAGGTATCACAGATTGTAACGAAAGCACTGAAATCCTGCAAGTATAGGCTTTCCTCCTATGTCAGGAAAACGACAGCCCAGTGTGTTTTTAATGCAAAGACAAGATCCATTTATTAGCCAACAGTGGGGTATACAAAATCACTTGTTCTGATTGTGATAAATTTTACATTGGTCAGGCAAAGACATATCAAGTAGACTGGCTGAACATGAACGCAGCTGTAGGTTGCAGAATTCAGACTCTGCATTTGCTGAGCATGTACTGAGTGAGGGTCACAACTACCAGCCAGTGTCCCATGTACTACACTTAGCAAACAAAGGCCTTAAACTCAACCTGCTGGAAGCCATGGAAATTAACAAACATCTTGCTCACAGTCCAGATCTCATCCTAAATGACCAGACACAGCTCAACAAGCCGGCCGGGGTGGCCGAGCGGTTCTAGGCGCTACAGTCTGGAACCACGCGACCGCTACGGTCGCAGGTTCGAATCCTGCCTCGGTTCATATAATCATCTTTGTTGTTCACTACTTCCCACACTCTCTCTTCCTACATATTCCCATTTTCCTGTATTCATTAAGTTGTTTTGTTTGTTGAAGTTGTCTTCGTATTCCACATAGACTGTAGTTTCAATAGTTAATCTTTTAAATGGTACTTGTGTTACTGTCCATGTTTAACACCCCTTGTAGTTGTCTCATAAAATGTTGTTCATATTTTACTTTGCTCATTTATTTAATGAAAACTAGTACACAGCCACTGCTTTGATTATAATGTTCATGTTAAAATGCAGTACCACCACACTCTCAAACTGTAGGTTCCCTCAAACACCTCCATTTTCCTGCATTTATTAATTTCTGTTAATCTTATTGATACTGCTGAAGTTCCATAGGTATTCTGTATTTACATTGATAACAGTCTCTTCTTTTAATTGGTTGTGTATCACTCTCCGTGTTCCATACCTCCTGATGCAGCCTTGTCTAGTACTAATTTTATTTTATGTTTTGTTTATTAATAGGAACTGTTATGTAGGCATGCTATTCCTATTTTGTGCTAAAGGTTTTCCTGTCTACTCCATTGTTATTTATGTACTGTTTAGTTTTTACTTTTTCATTGCAAAGATGTTACTAACTATATATTTCTACTTCAGTCTAGATGTGTTACTTCTCTTCCAATGTTGTCTGCTAACATTTAACTTCTTTCGTGATAATACTCAGTAAAGCCGAAAACCGGGTAACAATAAAAGTAATATTTTAGAACAAAAACAGGTGGGTATTTTTTTCATTGCGCATTATCTTCTTGAAAAATGATTAATAAAATTGCTGTCAAGTATAAAATTGAAAAATGCCGCTGCCGTTGGGAAACATACAAGTCAATAGGGGCGCAACCAGTGTACGATACTTCTTCACCGTTATGATGCCTGGCACGACCTCCACTGGATTCATCAGTCCATGCAACACACTGCCATAGCGCCAACTTCCAGCGGCGATGGTCACGTGACCATTTCAGTCATAGTTGCTGATGTCGTGGTGTTAAAATTGGCAAACGCATGGGCCGTCGACTGCGGACGCCAATAGTTAGCAGTGTTCGGTGTACTTTGTGTTCAGACACGCTTGTGCACTGCCCAGCATTAAAGTCCGATGTTATTCCCGCGACAGTTTGCCGCCTGTCCTGTTTTAACAGTATGCTCACCCAGCAACGTCCGACATTTACAGATCCTGCGGGTCTAGAGCGTGTGACAGAATGTTTTGTAGTTTCTCTTGCGGTACTGACTTGCGGCACTGACAACTCACGGACGTACACGAACGTACCAAGCAGCTACATGAATTTTGACGTGGAAGTAACACGGATTCATGAATGCACGTTTTAGATACGATCCTCTTCAAAGGCGCTTCATATTTGTAGCAAGGAAAATGAAATGGAATAGAGGCTGTTGTAATACAATGAGCAGAACGAAAGTGACATTCAAAACATTTGGTAAACATTTGTGATCCTGTCTCATATTGCTCAAGGCATTAAAATATAGTACGGTTACTGTTATTGACCAATGAATCGTCCGCTGACACAGACAGCACAACAACACAGGGGTCGCTGAGGGTAACAGGAATATGAAACAGAACAGTCGACACGAAGTGTTTCGAATGACGTCGACTTTCCTGGATCAGCACCAAGGGGCTGACGGCCAACTTATCGTGCCCTTAATGTAGCTAGTCTATTTTGGGCTCATAAAATACTGATTTCGGAGTGTTAACAATTAATAGCAGGACGGTAACATACTTATAGTGATGAATGGCTATTAATATTACTTGCTGATGTCACTAGAACGTGTGGCAAGCAGCTAAGTTCCAATGCTGTGAAAGATATGTGTGTTGCGTACTAACAAGGGAACCTCCCCATCGCACCCCCCTCAGATTTAGTTATAAATTGACATAGTGGATAGACTTGAAAAACTGAACACAGACCAATCGAGAAAACAGGAAGAAGTTGTGGGGAACTATGAAAAAATAAGCAAAATATACAAACTGAGTAGTCCATGAGCAACATAAGCAACATTATGGACAATTTGAACTGAGGGGCGCCGTGGTCCCGTGGTTAGAGTGAGCAGCTGCGGAGCCAGAGGTCCTTGGTTCGAGTCTTACCTCGAGTGAAAATTTTACTTTCTTTATTTTCGCAAAGTTACGATCTGTCCGTTCATTCATTGACGTCTCTGTTCACTGTAATAAGTTTACTGTCTGTGTTTTGCGACCGCACCGCAAAACCGTGCGATTAGTAGACGAAAGGACCTGCCTCTCCAATAGGAACCGAAAACATTTGATCGCAAGGTCATAGGTCAACCGATTCCTCCACAGGAAAACACGTCTGATATATTCTATACGACACTGGTGACGGCATGTGCGTCACATGACAGGAATATGTTGTCGACCCACCTAACTTGCACACTTGGCGAATGGGTAAAAAGATTCTTCTACCTTGCCCGATTTAGGTTTTCTTGTGGATGTGATAAACACTCCCAAACAAGTGATGAAAACATAAGAGTTTGTCACATAAACTGCAACAAATAAATGCAACAGTTTCAAAGTCGCACAGTTTTCCCTGTGCTCTGTCAAAACAAGTTTTTTTAAGTTTTCAAATGTTTCCGTGTGTAGACCGTCAAATCCTGCATATGCCCAAGCAAATCTGAACATGTCCTGGAATTTTGGAGAGCGAAGTTGATTATGTGTGAGTGCATGAACTTTGATAATTTGTCTGAAAATAAAAAATTAAACTTTTCACTCGAGAGAAGGCTTGAACCGAGGACCTCTCCTTCCGCAGCTGTTCACGCTAACCACGGGACCACGGCGCTCGTGAGCTTACACTCTCCTTGATGTTGCTTATCTTGCACATGGACTACTCAGTTTGTATATTTTGCTTATTTTTTTCATAGTTCTACACAACTTCTTCCTGTTTTCTCGATTGATCTGTGTTCAGTTTTTCAAGGCCTATCCCTGGGCCAACTTATAACTAAATCTGAGGGTGGTGCGATGGGGAGGTTCCCTTGTAAGATGCCTATGTTAACTGCACGGGCTTTAATGAAAGGGATACGTTCTCTTTGTTGGTGCGCATTGATCTCACACAAATCCTCAAATGAAGGCTGCTGACTAAATGTCCAGTGTGCATTTTCCTTATGGTTCCATTTGTTTACTGTCAACTACAGAAAGGACATGGGTTATCTAACTTCAGATGCATGCACAGTGTGTTAGTACAAGAGAGTATAAGTCAGTTTTGTGTAAATTTTTAATAACGACATCCTTACATGAATAGTTCACAGTGATACGTTTTTCTAATGTGTCTTGAAGAGAGGAGGTGGGTTAACGAATAACAAATACTAGCTCAGCGCCCGCTACTTCGCTTACGTACACTGTGATCTGTACAGATTTCCCTCTTCTTTTTCTTTAATGGAATTTTTATGTTGTTAACAAATTTCAACTCATTCTAAACAACTCGTGCTAATGAAGACTATAGAAGCATGGTTTTTTCCGAGTGTACTTTTGACCAGACAGTGACTCTGGTAGTTGGGCTCGGAGATTTCTGTTAATCCTACCATTTAAGATCTTGTGGTGATATGTTCATAGAAACTTTCATTCCCCAATATTTTTCTTTACTTCTAATCCAGAGAGTGAAACACCAATTTTCATACATTTAGCTTTAAAAATGTTTTAATTTCACAGAATATTTTCTTAACAATTTTCTTTCCCTGTTTCACTTCTTTACGTGTTGAATTTCCAAAAACACTGACAGACGTATGCTTCTTTTTTATTTCAAACCGAGAAATAAAATAGTAATTTCGGTAGTTCTAGTTTCAGAATTGCCTCAATAGGGACGTATTTTCAAAAAAACTTTACGTTCACTCCTTCGTCCCCTTAAGTGTGGAATTTCGAACAGTTCCTCACTACACGTTGCCTGCAGCATATAATCAATACCCTCCCCAAATTTCAAGTTCCTGTTTCTTAGCGGTTTCTGCTAGACGATGATGAGTCAATGAATCAATCGGACCCCATTTCTCTCCGCCCCCCCCCCTCCCCTCCCCCCGGCACTTTTGAGGTTTAATTTCCAGAAACACTGAATTACAGTTTTCTTTATTTCTAATCGAGAAGCCAAATACAAATTTCCATAGACCTATCTTTAAAAATGTTTTCTAAGGGAGTATTTCATAAAACATTTCACCCGCTACTTTACCGTCATAGGGGGTGAATCTCCAAAAATACTGACACCCGTAATTTTATTTTTTGATTTCCCACCGAGAAGTCACATGTGAATTTTCATATTTGTGACTTCAAAAATGCTCCCGTAGTTCTTTAATGATTATTAATTTTAAAAAAAATTGCTTTCACACACTATTTCACCCCCATAAGAGTTAAATTTTCAAAAATGCTGTACATGTATTTTTATATTTCTGACCTGGAAATGAAATATCAGTTGCGGCAGTTATAACTTCAAAATTTTCTTACTTGTGAAATATTTTCAAAAAACCTTTCATTCCCTATTTCCGTCCATTAGGGGCGGAATTTCCTTCAACGTTGCTTACAGTATAAGAGAACATCAAGCTTCGAACTTTAGCGGTTTGGGATGGGCGATAATGAGTCAGAGAGTGCTATCTACGAACGGATATATGACTCTTACATCTTCGAAAGGAACAAACTTATAAGAAACGCTATCATGCTCATAAATGTGCCTCTGGTGGCCAAAAACATATTCTTGAAACATTCCTTGCTTCTGGGCCAAAAGTAGTTTGCGTTGATCAAGATGGGACGCTGATAGGCTCTGACACTTACGAAATCAAGAGATGGTAAATGTAAGAAGTCTTGATAGTCAATACAGTTGTTACAGGATTGTCTTACTACCCAGGGCCTCGTTGTCCTCGTACTGACGTCCGCCGGAGGTGACACCACTGCCGTCGGAAACGCGTGTCACAGTGGCAGCTGGTCGTGGCTTCTCTGTGGACGTCCCGAGGGAACCTCTGGAAGACCGCACGGGCCACGCTTCCTTGGCAGCACACGCCCCCTCCCCTGCCTTCCTTACCGCAGTCCCGTGGGCCTTCATGTAAATTTCAATTTCAATGGAGATTAGCCTCGGGATTACTTTCATTAGGGAGGTAGCCCCACCTCACCCCGTCCTAGGAAGGCGCCTTCAGTAGCGGGCGCCCGTCTCTGGGGAGTGGCAGCCGTAAGGGAGGTCGCCACGCCGTGCCCACATCCCAGGTATCTTCTGTCGCACTGAACTTCTGGCACGAGCCGGCAAAAATTTACTCAGAATAATAAGCACGCGGGGCAAAAACTCGGCCTTTGCCGGAGTCATCATACTAATACTGTGCCACACCGAGTCTAACCTTGATAATCACCTCACTATGGAGAGGGCACGGATCTATAAGTTTCTGAAGGTAAGACATATCCACCTCACTGACTATTAAATCCCGTAGTATCAATAATTTCCACATAAGCTTATAGGTGTCAGTCACAGGTTATTTCAAAACTCCGTGACAACGTATATGGAATTATGATCGGAAGCTTTCGCGTGACAACCGAGGTCCGATAGGATGCCTGAACATTCGTCCAACCACAAACGTATGCCTGCAGTCCTATGAGAACCTCTGTTGTCGCTAGCATGCAGGTACTCATCATGGTATGGGAAATGGCCAACATCTTGGTTCATGTTTAAGCTAAACAGACTGAAGTCAAAATTGGAATGAAAATTCTTAAAGAGGAAACAACAATTATCACAGTTAATTATGAAATAGACTTCAAAGTTCAGTAAGCTTGCTCAGAAATATTTACAGTTTTTTTTTAATTTCCTTATTATTTCTTGTCACGTCACGCTTCGAGACTATCCCATCATCTGAGGACCTGTTAACTAAACAGGCTTTATTTTCTTTTTTTTTACACATGGCACATTTCTTTTTCTTTATTGTCATTTCTTTGCCTGCATGGTGTGGGTTGTCAGCAGCGACATATCCGCTTATCAACCTACGGTTTTGAATAAATTAATGAAATGTTTTGAAGCATGGAAAAGTGAAAAATATGAGTATATTCCGGGATGACACTTATGTGGTAGAGTTGGCGTTTCATGGCGAGGTGCTCGGAGGCTAAGAGTTGCAGGAGGTCACGCCGATGTGGCGTTTACTTGATGAACAGTTGTAGGAGATTGTGTTATCACGGTGGAGAGTGAAATAAAAGATGAGGATAGAGGAGCTGTCATGAAGTTCTAGAGACAGAGAAACGATGTTGATGTAGTTTTGAAAGGGGTGGTGATGGGGGGGGAATCGAACGTGCTGTGCGGTTGGACGGAGTGCTCAGAGGTGGGATGATATGTATTAGATATGAATACCCGGGAAAAGAGAAAGTGCGAATATGAGGCAGTCGCATTTAAACGAAATATACACGGAGCCCGCAGAGGTGGCGCAACACGACGTGGACGTGGCATGGACTCGACTAATGTCTGAAGTAGTTGTGGAGGGAATTGACACCTTGAATCCTGCAGGACTGTCCATAAATCTGTAAGAGTACAAGGGACTGGAGATCCCTTCTGAACAGCACAATGCACGGCAACCCAGATATGTTCAATATAGTTCGTGTGTGGGGAGTTCGATGGCTAGCGGAAGTGTTTAGACTCAGTGCAGGTATAGAAAGAAATGCGAATACTTCCTTACAATTTTGATTGCTTCACACATATAAATCAATTGTCAAGGCATAAACTGTACGTGGCGCCTGGCTAGGTCGTAGCTACTGGCTTAGCTGAAGGCTATGCTAACTAGCGTCTCTGCAAATGAGATCTCTGAAGCTATGACAAGTGAACCATTCCTATTAAAGTTGGCTGTAGAACTGGGTAGTGCGCTAGCTTGTCTCGTAAGACCAGCCGAGTGGCGGCGCTCAGTCTGCTAGCGTCAACAGTGGCTTCTCGAGGGCTCGATGTGTTGTGACGGTCCGCGGCCGATTTGAAGCCTACAACCTAGCAAGTGTGGTGCCTTGCGGTGACACCTGAGGGAAAGAGGGGTTCCAACCCTCGGATTTTCCATATGGTAGAAGTTACAAAAAAATTCCTATAAAGCTCATTACAATAAAAAAAAATGGTTCAAGTGGCTCTGAGTACTATGGGACTTAACATCTTAGGTCATCAGTCCCCTAGAACTTAGAACTACTTAAACCTAACTAACCTAAGGACATCACACACACCCATCCCCGAGGCAGGATTCGAACCTGCGACCGTAGCGGTCGCGCGGTTCCGCACTGAAGCGCCTAGAACCGCTCGGCCACTTCGACCGGCAATCAAAAAACGCTCGAGAAAAATAAAATGTGGAACTCAGATACATAGCATATAATACATATGTATAACACGACTTGGACTTAAAGTCGTGTATCCGTCAATTGACGCTTAAAATTAATTAGTTTAAAACCTAATGCAACAAGAAACCTAATAGGCATAATGCTGGAACTGTAGCGTCAAGCCGAACTTCCGTGCTGCGCTGGAACAAAGACATGTGTGCCGAGTGCCATGACCTAGCATAGTTTATTCAGTAGCTACTGATGTGTGATGAAGTTGTTTTTGCCAAGTCTCTGGTCCAACGCCCTCTATCGGGCGCCATGTCGTGTTATGCAGCGCAGACAGTTCGGCTTCACAATACAGTTGTAGCCTTATGCCTGTTAGGTGTCTGTTAGCATTAAGTTTTCACCTAATGAATCTCAACTGTCAGCTGACGATACATGACTGGTATTTCAAAGTCGTGTTGCACGTATGTGCTCTATACTATATATCAGAGGTTTACATTTTATTTTTCTTGACTATACATGGTTGTCACGACTTTTATAAGACAGTAGTAACATGCACAATACATAAAAAGAAATTTAGTTAGTACACTCCTGGAAATGGAAAAAAGAACACATTGACACCGGTGTGTCAGACCCACCATACTTGCTCCGGACACTGCGAGAGGGCTGTACAAGCAATGATCACACGCACGGCACAGCGGACACACCAGGATCCGCGGTGTTGGCCGTCGAATGGCGCTAGCTGCGCAGCATTTGTGCACCGCCGCCGTCAGTGTCAGCCAGTTTGCCGTGGCATACGGAGCTCCATCGCAGTCTTTAACACTGGTAGCACCGTATGTGCAGTTGACGGACTTTGAGCGAGGGCGTATAGTGGGCATGCGGGAGGCCGGGTGGGCGTACCGCCGAACTGCTCAACACGTGGGGCGTGAGGTCTCCACAGTACATCGATGTTGTCGCCAGTGGTCGGCGGAAGGTGCACGTGCCCGTCGACCTGGGACCGGACCGCAGCGACGCACGGATGCACGCCAAGACCGTAGGATCCTACGCAGTGCCGTAGGGGACCGCACCGCCACTTCCCAGCAAATTAGAGACACTGTTGCTCCTGGGGTATCGGCGAGGACCATTCGCAACCGTCTCCATGAAGCTGGGCTACGGTCCCGCACACCGTTAGGCCGTCTTCCGCTCACGCCCCAACATCGTGCAGCCCGCCTCCAGTGGTGTCGCGACAGGCGTGAATGGAGGGACGAATGGAGACGTGTCGTCTTCAGCGATGAGAGTCGCTTCTGCCTTGGTGCCAATGATGGTCGTATGCGTGTTTGGCGCCGTGCAGGTGAGCGCCACAATCAGGACTGCATACGACCGAGGCACACAGGGCCAACACCCGGCATCATGGTGTGGGGAGCGATCTCCTACACTGGCCGTACACCACTGGTGATCGTCGAGGGGACACTGAATAGTGCACGGTACATCCAAACCGTCATCAAACCCATCGCTCTACCATTCCTAGACCGGCAAGGGAACTTGCTGTTCCAACAGGACAATGTACGTCCGCATGTATCCCGTGCCACCGAACGTGCTCTAGAAGGTGTAAGTCAACTACCCTGGCCAGCAAGATCTCCGGATCTGTCCCTCATTGAGCATGTTTGGGACTGGATGAAGCGTCGTCTCACGCGGTCTGCACGTCCAGTACGAACGCTGGTCCAACTGAGGCGCCAGGTGGAAATGGCATGGCAAGTCGTTCCACAGGACTACATCCAGCATCTCTACGATCGTCTCCATGGGAGAATAGCAGCCTGCATTGCTGCGAAAGGTGGATATACACTGTACTAGTGCCGACATTGTGCATGCTCTGTTGCCTGTGTCTATGTGCCTGTGGTTCTGTCAGTGTGATCATGTGATGTATCTGACCCCAGGAATGTGTCAATAAAGTTTCCCCTTCCTGGGACAATGAATTCACGGTGTTCTTATTTCAATTTCCAGGAGTGTATGTTAGGTCACCGGATGATGGGGATGAGCCCGAAACACGTCATCACAAGTAACAGTAAAAAATGTTCACAAAAAAGCTGTGAAGATTTTTGAGCAACCTTCCAGCAACTTAAGTCTATTTCATAAACAGGCAGAGTGAGCCGAAATCATGGCATGAAAAACATCCGAAATATATCACAGCTTCACTTTCAGCCTGAAGAACACCTTGCACACATTGCTTGTTAAATGCTTCACTGAATCGTCTGTGCATTCAACAACTTGCATGCCCTGGAAGCAGGCAACACTGCAGCTCATCAGTCTACATTTCACGTCTCGTGACAGTTTCTATGCTGGTTGGCACAGCGAAGTCGTGCAACCTCATGTGCTGCCACAAGCAATGGCCTCTTGTGAGATATCCTACTCCACTGTCTGTTGCATGCAGTTGCTTTCGCAATGTTTGCTAGGAAACGGTTTGAGATGGAACTGCATTCACTTACAGAAACAGTTCCTCGAGAGTTTGAAACAAACACGCCAGCCTGCGTGATCTAGAACGTTAACGAGGCGTAACGCTCGTCTCCGGTCCGTGTCGGTTAGCTTTTTTCTCACCACGGTTATTACTCCGAAACACGCCCTGATAATGTTACACCATTCCATGTAGATGCTGATGCACCATCAGGTTGGGCCACTTCATTGATGGCGCGATCATTCGCTTTATGGCTCCTGTCTGCCATTGTGTCTTTGCTTCACATCACTCCATCTTAGTGCACTGATATAACCGACTAATATATACGTACATATAGCAATCATAAGGTTACGATAGCAACAATGTCTACAGTTTTTACAAGTTACGTTAAGGAAGATAGGAAGATATTTTTGCGTAAGGTGAATGACATGATACAAATCGCGAAGTAGTCAACATAAATTATTCAATGATGAAGTCGAAGATGCAGAGCGCAAATGGAAAATATTCAAAAGCGTCGTTCAACGTGCCTAAGACAAGTATGTTCTGAGAAAGGTCGTAAGGGATGATTTAAAACCCCTGTTGGAAAACAGCTCCGTAAACAAAGAGAGAGCTTCCTCACAGATTCAAGTAAAGTCGAGACCCAGCTGACAAATGAAACCAGAACGAAGAATGAGCGTAATGAGAGCAACGAGAGACGGGTTCAGTGACTTTGAAAGTAAAACTTGGCCAGCCGCTCTGAGTAAAAACCATAAGTGGTTTTGGTCTTACGTAAAATCAGTAAGCGGTTCGAAATCATTTTTCCACTCACTCAAAGACCATACTGGAACCGAAACGGAAGATAACAGAGAGAAGGTTGAGATACTGATTTCAGTATTCCGAACCTGCAACGCAGTCCCTCGAGTCAATCATCGCACATATTGAGATAACGGTTCGCGGAACAGAGAAGCAACTACAATCGAATAGTAGTGTAAACGAAACCTATAATATTCTTCAAGAATTGTACGAAAGAACTGCTTCCCTTCTAGCATCAGTTTATCGTATAGCTCTGCAGCAATTAAAGGTACCTAACGACTGGAGAAAAGGTGCAAGTCATTCCCGTTCGAAGAAGGGTCGTAGGACAGATGCACGTAGTTATAAGCCTATATCGATGACGCCAATTTCAGAATTACGGAACATGATTTATGTTCAGGAATTATAACGTTTTTACAGGACGAAATTCTCCTCTACAAAAATCAACATGGATTACGCAAACGGAGGAGGTCCTGCGGATCTCAGCTCGCTCTGTACCTCCATGAGATACACAGCGCCGTAGACAATGGCGCACAGGTCGATGCAGCGTTCCTTGACTTCAGGGAGGCACCGTCCCGCACTGCCGTTTCGTGAAAAAATACGAGCTTATCGAGTAACGGGCCAGATTTGCGACTGGATTCAAGACTTCCTTTCAGATAGAACTCCACAGGTCGCCAGAGGACTGATGAATGGTGCAGCATCAGGTAGCTGACACTGAACGCAAATAAATGTAGTATATTATACATATATAGGAAAAGAAAGTCTCTCTCTTACAACTACCCTATTGATGAGAAACTGCTGCAATCAGTATCTACTTGTAAAATATCTAGGAGTAACTATCCAGAGACAAGTGAAATGACCACATCAAACACGTAGTAGCAAAGGTGGATGCCAAACAGAGATTTAAAAAAAAATTCTTAACGAAATGATACACATTCACGAAGGAAGTGGCTTATACACACATCACCCCGGATCCCAGCACTCCTGAAGATAGACTTTGACTGTGGATATTGTATGACAGACACACTCCCTTTGAGTGTTCAGAGATGTCACTAAATCCGCCCTTGCCGGCCGGAGTGGCCGAGCGGTTAAAGGCGCTACAGTCTGGAACCGCACGACCGCTACGGTCGCAGGTTCGAATCCTGCCTCGGGCATGGGTGTGTGTGATGTCCTTGGGTTAGTTAGGTTTAAGTAGTTCTAAGTTCTAGGGGACTTATGACCACAGCAGTTGAGTCCCATAGTGCTCAGAGCCATTTGAACCATTTTTGCCAAATCCGCCCAAAGATGTAAACAACCATGCATGAGCAGCTCCTATTAGACAGAGGGGGTCCGGCAGCTGATCAGTTCCTGTCATTCTTCCAGGAAGGAAGTAAAAAATGGCTCTGAGCACTATGCGACTTAACTTCTGAGGTCATCAGTCGCCTAAAACTTAGAACTAATTAAACCTAACTAACCTAAGGACATCACACACATCCATGCCCGAGGCAGGATTCGAACCTGCGACCGTAGCAGTCCCGCGGTTCCCGACTGAGCGCCTAGAACCGCTAGACCACCACGGCCGGCAGGAAGGAAGTACACGGCTCCTGTAGTCTGTAGTTCAACCATGCGTAGACAGTCCATACCGCGGTTCAATCGCATCCGCATTGTTACTTTATGCCAGGAAGGGCTCTCAACAAGTGTCCAGGCGTCTCGGAGTGAACCAAAGCTGTGTTGTTCGGACGTGGAGGAGACAGGAAATGTCGATGACGCCTCGCTCAGGCCATCCAAGAGCTACTACTGCAGTGGATGACCGCTACCTAAGGATTATCGCTGCGAGTAACCCTGACAGCAACACCACCATGTTGAATAATGCTATACGTGCAGCCACGGGGCGTCATGTACCACTCAAACTGTGAGCAATGTGCTGCATGATGCGCAATTTTACTCCCGACATCCATGGCGAGATTCATCTTTGCAACGAAGATACCATATAGCGCGATACAGATGGGCCCAACAACATGCCGAATGGACCGCTCAGGACTGGCATCACTTTCTCTTCAGTGATGAGTGTCGCATATTCCTTCAACCAGACAATCGTCGGAGACATGTTTGGAGGCAACCCGGTCAGGCTGAACGCCTTAGACACACAGTCCAGCGAGTGCAGCAAGGTGGAGGTTCCCTGCTTTTTTAGGATGGCGTTATGCGGGGACGAAGTACGCTGCTGATGGTCATGGAAGGCGCTGTAACGGCTGTGCGATACGCGAGCATCATCCTACAACAGATATTGCAACCAAACTGGCAGCACATTGGCGAGACATTCGTATTCATGGACGACCATTTGCGGCCCCATTGTGCTTATCTAGTGGATGACTTCCTCAGGATAACGAAATCGCTCGACTAGAGGTGCCAGCGTGTTCTCCAGACATGAACCCTATCGAACATGCGTGGGATAGACTGAAAAAGAATGTTTATGGAAGACATGATCCACTAAGCACTCTGAGGCATCTACACCGACTCGCCGTTGAGGAATGGGACAGTCTAGACCAACAGTGCCTTGATGAACTTGTGGATAGTATGCCACGACGAATACTGGCATGTATCAATGCAAGAGTACGTGCTACTGAGTATTAGAGGTACTTGTGTGTACAGCATTCCGACCACCACCTCTGAAGGTATCGCTGTATGGTGGTGGTACAACATAAAATGTGTGGTTTTCATGAGCAATAAAAAAGGCTGGAAATAATGTTTATGTTGTTCCAATTTTCAGTACAGGTTCCGTAACTCTCGGAACCGAGGTGATGCAAAACTTTTTGATGTGTGTAGGTCGTTGGTTCGACCACTTCTTGAGTGCTGTTTATCAATAAGGGATCCTTACCAGGTAGGACTGAGAAGAGGTAGCGAAGATCAATCGAAGAGCTACACGTTTCGTCACAGGATTGTTCAGTAGGCGCGAGAGCGTCACCGAGATAACCACCAAACTCCATCAGCGGTCGTTACAAGGGTGTCGTTGTGCATCGCGGAGTGGTTTACTGCTGAAATTTTGAGTAAGCTCTTTCTAGGAAGAGTCGGACAACATGTTATTTCCTCCGACATACATCTCGCTTAATCACCATGAAGAGGAAATTTAAGAAATTAGAGCCAACAGACGTTTACCGACAGTCATTTATCCCACGGACCATTTGCGATTGTATCGTGGTGCGGGGGCAGGGGGAGGGGGGGGGGGAGAAGGAAATCAGTTAGAGGTACCAGAAGTACCCTCCGTAACGCACCATTAGGTGGCTTGGGGAGTATGATGCAGATTTAGGTGTACGAGTAGATACACAACTTCTCTGTCATGACTTATACCAGCAGTGAAGTTCCAAGTGACCTTCGAAACTATTTATACACCATATTCAGCGCTCCAAACCAACCAGTGAGCTATATCAAGGGGTTCAGTAATATTTTATTCAGTGGACTCATAATAAATTTAATGATCATGTTTTCTTCTTGCATTTATCACAATTGTTATTAGAGAAAAGAATATTTATTTCTACATTTACGCCTATACTCCGTACGCCACTTTCTCAAGGTACCATGTGTATCATTGCCACTCATTCTCCCCTCCCTTTCGCCTTCCTGTCGTGAGTAGTATGCACAAAGAAAAATCGTTCCATGAGCCCCAAACCCTCTAATTTGACAGTCATGGTCATTTCGCGCGGTATTCATACCAGGATATGTCATACTGTTTGACTCTTCTGGGTACGTAAGCTCTAAAAATTCTTAAAGTAAGCCACAGCGTTGCACACAACGCACCTATTATGGCATATGTCACTAGATTTGGATGAGCCTCTCTGCGACTCTCCTCTGATTGGTAAACGAATATATGGCGAAACAAATTTCTTTGTTTCCTCTGTCGATTTATTTGGTATGCGTCACATACTGACGAATAATATTCAAATATCGGTGTTCGTTAGTGGGTGGACTACACTTTCTGAGGATTCTTCCAGTAAATGCCAATCAGTTATCTGTATTTCGCACAATTAGTTTTATGTAGTAGCATCACTATAAGTCGCTCCGTACGTGTAGTCCCAGATATTTAACGGACACTACTGATTCAAATATATATATATATATATATATATATATATATATATATATATATATATATATATATATATATTGGAAATTGTGTAATCACAAGTAAGGAGTTTTTGTGCATTTTTGTGCGTAGTACTTTTTTTTTCGTTTTTTGTTTGTATTGAGGGTCAACTGCCAAATCTTGCAACAAGCGTCGATCCTCTACAGATTTTCCTGCAATTTGTTACAATTTTCTAGCGTTGTCAATTTCTGTAGTGCAGCGTTGCACCTCGAAGACAGTGTATCTAGTAACATATGGTTTCCTGGTCAGTGTTTCAAACTAGAGGGTGATTTACAACCACATGAAGAAATACCCACTACTGATCGTCGTAAGAAGTTTCTGGCATCCTCTGTTTTGTTGCTGTGTGACGTGAATTACAATCTTAAGAAGTATATATTACACACTTAGCAATAAAAACAGTGAAGTGCAAAGAATATTAATTTACTTTATATGTAAATCCACATCTTTAATTTCTTATTGCATACGCAAGTATGTAAAACTAAAATTGTCAACTGTCACTTCTCTAAGTAAGCTTTTTAATTTCTTGTTTTACTTCGTCTTTTATGTAAATGGAAATAACAGTAAATTCTGTACTCCCTGGCCTTACTGTATCATAGATGAAATACGCACTACTTGAGTCATGTAGTACTGACGTAAACATATAAGTCTTTTAAATAGTTGCAAAATGTAAATGGAATTGTGGAAGTTTTTCACCAATGTGTAAGACGGATTATGCTGTCAAATACAGGTAATACGTAACTTGATTTCATTTTTCTCATGTATCTTACATTTTATCATTAATCCTGCCGCCTAAGGTATAGCTTACCCCGTCAAATATACCAACCGTATCGTTTTGTTACCGTTAGTTGAAAAACTGAAGCAGTTGTAACAACCTTTGTATCCATATACTTTGGACAATAATTGTAAAATAAAAAAATTATAACTGATGACGGGATATTATTAACTAATATTCCCTAACATAGAAATTACAGTCACGGTCAGTCCACGACTTAATGTCTTACAATTAATATCTTTAACTTGCTGATTAATTAGAAACTAAGACGCAAATATTTCACCACCGTTTAAAAAATTAAGTGCTACCGATTGGGGGAATCGTGTACGGTAATTATTGTAGACGGAGGTCAGGGTTTGACTATACAGGACGGCCACACGCATTCGCATTTATTCAAGCGCTAAAATACATTTCTTTGAGCAGTTTACTGTAATTATTTCCCTCATTAATCTTCAGTGATATTCTCATTTGTGATACGTTTCACTGGTAACAGGCAGTTACTGTTCAATGATTTGGAAAATAATTTTATTATGACATGAATGATTTACCTTTCCCCTTTTGCAAATCGTTTATGCTTTCTTCTGGTAACTACCCCAAGCAAGAAGTTGACCGTAATTTAGGAGGGGGCGGAAGCAAGAGGAGCACCAGGTAAGGAAGTTCGAGTCTGTACTCTTACCCCTCACACTAAAGTGCTTATCAATCACATATTTGTGAAACTTTTCCTTTTACCGGTGGTCAAAAAGTAATCACATACTTAACTTGCATCATCATGACCCAATGATAGTTAAGATTTGCCTGCAATACACTGTGCTCAGTGTAATATTTACAGTGATGAGCCAAAACGTAATGACCACCAGCTTCATAGCTCGTAAGTCCGGAACGAAATACATCTCTGTTTCTGTATGTCAGGGATACGACAATTTGTTGGTAGGATTGTGGAGGTATGTGGCATTGGATGTCTACGCACGGGTCAAGTAATTTGCGTAAATAACGTGTGGCTGACGTGCGTACGCGGTGACGGCGCCCGATAGCGACCAAGATGGCTTCTATAAGATTTGCATCAGGCGAATTTGGTAGCCGAGACATCAATGTGAGTTGACTAGAATACTCCTCAAACCGCTATAGCACTGTTATGGCTCGGAGACACAGACAATTGTACTCGTACTGCTGAAAGATGACATCGCCATCGGGGACGATGTCAAGCATGAAGTAGCGCGGGTGGTTTGTAGCTGCTAGCGCGTCTTCGATTACGACCGCAGCTGCCATGCAAGCGGAGGAGTATGTCTCCCATAGCCTAATACTGCTCCCACCAGCCTGCGTCTGTGGGGCGTTGTACGGCTCGAGCTGCCGTTCACTTCAGCGACGGCGTTTGTGGAGACGACCAGCGACATAGTGTAGCAAAAATGTGATTCACCCGAAGGGCCGAGAGGTTTCCATTGATCGACGGTCGAGTGCCGATAGTTCCGTGTCCACTGCATTTGTAATTGATGATGTCGTTGGGTCAACATGTGAACACAAAGGAGTGGCTTGCTGTGGAGCGCCGGCCGGTGTGGCCGTGCGGTTCTAAGCGCGTCAGTTTGAAACCGCGTGACCGCTACGGTCGCAGGTTCGAATCCTGCCTCGGGCATGGATGTGTGTGATGTCCTTAGGTTAGTTAGGTTTAAGTAGTTCTAAGTTCTAGGGAACTGATGGCCTCAGTAGTTAAGTCCCATAGTGCTCAGAGCCATTTGAACCATTTTTTTTATTTTTTTTTATTTTTTATTTTATTTTATTTATTTTTTTTTTTTTTTGCTGTGGAGCTCCATGTTCAACAATGTACGATGAACGGTGTGCGCCGAAACACTTGTGCGTGTACTAGCATTGTGCTTTTCCGGAAGTAATGCCACAGACGACCATCTGTCTTAGCCTACTTTAAACCCCATTTAGCGCGTAGTGGTAGTTTCACTGCCATAGCTCATTTCGTTTATACTCACGACCGCAGCATCTGAACATTCGACCAGCTTTGTCGTTTTCCAGGTACTCGTTCACAGGTGGTGCGTGGTAATAATTTGCCTTTTGTCAAGTCTGTTTATCTAAGTGGTCTTCCCCATTTGCAGTCCATATCTTCGCTAGCGTGATCCCCATCCGTCTCTGCTCCGCTTACATACTTTTTTACTGTGTCACGTGCCTGTAACACCACCAGGAGCAATCCAACGTCGCGCTTGGCAGTGGCCATAATGTTTTGGCTCATCGGTGTATTTTCTAAAGGTGCAATACATTTAGCCCTATTTCTCAATGTCCAGCAGTTTTTAATAGAAATAATATACAATTTGCTTAATGGAGAGATTTTTCTAGAAACTTTTAAGAAATTACAATTTCAGATTTCGGTGATCGCCTTGCCACAAATTAGGCCTTTGAAGATGCAAGATCTTCGCTTAGAATCCTGTGATGGAACTACGAAATATTCAGGCGAGCAAATCTGGTCATTGAATAGCGTGTGAAATTTTTAATTGTGTTTTCTAACCGGAAGAACATTGTTACAATATGGACTCTGGCTATACACAAAGTATGACAACCCTGACAGTGGTAATCCGTTCTATGCGCCATATGATTCCAGTTCATTTGTAGCCGTCGATGTTGCTCTTACGTCATACACTTTATAGTCAGACGGAATGAGAGGTAAACTCTGTAAACGCCGTGATTAGTAACCGTGCACAACAGAGAAGAAGGAAAGTCTTTGATGGTAAAATCTTTTGAGTGGTTAGACCGCTTAATAGTCTCCTTCAGACTTATTCAGTGGTGAAGCTTCGATCCTCCGCCGGGTTCTTCTTCAGGATTCCGGTGGAGGCTGAATACTGTCGAAAGACAGTGTCACGTTTACTTACAAAACGATGCGTGTTTTCCGTATTTGTGTAGTTATATCTTTTTCCATTTTTTGTTGTCAGTGTTCTGACTGATCCCACGTATCCCTCTCCGTGCCAAACCATTAATCTCAAAGTAGCACTAGCAAGGTCCGTCATCAGTTAGTTGCTGGATGGATTCCAGTCTTTGTCTTCCTTTACAGTTTTCACGCTCTACAGCTACCTTTAGTACCCTGGAAGTTAAACCGTGATGTCTTCACACATGTGCTACCATCTCGACTCTCCGGAGAACCCCGTCATTTAGTTCTATATCAGTCCACCTAGTGTTCAACATTCTTTTGTAGCATTGCATCTCAAATACTTCGACTTTCTTCTGTTTTCCCAAGGCCCATGTAATGTTACGCCCCAAACGTACATTTTCGCAAATTTCTTCCTCGAAGTAAGGCCAGTGTTCGATACTGTTTTGTGTAGGTACTAGGCAGTTGTCGTCAGGCTGCTATTTGTAGGACTTGTAGCACGTCGATATTTGGTATATGAGACGCTGGAAGAGGGTGAGAGTTGAAAGTATTACTGATTTATGTCCCCTCGGTTGTTTCCTGATACCGACAGTTGTTCACGTCCATCGGTCACCGTGGCTGCGTAGTTACTTCCACGACAGTGGGTAGCCACAAAGACATACTCCTGTAGCCGTCATCTCTATTGAAAACTCATTCTTCAATATGTCGACTATCTCAAGGAATTTATTTCTATTAATATTACTTTCTCCGTCTGGCACTCACATGTTCTTAAAATTCGTAACCCAATCACACTCATCTTAGTGCTCCACTACCAATGATTTTACGTTTTTTTCTTTAACCTGTGACGCTTTCGTACTATTTAAAGGGTTCTTTTGTTGTCCTTCCAATTTAACCGACACCCGTACATACTTTACCACAACCATACGTCACTCCATACAGTGACCCTTTTATGTTAGAGGCTTTATTCTTAAAGGGCGCAGAGCAAGCACGGGACGAGGTAGGACCCAGCAACAATCGGTATTGTAAATTGTCTCAGAAATGCTGGGACAGAAAGAGAAGTCCAAACGCTAGTAAAAAGCACTGAAGCTGAAATCGTTACAGGTACCGAAAGCTGGCTAAAGCCGGAGAAGAGTTCAGCCGAAATGCTTACAGAGAATCCAACGGTGTTCAGAAGGGACAGGTTACACACAATTGACGGTGGCATGTTTGTCCCTGATAGTAGTAGTTCATCTTATAGTAGTAGTTCATCTTCTAGCGGAAATGGAGTAGATAGTTCCTGCGAGTTGATTTTGGAAGAGGCTTGACGTCACAGTCGGAATACATTAATAATTGGTTCCTTATACCGATCCTCGCACTCAGACGATACAATTGCTGAACAGTTCAAAGAAAACTCGAGTCTCATTTAAAATAGTTGCAGAACTCATTTAATAATTATACTTGACGATGACTTGAGTATACTCTCAATATAGAGGCAAAAATGCAAATTTACAGTGGGTGGTATGTATAAAACATTTTCCGAAATCGTGCTAAATGTTTATTCCGAATATTAATTTGTAAAGTTAGTACAAGAGCCCTTTCGAAGTATTAATGGTTGCAAAAACAAGCTTGACTTCTCAGCAAAAAATAATCCGCAGCAAATAGAGAGCACACGAAGAATACACGGTTTTTTTACCACAAGGTACGCTAGTCGTAACGAGAAAATACCTTAACGTCGAAATCCACGAAAAGGCTATGCAGATATTTAAAATGTGTGTGTATAAAAATTCGCTTGGCGATTTCGTAAGACAGAGTCTCCATTCCTTCCCAATTAACTAGGTAACTACAACAGATGCGGCTTACATTCAAAGAAATAGTATCGACGGCATTTGTGAGATTCATGCCAAATAAATTAACAAGAGACAGAACTGATCCCCCATGGTATACACAAATAATCGAAAATGTCTTGCAGAGGAAAGGAGAAAAATCATTTCAAATTTACAAGAAACCGAAATCTCCAAGATCGGCGATCTTTTACTGAAGCACGAAACTTATTGCGGATTTCAATGGGTGATGTTCCTAATAGTTTCAAAACGAAAACTCTGTTTCAACCTCTGGCAGAAAATCCGGAGAGAGTCTGGTCGTAGGTAAAGTTCATCATCGGCAAGACACAATCAATACCTTATTGCACGATATCAGTCGTAACGTTACCGACGACAGTGCCTCTAAAGCGGAGTTAATAAACATTGCTTTTTGAAATTCCTACACCAAAGAAGACTATGAAAATATTCCATAGCTATAATCAACAACAGCTGCTAACATGAGTAACTTAAAAGTAGATATCCTCGGTGTAGCGAAGCAGCTTCATTCATTTAATCAAGTCTTCGGGTCCATATTGTATACCGGATCAGCTCCATTCGTAGAATGCTACAGTAAAGGCCTAAAGCCGTCGGCACACGGACCGTGCTGTCGAACGTTAACGTTGAGCGTGCCAAGTTCAACGTGCTGCTGAACGCTTAGGAACAATGCGACTTGTGCATACGGTAGGTGGGTCCCAACGTGGTATACGCGATCGAAACGCACTTCAGCGGCAGTTTGAGGGATGTTTCTAGTTCGTAAATCACACTGTTTACTCAACGGGCGCGCTTAAAATTCCCACGTTAGCTCTATTAAAACGCACATTTCCTCTATCGTCCACGAAAAGGAAAGTACCATGTCCAGTCAATAAGAACACAGGCTTATAAAAGTTCCATTACAAACAGTGCGGTACAAATTTAGAATACTTCTCCGAATAAGATAAACATTATTTCATCATTCCCACATTTTAGTAAAACCCCAAGGTCAGTCTTACTTGATCACTGTTCCTACCCAGCAGCAGAATCTCTGCAACATGTGAATTACGAAGCGTAAAAGAAAAAGGAGCAAAATATCTTTATACAAGTAGCGCAAGCTGTCCTGTAGATTAAGCCAATCCAACAAAGTCACCCCTCATAAAAAGGTGAACTTATATTTACATAACATCAAATATTGTAGCATATTCTTGTATTAAACTAATAATAAAGTATCAGAACCTAATAAAAACGCGAATGTTGGGAAACAAAATTTGGAACTGTTCAGACGCGAACCACCGCACCAACAAAACTTCATTGTTGGATACAGACGCTACTCATTACGCTAAACATACAACACAATCGTCTTACGTCATCATATTGGATTACCCCTTGCCAGAAACGTTAATAGTAGATAATTATGTTACTAATTGAAATTTAATTATAACAAATTGTACAAAGAACAATGCGTTTAGGATGGATCTTCAGTGTGTCGCTGCCTTCAAATAGCCTACTCTCATAATACGCTCGTTACAATAATTCTTTTGCCACGACTATGATGTTTCTCATTATTTTATTGGAACGAATCACACAGTTAACAACGGGGTTCCCAGTTATTCACTTCGCTGGTGCTCAGAAACGGCATATGCATGTATAGACTCGAAATGAATGCCAATATGGCGCCTCACAACTCTGTGCTGACGGGAGACGGCGTGCGTGTGACGTAGGTGGCGTTGTGCCATCTCATTGGTCAACGCTCAGACGCACGCTCAGAATTTCTGACATGCTAGATATTGCTCTGCACGTTCGGAAAGACTCCCGAGCGTGCAATTCCACGCTATGACGTCAGAAACTGGGCACGCTCAACGCTCAACGTTCGTGTGCACGGTCCGTGTGCCGACGGCTTAACACCTATCAACAATATAAGACCGGTCACTTGAAGGAAGATCCGCAACTGCAGACCGGAGAGTTGTTTAGGTCACGTCAATACTTCGGGAAGGAAATAGGAGTAAGCTGGTGAACTAAAAACCAATATCACTGACGTTGATTTGCAGTAGGATTTCGGAACATATAGTGTGTTCGTACGTTATGGATTACCTCGTAGAAAACTATGAGTTCACACATAGCACGGAATCAGAAGATATCGTTCTGGTGATACACAGCTATTTTTCTATGTTCACACAAAGTAATGAATGCTATCGACAGAGGATCACAATTTGATTCCTTGTTTCTAAATCGCCAGAAGGTTTTTGACAGTGTTCATCACAAGCACGTTTAAATAAATTGTGTGCCTACGGAGTATCGTCTCAGTTCTGCGACCAGGTTCAAGAACTCGGTTGGGAAGGGTCACAGTTCGTTGCAATCGGCGGAAACGCATCGAGGAAGACAAACGTGGTATCTGATGTTCCCCAAGGAAGTGGTGTCCCTAATCTTTATAAACGATTTATGGGATAATCTGAGCAACCCTCTTAAATTGTTTGCTGATGATGCTCTTATTTACCGTCCAGCAAAGTCATCAGAAGATCCAAACCTCAAACCTATTGCACAATGTTTAGGATAATATACATGTACGAGGGCCGTTCAGAAAGTAACCTGCAGTTGATTTAAAAAAACACACCAAGTTAAATAAAAATATTTTAATATATACATCTTACAACTACATCTTTGCACTATTTTTCTACATAGTCTCCATAGCGATTGAGGCACTTATCGTATCTCTTCACAAGCTTTGAAATTCCTTCTGCATAAAAATCACCCGCTTGTGCCTGGAGCCAGCCTGTGACCACATCTTTGAGCTCTTCGTCGTCATCAAACCGCTGTGACCCGAGCCATTTCTTCAAATGCATGAAGAGGTGATAATCACTTGGCGCCAGGTCTGGGCTGTAAGGTGGATGGTTGATAACGTCCCACTTGAAGGACTCAAGAAGGGCCGTTGTTCTGCGAGCAGAGTGAGGACGGGCGTTATCGTGCAAAAAAGCGATACCGGAAGTCAGCATACCACGGCGTTTGTTCTGTATAGCCCGTCGTAACTTTTTTATTGTTTCACAGTACACGTCTTGATTAATGGTCGTACCACGTTCCATGAATTCAACCAGCAACACCCCTTTGGCATCCCAAAACACCGTTGCCATCAGTTTTCTGGCAGAAAAATCTTGCGAGGCTTTTCTTGGTTTGGTAGGCGAATTTGAATGTGCCCACATCTTTGATTGTTCTTTTGTCTCAGGGTTCACGTACTTAATCCAGGTTTCGTCGCCGGTCACGATTCTGTTTAACAATGGTTCTCCTTCGTCCTCATAACGTGACAGAAAGTCTAATGCAGAGGCCATTCTTTGAGTTTTGTGGTGGTCGGTAAGAATTTTGGGCACCCATCGTGCACAGAACTTACGGTAACCCAATCTTGCTGTCACTATCTCGTACAAGAGAGTCTTATAAATCTGTGGAAAACCAGTAGACAACTCCGACATTGAGAAACGTCGATTTTCACGAACTTTTGCATCAACTGTCTGAACGAGTTCGTCAGTCACCAATGATGGTCTACCACTCCTCTCTTCATCATGAACGTTTTCTCGTCCACTTTTAAATAAACGTACCCATTCACGGACAACTCCTTCACTCATAACTCTTGGTCCGTACACAGCACAAAGCTCACGATGAATAGCTGCTGCAGAATATCCTTTGGCTGTAAAAAACCTTATGACAGCACGCACTTCACATTTGGCGGGGTTTTCTATTACAGCACACATTTCAAACGGCCACAAAAACTAAACTAGCGCAGGTACGACGTTCACTCGACCACGGCTTGATGCCGACTGACCTGTTGAGTGCGTGAACGCACAGATGGCGTCGCTACTCCCAACACAACCCGCACTGTGACCAATCGGAGGTTACTTTCTGAACCGCCCTCGTATGTTTCGGAAAGTGGCGGTTGACTCTAAATAATGAAAAGTTTGAAGTCATCCAGATGAACACAAAAAGGTATCCGTTAAATCACACAAATCTAATCGCTGCCAATTCAACTAAATACCCAGATATTACAATTACGAAAAACCAAAATTGGAATGATCACATAGATAATGTTGAGGGGAAGGAGAACCAAAGACCACGTTTTATTTCAGGGCTCTTAGACGATGCAACAGGTCCACAAAACTACGTTTGTCCTTCCTCTTCTAGCATACTGCCGCGCTTTATGGGATACATTGTAAGTTGCCGAAGTTGAGTCCAAATGTACCAGGCCGGGGTGACACACGACATTATTATTGTCGGATCCGTACCAGATAGAACTGACGGAGGACATCGAAAGACCTCAAAGTACGGCAGAGCTCGATTAGCACTATCGTGAAACTGAGTGTCACAGACGTGATACACGAGGAAAGGTGAGAGTATTTGAAACAAATGTGGCTAGGTCTTTTCACGAAATTTCAATCACCAACTTTCTCCGCTGAATGCGAAAATATTTTGTTCACACCAGTCTACGAATGGAGAAACGATCATCGTAATAAAATAAGGTAAATTACAGCTTCCATGAAAAGTATTAAGTATTGGTTTTTCCAGAGCGCTGTTAGAGAGTTGAACGTAGAGAAACAGAGTGAAAGCGGTTCGATGAACCGTCTGCCAGGCGCTTGCAAATTCCACAGTCAGTTGCAAAGCAGATGAATAGATGGAAATGTAAGCGGTCACCTATAGCAGAGCGAATATTTCTGACCAGTAGTTCGACTTCTGTGGAAAAGCGCGGGAAAACAGCCTTTTCTAAATGAACGTTGAAAGAAGGCCCCACCTCTACTAAACTTCCAGAAATGTCTCAGTATAGCCAGTTACGTGTATCAGCACTGTCAGGTTCTCTGTAAAGTGCTGTTCTACTTCCTGTAATTCTAAGTGATGAAGCGGGAAACTGTATTATTCAGAATAACTTTAAAAAGGGATGCCATTATGATATTTATTTACTAAACGTCATAAAACGATAATATCGACACAATCAATGATCAAACGAAAACTAACAACTAACTGAGCGCATGGTTTTACGACAGAGCTAGATCGGAAGGCATTCTAGCAGCGACTTGCGACTACGGCGCTCAGCCTGTACTTCGTAATTACAATCGTGGTGTTTCGTAGCCGTTTGTAGTGTTTCGATAGTTTAGACATAATTTTTTGAGATGGTCAATTTGTGGCGTTGTAATACTGTTGCAAGTAAGTACTTCTGTCTTGTAGGCTTCTTTTAATATCTGTATTGGAAAAAGCGATTTTATTAGCAAATATTATTTTATGTTAAACTGTAACAGGTAGTAACTGATATCAGTTACTGCCTGCCTTTCGCATAGAACGCGCCTATCTCACCACTGACTACTAGTGTTAGACACATACGGTTGCTGTCAACAAGTATTGGCCTGAAGATGATGTAACAACATCGAAACTAGTCGCCAATAAAACCAACACCTTAATACAGCTGGAGGAATTTCGTCATTTTTTAACATATATTATTCTAGCTGACGTCCCAAGTCGACCATTTAAATTATGGATATGCGAAGATCAAATATTTAGTAAGCAAGATTACTCGTTCACTCCACAGTAGATGCGTATTCCTTGCATGCCTCGATGCTGACGAAACGGGGACTCTCATGTCTAGCTACAGCGTCTCTCAATGTGGTCCACCGGCAAAGTGGAAACTGATATTTACTCCGGAATGTATGCGTACCGCTTTACTCACTGAGTGCTACATGATATCTGCAGACGCGATACAAAACTGTAAAACTGGAAACTAAGGAAATAAAATGTTGCTTGAACATAAGGGGTACCTCCCTTACAAGGTGACACGGCTTCTCAAACGTGTTCAGGCATCCAGGGAAACCACTAGAGTCCTCATGAATCCAGCAGAGGGACTGACTGTCAAGTATTGGAGAAGACTGAGGAGGAGTATGATGCCTTAAAAGATTTTACCATTACTTACAAAGGCCACGAAAGCGTGCAGACATACACGGAAAACATTTTAGTTCAGCGTTCTTCTATCAGCAACTTTCGCAGGTGTGAACCCCTTGAGGACATCGACTGTACGTGCTGTAGATGCGTGGAACGGAGTGAGTGCAACACACGTGCTGCCAAGGGAAAGCGGTGGCTATTGTGCAGGTCGCACGCACGCACGCACCGCGGCCACGCGGGGGCGGCTGCCTGCGTCTTGGCGCCGCGGCTGCACGCCGGACAAAGGGCAGTCGCAAAGGTCGCGCTGCCCACTGGCCTTTAGCCGCCAAGACGGTGCAACCTTTTGCGTGTGTCCGCAGAGACGCCCGGGCACGTCCCCCCTCACAATCGGCCCGTGATGACCACCCAGCGCCGCCACCAGAATACACAATCCACAGGGCCGACCCAGCACGACAGGCGCGGTACACTACTCGCAGCCTGCTACGTTCGTGGAAGTAACACGGCCAAAACCAAAACAACGTGTTCAAGAAAACAGGTCTGAAATACACTGATGGAAGAGAACCACACACCAAAAATAATTAATGTCGAGTAATGAAATGTTGGGAATACATTTGGGCTAAGTAACGTATTTAAATGATGAACAGTGCAAGATTCAGGTTAACGTAAGCACCAGATAAGCCATTACAATGTGGAAATTATAACACTGCAACTGCATTTACGTAGGGTGTGCAATCAAATACCAAACTTGGTTTATTACGTACTATGCCCCAAAAGAACGAATAGTCCTGTCACGGAAAAGTCACGTATAACACTACCGTACGCTACTGTTATACTATAACCTCAAAGCTGGGGGCAGTTCGTAAAGTGAAATTATTTTTATTAAAGCAATTATTGTATAATGAAGCACAAGCAGTGTTTCCCTCTGAAAGGAATTTTGTTATGTTGACCGCGAAGTACCTAACGGAGGTGGCTTATCGGAAGTGAAAGTGCGAATTACGTAAATAATTAAACAGTAACAAACAATAATTTAGCTATCCATAGTGTCCAAATGATAATAAAAACGGTCGCCAGTCTAATTAGGCATAAGAATGAGTAACGTTCTTGTTCAAGAAACTGAAAATAAGTAACTTCAATGGGCAAACACAGCCTATATTTTGTCACACGAAAGTGCAATGAACTCTGGAAACCTGCATATGTTAACGTTTAGGTTGGAGCTGACAGTTAGAGCAGAACAAATTATTTGCATAAATATAACAGTTAATGATATGCACTGTTACCTTCAGGGTTTAGTCAAACTGAATGGCCTCAATAATATTACTATTAATATTCACTGTAGAATCATTAAGTGGACATAGGTTCAGCATTACTTTTAAAACATTTTTCTATCTGTCAAAAAAATTGTAAATGTAGTTTACTGCAAAATTATGAACTGGGCATAGGTTAAGTCCCTCTCAGCTAAATCACTGACCTTTGAATAAAAGAAGTTACTGTTTTCATAGATAGTGGTCTTTCTATTAATTGTTATTTATCATGAGCATAAAGGATAAACTGTGGATCCTGTCAACTATTAATATGCACTTTCAATATACAAGTGAAACAAGTGCTTAGCAAGCATGAGTATGTAAGTTTCCACAATTGCAGTTTTCAACTTTTACTACAGTGAGACACAAAACTGACATATTTGTAAGATACAGACTCACCTTTTGCGATTTACAACAGGCTGCAATGTGATCATTTACTAAGCAGAACTTTATAAACCTCAGTTTTAAGAACTTTTAGTTTTGAAGGTGATAGCAAACTTATAAAACCTTTTTGTACTACTTTACTACTTTAAATTCTGTTTTTCACTTTAGTTTTTTAGCAAGCCCTTAAACTTTTAACAGGCAGTTTTAATTGCAAAATTACCTTCAGCAAACGTTATTTACTTTAGTTCACTCTCTTGCCACATTAACTTTAACTTTCTTTTTGCTATGTTCAAGAGGCATTAATTAGTAAAACACTGGGATGTAATGTTCTTTCAGTAAGGACACTCGCTAATTACTTTAGCACGGGAAGGATCCTAAGTGGAGATGTGACAGAGGACAGATCAAGGTAAGTTTTCATAAATAGTCTTTTGGTTTACCTTATAACTGAAAACAAATGAATCATCCACATGAGCTAATCCTTCACTGTACATTTCTACAATTCCTTGTTTCCTTCTCAGTGACTGCGCAACGTAGTGGCGAGTGCATGTCGGTGGGTGGATTTGCAAGCGGAAATGCTCGACTCCGTCATTTCTTGGTGGCGATGATAGATACCAATTCCAGAATAGTTCCAGCTCTTTGTCCATCCATCCGGGGCATTGGAAAGTGGCACGAAAAGCTTCTCTCGGCAGCAGCAGAAAACACAACTTTTACATTAGCAGTTGACAGTTTGGTAGCCCGTCCCCGACTGACTGTTTTTTCCACCTTTCTATCTATGCCAACCACATTTTGCTTCCGCTCCCGAGGGGAACCACACCTTTTACATACAGAATAACTAAGAACCCTAAGTGAAGGTCAGCAGTTTACATAACAGCAAACAATCACTTTAAGCAAAACATATCATTTGCACATATTGGTAGTTCTACACAAAATTATTGAAATAAAATTATTCAGTTTTAAAGACAACCAAAGAGATTATGTGAGAAAGACAAAACATACAATTTTCTCGTATTGTGCATATTACAGACATTACACTTCATTACAGTATCGAATTAATCATACACTAATTACAGAAGTTCAACGATGGGATGTTGAACAAAACAGAAAGCTAAATGAATCAACGAAAGGTATGTAGTGTCTAAGCTATGGTGTTACAAAATGTCGAATTTTCTTATATTAATAACCGGTGCGATTGTTCAATGCAAGCATATAAATGTGCATGCATTGTGTTGCACAGGTGCAGGACGTCAGTTTGTGGGATGTAGTTTCACGCCTTTTGCACTTGATCGGTCAATAAAGGCACGCTTAATGCTGTTTGTGGATTATGCTTGGCATCCGATGATGCCCCGTGTATCCTTGATTATAGATGGATCTGGTGATAGAGCAGGTCAAGGCATCATTCCGACACTCTGAAGAGCATGTTGGATTACAACAGCAGTATGTAAAGCGAACATTATCCTGTTGGAAAAAACCCTCTTGAATGCTGTTCCCTTTAAGTTGCAGTGCTCTGTTTGTGATTGTATGCAGTGAATTTCTTTGCTGTAACCATCCTTTTGGGAACACTGGTCACGGCAGTGCCAACGTTTCTTGTTCCGTTGTATAAATATTTTAATCGTGAACTTTCCCCTTGTGTGTGTTGCAGGCACTGTTCACTTCCTCAGTTTGTTAATGAATCAGTTTCGAGCCCCCTGAAAATAGGGACGAATTCGATTACTTCACGCTTTGGCTCAAGACTGAGATTGTAAATCTTAGTTAACTATTCTATGGACAAGGAGTGTGGTGGAGACATATCCTCCAGTCATCGTCTACCAATTGAAAAGTTATCAGTCCCTTACATATTTCTCCGCTGATTGCATTTCTCCTTGCCAGTATGGCATACAGCTAGTTTAAAAAACATATAATGTGACCGTACAGGAGCTAGTGATGATCGAAACTGGCAACCACCAATCTGTCCTCTCACTCTCAAGAGTGTGTTACGTCATTTGTAGACTCTATACGCACTTCTGAATTTGGTTACCACGCATTATGATGCATCCTTCAGACATTATTCGCAGTGAGGCACAGTGAAATATACCTAGCTCCTTTCCTATTGTATCACACAATTTTTTTTCTCCAGTAGCACTGGTACTTCATCACGCATAAATCAGTGAAATCAGTGATATACTGCAGCCGTTTGTCTGTTTGGTCAAAGTTTTATGGTCTGATGAGTATACTCCTGCCCTTCACTGATACTGAAGCGGCCCCGAAGCCCCACCTCCATAATTGTTCGGGTTATGTATGTGTCCATCTGTGAATAGTGTAGTAATTTACCATGTCATCTCTTGTAAATCATGCCTCATCTGTAAATAAAATGCAGGCTATGAAATGCAGATCTTCAACGGGCCAGCTGTTGCTTCCAGGCATGTCATTATCTCTGAGATACCTCCTAATCTCATGTTGGACCTCCTTTTATCCGGAGTGGTGCTGTAGCTCGACTGGGCATGGACACAACAAGTCGTTGGAAATCCCATGCAGAAATATTGAGCCATGCTGCCTCTAAAGGCGTCCATGGCTGCGAAGGTGTCGCTGGCAGACGGCGATTTGGATGGTCAAATCATTTGTTCGAACTATCCAGAAGGTTCTTCAAACCAATCGCGGACAATTGTGACCCAGTGACATGGCATCCACGAAAATACCATCGTTGTTTGGGAATATCAAGTCCATGAATGGCTGTAAATGGTCTCCTAGTGGCCGAAAATAACCATTTCCAGTCAGTGATCGGTTCAGATCGACCAGAGGACCCAGTCTATTCCATGTAAACACAGCCCACACAGTTATGGAGCGACCAACGTGATGGACTGTGCCACTGTGACAACTTAGGTCCATGGGTTCATGTGGTCTGCACCACATTCGAAATTTATCATCAGCTTTTACCAACTGAAATCGAGACTCATTGGACCAGGCCAAGGTTTTTCAGTCGTGTAGAGTCAAACCGATATCGCTATTACTCCAGGAGAGGCGCTGCAGGCGATGTAGTGCTGTTAGCAACGGCACTCGAGTCGGTCGTCTGCTGGCTTAACTCATTAACGGCAAATTTCCCCTCACTGCCCTAATGGATACGTTCGTCGTACGTCCCACATCTCACGCAGTGTTGCTCGTCTGTCAGCAGTGACAACTCTACGCAAACGCCGCTGCTCTCGGTCGTTAAGTGAAGGCCGTCGGCCACTGAATTTTCCTTAGTGACAAGTAATGTCTGAAATTTGGTATTCTCAGCACGCTCTTGACACTGTGGATCTCGGAATACTAAATTTCCTAACGCTTTCCGAAATGGAATATCCCACGCTTGTAACTCCAACTACAATTCCGTACTCAATGTCTGTTAGTTCCTGTCGTTCGTCGGTAATCACGTCGGGAATAGTGCCCTATGAATCACCTGAGTGCAAACGACTGCTTCGCCTATGCACAGCTATTTTACACCTTGTGTACGCGATACTATCTCCATCTGTATATGCGCATATAGCTAGTCCTGACTTTTTGCTACCTCAGTGGATGTACACTGTTATTAAACCTGTGTATTACAAATTGAGTCGTCGCTCCCAAACAGAGAACAGGTACTATTTTTAGATGTTCTATCATGCTCAGAAGTAAATGAACGACCTAAATTGCGTTTCGTCTAATTTGTACCCACCCCATATAACTGTCGGTGGAGGTCCTCTGCTGTCTTTTCGGTACAGTCGTTTGACTACACTAAGTGGTTACTTCAAGAGAACCTCAAGATATAACTGGTCTGCACGTCTATCAATCTAGCTGCAAATTAAAATCATGGCACTGTAAATATCACAAAACACATTATTTTGGAGATGACACAAATATTACGCATGTACACTCAAGTTATTACAACTTTTAACTTGAAATCGCATTACGAAAATTTTTGCACTGGAGTAGGATGCGCCAGTCCCATCCAGTAACTACCAGATGGCCTACGCAAACCGTCCTCTGTGGTTTTATGCTTCCCGCATACGTTAGTGCAATAAGGGCTGCCTCGTCACTGTCGTCCAAAGGGAAAGTGCACGTACAAGCGAACCTCCAACGAGCTGTACCGCCACCTGCGTGCGTTTTCCTCCTGGTTCCACTCTGATGAGGTCGCGTGGTCATTTGTTTTTAGTTCGAATCAGGTCCTACCGGCAAGTGGCAAGGTAATCCATCGAAGACTACACCGATCATACTGCTCTGTGGGGAGACGCATAGCAATGCACCTGAGGCCCAAAGGCTGTATTCAACAACGTTTTACAATGCGACGTCTACCTTCTGCACATATTCTTAGACATACAGAGATGCGTTTAAGATTCGAGAGAGCTTTCCAGTACAACGTGTCGTCGAAAGACACGTCCGCGACGCACCAGATATTGCCCGGAACCGTACTGAGTATTTTGGAGCACATCCCACGCACGGCATGCATAGTTTAACGAAAACAATGTGAACGTACAATGTACACTCCTGGAAATTGAAATAAGAACACCGTGAATTCATTGTCCCAGGAAGGGGAAACTTTATTGTCACATTCCTGGGGTCAGATACATCACATGATCACCCTGACAGAACCACAGGCACATAGACACAGGCAACAGAGCATGCACAATGTCGGCACTAGTACGGTGTATATCTACCTTTCGCAGCAATGCAGGCTGCTATTCACCCATGGAGACGATCGTAGAGATGCTGGATGTAGTCCTGTGGAACGGCTTGCCATGCCATTTCCACCTGGCGCCTCAGTTGGACCAGCGTTCGTGCTGGACGTGCAGACCGCGTGAGACGACGCTTCATCCAGTCCCAAACATGCTCAATGGGGGACAGATCCGGAGATCTTGCTGACCAGGGTAGTTGACTTACACCTGCTAGAGCACCTTGGGTGGCACGGGATACATGCGGACGTGCATTGTCCTGTTGGAACAGCAAGTTCCCTTGCCGGTCTAGGAATGGTAGAACGATGGGTTCGATGACGGTTTGGATGTACCGTGCACTATTCAGTGTCCCCTCGACGATCACCAGTGGTGTACGGCCAGTGCAGGAGATCGCTCCCCACACCATGATGCCGGGTGTTGGCCCTGTGTGCCTCGGTCGTATGCAGTCCTGATTGTGGCGCTCACCTGCACGGCGCCAAACACGCATACGACCATCATTGGCACCAAGGCAGAAGCGACTCTCATCGCTGAAGACGACACGTCTCCATTCGTCCCTCCATTCACGCCTGTCGCAACACCACTGGAGGCGGGCTGCACGATGTTGGGGCGTGAGCGGAAGACGGCCTAACGGTGTGCGGGACCGTAGCCCAGCTTCATGGAGACGGTTACAAATGGTCCTCGCCGATACCCCAGGAGCAACAGTGTCCCTAATTTGCTGGGAAGTGGCGGTGCGGTCCCCTACGGCACTGCGTAGGATCCTACGGTCTTGGCGTGCATCCGTGCGTCGCTGCGGTCCGGTCCCAGGTCGACGGGCACGTGCACCTTCCGCCGACCACTGGCGACAACATCGATGTACTGTGGAGACCTCACGCCCCACGCGTTGAGCAATTCGGCGGTACGTCCACCCGGCCTCCCGCATGCCCACTATACGCCCTCGCTCAAAGTCCGTCAACTGCACATACGGTTCACGTCGACGCTGTCGCGGCATGCTACCAGTGTTAAAGACTGCGATGGAGCTCCGTATGCCACGGCAAACTGGCTGACACTGACGGCGGCGGTGCACAAATGCTGCGCAGCTAGCGCCATTCGACGGCCAACACCGCGGTTCCTGGTGTGTCCGCTGTGCCGTGCGTGTGATCATTGCTTGTACAGCCCTCTCGCAGTGTCCGGAGCAAGTATGGTGGGTCTGACACACCGGTGTCAATGTGTTCTTTTTTCCATTTCCAGGAGTGTAGTATAAACGAAAGTGTCATCGTGCTACTGCATCTACTGCATTTAGGTTTCAGTATTACAATACTGCCCATTAAAATTGCTACACCAAGAAGAAATGCAGATTACATTTTCACGCAATTTGGGTGCATAGATCGTGAAAAATCAGTACCCAGAACAACCATCTCTGGCCGTAATAACGGCCTTGATACGCCAGGGCAGTGAGTCAAACAGAGCTTGGATGGCGTGTACAGATACAGCTGCCCATGCAGCTTCAACACGATACCACAGTTCATCAAGAGTAGTGACTGGCGTATTGTGACGAGCCAGTTGCTCGGTCACAATTGACCAGACGTTTTCAATTGGTGAGAGATCTGGAGAATATGCTGGCCAGGGCAGCAGTCGAACATTTTCTGTATCCAGAAAGACCCGTACAGGACCTGCAACATGCGGTCGTGCATTCTCCTGCTGAAATGTAGAGTATCGCAGGTATCGAATGAAGGGTAGAGCCACGGGTCGTAACACATCTGACATGTAACGTCCACTGTTCAAAATGCAGTCAATGTGAACAGATTCGAATCCTGCCTCGGGCATGGGTGTGTGTGATGTCCTTAGGTTAGTTAGGTTTAAGTAGTTCTAAGTTCTAGGGGACTGATGACCACAGATGTTAAGTCCCATAGTGCTCAGAGCCATTTGAATGTGAACAGAAGGTGACCGAGACGTGTAACCAATGGCACCCCACACCACCACGCTGGGTGATACGCCAGTATGGCGATGACGAATACACGCTTCCAATGTGCGTTCACCGCGATGTCGCCAAACACGGATCATGAAGCTGTAAATAGAACCTGGATTCATACGAAAAAATTTTGCCAATCGTGCACCCAGGTTCGTCGTTGAGTGCACCATCGCAGGCGCTCCTGTCTGTGATGCAGCGTCAAGGGTGACCGCAGCCATGGTCTCCGAGCTGATAGTCCATGCTGCTGCAAACGTCGTCGAACTGTTCGTGCAGATGGTTGTTGTCTTGCAAACTTCCCCATCTGTTGACTCAGGGATCGAGACGTGGTAACAATCATGCGGATAAGATGTCTGTCATCTCGACTACTAGTGATACGAGGCCGTTGGGATCCAGCACTGCGATCCGTATTACCCTCCTGAATCCACCATCTCCGTATTCTACTAACAGTCATTGGATCTCGACTGACGCGAGCAGCAATGTCACGATACGATAAACCGCAATCGCGATAGGCTACAATCCGACCTTTATCAAAGTCGGAAACGTGATGGTACGCAATTCTCCTCCTTACACGAGGCATCACAACAACGTTTCACCAGGCAACGCCGGTCAACTGCTGTTTGGGTATGAGAAATCGGTTGGAAACTTTCCTCATATCAGCACGTTGTAGGTGTCACCACCGGAGCCAACCTTGTATGAATGCTCTGAAAAGCTAATCATTCGCGTATCGCAGCATCTTCTTCCTGTCGATTAAATTTCGCATTTGTAGCACGTCATCTTCGTGGTGTAGCAATTTTAATGGCCAGTAGTGTATAACTGCCTTTACGCCTATCAATCCAGCCGCAAATTAATACAGGGTGTTTCAAAAATGACCGGTATATTTGAAATGGCAATAAGAACTAAACGAGCAGCGATAGAAATACACCGTTTGTTGCAATATGCTTGGGACAACAGTACATTTTAGGCGGACAAACTTTAGAAATTACAGTAGTTACAATTTTCAACAACAGATGGCGCTGCAAGTGATGTGAAAGATATAGAAGACAACGCCGTCTGTGGGTGCGCCATTCTGTACGTCGTCTTTCTGCTGTAAGCGTATGCTGTTCACAACGTGCTAGTGTGCTATAGACAACATGGTTTATTCCTTAGAACAGAGGATTTTTCTGGTGTTGGAATACCACCGCCTAGAACACAGTGTTGTTGCAACAAGACGAAGTTTTCAACGGAGGTTTAATGTAACCAAAGGACCGAAAAGCGATACAATAAAGGATCTGTTTGAAAAATTTCAACGGACTGGGAACGTGACGGATGAACATGCTGGAAAGGTAGAGCGATCGCGTATGGCAACCACAGAGGGCAACGCGCAGCTAGTGCAGCAGGTGATCCAACAGCGGCCTTGGGTTTCCGTTCGCCGTGTTGCAGCTGCGGTCCAAATGACGCCAACGTCCACGTATCGTCTCATGCGCCAGAGTTTACACCTCTATCCATACAAAATTCAAACGCGGCAACCCCTCAGCGCCGCTACCATTGCTGCACGAGAGACATTCGCTAACGATATAGTGCACAGGATTGATGACGGCGATATGCATGTGGGCAGCATTTGGTTTACTGACGAAGCTTATTTTTACCTGGACGGCTTCGTCAATAAACAGAACTGGCGCATATGGGGAACCGAAAAGCCCCATGTTGCAGTCCCATCGTCCCTGCATCCTCAAAAAGTACTGGTCTGGGCCGCCATTTCTTCCAAAGGAATCATTGGCCCATTTTTCAGATCCGAAACGATTACTGCATCACGCTATCTGGACATTCTTCGTGAATTTGTGGCGGTACAAACTGCCTTAGACGACACTGCGAACACATCGTGGTTTATGCAAGATGGTGCCCGGCCACATCGCACGGTCGACGTCTTTAATTTCCTGAATGAATATTTCGATGATCGTGTGATTGCTTTGGGCTATCCGAAACATACAGGAGGCGGCGTGGATTGGCCTCCCTATTCGCCAGACATGAACCCCTGTGACTTCTTTCTGAAAGGACACTTGAAAGACCAGGTGTACCGCCAGAATCCAGAAACAATTGAACAGCTGAAGCAGTACATCTCATCTGCATGTGAAGCCATTCCGCCAGACACGTTGTCAAAGGTTTCGGGTAATTTCATTCAGAGACTACGCCATATTATTGCTACGCATGGTGGATATGTGGAAAATATCGTACTATAGAGGTTCCCAGGCCGCAGCGCCATCTGTTGTTGAAAATTGTAACTACTGTAATTTCTAAAGTTTGTCTGCCTGAAAATGTACTGTTGTCCCAAGCATATTGCAACAAACGGTGTATTTCTATCGCTGCTCGTTTAGTTTTTATTGCCGTTTCAAATATACCGGTCATTTTTGAAACACCCTGTATTATGATACTGTAAATATCACAAAACATGGTATTTTGGAGATGACACATATATTATGCATGTAAACTCAAATTATTACAGTAAATGATGTTTCATATGCAAATTTTAACTTGGAATTACATTACGAAAATTTTTACACTGGACTGGGATCCGCCAGTCCCATCCAGTAACTACTAGATATCCTACGCAAACCGTCCTCTGTGGTTTTATGTTTCCCGCATACGTTAGTGCAAGAAGGGTTGCCTCGTCACTGTCGTCCAACGGGAAAGTGCACATACAAGCGAACCTCCAACGAGCTGTACCTCCACCTGCGTGCGTTTTCCTCCTGGTTCCACTCTGATGAGGTCGCGTGGTCATCTGTTTTTAGTTCTAATCAGGTCCTACCGGCAAAGAGGTAAAGTGGCGAGGTACTCCATCGAAGACTACACCGATGATACTGCTCTGTGGGGAGACGCATAGCAATCCACCTGAGGCCCGAAGGCTGTATTCAACAACGTTTTACAATGCGACGTCTACCTTCTGTATATAATTTGAGACATGTAGAGATGTGTTTAAGATTCGAGGGAGCTTTCCAGTACAACGTGTCTTGGAAAGACCAGTGCGCGACGCATCAGATGTCGCCTGGAACGTTATTGAGTATTTTGGAGTACATCCCACTCACGGCAAGCATAGCTTAAACGAAAATAATGTGTACGAACAATGTAGTATAAACGAAACTGTTATTGTGCTACTGCATTTGGGTTTCAGCAGTATTTTTATCTTCAACAGTAATAATAATAATAATAACAATAATAATAATAATAATACTTTTATGGTCATTGTTATTAGTATCATGAAATTCATTAGATCTCGTAAAATAATATCTATTTCTCATCGTAATTACAGCAAAGAAGAGCTGCAGCGGACCTGAGGATATCAAGGTGTTCGGTGAAAAGGACTCTGGAGGAACTAAAATGGCATCCCTTTAAGCTGCACCTACACCAACAGCTATGTGGAAACGATTTCCAAAATCGGGTATCGCTCTGCAGACGTCTCGTAAATAAAGTAGCCATAAATCCGGATTTCATCAGGCAGATTTTATGGGGGGTGAATGCCATTACGCCAGTGACGCCAGTGTCAATATACACAGTCACATTACTGGGCTCCTGCAGACCCTCACGGGTTACGACAACATTGCATGCAAGCGGACTGGGGTGTTAAAGTATGGTGCGGCGTTCTAGGAGACCATTTCAGTGGACCACTTTATTTTGCTCCCTGACTAACCGCAAGGCTGTATTTACAGTTCCTACAGAATGAGCTAGTCTTGGGCATCTGCTAGGAAAGATCCCACTTCAGTTAACTGTGAGTCATTGGTTTTAGCACGATAGTGCATCACCCCATTAGTGTAGAGGGGTTAGGGAATATCACAACATCGTGTACGCTGAACGGTGGATAGGTCAACGTCGTTGCATTCAATGGCCAGCGGTATCGCCTGATTTAACGCCATTGCATTTTTTTCTTACAGGTTTATATCAAGGCCACGGTTTACAAAAAAGAACCTGAAACTCCAGATGCGTTAAAAGACCAAATGCGTCATGTTTGCGCTTTATTGTCTGCAGAAATGTTAAGAGGTATCCATGCTATTACAGAGAAGCGCTTACATCAATGCATCCAACAAGTCGGACATGCGTTTGAACGTTTGTATTACGAATAATGCAATTATAAAGATCTGTCAGCCTATAAAATTGGTTTAAAGGAACATCAAATATGATATTCATTAAACTCATTATTCTTTGTGGCAATCAGAGATATAATGGCATTTATGCAATACTGCCAATTGTGAGGCACGAATTTGTGCATTATGTGTCGTTAATAAATAAGCTACCAAATGTTGATATGCCTTGAAACAATTAATATGCTTTGGACCTTGTGCGTATTATTCTTCTATAGAGACACCTTTCTCAAGAATCGAACCCTGCACCCGTCCCACAGCAAGCAAATTTTCTAGTGACAGGCTATAGTACCAGTTATAGCCGTAAAATGTTCGTTTTCGAGCGCTGACCTTACGTTTAGCAGGGCCTTCCCTCTGTTGGTGCGGAGTCTGTTGTGCTTAAGCAAACCCTTCGACATCAGTGATATATGAGATTAACTAACGTCAACGGACGACAGCGTGTTTGAGCCACCTGGTATTGTCACTGTTAACTAACCACAAAAGATCTTAAATATCGTTTCGGTCACAAGTAACAAAATGAGGGTAGTTTGTTTTGTTATTGAAGATTTCTGTTGTAAGGTTACCATAGTAAGTTGCAACTCATTTGCATTAGTACAGTGTACACATTATAGCGTTTTAGTGTTACTTTATTGAACACAGCAGATAAACATATGGAATAAGTTAGTCATCAGCAATGTAGTCCCCCACATAATCGAACATTATCGAACTATCACTGTAATCATTCATTTGTTCCAGTTTCTTCACTGCTTTTTGAGTACTGCTTTTTTTTGTTGTTAAGAAATGTTTCCTTGCACTATTTGCTTTTCTGATCTGAAACTGTATGTTATTTGCAGCTTACGAAATACTTTGTGGATGTTACTGCTTTTTCATTTGTGTTATTATTTGTTAAAGGTAGTGCCAATGAAAGCATTCTGAAGGAAAACTGCTTTATGTGAATAACATTAAGAAGAGTAATTTTTACACGTAGTGTTAATTGTATCACGTCATGATAAAAGCGAATGATTTATGGTGAATGAGCTTCAAGTTCACAGAGCACATATGAAATAAAAAACAAATATGTCTACGATAGCTACTAAAGTCTAGGGCAGTACAAACAATACTCTCTTCGCTTTATGTATGATGTTTGAGTCACGGTCGGTGAGTCTGGACAATATGTGTCATTATGCTTGTGATCAAAATCATAGTTACAGAATGCAAATCAAACTCATTGGGCTACGCTTCAGATATTTCGGCTGCCAGTCACTACGGTAACAGCTGGCTTCGCAGCATCTTCGAAAGGAGGGCTTCCCAACTGTTAGCCAGCTCGACACATTAGCTATCGCTAACGTCATGGGGAACTGGCAGCACTGTAAAATACTTTTGGTAACTATGTGGGCATCGAATTACTTCCTGTTGTGGTCCAGAACTGCCCCGCTAGATTCTATTGATATTTCATTGTCATTTCCGATAAGTAAGCTGAATGATTGTCACTTAACGTGTAGCGCTGGGGCGTCATTTATTATTTGAGCCCAGGAGGGCCATTTGACACTGACTCTGTAACTAATTCTATAAGTAACGTTAACAGTTATATGCGTTAATCAACAATAGACAGTGAGAGCGGACTCTTAGCAGGGCTGGCACGCTAGCGACGTGGTTCTGAGGCTGTTTTGTGAAGAGCAACGCTGTGTTAGCCCTACACTCTATCCTCGCAAGAGGTCTAAGCATTTCCTTTGCTTTTCATGGCTTCTCTTATCGAGCTATAAGCTTCCAGATCGTAAGCCATTAAGAAAATCTTAACTTCACCTTCTTATGTCTTACCACAAATTTGATTTAGAACCCCATAGATCCACAGGTATAAAATTAAAGAAATTGTGACTTTCCATCCTTGTTAAAATTTATATCTTTTTGCTTACTCCGACACACATCTTACTTTTTGTGAATAAACAATTCTGTAGATTATGTGTGGTACTAAACAACTTGTTAACTAGGTTTCTTTTCGGGTCTACTATCACTATGAGGCTTACACACTTTTGCGGTAATACCAAAAAGCTTCTTGGGCAAGACACAGGAGTTCATTAGACACAGATCGTATCAGGCTCAAAAGTGTGTAGCACTTTGCTAATGCATCATGCTCTGGGATGACTTCTATTACATATAGTTTTGTTCTATTAAATTAGACTTTTCTCATAAAGGTGCCCTGGTAAGCTGTAATTCATTTGTATCGAACAGACTATATTTTACAGCGTTTCTTGTTAATTTACTGAATGTAACAGGAGAACACAAGAGAGAGATATTAACCATCAATAATAGATCCCCACCCCACTATCAAGTAAAACAGTCTGACGACGATAAGACAGTTTTTAAGATTTCCCACATGTAGATAGCTACTTTTGAGATGAAGATATCCTCAATCAACATTTAAGGTGTATTTCTGTCGGAAAATAAATTTTCTTGAGAGTTAGTCGATAAGGAGCGAAAAGGATATACATCTGAGGGCTCTCGATCATAAGAAGAAATGCAGTAGAAATGTCTTTCTAGCCAACTTCATGGATAGGTTCTTTTATAAAAGTAACAGACTGTGTAACGTCCCCTTAGAAAAATAAATGAATTACTGTGCTGATAAACCTCTTACGTTATTTGATTTTCAAACAGCTGAGCAAAACTGAACGTACTCAGACATTACTCTCTTTACTTACTCTGATCAACACTAAACGGACACACAATATTTTTAGCGCAACGCAATCTGACTTTCAATAATCCCGCAAAAGAATGGCCCTGACTAACACTAACCTATATCTTTCACAAATCACTTACCTCACAAAAATCTTCATTACTCGAACTACTGCAATACAGCGAGCGCCACTACTGCCAGCTAAATAAAAGATTCAAACTACTGAAGGCACTAACTACTGATAGGCATAGTTAGCAAATGAAAGACTTTGATAGAGAACAAATAATGTATTTACCTTAATAGTGTTCAAAAGTCATAATATATATAGCAGTTCATAACATCCACTCTTACAAATGTACTGTCTCTGATGGACACACGTCCAGATCATCCGCTCTCAAAACTCGGCTATTTCTCTCCCCACATCCACCACTGCTGGCGGCTCACCTCCAACTGCACAACGCTACGCGCTGTTAACAGCCAACTGCCCAACACTACAATAGCCAACAACAATGCAAACCAGCCACAGACCGCACACAGCACAGCCAGCGATCCTCATACAGAGCGCTACGTGGCGCCACCAATAAAAAAACCTAAACAGCCTACTTAGATAGCCCCATGCTCCCCACAAAAAATTTTACAAATTGTTTTGGGAGGTGGACAATACAGTTTTGAAAAAATTTTTCATAATTACAATAACAAAGAATTCTAATGTACACACTTATTGATACAATGTTGGTCAAAAGCTAAAATTTTCTCACAGTCCTGATAATTCATCACAGTATAATTGCAGTGGTTTTTTTTTTCTCGAAGTCTGAGCAGTAAAAGAAAATGCACACAGAAGTAGTGGATTTCCATGCAGTCTTGAAGAAATAGTGTTGTCATTCCAACGGAAAGACAGTGCTAACTCTTGAAATGCAGACAGGTAATGGGCCACAACAGAGCAAACCCACAGCAGAGTCAGTCGAAATTTTGAAAAATAGTGGTAAGTAGGTCATCACAGAGAAGACCCACTGTAGTCCTGGTAGAGAGTATGGTATTGGTGGGCAACCAGAGGTGCAGACCCAATGCAGTCCTTGTAGAAATAATGGTATTCGTGGGCCATCAAAGATGCAGACCTACTGTAGTCTTTGTAGAGATGGGCAGTAGCCATCTGTTGCGACTGTGCAGGTGCACAATCGCCATCGAAGAATCTTGCGAATAATATAGCAAGTCCATAAACCACCACTTCAGCACTCACAAACTTTTTGGTGTGTCCTTAGAACCAGCAATGCCGTTAACCAGTCCCTTGCTGAATTATCAACACACATGCGAGCACTAACAGTCCTTTTTTTCACATATTGTGCATATACTATACCAAAAGAAATGTGTGCAGTGAAATGAATGCTTACAAGTTACTTAATTTGAAGAACTGGTGTTATACAATTATAAATTTATAACATAAGAATACAATTACAAAGGTACAAAATACATCATTAAAGAACATAATAGTACAGATAACATTTGTAATAATATGGGCTTTACAAAAGAATAGAAATAGACATATACATCAGTGTTACAGGGATTATGACATACGTAAATATATAAAATAATGAGAATAGTTTTCGAAACATTAATTTCACACATGAGCATTGAAACAGAACAGAATAAATAACGTCTAAACATCTTTGCAAAGTAAATAACATAGTATTAATTCAAATCATATTTGAGGATAGCAGTATTCCTCATCATAGTGAATGTAGCTTAGTATTAGAAAAGAAAAAATTTCTATGAAACAGTACACAGAGACAGGAAGAACACAAATACACAAGGGTACACAAACACATAGCAGGATAACACAAAAGGAATGGTCAGGGTTTGTTTTACTGCGGTAGTTGTAATATTTGATTTGCAAATAAAATTTTCTTGGAGATCTCCCTTAGTTCTTCATTATTCCCAAAAGGTCCTATCTACACCTGTTGTCCCTAAACCCTACTGTTTTGTTCATATTCTCTTTCTAAATAAATTTTTCTCGTTGTACAATACTCATTTTTGCCCAAATATTTTTCATATAACTTCTCAATGCACTCTTTCCCTATTCTTCATAGTTAGTTTCTTATATAGTCAACCCCCTCTTAAGCTGACTTTAATCTACTGAGCTCAGATATATATACTAAGGGATGAGGTAATGCAGCAACACACAACAAATTAACACAAATAGCAATGACAAAAAATACAAATTGGCAAAGCTAGCAGCAGTATATCTAAATTAGCAGAGCAAATGCAACATTACAACTAATATGAGCCAATGTGCAGCAACAAGAAAAATAAATCAGTAGTAAACCTGGCTTAACAGAGTAATACAAAGTGAAATTCAGTAGCACTATGCCTGGCAAACAGCAGCAGCAAATGCAATAACCTATATCTAAACATGACAAAGCTCAACTACACTAAAGATGGCCATGTCTAATACCTATGTCACATCTTAACACTAGAGTGACGCATGAATTATGTATGCAATTCCTGTGAAGTAGAAATGTCTTTTCGTGCTCCCTCGTTTTTTTGGAAGTAGATCATATAATCATTATTTACTGGATCTGTAGGCATAAAATATCTATATTAGTACAGCTATTAAATTTTATTTTAACCAATGCTACAGTGCAGCTTGAAACTAGATATTAAACGAAATGAGCAAATATATACAAAGCAATGTGTGAAACGTCATTCACTAGGCAAATTGCGTCTCCAAAGGCAGTAAAAAATCTCTCAACTAGAAAGATGCTAGCCACGGCAGCTACATCGTCAGCTTCATAAGTACGTTTTGTGGCTGTCAGCGGTGTGACTCATTGCCTATTGTCTCTTTGTTGGCGCACGTCGTTAAGGTACGTTTACACTGGGATACATGTATCGCGACATGTATGAGCGACATGTCAATTTGATATGTCGCGATACATCACCTCATACAAAAATTCACGGAACTTGTATGCGGACCCTCGACCTCATACATGTCGCGTATACATTTTGTATATCGCTTTTTGGCCATATACGCGACATGTATGAGCGACATTTGAAGAACTCGTGCATGCGCAGTACTATCATTTCCTGTCGTCTTGTCGACTGCCGCTTATTTCGACGATTAGCGCATGCGTAGTCCCAGGCTCTTTGGCGGCTGTTTGAGTTTTGAAGGTGCCGACTGTCGTTTCGACGTTAATGTATCTGCATAGAATATCAAAAAGTGCCATATGCAACATTATTCTTCGTGTTTGCGAGGCCATTGTGAAAGTTTTATCCCAAGAAGTGAAGGTAAAAGTTTTATATATATATATCAGAGTACGTAATACATTATATAATTTTTTTATGCATCTGACACGTATATCAATGTTTTGCTATTATTCCGGCGGCCTCGCGTGATAATGTTGACAACGGATGCCGACAATCGTGTGTGAGACGTTGGCATTAGCAATCGCGCGACAATGCAAATGTTTTGTCATGAAATCTTCGTTTTACGAGGAATCCGCAGTGGCTAAAAACGGAGTGTTACAGCCAACTGATCCTCTGGTGGAATAGCTTCCCGAAAGTTTGTGTTGGTTTTGGACACAAGAGGAGCCACAAGTGATAACAAACCGCGGAAATCCTCCATACTCATCCTAACATAATTTCTAAAATATGCGCCATCTTCTAGCGTTAATTCGCGAGAAACTCGCTGTGCCACCATCTACGCTTCCTCCGCCTTTTCTTCCTATCATCTTCAAAAAGAGCAAGTGTATCAGCACATAAAAATGTGAAATCTTCCAAATCGTCGTCGGAAGCTATCGCACAGTGATACATATCAACCAGTGTAAACGCACGCTCATACATGTATGAGGTTGATACTTGTCAACTCATACAAGTCGCGATACATGTCGCAAAGTCGCATATACATGTATCTCATACATGTGCCGATACAAATCGCAGTGTAAACGCACCTTTATTGGGATTTGGAGACCTAACTTCTACAAATTCACCTTGTCGAGAGGGCGCTGCCCTGTTTGAATCCGGCCAGTTCTGATGCAATTCAGGTCTGTCGTTAGGATCATATCGTCTGTCGTCATGTCGGTAGATTCCATAGTTTCTTTCTTGTCGGTCACGTGGTGGAGAATTTCTCCCTGAATCGTAACTGCGCGCTGGACCGTTGCGTCTGAAGTTATTCTGTCTCTCTTGATAATAATTATTTTGGTTCCCATATTGTCTGTTTCTCTGATTGTCTCTGTGATAGTCATTACTGCGGAGAGGTGATCTTTCCCTGTAATTATTACTACTCTGCCAACGGTTGTCATACAGGTGGTGTCTGTTTTGGTCACGATTTACGTTGTAAGAATAGCCTTGTCGTGTCCATTTATTATTTCTGTCATCGCGGAATTGTGACGGATGTGACCTGTAATTGTTGTGCTCCTGTTTTCGCGTTCCGCGATTGTCAGTGTCAATTTCCAACTCTTGTAACAGTTCCTGAAAAGCTTCAATGTCGTCTTTGCAACGCCCTGCCAAAATAATATGTCGTAAATGTTCAGGTACTTTGATTAAGCAAATGCGGATGAGTTCTGAGGGGCTGTATGGGTTTGACAGGTACTGATTCTTGTGCTACATGTCTTCAAAATATTTCACAAGACTGGAAAATTCAGATTGTTCGAAATGTTTCATCATTATGATGCTATGTTTTACTCGGTCTTGTGTAGCTTGAGACCAATATGCTGAGAGGAAGCCATGATAAAATTCTCCTTCACTGTGACAATCGTGAATGACCGATCACATTCTTTCAGCTGGTTCATTCTCTAAGTAGCCACACATAAATTCTAATCTGTGCTCTAATGACCAGTTGGAGGGAAAACAATGAGAGAGTTGATGGAGCCACGCTTGTGGATGAATGTCGCTGGCAGAATTCTTAAATTTTTTGAATTTACGTGTAGTAATGAACAGCTTATAGTCAAAATCATCGTGTCGGCGAGTAGCATATCGGTCATTGTTACGTCGTGTCGGCGGTTCCATCTCAAAATTCGGTGCACCTTGCCAATTTCTTTCATAGTTTCCGAAATGCCCTGTGTTATTATTTTGTGGCTTTTCCGTATTTCTAAGTCCCTCTTCCCGTGTTGGAGCGTGAGTCTTCTCTGAAATATGTAATTCTTGTATTACTTGTGCCAACTGATCTTGTACTTCCCGGATTTCTCTTTTGTACTGTGTATTGATTTGATTTTGATTTTGTTTGAATTTTCTAATTTGTTCATACTCTTCAGTGTCGTGAAGGCTACAGGTCTTGTGTCATTCAGATCATCATCTACCTTTGTAGATAAGTTAGTGAACTGATCTGAAAGTTCGGCTATTTTATCCGATAGTGAAATTATTTCCTCAGTGTGTTTTTCTGAACTAAGTTTCAGAGTGTCCATTTGTGTTGAAATCGTATCTACTGTGTCCTTTAAATTTTCCTGAGTTTTTGCAAGTTGTGTAACCGAATCGGTAGATGCAACTGAGTCAATTTTAGCTTGCATGAACAATAGTTTGCATTTCTTTTATGGCTGATTCGTGATTCTGTAATACATTTTCATGACGCGAAAAAATAGGTTGAAAATGCTCACAAATTTGTGTTTTTTACGTCATTACAGACTTTTTGACATTTCGATTCGATTTTAAGTAACTCAGCAGTTAAATCTTCACGTGTTTGTTCAAGCGTGGTGTCTAACTTTCGAAAATTTTGTTCAATTGTGTCTAACTTTCGAAGATTTTGTTACATTGTGTCTACCTTTTGAAGATTTTGTCCCATTTGTTTCTGATTTTGTTCAAGCGTTGTGTCTAACTTTTGTAGCCTTTGTCCCCTTTGTTACATTAACTGTAATAACAATGCACTGGTGTCTGAAACATGTTCCTCAGTGCTATTCGGCAGTGCATTTGAACCGGCAATATTCGCATTTTGAAAAGCAGAAAATGTGTCTTGACTTATTTGAGAAAACGGTGAGGACGCAAAACCTGAATCTACAGTATTTGCAAGATTGTGTCCTGTCAATTTGGAATCCTGAGGCGAGCTGTTGCCGACCGATCGATCGATAATGCTTCCCTGTTCACTAATTGTTTCACTGTGTACACGATTAATTGCCGCCCGCTCCATTTCCCTATGCACAGTTACCAAATTACTATGTTGAACATTAGTTAACTCATTACACGGTGGTGCTGATACACAGCTATCGTCTTCACCATCATTTCTCAGTTTACTTTGGAACCTAGTATTACGTTTTTCACACACCATAATTATCACGTATTTCACACGATAACAAGAAAAGCACAATTTGAAGAGAAAATATAAGAAAACACATTAACATAGCACTGAAAATAATATCTCGTTAATTGCAAGTGCAGCTGCGAAATACTTGGTGCAAATCTACATGCGTGCCACAACTGTTTTACTGTACAACAATGAAAAATACAACTACAAAGGAAATTCTCTCTATAATTACGCGCTAGCAATAAACAATAGCTACACTAATTACACAAACTACAAGAATAAGATCAGAAGATTCCAGTGAGGTATCCTCGGCTAAGGGTCGACATATGAAACGTCTCCTTCGAAAAATTAATGAATTACTGTGCTGATAAATCTCTTACATTAATAGATTTTCAAACAGCTGAGCAAAACTGAACGTGCTCAGACATTACTCTCTTTACTTACTCTGATCAACACTAAACGGACACACAATATTTTTAGCGCAACGCAATCTGACTTTCAATAATCCCTGCAAAAGAATGGCCCTGACTAACACTAACCTATACCTTTCACAAATCACTTACCTCACAAAAACCTTCATTACTCGAACTACTGCAATACAGCGAGCGCCACTACTGCCAGCTAAATAAAAGATTCAAACTACTGAAGGAACTAACTACTGATAGGCATAGTTAGCAAATGAAAGATTTTGATAGAGAACAAATAATGTATTTACCTTAATAGTGTTCGAAAGTCATAATATATATAGCAGTTCATGACATCCAGTCTTACAAATGTACTGTCTCTGATGGACACACGTCCAGATCATCCGCTCTCTAAACTCCGCTATTTCTCTCCTCACATCCACCACTGCTGGCGGCTCACCTCCAACTGCACAACGCTACGAGCTGTTAACAGCCAACTGCCCAACACTACAATAGCCAACAACAATGCAAACCAGCCACAGACCGCACACAGCACAGCCAGCGATCCTCATACACAGCGCTACGTGGCGCCACCAATAAAAAAACCTAAACAGCCTACTTACAACTGTAGTGATGTAGTGTCTACGGTTGTATTTTGACGACTGACATTGGCATATACTTTCGCTTTTCTTTTTTTATTAAAAAAAGAAGTTTCTAATTCAGCGAAACCAAATGATCCGGCCTTCTGCAAGGATCCATTTTTCTCAGAATGAAGTGGATGTACTGAAGTTGAAATTTACGTCAAATACCATGGTTTTGTAAGTCAGTTTTGATACACATTCAAGCATCAAATACTATAGACGAATAAAGCGCAGTGATGTTGGTTCTGGTAGCCTAGCGGTGCCGACATGGTAGCTCAACGTGTTCGGTCAGACAGCTGACTGCTCTCTGTAATAAAAAAATAAAAAGAAAACATAAATTAAAAATTAAGAAAAAGACTGAGTGTAGGGAGCAACGATCTACTTTCAATGGGTGTCATGTTATTTCCGCCATGACCGAATGCAGCAAACAATAACCAACAAAACGGCAAACAAATTCATAAACCGCTTACGTGGAAACTGAAAGGTCGTGCGATCGTTTCACGGCCGGAGCACCAATTTCTGACACTTCGTTTTAACTAAGCCTTCACCTCTCGACGATGTGAGGAGCCCACGTTAAGCTGAAGGAGCCCTGGGGATAACTAAGGAATGTGCAAGACATTCAAGTTAAAAAGTATACTTGTTTACGTTTTCAAGAAATACTTTTTGTTTCAAGAAAAACGCCGTTTTTTGTTTTCAAACAATGGAAATTTTCATTTGTTATATCACTTCGTAGCATATATTGCTCATGTAACAGGCGTTTATTTTTTGTTCTCTACAAAGAAGGCATTATTTTTTATTTGAAGAACATAGCTTTTACTTACTTCTTTCAACACACTTCTGTTATGTAAATAGAAATTATAACGGCTACGAAGCCACACTGAAAAAGGCACTTACGGTAAGGGTGTGGAAGGGTTCAGGGGGAGGAAAGAGACCCATAAAAAACCAAAATACTAGAATAGACGTAATTTTTTATTTTATTTATTTACTTATTTTTTTGCGTCATCAGTTTTCTGAACGGTTTGTTGCGGCCCACGACGAACTACTCTCCTGTGCCAAACTCTTTACCTTAAGTAGCACTTTCAACCTACGTCCTCCATTATTTGCTGGATATACTCCAATCTCTGTCTTCCTCCACAGTTATACTGTCTACACCTCCCTCTAGTACTATGGAAGTCATTCCTTCATGTCTTAACAGATATCCTATCATCCTGTCCCTTCTCCTTGGCAGTGTTTTCCACAAATACCTTTCCCCTCCAATTCTGCGAAGAACCTCCTCACGCCTTATCTTATCAGTCCATTTAGTTTTCAACATTCGTCTGTAGCACCACATCTCAAATTCTTCAGTTCTCTTCTGTTCCGTCTTCCCACACTCCATGTTGCGACTGACATACAAAGGTGTGCTGCAAACGTACATTCTCAGAAATGTCTGCTTCAAATTAAGGTCATGTTTGATACTAGTTGACTTCTCTTGGCCATGAATGCCCTTTTTGCCAGTGCTAGTGTGCTTTTCATGTTTCCCTTGCTCCGTCCGTCGTTGATTATTTTCCTTGATAGGTAGAAGAATCCCTGAACTTCATCTACTTCCAGACAATCCTGATCGTAAGTTTCTCGCTGTTCTCATTTTTGCTACTCCTCATTGCTTCCGTCTTTCTGCGATTCACTCTCAATCCATATTCTGTACTCATTAGACTGTTCATTCCATTCAGCAGATCACGTAATTCTTCTTTACTTTCACTCAGGATAGCAATCTCATCAGCGAATCGTGTCATTGATATCCTTTCACCTTGAATTTTACAGGCAATGCCACTCCTGAACCTTTCGTTTACATACGTCAAAAATGTTTTGTAACTCTTGAAAATAGACATTGACTGTGGATATTTTATCACAGACACAGTCCCTTTGACTGTTCAGAGATGTCACTAAGTACGCCCTAAGATATAAACAACCATGCATGAGCAGCGCCTATCAGGCGGAGGGGGTCCGACAGCCGATCAGTTCCAGTCATTCCCCCAGGAAGGAGGTACACGGCTGGTGTCTGTAGTTAAACCATGCCTAAACGGTCCATTCCGCGGTTCAATCGCATTCGCATTGTGCCAGGAAGGGCTCTCAACAAGGGAAGCGTCCAGGCGTCACGGAGTGAACAAAAGCGATGTTGTTCGGACATGGAGGAGACACAGAGAGACCGAAACTGTCGATCACATGCCTCGCTCAGGTCGCCCAAGGGCTACTACTGCAGTGGATGACCGCTACTTACGGATTATAGCTCGGAGGAACCCTGACAGCAAGGCAACCATGTTGAATGATGCTTTTCGTGCAGCCACAGGACGTAGTGTTACGACTCAAACTGTGCCCAATAGGCTGCGTGATGCGCAACTTCACTCCCAACGTCCATGGCGAGGTCCATCTTTGCAACCACGACACCATGCAGCGCGGTAGAGATGGGCCCAACAACATGCCGAATGGACCGCTGAGGATGGGCATCACGTTCTATTCACCGATGAGTGCCGCATATGCCTTCAACCAGACTCTTCGGAGACGTGTTTGGAGGCAATCTGCTCAGGCTGAACCCCACAGACCCACTGTCCTGCCAGTTCAGCAAGGTGGAGGTTCACTGCTGTTTTGGGGTGGCCTTATGTGGGACTGACGTACGCCGATGATGGTCATGGAAGGCGCCGTAGCTATTCGATACGTGAATGCCACCCTCCTACCGCTAGAGCGACCATATCGGCAGCACACTGGCGAGGCATTCTTCATGGACGACAATTTGCGCCCCCTTCGTGCATATCTTGTGAATGACTTCCTTCAGGATAACGACATCGCTCGACTGGAGTGGCCAGCATGTTCTCTCTATCGAACATGCGTGGGGTAAGTTGAAAAGGGATGTTTATGGATCCACCAACCACTCTGAGGGATTTACGCCGAATCGCCGTTGAGCAGTGGGACAATCTGAACCAACAATGCCTTGCTGAACTTTGGGATAGTACGCCATGACGAATACAGGCATGCATCAATGCAAGAGGACGTGCTACTGTGTATTAAAGGTACCGGTGTGTACAGCAATCTAGACCACCATCCGTGAAGGTCTCGCTATATGGTGGTCCACATGTAATGTGTGGTTTTCATGAGCAATAAAAACGGAAATGATGTTTATGTTGGCCTCTACTCTTATTTTCTGTACAGGTTCCGGAACTCTCGGAACCGAGGTGATGCAAAACTTTTTTTGATGTGTGTAATTCCATCATCGCTACTTCGATGTACACAGTGAACAGCAGGGGCGAAAGAATACATTCCTGTCTTACACCCTTTTTCATCCGAACACTTCGTTGTTAGTCATCCACTCTCGTTACTCCCTCTGGTCTCTTGCACATATTTTATGTTAGCCGTCTCTCCCTATAGCTTACGCCCATTTTTCTCAAAATTTCGAATATCTTGTTTCTGAAAGTCAGATGGTAAATCGCCTGACTCATACAATCTACACACCAAAGTGAATAGTCGTTTTGTTGCCACTTCACTCCCACTGATATTAGAAATTCTGATGGAATGTTATCAATCCCTTCTGCCTTATTTGATTTTAAGTCCTCCAAAGGTCTCTTAAATTCTGATTCTAATACTAAATCCCCTATCTCTTTTTACTTGACTTCTGTTCCTTCTTCAATTACATCAGACAAATTTTCTCCTCATAAAGGCCTTCGATGTACTCTTTCCACCTATTCGCTGTGTTTTCTGCATTTAACAGTGGAATTCCAGTTGCACTTTCGATGTTACCACCCTTGTTTTCTGTTTCACCGAACGTTATTTTGACTTCGCTAGATGTAGAGTCAGTCCTTCCGAAAATCACTGCTTTTTCGATTTCTTCACGTTTTTCATGCTGCAATTTCGTCTTAGCTTCCCAGCACTTCTTATTTATTTCATTCCTCAATGACTTGTATTTCTGTATTCCTGAATTCAAATGTTTCAATGGCTCTGAGCACTGTAGGACTTAACATCTGAGGTCATCAGTCCCATATAACTTAGAACTACTTAAACCTAACTAACCTAAGGACATCACACACATCCATGCAGGAGGTAGGATTCGAACCTGCGACCGTAGCATTCGCGCGATTCCAGACTGAAGCGCCTAGAACTGCTCGGCCACTGCGGTCGGCATTCCTGAATTCCCTGAACATTTTTGTTTTTCCTCCTTTCATCAATCAAGTGATGTATTTCTTGTGTTACCCATGGTTACTTCGCAGTTACCTTCTTTTTACCTACGTTTTTCATTCCATCTTCTGTGATTGCCCTTTTTAGGGATGTCAATTTTCAACTCCCTTTACGTACTGTGTTACGCTTTTAATATCCTCATATACTTTCTCTATCCGTTTATCTTCAGCTTGCGACGTCAGCATACGAAGAGCTTATTTCTATAGTGGTACAAGTCCATTTTTGTTCATTGAGATACAGAGTCCTAAAGTTAAATGAGCGCTGAAATATCTGCAGTTGAGGTACCAGAAATTTTCAAGGATTTGGCTGCTTTCTAGTGATGAAACTTTCTTTCTGTTTGTTTGGCTCATTAATTTGAGAAGCATTATAGACAGAAAAGTGGAGGTGATGGACTTGTACCACTATTGAAATAAGTCCTTCATATATACCTGAACTATCACAGGGGATTTAGTATTAGAATCAGAATTTAAGAGAGCTTTGGAAGACTTAAAATCAACTGCCTACTGAGCTATTCCTTATTGCTGTGTCTATAGCCTTAGAGAACTTCAAGCGTATCTCGTCATTTCTTAGTTCTTCCGTATCCCACTTCTTTGCGTATTGATTCTTCCTAACTAATGTCTCGAACTTCAGCCTACTCTTCATCACTACTATATTGTGATCCGAGTAATATATGCTCCTTGGTACGCTTTACAATCCAATATCTGATTTCAGAATCACTGTCTGACAATGATGTAATCTAATCAAATCTTTCAGTATTACCCTGCCTCTTCCAAGGATACCTCTTTCCTTTGAGGTTCTTGAACAGAGTATTCGCTGTTACCAGCTGAAATTTATTGCAGAGCTCAATTAGACCTTCTCCTCTCTCGTTTCTTGTCCCAAGCCCATATTCTCCTGCAACCTTTTCTTCTGTTCCTTCCTCGACAACTGCATTCCAGTTCCCCATGACTATTAGATTTTCATCTCCCTTTCAATATCCTGATATACTTTCTCTACCGCTTCATCTTCACCTTGCGACGTCAGCATATTTATCTGAACTAACATTGTCGGTGTTGGTTTGCTGTCGATTCTGATAAGAACTACCCTATCACTGAACTGTTAACATTAACACACTCTCTGCCCTACCTTCCATTTCATAACGAATCCTACTCCCGTTATACCATTTTCTCCTGTTGATGTTCTAACATTCTGCGCGGTATGTGTTTGTTCTATATCGTGTCTCCCTACCACCTTCGCGCAACGACACTCTGAGCGTGTTTTTTAGGGAATTGACTAGTTTGAACCTGGGACCTGTTGCTGGTAAGGAGACGCCAGACCACACATGACATTTAGAATTCAGAAGAGTTCAGTGAGACTAGCGATGATATAACCAAATACTTAATGATTTCAGCGTCAGCTCCACTGCACTCCCTGTAAAAGAATCTTAATACTAACTACATTTAGTGGAAGGGGTTCAAGGCTTTCCTATTTTTAGTTATCTGGTAAAATAACGTCGAAAAAGCAGTTAAGTTTACCATTGGAAATTTTATTCTACTCACAAAGCATTGTTTATAAATTACACTATTGATAAAAGCAAATGTTTTAATACAGGATGGTAAAAACCAACTGCGTTCAACAAAAATGTAAACGAATATTCCCTGATTGGGTTTCCAAGTTCTACAATGGATCGAAGGATGACCTATGCCATATCACATCTATAATCTAGGTTTAAATTAAGTTTCACAAGAGAGAAAACAATCAAAATGGTCTACAGTGACCCTCAATTATCTTTAATTACTTATCTAACTTGTCGTAAATTACAGTGGCTGATGTGGCTTCTCAATAGCTATATAACAGAAAAATCATCGCGTTTCAGATTTTTACTTCATGTGGAAAATGTGAACACCATGAGCTTTAATTGACGATCGACACTAGTATTACGCAAAAAGGGGGTGTTACAGATGAGACTTCTGCAGTTCTGAGTGAAGCTTTATGCGCTGTTATGCGGCATCGCGTGCGTTCATTACCTTGTCGGTGTTCGTCAGGGGGCGGCGAGCAGCACAGCTCCGCTCACCTCTCCGTCTCGGAAGTAACTCTGTCCTAACGTCTCCTTACTACAGTTTACCGAAATTGGTTTAAAAAAAACTATCAGGCTGTGTTTTCATCTGACCAATCAGGGTCTCAATGTTAACCTTAAGCTCCGCCTACAAAAATTCTGGCTATCCAATGAGAAACGTTATACTTTTCGTGGTGGGGCAATGTTTCTAAAGTTTGCAACGTAACAGAGACGCGAAAAAGTCTCACGATAAAACTTGCAGCTGGTGTGGTCCTTTTAATGTTATCGTAAGATCTATACTGTTCTTCTGGAGGGCTCTATCTTTTAACATGGGCTGGGGGGTGGTTCTGACATAACAGAGACGCGAAAAAGTCTCACGCTAAAAACTTGCGGGTGGTGTGGTCCTAGCGCTTAGCTGGCGACGTGGGTGTCCGTCCGTCCCTTATCGTAGCGCCTTCCAGCTTAACACGGTTCTGCTCTCGGCTTCTGTTCTCGTTTCTCCCCTCGGAACTGCGTCTGTCTCACGGTGGGAAGGTATGACATGCATTTAGGCATTCTTGTGTTAGTCTGTGGTATTCGATTTGCTCACTCGTTACTCGTATTACTTTGGTTAATTTAATGTCACGATTTATTCGGAGCTATGTGACATACTACTGGATTTGCTTATCATGTCAGGGTTTTCATGGAAGGTGTTGGATTTGCCTGACACCTTACAATGTTACTCTATACTCATCTCAACAGGAATCTCTGTCTCCTTTGCATTTCACTTCACTGGCCCCTAGTATACTTAGATTGGGTTTTGCATTTCCCTTTTCAGATTTTCTAGCTTCCCCACCACGTTAAAGCTTCTCATTTTCCACTCCCGACTCGCGGAACATTATCCTTACTTTGGTTATTATTAAGTCTTTTTGTCATAGTCACCTCTCCCTTGGCAGTTCCCATCCGGAATCCTTTCCCAATGGAGAGATCATCATGACACTTTCTCAGTTATAGGTCACTTGTCCAGTGGATGCACGTTACGTGTCTTTAACGCAGTGATTTCCGTTGCATTCTGCATCCTGATGGCCATTGATCATTGTTGATTCTTCCGCCTTTTAGTGGGAGAGTGAGGGTTGACCCGTCGTATAGGGGTAGCGTCTTTGATGAGTAATCGGTATGTCTTCGGTCCCGGTTTGAAACCCACCACTGCTTCAAATTTTATTGGTAATCAACGTTGTTGGCCGAAGACTTCTGCATAGAAGAATCAGTTTAACAAAGCAAAAAAAGTGGCGCCCAGTAGAAAGACTTACAACACGCGATTGAGCCACACAACATTATTATTATTATTTATAAACATAATTAAATTTGAAAAGAATTGTCACAGCGCGAGTCCTACTAGCAATTCCCCTGTTTTGTAGGCAACCACTACCCCGGTTTTTATATTTTTGTATTTATTTATTTATTGTTCCGTGGGACCAAATTAAGGAGAAGTCTCCATGGTCATGGAACGAGTCAATACATGAAATTATAACACGATATTAAAAACAGATAAAATGAAATATAAAAAAAAACCATTCAGGTAACAAGTCGTAAGTTCAAATAAAGAAAATCAACAATGTAATACTGGAATTTGCTTAATTTCTTAGCTCTTCCAGGAGCTCCTCGACAGAATGGAAGGAGTGAGCCATAAGGAAACTCTTCAGTTTAGACTTAAAAGAGTTTGGGCTACTGCTAAGATTTTTGAGTTCTTGTGGTAGCTTATTGAAAATTGATGTAGCAGAATACTGCACACCTTTCTGCACAAGAGTCAAGGAAGTGCATTCCACATGCAGCTTGGATTTCTGTTTAGTGTTAACGGAGTGAAAGTTGCTAACTCTTGGGACTAGGCTATTATTGCTAACAACAAACGACATTAAAGAAAATGTATACTGTGAGGTCAATGTCAGAATTCCCAGACTATTGAATAGGGGTCGACAAGTGGTTCTCGAACTTACAACACACATAGCTCGAACATCCCGTTTTTGAGCCCAAAATACCCATTTTGAATCAGAAGAATTACCCCAAAAAATAATACCATACGACATATGCGTATGAAAATATGCGATGTAGACTACTTTTCGTGTTGAAGTGTCACTTATTTCAGATACTGTTCTAATGGTAAATAAAGCAGCATTTAGATTCTGAACAAGATCCTGGACATGGGCTTTCCACAACAGCTTACTATCTATCCGAACGCCTAGGAACTTGAACTGTTCCGTCTCGCTTATAATATGCCCATTCTGTCTGATTAAAATATCGGTTCTTGTTGAATTGTGAGTTAGAGACTGTAAAAACTGAGTCTTACTGTGATTTAGCATCAAATTATTTTCCACAAGCCATGAACTTATTTCATGAACTACATTATTTCATACTGTTTAAATATTACACACAAGATCATTCACTACCAAGCTGGTGTCATCAGCAAACAGAAATATTTTTGAATCACCTGTAAAACTAGAAGGCATATCATTTATATAAATAAGAAACAGCAGTGGCCCCAGCACAGACCCTTGGGGAACACCCCACTTAACAGTGCCCCATTGGGACTGAACATCACTACCACTCTCAATATTGCGGAGAATTATCTTCTGCTTTCTGTTCTTAAAGTAAGAGACGAACCAACTGTAAGCTACTCCCCTTACTCCATAATGGTCCAACTTCTGCAGTAATATTTTGTGGTCAACACAGTCAAAAGCCTTCCTTAAATCAAAGAAAACACCTAGCGTTCGCAACCTTTTATTTAATCCGTCCAATACCTCACAGAGAAAAGAGAATATAGCATTTTCAGTTGTTAAACCATTTCTAAAACCAAACTGAACATTTGACAGCAAATTATGTGAATTTAAATGCTCCAGTAACGTTGTATATACAACCTTCTCGATAACTTTAGCAAACACAGATGGCATAGAAATAGGTCTATAATTGTCAATATTATCCCTGTCTCCATTTTTATAAAGTGGCTTCACTACCGAGTACCTTAATCGGTCAGGAAACCGACCACTCCTAAAGGAAAAGTTACAGATATGGCCAAGTACTGGGCTAACATACATAGAACAATACTTCAGTATTCTGCTAGATACCCCGTCATATCCATGAGAGTTCTTGGTCTTTAGTGATTTAATTATTAACTCTATATCCCTCTTGTCAGTATCATGGAGGAGCATTTCAGGTAACAGTCTCGGCGGAACACTTTTTTCTAAGAGCGCTATATGATTCCCTGTTGGGACTATGTTTCTATTTAGTTCACCTGCTATATTCAGAAAGTGATTATTAAATACTGTACATATATGTGACTTATCAGTAACACGGACATTCCCACTATGGACTGATTCTATATCCTCGACCTGTCTCTGCAGACCTGCCACTTCCTTTACGACTGACCATATGGTTTCAGTTTTATCCTGAGACTTAGCTATTCTATCTGCATACCACATACTTTTTGCCTTCCTAATAACATTTTTAAGCACCTTACAATACTGTTTGTAATGGGTTGCTGCATTTAGGTTTTGACTGTTTCTAACGTTTTGATATAATTGCCACTTTGTCCTACAAGATATTCTTATCCCTCTAGTCAGTCACCCAGGCTGCCTGTTTGTGCTAGTACCCTGTTTTGAACGTTCTAATGGAAAGCAACTTTCAAAGAGCACGAGAAAAGTCTTGAGTAAAGCATTATACTTATTGTCTACTGTATCAGCGCTATAAAGATCTTGCCACTCTTGTTCCTTGATAAGGTTTACAAAGGTCTCTACAGCAACTGGATCAGCTTTCCTAAACAGCTGATGACTATATTTAACACGTGTTGCAGCACAAAAATCTTTTAGAGTTAAAATTTGTGCATCATGATCTGAAAGGCCATTCACCTTTTGCTGACAGAATGCCCTTCTAGTAATGAGGAATGAACAAAAATCTACATCTACATCTACATCTACATTGATGCTCCGCAAGCCACCCAACGGTGTGTGGCGGAGGGCACTTTACGTGCCACTGTCATTACCTCCCTTTCCTGTTCCAGTCGCGTATGGTTCGCGGGAAGAACGACTGTCTGAAAGCCTCCGTGCGCGCTCTAATCTCTCTAATTTTACATTCGTGATCTCCTCGGGAGGTATAAGTAGGGGGAAGCAATATATTCGATACCTCATCCAGAAACGCACCCTCTCGAAACCTGGCGAGCAAGCTCCACCGCGATGCAGAGCGCCTCTCTTGCAGAGTCTGCCACTTGAGTTTATTAAACATCTCCGTAACGCTATCACGGTTACCAAATAACCCTGTGACGAAACGCGCCGCTCTTCTTTGGATCTTCTCTATCTCCTCCGTCAGACCGATCTGGTACGGATCCCACACTGATGAGCAATACTCAAGTATAGGTCGAACGAGTGTTTTGTAAGCCACCTCCTTTGTTGATGGACTACATTTTCTAAGCACTCTCCCAATGAATCTCAACCTGGTACCCGCCTTACCAACAATTAATTTTATATGATCATTCCACTTCAAATCGTTCCGCACGCATACTCCCAGATATTTTACAGAAGTAACTGCTACCAGTGTTTGTTCCGCTATCATATAATCATACAATAAAGGATCCTTCTTTCTTGTCTATGGTTGTTCTACTGTTCCCTTGCACTCTCGTTGGAAAGAATACGGTTTGCATAAGATTATATGAATTAAGGAGGTCTACCAGTATCCTCTTCCTTGCACAATCACTTATACAATTAATATTGAAATCACCACATATAACTAAGTTTTTGTATTTCCTATAAAGTGAACCAAGAACCTCCTCTAGCTTTAGCAAAAAGGTCGTGAAATCGGAGTCTGGGGATATATAAATAACAACAGTTAGAAGTTTAGCTCCACTAAATCTAAGTTGACTCAAATGGGATGCCGTTTTCCACATACGTGGCTACTCTGCCACACCGCAAAGAGCTCCTCGAAAAGCTGCCAGCCAACCTGTATCCTGGTAAAGGAAGCCTCTGAATTATCTCCTTATTTAAGAAGTGTTCAGATATACCAATAATTTCAGTCAACATCTATAAGCAGTTCACTAACTTTATCTCTAATACCTTGTATATTTTGGTGAAATATACTAATTCCCTCATTACCCGGATACCTAAGCTTTGTCAAAACTGGTTCCTTTGTTAGGGAGACTTCCCTTAAGCAGGAATACCTATCAGCTGACTTCAATCTAAAAAACGTGCAGGAATTTTCCCATGAGTGATCCCACCAACCCCACCTATGCTGTCACCTATAAGCTTTGCTAACCTCCCCTTCCCATACCTGTTGAGGTGCAGGCCATGTCTAGTGAAACCTGTCCTGCTGATAGACTCCACCGACACCACTGAAATGTGACCCATGCTTTCTGTCATCAGCTTACCCCCAAGTCTCGTGTTATTACGCCTGACGGCTGTATTAAGATGAGGCCGATCGTGACGCTGAAACAGTTCCACGAAATGCACATTCGTGTTGCCAGTCTAAGTGGCTACCTTTTCCAGGTCACCATCAATGTCATACTCCCCATCCCTATCAATACTATCACCAGCCCCACCCACAATCACTACCTGATCCCCTTTAGTAAAACTCCTACATAACCCCCCTATGTTAACAGTCACCTGAGTCAATCCTGCATTAGGCTTCACAATGCTGGTGACCTGGTACTCACTTCCCAGCACTTCCTGCAACTACTGGCCTACACCTCTGCCATGAGAACTACCTAACAGCAGTACCTTCTTCTTCCTCCTCGACTTTGCAACTGTTCTAGCCACCGTAACTACTGAGGCCTGCTGCATACTTCCTACATCTACAGCTACTAGAGATTCCTCTCCACTAGACTCTGTCAGTTGGCCATATCTATTGTAAACACCAATAGTAAAACTATCTGAAAATCTTCTTCTCCTAGCAGATCTCTTGCCAACAGCCAGCTCCCATTCCCCAACCCCCTTCTCCCTCCTCATCCTATCTAGCTTCTCCTGTGCGTTTTTCAACTGCACCTGAAGGGCACAGATCTTACGCTCCTTCTCCTCTATCAACTTACTCTTGCTACATAACCTGCAGTTCCAGGAGAGGATCACACCAGAATGCCCACTGGCTTCCCCACTGCATTCCCCCCAGTGAAAATACTTCGAACAAGTCTCACACCGCAATCCACTACTCACGAACCTACGGCAAAGCCCACACTTCTCACTCATGGTAAAATTTTACTTTTTCTAAGTTCCGCTACTACAATAAGAAGATGTTAAAAACCTGACTACAATAATCACTGACTTACTCTACAAGGGAAGTAACTACTATTATTAATAGTATTAATAAACAACAAATGTGAATATAACGAAAGACTAATACAGAAAGAGAATCAAACGTCTAATGACACAGTAACGAAGCTGAAAACAGAACACCGGTTGAAGACTACTAAAGTTCCTAAATAAACCACTATACACAAACAATTAATTAGTACTTAGCTTTCGATGCGCCGCTGCAGCTGCAACTGGTCAGCGCGGAATGTAAACACAGGTAAGAGGTTACGTTTCTCTATACGAAACACTCACAAATATCAGGTCACAACACAAGAAAGGCAGAGGTGAATGAGGAAACCACTAATAAGTCACATATATAGTAAATATTATCACAAAAACCGTTAAAATATGTATTTGAAACCTAAAAAATATAAAAAGAGAGCGATCTCACACGCAGTCACTCGCTTATGACGTCACACCACGTGGATTAATGCATCAGTACTTCTCATGTAATATATTGCGTGGGAAAAAGTCACTACGCCCACACCATCCTAATTGTAAGAGACGAAATTTGAGCTAAAAACGTAAAGGTAGAGTGTGCTCGATATCTGGCCCTTGCGTTTACAATGCGCCTTATTTAGGACTAGACCATAAATACATACGTCACCACACAATCACAAGTAGAAACCCACACTTCCAAAAGAAATAGCCGAATTCTAAAGTGTTGCCATTTCGTGCAGCAGGCTGTTACGTGATTTTATTTCAGTGCTTAAAAAATCAGTTCAAAACACGCGTTGGGTAGACAGCCACTGAATATCCATGTGGACGAACAAGAAAATAAATGTGTCGAGCAGGTTGAAGTTAACCTCCTCGAATTGTCTTCCCACGTGGGGCATCCTTCCTTACGACAAAATCAGGAGCCATTTGTCTGTGTCGGTTGGTGATCTGTCGGAATAATTCTAACTATGTAAGCTTAAGGTCCGGGTTCGATTCATACATCTGGCAACCAATTTTTACAAAGAGACCCTCTTCACCTCGAGTACCGCAAGTAGAACAATGTAGAGTATGCACCGAGGTTTCAGATCCTCATTAAACAGGACATCCCTCCGCTACCTACTTTAGATGAGCCGGTGGAGGTTGGGGTGCGTCAGAGACGATAGTTACGCCAGGTAGAAGCTAAGTTAATGGTCTGCTTTCTTACGTGATATTATTTTATTAATGAAAGAATCGTCATGCAGGGTCAATGGGCAGTTATTTCATATTGCATCTGGATTGAAGATATTGAAAATATTGATGCTGGACTGCGATTCGAACTCAGATCGCTTCTTTCGCTGTGTATGACGCCTGTCAGACGTTGCAATTCCATTGTTTCCCCAAGATTCTGAATTACTCAAGGTATCTATGAAGGGTTCGTGACCTGCCTCAAACGTCCATAGTGTTATTTGAAGTTTTAGCATGCGCACAACAAACTACAGGTGACAGATTGTTATGATTTTTAACACCTCTACGTGGGTTTTCAACAGTAGCGGTTGGTACCGGTTTCGTCTCCCAGTTAGACACAGAACTTTTCGTCTTATCATTTCATGTTCAAACATGCCACTCTTAACTACATAGAATTCAGTAGTCAGCGTCTGATCATGTGTAGTCAACGACGATGAAATGTCCAGGATTCGACTCCCAGTCAGCACAGAACTTTACGTCTTGTTGTTTCCAGTTTAGATTTTATCTCGGTCCTTTTGAAATAAACTTATTTTTAATATCTATTCCTGACTAGAAGTCAATTACGATAGATACAGCATTCGAATACCAGTAGGCGAAAAATTTTATCGTCTCGTCATTTCAGTTTCAGTCCGATACTAGTGAAAAATTACGATTTCTAACATTTGGTTGCGCTTATTTAACAATCCGGCTTGATGATTGGTACGAATTCGTCCAACAAAAACTCTATGCCTTATCATTTCAACTCTGTAGCTACTCACACTTCGTTACCTGTGATCGAAACGACAGTTAAGATCTTTCGTAGTTGATTAACCGGAAAAATAATTATTGGATAGGATTGCCTGGTCCCAGTCCAATACAAATCGTTCGTAAGATAATATCAAGTTGAAACTTGGTTTATGAAGTGCCATGTACTGTAATAAATTCGAGTATACAAGCGTAATAGATGTGTCACATGTAATAATGTGTTTTCCGGTGATGTATCATTGTGATATGAATTTGCATCTGGAATGATAGCCACAAATAACAGTTATCTTTTGTGCCTCTTGAAGTTCCCAGGTAGATGCTATGTTTCTTGACTTCCGCAAGGAGTTTGATACAGTTCCCCACAGTCGTTTAATGGACTGGATTGAAGAGTTCCTAGATAACAGAATGCAGCATGTCATTCTCAATGAAGAGAAGTCTTCCGAAGTAAGAGTGATTTCAGCTGTGCCGCAGGGAGTGTAGTAGGACCGTTGCTATTCACAATATACATAAATGACCTTGTGGAAGTTCGCTAAGGGTTTTTTGCGGATGATGCTGTACTATATCGAGAAGTTGTAACAATGGAAAATTGTACTGAAATGCAGGAGGATCTGCAAAAATGGTTCAAATGGCTCTGAGCACTATGGGACTTAACTTCTGAGGTCACCAGTCCCCTAGAACTTAGAACTACTTAAACCTAACAAACTTAAGGACATCACACACATCCATGTCCGAGGCAGGATTCGAACCTGCGACCGTAGTGGTCGCACGGTTCCAGACCGTAGCGCCTAGAACCGCTCGGTCACTCCGGCTGGCTGCAACGAATTGACGGATGGTGGAGGGAATGGCAATTGAATCTCAATGTAGACAAGTGTAATGTGCTGCGAATACATAGAAAGAAATAGCCTTTATTATTTAGCTACAATATAGCACGTCAGCAACTGGAAGCAGTAAATTTCATAAATTATCTTGGAGTAGGCATTAGCAGTTATATAAAATGGAATGACCATTTAAAATTAATCGTCGGTAAAGCAGATGCTAGACTGAGATTCATTGGAAGAATTCTAAGGAAATGCAGTCCGAAAACAAAGGAAGTAGGTTACAGTACACTTGTTCGCCCACTGCTTGAATACTGCTCACCGGTGTGGGACCCGTACCAGATAGGGCTGATGGAAGAGATATAGAAGATCCAACGGAGAGCAGCGCGCTTCGTTACAAGATCATTTAGTAATCGCGAAAGCGTTACGGAGATGATAAACTCCAGTGGAATACTCTGCAAGAGAGAAGCTCAGTAGCTCGGTACGGGCTTTTGTTGAAGTTTCGAGAACATACCTTCACCGAAGAGTCAAGCAGTATATTGCTCCCTCCTACGTATATCTTGCGAAGAGACCATGAGGATAAAATCAGAGAGATTTGAGCCCACACAGAGGCATACCGACAATCTTTCTTTCCACGAACAATACGAGACTGGAATAGAAGGGAGAACCGATAGAGGTACCCTCCACCACACACCGTCAGGTGGCTTGCGGAGTATGGATGTAGATGTAGATGTAGATATAAAACGACTTTAGCGAAAAGAGAGCTGAAGACCTTCAAGATAGTTACGTTATGTGAGCTGCATAGAGCTCAGGCGAAATGCAATTCAGGAGAGAAGGATATTTTTGAGCAGGTTAGTACATCTCTGTTCACTGAAGCGAAGGATCAGCGGCAGGAATAAAAGAAACGAAGGGAAAAACTGTCGTCGCTCTGTAGCTGAGTTGCCGCCCGCGCGTCGGACAGAAGAGAGCACCAGCACCGGCCACGTTTCTGGTGACGGTAAGGGGACAGCCGGGGCGTGGCGGGTCCGGCGGGCAGTGATCACCGGCGCTCAAGACCGGGCGCGCGGGCGCAGTAATTAGTAAGGTGCGAAGATGAAGTGTCTGGCGGCGCGCCGTGATTGGCACAATCTGCGAGCCGGCACGTCGGCGCGGGCCCGCCTGACGGACACTCGTTACCGCCGCGCTCCTTGCGGCCGGCGACGCAACTAGGAGCGCGTCGCGGCCTGCTGCGGGGACTCCCCGCCGCGCCGCGGCCCGCGTGTCGAAAAATGTGGGGCCTCCTGCAGCCGGCGGCTACGGCCGACAGTCCGCCTCTCGCATTTCGCCCCTCGGATACGTCCTACTTCTTTGCAAACGGTGGTGTTTCCGAGAGAAAGAACTTATTCTACATTATACTACTGCTCACGGAGCGAACTTTCCGTAAGAGAGGAGCTTTCGCGTCAGTGCAGTCGGAGCTCTGAGTCGTTTTGGCCGAACAGTGCGCGGGGCAATCCAACCTACTGCCCTTCGTGTTCTGCGAGTAGTTATGCTTGCTCGAATGTCACTGTATGGTAATTGATTGACTTCATACAGTATAACACAACATTTTGCATACAGGTGATAAGACTTTTAAAATATGATATGGCGAGCAAGGCTATTTACAATTTGTACAGAAACCAGATGGCAGTTATAAGAGTCGAGGGGCATGAAAGGGAAGCAGTTGTTGGGGAGGGAGTGAGACAGGGTTGTAGCCTCTCCCCGATGTTATTCAATCTGTATATTGAGCAAGCAGTAAAGGAAACAAAAGAAAAATTTGGAGTAGGTATTAAAATCCAGGGAGAAGAAATAAAAACTTTGAGGTTCGCCGATGACATTGTAATTCTGTCAGAGACAGCAGAGGACTAGGAAGAGCAGTTGAATGGAATGGACAGTGTCTTGAAAGGAGGATATAAGATGAACATCAACAAAAGCAAAACGAGGATAATGGAATGCAGTCGAATTAAGTCGGGTGATGCTGAGGGAATTAAATTAGGAAATGAGACACTTAATGTAGTAAAGGAGTTTTGCTATTTGGGGAGCAAAATAACTGATGATGGTCGAAGTACAGAGGATATAAAATGTAGACTGGCAATGGCAAGGAAAGCGTTTCTGAAGAAGAGAAATTTGTTAACATCGAGTATAGATTTAAGTGTCAGGAAGTCGTTTCTGAAAGTATTGGTATGGAGTGTAGCCATGTATGGAAGTGAAACATGGACAATAAATAGTTTGGACTAGAAGAGAATAGAAGCTTTCGAAATGTGGTGCTACAGAAGAATGTTGAAGATTAGGTGGGTAGATCACGTAACTAATGAGGAGGTACTGAATAGGATTGGGGAGAAGAGACGTTTGTGGCACAACTTGACTAGAATAAGGGATTGGTTGGTAGGACATGTCCTGAGGCATCCGGGGATCACTAATTTAGCATTGTAGGGCAGCGTGGAGGGTAAAAATCGTAGAGGGAGACCAAGAGATGAATACACTAAGCAGATTCAGAAGGATGTAGGTTGCAGCAGGTACTGGGAGATGAAGGAGCTTGCACAGGATAGATTAGCATAGAGAGCTGCATCAAACCAGTCTCAGGACTGAAGACCTCAACAAGAACAACATGGCGAACAGTCCGCAAAAGCTGTATTTACTGAAGTCGTTTAGAGACTCACACAACCGGTTTCACAACTTGTAAGTTAGATCTTGTTATGTATATCTGCAAAGAAATAGTACCTTGATAATGGGAAAATGATATCAGAGATATTTTCAAAGAAATGAGTGAATAGCTTTAAATAAGGAAGAAACTATTACAAAATGGTTCAAATGGCTCTGAGCACTATGGGACTTAACTTCTGAGGTCATCAGTCCCCTAGAACTTAGAACTACTTAAACCTAACTAACCTAAGGACATCACACACATCCATGCCTGAGGCAGGATTCGAACCTGCGACCATAGCGGTCACGCGGTTCCAAACTGAAGCGCCTAGAACCGCTCGTTCACACCGTCCGGCCGAAACTATTACACATCTGGTTAGGAATCTAGGTGCGGATCACATATGCTCCACAAAGAATGGGCGTATTCTTATATAATAAATAAGAATTGCAATTTAGTGCGAAAATGTGGTTAATTACAATGCTCTGTGTTATAGTATAGGGAGCTATTACAGAATGCCAGAGACTAACAGTTGGCGTGGCTAGGCAGAACTGCCAGCCTTCTTCAATTGGTAAAAACCATCATTAATTACGTGTGTTCACCAAGTTTGTTTGCGTCTCCATCAGTCTATAAAAGCGAAGGAATGGAATCAGGAATCAGAAACTGATTCTTGACTGAAAAACAGTGAAGGAGTAACTAAAATAGGACATGGGTAGAGTCCAGTGTAACTTGTAAGAATCGACATACCGGACTGACCCATGTTAAAATCAAGAAGAAACGAGGAAATGTCATCACTTGACCGATTAAATTACGTTCCAGTGGGCCTATGAACTAACGCGGACAACACGGAAGATAAGAGAGGCGTGCTGCAAGTGCCCGCGTCAGTTCGATTTCCTTAGCCGTCTCACTTCAGTACCCTGACAGCAGCCACCGGACACCTTCCGACGAGACAGTGGACACCTTGCAGTTTGTTTTGTCACCTTCTGCGTTTGCTATTCGTTGGTAACAAACGCACATAAGTGTGACGGCTCCCGGTAAGTTTGACCTTCAGCATAATCTTCTTCCTTTCGATTATTGGTATTGCGTAAAACATGTTGAAAATAATTTTAATCCATGTATGTTTGTACATTAACTTTATTTATTTTCATTCTTCAGTCACACCAGGACGCAGTCTTTCCTGGATAACAATTACGAGGGGAACCGCCCGTTGCTTGACATAGGAGCTGTAACACATTTGAATCCGATTTTGCGGTGCACGTGTTATTCCACATTACGATGAAAAATTCCTTCGGACACGTATGCGTGCACATCCGAAGGAACTTCGCATCGTATTTCGGAATAACATAGGCACTGCAACATCGTATTTATCCGCCGAAACCGGGCAAACGCTTTTCCACTAAAATGTCTGTACGAGAATATACAGAATGGATGTACGAATACAGGTTGTTGACAAATGGGTGATGGCATGTGGAAGTTAGGGCGGCGTGGCCGGGAGTCGTGCTCAGGTAGCCAAATGGGTCAGTCTGCATTAGGCAGTGGCACAGCTCGAACTTGTTGTCCCAGCAGTGAGCACGCGTACAAGTGAAAATTTGTTTGGTACTTGTGCTTGGTGTTATCTGAATAGCTCGCCATGGCACATAATTTCAGAAAGACTACGATCCAAAATAACGTTCAAATGTGTGTGAAATCTTATGGGACTTAACTTCTAAGGTCATCAGTCCCTAAGCTTACACACTACGTAACCTAAATTATCCTAAGGACAAACACACACACACCCATGCCCGAGGGAGGACTCGAACCTCCGCCGGCACCAGCCGCACAGTCCATGACTGCAGCGCCTAAGACCGCTCGGCTAATCCCGTGCGGCACTACGATCCAATTTTAATTTGACACGCCGGCCGGTGTGGCCGTGCGGTTCTACGCGCTTCAGTTTGGAACCACGTGACCGCTACGGTCGCAGGTTCGAATCCTGCCTCGGGCATGGATGTGTGTGATGTCCTTAGTTAGGTTTAAGTAGTTCTAAGTTCTAGGGAACTGATGACCACAGATGTTAAGTCCCATAGTGCTCAGAGCCATTTGAACCATTTAATTTGCCATCGAGGAAGTAAGATCCAAAGCTTTTGAAACAGAATGTTTTTTGAAGGAGGAAGTTCGTTTACCTGTTACAGATATACTTGGGTGTGAGTTAACGAGAATTTCGCTCTCATTTAAGTATATGGCTGAAACAGTCACCCTTCAGGAATTGTGAAAGGAACCCTGTCGTCCAGGACCGGATGCCACAAAAGGCGCAGATTCACCACGAGACGGGGCAAGTCACACGCGTCTATTGTCTATTGAGGCCTAAGGGCTGTAGTGTGCCAGTGAGACTGACGAGAACCCGCGTCACTGGGAAACCCATTAGAAGGCTTTTGTGGCCAAGGAGACGTAGCAGTGTTAAATATGGCGGACCTAAGATCGTCCATAAAAGGTAACATTTATGAAAACTACCTAATTCTGTAGTAATTCAGGGAATGAAGCCACAGTAATTTTAATCTGCCATCCTCAACAAATTTTCATGGTGATTCCAATAAAACTTGAATATTGATCATATCTATAGTAGTTTAGGATTTACTGTTGAAGTGAAATTAACATGTTTTGCATCAAAGATCTCAATGCTAAAATCTAAACTCTTTGATGGATCTTAACGATCGACATATCATATAAAAGCGCATCATTAAAATGACAGATGTTGTGAATATTAACTCTGTAACTTCATTTGTTTAAAAGATATAGTAAATTTAAATTATCAGCATTTTCAGTTAAGCATCAGATCATCATTTCCTCCACACAAAACACATTGCACAATGATAGTATGACACCTTATTGAATCATTAGGTAATAGAATATTTGTTGTTAAGTTCAGTGCATAGTAGTTACTTTTGTTCTTTATTTATTTTTCAGAAAGCACATAGGTCCAAGGCTACTGGTCGTGACATTCAAAGTGAAGAAAGAAACTGTATTGGTTTTGTATAAAAGAATTTAACGTTTATTATGTAATGGATATTATTGTTACTTTATTTAAAATGTGAAAGTGGTCAAACTTAAAATGTAAAATAATGTAGAATAAGCTGTAGCCAATCAGATGGACGGCTTCAGGGAAGGGAACTGCATTAGTCAGTTGAGCAGTGACATTCGGCATTCGGGAGACGCGGCCAGAGACGGGCAGAGGGAGGGCTGATGCAGACGAGAAAGCGGACGCTCGGTCTTTGGGTAGCTAGGAAGTGAAACGGCTTAGAGAATTTCGCGTTGTGTGGTATCGCGGGACTTGGTCACTGAGCCTGGTGTGAACTCTAACTTTTCGCGTAGTTAACGAGGTGGAGTATTGGACTTGTAATTCGGTATGAGATTGTGAATGATCGAACTGTGTCAAAAGGATATGCGCTCGAGTGTAATGGTAATTCTAAATACGACCACTTTCGCTATCAGTTTGCTTTCTGAATAAACATTATTCTAACCAAATCGCAACTGTGTGGCCAACATCATTTATGGGTCGTTAATTTAGCCCCTTATATTATTATTACTGTTGTTATATGTTATATTAACGTTGTATGTTTTATACAATTTCGCAGACTTGCCATCCGCCAGACAATTTAACCAAAGGGTCATAAGTGTCTAATTTAGGGCGTATAATGCGACACGTGTGGTTCAACCCCTAGACGAGATTGCTCCAAGTCATTTCAACGAAGAGGAACCGCATGTGAGCCTGAACATCTGTGGGATGTTAGCTCGCATGGGATACACCTATCCATTGTAAGCAGAACGCCGACCGCAGTCGCCGAGCGGTTCTAGGCGCTTCAGTCTGGAACCGCGCGTCCCCTACGCTCGCAGGTTCGAATCCTGCCTCGTGCATGGATGTGTGTGATCTCCTTAGGTTAGTTAGGTTTAAGTAGTTCAAAGTTCTAGGGGCCTGATGACCTCAGAAGCTAAGTCCCACAGTGCTTAGAGCCATTTGAATCATTTGTCAGCAGAACAACGTGCGTCAAGATAACCGATGAAACTGTGTGTGAAACAACATCGCCGCTATTGAAAGAGAATTAAAATTTAAGACTCTCCGATGACCATATCGGCGATGTAACAGTGGCTTCTTCCGGCTTGGGAGTGCGAGTCATTCGGATATTTGACCGTCTGGGTACCAGAGTCGACAGATGTTGAATCGCCTGAACTCTGAGCAGTTTTAGTACCTATCTCGTGCTAAACGGTGTCCGACAGTTGCGGATCGTCCTTAACAAACACACCCCTTCATACTCAAATACTCGATGGTGTCGAGCTATTGTGATTTACGATGGCCATCTCAGACATGTTTTAGCTACGGCTTACAAAGGCATATCCAATCGGAGTGCATACGTACAACGCCGCATCATGCAACAGCCACATGGAGAAGTGTCACAGTGAGAAGATCCCACGCAACAGCCGTTGTTGTAGACGTCAATGGCCCGCAGGGGGATGTTATCGACTTGGGATCGTGAAACGGCCGTTTTGAAGGAAGAAAGAGCCGTGTTAGGGAAGCAGGGAGGTGGCAAGGCGGATGCCCCAACACCCACCTCTCAGCGGATGAGCAAAGGTTCTTCCGCAGCCTCACAAGTAGAACGTGGCGTGGAAGAGGAGGTCGAGAAAGTGGTGGCAGCAGTGGACCAACGAAAGCGCCCACTGAACAACGTGAGGCGTCGCCTCAGGCAGCAAACGGCAGTGTGCGAAAACAACGCTCACAAAAGCGGCGCAAGAAACGCCGCCATAGTGCGAGCGACAAAACCTCAGCTAGCCGACGGGACACGGAAGATCTTCGAGCTGAAGAGACATCTGACATGAATCATGTACCTCTAGAGGCGTTCGAAAGGATTACTTCAAACGGTGACCACATGACCTGCCTTTGCCGGCCGAAGTGGCCGAGCGGTTCTAGGCGCATCAGTCTGGAACCGCGTGACCGCTACGGTCGCAGGTTCGAATCCTGCCTCGGGCATGGATGTGTGTGATGACCTTCGGTTGGACAGGTTTAAGTAGTTCTAAGTTCTAGGGGACCGATGACCTCAAATGTTAAGTCCCATAGTGCTCAGAGCCATTTGAACCATTTTGACCTGCCTTTGAGAGGGTCCCTCTTCATTGACACCGATTGCCGAGGTAGCGCCCATGGAGGAGTCAGTGACTGCGTCCCGGCAATCACACCGAAATGCGGCAGAGGGCGTTTCTGGGTTCAAAATGGTTCAAATGGCTCTGAGCACTATGGGATTTAACTACTGAGGTCATCAGTCTCCTAGAACTTAGAACTAATTAAATCTGACTAACGTAAGGACATCACACACATCCATGCCCGAGGCAGGATTCGAACCTGCGACCTTAGCGGTAGCGCGGTTCAAGACTGTAGCGCGTAGAACCGCTCGGCCACCCCGGCCAGCCTGCGTTTCTCGGATAGATGACCAATGTGACTGGCCAGAGTAGGCCGAAGAGGCACCGGAGATGGCACCCCTACTCGATCAGGGCTCACGTGCAGGACGCACACCCACACGACAAAAACAATGGAGGGAAGCCCATTCGTGGACCACTCTCTGGGCACGAAAAGTGGACTATAGCCTTTGGAGCATACAATGAGATGACATGAGAATGACGACGACAACGAACCAAGCAAAAACTGGCGGGAACAGTGTTTATTAATAGCGGACGAGTGCTTGCATAGTTTCAACTTTTCCGTGGCATGATCTACGCCTCGGACGTGGATACCCTGTTGGTGCAGGAATCCTGCAGTGCTACCCTTTCAGACGTGCAAGGCTATAGCACTTACCCAGCGCCGACTCCAGACGTAGGATGTCGCACAGTGGGAAGTGATTCCGTGGTTTGGCCTCGATCATCTCCCTTCGGCCCGTGGTTTGGTGATGACCGTGGATTGTCAACATCTATGCACTTTCCGAGTGACAATCGACGGGCACGAGCGCAATTTTACTCGGAGGAAATTGCTCGTCTGTCCAGTGAGAGATATGATCACTTCCGGTAGGAGAGGATTTTAATTGTGTCCTCACGCTGAAGGATCAAATTCCCAATTTTAACTCCTGGTAAGCACAGCGCACGATATGCCAAGACATGACTCTAATGGATACATGGTAAAAGATCAATTGGCAGTGTGAGGGCTACACGTTTTTTACTAGCCACTCGGCGAGCAGACTTTATGTTTCTGACGGATAACGAGATCACATGTTGGCTGCTGAACGTTGACCCACAGCTTCACGGATCACATTAACCCTCCCACGGCAGCAGATCTGGCGCAGCCGTAGATCGTGGAAACTTAATTCATCCTTACTGGGTGATCCCAAATGTTGCCTTAAGATCGAAAAAGCGTGGCAGACATGCACTCCCGACGCACCTCTTTTTCATGGTAGCTAAAATGTGCAACACAGGCGATACGAAGGGCTCTAACAACTTACGGCAACGAAAACGCGAGATGTCTCCGACATACACTTCAATAATACTAAATGGATCTTCGTGATCTTTCATTTAGGGCTCCTTCATCCGGGCATCAAGCGGAAGTCCATTGCATTCAAGCGTGCTTTTTATCGATTACGAGATGTCGATTGGAGGGACTTTCGATCCATAATCGGTGCTTGGACAAAGTCGATGGAGAACGTGTATCCGTGCATCATGTCTCCAGAGGACATGCACGTAATCGCCAGTCCTTTATCACAGTGCTCCATGGCGGGGAAGATCGCCCTTCACGCCCACAACAGGACATTGCTGCTGGGTTTTCGGAGCATTACCGCCTCCTTTTCGCCGGGACGGCGACGGACGATCGGTTGGGGGAAAGACATATTGCGACAGATGCACACGGGATTTGATGTTTCGGATGCAGTGCCGTTATTGGAACCCCTAACCGACAAAATTCTTGTATATCAAACTTGCGTCCTCAGCATCCTTTTGAATGTATCGAGAGCGTGGACCACCTAGGCCAAACAAGAACGTCGCCTTAATGCTTTCCACATGCGGTGCCTGAGGTCCATCCTCGGAGTAACGTGGAAGGACCGAGTGACCAACGAAGCAGTGCTACCTAAAACTAACTGCAACAGTACTACAGGTATCTTGAAGCAGAGACGACTCCGCTGGCTGGGACACGTCCACCGTATGGATCCTGACAGATTACCACGTGAGGTGATGCTTGGAGAGATCTCTATAGCCAAAAGACCTGTAGGGAGTCCTATATTGAGGTTCAAGGACTCCTGTAAACGAGATATGGAGAGCTTCGGAATCGACACAAACAAATGGGAGGCACGGGCTAGCATGAGACCAGAGTGGCGCGATGATATATCATCTGGAATGTCGAAGCATGATGAAGGCTTGTTAGACAGATTAAGGCAGAAAAAGCTTCACAATGCTACCACTGCTCCTGCCTCAGCAGCCAGAGATGTTGTGTTGCCATTGGCTTGACAAGTCATATGAAAAAATGAGCAACCCATAAACACACAGACACTGCAACAATCATGCACCAAGATGTCGTGGCGACGATGAAGCAACGATGACACTCAAGAAAGGTGTGGCGCAAAAGTCCCCTGGGTCAGATGGGTTGACACCCGAATTTTGTCGCGAATTTGCTTATTTAATGGTGTCCAATGGGTGATGATGTATAATGAGTTACTGAGGCGGCCGATGCGTCGCAATTCACGGCCGGAATGGTTATACCAACACCGGAAACGACAGGGACTGTCAGAGCCCATCAATTTCGACCGGTCGCGAAGCTTAATATTGATCACAAAATCTTTGCGTGAATGTTGGCAGCAAGGCTGAAGACTGTAATATCCAAGAAATTACCACCAGACCAGGCTTCTCTAGGAGTTCGGAGCAACATCCGCTCTGTCTTAGGTGACTACCGTGACGTCATTGATCTGTTAGAAGTATGCCGCACGTGAGCGGCGGTCATGCGAATGGATTTTGATCGTGCCTTTGAGATGAGAGGATCAACCGTGATTTCCTGGTCTCCATCACGTGACGAATGGCGATACCTCAGGATTTCATTACAGTCCTCAACGGCGCTCTTCGACGGTGACAGTCAACGGCAGAGAGGTAGGAACTGTCCTTGTTCGCAACTCAGGTAGGCAAGGATGTCCTTTGTCGATGGTGCTGTTCGCAATAGTGCTTGCACCATTGATACAGATTCTTCGACGGACTCTTACAGGCATCCGACTCCGTGTGAGTTCCTTCACGTGTCACGCATATGCCGACGACTTGATAAACTTTTCATAACTGGGATTCAGTCTTGTAAAATTTTTTGACTGACATCATATTTACGCCAGTGACTGTTAAACTTTTTATTTCCACTATTGTAGTTTCTGTCTTAGGCCATCATCAAGTGCAGATGTTTTGGCTTTGAGCCGTGTCAACTTTATACATGCTGCCACATTTATATGTCATTGTCATTTGCTGTTATATACATTCGTAACGCTGCTAAGTTGTGCGAGCACACATGTCCATATATCGTAAAACAGCATGTTTGTTCCACCATCACTAGCAACTTTTGCACTCGTAAACTTCGAGTGCAAAAGTTACTAGTGATGGTGGAATAAACATGTGCATTTACATACTGTGCTGTTTTACGATAAATGGACATGTGTGCTCGCACCACTTAGCAGCGTTACGAATGTGTATAACAGCAGACGACAACGACATATAAATGTGTCAGCGTGTATGAAATTGACGTGACTTAAAGCCAAAACATATGCACTTGATAATGGCCTAAGGCCGAAATTGCAATAGTGGAAATAAAAAGTTTCTCACTGGCGTAATCATGACGTCTTCCAGAAAAGACTTGATGATACTCGTCCGATCGGAGAACGAAGTACGTAAGGTGGTTGCCCTTCTTGCTATATTCGGCATGGCGGCGGGTACCAGGATCAGCATGATTATGCACATGGGACGGGTGCTGGACGCTCTACACAGTCCGTTTATGACGGTGGACGTTATGCGACGTTAAGGGGTTTTGTTAAAAAAAAAATGGCGCTAAGCGATATGGGACTTAACATCTGAGGTCATCAGTCCTCTAAACTTAGAACTACTTAAACCTAACTAACCTAAGGACATCACACACATCCATGCCCGTGGCAGGATTCGAACCTGCGATCGTAGCAGCAACGTGGTTCTGGACTGAAGTGCCTAGAACCGCTCGGCCACCGCGGCCGGCGGGGGTTTTGTTCACCCGATCGCTACGGCGATCGGCAGCGGTGAGCTACCGCCAACTGCTCCAGCATGTCTGACTGTGCAAACGCAACAATTTGCTCCGAACCCACGACCTGCTTCAAAGCGTGTAACATACTAATGTTTATCTTGCCTCACGACTGCCACACCTGGCACAGGTACTAGCAGTGAAAGCACATGGTATTTCTGACAGGTTAATGGCAGTCTTTTCATACTATGCTGCTTTAGGTCAAATACGAGACTTTAACTCACCCACACCATTCTGGAGAACTTAATCTCACCAATGTGCGGAACAAGACTCCCGCTCTATACCTGCGAGTGACGGTACGCACCTGGAACCAACTGCAACACGCCATCAAGCCGCAAGCCTGGACGTTCCTATTCCCCCGTCCTTTGACCCTCTGGTGTCGGTAGGCACAATATCGCGCGACTCGTTGTTGATTTTAGTAATGTTCCACGAGGATTCCCATCACTCCTGAGATGTATCGACACTTGAGGCGACGTCATGGCAGGAATGTTATCGAACATAAATACCCAGCGCGGCACTGGCGACAGATCGGGTGAGCCTTTGTAACGATGCCTGGTCATGACATTAAATAAGGTGAACATTTTTATTTGCTGAAATATTTTTGACAATACGCAAAGACTTTGACAGAGGTGTACGTAAAGAAAAAAGGAACTAAAGATAATTTAAGAATAATGACGATAAGATCGCCGTAGAAATTGTGTAATAATAAAAAAAAACCTTTGTTTTGTATATTTAGAACGAAAAGATTTTATTTGTTAATCATTGTACAAGGACAAAGAATTCAGTATTAGGTTTCTATTGTTCTGTTATGCACAAAACGGTCGGCCATTGAACACTATAACTCTGTGATGACTTAATAATCGTTAAAATATATTATTGAAAGAGTTATGTCTGTTTCATGTAAGCAGACTAGTTTCCCATTCAGGAAGTAGTAAGTTTCCTAATTTTCAGAGAGTACAGCAGTGCTGGCCACGACTACCGGCCGTAACATTTCTTTTGCTATTCTCACTGCTTCTCTGAGGCCTAAACGCCTGAGAGTGTATAAACATCCTGGCGGGGTCAGGGATTTTCTCTGCCTCGTGATGACTGGGTGTTGTGTGGGGTCCTTAGGATAGTTAGGTTTAAGTAGTTCTAAGTTCTAGGGGACTGATGACCATAGATGTTAAGTCCCATAGTGCTCAGAGCCATTTGAACCATTTGAAGTTTATAAACAATTTCTCGTTGAAAATATTAGTAACATCAAGGCATTTGCAGTGTTTATTATAATTTGCGGACTATCAGTTCAGTGATTCAAATAGGCTGCTTGATGGCGATCGATTAGCATTTCAAAGACAATATTTTGAGATAAAATATAATATTTTGTTTACGTTTCCTACTTTTCCTAACGAAGAGACAAAAATATTTTGTCACGTGACACCCACGAATAATAATATTTTCTCATCCTTAACTTTATCAAAGACACTCTGAGACGTTTAGCTTTTCGATAGATCACGTAAACATTTTACGTGGAAATTTTTAAGTCACCTCACCCTACGCATCAGTAGTAAGGCTGTGTGCCGCTATTTAAAAGAAAAGTTATATTAATCAAAGAATCAGAGAAGATTTCGGCATACAGTCACCCTTTGTACCCGGATTTCTATCCTTCCCTATAGTATACATTTCACTACAGTACTTTTCAGTATAATTTTTCCCCATTTAGGATAGATGACACAAAAACCAGTACATTTAAGGCACCAGTACGTTGGTGCCCAAAGTGGGGATCGAGTCATTTATATTTTTTCTTTTCCATAAGATTAGATTTACTCAACTGAACCACATTGCAAAAGGTTTCGTAAGATTGTCAAAATTTCAATACTTATATATGTATTGTAATGAGGGAATGACCATAAATGACCCGAGCAATTGAAGCAAGAAAATAAATAATTTGTGGAGTAAGGCCTGGAAGTACAACGGCGCAACCTAGACCCGGGGCGACACGTGACATATCTGCTTCATACTAAAAGTAAGGATACGGTTGCATGGACTCCCAAGCTTCACTATATTAAGCAATAGGTACCTGGAGAGGGGGGGGGGGGGGCAAGCTAAAACATAACTTTGGTAATTAAAGGCTAAAGATAACTAATCTTCGCTGAATCTCTACAACCAGCTGTGCAAAATAAATAAAGTCTTTACTGCTAAAGAAGCATTAGAGTTTCACAGCTAGATAATGTTACCAAATAAAACGAGCAATTTCTGTGGAGAACTGTAGAACTATGCCGGCTGCAGTGGCCGAGCGGTTCTAGGCTCTTCAGTCCGGAACCGCGCGACTGCTACGGTCGCAGGTTCGAATCCTGCCTCGGTCATGGATGTGTATGATGTCATTAGGTTAGTTAGATTTAAGTAGTTCTAAGTTCTAGGGGACTGATGACCTAAGATGTTAAGTCCCATAGTTCTTAGTTACATTTTTTGTAGAACTACCTGTGCAGTATTGCCGACTTTTAAAGATTTTTAGGAATTACTTTGGGGAGGCCAAAAGGGAAACAGACTGCACATCAGAGGTCGAGATAACCAAAAATGTACAAGAATGTTCATTAGCGAACTTCTTGAGGAATTCGAAGTCACGAGGATAGAAAGTGTGCTGATCGGATCTATCGCTGGGATGCTGGAAAAGCAGACAGGCGCCGGATCAGCTGCAGCCTAAGACAATACAGAGCCGGTTTTTGCTACACCTGATCTGCAGGTACGTGCAAACGGATTTCTTTCGATATTACTAGATAAGCTTGACCTAAGGGTACGTGAAAGGGAGGATAGTGGAAGAACAGAGAAACAGAGAAACTCGAGAAGGAGGAAAGGAAATGAGTCAAAAAGTTGAAGAACAAAGGAAAACAGAAAGAGACAATAATTTTGTTGATAGTATCAATAAAATTTTAGATGATAGTGATAAAGCTATTATTGCTCATCTGACGAAGAAACCGACAGCTTTCGTGATCAAGTTGTGGGATTGGCTAGTCAAAATAAGGATATACCAAAAAGGGTGGAACATATTGACCCGAAAGTGACTATACGTAACAGTCCACAGCAGACACTGGAAAGTCAAGACACTCACTGTTAATATGGATGATATGATTTGTCTGACAGTATCGAGCGAACGATAGGAGGTAAAGTTGTCTTAGAGTGATTAAATATCAGTGTGGAACGAGAAAGTCAGGATTCGAACACACAACAATCGCCGGAATTAAACGAAATACTTCAGCGCGTTTCAGCTTTGGAGAAAGATGGAAAGAGAAAAGAATAGTTTACATATTATGGCAGTCAGTACGGGAATGTACCGGTAAACACGGTAAACAGCAACAGGTACGGCGCGAGAATGCAGGCACGTACAGTCCGTGCATTTCAGGAGGTACTGTTGGCACCACGGAAGTTGGAGTGATAGCAACTGTTGCGCAAGTAAAACACGAAGAATAACTGATTAAGCATAGACAGTTCCAAATGTTCACAGAGGATCGCAAATCGGCGCAGGAAAAGCTTCAGGAATGTTTTACCCGCTTCATGAACAGAACGACAGATAATAATATTTGTTGTTTCTTTCATAATGATGCTGATTTATGGGTAATGGCGGTTTCCGATACGTGTCAAACCTCGGCGGAGTTTGAAATAATTTGTAAATAATAGATTTCGGCTATCAGTCGTCCTTTTGAAATTTTATTGGCAGATCTAGATTTCAGGTAGAAACTAGCTATAAACAGTATTCAATGAACTGTGGATGAAACCCGACCAACAGGCATTACATGCATAGATAAAAAATGATAATGCATTGAGAATGGCTAGTTTCTACCTGAAATATAGATCTGCCAATAAAATTTCAAAAGGACGACTGATAGCTGAAATCTATTATTTACAAATCAATACAACAGTCGCTGCGTGCAACGGCCTTCTGAATGGAAGGTAACCTGATGGTTTGAGATAATGTTATTGTCGCGCTTCAGGTCTGTCTGTGTACAGGAAAGACTAAGAAAACAATTCTGTAATCCCGAACCATGCGAACCGAAGCAAGGAAACCTCCGAAAATATCGAGAGGTACCTAAACAAAACGCGGTATTGGGACGAGCCCATATTGGCAAGAGATGTGCTCCGTATACTGAAAGGGAAGTTGCAGATCTCGATAAGCGAGAAACTGGTACATGTCGCTGATACGGACCTCGAGCAGTTTATGGCTACATAGGCTCACAAGATGTGATACAGAAAGACGCAAAGCAGAGTGAGTTCGGGAACGGTGGCGGAGAAAAAAATAGCAATCATATGCAACAAAACGGTTATCCCACGAAAGAATGGTTACTCAAGAGACAATGATTACCAAGTTGGTAACAGTGGAAACAAACAAAACGAGAATGGTAATCAGCCAGAGTAAAACACCAGCATGAATGCGAATAGATTCCCTAGAAAAAACGGGACCAACGGTAACTTGAAACGTCCCCTTACAAACATTTAAAAATGAGAGTGCTGGAAAAGTCTTACGTTATTTGATTTTAAAACAGCTGAGCAAAACTGACCGTACTCAGAAGTTTCTCTCTTTACTTACTCTGGTCATCACTAAACTGACATAAAATATGCCGGCCGAAGTGGCCGCGCGGTTCTGGCGCTGCAGTCTGGAACCGCGAGACCGCTACGGTCGCAGGTTCGAATCCTGCCTCGGGCATGGATGTGTGTGATGTCTTTAGGTTATTTAGGTTTAACTAGTTCTAAGTTCTAGGGGACTAATGACCTCAGCAGCTGAGTCCCTTAGTGCTCAGAGCCATTTGAACCATTTGACATAAAATATGTTTTAGCGCAACGCAATCTGACTTTCAATAATTCCTACAAAAGAATGGCCCTGACTAACAATAACCCATACCTTTCATGAACCACTTACCTCACAAAAATCTTCGTTACTCGAACTACTGCAATACAGAGAGCGCCAATACTGCTTGCAAAATAAAAGATTCTAACTACTGAAGGCGCTAACTACTGATAGGAAAAGTTAGGAAATGAAAGATTTTTAAAGAGAACAAACAATGTATTTACCTTAATAGCATTCAAAATTCGTAATATATAATTTTGTGACATCCAATTAAACAAATTTCCTTTTTCTGACGGACACACGTCCAGATCGTGCTCACATAGCATTGTCTCCAAACTCTGGCATCTCTCTCCCAATAACCACCACTGCTGGCTTCTCATCTCCAACTACACAACGCTACGCGCTGTTCACATCCAACTGCCCAACAATACACTAGCGAATATACCAACAATGCCAACCAGCCACAGACTGCACACAGCACAGTCAGTGATTTTCAAGCAGACCGCTAAGTGGCGTTACCAACATAAAAACCTAAACAGCCTACTTACAAACTTCATTATCCCAATGGAGGGGAGCTATAACTCTTCCTTTGCAAATGCGCACAGCCAATGAAAAGTGGCCGAAACCTGGCCCTGCGAATTGGCGAGTACAGCACAGTCCTTCCGACAGGAATGTGCCTCTAAATAATATTGTGTGGTGCGTCGAAACCTCCGCAAAGTTTGGTTTTCGACTTGTGGTCTAGGGGTAGCGTCTTTGATTCATAATCAAAACGTCTTCGGTCCCGGGTTCGATCCCCGCCACTGCCTAAGTTTTGATAAACAATCAGCGTTGGTGGCCGAAGACTTCCGGCATAAGAAGTCAGCCTCATTCTGCCAACGGCCTTGTCAAAGAGGGCGGAGGAGCGGATAGAGGTTCAGGGCACTCTCTTGTCCTAGGGGTGGGAAATTGCCCCTAAAGGCGGAAGAATCAGCAATGATCAACGACATGAGGATGCAGAAGGCAATGGAAACCACTGCATTAAAGACACGTAACGTGTATCCACAGGACATGTGGCCTGTAATTGAAGAAGTGTCATGATGATCTCTCCATTGGCAAAAGATTCCGGAATAGTCCTCCATTCGGATCTCCGGGAGGAGACTGCCAAGGGGGAGGTTACCATGAGAAAAAGATTGAATAATCTACGAAAGGATAACGTTCTACGAGTCGGGACGTGGAATGTCGGAAGCTTGAACGTGGTAGGGAAACTAGAAAATCTGAAAAGGGAAATGCAAAGGCTCAATCTAGATACAGTAGGGGTCAGTGAAGTGAAGTGGAAGGAAGACAAGGATTTCTGGTCAGATGAGTATCGGGTAATATCAAAAGCAGCAGAAAGTGGTATAACAGGTGTAGGATTCGTTATGAATAGGAAGGTAGGGCAGAGGGTGTGCTGCTGTGAACAGTTCAGTGACCAGGTTGTTCTAATCAGGATCGACAGCAGACCAATACCGACAACGATAGTTCAGGTATATATGCCGACGTCGCAAGCTGAAGATGAACAGATAGAGAAAGTGATATTGAAAGGGTAATGCAGTATGTAAAGGGGGACGAAAATCTAATAGACATGGGCGACTGGAATGCAGTTGTAGGGGAAGGAGTAGAAGAAAAGGTTACAGGAGAATATGGGCTTGGGACAAGGAATGAATGAGGAGAAAGACTAATTGAGTTCTGTAACAAGTTTCAGCTAGTAATAGCGAATACCCTGTTCAAGAATCACAAGAGGAGGATGTATACTTGGAAAAGGCCGGGAGATACGGGAAGATTTCAATTACATTACATCATGGTCAGACAGAGATTCCGAAATCAGATACTGGATTGCAAGGCGTACCCAGGAGCAGATATAGGCTCAGATCACAATATAGTAGTGATGAAGAGTAGGCTGAAGTTCAAGACATTAGTCAGGAAGAATCAATACGCAAAGAAGTGGGATACGAAAGTACTAAGGAATAACGAGATACGTTTGAAGTTCTCTAACGTTATAGATACAGCAATAAGGAATAGCGCAGTAGGCAGTACAGTTGAAGACGAATGGACATCTCTAAAAAGGGCCATCACAGAAGTTGGGAAGGAAAACATAGGTACAAAGAAGGTAGCTGCGAAGCAACCATGGGTAAGAGAAGAAATACTTCAGTTGATTGATGAAAGGAGGAAGTACAAATATGTTCCGGGAAAATCAGGAATACAGAAATACAAGTCGCTGAGGAATGAAATAAATAGGAAGTGCAGGGAAGCTAAGACGAAATGGCTGCAGGAAAAATGTGAAGACATCGAAAAAGATATGATTGTCGGAAGGACAGACTCAGCATATAGGAAAGTCAAAACAACCTTTGGTGACATTAAAAGCAACGGTGGTAACATTAAGAGTGCAACGGGAATTCCACTGTTAAATGCAGAGGAGAGAGCAGATAGGTGGAAAGAATACATTGAAAGCCTCTATGAGTGTGAAGATTCGTCTGATGTGATAGAAGAAGAAACAGGAGTCGATTTAGAAGAGATAGGGGATTCAGTATTAGATTCGGAATTTAAAAGAGCTTTGGAGAACTTACGGTCAAATAAGGCAGAAGGGATAGATAACATTCCATCAGAATTTCTAAAATCATTGGGGGAAGTGGCAACAAAACGACTATTCACGTTGGTGTGTAGAATATATGGGTCTGGCGATATACTATCTGACTTTCGGAAAAGCATCATCCACACAATTCCGAAGACGGCAAGAGCTGACAAGTGCGAGAATTATCGCACAATCAGCTTAACAGCTCATGCATCGAAGCTGCTTACAAGAATAATATCCAGAAGAATGGAAAAGAAAATTGAGAATGCGCTAGGTGACGATCAGTTTGGGTTTAGGAAAAGTAAAGGGACTAGAGAGGCAATTCTGACGTTACGGCTAATAATGGAAGCAAGGCTAAAGACAAATCAAGACACTTTCTTAGGATTCGTCGACCTGGAAAAAGCGTTCGACAATATAAAATGGTGCAAGCTGTTCGAGATTCTGAAAAAAGTAGGGGTAAGCTATAGGGAGAGACGGGTCATATACAATATGTACAACAACCTAGAGGGAATAATTAGAGTGGACGATCAAGAACGAAGTGCTCGTATTAAGAAGGGTGTAAGTCAAGGCTGTAGCCTTTTGCCCCTACTCTTCAATCTGTACATCGAGGAAGCAATGATGGAAATAAAAGAAAGGTTCAGGAGTGGAATTAAAATAAAAGGTGAAAGGATATCAATGAACGATTCGCTGATGACATTGCTATCCTGAGTGAAAGTGAAGAAGAATTAAATGATCTGCTGAACGGAATGAACAGTCTAATGAGTACACAGTATGGTTTAAGAGTAAATCGGAGAAAGGCGTAGGTAATGAGAAGTAGTAGAAACGAGAACAGCGAGAAACTTAACATCAGGATTGATGGTCACGATGTCAATGAAGTTAAGGCGTTCTGCTGCCTAGGCAGTAAAATAACCAATGACAGACGGAGCAAGGAGGACATGAAAAGCAGACTCGCTATGGCAAATAGGGCATTTCTGGCCAACAGAAGTCTACTAATATCAAATACCGGCCTTAATTTGAGGAAGAAATTTCTGAGGATGTGCGTCTGGAGTACAGCATTGTATGGTAGTGAAACATGGACTGTGGGAAAACCGGAACAGAAGAGAATCGAAGCATTTGAGATGTGGTGCTATAGACGAATGTTGAAAATTAGGTGGACTGATAAGTTAAGGAATGAGGAGGTTCTATGCAGAATCGGAGAGGAAAGGAATATGTGGAAAACACTGATAAGGAGAAGGGACAGGATGATGGGACATCTGCTAAGACATGAGGGAATGGCTTCCATGGTACTAGAGGGAGCTGTAGAGGGCAAAAACTGTAGAGGAAGACAGAGATTGGAATACGTTAAGCAAATAATTGAGGACGTAGGTTGCAAGTGCTACTCTGAGATGAAGAGGTTAGCACAGGAAAGGAATTTGTGGCGGGCCGCATCAAACCAGTCAGTAGACTGATGACCAAAAAAAAAAAAAAAATCTCTGTATTGGAATCGTTGGTGGTGTAGAATCTCTTTGCCAGAGGGCTTGTAATGCGAATATGGTAAGCGTGGCAGCGAGAGGCGGGCAACGACGGGACTCTCGAATTAGCAGCGGTGCGAGGAAGGTGGCGATTGGGGCCCTGTACTGGGAGCAGCCCATGTATGTGCCGGATAAAGACTTGGCCGTGCGGTTAAGAACCATTGTTTGGAAATCTGTAATTTGGAAAGAAGCTTCCCATGTGCATGCAAGAGTGCTTCGGCTGCTCGGTACTGGTGTTGCCCGAATGAGATCGGCGGTTAAAGCCGTCATTATTCTGTCGCTGCGCCTTGATTGCAATGACTCTGAATAACTCCACGTGAAGCTGAGTAACTTCCTTACTGAGTACTTCCCCAATTGTGCGTAATTAGTCGTCCGTCTTGCAAAATTTTAATTGAGTCTGTCTTTGTGGGGCGCCATGAGTTGCGCTATTTCGTGCCTGGTCATTTGTTTGTTTTAACTGTTCATGTAACTAGGTTCTTATTGTGCTTGCCCAGGTGGAGGGCATTATTTTGTACGCATGTGTGGGCCCGGCGGTAGCAGATTTATGTTTCAGGTCTCGTCACGCCAGTTTAACGAGGCGTGTAATGTATTGTCAGGAAATGTGCGCAAGACTGACATGTGAAATAAAATAAGATTGCACGTTATGGCTCTGTAAACCCACTGAGATAGCAGTGGATGAATGCTAATGCGGCAGATTTATTCTTACGTTAAGTATTTGAACAGTTCACGTCTCTTAATCAGGCGTTCATCTAAACGAATTTTGCACCTAAACTTGTTTTGAAATTATTCGGTACTCTTGTATGAGCAAATTTTAAATTGTAGTACGAAAAAAGACTGGTATGCACAAAACTTTTCATAAGGGGATCCTGCTGTAATTTGTTGTTGTGTATTTCAAGTGCTTTTGCTAAATTTGATTTATCTGAATATTCTTTTTGGGTTTGAATTGCTGTCAGTCTGCTATTATGAATTTGATTAAGAGCTACTACAAACATTTGTAAGATAGCGTCGATGATTTTAAATTTTTTGTCACGAGTAGTTATCGAGTCTGAGTTGAAATTTTTAATTGATGCTATAATTGCTGTAGGCTCAAATTTGATACTACTCTATCACCGGCATTTTAACCTTGATATTGGGTCAGTGTAAATATTAATTATGAGTAAGCCATGTTATGGCTGGTCTTCGAAAGAAGGAAAAAGTAAAAGGGGTAGGACAACGTATTTTTTAATAAATATTGAGTAAAAGTTCTTTGCAAATAAATTTGATTTAGAGAATGTCTGATTTAATGTTAGCCCAGCACTTTGCAACTTCTTCATAGCTATTACCATACAAAATATAAATGTGATACCAACGCTGCCGCCTACGAGATCCAAAATGTGAAATAATTTGGGTGAAGGTCACGGTTAAAGCAGGCTCAAACATGGTAATTGGATGTCTCTACAGGCCCCCTGGCTCATCAGCTGTTGTAGCAGAGCACCTGAAGGAAAATTTGTAAAATATTTTGAGTAGATTTCCCGATCATGTTATATTTCTAGGTGGAGATTTTAATTTGCCGGACATAGACTGGGAGACTCAAACGTTTATAACGCGTGGCAACGACAAAGAATCCAGTGAAATTTTTTTAAGTGCATTATCCGAAAACCACCTTGAGCAGCTAAACAGAGAACCGACTCGTGGCGATAACATATTAGACCATATCGTGACAAACAGATCCGAACTATTTGAAACAGTTAACACAGAACAGGGAATCAGCGATCATAAAGCGGTTACTGCATCGATGACTTCATCCGTAAATAGAAATGTTAAAAAAGGTAGGAAGATTTTTCTGTTTAGCAAAAGTGACAAAAAGCAGATTTCAGAGTACTTGATGGCTCAATACAAAAGTTTTGCCTCAATTACAGATAGTGTTGAGGATCAGTGGACAAAGTTCAAAAGCATCGTACGATATGCGTTAGATGAGTATGTGCCAATCAAGATCGTAAGAGATGGAAAAGAGCCACCGTGGTACTACAACTGAGTTAGAAAACTGCTGCAGAAGCAAAGGGAACTTCACAGCAAACATAAACATACCCAAAGCCTTTGCAGACAAACAAAAATTACGCGATGCGAAATGTAGTGTGAGGAGGACTATGAGAGCGGCGTTCGATGAATTCGAAAGTAAAGTTCTATGTACTGACTTGGCAGAAAATCTTAAGAAATTTTGGTCTTATTTCAAAGCGGTAGGTGGATCAAAACAAAATGTCCAGATACTCTGTGACCAAATGGGTACTGACAGAGGTTGACAGACTAAAGGTCGAAATACTAAACGTCTTTTGCCAAAGCTGTTTCACAGAGGAAGACTACACTGTAGGTCCTTCTCTAGATTGTTGCACAGATGACAAAATGGTAGATATCGAAATAGACGGCAGAGGGATAGAGAAACAATTAAAATCGCTCAAAAGAGGAAAGGCCTCTGGACCTGATTGGATACCAGTTCGATTTTACACAGACTACGCGAAAGAACATGCCCCCCTTCTTGCAGCGGTGTACCGTAGCTCTCTAAAAGAGCATAGCGTTCCAAAGGATTGAAAAAGCGCACAGGTCATCCCCGTTTCCAAGAAGGGACGTCGAACAGATGTGCAGAACTATAGACCTATATCTCTAACGTCGATCAGCTGTAGAATTTTGGAACACTTATTATGTTCGAGTATAATGACTTTTCTGGAGTAGGAATCAGCATGGGTTTCGAAAAAGACGCTCGTGTGAAACCCAGCTCGCGCTATTCGTCCACGAGACTCAGAGGGCCAGAGACACGAGTTCCGAGATAGATGCCGTGTTTCTTGACTTCCGCAAGGCGTTCGATACAGTTCCCCACAGCCGTTTAATGAACAAAGTAAGAGCATATGGACTATCAGACCAATTGTGTGATTGGATTGAAGAGTTCCTAGATAACAGAACGCAGCATGTCATTCTCAATGGAGAGAAGTCTTCCGAAGTAAGAGTAATTTGAGGTGTGCCGCAGGGGAGTGTCATAGGACCGTTGCTATTCACAATATACATAAATGACCTTGTGGATAATACTGGAAGTTCACTGAGGCTTTTAGCGGATGATGCTGTAGTATATCGAGGGGTTGTAACAATGGAAAATTGTACTGAAATGCAGGAGGATCTGCAACGAATTGACGCATGGTACAGGGAATGGCAACTGAAGACAAGTGTAATGTGCTGCGAATACATAGAAAGAAAGATACTTTATCATTTAGCTACAATATAGCAGGTCAGCAACTGGAAGCAGTTAATTCTATAAATTATATGGGAGTAGACACTAAGAGTGATTTAAAATGGAATGACCATTTAAAATTAATCGTCGGTAACGCAGATGCCAGACTGAGATTCATTGGAAGAATCCTAAGGAAAGGCAATCCGAAAACAAAAGAAGTAGGTTGCAGTACACTTGTTCGCCCACTGATTGAATATTGCTCACCAGTGTGGGATCCGTACCAGACAGGGTTGATAGAAGAGATAGAGAGGATCCAACGGAGAGCAGAGCGCTTCGTTACAGGATCATTTAGTAATCGCGAAAGCGTAACGGAGATGATAGATAAACTCCAGTGGAAGAATCTGCAGGAGAGACGCTCAGTAGCTCGGTACGGGCTTTTTGTGAAGTTTCGAGAACATGCCTTCACCGAGGAGTCAAGCAGTATATTGCTCCCTCCTACGCATACCTCGCGAAGAGACCACGAGGATAAAATCAGAGAGATTAGTGCCCACACAGAGGCATACCGACAATCTTTATTTCCACGAACAATACGAGACTGGAATAGAAGGGAGAACCGATAGAGGTACTCAAAGTACCCTCACCTACACACCGTCAGGTGGCTTTCGGAGTGTGGATGTAGATGTAGATGTAGAACAACGACTTCAACATCTTGAAACCGTACGCATTGAAGAGGCGGTAGGTTAACCCCAACCAGTACGGTCTAATGGGTCTTTGGTCGGTAAAGCACAGAGGGGAGGCACACAAAGTGTGGAGGCGTACATGTTATGCTGTAATGAGGGCGTGCATCTGAGAAAATAACTAATTGCTCACCTGCAACACTGTAGGCAGAAATCAGTTGACTTAGTTCAGGGTGCCATAAAGGATAGCATAAATAGAACACGATAACGTGTTATAAGTGTTACTGGAGCTAGTACGTCGGTTATTGACCATGAGTTCTCTAAATGTGTGAAACAGGTGGGAAGTTTACCTATACTGTCGGTTGAATACTGTAAAATTGTGGGGGCCATACACGGTCGTGTAGAGTAGATGAAGAGCCAGGTGCAAGTGTTGATATACCTAGAAAACTAAGCGATTAAATGTTCATTCTTTTTCATCCTGTATTTGGATCTGTTGCGAGAAACGGACGCGAAAATAGACCTTTCTCGTGCTGTGTGCACATAAGTAAACAATGGGAAGTTTGAAGACCTGGCACTAATAAAGACTACTGCAGTACATAGTAATTATTACAGACATGTCAGAGTGAACTTCTCAAAATCGGAGGAATTGGACATTGGGAGGAACTTCCCCGTGGAGAGTTACCCTAACGTAGTCGGAGTAAATGCAATACCACAGGGAATAGCAGTCAAAGCTACTAAGTCGAGTTATCTCGAAAATAACCAGCAACGTTAACTACCTCGGCTTCTAAATAAATATGGCCAAGCATTTTCAGGAAATCCTTGACCATTAATCAGTATGTGTACGATGCGCAGGTAAGGCCACACCAAATGTTTTGTCGTGTCACGTAATCTGTGTCTTGGTCGAAAAGAGAAGCAGTGTTGAAAGACATCCGAAGGATGCTCAACTGGCAAATAACTGAGACTTCTTTGTCACCCTATAATACTCTGCTGCTAGAAGTAGCTCAGGGAGGTGGCAGTATACACTTCGTTCTTGACGCACACGATATTAACAAAATCATTATTATGGTGCAGACTCACATGGAAAATCTTGAGGAAGAAACACAAAAATTTCAGGGTTGGAAATTTCGTATCAGTATAGATCTGAAGGATTTGTACTAGCAGGTCTTACTGTTGGAGGCCCCACGGAAATAAACGGCTTTTATATTTACCAGCGTTAGCCAGTATTTTAGTGTGTTACAGACTGGGCTCACTGTGAGTGCGGGAGCTTTCATCGCTGCTTTGGAGATCATACAGGGATCAGATTTGTTAGAGAAAATAAAATGGTTCAAATGGCTCTGAGCACTATGGGACTTAACATCTGTGGTCATCAGCCCCCTAGAACTTAGAGCTACTTTAACCTAACTAACCTAAGGACATCACACAAATCCACGCCCGAGGCAGGATTCGAACCTGCGACCGTAGTGGTCATGCGGTTCCAAACTGAAGCGCTTAGAACCGCACGGCCACACCGGCCGGCTGTTAGAGAAAGTAACACTCTATGTTGACGACATCTTGATAGCCACAAAGACCTGGGAAGAACACCTTGATTTGTTGGAGCGTGTGTCAAGAAAGATTTCCGAGGTTGGAGTTATGGGCGATCACAAGAAAACTGTAGTTTGGCCGACCTGAAGTAAAGTTTCGAGATCATATTATTTCGCCTATCGAGATAATGCCTAATCCAAATAAGCTGGAACCAATACAACAGTTTCCGTACCTAAGGACGAAAAAACAGTTGAAGCCTTTTCTTGGTATGTAATCATTCTTCCAGCGTTTTGCGCCAGCACAATTGCTCATTAATGAGGCACTCCTGTGTCTGCTAATGAAATCAAGGTTTTTCTTGGAGAATTACAAAAAGCTTTTAATGAGATGGGAGATGATCTAGTTAATCAGAGATTTTACACCATTCTGAAATATCCAAAGATTTTTATCTGACAATGGATGCCCCATTTTCTGGATTAGGTGCGTGTCTGTTTCAGCTGGACAAAACTTCAGAAAAGGGAAAGTTTATAACCTTCTTTTATTTAAATAGTGTTGTAATACATTTATTGAAAGCAGGAAAGTGGTCATGTTGAATCAAACCATGTCTTACAGCTTAAGGACGATATACTTTTGGTGGAGATGGCCTTCAGGCAATAGCAAAGTAGATATTAGCGGAAAGCTATGGGAGTCAACTGGATCTAGTACCTTCCGCCACGGAAGTCGAACACGCGGCGGAACAAATGGACGTGGTCAGCCCATAGAGGGCTCCGCCTCCGCGGCGGCTATTCCGCGCAGCTGCTTTCGCGCAGCGAAGGCGCCATTGCTAAGCCACGTGCAGACTGCGGCCAATAGACGCTCCCTCCGGTTTCGTATATAGGGGCCCGCTCTGCCCTAGTCCAGCTACTGGTCGGCCTTCCACCGCCTTACTGGTAGCCATCCCACCCCACATTACCCCATCCTCCATGACGATCGACCCTTTCCTGACAACCTCAGTAAGGCTAAACATTTGGCTTCCCACCTACCCGAGGTCTTCCCCATTCCTGACGATACCCATTTTGATTACTCCGTCCCCACCGTCCTTGACCGCACTGTCACCTCTGTCCCCCTCTCGCCCCTAGCTTCCAGTGCTTGGATCGGTTACCCCCCTCAGACATCAACACTCCCATCACCACACAAGACATCACACTCGTCCTCCGCTCCAAACGCAGCACCGCCCCTGGTCATGATGGCGTCACCTACCGTCACCTCAAGGAATCCCCTCCATCCTTCCTGTCTGTCCTTGCTACCCTGCACAATGTCCTCCTCTCCACCGGTTGTTACCCCAATCTATAGAAGACTTCCCATGTCCTGCCGTTCCCTAAACCTAACAAACCCCCCTCTGATACCTCTTCCTATCGTCCAATCTGCCTCACCTCCGTGTTCAGTAAGGTCTTCGAGGCCATCCTCTCTCGCCGTATTCACCGCCACCTTAACCAGCACCACCTCCTTCCTCTTACCCAATGTGGCTTCCAGCATTCCTTCTCCGCCGACGACCAGCTCCTTAACCTTACCAGTCTTCTTTCCCTCCAACTTAACTCCCGTCGCTCCGCTATCTTTGTTTCCCTTGTTCTCCAGAACGCCTATGACTGTGTCTGGCATCCTGGGCTCCTCTCCAAACTTCAGACCTATGCTCTCCCCGTCAACTTCGTCCGTCTCGTTGCTTCCTTCCTCTCCCATCGTCCCTCCTATGTGACTATCCACAATTCCAACTCCCGTACTTTCTACCCCTCTGCCGGTGTGCCCCAAGGTTCTGTCCTTTCCCCTCTCCTCTATCTCCTATACACTGCTGATATGCCCAAACCTCCCCCTCCTGTTCATCTTCTCCAGTTCGCTGATGACACCGCCTTCCTAGAACTTTATCCTACCCTTCAACGGTCCCAACGTACCCTCCAAACCCACCTTGACCAATTGACTGCTTGGTGCAACCAATGGTTGCTCCGTGTTAATCCCTCGAAGACCCAGGTGATCATCATAGGCCACACCACCCGCTCCTTCCGCTTCCATGATTTCTACCTCACCATTTATGGCCGTCCTATCCACCTCACTCCTACCCTCAAATACCTTGGCCTCACACTCGACCGCCACCTCACCTGGACTCTCCATCTCGTTACCATCCAAAACAAAGCTCACAACCGCCTCCACCTCCTGAAACTCCTGTCCGGCCGGACGTGGGGTCTGCATCCTTCCACCATCCTTCACACCTACAAATCCTTGATCTGCCCCATCCTCTGTTATGCCAGCGTCGCTTCTATTTCCGCCCCTCCCCAGTTCTATAAAGCCCTCCAAATCCTCGAACGCCATGCGCTCTGCCTCGCCTTCCGCATCTGCCTTCCATCCCCCATGCGCATCCTCTTTGACATCATCCCCTTCCCCCACCTTCTCCTTTTCCTTGAACACATCTGCACACTATATATTGTCTGCCGCTTTGGTCCCCCTCACCCCCTGGTTTCTCCCATCCTCTCCACCCCCAACCACTTGCCGCACCTTTACCGTTGTGTCCCACCCTCTCTCCATCTCCACACCCTCCATCTCCTTTCCCAACACAACTTCCACCATCTACCCCTCCCGGATGATGAGCTTTGCCCTGACATCTACCATTCCTACCAACTCTAACCCCATCTTCCTGCCTCCTCCTCAGGGCTCCCTCTCCTCCCCCTCCCTCCTCCTGAGCGGCTTCCCCCTCCTACTCCCCCACCATCTCTTGTGCCTCCTTTCAGTGTCTCTGCACTCCCTCCTGCCCTGTCTTCCCTCTTCCTCTCCCACCCCACATGTCTCCTGCCTCTTCGTGAACCCACTGATGCCCCTCCTCTCTTCTTCCCGCCGCTTCCCCAGCTGCCCCATGCTCTCCCCTCCTTTTCCACCCTCTCTGACCTTTTCCCTTGGTAGGTCCCACCTGGCGGTTTTATTCTTCGTTGTGTGTGCTCCAAGTGGGTTTTAACTGTGTTGTTCCGGAGTGGTATTACTACTGTGGGCGACTTTTAACCTGTGCCTGCGCATTCAGTGTCTTCTCTGTGTTTTAAGAATCGCCATGTTTTTTTTTAACATTCTGGTGACTTTTTTAACTGTCCCCCATGAACGTCTCCATGTCAGTGTATATTTTACCTCCATTGTCTCCCCTTACTCTGTTTTATATTCCCCTTTTTTATCTCCTTATGTATGTATCATTTTATTCTTGCTTTAGTTGTAGTGTCACTCGACTGAAGAGCGGCGGGTTGTGCCACTGACAGCCCTTCCCTGCCCATATGGGGCAGGGGAATGAAATCACAATAAAGAAAGAAAAAAAAGAAAAAAAACCTAGTCCAGCCAGTCTGGTACTCGCTCTGGATTTCGTTTCTATCTCGGCGGTACTGCGTTCTGGTCGTCGCTCGTTGTTGACATTTGCCTGGCTCTGGTTCCAAGTGGATTTACGTTTGGTGTTTGGTGTTGTGGTTTCCACAAGCCTCCGTGGTTTATCTCTTCCTTGTTGTGTCGCTCATAGTCGGTCGTGGACGGTTGTTGTCGTTGGTCTGTCGTCCGCCTCGTCCTGTGTTTACCCGGTGGTGCGTGCTCCACCGCCGGCGGCTTCCCCGCCTGGCGGCTCCGATCCGTAGTCCAAGGCGTTCCCGCTGTTGGTTGTGGTTACTACAGTGGAGATAGGGACTTCTCGAGTGAAGAGCTCAGCAGAGCGATTCTGGACACTTTATGTAGAGTTCTTGGAGAAGGCAGGCCTGCCTGTGGTATAGTGCTTGATTCAGTCACGTGACTGATAGATTCTCAGTGCTGAACAGCCGCCACCATTTTTATCTTTGATGACTGTTCAGTTTGTGGGTTTTGCTACGGTTCTCGTAACGCTCTCAACGTAACTTTACTGCGTTTCATAAGGGAACTTCCTGTCTGCATGTTAACTGAACATTGTAGGACAACTTGTAACACTTACGTCGATTAGGAATAGGTTTATTTTATGTAACTGTGTATTTGCAATTTATGAAGTATGTATTCTGTGTTGTTTGAACTCCTTGATATATGGAAAGAAAATTAGAGTTTTGTAATGTATATATAAAAAAAGAGCAAGAGAATATATTGAAATTTTAAATTATTATAATACGAATATTTTTTTAAAGTTTTTTAAAAGCTGGTTCATGTTTAGGGCACTTGTATTTGTAACATGTAAACGCTTTAGGGAAGTCTCATCGCAAGGAAAGCGACATGGCGAAATTTGAAAGGTGGGCTTGCCGGTCGAACTGAGCTGCTCCTTTGTGTGAACGACACGCAGTATGTAGTTTAGCACGGTACACTTCGATGGTGATAAGAGAAGCAATTGGAAGATGCATTAGAAAGGTTTTCCCTCGGATGTGGATCTGGCTATTGCTTGGTATTCACGCAATAATAGAATGGCTCTAATATGTTGAAAATCCGACGCCAAGAAGGGAATTTATAGAGCATTCACACATCAAGAGCCGTGAGTAGTTAGCCGCCATTTCGCCTGCCACCAATCTTCGCCACTGCTTTACAAACTTCATACATTCAGTTAAGTAATGTATATGGGCATGGACCAGCTAATTTGTGTGTTGTTTCAATAATAACCACATAAAACATAAATTCGTGTCCAGAACCGTATTTTCAATCCTGATCACAAACTTACGCAGGGTCCTTACCTAAGTGTTATTAAAACCGAGTATCCTTTTATAAATGAACAATTATTGCATTCATTTGTTTAAAGATGATTTTTTGCCTAAAGTAAATGGAGTAGTAAAAATTAAAGTAAGAGTAACATTTGGATGCTTTGTTAATTAACTACTCTAAGTGAAATTGTAGCGTAGGAAGTTTAAGTACAAAAATTCAAATATCAATTAATAGGAAAGTGCAGTTGGATAGGCTTTTGCTTAAGTATCCTTAGTATCATAAAATATAGTTTTGTAGGATTACAGTGCAAGGTTGTGTAAATATTACCTGCTTCACAGGTAATTGAAGTTCAAGTACAATAAATTTTTAATGAACAGATTTGCAGTAGTATTGTTAGAAGAAAAATTATGGGCATTTTTAAGGAATGTGTAGTTTTGGTCCCATCGTGAAAGGTTCCTTCTTTGAAGTCAATTGAGCCTAGTGTTGTATTTTATTTCCTTGCAAAGTAATTCAAGTGAATGATTAGCTTTTAGAGTTAGTCTTTACTATTGTAATAATCAAAGAGTTTGACTAGTGAAACTATACTAGTTTATGGACCCCCATCATATTCTCCACCTATTAAGAAAAAATTAAACTATTACTGTTACTAAGAAGAACTGCTATATGTAGAGGAGCTTAAACAGTATACATATAATGTTATTAATCTTTATTTGTATTTTTCATGTCAGTCATGATAGAAGCCCTTCACGTCCTAATTTAGTTCTGCACTTCATGCAGTAACATTTCTGTATTTGATAAAGTAATGCTCTTGAGTGTAGCTGTCATTGGTATGAACTTGGTGCAAATTTGCTCCCCATAATTGACTTGTTTGTGTTATTGGTAACTGCTGCTACACACAGTATAGAGTGCACTGTGTCAGTTTGTATCCTATTTGTTTTTCAAATGGAAATTTCAACAAAAGTAACTTCAATAACCATTATTTAATTTTTTTCAAGTACATATTTCCAAAATAATGTGCGTAATTGGGCTGGCTACCGTTCATTTTTTTCATTCATTTATGATTTTCGAGTTTCTTTAACTCCCAAGGTGAAATCCCGTTTGGTTTTTCTGTTAATTTCACCAAAATCGAAATTATAGTCCTATACCCTTGTCCATGAACCATGGACTTTGCCGCTGGTGGGGAGGCTTGCGTGCCTCAGCGATACAAATAGAGGTACCGTAGGTGCAACCACAACAGAAGGGTATCTGTTGAGAGGCCAGACAAACATGTAGTTCCTGAAGAGGGGAAGCAGCCTTTTCAGTAGCTGCAGGGGCAACAGTCTGGATGATTGACTGATCTGGCGGTGTAACATTACCCAAAGCGGCCTAGCTGTGCTGGTACTGCGAATGGCTGAAGGCAAGGGGAAACTACGGCCGTTATTCTTCCCGAGGGCATGCAGCTTTACTGTATGGTTAAATGATGATGGCGTCCTCTTGGGTAAAATATTCCGTAGGTAAAATAGTCCCCCATTCGGTTTTTCGGGTGGGGACAACTCAAGAGGACATCGTTATCAGGAGAAAGAAAACTGGCGTTCTACGGATCGGAGCGGGGAATGTCAAATCCCTTAATCGGGTTAGTAGGTTAGAAAATTTAAAAAGGGAAACGGATAGGTTACAGTTAGATATAATGGGACTTAGTGAAGTTCGGTGGCAGGAGGAACAAGACTTCTGGTCAGGGGAAAAGATGGCTATAAATACAAAATCAAATAGGGGTAATGCAGGAGTAGATTTAATAATGAATAGAAAATAGTAATGGGGGTAAGCTACTACAAACAGCACAGTGAACGCATTATTGTGGCCGAGATAGATACGAAGCCCATGCCTACCACAGTAGGACAAGTTTAAATGCTAACTAACTCCGCAGATGACGAAGAGATTGATGAAATGTATGATGAGCTAAGAGAGATTATCCAGATAGTGAAGGGAGACGAAAATTTAATAGTCATGGGTGACTGGAATTCGATAGTAGCAATAGCGAGAGAAGGAAACGTAGTAGGTGAATATGGATTGGGGGGAAGAAATGAAAGAGGAAGCCGCCTGGTAGAATTTTGCACAGAGCATAACTTAATCATAGCTAACACTTGGTTCAAGAAACATAAAAGAAGGTTGAAACTTCCTGGCAGATTAAAACTGTGTGCCCGACCGAGACTCGAACTGGGGACCTTTGCCTTTCGCGGGCAAGTGCTCTACCAACTGAGCTACCGAAGCACGACTCACGCCCGGTACTCACAGCTTTACTTCTGCCAGTACCTCGTCTCCTACCTTCCAAACTTTACAGAAGCTCTCCTGCGAACCAGCACTCCTGAAAGAAAGGATATTGCGGAGACATGGCTTAGCCACAGCCTGGGGGATGTTTCCAGAATGAGATTTTCACTCTGCAGCGGAGTGTGCGCTGATATGAAACTTCCTGGCAGATTAAAACTGTGTGCCCGACCGAGACTCGAACTCGGGACCTTTGCCTTTCGCGGGCAAGTGCTCGGGCACACAGTTTTAATCTGCCAGTAAGTTTCATATCAGCGCACACTCCGCTGCAGAGTGAAAATCTCATTCTGGAAACATCCCCCAGGCTGTGGCTAAGCCATGTCTCCGCAATATCCTTTCTTTCAGGAGTGCTAGTTCTGCAAGGTTCGCAGGAGAGCTTCTGTAAAGTTTGGAAGGTAGGAGACGAGGTACTGGCAGAAGTAAAGCTGTGAGTACCGGGCGTGAGTCGTGCTTCGGTAGCTCAGTTGGTAGAGCACTTGCCCACGAAAGGCAAAGGTCCCGAGTTCGAGTCTCGGTCGGGCACACAGTTTTAATCTGCCAGGAAGTTTCATATCAGCGCACACTCCGCTGCAGAGTGAAAATCTCATTCCATAAAAGAAGGTTGTATACATGGAAGAAGCCTGGAGATACTGACAGATTCCAGATAGATTATATAATGGTAAGACAGAGATTCAGGAACCAGGTTTTAAATTGTAAGACTTTTCCAGGGGCAGATGTGGACTCTGACCACAATCTATTAGTTCTGAACTGTAGATTAAAACTGAAGAAACTGCAAAATGGCGGGAATTTAAGGAGATGGGACCTGGATAAATTGAAAGAACCAGAGGTTGTTGAGAGCTTCAGGGAGAGCATTAGGGAACGATTTACAAGAATGGGGGAAAGAAATACAGTAAAAGAAGAATGGGTAGCTTTGAGAGACGAAATAGTGAAGGTGAGACGAGGGCTAATAGAAATCCTTGGGTAACAGAAGAGATATTGAATGCCCGCATCTCGTGGTCGTGCGGTAGCGTTCTCGCTTCCCACTCCCGGGTTCCCGGGTTCGATTCCCGGCGGGGTCAGGGATTTTCTCTGCCTCGTGATGGCTGGGTGTTGTGTGCTGTCCTTAGGATAGTTAGGTTTAACTAGTTCTAAGTTCTAGGGGACTGATGACCATAGATGTTAAGTCCCATAGTGCTCAGAGCCATTTATGATATTGAATGTAATTGATGAAAGGAGAAAATATAAAAATGCAGTAAATGAAGCAGGCAAAAAGGAAAACAAACGTCTCAAAAATGACATCGAGAGGAAGTGCAAAATGGCTAAGCAGGGATGGCTAGAGGACAAATGTAAGGATGTACAGGCTTATCTCACTAGGGTTAAGACAGATACTACCTACAGGAAAATTAAAGAGACCTTAGGAGAAAAGAGAATCACTTGCATGAATATCAAGAGCTCAAATGGAAACCCAGGTCTAAGCAAAGAAGGGAAAGCAGAAAGGTGGAAGGAGTATATAGAGGGTCTATACAAGGGCAGTGTTCTTAAGGACAATATTATAGAAATGGAAGAGAATGCAGATGAAGATGAAATGGGAGATATGATGCTGCGTGAGGAGTTTGACAGAGCACTGAAAGACCTAAATCGAAACAAGGCCCCGGGAGTAGACAACATTCCATTAGAACTACTGACAGCCTTAGGAAAGCCAGTCCTGACAAAACTCTACCATCTGGTGAGCAAGATGTATGAGGCAGGCGAAATACCCTCAGACTTAAAGAAGAATATAATTATTCCAATCCCAAAGAAAGCAGGTGTTGACAGATGTGAAAATTACCGAACTGTCAGTTTAATAAGCCACGGCTGTAAAATACTACCGCGAATTCTTTACAGAGGAATGCAAAAACTGGTAGAACCTCATGGAAGATCAGTTTGGATTTCGTTTAAATGTTGGAACACGTGAGGCAATACTGATACTACGACTTATCTTAGAAGAAAGATTAAGGAAAGGCAAACCTCCGTTAGAGAAAGCTTTTGACAATGTTGATTGGAATACTCTCTTTCAAATTCTGAAGGTGGTAGTATTTGTGTGGAGTGTAGCCATGTATGGAAGTGAAACATGGACGATAACTAGTTTGGACAAGAAGAGAATAGAAGCTTTCGAAATGTGGTGCTGCAGAAGAATGCTGAAGATTAGATGGGTAGATCGTATAACTCACGAGGAGGTATTGAATAGGATTGGGGAGAAGTTTGTGGCACTACTTGACTAGAAGAAGGGATCGGTTGGTAGGGCATATTCTGAGGCATCAAGGGATCACCAATTTAGTATTGAGGGGCAGCGTGGAGGGTAAAAATCGCAGAGGGAGATCAAGAGATAAATACACTAGAGAGATTCAGAAGGATGTAGGTTGCAGTAGGTACTGGGAGATGAAGAAGCTTGCACAGGATGGAGTAGCATGGAGAGCTGGATCAAACCAGTCTCTGGACTGAAGGTCACAACAACAGCACTCTTGTCCATTAGACACACACGCGGTCGAACTTCGAAATCCTCTCAAAGGGTAACATTAATGTGTTTCACGGCACTTTAGTGTTATAAACTTCCCGTTTATAGAAAATGAGCTTTCTTGAATAATTATTCAATATAATTCTCTGTCGTCGTCTTCAATTACCGACGTTAGAATATAACCCTTTTTATTAAATTATTCGTTTATCTTTTATTTTATATTTGTATGTATTTTATTAATTCCCAGTTCCAACCAATGCATAGACTATTTTCAGAACGAGATTTTCACTCTGCAACGTAGTGTGCGCTGATATGAAACTTCTTGGCGGATTAAAACTGTGTGCCGGATCGAGACTCGAACTCGAGACCTTTGCCTTTCACGGGCAAGTGCTCTACCATCTGAGCTATCCAGGCACGACTCACCAGCCGTCCTCACAGCTTCAGTTGTGCCAGTACCTCGTCTCCTATCTTCCAATCTTCACACAGCAGTTTTAATCTGCCAGGAAGTTTCATGGACTATTTGGCGGGAGAATGTCAGCTTAAGATTATTATTTGCACCGAGTTAGCTGCGGGGCATGGAAACTGACGCGCGCAACTCGACGCTATTACTAAATCGAACTACTCTTTTAAAACAGAGCCATGCATAGCCCCAGTAGCTAAACTGCGAGTAAGCGCAGGTAAAGAGAGCTGGTGTGCTCTTGTGGCATGCTGTTACATGGAGCAACTAGCCCGCAGCATGGTCGAGTGGCTAGCGTTGCTGCCTCTGGATCACGGGGTCACGTGTTCGATTCACTACTGGGTTGGGGATTTTTCGCTCCCGGGGACCGGGTGTTTGTTCTGTCCTCATCATTTCTTCATCATCATGCGTGGCAGTGGCTTGATTGGACTGTGTACAAAATTGGACTGTGTAAATTTGGGACTTTGTACGGGCGCTGAAGACCGCGCAGTTGAGCGTCCCACAAACGAAACATCGTCACGGAGCAATTACACCTGCAGTAAACGTTAGGTTCTGTCGCAATTGGGGTTCTCTCGTCCGGGATTTGAGTTTAATTCCTTCAGAAATGCAATTGTAACTCCAACACTTAACAATATTCTGTGCTCCAGGTCACAAATCCGTTGCACTGTGGGCAGTTTGCGTGGGAGCTCTGAGAGCATAACTTTGCAGCAGTTGCGTGCATGAGAATCGATAGGAAAAACTATCTATGAGGAAGTTCGCCTTGTAGGCTATGCACAGTCGTGCGAGTCCGAGTCTGCAGCGACCAGCAACTGCGGAGACGACGGCGGTACAACGACGGCTGCGGCCACGGCAACGCATGCCACCGGCGGCGGCTTGGAGTTCAGCGGCGGCTGCAGTACAACAGAAGCAGCAAGCACGACTTACAAGTTAAGTACTCGCGCCGATAGTGTTAGCATGTGTGAAACAACAGAGTCATCGTCAGTGACGGAACTTCTAATGATTAAGAAATCACCCACCATGTGTGGTTCAGATAACGTGAGTGGGCCGGTTAGTCCTAAATCTGAATGTAGTTCTGTTGAGAGAGAAGATACTAATGAGGCAGCTAGTCTGAAATCAGAGAAAGGAGATGTAATAGTGAGTGATTCAATGGCATGGTTAAGGGAAATTCTGACAAACTCGTACTCTGAAATGGAGATATTGGGTATAGAGATAGGTATGATAAAAACAAAGATAGTTTCGGCAGAGACAAGTGTAACAGGAAGCGCAAAAGCTGAGGTGAAGAAAATTAAATCCGATATAGAACGGATGATAGATCCAAAATCAGAAGCCTTAAGGGCAGATGTAGGCAAAATTTCTGAAGAGTTTGGCCTGGTTAACACCATTACCGACACAGTGGAAAAAGATTTCGGGGACAATTTGCAAAAGATTCAGGAGTAACTGGGCAGCGAAGTCAAAATTTCTGTACAGAGGCAAAATGCGCTTGAGGACGTGACCAATATGTCTGTTAACAATTTGTCAGGTAGAGTATCAGAATGTGAAAAGGAGGTGCTTTGTAGAGAATATTTTGAATCAAGGTTAAAGCTGTGCAGCATGAACAGCTGTTAAAAGAGGTACAGGCAGAATTAAATACTTTGGTAGAATATCAGGCTACTACTGTGATACCTGTTCCACGGGGTAGTCCAGGAACGACAAAGTGTTTTGCAAATCACGGAATATACCAGCCAGTTGATTTTCTCGCTGCGTACAGATATAGTTTTGTGAGAGGAGTGTCGGAAGCGGCAGAAATTGACTTAGTTAACTAGTGTCCTATACGAAAACGAGTGAGCAGTGTCTTTATCCCATTTGCGTAGTTGGGAGAAGGTATGCCATGGCAGCGTTGGGGACTTTACTAGACGCAGATTATGGTCTGTCACTTCCAACCAGTCTTCTTCCCATCGATGCATGTCCCTGTACTCAGTAGCGAGGAGATAGCATGTAGAGGAGCGGCACACTGCAATATCCGAGGATCATGACACGCCTCCTTTGGTGCTACATCCGCCTTTTCCGTCCCCGTAAATACGCGTGTCCTCTGGCACTCAGTAGAAAAACACCGCGTTCTCCAGCCTTGTATGTGGAGGACAATATTACAACTTTCAGGACCTGTTGCTCTTTGTCGTTTACACTTTGCAATTTGACTTTCATTCCGTACCGCTCCTGGAGCTGCTACACTATTGCTTGTTGGTTCACCGACATTGAGCCGTGTCGGCTCCTATCTATATCTTGCAGGGTTAGACTCTTCAGCCCCGCCCCCCACCCCCTCCCACACCCGCCGGAGGTTCGAGTCCTCCCTCGGGCTTGTGTGTGTGTGTGTGTGTGTGTGTGTGTGTGTGTGTGTGTGTGTGTGTTGTCCTTAGCATAAGTTAGTTTAATTAGTGTGTTAAGGCTAGGGACCGATGACCTCACCAGTTTGGTCCCTTAGGAATTCACACAAAAAGGGTTTGACTCTGTCACTGTTACTGAGCAACGTCTTTGCGGGTGGCACCACAGAGGAGCCTTTTTCAGAAGTACCCGGCTCACGAACTGGAGTCTTGGTCTGACCGTCTAGAGGTAATGTGGCAACTGTCAACTTTAACGCACTCTCTACTCCTAGTTGAAAACCTCAGTAGGCGCCTTCAGGGAAGGGCGCGACTGAGTCCATGACGTCGGCACGTGAACATGCAAGCAGGAGGCGAAGTGTGGAGCTATACGTTCAACAGTGGGGTCTAGTGAAGCAGGGGATACAACCCCTCGGCTTTGACCAATCACGTCATACATTAGTCATAGATAGTAATGTCTTCACTTCCAGGCATAGATAATAAAACAGTTCTGTGTTCCAGATAAGCGCTGCCATTGTACATTAAAATAATTATTCGTAAATATATTGAGGTAATTTGGAGTATTAGTTTGTTATTGTAGAACAATTTTGAGTGTCTTATTTTCGTTTATAGGAATGGATTTGTCTGTTTGCGGGTATGTAATTTTCGTTGCTGTCTGTCTAGGCGAGCTCCGGTTATTCCTTGATATTTCCGTGTGGTAAGTTCACTTTTACATTTGCTTCTTTCACTGTATTTCACTATTTTGACTTATTTCACTGTTTTATTCCACCAATATGTGTAGTTTCGTGTTGTGAAGTACGTAATAGAAAATTCTCAGCTGTCGATCTTCTTTCGTTTCCCAGCACTAGTATCAGTACGACATTTTCGAATGTGTACTTGCTATATTACAGGCGAAACCCCCGACACAACGAAAATTTGTATCCCGTCCTTCACTTTGCCTTTACACTGACGACACCACTAAAATTTGTATCCCGTCCTTCACTTCGCCTTTACACTGACACTATGTATGTCAATTGGCGAGAAAGATACAGATGTTGCGTACAGCTATATTATATAGCTCAAGTAACGAATGGGATACTATTAGCGTCCAAGGCAATAAGAAAACTGTACCCCATAGTTAAGTACGGGATAGAAATTGTACACGTTTCATCTTTTTTTCTCCGTGTAGTTCAATTGAGGTACAGGTTGCAAATGTAAGTACGTCTATTTCCACCTTTTCGTTACCAGTGTACATATATAGAGGTCAATGGAAGTCTGGAATACATATATTACATACGTAGGTCCTTCTGTTATCAGTGGTACAGATATGTACGTAAGAAAAGACTGTTAGTAATAGCAGAGACGAAATAAACAACACATCTACAATTTGTATCCCGTGTTCCATTTCGAGTTTACTGAAGCGGAGGATACATCGTTCAAGTGAAGAACAGGACAGTAATTCTAGTTGAAACTAAGAAATCGACGTACGCTGAACTTGTATCCCGTACTGCACTTAAGCAATACAGTTCGAAAGAGTTTCGAGATACAACTGACAGACATGTAACGTGATGTATTCTTTGCTAGTAATATATTTGATTCATTTCTTTCCATTGTATTTTGCGGAGAAATACTAAGATACAAACCGCGTCCGTCCATCCTGATTTACGTTTTCCGTGATTTCCCTAAATCGCTCCAGGCAAATGCCGGGATGGTTCCTTTGAAAGGGCACGGCCGACTTCCTCCCTCGTCCTTCCCTAATCCGATGAGACCGATGACCTCGCAGTTTGGTCTCTTCCCCCAAAACAACCCAACCAACCCCATTACATAAAGTCTGGTTCATTTGATAATTGACCAATGTCGGTATTCATAAATAACAGCAAATCAACACTATTTTATCCTATCCCCGGAGTACCTCAAGAAGCAATATTATCGGCTATTCCATTTGCGTTATATGCATCAGATTTTCCTCTGTCAATCAAGTGGAGTGATGACTTAAGTCTTTATGCAGACGATTCGGATTACTGCTGACATGCATCCACATCTGAAAGCCTACGTCGGTTAGCAACACAGCATTGAAACCGTGGCTTACCAAATGAAAAACACTCCCGAATGCTCAGGGAAGCCAACGCATAATATTTCATCACAGCAAAACTGACAAATGTAAAAGGCAGAAGATTTTGCATTAACATTATATGGAAACGCATTACACTCAGGAAATTCGTCAAATAACTTGGAATTACCTTTGACGCGACGATGAGATATATGCGAGCTATGTATTAATCATGAAAGCAAGGAATAGACTAAATTTACTAAAATTAATGAAAGGAAAATTCCATGGAGCGTCTTCACCTATGCTCATATATACGTACTGTACTTTTATAAGTATGGTATTAGAATATGTAGCGCCAATATGAATGGCAGCTTCACCACACACAGCAAAAATTTTCAGAACTGAAAGAAGGATTTTAAGAAAAGCATAAAGATTGAATCCAACCACCAGTAGGAGAGAACTTTGTAATTATACCATTGTACAGCCACTCGAACAACCGTTACTTAAATTAACTGCAAACTTTGGATTATCAGAGATTACAGCAGAAACTAAAGTAACTGAATTGATAAAGCAGATACGACTTAAACTTCATTTTCCACGACATAAATATCCCTCCGAGCATAGTTGTTGTAGCCCTCCAAACTATGTATCCTCTGAAAAATAGTACACAGGCAAATGTAGACGAAAACTGTATTTTAAGACATCCTAAAAAACACAATGAAGAAGAAAAGTTATCTAACTTGTATGAATCATTACCGAGGCTTTTTTAAGGAGATTTTTCCTCGGTACTTAGGCCGAATGTAGAGTTTATAAAATCCTCCCTGTTACAGCCAAAGGATAAAATGTATTAAAAATAAAATAAAAGTCCAGATCCCAAGACTTAATAAATAAACAGTGTCATCGTAGTAGAAAGACGTAGCTTTGCTCTAAACGAGCCCATCAGCCAATTTGAAAATCAGTGACGCTATGAAAAAAAAATAATAAAATAAAAAACGGGGGAAAAATTCTTTGGGTTGCGAAAGGTGGTCAGAAGAAGTATGGTGTACCAGTGGCCACTTGGACAACCCATGTTCAACCTATTGAACTATACGCTGTGAGCACGTTTCAGGATTTGGTCTGTAGCAGTGAGCTTCTGCTGCGAAGCTTACTTTAAAATACAGTACAATCTATTCAGCGCAATTTGCTAAACCCAGTTTCTGTCAAGTGCAGTCACCTGTTACTTGGTGGTTATTACTTGTTGACGGGGATGAAAGTAGTGGATTAATTTTGATGCTAATGGTTTCCGCCCGTTATTTGTTCTTGTCGTTGCGGGTTGGCCATTTATCACTCTCGGGGTAGATCGGGAGAATATCTTGGTATAGCTAGTCTGACCTTGCTTAGTGAATACGTTTAGTTTATTTCATGCTCTTATCTGCTTATTTTTACTTGACTAGGCTCCCCTCATTTGCAAAGTCCTCTCACTTTTCAAGCTTGTCCTTGTACCATGTCTGCCAGAACCCCCAATTTAACTGTTTAAGAGTTTACTGCCATTGCCGCACGTTATAGTTTTTAGTGTTTTAACTTGTTCCTTTTTTATGTGCAGTTTAAATTATTTAACGAACCGCCGTCGGAAAAAAACATTGTTGCTTTAAATTGTTTGTTTTATCCGCGATGCTTAAATTGCTTAATGATACCTTGAATGGTTATTCTAATATATTTCGGGCTAGAGACAATGAAATTCTGTTATTTTCACGAACTTGAAAGAGGTGTTTTGTTTGTCAACTGGTTACTTTGTTTTCGCCAAGTGTATTTCTATTTTGTGTTCTTGAAGTTCCAGTCACTGCGCTGCCTGGACAGATCCCGTAGTACAGTGCGTCCAGTATTGTGAAGCGATGCCGGGTTTGAGTCTTGCCCACATTTGCATCTATGCCAACGAACTTATGACCTCACATTAGTTCTGTTGCTCACCATATTTCATAAACGCTGGGCTCAGTGCAGGGTCACGGGAAACCGATATGTCACTGAGAAGGTATCTTAACTTTGTGGTTTGGTATTGAGAGCTTGCACGCACTTAAGCACGCAGTAACTCATAAAGAGTTAATGGTGGGTAGCCTATTTTACAAGTACACGAATTATTGTCTTGTTTTACCACTCGAACATGTTTCATCACAGTTGTGGCATCCAAATTCGGTTTTTCATTACTTTTCTGAAACATACAGGGTGGTCCGAATTTCCCGTTACAAACTTCTAGGACAAGTAGAGGGTAGTGAGTACAGAACACTGAGAATAGGAACCCATGTTCGGAATCATATTGTGTCCGTTCTACGACAGTTTCAATTCAGATGTGTACGTCGTCAACATCTGCTTTGGGCAAGACAAACGTCTCAGAGTTCCCAGTCGTGGTATGCAAGAGGGTAGACACGATGACGTGTACTACGTCAAACGATCACCATATATCACTTATTGTCCGCTTTGCTGTGAAACTGTGTCAATACCTGTGCATCACCAATAGCGGAAAGATGCTTCACTACACGTTTGCGGAATACACAGAAGCTGGAGGAGGTAACGGAAGAGCTGATAGTCGGCTGTATCGCGAACGTTTTCCACACCGTCACATTCCATCGCACAAACTGTTTGCCGAAGTTACACAACGGCTACGAGAAACAGGTACCTCCACCGTGAAGAGGCGGGACTGTGGTGCACTCCCGAATTTGTAGGTGTACTGCGTAGCACTGAAGATAGCCCATCAAGGAGTTCGCTAACAGTTGCGCGTGCAATGGCTGTTAGTCACAGTACCGTTTTGGACGTCCTGCATGAGTAATAATTACATCCGTACCACTTACAAAGGGTACACGCTATGGGTCCAGCAGACTTTTCACAACGCATCGCCTTCTGCACGTGGTTCCTGAATCGTTGCATCGACGCGCGGCCTGTTTCCACGATGAGTTCTCTTCACAGATGAATGTAGGTTCATAAGGGATTGTGTTCTGAATGCTCGAAATAGCCATGTCTGGGTGGACGAAAACCCTCATGCCACGCATGTTTGGAATTAACGTGTGGGCAGGTATTCTAGACGGTCATTTGATTAGACCATACCTCCTTCCATCCAAGCTCACGGCTCCCGCATACTTAGTCTTCCTACGACACGTAATGGTAGCTGTGCCATTGAACGTCCGTCAGGAAAAGTGGTTTCAGTATGATGGAGCACCACCTCACTTTTCACTGGCTGTCCGGATACATTTCAGCAGACGGTATGGTGAAAGATGGATAGGCCGTGGTGGTCCAACTGCGTGGCCTCCACTATTGCTGGATTTAACCCCTATGGACTACTTCTTGTGGAGTCGTATGAAGAGCCTAATTTATGAGACACCTGTAGAGACAGAAGAAGATCTGCTGACACGAGTTCTGGCGGCTGCACAAGACAATGAAGAGACACCAGGTGGGATGGAGAGAGTGTACCAGAACATGCTTCGGACGTACAATGTGTGTAACAACGTCGGTGGTCGCCACATCGAGCCGCTGTTGTACTGCATCGGTTCGTTGCGGCTGGTGCCGTGGATGTTGGGTTCTTGTTGTTGTCGACTAATGTAAACCATAAGGTGTAATTACAATGAAATGAACACCCTTAGCTGCTTACAGGCGTTGGCGTACGTCAACGGGGACAGATGAAAATGTGTGCCCCGACCGGGACTCGAACCCGGGATCTCCTGCTTACATGGCACACGCTCTATCCATCTGAGCCACCGAGGACACAGAGGATAGTGTGAGTGCAGGGATTTATCTCTGGCACGCCTCCCGCGAAACCCAACATATTGTCCCGCACTACATTCGTAGTGCACCCGCCCATAATACTCAGTACTAGCGGCGCATTGCCGATTCCCGTAAGAGTTCGGGCACTGTTTGTGCATTCGCACAGAAGAAGAAGATGGTCAGGTGGCCAGTGAGCTATATATATATGCTAAGATGGTATCTGTTCTTTCGGACATGTCCGAAAGAACAGAAACCATCTTAGTGCACATAAGGTGTAAGTTGTAACGCAAATGCGTAAGTGATAACGGAACGAGTCAGTATTCTTTTCATATGCATTGCAACAATTGTACTGGGTCACGCCTAAGTACATTCCTCACATGGGTGAGGATGAGATAATCATTTGCACTGAAACTGTCGTTGAACGGAAACGATACGTTTCCGGACATAGGTTCCTATTCAAAATGTTATTTACTCACTACCCTCTACATGTCGTAGAAGTCTATAACGGGAATTTCCGGCCACAATGTATACATACAGTTTATTTTTAAGGTAAGGAATGTGATGCGTGTGTGTGTGTGTGTGTGTGTGTGTGTGTGTGTCTGTGTGTGTGTGTGTGTGTGTGTGTGTGTGTGTGTGTGTGTATGTCAAATCTTATGGGACTTAACTGCTAAGGTCATCAGTCCCTAAGCTTACACACTACTTCACCTAAATTATCCTAATTACAAACACACACACCCATGCCCGATGGAGGACTTGAACCTCCGCCGGGACCAGCCGCACAGTCCATGACTGCAGCGTCCTAGACCGCTCGACTAATCCCGCGCGGCTAAGGAATGTGATACATCAGATTTTGTTGCCATGCAGTTTAAATGAAAGCAAATCCTAATGTGTCATAATCCATATCCTAAAAATAACCTCTATCTATGTATTTCAGGAAAGTAATAAGGAACTCACTGTGGATGCCACAGTTATGGTGATATGTGTTTGGGTGATCAAACAATAATTAGTGTACTTACATTATTATATTTTGCAGGCATGGTAACTGAGCTCAAAACTCCAGTATGATTATTAAATTCGTCGCAAATAATTACTCGCTCCCGGCAGTAGAGGGCTGCTGGCACTTGCACAAAGCAGCCTGTTTCTCCCGGACATTGGATGATGTTCCCCCGGGAGCTGCGCTTGAGTAGGCCTAATAGCCATATCGACGCTCTTCTGCGTATGGCTGTGTTCCGTACCTTCTGGAAAACACAGTAAAATTATACTGACGGAAAAAATTTGTGCACCGTTTTAGAGGTTTCCAATTTTCTCCAGATTTATCGTTGCAACAGTGCATATAGAGTACATTAAATGATTACATTTACAGATCAGTAGCACAACCGATTCTGAGGTTTCAGGTATCGATCCATACTGAAATACCCATATTAGTACTTGGTGTAGCCTCCAATGCAAGCCCAGACTCTGGCGCATATTGTCCTGGGATACATTATGCCAGGCTAGCTCGAGCTGTTCACATAGTTCTGAAAGACTGGTTGGTTGACGAGTCGCACAAATGATTTCTCCTCCGGTCATATACCAGATGTGCTCGATTGAAGACAAGTACAGAGATCGCACTGGCAAGGGAAGTAGCTCCACGTCTCACAGAACATGTCGAGTTTCACGGGTAGTGTATGGGGGAGGATTATCCTGTTGGAACAACACATCACTTAGCTATTGCTAGAACGGCAAAATAACGGATCTAGCAACATCGTGCACGTATCAAATGCCGGTTAGCGTCCCCTCCATAAACATTAGCATGAACGAAAGATGTAGCTCATCGCATCCCAGACCGTAAGGTCTGGAGATTTATTTTGGAGAACAGCGGTTTTTTTAATTGCTTTAAAATGAACATAAACAGTCTCAACCGCAAGGGGAAAAAAGTTTCTTGTGGTTGAGACTGTATATGTTCTATTCAAGTAATGTGCTTTCATCGCCAGAGACCATGGCGCTCCATTCCATCTTTCTAGTGATCCTCCGACGTCACCAGTCGAGCCGTGCACATCGATGCAGTAGTGTGAGTGGAAGACGGGCTATAGACGTGCGTGCCCGTAATCCCACAGCTGGTACCGAATTCACAACAGTCCGTGCTGACACGTGTGGGCTCACAAGCCCTCTTATATGTGCTGTGGTAGCTGTATGATCTGCTGCTGCTGCCCTTGCAGCACGACTTTTCTTGCGAACGTCTGTGCTGCGTGGACACTCAGAACAGTGTTTAAAGGTGCGAGAATCATCAAGCGACCACTGATGGCAGCATCGTTTCACAGCTGACCATTCGGGAGGACGACGGTTCAATCCCGCGTCCGGCCATCCAGCTTTCGGTTTTTCGTGATTTCCCTATATCACTTTAGGCAAATGCTGGGATGGTTCGTTTGGAAGGGCACGGCCGATTTCCTTCCCCATCCTTCGCTAATCCGAGCTTGTGCTCCGTCTCTAATGATCTCGTTGTCGACGGGACGTTAAACACTAATTTCCTCCTCCTCCTCCTCCTCCTCACAGCCGACGCAGCACGTCCAACTTGCGTGAATATTCTCCGAAAGGACTACCCCGCAAGAGGCCATAACTTGACCCCTTTCAAATATGCTCGGTTGGCTGTATGAAGCACGAGTGCGTCTCCATGTCATGGTTGCCTGCTTGCTATAGTTGTTTGCGCCACATTGAGCCCTCTGACTGTAAATTACCTACAAAAAAGGAGACACAGATGGCGCTCTTGTAGCTATGCCACTACGCTATCTACTGGCGGACGACATTGAAATTATTGAAACTTCCTGGCAGATTAAAACTGTGTGCCGGACCGAGACTCGAACTCGGGACTTTTGCCTTTCGGGGACAACCACTCCACCGACTGAGTTACCCAAGCACGACTCATGACCCGCCCTCACAGCAGCAATTCTGCTAGGATCTCCTCTCCTACCTTCAAAACTTCACAGAAGCCCTTCTTCGAGACTTGCAGAACTAGCACGTCTGGAAGAAAATCGCGGAGACATGGCTTAGGTACAGCCTGGGGGATGTCTCCAAAATGAAATTTTCACTCTGCAGGGGGGGAGGGTGGGGGGGAGGGGGGAATATGAATCTTACTGGCAGATTATAACTGTCTGCCGGACCGAGACTCGAACTCCACCGCAGAGTGAAATTTTCATTCTGGAGACACTGAAATCATTATCAGCACATATACTACCCTCAGGTGGAACATGCCGCCACCGGGTGAAAATCAACTTCGTCTTTCCACGTATACTACCTTTCTTTCTCCGGCAGTATATTTTACACTACTGGCCATTAAAATTGCTATACCACGAAGATGACGTGCTACAGACGTGAAATTTAACCGACAGGAAGAAGATGCTGTGATACGCAAATGATTAGCTTTTCAGAGCATTCACACAAGGTTGACGCCGGTGGCGACACCTACAGCGTCCTGACATGAGGAAAGTTTCCAACCGATTTCTCATACACAAACAGCAGTTGACCGGCGTTCCCTGGTGAAACGTTGTTGTGATGCCTCGTGTAAGTAGGAGAAATGCGTACCACCACGTTTCCGACTTTGATAAAGGTCGGATTGTAGCCTCTCGCGATTGCGGTTTATCGTATCGCGACATTGCTGCTCGTGTTGGTCGAAATGCAGTGAGTGTTAGCAGAATATGGAATCGGTGGGTTCAGGAGGGTAATACGCAACGCCGTGCTGGATCCCAACGACCTCGTATCACTACAGTCGAGATGACAGGCATCTTATCCGCATGGCTGTAACGGATCCTGCAGCCACGTCTCGACCCCTGAGTCAACACATGGGGACGTTTGCAAGACAACAACCATCTGCACGAACAGTTCGACGACGTTTGCAGCAGCATAGACCATCAGCTCGGAGACCACGGCTGCAGTAACCCTTGACGCTGCATCACAGGCAGGAGCGCCTGCGATGGTGTACTCAATGACGAACCAGGGTGCACGAATGGCAAAACGTCATTTTTCCGATGAATCCAGGTTCTGTTTACAGCATCCTGATGGTCGCATCCGTGTTTGGCGACACCGCGGTGAACGCACATTGGAAGCATGTATTCGTTATCGCCATACTCGTGTATCACCGGGCGTGATGGTGTGGGGTGCCATTGGTTACACGTCTCGGTCACCTCATGTTCGTATTGACGGCACTTTGAACAGTGGATGTTGCATTTCAGATGTGTTACGACCCGTGGCTCTACACTTCATTCGATCCCTGTGAAACCCTACATTTCAGCAGGATAATGCACGATCGCATGTTGCAGGTCCTGTACGGGCCTTTCTGGATACAGAAAATGTTCGACAGCTGCCCTGGCCAGCACACTGTCCAGATCTCTCACCAATTGAAAACGTCTGGTGAGGGGTGGCCGAGCAACTGGCTCGTCCAATATGCCAGTTTCTACTCTTGATGAACTGTGGTATCGTGTTGAAGCTGTATGGACAGCTGTACCTGTACACGCCATCCAAGCTCTATTTGACTCACTGCCCAGTAGTATCAAGGCCGTTATTACGGTGGTTGTTCTGGGTACCAATTTCTCACGATCCGTGCACCCAAATTGTATGGAAATGTTATCATATGTCAGTTCTAGTATAATATATTTGTCCAATGGATACTCGTTTATCATCTGCATTTCTTCTTGGTGTAGCAATTTTAATGGCCAGTAGTGTACATCCCTATTGAACTTGTATACATGGCTTTGCTTTTACCTGGTTGGAGCCGTTTCGCTGAAGCACTTGTCATTCGCTTATTGAAGCGTGTGGTACACTTTGTGGTAATTAGAGGTTGGTGCTGCGACTTTAATGGCCAGCAGTGTGCGTCGATCGCCTTGTCGGTCGTAGAGGTTTTGCTGCGGAGTCCCGCCAGACGGGCTGTTGCCCGTAGAGTCCAGTGCGCGGAAGTGACACGCGATAACGGGCCAGAGCAGACGGACAGCGGCTGCGGCGGTTCGCGGTGTGTGCGGCGGTCCCGCCGATAAAGAGGCGAGCGTTTGGCCAGCCACTAAATCACGGGGCAGGCCGCAAGTTTTTAACCGAGCCGTTTGAGGCCGGTAATCACCGTATCGGGGGCGGCGTACAGGGGCTCGAGTGGGTGGCGGGCCGCGCTCTCTGTGAACGCGTGCCCGTGTCTGTGTGTGTGTGTGTGTGTGCACATGTGGGTGAGCGAGTGCGCTCTCGTGTGGTGGAAAAAAAAGAAAAAAGAAGCGAGATGAGTGTGCGTGTGTGGAAGTCGGGGAGGGGGAGGGTGGAGAGGGCAGCGGGCGAGCGAGTAAAAATACCGCCACTCTCGAGCGGCGTCACCTCTCGGCAAACATTTTCGCTATTTATAAATTACAACAACACGGTCAGCGCGGGGGCTGCGACGGCGCCGTCAGGGACCCTCCGCGTACATTATCTACAATTTATTTTTAATAGGCCGTTAGAGGTTTCAGGTTAAGTAGCCATTTTTATGTCCGACATGCCTTTTTGAATCAGATCCAGTTAAGGGATGTCAGTGTGCGTTGCCGGGTCGGCATGTCCGCCCTCGGCGCCCATACCTATACATCCTTCTGCTCGCGCGCGCGTGTGTGAGCGAGTGTGTGTGTGTGAGTGCCGGGGTACATGTACCGCGGGTGGCCGCTGGTGAAAAGGGCTTGTCGGCTGGGGCTGCACGCAGGGGCAGACCGGAGTCGCGGGCGATGGCGGTCAGGGCGGCGGGGAGGGGAGGGGAGGGTAGGTGGCTGTTAAAAAATAATCGCGCCACCGGCGGCGGCCGCACCGCGGCGCCACCTGCGCGTAATGGCTCGAATTACCCGTGAGTTGTGCGCCGGCGCGCGCGCTCCGCACTACTACATGTTAGGGCCATTTAATTTTCATTGCCGCGCGTGTAACCACGGTGTTTTCGGTTGCAGTCCTTTTTGTCCGGCTTTGCTCCTTTTTTTCCCTCTTCTCTCTCTCTCTCTCTCGCTCTTTTTTTTTTTTTTTTTTTACCCACCACTGATTTTGCTCCCTCCGCCCCTCCGCGGTGCTGTCCGGCCTGTTCGCTTTATTTTGGCCTCCTGTGGCCGGCTGGCTTTTTCTACAAGCTGCCTCCGCCTGGCATCGTGTTATGTCAGCGGCGGGCACACGCTGCCCCATCACTGCCGCAGAGCAGAGCTGGTCAGCTGGCGGGTCACGTGTGTGGCACAGTGAGGTGGCGTGGGCAAATGAAGGTCGCTGTTTTGAGTAATTTTCCCCCGAATGCCTGGGGTTCCCTCCATGGTTATTGGGACGATTTGTGGGTCTCAGTGATCCACTGAGCTATGTTACGGGAGTCGTGTTCCTGACATTGTCACCCGTGCCAGAGTGGTCAGTTGGTGGCATTCCAGACAAAATAAATCCTCCTAGAGGGTTCACTTCTTGGGAGTATGTTAGTGGCAATAACAGGGGCCCTCAACTATGCATAAGTCAGGCTTCTTCTTCTTCCTTGCCCAACTCTTCGTTTTTTTTTTTTTTTCCTTCCAGAACGACAAAACGGTATTAGGTTTCGAAGCCTGAGGATGTGTTTCATTTCCCTTTTGCTTTACCGCTTTTCTATCTCTCATGGTCAAAGGTTGACAAAGGATCCAAGAAGCGTGAACTGAATTTTGATGAATGAATCACATCTTGAAGAATTCAAAGCAGCTCGGTCAACTAACCTTGAAACCTTCCGGTCTCCTCTATATCTCTTTTGTTACAAAACAACCGTCTCCTCCACATCTCATTTGTCACTCAAACTTCTCTTCAACTATAACCTATGAAACCCTCCCTTAAGATTTCTATCTCTTGCTTAGTAATAACAAATGAAATCTTCCCTTTGAAATTAATTCTCTTTCTCAATCTTCGCATACAAATTTAAATGCTGCTTATTAAAAGTGATTATCTGATTATTTCGACGAAACATAGGATGTGTCGTCGTCGTGGCCCTCAGTCGTTACCTGCAATAACCCAAAACTGTTCCTTACCTTTTTTACTGTTACTGGATCGCCATCTGACTGCTACATCGAACTACGACATGAATATGCTTACTCTGTTTTACTATAATCTATTAGCTGCTGTTGGGCTTTCATAATAAGTGGCTGTATTTATTACCAAAGCTGACGTTATTCTTTAATAGCAAAGCTGACTTTATTCTTTAATTAATATGACTGAAGTTAGGTAATTCATAGTTAAACTTTTTCTTGACAACAATAAAATTTTACGAAGTTTTACGTTGATGGATTTTGGGATGGATTATAATGAGAAATGCAGTATTGCTGGCAAAAATTAATTATATTCTGAATGAAATGATTTTAAAAACGTTCAAATGGGACTTACTTTTTACAATAATCTTACAACTAGCAAGGCGCAAACATACCTTCAGCAGGCTTGAGTTTCTCAAAAAAAAAAAAAAAAAAAAAAAAATAATTCAATAATATTAGTTCCTCTTACGATAATAGCTGGCTGATGTCTCTGCACATCCGTTTATAATATCTTGTAAATCATAGCTGGTGGCTGGCAGGCACACCGCTCCTCTCAACCTCTCGCTTCAGACCTGCTGCTGACTCGCTTCCCATCTCGCTTACTACTGACTTCCTACGAACGTTAAAGTGCTGTCTCCGCTGTCAACAACGCTTTCTGGTGCAGACAATCCCTGCTACCATTACAAAATGTATCAATGCGCGGTCTTTCCCGCTCTTTTCTTAAAATGTATCCATACGCTGTCTCTCCCGCCCTTTTTAAAATTATACCAATGTGCGGTCTCTCTTGCCAACAATACTTTGGTGCAGACATTCCCTGCTACCTTAATTATTTCCAACATGACAAATATTAATTATCCGTACTTAATCCTATTAATAAAATATAAACATCTCTCATAAATTGTGGTTTGACAATAGACAGTAGAAATATACACATCTTACAACCCTACTCTCACGTCCAAGAAGACGTGAGTCGCTTGACGCTTGCTCACTCCATGACGTACAGTGACTGTACGTTATGTAGCAAATGGGAGAGGATGAAAGAGAGTTTTTCGGCGCCTTTAAATAACCAGAGCCTATCGGCTAATCGAGATAAGCACGAAGCAAAATTTTAGTCATACAAATAAAGGTTGAGCAGGTGGCTGGTAACCAACTCTCGGAAAAGAGACATTACGGTTAGTACCTCAAGGAGCCTTGGAAACAGGATGGTGTCAAAGGTAAACGACAATGCTATGGAACAGGACAAAACCCAGGGCACACCTTAGCTTGGTGGAATATTCCAGACTGCCGTCCTTAAATGATGTTTACGATGGACAACTAATCGGGAATAATCTCAGTTACTAGGGAAAAACTTACCGGTATTACAAAGTTGCCCTAGAAGCGTCCCGTTGCAGTTACCATCATATCTGTGGAGGCATCTTTCGTATCCCCATGTCCTCATTAAGCATTCCTTTCTGCGAGGGCTACTCGGAAAGTAAGGTCCGATCGGTCGTGAAATGGAAACCACAATTAAAATCAAAAATGTTCTATCTTCAGCAGTTACCTACAGCTTCCAGCCACTTCTCTACATAGTCGCAGCTCAGACTTAGCCATTTGTCGTAGCTTTGATACAAGTTCTCAATACCCTGGCGTATTGTCGCTCTGCGCGGACCTCGCTGCTCCTGCGTCCCCAACCGAACTCCGCACTCACACCACACGTAAGAAGCACGAGGTCGCCCCAAAGATAGGGCAGCAGAACTACATATCGATAAGCGCCGCTGCTGCCACTAGCGGACAGGCTACGCTAACGAAACCGAGTGGCGCCAGTGAACACGAGAAGAAGACAAACAACGCAACCATGCCAACTAAACGATATGGTCTGGCAGAAATCTACACACGGCACCAACGCGAGCCGCATCACGGCTCAGAGACATTTTGCGTACCTCTGGGAAGTGGGAAGATCGCTGGTGTCAACGTCCACCGCAGAACGATCACCTAATTCAAAACCCAACGACGAAGGTTGCAGCGTTTGATCTTTCCCATCGAGAATCGTTGAAACTCGTTCACATCCTAACAGGAAAAGGGAGAAGTGGCCACTTCTCGAAGAATTTGAGTTATTCTCATGGTGCTTCGTATCACTGTGGCACGGAGGAACACACTGGTAAAAACACTCTGGGGAAAACTCCCCACACCACGCTTTTAATGGTGATCTGAAGGACTTGCATCAAATACTCCGAGTGCTGCGATCAAGCTGTCAAATTCAAAAATTAACCTATAAATTAATTGTGTATGTACATGCAGAAGTTCCGATATAGGATGCGATAAATTATTCAATTAGGCGAGTTTAATTGTTTGCTAGCACGTCCAGGTGTGGTTGGAAGAACATGGCGGTATAGTTTGAACGTATCGGACTGTCAGACACAATCGTAGGCCTCTGGGATGGAGAGGGAGGACTGCCGTTCGTTCCACTCTAGGTATAGGACCGACATGAAGAAGTTTATCATTTGGGGAGAAGTTGTGGTGTCACCGCCAGACACCACACTTGCTAGGTGGTAGCCTTTAAATCGGCCGCGGTCCGGTAGTATACGTCGGACCCGCGTGTCGCCACTATGAGTGATTGCAGACCGAGCGCCGCCACACGGCAGGTCTAGAGAGACTTCCAAGCACTCGCCCCAGTTGTACAGCCGACTTTGCTAGCGATGGTTCACTGACTAATCACGCTCTCATTTGCCGAGACGATAGTTAGCATAGCCTTCAGCTACGTCATTTACTACGACCTAGCAAGGCGCCATTATCATTTGCTATTTATCTTGTGATGCATGTTCCGTCAGACCGATGTTCACCAATTATGGATTAAAGTTAAGTATTCCAGAAGCTACGTACTATTTTTGCTACTATAAGACCTTGACCTGTTCCAGACCTCACGCCAGCCTGCGTGAGCTTAACGCGTGCCCTTCGGCCTCCCGTCCTTGTGGATTGGCTGTCTTGCCAGTCCACAAAAGAAGTCAGGACGGAAGACACACTGGGTGGTAGGTGGATGTTATCCACCATGCTTGCAAGTGTAAGGTTGCCCCACTTCCTCAGCCCTGTGTGCCTTGGAAGACCTCTGTTGTGAAGCCATAGCGGAACTGTATCAGAACATCAGTACGGACATTATGATGCTCCAGTTTTACGAAAGTGCGATTTATTTAATTTTGAAACAAAAGATGTTTCGGAAAAACATGGACCCATTATGAAATTTTTAAAAGTATACGTTATTTTTGGCCGTGCCTAGAGCCGTACTAATTTTAAGCATTTCATAACGACATCATTTCTTCCCGAAATATGCTCCGGTCAGCTGGTCTAAGGAAATGCTCCAAACATTCGACCGACGATATTCGAAATCAGTATACAACGTATTAAGAGATAAGAGGAGGTACAACCTGCAAGCTTCCGTACGAGCCGAACACTAAACCGCAAACAAAAAACTGGTTCAACTGGCTCTGAGCACTATGGGACTTAACATCTGTGGTCATCAGTCCCCTAGAACTTAGAACTACTTAAACCGGACTAACCTAAGGACATCACACACATCCATGCCCGACGCAGGATTCGAACCTGCGACCGTAGCGGTCACGCGGTTCCGGACTGAAGCGCCTAGAACCGCAAGGCCACACCGGCCGGCCAAAATCGCAAACAGCTCTTGACTATTCCAAGATGAAGCGAAGACAATGCAAGTGGCTCGTCCGTGGATCACTTCCAACGAAATGGCCGCTTGGTTCTTTGGTTAACTCGACTCGTAAGGACCATTGCTTCAGAGGATCGAAAAACACATTGTCGAATTGGATACAACAATATGTTTGCCACAAGCCATCCACAAAATCGGGAAGAATTGCCGAAAGGGCGTCATTCTTCTTCGTGACCATGCAAACACGTAAACCAAGTGATCATTTTACGGAGAAAAACACACAGTTCATTACGTGCACCTCCAAATTAATCACCTAACGACTGTAACACAAAAGCAAATAAACATGGGGACAGCCAATTGTCGTCGGGTGCTGCAGTTGCGCTGAAAAATGATTGCAGGCCAGATGCCGGAGATGGAAGCGGCCACCTTGTCTTGGGGAAGGCGGAGGGACTGAGGGGTCTGTAAGAGACACAGTATAAAGGTTGGGTGGAAGGTGACACTTCAGATTCCACTGTCGGGGCAGCACCAAGCTAGAAACGTTGGCTGCCCGGGGGCAAAGGCAACGGGCCAGCAACCTCGGGAGCCTAAAAATACTGGAGTCTGACAAAAAATGGAATCGACGAATTGCAGTCCCGTGTATCAAATGTGTATGTCCTTTTTTCCCAAATTTATTTGACTTCGGTACATTAATCAGGCCATAGTCGCAGTAAATTACAGAAAGTTTACATGACTAGTTTCGCTGAAGCTCAGTCACCGTCATCAAATGTAGCAACTATGGAATAAGTCTGCTGTTAAGTATGAGAACCTAAGAGATAACTAACATGTCACCACAACACCTTTGTTATGGGAAAAATGCTGTGAATTTATTATGTTAAATTAAACCTCGTTATGCAGTAATGTCGTATTTACTCGTAGTATAAAACTAATTCCGCAATTCAGGCAATATAGGGAAAAGAGGGTCTGCCTCCCATGAAGTCATTTGGAAATATTATTTACTTTTTCAAAGTGGCAGTTAAATTAGAAGCAGCATAGACGCATGCTCAGGCCCCTGATTAGCTTCGCAAACATCACTGCACGAGCCCGTCTGGACACGATAAGACTTGAACCATGAGCCGACGAACATATTTGATTACAGTGAGGCACAACATTGGTCAGATATTCTTTACTAGTTATCTTGCTTCATTGGCATTGGTTTTTACCTCTTTTTAGTTTTGGTTTAAATAATTACTATAAGATGTAAAAAATGCTTCGGAAGAGAAAAAAAATAATGTGCTATAGTTGGGATGTGACTATAGAAAAAAAAAAACATCCTGCATTAGCTTTGTTAATTCCGGTTTGGAAATCCACTGGTGACCTTGGTGCTTTTATTAGTTCCTGCTGATGTTGCACATACTGTATGCGGAGTGTTGGACGTATCTGCTGTGCGACAGGGCACAGGGGTGAAGGTCTAGGTGGTGGTCTATTGTGCTAGAGGAATATAAAGCAGATCTCGGTCCACGGTATTCTGCAGGTTAGGGAATCTGTGTGTGCAAGCGCAGCACAATAGCTTCTTAAACTCCTAATGTCATAAGTAACTTATACTACCGCACGACTTCTGTTTGTTCCCTTGTGTCAAAGAAAATACGTGCAGACAATGATTTTCATTGCGTCAGGATGCTGTTCCATCCTTCCAAGCAATATCGTTGAAGTAGCAACATGTGAGAGAAAAATTATTTCCGTAATTGCTTCGAACATCAGAGGTGTTTTGACAGACAATAAAACGACTTGTAACAGAAAAATGTTTATGTGATCGTATCTGTAAAAATTTACAAGGCAGCTCACTTCCATGCGTGTATGTGCCAAAATCGCTACCAATGCGATAAAAAGCCAATGCTCTAGACGAGAGAAATGGAAAAAAAGCACTGATGAACATTTATAAGCTGGCTGGAGGGAGTGCAACACGTATCCCTCAACTAAAAATGTGAGCTATGTTTAGCTTTCGTAGATAATGTCACTCAGTTGTAGCCGCGTAAGTGAATGAACCCTCCCACAAGGTAACCAACGATAAACTAGAACTGCTTGGTTGTTAAAACCTGTACGTCAGACGGACTCTCGAAATCGAACCCTAATACGCGGTATACAGCTTCAAACTATGCGTAATTGTTTTCGAGAACGAAAACATCTTCTACAAACGTCAGCATGAATTCTCTATACAGAAATTTTGCGAAACTCAGCTCGCTCCGTTTCTCCATCAAATCCCAGTGCCTTAGGTAAAGGCGCTCAAGTTGATGCTCTTTGCCTTGACTTCCAGAAGGCATTAAATGTCGTTCCGAGTTGTCGTTTAGTGGATCAGATGTGCTCTTGCCAAATAGCGGAAAAGATTTGTAACCGGATTCGGGACTTCCTCCTAGACGGGATTAAATTGTTGGATGTGAAGATAATTTCTGAACTATCAGAGACTGTATTTCAGGACCGTTGATGTTTGCAATATAAGGGGTGTCCACAATTAAAGACCAAACGCTGTAGAAAGAGAACCGGTGTGCTGAATGGTGTCAAATTTCTGCATCATATTAGTGGCGCGGGGAGAATTGAAACGGAGAAAAAATTAAAGAAATTTTGCCCATAAACTGTAAGAGCCTTAACGTAAATGACAGATGAATCGCAACATGACAGCTGTGGTTCGAGATTATATTACACCATCTGTACATTGAATGTGCGTGCCTTGGACAGCCTACAGTGTGGCTCTGTTAATTAGGTAAGTCAATCCACCACGGAAAGGTCGCACCACACTGGATGACAAAAATCAGTTTTTAATTGTACTCAGGCTGAAATCCGTATAAAAAGAAAAATTTAATCGGTTTTTAATTGCTCCCGCGCGCAAAACCGCTTAAAAAGCAAAATGACGTCGGTTTCTGACTGTCGTGAGACGGGCGCAATACATGTCCAATATACTGTCCAACGTTTTCTGACACAAACTGAAAACGAGAAACAGATCAGAGTGTCCGGGGGATGGGGGTGGGGTGTCACGTCCAGAATGCGTTGCACAATATGTGCCTTCAAAAGGTTCAAATGACTCTGAGCACTATGGGACTTAACATCTGAGGTCATCAGTCGCCTAGAACTTATAACTACGTAAACCGAACTAACCTAAGGACATCACACACATCCATGCCCGAGTCAGGATTCGAACCTGCGACCGTAGCGGTCGCGCGGTTCCAGACTGAAGCGCCTAGAACCGTTCGGTCACACCGGCCGGCCATGTGCGCCTTCAATTCAGCTGTGTTATTCAGTTGCGTTCGTAACTAGAGCACTGAACACAACATCTCTTAGATAGCCCCACAGCCAGCCGTCATAGAGGTTATGATCGATGATTTGGATGTCCAGGCTGTAGGAAAATGGCTGTACAGCAGCGGCTTCACTGGCTATGCAATGTGCGGAGAAGCGCCATCTCGCATAAAAATAATCCTACCCACACACGCACGCTGTAGAAGGGTTGGAAAGACATCGATGCCCAGAAGATTCTCATGCCTTTACCAGTGACGGTACAGGTAACAGGACCCTCAGGACGCATCGCCTCGAAATGATGAATACTGCCCTGCGATAAACGGTGCCGTTAACCCGCACCACACAGTCACCTTTGCGCGAATGAAGTGCTACGGTTGATGTGCATGCGGATTTTCAGTTGCCCATATTCTGCTGTTCAGCGTACTGACATGCATAGGCGGATAGTCGTCTTCGGTTCATTAGTAGAATTTTGGGAAGATGTGGTTCATCTGTAAAGTAGACCGCTTATAAAACACTAATACGACCTATTCTTGAGTACTGCTCGAGCGTTTGGGATCCCTATCAGGTCGGATTGAGGGAGGACATAGAAGCAATTCAGAGGCGGGCTGCTAGATTTGTTACTGGCAGGTGGCAACAAAACGACTATTCACGTTGGTGTGTAGAATATATGAGTCTGGCGACATACCATCTGACTTTCCGAAAAGCATCATCCACACAATTCCGAAGACGGCAAGAGGTGACAAGTGCGAGAATTATCGCACAATCAGCTTAACAGCTCATGCATCGAAGCTGCTTACAAGAATAATATACAGAAGAATGAAAAAGAAAATTGAGAATGCGCTAGGTGACGATCAGTATGGCTTTAGGAAAAGTATAGGGACGAGAGAGGCAATTCTGACGTTACGACTAATAATGGAAGCAAGGCTAAAGAAAAATCAGGACACTTTTATAGGATTTGTCGACCTGGAAAAAGCGTTCGACAATATAATATGGTGCAAGCTGTTCGAGATTCTGAAAAAAGTAGGGGTAAGCTATAGGGAGAGACGGGTCATATACAATATGTACAACAACCATGAGGGAATAATAAGAGTGGACGATCAAGAACGAAGTGCTCGTATTAAGAAGGGTGTAAGACAAGGCTGTAGCCTTTCGCCCTTACTCTTCAATCTGTTCATCGAGGAAGCAATGATGGAAATAAAAGAACGGTTCAGGAGTGGAATTAAAATACAAGGTGAAAGGAAATCAATGATACGATTCGCTGATGACATTGCTATCCTGAGTGAAAGTGAAGAAGAATTAAATTATCTGCTGAACGTAATGAACAGTCTAATGAGTACACAGTATGGTTTGAGAGTAAATCGGAGAAAGACGAAGGTAATGAGAAGTAGTAGAAATGAGAGCAGCGAGAAACTTAACATCAGGATTGATGGTCACGAAGTCAGTGAAGTTGAGGAATTCTGCTACCTAGGCAGTAAAATAACCAATGACGGACGGAGCAAGGAGGACATCAAAAGCAGACTCGCTATGGCAAAAAAGGCATTTCTGGCCAAGAGAAGTCTACTAATATCAAATACCAGCCTTAATTTGAGGAATAAATTTCTGAGGATGTACGTCTGGAGTACAGCATTGCATGGTAGTGGAACATGGACTGTGGGAAAACCGGAACAGAAGAGAATCGAAGCATTTGAGATGTGGTGCTATAGACGAATGTTGAAAATTAGGTGGACTGATAAGGTAAGGAATGAGGAGGTTCTACGCAGAATCGGAGAGGAAAGGAATATGTCGAAAACACTGATAAGGAGATGGGACAGGATGATAGGACATCTGCTAAGACATGAGGGAATGACTGCCATGGTACTAGAGGGAGCTGTAGAGGGCAAAAACTGTAGAGGGAGACAGAGATTGGAATACGTGAAGCAAATAATTGAGGACGTAGGTTGCAAGTGCTACTCTGAGATGAAGAGTTTAGCACGGGAAAGGAATTCGTGGCGGGCCGGATCAAACCAGTCAGTAGACTGATGACCAAAAAGAAAAAAGAAAGGTTTGATCATCTCGCGAGTGTCACGGAAATGCTTCAGAAACTCGGGTGGGAGTCTCTGGAGGAAAGGAGGTGTTCTTTCCGTGAATCGCTACTGAGGGAATATAGAGAAACAGCATTTGAGGCTGACTGCAGTACAATTTTACTGTCGCCAACTTATATTTCGCGGAAAGACCACAAAGATAAGATAAGAGAGATTAGGGCTCATACAGAGGCATATAGGCAGTCATTTTTCCCTCGTTCTGTTTGAGAGTGGAACAGGGAGAGAAGACGCTAGTAGTGGTACGAGGTACCCTCCGCCACGCACCGTATGGTGGATTGCGGAGTATGTATGTAGCTGTAGATGTAGATGTAAATGAGATGAAAAGACCCTTTTTCTGTCCACAGAACGTTCCATGACCATTTACTCTCCATCCCAATGCAAGCACTAAATTCCAGAGCAAAAGTTTGTCTCTTGCTGGCAGGTCAGCACGAAGCAACTCCTGAACATGGGCGATTTTGTACGGGTAGAAATGCGGAATGATTTCTAGGATTTTATGCACCGTGGTCGCGGGCATGTCCAGAGTTCGAGCAACTCCTCGTGGACTGCATTTTTGCACACCACCATTCGGCCCCTCTTGCAAATCTTTTGCCACATGATCGACAGGCGTCATATCAACTGATTCCCTCCCTCTGCCGGACTGCACTTCGAAAGAACCTGTCATTTCGAACATTGTAACCATTTACTTCAAACCCTTAGTTGACATCGGATCACTGCCCCTTTTTTCATACCCTTGACAATCCGGAACAGTTGAAAGTCGAAATCACCTAATAAAATAAACTGTACGAAAAGCGGATATCACGATAAGATTGATTGGAAGACGCGGGAAATGTGGCTTACGAAAAGCTATTACGACCGCATGGTGCACCACGGAGAGGGTTACTGTCGAAACTCTCAGGGTGTGCGTTGCAAGAATTGTGGGGCAACACGTTTCTTCCTCCCACGTAAGTGCCGTAAAGTGATCACGATGCAAAAATCTGAGGTTTATGGGCAGTCATTCTTTCCACGCACTATTAGCGAACAGAACAGCGGAACGGGGAAAAGCCAATAGTGCCGAAAGTACCCTCCATCACACACGTTGAGTTGGTGTGCATAGCAGAGATGTAACAGGCTGCGAAGTGATTAGTCCACTGGAACTCGCATCCGTACGTATATGGCTTCAAAATTCTGTCTGGACATTCATAATTATATTTATCCTCATCATTATCATCATCATCATCATCATCATCACTTAAGACCGATTATGCCTTTCAGCGTTCAGTCTGGAGCATAGCCCCCCCTTATAAAATTCCCCCATGATCCCCTATTCAGTGCTAACATTGGTGCCTCTTCTGATGTTAAACCTATTACTTCAAAATCATTCTTAACCGAATCCAGGTACCTTCTCCTTGGTCTGCCCCGACTCCTCCTACCCTCTACTGCTGAACCCATGAGTCTCTTGGGTAACCTTGCTTCTCCCATGCGTGTAACATGACCCCACCATCTAAGCCTGTTCGCCCTGACTGCTACATCTGTAGAGTTCATTCCCAGTTTTTCTTTGATTTCCTCATTGTGGACACTCTCCTGCCATTGTTCCCATCTACTAGTACCTGCAATCATCCTAGCTGCTTTCATATCCGTAACATCAACCTTATTGATAAGGTAACCTGAATCCACCCAGCCTTCGCTCCCATACAACTAAGTTGGTCGAAATATTGAACGGTGCACAGATAACTTAAATCTATTATCGTGAATTCTGGGATGATTCCTGCGAGACGATCACTGATGGTCACTTCCCCTTACCCGAGCTTGTGCTCCGTTTGTGAGGAATTCTTCGACGGGAAGAAGAACCATACCCTTCCCCCTTCGTTGTGCACATCACCAGATTACTTAGACAATACGCTTTCGTTAACGAAGACGATAATGTGTTTACAAGAAAGTGAAGCTCATTCATTTTCTTTAACTATCACTGATACAGTACCACAGTTGCCCTAACGTGCTCGTTCGTGTTGCTACATTGGCACTTACGTCACTGGTTTTGGACTTTTTAAAGACAGAGAAGTACAGGTAAAATCAGAAGATTTGCTTGAGGCCGTTAAAAAATTTGTGCGCACGTTGCAAGCTTCGGTTTGCGATACAACTTCTGCCTACATATTTTATTCTGAAGTCGTGAATGCTTTTTTTTTTTTGTACTAGTTATTTGTAATTTTGTTTCTACATTTCTTTGAAGTTCATTTCTTGAGTGCTTACCTGTTCTGATCAAAACCTCTTTCGCACTGCTTGTGTCACTTCTTTGTTAGAATCTATATATCATTTGCCTTTACTAGTGCCAGAAGAGCCATGAAATAGTAAAATTTTATTAATCCTTGCTTTTTTTCAGTTCAGGATATTGTGCCACTAAAGTAATTGAATTTCTCATATTTCATTTCTAGACTTAATATCTTTTGGAAACGTAGGGCGTATACTAGGAGGTTCATGGTTTAAATTAATCCATTGCCTAATCGAGACATGAAGTTTGCACTGGAGAGCGGGTTACATAAATTTCAGACACAAATTGAACGAATTATCTTTATTAATGTTCATTTGCATTTGAGACTGGCAGACAATATTCCTGTAATATTATAGAAAATAAGAGTGATGATGAAGAGATTCGTTCCCAATTATTTAGCAGCTGCATGAAAAACTAATTCACCGTGATAATGCTTTTAATGTACATTAGTAGGAAATATTTCGCATGTACTCTCCCACTGAGTCCAGCTACACTGTTCAATAGTTACAGTTGACGGATTTTAAGGTGAGACCTAAAGATAGTGTTAAGTCCCGTGATATATTGAGTTTCTTCAGAGGCGACGCGGTCACGTCGAAGATGTACTTTCGTGAAATAGGATAAATATTTTTTTTCTTTATTGTTATTTCATTGTCCAGGCTCCATGGGGGGGGGGGGGGGGGGGGAGGTTGTCAGCTGTACAATAAACCCGCACTTCAGCCAGTTACTAAGAAACAAAAAAGTGAGACATTAAAATGAATTTAAAACTTCTTAAAGGTGAAAATAAAATGGAAGTTTTTGTATATAAGAGAGACAGAACTTCTAGCATTTGTAGTTAAAAACAATAATAATTGGTAGGGGCCATGTCGTAGTTTCTTTGGGAGGGTTTGTGGTGGGTGTGTAGGTGTGGGGTTGGTGATATACACTGGTAAAGGCGTGGCACCGTACAAGGGTTAGGAACTAGAGGGTAACTATAGGATTACTGGTGTCGAGTTTGCAGGTGGTGTAGACTGTCTGGGTGTGCCATTGTGATTTAGAAGCGGAGGGAATTTGATGAGGTGGTAGAGGATCTTTAGGGGGAAGGTAAACGGATGCGGAAAGCGAGGCGGAGTTGCGTTCCAGGATCTAGAGGTGTTTTTGGAACTTTAGTGGGTCGGAGATCCATGGAACATTCGCGTAGCAGAGGATGGCTGAGATCAAGGTTTCGTAGCTGTGGAGGAAAGTGGAGGGATGCAGACCCAAGTTCTAGCAGTTAGTAATTTTAATCTGTTGTGGACTTTTGTTGGATGGCTTTTAGGTAAGGATTCCACCCTAGAAACTAGTCGCCTGTTGCTCCAAGATATTTTAGTGTATTAGTTACCCGAATGAGAGGGAAAGTGCGGGTGGTGTATCCTATAGTTATTGCCTAGGTTTTGCAAGAGTTGATCCTGAGAAGCCACTGGTTACAGCAGGAGGTAAACTGATTGAGGTGAATATGGAGGGATCGTTTTGTTTTCTGGTGTTTAGGATGTAGAGAGCGAAGAAAGTGGTTTCATTAAATCCCTTTGCAACGCCCTGTTTTATACTGGTGTGTGAGTGGGGTATATCAAAAGAGAGTAGACGAAGTCTGTGGTACTTGCATTTGTGTTCTTACGTAACAAACTTATTTATTTAACCTGATCAGATTAGGGCCATCAGGCCCTCTCTTACATCCGACCAGTGTTCCACACATGCAGCATTTAACACATCAGAGTTACATCATGACAATAGTTTAAATGAGAAAATTAGATTACTCTAGTGACAATATGAATAAAGAGTAATGACTAAGAGCTAATGAAGTAAATGCTGGCAGTATTTTTACAACAGGTGTTATACATACAAATTGTGATAAAAGCAATAATAATAACAGTAAAAAAATCAAATAATAATGATAAACATGAGAAAAATTGGCAATAGTAATGAAGATTTGTGCACATGTACATTAATATCTTGGTGTGTAAAGTAGATGTTTACTAATATAGAGAGTTTTGGGGAAGGGAGATTTAAGGAGGGGGAAAGAGAGAAGTAAAGAGGTGAAGTGCATTCATGTACAGAGGAAGGCATTACTGTTGCTAAAGTAGATACGTCATTGACTGATTTTTGAAGCCGGACATGTTTTTAAGTTCTCTAACATAACGAGGGAGGTTATTCCAGAGTCGGGTTCCCGCTACTGTAATGGACTTGGAGAAGGTGACTGAGCGATGCAGTGGAACAGAGAGGATTTTATTATGATGGGAACGTGGGTTTCTGTCATGTTGTTCCGACATGAGCGTTAAGGACGAGGAGATACATGAGAGACAGTGTACATTTATAAGGCAGTAGATGAGACAGAGTGTATGGAAATCTTTGCGTTTGTCTGCACGCAGCCAGGACAATTTTGCATCTGCTGGTGAAACGTGATCAAAAAGTCGAACGTCACAGATATATCGGACGCAGGCATTCATGACCAGTTCCAGACGTCGCGAATTTTCCTGAGAGAGGCCTTGTAGGATATTATCGCTGTAGTCAATGATTGGGCCTATTTGCGAATCACTAAACTTGTGGTAAAGAAATCTTCTGCATCGTAGAAACGACAGCATTCAGCGCTTCGCGTCGTACTTCCCTGCCAGCGCTTCGCCCTTTTCGCAGAAGACGTGCGCCCGACAACGGCGCAGCGGGCGCTGCTGCTGCGGCGAGGCGCCGCCACCGCTCCCCGCGGCCGTTGCGGGAACTAGCAAGTGACCAGTAGCGGCGTGCGCTGAGGCCCGCCTCCGCCCACGAGCGGTGGCGGCGGCGGTGGCGGCGGCCAAGGAAGCGGCGCGGGCGGGCGAAGGAGGAAACGAGAGCCGGGCGGTGGCGGAGTATTGATTCCGGCCCGGCCGGGTCTCGGCTGCGTCTCAGCCGCTGCCAGCAGCAGCAGCGGAGCTCGCTTTCACTGCCGCCGGCCACGTGTGCGCCTCGCCTTGCCTTGACGCTCCCTGGCGGCAACCTACCCGCGGGCCAAACACGTGCCACCGCCACACTTCCTCCCAATACACATTAACGTCCTTTTGTACGGTGGAAGTCTCGAGAACATCCGATCTCGTCTCACAGTTTCGACTGGCACAAAGCGTGTGTTATCGCACAGTCCCCCACGGGGACATGCTACGTCTCCCATTTCTTTCTTTTCTATTTTCTTTCTTTTTATTCTGACGCTAATATCAGAGGCGTTCAATAGGTTATGCAACACTTTTCTTTCTCGGCCAAGTCCAGTTGAAAAAATGCTGAATTTGTTCTGGGACAGCAAGAAATATTGCTGCTTCAGCCTCTATTGTTTCATGAGGTTCTGATAGGTAGTGGCTCTATAAAATGGTTCAAATGGCTCTGAGCACTATGGGACTTAACTTCTGAGGTCATCAGTCCCCTAGAACTTAGAACTAATTAAACCTAACTAACCTAAGGATATCACAAACATCCATGCCCGAGGCAGGATTCGAACCTGCGACCGTAGCGGTAGCGGCTCTATAAGCAGCCTTAAAAATGCGTTCTGTAACGGAGATGCGTTCAGACAGAGAGCTGTCATTGTGCTTCTTTTGGCCGAAACCCAGAGCATTGCACATATTCATAGGCGCTTGCAGAACGCTTATGGAGATATCACAGAGAACAAAAGCACATAGAGTCGTTGGGCGAGAAGTCTCAGCATTGCAGCAAGGTCGCACAAACCTGTCCGGTATCCCGCGTGTCGCACACAGCTGTGACTCCTACGGTGTTGGAACGTGATGACACACTCATTATAGGTGATGGACAAATTACACTCAACCACCTACATCTACATCTACATGGATACTCTGCAAATCACATTTAAGTGCCTGGAAGAGAGTTCATCGAACCACCTTCACAATTCTCTATTATTTCAATCTCGTATAGCGCGCGGAAAGAATGAACACCTATATCTTTCCGTACGAGCTCTGATTTCACTTATTTTTATCGTGGTGATCGTTCCTCTTTATGTAGGTCGCTGTCAATAAAATATTTTCGCATTCGGAGGAGAAAGTTGTTGTTTGGAATTTCGTGAGAAGATACCGTCGCAATGAAAAACGCCTTTCTTTTAATGATTTCTGTTAAGTCCCGTAGTGCTCAGAGCCATTTGAACCATTTTTAATGATTTCCAGCCCAAATCCTGTATCATTTCTATGACACTCTCTCCCATATTTCGCGATAATACAAAACGTGCTGCCTTTCGTTGAACTTTTTCGATTAACTCCGTCAGTCCTATCTGGTAAGGATCCCACACCACGCAGCGTAGTGTAGGCAGTCCCCTTTCTAAGCGTCTTGCCAGTAAAACGCAGGCTTTGGATGACATATTCTGTGTGTTCTTTCCCGTTTACGTTGTTCGTAATTGTAATACCTAGGTATTTAGGAGCAGAACTGGACGTATTTGTTGGTAGTGCTGACACACTCGTCCGCCAAGTTGGCATACCAAAAGATGTACTACCCTCTGGAAACTGAAGAAACGTTTTCATGTTTTCGTTGCCACAAAAATGCAAAGGGACTGCTCCTTTCCCATGACAACGTAGGTCCTGGCCCAAGTCGGCACAGCCGAGAGGAGCTCACAAAATTTCAAGGTAGTGCTCTTCCGCATCCATCCTACAGCGCGGAACTCGCATCTTGCGATTTCCATCTGTTGGCTTAGTGAAGGGTGCACTCCGCGGGATGTAGTACGTGGACGATGGCGAAGTTATTGATGAAGCAAGATGTAGGTTCCGAAGTCGGCCAGTAAAGTGGCATACACTTCCTCCAAGTAAGGTAACGTAACGGAAATCATGTTGAAAAATAGAGTTTTGTTACCAAAGAAGTGGGAAGTAATATGGTGTACTGGAATTCTAAATTAAACCAACCTGCTTTAGAAAGAAATGATGCATTACTTGCTGAACACCTTTTGTTGTCTTCGCTCTTTGCTCACACAAAGTTACGAGCCCTACAGACAGGGGACGTCAAACTGATTCCATATTTGTAGATTTCCAGAAGGTTTTTATGATCGTACTCCCCAAGAGGCTTCTCATGAGATTGCGGGCGTATTGCGTATCGTCTCAGTTGTGCCATTGGATTCGTGGTTTCCTGTCAGAAAAGACAGGCGGCAATTGACGAGGTCACGGAGTAAAACGGAAGTGCTGTCTGTTGTTTCCAAAGGACACGTACCCCTTGTAGGCCCTAGGTGCTTTTTAATCTGCAGGGTGTCCATAACACTACACAAAGAGGTCCACTACTCATAATGACGTCAAATTTGAGCAGTGTACTATTGAAACAGGGAAAACCGTTATGGAAAAAAAAATTGACTAAAATTTGACCGATAGGTGGCTCTGTAAGCGTCAGCATAAGCACATCAATAGACGTACGGCACACGGCTGCTCCTGGCTTCTCGTCCGACACGCTCTACTTGACTGTCTTCTAGAAGGATTTTGAGCTGCTGGTAACTCTCTTATACTAAAACGATGACTGTGACCCAGCAGCCCAGTAGAAGTTCCAGACAGTCAAGGGTATGAAAAAAGATACTGGTCCGATGTCTGCTAAGGATGTGAAGGAAATGTTTATAAAATTCGAAATGACAGGCCGTTTTGAAGTGCAATATAGTAGAGGGAGGAAAGCACCTGGTCCGATGTCTGTCGAAGATTTGGTGACAGCATTACAGGAGGGATCAGGCGGTAGTGAGCAAGCATGCAGTGCATAGCGAACTGCTCGAACGTTGGACATGCCAGCGAGCAGGCTGCATAAAATCCTACAAAACATCCCATATTGCTATCCATACAAAATCATCCACGTCCAGGAACTGCTTGCTGCTGATTTGCCAGAAATACAGACGTTCGCTCTGGATTATCTTACTTGCATGTGCGTGTACAATGAAAGGACATGGTAGATGTTCAAATGCCTGTAACCACTAAGGGACTTAACTTCGCAGGTCATCAGTCCCCTAGACTTAGAACTACTTAAACCTAACTAACCTAAGGACTTCACACACATCCATGCCCGCGGCAGGATTCGAATCTGCGACTGTAGCAGCACCGCGGTTCCGGACTGAGGCGCCTAGAACCGCTCGGCCACGGAGGCCGGTGACATGAAAGATTCTATGCTCATATGAAGCCCATTTCCATCTGAAGGGCACGTCAATATGCAGAATTGCAGAATACGAGAAACGGAAAACCCACAGACACTTCAACTGGTGCCTCTTTATTGTGCAAAGATGGCGGTTGGGTGCGGACTGACTGCATCGTTTATCGTAGGGCCGTAATTTTTCGAATATGTGAGTCCTGGGAGTCCTGTTACCTATACCGTCACGGGTGATCTCTATGATAATCTTACGCGCACCAACGTCATTCCAACCAACAGATCTTAATCCGTGTGACTTCTGGCTGTGAGTTTATCTGAAAGATATTGTGTTCCCTCCTTCAGTTGAAGGCAAGCCTTGCTGAACACATTCTGAACGTGCCCTGCGGGACACTCTGATGTGTGAGGAATATGCTGTTTCTCGATTTCTACTTGTGACAGAAAACAGTGGACAGCATATTGAACATGTCTTGCACCAGTTTCACGGCACTTAAAAACGACGTTATTTTTTGTGCGATTTTTGGCCAAAGGACAATAAAAAACCGATGTCATTTTTCGTTTTGTGCAGTTTTTGGCCTCAGGATAGCTAAAAACCAAATTTTCCCATCTCAAATTGCTGCATGTTTGAAAGATCACTTGTGCACATTATTTGTTGAGGATCGGCTGCTAAGCCGCCACTTTCGTTGTGGTAGGGGTCTCATTTCTCCAGACTTTGGTTTGTGCGGGTATTGGTTGTGGAGTTACCTGAAGTTGCAAGACTACCGCTATAGTCCGACCTCATTAGGGATGTCAAAAGACTTCATCCGACGGCATTTTCCAACCACACCTACTGATGTGCTATGCAGTGCTTTTCACAACACTTCCCTTGACGACTGGTATTGCTGATGAATGGCGGTCTACGTGACGAGAATTTCTTAAAGAGGATCTCGTCTTTGATAAAAATCAGTTGCTATGATAGTTATTGCTTTTGTTTCATTGAAGCGCCATATGGTCATTTTTCTCACTTTTTTGGTTTCAATAAACACCACGTCGTTTCAAGCACGTTTGTCAGTTTTCATCTCCTTACCTACATTGTTAGGTGAGGTACAGAATTTTCACACTGATCAGCCAGAACATTTTGACCACCTACGTAATATCCGGTACGTCCACCTTTGGCACGGATAACAGCGGCGACGCTTCGTGGCATCGAAGCAACGAGGCCTTGGTAGGTCGCTGGAGGTCTTGGCACCACACCTACACGGACAAGTCAGCTAATTCCCGTAAATTCCGGGGAGGGGGGCGATTAACTCTAACGCCACGTTCAATCGTATCCAAGATGTGGTCGATCAGGTTCTGATCTGGAGAGGTAGGGGGCCAACATATCAGTTGGAACTCACCATAATGTTCCTCAAACAACTCCATCGCACTCCGGACCTTGTAAAGTTGCGCATTAACTCGCTGAGATATACCACTGCCTCCAGGACATAATGATTGTCATGAAGGGGTGTATTTGTTCTTGGGCGTCATGGTGCCTTACACGAGCACCACTCTACCAGTGGATGCCCACTTGAATGTTCCCCAGGGCCCAATGGAACTACAGCCAGCTTGTCTGCGTCCAGTAGTACAGGTGTCCAAGAGCTGTTCCCCTTGGAGACGACGGAATCACGCCCTCCCATCGGCGGCTTCATCAGACCATGCAACGCTCTTACAATGCGCCAACATCCAGTGCCGATGGCCACGTGCCCATTCAAGTAGAAGTTGCCGATGTCGTGTTAACATTGCATGCATGTGTCGTCGGATGCGGAGGTCCATTGTTATGAGTGCATTATATATAAATTGGAGGTGGAGGGGAGAGAAAGGATACGAAAGGGAAGGGATTATTGATGTCAGCTGTATCGGAACATGACGTACCTGCCTAGCAAACGTAATATCCCTGGCTCTAATCCCAGTCCAGCACACATTTTCACTCGTCACTGTTGATTCCGCTTAATGTCCCGATGCAGCCGACATCAGTAATCCCTTTCGTTTCCTTTTCTTTTTCTCCCCTCCACCTTCAATTTACATGTAATGTGTCACAGGTGCGGATTTCACGTGGTGTCTGTTCTTGCGGACATGTGCGGAAGAACAGACACCACGCATCCCTATAAGTGTTCGATGCCCTGTGTGTTCAGACACACTTGTACCCTGCGTAGCATTAAAGTCTGATGTTACTTCCGCCACAGTTCGCCACCTGTTCTGTTTTACATCTCTAATGGGGGCTGTCCGCCCAACCCCACGACGTCTGGACGTTGTTTCGCCATTGTTTCTCCACGTGTTGAAGACATTCACCGCAGCACTCCTCGAACACCGTACAAGTCATGCAGTTTCCGAAACGCTCGTGCCGAGCCTCAGGGTCATCACAATCTACCCTCTGTCAAACTCAGATACATCTCGCGTCTTCCCCACTCTACACATGGGCAGCACTGTCACTGATGCTACATGTACCGTGCGTGTTTGTATCAGTAGTAGGTCTGTAGTCATAATGTTCGGGCTGACTGCTGTGATGTTAACGAACGTTTGAGTCACCCTGTATATATTTAATATTTGGGGTGTGTCTGGCTTTGTAGTACATTTACCCAGGTGTTTGACTTGTTCACTTGTTACCTATTTTGTAACATTGGACGAGCTTGCAAATGATCTAAATAAATACGTTAAAGTATTACCAGTAAGCAAAATTATGTGGTATCATGCAAAAGGGAGATAAACATACAAGAAAATTCAGAAGAATTAGCAATAACCAAGTGATATAGTGGCTAATGATCGGAAAATTCGGTCCATTTCGGGACTGTTGCAAAGGCAGTGTGCTACCATCAACTTTTTTTTCTTTTTTTTTTGTCATCACTCTTCTGACCGGTTTGATGTGGCCCTCCACGAATTCCTCTCCTGTGCTAACCTTTTCATCTCACAGTACACTTGCAAGCTACGTCCTTATTTATTTGCTGGATGTATTCCAATCTCTGTCTTCCGTTACAGTTTTTGCCCTCTACAGCTCCCTCTAGTACCATGAAAATCACTCCCTCATGTCTTAACAGATGTCCCATCATCCTGTCCCTTCTCCTTAGCAGTGGTTTCCACATGTTCCTTTCCTCTCCGATTCTGCGCATAACCTCCTCATTCCTTAACCTATCAGTCCACCTAATTTTCAACATTCGTCTGTAGCACCACATCTCAAAAGCTTCGATTCTCTTCTGTTCCGGTTTTCCCACAGTCCATGTTTCACTACCATACAATGCCGTACTCCAGACGTACATTCTCAGCAACTTCATCCTCAAATGAAGGTCGGTATTTGACGTTAGTAGGCTTCTCTTGGCCTGGAATGCCCTTTTTGTCATTGCTAGTCTGCTTTTGATGTCCTCCTTGCTCCGTCCGTCATTGGTTATTTTACTGCCTAGGTAGCAGAATTCCTTAACTTCATTGACTTCGTGACCATCAATCCTGATGTTAAGTTTCTCACTGTTCTCATTTCTACTACTTCTCATTACCTTCATCTTTCTTCGATTTACTCTCAATCCATTTTCATTGGACTGTTGATTCCGTTAAGCAGAACATGTAATTCTCCTTCACTTTCACTCAAGATAGCAATGTCATCAGGGAATCGTATCATTGATATCCTTTCACCTTGAATTTAAGTTCCGCTCCTGAGCGTTTGTTTTATTTCCATCATTGGTTCTTCGATATACAGACTGAACAGTAGGGGTGAAAGGCTACATCTTTGTCTTACACCCTTTTTAATACGAGCACTTCGTTCTTGGTCGACCACTCTTATTGTTCCCTCTTGTCTGTTATATATATTGTGTATGACCCGTCACTCACTATGGTTTACCCCTACTTTTTTCAGAATTTCGAACATTTTGCACCATTTTACATCGCCGAACGCTTTTTCCAGTTCGACAAATCCTATGAACGTGTCTTGATTTTTCTTTAGTCTTGCTTCCATTATTAACCGCACCCGCAGAATTGATTCTCTCGTGCCTTTACCTTTTCTAAAGCCATACAGATCGTCATCTAGCGCATCCTTAATTTTCTGTTCCATTCTTCTGTATATTATTTTTGTAATCAACTTCGGTGCATGAGCTGTTAAGCTGATTGTGCGATAATTCTCGCACTTGTCAGCTCTTGCCGTCTTCGGAATTGTGTAGATGATGCTTTTCCGAAAGTCAGGTGGTATGTGCCCAGACTCATACATTCTACACACCAACGTGAATAGTCGTTTTGTTGCGACTTCCCCCAATGATTTTAGAAATTCTGATGGAATGTTATCCATCCTCTCTGCCTTATTTGATCTTAAGGCCTCCAAGGCTCTTTTAAATTCGGATTCTAGCACTGGATCCCCTAACTCTTCTAAACCCACTCTTGTTTCTTCTTTTATCACGTCAAACAGATCTTCCTCCTCATAGAGGTTTTCAATGTATTCTTTCCAAATATCCGCTGTCTCCTCTGCATTTAACAGTATAATTCCCGTTGCACTCTTAATGTCATCAACCTTGCTTTTAATACCACCGAAGGTTGTTTTGACTTTCTGTATACCGAGTCTGTCTCTCGACAATCATTTCCTTTTCTATGTCTTCACATTTTTCCTGCAGCCATTTTGTCTTAGCTACTGCACTTCCTATTATTTTCATTCCTCAGCGACTTGTATTTCTGTATTCCCGAGTTTCCCGGAACTTTTTTGTACTTCCTCCTTTCATCGATCAATTGAAGTATTTCTTCTGTTACCCATGGTTTCTTCGCAGGGATATTCTTTGTAGCTATGTTTTCCTTCCCAACGTGTGTTATGGTATTTCTTAGAGATGTCCATTCCTCTTCAACTGTACTGCCTACTGAGCTATTCCTTATCGCTGTATCTATAGCCTTAGAGAACTTCAACTGTATCTCGTCATTCCTTAGTACATCCATATCCCACTTCTTTTCGTATCGATTCTTCCTGACCAGTGTTTTAAACTTCAGCCTATTCTTCATCACTACTATAATGTGATCTGAGTCTATATCTGCTTCTGGGTCCACCTTACAATCCAGTATCTGATTTCGGAATCTTTAACTGAACATGACGTAATCTAACTGAAATCTTCCCCTATCACCCTGCCTTTTCCAAGTATACCTCCTCCTCTTGTGATTCTGGGACAGAGAATTCGCTATTTCTAGCTGAAATTTATAACAGAACTCAATTAGTCTTTCTCCTCCCTCATTCCTTGTCATTCCCCTGTAGCCTTTTCTTCTACTCCTTCCCCTACAACTGCATTCCAGTCCCCCATTACTATTAGATTTTCATCCCCCTTACATACTGTATTACCCTTTCAATATCCTCATCCACTTTCTCTATCTCTTCATATTGAGCTTGCGACGTCGACATGTATAGCTGAACTATCATTGTCGATGTTGGTTTGCTGTCGATTCTGATAAGAACAACCCTGTCACTGAACTGTTCGCAGTAACACACTCTCTGCCCTACGTTCCTAATTATAAGGAACCTTACTCCCGTTATACCATTTTCTACTGCTGTCGATATTACCCTATACTCATCTGACCAGAAAGCCGTTGCATTTCCCTTTTCAGATTCTCTAGTTTCCTTACCACATTCAAGCTTCTGACATTCCATAGCTGCTGTCGATATTACTCTATACTCATCTGACCGAAAAGCCTTTGTATTTCCCTATTCAGATTCTCTACTTTCCTTACCACACTGAAGCTTCTGACATTCCACCCCCCGACTCGTAGAACGTTATCCTTCCATTGATTAGTCAGTCTTTTTCTCATGGTAACCTCCCCCTTGGCAGTCCCCTCCCGGAGATCCGAATCGGGGACTATTCCAGAATCTTTTGGCAATTACAGGCCACATGTCCTGTGGATACGCATTAAGTGTCTTTAATGCAGTGGTATCCAGTGCCTTCTGTATCTGCATGCCGTTGATCATTGCTGATTCTTCCGCCTTTAGGGGCAGTTTCCCACCGCTAGATGGAACTGCCCGACCGCTACGGTCGCAGGCTCGAATCCTGCCTCGGGCATGTATGTGTGTGTGATGTCCTTAGGTTGGTTAGGTTTAAGTAGTTCTAAGTTCTAGGGGACTGATGAGCTCAGACGTTAAGTCCCATAGTGCTCAGAGCCATTTGAACCATTTTTGAACCACCGCTAGAACAAAAGAGTGCCCTGAACCTCTGTCCGCTCCTCCGCCCTCTTTGACAAGGCCGTTGGCAGCATGAGGGTGACTTCTTATGCCGGATGTCTTCGGCAGCCAAAGCGGATTATTATACAAAATTTAAGCAGTGGCCGGATTCGAACCCGGGACCGACGACGTTTTGATTATGCAAATATTTGCAGTGTCATTAAAACAAAATTAACTAGAATACGAGTATACAGTGCTATGAAATGCGGTTGTCACAGAAATAAAAAACTGTCACATCTGAACTGTGACACCTGATGCAAAGAAACTGAATGTCACTTATTTTGCTCTTCAAAACTAAGAGCCTAATTTATTACAGTTACAAAATGGAAATTCTTATGATGTTTGCGAAAAGTCTATATCACATACACGGCCCCTACGAAGGGAATCTGTCTGTAGTGGCTATGTAACGACGTTCTACCCCTACAGTTGAGCACGTGACTCGGGTGGCACTGTATTTTGATGAAACAAACACCGTCCAGTGCATCTCAGTGTTCACTCCAGAGATCTTTCTGTTCTATGTTCTAGGTCAAAGATGTTAGTAATCGAACTAAGTTAAAGATGTTGGTAGAGAAAGCGGCAGAGAATGGACTAAAGATAACAAGTGATGCAAACGCGTTGTCGACTGCTCGAATGTGAATGTTCGCTCGAGGACACTTATTTTTACTATGAGCTTGAACAGTGTGACAGAACACACACACTTTTCTATTTGAAATAACAGCTTGTAATGCAGTACGGAGCGCGAGGCGCTAACCAAACAGCTGATAACACGGTTAACGTAAACACGCTGAGTAATACTGTTTATTGAACCTGAATACAGAGCGCATACGAACACTGAAAGAATAGTGCACGTTCAGGGAATTCTACAATGATTATTGATCCACAGACATATAAAAGAACCTGTAAAGTACTTGGACGACGAAGGTACTGATCGTAGAGAGTTCCTGGGAAGTTATAGAAATATAGACAACTTTTATAAGTGCTAGAATTGTCATTTCTTCGTGGAATCTCACACACACATGTGGACCACTCACACTCCTATATTTGCCGTGCTCATCTTTGAAATCAACATCTACGACTAGTGACAAATGGAATAAGGTGGTGTCCCTGTGATTACGCTCAAAGTGAAACAGAAGTATCATAGTATTTCCCTTTGTAGCTGAAATCAAGCAGTGATTTTAATGACTGGGTGACCTATTACATTAGCATTACACGTGTTGCACTAAAATTGACTTAATTTCTAGGTCATTACAGTAGTTGTCGTTTTATCAATGAAATACTGCACTTTCGGCTGCTGTTTTCACCTCTTACATGCAAAAGACGCACTTTTTTCAGTAAAATACCTTTGTTTATTACACTGTGGAACATCTGGTTCGCAGTTTCTGAAATAATGCAAGACGGCATGTCAGTTTCGTTGGAAATATTGCTCTTCCAGATGATTCCTGGTGCAAAACGTATGTTACGCTATCGTCAGAAAAAAACATACGCTGTTATTCATCTCATTGGGATTTTACACAATTACGGTGATACCCAGTGCAAATACAGAAAAAAGTATTAAGATATAAATCAGAAAATATCGGAAAACACTGAGTACTTTTAAAACCATTGTAGTGATTCAAATAATATTAACATTTTGCCGTTTCATGATCTTCCAACTATCGCACCTCTTACCTTGAGCCAGTACTTCAATGCCTTGATATCGAAAATTATATTAGTAAAATTTTAGCCCTTTAGAAACAAAATTGCCATTGGAATGAAGTATTACTACCCTCGAAACACATTTCGGAGTAATGGTAAGTTGCATATGATTTCACCAATACAATCAAGAAGTCTTGACTATAAACGCTACAGGAAAGAAAAATAAACGCTTCTTCCATAAGCTGCCTGCTACCGGTATCCTCAACTGAGAGCACCATAACTACAACACTCATGTTGTGGATTTCAAGGAGCATAACAGCCTTCAGATTCGCAGGAAAGAGTTATTGTCGGTAACATACATTGACTATGAAAGTCACGTGACCAATGTGACTAAGGTGACTAACGTGAGGTGTCGGTTTGTCCGTAAAGTTTCTACTTGAACATATTCACCATACAAATGTACCGTGGATTTTATATACGTGTTTCGTAAGTATTGTAGTAATTTTCATTCGATATCTACAATTAACTCGGCTTAAAGCTTTGAAGAGATAAACCCAGGAATGTTTCGCTTATTTGCGACGTATTTTACAGCTCAGGTGTCGCTTTTTTGCTATCGGAAAAGAAGGGATGGCAACCACTCTCTTTAGGCTATGTACTTAATTTTCTCATATTTCTGAATCCTTCTTGTAATAGGTTATGCTGTGACGGCATCACGAAATGCCTTTCTAGTACATTAAAGTGAAAGTGTCCTGAACAACGTGGAATTCACAGCTATAACAGGCTGGAAACAGGTGATTTATCAAATGGTTCAAATGGCTCTGAGCACTATGGGACTTAACTACTGAGGTCATCAGTCCCCTAGAACTTAGAACTACTTAAACCTAACTAACCAAAGGACATCACACACATCCATGCCCGAGGCAGGATTCGAACCTGCGACCGTAGCGGTCACGCGGGGTGATTTATCGCGCTTTAACATGTTTTAAGAATTTTATTCTTCCGTTTTTACTTTCTGGTAAATTCTTTGTTGTTCTAAGAGAAATTAAAATATTAATCATTCATAGTCATTCATTGTGTGCTAGAAACAACGTGACTTCTGTAAAATAAGTACAGTTGTTTGGAAAACTGAATAGTAAGAAGGAAAGGACTGACACTGTCATGTGTTAAAGTTGTGAACATTGTTCGAAATGCGTATATGTTCAACCGATTGACTGACAACACACTTCCACTCTACCAAATTTAGCCTACTTTTTTCTCACACTCGGAAAGCTATAATGTGACGTAAGTTAGCACTACCATTTTATGCTCGCATAACGTTGTGGCTTGGTATTAATCAACACATAAAGCAACTGTTACTAGTTCTGTAATTATTACCTGTGGAAAGCAACTTCTGCTCAGTCCGGAACCGCGCGACTGCTACGGTCGCAGGTTCGAATCCTCCCTCGGGCATGGATGTGCGTGATGTCCTTAGGTTAGTTAGGTTTAAGTAGTTCTAAGTTCTAGGGGACTGATGACCACAGATGTTAAGTCCCATAGTGCTCAGAACCATTTGAACCATTTGATTTGAAAGCAACTTCTCCTTTGATAATTTGCGACTCGTATCAATTTCAGATACATTTCAGAAACATTGCTGTTACACATAAATCTGTGAAAACGAGGAAAATGTGTGGAACATTAAAAATTTCGTTCTTAACGCAAAATGTAAACAATAGCTTCCATGTCATCACTTTAACGTTTCGACTTGATGTTGTCGCCATGCGCAGTTCGCTGTGCTTACTCTATAGGGCCACCCTCGATGGATATATCAAAAGATACAACATTCACACTCTGATACTCTAGAATTTAAAATCCTTCACCCATTATTGATTTCAGACAGAGCTGCCAAAAACAGATAATTTTCGTTTCCACCTGTAACTACTCATGGTAGCTTTCTTTAATTTTCAGTAATTATTGCTTGCCAAATCGAGTCCATCACTGTAAAATTACACACCTTACGGAGTTCTGATAGATTAATCTATAGTTGTCCGACATTTTTCCCAATCAAGACCGACGCTTCAACGTATTTCTGTAATTCGCGCTGGTGATTAGTAACACGATTTTTACTTTTATATAAGAAAAAATAAAATGGTATACCAATGATTCTAAGAGCTGTAATACTTAAACAGTGCGGTACCCTGTGATGTCATATTTACATATTTTCATCAAAACTTAGTACGATATCTTGACTTACCCTCTTTAGACGAAATCACCCATCAGGAGAGAGCATTAGACTCTGTTCAACTTAAAGTATCCATTAAAGTGGTACAACAGAGTGGAGTAGTGTTGTTAACCGTCAGGGATTTTCTCCGCCTCGTGATGATTGGGTGTTGTGTGCTGTCCTTAGGTTAGTTAGGTTTAAGTAGTTCTAAGTTCTAGGGGACTGATGACCACAGCAGTTAAGTCCCATAGTGCTCAGAGCCATTTGAACCATTTTTTGTTGTTAACCATAAAATCTCAAGCACGAAACTGATCCATTTATTGCCTTGAAATAAAACATCATATATAACCAGTAAAAATTTCAAAACAAATTATCACACTCAAAATGTAGGAGCTACACAAATTTTCAGCCACCATGAAGCTTTTGCAGAGCAGGATAACGTGACTAAACGTTACACATTATCTCCTTTGTAAATGATTTCATGAAAGCTACAGCATACTGTAGGGTCTCTTCCAGAGAGGAGTCAATTCATTGTTATTAAACAGAAGCGGTTGCGATTGTTGTCAGTGTTGAGAATTCAAGAAAGTCTGTTCGTTCTGAGGAAACTATCAGACGGGCAATAAAGTGACTTTGAGGCAGCAACGAAAGAAAGTAAGGCAGAATTCTGAAACAGCAATAATTGTCGAAAGTAATTGTCAGCTGTAATGGTGACGAGATGTATAAGTTAACACACAGTGGCAGATAGTAATTCAGTTGTACTTTAACCATTCTCAATTGCCACGACTATTAGGCTGAATTTGCAAGCTTACTACTTTCCTTTATAATCTGGACTTAATAAAAATGGCGAAGGTACTGTTAATCAGAACACAAGGATAAGTTGTGATCTAAATGACAATAGATTTATTCATTCTTAACATCACAAGACAAAAATATAACTAAAGAACCATCACACAAACTTTTTCATTTGACAAACGCTTTCACTAACATCGGGTCTGTGGTGGACGAACTGATCAGCTGGGGATCGACACACGACACTAACCAGAACACTAATCACTTTATCTGACTTCACATATGTGAATCCGGGTTATGGCATGAAAACTACGTCACCATCAAGCATGTAGAGGGTGATTCAAAAAGAATACCACAACTTTAGGAATTTAAAACTCTGCAACGACAAAAGGCAGAGCTAAGCACTATCTGTCGGCGAATTAAGGGAGCTATAAAGTTTCATTTAGTTGTACATTTGTTCGCCATTTCAGCCAATAAAGTTTTTGGTCCCTTTTTCTTCGAAGGTGCTACTGTAACTGGACTACAGTATCTGGAGATGTTAGAGAATTGGCTGTTCCCTCAGCTCGAACAAGAAGCACAACAATTCATATTTCAGCAGGATGGAGCGCCACCACGTTGGCACTTATCTGTCCGTAACTACCTGAACGTCAACTACCCGAGGCGATGGATCGGCCGCCAGGCAGCCCGTGACAGAGCACGTCATCAGTGGCCTTCAAGAAGCCCTGATCTTACCCCCTGCGATTTTTTCTTATGGGGGTATGTTAAGGATATGGTGTTTCGGCCACCTCTCCCAGCCACCATTGATGATTTGAAACGAGAAATAACAGCAGCTATCCAAACTGTTACGCCTGATATGCCACAGAGAGTGTGGAACGAGTTGGAGTATCGGGTTGATATTGCTCGTGTGTCTGGAGGGGGCCATATCGAACATCTCTGAACTTGTTTTTGAGTGAAAAAAAACCTTTTTTAAATACTCTTTGTAATGATGTATAACAGAAGGTTATATTATGTTTCTTTCATTAAATTCACATTTTTAAAGTTGTGGTATTCTTTTTGAATCACCCTGTATATATTTTACAATTACAAAAAAAAGAAAAAAATATGGTTTTAAAGAAAATGGTTCAAATGGCTCTGAGCACTATGGAACTTAACATCTGAGGTCATCAGTCTCCTAGAACTTAGAACTACTTAAACCTAACTAACCTAAGGACATCACACAGATCCATGCCAGAGGCAACATTCGAAACTGCGACCGAGCGGTCGCGCGGTTCCAGTCTGTAGTGCCTAGAACCGTTCGGTCATCCCGACCGGCTCACTATGAGCAGCGCACTGCTTTTGATGGTCCTGCAAGCTTGGACAATAGTTATTACAACAGCATCCAATTTCAATGTTGGTTGCAGGGGTATTGCTGTACCTAAGTTACGAGGGATAATGAACAACACGAGAACTTCCTCTCCTTACAGCGGGACTCTGATGTGCACTGTATTATCATATCATGTTATCAAGTTCCGCCAGTGTTATGTCGTTGAAGCCATCTTTGAAGGCTCTTTCCAGTGCTCCAAGAAGGGTGCATAAATACCACGACAAAAACCGAATTGGTCAGCTATAAACCTGAGTACTTAATATATTATTCTCTATAGCGTAGTGAAAACCGAACCTGGATGTGTTTACTCCTTTTGGATACGTTTTAGTTGCTTCTCTGTGTGTGGTAGCGGACGGGAAAGTGCTTTGTGGTGACACATTTAGTGCAAATGCTGCCATTTTCCACTGAATGATTCACTGTAAGATTTACAGTGCATCTATTCACTATTCTGCTCTTTCCAAGATGTGTTACCGTCGTATGTGGTCTATGTTTTCCAAATAATTGGTATCGAAATTTACAGATGTTATTGTTAGTAAAGGTGCTGAGACATAAGATTATTCAAGGTCAAAGAAGACACTTAACTGCATGAAACAAAAAGTTTCAAATGTTATCGTTGCTGAAGATGATGAGGCATAAGATTATTCAAGGGCAAAGAAGACACTTAACTGCAGGACACGTAGGGTTTATCCATTATCAGATTTTTATGCATATATCTCACAGTGGAGTCACGTGCTCACGGGATGGATCAAACAGGGCCTACTGCATTGTGGATGTGATCATCAAGATTGCGAAACAACAAAAACGCCCTACACTAAATTTCTCTGCTGAACAAACAGGTAACTATTATGAACTGCTTTTCCTTAGAAGCAAGGGCAGTAACGGTTAGAGGCCTGGTGAGAGAAAGGCGCTCATCATTTCTAACAAATCAATGTTCTGTAGGGATAAGCAAACTCGAATCAAGACGTGAGGAACATAATCGATAAATCACACATATCTTTATCAGTAGGTGAATAGAATAGTAAATACAGGATGTTCCAAAATCATTTTTACAACTTTGATCATATATATTTCAGAAATGGGGATAGTTAAAAAGGCGCTGTTTGCAGTTAAGTGTTAAAACACACCCAGAGATTTAGAAACCGTTTAGCTGAGTTCAATGTGACCACCATCTGCAACCCTCAGTACATCTATGTGATATTCCAGTTCCTTCCGTGTCGGCTCTAGCATGTCCTCAACAGAGTGTGCATTTGCTGATCTGATGTGAATTCGAAATTTCTGTAAGTCCTATACAGGGGTCTGGCACACACAATCTTTCAAAAAGCCTCAAAGAAGGAAATATAATGAGTTAGCTTCTGGAGACCTTGGGGGCCAGGAAATTTGTCCTTGTGTAGTAATTCAGCGACCTGGAAAGGTGTTTTCCGGAACCTTCCTAAAGACCAAGGTCCAGTGAGGGGAGACATCATTTTGCTGCAGCATGATGCCACGTTGCAGTTCTTCGACCTGTGGATATGTAAACTGTTCCAACACATTTAGGTAAATAGCCAAGGTTATTCACGCCTCTTCAAACGTACCACCACACAATTCCACAGGTTCACCTCTGGAAAATTTCTTTTTGGAAATCTGTGATAAGATTTTACTGCTTAGATCATCGTCCCTAAGCTTCCAAACTACTTAATCTAACGTAAACTAACTTACGCTATGGACAACAAACACACCCATGCCCGAGGCAGGACTCGAATCTCCGACAGGGGATGCCACGAGAACCGTGACAAGAAGCGTCAGACCACGCGGCTACCCCGTGCGACAACCTCTGGACTGACAAGCACGATATCCATGTAAAAGTGGGTCTTCTTAGTGACCCATATCCCCAGATTGTATCGGTTTATCTTCCTGGACACATCAAAAAAGTCTTCGTCCGCGACCCTCATCTTTTTCAGGTCGCCTTGGTCATCGTCGATGCGACTCAGGATCTCAAATGTAAATTCCCTCTGTTTAGGCCTGTCATCAGGTTGAAGCGCATGCAGAAGCTGCACCATGTAGGCATGATGCTTCCGTCAGTGTAGCTAATCGTAGCTGGAACTGTCGAGACTCTTGATGGATTGGTTTGACTGGACTCCGGATAAATATCTGTTGCACCTGTTCTGCATCTGCATCTGCATCACTCGTGCTCGGAAGTCCAGAACTCGTCCTCTTCATGACACTTCCGGATTCCTTAAACCACGAGTACCATTGTATGATGATGGGGACGTGACGTTGGTGTGCTTCAGCAACGTGTCCGCTAGTTCCACTGGACCTTGACGTCATATTTGCTCTCTATCGACCATTCCGCGTGCTGTGCCATCTGCTGAGAACGGCCTCTTTCGTCAGTACCTAACATTACAACAAAGCAGAAAAATAACTTTAGGTGTGTGAACATTATGCCGCAAACCTCAACTTTCTATCTTCTTGGATTTGTAAATATCATTTGGGACTCACGCATTTTTTCAGTGTAATACCTTGAAGCATACTTCATGCAAATCCGATCCTAGTCGCAATGGCAGGTACACTGAAGTGCGAACAAACCACTAGCAGTTGACCTGAATCAATATGTAATCCAGAGTCTGAATACTTTTTTTTTTTTTAACGTAAGTAACATCAGCAAAATTTGATATAGTTAGGACAGTCAATACAAGAAAAAAGAAAAAGGAGTAGATATGAAAAGATACAAAAATTGTCAGAGGGTATGGAGTAACGACGAACACCTAGGAGAAAAAGGGTACTGGGAAGTCCAAAACCTGAGCGTCATGGAACAGTGGTGGAATCAAAGTGCTTCTTCGTAACCAAATGCCAAGGACTGAATAATAAATTATGTAAAATAAATATATTTGAGATAAATGCTAAGACGAAAATTTTGGATCCATTAACAAGAATAGATGCCTTCAATTCAAGAAATGATCAATGGTGATAGACTACCAAAATATTCCTTGAAGTATCTCTGTAACAAAAAGTAACTACGCGCTGCGTCTGTAAAAATAACTAAAATTGAAAATACGCAGTATAAAACTAGAAGAGGTTGCAAAAATAAATGTTTTCAGGAGAAAGGTGTTGAAATTGAAATTTCGGTGTTGACGTAGTAAGAGGTGTGAAGTGATCAAAGGAAAGGAACACAAGAGGTAGTGGAAACATGAAATATTATCAGAGGAAAAGGAAGTCGCAAATGTGAAGGATTCAAAATGGGATCGTCGTACCAAGTTGGCCATACTCAAACAAAAAAGAAAGTATTATTGCAGCAATGAAATGCCAGCGGAATGAGTTACAGTGATGGAAACGAAACAAAAAATCTCAATGACTTGAGATATTTCACTCATTCAGCAAAGCAACAGGCATGATAGAGATTGACATTTTTCTTAATTAAAAACTTTCCTTAAAGAAGGTAATGAATGCAGTACAAGTTATAGAGACTGATATTTTATCGAGTAATCAACTAGAAATGAACAGTAGTGCGGCAGAGGCGGTGAGAGAAATCATGAAACATCCGGAAGAATTATAAATGTCCGATACAAAGTTTGCGTAAAGGTAATTTCATTCTTACTTCCAATAACGGGAACGCTCGTTGCGAATTCTTTTATCTCTGTACGCTTACAGTTCACATAATAATGGATTTAAATTTCTGATTTAATGGTAATCCCGAAGAGTTGCAAGTAATTATGAAGAAAAACCGTGCGCGTCAGTATCGGTTATTCCAGGACCGAATTATTGAAATATGAAACTGAAAATGTACATTCCCGCATTTTTTGCATTATTGAATACAGAAGAAAGACCACGGTACTGATAGAATCCGCCTGCCCTCTTGACCACGGAATTTTGTTCCGCTGGCGTACGCAATTCCCCTATTGTCTTGAAACAAATTGTTCTACCCGTCCACGATTTATTTTGCTTTAAAACTCGTAACCCCAGAGAGTATTTAATTCTTTTAAAGTACTGCACTTGTGAGGCTATAAAGTATTTGTCACTGGAAAATTGCTCATATGCATCCCTACCAAAGATCTGAACAAAAGAGGTAAATAAAAACAGTACCGCAAAAATAGTTATAAAATTCATATACATTCGTTTCAAAAGCAATCATTTCTTACAATGTATGGGGTAAAATATTGAGTTATAATGAGAATTAGATACAGCACTGATTTCAGTATTTCCTTGTAACCGCTGTTATAGGACTAAAAAAGCGAAATGTGTCAGCTGTTACGGAGCAAAAGAGCAAAATGCTTGATGAAACAACTTCATATCGCTGGAAATGTAAAGCGCGTTTCCACATCTTCGCCCAGTCGCAGCCAGGTATAGTAATTAATTTTGTCGTTCCGTTTCGGTTGTTAATAGATATCTTTGAGCTGCATATTAATCTGTGGCCGCCCTCTTGTTTCTACGTACACAGTTTCACTTTAAGCAACAAATTGTAGGTACCTACTAAAACTAAAATTTTCATTCACAACAGAAACCGATAAAAGGACGTCATAATCTGTGTGTCTTCACTATCTCAATCGATATACCACAAATAAAAAATTCGAAACAGCTCTTCAGCAGAGTGGCATAAGCTACATGTATTATCAAAATTTAAGTTAAAAGTTTTCAGAGGTGGTAGAAAAGGGAGGAAAGGAAGTGACTTATAAATGATTCTTTCCCCTTTTTTATTTTTTTTTAAGAGGGAGAGGAAAAATAATGTAAATATGTGTCACGCGACAAATAATCGTCGAGATGTGGGTGATTCTGTCCTATGCATCCATGATAGCCACTGGCACAACAGGAGCTCCTCAGTATGGTTGCCATTTATTCCTCAGCCCCGCTTCTACCTGAAGAAGTCAGGAACTCGTGAGAAGGCACCATGTTGCCTTCAGTTTTATACACATGCATGAGACACACGATCCTCCTATGTGTGCACGTGATCAGTTGGTTTGGAAAACAGTACCGTCTGAAAACCTCCAACTTCCTCTCTAAATTTAATCGGAGTACAAAGCTAGTGTGACTTCAGTATCCTGTGTTGTTGGACCGATTATTGATAAAACACGAAGATGGAATTGAATTCCATAGCCGCGACGAAAATGTAAGTAGTTGTTCTGTTTCCGCCTCCCGCCTCAAGCAGAAAATTGGTGTCTAAAATAAGTACTAACGATGTATGGTAGAATAAAAACATTAGAAACGAACGCTAGTCCCGTCAACAAAATTTGCGAGATTTTAGTGGGGTGCGGTCTATAGAAATGCAGGTAAAAGTCATTGTTCTGTCACATATTGTGGTTGCAGGATACAAGGTGCAAGTTTCACGCACACACATGTTTTATATGTAATGAAAGCGGTCACAGAGTCTGAACTGTACTAAATGGGGTTTCGTTTTGCAACGGAAGAAACTTACCTTAGCAGAGATCGGAAGTGAAAATCAGGCACCTAACTAACTTTCATCAAGTGTATCCGAAATCGATCAAAAATCTGAGATTTGCGTGATAATAATTTTCTGCCACAGACATTGCAGAGTGAATTGAATGTTTTGGTGGTGTTGGGGGGGGGGGGGGGGGGGAGGGGGGAAGCGCCTGTAGTGGGCACTCGTTGATAAATGTTCTCCGCTACATATATTACGTCAACTCAGCTGACCGAAGCCGACTGCAGGAAAGTATATTTCACAAGTGTGGGATGTCTTAATTGCCATGCAGCCTTGAGCCGCAAGTTTTTCACAAGATCATGTAATTCTTTACAATAGTTTAAATGAGTTTAAAGAAAAGCGGGTACCCACTTAACCCACTTAGGATCGGACAAATTACGTATTCTAAGCCATCCGATTCATCTTATCCACCCACTTCCTCAACCGGGATCCGATCTTGTTCATCTCCGAGCATTCTGCTCAGACTGTGCGCAACGATATTATCACGTGCCTGGTACGTGCCTTACTTTGAATTGGAAAGCCGAAATTCTCACTGCCCATCTAGCGATGGCCCGGTACGCCTCGGTCTTGCCGACGCCGAGCTAAGGGCCTGGTTATCCGTTTCTAACCCAAATGGACGGTGTTCAAGATAGATTCTGAATTTTTCAAATGCAAATAAGAACGCCTGCGCCTCCAGCTCATACACGGAGTACTTCGATTCTAACGGGGAGAGGGCACGTGATGATGCATACACAATAGCACGGCGCCATCCGTCCTTCTGCAATGGACAGCTGCGGCACCTGCGACTGAGGCAGCATTCTGTGCTATGAATTCTTTGTTAAAGTCAGGCATTGCCAACACTGGAGCCTTCATCAAATAGTCTTTCAAAGCCCCAAAATCGGCTTCTTGGACTCGGCCCCACTCGAATTTTCTTCGTCTCTTCCTAACGTCATTTGAGGGAAACGCTAACTGGGCAAAATTGGGTATGAATTTCTGAAAACATCTACCACCACAATATAACGTGCCACTCCTTTCGTATTCTTTAGAGGAAGAAAGGAGTGGACTGCAGCCGTACGGCTTTGATTTACCTTGACCCCTGGCTGAAAACTACGTGTCCTAAAAAGGAAATTTCAAGTTGAATAAACTTCACTCTGGCTGCCTTAACAGAGAACCCAGACTTCCTGAGACACTCCAAAACATCTCTAATATGCTCAAGGTGTTCTACATTCTCATTGAAGATCACTCCTCAAGGTAATGATAAATACATCTCAAATTTAACCCGGAAGATACGTTATCTAGAATTCAATACAGGACTGCAGCACCCGTGGAAAGTCCAAACGGCACTCTGTTGTACTCAAAGATTCCAGCCGGCAACGAAGGAGGTTAATGGAACCTGGTAGTAGGCCTGGTTAAGGTCGAGTGCTATAAAAATCTTGGCATTCTTAATCGAGCCAAAGCACGTATGCAGGTAATGGTATTGATTGCAGGACTATCTTTTTATTCAACGCTCTACTGAGCATACCCCGTCCTGTCCCTCGGGTACCACAAATATGGGACATGCATAGGCTGATCTCGATATCCTAATAACCCGCTCTTTCAGCACATCGTCCACGCACATCTCGACCTGCTTAATACGAGGTAGAGAGAGATGATACGGTAGTCAGTAGGCTCAGTCTTGTATTCCGACCCTTTCACTACAACAGAGCGAACGGTCAGTACACCGCCAAACACAACTGGCGTAATCACCGCGCCTGTCCCGAGGATAGATGACTAAAATCATAGCCGTCCTTATCCCTCCATCGTAACCACTCGAGACTGTTTCTCGGTACCCTTCCCGACCAGTGCTTACAGATCTCATAATGATACACCCTATCAAAGCCAAAAGAGAACTTGTCTCTTCTCCAATCAGGAATGAGACAAACATGTCCGATAAAGTCGGCGCCAAAAATAGCTGAACTGAAAAATTCCGAGCTACCTTCATCTTAATCCCCCATGTGAAATTTTCAACCCGGATTTTAACCATAACTTCCCGTCTGCTCGTAATTAGCTACTCTACACCTCTCTGCTGCGCCAGCAAGCTGGCGAAACGTAACTTCCCGTCTGCTCGTAATTAGCTACTCTACACCTCTCTGCTGCGCCAGCAAGCTGGCGAAACGTACATAAGGCGGCGTGTGCCGAAAACGAATGCTCATTAGTCAAATACAAAGAAATACCCGAATCCAAACGCGATTGACTGGTTCACCATTAAAACTCGCACAAACAAACTGAACACCAGAAGGTTGGTGAAATCCCTAGGCTAGCAGGACAGAGCGGATGAGGTTATATTTGTGGAAAGGGGCCAAAATAAGTTACTGTTAGTGGCACTCAACATATAAACTTTGTTTCTTAAAACAGACAATCACACAAGCAAGAATCAAAAACTCTCAAGGTTTTAATGAAAGACCTTCTTTGATTTAATTTAGATCTACAAATCTTTAACATCATGCGGCGCGTCAGCAACCGTATATGTATAGAAAATAAACAATTTTTTTCAGCCTTCAGTTGCAAGGTAATTTTTACTCGTTTACCTAGGTTTCGATTCCAATAATGGAATTTCTTCGGAACAAAAAATTAAATTATTTTGAGAGCCAAACACTGCGGCGAAACACTTTAAAACAATAAAGACGCATAATCATAAGATTATGTCTGTCGAGATTAAAACCATTAAGGCGAACGTAGACGGAGCTACACCGGCCAGAAATGAAGACCACATAGATGTGGTCCTCATTCCTGGCCGACGCAGCTTCTTCTACGTTCGCCTTAATGGTTTTAATCTCGACAGACATAATCTTATGATTATGCGTCTTCATTGTTTTAATTTTTAATCTGTGACATGGCCAGTGTTTGGCTCTCAAAATAATTTAATTTTTTGTTCTGAAGAAGATTCCATTACTGGAATCGAAACCTAGGTAAACGAGTAAAAATTACCTAGCAACTGAAGGCTGAAAAAAAATTGTTTATTTTTAATTTAGATCGGCTGAGTGCCACATCGAGAATCCAAGGCACAAGGCCTAAGCAAGGATTTGAGGTACAGGAGTTCTTTTGGAGGTTTCACTTCCTTAGAAAAAATTTCTCTTATGTCATCTATCGGCGATGCTTCTCGGTAGCGGACAGTTCCTCGCCAAGTGCCCTTTTACCGCAGATCAGACGAACTTCATTTACTAAATGACGCCGCGCTCTCGGGTGTCCGCCGAATTTTTCCTCGCTCATAATTCGAGCGTTACCAGGATGGCGCGCGGCCTCCACCTCCGGCATTAACAAATCCAGCTGCGTGAAGTTCCTCGGTCTTTCTCCTAAAGCGAGTCTAAACCTATCACTAGGCCATATCTCTTCCAAGAAGTTACCGACAATTTCGTGTTCCTGAAAATCTAAACACAAGCCTGTAACTCATCCCTGACTCATTTCAGATAAATTTTCAATAATTCGTCATGGCCCTGTACCCAAACGTAAATTTTCTCTTTCAGTTGGTGAAGGACACTTGCAGATTTTTCGTCTAAACTCAGAATGGCAACGCACCGCGCATGGGGTTTTTCAAGGTTTGCTCCAAACGGTCTTTAACCATACAACACAGTATCTGATACAGTTGCACGTTACATAAACCAAACATCTTCCCACGATCTGCATTTCTAACAAAAAGTATATATATAATATTACTTGAAAATACAGCTCTTCGGCTGCACAGGTAAAAAAGTTTCAACTTTACCTAGGTTTCAACTGCTCTAAGGCAGCCTACATCAGAAGTAAAAAACTTTTACATTACATAGAGTAATTAGATATGAAATGGTTTAGAGCAACAGTGCTCACGTTAAAGATAAAAATATATTTGTACATTATAAAATTTTCCTAGGAATGCACAACATGATTAAGACGCGCCGCTAAGGGTCGCGTGTGCGGCCGGCACTGTAAGCAGCATCAGACTACAAAAAGTATAGGCACCGCTCAACATCCTCGCTACATACTGACAATACTCCCCCTTGTCGCAACGTTCCTTCTAGCGGGTTTGAGATTCCTTGTTAATAAGGTCACTACCACCCGGCGCTGTTGGGCCGGCCGCTGGTGGCCGTGCGGTTCTAGGCGCTTCAGTCTGGAACCGCGCGACCGCTACGGTCGCAGCTTCGAATCCTGCCTCGGGCATCGATGTGTGTGATGTCCTTAGGTTAGTTAGGTTTAAGTAGTTCTAAGTTCTATGGGACTGATGACCTCCGATGTTAAGTCCCATAGTGCTCAGAGCCATTTTTTGGCCCTGTTGGCACTGCTACCCTGGCTGTCTCAGGATCGCCATTGCAAATACTTAGCCCCTGCATTCTAGCAACTATTTCCTTAACTGAGTCGTGCAGCTGTTCACAGCGCATATCCGCGGGTATGACGCTGCGCAAATCCTGACCTCTCTTAGCACAGTGTACTACACGTGCTCTAAATCTACTCATCCGCGAGCGTGAATACACCCCAGTTTCATAAAAGAACGCTAACGAGCTAAGCTTCGTTAACGCACACAGATTGCTGGTGACGGCGCACCTCACCTGGGTCGGCTGCAAGTGCGCTGTGGTGACGGGCCGATCCACTGCCTCCCTCAGCTGCCGCGCTATCTCGGCGGCGCTCCCGGCAGAGTCACCGCCGCTAATAGACAATTCGTAGGCGAGCTCCTCTTACCGCAATTCAGCGACATCGGGCACCTCTCTCGCAGCCATGCTGATACAATAGCAACAGTAGTATCCGAGAAACCAAGAGAATTCCACCAGCAAAATAAGTCAAAATTGAGCATTACCAATATTTTTAACCCTACTGAATGTAATAACATACGCCACCTACAATCCAGTACAGCCACGCTCTGCTACCAAAGATGTGACGTAGCAATGAAGTGGTGATGCTGGGAATTGCAGACACCCCGATGAACGAAGTTTCATGAATTATTACACACAAATATTTAAACAAACTCAAGAGGTGAACCCCCCAGTTAGCCTTACAAGAGAATCTATAATTTTTTTTAAATACGACTTTTATAATCAATGAGCATGCAAAATCTGAATTTAAAATTTCATTCCCCTTTTTATGTTTAAGAACGGACTAACATTAACACACCAGCTAATGCACCAACGTGACAAACGTACTTGGAATGAGCCAAAATAACTATCAAAATAAGTACTAGGTTCACCTTCCTGCATTTAGAATAAACAATTTTAAAAGGGCCCACAGATAATCTTTTCATAAAAATAAATTCAATCAACTTACATGGCAGACAGAGATCGTACACATCTCACCAGTTAACAAGAAAGGTTTAAATTTACGCACTGAGTTCATCGTCCTGCATTTCAGAATAAATAATATTAAAATGAATACAGTTAATCCTTACACAACATGAAAGTCCGTTACAAATTTGAATTGATAGCTCACACATTAACATTTCCGATGTACAGTCCTCCTCCCGTGCTGGCCGCGGTGGCCGAGCAGTTCTAGGCGCTTCAGTCAGGATACGCGCCACTGCTACGGTCGCATGTTCGAATCCTGCCTCTGGCATGGATGTGTGTGATGTCCTTAGGTTGGTTACATTTAAGTAGTGCTAAATTCTAGGGGACTGATGACCTCAGATGTTAAGTCCCATAGTGCTCAAAGCCATTTGAACCAAGTCCTCCTCCCAAAATGTGAACGACATCTCTTTTTCGACAATACTTAAATGAATAACAGGATACACAGTACTCAACATAATATAATACCTATGGTTCCTGTCACGAGAAGCACGCGTGTCAAAACTACATGGACTCGATACAATAACCACGATGAGCACCAGTAACGTACTTCACTACAACCCAGTCACTCGATCGTGTGAGCAGTAAACAAGCTTTTACAAGATATAACAGCCACACGAGTCCACATAGGCTAACATTTGCAAACGGCCATCTCGACCAACATCACTTTTTTTTATTTGGCTGTTTAACATCGCTAAGAGTCCACAATTCGGCGACCGGCGCTATGCAGCAATGCCAGCGGACTCCGTTCATACAATTCTTCACGCCCACTCGTTCCATCAGCGGCTTGGAACCTCCGTTTGACCGTCCACGTGCTCCATCCAGTCCAACGGATCAGCAAGACAAAGACTGCAGCCACTGTTTATCAGCCGTCTCTGTCGCAGAGGGAAGCCTTTGTCGTCCCACTCCGGAAGGTTCTGCCCGCACGGTGCCAGCAGCACGGACCCGGCAGATCCCGGAGTACGTTCTCATACGTTCTCAGCCACTGCGCCCGCCAGAGGCGCCACGCGGCGCGAATGCAAAGTGTCGGCCTCTGGCGCCGGAATCTCGATCTTCCACCATAATAGAGTCCATCAACATGAGGTGGCAAATGTGAGGTAGCCAAGGAGGTAGAAAAGGCGGAGACGTGTGTTCTGCTATGCCAAGACTGCTTGGTAGCTAAAACAGAAAAACACAATTAATTAGCAGGAGTACAAAATAAGAAAGTATTTATTACTTAACTTTGCTGTAGTCCGTGATCAGTTGGTTGACAATTACAGAAGATGTGACTGAGCGTCTGTAGAATGACATAATTTGCAAGTCACAAATCTTGCAATGACGAATTAATCTCACGTAATCTTGAATGTCGAATCCGCTGAATTTGAAGACTAATTTGGGACGGAGCTACAAAGACTTGATGGCAGCAATGACTGAGCTGCAGACTATGACTAACATCGGCGCTGGCTGGCCACTGAGCGCGTCTACGAACTGTAGACTGGCACAACTGCACTACTCTCCTGCTGCACGTGAAGTGGCCTAGCGGCGCCTCGCGGCGAGCGTAATTACTGTGACTGGCTGTGTACTCTTTGGCTAGCACAGCCGTTCTTCTGTTGCGTTTATCGAGAGAATCACTTCCGGCGGATCGATCTCTCAGGCGGCGGTGTGGTCGTAAGACTGACGACATCACAGTATATACCTTTCGCGAGGTGCAAATTACCCAGACTATATTCATAAAGTATTTGAGAATCAGACCGCTTACCAACGTTCAAGAAACTATACTCTTGATTTCACACCTACTCTAGCTTTTTCTCGTTGGGACCCCGCCACAAAATATTAATACAAAAAATAGGTCATCGCTTACAAAATATTTGTTTTACAAGTTGTGAAAGTTCATCATCAGCCAAGTCGTTTCAATTTATTATTTATTTGTCATTTGTTCTATTCGCTACATATTTTTTATACGTATCCCCATATGCCAACTAAATTGTACGACTCTTATCTTAGGTGATTTAAAGTTGTAAACATGAAAAACTATTGTCTTAGCGTCCTCAGCCATACTGGTTTCACATGCTTAACGTCAAATATTCAACAAATGAACTCATTTGAAAATATTGATACATTTCATGTTGTTTTATATCTGGGAGTTCGACACTTTAAGTATCGTGGTGGGGTTACTGGTTAGGAAACACACGAAAATCTGAACTTCCTAGTAAGGAAACTAAAAGGAACATGTCCCACTTATGAATAAGATTCATCACAATAGCAAAACCAGTAAAAGGAGACGACAAAAGGCATAAATTATCTTAGATGAGGTCATAACTGTAGTGGCTGCTGATACACTCGAACAACTAACACATACATTTGTAAACAATTGATAAACAGTTGCCCAGTGTCTTTCTTATAAACAATCTCAGATGTTTTTGCATACTGTGCTTATGTTGCATAGACTTCTCTATATCTGAGTTCGAATGGAAACAAATTGCCAAGGAGAAAATAATCAGTAGATGTTTAGAAATCACTCACAAATCAGTACACAACATAAAAGATACGAATTGCATGATAGCATGATCCACAAGGGATTATGAAATATATATGAAAACTAGGAAATACACCACTGGCCATTAAAATTGCTATACCAAGAAGATAAGCAGATGATAAACGGGTATTCATTGTACAAATATATTATACTAGAACTGACATGTGATTACATTTTCACGTAATTTGGGTGCATAGATCCAGAGAAATCAGTACCCAGAACAACCATCTCTGGCCATAATAACGACCTTGATACGCCTGGGCATTGAGTCAAACAGAGCTTGGATGGCGTGTACAGGTACAGCTGCCCATGCAGCTTCAACACGATACCACAGTTCATCAAGAGTAGTGACTGGCGTATTGTGACGAGCCAGTTGCTCGGCCACCATTGATCAGACGTTTTCAATTGGTGAGAGATCTGGAGAATGTGCTGGACAGGGCAGCGATCGAACATTTCCTGTATCCAGAAAGGTCCGTACATGACCTTCAACATGCGGTCGTGCATTATCCTGCTGAAACGTAGGGTTTTGGAGGGATCGAATGAAGGGTAGAGCCACGGGTCGTAACGCATCTGATATGTAACGTCCACTGTTCAAAGTGCCGTCAGTGCGAACAAGAGGTGACCGAGACGTGTAACCAATGGCACCTTATACCATCACACCAGGTGATACGCCAGTATGGCAATGATGAATAGACGCTTCCAACGTGCGTTCACCGCGATGTCGCTAAACACGGATGCCACAATCATGATGCTGTAAACAGAACCTGGATTCATCCGAAAAAATGACGTTTTGCCATTCGTGCACCCAGGTTCGTCGTTGAGCACACCATCGCAGGCGCTCCTGTCTGTGATGCAGCGTCAAGGGTAACTGCAGCCGTGGTCTCCGAGCTGATGGTCTATGCTGCTGCAAACGTCGTCGAACTGTTCGTGCAGATGGCTGTTGTCTTGCAAACGTCCCCATGTGTTAACTCAGGGATCGAGACGTGTCTGCAGGATCCGTTACAGTCATGCGGATGAGATGCCTGTCATCTCGACTGCTAGTGATACGAAGCCGTTGGGATCCAGCACGGCGTTCCGTATTACCCTTCTAAACCCACCGATTCCATATTCTGCTAACAGTCATTGGATATCGACAAACGCGAGGAGCAATGTTGCCATACGATAAACCGCAATGGCAATAGGCTACAATCCGACCTTTGTCAAAGTCGCAAACGTGATGGTACGCATTTCTCATCCTTACACGAGGCATGAAAACAACGTTTCACCAGGCAACGCCGGTCAAGTGCTGTTTGTGTATGAGAAATCGGTTGGAAACTTTCCTCATGTCAGCACGTTGTAGGTGTCGCCACCGGCGCCAACCTTGATCTGAAAAGCTAATTATTTGCATAGCACAGCATCTTCTTCCTGTCGGTTAAATTTCGTGTCTGTAGCACGTCATCTTCGTGGTGTAGCAATTTTAATGGCCAGTAGTGTATGATTCTAGTCTGCGGTGTAGAGCAATACAGAAAACAGTAAAATTATGTCTGTAAATTCTATATTTCAAAAAATGACTGTACTACTGCTACTGTTTGAACTGTGGTAGACGTAGTTGTATAGATTACGTAACCCTCTTGTGTTGAAAATGGAATCATTGAAGATCATTACTTGTTGGAAATTCGTCTAGACATGTATTTATCACTGACGCTTGTTACAATTCGATAGCAAAGTCTAAAAAATTGTGAACACTGAACACAAAAATGGCTCAAATGGCTCTGAGCACTATGGGACGTAACATCTGAGGTCATCAGTCCGTTAGAACTCAGAACTACTTAAACTCAACTAACCTAAGGACATGACAGTCATCCATGCCCGAGACAAGATTCGAACCTGCCACCGTAGCAGTTGCATGGTTCCGGACTAAAGCGCCTAGAACCGCTCGGCCACACCGGCCGGCGCACTGAACACGGGGAGTATTAACTCAATAACTGAATTTTTAGTCATTTTTTCCTAGCTTACACCCAGTTTTTACAATTCCCAGTTTACTAACCCAAACAATGTATCCGTTTCATAAATTCTAACCCAACAGCAAGGTTAGAAAGGAGCAACAGTGTTGTGGCCAGTGAAGGGTTCGCAGTCACTGGTAGCGTGGCAGGCGTCCAGTGAAACACTTGGTCTTTGTGCAGCGTGGCGTCCCTCAGGCCAGGCGCGGAAACCGCGGCGCGGTCTGTGTGTGGGCATCCTGTAGCCAGCGGCCTGCAGCCGGTGGGTTGGGGGATGGTGAGTCTGTGTGTGTGTGTGTGTCTGGGGGGGGGGGGGGGGAGGGGACCTTTCTGCGCAGTCCCCGGCCGGCGACACTTGGGCGCGGAGCTGAATTTCTAAGTGGATTTGAAAATTGATTCCACTCGAAGGCGCGGGCGGAAAGCCGGCACGGCCGAGTACCGTCTGGTCCGGTGCGGGTCGGCCACACACGTTGTCCGCAGCGGACTAGCCAGACCGCCAGCACACCCACGAGTGTGGAGTAGTGGAACCACTTCTGTACGTCCACGTCACCACACATTTAACAGCCACTGATAAAACCGTACTGCCATGAAAACATAAACTGCTTGAAACTGTTATAACTGAATTTCGAGCTCTGATACCGTGTTTGCATAAACCATAATTTTATTTAAATCGGATCTGTCTTTTTGCAAGAATACAATCTTGTATTTAATCCCCGAACATGCTTCGCTACAGTTGTAGCCTCTTCAGTAACTTTTATCGTTTCTGAAATACATACATACGAATTTATGTAGATCAGAAATATGACAGTTTTTTATTTGGACTACGTATGAACACTTTTATCACGTTACATTCCATAGGAATAATTGTGTCCCACGACTGTCGTGTAATACAGGACAGAAAAAAGATTAGCGTCTGTCGTAATGCCATCTGTCTCTTTTATTCTTCTTCTTCTTGCGTTACGGCCTCTGTAGGACCACGGGTAGCCCTTCTGTACTGACAAGCTACTCTGTAACTGTAATATATGACCTGAAGATGGGAAGCTAGCCCGAAACCGGTCACTGAAAATAAAGACTAGCGATCAAAGACTGAAACACCATATTTTTATTTAATGAACGATCGCGGAATTCCCATTAAGATAATCATGTCTAGTTTTGATAAACGGATGGAGTTGTCACATTTTTTCAGCTATTAGATGGATCCACTTTTGCTATTGCAAGTGAGCCAAATCAACAGATGTGTAAGAAGTATACCTTTCGGTTGTCTTTCGGTTTCTTAAGGCTTTGCATTTACCCGTAAAATGAAACAAAAGAATCTCATTACTATGGACTGTGAGCTGTTTCATGTACTGAACTGTATCATACAAAGAAGAATTACCGAAGAGTGTTATTTATACCTAATTTTTATTAATTACTTTAGCGTCTACGGTCAGAAAAACTAAATCAAATTTAAGCACCGTAGGGTACTTAGGAGCTAATGAGAATAACGAACGATTGTATATATCACATTATAAATCCTTACTGAATTATCGGTTTCATTTAGATTAATATAGAGGTACAATGCGTACCTGAAACAATTCAGTTGTGCTAGTACTTCTATACTTCTTCCCAAACTTCATAGAAGCTCTCCTGTTGCAGTGATGTATCTATAGTTTTGTCAAGGTAGTTCAGTCTATAAAAGCATCAGCCGTCAAAGGCACGGTACCTGTTCCAGACCCCTTCTGATAGACAGTTGTGATCTTCCAGAAAGTTTTTTTAAATACTGCACACTTTGCTGCAGAGTGAAATATTCACTTGAAAAAAAAAAAAAAAAATGAATGTTCTACGTTACGCAAGATAACTAGATGAGTGAAATAAATCCAACAAAGCGTTGCCGGTTTGCTACCTTCAATACCTTTTTTTTTTAAAAAAGAAAGATGTGTATGTAATAGAAAATTTGAGTAAATTACAGTAAATATCTGTATTTTGTTAAAAATCTATATGGCGGCTACTTATTGTATGAAGTTACGGTGAAACCCGAGAAAATAGCATTTTGGCTTCTGCTGAACAATAAACTCCCATGACGTTTTAATTACAGATATCTTTTGTCTACCTCTCTGGTAGGCTTAGAGTGACAAAACAGGACGACTGATTCTGCTTCTATCGAAGTATGTCCAGCCGCACATCTAATGCTAACAACACTTTCTAATTATAACTAACACTAACACACTAACAAACAGGAACAAGCACTACTGTCGTAACCTCTTCAATACCAGCAGAATTCAGAAAGCATACTGGAAGCTCTAGATCTAAATTCTTTCTGGTATAAACCTAATAGACGAGGTCACTATCCATATTGCGCGACTGAACGATATGCTCGGTTGTCAACATTTTCTACTTTGCAATCATTTTCAACAACATCTGCAACCGTAAAAATATAATCTCTATACATTTCTGAAAACCTACTTAATATCATGAGTTATGCGATGGTTACTGGGTCCGAATAAAAAAATGGTTCAAATGGCTCTGAGCACTATGGGACTTAACATCTGTGGTCATCAGTCCCCTAGAACTTAGAACTACTTAAACCAAACTAACCTAAGGATATCACACACATCCATGCCTGAGCCAGGATTCGAACCTGCGACCGTAGCGGTCACGCGGTTCCAGACTGAAGCGCCTAGAACCGCACGACCACACCGGCCCGCGTGGGTCCGAATCAGTAGCCTTAATTTCCTATATATGTTAGATATGGATGAGGTGGAGCTGCATTATTGACTAAACTATTAAACCTTTTTACTTATGACCATGCGTATCTAAAATGGTAATTATGTTTAGTAACATAAAATATCCACAAAATTAAGTGTAACCATAGATGGTTCATGGTGCGTGTGAGATACAATGTGTCCAGATCGTCGTATTACCCTTCAGCCTTTTATTCAAATGGGAAGACATTAAGGTAACAGCTAATAGCTAGCTTTGACGCGTTCAGCATATTCTAGAAGCGAAAGTGACTCCAGCACAACTTTTATTCCCCTTATACATTCCTAATGACCGTCTAAAAGAACACTTTCATATTTTCATCTGTTTATTATTTGATAACGTTCCGCATGTCTGTAAGTTAAAATTCAGTGGCATAAAATCCAGCTCATGCATATATAAGAAACAGCGAAGAAATTCTTAGAAAATAAGAAAAGACAGAATGTCTACAAACTTTTCTTTGAATTGTTTGACAGTAACGTAAATTTCATCTCCAGCACGGATGTACCAGGAAAGTATTATTTGCAGTATGCAAAAATGAGCAGAATATTTTATGTGCAGAAGCATTTTCAGTGTTTGTATGGTAACTGTGATGTAAATAAAGCTAATGCTATCTTCAGTGCTTTATAAAGCATATTGTCACACTCTTTGCAGCATGACACTGCATTTAGTTTTTCACTTTCTTTCCTTCAGATACTTTTATATTTTTCTTATTGGTAATTGATTTACAAATATTTGTGTCGCTTAAGTGTTAGAATACATAAATAAATTTGTATCTGTCTCTGACTTGTGATTGTTGTAATACAACAATATCATACGCCTGTCTAATATAACTGACACTTACAGATGTGACAAATTTCTACATGTTTCCAGACCTTCTGTCTTGAAATTTGTTTACTGTTTCATAATGTGCAGATGGCTATCTAAAGCACTTAAGAATATTACACAACGGAAGACGTCGTCTGGCGTTCGCAGATGAATTATAATGAAACAATACATATGGCCTAGTATGGAAAAAGGCTAGAATGCTCGACAAACGTAGAGCGGCGTTGGATGTTTCGTAACTATAAATATACACAAAGATTATAAATTTTTGGCATATATTTAAGTCAGAAACGAGTGATTACTATGAAAACATCAAGGTGCTTTCATACTGTGGTATCTACATGTACATGCACATAAATAAATGCTTTTGCAACATTTGGCATGTTTCATTTAGGTTGTGAGAAAATATCATTATTAGCATAATTTTTAGCATTATTAAATACCTTTCCGTTGCATAACTAAACATAATATTACAGTCCATCAATGATATGTCCTTCAGCTCTGGGCTCTTTATTTCATGTTTATTATTTTGGCGAATAGCTCCACTTCAGCTTAAAATAACCTGTCTCTGATTGGTATTTCGATACGTTAATTAAATTTCTATTCTTCTTTACTTAACTTAGTAACTTTTTAAATATAATTAAATATAACTTAAATATAATTATAGTGTACAGTTCTTCTCTGTGCTTGACGTCCAAATTACCGTATGTGACTTTTGGGACATAATATATCTTTTATTTATTCCATTATTTTTCATTTACCGAGCTTAATTTTCTCCCTGTAATGAGCATTATGTAGCTTTCAGGGTTAGTTGTATCGACAGAATGCTTAGGAGAATATATATAGAACTTCGCCTTTTTTCTTCAGTTCCATACATTAGTAAGCTATCTTGAGAGTTGCTTTTACGTCGATTGGTTACCAACTAATTTATTATGTTTCGTATTTTCTTCTATTTGATGCATATAAATAATGAACAATTAACGTTACGTAAATTTATGTAGGACAGTGGATAATTTATTTCTAAATATTTATTATCGTAGTCCAAACTAACTTTCAACTATTTTATGAAATTTTCCTTGCATGATTGATTTATGTGTTTCAAACGGAACTGTTAAAAATGAGGTTTCTGTATTACTTTTACACATGCACGGTAAACGCGAACGTCCTCGACAAAATTTTGTAGGTTGTTTACAGGTGTCTTTTGAGTATTATGATATACACTAAGGCCATGGTAGGTGAGGGATATCTTCTAATACCATGTGGGATATCCTTTTTCCCGGCGTAGTGCAGCAACTTGACGTGGCTTGGACTCAAAAAGCCATGAGTGACTGCAGATGCTCTCCAGGTAGCCAAAGAAAACTATTTCCAGTCAATTTACGGTTCAGTAGGAGCAGAGGATCCAGTCCATTCTATGTAAACAAAGCCCACACCATTACTGAGCCAACACTAGCTTTCCACTGTGCGTTGTTGACAACGTGGGTCCACTGCTTTGTGGGGTCTGCGCAACACTCGAACCCTGCGATAAGCTCTTACAAACGGAAATCGGGACTCATCTGACAAGGCCACTGTTTTCCAGTGGTCTAGGGTCCAACCGATGTGATTACGTGTCCAGGACAGGCGCCACAGGCGATGTCGTGCTGTTAGCAAAGGTACTCGCGTCGGTCAGCTGCAGCCATAGCCCATTAACGCCAGATTTCGCCGCACCTTCCTAACGGATATGTTCGTCGTATATCCCACATTGATTACTGCAGTTTTCTCACGTATTGTTGTCTGTTAGACTGAGAACTCTACACGAACTCTTCTGCTTACTGTCGTTAAGTGAAGTATGTTGACCACAACGTTGTTCGTGGTGAGAGGTAATGCCTGAAATTTGGTATTCTCGGCACTCTCTTGACATTGTGGATCTTGGAATTCTGAATTCTTTAACGATTTGCGAATTAGGATGTCCCATGCACCTAGCTCCAACTACCATTCCGCGTTTGACGTCACTTAATTCCCGTCGTGCGGCCATAATCCCATCGGATATCTTGTCACGTGAATTACGTGAGTACAACTTACGGCTTTCCCAATGCTCTGCCATTTTATACCTTGTGTACGTTATACTACTGCCATCTATACATGTGTATATCGTATCAAATGAGTTTTAACAGCTCAGTGTAAGGTTCCTATGGTCTCCAGTGGCTCGTTACAGAGAAATAATGGAATTATGATTTCTTCTATTTGTTACGCCAATTACCTTTGTTTCTGTGACAATGACTTATCAATAGTGATATCTTGTACTATTCATAACTGTATTTCTCCTAGACGCCTACAGACAGATGCAAAAATACTGTAAATAGTTTACCATCACTGCAAGAACAGCTGAGCATAGGAGGTTGTGTTTCTCTTACACTGCATTCACGAGTTGCATGTAGGCTAACTTTTATCGCCCAGTTGACCCATACTGCTGACTAAAACTGATAGTAACAGAAAAATAAAACCAGGAGAGGACGGAGAGGAACGGAATGGCAGCTTGAGGGAGAAGGATAAAGTCACCAATAGTGTTGTTAGGAGGAGGTATCCTGAAGGAATGCAACAAGTTGTTTAAACAAGAAACACAGCGCATACCGTCGACATTTATACGTACATTTATTTTTATTTGCCCTTCAGAGTGAGTATACAGCCATCAACAATTACAATATTTTTCCTTCAAAAAGTGCAGTACTTACCCATCAACAAGAACAAATACCTATTTAAAAAAACACGTAAATGACAGTATTACTTCAAAATAAGTAAAAATGGGAAAAAAGGTTCTTAATTTCTGAACACAGAAGTAATAACTAAAACTTTACTTATAGAAAATGTTTACGAACGGATCTATACTGTTCCAAGACAAATAATTACTTTAATTATGCACAAGAAACGGTGACTCCACACATAGATCTTGTTCAAAATTTCAAACTGTTAACGAAAATAATTCTCCTCAATCATCTAAGAACTCTCTGATAATTATTTAGCAAAAAATTTCGGTAATGCTTATACAGAATTCTACCCTAAGCTTTCCCAGTATGACTCTTTTAGGTGAAGGCGAAACAAATTAGACGGAAAGCTATCGTGATTGAGTCTCATCCGAATAATTGTAAAGATAGTTCTGCGATGCACTGACATGTGAAATAAAGGAAAGCGATCGTTTTCGTTTGTGTTGGAAAGTAAACCAATTTCGTGACTTATTACAAGTTCCTCATCAGAATGAATGATTTAGTCTCGCATGTGTCCTTTGATAGTTGAGTTTTTCAATCTCTGCATGTTAATTTAATTTATTAGACACAGTTTTTGCGTTCTCTTCAGTGTCTACAGCAGAGTTCCTTAGTTTGTGTCAATAGTCGTTTTTTTGTATGTTTTGAAAGCTAGTGACCGGTCGTTGGCAGTATTCTGCCAGTCAGGCAGCAGCAGCCGGCCGAGATACAAGCAGCAACAGGGAAGTAACCGATTTGTGACATTTTACGTGTTCCTAACCCAGAGCGAATTGTTTAGTTTGATCTGCGTGCTTTGATAGTGTAGTTTCTTAAATTTCTGTTTGTTAATCTAATTTACCGTACACAGCTCTTACGCTTTCATCAATGTCTACAGTGGTGTTTCGTAGATCGTGTCAATAGTCCTCTCTTTGTCTGTGTAGTGCAGTTGTCCACTGTCTTTGGTATGGTAGGGACTGTTAATCTAATTAACTGGACATAGTTCTTACGTTTTCATCAATGTCTGCATGGTGTTTCATAGAACGTGTCAACAGTCCTTTCTTTGCTTGATTTAAGTGAGCAGTAGGTAATCGGGTATCAAGGTAAGCTCCGGAAATAAAAACACTCTTGGTCAGTTGGTCTGCTGTGCCGATATACAAAAGTCCTGTATGTACTTTCGCCCACAGCTTATACATGCTATCTTTATGAGAGTATTTCGTTACTTCGTGGGTTATGTCAATTACAAGTTAACTACTGTGTTCCTCCTAGTTCCCGCTCCCTATAATACTAACATTGCTCTTATACAGTTCGCATTTGCGTTGATTTTCGGGTATTTTCAATGAATTACACACACAAGAATTAATTTGGATAAGCAACCAAACGAAATGTAATGTTCCTGTAACGAACTACCAGAGGCCATGGGTCCCCTGTACCAGAATACTAATAAAATAGCCATGACATGGTGCGAAATTTTGTCAATGGTTTTGGGATTTGCCCTGATTGTACTTTTTCTGCTCTAGTGTGAATAATAAGATCTTTAATTTTCAATAAATGAGAACAGAATATGTTATGCCGGAAATTGTGCATTTTTCTGTTTTTTGTGTAGAAGGCAGCCTTTGAAAATCCCTAACCACCCGAAAGTTTGTGTATGAGTATCTTTGTTACTCCTTCGCTCTGAAACAGCCAGACGGATTTGGAAGAAATTTGGAATGCAATTAGCTTATACCCTAAATTAACACCTACGCTACTTCGAAAAGTGTGTTGTACACGTTATTTATTTATTTGAAGAGTATAACACGAAGTGTGGAACAACACTTACTGTTATAGAAACTTATTTACTCTTTGCCTTTCAAACTGTATCGTATTTGTGAAAATGATTTTATTGTTTATATGTCCTACATAATACGATTCAACGTAATGAATGCACTGCTTATACAACCCTGAAATTGTCCAATCCGTACTTCCATACAAATCCGTTCCATTTTAGCCGCTGGGAATCAGACGTATCTTGTAGCTACTGAGACTCTTTGAGACTTAAAACGACGGTGTCATTTTAATGGTGTACCAGAGAAAGCCTTTTAATATAAACGTGGTAGCCTTTTAGTGAATCTGGATTAGAATGTGACATACGAGGGTTTACGATGGTAACTGGTTTTAAAAAAAAATGGTTCAATTGGCTCTGAGCACTATGGAACTTAAATTCAGTCCCCTAGAACTTAGAACTACTTAAACCTAACTAACCTAAGGACATCACACACACCCATGCCCGAAGCAGGATTCGAACCTGCAATCGTAGCGGTCGCGCGGTTCCAGACTGTAGCACCTAGAGCCGCTCGGCCACACTGGCCGGCGTAACTGGTTCACAAATGAATTTCATAATTTTTATACATGTCTCAACGTCATCGGTCGCGATGACGTCGATGCACGTACAAAAATTATCTGAACCGAACTAGAAAATATTTTCTTTCTTCGTCGAGTTAGTATGTTTGTTACCCCTTCCCTCTGAAGCGGCTGGACAGATGTGGATGAACTTTGGAATGGATGTAGCCTGTACCGTGATGTAACACATAGGCTATCGTTAATTCCGTAAAATATTATTGTTCGCGTTGGACTGACGATGTGACTGCTGTTTTCGTTGGTTGAGAAACGTGACTAAAATGTTATCTACGAAAGTTATTTCTGAAATAAATGCATTAATTTTGACGTAGAAGTGAGTTTTTTCCTTAAGTAAACAGGTGAGTGGTGAGCAACATATTTTCTGTCAGCTTCTCCCATCGTCTCTAAACCTGGTGTTTTTATCCGAAGTCGCGCGGTTTCCTGGGCCGCAAGTGGCTCTACCTCAATATATCCAGGGGATATCTATAGTGATGGCGCGTACACGTGGATACTGAGTTTAGGCATTAACGTTTGTTTACTTATAACTGTTTAACTTCTGGTAACACCGCGGGGCGCAGTTTGTCGTAAATAATTCTTTGAGTTGAACTACGGCCACCTGAAGTTCAGTGACTGCGCCCAGCTGCCTGGGGAGAGCCTTAGAAGGCAATGGGTAGGCAGCCCGCTGGACGCACGGGCACGGGCGTCGCCGGGTTCCAGTGTGCGCGGCAGCTAGTGTCCGCGGGCGGCTGATCTCGAAGTCCACTTTAGAGCGTGGGTACCGGCCGGCTGGCCGCTGCTCAGCCCTGCTGCCTCCACCGCCCCCACCACCCCTACCACCCCCACCGCCCCCGCCCGGGGTTCCAGCCGCACACCTGACGCCTCCTGTCGCACGCAGGCTGCCCTCTCCCCATGTCTCTCACTTCTTCAACACTCCGTCCCTTTCTACGTCAGTGACTACAGCAAACAACCAACCTGCGGACAACACATGAAAACGCAACTCACACAATTTGGCTTATATAATTTACACCGTTCAAAGGAATTAGGGTAAGTTGTGTATCTACAGGATGACAATTATTGGACAATATGAAATAAAATCGTCATTAATTCTGAGCGGTTAGCGCTAGGACGTTCAAACTACATGGTTGGCCGCGGGGCATGATGGGAATTAGTGAGCCCATTGTAGTTAGGTATAAGGACGTAGCTTACTTTCATTTGGATGGGTTCGTCAGTAATCAAAATTGGCGCATTTGAGGGACTGAGAATCCGCATTTCGAGATCGAGAAATCTCTGCACCGTTAAAGTGTGACTTTATGGTGAGCGATGTCCAATCACGGAATAATTGGTGCGATGTTCCATGATGACACGGTAAATACCGAACTATACGTGAAGGCTTTGAAGGTTATGGAAGATGATGTTAACCACATTATCCAAAATGACCCTGATTTCGACAAGCTGTGGTTCGTGCAAGACAGAGCTCGGCCCCGTCGAAGCAGAAGAGTGTTTGATGTCCTGGAGGAGCACCTTGCGGTCCGCATTTCGACTCTGGGGTACTCAGAGGCCACTGGCGTGAGCCTCGATTTGCCGCCATATTCTCCGGATATAAACACTTGTGACTGCTTTTTGTAGGGCTATATTAAAGGCAAGGTGTAAAGCAATAACCCCCAAAACCACAGCTGAGCTGAAAAAAGGAATTCAGGTGGTCATCGCCTGCATCGATGTTCCGACACTTCAGGGGGCCAAGCAGAATTTCGCTATTCATCTGCTCTACATCATCGCCAATGATGGCAGGCAAATCGGACATGTCATAATCTAAATCCGAATATCCGTAGTGATGTTTAAACGTTGAATGAAGTGTGTGCACCCAGTAGTTTGTAACTAATTTATGTTCTTTTTTCTATATAGCTCAATAATTGTCACGCTGTACATACGATTTGTTGAATCTGTTTTGATACTGACGGTACTTGTGGTCTTATTGCATGGCCTGAGATCGTCGCTTTCAGTGTACGCAACGACAAAAATTATTAAGCATCTGTTGGCTGTGTTACATATCACACTACCAGGTGACCCCTCAGAAGGGAGTGAATACCACTGTCCTAGTATTTCCTACTAAGGTACAGATATGGAAGTTGCATTTGTGGACGTTGTTTTAACCAAGCACATTCAATGCGACATCTTGATGCAGTGCAAGTTGTAAAGGCGATCTGTTTGATTAAAAAAAGGATGGACTTCATTCGTGTTGCACCAGATGCCAATGCCTCTCCATGTTTCATCCACAGGTTGTGGACACACTCCAGGGAGACAGATCAGGCGAGGTGGACAAGGTCACTTCTCCGAAGCAGTACATCGCTAGAAACTGAACGTGAGAAACTATCAGAATGAAAGCACACAAACCATGAAGTAGCACGCGTGTGGAAACAGTTAATCAGTATCCAGTTTAGGTAAATGTCATCCCTTCAATTGGAATGTAAAATAAAATTTAATGCTGTTTTAACTAATACTCAGTTTAATCTGTTTGGTGATGCTTTACAATCCTGTGACACACTCACGTAAGGTGTATTTACGTTAATAATTTTGCTTAGGTATTTGTAAAAACATATGGGGATTGTCCAGAAAGTAAGTTCCGATCGGTCGCGAAATGGAAACCAGTGGGAAAATCTGGCAAATGTTTGTACAGATGTGTTGGGCAGTGTCTCTAGTATGCCCGTCGATCGTCTCGCGTCGGTCCTTTTAGTTTCGAGTGAACAGTGAGCAGGTAAAGATGCGCAGGGAATAGCGTCTCCCACCAACTACGAGAGCCTGGTTAGAGATTTCGCCTGTCTCATGCAGCCCGCATAACACTCCTGTCGAGCAGTTCCTTCTTCATGCCAATTCTCGGCCGAACACCGCAGGGGCAACGAAGACGCTCCTGCAGCGTTTCCGATCAGAAGTGTTTGATCACCCACAATACAGTCCGTAATTGGCTCCCCCTGAGTCTCATCTCTGTTCACAAGAATCGCTGGCTATGAAGACAAATTTTTTCCACAGCTAACGAGCTGCAGACCAGTGCGTATAACTGGCCGAAAGCACAGGTGGCTGCTTTCTATGACGAGGGTTTTGGAAAGTCGATACAACACTACCACAACACTCAAAATTGGAGCGGAGACTATGCAAAGAAGTAGATGGAAAATGTACCTAACTGCTGCAAATAAAACGTTTCTGGTTTTCACTGTGGTTTCCATTTCACGATCGATCGGAACTTACTTTTTGGACAACCCTCGTATATCTTAAAATTGTTCTCCCCGTCTGTTTTTTCCGTGCAATCTTGGGACAATGGAGAGAAGGTTTTCCCGCGGTATTCCCCACGAAGCAGTGTCTGGCAGTCCAGGTCACTCTAGGAGAGAAAGCCGACGCTTGTCATTGGTGAGAACATAGCTCCACCAATTTCCTGAACTTCTGTATCCATTGCTAATGATTTGCAAAACGAAGAAGTAAATAGTAAAAAGCTACTGTTTGATTCTCGACCGTTAACATGTACGATATTCGTAAAGTAGCTCTGTGTTATGAAAAACTAAAACGACCATTTATATCGTAAAAATATCTGGTGTTGAAAAACTTTTCCTTGAGTTACGTAGTCAAGAGTTATTTACACGAAAATTTACTTGTTTTGAAAAAGTTGTGCAAATCTTCACGGTGGAAATTAATACTGAAAAGTAACGTGAAAAGAAAGTTCACACAAGATGCTGAAGTCATTTCTTAGTACTAAAGTGTCTCTTAAAAATACTTTATTACGCATGTCACAAGTTCGATTAAACTTAATTTATCATAGTTTTGAACTGAAAGTGTTTATGAAGAACTATACTCTTAAACCAGTGATTTCGTGGAGTTCAAAAATGATAAAAACAGATTTTTTAAAAAAGTAGTCATTGGTAAATAGTCATAAATTCAAAATCTCCAAAAAATGCATGAGATAACTTTTGATGGACACAGTACCAGGCTATCGATCTCAGCGTGGTCAGATTATGAGAGCTTTGTCGTTGATTTTTAAGGACATAAATTGTTTAGGTGCATAAAAGAAGCACTCGAAGTCAATTAAATGCATACTCAGGTTGCATAATCAAAGTTAAACAACTGAAATATTATGACTAACGGCTTTTGAATATTGCATTCAAGACATTACTCTACAACGAAGTGAAACAATATCGCTGATAGAATATTTTTGATGTCGACGCTTCATTGTTTTACGCAACTTTCTGCAGGTTGTGCGTTACTACGACGAATTACATGCCGCAGTTGGAGGCATCCCTTCTATATAGGACATATAAATTGAACCTCGACCATATACTGAACGTAATACAGATTGATAATACCAATATGTATCAGCTTTAAAGAAGAAATGAAACTTCGTAAGAGGCTCCGTGAACACGGTCACGCTTGTCAACTGAAGAGTATTCTCCGATGGAACGCAGCTCACTCACGTCTTAATACATTATATAACGGGAAAGGAGTACCTCATATTCATTACAAACCTTCGATTAAAGTCCATAAAATTTTAGTAGTTGTGGACTATACCACAAGCTAAACTCCTCTGCATTAATTTCCTGTCGACGGAGATGTGCAGACCTACAGTTTGAGCCCTACCTCGTCTGCCCACATAAACTACTAACCTCAGAATACTCACAGGAGCTAAAGATTACTGCACTGTTCTTCCTCATTTATAGAAAGTAATGATCTCGGCAAGTACATTTTCCACTTTGCAATCTGGGTAACTCCCTGGTTGAGTTCTACCGCTTTCGCTTGTTTTCTAATTCACACGCTTTTGCGGTGATCGTATTAAGAGCTGTAGCACGGCAACACTGGCAACCATACTTGATACAGTTCTTTGTCATCCAAATGATTGCATCACAGATCGTCTTACTAAGCTATGTGGCGCAGTAGTTGAAACAAGCGTAGAATCCGTACTGTCTGCATTATTATTATGCAGTGTAGCACTAACTCACTTAAGCGGAATGTCGGGAATGTTTCTCTCCCATATTTGTATGAAGATCTAGGTTTCTGTCTCAAATGAATTCCTCGTTGGCGGAAACTAAACCATAATATTCTTTCCTTAAGTACCATTTTCGAATTTACCCGGAATACTACACTGAAGAGCCAAAGAAAGTTGCACGCCTGCATAATATCTTGTAGGCCCCCCGCGACCACACAGAAGTGCCGCAACACGACGTGGGATGGACTCGACTAATGTCTGAAGTATGTTGGAGGGACATGGCACCACGAATTCTGCAGCGCTGTCCATAAATCCATAAGAATACGAGGGGTTGGAGATTTCAACGGCACGTTGCAAGTCATCCCAGATATTCTCAATAATGTTCATGTCTGGGGAGTTTGGTGGCCAGTGGAAGTATTTAAACTCAGAAGAGTGTTCCTGGAACCATTCTGTAGCAATTCTGGACGTGTGGGGTGCCGCATTGTACTGCTGTAATTACTCACGTCCACCGGAATGCACAATGGACATGAACGGCTGCAGGTGATCAGACTGGATGCTTACGTACGTGTCACCTGTCAGAGTCGTATCTAGATGTATCAGGGGTCCCATATCACTCCAACTGCACATGCCTTACGCTATTACAGAGCCTCCAGTCCCCTGCTGAGATCCAGGGTCCAGGGATTCATGAGGTTGTCTCAATACCCGTACATGTCCATCCGCTCGATACAATTTGAAACGAGATTCGTCCCACCAGACAACATGTTTCCAGCCACCAACAGTCTAATGTCAGTGTCGGCGGGCACAGGTGAGGCGTAAAGATTTGTGTCGTGCAGTCATCAAGGGTACACGAGTGGGTTTTCGGCTTCGAAAGCCCATATCGATAATGTTCCGTTGAATGGTTCTCACGCTGACCCTTGTTGATGGCCCAGCACTGAAATCTGTAGCAGTTTGCGGAATGGTTGCACTTCTGTCACGTTGAACGATTCTCTTCACTCGTCGTTGGTCCCGTTCCTGCAAGATTTTTATTCCTTTCATGTTTCACGTGATTTCTGATAGTCACGTCACACTCGTGAAATGCTCGTACGGGAAAATCCCCACTTTATCGCTACCTCGAAGATCCTGTGTCCCATCGCTCATGTGCAGAATACAACACCTAGTTGAAACTCACTTAAATCTTGATAAGCTGCCATTGTAGCAGTAGTAACTGTTCTAACAACTACGCGAGATACGTGTTGTCTTATATAGGGGTTGCCGTCGACAGCGCAGTATTCAACCTGTTTACATGTCTCTGTGTCTGAAAAGGCATGCCTATAATACTTTCTTTGACGCTTCAGTGTAGTTACTGTTCGACGATTTGCTTGCAGAATTACATATTCATACCACCAATTCTTCGGTATGGCTTGATGCGTACTTCCCTTGAACAGAGCCTAGCGCTGAGCAACCGAAAACTGTACTTGTTGAAACATATGCCGCCCTCAGAACACACTCCCCCATAGATTCAGAAAATTTACATTAATTTCTTCTCGTCCGTAGTCAGCCTTCAGAGTGCAGCAGAGAATTGTCGTGCAGAAGGAAACGTATGACATTTCCGTAACGTGGGCTACTTGACATCAGGCGAAATGTCACACCAGGCCCTCGTACTTGGCGGGAGACACTATTTTCTAAGCATTTTTATGTGCTCACTGTGTGCTTGGAACTGCAAAGAGCGACGTGAATCTACCGATAGGCATACTAGAAACACTGCCCAACACATCCGTGCGAAGCTTCATCGGATTTTCACTACGGATTCCATTTCGCTCCCTATGGGACCTTACTTTCCGAATAGCCATCCTAATATGCACCGAGACTTGATAGTAGACTGTAATTGTTCACTGATGTCTTGCCTTATCGGCAAATACTGAAAGGCGCTTGGAGTCGCCAAGTAACGATAGCGAACTTTGGCATATGTGGTGTCTGTTCTTGCATACACGTCCAAAAGTAGACGCACCACTTAATTCAAGCAAGGATGGTCAATGATCTCTTCATTACAGATGCACACCGAGCTCTAGCTCTTAAGGGAATAGGAGAAATGCCGCGAGTGCACAACGTTTTTACTTTTCCCATTCATTTAAATCAGTCCCCAATGGTAGCTAATGTCTTTAATTCCTTTGTGTCTTGGAACATTTTTAAATCAGAAAAGTTTTTTCCCATGACATCATGTATCAAGTTTCTCCCAAAGCCTCTGAAACCGCGTGTATAGCTCTATGGTTCATACTCTGTGCAACGCAGAAGGAATATTGTATGATACACACACACACACACACACACACACACACACACACACATACACACATATATATATATATATATATATATATATATATATATATATGTATATATATCCTTCCTTAACCAGACTAATTAACCATACCTTAATGCCCCTGATTGTGTCCTACAAATCGATCACTCCCTTTACTCAGGTTGCTATATAAATATCTCGCATTCCTCAGTTCGATTCAGTACCTCTTCCTTAGTTATTCAATTTACTGATCTTCACCATTCTGTCGCAGGCCTACATTTCAAAGGCTCCTGTTATCGTCTTCTACATCTTTCCGTGTCTTCAATATAAATAAATACTTTCAGAAAAATTTTTCTACATCTTAAATTTATATTCCATGTTAATAAATTTCTATTTCCCTGAAACAATTTTCTTGTTACTGTCAGTTTGCATTTTAAATCAGTGTTACTTTGGCATCATCAGTTATTTTCCTGCGCAAATAGCAAAACTAGCCTATTACTTTTAGTGCCTCATTTCCATACCTAATTTCCTCTGTATCGCTTTATTTAATTCGACTACATCCCTTCTCCCCTATTTTAGGTTTATTGATATTAATCCAATAACTTCTTATCAGAAGGCCCGGTATCCGTTCTGTTTTCCAATTTTTTGCCAACCGTAACAGAAAGACAATGGCATCGATAAAACTTGAAGAGCGCCGTGGTCTCTTGGTTAGCGTAAGCAACTGTGGTACGAGAGGACCTCGGTTCAAGTATTCCCTCGAGTAAAAATCCCCCCCATGAACCATGAACCTTGCCGTTGGTGGGGAGGCTTGCGTGCCTCAGCGATACAGATAGCCGTACCGTAGGTGCAACCACAACGGAGGGGTGTCTGTTGAGAGGCCAGACAAACGTGTGGTTCCTGAAGAGGGGCAGCAGCCTTTTCAGTAGTTGCAAGGGCAACAGTCTGGATGATTGACTGATCTGGCCTTGTAACAATAACCAAAACGGCCTTGCTGTGCTGGTACTGCGAACGGCTGAAAGCAAGGGGAAACTACAGCCGTAATTTTTCCCGAGGGCATGCAGCTTTACTGTATGATTACATGATGATGGCGTCCTCTTGGGTAAAATATTCCGGAGGTAAAATAGTCCCCCATTCGGATCTCCGGGCGGGGACTACTCAAGAGGATGTCGTTATCAGGAGAAAGAAAACTGGCGTTCTACGGATCGGAGCGTGGAATGTCAGATCCCTTAATCGGGCAGGTAGGTTAGAAAATTTAAAAAGGGAAATGGATAGGTTGAAGTTAGATATAGTGGGAATTAGTGAAGTTCGGTGGCAGGAGGAACAAGACTTCTGGTCAGGTGACTACAGGGTTATAAACACAAAATCAAATAGGGGTAATGCAGGAGTAGGTTTAATAATGAATAGGAAAATAGGAATGCGGGTAAGCTACTACAAACAGCATAGTGAACGCATTATTGTGGCCAAGATAGATACGGAGCCGACGCCTACTACAGTAGTACAAGTTTATATGCCAACTAGCTCTGCAGATGACGAAGAAATTGAAGAAATGTATGATGAAATAAAAGAAATTATTCAGATTGTGAAGGGAGACGAAAATTTAATAGTCATGGGTGACTGGAATTCGAGTGTAGGAAAAGGGAGAGAAGGAAACATAGTAGGTGAATATGGACTGGGGGACAGAAATGAAAGAGGAAGCCGCCTGGTCGAATTTTGCACAGAGCACAACATAATCATAACTAACACTTGGTTTAAGAATCATGAAAGAAGGTTGTATACATGGAAGAACCCTGGAGATACTAAAAGGTATCAGATAGATTATATAATGGTAAGACAGAGATTTAGGAACCAGGTTTTAAATTGTAAGACATTTCCAGGGGCAGATGTGGACTCTGACCACAATCTATTGGTTATGACCTGTAGATTAAAACTGAAGAAACTGCAAAAAGGTGGGAATTTAAGGAGATGGGACCTGGATAAACTGAAAGAACCAGAGGTTGTACAGAGATTCAGGGAGAGCATAAGGGAGCAATTGACAGGAATGGGGGAAATAAATACAGTAGAAGAAGAATGGGTAGCTTTGAGGGACGAAGTAGTGAAGGCAGTAGAGGATCAAGTAGGTAAAAAGACGAGGGCTAGTAGAAATCCTTTGGTAACAGAAGAAATATTGAATTTAATTGATGAAAGGAGAAAATATAAAAATGCAGTAAGTGAAACAGGCAAAAAGGAATACAAACGTCTCAAAAATGAGATCGACAGGAAGTGCAAAATGGCTAAGCAGGGATGGCTAGAGGACAAATGTAAGGATGTAGAGGCCTGTCTCACTAGGGGTAAGATAGATACCGCCTACAGGAAAATTAAAGAGTCCTTTGGAGATAAGAGAACGACTTGTATGAATATCAAGAGCTCAGATGGAAACCCAGTTCTAAGCAAAGAAGGGAAAGCAGAAAGGTGGAAGGAGTATATAGAGGGTCTATACAAGGGCGATGTACTTGAGGACAATATTATGGAAATGGAAGAGGATGTAGATGAAGATGAAATGGGAGATATGATACTGCGTGAAGAGTTTGACAGAGCACTGAAAGACCTGAGTCGAAACAAGGCCCCCGGAGTAGACAATATTCCATTGGAACTACTGACGGCCGTGGGAGAGCCAGTCCTGACAAAACTCTACCATCTGGTGAGCAAGATGTATGAAACAGGCGAAATACCCTCAGACTTCAAGAAGAATATAATAATTCCAATCCCAAAGAAAGCAGGTGTTGACAGATGTGAAAATTACCGAACTATCAGCTTAATAAGTCACAGCTGCAAAATACTAACACGAATTCTTTACAGACGAATGGAAAAACTAGTAGAAGCCAACCTCGGGGAAGATCAGTTTGGATTCCGTAGAAACACTGGAACACGTGAGGCAATACTGACCTTACGACTTATCTTAGAAGAAAGATTAAGGAAAGGCAAACCTACGTTTCTAGCATTTGTAGACTTAGAGAAAGCTTTTGACAATGTTGACTGGAATACTCTCTTTCAAATTCTAAAGGTGGCAGGGGTAAAATACAGGGAGCGAAAGACTATTTACAATTTGTACAGAAACCAGATGGCAGTTATAAGAGTCGAGGGACATGAAAGGGAAGCAGTGGTTGGGAAGGGAGTAAGACAGGGTTGTAGCCTCTCCCCGATGTTGTTCAATCTGTATATTGAGCAAGCAGTAAAGGAAACAAAAGAAAAATTCGGAGTAGGTATTAAAGTCCATGGAGAAGAAATAAAAACTTTGAGGTTCGCCGATGACATTGTAATTCTGTCAGAGACAGCAAAGGACTTGGAAGAGCAGTTGAACGGAATGGATGGTGTCTTGAAGGGAGGATATAAGATGAACATCAACAAAAGCAAAACGAAGATAATGGAATGTAGTCGAATTAAGGACGGGTGATGTTGAGGGTATTAGATTAGGAAATGAGACACTTAAAGTAGTAAATGAGTTTTTCTATTTGGGGAGCAAAATAACTGATGATGGTCGAAGTAGAGAGGATATAAAATGTAGGCTGGCAATGGCAAGGAAAGCGTTTCTGAAGAAGAGAAATTTGTTAACATCCAGTATAGATTTAAGTGTCAGGAAGTCATTTCTGAAAGTATTCGTATGGAGTGTAGCCATGTATGGAAGTGAAACATGGACGATAAATAGTTTGGACAAGAAGAGAATAGAAGCTTTCGAAATGTGGTGCTACAGAAGAATGCTGAAGATTAGATGGGTAGATCACATAACTAATGGGGAAGTATTGAATAGGATTGGGGAGAAGAGAAGTTTGTGGCACAACTTGACCAGAAGAAGGGATCGGTTGGTAGGACATGTTCTGAGGCATCAAGGGATCACCAATTTAGTATTGGAGGGCAGCGTGGAGGGTAAAAATCGTAGAGGGAGACCAAGAGATGAATACACTAAGCAGATTCAGAAGGATGTAGGTTGCAGTAGGTACTGGGAGATGAAAAAGCTTGCACAGGATAGAGTAGCATGGAGAGCTGCATCAAACCAGTCTCAGGACTGAAGACCACAACAACAACAACAACAAACCTTAATGTCTTTATTTCTTTCTCCTGAGCTCTAAACAGTTTCCAAATTTCGTCTTAGTTTCTTTCACTAACTGATCGATGCACAGGTTGAATAACATAAGGGACATTCTGATACTGTCTCACTCCTTTCTCAATTGCTACTTCAACATTTATCGACACTGCAATCTGGTTTTCGCAAGAGCTTTAGATAACCTTTTACACTTTGTTTTTTATCTCTCCTACCCTCACAAATTCAAAGTTTACTCCAGTCGACATTGTCAAAACTCTTTCTCTAAATCTACATATGCAGAAATGTAGGTTTGACTTAATATGGATATCGTTAGCAATACTAGGGTGTGAATGTAAAACCAATACCACATTTTATGCAGCATGACAGTAACATGGTCGCTGCGATCGCTTTTTTAACATCTGGTCTCTTTTAAGGTGATATCCATTGCGGATATTCGCTCGATATTGTTTGGTGCCACCGTCATTCAGCTATTACCTAAGTATTGTTCTTAGCAGGGGATGTGTGATAGATGCGACTTGAACGTGTGCCCTATACAATTTGTATTGCGGTGTAAAGTTACTGTGGTCACTGTTTCAACATGCACAAAGAAAATGGTTGTAAGGGAGGTAGGGGTTTGACATGGGAACATGGGAGACTGATTTCAACGCACTGATAGCCGTAATGGGATGAAGGATTTTATGTGGAAAATTAAGTTCAGTCATTATATATATATATATATATATATATATATATATATATATATATATATATATATATCGTGAGTCACCTAACATTACCGCTGGATATATTTCGTAAACCACATCAAATACTGACGAATCGATTCCACAGACCGAACGTGAGGAGAGGGGCTCGTGTAATTGGTTAATACAAACCATAAAGAAATGCACGGAAGTATGTTTTTTAACACAAACCTACGTTTTTTTTAAATGTATCCCCGTTAGTTTTGTTAGCACATCTGAACATATAAAGAAATACGTAATCAGGGGCGTTTGTTGCGTTGTAAAATGTTAATTACATCCTGAGATATTGTAACCTAAAGTTGACGCTTCAGTATCACTCCTCCGCTGTTCGATCGTGTGTACCGGAGACAACCGAGTTACGTAGGGATCCAAAGGGAACGGTGATGGACCTTAGGTACAGAAGAGACTGGAACAGCACATTACGTCCACATGCTAACACCTCTTTATTTGTCTTTTTCACTGTCGCACATGTACATTACCATGAGGGGAGAGGTACACGTACACACGTGGTTTCCGTTTTCAATTACGGAGTGGAATAGAGTGTGTCCCGACATGTCAGGCCAATAGATGCTCATTGTGGTGGCCATCATTTGCTGCACACAATTGCAATCTCTGGCGTAATGAATGTCGTACACGCCGCAGCACATCTGGTGTAATGTCGCCGGAGGCAGCCACAATACGTTGTTTCATATCCTCTGGGGTTGTAGGCACATCACGGTACACATTCTCCTTTAACGTACCCCACAGAAAGAAGTCCAGAGGTGTAAGATCAGGAGAAAGGCTGGCCAATTTATGCGTCCTCCAGGTCCTATGAAACGCCCGTCGAACATCCTGTCAAGGGTCAGCCTAGTGTTAATTGCGGAATGTACAGGTGCACCATCATGCTGATACCACATACGTCGACGCGTTTCTAGTGGGACATTTTTGAGCAACGTTGGCAGACCATTCTGTAGAAACGCGATGTATGTTGCAGCTGTTTGGGCCCCTGCAACGAAGTGAGGACCAATGAGGTGGTCGCCAATGATTCCGTACCATACATTTACAGTCCACGGTCGCTGTCGCTCTACCTGTCTGAGCCAGCGAGGATTGTCCAAGTAACGCATGTTTCGTAGATTCACTGCCCTGTGGTTTGTGAAACCCGCTTCATCGGTAAACGGGTAGAACTGCAACGCATTCTCTGTTAATGCCCATTGACAGAATTGCACTCGATGATTAAAGTCATCACCATGTAATGGCTGATGTAGCGACACATGAAACGGGTGAAAGCGGTGACGATGCAGTATGCGCATGACACTACTTTGACGCCGTCCTCCGGCTCTCGCAATGTCCCGTGTACTCATGTGTGGATTCATGGCAACAGCAGCTAACACACCAACTGCACCCGCTTCTCCTGTGACGGGCCTGTTACGGACCCGTTTGCGTGCTACGACCATACCTGTTGCATACAGTTGGCGGTAGATGTTTTGCAATGGGCGGCACGTTGGATGCTCTCTGTCCGGGTACCGTTCTGCATACACCCTGCAGGCTTCAGCTGCATTTCGTCGACACTCGCCATAGATGAGTATCATCTCCACCTTTTCAGAGTTCGAATACACGATGGTCACAGTTCCTACAACATTACACAATCACAGATGTCTGGTAACACGGTGTACTACAGTTGGTCTGCGTGCGGAGACGAATGCAGAATAACAATAGCAGCAAGCGCTACATGCGGACACTGCGACAGCTAGACCAAACCACAACAGTGCACTACAGCCACACTCGTAAACACGGTTGTCATCGTAAACATGTCCCTGCAGATGCTGCTCGCCGACCGTGGCCCGTGTTTGTTACAAAAAAAAAAAAAAAAATGGTTCAAATGGCTCTGAGCACTATGGGACTCAACTGCTGAGGTCATTAGTCCCCTAGAACTTAGAACTAATTAAACCTAACTAACCTAAGGACATCACAAACATCCATGCCCGAGGCAGGATTCGAACCAGCGACCGTAGCGGTCTTGCGGTTCCAGACTGCAGCGCCTTTAACCGCACGGCCACTTCGGCCGCCGTGTTTGTTACAACACGCAACTGAACGTCGGAGGTTTCAAGCGTCAACTTTAGGTTACGATATCTCCGGATGTAATTAACATTTTACAGTGCAACAAACGGCACTGATTACGTATTTGTTTATATGTTCAGATGTGCTAACACAACTAACGTGGTTCCATTTTTAAAAAACGTAGGTTTGTGTTAAAAAACATACTTCCGTGCATTTTTGTATGGTTTGTATTAAACAATTACACTAGACCCTCTCCTCACGTTCGGTCTGTGGAATTGGTTCGTCAGTATTTGATGTGGTTTACGAAATATATCCAGCGGTAACGTTAGGTGACTCACCCTATATATATATATATATATATATATATATATATACTTTCAAAGCCACAGCCATCAGGAGGAGGTATTTCCGATACTTCGTTCACTGTCGAATATCATCACATTAGGGCTGCAATTGGCAATTGTAATATTTAATTGTAAAGAATGTGATAAATATGTGATTGGTTTCCGAGGAAATGGTTGTAAGGGAGGTAGGGGTTTGACATGGGAGACAGCTTTCAACGCACTGATAGCCGTAATGGGATGAAGGATTTTATGTGGAAATTTAAGTTCAGTCAGTTTAGTCAATATATATGTATACACTTCCAAAGCCACAGCCATCAGGAGGAGGTATTTCCAATACTTTGTTCATTGTCGAGTATCATCAGATTAGGGCTGCTATTGTAATATTTAATTGTAAAGAATGTGATAAATATGTGATTGGTTTCCGAGGACGATACCATCTGGCGTGCGGGGAATGTGGTAGAGGTAGCCTGTGCTGAGCGAATCGACATTTCCGGCTTTAGAGTCACGCGAGCGGCAGGTACAAAAAAAGTTACAGCCAACTGGCTAGTCGGTTCTTGGCCGCAGCTGCAGGGGCAAGGCCCAGCGGTGGATCATTCTTGATAGCTGAATAGTGAACTAATACTTAGTATGCAATGGACTGTCTCCGCATGTGTTACAATTATACTCCTTGGAAAATTGAGTGATTCAATATCGATCACTGTCAAGTGTTGGCGCCGTATGTATTGGTAACATCCGATATCCTACTCTCCAGTCATCCCCAGATGACCTCTGTGGCTGGGGTGGTGCACTTTGGCATCACACACTTCCATGGCTGTGACGGTTCTGTCCAGCCTCTGAGCATTGGCGCTGGCAATGTACGAGAGTCGGAGCGCACGGCATGTGGACACCTGAGAGATGAGTGGGCTGTATGTATGAGTGTTTTCAGCAATCTCAGGCATCCCAGCCACGGAAACTACTAGAATCTTCGTTTAGTGCCTCTCAGTACATTGCGGTGTGCTCTGTCTTGTATCCTATCACGTAGTAGGCCCTTACACCTCAACCTGCTCCGCCTACTGCTCATTCTTCATCATAGTGTAGTGACAGAACCAACTTATTGGTTACATAGTGCTTTAAAAACCCAGTTGCAACATGGTAGTCCTGACTGACCAGTTCATTGTTTCCAATAGTGGTATTGCGAACATACACACCAGTCCAACCGTTCTGCAGATTGTTTAAGGACTTAGATGCAGGTGAGCTGAAATTTGAAATGTTCAGCTACCTTTAACGTAATATACTTCAATGATTATAAATAATCCGCCTCGATTGCAAATAGAAACCGGATGTCGACCTAGGTTTCAGCGTGGATAAGCACGCCTTCTTCAGAACATACTAAAACTACAAACTGCCTAAAGAGGCATGGTCCAACATTAATACAGTACGCCCAAAAGGGCAAAAGAAATGTTAAGATTTCTCAAGTAATATACTTCATACGAGACTGGATGGCTGCAGTTTCGAATCCTGCCAAATATTCCAGTCCCTGTATTCACTAATAGGTAGCGTGGAAAAACTGTCTAACACAATTGATCTAGATTTCATCCTTTAGTCAGTCAGTCTGACAGAGTGAGGGAATACTTCCAAGACATCCACAGCTGTGACCAACTGGCAGTGGCACACGACCGGATGTGGCCATATGAGAGAGAGAAAGGGAGAGAGAGAGAGAGCATGTGTTTCAACAAGAACTTCTTAGGTAGCATGTATCAAAGGGTTGCCGCCACTGAAGCTGTTGTCTGGGGAGTGAGATCCAATTTGCCTGCCACAGGGCCTGAGTGGGCATAGTGCAGCGTGTGCTTGTGGGGAATCGCAAAGCAGCCAGTCCAGCAGGCAGTGGAGAGCGCATGCTTTGGAACTGAAAGATTTGTAACAGTGTAATTAAGTGTGATGAGTTATGTTGACAGCGTTCCTTGCACAATCGGGATTCAAAAAGTGTTGGAATTATTTAAATATTCCATACTGCCTTGTTACTCTCAAAATTCTTAAATGAACAGTTTTCCTGTACTTTGCAGTCAATTTCCAGCAAATTCTTTGGATAAATAAATGAACTATGTTCGAAATACTGCCTTGTATGCAACAAATTGTTTAAACAAACAATATTCCACACTCTCCCTTGTCTACCTGAAATAGTTTACGCACTATTCCATACACTGCAATCGATTTCCCACTAAATGCTTTGAATGAACTATATTCCATACACTGCCTTGTGTCCAATAAATTGTTTAAGTAAACAATATTTTCACATTGCAATTGTTTAAAGAATATTTCACACACAGCAATCGATTCCCTGTGAAATAGCCAATCAACTGAGACTTTCTCCCACCAGTTTACAGGGGGAGTTGGGGAGGAGGAGAGCTCATGGGATTTACCACTAGGGAGTGGAGGTAATTAATTGATCAATTCAATTAATTAGTCAATTAATTTGATATCAAAAGTCTACTTGTATAGGTGAGAGGGAGGAGGAGGGTTGGGAACTTCCCTGTGGTTGAGGGGAGGAGGAGGGGGTAGGTGGGGTTCTCAGTAGGATTGATTATCCCCAGGGGGTTACAAACCACTTATCAGAACAACAGGTTTTAGTCATAAATCGATCAGCTGTTGTAATTTAATTAATTTGCATATCAATTGTATATCAGAAGTGGTGTAGAACAATAGATTAAGGATCTGTCAATCAAAAGAGAACAACAGGTGAAAGTCTTACATGGAGAAGAACAATAGGTCCCCCACTGAATGTATTCTTGCCCCTGATAAAGGCCACCCACACTAACAAAATGTGCCAGCACCGCTGGTGTCCTACTACTTCTGTGATATTTGCACCAGTCAGCGCCTTCCTCTTTTGGATTTAGAATCATTACATTCTTCATCAAGTGTGGAGGTGTGTAACCTGACTATTTATGTTGTGTGCTAGGTGGATTATTTATGTTGCTGTTTGTAATCCCAATGATCTTTATAAAGCACTATACCCAAACATCAACTCGCTTTAGGGTAAGAGAATTCACACTACTAACCAAATAAAACTGAATATGGGTTCACAGTTCCTGAAATGCTTAGAGTAGTGAAACAAAGGACGTATATTTAGTGACTGAAGATACTGCTTAATATACTTTCACTGTACTCACTTCAGTCATGTCCGCAATATCAAAACATGACTCTGTTTCTCGATCACCTATCGTATATAATACATTTTTAAATTTATACTCAAAATATACAAAGAACAAAAATTGTATCGATTTTATTGTACTGACAGTGGTATTAAAGTGTTAAATATTCTGTTTTCTGACTATATGTGGAGTTTCTCGTCATAAAGGACAGGCCTTATAATGTTTTATTCTGACTGTCTAACATAATTGTTATATTTTTCAGTTATTGGACATTGGAACATGCTGATACAGCCATCTCAACACTGGAAAGTTCATACTACAGTTTGTTTTGACAGTTTAGCGTATTCATTAGTTTAAGCTGTACCCTGATACAAGTTACATAGACTTAAGGGATGACAGCTGCCGACTTAAAGCAAATTTTACATTCAGAGTAGACTGATACGAGTTAAGAAAATAAAAATGTAACAAAGGATGCACAGAGGGCATATGCTATAAGAATCTTACTGGTAACACAATAAGACATGATAAATCACCGTTGGTAGACATTTCGTATATTCTGAATTCAACACATGTTAATGACTGTGTATCTAAATTAGCAATAAAATTATCTTTTGTATCTCCTACAAAATTGTTACAAAAGCTGTGGATAGAGTATTACACATTTGCACATGACTATAGGTACCATCTAAACAGAACATAACAGTATACAAGAACCAGATTTGCATATTACACCCATATGTATAGATAAGTTTATAAATATTAAGACACATACATAAGGGAGGTATATAGTGACGTACATTTGTAGTCTGTGTGTTGCATACTCCGATAAGAAGCACGTGGGAATGTAGGTACATAACTGTGCTTTGGGGTTTCCCTAGCATTATAATTACAAAAAGCATTGGATTAGAAACTCAAGGAGCTATATGGAGATACTGGTGCTGTTGTCTAACTCGTACAGTATTTTGCGCATTGGTATATTATTGGATACTAACAAGGTTTGGAGGCTGCTAGCATGTTGAACATGTGATCCAGAGATAGAACTGTGATCACCCATTCAAAGGTTGTGGGTCACTGTTTCGAATGCTGTCACTAAATAGATTTTGGTAAATTCATCTATCACCCATGTCGGCCGAACATATTCTGTAAATATGGACTGATGAAAGTACGTAAAAGAATCTGTTACATGTAGATAAGATTGGCTTTAGGACTAGTATGATACTTGAGATGCCGTTTTGATGCTGTGCTTGTTAGTGGAAGCAAAACGAAGAATAATCAAGATATTTCCTCAGTATATGTTTACCTAGAACAGTGGTTTCCAACACTTGGGGTGATTCTCCCCCCGCCCCAGCTCTCACTACAAACCCGTCACCCCCACCCTCCCCCCCACCCTGAGTGTTAAAATAACAATTCCTGTGGTGTAAAAAGAAAACGTGCTGTCAAGATTTAGTGACCACTCTAAATTAATTTGTTGGAAGTAATCTGTGTTATCAGAATTTGGGTAGTCTTAAATATACAGGGTGGTCATAAACACTCTAAAATTTTTGTAAGAGTGTTGGAGGGAAAGTTGTGATAAGAAAAAATTGCTTAACCAATAGAGAGTTAGTTAGCATTGACATTAGCCTATAAGTCCCTTGTGCGCTCAAGTTGCCTTAGTACTGTCCTATGACCACACTGTGCGACACATCAGCAGCAGCCATCTAACACCCACTGCGTGGTAAAATCCTCCACCTTCCTCAATAGGAATCAACATTGCTCTTGCTTATCTTCTATCGTGTCTGCCTAACTTCCAAACCTTTGTGTTCTTCTTCTTTTCATATTTTATGGAATTCAGAAAAGAACTTCCTTTGCCCGTCTACCATTCATCTTCCTGGATATCATCCAGTCCACTTCCACAGTTTATTTGATCACTTTCACAGTTGTCTTCCATTCCAGTATGTTTGATAATGCATTTATTTGAATTTCTTTCCCTGCCAGTATTTTTCAAAATATGTCTCTTCATTAAGCAATGAGCCACCTTCAGATTGTGAGTAGTTATCACGTTAAAAGTTCTTTTCTCACTGTCATTAATAAGAACTGTTTATTAACGTCAGTTTCATATACATAAAAATTTTCAGTTCGAAAATTGTTTTAGTTTACCAGCAGCACTCACAGTCAGCTTTACTCATCTATTTATTGCTTTTTATTATCATGCAGTCGTAGTAACCACTTACCATCAGTAATAAATTCTAGAAATAACCACTTTTTCAGATTTAGATAATCTCCCTGGATTCAAGGACCAGTTTCAGTGGACGAAGGAGTTCTTGAGCTGTTTTCGAGACCGTTTGCCGTATTAGTTGGGAGTGCCACTGAGTATGTGAAGATGGAACTGTTAGATCTGCAAAGTCATTCGAGTTCAAAAACAAATTCTCTTACGTTAAGACTTTCAAGGAGACCTACATTGTTTTCCTCGGGAATAGTTAACGCGTCTCCATAGTATGGTTCCAAATGGGATGAATTATTTCTACCGACATACACCGTCCCGTCACATTAACGCGACTACCTGTCAAAGAGCTGAAAAATCACGTTTTGCAGAGGTGACCGCTGGGATGCGTGCAGGAAGAGAGGCGGTCTGCTTCTGGAAGTTAGATGGGGAAGTGAGCACTCTGGCGTTAGAGGTCAACTCACATGGAGAAGCTTGTGCGAGAGGCGTTCAATAAGTAATGCTATAATTTTTTCTCTGACAGCAGGTTGGTTTCATTCAGAATTCATATACACTATATTTTCCCCGTTCTTTTGGTTACAAAACCTCATTTATTTTTCAACGTAATCTCCGTTTAATGCGATGTTCTTACACCACCTTCCTGGCAGGGCTTGAATGTCCGTATGGTAACACTGTACTGGTCGACGATGGACCCAATGTCTTGCTGCATCAGCAACCTCCGCATCATCCACCTACTGGTTCCTGTGGAGTACGTTCTTGATTGGGCCAAACGGATGGAAGACGGAAGGTGTGAGGTCCAGGCTGTACGTTGGATGAGAAAGAACAGTCCAATGAAGTTTCGTGAAGCCATGCGTTTTCATGGAGAAAGAGAATTTCGTTTGCATTTTTGTGATGTTAAGTCGTTTCCTCAAATTCCTGAGGGTAGCGCACTACACTTCAGAGTTGTTCGTTACACCATCAGGGAGTAAATGAAGCAGAGCAACCCCTTCATTCTCCCAGAACAACGTCGCGCCGGCCAGAGTGGCCGAGTGGTTCTAGGCGCTTCAGTCTGGAACCGCGCGACCGCTACGGTCGCAGGTTCGAAGCCTGCCTCGAGCATGGATGTGTGTGGTGTCCTTAGGTTAGTTAGTTTTAAGTAGTTCTAGGTTCTAGGGGACTGATGACCCCAGAATTTAAGTTTGAACCAACAACGTCGGCGGGTTGTACTGGTCGGTGGTGCAGCATTGAACTTTTCTTCGGAGGAGGGGTCGTGTCACTCCCTGGACTGTCGTGTTGTCTAAGGTTCTAAGTGACGCGTTTCATCGCCTGTGACGACGTCGACAAAAATTTTGATGACCGGCATCATAAAGCTCAAGAAATTACGCACAGATGGTCATTCGTTGCTGTTTACAGTGTTTTGTTTGGCACCGAGGAACCCAGCGGCTACACATCTTCGAGTACCCCAACTGGTTGACGAGTGTGTCAGCACTACCAACAGAAAAGTCTATTTGTGCAACGAGGTGTTTGAGTGTGATCCGTTGATGACATCGTAGTATTCCTGGGTTTCGCTGAATCAGGACGGACAGGATGATGCGTAGTCTGCGAAAGTATCAGGGAATGGGGAATTGGGCAAAATCTATAGCGGAGGACAGAGGGTGGAATATATCCAACAGAAAATCGCAGACATTGACGAGTTGAACAGTTTGGCAGTGAAGAGGAAGGTTTGGCTGCCCGTCTGGAAAAGAGTCGTCAGAATGGGAGATGCGGGCGCCTGTAATATGTCTCAGCTGACGTGGGTGAACTATCGTCCAGGGCAGGCAAGTGCGGCCGCTCCTTGTAATCAGCTATGCGGGGCAGAGCCTTCTCGTCGGAGCTCCGGAAGGTCGGTTGGCCGCCTTCAGCTATAATTCAGGTGTCACCCGCGCCAGCCGGACTGCGCCGCGCCGGAAGTCGGAAGCTAAGGCCCAACAATAGCGCAAGTCGGGGGCAAGAGAGGACTAAAAAGGCCATCAATATTAAATGCGGCCGGGCGGAAGTGCGGTGGCCGCGCCGCAGGAAGCGGCCGCGCCGGATCTTGAGACCCGCCAAGAATATTACAGCAGGCCGCACCGCACCACATCGCCGCGTCTCCCTGGACACAGCGACGCAGGGGTCGCCTGTGCGTCCTCTACCTGCGGAGCTCTGCCGTTCACATCTGTCACGTCACATCACACACAACTGCTTCTGACGTTTTGGCTTCATTTCATAATGTTACCTTCTGAATATTCACTTTGATGTTTGTTTCTTTGAGTCATCCGTCTCCTGACTTGTTTGATGCGGCCTGTCACGCGTTCCTCTCCTGCTCTAACCTCTTCATCGCAGAGTAGCACTTTCATCCTACGTCCTCAATTATTTGCTGGATGTATTCCAACCTCTGCCTTCCTCTGCAGTTTTTGGCCTCTACAGCTCCCTAGAGTACCATGGAAGTCTTTCCCTGGTGTTTTAACAGATGTCCTACCATGCTGTCCCTTCTTCTTGTCAGTGTTTTCCCGCGTAACCCTTTCCTTCCCGAAGAACTTCCTAAATCTTTATTATATCAGTCCACGTAATTTTCAACATTCGTCTGTAGCAACACATCTTAAATGCTTCGCTTCTCTTCAGTTCCGGTTTCCCCACAGTCCATTTCTCACTATCATACAATGCTGTGCTACAGACGCACATTCTCAGAAATTTCTTCCTGAAATGTTTGAGACTTCTCTTGGGCAGGAATGTCCCTTTTGCCACTGCTAGTCTGCTTTTGATGTCCTCCTTGCTCCATCCGTCATTGGTTATTTTGCTGCCTACATAGTAGAATTCCTTAACTTCACCGACTTCGTGAACATCATTCCTGATGTTAGTTTCTCGCTGTCTCATTTGTGCTACTTCTCATTACTATCGTCTTTCACGATTTACTCTCAGTCTATACTATATACTCATTAGACAAAACATTCCATTCAGGAGATCCTGCAACTCCTCTTCACTTTCACTCGGGATAACAATGTCATCAGTGAATCGTACCACTGGTAACCTTTCACCTTGAATTTTAATTCCACTCCTGAACCTTTCTTTTATTTCTATCATTGCTTCTTGGATGTACAGATTGAACAGTGGGAGCAAAAGACTACATCCCTGTCTTATACCCTTTTTAGTCCAAACACTTTGGTCTTAATCGAACACAATTATTATTCCCTCTTGGTTCTTGTAAATATTGTATATTACCCGTTTTTTCCTAAAGCGTACTACTGTTTATTTCAGAATTTCGAACAACTTGCTCCGTTTTACAATGTCGAAAGCTTTTTCCAGGTTGACAAATCCTATGAACGTGTGTTGATTTTTCTTTAGTCTTGCTTCCATTATCAAACGTAACTTGAGAACTGCCTCTCTCGTGCCTTAGCCTTTTCTAAAACCGAACTCATCGTCATCTAGCACAGCCTAAATTTTCGGTTTCATTTTTCTGTATATTATTCTTGCAGAAACTTGGACGCATGAGCTGTAAAGCTGGTTGTGCGATAATTCTCGCGCTTGTCAGCTCTTGCAGCATTCGGAATTGTGTGGATAATATTTTACCGAAAGTAAGAGGGTATGTTGCCAGACTCATACATTCTACACACAAATGGGAATAGTTTTGTTGCCACTTCCCCCAATGACTTTTGAAATTCTGATGGAAAGTTATCTGTCCTGTAAAGTGCCTTAAATTCTAATACTAGCTCCCCTATCTCTTCCAAATCTACTCCTGTTTTTCTTCTTTTACATCAGACAAATCTTCCACCTCACAGAGGCCTTCAGTGTACTCCTTACACCAATCCGCTCTCTCCTCTGAATTTAACAGTAGAATTCCCGTTACACTCTTAATGTTACACAGTTGTTTTCAATTTCACCTAAGGTTGTTTTTACTTTCTTGTATACTTTGTCAGTCCTTCCGAAATCATTTCTTTCTCGATTTCGTCACATTTTTCATGCAGCCATTTCATCTTAGCATCCCTGCACTTCATATTTAGTTCCTTCCTCAGCGACTTGTATTCCAGAATTTTCCTGAATATTTTTGGACGTTCTTCTCTCATGTATCAATTGAAGTGTTTCTTCTCTTACCCATGATTTATATTATTTGATAAATACACTGAGGTGGCAACAGTGATGGGATAACGATGTGCACATATGCAAACGGCGGTGGTATCGGTTAGACAACGTACAGAAGGGCAGTGCATTGGCGTAGCTGTCATTTGAACTCAGTTGATACATGTGAAAGGATTTCCGACATGATTATGGCCGCACGACAACAATTTACAGACACTGAACGGGGAATGGTAGTTGGAGCTAGACGTGTGGGACATTCCACTTTGGAAATAGTTAATTCGATATTGTGTGATCCACAGTGTCAAGGATGTGCCGAGAATAGCAGATTCCTGGCATTACCTCTTATCACGGACAGCGCAGTGACCAACGGGCTTTATCTAACGACCCAGAGCAGTAGTTTTTGCCTAGAGTTGTCAGCAGACTACCGACACAAGTGCCTTTGCTTACAACACGACATTACCTGCAGCGCCTCTCCTCGGCTCTGACATATCGGTTGAACTATAGGCGACTGGGAAAACTGTGGCCTGGTAAGTGACGACGGTAGGTTTCGGGTGTGGTACAGACCCCTCGAAATCATGGACCCAAATTGCAAACAAGCCGCAGTGCAAACTGATGCCGGCCGCCGTGGTTGTGCGGTTCTAGGCGCTACAGTCTGGAACCGAGCGACCGCTACGGTCGCAGGTTCGAATCCTGCCTCGGGCATGAATGTGTGTGATAGGTTGGTTAGGTTTAATTAGTTCTAAGTTCTAGGAGACTGACGACATCAGAAGTTAAGTCGCACAGTGCTGAGAGCCATTTTCTGCAAACTGATATTGGCTCTGTAGGTATGGACTGTGTTTGCGTGGAATGAACAGGATCCTCTAGTCCAGCTGAACCGTTCATTGACAGGAAATGGTTGTCTTCGGCTGCTTGGAGACCATCTACAACCATTCATGGATTCATCTACCCAAACAACGATGGAATTTTTATGGATGGTAGTGCGCTATGTCACCGAACCACGGTTGTTGGCGACTGGTTCGAAGAACATTCTGGACAACTCGAGTAAGTGATTTGGCTTCCCAGATCGCCCGAAATGAACTGCATCCAACATTTATCGGACATAATCGAGAGATCAATTTGTGCACAAAGTCCTGCATCGGCAACACTTTCAAAATTATGGGCGAGTATAGATCTAGCACGGCTGAATATTTCTTCAAGGTGCTTGTTGAGTCCATGCCACGTCATGTTGCCGCAGTACGCTTAGCAAAAGGAGGTCCGACACTATTTTAGGAGGTGTCTCAAGACTCTTATTACTTCAGTGTAGCCGGCCGCTGTGGCCGCGCGATTCTAGGCGCTTCAGTCTGGAACCGCGCCACCGCTACGGTCGCAGGTTCGAATCCTGCCTCGTACATGGGTGTGTGTGATGTCCTTAGACTAGACAGGTTTGAGTAGTTCTAAGTTCTAGGGGACTGATGACCTCAGATGGTAAGTCCCATAGTGCTCAGAGCCATTTGAACTTCAGTATATTCCAATCATTATACTCCTTACAGAAACATGACGGCATAACAATAATGGGAGATCCAGACACATGTACTCTGATCAAAAAATAGAGGACTGAAGTGGGTACGATTTGCTTTTCTGGTTCCCGTTTTTCTTCAGCCGTTTTTCTTGCAGTTTCGTTTGTCCACTAAGTAGTTATGAAGCCTTTGTGAACTGATGGTTCTGTCTCCATGTAGTCCGCCTAGAGTGCTAGGGTTAGTTAGGAAAGAAAATTTTAGTGACTTAGGAGGAACCTCACAAGTTACAGTTTTAGGTCCAATCCTATTCTTTACATATATGAATGACCTTCCACTTAACTTTCATAAGCGAAACCGGTAATTTTTGCAGACGATACTATGTTGTAACAAATCCCATGAGAGTCAAAGCAGCAGAAAAAATGATCAATAATATTTTTCCACGAGTCATTAAGTGCTTAAATAACTGCATTTTTAACTGTCAGCTGTATGAATAAACCTTTATTCACTACCGATTTTAGCCACTCAGACCTTCAACACCGGAAGAAAAGGCAAATACATTAGTGGGAAAAGCAATTCATCTTTCTCACACATGTATCGAAAGTTTGCATTGATGGTGCATTCTCATTTATAACACACAACCAAATATAAAGAACTATCATGAAGTTCATTATCCTTCCTGACATCAATGACTCATAAGGCCATCTAAAAAAACTTCTTGATAAAAAATACAGAGCATTAAAATGGTTAAATACGAATAGATAATAAAGAATTGTATGCATTGTGTTTGTCAAGTATATCAATTAACTCTTAAAATGTGAGACAGGTCGATGTTAATACTTCATAGTGTAGTTATTTAATATAGCTAAAAAGCATGTAGTTTAATACAATTTGTTTCGAAATTATACATATTCCATAAATTACTTACCTGGCATATTTCTAATGCTGCCATTTAAGGTCATGACACTCAATAGAGGGGGATGAACGATCATTGTAACACTGAGGATTTTCGAAACATTCAAGAGGGGGATGAATTGCTTTTATATCTAATGTGTTTGCCTTTTCTTCCAGTGATGATGATCTGAGTGCCAGAAACCTTTACTCAATAGAGGCTTATTTATACAGCTTACACTTGAGAATGCAGTTACTCAATTATCTGATGGCTGTAGAGAAATTCATCTCATTAAAATATTTCAAAAAAAGAAAATATTACTTACTTTGTGGTTCCCTGAAAATTGACGCTCCCTTCAATTTGAGAAAGCTTATTACGTGAAGTTCTGTACAACAAACAGTCATACGAATATTCGATGGTAGTAAATGAACAGGAGTCAGTAAACAGTATAGAATGCTCCTATTTTTCGGTATGAATGTTTATGAAATCTTGCACTGGAAGAAGCATATTATCGAAATCCTCAAACAATTAAGTGCACCTACCTTTGATTTTCGTAGAACTGCTAGCCTTGGAAACAAACGAGTGAACCACCACATACATTTTGCATAGTTCTACTCAACAATGTCTTACAGAAAAATTTTCTGGGATATTGTATCACTTGGAAAGAAAGTATTGACTCCACAAAAACGAACAGTAGGAATAACATCTGTTGTTCTCCCACAGTCATGTAGACACTTTTTCAAGGAGTTGGGCATTTTAACTGCATATATATATATATATATATATATATATATATATATATATATATCACATTTAGTTTAACATTAAAGTACACCACAAACCTTGTACTGTATTTCTATCTCCTTTAATTAAAGAGATATCCTTTAATTAAAGAGATATTCAGTTTGAAAGAGTATATATATATATATATAATACAATTTGTTTCGAAATTATAGATATTCCATAAATTACTTACCTGGCATATTTCTAATGCTGCCATTTAAGGTCATGACACACAATATATATATATATATATATATATATATATATATATATATATATATATATACACTCTTTCAAACTGAATATCTCTTTAATTAAAGGATATCTCTTTCATTAAAGGATATAGAAATACAGTACAAGGTTTGTGGTGTACTTTAATGTTCAACTAAATGTGATAAACATTGTGCAACATGGCAACCATATCGTTTCTAATGGTAAAGTCTCAGAATGTAAGGCTTAAATTTCTTAGCCCGTAAAATTCTATGAAAACTGCTTTTGCATATCCCAGTCTCACGAGAGCACTGCCTCAGAGATTTCTTCGGGGAATGTGTGGTCGCCTGGATCACTGCATCAGTACTTTCATTGTGTGTTGAACGTCTCTTTCTTCCGCAATGTCTCTTCCTAATATCCTCCACTGTTCCATCGACATCTCACATTCTTGTAAGTGTTACCCTTGTTGCTGGTGGTGTTCTAAATCCAACCCTCCACCGTCGTTGTATGTCGCTAACGTTCTCTGTATTCTGTTGATCGAATGATAACGCCATGTTTGTTGACATTGCTGAAACAAAATAAAGTGTCATGTTTCTCACTACCTTCTCAATTATTCCCTCCAAAAATTGTCTCTCTGCCTCCTTTAATTAAAGAGAAATTCTGGTTCAAAGAGTGTATATATATATTGGCTACAAATAATTCGTCACAGTTGGAGAAGAAAAGTCAAGTCGATTCCTGAAACACTAGGGTAAAAAACGATGTTCATCACCCTTTATTCCTTTATTAAAGCAGGATGTGTCTCAGAAGAGAGTTCAATATGCAGCAAGAAAATTTTTTGCCCCATAACATAAAATATTTGACAGGTGGCAAAGGAAGCTCTAAATCTGACCTAAAATAAATTCTTCTCGATAGCTCGTCTATTCTATGGACGTAGTTTTATTTAAAACCTGGTACGATGTAAACGAAAGAAAACCAGTTTTAAGTTTTGTTGCATGAGTTGGACTACAAGTATGTTCAGCAATGTCAACGCTAATCACGTATACATATTTTGCAAAATGATTCGTTCCACATGATTTTCATAAAAGAATCGTTCAAACGGTCTATGAAACAAAAAAAATAACTAAAGTTTTAATTATAAACTCGAAAAAATATTGTTAGGTAATTAATGTTTCGTTTGTTTGTAGATAAATTTCAGCAGTCCCGACACAGAAAAAAATATCTGTCCTACAGTATCGTAGCTCGCCACCACAGCAGGGTTTACCAAGCTGTGTTCCTCGGAACACTGGTGTTCTGCGGGAAGTAAATAAGTTATTATTATTATGTAGTTTTTTGCCTAGTGGCAGGCCCATGTCTTCCTTCGGAGAATTTCTGATTCCACTGCTCCCTGTCTTCAGCTTCTTCCTTCAGTCTGTTGTATCTCTTTCCATCTTTCATGTCGTCCAGATGTTGAATTCTTCTTCTTCCTCGCCCTGCGTTTCCTCTGAGTTTTCCTTCGATGACATCATGTATGAGTCCCTCGTGTCTAAGTACATGTCCAATCCAGTTGGCCTTTCTCTGAAGAATTGAACGTAGAATACTTCTCTTCCCTCCTACTCTTCGCAGTACATCGTCATTTTTTAAGCGATCTGTCCACTTGATCTTTTCCATTTTCCTCCAGCACCACATTTCAAAGCTCTCTAAGTATTTTTTCCCCTTCTTTCTCATTGTCCATGTCTCTGCTCCATGCAGTGCAATGCTCCAAATGTACTACTTTATCAGTTTTTTCCTCAATGCCAAACTCAACTTGCTGGTCAGCAGATTCCTCTTCTTGTTGAAAGCAGCTTTGGCCATGACGATTCTTGATCAGATTTCGTTGGTGCAGAGGGCATCCTTTGAGATAAAACTTCCCAGGTACTTGAACTGATACACATTTTCCAGTTCCCGAATGTCAACAGTTATCCTCAAGTGTTTCTCACGTTTTCATAAGCGCATCACTTTTGATTTTTCGATGTTGATTTCCATGCCGTATTTTCTTCCCGTTTCCACCAAATTGTTCAAAAAAATGGTTCAAATGACTCTGAGCACTATGGGACTCAACTGTTGTGGTCATCAGTCCCCTAGAACTTAGAACTACTTAAACCTAACTAACCTAAGGACATCACACACATCCATGCCCTAGGCAGGATTCGAACCTGCGACTGTAGCGGTCACGCGGTTCCGGACTGTAGCGCCTAGAACCGCTTGGCCACTCCGGTCGAGCACCAAATTGTTCATCATGTGTTGCAGCTGTCTCTGATTTTTGGCGAGCACTACCAGGTCGTCTGCATACTTGATGGTGTTGATGAGACGTCCTCCTACATTGAAGTTACCACATCCTTTCAGCACTTCTCTCGCCAGGATTCCTCCATACAGGTTGAAGAGACTTTGCGACAGACAACATCCTTGTCTCACTCCCCTTCCTATTTCCACAGTCTTCGTTTCTCGATAGTTCAGTCGTACCTTTACCCTTTGTCCCAGGTACAAGTTATTTATAAGTCTCCGACCTTTCCAGATGATTCCTATTTCCTTAAGGATGTTCATCAGTATATTCCAATTGACTCTGTTGAAGGCCTTCTGCCAGTCTATAAAACAAGCGCAAACTTCTTCGTTAACGGCCAAAACTCTCTCTGACAGTATCGTCATCATGCCAATGGCGTCTCTGGTACCTTTTTCCTTTCCTGAAGCCAAACTGGTCTTCTCCCATCACTTCTTCAATTTTGTTTACCAACCGTATATTTAGTATTCTTGCAATGGTCTTTGCCACATGCGATATCAGACTAATTGTTCTATAATCATTACACTTCTTGGCTTGCATTTTCTTCTCAAGAGTAACCACTGTGACATCCAAAAAGTCCTCAGGCCATTCTCCAGTTTGATAGATTTTGTTTATGAGTTGTGTCAGAACTTTCAAACTTTCATTTCCGATTTCATTAAGCAAATCCACTGGTATGTCGTCATCCCGTGTAGCTTTCCGACTCTTCATGTCCTTTATCGCCTTCTCTACTTCCCTTGTCAGTATACTGGGGCCTTTTTCATCTTCGTCAATAGCTTCCTCTGGCTCTATGTCGATGTCATCTGGGCAATGTTCTGTATCATATAGTTTCCTTATATATTCTTCCCTGGTTTTCAGAACTTCCACTTGTTCAGTAACCATGTGTCCTCTAGCATCATTTATTCCGAAGGTCCTTCACTTTTGTTATTTATTTTTATTTATTTATTTATTGTTCCGTGGGACCAAATTAAGGAGAAGTCTCCGTGGTCATGGAACGAGTCAATACATGAAATTATAACACGATATTAGAAACAGATAAAATGAAACATAAAAAGAAACATAGTCAGGTGACAAGTCGTAAGTTTAAATAAAGAAAATCAACAACGTAACACTGGAATTTGCTTAATTTTTTAGCTCTTCCAGGAGCTCCTCGACAGAATAGAAGGAGTGAGCCATGAGGAATCTCTTCAGTTTCGACTTAAAAGAGTTTGGGCTACCCCAAAGATTTTTAAGTTCTTGTGGTAGCTTATTGAAAATGGATGCAGCAGAATACTGCACTCCTTTCTGCACAAGAGTCAAGGAAGTGCATTCCACATGCAGATTGGATTTCTGCCTAGTATTAACTGAGTGAAAGCTGCTAACTCTTGGGAATAGGCTAATATTGCTAACAACAAACGACATTAAAGAAAATATATACTTTGAGGGCAATGTCAGAATTCCCATACTACTGAATAGGGGTCGACAAGAGGTTCTCGAACTTACACCACATATAGCTCGAACAGCCCGTTTTTGAGCCAAAAATACCCTTTTAGAATCAGAAGAATTACCCCAAAAAATAATACCATATGACATAAGCGTATGAAAATATGTGAAGTAGACTACTTTTCGTGTTGAAGTGTCACTTATTTCAGATACTGTTCTAATGGTAAATAAAGCAGTATTTAGTGTCTGAACAAGATTCTGGACATGGGCTTTCCACAACCGCTTACTATCTATCGGAACGCCTAGGAACTTGAACTGTTCTGTCTAGCTTATAATATGCCCATTCTGTCTGATCAAAATATCGGTTCTTGTTGAACTGTGAGTTAGAAACTGTAAAAACTGAGTTTTACTATGTATTAGCATCAAATTATTTTACACAAGCCACAAACTATTTCATGAACTACATTATTTGATATTGTTTCAATTTTGCACACAAGATCCTTCACTATCAAGCTCGTGTCATCAGCGAACAGAAATATTTTTGAATCACCTGTAATACTAGAAGGCATATCATTTATATAAATAAGAAACAGCAGTGGCCCCAGCACCGACCCTTGGGGAACGCCCCACTTAACACTGCCCCATTGGGACTGAACATCACTACCACTCACAATATTGCGGAGAAATACTTTCTGCTGTCTGTTCTTAAAGTAAGAGGCGAACAACTGTAAGCTCCTCCCCTTACTCCATAATGGTCCAACTTCTGCAGTAATATTTTGCGATCAACACAGTCAAAAGCCTTCGTTAAATCAAAGAAACACCTAGCGTTCGAAACCTTTTATTTAATCCGTCCAAAACCTCACAGAGAAAAGAGAATATAGCATTTTCAGTTGTTAAACCATTTCTAAAACCAAACTGAACATTTGACAGCAAATTATGTGAATTTAAATGCTCTAGTAACCTTGTATATACAACCTTCCCGATAACTTTAGCACACACTGATGGCATAGAAATAGGTCTATAATTGTCAACATTATCCCTGTCTCCCTTTTTATAAAGTGGCTTCACAACCGAGTACTTTAATCGGTCAGGAAACCGACCACTCCTAAAGGAAAAGTTACAGATATGGCTAAGTACTAGGCTAACATACATAGATCAATACTTCAGTATTCTGCTAGATACCCCGTCACATCCATGAGAGTTCTTGGTCTTTAGTGATTTAATTATTAACTCAATCACCCTCTTGTCAGTATCATGAAGGAGCATTTCAGGTAACAGTCTCGGAACACTTTTTTCTAAGAGCGCTATATGATTCCCTGTTGGGACTAGGTTTCTATTTAGTTCACCTGCTATATTCACAAAGTGATTATTAAATACTTTACATATATGCGACTTATCAGTAACACGGATATTCCCACTATGCACTGATTCTATATCCTCGACCTGTCTCTGCAGACCAGCTACTTCCTTTACGACTGACCATATGGTTTTAATTCTATCCTGAGACTTAGCTATTCTATCTGCGTACCACATCCTTTTTGCCTTCCTAATAACATTTTAAGCACCTTACAATACTGTTTGTAATGGGCTGCTGCATTTAGATTTTGACTGTTTCTAACGTTTTGATACAATTGCCACTTTGTTCTACAAGATATTCTTATCCCTCTAGTCAGCCACCCAGGCTGCCTGATTGTGCTAGTGCCGTGTTTTGAACGTTCTAACGGAAAGCAACTTTCAAAGAGCATAAGAAAAGTCTTGAGAAAATCATTATATTTATCGTCTACTGTATCAGCGCTATAAACATCTTACCACTCTTGTTCCTTGATAAGGTTTACAAAGGTCTCTACAGCAACTGGATCAGCTTTCCTAAACAGCTGATGACTATATTTAACACGTGTTGCAGCACAAAAATCTTTTAGAGTTAAAATTTGTGCATCATGATCTGAAAGGCCATTCACCTTTTTGCTAGCAGAATGCCCTTCTAGTAATGGGGAATGAACAAAAATGTTGTCTATGGTTGTTCTACTGTTCCCTTGCACTCTCGTTATAAAGAATACGGTTTGCATAAGATTATATGAATTAAGGAGGTCTACCAGCATCCTCTTCCTTGCACAATCACTTATACAATAAATATTGAAGTCACCACATATAACTAACTTTTTATATTTCCTATAAAGTGAACCAAGAACCTCCTCTAGCTTTAGCAAAAATGTTGTGAAATCGGAGTCTGGGGATCTATAAATACGAACAGTTAGAAGTTTAGCTCCGTTATATTTAACCACACCTGCACAACATTCAAACACCTTTTCAGTGCAGTACTTTGAAACATCAATTGACTCAAATGGGATGCCGTTTTTCACATACATGGCTACTCCTCCACACCGCAAAGAGCTCCTACAAAAGCTGCCAGCCAACCTGTATCCTGGTAAAGGAAGCCTCTCAGTTATTTCCTTATTTAAGAAGTGTTCAGGTATACCAATAATTTCAAAGTCAACATCTATAAGCAGTTCACTAACTTTATCTCTAATACCTTGTATATTTTGATGAAATATACTAATTCCCTCATTACTCGGATACCTAAGCTTTGTCAAAAGTGGCTTCTTTGTTAGAGAGACTTCCCTTAAGCAGGAATACCTATCAGCTGGCTTCAATCTAAAAAAGGTGCAGCTCTAACACCCACTACTGCAGGAATTTTTCCATGAGTGGTCCCACCAACCCCACCTATGCTGTCACCTATAAGTTTGCCAACCTCCCCTTCCCATACCTGTTGAGGTGCAGGCCATGTCTAGTGAAACCCGTCCTGCTGACAGACTCCACCGACACCACCGAAATGTGACCCATGCTTTCTGTCATCTGCACACCCCCAAGTTTCATGTTACTACGCGTGACGGATGTATTAAGATGAGGCCGATCGTGACGCTGAAACAGTTCCACAAAATGCACATTCGTGTTGCCAGTCTGAGTGGCTATCTTTTCCAGGTCACCATCTGTGTCATACTCCCCATCCCTATCGATACTATTACCAGCCCCACCCACAATCACTACCTGATCCTCTTTAGTAAAATCGCTAGATAACCCCCCTATGTTAACAGTCACCTGAGCCAATCCTGCATTAGGCTTCACAATGCTGGTGACCTGGTACTCACTCCCCAGCACTTCCTGCAACTGCTGGACTACACCTCTGCCGTGAGAGCTACCTAACAGCAGAACCTTCTTCTTCCTCTTCGACTTTGCAACTGTTCTAGCCACCGTAACTACTGAGGTCTGCTGCATGCTTCCTACATCTACAGCTGCTAGAGATTCCTCTCCACTAGACTCTGACAGTTGGTCATATCTATTGTAAACACCAAATGGAAAACTATCTGAAAATCTTTTTCTGCTCGCAGATCTCTTGCCAACAGCCAGCTCCCATTCCCCAACCCCCTTCTCCCCTGTGCGTTTTTCAACTGCACCTGAAAGGCACAGATCTTACGCTCCTCCTCCTCTATCAACTTACTCTTGCTACATAACCTGCAGTTCCAGGAGAGGATCTCACCAGAATGCCCACTGGCTTCCCCACTGCATTCCCCCCAGTGAAAATACTTCGAACAAGTCTCACACCGCAATCCACTACTCACGAACCTACGGCAAAGCCCACACTTCTCACTCATGGTAAAATTTTACTTTTTCTAAGTTCCGCTACTACAATAATAAGATGTAAAAACCTGACTACAATAATCACAAACTTACTCTAGAAGGGAAGTAACTACTATTATTAACAGTATTAATAAACAACAAATGTGAATATAACAAAAGACTAATACAGAAAGAGAATCAAACCTAATGACACAGTAACGAAGCTGAAAACAGTTCCCAAAAGGTTCTTCTGAAATTATTTCACCAGAAAACACCAAGAACACCGGTTGAAGACTACTAAAGTTCCTAAATAAACCACTATACACAAGCAATTAATTAGTACTTAGCTTTCTATGCGCCGCTACAGCTGCAACTGGTCAGCGCGGAATGTAAACACAGGTAAGAGGTTACGTTGCTCGATACGAAACACTCACAAATATCGTGTCACAACACAAGAAAGGCAGAGGTGAATGAAGAAACCACTAATAAGTCACTTATATAGTCAATATTATCACAAAAACCGTTAAAATGTGTATCTGAAACCTAAAGATATATAAAAACTTGGAGAGCGATCTCACACGGAGTCACTCGCTTATGACGTCTCCTTCTCCCAGTTCTTTCGTTTTCTAGTACATGAGATCGTACCTTCCTCTTGTTTTTAGTTCTTCTATTTCGTCACACATTTCTTCTAAGTACTTTTCCTCCGTAAAAACTCCTACTCGTAATAATGTGACAGTTTTTCCACATTTTTCCATTTTTTAAAAAATAATGTTGTCATATTTCTGTGTTATTAGTTATGATTTAAAATTTATCAACGAATAAAATTAGTATTTCTCATATTTTAAAATTTATTAATTTTACTAATCTTGGCGGTTAAAGTATTTCATCAGAGCGTCAGGATTCTCGAAGTGTTCCGTCAGAGCAAAGGTTTAGGAACCCCTGCACTAGAGGAGGCAAAATAAACCGGCGTAGCCGAATCATAAAATGGAGTTTAGTTCGGCAATTCGTTTTCTGCATTTCAGGCAATATTACGCTGTAACTATCCATACTAGATGTTGGAAATGTACGGCAATAATGCACCGTGACAATGTGCCAGTATCTAGTGTTGTTAGATGACCCTATTTTCGTGAAATGTCCGGTTTTCTCAGGCGTGTCGTGACACGTCCCGCTTTCCCCTTATATGGGCTGCTAAATAGCTCTACATTTTGGCACAGCCTACGCCTCTCGAATAGTACCAAGGGGGCCGCCACATTTGAAAGCAGCATCAGAGGGACGGGCCACCATCAACAGAGTGACACGACAGCCATTCAAGACACACTACAGATGGGTTTCGAATTTAATGCAGGACAATATACCAAAGACTGATGATTAAAAGCTGGCACCTCACCTTATCGGTGAAATACTGGCAGTCAGAACTTGATCAACCACCGGGATTTGAAGAGTCATACCTGCGATTCGAGCACAATTATGTAGGCGTATGTTAGTGACTTCGGTTACAGAGACGGATGCGGACTGTATTAAACTACCAATTCGAGTTTCTGAGCGCGTCCATCATGGCGGTAGCCACAAGCCACGGATTAAAAGGGCGTCACGAGGTTGGAATTTCAAACAAATACCTTTAGGCACTTTTATTTCTAGAAAGCAATAAACAATACTTAACTTTGGAGGCACATCAAATGTCGCTAGCGATAAGCGACATGATAGCAGTAAAGTTCTTGCTATACGCAAAGTTCTTGGACACTGACATTCGTCACTGATAACTAACGTCCGCAATCCGGTGCTGATCTGAGCGTCGGAGGCTGGCAGGAACTGTGTTATATGCACTTACTGCAAGGGGGCGCGCCTGGCGCTGCGCCCCGGCTGGAGTGGCCTAGCGGTTCTAGGCGCGTCAGTCTGGAACCGCGCGACCGCTACGGTCGCAGGTTCGAATCCTGCCTCGGACATGGATGTGCGTGATGTCCTTAGGTTAGTTAGGTTTAAGTAGTTCTAAGTTCTAGGGCACTAATGACCACAGATGTTAAGTCCCATAGTGCTCAGAGCCATTTGAACCATTTGGCGCTGCGCGGTTCGATTCCGCTCCCCATTGGCCGCCGTTTCCTCACAGCCTTCTTTGCTCTTATATTCGGCTTCTTCGTTCCGGCATATGTGGTTACATCTAGAACAGCAATCAGCTGTTCAGTTACTGGAATTTCTGAGCGCATGGCTGAACGGTACGGTTCGAAAAAACTCTGCCCGTGTGGCTTCCATCGATGTATTATTACCAGCACGTCGCTGTTCTCTAGGCAGTGGCTCAACATCTGGCCCTCTTCCCTCGATCACTCATGCCCATTGACTGTCCACGACGTTCTCTTGAGGCGACAGTTAATACTTCCATTCCATGCGCCCATCGTTTGCTTGGCGCTTCATTAGAACTGAGAGACAAACACGGGAGGCACTTGACATTTAGGTGTATCCGCAACACCCGTCGTTGTCTGTTCATTCGGTGATTTCAAGTACTCGTTGGTAAGTAATTTACAAAATATCCATATATTTCGAAACAACATTGATTAAATTACATAGTAGCTAGGTACATTAAATCTCTTCAATAAGATGTATGAATAACGGCTCGTCTCATATTTTTAGCTTTCATTAGTATTCTTAACATATGTAATTCACATAACCCATTCTTATTAACGAATATTCATATTTAAAGCTTTAGTACATTTGTTTTGTATTAGGAAGTCTTTGTAGAGGAGCTTGCGGGTCACTGACGTCAGAAAAACTAACGAAAAATAAATTCCAAATTTTGTTATCAGTCTAAAATTTCGATTAAAACAGCAGTACTTTTGAGTAGACTTGTACCGGAGGACCAATTTTGTTGATAATGTGCTATAATAAAATACTTACCTAATAACGTCCCCTTCTTGTGTCACAACTGTTAGGTCCTCACCACTACTACCCTTCTTTTCCAAAACTCCAGTTCCGAATTTCTGGAAATTGATTGTGTCAACATTAGAAGTACTCGTCTGTCGGTCTTCAGGTGATATCAATTAATTTCTCACAGCATAGGCTGCGCCTTTATGACTTGTTTAAGTAATTGTGTGGAACATGTTCGCCAGATTATTGTTACATAGTCATTTCTCTGAAAGACACACTGTTAACATTAACCAAAATAGAAATGCTCTGGATCAAAGGGTATTGATTCAGCCCTTCTCCTGGACAGCAGTATTGAGACCGTAGATCGATGTCAGAGCTGCGGATTGGGTGTGGATTATTATATACATTTTGCATAGTTATGGTTACTTTTGACAAAAACTTGGCCACTTACAGTGCATCTTCTGTTGCTTGTTGAAGATCATCTACTGTACAGGAGACCGTGCACAATCGACACCGAAGTACGTGCCGAACTGTCTGTTCTTCTCCAGCGTCACACCGAATATCATTTGGATCAGTGCATCATGGGTGTGGACAGCAGCACACAGTCAGTTGTTTAAGATAACAATATAAAATAAGTTGCGATCACTGCAGTCCCAATAAAAATTACATATGTTCTTAATGACCTTCATTGCAGAAGCTGTAATGAGAATCTCGCCACCCAAGAGAAGCAGACCTGAACGACCTGATTAGTAATAACTTTATAAACAAGTTTGGCAATTTCCTAGACTTGCAGACTGTGTCATGGTTAACGCTATGGCATTGGAAGCAAGGCAGAAATCTCTCGCTCTATTCCAGCCTCTTCGAATCATAAGCTTTGCATGTAGAGACAGAATAGCATAGAGACAGAAGTGATGACATTTTCTGCAGGACTCGACCATCATTTTGCAGGCCAATGCTCATGCACGTATAGTGCCAGCTGTTACTGATTTGTTTGACTGATGAGGCTGCTAAGTGCTATACCACCCATTGCACTCCCCTGACTTAAGCCCTCCTGAGTTCAACTCGATCTCTAAACTGAAGGAAACACTTCACGGCATTTAATTTAGAACTGCTACCAATTCCCCGGGCAATAGACCGTGCCGCTTGAACTGTCAACACAACTGGCACTGCTAAGAGTATTCTAAGACTCCCACATCGCTGGAAACGCTGGTGACTACTTTGAAGGTCAGTAAAACTTTGAAACACGCATCTGTTTTGTACGAGCTGTAAATAAATAGTTGCCACTATTAAAGTTCCAACCCTCACACAAAAGGAGATTAGCAGTCACAGTAACGATTTGATTTAATATCATAAGACTTCAAATAAGACCCGTGGAAGCAAGTGCATACACTTTTAGTAAATAAAGGAAAGGTTGTAATCATGAACTGTAGTCATGACACAGGTGGGTGAACCCGTGGAAGCATAATGTGAAACTGTATCATGGATATGGCCAGTGACTGCAAAATGTTTAGTGATTTGAGGAAACAGCCCCTGAAAAGGAAGGATGAACACGAGCTGATTCAGCAAAGTGAATCGTGTGTGCCACTTGCTGGTTGTGAATGTTAAAACTGTGCAGTTAAACCTTGATGAGAATCAACTAACTTCGCATACCCACCTCGGTTCAGTGATTGCATCACTGGCTCGTGCTTATGACTCTCATAAGGAATAAAGGTGAGGATGGATAAGGTATTGGCTGGAAATTGTAAGTCTAATTTTACCTCTGTACTCAGCTAAAAGTAGGAGACATCTCTCACTGTGGTAGTCTGCAACAACCTGGAGCAAGTCTGGTCTTCATTGTCTCCGTGGAAAGTGCATTCTGACTTTACTTACCAAAACATAGTTGGCTCTGTCAGTGTAAGGATCTCGCCATCCAATAGAACTAAGCCTGCAAGATCTGATGAATAATAATTTTAAAAACAATTTTGGCAACTTTCTACACTTGCAGACTGTGTCGTAGTTTACGCAATGGCATGAGAAGCAGGGCAGAGATTTCTCCCTTTAAATGACAGGTTTCCACCCTCATCGAATCAAAAGCTTTGCATGTAGACAGGCATAAGAAAAGATACGTTCTACGGAAATAATCATTGTGAGCCAATGAGAATTTAAATGAAAATTCATTGGTAGTGTATCCACAGCCAATACCTGGCCCCATGATCTCAAGTTCTGAGTGCTTCACTTGCGTTCAGATATATCACCAAAAGGGATTGCTTGTAGCGTCTAGCACAATACAGTTTTTATGGAAAAGAGGCACTCCTCCTATGTAACGTCTGTGCGATGGCAGCCCATAGCAACTTCCCGGTTCAATACCTGCTCAGCAGTTGCTTTCAGCACTGAGCAAGTTCATGAGATGCTGGTCCTTCTAAGAACTTGCCTGTCACAAGCCAGCTAAGGAAAGCTCCCAGGATCCCACAAATAGTGGTTCCTCTTCACTGTAATAAAATGGAATGAGAAGACGAAGTGATCAGCTGCACAATCATTGGTAGTAGCGAACACTGTCTGCAGTTTTCGTGCAGTGTTCTAGAATCGAGTATATTGACTACTGGGATGTGCATATTACATTATAAAATACGTTGTGATATAGTTTTGAGACCGTACTCAGAAATACACAAAATTTTTTCGGTATCACACGTCCAGCAGCACTGTATCTACTCAAAATGTAAGTGCACTATGAGTTTTTCTATCGTTGGAGTAGCACATGATGGGTAGGTGAAACAGGTAATTCCATGATTTTCGCGATTGTAATTAAAATCTTTTTCTGTTCTAGAATAACCCAACTGTAACGTTTCAGGTTTTCAGTGAATGCTGATTTCCAAATACTTTGCGCTCCTGAATTATTCAAGCACTGAACGTCTCTGCAGTTCCGTTATGCTACTATGTCCCTTGTCTGCGCGGTTCATGGAAGGGGGAACTTTTCCAGCTGAAGTTTCATCTTTTCATACAGTTCTATGGAGTCTCACTCATGGAGTACTTGTAATAAATTATAAGGACACTCGTAACTCAATGGTCCATTTTCTGACTCATCATCACCACAACACTATGTTATCTACTCACTTTACATTCCAGTTATGTCAATTAATTGCACCTCACTATCCAAGAGTTTTAGTAAAGTAATATTTGTAGTCTTTGCTCGACAGAGATGAAGGTGGGAACTCAAACTGGAAACTATAGTTAATACAATCAAATTCTGAAGCCACAAAAGCCGTAGAGACAATCCAAATTCCAACTGGATAAGACAGTCATCCGGATATAGTTTTCTATGTACTTGAAACACGAGGCACCCAAAATCTGGTTATAGCTGTCATTTTTGAAGGAAAGGTTTTTAGGGCAACCATTGAATCGATAACGTATTTCAAAACCGGAGATTGGCCATCTGGCAGAATCATGAACACGAAAAGCTACATAAAGAACCGAATTTTGTGGACCTAAAGTCCTTAAATTGGCAGGTCATGCCATACAAATAATTGACCTGTGTTGGCGCATAAAGGTAATGGATTTCGTGTCACACAGAGAAAGACTACACGGCAGTCGAAGAGAAGATGGAGTGATGGCTTCCGAGATTATCCAGGGTACATGACTGACTGGTGGCAAGGAGTGGCATCCAGGATCTAATGAAGGAGCAGCCCTACAGCAGTGTGCGATCCCTGGGCCTGATCGTGAACTGGTTCAGCAGGAAAGCAAAGGCGACTTTGGGCTATGGGATGAGGCCAAAAAACATTCTGGACCAAATTTAATACTTGATCGTCTATCTACCAGTGTGCAGGGCGTAGGTCACACACATGACATCACCATGCTCCGGCACCTGGAAACACTATTACCAGATTCGCAAAGCAGGCTGCTTTCATGCGTTTCCCAACACATCGTGTCAACGACTTGTAACCACCAACTGATGCTTGCCACATCACTAGCAAAGGCTGTATTGACCACCTCCAGTGTGAGTTAGAACACTGATAGATGCTATGACCACTGATGTGTGTCTGCTTTTAGTATGTGTTGTGGTTTTGCACAGTCGTCTTCTGAAAGCCTGGAGCTACTCACAAACAATCTACATCAATACACTTGTTGTAGCTGGTATTCACCGTCATAAAATTTTTTTTGAAGGAAGGCCATTATCAGGTACTGATATTATGGTCTTAAGCCATTTCAACGTAACGTAAGCTGACATATTTGTGTGTCGTTGTCAATCCTGTTAAATACATTCGTGTCGTTGTTACACAGTGCGAGCACACGTATACAAACATCTTAAAACAACATAATCTGTAAATGCATATGTTCATTAAACCATCACTAGTCACACATGCATTAGACCACAGCTGAAGACTACTGTTTGCATGCTACTTGAAAACTTATAAGTCACTGGCGTAAAGATGATGTCCTTCAAAACATCTACATCTGCATCTACATATATACTCCGCTAGCTACCAAGCGGTGTGTGACGAAGGGCACAATTCGCGCCAAAGTCTTATTCCCCCACCTCCCCCTCTGTTCAAATCCCGAATCGCGAGAGGGAAAAACGACTGTCTGAACGCCTCATTACGATCTCTAATTTCCCTTACCTTTGAATGGTGATCATTACGCGATTTGAAAGTTGGTGGTAATAACATATACTCTACATCATCGGCGAAGATCGGATTTCGAAATTTAGTGAGCAGCCTCTTTCGTTTAGCGCGTCGTCTATATGAAAGTGTCTCCAACGTCAACCTTTCTATGAGATTTGTAACGCTCTCGCGATAGTTAAATGTACCAGTCATAAATCTTCCAGTTCGTCTTTGGACCTTCTCAATCTCTTGAACCAGACCCAACTGCTAAGGGTCCCATACAGACATACAATACTCTAAGACTGGACGAACTAACGTACTGTAAGCAATTGCCTTTGTTGAAGGACCCCATCGCTTCAGAATTCTACCAATAAAACGCAACATAGATTTCGCCTTGTGTAATCTGATCATTTCGAATAGTCACACCCAGATACTTGACGGATGTCACCACTTCCAAAGATTGGACATTTAGTTTGTACTCGTACATTAATGGGGATTTTCGCCATGTTATACGCAGTAGGTTACACTTACTACACTACTGGCCATTAAAATTGCTATACCAAGAAGAAATGCAGATGATAAATGGGTATTCATTGGACAAATATGTTACACTAGAACTCACACGTGATTACATTTTCACGCACTTTGGGTGCATAGATCCTGAGAAATCAGTACACAGAACAACCACGTCTGGCCGTAATAACGGCCTTGATACGCCTGGGCATTGAGTCAAACAGAGCTTGGATGGCGTGTACAGGTAAAGCTGCCCATGCAGCTTCAACACGATACCACAGTTCATCAAGAGTAGTGACTGGTGTATTGTGACGAGCCAGTTGCTCGGCCACCATTGACCAGACGTTTTCAATTGGTGAGAGATCTGGAGAACGTGCTGGCCAGGGCAGCAGTCGAACATTTTCTGTATCCAGAAAGGCCCGTACAGGAACTGCAACATGCGGTCGTGCATTATTCTGTGAAATGTAGGGTTTCGCAGGTATAGAATGAAGCGTAGAGTCACGGGTCGTAACAAATGTGAAATGTAACGTCCACTGTTCAGAGCGCCGTCAATGTGAACAAGAGGTGACCGAGACGTGTAACCAATGGTACCCCATACCATTACGCCGGGCGATACGCCAGTCTGGCGATGACGAATACACGCTTCCATTGTGCGTTCACCGCGATGTCGCCAAACACGGATGCACCCATCATGATGCTGTAAACAGATCCTGGATTCATCCGAAAAAGTGACGTTTTGCCATTCGCGCACCCAGGTTCGTCATTGAGTACACCATCGCAGGCGCTCCTGTCTGTGATGCAGCATCAATGGTAACCGCAGCCATGGTCTCCGAGCTGATAGTCCATGCTGCTGCAAACGTCGTCGAACTGTTCGTGCAGATGGCTTGCAAACGTCCCCATCTGTTGACTTAGGGAGAGATACGTGGCTGCACGATCCGTTACAGCCATGCGGATAAGATGCCTGTCATCTCGACTGCTAGTGAGAGATCCAGCACGGCGTTCCGTATTACCCTCCTGATCCCACCGATTCCATATTCTGCTAACAATCATTGGATCTCGACCAACGCGAGCAGCAAAGTCGCGAAACGATAAACCGCAATCGCCATAGGCAATCTGACCTTTATAAAAGTCGGAAACGTGATGGTACGCATTTCTCCTCCTTACACGAGGCATCACAATAACGTTTCACCAGGCAACGCCGGTCAACTGCTGTTTGTGTATGAGAAATCGGTTGGAAACTTTCATCATGTCAGCTCGTTGTAGGTGTCGCCACCGGCGCCAAGCTTGTGTGAATTCTCTGAAAAGTTATCATTTGCATATCACAGCATCTTCTTCCTGTCGGTTAAATTTCGTGTCTGTAGCACGTCATCATCGAGTTGTAGCAATTTTAATGGGCAGTAGTGTAATTAAAATCTTGATCTGTTCTCGAATAACCCAGCTGCACCGTCTTCAGGTTTTCAGCTAATGTTTATTCGCACAGAATTGCGCTCATGAATTATTCAAGCACAGAACAGCTCTGCAGTTCTGTTCCACTGCTAGGTCCCTTGTCTAGGTGGTGCATGGAAAAGGCATCCTTTATGTATAATGACCTTTTCCAGCTGAAGTTTCATCTTTTCATACAGTACTGTGGAGTCTCACTCGTGGAGTACAGGTAATAAATTATTAGGACACTCATAACACAATGATCCATTTTCTGACTCATCAACACCAGAACACTATGTTATCTACTAACTCTACATTTCATTTGTGCCAATTAATTGCCCCTCACTATTCAAGATTTTTCGGTTAGTACTATTTGCAGTCTTTGCTCGAACTGGGAACTCAAACTGGAAACTATAGTTAATACAATCAAATTCTGAAGCCACAAAAGCCGTAGAGACAATCCAAATTCCAACTGGAGAATAAAGTCGTCCAGATATAGATTTCTACGTTCGTGAAACACGAGTCAGCCAAAATCTGGTTATAGCCGTCGTATTTGAAGGAAAGGATTTTAGGGCAATGACTGAATCAATAACGTAATTCAAAACTGGCGTATTTGGCGGAAATATGAACACGAGAAGCTACATAAAGAACCGAATTTTGCGGACCTAAAGTCCTTAAACGGGCAGGTCATGCCATACAAATAACTGTCCTGTGTTGGCACATTAAGGTAATGGATTTCGTGTCACACAGAGATAAACTATACGGCAGTCGAAGAGAAGATGGACCGATGGCTTCCGAGATTATCCAGGATATGTGACTGCTTGGTGGCAAGGAGTAGCGTCCAGGATCTAATGAAGGAACAGCCCTGGGCCTGATCGTGAACTGGTTCAGTAGGAAAGCGAAGGTGACTTTGGGCTGTGGGATGAGGGCATAAAACATTCTGGACCAAATTTAATACTTCGTCGTCCATCTACCTGTATGCAGGGGGTAGGTCACACACATGACATCACCATCTTCCGGCACCTGCAGATAGGAAACACAGTTACCAGATTCGCAAAGCAGGCTTCCTTCATGCATTCCCAAACACATAGCGTCAACGACTTGCAACCACGAACTGATGCTTACCACATCGCTACCAAAGCGCGTACTGAGCACATGCAATGTGAGTTAGAAACTTTGATAAATGCTCTGTCTACTGATGTGTGTCTGTTTTAAGTATGTCTTCTGGTTTTGCACAGTCGTCTGCTGTGACCCTGGAGGTGCTTACGGATAATCCTGCGTGTCCGACTTCCATCCCCCGCCCCAAACCCTTTGTAAAACGAAACGACAAAAACATTATTTTCACATTGTTGCTTCTAACTAAGACATTACTTAAATAACTATACATTAATGTTTCTAAAACAAAATTTGTGTTCAAAGGGTTATGGTTATCACTCCCCGCGGTCGACGGGAACCTGGAACCCTGACGACGAATTTGCGTGATCTCACGTTCTTATATACTTCAAAATCGTATCACTGTCACACTTGAATGTTCCACAAATCTAGTAGTGCACAGTTCGTGTAATCGGCCAAACGGAGACTCCCAATGAGGGCCCTTTCAGAATCCGTCAGGTCTGATGCCGCTGTTTCACACGAGTGCGCAACCTCTCCGTGACCTTCACACTAATTAATGTCTGACGCTGTCCATGTCCCTTATACACCTTACCAGATCTCACAACAATATGAACAACAGTAACGCACTCTGAGAGAATTGTTAGTCTGTATCACACCAGTAGTGTGCGTATTACGATGTTACACTGACATGCATCCGACCATATCTTCTGCGTGCTTAACATTTTCTAGGGTGTGTCAAAGTCATTGAATGAAATGTGGACGAGTGATAGATCACGTCGTGGCGAGCAGCTTTTATTACAGACGGAATTCATGCTAATTCTACCCGGCGACGCTAGGCGTCGTTTAGTATTAGCCGACAATGGGTCATTGAGATTTCACCGAACTAGCTGGTCTAAATAACCATGTGTGCTGCATACTACCAACCCCGGTATACTGATACCGATTTTCAACAAGAAATCTCTAAAAATGAGTGTCTCTGTGAGGAGAAATATGTTTTAGAAACGAATGATGAACTGTATTTTTACTGTGGCCACCTCCTTTCATCCGGTGCAGATGACTGGCTTACAGGCAACACACAAGTCATTTGCACATCGCAGCTTGCCTGTGTCCTACCACCTCTCACGGGAATAATGAATTAAAAAGGACGCCTACCGACGCCGAAAAGTGTTGGCCAGTATGTTGTCCTAGCAAAAGCTGATCCCCATGCTTTGATATATCACCCCTAGCCTTCTGATACAAATACTTTAAAACATCCTGTATATGTATAAATATGCAGGGTGAAAATTATTTGGCCGGCCAGCGTGGCCGAGCGGTTCTAGGCGCTATAGTCTGGAACCGAGCGACCGCTACGGTCGAAGGTTCGAATCCTGGCTCGGGCTTGAATGTATGTGATGTCCTTAGGTTAGTTAGGTTTAATTAGTTCTAAGTTCTATGCGACTGAAGACCTCAGAAGTTAAGTCGCATAGTGCTCAGAGACATTTGAACCATTTTTTTGAAAATTATTTAGGCCGACACATTCTGGGAAGTTGCACGGGGAACAAACAAAAGATTTTTCTCTGATATCACAATTACTTGTGCTTTTTAAACAGGGATATTACGTAATCGTACTCAGCACTCGTTAAATGACCCTATTACATGGGAACAAATCAGACGAATGTAAGAAACATCCTTCATGGGCAATTGATAATCCATTTCACTTACAGCGTAAGCACAATCTGGAACCAGATGATTATACACCCAGTTTCCATAGTGGTACCTGGAATAGTGTCAAATGCTTTCTGTATTTCCGTCCTCTGTGCTGTTTACAAATGAAGCAGCGGTCGGGTGTGATGGGCTACTTAACATCCACAGTTGGCATGTTTCGAGTGAGGTTAATACAAATGCCACATTTCCTCGCACTCATCAGTTACGGATCTTCGTTAGTGTGTGGGCAGATGATGCTGATGACTGTTTAATTGGACCATACCTCCTACCTAGGACAAAAAATGACAGTCGTTATTAGAATTGCCTTGGCAAACCGTTGCCATAGCTTCCGGATGACGTGTCACGCGCTACAAGACACAGCGCATATGGTTCCAGCACGACGGGGCGCCGGCACATTTCAGTCGTCCTAGGCGTCGATTCTTGAACTGACAGTATCCAAATGGTTCAAATGGCTCTGAGCACTATGGGACTCAACTGCTGAGGTCATTAGTCCCCTAGAACTTAGAACTAGTTAAACCTAGCTAACCTAAGGACATCAAACACATCCATGCCCGAGGCAGGATTCGAACCTGCGACCGTAGCGGTCTCGCTGTTCCAGACTGCAGCGCCTAGAACCGCACGGCCACTTCGGCCGGCGACAGTTTCCAGAAGAGTGTTCTGGCAGTGGTGGTCTGTAACATGGCCTACTGGATTCCCAACGTGATCCCTCCGGAATCCACTGTATGAATAGAGACGCGGAACTTCGTTTACGAAATCCCTGTTGAATCAGAAGTTGCCTAGGCAACACCAGCAGTAGTAGGAATTGAGGATACTCGTGCGCCGGCCGCGGTGGTCTAGCGGTTCTGGCGCTGCAGTCCGGAACCGCGGGACTGCTACGGTCACAGGTTCGAATCCTGCCTCGGGCATGGGTGTGTGTGATGTCCTTAGGTTAGTTAGGTTTAATTAGTTCTAAGTTCTAGGGGACTTATGACATAAGATGTTGAGTCCCATAGTGCTCAGAGCCATTTGATACTCGTGCAGTCTTTGACATTGCTGTCAGTGGGTAGGTAACCTATCGATGTAACCTCTGTTTACAGCTCAGTGGCGACAATTTGGTACCTCCGCTATAACTGAAGCATAAGTGTTTATGATGTTGTCTCTTGGTAATAAAGAATTAAAACTTGTTTTCGTTACGTTTCATCCTCAAAGGACAGCACTTTAAAAGAAGTGTTTTCATTCTCCCATGCAACCTCCCAGAGTTTGTTAGTTTAATTAACATTCATCCAAAATTCCCTCCTCCTGTTTAAAAATTCCACATAGAAAGGTATTTATTTTGGTTTCCCGTGCAACCTCCCACTGTTCTAAGGTTTTAAATAATTTTCATCCAATGTAACATGGAGGTCAGTTGCGCCACCACTATTTCCTTTTTATTCGATTTAGAAATACACATGCTACTTACAAGCTTTGCTGGACCACGCTTTTTTTGTCTTTTTAAGCTTTTTTACAGTAGCACGGAATTTCGTACACGCCATAATTCCTTAGCTACCAATTACCCTGTGTAAAAGAGGCTACTTTTGGTATACAGGGTGGTCCTTTGTTCGTAACCGGGCCAAATATCTCACGAAATAAGAGTCAAAAGAAAAAACTACAAAGAAAAAAACTTGTCTAGCTTGAAGGGGGAAACCAGATGACGCTATGGTTGGCCCGCTAGATGGCGCTGCCATAGGTCAAACGGATATCAAATGCGTTTTTTTTCAAATAGCAACTCCCTTTTTAATTACATATTCGTGTAGTAAGTAAAGAAATATGAATTTTTTTGTTGGACCACTTTTTTCGCTTCGTGATCGATGGCGAGGTAATAGTGACAAACATATAGCTCACAATTTTAGACGAACAGTTGGTAATAGGAAGGTTTTTTAAATTAAAATACAAAACGTAGGTACATTTGAACATTTTATTTCGGTTGTTCCAATGTGATACATGTACCTTTGTGAACTTATCATTTCTGAGAACGCATGCTGCTACAGCGTGATTACCTGTAAATACCACATTAATGCAATAAATGATCAAAATCAGGTCCGTCAACCTCAATGCATTTGGCAATACGTGTAACGACATTCCTTTCAACAGCGAATAGTTCGCCTTCCGTAACGTTTGCACATGCATTGACAATGCTCTGACGCATGTTGTCAGGCGTTGTCGGTGGATCACGATAGCAAATATCCTTCAACTTTTCTCACAGAAAGAAATCCGGGGACGTCAGATCCGGTGAACGTGCGGGCCATGGTATGGTGCTTGCACGACCTGTCATGAAATATGATATTCAATACCGCTTCAACCGCACGCGAGCTATGTGCCGCACATCCATTACGTTGGAAGTACATCACCATTCTAAAACACTAATATTTCTTTACATACTACTCGAATATGTAATAAAAAATGGGGTTTCCTATTTAAAAAAACGCAGTTGACATCCGTTTGACCTATGGCAGCGCCATCTAGCAGGCCAACCATAGCGCCATCAGGTTTCCCCCTTCATGCTAGATGAGTTTCGTTCTTTGCAGTTTTTTCGTTTGATGTTTATTTCGTGAGATATTTGGCCCGGTCACTATCAATTTACCACCCTGTATTTGCTGAAAAATTTTGTGTCGACCGTGCCTCTTGAGAACCCATACAGGTATTTTGAGCTGAGCTGCACCACAGAACAGAACTTGTCTGAGTGATATAAGAAGGAGCTGCCTTCCTCCGTCCTGTTGTCGGCGGAAGGAGGGTCGCTGCAGAGGGCAGCGGCCAGCAGTCTGGGGGGCAGTTTTCCGGGCAGTTGGCGGCCGGCGATATATTTCCGCGAGGAGGCGGCAGGCGGCGCTGGCGGCGCGTTTTTGCGTCGCGTCTCCGCCCTCTCACCGGCGCTGCAATCACACCGAGTGTAGCCGGGCGCCACTTCCCGGCGTCGCTCACACACGTGCTCACACGCGTCCGTGCGGCCGGCGGAGAGCGACTTGCCAAAGCCTCAGGCGTCGGTGGGTTTCCTCCGTACCACTGCACCAGCTGCGAAAAGAGAACAAAATTACATGTTTCTTGAGGCATTATAGGTCCAACAGCAGAATTCACTGACCTCTGCGTAATCTGAGAGGGCTCACTGGTAAAGACAATGATGAATATCTACCGATCTCTCCACTACGAGCTGATAGTCCAATCTGCCTAGCGGAAACCCTTAAAAATCTTCGAACAACACTCGATCAAAATGTAACGCTACAAATGCAAGTCCACAATAGACAAAGACTGCTAAAACTACTAGCAGTCATTCATGCGGTTTAAATCCCTTGACCATAATCCATACACCTGAAACACGCATATGTTCCAATTGTAGCACAGGCCACCGCTACACCCAAGTCATACAAGAACTTCCAAAACCTGCAATGACATTCACTTCTTATTCTAACACTCCATATATTTCCCAAAGAAATTCCCCTCCTAAACTATGGGGTCGCACCGGGTATCTGCCCATATTTCCTACTACTACCAACCTTGCCCATCCCAAACGTATGCTCCAGCCCACTCTTTCCTTGCCCAACTGTCATCCCACTCATAGTCTGACACCCATATCCTTCCTTATCGCTTTGTTCCCGAGTCGACATACAACCCACTTTTATATACTGAAACAACTAGACTCTTGAAACTCGTTATAGAAATATCAGATATTTTCCACATATAAGTGGCTCTTAATACCGATCTCAGAGAGTGTATCATTCAATCAAGCTGTATGATAACCCTCTGGACAAGGGTCGAACCCACCTATTTATTTATTTAATCTCTGTAATGCCTATCTCTAACCTCTTTACCCTCCTTGAATGAATGGATGGTTGAACAAGAGAATGAGTGCAGTTCAAATGTAACTGCGGGCAAACCAAAGTCTGTAACGTGGAGTTCGTGCCACTCCAACCTAACTTGGTACAAGGAGATGGCAAAGAGTAGGGGTTAGTGGTCAGTGTCAATGACAGTGGTTAGTTCCATACGGTGTAGGGGTGCTGTTTGTTAGCTATCCGCTGCTTAACGGGGCTGCCCCTCTCATTGTAACATCGTCTCCAACACGTCCCACACACGAATCCCCACCCGCAGTTACCAGGAACCCCCCCCCCCCCCCCCCCCATTCATATTGTAAGCCTCCCTCCTGCCTCAAAAAATTAAGAGTGTTCATTCAAACTGATGATCATTCTTACGCACTATCACTTACCCTCAAGAAGTGAATATGACCGAATGATAACGCGATCTGATCTTGTTACTGAAGACATGAAATTGCAGTCTCACGCCAAGCACAACAACAATGGGAAAAGTTACTCGGAGGTGACGCAACTGAATATTGAACAAGAGCATGAAACTCTCTGTTGTTAGTTCTGATCTGTTCAAGAAAAAATGTCTTTGTCGTCTGTTACCCATATTGCTTAATTATCTATTCACACTTACCCTGTGTGTTGCATGAAGTTTCTCGCAATCACGTCGCCTCAACAAAATGTTCAAATCTGTGTGAATTCCTAATGGACCAAACTGCTTAGGTCATCGGTCCCTAGACTTACACACTACTGAAAGTAACTTATGCTACTAACAACACACACATTCATGCTCGAGGGAGGAGTCGAATCTCCGGCGGGAGTGGCCGCGCTGTCCGTGACATAACGTCTCAAATCTCAGAGTAACTGCATAAGCTCAACTTCCATTGTTTGCTGAAAGTCATTTAAAAATGACAATAATGCAACAAGAGACGCATGTTCAAAGTAACTCTGAATTCAAGTCCAAGCAAAACCAAAAAGCATACTACCACATAGGTTGTAACACGGACAAAAATACACTTGGTTGAAACGTAATAGGAGGAGGTGCAAGGCTGAGAACCCACGAAATTTAAATGCAGTGGACAAATGATGTAATTTACCAGTAGATTCGTTATATATTCTTGATGGGTGAATTTCGAATAAGGGTAACTAACATTCCTTCTGGACCACGTCTCAGATTCTGGAAAGAAATAATATTATAAAAATGGTTCAAATGGCTCTGAGCACTATGGGACCCAACTTCTGAGGTCTTCAGTCGCCTAGAACTTAGAACTACTTAAACCGAACTAACCTAAGAACATCACACACATCCATGCCCGAGGCAGGATACGAATCTGCGACCGTAGCAGTCGCACATAATATTATAGATACCACGAGAAATGGGAAATGAGTGTAAAAGGCTTGTTATAAGTAACTTGAGTTTACAGATTCCTGATAAGGAGATGAGTTCAGATCACCATGTGTTCTAATTCAAGTAAAATGTGAACGAAGGCACAGAATTCTGAATGTGAAATCTGCACAAACACACACACACACACACACTCATAAGTGCACGCGCACACAAAAAGAAACACGCAAATACGGTAAGACTTTATCTAATCTGACTTCTATCCTAGAACCCAGTTCTACGGAAGCGTTTGCGGTGCTTGCAGCTAGCTGCTATGTCACCATAATTCCTTGGTTTGTTGGTCAAATGGCTTCATATTCACGCTAGACAAAAGTCAGCAAAACTTTTCCTCCAACAAGTTGCTCCAGACGACGAACAAAAAATAAGCATCTTTGTCTTGGAAAGCGTGGCGGACCCAGAACCAAACTCGACCGTATAACGTTCTCATTGGCCGATGGTCGAAGACATTAGGTCGCTGTAAATCAGGCAAGCACGTTTTCAATTCACCAGCGATAGCTCGGACTAACAGAAAGAGGCGATGCTGACTGAATATCTGCGATAAAACGAGTGGCTTATGTCGAAAGTTGAGCAGTTCTCCGATATATGGAAGTTTCCCGTTCCCAAAACGACCGTCTTTCAATATCATCCTCATAATGAATAGAATTTTATATCAGATCATCATCATTGTGTCATAAACACCTCCTACTATCTTCCTTAATATTAAAATTGCAGACTACATAATTTAACGGGTTAAGAGCGCAAATTTGCCGCTATTAGCCCGCATGCAGTAGGGAAGAGAGGGCGGGGGGGGGGGGGGGGGGGGGAAATCGAAACGATGGTTAAATAAAAAGAACACGAGTTGTAAAGAATGGAAGCGAAGAATTTATACGTGTGCTGCAGAGTTCAAATGGCTCTGAGCACTATGGGACTTAACATCTGAGGTCATCAGTCGCCTAGAACTTAGAACTACTTAAACCTAACTAACCTAAGGACATCACATACATCCATGCCCGAGGCAGGATTCGAACCTGCGACCGTAGAGGTCGCGCGGTTCCAGACTGGAGCGCCTAGAGCCGCTTCGCCACCTTGGCCGGCGCTGCAGAGTTCGTCATAGTGCATCATAATTACCCGGAAACAACTGGCACTAACACTCTTCAACGTATACGACTAGGTTTTAACTATCATCTCGAAAACGTAAATTTCTATTTTTTTCCAGGTACATTAGCTACAGGATTAGTAGTCATTGACATCCCAGCGCCACAATCCATTGACAAAGCGGAGACGGGTGTGGTATTTTGTTTAGCGTCCTCTAGCGCCATAAGAATCGGTCGAGGTCTAAGAAAGGTATTAGGCCCGTAAGTCCAGCAACGGAAAAAATAAAGAACATTCTGGACAGTGGGTTAGATAATCCAGGACTTCATATATGTTGTATCCAAGGGGCAATGCAACCTCCTGCGGTACAGCCACGACTGTAGGGTTGTCTGCTCAGCAGTATGCCGTCTAAAGTGCGGTGCGTAACAGAATAAAAGGATCACTTTTTGTAACTCCGTAATTGTCTTCCATTCCAATGCATACGTTTGGATCTTGGCTCGAAGGGACCTACCACTTCCCTCTGTAGTGGCGCAAAAGCCATCGGGGCCAACACCTTCCTGCATGTACCTTGGACTAATTTGCAGGATTTCTCGTAAAGGAACAGTCTTAAAATAATAAATGTGTTTGGGTGCCACGCAATGTTTTGCCGAACTGAGGTGTTAGAGGGACACACTGCCGTTTCACGTACGCTTGTGTCGATTTCGCACCCCTCCATTACGCCACAGGAGGGCGTAAGCCAGGAGCACTCAAAAAACATAGGAACTCTATGCTGATTCGGATCACGTTCAAATGTTGCCGGATGGTTTTGAACGGTGCCTAGTGTTTCCAGCCTGTACAACAGTGCAAAAATTACGGTCGCACACCAGAGGGGGGGGGGGGGGGGGGGGGCTGAAATCAAGTTCAATGGGGTCACAGCTGCATGATGTCCGTCGAGAAGGGGTGTATCGCCCAGGAGGTGTCAACAGTATCAAAGATTGTCAAAGAAGGGTTAAAATGTGGGTAAGAGGAGCTTTGATAACCTTCCCACAGTCTGACATGTACGCAGTGGCGTAGGTCAGAATTGTGGTGAAATTTGGTGCCAGTGCGACATCATTGCCTCAATCTACACGCCAAAGCAACTTCTGACCTCTGGGTTTTTTTTTTTTTTTTTTCGGGATGAGTCGGCACCTTCCTATTTGAAGTGTCGACGAGTCCTCGGGTGACTAATATGGCGCGCGCCACTATCCTGTGATCTTGTTTAGAGCGCGCGTTATAATCGATTACACAGCTCTACAAAATAAAATTTTTTTTTCGTTGCCAGGGAAGTTTGAACGAAAATGGGATATTGTTATGATACTCATTCCGAGTATATTTGTACTTTTTCCAAATTAGCTCTGGTTTTTGAGATATAGGTTATTTGTGGAAATGAGAGTTTCATGTGGATAATATCGACTGCAGGGTCCATATATGGTGTAATGCATTTGCTACCTGTTTTTTAATTAGTGATATTGTACTATCTTTATTAAACAATTGTGCTCAGGGAGTGCATCTGTGTGGTTGAGGATTACATCATGCAAACATCACACTGACAGCATGTGTTCAGTCCTGTTGTGCGGTGCGTGTGTTGAAGATATTGAGGGTTGTGCAGATTTGAATTCGGCGGTACTCGACATTCATTTGTTGGCCGAGGTAATCCCCGCAACAGCCGATAGGTAGCGTTCAGTGTAAACAAGAAAAATGGCGATGGTCGAAAGTCACACACATGTGCAGTGCAGCTTCAAGGAGATAGAACCTTTTCATCGTGACGTAGCAAATAAGAGGTGAGTATTCATTTCACACAAAACAATTAATGATGTTTGTTGGATGTGATTGACATGCAAATACAAGAAAGTTCTGCATAATATGTAGTATTTGTGCAATTTTGTTTTAGGAAAACATGAGTTCTTCACGCCGTCTTTGCGTGAACCATCCAGATGAGTTCTGCTACATTTGTGGTGAATACGTTCTTCAAAAGAACAGGAAGAATATCACTCCTTTTGTGAAGGAAGCGTATCTGGCATATTTCGGAATTAAACTTGGAGATCAAGACAAGGCGTGGGCACCCCATAAAGTTTGTAAATGCTGTGTGGAGTGCTTACGGCAGTGGACAAAACGAAAAAGGAAAAGCTTAAACTACGGAGTGCCTATGGTATGGCGAGAGCAGAAGAACCATACAGATGATTGCTATTTTTGCATTGTTAATGTAAAAGGTTTTAATAGGTTCAAAAAACGAAAGTGGGAATATCCCGATTTGGAGTCAGCAAGAAGACCGGTGGTGCACAGCAACGATGTTCCTGTACCAACCTTCACAACATTACCCACGCTAACATCATCAGATGACGATGTGCACGGCGAGGAATGTACAAGTAGTGGTTCGGAATACGAAGGACGTGAGACACAACCCCAGCAGTTCGACCAGAAGGAGCTCAGTGACTTGATACGAGAACTCAATCTTTCAAAGCAAGCATCAGAACTCTTAGCATCCAGGCTTAAGGAAAATAACTGTCTTCATCCAAGTGTTAAAATAACAACTTACCGGACGAGAGAAGAAAACCTTCTTCCATACTTCAACCAAGAAGAGGTTATAGTGTATTGCAGCAATATACCTGAACTTTTACTTGAATTGGTGCTGCAGGAATATAGACCAGAGGACTGGCGTCTCTTCATAGACAGTTCCACTAGAAGTTCAGAATGTGTTCTCCTACACAATGGCAATCGTTACGCATCTATTCCAATTGCCCACTCAACAAAACTTTGTGAAGCATATGCTAACATCAAGATGGTTCTGCAGAAAATTCAGTATATGCAGCACCAGTGGTTGATTTGAAAATGGTGAACTTCTTGCTTGGACAACAAAGTGGATACACAAAGCACCCATGTTTTATCTGCATGTGGGATAGTAGGGCAAAGCACGAACATTGGAAGCAGAAAACATGGCCTCCAAGGGAACATAGGGCTGTTGGTGAAGCAAACATCATTAATGAACCTCTGGTTAGTAGGGACAAGATTGTTCTTCCACCATTACATTTTAAGTTAGGACTAATGAAGCAATTCACCAAAGCTTTAGACAGAAATGGTAATTGCTTCACATACATCTGCAATACGTTCCCTGGACTCAGTAGTGAAAAACTTAAGGCAGGAATATTTGATGGTCCTCAAATTCGCAGGCTCATCAACGATACCAATTTTACAAGTGTCACGACTGTCACTGAAGCATCGGCCTGGAACAGTTTTGTCGCTGTTGTAAAATGTTTTTTGGGCAATCATAAAGCTCCCAATTACGAGGAACTTGTCAAAAACATGCTCACCAGCTTTCAAAACTTAGGAGCTAACATGAGCATAAAACTGCACTTCCTTCAGAGCCACTTGGATCGATTTCCTCGTAATCTAGGTGATTTCAGTGAGGAACAAGGAGAGCGGTTCCATCAAGATATGAAAGGAATAGAGGAAAGATATAAAGGAAGATGGGACAGGCATATGATGGAAGATTATTGCTGGAATCTGCAACGTGACTGTTCTGAAGAGACCTATAAAAGGAAAGCGTGCAGGAAGCGGTTCGTCATGGACGGAAAATGATATACTTATAGAGAAACTTTTCAATTATGTTTTATACGTGGACAAATGCCTATCAGGTTTTCATAGAAGCTATTTATAAAGATTATTTTCTTTTTTCATTGTAGTTTGTAGCGCTCGAGTTCAGTATTAGCAATTTTTTCTAATTTTTTGAATAAATCATGCATTATCTCAAAAACTAGAGCCAAATTGCATAAATGGTTGCTATATTCGTCCTCAGCACCACTAACCCATCCTAAAGCCACTCAAATATCCTTGGCAAGAAAATGAGTGTTGACCAGTGTTATAGTTCGCTGTTCTGGTGTGGGTGGCGCTCCAGTGGTGATTTGCTATTACGTCGCTGCCGTGTGTTTGCGGAGGCCGGTGGAAAGCGAGAGGGTAGTCGGTTTTCCGGGTATTGCACGGAATGTGAAATTCGTTCTGCCTGGCCTGCTGGTGACGAGCGCTAAGGTTGTTGTGCCTCGAATATGAGCAGAGTGGTCTGGGGCGGAGGTGACTCGCCGCTGTGCTGGTCATGTGGTGGTGATTAATTGGAGTCGGTGTACTTGTTCTGCTTGCCTGTCTGATGTGGAGGTCCGGTGGGGTCCTGTGATACTCTGGCCCGGAAACAACTAGTTGCTGAATTTTGGAGTCGTCTGCCAGGTTAGGGTGTGGACTCGGTTGGCTCTTCAGATTTTCCGTTGGAAGCTCCAGCAGTGATTTCTGAACTTCATTCTGATGTGGGACGGCGTTGTTGGAAGTTTTTGCTGTGTGTGTGTGGCACGTTACGATATTTGTTGGTACTAATTTATTTGCTCAACTGGAGTATCTTTCGGTTATCCCGCTGAGTCGGTCGTTGCCCACCCGGTCTGCTCCGTGTTACCTTTGGTGGTGCCTGTTTGTTCCTTTTTGAAGGAATTCACTTAGGTGGTTCCTATTACCTGCCCGGAGTTGCGTTCATATATGGTATGGCATATTTGGCATTTGATGTGTTAGGTAAAGTCTGCCTAAGAAAGGCGGTTTTGGACAGTATATGTATAGTGAATTACTGCTGATTGGTATATGTGGTCTTCTGGGACCTGAACTACACGATCTCGTCAATTTGGCTTGTGTAACAGCATTTAGTGGTATGTTCTGTATTTTTATCTCATTGTGTTACTATTAACTTTGTGGAATAGTCGCGTTTGGTGTCGTTAAGGTACTTCTAAGACTGTGGTTTGACTATTCATGTGCCCTTGGTTTTTATTGTTTTGTTTTAAGATTCGAGAATTGTTTATTAAGATTTGTGTGTGTTGGCTTCCGGCACTTGTTAAGAGCGCCCGAGGTAACGGCGCCATGGTTATCATGTGCTGTCGGGATGTTATATTGTTATTTGATTTTTGAATTTTATCTTGTGTTTATATTATCTGTCGTGTGTTACAGAAAATAAACAAAGTGTGTAAGTGATGGCAGTTGTGGGAGGCATGTCGGGAAGCTCTCACCGGTTTATTTCGGGGACCGTTTCTAGTGGGAAGTCTCCGAAGTGTTTAGAGCTCGCTCGTCTGTGATTGCTTGGGAGTTGACCTTGCACTTTGGTTGCATCAAGTTATTATTTTGTTATTATATTTATTGGTTGTGTGTTGCGCTTCTTTGATTTTATGGTGCCAAGTGCCATTATCTTTCTCAAAGCTTTTTTTATATAAATGATTTTAAATTGTAATGCCATGTTTACTTATTATTGGATCTCTGTCTGTGGAGTAAAATCTTTTAAAGCACCACTGTAATTTGTTCTTGCAGAAGGAATTTCTCTTATTTTACGGTGTCAAATTGCCATTATTATTCTTTTTTTAGTTTATTACTGCTCTTAATGTTTTCTCATTTTATGGTGCCAAGTGTCATTATAATTCTTAAAGTTTTTTGTAAATGAACTTAACTTGTATTGCCAAGTTAACTTATTATTGGATTTTGTCTCTTGGGTGAACTCTAAAAGCACTATTGTAAAAGGTTCTTTGATTTTATGGTGGCAAGGCGTCGTTATTGTTTTAAAGCTCACTCTTTTAACCATTTGTTAAGTTCTGTAAGTTATATAAATTTTATTTATTGAAAAGAGTTTAGTATTGGCAGTTTAATAAATTGTGTACAGAGTCTGCTGTTTGGATATTATTGGGTGGAAATCCTTGGATAGTTGTCCTATAAGAGTACACATTCCAGTGACGTCGCAGGACACCCAACCTTTGCACCATACAAAGGATGGTTGTAGGCATCTTTGACCCAAGTTTCAAACTTCTGAATTGGACTGGGAGACAGTAACGAGTTTTGGCAAAAAATGGACTTTTAATTCTGTTGTACAGTTTAGATAGGGAATGAAGAGGTGGATTTCATTGACTGGTGTCAGGTTTAGGTGAAAGGTTCTTTTATTTAACTCTTCACCATAAAGTAAGCGTCAGCTTCCTGATCGCTGGGGACAACAACGAGCAACTGCAGATTGGCTAAAAATGGAATGCAAGCAGACACGACAACAAGTTCACAAGCTCTCTCTAAAAAAGGAAAAAGCTATAAAAATAATATGGGGTTTCTAACTAACAAGTTCCTTACATAAAGGTAGCAAAATTGATAGGTGGTAATCCAAACATTCAATGGCACCATAAAACATGAAAGCGTCCACGAATTGCAACGATTTTAACTTCCACATATGCGGATGATGTTCTGTGCTTGTGGACAGGTACCACCACACATTTAAATAAATTTTTTCAACATTTGAATTCACACCACAGAAATTCAAGTTTACAGTGGTGTTGGGAGGAGACCATTAAGATTTAGACCTCACCATTGATCAGTAACCAACAGCATTTATTTAAGGTAAGTAGGAAAGTAACCTCTTCAGATACAGTCATACCAGCCAGTTCCTGGCACCCCTTAACATATAACTACGCAGGCTTCTACTCCATGGTACACCACCTACTATCTGTAACCCAAACCAAACGATATCTTGATGATGAACTGAAAACAATTAAAGAAATAGCATATAGTAATGGTTATAGTTTTACATTGATTGACAACATACTCAGCAAACGAAGAGACAGAGCTCTGTTTTATTCACCTTAGACAACGCAAAATCACACTGATAACAACTGGGCCCCCATGCTATATGTGGGAAATACTTCACAGGTTCTTGCCAGGAAATTAGAATCCAGAAAATTTACTCCAGCGTTTTACTCTAGGAATACTGTTTCCCACCTTCTGTTCAACAGTAAAGGTAAGATTCCATCTTTAGAACAGAGTAGAATTACAAACATTTTTATAATTTCCTGAAGTCTTTGTGGCAAATTATATGTAGGTCAGTTAAATAGGACTCTAACTGTTGGGCTGACAGAGCATGAAAGAGTGAACAGGAAAGATTTCACCTTTGCTAAATCTGCTCTGAATGAATATTATTCTTGCTATGTGAAATGTGATGCTTTCCATAAAAGAACTAAACGGACAAAATTAGCATTACTTGAAATTCTGGGAGTTAATAATTCAAAGAATCCTGATCTGATCCTTAATGACGAAACACAGTTCCATTGCTAACCCTTATTAAAGTAGCAGCCAGTTGTTATCCCTCTCACCATTATATAATAAGCTTGCTATAACTGTTCCGCACTCACATTCAATGGACTTCTTCCTTCCCCTTCCTTCTATCGGGCTGTTCGTCACATTCACCAGTTTGTCTATATGACATATGAGTTAGCAGTCTGTGTACTCATTTGTAGAACATGTTTGTTTTATACTATTACATAGTTTTAACATTTGAATATACTTTAATATGATATTTATTTGTTCAGAGTTCCCTTAGGTACTGCATTGCGCTTGAGTTTTGTATCGAAATATTCATGAAATGTCACCTTTGTACAGCATGCTTTTTACAGCTATGAATTCTCACTGAAGTTATGTGGACTATATGTTTATCATTAAGTTATCTGACTATAACCTAAGGAGCCGGAAACCGGTCCATAACGAACAAATAAATATTGTTGTGCAACATTAATATTGTATCAAGTTATTAATACGAAAGATAATCGGTTGTATCCTTATCTCAAAAAATGGTTCACATGGCTCTGAGCACTATGGGACTTAACAGCTATAGTCATCAGTCCCCTAGAACTCAGAACTACTTAAACCTAACTAAGCTAAGGACATCACACAACACCCAGTCATCACGAGGCAGAGAAAATCCCTGACCCCGCCGGGAATCGAACCCGGGAACCCGGGCGCGGGAGGCGAGAACGCTACCGCACGACCACGAGCTGCGAACTATCCTTATCTCAGTACAACACATTCCTCTGATATGATCTGAAAAAAAGTACGACAGATTTACCCAAAACTGTTAATCAAGCATCCGTCTATAATGTTTTAAATTATGTCCTGGTTTAGGTATTGATGCTGCGAATCTGAGAGTGTCTTTCCTCTTGGTGTATGAAGCAGAAAGAAACCCAAAGTGATCACGATGGTAATGATAGAACTGTCTGAGGGTTGAGATCTCTAATGCCATACTAAATGACCACACTAAAATTTGATGAGTGAGTGAGCTCCCAGACGTAAAAAAAGGGAGTCCAAAAATATTTTACTTGAAGTTCTTTCGTCGACATACACACACACACACAATGAAAATTGCTCCCGCGTCAGTTCTGAACATTAGCCTAAAATAAGAGATGGGCCTCAGTAATCAAATCATTAAGATACTAATGAAGATACACGAGTGACTCAGTAGCTCAGTGGCGCACTGAAACATCCAGCCTAAAAGTTTATGCTGCACTCCAGACAATTCTCGAAGTTTTAAGGGCTCGGCACGTCTTCATCACCGCGTTTTTGGCAGCTTACATCAGCAATCCAAATATTAACACTTTATTTGCCTCTGAGCACTATGGGACATAACATCTGAGGTCATCAGTCCCCTAGAACTTAGAATTACGTAAACCTAACTAACCTAAGGACATCACACGCATCCATGCCCGAGGCAGGATTCGAACCTGCGATCGTAGCAGTCGCGCGGATCCAGACTGAAGCGCCTAGAACCGATCGGCCACACCGGCCGGCTAAGACTTTATTTATTTTCCCATTATAGAACACACATCATCATAACATTAAATAAAAGAATGTAATACAGAGTATTGTGTCAAATTATTTTAACCTCAAAAACTGTGCTCAGCTGGTGCTCATTTGTAACTAAACGTGCTTCGCTCTTTTGGATTTCTCCCAGTTCTTCTATCGCCCCATCAGACAAGGTTACCAGACTGACGAGCATACTCAAGTAAATATCATCACTGTACCACACTTTCTAAGGATCCTTGGAAAGAAACAGTCTGTCATCTGCATTACCTAAGATTCGTTTAATGTTGTCGTTTCACTTTAAATCGCTGTACACTCGTACTCCCAGATATTTAACGGAAGTGACTGCTTCGTTTACTCCTACTATAATGTGTATTTACGGCGGCTTATGTCATATTCGTTACATTTATTCAGGTTGAAGGTAAACTGCCAATACCTATAGCAAGCTTGATTCTCTGTAGCTAACCAAATCATTTTCTCGAACAGTCCAGAATTTTCTTCCAACCCATCGCGAACAATTGTAGCCCGGTGCAAATACCATCATCGTTTGGGAATATGAAGTCCATGAATCGCTGAAAATGGTCTCCAAACAGCCGAACAGAACCATATCCTGTCAATGATCGGTTCAGTTGGACCAGAGGAGCAATTCCATTCCATGTAAACGCAGTCCATATCATTATGGTGTCATCTCCATCTGGCACAGTGCCTAGCTGAAAACGTGGGACTATGACTTCGTAGGATCTGTGCCACACTCGAAACCTACCATCTGCGCTTACCAACTGAAAGCGGGGCTCACTTGACCAGACCACGGTTTTCCAGTTGTCCAGGATCAAAACGATACGGTCATGACCCCAGGACAGGCACTGCAGCAGATGTGCTGGTACCAAAGCCACTCACATCGGTCGTCTGCTTCCATAGCCCATTAAAGTCAAATTCCACGGTACTGTCCCAGCGGATTCGTTCGTCGTACGTCCTACATTGATTTCTGCGGTTATTTCTCGTAGTATTGCTTGTCTGTCAGAGCTGACAACTCTACGCCAACGATGCTGCTGTCGGTCGTTAAGTGGAAGACGTCTGTCACTGCATTGTTCTTTGGTGAGAGGTAATGCCTGAAACGTGGTATTCTCGGCATTCTCTTGACGCTGTGAATGTCGGACTAAAGAATTAACTTTCGATTTCCGAAATGGAATGGCCTATGTGTCTACCGCCGGCCGGTGTTGCCGAGCGGTTCTAGGCGCTTCAGTCTGGAACCACGCGACCCCTACTGTCGCGGGTTCGAATCCTGCCTCGGGCATGGATGTGTGCGATGTTCTTATTTTAGTTAGGTTTAAGTAGTTCTAAGTTCTAGGGGACTGATGACCTCAGATGTTAAGTCCCATAGTGCTCAGAGCCATTTTTTATGCGTCTACCTCCAACTACCAATCCGCGTTTACAGCCATAATCACGTAGTCAACCGTTTCACAAGAATCACCAGAGTACAAATTACATCTCCGCCAGTGCACTGCCCTTTCATACGTTATACACGACACTATCACCGTCTGAATGTATACATATCGTTATCCCACGACTTTTGTCACCTCAGAGTGTGTGTGTGTGTGTGTGTGTGTGTGTGTGTGTGTGTGTGTGCGAATGTGTGTGTAGCGATTTCAGCCGTTAAGCGAAGTGTGTAAATAACAGCTGTTGATAGCTCACTCAAAGAGTACGCTCCCTTGTTACGAAACAAATTAACCCCCCCCCCCCCCCTCCCACCCACACACACCATAGGGCGATTTAGTAAACCAGGATACAACTAATGGAATCGTAACGAATTTGTACACTGCACCTCACTCACAGGCCGGCCGGAGAGGCCGAGCGGTTAAAGGCGCTACAGTCTGGAACCGCACGACCGCTACGGTCGCAGGTTCGAATCCTGCCTCGGGCATGGATGTGTGTGATGTCCTTACGTTAGTTATGTTTAAGTAGTTCTAAGTTCTAGGGGACTGATGACCACAGCAGTTGAGTCCCATAGTGCTCAGAGCCATTTGAACCATTTGAACCTCACTCACACGATAATGTTGAGTTTCGAAAGCACACTGAAGGTCGTCAGCAGCGTCCACAGTCGGACAATGAAAGCGTTCTTCGTTTGACGTACGGTATTGGCCCCCGGCGTACATCGTTTTACACAAATGTGAGTGCCGAGCTACGTCCCAGGGGCGTGGGGCTGGCCAATCGCCGTGAACGATTCGGGCGCTGGTCCCGCCTGAGTTACAAGGGCACTTGCGGCGGCGGGCACATTCTAATGCCGGCCCGGGACTTGCGGGCGATTTACGGCGCCATTCCAGCTGCCGATATTTTCCGGCGCGGCCGTCTCTGCCTCGGACCGTGTCCACCCTCTGTTCCTACTGCTGCTGCTGCTACAGTAGTGAAGCTGCTACACAGACGAACGTCTTCCCGGTACTAGACACTCCGATCCTCTTTTACGGGCCGCTACTGTCTCCGAATTAATTTCCTGCACTACTCGTGGCCTTACTCTGGGTTAGATCTTTACAGTCAAGCGGAATTGCATTGGTTTCCCTTTTATGAATTGTTTGCACCCGTGACTTCCGAAGTACGGCACCATCGATTCATCGACACAATGATGCCGCACGTGAGGCACAAATTGTTTCAATCTATCATCCAGCATACACAGTAGTGGGCGGATTTTCCCCAAAACGGTCTGATTTACCTATATTGTCATTGTTGCATACACGCAAATTGGAAAAAATAAAGACAAATCGATCTCTGGACATGGCATTTGTTACGAGGTCGTTGTGACTGTCTTTATCTGATAGCCAGTACATCTGTCTGCGTGACACTGTTGCATATCCACTTAGCAGAAGTATTGCAATAAACACCAGCATCTCATCTTCTGAACAATCACCTAGTCTATTTCTCTTGACTGTGTACTGATTTGTGTAAGTGACCATCATTTGAAGCACTTCGTTATCAAAAAACTGTTGGAAATATAAAAGCGGTGTTCGCCCTTTCTTCATTGCAACTGCCGGCCGGTGTGGCCGTGCGGTTCTAGGCGCTTCAGCCTGGAACTGCGTGACCGCTACGGTCGCAGGTTCGAATCCTGCCTCGGGCATGGATGTATGTGATGTCCTTAAGTTAGTTAGGTTTAAGTAGTTCTAAGTTCTAGGGGACTGATGACCACAGATGTTAAGTCCCATAGTATTCAGAGCCATTGAACCATTTTTTTTTTCATTGCAACTGTGAACATTAGAGGCCATACAGGTGTCGGATTAACTATTTCACCACTTTTCCAGTTACATTTCTTGAGGTTTAGAACTTCATTCTTCGATAGCCTTGCTGGTTTGTTTGTAGTTGTTGTTGTTATTGTTGCTGTTTTCGTGCTGTGGAGGGTCCTGGAACAACATAAGAGGTAAAGGATTGTTTCCTTGTTGCATTCACAGCATTGCCATTGGTAGAAATGGCCAAAGCACAAAGAGCAGTAGCACTGAGCTGAGTTGCTGGTAATTTATCTACACTTGGATTTTCTTCAGCACCAGAATCTTCATCTGTTACGTCATCAGTTGAATTTAGAGGAGGGTGTAATGTTACATTCACAGCAGTATTAGGTACTTCCTCATCTTTTGGTTCTAACATGTCCTAAAGTTCCATCAGTGTAGATCGTTTTCTGTCAATACAAAATGTCAACATATTATCCTGATGTCCTTCTGGAAGGACGGATGAAAACATTATTGAATTACAACTGACGTAAACTTTCAGTCGTAATATGAACCCATAAATAATATAGGTTAATTCATTAAGATATAGTATGACAAGTTTCAGAATTATTGACGCAATATGAAAGAAAATATACATACCCATCGATGACAAGGTCAGTCAGTTCGTCCATGGTAAAATCTGCCTTATTTTCAAGACACAGTTTCCCACTCACTATGAACGACAGCGTCAAACTGACTGTCGCAGCGCGCAACTGACTCTACCTACTTCATATAACAATGCGTCACAGTCCGTTGTAACAATGCGTTATTCGCGAAAATAAATAATTTCAACAGTGAGTGACGTCGTCCTTCCAGGAGGACAGAAGGGTTATCTGGGTAATGTAAGAGTTTATTTGCCAGTTTTCAACAGTACGTCCACTATTAACGCTTAATCTCTACAGAAATTATCACAAAATACCGATCGCTGATTCTTAATATTACACGCTGCTCAGTAGTAGCAGCTATCATCTTCTCTGACATAAACCACTGAAATTCCCCCTCCCCTCCACCTTCCCTGCGTGCTTAATAGTTAGCTGTCCAGTCGTAAACGATCCCAACATAAATGTTGGGGCTGTGCCATGTAGGAGTGCAGTTTTTTAAGTTACCAGGAATTTAATACAGATCTAACAATGTCCCGACCGTGGAAGGCACTTACGTAATTTTACCATGTCTGTGTTGACAATTCGCGCTATACAATGTTCCTTCAGACGTGCATGCATATCTGAAGAAACACACACTGAGTGACGTGACGATCCACAGCTGCTCATTAAGTATTAAGAAACGTGATTAACCAACTGCGAACAAAAATTGACTTCAGCTCTATCACTTTTCGGTGACATGTGAAAATTTATACCAGACCGGGACTCGAACCGGAATTTCGCACTTAACCCAAGCGGTCGTCTTACTAACCCTTTTTAAAGGCAAAGAGTGGAACACACCAACGTTCAGTTTGTGCAGCTGTTTCATTGTGGTAAGAAAATAACAATAACACAATGTACAATAATGGAAAAATAATAGGAAGAGGCTGCTCTCTCGCCAGATCAAATAAAATGGCCGCATATCAGCAGCTGTAAGCGACTAGTTACAAGCTTATTCCCTTTTCCTATAGGCGAGTTAAGGGCACGTCGTCTTGAGGATAAACTCCCCATTTTCCTCTCATTGTTCCTGTGCTGAACCACTTCGGCTATCCGAGTGCGCCTCCAAGACCGACCCAAACCTCCATATGTCGCACTTGTCTTCATCATCTAACGTTCACACACACACACACGCTACAAGATACCCGCTATAGAGAGAGACACTTGATGTGATTATCGTTTTAGTCCGTCGAGGCATGCAATACGTATTACATGCACGTCTGGAGGAACATTGTATAACCTGAATTGGTCAACACAGACATTTTACAATAACATAATAGGCATTACATGCCTCTGTAGGTCAAACCGACCATCACACCGAGTGTCCTTTTCAGTCGGGACTTATTACTTATTTATTTGCTACAATTAGCCCACTAACTATATAACAGTTTGTGGGCACTATTATTACCAATTCAATTCTGCCGATACAATTATTACTGTGTCAGAGCTTTAACAACTAGAATCTCCTTTCAGTTCTTTGTTAGTATAAACACAGGTCATAAAATAAAATACAAAGATTGGAAAACACAAAAAAATATTGATTAAAGAGAATCCAAATTAGAAAGGTGTGCGGGATGTTAGTGAAAGAGAAATTTTGTCCCTTATACGGCCTTACAAATATTTGGTTTTACACATGGTATCCTTTGCTTTGATTACTAGGTTTGCTTCGCTAATTGTGTTATGAACTAATCCTAATCTAATGTCAATTATTCAGTTTTTATACTGTTATATTTGTTCTATTGCTAGGTTCTTTTGACCGTGTATGGATAGATAGATAGATAGGTATCCGGTCCCTGCAGACCACGCGCTGCTTCCACAAACTGCCTCCATTGCTTCCTGTTTTGTGCTCCTCCAGGTGTCTCCAGTCCCCACAGCTGCTAGGTCCTTCGCCAGGTCGTCCACCCAGCGCTGCCTTTGTCGTCCAATGGGGCGTTAGGTGTTTGGTTTCCTCGCTAGTGCCATCTTCGCCTGTCTTCCATCTGACATACGGGCTATATGGCCCACCCATTGTATGAGGTGCATTCAAGTTCTAAGGCCTCCGATTTTTTTTCTAATTAACTACTCACCCAAAATCGATGAAACTGGCGTTACTTCTCGACGTAATCGCCCTGCAGACGTACACATTTTTCACAACGCTGACGCCATGATTCCATGGCAGCGGCGAAGGCTTCCTTAGGAGTCTGTTTTGACCACTGGAAAATCGCTGAGGCAATAGCAGCATGGCTGGTGAATGTGCGGCCACGGAGAGTGTCTTTCATTGTTGGAAAAAGCCAAAAGTCACTAGGAACCAGGTCAGGTGAGTAGGGAGCATGAGGAATCACTTCAAAGTTGTTATCACGAAGAAACTGTTGTGTAACGTTAGCTCGATGTGCGGGTGCGTTGTCTTGATGAAACAGCACACGCGCAGCCCTTCCCGGACGTTTTTGTTGCAGTGCAGGAAGGAATTTGTTCTTCAAAACGTTTTCGTAGGATGCACCTGTTACCGTAGTGCCCCTTGGAACGCAATGGGTAAGGATTACGCCCGCGCTGTCCCAGAACATGGACACCATCAATTTTTCAGCACTGGTGGTTACCCTAAATTTTTTTGGTGGTGGTGAATCTGTGTGCTTCCATTGAGCAGACTGGCGCTTTGTTTCTGGATTGAAAAATGGCATATACGTCTCATCCATTGTCACAACCGACAAAAAGGAAGTCCCATTCATGCTGTCGTTGCGCGTCATCATTGCTTGGCAACATGCCACACGGGCAGCCATGTGATCGTCCGTCAGCATTCGTGGCACCCACCTGGATGACACTTCTCGCATTTTCAGTTGTGTGCACAGAACCCACAGAAATGCCAACTCTGGAGGCGATCTGTTCAGCAGTCATTCGGCGATCCCATAAACAATTCTCTCCACTTTCTCGATCATGTCGTCAGACCGGCTTGTGCGACCCCGAGGTTGTTTCAGTTTGTTGTCACACGATGTTCTGCCTTCATTAAACTGTCGCACCCACGAACACACTTTCGACACATCCGTAACTCCATCACCACATGTCTCCTTCAAATGTCGATGAATTTCAATTGGTTTCACACCACGAAAATTCAGAATACTAATGATTGCACGCTGTTCAAATAAGGAAAACGTCGCCATTTTAAGTATTTAAAACAGTTCTCATTCTCGCCGCTGGCGGTAAAATTCCATCTGCCATATGGTGCTGCCATCTCTGGGATGTATTGACAATGAACACGGCCAAATTTTAAAACAATGCGCATATTTCTATCTCTCTCCAGTCCGGAGAAAAAAAATTGGAGGCCATAGAACTTGAAAGCACCTCGTATTATTTTGCTCTTTATCTCTGTAGGATAGTTGTTTGTGCCATCAGAAGGTAGATTTCCTCGTTTTTCCTCCACCTCCATTCTCCGTTACGTAAAACTGGTGCCCATACCTTCTTCATTACTCTTCTTTCAAATATTAATAGTTTTCTCTCTTCTCGCTTAGTCATGCTCCATGTTTCTGAACCGTACATTACTGTTAGGCATTTCACTGTGGTGTAGATTTTCATCTTAGTGTTCACTGAGATCGATTTACAGCCGTGTGTGTCTCTGAGGGAATGCATGCACGTCATTTCCACTGCTATTCTTTCCTTCCACCTGTGGTCTAGGGGTAGCGTCTTTGATTCGTAATCAAAACGTCCTCGGTCCCGGGTTCGATCCCCATCATTGCCTAAATTTTGATAAATAATCAGCATTGGCGGCCGAAGACTTCCGGCATAAGAAGTCAGCCTCATTCTGCCAACGGCCTTGTCAAAGAGGGCGGATGAGCAGATAGAGGTTCAGGGCACTCTCTTGTCCTAAGGGTGGCAAATTGCCCCTAAAGGCGGAAGAATCAGCAATGATCAACGACATGAGGATGCAGAAGGCAATGGAAACCACTGCATTAAAGACATGTAACGTGTATCCACAGGACTTGTGGCCTGTATTTGAAGAAGTGTCATGATGATCTCTCCATTGGAAAAAGATTCCGGAATAGTCCCCCATTCGGATCTCCGGGAGGGGACTGCCAAGGGGGAGGTTACCGTGAGAAAAAGATTGAATAATCAACGAAAGGATAACGTTCTACGAGTCGGGGCGTGGAATGTCAGAAGCTTGAACGTGGTAGGGAAACTAGAAAATCTGAAAAGGGAAATGCAAAGGCTCAATCTAGATATAGTAGGGGTCAGTGAAGTGAAGTGGAAGGAAGACAAGGATTTCTGGGCAGATGAGTATCGGGTAATATCAACAGCAGCAGAAAATGGTATAACAGGTGTAGGATTCGTTAGGAATAGGAAGATAGGGCAGAGGGTGTGTTACTGTGAACAGTTCAGTGACCAGGTTGTTCTAATCAGAATCGACAGCAGACCAACACCGACAACGATTGTTCGGGTATACATGCCGACGTCGCAAGCTGAAGATGAACAGATAGAGAAAGTGTATGAGGATACTGAAAGGGTAATGCTGTATGTAAAGGGGGACGAAAATCTAAGAGTCATGGGCGACTGGAATGCAGTTGTAGGGGAAGGAGTAGAAGAAAAGGTTACAGGAGAATATTGGCTTGGAACAAGGAATGAAAGAGGAGAAAGACTAATTGAGTTCTGTAACAAGTTTCAGCTAGTAATAGCGAATACCCTGTTCAAGAATCACAAGAGGAGGAGGTATACTTGGAATAGGCGGGGAGATACGGAAAGATTTCAATTAGATTACATCATGGTCAGACAGAGATTCCGAAATCAGATACTGGATTGTAAGGCGTACCCAGGAGCAGATATAGACTCAGATCACAATATAGTAGTGATGATGAGTAGGCTGAAGTTCAAGATATTAGTCAGGAAGAATCAATACGCAAAGAAGTGGGATACGGAAGTACTAAGGAATGACGAGATACGTTTGAAGTTCTCTAACGCTATAGATACAGCAATAAGGAATAGCGCAGTAGGCAGTACAGTTGAAGAGGAATGGACATCTCTAAAAAGGGCCATCACAGAAGTTGGGAAGGAAAACATAGGTACAAAGAAGGTAGCTGCGAGGAAACCATGGGTAACAGAAGAAATACTTCAGTTGATTGATGAAAGGAGGAAGTACAAACATGTTCCGGGAAAAACAGGAATACAGAAATACAAGTCGCTGAGGAATGAAATAAATAGGAAGTGCAGGGAAGCTAAGACGAAATGGCTGCAGGAAAAATGTAAAGACATCGAAAAAGATATGATTGTCGGAAGGACAGACTCAGCGTACAGGAAAGTCAAAACAACCTTTGGTGACATTAAAAGCAACGGTGGTAACATTAAGAGTGCAACGGGAATTCCACTGTTAAATGCAGAGGAGAGAGCAGATAGGTGGAAAGAATACATTGAAAGCCTCTATGAGGGTGAGGATTTGTCTGATGTGATAGAAGAAGAAACAGGAGTCGATTTAGAAGAGATAGGGGATGCAGTATTAGAATCGGAATTTAAAAAATCTTTGGAGGACACACGGCCAAATAAGGCAGAAGTAATAGATAATATTCCATCAGAATTTCTAAAATCATTGGTGGAAGTGGCAACAAAACGACTCTTCACGTTGGTGTGTAGAATATATGAGTCCGGCGATATACAATATGACTTTCGGAAAAGCATCATCCACACAATTACGAAGACGGCAAGAGCTGACAAGTGCGAGATTTATCGCACAATCAGCTTAACAGCTCATGCATCGAAGCTGCGTACTAGAATAATATACAGAAGAGTGGAAAAAAAATTGAGAATGCGCTAGGTGACGATCAGTTTGGCTTTAGGAAAAGGAAAGGGACGAGAGAGGCAATTCTGTCGTTACGGCTAAAAATGGAAGCAAGGCTAAAGAAAAATCAAGACACTTTCATAGGATTTGTCGACCTCGAAAAAGCGTTCGACAATATAAAATGGTGCAAGCTGTTCGAGATTCTGAAAAAAGTGGGGGTAAGCTATAGGGAGAGACGGGTCATATACAATATGTACAACAACCAAGAGGGAATAATAAGAGTGGACGATCAAGAACGAAGTGCTCGTATTAAGAAGGGTGTAAGACAAGGATGTAGCCTTTCGCCCCTACTCTTCAATCTGTACATCGAGGAAGCGATGATGGAAATAAAAGAAAAGTTCAGGAGTGGGATTAAAATACAGGGTAAAAGGATACCAATGATACCATTCGCTATCCTGAGTGAAAGTGAAGAAGAATGAAATGATCTGCTGAACGGAATGAACAGTCTAATGAGTACACAGTATGGTTTGAGAGTAAATTGGAGAAAGACGAAGGTAATGAGAAGTAGTAAAAATGAGAACAGCGAGAAACTTAACATCAGGATTGATGGTCACAAAGTCAATGAAGTTAAGGAATTCTGCTACCTAAGCAGTAAAATAACCAATGACGGACGGAGCAAGGAGGACATCAAAAGCAGACTCGCTATGGCAAAAAAGGCATTTCTGGCCAAGAGAAGTCTACTAATATCAAATACCAGCCTTAATTTGAGGAAGACATTTCTGAGGATGTACGGCTGGAGTACAGCATTGTATGGTGGTGAAACATGGACTGTGGGAAAACCGGAACAGAAGAGAATCGAAGCATTTGAGATGTGGTGCTATAGACGAATGTTGAAAATTAGGTGGACTGATAAGGTAAGGAATGAGGAGGTTCTACGCAGAATCGGAGAGGGAAGGAATATGTGGAAAACACTGATAAGGAGAAGGGACAGGATGGTAGGACATCTGCTAAGACATGAGGGAATGACTTCCATGGTACTAGAGGGAGCTGTAGAGGGCAAAAACTGTAGAGGAAGACAGAGATTGGAATACGTCAAGCAAATAATTGAGGACGTAGGTTGCAAGTGCTACTCTGAGATGAAGAGGTTAACACAGGAAAGGAATTCGTGGCGGGCCGCATCAAACCAGTGTGCAGACTGATGACCAAAAAAAAAATTCTTTCCTTGATGTCCATTGTATGATGTTGTCCGTGGATAATTACACTAATATTTGAATGTCACGTTCACTTTATGAGCCTGTCGTTTCATCTGAATCAGTGTCAGCGTCAGTATCCCTGCTACGTGTTTTGTTGTCGTGCTTGTATTAGGTTTTTTTAGTTTTCGTAAATATGGTCTGTTTCGTCTGTAAGCTTCATGAAGGGTTTGAAATAAGTCATCTGCTAGTCTGTTCAGTATGTGCCATTTGTTGTGATCTCTTGTTGTGTTTCCTAGGTTTTGTAATTCTACATTCAGTCTTCGGTGTACTGATGTGTTGCAGGAGAACTACATACACAGCAGTGCCACGTTCATCATCTTAACAGGTATCAGTTTCCTTTAGACCTACACGATGGTGATGGGCAGCGTCTGGGCCATGTCCGATCAGGGAACGGGTCATTCCTCTTGTGGGGTCAACGTAGTTTAGTCTTACACATTCTCGTATTTTAGAGAAAAAAGAGTAGGCACGTCGTCCTCTGTCTGCCTGGTCACATGCCTCCTGCCATGTCTCAGTCCGCCATATGTTAAGCTGACTTCGGTCTGTTATGTTGCGTCCAGTTATGTCTTGTATTTTGTCTGGTCTGCCTTTCTTTAACCGGAATGTTACTGCTCGATGACGAGTAGTGATATCAGTGGGGCACCACCCATGACCCCACATGGTGCCTGTGCGGATATCGTTCTACAAGCTCCGGATATTCTGAAGAGCACACTCCTTTGTTCGCGTCTTAGTGTTTTATATGTGGCCATTCTGAGGCGGTGTGCCCATATGCTGTTGACTCAATGAGTGCCATGTGATAGACCTCTAGTCTGTAGTGTAAGTTTAATTTGGGTATATTAAGTCTAGCTAATTTATGCATTATTGTCATCGCTTTGTCAGTAATTAGTCTTGCGTGTTCACTAAAGTTTAATTTATTGTCTATATGTATTCCAAGATATCTACTTATTTTCCTGTTCTTAACTGAGATATGTCTTTTATTTTGTGTGGTCTACTTTTCTTTAACCAGTATGTCGCTGCTCGATGACGAATGCCACCACCCCTTCTGCTCTGTTGTCCTCATTGATTTTAATCAGTAGATGTTCGATGGAAATGTCCCAGAATGTTGGCCCGCAAATCGACCTTTGTGGACACCATTTGTTAATCTTTTTGATAATCTTCCAGTAGCCATTCAACTAATCGGTGCTTGCAGTAGTCTAGCAGACAATTGTATAAAGCTGATGGAGTCCCAATATCTCTTATTCTTCCGAAGAAAGCCGGCTGCCAGAGGTTGTCAAAAGTCCGGTATCACGCTCGTCGGAATTTGAATCCGCGCCAGACGTCATGGATGTCGAAGACCCCTAGAGGTCTCTGCACCATCGCGCCGTAAGCTGTGGCAGCGCTCGCCTCCTGGCCCACTTTTAGTGTGAGAGCGCCACAGTGGAACACGTCATTCCAGCGGCCAATAGCGGCGCCCCCGATAGAGTACTTAAGCGCCTGCCTCTCGCTCCCTACGAGACGAGTTGGCCGCGGCTCATCGGGAAATCCAGCGGCTGCGGGCTGAAGTGGCTTCTGCCGCCAAAGCCCTGCGGCTCACCCCACCTGCTCCAACCCCACCGGGGCGGGAGCCCACAGAAGAAATGGACGCAATGGAAACGGACCCAGATCCAGCACCGCCGCCTCCCAAGAAGAAGTTGGCGATGCGGATCTCCAAGGACCTGGAAGGGTTGCTTGCATTGGCCGCCTCCGAAAAGGTTGAGGCAACCTCCAAGGGAAACGCAGCCTCGGTCTCCGTCAAAGAACAGAAGAAGGCTGTTTCACGACAGCCAACAGTCGTCCAGACCGTACCACAACACGCCGGGAACGATCTCGCCTTCCTCCTCGAGGTGGGGAGCTCGTTCGCCGAGCCACAACGCAGTTGGCGCGTTCGGGCCAGAGAAGCCAAGAAGACGTCGATATCCGAACCTATCCCAATCTCAGTTCAATCCACACCCTAAATCATACCACAATACAATCCTACCAACAACCAAAGAAACACCATTCACGATTCTTCCAAACCCATCATTTCGAACCCCTTATTATCCGACAGAAGGTATGGGCTCGAGCAGTCCCGGTCCTTCGAATCACAAACGAGGGATACAGATATCCCATCCGACACTCCACTCACTCAGCCAGCCAGTTTAAATCTCGCGTACGTCTGTGGACACATCACCTCGCGTTAGACAGGTTACTTACTTTCTTGATCTGTGTACGAGTGGACGTGTTTGTTAGGTTTCCTTGTGACTCCGTTGCTCGATCTTGTTGCTATTCGTTTTGTCCTTCGTTGGTCTTGTCCGTCCACTCCAGCTGTGTTGTTGTTCGCAGGCCTCTCCGCGGGTCCCGCCACGCTTTCCGTCATTTCAACCCCGCGACCGTCCCGGTCGCAGTTACAACAAAAATCTCTAGTTCAGCGTTAGCAGATGTGGAGAAGCGTGACATATGGAGGTTTGGGTCGGACCTGGAGGCATGCTCGGAAAGCCGAAGTGGTTAGGCGACTGCTCGCGTTGAGGGCAGAATGCGTGTTCGGGTTAATGTCCAACAAAAAGTTTCATATGTCACTGAAAAATTGTACGCAGGAAACATTGTTCGCACTTCAAGTTAATTTGTGAAACGTAAAGGGAAATGCCGCCGTCGGGTGGCCACAGACTTGGCAATTGGGTCCGAACGACGAGATGCGATATGGAGGGATGTGGGCTCGGTAGACCCCTCTCCTGACCGTTGTTAGGTTGCATACCTGCTGCCGCTACTACTCGTACAAGTAGTTCCTCAGTTGGCTTCATGACGCCGAACGCACCTCCTTCCAGACCTCCCACTAAGGACAAATCCCTGATAGTACTGGATAACGAATAAATCGAACCCGGGTCCCCAGCAAGGCAAGCGAACTAGCTGACCTCTCAGCTACAGAGAAGAATAAGTAGTTATGTGACTGAGGAAAATGCGCAAGGAAAGACTATAATTAAAACAAATTAAAATTTAACAAAAATCTGGAAGCACCACATACACAGCGCATTATCATACCCATCTTGGTGTAGGAAAACCATTGACAGTCAAAAGAGCTTCCAGTTATCTTGGAATTGATAAAGGCGAGTGCTGTGTGGTTATCTGGGGAACTGAATAGCATTATCCTTTCAAAATAGTAGCAAGGTCATGTAACCATCAGGGAGGTGGAAAGCGATCACGTACCCCTCTCTCCAGAGTATACTTCACGGTCTTCTGTGGCGGCGGGGAAGGGGAGGAGGGGGGAGCATTCATCTCGTGCTCACAGATCGTGTACTGGACGTTGCGAGCTGTGTTAATAAGGGCTGAATCGTCTTGGAACAAAGCATCACCATTGGGGAACAGATAATTGACCCTGAGATGGAGCTGATTAGTCAAATGTGACAGTAATGCGACCTTGCAGAGAAACCATGCGGCCCGTGGACTACCACGATATGACTGAACAAATCAATACCAAAGCATTTTTGCGTCACATTCTTGGGACGTAAATTTGGCCGGTAGTTGAAAATACGTGAAACAAGATTCATCCCACCAAATGACTTTCTTCCACCGCTCCATAGTTCAGCTTTTATAGCATCGGCACCAAGGTTTCCTGTTACGGATATTTTCAACATTGATGAGTGGCTTTGGGATTCCGACTCGTCCTGCAATTCTCTGTTTATCGAGCTCCCTTCCTATTGTTTGGTGCCGGCAGGATTCGCGACTGCGACATTCATTGCTGCAGTAACACTTGCAGCTGTCGTCCTCTCATTTTTCGTCAAAGTCCTCTTCACATACTGTCACGATCATTCAACACACACTTCGACCACCTTCTGACTTACCGGATGAACTTCCTCCGCTTTTCCAGTATGTGATATAAATTTTCGGTCGAGTACGTCGTGAAGTATCGAATAATTCGGCTACCTTGGTTACGGAAGCATCCACCATAGAGGATCAATAATTTGGCCACGTTGGAATGCACCAACATAACGCACCCTCAACTACACAGAACACGCTTCTGCCGACAACTGACACATGCAACATACTAAGGAAACTGCAAAGTGGCGTTTGTGGTCAAATACAACAGTTCAATTTGCAAACTTTGCTAGTATTCATCTTTATACGAATTCGTTGCGACCATTGAGGACATCGACAGGAACTGCGGATACGTGGCACTAGGTGGGAGTGTGGGTTGGCCGAGTGGTGTACCGAAATAGTCCACGGCAGTGCGGTAAGCATCGTGTCCGGATGGCGCAGTGGTTGACGCAACTGTTTAGCAAGCGGGAGATCCCGGGTTCGAATCGCACTACGACATGTACTTCTTCCACTCGCCGTCCCTGATTCCGTAGGAACTCCCTATGCCGCTGACATCAATAGTTCCTTACCTTTCCTCTTATGTGTCCCTGCTCCACCTTCATTGTGGGTTGGCCGAGTGGTGTACCGAAATAGTCCGCGGCAGTGCGACAAACACCGTGTCCGGATGGCGCAGTGGTTGACGCAACTGTTTAGTAAGCGGGAGATCCCGGGTTCGAATCGCACTACGACACGTACTTCATCTTCTCGCCGTCGCTGATTCCGTAGGAACTCACTATGCCGCTGACATCAGTAGTTCCTTACCTTTCCTCTTATGTGTCCCTGCTCCACCTTCATTGTGGGTTGGTCGAGTGGTGTACCGAAATAGTCCGCGGCAGTGCGACAAACACCGTGTCCGGATGGCGCAGTGGTTGACGCAACTGTTTAGTAAGCGGGAGATCCCGGGTTCGAATCGCACTACGACACGTACTTCTTCCACTCGCCGTCGCTGATTCCGTAGGAACTCACTATGCCGCTGACATCAATAGTTCCTTACCTTTCCTCTCATGTGTCCCTGCTCCACCTTCATTGTGGGTTGGCCGAGTGGTGTACGAAATAGTCCGCGGCAGTGCGACAAAAACCGTGTCCGGATGGCGCAGTGGTTGACGCAACTGTTTAGTAAGCGGGAGATCCCGGGTTCGAATCGCACTACGACACGTACTTCTTCCACTCGCCTTCGCCGATTCCGTAGGAACTCCCTATGCCGCTGACATCAATAGTTCCTTACCTTTCCTCTCATGTGTCCCTGCTCCACCTTCAGTGTACATTACGTTCGCATTTATCTTCAAGCACGCATCGCTCACGTTGTTTTCATATTTTTGTTCAACCCCTGTACTCTCCTAGAATTTACAATGATATAGGCGAGAGCAGCCTGCACTGACCGGATTCACCGCTGACATGCAGAGACACTAACCAACGAACACAGGGTATGAACATACATAATTATCATAAGAATTTAAAGGACCCCTGGAATTTTAAGTCCTGTAGAGGGCTTTATTCATGTGAGGCTGCAAATATGTTACAGAGAACTGAACCCATGAGGCAGCTATCGATGTGACACAATGAGGTGAGTGCTTACTACGTTACTGAGAACGTAGTCTCACAGGAATAACTCGTTGTCATCACTATTGTCAATTACAAACTATGGCTCTTATAAGCATTTGCTATTTCTATGTTCAGGTCAGGGTAGTGAGCCGGCAGACATTAATCTGTCTCAAGGCCGCAAGTGCCGTGAGTATATCGTGTACACGTCGGACGAAAACCTGGCATAGGTTGGCTGGGCCCGCTGCACTTCGAGAATTTAACTTCAGAACGTTCACACACTGGTGCGCTACCGATCTCAAGAAACAGAGCTGGCATGGAGGGGCAGAAGATAAAGACTGCCTACTGGGATTGAAAGAACAAGTAACGTCTTATGTCCACAGAGGTTTACATTCCAGCCATTGAACTACATACTTTCTTATAGCACGACGCCATTTGAATATTTGCATACCGTTCCGCAATGCGTTACGAATCCATCTGTTATGGTCTTTTGTCTTTATGAATGTTTAGTCACGACTTTTACAACATATGCAGACTTTCCCCTAGTGAGAATTACCCACATGATGTCATCTATCTATACATTGTGGTTTCGAGCAGGGATGAATATTTTTTTGTCTGTGACAGCCACTGATAGCAATAATACATTTTGCAGCGCCGCTCTGCGAGATAATATACTAATTTGCTTTGCATGGGGCCCTGTGCTATTTTCCTACGATCGCACGTCAGAAGAGGCCCGCACTAACGACTTAAAGAGAGGAGCTCCACGCCCGTACATCCTACACAGATGAAAACACTTGTACTGAGTCTCTGCCCACGATGGGCTACTCAGGCGTACAGAAATGCCTGTACTAGTACCAATTCCCATGGGACACAGACTAACATTTATTTCCTGACGTACGAGATGAAAGAGATCCAAAGTCTAGACGAGCCCTTGCCATGAAGGATAGAAGAATCGTACTATGTCTTCGTGGATGAGGCTCCTAAATTAACTGAACAGTGGGTGGCGGACGAGACTACATTCTCTCCCCTCTCTCCTCTCTCACTGAACCCCGTGCCCACATACACTCAAGTGCCACTGTCATATGTCCTTTCTCGCGAGTGACAGTACTTATCAGAATTACCGTGTGACGAATGCCAGCATCACTCGCATTAGGTATAGACACAATACCCTGCTCTATAGTGAATAAACTGAGTTCTTCATTTTCAGCGGGCTGACGACTTAAGTACAGTCAAAAATGTAATTCATACTTACGTGATCTGGACGTGACAGCTACACATATTATTGTTGTTGCTATTGTTGCTGTGGTCTTCAGTCTAAAGATTGGTTTGATGCAGCCCTCCATGCTATTTTATCCCGTGCAAGCCTCTTCATCTCCAAGTAACTTCTGCAACTTGTAAATCTGCTTACTGTATTATTTGGTCTCCCTCTACGATTTTTACCCCCCACGCTTCTCTACGGTATTAAATTGGTGATCACTTGATGTCTGAGAATGTGTCCTACTAACCGATCCCTTCTTCTAGTCAGATTGTATTACAAATTTCTCATCTTTCCAATTTTATTCAGTACCTCCTCGTTAGTTAAGTGATCTACCCATCTAATTTTCAGCATTCTTCTGTAGCACCACATTTCAAAAGCTTCTATTTTCTTCTTGTCTAAACTGTTTATCGTTCATGTTTCACTTCCATACATTCCCACACTCCATACAAAGTATTTCAGAAAGGACTTCCTGACACTCAAATCTATACTCCATGTTAACAAATTTCTCCTCTTCAGAAACGCTTTTCTTTTCATTACCAGTCTACTTTTAATTTCCTCCCTACCTCGACCATCATCAGGTTTTTTTCTCCGCAAATAACAAAACTCACCTACTACTTTAAGTGTCTCATTTTCTAATCTAATTCCCTGAGCTTCACCTGACTTAATTCGACTACATTCCATTATCCTCGTTTTGCTTTTATTGATGTTCATCTTATATTCTCTTTTCAAGACACTGTCCATTCCGTTCAACTATTGTTCCAGTATCATCGGCAAAGCCTGAAAGTTTTTATTTCTCCTCCTAGGACATTAATTCGTAGACCTACTCCAAATTATTCTTTTGTCTCCTTTACTGTTTGCTTAATGTATAGGTTGCATAACATGGCGAATAGGCTAAAACACTGTCTCACTTCCTTCTCAAGCACTGCTTCTCTATCGTGCCCCTCGACTCTTATAACTGCCATCTGGTTTATGTACAGATTGTAAATAGTCTTTCACTCACTGCATTTTACCCCTGCCATCTTTGGAATTTGAAAGAGAGTATTCCAGTCAACATTGTCAAAAGCTTTGTCTAAGCCTACAAGTGCTGTAAACGTAGGTTTGCCTTCCATAACCTATCTTCTATGAGAAGTCTTGGGGTCAGTACTGCTTCGCGTGTTCCTACATTTCTCTGGAGTCCAATCTGATCTTCCCGAGGTCGGCTTTTACTTGTTTTTTCATTCTTCTGTAGAGGCTTCATGTTAGTATTTTGCAGCCGTGACTTAATAAACTGATGGTTCGGTAATTTTCACACGTGCCAACACCTGCTTTTTTTGTAATTGGGATTATTATATTCTTCTTGAAGTCGGACACATCTTCTTTCACCAGATGGAAGCGTTTTGTCAAGGCTGGCTCTCCTAAGGCATCATTAGCTCTATTGAAATGTCGTCCTCTCTCGGGGCCTTGTTTTGATTTTCATGCTTTACCAAATGTTTTACGCAGTATCATATGTCCCTCCTCATCTTCATCTAAGTTCTCTTCCATAATATTGCTCGCAAGTACATCTGCCTTGTATGGATCCTCTAAATACTTCTTTCACCTTTCTGCTTCCCCTTCTTTGCTTAAGACTAGTTTCTCATCCGAGCCCTTGGTATTCATACAGGTAGTGCTCTTCTCTCAAAAGGTCTCTTTAATATTCCTGTAGGCAGCATCTATCTCACCCCTAGTGATATATGCTCCTACATCCTTGCGTTTGTCCTCTATCATTACTGCTCAGAAATTTTCACTTCCTGTCTGTCTCATTTTTCAGTCGTTTGTATTGCCTTTCGCCTGCTTCATTTCTTGCATTTTTGTATTTTCTCCTTATATCTATTAAATTCAATATCTCTTGCGTTACCCAAGAATTCTACTAGCCCTCGTCTTTTTACATAATTAATCCTCTGTTTCCTTCTCTGTTTCATCTGTCGTAGCTACCCATTCTTCTTCTACTGTGTTCCTTTCCCCTCTTCTTGTCAATCTTATTTTGGTATTGATGCTTGTACTGTTTCTTATTTATTTATATACGTAACACCAACATACACCTCGTGATCAAAAGTATCCAGACACCTGGCTGAAAATTACTTACAAGTTCGTGGCGCCCTCCATCGGTAATGTTGGAATTCAATATGGTGTTGGCCCACCCTTTGCCAATATTACAGCTTCCACTCTCACAGGCATACTTTTAATTAGCTGCTGGAAGGTTTCTTGGGGAGTAGCAGCACATTCTTCAAGGAGTGCTGCACTGAGGAGAGGTATCAATGTCGGTCGGTGAGGGCTGGCACGAAGTCGCCGTTCCAAAATATCCCAAAGGTGTTCTGTAGGATTCAGTTCAGGATTCTGCTCACGCCAGTCCATTACAGAGATGTTGTTGTCGTGTAACCACTCCGCCACATGCCGTGCATGATGAACAGGTCCTCGATCGTGTTGAAAAATTCAATCGCCATCCCCGAACTGCTCTTCAACAGTGGGAAGCAAGAAGGTGCTTAAAACATCAAATAAGGCCTGTGCTGTGATAGTGCCACGCAAAACAACAAGGGGTGCAAGTCCCCTCCATGAAAAACACGACCACAAACTAACACCACCGCTCCGAATTTTACTGTTGGCACTACACACGCTGGCAGATGACGTTCACGGGGCATTCGCCATACCCACACTCTGCCATCAGATCGTCACATTGTGTACCGTGATTCGTCAGTCCACACAACGTTTTTCCACTGTTCAGTTATCCAATGTTTGCACTTCGTACAACTAGCGAGGCGTAGTTTGGCATTTACCGGCGTGATGTGTGGCTTATGAGTAGCAACTCGACAATGAAATCCAAGTTTTCTTAGCTCCCGCCTAACTGTCATAGTCTTGCAGAAGATTTTGACGTAGTGTAGATGGTCTGGATAGATGCCTGCCTATTGCACACTACGACCCTCTTCAACGGTGGCGCTCTCAGTCAGTCAACAGACGAGGGTGGCCTGTGCGCTTGTGTGCTGTATGTGTCCCTTCACCTTTCCACTTCACTATCGCATCGGAAACAGTGGACCTAGGGATGTTTAGGAATGTGGAAATCTCGCGTACAGAGGTATGACACAAGTGACACCCAATCACCCGACCACGATCGAAATCTGTGAGTTCCTCGGGACGCCCCATTCTGCTCTCTCACGATGTCTAACGACTACTGACGTTTCTAATATGGAATACCTTGCAGTAGGTGGCAGCAGGATGCATCTAATATGAAAAACGTATGTTTTTGGGGGTGTCCGGGTACTTTTGATCACATAGTGTACATCAAGGCCACTTACAGATCGATGCTACAGGATAAAGAGAGTAGAGTTTAAGATAATATTTGAATCGATTCGCCAATCACTCTTATTGTCTTTTGAGGTACAGGCAATTACATATACCGAACGAGAATGATCTTACATCCTCTTGGGAATTACTAATTTACAAGGACACAGTTGTAGAAAATTAATGGGGAAATGACATGCACTCGTGGTTTTAATATTCACTCATAGTATTTGATATACACATGTCTACGCTTTAACAGGATACCATTTTTGGGGCCACTGACGTACGCTGCCATAATTAACAATGTGTAAACCAAGTAATATGGGTCCAACGAGGAGTACGCTGACACGACCTTTGAGTGTGAGTAAAAGATGAAGAGTTATTACGCAATACGTTTTTGGTGTGATGTAACTGTTGGGTGTATCATACAACATTGTTTGTCGAATATCCGCAGCTGAGAGACATGATTAATAGAGTGACATATTCAGACTGAAGCAACGAATGAAAATTTGTACGAAGGCTGGCATTCGATACCGCGTCTCCTGCTCACTCCTTATAGTGGTAGTTTTCGGCCAGCAGGTACGTGAGTTTTATTTCTCATTTAAGCAATGACTGAGATCGCGTCTGGATTCGTAGATCATGGGAACCTGCAGACGTAGAAGTACAGCACTAAATTAAGACTGTTATTTTTGTGGCGAAAACTTCAATAAGACTGTGAAAAAGATTCCACGGAGAATACGTTATTGTTTATAAAACTTCACATTTTTTATTGCTTAAGGCAATACGAATTCGACCACTCGGGAAAAGCAAGGATTGAAGACCACAGTGAGTTGACGAAAATCATGCGGTTCCTCCTAATATCGTGTAGGACCTCCTTTTGCCCTACGTAGTGCAACAGCTCCACGTAGCACGGACTGAACATGTCGTTGGAAGTCCCTCGCAGAAGTATAGAGCCATCCCACCTCTATAGCCGTCCGTAATCGCCAAAGTGTTGCCGTTGCAGGATTTTGTGCAAAACTGATCTCTCGCTTATGCCCCATAAATGTTCGATGGGATTAACGTAGGACAATCTAGGTGGCCAAATCATTCTCTCGAAATGTCCAGAATGTTCTTCAAAAAAATCGCGAACAACTGTTTCCCAGTGACATGGCATTGTTGTTTTGGAACATGAAATACATGAATGACTGGAAGTGGCTTCCAAGTAGTTGAACGTAATCCTTTACAGTCAATGATCTGCTCATTTGGACCAAAGGGACCTCTCCATTCCATGCAAACACAGTCCAGACTATTATCGAACCATCACCACCTTGCACAGTGTCTTGTCGACAGCTTGGGTTCATGACTTCGTGTGGTCTGCGGCATTCTAGGATCCTACCACCAGCTCTTACCAACTGAAACTAAGATTCATTCGACCAGCCCAAGGTTTGCCATTCGCCTTGGGCCCAACCGATATGGTCAAGAGCAAAGGAGAAACGTTGCAAGATATGGCGCGGTACTAGCAAAGACACTCGCGTCGGTCGTCTGCTGCTGTAGCCCATTAACGCCGATTTTGCCGCATTGTGCCAACTGATACGTTCATCGTACCCCCCACATTGAATTCTGCAATTTTTTTTACTCAATGTTGCTTGTTTGTTAGTACTGACAATTCTACGCAAACGGCGCTGCTGACGGCCGTTAAGTGAAGGCCGTCGGCAACAGGGTTGTCCTTGGTGAGAGATAATGTGTGAAATTTGGTATTCTTAGCACAGTGTTCAAACTATGGATCTCGGAATATTGAATTTCCTAACGATTTCCGAAGTTGAATGTCCCATGCGTCTAGTTCCAACTACCGTTCCGCATTCAAACCCTGTTAATTGCCGTCGTGCGGCTATAATAACGTCGGAACCCTTCACGCATGAATCACCTGTGTACAAATGGTCTTTTATACCTTGTGTACGTGATACAACCACCAAATAAACATGTGCATATCTGTGCATATCGTTATCCCATGGCTTTTTGTCGCTTCAGTGACGAAATCATTAGAGACAGTGTGGAAGCTTGCACTGGGAAAGGAGAGTGGGCAAGCTATTTCTATGGAACCATCCCGCCATTCACCTTAAACGATTTAGGGAAATCATGTGAAGGGGTCCAGTGCCCTACTTATAAAAATTATAACCCATTAGGTCCCTCGTACCGAGCGAGGTGGCGCAGTGGTTAGCACACTGGACTCGCATTCGGGAGGACGACGGTTCAATACCGGGTCCGGCCATCCTGATTTAGGTTTCCCGTGATTTCCGTAAATCGCTCCAGGCGAATGCCGGGATGGTTCCTTTCAAAGGGCACGGCCGACTTCCTTTCCCGTCCTTCCCTAATCCGATGAGATCGATGACCTCGCTGTCTGGTCTCCTTCCCCAAACAACCCTACCCCCAACCATTAGGTCCCTAATAAGAGTCACAAGATCATTACATGTAATCTTTCACGGCCGGCGCCTTCATCAATTAAAACTTCTGGGCTGAATTACCGTGGTCCACATATAAAACTGCTTCTCCTTCCTGACGTTTCGTTGCCTACTGCGGGCAACATCTTCTGAGGTGAGTCGCCGACTCACCTGAGAAGATGTTGCCCGCAGTAGGCAACGAAACGTCAGGAAGGAGAAGCAGTTTTATATATGGACAACGGCAATTCAGCCAAGAAGTTTTAATTAATGAATAGTCACAAGACTTAGACTACCCCAAATCTTTCAGAGCTAGATTGAAGAATGGGGAATACTGACTTACCTACTACAAACAATGACACTTCAGCTCTCCACAGAGTGCCACAGCTGTTGCTCGCGATAAATCTTACATTTCTTTGTCAAACTAATGGTAAGTTTCCGCTCGGTACTATTTCCATACCTCATATTTAGAGACACTGTATATTTTCTGCTTGTCTTTCGCATTACTGGGGCCCATGCATGCCCTTTTTGAACAGAATTTACTATGTGGCACACCACAGAATTGTGTGGCATTGATGTAGAGATTTCCCGGTGGCGACCTAGCTGTGTGTTGCCGCGAAATATCTTTTGATATATGACACTTGAAAGTTCTGACATTACCGGCAGCTCATGTGACCATACGTTGCCCTGCACATAGAGCAAGTCTGTCGAGCTCTCTCATAACACCAGGAAAGGGCGACAGTTGGTCATAGTGGCCGGGAGAAATGATACTCCGGTACTGCGTGCAGGATATCAAACCATAAAAGAGACAACAGGGGCATTTTACACTCCATTCAATCTACAGTTAATTTTTAAATTCCGCTGCTACTAATATTACGTTATTGTTTGCTGTAGTAACTCCCGAAAGTTTCCACTTTGGGTATTACAGATTACATTAAATCTTTCGCGATATCTTTCTACAAAATATGTTCAGTATGGTTCACGTGTGGAACTTGAGCAAGATCATGAACTATTAGCCATTTCCACCGTCAGATCCCAGATACCTACTATCATCTAATAATAAGAGCTACTGAGGTGTCTAACGAACAAGCAGCACATAATTCGTAGATGACTCATATGGGTGGTCCCGATACCTAGGCGATGGCGAAGAATTGTTTGTGCTAGCAGAGATTACATACACTATGTTGTCAAAAGTATCCGGACACCCCAAAAACATACGATTTTCATGTTAGGTGCATTTTGCAGCCACCTTTTGCCAGATACTCCACATCAGTGACCTCAGTAATCATTAGACATCGTGAGAGAGGAGAATGGGGCGCTCCGCGGAACTCACAGACTTCGAACGTGATCAGGTGATTGGGTGTCACTCGTGTTATACCTCTGTAGGTGAGATTTCCACACTCCTAAACGTCCCTAGGTCCTCTGTTTCCGAGGTGATAGTGAAGTGAAAACGTGAAAGGACACGAACAGCACAAATACGTATAGGCCGACGCCGTCTGTTGACTGACAGAGACCGCCGACAGTTGAAGAGGGTCGTAATATGTAATAGGCAGACATCTATCGAGACCATCACACAGGAATTCCAATCTGCAACAATATCCACTGCAAGTACTGTGACTATTTGGTGGGAGGTGAGAAAACTTGGATTTAATGATCGAGCGGTTGCTCATAAGCCACACATCACGTCGATAAATGCCAAATGATGCCTTGCTTGGTGTAAGGAGCTTAAACTTTGGACTATTTAACAGTGGAAAAAGATTGTATGCAGTAACGAACCACGGTAAACTATGTGGCGATCCGATGGCAGGGTGTTGGTACGGCGAATGCGCTGTGAACGTCATCTGCCAGCGTATGTAGTGCCAATAGTAAAATTCGGAGGCGGTGGTGTTATGGTGTGGTCGTGTTTTTCGTGGAGGGGCCTTGCATCCGTTGTTGTTTTGCGTGGCACTATCACAGCAAGGCCTAAATTGATGTTTTAAGCCCCTTGTTGCTTCCCACTGTTGAACGGCAATTGGGGTAGGGATATTGCATCTTTCAACACGATCGAACACCTGTTCATATTGCACGGCCTGTGGCGGAGTGGTTACACAACAATAACATCCCTGAAATGGACTGGCCTGCACAGAGTCCTGACCTGAATCCTACAGAACACCTTCGGGATGTTTTGGATTGCCGACTTCGGGCCAGGCTTCACCGGCCGACATCGATACCTCTCCTCAGTGCAGCACTCCGTGAAGAATGGGCTGCCATTCCCCAGGAAACCTACCAGCACCTGACTGAACGTGTGCCTGCGAGAGTGGAAGCTGTCATTAAGGCTAAGTGTGGGCCATATTGAATTCCAACATTACCGATGGAGGGCGCCACGAATTTGTAAGTAATTTTCAGCCAGGTGTCCGGACACTTTTGATCACATATTGTAGATGTCAGTGCTGTAGGGATGCTAATAGCGTCACAGGCCCCGCTAGTCTACACTAACCGATGAAAAGTATTTGTACACCTCTATGCCATGCGGAATTGACCACTGTATGCCACGAGAGGCGCACTCGGCACTATAAGAGGATGTGGGAATACCATGTCGCGAGGAAAGGATTATTAACAGCAGAACGGGATGGTCAGGAGAGATCTGTGAATCGAAAGACGACCAGTCATTGTAGGTCAGTTTAGTAGTAGACCTATAAGGGACTCTTAGACCCTTCTGCAACTACCCAAGTAGACAATTAATGACGTGATTGGAAGGTGGAAACACGCAGGAAGAGCCGAAGCTAAAGTAAGACCAACCAGACCCCATGTACAGACAGACAGCGACCACTGAGTATTGCGGAGGCTAGTTGTAAGATATAGAATGAAATCAACCGAAGGAATCACTTGTGAGATCCAGAGTGCTACCAGAAATTCAGCAAGAACAGTGACTGTGCGCAGGGTTTTAAAAACAATGAGGAACAATGGTCGAGCATCTCCTCGTAAACAACACATTTCTGTAGTCAATGATAAGCGACGCTTGATGTGATGTAAAGAACGACGCCAGAACAAAACACTGTCCTCTCACACTTATCTTTCTATTACGGCGGGAGGATCCCCCGTTTTGTGATGCTTGTGGTGTGCACATCCCTGTCCAGCACTTTTTAACAGATTGCATTTTATACGGTGATGCAAGGGCAGGAGCGCAAGTTGATAGGGATCTGCTTGTGTTTTAGCTAATGATGAGACGTGAGTGTCTAGGGTTTTAAAGTTTTGTGATGTGTCTGGACTGTGGCCTAAATTATTAGGCTGGAGGTTTTAGTGCATTGGAGAGTGGCTGGCTCCTCCCCTTTTTCCTTGCGGTCAGCCAGCCACTTCCATCTGCTACATTGTTTTAGCTCCCTCTACCACTTTCTTCCTGTGTTGTCCATGTTTTACTGCTGACGACATGCTCCGTCCCACGCTTCGGTCTGGGTAGGAACATATTTTTCCAAGCTTGTTAACTGTGTTTTAGGTTCTGTTTTATCTTACTGTCCTGAGTATTTTCTTGACACCCGTCTCAATCTGTTACTGAGCGGGCGCTGAAGACCTTTGTGTCGTGCGCCCAAACAACTCTCAACATCATCATGGGAGGTTACCGTGACTAAATTTTATCGCTGCTCTCACTAATTATTGCTGATGACATGGTATTAGTGGCAGAAAGTGAGCGGACAGTGAATAACATGCTCAAAGATTTGAATGAAGCTTGTGTGGAATATGGGATGCAAATAAACACAGCAAAAACAAAGAGTATGGTCATCAGTACAAGACGCAGACTGTCCAATATTAAAATAGGACAATCTACCATTATCCAAGTAAGTCATTTAAAATATCTCGGAAGCACAATAACTGAAGACTTGAGATGTCACCAGGAGGTGAAAACTCGAGTAGCCGTAGCAAAGGAGGCATGACACAGAAAGAGGAGACTCTTATGTGGCAAATTAGATAAAGGACTATGGAAAAGGCTTGGCAAATGTTTTGTCTGGAGTGTGGCACTATATGGGGCAGAAACATGGACACTGAGACGAGAGGATGAAAAAAGGTTAGAAGCATTTGAGATGTGGATGTGGAGGGGAATGGAGAGAATAAACTGGATGGAAATGGTGAGTAATCAAAGAGCATTGGAAAGGGTTGGTGAGAGAAGACGTCTGCTGAAGGTTGTAAGAGAAAGGAAAAAGAACGGTAGGGACATTCATTGAGAAAGGAGTGCTTGCTAGTAGATGCTTTGGAAGGATTGGTTTGTGGGAGAAGACTGAGAGGAAGAAGGAGATACAAGGTGATAGACGACATAAAGGGAAGAGGAAATTACGCAGACCTGAAGAGAATGGCAGAAGACCGGACATCCTGGAGAACTACTATGTGAAAACCTGCCTTTAGGCAGAACACTGATGATGATGATGTCACTAATTATGTAGTCAGTAGTTGGAGTTAAATTATGAAAGTGCGAAGGACGTTTCCAGTAGACAACGTATCTGAAGGCGAGATCTGAAAGGCTGAAATGTATGTACACCTGTATGATAAGTGTAACGTTTTCCAAGCTACAGGCGGAGATGCTCTTGTGAATAAATTGTTCAGCCACTGGTCTCTACATACAGTACATTACGTACTAGGGCTGAAATCAAAGATATTTTTGAGGCAGTGAGAGCCGTAATTCCTTCAACAATTTGTCATTCCTTATTCGGCAAATCCAGCGGCTTCCGGACGGTGAGCCTGGCGGGCGGAAGCCAATAGCGGAGCCAGCCTGTGGGGACCGGGTCCATTAGCGGAATGAGCGGCGGCTGATTTAGGACTTTTGGCGTCTATTGGATTAGGGGCCGACCGCCCCTGCCGCCGCCGCCGCTGCGCCCCTGCTGCCGGCCAAGACAAACAGGAGGAGTGTCCGAGCGCGCGAGCCGGCGCTCCTCGTCCGCTCGAGTGGACACTTGTTCGCTTGCGCCGGTTGCAAACACCGCTCCAGCCCGGCAGACCGGAAGGGGAGCACGCCTCTTCAGCTCAAGCGGCAGCCTCTAAGCAAAGAAAAGCGGAACAGCCGCACACACTGCTGGCCACTGAAACTGCAACACCGGGAAGAATGGCAAATAACGACGTTTTTCTTATTGCACGTTTACAGTACAACAGGAATAATACATGATTAAATCTGTAGGTGATTTGAGGGTGTACGGGGCGCTAAATTTAGTACACAGAGCTGACGCCTCTGGCAGCAACGACTACAGTAACCCTGGTAGGCATCGTGTCGAATTGAGCTTACGAATACGGGTACATCAGTCATTATTATTATTATTTATTTTATGGCCTTCATTGGACCACTGTAGTCAAAAATACAAAGTTCTAAATAAGTTATTGATTTTCATTTGTAGTCTGGTTTGCGGGTCTTGCAGTATTCTGGTTTTCTCTGTCTTGTTTTTATGGTCATCTACTGTAATTTGAAGTTCTTTTATATCTTCCTTAATTTCTGTGATCCATTTAATGTCGCTCTTGCTATTCCACAATTTTTGTATTATTTTTTTACTAATTCTGTTTTCTGGAGTTCTCATCAGACGTCCAAAGAATGAGATGCGTTTCTTCCTGATTGTGCTCATGACTGGTTCTATTTTCTTATATACTGTTTCATTTGATGCTATTCTCCAATGTCCATTTATTTTATACTGTTTATTTATACATGTCCTAATTATTCTTCTTTCTATTTTTAGTATTCTGTCAATTTCTGCTGTATTAGTTGTTTTGAAGGTAGTTCCAACTGCATACGTTATTTCTGGTTGTGTAACTGTTCTATAGTGTTTTAATTATGCATCTATAGATAGGATTTTTTTGTTGTATGTAGTTTTGGTAATGTAATTTGCATAGTTCAGTTTTTTATTCTATTTTGCCATGATGGTTTCTCATTTAGATTGTATGTTATTATTTCGCCTAAATATTTAAATTTATCAACAATTTTGATTTCCTGTTCTCCTACTTTAATTTTGTTTGCAAGTGGTGGATCAGTTAGCACAATCTCCGTTTTTTCAAATGATATTCTAAGGCCTACTTTCTCTGCTATTTCTTGTAGTGATTTCACTTGTTGCCTGGCTTCTTGAACGGTGTTGGCTAGGAGAGCAAGATCATCAGCGAATCCCAAGCAGTTTAAGCTAATATCATCTTTTGCACTTCCAATTCTTATCCTCTTTGGATTGTCCTTGTACCATTCTCTCATTATGTATTCCAGTGCACAATTGAAAAGTAATGGTGATAGGCAGTCACCTTGTCTTAAGCCTGTTTTTATGAGGAATGCTTCCCAAATTTCTCCTCTAAACTTCACTTTTGATTTGGTGTTGGTTAGAGTGAGTTGTATTATTCTAATTAGTTTTGGATGGAGTCCTAGATTTCTTAAAATTTTTAGTACTGACGGTCTGTGGAGACAGTCATATGCCTTCTTAAAATCTACAAATGTTATTGCCAGAGGTTTGTTCCGTTTCTTGTAGTATGCCATAATCAATTTTAAACTAATTATCTGCTCTGCACAGCTTCTCCATGGTCTGAAACTTCCCTGATATTCCCCTAACTCTTGTTCTAATTGCTCCTTGATTCTTTCATATAGGATCTTGGACAGAATTTTATATGTGCAATCTAGGAGAGACATTCCTGTGTAGTTGTCTGGGTTGCTCTTATCTGCCTTTTTGTGTAGTGGGTGGATGATAGCTGTGGTCCAATGTTCGGGAAATTGTTCTGTTACCAAAATTTTTGTTAGAGCCATGTGTAAGGAGGTCTTGACTGTGTCACTAGCATATTTCCACATTTCAACAAAAATCTGATCTTCTCCACATGCCTCATAATTTTTTTGTTCTTTAAGAATTTCTTCTACTTCTTGGAAAGTTGGAGGGTCTAGTTCGTTAGGTTTGGTTTTTATTGGGGTATTTATGTTGATTTGTAAGGGTTCTTTGGGTTCCTCGTAATTCAGAAGTTTGTAAAATGCTTTTGCCATGATTTCTGCATTTTCCTTGTTACTGTGTGTCATTCTTCCATCTTCATCTTTCAGTATTAGTGTAGGGGCCTCATATTGTTGTAGTTGTTTCCCAAAGATTTTGTAGTAGTTCCTGGAGTTGGTTTTATGATAATTACCTTCTATAGACTTTATAATATCTTTATGAAATCCTCTCTTGATTCTTCTAATATTTTGAGTGAATTTTTTTCTTTCATTTTTTAGGTTGATGGCATTTTCTTCAGTTTTATGTGTTTGAAACTTTAACCATGCTTGATGTCTATCTTCATGGAATTTGTCACATTCTGATGTCCACCATGCATGTTTCCTTCATGGGTTCAACGGAGCTAGATTCTCTGCTTCTTTTTTAAGATTAGGCACTAGTTGTTCTAGATCATCTGCTAATTTGATGGATTGTGTTATTTGTTGGTACTTATTATTTTTAATTAGCTGATGTGGGTCAAACCTCCTTTCTATTTTATTAGTTTTTCCGGTCCTCTTCTTTAACGATGTAAATTTGATTTTAATTTTAACCATATAATGGTCTGAGCCTGTGTCTACTCCTCTCAGTACTTTAACATTGTGGATCTCCTTATGAAAATTTTTGTCCATACAGACATGGTCTAGCTGCCACTCGCCCTTCCTCCAGTCTGGATGTTTCCATGTTTTAAGTTTACTTGGCTTCCTCTTAAAGTATGTTGATTTAGATATAAGGTTGTGTTCTCTGCAGAGTTCTACAAGTCTTTGACCATTTTTGTTTGTACATTTATGTGGACTCCATTTTCCAATTATATCTTTATATTTCCTTTCTTTTCCCAACTGAGCATTGAAATCTCCCAATAAGATTTTTACATTCTTTTTATTTACTCTGTTCACAGTTTGTTCTAGAAGGTCCCAAAATTTATCTACCTCTTCCTTTGTTTTTGTTAGACAATTTTTTCATTTGTTGGGGCATGAGCATTTATTATTGTATTGGTTTTATTCATTGTTTTAAAGCTTAGAGTCGCAATTCTTGGTGATACTGCTTGGAAATGCGTTACTGAATCTATTATTTTTATGTATACTAAAAACCCTGTTCCAAACTGGGGACATTGTTTCATTGCCCTCGGTCCTGGTTTCCCATTATAAATTCTGTATCCTTGTGATTCGAATGGGTCCTCTGTGGTGTTTCTCATTTCTTGGATCCCTGTTATTAAAATTTTTTCTTTATTTAGTTCATCTGTGAGCTCCTTGAGTCTTCCGGTCTGAAGTGGCGAGTTTATGTTGTGTGTTGCTATATAATTTATTTGCTCATGTTTGATCTTCTTTTTGTGTTTTAGTGTGCATTTGGATGGTTGCAAACGCTCCGATTCGTTGCTGTCTTCTAGTTGAGTACCCACCGAATCCAATGTAGCCTTTTCCTGCCTTTTTGAGCAGGTCGGTGGAATTTTTTTCCTAAAAGACGTTTCCATTTTTACCTTAAACCTGCGCCAGAAGTTCCCGTAGATAATGGATGGCAATAGATGAGCTATGTGAAGGATCCATAAATTTAGACAACATGAAGAGCAGCAACCTGATACTACATTTGAGTTAAAATGAACAGTCGAGATTGCAATAATATTTGTTTCGTTCAAATGGCTCCGAGCACAGTGGGTCTTAACTTCTAATGTCATCAGTCCCCTAGAACTTAGAACTACTTAAACCTAACTAACCTAAGGACATCTCACACACCATGGCCGAGGCAGGATTCGAACCTGTGACCGCAGCGGTGGCGCGGATCCAGACTGTAGCGCCTAGAACCGCTCGGCCACCTCGGCCGGCAATATTTGTTTATTTACCTGTTTCGGCTCATGTAAAAGCCCCGTTCAGAATTTTTGGGCCCCTGTGACTAGTGATCGCGGCTCCCCGGTTTCCTAGTGATACCAAGATGGTACACTCACGATCGTGGTATCATGATACACTCCTGGAAATTGAAATAAGAACACCGTGAATTCATTGTCCCACGAAGGGGAAATTTTATTGACACATTCCTGGGGTCAGATACATCACATGATCACGCTGACAGAACCACAGGCACATAGACACAGGCAACAGAGCATGCACAACGTCGGCACTAGTACAGTGTATATCCACCTTTCGCAGCAATGCAGGCTGCTATTCTCCCATGGAGACGATCGTAGAGATGCTGGATGTAGTCCTGTGGAACGGCTTGCCATGCCATTTCCACCTGGCGCCTCAGTTGGACCGGCGTTCGTGCTGGACGTGCAGACCGCGTGAGACGACGCTTCATCCAGTCCCAAACATGCTCAATGGGGGACAGATCCGGAGATCTTGCTGGCCAGGGTAGTTGACTTACACCTTCTAGAGCACGTTGAGTGGCACGGGATACATGCGGACGTGCATTGTCCTGTTGGAACAGCAAGTTCCCTTGCCTGTCTAGGAATGGTAGAACGATGGGTTCGATGACGGTTTGGATGTACCGTGCACTATTCAGTGTCCCCTCGACGATCACCAGTGGTGTACGGCCAGTGTAGGAGATCGCTCCCCACACCATGATGCCGGGTGTTGGCCCTGTGTGCCTCGGTCGTATGCAGTCCTGATTGTGGCGCTCACCTGCACGGCGCCAAACACGCATACGACCATCCTTGGCACCAAGGCAGAAGCGACTCTCATCGCTGAAGACGACACGTCTCCATTCGTCCCTCCATTCACGCCTGTCGCGACACCACTGGAGGCGGGCTGCACGATGTTGGGGCGTGAGCGGAAGACGGCCTAACGGTGTGCGGGACCGTAGCCCAGCTTCATGGAGACGGTTGCGAATGGTCCTCGCCGATACCCCAGGAGCAACAGTGTCCCTAATTTGCTGGGAAGTGGCGGTGCGGTCCCCTACGGCACTGCGTAGGATCCTACGGTCTTGGCGTGCATCCGTGCGTCGCTGCGGTCCGGTCGCAGGTCAACGGGCACGTGCACCTTCCGCCAACCACTGGCGACAACATCGATGTACTGTGGAGACCTTACGCCCCACGTGTTGAGCAATTCGGCGGTACGTCCACCCGGCCTCCCGCATGCCCACTACACGCCCTCGCTCAAAGTCCGTCAACTGCACATACGGTTCACGTCCACGCTGTCGCGGCATGCTACCAGTGTTAAAGACTGCGATGGAGCTCCGTATGCCACGGCAAACTGGCTGACACTGACGGCGGCGGTGCACAAATGCTGCGCAGCTAGCGCCATTCGACGGCCAACACCGCGGTTCCTGGTGTGTCCGCTGTGCCGTGCGTGTGATCATTGCTTGTACAGCCCTCTCGCAGTGTCCGGAGCAAGTATGGTGGGTCTGACACACCGGTGTCAATGTGTTCTTTTTTCCATTTCCAGGAGTGTAAATGTGAGGAGCCGCCAGTACCAGTCACAGAGGGCCAGAAATTCTGAAGATGGCTTTTACATTAGCAGAAACCGGTAAATAAACAAATATTATTGAGCGATCATTTTAAATATGTGAGGGGTATCCAGGCCAACAGTTAAGTCTGTAGATTGAGATCAAGGTAGCACCTACACTACTGGCCATTAAATTCGCTACACCAAGAAGAAATGCAGATGATAAACGGGTATTCATTGGACAAATATATTACACTAGAACTGACATGTGATTACATTTTCACGCAATTTGGGTGCATAGATCCTGAGAAATCAGTACCCAGTACAACCACCTCTGGCCGTAATAACGGCCTTGATACTTCTGGGCATTGAGTCAAACAGAGCTTGAATGGCGTGTACTGGTACAGCTGCCCATGCCGACAGTTTAGTGACTGGCGTATTGTGACGAGCCAGTTGCTCGGCCACCATTGACCAGACGTTTTCAATTGGTGAGAGATCTGGAGAATGTGTTGGCCAGGGCAGCAGTCGAACATTTTCTGTATCCGGATAGGTCCGTACAGGACCTGCAACATACGGTCGTGCATTGTCCTGCTGAAATGTAGGGTTTCGCAGGGATCGAATGAAGGGTAGCGTCACGCATCGTAACACATCTGAAATGTGACGTCCACTGTTCAAAGTACAGTCAATGCGAACAAGAGAGGACCGAGACGTGTAACCAATGGCACCCCATACCATCACGCCGGGCGATATGCCAGTATGGCCATGACGAACACACGCCTCCAATGTGCGTTCATCGCAATGTCGCCAAACACTGATGCGACCATCATGATGCTCTTAACAGAACCTGGATTCATCAGAATAAATGACGTTTTGCCTTTCGTGCACCCAGGTTCGTCTTTGAGTACATCATCCCACGCGCTTCTGTCTGTGATGCAGCGTCAAGTGTAACCGCAGCCATGGTATCCGAGTTGATAGCCCATGCTGCTGCAAACGTCGTCGAACTATTTGTGCAGATGGTTGTTGTCTTGCAAACGTTAACATCTGTTGACTGAGGGATCGAGACGTGGCTGCACGACCCGTTACAGCCATGCGGATAAGACTGCTAGTGATACGAGGCCGTTGGGATCTAGCACGGCGTTCCGTATTACCCTCCTGAACCCACCGGTTCCATATTCTGCTAACAGTCATTGGATCTCGACCAACGCGAGCAGCAATGTCGCGATACGGTAAATCGCAATCACGATAGGCTACAATCCGACCTTTATCGAAGTCGGAAACGTGATGGTACGCATTTCTCACGAGGCATCACAACAACGTTTCACCAGGCAACGCCGGTCAAGTGCAATTGGTGTATGAGAAACTTTCCTCATGTCAGCACGTTGTAGGTGTCGCCACCGGCGCCAACCTAGTGTGAATGCTCTGAAGAGCTAATAATTTGCATATCAAAGCATCTTCTTCCTCTCGGTTAAATTTCGCGTCTGTAGCACGTCATCTTCGTGGTGTAGCAATTTTAATGGCTAGTAGCACATCTTGCACTGTATTGTTGAAACTCACGGATACCTAGAAAATTGGGCACAAGTCATAATTTTGCCGCATGTTGACCAGAGGTAATCGTGTTATGAACCCAGTGGCACCTCCAGCAGGTGCTGCTCCAGTATAACGCAAGCGAATGCAGTCCGGAAACGTTCGTTCCCCTCGGACGCGGTGTCATGATTTCTACATCCACAGCTGCATGACTACTCTGCAATTCAAAATTCAGTGTCTGTCAGAAGATTCAGCGAACCATTGTCGAATAGTTTCTCTACCAGTCCACACTGAAGCCGCACGTAGGAAACAGACGCTTAAATCTTTCAGTGTGATGGAATCAATTGAATTCAATGTGATGGAATCAATTTGAGGTTCTTTCTAGATACCTCTCTTTACCTCATGTGAGTAGCAAACTAATTGTATTTCATAAGAAAGAGGTTTCCTGAATGTGCATCAATAACGCGTTTCGCCTCTGACCGGCAGAGGAAACAAATTTTAACCGCCCACAAGCGCCCCATTGTTTCATGAAAGCAGCGCATACAGCTCTCGATTGCGCTGTGGAGGAACTCGCCTCGGTAAGACGGGCAGGGCAGGACTGTGCTGGGGGTGCGCCCAGGCAGCAGTGCCGGGCGAGCAGCAGGTGCGGCCGGCGGCCGGCGCCTAAGCCGGGGATTACCCTGGCCAGGGGCCGAAGGTGACGCGCCGGAACATTGGCCGCCCTGCCGCGATTTACTAAGAGGCTCCAGCCGCCTGAGTAATGGCCGATCACGGAAATTGAATTGGTGTGGAGAAATGAGGCGACGGTCTGCCGCAGCGCCGCCCCTGCCCACCGGCCGCCGCCGCTGCCGCCGAATCCTTCCATCTTACTGGCCGGCCACTCCCCTTGCCCAAAACATTTCCTTCCCCACCAAAACGGGGCCTCTTTTCTGGAGATGTCATTTGTACCAAGTGGTGGTATGTTCCGTATTTCACTGCAATGTTATAGTTTCACTGGTCTAAATTTTTATGTACTCGTAACGGTCCACAAATATCGATGCTTTGAACAACTATAATTACTTAAGACAAAGGAAGGAAGGGGAACATTCGTAAATGAGGGGTATAGATCCTCAGACAAATTGCACACAGTGAACGTTACTTTCCAAATCCGAGAAAGTCTGTCAAACCTCAGAATTCGTAACCATTGCGTTAACAGAAATGGTTCTAATGAATGTACATTTCTGTCATTTTAATATATGTATACGAGTATGATGATGATGATGATGATGATGATGATGATGATGATACGAGTATTTATATGACTTATAGATGGCGTACTATAGCTGAAAACTACGTAGATTGTGTGGCGTTCGCTGTGTTATTCAGTAGTTTCATATTTAACTAATTTGTATATGAAAATGAGAATGTTATTTCATTACAGTGAGTAATTACAAAATATTTTTTTCTCCCGGCTAAAGATTTGGTCAAGTTGCTACAGAAATCAAAGTTAACGTTGTGTGAAAGTGTCTGTAAGTTGTGTGTCACTAAATCACAGTTCATACAACAGTTTGAATTTGCCGCTGGGATAATTGTTAAGATGGCGGCAGACAATTGACAGAGACTTTCTATTGTTAGAGAAAATTTCCTTTTAACAGGATAAGTATTTGAATTAATGCTTATTAAACTTTACTTTTATATTGTGCACTATTTAGACTAATTTTCATCAAGTAAACCTTTGATACTTTCTCCAGAAACACAGATAAAAATGGGTTACAAATCGCCATCAACAATGGCAGCGCTCCTTGCAGCGGAAAGAAATAATTAACACAACTATTGATTACGATGGGAACAGTTGTCTTCAGCAAAATGATCATTAAAACCACCGAATATCAGCCGCACACCACACTGACGTATTTTACCTGAAACAACATTCTTCGCAACTCGTGCGTAACTAATTTCGGCTCCATACATCAGCTAGAAAAGTTTTTTATATGGATCGTGCTATGAGCACTGTTTTTAAAAGAACGAATGTGATTCGAATTATTTTATTTAAAATGAGTTCGGGACCACCGGTGCACAGTTATTTTTACACATTTGTATTACGTTCGGCATTTATGTCTGCAGAGTTGCGTAATTTGAATTTGCCGTTGAGATAATTGTTAAGATGGCGGCAGACAATTGACAGAGACTTTCTATTGTTAGAGAAAATTTCCTTTTTACAGGATAAGTATTTGAATTAATGCTTATTAAACTTAACTTTCATATTGTGCACTATTTAGACTAATTTTCATCAAGCAAACCTTTGATACTTTCGTAAGAAACACAGATAAAAATGCGATACAAATCGCTATCATCAATGGCAGCGCTCTTGAAACGGAAAGAAATAATCAACACAGATAATGCTTATTGAGAGAGGAATTAAAGTTACAAATAATTATTCACTCATATTTGTAATAATAATGAACTCTATTCTCGAGTACTAATCAACAAATAATTACAATTTCTTAACAGACCTCAGTTTGATATGCGTCTTGCGTCCGCAACTACAAAAGCCAACCAAAAAAAGGTAAAAACAAAGGAAGACGAACGCAGATCATATAAGGAATTTACAATTATCATTGTCTTTGTATGATACACAACGATATGTCCAATTGCATCATAAAATATTATATAAATAATTAATATTTATCATCGTTTTCTTTTATTTCACTGTTTTTCCATATGTTGGATGGATAATGTTTGTAACTGTTAGAGGCATAATTTCCTCTCGTCGCACTATAGCTAAAATTTATCTCGTGGATGTTACAATTGGAACTTAAAGAGTGGCAACTATTTATTCACAACCGATACAAAAGAGTTACATGTTTGCGCCTGTTACTGTCCTTCAAAGTAGTCACCAGCGTTGTGTACAACCCGCTGCCAGCGATGTGGGAGGCTTAGTATACCGTTAGCAGAGTCTCTTCTGTTGATGGTGCGAATGGAGCGGTCTAAAGTTATGGTGATTCTCGTGTACGACTGTGATGGTGTTATTTTAACGCATTACGTTCCTCCACGGCAGACTGTCAATTCACAGTATTACTGTTCGTTTTTGGAGCATCACCTGCGACCAGATTTGCGAAAGAAGCGGCGACACTTTCTGCACAAATCACCCACCATTTTGCACGACAATGCGCGGGCGCATACAGCGCAAGCTGTGGCTGCTCTGTTCGGTCGATGGGACTGGGAAGTACTGTACCATCCACCATACTCCCCGGACTTAAGTCTTTGTGACTTTGATTTGATTCCGAATGTGAAGGAACCACTTTGTGGCATTCGCTTCAGAACTGTTCCAGAGATTCGACAGGCAGTAGACCGCTCCATTCGCACCAGCAACAGAATAGACTCTGCTAACGGTATACTACGCCTTCCACATCGCTGGCAACGGATTCTACACAACGCTAGTGACTATTTTGAAGGACAGTAACAGTTGCAAACATGTAACTCTTTTGTATCGGTTGTGAATAAATAGTTGCCACTGTTTAAGTTCCAACCCTCTTAATCTTGTCGATAAAGTAAAGAATAAGTTCCGAACTTCATTACATTAAAATAATATGCAATACTGATAATTTACTGGAATTTGATCAGTTAATTTCAATTAATTAATATATTTACTGTGCTTATGCACATCATATTACAAATTTCTTCGTTATCAGAATAACTAACGAAACGCAGATTCAATATTTCCAGGTAACACCTGAATTGTAACATAAAATCTGTTTACATACGTAACAGACTGTGTCATGTAACGGCTGTGTGAAGGTTATAGCAGTTTTTTGCGGTTATTAGATGGATAAGCAATTTCGAACTAGCACAGAATAGATTTTCATAAAGAAATTTGTGTCAACTTGTAGCAGTCTTAAGACGCCAACTCAAATTTACACATGCCACGAATGTGCTCATTTCGTATACTTTTTCAGAGTTCTCCATTGGCCCCACAAGTTTATCTTGTGTTCCTAACAGCATTGGAGACGTATTAAATTATCTACGTTACTTTGATGTTCCCTAGCTTTTTGTCAGTTTTTACAATACTGGAATCGAAGTCTTCAGACTGTAGAAACTCCAACAATATTACAAACTCTTTAAACCACTACTCTCTATGCTGACGAAAATACGCTACAAACTGAATCTCCCAGTACGTAGAGAGAGTGAAAAAGTTGTGTTCGACTGACATATAACTAAGATTATTTTGTTTTGACGTAGCATAACGGAAAGCGGTCGTTCAGCTGACAGACAGATTATTTCGTTTGGCGGTCATTTAGGAAAAGTAATGCTGAACAACGTTTTTGCTAAGATGCCAACATATGCCATGGTGTTTCTTAAAAGATTCATCTGTTTCCACAGGACTATACCTGTTACATGAATCAAGATTGAAACTGGCGATACAATTAAAATTAGGCATGATACTACAAAGTCTTTTTTTTCTCATAAGAGCCAATTACTTTCATAAAGGTATGTCCACTGAAAGAAAACTGTGTATGCAGTGTACATTGTTCACTCTGTTACAAAACGGCAAGATTGTGACCATGCGTGCTGAGACGAAAATAGCGAAAATAGTGGGGGTTGCTGCCAGTGAGTGTTTACACATGTTGTAGTTGTGGTCTTCAGTCTGATTTGGTACAGCTCTTCATCCTACTATTGCGTGTAAAAGCCTCTTCATCTCCGAGTAACTGCTGCAACCTACATCCACTTAAATTTGCTTATTGTATTCATTCTTCGTCTTCGTCTTCCTCCGCTATTTCCCGGCCCCCCTTCCACAATCAAACCAATACTAAATGGATGATTCTGACATTATCAGAACGTGTGCTATGAATTATTCGCTGCTTTCAGTCTAGTTGCGCCGCAAATATCTCTTCCTCCCAATTCCATTCAGTAACTCCTCATCAGGTATGTAGTAATCTACTTACCTGATCTTCAGCATTCTTCTGTAGCACCAAATTTCAAAAGCTGCTATTTTCTTCTTGTCTGAAATGCTTATGGTTCACGTTTCACTTCCATACTAGGCTACACTCCAGACACATATCTTTAGAAAAGACTTCGTCCTAACTAAATCTGTATTCGATGTTAACAAATTTCTTTTCTTCAGAACCCATTTCCTTGTCATTGACAGTCTACATTTTATATCCTCCACATTTCTGCCATCATCAATTACCGATTACTTTCATGTTGGAAGATAGGAAACTTCCATTATTTACCCTTACAGAGTTTTAAGGAAATTATGTATTAAAAGGTCCGTATATTTAACACGTCAGTCAGAATCTTATCTTTTGTTTTAAGATGTAGTTACGGTTATCGTTTCTTCTTTAGTCAACAGTATATTACCTGAAGATGTGACTATAATATCTCGCAACTATTTGTGATTAATGAATCATTTTGACGCAGCTGTTGCAGTTTTCATAAATGTAAAAGAATCATCAGTTAGTTTTCTGCTCAAATAGCAATACTCATTGACTACTGTTAGTGTCTCATTCAATCTATTTCCCTCAGCATCGCCTCGTTTAATTCAACTACACTACGTTATTCTTGTTCTGCTTTTGTTGATGTTAATTTTCTATTCTCCTTTCAAGACACTGTCCGTTCCATTCGTCCGCTCTTCCAAATTCTTTGCTGTTTCTGACATGATTATAATGTCGTCACCACACCTCAGATCTCTTATTTCTTCTCCCTGAACGGTCCTTCGGCTCTTATAACTGCAGTCTGGTTTCTCTACAAATTGTAAACAATCCTTCGCTTACTGTATTTTAGCCATGTTACCTTCAAAATTACTAGCAGTGTATTTCAGTCAACATTGTCAAAAGCTTCCTGTGCGTCTACTAAAATTAGGTATGCCTTTGCTTAAACTGTCTGCTAAGAGAAGTCGCAGATTTAGGACTGCTTCACATGTTCCTCCATTTCTCCAGAAGCCAAACTGATTTTCTCCGACGTCGTGTCCTAACTATTTTTCTACTCTTCTGTAAGTAATTCGTGACCGTATTTTGCAAGTTTTACGTGGGTGACCGCAAGGGGAACAACACATTTATTGATATGGCACCGGCAGCGATGAACAATGCTTTATTAAGTCAATGAACGTGCAATATCAATAACAAGAAAATAAGTGTGATTGCTTGACAATGAAAAGTGAACAATTTCTAATGTTGCTGAGCAACAGTGATACAATAATGTTTTAATGAACACACCGCCATTTAATTGTTGTTTATTGAATTACGACCCAGGATTTATACCATTTTCAAATGATTGAGTTCTTGTCATTAACATATTTTGCAGCACATCAAGCTCAAAATTAGCCACAAAAATAAGGAAAATAGTCGCTCCCCACGAAATGCCAAATTTTACATCTGGTATTTCGTGGGGAGCGAATATTTTTCTAATTTATGGCCAATTTTGAGCTTGATGTCCTGCAAAATATGTTAATGACACGAACTCAATCACTTGATAATGGCATTAAATGCCGACACCCAGATCGTAATTAAATAAACAACAAAACAATCAAATGGCGGTGAGTTCATTAAAAAAAAAAAAAGAAAGAAAGTAGACCGAAATGTGAGGATGTTCTTCCAGAGTTTATGTTTGATCACCTAAACAGGAAACTTCTTACAGTTTCCATTAATAATGACTCCCTAGAGAGAGCTGTCAGTGGTAAGCAATGGCAGCATGCGGTGGCGGATGAGCGGGTGAAAACACCTAAGAGTAGGCGGAGCCCAGCCAGGTGGTGGCTCGCGGGTGTCGGCGAGGCGGCTGGTTGAGCGTACGGAGTTCGAAGCACAAGGCTGTGGTCGGTACCAGGCGGCGACGGCTCGGGGCGACTTGGGAGCGTTCTGCAGGCAGTTGTCTTGGAGTCCTGCTTGGCTACTCGTGGAGACGGTTGTATCCAGGACGGGAGCTCGGCGAGAACACACATACGCTGATCGCTGAACGTCTGACGGATGTTTATATGCACTTGTCTGGATGTGGAGTCTCTATATTTTATTCCCGGCTGTCGACTTTTTTTGTTCAATTTATTGACTTTCTGGAGGTGCCCACGAAGCCATCTCAATAGTGGAATGTCAGTTTTGGCGATACGAACGTAAGGACAACACAACAACCAGTCCCCGAGCGGAGAAAACCTCCGACCATGCCGGCAAGTCAACCTGGGCAATGGGTGGGGATGCTGTGCGGCTGTCGAATTCGTGGCGAGACATTCGGCGGCTCACTGAATGTGTTGGGGAACAGCCGAATTTCCAGGGATACTACATCAAGCACGAACTCTTAAATTCATAGTTCGGTAGTATTCACATCTTTCAGCACTTGCTCTCTTTGTAACTTGAGCTACACTACTGGCCATTAAAATTGCTATACTAAGAAGAAATGCAGATGATAAACGGGTATTCATAGGACAAATATATTATACTAGAACTCAAGTGTGATTACATTTACAAGCAATTTGGGTGCACAGATCCTGTGAAATCAGTACCCAGAACAACCACCTCTGACCGCAATAACTGCCTTGATACGCCTGGGCATTGAGTCAAACAGAACTTGGATGGCGTGTACAGGGACAGCTGCCCATGCAGCTTCAACACCATACCACAGTTCATCAAGAGTAGTTCAAACGGTTCAAACGGCTCTGAGCATTATGGGTCTCAACTGCTGTGGTCATAAGTCCCCTAGAACTTAGAACTACTTAAACCTAACTATCCTAAGGACATCACACACATCCATGCCCGAAGCAAGATTCGAACCTGCGACCGTAGCGGTCGCGCGGTTTGAGACTGTAGCGCCTAGCACCGCTCGGCCACTCCGGCCGGCATCAAGAGTAGTGACTGGCGTATTGTGACGAGCCAGTTGCTCGGCCACCATTGATCAGACGTTTTCATTTTGTGAGAGATCTGGAGAATGTGCTGGCCAGGGCAGCAGTCGAACATTTTCTATATCCAGAAAGGCCCGCACAGGATCTGCAACATGCGGTCGTGCATTACCCTGCTGAAATGTAGGGTTTCGCAGGGATCAAATGAAGGGTAGAGCCACGGGTCGTAACACATCTGAAATGTAATGTCCACTGTTCAAAGTGCCGCCAATGCGAACAAGAGGTGACCTAGACATGTAACCAACGGCACCCCATACCATCACGCCGGGTGATACGCCAGTATGGCGATGACGAATACACGCTTCCAGTGTGCGTTAGCCACGATGTCGCCAAACACAGATGCGACTTTCGTGATGCTGTAAACAGAACCTGGATTCATCAGGAAAAATGATATTTTGCCATTCGTGCAGACAGGTTCGTCGTTAAGTACACCATCGCAGGCGCTCCTGTCTGTGATGCAGCGTCAAGGGTAACCGGAGCCATGGTCTCTGAGCTGATAGTCCATGCTGCTGCAAATGTCGTCGAACTCGTGCAAATGGTTGTCTGGGAAACGTCCCCATCTGTTGACTCAGGGATCGAGACATAGCTGCACGATCCGTTACAGCTATGCAGATAAGATGCCTGTCATCTCGACTGCTAGTGATACGAGGCCGTTGGGATCCAGCACGGCGTTGCATATTACCCTCCTGAACCCATCGATTCCATATTCTGTTAACAGTCATTGGATCTCGACCAACGCGATCAGCAATGTCACGATACGATGAACCGCAGACGCGATGGGCTAGAATCCGAATGGTTCAAATGGCTCTGAGCACTATGGGACTCAACATCTTAGGTCATAAGTCCCCTAGAACTTAGAACTACTTAAACCTAACTAACCTAAGGACATCACACACACCCATGGCCGAGGCAGGATTCGAACCTGCGACCGTAGCAGTCCCGCGGTTCCGGACTGCAGCGCCAGAACCGCTAGACCACCGCGGCCGGCGCTAGAATCCGACCTTTATCAAAGTCGGAAACGTGATGGTACGCATTTCTCCTCCTTACAAGAGGGATCACAACAACTTTTCACCAGGCAACGCCGGTCAACTGCTGTTTGTGCGTGAGAAATCTGTTGGAAACTTTCCTCATGTCAGCACTTTGTATGTGTCGCCACCGGCGCCAACCTTGTGTGAATGCTCTGAAAAGGTAATCATTTGCATATCACAGCACCTTCTTCCTGTCGGTTTAATTCCGAGTCTGTAGCACCTCATCTCCGTGGTGTAGCAATTTTAATGGCCAGTAGAGTATTACATCCTTCTTGAAGACAAAAGGTATTTCGTCTGTCTCGTACAACATGCACACGAGGTAGAATAGTAGTATCATGATTCGTCCTCCCAAGGATATCAGGAGTTCTGAGCGAATTTCCTCTACAGTAGGGGCTTTATTTCGACTTAGATCACCTAGTGTTCTGTCATATTCTTCACACAATACCATACCTCACTTCTCATCTGCATCTACGTCCTTTTCCCTTTCCATAATACCGTCTACAAGTTCATTTTCTTTGTATAACTCCTCTATACACTCCTTCCGCCTTTCATCCTCCCCTATTGTGCTTTGTTCTGGTTTTACATCTGAGCTCTTGATATTCATACAACTACTTCACTTTTCCGCAAAGGCCTCCTTAATTTTCCTATAGGCGGTATACTCTCAGCTACTTAGATATCCATCTATAGCTTTGTATTTGTCGTCTAGCCATGTCTGCTGGGCCATATTGCAATTCCTGTCAGTCTCATTCTTATTTTTTTATATTTTCTCATTTCATCCATTAAATTCAATATATGGTGTAATACCAAGGATTTCTACTAGGCCTTGTCTTTTTGCCTATTTGTTTCTATACTGCCTTCACTGTTCCATCTCTCTAAGCAAACCATTTGTCTTCTATTTCATGCTTTTCCCCTGCTTCAGTTAACCATTACTCTAGGAAACCTCTGACACTTTCAACTTATCCATGTCCAATTAACTTAATTTCTTTCGTTTTTACAGTTTCTCTAGTTTCAATCTATAGTTCATAACTAATAAATTGTTGTCAGAGTCCACATCTTCCCCTGGAAATACGTTAAAATTTAAAATCTGTTTCCGAAATCTCTGTCTTACCGGACTGAAACCTTCCGATGTCTCCTGGCCGACATATACAAACTTCTTTCACGATTCTTAAACGAAGTGTTGGCGATGATTAAATCACACTCTGTGAAAAATTCTATTCGGTGTTTTTCTCTGTCATTTCCTTTACCCAGTCCACATTTTCCCACTATTTTTCCTTGTCTTCTTTTTCCTTCAGTCGAATTCCATTCCTCTACCAGAAGTGATTTTTTTCTCTCCCTTAGCAGTCTGAACTAGTTCCTTTATCTGATCATAGATTCATTCAGTCTGCGGCTATAGCTGGTACATAAAGTTATACTACTGTGGAGAATGTTGGGTTCATGTCTCTCTTAGTAATGTTAATGCGTTTGCTATACTGTTTGTAGTACCTTACCTGGATTCGTATTTTCTCATCCAGTATTAGAACTACTCATTAATTAACTCGTGTGTGATTTTGTATTTACATCCCCTAAGGAAAAACAACAGCTGTAATTTCCACTTACTTTCAGCCGTTTGCAGTACAATCAGAGCGAAGCCACCTGTGGCCAAGCGGTTCTAGGCGCTTCAGTCTGGAACCGCGGGACCGCTACGGTCGCAGGTTCGAATCCTGCCTCGGGCATGGATGTGTGTGATGTCCTTAGGTTGGTTAGGTTTAAGTAGTTCTAAGTCTAGGGGACTGATGACCACATATGTTAAGTCCCATAGTGTTCAGAGCCATTTGAACCATTAGAAGGTCACATCAGTCAATTATCCAGACTTAGTACAGCTACTGTAAAGGCAGCTGCCCCTCTTCAGAAACCTGGGTCTCTCCACATCCGCCCGTCGTGGTTGCACCTACGGCATGGGTGTCTGTATACTTGAGGCTCACAAGCCACACCTCCTCGGTATGATCGGAAGCTGATGGAGTGTATAGAGGGGGGGGGGGGGGGGTTAGCAGATATAGAAAATAATAGAGGCACATAGCGCGTGGCTCTAAGTTACAGGAAGTTCGAGCCTTGCAAACTCAGACGTTCATATATAATATTAAAATGGACGTGCATGTGCGCAAGCACGAGGGTGTGTGTGTGTGTGTGTGTTTGTGTGTGTGTGAGAGAGAGAGAGTTTGTGCGTGTGTGTGTGTGTGTGTGTGTGTGTGTGTGTGTGTGTGTGTTTGCGTGTTCCACATCTCCCCCTGAGCCACTGTACCGATTGCAAACAAACTTCGTACACACGCCCCTTAGTGTCAGGCAATAATCGCTGTGGGGGTAGGAATCACATACTTATCATAGTTCACGAATATGATGGCATAAGCAATGAATGCATGACAAGATGCCACATTTAGCATGCTTTGTTACTAACTCTATTCGCAAAAATTGCAAAATTTACAAATTTTTACGTCAATCTGGTGATTTGACCTGCTGAATTACTATTCATTAACAGCATTCCGGGGGGTGTTTTCCCACCGGAGCCGGCGCTGTGGCCGAGTGGTTCTAGGCGCTTCAGTCCGGCACCGCGCTACTACTACTGTCGCAGGTTCGAATGCTGCCTCGGGCATGGATGTGTGTGATGTCCTTAGGTTAGTTAGGTTTGAGTAGTGCTAAGTCTAGGGGACTGATGACCTCAGATGTTAAGTCCCATACTGCTAGGAGCTATTTGAACCATTTTTTCCCACCGGATAACGCTCGCCCACATACCGCTGCAGTAACCCCACATCCTCTGCAGAGTGTCAACATGTTTCTTTAGCCTCCTCGATCACCAGATCTCTCTCCAATCGAGGAAATATGGGATATTATCGGACGGAAACTCCAGCGTCTCCACAAACGGGATAACCGTCCCTGTACTGGCTGATCAGGAGCAACAGGCATGGAATTCCATCCCACAAACTGACATCCGACATCTGTACAACACGTTGTGTTGCACGTTTACATACAAGCATTCAACATTATTGTGGTTACAGCGGTTGTTAATGTACCAGCATTTCATATTTGCAGTAGGCGTATCTCGATTTTACATTAACCTGTGATCTTGCAATGTTAAGCACTTAAATATCTTACCTAGATAAATGTACTCCCTAAATTTCATTCCTCTCCATTTATTATTTTCTGGTTCTGCCATTTTTTCCATCGGTGTACATAGGGTGGACTCATAATTTTCTCTGCTGTCTTTGACTTTCAAAACGCGATTAATAAGGAATTGCTATCTAACGAATCCCTGCGCGCTGCAGTTACCGAAAAGTTCCACCATTGACGTGTGGCTGTCTGACTACCAACGCCCTGCCGGTTTTCCTGCTTTGAGTGGCCGACGTACGTACTACAATTCCTGCCACGGTTTTCCCAGCTCCGACCCCTCTGTGAAAATGACACGTGGTGGCCGTATCCTAAAACAAAGGTACTGAAGGCTTACGAGCTGTTTAAGGCACATAACTTTCTTCCTGTTTTTAACATACTGTACTCTCTTTTCGAACAGCTGCCTTATTAAACTGTGGCCTTCAGCAAACATGGGCTCCCTTTAAACAAGGTCGCTAATTGGGCCGCTGGTACGGCTCACAGAGAAAACAGGGGTGCCTCGTCACTTTACTCTCGCTTCGTGCCTTGTTATCCTTGCAGAATCAACACATAAATAACCGCATTGAAGGAAACTGCCCCGGCGACCGCACAATAAGGCGCTTTGCGCTGCTAATCCCCCAGAAAAACAGCGTCCGGCCAGTGGGCGGCGGTGGGCGGCGGCGGCAGATACTTTGGCCGAATTAACGAGCCCGGCCGCCGCAAGCGCCGCCCACCGGATTTGCGCCCCAAAAGGGCGGCAGTCCGCCGCTGGCGATGACCACGTGCGCTCTCGGCCGTTGAGTTTACTGTACCCGGGTCGTGACGCTGCCTGCAGCGCACAGAGCTTCAACAGCAGTCCACCTAACTGTGACAACTTGCATCACGTCATTCTTCGCTACTTCTGTGGGTTATGATGGACGGTGGGCCGCTTTCTGGAACTTTTGTGATACTTGTACGGAATGTGTTACCATTTCAGGTAGTGGGCCTTGGATCAGGGTGTCGCTATCTGCGACGTACTACTGGGAAATATTACTTCCTGCCGTAAGAACACAGTCCGCACACCAGTTCACTGACAGACAGCTGTGGCTGCCTTTCTCCCTGCGTTCAGAACTGCAATTGATCTCTGGCTGGTAAGTAGTTATTGCGAAGATGGAGTTCACTGATATCACCCATGGGAAGCCACCATTGACTACAACGTGCTTCGGTATACAAGTTGATTCTTATTGACGTTTAAAAACCGCTTAAGTGACGTAGATGGCGCTGAAACAAGTAATTTAATAGAAGGCACACACAGCCACAGATGTCGGAAAATATCCCAAAAGTGAATGAAAAATGTTGAACATGTGACGTCACCTTATGACGTACCTCTCGCCGCACGTGTAGTGGTTAAGACCATCGGTATATCGCACCTTTTCATCCTAACCCACCTCAAGTATTTACGTCGGTGTGGCTCCGGGCCTACGTGCGTGAGGCTCAGGGTTCTAATCTTGCTTCTAGCAGGCAGTATCTTTTTTCATTGCGTTAGACAATTATGTGTTTATGTTGAAATAAGATTTGTTATTTTATTTACTGGTCACATGGTCTCCACTGGTTTATCGCAAAACATAACCTACCATATCACGTCACAAATAAATTGAGTATAAGATTCCAAACAGCATCACTACAAGTAAATGAACTACGTTTTCTTAACGAAATAATGACTGTAAACAAAAGAAAAAGGGACGAAAGGAAAGGAAAATAAAATAAAAGTGCTTTTAGATGGGTACAGCGAGGACAATAATTTGACATCTTCTACGTTTACAACAGAGCATATTTACAAAAGGTGTTTGAACATTTGACAATTTACCTGAATGCAAGTATTGCATCACTCAAACAGTCTTAAAAGACGCGCTCGAAAATACTCTCCGTATTTTGGATCTTCGCAGCGGCTATGCGCCCTATTAGATCCATTTAGGATTCTACTGGGGTGCTTCATCCAGCCCCAAAATAAACAGTCTAGTAGGTTTAAATCCGGGTGTCTAGTGCTAACAGATTGGTCCACGTCACCCTACCAGCCTATCTGATTATATCTGATTTAAGTTATTTATTGTTGCGATGGCATAGTGTAGCGGAGCTCCTTCCTGTTGAAGCCACATGTTTGGTCTTACCTAGAGAGGAACTGTTTCGAGTAGCTGTGGCAGAACCTCCCTCAAAAAGCTGAGTAATTATGACCGTTTACATCATCAGGCAAAATGTACGGTTCTACTGTCTCGTTGTCTGAAAGTCCCGCCCTTACGTTAACATTAAATTTGTCTTCACAATCTTGCTCGTACATTTTATGTGGGTTATTAAGGGACCAATAAATGTCATTTTTGGTATTCAAGATTCCTTTCTCATTAAATGCCACTTCGTCTATAAACATTACAGGAGATAAAATTAGGGTCCTGTTGCTGGCATTCACGAAGCCTTTCACGAAATTCAGTACAAGGCGCATAATCCCTTCCGTACAACTTGCTCACTTTGGCCTTGTGTCACGTTTCAAGGTCATCCCGTAAGGGAAGGTCGCCGTAGTTGACGCGGAGAATGGAAGAGAAATTTGTTTCGTTACTAACTAAACAGAAAAACTCTTTAAAAATTTTAGCTACTACGCTGCACCGGTATTGACAGGAGAGGGAGGATTAGGTGGGGCGGTAATAGGATTCCCCTCTCTATTGGAGCGCTCCATTCATGTCTCGGTCTGCAAGCAGTGCAGTGGTGACATAGTAAATTTTTCACTGTGGACAATGAGACAGGCAGTATCTGTGAAGCTGTTGGCAGTATAGCAGAAGATGTATCTACAGGAGAAGAGTATGTTATTTATGAATAAACAAAACAACCATTGGCAGAAAAGGATGTTGCAGTAGCAGAGGTTACTACACTTGAAACGTCCCCTTAGAAAAATTATACATGACTGTGCTTAAACTGATACACAATATTTTTAGCGCAACGGAATCTGACTTTCAATAATCCCTACAAAAGAATGGCCCTGACTAACATTAACCTATACCTTTCACAAATCACTTACCTCACAAAAATCTTCGTTACTCGGACTACTGCAATTCAGTGAGCGTCACTACTGCCAGCTAAATAAAAGATTCAAACTACGGAAGGCACTAACTACTGATAGGCATAGTTAGCGAATGAAAGATTTTAATAGAGAACAAACAATGTATTTACCTTAATAGTCATAATATATATAGCAGTTCATGACATCCAGTCTTACAAATTTCAAAACTCCGCCATTTCTCTCCCCACATCCACCACTGCTAGCGGCTCACCTCCAACTGCGCAACGCTACGCGCTGTTAACAGCCAACTGCCCAACACTACAATAGCCAACAACAATGCAAACCAGCCACAGACTGCACGCAGCACAGCCAGTGATTTTCATACAGAGCGCTACGTGGCGTTACCAATAAGAAAACCTAAACAGCCTACTTACACACTTTTAATAGATGAAGACGCATCAGATGAAGAGGAATCAGACAAAGAATCATCACATGAAGAAAATGATAGGGCCACCGCAGTGAGGGTGAGGCAATGACACCAGTGGCGGATTTCCAGGGAAGCAGGGATTCATCTTATCAGCCATCACCTCCAAGAAAACGAAAGAAGTTTCCAGAAGGATACCTGGCTGACGCGCACAGGATATGGACAAAACAACCAAGGGAAATAGATGCAAATGTTGAACCTCCCCTGACTGTGTTGTCCTAGATTAGCAACTGACGTGAGACATCGTCTGAGAATTACAGAAGTGTTGGCACAGAAAAGGAAAATAAAGAGCAAAACTGTCCTACAAAACTTTGAAAACAGGCTAAACCTGAGGTGTTGACATAAGTGCCATCACCGTGTTTCTTGAGGAGGCCGAAATGCACGCTGTTAAAGCTCACGCAAACGGTCATGAGGTCTGGAACAGGTCGGAGAAATAAGACTAGCAAACAGGAGGTAACTGGTAGAATACTTAACTTTATTCCATAATGGGAGAACAGAGGTCTGACGGTACAGGCTTCATAAGAGAACCAGCAAAAGATAAATGGCGCCTTGCTAGGTCGTAGCAATTGACGTAGCTGAAGGCTATGCTAACTATCGTCTCGGCAAATGAGAGCGTAATTCTCAGTGAACCATGGCAAGCAACGTCGGCTGTACAACTGGGGCGAGTGCTAGTACGTCTCTCTAGACCTGCCGTGTGGCGGCGCTCGGTCTGCCATCACTGACAGTGGCGACACGCGGGTCCGTCGTATACTAGCGGACCGCGGCCGATTTAAAAGCTACCACCTAGCAAGTGTGGTGTCTGGCGGTGACACCACAAAATCAACGTCATTCGTCAAGCCTATAAGTTCTGTAGGATATGATAAATCGTGAAATACGTAATCATTTTATAGCAAAGAGACATGAAACGTAATAATACATGACCGCTCATTGATACTTTGAGCATTGAAAATAAAGAATGGGACTGACCCTCACAATTCACTGCTGTGAACTCGTGGGTACGCAAATTTAAATGTAAGAATAAGATTGTCTATCGCAAACAACCGACAAAGTTAGCAAGTGGTTGGTTTAAGGGAATGCCGATATTCAAAAAGAGTTCATCAGTTCGTGAGAGAACTCAGGTGGCTAACTGAAGAAAAACGTCACAGATCAAGTAATTAATGTTTATCAATAAATATTTGATGAAGAGTTACGAAGTAATTAATGTTGACCAGTCAAGATTTGATAAAGAGTTACCGAGTAATTAATGTTGACTAACCGAAATTTGATAAAGAGTTACCATCTGGACGGCCTCCCGCAGTGAAATCCTGGGTTTGTGATGGAGGGTACGATGACACCGCATTTGTATGTCCTTGTATTGGAGCCCACCGATCATTTTCCTGCAAATATGAATATAAATTTACCGTACAACAAGGTGTCTGATAGAGATTTAAAAGTCTTCCTAGCAGAACAGAAGTAATGTCGTCAGATACACAAGAAAAAACCAAAGCTCTTCACTTGGATCACTGCTGGACAGCCAACAGACATAACGAACTATACAACTCCACAGTTGAATTAATTAAGAAGCGGATTTCAGCGAAGTGCACATGCATTATGCAACCTGTCGACGTTTTCTTCTTCAGTCCACACAAAAATTTTGTAAAATTTATTACACATACAATTATGGCATCTTTCGACAATGACATTAACAAATGGCATACAGACTACTTCTTACCCTTTCAATTGTTTGTGTATTTCCAGTGTTCGATGCCACCATTCCCCTACTTAATCAATCTGCATTTTTTTTAATGAGGCTACAGCAGAGGCTTTTCTGGTGTAGCTGAAGCAACCTTGGAGAACTGGATTTACGGAAGAGTGTTTCCATGAGAACTGAGACTAACCTACTCTCAACAAATGTGCTTACAGTGAGAACTGTCTATGCATTGAACTTTCTGTTACTGACTTGCACATTTCTCGCCTCCGATATTGTTGTCATTTAATTAAACACTGTCATAGAGTATTTTTCTTATATTGTTCATCTGTCTCAATCAATCAACTTGTATAATAAATCATTCGTACTTTCAATATTCTTATCGTAGCTTTGACGCGTGATGTCTCCTGTTCTAAGAGTCCATAGCAGCTACAATTTTTATCGTGTATTTATATTTTGTACTCTATTAACTGCGCTATATATCGTCTACGCGGCACCATATCATGAACTTCCCTTGTAAGTTCCGCACTCGCTATAGCGTTGACTGCGAAGCACAGAATTGGCCCGGGACTTAAAGTGTAGTCGTTTCAGGATCCTACTGCACTCGTGCCAAAGCAGCTTCCTCCATTTGGTCTCTTATATGCTGGTGAGGCCCAACATTACCGGCACGTCCGAGACCCTGGAAAGTTGTAATTGATGAGAAACATCCACACTTGGTGGGAACATATTGACGTGTAATATGAGTGGAAAAGGTGCAGTGACTTTTATGTTTAAATACAAGGAAAAAAAGCAAGATTTGAAGCTACTCCATATGGGAAACGTAATTTTTAAGCATTAACATACAAACCCATAGAATAAATAGCAAAAAAGTAGAAATTATGTAGTACGTTGCATCTTGTCTGATAATTAACCTTGATTCTTGATTTCAGAACACAGCATTGCTGAGCACTGTGTTATCATCCTTCAATACATTTCTTGCCTTCACTGTCTACTCACGCACAGGATCCCTGTTTCACGCATTCGACGATCCACAGTAGTAAACAATACGTAAGGAGGTAAAACACGCTGTAGGAAACGTTATGCGTAAATACGTATCGTTGCAAGCGTACTGGAATTAGCGCCACCGTATCAGCGACACTACGTCTGCAAGCTCGTTAAATGGTAACCGATTAATCGTAGTCCTGTATTACCCCTACCGCGCTCACTACCGTACCAGGTCGGATAATGCACGAACGAAAGCAGAGCAGTCTAGCGGAGTGAAGTGTAGCACTACCCCTGCTGGCGAGATTACGATCGACAAGCCCAACCACTGCACGTGCGGCGAAGTACGTCATCTGCTGACGTCACACGTTCAACATTTGTCTTCCAATTTTGCCGCATTTTTCGACATTTTCGGCCCCCATATGTCTTACTTTCTTGTATCAGCATCATCCTCACTGCTTGGGTTCTTTTTTTTAAAGCTAATAGGTATCACTGTGCATCTTGGACTACCCCGAGAAAGAAGATCTAACGTACTGGCGTTCTGTAAACGTTATAAAGAATAAACCCACAGGACTAACCATAAAAATAACACAGTTTTAGGCGAAGGTAACCCTGTATGTGTTTCAGATGAAGCAGCGAGTTAATTGTAGAAACACTTTGTGTGCGTAGAAAAGCGTGCAAAGTAGTGGAATACAACGTTATCAATTGACGTCGAAGCAGTAGGGCAACTATGACTTACTAACATCGTTGTTGTGATGGCAAAGTAATTTGTATTTGCAGATGATAACTGGGGACCGAATGAGGGACCAACCGTGTCTACCAGCTAAAAGGGAAAATCATATTTATCGACCTGTGAATCATTCTTTGTAGGTTGAATGATCAAGAGTTCAGACAGCTGTTTATACTTCACGCCGAACTTTCAAGTTCTTTGGAGGCAACAAACCCTATACCAACTGTCTACGATTTGCTACCGAAAATAGCAAAGCCACATACTACCCTTTTTTTAAACTATTAAAACCAATGTTCTTGAATGGAACTCTGCGTCTCTCACGATGGACTAAGAAATTGCTACCGTCCAATCAGCAGCAAGTTTGTTCCCTGAAACAGAGATTATGGGTTGCAGTTTTCAGTTTAATCCATGTCTGTAAGAACAAAGTTAGCATCGCTGCCTTGTTCTTGATTATAAGGGAAACGAGTAAATTAATTGGTTCAAATGGCTCTGAGCACTATGGGACTCAACTGCTGAGGTCATTAGTCCCCTAGAACTTAGAACTAGTTAAACCTAACTAACCTAAGGACATCACAAACATCCATCCCCGAGGCAGGATTCGAACCTGCGACCGTAGCGGTCTTGCGGTTCCAGACTGCAGCGCCTTTAACCGCACGGCCACTTCGGCCGGCCAGTAAATTAATTGTTACATAAGTGTTCAGCTCTAGTACATCCTCCTCTGGAAATGTTGGATATTTGGCTGTCTGTTCAGGAGAACACGCCTGGAAACCAAAAGGTGTAGGACTTCTATGATTATACCTTGATTAGCTGCTTAGCTGAGTGGTAATGTACTTGCCTCCCATGCAGCTGGCCCGGGTTCGATTCCTGGCCGAGTTGGAGATTTTCTCCGCTCGTAGAGTGGGTGTTGTTTGTCCTTAACATCATTTCATAATCATCACCGGCACGCAAGTCGCCCAATGTGGCGTCGACTGAAATAAGACTTGCACTGGGCGGCCGAACTACCGCGGACTGGACCTCCCGGACAGCAATGCCATACACTCATTTCATTTTACCTTGATTGGAGGCTCGATAGTGGGGACGTGCCGAGAGATACGAGAAACTGGGGTGGAAGTCGCCATTGCATTGCCAGAAACTCTGAAGTATGGTACCTAGGGATAAATATGTTAATACCAAAAGTTCATACTAATGTTTACTGATTAGTAAAAGAATCGTCTAGAAGACGCTCAGTACCGCAACCAACGATTTGACCCATTAATTTTAAATTTCTGTGGCAGAAGAAAAAAGAGGTCTACAATGACTGATGAGACTACGACAAATACTTTAAAAGACTCCAGACTGATGGCAACTTAAAATCATTTTTGACTTCTGTGGCCTACACAAAGAAATTACAGTGAAATAGAAGGTGCCATATCCAATGGAAATTATATAATACTGAAACGTAGGTTAATGCATTTCCTGCTGTATATGTGGGGCGGGGGTGGGGGGGGGGGGGGGGGAGGGGTGGTGACATGAGACTACCTCACTGCCTCATCGTGGTTTTCCCTGGAATCGACACAAAGTAAGCTAAATGTCTGTTGCTATTTGTAAAATATTCGCTAATTAAGACCGACAAGACTGTCGTATAGGTTGTGCCTCTTCTAGGAAATCATGTTGAGAGATTCTTAGAATCTAAATCTGTGTAGATCGACACTAATATAAAATCGTTGCAGATGAAACGCAAACAAATGACTTCCAACAATATTCAATCATTCTCTGTCCGTATAAAGACGTGCTGTAGACGACAGCAAGCTGCGCTCTCTTATACATAGCTCAATGAAAGCAAATATAACAAGTTTCAAAGCAATTAGTGACAAGTTGTGATCCTTAAGAGTTAGGCCAAACATTTTCAATGTTACGAGGATGTATACCCATGCCCTTCTGGAGGAATCAGATGGAGATGAGAAGGATGCATTTTATTCATAACTGGAGGAGGAAATCAGCGAAGTTCAAAGGCACGATACAAAAATGATCCTCGTGGATTTAAATGCAAAAACCGGGAAAGAAGAAATGTAAAGAAACATAACAGGAAATGAAAGCCTGCTTGGAGTCGCAGTGATCACAGAATAAGGCTGACAGACATCGCCAACTGTAAGGAGACGACAATAAAAAGCACATGGCATCCAAGGAAATACACTCCTGGAAATGGAAAAAAGAACACATTGACACCGGTGTGTCAGACCCACCATACTTGCTCCGGACACTGCGAGAGGGCTGTACAAGCAATGATCACACGCACGGCACAGCAGACACACCAGGAACCGCGGTGTTGGCCGTCGAATGGCGCTAGCTGCGCAGCATTTGTGCACCGCCGTCGTCAGTGTCAGCCAGTTTGTCGTGGCATACGGAGCTCCATCGCAGTCTTTAACACTGGTAGCATGCCGCGACAGCGTGGACGTGAACCGTATGTGCAGTTGACGGACTTTGAGCGAGGGCGTATAGTGGGCATGCAGGAGGCCGGGTGGACGTACCGCCGAATTGCTCAACACGTGGGGCGTGAGGTCTCCACAGTACATCGATGTTGTCGCCAGTGGTCGGCGGAAGGTGCACGTGCCCGTCGACCTGCGACCGGACCGCAGCGACGCACGGATGCACGCCAAGACCGTAGGATCCTACGCAGTGCCGTAGGGGACCGCACCGCCACTTCCCAGCAAATTAGGGACACTGTTGCTCCTGGGGTATCGGCGAGGACCATTCGCAACCGTCTCCATGAAGCTGGGCTACGGTCCCGCACAACGTTAGGAACGTTAGGCCGTCTTCCGCTCACGCCCCAACATCGTGCAGCCCGCCTCCAGTGGTGTCGCGACAGGCGTGAATGGAGGGACGAATGGAGACGCGTCGTCTTCAGCGATGAGAGTCGCTTCTGCCTTGGTGCCAATGATGGTCGTATGCGTGTTTGGCGCCGTGCAGGTGAGCGCCACAATCAGGACTGCATACGACCGAGGCACACAGGGCCAACACCCGGCATCATGGTGTGGGGAGCGATCTCCTACACTGGCCGTACACCACTGATGATCGTCGAGGGGACACTGAATAGTGCACGGTACATCCAAACCGTCATCGAACCCATCGTTCTACCATTCCTAGACCGGCAAGGGAACTTGCTGTTCCAACAGGACAATGCACGTCCGCATGTATCCCGTGCCACCCAACGTGCTCTAGAAGGTGTAAGTCAACTACCCTGGCCAGCAAGATCTCCGGATCTGTCCCCCATTGAGCATGTTTGGGACTGGATGAAGCGTCGTCTCACGCGGTCTGCACGTCCAGCACGAACGCTGGTCCAACTGAGGCGCCAGGTGGAAATGGCATGGCAAGCCGTTCCACAGGACTACATCCAGGATCTCTACGATCGTCTCCATGGGAGAATAGCAGCCTGCATTGCTGCGAAAGGTGGATATACACTGTACTAGTGCCGACATTGTGCATGCTCTGTTGCCTGTGTCTATGTGCCTGTGGTTCTGTCAGTGTGATCATGTGATGTATCTGACCCCAGGAATGTGTCAATAAAGTTTCCCCTTCCTGGGACAATGAATTCACGGTGTTCTTATTTCAATTTCCAGGAGTGTATGTTAAGAAGTGCATATGGGCATCACAAGACAGAGTCACAAGAAACTAGATATCCACGTCATTGTAGATAAACAGTACGCATCAGACATATGGAGGTCAGTAGCTCTACAGGGGCAGAGGGAGACAAAGATAATTACTTCATGCAGGTCAGATATAAGCAGAAGATATATATGTTAGGGAACAAAAAGAGTAGAGGAAAAGTAAAATACAATATGGAAATTACTCAAAATAAAGAAAAACAGGAAAAATACAAGAAACATTTACAAGACATTATCGAGACAAGAAAGACTACCGGAAGGAAGGGGATATGGAAACTACGAGGGTCACTCCATAAGATATGCACACTATTTTTTAAAAATCCATCTTTTATTTTACATGTTTGAAAGTTTTACAGTGGTTAGATACATCCTTTAGGAACAATATTTTCATTTCTCCACATAATTTCCATCGCTCGCAACTGCCTTACGCCATCTTGGAACCAGCTCCTGTATATCCGCACGGTAAAATTCTGGACCAACCTGTTGGAGCCACTGTTTGGCAGCGTGCACAAGGGAGTCATCACCTTCAAATCTTGTTCCACGAAGAGAGCCTTTCAGTTATCCCAAAGAGATGATAGTCACATGGAGCCAGGTCAGGACTGTAAGGCGGGTGTTTCAATGTTGTCAATCCGACTTTTGTGATCGCTTCCATGGTTTTTTGACTGACATGTGGCCGTGCATTGTCGTGCAACACCAAAACATCCTGCTTTTGCCGATGTGGTCGAACACGACTCAGTCGAGCTTGAACTTTCTTCAGTGTCGTCACATATGCAACAGAATTTATGGTATTTCGCCTTGGCATGACGTCCACAAGCAAGAGTCCTTCTGAATCGAAAAACACCGTAGCCATAACTTTTCCAGCAGAAGGTGTGGTTTTGAATTTTTTTTTCTTGGGTGAATTTGCATGATGCCACTCCATTGATTGCCTCTTCGTCTCCGGTGAAAAATGATGGATGAATTTTTCATCACCTGTCACAATTCTTCCAAGAAATTCATCTCCACCATTCCCGTACTGTTCGAAAAGTCCTGGGAACCCACGTGGCACCAACTTTTTTAACGCCAACACTTTCAGTACTCTGCAAATACTTCCTTCTCCTATCCCAACGTAGCGTGACAATTCGTTCACTGTGATGCGTTTGTCAGCAGTCAGCAATTCGTTAACTCTCTGCACATTGTCTGGAGTGTGTGCAGTACGAGGCCTGCCGCTGCGAGGACAATCCTCAATATTGCCGTGCCCGCTTTCATCACGTAACCTGCTTGCCCATCGACTAACTGTACTGCAATCGAGAGCAGCATCTCCATACACCTTTTCAACCTGTAGTGGATGTTTCCCACTGTCTCGTTTTCACAGCACAGGAATTCTATGACAGCACGTTGCTCCTGACGAACGTCAAGTATAGCAGCCATCTTGAAGACATGCTGTGACGGCGCCACTCACAGGAACAGGTTGAAATAAGTTTGAAAACAAGCAGGAAGGATGCATCTACACTCTGTGAAACATTCACACGTGCAGAATGAAATCTGTATTTTTACAAAAATATTGAGCATTTCTTTTGGAGTGGCCCTCGTAAATAGGAGATACTGAAAACAGCCATCAGAAGTATATGGGAGGGCAGATTACAAAAGACCAGTGGAAGTGGTTTGATGAGGAAATGGTAATCCAAGAAAGCAATGAATTGAGACAAAGGATGCTACAAAGAAACACACAAGGAATGGTGGAAACTGTACAGAGAAGAGGAAAACTGTAGGTAAGTGAAGAAAAGGCATTATGAAAGGAGGAGGACAGAGTAGTTGGACGAAATGAGGGATAATAACGAGATAGGAAAGCTCTGTGAAAGATCTGAAAAAATTATTCCAACCGTGAGCATTCTTCTACAAGGATGAAGATGGGAACCTAATAGGAGATAAATGCCATGTTTTGGGAAGATGGCAGGAGCATTTCCTGAATTTAGCTAATGGAAAGGGGTGAGGGAACCTTGAATGAGGAAGAGGAGGAACTGAACTTAGAACTGAAATTAGAATCAGAGGCGTTGCAGCATTAAGTCGAACTACCAGAGATAGAGGAAACGAGGAATGCAATTGTAAACTTAAAGAATAGTAAAGCAGCAGGGGAAGATGGCATAGAGGAGGAATTATTAACGTTTGGGGGAAAGAATATGTAGATGACTGTTAATGAATTAATAAATAAAGGAAGAAATGGTTAAGAATTGTAGCATGGTAATAAATTGCCCATTTCATAAGAAAGTGCATCAGTTACCACGAGATTACTCTCTTAGGTACAACGTGTAAAGTGTTTAGTAAAATTTTAGTCTCTCGGCTAGAATACCGGGTGGAAATGATACTGGGGGATTATCAGGCTGGCTTTAGGAGAAGTACATTCACGATACACCCGATTTTTTTACTGTCACAAGTGCTATATCCTTAGGGAACACACAGAACGTCTTGCATAGGCATAACGCTTTGGAAATACACTGAGGTGATAATTGATTAGGGTTCATATAGAATTGAATTTTCACTAGTAATAGCTATCTACTCCTGTTAATAAACCGTAAAATTAGACCTCCTCCACCGTATCCCTTACCTATCCCCACCTTCCACCCCAAACCACCCTCTTACTCTTTTATACCCTTCCCCACCGATTTCCTCCATCCACTCATTTTCACCTGACAATTTGTCCCACTTCATTATGATGTAATATTTTAACTTCTCAATGCCCTTATTGTATTAGCATATTAACCTTAATTTAGCTTAGTTAGTTTCACCAATAATCATAATACCACTTTTCCTAATACAAGAAGGCGTTCTGAAAAGTAATGCCTCTGAATTTTTTGTATGGAAACTCCTGGAGCTTTTTAAACAAACATTCTACATCTTTATTCTTCGCGTCCACGTATTTTCAGCCCTTTGCCATTAGAGGGCTTCGACTGTAGCGTTTAATATGGCAGTGTGTAACGGAACTATGTCGGTGCGCGAGAATCACAGTGCTGTAATTGAGTTTCATATTCGAAATGTTCTTCCATACATGGAGTACCCTCTTCATAATCATTACAGTGCTAGCCCACTCTAGGGCTGCGACGTCTACAAGAATCCGACGTCTTGGGTTCACTGTCATCTATCATCCATCTTACAATCCCAGCGTGGCCCTATCCGATTTTCATCTGTTTCCGAAACTTAAACAAAACCTTCGAGGATTTCACGTTGACACTGATGAAGCAGTGCAAACAGAGGTGAGGTTGTGGCTCGTGAACAAAGTCAAACATTCTACAGAGATGGTGTCAACAAATTGATCTCTCGTTGGGAGAAACGTGTTCGTCGCCGGGATGACAATGTTGAGAAATAAATATTGAGACATTAAGACCAAAGGTGTAGAATGTTAATAATGTTTGTTTTATTTAAAAAGTTTTAAGAGTATTCACATAAAAAATTCGGAGGCATTACTTTTCTACACGCCCTAATAACCAAGGAAATTAATCGGCAGACCTATATTTCTCCAGATAGAACGCTCAGAAGCACAAATACACATAAGATAACATATGCTTACCACATCACGAAGGAAAAAGAAAGGCAAGCGACCAGGCTTGCCGCCTTACACAGTGACATGTAAAAAAAGTCATTTCTCGTTAATTTTTAATATTTGATGAACAATATTGTCATAATTAATTTAGTTTCAGAGTACTGGTAGTGTCTTCATGAATATCCGAGTCCGTTACGACATTAACGCAAAAGGCAAATTTTGTGACCCTTTTTAACTATGTTAAATTCCTTACTGATTTTTCAAAGTAGCACAGATTTATGTCAGTCTTTGAGAGGAAAGTAAGACTACTTTCTCGTCATTATTAACAGCTAAGGTATTTTTTAGGATATGTGCCAGGAATCTATCACAGGCAGTATAACTCTGTTCAATAACGGTCTCTACGTACTCCGCACGCACATGTAAATTAAACAACAAAGTGCGTCTGAAAAGTTCGGTGAATGGTTTCAGAAAATAAAGAAAACAATAGTTACAAACAAAATACCTTTACTGGTCATTAAAGAAATCACCATTAGCTACAAGTTACGTCTGTCATCTATTTTACGTTTGTTGGAAACCGTCAGCAAAAGCGCCTTTGTAATCACTCCAAGCACGTCGGTCACGCGTTGTAGGTTATCCGCTTCATTGCAGGTGAGACCTGGTGCTACCAATACGATCCCGAGACCAAACGACAGACAATGTCATGGTGAGCGTCGCTTACCCACCTGCCAAAACATGTCGGCTCTCACGAAGTCCAAGATCAAGACGATGTTGATCGCCTTTTTCACCGAGAAGGACTTGATCCAACAGGAATGTCTACTCAAGGGAGACGGGATACGACGAACACCGTGCCACTGACTGTTTCTTCGTATCGTATTTGTAGCACCAGGTCTCATCTCTTGTAACGAGCCACTATCCAACAACACGTGACCACTGTGCTTCGAACGATTCCATAAGACTCATTAGCTGGTGATTCCCAACAGTTTCACAATCGATTCAGAAGTAAGCTGTAGCTAAGGGTGAATACTTTGAAGGCCAGTTCAGGTACTTTGTCTGTAACTCTTGTTTCCTTTATTTTCTGAGACCATTCACCAAATTTTTCAGACACACCTTGTATATTGATAAGAATCTGGCCCATGTGATTTACAGTGCTAAAGAAACAAGTACACAGCCTGGAGGTGACGATGCGGCACAATACGTCCTCCTCGTCGACTATGTGCAGTTTCAAGCTTAGTGTTTACACATGACTCTTCTTCTAATTAACAGTTGACATGGAGCACTGTTTGGACATCATGTTTATTACGGGAGCCACAGACCACCCGAGGAAATATATCGATACAGCCGTATACACTTTAGCCTCGTATTCGATCCTAGATGTGTCCGCCATGATGACTGACTGCTTTATGACCGGTGCTTCGACTTCAGTTGGCGCGCATTCTAAGCGCTTTTCACCTTTCCCAATGGCACTCTTCCACTTTCTTAGCACGGAGGCACTTCGTTCCAGCTTTTCCTATCCTATCGTTAGAGTTTTATCGACACTATACATGGAACAATATCAAATTAAGAATTTTCACGGATAAAAATTGTATAAATAGTGACAATATATATATATTGTTATTGTTGTTGTGGTCTTCAGTCCTGAGACTGGTTTGATGCAGCTCTCCATGCTACTCTATCCTGTGCAAGCTTCTTCATCTCCCTGTACCTACTGCAACCTACATCCTTCTGAATCTGCTTAGTGTATTCATCTCTTGGTCTCCCTTTACGATTTTTACCCTCCACGCTGCCCTCCAATGCTAAATTTGTGATCCCTTGATGCCTCAAAACATGTCCTACCAACCGATCCCTTCTTCTAGTCAAGTTGTGCCACAAACTTCTCTTCTCCCCAATCCAATACCTCCTCATTAGTTACGTGATCTACCAACCTTATCTTCAGCATTATTCTGTAGCACCACATTTCGAAAGCTTTTATTCTCTTCTTGTCCAAACTGGTTATCGTCCATGTTTCACTTCCATACATGGCTACACTCCATACAAATACTTTCAGAAACGACATCCTGACACTTAAATCTATGCTCGATGTTAACAAATTTCTCTTCTTCAGAAACGATTTCCTTGCCATTGCCAGTCTACATTTTATATCCTCTCTACTTCGACCATCATCAGTTATTTTACTCCCTAAATAGCAAAACTCCTTTACTACTTTAAGTGTCTCATTTCCTAATCTAATCCCCTCAGCATCTCCCGATTTAATTTGACTACATTCCATTATCCTCGTTTTGCTTTTGTTGATGTTCATCTTATATACTCCTTTCAAGACACTGTCCATTCCGTTCAACTGCTCTTCCAAGTCCTTAGCTGTCTCTGACAGAATTACAATGTCATCGGCGAACCTCAAAGTTTTTCTTCTCCATGAATTTCAATACCTACTCCGAATTTTACTTTTGTTTCCTTTACTGCTTGCTCAATATACAGATTGAATAACATCGGGGAGAGGCTACAACACTGTCTCACTCCTTTCCCAACCACTGCTTCCCTTTCATGCCCCTCGACTCTTATAACTGCCATCTGGTTTCTGTAGAAATTGTAAATAGCTTTTCGCTCTCTGTATTTTACCCCTGCCACCTTCAGAATTTGAAAGAGAATATTCCAGTTAATGTTGTCAAAAGCTTTCTCTAAGTCTACAAGTGCTAGAAATGTAGGTTTGCCTTTTCTTAATCTGTCTTCTAAGATAAGTCGTAAGGTTAGTATTGCCTCACGTGTTCCAACATTTCCACGGAATCCAAACTGATCTTCCCCAAGGTCCGCTTCTACCAGTTTTTCCATTCGTCTGTAAAGAATTCGCGTTAGTATTTTGCAGCTGTGACTTATTAAACTGATAGCTCGGTAATTTTCATATCTGTCAACACCTGCTTTCTTTGGGATTGGAATTATTATATTCGTCTTGAAGTCTGTGGGTATTTCGCCTGTCTCATACATCTTGCTCACCAGATGGTAGAGTTTTGTCATGACTGGCTCTCCCAAGGCCATCAGTAGTTCTAATGGAATGTTGTCTACTCCCGGGGCCTTGTTTCGACTCAGGTCTTTCAGTGCTCTGTCAAACTCTTCACGCAGTATCTTATCTCCCATTTCTTCTTCATCTACATCCTCTTCCATTTCCATAATATTGTCCTCAAGTACATCGCCCTTGTATAAACCCTCTATATACTCCTTCCACCTTTCTGCCTTCCCTTCTTTGCTTAGAACTGGGTTTCCATCTGAGCTCTTGATATTCATACAAGTGGTTCTCTTCTCTCCAAAGGTCTCTTTAATTTTCCTGTAGGCAGTATCTATCTTACCCCTAGTGAGACAAGCCTCTGCATCCTTACATTTGTCCTCTAGCCATCCCTGCTTAGCCATTTTGCACTTCCTGTCGATCTCATTTTTGAGACGTTTGTATTCCTTTTTGCCTGCTTCATTTACTGCATTTTTATATTTTCTCCTTTCGTCAATTAAATTCAATATTTCTTCTGTTACCCAAGGATTTCTATTAGCCCTCGTCTTTTTACCTACTTGATCCTCTGCTGCCTTCACTACTTCATCCCTCAAAGCTACCCATTCTTCTTTTACTGTATTTCTTTCCCCCATTCCTGTCAATTGTTCCCTTATGCTCTCCCTGAAACTCTCTACAACCTCTGGTTCTTTCAGTTTATGCAGGTCCCATCTCCTTAAATTCCCGCCTTTTTGCAGTTTCTTCAGTTTCAATCTGCAGTTCATAACCAATAGATTGTGGTCAGAATCCACATCTGCCCCTGGAAATGTCCTACAATTTAAAACCTGGTTCCTAAATCTCTGTCTTACCATTATATAATCTATCTGATACCTTTTAGTATCTCCAGGATTCTTCCAGGTATACAACCTTCTTTCATGATTCTTGAACCAAGTGTTAGCTATGATTAAGTTATGCTCTATGCAAAATTCTACAAGGCGGCTTCCTCTTTCATTTCTTCCCCCCAATCCATACTCACCTACTATGTTTCCTTCTCTCCCTTTTCCTACTGACGAATTGCAGTCACCCATGAGTATTAAATTTTCGTCTCCCTTCACTACCTGAATAATTTCTTTTATGTCGTCATACATTTCATCAATTTCTTCATCATCTGCAGAGCTAGTTGGCATATAAACTTGCACTACTGTAGTAGGCATGGGCTTTGTGTCTATCTTGGCCACAATAATGCGTTCACTATGCTGTTTGTAGTAGCTAACCCGCACTCCTATTTTTTATTAGTTATTAAACCTACTCCTGCATTACCCCTATTTGATTTTGTATTTATAACCCTGTAATCACCTGACCAAAAGTCTTGTTCCTCCTGCCACCGAACTTCACTAATTCCCACTATATCTAACTTTAACCTATCCATTTCCCTTTTTAAATTTTCTAACCTACCTGCCCGATTAATATATATATATATATATATATATATATATATATATATATATATATATATATATATATAACCGGCTGAAAATTGTGAGTGCCATGAAGTGTTGGTATTAGAAGCTATGTCAATGTCTAACCTTAATGCTGTGGAGCCAAACGTAGCAAAATTTTTGAGAAAGAGAATATTTTAAAACAGAACACGAATCGAAACATATTTGATGTGGTAGTTGCACTGTACTCTGGCCGTACCCAGCAGGTCGTTTGCCTCCACGGAATTTGGCAGGACGACTTAGCAGTCGGACTACAATGCATTCCGCCTCCATGGCTGCTGTCCTGACTGCGTTGGCCCTTAGGCCGGATTTACTACACCCGTCGTGCGCGTGTCTTGCGGGGCAATCTCGTAATGAAATTGTCTGGAGAAGTTGCCAGGAATTTTTTTTTAAAAAAAACAGTCTGGCTATAATACGGGGCGAGCCACTAAGTGGCTGGCGAGGAGACGACCGCTGCAAAAAAGACAGCCCACTGGCTCTCGAGCCAAGGAACCAAGCCTTACTCCCTCACCGACTAGAGATCACGCGGCTTCACTTTTAGCAGATGTAGAAGAAAGTGACGCCTGTGACATCTCTTTCGGCCACTGAGCTGTGCAGAGGGTATGGAAAATATATTTCTCTTCTTGTTGTATTGTGCATTTGTTCTATTTTGCGCACTATTCACACGTAGAAGGTAACACTACCGTTAACAATTATAGGACGATGTGTCATACTGTCATGTCGAATATTACTCTCCGGTTTGCTTTGAGATGTTTCTGACAACATACCTGAGGTGAGGAACCAAGCTATAAGAAGCTGATACGAGATTCTGAAATAATCCGCTTATAAATTATTTTTAAATTCTAGGTTTATACCTGTGTTTTCGAAAACGTAACGTTAGTGACCAAAATGGGCCATTAAATTTCAGATTAACCGTTTGTCCCCGAATGAATCTCTTTCTAATTTTAAATATTTTATTTCCCACTATCTTTCTTCAACCCTTTATTGTTGATCCAATCGCCTCTATTACAATACTCTGTCTTCGGAGAAACAGTCATGTGGCCGACCTCTTTCACTTGTTCATAATCTAGCCATGGTGGCATGTCGTTTGGCTCCTCACTAATTATCAGCTCTTGTTGGTTCCACTGTCAAATTGTTTTGTGCTCATTCTGATACTGTGACTCCCACTATCGGTATTTTTTTACTGTCCTAGTTGTATACAGTAAAAATTACTTCTAATTACTTCATTACAAGTCCTTCCTTTGTTTTGTAGGGTGTCAAGCCGCCAGAAACGCGTACCTGGTGTACTGACAACACAATGTACGTTCTTACGTGGCAGTTGAAACCTTGATAATGAAACCGCGCTCATTGAAGACCCTTACGTAACAGTCGAAACCTTGATGATGAAACTATCCTCCGCAATGTACATTGACGAAGTAAAAATGCCACTGACAACAGAGAGGACAGGCCTTATTATTACGTAGTCCAGAAACGTAACTGAGTGCGCCTTCCGTCATTTTCTTCAAGGATTTTGTGGAGCAGATTTGAGTAACGCAACAGATAACCTCCACATTTGAACATTCGTTCGACATTTAATTTTTAATTTCCAATAAGAGTTCGTAACATGACTCCAATGTATCGCTTTGCGTTTATGTTTCAGCTCTGTTACGACTACGTGATAAGTGATTGTGTGAGCTTGGTACGAGTTTCTCGGAGTGCAAAGCACCCGAATTCTCGCTAAAAATGAGTGGGTCTGAAGGCAGTCCTGTAGGGCCTACAGAAGGATTTTCATGGGGTCTCAAAAGAAAGGGACTATCGCTTCCTGTGTAGAGCTAGTTTTCGCGAATATTGTCCTCTTTCTCGAAATGCTTGTTTTGAACAGTTTCTCGCAGTAATCTGCTTGCCACAGACATACTGCCACCGGTCTCCACGGTCTTTCCCTTGGGCTGCTTGAGGGTGAAATTTCCCTTCCTTTTGCACGCCAGGGTGGAGCCACCTACTGGTGCTATCTTGGCATGAGAAAGTTCGTCGCTTTCCTCAAAAATTGTAGACTGTCCAATTCAAAGTAACGAGCCTGGCATCAGACACAGTGCAGATGCTGCCGACCAGTGGAGAGAGACTGACTGAAGGCAGTAATAACATCATGAATCATAATGACGCTTTTTGCATGGTTTGTGTGGGAAGTTTCTGATGGTTTTCCCAGTATTTACAAATAAAATGGAGTATATTTGTTAATCAGACTGGCTGTAGCATTCATTTTACCATGAAGGCGGAGCATGGCAATTGCGGGAGTACAGGAGAGAACGTGGATTGGTGAAGATTCGCTTCACGGCTTTTGTCCGGTGCTGTCTCATGCCCTCTCGCTGTGCTCTAAGAATGTAAGTTTCATACAGACACCAGCGTAATCCATCTTCTGAACAGCCGCATTTAACTCATTTGGTTGTGCATCTTAAATCCTCAATTATCTGCATTAAATATTAGACTCATTTCCTTTGCTTTTGCGAGCCGCTGGAATGTGGAACTCTTATTAATTTTTGCTTCCTGCAATCTTACAATTACATGCAAGTTCCACAGAGTTTAGAGTCGTTTCATTTACGTTTGCTACAATTTTGAGAATACTGTATTATTCATTTTCAATTGTTTACTTGATTAGATTAAATCAAAGTTTTGTATTCTCGATTTGACATAGCGCCGGCCAGTGTGGTCGAGCGGTTCTAGGCGCTTCAGTCTGGAAACGCGATACCGCTACGGTCGCAGGTTCGCATCCTGCCTCGAGCATGGATGTGTGTGATGACCCTAGGTTAGTTAGGTTTAAGTAGTTCTAAGTTCTAGGGGACTGATGACCTCAGATGTTGAGTCCCATAGTGTTCAGAGCCATTTGAACCATTCGATTTGGCTTAACATTTTGAGAACCGTAATTCCCTACAACTTCCCTGTTCTCAGGCAACCAAAACAGTTCATCAGCTGTATTTCTAGGATGTTTGCTTCATTGTGACGATTTTCCGATGTAGGCAGTGGGCAAGCACCGTTTTTAATGATAAAAGAGATGGAGATGTGATAAACGGTGTTAAACTCTCATTTCTTTTTATAGCAGGAGAATTTGCTGCGTAAGATATTGAGCCTTATTTCGATCTCTTACAGCTTTGTTACCTTGTGCAAATAGTCATACTAATTGTCACGCATCCATTAGGAACATTTTGCAAACTTCGCTTTTAATTTACGCAGGCACTGAATAACCTAATTACACGCCTGGCAAAATGAGACCTGTAATTTTCAAGTTCAAATGACATTGTAAGGATTTTTGTGAGTAAACATGTTCGACAGATGGGTGCGATTGGGAGCCCTTTGTCATGGTTTTTTTATGTCTTTCCCACGGAAGATTTCGAGAAACGTGCCGTGGTGTTGGTAGCGTTGAATCCTGAATACTGTTTTAGGTATTTTTATTTTGCCGTATGGCAGTCAGAACTTTTAGAGGTTCTTAGAACCTTGCTTTCTCTTCTTTCACGTGTTCTTCAGGAGAAAGGATGATTGTTTTCGGAGCTGTGCCATTCGTAGTAAGCCAGCTCACACTGATATGTGCCTTGTGGCTGACAGTTCTCACCATCCAGCTTAGCATTAAGGGAGGCTTCGTCCCTTGGTTCATAGAGCTCTATCATATCACAAGGTGAGAGTTTGTCATATGAGATAGCCCATATTGAAATTTCCAGAATTCGTATCGTCACGCAATCGACAAATGGTGATGTCTAAGTCAAAAGACTTTTTCTTACGGCGTATAATTACTCGTTTTCAGAGGAAAACTATGTGAAGTACGTTCGTCGATCATCACCTAAGTTGAAGGTCTGTAAAACATGATCTTGGTTTGCGTGAAGCGATTTGTTTGCCAAACCCTGTAACACGTCATTCAGTTGATCAGTACCCTGAAAGACCGGTGGACAAATCATGAGCTACACGCTTACAGCATCAGAGCAAATCAGAGGCTGCAGAACACTTCCTCAGCCATGTCAGAAATGCGCTACGTAAACAAAGAGCACTTCATCTCAGATTCAAGGGAAGTAAAACCAAAGCTGACAAACAAAAGCTAAACGAAGAGTAAATGAGCCTAACTAGAGCAATGAGAGAAGCGTTCAATGGTTTTGAAAGGAAGACGTAGTTGACCGATGCACACATTCAATTCAACTCATTCAAAAATACACATAATTACACACTAAACAAGACAAGAAAATTTACCCACAAAAAATGAACAAAGCATACATAAATCAGAAAACTACATATTCAAACTATCCTAAATTTGTTCAAATTACGCACGCTTATCAGGTACGAATCTATTTACAATTTCCACTAAGTGATTTGTTCTCAGTTTTCAGGAATGTCATTGGTTTGCCCAGTAAAAGGTTTCAGGTCTTTCTGTGGATATAATCCAAGGATTTTGCTAGTCTCAAGTTGTGCTAACAAATAGCACCCTTCATTAGGTATACCTGCAATTACGTGTGGCCCCGTATATGGAAGTTGCCATTTCTTATTTACGTTCTTAATACTAGATGCTTTTGGATGATTCCTCAGCATAACTAATTGTCCAATCCCGTATCAACGTACTTGTTACAAATTTTTGTCACAATTTCTCACCCGAATGTTTGCCTGGTGTTGCAACGACTTAAAACCTGTGTCATCCTCTTCTCTTTTGTCACTACGTTTGGTATAATGGGATGAGGTTGTAACCATTCGTTACCAGGTGGATTAGTCAGAAGCACTTCGGCCTGCGTGTATCCGGTCGACTCATATGGTAGGATGTTCTGAATTTTTTCGAACAACAGGATGTACTCTACCCACTTGGCCTGTTGATCGGCAGCGTAAGTGCGTATAAATCTGTTTGGATCGCGAAAGCATCTCCCGACCGGGTTGGCCTCGGAATTAAAATATGACACAAGTGTTTGTTTTGTACCTTGATCTTGTACGAATTGCTTCCACGATCTGCTTTTGAAGTCAGTTGCATTGTCCTTTAGCAAGGAAGTTGGTTTTCCTACATTAGGAATACAATCATTTGCTAACTTCTTCACTATAGTAGTTTAAGTGGAACTTTTTGATGGGTAAAGCCTTAAATATTTTGTAAAGATGTCAAATACAGCAATAACATACTTCACGCCTCCCCTTGCGACGGGTAATGGACCAGTGACGTCGACCGCTGCGATTTGCAGTGGTTAGGTTGGCACTGTTGGATGAAGTACGCTCCTTGCGCTACGCGTTAGTTTCCTGACATAAAAGGCAAGTTCTCAAGTTTTGCTTCACTTTTTTGTACAGGTTGGCGAAACAGCAATACTTTGATATTAAATCGGCGCACTTGTTGCCTCCAAAATGTCCCCAGTAAGTGAATGTGTACCAGACGAGATTACTAATAAATCCTGCTGGGATGTAAATACACCAATGCTCTGATAGTTTACTCTTTCTATGATATAATGGGTCATTGTGCAATTTATACACCTTACCATATTGTCCTCCGTTGTTGCCTTCTAACGAATTAATTATGCTTTTCCAAGTAGGGTCTTCTCGCTGAAGCCTTGATGTTGCGGCACATACGTAGGCATCTTGGCCTCCTAGCAGGATCTCTCAATAAGAGAATCTTAAACCAACTGGATTGTTCCACTAGATTGACGAATTCTGGTAAACCTCGCGGTAAACGAGACAACGCATCTGTGACGACATTGTCTGCACCTTTCACATGCCTTATCTGTAGGTTATAATCTTGCAGCGCTGACACACACCTGGTGATCGTTTTGTGTAATAGCGTGCAAGGTAAGACGTAGCTCAATGCCTGATGATCGCAAAGTACAATAATATTTTTGTCATACACATTGTGCCGGTGATTCTGAAGGGTCCACACCACGGCAAGTGCTTCCAACTCCGTAGATGAGTACGATCTCTTGCAAGCGTTAAGTACACGACTCGCGAATGCTACTGTTTTTATTTCTGTCTGTTGCCCCATGTTTGCTGTCTGTGATAGACAGGTTCCAAGCCCGCAGGTGGAAGCATCCGTCGCCAGGAAGAAATCCTGAGACATATTAGTGTGGCGTTGTATGTTTACTGTGATCATAGCCTGTTTTATCTGATCATATGCATTCCGGCAGTCCTGTGTGAATATCCATGGTCTATTTTTCCTTAGCAGGTTGAGTAAGTCCTCGTTGTTCAGTAACTGACCAGGAACAAAAGTCTAAAAAAATGATGCCATCTCTAAGAAAGTCTTTAATTGTTTTTTGGATGTTGGATGTGGTATTTCCTCGATCGCACGGAGTATCTTAGGGTTGGGTAATGTCCCAACAGGTGAAAATATATGTCCGAGGAACATAATTTCCTCGCGACCGAATTTCGACTTGCTTATGTTGGCAGTCACTCCGCACGTCTGAAATTTATACAGAACGCGCCGCAGTATTTCAGTGTGCTCGCTCCACATCTCCGTGGCTATCAATACATCCTCTACATAGACAGTTACTTTTTCGGGAAAATCAGGCCCTTGGACCGCGTCCAGTGCCATAATAAACACTCCTACACTGAAATTTAGGCCAAAGGGTAAAACTTAAAACTGATAACTGCGGCCTGCGAAAATAAAGGCTGTAAATGTTCGTGATTCAGGCGTTATGGGGACCTGCGAATACGAAGCTTTTAAATCAAGATTAGTAAGGTATTTTACCCCTTGAAATTTTTGTATCTGGTCCTCTATGTTCTCCGGTCGAGTACGCAAGGGTATTATGATGTTGTTTATGTCTCGTGCGTCTAACACTTACCTGATGCTACCATCAGGTTAAGTCACGACTAGTAATGGACTACCATATGGCGACAGGGATGTCTCGATGATTCCCCGCCTCAACATCGTCTGTATTTCCTTTCCTACCGCATGTTTTCTCGACCAGGGGTTAGAATAGGTCGCGCAGCAGAATGTATCGTGAGCTCGGACTTGCATATTGTACTCATACCCTGTGATTATACCGAGTCTTTCGGTAAATACGTCGGCAAATTGGTTAAGCAACCGTGTCAGTTCACTTTGTTGCTGGTCATTCAAATATGTGGATTCGTCTACCTTTTTGACAAGATTTTGCTTAATGTTCCGTGACTCCTACACCCAGGCATCTTCCATATCATTTCCACTCTCTACTGAGAGATTATTCACCTCCATTAGTGTGGGACTGACAGGGAGAACTCGGGTAACGTGAATCATCATGCATCAGACGTCCTGATTAACACCAATTCGATCTACTTATCATGGTATATTAAGGTGCAGATGCCACGTGCCTTCGTTTCACAGATAGCATCGAAACCCAGAATACAGGGTACGGTGAGATTTCTATCAGAAATGAGCTTGTAAAAGCTTCTTGTTCTAGTGTTAGCTCTATCTGTGCCTGGTTTTTTATCAACTGCCCCTTCCATCGTGGGGCTCCTACCACTGTACAGTTCTCTGCTGGTACAATCGCCAGCTTCCTAATCTTGTACACACAACGGAACAATTGTTTATCTATCACGGATGTGCTGGCACCGGTGTCCAAAATCACTGTCATTAAAGTATCGTTAATTTTGACCTGAAAGGCAGCTTGAATCAATTCCATATCATCCGTACTCAGCTGTTGCGGTTCAGTTGTTAGTTCGTCCTTCAAATGTTGGCCATCATTGTACCTGAGCACACATACGTTTACATTCCGGCGCGCACCATACTCCATTGCCGACCGACTGGAAAGGGCCAAAGCGGTCGGCCGGTGTTTGACGGCCTGTCTCCGGCTGCAGGAGTCTCATCTGTGACGTCCACGATCCTCACGCTCTCGTTTTGAGCGCAGGACTGACTCTGTGGTACATACACTTGCGCATTTGGGTTACGTGGATGCGGCGGTGGCGGTGACACGATTATAACGTTTATGTGATGGACCGGTACACTATTATTTGATATTTGACTGTCCGCCTGCCAGTTTGCTGGCCCTGGGCGTTGCCAGTGGTCGTTGGCAGTGCACATTTTTTTCTGGAAGAAGTTGGTGTTACCACTCCTTCACCTTTCCTTTTACGGCTGTATTGTTCATTGCGGTTTTTACTCGCTCTGTAAGTAGGTCGTGAATATTGGTTTCCTTCCGCATGGTTAGGATGCCAATTACTGTTACTCGGTTGCTGGTTATGTCCCACCTGCCTTTTATTGTGCGCTTACCATTTGAAAAGTCATTATTCTTCACGTACCCGTTCTTTCTGGGGCTCCTTCTATTCGAATGTAGCGATTTAGTGTTGTTTTGATTGCTCCCCGCACTGCCATATTCGTTTTGACGACATCTTCTTGAAATGGCTCTGAGCACTATGGGACTTAACATGTGAGGTAATCAGTCCCCTAGAACCTAGAACTACTTAAACCTAACTAACCTAAGGACATCCCACACATTCATGCCCGAGGCAGGATTTGAACCTGCGACTGTAGTGGTCTCGCGGTTCCAGACTGAAGCGCGTAGAACCGCTCGGTCACAACGGCCGGTTGGATTAAATCCAAAGAATCTAGTGTTGACCTAAATTGGTCTAAGTCCGTGCCTGGTCCATGCACGAGTTTTTCTCGAATGGCAATGGGTAGTTTTCCTTTAAGAATTCTCAATCCATCTCTAGCCAACATCGGCTCATCCCAATAGCGCGTCTTATTAAGATTTTTTCAAAATACTTTCTTAAATTCCCTTGGCAGGGGTTGAATAGTTCGGGGTTGTAGACCTGTTTTCCTAAACGTTCTTGTACAGATCTGGACCAGAACCTTGCAGGAAATTTGTTTTCAAAATCAGAAAACAACGCGCACTATTCACCCGTTTCTAGTGCCCACAGCGCTGCATCTCCTGTTATAAAGGATATGATAAACTGAATCTGTTCCCTTTCACAACCATGAGAGAGGCAAAACGTTTTTAAACTTGTTATAACAGGATGCACAGCCTTTTTCTCATCATTGTTTATCTGAAACTGTCTGTTTTATCAACGATTCTTCAAGTTTTACTTGGGCAAGGGTTGGTAATACGCCTGACTGCCCGGCACCAACAATGACCGTAATAACATGTGTAGTCTGGCTTGGCTGACTCTCGCAGATAAATTTCTCTTCGTGGTATATATTTACTGGAAAGATTCAGCTACAGTTCAGACATCACCCCTGCCCTGGCGTACGGGACTACAAGTCCCACCGCCACACCCTCACCTGCCCATGTTAGGCAAAATTCTTCTGCCTGACTCATGTAGTACTATCACCGTCAGAGGGTGGTACGGGACTACAAGTCCCACCGCCACACCTCCAAAGTGAATTGCAGTGACGGAGTCACTGCCCTGTGGAAATTTACTGCCTCACCAACACAGTTAGACCGCAATAGACCGGTGATGCTGTATTGTAACATATCACCCCGGACTACAAGTCCATTTTAAAAAAAAAAAAAAAAAAAAAAAAAAAAAAAAAAAAAAAGCTACAGTTGTTGATCTACGGGAGCTTCGGTTGAAATCTTTTATTTGAGGTTCGAGCACGCATGGTTATTGTCAAGCTTACTTTATCATCGAGTTAATTGGTTTTTTCCAGAACATCTTTGTCATGTTTTACAAATTCCGAAACTTATTGTTTTATCGCATTCATTTCTTAACGTAGATGTGAGATTATAGTCTTATCTCGTTCTTCTAAAAGGCCGTTTAATTTCTGAACAAGAAATCACGGTCTGTCTCTCTCTTCTCCCTAGCCAGGGCTTCACCCTTCTCTCCTTCCTCAAGAACTTTGGCTTATACCCTTTCCCTTTCCTAACGCTCGTTACATTCTGATTGTGACAAGCCCTTTGCCTGACGAAGTGCTTGTTCGTGTTGTCTGTCCCGGATATCTAATTGTAACATCGCAAGAAAATCAGGACTAGGACCCGCTGCTACTGCTGCACCATCAGCTGATGCTGTGACATCACTTTTCGTTTCTGGCCTAATTTAACTAACACGTGATCACTTGAGCTTGGTCAGTATTTTCAGTAAAATCGTGAGATGTTTGTCCCGGTTCTGATTCCTTTTGAGGAATTTGCGAACGGATATTCCCCGATGGGCCAGCTGTTTGGTGCTCGTGGACATTATCGCCCACTTCCATATCAGATAAAGCCTCACACTCGGAACGTTTCTCTCTACGTGGCCTACCCATTCTTATACAGTGAAAATGTACACAAGAAATATAACACACACCTTAGTAAAAGTGTGTCACAATACACAAAAAATCCACATAAAAATTAGAAACTTCTACCTAAGTTCACTTTCTTTTAGTTATGTAAGCCTATCATTAACTAAAATTATTTCAAATTGACTCATAACTTGACTCTGTACATAAACTGAGCTAGTACACCTATACAGAACTTTCTGCAACTGCAGTACGCATTTTACCTATGCTGGATTGTTAACTATCAAAAACACTGCAAAATTATCTTGTGATCTAAGCTCTGAAGATACCTTTGTGTACACTCATTTAAATTACTTTACACTAAATCTGACAAGCAAATTCGTACGAAATATGCACAGCACTAAACTATCTATGTCAGACACTCAAATTGAACACTATCGTTCAATGTTTTTAGTAAATGAATGGTTTTGACCTCACTGAAAACATATGCGAATGTAAATTCACTAAAATATGTAGACAATTTAAAAATTTTCACTGTGCAGAGTGCCTGGCCCCCTGTTCATTTATGTCTTGTCGCCCACCAGCCAGCAGCACTTGTATCTGCACTTTTACCTTTTTTAGTTCTTGGTTTATTGCTCTGGTTATTTGTATTTTTCTCAAAGCAGCAGACCAAGGATCAGTTCCTGTAGCCACTTCTCACACATGGATCGGTTGCTTGTAGGATTTTGATGGAAGTGGTACATGAAACAGTTTATTTTTACAATGTTAAAATATATGCCACCCGCAATTTCTACATACACAAAGTATACATTCACATCTAAGTTTTTGTTTGAGGCTCCGAGTTCAATCAAAAACGAAATACAGCTATATATCTGTTTGCACATCTGTTCGGATATATTTATGTAAGTGGTTCGAGCTGTACGCTTTGGGCTCCAGTTGTGGTGGTGCTTCATGTACCTCCACAACTGGTATATTAATGTAAATCGGTGGCTCGTGCCCCACTCTTTGGGCGCTATTGTGGTGGTTCTTTTATGTATTGGTATTTATATATTACGAAATGCTGGCTGCTTCATAGCCGAAAAATTGTTTGTCAGTTACTCAGTTGTGGTACTTCTCACAGTTTGTTTGCCCGACCTGATGTTTTTATATTAAAAGACACCACCAACACACTAATATTTAGATATATAGCTATATTTTTTCTATTGAAATTGACTTTTTATAATTATTATTTACTTTTATGAAAATGCAAGGCCAAGGAGATTCTCGCAATTCCCGTTAAGCGGGGATTAAAAATTCTACTGAAGTCACTTTACTCAAATATGATTCAATATTGGAAAAAACTGATTAGTTTTACTGTTTCAAAGGAAGAACCGCTGATCAAGAGAATTCTTCTAAATTAACATTTATTTTTATTTGTCAAAATTGGCAAATATTAAGATATTTATTACGACTCTGGGCCGTTATCATTTACAACAATGGCGCTGACCTCTGAACCAACGTTCCCTAAAAAATTTGAATAAAAACATTGATTTGCCGCTTCAAGAATATGGGAGTTGGTACATACAAAACTTGTAAGTAGTATTTCATTATATTTAACCTAAATATTACATGTACCTTAGATGTTTTCGTGCCTCGTCACAAAATGGCTTCTTACACTATCAAGAAACAAAAGGGAAGAGACAGCAATCCTTTTGCAGAAGGAACAGAGATTTCAGTTACATTCGCAGATCATATTGGTTAATTACAGAGTTTTTCTTATTTTCTGAGATTATATTTATTTCGTTACTCTGTCAGTTTTGTTATATTTGCGAAGTTATTCAATATCATTTTTATCGTGTTGTGTGGCGTACAGTCACAAAGACCCATTCCACGTCTGGAATGATTCCACTCGGTATGCACACGGCGTACACAATGGCCTTCTTCCCCTCCTTGCGAGCCTTGTCCTGGGTCCCCAAAACGCGATTAACACTGGTACTCCCAGCTACCAATAATCCCACCCTCCGTGACTGCCCAGATCTTGCAGGCTGTTTCTTCTAAAATAGGATTGGTCAAATGGCTCTGAGCACTATGGGACTTAACTTCTGAGGCCATAAGTCCCCTAGAACTTAGAACTACTTAAACTGAACTAACCTAAGGACATCACACACACCCATGCCCGAGGCAGGATTCGAACCCGCGACAGTAGCGGTCGATCGGTTCCAGACTGTAGCGCCTGGAACAGTTCGGCCATCCCGGCCGGCCTGAAATAGGACAAGCGATTGCGTCTAGCTAAGGGACATTGTCAGCCACAGATATCTCCCGGTACCCGTTTGTCAGTCTAACTGAGGTCTTACGTTCAGCCCTCCAGGGAAGCCTTTTGCAGCCTGCCACGCCCCGTAGCGACCTCCCACTCGACCACGAGTGAGGGGTCAACCCTAATGCCAGCAGTTACTGGGCTGGCCACCAGTGTGGACCGATCGGCGGACTCGTGGGTCACGCTGGAAGCCTGTTGGATCCCCACGGCCGGTCCACAACGGTGATGCCTAACCATTGCAGCCTCAAGCTGCATAACCGAAGCCAACACAGCGTGGAGCTGAGAGCGAAGGATCACTAACTCAGTTCGCATCCGTTCACAGCGATCACAGTCCCTGTCCACACCAAAGACAGTGGAAAAGTACAATACACAAACAATCGGCCATCGACATGCTCAACGAAACACTCCTGTACACTGACAAAAACGCAGGACCTGCGCCTATTAAAATATATGTCTAATAAAATAGATTAACATGGATGAGATGCCAGGCGAGACTAAATAATTCGCTCGGGGTTATGAAACTATAAAATGTATCACAGTCGGTTACTTCCCAGTTGCTCCTCTGTCTTGGCTTGTGGCTGCTACCTGACGAACTCTCTCTCGTGGCATGGTTTCAGAAAACACTTATGTCTGGTTTCAGAGAGAGACAGCTAGCTTGATGCTCTTTGATCTTCATTCTAGAAATAGGAGAGGAGGGATCAAATTATTTTTGTTAATCAATACGGAAGCAATTCATGGGCCGTCTAGGATTTATATATATTAGGGCTACACGCTGTTGATATCGTTTACTTCCACAAAACAAACAGTAAATATGGAAAGAAAATGAAAAACAGGTGAGACGGGACGGGATGTGAACCACACCTTCACCGTCAAGCAACATCTGTTAATTTCAGCTCAATTGGTTTATTACTTACTAAGGTAAAAAGGCAAGAAACGCACACATCAGTTACAACCTATAATTTAGATATCATGGGGTACCTTGGAATTAATGTGAATATTGAACAATCGTATATCCCACGTAATACATCCTCACTGAATAAGGATTCAGTTTGGTGGAGCACAGACGTACACAGAGCTACTGGAACAACTCTCGTTAATAATACACGACTACCTACGGGAGGAACGGATTTAGCGTTCACTGAAGGTTGAGCAGAAAGAATCATGTGGTAAAAGGCAAGGGAAACTAGGAACTGACGGCAGCATTACCTCATGAATACTCCGTTGATAGGGTTTCGTATATGGTGGCGATAAAGTGCTGTGTGGAATCCAGAACAGAGCCCAGTGGAGCACGTACCTAATGAAACTGAAACCGCTGCGATTCAGTACCGACGATCCTTTAGAGTAACTCCTCCTGTTTCGTAATGCCAAGGAGTGATATTCAACACTGTACTAACTATTAATTTAACAAAAGCTTCACATGTCTTCTGTTTCGGAACGCCAGGGAGTGGTATCAGACACTGCACTATAAACTTTTTATTTAACAAAAGCTTCTCCACGTAATAGGACCTTTCGGAACGAAATCACATCCTCAGAATGTGAATGATGAGCACAAAAGTGATTTGAGCTCTAGGAGACCAACAATAAGATTTTTCCTTTTATACCTTGGGTATAATTTTAAGATATTATTCAAATATACGGATGTGAACCAATAATTTATACTCACCACCTTTCACACTTTACAGTTGTAGAAATTCGTCTGCGAAATAGAAGTTGTCAAGGAGAAACATTTTCAGTTCGTTATCAAATTTTACTTTGCTGTCTGTCAAACATTTTATGTCACGTAAATTTTTGTTACATAATAGTGCACCCCTTTTTGCACTAAAGACAACTTTAATGTGGTGAAATGAATTTCATTTTTCTTTCCGATATTCTAATTACGTACATAGTTTTTACTTTTAACTACAGAAAACTCCGTGAGGGAATAAAAAGTCAGAATGCCCAACTCCGCCGACCGCCGTGGCCGAGCGGTTCTAGCTGCTTCAGTCCGGAACCCCGTGACTGCTACGGTCGAAGGTTCAATCACTCCTTACAACTGGCGTTAACGATTCATATTCCATTCTCAGTATTTCTGTAGGAAATTAGGGTTGACATCTTGTCCCGCAGTCGGTATGTAGTGGTGCACGATGCCTGTGAGCAGAACGCTCACTTCACGGTGTTTTCCGCCGCTGTGTTGCCATCGCGGCGGGCGTGTATTGGACGGCGCATCACGCTACGCTGGCAGCAGACCCGTGGCAGCTGGCAGTTCGCCGCTGTCAACACGGCGCTCCCCGCTGCTCGATATTAGTTTCGGGGCGCAAACAGACCCGCAGAACAGGCCCCATCTCAGGTCTGCGTGCGCAGACGGGTATTTCAAACATGTCAGGGGAATGACGTCAGTCCTGTCTCAGTCGTGGTATATTTGTCCATCTGTTTCGCCACAAGTGAATCACGATATTGCTCAGTGTATCTATACGTATCACTCCGCTGACATGCCCTTGCTTACTTCTGTCGTTGTGTGAAGACATACTGTTCTAAAGTGGCAGGTTCTGGAAGCGATGTCACAGGATGTGACTAAGTCATGCCTGCGTGACATCCTTTGTTCCAGGAGAGCTTGTCTCGGATTTTGTGTGCAGGAAAATTTCAGATCTTAGTGAGGTTTGGAAGGTTGCTGATGAGTTACTGGGCCGGCCGCTGGTGGCCGAGCGGTTCTAGACGCTTCAGTGTGGAACCGCGCGACCGTTACTGTCGCAAGTTCGAATCCTGCCTCGGGCATGGATGTGTGTGTGATGTCCTTAGGTTAGTTAGGATTAAATAGTTCTAAGTTCTAGGGGACTGATGACCTCAGATGTTAAGTCCCATAGTGCTCAGAGCCATTTGAACCATTTGAGTTATTGGCTGAAGAGAAGCTGTGAGGACAGGTCGTGAGTCGTGCTTGGGTAGCATAGTCGCTGTACTCAAGTGCGAAACAAAATAGCCACTCTTGGGTAACGGGACATTTTGTGCACTTCGTCGTCAAAAAATCATCCGCTCTAGAGAACCTTATACCCTATATTACTGGAGAGCATTACAAGCAGCAAAACAATCCACGATATAAGATTAAAAATTTCTTAAAGTATGCACTCACGTAAACGACACACTTAGACGAGGAGACACAAGTCGTCTAATGTACGTCACATCTCTTTGTCGACATCTGATGACAACTATGCTCCTAAAGACAATAATCGAAAATAGGATTTTGAGTTAATGTAGAGACAGAAGTTTACCGCAGTTAATATGCAATTTTTTTAAGGTTCAAAGACTAAACACGAGGAGGCAAGAATGACGCAGTGACGAAACGTCCAGTCTCTATCAAACGGATTTCTTCTCTTCCTACACTTTAATTATAACATCGATACTAGGCCTACAACTCAGGAAATACGGGGTGACTATTTTAAACATTCAGAACATGTAACTTTATGTAGCTGACGAACTTGCTTTCATATTTCATTAATTCAGCACCTACCTCATTTCCTGGATATCCAGATTAATTATTTCGAGAACGTTTATCGTAACTCTGCCGGGAGGTATTGTCGTTGGAGATTACTTTTGACCTTCCGAGTAAAACTTTAACCTGTTTACCCGCCAGGATAGGTGAGAGCGCTAACGCGCTGCTTCCTGGGCTCGGCTAGGCTCGCCGGGCCCGGATCGAATCCGCCTGGCAGATTAACGACGACGGCCGGTGTGCCGGTCAGCCTGGATGTGGTTTTTAGGCGGTTTTCCACATCCTACTAGGTGAATACCGGGCTGGTCACCTCGTCCCGCCTCAGTTACACGACTCGCAGAAATTTGAAACACATTCACACTATTTCACGATTTACACTACACGCAGACAGCTGGGGTACACCAATTCCATCCCGGGGGGTATCGGGTGGTGGCACAAAGGGAATCCCGCCACCCCTTAAAATGAACCATGCCAACTCCGTACTTCACCCTGCCGACCCTGCGCACAATGCGGCATAAAGGCAGTAGCAAAAGAAAAGAAAAGAAAGTTAAGAAAATAACCTTTTTATTTTAATTTTAATTCCAATTTCACCTTATCGTTGCACTGAAGCAAGGCCCAGAAGGCAGAATAATGGCGAACATAAGGAAGAGCTTAGTGGCAGGAAGGAGGCACTAAGACAAAAAGCTCGTGAGAAGCAAAGATCTCACTCTCGAGCCCCGCTCCAGTACAAAGTTTTAATGCACCAGGAAGTTTGATACCGGAGCACACTCGACTGGTGAACAAAAATTCATTCTGGAAACAATACCCCCGGCTAAGACACGTATCCGCAGTATCCTTTCTTCCAGGAGTGTTCGGTACGCGGGAGAACTTCTCTGAAGGTAGGAGAGGAGGTACTGGCAGAACTGAAGCTATGAGCACAGTTCGTGTGAAATCTTATGGGGCTTAACTGCTAAGGTCATCAGTCCCTAAGCTTACACACTACCCAATCTAAATTATCCAAAGGACAAACACACACACCCATGCCCAAGGGAGGACTCGAACCTCCGCCGGGACCAGCCGCACAGTCCATGACTGCAGCGCCTATACCGCTCGGTTAATCCCGCGCGGCGGCACAGTTCGTCAGTCGTGCGTGGGTAACTCAGAGCGTAGAGCATTTGCCTGAGGAACGCAAAGCTCCTAGTTTCAAGTCATGGACAGGTACACGATTTTAATCAAACAATAAATTTCGAACCGATCTGTCAGATCTGTCATGGAAGTATCCCTCAGATACATACTGTGGATGTGGGCCCGTCTTCGGTAGCTTGTGAGTCAATTTTTCTGGTTCTCTTTCTCCCTTAAACAGCCCTGCGATCTGTCCCCAAATCCTAAGGCAATGGGGGCCACGGCAGTTCAAGGAGATAGCTTCAGGCGACCTGGTAATAAAACGATACGGTGCGAGGAGAGATGGTATGCATGCAGATCCCTTGTTCTGTAACACATGTATACAACCTCATCTGACCACCTCGTTCTTCAGTGCAACAACATGCACAGGCGCCAGGGGTCAGAAACAGTGTCTGCGTCACCCTGCCAGATGCAGTGACTGAAAGATATCGAAATATCTGCATTGCTTTCATCACTTCACTGCTGCAGGCGGTATCGTTGGATGAACTTAACAGTTTGACGGAACAATTCTAGATGATAAGTGCAACAAAATTATTACATTACCATAAACATACATCACTGAGCATAGATAATTTAATTATAGCGTAGAGGTGTCTTACATCGCAATTCTTAGTTGTGTATGTTACTAAGCTACTGTCCCAGGACCTGGAACTAGAAATGCGAACTTTGAACCGGTTACAGGTCGCCTAATGGTTTCAGGGGCAACAAAAATTTCATTATTTCGAGCGATTATTAGCCGAAGCTAAAATTTTGGGTTTCTGTCGTTAAGAGTTATAATCTAAGGTTAAATGCTTAACACGTAAGACATGTTGTGTTTGTCTCGAGGCAGCGTGACTTCCATCAAACTTTACACATGATTTTAAACATTGAGAGAGCTCTAGCAGATCATATATACAGACATCTTTCTGCCTGTATTATATTATCTGTTATTTGTGTACCCCTAGCCTCACCGAAGGAAGTGTTTCAGTTGTACAGATTGTCTTTTTCTTTTCTTTATTATGTTACAAGTAAGGGTGCACTTAAATCACTCCCACATCCTTGTTCTATCGTTTAATCTGTTGTATGTGATACAAACGAGTGAATTTGAGTTTTCGTGAGAGTAGCCAGCACCTATCTGCTACTGCAGTTTTCGTCTGCTCCTTCAGTTTGGCCAATAGCCGTAGGAGAAGGGGAAAGGCAGAGAGCTCTAGATTGGCCGTAAGAGATGGTCCGATAGCACACTAAAGAGTTACGTTTGCAGGTACGACCTCCCTATCTTGGTGGCTCCAAACCTCCTCCCAAACACTCGCCACAGCGCTAGCGGAAGCGGTCAGGCTGGATGCTGTAGGGGTTACTATTCCACAGGGACTTGGTGAGTACGGACTGAACTTTAGGAAGCCAACGGATGATGGAATTTGAAATATTCAAAGTGTGCACTTTCAATAATTCCATTGTTGTTTCTTTTGGAATCAGGGAATAGTGTGGGAATAAATTATGTGAGAAGCTTTAACATAATTTTTGAGGTTTGGTTAGAATACTTTGTGTATGAATGGGCGGTGCTCCATCCGAAATATTTAAGATATGAATTTCAATTATTTCAATGAAGTTTCTTTTGTAATCAGGGGTAATCATGCTAGTGCGGTAATAAATGTATGTGAAGTTTTTCGTATATTCGTGGGTTTTGGCAAAATAGTATGTATATGAATGTGCTTGGCTCCACGTGTGAGGTAGAAGAAAAGAGATTTGGTTTCTTAGACAGGTCTGGTAGTGGATTTATTCTAAATTTACCGAGTAAATTTATTAAACGAATTGTGAAATCCGCGTGTTTGAATTTCAGTTCCTTCCCGAGTTTGGAGCTTGAAAGTCGGTGGCTTTGTAAAGCCACACTGCCACCTTGTTGATGTGCAATGGAGGCACATTCTTTGGTAACTCGTGGTAAACGTGTGCACCTCCGTCCGGTGGTATTGCAAGGAACGCATTTTAAATCTTATGCCTTTTCATTGTCAGATTTAGCAGATCAACCATTCGTGAACAGGGTAAAAATGTACATTGGGTGGAACTCCCTGTTGGTTGGGTGGAATAGTCAAAGCATTTTTATATACTATGATTTCTGACTGCTTCAGATGTTTGTTTAACACATGGTACGTGCACAGCAATTTCAGCCTTTAATGTGCTGGAATGTATTCACAATTAACATACTATAATTGTATCACATTGAGAAATCTTTAAAAAGTTTCAAGTCATACAATGTAGGGCTCACAGTTGAGCAGAATAGCTCCTCTGACCCTTATATTTGCTTAGCTAAATTATTTGGTGCTGCGACAGCGGAGCAGATTAAATCTCTTTCGCGATTTGTGATAGTTGATCACATTTAAATCATCCCCTCTTGATGCTTACGGTAAATGCCTACGCCTTCATCGTTCGTGGTTCGTTTGTATTCTTGACATGTTTTTGTAAATTTTGACGAAGCTATAACTGGGGTTTCCTGCGTATTCCATTGCCTTATGTGTCGTGTTGATCAGTTCACATTGTATCTCTTAGACTTCTGAATAGTCGCTGGAATTTGAGGCAGTCTTGGCAGTAGTAGTACAAAATTTATTCGGGTTGTTGTGGGCCGAGCGAGTGTAAGAAAGTTAGATCCGCTTCCGGATTCCTGTTTCCTCTGACGATCCTATCCACCCACAACAGTGTTCAGATTTGATGCATTAAGGTAATTTATTAAATGTTCGTGTAATGTAGAGGATTACACCAGTTTATTAATATTTGAACACCATTGTCTTGTCTGGACCTGGCTGACAAATGACAAAATTGTTGAATAAACTTTGTGGATCATACATTAAAATATTTCATGGTTTCAAGATTGCAGTCTCACTTCCATAAATGAGTGTCAGATGTAAGTAGCGATTAGGGCCAAAAGAAAAGTTAAGATGTGTTCCAGCGTAAAGTGAAGCGCCGGCACGCCGGTAAGGAACGTTAAAGCAGAGAGGACTGTGAAGGAGACATCAGCTAATTGGAAGCGGAAGGACCCCTCTCTAGGTCGACAACCCGACGATAGCGCCCTCGACACGAAGAGGACATAAGCGCCGCGCCGCAGCCCAGTTCAAGACAAGGAGTTAGCCGACTTCGACAGCGGCATCAAGAATTGGCACTTGTATAGGAGCGACTAAGGAACTGCATTACTTCTCTTGTATTACGAATTGTATATACTGAAGAGACTGCTTATGTTGCATGTCGCTCTTTACTTGCGACACATCTTTGTAAATTTTCCAAAGTTAAGTATTGTCATCTATTTTCTGTAAATAAAATTCATTAATAGAATTTGCTTGAATTGTTGTCTAGCGATCCGAGATAGCAGTAGGCACCCCATATTCGATGAGTAGTTAGGCCAACGAGGAGGTCAACGGTTCCCATAGCGACAGCGACCACAGATTCACTGTTTCCTTTTTTCAAGGGCTTTTATGTTTTGCTGTTTCTGTCTTGTCTCTTCTTTGCAGGGGTGTGTTTCCTTGCTTTAATTGTATCTCTCATAGTGTTTATCTCTCATAGTGTTTTTTGTTAATCAGTGTTTTCAAGTGGGCGTCGCAGCAATTTTCTTTGATTTTGTACTTATTTATATTGCTTGCCTTGTCGACACTTGTTACTTTCAACATGCTCACCCCACCTATTCCACCTCCTGCTCAGGCGTCACAGCTGCAAGTGTTAGATGCAACGCAGCTAATGCAGATGTTTCGGTTTCGGAGCCAACAAATATCTACACTGCCAAACACAGTGCAGCAACTACCGGCCAACGCTGCGCTTCCAGAAGAACAACAAACTACACCTACAGCAGCTACAAGTGCTATATCGCCTTTTCGGCAGTTTCATGAACAAGAAAAGAAAAGGCTCGAGTGGTTGCAAAAGTTTGAAGCCCATGTAATTGCTCACAACGTACCAATTACTGTGAAAGTGCATAATTTTTTGTCCACGGTAGGAAGTGCAGTGTTCAGAATCATTCATAAATTATTTGCTAACGTTATGCCGTGTGAACTTTCCTATGATCAGGTTGTAGATTCGCTAGCTAACAATTGAATGTGGTAGCAGCTTGGTACCGATTCCTTAATTGCAAGAAATGGTCAGAACAAACTTATCGTGAGTGTGTAACAGATCTGCAGGGCATGACGAGGAAACGGCAATTCAAATGTGCTAGTGGTGCTTTATATTCAGATGTATTGCTGCGTCATTCGTCATGTACAATGTAACTGATGTCAGACTCAGAAAACAAATTTTGAAACAGTCCGATCCATCATTCCATCACGTAGTGTAAATACTATATCAGTACGATTCAGATGCCCTGTCAGCCGATAAATTGGAGCAGCCACAAGTTTGTCGGTTCGAGTCGCCCCTTGCCCGCGACCGGTCATTAGGCAGCAACAGCAGGCACATGCCATGCTGCATCAACACTTCTCACACCGCGTAAACAGCTCTGTAAACAGGCGAACGGAATTATGTTATGCCCTTGGTGCTATTCACGGAACAAACTCCAAGTCTACCCATCAAGACAAGCACAGAGTTACGCTTGTGGCAAGAAAGGTCGTGTGGAGTCCGTATGCTTGCAACAGAACAACTATATGAATTCTACCCACTCACACCATTCTCGTCACAAGGTCCTTGCCGTTAATGCAATGTATTCAAAGCCTGTTGCAGGCATTAAAAAAACTAGCAAGCGAACAGTTTCCTGGGTGCTACGCCAGTCCAACAAACTTTTCATTGAACTGCATATTAGTGGAAAACGTCTGAAATTTCAGTTGGACACAGATGCCGCAGTTACATTTGCTGCATTGTACATAAGAACTGTTAGCCTCCCCACGCATGTCTAAAACTAGTATGCACCTAACGGCTTATAATGGGCAAGACATTCCCGTTCTCAGAAAATGTACTTGTTCTCAGAAAATGTACTTTGACTGCCCTCTATTGCTCGCATACATGAACTATGACTTTCAGTGTGCTACAATCACGCAATTGTGAGAATATTTTCGTCCTTCATTCATTTGATTTGTTTCCTTTTAAAATTCAGGACAATGTGTTGTCAGTGACTGCATTCAGTGTTACAGACAGTGTAGCTAACTTGCTGAAAGAATTCCCTGAACTTTTTTCTGAAAGTGTAGGCAAGGCTAACAATTTTGTTGCACATATTATTATGAAAGACAACGCACAGCCGAAATTTTGCCGGGCCAGGACTGTTTCTATTGCATTACGGGACAAAGTCGCTGCTGAACTTAAAGAATTGCAAGATAGCGGAGCTATTGCGCCCATACAAGCTAGTCAAAGGGCAAGACTACTGGTTTTGCTCCCCACCCTACAGGTCGCGTTTGCCTCTGTGTTGACAGATTTGTGCGACGCTAATCTTCAAATATCACTAGATGAAGAATCTCAAAAAGTGTGTGTTGTCAACACTCACTTAGGCTAGTTTAAATATTTTCGCTTGCCCTTTGGCAGTGCTTCCGCACCCATTTTTCAGTGGTATTCGGAACAGCTGACTGCTCAAGTACCAAACTGTTCAAGCTATTTGGACGACATTATCGTAGAATGTCGTACACCTGAAGAATACATTTCAAATTTACGTTCTTTGTTTTGTGTGCTATCTGATGCAGGACTAAAGTGTAGACTGGACAAGTGTGATTTTTTAAACCTGAGTTGCAATATATTGGTCTATCATAAACAGTCAAGGTGTACATCCTCTTCAGTCGCACTTGGCAACCATACGAGACTTGCCAGTTCCTCGAAATATCACAGAATTCCAGTCAGCTTTAGGGAAAATGAACTATTATATTCGGTTCATAGCGAATGCTGCACAAATCGCCGCTCCATTGCCTCGCTTGCGTCGCATGAACGTCCCATTTGTTTGGACAGATGACTGCCAAGAAGCTTTTAAGAAACTAAGTTTCCTTTACTTTACGTCTGCGGTCACAAACTTTTTGTTAATAGATTACCGGTTTCGGTCTATAATGACCATCATCAGATCTGAAGCAAAAAATGGGAAAAACATAAATACACTCGCAGATCGTCTAAGTTTAAAAACCATACATAGACAATACATGCATGTGTGCGCTTTAAGTATGAAGAGGCATACCTGTTTCATAAAAATGAAGTTCTAATGTACTGCAGCCGTAGTGGCATCGTCAAATGTTAAATGCAGATCAGCACAAGCATCGTTAAATATATATAAATAACATCATATGCACGAGTCATATTTTCAGTAGCATTACTGTTCAAAACAAGCCACCGTACAGAAGCCACAAGATGTTTGTATTGTAAGTTCACCAGATGTCGCTAATGTCGGCATACACTAGTTTTAAGAAACTTACAGCTGCAATGCTCAGTGATCGATGTTTGGTTCACTTTGATCCTGACAAACTAGTCGTGTTGCAGGTTGACGCCTCCACTTACGGAATCGGTGCAGTACTTTTGTGCAGATTTGGTGATAAAGAGAGGCCTATTTCTTTCGCATCAAAAGTGTTACTATTCACAAATAGAGAAAGAGGCATTGGCTGTTGTGGTGGTGTCATCTAATTCCACCATTACTTGTATGGCAGGAAATTCTACTTAGTAACGGATCACAAGCCATTGCAGTTCTTTTTCCTGTACGAACTGCCCAAAAATTGCGAAGATGGGCTTTGTTGTCTCAATACCAGTACCGTATTGTGTCGTCCGACAGCTCAACGTGGTAATGCGGACGCACTTTCCAGCCTTCCCATTGGTCCTGACGAAGACTTTGACGCTTCTGTTGCATCTTTTTGTCACATCGATGCTCAGAATTTTGAATTGCTTCAATCCTTCCCTCTGAACTATAGGAAAACTGCACAGGCCACGGGAGCTAAATCAGATTTGAACATTTTGCTACATTACATTCGGACATCTTTGACTCCTCATGGCATTGCATAAAGAACTCCATAGTGCGCCTATACTTTGAACTTCGACATAGCCTCGCTATACAGAAAGGTGTGATTCTTGTTCAAAATGACAGTGGACAGTCACTTGTGTTGATCCCCAAACGTATGCAAAAAGAAGTGTTAAAGTTACTTCATCAAGGACACTTGGGGATTGTTCATACTAAACAGTTAGCGTGTCGACACTGTACTTGGCTGGGAATGGACACCCAAATAGAACAGATGATGTCACAGTGTTAACGCATGTGAGGAAAATCAGTCTGCTCCTACACAAAAATTCTCTGCTTGGCCTAAGTCACATTCATCATGGCAACGTGTATGCGTAGACTTAGCGGGACCTTTTTGGAACACTCTTTGGTTGATGGTGGTAGATTCGTATAGCTTCCCTTTTCTGTGCCAATGAACTCGACAACGTCACGTAGCACCATTCATGCTTGTCCTCTACCTTTTTGCCTCGAAGGTTTACCGGAATTCGTAGTGTCGGGCAATGGCCCTCAGTTCACGTCAGATGAATTTGAAGTATTTTGTGAATGCAATGGCACACTGTATGTAACTAGTGCACAGTTCATCCATAGCCCAACAGCGAAGCGGAAAGTTTTGACAGAACATGCAGGCAGCAGATGCCCAAACTTCGCACTGCACACACCAGGAATCTAGCAGTGAAACTGTTTCTCGCCTCCTATCGTTGGCATCCACGAGATGGACCATCACCGGTGGAACTGCTTCGCGGCCGCCGCCATCGGACACTGCTCCATCTGATCCACCCTCCTCAGCATCCGGCTGCGAAGGAAGGCCGCGAGTATCGCTTCGAGCCGCATGGTGTTTTACGGGTTTTTAGCGGCAGCAGACGGTGGGCGCGAGACGAGATCATTCGTCGACTTAGTGCCTGCATGTATCTCATTTCAGGCCCAGACGGATTGCAGCGCCGATATCACAATCACTTTCGTCACTGTAATGTGCACGGTGATCCTTTTGTGTCTCTTCCCCCAGATTCACGGATCCCGAGGTCAGTGCGGCCACAGCAGTGTAATCACGACACCGCGGCACGACCCCATGGAGATGGCGCCTTCGCCTCCTCCACCTCCTCTCGTCCTACCAATGGAGCTAGACCCGCCCACACAACAGCAGCAGACGCCTTCTACATTTGGGTATGGGCGTCTGGAGGTGGACGCGTATCCTTCTGGTCGTTTTCTGGGGAACGTTTCCGCCAGAGCGGAGGCCGGAATGCGGGGCACGATCGGAAGCCTGACATCCCCTGCAGCCACAGATTCCGGTCCAGGGCAACGTCCACGATCGTGCCTCCCCTCCCGGTATCGAGGTCCTCCTTTGGAGGAGGAAGGGGGGGGGGGGGGGGGGGGGAAGAATGTTGCGGCGTAAAGTCAAGCGCCAGCAATCTGGTACGGACCGTTAAAGCAGAGAGGGCTGTGAAGAAGACATTAGCCAATTGCACGCCGATCTTGGACGACAACCCGACGGCAGCGCCCTCGACACGAACATGGTGCAAGAGCCGCGCCGCCTGGCCGCGGCCCAGTTGAAGAGTAGCAGTTCGCAGACTTCGACAGCGGCATCAAGAATAGGCACTTGTATAGCAGTGACTTAAGAACTGTAGTACTTCTCTTGTATTATGACTTGTATATGCTGAACAGTCTGCTTATGTTGGATGTCACCCTCTGCTTGTGACACATCTTTGTATATTTCCCAAAGTGAAGTACTGTCATTTATTTTCAGTAAATAAAATTAATTAATACGATTTGCGATCCAAGAAAGCAGGTTTCCCAGGCACCCCATATTCGACGATTGGGCAGTATACAACAAGATCGAAGGACAACTAAATAGAGAATAAAGACAACGCTTACAGGAATGGAGAATGAAATAAGTGTATACTATCCTCCACTCCACTGTAAAATTAGTGCTGTCTCCACTGCACTATCAAAATGAATCCTCCACTAAACTTAAACGTAACTGTCTCAACATTATAAACATTTTCTCGCTTACATGTTTCATCTAAAATATTAAACACATTCAGCATAGTGAACCTGTTTCCTTATCTATATAAGAAACCACTTAAAAATGCAGCACTATATTGAAATCTTAAGAAATTTACAAAATCCTTCGAATAGCACACTGGCTTTTCAGATCTATTGTGTTACGCTTTCCGGTAGAAATGCTGCGTACGATTTGGAACCAAGTCTCTCCTTCAACTGCACACTTCCGTTGGATCCTATGGAGATGTCTCTTGATTACAGACACTGGTGAATCATATTCGTGGCACTCTCATACTCACCTTTTTCGAACCTGTCTGCTAAGGACCCCATACAGAAAGACTCCAGTGTGGTGTCAGACAGGCTCTCAGCATCTTGTAACTGTTCCTCAGCCTCTGTCACCCCCTCCCTCAGCATTTTCCATGTGATCGTTCCAGTTTAAATCGGAACTGAGCGGAAGTCGGAGATCGCTATATCTACCAGATTTTGCACCCCTGAGGAAACAGGGTGAGCTGAGTTAATGCGATAGCACAGTGTTTCGACCACTTGGGCCAAATCGGAACGTATTGTCGTAGCTACGATGTGTGAGGCCAGCTCTAAACGAAGCTTTCTCATGCAACACGAGGCAATAGACAAGGCAGTACGAGCAGTTAAGGTTGTGTTTCTTGTTGGGAGTAATTAGGAAAACTTCACATCATATGGAAACTGGAAGAATGACGAGGATTTTGCTACTCATTGTGGTGCGTTTGCAAACTACATACAAGTACTGCAGTCTGAAGGAGATCAGCTTCTCTCAGCCATTCGTGCCTGTCACCCAAACATCTCAGTCTCTCTCTCTCTCTCTCTCTCTCTCTCTCTCTCTCTCTCTCTCTCTCTCTCTCCTCGTTATTTGGTACCACCCAACAGATAAAAACTATGAACGATATGCAGTCAAACTCGTAAGCTTCATACTAACCATTGTGATAGAAATTTGCCAACGTCGTCTAGTCGAGAAGTCGATGAGATTTTACTGTGTCTCTCTCCTCCGATATATCGAAAACAAATACAGTCTGCGTGGATCCTGTGGATATGTCTCTTAGTCATCACAGCCACTGCTGAATTACATTCGTGGCACTCTCATATCTCGAAATGTCTGAATCGACCGTACATATAATTCATGAGGTACACTGTAGTTTTTGAGGTACAATATAGTATTCTTGAGGTATAAATTGACTCTGCTATTTCAATGCAGAAATACCTTTAACTTACACGCTACAACAGTAACACTGGTAAGAATTTTTTTTGTAAATCTACGCTAAAAACTAATGTGGAGATACTTTCATTACTACTACTAAATTGCACAGCCCCAGTAGCATAGATTTCACAATAATTCTGATGGACTGTGCACACTTAGAATCTAATTTCATCAGTCCCCAATAGCAAAGGTTTTTCTTACAATAACAGTTCTGATGTACTGTGATCTATAAGATATATGTACACTTAAAAACCATTCTGACTTTGATGGCTAACCGCAGGTTAAAAACTTAAAAGCTATTTTATTTACAAGACACACATTATATATATATATATATATATATATATATATATATATATATATATATATATACAGGCTACACATACGTTGCATATGAACAAATATATCAATATACAAATTTTTTTTGTTTATGCCTTTCAATATTTTTCTTTCTTTCACACAGGGTATATATATATATATGTTCCTCCTCTTTTTATTATTTATTTTCCACACATTCTCTTTACGTATGTATATATACATGTACATAGCGGACAAAAATATTTACACGACACACACACACACACACACACACACACACACACACACACACACAATTACTTAACTATGATAAAAGGGTCATACTATTACTCTGCAGGCACTCTCTCTCTCATTCTCTCTCTCTATCACTCAATCAGAGTCCCCTGCCCCTTCTCTTGCTACAAGCGAGTAGTATGAGTACGGGAGAGTTTCAATCCCATCATCACAAATGACCTTTTTATCGACATGAGACGGCAAATCGATTTTAGACTGCAGCACAGCATACACCTCTTGTCCTCTCGATCGATTACTGCCCTGCCGTACAATTAGCGGTGGCTGTGGTGCAGCACTGCGAACACCACTGCACAGGCACTGCAAATAGTCTTCGATAGAGAGGGCTCTCGATGCCATATGACGCACACTCTTTGCTGGCCTCTGGGGGGCACCTTCCAATGTGCGATACGCATACATTTTTCGGCATAGACCTACAAACTCCAAAATCAGCAATCAATTCGCCTCGTCCTTCAAAAGACCGATAACCTGCTTGTTGTGTGGAATAACACCATAAGGATTATCGGTCAAGTATGAGGACGTGTCGAATTCTTTACTGTGGCACCTCATTACTTCATATGGATCGCAGTTCTTCACCCAATAGATGAAGCTATCTGTATGCATATAAGGTAGTTTGGGATCTGCGAAATGAGTTTTCGCAAACTCATAAAGAAAGCGGTAAATGTGGAGTTTGGCTTCGTCTAGTATGCACATCCCCACATAAACAGGTTTCGTAAACTCTACTGTAGCCTCTGCGATCTCCACAGCATCAAAGTTCTTATTGAATATGGTGACCCGCTTAAAATTTGGTCTGGCAATGCATTTCTTACGCTATAACGCCCGTCCCATTCAGTTATAATAAAAATTTCACCTCGTTGCCTCAAATTCTCCTTTGTTTTACAGAAAATGGAATTATTCATTAATTTATAAAAATCTTTCTCAAAGTCACACGCCACGGAAGCTCTCTGTCTCTATTCAGATCAATATACTCCTTCAAGCAGTGGGACTGCTTGAAGGAGATAGCCGAGGTGATTCTAACCAGCTCCATATCCAAGATGAGATTACTATAATGAATGATGCATCTCCACTTATCCCCCAGAGTTGTCATCAGTTTTGGCGTGGAGCTTCCTTGCGGAACTAGTTGCTCTGGACACACCAGCAAATCGACGTGCACATCATGCAAACCAATGTGAGTTCTGCCTCCACCACATGCCCTACATCAGAATCAGCTGCCATACCCACCATGATTTTTCCACCTAATCCCCTGCATTCGTCTTCGGGCACCAATCAGAACACACCAACCACTAGTGTTTGCTGCATGGCTCGCATGTATAAGTTATTTACGTCCATGTACATTATGTAACTCAAATCAAAGAATGCATTGAATCTGTCACCCATCCACTGGTTATTTACCTTCATGTGTCTATGGACACATTGGCAAAGTCCCCCACAGATCCCTCGCTCAAAGAAAAGAAGCATGTCAGCATTGGTCAATTCAATGGTGCACTTCGTTTTCTTGAGCATTGCATCCCAAGACAACCCAGGCGCTGTGTAATAAAAGGCAGGATCCAGAGAATATGTAGCCTTGCATAGACTCTGGAATTTCTCGAAAACGTCCACAAGCAAGTGCATGTCTGTGTCCATGTAAAGCTCTCCTAAAGTTGAAATATTGAATTCCCGCCAGACATTCATGGCATGCTCATATTCTGCATCCGTTATGGCATCGCCTGTAAGGTTGCTGGAGAATGCAGTTATGTCGGGTAGCCTGGTTTTGTTGAGTTTCGCCATCCTATCCACATACTCATATGGGAAAGCCCCCTTCATAGTCACAAGTTGAAACACGTCGGGAAGTGCTGCTTGAGTGATATGCATATCCCTCCCGAGGTAGAGTTTCACGGAGTTTCTGGAGTGGCGCCTGCATTAAACATAGTGTATCAAGGAAGTGGAGCGTAATTCTTGGCATCATTTGTTTGGAGAATGAAATGTATTTCTCGGCGTTCTCAGGTAGGACACTGACCTGTCTGTTCTCCAAGCCAAAATCACCAATTACTCAACTACAAAGTGAGCATCATACCCGCTTAAGTTATGAAAGAAAACGGTTATGTGCCCTGGAGCTGGTACTTCAATTTGCATGTGTTGTGAGCTGCGCCTCGGAACTTTCCCGTAAGATGATAGTGGTCCCTACGAGGAGTTTCCACTTTTATGTCCAACGGCAGCCCACAAATATGACAATCAATCACATTACTATACAAATCTTCATTCTCCTTCGATTTGGTCATGGGCACGTTGTTTCTGTAAAGCTTATTGATCTCCTGTGAAAATTTTTCGAGCTCAGTGAGCAGCCAAACCACAGGATTATCTCCAACATAAAATTTGTAGCGGTTAAGACTGAAATAATATGAAGATACAATGTGGTACACTGCCGCATATGGTACGTGTTTTACTGTTAAGGTGGTGTGTGAGGCTGTAGGGTCACCTTCACAACGGGTCACAGCAGTGAAGATGCATTCAAAGTCGGCGTACACTACAAACGGGCATCTCTCCTGGTGGGGAGCATTCTTGAACTTTATGAATTTGTTTTCCTCAGTGGACATAATAACATACACCTGTCCTTGGAAGCAGTGTTTACTAGATGCGCTGCTAATAACTTCTCTGAGGAAAAGGCATTGAGACACCTTAAACAAATATGTTGCTTACAATTATGATTACGCAGTTGGGCCGAAAGGAGTTGGGACACGTCTTTGATCCAAATATAGTGGTAATTATCACCTTCAGAGAAGAGCAGCGTGAACTGATATTCCGGTATTCTGCACCTCAAATATAGGTATGTCCTGGATCTTGACAGGGAAATCGATACCATGAAAGTTATAACACCCAAGAATATTGTCACCTACATATTAGGTGGGATGCTCAGGATGATCTCTGTAAGTGTAGTTTCTTTTGCAAGCCAGGACTGACCAAGCGAAACAGGCCTGATCGTTTCTATTTTCTACGTTAATGCTTGCCGTCTTGTTAGCTATATCTTTAGGGAGTTTGATATAGAGTGACCCTCTGTTTACCGTATTGTAGACATGTGTACGGATATCCAGGTGTAGTATTCGGCCGAGTGCTTTGGCTGAACCTTTGACCTCCATTTCGCAAAACCAGGGCCATTATAGCACTCAACATGGACTTACAAAACCACTCAGCGATTGATGTGCTCCAAATTATCACGGCATTTTCCTCCCAAAGATAATGAAGAGTTTTCTCTTCAACACCAGACTCAGCTTTGGGGGGGGGGGAGGGGGGGTGCGCTAATTCGATGCATTGCACAGCACTGCATTTCACGGTGGGATAGCACAGATCATTGACTACCTTGTTGAGCTCTGTTTCGATGAGAGGAGGCATTCCCTTAGAAAACCAACAGGATCACTGTACTCTCCTGCCATGTTCTTGATCCTTGTGAACGAGATTCACTCCTCAAAAGCATCTGCAATCACCGAGTATTCTATCAGCGGTATGGTATCACTGACCTGATGTCCTTCACTAAAAGGACGGGAGAGAGAACAGCCACTACACACAGGATCATCTTTATTAGTACTAATACTATTTTGATTCCACCCCATTGATGATGGTGTTGGTGAGGGCAAGTCGTTAGGTAATGAGGCACATGTACCTTGCGTGTATGTCGATTCTGACAATGCTCGTATGATGATGATGATGATGACAGAGGAGGATGTTGCGGTGTTACCGGGTCAGAGCAATGGATGCCAGAATGGCTGTGGCGTGGAGGCGGAAACGATGGTAGTTTCCCGCACAGCAAGTAGTGGCGCCCTTATAAGCGAGACGTGCCTTACCATGTGCCGCTTTGGTGATGAAGACAGCTTAGCTGCCACAAGTATGCATACCACATCGTGTTAAGGTTGCTGAGATGTGACCACTGTAGATGAAGAAGAGGTAAATTAATTATAGTTAAGTACATTGCTTACCACTGCTGGTGCGGTGAAAGAAAGAATTCTGGCGATAATATGGTTATAAGGTGAGTGAGTAATTACCTTTTCTGCTTTGACTCCAGGACATTAACTCTTGATCGGCGCCTCCACCAGACCCTCAAACAGGTCATCATAATCACATCTAGTAGAACCAGATCAGAGCGCCTTTGTCTATCCTCGTCTGTCTCGCCTTCAACAACAACAACAACGACAACGACAACAAACAAGCTGTATAAACCGATTTGTGACAGAAAAAATCTCCCTATACTACTACCACTACTACTAGAGGCACATAATCCTTTTTTTAACTTACAATTATACTGCTTGGGCATCTCATTATTTGCTGGAGGCTGTTCCTGCATCTGCTGGTGAACAGCCTCTAGTGGCCTATCTAGCAAATCGAAGTCCTCTAGAGCTGTTCCTGTAACAGGACGAGATTTAATTTTATTTATTTTGAATGTCGAGCTATACAGAAAGATCACACATGGATTTTTTTTTCTATACTTATGTGAGTATTGTTGTTGGTTATCCACAGCTGGAGGCTGTTCCACATAGCGTTGCTGCTGCTGTAGTAAATAGTGTTTTCAGCCCCCATCTCTGCCTCCAGCTCAATTTGCATTTGCTTCAAGTGAGCTAGAGGAACAAAAAAAAAATGAAATAAGAAAATTTTGAATCGCTACTATACAAGAACAAATTAATTATACTCATAAGGCAATTCTGGCTGTGAGCCCAACACAGGAGGCTGGACTTACAGAGTCTGTTGCGGTCCAGCCCCCTCTTGTCTCTCCTCACACTCCAAGACAGAATCCTGGAGTTGTACTATAAGAAGAAGACGAATTAATAATGTGAATTTAACATAAACACGATAATTTACACTCAGAATAGAAATTATTTACTCGTTTGGTAATCCTGTCTCTAGAATTCTAAGCCTCTTGCCGCTACACTCTGAAGTGTTGCTGCAGCTAACTCTCTTCATATTGCGGTGAGAACAGAACAAGTAAGGCCGGCCGGTGTGGCCGAGCGGTTAAAGGCGCTGCAGTCTGGAACCGCACGACCGCTACGGTCGCAGGTTGGAATCCTGCCTCGGGCATGGATGTGTGTGATGTCCTTAGGTTAGTTAGGTTTAAGTAGTTCTAACTTCTAGGGGACTTATGACCACAGCAGTTGAGTCCCATAGTGCTCAGAGCCATTTGAACCAGAACAAGTAAACACTCACAGACATGATGGAATGCACAACAAAGTGTACAGCAGCGGGCTGAGGCCAATGGAGGTTGGTTGTGGGTTTATGTATAGACCGATGCGACTAATGAGAGAGCTTTGAATGTACAGACAGTGAGAAGTTTTTATCAAACTACACTATTTCGGGAAGGGCTTGATGCAACTGTCATCTCTCACTCTCTCCAAGTAAGAAGAATGCTTTTATGATTAACTGTGTGTTTGAACCGTGCACATACATGATGAAGGCTTTTAGCGTTGAGAAGTATACCGTTTCTGAGATGTATGTTGAAAGCAGGATATTATGATTTTGGGGAAGGGTAACACGTGATGCCCCTTTAGGACAATCAGGAAGAATGCAATCGGTGTTACTCTGAGCTATTTTCGTGAACCGGTCCAGTTAGGACAATAATTTCCATTCAGACAAACTGAGACATCATGAAAGCGACAGTTAACTATTTCTGTGACACTTTACCAATTCCGAGAAGTGTTTGATAAAAAATGGACGGCTGTGCCATTAAGATTGGGAGAGAGAAAGCAGTCGATGTTATTCTGGAACAGATTTCTATAGCGTGACATGTGACATCAGCATTCACAGGTTTCGCGCGCATGGGCTAGACAGGAGTTGCATGTCTCATTACGATTGTGAGGCAGAGAAAACAGTCGATATTATTCCGGAACAGATTTCTATAGTGCGACCTGTGACGTCATTATCCACAGGTAGAGCGGGGTTTCGTGCGAGCAATGGTAAACACGCGTGCACGAGGCCCAGAGGTGGCTTGGTGCTTATTTAGATAGACATGTGACATCAGTATAACACTCGAAGAACTCTAACTGTAGACATGACTTTCACATGCTGTCAGAAGCAGTGTGACCCGCTATTCCCCTACCCCCCTCCAGACCGCCATCTTGTATTACATCATGGGAGGGATGATGGCGCCATCTGGAGGTAGTACTGTGTATTAGGTCATTTGGACTCCGGACCTCGTGGTGGATGCAGTGGATAACGGTACTGCCTCAAATTGTTTAAATGAAGACTGCCTGCAAAATAAAGACTTATGCCCATCCTATCCAGCACAGGATGAGTTCTTTTCCCACCGTTTTCCCCACACCAGGCCGCCAGCTTGGATTATGGCATGGGAGGGGCGATGGGCCCCTCTGGTGGCGGTACTGTGTACTAGGTCAGTTGGACTCTGGACCTCGTGGCCAACACACTTGAAGGCATTACTGCCTCAAATTGTTTGAATAAAAACTTATGTCCTTCCTATCCAGCAAAAGCTGAGTTCTTTTCCGGCCAATTCCTAGAAAGAGGCGGTGGTCAGATTATGTAGGGTAGTGAAGGTAGCCCAAGCGCTTTTTTTCCACCATTTTCCTGATGTAGCCATGGCGTGTTGCATTGTCCTCATGGAATTTGAACTTCCCACAATTTTCTGGGGGAGGGGATGGAGGTGGAGGGGAGGGGATTAGGTTAGTGGTGGTAGCCCAATTGACCTATCTTCCTGCCAAAATTTTAACTTCGCACCATGACCTCATTGCGACGATGTCATATCTATCACTGCTATCTTGGATCCACCATCTTTAATAAATTTGACATCAATGGAGAGAGGGGTGATGCTGTCTTTGCTGCACTACTCAGGGTGAGGAGAGAAGAGGGGGACCAGACAGAGGAAAGAGGAAGATAGGGAGAGAGAAAGAAAAGAGGAGGAGAAGGAAAGAGGCAGGGGGAGGGAGAGATAGAAAGGTGGTGGTCAGATTACGTAGGGGACCAGACAGAGGAAAGAGGAAGATAGGGAGAGAGAAAGAAAAGAGGAGGAGAAGGAAAGAGGCAGGGGGAGGGAGAGATAGAAAGGTGGTGGTCAGATTACATAGGGTACTGAAGGTAGCCCAAGTGCAACAATGGAGAGAGGGGTGATGCTGTCTTTGCTCCACTACTCAGGGTGAGGAGAGAAGAGGGGGACCATACAGAGGAAAGAGGAAGACAGGGAGAGAGAAAGAAAAGAGGAGGAGAAAGAAAGAGGCAGGGGGAGGGAGAGATAGTAGAGAGAGGTGGAAGGAGGAAATGAACAGACACAGTGAGAGGAGAAAATGGACAGAGAAACGGAACAGAAGGAGTTGGATGGAAGGAAGGGAGATGAGGAGATGGAGAGAGAATACATACCAGGGCAATGCCAGGTACTTAGCTAGTTATGTATACAATTTCTCTTTAAAACAGAACCATCCGCCGATCCCAGTATCCTACAATAAATTGTCTCATTAACAATATTTACCCATAGAGACGTTTCACTTGCTGTCCAACGTGTAAGTATTAAACTGTGTTAAAATAAATGTGTATCAGAATAGAACATAAGTGATTTCATGCAGTGGCCGCTAGCAGTGGCGTGCGGCGAGCGCTGCGGTGCTGTTGGCCTCATCGAGGGCATAAGCCGGCGGATCGTGCTTGATCTGCCATGGCGCCAGTAAGCCCCACCATTTCACTGTCGCTGCCGCTGGCGCTGTCCGCTGGCGAAACCACAGCGCGTGAAACAGCTGCCCGCTGACGATTAGCTGCCACTCTGGCGCTCACCGCATGACTGGTGCTGATTGCCGATACACCACCACCTGACGATTGCATTTCACGTCTTTGGTTCTCGCCACGCGCAAGAGGTGACTGATAATGAAGAGTTCGCATACAAGCCGCTATCACAATATCTGACGGAACAAGACAATGACAAAATCATCTTTTGAAATGACATAAAAACTGGACATAGCATGAAGACGGGTTTCAGTCTACATATGTAAATGCATTTTCGACTGGACTATCTTACAAAGTTGGGGAGAATAATGTGTGTTGTATTTCGTGTCTTAGTTGTCTTACGTATGCAAGTCAGTTACGAAAAATTTGGACAAATCTCTTCTATGTAACTCAAATTTGAACAAAAAACTCATTTCATCAACGTAAACTACATGCTTGTACTTTCTTGGTGAATATATGTGTTTTACGATTACTCAATTATATTTTGAGGAAAATGTTGCAATGCCGCTATCTGAGTCCTCTAATATATATCAAAAACATTTCAAATAATGTACTACCAAAGCACTGAGAAAATGTTGTGTACGAAAAATGTAAAATTTAGCTAAGTTGATTTGAAAGATATATTCTGAAGCTTGTTATTGTCCCTTTTTAAAATTCGTCGTCTCTTTAACTTGGAAAATGTGTTGTTAGTGGGTAAACTTCGCATTAAAAATAACTGCATAGTGTTTGACGACCAATCAAAACATCCGGGTCACCAGTTAAACCCAAACCATGGCTTAAATTTTGACAGAAATCTGTCAGAAATAGCGGCGAAAGACTTTCGATATGAAGAGTAACCATCATTCTGCCAAAGGCCTGATCATAGATTGCAGAGCAGCTGACTGATGTTCAGTGCACCCTACTGCACTTTCGATGGGAAACTGCCCTAACAAGGTGGATTAATTAGCAATGAGCAACGGCAGGGCGATGCAGAAGGCAATGGAAACCACTGCATTAAAGACACATAATGTATAACGCTTTACACATATATAATTATAGAGCAAAAATCAACGTGGAATGTTTGAAGTTGGAACATGGTAGGCATGATAGAAAATATGGAAAGAAAAATAAAGAGGCTAAATCTGCGGTAGGAGTCAGCAAAGAGGAATGGAAGATAATGTTATGCTCTACACGGGAATATGTGATTCTATCAACAACAGCAGGAACTGGCATAACGGGAGTTGTGAATATGAGGACAGCTTGTGCTTCACCTCCTGCGAACAGTTGTGTGACACGATTATTCTCATTATAACTACCAGCAAACAACGCCAACAACAATAGTTCATGTCTACAGGCTGAAGTCACGAGCAGAAAATGAAGAGGACTCAACAGGCAAAGTGACATTAATTATAATAATCATAGAGCGCAGGACCGCTATGGGCAGAGGAAATGCAAGTGAAACACATACTGTAGAATACGAGATTGGTAGTCGAAAGAACAGGGGAGAAATATTCCTTGAGTTCTGCAGTAAGTTTCACATTTTTGTAGGAAAATACATTGTTCAAGAATCGCAATAGAAGCATGTTGGAAAAGACTCAAATACAGGATTGTAAGGCCTAACCAGGAACACTGTAGTTTCAGATCACAATTTAGCAATGACGAAAAGTACGCTGGAGCTTAAAATAATCGTCAGGATTTATCAACGAATCAGATACTGAAGTATTAAGAGTGGGGCTGTTGATACTGTGATTAAGAATACAGTAGTGGGCAGTTCAACTGAAGAGTAAAGAACATAACTAAAAACGGAAAACAAAGATGTTGAAGAAAAAGTAGTACAAGAAAGGAAACTGAGACGTTCCCTTTAGTGAAACTTCCTGGCAGATTAAAACTGTGTGCCTGACCGAGACTCGAACTCGGGACCTTTGGCTTAATCTGCCAGGAAGTTTCATATCAGCGCACACTCCGCTGCAGAGTGAAAATCTCATTCTGGAAACGTTCCCTTTAATGTTAGAAGCAACACTTCGTTAGATCACCAAAGAAGAAAATACAAACTGTAACGGAAAAGAAAGGAGTACAACAATACACTGTCTCATCAAAAGCATCCAGACAAGTATTAGTGGACATTAATGTGGGGTGAGTCCACCCGTTGCCTTTGTAAACGCTTGTCCTGTGCTGAGAACACTTTCGGTTAGATCTCTGAATATCTGTGGAGCAATGGCGGCCCGTTTTTCCCCAAGAGCCAAAACCAGAGAAGGTATTAATGATGTACGTTGGGGTCTACTGCCAAGTCGACGTTCTAAATCACCCAAAAGGTGTTCCATTCGGTTTAGGTCTAGACCCTCGGTAAGTCGATCCGTTTCGGGAACGTTCCTGACCCCAAACCAGTGCGTTACAAATGCTGTTTTGTGACAGGGTACATTACGAATCTGAAACAGTCATCTGCTCCGAAATATTCCTCTATTGCACACACCACAGAATGCTGTAAAATATGTTCATATCGTTCCACGTATAGCGTTTCCTGACGCAAAATAAAGAGACAACACTCCAGTCGAGAAATGCACAAACCGTAAAACCACCTTCTCCATACTTCACTATTGGCACTGATGGCAGGTAACGTTCTCCAGGCATTCACCAAACCAGAACCCTTCTATCGGATTGCCACAGGATGTAGCATGATTAAGCAATTGAAATTATTCGTTTCCAGTCATGCATTGTCATGTGGCCTCTCTCTTTACACCGCCTCAAGCATCGTTTAGCATTGATTTAAGTATGTGGCTCATGAAAAGGTCCTCGCTCATTGTACCCCATTCATTTTAACAGTTAGTGCTAGTTGGAATACTGATATGAGGCTTCAGTTCAATTTCCCTAAAAAATGTGTCCCCTTTTATACAAAATTTTCACCCAAGAACATTGTTCTATCTGATCACTATTTTTTGAAATATTCTAGAGTAGAACATTCTTTCATTGCACAACGGGAAAAAACGGGAACATGAGTGAATATTTTAATGAATCTAAGGTCACGATTACGCCTCGCAGATTAGGTGCTATGAAAATGTACAGTCTCAAAGTATCTATACACAAAGAAGATAAAATATAACTTTCACGTCGAACATGATCCGGAACAGTAGCGTCTCGTAATCACGGCAATGACGACTTAGGTTGCAGGCTGTAACGACAATCAAACCAAAATTTTGAGATGATGGCAGTTGTCTCTTGGACTAATTATTCTGTTGGCAGCAGAGTTCATTGTGAAGTTCGTGCTCAAGTTATGTATGGAGTCAAGAATGAATATAAGAGCGTAAGTACAATTTACCTCTTGTACTGATTTTTTAAATCACCGTGGGAGGAAAATAAATGAAAGTCCTTTTCTGAAATCCCTGATTATTAGTAAACAATTCAGTAACTGACAACAAAGAGCAAATTTACACTAGCCCACAAATGTATCGAAGCCAGTACGCAAACCACGGAGGTAGATAATTGAAATACCAATACTCTGCCGCTATCGAGGAACAATGTTTGTCTCTCTGAATAATGGAAGTACAGTATGAAAATGACTGAAGATACAATTAGAGACCTGACAGCATTGCAAATAAAATATCACGCCATGTAGTACGAGTAAATCACGGTCTCACCACAATCCTCGTAATTTGTAGCATGAGAATAGCTATCGGAACGTAACCACATCCCAGATACCCAGTGTCCATAAGCCAGATCCAACAAGAGCCGCAGTGCAGGAAACGTCGCAGAAAGTCGCAAACAGAAGCAGAAGAGAATGCTTTGTCTCATGTTTAAGGGAGCAGGCTAGTACGCTACCCTTTCAGGTTGACCCCTATTGACCAGGCTTCTGTATCTCCGAAGTATTGCCTATAGACATACCTTCACTTTACCAACCAAAGACTGTCATGTGGCTAGCAGTCAATATCTTGGATACAGAACCCCTTTGCTACAAAATGGTAATTCAGAACTCATGTAAGATGAAGAACTTGAAAGGTGACTTTGTAATGGTATGTTTTCAGGTACTCAAGAGTGGTTCCTTCTGTTGATTTCATGTAATATTTTTATAACCATCCTCTGCAATGACCGACCGTCCCTGTCCAGTAGCACATGAGAACCGCCTGGACTTGGTTTAGCTTCCGTTGTTCCTTTGCTGTTCGATTTCACAATCACACCACCAGCTGTCGATTTCAGCAGCTTTGAAAGAGTTGAAACGTTCCCGATGGACTTGCTACTCGGGCGACATCCAATGACTAGTTCACGTTGGAAGTCACCGAGTCTGCAGACTAACCAATTCTGTGGTTACTGCTACTCAGCTGCCAGCACATTACTCCCAGCCTCCTTTTATACTATCGGATCTGTTTCTCGTGACATCTGGTGGTCAGTTCTGCGCTACGTGGGAGGGTTCAAATATTTTTGCAGATGGTGTACGTGTTTCACAACACACCTTCAAGCACACATATTTGAAAATGCGCTCTGCAACAGACGACACCTACGTGCATCCACATTGATCCAAGAACATGTTCAGTTACGATTTCGGTGGTCACAGACCATCATGATGCAACACTGGGTCAATGGGAATGTGTCGCCTGGCTGGATAAATCACCCTTTCTTCTTACACGAGGTCCATGGTCGAGCCCATGACACCTCTTTAAGGCGCTGCACGCACAATTGTGCGTTTTTGGTATTTCCTGCTTCATTTCTTTGTGATTAACGCTAGGAAGCTCTGTCCTGTGATTTCCATGTGCCATTCATGTATGGTTTGTGTAGTCTGACTAACGTAAGGTCTGATATACACTCCTGGAAATTGAAATAAGAACACCGTGAATTCATTGTCCCAGGAAGGGGAAACTTTATTGACACATTCCTGGGGTCAGATACATCACATGATCACACTGACAGAACCACAGGCACATAGACACAGGCAACAGAGCATGCACAATGTCGGCACTAGTACAGTGTATATCCACCTTTCGCAGCAATGCAGCCTGCTATTCTCCCATGGAGACGATCGTAGAGATGCTGGATGTAGTCCTGTGGAACGGCTTGCCATGCCATTTCCACCTGGCGCCTCAGTTGGACCAGCGTTCGTGCTGGACGTGCAGACCGCGTGAGACGACGCTTCATCCAGTCCCAAACATGCTCAATGGGGGACAGATCCGGAGATCTTGCTGGCCAGGGTAGTTGACTTACACCTTCTAGAGCACGTTGGGTGGCACGGGATACATGCGGACGTGCATTGTCCTGTTGGAACAGCAAGTTCCCTTGCCGGTCTAGGAATGGTAGAACGATGGGTTCGATGACGGTTTGGATGTACCGTGCACTATTCAGTGTCCCCTCGACGATCACCAGTGGTGTACGGCCAGTGTAGGAGATCGCTCCCCACACCATGATGCCGGGTGTTGGCCCTGTGTGCCTTGGTCGTATGCAGTCCTGATTGTGGCGCTCACCTGCACGGCGCCAAACACGCATACGACCATCATTGGCACCAAGGCAGAAGCGACTCTCATCGCTGAAGACGACACGTCTCCATTCGTCCCTCCATTCACGCCTGTCGCGACACCACTGGAGGCGGGCTGCACGATGTTGAGGCGTGAGCGGAAGACGGCCTAACGGTGTGCGGGACCGTAGCCCAGCTTCATGGAGACGGTTGCGAATGGTCCTCGCCGATACCCCAGGAGCAACAGTGTCCCTAATTTGCTGGGAAGTGGCGGTGCGGTCCCATACGGCACTGCGTAGGATCCTACGGTCTTGGCGTGCATCCGTGCGTCTCTGCGGTCCGGTCCCAGGTCGACGGGCACGTGCACCTTCCGCCGACCACTGGCGACAACATCGATGTACTGTGGAGACCTCACGCCCCACGTGTTGAGCAATTCGGCGGTACGTCCACCCGGCCTCCCGCATGCCCTCTATACGCCCTCGCTCAAAGTCCGTCAACTGCACATACGGTTCACGTCCACGCTGTCGCGGCATGCTACCAGTGTTAAAGACTGCGATGGAGCTCCGTATGCCACGGCAAACTGGCTGACACTGACGGCGGCGGTGCACAAATGCTGGGCAGCTAGCGCCATTCGACGGCCAACACCGCGGTTCCTGGTGTGTCCGCTGTGCCGTGCGTGTGATCATTGCTTGTACAGCCCTCTCGCAGTGTCCGGAGCCAGTATGGTGGGTCTGACACACCGGTGTCAATGTGTTCTTTTTTCCATTTCCAGGAGTGTATTAACACAGTGTTCTGTGGATTTCAGCCATCCTCAAATTCAGTTCGTCCTTTACCAAGCCGAGAGCAGCAGAGTGGGTAGAAGATTAACGTAATGTTTCTTTTGGATTCTGCCTAATTCAGACGAAAATTTGCGCACGCATGGGAGGAACTCCATGGATTTGCACAACTTCTTCTTGTCTTTATCTTGTGACAGGTCATGTTTACTTATCGTTGAAACCGTATGAAGAATTTCCTTTGCATCTGAACACAGCTTGTGAATTTTACAGCCACTTTGCCATTCTGTCTCTGTCAGATACAACAGGTGCCCGGTGGACCAGTGTGTGAAGGATGCGTGTAGTTTGTGGAGGTTAGTGACAGCTAGATACCTATAAATATATATTCGTGTGTGTGAGCTTACTGTAAACGGAAGACCTAATGACCGAGCCACTTTATGGTTGGAAAAAAAAACTAGAAAAGTGAAAAGGTAGACAGTCAAGTTCGTACTTCCGTTGTAAATTAGATTTTATCGTGGGTTGATTTTAAACGTAATAATCTTGACAGCTCTTCATCGTGGAGCTGCAATACAAAAGTACACATTTCAACAACACAGTGCCAGAACACTTTTGGTTCAAATTCCGCCAACTCGAGTGCCCTCTCCTCATAGTCTTCCGAAAAAAAAAAATACTGTCAGGAAGGAGAGGGACTACCCAAAGCAATACTTCCAGTTTATTCAAAATATTCACTTCTGAACAAAAATAAGGTGAAAATAGATCATGATGAAACAGCTCTCTTCGATCGCTTTTGGGCTTAATGCCGATGAGTTGTAGTGAAACAGAAGTTGTAAAGTATGGTCGGAACTTAGCCGTCAGCGGAATGTATTCTGAGGTAATAATAAATTTAAGGTCTCATTAAGATAATTTTCTGTTTAACGAAAACTGCAAAGTTTTACAGGATCACTTTCTTTTTAGCCTGACTGTCTGTTAAGATCCGTCGTCTCAGGAGTGGATAGATACATCAAATTGAAATTTGTGTCTACGATCACCTGGAGGTGTAAAATATTTAAACTTCTATGTCAATTCAGTGAAAAGATACGGCCATTCATGCCACGTATTGAGATGCTCGCAAACTCACTTATCCAAACCTATACAGGAACTATCTACATATATAATTATGTCTATACAGGACCCTCAGGGCGGTTTTTTCTCTTCTCTATATACGTCACGGAGATCTCATCAGCGTTGTAGACTAGTCGGATTGAGTACTCACCTGGTCAACGGCCGTCCTCTGCATCAAAAAGTCTTAAGCTATGCTACGTGCCCCACGGCTTTTCTGATCCTGTAATGAAATCACTGGATGAGTAACACACATAATAAAATGTATTCAGTCTCTTCTTGGATACACTAAACTCAAGTCTAATTTTTATTAAATGAGTTACGATTTTTAATACGTGGCGTACAATCCTATACTTCTGATGAAAATAGATCCAGTTGAACCATTCGTGAGAATGATTAATCTTTCAATTATGATTACTGCCTGATGCGTCTATGTAAAATGTCTTTAGACTAAGCAGAATTATAAAAATTACGAAGTATATCTTTGGTTTTATAATAATTTGCCAAGGTGCGCCTACAAAACAGTAATTTGATGTTTCAAAAATCGGAATGAGCTACAAACTGAATCCTAATGAAAGATACATATTCGGATTACCTGAAAACAAGCGCAGGGTTCATAAATACTGAAAAGTTTTCAGTTATAACTGCTAGCACGGGTAACGGCGGTTGGCTTGGTTGAGTTCCTGGTTAAATATCATCGTTGGTTGTCTGAGCAACCAGAAGATTGATGCTACGACAGCTTCGGGTAACAACTACTGGAGAACAATTTTCCTTTCTTACCGTATTCTTCTTCAGACTAGGTGGAAGTGTAAGCATTTATATCATGAACGATATGTAGTCAGAAAGTATTAAATCTTTGTTCTTTTTCCTGCCATTATCCCGTGTCTTCACGGCGTTCACTGTGTTAATCTGGAGTTGGGGTTAGCGATAGGGCGTGGCCGGATGCCCTCCCAGTAGCCACCTTTCTCAGAAACCGAATTTGTTTAGCCCATCTATCTGTGTCATTCCACGTGAAAATGGGAAGAACAAGTTTTCTAAATGCACGATATTCACCTAGTGAGATGTGGGAAACCACCTAAATACTATGCAGAGGTTGGCTGGCACGCCGGCCGGAGTGGCCGAGCGGTTCTAGGCGCTACGGTCTGGAAATGTGCGACCGCTACGGTCGCAGGTTCGAATCCTGCCTCGGGCATGGATGTGTGTGATGTCCTTAGGTTAGTTAGGTTTAAGAAGTTCTAAGTTCTAGGCGACTGATGACCTCAGAAGTTAAGTCCCATAGTGCTCAGAGCTATTTTTTGGCTGGCGCACCGGACTTCGTCGTTATTCCACTGGGCGGATTCGATGCGGGGCCCTCCCAGATACCGAAAGCTGCGTGTCAACGCGCGCGGCTGTCATGGCTGATAGCCAGAGGTTGTTAAATATCACAAGAAACATTTGAGGAAAGGGGACAACACATACTTGATGCGTGTAAAAGGGATGAACTGCACCGTAGTCTGGCAACAAATGCTTGAAAGGTATTCTAGTGAACACTGCGTCAAAATCAAAACTTGTTAACAGGTGCTGTGCATTGACAGTATTAAAAATAATATACGAGTTGTATACTTCGTAAGTACAGTAGTTACGACACGGAATGAGCCGAGTATGGAGGTCTCGGAACTACAAGAGAGCAAGCGGCGTTCCCTGGACCGCCTGCGGCGGAGGCAGCAGCAAGGTAGTAGTCGGCGGTGGTAGTGGCGTTGGAGGGAGTGGAAGGAGGCGAGGGAGTGGGGAGGGCTCCCGGTTTCATCTCTGCCTCGCCTGCCCGGCCCGGCACGGCTCGGGCCGCACCCAGTCGGTAAACATAATAATGGTAAATTTAATGCTCCGGAGTTGGCTCCAGTTTTAGGCCCGCGGGCTCCGGGAACAAGGGTGAGCCGAGCCGGGCTGGAAAAGGGGAGGGGGGGGGGGGGAGGGAGGAAGCTAGGCCCAGCCGAGCCGGCCGGCTCATCCCGGCAGTCTGAGACGGGACGGGCACCCTTCATTAAGCAGCTCATTAGCCACCTTTGATGTGCGTCGCCGGGTTTTTCCTCGGCGGCCGTAACTGCGTTAGCTTCTGGTTCGGCCGCTGACTGCGGGCCAGGTCGGCTGCGACAGTGCACCACTCTCCTCCCCTCCCGCTTATTGCGTCCTGCTGCCGTGGTCGCTGGTCGCACGTCCATTTATTTAGGTGCTCCATCCATGAATGCGTGTGTGCTGTCGAAAACCGACATCTGATGCGAAAGTAGTTGTGTAATCATCACAGATAGAATGGCAATGTTCGGCAGTCTGAAGACAGATAAAATATTAACTGGTCAAAAAGACTTCGGGTTTGCAGCCGGTCGTCGTAAACTTCATTGCACGATATTTCGGCTGGACAACTGCCAGCCAGCTTCAGGTGAGCCTAACAAGGACTGACGAAGACGTTCTCCGCTCCAGCTTATATGGTGCGCTGATAATACTGCCGCGCATGCGTTGCAAATTGCGGAGACAGAAGGGCCACACCGACCAGCGTCAGCGCCCTCGCTGGTGGAACTGCAGTAATCAGCTGCCGTCGGTATTCTCGCTGGCCGCAGCTATCGAAGTCTTCTGGCGTCTTCGTCTCGAGCAAATTTCGGAGATGACGGGATTCCATGCGTTATTCAATTGGTAACTAATGTCACGGTTCATTAGATTTCCCGAAATGCGTATTTCAACTGATTCTTTGATAATGGAGTCCCAAAAAGTTTTTGCAGTGGCCAAAATCGAAGTTTTGTCGTACTCCATTGAATGTCCGTTAGAAATACAATGTTCCGCAACTGCAGACTTACTGGGATGCAGTAGGCGAGTGCAACGTTGATGTTCTGGACAACGCTCTTCCACTGTACGCGTTGTCTGTCCTATATAGGCCATACCACATTGACACGGTATTTTGTAAATTCCCGCCTTCCGCAGTAACAGATCATCCTTCACCGATCCCAGCAAATCCGAAATCTTAGAAGGCGGACGAAAAACCACTTTAACATTAAAACGATTAAGAATCCTTGCTATCTTGAAGAAGATATTTCCGACAAAGGGAAGAAAAGCTAGGGACTTGGCTGGCGCGTCCTCCTCTTTATCCACTTCACGGTTCCCGGCTCTATTTGAGAAGGCCCTGTTAATTTGCCGGGTCGAGTACCCGTTGTCTCTGAACACCGTCCTCAAATGTGCCAGTTCCTTAGGCAAATTCTCTGCATCCGACACTGTGTGTGCCCTGTGTACAAGGGTTTTAAGTACACTCATGGTCTAGGATGGGTGATGGCAACTTGAAGAATATAAATACAAATCAGTGTGAGTGGGCTTGCGATAGACAGAATGTCCCACAGTGCCGTCACTCTTCCGTTTAACCAAAACATCCAGGAACGGAAGGAGCCATCTTTCTCTAGTTCCATAATAAATCGAGTATTCTCGTGGATGGAGTTAAGATGATGAAAGAACTCCATTAACTTTTCTTCTCCGTGGGGCCACACTATGAAAGTGTCATCGACGTATCTCCAAAAAACAGTTGGTTTACAGACGGCTGATTCAAGTGCTCTCTCCTCAAAATCCTCCATAAAGAGGCTAGCCACCAGAGGAGACGGAGGGCTGCCCATGGCGACACCGTCAGACTGTTCAAAATATTCCTGGTTAAACATAAAATAAGTTGAGGAAAGAGAATGTCGGAACAAAGCAGTAATGTCCGATTCAAACTATTGACCAATTAGAATCAAGGAATCCGCCAGAGGTACTTTTGTGAAAAGGGAAACTACATCAAAACTCACTAGAAGAGCCGAACTATTTAAGTGGAGAGCCCTCAGTCTGTTAACAAAATCAGCAGAGTTCCGTATATGGTGTGAACATTTGCCAACAAATGGTCTCAACAAAGATGCTAGATGTTTGGCTAAATCATATGTCGGTGCGTCAATATTACTCACAGTAGGCCGTAAAGGCAGACCTTCTTTATGCACTTTAGGAAGACCGTACATTCTCAGTGGTACGCTGCCATGTGGTCTAAACCGCTTGATAGTCTCTGGAGCTAGCGAGGAAGAGTTCAAAAGTGCACACGTCTTCCGTTGCACACGTGCTGTTGGATCTTGATCAATTCTCCGATACATAGTATCACTAAGTAGACTATACATCTTCTCCAAATACAACCCACAAGGTAACAAAATTTCAAATTTTACAGAAAATATTAACTGCTGCTGAATCTTCCGAGCTGAATGGTTGTGAACCATGAAACACTTCCATACTGGTGTTTTGTCCGTAACTGCGCTGGACATCATCCGGAGTGCTCCTGGTTCACCTGAGTCTTACCGAGCGATGGTTCGGACGTCGGATAGCGACAAATACCTAAAACGTAGACGTGACCTGCACAATTAATTTGTGTCAAATACTAAACGTAAATATCGACCTGTCGTCTGTCAAAGACAAAACTTACATAATCAGGAGCATCTCTGAAGATATCCAGGGCAGCATTGGACGAAACGTCAGCAACGAAAATGCTTCAAGAACCGCGAGCATACAACCCGAAAGATTTACCAGCAATCAAGGCATCCGATCGCGAAAACCTTCGTTGTATGATGAGATAAGGTACTGCCTTTCCCACATGATTTCTGCATGACAGTAACTGCGAGTGTGGCATTTTACTATTTTACAATCGGCCACTAGTTGGCGTCTTTGAGATGACGTTGTTGTTTTAAGATTTGCCGTTTGTGATTGTTAACAAAACGGAAGTTAAAAACATGTATGAACAGTTTGTTCATAGTGGGCGTTTTCTGTGTTGAGAAGAAATTGTCTATTGTTGTGTACATAGTTCCACGTAGTCAGCGGTTATACAACTTTGCCACTAGAGCGCGCCCCACTAAGCACAACAGCGCAGGCGCAGTGCTCGTCCGTCTCCGCACTACGAGATGGCGCTGCCTTAGAGACAGACCAAATTCTGCTTCCGCCGATCCGCATATTAATGTGTCACGCAGCCAATGAGATTGCTGCTAACATAGAATCTTTTCTCCTTGCGGATCACACTCGCGCAGTGATACCTGAGCGCTCGAGGTATTATAACGAGTGTACAGACCTCCAATCAGTCAGTCTGCATCAGTCTGCATTAGTCAAGTTTCAGTCTGCTTCTAATAAGATTACCATATTCATGTACATATTCATGAAGATAAATGAATAGACACTTTGTCAAGTATCAGAGATACGTGAAAATAAGATTAACGTACCAAGACCAAACGAACTTCAGATTGTCACTTGTAAACAGCATCCAGAATCAGGTTAAGTAATTTCCATCCTTTTTATTATTTTAATAAATGTGTGTGAAAATTAATCAAGTTCTGTTTAAAGTTGGTCACCGTCAATCTGCTACTCTAAGTGTGCAAGTGGCATTTCTATCGTCTGACCTAACGGCGGAAGATAAACACGCCACGATAAGACCACGAGACCTATTGCTGACACTCGCCTACTTCGTTAGAGCGACGAGTCAAATAATCTGATGGTGCGTGTACCGAAGGTCTTACAGTACGCTCACCACATCTATTTTTATCATTTTCGTAAAGACCTAACTATCGAAAATGCCTTGAATCGCTTCGTTGAACTTTTGGTACTTACTCATCTTCAGGAGAGACTATTTACAATTTGTTTCTTGACTTCCCGAATACAGGTACCACAACAAGTACCACACCCAGTTTATTTACCAAAAGCACCATTGTATGGGGCATCAAACACAATTTGTGTCTTCACTGAGGACTTGTTGTTAGGCAGAACATAGCATGTTATTATGGATGGAGAGTAGAAGTAACTCGCAGCGCAACATGGAGAAGTGTTTTGGACCCTTGCTGTTCATACTGTATATAAGTGACCTGGAAAACGATATTAGTAGTAACTGTAGAGTTTTTAAAATGATACAGATAGATAAACATCTACAGCAACATATAATCACGTCTTTGTCAGATTTCATACTTCAAATAGGGCAGCTATGAAGGAGCTTGAAGCGGTAAGCGGGTGGGAAGTAAAACTTGAAATTTTCACCAGAAAAAACGTTTATTTGAAAAAGCTAGTTAAAATTAATTAATATAAAAATTTATATATTTCAGTTTGTTTTTTATTACAGAATGCCTACTTACAGTAGCAGAAAAAATGATTCTCACAGCACAGAGAATTTTTAAAAAATGGAAAGCCTAAGAAAGGTATTTAGTTACAACTAAAAATTTGCTAAAATAGTTCTCTATTTAGGTAAATGATTGACAATTTAAAATATTGGCACAGTAATAAAATAATTACAGGAAGTACCCGAAAGGTGATATTTAGTTAGTTGTAGTCTACGCTGACCCTGGTTCAATCTATACTAGACAAACAATTCATACACAATGAGAGCAATTTTTCATTAGGCATAGTGATGAGAATCAGCATTCAAGAAGGTTTAAGAATCACGTCACATCAACCAGTGAGCCGCTATAACCAATGAGTATAAGAACAAGTGAGTGCATACAGTTTATATGTACGATTAAGAAAATGGTGGCCTCAGCTATTGCACGAACACGGGTGCCCAAAATACTGAACTTCATACAAAACCCACAGTATACAGTTAAGAATATCTTTTCAGAGATCATAAACTACAAGCAGATACCCACATTACACCAAAGAATTTAAAAATGTCAGGTATTGAGCAAATAAAATTTACACTGAAAGATGATTTTTCAATTTAAATAATTTTTAATATATGAAAAGCAGATTAAAAGAAGTAAAATCACGAAAACTCAACTGGTGCATACTTGACAAAACCACTTCATTTTGCCCGGCACACGTAAATATGGCCAACACTCGAAAAGCAACACTACGAAACGTAAGATTCTCCGTGCACTAAACACAAGTAGGACACACTTGTTAAACACATAGACGGCAAAAGGCAAATGGTGTAGTCGCACGTCGGCAAAAGAATCCAGTAACGCGGCTCCCCGTATATATCCTTTGGAAGTGAGTACGCTTAACCTCTGAGCACAAGCATGCCACAGGGCCAAGCAACATGCTCAACAAACAATTCTTTATGCGTCTGCTGTTCCACTCTGTCGGTAATGCACGGACCAAACATCAAAGGCGAACCAAAGCCGTGTTGGAACTCGGGCGTTGCATTCCTCAGCCAAGTGAGCTTAGAAATCCAAGACCCGCTTACAAAACAGAGCAACGCCGAGAAGTGCTCGTCGAATCACAGCCCCACGCTGCTCAAAACTTTCTTCTCCAGCTGAGGCAAGACGGAACTGACCAAGAGCGAAAGAAGCTCGGTGTTAAGTCGCCGTGCTCGGTAGAGAGCGCGTCCTCTAGAGAGACGCCAGGAAGAATGTTAATTAAGGCCCGGAAAAGATGTAGCCTCGAAATATCGATGAGGAATCGATGGTGCGCTCGGCTCCATAGTGGTGCAAAGATTAGCAGCTTCAGAATTGTAAAGGTGTGCTCATCACAAAATGAGAGAAAAGTAGTATCTCTTCACTACATAAGTAAGTGAAAACTGGTACCAGTGAAGTCGTGCAAACACCTGGATGCTACAGCCTATTAGAATCTGAAATGGAATGACCACGTAGGTTCAACCATAGGTAAGGATAGTGGCAAGATACTTGGAAAATACAGTCAGTCTGCAAACGAGACTGCTTAGAAATCTCTCGTGCATCACATCCTACACTATCGCTCAAGCGAATCACGTTCATACCAGATAGAACTAATAGGGGGTATTTAATGTATCCAGAGAAGGGCGACGTTGGTGGTCACATGGTTGGTTTACTCACGAAAAGGCTTCACGGATGTACTGAAAAACCTGAACAGGTAGATGCATTAAGATAGACGCCAGGTATACCGCAAAACCCTACACACAAAGGTTTGAGAATCAGTAAGAAGAGAAGAAACTGCACATCAGCTCCCTACGTATGATTCCATTGCTAACTATAAAGAGAAGATTAGACTACTTACAGCACGCATAAAATATTTATGCAATCATTCTTCGCACATTAACACACGATTGGAAAATGTGGTACCATACTAAGCACCATTTGCCATGCATTTCACAACGGTATGCAAAGAACGTAAGTATAGAACCAAACATTTGCTGAATTTTATCTGGTTCGTCCTTTCCTTCAGCGAAAGGAGGTAGTCTTTTCGCATTGTTGTTTAACTTAGTTCTAGAAAACTTTCCGTATATGGAAGTGCGAAAAGACATAAAAAAATAAATATCGAAATGTCTGGATGCGAAATCAACATTAACTGTATAAGTTCCGCTAATGACGTAACACTGACCATTAATAACAAAGGAGAAACAATATATTCCATGGATAAACTACATGGAATGTCGGTAACGCCAGGCTTCTGGATTTATTACGAGAAAACCCATTACGTGGATATCTGCACCAAGACAGCAGGGTATTCCTGGTAAACATGGAATATTTTGGAAGTTTATATAATACAGCAAACCTAGAAGGGGTCATGAAAGTTCAGAAACGACTCAGAATCACATGTACATGATTAACAAAATGTTGTGCATCGTAAAACTGCGACATTTAAAGCCAGTTTATCGGATGCACTTTTTGTATCATAGACTACAGCTAGTGGAGGTTGTTACAAAGTTGCAGAAATTGGGAAACAGGAGCGAAAAATTATCAATAAAAAATGTAGCCCGATACAGGAAAACAGATAATGTATGATGAGCAGAACATCGGTAAATAGGTAGCTTCACTAAAACGGTGCGCACGAGACTCTTGAAACTCTATACGGAATGGGCAATAGACTCTCTAAAAGACTAATTAACACTGTTAATACAAAAAGGTCAGTCAGGAAAAACTAAGAAAAACTAACGAGACATGAACATCACAGAAGAATTCAAAATAAGTTGCCTGGCCTACCTGGCCTTTGGAAAACTAGTGAACACATAGGTTCAAGAAGAAACTTGAATGACTGTTATTTTGTAACGAACGCCTTTCTTACGTCGCAGATGTGCTTCCCGCATCGTGTAAGTCACTTGTTGTTGCAAATTCAGTAACAAGTCGCCTCTATCTTTGAGAGTGAGACTTCTTTGCCTGAACAAGGAACTGCTACTTTATCTTAAGGCGAGGAAAAAGCTTTCTTCACTGAGAACGCTAGGTGATAGACTTCTTATCAGTTCCACCACGATTTGAAACACGATGGCCACTCTCGCCGAATCCTGCGACATGGCCAGCACGCAGTTTCAGACGTTTCTCTTGGACGTGATATGGACACGTTCGACCGGCATCCTTCCGTGTAATAGTAAAAACGCCGCAAGCAGCCAGTGTTTCAGTGGAATTTTATGATTGAAATCCATGATAACATTAAAGTTAGGTAAAATCGTCTCTGTTTCGTGTGGTCTTTTCCATATGGCCTTCACATGCAGAATACAACGTATCCTCGTTTTTAATTGCTTCAGAATACGTGGAGACTTGAAACAGTCTTTATACATGGCATGCGTAACTTCACTTGGGTCTATGTCTACAAATAATTTATGACCTTATTTCTTTAGTAATTCTAATATTTGCTGTTTCCAGGAGATGTTAGATATTACGATTCGTTGTTTGTTCACGGCCACCATGGGTGAACTGTGTGTATAACTTGCCTGTAAATTACATTCAGTTTTCTGTACATTTTGACTTCAAGAATTGATCAATTTACACCTTTTGCCTGGGCTAGCAATTACACCACATATACTTGAATTTTTACACTTGGTTTCATAGGGAAGCGTCTTTCTTATACCTTTGTTATGTATTCTCGGGCTTTACACTGCACATGGGTGTGCCAGTAGTATTTATTTATTTGTAATAAATGTCAGTAATCCAGGTAGGCTGACGCTAATGCAGCTCTCAGAAGTATCCTGTAGCTGAGGCGACGTAATTGCAGATCGTCGTATTCACCAATAGAGCTCAATATTTTCGTATTATTAGGCAATATAAGTAACAGAAGACAAAAACAATTGTCCTTGCAGAAATCAGCCCTACAAGGTGCGATTTATTATACAGGGTGACCCAAAAGTTCGTTAACAATTGAAAATTCAACGCTTCGCGGATTAGTGTAGGTAGAGAGGAAAAAATTGACACACGTGCTTGAAATGACACGGGGTTTTACTGAAAGCAAAAAAAAAAAAAGAAAAAAAAATGCACAAAATGACAAATGGTAACGGCCTTGCCGCAGTGGATACACCGGTTCCCTTGAGTTAACCGAAGTTATGCACTGTTGGGGGTGGTCGGCACTTGGATGGGTGACCATCCCCGCTGCCATGCGCTGTTGCCATTTTTCGGGGTGCACTCACCCTCGTGATGTCAATTGAGGAGCTACTCGACCGAATAGTAGCGGCTTCGGTCAAGAATACCATCATAACGACCGGGAGGGCGGTGTGCTGACCCCACGCCCCTGCAAACCGCATCCTCGCAAGGATGACATGGCGGTCGGATGGAACCAGTAGGCCACTCGTGGCCTGAAGACAGAGTGATTTTATTACAAGATGGCCAATAGACGGTGCTTCTTGAGATACAACAGACATGGTTAGCGTAACAAGAGCTTTTTAGCAAATACGCTGTTCTTCATAGCAGATGCTCGACATTTCGACGCCATTCATCAAGAATACCTTAGCCGAGGGACAATACTGTGAACAGCACTGTACAAGATATCAGTAGGTATGGTGAGAGACTGCAGTCACGTGTGTCTTTGAGCATCCCTAATGAAGTCGGACGATCGCCGTAGAGTTGCGACTTCAATGCTACAATCAATAAACACCGGACTGAGGTCTGGGGAGTTGGGAGGCCAAACGTGGCGAAGGTGGCGGCTCATCACGCGATACTCACCAGAAGTTGTGCGCAAGAGATCCTTCAGATGTGTAGCAATATGGAATGGAGCGCTATCCTGCATAAATGTCGTACCTTCCAACAGGTGTTTATCAAACAGGATAGGGATGATCTGACTCTCTGTGTCATTACAGCTCATTTCATACACGATTCTGATGGGACGTGACTGGCGCGTTGCTATCCGGCAATATTTGTTGGCCAGATTTTGCAGTCATTTTCGGTTTCAACAAACCCTCACGCCATTTCAGTCACACGTGTCAATTTTTATCACTGTACCTACATTATTCCGTGAATTACTGCATTTTCAAATGTTAATATACACTACTGGCCATTAGAATTGCTACACCAAGAACAAATGCAGATGATAAACGGGTATTCACTGGACAAATATATTATACTAGAAAAGACATGTGATTACATTTTCGCGCAATTTGGATGCATAGATCCAGAGAAATCAATACGCAGAACAACTACCTCTGGCTGTAATAACGGCCTTGATACGCCTGGGCTTGAGTCAAACAGAGCTTGGATGGCGTGTACAGGTACAGCTGCCCATGCAGCTTCAACACGATACCACAGTTCATCACGAGTAGTGACTGGCGTATTGTGACGAGCCAGTTGCTCGGCCACCAGTGAGCAGACGTTTTCAATTGGTGAGAGATCTGGAGAATGTGCTGGCCAGGGCAGCAGTCGAACATTTTCTGTATACAGGAAGTCCCGTACAGGATCTGCAACATGCGGTCGTGCATTATCCTGCTGAAATCTAGGATTTCGCAGGGATCGAATGAAGGGTAGAGCCATCTGAAATGTAACGCCCACTGTTCAAAGTGCCGTCAGTGCGAACAAGAGGTGACGGAGACGTGTAACCAATGGCACCCCATACCATCACGGCGGGTGATACGCCAGTATGGCGATGACGAATACCCGCTTCCAATGTGCATTCACAGCGATGTCGCCACACACGGATGCGGCAATCATGGTGCTATAAACAGAACCTGGTTTCATCCGAAAAAATGACGTTTTGCCATTCGTGCAGCGAGGTTCGTCGGTGAGTACACCATCGCAGGCGCTCCTGCCTGTGATGCAGCGTCAAGGGTACCCGCAGCCATGGTCTCCGAGCTGATAGTCCATGCTGCTGCAGACTTCGTCGAACTGTTCGTGCAGATAGTTGTTGTCTTGCAAACGTCCCCATCTGTTGACTCAGGGATCGAGACGTGGCTGCACGATCCGTTACAGCCATGCGGATAAGATGCCTGTCATCTCGACTGCTAGTGATACGAGGCCGTTGGGATCCAGTACGGCGTTCCGTATTACCCTCCTGAACCCCACAGATTCGATATTGTGCTAACAGTCATTGGGTCTGCAGCAACGTCGCGATACGATAAACCGCAAATCGCGATAAGCTACAATCCGACCTTTATCAATGTCGGATACGTGATGGCACGCATTTCTCCTCCTTACACGAGGCATTACAACAACATTTCACCAGGCAACGCTGGTCAACTGCTGTTTGTGTTGGAAACTTTCATGTCAGCACGTTGTAGGTGTCGCCACCGGCGCCAACCTTGTGTGAATTCTGTGAAAAGCTAATCATTTGCATATCACAGCATCTTCTTCCTGTCGGTTAAATTTCGCGTCTGTAGCACGTCATCTTCGTGGTGTAGCAATTTTATTGGCCAGTAGTGTACTTTGAAGCTGTGTATTAGGGCCTCATATGTAGGGTCAGGTACAAGCACATGTTCAGTATTCAATTGTCATAAATCCAAATGATTTCCTCCATTTCGTCGTGCTGTACGTTGTAATGGCTTCAGCATTTAAGGTAAAATCTGAAATTATGGTAAACGTGTTAAAGAATAGCTGAAGCCAAGAACTAAGAAGTGGATGAGGCAGCAAGACCTGTTATAATGCTTTCTCTTATGCCAGTCGTGGTACGGAATCCAGCTGTTGGGCTGCCGGCAAGCGAAACCACTCCCCCGGCCGTGGAGCGTTTTGGGAGACGTTGACGGGCCGCGCCTCGCGCATCCGGCGCAGTCGCAGCCTTCTGCAGACCGCAGCAATTACCCGACGACGGCGTCGACGTCAGCGGAATGCGGGCCTGTATGACGCCATCACTTGCGGCCACGCGCCTGCCGCCGTGATGAGATTGGAGACGCGGCCGCCTAATGGCGGCATTTGCGACGCCGCCTCATGTCACGGGCCGTGGCCCGGCGCCGCCGCCGACGCCGCTGACCGACGCCGTCTTCAGGGCCTCCGTCACGCCTCCTGCCCGCCGTTTACCTGCAGCGGCGGCGGCCGACACGAGCCAGTTGCCTCCACCTCCCTGTCCGCTGACGGACTGCACCACAGGAATGAAATTACACTACCTTCCATTAAGACTGCAACACCGGAAAAGATAGTACTTTAAAAGAATTTAAGTTTTGTGCAGAATCAGCATATTAGGACCAACACGTGATTCAATTGTACACTGAGGTGACAATAGTCATGAGATACCTCCTAATATCGTGTCGGACCTCCTAAGAGAAGCAACGCACCGAGGCATGGACTCAAAAGTCGCTGAAAGTCCCCTGAAGAAATACTGAGCCATTCCGCCTCTACTGCCGTCCATAACTGCGAAAGTGTTTCGGATGAAGGATTTTGTGCGCGAACTCTCGATTATGTCCCATGAATGTTCGATGGGATTCACATCAAACGATGTGGGTGGTTAAATCATTCGCTCAAACTGTCCAGAAAGTTCTTCAAACCAATCGGGAACAGCGTTTCCGGTGACGTGGCACATTGTCATCCACAAAGATTCCAGCATTGTCTGTTAACATGAAGTACATGAATGTCTGCAGACGGTCCCCAAGCGGCCGAAAATAGCCATCTCCAGTCAATCACAGGTTCGGTTGGATCTGAGAATCCAGTACAATCCATGTTAACACAGCCCAAACCACTATGGAGTCACCTCCAGTTTGCACACTGCCTTGTTCACATCTTGGGTGAACCCTACCGTCAGCTTTTACTAACAGATATCGGAACTAATCTAACCAAGCCACAGTTTTCCAGTCGCCTAGGATCCAACTAATATGGCCACGAGCTCAGGAGAGGTGCTGCTGGCGATATCGTGCTGTTAGCAAAGGCACTCGCGTCGGTCGTCTGCTGGCATAGCTCATTAATGCTAAATTTCGCCACACTGTCCTTACGGATACGTTAGTCCTACGTTCTACATTCATTTCTGCGGTTATTTCATTCAGTGTTGCTTGTCTGTTAGCACTGAAAATCCTACGCACACGTCGCTGCTCTCGGTCGTTAAATAAAGAACGTACCCCACTGTGTCGTCCGTGATTAGAGCTAATGCCTGAAATTTTGTGTTCTCTTCACACTCTTGACACTTTCAGTCTTGGATTATTGAATTCCCTAACGGTTTCCGAAATAGAATGTTCTGTGCGTCTAGCTTCAACTGCTATCCAAGTCTATTAATTCCGCTCGTGCAGCCCTAATAACGTCAGAATCCTGTTCACCTGAGTCACCTGAGAACCAATGGCGGTTCCGGCAACTCTTTGCTCATTCATACCTTGTGTAAGTAATACTACCGCCATCTGTATATGTTCATATCGCTATCCCATGACTTTTGTCATCTAAGTGTATTTTGGGGTTGTAAAGGATGCAGAATGTAGTGAACAATACTACCATCTGCGGAAGCAACAACAGCTCAAACCCGGATGGGTATCGAGTCGAATTGACCTTGAATGACAGATACGGGTGCTTCATTCCATTCTGTTCCCACTCTATGCCAGTCTTCACCAATCGCAATCGCTGGCTACTGGTGACATCGCAGTCTCTCGGTAACCCACAATGAGATGTTTGTAATCGGTGAGAGATGTAGAGAATGTGCGGTCAAGGGCATCGGTTGAACACCCTCTACGTCGAGGTACACTCCTGGAAATTGAAATAAGAACACCGTGAATTCATTGTCTCAGGAAGGGGAAACTTTATTGACACATTCCTGGGGTCAGATACATCACATGATCACACTGACAGAACCACAGGCACATAGACACAGGCAACAGAGCATGCACAATGTCGGCACTAGTACAGCGTATATCCACCTTTCGCAGCAATGCAGGCTGCTATTCTCCCATGGAGACGATCGTAGAGATGCTGGATGTAGTCCTGTGGAACGACTTGCCATGCCATTTCCACCTGGCGCCTCAGTTGGAACAGCGTTCGTGCTGGACGTGCAGACCGCGTGAGACGACGCTTCATCCAGTCCCAAACATGCTCAATGGGGGACAGATCCGGAGATCTTGCTGGCCAGGGTAGTTGACTTACACCTTCTAGAGCACGTTGGGTGGCACGGGATACATGCGGACGTGCATTGTCCTGTTGGAACAGCAAGTTCCCTTGCCGGTCTAGGAATGGTAGAACGATGGGTTCGATGACGGTTTGGATGTACCGTGCACTATTCAGTGTCCCCTCGACGATCACCTGTGGTGTACGGCCAGTGTAGGAGATCGCTCCCCACACCATGATGCCGGGTGTTGGCCCTGTGTGCCTTGGTCGTATGCAGTCCTGATTGTGGTGCTCACCTGCACGGCGCCAAACACGCATACGACCATCATTGGCACCAAGGCAGAAGCGACTCTCATCGCTGAAGACGACACGTCTCCATTCGTCCCTTCATTCACGCCTGTCGCGACACCACTGGAGGTGGGCTGCACGATGTTGGGGCGTGAGCGGAAGACGGCATAACGGTGTGCGGGACCGTAGCCCAGCTTCATGGAGACGGTTGCGAATGGTCCTCGCCGATACCCCAGGAGCAACAGAGTCCCTAATTTGCCGGGAAGTGGCGGTGCGGTCCCCTACGGCACTGCGTAGGATCCTACAGTCTTGGCGTGCATCCGTGCGTCGCTGCGGTCCGGTCCCAGGTCGACGGGCACGTGCACCTTCCGCCGACCACTGGCGACAACATCGATGTACTGTGGAGACCTCACGCCCCACGTGTTGAGCAATTCGGCGGTACGTCCACCCGGCCTCCCGCATGCCCACTATACGCCCTCGCTCAAAGTCCGTCAACTGCACATACGGTTCACGTCCACGCTGTCGCGGCATGCTACCAGTGTTAAAGACTGCGATGGAGCTCCGTATGCCACGGCAAACTGGCTGACACTGACGGCGGCGGTGCACAAATGCTGCGCAGCTAGCGCCATTCGACGGCCAACACCGCGGTTCCTGGTGTGTCCGCTGTGCCGTGCGTGTGATCATTGCTTGTACAGCCCTCTCGCAGTGTCCGGAGCAAGTATGGTGGGTCTGACACACCGGTGTCAATGTGTTCTTTTTTCCATTTCCAGGAGTGTAGATCTGAACATAACGGGCAACATGCCATCCTGCGTTACCTTGTTGAAAGGTAACGGCATGGAGAACTAGTAGATAGGTCAAAGACATCTACTTTAAGACGTCAGATTAGCACCTGCGAACTAGAGGCGTACACAGAAATGGGACTTCTCTGAGAAAACATGGAGTACCGTTGCTCTGTTCAGTGTTTTCGTTCGGGGCAGAAGCGTTGGTGCGTCTCTGCGTCGAGAGAAGCCGCAACAGTGGTCGCAGTTGATCGCACTGTCCGAGCTGGTACTTGTCTTGCTACAAACAAACCTATTTCTGACTCAAGGTTGACGACACGACTGTACCATGCTGCTCATGTCTGTCCTTTGCGTGTGGCCGTTCAGATCCAGTCGTCCCCATAGTTGTGAGTTCCAAATAAACATGACTAGCAATATTGCCGAACGATGAGGGTGTAGTGGGACGCGAAATTGAAGCGTCACCCCTCCACCAGTGTCAGCCCAGTTTGCAGGTGAATATAGGTTTAATTTAGTTTTTTGTTTATGTATTTTTTGTGATATTTGTAATGGTTGTGAATTGTCTAAAGTTTGTATTTACTTTTTATGTTTCATGCACGGAGAGGACGGCGCAACGAACGGAGACAGCATCTTCGTTGCCGGGACCAGAGAGAAAATTGCTGGCCACTATACGTCGCGGGGCGACAGGCAAAGAGCAACAGAAGATCCTGAAACCGAGTTGTTGCGTCGTGCTTCTAAAAATTGAAAAATTGTAATTTTTTAATGTTTTGTACAACAATGACATCATAGAAAGTTTAATCATGTGTAAATGTTCAGTCCTATCTTGTCAAGGCTCAGGTTCACGTCTATATGTATGAAGATAATAAAGTAGTGTATACTACTACACGTGTTCCGAGAATTTATTTACGAAGAATTATGTGAATGAATTAATAATCTATTTGACAAGATCATTAATTTTGACAACGTTCATCGCGAGTTTGAGTCTTGAAAGTTTATGCAATATGGTTCTAATATTTATTAAATCAGATAACTTGCGTTAGTATAACTTCTGAGAAGAAACAAAACGACATCTAAATTGAGAAAAAGTTTGCGCAAACCGATAGGACTGAGTGACGTAATTCTGCGCATACGAATCAAATGATGATGTTTTAATTACAGTTTCGTTCAAGAACCATTGAGAGACAAATTTTAAAAAGAGTTTAAATAATTTTGAAGTGTGTTGTAACTGACGTAGGTGACGAAGTCTGCACATGGTCATATGTCAAATGAAAATCATTTAAACAAATCTATACGTCGTTACACTACAACAAGCGCTGTGTCCTAGCCGTTCTAGGCACTTCAGTCCGGATTAACGCTGCTGCTACGGTCGCAGGTTCGAATCCTGCTTCGGGCATGGATGTGTGTCATGTACTTAGGTTAGTTAGGTTTAAGTAGTTCTAAGTTTTAGGGGACTGATGACCTCAGATTGTGCTTAGAGCCATTTGAACCATTTTTCGCCGAACGATGAGCTGCAGCGTTGAGAGATCACGATTCTGTCGCCGTTATATTCCGACACACATTGGTACACATTTCTTTTTCATAGACTGGGCATAACGCTGCCGTCTCAAAATCAATCAACATTCAAATGAGATTTCTGAACGAGCAACTTGCTGCATAATCTTTCTCTGTGCATGATGATTCAGCTGCCCCCACAGCTGTCGTCATATGCAACTCCAAATGGTGCTTCTGGCCCTCATAAACGACGCTCGAGCCTTTCGTTTTCTCTCACTCCTTTGTTACAAACTATTAGACTTTTTTTTTTGGTCATCAGTCTACTGACTGGTTTGATGCGGCCCGCCACGAATTCCTTTCCTGTGCTAACCTCTTCATCGCAGAGTAGCACTTGCAACCTATGTCCTCAGTTATTTGCTTGACGTATTCCAATCTCTGTCTTCCTCTACAGTTTTTGTCCTCTACAGCTCCCTCTAGTACCATGGAAGTCATTCCCTCATGTCTTAGCAGATGTCCTATTATCATGTCCCTTTTCCTTATCAGTGTTTTCCACATATTCCTTTTCTCTCCGATTCTGCCTAGAACCTCCTCATTCCTTACCTTATCAGTCCACCTAATTTTCAACATTAATCTATAGCACCACATCTCAAATGCTTCGATTCTCTTCTGTTCCGGTTTTCCCACACTCCATGTTTCACTGCCATACAATGCTGTACTCCAGACGTACATCCTCAGAAATTTCTTCCTCAATTTAAGGCCAGTATTTGATATTAGTAGACTTCTCTTGGCCAGAAATGCCTTTTTTGCCATAGCGAGTCTGCTTTTGATGTCCTCCTTGCTCCGTCCGTCATTGGTTATTTTACTGCCTAGGTAGCAGAATTCCTTAACTTCATTGACTTCGTGACCATCAATCCTGATGTTAAGTTTCTCGCTGTTCTCGTTTCTACTACTTCCCATTACCTTCGTCTTTCTCCGATTTACTCTCAAACCATACTGTGTACTCATTAGACTGTTGATTCCGTTCAGCAGATCATTTAATTCTTCTTGACTTCCACTCAGGATAGCATTGTCATCAGCGAATCGTATCATTGATATCCCTTCACCTTGTATTTTAATTCCACTCCTGAACCTTTCTTTTATTTCCATCATTGCTTCCTCGGTGTACAGATTGAAGAGTAGGGGCGAAAGGCTACAGCCTTGTCTTACACCCTTCTTAATACGAGCACTTCGATCTTGATCGTCCACTCTTATTATTCCCTCTTGGTTGTTGTACATATTGTATATGACCCGTCTCTCCCTATAGCTTACCCCTACTTTTTTCAGAATCTCGAACAGCTTGCACCATTTTATATTGTCTAACGCTTTTCCCAGGTCGACAAATCCTATAAAAGTGTCTTGATTTTCTTTAGCCTTGCTTCCATTATATGCCGTAACGTCAGAATTGCCTCTCTCGTCCCTTTACTTTTCCTAAAGCCAAACTGATAGTCACCTAGCGCATTCTCAATTTTTTTTTTTACATTCTTCTGTATATTATTCTTGTAAGCAGCTTCGATGCATTCTCGCACTTGTCAGCTCTTGCCGTCTTCGGAATTGTGTGGATGATGCTTTTCCGAAAGTCAGATGGTATACCGCCAGACTCGTATACTCTACACACCAAAGTGAATAGCCGTTTTGTTGCCACTTCCCCCAATGATTTTAGAAATTCTGATGGAATGTCATCTATCCCTTCTGCCTTATTTGACCGTAAGCCCTCCAAAGCTCTTTTAAATTCCGATTCTAATACTGGATCCCCTATCTCTTCTAAATCGACTCCTGTTTCTTCTTCTATCACATCAGACAAATCTTCGCCCTCATAGAGGCTTTCAATGTATTCTTTCCACCTATCTGTATACCTCCTCCTCTTGTGATTCTTGAACAGGGTATTCGCTATTACTAGCTGAAACTGGTTACAGAACTCAATTAGTCTTTCTCCTCTTTAATTCCTTGTCCCAAGCCCATATTCTCCTGTAACCTTTTCTTCTACTCCTTCCCCTACAACTGCATTCCAGTCGCCCATGACTATTAGATTTTCGTCCCCCTTTACATACTGCATTACCATTTCAATATCCTCATACACTTTCTCTACCTGTTCATCTTCAGCTTGCGACGTCGGCATGTATACCTGAACTATCGTTGTCGGTGTTGGTCTGCTGTCGATTCTGATTAGAACAACCTGGTCACTGAACTGTTCACAGTAACACACCCTCTGCCCTACCTTCCTATTCATAACGAATCCTCCACCTGTTATACCATTTTCTGCTGCTGTTGATATTACCCGATACTCATCTGATCAGAAATCCTTGTCTTCCTTCCACTTCACTTCACTAACCCATACTATATCTATATTAGACCTACAGGGAAAAAATGAAGAGTATCTTTTTGTAGGATATTAAATGTTGTAAAATTTTGTGCAGGGATACGTTTTGAGTTATTAAAAAAAGTCCAAAGAGACCTTCAGAACATCCGCAACCCCACACTCAGCCCTCACCAGTTTACATAGGAGAGAGTACCACGAACAACATACTAGAATCCCGCGCTGATGAGGGATGAGTGTCGGGGTGGAGGTGCATCTGAAGGTCACTTTTGTACGATTTTTTTAATAATTCGAAAGCCTTGGAAAACGTATCCTAGTATAAAAATTATCTAAGATAAATTTCCTGCAAATAGGTTCTTTCATTTTCCTGTAGGACTAATAGGTTGCGCGTAGTGAGCGACAGAATATGAAAATCTCACTTGTGGCTTACGAATGTCAGCTATAAACTTGGGGCTTGCGTAAAACGACATCACTAGGGGCAGCTGAATCACTGTATACACAGAATGTAGATGGCGTTAGTCCTGAACACCTGGTGCCGTTGCGCTGAAATGCTCAACTCTTGTATATTCAAGATTACAGCCGACGTCATGCCGATTACACGAATTTTAATGTGCAGCGATGCATAGTTTTCGATACTGTACCAATTCCTATCCTTAATCAACTTTTCAAAACGTATCGGATTTCGTGGAGACAGGGGCATACCAATCAGTCTGAAACTCAAACACATTAGTCACTACCCAGACGTCGACACTGCTCATACAGTTAATCCAAAAAGCAGGTAACTTGGTAGATTAAAACTGTAAGCCTATCCGGGAGTTGAATGCAGTCTCTGGCCTTCCATGGGCAAAGTTAAGAAGGAATGACTCCCAACTGTTGTCTAGCACATTTTGAATATATGTAATGTATTGAATAACCAATGTCGAAGTATGCACACCATGCAGATTACAACTGCTATGTGCAAGAAACAGTAGCTACGAGCTGCCAGATATAGACTTTGAGTACAAATAAAGACAGGAATGTTCCTACAAGTTAGTCCAAAAGTGACTTAATATTGTAGATGGACGAGCGAATGCATTCAGTAACGTTTAAATAATGGGAATAAACTACATTACGTACCAATGGCAGTACAAATGCAGTAGACGTCAAGGTCTATAAGTAATCCGTCGACTAGACAGAAATAATTCACAGTGAGCACTTTGAATGAAGGCAAGCTGAAAACAGTAATCTGTTAAACAATCTTCTTCTAAATCACTATCAAAACAGTGTTCAGGAGGCGTCTGAAATGATCCTGGTATTCATCAGTGTAACCGATGGTACAGTGCAAAATCTTTATTTGCTGTCAAAGAATGAACTAGAAGAAGAATTCGATCTTTGTCGTCCATATCCGGCCGTAGCAACTGTTCTAGGAACAGTTTTAGTTTGCATTTCAGCATGTATGGTTATTTGCTACCATATGCCCCCCATTGGATTATTTAAGAATCACGCTTGGTTTTGAGCCTCGGACATACGTCTACATCTACATCAACATTTATACTCCGCAAGCCACCCAACGGTGTGTGGCGGAGGGCACTTTACGTGCCACTGTCATAACCCCCCTTTTCTGTTCCAGTCGCGTATGGTTCGCGGGAAGAACGACTGCCGGAAAGCCTCCGTGCGTGCTCGAATCTCTCAATTTTACATTCGTGATCTCCTCGGGAGGTATAAGTAGGGGGAAACAATATATTCGATACCTCATCCAGAAACGCACCCTCTCAAAACCTGGACAGCAAGCTACACCGCGATGCAGAGCGCTTCTCTTGCAGAGTCTGCCAGTTGAGTTTGCTAAACATCTCCGCAACGCTATCACGCTTACCAAATAACCCTGTGACGAACCGTGCCGCTCTTCTTTGGATCTTCTCTATCTCCTCTGCCAACCCGATCTGGTACGGATCCCACACTGATGAGCAATACTCAAGTATAGGTCGAACGAGTGTTTTGTAAGCCACCTCCTTTGTTGATGGACTACATTTTCTAAGCACTCTCCCAATGAATCTCAACCTGGTACCTGCCCTACCATCAATTAATTTTATATGATCATTCCATTTCAAATCGTTCCGCACGCATACTCCCAGATATTTTACAGAGGTAACTGCTACCAGAGTTTGTTCTGCTATCATATACTCATACAATAAAGGATCCTTCTTTCTAAGTATTCGCAATACATTACATTTGTCTATGTTAAGGGTCAGTTGCCACTCCCTGCACCAAGTGCCTATCCGCTGCAGATCTTCCTGCATTTCGCTGCAATTTTCTATTGCTCAACTTCTCTGTATACTACAGCATCATCCGCAAAAAGACGCATGGAACTTCCGACACTATCTACTAGGTCATTTATATATATTGTGAAAAGCAATGGTCCCATAACACTCCCCTGTGTCACGCCAGAGGTTACTTTAACGTTTGTAGACGTCTCTCCATTTAGAACAACATGCTGTGTTCTATTTGCTAAAAACTCTTCAATCCAGCCACACAGCTGGTCTGATATTCCGTAGGCTCTTAGTTTGTTTATCAGACGACGGTGCGGAACTGTATCGAACGCCTTCCGGAAGTGAAGGAAAATAGCATCTACGTGGGAGCCTGTATCTAATATATTCTGGGTCTCATGAAGAAATAAAGCGAGTTGGGTCTCACACGATCGCTATTTCCGGAATCCATGTTGATTCCTACAGAGTAGATTCTGGGTTTCCAGAAACGACATGATACGCGAGCAAAAAACATGTTCTAAAATTCTACAACAGATCGATGTCAGAGATATAGGTCTATAGTTTTGCGCATCTGCTCGCCGACCCTTCCTGAAGACTGGGACTACCTGTGCTCTTTTCCAATCATTTGGAACCTTCCGTTCCTCTAGAGACTTGCGGTACACGGCTGTTAGAAGGGGGGCTGTGTGGAAGAAGAGTGCCATTCACCAGAATAACAGGCATTATCACGTATGAATGGTTGGTTGCCGCTACTAAACCTACGGAAATATAGATCGTCTTCGCTCCTTCATCAGGAAGAGTTCTTATAATGTAACTCTTTAGCAAATCTTGACTGATCTGCATTAATTGCTATTGTGTGAAATCATATACTTCAGTAGAACGCGTTACTTCCGTAACACATTGTCCGCCTTCTTTTCCATATCAGCAGAATCACCAACAAAGTTGCTGCTAAATCTATGCGGGATCTTGCGAGAAACAACTTTTTTTTCTCTTGAACCCCTGCAACCATGTTTTGAAGCTATTAATGTTACGGTGTTGTTTGGATCAATTTTTGCCTTAAAAGACATCGACCAGACTCTTAGTGTTCGGTCGTATACAATTCCATGCTGTTTTCGCGTTGCAGTGAACTTTTTGCGTACCTAGTTGTTTATTCCTTCTTGTAGCTTCTTCTTGTCTCTGCCTTGTTGCTTCAACGACTCTTAGAAGTTTTGTAAAACTGTCTGCCTTTTTATTTGTATTTATGGTGCCACTACAGTTGTGAATTTGACTCTATGGCACATGTCTAGGGCTAATCCAGGAGGACACCACTGTGTAGAACCATTTTCACATGACTGCTTTGCCCAGATTTTATAAGCATCATCCAAGTAACCTTCAGGAAATTTTGTTCTATTCTTCTCTAGTGGTGACAAAGACAATTCGGAGAATCAATGCTCTCGTCACCGCAACGGAGTGGTGGATCGAGTTCTAAAGTCGGCTCATTTTCTAGAAATGTCTCTGGATCTTTCCAGAATAACTTTCAGTATCGTTTCATTGGTGACTTCTTCATCTACCCTAGGGACTTAATACTCCTCAACAACCAAGTCTTCATCAAATAGCTGTTTTCCAATCTGTTCAAAAACTAAGCGGTCTACCCTATTTGAGCGTTCCTCCGAAATATCGAAGATATCCACTAATGGCTGAACGACCACAGCTGGATTCACTGTGTAACAGTCTGTGCGTAAAACACGTCCCATTCACCTCTAATGTGTGATTAGCCTGCTTCTTTCCTTGCGCTCCATGTTGCCCTCCCCCTGCTTCCACTTCCAGTGGTAAAATTGCACTAAATGTCCTTTATTATTTTCTGAAACACGAATAAATTGGCCACATTCAAGAGTCAGCGACAACTATGGGTCCCTTTACTTGTAGAAGTACGACTTATCCACCCAAAATGGGCTCAACGGCTCAGCAGTTGCTGTTGGCGCTTGTAACTGGAAGCCGTTAAGGGAGGGAGCATGTGTTGCTCGGACAGCATTTAAAACTTAAGATATATTTTATTTATGTAGGTTCTATTGTACAGAAAAAATGATGTAGAAAGCTGGGTGGTAATGTGTTTGCCCCCTGTGCAAGCGGGCTCAGGTTCGATTTCCGGCCGAGTTGGAGATTTTCTCCGCTCGTGGACTGGGTGTTATGTCGTCCTCATCGTCATTCATCCTCGTCACTCGCACGCAAGTCACCCAATATGCCGTCGACTGCAATAAGACTTGCACTTGGCGGCCGAACTTCCTCGGATGGGGCCTCCCGGCCAACAATGCCATACGCTCATTTCATTTCATTTTGCTACTGAATATAAAGTAAGAAATCTGATTCGTCTAAGATGACACTAAAGGCCGTATCTGTTATTAAAGACAGAACTGCTAATTGCTAATTGACACTTACAGCAGATAGGCAAATTAATGTGAACAGTGGTAGCAATGGTACGCTTGTGTTTGACAGTCAATAAGTCAGGTAAGGCATGTGTAGCACTGGACTAGGCATCAGTACAGTGCACACTTCGTATTTGCATTCAGTGACCGAGGTCGATGTGCAATGAAAGACCTAACAGAGTTCCAAAGACGGCAGACTGTGGAGATCCGATTAGCCGGAGCATCAGTAACCAAGATAGACAACTTACAGAATATTTCCAGAGCAACTGTTTCAACAGTCATCACGGCCTACACAAAACATGTAAACGTAATGGCGGGAGCAAACCTAATCTAAATGACAGTGTTCGTTGTTCGCCAACACGAATTGTGTCAAAATGACACAAAACTACGGCGGCTAAAGTGACTGCAGAGCTCAAGAGCCATTTCGAGACCCCGTGTATATCGACATTGTCTGACGAGAACTCCATGAAGAGAATATTCATGGACGAGCTTCTATACTGAAATCAATAGTGACGACAACCAACGTAAACAAGAGTGAAACGTGGTGTCGGAAGCTTAAATTCTGGACGAATGATCAGTGGAAACACGTCATATGGTCCGACGAGTCAACGTTTTCGTTATTTCCAACGTCGGCCGGGGAGTACGTCTGGAGAACGCCAAAACAAGACTACAATCCTGATTGCTTGATTCCAACGGTTAAGCATGGTGTGGGCAGCCATCCCAAGGTATTCTGCTGGTCCCATCATTACTCTCAAATCCCGTGTTACACCCAACGATTACGTGAATATTTTAGGTGATCAGGTGCACCCCATGATTCAAATGTTGTTCCCCAACAATGATGCCATATTTCAGGACAATAATGCACCTATTCACACAGCCAGGACAGAACAATCGTTGTATGATGAGCATGCAACTGAACTGCAGCGTCTTCCCTGGCCAACACAGTCCCTTGTGGGCGGTATTGGGGCGCAGACTGCGGAGCAGATTTCCGCCTCGCTAGTCACAACAGGATTTGATCGAAGAATAGCATAACATTCCACTGAAGACTATGCACTCATCACATGTCAGTATTCCATGAAGAATCACATCTGCATTACGGGAAAATGGGGGTCCAACCCCTTATTCCGAAGTAAGTACAGATACTCACATTATTTTGCCTATCCCCTGTATTTTGTAGCTTATCCTCTAGGAACATAGAGGGGAACGAATCAATTACAGAATGATTAATTAGGGCTTGTGTACTTTTAAAGAGGAACAACGGAATGTGAAAAAAGGAGATGTACGCCTGCCATCACTTAAAGAGTGACAATGAAGATCCAACCAAATAGAACAAGATGAAAAAATTTCTTTCCATGTGTGATTACTGAAGATTGTATATAGTCGGCCGTTGTGCAACTGAAGGTGGACCAGGGAGAAAATTGCTCAAATAACAAGAACTCCAGCAAACAATTTACCGACTAACATTTTCTTCAGACCAGAGGAAAATTACTACCCTCAGGCAAAAAATAACGCAGTGATTTGGTTAATGGGCAAATATACAAGTTATGTTTGTAACAATATTGGGAGCGATGAACATATTGAATACAAGATGTGTATGGAAAATGAATTCGAGAAAATACTTAAATGTCAGAAATATGGTAACATGCTCCGAATTGTCTGCAACAGAATGGGTATAGGTTAGGAACTGGATTCCTAGTAGAGACGGAATGGGTTCGGTCACGTTCCCGACCCTAACCTCACCTGCAAGTCACACATGAAAAATAAATCAGTAGTACAGCAGACACAAGAATATGGCGACAAACATCTGGTGTCTGATACAAAGGAAGATCTTGAGCTCCCTATGGATGGGTTTAGAAGGCTGGAACTGACAAAAATAAAACAGCAGTGAAGGATTTTGCGATGACGCTGTACGGAACTGCTCTTCTGTCCACGTAATTTACCCTGGAAGGAACACACACCAAGGATCTACTGAATGATTAATTTGGGTCTCGGAAATGATGATGAGGAAACTGAGGCTGCAGAAGAAGAGAATGTGCCATGCTGAACTGCCACCAGTTGAAGGTTACAGTGAATGTGCTAAATGTGTGCTATTGCTAAAGACTGAATGTCATTCCTCATTCTCTGAATGCTGTAATTTATGACTGCAATTATCTGTCACCTTATTTATATCATTTCATTGTAGCCATTTTTGTTACTGTTTTTGTGGAATAAAAAAAAAGCGGTTCTAGGCGCTTCAGTTTGGGACCGCGCTGCTGCTACTGTCGCAGGCTCGAATCCTACCTCGGGCATGCATGTGTGTGACGTCCTTAGGTTAGTTAGGTTTAGGCAGTTCTAAGTTCTAGGAGACTCATGACCTCACAAATTAAGTCCCATAGTGCTCAGAGCCAAAAATAATTCGACAAGAGCATCGTTCGAGAAACACGAAGGCTTATTAACCTCAAATTTTTCTGACAAGTTCACCGTGCCTTTGGCCTTACTGGCACTTATCGACCTTAATGACAGTGAAAAATTAAACCGCGTCTACCTAATGGAAATTTAAAAAAGCAATCGTCGCCGAAGTTAATCTGTCGGTAAAGAGGGAGGAAGGGTTACATCTAAATGAAAGGAAAAATGCAAATGAAATTAGTGGAAATTAATTTTGGAGAAGGGTAAAGTTAATAAAGAAAGTAAATGTGCGGTCGTTACGTTAACAATTAACTGGCGTTAATTAGTTATTTAAGATTTGGAGAAAGTTACGTTCGCCAGTCCTATGGACAACTACTATAATAACTAAAAAAGAAAGGTTAATGCACATATAATTAGCACTAAAAGCGTGGCAACTGAAGGTTGACACGTGTTTTGTGAAAACTGAATGTTTGTCATAAGTAATAAATTTCGCTATACTCTGACTTAATTTAGCAAAAGAATTAATAAAACCGGAAAACTGAAAGTTAATTTAGTAACTGAAATTAATAGTGAACTTTGTTTCTGAAGCACTACGAAATTAAATAAAATAAGGGTAGTCTTGGGCTACCTCAACAATCATCTCAAAAGTAACTTGAAGCTACACAATTTAGAAATAAGAGATTTAACTTTGAACTTGAATTAAATGGTTTTGAACAATTAACAATAGTAAAATTTAGTACGTACCAAGCTGAGCTGCAGTCACAAGTAAGCTATAATTTGGTAACAAAACTCTTAATTTGTGATTGTGTAATCTAAATATAGTTCTGTTTGGTTATTGTAGCCAGCTATGATTACTTTAACTGAACTTTGAAATTAAAGCAGTGAAATGGAATGATATTGGTTTAATGCCGGCGTTTGAATTTCAATGGCACTCGGTTTCATTTCGGAAATGGAAGGGATCCTGCTTGGTAATGCAATTGGAACAATGAGCAACAAAGGTTCATGCTAAGTTGCTGTATTTTAGTGATGCAAATGGAACAGTTTGAAAAGCTGAGGTCTGCCATACAGTTCTAAAACTTTGCGTTTTTTCAGTCTTCCTTGTTGGTTGATTGAAGGTTTGAAGTCGTCGATCGAGGAGGTGGCGAAAATCACTTATTGTCGGCCGTCGCTGTTGCAGAAGGTGGATGCTGGCGCGCCTTCTTCTCGACACGGTCACCAGGCGAAACAGCCTCTTGATGTGTGCCCGCTAATGTTTCCCGTCCGCGACACCGTGCCAGAAACTGTCATAGCAAGTCAAGCGCAATTACATGCTGCCAAACCCCGAAAGCGCGGCAACTCGCAGGAGCGTCACTCAACGCACCTGCTCCACCGCCCTTCTCCAGCCAGACTCTGCTCTGCCCGCGCTCCATACAAATAATATTTACAAAACAAACCAATTATACATCGACATATATATATATATATATATATGTATATATATATATATATATATATATATATATATATATATATATATATATATATATATATAAATTGTAAAACAATTACAATACATAAAGACACAGAAATGTCATTTCTTCAGGTAACAAAATAGGGAAAAAATTTATAGTACAATAGATGGAAATAGGAGGATATGCATTTCGGCGTTACAAAACCAGTAACGAACAACATAGAAACCGAAAAGAAATCTTAGTAGTTTGATATCCTAATTTGGCTGGATCACTGGTGGTTCCTAGTGATCTCCATGTGAGCTGGTCCCTTATCAGTATGCAGCTAAATGACGATTACTGGTCGGGCGGAACATTCTGTGACGTGGCAAAGAATACAGATCATCTTTCTTTATATGATAGTTTCTAGGGACGTGTAAAGTTATGTTACTACAGTAAGCGATTTGTGTATCAAAAGACGTTTTGTTGAACGACGAAGAAGATATACCATACGTATTCAAAAGCACAAATGAGAAAACTTATTCTTGGGAAGACGCCGACTGAGTTTCACTCTACTTCTCAGTTATAAAAAAGTTGTGTTACATAATGTTTTAGGAGCTGACACTGGACTGAGAATTTACTAGAGAAGATACTGCTCATGTAGTTGTTCACACAAGAGAGCTGAGAGCAGAACACTCAATTCGGGATGAATTCTCTCTCGGAAAATTATGTAAATAGTCGTTAACATTTTCGAGTGCTTTCGAAATTCGTCATGAAGTCCAATGGCACACAGAAAGAAAATATAATTAGTAAATGTGGAATGAACGAAGATATGTTTACTTCATGTCATGGGTGAACGTAGACGCCATACGAGTAAACTAAAATCAGTTGCCAATGTTAGCATACAATTCCGATACTGTTAGTATATGGTAACTGTCACACATTCCTATAATTACTGTGTACACGGGTAAATGATTTGATTTGATAAGAACTAATAATCACGTGTGGTTGAATTTGGTGAGTAGGAAGGAAAGCAGAGGTACATTTGATGTAGAATAAAATAAAGTTGCTAACTTCCTGTTGTTGTTGTTGTGGTCTTCAGTCCTGAGACTGGTTTGATGCAGCTCTCCATGCTACTCTATCCTGTGCAAGCTTTTTCATCTCCCAGTACCTACTGCAACCTACATCCTTCTGAATCTGCTTAGTGTATTCATCTCTTGGTCTCCCTCTACGATTTTTACCCTCCACACTGCCCTCCAATACTAAATTGGTGATCCCTTGATGCCTCAGTACATGTCCTACCAACCGATCCCTTCTTCTGGTCAAGTTGTGCCACAAACTTCTCTTCTCCCCAATCCTATTCAATACTTCCTCATTAGTTATGTGATCTACCCATCTAATCTTCAGCATTCTTCTGTAGCACCACATTTCGAAAGCTTCTATTCTCTTCTTGTCCAAACTATTTATCGTCCATGTTTCACTTCCATACATGGCTACACTCCATACGAATACTTTCAGAAATGACTTCCTGACACTTAAATCAATACTGGATGTTAACAAATTTCTCTTCTTCAGAAACGCTTTCCTTGCCATTGCCAGCCTACATTTTATATCCTCTCTACTTCGACCATCATCAGTTATTTTGCTCCCCAAATAGCAAAACTCCTTTACTACTTTAAGTGCCTCATTTCCTAATCTAATTCCCCCACTTAATTAGACTACATTCCATTATCCTTGTTTTGCTTTTGTTGATGTTCATCTTATATCCTCCTTTCAAGACACTGTCCATTCCATTCAACTGCTCTTCCAAGTCCTTTGCTGTCTCTGACAGAATTACAATGTCATCGGCGAACCTCAAAGTTTTTATTTCTTCTCCATGAATTTTAATACCTACTCCGAATTTTTCTTTTGTTTCCTTTACTGCTTGCTCAATATACAGATTGAACAACATCGGGGAGAGGCTACAACCCTGTCTTACTCCCTTCCCAACCACTGCTTCCCTTTCATGTCCCTCGACTCTTATAACTGCCATCTGGTTTCTGTACAAATTGTAAATAGCCTTTCGCTCCCTGTATTTTACCCCTGCCACCTTTAGAATTTGAAAGAGAGTATTCCAGTCAACATTGTCAAAAGCTTTCTCTAAGTCTACAAATGCTAGAAACGTAGGTTTTCCTTTCCTTAATCTTTCTTCTAAGATAAGTCGTAAGGTCAGTACTGCCTCACGTGTTCCAGTGTTTCTACGGAATCCAAACTGATCTTCCCCGAGGTTGGCTTCTACTAGTTTTTCCATTCGTCTGTAAAGAATTCGTGTTAGTATTTTGCAGCTGTGACTTGTTAAGCTGATAGTTCGGTAATTTTCACATCTGTCAACACCTGCTTTCTTTGGGATTGGAATTATTATATTCTTCTTGAAGTCTGAGGGTATTTCGCCTGTTTCATACATCTTGCTCACCAGATGGTAGAGTTTTGTCAGGACTGGCTCTCCCACGGCCGTCAGTAATTCCAATGGAATATTGTCTACTCCGGGGGCCTTGTTTCGACTCAGGTCTTTCAGTGCCCTGTCAAACTCTTCACGCAGTATCGTATCTCCCATTTCATCTTCATCTACATCCTCTTCCATTTCCATAATATTGTCCTCAAGTACATCGCCCTTGTATAGACCCTCTATATACTCCTTCCACCTTTCTGCTTTCCCTTCTTTGCTTAGAACTGGGTTTCCATCTGAGCTCTTGATATTCATAAAAGTCGTTCTCTTATCTCCAAAGGTCTCTTTAATTTTCCTGTAGGCGGTATCTATCTTACCCCTAGTGAGATAGGCCTCTACATTCTTACAATTGTCCTCTAGCCATCCCTGCTTAGCCATTTTGCACTTCCTGTCGATCTCATTTTTGAGACGTTTGTATTCCTTTTTGCCTGTTTCACTTACTGCATTTTTATACTTTCTCCTTTCATCAATTAAATTCAATATTTCTTCTGTTACCCAAGGATTTCTACGAGCCCTCGTCTTTTTACCCACTTGATCCTCTGCTGCCTTCACTACTTCATCCCTCAAAGCTACCCATTCTTCTTCTACTGTATTTATTTCCCCCATTCCTGTCAATTGCTCCCTTATGCTCTCCCTGAATCTCTGTACAACCTCTGGTTCTTTTAGTTTATCCAGGTCCCATCTCCTTAAATTCCCACCTTTTTGCAGTTTCTTCAGTTTTAATCTACAGGTCATAACCAATAGATTGTGGTCAGAGTCCACATCTGCCCCTGGAAATGTCTTACAATTTAAAACCTGGTTCCTAAATCTCTGTCTTACCATTACATAATCTATCTGATACCTTTTAGTATCTCCAGGGTTCTTCCATGTATACAACCTTCTTTCATGATTCTTAAACCAAGTGTTAGTTATGATTATGTTGTGCTCTGTGCAAAATTCGACCAGGCGGCTTCCTCTTTCATTTCTGTCCCCCAATCCATATTCACCTACTATGTTTCCTTCTCTCCCTTTTCCTACACATGAATTCCAGTCACCCATGACTATTAAATTTTCGTCTCCCTTCACAATCTGAATAATTTCTTTTATTTTATCATACATTTCTTCAATTTCTTCGTCATCTGCAGAGCTAGTTGGCATATAAACTTGTACTACTGTAGTAGGCGTGGGCTTCGTATCTATCTTGGCCACAATAATGCGTTCACTATGCTGTTTGTAGTAGCTTACCCGCATTCCTATTTTCCTATTCATTATTAAACCTACTCCTGCATTACCCCTATTTGATTTTGTGTTTATAACCCTGTAGTCACCTGACCAGAAGTCTTGTTCCTCCTGCCACCGAACTTCACTAATTCCCACTATATCTAACTTCAACCTATCCATTTCCCTTTTTAAATTTTCTAACCTACCTGCCCGATTAAGGGATCTGACATTCCACGCTCCGATCCGTAGAACGCCAGTTTTCTTTCTCCTGATAACGACATCCTCTTGAGTAGTCCCCGCCCGGAGATCCGAATGGGGGACTATTTTACCTCCGGAATATTTTACCCAAGAGGACGCCATCATCATGTAATCATACTGTAAAGCTGCATGCCCTCGGGAAAAATTACGGCTGTAGTTTCCCCTTGCTTTCTGCCGTTCGCAGTACCAGCACAGCAAGGCCGTTTTGGTTATTGTTACAAGGCCAGATCAGTCAATCATCCAGACTGTTGCCCTTGCAACTACTGAAAAGGCTGCTGCCCCTCTTCAGGAACCACACGTTTGTCTGGCCTCTCAACAGATACCCCTCCGTTGTGGTTGCACCTACGGTACGGCTATCTGTATCGCTGAGGCACGCAAGCCTCCCCACCAACGGCAAGGTCCATGGTTCATGGGGGGGCTAACTTCCTAACACTGGATAACTATACTGGTTCTCTGAACTGTCTAGAGGCTCTTGGAATCTTGGAGTATCTGTAGAGAAAACGTTAGGCCAAAGTCCGAGGGGATTACAAAGCTTTCCAATGAAATAAAACATTCCTCCTTCCCCTCTCACTCCTACCATTCTCCGCTAATAACCCACGACCGCTCATGTACACACCTAATTCTCAATTTTGAAATGAAAATAGATCATTCTGGACCATTAACTTAGTGCAAACGAATTTCAATTACACTGGGAAACGGTGTGATTACGATATTCCCATCATGTTAGTGTAAATGAATCGGGAGTAATCCAAGTTCAGCACTTTTTGAGATAGCAATCAGACTGTCAGAGATTAGTATTTTAGGCTTTATAAAATAACATAGGGAGGTGGCTGAATTCATAGGCACAGCATATCTTTCGCACAGTGAAGCTGAAGTAACACGTTAGAGGTTCCCAAAACATGTTAAAAAGGCCATTTTCAAGTACGAGGTAACAGGCGCCAAAATGCTCCTAAAAAACCTTCGATGGCTTTGTGAGACGTCTAACAATGATAGGGTGAAAATATCTGAAAATCCCCCAATGGTGCATGATGAACACCTCCTAGTAAAAAGCACATAGGGTGATCAACTCCTGTTTGTGATAATGAATCTCCATGGTTTGTATCTACGCAAACATTAGTGGATCTGCTCTAGTAACCGCCAGAGTTAGCACATTCGTGCATCATGAACACTTCCCAGTAAAACGCACATAAGGTGACTCGGAGGTACATAAATCACAACATCTTTCTCCTAGTAATTACTAGAGCCGCACATTTACTGTGTTATGAACTGTTCTCTGTAAAGATGCAGAGAGAGAGGCTAAAGATGGCGATGGCGATATTTTTTAGTGCTCTGTTTGACACTAATTAACTGGGTGGTTTCCGCATAAAATCAAGGAGTTCACTTCTTATTTTCTGATTTCTTATATATGTTCTTGTATTGACAGAGGTGGAATGGTTTGCAAACAGACATTTGAGCTCATGGCCATATCTGAAAGTTCACACTAACGGGAGAGGTCGCCCGAAACCGGAAACAGGAATCGTCACCGAATCAGCTTCACGTATGTTAGTTGGTGAAAAGGTTACGTTCTGCTTCGATACGGATTGAAAAGAAACTCACAGCTTATCAAAATGAAAGTGAGTGTACACCTCCAAGCTACAATAATGTCTGGAGTTGTGGGATTCCTCTAGACGCGCGCTTATCAGCTTTACGTGACAAATGTACTGAGAACACGGAAATTTTGTGGAAACTATATCTCGAGAAGATAATGCTAATAAAGGGGCAAATTACGAGATAACATTATCAGGAGAAACATTACACTGATACCAATAGTTACGTCTAAGTATTTTTAATTTGTCTTTACTGGTGACATTGTGACCTATCAGCACAAGATATAGTCTTGCGAAACGGGATTATTTTTTTAACACCCTGTATTTTATGAAATGCAAGCTTCCTTAGCAAATTTGCACTGATGAAATCTTTTCAGGTTGTCAGCTGAGTCATGTTGCAACGAGTTTGCTGCTCGTCATCTACAGGTGACGAGATATCGCGGGCCGTTGGTAGACTTTCCGGAGGGGTGGAGAGGGGCGTGGGCATCGTGTCCCTTCTACCGCCTCCGCCTCTTTCACAACAGAGCGTTCCTGAAGTATTTTAACGTCACATACTACGCGGATCTCTATTGGAACACCTGTCCGGAATGATAATATCATCGTGTACTCTTATATCTACTGCCTTTTTGATGACCTAATCCCGTAACCCGTTGCTGCCGCGTAGGATGACATGGTAGGATGTTCCGCCTCCAGGAAGAAGACACACACGGGCCTTTATCTAACCGGCAACAGCTGCCACTACTCAGCCCAACGCAAATTTGTGTTCGCCACCCTTGTATACAGAGCGCGAGCCGTATGCGACAAGGAAAGTCTGGCTACTGAGCTACAACACCTGAGTGAAACCTTTCGCAAGAACGGCTACTCGGAAACAGAAATACGGCGCTCTCTCCAGCCGAGAAAGGAAACAGTCCAGAAGAAGAACACAAGCACATACCTTCCGTATGCAAGACTGTCCACAGACAACATTACACGATAATGGAGAAGCAAAACTTAAAAGTAAAATTCCGCTCGACGGTTAAAATGAAGAGTAATCTGTTGTGAAACACCTGCTAGGACTATGGACACCGGCGTCTACAGGGTGACCTGTGAGCGTGGCCTGCAGTTTATTGGCCTCATGCAGTGGTGCATCTGGCAGCAGTGCTCAGAACATGACGGGAGGTGTCGTGCCGTAACAACAGAGTCTGGAATTAAGTACTGAAAGAGGCAGTGGAGATAAGAGTATATGACGATCTTGCCAACTGGGACAATTGTTTCTAACTGAGTTCTGTGTGGGATGTGGATGTAACGAAAGTATGTAAGGCAAGCCCTAATGTGAGGTTAGCGGAGGCAATGGGATGAATAGACAGGCGTCAACAGGACGCTACGCCCGTGGTCCCCTTCTTCCCACCACAGACACTGAATTCTCGGCAGCTGTACCTGCGGTCCAGCGCCTGTAAAGGAATGAACTGGACACTAACCTGATACTTCACCCGAACATGACGAGTCTGAAACTCTTCGAAACCTTGTTACAACACGACGCCACAATTCAGCTGATAACCAGAGATTATTTCACACTGGATTTAATTACATTAATACACTTGTCTAGAGTGGATCTATTTTTATGTTTCCATAATGCCATTTTTAGTACTACGGTTCGCATCATTTAGGGAGGCGGCACAATTTGAAGCCGTTCTGAGCATCCCCATCCATTAATCGCTAGTATCTAATAAAATTCATTCTTTTTCCACAACTGCATCTACTAAGTACTCCGAAAGCCAGTGTTCGGTGCGGTTTCACTGAAAAACTGTTAGTAATTTCCTTTTCCGTTCCACTTGCAAATACAGCGAAGGAAAAACGACTGTCTATATGCCTCCATATGAGCCCTAATGTCTCGCATCTTGTCTTCGTGGTCCTTAGGTGCATTGTATGTTGGTGACCGTAGAATCATTTTGCAGTCAGCTTCAAATGCCGCTTCTCTAAATTTTCTCAATAGTATTCCTCTCCGTAGCACTTGCATGTTGTTCGAACGCGCCATAACAAATCGAGCAGCCAGCCTCTAAATCGCCTCATGTCTCCCTTTAATCTGACCTCGTGCGGATCAGAGACACTCGAGCAGTACTCAAGAATAGGTCCCACCAACGCCCTAAATGCGTGCTCCTTTACAAATGAACAACTCTTTCCTAAAATTGTCCCAATAAACCAAAGTTGACCATTCACCTTCCCTAGCACAGTCCTTACATGCTTGTTCCATTTCATAGCCCTCTGCAACGTTTACTAAGTCACGGCTGGAAAATACTAACTGGAATTCTTTACAGACGAATGGAAAAACTGGTAGAAGCCGACTTCGCGGAAGATCAGTTTGGATTCCGTAAAAATACTGGAACACACCCTGAGGCAATACTGACCCTACGAATTATCTTAGAAGATAGATTAAGGAAAGGCAAACCTACGTTTCCAGCATTTGTAGACTTGGAAAAAGCTTTTGACAATGTTGACTGGAATACTCTCTTTCAAATTCTGAAGGTGGCAGGGGTAAAATACAGGAAGCGAAAGGCTATTTACAATTTGTACAGCAACCAAATGGCAGTTATAAGATTCGAAAGGGAAGCAGTGGTTGGGAATGGAGTGAGACAGGGTTGCAGCCTCTCCCCGATGTTATTCAATCTGTATGTTGAGCAAGCAGTAAAGGAAACAAAAGAAAAACTTGGAGTAGGCATTAAAATCCATGGAGAAGAAATAAAAACTTTGAGGTTCATCGATGACATTGTGATTCGGTCAGAGACAGCAAAGGGCTTGGAAGAGCAGTTAAACAGAATGGACAGTGTCTCGAAATGAGGATACAAGATGTACATCAACCAAAGCAAAACGAGGATAATGGAATGTAGTCAGATTAAGTCGGGTGATGCGGAGGGAATTAGATTAGGAAATGAGACACTTAAAGTAGTAATTGTTTTGCTATTTAGGGAGCAAAATAATTGATGATGGTCGAAGTAGAGAGGATATAAAATGTAGACTGGCAATGCCAAGGAAAGCGTTTCTGAAGGAGAGAAATTTATTAACATCGAATGTAGAATTAAGTGTTAGGAAGACTTTTCTGAAAGTATTTGTATGGACTGTAGCCATGTATGGAAGTGAAACATGGACGATAAATAGTTTGGACAAGAAGAGAATAGAAGCTTTCGAAATGTGGTGCTACAGAAGAATGCTGAAGATTAGACGGGTAGATCACATAACTAACGAGGAGGTATTGAATAAAGTTGGGGAGAAGAGGAGTTTGTGGTACAACTTGACTAGAAGAAGGGATCGCTTGGTAGGACATGCTCTGAGGCATCAAGGGATCACCAATTTAGTGTTGGAGGGCAGCGTGGAGGGTAAAAACCGTAGAGGAAGACCAAGAGATGAATACACTGAGCAGATTCAGAAGGATGTAGGTTGCAGTAGGTACTGGGAGATGAAGAAGCTTGGACGGAGAGCTGCATAATACCAATCTTTGGACTGAAGACCACAACAACAACAACTGCAGCGTTATGCCTGCATATTTAATCGAATCGATTGCGTCAGTTCGCACACTACTAATGTTGTATCCGAACATTAGGGGTTTGTTTTTCCTAATCATCCACATCAACTTAACTTTTTCTAGATTTAGAGATAGCTGCCATTCATCACACCAACTAGATATTTCATCTAAGTCATCCTGTAGCCTGCTACAGTCACTCCACGACGACACCTCCCCATACAGCTCATCACCATCAACAAACCATCGCAGACTGCTGCTTAACCTGTCCTCCAAATCGTTTCCGAGTATGTTTACAGAGAACAACTTCCCTGGGGGCTTTCCTGACGATACCCTTGTCTCTGACTCGCCATCGAGGACAACGTGCTGGATTCTATAAGTTAAGAAGTATTCGAGCCACTCACACATCTATGAACGTGTTCCATATGCTCGTACATTCCTTTACAGCCTGCAGTGAAGCACCGTGTCAAACGCTTTCCGGAAATCTAGGAATACGGTTTCTGCAGTTGCCCTTCATCCATAGTTCGCAGTACATTATATGAGAAAAGGCCGCGAGTTACAACTATATGGCGAAAATCTCTCTCCTGCATCCTACATTTCTTCCTACCATAATTATTATTTTTCGGTATATCGATTGTGGACCACGAACAGCGACTGTGATTTAAATTGTCGTTTATCTGGTAATAAATATGCAACCAGTAAAAACATTCTTTGTAAGGACATCGAATGTTTACACCCTGTGAGCCAGTGTAAAACCAAGTGCAGCTACACACTGTGTTTGTTTGTGTACATAGCTTAACAGTGCACGTTATAAGAAGCAATGTGATGTGAATACCACAAGACAGTCCACTGTAAGTACCTGAAACGTAAAAAACTTTAGGATTCGTAAATGTTTCGTCACCGATTACTAAATTTCCGTCATTTCCGCCATCAGCACCAGCATCACATCTAGCTTCACTTGGTCCTCAACAAAATGTTCTTGTAACATCTCCACCTGATGATGAGCCTGCAGTGGCTCGAAAACATGTTCATGGTTGAATGAATCGTAAAAATGCATATTTTTTACCAGATAAACGCCAATAATTATTTGTTATTCATAGTGATTTACCATTAGCAACAGTCAAATACACGGACAGACAGACATTATAAAATTACACGTTTAAAAAAAATTTTCTATGCAGTAGAAGAGGTTGTCAAGCAGATATAATGATTTATTTTGTTGTATATTACATTTTTACTTATAATACAGTCCAGTTCGCACTAAAATTACAATTACTGAAACTAGTTTCATGACCTTGTCGTTAGATAATTGTGTTTTTAGGAAAATTGTACTTGACATCTTCACAAAGCTGCATCATCTGTTCTCGCCTACAGACGTGTAGCAGAAGCTGTGGAACAACGGACGAAACGTCATCAACATCTCTCATGCAGACGACCGACTGTAATCTGTTATAAAATTCATTATTCTCTTTACATATGTGAATGTATAATACGATACAAAATGAAATTTATTGTTATCCGCAGCAACACGGTCTGGGAAGGCGGACGTTGTGTGCCCGCTCTTTGCCACCACGTCTAGGCAAACCACATCCCCTCCACTCTTCCCTATCGTTCCGCCTCGCTGAGCCATCCTACATGACGCGGACTATAGGAAAGCCATCGGCACGCGGACCGTGCTGTCGAACGTCAACGTTGAGGGTGCTAAGTTCAACGTGCTACTGAACGCTCAGAAATGTTGCGACTTCTGCATACGGTACGTGGGCCCCAACGTGGTATACGCGATCACAACGCACTCCAGCGGCAGTTGCGGTATGTTTCTAGTTCGTTAATCACACTATTTACTAAACGGGTGCGCGTAAAATCCCCACGTTAGCTCTTTTAAAACGCACATTTCCTCCGTCGTCCACGAAAAGGAAAGTACCATGCCCAGTCAATAAGGACACAGGCTTATAAAAGTTCCATTACAAACAGTATGATACAAATTTGCAATATTTCTCCACATAAGATAAACATTCTTTCATGATTCACACATTTTTGTAAAACCCCAAGGTCTGTCTTACTTCATCACTGTTCCTACCCAGTGGCAAAATCTTTGCAATATGTGAATTATGGAGCGTAAAAGAAAAAGGAGCAAAATATATTTATACAAGTAGTGCAAGCTGTCATGTAGATTAAGCCAATCGAACAAACTCACCCCTCGAAAAAAGATGAACTTATATTTACATAAAATCAAATATTATAGTATATACTTACATAAAACTAATAAGAACCTAACAAAAATCAAATGTTGGGAAAAAAATTCGAATGTTCTCGAACGCGAACCAACACCCCAGGTTTCAATTTTTATACGGATTAGTGACGTCACTCTCTATACTTTTTTTATCGTTTTGTTTGGGCGTTGCGGACGTCACATGCAATCGTTCAAGTTCGTTTCTTGATCCTTCCACTCAGTTTTTTTATTATAGAGGCCAACCAGCTCTCTGACCGAACACGCTGAGCTACCGGGCCGGCATGTTAAACCTACAACACACTGCTAATAACCAATCATAGCATATTACCATTTGCTGAGAACTTTTATTGTAGATATGTTACTGATCGAAATTTAATTATAACAAATTGTACCAAGAACAATGGATTTTGGGTGGATCTGCAGCATGTCGCTGCCATCAAATAGCATACTCTCATAATACACAAGGTAAAATAATTATTTTCCCACGAATATGATGTATTTAACTATTTTATTTTAACGAACCACACAGTCAACAACGGGTTCTCCAGTGATTCTCAATTTGCTGGTGCTCAGAAACGGCATATAAACGTATAGGCTTGAAATGAATGCCAATACGGCGCCTCACAACTCTGTGCTGAAGAGAGATGGCATGCATGTGACGTAGGTAGCGTTGTGCCATCTCACTGGTCAACTCTCAGACGCACACTCAAAATATCTGACATGCTAGATATTGCTCTGCACGGTCGGGAAGACTCTCGAACGTGCTGTTCCACGCTATGACGTCAGAAACTCGGCACGCTCAACGTTCAACGTTCTGATACACGGCTTAACGGTTGTCTTTTTACGGAAAATGTAATACACCACTGGCCATTAATATTGCTACACCAAGAAGAAATGCAGATGATAAACGGGTATTCACTGGACAAATATATAATACTAGAACTGACATATGATTATATTTTCACGCAATTTGGGTGCATAGATCCTGAGAAATCAGTACCCTGAACAACCACCTCTGGCCATAATAACGGCTTTGATACGCCTGGGCATTGAGGCAAACAGAGCTTGGATGGCGTGTACAGGTACAGCTGTCCACGCAGCTTCAACACGATACCACAGTTCATCAAGAGTAGTGACTGGCATATTGTGACGAGACAGTTGCTCGGCCACCATTGACCAGACGTGTTCAATTGGTGAGAGATCTGGAGAATGTGCTGGCCAGGGCAGCAGTCGAACCTTTTCTGTATCCAGAAAGGTCCGTACAGGACCTGCAACATGCGCTCGTACATTATCCTGCTGAAATGTAGGGTTTCGCAGGGATCGAATGAAGGGTAGAGCCACGGGTCGTAACACATCTGAAATGTAACGTCCACTGTTCAATGTGACGTCAGTGCGAGCAAGAGGTGATCGAGAGGTGTAACCAATGGCACCCCATACCATCACACCGGGTGATACGCCAGTATGGCGATGACGAATACACGCTTCCAATGTGCGTTTACCGCGATGTCGCCAAACACGGATTCGCCCATCATGATGCTGTAACCGAAGCCTGGATTCATCTGAAAAAATGTTTTGCCACTCGTGCAGCCAGGTTCGTCGTCGAGTACACCATCGCAGGCGCTCCTCTCTATGATGCAGCGTCAAGGGTAACCGCAGCCATGGTCTCTGAGCTGATAGTGCATGCTGCTGCAAACTTCGTCGAACTGTTCGTGCAGATGGTTATTGTCTTGCAAACGTCCCCATCTGTTGACTCAGGGATCCGTTACAGCCATGTGGATAAGATGCCTGTCATCTCGACTGCTAGTAATACGAGGCCGTTGGGATCCAGCACGTCGTTCCGTATTACCCCCCTGAACTCACCGATTTCATATACTGCTAACAGTCATTGGATCTCGACCAACGCGAGCAGCAACGTCGCGATACGATAAACGGCAATCGCGATAGGCTACAATCCGACCTTTATCAAAGTGATGGCACGCATTTCTCCTCCTTACAGAGGCATCACAACAACGTTTCACCGGGCAACGCTGGTCAACTGCTGTTTTTGTATGAGAAATCGGTTGGAAACGTTCCTCATGTCAGCACGTTGTAGGTGTCGCCACCGGCGCCAACCTTGTGTGAATGCTCCGAAATGCTAATCATTTGCATATCACAGTATCTTCTTCCTGGCGGCTAAATTTCGCGTCTATGGCACGTCATCTTCGTAGTGTAGCAGTTTTAATGGCCAGTAGTGTATATTCTCCATAGCGTAAGCAGATACGAGGATTCGAAACAAACTGCTGTGACATGAAAACTTATGTAGTCTCCGCAGACGCACGAGTACAGTGAGACACGGCTGCTGCTGTTCGTAACGCGGCGTAGCGTTGATACTGCGGCTTGCTGCGGTGGGCGGCCGGCGCCAGCGGACAGCTGCGGCCGCTGCAGCGCCTGGCTTTTGGCCGTGGCGGGCGGCAGGCGTCATGTCGCAGGTAGGCGTTGTGTATCGGCGCCACCTTGACGGCTGACACGGCCATGCGTCTGCCGCGCCGCCTAACCGGCTGTCGGGCCGGCGGCTCGCATCCGTCACCCACGCACAAGTGCGTGCCGCGAGCCGCGCTCCCGGCCGCTACCGGTCACCTCGTCCACACTCCGCCGTCCAAGACCGCCGTGTCGTGCGTAGATATATTAGCGAATGGTGTAAGTGAAAACGTACAAACCCGAAACAACCCACCAATATTTTCCCAACACAAACGATAACGGTCCGCAGCTCGTGGTCGTGCGGTAGCGTTCTCGCCTCCCGCGCACGGGTTCCCGGGTTCGATTCCCGGCGGCGTCAGGGATTTTCTCGGGCTCGTGATGACTGGGTGTTGTGTGCTGCCCTTAGGTTAGTTAGGTTTAAGTAGTTCTAAGTTCTAGGGGACTGACGACCATAGATGTTAAGTCCCATAGTGCTCAGAGCCATTTGAACAATTTGAACAAACGATAACAGTGTACCACCTGCTATAGTGGAAGGAAACTACAATCTCAATAATTTGTACTTGTTTTGTAAACAAAACTTCTTTTTCCTGCTGCTAGTTACTTGATTTATCCCATACGCGTTTCGCCTTCTCCTGTTCTAAGGCATCATCAGTGGGATCTTTAACGATACAGTTTTGTTAGTTATACCGGGTGATCAAAAAGTCAGTATAAATTAGAAAACTTAATAAACCACGGAATAATGTAGATAAAGAGGTAAAAATTAACACACATGCTTGAAATTAGATGCGGTTTTATAAACAATCCAAAGAAAAGTTCACTAAATGTCCGACAGATGGCGCTGGACAGCAAAACGTCAGTGACAGCTGTAACGTCCACGAGATAAATTTTAGCTACAGTGGGACGAGGGGAAATTATGCCTCTAACAATTATGAATATCATCTATTCAACACATGAAAAAACAGTGAAAACGATGATAAATATTAATTATTTATGTAATATTTTATGATGTAATTGGACATATCGATCTGTATCATACAAAAAAAAAAAAAAAAATGGCTCTGAGCACTATGGGACTTAACATCTGAGGTTATCAGTCCCCTAGAACTTAGAACTACTTAACTAAACTAAGCGCATCGCACACATCCATGCCCGAGGCAGGATTCGAACCTGCGACCGTAGCAGTCACGCGGATCCGGAGTAGAGCGCCTAGAACCGCTCGGCCACCGCGGTCGGCTGTATCATACAAAGACAATGATAATTGTAAATTCCTTTTATGATCTGCATTTGTCTTCATTTGTTTTTACCTTTTGTTGGTTGGCTTTTGTAGGTTGCGGACGCATATCAAACTGAGGTCTGTTAAGAAATTGTAATTATTTGTTAATTATTACTTGAGTATAGAGTTCATTATTATTATAAATATGAGTGAATAATTGTTTTTAACTTTAATTCCTCACTCAATAAGCATTATCTGTGTTAATTATTCTTTACGCTGCTAGGAGCGCAGCCATTGATGATAGCGATTTGTATCGCGTTTTTCGTCTGTATTTTCTTTAGAAAGAAAATCAAATGTTTGCTTGATGAAGTCTAAATAGTGCACAATACGATAGTAAAGTTTAATATGCATTTCAAATACTTATCCTATTTGCTCTCACAATGGAAAGTCTCTACCAATTGTCTGCCGCCATCTTAACAATTATCTCAGCGGCAAATTCAAATTACGCAACTCTGCAGACATAAATGCCGAAGGCAATACAAATGTGTAAAAATAAATGTGCACCGGTGGTCCCGAACTCATTTTAATGAAAATAATTCGAATCAGATTGGTTCTTCAAAAACAGTGCTCATAGCACGATCGTTATAACAAACTTTTCTAGCTGATGTATGGAGCCGAAATTAATTACGCATGAGTTGCGAAGAATATTGTTTCAGGTAACATACGTCAGCGTTGTGCGCGGCTGATATTCGGTGGTTTTAATGATAATTTTGCTGAAGATAACTGTTTCCATCATAATCAATAGTTGTATTGAATCTGTTGTATGAACAGTGATTTAGTGACACTTACAAATTTTACAGACAACACATTAACACAACGTTAACTTGGAGTTCTTTAGCAACATGACCAAATCTTTAGCCGGGAGAAAAGTTATTTAGTAATTACTCAATGTAATAAAATAAGATTATCATTTTCATTTACAAATTAAAAAAATACCAAACCACCGAATAACACAGCGAACGCCACACTACGCTTGACAATCGTGAATAAAAGGAGCTGTAATGAGAGAGAGAATCAGATGCTCCAGCAGTCGCAGCATGTTGACGTTACCTGAAAAGGTGCTTTTAGTGAAGCGGTATTATCAGAATGGGGAATGTGCCAGTTCAGCGTTACGATCCTGTCGCCATAGGAAGGGGATTCGAACGTGTAAAGGTCCGTTGGCAAATGCAGCTGTGACGAGAATGATTTCGAAGTTCGAAGCCACGGGTCGTTTAGACGATAGACCCCGTAGTGGCCGACCGAGCACAAGGGGTAATGCTACTGAGACAGTTCAGGAAGAAATGGAGACCGTAGCGGGTTCGTCTATGCACTGGGAAATCAGAGCTCGTGCAGTCGCACGTCGCACCGGCATTCCATACACTACTGTTTGGTTGGCACTGAGGCGTACCCTCCGATGCTATCCGTACAAAATCCATCGGCATCATGAACTATTACCTGGCGATTTAGTGAATCGGAGGGCATTTGCGGTGTGGGCGTTTCAAAAGATGGCGAAAGATGACGATTGGTTGAGTAACGTGTTGTGGACCGACGAAGCTCATTTCACGCTCCGAGGGTCTGTCAACGCCCACAACTGCAGAATTTGTGCTGCCGAAAATCCTAGAACTGTCGTGGAAATTCCACTGCACGACGAGAAAGTCACGGTATGGGTTGGATTTACCACATCTACCATTATCGGGCCATTTTCCTTCGAGGAAATGCGTGATTCTGGTTTTGTAACTGCTACCGTGACGGGTGGGAGGTACGCCGATATATTACAGAATCGCAACATCCCCAGCCTGGCTGATAAACACCTGCTGCAACGTACGATGTTTATGCAGGATGGTGCTCCATCCCATATTGCTAGATGCGTGGAAGATCTCTTGAGCGTCGTTTGGTGATGATCGTGTTCTCAGCCGCCACTTTCGTCATGCTTGGCCTCCCAGGTCCCCAGACCTCAGTCCGTGCAATTATTGGCTTTGGGGTTACCTGAAGTCGCAAGTGCATCGTGATCGACCGACATCTCTAGGGATGCTGAAAGACAACATCCGACGCCAGTGCCTCAACATAACTCCGGACATGCTTTACAGTGCTGTTCACAACATTATTCCTCGACTACAGCTATTGTTGAGGAATGATGGTGGACAAATTGAGCATTTCCTGTAAAGAACATCATCTTTGTTTTGTCTTGCTTTGTTATGCTAATTATTGCTATTCTGATCGGATGAAGCGCCATCTGTCGGACATTTTTAGAACTTTTGTATTGTTTTGGTTCTAATAAAACCCCACGTCATTCTAAGTATGTGTGTCAATTTGTACCTCTCTATCTACATTATTCCGTGACTTATTCAGTTTTCAAATTTATACTGACTTTTTGATCACCCAGTAGATTATCGAACAGTTCACTTCGCGATTTTTCGTAAAAAAGGAATTACTTACAATTTGCTGATATGCGTTTCCTCACATCTGGTCTGGAGCTCGCACTACCCTTTTTTATCATTACCACACAAACACATATTTGTGTTCTCACGTTCCACACACTGTTCACCATGTTCCTCACTCTTTTTTGTGGTGGACTATTGTTCTTTTGTCACTCGATACAACTATTTCTTCATACACTTCTTTTCACAGCGTAAATATTGCGCCTCATTGCGTGTTGCATCTTCTTTGGTATGTTGAGAGTGAGAAACATGGTGAACAGTGTGTGGAAGGCAAGAACACAAAGATGCACTTATATGGCAGTGGTAAAAGTGGTAGTGCGACTTACAAACCAGATGTGAGGAAACGCAGATCAGCAAATTGGAAGTAATTACTTTTTTTTTAGAAAAAATCGCGAAGTGAGCTGTTTGATAATCTATAATTAACAAAACTGTATCGTTATAGATCCCACTGATGAAGCCTTAGAACAGGAGAAGGCGAAACGCGTATGGGATAAATTAAGTAACTAGCAGCTGGAAAAGGCAATTTTATTTACAAAACAAGTATTTATATGCTTGCTGCGGAAGATGGCCACACAAACAAACTTGTCAATAATAGGTTTTTGTCGTCATTTATAAAGCATGAAACTTTAATCATATTACAGTACATACAATCGAAAACGATGTGCCAGCAAATAACGCCCACCTGCTACAGTGGAAGGAAACTAAAAGGTCGATAATAGGTTTTTGTCGTCATTTATAAAGCATGAAACTTTAGCCATACTACCGTAGTCTGTGCTCTTTCTAAATTACAGTTTTGCCCTTAACGTTCCAGGTGAGGTCTCACAGACCGCTAGCATTTATTGTTACTCTGCTGCTAATGCATAGGTGTGGGGTAGGAGAGCTCTCCGTTACGTAGTTGTTCTTTCCCGAAGCTGCCGTGTTTCCCTTTGTCAGTAGCCACGTGAAAGTGATGGGGACCTATACTGTTACTGCTTCTTTCTTGCTAGCGGTCTCTGAGACGTAGCCGAGACTTTGTGTTGTGAATTCAATAGCCAGGTCTCTGTCCACTGTTTGTATTGCGGACCCTCACTTTGAGAATACTCGTTTAAAATGGTTTGAGGGGAGTTTAGGAAGTGATGATGGATCAGACAGTGACAACGGAACTGAAAGTGAACGTAACTCAGAATAGGAACAGTAATGAAGTGAAGACAAATTTATTTTGCCACCTGTGAGTTCCTTGAATGAAACAACTGGTCAAAGTGTAGGGATTCAGTCTTTAGATAAAGGTTCTCCTAGAAATGCATTTGGTCGAAACAAATCTTGCTGCTCGTCAGAGCCTCTTCCAACGATGGCCACTGACAGTTTTTCAGCATTTTGAACATAATCGGGGTTTTGCTTTTCACAATACATATAAATGACCTATTAGATAGTGTCGGAAGTTCCATGCGGCTTTTCGCGGATGATGCTGTAGTATACAGAAAAGTTGCAGCATTAGAAAACTGCTGCAAAATGCAGGAAGATCTGCAGCGGATAGGTACTTGGTGCAGGGAGTGGCAACTGACCCTTAACATAGACAAATGTAATGTATTGTATAGAAAGAAGGATCCTTTATTGTATGATTATATGATAGCAGAACAAACACTGGTAGCAGTTACTTCTGTAAAATATCTGGGAGCATGCGTACGGAACGATTTGAAGTGGAATGATCATATAAAATTAATTGTTGGTAAAGTGGGTGCCAGGTTGAGATTCATTGGGAGAATCCTTAGAAAATGTAGTCCATCAACAAAGGAAGTGGGTTACCAAACTCTCGTTCGACCTATACTTGAGTATTGCTCATCAGTGTGGGATCCGTACCAGGTCAGGTTGACAGAGGAGATAGAGAAGATCCAAAGAAGAGCGGCGCGTTTCGTCACAGGGTTATTTGGTAAGCGTGATAGCGTTACGGAGATGTTTAGCGAACTCAAGTGACAGACTCTGCAAGAGAGGCGCGCTGCATCGCGGTGTAGCTTGCTGTCCAGGTTTCGAGAGGGTGCGTTTCTGGATGAGGTATCGAATATATTGCTTCCCCCTACTTATACCTCCCGAGGAGATCACGAATGTAAAATTAGAGAGATTCGAGCACCCACGGAGGCTTTCGGGCAGTCGTTCTTCCCGCGCACCATAAGCGACTGGAACAGGAAAGGGAGGTAATGACAGTGGCACGTAAAGTGCCCTCCGCCACACACCGTTGGGTGGCTTGCGGAGTATAAATGTAGATGTAGAAATGCGTTTGTCCTTTACAGTTCCGCCGCTTTGATATCTGAAGAAACTTTCAGACTTGTTGGTGACATCACAGATAAAAAGCCAGTCAACAGCTTTCACAACTCGTGAACTTTATGCATCCATTAATCGAGTTTTGTGTGTAGAAAAATCAAGAGTAGAACTCGGTGTAGAACGATTGGAAAAACGCAAAACATCTTTCATCTGCCACCTAAGAAAGAAGAGAACGACACCTTACACCTGCCATTGTTGTAAGAAGCCAATCAAACTTGAATTCTCTACAAAAATGTCCACTGTGTGGAAAGAAAACCTCTTAGGAGGAAAGTAAAACCCTGAAAAGTACTAGTATAGTTTTCATTTTTCGAATGTTTATGGGACATTTTTATGTTTTTATTATTGCATGTATAACCTACAGTAAAAACACAGCAAAAAGTAAAACTTAGAGTGAAGGGTATTTGAATTTTCATAGCAGTAATATTATCTTGTAATATTATAGTTCACTTGTGCAGTTTTCTGTTTAGATGAATTTTTTTGTGAAAATGGACATTAAAATTTATTTAAATTTTTTTTGTGTGGTATATTAACTCCTCTTACATAAAAAACTGAACTGTCCCACTGAAATTGCTGAATGCATTTTATGGCTATATAAAAATAGCGGTCTCTCAGACCGTATCTGGGATAGAGCATTACAAAAAAATGACCTGGGAAGCTAAGGGTCAATGAAGTCTTGCAAGAATGGAATGTCTTCGTACATCCATTTTGCGTTAGATGAAGCGACGACAGGTGTTACTATACATGGTGTTTAACAATTCCTATTCCTAGTCCTCAGGCATTGTAGAGAGGGTGTAGAAGATAAAGTTTTGGTAAGGAGCTTATATCATGAAACGTAACCTGTGGATTTAAAGATCGGATCTCTTTCAAATCTCCCGCTTCACGGTACGCGCGCAGCGGAGACAACAGGCTCTGACCTCTGTGTTGTACGGGAGCTTTTGGAATGGGCCCTGTTTCGAGTACACACCGTCGGGTAATCATGAACGTTACTAATGCCGTCCTTTACGAACTCTAGAGTGCGGTTCGTTCGTGGAACACCACACTGAATCCTCCTAGCTGCTTAAGTTCCAGTTCCTCGCAACCTTTATTCTAGGAGGACGAAAATAGTATATGACATCATATTTACAACAGGGACTGGCGAAGGTGCCCTGTTCTCAGTTTGTCTGCGTACCGATTTTCAAACTTATTTTGTATCCGAACGACAGTTTTACAGACATGGTTTCCTTATCAAAACTTTATCTATTAAGCCCCTCTAAAACCCTCAAAGCAGTTCAAAAGGAGTACTGAAACACCCTGTATATTGAAAGCATGAGGGATGACACCTTCATCTGTATTTAGAGATCTTTGTTTGCTACCAACTTCAGTGCTTCACTACACTATCTTCGCGCCCCTGTATAGAATGAACACAAAGTTTGTCGTAACTGTACAAAATGCAGTATCTGTCTATAATTGCTTTTAAAACCTGATCGTACAACAACTCCATTAAGAAAAAACGTTCCAGTTTTCGTATGTAAAAGTGACCAGCCAAGTGTGAAAACCTTCACAAAATACAAGAGCTATACTACATCTCTATGTAATTATTGCACTTAAATGAGAGAGTCTAATACAGTGTTCTGGTGTTACATTTAGACACCATCTTATATAAGGACACGTTTTGCGTAAGCGGTAGCACGTGTTTGCTGTGCGTCGGCAATGGCAGGTGTACGACATATTCTAAGCGCTCAGTTATAAAGTCACCTTTCATTTGTGTAGCGCACGTGTACGGAATTACTCACACCAGTTATTAGTTCGCACATTAGCTTACTTCGGTGAAGTGGGTGTAACATCGTAAATAGCTGTGTGTAATCAGAAACTCGCTTTCAGATTACAGCTGTGTGCCACACTGGAACACGAACCTGGGGTCCAGCGGGCAAGTGCTCTACTAACTGAGCTACCCGAGCACAGCTCACAATCCCTCCTCACGTCTACATCTACACTCAAATTATTACTCTGCAATTCACAATTAAGCACCTGGCAGAGAGTTCATCGAACGGTCTTTAAGCTACTTCTCTACCGCTCCGCTCACGGACAGCGCGCGGGGAAAATGAACACTTCAGTCTTTCCGTGCGTGCTCTGATTTCTCTTATTTTGTTACGATGATCATTTCTCCCTATGTAGGTGAGCGCCAACGAATCATTTCCATACTGTGAGGAGAAAGTTCACCAGAAGTTCCTGCCGCAGCGGAAAACGCCCTTATTTTAATGACTGCAACTGCACTCTCGAAGTTTAACTTCCGACAACACTCGTTAGCATGCAATCTATTTTAGAACAAATCACTGTTTTGCGCTACACTCATACGTTTTATGGTATAGTTAAGCTAAAATTTACATTTCTGTTTTATAATACGAGTACATTGCGATTCCACTGCACATAAGTCACGCGTTTTGCGCCTCACGATCTGAACTGTTTTATGCCACTAACACAAGAGGATGACTGCCCCCGTACCAATACTGACGTAGCCCATGGTCCTTCTGTACCATATTGAACTATCTCACGTACATTGCACGTCTGAAAACTAGCGAAACTGTTTCAACACTTCGCTACGATTTTCACTTCGAATATCAGCGCTATGAAGGGCCATAAAACAGTGACCAGACTGCGAAGACATCGGAGACATCTGCCGGTTGGTACTTAACGACAAAGTTCTTACGACGTCATGAACTTTATACAAGCAACACCACGGGTACAAGCAACAGCAGGGCTCCCCCGTGGGACAGGTGTAGGTGCAACCGCAACTGAGCAGGAGCTATGGAATGGCAAGACTACATGTGGTTACTGAAGAGTGCCAGCAGCTTTGTCACTAATTGCAAGGGCATCAGGCTCGAAGACTGATCTGGCTTTGTGCCGTTAACCTACATGAGTTAGTGTATTGCTACTGCGAACGATTCAGTGTTATATTCTGTATCTGTAATCACGTCTTCAAGGAGCGTACTTTGATACCACTCTGCGGTCATTGTTGACTGCAATGGCCTCCTTACTCAGGTGTGTAGCGTAAAGTGTATGAGAAATTGCAAGCACATTAACAGTAAGACAATGTAAAATAAATAAATTCTAGCAAATAACAACAAAGTAATTTCAGGAATAAATAATAGCCGTCCATTTACTGACCCACGCAGTTCTTTTCATTTAATTTTGCTGAAAGGGAGCAGACTTCAAGCGTATCCATGATGTGACAGAACCGGTAGGTGGAAAGGATAGTCAACTGATTTTCAGGAATATATTACGGCTCAGGACAGGTGCTCGCATTTGTATTCGATTACACTGGTCCTCCGCTCACTCTTAGCCACTAGCACAGTTGCAAGACTCACGGCAGTCCATGCAGGGTTTGGTTGTTTGGGCGGGAGACCAGACAGCGAGGTCATCGGTCTCATCGGATTAGGCAAGGACGGGGAAGGAAGTCGGCCTTGCCCTTTAAAAGGAACCATCCCGGTATTTGCCTGGAGCGATTTAGGGAAATCACGGAAAACCTAAATCCGGATGGCCGGACGCGGGATTGAACCGTCGTCCTCCCGAATGCGAGTCCAGTGTGCTAACCATTCGGTGGCAGTCCATGGAAGTTCGAGCTACGACCTTGAAATAAGTCTTCCGGTGCGCAGAGGCAAGTTTATCAGTGAATCCGCTGTCGGACACTTTGTAGTCAGTATGAGACGCCTCCCAGGCTGAGCTCTGAGGTGAGTTGCTGGTTGCCGGTGCACAATGAAGGCGCAGTACAATAGGCGCGAGTAACGCATTGCCGGATGTCGCAGGGGGTGGCGGGTCGGACCATCAGTCTTGTCGTGGCAGCGGCGCTGATAGCGGCCGATCCATCAGCGGCTGCTCCTTATCGCGCTCATCCATAATCAACGACGCCGCCATTCAAGCTGCAACTTGGGGACAAAGTTCACAGAGGTGGGAGACCTGGCGTGGAATTCTGCCACCTATCTCAGTCAGCACTACGTGGCAATGACACCGTAAGCATTTACGCTGTGTCATCAAATCTTCCAACGAATTAACCTCGGACAGCGCTGAATTCGTAAATTAACTTATATGACTGTGTGATTTTGGTAACTGAGACGAGAGGAACTTGCAACAACTGATACTAAGAGACTACCTCATTTGAATAGATTCCAAATTGGTGTTTTAATAAAAAACAGTTGGGATCGCAATAATATTTTTTTAAATTTTTATTCTGGTTGCCGGTTCGGTCTATAAGTCCATTATCCTATCAGGACTCAAGATGACGTGAGGGGACACGGTATGCAACCGCTGTGTCGTGCTGACTCGTGCTTGTTACACAATGGGCACTATTAGGCGGTGGAAATGGGAAAACTCACTAACATAGGCGGCTCCTACAAAAGGGAGAAGTTATGGTCTTGCGCCTGGGTAATCGCATCTCAGAAATGGTGAAAGTGGTTGGCCTACTATTTTTTTTTTTTTTTTGCATAATGCTGTCATGAGGATGTATGAGACGTGGTTGAAAGATGGTGACACCATGTTGTCGTTGTAGTCTTTAGTCTTGAGACTGTGTTGATGCAGCTCTCCATGCTACTCTATCCTGTGCAAGCTTCTTCATCTCCCAGTACCTGCCGGAACCTACATCCTTCTGCATCTGCTTAGTGTATTCATCTCTTGGTCTCCATCTACGATTTTTACCCTTCACGCTGCCCTTGACCCCTTGATGCCTCAGAACATGTCCTACCAACCCATCCCTTCTTCTAGTCAAGTTGTGCCACAAACTGCTCTTCCCACCGTCCTATTGAATACCTCCTCATTAGTTATGTGATCTACCCATATGATCTTCAGCATTCTTCTATACATCACATTTCTAAAGCTTCTATTCTCTTCTTGTCCAAACTATTTATCGTTCATGTTTCACTTCCATACATGCCTACACTGCATACAAATACTTTCAGAAACGACTTCCTGACACTTAAATCTATACTCGATGATAACAAATTTCTCTTCTTCAGAAACGCTTTCCTTGCCATTGCCAGTCGACATTTTATATCCTCAGTTATTTTGCTCCCCAAATAGCAAAACTGCTTTACTACTTTAAGTGTCTCATTTCCTAATCTAATTCCCTCAGCATCACCCGACGTAATTCGACTACATTCCATTATCCTCTTTTTGCTGTTGATGATGGTCATCTTATATTCTCCTTTCAAGACACTGTCCATTCCATCCAACTGCTCTTCCAAGTCCTTTGCTGCCTCTGACAAAATTACAATGTCGTCGGCGAAACTCAAAGTTTTTATTTCTCCTCCATGTATTTTAATACGTACTCAGAATTTTTCTATTGTTTCCTTTACTGCTTGATCAATATACAGATTGAAGAATATCGGGGGAGGCTACAATCCTGTCTCACTCCCTTCCCAACCTCTGCTTCCCTTTCATACCCCTCGACTCTTATAACTGCCATCTGGTTTCTGTACAAATTGTAAATAGTCTTTCGCTCCCTGTATTTTACCCCTGCTACCTTCAGAATTTGAAAGAGAGAATTCCAGTCAACATTGTCAAAAGCTTTCTCTAAGTCTACAAATGCTAGAAACGTAGGTCTGCCTTTCCTTAATCTATTTTCTAGTATAAGTCGTATGGTCAGTATTGCCTTACGTGTTCTAATATTTCTACGGAATGCAAACTGATCTTCCCCATGATTGGCTTCTACCAATTTTTTCCATTCGTCTGTAAAGAATTCGCGTTAGTATTTAGCAGCTGTGACTTATTAAACTGACTGTTCAGTAATTTTCACATCTGTCAACCCCTGCTTTCTTTGGGATTGGAATTATTATATTCTTCTTGAAGTCTGAGGGAATTTCTCCTGTTTCATACATCTTGCTCAACAGATGGTAGAGTTGTGTCCGGACTGGCTCTGCCAAGGCTGTCAGTAAATCTAAAGGAATGTTGTCTACTCCCGAGGCCTTGTTTCGACTCAGGTCTTTCAGTGCTGTGTCAAACTCTTCACGCAGTATCGTATCTCCCATTTCATCCTCATCTACATCCTCTTCCATTTCCATAACATTGTCCTCAAGTACATCGCCCTTGTATGGACTCTCTGCATACTCCTTCCACCTTTCTGCTTCCCCTTCTTTGCTTAGAACTGCGTTTCCATTTGAGCTCTTGATATTCATATAAGTGGTCCTCTTTTCTCCAAAGGGCTCTTTAATTTTCCTATAGGCAGTATCTATCTTTCCCCTAGTGAGATAAGCCTCTACATTCTTACATTTGTGCTCTAGCCATCCCTGCTTAGCCATTTTGCACTTCCTGTCGATCTCATTTTTGAGACGTTTGTATTCCTTTTTGTCTGCTTCATTTACTGCATTTTTATGTTTTCTTCTTTCATCAATTAGAGTCAATATTTCTTCTGTCACCCAAGGATTTCTACTAGCTCTTTTCATTTTACCTACTTGATCCTCTGCTGCCTTCACTACTTCATTCCTCAAAGATACCCATTCTTCTTCTACTCTATTTCTTTCCCCCATTCTTGTCCATTGTTCCCTTATGCTCTCCCTGAAACTCTGTACAACCTCTGGTTTAGTCAGTTTATCCAGGTCCCATCTCCTTAAATTCCCGCCTTCTTGCAGTTTCTTCAGTTTCAATCTACAGTTCATAACAAATAGATTGTGGTCAGAGTCCACATCTGCCCTTGGAAATGTCTTACAATTTAAAACCTGGTTTCTAAATCTCTGTCTTACCATTATATAAACTATCTGATACCTTCTAGTATCACCAGGCTTCTTCCATGTATACAACCTTCTTTCATAATTCTTGAACCAAGTGTTAGCTATGATTAAGTTATGCTCTGTGCGAAATTCTACCAGACGGCTTCCTCTTTCATTTCTTACCACCAATCCATATTCACATACTACGTTTCCTTTTCTTCCTTTCCCAACTATCGAATTCCAGTCACCCATGACTGTTAAATTTTCGCCTCCCTTCACTATCTGAGTAATTTCTTTTATCTCAACATAAATTTCATCCATTTCTTCATCGTCTGCACAGCTAGTTGGCATATAAACTTGTACTACTGTAATAGGCGTGGGCTTCGTGTCTATCTTGGCCACAATAATGCGTTAACTATGCTCTTTATAGTAGCTTACCCGCACTCCTATTTTTTTTATTCATTATTAAACCTATTCCTGCATTTTGTATTTATAACCCTGTATTCAATGACGAAAAGTCTTGTTCCTCCTGCCACCGAACTTCACTAATTCCCACTATATCTAAACTTAACCTATCCATTTTCCTTTATAAATTTTCTAACCTACCTGCCTGATTAAGGGATCTGACATTCCCACGCTCCGATCAGTAGAGCGCAAGTTTTCCTTCTCCTGATAACGACGTCCTCTTGAGTAGTCCCCGCTCGGAGATCTGAATGGGGGACTATTTTACCCAAGAGGACGCCATCATCATTTAACCGTACAGTAAAGCTGCATGCCCTCGGGAAAAATTACAGCTGTAGTTTCCCCTTTCTTTCAGCCGTTCGCGGTACCAGCACAGCAAGGCCGTTTTGGTTAATGTTACAAGGCCAGATCAGTCAATCATCCAGACCGTTGCCCCTGCAACAGATACCCCTCCGCTGTAGTTGCACCTACTGTACGGCTATCTGTATCCCTGAGGCACGCAAGTCTCCCCACCAACGGCAAGGTCCATGGTTCTTGGGGGGGGGGGGGAGGGGAGGACACCACAAGTAGGCGAAAAGGTCTTAGGGGCCCACGTCTCATCACAAAACGTGTAGAGATCTCTAGGCTGACGGCTACATAAATCATCAACGTAACGCCTAAGGACATAATATTTGTAGGGAAGCTTCTGTATGTGTAGTAACTACTTGCCAAGACAAGAATTTTTCAAATTTGACCCTTAAGGGATCAAATGGCGCCCAGGCGCTCAGGTTAAATTACTTGGAAGGAATGGACCAGGGTTCGCACAAACATCATTCAGCATTTATGAAATATTTATTATAAGAGGTTACAAAGTGCAAACTTCCAACTTTACAATATGCTTCTTTCTGAGTACACTCAACAGCTATTGGCGCTTAATAAATTTAAAACAGACTGAATTAAAAAAAAATTACAATTTAAGAAAAAACTTATTAAGAAATATCGGAATTTACTGTAGTTTTGAGTTTATACAAGCAGCAAAAAAAGGAAAAAAAAACTTCATAGCTAACATGCAGCTTAATTATTCTGATAAAGAGAACGAGCTGGCCCTCTAGAATTATACCATAATTCAGATCTATAAATGGGATCCTGACTAATATGAAATGAAGAACATGGTGGTTAATAAGGACAATTACTTATAAACGCATTTCACTAACTTCCAGCCTCTACATCTGAAAGAATCTTTAATTACGAATACTTTGCCAGAGCCAGATAATAAAACCTTAAAAAATGCAAAATACAAGAAACTGCCAATCACGGCACTTCAAATATTTAAACCTGGTCAGCGCCTGATAATAAAATTCAAGGTAATTTAACAACCTGAGCAATGGCCGTCCACGGCCCTGTAAAACAGTAACACAGTAAAGTGAAACTTTTTTGAAACTCATATTAACTAAAACAAAATGACTTGCACTTACAAACGAATTAAATTTTAGCCTTCAAGCAACACACAGGACCAAGATCGGTTACAATAACGCGCACTTAGGAATAATGTCGGGGAACTACCGTGTCAACAGAATTCGTGCCAAATATAACGACCAACGTAACCAAACCCGAGCCCCATATTGTGCATCATTCTCAGCCGAGCCGATCCGACGTGATGCGCCAACTACACTGTCGCTGTGTGCCTGACCAAGACTCGAACTCGGGACCTTTGCCCTTCACGGGCAAGTGGTCTACCAACTGAGCTATCTAAGCACGACTCACGACCCGTCCTCACAGCTTCAAATCTGCCAGTACTTCGTCTCCTACTCTGGGTAGCTCAGATGGTAGGGCACTTGCCCGCGAAAGGCAAAGGTCCCGTGTTCGAATCTCGGTCCGGCACACAGTTTTAATCTGACAGGGAGTTTCATATCAGCGCACGCTCCGCTGCAGAGTGAAAATCTCGTTCTGGAAACATCCCCCAGGTTGTGGCTAAGCCATTTCTCCGCAATATACCATAGAATTTTCGAAATCTATTAAAAACTGTGGTAAAATTGAGGTAATTAACTATAAAATTTGTGTTTTTCCTAAACATGAAATTTAAAATATAACAGTTCATTCGTTTTTTCATAAATAAAATAAATTCTAGAATTTCATACACCTGTGAGTATAGTATGTATCATATGCAAAATTAATCGAAGAATCTCTCTAACTTACGAAGAAAAGTGTACCTATAGCAACAAATGCAGTCATTAGTAATTGAAAAAATGATGAATTTCACACGTAAAAGTTTATTTTGTTATGTTTTTGAACTTCCACTGCAATAAGTGTGAATCCTGAATCCTTCCTGGTGATGCTGACAAAGTTTTACGAATTTAATTGTAAAAGTATAGACACTGGAAATTAAAATGTCCTGTGATGCCTCTCCTGCTCCAAGTCGGCCCGTTTGACGTCCTACCCTCCCCCCCCCCCCCCCCCCCCCAAGCGATGAATCAAATACTAAGAACAAAGCCATGATACAAGAAGCTAAGGGAAAATAGGCAACAGCAATTTTTATCAAATCAACGTGTGAAAAAGAACACCTAGAAATTGGTCAAATTAACAAGTGAGATAGGCCCCTAACGTGTGAAGGCCCCCCGCAAACGGAGGCCACTGTGTTCTTTACACAATGACAAAGCATTGTCAAACATCAACAGCTAAGGGGTAAATTGGGTATGAAACAGGCATTATAAATGCATCGTCGCTCCTTAGAAGAAAATCAATTACATATCAACGAACGTAAAGAAAGTGCAGTAACGGAACCAGAAAATTCATTCTGCAAACGGTAAAGAACACTGGTTACGAAGTCATATTTCCCTGTATTGATAAAATATTGAAGTGCAAGGTCCTGTGTGTTTGTTTTGTATAGTTTGCAGCTTCTACTGAAAGTTCTTCCTCGTGATCAAAAGACTTAAACAGTCAAATGAAGAGACACGTGGTTTGAAACGTAGAACTCTTAAAGATGAGCTATTCGATAAATGGCATTTTTTTCAGTTGGATTTCTACACAAAACACCTTTCCCAGCCGGCCGGAGTGGCCGTGCGGTTCTAGGCGCTACAGTCTGGAACCGAGCGACCGCTACGTTCGCAGGTTCGAATCAAAAGAGTTCTCCCCCCCCCCCCCCCTTCGAAAGCATTGCCAAACATCAACAGCTAAGGGGTAAATTGGGTATGAGACAGGCATTATAAATGCCTATCTACAGTGATAGCTGCACTGTTGCTCCTTCGACGAGAATCTATTACATGTCAACAAACGTAAAGAAAGTGCAGTAACGGAACCAGAAAATTCACTCTGCAAATGGTAAAGAACACTGGTTACGAAGTCATATTTCGTGTGTAAGTAGGCTGTTTAGGTTTTTATGTTGGTAACGCCACGTAGCGCTCTCTATGAAAATCACTGACTGTGCTGTGTACAGTGTGAGGCTGATTTGCATTGTTGGAATATTTCTATTGTAGTGTTGGGCAGTTAGATGTGAACAATGCGTAGCGTTGCGCAGTTGGAGGTGAGCCGCCAGCAGTGGTGATGTGAGGAGAGAGATGGCAGAGTTTTGAGAGCAGATGCTCTGGACGTGTGTCCGTCAGAGACAGTAAATTTGTAAGACTGGATGTCATGAACTGATATACATATTATGACTTTTGAACACTATTAAGGTAAATACATTCTTTGTTCTCTATCAAAATCTTTCATTTGCTGAGTATGCCTATTAGTAGTTAGTGCCTTCAGTAGTTAGAATCGTTTATTCAGCTGGCAGTATTGGCGCTAGCTGTATTGCAGTAGCTCGAGTAACGAAGATTTTTGTGAGGTAAGTGATTCATGAAAGGTATAGGTTATTGTTAGGGCCATTCTTTTGTAGATTTTATTGAAAGTCAGAATGCGTTGCGCTAAAAATATTGTGTGTCAATTTAGTGTTGATCAGAATAAGTATAGAGCGAAATGTCTGAGTACGTTCAGTTTTGCTCAGCTGTTTGAAAATCAAATAATGTAAGAGGTTTATCAGCACAGTAATTCATAAATTTTTAAAAGGGGATGTTTCACCTGTATCGATAAAATATTGAAGTGTATGGTCCTGCGTGTTTGTTTTGCATAGTTTGGAGCTTCTACTGAAAGTTTTTCCTCGTAATCAAAAGACTTAAACAGTTAAATGAAGAGACACGTGGTTTGAAACGCAGAAATCTTAACAGATTAGCTATTTGATAAATGGCATCCTTTTCAGTTGGATTTCTAGTGTAACCCTACACAAAACGCCTTTCGAAGCTGTCTATCCATGGTACAGCATCCACTATTACTCCAGCAGCCCAGTCGCATAAAGAAACCGACGGTACGGACAGACTCTTTTTCAACTTCTGTTGCGAAGAACGTGCTTATGACTAGTCTACTAATAAACAACACGTGTTCTATACTCTAACGCTTTACTTTGCATACCCTTGAAAATACAGCTGAGCAGAGATGGATGCATAAAGGATAGTCCTTAGCCAAGCTCCTGGATGTCCCCGAATGGGGCCGTTGGCACCGAGGCAGTGCGATCGGAGATTGCGTTCCACCCCCAGTAGCGTGTCTCCCTTTTTTTGCGGCAATCGCTTAGCTGTCTCGCGGCCCCTCCTCCGAGCATCCGATCTCACCACGCTTTCCTCACGGTTCGCAGCTTCGGAAACAAACCCAAGTTGACAAATTTCCCAAAAAATTCCAGCACATGCATCGAGCATTTTTCCGCTCCGGCGAGCAGGTTTGGCCGCCACGTCGCCAACCTCGTGCGTGCTCCTCCGAGCATACTTCCCCCCTCACCGCCCGCACCCATCCCCAACCACGGCACCAGGGCCCCGCTATCTTTCTCCACAACGTCTCCGCACTTTTACTTGCTCCGTTCTTCGCTTCCGCCCGCTTCCGGCGCCGCCGCTGTGCTACTAGGTCAAACGGAGTCGCCGCTTGCTCCCTTTCCTTCCCGTCGCACAAAGAAACAAATGAGGCGGGAGGCAAGCGCACGGAAGGGACAGAAAGAGACGCCGAGATAAATATAATCCGGGAGGCTGCACAGGACCTCAGAGTCGAAATGTTGGTGGGAGTTTGTGGCTACTCTGGCGATGCCGGAGGAATAGCGCTCTTGTGGCCGGGCTCTGAAGATCGGATTTCGTGTAAGCTGTTCGCAGTGATACCACAGCAATCCAAAATATAAAATTTTCGCAAACAAAATTACGGTATAAACATCAGGATTGGTCACATTGAAAGGGTACAGTACCGACCCACATTGAAAATAGATACAACATTCTTCGTTATTCTTGTCAGAACAACATATTTTTTGTAATAATAACTCAATTTCACTTAATACACCGAAGCCGGATACCAGTGTAGGAAAGAATGACAATTTATTTATATAATTGATCACATGTGCACTCCCACAAAATAAATCCCTGCATCCAATTTGGTGAGATCTGCGAAATGAATGAATGTATTGTCGTCTGCTAACCGCAGATAGTGAATGTTCAATATATGATCATCTTTGAGACGGTCCTTTGGTCACCTTTGGTGGAACCAAAGAGATGAAATTTACCTGAGCTTTGAGCGCCTGAAATGTGACTGACCAATGGGTAACATGGTCTTCCCCCATTTCGACAGAGGTGCGAGATGACCTGAAGAACGGCCATGTTTGCAGCACTCTGGCGCTGGATCTTGTGTTGGTAAGACCTGTCTTAGGTGTGCTCCGTAAATACAAAAGAGTGGAGAGAATGGTATGCATGTGGAATACTTAAGAGTAGTTTGGAAAAATAATTTCTCTATTTCAGGAACTTTTGTGGGGAGAATTAAATGTCAGACAGGTAATATTAAGGGGATCATAGTAATCTTCGGAAGTGACCGACGGTCACAATGAAACCACGTGTACTTCCGAGTGCTTAAGTTAAGCTGAATTACTGGCGTGTGTACTTTAAGTTGGAAATATTTAAGAAATGGCATGTGCATGACTTGAAATTAGAGACGAGTACTTCCACGTGGTGAGTACTGTGTGAGTCTCAATCTGTGTATGAGACAAAGGATAAAGAGAAGTACTCGTCCATGGTATCAGTTGAGGACTCGCGTGTGTGACGAATATGTTCTTAATATTACTTTGCGTGTTATGTTTCCGTGTGACTCTTGATTCAAACTATAATACTCTGAGAGTGAAGCAAGGTGAGTCAGCCGTCTATCCAGCAACGCCAGTTGGCTTGCATTGCACAGGAAGACGTGCACATATCCTCCAGAGTTCATAGTAGGAAAGAAAAGCTACGAAGTGGGGCAGTGTCGTGTGAAACTGGGATGAATACGAATTGGAGTGGGAAAGCTGAAAGCGATGTAATTATAACGTTGTGACTATTCCTTGTGTTGTATTCCATGTTGCCAGTGTGGTGTATTTCATGTCATTTAAGAATGTGTGGTTTGCATGGGAGAGCAGCAAGATAGATTCAGAGGCAGTGGGTTATGCATGTTCCTTTTTGTACTGCTCGGTCTGGAGGAAATTTTCGTGATGATGGGTGTGAGAGTCGAAGTGTGAGATATAGCAAAAGATCCACCATCCTATCCTGAAAGTTCACTGTAGTGTTAGAAAATTACGAGACCATAAGATAGAGAATCACCAATGTAAAGCCATGCCCACTGGGCGGAGTTTCTCATGTGCAATTGTTATAGAAAATTTAATGGTGTGTTTAGGTTATAGAATTTATCGGAATGAAAAAGACAGTGAAAAGAAAAAGATTGGTGGCCTTTTACTTCGGATAGTATGTTCTCATGATATCCAGAATTTATAATGTGTGCGCCATTCATATTCAGTGTGATGGCCAAGTGTTGGTCAAAGCCGTTTGGTAAGAAAGAAAATGGGGTATTGCCAGTGTGTAGTGAACAGTCAGAGTTGTGTAAATTACTAATAGTCAGTTTGCGTTATCTGTTTCCGTTGCGTAATATTCAAACAGGAGAATAATTTGTAACTTAATTGTCTGTACTAGAGCTCATGTTACTCGATAAATAAGAATGAACCCACTCGCTTTGCAGACCACTCATCTTGCAGGCCTGACTGCTTGATGCCACACCATGTGCAAGGCATCTGGGTGCCTCTCAACATATAAATGAAATATTTATACCTTTGAAGAACATAAAGCCACATAAAAATATGTATGTTTTTATGGTAGGCATTGTTCGTCGTAGATCTTATACATGAATTATTGTCGGATTCTCTCATTGCTTTCGGAGCACAGCGGCTTAACAGTGTTACTCCAGACGCGATTCATCTTTATTTACAAAGCTTCATCAGTGGTGGTTGTGTAAATGTAGCATACATAACAATGTTCTATATTTTTGATAATTATACACATATGAACAGAAGTTTTCCATCATCCCTTTATTTCACTCTTTGTGGTTCAGAAAGAAAACTTGACCCTGAGTTATGCGAATGTGTCCTCATCACAAAAAAATTAAAAAAATTAAAAATGTGTAACAACAAAACCATTTAGTTATATCCTTCACGGGAGTGCAGTCGGATCACGAAGCCAGCCTGATAAATTTTTAAATTTTTTAAATATGTTTTTATTTTTTTTAATATTTCCGCAGTCCACCTGTCCGTTATCTTCTGGTAAGTAAGCCGTTGCACAAACTCACCGGAACAGAATTCAGACTGCTAGCGACGGCTCTTTTACACACCGGGAATGGCCAAGAGCGGGTGCGCAATAAATCTGTCCTCTAGAGCAAGTGAACATACATCATCTCTGAGTATGAAGCGACGAAATCGATAAATCATTATCAGAAACAACTCTGATGGTTGAATCAAACACCGTTGTTTTTCTTAATATCTGTTGGAAAAGAGTTCCAAATCTTACTTAAAGACAAGCCCTTGTCTCTAGTCACAAGATTTTCAGGTAGTCGAATTTCAACGGATTCCTTTAAAACAGACTCCCAGTAGCGAAACGCAGGGGCAACCTCTTGTCTCTCTTTATAAAACACTTTATGTCCCCCGGTAAGACAGTGCTCTGCCATCGCAGACTTCTCAGGCTGAAACAAACATGTTTGGTGCTGGTGCTCCACACATCGGTCCTCAATGTTAAGAATTTCTTGACCATCATGACACACCAGGCTTCCTCAATCTCAAGTCATCCTTTACTGAACCACAGAGCGCTCTAATCTTGGCTGGCACACAGAAAACACTTTTGAATTCATAACTTTTTAAAATTCTTTCTATTTTCGGAGATATGCTCCCAGCAAAAAGTAGGAAAACCATCGATTTACGTGTATTTTCTAATGGTTCCCGCGAAGGTCCGAACTGTAAACCACGACGGACCTATTTGTCTAAATAGCCATTCTGCTTGAACTCAACCTTAAGATGTTCCAGCTCTCGAGTCAAGTTTTCGGCGTCTCAAATGGCATAAACTCTTCTTGCCAATGTCTGTAGTACTCGCGTACACTGGAACGATGGATGGCAGCTCGATGCTAGCAGGTGACAGGCCGTGTGCGCGGGATTTCGATAAACACTGTGCCCCAGTGTAACATCATCCTTTCTGTAAACCAAGATATCAAGACAGGGAAGCTTTTCATCCCTTTCAATCTTCATCGTGAACTTGATGCTGGGATGATGGTAATTAAAAGGATCTACCAAAAGGTTAAGAGCGTCTCTTCCATGTGGTCAAACAATGAACGTATCGTCGACACATCTCCTAAAACAGCCAGCGCCATGTCTTCAAAAGCTTCCACAAATTGAAACACCCCTTTGAAAAATTAATGAATAACTGTGCTGATAAACCTCTTACGTTATTTGATTTTCAAACAGCTGAGCAAAACTGAACATAATCAGACATTTCTCTCTTTACTTATTCTGCTTATCACTAAATTGACAGACAATATTTTTTTTTTTTTTTTGCGCAACACAATCTGACTTTCTATAATCCCTACAAAAGAATGGCCCCGACTAACAATAACCTATACCTTTCATGAATCATTTACCTCACAAAGATCTTCATTACTCAAACTACTGCGATACTGCGTGCACCAATAGTGCCAGCTGAATAAAAGATTCTAACTACTGAACGCACTAACTAGTGATAGGCATAGAAAATGAATGATTTTGATAGAGAACAAACAATGTATTTACCTTAATAATGTTCAAAAGTCATCATATATATATACCAGTTCTTGATATACAATATTACAGATTTACTCTTTCTGATGTTCTTGATATACAATATTACAAAATTTACTCTTTCTGATGGACACACGTCTTGATCGTCCGCTCTCAAAATTCTGCCGTCTCTCTCCCCACATCCACCACTCCTGGCGGCTCACCTCCAATTGCGCAACGCTACGCGCTGTTCACATCCAACTGCCCAACACTACAATAGCAAATATTCCAACAATGCAAACCAGCCACAGATTTCACACAGCACAGTCAGTGATTTTCTACAGAGCGCTACGTGGTGTTACCAACATAAAAACCTAAACAGCCCACTTACAAAATAACAACGTGATGAAGGGCCCACTACTGACATACACTAGTAAAATGTTATGGAACAAAATACCAAATATATAGTGGGTTGAGATGAAAATTCTAGTAAAAATGTAAGGTGATAGAACAGAGGCCAAGTACAGCAAAGAAAAGCATTTTAAGAGCCGAATATTAAAATATCATTACATAAACCAGAGCATTCAGGAATGTTCCCAAAAGAAGAAAGAATGGGGGACGGCTAACTGATAAAAGAACAAATAATATACAGATCACCCGAGAACACAAACATTTTGTTATGTGCAGATGGTAAACATGTAATTGCTGAATATGTATTATGTAATATGAATGACGCATCGTCTAAGGTAATGGGAACAGTTAGCTTCCGAATTAGCCTGCAACAAAATATGACTTTCTAAAAAAATGGCTCTGGACACTATGGGACTTAACAGCGGAGGTCATCAGTCCCCTAGAACTTAGAACCGCTTAAACCTAACTAACCTAAGGACATCACTCACGTCCATGCCCGAGGCAGGATTCGAACATGCGACCGTAGCGGTCGCCCGGTTCGTGACTGAAGCGCCTAGAACCGCTCGGCCACTCCGGCCGGCTATGGCTTTCTAGCTTGTAACTATTGTAGGAGGGAAATTCTGGTGTCGCAATGTGATAATAAAATCTGCGAAGCCCAACATTCATAGCACTAGACAAAGATAAGAAGCTCTATTGGAATTATCACACTGAGAACACAAACTAAAAATTTTACTTTACTATACGAATTATTTCAATGGCTTTGACAATGAAGGGTGATACCTTATTTGCTGTGCTTACTTTCACATGTGTGCTGTGGTAGATTTTGGACATATTCTGTGTATTCACGAAGAATATTCCTAACCTAGAGCAGGGGTCTCCAAACCAAGGCCCGCGGACCAACACCGGTGCGGGAACACCATCACTCCGGTCCGCAGTGACGGGTCAGGCATTAATGGTATCCAACTAACCGTAATTTTTTTTTATTGCAGTTGAACCTTGCTTATCGAACGCCTCCCTTAATGAGTGATGCAGCGTAGAGGAAAATGTAAGAAACTGACTCGCTTAACGAACGATATCTCGCTTAAAGAGACTTTTTCGTGTTATTTTTTCAGTCTATAATAACCATTTCAGAAACCACATTCTGACCTGGATAGAGCTCTTTACCCACTATAAATGAAATCTAAGCCTCTCGTTCTCCTATAAACTACTACTGTGTGCAGTAGAAGCTCCGACAATGCTTTTTCAGCCAGCTGTAGTACTTACAATATGCCTCGTGCCGATGCTGCAAATTCTCCGCAATGATATAGCAAGAGTTTTCATCACCGGTGCATGGTAAAACTTCCCTTTGCAGTATCTGTTTATGAATTCCAGTTCTGATTTGTCGTAGTTAACGAACAAGAATTCATTAAAGATGTCCATGATGCTACTGCATGATGCAGTAGCTATACACAATACACTTTAATTAACGATAATGCTACGCATCTTTTCCGGCAAATTTTGAACCATAGGCGTGAACAAATATCTGTGGACAACTTTCTTCTAAACTAGGATGTACCTTGCTACAAACAAAAATTACGACACTGTATTATAAATGTCTGACTACCTATTTTTTCGGATTGGAACTCAGTGACCTATTCTATATGGATTCCTGCTGAAAAAGGTGATTCACTTCACGAAAGTTAATTACGAATAAGCTTCAGGGTGAAAATCATGCTCATTAAGTGAAGTTTAAAATTTATTACGCTAATAAATCATAAAAAATACTTACAATAATCAGTTTTTGTTTGACTATCAATTAAGATACATATTAACTAACACAGATGTAATAGAACATTTTAAATGTCATTAATTATATGAGATTTCCCGAAAATTTACCGTACCTAAGTGACGTACGTAGGCAAACCACATAATGAAATTAAGCATTGTAATTATGATTAATGAGATTTATGTAGCCGTAACATCCCACTTACAACTGTTTACATTCGTGGATCAAGTTTACGAGTGGAAATTACCATCAGCGACTTAGATCTGAAAATAGTTTTTGTGTTTCACATTGTAGACCGTTTTTTCACTGAGATAAGTAGTGACGAAAGTGGAAAAAAAGCAACGAGCAAACTTATGCTACTCGTCAAACTATGTGAGTGCAAGATTTGCAAAATTCCAGCAAGCATGACTTTAAATATTTATCGTTAATCATAGCTTCAGCTAAAGGTTTTAACCGCTACACTGTAAATCATTCATGTAGATTTGAATTTCCCCTCAGGGGACTCAGCATTCATTTGCTGGGTACGGGATTGGCGACCCCGGGGTCCCCGAGCTGTGGACTGGTGTGCGCCGCCAGTCCTCTGACACCGTAAAAGCTCTGAGTATGCTTCAGCGACCACGGTGTGGCGCAACGGTGGAACGTTGTGTGTCGCAGGGACCGGGGACCTTGGCTTGATTGCCTGGATCGCGAGGATGGTACATACCTCTATAAAAAAAACCTTCAATCTTAAGGTGTGCTGCGCGCTGATAAGATGCATGGCTGTTGAGGTGGAACAGTCGCTAGCGAGCGACCTCTGAGGAACCTGCCGCACCTCAGTTGTATAAGGCTTACTCAGGCACGCGGGACTCTGTCTGGGCGGACGTTTAGTTCCCTAGCTGCTCGTGGGACGCACATGGCAACCACGTATTTCCCTTCACCACCTTCGCAATCAGTAAAGCGCATGAGGGAGGCTAGTCCTCCAGATATGCAGATAGAACAGAGTAACAGGGCTCATGGAGTCATAAATGACAATGTTTTCATCGTGATTAAGAGGAAGGAGGGCTCATTTGAAAAAGTGTCTCCTTTCTACGTAGATAAAGGTTTAGAAGGACTCGCAGGTACACTGAAATCTATCAAACGCCCGAGGAATGGTACCCTGTTAGTTGAGACTACTAGGGCAAAGCAAGTGGAGCTGCTTCGAAAGTCAACCAAGTTAGGCGAGTATGATATTACTGTCGAGTTGCACAATTCCCTCAACTCCAGTAAAGGCGTCGTCACCTGCCGTGATTTAATGGATATCGAGGTAGAAGAGCTGAAGCAAGAATGGGCAACACAGGGGATTGTAGACGTGGAACAACGGACACGTAGGAATAATGGAGTTGTTGAGAAATCTGCCACCTTCATTGTGACTTTCAATTCGCCTGTCTTACCTGAATACGTTCTGGCTGGTTTCCTCCGACTTAGGGTTAGGCCTTATATACCTAACCCTATGTGATGTTTCAAATGTCAGCGATTTGGCCATACGACAATGAGTTGTGGGGGTGAACCGACCTGCGGTATACGTGGCAAGGCAGCTCATGGAGCTGGGACCAACTGCACACCTCCAGCGTTGTGTATCAACTGCTCTGGGAGCCATCCCGTCTGGAGCAGAGACTGCCCCATCTTTGCGGAGGAAAGAAACATTCAGGAGATCAAGGTGACAAAGAAGCTACCTTATGTGGAAGCCAAAAAAGAGTATAAGGCGACAAAACCCCCTGTCTTTGCCACATCCTATGCTTCCTTGGTACATTAAGGACACATTCCACTCCTCACCTGTGCCCTTAACCACAACTCTACAAGCGGTTGCAGCTCGGATCCTGGCCCAGGTTAATGCCACAGTGTGCTCCTTTTATTTACCACCCGCTGAGCTCATTGACAGTGAAGCCCTCGCCCAGCTCATTGATCAGCTACCCCGTCCCTTTCTCATTTTAGGAGATTTTAATGCTCATCATGCATTATGGGGTTCAAACAAAACCTGCCCCAGAGGCCAGATGATTGAGCAGTTGATCAGGACTCCCGACATCATACTGCTGAACACAGGTCAGGCCACGCATTTTAGCACCGCTTCAGGTTCGTCTTCTGCCATAGACCTCTCTATTTGTTCGCCTGTGCTTGCAGACATTTTTCAGTGGGTCGTAGACGACGACCTTCATGGCAGCGACCATTATCCTATCTGGCTCCATCTGCCAGTTGATATGGGTCGTGTCGAACAGCCGCCGAAATGGTTGTTCCGGAAGGGAAACTGGAGGCTCTACCGGCAGTTGGCTGTTTTGAACAGTGTGAAGGGGTCCAGGATTGGGCGGATCACATTACGGCGGTGATGCACCATGCCGCTGATGTATCCATACCAAAGTCAAAGGGAACACCTGTGAGGAAGCCTGTCCCTTGGTGGAATTACGACTGTCGTACCGCAATCAGAGACAGAAGGGCGGCTTTGAGAAGATTCCATCGGTGCCCCACTGATGCGAATCCGGCAACTTTCCGAATTGCACTGGCACGGACGAGAAGAATCGTTAGGTAGAGTAAACGGCGGTCTTGGCGTGAGTTCCTGAACTCCATCAGTAGGTCCACATCTTCAAGCAAAGTATGGGAAGCCATTAGGAGGATCTCAAGGCGATACTCTCGGCCGCCAATAGCAGCTATACGTGAGCGGGGGTGTCTCCTAACATCTCCAAGAAACATCGCCCGGGGGTTGGCAGAATCATTTCCAACTATTACGGCCGGTTCTAGCCAGGACCCAGAATTTCTTCGCTATTTGGGTACACAGGAGAGGGCTGGTTTTGATTTCCGTTCAAACAACACTGAGGACTACAACCAGTCTTTCTGTTTGTGGGAGTTGGACTCTGCAGTGTCGGTATCTCGAGATACTGCACCTGGTCCAGACCTGATATCGTATAGCATGCTGCAGCAGTTGGATCTGCGGTCAAAGGAAGTCCTCCTTCAACTTTTTAATGAAATTTGGAAGACAGGTGACTTTCCTAGTTCGTGGAAAGAATCGATTTTAATTCCACTTTTAAAACCAGGGAAGGATCGGACCGAACCCAGTAGTCATCGTAGCGTTAGTCTCACGAGCTGCGTAGGAAAGACATTTGAGCGTATGGTCAATAGGCGCCTGGTGTGGGTTCTCGAATCCAGATCCTTACTTACCCGCTGCCAGTGTGGGTTCAGGAGGTATCATTCCACCCTAGATAACCTGATCCTACTCGAAACGGCGATACAAGATGCTTTCCTACGTAAGCAACACCTTATCGGGGTTTTCTTCGACCTGGAGAAGGCGTACGATACTACCTGGAGGTATAACATTTTGCGGCAGCTTTATGAGTGGGCTTTCCGTGGGCGTTTACCCACAGTCCTCAGATCCTTTCTGTCGGACAGGTATTTTAGGTATATGGTTGAGACTGTCCTGTCTGACCGTTTTAAGCAGGAGAACGGTGTCCCTCAAGGAAGTGTCCTCAGTGTGAGAGCTTTCGCAATTGCCATCAATAGTATTGCGTCCACAATACGACGGCCCGTGCAGTGCTCCTTGTTTGTGGACGATTTCTCCATTTTCTGTGCGTCTTCCTCCCTCGCAGCTGCTACACGCCAATTACAGCTGACACTCCTGCGATTGAAGGAATGGTCTAAGACCACAGGCTTTAAATTTTCTTTGGAGAAAACTATTTGTGTAGATTTTAACCGTTCCCGTTCTCTTTTTAATCTCCCTGTTTTAAAACTAGGAGACACTGTTCTCCCCTTTATGGAAAAAGTGAAATATCTCGGGCTTATTTTTGATGAGAAGCTCACATGGTTGCCACACCTAAAGGATCTAAAAGTCCGCTGTTTCAAGGCTTTAAACGTCCTTAAATGCGTCAGTCATAGATCCTGGGGCGCTGACAGGGCACGTCTGCTCCAACTTTATAAGGTCTTTGTGCGACCTCGACTGAAATACGGATGTCAAGCTTATGGCTCTACAAGACCTTCCTACCTTAAAATGTTGAATGTGATTCACCATGAGGGTATTAGGCTTTCAACGGGGGCTTATCGCACGAGTCCAGTTGCTAGTCTATGTGTCGAGGCGGGAGAGCCTCCGCTGTCCATTCGGCGTCTTCTCCTCGTGGTACGGCACGCGTACAGGGCCCAGTCCACTCCTCTTTCATTGGCGTCCAACACTTTTTCCCAGCCGGCACTGGAACGTCTCTTCCGCCAGCGTCCGAAGGCAACAAAGCCGTTTGGCATCCGTGCAAAGGAGAGGCTCGAGGCATTAAGGTCCTCCACCAGGGATGGAGTAGGGGATCTCCCTGGCTACTACAAAGGCCAAGATTACTTCTTGATCTGGCTGCTTACAAGAAGTGTTGTACCCCGGACCACCTTTTTAAAATTACTTACTGAGATTTTAGAACGCCATTCAGATTTTATTACTGTTTACACGGATGGGTCTAAACAGGGGGATTTTATGGGCTGCTCTGCTGTGTTTCCCGATACTGTCCGTAGGATAGGGCTCCCAGAGCAGTTCTCAGTTTACTATGCAGAACTGTTTGCCATTCTGCAAGCATTAGAGCATATGCGCCGACATCATGGCACGAAATTCATTATCTGCTCCGATTCCCAAAGTGCTCTACACGCTCTTGAACATATGTACCCAGCAAATAGGATGGTGCAAGAAGTGCAGGACGCACTCCTGCTCTTGCAACAGGAGGGTAAGGATGTAATTTTCTGCTGGGTTCCAGGGTACATAGGGATTCCTGGAAATGAACTTGCAGATGCGGCTGCCAAGGAGGCTTGCTCCATCCCACCTCCTGCTCGCTGTTCCGTCCCCCTGCAGGCAATAACATCTTTCGTGACTCGGAAGGTCATGCGTTGGTGGGAGGCTCAGTGGCTGGACGTGAGGGATAATAAGTTGCGAACGGTGAAGGATTCTGTCCGACGGTGGCTCACCTCCTTCCGACAACGACGAGCTGAGGAAGTAGCCCTTACACGGCTTAGAATAGGACATTGTCCGGTGACACATGGTTTTCTGTTACGTCGTGAGCAGCCACCAACGTGTCAGACATGTGGGATCAGACATGTGGGATCAGACATGTGGGACACAGCTGTCGATACGACATATTTTAACTGAGTGTGTTTTATATGCGGATTTGAGGGAAGATTTCAGTTTCCCACCAGACCTGCCCTCTCTTTTAACTAATAATGAGGCGAGTGTCGTTAGAGTTTTACGTTTTTGTGTGATGTCTGGACTTCTTCCCAAAATATTGGGATTAATGTGCTGTACAGTGGTTTGGTCACCCATTATTTGTAAGTGGTCACTCAGCCACCGTTAATTATTTTTACCTGTTTTGTACTGCTATTTTATTTTCAGTTTTATCTACCTGTTTTGATGTGCTGTGTCCAATCTTGCAATTTGAACATTACCAATTCTCGCAAAGATCGGCTCTGAATTGATCTTTTGGGAACGGGCGCTGATAACCTCGTTGTTGTGCGCCCTAAAACACTAATCATCATCATCATCGATTTGAATTTCTGCCGCATGAATTTCAATACCGGCGTTAAAAGGATTTTGAAAATTCTTGATTTCGTTTACAATTGTATCAAAATCTGGAAAACAAGACCCAAAATTTATTTTAAGGCATTTAAAGTTTCAAATACGAAATCTACCGAAAATGGGTCTCTCATTGCTGAGAGAATGCGTGGCATTTATTATGGATGAAATATCTTTTGTTCGTTTAAGACTGAAGCAAAGCAATTTAACATGAGTCTACATATCAGGCAGCAGTTGATTTTCTCCTTTTCGGTTGTTGTTCAGAGCACAGAAAATCGCCTCAGAGCTTTTTCAGTTCTCGCGGCATTGAGATTATACAGAGCATGTGATCATATATAACTAATAGCTGACATGGGTGGGTTTGGAACTTCTGACTTTTCATAGCATTTTCCACACAAAGATTCTTGATGTATGATACAATGCACTATTAATTATTTTTATTAATTATTTTTGCTCCACCGTATTTCCTACCGCCTCTGACACGAGAGCACCGACAACTGTATTTTTTCCACACATGTTGTTGCCACCATCAAATGTGATATACTTTAAGTTTTTCCACTCAAGATTATTTTTCTGAACAGTATTTTCTAATCCTTTAAAAATTTCTCCTCCCGTGGCCGTGCCATGGATGCTATAAACGTCATGAAGTCCTTTATACACTTCATAATTTTTTTACCGAGTGAGGTAGTGCAGTGGTTGGCGCACTGGAATCGCTTTCGGTAGAACGACGGTTAAAACCCGCGTCCGGGCATCCTGCTTTAGGTTTTCTGTGATTTCCCTAAATCATTTCAGGCAACTCCCGGAATGGTTCCTTGGAAACAGCACGGCCGATTTCCCTCCCCACCCTTATCTCATCCGACGGGACCGATGACCTCGCTGTCTGGTCACCTCCCCCAAACAAACCAACCATAATTTTTTTTCTTGCTCGAATAAAAATTAACACATGTGTGGAATCTGAAACATCTTTTGATTCATTCAGACCCAAAGAGAACCACTCTAAATGTCGAATATTCTCAGACAGTTAATATATTTTCGACAATATCATTTACTCTTCAAGCCTAATTGAATGCTGGAAAACTGATGATTTTTTAAAAATAAAGAAGCTTTTCCTGGACACATCTCCTTAACTGCTTCTCTGAAGCAATCCTTTATTAATTCGCCATCGTTAAATATTTTTCCATGTTTTTCAACAGTGTGAGCCGCGAGCGGAAACTACCACGAGTTGCTGCTCCTTGTTCAGTATTTAGTGTCAGCTCGTAAAGATTGCAGCAATGATAAACGTCAAGAAAATGTCTAAGCAGCACCGAGGAATTCCCCGCACTACTTGCGTTATTAGATATCAGGAAAATTTAGGCAGATTACAGCTAGATCTCGGCCCTTGGCATTTAGTGGAAGAGCCAGTGTGGCCCTTAGGCTAAAATGTTTGTAAACCCCTGACGTAGAGGATTATAGTCTGAACGAGCTGCGGTTTCAGTTTGCCAAATTTTAATCTGCCGTCCCTGTGGCTATACGTCTCCATTGGATATGCACTGAAGAGCCAAAACACTGTGACCATCTGCTCAATAGCTTGTTTGTCGGTCTTTGGAACGAAATGTACCACCGATTCTGCGTATCAGGGATCCCACGGTTTGTTGGTTGGTTTGTGGAGGTATGTGGCATTACATGTCTACACAAAGTTCATGTAATTCGCGTAAATAGCGGACCGCTGATCTGCGTACGCGGTGATGGCGCTCAGTAGCGACCCAGAGGAGTTCCATGGAATTTACATCAGACGAACCTGGTGGCCGAGATATCCACGTGAGTTCATTATAATTCTCCTCAAACCAGTGTTGCACTGTTCTGAATCCGAGACACGGACAATTTTATCGCAGCAGTCAACGTAGCTTAGACTACTACCACAAACCCTAAGCAAGCGGAGGAGAATGTCTTCCATTACATAATACTGCTGCCACCAGTCTGAGTCCGTGGCGCGCTGCACGTTTCGACCGCCGTTCACTTCGATGACGGCGTTTGTGGACATTAAAAAAAGACGTGCTAAGATATTTCAATAATTTAATTTGTACATGAAATCCTGTACCTTAATCTATTTTTCTACATAATTTCCGTCAATATTGAGGCACTTGTCATAACGTTGTACCAGTTTTTGAATACCCTCCTCATAGAAGCCGGCCGCCTGATTCGTTAACCACTGCATCACCACTGCTTTGACTTCGTCATCGTCTTGAAGACGCTGACCGTCCAGGTGTTTCCTCAAGTGCAGGAACAGATGGTAGTCACTGGGCGCTAGATCGGGGCTGTACGGAGGATGATCTAGAGTTTCCCATCGAAAAGATGTGATGAGATCTTTGGTCTGATTCGCCACATGCGGACGGGCATTGTCTTGCAGCAAAACGATGCCCTTGCTCAACTTCCATGGACTGTTGCTTTGATTCTCGTGTGACGTAGGCCACCCATGTTTCATCGCCCAAAATAGTTTGGCTTAAGAAATCATCACCGTCGTTGTGATACCGCTCAAGGAAAGTCAATGCACTGTCTGAACGTTTGGTTTTGTGCACATCCGTCAACATTTTCGGAATCCAACGTGCGCACAATTTTCGGTAATTCAAGTGCTCGGTCACAATGCCACACATAACACTACGAGAAACATTAGGAAAGTCATCCCGCAAGGAGGAAATTGTAAAGCGTCTGTTTTCTCTCACCTTATTGTCCACTTCCTGCACCAAACTTTCATTAACGACCGAAGGACGCCCACTGCGTTGTTCATCATGCACATATGTGCGGCCATCTTTAAATGCTCTCACCCACTTTCTTACCATTCCATCACTCATAATGTTTTCTCCGCGTAAACTGCACAGATCTTCGATGAACATCGATCGCTTTTAGGCCTTTAGCACTAAGAAATCTTGTAACAGCCCGTACTTCACAGTCGGTGGAACTCAAGATTATCGGAGGCATCTTAAACACTCAGTACACAACGTAAACAAGGAAGAATCAGACTGTAATGGCGTCAGTGCGTAGATTAAGGTACAGGATTTCATGTAAAAATAAAATTATTGAGATATATTAGCACGTCTTTTTTTAATTTCAAAACGGTACTTACTTAAAAAACACACCTCGTATTATACAGCACTTACATATGCAGAACTCTCAATATTTCTAAACACCACACAAAACACAACGTCACGTCTCACAAAAAGGAAAACACTAGGCAATATCGAGAATTGCTTATGATGGTCTATACTGCACGGTCCTTCACGTCAATCTAAAATCGGTCACTAGACTGAAACACCGACTATGGAACGTATTTGTCTGTGCACTACGCATCACGCAGCACAATGTCCGCAACAGTCGAGTGGATCTGATGTGATGATAGATTAAAGACACAAGGGTGTCTCACAACTCTGTATAAATAAGATTCAACTACAGACTTAATTAAATGTGTATATTTCCACAAATGATCCACAAGTGCATCAGCAAAGAACCTCGCTCAATAGAATAAAGAAGAGCACTTAAATAGTTGACAAAAGTGTTCTAATATTAAATAATTAGTATCAATCCAAGAGGCAACACTTCAAAATTCAAGAAAAAACACATTCATAAGTAATCATAGGACATGTACAAAGTGGAGAAATACACTGATAAGTCAAAACAATATGACCACTGCCCACCACGACGTTGGATGCCATCTGGTGGCGTTGCTTCCACGTGACGCGGTAGTGAAAGTATGTTACCGGAGTAGACACGAACGGGGAATCACCCTTAGGGAAATGCTGGATGTAAATGGAAAAATACATCGAAATAAGCGACTTTGACAAAGGGCACATTATTAATACGCTGAGCCTGTAAACGAGTGTCTCGAAAGCGACGAAGCTGGTCGAATCTTCACTTGCTACTACCGCGAGCATGAACGGAAAGGGGTAGAAGGACAGTGAAACTACCACTATGCACTAAATGGCTGGATCTCCACGACTCTTCACAGAACGTGGGGTTCTGAGGCTTGTCTGCTCTCTAAAAATGTTTCGGAGCACACCGTTCACCGTACATCGTTGAACGTGAAGCTCCACAGCAGACCATCCCTACGTGTTTACATGTTGACACAAACATCGCCAGTTACGATTGCAGTGAGTGCGGGACGATCGGGATTCGACCGGCGGTCAATGGAAACGCGTCGGGTCTTCGAATGAATCACATTTTTCATACGGTCGTCTCCACAAACGCTGTCATCGAGTTGAACGGCGATTCGAGATCAGCAGCTCGCTACGGACGCAGGTTGGTAGGATCAGTCTTGTGGCAGAAATCGAAGACACGCTGACAGCTCTGCGAACGACCTGTATCCTCTCACGCTTGATGTCTTCCCGACGGTGATGTCATCTTTCAGCAGTGTAATTATCCGTGCCTCGGAGCCAGAACAGTGCTGCAGTGGTTCGAGGAGAGCTATAGTGAACTTACGTTGATGTCTCGGCGACCTAATTGGCATTATGTAGGTCCTATGGAACCCATCTGGATCGCTATCGGGCGGCATCACCGCGTATGCAAATCAGCGGCCTTTTATTTACGCGAATTGCATAACCTGTGCTTAGACATCTAATGCCACATACATCCACAAACCTGTAGGATCCCTAATACGCAGAATCAGTGATGTATTTCATTCCAAAGACGGACAAACAGGATATTAAGCAAGTAGTCATAATATTTTGGCTCATCAGTGTAAAGACTGTATTTGATTTATGCACAGTAAGTTACATTTACTTTTGTTCAGGATGAACTGTTAAGTAACAGCACTAATCGTCGACCATGTGCAGGTCCTCCTGGATCTCGCTGCCACCTTCCTACAGACAACTGCATGGTTTGCGAACAGCCTCGTAGAACTTGCTACGTTATCCACGGGATCATTTATATAAATTGTAAACAGTAATGCTCCTACCACGCGCTATGAATCACGGTCAGCGGTCCCAGAAACTTACTGCTATGGTGACTGCAAGAACTTAAGTCCCGAGCTCATTACGTCTGTGATACTTAATCGAATCTGGGGTATGATCGGGTAGCTAAGGACTAGCTAGATACCAATGAGAATTGTCGTTGATGGGACTTCAAATTTACTTCAATGAACGATAAAAAAGGGATGAACAACATACATGAACTATGAGGAATTGTTTCCGATGGATTAAATTACATTTAAAATAACTCAGCACTATGCAGTTTACGGTTATACCGCATACCTTGGGGTAAAAGCAGTTACTCTGTAGAGCACAAACGGGCAGTGTCATACTTTACGTCTAAGACATGTGACTCATTGATACTAATGTAATTTATGTTCAGTCCACCCTGTCCAAAACTCACGGGTACACTTTTCACACTTTAAATACTTTACCAAATCATTTAATTTTCTTGTTGACAAGTAGGTCTATTTGCATCTGCAGAAGAGGTATTTGCCTCACACCTATTCAGTCTCCGTTGACTCTTTTTATGATCTAGACCTGGAGTCCTTCAACAACTTTTTTAACTTGCCAGGAATATGCGTTTTTGCATTGAGTTCATTTTTATAGCGGGACTCCTTGGTCACGGAGCTTTTTCCTATTCAACTGGTTGATGATGGTCTGTCGTAATGAGGAACTGGCATTACACTCTCCGGTGATACAGTGAATGAAGACTGTTTTTCCACACCAGTCGACGGACGAGGTTGTGGGCAGGAAGCAGTTCTGTTCCTTTTTTATGGCATTCTTCTTTCTGTTGTACGGTCTAAGGCACTACAGTCATGAATTGTGCGGCTGATCCCGGCGGAGGTTCGAGTCCTCCCTCGGGCATGGGTGTGTGTGTTTGTCCTTAGGATAATTTAGGCTAAGTAGTGTGTAAGCTTAGGGACTAACGACCTTAGCAGTTAAGTCTCATAAGATTTCACACACATTTTAACATTTTTTTCCGTTGTATCTGATGGTGCAAATTCTTCTTCGCCAAATGCATTTATATTAAGCTGGAAAACACCCGTCTTTTTATGCCCAGATGAGTCATTTTTCCATATTCCTATTCTAGCTGTACAACTAAGCTGTTTGGTACTGGATTGCTACTCTTTCCGAATGGGTGCTAAGCCATGTCTTAATTTCCTGACCGTATAAAGCGCTTAATGGTGCCATCTCAAATGAAAATACAGGGTGTATCAAAAAGAATCATCCGATTTGTCACGTATATATTTCTGAAACTAACAAACATATACAATGAACTTTGGTTTTTGATGAACGGTAAACTCAAAAAGTCTTTTTCATGCCTTTTCATAGGTGTTCAGGATGTTCCCCTTGAGATTCACGACATATTTCAATGCGGTATTCCAATTACTGCCACACTGCGGCGAGCATGTCTTGAGTCACAGCTTCCACAGCTGCTGTTATGTGATGTCTCAGATCATTCATTGTTGTTGGTAACAGAGGCAGGCACACAAACAGAATCTTTTGTAAATCGCCCACAGGAAATAATCAATACAGTGTAGTCCAGTGACCTTGGAGGCCAGTAATGTAGGGCTGAATCATTTGGTCCAGTGCGACCGATCCATCGTTCAGTTATTCTTTAATTTAAAAATTCCCGCATTTCCAGATGCCAGTATGGCGGTGCCCCATCCTGTTGGTAAAAGGAAGTCGTTCGAATCAGTCTCCAACTGTAGGAAAAGAATGTTCTCTAACATATCGAGATATGTTCTTCCTGCAACGGTGTTATCGGCAAAGAAAAATGGACCATACACCTCTTCCCGTGAAACAGCACAAAACACATCAAATTTTGGAGAGGCCCTCTCATGTTGTACAACTTCATGTATTATTCTTATATTATGATGTTTCAAATTTCCATTTAAATGGAATGTTGGCTCGTCACTAAACAGCGTGGAAGAGAACTGTAATCCTCCAGTTTGGCAAGAATGAAATTACAGAACTCCACACGTTGTTGTTTGTCACCTTCATGAAGAGCTTGCAGTAGCTGAATTTTGTATGGCTTCATGTGTAAACGTTGACGCAACACACTACAGACGGACATCGGGGGGCATGCTCAGCTGTCGAGTAGCGCGGCGAATGGATTTCTACGGGCTCCTTGTGAAACTATGGCGGATGTATTCGACGTCTGTGTCAGACACTCGGGAACGGCCCAGCGATTTGCCTTTACACGCACAACCTATTTCTCGAAACTGTTTATGTCATCGTCTAATGTTCTGTGCTGTAGGAGGATCCACACCATACCTAGCATGGAAGTCACGCTGAAGAGTTATTACTGATCCGCATTGGGAAAAACGTAGAACATGAAACGCTTTCTGTTGTCTCGGCACAATTTTTTACTCTTGCGAAACTCGAGAGTTTGCTTTTTCCAGCAGTACGGTGTTCACGCACATATCTCATATAACATAAGAGTTATGAGTTGTTTAAAAATCGGATGATTCTTTTTGATACACCCTGTATAGCTCTTCAATAATGGATCATCAACAAAATTATTAGCGAAAAAAATAATCTAAAAATTTGCCCAAAATTATTGTAAATTTTATATGTAAATATTAAAGTGCAGTTATTAAAATATGTAAACACCATTAGCGTACCGTTAAAAGCAAACACTTCTTATGTCACACATATAAGCTATACGAAACGAAGTCATGGAAAAATGATAAGTAGTTCCCGATTTACCCCATTGACTTCAACCGGTTTTACCCAGCTGTACCTTAGGTGTATAATTCCTGCTGCATGAGGAAGAAGGTGAAGAATCGTTTAACGTTGCACATGTTCATAAATCATGTTACAAGTAGTATTCGTTGTATTAGTAGTTGCAACTTGTAACACGATGGTATAAGTTCCTTACTGAAAACAAAATAACATACACAACCACCACAATCTAACAAACTATTTTGTTCAACAAATACGCGTTTCAGACTATCAAGGTTCATGCGCTACTGAAGTTCCCAGCTGTCTTCATGGTCTAAGAGCCAAAGCGCAATGTTACCAACGTTTAAAGCGAAATATGAGGGTTCCGGTTTTACCCTCATACCCGATTTTATCATAACTTCCCCTATACGGTAGCCGAAATCCGCTCTGACACTTTCCTAAATCTGTCAATACATCATTCCCATTATTCTGCTTTTATTTTTAGCCTTCAGGTACTTATTTACTTAAAAGCCCCCTGATTTTGTTTTATAACATTTTTTATCACCATACACAGTATAGGAAACCCCGTCATTACAGGCCACTAAACCAAAACAGTCATCCCCCACAGGGCAAAATTACTAGGCCGTTTTTTCCCTATTCATATTCGTGAGAGATGGGCCGGCTGGTGCAGAACAAGCTCTGTTCTTATCAGTCAAACTCCTAGTATGCTAGTAATTTGATAGAGGTGATCCCAGTTCGAATCCTGCCTCGGAAATGGATGTGTGTGAAGTCCTTAGGTTAGTTAGGTTTAAGTAGTTCTAAGTTCTAAGGGACTGATGACCTCAGAAGTTAAGTCTGATAGTGCTCAGAGCGATTTGAACCATTTTTGATTCCAGTTGATAATAACTGAGACGACATTTTCAGTTCTGTCAGTCGCGTGATGACTAAGGGGTTTGTTAGAGGTGATTCCAATTGATAATAACTGGGGCGACATTTTGAGTTCCTTCAGTCGCGTGATGACTAAGCGATCTGAGAGAGGTGATTCCAATTGATAATAACTGGGACGACACTTTCGACTCCGTCTATCACGTGATGACTCAGGAAAACAATCTGAAAAAGCTATGTCGCAACCGGTGGATTTGGCTTTTTTACTGCACAAGTACATGCACCAATGTAGCCACAACTGAAGCAATAGCGTGTATACTGGTACCTAATTTATTCCATATCTTGTGCTGCGAGAATATTTCTCGTGCTGAAAATACTAGCGCCCGCTCTCAATAATCATTTTTATTGTCTTTTTTTTTCTAATGCATGGCCTCCGTGAAACTGCCAGAAGTAGATGAAATTGCATATCCTATTTAGCAGATTACACATGTATTTCCGCAGACAGTGAAGCAATGTAATATATTTTGTACCACTATAACTAAATACGAGAATGGTGTTGGAATTAATGTATGTGGCATATAATGACAGTCAGCGTATCCCACAATCAGAGATACCCTTCAAGGTGAACCAGAGTGTGAGAATAGTATTCAATAAAATGAACATACCTGCGGTTGATATTTGAAACAATCTTATATTTTGTAAGGTTACTAGACTGTTTCAAAATGTTCAAATGTGAGCGAATTCCTAAGGGAACAAACTGCTTAGGTCTTCGGTCCCTAGACTTACGCACTACTTAAACTAACTTACACTAATAACAACAACCACACCCATGCCCGAGGGAGTACTCGAATGTGGGAGGGGCCGCGCAGTCCGTGACATGACGCCTCAAACCACGTGGCCACTCTCCGCGGCCTGCTAGCCTGTTTATGGAATTCAATGAAAGTGATGAGAGCTCTCTCTTTATTCGATGTGTCACCTCTGTCCCTCTCCGTTCGAACAAGCCTCCGAAGGCCCAACGGTACCGACCGCTCGCAGTGTCATCTTCAGCTGACAGGCTTCACTGGGTGCAGATGTGGAGGGGCATGTGGTCAACACACCGCTCTCCCAGCCGTTGCAGTGTGTCTTACTTCATATTTATACACTAGATATTTTTTAAACAGAAGTCTTGAATAGTTGACATGTTACATCACTTAGGCTCTCTCTATTAACGATGTAATCTTTGGTTGTCAGTAGCAACGTCATTTGTCAATGTTAGCATTCTGTGAGGAGTACGTGTTGGTATTGCTGCTGAGAAGTCTGGAAGTAAGTAGCAGTACACGGAGATGTAAACGCAGAGGACGGTGCTTTTTGGAAGTACGATTTTTTAAGATTTATGTGAGGAGTGTGAACATATTCAGCTAATGTTGTCGCTGCACTGCTTGCTCGCGGAATTTATGATGAGTTTGAAAGAGGCAAAGTTTTAGCCTGATTCTTCTGTATTGTTTCGGGTGAGTTAATTTGACTGTGTAAGCGAGAAACAGCAAACTTATCTGTTTTGCACTCATAGATTCACACACCTTTACCACTTCACTCGTAATTAAATTGTAGAATTGTATTTATTTATAAAACTGAATTTGATAAGGATTGTTGTATTTTTTACGGAATCAGAGATCCATAATACAATTTCTGAATGGTCGTCTCTTCTACATCATTCAGTAGGTACAATTACTTCCACCATCTCCTCACAGAAATTTGTTTTGTAAACGTGTGTCGCTGCACTGCACTTAGCGGAAAACAATCATTTAAAGTAAAGTATGATACACTTAACACAGTTGTATTTCCTTGCATTTCGCTTGGGCAAAGTTTATTATCTTTAGCAGGTTTGCTGCTGCACTGCATGTTAATATTCTTCACTTCCGAGCAGTATCAAATTTCCGTTGCCGTAAGGTAGGTGCAAAGGTCTGTCAGCCACGACACGGTAAGATGATTCACAGTTACGCATTGCATTTCAAAATTATCATGTTCAGTTCAGTAAAGTTTACATATAATGTGTGTGTTTGTGGGTGTCTTATAGTTTTAGGGATTTTACTTAGTTTACATATGTAAAATTACAGGGAATTTTAATAAAGGCATTTTGGACATTTATTCTTTCAAAATTCTGTTTGTAATTTTATGTAGAATTTTTATTCTGTTCGTTTTGTGGAACTGTACAACAAGCACTGTGATGTCACAGATTGTAGAACTGTCCATTGCACTGGACTGCACAATATGGAACTTCACAGGATCGCTTATTTAGCATACAGTTTTACTTTTTTTTTTTTTTTTTTTTTGTTAAAGTTACTTACAGCACGTTGTACAATTACAGATGGATTTGGTCACTCTTTATATCAGATAGTGCCTACGTAAGTACACCACTTACATTGTTCAGGTTCACGTTACGACACAAGAAAGTTAAAGAACAGGACAGCAGTTTATATAGTACATCAAACAAACAATAACAAAAATAAATAGAAAAAATTACAAGTTTTCATTGAGAATTAGATTCAGTTTGAGTCTTACGTGAGACAATCTATTGCTGTATTCATCCACAGCCTTCATCTAATTATTAAAGATTGTTGTTTCTGTTTAAGGCTACCAATAAATTAATTTTCAATTAATTACTACTGTGAGTTCGAGTAAATACGACAGTTACTTTTCTTGCGTGTGTTGTGGCCACATGTAGTAAGCGTTGCTTCACACAGTGGAGAATGGCAAAACAGAGACATACCGGCGACCAAGGGGTTGCGAAGTAGGCAGGCACAGATAGCCCTGCTGACAGCAGCAGTCTACCTGCAGGCTGACACAAGGACGCACACAGACCGAGCGCCGAGCGAAGCCTGGAGAGTGCTGAGTAAGGGGAAGTGAGGCCAGCACGCTAAGCTACGCTGCAATGTACCGTGGGAGTAATAACAAAAAGCTACCACCGAGGGTAAAAAACGTCCTCCTGCCGGATATAATTAGTGGAGCGCAGGCAGCAACAGACAGAAGCCATTAGGAAGCAGTTGAGATCTGAGGACGGACATGGTTCTTGTCCGAATGTTCAATCTTCGTAGGTGGCGATTCCAGAAGTCTGTTCCAGCTCGCAGGAGTCATCCGTTCGCCACCAGATGTCAACTTCAGCTCTGGAGGTCGGCCCAAGTTCGATCGGCACCATGGCTGACTAACTACAGCGAGAACTTCCTGCAGGACCGGCTTCAGTGCGGTCTCGGTCACAGGCACCGCCGGGGACTGACGCCCGGATTTCACGGCAACCCAGCCTCACGGCGCGTGGTCCGTCCATGACGGGACCTCGCTGACATCGCGACTGACGGCTTCCCAGCCGACAGTGCAGCAGGCGTCGGCAGCTGACCTCACGGCGACGCGGCTCCGTGGGCGTGCCCGTACTGGGGCGCCGAGCGGTGACGAGTTCATCTCAACCACAGGACATCCTGGCTTCATCGGAGCACTGGTGGCCTCAGGCTCGCGAGTGCGATCAGCGACGCTCGTTGCGCGCATTGTCGGAGAATCTACACAGCAGGAGCCAGGTGGAGGGATCGGAGGGATCCACAGGGCTGGGCAGCGACGACGAGGGAGAAATTATAAAGAAAGTTCAATAAATAATTGTAAAACTCCACGCCGTCTCAGTCTTCGGCGCAGCCACTGTGTCTGCTGCTAACAAGTGGTGCAGAAGTCGTTTACATATGTATAGAATCCCAGTTGTCAAGTGGGACCGTACGAATGTAAGAAATATGTTACTGGCGTGTTTCTTATCTTGTTCAATGCCGTAATCAGAAAGATGCATTTTTTATTGTACATGATAATCAGTTATTATTGTTATAGTTCATTTATTATCTAAATAATGCTATTTTCCTTCTATTTTCCTAATTTCCAACATTGCAATAGCAGTAGTGTGGTTTTCTTTTACTTCCAGGTAGCAAAGTAGCAAACTATAGACATTACAGCAATGAAAAATTAAATAAATAACAAGCCTTCCACTCATGCGGCAAAGTAAATAGTGAGAGACTCGGCAAGCGAGAAAAGATCGGGACGTAGCAGAGAACGAGGAAATAAAGGGTGAATTCCTTTGGGCCAGCTTCTTCGCTTGCTGGGCTCCCTAGGTGCAGGTTGTATTTTTCTGCGGGGCAGACGTGCAAGACGTGCCGAGGTGGAGATGTTTGGCGCGGGCGGCGGAGGCGGACGGTAATTACCGCACGCAGCCGGCGGATTCTTGCCGCCCCTCCACCCCCCTCCCCCCTCCCTCCCCCCTCCACCCACCACCGCCGGAGTCGGCGGCAATAAATAACGGAGACAGCGGCTCCAGACGCAGGCAATTTGCGTGGCCGAGCTGCGCCCGCCCGAATACTTTCTAGTGTGAAATATTTGAAATTCCGTAGCCACTGCTCCTACTTTCACGAAAAGAGGTTAATTAATAGAAATTCCTTGCGCGGGTTTCGGCTAATAAAGTCTGATATTGTGTACCGCACGCCCACTTTTTAATGAATTCTTATTGCACATTCTTCGACTGACAGCAGACGGCGATGTTTAATTTTGATGTGGGGGCGGCAGACGAGGCGACCCGCGAAGAGTGAGGAGGAAGGACGGAATCGATGTTGGAGGGAAGGAGGCGAGTCTAAGGACAGTTCGACGTCGCTCACCACTCTCTCTGCGACGTGTGTTCCGTCGTGCATAAGTTTCAGGGGCACCTACTATTTGCCGAACTCAATGCACGTGTTCCCCAATTCTAGTTACAAACTTCGAGAATTTGTCGATGGGACTGTGCACACAATATTTCAACACGAATTCATGTTCGAAAACTAAGTTTTTTTTTAGTCATCTATCTCCTGACAGGTTTGATGCGGCCCTCTGCCAATACTTCTCTAGTGTCATCTTCTTCGTTTCAGGGTAGCACACGCACCCTGCGTCCTCAGTTATTTGCTGGATGTGTTCCAGTCTTCCCTTACAGCTTTTATCCTCTACAGGACCTTCCAGTACCGTGGAAGATATTCCCTGAAGCATTAACACATGTCCTTTTATCCTGTTCCTTCATCTTGGCAATGTTTTCCATAAGTACTATCCTTCGCCGATTCTGCTGAGACCTCATTCCTTATCAGTCCACCTGATTTTCAGCATTATTCTGTAGCACCACATCTCAAAAGCTTCCATTCTCTTCTTTTCCTTAGTTCCCACTGTGCGTGATTCACTACTATAGAAACCTGTGTTCCGATCGTACATTCTCGGAAATTTCTTCCTCAAATTGAGGCCGATGTTTGAAACTAATACACTTCTCTTGGCCAGGAAGGCCCTCTTTGCCTGTGGTAGTCTACTTTTAGTGTCGTCCTGCTTCATCCGTCATGATTATCAGAATCCCTTATTATTAGTCTTCTTCGCGCACCCCAATTTTGATGTTAAGTTTCTCCCTATTCTGATCTCCTTTACATAGCATTACCTTCGTCTTTTTCCGGTATGCTCTCAATCCATATTCAGTTTTCATTAGGCTGTTCATTCCATCCAACAAATCTTTTAATTCTTCTTCACATTCAATGAGTATAACGTCACAAACGAATCTGTTCATTGATAATCTTTCACCATAAATTTTAATCCCACCCTTGAATCTTTCTTTTATTTCCGTCATTGCTTCTTCGATTAAAGGATTAATCCGAGCACTTCGTTCTTTGTCTTCCAGCCAAACTGATTCCTCTTGGCTCTTGTACATACTGTGTATTACTCGTCTTATCCTGTAGCTTACTTCAAATGTCCTCAGAATTCTGAAGAGCTTGCACCATTTCATTTTGTCGAAAGCTTTTTCTAGATAGACGAATCCTGTGAGCGTATCTTGATTTTTCTCTCGTCGTGCTTCCATTTTCAACTGCGAAGTCAGAGCTGCTCCTTTAAAGCCTGTACATTTCCTAAAGCCAAATTGATCGTCATCCAACAGATCCTCAGGTTTCTTTTCCATTCTTCTGTATATTATTTTTGTCAGCAGCTTGGATGCAAGAGTTGTTATGCTGATTGTGGGATAGTTTTCGCACTTACTCGCCCTTGTTATCGTCAGACCTGTTTGGTAGATATTTTTCCGACAGTCTGCTGGCACGTTTCTCGTCTCGGATTCTACACACCAATTTTAATAGTCGTTTGGTTGCCACATACCTCAAATTTTATAGAAATTCCGATGGAATGTTATCTAACCCTTCTGCCGTATTTGAACTGAAGTCTTCCAGAGCTCTTATAAATCCTGACTGATACTGGATCCCCAATGTCATCCCTACTGACTCCTATTTCTTCTTCTAACACGTCATGAAACATGCGATATTGCAGTGCCTGTCTTATACTGATTACGATGCAAAGTTCCTCTGGACATGCATGTTTGCTTTTGTTTCACCGAAAGTTGTTTTAACTTGTCTAAATGAAGATCAGTCTTTCGGACGATCATTTCATTTTCGACTTCTTCACATCTTTCACGAAGTCATTTCGCGTTGGCTGACATTCAATTGCTATTTATTTCATTTCTGAGGGATTTATATTGGTGTATTCCGGTCCTACCCTGAACATTTTTATACTGTACTTATTCCTTACATCGATCAACTGAAGTATTTCATCTGTTAATCTGTTACCCATGGTGCAGTTATCTTCCTTGTACCTATGACTGTCTGTCGAACATCTACGATGACCACATCTTGAACTGTCTTGCCTACACTGGTGTTCCTTACGCGGTATCGATATCCTTAGCGAACTCCAAACGCGTCTCTTCGTTCCTCAGTACTTCAGTAACCCACTTCCCTCCAAATTCTTTAGGACGATTCTCTTAAACTTCACTCTTCATTATTAGTAAATTGTGATCTGAGTCTATATCTGCACCTGGATACGCCTTACAATTCAGTATCTGATTTCGGAATCTCTGCCTTACCATGACGTAACCCACCTGGAACATTACCGTGTCTCCTGGTGTTTTCCACGTAAACCTTCTCCTCTTGTGATCCTCGAACAGAGTATTCGCTATTACCATCTGAAACATACTGCAGAACTCAATTAGTCTTTCTATTTTCTCGTTCTCACTATCAAGCCCATATTTTCCCGTAACCCTTTCTACTTTTCCCTCCCCTACAGCCGCATTCCAATTCCTCATGACTATTACACTATTACTATATAAGGAGATGGGACCTGGACAAACTGACTAAACCAGAGGTTGTACAGAGTTTCAGGGAGAGCATAAGGGAACAATTGACAGGAATGGGGGAAAGAAATGCAGTAGAAGAAGAATGGGTAGCTTTGAGGGATGAAGTAGTGAAGGCAACAGAGGATCAAGTAGGTAAAAAGACGAGGGCTAGTAGAAATCCTTGGGTAACAGAAGAAATATTGAATTTAATTGATGAAAGGAGAAAATATAAAAATGCAGTAAATGAAGCAGGCAAATGGGAATACAAACGTCTCAAAAATGAGATCGACAGGAAGTGCAAAATGGCTAAGCAGGGATGGCTAGAGGACAAATGTAAGGATGTAGAGGCTTATCTCACTAGGGGTAAGATAGATACTGCCTACAGGAAAATTAAAGAGACCTTTGGAGAAAAGAGAGCCACTTCTATGAATATCAAGAGCTTAGATGGAATCCCAGTTCTAAGTAAAGAAGGGAAAGCAGAAACGTGGAAAGAGTATACAGAGGGTCTATACAAGGGCGATGTACTTGAGGACAATATTATGGAAATGGAAGAGGATGTAAATGAGGATGAAATGGGAGATACGATACTGCGTGAAGAGTCTGACAGAGCACTGAAAGGCCTGAGTCGAAACAAGGCCCCGGGAGTAGACAACGTACCATTGGAACTACAGACAGCCTTGGGAGAGCCAGTCCTGACAAAACTCTACCATCTGGTGAGCAAGATGTATGAGACAGGCGAAATACCCTCAGACTTCAAGAAGAATATAATAATCCCAATCCCAAAGAAAGCAGGTGTTGACCGAACTATCAGTTTAATAAGTCACAGCTGCAAAATACTAATGCGAATTCTTTACAAACGAATGGAAGAAATGGTAGAAGCCGACCTCGACGAAGATCAGTTTGGATTCCGCAGAAATGTTGGAACATATGAGGCAATACTGATCCTACGACTTATCTTAGAAAATAGATTAAGGAAAGGGAAACCTATGTTTCTAGCATTTGTAGACATAGAGAAAGCTTTTGACAATGTTGACTGAAATACTCTCTTTCAAATTCTAAAGGTGGCAGGGGTAAAATACATGGAGCGAAAGGCTATTTACAATTTGTACAGAAACCATAAGGCAGTTATAAGAGTCGAGGGGTATGAAAGGGAAGCAGCGGTTGGGAAGGGAGTGACACAGGATTGTAGCCTCACCCCGATGTTATTCAATCTGTATATTGATCAAGCAGTAAAGGAAACAAAAGAAAAATTCGGAGTAGGTATTAAAGTCCATGGAGAAGAAATAAAAACGTTGAGGTTCGCCGATGACATTGTAATTCTGTCAGAGACAGCAAAGGACTTGGAAGAGCAGTTGAACGGAATGGACAGTGTCTTGAAAGGAGGATAAAAGTTGAACATCAACAAAAGCAAAACGAGGATAATGGAATGTAGTCGAATTAAGTCGGGTGATGCTGAGGGAATTAGATTAGGAAATGAAACACTTAAAGTAGTAAAGGAGATTTGCTATTTGGGGAGCAAAATAACTGATGATGGTCGAAGTAGAGAGGATATAAAATGTAGACTGGCAATGGCAAGGAAAGCGTTTCTGAAGAGGAGAAATTTGTTAACATAGAGTATAGACTTAAGTGTCAGGAAGTCGTTTCTGAAAGTATTTGTGTGGAGTGTAGCCATGTATAGAAGTGGCACATGGACGATAAATAGTTTGTACAAGAAGAGAATAGAAGCTTTCAAAATGTGGTGCGACAGAAGAATGCTGAAGCTTAGATTGATAGATCACATAACTAATGAGGAGGTATTGAATAGGATTGGGGAGAAAAGGAGTTTGTGGCACAACTTGACAAGAAGAAGGGACCGGTTGGTAGGACATGTTCTGAGGCATCAAGGGATCACAAATTTAGCCTTGGAGGGCAGCGTGGAGGGTAAAAATCGTGGAGGGAGACCAAGAGATGAATACTCTAAGCAGATTCAGAAGGATGTAGGTTGCAGTAAGTACAGGGAGATGAAGAAGTTTGCACACGATAGAGTAGCATGGAGAGCTGCATCAAACCAGTCTCAGGACTGAAGACAACAGCAACAACAAAAACATTTTCATCTCCCACAGTGCACCCCGAGTGGCAGCGACTTCGTCCGTGGAGCCGTTGAAGCTGCATCCCATCAGGTAAGATTGACTTTTATCATTCGACATTCATTCTCTCATCAGTCATCATTAGACTTTGCTGATGGGCTGCACTACAGCGGTTGCACGGAGGAACTCGCTACCATTCCGGGCAAATTGTTGGTGCTACATACTTTCTAATTACTCTGTTTCATGTATTTCAGAAGCGTCTGTGTCTTATAAGTTGAGAATGGTCCCGTGATGGTTTTGCGATTCACGCATGTTAATATTATTTCAGAAAATCCGAAGATGACAGCTAGATCTTTCGTTACCGGCCACTGAGTAAATAAAAATAGTTCAACACGCTATCTTACCTGCAAAAATTGTTATTTATCACTTTACATCACATAGCACCCCGTAGCATGTGCGACTTATATACTTAAAAGAAAAGTAGAAGTACAAGTGGCACAAATAAATAACTGTTCTCTGTGTCTCAATGTCCCAGCGTGAGTCTAACAACTGGACGCAAATTTGGCTACTTGCGTAACCCTAGCTACACTAGGGAAGGAGGACCGATCTAGAATTATCATCATCATAATCTAAATTCATGAGTAAGGTTCGAGGAGTCTGTTCCAGATTGGCTCCTTGGCTTCTTTACTTTGTAGATCGACCAATGTTTCTTTCACCTTTCGGCATATATCGTAAACCGTTTTAGCTTATCTGTTACCTCTGTTCTCATGTTTTTCCAATTCCGTCAAAATTTGTTAATTTTTTGCTATTGCAAATATTGTCAGCTCGTTTCTAATGTCATCATATCTTAATCTAGGTCCTAAATTATGCTCCTCATCCGAGGAATTTAGTCTCTGGCGTTGATTTGTATCTTCATTGTTTCTTGACCAAGCCACAGAACCATAAAATACCAATGAAACAGATAGCAATTCATTGAATTTAAGTCGCATATCTTTAGTTGACTTTTTGTTTAATATTCTTTACATAGTTCCACTGGCACCCTGAAATTGAAAAAAAAGAAAAAACGAAACGTGGCAGCCCAGGTAGTTCGGCCTACTAGATACCACATCAGTTCAACTACTATACCGATATTTAACTGCTGCCCAGTGCTCCTGCATTCGTTTTCGGTGTTGTACTTATTTTCTTGGGTCACGTCGTACCTGTTTTTAGCTTCGGTTCTTCCTAGAAATCTGTGTCCATTCGTAGTTTTTCCTTAAAAGGATAACGCTTTGGACATCTTTGGGAAAAATTTCCAGTTCTCGGAGATGTTTTTCGACTTGTGTGAACCATCCCCCTTTGGTTTTCTTATCTTGAAGCTACGTTAATATCCTTATCGATAAAGTTCGTGGGCTCTTTCGTTTTTATATAGTTCGTGGCTGTGACTTCTTCTGTACTCGCTGTTTTCTTTGATGGGACCCAAGATTTTTTCCTCAAAGCTTTTCTACTTTAGGACTCATGGCTTTCCGTTCATTGTAAGAGCCTCTGGCGCATATAGGGCCTTCGGTATAACAACAGTGCAGCGGTGTGTATTTCAAAATTTTAACAGGAATTGAGTGGTCGAAGCAATTTCATGTCACACCTCTTTGACGAGGTATATTACAAATTCCGGACTTTCGGAGTACAAAAGTTATTCTCCACTGATCCCAGCAGGTCGACAGCCTTAGAGGTTGAGCGGGAAACCATTTACCTGAAAATTACCGAGATTGTTGCTACTTTAAACGAAATATTGCAAAGTAAGCGAAAAAAGCTAGAAATTTTGCCAACGTGCTCTCATCTTCATCCACTTCCTAGTTTTTGTTTTAACTGCTAATATGTTTGACAGAATATCTATTTCACCATTAATTTAGCTGGGTGAGCTCTTTAGGCAAATTATGTGCAACTGCGACTATATAAGCTCTATGTGCGAGTGTTTTAAGCATGCTCATAGTTTTCGACGGGTGATGACAACTCGATGACTGTAAATACATGTCGATATGTGTGGTCTTACAATAAATTGATGTCCCATATAGCCATCGTTCTTCCGTTTAATCAAAACAGCTAGCAAGGGCAGACAACCGTCTTTCTCTAATTTCATAGTGGAACGGATGTTCTTATGAAGGGAGTCTATGTGAAAACTCCTTTCATTTATCTTCTGAATGAGGCCGCACCATGAAAGTATCGTCCACATACCCCCAAAATACAGTTTGGTTAAGGGGTTTAGTTACAGAATGTATTTAGTTACTGAACTTCTTAATCACCTGTAGCCACGGGAGGGAGGGAGGGGAAGACGTTTTACCCCGTTACCACTCCTCTAACTCCTCAGAGAATTGGCCACGCCAGTTAAAATATGTTGGTGACAAGCAGCACAGTTGTACATAGTCGCAGGAGCCTGGCAATATTTGCTCCTGTAGGATTTTGCTGGTTTCATTTAGAGATACATAGATAAACAGACTTTTTATGTCAAAGTTAATAATTAGATCCTTAGCTGATTCCTGCTACTTCCGCATCTGATGTATGAAATGTGTGGAATCCTTAACATCAAGAGTTCGTGCATCCGATTAGTCAGCACTTGGGGGGTCAGATGTCTCCACAGATAAAATACGGGCGAATTGGTCCCATTGACCATTGGTCTTAGATGACAGCCTTTCTGATGCACCCTTAAACCCGTTGAACCTTTATCTTTAACTGATGGAAGTATTCGCAGAGACAGCGCTAATTTCCACCACGCTGCGCCCCATGTTATTGGTTGAGGTACGTGGACGACACATGGACAAGCAAAACTAGATATTGTCAGCACCTCAGCAGCTCAGGTAAAAACATGTAGTTCATGTTTGAAACAGAAAATAACCATCCAACTTAAATGAAAACTGTGGTACGTACGATGGCAGTCCAAGATTACCGGATCAACAACAATTAATATGATTAGTTTCTTGCACTTCAGTCTGCTCTTCATCATTACTAAATTGTGGTCTGAATCTTTATATGCTCCTGGGTACGCCCTACGATGCAATATCTCATTTCGGAGTCTTTTCCTGGCCGTGATGTAATCTAAATGGAATCTTGCCGTATTTTCCGGCTTTCTCCAAGTTTATTTCCTCGGCCGCGCGGGGTAGCCGCGCGGTCCAAGGCGTCCTGCACTGTTCACGCTGCTCCCCCCGTCGCAGGTTCGAGTCCTTCCTCGGGCATGGGTATGTGTGTTGTCCATAGCGTAAGTAGTGTGTAAGCTTAGGGACCGATGATCTAAGCAGTTTGGTCCCCTTAAGATCTTACCACCCTTAAGATCTTATAGCTCTTGAACAGAGCATTCGCTATTGCTAAATGATATTTATTCCAGAGATCAATTAGTCTTCCTCCTCTTTCGCTCCTACTACCAAGGTCATATTCCCCTGTAACCCTTTCTTCTAGTCCCTACCTTACAACCGGATTCCAATCCCCCATGACTTAGATTTTCATCTTCCTTTAGGTATTGAATTAGCTGTTCATTATCTCCATAAACTTTCTCTACCTTTTCATCGTCTGCTTGTGACGTCGGCATCTACGACTGAACTATTGTTGTCGGTGCTGGTTCTTATCGATCCTGAGGAGAACACTCTATTACTGAACTGCTCACAGTAACTCATTCTCTACCCTACCTTTCTGTTCACCAAAATCGTACTTCCGTTATACCATTTTCTGCGCTTTGGAGCCGGCCGGTGTGGCCGTGCGGTTAAAGGCGCTTCAGTCTGGAACCGCGTGACCGCTACGGTCGCAGGTTCGAATCCTGCCTCGGGCATGGATGTGTGTGATGTCCTTAGGTTAGTTAGGTTTAATTAGTTCTAAGTTCTAGGCGACTGATGACCTCAGAAGTTAAGTCGCATAGCGCTCAGAGCCATTTGAACCATTTGCGCTTTGGACGATTATCACGCAATTCTTTTAGACTCCCTGATGGAGTGAGACGTAACACAGAGCGTTTGTGAACTGTCGCTTCACGACAGTAACCCTCTGCTGCATTGCATGTAAGGTCAAGTAGATTAACAGGTTGAGGATGTATGGAAGGACCACAAAGACGCAGAATCGACAGATAGGTCAGCGATTCAATTGAGTCTTGCACCCCTGTTAGGATTCAGCTTCCTGAAACGGGCAGCTGATAGATGCTACGTTGCTGGTTAGCGTTTGTACATGAGGAATTTTCTGTTGATGTAAGCCGAAGTGTTTCGTTTCGGTAGTATCTGAAAGGCAAAGTCAAATTAACGTCAGTTAAGATAGGGAGTAACGGACAGTGTTTCCAGGACGCACAGTAATGACTTCTAAAGTATTTATCTTACTTCAGAACGATTTGCCTTGCGTAAAGTTCGACACACACCAGGAGGGTGGACGAAAAGTCTTGGACACCTGCAGACACTTGAACCCAAAGCACGCTTCCTGTTACAAACGAGGCATGCTGTCTCTTCGCCATGCTTATGCTAGCATGTCCGCAGACTGCCGTTTGTGAAAAGTGCAACACCAAGAAGCAATTACCCGAACAGCGCCGCACTTGATGGAAGTGGCGGCTGGTGTCCAAGCAATACGTGATACGTTTTGCAGCGAGATGGGATACACGTAGGCCGAGCAGAGCCCTCTCGTGTCGGTCCGGCAGAGTCGGTGTTGCTCCTAGTGTAGTCGGTGCAGAGCTGTCACATAAGGTGGAAACAATTTGGTGAGTGAAAGTATGCCTCGTCGACGTCCAGGGAGCCTTATCGGCATGTGAGCGAGTTCGAACGGGGCAGAATGATAGGTCTCCTGGAAATGGGGTTGTCATACCGTGACAAGGCATGCTGCTACGACAGTGATGCGTGTGTGGAAGCAGTGGACAGAGGAAGGTCGCACGCAGCGACGAGCGGGAACTGGACCTCGGAACATGACCACAGCACAGGATGACCGTCATTTTGTCCGCATGGCCATTACGGACCGTACAGCGTCATCTACAGTGTTGGCTCGTCGCTGGAGCGCTGCAACAGGTGTGAAATTGTCTGCATCGACGGTTCTTCGCCGTCTGCTGCAGGCTGGACTGGTTGCACGCGTGCCATTACGTCGGCTTCCATTGTCCAGAAATCACAAGCTCCTCCGACTGCAATGGGTACGTGAACACCGTCACTTGGGTTCTGAGTGGCTACATGTAATCTTTTCGGAAGAGTCCCGCTTCAACGTTGGCCGCATACGTGTCCGGCGGTGCCGTGGTGAGCGCAACCTGGAGGGCTGCATTGTGGAACGGCATGGCGGACAAACACCAGGTGTGATGGTTTGGGGCGCCATTGGTTACAACAACTGATCTCGCCTCGTACGTATTGCGGGCACTTTGAACAGCAACCGGTACCTAACGGATGCTGTGGAGCCTGACGCACTCCCTCTGATTCAGGCACCTCCACAGACCACATTTCAACAGGACAGTGCTCGACCACATACTGCGAGGAATGTACATGCCTTCTTCGAGGAGCGAAAGGTCCATTGCTTCCCCGACCTTCACGTTCACCAGACATGTCGCCAATCGAACTGGTGTCACGGATTTGTGGCCTCTGACACAAACCGCGTGGAGGGAAATCCCTCAGGAACGTATTCAGAACATTATTGATTCAATGCTACGTCGTGTAGCAGCTCTAATTGCAGCGCATGGTGGCCACACGAGATACTAAATAGTAGTGCTCAAAGAACAGGTACAGATTTGAAAAGGTAATCAGTTGTTACTTGTCACGTACCTAACAACGGTAGTGTATGACTACAAGACCATTTGTCTCATGATACTGACACAGCTCGACAAGCTGATGACGTCCTAAAGAACGAAGCCGGTCGAGACACAATAAACGAATGTTAATACAGTTGTGGTGGTTTCCATCAACAATTAATATCATGCAAGTATGTCGTGGCTTTTTGAACAGTTCTCAGGTATCCGAGCGGGTAGCGTCGTAATTTCTCCACAATATTTCGGCAGACGTACACGCTGCCATTTTCAGGTGATTCCTGACGAATGCTGTGCTGTTGCCGCTGCAGAATATATTGGGACATCAAGGATTGCCCACTCCGAAAACAGAAGTTCAAGTCATGCGGCTACACCTTCAATAATAAAAATTGACATTAAAACAATACCTTTTTGGTTGTCTTGTTTTTTCTGCTTTTAAATGATTTAAAATGACATTGGCTGGATGACGATAATTTTATTATTTTTTATTTTTTTCCTTTTTTAATTTTTTATTTTTTCCTTACTTATTTATTTCTTTATTTTTTATTTATTTTCTCCCATTCGCTCACACATTCACACGATATATACATTGTACACACATATTACAGTTAACACATTCTCACACTCATTCTTTCACTTTTTTATTCCTCTTGGCGCCCTATATATTCTAGCCGTTACCCCCTCCACCGTTCCTCTCCTGGTGTATTTGGTGCGGCCGGCGCGGCGGCTACCGGAGGTGGTGGGGGAAGCGGCGCCTAGGTCTGAACTGGGGTCTGCAGTCTCCCTGCTGCCGCCGTCGAGGGCGGTCCTCGATCACTGGGGCCGCATCTTTCTCTCCAGGCTGAGTGCAGAGTTCCAAGGCTGACTAAGTTGAAGGCCGCTTTCTTTATTAATTAGATCGTCCTGTAGTCGGATTTCGATGGCCTCTTCAGTAACACAGTCCCAGAAGTAGGAGGATTGACAGAGTATTTTTGTGTTTTCATAGTCCATAAGATGGCCAGAGGGGACGTCCCGTAGTCTAGGGGTAGCGTCTTTGATTCATAATCCAAAACGTCTTCGGTCCCGGGTTCATTCCCCGCCACTGCCTAAATTTTGATAAATAATCAGCAATGGCGGCCGAAGACCTCCGGCATAAGAAGTCAGCCTCATTCTGACAACGGCCTTGTCAAGGAGGGCGGAGGAGCGGATACAGGTTCGGGGCACTCTCTTGTCCTAGGGGTGGGAAATTGCCCCTAAAGGCGGAAGAATCAGCAATGATCAACGACATGAGGATGCAGAAGGCAATGGAAACCACTGCATTAAAGACACGTAACGTGTATCCACAGGACATGGGGCCTGTAATTGAAGAAGTGTCATGATGATCTCTCCATTGGCAAAAGATTCCGGAATAGTTCCCCATTCGGATCTCCGGGAGGGGACTGCCACGGGGGAGGTTACCGTGAGAAAAAGATTGAATAATCAACGAAAGGATAACGTACTACGAGTCGGGGCGTGGAATGTCAGAAACTTGAACGTGGTAGGGAAACTAGAAAATCTGAAAAGGGAAATGCAAATGCTCGATCTAGATATAGTAGGGGTCAGTGAAGTGAAGTGGAAGGAAGACAAGGATTTCTGGTCAGATGAGTATCGGGTAATATCAACAGCAACAGAAAATGGTATAACAGGTGTAGGATTCGTTATGAATAGGAAGGTATGGCAGAGGTTTTGTTACTGTGAACAGTTCATTGACCAGGTAGTTCTAATCAGAATCGACAGCAGACCAACACCGACAACGATAGTTCAGGTATACATGCCGACGTCGCAAGCTGAAGATGAACAGATAGAGAAAGTGTATGAAGATATTGAAAGGGTAATGCAGTATGTAAAGGGGGACGAAAATCTAATAGTCATGGGCGACTGGAATGCAATTGTAGGGGAAGGAGTAGAAGAAAAGCTTACAGGAGAATATGGGCTTGGGACAAGGAATGAAAGAGGAGAAAGACTAATTGAGTTCTGTAACAAGTTTCAGCTAGTAATAGCGAATATCCTGTTCAAGAATCACAAGAGGAGGAGGTATACTTGGGAAAGGCCGCGAGACACGGGAAGATTTCAATTAGATTACATCATGGTCAGACAGAGATTCAGAAATCAGATACTGGATTGTAAGTCGTACCCAGGAGCAGATATAGACTCAGATCACAATATAGTAGGGATGAAGAGTAGGCTGAAGTTCAAGACATTAGTCAGGAAGAAGCAATACGCAAAGAAGTGGGATACGGAAGTACTAAGGAATGACGAGATACGTTTGAAGTTCTCTAACGCTATAGATACAGCAATAAGGAATAGCGCAGTAGGCAGTACAGTTGAAGAGGAATGGACATCTCTAAAAAGGGCCATCACAGAAGTTGGGAAGGAAAACATAGGTACAAAGAAGGTAGCTGCGAAGAAACCATGGGTAACAGAAGAAATACTTCAGTTGATTGATGAAAGGAGGAAGTACAAACATGTTCCGGGAAAATCAGGAATACAGAAATACAAGTCGCTGAGGAATGGAATAAATAGGAAGTGCAGGGAAGCTAAGACGAAATGGCTGCAGGAAAAAAGTGAAGACATCGAAAAAGATATGATTGTCGGACGGACAGACTCAGCATACAGGAAAGTCAAAACAACCTTTGGTGACATTAAAAGCAACGGTGGTAACATTAAGAGTGCAACGGGAATCCCACTGTTAAATGCAGAGGAGAGAGCAGATAGGTGGAAAGAATACATTGAAAGCCTCTATGAGGGTGAAGATTTGTCTGATGTGATAGAAGAAGAAACGGGAGTCGATTTAGAAGAGATAGGGGGTCCAGTATTAGAATCGGAATTTAAAAGAGCTTTGGAGGACTTAAGGTCAAATAAGGCAAAGGGATAGATAACATACACGTTGGTGTATAGAATATATGAGACGCGATATACCGTCTGACTTTCGGAAAACCGTCAACCACACAATTCCGAAGACGGCAAGAGGTGACAAGTGCGAGAATTATCGCACAATTAGCTTAACAGCTCATGCATCGAAGCTGATTACAAGAATAATATACAGAAGAATGGAAAAGAAAATTGAGAATGCGCTAGGTGACGATCAGTTTGGTTTTAGGAAAAGTAAAGGGACGAGAGAGGCAATTCTGACGTTACGGCTAATAATGGAAGCAAGGCTAAAGTAAAATCAAGACACTTTCATAGGATTTGTCGACCTGGAAAAAGCGTTCGACAATATAAAATGGTGCAAGCTGTTCGAGATTCTGAAAAAAGTAGGGGTAAGCTATAGGGAGAGACGGGTCATATACAATATGTACAACAACCAAGAGGGAATAATAAGAGTGGACGATCAAGAACGAAGTGCTCGAATTAAGAAGTGTGTAAGACAAGGCTGTAGCCTTTCGCCCCTACTCTTCAATCTGTACATAGAGGAAGCAATGATGGAAATAAAAGAAAGGTTCAGGTGTGTAATTAAAATACAAGGTGAAAGGATAACAATGATACGATTCGCTGATGACATTGCTATCCTGAGTGAAAGTGAAGAAGAATTAAATGATCTGCTGAACGGAATGAACAGTCTAATGAGTACACAGTATGGTTTGAGAGCAAATCGGAGAAAGACGAAGGTAATGAGAAGTAGTAGAAATGAGAACAGCGAGAAACTTAACATCAGGATTGATGGTCACGAAGTCAATGAAGTTAAGGAATTCTGCTACCTAGTATGGTTTGAGAGTAAATCGGAGAAAGACGAAGGTAATGAGAAGTAGTAGAAATGAGAACAGCGAGAAACTTAACATCAGGATTGATGGTCACGAAGTCAATGAAGTTAAGGAATTCTGCTACCTAGGCAGTAAAATAACCTATGACGGACGGAGCAAGGAGGACATCAAAAGCAGACTCGCTATGGCAAAAAAGGCATTTCGGGCCGAGAGAAGTCTCCTAATATCAAATATCGGCCTTAATTTGAGGAAGAAATTTCTGAGGATGTACGTCTGGAGTACAGCATTGTATGGTAGTCAAACATGGACTGTGGGAAAACCGGAACAGAAGAGAATCGAAGCATTTGAGATGTGTTGCTATAGATGAATGTTGAAAATTAGGTGGACTGATAAGGTAAGGAATGAGGAGGTTTTACGCAGAATCGGAGAGGAAAGGAATATGTGGAAAACACTGATAAGGAGAAGGGACAGGATGATAGGACATCTGCTAAGACATGAGGGAATGACTCCCATGGTACTAGAGGGAGAGGAATTCGTGGCGGGCCGCATGAAACCATTCAGTAGACTGATGACAAAAAAAAAAAAAAAAAAAAAAAAAAAAAAAAAAAAAAATGGCCAGTCTTTATACCATGGTCAGCCACGGCCTGGCGTAATTCAGTATGGCGCTTTGAAACGTCCCCTTTGAACAATTGTACATGACTGTGTTGAAACTGGCACACAATATTTTTAGCGCAACGCAATCTGACTTTCAAAAATCCCTACAAAAGAATGGCCCTGACTAACATTAACGAATACCTTTCACAAATCACTTACCTCACCAAAAATCTTCGTTACTCAAGCTACTGCAATACAGCGAGCGCCACTACTGCCAGCTAAATAAAAGATTCGAACTACTGAAGGCACTAACTACTGATAGGCGTAGTTAGCAAATGAAAGATTTTGATAGAGAACAAACAATGTATTTACCATAATAGTCATAATATATATAGCAGTTCATGACATCCAGTCTTACAAATTTCAAAACTCCGCCATCTTTCTCCCCACGTTCACCACTGCTGGCGGCTCACATCCAACTGCGCAACGCTACGCGCTGTTAACATCCAGCTGCCGCTGCCCCACACTACAATGGCAGACAACAATGCAAACTAGCCACAGACTGCACACAGCACAGTCAGTGATTTTCACACAGAGCGCTACGTAACGTTGCCAATAAGAAAACATAAACAGCCTACTTACATAGCCAGTGATTTTCATACAGAGCGCTACGTAACGTTGCCAATAAGAAAACATAAACAGCGTACTTACAGCTTGTGTTCGCGGCACTTCTCTTCTATAGTGCGGACTGTCTCCCCAATGTATGATTTTCCGCACTGACACGGAATTTGATAAACGCCTAGTTTTCAAAGGCCTAGGTCATCTTCACTGAACCCAGTAGAGTCAAGGGTTTTGCAGGGGGTCGGAATACACAGTTCACATTGTGTTTCCCCAGGATGCTGCCGATTTTTCTTGAGGTGATTTCGACAAACGGAATGCACGCCAACGACTTGTGTTCTTCTGTTTCTTCTTCTTGTTCTCTTGGCGCAGTCTGTCTGAGTGCGTGTCTTATTTGCTTCTGTTTGTATCCATTCTTCCGAAATGTTGTCTCTAGGTGCTGCAGTTCTACTGGAAGGCTCTGCTGATCGCAGATCGATCGTGCCCTGTGAACAAGCGTGCGCAAAACGCCTTCACGCTGTGAGCTGTGGTGGCAACTGAAGGCATTTAGCTACAAATCGGTGTGTGTAGGTTTTCTGTATAAACTGTGTTCCATCTTGCCGTCAGGTCTCCGTTTCACCAGGACGTCAAGAAACGGTAGGGCCCCATCCTGCTCCACCTCCTTCGTGAACTGTATGTTGGGGTGCAGCGAGTTGAGGTGTTGGAGAAATTCATTTAAGCTGTCCCGTCCATGTGGCCAAACAACGAACGTGAAGTCCACGTAGCGGATGAAACTAGTTGGTTTTTGTTTGGCTTGTTCTAGTGCCTTCTCCTCGAAATTCTCCATAAAAAAAGTTGTCTACAACCGGTGAAAGCGGGCATCCCATGGCGACACCATGTGTCTGCTCATAATAATTTCCGTCGAACACAGCACAGCATTCGTCAGGAACCACCTGATGATGGCAGCGTGTACTTCTGCCTAAATATTGCGGAGAAATTACGACGTTGCCCGCTCGGATACCCGAGAACTGTTCAAATTGGAAATACGCCGGGAAAACTTCAGATCGCATATTTCGTGGCTTAATAGCGTATTGCGCGTGGCTGAGAGAACGCACACTATTTGACACTGAATGTGGAGTATTCAACAGCAACTGCAGGAAGGTGTATAGCGTGAAAAATCAACTGCAATAAAGAAAACTCAGCGGATACGCTGCACGCCAGTGGAATGACGAGAGCGAATATTCTAATCATTTAGCTCACTACACGGATACCACAGTTACTAATGGTAATCAGCATATAAATTAAAGAACACGTGAGTCGCCGCAATTTTTTTCTTTGAAACGCTAAGGAGTGGGCAGTAAATTTTTCTGTAGATTCCGAGGTTGGGCTTAGCGGTAATGTAGCAGGCAGGCGCAGCCCGAATTGCTCCCGCGAGCTGGCTGGGACCGCGCAGGTAGCGAGCCGTTCCTCTCCCGCGCCCGGCGCGGTGGCGTGAAATACGGCGCCCCCACCGGCCCACCTCGCCGCTGATAACACGGGCACCGCCCCATTATCTGCCTGCACGGTAAACACCGCCTCGCCCCGACTCGCCCTCTTCCTTTTACCTCGGACTGCGCAAACTGATTGCGAGTTAAATCCTTCCCTGTTTTCGTTTAACGCGCTGCAGGTTTTCTTGCCGCCGCGGCTCGTCCCAGCAGCTGCGAGTAATCACTCCCGTGGTGCTGCTCCGCTTTGCGCTCTCCATCAGGCGTTTCGACTGTTCGCAGTACCTTACACCGACAGTAGTGTATGACACTCCACCTTAGAACAATTCGGTTGCAGAAGAATTATCAAAACAGAAAGTGAGATGGAGGGAGCCAGAATCTAGGAGTGGTAAGTTGCTGAGCATTAACAAAATAATCCTTTTAACATATTTATTTGCCATAGAGAGCTAATTTTACATCAACAAAGACGATCAATTCTAGTTCGCCACAGAGCCTAAGTTTAACAAAAACAATTACAAACCATGGAGCTCATGGCAACACCCTAAATAATAAAAAAAAATGAGGTAACATTTTAATAACAGTGCTGGAAATTTCTTTTTTTGTAATGGAATCAAATAAACTCTTTGAACTCTATACAGATATAAAATCGTCCCAGTGGCACTTACTGGCTACAACAACAGTTTTGGCTACTTGAAGATCAATGTTTCGAAGACTTAAAGACCGTAATGCTCGTACACTGTAAATGTAAAAAGAAAAGAAAAACCTTTCGTGACCCTAGGATACTCAGCCTCTAAACAGGCTTTAAAATATGAATGACTGCAATAGCAAATCGACAGCTTAAGCAGTTATTCGCAAGGCCAACCAAGGATAAATCCAAAGCAAAGGAAGGGCTCAAATACATGGATTAACCACCGCAAGATAATTGTAAAAAAAATATTAAATCATAGATCAAACTTTATAATTTAATACTTGGTGAACTGTTACAGTATTAATAGTAAATCATTTTATTTCAAAAATGATACGCAGACATCATAGTACATACATTGTTCAGAATATCTCTTAAGTCCCGACAGGATTATCCAGACGCAGTACCATAAGGGGCTGAAAAGTTCTAAAACAATCATACAGCTAAGATTATTGCTTCTGATAACACTTGTAAAAACGGCTCTTTTTTCATTAACACACACAAAAAATATTACACTCTGAACACTTTGAATGATGCCTAGATTCCACCTTTATAGATGAGCAGAGTTCACATCTGCCTCTTGAACTGACAAACGTTGGCCAGTGGGATCCTGTGTTCTGAAAACGTACGTCATTTGGTATTGAAAATGCTGTCTTGCTTCTTTTTGGAGTTGAAAGAGGAGACTTTTGGCCTTTTTGAGTCTTCTCCCATTTTTTGGACTTCTGCTTTCCAAGTGCGAATAGGATAAGTGTAGTTCTACGTTTGAAATCATTCAGTACAAGTGTCCGTTTACGTCACATTATCAAATATAGAAATGCACAAGGGTCTTATCCAAAACTGCATAAAAATCTCTACCAATACTTTTTTGACTTTCTATTTCATAAAGAGACCTCAACAAGTCACCTTATCTACGTCATCCATGTGTTCGTTACTATCTTGTACAACTGTCACTGCCTCCATTTCCTACTTTGTTCCGCCTTTCTGGTTTATGGATACACTTGCTTACTTAATTTTCATGATAATTTGAAATAAAGTGAATTTACTGCCCTGGACCTGATGGGACTGCTAAGCACCAATTGCATTTTACGTCGCAGTTGAATATTTCAGAGATACTATACTGATACTTTATCCAAATTAATGTTAGTATATATAAAAGTAAAAACATAAAAATTATCGCTCACCTCAGCTACGTATAAACTTTACTTTTATTTAAGTAAGCTTGTAGAGTTGTTTTACACACGAAGCAGCCGTTTGAAACACAGCTGTTCACATTCCCGGCTGATATACAGGCTTCGGAATAGCGTGCGGGCTGTCCTCACATGCAGCGTGGGATGCACAGACTGTATGGAATGCGACCTTTCTGTCCCTACAGGTCTAAAGGGCTGTTGAGTTATATAACTCCACACAGAACACGCCGGGACTCCAAGTCCCGCCATTAAATAGTGGTTTAAGCTTGGCCGATTGCTCGATTCAGTACAGTTTCTGAAACACATACACAGAAAATACGTTAAATTTACGTAACAAAAAAATGTTAAAATATGTGTGAAATTTATGGGACTTAACTGCTAAGGTCATCAGTCCCTAAGCTTACACACTACTTAACCTAAATTACACTACTTAACTTAAATTAACCTAGGACAAACACACACACCCATGCCCGATGGAGGACTCGAACCTCCGCCGGGACCAGCCACATTTACGGAACATATAAATGGCAAATAGTGGACGAACCTCCAAACATGACACAGAAAATGAAGGCAGACAACTGATCCGTTTAACCGACAAGTACATGGGATTAGCAGAGTAGGATCTACGTAGCTAAATAAATTACAACATTCATATGGGCCTTTCAATTTTATGTAATAATGAAGAATTTTGAAGATACTTGAGCCCAGAGAGAATACGCAGCAGTAGAGCAGGTAAGCCGGCCGGTGTGGCCGAGCGGTTCTAGGCTCTTCAGTCTGGAACCGCTACGGTCGTAGGTTCGAATCCTGCCTCGGGCATTGATGTGTGTGATGTCCTTAGGTTAGTTAGGTTTCAGTAGTTCTCAGTTCTAGGGGAATGATGACCTCAGATGTTAAATCCCATAGTGCTCAGAGCCATTTGAACCATTTTTGAAGAACAGGTAAAGACAAAGTTTCCTACGCCAAAGGTAAATAACAATGAGGATTTTTAAATATACCTGCACCTAGGAAAAACATACGCCAGTATTGCAGACGAAAACAAGTCCTTCTAGACCATGTACTCAAAAATAGAGCAAGTTAGAACAGAGGCACTCTTGCAGTACACTAAATTTTTAACGCGGGTATATCTTACCGGGATGCTGATTCACTTTAAGTGCATCGGCCGGAACAATGGCGAGCTGTGGAAGCCATATCAGCTTACGGCAAGAACATCAAACGAAATTTAGTGCAGGGGTTTTCACGGACCGCGGCAGACACTTCATCCACAAAAAGGAACGGTGTTTACCTTTATTCCTGTATTAGGCCCATTTATTTATTTATTTATTTATTTAGCGTATGTGGTTTTCAAGTACAAATGGTTTCATGTTTAAATACACACAGACAGATAAAGATAAAATCAACATACATTATAACACATAAATAATGTCTCACCTTATGGACATTCAATTAAGGATAAAGTAGGCATACATAGGTTGTTACAATAAGGTATCTCGTCATAGGTAAGATAAAATTATCATATAGAAACTGTTGCTATAAGGTCATTCAGCAATCACATATATGGAATCTATAGAATCTCTTTAAAGTTCTATGTCTAGGTTTCCCATCCACTCGACGGCTGCAGGGGAGGCTGCATAAAGTTCTCGAATGGATCCTTTAAACCCGCTTTTAGGGCATTTCTGAATGATGTGCTGGATCGTTTACTCTGGATGTCCACAATCGCACTGTGGTCAATCTCGTATGCCCCATCTACATCTACAGAGCATCTCGCCACTTCTGCCATGACCAGTTCTGAGTCTGTCGAGTATAACCCAAGTTCTTTTTGGCAGGTCTGTACCAGGTAGGTTTCCACCAGGTGATATTTCATTGCAGTTCTTGGATAGTCCAGTCTGAGACCATTCATTTTTCCATGAATCCACAGCATCGTAAGACGTAGCCATAAGGTTTTGAGCTGTTCTCCATGATGGTCTTCTAGATCTTAGTCGGGAAAGGTTTGGGGCAATGTCCTGATGGATTGGAAGGTTGGTATTGGAGGAGATTTTACGCCATTCATTAACTAAGGCGGTTTGCCGCCTAAGATGTGGTGGAGCTATACTGCAGAGAACAGGAAGCCAAGGTAGTGGGGTGGATTTAATGGTCTCAGTTATGGTTCTCATGGTATTGTTTAGTTGAGTATCCACTTTAGACGTGTGGCTGCTGTTAAGCCAAACAGGGCTGCAATATTCCGCAACAGAGTGTACGAGCGCTACAGAAGAAATCTTCAGAGTATGTACATCAGCTCCCCAGCTAGTATTGGCGAGCTTTTAAATAATATTATTTCTTGTGCGTGTCTTAGCAGCAGTATCAATTAGGTATGGTTTGAATGTAAGTGATCTATCCAATTTAATACCAAGATATTTTGGGTTTGGGTTATGCTTTAACTTTCTACCAGCATAGGTAACGTCAAGGGTTCGGGTTGCCTGTTGGTTGTTTAAATGAAACCCTGTAATTTCTGACTTTACTGGGTTAGGGATCAATCTCCAAGATCTGAAATATTTACCCATTACTCCGAGGTCTTGGTTAAGGGAGTTTTCACACTGTTCAAAACTTTCATGTTGCACAGCCAGGGCCATGTCATCTGCGTAACAGAACTTCCGCGCATTTGTTGTTGGTATGTCGCTTATGTACACATTGAAAAGTAATGGTGCCAATACAGAACCTTGTGGTAAGCCGTTGTTTTAAACAATGGTTCGACTCTTCTTTCCTTCTAGGTGAACTTCAAGGGTTCTATTGCTGAGCATATCACTTAGTAATTTGTACAAGGTCTCAAGTATCTTGCTAAGAAGACCATGCCTCCTCACAGTATCGTATGCAGCGGTTAAATCTACAAACACAACAGCTGTTTTAAGTTTCCGATCATAACCGTTCACGATATGTGTTGTTAAAGCCAGTACTTGGTCGCAACAGTTACGTTGTGGTCGAAAACCAGCCTGCTCGATGGGGATTCTTTCATTGAAAGTCGTCCCAATACGATTATACAAGAGTCTCTCCAAGAGTTTGAAGCAGGTGCTCAGGAGAGATTGTTCTAAAATGTTCAGGCTTGTCTGGTGTTTTCCCAGGTTTTAATATTGGCAATACTTTAGATCTTTTGAATGTCTTAAGCACTCGGCCTTCTTCAAGGATGTTGTTATAGAAGTTCATGAGCCAGTTGATAACATTTTTCCAACTATACTTAATAAATTCTGGGTATAACTCATCTGGCCACCTGCCTTTCTAGTTTTGATGTTCGAGATAGTCGTTTTCAGTTCTTCCACTGTGAAAGGTGCTGCAGGATGTGATCTTTCAGTAGTTTGTCTCCGTCGTGTTTTAATTAGTTTCTTAATGTATCTTGCGGTTTCTTTGTCGAGAGGTGCCCTGGACATATTGGCTATACGGCCTGCAATTGCATTTGGAGTGGTTTTTGCTTTTTCACAGGGATTGTTTGCACCAGATCCTAGTTTCCTGGACTTTCTAAAGTCTATACCTTCCACGGTTTTTTTTTTTTCAGTTTTCTCTTCGGGCGCTGTCAAGCGACTCGATAAGTTCCTCTGCCACTTCCCTGTCTCCCGATTCTTTGAACTCGTTATAGAGGCGTTCAGTTGTTTCATTCCAGGCAGGTGTATATTCTTTCCTGAAACCGCGTGGTATAGTTTTCTTATCTGATGCAATAAGAGCTCTATTAAATCGTTCATAGTTGTTAATGATTGGCTTTATCCACCGTACAGTGGCATCGGCACGTTTTGCGTTGGAGCTGATTTTATAAGAGGGACTTATATACCAATGTGAACAATGACAGGTCTATGCTGGATGTATGGGAAGTTAGTTAATACTTTCCTGCTTGATGGGTAACCTTTACCCTTGTGGTCTCTACTAACAAAGCACAGATCTGGGTTGAAACCGTGTTGCCATCTAGCTGACCAGAAGGTGTGTCTCTCTTTAGCATCATATATTAGTTGCAGGTCTTCAATATCTGCCCACTCAAGTAGGGCTTGACCATTATCATCGTTTTCACTATAGCCCCATAAGCTGTGGTGGCTATTGAAATCGCCCAGTAAGAGGGTAGGGTATTTTGTTTCAGGGAGTGCTTCTTTTGGCCATTGGATGTTAGGTGGCTTATATACATTGACTATTGTGAGGTTACTTACTAGTGTTTCTATTAAAATTGTTATCCGAAGAACTTATTTTTATTTGAGGCCAGTTATCAATGTCAGTACGCACGTATGTAGCAGATTCATAGGTTTCGTGGTGAATAGCTCCAGCAACGGTGTATCCACTTATGAGACCTCTTTTCATGAGATCTGCCTCGAGGTTTACATGTGTTTCTTGGACCAGTATGACATGTATATTGTTATCCCGTGCTAGTCTTAAGAGGATATCACATTTAGTCTTACTTACACCTTCTATGTTAATTTGCAGTACTCGGACTGATGGGCCGAGGTCTCTTGTCATTGGGTTTTGAGAAGACCTGTTCATTTTATTGTTTGCTTCCACTTGCTCTTTTAAGCCACGAGATGAGTTCACACTCATAGTGCAGCGCCACGATAGTAATAGACTTTTACCTACCTTTCGGCATTGCCCGGGGTGTACCACTTGGAGGCAGTCTACTTTTACACCTCCAGGCCCATGAGAATTAAGGACGGAGTTTTTGGCGACCAACCAAGGCAGCAGGAAACAGGCTTCGTCGAAATCTTAGTGCGGTCCGCCACCGCACAGGCATAGGGAAGCGGAAACCCTCCAGTAGGTAAAATGGAATGATCGTGTAGCCTTCACGGCCGGGAGGCCCTATCCGGGGAAGTTCGGCCGCCGAGTTGCAAATCTTATTTCAGGCGACGCCACATTGGGCTACTTGCGTGTCCTTGATGATGAGACGATGACGACAATACAACACCCAGTCCACGAGCGGAGAAAATCTCCAAACCGGTCGGGAATCGAACTCGGCGCGCTGCGTGGTAGGGAAATAAGTTACCACACAGCTAAGCAGGCGGACTTCTTCAGTACGTGCAGGCACACCTCAGACTAAACATCCACCAGCCAAATTCGGATAGCGGAGCTACACGGCTAGCAAGCTAAGGCCGCATTCCAGAGAGATTCCTCTCAATTGTCAACTCCCAGCAGACAAATCTCTAATGTGAGCTGTTTGTGCACTTAAATCACGCTCGGGGGAGGGGTCAACTGCGCCAGCTGCTGAGACGCCAAAGAAACCATACCTAAGTATCGAAACCCAAAGGCAATCTACAAGCGAAGTTATCGATATGAGCGCATGCACGGCTCAAGAAAAGAGTCTAATTTCAACAGCTGAATTCATTGTAGAATCTGCCATGCTATTCATTAACTACAAGATTTATTCATATCAATGCTCACATGAACTGAGAGTCGAATTCCTACAGCTGAATTCATTGTAGCGTTTTCCGTGCTATTCATTAACTACAAGATTTATTCTTATCAATGCTCGCATGAATTGTTTAATGGCTTTGCTGGTGCCAACTGACCAGTCAATACCAGTAGCCCATAAAACCTTCTTCCTCTACAGGAACCTTAGGGAAACGTTTATTCCTAAAACTGCCACGGCAATTGGCTAAGAAGTTTTTGTAGACTATTGACAACGACTATTCAGTGAAGTACGGCAGATATGCTCAACGTAACCCTCATAAGACAAGAGGCGGGAACACGTAACTGCACTCATGAACATTGTCAAACATGATCGTTTTGGTGGTTTAAGTGTTACGGTGTGGGGAGGCATAATGTTGTATAGGCGACCTGATCTCCAGATCCTCGAAATCGCTGCCCTCACCAGTCCATGTTGTTCTGACACTGTTCTCCTTACCCATGTGCGTCTTTCCTGGGGCGCATTCGGCACTTCCTTCATTTTTAAGGATGCCAATGCGCGTCCGAACCGTACAGAGCAAGTATAGGAGCTCTTGGAACGAGGGTACATTTGGCGAATGGACTGGCCTGGCAGTTTCCGCGGCTTAAATCCCTTATGGTGCGTGTGGGATGCTTTGGGGGGACATATTGTAACACGTCCATATTCACCAAGGACCACCTAGCAGTTTTCAACGACGCTGGTGGAGGAATTGAACAATATAGCACAAAACTTGTTACCAACCTCGTGAAGAGCATGGGAGTACGTTGCAGAGCATGCATCGCCTTCCGTGGTGATCTTAAACGCTATTAAGAAACATGTCTCTCAGTTTTTAATGTCCAGGACATCATCATAAATGGGATGATTTCAGTGCAATTATTGTCTCTGAATAAAAGTGTCATTTCTATTGGTCTCATTGCGTATTTATTTCGGTTGCCTTATGTGCTATACTGTACATCTACATCTACATTTATACTCCGCAATCCACCCAACGGTGTGTGGCGGAGGGCACTTTACGTTCCACTGTCATTACCCCCCTTTTCATGTTCCAGTCGCGTATGGTTCACGGGAAGGACAACTGCCGGAAAGCCTCCGTGCGCGCTCTAATCTCTCTAATTTTACATTCGTGATCTCTTCGGGAGCTATAAGTAGGGGGAAGCAATATATTCGATACCTCATCCAGAAACGCACCCTCTCGAAACCTGGACAGCAAGCTACACCGCGATGCAGAGCGCCTCTCTTGCAGAGTCTGCCACTTGAGTTTGCTAAACATCTGCGTAACGCTATCACGCTTACCAAATAACCCTGTGACGAAACGCGCCGCTCTTCTTTGGATCTTCTCTATCTCCTCTGTCAACCCGACCTGGTACGGATCCCACACTGATGAGCAATACTCAAGTATAGGTCGAACGAGTGTTTTGTAAGCCACCTCCTTTGTTGATGGACTACATTTTCTAAGGACTCTTCCATTGAATCTCAACCTGGCACACGCCTTACCAACAATTAATTTTATATGACCATTACACTTCAAATAGTTCCATACGCATACTCCCAGATATTTTACAGAAGTAACTGCTACCACTCTTTTGTTCTGCTATCATATAATCATACAATAAAGGATCCTTCTTTCTATGTATTCGCAATACATTACATTGGTCTATGTTAAGGGTCAGTTGCCACTCCCTGCACCAAGTGCCTATCCGCTGCAGATCTTCCTGCATTTCGCTGCAATTTTCTAATGCTGCAATTTCTCTGTATATTACAGCATCATCCGCGAAATGCCGCATGGAACTTCCGACACTATCTACTACGTCATTTATATATATTGTGAAAAGCAATGATCCCATAACACTCCCCTGTGGCACGCCAGAAGTTACTTTAACGTCTGTAGACGCCTCTCCATCGAGAACAACAAGCTGTGTTCTGTTTGCTAAAAACTCTTCAATCCAGCCGCACAGCTGGTCTGATATTCCGTAGGCTCTTTATTTGTTTATCAGGCGTTTTGTTCCTATGTATAGCACAAGTGTAGAGAGCTATGTCACAGCGTGCGAAGGTTACTTTTGTCATTAAGCCTGACACACTAGCTTATTATTCTTTAAGTCAGTAATGTTAAACAGTCGTGATGAGCACACCAAATATTACATCACTACAGCTGGTAACTTTCTACCCAGGATAATTTTCAAATGTACTTGCCTTTTGTCAGTAGGAGCTGTGACGTGCTGGGGCTCGGCATTATAGTGTGCAAACTGCCTCCACACCTAACGTGCTCAAGACAGAAACGCTATACAAATTAGCGTCAGCGTCGTATCATTAGACTAACAAACTGCTAGTTACAATAATTGAAATCCTATATGATCTCAACATTGCACCAAATGAGAGCATTTCTCGTTAATCATCAGTAGCGCAAATGAAGTCAATTTCATAACAAATACATTAAATGTTCCAAATAGGGGGACTGCTCTACAATGGAATGCCACCACAACAAGAACGCTGTTCAGTTGTCGGTCATATATATATATTTTTTTAATGTGGCCGTCTGACCAATATTAATGTGGGATGAAAGTAAATGCAATCCCAAGCCATAATATAGCAATTTATTTTGTCAAGTTTATGTCACAATTAAATAATCTGCAGTTCAATGTTGGTACAAAACGTGAACATATATATTCACGTTATTATGCCTGATACGATTGCTTACTTGAACCACAAAAAATATATTTGAACACAAAACGAGTTTAAAAAAGTTAATTCCACAACGAAATACACCTTGACGTGCACAAAAATACAATAAATGACTGCTTCAGTGATGCTCTATTGGTAGAGAGTTCACTGCTAACGTCTCACAAGTACCTCAAACTAAATAGAAGATTGCTAGAGAAAGACAATGCCTTTCGATATCTCTGCGGGTCTCAAATGCAAGCTAAAATCAGATCGAATGTCGAAATAAACGAAATCACTGCAGAAGCAAGACAAGTTGCAGAACAGACCTCGCAGATTTTGAGCTGCTAAGAGCAAATGCAGAACTATCGCTAAAAAGCGACACTTACTGAAAGGATTCAGCAGACTGCTCCAGGCTGTGACAAGGCGCCTCTATTTCGATGTGATTTCATGGCTACCCATCTCCACACTATCTCCTGTCTTCCCTATGGTCCCCTCCACTCCAAAAAACCGTTGAATTGGCGTGGATGATTCACGACCTACGTCACACTAGTGAGCAAGAATTCCTCTCAATACACCAAAACATAGGCAGCCTGCTGAAACTGCTCCTGCATCGCTTACTGCATGTCCATTAACTATCGAGTGGCTGGCACGCTGCATTTTCTGTATCTCCACTCTTTAGTTCAGACATTCAAATCACAGTGCCGATGCTGCTGATCTATCTTATTGGCTGACAAAATCTGGAATGTAAGACTCAGCAACTTCCCTTAGTGGAGATTTCAAAATTGCAGGTTCGCACGTTTGCATCACCCTATACGATGCGTAGATGCCAGCAATACTAGGGGGACCTACGGTACGCTCAAGGCCCATGCTGACTTGTGGACAGTGGAACCAGTCCATTTTTCTGCTGAGCAATTCTGTGATATCCACAGACCAACCAAGGGGTATCAGCTCAACAGTTTCTCACAACATATTCACTCAGGCTTGCTCCAGGAAAGAGAAATTTAAGAGTCTTTTTGCAGAACCCACTAGCTATTTGTTTCCTTCCAGCCAATTTAAGGGGGGTAGGACGTCAAACGGGCCGGCATGGATCAGGAGAGGCATCACAGGACATTTTAGTTTCCAGTGTCTATACTTTTAGAAACAAAATTCATACAACTTTGTCAGAATCACCAGGAAGGATTCAGGATTCACACTCATTGCAGTGGAAGTTCGAAAACATGAAAAATATTTTTTTTACGTGTGAAATTTCATAATTTTTTCACTTCTAATGGCTGGATTTGTTGCTTTAGGTACACTTTTCTTCATTAGAGAGATTCTTCGATGAATTTTGCACATCATACATACCACACTCACAGGTGTATGAAACTCTAGAATTTATTTAATTTATGGAAAAGTGAATGAACTGTTATATTTTAAACTTAATATTTAGGAAAAACACAAATTTTCTAGTTAATTACCTCAATTTTTACCACAGTTTTAAATAGATTTGGAAAATTCTAGAGTTGCGTACACCTTTAAGTTTGGTTTGTATGCTGTGCAAAATTCATCGAAGAATCTCTCTTACTTATGAAGAAAAGTGTACCTATAGCAACAAATGCTGCCATTAGCAAGTGAAAAAAATGATAAATTTAACATGCAAAAAAAAAAAAAAAATATTTCGTTATGTTTTCGAACTTCCATTGCTATGAGTGTGAATTCTGAATCCTTCCTGGTCATGCTGACAAAGTTTTATGAATTTATTTGCAAAAGTATAGACAGCGTAAATTAAAATGTCCTGTGGTGCCTCTCCTGCTCCAAGTCGGCCCGTTTGACGTCCTACCCCCCTTAAGAAAACACAGGTGCAAAATTTATTTATTACCGCAAAGCGGTATGTGACTGTACTGTCACATCACCCCATTATTCCCGCTGTTTGAAGAATAAAACTCCCTCGATTTTGTGTGACAACCATAGAAAATAAATCTACTTCAGGATAAATTCGACTTGCAACAAGTAACAATTTTTCCGACGAAAGTGGGCTGTATTCTCAAGTTTAATTCAATTTATTAACTAAATTAGTGGGTGCCGCGCCTAAAAGACCCTTTTTGTGCATCGCATAGTTAAAGACTCGCTGTTGTTAAATTTAAGAAGGAGTAAGGTAGGCACCAACGAAAATTAGAACGTCTGGGATCGATTGCAGACCTCGTACTTGAAGTGTACTTTGCTGCACACCACTAGTTAAAGCTATTAGTTAAAACCATCTACCAGTTCTACGTTGTTTTCTTCGGAAAGCTTTCCACGTGTCCATAAGTATATCGCAAATTTGATACAATGTTTCGATGAACATTAAAGTGGATGAAAGATTTTTTTGGTTACGAAACAAAATGTCATGGCAACATGAGCGACGAAAGTCAGTGAAATTGTCCGCGTTATCCATATGCCGACCAGAGGTAAATTTTTATTTTGGCTCCAGTCCGCCAAATACAATTCAATAATAATCAAATTTTTTTTGTAATTTATGTTGTTGAGAAATATGAAACCATACCGCATTCAAAGCCGTTCAAAGTTGATATTGACATCGAATGCAGTTTCTCCCTGTCGTTGCTGTATTTCAGCTCTTCCTGCTCAGACATGGCATGATAGTGGGGAAGAGTGAACATGGGTGACAGAGATAGGCATGCGTTCAAGTGCTACGCAAACGTTTAATCCCTTGCTCTCTTTAGAACTATAAAACGAAAATTCAACTAAAATATTGATAATCCCATTTTTACGAAATTACTGCCTGTGTGTTGGAGATTGTATTTCTGTAGCTATTTTACGCATTAGAGAGCGGAAGACATTAAAAAGTACTGTGCACTTAACTTATATCTCGTCGCTTGCTCAAAGTTCTTTTTTCTCCTTGGCACAGTCGTCACATGTTAATGATTCTTTCATGCAAAAGCTCAAAGAGATGTTCGGATTCCGTTCGTCCACACATCAAACCGGTAATACCACGAAGCAAGAAAGTATTTACTCTTCAGAATTATTTTATTCCGTATTTTTCAATTTTCACAAACCAACACACTTCTTGACAAGAGCTCATAACTTTCAATTGTTACATCTCACAACTACTGCCGCTTTTAACTGTTCACAACTACCTCACCCTAAAACTTAACACACACTCCATAAGTGAACACGAACAGCGACATAACCGTTCCACTACAAAGACACTTTTACATCACCGATGTAACAGATATCCTTGATTAACGAATTATAATTTGATTAATATTTCATGAAAGGGAAAACAAATATAGTCTACTATCGATTTTATTGTATTACACGATCATGGACAGCAAAACGTATGATATCATCTTTCACAATTGTGAAAAACGATAAAATCAATAGAAGACCGTGTAACTTTTTGCTTCATGAAATATTAATCAAATTAAAAAACTAAATCTAAATATTCACAATTTCTCAGATGAACAAAACTGTGAAAAACTCTAGATATAAGAAGTAATAATAATTTCATAAAAGAGTTAATTTTATGCCAGCATTATGCATATTCTGTGGCCATTTACATAGAAATTATAGTAAGTATACATAACTTTTGGAGGGGTCCGTCTTGAGCAGAACAGAAGGGAAATGAATAATAAATTATACGCAGCTGTCTGCAGCAGAAAAAATTCTAAATGTTACAGAAGACTCAAGTCATTAGCTACTACTGATAACAAGGCATATACACAAAACCTTGTTCATCTTATTCGTAAATACTGTCCACCCCGTTAGCTGAGTGGTCAGCTCGGCGGGATGCCATGCCAAGGTGCCCGGCTGGGGCAGGAGATTTTTCTCACGGGTGTTGTGTTGCCCTCATCATCATTTCATCCCCATCTCCGACGCGCAAGTCGCCAAATGTGGTGTCGAATGCAATAAGCACTTGCCCTCGGCGGCCGAACTTCCCCGAATGGGAGACTCTAGGCCCACAATGCCCTACGCTCTTTACCACTTTTTTCTTTTGTAAATATTGTCTTAAGATCACTGGTTTGTAAGGGTACAAGCAGTAAAGAGCAATCTTTCTGTTCAATAGAAATAAAATAAAAGCCCAGACTTCAGCAAAACACGTCTGGGATATAGAAAAAAAGATAAAATTGTATTTTGCTTGCTCTAGGCGAATCCCCTTCAAAAACAAATCAAGATGATAAAATACAGAACCCGTAATTTTAACCTCTTTGTATCGTGTTATAAGTAATTTTTGACGAAAAAGTGAGGAACTGAACAATTTCTTTTCAGCGTGCAAGATTCTTGATCATCCCAGCAAGACACTGTTATCCCCGCTTTAATCGGCAGTCAGTTAAGGGTTTTATTATAGAAATAAAAAAGGGCTCCTGAATATGCTTAAGTTCCTGATTGGAAACAGACCCTTGACTATCAAGACAAGTCTTCTCCTACTTACAGGCAATGTGGTCGCAGGCCTCCTTAGAGGCTTTTTGTCTAATGTAATTATTTGCAGTATATACCCCAATCCCTGTCTTCCTCCATAATTTTTACTCTCTACAGCTTCCTCTAGAACCACAGAAGTCATTATCTGATGTGTTAATAGAAGTCCTGTCCCTTCTTCTTGCCAATGTCTTATCTTTCCATATACTCCTTTCCTCGCCGATTCTGCGGAGAATTTCCTCATTTCTGACCTTGTCAACCTACCTAATTTTCAACGTTCTTCTTTCGCACCTCATCTTAAATACTTCGATTCTCTTCTGCTGCGTTTTCTCCACAATCCACGTTACACTGTCACACAATGCTATGCTCCACACCTACATTCTCAAAAATTTCTTCATCAAATTAAGGCATATGTTCGATGCTAGCAGACTTCTCTTGGCCGAGAATGCTCTTTTCTCGAGTGCTAGTTTGCTTTTTATGTTCGCCTTGCTCCGTCCGACATGAGTTATTATGCTGCTTAGGCAGCAGAATTGCTGAACTTCATTTACTTCGTGATCACCAGTTTAGATGTTAAGTTTCTCGCTGTGCTCATTTCTGCTACTTCTCATTACTTTCGTCTTTCTTCTATTCAATTTCAGTCCACGTTATACTGTTCATTCCATTCAGAATATCCTGAAATTCTTCTTCACTTAACTTGGATATCAATGTCATCAGCGAATCTTATCATTGATGTCTTTCACCTTGAATTTTAAATCCACTCTTGAACCTTTTTTATATTGCCGCCATCGCTTATTTTATGTTATTATTAGTAAAATAATAGGCATCTGCGGTACGTGAAAAGTGCCGGTACGTGAAAAGTGGTGATGGCAGCATACTATATTTGTGGGTGGGGAGCTGTGGGGGACAGTCTGTATGCTCACGTGGTACCAGTCACCACTCTACGAGTCGAGATCGGAGCCAACTTCTTGCTGCACCAATAACCTCCCTGTCATCCACGTATTGCTTCCCGCTGAGTGCATCTTTCGTTGATTAGATAAGATTAGATTAATTATTCATTCCATAGACCCATAAAAGAGGGAATCCTCCTGGGTGTGGAACATGTCAGATAAACACATTACAAAAATGTAATTAGAAAAACATGAGGTTCATTAATTTTAATGATCCTCAGTCAATAAACAGTGAAATTATGTACATGAATTAAATTTAAACTTCTAATATTTACAGGTTTAATACTTACATCTGCTTTCATTAAATCCATCATTTCGACATTTGCTAGTTTCTTGGCTATTACAACCAAGTATTGCCAAAATTAAAGTATAATAAATTTTCAATAAAATGGTCTACTGCGCTTGTTTAGAAACTCATGGATGGAATAGAAGGAGTTGGCCATGAAAAATTCTTTTACATTATGTTTAAATTATGCCTTGTCTGAAACTAAACTCTTAATGGTTGCTGGTAACTTATTGAAAATATGCGTTGCTGAATACTGGACTCCTTTCTGGGCAAGAGTAAGTGATTTTAAATCTTTATGTATATTGTTCTTATTCCTAGTATTGATACCATATGACATAATGGAGCGAAAATAAGCAAAATATGCCAGTTTTTTTATATTTATATCTCCTGTGTCTGATATCATTCGCATTGCAAACACAGACTTGTTTAGGCGCTTTAGCAGTTCGTTAGTATGTTGCTCCCAACTGAATTTATTATCAAGTTGTAATCCCAAGAATTTTACACTCTCAACTTCTCCAATTTGCATGTCATCATATTTTATACACACATCAGAAGGAAATCTCTTGGAAGTTCTGAACTGCATATAGTGGGTGATTTCAAAGTTTAACGACAGTGAATTGGCTATGAACCACTTATTAATGTCAGTAATTCTAAATTTATATTTGATTTACTATTTGTTGCAATGTTTGTATCATCTGCAAATAAGACAAATTTGGCATCTGGTAATGTAACAGGTGACAGGTCACTAATATACACAAGAAACAGTAGTGGACCTAGTATGGAACTTTGGGGAACACCACATTGGGCCAAACGGATCTCTTTATGGTCCTCTATCAGATGATGAGGAACCCATAGGCCACACAGCTTTGAGTACCCCAACTCATGGACCAACAGAGACGTCCAGTTGAGCAGGGAGGATTTTTGTTGTGATCAGTTGATCACTTCGAGTGAGAGTGTCCGCACGTTCCTACATTGTAAGAGTCACAGTTGCGTGTGACCAGCTGGCACGCTGGGACTGTGACACTAGATCTGCACCAGATGCTAGGTGCGGCATCCTATATAAAGTGATACAGTAGTTACCCCAACAGCTTCCGTCCCGATATTACGGAAGATGGCCGTTGAATCAAAGGCGCGGCGGAGTGACCACTTTGTTGCGGCAGCGAGCAGCTTCTTTCCGCCAGCAGGCGCCGCGCAGAGCCGGAATTGGCCCGCTTAGAGCCGCCCTACGCGCCGCGCCCTGGGCGGCCTTACACGCCGTTCCCCCGGCTTAAAAGAATCAGGTCCAGCCGCGACACCCGCCCTTCCTGCGCAGAAATCCCTCATTAGTCCCAATAAGGGCGGCAGCGGGCAGGGCTTTTTAAGACGGACCCTTGCGCCGGGCGACGGCGACGCGACGCTACACCCGCCCGACGCCTCCCTCGGCCCCCCTTCGCAGCCGCCCCATTCGCCTTGATTGTCACAATTAGAGTTTTTTCCTCTTCACCCCCGCACCGTGTCTTGCTTTCCGCCCGAGTGGAAGAGCAAGGATAAGGGATGAAATGAATTTAAAAAAAAGCAAAGGGGAGAAAGGGAGAAAGGAGGCAACTGCTGGTACGTCTCCAGAGGTTGTGTGGACCAGCCGGCGGGAGACGATACGACGTTTGAGCTGCTGGGATCGCGCGCAGCTTGGCGCACCCTGGGAACCCTGATTACTGCCCGTAAGGCACTGTGCTCAGACCTATAAATCCGCGGATTTTTTTCCCACAGTCTTTAAGCAGCAGAACGAAGACGGGGGATCGAAATATTCAGCTATTATGACCATTACTTTCCAAGGTAACACAAACTCACTATTAGCGTTTACTATTGCATGCGGCGCTGATTGCAACACCTTCTTTTTCTCTTTTTTTTTTTAAAAAAAAAAAAAACAGGTTAGTTTTATTCTGGGTTCTATTGCAGTACATTGTTACCCAGTCTTTTGGCTACCAAATCCTATTTTTCAACACAGTCTCCCTTCAATGGGCGAACTTACGCCACCTTATTGGGAGGGTGAATCGTTCATTGAGCCAAATAGATGCTGGTTATGGTCCTCAATCAGGTGGCGAGGAACCTAGCTGGTACACCCCTTTGAGTACCCCAACTGGTGAACAAATGGGTTAGCACTACCGACAGAGGCGTTCAGTTGAGCACCTGAGTGTGTGATTGTGATCTGTCGATCACCTCGAATGAGAGTGTCTGCACGTCCCAGCACTACAGGGGACACATCTGTGTGCAGCCTACCAGGATGCAGGAGATCGGAGAGGTTTGCGTGACCTTGTTGCTATGATGACTGACGCCTCACCGAACGACTCTATGTGCTCATGTTCACTCTCAGATGTCCGTAGACATTCTGGAAGCTCCTATGAATATCTCCGGTACACTGGTTTTGCGCCAAAAGAAACTCAATAACGGCTCTCTACTTGGAACGCACCTCCGTTGCAGACTCCATTTTGAAGGCTAGATACAGCACCGCAACCTATCGGAACTTCAGGAAACTATAGGGGTTGAAGTGGTAATATTTCACGATGTCGCGCAATTTTTCAACTGAAATTGACCGAGAAAGAAAAAGTATTGCTTTACGTATTTGACGTCCCTCATAGTTAATACGGTTGACTGACAGAGGACTCACTTCGGTAAACCTTTGGAGATGTGTCGAAGAGGCCTGTTCGTCAACGAATTAAAGGGGGCTATGATCATGATGGTTTCGTTCTGAAAGTAATGCCAAAGAGCTCAAGGCCATTGTTTAATCTTCGTCTTTTCCATCGCCAGTTGTCTCAGAAACCTTGCATTTATGAGACAAAAAGCCGCATATAACTGTGGAGATAGGTAGGTAGCTCTAACGTGCATTGCTACTAGACAGTGAATGGGGTTAAAAGGATTCTACGTTTCAAAATTAACGTGTTATTCCATCCGTACGGAATGATTTAAACTTGGAGACAGTGAAAATACAGCGTCTGTAATGCATGAGAAAGTGCTAGGAATATTCTAATGCCCACTTTTACAATAGAGTCTAGGGAATGATGTCCAAAAAGATCCGAATGACTTGTAAATCATTATTATCTTCACCATTCATAACGTATTCCATTAATTTCTTTTCGAATATCAAATTGATTATAGACTCTCTAACAATACTGTTGTTAAATGCAAACACAAATTCGTCGAATTGAATGAAGTGCGTTACACAATATAATAACAAACGCCTTTTCAGTGTAATATACTTTTAATTTCCGTTGCGCCTTTTTTCTGAAGGCAACATCAGTGAATTTTTTTCTAGAACAAAACTGAATTCATAAAACGAATTCAGAAACCTTTAAAAGAACACAAAATCAACCTGAGTGGCGACGTATTACAGAAGCGCAAAATTTCGTACAGGCTTCAAAGTGAAATGCTGTTAATAGCTTCCACAATGAAACTGTTTAATCTGACAGAAAACTGAAAGACATCGGATGTATAGTACACCGACGGTCACACACAATCAATACCATCACTGTACAATAGTACTGGTAATGTTACTGATGACAGTGCCACTAAAGCGTAGTTACGAAGTACGGTTTTCCGAATTTCGTTCACCAAAGAAGGTGCAGTAAATATTCCGGAACTCAAATCAAGAACAGTAGACAACATAAGCAACGAAGAAGTAGATACCATCGCTGTAGCGAAACAGTTTAAGTCACATAATAAAGGCAAGTCTTCGGACCCAAGTTGTATACCAGTTAGATACCTTTCGAAGTATGCTGATGTAATAACTCCACGTATAATACCCAAACACAATCGCTTGCTCGACGAAATATGCGTGCCTAGGGACTGGAAAGGTCCACAGGTAACACCAAAAATCAAGAAAAGGAATAGGAGTAATCCGTTAAATTATAGATCCATATTACTGTCATCAGTTTTCAATTACAGTTGGAACATATACTGTGATCTAACGTTATGAAATGCCTCGACGAAAACGATCTATTGACAGGTATGCCACAACCAGCCCTTTATCCACAGAAAGTAATGAGTGCTACCTAAAGCGGTCTCTGGTTCTACATCTACATCTACATCCATACTCCGCAAGCCACCTGACGGTGTGTGCCGTAGGGTTCAAATGGTTCAAATGGCTCTGAGCACTATGGGACTTAACATCTGTGGTCATCAGTCCCCTAGAACTTAGAACTACTTAAACCTAACTAACCTAAGGACATTACACACATCCATGCCCAAGGCAGGATTCGAACCTGCGACCGTAGCAGTCGCACGATTCCGGACTGAGCGCCTAGAACCGCTAGACCACCGCGGCCGGCTATATGTTCAAATGTGTGTGAAACCTTATGGGACGTACCGGAGGGTACCTTGAGTACCTCTGTCGGTTCTCCCTTCTATTCCAATCTCGTATTGTTCGTGGAAAGAAAGATTGCCTCTGTGTGGGCTCTAATCTCTCTCATTTCATCCTCATGGTCTCTTCGCGAGATATGCGTATGAGGGAGCAATATACTGCTTGACTCCTCGGTGAAGGAATGTTCTCGAAACATCAACAAAAGCCCGTACCGAGCTACTGAGCGTCTCTCTTGCAGAGTCTTCCACTGGAGCTTATCTATCATCTCCATAACGCTTTCGCGATTACTAAATGATCCTGTAACGAAGCGCACTGCTCTCCTCTGGATCTTCTCTATCTTTTCTATCAAACCTATCTGGTACGGATCCCACACCGGTGAGCGTATTCAAGCAGTGGGTGAACAAGTGTACTGTAACCTACTTCGTTATCGGACTAGATTTCCTTAGGATTCTTCCAATGAATCTGAGTCTGGCATCTGCTTTACCGACGATTAATTTTATATGGTCATTCCGTTTTAAACCACTCCTAATGCCTACTCCCAGATAATTTATGGAATTAACTGCTTCCAGTTGCTTACCTGCTAAATTGTAGCTAAATGATTAAGGATCTTTCTTTCTATGTATTCGCAGCACGTTACACTTATCTACATTGAGATTCAATTGCCATTCCCTGCACGATGCGTCAATTCGTTGCAGATCCTCCTGCATTTCAGTACAATTTTCCATTGTTACAACCATTCGATATACTACAGCATCATCCGCAAAAAGCGTCAGTGAACTTCCGATGTTATCCACAAGATCATTTGTATATATTGTGAATAGTAACGGACGGTCCTACTAAACTCCCCTGCGGCACACCTGAAATCACTCTTACTTCAGAAGACTTCTCTCCATTGAGAATGATATAATCCGTTCTGAAATCTAGGAACTTTTCAATCCAGTCACACAATTGGTCTGATGGTCCATATGCTCTTACTTTGTTTATTAAACGACTGTGGGTAACTGTATCAAACGCCTTGCGGAAGTCAAGAAACACGGCATCTGCCTGGGAACCCGTATCTATGGCCCTCTGAGTCTCGTGGACGAATAGCGCGAGCTGGGTTTCACACGATCGTCTTTTTCGAAACCCATGCTGATTCCTACAGATTAGATTTCTAGTCTCCAGAAAAGTCATTATTCTCGAACGTAATACGTGTTCCAAAATTCTACAACTGGTCGACGTTAGAGATGTAGGTCTACAGTTCTGCACATCTGTTCGACGTCCCTTCTTGAAAACGGGGATGACTTGTGCTCTTTTCCAATCTTTTGGAACGCTACGCTCTTCTAGAGACCTACGGTACACCGCTGCAGGGAGGGGGCAAGTTCCTTCGCGTACTCTGTGTAAAATCGAACTGGTATCCCATTAGGTCCAGCGTCCTTTCCTCTTTTGAGCGATTTTAATTGTTTTTCTATCCCTCTGTCATCTGTTTCGATATCCACCATTTTGTCATCTGTGCGAAAATATAGAGAAGAACTACAGTGCAGTCTTCCTCTGTGAAACAGCTTTGGAAAAATACATTTAATATTTCGGCCTTCAGTCTGTCATCCTCTGTTTCAGTACCATTTTGGTCACAGATTGTCTGGACATTTTGTTTTGATCCACCTACCGCTTTGACATAAGACCAAAATTTCTTAGGATTTTCTGCCAATTTAGTACATAGATCTTTACTTTAGAATTCCTCTCGCATAGCTCTCCTCATACTACACTTCGCTTCGTGTAGTTTTTGTTTGTCAGCAAGGCTTTGGCTATGTTCATGTTTGCTGTGAAGTTCCCTTTGCTTCCGTAGCAGTTTTCTAACTCGGTTGTTGTACCACGGTGGCTCTTTTCCATCTCTTACGACCTTGCTTGGCACATACTCACCTAATGCATATTCTGCAATGGTTTTGAACTTTACTTGAGATAAAACTTTTGTGTTAAGCTGTCAAGCACGCTGAGATCTGCTTTTTGTCACTTTTGCTACACAGAAAAATCTTCCTACCTTTTTTAATATTTCTATTTACGGCTGAAATCATCGATACAGTAACCGTTTTATGATCGCTGATTCCCTGTTCTGCGTTAACTTTTTCAAAAAGTTCGGGTCTGTTTGTCACCAGAAGGTCTAATATGTTATCGCCACGAGTCGGTTTTCTGTTTAACTGCTCAAGGTGGTTTTCGGATAATGCACTTAAAAAATTTCACTGGATTCCTTGTCCCTGCCACCCGTTATAAATGTTTGAGTCTCCCAGTCTATATCTGGTAAATTAAAATCTCCATCCAGAACTATAACATGGTCCGGAAATCTACTCGAAATATTTTCCAAATTTTCTCTCAGGTTCTCTGCCACAACAAAAAAAAATGGCTCTGAGCACTATGGGACTTAACATCTATGATCATCAGTCCTCTAGAACTTAGAACTACTTAAACCTAACTAACCTAAGGACAGCATACAACACCCAGCCATCACGAGGCAGAGAAAATCCCTGACCCCGCCGGGAATTCTGCCACAACAGCTGCTGAGCCTGGGGGCATCTAGAGACATCCAATTACCATGTTTGAGCCTGCTTTAACCGTGACCTTCACCCAAATTATTACACATTTCGGATCTCCGTCAATTTTTATCGCCATAAACACGCCTCCACCTTCACTGTCCAGCCTGTCTCTGCGGTATACATTCCAATCTGAGTTTAGAATTTCATTACTGTTTATATCTGGTTTCAGCCAACTTTCCGTCCCTAGTACTATGTGGGAATTATGATTGTTTATTAATGAGAGCAGTTCTGGGACCTTTCTATAGACGCTCCTGCAGTTTACTATTACCACATTAATATTGTCATTCCCTGTTGCGTTGCCTACTGCTACCTTGTCGCGTCTCACGAGGCGTTTTGTAGGGCCTAGGAAGGGAATTCTCTAACCTAAAAAACCCACATGTGCACTCCACACGTACTCCGCTACCCTTGTAGCCGCTTCCTGCGTGTAGTGCACGCCTACCTATTCAGGGGGCCCTACATTTCTCCACCCGAGAGCGGAGGTCGATAAATTTGCATCCCAGATCTCCGCAGAATCGTCTGAGTCTCCGGTTTAAGCCTTTCACTCGGCTCCAAACCAGAGGACCGCGGTCGGTTCTAGGAATGGTACTACAAATGTTCTAGGAACGATACTACAAATAGTTAGCTCAGATTCCACACGGCAAGCGAGAATTTTTGACTTCACCAACTTTGTCAAACGCCTGTATCAAATGAGAATGACCTCTGAACCAAGGTGGCAGGAATCATTGGTTGGTTCCATATACTAACCTTTGTGAAGGCTTTTGGTACCGTTCTTCACAAGTGACCTCTGATAAAATTGTGTGCCTATGGAGAAGCGTGTCAGTCAGAAGGGACGCAGTTTGTAGTAACTGACGAAAAGTCATCGCATGGAACAGATGTGGTATCTGAACTTCACCAAGGAAGTTATAGGTCCTCTGCTGTTTGTTATCTACGAGTATATAAACGATTTGAGAGACAATGTGAAGAGCGCTCTTAGATCGTTTATAGATGATGCTGTCGTTTACCGTCTAGTAAAGTCATCAGAGGATCGATACGAATTATAAAATGATTTAGACAAAGTATCTACGTGTTGCGAGAAGTGGCAACTGACGCTGAACAATAAAAAAATGTACTAAAAAGAATTCGTCAAATTATGGTCACAAGATAAATGACAGAAACTTAAAAGTTCTCGATTCAACTAAATACCTGGTGATTACAACAGCGGACAACTTAAACTGGAATTGTCACGTAGAGGGAATTGTGGGAAGAAGACCATATACTGCGTTTTATTGGCGGAACACTCTGAAGATGCTACATATGTACCAAAGACACTGCCTACTTTACGCTTGTCCTTCCTCCGCTACAGTATTTCTGCGCAAGATGGGGTCGCTGATGTTGCATCCGAGATCTTTCACTAAAAGTAAAATCATTATAAGTCGCTGGTTCGAACCTAACCATTGCTTAAGTTTTGAATAAGAATCATCAGCAATGGCTGCTGAATACTTCCGGTGTATGAAGTCAGCTCGTTCTCCCAGCGGCCTTGTCAAAGAGGGTGTGAGGAACAGACAGACGTTCAGGGTGGGAAACTGCTCTTAAAAGACGGAGGAATCAGCGATGATCAATGAAATGAGGGTGCAGAAGGCAACGAAAACCACTGCAACGAAGTCGCAGCACACACAGGACATGTGGCCTGTATGTGAAAAAGTGTCACGATGACCTCTCCATTGGAAAAAGCTTCCAGATTAATCGCCCATTTGGATTTCCGCAAGAGAACTGCCAAGGGAGGAGGTGACAATAACAAAAATTCGAGTAACTACCTGAGGGTAACATTCTAAGAGTCAGAGCGTAGAATGTCCGAAGTTCGAACTTCGAAGGAAAACTAGAAAAGCAAAAAGGGAAAATGTTACGGCTCAATCAAGATATTGTGGGTTTCAGTGAAGTGAAAAGGAAGAAAAAAAAAGGCGTTTTCGTCAGATCAATGTAGGATAGTATCAGTAGCAGTAGAAAAATGTATAACGGTAGTAGGATTCGTTATGAATAGGAGAGCAGGACAGAGAGTCAGTTACCGCAGTTAACAGTTCTTATCAGAATTGACAACATACCAGTTCCAGCCATAATAATTCAGTTATGCATGCCGTAGTCAAGTATAAGATGGTACTGAAAGTGTAATGCAATATGTCAAGGGAAAAAAAGATCTAACAATGGTGTTGAATTCGAATGTGGTTGTGGGGGAGAAGAAGTGGAAGAAAGGGTTATGTGAAAATATTATCTTCAGAGCAGAAATGAGAGCGGAAAAAGACTAATTGAGATCTGCAACAAATTTCACATAGTAATATCGAATATTTTGTTCAAGAATCAGGAGAGGCATACTCGGAAAAAGGCTGAACAACATACTGGTCAGACAGATATTCTAAATCAGATGTTGAATGGAAGGCATACCCAGGAGCATACTCAGATCACAATCTGGTAATGATGAAGAGCAGACTGAAATGTAAGTGTATCATATGAAAGAATCAGTGTGTAATGAAGTGGTATACTGAAGTACTGAGAAACAACGAGACACGTTTGCAGTTGGCTGAAGATGTGGATACTGCGATAAGGAATACCACAATAAGCAGTTCATTGAAGGAGGAGTGGCCATCTCTAAAAAGTGCAATCACAGATGGTACAAAACTATACATAGGTCCTAGGAAGGTAACTGTAAAGAAACCTTGGATAACGGAAGTAATATATCAACTGATATACAAAAGAACAAACTACAGTGATATTCAGGGAAAGACAGCAATATAATTCTCTTAGAAATGAAATAAATAGGCGAAAAGGCTGAGAGATTTCAGAGCACTCTCACTTCTGATTCGGTGTCATGCCACTTAACATTCTTAGGGAAGATGACCTTTATTACCTGGTTGCTATACCTGGATACGATCTGACTTCCTACATCATGATGAAATGTTGGGCAGTAGTTAATGCTCATGCTCGTGTGCTCTAGTGAAGGAATAGCAGTAAGCTTTACCTGCATTCAAAGGAAGAGGGTGCTGATTTAAATGACTGCAGAAAAAGTGTACTGTGGCTGAAGGCCGAGGAGAGTGTTTTTTTCTGCGGAAATTGGTTGAAAACATTTGTGGACTGCTGAGTTCTAAGGTCTCATTGTTCAGACATGTTGGATGGCGCCGGTCGGTCAGCGGCAGCGTCCGGGTAGGCTGACTAGCGCCGAGGAGTCGCCACTGCAATGGGCAGAGCATCTAGACTGGCGATAAAGAAGAGGATGGGCCCTTGTTAGGCAGGAAGCCGATGAGACGACTGTGAGCTTTCTGCGAATTTCCGTGAGACAGGTCACTGGTGCCCAGACGTCCAGACTCTGTTACAAAACATATTTGTGAAGGCATGAGGCTGTTTGCGAGTTTATGGCCGTTCTTTGGAAAGTTCGAAATGGAAGCAACAGGGGAGATAACGATCTTTTTATGGATGTCTGTGGTTCCATCCAGGTCATGTTTTTAGCAAAAGACACGACGTAAAGGCGTGGGAAAGAGCCAGCAAAGCTGAATCTTTTAGCATTTCTCCCAATTAACTTTAAAGTCTCTGGTTGGTCAAATCTATGTATGCAGAGCAAGGGGCAGTCTCCCTGTTTCGATTGCCGTGCTTCAGCTCGTGGTTGCTTGTGCTAAGGTGGGAGTGGCCTAAGATGTAAATGTGCTTTGCCACCGAGCTGGCGAGGAAAGCTGAGAGAAAGGGAAATGGACACTCTCGTACAGGCGCTTTGCTGGTAAAGAACTGCTGGTCTTTACCTAAATGGTGAGACTTGTGTCCTCTGCTAGTGTTCCACTTAGAGCCTGTGACAGTCACCATCTGAACCATCAGAGGTACAGCTTCTAGCATCACACACACAGCGAGTGAAGCGTGCGTATACTTATTTGTTTTGAGTCGGGCGTCTAAACATTTGACACATTCCGTCACGCGTAGTCGTGGCAGAGAGTCAAATTGGTTTGGCAGACCAGCAAACAGGTCCATCTGCACACTGGAATCCACCAGGATTTCAGAGGCTCATAAGGAAGTAACTGCGTTTCGAATTAGCCGAACACGTGACCACGTACTTGCATTTTTTCGGGCGCGCGCCACTATTAACAGATTGCTGCCGTCCACGACTCCAGTAGCCAAGCACATCGCGGTGTGCTGCCCTGGCCTGCAGAAGAGTAAACAAGTCGCCTCTACGGCGTAGGGCTCCAATATATGCTTCTCAGCACACTGTCCTTTGGAACCATATTTTCTTCTTTGGAATACTAGAGTCTAGATGCTTGACAGTAGCGTAGTTTTTGGGCCATACCACGGATTCACGTGTATGAAGACAGATAAAGCGATTAGTGTTCTGGTTAATGTCGTGTATCGATCCCCAACTCATCACTTTGTTCGCCATACACCGCATGTTAGTAAAAACGTTTGTCAAACAAAAATGTTTGTGTGACGTTTCTTTAGCCAAATTTTAGTCTTGTGATGCTAAGAATGAATAAATCTATTGTTATTTAGACCACAACTCCTCCCAGTGTTCTGATTAACATTACCATTCCCAGTTTTATTAAAGTCTCGATTACAATTGAAAGTAGGAAGCTCGCAAGGCTGCATGAAAAATACGAAGAAATAGGAAAAGAAATGATCGTAGGAAGGACTGATACAGGATACAGAAAAGTCAAAACAGCTTTCGGAGAAGTCAGAAGCTATGGCGCCCACATTAACAGTGTAACGGGAACTTCACTGTTAACCAGAGAGTGCGAAGAGCACATTGAAGGCCTGAAAGAGGGGGATAATGTGGTAGAGGAAGAAGCTGGAATCGATACAGATGAGACTGGAGATCCAGTATAAGAGTTAGAATTTAAAACGGCTTCGGAAGACTTGAGATAAATTATGGTAGGAGCAATAGGTAACATTGCGTCGGAATTTCTAAAGTTACTGCGGACGGGGGGGAGGGGGGGGGGGGGACCTAACGACTATTCAGGTCACGGTGTACAATTTTTGAGGCAGGTGGAATACCATGAAACTTTTGGAAAAATATTATCCACACAATTCCGAAGACAGCAAGAGCAGGTAACAGCGAGAACTGTCGCACAACCTTGTTAAAACTCATGGTTCAAATGGCTCTGAGCACTATGCGACTTAACTTGTTAGGTCATCAGTCGCCTAGAACTTAGAACTAATTAAACCTAACTAACCAACGGACATCACACACATCCATGCCCGAGGCAGGATTCGAACCTGCGACCGTAGCGGTCGCTCGGTCCAGACTGTAGCGCCTAGAACCACACGGCCACTCCGGCCGGCTTAAAACTCATGCATCGAAGTTCCTGACAAGAACAATATACAGAAAATTGGGTGATCTTTTAGATAATTATCAGCTTGATTTTACAAAAAGGTAAAGCCCTGAGACGCAGTTCTGACTTTATTCTTGATAAGGGAAGTACTATTGAAGAAAACTTAAGACACATTCATAGTATTTGTCAACTAACGACAGATGTTCACAGGATTTGTCAACATAGCAAAACCGTTCATCAGTGTAAAATGATACAACGTGTTCGGAATTCCGAGAGAAATAGCAACAAGCAAAGGGAGAGACGGGTGCTCCACAATATACTCAAAAACCAAGAAGGAGCAATGAGACTGGAAGGCCAAGAACGAAGTGCTCGCTTTAAAAAGGGTGTAAGAGAGAAATGCACTCTTTCGCCCCTGCTGTTCAGCTTGTACATCGAAGAAGTAATGTTGGAAATAAAAGAAATGTTCAAAAGTGGGACTGAAATACAGGCTGGAAAGATATCAATGACAAGGTTCGATGGGGACATTGTTATTCTTAGTGTAGTTGAAGAAAAGTTGTAGTACCTGTTGAGTGGAATGAAGTATAAAGAGTGCAGAATATGGGCTGAGTGTAAACCTTGGAAAGACGAAGATAATGAGATATAGCAGAAATGAAAACAGCGAGAAATTACAGACTGAAATCGATGATCACGAAGTAGACGAAGTGAAAGAATTTTTTTATGTTGGAAGCAAAATAACCTTAGACGAACGAAGGAAGAACGACATGAAAAGCAGACTAGCACAAGCAAGTGAGCATTCCTAACCAAAAGAAGTCTGCTAGTCTCAAACATAGATCTTAACTTGAAGAAGAAACTTCAAAGAATGTACGTTTGGAGCACATAATTGTATAGTAGTGATAATGGACTGTGGAGAAGTCGGAACAAAAGAGAATCGAGGTGCTTGAGATGTGGTACTGATAAGGTAAGGAATGAGCAGGTTCTCCATACAATCGGCGAAGAAAGGAACATACGGGAAATACCGACAAAAAGAAAGGAGAGGATGATAGGATCTGTCTTAAGACATCAGGGGATAACTTCCAGCCGGCCAGTGTGACCGAGCAGTTCTAGGCGCTTCAGTCTGGAATCGTTCGACCGCTACGGTCGCAGATTCGAATCCTGCCTCGGGCATGGATGTGTCTGATGTCCTTAGGTTAGTTAGGTTTAATTAGTTCTAAGTTCTATGGCATTGATGACCTCAGAAGTTAAGTCCCATAGTGCTCAGAGCCATTTGAACCATTTGAACCACTGAAACAACTTTTCATTGCGACAAGGTATTTTCACAAAATTTGAAACAGTCGATGCCATCCGACTGCGAATATATTTTTCTGACTGCATGGTAGAAATTACCATTGTAATAAAATGAGAAACATCAGTGAACCAAAGGAAATATTTATCCGTTTTTCACCATGTACCGCGCGGGATTAGCCGAGCGGTCTCAGGCGCTGCAGTCACTGATTGAGCGGCTGGTCCCGGCGGAGGTTCGAGTCCTTCCTCGGGCATGGGTGTGTGTGTTTGTCCTTAGGATAATTTGGATTCAGTAGTGTGTAATCTTAGGGACTGATGACCTTAGCAGTTAAGTTCCATAAGATTTCACACACGTTTGAACATTGTTTACCATGTGGTATTCGAGACTGGAACTGTCGATTAATAGTCTGAGTGTGGTTCTGTTAACTCTGTAGCAAGCACTTGGCTGTGAATTTCAGAGGTGAGAAGTAGATGTGTACTTAGCGTATAAAATTCCACAACGCCAAACTTGTTTTTAAGATCATTGACTCGTTTTGTGGAAAATATATAAGCCTGAACACTGGTTTTTACCCAGCAGTGGTTCGGTAGTAATAAAGATATTGACAATACACCTTTTAATCGTAGCGTATTATTTTGAATAGATATGTTACAAGTAATATAATTTCATTGGCGCCACGTGGGAACAGTGATCCCGCTGGGCATAATATTTTAAGGAGTAGTAGTTAGTAATAAATACACATTTTACACCTTAACGCAATTTTAATGCTACAAGATCATATTCTTTGTCACTGAAAAATTGTTTCTTGATACCGCTGCATTCCCCCCCATGAACCATGGACCTTGCCGTTGGTGGGGAGGCTTGCGTGCCTCAGCGATACAGATAGCCGTACCGTAGGTGCAACCACAACGGAGGGGTATCTGTTGAGAGGCCAGACAAACGTGTGGTTCCTGAAGAGGGGCAGCAGCCTTTTCAGTAGTTGCAAGGGCAACAGTCTGGATGATTGACTGATCTGGCCTTGTAACAATAACCAAAACGGCCTTGCTGTGCTGGTACTGCGAACGGCTGAAAGCAAGGGGAAACTACAGCCGTAATTTTTCCCGAGGGCATGCAGCTTTACTGTATGATTACATGATGATGGCGTCCTCTTGGGTAAAATATTCCGGAGGTAAAATAGTCCCCCATTCGGATCTCCGGGCGGGGACTACTCAAGAGGATGTCGTTATCAGGAGAAAGAAAACTGGCGTTCTACGGATCGGAGCGTGGAATGTCAGATCCCTTAATCGGGCAGGTAGGTTAGAAAATTTAAAAAGGGAAATGGATAGGTTGAAGTTAGATATAGTGGGAATTAGTGAAGTTCGGTGGCAGGAGGAACAAGACTTCTGGTCAGGTGACTACAGGGTCATAAACACAAAATCAAATAGGGGTAATGCAGGAGTAGGTTTAATAATGAATAGGAAAATAGGAATGCGGGTAAGCTACTACAAACAGCATAGTGAACACATTATTGTGGCCAAGATAGATACGAAGCCCACACCTACTACAGTAGTACAAGTTTATATGCCAACTAGCTCTGCAGATGACGAAGAAATTGAAGAAATGTATGATGAAATAAAAGAAATTATTCAGATTGTGAAGGGAGACGAAAATTTAATAGTCATGGGTGACTGGAATTCGAGTGTAGGAAAAGGGAGAGAAGGAAACATAGTAGGTGAATATGGATTGGGGGACAGAAATGAAAGAGGAAGCCGCCTGGTAGAATTTTGCACAGAGCACAACATAATCATAGCTAACACTTGGTTTAAGAATCATGAAAGAAGGTTGTATACATGGAAGAACCCTGGAGATACTAAAAGGTATCAGATAGATTATATAATGGTAAGACAGAGATTTAGGAACCAGGTTTTAAATTGTAAGACATTTCCAGGGGCAGATGTGGACTCTGACCACAATCTATTGGTTATGACCTGTAGATTAAAACTGAAGAAACTGCAAAAAGGTGGGAATTTAAGGAGATGGGACCTGGATAAACTAAAAGAACCAGAGGTTGTACAGAGATTCAGGGAGAGCATAAGGGAGCAATTGACAGGAATGGGGGAAATAAATACAGTAGAAGAAGAATGGGTAGCTTTGAGGGATGAAGTAGTGAAGGCAGCAGAGGATCATGTAGGTAAAAAGACTAGGGCTAGTAGAAATCCTTGGGTAACAGAAGAAATATTGAATTTAATTGATGAAAGGAGAAAATATAAAAATGCAGTAAGTGAAACAGGCAAAAAGGAATACAAACGTCTCAAAAATGAGATCGACAGGAAGTGCAAAATGGCTAAGCAGGGATGGCTAGAGGACAAATGTAAGGACGTAGAGGCCTATCTCACTGGGGGTAAGATAGATACCGCCTACAGGAAAATTAAAGAGACCTTTGGAGATAAGAGAACGACTTGTATGAATATCAAGAGCTCAGATGGAAACCCAGTTCTAAGCAAAGAAGGGAAAGCAGAAAGGTGGAAGGAGTATATAGAGGGTCTATACAAGGGCGATGTACTTGAGGACAATATTATGGAAATGGAAGAGGATGTAGATGAAGATGAAATGGGAGATATGATACTGCGTGAAGAGTTTGACAGAGCACTGAAAGACCTGAGTCGAAACAAGGCCCCTGGAGTAGACAACATTCCATTGGAACTACTGACGGCCTTGGGAGAGCCAGTCCTGACAAAACTCTACCATCTGGTGAGCAAGATGTATGAAACAGGCGAAATGCCCTCAGACTTCAAGAAGAATATAATAATTCCAATCCCAAAGAAAGCAGGTGTTGACAGATGTGAAAATTACCGAACTATCAGCTTAATAAGTCACAGCTGCAAAATACTAACACGAATTCTTTACAGACGAATGGAAAAACTAGTAGAAGCCAACCTCGGGGAAGATCAGTTTGGATTCCGTAGAAACACTGGAACACGTGAGGCAATACTGACCTTACGACTTATCTTAGAAGAAAGATTAAGGAAAGGCAAACCTACGTTTCTAGCATTTGTAGACTTAGAGAAAGCTTTTGACAATGTTGACTGGAATACTCTCTTTCAAATTCTAAAGGTGGCAGGGGTAAAATACAGGGAGCGAAAGGCTATTTACAATTTGTACAGAAACCAGATGGCAGTTATAAGAGTCGAGGGACATGAAAGGGAAGCAGTGGTTGGGAAGGGAGTAAGACAGGGTTGTAGCCTCTCCCCGATGTTGTTCAATCTGTATATTGAGCAAGCAGTAAAGGAAACAAAAGAAAAATTCGGAGTAGGTATTAAAATTCATGGAGAAGAAATAAAAACTTTGAGGTTCGCCGATGACATTGTAATTCTGTCAGAGACAGCAAAGGACTTGGAAGAGCAGTTGAATGGAATGGACAGTGTCTTGAAAGGAGGATATAAGATGAACATCAACAAAAGCAAAACAAGGATAATGGAATGTAGTCTAATTAAGTCGGGTGATGCTGAGGGAATTAGATTAGGAAATGAGGCACTTAAAGTAGTAAAGGAGTTTTGCTATTTGGGGAGCAAAATAACTGATGATGGTCGAAGTAGAGAGGATATAAAATGTAGGCTGGCAATGGCAAGGAAAGCGTTTCTGAAGAAGAGAAATTTGTTAACATCCAGTATTGATTTAAGTGTCAGGAAGTCATTTCTGAAAGTATTCGTATGGAGTGTAGCCATGTATGGAAGTGAAACATGGACGATAAATAGTTTGGACAAGAAGAGAATAGAAGCTTTCGAAATGTGGTGCTACAGAAGAATGCTGAAGATTAGATGGGTAGATCACATAACTAATGAGGAAGTATTGAACAGGATTGGGGAGAAGAGAAGTTTGTGGCACAACTTGACCAGAAGAAGGGATCGGTTGGTAGGACATGTTCTGAGGCATCAAGGGATCACCAATTTAGTATTGGAGGGCAGCGTGGAGGGTAAAAATCGTAGAGGGAGACCAAGAGATGAATACACTAAGCAGATTCAGAAGGATGTAGGTTGCAGTAGGTACTGGGAGATGAAAAAGCTTGCACAGGATAGAGTAGCATGGAGAGCTGCATCAGACCAGTCTCAGGACTGAAGACCACAACAACAACAACACCGCTGCATTAAAATCGCGTCAACATTTTCAATGTTCTGCAGTGTGCTGTTACGCAGTGACTCCCACGAAAACTGTACGCCCCTAATATTTTGAGCTGCTCAAAATAGCGATACTGGGTTCGGATTAAATGATAAAACGTCGAGTAATTTACTTCAGGGTCAATGCTCGTACCCTTACTTATTCAGCTACTGCAAGTACTTTGCTTTTTAAATGTAATTCGAAAGTCTGAAGAATCATATTATTGGATACCAGGTGAAATGGCCAGCTAGGTGCTCTGGGGGTGGTAAGGCCAAGTCGTTAAATAAACATCATTCACATAATAACGATTTTAATAAACTGCGCCAGCTCTGTGCTCGTAAATAACAAAGCGCAAAAGGGGGTCCAAAGATTTACGGTACAATTATAAATGCCAGTAGCTATTCACTTGTCTTCGTTTCACAGTCAGCTGAATGTGGGCAGGAATCAAACCCGCCACCTTTTCGCAGTACTGGACGTACCATTCTGCAGACGATGCCACACTGCGCAGTCTCTGATACTTCTAAGACATATAAGTAAAATATAGGTAATAAACGCACAACAATCAGTTCATAAACGTAAATTGCATTGCCCGCAACCAGAAATATGTTTAAAATAACATTTCGCGGTACTAAAAACTAATTTAAGCCGACAAATAAGAATCAGGGTAAGTTTCAACAACGGTGCTTTTATCTAACGCCAATAGCTGTTACCTCTTGAACGATAAACCAAGAACAAGTCCTGGTAAGCCAGGGCTTCACAACTTACGTGCTCGCGGAGCAAGCTGTGAGCAGCAAGGCGCGAGCACGGAGCAGCGCTACCCCCACTATCGGACCAGAGCGAAGAGTGAGGAGAGTCACGTGGGGCACACAACAGCTGCCGCCAGTCAATGTAAATCCGCGGTCACCTGCAGGGATATCACTCACGAATTATTACTGCGACAAATGAAACAAATAAAGGAGAATTTACACGTGCCACATAATTTTATTAGCTTAGTGTATGCCTCTACATTCGTATTAATTTGTGAACTGTTACACAATAAAAGGTGTCACTGAAGTGTGGGGTTCTCGGTTATCTTGTACTTTTTGCCCTTTACAATTGCGTCTATGTTCGGAGTAACTGTTCGTGTGCATTGTAGGCGCAGCATGCAGTTTAAATTTCGATCAGACAATGCGTTTCTCAGGCGCGTCTTGTTACATTTCATTGCAGAGAACAGTTGTTCACAAACGTACGTGGAACCGATCACTGATGTTATTGTAGCTGCCAGTTTGTGCAAACGAGGAAATCTATCCAGAGGGAAGCCTCTGTAGAATTCCAAAATGTTTTTCTTGTCCTGAAATTTGTCTCTGTATTCTCTGTCACACTGCAGGTCAATAATTTATAGTTGCAGCTCAGGACAAATCTCTTCAATATTCGCTGAATATGGAGAGAACAGATCAAAATCACTGTCTAATGCTGTCAGATCTTGAAAGTGTTGATCAAATTCTTCCTTAAGGGCATGTGAATAACGTTCACAGTCTTTGTGAACATCTTGCATGGATGATAATGTAGGAAAATGAGCTAGATTTCCTGTTTCCAGCTGACTCACCCAAAGTGTCAATTTCATTTTAAAAGCTCGTATTCGATCTATGAAATGAGTAATTAGCAGATCTTTACCTTGTAGTGAAATGTTCAAAGCATTCAGATGGCTAATTAAATCTGCTAAGAACGCGAGATCAAATTTCCATGAAGGCTCTTTCAGTTCAGGAACACGCATATTATTTATTTCCATGAACATATTTATTTCATCTAATAGGTAAAAAAATCGATTTAATAACTCGCCTCGACTAAGCCAGCGGACCTCGCTGTAATAAGGCAGGCTACCATACTGGCTTTCTACATACTGAAGAAAGCTTTTAAATTGCCTGTGTTGTAGCCCATTCTTCCTTATATAATTGGTTGTACGAAAAACAACACTCATCACATTTTTTGGAGTGATACTCTTTGCACATAAGTTTTCCTGGTGGATCAGCCAGTGAACGCCCCTTGTTTCATTCGGCACGGTCAGTTTTCGCATTTTCTCCTTCAACAGCGCGACGAAACCTAATTTTTTCCCTGTCATCGCTGGTGCACCGTCTGTAGACACTGAAACTAAAGAATTCCACGACAATCCTATATATTCAACACTTTCTTCAACACTACTTAAAATATCACTTCCGGTTGTAGTGTTCTTCATGGCTACTACATCGAGGAGCTCCTCCCTCACCTGAAGATCTCTATTAACACCTCTAATAAATATGGTATGCTGCGCTGTTCCTGTGATATCAACACTTTCGTCCAGAGATAGAGAATACGCCATAAAACCTTTATAGATATTTGCAAGCTGGCTCTGGGCGTCGTCTTCCATGTCCTGTATGCGACGCATAATGGTCATGTTAGATAATGGCACAATCCGAAACTGTTCAACTTGAGATGGACACAAATGTTCTGCGGCAACTACCAAACATTCTTTTACTAAATCGCCATCACTGATGGGGAGCAGGGATTTTGCTAAAAGCAAAGCAATTTTGTAACTCATTCTGAGAGCTGCCTCAGTTGATTTTTCTTCGTCGTCCAGATCTTCTTCGGATAGCTTCCTTTTAAGTTTAATAACTTCCTGTGCACGATCTGGTCCATCACATTTTCCACTTCCGTAGTCTTTCACGTGGTACGACATATAATGTCGCTGCAAATTAAATTTCCTAAAAGAATTCAGCGTTTTGTGACACACTAAACATTTTGCAACATCATCTTTTTCTGTAAACAGATACAGTTCCTCCCAATGGGGGTTGAACTACGAAAGCATGGTTGGGGTTACACAACGGCGACTTGACATGATTCTTAACCAGCGAAGTGACTGTTAGAGCTGATCGTAGTACTTTTAACGTTACACAGTCGGCGCGATTTCAATAGGCACACTGCGGTCCTATTCATACGTGCGCGCGCATTTCCCCTCCCTCCCCTCACTCCCTACTCCGCGACCTTGCAGCTGCTCGCGAGCACGTGCCTGAGCAGACGCGAGTACTCGCGCTCAAAACCGGCCAGTTGTTAAGCCCTGTGGTAAGCCATAAGCTTATTATTGCTAGACTGAAACTTGCAAGAAGCAATGCTGTTGACGGAAGCCTAATAAAGTATAACTAACAAAGGTACAGACAGCATCGATTTAGGACGAACTGCAATATTCATATAAAAAAAATCTTAGATCCAGATACACTCACTGAGCAAGATCAGACCAGTTGCAGCACTTAAATCCATTCTCCCTGTACACATCTGTGGCCAAATGCATAAGTCACTAATTTAATCCTAGGGCAAGTAATATTTAATGCCGATCCACGATAACAATAACAAATCAGCAGGAAGAAGCAGTTTAACGTCACACGATAAATAATCGTCTCTTTTTCACGTTAATCAGAATCAATAAGAACCACCAAGTATAAAACTGAGTGCAGCCCAGTGGCGAGTGAGGCTCCGGCAAATAGCTCTAAACAGAATGTGCTGCATGTGAAAGTCGGCTCCACGGCACACGTGCACAGCAAGAGGTAATGTTCTCACCAAGTTCAGTTCGATTTGGTTCAACAGGGGCTGGCCCGAATGATAACTGGTACCCCAATCTTCCCTCAGCCGCGCCGCGCGACCCTAAGATTCCTTGCCCGATGTAGACTCCCACTTCGCGTCTTTTCCATGCACTCTTATAGATACCGACACCGGCATCGTGTACTCGACCATGCGCTGCTATGAAGGCGCCCACTCACTTGTCTAACAGTAATGGACTCGGTGCTCTTGTTGCTGTCCTGAAACATCTAACTCCCTTCTTGACCGCCAGGCGCACTTTTCTACGCGAGCTTGGTATTACCCTACTGGCCATTAAAATTGCTACACCACGAAGATGACGTGCTACAGACGCGAAATTTAACGGACAGCAAGAAGATGCTGTGATATGCAAATGATTAGCTTTTCAGAGCATTCACACAAGGTTGGCGCCGGTGGCGACACCTACAACATGCTGACGTCAGGAAAGTTTCCAACCGATATCTCATACACAAACAGCAGTTGACCGGCGTTGCCTGGTGAAACGTTGTTGTGATGCCTCGAGTGAGGAGGAGAAATGCGTACCATCACGTTTCCGACTTTGATAAAGGTCGGTTTCTAGTGTATCGCGATTGCGCTTTGTCGTATCGCGACATTGCTGCACGCGTTGGTCGAGATGACTGTTAGCAGAATATGGGATCGGTGGGTTCAGGAGGGTAATACGGAACGCCGTGCTGGATCCCAACGGCCTCGTGTCACTAGCAGTCCAGATGACAGGCATCTTATCCGCATGGCTGTAACGGATCGCCGGCCGCGGTGGTCTAGCGGTTCAGGCGCTCAGTCCGGAACCGCGCGACTACTACGGTCGCAGGTTCGAACCCTGCCTCGGGCATGGATGTGTGTGATGTCCGTAGGTTAGTTAGGTTTAAGTAGTTCTAAGTTCTAGGGGACTGATGACCACAGATGTTAAGTCCAATAGTGCTCAGAGTCATTTGACCCATTTTTGTAACGGATCATGCAGCCACGTCTCGATCCCTGAGTCAACAGTCGGGGACGTTTGCAAGACAACAACCATCTGCACGAACAGTTCGACGACGTTTGCAGCAGCATTGACTATCAGCTCGGAGACTATGGCTGTGGTTACCCTTGACGCTGCATCACAGACAGGAGCGCCTGCGATGGTGTACTCAACGACGAACCTGGTTGCACGAATGGCAAAACGTCATTTTTTCGGATGAATCCAGGTTTTGTTTACAGCATCATGATGGTCGCATCCGTGTTTGGCGACATCGTGGTGAACGCACATTGGAAGCGTGTATTCGTTATCGCCATACTGGCGTATCACCCGGGGCGATGGTATGGGATGCCACAGTGGACATTATATTTCAGATGTGTTACGACCCGTGGCTCTACCATTGATTCGATCCCTGCAGGTTGCAGGACCTGTACGGGTCTTTGTGGATACTGAAAATGTTCGACTGCTACCCTGTCCAGCACATTCTCCAGATCTCTCACCAACTGAAAACGTGTGGTCAATGGTGGCCGAGCAACTGGCGCGTCAGAATACGCCAGTCACTACTCTTGGTGAACTGTGGTATCGTGTTGACGCTGCATGGGCAGCTGCACCTGTACACGCCATCCAAGCTCTGCTTGACTCAATGACCAGGCGTATTAAGGCCGTTATTACGGTCAGATGTGGTTATTCTGGGTACCGATTTCTCAGGATCTATGCACCCAAATTGCCTGAAAATGTAATGACATGTCAGTTCTAGTATAATATATTTGTCCAATGAATACCCGTTTATCATCTGCGTTTCTTCTTGGTGTAGCAATTTTAATGGCCTCTCGGGTCTTACGATGCGAAGCCGTTGCTGGGCAACAACCAAAGAGGATGATCACGCTTAAGTCCGTCCCTGGCAGCTGAGTGGCAGCGCGACGGAACGTTATACCTCCCCGCCTCGGTTCGATTCCCGGCTGGGTCAGAGATTTTCTCCGCTCACGGACTGGGTGTTATGTTGTCCTTATCATCATCACTTCATCCCTATCGACACGCAAGTAGCCGAAGTGGCGTCACGTCGAAAGACTTGCACCAGGCGATCGGTCTACTCGACAGGAGGCCCTACGACATGGCATTTCCATTTTTATCGCGATTAATATCGATAAGGGAATGCAGCCGTGGTCTAGGGGTAGCGTCTTTGATTCATAATCAAAACGTCTTCGGTCCCGGGTTCGATCCCCGTCACTGCCTAAATTTTGATAAATTATCAGCATTGGCGGCCGAAGACTTCCGGCATAAGAATTCAGCCTCATGCTGCCAACGGCCTTGTCAAAGAGGGCGTAGGAGCGAATGGAGGTTCAGGGCACTCTCTTGTCCTAGGGGTGGGAAATTGCCCCTAAAGGCGAAAGAATCAGCAATGATCAACGACAGGAGGATGCAGAAGGCAATGTAAACCACTGCATTAAAGACACGTAACGTGTATCCACAGGACATGTGGCCTGTAATTGAAGAAGTGTCATGATGATCTCTCCATTGGCAAAAGATTCCGGAATAGTCCCCCATTCGGATCTCCGGGAGGGGACTGCCAAGGGGGAGGTTACCATGAGAAAAAGATTGAATAATCAACGAAAGGGTAACGTTCTACGAGTCGGGGCGTGGAATGTCAGAAGCTTGAAGGTGGTAGGGAAACTAGAAAACCTGAAAAGGGAAATGCAAAGGCCCAATCTAGATATAGTAGGGGTCAGTGAAGTGAAGTGGAAGGAAGACAAGGATTTCTGGTCAGATGATTATCGGGTAATATCAACAGCAGCAGAAAATGGTATAACAGGTGTAGGATTTGTTGTGAATAGGAAGGTAGGGCAGAGGGTGTGTTACTGTGAACAGTTCAGTGACCGGGTTATTCTAATCAGAATCGACAGCAGACCAACACCGACAACGATAGTTCAGGTATACAGGCCGACGTCGCAAACTGAAGATGAACAGACAGAGAAAGTGTATGAGGATATTGAAAGGGTAATGCAGTATGTAAAGGGGGACGAAAATCTAACAGTCATGGGCGACTGGAATGCAGTTGTAGGGGAAGGAGTAGAAGAAAAGGTTACAGGAGAATATGGACTTGGGACAAGGAATGAAAGAGGAGAAAGACTAATTGAGTTCTGTAACAAGTTTCAGCTAGTAATAGCGAATACACCGTTCAAGAATCACAAGAAGAAGAGGTATACTTGGAAAAGGCCGGGAGATACGGGAAGATTTCAATTAGACTACATCATGGTCAGACAGAGATTCCGAAATCGGATACTGGACTGTAAGGCGGACCCAGGAGCAGATATAGACTCAGATCACAATATAGTAGTGATGAAGAGTAGGCTGAAGTTCAAGACATTAGTCAGGAAGAAGCAATACGTAAAGAAGTGGGATACGGATGTACTAAGGAATGACGAGATACGTTTGAAGTTCTCTAACGCTATAGATACAGCAATAAGGAATAGCGCAGTAGGCAGTACAGTTGAAGAGGAATGGACATCTCTAAAAAGGGCCATCACAGAAGTTGGGAAGGAAAACATAGGTACATAGAAGGTAGCTGCGAAGAAACCATGGGTAACAGAAGAAATACTTCAGTTGATTGATGAAAGGAGGAAGTACAAACATGTTCCGGGAAAATCAGGAATACAGAAATACAAGTCGCTGAGGAATGAAATAAATAGGAAGTGCAGGGAAGCTAAGACGAAATGGCTGCAGGAACAATGTGAAGACATCGAAAAAGATATGATTGTCGGAAGGACAGACTCAGCATACAGGAAAGTCAAAACAACCTTTGGTGACATTAAAAGCAACGGTGGTAACATTAAGAGTGCAACGGGAATTCCACTGTTAAATGCAGAGGACAGAGCAGATAGGTGGAAAAAAATGGCTCTGAGCACTATGGGACTCAACTGCTGTGGTCATTAGTCCCCTAGAACTTAGAACTACTTAAACCTAACTAACCTAAGGACATCACACACATCCATGCCCGAGGCAGGATTCGAACCTGCGACCGTAGCAGTCGCACGGTTCCGGACTGCGCGCCTAGAACCGCGAGACCACCGCGGCCGGCTAGATAGGTGGAAAGAATACATTGAAAGCCTCTATGAGGGTGAAGATTTGTCTGACGTGATAGAAGAAGAAACAGGAGTCGATTTAGAAGAGATAGGGGATCCAGTATTAGAATCGGAATTTAAATGAGCTTTGGAGGACTTAGGGTCAAATAAGGCAGAAGGGATAGATAGCATTCCATCAGAATTTCTAAAATCATTGGGGGAAGTGGCAACAAAACGACTATTCACGTTGATGTGTAGTATATATGAGTCTGGCGATATACCATCTGACTTTCGGAAAAGCGTCATCCACACAATTCCGAAGACGGCAAGAGCTGACAAGTGCGAGAATTATGTCACAATTAGCTTAATAGCTCATGCATCGAAGCTGCTTACAAGAACAATATACAGAAGACTGGAAAAGAAAATTGAGAATGCGCTAGGTGACGATCAGCTTGGCTTTAGGAAAAGTAAAGGGACGAGAGAGGCAATTCTGACGTTACGGCTAATAATGGAAGCAAGGCTAAAGAGAAATCAGGACACTTTCATAGGATTTGTCGACCTGGAAAAAGCGTTCGACAATATAAAATGGTGCAAGCTGTTCGAGATTCTGAAAAAAGTAGGAGTAAGCTATAGGGTGAGACGGGTCATATACAATATGTACAACAATCAAGAGGGCATAATAAGAGTGGACGATCTAGAACCAAGTGGTCGTATTAAGAAGGGTGTAAGACAAGGCTATAGCCTTTCGCCCCTACTCTTCAATCTGTACATCGAGGAAGCAATGATGGAAATATAAGAAAGGTTCAGGAGTGGAATTAAAATACAAGGTGAAAGGATATCAGTGATACGATTCGCTGATGACATTGCTATCCTGAGTGAAAGTGAAGAAGAATTAAATGATCTGCTGAACGGAATGAACAGTCTAATGAGTACACAGTATGGTTTGAGAGTAAATCGGAGAAAAACGAAGATAATGAGAAGTAGTAGAAATGAGAACAGCGAGACACTTAACCTCAGGATTGACGGTCATGAAGTCAATGAAGTTAAGGAATTCTGCTACCTAGGCAGTAAAATAACCTAAGACGGACGGAGCAAGGAGGACATCAAAAGCAGACTCGCTATGGCAAAAAAGCCATTTTTGGCCAAGAGAAGTCTCCTAATATCAAATATCGGCCTTAATTTGAGGAAGAAATTTTGGAGGATGTACGTCTGGAGTACAGCATTGTACGGTAGTGAAACATGGACTGTGGGAAAACCGGAACAGAAGAGAATCGAAGCATTTGAGATGTAGTGCTATAGATGAATGTTGAAAATTAGGTGGACTGATAAGGTAAGGAATGAGGAGGTTTTACGCAGAATCGGAGAGGAAAGGAATATGTGGAAAACACTGATAAGGAGAAGGGACAGGACGATAGGACATCTGCTAAGACATGAGCGAATGACTTCCATGGTACTAGAGGGAGCTGTAGAGGGCAAAAACTGTAGAGGAAGACAGAGATTGGAATACGTCAAGCAAATAATTGAGGACGTAGGTTGCAAGTGCTACTCTGAGATGAAGAGGTTAGCACAGGAAAGGAATTCGTGGCGGGCCGCATCAAACCAGTCAGTAGACTGACGACCAAAAAAAAAAAAAAAAAAAAAAAAAAAAATCCATAAAAGCCGACATAGCTCAATCTCTCCTCCCACCCCTCCCGAAACTAAAATATCCCAGGAGGTGGTGTAAAATTTTAAGTCATGGTAAATTGAATTTTTATAAAGTCTTAAACAGTTGTTAAGTGATGATTTATTAGCAACCGGTGTATACGACTGACAACTACAGCGTTTTACCTCGTGACAATCAGCTACAGGGCTTGTCTTTAGATAAGGGGTGACTTGTTACCTGATGACAGTTCTCGGTTCTTACTGGTTTTCTTGCCTCATCCCCTGCACTATTCGCCCAATGCTCTGCCAGTTATTATTTGTTGTCGACTTCCCCTCCTCATCGCGTTACATTTTGTGACTACGAATGTTGGGAGCGTCTCTGTGTGCTTATCTATGTGACATTGTTTGTCCTCGATGGAGATTATTCATCAGAGGCAAGGGTATCGTCAGCAGTGTGATAGGACAACTGATATCTTCTATGTACATAAATGATCTGGTGGACAGGGTAAGCAGCTAATGATGCTGTGGTGTATGGAAAGATGTCGATGATGAGTGACTGTGGTAGGTTACAAGATGACTCAGACGAGATTTCTAGATGGCGTAAAGAACGGCGCCAACGATCTTGCCGCAGTGGTAACACCGGTTCCCGTCAGATCGCCGAAGTTAAGAGCTGTCGGGCTGGGCTAGCACGTGGATGGGTGACCACCCGGTCTGCCGAGCGCTGTCGGCAAGCGGGGTGCACTCAGCCCTTATGGGGCAAACTGAGGAGCTACTTGATTGAGAAGTAGCGGCTCCAGTTTCGTAAACTGACGTATGGCTGGGAGAGCGGTGTACTGACCACTTGCCTCTCTATACCCACATCCGGTAACGCCTGTGCACTGAGGATGACAGGGCGGCTGGTCGGTACCGTTCGGCCTCCATGGTCTGTTCGGGAAGAGTTTAGTTTAGTTTTAGTAATCAACGGCAGATAGCTCTAAATCTAGAAAAAAATGGAAATGATCGTATGGCATCGTTGGCCGGGAGGCCCCTAGTCGGGGAAGTACGGCTGCCAAGTGCAAGTCTTATTTCATTCGACGCCACATTGGGCGACATGCGCACCGGTGATGAGGATGAAATGATGATGAGGACAACACAACACCAGTCCCAGTCCCCGAGAGGAGAAAATCTCCAACCCGGCAGGGAATCGAACCCGGGCACGCTTGCTAGGGAGGCGAGCATGTCACCACCCGGCTAAGCAGGCGGACACTAAATGTAGAAATATGTAAGTTAATGGAGATGAGTGGGAAAAACAAACTCCGTAATGTTCGAATACACCATTAGTAGTGTGCTACTTGACACTGTCATGTCGATTAAATATCTAGGCATAACTTTGAGAAGCAGTATGAAATTAAATGAACATGTAAGCACTGTAGTGCGGAAGGCGAATGGTCGATTTCAGTTTACTGAGAAAATTTTCGGAAAGTGTGGTCCATCTGTAGAGAAGACCGCTTACATGACATTAGTGCGACTCATTTTTGAGTACTGTTCGAGTGTCTGGGATCCGCACCAGGTCCGATTAAAGGAGACGTTAAGCATTAGGGAGGTGAGCTGCTAGGTTCATTACCGGTGGTTCGAACAACACGCAAGCATTACGGGAATAATGTTACTTAAAATCCGTCTTGATTGCAAATTTTTTTTTATTCATATGACCGGTTTCGGTTCATTCAGAACCATCTTCAATCTGATATTTCAGTTACAGGAGTAACCCGTACAAATCCAGCAACTTTCACATGCTGGATTTGGACGGGTTACTCCTGTAACTGAAATATCAGATCTGAAGATGGTTCTGAATGAACCGAAACCGGTCATATGAATAAAAAAAAAATTGCAATCAAGACAGATCTTAAGTAACATTATAAAATCACTGATTGCTGTTATCCCATAAGACATTACGTCTATTTTTGCAAAATTACGGGAATACTTCGGGAACTAAAAGGGGAATCACTGAATCACTGGAGGGAAGGTGATATTCTTTTCAAGGAGCACTACTGAGAAAGTGAAGAGAACCGGCATTTGAGGCTGACTGCACAACAGTTCTACTGCCGCCAGCGTACATTTCAAGTAAGGATTATGATTTGCATTGGTACGTGGTGCCCTCCGCCGTTCGCTGTACGGTGGCTTGCAAAGTATACATGTACAAGTACATGTTGAAACTACTGACTACCCGAAGATGCTGCTGTTATGTAGCATAACCGGTCGCTGATAAATCATCACCTAACAGCCGTTTGCGGTTTTACTCAGGTTCAGTTTAAATGAATTTCAACCGCTTTGAATGCCCACATTATGAAGCTGCATACGAAAATTTTAAGTAGCAGGTCTTAATATGGCTTAGGTGTACTCGATGCGTCTTAATCGTGGATTGGTTCTCATCCAGGAGGCTAGCTTTGGTGGATACTTTTACTATCTTGCAAGGTCCCACAAGGTGGGGTAACCGCTTGCCTGAAATTTCCTCATCGGCCTTCCCTTTTTCTTAGTAAAACCTACGACTCCGATATCCTATGCTAGTCGTCCGATGTGCATGGTCAACAGTAATCTTCGCCAACCTCTAATTATCCTGAATGGCTTCAGGAGTCACTTTCATCTGGGAAAGATTGTTCAATGAGTAAAAATCCGACAAGGGCGAACTCACAGAACAAGCGAATATTAAAGCCGACAGGATCGTCTCACGGGCCTCGTGACTGCCAGTGTTAACCGCAAGAGTCCCATTCTGTCTGAGCTCGAGAATCGTATATTATTAGAGCAGATTTCAGATTGCCATTCACTCTCTCAACGAAAGAAGGCTGAGGCCAATAAGGATTGGTTCAACATATGAGATACACCATTCCGAAACCAAAATCTCTTCAGTTCCCACTCTTGACTTAGGCGATCCTAAAATGGAAAACATTTCAGAAGATACCCTATCGTTGGTCCATCTGTTATTCCTCCACTAGAAACGCTATAAGGCATCAATGATGACGAGTACATAATCAAGAATCACCTTGTCCATTGGTTTCTCACCGCATCGAATGCAGAAAATGCTTGCATGTGTTGGAATTTCACTTGTGCAAACTTGCAAGCTTCACACTTATTCACCAACCTCCAAACGTCTTTGCTTAGCGTTGACCAAATTAGATATTTCATAACTTTCTGAATTCTCTTGTGTATTCCCTCGTGTCCACCAAGCATGGATTTGCGGAGATATTTGAAAATTGCTTTTGCTCACTCCTGTAGATGGCCGACATTCACTCTTTTATCTCCAATGAGTAAGATAGCAGAGCAAGGTTGTAATCAGACACTTCTTCCCCAGTGGCAAATCTCATTTTCAACGCCTAAAGGCTAGTGCCTTGTTGTTATCTTTCTTTGAGGTCTCCGAAAAAGGAGGGAATTTCAGCTACTATATGCTGCATTTTTTTTCTTCACTCTGCAACTAAATGAACTAACAGACCACATCTCCAAGACAAAGCGTACCATCTACAAATAGGTGAGACCTTACAGACGTCATTCTGATGTCAAAGAGACAACTGGGTTAGTTCAGATGAAGACTCCAGTCCTACAGACTCATCCAACACCGACACAGGGGACATGACACACGAAGAAGAACATCTAGACACCCAAATACAGGAATATTAAATACAGATCTAACCAGAGACATATTTTATCATATAATCAAGGCCAGTTATTGTACCAGGTACTACATGAAAACTGTTACTGTAATGACATGCATATTTTTACAGTAGCATGATTTAGAATAAGAATATGTGTTGTGTACGCTATGTATTGTGCAGATTCATGTGCTTCGTCATGAGTAAATACATAATAAAACACATGCATCTGCACAAAACATAGCGTACACAACACTTATCAATAGAAACATTTTATCACGTAGTGTACATACGTGAAGCAGAATGTATTACCTAGTGTGGCCAGTTATTGTACCACGCATCATGGAAAACGTGTAAAACGTTTAACTAGGATTAGGTAGAGTACCATATCAATATACCTAAATAAGTAGCCTTGGCAAGCCTTGCGCAAGAATGTCAGGTTAGAAGTCACATTCCGAGACCTCCTCTCTGGGTAGCACAGGTGACGGGATCTCTATCACTCAGTCTCCCCTTTCTTCTTTTATCAAGGTTCTTAGTTAAAACTGTTTTTCTTTAAAAATTACTACTTACAGTTTGATGTACAATACGGCTGCCATTTAGACAAAGAAACATCTCCATGAGACCCCACCTTCACATGGTGCTGCATGGGCAATGAAACCCGCCAATATTTGGCGGACGTAACCGACATGATCAGACAATGTGACACTATATATCGCAACGTAAAAATGAACAAATTTAAAAATCAAATCCCTGAAAACAGAATCCAAGAGCCTCGAAAGCACAGTCGCCCATCTAGATAAACCAAAGGGGAACTGACTAAAGTCATGTAGGTTCTGATCAGTTCTAAAGGCAGTGACAAGCTTCGAATCTTCAGCTAAGAAATTTTTTGAAAGGTTGGTTGATGTCTAGATCGGTTGAGTACCGCGCCCTGGTGAACAAAGTGAAGTAGTTGTAGAGAGTAATGTTTAAAGACCCCATAAGCCATGACTGGTCTGAAAGCTGCGAAATTAGCCCTGAGAACTGGGAACATTGGGAATGTGTGAGTTCGGTGTCCTAACCCTATTACATAACACCAGGTCAGTCAGCTGGTGCAGAACCATCATTTTCGGCTTGATTTTCCAAGGTATCGGAAAGCCACAAAAATCTGATTATTTATTGAAAATTATCGATAGAGAAATTATCAAAATCATCAAAATAGGTATGGGTAAATTAGCGAAGTTATTCCCTATACCATCATTAATGCTCCCTCTCATTATTGTTAACCTCGTCTGTATTCCCATGATGCTTTCATCAAATAAAGTGGTGCCCCACTCTAACGCATTCCACTTCATTTCTAATTCCATACCTGTATTCTACAATTCATTAACCATGGGGCACTCTTCCTGATTACTAATAACTGCGTTCAAGTTCTGAATACAGTTGGCTAACTTGCACTTGTACTCGACATATCTGCATCTAGGAGGGATTACTACATTCCAAGAACTGATTATTTTCCCAAATCTTGAGAGACAGGTGGCACAATGATAAGATAACACTCACCCCATCATGTTGTCCGCAGTGACTTGCAGTGGATATGCCACTGCCTTGAGCAGCCATTTACTCAGCTCAATGATACTTTGCCGGCCGCAGTAGCCGCGCGGTTCTAGGCAATTCAGTCCGGAACCGAGCGACTGCTACGGTCGCTGGTTCGAATCCTGCCTCGGGCATTGATGTGTGTGATGTCCTTAGGTTGGTTAGGTTTAAGTAGTTCTAAGTTCTAGGGGACTGATGACCTCAGATGTTAAGTCCCATAGTGCTCAGAGCCATTTGAACAATTTTTCAGTGATACTTTCCTGTCCCGACTGGCGACATACCGGGAACTCAACTACACCTTCTTGCAACACAAAATACCTAGGACTCCGGTTTAGCATACTAGACTACACTGTAACCTCCCCACAAAATAAAATAAATATTATGGATAATGATTCTGATTTAGTGTAACCTCCCCACAAAATTCATTTACATTTAATCTACCCACAAAATTCTTTCTGATTTAATCTAAGCTCAAAATTCATTCACATTTAGCGTAACCTCAAAACCGAAAAAATTCCTAAACCTCTCAACAGTAAAAATTATAATTATGTCGTTCACATTCAGTGTAACGTCCCAATAAAAAAATAAATTCAGTAACCTGGTAATAAGACAATGTAACTAACCTCTCAATTAAATTGTCGCTCACTTATGACTTTTCAATAATTCACTGTGAATTTAACCTGGTAAATTTTGGACGACAGCAGTGCTGCGTCATGGCCATGAAAGATCATTCTGAATAAAAAAAGGAAAAATTCTTACCTCAATGAAGTCGCCGGTTATATCTGCTCTTACAATAAATTTTTCCGGCAAAGCTCTGTGCAATGCTGGCCGACCTATCTGTCATTTATGAAAGGGAGCAACTGATTTTTCTATTGCAATAATCGGGATGATCATGGATGGAAGAAATTAGTAGTAAATTCTTTAAATTGAAATGAATGGTTGTTAAAAGTTACTTTTTATGAGGAAGATTATTATTACGAGAATTTTAAAACATTTACATGCGACGTGAGATAACATTACTACATATGCGCGAGGCTACTTTTTACCTTATACAATAATACTCAGGCTCCGGCATCGCTGCACCGCGACCGGGCCAGCCAACACGATACACCAGACCAGAGCAGACTCCAGACTAGCAACAACTTACTGCTACAGCTACACAGTTCCTACTGCAGTCAACACTGCTCTCTGGTCAGAGACCTTGCATATCGCAGGCAGCGCATGAGCAATACATCGAAATTACATCTGCTCGGACCTCTTACAACATCTCATACATAACAACGTACAGACTCTGCACACAAACATTTTTTAAGAAAATTGTTTTCCCCTTTCCAAAAAAGTTGTAATAAAATAATGTTTGATTTACAGTTTTAATTAGCTCAGCTTCCAGAGAACCACACTCTGCTACTTTCACAGTGAAACAAACGCCGGTAGGGCTCAAACCCGGCACAAGTTCACGGTACTTGACGAGATGTTCTACAGGACAACGCAGTCACTGGTAATACTAAAACATATGAATAAAATACAATTAACAAATGCGTAGTGACCAGCTCACAAAAGCGGGTGGCTCTTGGAAGCTCTACAAATTACATATTGCACTGTCAGCACCCAGAAACATTATTAAAATTATCTTTTCTGATACTGCACTGAGGTGACTAAAATCATGACATACCTCCTAATATTATGTCGCACCTTCTTCCCCCCCCCCCCCCCTCACCCCGCAGGAACGTTGAGCCATGCTGCTTCTACAGCCGTCCATGATTTTGAAAGGGTTTCCGGTGCAGGATTTTGTTCCCGAACTGGGGTCTCGGTTAGGTTCCATACGACGGCATTCATATCGGACGATATGGGTGACAAATAATTCACTAAAATTGTCCAGATTGTAAATCAAACCAACTGTGAACAATTGTGGCTCGGTGACGTGGCACATTGTCATCCACTACAATTCAGATCATTGACTGGGAACACGAAGCCCATGAATGGCTCCAGAAGGTCTCCAAGTAGCCGAAATTAACCATTCCCAATAAATGGTCGCTTCAGATGAACCAGAGTACCCAGTCCATTCCATTCAAACACTGCCCACATCATTGTGAAAGCACCAACAGCCTGCACAGTGCCTTGTTTACAACCTGGGTCCATGGCTTCGTGGGGTGAGTGCCACACACAAACCCTCCCATCAGCTGTTGCCAACTGCAATCGAGACTCGTCTGACGAGGCCACGGTTATCCAGTCATCTAGGTCCCAACAGATATCGTCAGGAGCCCAAGAGAGGCGCTGTAGGCGATATCGTGCTTGTTATGAAAAGCACTCGGGTAGGACATCCTAACGGATACGTTCATTCTACATCCCACATTGATTTCTGCGTTTATTTCACGCAGTGATGCTTGTCTGTTGGCACTGATAATCCTACGCAAACGCCGCAGCTGTCGGTCGTTAAGCGAAGGTCGTCGACCACTGCGTCGTCCATGCATCAAATTTGGCATTCTCAGCACGCTCTTGACACTATGGATTTTGGAATACTGAATTCCCTAACGATTTCAGAAATGGAGTGTCACATGCATCTAGCTCCGACTTTCATCCCGCATTCAAAGTCCGCTAAATCCTGTCATGCGGCCATAATAACGTTATAAACCTCTAAACATTAACCATTTCGGCACAAATGACAACTCCGCCAATGCACTGCCCTTTTATGTCTTGTGTACGTAGCATATCGCTGTCCCATGACTTTTATTGTCTTAGCGTAACAAATAATTTAAAAGCCACAAATAAGAATCTGAATTAGTTAAAATAATTTTGCTCTTATCTAAAGCCAATAGCTATTAGCTATTGAATAATAAACCAATAAGCCCTGGTTAACCTAGTACAAGCGTAATACAGCTAGGTTGGAACTTGCAAGAAATAGTGCAGTTTACGTAACAATCATCTTAAAATTGAACGCACTCGCTGAGAAAGATCAAACAACCATACAACTCAAATCTGTTCTCCCCTCACATCTCCATACTCAAATGAATAAATGACCAATTTAAACATTGGGCATATAACGTTTAAATCTAATCTGTGATAACAAGAGCAAATTAACGCGTGGAAGCAATTTAACATCAAACAACAAATAATCAACTCCGTTTCACGGCTTTGGGAACCAGTAGCAAACATCATGTAAGAAAGAGACTGCAGCTCAACGGGAGCGAAGTTCCGGCAAACAGCTCTAAACAGAGTGCTGTATGTTAAAGTCGGCTCCACGGCACAAGTGTTCTCAAAAGTGCTCCCCTAATTCAGTTCTTTTACGTTAACCAAAGGCTGTTCAAACTCGTTACTGGTACGCCAATCTTCCTTTGGGCGCGTCCCATGACCCGAAGATTCCCTACCTGTACTGCCACCCACTTCGCCTCCTGTGCATACGTTCCCATAGCCACAGATACCGGCGTCGTACATTAGGCCATGCGCTGCTTTGAAAGCCCCCTGTCAGTCTGAATATCAGCAATGAATCTAGAATGAAACTGTCAGCCTGCAGCGGAGTGTGTGACGATATGACACTTCCTGGCAGATTAAAACTGTGTGCTGGACCGAGACTCGAACTCGGGGCCTTTGCCTTTCCCGAGCAAATGCTCTACCGTCTGAGCTACCCAACCAATACTCATGCACTGTTTTCACAGCTTCACATCTGCGGGTACCTCTTCTCCTACCTTCCAAACTTCACAGAAGCTCTCCTGCGGTCTGCGGTACTGGCCGATGAAAAGCTGTGAGGACGGTTCGTGAGTCAGGCTTGGGTAGCTCAGATGGTAGAGCACTTGCCCGCGAAAGGCAAAGGTCTAGAATCTGAGTGTCGTTCCGGCACACATTTCTAGTCTCCCAGGAAGTTTCATTAGCAATGTACACTACTGGCCATTAAAATTGCTACACCAAGAAGAAATGCAGATGATTAACGGGTATTCATTGGACAAATATATTATACTAGAACTGACATGTGATTACATTTTCACGCAGTTTGGGTGCATAGATCCTGAGAAATCAGTACCCAGAACCACCACCTCTGGCCGTAATGACGGCCTTGATACGCCTGGGCATTGAGTCAAACAGAGCTTGGATGGCGCATACAGGTACAGCTGCCTATGCAGATGCAACACGATACTACAGTTCATCAAGAGTAGTGACTGGCGTATTGTGACGAGCCAGTTGCTCGGCCACCATTGACCAAACGTTTTCAATTGGCGAGAGATCTGGAGAAAGTGCTGGCCAGGGCAGCAGTCGAACATTTTCTGTATCCAGAAAGGTCCGTACAGGACCTGCAACATGCGGTCGTGCATTATCCTGCTGAAATCTAGGGTTTGGCAGGGATCGAATGAAGGTTAGAGTCACGGGTCGTAACACATCTGAAATGTAACTTCCACTGTTCAAAGCGCCGTCAATGCGAACAAGAGGTGAGCGAGACGTGTAACCAATCGCACCTCATACCATCACGCCGGCTGATACGCCAGTATGGCGATGACGAATACACGCTTCCAATGTGCGTTCACCGCGATGTCGCCAAACACGGATGCGACCATCATGATGCTGTAAACAAAACCTGGATTCATCCGAAAAAATTACGTTTTGCCATTTGTGCACCCAGGTTCGTCGTTGAGCACACCATCGCAGGCGCTCCTGTCTGTGATGCAGCGTCAAGGGTAACTGCAGCCGTGGTCTCCGAGCTGATAGTCCATACTGCTGCAAACGTCGTCGAACTGTTCGTGCAGATGGTTGTTGTCTTGCAAACGTCCCCAAACTGTTGACTCAGGGATCAAGACGTGGCTGCATGATCCGTTACTACCATGCGGATGAGGTGCCTGTCATCTCGGCTGCTAGTGATACGAGGCCGTTGGGATCCAGCACGGCGTTCCGTATTACCCTCCTGAACGCATCGATTCCATATTCTGCTAACAGTCATTGGATCTCGACCAACGCGAGCAGCAATGTCGCGATACGACAAACCGCAATCGCGATGGGCTACAATCTGACCTTTATCAAAGTCGGAAACGTGATGGTACGCATTTCTCCTCCTTACACGAGGCATCATAACAACGTTTCACCAGGCAACGCCGGTCAACTGCTGTTTGTGTATGAGAAATGGGTTGGAAACGTTCCTCATGTCAGCACGTTGTAGGTGTCGCCACCGGCGTCAACCTTGTGTGAATGCTCTGAAAAGCTCTTCATTTGCATATCACAGCATCTTCTTACTGTCGGTTAAATTTCGCTTCTGTAGCACGTCATCTTCGTGGTGTAGCAGTTTTAATGGCAAGTAGTGTACTTAGTCCTCTTGTTCCCGCACTGAAACTTCCTTCTTGACCGCCAGACATAGACTGTTCCACGCTAGCCCCGTACATCTATAAAAGGTTCGGAAATAGCCATACACGCCCTCTCGTACGCCACGCGCAAAGTCGTTGCTAGGTAACAGTCAATGTGTGCAATCAAGTGCAATATCGGTTAGAGCCGACATCGCTCATCAGGCTTCTTGGGAAAGGGTGGGGGCAAGTACTAAATGTGTAAGTTCGGTTTGCCGGATTTGCAATGTAACCAACAGATAGCCGGGCATAAAATATCAATATTTTTAGGATACTTGAAATCTATAATTAATACATTAGTCGCCTGTATTGGAGGATATTTTCACTACTTACTTCGAGTGATATGATGTCACAATGTCCCTTTTCCGAAATTCCCTCAAATGCATTTGAAGAAAGTAAACTGCACAGAAATTCTTACCCCATATCGTATAAAGGATGAGTTAGCTAAGCCGCTCACCTCTAGGACTTTCGACAGAATGAAACATATCGCAGTTCTACGAGTAATGTATAGAGGAATTTTTTACAATTCGTCTATGTATATTCTCTGGCAAATGGCGTGTTAATTACGAAGTGGTGCTGTTTGTACCAACTTTGCTCTTTTGAAATGAAAGTATAGTGATATCTGCTGCATATATCATAGACTCAACGAGACAAATTCAATACCGCTTCACTCCCCACAATCCAAAAAGTAGAATGGGAGAAATTAAAGTATTTACTACTTAGAACTTAGCTGTTTTGGACATCAAACCAACTGCTATCTTACGCGCAATATCATGTCAACATACGGAACTGTCGCGTCCAGCTAATGGAACGCTTCAGCTTCATGAAACTAAGAGAGTATAATGACAAATTCGGAATAGTTACGATTAGAATTTTGAGAATCATTCTTACATTGCATAATTATAATATCAGAAATAGCCACAGGAAGGAAATCACAAAGAAATTTTATCATATGCTTTCTCATGAACTTCGTACTACGTTATAATGTGCTCGAAATGCCTGTCATTCAAGGCAATACATGTTTGCCGATATTGATGCGAGGACTTCTAGACAGACCAGAGAGATCCCTTCGACCTCATTGCTGCAACAATGTAAAGGTTCAAATCATCTCTGGTCGTCAATAACAATGCGTAGACTTTATCTTCGTGTGTACCAAAGGGAAACAACTACAGTGGCGTCATAACTGTTGAACTTGAAATGCCAACCGATAAAACCCTCTCATCTTACAGAGCGACTAGGAAAGAGATGGGTGAGCACTTTCCTGCCCTCAGGTGAACAGCAAGCCTTGTACCCAAGGCACTGGTACCATATACACCTATGTATTTCAAGCTGTACTTTCTCCGCGAGACGTGACATCACTTCAGTGGACACTTGAGAGTTTCTTCAAGAAATTACGGATCGAAGGCATAGATTTTAATCAACTCATAACAGACGTTCACGCTTCCCTGCCTTTAATTTAATAAAAGTCTCAACCAGTGCGGGTTTTCATTATCCTGATAACTCAGACATGTTACATTCCATGATTAGTGAAAGCCTTTTCTTTAATAGCAAAGAGTGTCCTTAAATAAACAGCCGTCTGGATGTCACATCGTAAAGAAATGCCTTTTTATTATTTTTATTGCTTACATAATTGCTCTTCTGTTTTATTAATATGGAAAACAGGCATTTCAGTACCTCTAGCTGAAGAGTGTAGGACATATTTTTCAGTGATAGGGTTTTTTACACTGCCGTTGGGGTACAGTCACAGTCGTCCGTTGTGTCAACATGCGTTGTAATTTTATACTGGTAGGCGATTGCCATTCAATGCCTCTCAGCGAAATTTTTTGGAGTCTTCCCTTTTCCATATTTTGCCCCATTGCCTTCTCACTAATTCTATCTTTCCTTTCTTCTTCTAATATTGAGGTGTAGTTTAGACTTAACTCCTCCAAAAATACCAGTATTTCGATCTTCCCATCAACAACAATGAGACATCGCACTTCCCTTGTAACAGTGTCCTAAATTATACTGTTTCAATTGGTTCCATGTAAAGAAGATACAAGTAAACATTTAATATCTGCTGTTTTGTAAATAAGATGCGGGAGAGCTGAACAAGTCTGGTATATTAAATAACTTGATGCCACAAAAAAATATTGTGTCATTAATAAATGATTTAAACACGTATTGGTTAAACCGTGTTGGGTAGTAACACGTTGCATTGCCATTCAAGTAATACCACATAATGTCCTAGTGAGATTAGGGTACAAAAATAATAGTAAGAAATTAATAGTGAAATATATTTGCTATATGTGATTTTCACGCTCCTAAAGAGTGAATACCCGATAGGTAACCAAAGCATTTCTTTACTGCACCAAATTAGGCATTAAGAATACCAGAATGTGTCTTACGTACTGGAAGCATAACTTTAAATTTGAACCTAGCAAAATGAATACTTGTCTTTCAAAGTTTTGAGTGGATAACAATGAGATGGCAAGTGCTTTTCGCACTTCCTAAGAACACCGTTTATTGAGACAAAAGGGAAGGGTTCCTGAATTGAAATATCAGTATAAAAGACTAAAATAGTTTCCAACTCTTCCAGTTAATATGAAACTAATGTGTTCTGTATTTGTAATTTTGTTGTTTACTTGTATATACACGCATATATAATACAAGATTTCATTTGTAGAGCTAATAAGTTCAGAATAAGGTACTAATGAGCAAAATTTATATGTTTTTCTTGTTACTACTAGCTGATAACATTACCATGGACTGGGACTCCGAAGTGTTGTTGGTGTAACGAAGGATGAATAGTGAATACTGGATAGAAAGCGCGATGGTGATGTCTAAAATAAAAAAATAACAACTGTTTAGGCTTTATATTAAAGAAAAAGTGGAAATGTATACTGAAATTTTGAAAAATAAATTCTTCATAATGATGTTTTTTTAGAGAACGATGAACAGGATCTCAAGAGACTAAGCACAATACTCAAGATATATTATAAGAACAATGAGAAAGTATAGCCTTTATTACTATACAAAAATTTCCGTGTATAATTATTTGTAATTTTTTGCCATGGATTTTTCCATAATCATATTGACAGTATTCATCTATATAATTCCATGCGTTTGGCTCATGGGGGGGGGGATGGGGGGTGGGGGAGGGCTGACGTGACAGAGCATGTTGACACCCACGATCTTACCCTGTACGCCCTCCTGTTTCATATATTAAGGTCTACATAAGTTTTTAGCAGATTTTCTTTTCAATATTCTGAGAAACGTATTCCTCCCCACCCCCTCACAGAAATTTATTATTCAAATCGTTCAGTTTGATCCCCTGATTGCAATGAGATAATTAGTTTGTCAGAAACAATGGCAGACAAAAGTTATCGGAATTATGAAATTTCATACTTCTAACCTTAAGGAAAATCTTACGAGCGAATAAGTAAATTCAGGAGGAAAGACTACTTCCAAATTAAACAGATTTTTTTTCGTTTTTCAGTAATGTATTTACAGTAACATTTACTTACTTACTCACTGGTCATACCGGACTCGAGAGTCCATTACCGCAGCAACGTATTTTCACCATCTGTCCCTGTCTTGGGCTATTTTCTTCCATTCACCTTCAATGCCTAGGCTCTTCATATCAGCCTTCACATTGTCCTCCCATCTACGCCTCGGTCTCCGCACAAGACGTTTTCCATTCGAGCTACGTGACCCGCCCATCGCAGCCTACGTGATTTAATAATATTGATTATGTCAGGGCTTGAATAGAGTTCGTGAATCTCTTCGTCATGCGGTTTTCGCCACTGTCCGCTAATGTCACCCTTTTTGCTCCGAAAATTTTCCTCAAAATTTTGTTTTCAAATACTCGAAACGGTTTTTCATTTTGCACAGTGAGAGACCAAGTCTCACACCCATACAGCATAACTGGTAGAATAATAGTTTTGTATATTCTAATCTTTAAATTCCTAGACAATATCCGTGATGAAAGTAATCTATTCAGTGAGAAGTAGCACTCATTTGCCGCCCGTAATCTCTTCTTCAGTTCGTATTCAATCTCATTTCTCGAAGTGATGTCCACGCCTAGAAACTTAAATGTGTTCACTTTTCAAACTGCGTGTCTCCAACTCTTAACATTTCCTGATCTACTGCTGTTGGTATTCTAGTAGTAACCAGATATTTAGTTTTGTCTTCACTTATCCTTAGACCTACATCTTCACTAGCCTTGATTAACGCATTCGCATTTGCTGTTACAGATTCTTTCCTATCGCTAATGATGTTTAGATCATCTGCATACCCTAATACCTTAATATTTCCGTTTAACTCCATACCCTCTGAATTATCTGCTGCCATTCGTACAATATGTTCTAGGACTAAATTAAAAAGTATCGGAGACAGGCCATCTCCCCGCTTAAGTCCGTTCTTTATTACAAATTCTTCTGACTCAAATTTCCACCCCGCGTACTCTACCTTTTGTGTTTTTCAAATTCGCTTCAATAAGTCTAACATACGTCTTTGGTATTCCAAGTTCCAAAAGAATTCTGTACAATTTTGATCGCAATGCTGAATCATATGCTTTTGTAAAATCTATGAAAAGATTAAGAACTGGTACTGTATTCCCATTTCTTTTCCAAAATTTGACGCAGGGTGAATATTTGGTCTATACTTGATCTGTTCCTCCGAAAGCCGGCTTAGTAATCCCCCACAATTCCATCTACATATTGTGTAAGCCTGCTTAGCAGAATATTCGAGAAAATTTTGGAACATACTGATATTAGCGATATCCCTCTATAATTACTACAATCCATTTTGTCGCCTTTCTTAAAAACTGGGATCAGAATCGACTCCTGCCACTCTTCGGGTATCATCTCTGGGTTCCATACTTGAGTTATCACTTTGTGAACTACTTCCACCAATTTCTGTTCCCCATTTTTGACTAATTCTGCAGTTATGAAATCTGATCCTGGTGCTTTATGGTTGATTGCATCTCTTACTTCCTATAACATTGGCTCATGTATCTGGGGTTCTGCTGTATGTATTTCGTACGCCTGCTCATTTCCTGCTTCCTGGTGTACATTTAATAGATGTTGAAAATACGCCCTCCATTTACTTAATATAGCACTGGGGTCTGTCAGTATTCCCCCAGCATCCCCTCGAAGTGCATTTGTCCTAGCCTTGAAACCCTTCCTATACCCATTTATGTCTAGGTAAAGATCCCTAATGTTTTTTGTTCTACTATTTGTTTCCATTTTTATAATTTGATTGTTCAAATAATCAATCTTCTTTGCCCGTAGCCTACGACCAACTTCCCTTCTCAAGTTCACGAACTCCTCTCGTTTTCTGTCTCCCATTCTATCCCAATCTAACCGCGCTTTTCTCCTTTCCTCTACCAATTTCTTGCATTCCTCATCAAACCACGGTTTCCTCCTGTTCTTAAAATTAATTATTGAAAAGATATTGTTAAATAAAGATTTCACCTGGTCCAAATTTTCAGTGGCAATTATAGCCAAATTACTGTCAATTTCCGGACTCTATTGATATAATTTTAATCTACTGAATTTTTGAAATCCAGTGACACCCATAGCTTGAGGAAACGTCCTTAATTAAAAATTGCTAAATATTCAGTAGCTAAACTTTAACATACTAGATGAATACCATAGTCATAAACCCGGGATTCCACATGCACAGGCATAGATTATTGCTGCATACTATATGGATAAGGTCATGAGAAACAGTATACAAACAAAATGCAATGCCAAAATCAACAGCTGATAAAAGATCAACTTTCTGACAGAGGAATCTGGTAAAGTATTATAAATTAACAACTTCAGTAACACCCTGGAGCGAGTTTTTACAAGCCCCAAGCTCGCACCAGTTTCGGTTCTCTCCATTTCGCTTGTAGCTTTCGGCTGACATAGCTAGTCTGTTATTTAGCCCAACCTCGGGAACCTTTTGAGTTGCATCCGGTGGTGGTGACCCAACCAAACTGTGCAGCTACCAAGACTTACTCGAAATAGGTAGGACTAGTTTGTGTGACAAGAGAAATCTAACGTTATTTTGGTTTGCCCTTTAACCACTTTAGATGGATTTTTAGACGGACATTATGGATTTGTAGTTCTTCAAGGATGTCCAGATTCCGCCCGGAAGGTTCGATGTGCAGCATTTCTGTATTATCAGTTCTGACTGAGAGTACATGGCTTTCATTTTTAAGATGAAACCCAAGGGCACTATGGTTCTTATAAGTGTTTTCTCTAAATCGATACAATCGCACCAACTGCAGTTAATTTTCTAAACGCCCGTTTTTTTTATTTTTTTTATTCTAACTTGTTATTCAGTGCAATGGTTAGGTGTAGGAAAATGTTTATTGGTGTGGAAGCCTGTTTTTAGTGTGACTTGGCCTATTTTATCACAAAAGGACCGGAAATAAGAAAGGAAAGCAAATTTAGCAAAAAAAAAAAAAAAAAAAAAAAAGACACCTTGAACGACTACAGACAGGACGTTCATATTCACAAAAAATGTACGTTAGCATTTTAGGAACCTATATCAGAAGAATGCTGAAGATTAGATGGGTAGATCACATAACTAAGGAGGAGGTATTGAATAGAATTGGGAAGAAGAGAAATTTGTCGGACAACTTGACTAGAAGAAGGGATCGGTTGGTAGAACATATTCTGAAGGCGCAAGGGATCACTAATTTAGCATTGGAGGGCACCGTGGAGGGTAAAAATTGTAGAGGGAGACCAAGAGAAGAATACACTAAACAGATTCAGACAGATGTAGGTTGCAGTAGTTACTGGGAGATGGAGAAGCTTTCACAGGATAGAGTAGCATGGAGAGCTGCATCAAACCAGTCTCTGGACTGAAGACCACAACAACATGATTAGCATTTGTCCTTTTGTCTAGTAGGCACAAGGTCTTCCATTGGCCCTCGTAACTTGTTCCATGCATGATGGCATCGACGAGTATAAGGCGCGAATGGCATCCTGTGGTATACCCATCCTTGCTTCACTCACCTGTTTCCTAACTTCATCTGTTGTGGTTGGCAATGGGTCACAGCATTGTGCCCGTCGTTTCACCACATCCCACACGTTTTCGACTGGCGACAAGCCTAGTGGTCTGGAGAGAGAGAGCAAAAGGTTGACATCCTTTGATAAAAGGCAGGTGTTCGTGCAACATGTTGACGTGCATTGTATTGTTGAAACATGGTGTCTGTGATGTTGCGCAGGAAGGATATTGCTATGGGTCGCAGGGTGTCATTCACTTAGGTCACACTGGTAACAGTGCCCTGGACACGCAACAGTTGTGATTTATTGTTGTACCCAGTATCACCCTTCAACTTTAAGACCTTGAGTTGGTGCTGTATGTTTTGTGCGATTGCAGTCACTGTGATGCCGCTCCCCCTGACTGCGGCGAACCAAAATGCGGCCATCATTTTCTAACAAACAGAACCTGAGGTCGTCCGGAAACACTATCTGGTGCCATGCCTGTTCCCACTGACATCATTCCACACGCCATTGCCGTCTAGCAAGTTTCTGCTCATTCGTCAAAGGTAGGCGGAGAAGTGGAGGACGAGCACGCAACCCTTGCCATAATAAACGGCGACGGACTGTCACCCCTGATAGTGTAAGATGTGTTACACTGTTCCATTGTTTCGCCAGAGCCGAGGAGGACACAAATCTGTCCTTCAGTGCCATTCGGATTAGGTGTCGATCTTTTCTCGGGGTGGTCTGGGTGGTCTCATCGTGTTCTACGGTCTTCCGTGGTCCATTCCGCACACACCCACTGCAGTGCCGAAACACTTTGTCCCACGTAAGCAGTTATTTCCCGGATGGATGCATTACTTTCTCTCATGCCAATTGATTTGATTTCATTTGATTTTAACAGGAGAGCTAAAACAGCTTAGTTCTAACCCGCCACTGCCCGCACCGAAACTAGGTTTATTGTGCGGTATCGCTCCCTGTATATCTAGTAAAGCCAACCAGGGCCCTTGAATAGTGCAAGGAGTCCCTCTAGCAGTTTTTTGTTAGACACAATTTCTTCAGGTCTAGTTGTCCCGAAGATTCTGTATCTTTTACTCTCCAATGCCATGCATTCAAAGATTAGGTGTGATGTAGTTTCTTCACCCTCATCACAGATCTTACATTTAGGGTCCTCTTCCATTATACCCATTGTGTGTAGGTGTTTTTTGAAGTTCCCATGGCCGGTCACCAGTCCAGTCATGAGACTGATTTCTTTCCTGTTCAATCCGAGGTTTACAGAGCTTCTTTTAAAACATGGCTTGGGCATCTTCACCTTACCATGTTTTTCTTTAGGACCTTGGTCCAATATCCTACGTGCTGTTTCCTAAGCCAGTTCAGTAGTTCTAATTTGATCATAGCCTTGGTGATTGTCAAGACAGGCTCCGGTCCAATAAATGGAGTTGTTGCCCGCATCCTAGCCAATCTATCGGCTTGGTCATTGCCACAGGTCCCTGAGTGGCCACAGACCCACACCGGGTACGCCCTATTGCTTCCCCCTAGCTCCACCAGAGCCCTGTGGTAATCTGCAACAATCTTAGATCTTGTTGCAGGAGCTCCCAATGATTTCAGGGCTGCCTGTCTGAATAGATGTAGATGCTACGATCATTGTAGCACCTACTCATATTCTCCTCCGCACATGCCCTGATTGTAGTAATTTCGGCTTGGAATACAGAGGCCAGTTTGCCTAGAGAGATGCTGCTCTCAGGTCTTGGCTGAACCCCGTACAACCCTGCCCCAACGCCTTGATCTGTTTTCGATCCATCGGTGAACCTAACGATGTCCCCTGTATGGTGTCGAACTGTTTTCTCCCACTGCTCCCTACTTCCAATTATTATGCTGTAAGGCTTGTCGAAGCAGTTAGGAGTTATTATATAGTCAGCGGGCATTTCCCCAGCCATACCTGTATTTACCTCACTCATTATGTTAGTGCGTGATTCTGGATATCTAAATGAGACCCAGTTTAGGCCAATTTTAAGTCTGTATGCCCCAGCTGCTGCCTGCATCTTAACCTAGAGGTGAAGTGGAGGCATGTCCAGTATGGCTTCCATTCCAGCGGTTGGCCTGTTTTAAGTCTGTATGCCCCAGCTGCTGCCTCCATCTTAACCCAAAGGTGAAGTGGAGGCATGTTCAGCATGGCTTCTATTCCAGCGGTTGGTGTGCTGCTAATTGCGCCCATTATGGCTAAGCAGGCCAATCTCCGCACCTTAGCAAGCTCTTTAGCAGCAACCCGCTGTTCTACCTTCTTCCACCACACTGTGGCCCCATAGGAAATCCTAGGTCTAACCACTGTGTTGTATATCCAGTGCATACCCCTGGGGCATAGGCCCTAGTTTCTGCCACAAGACCTCCTAGTACTCACTAAAGTGCTTTTTGCCTTGGAGCAGATACTCTTAATATGAGGGGTCCAAGTTAGCTTCTCATCCAAGGTTACCCCCAGATATTTCACTGTAGAGTTTCATCGAAGGGCTTTAGATTCCTACTTGCATGCTGAATATGTCACTTCGTAAGTGGCACCACAACAGTCTTCTTAGGATTAACTCTCAGATCCTGTTCAATGCACCATTTTTGCACAATGTCCAACCCTCCTTGTGCCATATTCCTGACTGTTGTTGTTGTGGTCTTCAGTCCTGAGACTGGTTTGATGCAGCTCTCCATGCTACTCTATCCTGTGCAAGTTTTTTCATCTCCCAGTACCTACTGCAACCTACATCCTTCTGATTCTGCTTATTGTATTCATCTCTTGGTCTCCCTCTACGATTTTTACCCTCCACGCTGCCCTCCAATACTAAATTGGTGATCCCTTGATGCCTCAGAACATGTCCTACCAACCGATCCCTTCTTCTGGTCAAGTTGTGCCACAAACTTCTCTTCTCCCCAATCCTATTCAATACTTCCTCATTAGTTATGTGATCTACCCATCTAATCTTCAGCATTCTTCTGTAGCACCACATTTCGAAACCTTCTATTCTCTTCTTGTCCAGACTATTTATCGTCCATGTTTCACTTCCATACATGGCTACACTCCATACGAATACTTTCAGAAATGACTTCCTGACACTTAAATCAATACTGGATGTTAACAAATTTCTCTTCTTCAGAAACGCTTTCCTTGCCATTGCCAGCCTACATTTTATATCCTCTCTACTTCGACCATCATCAGTTATTTTGCTCCCCAAATAGCAAAACTCCTTTACTACTTTAAGTGCCTCATTTCCTAATCTAATTCCCTCAGCATCACCCAACTTAATTACACTACATTCCATTATCCTTGTTTTGCTTTTGTTGATGTTCATCTTATATCCTCCTTTCAAGACACTGTCCATTCCATTCAACTGCTCTTCCAAGTCCTTTGCTGTCTCTGACAGAATTACAATGTCATCGGTGAACCTCAAAGTTTTTATTTCTTCTCCATGAATTTTAATACCTACTCCGAATTTTTCTTTTGTTTCCTTTACTGCTTGCTCAATATACAGTATGAACAACATCAGGGAGAGGCTACAACCCTGTCTTACTCCCTTCCCAACCACTGCTTCCCTTTCATGTCCCTCGACTCTTATAACTGCCATCTGGTTTCTGTACAAATTGTAAATAGCCTTTCGCTCCCTGTATTTTACCCCTGACACCTTTAGAATTTGAAAGAGAGTATTCCAGTCAACATTGTCAAAAGCTTTCTCTAAGTCTACAAATGCTAGAAACGTAGGTTTGCCTTTCCTTAATCTTTCTTCTAAGATAAGTCGTAAGGTCAGTATTACCTCACGTGTTCCAGTGTTTCTACGGAATCCAAACTGATCTACCCCGAGGTTGGCTTCTACTAGTTTTTCCATTCGTCTGTAAAGAATTCGTGTTAGTATTTTGCAGCTGTGACTTATTAAACTAATAGTTCGGTAATTTTCACATCTGTCAACACCTGCTTTCTTTGGGATTGGAATTATTATATTCTTCTTGAAGTCTGAGGGTATTTCGCCTGTTTCATACATCTTGCTCACCAGATGGTAGAGTTTTTTCAGGACTGACTCTCCCAAGGCCGTCAGTAGTTCCAATGGAATGTTGTCTACTCCGGGGGCCTTGTTTCGACTCAGGTCTTTCAGTGCTCTGTCAAACTCTTCACGCAGTATCATATCTCCCATTTCATCTTCATCTACATCCTCTTCCATTTCCATAATATTGTCCTCAAGTACATCGCCCTTGTATAGACCCTCTATATACTCCTTCCAACTTTCAGCTTTCCCATCTTTGCTTAGAACTGGGTTTCCATCTGAGCTCTTGATATTCATACAAGTCGTTCTCTTATCTCCAAAGGTCTCTTTAATTTTCCTGTAGGCAGTATCTATCTTACCCCTAGTGAGATAGGCCTCTACATCCTTACATTTGTCCTCTAGCCATCCCTGCTTAGCCATTTTGCACTTCCTGTCGATCTCATTTTTGAGACGATTGTATTCCTTTTTGCCTGCTTCATTTACTGCATTTTTATATTTTCTCCTTTCATCAATTAAATTCAATATTTCTTCTGTTACCCAAGGATTTCTACTAGCCTTCGCCTTTCTACCTACTTGATCCTCTGCTGCCTTCGCTACTTCATCCCTCAAAGCTACCCATTCTTCTTCTACTGTATTTCTTTCCCCCATTCCTGTCAATTGTTCCCTTATGCTTTCCCTGAAACTCTGTACAACCTCTGGTTCTTTCAGTTTATCCAGGTCCCATCTCCTTAAATTCTCACCTTTTTGCAGTTTCTTCAGTTTTAATCTACAGTTCATAACCAATAGATTGTGGTCAGAGTCCACATCTGCCCCTGGAAATGTCTTACAATTTAAAACCTGGTTCCTAAATCTCTGTCTTACCATTATATAATCTATCTGATACCTTTTAGTATCTCCAGGGTTCTTCCATGTATACAACCTTCTTTCATGATTCTTAAACCAAGTGTTAGTTATGATTATGTTGTGCTCTGTGCAAAATTCTACCAGGCGGCTTCCTCTTTCATTTCTTAGCCCCAATCCATATTCACCTACTATGTTTCCTTCTCTCCCTTTTCCTACACTCGAATTCCAGTCACCCATGACTATTAAATTTTCGTCTCCCTTCACAATCTGAATAATTTCTTTTATTTCATCATACATTTCTTCAATTTCTTCGTCATCTGCAGAGCTAGTTGGCATATAAACTTGTACTACTGTAGTAGGTGTGGGCTTCGTATCTATCTTGGCCACAATAATGCGTTCACTATGCTGTTTGCAGTAGCTTACCCGTATTCCTATTTTCCTATTCATTATTAAACCTACTCCTGCATTACCCCTATTTGATTTTGTGTTTATGACCCTGTAGTCACCTGACCAGAAGTCTTGTTCCTCCTGCCACCGAACTTCACTAATTCCCACTATATCTAACTTCAACCTATCCATTTCCCTTTTTAAATTTTCTAACCTACCTGCCCGATTAAGTGATCTGACATTCCACGCTCCGATCCGGAGAACGCCAGTTTTCTTTCTCCTGATAACGACATCCTCTTGAGTAGTCCCTGCCCGGAGATCCGAATGGGGGACTATTTTACCTCCGGAATATTTTACCCAAGAGGACGCCATCATCATTTAATCATACAGTTAAACTGCATGCCCTCGGGAAAAATTACGGCTGTAGTTTCCCCTTGCTTTCAGCCGTTCGCAGTACCAGCACAGCAAGGCCGTTTTGGTTATTGTTACAAGGCCAGATCAGTCAATCATCCAGACCGTTGCCCTTGCAACTACTGAAAAGGCTGCTGCCCCTCTTCAGGAACCACACGTTTGTCTGGCCTCTCAACAGATACCCCTCCGTTGTGGTTGCACCTACGGTACGGCTATCTGTATCGCTGAGGCACGCAAGCCTCCCCACCAACGGCAAGGTCCATGGTTCATGGGGGGGGGGGGGGGGGGGTATTCCTGACTGTGTCAGTGAATTTGCCAAATATTACTATGACAAGGTCATCTGCGTATCCTTGGCAGTAGCGTTGTCTGGAATTTTGTTCCTTAATGAGTTCGTTCACCACTAGATTCCACAACAGAGGAGACGAAACTCCTCCTTGTGAGCAGCCTCTAGTGGTCTTAATTACCATCTTTTCATGCATCATGGTAGCCTCTACCATTCTTCCACTAAGCATTGCTCTGGTCCACCTGCATATAGTAGTCTTCACGCACCTCTGCTGCCCTTACCATGGAATCGATGGTCGTGTTACTAAAGGCCCCCTCGATATCCAGGAAGATGCCGAGGGCTATTTCTTGGAAGTGAAGTGCTTTTTCCACCTTCCCGACGAGTTGGTGGAGAGCTGTTTCACATGATTTACCTGGTTGGTATGCGTGTTGGTTCAGGTGTAGAGGGACCCTACATAGCCTCCTCTCCCCAACATATACATTAACCAGTTTTCCCAGTGTTTTGAGAATGAAGGAGGACAAACTGATTTGTCTCATATCCTTGGCCTTGGTATGATCAGTTCTCCCTGGCTTTGGAATGAAGACAACCTTCACTGCCCTCCAAACATTGGGAATGATTCCTACTGCTAAGCTAACCCAAAATAGCCTGAATAGGATTGTTATAAGCTATCTTCCTGCCTGTTACAGGAGAGCTGGAAAAATTCCGCCAGGGCCACGTGACTTGAACGGCTGGAATGTTCCCACCGCCTGCTGGACTTTGTTGAAATTCACACATTCCTTGGCCGATTCCCAGTCCTCTCTTCGAGTGTCTAAGAACCGTTGTCTCCCTGGGGCCACATACTGGTCTGTGTTATTCGGCAGAGCATATTGAGGAAAGTGAGTTTCGAGGAGAAATTCCAGCGTCTCATGTGCTGTCTTTGTATATTCCGCATCATCTATTCTCAACGTACCTCCTGGATTAGTTGGTACTCTAGTGAGAATCTTGTGAAGCCTGGATTGTGCAGCCATGCCTTCCACATCCTCACAGAATGCCTTCCAGGATGCCTCATTTGCTTGTCTTATTGCAACGTTGTAACTGACAAGGGCCTCACGATATTTAGCCCATTGTCCTTTGCGTCTCGCAATATTAAACAGTCTCTGTACCTGTTTTCTTAGCGTTTCCAATTTGTTATTCCACCAAGGAACACCGCTATTTGTGCACTTCCTGGTGATTGTGCAGTTGTCTTGATATGAGGTCACTATGGCAGAGGTGACAGCCTCTGCTGCTTCCTCAAATTCTACTGGCTTCCTTATCATGGTTTTAATTTCCGTTAAGCCTAAGTCAAGGTCCCTCCTATATGTCTCCCAGTCTGTTTTCCTGGGATTTCTAAAGTCATGGTCTGTCTGATTCCAGTTTCAACCTTGAATTTAATGTACATGTAGTCCGATGAGGATGGCTCCAACACCACATGCCCTTGTTTGACATAGCTACCCATCGTCATGGAACCAAATGTTATGTCAAATACTTCTTCCCTTCTGCTATTCTTGAATGTAGGTTCATTGTCCCTATTCAGGACCTCTAAGTAGTTAGCTAAGAGGAATTCAAGAAGGTACTCACCTCTACTGTTGGTGTCCTTGCTGCCCCACACTAGGTTGTGGGCATTGGCGTCGCAGCCCACCAGCAGTTGGTCACCTTGCCGATGGCAAGTCTCTGCCAGTCTCCTCACCTCCAAGGGAGGGGGAGAACTGTCTTCGTAAGGAAGGTATGCTGAGGCCAAGACAATTTCCTTCGTGATACCTTCCTCACATTGCTCCATTTTGATGAAGTCCCTAGAGCGGCAATCCATCACTGGCATGAAAGAAATGCCGTTTCTAACATAGATGCATGTTCTGGAGTTTCTTAGATTTCTAGCATAGATCAGCTTACCTCCAGTGCCTCTGAGGCCCGATACACCCCCTTTTGCCTGTCGCCCCAGGCAGCGGCTCAGGGCAACAGAGGCCGGCGGGACTTAACATCTGAGGTCATCAGTCACTTAAAACTTAGAACTACTTTAACCTAACTAACCTAAGGAAATAAAATCACACACATCCATGCCCGAGGAAGGATTCGAACCTGCGACCGCAGAGGTCGCGCGTTTCCAGACTGAAGCGCCTAGAACCGCTCGGTCACACTTGCCGGCATTACGTATCACATGTTGTAAGTATAATACTAAATTGACGGAAAAATTAGTAACACCAAAAAATATGTAATGCACAGTAATGAAATTTCGGGAATACTTTTGTCTCGCTAATGCATATGAGTAACATTTCAATATCAAAAGTTAACATTAAGTGTTAGATAAGCCACTGCAAACTGGAAATGCTGGTACTTGAATAACCAGTGTAACCGCTAGAAAGTTTAAAGGAAGCATGCAGATGTGCCTGCCACTTGGTAGCTCAGTAGGGACGTTTAAATCCGTCTGTGGATGACGCCGGAGTTGTCGTTCGATGACATCAAATATGGGCTCTGTTAGAGACAGATCCGTTAATCGAGCAGGCCAAGGCAACATGTCAACACTTTGTAGAGTATGGGGGACTGCAACAGCGATACGTGGGCGATCATTATCCTGTTGGAGAGCACCACCTGGAATGCTTTTCTCTAATGGCAGCGTAGCAGGTCGCGTCAGCAGACTGACGTCTAAAGTTGCGGTCAGGCTGCGTGGGATAACCACGAATATGCTCCTGCTATCGTACGAAATCGCACCCCAGACCATGGTTCCGGGTGTAGGTCTGGCATGCAGACAGGCTGGTTGCACGCCGTCAACTGGCCTCCTAACCAAAACACGACAATCACTGTCAGCGATGCATAGTCACCTTTCGCCAGAAAAAACAACAGATCACTACCCTGCCTTCCAATGAGCTCTCGCTTGACGCTGCTGAAGTCCCAAATGGTGGTGGTCTGGGGTCAGTGAAATGCACTGTACAGGGCGTCTGGCTCGGAGCTGTCCCCGGAGTAACAGATTTGTAACAGTTCGCTTTGTAATTGTGGTGCCGGGTGCTGCTCAAATAGCTGCTGCAGATGCAGTACGATGCGCCAGAGGCGTACGAACACGATGGTTTTACTTGTCGGTGGTGCCCCGTGGCTGACCGTATATTGTCGTGACCACCGCTGCCGGTAGTAATGCACGGTCGCTACATTTCTGCTAAATCTTTCTGCAGTATCACATTCAGCTTCTCGTAGCCCTAATACACGATTGCTTTCAAACTGTGATGGTGTCTTTGTAGCCTTAAACGCGTTCGTGACTGGTATGAACTCACCACGTTCAATCGCAAAGGTAACTAACGCTCACGACCACTACAGCGTGTATGTAAAGCAAATCTGATTTCTATCCTCATACTGACTTCAATAGCGCCGCTCTTACGCGACTGGTGCGGCATCTGAAGAGACATCATTTTCAAATTACAAACAGAACTACCAGCTTTCGTTTCTTTCGCACAACTCCTTCTTGTTGTTGCGACTCTCTCATTCTAGAAGTGAGATTTTCACTCTGCAGCGGAGTGTGCGCTGATATGAAAATTCCAGGCAAATTAAAACTGTGTGCCGGACCGAGACTCGAACTCGGGACCTTTGCCTTTCGCGGGCAAGTGTTCTACCAACTGAGCTACCCAAGCACGACTCACGCCCGGTCCTCACAGCTTTACTTCTGCCAGTATCTCGTCCCCTACCTTCCAAACTTTACAGAAGCTCTCCTGCGAACCCTGCAGAACTAGTACTCCTGAAAGAAAGGATATTCCGGAGACACGGCTTAGCCACAGACTGGGGGATGTTTCCACAATGAGATTTTCACTCGGCAGTGGAGTGTGCGCTGATATGAAACTTTCTGGCACATTAAAACTGTGTGCCGGACCGAGACTCGAACTCGGGACATTTGCCTTTCGTGGGAAAGTGCTCTACCAACTGAGCTACCCAAGCACTACTCACGCAGACTGGCAGAAGTAAAGCTGTGAGGACGGGGCGCGAGTCGTGCTTGGGTAGCTCAGTTGGTAGAGCACTTGCCCGCGAAAGGCAAAGGTCCCGAATTCGAGTCTCAGTCCGGCACACAGTTTTAATCTGCCAGGAAGTTTCTCTCATTCTAGTCAGCGTGTACTTGTCGGAAGTTATGCTTTTTCACGGTCTCGGATGACAGCAGGTTAGTGAAATTTAGGCTAATCCGAACCGAACGGAACAACGTTCAGGGATTCGGCAGGGCGACCGCAGTTTTATTTAAACGCGCGGAAGGCGTGCTGGCAGTAAATCGGAGCGGCGGGCGCCGTAAAGCAAGCCGGGCGCAGCGGCGGCTGTTGCGGCCGCGTCAGTGGGCGGCGGGGGCGGTGGGGGTGGCGGGGGCGGAGGGGCGGCGCGGTGGCGGGACGGCACCACCGCCCTCTGGCCGGACCGTACCCGCGCTGGTTGCGCGGCCGGCCGCGAGATGTCGCCACCGGACCGGCCCGGCCCGCGGGAAGACCGCCGCGGAATTGCGAAAGGAAATGAGAGGGAGGCGGCAGCGGCGGTGGCGGTGGCGGCGGCGGTGGCGGTAGCGGTGGTGGCGGAGGAGGAGGCGGAGGCGGAGGCGGAGGAGGCCACCAGCCTACCCCCACCCCCAGGCGCGCTCCTCGGCCTTCCTCGCCACACCTCCCCTCGCCTCTGCAGACCACCTCCCCCGCGTCCCTCTTAGCTTTCCTCAGAACACCCCCGGATCAATAGTCCAAAAAGACCCCCGACCTCCCACCCACACACGCACACACACACACACGTGTTACCAACTCCTAAAATGAGGGCAGTTATTGAATTACAAGTTGGATGCTTGGAGGCTCGAGTCCGACCCTTATTGGAAGGGAATCTAATTTGGGTGCGCTCGCCGGGCGTCATTTGTTCGAATTACGTACGGGTGGAGGCTACCATTATCAGAGGCTGTGAAGAACAGAGGAAGGGGCCGGTCGGAGCGGTGGGGAGGGGAGGGCACGCCCGGTGGCGAGCCAGTCGCCCCTGGCGCCCCGCGAGGGCCGACGCAATTTGTGAAATATATGCGACACTTGTGTAGTCATTATCCTAACACAATGTGCAGAAATTTCGCAACACAATTGGGGTGAATTGGCGGATCTGCGAGCGGTGCGCGCGGTACATGCGGACGCCTGTGGCAAGTGGGGCCCGCCGCGTGCGGTCTGCCGCCCACCTGCGACAAAGCAGCTGCTCCGGCCGATCCGTAGTAGCCGAGAGGAGGTCGCCAGCGGAGGCCATTCGGCCAGTACCCGTCGACGTACGTGCTGCGAGGTCAGAAGAGCTGGCAAGAACAGCGGGCAAGTAGAACCGTGAATGTGCCGAGGCACGTCCTTATAACACTTCGGATTTCTGGTAATATCTTCCCTATAATAATAATATCACGTTAGATCTTCACAGGCAAGATGATATGAGGAAATTAGGGCACTACACCGATGTTTGGTATCGATGGTGATGACGATGGGCTGTGGCTTAGGCCGATATCTGAGAACAGCAAATTTAACCCCCAGTCGTTCTGAAGCAAGCTTACCGGATCAAGTAGCCGTCATGCCCTTAAAAGAGGATACTAGTGTTGGTAATCTAGCCATGAAAGCACTTAGTGTTGTACATGGATGAATACCTAAGATTAATGCATAGGATTAGCAATACCATTTCTCTTCTACTAACTATAAACAACTTTGTTGTGACTGGAGCTCAACTGGTCGAAGAAACCATTCCGAGCTCTTCACCGCCAGTCACAATCGGTGATGGCACTAACAAATCTCTGTTCTATTAAACTTTACGTACTTCTTAAAATACCAACATTTTTTTTCTTTTTCAGCCTTAAATTATTTGTCACTTTAAAAAAAGTATTTATTCCGTGACAAACCAGAAAGTTGCGAAAAAGATGCAAAACGAAACTGTAATATCGTAGACCTGTTTTAAAATATCACGTAACAGGTCTTTAAATTTACGACAAATAATAAATACTGCCCTGTTAGACTGCTACGAGGCATTCACAGTAAAATGGTGTGTGCGTAATCGAGGCAGTAACAAAATGACAGGAAGAAGCTATAGTGTCCAGAATGCATTATCACTGTGTAGCAAAGGGTGAGCTGATTTGAAACTTCCTGCCAATTTAAAACATTGTATCGAATCGGAATCAACAGGCAACTTTACCCTTTCGCGGAAAAATGCTGTGCCCACTGAGGTATCTAAGCACGATTCACGGCCTGCTTTCAGTTATTACTTTTCCCTGTACCTGTTTTGTACCTTCAAAATATTAGAGATGTTCTCTTCCATACCCTGAGAGGTTTCCACTCCAATGAAAAATTAAATTGCGGAGAAATGGCTTAACCGCCTTTTCCCGCGAAAGACAAAGGTTCTAAGTTTGATTGATAGTGCACTATGCTGGACAGATTCAGCAACTATCGACTTACGCGATCGTGTTCATTACCAAACCCTCAATAGAACTGCCCTTTTTGCTAAAGTATTGACTTGGGTCGTCCAGCGCGTAAACAAGGAACTGTGCACCACTCGTAGCCATGTAGAATGGCGTAAAAACAGTCGTCGATAGGTTTGAAAGGTAAAAGGAATTGCTGTTGACAGTGAATATAAGGCCACTTCAACCCGTGTGCAAAGGGAAGTACACGTATTGAAGTCCAAATCGCAAAAGGTGGTTTTTCACAGTGACACGAACACTGCATGTCATCAATGCGATAAACAATACAGAAACTTGGAAGTTACTTTTTCCAGCACATGGAGCTTGTTGATACAAGTTGCGCAACTCTAGTATTGATTTGAATAAAATGCCAGGACCAGTTGCAATTTTATTTTTGTTTTAAAAACTAAAAAAAGCCTTTATCCCGAAGTATAAGTGGGACGTCATAAGAAAACATACAGCCTTCTGCATTCTCTTGATTCCCGACTCATGCCAGGGCATAACGACCTTGGGGGCCGAATCTGAACCTAGTTTTTAAACGAAAAAGAAATGGCATTTTTTCCAAAAGATTGAAAGTAGCTGTCAAGGAGTATAGTGTCTTGCGATGAGGTACGTTTTGTCTCTGTTGGACCACTGCGGACCTGGGACAGGTGCAGGTCAAGTATTTAACACAAGTATTTAACAATGAAATTCGCCAACAGCCGTGCAGTTTAGATTTTTTTATTTTATTTTTACTACAAGTTTCGGCATTCCATTATGCCATCTTCAGGCCCCATATGCACCTCCCAAAAATAAACTGATTGCAATCAAATCTTCTAAAGAAGCACCCGCGATACGGTTCAGAATTCACAATTTCCAGGAACATATGGCCCAGTATTCCAATATAGTTTATTTTTGAGAGATGCATATGGAACTTGAAAATGGCATAATGGATTGCCGAAAGTGGTAGTAAAAATAAAATAAAATGACATCTCAACTACACCGCTGTCGGCTAATTTAATTGTTAAAGACTTACGGTTTTGTCTCTATTCAAATTATAAAAAGTGACTGACGGCTCTGTGACACCTTAAAGCCACTTTATGCATGCAGTAGTTCAGGTAGGAGTTGATTGTATGATGTGTTCAGGAAGTTTCTTGTGCACGATCGGAGCCCACTGATTCAGATTTCCACGGAAAGGGGCGTGTATTTCAACATTATTGGTGATAAAATGTTGACTTTTGATTGTGCTATGGACTCCGTCGCCTTCTAAGATGACAGCAGCCGTGCTTACAGTGTTATACGCATACGTTCCTGGACTGAGGATCACACAGGCACGGTACCGCACCACATTTGCAACTGCTAAATCACGATAAAGTAAAGAGAAGTGACAGAAACGAGAGCAGCGAGAAGCTTTACATCAAAATTCGTGATGTGGAAGTAGACGAAGTTAATGAAGTCTGCTAGCTAAGAATCAAAAGTGACACCAGGCGCACGAAGCAAGGAGGACACAAAAAGCAGTTCAGGACAGAGGCGTGTTCCTCCACAAGAATCTATTAGTATCAATTGAGTAACAAATTTTTCAGCATGAACGTTTGAGAGGACAGAACTGTGCGGTAGTGAGACATGGACCGTGGGAAAACCGGAATAGAAGAGAATCGAAGCGTTTGAAATGTGGTGCTACAGAAGAATGTGTGGACTGATAAGGAAAGAGGAGGTTCTGTACAGAATCGAGGAAGAAAGGAACATACAGCAAGAGGAAGGGACAGGATGTCAGAACACGCATAAATACATCAGGGAATGACCTCCATGGCACTAGAGTGAAATGTAGATGGTAAAAACTGTAGGTGAAGACAGATATTGGAATATAATTTAGCATGAAGGTTCAAGTAATATTCTAAAATTTGGAGGTTGGCACAAGAGAGGAAGTTGTGCTGAGCCGCCTCAGGTCATTCAGACGACTGATGACTGAGCCCATCTTGAGCCCATAGATAATGTCTGGGTCTGTCTGGAACAGTGAGTGAAACTTAGCAGTCAAAAAGCCCAATTTAGTAGCTCTCTGGTCTCTAGTCATCCATGGCTTCAGATTTACACAATACACTGTCTTTCTCGCGCAACTGATCGCATTATCAAGGCTACATGTGGTATTGAGAGTTATTAGTGTAATATCTCCTGGTAGTAACCAATATCTTGTCCAACGGGCTTATTTTGGAATTCATATAAAGTTTGACCAATGACAACACATTGGCAGACAGATTGAGGTGGGCCGCGCGGGATTAGCCGAGTGGTCTCAGGCGCCGCAGTCATGGACTGTACGGCTGGTCCCGGAGGACGTTCAAGTCCTCCGTCGGGCATGGGTGTGTGTGTTTGTCCTTAGGATAATTTAGATTAAGTAGTGTGTAAGCTTAGGGACTGATGACCTTATCAGTTAAGTCCCATAAGATTTCACACACACTTGAACATTTTTTGAGATTGAGGTGTAGTAGAGAAGGCGCTAAAAGGTTGTTAGCAGGGTCAAGTCACTGCTGTTACGCTATAGTAGTTTGGGTTTTAGGTGTTATCCTTAATCACTTTTACTTTCATCACACAGCTGAGCTCCTTTATTTTTATTTTTTAAATACGAAGACGGAACATTGAAGCCTAGATTTTTTTTCCTGTTGTTGCTTCATTTTCAATGGTACTGCATTTTTCACTTCCTCACGCTTCGTGCTGTTATGTTAACAACTAATTTCTCCCGCAAAGTCAAACTCAAACTGAGCCATGGAAGATGTAACTAAGGACAAACTCCGTTGCAGGAAAGAGAGGATTTGGTCCTTACGCTTTCCAATACAAACACAGCAGCGTTACACTGTCTTGAACGAAGTCACAGATGTGCACAGATTCATATTTCTTCCGTTGCATTCCACACTTCCATTCCACGACAGTTCATAACGCCAAAAATAATAGAACATTTAGAGTGAACTTCCGTAATTTTTTATAAATATTAGATGTTAAGAATATTGTTTCCTCTTTTTCTTTGCCTATCCTGGTTGTCCTGCTGATATTTCCTTCTGTTTGTACTGACTTAGGCTCTGTACAGAAAAAAATCAGTAATAAGACTAATCAGAATGATTTTCTTCGCGTGTGGAATCTGCAATACTTCACCATTCTTTTCATATCGAGTAAAAGGCGACGAATATTGATGTGGCCCAGCCTCCAATCCAGGGCAGATGATTTATATGGTACTACAGAAGGGTCATCGCTAATCTGCTGTACAGTCGGCAACATGTATAGTGCCTCATTGCGTAAGGTTGTGGACTGACTGTTATATAGCTTGAAGGATAACACTCTATGGTACTTTAAGGCTATTGACAATGTAATTTACCATACTGTTTGAGAATAGCGAAGAACTATGGGTTTCTTGTTACTTGATACCATTGATTTTACGTCGAGACGGTGCCTAATGTTATTTCGGTGATTATAATAGCCAATCAAATATTCAAAGAACACGGCAGTATGAGTCCAGTTATCAGTAAGACGTTGCAACGTCTCTGTCTTGGTTGCATGCGTTGATTCAATTGTGACGGTGTCATAAAGCTCTTGTGTGCTCTTCTGAGAGAAGATGATCCACAACTGTTATAACGGGGCTTTTATACCCTGTGTCTTTGGACTGATGGAGTTGGCGTCCGTGCTGACCCCACATACCTTCCATGGGGACGGATCTATGGATCTCGTTGGTCACCGGAGTACCTCAGCATCTCACAGACAGTTCATAGAGATACGTGTCATGCGTGGACAAGCATTGTCCTATTGGAAAACTGTACCACGATACACCGGCACTTGTACAGTGAGAGGTAACACATGAGGAAGCAGGATGTCTGTGGCGTATCACTGTGGCATCACAGTTCCCTCAATCCTGAAGTCATGCCCGATGGCGCCGCCGGGAGAAACACCACTGTGCCTCTAGAAAACAATAGGAGATAGGTCCTCATGTGTTGCCTCTCACGCAACAGTATCGTGGTGCAGTTTTCCAATATGACAATGCTTGTCCACGTATAACGCGTGTCTCTATGAAATCTCTGTGAGATGTTGAGGTACTCCCGTGACCAATGAGATCCCTAGCTCTGTCCCCGATAGAATACATGTGGGACCAGCTCGGGCGCCAACTCTACCAGTCCAAGGACCCAGGGTATAAAGAGCGAGTTAAGCACAGTTGTGGGTCATCTTCCCTCAGGAGAGCACACAATAGCTTCATGACGCCGTTACAACTGAATCAATGCATGCAACCCGAGACAGAGACGTTGCAACGGCTTACTGATAAGTGGCCTCATAATGGCGTGTTCTTCGAATATTTGATTGGCTTTTATAATCACCGAAATAACAAGAGCCACCCTCTCGACATGTGTAGTTTCATTTCATTTCCTCTTCCGCTTCACGGTGCTTCACCTTTTTTCTTCTCCTCTCTCTATGTCTCTGCCATATAATCGGCTTTATAACCATCTTATCTCAAATAACATACTGTCAAAGTCGCAGTTCGGATTTCTAAAGGGTTCTGATATTGAGAAGGCTATCTACACCTAGAGTGAAAACGTGCTTAATTCATTAGACAAAAAAGTGCAGGCAACTGGTGTATTTTATGATCTGTCAAAGGTGTATGACTGTGTAAATCACATTATCCTTTTAAGTAAATTAGAATATTATCGTGTAACAGGAAATGCTGCTAAATGGTTCAAATCTTATATCTCCGGAAGGAAACAAAGGGTGTTATTAGGAAAGAGACATCTATTAAGCCATCAGGCCTCATACAGCTGGGAACTAATTACATGTGGGGTCCCACAAGGTTCCATTTTAGGGCCCTTACTTTTTCTTGTGTATGTCAATGACCTTTCATCAGTATCATTACCAGATGCCAAGTTCGTTTTGTTTGACGACGATGCAAACATTGCAATAAATAGCAAATCAAATGTAGTCTTAGAAAGATCGGCTAGTAAAATATTTGTGGACATTTATCACAGGTTCCTAGCCAAGTCTTTGTCACTAAACTTTGAAAAAACACACTACATGCAGTTCAGAACTTGTAAGAGGTGTCCCACGAATATATGCCTAACATTCGATGACAGGCAGATAGAAGAAGTAAACAGTGTTAAATTCCTGGGATTATAGCTTGATAATAAATTCAACTGGGAAGAGCACACCACAGAACTGCTGAAGGGTCTTAACAAATCTCTACTTGCAACGCGAATTGTGTCAGACATATGGGATATAAAAATGAAAAAGCTGGCATACTATGCTTACTTTCTTTCCATAATGTCATATGGGATTATTTTTTGGGGTAATTCATCAAGCCAAGCTAAAGTTTTCCGGGCACAAAAACGTGCTGTAGGAGTTATATGTGGTGTGAACTCAAGAACATCCCGCAGAAGCCTGTTCAGGAATTAGGGATGCTAACTACTGCTTCCCAATATATTTCTTCCTTAATGAAATTTGTCATTAAAAATATATCACTTTTTCAAGCCAACAGCTCAATTCATGAAATCACTACTAGAAATAAGAATAATCTCCACAAGGATTTAAAGTCACTCTTGTACAAAAAAAATGTGCATTATTCAGGAACACACATTTTCAATAACTTGCCAGCAGCCATAAAAAGCTTAACAACCAATGAAATTCAGTTTAAGAGAAGCCGAAAAGATTTATTGGGGGCCAACTCCTTCTACTTCATTAATGAATTTTTTCATTAGAATCAACTGATTTGTGTAATATAACTTCGGCACAATTTCAGTGCAGTAATGTATTCATTGTAAATAAGTGTGTGTGTGTGTGTGTGTGTGTGTGTGTGTGAGTACAATCTAACTTCTGCACCATTTCAGTGCTGTAATGTGTTCACTGTAAATAAGTATTAAAGTAGTTCTGTTACATGTCTATTACCTTATAAATAAAAAAAACTTATTTATTTTAAATTCAGTGCATTAGTGTTTGTAAAATGATTATTTCATACAGTGTTCATTAAAAAAATGACGATCATTCCACTTGAGACCTGTGGAGTGTACATTAGCTTATTTGTTTCAGTTGTAAATATTTCTCATACATTATTGTTTTTCTGACATGTTCTACATCCTGGAGGACCTCCTCTTTATGGATCAATCGGAATGAAAGTAAATCTAATCTAATCTAATCTAATCTGACAATAGCCATCCAGAACAGTACAGAGCCGTGGTTCACCAATGGACACAGTGCGGCGCCATTCATCATTAATCTCTGCTTACTGGCACGGCACCACTCCAGACGCAGCCGTTTGTCTTGTGGTGTTAACGGCAGCCTACGCTTCAGACGATATTTCCCAAGTCTGGCTGGTGATAGCTTCTACCAGATGGCGTTTGATGAAGCAAAATGTTGCAGGAAGTCCATTACTTGTTCTTGAATAGCAGGCGCAGATGTGAATGGGTTACGACGTGCTTGGTCCACAGCACGGTGAACGTCCCTTGTGATGCTCATACGTGGTGGGTCGGAAACTTAACGAGGAGTATGCCTGTCTCATAATCCCAAGCAGTCAAACATCGGGACACTATCACATTCGAAAGCCCCACAAATCAGGATACAGCGCGATTTGACCAGTCGACCAAGTGGAGACCCACAATTAGCCCCTTTCAAACTTTATTAGTTGCTGATAACGCTGTCTCAGACGACAACCGGGCATTTCCGTGTCCTTCATTGTAATCACTGTACAAGTGCCGGTGTTCACGCTCCCTATTACCTTTCCAGGCCTGTTAACAACGATAAACTTGAATAGCGCTAATTCAATTTGGTGGTCCTTCCACCGGTCACATAGAATTACGACTTTATTCAGTTATGTGTCCGTTGACGGTATGTACGTGTACAAAGTTACATTCACATCCGACCATTTTCTGTGGGTGTTCCGACTTTTTTATCAGACAGTACGTTTTATAGTATGTGATGATGGTCCATGGACTCCGATGAACAATAAATAAAAATTTTGTCACCAGGTCTTGGTATTGAGTCTTAACCTTTCTAAAAGTTCTTGCATTCTGTTGGTTGAAGCACTTCTCGTATAGCGCCCAAGTGCTTTATGTATATTTCATTAAACACAACTCCCAGAAGTGTGTCAGACCCTTTGAAAGCTAGAAATTTATTTCGGTTTTCTCAGCGTCGTCCCTGTCTGTAAGGAAAGTCTCAGTTAGCTAGCAACTATCTAGTTTCACAGTCGGACAGCCAATGCTAGAAAGAGTTGGTGTAAGCTCTCACCCTCTGTCGCTCTGTTTCAACGATACTTAGGGGTCGGAAATGTAATTGACGGGTATCGGACATTATTTAGTTGAGTGATGAACTCACATAAACGCAAACAAGGGAAAGTTAATAAAAAGTGTGCCCGTTTGCCTAGTAGCAAGGTCATGTCGCTGTTTCGACCTTTTAGTACGGTCTGGTGATCTGTTCAACTTAACAGTATGCGCGTGCTTTGCATCCGCTAATGAGAAGAAGAACTTCTAATTATAATGACTGTTTATTCGATAAACAATTTAACACTAACAACCTTAGGTCATCCCTCATACCCTTATTGATTTAAAACACTATTTTTAGTTCTGGATAGCGCCAGTCTGGAAACTTCCCCTCGAAAATTACTCAAGTTCAGAAGGAAGCTAGTATAATATAATTACTGTGTCCCGTCATGGACACGTGAGCCCCTTAAAACTGAACGCATTTTCCTTAATGAGTTCTTATTACCGTATTTTCCTCTCAGTTAATAGTTCTTCTCATCACATTTCCTCTTCTTACCTGTCGGAGACTTCTATTTCATTTTAAATCTGCACTAATATTAAACATAATTCTACTTCACTCCGTATTCTGTCTACAGCTATTCATGAGACGCAGCCTACTTTCTCACTCGACTCACACTCCATTATTAAACTCATGCTTATTCAGATGGTGAAGTGCACTGACAGCCTTACAGAAAGAGCGGCCCCCCGATATACAGGAGGTCACGCAAGATGTAACATCGCCTTCGGTTCGTGGACAGTTCCAGATATCGAAACGAAGTTTTCCACAATTGATTCCATGCTGACAGGCACGTAATGCCTTATTTGTACAATGCTAAGAACTCTGATATCAACTGAGATACTGAATGAAGTATGGCTTTTTTTAAACGGAACTGTACACTTTTCATAACTACGTTCAGTGGTTATTGGAGACACAATTACAGTGATATAGCGCCTGTTAATGCTGACATTGAAACGTTCGGCAAAAAAGTCCGAGAAATGTACTAAAATTTGCAAAGCACTTAAGCGAGAGTCGGCTGCATTCAAGCAGAGCTCTCTTGCCGGGCTCCGTCATTACGTGCAGCAAGAAAGGCCTGCGCTACCACGATGAAACATAATTTCCTATATGACATAGATACACGTTGAGCCACGATTTTTATATATGAAACAACGGTATATGGTAGCTTATGATACACGAGAAACACTTAGAAAATCGCTTTCAAATCTTTGCACGTTCCCAGGTCTCCGTGGAAACAACTGCAGTTTCGTCACGCAGTTTTCCATTTAAATCCCTCTTCTTGTTGCTCACTTATCAAAGCCGAAACAAAATGGTCGGACATTTGTGTTTCATAATGATAAACAGCCCTAATCACGGAAAAAAGAAAGTGCTCTATTAAGTTAGATTAAAAAGGCCGGCCGCGGTGGTCTAGCGGTTCTAGGCGTTCAGTCCGGAACCGCGCGACTGATACGGTCACAGGTTCGAATCCTGCCTGGGGCATGGATGTGTTTGATGTCCTTAGGTTAGTTAGGTTTAAGTAGTTCTAAGTTCTAGGGGACTGATGACCACAGATGTTAAGTCCCATAGTGCTCAGAGCCATTTGAACCATTTTTGAACCATTTAGATTAAAAAGAAATAACTGATGTGTCTCTGCTTAGAGACGCCTGAATGCTTCTTGAATGTAAAACACCTGCTGTAATACACGTGTGTCTGTGGATACAAGTCGACACTGTAAGTAGAAGGAATGCACTTGAAATAAAATAAACGTTTTATTCAGAATAACTGGCAACGTGCCACCCACAAAATAAAAACTGCAGTTAAAGAAAGATAGTTGCTTATTTAAGTATTTTCTCAGTCGTTTACTAACGACTGCGAGGCACATCTGCAGTCGCCGTTGAAGAGAAAGAATAACAGATGCAACTACATTGGATATTATGCCGTTCCGTACTGTAGCGACTCGACGGCGCATATCGTCTGGAATAGTTGGGGCTTGATGATAGAATGCGCCTACCAGTGCTCCACACAGAAGGAAATCAACAGGAGTCAAATCAGAGGACCTGGACGACAATTGTACTGCACCATTCTGTCTTGTCCAACGGCCAGGAAACAATTCATTCAGTATTTGCGTTGCGACACATTGAGAGCTGCGCACCCGTCATGTTGGAACCACGTACGCTGCTCCTTACACGGTGGTACCTCTGTTAGAAAAACATGCAGAGTATTCGTAAGAAAATGGGCATACGTATTTACGTTTACACACCTGGGATGAAGTGAGATCCCATAATGAATTTTCTAAGATGCCGGACTATGCGTTTACTCTCCACGGTCGTTGGTGTTACTTATACCTGATGAAGCCAGCGTGAATATTCAGCCGCCCAGTAATGCATGTTACCTAAATTTACATTACTGTGGTTCGTAAATGATGCTTCGCCGGTAAAGTGCCCACGTTAGGAAAGTGTAGTGCCATCTCCCAGGTGCTGCAGAGCAAACCAACCAAATTCTATTGGACATTCGAAATAACGTCCTCCGAGTACGTGATGTAGTGACAGGTGATAAGGATGGAGCTTTTGTCGATGCAAGATGCGAACGACACTCGTCTGGCTGACCGACATTCCTTAACAATACTTCTCATGTTGCCATGTGGATTGATAAGCGTCTTAGCCGGGACAGCTTCTTCACGTGCTCGGTCAGTTGCAGTCTTAGTACTCGTACTCCGACGTTGACGCTGCCTGTTCGCATAGTGACCTAGTAATTCGTGTAGGGGTCTGGCGCGACCGACAGTGACGGATCAGGATACACATCTTTATGCCGCCGTACTGTTTCGACAGCATTTCTTTAACATTCGCTGTTTGAAAGTGCTACGACTAACTCGTCCTCACTAGTGTATATGACTGCACGCAAGGAATGTTGAAGCAGATATGATCTACTGATAGGCGACACAGTCCCATTTATTTCTGCAGTGCAAACGAGGAACCAGTAGAAAGGCTTGATAGACGTAGCCTGGCATGAACGTGTTTACAACACAATATTCCATTCTGGTCGACTTGCCTTTTAATTTTAGAATACTTTTCAGATTCTTCCGCGAAGAGATTCAACGTCAAAATTAGCATGCGTTATATCAATTTACTTGTCTTTTGCGCACGCTTTCTCCCTTTAAAACAAGTATGCCATTCTGCTTAAACAATTATACTTGTTTCAAGATCTCGCTCGATACAAGAGTTAAGATTCTGTACCACATATTAAAATTACGTGCTCCTTAGAATATCTGTCATTTGCTGGAAACCTCGCTCCGATATAAGGAACTGTTCTCGAAATAAGAGGTGTCTTACGTGACTCACCATGTACAGGGTGATCAAAAAGTCAGTATAAATTTGAAAACTTAATAAACCATGGAATAATGTAGATGGAGAGGTAAAAATTGACACACATGCTTGGAATGACATGGGGTTTTTTAGAACAAAAAAAAAAGAAAACCAAATATTACTAGAGCGTGGAAGATCTCTTGCGCGCGTCGTTTGGTGATGATCGTGTGCTCAGCCGCCACTTTCGTCATGCTTGGCCTCCCAGGTCCCCAGACCTCAGTCCGTGCGATTATTGGCTTTGGGGTTACCTGAAGTCGCAAGTGTATCGTGATCGACCGACATCACTAGGGATGCTGAAAGACAACATCCGACGCCAGTGCCTCACCATAACTCCGGACACGCTTTACAGTGCTGTTCACAACATTATTCCTCGACTACAGCAATTGTTGAGGAATAATGGTGGACATATTGAGCATTTCCTGTAAAGAACATCATCTATGCTTTGTCTTACTTTGTTATGCTAATTATTGGCGGCCGCGGTGGTCTAGTGGTTCTAGGCGCGCAGTCCGGAACCGCGGGACTGCTACGGTCGCAGGTTCGAATCCTGCCTCGGGCATGGATGTGTGTGATGTCCTTAGGTTAGTTAGGTTTAAGTAGTTCTAAGTCCTAGGGGACTGATTACCACAGAAGTTAAGTCCCATAGTGCTCAGAGCCATTTGAATTTATGCTAATTATTGCTATTCTGATCAGATGAAGCGCCATCTGTCGGACATTTTTTGTTCTAATAAAACCCCATGTCATTCCAAGCATGTGTGTCAATTTGTATCTCTCTATCTACATTATTCCGTGATTTATTCAGTTTTCAAATTTATACTGACTTTTTGATCACCTGGTATATCGCACCATTTCAAGTATCACTGATCAACTTGGATCAGTGACGTGAAGTTCGTTCACTGAAAGACCGTGTCTCCTGGCTACGAACACGATCTTGCACGACTCACCGAGATGTGTCATGACGAATAAAGTATAACGGTGTCGAGGATGTTGTACGACTGGAATATACGAGCTATGTATGCAACCTCCGAGCTCCTGGCGACACCACTGTGCCCCTACTTTGTTTATTATCGAATGCTCAATGAAATTACGCAACCGTTAACAGGGGTGGCCGGTCGTTAACGTAACGAATGACAAACAGTCTCCGGTACTTGAATATTTTACAGTGCGAAGGGGTTCTACTGAAACTTATTTTCTTAGAGGGAGGGAAGCAAGAAGCGAAATTATTTTCAACGGAAGAAACGGAAATAAAAGTCAGTGTTTAGTGGGAGGTAAAGCCGGGGAGTGCAAGGGGACCGCGGTGGAAATAAGTTTAATTTCTTACCTACTGTGCTGAGGGAGCCGCATTCATTGGCTGCGCGTGCTGGGCTGTGGGGTCGCGGGAAGGGTTACAGCAATACCACTCGCGTAATTCTCCGGACCCTTCGGAGCCGCCTTTTTCCAAGCAAGCGTTTATTTTTTTGTACCGCGTTTCCTTCTATTCCTTTTTTCCCTCGCACTCCATCATTCGGAGGGAAATGGCCAGCTTCTGGTTTCTCTCTTCGGTATCGTGAATTATAAATGATGATAAACTTAATGGAGAGGAGGGCACAGCACGTATTAGGAGGGTTGGCTGCAAGAAAAACGCGTTATTAGGCAAACGGAGCGAAGCGCGTCCGACGGATGCAAAGGGAAGAAACTGTGTGGGATGGAAACCTTTTAAGACGGTTCTACGCGCAAAGAAGGCAGCTCCACTTTTATCGTCTTGCAGGCTACACACAATCTCTGGAACGCTGCTTTGAAAATTACATACGTCGTCCCACACAGTGCGCTCACAGCATATGACAATTCACAGTCGACCATCTTGCTCTTTCTTTAACGCTCTTTTTTTTTTCTTTTTTTTTTTTTTAATACGAGATCAAGTCTTCCAGGAATACCAAAGAAAGTAGACGTTTGAGACAATACTTGGTCATTTTATCCAAAGTAAAAGATTCTGCCTCTAGTTCAGTGGTATTCAACATACGTGAACCGACGCACTGGTGCACCATGCACCTGGGGTCCCGTGGATTTGCTGCGAAGTTAGTGGGAAAGGACTCAGGTGCAGGAAATTTATTTTCTGGTGTCAACCTGTGCGGCCTCGGAGGAAATCCACTTTAGATGTTGGCCAGCCTGCTGAAACTGTCGTAGCATCTAAACTGAGCCGTAGTGCTCTGCGCTTAGCATCAGCAGATATTGCTGTGCTTTTAACCACTCTTTATTATACCGGGACTTTGTTATAATACTGATAAAAGCGATAACCTATGGGAAACCTCTTACATCTGCAAGTGGAACTAAAAATCGATAACTTACTGAGGACAACAAAGAAAGTGAAGACAGGAAACGCAAGTATAGAGAGTACATCGATAGCTAATTGGATTTTGGTTACTCGTGCACTGTAGTGAACACTGAAGAGCGCCCACCGGGTGTTTTGCGTTCGAAAGTACTTTCTGTTGAATGTATGCTACCTAGTAAATTAAAGCGTCATTTAGAGAGTGTTCATAAGGGTGACTTGATCAGACCAAGGGAATATTTTTCTAGAAACTAAGTCAAATGGAAGGACAAAGCCATTATTTTTTAACCAGGCAGAAATCTCGACTAAAGCACTTCTAGCGTTCCACAACGTAGCTTATCGAGTAGTGCATTGTAAGAAAGCCCGTATGATTGCAGAAAAACTTTTTCTACCGCGTGCTATTGACATGGGCCCGTGGCAAAACAACTTTTACCCATTGTTTGTCTAACAATACAATTAGTCACCGAATTGAAGACTTAGGTTAGGATCTTCATGAACAAATTATAGAAGAAATTAGAAAGAGGGATTTTGTTTTGTAGCTTCATGAAACTATTGATAGCAATAGATGCTCATTGAATTTGCTATGTGCGAATTGATGACGAAAAGAATAACTAAATGATGAAAAATCTTCTTTCCTGTAGGAAAATAAATGCCGGTATGACAGGTAAACATTTGTTCGAAATAGTGGACAACTTCAAGACAGAAAGTCAAATTAACTGCCCTCCGTGTGTGTACTGATGGTGCGCAACGCTATGTCTGGGTGTTACAGATGTCTACAGGCTCTTAACCGCGGCAAAACTCCTGATATTGTTTGGACCCATTGTATTATCATAGAGACGCACTTGCTTCGCCACGTTTAGGTGCCTTGTAGACACTGTCTACGTCGCATACTTATGTAATATATTTTTAAACTTAAAAGTCACTGAATATGTCTCCGCTAGGATGTGAAACTCATTTCACTCAGGTTATTGACAAAGTTTGTGCCTTCAAAAAGAAGCTTGTTGTTTGGAAGAGAAAAATGAACGATGGGGAAGAAATGGACTACTTACCATGTTTGCAGGATTTTATAAAAGACAGTGAGAAATTTTATTGAAGGACATTTATCTGAACTTCAAAACTGTGATAGGTGTCAGTGGTTACAAAATCCCTTCGGTACTGATTCTACTTCTGAATTCAGTACTGTACCGCAGAAGTGGAACAATTGACAGAAATATCATCAGATTCAACACAAAATTTTACATCGATGGCATTGCCAACAGTTTGGTATTCTGTAAGAAAAGAGTTGCCAAGCTTGAGCAAGAAGATACTGAAGTTTTTAATTCCTTTTGAAACCTTCTATCGCAGCGTGAGTGGGTTTTTGGCAGTGGCTGTCATTATAACTAAGTGCAGATCGAGACTTGGTGTGGAGAAGGAAATGAGGATAGCTTTATCTCACCTGCTGCCAAGATTTGACAGGTTGTGTAACAAGAGCAAACTCAAGTGTCGCACTGAGGTGACTAGTATTCTATTCGTAACTTTTTTTTAGTTAGTTATTTCAGTGTTTACAATGTAACCGACACGGGAACCACGGAAATAATATAGTTGGGCAGGGGAGCCACAAACTCAAAAAGGTTGAAAACCACGGCTCTGAAGTCCGATTAAAATTACATGATAGTTGACACTTAACGCGTTGGCGCTGGTATCTTCTAATCAGAAAGCTCAATTTCGCGCCCAAACCGTTCACCATTCCCAAATTACCACAATTAGTTCTTCAGTTCCAGTTCCCTATTCGGCTTTCTTTCTTGTTATGTTTGCATCCCGAATCCTGGGTCTGGCCCTTGTATTTTTTATTTCATCACACGTGATTATCATACCAGAATCAACACGCACACACACACACACACACACACACACACACACACACACACACACACACCATGATAACGAAGTACACACGCTTTAATGCATACCGCTAACCAAACAACACTACCCCTTCTGCCGAGATGCAATTAAGCTCACATATACAGTTATTATAATTAGAGATATCGGCTTGCATCAGGTAAGCTTCGCATGACAACGCGTATAGCCAAATTTTTGAAGGCTGCAACTAACTGTTGCCAATGGGTCGCCAGACTCATAATTACAACTTTCTACAGTATAGTGCAGTAGCGCAGTGGTTAGTGTATAAACCCGACGGATGGAAGAGCCTAAGATTAGAAGCTTGTCAAAGGCACCAAACTTTTTAATTTTTCTACGTCTAATTAAAAGACTGTGATTGTCATTTTTATTCAGTTACTTGCTTAAGATTTTTTTTTAATTTCTAGTACTTTGGAGGCATAATTTTCATCATCGTACTGATTTTTTAATTTGATCTTATTCTTCTTCCTGTCGTCTTTTTTTTGTTTGGAATAATCTGACTGTGTCGCCTACAATCTGGAATCAAGTGCCAATCGAGAGTGCTTATCGGTTGGTAACACAGCATCCCGTGCAGCTGGTGTGGGGATGGCTTCAGGTAACCACTGACAACGAGAATTTACAGTTTTCTTTTACCACTCAAACTGTAATTTTGCTGCGGAAGATGGCTATGAAAACGAACATATTATTAAATTTCTTTATCTTGAGACTATTCTTAGAAGTTAGCCTTACGCGCTGTGAAAAAAGCGGTAGTGATTTTAGTTCTGCAGCAAGTTGCTGATCGCCGTTTTCTCGGATATACAGCTCATCACGAGGTTGTGGTTAGGTTAGAACATGATCTTAAATCCAGGGCTACAAAACGCATCGTCTGCTGCAGTTCAATGATTGGTCACTTAAGATCAACTGACGACAGACCATCTTCCATTTCCGCTATACCTCGCGGCTGCCACTTCCAATAGTGCTCCGCGTTACACATCACCAGATTTATGAAGTGATCCGCCTTGTTTGTGTGTCGTCTATAATCGAGCGGTAGTCGGCAGCGGATGTTGCAACACTACAGCTGCAAGTAGCAGACGTCGACTACCAAGTAATTTTAATCAGACTATAGTTACACTGACGCTCTTTGACAAGGGTAACATTTTGTATTAATATTACTGCCATTTTCAAGTCAAACTAATGATTTATTAGCGATTAAATTACAGAAATCTTTAGAGTGACGAACACGACTTGTTAAACTGTTGTTGGGTTTTTCGTAGGCACAGTTTCTGAATATTTTCTCTCTAAAAACCACAGTGAAGTGCGTTTCAGAGGATATTTAGCATTGTTCTCTATGTTAGGGTTTCTTCCCGTTCATATCAGGCATGGAGCGTGCGTAAAATTGACTGCCTTAATAATGACTCTATTCGCGCCTTAATTAGTGTAGTATTGTCTTCGAGAGTCCAACGGGAGCTATGGAAGGAGGCTAAATTCACTCATTATTGGTTCTTGATACTTCGTAAGTAGGATTTTGCGGGATATTAGCGACTGCCGGCAAGCGTCTGCCAATTCCAGTTCCTCGGAATTTCTTTGATGCGCTTCCTGTGACGCGTGATCATTACTGCTTTCCTTCTGTGCTTAGAATATTTCCTCTTAGCAGATTATAATGTACTGTAACAGCGAACTGCATTTTGCAAAGTAAGATCATGTGCGAGTAACATATATATTCTTTTTCCCTAAAAAATAAAGTAAAACAAAGTTGACAAAGAAATGTAGTTTCTCAACAACAAAAATAAAAGATAAATTGCAGTAGGCCAATTAATAAGAATTAAAAAATCTCGTACAGAGATTCAGTAATGTTCACTGCTGGAAATGCAGATTTTGGGAAGAAAAAATACACTGTGGGGACAAAAGTCATAGGACAGCGATATGCACGTATACAGGTGGCTGTAGTATCGCGTACACAAGGAATAAAAGGCCAGTGCATCGACGAAGCTGTCATTTGCATCAGGTGATTCATGTGAAAAAGTTGCCAGCGTGATCATGATCATACGGCGAGAATTGACAGACTCTCATTACGGAATGATAATTGGAGCTAGACACATTCCTAGATCCATAGTGTCAACATGATGCCGAGAATACCAAATATCAGGCATCGCCGCTCACCACGCACAACGCAGTAGCCGACGGCCTTCAATTAACGACCGAGAGCAGGGGTGTTCTCTTAGGGTTGTCAGTGCTAAAAGACAAGCAACACTGTATGAAATAAACTCATAAATCAATATGGGACGCACTGTGAACGTATCCATTAGTACAGTGCGGCGAAATCTGGCTTATTGGGCTATGACAACCGACGACCTACGCGAGCGCCTTTGGTAAAAGCACGACATCACCTTCGGCGCCCCTCCTGGATTCGTGACCTCATCTGTTGGACACTAGTCAACTGGAAAACAGTGGCCTGGTCAGATGATTCCCAATTTCAGTTGGAAACAGCTGATGGTAGGGTCTGTGTACGGAACCCACCCCACTAAAGTTGTCAATAAGGCACTGTGTTGGTGCTTCCAGAACGGTGAGCAGTGTTTGCATGGAATGGACTGGGTCCTCTGGTCCCTCCAAACCGACCACTGATTAGAAATGGTCACGTTCGGTTACTTGGAGACCATTTGCAGCCATTTATGGACTTCATGATCCCAAACAACAATGGAGTGCTTATGGATGACAGTGGGCCATGTCACGGGGACCAATTGTTCACAGTTGGTTTTAAGAACATTCTGGACAATTCGAGTGAATAATTTGGCCACCCAGATCACCCGACATGCATCCCATTGAACGTATATTTGACAGCATCGAGAGGTCATTTCGTGCACAAAATCCTGCACCGGCAACACTTTCGCAATTATGGACAGCTATAAGGGCAGCATGGCCCAATATTTCTGCAGGGGACTTCCGTCGATGTCTTGAGTCCGTGCTACATAGAGCTGCCGCACTAAGCCAGGTAAAAGGACCCCCGACACGATATCAGAATGTAACTCACGAATTTTTATCACCTCAGTGTATAGGCCACCGACAAATGTGCAGTTGGCCACTAGCAGTTTCTATTTGTAAACACTCAGTGAAGGAAAAAGAACGTTGGGGAACTACTCACTCAAAATACATACCACTAAATGCTTTATCTGCTGAAGACTTGATACTTATCACTGACAATGAAGAATCCCTTCACTGAATCTTTGCTTTATAGCCATTAAACACAACATTATTTTATTAACAAACCTAACGCCATGGCGTTTAAATGCCCAGTACGTGTTACGTGCAGAAAAGGTACGTATTCTGGCCCTATATGGGCAAATTAGACCCGTCCGAGCGCTATGCCAACCCCTGCCAAAGTCGTAATCGTTAGAGTTATGGAGGGGTGTGTGGTCACCGTTCTCCAGGTCGTTATCGGGTTTCTTGGCCTCGAAATCGCTACTGATTAGTCGCATAGGTCCCCAGTTGGTCTCACGAGGCAGAATGCACCCCGCACCAGTCCTCCCGCTAAGGAAAATTCTCTGGCAGTACCGGGAATCGAAACAGGATCTCCGCGTGGCGTCAGTGAAGCTGAACACTCAGCTGCGAAGGTGGACGTTACATGCATGATAGTAACGGAAAGTGAGCCGTAGCGAGGTTTCCTTCAGAACTCCTGCTGCTACTAGCTCGATCTGTCGTGTGATGTCCCTCTGGTTTGAGGCCACTAAGATCCTCTTAACTGAAGCTGTTATCACTGAAGGGTTGCCTGTTTTCTATTTAGGTAATTTTACGCAACTGCAGCTGCTATTTTTGAAGGCCTGCCTCTTGATATTTGGTAATTTTACTTAATTGAAACTGTTGTCATTGAAGGTCTGCCTGTTTTCTATTTGGTAATTTTACTTAATTGAAGCAGTTATTATTGAAGACCTGTCTATTCCCTTTTAACTAAATTAAGAGCTATTTCATAATTTGAGTTAGCTGAAATTCTTTTTAGTCAAGGCCTACCTGTTTTTGTTGCCCTATTATTGAGGTCTGGTATCTTAATCAGTCTGTGTTGTAATAAATGAAATTGTGATTGCCAAAGGCCTACCTCTTTCAGAGGTATCTATGTCATAAAGGTAGTAACAGGAAATGACACATGATGGTACATGGGCCCTAATCTTTCGCCTTACATCCCTTTATCCATAATTGTAAATTTTAGAAAATAATCCCATTGAGCTTTAAGTGTGACAGTTAACTTTAAACAGCAGTACGCGTTTAAACACTGTTAACGAGATATAAGGTCCATTTAAAATAATGCCACAATAACGAAGAAAAAATTATGACAAAATTTTACGAAGCCATGGCTTCAATTACAGTTGACTCTCGTGACTCTCGATGCTTCAGAATTCAAGAGACTTCACAAAAGTGCAAATAACTGATAGCTTCAATTAACGAAAGTTTGTCTGATCAAGGTATAATCAAAGAAAAAGACGAAAGAAAACTATAAGACGTAACATTCATGCTCAGTAGCAAACATATTTCCTTACGAAGGTAAGCATACATAACAAATAAACCTAAAAATTGAAAGAAAGCGAAATTTTTACCTACTGTAACATCTGAAACTAAAGACACATTGCCGGCTGCGGTGGTCTAGCGGTTCTAGGCGCTCAGTCCGGAGCCGCGTGACTGCTACGGTCGCAGGTTCGAATCCTGCCTCGGGCATGGATGTGGGTGATGTCCTTAGGTTAGTTAGGTTTAAGTAGTTCTAAGTTCTAGGGGACTGATGACCACAGATGTTAAGTCCCATAGTGCTCAGAGCCATTTGAACCATTAAAGACACATTCAGATTTCCAAGGATATATATGAAATTTCCCAAGCTGAAGAAACTGTGTTATCAGCGCTTTTTACTAAATCAGTGAGTCACCCTTCGCTTCTGGTGATACCTTCTTGTTCTATATATTGCGTAAGCTTTTTCAGAAAGCATTCTGCCAGACGCGTTATCATCTGTTCCACGTCTGCTCTCCTTACGATACTTTCCAGCAATCCAATTTTTATTATTGCACTTATTATTTTTCTTTTTATGGAGATATTCTATGTTGAATTTTCCTCGTTATCCAGCATAATGCTTAGGTTATTACTTACACATTTGGAATGATGTCAAAGTATTATGTGCTATATTCGTGCGCAACATTCACTTTGTCCTTTGTCCTTTTATACTGATAACAGACTAAAAGAAAGTACCAAATAAATAAACAAATAAAACTTCGTTCTTGGTGTTCCAGGCTTATTGTTCCCTCTGAGCTCTTATGCGTATTTTACATCATCCATCTTTCCCTGTAGCTTACTCCTATTTTTCTGAGAATTTCGAACATCTTACTCCATTTTACACTAACGAACGCTTTCTTCTAGGTCCACAAAACATATGAGAGTATCTTTATTTCTCTTCTGTGTTGCTTCCATTATCAAACGCGACGACAGATCCACCTATTTGGTGCCTTTACCTTTTCTAAAGCCAAAGTGATCGTTATGTAACAGAACATCAATTCTCTTTTCCTTCCTGTTGTATTCTAATCTCGTCAGCATTTTGGATGCTGTTAAGATAATTGTCCGTTAATTCTCTAAGCTGTCAGCTCTTGCTGTCTTCGGAATTGTGGGGATGATATCTTACCGACAGTCTGATGGTACTTTGGTAGTCTCATATACTCCACATACCAACTTCAGTAGTTCGTTTGAGAAGCCACTGTAAAATGCGCAGCCTGTCTTCACCTCATCAATAGGCTGCACGTTCTTCGATTTCCCTTCTGTAGCAGCATGACGCGGTAATTTGGCGCGGGGATTTCAGTGTGAACCACAACAGCAGACATGTACCTCAAGCAAGAAAAATTAATTACGTAACTCCCTGAGTGCTCCTTTTACTTCCGGTGGTGTATTACATTCCAAATAGTGCCAAACTCTAGACTGAAATTTTCTGTCTGCTGCGGAGTGTGCGATGATATGAAACTTCCTGGCAGATTAAAATTGTGTGACGGACAGATACTCGAACTAGGGACCTTTGCTTTTCGCGGGCAAGTGCTCTACCATCTGAGCTACCCAAGGACGACTCACTACCCGTCCTCACAGCTTTAATTCCGCCAGAAAAATGGCTCTGAGTGCTATGGGACTTAACATCTGAGGTCAACAGTCCCCTAGAACTTACAACTACTTAAACCTAAGTAACCTAAGGACATCACACACATCCATACCCGAGGCAGGATTCGAACCTGCGACCGTAGCGATCGCGCGGTTCCAGACTGAAGCGCATAGAACCGCACGGCCACCCCGGCCGGCCAATTCCGCCAGGACTTCGGAAAGGAAGAAGACTACCTAGTGGCGGAACTAAAGCTGTGAGAAAAAAGTCGTGAGACGTGCTTGGGTAGCTCAGATGATAGAGGACCTGCCTGCGAAAGGAAAGGGTCCCGCGTTCGAGTCTCGGTCCGTCACACAATTTAAATCAGTGCTGAAGTGCCAGAAGATGAATCTTTTGTTAGTTCGAAATCGAGTACAAAAAGGTGAAGATAATCTATACAGCTGAGATGAACAAAGATACTGAATGAAGTCAGTCCGCATATGACTCTTTAAAATGTTTACTGTTATTTTTAACAGCCGTGTGTGGAATGGCTTATTTCAGTATGTACACTAAGGCTGTGGGACGAGGCCTCGTCAAAATACTGGAACAAATATACTAATAGAACAGCCTTTGTTCTCAACAACAAACTACAGAAAATTGGCTAGCAGGTAGGGAACAGTGCAGGAGATGAGAGGAGTTTAAAGGAGACGTCGAAGAACTGGAGATCAACAGTTTTCGGGTGGAGCCACATCTGGAGAGCCATTAAGATATAAAGAATTTCCGCCTTTTCCCCGCTGCTCCGAGATGCTAATGGCGCGGAGTCCGCCGGGCAATGAAAGTGTTAATCTGGAGAGGCGCCGGCGTGTGAATCAAAGTGTGCGCGCCCGATAACAGCTTCATTTGGTTTTCTGGCCGTTTCTTCGTCGGCGCGGCGCGACGCCCCGGTGATTCACATCTGGCAGCGCTCCCCGCATGGCAATGAGCCACGCCGCTGCTAACGGGGGCGGGCGCGCTGCCAGCCGGGGATCCAGAGCCAGGGGCGGACGCACAGTGGCGGCGCCGGAAACCGAGTAACCACCCCGTGGCACCGTAGCGCGGATAAAGAGAGCGCAAATACAAATTGCAGAGGTGGACACTGTGCACCCCATCATAACGTACTACACGATACCATGGGCGTCCAATAAGTAATGCAACACTTTTTTTAAGCAGGTTGGTTTTATTCAGGATTCCAATACACCGTATTATTTCCCACTCTTTTGGCTACAAAAAACCTATTTATCATCGTAACCTCCGCTCAATGCAAGAGCCTCACGCCATCGTACTGGGAGGGCCTTTATGGCACCAAGGTACCACTCTACTGGTCGACACCGGAGCCAAAGTCGTGTTGCATCAGTACCCTCCCCTATTATCCATTCAGTGGCTTCCGGGAAGTGCTCTTTCATTGGGCCATGGAGGTGGAAGTTAAATCGTGAGAGATCCGTGCTGTAGGGTGGCTGAGGAAGAACAGCCCGGTTAAGTTTTGTGAGCTCCTGTCGGTTGCGCAGACTTGTGTGAGGCTTGCGTTATCATGGAGAAGTTCGTTTGCATTTTTGTGGCGACGAACTCGCTCAAGTCATTTCTTCAGTTTCCTGAGGGTAGCAAAATACATTATAGCATTGCTTGTTGCACCATGAGGGAGAGCACCAAACAGAACAACCCCTTAGAGTCCCAGAAGACAGTCGCCATGACTTCGCCGGCTGAGAGACCTACTTTAAGGGGGATAGGACGTCAAACGGGCTGACTTGGAGCGGGTGAGGCACCAGAGGACATTTTAATTTCGACTGTCTATATTTTTACAAGTAAATTCATAAAACTTTGTCAGCATGACCAGGAACGATTCAGGATTCACACTCGTAGCAGCGGAAGTTCAAAAACATAACAAAATAAATTTATTTACATGTGAAATTTCATCATTTTTTCTCTTACTATTGGCTACATTTGTTGCTATAGGTACACATTTCTTCATAAGTAAGAGAGACTGTTCGATGAATTTTGCACAGCATACAAACCATACTTACAGGTGTCTGAAACTCTAGAATCTATATAATTTATGAAAAAATGAATGAGCTGTTACGTTTTAAACTTTATGTTTAGAAAAAAAATCGAAATTTGTAGTTAATTATCTGAATTTTTACCACAGTTTCTAATAGATTTGGAAAATTCTAGAGTTTCACACACCTTTAGTATGGTTTGTATGCTATGCAAAATTCATCAAAGGATCTCTCTTACTTGTGAAGAAAAATGTACCTATAGCAACAAATGCAGCCAACAGTAAGTGAAAAAATGATGAAATTTCATGTTTAAAAAAATTATTTTGTTATGTTTTTGCACTTCCACTGCTATGAGTGTGAATCCTGAATCCTTCTTGGTCATGCTGACAATGTTTTATGAATTTATTTGTAAAAGTATAGACAGTAGAATGTAAAATGTCCTGTGAAGCCTCTCCCCGGCCCGTTTGACGTCCTACCCCGCCCCTCCCCCTCCTCCCTTAAACTTATCCTCGGAGGAGGGACGATATGGCGCCACTCCATGGATTGCTCTCTTGTTTCCGGTTCCAAGTGATGAACCCATGTTTCATTGCCTTTAATTGTATTTAGCACAAAATTATCATATGAGACTCGTAACGAGCAAGCAATTCCACAGAGATGGTCCTTCGTTCCTCTTTCTTCTGTTAGGCGGCGAGGAACTCAGTGGGCACACACCTTTGAGAACCCCAAATAGTGGACGAGTGTGTCAGCACTACCAACAGAGACGACCAGTTGTGCAAAGCGGGGCCGCCGCTGTGGCCGAGCGGTTCTAGGCGCTTCAGTCTGGAACCGCGTGACCGCTACGGTCGCAGGTTCGAATCCTGCCTCGGGCATGGATGTGTGTGATGTCCTTAGGTTAGTTTTAAGTAGATCTACGTTCTTGCGAACTCATGACCTCAGATGTTAAGTTCCATAGTGCTCAGAGCCATTTTTTGTGCAGAGCGGTGTGCGATTGTGTTCCATCCATTATCTCGAGTCCAGCTATGTGCAGCCTGCCGTCACGTGTGAGGTAGGACAGGCTTTCTCGACCTTGTTGCGACTCTTCGCCCGACGGCTCACTGTGCTTTTGTTCACTGTCGGGTCTCCGAATAAATTCTGCAAGCGCCTATGAATATCTGCGATGCTCGAGTTTTCCGCCAAAAGAGACTCAATGACATCTCTCTGCTTGGAACGCACGTGCATTACAAACACCATTTTAAAGGCTACGTATTGTTCCGCCACCTATAGGAACTCCGAGAAACTATAGGTGACGAAGCGGCAAGATTTCACAATGTCCCACAACAAATTCCGTGTTTTCTTCAACAGGAAATGGCCGAGAATTAATGTGTCGTATTACTTATTGAACGCCCCTTGCATTTGGGGCAGCAGATGTCGTAAGTCCGAGAGCTTTCAGTAGGGGGGTAGGATGAACTTTCCTTATACTAAGCAATTGAGAACAGTTAAAGACGTAAGCCAGATCCTGGAATTATCCTATGTCAGTGTCATAATGTAATAATTATGAAAGACTCAAATCTAGACCAGCGGCTAGTACCTCGCTCTGCAGATAATTTAAGAAGAATTTTCTCGGTTCTAACAATATGAGTTCTATATTTCTGGATCCAGTACATCACACACCACACAGCCACACATTGTGGTTTAGCAATTTTAATGGCCTGTAGTGTATTAAAGACAAATACATTATCTTTTTCCGTTTAATAAAACTTGAACTCAGGCTAAGATGCATCATTAATTCGGTCCAATCCACCACACAATCATGATGGAAGCCACTAAAAATTATAATGCATAATATCCCACAATTATAGCTTATAATACGTCGCTCATACAGTGATCAACCCCCTGTCTTCCAAACAGTGTACCTCGAAAACTGATGAACAACACATTACTTACCTGTTCCAAAGCTGTACCATCCGACAGCAATAAATAAGAGAACAGACCAAATACCTTCTGCAAGAATAGAACACATGATGAAGGACGGCAAGCTGACAACACCCTCTATTCCGGCGTACACTAGCGTGGCAGCTGTTTACGCATCGCAAACAGAGCTGAGAACTACCCATGCGTAATTCTGCCACTTCTGCTGCATCCATCCCTCCAGGAATGCGACAAGCATAGCATCCAACACGGCGCCGGGTCCCGTAAACGGCAGCAAGGAAGGGGAACAGGCAGACCGTCACCACTTGTCGCCTGTAGCAGCACTGGCCTCCTCTATCAGAGGTCGCACTTCCGCGGTTACATTACACTTTACAGGCTGGCTGTTCCCCGACCCACTCCAGTCTGTCCACTTCCTCATCACCATGCAGATACTTGCCAATACTGTGCTGCAGCAGACGCTGCCTCGACTTCCTCTTTCGCCACAGACAACACCAACCACACACTACCCACAGCAAGCGTTCTCTGACATCGATAGGCAGAGACGTTGCTATAACGGGTTAGGACGTTGTATTCAAATATCAGGTGGTTATAATTGAAGTGCAGCTACTCACGGAGATCCAATGTTGGCTGTAACTATCGCATGGCAGCGAAACTTGTCAGATATAGTAATGGAACTAATGCGGAACCGATTTACACTGGAAACAAATTAGTTCCAAATTTGACCAACAGGTGCAAATCCGAAGCTGTAAAGCATTTCGTCGATAATGCAAGTGCTCGTATTGAACAAAACTGTGTAAGTAGAGTCCAATAACGAAATCAACATTAGGCCTTTCTCACTTGGTTGACCTTCTCTGCCCACATCCCTTTCCTAATCTAGTACATGTGGAAAAATTCCTATACGTCTTTCTTGCACCGGCTGCGCCAGATTTTCACCTGGTGGCCAAAGTTGGAACAAATTTTTTTTTCCAGCGTAAATCGGTTCCGCATTAACGAATTACGAGGGTGAGTCTAATGAAAACCTTAAATTTGTAATAACAAATTGAAATTTCGCTCCGTTATCCTGTAAGTTGGTAAGCGTGCTACAAACAGCGTACAGAATGGCCTGTAGGTGGCAGCATAGTGCAGATTCACACATACTAACTACAGCTTCCCAATATATTTATTCCTTAATGAAATTTGTCATTAAAAATATATCACTTTTTCAAACCAACAGCTCAATTCATGGAATCAATACTAGAAATAAGAATAATCTTCACAAGGATTTAAAGTCACTTAGTCTTGTACAAAAAGGTGTGCATTATTCAGGAACACACATTTTCAATAACTTGCCAGCAGCCATAAAAAGCTTAACAACCAATGAAATTCAGTTTAAGAGAAGCCTAAAGGATTTATTGGTGGCCAACTCCTTCTACTCCATTGATGAATTTCTGAGGAAAACCAACTGATTTGTATATAAGTACAACATAACTTCTGCACAATTTCAGTGCAGTAATGTGTTTACTGAAAATTTGTGTGTGTGTGTGTGTGTGTGTGTGTGTAAGTATAATCTAACTTCTGCACCATTTCAGTGCAGTAATGTGTTCATTGTAAATAAGTATTACAGTAGTTGTATTACATGTTTCTTACCTTATAAATAAATATAAAACTTTTTTATTTTAAATTCAGTGCAACAGTATTTGTAAAATGACTCTTAGTGTTCATTAAAAAATGACGATCATTCCACTTGGAACCTGTGGAATGGTACATTAGCTTATTTGTTTTAGTTTAAATATTTGTCATGTATTGTTGTTTTTCTGACATGTTCCACATCCTGGAGGACCTCCTCACTACGGATCAATTGGAATGAAAGTAAATCTAATCTAATCTAATACCGTCGCAGTATCAGTACAAAGATGTCCGCCCCATTTGCGCCTTGAACTAGGGAAGAACAGCGTTCTGTTATTCGGTTTTTGCGTAGTGAAGGTGTGAAACCTATTGGAATTCATCGACGAATGAAGGTTCAGTACGGTGATGCATGTTTGTCACAGCATCAAGTCTACGAATGGAGTAGGAAGTTCGCAAATGGTGTGACTTCAGTGGAAGATTCTCCTCCCCCAGGTCAGGCACAACGAGTTGTGAGAATATTGCAGCAGTTGAAGCCATAGTGAAGGAAAACAGCCGAGTGACACTGAATGATATTGCAACATGTTTACAGATTAGTTATGGGTCAGCACACCAAATTGTCCATGATGTGCTCCAGTTTCACAAAGTGTCTGCAAGATGGGTGCCACGGCAACTGACTCCTGCAATGAGAAATGAAATGGCACTAAGCACCATGGGACTTAACATCTGAGGTCATCAGTCCCCTAGACTTAGAACTACTCAAACCTAACTAACGTAAGGACATCACACACATCCATGCCCAAGGCAGGATTCGAACCTGCGACCGTAGCAGCAGCGCGGTTTCGCATTGAAGCACCTAGAACCGATCGGCCACACCGGCCGGCCCTGAAATGAGAGAACGACGTGTTGATGCTTGTGAAGAACTTCTTCGGCGCTTTGAACGAGAAAGTGATGGCTTCCTTGCAAGAATCGTTACTGGGGACGAAACCTGGGTTCACTTCCACCAACCGGAAACGAGTGTCTTCCTCATCCACCATACTCACCAGACCTTGCCCCAAGTGATTTCCATATGTTTGGACCACTCAAAGACGCAATGGGAGGAAAGAAGTTCCGTTCTGACGAAGAGGTACACCACGCAGTGCATGAGTGGTTGCGCGGACTAATAAAAGAATTTTTTCTAAAGGAATTTATTAACTTTGTAAGCGCCGGAGGACTTGCATTGAGCATGTTGAAAAGAGACACAGCTTTGTACCACTTCTGCACAATAAATAACATTTTAAAAAATATTTAAGGTTTTCACTAGACTCACCCTCGTAGAATAGCTACCAAGTTTCGCTGTCACACGATAATTACAGCCCACACTGGACTTTTATGAGTAGCTGTACTTTAACTGTAAGCACCAAGTATACTGTGGAGAACGTGATATAAATAGTGTCTGTAATCAGAGGGACCTCATAACATCGTATCAAGCATCCGCAGACTTCACCGTATCACACAGCCGCAGACAACACTGTGGAGCACCTACACCGTTCTTTGAAGTTGCTGCTGTATACCAACAGATAAGTACGGAGCGACCTGCGAGTCTGCGAGGTCTCTGCAAGCAGAAAGCTTAATTCCCCGTCGCGGTGGGAGCCGCCCCCAGCAGCGCGCCGTGGCCCACATTTCGGTGGCTTCCCGCCTCGGTCGAATACCGCGGAAGCGGCCGCCCCCTGGGTTGCCGCCTCCTGCCTCTCGCTCGCTCTCTGTCGTAATAAATAGCCCGCCTCCCGCCTCCCACCTCCCCCAGGAAGGTCTGCCTCGCGGATCCCAGCCGCGCGCCTCTCTCGGAAACTTCATTTTCATACAGAGGGAGCTGAAGGGTGAGCGCCAGCCGGCGAAAGATACATTAGTTTCCCTCCCGCCTTCAATTTTTTATTCGCCGCTCGCAGTATCCGTTTCTCGCACCCGAAGACAAGCAGCGCCGAGGGGGCGCGCTGCGGAAGAAGCTGTTTTTTAAAATCGCGGACCGGGGGTGGCGAGGGCGCGGTGGCGTCTTTAACAATAAAAAAATGCTATGACGGACTGCAGCGCAGGGGGTTGATCTGCGACCAGGCGTCGCGGGGAATCGTGGGGCTTCACGACGGGTGAACTTAAATCTCGCCGTCCCCGTCTCTCTTAGCTACAGTTTATCCCGTGTATAAGATCCGCTGTTTTTATAATTTGGCAAATTTACTCTAATTAGCATTATCGCCGAATGTCGTTTATTGGCCACAGTCGTAAGTTAACGTAAGGGAGGGAAATCGTGTGCGCCAGTTGTCGAAGAATCCGATGAACTTTATTCTGTGAGTAATCGCGTTTTAATTGTTTGTCTTGAAAGTAACTTGAGGGATAGAATGTAGCTCGATTGACTTAAATATAATATAACACGGGCATTACTGGGAAGTGTGAAAGATGATCTCGGTTTGAGGAAGACCGGCATATACCAAATTCCCTATATCGGACAAACAGTACGCACCATCGAAGATCGTTGCCGAGAACATCAAAGGCACACTCGACTGAAATATCCAAATAAGTCGGTGGTAACAGACAATACTTTCAGAAGAAGACCGTTTTAAAACTGTCGAAACCAAGGTCAAGGCTTAATAAACCTGTGTTATTCCCAATTCATTGAAGATATAATATGAAAGGCGTTTCTAACAGACGGCTTTCTACGTAAACGCCTTGAGCTTACAACGTAAGCAGAACAAGAGAAACACGAGATGGATTATGAGCGTACCAAGATCCTGGCTCAGACCTCTAAATATTGGGACACCGTTATAAGGGAGGCTATCGAAATTCGCACCAGGGAAGATCTTATCAACCGAGATTGCTGCTACAATCTCAGCAAGGCTTGGGATCCGGCATTGAATGTAATTAAGAAGACTCTCAGCAAGAAGTACGAACTGGCGACTAGGGCGGACGTAGCAAGCACATCGACGCTACGAGAGATTCCGACGCCCACGTGTTCGCGCGGGAGCGGTCGGTGAAATGAGCGGCCTGCGGGGGGAGGGGATTTAAATCGGCCGCCCGCCCTCAGGAGCTCAGTTCGTCAGCGCACCTGACGATGGTGACATGTCTGATCGCCGAAATATTGTGCCCGTTGGACACTATGAATCGTCAGTATACCCGTGGACTTCAAAAAATGGCTCTGAGCACTATGAGACTTAACTTCTGAGGTCATCAGTCCCCTAGAACTTAGAACTACTTAAACCTAACTAACCTAAGGACATCACACACACCCATGCCCGAGGCAGGATTCGAACCTGTGACCGTAGCGGTCGCGCGGTTCCAGACTGTAGTGCCTAGAACCGCTCGGCCACACCGGCCGGCTACCCGCGGACTGTTCGAGCAACAAATACGCCGGGAGAAACAGAAGAATCAGACTTAAATATAAATTGAACGTAACTTTTCACTTGAACCACTCCTAATGACAGTAAGATAAACGTTATACGATGCTGTACAAGCTCTAAACAGCCTTAAAATCCTTAACGAATCGAAGCTATACTCTGAAACGTGTCTTATGAAAATTGCCCTGAGATGCAGTAGCATGCCTGCTTAATCTATCTATATTCTAATTCATTTAGTGGTATCTCTCTGTAGCTCTGCTCTGTCACTGGTGGTCTTGTTCTGCTTACGTTGTAAGCTCAAAGATAAGGCGTTTACGTAGAAAGCCGTCTGTTAGAAACACCTTTCACATTATATCTTCAGTGAATTGGGAATAACACAGGTTTATTCAGCCTTGACCCTGGTTTCGACAGTTTTAAATCTGTCTTCTTCAGAAAGTGTTGTACGTAGAATCACAGTATCTGCATCCAATGTGGGAGTCGTTGACCCTGTCTAGCACATGCTCGTGTCATCCTCTTAAACACCATTTAAAATTCATGATTTAAAAGTAGCTACTGTAGAGGTTTGTCTTAAAAGTTTTAAAACCATGGTTAACATTTAATAATCTAGTATTTTCTAACTGGTTGGCTGTTATTCCGAAGCTACTGAAGCTCTTGCATACAGTTGCTGAAGCGCAGGCGTGTTCAGAAGCTTAAAAATAAATAGCAATAATAAAAGCCTTTCATATTACTTATCTGTACGCGATTCACGATTCGCTTGCAGTTCAAAGTCTGTATATTCCATATTCTCGTCTTCTAGAGAAGTCGTTCGTTGTTTGTATAGTGAGAAGAATGTCTCTCGCTGCACTTTGAGTGCGAAACCAGTAAGCAACACTCTCACCGTTAATCCCTGCAATTCAGGAATGCCGCTCTCAGAGACACACAAGGTAAAATGTCTGACATTAACAATTCGTTAGCAGTTTTTACGACCTCAGCAGCTTCGGGTGGCTTTAACGAGAAGACTTTCTCGACATAGCTCTATCCTAAACCGAAATTCTGCGCCAACCAACTTGAAGTATGCTGTCGTAACGTTTTCAAGTTCACCTGCAGAGAATTAGTTGAAATACCTGGAATAGCCTCAGATTTTGAAAATATTTCTTATCGATTGATAACTGACCCATCAGATATTTTTTAATCAGTATATCAAAATAGCAACATTGAAACGCCAAAAGTCTTAGAAATCTAAGTAAATACCCCTCAGAATGCGACACAACCGATAGAGAAGAGGTGTGAGGTGTTTTCTTTTGGTTTGAGCACGACACGTTTGCACGCCGCGCTGACGTTTCAAGCAGGTTGGGCAGGTGTGGAGCGCAAGTTAAGTGGCAGCGGCTGGGTCCATCCGCTACTGTCAAACTTCACTAGCTCCCCGATGTGAGATCACGAGGGTTGTTACAGAGCGCACAAAGAGTAGCCGCCGTTTAGAGCTAAGCCAGTGAACCTAAAGAGTACGGCAGAGAGTGATACACCACGTTAGAGAGCTCAGCGAGACGATTTTTTTGTATATAGACTGATTATAGAAGTGATGCATTTAATTAGTTATTGAGTGAAGAAGGAATATATAATGACTTTTTATATAAATTTAATAACATTTGTATTGATAACAAAAGAGATCGATCTATTATATAAGGGCTTATTTCAATAGTGGTACAAGTCCATTACCTCCACTTTTCTGTCTATAATGCTTCTGAGATTAATGAGCCAAACAAACAGAAAGGAAGGTTCATCTCTAGCAAGAAGCCATACGCTTGAATATTTCTGGTATCTCAACTGCAGATTTTTCAGCACTCATTTAACTTTAGGACTCTGTATCTCAATATGAACAAAAATGTACTAGTACCACTGTCGAAATAAGCCCTTCATATGAAAGGGCTCATCGAAATGAATCGAAAGAGCTGTTTCAATGTCTATTTATGTACCTATTTATCCAATGACAGGCGACTAAAGCAAGTAACTAACTACAGTCAGCATATCAAATTGTATAAGAGAGGCGCACAAACAAAACGCAGCATTTGTTGGTTAACGTAAGCTCACATCATGAACAACATTTAGATCTCAAGTTTTCTCTGTCTAGTTATCGATAGTTTCGCCCATTTTTCAAATTTTACTAAAGCTATGTAAATTGGGATGACGCCCGTGGAAAAAGCTGCGAGGTCTCTGTTGGATTCCTTTCATGTTAATTTCTGAAATCTGTTGTCATTGACGGCATACAATCCACTTCTAAATTTACTGTGGTGTTTCTGACTCTATCTGGGAGGAGACTGAGCAGTGGAACGTGTTACTTTTACACATAAACAAGAACGATCTGTCACACTAATACACTTTAAAACACAGTTTACATGTAATTCATGTCACACAGTCTCATATGGAACCTACATCCGATTTCTTTTATATAGTGTATATGATAAGATACTGTCATCCCCCTTCCCTTCTGTGTGAGAGGATGAATGAGCAAATGTATTTGCAGTTGCATGTATGATGGTAGCAGACAAGCCTATCTACTAGAGAACAGTAGGAAGAGGTAGCTACGCTTTCTAAAAGCAAAGAGGTATCTACTCTTGGTATGGTCCTGTCCATCCTTTGTCATATTGGTGTAGGAAGCTGCCTCTCTGGTCACTTCTGATTGTGTCTGTGAGGCACCCTTGGTAGGGGCCCATGCCAGTCTGTCCGCAGCGAGCGTCTGCAGTAGTAAGCGCGTCTCTGCTAAGTCCGTAGGACAATGGATTTCTTAAGTTCAGCCTAACTGAAAATTTAATCACCTTCGTTTCAGGTTTAGATCTAAAATATCTTAAATTGCAACACAGTGTAATTCGAGTGTGAAGTTCAGAATATCTTCCAGTAGTTGCTTTGTCACTAGTTAGTGAGCAAAATGGAACCGCATGTTGATGATCCGTAGCTCTAACTAAGATCATCAATCTTAAATGCGAATGTGCGTGAGATTATAAAGTCTCGTCTTGACAATATTTTTCAATATAGCAACTTTTCTTTATGTTCAACCCACGTGGGGTGTACTTTCTGAGACCAGTACCACGGGACCGATGACCGTCGCAGTCTGGTCCCTTTAATCCCAAAAACCAACCAACCAGTACCACGTGCTTAAATAATTGTTTGACCCATCAGGTTAATAGTATGACGATAGTAACCAGATCGAGGTTTTTCTTTTGTAAATTGTGTTTCGATGTAATTTATTTCAATTATCAAGATTATTGTGGAGCTACACTCTTTGTGTAAACCAAGTTGACCGTCTGAAGCATGTGGTGTAATCATCGAAGTAGCCCTCAGCTATTCTTTTCGAGAAGATTTCACAGACAATCAGTATGAATTTAGTATACCAGTGTGTGGTAATTTCATGACGGACAGGATTGCGCTACGACCATAACTTCTTTGGGTGAAAATTGAATCGGTTGGTTGTGGTTAATTTCCTCTTGCATGTGTTTCAATGTTCTTCATGTGTTATTTTATGACTGCAGTGTTGTATGCAGTCTCCCAATCTTGGCTCCATATTTGATGTGTTCCGTAAGATCACAAACTCACATTTTCACAATCCTAAATAAGGTACCAGTTTAGTTATGAATCAAGTTTAATATGCTGAAAATTTAACGGAACAATGATCAATGTTAAAATAAATGTCCAAATATAAACTGATTTATATCTTTTTATTTAAATTCTCTTTATATATATATATATATATATATATATATATATATATATATATATATATGAAGGACTCGGAGAGATATAGTCATAAGCCACAACTTTCACGAAATCGAGTTTTTCATGTTGCGGCATTCTTAACAATGTCTTCTTCACAATGTGTTGAAAAAGTTCCGTGTTACCGCAACAGATGGCAGGCTATGACGGAGTGCAGTTCTATGCTGTGCCATCTAGTGGTAGTTTCAGAAGAAACATAGTCACAAGCCACGGCAAAATGGCAGGTGGGTCAGGAACGTCTGAAGCGTCTTCGGGTCTTCAACGCATATTTGACACAGACAGTAGTGGAAGTGAAGAGTTTTACCCTTTGGATCCTGACAGTGATGAATCTTGGTATCCATCGACCAGCAGTTCCAGCTCAGATGATGTTTCAGTAAGTATATAAAACGGTTTATTTCTGGTGATTAATTTCCTGTGGCTTGTGACTTTGTTTCTCTCAACATTGCCAACACATTTGACAGCCATCCTGTGTGTTAATGATGAACCTTAATAGGCACATTTATATTACTGCTTAATGGTGTAATAATGTAGTTTCAAAGGCAAAAGCTGTGTAAACAATATTTTCTCATTAATGTGATTTTAGCGAAATTTAATGTTTTGTGTGGCTTATGACTATATCTCACGCAAATTCTTATACTATTTTGTTCTTCATATTAAGCTTGAAATAAGTAGAATAAATGAAGAATCACCCAAAAAACCAAAGCCTTCACGGAAAGGAAAGCGAAATATTGATCAGTGGAAGAAAAATAATGCAAACTGTCGACGAAATGCTGGTCAGCAGTATAAGTCTTTAAAAACCCACAAGACTGTTCAGACTGCTACTATAGGAAGTCCCTGTACTTGTTTAAATAAATGCTTCTCAAAACTGCTTGGAGAGGAAGAAAACATTTTTCATTCATTTTGGAACATAGGAAACTTTAATGCCCAGAATACTTACCTGATGAGCTGTATGAAAATGGAACCGAAAAAGTGGAGGTTTGTTCACTATTTAAATACAAATTTAAACACAAATTTTGTATATTTATTTCATTTTGATGTATTTGTCATAATTTCTTTCAACGCTATCCAAAAAAGACTTCCAATAAAATATCATCCAGGGATGTTACATTTTCTTATAATGCGAGGGTATGCGGAATAGAAGTCATGATCTGCAAGGAAGCTTTCCTAAGGGTTCGTGGCTTACAGATACATGCACGAAGAGTGAGGAATTTGCAACATCAAATGAAGCAGGGATTTGCAGTGCCAAAATAAGATTGAAGAGGTTTGTATGTTACTCTGTGCTATAAGTTAGGGATCTAATCAAACTGAGTACTATACAAATATTTCTATTAGGAAGAGGATGTCAGCTAATCATTTTTTTCTTTCAGGAAAACATGGAAACTACCCACATAAATTTCAAGACGAAGCTGTACAAAGTGTTAGAGAATTTCTTAACGCCATACCGAAATATAACAGTCATTTCAGTAGGCAACAGAACCCCAATAAAGTGTATTTGGATTGTGATCTCACAATTGCTTCCTTATTTCGAAATAAATACTCAGAATACCGCAAGGAAAAGCAAATTCCTGCAGTATCTGAAAGTAAATTCTGAGAAATTTTCGTATCTGAATTTAACATAGGCTTCAAATTACCAAAAAAGTGACACCTGTTCATAATGTGAAGGGTTTCTAATTGAAATAAATAACACAGAATTATGTGCAGAAGAAGTCACAGAAAAGAAACAAGAATATGAACTGCATCTCAAAAAGGGTGACAGAGGACAAAATATGATTGCGTCTTTAACTGCTCTGGCTAAAGAAAATTCGAAAGAGCATCCAGTGGTAGCAATGGACATGCAGCAAACGTTCCACACATCTAAACTAACAGTTGGTCCAGCACTTTACAAGAGGAAAATATGGACATACAACTATGGTATCCACGAATGTGGATCAAATAAGGGTTATATATTTCTGTGGAGCGAGAAAGATGGAGAATGGGGTTCAGATGAGGTTGGGAGCTGTTTATTGAAGTACCTGGAGATAACATATCCTCAGACAAAACATCTCCACAGAATCACAGACAACTGCAAGGGTCAGGCAAAGAATTGGACTATTATTGCTTTGGAAAGGTCCCTTGTTGCTACCAAGGGATTTGATTCTGTCCAGCATTACTTCCCTGTGGTAGGTCACACCATGCTACCTTGCGATCGTGATTTTGGTCACATTGAATGTATGCAAGAAACAGATGAATGGGCAGAAGTAATAAAATCTGTGAGTCCAAAACATTTCATTCTAACTAAAAGCCTGAAGACATTGATCTCAAAACGTACAGAATCCATGTCTGGAGATCCCCACCATTTCAGTGAAGCTACTCGATTTAAGTTTGAGTCTGAAGATCCCTTCCAGCTAAGTGTAAAGCACTCTTATTCAGACATAGGAGCTTTCATGTCAGTGGATATTCGCGTCAGAAGGAAAGGAAGGCTAGTTGAACCAAATCCATATCAGCTGCCAATAAAGTACAGAAAGCCACTACCAATTAAACAGAAAAAAATTGATGATGTACTGTCTCTTATGCCATACATACCTGCAGCAAATCAAGATTTCTTTTGGTCAGGTACTGGAAATAACGCGTACAATGATGAGGTAGAGGAACTTCCTTGATGTAACTGTATCAATGAAAAATTAATTTATACATCTCAGATACCTGATATGTGTATATTAATGCGTAAAAATTATATATTCTGCTTGCTGTGTAAGAGTAGTTAAAATATATCCTTACAAATTCATACTTTATGTTTTAAAGAATTTTTTGGGAGATACAGTCATAAGCCGCCATTGACTACATCTTAATTAGAATCACTCTAAAATTAATGTTTTATAACATGCAGAGAGTTGACTATTTAACAACATGCTTTGCAAGTATTAAGCAAGTGTTTGCAGTAGAAACAAGGGTTCTATTTTGTGGTAAACATTTTCAGACCTCCGTGTAACTTTAAAATCGCTGTATCTCAAAACTAGTTCGATGTGGCTTATGACTATATCTCTCCGACCCCTTCATATATAAAATCGGTTGTCGCAAGATGACTATTAAAAGATTATAATTAATATTAGTCTGGTTGGCAAATTGGTAAACTAGACTGGATGCCTGGTGGAACAGTTGCTCAGTAATGCAAGGATAACTTCCCCAGATAGCTCACAGCTTTTAACCCTTTTTTATTATCTTGAATATCAGCACCGCTTTCAGAACAACTTAAGGCACCAACTTTACAGAGCAGCTCATTTCTTATAAAACTTATAGTGACTTATGTACTGTAAATGTTCGAGGCACAGTTAACAGAAACGAAATATTGTTCTCAATATATGAAATTTGCAATCACTCTAATTAAAATTGCGAGTGAACTATTTATCCAAAAATTTATTAGAATATGACATTTTAGTCGTTGTCTCAGCGCACATCTTATGGTGCCTCTAGTTTTAGCGTACCACTAAAGAATAAAAAGATACCTTGTGGATTTCTGAAAGTTACTACTTACAATTTTCTGGAAAGTCCTGACCACTGTAATGAAAGGTTTTTGGTCAGTTGTCTACCCGTACTTGAAGAAGTCAGACCTATATCGCTCTGGGTGCTGATTTAGCCGCTCAATCTTTCGGCCTTAGGTTTCAAGTCTGTAGATACATGGACTTAGACAAATTTCGCCATGAGTGTTTCCGTGAGTAGAACCTCTCTATACTTTTATTATTTAGCCTTGAGTCTGGACTTTGGCAGAAAAGTGCTTACGTCGAAAATTACGCGACTGTGATACTTGCACTTGGAATAATTTTGCAGTTTTTTGAAAATGATTTACACCTGTTGTGATTTCCAAGTAATTACATTAGAGCTCGAGTCACACTTAGATATAATAAGCACAGTAGTTAAGTCTTCATCCGTCCAGTATTTAATATGTGGAATTATTGTCTAAATAGTAAATATTTTTAAAATGTAATCTCGTTGTTGAGTAACCTCATTTAAATGCACCAACAGTTTATCAAACCCAATAGACGTTTTATCTAACTATACATATTAGCAATAGTTGATTTAAATTTTATTTGGCACTGAAACCAGTGCTACCACAATCCCTTATGACGCAGAGACGAGCTAAAGACAGTAACCAGTGGTTGCATCGATGAGGTACGCAAATTTTCTTATGGTAGGGTAACAAGCATCATCTGCCTATTATCATGGAAGTAATCAGGTGAAACCGTAATGAGAGAATTATTTGGGGTTCACAAGGGAGTTGTGTCTGCCTTCTCCCCTGAGCGAAAGCAGAGCTTAAATTTGCCACAAAATTATTCATTCGATTCCTTTCTAGTGGCATATACAGCATTCAGGTGTGTCCTGTTTCCAGATATGTCTGTCTCTCCAGATCCAATCTTTGACTCTCCAGCCGAGAGTGAACAGCCTTGAAACTTCCTGGCAAATGAAAGCTGTGTGACGTATCATAACTAGCTCCCGAAACATTGCCCTCTTACTGACTGAGGTATCCTGTCAAAGTAAGGTACGCAGGAGGACACCTGTACAGTCTGAAAAGTACGAGATACTGGCGGAACTGCCGCTATGAGGACCTGGATAGTTCAACAGGTGGAAACATTACCAGCAAAAGTCGAGGTTTCAAGTTCGTGTCCCACTTCGGCACGTAGTATTAATCTCCAGGTGGTTTCAAGTCTATCTCTGATTGTTTTCCACTTACTCCAGAATTTTTTCTTCAGAAATGCATTTTTTAGATTCCTACGTTTCCTCGTATATCTTCAAGCTTTAGGGTCCACCTTACGAAGAAAAAGGGAAAATATACGTTTGGCTTTATGCTCAACCAAATATTTATGCCACTACTGACGGCTTTTAGTGTTAATGCGTAAATTTGTAGTTGTACTTGCACAGTATTCCTCTTACAAATTACTCTACTGTAATGTGTAATAGTAATTTGCCTTCTTTGTAATCTATAGATGCAGTGTTCATCCGCAAACTGAAAGCATTTATTATGGTTCAAATGGTTCTGAGCACTATGGGACTTAACTTCTGAGGTCATCAGTCCTCTAGAACTTAGAACTACTTAAACCTAAGGACATCACACACATCCATGCCCGAGGCAGGATTCGAACCTGCGACCGTAGCAGTCGCGCGGTTCCAGACTGTAGCTCCTAGAACCGCTCGGCCACTCCGGCCGGCCATTTATTATGAATTCAAAAATATGACAGTTATGAGGAATGTGTAAATAAAGAATAGAATGGATTATTAATGTAAATTTCTGAATAAATTGTAAATAGCCACATAAAATTATTTTTATGTACTAGCTTATGTGGCGTTTAAATTTCCGCCCACGTGATGGGCGTATCGAATGACAAGCGGTGCCGCGCTCGCCTAGAAGACCTGGTCCGAGTGAGAGGCACCCACGTGCCTTGCTCATACTGTGGCATCAAGCAGTCAGGCCTGCAAGATGAGTGGTCTGCCAAGCGAGTGGATTCATTCTTATTTATCGAGTAACATGAACTCTCGTACTCACAATTAAGTCACTAATCAACCTCCTGTATGAATAATACGCAACGGAAACGCACCTCTGACTATCAGTAATTTACAGAACTCTGACTGTTCACTACGCACTGGCAATACCACATTTTCTTTTTTCTTTTATTTAACGGCTTTTATCAACACGTGGCCACCGCACTGAATATGAATGGCGCACACATTATAAATTCGGGACATCATGACAACATACAATTCGAAGGAAAAGTCCACCAATCTTTTTCTTTTCACTATCTTATTTATTCCGATAAATTCTATAACCTTAACACACAAATTCTATAACCTACAACAATAACACATGAGAAATTCCGCCCAGTGGGCATGGCTTTGCATTGGTGATTCTCTACCTTATGGTCTCGTAATTATTTAACGCTACAGTGCACTTTCTGGATAGGATGGTGGATCTTTTATTATACCTCACACTTCGAGTCTCACAATCATCATCACTAAACTTTCCTCCAGACCGAGCGGTACCGAAGGAACAAGCATAACCCACTAATCTTTTGAAACTACCTTGCTACTCTCCCATGCAAACCACACATACCCAAATTACGTGACATACAACACACTACTACATGGAATACAACACAATTAATAGTCACAACACTATCACTTTCAGCTTTCCCACTTCAATTAGTACTTGTCCCAGTTTCACACGACACTGCCCCACTTCGTAATTCTTCTTTCCTACTGTGAACTCTGGAGATATATGCACGTCTTCCTGTGCAATGCAAGCCAAGTGGCGTTGCTGGATAGACGGCCAACTCACCTTGCTTCTCTCTCAGAGTATTATAGTTTGAATCAAGCGTCATACGGAAACATATCTCGCAAAGTAATATTAGGAACATACTCATCACACACACGAGTCCTCAACTGATACCATGGACGAGTACTTCTCTTTATCCTTTGTCTCCTACACAGATTGAGACTCACACAGTACTCACCACGTGGAAGTACTCGTGTCTAATTTCAAGTCCTGCACATGCCATTCCTTAAATATTTCGACTTGTAGTACACACGCTAGTAATTCAGCTTAACTTAAGCACACAAAAGTATTTCAACTTATTGCTACACGTGGTTTCATGGTGACCGTTGGTCACTTCCGAAGATTACTACGATCCCATTTATATTACCTGCCTGACATTTAATTCTCCCCACAAAATTTCCTGAAATAGAGAAATTATTATTTCAAACTACTCTTAAATGTTCCACGTGCATACCATGTCTCCACTCTTTTGTCTTTATGGAGCACACCCAAGACAGGTCTTAACAGCACAAGATCCAGCGGCAGAGTGCTGAAACATGGCTGTTCTTCAGGTCCTCTCGCACGTCTGCTGAAGTGGGGGAGCACCTTGCCACCATATTGGTCAGCCACATTTCAGGCGCTCAAAGCTCAGATAAATTTCATCTCTTTGGTCCCACCAAAGGTGTCCAAAGGATCGTCTCAAAGATGATCATATATTCACATTCACTATCTGCGGTTAGCAGACGACCATACATTCATTCATTTCACAGATCTCACCAAACTGGATGTAGGGATTTACTTTGTGGGAGTGCACATGTGATCAATTAAGTAAATACATTGTCATTCTTTCCCACACTGGTATCCGGCTTCACTGTATTAATTGAAATTGAGTTATTTTACAAAAAAATATGTGTTGTTCTGACAAAAATAATGAAGTATGTTGCACCTATTTTCAATGTCGGGCGGTACTGTACCCTTTCACGAGCACCACGGCCTCCGAACAGCGTCACATCTGGCTGAGATGTGAGAGGGTTTCGTTGGCGTGAGGAGGCTTGGGCTGACCAGCACACGAACCAGATGAGTCTTGGTTGAACCGGCAGTAGAGACGGACGAGTCAGTCGGGACTTGCACGAGAGCGTCGGCGTGCGATTGATTTCATTCCGGTGGTAGCAAGGGACGGCGTAAATGTTCCTGGCCCCCTAGTCCCGGAGCAACGCCGACTATACAGTGTGGTCTCTGCCTGCGGACCAAAGAGCTGGTGGAGAGCCATGGAGGAAGGAAGCGAGCAGAGAAAGTGGATACGGCGGTTGCAAAGAGCAGCTGAGCTGCAAGTTGCTTAGCTGGCAGAGAGACAGTCTGGTGTGATGACCAGGCCTTAGCTGATGGCTAGCGGCAACGAGCTACCACAGGCAGACAGCGCTTCCTGAGCCGAGGGGGAGGACACTGCTTGGCGTCGTGGTTCCTGTGCGGTCGGGACTAACTCTGCACAAGACACTTCTACTCGGAGGCGGGTCACTGGGCGGCGCCCACTGAGAATGAGAGAAACGTCCCAGTGGTGATCCATGGAGACATTGGTTGTGGTTCTCCTTAATACGTCTCAGCAAGTGTATTATTCAGTGCTGTTCTGTATACGATTGGTTTAGGAGCAGTGCCTTGCAAGTTCAGATACCTTTGAATACACTTCCGTACTGTGGTGTTCTGGGTCAAGTAGCCCCGTTGCGAGTGTCATTATACAAGATCCAGCAAAAAGACCTTCCTATTGGGAAAGACCGCTGTGTGAGTTGTAGTGGTGTTGTTGATGTGAAGGAAATATCGATGGACCGTGGTACATGTGCCATTTTTAACAGGTGTAATGGCTTGGTTAGGTGGGCATCTTGCGTTTATTGTGGAGAATACCGGGTGATCAAAAAGTGAGTATAAATTTGAAAACTTAATAAACCAAGGAATAATGTAGATAGAGAGGTAAAAATTGACACACATGCTTGGAATGACATGGGGTTTTATTAGAACAAAAAAAAAAGTTCACAAAATGTCCGACAGATGGCGCTGGACAGCAAAACGTCAGTGACTGCGCATGACAATCGTGTATAAATGGAGCTGTAATAAGAGAGAGAATCAGAAACGCCAGCAGTCGCAGCATGTTGACGTTACCTGAAAAGGCGCTTTTAGTGAAGCTGTATTATCCGAATGGGGAATGCGCTAGTTCAACGTTAAGATCCTATCGCCATAGGCAGTGGATTCGAACGGGTAAAGGTCCATTGACACATGCAGCTGTGGCGAGAAATGTTTCGAAGTTCGAAGCCACGGGTTGTTTCGACGATAAACCCCGTAGTGGCCGACCGAGCATAAGGCGTAATGCTGCTGAGACAGTTCAGTAAGAAATGGAAACTGTAACGGGTTCGTCTATGAAGGGGGAAGTCACCGCTCGTGCAGTCGCACGTCGCACCGGCATTCCATACACTACAATTTGGTTGGCACTTAGGCGTACTTCCGATACTATCCGTACAAAATCCATCGGCATCATGAACTGATACCTGGCGAATAGGTAAGCGGAGGGCATTTGCGGTGTGGGCGTTTCAAAAGATGGTGGAAGATGACGATTCGTTGAGCAACGTGTTGTGGACCGACGAAGCTCATTTTACGCTCCGAGGGTCTGTCAACGCCCACAACTGCAGAACTGGGCTACCGAAAACACTAGAACTCCATTGCACGATGAGAAAGTCACGGTATTGGTTGGATTTATCACATCTACCGTTATCGGGCCTTTTTTCTTCGACTGCTACCGTGACGGGTGAGAGGTACGCCGATATGTTACAGAATCGCATCATCCCCAGCCTGGCTGATAAGCGGGTGCTGGAACGTACGATGTTAATGCAGGGTGGCGCTCCACCCCATATTGCTAGATCTCTTGCGCGCGTCGTTTGGTGATGATCGTGTGCTCAGCCGCCACTTTCGTCATGCTTGGCCTCCCAGGTCCCCAGACCTCAGTCCGTGCGATTATTGGCTTTGGGGTTACCCAAAGTCGCAAGTGTATCGTGATCGACCGACATCTCTAGGGATGCTGAAAGACAACATCCGACGCCAGTGCCTCACCATAACTCCGGACACGCTTTATAGTGCTGTTCACAACATTATTCCTCGACTACAGTTATTGTTGAGGAATAATGGTGGACATATTGAGCATTTCCTGTAAAGAACATCATCTTTGCTTTGTCTTACTTTGTTATGCTAATTATTGCTATTCTGATCAGATGAAGCGGCATCTGTTTGACATTTTCTGAACTTCTGTATTTTTTGGTTCTAATGAAACCCCATGTCATTCCAAGCATGTGTGTCAATTTGTACCTCTCTATCTACATTATTCCGTGATTTATTCAGTTTTCAAATTTATACTGATTTTTTGATCACCCGGTAAATTCGTAATGTTCTGTGACTACTACTCAGCGAGCATTTCGCGTCCGTTTCGAGCTTGACCGACACGATTTTGTTCCTCATAGAAAAACTGTTTCTGTATCAAACTTTATAGCATCATGTCCTGCACTATAAAGAAGACCTACCGTCCGACCTTGGACTGTGACAACGTCGGAAAATGTGGCGCGTTTGAGAGCGTCCTTCCAGCAATCTCCAAAGCACTCAGCACTTAAACACGCAGCTTCCCTGGGATTACCAATGCACAGAGACCTTAACATGCGCTCCTACAGAATGATGGATACGCAGGAATTGAGTGAGAGAGATTTTGAAACTCGCAGAACTATGTATGGGGATGTTCTTCAGGACATTCTCCCTGGCGCTCTTTTAGTTTCCTCTGATGAGGCCCGTTTCCACTTGTCAGATACAGTGAATTAACAAAGTTTCCGTCGCTGGGTAGGATAAAACCCTCAGAAACTTCACCAACGACCATTTCACAGCCACTATGAGACATTTTTGTTCCCAGTTGTTGAATTTGGCATATTTTTATCGGAGAAGATGGCACAACGGTAACGATTAATTCCAACTGCTGTTGTCAGACGATAGAGACTTAAGTTAAACCAGATTGGGGACCACGAAGAGGGAGAAGTCCGGTGCCAACAAGGCCGCGGCACAGCTCACACTTCTCGACGATGTCTAGAACTTGTGTGAGAGTTGTTTCAACGTCTTCTCTTTTCTCGAAGAGACTTCGCCTGGCCCCTGAGCTCACCCGATATATCACATTGTGATTGTTTCTTTACGGACATTTAAAGGCCGAAGTGTACAAAGGTCTCAGACAAATCTATAAGCACGTAAGGAGGCATTTGCCCATGAAGTGCCTGCCATTCAAGAGGAAAAGACACCAAGACATACAGAGATATAGTTTGAAAGGCTTCATTGGTCCGTCAAGAAAGGAGGATCCATTTTCTGGACACAATTTTTAAAACCAGCTAATGTATAGTGGCGTAATATCACCAATAAAAGTATTTTCTCCGTATCTTTATTTGTTTGTTTATTTGTAACTACCTTTGGAAACAAGAGAGGTATTTTTGTCGGACGCTACATCATTGCTACGTTTGTGTTGGGTGGTTTGATATCTAATATTTAAACCGTAATTTTGTGTTTCTGAAACTGTTGAATTCTTTTTGCTGTCAAACAACCTGCGACCCTTCTCTGCAACACATGATTAATTATCCAGAATGAGATTTTCTCTCTGCAGCGGAGTGTAAGCTGATATGAAACTTCCTGGCAGATTAAAACTGTGTGCCGGATCGATTCTCGAACGCGAGACCTTTGACTTTCACGATTAATTATTGTTGCTGTGTTAAAATTGGAAAACAGACGTAATTTATGCTTTGTGGGATTTCTATGTATTTGTTACTTTAGTTTAGAAATAGTATTCCTTACCCAGGACATAGCAATCTTTTTCATTCTTCTTCTTTACTGTGGTATAATATTTAGTTACAGATTTGCCGATTGATTCTGGTTCCCATTTAGTTGTGAGGGAACATTCGTTGGACTTTAATAAGTTCTCAGTAAGAGGGCATTTGGAGTGACATACCCTGTCTCTTTTGCAGAGCAAATGTACTGTGAAAATAAAAGTGTCAAGTGTTTATTAATCCAGTCTTTGATCACAATATGAAGTCCTTCGACGATGAATGTCACAGCTTGTGAAACTTAAAGGGTTTGCACGCATGTAAATATGTTTGCATACGCTATACCGAAAATCAATATAACCCATACTGATAATGTACCAGAAGTAACTTATTTCCCAAAAGAATGATGTAAACTGAGCAAGCACCTGAAAATGAGCCCCTAGAGTTTCTAATTCATCGTGTATTGAAACAAAAATCGCGATTAGTGACAGAATGCGCTCTGTTTTCTTTCTTACGAAAGTAATAGTCATGGTGACAACAATAACAACAAAGATAAAATCAAGCAAAATATTTATATATGCAACTGTGGGAGATCCGTGAATTCAATTACAATCAAACAAAATTCAAACGTTCCAGACCAACATTTCCTCAAGCACGCCATTTGACATTGTTAGTCTACACTAATACATCTTCTCGATGTCTAGAATGACTGTTCTTTGCTCATTAGTTCTCGAGTGGTCTTCATTTGACGTAGCTATAAGATTTCGCTTAAGGACCACGAACATAAGATAAGGGAAATTAGAATTCTTACGGAGGCATATAGACAGTCGCTTTTCGTCACCTCTGTTTGCGAGTGGAGCTGGAAAGAAAAGACTGGTAGTGATACAGCCTACCCTCTGCCACACACCGTACGGCGGCTTTCGGAGTTTGTACGTGCGTGTAGATGTAGTTCTGTCGTGCTACGAGAATGATTAAAACAATCATCCCAAGATGTAAGATTTCCTGAAATTTGCAGAATTCGCTCTATTTCCTGCATCGTTATGATGGAGGTTACGGGGCTTCATTGTACATGTCGGTTAATTTGCTTGAAACCTACGAAATATGGCGTTTAGTTATCGTCAGAGGAAGGCTTCTGTTGATATTTTGTGCGATAACCCTTCATAACTGCTTATCTTTAAGAGAACGAGGACTAACTCACTCAACAGCGTCACCAATCTTGTTACCAAAGTTTTCGCCGAAACTGTTCCGCGAAAATCGGCGCAGAACTTGAGAACGCTCTCCTGGATAAACTTCGCATCTATTAAAGTACACCCGCAAGTTACTACAAGTGAGAGGAAGTGTTTCTTGGTAAAGTAGCTTATTGGTAAGAGCTGTTGCGGCATTGGTATTCTTCCTTTGCTTGTTCTGTACTAAAGTTTTTGTACGGCGTCTCCACAGAGATATTCAGATTCACCACGAAACATTTTCTCCTCTACTTCTGGTTGATATTTAATTGAAACACACATAAACCTGCTACATATTCGTTTAATGTGAAATGCTGACTTCCATTCTGCAGTATCTTAAAGTATAATAAACCCTCAAGGCCATAAGGTTTACAGAATAACTCCCACACTAGTTAAAATACGTTTTATGGCTACACAAACACACAATATGCCCTCGAACCTAAGAACAGCAATAAGACTGTCAGACCAAGAACGAAGTGCTCCTATTAAAATGGGTGTAAGATATGGATACAATCTTTCGCCCCTACTCTCCAGCCTATATATAGATGACATTGCTAACCTGGGTGAAATCGGGGAAGAATTACAGGACCTGCTGAATGCAGTGGACAGTGATAACTGAAGAAAACTTCGCAAGCCAAGATCATTAAAAAAAGCATTTTATTGGATGATTGGTTTCCACAGAGCTATGCAGTTGTCATAAGATCTGATACTTTAAATTTTTTACAACAAATTTCCCATCAATCCACTCACTAAAAAACCACTTTATTGGATGACTGGATTCGACAGAGCTATGCCGTCATTAAACATCGTCTTAATTTGAGCAAGACATTTCTGAGAATATACGTTTACAGCACTGATAGATAAGATGTAAATATTTTAAAGCATAAGATCTGATGACAACATCATAGCCCTGTCTGAACTGGTCGTCCAAAAAATTCTTTTTTAGCGCTCTTGGCTTCAGAATTTTTCTTCAGTTATCGTACGCTTGAGATGGCCTCGACTGACAATGTCAGGAATACATAGCAGCGCAGAGTGTACTGAGCGTAGAATAAGGATTGAGAGTGAACCGAAGAAAGACGAACGTAATGAGGAGTAGCAGAAGTGAGATAAGCGATAAACAAGCATATGAAGGAATTCTGTTATCTTGGAAGCTAGGTTGATGTCCGAAGCAAGAAGGACGCAACGGCAGACTATCACAGGCAAAGAGACTATTGCTTCCAAAAGAAATGTACTGATATCAAAGAGAGGCCTTAACTTGAGCAAGAAATTTGTGAGAATGTACTTTTGGACCACAACACTGTATGGTAGTAGAGTATGGACTGTGGGAAAACGGCAACAAAAGAAAACTGAAGCGTCTGAGAAATAGTTCTTTAGAAGGATGACAAAAATTCGATGGTCTGATAAGGAATGAAGAGGTACTCGGACCGCAACAAACCAGTCAGAATGTTGACGACTCAAAAACAGAAGATTGATGGATTAAATATTTCATAGCTTATATCGACAGAGTGATGTATCAACGAATTTGTAAGTAGTGGTCGAAAATTAAAGTTTTCTCAACTAAAGGTGAAGAAGGCTACTATTTATCCTTAAATTTTTTAAAATCAGCCGAAGGTAGCAATGCTACGTCACCATCGTATACGGTATCTGAGGACATACGGTTGATAGATTCAGATAGCAGCTGTCATGACGTAAATTCATTCAAAAACTGAAATTCTACTGAATTTATCGACAGAGGGGAAAGCAGATATCGTCACCCTTTGAATGGGCGTCGTCAAATGATTTGAATCCTTTATGCTGTCTATCAAGCAGTAAGCCCATCTACTGAAATCAATGTGTTATATATAGCTGCAATTTTCTAGAATTTCTTGCCGTTGTTGAGTCCCTTATTTTCTGTGCTACTGTATTCTCCAAAAGTTAGCTGAGAAACCTGGTAATTGATATACTTACAAACAGACACCTGTAGTAAAATGTTCTTTGAAGTGGATTGTCTTAACCTTCTCACCCTCTCCCTAGGCGGAGCTGTGCCTAGATCAGAACACTATTTGTAGCCAGCTTGCTTCCTGCCAATCTGTTGATCAATATGGTTTCCAAGTTTTTTCTTGAGAGCAGACTACAATTCAGACATTATCATCCAAATGAGTCAAACCTCACTTGGTACCTAAACAGTATTTCCATTAACGATCTTCAATCGACATGACATTATTCAGTGTTCTCTTTATGCTTTACAAATATGTAGACAAACAAGAGAGACAGTACTGTCTTTACTATCTTTATAATCTTTCCCACAATTCTATACAGCGCGAACCAGAACCGTATCGACAGACTTTCAGTGATGGTAGTATAGACCAAAATACAGGAAATATGGGCTCTAAAATACACACCTCTTACTTTGCCCTGATACATGTCACGCAAGCGCACTTCAGTAGATTGCATGCCATCTTATAGAAAATACGACTGCATTACTTGGCCAGAATAAGACAATAAAGGTTTAAATCGGAATCTCTTTGACGCAAACAAATAACGACTTCAAATCTGATCAAAAACACAACAGAGGACGCACTTGGAAGGTAACTTACGACAGGGGACGCACTTGGAAAATTCCTTCGTGAGTACTGAAAAGTATTCCTAATGTGAACGGATACTCCTTCGTTTATTTAGAGCCCAAAATTATTACTGTTCTTTCTTAAGGGTGCTGTATTTCTAGGGGATAAGGGAATGCCGTGAAGGGTTCTAAAACGTAATTCAATTTAAAATACGTTTGATTATATTGTTGGTGTAATACATGACCTGACCCGCTACTATTACGAAGCCTTGTGGCTTAATACGCGTGTCACGTGGTGTGACATTTCACTAACTGAAATACACATTTAAAAAGGAAAACAAGGACCGTGTTCAACAAGATGCTGTCCCATTAGGCGGGATATGGTTATTACGTGGATACGAAATATCATAATCACACACAGAGACTGCTTCGAGGAAGCATACAACAATTACTCCAGTGCTCAAGAAACGATGCAGAAGCGTTCGGCGGAACTTATATAGGCCACGTTACGAAACAATGGGACGGAATGCTTTGCACTCTGTCAATTTTTAACCACAATATACACTGGAACATAAATGTAAGAGGGCTATTGGCAAGGTAATGTCTGATAGATATTGAAATGGAAACGGCAGTGAAAATCCGATGAACCTCTCCACTGATGTGTTGGGCAGTGTCGCTAGTACGCCTGTCGATTGCGTCTCGCCACCCTTCTCAGTTCTGAGCTCATAGCGAGCACGATAAGATGCCTAGAACAATAGTGTCTGCCGCTAAATATGTATGCCCACTGAGAGGTTTCGCCTAATTTCATGCATCCCTAAATAACATACATGTCATACTTTCTTTTCATGTTAATTCTCAGTCGCACACTGCAGGGGCAATGAGGATAGGAAGTCTCTGACCAACAGCCACACAGCTTGGACTTGGCTCCCTCTGAAGTTCATCTTTTCCCATTTGAACCGCTGGCTATGAAGACAATGTTTCAGCAGAGACATCGAACTCCAGACCAACGTAGAGAACTGACGGAAATCACAGGCGTCTGTCATCTTACATGAGGGCATTGGAAAGATGGTACAGCTCTACGACAAATTTCTAATTCGGAGCGGCGATAATGTAGAAAAGTAGCTGGAAGGCGCAGCAAACTGTTACAGATAAAAATTTTTGATTTTCACTGTGGTTTCCATTTTGCGATCGATAGGATGTTACTTTCCGAACAGCCCTCGTAAACCTCATTGATGGCCACGTAGCAAGCATATGTTCAAACTCATCTACAAGCGAACGCGCAGTGGTGGATAACAAAGCTAAGTGTCAGTTCTGTAGATCAGTTATAGTTCCTCCAAAATAAAATTTGGATCAACACAGACGGATTCATTTCATTTAGGAATGCAGGATGTGTTTACTCACCATGATCTAAATGACCCAACATTTTGTCTTAGTAACGCGTGGTGTCCGATGGCCACACAAATGACAATAAACGTAAGCCAAGCTCATTTCATTCCATAACAACTTCAATCAACACACGGTAGGTTCATTTCAAATTAACAAATGATAGGTTATCCATTTCAGAAAGCTAATACCTCAGTATAGCAGAGCTAAAATAGCCCTACATGTACTTGGCACAGTCCAAGCCTAACAGATTTTCCTGTGAAGAAAGGATGTACACAAAATACCTCAGATCACCTGGAATTTACTCAAAATTATGGGATGATCTCGATTCATCATTGTTAGGCATCATCTCTTTATACCTATCGGATTTTAAATGAAAAGAACCACATTTCAGAACACTCTGTAAGCAATATTAGCGCGGAGCAAGACAAACCTCACTACTACTTACCAAGAACCGAGGGGGCGTGCCGGTCCACGCTTTATCTCTATGTTATCCCTCCAAATGGGCGAGAAAGGACCTGGAATTTCGACCTGTTGCCAATACCTGCATTCTACACTACTATGGAACATGGACTTCCTGTTCAGATATGTCTCTGCATCCTCACAAGGAATTGAAGTAGAGACGTTTAGAACTGCACAGCTACGGTATGGTGCCGTACATACTACAAGTAATCATAAGCTGCTATAGTTTCCCTAGTAGCTTCGGTCTGCTCACGTCGCACCCGCGTTACCTGTACACCAGATGGTTCAAATGGTTCAAATGGTTCTGAGCACTATGGGACTTAACATCTGTGTTCCCCTAGAACTTAGAACTACTTAAACCTAACTAACCTAAGGACATCACACACATCCATGCCCGAGGCAGGATTCGAACCTGCGACCGTAGCAGCCGCGTGGTTCCGGACTGAAGTGCCTAGAACCGCTAGACCACCGCGGCCGGCTACATCAGATGTGTTGTAAACCTATCGGGCTCTACTCCATAACGATCGCTTCCTTTACTTATGCGATCAGTATCTTATTATATTCCCCTACAAACCGGAAGTGGTGAAATGCCTAGAAACTGAATGAGGATGTGTACAGGGGCACGTAACCTGAAGGATATTTGTGCTCTGCAGAGTTATCGTCCTGTATGTTACTTAAGAATAAACACTACTTGCAACAAAACCGAAATTATCAATGTTTACTTCTGGTTTGTTCAAAAATTGTTGACTTGCAACGAAGGGACTTAAAGTGAAGATAAAGCAAACAGTACAGATTTATCATATAACGCTAGTAAACGCCATGTCATCAACAATAAGATTAAATTAAGCCGGCCGCGGTGACCGTGCGGTTCTAGGCGCGCCAGTCCGGAGCCGCGGTGCTGCTACGGTCGCAGGTTCGAATCCTGCCTTGGGCATGGGTGTGTGAGATGTCCTTAGGTTAGTTAGGTTTAAGTGGTTCTAAGTTCTAGGGGACTGATGACCACAGCAGTTGAGTCCCATAGTGCTCAGAGCCATTTGAACCATTTGATAAAATTAAAAAATGCAAAACTGAATTATATCGAACAATACTACAGTAGTTCATCGAACGTATATAAAATATGTTTTTTTTCTTCATATACAACTTTTACAGTTATCAGTAATAACAGGAAACTGAAGCAAATTGTAATGAGTATAAAATAACAACAATAATTATACATATTTTTTACGTTTGTGCTGTAAACTGTACTTACACCAAAAGTAATTCTTTTGGTTATATAAGTGCAGAAGTTACTCGGTCAACTAATTTTTAATACTTATAAAATGCTATTGATATTCTGTAAGGATACAAAATACTCAATGGACTAACACTGAACGATGTTCGGATCTAATAATGTGCAAAACAAACAACCAAACTAACAGAAGTGGAAAGAACAGTCATTGTCCTCCAGTTTCTCTCTTACACAATCGTTTGTCTTTCTTTCCATACCAATTCTATCAATACTGCGGGTAATCCTACCGTTTACTACGTCATTTATGTAATGTACCAAAACTGCCGAATCGTAGTTTTGGTACAGCGCAACTCTAGCGAACGTGGTACTACAACTTCAAAACTCCAGGATGCTCTTTGTCTACAAAGGGGTGAGTTTGAAACATTTCTACCCTCCTAGTTACACACATGCACATGCACATAAGTGCGCCCGAGCGCGCATGTATGCAAAAACACATTGCTGAGAAAATGTATGCGATCGAGCTGCATCAGGGAAAATTAAACAAGTCCATGCGATCTCATCCTTCCTTACCTGAGGCTGGGCGAACAACTTTCCCAAGAAACGGGAAAAAATATGAAAACGAGAAGTAATAGCACAAATTGCACACAGTTATTATGGAAGAAGGACATACTGTCAACTTTCAAAGATAAAATTACGATTAAATCAAAACCTTTAGCTGCTGACTGGCGTTGATATACATCAACGGGGACAGTTGAAAATTTGTCCTCCGACCGGGACTCGAATGCGGAATCACCTGCTTACATGGCAGACGCTCTATTCATCTTGTTCCTTTCATTTCATTTTGTTCGGTATTGTTTGTTGCGTTTGGTCTGGGCGGACGTCACAAGACATCCGTTCAAGTTGATCGTTGATCTCTTTACTCTCGTTTTTTATTACACACTGAGCTACCTTGCCGGCTAACTGAGCCACCGAGGGCACAGAGGATAGTACGACTGCAGGGATTTATCGACGGCACGCTCCCCGTGAGACCCACATTCCCAACTTATAATCCACACACCACATTCGTGCCCGTGCCATTTTACCCATTACTCGCGGCAGACAATCCACCGAGTCCCGTAAGAGTTCAGGCAATTCGTGTGCATCCGCACTGAAGAAGGTCATCAGCCGGTTAGTTTTAACGATATGAAGATGGCATCTGTTCTTTCGGACATGTCCGAAAGTACAGATGCCATCTGCATACCTTTCAAGGAGATTATTAGAGGTGGAGCAGAATCTTAGACTGAAGAAGGGTGGAGGAAGAAATCGACGATGCCCCTTTAAAGGTTCAAATGGCTCTGAGCACTATGGGACTTAACTTCTGAGGTCATCAGTCCCTTAGAACTTAGAACTACTTAAACCTAACTAACCTAAGGACAACACACACCCATGCCCGAGGCAGGATTCGAACCTGCGACCGTAGCGGTCGTGCGGTTCCAGACTGAAGCGCCTAGAACCGCTCGGCCACCACGGCCGGCCCCTTTTAAAGGAACCATCACAGTCATCATCTTAAGCGATTTGGGGAACCTAAATCCCATGTAACGTTCCTCCAGAGCAGCAGTCTTCCAGAGGGAAAAAAAATGCCTCTTAATACTCTTCAGCAAAATTTAACTGCAAGAGGCAAGAAACTCACGTTTATCCGCGAGTTAAAGAGTCTACTATACACCCTCATTCGTCAGTAATAAAAGATATCTATAAGCTGACAACATAAACCAACAACGCCAGGCATGAGCGAGACGCAGGAAGCGTCGTGAAGCAACGCCAGCGAACCGGCGGCCGGCCGGGATCGGCAGCACGTAAACGGCATTACCGCCGCAAGCAGGCCGTTGCGCCTTTCATTTGTTTCCGCGCGGCGCGGCGGTGAACCCCGGCCCTATTACATTTCCCGCGCGTCTTAACATAAAGAAACAACTCGTAAAAGGAGACTTTTTGATGTTCTTTGTTCTACGCCAAAGTTCCCGTTGCCCCCTCATCCTTCCCCCCTCCGCCTGCCCCGTTACTTCTCGTTTCCTTTCCTTTTTTTTTTTTTTTTTTAAACCCCAGCCTGTCGGAGAAGTGGGAAGGGCACAGTACTATTGTACGAATGCCGCGCTTCCGCGCGTTGTGTCTGTGCGTCTGTGAGGTTGGCGAGTTCCGGTCGAGGGAGCGGAGGGTTCGCCTCGGATGTTAAGGCATGTGCTTTGCATGTCGGCCGCGGAGGGAGCGCCCAAGAACAATGAGAAGCGAAGAATGGCAGAGGCTTTCATCACGGGGCACACAATGAAACATGCAGGCGGTCGGGGGAGGGCGCGGGAAAGATGGGCCGCGGGGGCAGAGAGGCCTGGGGGGGGGGGGGGGGGGAGGCGGGGGGGCGGGGCGGCCGGGAAAAGTGAGCATCCTTGTGAATCGTTTGTCAAGTGTCAGCGGCCCGACGGCGCGCAGACCGCAGATTTCAATCAGGCCCTGCGCGCACGCCGTCTCGGCAGCCCGGACGGATTCCACGGCTGGCGACCGGCCTCTGCAAAGACGTCCTCTGCGGATGCCAGGGGCCAGAGGTGCGTGGCCCCTTCCTCTGTTTTTCTGTCACTGCGTCGCGAGAAAAGCAGGAACAAGGATTCGTGCACGCGCTCGCACACACGAAATTGTACACTAAAATGTCATCTACATCTACATTTATACTCCGCATGCCACCCCACGATGTGTGGCGGAGGGCACTCTACGTGCCACCGTCATTACCTCCATTTCCTGTTACGGTATGGTTCGCGGGAAGAATGACTGCCGGAAAGCCTCCGTGCGCGCTCGAATGTCTCTAATTTTACATTCGTGATCTGCTCTGGAGGTATAAGTAGGGGGAAGCAATATATTCGATACCTCATCCAGATACGCACCCTCTCGAAACCTGGACAGCAAGCTACACCGCGATGCAGAGCGCCTCTCTTGCAGAGTCTGCCACTTGAGTTTGCTAAACTTCTCCGTAACGCTATCGTGCTTACCAAATAACCCTGTGACGTAACGCGCCGCTCTTCTTTGGATATTCTCTATCTCCTCTGCCAACCCGACCTGGTACGGATCCCACATTGATGAGCAATACTCAAGTATAGGTCGAACGAGTGTTTTGTAAGCCACCTCCTTTGTTGATGGACTACATTTTCTAAGGGCTCTCTCAATGAATCTTAACCTGGCACCCGCCTTACCAACAATTAATTTTATATGACCATTCCACTTCAAATCGTTGCGTACGCATACGCCCACATATTTTACAGAAGTAAATGTTACCAGTGTTTGTTCCGCTATCATATAATCATACAATAAATGATCCTTCTTTCTATGTATTCGCAATACATTATATTTGTCTATGTTAAGGGTGAGTTGCCACGCCCTGCACCAAGTGCCTATCCGCTGCAGATCTTCCTGCATTTCGCTGCAATTTTCTAATGCTGTAACGTCTCTGTATACTACCGCATCATCCGCGAAAAGCCGCACGGAACTTCCGACACTATCTACTAGGTCATTTATATATATTGTGAAAAGCAATGGTCCCATATCACTCCCCTGTGGCACGCCAGCGGTTACTTTAACGCCTACATCTACATCTACATTTATACCCCGCAAGCCACCCAACAGTGTGTGGCGGAGGGCACTTTACGTGCCACTGTCGTTACCTCCCTTTTCTGTTCCAGTCGAGTATGGTTCGCGGGAAGAACGACTGCCGGAAAGCCTCCGTGCGCGCTTGAATCTCTCAGATTTTACGTTCGTGATCTCCTCGGGAGGTATAAGCAGGGGAAAGCAATATATATGATACCTCATCCAGGAACGCACCCTCTCGAAACTTGGGTTGGTGGATACGTTCGCAACGCTTGCGTTTCTTATGTTGGTATTCTTGTTGCTGTGGATTCATTTATCGATTGTTTCATTTATCGTTTGTCATTTGTCTATTTGTTTGTATTTCAGTTTACATATGCTGTTTTGTTATTTGCAGATAGTGAGTGGAGCCGTGGACGCTATAAAATGGAGTGCTAAGTGGAGAAATGGGACGCTTAAAGTAGTAAATCAGTTTTGCTATTTGGGGAGCAAAATAACTGATGATGATATAAAATGTAGACTGGCAATGGCAAGGAAAGCGTTTCTGAAGAAGAGGAATTTGCTAACATCGAATATGGATTTAAGTGTCAGGAAGTCGTTTCTGAATGTATTTGTATAGAGCGATGTAACTAACCACGTTACTACGGGTTATTCCTTATTATTGGGAATGGAAATACTTATTGCTTATGAAATCAACGTGAGAAGAATAGGGTCGCGACCGACTCAAACCATACAACTAATCAAAGATTTGGTCGAGTCGGAAAATAAATTAATTTGATCACAGACCAAAAACTCACAAAAATGCATACGTTGTGAGGTCGCTCACAGCAGATACGATGTAATTAATAGTACTGCCCGTGCGTAGTTCACGACAATCAAACATTTAAAATAAAATAGAAAATGCATGAACACTGCATAAGATCAGCTCCCAGCAACACACCTGAAAATATGACTTAATCTAAAGCATTTGTTATAAAATACAAGAGGAGACTAATCACTGGACCTGTGCATAAGGAAACGCATTGGATGTGCTAATGGGAAAGCTACGAGGTGAGTGGCTTAGGCGCAAAAACGTAATCTCGGAACACAAGAGAAAATTGTAGATAAAATCATTTATTCCTAAGCTAAGGATGTGAGGCATGTACACGATTCCTGATAACACGTGGTTTGTGGAGGCACAATTTCTAGGTATAGTGCCAAATTCCAAAAATATCACATCATACGATCATGTTAACATTTTTTAAAACAAACATGCGATCGGACAGTTAGTGATGCCGGTAGCCCAACAACTATAATGTTCTACCACGTGGTTGGCTCCCCACGGACGAACGACACGGAAAGTAAGGAAAATTTACGAGAAGGCAAGGCTCTAAATATTTAGAAAGGTGAAAGCTTATACAGGCACAGCTGAAGGCAAACAGACATTCATACAGAAGCGAGTGCTCACTTCTTATCGACACCTTTGTGTGGCGCTCTTCCGGCGGATCCAAGTCTGCTACAGAAATTTGCTAAAAAAAAAAATCTGCCAAAGTTTTGCATTCCTTGCTGCGACAAGGCAAAGCAATCTTCCAGATTTGAAAAGCGAGACCAAAGGCTAACAGCTCTTGAAAGGTGGCTACACTGTGCCACTGCGCCAGAGAGTGCGCCAAAGAGTACTATTAAGCCGCCTCCACAGTGCGTGTTAAGAGATCGTAGAAGTCAGTGGTTGTCGAGAGTTCGTGGAAGTCAGTGCTTGTTGAGAGCTCGTTGTAGTCAGTCGTACCGAGATGTGCTAGTGGGCACTGCTTGTCGTGAAGTCGGAGTGAGATGTGGTAGTAAAGAGTGTTGTTCCATGTTTTATGCAGTTATTTGATGGGAGAGATAGTAGATGTTATTGTAATGAGTGCATTTCGTCAATATATATGAAGGTAAAAATTACAATGTTCTTTTATTAATTGTGTGTCTGAAATAATGCGTCACTACAGGTTCAGTCAACAAAGCATCTGGCTTGTGTTCTTGTATTAGAGTGAATTCTGGTTTTCTTGCGTAATTATAGTTTTTCTAAATTTCTTTTGTCACGTCAGCATAGTTGATATTTAAAAATTCTTGTCTTGTCGGAAAAGAACCGTGCCAGATGTGGACGTTGAGTCACACTCCCACATACAGAGCAGTTACATTTGTGCTTGGATTTTGTAGGTTTTATAGTTGCTGGGGACTTAATTAATTAACTGTGTTTACGAAAATTTTCTTACATTGTTCTTTGCAGTCAGATAGCGTAATAATACTAGTCAGGGCCAACCGTTTACGAGACTTGCGTAATCGGACATACAGTTACTAAATACAAAAAAATATTTTCAAATAATATTTAATTAAGCCCCCATGCACGTGGCGACCCTGCCAGGATCGTCCCTTGGAATTGTTCTGATTGTGAAAATAGTAGACAGTAGTATTGTTGTAGTAATTTGTAGTTTATTAATTGTAGTCTATTTTGCATGTGTAGATTTGGTAATTGGCATTCTTCTAATGGTATTTTTCAAAATTTAATTTTTATTGCCTTGTATACGCGTTTGACAAATTAGTGTAATTATTTCAATTGTTCGATTGATCGTGTCTGAGGGAGACATTTCATGTGAATAGTATTGTTGGAGATAAGGAGTCCTTGTGTGTAATTTTCGTACAGTGACGAATTTTTTTATGTTTTGTAAATGATTACGCGGTCAATGAAACAGGCAAAAATGATGAATAGTCAGAATAACGAAATTGTTAACATGGCGAACTCGCCAACAGAGGACAACAGTATGATGAATAATGGAGTTGAAAACAATGTAATAAGTCGGGAGAATAGTCCGGAACCATTTCAAAATTTTTCTCAATCAGAAAATTCACAGAATACGAGATTAACGACAGAAGAGATAGAGCAGTTGATGGGTGCTATATTAAATTTGGGATCACGAATGGAAACACAGTTTGAATCACTACTAGGAACAATTAAAACAGAGATAAAAACATTTAGAACTGAGATGAAAGCAATGACAACACGTTCATGCTCAAAAATAGGAACAATTGAAACAGAAATAGGAACAACTAAAACCGAGATGAAAGCAGTGGGATCACAGTTACGATCTGAATTAGAAACTGATAGGGGAACAATGGAAACTCAGTTAGGCTCACGAACAGGGACATTTTTCAAATACATGAATGACGAATCAAATAAAGAAATTAGAGAAGAAGTACAACCGATTTTGAAGGCTCACAATAATAGTTTAATTTCAACAGAAATCAGACAAGAGGAACAGGACAGAGAACGGGAAGAGAAAGATCGCGTGATAGTACAGAAATTTTCAGAGTTAAATTTACAATGTGCACAAGACAAGGAAGAAATAATTGAAAGAATCGAGGAATCCGTACCAAATGACAGAATAAATAACTTAACGCAACAGTGTGAACAGTTAACTACCAAATGTGACAACACCGAAACCCGAGTCGCGACATTTACAGAAGACGTAAATAAACAGAAAGGACAATTAAGTGACTCATCGGAAAGAGTTGAGGACATCTCAGATAAATTGACAAGTCTTAGTTTAGCAGAAGGGTTTGAAGAAAATAATTTGTTTCATTTACGGGATGCAACAAGAGAGCGCCAGGCGCGCGAACTTTACAATAGCAAGACCGCTACGGTCGCAGGTTCGAATCCTGCCTCGGGCATGGATGTTTGTGATGTCCTTAGGTTAGTTAGGTTTAACTAGTTCTAAGTTCTAGGGGACTAATGACCTCAGCAGTTGAGTCCCATAGTGCTCAGAGCCTTTACAATAATCGACATTCGGACTGGGACAGACGCGGTAGGTCTTTGTCGCCACGAGGCGAGAACTTTGATTATAAACACTTTTTGACTGTCCGGAAATTTAAGATCTTCCGTAATTCTAAGAATGACATACATCCATGTGCATGGCTAGATCAATTTACGTACGCACTTCCGCCAAAGTTGCCATTAAGTCACAAACCGGAAATTATGTGCGGCTATTAAAGTCCTCAGGGGATTCACTACTCTAAGTGAATATGTGCCGTAGCGAGCATAGGGCCCCGAGCTGTAGTGGTGCTATTTCTCTTTTAGTTTTCTGTACCGCTGCCTACTCTTCTACTATTCTTTGCATCTGTCAAAACAACTCTTCGACTATCAATCTATCTAGTGAGTAAGTGAACAATAACCGGATATGACTGTTTTACCCAAAAGTGACTTTGGAATTTACCGTTTGGACTTACTGTATCTTCAGCAGCATTCATTCGTAGTTTAAATGAAATTTTACCTGTTTATCTTCGTGACAACATTACTTCTTATGTGGACGATATTCTTATTGCTAAACATTCTTGGAGTGAGCACAACAAAATTTTGGATTCATTATTAAGTATCTTTGCACGAGTTGGCATTACAGTGAACTTAGAAAAATCTGAATTTGGTCGTTCTCAGGTGAAATTTCTCGGTCACATTATTTCTACAGAAGGTATTCTTCCTGATCCAGAAAAATTAGATGCTATTCGTAATTATGCTGTTCCTACTACAAAACGTGATGTTCGTAGTTTCCTTGGTGTCTGTAATTTTCTTCGACGCTTTGTTAAATTGGACGATTTGGCCACACCTCGTTTATGTGAACTATCTGGAAAGAAATCTAATTGGTGTTGGGATGAGGAAGCTCAGTCAGAATTTGAACAGCTTCGTGATGCTTTAGTTGCTGCTCCACTTCTTTCACATCCGGATTTATCTAAAGAATTTTGTTTGGCGACGGGCTCATCATACAAAGGCCTAGGTGCACATTTATTTCAAGAGATAGAAGAAAACGGCGTTGTAGTACAGAAAACTATTGCATTTGGAAGTCGTGTTCTTTCTAAATCAGAAAAGAATTATTCGATTACGGAACTTGAAGCTTTGGCTGTTGTTTGGGCTTTCACAAAATTTCGCACATTTTTGTTTGGCAGACATACTAAGGTTTACACCGATCATCGAGCTCTGGAATTTCTTATGTCAACAAAATTAACTCACGGCAGATTGTCACGATGGGCGTTGTACCTACAGGAATTTGACTTTAGTATTGTTTACATACAGGGTTCTTCAAATATTGTTGCCGATGCTTTATCACGTGCACCTATGGGTTTGAAACGAAGTGCTGAAGAGGACTGCAAAGAAAACAATTATTGTTTGATGTATATTCAAGGTGTTGCGTTTGAGAACTTTATTTCGTCTTCGCTCCAGGATATCGCTAAGGAGCAAAATAAGGATCCAATCTGGAAGGACATTAAGGAGAAGTGGAGGAGAAAGGAAAGCGTGGCGATTAGACAGCATTATTTAGTTCGCAATGACATTCTTTTTAAACGAAAATCGGTCGACAACTCCGTTTGGTTAGTTTGTATCCCTGATGAGTGGGTCAATAAATTGATTTGGTATACGCATCTCAGTTATGCACACTTTGGTCCCCGAAAATGCTTTCACAAATTACGAGAAAATTGTTACTTCAGTAATATGGAAAAACGTATTCGATCTGTTCTTGCCAAATGCAAATTATGTCAAATGGCTAAGCCTCCAACGATTTCTCATAGAGCACCGTTGTTTCCTGTCATTCCAGCGAAATTAAAGGAGATGGCTGCAGTCGATTTGTTTGGTCCAGTGGTTCGTTCTACTAATGGTTTTGCGTACATTTTCGTAGCAGTGGAGTTGACGTCAAAATATGTGTGTTTTACACCATTACGCAAAGCAACAGCTCGTTCAGTATCTAATGCTTTCCTCAAACATTTTCTTAAAGAAGTCGGTCATGTTGATAAGGTAATATCAGATAATGGATCACAGTTTCGTTCTAAAATTTGGCTTCGTACTCTACAGCGTCGTAAAATTAAACCAATTTTCATTTCACTTTTTCACCCTCAATCTAATACTTCAGAGAGATGGATGAAGGAAATCAATAAATTGTGCCGTCTTTATTGTCATCAGAATCACAGAACTTGGGATCAGTATCTTCATATTTTTCAAAACATTCTGAATGAACTCCCTAATGATTCAACTTCTTTACCGCCTATATTGATATTAAAAAATAAAGTACCAACAAATCGCATTTCTGAAATCGTTCCTTTTCCGCCTTCACGGAAACTGCGGCATTCTGAAGTTGTCAACCTGGCTCTACGAAATATTGCGTCTGCGGCTGCAAGAAGAGAGAAATCAGCTAAACGTCCTGGTCGTTTAAAAATCTTGTCAGTTGGTCAAAAGGTATTAATTAAGTCCCACCGTTTGTCTCACAAAGGAAAAGGCTTGTGTCGCAAATTTTTTCTGCTTTATAACGGTCCATATAGAATTCGCAAAATTATACATGATAACACTGTTGAAGTAGAAACTCTTAAATCACGACGCTCTAAAGGAATGCATCATATATCAAACGTTAAAATTTTTGTGGAATGACATACTTGTGAGAAACTAACAGCTACATGTAAACATGCGGAGAGTACAAGGATACCGCGCTGTGTTTTGGCGGCGGCACATACTCAAAGCAACAGTGAAGTCTGCGCGCCGCACAAGGCAGTCGTTGACCGCGAACAATAGCTTCCTACGTCACGCGCCCACAGCTGATCGAGCGCTCAGTGCGAATGCACTGACAGCCGTAAACAAACACACAGTCTAATTTCTCCGATTAAATTCAGTATAAAGCTATAGTGACTTGATGAATTCTGTTATTAACATTCAGTATTTTTCAGGATACGGTTCTATAAAGTATTTAAGAACTTCAGGTAAATTCTGTGCGTGTCCGACGTTAAGACGACCTGCTATCGAGAAAATTTCAGGAAGAATGTAATTTCGAAGAAGAAAGTAATAAACTAAAAAAAGGTAACTGTTAATTGAGTTCATTTTTCAGGTAACATATTTCCACTTAGGTACGTACTTTAGAAGTAATTGCTGCTCGCGATTACGTGATTCATACTTTGTGCTAAATTTTATGTTCTATGAATTTACTTGTGAAGCGACGTGCTTGTGTACATTTACTGATTTTGACAATTATTGATTAATGAACTGGGTTGTAACTTGTGTATATTATGCATCGCTTGGCTGCACTGCTTTTTCACTGATGTCATATTTTTTAATTATGTGCCTGCTGTGCTTATTTATTTAAATTATAATTGTAACCTGATTTATTGTGCTGATGTGTTTAGGTATGTAAGTTATACTTTGTGATTTATCTGCTTGCGCCTCCATGTTTGCTTGTTAAGATGACATATGAACATTTATTTGCTTATGCTGATATGATGCTAATAACCTGTTTGCTGCTATGCGTATGTATTGTATATTTATACATTTCTGTTTTGTTGTCATAACTACTCTTCAATTTAGAATATAGCAATGCTGATGTACAGTGTACGAACATAGAGTTTAGGTCACACTACTGTATTAATTATAGATTGTTCGCTTGGCAGAGCCTCGTTGTAGGAATTGTGCTGCATCCACTTGTTGACATTCTGTTCTCTACTGGTATATTTACTCGCTATTGCATGTTTTGCTTACGCTCAGTGCCTTATATTTTTAAGATAAAAAAAATTAACTGTTATAATTCGACGAACGACATTAGTACAAGAAAGTCATAGAAGTCACATGAGCTGAGGTTTTATGGAAGCTGTATAAATTTATGCTAATAGGAAGGAAGTTAACGACATGGCATACCAAAGCTAGGTTTAGACCATTGACAGTTATTACACTTCATTTTTTTGTGAGCAATTGAAATAGGAAGTGACACTTGACACAAGAAATACTCCACATGTTTGCTTCTGTTTGCCATAATTTTTGAAGTGGTGTACACACTGTGAAACATTATGATTATTCACACTCCGTAATCGTACTTAATTACTGAGAGTTATTCGAACTAAGTCTGTTAGAGGTCATGTATGCATTTCTTTGTTTATAATTTATAATAAGTAGAAAATTTGGGTCAGATGGATTACACAGAGGTTGTGTGTTGACAATGTGTCTTCGGATTGTATGGGATGATGAAGTTGCATTAGGATTTTATCTGTACTTGTTCAAGGAGACTGACTAGAGGAAAGAGTTGTTATGGAAGTGAAATGATATTGGTGCTGAGGTTTATATGTAGCGACGTATTATTGAGGTATTGAGAGTATATGAAGTTGATGATTATTGGAGTTTTTGTGGACAAGAGGTAAGGTAAATGATATTGATGATAAGAGTTATATGTATCGACGTATTGAAGAAGTATTAGTGACGTATTGAGATTATGTGATGCTGTTGATTATTGGAGTTTTGGTGTATAAGAGGTAAAGTAAGTGAGGAGCATATTTTTTTTTGTTGGTCTTATGGAACAAGGAGGATGAAGAGAGCAGACTAGAACACTAAAATAGAAGGAAGATAGTCTATACACACACTTTGCTAAATAACTAAGCAGTATATACTTTTTTTTGGAGAGAGGAAGTAATTGCATATCTTGACTCACTGACAGTTGTTCAACAACAGTACATTTTGATCTGGCTTGGCAAACATTGGTCTTGACATGATGACTATGACGTTGACTTAACTATTATTGACTGTTATACATTGCTGCCACTACTACTTGATACACATGATGAACATTAAATTTTGACAGAATTGCATTTACACAATTAACACTATTCAGTTACACAGTAGCACTAATGTGGATGAAAGATGAGTGAGTGTGTTTTGTGTGTTTTCCTTTCCTAATCCTAACCACCTATCTCGTAAATATTATTTTATTTGTTTGTAGTGGCTTGCACTGACACCCATAAATATTATAGGTTTACTGGTATTTGTGTATTGTAATAGTTAATAGGACAATTATCTGATATCATTTGTGTGTTTGTTATGATTTATATGTTACTGTAAAAGCATTTGTATGTGCATTCAAACTATTGTTCATGCCTGAACTGTCTGATTAGTGAAGATAAATATTCTGAACTGTTACCTGCACTTTTTCAACATGATGTGTGACATTTAGTCATGTTTAATTTCTGCTGAAGAACTGTGTGATCAGTGATTCTAAAAAATTATGGACTGTTATTTGTACCTTTTCTACATGATTGGTGCCACTAGGACATGTTTAATTTCTGCTCATAAACTCTGATGAACAGTGTGATCAGTGTTAGTGAATTTTGTAGAACTGTCTGCACCTACTCAACATTGCTGGGTGCAACTGATGGACTACTCCTACTGAAATGGTGTCACTTGTTGGTGTCTGCACCTGCTCTCAACATTGCTGGGTGCAACTGGTGAACTGCTTCTACTGAAATGATGTCACTTGTTGGTGTCTGCACCTACTCAACATTGCTGGGTGCAACTGATGGATTGCTTCTACTGAACTAATGTGACTGGTTGCTGTGTGTACCTCTTGAACTTTACTGAGTGCCACTGTTAGAACTGTTTCTACTGAAATGATGTTACTTTTTGCTGTCTGCACCTACTCAACATTGCTGGGTGCCACAGATGGACTGTTTTTACTGAAATGATATCACTTGTTGATGTCTGCACCTGCTCTCAACATTGCTGGGTGCAACTGATGGACTGCTTCTACTGAAATGATGTCACTTGTTGGTGTCTGCACCTGCTTAACATTGCTGGGTGCAACTGATGGATTGCTTCTACTGAACTAATGTGACTGGTTGCTGTGTGTACCTCTTGAACTTTACTGAGTGCCACTGTTAGAACTGTTTCTACTGAAATGATGTTACTTTTTGCTGTCTGCACCTACTCAACATTGCTGGGTGCCACAGATGGACTGTTTTTACTGAAATGATATCACTTGTTGATGTCTGCACCTGCTCTCAACATTGCTGGGTGCAACTGATGGACTGCTTCTACTGAAATGATGTCACTTGTTGGTGTCTGCACCTGCTTAACATTGCTGGGTGCAACTGATGGATTGCTTCTACTGAACTAATGTGACTGGTTGCTGTGTGTACCTCTTGAACTTTACTGAGTGCCACTGTTAGAACTGTTTCTACTGAAATGATGTTACTTTTTGCTGTCTGCACCTACTCAACATTGCTGGGTGCCACAGATGGACTGTTTTTACTGAAATGATATCACTTGTTGATGTCTGCACCTGCTCTCAACATTGCTGGGTGCAACTGATGGACTGCTTCTACTGAAATGATGTCACTTGTTGGTGTCTGCACCTGCTTAACATTGCTGGGTGCAACTGATGGATTGCTTCTACTGAACTAATGTGACTGGTTGCTGTGTGTACCTCTTGAACTTTACTGAGTGCCACTGTTAGAACTGTTTCTACTGAAATGATGTTACTTTTTGCTGTCTGCACCTACTCAACATTGCTGGGTGCCACAGATGGACTGTTTTTACTGAAATGATATCACTTGTTGATGTCTGCACCTGCTCTCAACATTGCTGGGTGCAACTGATGGACTGCTTCTACTGAAATGATGTCACTTGTTGGTGTCTGCACCTGCTTAACATTGCTGGGTGCAACTGATGGATTGCTTCTACTGAACTAATGTGACTGGTTGCTGTGTGTACCTCTTGAACTTTACTGAGTGCCACTGTTAGAACTGTTTCTACTGAAATGATGTTACTTTTTGCTGTCTGCACCTACTCAACATTGCTGGGTGCCACAGATGGACTGTTTTTACTGAAATGATATCACTTGTTGATGTCTGCACCTGCTCTCAACATTGCTGGGTGCAACTGATGGACTGCTTCTACTGAAATGATGTCACTTGTTGGTGTCTGCACCTGCTTAACATTGCTGGGTGCAACTGATGGATTGCTTCTACTGAACTAATGTGACTGGTTGCTGTGTGTACCTCTTGAACTTTACTGAGTGCCACTGTTAGAACTGTTTCTACTGAAATGATGTTACTTTTTGCTGTCTGCACCTACTCAACATTGCTGGGTGCCACAGATGGACTGTTTTTACTGAAATGATATCACTTGTTGATGTCTGCACCTGCTCTCAACATTGCTGGGTGCAACTGATGGACTGCTTCTACTGAAATGATGTCACTTGTTGGTGTCTGCACCTGCTTAACATTGCTGGGTGCAACTGATGGATTGCTTCTACTGAACTAATGTGACTGGTTGCTGTGTGTACCTCTTGAACTTTACTGAGTGCCACTGTTAGAACTGTTTCTACTGAAATGATGTTACTTTTTGCTGTCTGCACCTACTCAACATTGCTGGGTGCCACAGATGGACTGTTTTTACTGAAATGATATCACTTGTTGATGTCTGCACCTGCTCTCAACATTGCTGGGTGCAACTGATGGACTGCTTCTACTGAAATGATGTCACTTGTTGGTGTCTGCACCTGCTTAACATTGCTGGGTGCAACTGATGGATTGCTTCTACTGAACTAATGTGACTGGTTGCTGTGTGTACCTCTTGAACTTTACTGAGTGCCACTGTTAGAACTGTTTCTACTGAAATGATGTTACTTTTTGCTGTCTGCACCTACTCAACATTGCTGGGTGCCACAGATGGACTGTTTTTACTGAAATGATATCACTTGTTGATGTCTGCACCTGCTCTCAACATTGCTGGGTGCAACTGATGGACTGCTTCTACTGAAATGATGTCACTTGTTGGTGTCTGCACCTGCTTAACATTGCTGGGTGCAACTGATGGATTGCTTCTACTGAACTAATGTGACTGGTTGCTGTGTGTACCTCTTGAACTTTACTGAGTGCCACTGTTAGAACTGTTTCTACTGAAATGATGTTACTTTTTGCTGTCTGCACCTACTCAACATTGCTGGGTGCCACAGATGGACTGTTTTTACTGAAATGATATCACTTGTTGATGTCTGCACCTGCTCTCAACATTGCTGGGTGCCACAGATGGACTGTTTTTACTGAAATGGTATTACTTGTTGGTGTCTGCACCTGCTCTCAACATTGCTGGGTGCAACTGGTGAACTGCTTTTACTGAAATGAAGTCACTTGTTGGCGTCTGCACCTGCTTAACATTGCTGGGCGCATCTGATGGATTGCTTCTACTGAACTAATGTGACTTGTTGCTGGGTGTACCTGCTAAACTTTACTGGGTGCAACTGATGGACTGCTTTTACTGAAAAGATGTTACCTGTTGGTGTTCTTTTTTGTATAAACTAATCATTGAAAGCATTTTATGTGAACATTTGTATAAACTGATTTTTTGTATATTGTGTAAACTATTATGTAAAGTCACATGTATGAAAAGAAGTTGTATTGCTTACTGTATTTCATATGTTAGGTTAGTGAAAGGTCAGTGCAAAGCCAAAAATTTTAACTAATTATGTGATATTTAGGTATTAATATTATCTTTTATTTTTGTCTGTATTTTTCTGGACGAATTTGGTGGTATTTTCACCACCAATGCTGGCAAAAATACCATCAAATTCTGGCCTGTGGAGGAGGGGCATATGAAAGGTGGCTACACTGTGCCACTGCGCCAGAGAGTGCGCCAAAGAGTACTATTAAGCCGCCTCCACAGTGCGTGTTAAGAGATCGTAGAAGTCAGTGGTTGTCGAGAGTTCGTGGAAGTCAGTGCTTGTTGAGAGCTCGTTGTAGTCAGTCGTACCGAGATGTGCTAGTGGGCACTGCTTGTCGTGAAGTCGGAGTGAGATGTGGTAGTAAAGAGTGTTGTTCCATGTTTTATGCAGTTATTTGATGGGAGAGATAGTAGATGTTATTGTAATGAGTGCATTTCGTCAATATATATGAAGGTAAAAATTACAATGTTCTTTTATTAATTGTGTGTCTGAAATAATGCGTCACTACAGGTTCAGTCAACAAAGCATCTGGCTTGTGTTCTTGTATTAGAGTGAATTCTGGTTTTCTTGCGTAATTATAGTTTTTCTAAATTTCTTTTGTCACGTCAGCATAGTTGATATTTAAAAATTCTTGTCTTGTTGGAAAAGAACCGTGCCAGATGTGGACGTTGAGTCACACTCCCACATACAGAACAGTTACATTTGTGCTTGGATTTTGTAGGTTTTATAGTTGCTGGGGACTTAATTAATTAACTGTGTTTACGAAAATTTTCTTACATTGTTCTTTGCAGTCAGATAGCGTAATAATACTAGTCAGGGCCAACCGTTTACGAGACTTGCGTAATCGGACATACAGTTACTAAATACAAAAAAATATTTTCAAATAATATTTAATTAAGCCCCCATGCACTCTCCCCTCGCCAAGTAACAACGCGCCACGCGGTCAGTCTAACTCACCCTTCTTCGACTGGAGCACAGCTGTGGACGCTTCCCGTACAGGCGGCAGACTGCCTCCCGCTTCTCCAGCCTCTACCACGCTCCGCGTGGACCGGAAAACCCCAAGATGCCATTTCCGCCACCAACCCAACGCAGGTGGATTTCTCACAAGTAGCGGAAATCTCTTTGTCGACTTGACCACTACGAGAGTTGGCTATTCTGTGCGACTGCTGCTGAATCTGTACGACTATCGCAGACTTTCTGCAGCAGACTACGCCACCGTCTAGCAACGTGACACACAACCACATTCATTCAATCACACTACTATGAGAGTAAAGAGATAAGAGAAACAAGGAAAAGAAAGAGAAATGGTAATGAAAATGGGCTACCGGACTAATGAAAGGTGGCTACAGGACCCTTTCAGTGTAGCCATGAATGGAAGTGAAACGTGGAAGATAAATAGTTTAGACAAGAAGACAATAGAAGCTTTCGAAATGTGCTGCTACAGAAGAATGCTGAAGATCAGATGGGTACATCATTTAACTAATCAAGAGGTATTGAATAGAATTGGCACAACTTGACTAGAAGAAGGGATCGATTGATAGAGCATGTTCTGAGGCATCAAGGGATCACCAGTTTGGTATTGGCGGGCAGCGTGGAGGGTAAAAATCGTAGAGGGAGACCAAGAGCTGAATACACTAATCAGATTCAGAAGGATGTAGGTTGCAGTAGGTACTGGGAGATGCAGAAGCTTGCACAGGATAGAGTAACATGGAGAGCTGCATCAAATCAGTCTCTGGACTGAAGGCCACAACAACAATTGGAGAAATCGGCACATTTCCGACATATTCTCCTGTTTGATTTAAACACAGGGGCGACAGCAGCAGAAGCACCCAGAAACATTTGCACTGTGTGTGGGGATAATGTCACTGGACAGGGCACGGCAAGAAAATGGTTTCCTCGTTCTAAGAAGAATCATTTCGATGTTATGACTCACCACATTTAGGAAGACCTACGGGGTTTGATGAAGATTATTTAAACGCATGAATACACAACGATCAACGGCACTATACTTGAGAACTGGCAAATGTGATGAACTGTTATCACTCTACCATCGTGAAACATTTACATGCAATGGTTAAGGTTAAAAAATTAGGTGCATGGGTACCGCATGCTCTAAGCCTTAGTCACAAAAATCAGCTCGTGGCTACAAGCGCATCTCTGTTTGCTCGTTATGAATTGCTTAGTAAAAAACTACTACCATTCCTATCACTTATCGCTACTAGTGACGAGAATGCTGACTTTACACAAATGTAAGGAAAAGAAAGGAATGTTAGAGCCAAAAGAGAAAAAAAGGAAATAAAGAAAATAAACCAGCAACGCCCCGTAAAAAGACCTCAGTTCATCTACAGACATCTACTTCTACGGGATTATCTGCTATTCACAATAAAGTGTCTGCCAGAGGGTTCAATGAACCACCTTCAAGCTGTCTCTCTACTGTTCCCCTCTCGAACGGGACGCCGGGAAAAACAGAACTTAAATTTTTCTGTGCGAGCCCTGATTTCCCTTTTTTTTTCGTGATGATCATTTCTCCCTATGTAGGTGGGTGCCAACAGAATGTTTTCGCAATCGGAGGAGAAAACTGGTGATTGCAATTTCATGAGAAGATCCCGTAGCAACGAAAAACGCCTTTGTTTTAACGATTGCCACTCCAATTCACGTATCATGTCTGTGACACTATCTCCCCTATTTCGCGATAATACAACACGAGCTGCCCTTCTTTGTACTTTTCGATGTCATCCGTCAGTCCTATCTGATGCGGATCCCACACCGCACAGCAACACTCCAGAATAAGGCGGACAAGCGTGGTGTAAGCAGTCTCTTTAGTAGACCTGATGCACCTTTTAAGTGCTCTGCCAATGAATCGCAACAACATTATTTACGTGATCGTTATAATTTAGCTTATTTCTAATTGTAATCCCAAAGTACTTAGTTGAATTTACAGTCTTAAGATTTGTGTGACTTATCTCGTAATCGAAATTTAGCGGATTTCTTTTAGTACTCATGTGAATGACTTCTCACTTTTCTTTATTCAAGATCAATTGCCACTTTTCGTACCATACAGATATCGTATCTAAATCATTTTGCAATTAGTTTTGGTCATCTGATGACTTTACAAGACCCTCTGCAAACAGTCTATGACGACTTCTCAGATTGTGTCCTATATCGTTAATATAGATAAGGAACAATAGAAGGCCTATAACACTTCCTTGGGGAACACCGGATATTACTTCTGTTTCACTCGATGACTTTCCGTCTATTACTACGAACTGTGACCTTTCTGACAGGAAATCACGAGTCCAGTCGCACAACTGAGACGATATTCCATAGGCACGCAATTTGGCTAGAAGGCGCTTGTGTGGAACGGTGCCGAAAGCCTTCTGGAAATCTAAAAATATGGAATCAATCTAACTTCCCCTGTCCATAGCACTCATTACTTCATGAGTATAAAGAGCTAGTTGTGTTTCACAAGAACGATATTTTCTGAATCCATGCTGACAATGTGTCAATAAATCGTTTTCTTGGAGGAATTAACAGAAGTTAATGTTATGCATCTGGCCGAATAACGAGTATAACCGTCGCTGCTGACATTTATTGTCGACAACTGAGACGTCTTGCAAACGCAATCCAAGAACAGTGACATGGATGACCGCGTAAAGATCCACTGCTCCACGACAAAAAAACACTACTCATACTCACTAGCTGGGAAGTCATCTCGCTCCCACCTTATCCACCTGATCTTGCACCCTCAGATTTTCAGCTCTTCCGCTGTCTATCGAACAACCTCCAAGGAAATGAATGAAGGCTTTCATGATCGATGAGATTGCTGTTGGTAAGCCTTTCCAGGTATAAGTTGTCGGCAAGATTCAACTTCCTTTCCGTACGAAAATAAACACCGAACATGGCTCGAACAGTTCTTCGCCCTAAAACCACTTGATTTCGTCAGCAGTGGAATCGAAAAGTTACCTCAGCGTTGGCAGACTATTGTAAACAGTGGAGAAGAATAGATGATTAACGATTAAAGTCTCTTTATGTCTGGATTCGGTCGGGCCTGCGCATTATCAGCGCATGCGTGAGGCGTCCACAGGCAAGCTGTTTATTTTCTTGCCATCAGTTAGAGAGGACGCGGCCGTGTCCCCTGCAGCGGTTCCGTATAGATCAGACACGTGATCACTGTGGTATGCTTTGTTTTGGACCCACCCACTATATTAGAAATTAGCAGTTTTTAACCTATGACGTACCGTATTTTCGTGGTGTTTTGTTTTGACGGTCAACGAGTGTTGAATAAAAAGATTCTTAACTATTCCGCTCTAATGCCTTAATCATATGTTCACCTGAAGATGTGGCTTTTAGTGCTGCCAAAACGGTAGCGTTCCAGTAATAAAGGACTAAATTCAGCTGGAACGGTTGTTAATACCAAAGATGAATACCCAAGATCTGTTACGTGTACCTGTTGTCTTTATTAAAACTATAGAGAAACACAACGATATTATGCACCAACCCAGTAGATAAGACCAAATACGAGGGATATTTAAAGAATGATCGTAATTTTTTTCAGTCATAATTTCTCACTCTACAGTTTAAGCTAAGGGTATTCTGTTAGCTTAATGTGTAACGAAAACATTCCGTGCTAGTTTCATTGTTGGCACTACTGATTCATGCCTGTGATTCGCGAGGAACCTGCGACATGTTTAGCAACACCTACCGCGCAATGGACACACTAATGTTTTAAAATCCTGCTTTCGTCTCAACAAATTTTCTGTTGAGGCTTACGCAGTGTTACGGAAGGCCTATGGGGAGTCTGTTCTTTGCAACAGATTTACTTGAAAATGGTTTAAATCATTTATAGTGGAGGGTCAATCAACTTCAAGGGAAGGTGGACCCGGCGCTCCAGTTACTGATCTTACGTATGATAACATCGACACCGCTGCTGTCATTGTGAGAGAGGCTCGACGAAGAACCTTAAGAGCATTTTCTGAAGTACTGAAAATGATGACACATGAGATGTATTTGTGCGCGATGGGTTGCATGACTAATGATTCCCGAACAAAGAGAGGAGACCGATGAATGCGCTGTTTGGTCTCTTCCCCCAAACAACACAATCCGAACAAAGAGACGTTCGGGTGCAGGTCTGCATGCTGCTGTAGTTGATGTTACATGAAGACCTCGAGCTTCTTTCAAAGGTAATCACTGCTGATGAAAGTTACCTGCATCATTTAGATCCTGAGAGCAAACAAAAAGGCTCCGTTGGAAATATCCTTCACCACCAGCCCCCGAAAAAGCGCAAGTTTTTGAGTTTGCTGGAAAAAGTTTCTTTCATCTCATTTTCTGGTATTAACAAACTATTTTATCGGGAGGTTGTATCTGCACATACATCAACAACTGAACAATATCACAGGAATCTCCTGAAAATTTTGTGAGCCCATATCAGGCGCAAAAGGTCTACTATGCGTGAAACAGGCTGGAGACTCCAGCACGATAATGCACGGCCACATACTGCAATTGTTGTTACTCAATATCTCTCAAAAATCAATGTTATGTGCGTCCCTAATCCTTCCTACAGTGCGGATTTAGCACCGTGTAATTTTTTCTATCTCCTAACCCAATATTAATAAGCACCATCGTGGGAGCCATTCTCCATTATTTCGAAGCAGTAGTGAAGACTGCGGAAGCGATTCTGAAGGATATTTGAAAAATTGATTTGCAGCATATCTTTGCAGACTGGCGAGAACGTGCATCGCATGCAAAGGAGAGTATTTTGAGAAGGTCCATCAAAACTATGGGGTGGGTGAAGCTGTGTCGTCCAAAAAAAAAAAAAAAATAAATAAATATATATATATATATATATATATATATATATATATATATATATATATCTTTCCAACGAAATATGCTTCACCTATTCGCATTAGGCATCGTCAGTGGTGTATAAAATAAATAATAATTTTGTAAGTACACTCTCTAGCTCTCTCTCTTACTCTCTATATATTTCTATCTATGTACCTCCCCCCCCATATACACACACACTCACACACATACACACACTACTTGACAAAATAATCGCAGATCTCAGATGGAGAGAAAGAAACGAAATGAAATTTCACATGCTGAAAAGGAATGTGACGTTCTGCAGCGATTACTAAAATCGAGCCAAATATTCACAGAACTTGGTAGTATGACCTTCTTTCAAAGATGTGTTCTGGACGCTGTCTTCAAAGAAACACGTAAGTTTTATGGCGGCGAGAAGCTGTGAAACATTTCTCCGCCGCGCCAATCTGCAGAGTGCGGCAACTATACTCTGTTTTATCGTATGTTTAACACGGAAGTAAACGCTGCGCTTTTTTCCTCCGCGTTTGTAGTTACCTCATTGCACTCTCCTTTCCGGAAAGGTAAATTACGCAATATCTTGTACAGTCGCGACCGTACAGGGCTCGATTATTACGGCAAGTTTGTGCTGCAGCGTTGCACTAACCTTCCCTCCACTGGGGTGAACGTCAGGCGTGCATTAATCTACGGCTCCAGCATTACGCAGCGTAACAGCCAAAGAGCACAACGACATATTTCTTGTCATGTGATTCCTAAAAACGATGAACAGCAGGAGAACAGTGTAACCTGAAAACCCATTTAGCACAGTTAGAAATAACAACGCAATACACTGTGTCATAAGAAAGTGAAGCACCAGGAATGGTTTGAGGAAATAAAACTTCACGGATTCAGAGCGTACGTAGTGTCACTGCAGTGATTACAAAATCGACTCAGATTATAAAAAAAAAAAAAAAAAATAGCTTGGCATAGTGGCCTTCCTACCAGTATATCGTTGCACCGCCTCTCCTCTGGTTGTATGCATTGATTTGGGAGGACGACGGTTCAATCCCGCGTCCGGCCATCCTGATTTAGGTTTTCCGTGATTTCCCTAAATCGCTCCAGGCAAATGGCGGGATGGTTCCTTTGAAAGGGCACGGCCGACTTCCTTCCCCGTCCTTCCCTAACCCAATGAGACCGATGACCTCGCTGTTTGGTCTCTTCCGCCAAACAACCCAACCCAACCCATTGATTCGGTTGGCCCACAACTGTTGCAACAGTTCTTTGACATTCTGAGTACAATCACTAGCACCCAGCTGACGGCCCTACCTGATTCTACTCATGTTCTTACTGGGGACATACCTGGGTATCTTGGTAGCCGCAGGAGTACCCGAACATTATAGCACTTTCCTGATGAAAAATGGCATGGCAATATTGTCGTACGAGAGATAACACACGAGGACGCAGGATCCCTGTGACGTACCGTTGTGCCGTCAGAGTTCCCTTAATCACTACCAGTTGTGACCTGAAGCCATACCCGATGGTTTCCCACGCCTTAACGTCTGGAGTAACTGCTGTGGCTCCAAAACACTGGAAGAATGAGACCTCTCCCCACGTCGTCGCCATACTCACCGACGACAGTCATCCAGGCTAGTGCGAAACACATCGCTGATCACAATTCTATGACATACATCGCCGGCCGCTGTGGGCGAGCGGTTCTAGGTGCTTCAGTCCAGAACCGCGCTGCTGCTACAGTCGCAGGTTCGAATAATGCCTCGGGCATGGATGTGTGTGATGTCCTTATGTTAGTTAGGTTTAAGTAGTTCTAAGTCTAGGGGACTGATGACCTCAGATGTTAAGTCCCTTAGTGCTTAGAGCCATTTGAACGATATGCCATACATCAACAGTCCATGCTTCCTGGTCACAGCACAACTCCAAACGCAACTACTTCTTTTGTTATGTCAACGGCAGCCGATGTATGATGTGTCAGTTCCATAGCTCGGATACTGCTAGATCCGACTTACGTTGCAGGATGACATACTATGTTGCAGGAAGTCCATTACTTGTTTCAGATGTTAGGTCCAGATGTGAAGGGATTTCAACATGTTTGGTGCACAGTACGGCGCTCCTCCCTTGTGGTCTGAAGTGATCGAACGGACTGAAGCGGTTCCAGACTGAAGCGCCTGGTACCGCTTGGCCACTCCGGCCGGCGTGTGTGTGTGTGTGTGGGGGGGGGGGGGGGGTAGGTGTGGGTGAGTTGGTCAGCACGGGGGTCGGTGGAAGTGTGTGGGTGTCTGGGTGTGTGGGTGGTATTTTTAAATTTTTTTTTAATTTTTATAACCTTTAATGGTAAGCTGGTTGGAATATTGCCCTTCCATTGTTGCTGTTTTGGTCATTGAATGAATTTTCATATTTCTGTAAAACCCTCTGTACTAATACTATTTATGGAGAGTGAGAATGCCATTTCTTTTGTTATTGTGGCACAGGTATGCCACGTCGTTTTATCTCAGTGTTGCAGTAATTTTCTTCAGGTAGAGATACTGTGTATTTGAAGTGCGTACAATGTCACTTCAGTGCCCTCATGTGTTCCTCGCAGGCATCCCAATATATTGCGAGTGGCAGGTAGTACCTTTGAATTCATTTAATCCTGAAGTGTAGCATCTTTCTTTTTCTCTATTTCGTCATTTTTTCACTTTCTTTTCTGACATGTTACTTATCTTCAAAAACATTTTAATTCAATATTTTGAAGATATTACTACACTACTGGCCATTAAAATTGCAACACCAAGAAGAAATATTGATGATAAACGGGTATTCATTGGACAAATATATTATACCAGAACTGACGTGTGATTACGTTTTCAAGCAATTTGGGTGCATAGATCCTGAGAAATCAGTACCCAGAACAACCACTTCTGGCCGTAATAACGGCCTTGATAGGCCTGGGCGTTGAGTCAAACAGAGCTTGGATGGCATGTACAACACGATATCACAGTTCATCAACAGTAGTGACTGGCGTATTGTGACAAGGCAGTTCCTCGGCCACCATTGACCAGACGTTTTCAATTGGTGAGAGATCTGGAGAATGTGCTGGCCAGGGCAGCAGTCGAACATTTTCTGTATCCAGAAAGGCCCGTACAGGACCTGCAACATGCGGTCGTGCATTATCCTGCTGAAATGTAGGGTTTCGTAGGGATCGAATGAGCCACAGTTCGTTGTTGAGTACACCATCGCAGGCGCTCCTGTCTGTGATGCAGCGTCAAAGGTAACCGCAGTCATGGTCTCCGAGCTGATAGTCCCTGCTGCTGCTGCAAACGTCGTCGAACTGTTCGTGCAGATGGTCGTTGCCTTGCAAACGTCCCCGTCTGTTGACTCAGAGATCGAGACGTGGCTGCACGATCCGTTGCAGCCATGCGGATAAGATGCCTGTCTTCTCGACTGCTAGTGATACGAGGCCGTTGGGATCCAGCACGGCGTTCCGTATTACCCTCCTGAACCTAGCGGTTCCATATTATGCTAACAGTCATTGGATCTCGACCAACGAGAGCAGCACTATCGCGATACGATAAACCGCAATTGCGATAGGCTACAATCCAACCTTTATCAAAGTCGGAAACGTGATGGTACGCATTTCTCCTCCTTACACGAGGCATCACAACAACATTTCACCAGGCAACGCAGGTCAGCTGCTGTTTGTGTATGAGAAATCGGTTGGAAACTTTCCTCATGTCAGCACGTTGTAGGTGTCGCCACCGGCGCCAACCTTGTGTGAATGCTCTGAAAGCTGATCATTTGCATATCACAGCATCTTCTTCCTGTGGGTTAAATTTCGCGTCTGTAGCACGTCATCTTCGTGGTGTAGCAATTTTAGTGGCCAGTAGCGTAATTTCTTTGTGTGGGTTGGATGTCGTGTGTTACTTTGCGCCAATTTCTTTTTCTGACATGGCATGAGTTTTCTGCTGTGTTCATTGAGCGTGACTCTGTGTGGATGGTCCTTATTTTTTCTGGATCCTGTTTGTACATTCTTTTTGAGGGTTTACTGTAGTTATTGTACTACATTACTGTCGGATTCAGTGTTCTCTGCTCTTCGACTACATATCTTTGTGTTGTCCCTATGGTGCTCCCACATACTCGTGCTCCGACATACCCAGACGTCATTGCAAAGGAGGGGAGGAAGCGGATGGATGAGCCATGCGATCATGTGTCTCTAAAAGAAGCTTTTTAATAGAAGAGTTTCATTTTAGTCTGTTTTAATTTCCAAACGTCACTCCTAACTTTCGGAGAATAACAAAGCATAAAAGCCGCTCGGGGTACCCGTGAGGTCTGATGCGTCCTGTCGCGGTTCGCCTGGGTTCCACGGTCGGGGGTTCGAGTCCTCCCTCGGGCATGGGTGTGTGTGTCGTCCTTAGCGTGAGTTAGTTTAAGTTAGATTAAGTAGTGTGTGAGCTTAGGGACCGATGACCTCAGCAGTTTGGTCCCGTAAGATCTTACCACAAATTTCCAATTTCCAAAGCATAAAACTGGTAGTGAACAATTGTTTACCACTATACTAAAATAATTTACACATTGTATAGCTATTATTATAAAGCTGTTGGCATCCGCTTCAGCTTAAAAGTGATGTTTACCCAAGATATATTTGGAGGTTAGGGGAGAGAGGCAATGCCGCGCGTAATGGCCTCACGGTTAGAGGCACCATGTCACGGATTGCGCGGCCCCTCCCGCCGGAAGTTCGAGTCCTCGCTCGGGCATGGGTGTGTATTGTTCCTAGCATAAGTTAGTTTAAGTAGTGTGTAAGTCTGGGGACCGATGACCTCAACAGTTTGGTCCCTTAGAAATTCACACGCACAGAGGGGCAGTGACGAACTGAAAGCCCTTACTCCCCGCAAAAAAAGAAAGGTGGGTCCGCGCCGACACACAGCACACTAAAAATTTCGCATATCAATAATTAGCTGAATATTACGAACTAAAGAACAATGTAAGTAAATCCCTAAGTGGAAGGAACACTTGTCTTACTAACTACACCGAGCGAGGTGGCGCAGTGATTAGCACACTGTACTCGCATTCGGGAGGACGACGGTTCAATCCCGTCTCCAGCCATCCTGATTTAGGTTTTCCGTGATTTCCCTAAATAGTTTCAGGCAAATGCCGGGATGGTTCCTTTGAAAGGGCACGGCCGATTTTCTTCCCCATACTTCCCTAACCCGAGCTTGTGCTCCGTCTCTAATGACCTCGTTGTCGACGGGACGTTAAGAAACACTAACCTACTAACTACAAAACTCATATCCTTTAGAGTGGAAGAAGTTACTAGGCGGCGTTATTCCTGCCTCATTTGTGATATTATGTTAATAATTTTAATACCGAAGAATGTGATACACTTCAAGATCATTTGACATTGTTCGTTGTTTGCTGTATGTCCCGCCCTCCCTCCCCCCCACCCCCACACTTCTGCGCGATGCTGTTTCAGTTCTGATGACCAGCAATGTATTTCCGGAAGGCGAGCTGGGGGAGTAGCGTGCGGATTCCAGTGACCAGTGCTGCGTCTGCCGTTTCCAGCTGCCCTGCAGTCCCTGCCAGCTTCGGGCGACTCAGCAGACGCCGACAAATGGTTCAAATGGCTCTAAGCGCTATGGGACTCAACATCTGATGTCATCAGTCCCCTAGAACTTAGAACTACTTAAACCTAACTAACCTAAGGACATCACACACATCCATGCCCGAGGCAGGATTCGAACCTGCGACCGTAGCAGCAGCGCGGTTCCGGACTGAACCGCCTAGAACCGCTCGGCCACAACGGCCGGCTGGGTTGAAGCAACTAGAACCGCTCGGCCAAAACGGCCGGCACACGCCGACTACAGCGTAACATACCAACAGCTGTTTGCTGGTGTTCTCTCTGCGTGCCTTATACGGCCGTACACGTCAGCTGCCGCAGGAGGTCGCTGGAGGTCCTGCGCCGTCTACAACGCGAACTTCTAGTGTTTTAAGACCTAAATTATCAGCTGGATTAGTAACTGAGAATTTGATTGTTAACCACTACCATAAAAACTATCTAGTTAGGGAACTATTATTTATTTCTGTGACTAATGACGGAGAAAATATTAAGCTGTAAAAAAGCCTTAGTTCCGCGTCTGCGTTTAAAAACGCGGACACTGGAGCAAACTAATTGGCGAAAACTGGCGGAGGTGGCAAATCTTGCTGGTTGCGGGAGTCCAACCTTACAGTCGCGTCGCTCGGCTGAGATGGTCCTGAAACGATGACCTGCAGAACAACACGTGCAGTCCGATACACTAATTCGTTAGAAGATATGGTACTAAAAAGTGCCAGTATGGAGGCCAAAATGGTACAAGTAGTCGATGACATCTTGAGGGAATTGTAAGAAGAACTCAAAAAGAAAAAAGTTTCGACTACAACAGGAGCATCTTTTACAAGCAAGACATGGTCCTTGGCAATGGGCAAGGCGAAATTGTATGACCAAAACGAACAGCTTCAAATTGACATCCACGGACTGCGCAGGGACCTAGCAGTTCAAATGGTTCTGAGCACTATGGGACTCAGATTCTGACGTCATCAGTCCCCTAGAACTTAGAACTAGTTAAACCTATCTAATCTAAGGACATCACACACATCCATGCCCGAGGCAGGATTGGAACCTGCGACCGTAGCGGTCGCGTGGTTCCAGACTGCAGCGCCTAGAACCGCTCGGCCACTCCGGCCGGCGGTCTTAGCAGTAGCGAGCAAACCTAACGCCCTAGAAAAAATAAAATGTGTGGGAAACTAAACTGCCGAACTAAAGTCAAAAGACGAAGGACCGAAAAATGACTGCAAAACTACTACAATGTCATTTGCCGCAGAAGCACCATCAGACCAGAACGTAATGCCAAAGGATAATACAGAAGAAAGTATCCGTAGTGCAAAGGTAAAACAAACAAGTGTTCTATTTTTCAAGTCAGACATAAATAAAGATGCCACGACTATTACAAAACTATAAATCCGGGGCAGGACAAGATAAAGATGAAGGCGATCAGAACAACAGGAAGCACGGTGATTCTGGAAACAGAAACTTTGGCAGACAAAAAGAAGATTATTGCCAAAACTGCGCAATTAAAACACATTCGATACGATGAGCCACGAAACCTATGGCCACTAATAACAATAAATCAGATTCCTGCATCACTAACTGACGATATTCATGAAATAAACCTCAGTGAGCATATTACAAGAGCAGAATTTCCGGAGGAAGTCAAATCAGATTCAAGACAAGTTCTAGAGGCAAAATAACTGTGAACAATACACTTGAGGTTACACCAAGGGTCAGATTTTTGCTTTTACGACAGAGCGTACATACAATTTGAGTCATTACGCGTCACGGACTTTGTGTCAGTTCAAAGAGTTTTAAATGTTTGGGATATGGCCAGCCGACCAAACGTTGTGACAGAGAGCCAGTTTGCAGAAGATGTACTAAACCAGGCCATAAGAAATACGAATGTCGTACGGGAAAAGTTGTGGGCTGCACTCCTAGCAAATACAAAAATACAACATGCGATAAGGCCAGGGGTCCAGACTATCCGACCTATAAAGAAATATATAAAGGGCGGATAGAACGTACTGAATATGATGCCTCCAATAATGCCTGCCAAGCAGTACAGCAACGATAGGAAACTACACTCATCCGCTACAAATATCAACAGCAATTACCTTAAGTACAATCAAAGTAAGAAGAACACACAATCACACATCTCTATCCACGCGAACAAGAGCCTGGAGGCGAGCAGTGGCGTGGATAAAACAGCTAGGGTTACTAGAAAATGACACGAAATTACCATATCTTCTTACATGTGAGTTTATTAAGAATAAATAATTAAATATTACTGATTTCATAGATGATGGATGCCTGCAAGGTGTCATGGACTACGCTATAGCAAGGCACGAAAACATGGAATTTTTGAATGGGCAACGTCCCCAGCATCCGTGTTTGTGAGAGTAGAAGAACTAGAAGAGGTAGTAATTAGATACGAGCGAGAAATGCGAAACACATAATACATCACAGAGAACCCTGATCACAAACATAGTCATCCAAGCACCGATAAAACGAATACACAAGAAACGGCACAGTACTCAAAGAAACTAGAACAGCATAGACAAAATCCATCAACTGAAGATAACAAGGCCAATTGTGTCGAGATAACGATAACAACTCTACAACAATACAACACAAGCAAATGTGAAAAAAATATGAAACCTGTACGTTTCACGCATGAAGGGAACACATATAACACTGTTAACAGAGAAACAAAAAGAAAAATGGGGATGGGAGGTACTGACAAAGAAGACAACTAACACGTAAATGATAAAGAACGAGCGCTTGCAAATACGATCATAAGGGACGAAACAAGGACAATACTGGCAGAAAATGCACAACTCATCTCATCAAAACAAATCACCACACAAAATAAGACAACACAAAACAAAAAAGATACAAAACTAAAAGAAACGGCCAAAAATTTAAGGGACAACCTAAAAAACAAACAATAGAATACAGTAAAATAGAAAATAATGTGCAACTTAGTAGACAAGAATATAGAGAAATATTCCCGGTAGCACTTAGACTAATAACGAGATTAAATCATGAAGATAGAGAGCTGGCCGGTGTGACCGAGCGGTTAGAGGCGCTTCAGTCTGGGACCTCGCGTCCACTACGGTAGCAGGTTCGAATCCTACCTCGAGCATGGACGTGTGTGATGCCCTTAGGTTAGTTGGGTTTAAGTAGTTCTAAGTTCTAGGGGACTGATGACCTCAGATGTTGAGTCCCATAGTGCTCAGAGCCATTTGAACCACTTTTCTGAAGACGGAGACAATATATGTTACCCGACGACAGATCAAACTAGCCGAATGAGCCTAGGATCTGAAAATATACCGACATACAAAAAAAGGACTCCTGCAGGTACCGTAGACTACCGTAAGTATGCATAGAGTACGGTAGTCTTCGTAGTATCTTTGGTCAGTTAATATCGCACGTGTATGTTAGGTGTGTTGCACATAACGATCGCTTTCTTTACGCATGCGGTGAACGTCTTGCTGAATTCCCCTAAAATCCGGAAGCGATGAACCGTCCAGAAAAAGGGGCCGCGTAGTCTACGGAACATTCTCGTTCTACATAGATATCCTTCTGTCTCTTACTTAAAAATAAACAGTATTTTAGCAAAAATTGAACTTGTCTATGTTTAATTTAATTTTTATTCGAAACTTGTTGATTATCAAGTGAAACAGAGGGATGTTGTAGTAAAAACAAAGAAAACAGTGTAGATTTATCATATAGCGTTAGAAAATGCAATTTCCTCAACAAAATGGTAAAATAAAAAGAAATCTCTAAACAATAATATATGAAATATGGCTTCAGTTCTTCATTGGCTTTACATAAATCACGTTACTAGTATTCATAAACTACATTCATATTTATCAATGATAACAGGAAACTCTTGTCTTTAATTTTGATGAAGAACGTTCTACGGAGCAGAAAACAACGACTTTCTCTCATATATAATGTGTAAGTGCAAGTAAAATGTACTTGCATCAAAAGTAATTGCTTTGGTTCCATAAAGGCGCAGAAGTTACGTGATCAACTAATTTTTGTTACTTATAAAATGCAATTTATGTTCTGTAAAGATACAAAATAGAGATAGGACTAAGTGTGAATGATGTGCGGCTACAATTATGAGCAAAACAAGCAAAGAAGAGGAATCGTTGTCTCTCAGATTTTCTCTTATACATTCATATAAGTTCATATAAGTTTCTTTCCCTAGCAAAGCTACCAATTTTATCGGATATCCTACCATTTACTATGTCATTTATTTAGTGTACCAAAACTACTGAACCATTGATCCGGTAAAGCACAACTCTAGTACTAACTGGTTCTGCTCGTACGAACCAAGCATCACAGGAGCTTTTTACCAAAGTCACCTAACAAGGTTACTGTCAAGACGAATCATTGCGGGAAGCTGTTGGACTATGAAATTCCCTCCCCCCCCCCCCCCCACAACATTCCATGAAATTCCCCCCCCCCCCCCAACATTCCTCGACGGTATTATCGTGACTTAGCACCAAGTGACTTTTTCCACTTTCCTTGTGTGAAGAAAACATTGGTGGCTAGCATTTCCAAACTGACGAACAGGTGATTTTCGAGGTGGAACGTTTTCTGAAATGTCAAAATACAGACTTTTACAACAGAAGTCTCCGCCGCCACTTTGTAGTGCCATTGCCATTAATCTGTATATTTTAAAATTTTTTGTTCCGTAATAATTTTGAAAAATTAAGCAAATACTATAATGAGAGTAGGCGTTTGTTAAGTGTAGTTTATCTGTTTAAAATAACCTCTTTGACGTAGGTGCAATAAATGTATTAAAACATATTTTGTAAATAACTCCGTTCTGTGGTAGAATGGAAAAGGTGGTGGGGCGCGCGAGTGAGAATTGGCGCGCAAGTGGCTTACATTGTCGGTAGCTGCCCTGAAAGTGGTGAACAAGCATAGCGTTGGTCAAGCACTAGAGGCTCCGAATTTACCTGCGAGACTGGGTTTTTGGCCTCGGACATGTTCTACATGTATGGCGCAGTACGGCAATAAATTAATAGCTCAGAAATTTGTAATTTTTTCCTCGCCACCAAGAGGAAGACAGAGCTATGTACATCAAGAGCCGTGCCTGCGCAGAGTTACTACGCAGCACCGCCTCACGGCACCTTTGACATAAGTAACAGGCAAAGTACTTTGTTTAGAAGTGTATCACAGTATGAACCATCCATCTTCAATCAGTGGAATATAAGTGTTAAATGTACCTTTGTGTTTAACCGTGATTTTCCTATGTCATTTATCTCAGTAGGGTCCTTACCTAAACGAATTTATTCCGAATATCGTGTTGTTTATTGAAGCTTGAATAATAGTAAATTACTGGCAAGAGTACTGTTTTGGTAGTAAATTCTGAAAATCATTATTAAATACTAAAGTTTGCACGTATCAGTTTAAGGGCCACCGCTTTGCGTGACCATGAAGATAAGTTTTCAATAGTATTTCTGAAAGTAAAGTAACATAATTGTTTAACTGCAACAATCTTAACAGTAATTGTTCGTGTTGCTTCTCCATGTCAAAGAAAGCCAGACAAATATTGGGGTTAGTAAAACAGTCCTAAGGAAATGAAATTTGGTCGTGTTAAATAATAGTTTTGGTCATATGAATGATAGCTATAAGTTTAATATTTTTTTGTATCATTGTTGAAACATATGGATATCCTTTTTAAATAATTACTGAAGTATAGTGATAAATTCCATAAGTAACAGAAAGTTGGATTAATAATATTTATTGCCAATTGACTGTAGTAAATGGAAGTAGTTATTTATTCAGTGTCGAAAATTGACTTCATCTTTTTGTATAGACATTGTGCCCGATTTGGGCTGGCGGCCGTTTTATTAAGCGAAACAGTTTATTGTTATAACAGGCTTTGTCTGATAAAAGGTTTCCAAAAGTAATTATTCTCACTGCTTTTCCTCCAAACTGTGTGATTCGGAGAAAAATAGTTCGATACTTTACCATTGGGTTGAGCACGGTTAAAATCTCTCTCCGAGAGTCGATGGTTTGGAATGTTAGTGCTGCGTAATTTTGTGGTGGTGTTCCGACCGCTACTTACTACACAGTTCTGACATTCAGAATCGCGGGTCTTCCGTCTTCACGGTGGTCGAACTTCAACGTTCTGGTACCGTATTAACGAGAACGCGAAAGTACCGTTGGAATCTTTCTTTGGGAAGTTTTATTGAACTGAACGGGAAGTTTCACGGTTATATCTCGCCTTTCTGAGATGAAGTAAGCAGACCAGGAACTGTTACTCATAACGAGTACAGGGACACTGGCTTCTTGCTAGCATTGAGTGTTCCGCTTAGTTGTACATGATACGGGCTGCGGCAGAGCCCCCTACCGCCCATATCCTGCCCCGGGGCAGGCCGGAGGGAGTCCCCGGGCTCCTATTTGTCCGCGTCGTGTTGCGGCGCGTACGTCAGCGGCGCCCGCTGACAGCTTGACGTGCCTGCAAACAGTCGGGGGCTTCCCTGCTGCTCCCACGGCACCGTCTTCAGTCATCGATGTGTGCGCCTGCCTGTCTGCCCGCGTTGTGCCATCCTGTGGCGGATGCCCTCAGGCGTGACACGTACGAATGGTGCATCCGCTTCTGTATCAACAAGACTCATATCAAGAACACAACTCTTGTCCACGCAGCACTTTGATCCGAAATACAGTGCGTGGTAGTTCTCACTCTGTCCCTCTGCCATTCACCTGTCAAGCTACGACTGTCTGTATGCCTCCGAATACAATCTCAACAAAATCCTTCTGGGTGTATTGGCGCACCTTATAAAATACCAAAATGCCGAAATACTATAATCTCCGTCGTTTCGTTGTTGTTGGCCTCCGTCAGGGCGTAGATTAATCCTTACTCTACGTCTTGAAGGAGACGGCAGCAACAAGCTGAAACGTTGGACACTTTATTATTTTGTAAGATGACGCCACTGTACACTTAGAAGGACTATAATGAGCTTCACACCAGTTGCTGAAGCCGAATACCATTTTATGTGCATTCTTTTAGACCTAGCGCGGCAAACTCGAGGGTCCAGCCATGAGGTCGCCATATCGATGTCTGTCTGTGCGTGCCAGCGTGTGTGTGTGTGTGTGTGTGAGAGAGAGAGAGAGAGAGAGAGAGAGAGAGAGAGAGAGAGCTTTGTGTCCTCGCAGGTCTTAAAATATGTAGTATAAGTGGATGGTCGGTATTCACTAATCACTGTATGAGTCCCACATTTTATTCTGTCGTTGCTTCCGTACACTTAGCAGACGGTACTTATATTCAGTCTCTGAAGTTATCGTCCAGTACCGCTAACAATACTGCTACCAGCTGAAAAAAAAAAACAGTGCGTTTGTTAATTATTGTGCCATATTGTACTTGATGTGTATTAACAGGAAAGTAAGGAGATCAAGGGGAAACGTTTATTTACGTTAGACTTATTAATTACTCATTAATTACTGTATTTACTTATTGTGCTGAATGTTCAAAACTGTTCAAATGGCTCTGAGCACTATGGACTTAGCATCTGAGGTCATCAGTCCGCTAGAACTTAGAACTACGTAAACCTAACTAAAGACATCACACACATCCATGCCCAAGGCAGGATTCGAACCAGCGACGTAGCATGCTGAATGTTACTCTTAGAGAAAAATAGCAATGTTCATTATAAGTATGTGGTATTTAATGTCACCTAACAATTATGTCAGTTTTTTTTGCATTCTGCATTTATCTATCCAAACCAAGTGGTAGAAATTATAAAACTGCTGATAACCATGGAAATTTCCTCGGAAAGGGGACATATTTTTTTAGCTACTGTACATTAATAAATAGCATTTCCTTGAAAATTAAAAACCTTAAAGCACTTTCGTCAATGTAAGAAAACAGTAATTTACCATAGTTCTTGTCCCTGTATTATCAAAATAAACTGGCATTTCTATGAAAATGTTCTTTCTATGGAAATTTTTGTTTGGCCCACACGACCTTAATTCTTTACAGACAAACTAATCGCATAACCCTCGCAGTCTCTGTGTTACAGAAGGTACATCACGGGGTACTTCAGTAGGACCACTGTCTATTCCTTTACCCATATTTGCACAGTCCTGTCTAGTACTTCCTTCACTGAACTCTGTGTCAGTGAAGTTGTAAGCTCTAGAATTCCGTTTTTCCCGTCGTTCTTTTTCAAAGACTTCGTGAGATGACCATCACTACTTTTCCGCCGACTCCTATTTGAACTTCCTGTCCTCGTAGTATTGTCGTACATAATAATTCAAACCGTTAATCAATAGCACTCCTCTTAATTTGTTAGGTCTCACCCAAAAGGCCCACTTGATAAGTTTTACAAAAGTATTTTCGATTCGTTATGCGATCTTCGCATATCAAAGTTTTCTACTCACGCTCATGACTCGTGTTCAATACACGATCGAGTTCATGAAGTATCGTATTACTCTTTTAAAAGCATCATTCAAGTGAATGGTTTCATGCCTTGTCCCCATTCCCTTTCCAAGTATTAACACAAACATTTCATTTCTGCACTACACAGTACGCTTCTAATTTCGCGTGTTATCTGCCCATTCACCTTCAAATTTTCTTCTGCATCACCTCACTGCAGATAACTTTGATTTCTTCTCCTCCATTTTCCTGGAGTGTATACCTTAAATCCATTCTCTGTTGTGCTGCAGACAAACATTCTTATTCCTCTGTTGTCTGCACACATTTTTTATCACTGGAAGTCGTTTCGATGTTTTTAGATATTTAATCAATGACGCAAACATACGGTTGTATTATAGCGAATTCCCTGTAATCTCATCTATCTTATCAATCGACATCGTTTCTGAAGAAAAAAGACTAAGCTTCTTTGATTGGAGCTCAATTTTTGACAAAAGTTTCCGTTTTGTCCTAGGAATCTTAATGTGATTCTAGTTTGAATTCTTTCTGAATATAATTACGTCGCTCATATGTGGCGGGAATGGCATTAATTACCACCCAGTACTGCAGATTTATTTTACAACATTTTGTAGTACATGTTCAGCGTATAATTACGTCTGTCAAGTGTTGCGTTAAGGGCTAAAAGGGTTCTTCTGTTGGCCATAATCAGGGTCTGTGGAAGATAATACACAGGCAGCTAACTTACACGCACTTGTGTGGCAACGACACAGATGTCAAACTGTCGTGTACCTTGTATGTTCTGTAAATATTCACTTGCAGTCCATACTCCACCGGTGTTTTCTCACTGTTTAATGCAGGGATAATTTTGGAATAAAAACTTAGTCGTGTGTGGGTATTTCATTTCGTGGGAATTTCTCTATGATGCATGAAGAACTGGTCGCCTGTTTCTTCTACAGAAACAGGCCAACTCGTCTTTCCACCGTTTCTGTCACTACTAACTCGTACGCGAAAATTTCTCTGGCATGCTTTCGCCCTGCTGCTCTTCAATAACCGAAGGAGACGAAACTGGACTAGGCCTTCCTTCATCCGATATTGCCAAAGGTTTAGGTTGGCTTTTTCAGAAATAGACATTGAGCCTCACGGGAACTTCTTTTTTTCAATCTATAAAAACAAGAGTTGAACATCACTTTGTACAGCCAATCTGGATTGTGGTCAGATGAAAAATCTTGACGACAGCCTTGCTTTACTAATATAAGACAGTGTCAAAAACGATACAGAAAGCTGCAGAGTGGCCGCACGGTTTGAGGCGCCACGTCACGATTGGGTGGGTGCTCCCGCCGGAGGTTCGGGTCCTCCCTCAGGCATGTGTGTGTATGTGTGTGTGTGTGTGTGTTGTTCTTAGCATAAGTTAGTTGAAGTAGTATTTAAGTCTAGGGGCCCAAGACCTCAGCAGTTTGGTTCCTTAGGAATTCACACACATTTGAACATTTGAGTGGTACAGAACACATTTCAGGAAAGGAGTCCTAAGGGCATTTTGGAGTAAGTCAGGTGGCGAGCAAGATAAAACTCTGGAAAGGATCCAGTTCTCGGAACAGAATCGTTTCAGAAAAGAGCAAAGTGTATTTTTTAGTGATTTTAGGACAGAGATTATTGAAAACTCAGGGAGACGACATCTACTCTAATCAAAGGCAAAAAAAAGAATGGCTCTCAGCACTATGGTACTTAACTTCTCAGGTCATCAGTCCCCTAGAACTTAGAACTACTTAAACCTAACTAACCTAAGGTCATCACACACATCCATGCCCGAGGGAAGATTCGAACCTGCGACCGTAGCGGTCGCGCTGTTCCAGACTGTAGCGCCCAGAACCACTCGGCCACCCCAGCCGGCTAATCAAAAGCATGATACAGTTGAACTCTTTAGTTGTTAAGAAGAAGGAGTGAAAACGAACAAACATCTCGTCATGAAATCACGACTTAAATTACTAACTACGATAAGTTGATCAGTGAACTACTGGTAGGCAAAGTTACTCGTTGGGGTTCGTAACTAGCTCATAGTCATATATATGAGAGTTTTTGAACTTTGATTCGATTAACACATCAATTACTGTGATTGTTTTTCTGACTTCAGAAACGAAGATGTAACGGAGAATCCGCTGCCGAATCTGGGGAACTGGATCCGAACACGACTCTGAACTTCTACCTCTCGAAGGACCTAATATGCTGAAGTTGCGTGTTACGCTCACCATTATCGACGATGCGAAATGTGCAGATCAGTGACTTCATGTTTGGCTGCCATTAAGTACATCACGTGAGCCGCTCTGCCGAGCACTCGACCATTGGACGTATTCTGCTAGTCGAAAAAAAGTCCAAGTTGAAAGTGAAGTCTGCAGAGTACCAGTGCGTTCAGTGTCAAGTTCAGAGACGAAGTCCTCATTTCTGGACAATAAAGAAAGTGACTGCACCCTTCTCGACAACCAATGCTCTGTAACTTATTCTCGTCCGCCAATGGCGTAGTTGTTTCCTTATTTAAAAAAAAAAAAAACTCCCTTCTAAACTTTAAAAAGCTAATAATCTCGATTTCCTCCCCACTTTTCTAAGAAAAGGACGTCACGCTACATGTTAACATCCTCCTAAAGTCACATGAATTCCATCAGTCGATGTCATCTCAAGCAGCAACTTCCCTCGCACCACAGCCCCCAGGAGAGGCTGAAAATAGTGCTCGAGGCTAGCCGCCAGCTTTTCGGTTTCTTCTGAGCCTTTAGTAAGTCGAAGCTGTTTTTCCATGTTTTTTTGGCAGCCAGGAGAAGTTTCTCAGCTGAATGCACTGGCATTGCCAAGATGCCTGCCAGATGGCAGCAGAACAGCGTCATCCAGAACAAATGTTTTCATCTCACCATTATAAGAGGATATCTGCGATAAACTTCACAATAGGCCAGGTGCCTGAGGCGACTTTCCCCACGACGATACGAGGGCAGCTTCTATGTGTCCATTCCCTTCTAACAGTTCTGCGAAGGCCGAATTCTCTTGGCCTACAGGAGGCGGTTCAGCGTGCTACACTTGTAAAGCGCTACTCTGCTCCAGGCTCACCCAGAAAGCATTTGAATTCGCCAGTACCAGATTTAATTAAAGAATGTTATAAAAAAGAAATAAAATCAGCGCATACAACCACTGTAATCTTATTAATCCATCTAAACTTTTCTATTATCAGACCCTGTCTAGCTCATACAATCAGACCCTGTCTAGGGCAAATCATGTGTGGTTGAATCATTTTACCAAATATTAATGTAAAGCAAGTTTCTTGTGCTGGTCATCTTATCAGTAGAACTACGTAAATTACAGCAATTCAAAAGAAAGACGTCTTTTGCATGCTTCACATTAAGTTCTTTTATTTATCTTGTACACTCACAGGCGTTTCGCCTTCGTTACAAGGCATCTTCAGTGCGTGTCTTAAAATTGTGTGTGTGTGTGTGTGTGTGTGTGAGAGAGAGAGAGAGAGAGAGAGAGAGAGAGAGAGAGAGTAAATGTGCGTAACCGAAACAGTCTTGTAATATTTCACGACACTCACTCAAAATGTCTTGTAACTAAGGCGAGAAGTGTCTGGGTGTACAATATAAATAAAAAAATTAACGTGCAGCAGCCAAAGACGCTCACTTTTCAATAGCATCTCAATCACATTGTTTAAAATCCAATCTGTGGTTGAAACCGGTAAGTACCTGAAACTTGGAAAGTGCATACTTAGGAAGTGAAAGAAGTCTTATTAAGATACTGCTTACTCCATGCTTGTCGCCCTCTTCTGGAGTGTGGCTGTACGGTGTGGGATCCGCATCAGATGAGACTGAAAGATGTCAACGAAAAAGTCCAAAGAAAAGCAGTTTTTCTGTATTATCACGAATAGAGGAGAGAGTCCTTCGCACAGAATACATGAATTGGGGTGGCAATCATTAAACCAAACGCGTTTTTCAATGCGGTAGGATCTTCTCTTGAAAGTGCCATCACGGATTTTCTCCCCCGATTGTGAAAATATTTTGTTGGCAGCCACTTACATAGGGAGAAATTATCATCATAATAAAATAGGAGAAATCGTAACTGGTACAGAAAGATATGCGTACTCGTTTTTCCCTCGGCCGCCGTTCGTGAGTGGAATGGTAGAGAAATAGCATGAAGGTGGTTCGATGAACTCTCTGCTAGGCGCCTATCTGGGAATTGCAGAATAAGTGGCCAAATGTCGATGTATATGTGAGCTCGCAAGATACCGTGACCTTGGATTTAATATCCTGAAACATCCCCCTTTAAATGAAAACTGGTCCATATGTGAACAACAACACGATCTAACTAACTTTTTCCTTGTATGCTGCCGTGACCGGGAGCGTTCACATAGTGGAACGGAATAACGCAAATGGGATTTAACATATGCTAAATCAACTTCATAACACTAGCTTTGCAGCAAATAACGCAACTATCTGTTAAGAGAGTCACTCCTTGTCGGAGTAATGCGTGCAGTGCAGAAGGACTTGTACATTACGTGACAGCATCTAATAAACTGAAATGAGCTAATGTGATTGCTAAATAATCTGATGCAAACATGTGACATCGCGTCCCAGTGTAGCACGCACTGAACTTTTCAGCTGAAAATTGAAAATAACGTATAATAATAAAATCATTCTCTCAGCTGAAAGCAGTTCGTTCACTCTCTCTCTCTCGCTTTTTAATATTATGAAAGTGAATGTAATTTTCTCGCGAATACTTTCTGAAGTGATCCTAAGTGAAGATTTCAATAAAGATTAGATGAGTGGAAACTTACTGTTCAGAGTTGCGTATATTGTTGGAGGACTGTTAGACATAGAGGAAAAACGACTTACACACTGAAGTGGGTACATGTTAATGCGCCAATGAACACGAAATCTGTACCTGCACCACTAACACCCGGCAGACATCTAACCACTTCATTGGTTTAGTTGTTTTTTCTCTACGTCTAACAATCTTCCCTCAAGCACATCACACAATTTAGTACCTGATGTTTCGTTAACAGTCGTAACTGTGCCAAGAAGTGGACTATGCGTTACAGTACACACTAACTTGTCTGCATCCACGCCTCCACTCCTGACCTGCTGCGCTGGGTAAAATCGATGTTAATGACTATCTTGTACCACGCGTACCTGCAGGTACTAACGGATCTAAAAACATATTAGTCATAATAGCTATAATTATTAGCTTGCAAATCGAGTAAACACTGGCTTAATGTTGTTCAATACACTGTCCCTAGTCATCAATAGAGGTATCTGCACATCGTGTATGTTTGGATGAAAATGAATACAAAGACTCATAATTTACACACCAGTTCCCCAGTTCCCTAAAAAAGACCACGTGACCGCATGACCACATGTTTATAAAAGGCTAAAAATAATCATGTACTCAAATTAACGCCCATAATATATTGCGCAAAAGATTTGGGGAACATGACTGAGCAAAATTTGAGGACTGGGTATGTTAACAAATTATACCTTATATCTTTCAGAAGTTAAGTACACAACAAAACATCATTACGTCCTTGATGGTGAACATAAAAAGAACTGAAATGTGTAACAAGTATAGAAAACAAAGTGGAAACAATCATTTATCCCGTCACCCTGGGTGCTTTTCATTGGACATGGGAGCTTCAATAAGTTGTATGTCCTCAGTGAGCACGTGGCATGCTCGGTATACGTTTGCGGAGGTCACCCTGTGGCACCTGTTTCCATTCTTCAATGAGAGCCCATTAGAGTTTTTGGAGAGACTGTGGTTGCTCTGGACGAGCACGTACTCATCTGTCATGCATGTTGTAAGTAGGCTGTTTATGTTTTCTTTATGTAAGTAGGCTGTTTATGTTTTCTCTATGTAAGTAGGCTGTTTATAGGCTGTTTATGTTTTCTCTATGTAAGTAGGCTGTTTATGTCTTCTCTATGTAAGTAGGCTGTTTATGTTTTCTCTATGTAAGTAGGCTGTTTAGGTTTTTTTATTGGTAACGCCACCTCTGTATGAAAATCACTGGCTGTGCTGTGGGCAGTCTGTGTCTGCTTTGCATTGTTGTAATACTCGCCATTGTAGTGTTAGGCAGCTGGCTGTGAACAGCGTGTAGCGTTGCGCAGTTGGAGGTGAGCCGCCAGCAGTGGTGGATGTGGGGAGAGAGATGGCGGAGGTTTCTAATTTGTCATGAACTGATATATATATTATGACTTGTGATGATATCAAGGTAAATACATTGTTTGTTCTCTATTAATGTCTTTCATTTGCTAACTATCCCTATCAGTAGTTAGTGCCTTCCATAGTTTGAATCTTTTATTTAGCTGGCAGTAGTGGCGCTCGCTGTATTGCAGTAGCTTGAGCAGCGAAGATTTTTGTGAGGTAAGTGATTTGTGAAAGGTACAGTTTAATGTTTGTCAGGGCCATTCTTTAGTAGGGAATTTTGAAAGTCAGATTGCGTTGCGCTAAAAATATTGTGTGTCAGTTTAAGCACAGTCCTGTATAATTGTTGAAAGGGGACGTTTCATATGTCGACCCTTAGCCTAGGATACCTCACTGGAATCTTCTGATTTTTTTTCTTGTAGTTTGTGTAATTAGTGTAGATTTTGTTTATTGCTAGCGCGTAATTATAGAGAGAATTTCCTTTGTAGTTGCAGTCTTTCATTGTTGTATAGTAAAACAGTTGTGGCAGGCATGTAGATTTGCACCAAGTATTTCGCAGCTGCAATTAACTAGATATTATTTTCAGTGCTATGTTAATGTGTTCTCTTATTTTTGATCTTCAAATTGTGTTTTTCTGTGTTGTCGTGTGAAATACTGTGACAATAATGGCGTGTGAAAAACGTAATACTAGGCTCCAAAGTAAACTGAGAAATGACAGTGAAAATGAAAGCAGTGTGTTAGCGCCACCGAGTAATGAATTAACTGATGTTCAAAGTAGTAATTTGGTAATCGTGCATAGGGAAATGGAGCGGGCGGCAAACAATGGCGTGGACAGTGAAACAATTAGTGAAGAGGGAAGCATTATCGATCGATCGGTCGGCAACAGCTCGCCTCAGGAATCCGAAATGACAGGACACAACTTTGCAAATACTGTAGATTCAGGTTTTGCGTCCTCACCGTTTTCCCAAATGAGTCAAGACACGTTTTCCGCTTGTCAAAATGTGAATGTTGCCGGTGCAAATTCACTGCCGAAAAGCACTGAGGAACATGTTTCAGACACCAGTGCATTGTTATTACAGTTAATGCAACAAATGGGACAAAAGCTACAAAAGTTAGACACAATGGAACAAAATCAGAGACAAACACAGCAAAAGCTTCAAAAGTTAGACACACTGGAACAAAATCAGAGACAAACACAGCAACAGTTAGACGCAATGGGACAAAATCTTCAAAAGTTAGACTCATTGGAACAAACTCTTGAACAAACGCGTGAAGATTTAACTACTGAGTTACATAACATTGAATCGAAATGTCAAAAAGTCTGTAATGACGTAAAAACTCAAATTTGTGAGCATTTCCAACCTATTTTTTCGCGTCATGAAAATGCATTACAGAATCACGAAGCAGCCATAAAAGAACTGCAAACTATTGTTCATGAAAATCACAACACCTTGCAAGCTAAAATTGACGCAGTTGCATCTACCGATTCGGTTACGCAACTTGCAAAAAGTCAAGAAAACTTAAAAGACACAGTAGATTCGATTTCAACACAAATGGACACTCTGAAACTTGGTTCAGAAAAACACACCGAGGAAATGTGTTCATTATCAGAGAAAGTAGTTGAACTTTCGGATCAGCTAAATAATTTATCTGCGAAGGTAGATGATAATCTGAATGACGCAAAACCGGTAGTCTTTAATGACACAGAACAGAACGCACAAATTAGGAAACTGAAACAAAATCTGAATCAAATTGATACGCAACACCAAAGAGAAATCCGGGAAGTACAAGATCAGCTGACACAGGTAATACAAGAATTACGTATTTCAGAAGACACTCGCGCTCCAACACGGGAAGAGGGACTTAGAAACACGGAAAAGCCGCAAAATAATAACACAGGGCATTTCGGAAGTTATGAAAGAAATTGGCAATGTGCACCGAATTTTGAGATGGAACGGCCGACACGACCTAACAATGACCGATATGCGACTCGCCGACATGATGATTTTGACTATAAGCTGTTCATTACTACACGTAAATTCAAAACATTTAAGAATTCTGGCAACGACATTCATCCACAAGCATGGCTCCATCAATTCTCTCATTGTTTTCCTCCCAACTGGTCGTTAGAACACAGATTAGAATTTATGTGTGGCTACTTGGAGAATGAACCAGCTGTAAGAATGCGATCGGTAATTCACGATTGCCACAGTGAAGGAGAATTTTACCATGCCTTCCTCTCAGCATATTGGTCTCAAGCCACACAAGACCGGGTAAAACATGGTATCATAATGATGAAACATTTCGAACAATCTGAATTCTCCAGTCTTGTGAAATATTTTGAAGACATGTTGCACAAGAATCAGTATCTTTCAAACCCATACAGCCCCTCAGAACTCATCCGCATTTGCTTACTCAAATTGCCTGAACATTTACGACATATTATTTTAGCAGGACGTTGCAAAGACGACATTGAAGCATTTCAGGGACTCTTACAAGAATTAGAAATTGACACTGACAGTCGCCGGATGCGAAAACAGGAAAACAATCACTACAGGTCACATACGTCACAATTCCGTGACGACAGAAACAATAACTGGACACGACAAGGCTATTCTTATAACACAAATCGTGACCAAAACAGACACCACCCGTATGACAAGCGTTGGCAGAGTAGTAATAATTACAGGGAAAGATCACCTCTCCGTGGTAATGACTATCACAGAGACAATAAGAGAAACAGACAATATGGGAACCAGAATAATTATTACCAGGGGAGACAGAATAACTTCAGACGCAACAGTTCAGCGCGGAGTTACGATTCAGGGAGAAATTCTCCACCACGTGACCGACAAGGAAGAAACTACGGATTCTACCGAAATGACGACAGACGATATGATCATAACGACAGACGTCAATTGCATCAGAACTGGCGGGATTCAAACAGAGCAGGGCCCTCTCGGCAAGGTGAAATTGTAGAAGCTAGGTCTCCTAATCCCAGTAACGACGCGCGCCAACAAAGGGACAGACAATGACTCGCACCGCAGGCAGCCGCGTGCGGCCGCTGGCTCAGGGAAAAATAACATAGACGCTAACCTTGAGAAAAATTCCAGTATTCTTTACCGACGTATACGACATGATAATTGCGTTAAAGTTGAAACTCTGCGTACTAGGAAGAGTAAAGGTTTACACCATATTTCACATGTAAAACCGTTTATTGAAAGATAATCTGCTTTTTAACTTTGTCTTTGCCATAAAACGTTTCACTTCACGTTACTAGTATGCTTTAGAAACTGTTACCATGCAACAATGTTTGAAGTTAAATATCCAATCAAGAACCAAGAGAACTTATTTAAACAGAAATGACGAATGCATTGTTATAGTAAACAGACGTCACAGTGTTATTGTGTGTGTACATTCTTGGTTGTTTGTTGCACGATTACGTAACGACTATAAGGCTCACATACTTAGAACATTTACCAGTACTGCTAATGAGATTTTAATGCAACATTTTGGTTTATTTGAAAATACATTCTGAATTTAAAGTGCTTTCTGGGAGATACCAGATGACACAGAGGTTAGTTTATGTGACAGCTACACGATTTTTATCACGACGCTACTAATGAGTGACAATTTACAATGTTGCTTTTGCGGTGTATCTGTTTTATATCTGCACAGTTTTCTGAATTCTTCTGGAAATCAAAACATGTTTTATTAGTAACTTTTGTGGTATAGCTACAAGGAGACAGCCTTTTCCATAGCACAACAATACGTTACAGCACAGTACTTTCATCATCACAACAATAAGCGTAATAACTAAGATATCTCTACGCAAAGCATTTCACTTTTGTTTATCATGAGGTAAGTACATTGGCTTCTGCAGAACTTAGCTTTCGGAGGACGATAACTACGACACTTCCACACAGATTATGTTGCAACAAGACGCACATTTAGCGCTACAGTACACGTATTTGAGTGATTAATTTTGTACTTGAAACATTTATTTTTAAAGATTTTTTAATTACAAAGAAAGTTTTCCGTGATACATTTCATTCCATTGCTGTAATTTGTAACACCTGAGGGCATAATTACATTTATCCTCAGGGGGGTACATGCTTACTTTGTGTACCATGTGTTTGGCAAGCACAAGGAACCCTAGCTAATATGGTATTTGCTTATACAACTTTACACATCGGTACCATATTTCTCTAACACACAAATTACACAGCTATCCGATCATTTAACTGAGAGAGACAAACATTTATTTTTACTATATCAGTGACAGATGTTTACGTAATTATACAGTTGGATAACTTCACACTTATGAAACTGTATTTTGTCTGTACTTTGTAAACTGTTCATATTTTTTCGGAATCATTGTGATACTATGAGAGCTTTGAATGATGTATTTGGTATGAGATCATGATTTTTAAAGTACGTTTGAGGCAGCTGACACTTTTGACATTAGCAGAGAATTATTTTAGGCTTAGAAATTATTGGAGGAAGTTACGACGATTTTGAGATTTGACTGAAGTGTTATGATGTTATTATTACGACGACGATGTGTATTATGTTGTTGAGGAATGTTTATTATGCTACGTATTTCTCACGATGAAATATTGAAGAAGTGTCGACGAATATGTATATGTATAATGAGGTAAGGAATAATGAGTAGTGTTTAGGGACTCTGATTTATGAAAAGGATGTTGGAAACCAAGAAACGTACTTTAAGAGTTATGAAATGTGTGACTGTATCACAATGCTGACGAATATTTTTTTTGGACACTTATATTTATAGGATTTTGTTTCTACAGATTTGCAACGCTAATTCTTGACCTGTGAAATATTTTTAAATGTGACTGCAACGGTAGCAGAAACTGCTGTCGTAAATATTTCCGTACGAAAGTTAAGTGACCACCTGCACGTAATGCGTCGCGGGCACCCAGCTGTGTCAGACGCCTGGAGAAAAAAGCCATTATTGCGAGCCCTTTTCAGCGGCACAGGTAGAAAAAAAAAGAAAGGGAAGGCCATTGTCCGCGCTACTGACATCTCCTTGTTGAAAGCATACTGTGGAGCTCGTAATTTATGATATTTACTGAAATGCCTAATGAAACGATGAGAAACATTTCACAGCTATTGCCTTGCTAGTTAAGAAAAATGCCATATGGCTTGCTTAATGTATTTATTTACACATTTTGTTTAATATCAAGTTTCTAGCTGCACTGCAGCATTGGTTAAAATAAAATTTAATATATGTACTAATATAAATATTTTATGCCTACAGATCCAGTAAATAATTTTATGATCTATCCAAAACAAATGAGGGAGCACAAAAAAAAAAAACATTTCCCTTCACAGGAATTGCATAAATAATTTTTTTACGATTTGGTAACTTATCTACTAGCGTAAGTTTTTGTGATGCATCACTCTAATGTTAAGATGTGACATAGGTATTAGACATGGCCATTCTAGTGTAATATTTTTTCTGCTTGCGCTATGTCATGTTTAGGTATAAGTTGCTACTGTTTGCCAGGCATAGTGTTATTGAATTTGACTTTTGCTCATTTATGCTGCTAGCTTTGCCAATTTGCATTTTTTTGCATTGCTGTTTGTGTTGATTTGTTATGTGATGCTGCATTGCCTCGTCCCTTAGTTTAGCATCTGAGCTCAGTAGATTTAAGTTAGCTTAAGAGGGGGTAGCCTCTAAGAGAATGAGTTGCGATGAATTGGAAGAAATGCATTGAGAAAACAGGTTTAGGTAGGATTTTCTTGGAAATAAATGATGAGGTAAGATAATGGAAAATAAAAATGAGGTAAGAAACGTGTGAACATATAAACACAGAAAGCATGCTTAGATAGAATTTTTTGGGTGGAAACAAAGGATGAAATAAGAGGAAAGATATATGAAGTTTTGGGTTGGACTGCAGTACCACATGTTACACTGAAAACGAACCCTGTCCTTTCCCTTTTGTGTTATCCCACTATATGTTTGTGTACCCTTGTGTATTTGTTTTCTTCCTGTCTCTGTGTACTGTTTCATAGAATTTTTTTTCTCTTCTAATACAAAGCTATATTCACTATGAGGAGGAATACTGTTATCCTCAAATATAAGTTGCATTAATAATATGTTATTTTCTTTGTAAAGTTGTTTACAATTCTGTTCTGTTTCAATGTTCATGTGTGAAATTAATGTTTCGAAAACTATTCTCATTATTTTATGTATGTACTTATGTCACTATTTTTGTAACACTGATGTATATGTTTATTTCTATTCTTTTGTAAAGCCTGTACTACAAAGGTTATCTGTATTATTATGTTTTTAATGATGTATTTTGTACCTTTGTAATTGTATTCTTATGTTATAAAATTGTAATTGTCACCAGTTCATGACATTATTAACTTGTTAGTTACATTTCACTGCACACGTTTCTGTTGGTCATAGTATGTGGACAATATGTGAGAAGTTGGGACTGTTAGTGTTTGCACGTGTGTTACTAATTCAGCAAGGGACTGGATAACAGCATTGCTTGTTCTAAGGACAATTTTAAAAACTTTGTGAGTGCACAAGTGGTGGTTTATGGACTTGCTATATTCTCCGCAAGACTCTTCGATGGTGAATGTGCACCTGCACAATCGCAACAGATGGCTGCTGGTCATCTCTACAAGGACTACAGTGGGTCTGCACCTCTGGTGGCCCACCAATACCATTATCTCTACAAGGACTACAGTGGGTCTGCATCTATGATGACCCACCAATACCATTATCTCTACAAGGACTACAGTGGGTCTGCACCTCTGGTGGCCCACCAATACCACAATCTCTGCCAGGACTACAGTGGGTCTGCTCTGTGATGACCTACCTACCAATATTCATCAAAACTTCGACTGACTCTGCAGTGGGTTTGCTCTGTTGTGGCCCATTACCTGTCAGCATGTCGAGAGTCAGCACTGTCTTTCCATTGGAAGGACAACACTACTTCTTCAAGACTGCATGGAAATCCACTACTTCCATGTGCATTTTCTTTTACTGCTCAGACTTTGAGACAAACACTGCTATTCTCCTGTTATGTACGATTAGGACTGTCTTTAGGGACTGTGAGAAAATTTGAGCTTTTGACCAACGTTGTATCAATAAGTGTGTGCATTTTATATCTTTGTTACTGTAATTGTGAAAAATTTTTGTCAAATCTGTATTGGCCAGTGCCCAACACCATTTGTAAAAATTTTTTGTGGGGAGCATGGGGGCTATGTAAGTAGGCTGTTTATGTTTTCTTTATGTAAGTAGGCTGTTTATGTTTTCTCTATGTAAGTAGGCTGTTTATAGGCTGTTTATGTTTTCTCTATGTAAGTAGGCTGTTTATGTCTTCTCTATGTAAGTAGGCTGTTTATGTTTTCTCTATGTAAGTAGGCTGTTTAGGTTTTTTTATTGGTAACGCCACCTCTGTATGAAAATCACTGGCTGTGCTGTGGGCAGTCTGTGTCTGCTTTGCATTGTTGTAATACTCGCCATTGTAGTGTTAGGCAGCTGGCTGTGAACAGCGTGTAGCGTTGCGCAGTTGGAGGTGAGCCGCCAGCAGTGGTGGATGTGGGGAGAGAGATGGCGGAGGTTTCTAATTTGTCATGAACTGATATATATATTATGACTTGTGATGATATCAAGGTAAATACATTGTTTGTTCTCTATTAATGTCTTTCATTTGCTAACTATCCCTATCAGTAGTTAGTGCCTTCCATAGTTTGAATCTTTTATTTAGCTGGCAGTAGTGGCGCTCGCTGTATTGCAGTAGCTTGAGCAGCGAAGATTTTTGTGAGGTAAGTGATTTGTGAAAGGTATAGTTTAATGTTTGTCAGGGCCATTCTTTAGTAGGGAATTTTGAAAGTCAGATTGCGTTGCGCTAAAAATATTGTGTGTCAGTTTAAGCACAGTCCTGTATAATTGTTGAAAGGGGACGTTTCATGATGTCTCACGATCAGGTTTAGGTCGGGACTCGCCGCCACCCACACCATTACTTGAAGGGCTTATTTCAATAGTGGTACAAGTCCATTACCTCCACTTTTCTGCCTATAATGCTTCTGAAATTAATGATCAAAACAAACAGAAAGAAAGGTTCATCTCTAGCAAGAAGCCATATGCTTAAATATTTCTAGTATCTCAACTGCAGATTTTTCAGCACTCATGTAACTTTAGGACTCTATATCTCAAGATGAACAAAAATGGACTTGTACCACTATTGAAATAAGCCCTTCACTTCAATGTCCACTCTACCGCAAGACTTCTCTCCTGACCCCCAATACTTATGCCATAGCATTAGAGGGAATTCAGCAGCCACCACATGGTCCAACGGGATTTGTTCGATGTACTGCCCGGCGGTAAGGCAAACATGGAAAACGACAAGATCCGTATGGCTGCCAACACTGATGCCTCGTCACAATATCACAGAATCTTGGAAATACGTCTCTAGCCTGGACAATATTTGGGAGGTACCGCTCAATATGACTCTCCGCTCATGAACACGGCCAGGGGATATCTTGACTCGTCTGTGAACAACATGTTTCGCCAATAACGAAGTTGCTAGCTAACGTGGGAACGGATGAACTGAAGGCGAGATGGCCGGCCGGTGTGGCCGTGCGGTTCTAGGCGCTTCAGTCTGGAACCGCGTGACCGCTACGGTCGCAGGTTCGCATCCTGCCTCGGGCATGGATGTGTATGATGTCCTCAGGTTAGTTAGGTTTAAGTAGTTCTAAGTTCTAGGAGGAGCTTTGGAGGACTTACGGTCAAATAAGGCAGAAGGGATAGATAACATTCCATCAGAATTTCTAAAATCATTGGGGGAAGTGGCAATGAAACGACTATTCACGTTGGTGTGTAGAATATATGAGTCTAACGATATACCATCTGACTTTCGGAAAAGCATCATCCACACAATTCCGAAGACGGCAAGAGCTGACAAGTGCGAGAATTATCGCACAATCAGCTTAACAGCTCATTCATCGGAGCTGCTTACAAGAATAATATACAGAAGAATGGAAAAGAAAATTGAGAATGCGCTAAGTGACGATCAGTATGGCTTTAGGAAAAGTAAAGGGACGAGAGAGGCAATTCTGACGTTACGGCTAATAATGGAAGCAAGGCTAAAGAAAAATCAAGATAAAGTTGGGGTAAGCCATAGGGAGAGACGGGTCATATACAATATGTACAACAACCAAGAGGAAATAATAAGAGTGGACGATCAAGAACGAAGTGCTCGTATTAAGAAGAGTGTAAGACAAGGCTGTAGCCTTTCACCTCTACTCTTCAATCTGTACATCGAGGAAGCAATGATGGAAATAAAAGAAAGGTTCAGGAGTGGAATTAAAATACAAGGTGAAAGGATATCAATGATACGATTCGCTGATGACATTGCTATCCTGAGTGAAAGTGAAGATGAATTAAATGATCTGCTGAACGGAATGAACTGTCAAATGAGTACACAGTATGGTTTGAGAGTAAATCGGAGAAAGACGAAGGTAATGAGAAGTAGCAGAAATGAGAACAGCGAGAAACTTAAAATCAGGATTGATGGTCACGAAGCCAATGAAGTTAAGGAATTCTGCTACCTAGGCAGTAAAATAACCAATGACGGACGGAGCAAGGAGGACATCAAAAGCAGACTCGCTATGGCAAAAAAGGCATTTCTGGCCAAGAGAAGTCTACTAATATCAAATACCGGCCTTAATTTGAGAAAGAAATTTCTGAGGATGTACATCTGGAGTACAGCATTGTATGGTAGTGAAACATGGACTGTGGGAAAACCGGAACAGAAGAGAATCGAAGCATTTGAGATGTGGTGCTACAGACGAATGTTGAAAATTAGGTGGACTGATAAGGTAAGGAATGAGGAGGTTCTACGCAGAATCGGAGAGGAAAGGAATATGTGGAAAACACTGATAAGGAGAAGGGACAGGATGATAGGACATCTGCTAAGACATGAGGGAATGACTTCCATGGTAGTAGAGGGAGCTGTAGAGGGCAAAAACTGTAGAGGTAGGCGGAGATTGGAATACGTCAAGCAAATAATTGAGGACGTAGGTTGCAAATGCTACTCTGAGATGAAGAGGTTAGCACAGGAAAGGAATTCGTGGCGGGCCGCATCAAACCAGTCAGTAGACTGATGACCAAAAAAAAAAAAAAAAAGTTCTAGGGGACTGATGACTACAGATATTAAGACCCATAGTGCTCAGAGCCATTTTTGAAGGCGAGATGCAAGATGTTATCGCTTCAAGTGGGGTATTGTAACAGGACCATCTGAGTCGTAAGGTCATTCTTCGTTACCCGTTCATCACAGTCTGATCGGACACAGTGGCCGCACTGGCCCTTCTGAGATCGTCTTGCGGTGCTCTTGTAATTTCCGTACCACGTTGCAAAGCGGAGATAGTCAGTTATCAGTCTTCACATGGGTTTGTAATGCTTCGGTGACGTTTTCCAGCTCCCCCTGTTTGTCTCCGTGTAGCGTGTCTACAACCTGTGGATGACACAAGAAGCATTGGCATCTGCAGCAACACGTCCAAAAGTACATCCTCTGTGGATCAAACAGACTAAGGCGCTGCAGTCACGGACTGTGCGGCTGGTCCTGGCGGAGTTTCGAGTCCTCCCTCGGGCATGGGTGTGTGTCCTTAGGATAATTTAGGTTAAGTGGTGTGTAAGCTTAGGGACTGATGACCTTGGCAGTTAAGTCCCATAAGATTTCACACACATTTGAACTTTTTTTGATCAAACAGACCACCCTTGCAACTTGCACTGCATCAACATGTCGCATTGAATGTTTTTGGTTGGATATAACGTCCGCAAATGACAACTGCCATCTGAGTATCTCACTAGATAACACTGGGGCACCGGTATTCACAACTTCAACATGACACTAAATCGAAGCACGGCCAATAGATGGTGAATGATGTAATTGTTGCCTACATAGAAAGAAAAAATCTCTAGCTGTTCCCCCAATTCTTGCAAACAGTGTATTATTTAATGAGTGGAAAAGCAAGGGGATAGACAGCTTGAAGACCAGGATGAACGAAGAAAGAATGAATATTCACTCACACGTGTTCTACTCAAGCTGTAAAACAAAACATGCTGACGACCATTGCTCACATGAAATCTAACTGCAGAGTATCTCACGGGAATTTACCTGAACAACAATGTAACATATAGTTACCCAACGGCCGCACAAGTAAGCAAACATTTCACTATGGTCCAAGATGATATTAATTCAGTGTGTATTTCAGTGTGCTGATTTCAATATCTCGAGACAAGCGACTGTAGTAAACTGTTCGGCACGTCCACGCAGGAAATTAGAGCGTGTTCTCGGAGCAAGCAGAAATAAAGGGTGCCCTTTGTCCACCAGGCGTGCGGGCCCTCGCTAATCTCAAAGTTTAAGTTTTGTGGTTTCCAACCAAAGATAAAGCTACTCTATTAGACGGAAGAAAGACTACGTGTTGTCCGAGACATGCAAGTGCTTATTGATAGACGTATAAATAAACTGTACGAAAATTGTCTGTAGCAGAGATGTCACTCCAAACACCGATTACATGTGGGAAGATGTAAAATTATATATTATACACTTCTTTCATTACTGGTAATAAACGTTGCTGTAATCAGTCTGTTAGTGAAAATCGTACCAAAACTGCTACCGGAATTTCTGAGTTTAGCTTTCACATGCAGACAGCAAAACTCAGCGGTGGTCCTTAATTTAGTAATATGCATGCGGTTCCTAACTCGTGGTATTGTTTGCTGTGTATATTTACGAACCTGTTTTGGTTCAAATGGCTCTGAGCACTGTGGGACTTAACTTTTGAGGTCATTAGTCCCCTAGAACTTGGAACTACTTAAACCTAACTAACCTAAGGACAGCACACACATCCATGGCCGAGGCAGGATTCAAACCTGCGATCGTAGCAGTCGCGCGGTTCCAGACAGTAGCGCCTAGAGCCGCTCGGCCACAGCGGCCGGCTCGAACCTGTTTTATTTGTAAGTAGTCAAGCAGTTTTAGAACATTTCACCTAGTATGTATGTATTTAGTTGTTTTATGTTTTAGATGGTATATACATACTCTACTTATCATTGTGGTAGCTCACTTGTAGCTTAATCTCCCCATTAAATTCGGTTTGAAATTTTATTGTTCTGCAAGCTTCTAACGTAAGAGAGTAATATTGAATTTACTAATGGTATAAAGAAAAATATGCCAGGTATTAAAATTTATACACATAACGAGACAGTCTGTTGGTAGTAAAATACATAGGTGTAGCTATCGATCGCTCACTAATTCAGGAAAAATTATTTGTAATACACTAGTGAGAAACTAGTGACACACAAATCTATTATGAAAAAAGTAGCGATTGCCTCGTGAGGAGATGTGTACCCAAGGCCAATATTATCCCTCAGTCGGACAATACATCTGTCATACTAAGAAAAAATCCACCTCAATAAATCAGTAAGATTTATCACAGGAGCACTGAAAAATGCGCGTAGATTCAAGTTCATGTAGCATTATCTTGATTCTTTAATGATGCCTAAAGACATAAGGACCTCTGTTGTTCAGTATTGACTATTTTGTTAACTTTATAGTTGAAGAAAAAAGAGAATATGTTTGGTCAGGTGGCGGAATGGTAAGACACGAACTACAGCTTCAACAAGAGAGGAACTAATTGTAGATGAGGAATGGACCCACAATCAACAATTAAAATCTCGCAGCCCCCTCAAAGTACAGGGATCGAATTCATTAAAAGTGTGTGTACGTTAATCAACTGATTAAGGACAGGTTATGTCAGATGCACGCCGTAATGTACATATGATGACACTGCATAATCTTGAGGTTGAAGCTCTTCTGTCCGTGTTTGCTTACAAATAGATTTGATTTTAGAAAGTGTCGGCCTTGAGGAAAACATTATTTCTTCCTGTTTCATAGACAATAACATAAAACCCATTGATGATACTGAAATTTCAGCGAAACATGGGTGGGGAATAAAAAGAAAAATAAGAAACGTTGTTTTTCGCAAGGCGCACAGTCTCCAAAAGCAAATCGTTGACACTACAGTTCTCGAGCCTGTGATTGCATAGCTCGTAAACGGATCCCAGAAGATCTGATCAGTGAATGCTCTCATATGAAATATGCTGGCATGCTGAAAGAAACAGCTGCCTGCAGTCACTGGATGTAGATCTATGATCGAAGCCTCAGCATTATTTTGCAAGTTTTGATTTGTATGTAGATGTTGTTTCGCCTCTATTATTGTTATGACGCTTCAAGTCGTCTTTGACTGCTGGTGACAAGCTAAACGATGTGCATTCATGCACTCCTAGGTATTGCTTCGATCTTTTCTTCCTCCAGGCTCATTCAGTTACTTAAGTGTCTTCTTTTATGTCTATCCACGTTCACCCTGATTATCCTCCATTTATTTCACCTGTTCTTCCGAGTACTACCGATCATTTTTTTTAGTGAGTCTTCCGCTTCCGAATGTACTTAATTCCATCTGCACTCTTTTGGCGTCCAAAGATATTTTAGATTTTATATTTTTCCGGACTGTTTTAGGTTTTACTTTGTTCCATCAAATCCTCAGAATCCTTCACCAAATTCATATTCCAAAGTAATGTTCATTGTCCATGATTTAAAATTAAGGGAAAGATCAACGTTCAGGCATCTGTATTTTGGTCAGTAGTAACAGTTTCCTTGAATTTGGCAACTTGCTTAATTCTATTGTACTGTTTTTCCTAGCATGTACCAAATGTTCAAATGTGTGTGAAATCTTATGGGACGTAACTGCTAAGGTCATCAGTCCCTAAGCTTACACACTACTTAACCTAAATTATCCTAAGTACAAACACACACCCATGTCCGAGGGAGGACTCGAACTTCCGCCGGGACCAGCCGCACAGTCCATGACTGCAGCGCCTGAGACCGCTCGGCTAATCCCGTGCGGCCTAGCATGTACCCTTCTTCTTATTTCGTCAGTGCAAAATCTGATTTTCGTTATTGTTGATGTTAAAAACATTTATCTATCGACTTGCTCAATGATCGATCGCCACTTTGGTCTTCTAGCTTATCCTCAAACTTTTTGTTTCCTTCAAATTAAGCCATTTTTTCACTTTATTTTCGTATTTTTTTCCATGACTCGCGAATACATAAAGAAAATGAACGACTGCACAAACTCAGTTGATGATGATAGAATCTCAGTGTGCTGTTCAAGCACTGATCATCTTCCTGCCACGAACTGCCACCGCATTCTTGGTGCTTGCTTCTTGCTGGTGTCGCTATGTCAGCCACCTCCCTCGGTATTGCTAACGAAGGCGCAAGAAAAAATTACGGCCTACCACTAGGGTTAATTACGTTACAGCTGCGGTGCCGGAGAGAGCAGAGGGAAAAGGACGGGCAGAAACGGGGCACGGGAAAACAAAAATGCTTTCCAGACTTGCTCTGACTAATCCCTTAATTACTTACTCTTGGGGATGCACTCAGCTGAAGAGAAAAATATATTGCGAGAAATATCTACGCTGTGCACTAGCAGGATGGAAATTAATTTAAGTAGGTCCCCGCGGAGCACTTCTTCAAATTAGCGTCCCGCGCTCCGCCTAGCCTGGACTGGTATGGCTGGTCGTCTTGGGCCCTGAGAGACCGCCGGCGCTGCTACGGAAAGAAAATAAGAAACCACCCGCCCACAGAGACTCGCCTGTGCACGGCAGCGAGCCGCGCGTCAGGGACGTCTGCTCCTAGCTAGGCCGCTGCTACGCACTGTACGGTGAGGCAGGTCAGGGGTGAATGAGACAAATCATGTATTCATTTTTTTTTAACTTGCAACGCGTTGTCGTTTTGTGTGAAGCACTGGTAGGTAAAGCTATTTTGCGACTGCAAGCAAGTTGAGAAAGCATCTTAATGTCTTCTCAAATCCAGGGTGGTAAACAGACATTCTACATAGTTGTTAATTTTGGCCCCCGAATACCACTAATCTTAGGTGCGGATCGTCTCAAATTAATTAGAAATTCTGCTGTGACATAACAAGAATGCACAAATTGATATAAATGAGGGTTTGGGATTTTTTCTAAAATGACATCACAACCTCTCCCTTTTTCATACTATATTTAATTTATCACTGCTTTCAGGGTTCAAGTTATACGTAGCAAGCAAGTTCAATTACTTTCAACTCTCAACAAAATAATTAACATTTAAACATTGAATTTGTGATTATTAAATCTTTATATATGAGAATGTTATAACTAGCAAAACAATTAAATCTTCATCAGTGAAATTTACATCTACGTTGTCGTAGCTGTTCAATGGACTAAGTTGGTGGAGAATGAAATTTTATCTTATAAACTAATCAAACTCTCATGTACTCCGTGGAGGGTATGTCAGTATTCAACTCTTGAAATTCTGTATTCACAGCATACGCTGGTTGGAGTGAGCAAACTCTCGACTCAACATTTAATGTCGCCTAATTGGTACATTACCAATCGGGAACTGCTGCGCCGTTGTCTCCATGCTCGATCTGAAACGCTAATTCACTACTCTGGCCTTGACTCAATCACCCAGTCTCAACTTTCCTGCGTTCCGTAGAACGTTAAATTTTCCCTAGTCGAAATAATGGCTATTGCACACTCGCTAAGGGATTGAGCGACGTGCACAGTGCTCTGCCTGCAAAAATTCCAGCAGGAATATAAACTAACGCTCTACATTTATCGCCACGATACGTGAAGCATACCGCCCTCACTTCGCAGGCGTAAAGGTCTCAACGTCTTCGCTATTTTTCCACACGTAGGTATGTCCCGCTGCGAGACGAGAGAGCTCTGTTAATTTAGATCTCACCTTGTTAATGCTGCCTAGCCACTTACCCACGGTCTCAGATTTGTTTATTTAAAATATGTTATATTATTCTCCCCTTATTTCTTTGCAATGGTTCAAATGGCTCTGAGCACCATGGGACTTAACTTCTGAGGTCATCAAGTCCCCTAGAACTTAGATCTACTTAAACCTAACTAACCTAAGGACATCACACACCTCCATACGCGAGGCAGGATTCGAACCTGCGTCCGTAGCGGTCGCGCGGTTCCAGACTGGAGCGCCCAGAACCATTTGGCCACCCCGGCCGGCTTCATTTCTTTCTGCTCTGCAGCTGGGCCTTCTTTTGTTAATGTTAATTGGGGTTTCCCAATGCCATTAGCCAAGTGCACAGTCCGCCTTCAAACTGCGTTCACTTTATCTCATTTACGCATGCCCCTGTCGTTATAATGGTAGATATTGTTTTGTTTTTCGGTACATGAGATTATTACAATTACTTCCTGTTAACAATTTTGATTTATTTTCTCGGGATTTTATTTTGTATCGTAATTATGAAGCTCATGTAAGGTCCGAAAAATGCGGACGGCTTACAGACTGAAATGTATAATCTTGATGTTCCACCGTAACATTTAACATTTAGTTATAAATCGGCTTTCGGGTTTCTACGCCATCATCTAAAAACTTAAAACTGAATAGACATTCCACACTACACCAGCGAGAGCTTCTAGATGCAGAAGGACTAAAACGAGGGGAGTTCAATAAGTAATGCAACACTTTTTTTCTGAAAGCAGGTTGGTTTTATTGCAGATTCCATTGCACCATGTTACTCCTCACTCTTTTGGCTACAAACACTACTTTTCAACATAATCTCCGTTCACTGCGATGGCTCTGCGCCGCCATAGTGGTAGGACCTATGTATGCACGCATGGTACCACTCTACTAATCGACTTCGGAGGCAACGTCTTGCTGCATCACTAACCTCCTGATCATCTACGTACTGCTACCCACGGAGTGAATCCTTCATTGGGCCAAACAGATGTAACTCGGAGGGGTGCGACGTCCGGGCCACAGGGTGGATGAGGAAGAATTGTCCAATGAAGTTCTGTGAGTGCCCCTCGGATGCTTAGAATTGTGTGAGCCTTTGCGTTGTCATGGAGAAGGAGAAGTTGGTTTACACTTTTGTGGCGATGAACACGATGGCTTCTTCAGTTTCCTGAGGGTAGCACAATCCACTTCAGAGTTGCACAGTGAGGGAGGACACCAAACAGCAGAACTCCTTCAGAATCCAAGAACTTCGCCATGGCCTTACTGGCTGAGCGTGCGACTTTGAACTTTTTTCTTGGAGGAGAAGTGGTGTGGCTCCACTCCATGGATTGGCGATTATTTTACGGTTCGAATTGTTGAACTCATGTTTCGCCTGTGACAATGTTAGATAAAAAATCGTCACGATCAGCCACGGATAGCTCAAGGAATTCAGCACAGATTGCCTTTCGTTGCTCTTTATGGTCTTCTGTTACCCGGCGAGGAACCCAGCAGCCACGCACCTTCGAATACCCCAACTGGTGTCCTAATGTGTCACCACTATCAACAGAGATGTCAATCTGTGCAGCGAGATGTTTGATTTTATCCATCGAACACCTCGAATGAGAGTGTCCGCACGTTCTAACACTGCAGGAGTCACAGCTTTGTGCGGCCAGCCGACACGCGGGGGATCAAAAAATTGTTCAAATGGCTCTGAGCACTATGGGACTTAACATCTGAGGTCATCAGTCCCCTAGAACTTAAAACTACTCAAACCTAACTAACCTAAGGGCATCACACACATCCATGCCCAAGGCGGGATTCGAACTTGCGACCGTAGTGGTCACGTGGTTCCAGACTGAAGCACCCAGAACCGCTCGGCCACAGCGGCTGTCCCGCGGGGGATCGGACAGGTTTGTGAGACCTTGTTGCGATAATGCCAGACGCCTTGACCCAACGACTCACCTAGCTTTTGTTCATTCCCGGTCTCGGTAGACGTTCTACATGCCCCTAGGAATATCAGCGCTTTTTTGTTTTTCCACCAAAAGAAGCTCAACGACAGCCCTTTGCTTGGGACTCACCTCCATTACAGACGCCACCTAATTTAGGAAACTGTAAGGGCTTTGACGGAAATACTCCTCATGTCGCACAGCAAATCCCGCATTTTTTTTAACCGAAATTGGTAGAACTGCATTAGTTATTAAACGCACCTTGTACTTACAAGGATATGTCACTTACCTGCAGCCACCTACTATTCTCACCTTAAGATGAGCCCCAGTGGTGGCCGAGCGGTTCTAGGCGCTTCAGTCTGCAACCGCGCGACTGCTACTGTCGCAGTTTCGAATCCTGCCTCGGGCATGGATGTGTGTGATGTCCTTACGATAGTTATTTTTAAGTAGTTCTAAGTTCTAGGGGACTGATGACCTCAGATGTTAAGCCCCAATGGTTGAAATGGCTCTGAGCACTATGGGACTCAACTGCTGAGGCCATTAGCCCCCAGAACTTAGAACTAGTTAAACCTAACTAACCTAAGGACATCACAAACATCCATGCCCGAGGCAGGATTCGAACCTGCGACCGTAGCGGTCTTGCGGTTCCAGACTGCAGCGCCTTTAACCGCACGGCCACTTCGGCCGGCTAAGTCCCATAGTGCTCAGAGCCATTTGAACCATGTGAACCTTAAGATGACGTGCTTATCCTGAATTCTGTAAGTGTTTCTAATTCCCCACTTTCTAAATTCCCGCATTTCATTGTTTCCTTCCTCCCCTCCGTCCTCATCTTTCCCAGTTCGACACATCCACTAACCTTTGTTCTTCTGTCCCTTGAAACCTGTGCCACTACTCACTTGTCGTACTCTTTTACTCTTTATACTAATATACTTTAAGTTGGTTGGTTGGTTGGTTTTGGGGAAGGAGACCAGACAGCGTGGTCATCGGTCTCATCGGATTAGGGAAGGATGGGGAAGGAAGTCGGCCGTGCCCTTTCAGAGGAACCATCCCGGCGTTTGCCTGGAGTGATTTAGGGAAATCACGGAAAACCTAAATCAGGATGGCCGGACGCGGGATTGAACCGTCGTCCTCCCGAATGCGAGTCCAGTGTCTAACCACTGCGATACTTTAAGTCTTTGAGTGCAATGTAATGCAATATAACGTTTATTGGTACATAACGTCTTCGTACCTCAATATCAGTTTATCTACATGGATTTTAACTAGTATGCAGTTCAGTGCAGTATAATACGTTTAGGTCAGCCATTTCTTTACTTTACCAATATTTTAATTTATGCATGTCTTGAAGCTCTAAAATATCCAGTATGTCATCACAAAATATTCTTGTTGTGTTCCATGTCAAATTGAAGCACCTCAGTGTTGTATTTGTCGCATATGTGCGTAATGTTTAAACGTCGCATATATCTGAATATGACAGTTTTTGGGGAGTGGGAAGTTATCGCTGATGTTGCATAGACACTCTATTCGCTCTTAGTTCTCTGACGTTGGCTTAAAGAGCCGAAAGCCGGTTCACAAGAAAATGTAAGGTAAATATTCTTATATAACATCAATAGTGTGTATTTCAGTTTTTAATATATCTACATTCCCCCAGGATCAGTGATTTGTTATGGACTTTATTTTGTTGTGGTTGTGTATGGTATGTCCAAAGCTCTACCGACTGTGTGCCCTTTTGAGGCGTGTAAGGCAACGATGCAGGGTCATCTTTATTTGCTCTTGATTAGGGCCTTGGGTTCAAATGGTTCAAATGGCTCTGAGCACTATGGGACTCAACATCTTAGGTCATAAGTCCCCTAGAACTTAGAACTACTTAATCCTAACTAACCTAAGGACATCACACACACCCATGCCCGAGGCAGGATTCGAACCTGCGACCGTAGCAGTCCCGCGGTTCCGGACTGCAGCGCCAGAACCGCTAGACTACCGCGGCCGGCTAGGGCCTTGGGCTCAGTGATCCTTATACCTTACTTTGCCGTTATTGTCAGTTATTCCGGGTTCTCCGCAATGGCACGACGCACCATTATCCTGTGTCGCCTTGCTGGTGTCGCAGAGCCAGCATATTCAAAGTGCCTTGATGTGGGGCGAAGTGCTTCAACTTTGTCGAGAAGTATTCTGTTTGATGCGTGGATCTGGTTAGTATGTTGAGTTTCATGTGAAGGTCCAGGACTCTGCCGTGCGTAGACAATGATGCGAAAGCACCTGTTCTGGAAAGGTTTCGCATCTGAGGTGTTGCCAGTGCCTTCTCACGTTGAGCATCCATGTAGTGGGCCGGCTAGGTCGGCTGCAGAGTACAGTCGTAGCTTGGTTGCGTACTGTTGAGCGCTGGATATAATTGGAGCAAGAGTTGCTGTAGTTTCGCCCGCGTCTCCCTGACTCGTGGTTTGAAGAGTAGCTTCGTCTCGATTAACTTCGAGGTATTTAACACGATGCGCACAGTTTAAGGGTCGGCTGTTGAGAAACCAATATGTCTCGGAGATCGGGGCGCCGGCGGGTGAACATTACTGCTTTCGTTTTGTGCTGTCTATCGTTCCGTTAACGTAGTCTTGCTCTGAGTAGGGCTTTGTGCTCAGTGGTCCTTAGTCCCTACAGTGATAGTGGCTAATGTATCTTTATTGTTACTGGGATGCATCCGATGACGGTGGTAATACTTATGCCGTATCGTTGGCAAATTGGGCTAGTACGACCTGCGGAAGGAAAAAGAGGTCATTGACATATATGAAAAATAACAGTGGCGACACGACCGACCCCTGTGGAATGGCTTCTGTTGAGGCAGTACTGACCCAACGAATTAACTTAGAAAATAGATTAAGGAAAGGCAAACCTACGTATCTAGGATTTGTAGACTTAAAGAAAGCTTTTGACAATGTTGACTGGAATCCTCTCTTTCAATTTCTGGAACTGGCAGGGGTAAAATACAGGGAGCGAAAGGCTATTTACAATTTTTACAGAAACCAGATGGCAGTTATAAGAGTCGAGGGGCATGAAAGGGAAGCAGTGGTTGGGAAGGGAGTGAGACAGGGTTGTAGCCTCTCCCCGATTTTATTCAATCTGTATATTGAGAGAGCAGTAAAGGAAACAAAAGAAAAATTCGGATTAGGTATAAAAATCCATGGAGAAGAAATAAAAACTTTGAGGTTCGCCGATGAAATTGTAATTCAGTCAAAGAAAGCAAAGGACTTGGAAGAGCAGTTGAACGGAATGGACAGTGACTTGAAAGGAGGATATAAGATGAACATCAACAAAAGCAAAACGAGGATAATGGAATGTAGTCGAATTAAATCGAGTGATGCTGCGGGAATTAGATTAGGAAATGAGACGCTTAAAGTAGTGAATGAGTTTTGCTATTTAGGGAGCAAAATAAGTGATGACTGTCGAAGTAGAGAGGATATAAAATGTAGACTGGCAATGGCAAGGAAAGCGTTTCTGAAGAAGAAAAATTTGTTAACACCGAGTATAGATTCAAATGTCAGGAAGTCATTTCTGGAAGTATTTGTATGGAGTGTAGCCATGTATGGAAGTGAAACATGGACGATAAATAGTTTAGAAAGAAGAGAATAGAAGCTTTCGAAATGTGGTCCTACAGAAGAATGCTGAAGATTAGATGGGTAGATCACATAACTAACGAGGAGGTATTGAATAGAATTGGAGAGAAGAGAACTTTGTGGCACAACTTGACTAGAAGAAGGAATAGGTTGGTGGCGCATATTCTGAGGCATCAAGGGATCACCAATTTGGTATTGGAGGGCAGCGTGGAGGGTAAAATTCGTAGAGGGAGACCAAGAGATGAATACACTAAATAGATTCAGAAGGATGTAGGTTGAAGTAGGTACTGGGAGATGAAGAAGCTTGCACAGGATAGGATAGCATGGAGGGCTGCATCAAACAAGTCTCTGGACTGAAGACCACAACAACAGGTGTGTCATGCTTGCATGTTGGCCATCACTCTCCACCATTACCTTTCTGTCGTGGAGAAAGTTGAGTACTGAAACGGTCAGTGTCGATTTCAGCAAGCTTACTGGTTACGAGCGAGGTCTGCCTCGTCGTTAGGCGGTCGGGATAGCACGCGCACGCTTGAAGATAGGAGACGCGGACCATCTCGTGGCATTCAGTGTTCGGACGTGCGTCTGATGGAGCTCTCTTGGCAGATTGCTTAGTGCTACCAAGAGATACTGTGGACAACTCCTGTGTGATGGAAATATGTTATCTGTTCTGCTAGGGAACTTGCATTGACGTGTTGCAGTATGGTCTTCATAGTGATTAGCGTGATCGCCTGACGGTTTATAGTGTATGGCTCAGCTCGTGGCGCTGTGGGGAAGCAAGCATCCTGTTCTGTCGAGCTACATCAGCTTTCTCGTCGTGCTGTTGTGTACCAGTGTAAGCCTGAAGATAGATGTGGCACAGGGGGGACTAACCCTCTGTTTTGATGTCACCATAGCTTCATGACGAAAAGAATCAATTTTCTGGAGTCATTTAGGCTATACTTCGTGGCTCAATTATTCATGGTGAGCATATGCCACTGCAATATTATAGAACTGAAGGTATGATGCTTGCCCGTTCCAGGAACATTTCAGCGACGCCTCTCGTGGTGACTGTTTATTTAATTTAATTTTTTATTTATTTTTAATATTGTGAACAAACTGTGTTAAGTCCAGCGTGATTAATTTTCTTTAAACCTTTTTCTCTTGTGATAACTATTTTATTAAATTTTTGTTTTTCTTTTTAGTATTTAGCTGGTGAAACAGATTCTCACTACTTAGATCAGGTTCAAAGATTTTGTGATCCTGCGTAAGGTGGTTTCTATTGCACTGTACTTCCTATAAAGTTTTAAAGTACGTTTCTGCAATCCTTCTTGTATAATTTTTTTTAGATTATTTTAAATTATTGTAAGGTTTCTTATGAAAGAGTTTTATATTAATTAACAATACATGCGCGAGCATCGGAGTAGGTTTTAACTAAGGTCTTTGAAAAAAGTTGTTGTGGTGTAGACTTATAAGTTGTGTTCTCTGTTTTAGAAAACCATATATATATATTATAAGTGGCGTTATAAGTTATGTTCTCTGTTTTAGAATTATATATATATATATATATATATATATATATATATATATATATATATATATATACACAGTCCACGACTGTAGCGCCCTAGACCGCTCGGCTAATCCTGCGCGACCACGGACACACACACACACATATATATATATATATATATATATATATATATATATATATATATATATATATATATATATATATCGTTTTCTATAACAGAGAACGGAACTTATAACGCTACAGCTATCTTGTCCACCCAAAATATCTCTGGAACAATAACAGCTATTGGAAAACGACTTTCACCGGTATCAATGTACGGCTGGGGCCCATGAATGTACATATTTGGAAACATTTTAAAACGAAAGCATATGTGTTTTTTAACATAAACTTATGTTTTTTTTAAAATGGACCTCCTATATTTTTTCTTCAGAAATCCATAGCATGACAAAGCATATACACAATGGCGTTGATTGCATTGCAATATTCCCATTACATCCCGAGATATTGAGACGCGAAGTTGACGCTTGAAACATCCGACATGCGCTGCTAGCGCACGTCCTGAGGCTCAGGCTGCCCGTAATCCCGCAGCAGACCGTATTATTCGTTTCGGACCTCTTGATAAGTATGGAGGTGTGATTACACATGTCAATCACATCGCGATTACGGGCAGCATGGGGTTCACGCCCGAGCCTCAGGACGTGCGCTAGCAGCGCACGTCGGGTGTTTCAAGCGTCAACTTCGCGTCTCAATATCTCGGGATGTAATGGGAATACTTCGATGCAATCAACGCCATTGTGTATGTGCTTTGTCATACTATGGATTTCTGAAGAAAAAATATAGGAGGTCCATTGAAAAAAAACATAAGTTTGTGTTAAAAAACACATATGCTTTCGTTTTAGAATGTTTCCAAATATGTACATTCATGGGCCCTAGCCCTACATTGATACCGGTGAAAGTCGTTTTCCAATAGCTGTTATGGTTCCAGCGATATTTTGGGTGGACAAGATAGCTGGGACACCCTGTAAATATACAGGGTGTTACAAAAAGGTACGGCCAAACTTTCAGGAAACATTCCTCACACACAAAGAAAGAAAATATGTTATGTGGATATGTGTCCGGAAACGCTTACTTTCCATGTTAGAGCTCATTTTATTACTTCTCTTCAAATCACATTAATCATGGAATGGAAACACACAGCTACAGAACGTACCAGCGTGACTTCAAACACTTTGTTACAAGAAATGTTCAAAATGTCCTCCGTTAGCGAGGATACATGCATCCACCCTCCGTCGCATGGAATCCCTGATGCACTGATGCAGCCCTGGAGAATGGCGTATTGTATCACAGCCGTCCACAATACGAGCACGAAGAGTCTCTACATTTGGTGCCGGGGTCGCGTAGACAAGAGCTTTCAAATGCCCCCATAAATGAAAGTCCAGAGGGTTGAGGTCAGGAGAGCGTGGAGGCCATAGAATTGGTCCGCCTCTACCAATCCATCGGTCACCGAATCTGTTGTTGAGAAGCGTACGAACACTTCGACTGAAATGTGCAGGAGCTGCATCCTGCATGAACCACATATTGTGTCGTACTTGTAAAGGCACATGTTCTAGCAGCACAGATAGAGAATCCCGTAGGAAATCATGATAACGTGCTCCACTGAGTGTAGGTGGACGAAACTAAAATGAGCTCTAACAGGGAAATTAAGCGTATCCGGACACATGTCCACATAACATGTTTTCTTTCTTTGTGTGTGAGGAATGTTTCCTGAAAGTTTGGCCGTACCTGTTTGTAACACCATATATATATATATATATATATATATATATATATATATATATATATATATGTGTGTGTGTGTCCGTGGCCGCGCGGGATTAGCCGAGCGGTCTCGGGCGCTACAGTCGTGGACTGTGCGGCTGATCCCGGCGGAGGTTGAGTCCACCCTCGGGCATGGGTGTGTGTGTTTGACCTCGAAAGGTGGCTACGCTGAGCCACAGCGCCAGAGATTGCGCCAAAGAGTATTATTCAGCCGCCTCCACTGGCAGTGCTTGGGAGAACTCGTAGTAGTGAGTGCTTGGAGAGAACTCGTAGTAGTCAGTGCTTGTTGAGATGTGCTAGTGAAAAGCGCTTGCTGAGATGTGGCAGTAGCGAGTCGGTGTGGAGAGATTGTAATGTTTAGAGTGCTTTTCATCAATATAAACGAAGGTAAAAAAAAAAAAAATAATTTTCTTTTCTCTCTCATTATTTCAGTGTCCTGAATAATGCGTCATTACAGGTTCAGTCAACAAAGCATCTGGCGTGTGTTCTTGTATTAGAGTGTAATTCTGGGTTTCTTGCGCAATTATAGTATTTCTAATTTTTTTTATCACGTCAGTATAAATGGTATTTGAAATTTCTTGTCTTATTGAAGGAGAACCGTGCCAGATGTGTACGTTGAGTCATACTTCCACACACAGAACAGTTATACTTGTGCCTTGGTTTTGTAGGTTTCATAGTTGCTGGGGACTTAATTAATTGTGTTAACAGGACATTTTCATTTCATTCTTTGTTGTTGTTCTATGCAGACAGATTGCGTACCAAAACTAGTCAGGGCCACCATTCCTAGACCGGCAAGGGAACTTGCTGTTCCAACAGGACAATGCACGTCCGCATGTATCCCGTGCCACCCAACGTGCTCTAGAAGGTGTAAGTCAACTACCCTGGCCAGCAAGATCTCCGGATCTGTCCCCCATTGAGCATGTTTGGGACTGGATGAAGCGTCGTCTCACGCGGTCTGCACGTCCAGCACGAACGCTGGTCCAACTGAGGCGCCAGGTGGAAATGGCATGGCAAGCGGTTCCACAGGACTACATCCAGCATCTCTACGATCGTCTCCATGGGAGAATAGCAGCCTGCATTGCTGCGAAAGGTGGATATACACTGTACTAGTGCCGACATTGTGCGTGCTCTGTTGCCTGTGTCTATGTGCCTGTGGTTCTGTCAGTGTGATCATGTGATGTATCTGACCCCAGGAATGTGTCAATAATGTTTCCCCTTCCTGGGACAATGAATTCACGGTGTTCTTATTTCAATTTCCAGGAGTGTATTTAAGAACTTCAGGTAAATTCTGTGCGTGTCCGACGTTAAGACGACTGGCTATCGAGAAAATTTCAGGAAGAACGTCATTTCGAAGAAGAAAGTAATAAACTAAAAAGGTAACTATTAAAATTGAGTTCATTTTTCAGGTAACATATTTCCACTTACGTACGTACTTTAGACGTAATTTGCTGCTCGCGATTACGTGATTCATACTTTGTGCTAAATTTCATGTTCTATGAAATTACTTGTGAAGCGACGTGCTTGCGTACGTTAACTGATTTTGACAATGATTATTAATGAACTGGGTTGTAACTTGTGTATGTTATGCATCGCTTGGCTGCAATGCTTTTTCACTGATGTCATATATTTTTAATTATGTGCCTGCTGTGCTTATTTATTTAAATTATAATTGTCACCTGATTAATTGTGCTGATGTGGTTAGGTATGTAAGTTATACTTTGTCATTTATCTGCTTGCGCCTTCATGTTTACTTATTAAGATTACATATGAACATTTATTTGCTTATGTTGATATGATGCTAATGACCTGTTTATTATGTTAGATAACATATTTGCTGCCTTGCATATTTACACATTTCTGTTTTGTTGTCATAACTACTCTTTAATTTGGTGTATAGAAATGCTGATATAAGGTGTATAAACATAGAGTTTAGGTCACACTATTGTATTAATTATAGATTGTTCACTTGGCAGAGCCTCGTTGTAAGAATTGTGCTGCATCCACTTGTTGACATTCTGTTCTCCACTGGTATATTTACTCGCTATTGCATGTTTTGCTTACGCTCAGTGCCTTATATTTTTAAGATAAGAAAATGAGCTGCTATAATTCGACGAACGACGTTAGTACAAGAAACTTCGTTGAAGTCACATGAGCTGGAGGTTTTAAGGAAGCTGTATAAATTTATGCTAATAGGAAGGAAGCTAACGACATGACATACCAAAATTAGGTTTAGACCATTGACAGTTATTACACTGTATTTTTCGTGAGCAATTGAAATAGGAAGTGACACTTGACACAAGAAATACTCCACATGTTTGCTTCTGTTTGCCATAATTCTTGAAGTGGTGTACACACTGTGAAATATTATGATCATTCACACTCCGTAATCGTACTTAATTACTGAGAGTTATTCGAACAAAGACTGTTAGAGGTCATGTATGCATTTCTTTTGTTTATAATTCATAATGAGTAGAATATTTGGCTCAGGTGGACTACACAGAGGTTGTGTGTGGACATTGTGTCTTCGGATTGTATGGGATGATGAACTGAAGTTTGCACTAGGATTTTATCTGTACTTGTTCGAGGAGACTGACTAGAGGAAAGAGTTGTTATGGAAGTGAAATGATATTGGTAATAAGGTTTATATGTATCGACGTATTGAAGAGGTATTATTGAGGTATTATTGAGATTATGTGAAGTTGATGATTATTGGAGTTTTGGTGGACAAGAGGTAAGGTAAATGCTATTAATGATAAGGTTTATATGTATCGATGTAAGAGGTATTATTGAAGTATTGAGATTATGTGATGCTGATGATTATTGGAGTTTTGGTGGATAAGAGGTAAAGTAAGTGAGGTGCATATCCTTTTTTTGTTGGTCTATATGGAACAAGGAGGATGAAGATAGCAGACTAGAACACTCAAGTAGAAGGAAGATAGTCTATACACACACTTTGTTAAATCAATAAGCAGTACATATTTTTTTTTTTTTTTTTTTGGAGAGAGGAAGTAATTGCATATCTTGGCTCACTGACAGTTGTTCAGCAACCGTATATTTTGATCTGGCTTGGCAAACATTGGTCTTGACATGATGACTATGACGTTGACTAACTATTATTGACTGTTATACATTGCTGCCACTACTACTTGATACACATGATGAACATGAAATTTTGACAGAATTGCATTTACACAGTTAACACTATTCAATTACACAGTAGTACTTAATGTGGATGAAAGATGAGTGAGTGTGTTTTGTGTGTTTTCCTTTCCTAATCCTACCCACCTATCTCCTAAATATTATTTTATTTGCATGTAGTGGCTTGCACTGACACCCATAAATATTATAGATTTACTGATATTTGAGTATTTGTAATAGTTAATATGACAATTATCTGATATCATTTGTGTGTTTATTTGAATTTATATGTTTAGTGTGTAAAAGCATTTGTATGTGTATTCAAACTATTGTTCATGCCTGAACTGTCTGATTAGTGATGGTGAATATTATGAACTGTTACCTGCACTTGTTCAACATTGATGTGTGACACTTAGAAATGTTTAATTTCTGCTGATGAACTGTGTGATTAGTGATAGTGAATATTATGGACTGTTACCTGCACTTTTTCAACATAATGGGTGCCACATAGAAATGATTAATTTCTGCTGATGAACTGTGTGATTAGGATAGGAATATTATGGACTGTTACTTGTACTTTTTCTACATGATTGGTGCCACTAGGACATGTTTAATTTCTGCTTATAAACTCTGATGAACAGTGTGATCAGTGATAGTGAATATTATGGACTGCTCTCTGGACCTGCTCATCATTGCTAGGTGCAACTGATGGACTGCTTCTACTGAAATGAAGTCAATTGTTGGTGTCTGCACCTGTTCAACATTGCTAGGTGCCACTAATGGACTGATTCTACTGAAATAATGTCACTTGTTGCTGTCTGCACCTGTTCAACAATGCTGGGTGCCACTAATGGAACTGTTTCTGCTGAGTTATGTCACTTGTTGCTGTCTGCACCTGCTCAACATTGCTGGGTGCCACTGATGGACTGTTTTTTACTGAAATAATGTGACTTGTTGCTGTGTGTACCTGTTCAACATTGCTGGGTGCCACAGATGGAACTGCTTCTACTGAAATAATGTCACTTGTTGGTGTCTGCACCTGCTCAACATTGCTGGGTGCCACTGATGGACTGCTTGTACTGAAATGATGTCACTTGTTGCTGTCTGCACCTGCTCAACATTGCTGGGTGCCACTGATGGACTGCTTCTACTGAGATGATGTCACGTGTTGCTGTCTGCACCTGCTTAACATTGCTGGGTGCCGCTGATGGATTGCTTCTACTGAAATAATGTCACTTGTTGGTGTCTGTACCTGTTCAACATTGCTGGGTGCCACTGATGGACTGCTTCTACTGACATAATGTCACTTGTTGGTATTTGCACCTGTTGACCATTGCTGGGTGCCACTGATGGACTATAAACTACTTGTTTTTTTTGTTTTTGTTTTTTTTTTTTTTTTGAATAATTAAAAGTATTTTATGTGAACATTTGTATAAACTAATTTTTTGTGTATTGTGTAAACTATTACGTAAAGTCACAAGTATTAAAAGAAGTTGTATTGCTTACTGTATTTTATATATTAGGTTATTGAAAGGTCAGTGCAAAGCCAAAATTTTAACTAATTATGTGATATTTAGGTATTAATATTTTCTTTTATTTTTGTCTGTATTTTTGTGGACGAATTTGTTGGTATTTTCACCACCAATGCTGGTAAAAATACCATCAAATTCTGGCCTGTGGAGGAAGGGCATATGAAAGGTGGCTACACTGAGCCACAGCGCCAGAGATTGCGCCAAAGAGTATTATTCAGCCGCCTCCACTGGCAGTGCTTGGGAGAACTCGTAGTAGTGAGTGCTTGGGGAGAACTCGTAGTAGTCAGTGCTTGCTGAGACGTGCTAGTGAAAAGTGCTGGCTGAGATATGGTAGTAGCGAGTCGGTGTGGAGAGATTGTAATGTTTAGAGTGCTTTTCATCAATATAAACGAAGGTAAAAAAAAAATAATAATAATTTTCTTTTCTCTCTCATTATTTCAGTGTCCTGAATAATGCGTCATTACAGGTTCAGTCAACAAAGCATCTGGCGTGTGTTCTTGTATTAGAGTGTAATTCTGGGTTTCTTGCGCAATTATAGTATTTCTAATTTTTTTTATCACGTCAGTATAAATGGTATTTGAAATTTCTTGTCTTATTGAAGGAGAACCGTGCCAGATGTGTACGTTGAGTCATACTTCCACACACAGAACAGTTATACTTGTGCCTTGGTTTTGTAGGTTTCATAGTTGCTGGGGACTTAATTAATTGTGTTAACAGGACATTTTCATTTCATTCTTTGTTGTTGTTCTATGCAGACAGATTGCGTACCAAAACTAGTCAGGGCCAACCGTTTACGACACAGCGTAATCGGACATACAGCTACGAAAAATAAAAATTATTTTCAAATTTAATAATAATTAAGCCCCCATGCAACCTTAGGATAATTTAGGTTAAATAGTGTTTAAGCTTAGGGACTGATGACCTTAGCAGTTAAGTCCCAGCCGGCCGGAATGGTCGTGCGGTTAATACAGTCTATAACCGAGCGACCGCTACGGTCGCAGGTTCGAATCCTGCCTCGGGCATGGATGTTTGTAATGTCCTTGGGTTAGTTAGGTTTAATTAGTTCTAAGTTCTAGGTGAATGATGAGCTCAGAAGTTAAGTCGCATAGTGCTTAGAGCTATTTGAACCAGTTACGTCCCACAGGATTTCACACACATTTGAACTTTTGTGTGTGTGTGTGTGTGTGTGTGTGTAAATTGAACCTTGCAAATGATATATATCAACTTTAAGGTTAATTCTTTTTATAATCGTCTCGTTATTAAAGAGAGGAATTGTTCAATTATCATATTGGCTGTTCAAGTATCATATCGGTGCAATAGCCTGGGAGGATATTAAGTTTTTGAAGTTTGGTAATTAACTCGTCTCACCGACGCAGTCGTATGCCTTCCCTATGTCCAGAAATATGGCGGGTGTGTGGCTGCAAACATTGATGTTATATGCTATATATTCCGATACTCGCAATAGTTTGAGTTCCGATGAGAATCTCAGCTGGAATGCAAACTGGTACGGACTTATCAGGGCCTGATCGAAGATGAGTGGTCGAATTCTGTAGAGAATAAGTCGTTCAAAAATTTATGACGTTGTAGATAAGAGAGTAATGAGCTAGTAGTTACATGGTTAGCTCGACTGTTTTTCTGGCTTTGGTATGGATATACTTCCAAGCTCTCAGGAAGTAACCAGGTTACACATAGCTGTTAAATATCCGTGTATGAACGACGGAGGACATTCGTGGTATGTGCTTTAGATGTTCTATGTTCATTGGCGACTCACTATGGTACTTGTGGGAGTGTACACCCAGGTTGCGAACAAATTTCCGAACTTCTGCACGGATCGTTAAAAATGTTGAGCCGCTTTGTGGATCTTCCCTCCTCGACGTCTAATGCCGTCGGCCTCTCCAACCCCCGTCTAAGATGTCCGCCTCGTTTGTTATATTTTGATGTCCTACAACATTACGACTACAGACCATAGCGAGAGTCAGTGGCGCCTGGTACCGATGCACGCACATGACGCGGTAAGGGAAGTATACATGGTGGTCCATTGATAGTGACCAGGCCAGATATCTCACGAAATAAGCATCAAACGAAAAAACTACAAGGACCGAAAGTCGTCTAGCTTGAAGGGGGAAACCAGATGGCGATATTGTTGGTCCGCTAGCTGGAGCTGTCATAGGTCAAACGGATATCAACTGCGTTTTTTTAAATAGGAATCCCCATTTTTTATTACATATTCGTGTAATATTAAAGTTTTAGTTAGACCACTTTCTTAGCTTTGTGATAGATGGCGATGTAATAGTCACAAACGTGTAAGTACGTGGTATCACCTAACATTCCGCCAGTCCGGACGGTATTTGCTTCATGATACATTACCTGTGTTAAAATGGACCGTTTACCAATTGTGGAAAAGGTCGATATGGTGTTGATGTATGGCTATTGTGATCAAAGTGCCCAACGGGCGTATGCTATGTATGCTGCTCAGTATCCTGGACGACATCATCCAAATATCCGGACCGTTCACCGGATAGTTACATTATTTAAGTAAACAGGAAGTGTTCAGCCACATGTGAAACATCATCCACGACCTGCAACAAATGATGATGCCCAAGCAGGTGTTTTAGCTCCTGTTGCGGCTAATCCGCACATCAGTAGCAGACAAATTGTGCGAGAATCTGGAATCTCAAAAAGATCGGTGTTGAGAATGCCACATCAACATCGATTGCACCCGTACCATATTTCTATGCACCAGGAATTGCATGACGACGACTTTGAACGTCGTGTACAGTTCTGCCACTGGGCACAAGAGAAATTACAGGACGACGACAGATTTTTTGCACCCGTTCTATTTAGCGACGAAGCGTAATTCACCAACAGCGGTGACGTAAACCGGCATAATATGCACTATTGGGCAACGGAAAATCCACGATGGCGACAAGTGGAACATCAGCGACCTTGGCGGGTTAATGTATGGTGCGGCATTATAGGAGGAGGGACAATTGGCCCCCATTTTATCGACGGAAATCTAAATAGTGCAATGTATGCTGATTTCCTACGCAATTTCTACCGATATTACTACAAGATGTTACACTGCATGACAGAATGGTGATGTACTTCCAACATGGTGGATGTCCGGCACATAGCTCGCGTGCGGTTGAAGCGGTATTGAATAGCATATTTAATAACAGGTGGATTGGTCGTCGACACGCCATACCACGGCCCGCATTTTCACCGGATCTGACGTCTCCGGATTTCTGTCTGCGGGGAAAGTTGAAGGATATTTGCCATCGTGATCCACCGACAACGCCTGACAACATGCGTCAGTGCATTGTCAATGCATGTGCGAGCATTACGGAAGGCGAACTACTCGCTGTTGAGAGGATTGTCGTTGCTCGTATTGCCAAATGCATTGAGGTTGACGGACACAATTTTGTTGAGCATTTATTGCATTAATGTGGTATTTACGTGTAATCACTCTGTAACAGCATGCGTTCTCAGAAATGATAAGTTCACATAGGTACATGTATCACATTGGAACAACCGTTATAAAATGTTCAAAAGTATCTACGTGCTGTAATTTAATTGAAAAATCCTACCTGTTACCAACTGTTCGTCTAAAATTGTGAGCCATATGTTTGTGACTATTACAGCGCCTCTATCACAAAGCGAAAAAAGTGGTCCAACTAAAACATTCATATTTCTTTACGTACTACACGAATATGTAATAAAAATGGGGGTTCCTATTTTATAAAACGCAGTTGATATCCGTTTGTCCTATGGCAGCGCCATCTAGCGGGCCAACCATAGCGCCATCTGGTTTCCCCCTTCAAGCTAGACAAGTTTCGTCCTTCGTAGTTTTTTCGTTTGACGCTTATTTCGTGAGCTATTTGGCCCGGTCACGCTCAATGGACCACCCTGTATAAGCACAGCAGTGACGAATAAGGAATCATTCTAACGATGATACGGACAGCAGATGGATAAATCCACTGGCATATGCGACTTTGTTAAAAAGGGGTGGTTTTTTGTACCTAGCGCCTGGGAACGAGTATCTCAGAAATGGTGAAGGTGGTCGGCTGTTCGCATGCTACTCTTGTGGGCATTTATGGTAAGTGGTTGAAGGACGGTGAAACCACGAGTAGGCGACAGGTCTTGGAAGGCCATGCCCCGCAATAGACATCTACATGACTAATGTGTCGTTCACATCCAGGTGTTTGGCAGAGGGCTCACAGAACCAATTTCAGATTGTTATTTTTCTTATATTTCTATGGTCATTTGTCCCTACGTAGGTGAGAGTCAACACAATATTTTAGCTTTCGGAGACGGAAGTTCATTATTGAAATTTTGTAAAAAGATCTCGCCGCAACGCTAACCACCTTTGTTTTATACTGAGGTAACAAAAGTCATGGAATATCGATATGCTCATGTACAGACGGTGGTAGTATCGCGCACACAACGTATAAAAGGGACAGTGCATTGGCGTAGCCGCAATTGCACTCGGGTGATTTATGTGACAAGGTTTCCGACGTGATTATGGCCGCACTACGGGAATTAACAGACTTTGAACGTTAAATGGTAGTCGGAGCTTCACACCTGGCACATTCCATTACAGAGGTGCTTCGGGAATTCCACATTCTGAGCTTCAAAGTATCAGTAGTGTTTCGAGAATTTCAGGCATTACCTCTCTCCACAGACAACGCAATGGCCGACGGCCTTCACTTAACGACTGGGAGCAGCAACTTTTTCGTAGAGTTGTCGGTGCTAACAGACAAGCCAGACTGCGTGAATTAACCGCATAAATCAATATGAGACGTAAGACTTACGTATCCGTTAAGACAGTGCGTCAAAATTTGGCTTTAATGTACTATGGCGGCAGGTGATGGACACGAGTGCATTTGCTAACAGCACGATATTGTCAGCAGCGCCTCTCCTGGGCTCGTGACCATTTGCGTTGGTTCTAGACGACCGTGCTCTGGTGAGATGAGCTCCGATTTCATTTGGGAAGCGCTGATGGTAGGGTTCAAGAGTGATGCAGACACCAGGGAGCCATGGACGCAGGCTAAGGCACTGTGCAAGCTGGTGTTGACCTGTAATGAAGCGGGCTGTGTTTACATGGAATGGACTAGGTCCTCTGGTGCAATTGAGTCGATCATTGACTGGAAATGGCTATGTTCGGCTACTTGGAGACTATTTGTAGGCTGTTGTGGACTTCATGCTCCCAAACAACGATGGTATTCTTATGGATGACAATGCGACATGTCATCATGCCACTATTGTTCGGATTGGTTTAAAGAACATTCTGGAAAATTCGAGCGAATGATTTGGCCACCCAGGCTGCCGTACATGAATCCCATAAAATATTTCTAGAACATAATCGAGAGGTCAGTTTGTACACAGTATTCTGCACCAGCAACACTTGCTTAATTGTGGCCGGCTAAAGAGGCAACCTGGCTCAATATTTCTGCAGTGGACTTCCAATTACTTGTTGAGTCCATGTCATGTCGATTTGCTACACTACACCAGCCAAAATGATGTCCGACATAGTATTAGGAGGTATCCCATGACCTTTCTCACATCACTGTAATGATTACCACATGAGTTAGGGTATCACATCTATGGCACTCTCTCCCCTATTTTACAATAATGTCAAACGAGCTGCACTTGTTTGGACATGCAGGATGTTACATGTAAAATTTAGCTGGTAAGGATCCATACTGCGCAGCAATACTGTAGCAGAGGACAGAGAAGCGTTGTTTGGGCAGTCTTCTTAGTAGATTTGTTGCTTATTCTAAGCCAGCAAGGTCACTTAATCTCTCACCAATTTTGGACAAGGCCAACGAAGCAGCTGGGGATTTTGATGATATAATGCGCCAATTGGACAGAATTTGGCACGATATCCCTCAGAAGTACATCCAACAGCTCTGTTAATAAGGACCAAGTTGAGTAACTGCTTGCATAAGGGGCAGAGCTGGACCAACGTGTTATTGACTAGCTCATTTTATGAAACTCTTTCTCTTGAATAAATCATTCAATTTTTCTGTAATTGTAATAAATTATTTTTATTTACATGCGCAATAAATCTATCGATTTCCGTCCCATTCGAACAATTCCTATGTGGTGCGTCTCTCATTTTGTTCCCTCGAGTGCAGTTTCTCATGGTGTAGTGCATAAAATGAGCTGTAAGAGTTTCCTCTCAGATGCCATGAAATTAAAAAATGATCCGATCTCACTGATGTGGTTCACGTATTTAACAACACATCTGAACATAGCTGCCTTGCTTCCTACCGGCTGACGCATGTGTAAGCGACGGTTCCCGCCGCCCACCTCTTCGCTGTGTTCTCGTAACAGCACTGTGTTCCGGCGACACCCAGCCTTGGCATTTAATCTCGGTAATGGAGAATCCTCCGCTGATGAGCACTGACAGTCCTCACAGTGTGATTCCCCTGACACCCCGTGCCATCCCTTCAACATCAGTCCTGTCTTCTCCCTCGCTCTAGGAACTCAGCTAATTCGGAGATGGCTGAAATATGACACTGACTTTGTGTTGAGCTGACGCGATCCTCCGTCTCACCAAACTACTGTAACATATTCAAGATCTGGTAGTTTAAATGTGAATGCTATTCCGTAAAAATTTCCACCTGTTATTTCGAAATAGATGGAAACAAATTTATTTATTTATACGTTTGTGTTACCTCAGGCAACGGCCTTGCCGTAGTGGATACATTGGTTCCCGTCAAATCACCGAAGTTAAGCTCTGTCGGGCGAGGCCAGCACTTGGATGGGTGACCATCTGGGCCGCCATGCGCTGTTGGCATTTTTCGGGGTGCACTCAGCCTCGTGATGCCAATTGAGGAGCTACTCGACCGAATAGTAGCGGCTCCGGTCAAAGGAAACCATCATAACGACCGGGAAAGAGGCGTGCTGACCACACACCCATCCTATCCGCATCTTCATCTGAGGAAGATACGGCGGTCGGGTGGTCCCGATGAGCCACTTGTGGCCTGAAGATGGAGTGCTTGTGTTACCTCGTTAGATTAAGACTCTGAATCTCTCTCTGACAGCCAACAATGTATCTTTAGAGACGTTGCATTCCGTTCATATTGCAATGTGCAAATTACATTAGCTGCACGTCTTAAATGCAGTGCTGAACATTGATAATAAACTGATACGAGTCTTATTAACTCAATCTTAAGGATATTTCTACTGATGTGACTTGGCCATTAAAATTGCAACACCAGGAAAAATGGTATGTAGCGAAATTTAATTGTTGCTCATATGCCAGGTGTATACAACTGACTCATAAACTGTGACTTAGGCCTGTTGTGGACGTCAAAAAATTACAAAAGTTTATACGAACATGGATTCGAAAATCCTTCGTTAGGAAGGCATGAAAAATTTATAATTCACAACATAAAAATGATAAATTTACCACACGCATTTATGTATAGGCTCTTAAAGGATTCATTATTCGTGTCACAAAAACGGCACATTTACCTAACACATTTACATTTACAACAATTGCTCGAAATGACTTACTGTTTACGCACATCCCCTGAGCCTGCATTTAACACTTCCATAAACGTTATGTAAAACTCCTGGTGTGTTCCGTATTTTGTGAAATCCGCTTTGGACGCATTCGCTTACTTTATCGACACTGGGCACTGGAGATAAATACACTACGGATTTTCAATGACACCAAAGGAAAAAAAAAATGGACTGGATTCAAATCTGGCAATCCGGCAGGTTGTAGCTTGGCTCTCCGTCAACCCATATATCTGTTTGGAAACTGGTTATCGAGACTGGCGAACTAGCCATGTAAAGTGTGGTGAAGCACTACCGTGTTGGATGACTTCTAAAGGTACATCAAGCAAGTCCTCTCAGAGAAACTGTATATACATTACTTCATTGAGACGTTACAGAAAGAAGTAGGGGCCAAAGAGACGATTATGAATGATTCCATCTCATATATCGAGGCTTAATATCTGTTGATGTCTACCTGGTCTCATTTAATAAGAGGTTTCATAAGCCCAGAAGTGATTGTTAGGAAAAGCCATCCTCATCAGGTAATGAGGTACATGCTATGCCTCACTCAGTCCCTGTTCCCATTGAAGGTGGTATGGATACATAAGATTTTCATGCAGAATGTTCCAGATTGTCATGTGATTAGCGCTTTCCCTTCTCCCGGTCCTCCTTATACTAGTCGATGGAGTTCTATCCACAATAAGAAGAACCGTCCTTAAAGCTCAGGCATTAGATCATGTGGTCTCCCACCAACTGTCTTCTCAAATGAGCAAGCGGTGGTGTAGTCACACAAACGCTCGTGCATAAGATAACTGCCTCCTAGGGTTACGTTCATTGTACTGTTGACATGCTGCATCTTCATTCCCATCTGCTAGCAGTACATATAGTGCATACACATCGTTTCACACACCGAATACATTGCTATGATTTGTTGTAATAGAATCTAAAGCAGAACAAACGACAATCAGACAGAACAGAAGCCTTGCCGACAGTAAACAAGAAAGCGAGTAAAACTGCGCATTTGAGGTAAACTAGCCTATCCCCCACAGCTTCTCCATATATGTGTTAGACACATGTATTGACCTCACCTCCTCCTCCCCCTCTCTGTGTTCATCTCCTCCTCCCTCGTCTGTCCACCCCGCCCACCTGTATCTCCTCCACTCTGTCTTTTCATCTCCTGCTCTCTTCTCTTTGTCGATTCCCTCTACCCTCTCTCTCTGACCATATCTTTCCCCACCATTCCTCTGAATATGCCCTCCTCCACCTCTCTATTTCCATGTCCACCTCCCCCACTTCCTTTTGCACCCGTCCGCTAGCTATCTACACCATTCACCTGCTTCATACACCTTCCCCTAGTGTCCTTTGTCCTTTTCTTCTTCCCCCTCGCTCGGTCTATCCCTCTTCTATCCATCTCAACCTATCTGCATCCAACTCATGGTCACATGTAGCCCTCCAATACCGTGTGATAAAGCAGGTCCAAACTATTCCTTCACAATATGCAGGGCATCCTATATGATAGGAGCTGGAAAAAACCCTTTTCTGTCCGTATCTCCGCCCTTATTGGAGCTAGGACTTTACAAACCTTAGAGTGATGATACACGAGGGGCCTTGTGTTTCTGTGAAAAATTTGGTTGAAATCCAGTAAGGCGTTTCAGAGGAGATCCCAGACATATACACATACGTAAACTGTGGTTTAAGTATATAGAACAGATTACACAACAAGAAGTCACTATAGACGATTGCTTTCATATGTCCCTGATGAAAAATTTTTGGCCCATGTACATACGAACTTTCTCAATGTTTTGAGGTCAAAAATAAATCCCTAAGGAGTCTGACACATTTCTTTTATGCAATCTGTAAGCTACAGTAGAACAATACAATGTTTAATTTGTAGCTGATGCTAGCCAACTCTGCAAGCTGCGCTATTGTATTTGACAACGAAAAGTACCTGTGGAATGTCCTAAATGCCTTGCAATTGTCATTCATGGCTAGGACAGCGTTCTGTGTAGTTTTGAGTGCATTGTGTCGGACCTAAGGAAATCCGAACGTTGGAAAAATGTTAGCGGTCGTACACAAAATCGAAGATTTATATCGCTGCAGGGAAAGAGGAAAAAACATAATCAGCTATGTCCCAATGTGGACGAATGTGTGCGTTGAATGATCGTAGCAAACGTTTACTGAAGAGCGTTGTGACGAAAATAACAGGACGATAGCCGGCCACGGTGGCCGAGTGGTTCTAGGCGCTTCAGTCTGGAACCGCGCGACCGCTACGGTCGCAGGTTCTAATCCTGCCTCGGCCATGGATGTGTGTGACGTCCTTAGGTTAGTTAGGTTTAAGTAGTTCTAAGTTCTAGGGGACTGATGACCATAGTGCTCAGAGCCATTTGAACTATTTTTTTTAAGAGGACGATAGCTACAAAAGTCAATGCAAAACTGAATGTCACACTCTAGATCCCTGTCAGCATCAAAACAACACCAACACCATAAACAGGGAATTGCACGGCAGGGTGGTATCCCAAAACCACCCATCAGTGATACACAAGCCAGAAAAAAGAAGAACGTTTTGCCGAAGCCATAACACCTTGGCTATGAAGAAATTGGAGGAAAGTCTTTTGGTCGGATGAGTCTCATTTCATACTATTTCCAGCTTCTGGCCAAGTCGCAAAAATGAAACATGGCTATGGTTCGGTGATGATTCAGGCAACCACATCGTAGTATTTCATTGGTCCCACGGTTACTCTACAAGGTCGCATATTGCCAAGCATTATGTGACCGTTTTGTCTGATCAGGTCCATCTCTTCGTACAATGTTCGTCCCATAATGGTGACGCTGTGTTCCAAGAAGACAGGGCCACTGGTCATCCAGATCGCATCGTCCGTAACTGGCTTTGTGAGTACAAGGATGAACTTTCGCCTCTCCCCTGAACACCTCAATTACCAATGTTATTATGCCTTACTGGTCTACTCTGGTCCGAAAGTGCCACTATTTTGCAGGAATAATGGTATACGATTCCCTTTAAAACCGTACAGGACCTCTATTTATTCGTTTCGAGACGGCTGGAAGCTGTTTTGAACACCAACAGTTTTTCTACACCAAAGTAGACATGGTAATGGGTTATGTTTTTGGTGTTTTCGTGGTTTTGTCCATCGTCCTCGTATCTTTGTGCAAACAAATCCATTTTCCAACTGGAGATGCGTGACGTGACTATACAATCCCGCACTGTCAAGGCAACAGTATGTCCGACCCATAGGACGCTGGTCGCATACGGCCCTTCAAAATCTGCAGAACGTTGAATGCTGTCCTCCTCAATTCATCCATTCCATAGTCGCATGATACTTCTGTGGTGCCGACGAACGCAAGCAGGAATATCGCGAAACTAAAAACCACAGTCCCAATAGGGTGTCGCTGTCAATTTTATCTCTTGCTGTTTTCTCCTTCCAGTGTGATCCCGAAGCTATAGTGACACGTGGCACATGGCATTATCAATGTGCCGGTCGTGTAACTTAACTCTTATGTGCCTTTCCACTGGCGCGTCTGTAGTTGTGCGGCAGTAGATACCAAGGCGGCTTGCGACTACAGACACACCACTGGAAAGCCATTAATTTTTAACATACTGCACCATATCTCAAACGCTTCGATTCTCTTCCTTTCCGGTTTTTCTCACTGTCTGCAACTTCACTGGGGATTTTGATAACTGATAAAGATTGCGAATTTAATCGCCAGTCGCGATCAATTTGTAACTACCTAAGGGTCAGTAAACGACCTCAATACGTACATGACTCGCGTGCAAAATAGGGGTTAAGTAATGCACTGTTGCTTCAAGGGCTTTTAGAGGCATAGATTATTCATACGACATAGTAGACAATTAGTGAAAATTTTATCAAAGAATATAAGTAAATACGAATTAATCAAAACATATAAGAAAGGAATGGCCCCTCAGGATAAATCACTACCAATTTATTCTGATCTGCCACAAAGTTACTTCGAATGGTAGCCTTGCGTAGGCAAATATTTAAACACAGTGGAGGAATAACAGATGAAATTACTGACCAAGCGAAGCAAGCAGAGCGTTCGCTATCAAAACTATTACACTGAAAAATTCTTAATCCCCAAATAGGTGCAAATCGAAGTAATACTGTGATCCGACTAAAACTGAAACTCGCCTTACCCAAGAATGCTACCCGCAGAAACATGAATGTAAAAATATCGTGAACCACACTGTGGTCACTTATTTAAGAGCTCTGTAACGTGACCAATCAATTACAATCAAGTACGTACATGACTCGCGTGCAAAATAGGGGTTCGGTGATGCAGTGTTACTTCCAGGGCTTTTAGAGGCATAGATTATTCATACGACATAGTAGACAATCACTGAAAATTTTATCAAAGAACATAACTAAATACGAATTAATTAAAGTATATAAGAAAGGAATGACCCCTCAGGACAAATCACTACCAATTTATTCAGATTTGCCACAAAGTCTTGCCGGCCGTGGTGGCCGAGCGGTTCTAGGCGCTCCAGTCCGGAACCGCGGGACTGTTACGGTCGCAGGTTCGAATCCTGCCTCGGGCATGGATGTATGTGATGTCCTTAGGTTGGTTAGGTTTAAGTAGTTCTAAGGGACTGATGACCTCAGATGTTAAGACCCACATTACTTAGAGCCATTTTGAACAAAGTCTTGGAGGTAGACCATCGTTCTGATGAGTACAATTTGACACGCTTTATTTATATATTTCACACATTTATAATACACATGTTTAAATAATTTTCAGGCAGATATTGTTAAACGTCACAGAACAATCAACTATGATTTCCATTTTTCATACACGGTAAAGCAGAATGGCAAGAGCTGGTCAAACTCCTGTCTTTACAACAGTTTGCCGCTGTCTACTGCGGTCGTCAAACAACCATCTTACAAACATTAATCTATTAAAATTCTTACCAAACAAGCTTTAACGAACTGAAATGATAAGACAAATCATTCATGCCGACAATGAAAATGAATTTATGAATAATTTTTTGTTTTGGCGCTATATTTGTAGATATTAAATTAACGACAACAATTAGTATATCTGTTCACCAATAAAACAAATATGGTCAACTTAAAACTAACTTCAAGACTGTCCAATGGTGTGTTTTACGCGTATGTAGTGTGTCTGTAACTATATTACCTTTATTATAAAAAATGTTATACAAAATTTTGATAACTTCGTTAATATTTATTGTTAAATATGATAATAAATTTATTGAATTCGTCTCTTTTAGCTATTTCTATTGATTTTGATTTTCTATTGATTTTCTATTGCATGTCTGGAAGAGGCATTTGCGTTTTTGGTTCCAGTTCCAAAGAAGGCAGGTGATGACAGGTGTGAGAATTACCGAACTATCAGTTTAATAAGTCTCGGTTGCAATACTTACCCTACGACTTAGCTTATATGAGATGTTAAGGAAAGACAAACCTACATTTAAAGCATCTGTAGACTTAGAGAAAGCTTTTGGCAATTTTTACTGCAACACTCACTTTCAAATTCTAATGGTGGTAGGTGTAAAATACAGGAAGCGAAAGCCTATTTATAATTAGTACGGAAACCAGATGGCTGTTATAACAGTCGAAGGGGACGAAAGGGAAGCAGTGGTTGGGAAGGGAGTGAAACAGGATTGTAGCCTACCCCCGATGTTATTCAATCTGTGTATTGAGCAAGCAGTAAAGGGAACAAAAGAAAATTTGGAGTAGGAATTAAAATTCAGGGAGAAGAAATAAAAACCTTGAGGTTTGCGATGGCATTGTCATTCTGTCAGACACAGCAAAGGACATGAAAGATCAGTTAAACGGAATGGACAGTGTCATGAAAGGAGGATATAAGATGGACATAAACAAAAGAAAAGCAAGGATAACGGAATGTAGTCTAATTAAGGTGATGCTGAGGGAATCAGTTTAGGAAATGAGACACTTAAAGAAGTAGATGAGTTTTGCCATTTGGGCAGCAAAATAACTGATGATGGTCGAAGTACAGAGGGCATAAAATGTAGACTGGCGATGCCAGGAAAATCATTCCAGAAGAGGAGAAAAGTCTTAACATCGAGTATAGATTGAAGTGTCAGGAAACCTTTTCTGAAAGTATTTGTATGGAGTGTAGCTATGTATAGAAGTGAGACATGGACGACAAACAGTTTAGACAAGAAGAGGATAGAAGCTTTAGAAATGTCGCACTGCAGAAGATTAGATGGGTAGCTCATGTCACTAATGAGGAGGTACTGAATAGAATTGGGGAGAAGAGGAATTTGTGACAACACTTGACTAGAAGATCGTCTGATAGGACATTTTCTGAAGCATCAACGGATCACCAATTTATTATTGGAGGGAAGAGTGAAGGGTGAAAATCGTAGACAGAGACCAAGACGTGAATACACTAAGCAGATTCAGGAGGATATAAGTTACTCGGAGATGAAGAGGCTTGTACAGGATATAGTAGCATGGAGGGCTGCATCAAACCAGTCTTTTGACTGAAGACCACAACAACAGTCAATATTCGAAGCGTTTAGTTATAGCGCAGTGAGACCCTTACCATATGGTTCGGTAGTCAGAATCATTCAGTGGTACAATTTACAGACCTTTATAGGAATCCCAAGTTGCGTCCACCCACCTACCTGCTGGACACCAACACCCACCCCGTCTGGTGGCTTGTTGCATCAACTCGAGGCACTGCCCAGTGTTCGCATTACGTTCCTGACTAGCTGACCCATATGCTTCACGGCAAACTGCCACCAACATTGTGCTGAAGCAAACCCGTTGCTTTTGATGCCTTGTACGGATGACCTGCTATTTCCATATAATGCTGTACTCCAGACGTACATTCTCAGAAACTTTTTTCATGTAGACCCTAGCAAAGTCGATGTTTGATACTAGTAGACTTCTTTGTCCCAGTGCTAATCTGCTCTTTAGGTCCTCCTAGTTTTGTCGGTGATTCACTATTTTGTATCCAAGGCAGAAGTCATCCTACACTACTTCTACCTTGAGGTCCCCAGTTTAGATGTGAAATTTATCACTAATCTCATTTGTGCTAATCCACATTATTTTCGTCTTTTTTCGGTTTCGTCCACATCCAGGGTGCCTGTTCCTTACAAGGGAACCTCCCCATCGCACCACCCTCAGATTTAGTTATAACTTGGCACAGTGGATAGGCCTTGATAAACTGAACACAGATCAATTGAGAAAACAGGAAGAAGTTGTGTGGAACTGTGAAAAAATAAGCAAAATATACAAACTGAGTTGTCCATGGGCTACATAGGCAACATCAAGGAAAATGTGAGGTCAGAAGTGCCGTGGTCCCGTGGTAGCGTTAGCAGCTGCAGAAGGAGAGGCCCTTGGTTCAAGTCTTCCTAGGAGTGAAAATTTTACTTTCTTTATTTTTGCATAGTTATTATCTGTCCGCTCGTTCATTGACGTCTCTGTTCACTGTAATAAGTTTAGTGTCTGTGTTTTGCGACCGCATCGCAAAACCGTGCGATTAGTAGACGAAAGGACGTGCCTCTTCAATCGGAACCGAAAACATTTTATCGCAAGGTCATAGGTCAACCGATTCCTCCACAGGAAAACACATCTGATATATTCTATACGACACTGGTGACAGCATGTGCGTCACATGACAGGAATATGTTGTCGACCCACCTAACTTGTACACTTGGCGAATGGGTAAAAAGATTCTTCTACCTTGCCCGATTTAGGTTTTCTTGTCGCTGTGAAAATCACTCCCAAAAATGTGATGAAAACATAAGAGTGCTCCACATAAACTGAAAATAAAAAATTAAAGTTTTCACTCGATGGAAGGTTTGAACCAAGGACCTTTCGTTCCGCGGCTGCTCACGTTACCACGAGACCACGGCGCTCCTACAGTCCCTGTGTTCTTCATGTTGCCATGAACTAATCAGTTTGTAAATTTTGCTTATTTTTTTTCACAGTTCCACACAACTTCTTCCTGTTTTCTCAATTGATCTGTGTTCAGTTTTTCAAGGCCTATCCATTGTGCCAACTTATAACTAAATCTGAGGGGGGTGCGATGGGGAGGTTCCCTTGTTAGATTCTTCTTTCGATTTAACGGGTCCTGCAGTTCTTCCTCACTTTCACAGAGAACAGCAAGTCATCAGCAAATTTTGTCATTGATATCCTTACACCATGAACATCCTGAATACATTTTGAATGTCTTGCACCATTTTACCCCGTTGAAGACCTTATCAAGCGCAGTATCAGAACTGTCTCTCTAATGCATTTACATGTCCCAGAACCAAACTGCGCGTAGCATACCAGGTCCTCAGTTTTCTTTTCCATTCTTCAGTATCTCATTTTTGTGAACAGCATGGATGCTAGTGTGTGATATCTCTTGCTCTGATATGTCCTCGCTATCCTTGCTATCCTTGGTATGGTTCCAGAAATCTGATGGGTTGTCTCCTGATTGATTGCGCATCTTCAAAATAAGAGTATTTATTGTAACTGTTGATCATCACCTGCGCACTTTAAGTGCACTATCGGTGTATATGTCTAGGATGATCCTCTTCCGAAGACTTCCCTTTCACGGATGTTCCATCGATGGCAGCAGGCAGGTTTCGGCTTCTCACGAAGTCAAAACATTCTGCTGTCACTTTGCAATCTAAGTAAGAACTTTTCCATGCTGAAATCGACCTCCACTTATATACAGTTCGCTGCGGAAGTTAACGCGTCAAATAATGTACAGTACTGGTAAGTAGGATGGAAGGCGGGGAGCAACAGAGTTGCGTTACAGATTAATATAAGTAATACGTTTATTTAACTAACGAGCTTTACAATATAAAACAAATCACAGTTTCATCCTCAATATTTAGATTGAGCTTACGTAGCTAACAGCTTAGAGACAAGGTCAAACCCATTAACAGGTGTAAGAAACAATTATCACAGTCAATGTTACTCAGCCTCCTTAGAATTTAAAAGTAGTTTAACAACTGATAAAATACCATGCTTAACAACCAGAAAATGTGTAAAAATACAGCTCAATGTTAATAAAATCGCTATTTAAAACGTAATTTCAGAATTCTTAAGAATATTGAAAATTATGTAAAGTAGTCTATAAAATCAAATATTTAAGAACGGGAGCTTCCTTCTGAGAAAGAACTTCGATGATCCCTTTCACCTGGTTCCATTACGATGTGCACTGGTTACATCATTATTTTGGGTAAACAATCAACTCCCATCTGCATATATAGAATTAGACGAGATATAAGACTATGTTAACAGCAAAAAAATATATAAATTGATTTAAGATTCCATAATTTTAGATTTCTAGAAAGCTTTGGACACCGTCTCTCACAAGCGACTTCCAATAAATTTGCGTGCCTATGGAGTATCGTCTCACTTGTGTGACTGGATTGTGATTTCCCGTCAGAGCGGTCACAGTTGATAGTAACTACCGGAAGTTATCGAGTAAAACAGAATCATTATCTGGCGTTCCTCAAGAAATTGTTATGGGGCCTCTGTTGTTCCCGATCTACATAAACGGTTTAGGAGACAACTGAGCAGTCTTAGATTGTTTGCAGATGATGCCGTCATTTAGCGTCAGGTAATGTCATCAAATGATCAAAACAAAATGAAAACGATTTATAAAAGATATCTGTAATTTATAAAACATACCTGTATGGCACAAAAAGTGGCAGTTGACTCTAAATCAAGAAAAGTCTAAAGTCATCCACATGAGCACTAAAAAGGAGCCGCGGAATTTTTTGTTACACGATAATCACACAAATCTAAAGGCTGTAAACTCAATATATACTTACAGTTACGAATAAATTAAATTGGAACGATCACACAGATAATGTTATGTGAATAACAAAACAAAGACTGCGATTTATTAACAGAACACTTAGAAAGTGTAGCAGGTTTATTAAAGAGACTTCGTACACTACGCTTGCCCATCCTCTTCTGGAGTATTTCCGTGCAGTGTGGGACCTGCATCAAATAGGATTGACAGAGAACATCGAAAAAGTTAAAAGAAAGGCAGCTAGTTTTGAATTACCGCAGAACAGTGGATAGAGTGCCACCGATATGTTACACGAATTGGGGTGGCAGTCACTGAAACAAAGGCGTTTCTCATGGCGGCAGGAACTTCTCATGACATTTGAACCACCAAGTTTCTCCTTAGAGTGGGAAAATGTTTTGTTGGCGCCCACCTACATTGGGGGAAACGATCGTCATAACAGAATAAGAGAAATCAGAGGTGGCACGGAAAGATCTGAACGTTAGTTTTCTCCTCGCACTTTCGAGAGCGGAACGGTAAAGACGTCGCTTAAGTGTGGTTCGATGAACCATCCGCCATTTATGAATTGAACATGTAGATGTAGAAGCAATACCTGATTGTCTACCGAATACAATTCATCGTTGTCAGTCCATTAACTGATGCCTGGAAGACGCCTGAGTATTGTTGCCTGTTCCACCGACCTCCTACTGCTATCGTGGCGCCAACTACGGCTCAAATCTCAGTGTTCATTTGTTGGTGTATTGCATCCCGGATAGAAATATAAACTACGTTGATATTTTTGGAAACCGTAATAGGAAACCTCTGGAACCGACATCAACGTATACCAGAATAACAGTTGTTAATCCTGCGCTTGACTGTAAGTGTGGATCATCACACTGCCTCGGAACCCTAGTTTAGTTTTCCGTCACACAACGCTATTTGTGTTGTACCACAGTTCAGCTGTAAAAGGCTAACTATGATGATTGTTATTCATTTGTCAGCTTTACAGTATTCCGTTTTATCTTTCGAATGGAAAGTAATTTACACATGTCGTCTCTCGCGCAGAGCGTTTCGCAACAAGAGTAGCACATTCTCAGAAGACAGCAAATGTTCCGTCTATCCTTGCAGACATAGTCCTGCTGTGGACACAGGTGCTTCATATTATGGGAGTGAAATTACACAGCAGCTGGAAAGGTACTCCAAAGTAGTGTACGCGGGACCAAACAATTCTTATGGTCAAAACGACAAAATACCACACAGATTCACCATGAAATCCTAGCGCTATACACTACTGGCCTTTAAAATTGCTACACCACGAAGATGACGTGCTACAGACGCGTAATTTAACCGACAGCAAGAAGATGCTGTGATATGCAAATGATTAGCTCTTCAGAGCATTCACACAAGGTTGGCGCCGGTGGTGGCACCTACAACGTGCTGACACGAGGAAAGTTTCCAACCGATTTCTCATACTCAAACAGCAGTTGACCGGCGTTGCCTGATGAAACGTTGTTGTGATGCCTCGTGTAAGTAGGAGGGAGGCGTACCATTACGTTTCCGACTTTGATCAAGTTCAGATTGTAGCCTATCGGGATTGCGGTTTATCGTATCGCGACATTGCTGCTCGCGTTGGTCGAGATCCAATGACAGTTAACAGAATATGGAATCGGTGGGTGCAGGAGGGTAATACGGAACGGCGTGCTGGATCCCAACGGCCTCGTATCACTAGGAGACGAGATGACAGGCATCTTATCCGCATGGCTGTAACGGATCGTGCAGCCACGTCTCGATCCCAGAGTCAACAGACGGGGACGTTTGCAAGACAACAACCATCTGCACGAACAGTTCGACGACGCTTGCAGTAGCATGGACCATCAGCTCGGAGACCATGGCTGCGGTTACCCTTGACGCTGCATCACAGACAGGAGCGCCTGCGATGGTTTACTCAACGACGAACCTGAGTGTACGAATGGCAAAACGTCATTTTTTCGGATGAATCCAGGCTCCGGTTACAGCATCATGATGGTCACATCCGTGTTTGGCGACATCGCGGTGAACGCACATTGGAAGCGTGTATTCGTCATCGCCATACTGGCGTTTCACCCGGCGTGATGGTATCGGTTGCTGTTGGTTACACGTCTCGGTCACCTCTTGTTCGCATTGACGGCACTTTGAACAGTGGACATTTTAGCACGATAATGCACGACATGCACGACCGCAAGTTGCAGATCCTGTACGGGCCTTTCTATATACAGAAAATGTTCGACTGCTGCTGGCCAGCACATTCTCCAGATCTTTCAACAACTGAAAACGTCTGGTCAATGGTGGCCGAGCAACTGGCTCGCCACAATACGCCATTCACTACTGTTGATGAACTGTGGTATCGTGTTGAAACTGCATTGCCAGCTGTACCTGTACACGCCATCCAAGTTCTGTTTGACTCAGCGCCCAGGAGTATCAAGGCCGTTGTTACGGCCAGAGGTGGTTGTTCTGGGTACTGATTTCTCAGTATCTATGCACCCAAACTGCGTGAAAATCGAATCACTTGTCAATTTGAGTATAATATATTTGCCCAATGTCCATTTTATACCTGCATTTCTTCTTGGTTTAGCAATTTTAATGGCCAGTAGTGTACTAAGTACAATTTCGCGTCCGGCCGTAGTAAGTGGTGCTACCTGTTTGACCACTGCCGCACAGGTGTGGGTGTTGCTGCTCAGAAAAATCCATTTCTTGCACCATGCGATTTCCATCTCTTCGGCAAGCTCAAAGAACATCCTCGTGGGACTGTTGGATGAGGGGGGAGGGGAGGGTGAGAGATATAACAACGATAAGAAAGTTCAGACTGTGATTCTCGAATATCTCCAAGAATTTGATATCTGTCGTTGGAGGATTGAACGATTCGTAGAACTTCACGACCTTTGTTTACAGAGATGACGACCGTTGGAAAATAGTATCACGTAAGGTATTACTTATTTATTTTTGACACAATCTCTTTTTTATGACACAATTGTAACAGGTTTAGGGCTTCAAAGGCCATCTTCGGGTGCTATGGGCGACCTTTGATGAACATGGTGTTTGATGAGTGCCAGTTGTTGATGACCAGGCACGAACACTTGTTCATTAAATGCCACCCAAACATCTGAAAATGGCCTTTAAAGGCCGAAACCGGGTATGATTGCATCAAAAAAATAACTGTGTCAAAAATAGAAAAGGACTACATTCTAATAAGTCAGTCATCGTCTCTGCAAACGGAATGTCGTTTTTCCAAAATAGTGTCATGTATCTGTGTAAGTTTCAAGTGTAGTGCATTATTTAATAAAAGATACTCTGTCAATGCGAAACTTAGTTTTTGAAGCCCCCTTCTAGTATTATTACAGAACCTTAAGTCACTGTGAGATAAACTACATTCAAAATAAAATTAATTAGCTTCATCCCGATGGCAAAACTATAAAATATACCACAACTACCAACAATTAATTTCCATTCTAAATGGAATACCACAGATACATTTTAAGTCATCTCGAGTCATACGGTGTAAAATAGTGTAGCATCAGCCAGGCCAATTGCAGTCCTTTTCTTCGAAACGGCAGTCAGTTAATACTGTCAAAATGCCTCAATCAAATCAGGGAGTCTGTTGGTCAGCTTCAAGAGAAAGAGAAAGAATCGAAACTCCTGAGAAGAAATGAAACCGTTGTCATCGGCTCCGTCAACTTCAGGCTCTGAGGGACGAGTCATCACAAGGCGGACTGGGAACCTGAAGATCAACGTGAGCATTGCTGACAAGTAACGAGAGTACATCACGGCAAAATATATAGATTGTAAATGATAACTTACAACGTACGACAGTGATGCAGATGAAGTGGAGACGAACAATTTTATACAGGGGACCTGTCGTCTATCGAGTCGGAAAAGTACCTCAAGTTCAGCTACAAAAACCATCTAAGCGACAGCGCATGCGGGACGATCGAGATTTTCATATTATCGCGCTCTGTACACAAAAAATATTCGTCCTAGAGGGAAAATGAATGGAATCTTGTTGTAGGAAATGTAATATATTTTTAATTTTGTACTGGAAGAAATTTCTGCTAGAGGCTGAGAGAATCTCAGTAATCTTCAAACGCACCCTTACACCCACACTCAGCCCTCACCGGTCATGACTTCCAGTGTATTGTTCACGTCACTTCCTCCTGGCACCGTACAAAAATTTGCGACTGTACGAATTTTTTTCCCCATATTTTCTTTTGTTTGTCATTAAAGAGGCTATTACGCCGCCGACTTAGTCAACTTTTTTCGTTTACATTACCGTTTTAAACGTGACCTTGAGTATAAAGAAGGAAAACTACTTTTATAAATGTTACCCAAAAACTACTCACATTGACAATTAGATCAAAACTTAAGCCTTACAAGCACAACAGTGTCGTAGTCACAAGGCCAGACAAACAAAACCTTTTTAACTGATAGTTTTACCTATTAAAATTCACCAGATTGTTGGGAAAATTGATAAAAAAAAGTGAGTTTTAAATTTTCTAAGTACACGACTACGCCAACGGAATTATAAAGTTCAGTTAACGAAGACCATAAAAGGTCGAATATGACAAACAATTCGTGTAGTCGCAACTTTTTTCAGTGGTAGGAGGGAGAGTCATGAACAGCATACTAAAAATCATGACCGTTGGGGGATAGTGTGAACATGAGGGTGCGTTTGAGTATCACTCCTGCACGTTATTCTTGAATGACTCGAAAACCGCAGCCTATACCGGAAACGTATTCCAGTACTAAGTAAATTCCTTCAAAGCTTGTAGAAAAATGTCATATTCATTTTTTCTCTAGAACCAATAGTTTCTGCGTAGAGAGAGAGAGAGAGAGAGAGAGAGAGAGAGAGAATATGAAAATCTCGCGCGACGCGTATGCACTGTAGGTTAGGTGGGTTTTGTAGTCCAGTTTGAGGTACTTTCCCGAATTGATAGATGACAAGTGTCCCGTACAAAACTGTTCGTCTCGGCTTTCTCTACACCACTGTGGTACGTTTAAAACAACTACCGTTCACGCCGTTTATATATCTGTGAATACATGGGCTAAGCATAAGAGATTGAATTTACGTGCAAAAAACGTAATTACTTGTTTTGTAAAGACAGCCTCAAACAACATATGAAACCGTAGTCTTGCATCTGTGGACAAATCGATGCCCACGGAAATTGTGAATCAGGAAATCTACTGATGGAAACCCGGCTTTTATACCGAGTAAATAAACGTACGTAGCTTACATCACACCTGACTTAGTTATCTTGCCTCAGATAATTTCAATCACAACGTTCATATTTCTTCCCCTTTGTTTGTCACCAGTTACTACACAGAAGTAATTTCTTTTCAGCTCTGCTACTTTAAAAACAATTTATTAAGAAGGCTGCAGAAACCGTCGCCACTTTGAGTTAAGTATCTGGACGAAAAAACTGCAGCAAAACTTCATCCTCTCCCGTTCTTGCTTTCTTAACTCCCACGTTCAGATCCCTTTCGCCTTCACGCCAGCCTCCCGAAACGATTGTCACCATCCGCGGTGTATTGTCCTTGTCCCATAAATTACTTTCTCTCGGAGAAACAATGACTTGCACATTGACAGACTGCTCGACTCAAAGGGGTGACTTTTGCTCCTGGTGTACAACGAAAACAGTCAAAGACATCAGCACTGAAAAGAGGGGAAGAACTCCGCGACAGTGCAGGCGCAGGGAGGAAGATAAAAAAAAAAGGAAAGAAAATACGTTGGGGAAGGAAGCGCACAGGACGAAAATCGCGGCAGTCACTCTTCGCGAGCTACCCTCCTTCCGTGATTAAAATGAAATGAGTAATTCCGTGTCTCCTGCCGCTGCCCGTGGAACAAAAGGTTAAGAAGATTGCTGCGCTTTTCGCCACGGGGCGCACGCGCTGTTGACGCCGCAGCCGCGCGCGTCGAAATATTGGATTCTTTCGGCGGAGTCGTTGTTGGCGACGGCGGCGTCGGCCATTGTCTGGGCGGTGCGGCGCCGCTAAAGACTATCCCTGCCGCCGCCGCCGCCGCCGCCGCCGCCGCCGCCGCCGCCACCTCCACCGCCGCCTCCGCTTCCCCCCCTGCTGCAACTGTTTCTGACGCGCTCAGCTGGCTCAGTAATTAAGTGCGCGCTACCTGCTGATCCGTTCAGCACTCCGGACGCTGTATCCCGTTACCTTCGACAAAGCGTCACGGCAGTCGCTGCTCCTCTCGAATCTTATAAATCTCTTGTAGTCTTGGAGGGGCGCGTATCCTGCGTATCACTTCCCTCAGCAAACCACAACCTGCATGAACTCTTCAACTTCCTTCACCTCCTAGTTCCGATGCTTTTGATGACAAATCCCTTTGTCTAACATCCTGAAATCTCTTTGCCGTCTTCAGGTCCATCTAAATTATTTCCCCATCCACACATACTTTGAAAGTATTCACTGGACAAAAATAAACTATAAGGATAATTTTCTGTTCCCCAACCTCGCATTTTACTACTCAATATGTTTAAATAAATATACAAATGTTCATTTTTATCTCGATTATTGACCTCAACATTTGTTATTGCAATTTAAATGTTTATTATACGACAATAGTGTGTATTTATTTGTAAGTTTTATGGTTCCTAACAGATGCCGGTATCAGTTAATTCATCGACACAACACTCTAATATTTTGCAGTGAACGCATAGTGCGTAGTGGGGCGATACTCTGCTGTAGAAATATTTCAAAAGCCAAGACCGCTTAAGTACTGTTTACTGGATAACCCGTTTCAACACACTAAAGGTGCTATCAGATCCGATCCGTGTGTTGAAACCGGTTATCCAGTAAGCAGTACTTAAGCGGTCTTGGCTTTTGAAATATTTCTACTCTGACATCTGACATCTAGGTGGCGTAGACATCCAGTAAATGGCGTCGTGTTTCGATTTCTACATCCCGCAACCTATTCCATGTGATATTGGTTTATTTTTACGACATAATCGTGCTATTTTCATTTTTCGTATATCATTTTTATAACTGTATTGCGTATTGCGTTATAATTGTGTTTTGTATCTTTTGGGTATTATTATCATTTTTAACAGAAACATAATAACAACTCAAAACTTTATAGGTAATTTTTTTCCGTTTATCTTCATACCATTTCGAAAATGTGTGAGAATTTCTTGCTTGTTTTCTATTTTATTATTTGTATTTAATTTTGATTTTGAAATCATTAATTTTGATCTGATTTATTTATTAAAATAACAAATATTATCTTTTTTTTCGAAAATGTGTAAGTATTTCTTCCTTGATTTCTATTTTACTATTTCTATTTTTTAATCTGTTAATTGTTAATTCATTCATTCATTAATATTGATATAATTTATTTATTAAAATAATAAATATTACCTTTTTTTAAATTTCAGTATAATGCTGCGGAAAAATCTAACATTAACAATGCTTGTAGGAGAGCTGCACGACGCAAGCCTTTTGAGAGAGAGCTCTCGAATCGGAAGAACAAATCACGGCGAGGAACGAAGCTCAACGAATCAGAGCAGCAGAAATTCGTAGAAAAGAACATCTAGATCAGCGTGATGAACGTCTGCGATAAAATATATCGAAAACAAGAGCGGCGCGAGAATGGCACATGGCCACATTCAGAGAACGCGAAAGAAAGAGGCAGCAGACCGGCCGTGCGTTAACACGTGCATCATTCGCTCGCTTTGCGTTCGAATATGCACCAGAAATTGTCTACTCTGCACATCCTGAACTTACAATTGGTGTGATGGACAAAATATGCCAATATTGTAAAGCATTAAAATTCCGCAATGAAGCAGTCAGTATGGGTTATGCGTCAGGGAAAGTTGTAGTTTGACGTCTTCCTGCTCCGCCGAAACCTTTACCATCACTTCCTGCAGGCGAATCAGACGATTCTAAATTGTTTTTACGCAAGACACGCAAATTCAATTCTTGCTTTCTAATGACGTCGTTTGGGGCAACTAAGGTTTGCGATCTCACATCTGATGGATAGAATTTCCAAACTGTATTTAAAATCCAAGACCAGGTGTATCATAAGATTCGGTCGCTGAAGCCGATGACTAGTGATTCTAAGTTTCTCCAAATTTGTTTTCTAGGTAGTAGTGAGGAACGTGTGACAAGTCGATGCTAGTGTAATTTAATGGAAGAAGCAGAGGAGACAGCATTTGTGGAATGGCTGGAAAATTTTTTGGAAAATTATAATCATTAGTTAAAAATCAACATTTTCTGCCTCATTTATAAACTTATATTTTTATATGTAATTAATTTATTAACTATTTTGTAAATAAGTCATTGATTACAAACTATAATTGTATATGAGATGAATAAAATGTAAATTTAAAAATTGTATGTTGGTTTATGGTTAATTTCAACATTCCGATATTTCACTAGTCACTTTCAGATTTTGGCGTAACGTTTCATTTGAATCCCGTATGTTTTAAAATCCGCTGTATTACTTTCTGTTTTTAATTTGATCGTATTAAAAAGATGAGTACAAAATTAATTCGACCTATTATAAATACTGAGCCACAGCAACAAATGGCCGGGCCGGCTAGTGTGTATATAAATTTGTAACAACGTTTCTCTATTACTAAATTTATAAAAACTACATATTACACTTATTAAGAAATAGATATATAAAAACACATGCGTATTCCAATGCAACGTTGTGACAAAATTTCAGTGCATTCGGTCACAAACTCTCGGCGATGTGCGATTAGGAACATTTACAGTACAAACACATATATGTTGGTTTCTTCGAAAGCTTACATCTCCGTAAGTTCTCCACGGATTCCTTTGAAATTCTGCCCTCGAATACTCAAGTGTTTGTATATACCTACCGGAACTCCATGTCGTATACATGTAATATATACGTAATAAAAGGGGAATTGTTTTAAAAACGTAAAAATTGATTTCTTCAAAAGCGTTAACATCCGAAATTTCTTGACCGATTGCTTTGAAATTTTGACAAAACGTTGACTTCAAAAACGGGCGTGGTTTTGGGTACCTCATTCTGTAATATGCTGTATTTCAGCACATGTAATATATAAGTTTATACACTACTGGCCATTAAAATTGCGACACCACGAAGATGACGTGCTACAGACGCGAAATTTAACCGACAGGAAGAAGATGCTGTGCTTTGCAAATGATTATCCTTTCAGAGCATTCACACAAGGTTGGCGGCGGCGGCGACACCTACAAGGCGCTGACACGAGGAAAGTTTGCAACCGATTTCTGATACACAAACAGCAGTTGACGGGCGTTGCCTGGTGAAACGTTGTTGTGATGCCTCGTGTAAGGAGGACAAATGCGTACCATCACGTTTCCGACTTTGATAAAGGTCGGATTATAGCCTATCGCGGTTGCGGTTTATGGTATCGCGACATCGCTACTCGCGTTGGTCGAGATGCAATGACTGTTAGCAGAATATGGAATCGGTGGGTTCAGGAGGGTAATAAGGAACGCCCTGCTGGTCCCCAACAGCCTCGAATCACTAGCAGTCAAGATGACAGGCATCTTATCCGCATGGCTGTAACGGATCGTCCAGCCACGTATCCATCCCTGAGTCAGCAAATGGGGACGTTTGCAAGACAACAACCATCTATACGAACAGTTCGACGACGTATGCAGCAGCATAGACTATCAGCTCGGAGACCATGGCTGCGGTCACCCTTAACGCTGCATCACAGACAGGAGCGCCTGCGATGGTGTACTCAATGACGAACCTGGGTGCACGACTGGGAAAACGTCATTTTTTCGGATAAATCCAGGTTCTGTTTACAGCATAATGATGGTCGCATCCGTGTTTGGTGACATCGCATGGACGCATATTGGAAGCGTATATTCGTCATGGCCATACTGGTGTATCGCCTGGCGTGATGGTAGGGGGTGCCATTGGTTACACGTCTCGGTCACTTTGAACAGTGGACGTTAGATATCAGATGTGTTACGACTCGTGGCTTTACCCTTGATTCGATCCCTGCGAAACCCTACATTTCAGCACGATAATGCACGACCGCATGTTGCAGGTCCTGTACAGGTCTTTCTGGATACAGAAAATGTTTGACTCCTGTTCAAAAATGGTTCAAATGGCTCTGAGCACTATGGGACTTAACATCTATGGTCATCAGTCCCCTAGGACTTAGAACTACTTAAACCTAACTAACCTAATGACATCACACAACACCCAGTCATCTAGAGGCAGAGAAAATTCCTGACCCCGCCGGGAACCGAACCCGAGAACCCGGGCGTGGGAAGCGAGAACGCTACCGCACGACCACGAGCTGCGGAGAGTCCTGTCCTGGCCAGAACATTATCCAGATCTCTCACCAACTGAAAACGTCTGGTCAATGGTGGCCGAGCAACTGGCTCGTCACAATACGCCAGTCACTACTCTTGATGAACTGTGGTATCGTGTTGAAGCTGCATTGCCAGCTGTACCCGTACACGCCATCCAAGCTCTGTTTGACTCAACGCCCAGGCGTATCAAGGCCGTTGTTACGGCCAGAGGTGGTTGTTCTTGGTACTGATTTCTCAGGATCTATCCACACAAAATGTAATCACATGTCAGTTCTAGTATAATATATTTGTCCAATGAATACCCGTTTATCACGGGCATTTCTTCTTGGTGTAGCAATTTTAATGGCCAGTAGTGTATATTAACATACAAAGGGAAAACATTGTAACCAAACATCTAAAAATGTATCTTTCCGATTTACTTCAATTTTTTACGTGCTACTGTTATAACCGTTGAAACACACACTCTCTCTCACACACACAGACATTGGTTTGTGACTGGAATGCTGCTGCAGAATCTGAATTTGCAATAACAATAAGCAAGGCTCGATGTCAGAGAAAGGGAGGAAGAAGAAGTGGACACAGGAGTAAGAGGATATGTAGAGAGGGGGCGAGAAGATGATGGACAGAGAAAGGGGGATGAGGTGATGGACTGAGAGAGAAAGGAAGAGGAGGAGGAGGAGGAGATGTACAAGGGGGTGGGGGATCGGTGGACAGAGTCAGGGGAGAGAAGGAGGTTAGTATGTATATCCGATTCCCATACGTAGTAGAAACGAGTGAATTCTATTTCCTTTTTCTCTATTTAAGGAGCATGACCACAGTTAGCGTCGTTGGGTACAGCTAGTTTCTACATATTACGCTAGGAACTGGTATGCAAAACTAGAGACGAAACTAATTTTCGCATGAAGTGTCACTGATAAATAACATAGCTCGATAGAAATTGCATCATATACAGAATTAATTGCTACAGTATAATGGAGTTACTGAGAGAAATATGCAATGAGACTAACATATATGCCGGCTGGGGTGGCTGTGCGGTTCTAGGCGCTACAGTCTGGAACCGCAGGACCGCTACAGTCGCAGGTTGGAATCCTGCCTCGGGAATGGATGTGTGTGATGTCCTTAGGTTAGTTAGGTTTAAGTAGTTCGAAGTTCTAGGGGACTGATGATCTCAGAAGTTAAGTCCCATAGTGCTCAGAGCCATTTGAACCATTCGAACATATATGACACGCATATTTAAAGACAATAATTACACCGAGGTCACCACGCTTTCTGGTGTTGTCCCGTGGGCATTACAACGTGTGGAATATGATTCTTAAAAGGGTGTGTGATCACCACGGGCGGCACTGTGTGCTCTGCAAGGCGCCGCCATGCTGGCCACATAGTTGGTGAGAGGTTCATGTGGTAGGGCGTTCAGTTCCTCTAACAGCGTGGTTAGTGTTAAATGATAGTTGGTGCTTGTCGACGTGCTGTAGTCCGTCCCAACAATGCATCTCACGAGCGCTCGATCGGATTTAAGTTGGGGGAACGGGCAGGCCTGTCCATTCGCCGAATATCCGCTCGTTCCAAGAACTTTTCCAAGTACGATGTCCGAGGAGGTCACGTATTGTCATCAATAAAATTGAAGTCGGAGCCGAATGCATCCCTGAAAAGATGCACGTGGGGAAGCAGTACAGTCACAACACCGTTGGCTGGTGATTGTGCCGTTTTAAAAGGCCTGTAGTTTAGGACGCCCGTACAACACTATGCCTCCCCACACCATAATAAATAGACCTCCAAAACGATCAAGTCAGACAGTGCTCCTGGGGGGCATTAAGTGGGAACATCCAGAAACACGGCGAGAATAGGACGCGACGCCACTTCTCGCTGGCCCAGTCCATAAGTTCTTGGCACCACTACAAACAGGGCCGCCGATGTGCGGATCTCAACGGAATACAACGTACTGGACGTCAGACAAAAAGACCACCCTCCAGACAGTCGCCATGACGCTGTGCCTTGGTGTGCTGTTCAGTGTGGTTGCAATTGTCTATTGGACAACACAGCGATCACCTGCTGGTGTAGTCGACAATCTCGCCTCCTACGGGCAGCAGTGTTTGTGGTTCGGAACGCTCCATACGCAAGTGAAACAATGATGTGAGGAATACCAAACTCCAGGGCTGCACTTGTCATGCTTCGTCTTTCTTCCGGTTTCCTTGTGTGAAGCCTCCAGGATATGTTTTAATGAATAACATCTCCAAACTGCACCATAACATCTAGCTGAGTGACACGCAATGTCTTTTTCCGTTCCTTCGAGTACTTTATTTGACGCTTGTACTCTCCCCCATCCTTCCTTCTTGCAGGCTATCGTCCACACCAAACAATGACCAATCCAAGTAATTAAAAAGCAAAAATCTTTTATGAAGATCTGAGATGAGTAAAGATTACAATAAACTTTCAAGTTTACGTAGCTTGTCATGTTGAGATGGCTGCAGTTCTTCTTGTCTAGAAGCTGAAGATCCAACATCAGGTTCTCGCTGTTTGTTTGAACTAAATACGTTGGAAGATAGTTGCTACAGAATTGTTTCGTAAATATATTTTCCACTGATTTTCTCACATTTTAGTGTACCATACAGTATTATGATTTTTCACGTTAACAAAGCCAGAATTACGTTTTTCGCACCTATCATAAAAAAAGTTTCGTCCCGTCACATCAGAGGCAAGCTTCCGACTCCACACTCTGCGGAAATAACAATATTCCAAAGGGTTTACAAGTTTTCTTAACAAATGAATTACTACTAGTATTCGCTACATTATTAATTTCGATTATTATTTCATAAATGAAACCAGGAATAATCATAGTAAACATCACAGGATTGCGTAACTAATAACAGAAATTTTAAGTGTGCAAATAATTCATAATTTCAAAAGTTTCTAAAAATATTAATTTTAACTATACATTCAGAACTAGTAGTTATCGATTATAACATGGAAACTAAGATATTTTATAAAATAATTCCTTTTCATAAATTTTAGCTTGAATTATAACATACTGTTTATGAAATAATGTGAAAGATTTCAGAAAAGCAACTGAGATAATATTGACCTGTCCAAAGTTCGAAAAATAATAATGCTATCGTCGGCTACTGTTGAGGAAAATTAATGGTAGAAGATGATGTCTCGTTACGCGCTATACGTTGTCACGTTGACCTCACATCTTATGTCGTCCAACTTCCTCGAAGAACGGTATGACCACTGTCTGCATGCTCTCGCATTTTCAGTCATTTCCATCGAGTATTTAATGTGTTATATTACTTCATCTATCTCCTCCTAAAGTTTAGCAGAGCAGTTTATTATCCACTTAAAAACTGTTAACATATTTTCACATAAACTTAGAACGTACACCAGAAGCTGCTGGTTGTCACCAGTGGTGTTCAAAATATATCACACCTCATACCTGGCGATCATAAAAATAAAAGAATTGGGTCAATAATTGTTGATGGCGCATATCTGCACCATTTACTATTTGCTGATGACCAGATCATCATAACACAAGATGCGGACAATGCAAATTATACACTCTAACAAACAAACTACAAAAAAGGAATCATCCGAACAGGACGGAGATCTGTAGATGTGATGTACATGTACAGGCTAACAAATGTTTACAATTTCAAAAAAGTTGGATAATTTATTCAAGAGAACCAGCGGCACAAATCGAGCAAGGCAATAACGCATTGCTCCATCTCTGTCCGTTACGCAAGCAGTTATTTGGCTAAGCATTGACTGACAGAGTCGTTGGATGTCCTGCTGAAGGATATCGTGCCAAAATCTATCCAATTGGCGCGTTAGAAGGTCAAATCCTGAGCTGGAGGGAAGGCCCCAAACGTAATGCTCCAAACTAAAATCTGCAAAGACGCGCCATGTGTGTGTGTGTGTGTGTGTGTGTGTGTGTGTGTGTAGACTTTATTCGTTTCTGCTGTTTTTATTTGTAAAGTTCCTTTAATGTGTTAAATAGTGTTCCTTGCAGAATGTAGTGTATTCGTTTAAGACCTGTTTTCCTTCTGCTATTGCCTTCTGTATATGGAAGTTTTCCTCAATGGCCAGCTTGCTGTTTAGGCTGTGGGTGGGTTTTAGTATTCTTACGTCTGTTTCTATTGTGGTTGGGTGGTGATTGTTGGCTACAAGGTGGTCAACAAATGTGCTATGGGAGCTGTTGCTTTTTAAATCTCTGAGATGTTCTGAATATCTTGTTTTGAAGTTTCTGCATGTTTGTCCTATGTACTCTGACTGGCAAGTGTTGCATGTGAGTTCATATATTCCTGACCTGTTAAATTTATCCATGGGCGTTTCTTGTGTTCTGATCTTTTTCTGTGTTGTATTCTCTGTCCTGTATCCTATTTGGGGTCCCTGTTTCTTTAATATGTTGCCTAGTCTGTGAACAATCCTGTTAATTTGGGGTCCCTGTTTCTTTAATATGTTGCCTAGTCTGTGAACAATCCTGTTATTGAAGGTGAGTATGTGCCATTTCGGTTTGTGTGTGTGTTGTTGCTCTGTTGTGTCTTGTGTGTGGTCATTGTTTGCGTTTTGTATTGTTGTGTGCCTGGTGAGGATTTGTGTGTGTGTGTGGTGTGTTCATTTTTTGTACCGTTTGCATATATTTTGATTTAACTTGTCTAGCATATGGGTAGTAACCATTTTCTACTGCTATTTGTTTTATTGTGTTTGGTTCTTGTGTGTAGTTCTGTTTGTTCATGGGTGTTCTGTTTAATCTGTGGAGCATGAATCTGAAGTTTGCGTGCTTATGTCTCAATGGGTGGTTTGATAGGTTGTGAATGGTAGTGCTTATGGTTGTCGAATATTGTGAAGTTGTGTGTGTTGTTTGTTTTTTGTATGGGGAGATCTAGAAAGTGCAGTGTCTTGTTAGTTTCTGTTTGTAATGTGAAGTTAAGTTTGGGATGAAAGTTGTTTATTTCATTGTGTAGCTGTTCTAGGTGTGTATGTGGTTCATCAATCAGGCATATTATGTCATCGACATAACGGTACCAGTATATAACTTTGTTGTTCTTTGGTTTTATTATATGTCTGAAGATCAAGTTCTACAGGTTGTTCATGAATATGTTAGCTAGGAGGCCACAGATTGGTGATCCCATTGGCAGTCCTTCGTGTTGAGAATAAAATTCTTTGTTGAATACAAAATAATTTTGTGATGTTATGGTGTTGAGTATGGTTCTTATTTCACTGATGTGTGTGTCTGGTATGTTTGCTTGTTGTTTTAATCTTTGTGTGATGATGTTGATTGTTTCCTTTATTGGAATGCAAGTGTACATTGACGTTACGTCAAATGATATGAGGGTTGCTGTGTCTGGTATGTGTATGTTCTTAATTCTGTCTATTAACTCCTCTGAGTTTTACAGATTCCTGTTTTAGCAAACATGTACAGTTTTTTCAGCAGTGTGTGTGTCTGTTGGGCTTGGTGGTTGGATGAAGCATTTCGGAAGTTAATGATCGGTCTTAAGGGGATATTATCCTTGTGAACCTTTGGTAGGGCATTTAGGATGGATGCTTTTGTATTTTTCCTTATCACCCTCTTCACCTGGCCTTTTGAGAATGCATTATTGATGTTTTTCAGTGTCTATTGAATGTTTTTCTGGTATCTTGCTGTTGGGTCACTGATCAATTTTGTAATGTTGTTGTCTTTGACAAAACTCTGCAATTGCTTTTGTGCTATGCTTGCGAATTTTACCTTGTGTTCCATCTTCAAGCGCAGTTAAGCCATCTAAAGCTCTCCTGGCTATATAAATGAAATCAGGCCTTGCATGTGGTAAGATCTGCCATCACCGACGTGAGGGCAGCATGACACGTCTTCTTGCCTCCAACCTCTCGGCCGACACTTCTACTTCCACTCTCGCAGACAGACCTCGTTTCACAACAATGCTTAGAATCGCGCTCCCATGTTTCGCCCTCAGATTGTTGTTATCGATAACTGAGTACTTACACAATGCAAAGAATAGCCCTAAGCCGGCAATATTGATTTCAATGTAATGGAGGGTTCTGGCACCTCACATCAGCTGAAGTTGACGATGTCCAGAATAGTCAGTGGACTCCAGTGGCTGAAATTGCAGAAGATCAACAAGAACCTCAAGGAAAGGCCAACAGTTTCAGCGAATGAGGTTTACTGACTGTTCTGACACCAACTTCAGCTGATGGTGCTGTTCTGAAGATGGCCTAAGACTAGGCCGAAACCGCTCATTTTAAATAAAAGAATCATCGTAATCTAGACCGTTTTTTCACTATTTTTATATAGCTTATAATATTGCTGTTTTCCAAAAATGTTAACAAAAATTTTGAAAGTAGGGTTGGCAAGCATGAAAACAAGCAGTAGAAACTTTCCCCGTGTGCGGGAGGACATTATGCTGCTGAAATGTAAGCCCAGAATAACTTGACATGAAGGGCAACAAGACGGGGTGTAGAATATCGTCGAAGTACCGCCGTGCAGCGGCTGACTACCAAGGGCGTCCTGATACGAAATAACATGCCATCCCAGACCGTCATTCCTCGTTGTCTGACCGTATAGCGGGTGATGGTGAGATTGGTATCTCACGCTGTCTGTTGAGTCTCATGACATTGGAAGCTCGTGGAGTCGAACTGTCTTCGGTTATGGGCCCTGAAGACACAGAAAACGTGTCTAGAAACTCCCGGACAGCAGTGAGCTACCAACCTGAATGTAGCCCGCCATACTGCCAGACAACCAGGAGTGATGGTCTGGGGTGCTACATCTTTTCATAGCAGGAGCGTTTCGGTTGTCATCCGCGTCAACCTTGCAGCACAGCGGTACTTCTACGACATTCCACGCTCCGTTTGTTGCTTTTGATGACAATCCATCCTGGGATTACGATTTAACGCTCCAATTGGGCAGAATTTGCGATACCCCTCAGGAGGACATCCAGCGACTATGTCAATCAATGTCAAGCCGAATAAATGCTTCCTTAAGGTGGAGCAACGCATTACATCACATCAATCGATTTCCGTCCCAATCGGATAATTCCTTCATGGAGAATTTTTTTTCTCTTAGATTGTGTGCTAATCAGTGAGAAATGGAGCATAAGAACTTGGTTTTGCCAATTGTCTTACTAACAATTTGAATGAACTATACACAAAGGCGAAAAATCAAAAATGTCAGCAGTTTTTGCTACCTGATATCAATCTTGGACTGTAACGTTTTGTCATTTTGTGTAAAGTGCTGGTGGGTAAGGCTATTTTCTGACTGCATGCAAGTGGATAACGTATCTTAATGTCTTTTCAAGCCAAGGGTGGTAAACAGAGCCCGCATCTCGTGGTCGTGTGGTAGCGTTCTCGCTTCACACGCCCGGGTTCCCGGGTTCGATTCCCGGCGGGGTCAGGGATTTTCTCTGCCTCGTGATGGCTGGGTGTTGTGTGCTGTCCTTAGGTTAGTTAGGTTTAAGTAGTTCTAAGTTCTAGGGGACTGATGACCATCGATGTTAAGTCCCATAGTGCTCAGAGCCATTTGGACCATTTTTGGTAAACAGACATTCTACATAGCTATTAATTTTGGACCTGTAACACCGCTAATGTTAGATGCAGATGGTCTCAAATTAATTAGAAATTCTGCTGTGACATAACAAGAATGCACAAACTGATATAAATGAGAGTTTGGGAATTTTTCTAAAATGACAACACAACTTCTCCCTTTTTCATTCTACAATTTATTTTATCACTGCTTTCAGGGTTTAAGTTATACATAACAAGCAAGTTCAATTACTTTCAACTCTCAACAAAATAATTAACATTTAGACATTGAATTTGTGATTATTAAATATTTATCTCTCTATATAAGAATTTTATAAGTAGCAAAAACATTAAATCTTCATCAGTGAAATTTACATCTATGTTGTCGTAGCTATTCAGTAGACTAAGTTGGTGGGGAATGAAATTTTATCTTTTAAACTAATCAAACTCTCATGTACTCAATGGAGGGTATGTTAGTATTCAACTCTTGAAATTCTGTGTTCAAAGCGTACGCAGGTTGGAGTGAGCAAACTCTCGACTCAACATTTAATGTTTGCCTAAAGCGCATTGGTACATTACCACTCAGGAACTGCGGCGGCGTTGTCTCCGTGCTGGATATGAAACGCTAATTACCTACTCTGGCCTTGAGTGAATCACTCAGTCTCAACTTTCCTGCATTCCGTAGAATGTTAAATTTTCCCTTTTCGAAATAATGGCTGTTGCACACTCTCCAAGGAATGGAGCAACGTGCGCAATGCTCTGCCCGCATGAATTCCCGTAGGAATATGAACTACCGCTTTACATCTGTTGCCACGATACGTGAAGCGTACTGCCCTCGCTTCGCAGACGTAAAGGTCTCAACATCTTTATTATTTTTCCACACATATGTGTGGCCCGCTGCGAGACGAGAGAGCTCTGTTAATTTAGTTCTGAAAGATGATTTTATATGACGTGACTCTCCCCACCGTGTCTGTTCTACATCCCACAGAATGGCTTCAGCCAACTACGTCCTCGTTCTAGATGAATTTTTGTTTTTCTTGCCAGGTCGCCGCTAGCCCTGTTAATGCTGTCTAGCCACTTACACACGGTCTCGGCTGTGTTTATTTAAAAGGTATTATATTGTTCTCGCCTTATTTCTTTCTGCGCTGCAGCTGGGCCTTCTTTTGTTAATGTTAATTGGGGTTTCCCAATGCCATTAGCCACGTGCACAGTCTGCCTTCAAACCACAGGGTGATTCAAAAAGAATACCACAACTTTAAAATGTGCATTTAATGAAAGAAACATAATATAACCTTCTGTTATACATTATTACAAAGAGTATTTAAAAAGGTTTTCGTTCACTCAAAAACAAGTTCAGAGATGTTCAATATGGCCCCCTCCAGACACACGAGCAATATCAACCCGATACTCCAACTCGTTCCACACTCTCTGTAGCATATCAGGCGTAACAGTTTGGATAGCTGCTGTATCTCTCGTTTCAAATCATCAATGGTGGCTGGGAGAGGTGGCCGAAACATCATATCCTTAACATACCCCCATAAGAAAAATTCGCAGGGGGTAAGATCAGGGCTTCTTGGAGGCCAGTGATGACGTGCTCTGTCACGGGCTGCCTGGCGGCCGATCCATCGCCTCGGGTAGTTGACGTTCAGGTAGTTACGGACAGATAAGTGCCAATGTGGTGGCGCTCCATCCTGCTGAAATATGAATTGTTGTGCTTCTTGTTCGAGCTGAGGGAACAGCCAATTCTCTAACATCTCCAGATACTGTAGTCCAGTTACAGTAGCACCTTCGAAGAGAAAGGGACCAAAAACGTTATTGGCTGAAATGGCGAACAAATGTACAACTAAATGAAACTTTATAGCTCCCTTAATTCGCCGACAGATAGTGCTTAGCTCTGCCTTTTGTCGTTGCAGAGTTTTAAATTCCTAAAGTTGTGGTATTCTTTTTGAATCACCCTGTATATTCACTTTATATCATTTACACATCCCCCTGTCGTTATAAGGGTAGATATTGTTTCGTTATTTGGTACATGAGATTATTACAGTTGCTTCCTATTAACAATATAGAGTTATTTTCTGGGGATTTTATTCTGAATCGTAATTATGAAGCTCATGTAACGTCCGAAAAATGCGGATGCCTTACGAAGAGGAAAATCTAGCAGAAATTAGTAAAATAATCAGTCATGGATGCAAGGTCATTGGGGTCCTCAGTTCAATCTTATGGAGCATAAATATGATGAGTAAAGCTAAAAGACTCATACTCAAGTCAATACCAGTCGTGTACAGAGCAGAGACTAACGATGAACATATAAACAATTAGAGATATATTTCTGGAGAAGGTCAGTATCAATCTTAAGGAGAGACCACGTAGGGAACATTGAAGTGGCAAAGATAAAGGGAATGATAGAACAAGTATGTGATGTGATGGATCGAAAAAAATTGTAGTGGTATGGGCATGAAGAAGAATTGAAGAACGAAGAATGTGAAAAGTCATATTGGGTGGCAAATCGAAGGAAATTTTTTGATAAGCATAATACAAGGCAGCTTAAATTATATGAAAAAGTAACAGACACATTAAGTAATACGAAACACTACACACTAGAGAGAAATGTATTGTGAAGGATATGTTGTCTTCCGTAATGCGGAGGCCGCTGGGAATGGGCATGCGTCTGCTACTGACAGTCTGTATTTTACATCATCTCTACTTTGGTCGTCATTAGTTATTCTACTGCCCAAATAACCAAACTTATCAACCCCTTTAAGTGTATCATTTCCCAATCTAATTCTCTGAGCAACGCCTGATTTATTAACTACAATCCGTTACACTTGATTTACTTTTGTTAATTTGATATTTATAATCTGTCTGCAGCAAAGTATCTATTTTGTTCAAGAAATCTTATAAGTCTTTTGTTTCTGTCTCTGAGAGAATTTCAATGTAAATGGCGTTGTCAAATGTAAAAGTTTTTATTTCTTCCTCCTTAACTTTTCAATATTCTCCTTTGTTTGCTTTATTGTTTGCTCAATGTACGTGTTGAATAACATGGATGTTGTACCACTGCTTCTCCAGGATGTTCCTGCATCCACCAGTAGAATGAAGATGTAGGGAAAGAAGCGCCCATCAGCCTGAACTGTGCCTCTCTTTCATTAAGAAAACAGAACTACAGAATGTAAACTTCCTTGAGACTAAGCTGTAAATGTATATAAATATTAATTTTGGACTAAATTTTAAAGAAATTAAATACAGCCCAAGAACACAAGAGAAACGACAAAATTACATGTTCAAGCTAAGGAGCGGATAGGAATGTAACCCAAAGAGTAGAGTTTTAAATTCACAACACATTACAACAATATTTTACATAAAATAAATATCTGCAACAACAAAAAACATTATTTATTACAAAGGCTGTTACAAATGGGCACATAACGCCTGCAGGCCCCACCTTATGCCAACAGTGGACAGCGGCCGCCTGCCGTATGTTGAACACTCAGATTACAAGATGGTACAGGAAACTTCGGAATCAAGGAACATTTTACAACAAACATTCAGATTTCACAAGCCAACAGTCCGCCCAAAGCTCGGGACTGTACTTACAATGGCGATAACTGCAATTAATACAACATTTTTTATAAATAAGAAAACTTTAAAATGTAAATGTACACGCCCTGAATTAATGTCACCGTAAAATTACTGAGCTGTTACTTTACTTGAAAAAGACAATACATCCTAATAATAGCCATAAAATAGCAAACAATCAGTGAATGGTTGCTATGATAAGCTAATGGGACACTCATTGCAAATTTAAGGTTACAAAAAAGAGAGTATTTCGATAAACATGACCCGCTTAAGGTAACTAAATGAAAGGGAAATCACACAAAAACTTTAAAAGGAATTTCACCGCTCATTAATTTCAATATACCCTGCTATTTCAGATATGCAACACAACCGTTGTTTCTCACCAAATATAATTATATTAACTTCCACATACGTAATACAATCACAGTCGTTATATTTTACTTTCATCAAAGTATCCTTCTCTGGATTTAATGACTGCGTCACAAACTCGAGGCATGCGGTCAATCCGTTTTTTAGGTATTGTGAATCTATATGATTCCACACATCCTTAACAATATTCCAGAGATGAACCTTCCTGGATATATTAACTTCCCTGATACGTCTGTCCACTTCACCCCAGAGCATTTTACCGAGCGAGGTGGCTCAGTGGTTAGCACACTGAACTCGCATCCGGGAGGATGACGGTTCAATCCCGCGTCTGGCCATCCTGATTAAGGTTTTCGGTGATTTCCCTAAAATCGCTCCAGATAAATGCCGGGTTGGTTCCTTTGAAAGGGCACAGCCAACTTCCTTCCCCATCCTTCCCTAATCCGACGAGACCGATGACCTCGCTGTTTGGTCTCTTCCGCCCCCCCCCCCCCCCCCCTCAGACAACCCAACCGCACCCAGATCATTTCAATGGGATTACAATCGGGGCTTTGGGACGGCCGTACCATATCATTAAGTACTTTCTGTTTTTCCTCTGAAGCAATGTAGTTCGTAGAGTATGCCGACCGATGTTTTGGGTCATTATCTTGTTTTAAGGTGAACCCTTTCCCTATTAAGCGCAAGCCACTTCGTACTGCATGATGCTGAAGTATGCGGTGTTACTGCTTCTGATCCATACAGCCTTCTATTTTCTCAATGTCTCCAACTCTATCTCCGGCAAAACATCCCCAAACCATAACAGAACCTCCACCGTGTTTATCTGTAGGTAGAACGCACTTCTGGGCTAACCTTTAGCTACAAATTGGCGAACAAATATTCTCCTTCTGGTTCCAAAAATATCGATCTAATTCATGGGTGGATAACACCTTCATCCACTCTTCCGATGTCCAATTACGATGTTTTCTAGCCCATTAAAGACCCTTCTGTTTATTTATGGGCCTTAAAAGGGGTATTTGGTCTGTGATACATCCTTTCAAGTCGGCGTCAGGCAACAAATATTGTTGTCGTGTTCATATCTCACAATTCTGCACGAATTTAGGGCGCTGTTTTGAATCCATTTTCTTACTGGTAATTCTGATACATTTATCATCACTTTTACTTGTTTCACGAGGTCGTCCTGGTCATGGTATGTCCTTATTGCTACTTGTTGTGTTCTGGCGGTGAAGGATGTATTGCAGTCCCCCTATAGACACACTACTCTGTTTCGCAATTTGGCGAATAGACAAACCAGGTGGCTAAGTGCTACAATTGTAGCACTATTTCTATGGATATCTCCACTTGTGGAGCCATACTAGCGATGTGCACACTTCAGTGCCACGAAGGAACTGACTTACAGGAAACACAAGTTATGTATCGTAGCAATGCTTGCCGTTCGCTGCGGACATCACATCACTACAGGGATCGAACAAGGTGTACCAAATGCGGCATCTGTCGACAAATAGGTAAATAAAAATATCAGATAGATAAAAATAAATGCCGTGTGGCCAGGGCCTACCGTCGGGTAGACCGTTCGCCTGGTTCAAGTCTTTCGAGCTGACGCCTCTTCGGCGACTTGCGTGTCGATGGGGATGAAATGATGATAACAAGGACAACACAATACCCAGTCCCTGAGCGGAGAAAATCTCCGAAACAGTCGGGAAATCGGACCCGGGCCGTTAGGTACGATATTCAGTCGCGCTGAGCACTCAGCTACCAGGGGCGGACGTCAGATAGGTACATAACGTTTATGTACACAGCATTGTTTGTTGGAGACTATTGTATCTCGATGACCACGAACAAAAATCATGACATGTGTACAATTGTTGTATTATTCCTTTGCTTCCTCAGCCGTAACCACGATATTACACTTTATCTACCCTACGATATTAGACTTTATCTACAGAGAACTAGATGTCGTGTATTGGGTGTATTGAATTTAATGAGCGGTAGTGTATGTATATAGAAAGCAGCACATTGATATACTATACACACATAAAGCTAACAGAAGTTACTTATGTTAGGAGCAAGGCAGAACAAACTGAACAATTAAAACACTGCCAGTGAACCAAATTTTTCAGAGTTGCAGACGTTCACACCTATCTTGCCGAAGCAAATCTCAGTTCTGTTCAACAACATAGAATAATTTTTTCATCAGCATACAACAACATTCAACAACTCCTATCGCTACAGCTACTAAAGGACATTAGCATCGATCGTGTTTAACATTAGTCCAGAACGTTTAAAACGGCCAATTAAACTGGCTGCATCGACGAGCTTTCTTCACTTCGAGCACCGTCTCTCCATGCCAGCTCTTACACAACGGCTTAATTACACGTCACGACGTTGCTCTGCTTCCACCTCGTGCCTGCCGTAAACTCAGCTTGCGTGTGTTTGTCAGTGCTAGCGGACCGGGGTGGCCGAGCGGTTCTAGGCGCTACAGTCTGGAACCGCGCGACCGCTACGGTCGCAGGTTCGAATCCTGCTTCGGGCATGGATATGTGTGATATCCTTAGGTTAGTTGGGTTCAAGTAGTTCTAAGTTCTAGGGGACTGATGACCTCAGCAGTTGTCCCATAGTGCTCAGAGCCATTTGTCAGTGCTAACAGACAAGCAAAATTTCATAAGATGACCACAGAAATCAATACGGAACGTCCAATGAACATATCTGTTGCGATACTGCTGCGAAACGTGGCTTTAATGGGCTATGGCAGCAGACGACGAACGCGAGTTTCTTTGCTATCAGCACGATATCGCCCGCAACGCCTCTCCGGGGCTCTTGATCGTATGGGTTAGTACCTAGACGACTGGAAAATTGTGGCCTGTTCATTTCGGTTGGTAAGAGCTTATGGTAGGGTACGTGTGCGGTGCAGACCTCACATAGCTATGGACGCAAGTTGTCTACCAAGGCACAGTGCAAGCAGGTTGTTGCTCCATAATGGGGTCGGCTGTGTTTACATGGAATGGCTGACCATCTGCAGCCATTCATGGGCTTCATGTTTCTAAGCAACAATGGAATTATTATGGACGAGAGCGCGCCATGTCACCGGGACACAACTGTTCGCAAGTGAAGAACATTCTGGACATTTCGAGTGAATGATTTGGCCTCCCAGATAGCCCGGAGTGAATACCATCGAGCATTTATGGGACATAACACTTTGGCAATTATGGACGGCTATAGCGGTAGCAGAGCTCAATCTCTGCAGCGGACTTCGATTTTCTGACTCCAATGCCAAGTTGCTTCAGTATGCCGGGAAAAAAGGGATCCGACACGATATTGGGAGGTACCCCATGACTTTTATCAACTCTGTGTATAGTATTGTCCCGAAACTCATTTTCCACCTTTCAACTTTGAACGTTCTTACTATCTGAGCTCTTAGTACTCAAGCAGTTTCTTTTTTTCCACTGGTCTGTTTGATTTCCCTATAGGCCTACAGCCTAGCGTTTGTGCTGTAGACATTCCTTCTTAGCAAGTTGGCACTTCCTGTGTATCTTATTTTGATATGTCTGTATTCCCTTTTTCTTGCATCATTTGTTGCCCTTTTACACTTGCACCTTTCGTCAGTTAAATTTACTATCTCGAGTGTTGTCCGAAGTTTCTGCGGGACCTTGTATTTTTGCCTTCATTATTTCAGGTCTGAAAGTGGCCCATTCGTCTTTAGTTTTATTCTATTCCTCTGTTTTATTCCTTCCATAAAGCAGCCTTTAATACAACAACTTCTGTTTTCAACTTTTCCAAGTCCTGTCTCCTTAATGTCGCTAGAGAAGGGGAAACCAGGAATCAACCTATGATTATTCCCTGGATTTCTGATGGATTTGATTTTAAGACATGCGAGGTAGCAGCAGGAGGTGAAGCTATCATGTTGAAGCTGGAGGGGCTGCTAGGAAGTGTAGTGTGTTGGGCGGGCGAAAGGCGGCTTCTTCGCATAATAGATCAGGTGTCTGGGAGCAGTGAAACATCCCCTTAGAAAAATTAAGAATGACAGTGCTGGTAAACCTCTTACGTTATTTGATTTTCAAACAGCTGAGCAGACATTTCTCCCTTTACTTATCAACGTTACTCAAACTACTGCCGTACAGCGTGCGCCAATACTGCCAGCTAAATAAAAGATTCTTACTACTGAAGGCACTGACTACTGATAGGCATAGTTAGCAAATGAAAGACTTTGATGGAGAACAAACAATGTATTTACCTTAATAGTGTTCAAAAGTCATTTTAGATACCAGTTCATGACATTCGGTCTTACAAGTTTCGTTTTTCTGACGGACACACGTCCAGATCGTCCGCTCTCATAATTCCGCCATCTCTCCCCCCACATCCACCACTGCTGGCGGCTCACCCCCAACTGCGCAACGCTACGCGCTGTTCACATCCAACTGTCCTACACTACAATAGCAAATATTCCAACAATGCAAATCAGTCACAAACTGCACACAGCACAGTCAGTGATTTTCATACAGAGCGCTACGTGGCGTTACCAACGTGAAAACCTAAACCGCCTACTGACAGCTTTAGCTTTTGGAATATTAGCTGCATTCTGCCAACGGCCTGGTCAAAAGAGGGCGAAGGAGAAGACAGAATTTCAGGGCAACCTCTTGCCTTGGGTTGAGAAGCTGCGCTAAAACTGGAAGACTCTGCAACGATCACCAGTATGAACATGTAGAAGTGAACGGATGTTGTTATATTAAAGATACATAATGTGTATCTACTGAATATGTGACCCTGTAACAGGAAAAGTGTCCTGATGATCTCTTCATTCGTATAATTTTCCGAATTAGTTCCCTCTTTTGAATATCTGGGAGCAGACTACCAAAGGGCAGATAACCATGACAAAATGGTTGAATAACCAATAAATGTGTCATAATCTACGGGTTGGAGCATTTGATGTCAGAAGTTTGAACGCGATAGGGAAACTAGAGTAGCTGAAAAGGCTCAGTAAAGGTAAAGTAAGGGTCAGTGAAGAGTAATGGAAATACGAAAATTGTTTCTGGTTAATCGAAATAAGACCAAAAATTATATAACGGGAGTCGGATTCGTTACGTATAGGAAGACAGGTCAGAGAAAGGGTTATGTGAACTGTACAGTGATGAAGTTGTTTTCGCTATGATCGACAGCAAACCAACGCCAACAATGGTTGCTCAGATATGCATGTCGACGCCACGAACAAAAGATGCAATGGTAGAGACAGTAAACGAGGAACTGAACGGCTAATTCAGTGCGTAAAGGGAAAGCCGGCCGCGTTGGTCTAGCGGTTCTAGGTGCTCAGTCCGGAACCGCGCAACTGCTACGGTCGCAGGTTCGAATCCTGCCTCGGGCATGGATGTGTGTGATGTCCTTAGGTTAGTTAGGTTTAAGTAGTTCTAAGTTCTAGGGGACTGATGACCATAGATGTTAAGTCCCATAGTGATCAGAGCCATTTGAACCATTTTGTAAAGGGAAAGGATATTAGAGGAAGGACCAAACGATACAGTTATGGGAGGTAATAGCTTGTTATCGGGAGGGAGGAGAAACGCTAACACACTTTTACAACAAATTTCAACTAGAAACAGCGGGTACACTGTTCAGACACCTCAAGAGGATGAGCTATACTTGTTAACAGTCTCGAGATACGGTAAGATTATAGCTGTATTACGTCATGGGCAGAGAGAGATTCCAAGACGGGCTATTGTACTATAAGCCGTAACCAGGAGCAGCTATAGACACTGCACTCGTATAATGCGGACGTCATTGATGGGAAATGTGTTGTAACAACAGGTGGCCACCAATGCCGGACACCGTCGAACGCTTGTACGAAGTTAAAAATAATTTAAAAAATAAAAAAGCGGATCGACGTTTGCGCAGTTGTAAGGATAGGACGCAGAGGAACTGAGAGACTGTGGCACGAACTGATTAATGACTGCCACAAAATGTGCGCCCGCGGTCTACGAGACATAAACCAATTCACTTGATCCATTTGCCCCATTTTATGTAGAATCGGAAACTCATACGCTGATGACAACGAAATTGTCAGTACATTTTCATAACCTGTGTGGAGCAGATATTGTAAATACAGTAACGGGAAAAAACAATCGCAACACAAAGAAATCGCAACACCAAGAAGGAGTTGTGTGACGTAAACGAAAGCTGGTAGGCATGTTTCTACATCTGAAAGATGACATCTACCTGATGCTAGTCAAGAATACCTTTAAGGTGACAAAGACGCCACTACCAACATTTCACTGAGTTTGAACGAAGTCTTGTAATAGGGCTACAAGGGTTGGATATTCCTTCTGTGATATTGCGGAAAGACTTGGCAGGAATGCAGCCACTATAGGTGAATTGTCAGCAGCGGTAGTCTCTAGAATGTACGGTCGCAAGAAGACTGGGCTTTGGACGGCCACATGGTACTACCGAGACGGGAGACCATCAGGCTCGGCATATGGCTCAGCCTCATCATACTGCAAGTGCAATTCGCAATTTGGACGGTAACTGACGCCACAGTGACACAACGACCTGTTATAGATCGGCTACTTAAAAGGCAGCTCCGAGGCAAATTCTCTGTAGCGTGCATTCCATTGAACCCAAACCACCGCCTTCTGTGACTTCAGTGGTGTCAAGCGAGAGTTCATTGGAGGACAACGTGAAGGTCTGTTGTGTTTTATGATGAAAAGTGTTCTGCCTCGGTGTCAGTAACGGCCGTGTGTTGGTCAGAAGGAGGCCAGTTGATGACCTGCAACCAAACTATCCCTGTCCTGGACATGCTGGCCCTATACCTGGAGTTATGGTCCGTGATGCGATTTCGTATGACAGCAGGATCATTCTCGTAGTTGCCCCATTAACCCTGACTGAAAATTTCTACGTCAGTCTTGTGATTCGACCTGTTGTGCTGCCATTCATAAACAGTATTCCAGGGAAGGTTTCCCGACAGAATATGTGTTTTCCAACACGATAACGCTCGCCCACATATCGCTGTTGTAACCCAGCATGCTCTACAGAGTTTCTCGACGTGTCGCTTTAACCTGCTCGATCACGAGATCTACCTCCAATCGAGCACATATCGGACATCATCGAACGAAAACTCCAGCGTCCTTCACAATCGCCATTAACCGTCCCTCTATAGACCGATTAAGTGCAGCAGACATGAAACATCACACAAACTGACATGGGGACATGTAAACACAGTACAGGCACGTCTGCAAGCTTGCGTTCAACGTTCTGCTGTTTACACCTGTTATTAATGTACCAACATTTCACATTCTCAATGGGTTAACTCGTGCTTGCATTAACCCGTGATACTGCAATGCTAATCACTTAAATATAAGTATTTTACCTAGACAGATATGTTCCCTAAAATTAATTACTCTACATTAACTATATTTTGGTGATCCGATCTTTTTCCATCTGTGTTAGCAGGTGGGCAGTGTATAACTGAAGACAATACCAGTTTCCTCCTCACGTATCCTTCTCCTACGCTCTCTAGACCCTCCCTCCGGCTGCCGGACATTTGCCGCGCCGGACATTTGCCACAGTTGCCCCTTCGCCAGGTAGCTTGAATAGCGATCCCTCACGTAAGGGACGCCCTTCCTCGTACTTCTTCTGTCCGCTTTCAAGCCGCCGTCTCCACATCTTACTCGATACAACGAGTACGTAAGGGACCTTCTTCTTCAACATGTTGGCGACATACAGAACTTCTTTTCCGAAATCGAAATATTTATAACTTTTGGGAAACGAAAGCAATACCGACGATTATGTCAGTATGTAATTAGTTCTGCCAAGTATAAATATAGATCCCTCTCTCTGTACGGTAGCTTCCTTTCAGGCTTAATGATTGCGATAGAAACAGTCCATCGCCATGGGAGCAACAAGAAAGGAACGATGTAAAGAGAATGCGAATGTACGCTGATCATTTCTTTTTGATCACTGCATTTGTGCCTAGTTCAATTACTACAACTGCATGCCCAAAAGACAATAAGGAATGAAGAAATGGGTATGTGAATGTTTGAAAAGAAGAACGACATACTCCATATTAATTTACTCCCTAAAATGAGATATCCCTTGCGGCGAAACATTAGTTAATAAAGTATAGTGGTACAAAAATCAAAACATGATTGCAAATACGTTCACTAAATAGAGATAAGAACATCTATGACTGACATATCATCTTAAGTCGATGTACAATTTTAAAATGTTAGAAATAAGGAAATGAAGTAATACAGAATGCTATGCTTGTAACGTACGTTGTTGTTCTACATTGTTTAGCTCTGGTATTTACAGGGTCACAGAGAAAGCATCCTAGGTTTTGGAGGGAAAAGCCGTAATTGTAATTATCTACACTACAACAGAGACAAGAAGCACAACTTAAGGAAAAATAATGTTATGTGTGTTTCAGCCCACAAGCGACTTTGAAGCAGATAGTTCCTGTGACTTAGTATGGGCAGAGGTTATATTCGACAACCGGAATAAATTAATAACTGGCTCCTTTTACCGACCCCCCGGTCTCAGATGAAACAGTTGCTGAACAGTTCAAAGAAAACTTGAGTCTCATCACAAATAGGTAGCTTACTCATACAATTATAGTTGGCAGTGACTTCAATCTACCTTCCGTATGTTGACAAAAATACATTTTCAGACCCTATTGTAGATAGAAAACAACTTCCATAATTGTTCTAAATGCTTTTTTTAAATTATTTTGAACAATTAGTTCACAAGGCCATTCAAATTGTAAATGGTTACGGAAAAACACTTGATCTCTTAGCCACAAATAATCCTGAGCATCAGGATACAGGGATTAGAGAACACACAGTCGAGCGAGGCTCAATTCCGTAACAAAGAAATTCACCAAAACTAAATGCGAAATATACCTGTTTATAAAAACACCTAAAAATTCGGTTGACGTCTTTCTAAGAGACAGTCTCCAAATCTTCCAAACTATGTAAGTGACAACAATATGTGGCTTAAGTTCAAATAAATAGTATCAACAGCACTCGAGAGATTCATACCAAATAAGAGACGGAACTGATTCCCTATGGTACACAAAACACGACAGAAAGCTGCTGGAGGAGCACCGAGAAAGGCACTATAATTTAGACGAACGCCAAATCTCCAAGATTGGCGAAGTTTTAGTGAGGCTCGAAATTTGGTGCGGATTTCAATGCGAGACGCATTTAATAGTTTCCACAACGAAAGTCTCTCTAGAAATGTCGCGGAAAATCCAAAGAGATTCCGGTCCCATGTTAAGTAAACCAGCGGCAAGGCTCAGTAAGTACCTTTACTGCGCGTCGGCGATGTGGAGTAGGAGGGGGAGACAAGGGACCCAACCCTTCGAAGCAGGTAAAGTCGTGGCAAATGACAGGCGTGGCAAACGTCCGCACGCCCACAGTAGTAGCGTGTGTCAGCCGCTGGCTGTCGCAACCGGTGCGCTAGTCCGCCCGCCGGGTCGGCGCCCAGCCGACCAGATGGTGGCTGAGTCTGCGCTGGGCTCGTCGCGTTGTTTACCGTCTTAGGCGCCGAGCTGATGGCCTCATGAATATGGACAGCGCGCCGCGCCGTCCCGGCCCGGCTCGCCGCTGTTTACCCAGTCGTTCGCCTGCGTCGCCACTTCTTAAAGGCCCTCGACTCGACTCAACTGCCTCCTTTCTCGGCGCTCGCCGCTCCTTGCCGTGAAGGTTTGGGGCCTTTCGCTACCACTTGACAGCGACATCTGGGCTTCTGCCGTTATTTCACGACTCGGCTCAGAAGTTACGAGGCTCCATGAAATCGACTGCAACCGAAGCGTGGCCCCGTCTTTCGACATGTAACGGTGCTCTGTAACATAGTGTCGCGAGAGATTTAGTACAAGGGTCAATGGTGTACGAGAGAAGGAACGGACAGACCATCATGGAACATTATGGTAATTCAAGCACAAAAGACTTGGACGATATATGACTTAGAGATGGTGACGAAACCTCCAAAAGCTACAAAGACTAAGAGAGCTACTGGTTTAGATGGTATTAATTTTGCAGTCATATGACTGCTTTGATATGGCCCAACCAAAAGTCCTCTCCTGTGCCAACGTTTTCATCTCAGAATAGCAACTGCACCATTGTACCCAATCTCCTCATCTATTTTCTGGAGGCATTCCACACTCTGTCTTCCTTTGCAATTTTTACCCTCTACAGCTCCCTCTAGTACCTGATGCATTAACAGATTTCCTATCACCCCATCTCCTCTTCTTGTCAATATTTTCCATATTTTCTTCTCTTCGCCAATTCTGCAGTGAAGGTCCTCATTCCTTACCTCATCAGTCCACTTAATTTTCAACATTCTTCTGTAGCACCACGTCTCAAAGTGTTCGATTCTTTTCTGTTCTAGTTTTACTACAGTCCATGTCTCACTACTATAAAATACTGTGCTCCACACGAACATCCTCAGAAATTTGTTCCTCGAGTAAAGACCTATGTTTCATACCAGCAGGCTTGTCTTGGCCAGGAATGCCTTTTTGTGCTTTTTTTGTCCTCCTTGTTCCGTCCGTAGGTTATTTTATTGTCTAGGTGGCAGAATTACTTAACTTCGTCTACTTCGTTATCCCCAATTGTTAAGTTTCTCGCTGTTCTCATTTCTGCTGCTTCTCAGTACTCTTTCTTTGGTTTACTTTCAATCCATATTATGTACCCATTAGATTGTTTATTCCATTCAACACTTGTTGCAATTATTCTTCACTTTCACTGAGTATAGCAATGTCATCACCGAATCTTATCAATGACTCCCTTTCTCCTGGAATTTTAATTGCTCTCTTTTATTCCCATCATTGCTTCTTCAATGTACGGATAGAATAGTACATGCGAAAGACTACATCCCTGTCTCAAATCCTTATTAATACGAGCACTTTATTCTTGGTCTTTCACTCTTATTATTCCCTCTTGGCTCTTGTAAATATTGTATATTACCCACATTTCCTTATAGCTTACCCCTATTTTTCTCTGAATTTCGAACATCTTGTATCTTTTTACATTGTCGAACCATTTTTGCAGGTCGGCAACTCCCATGGACGTGTCTCGATTTTTCTTCAGTCTTGCTTCCATTATCAACCGCAACGTCAGAACTGCCTCTCTTTCCTAAAGCCTAACAGACATCATCTACCAGATTCAATTTTCTATTCCACTCTTCTGTATATGATACTTGCCAGCAACTTGGATGCAAGAGCTGTTAAGCTGATTGTGCGATAATTCTCGCACTTGTCAGATCTTGCTATCTTCGGAAATGTGGGGGATGATGTTTTTCCGAAAGTCTGATAGTATATCGCCAGTCTCACAAATTCTACAGTCCAACGTGAATAGTCGTTTTGTTGCCACTTCCTCCAACGATTTTAGAAATTCCGATGGAATTTTATCTATCGCTTGTGATTCATTTGATATTAAGTCTTCCAAAGCACTTTTAAATTCTTATTCTAATAGTGGATTCCCTCTCTCTTCCCGGCCAATTCCTTTTTCTTCTTTTATTACGTCTTCCCCTCGTAGAGGCCTACAACTTACTCTTTCCACCTCTCCGCTCTCTCCTCTGCATTTTCAGTGGAATTTCCGTTGCAGTCTTAATGCTACCACCCTTGCTTTTAATTTCACAGAAGGTTGTGTTGATTTCCAACATGCTTAATCCATCCTTCCGACAATCATTTCTTTTTCGATTTCCTCACATTTTTCATGTAGCCATTTCGCCTTAAATTACATGCACTTCCTATTAATTTCAGCACTAAGTGATTTATTTTTCTATAGTCCTTAATTTCCCTGAACGTTTTTGTACATCCTTTCTTCATCAATCAACTGAAGTATTTCTTCTGTTACCCAAGGTTTCTTCACTGTTATCTTCTTTGTACCTACGTTTATCTTTTCAAGGTTTTTTTCTTTCCAACTTCAGTGACTGCTCTTTTTAGAAATGTCTATTCCTCTTTAATTGAACTGCCTATTGAGCTATTTCTCATCGCGTTATTTATAGCCCAGAAAAGCCTAAAGAGTATCTTTTCATTCCTTAGTACTTCTGTATCCCACTTTCTTGTGCATCGATTCTTCATAATTAATCTGTTCAATTTCAGCCTAATCATCATCACTACTAAAGTATGATCTGAGTTTATTTTTGCTACATCTCTTCCCGTATGCAGGCCGCTGTGGCCGAGCGGTTTTAGGCGCTACTACCTGGACCCGCGCGACCGCTACGGTCGCGGGTTCGAATCCTGCCTCGGGCATGAGTGTGTGTGATGTCCTTAGGTTAGTTAGGTTTAAGTAGTTCTAAGTTCTAGGGGACTGATGACCTTAGACGTTAAGTCCCATAGCCATCTGAACCATTTTTTTTTTCTTCCCGTATCTCCCGGCTTTTCCCAAGTATACCTCGTTCCTTGGGATTTTTGAGCAGAGTGTTCTCTATTGCTAGCTTAAATTTATTAAAAAAATGGCTCTAAGCACCATGAGACTTAATCACTAAGGTCATCAGTCCCCTAGACTTAGAACTACTTAAACCTAACCAACCGAAGGACATCACCCACATCCATGCTCGAGGCAGGATTCGAACCAGCGACCGTAGCAGCAGTGCGGTTTCGGACTGAAGTCCCTAGAACTGCTCGGCCACAGCGTCCGGCTTTATTACAAAACTCAATTAGTCTTTCTCCTCTCTCATACCTAGTACCAAGGACATATTCTCCAGTAACCTTTTCTTCTACCCCTTTCTCTACAACCACATTCCAATCCTCCATGACTACTAGATTTCCAACTGCCTTTAGGTACTGAATTACCCATTCAGCATCCTTAAACACTTTCTCTATGTCTTCATCCTCTGCTTGCGACGTCGACATGTATACCTGAACTATCGCTGTCGGTGTTGGTTTGCGGTCGATTCTCATGAGAACAACCTCATGACTGATCCGTTCACAGCAACTTACTCTCTGCCCACATTCCTATCCATACCGAATCCTACTCCCGTTATACCATTTTTTGCTACTGTTGGCATAACCCTGTACTCATCTGATCAGAAATGCTTGTCTTCTTTCGATTTCAATTTACGTTATACTGAGACTTATCATTTCGTTTTCAGACTTACTTTCCCACCACGTTCAAACTCCTGACATTCTGTTTCACATCTAAAGCTTCTAGAACTTTTTAATAAATATTGGAGAAGTAAGAAGGTGCCAAAAGAGTGGCTAAAATGGTCGAAAATGGGTGATAATAATAAATGTGGTAACTACAGAGCTGTAAGCCTCCTAGATTCTTTCTATAAATTAATCTTGAACTAAAGACAAAGAAAAATGTACTCTCAGAAAACTTATAACTGAATGACAACAAGGCTTGAGAAAGGAACTAGTGACACTGTTCTTACACCCCAACAAGTGACAGAAAAGAGAGGAGAATGCAATAGGAAAACCCATCTCGCTTTTATGGATTTTACTTGCGGAAGTAACGCATGCGTGAGAACAAAATGTTAAGAAAAGTGAATACAGGCTCAAGTAATGACGTTTCTAGGAAGAGAGGATGTACAAGAGAAGAGCATAAAAAATAGGGTATGAAATGTGGGAATACGTAACCCAAACTAATAAATAGGAGAAAATAGGAAAAAGTGCGAGTAGCACGTAGACCATACGGGTTGAGAGACACTCCCAGTGAACACTCTCGGTCATAAATGCACTGGAAGAAGGAATGTGGGAAGGCCAAACAAAAGATGGAGTATCGTAAAACGTTATTTGCGTAAAAAATAAAGTAAAGAAGAAAAAAAATTCAGCCTTCTCTTTGTCAATGTCCGTTTCGATGCTATAGTGTCTGGACAACTGGCATTGATCCGTTTTCTGATTTAAAGTAACATCAACAATTTTTAGGATTTTCTGCCAGACTGCCAGCCAAAATTTTACTTTATATGTCACTGAATGCTTCAAGCATGACTCTCCTTAGGGTGATTTTGATTCCACAAGTTTCATTTGTCTACAAGAGTTTGGCTACTTTCAAGCGTAGGGTTCTTCGACTTCGCAGCAGCTTTCTAACACAATTGTCGAACCACGATGGTGCTTTCCCATGTCTCACAATTTTTATGCAAGGTTTATTGTTCAATATTCTTAAACTTCGTCCAATTGTACTCAAGATTTTTCAATATATGAGATTTGTGGCCGGGGTTCAGTTGTGGCGGGGTGTGTCTGCAGCATACCTCGATGACAAAAGTTCTTAATGGAGGAAATGTAGGTAGAAGTAGGTTTGTAGTTCTCCAGAGCAATGATCAAAGAAACCTGTAATTTTTAATTATAATGCGCTTAGTATAAAGTTGTGAATGGTATCAGACTTCGATTAGAGTAGAGTACACACAAACACATCCTGTATGGGCGCAGCATAAAGTTGTCCCCCTCTGTGATACATGTATTATATTTGTTTCGAAACACAACAGCTTTCTGAGACGACACCAGCGCCTACACATGTAGGAAAGGTACCGAGAAATAAGATGACTAAAACCCAAATACAACCTTAGTGTGTGGCGGACATACGATATCACGTCATTTACATGGAAAGAATGACGGTCGGTACACATCCATAAATCCTTGTTGCGGCCGTTTCGTGACACGATTGCGCTAGTCCAATCTGTTGGTATTATTCACCTAGCGTATTTTATGCGTAACACTAAAATCATGTAAGCTTCTAAAGTCGATCCTTCTTTACAGCACTCCCCTTCCCCTCCATACAGTCATTCCTCGATTGTAACACCTTACAGTGTCAGTGTTAGTTTCTAGGCACATACTACTGGACATTAATATTGCAACTGGGTCTCTTTGTATTAAATGCCAAAAAACATACTTTTATTTTTAAAGCTTTGCTCACTGTATATTGCACCAAAGGCCCCTGGAAAAATATCGAAATTATAACAGATAACTGCACCGAAGTCGCTTTGCTTGTAGGTCACTACCCACCTGTGGAGAAATCGTATCCACATGGGCTTTAAAGATATGTAAGGGAGTTGTAGCTCAGCTGCTAAGGTGCCAGATAGGTGAAATCGTATTATGGTTCATTGGAGTCCTATCACATCCATCAAAAAACTTGTTAGCATTAAGGTGTGGCTCTGAGCACTATGGGACTTAACATCTGTGGTCATCAGTCCCCTAGAACTTAGAACTACTTAAGCCTAACTAACCTAAGGACATCACACACATCCATGCCCGAGGCAGGATTCGAACCAGCATTAAGGTATCTTAACTTATTAGCTAAAGATTAGATCTGACACACAATACCACTGTTTGTCGACCTAGCTGATCTACAGGGTTAAAAATGATGTCATCTTATTTTTCGTAGAGTTCTATTGGTGAAACATTCGTTTCTGTATCATCTGGTAACAAGTACTTGTGTACTTGTGATACGGTGATGGCACTCCACTAACCTAACAGCGACTCAATGCTGTGACAGGGCCATTTGCATGGAAAAATAACTGATTCTATATTGATTTACAGAATGCTTACAGTAATGTCATGATGTTACAACCCTCCCCCACCCCCACCCCCCTCTTAGCTGCCGCAGCTGTTACGTCACACATTAACAACGTACGGGCATGACATAGCACGTACTTGTTGCATTGTGGAAGTTGTTTAACTCTGGATATGGACGTAAAATTTAGCACTGAACTACTTGTTAAACATTTACAATCAAGCGTTTAGCTACATCTTGGAATGGAGACGTGGACATTTGGAGAAAATCGATAATGGTATTGGATGTGGTTATGGAAAATAACATGACGTCTGTTTTTATAGTAATTCAATCTTATACTCTATTATCAAAGAGTATTACCTCGTAATTTATGATAATATTTACCGCTAGTCATTCGCTTTCCTCTTCCTCCCATAAATAGAGCTAGAAAAATACAACTGTCTACATGCTTCCTCACAAGCCATACCTTCTGTTCTGTCGTTGCGAAATGTACGTTGGCGACAGTGGAATCATTAAGTAGTCAGCCGCAAGAAATTCAAGCGCATTTTTCGTGATGCGTTACGCATAAAATGTACCAGGTTAAAAGGAAGTTATCACACTCAAAATGAGTGGAGTTGTAAGTTCAAAAACATACATCTGCTGTGGAATTCTATGTTATTCTTCTATAAAGTCTACTGGGGTAATTCTCTATCTGCATATCGTTTTAAATATTTACCTGTAAACTAAAAGGAGACTGTTAACCCATTAGACATAAAATATTTTCCACTGCATTAGGCCATCTGGTACGGAAACCGTAAGTAGAATATTTGAATCAAAAATAGCTTTGGTTGCAATTCATTCTGTTATTAACAAAACAATAATTCCAAGCAGACAGTTTTTAATTCAAACATGTGACATGGGTATTATACATAGGTGCCAAATTTTAGCTAGGGAAACACTTTTTTCCACCAGTCCAGGATCTTCTTAAATTATTGTGGCACAAGTTGAAATTCTATGTCAAGATTGAAATTATCAAAGTTGCATTTTTTAACTCATCCACTTCTGCATGAGGAATTAAATTAGTCGTGGCGTAGCACAATTATTAGATATAAATTCAAAGGTAAGTATAACGGAACCTCCATTTATCACTCAGGCACGTTTGTTTAACACTTCACAATTACTTATTTAGATTGTTCCCAAAAAAAAAAAAAAAAAACCAGCTTACTGTACTTACACATGCATTACAACAGAGGCTCAACGTGGCGACCGTCACTGTTGTTACAGACTTTGTACCTTCCAAGTATATTCTGGTACACACTCTCCAATGCACCTGGTGTCTCGTCAGTTTCTAGAGAAGCGGCCAGAACCCGTGCCAGCAGATACTCTTCTGTCTCTGCAGGAGACCCTAAATTAAACTTTGCGTATGACAGCCCAAGACGTTAAGAGACATCAGGTGTCCCTCTGAAGTAGCACACGTCATCCCATCCGTCATATTGCTTACCAGGACAAGCAAATCTGAGACTTTTCTCATCCCTTAGCAGACGTGGACGCGTTACACATCTGAGTCGAAACCGTCGTAGAACGGAAATGGTACAGTCCTAGAAGTTTGTAACGGAATTTCCGGACACCCTGTATACAAATAGGTGTTTATATTTTTAAGTTTATGAGCGTTACGGCTCACATTATTTCAGTCATGGTGCACATTACGTCCGAACTCCTGCTAAGTATCAGAGTGGACTGCCAGCAGGAGGAGAATGGACTGGGACGCTGCTTACGGAAGCTCGGGAATCTGAGTCGGACGGGAAGGGTCCCAGGGTAGTCGAGGCAGTCAAGGTGACGGCTCGCGTCAAGCGGAAAGTCGGTGTTCGAATCCCGGGCCGGCACAAATTTTCACCTGTCGTCCTTGGATTTATTTCAAAGCCCGAATGCGGCAGATGTCACCTGTGTCTCTCAATTCAGCTTACAGGCAGGTAGATTTAAACCGAGGGCTAGCAGTAACAGACGTGAGAGGAAGTGTCGAAGAGGATGAAAAAGAGGAATGTGATAGAACACAATGAAGATGGAGAAAAAGAAAGTGTCGTGACGTTGAGAAAAGAGAAAGAAGCAAAAATGGATGAAGACGGGAGCATTTGCTTTACTGTTCGACAAAGGGAAAACTGGTATAACACGTAAACGTTTGGGGAGATATCTTAAATGACAAAATCCCTTACAGTTACAAAAAAATATTTATTTTTAAAAAGGAAAGCACAGCCCGTTTTCAGGACCTGAAGATGGTCTTCAGAAGCAAATTAAAATGTGATACACTATTTCAACATATTTTAGGCTATTTTAACCTCAGTTGCGTATCCCTTATGGACTCACATTTTAACATTCACCCTAGTAAATTACGCAGACCATGAAACCAGGTTGTGCTTTCCTCCTTAGAAATAAATAATTTTTACAGCTGTAGCGGATTTTATCTTGATGATGAATATTAAAGGTAGTGGATGTCCCGTCAAGAGAAACGTGTGTTTTAAGTAAACATTATAACGGTGACGGATGGACGTGTTTCAAGTTGTTAAATGCATCAGGGCATTAAACTGTGAGCCGAGTGCGAGGTAGCTTGTTCGAGATGCTGCCGTCAGCAACGGAGAAGGAGTCTGTTTGTAAACAAAACAAAAAGAAAAAAATGGTAGGCACAGCTAGGAGCTTGGACCAATGAAGCAGAAAGCGTTTGCCAAGTTACGTTGATTGTCTGGCTACAACTCGGTGTATGAAGCATTTACAGACGTATCACAGACAAGAATAAACGATTACTTCTACGCGTCTAGGGTTTTCACTACTCGTCGCTTGTTGGTCCATGTCGGAACAGAAGACATGCGGTAGGACGGTTTGAAACATCCCCTTAGAAAAATTTAAGAATTATTGTGCTGGTAAAACCCCTTACTTTATTTGATTTTGAAACAGCTGGTCAAAACTGAACGTAACCAGACATTTCTCTCTTTACTTATTCTGATCATCACTAAACTGACAGACAACATTTTTTTAGCGCAACGCAATCTGACGTTCAATAATCCCTACAAAAGAATAGCCCTGACTAACAGTAACCTATACCTTTCATGAATCACTTACGTCACAAAAATCTTCGTTATTCGAACTACTGCAATACAGCGAGCGCCAATACTGCCAGCTAAATAAAAGATTCTAACTTCTGAAGGCACTAACTACTGATAGGCGTACTCCGCAAATGAAAGATTTTGATAAAGGACAAACAATGTATTTACCTTAATAGTTCAAAAATGGTTCAAATGGCTCTGAGCACTATGGGACTTAACTTCTGAGGTCATCAGTCCCTTAGAACTTAGAACTACTTAAACTTAACTAACCTAATGACATCACACACATCCATGCCCGAGGCAAGATTCGAACCTGCAACCGGAGCGGTCGCGCGGTTCCAGACTGTAGTGGTGCCTAGAACCGCTCGGCCACCCCGGCCAGCACCTTAATAGTGTTCAAAAGTTATAATATATATATATATATATATATATATATATATATATATATATATATATATATATATATATATATCAGTTCATGACATCCAGTCTTACAAATTTACTCTTTCTGATGAACACACGTCCAGATCATCCGCTCTCAACAAAACTCCGCCATCTCTCTCCCCACATCCACCACTGCTGGCGGCTCACCTCCAAATGCGCAACGCTACGCGCTGTTCACATCCAACTGCCCAACACTACAATAGCGAATATTCCAACAATCCCAACCAGCCACAGATTGCACACAGCATAGTCACTGATTTTCATACAGAGTGCTATGAGGCGTTACCAACATAAAAACCTAAACAGCCTACTTACAGATTGAATGTACAAGCGTACGTTTTATACTCTGGGCAAATACAGGATGGTTATATTTAAACTTTCGCTGCTTGAGAGGGCCACCGTGAAAAATGAGTGACCATAGATCAATGAAACGTTGTGGAAAATTTTGTAAGGACATGCGGAACAGAAAACATTGAAAGAAATGCATTTTAATTTCAACATGAGACGGTTCGTGTATGTGATCTTGCTGGTTACGCACTTTGGAACGATAGGTCAATAATTCCGTTTTCTCTGAATGTGTTACGGAGTAACTGAGTGACTTCACGAGCAATGTGATGTGGAGCACCACAGTGCGTCAAAATAGCTGTCCAAAGCACTTCTCTCTCATAGAACAGGATTCACATGTTGATAAAACAGATCACAGTAACGTTAGTTCGCCGTTAACACTGCATGTCCTCCGTCCTTGGGTTTAGAGTTCCTCAAAGAAAAATGAACCAATCGCGAACTGTGCTGTGAAGCCACATCACACACACGTTCAGTATCGAGGGGACCATTTAGAACGTTCGTTGACAGCGACGATCACCAAACGCGACAACTGTGAGTATTCTCTGCCCCAGTGAGCTTAAAGTGGCTTCATCACTCCACAAAATGTTCGAAGGCCACATGCAGTCATCTTCAAACCTTGCAAGAGACGTAAGAGCAAAGTTTACTACTATGTCTACGATACGTGGCAAACGGTGGTGGGTAATGTGAGGTTTCTACGGCTAACATTTCACAATAATTCGTAGCACTTTTTGAACGGTGGAGCATGGAATGTTCAGCTGGCGTGACACAGCTCGTGCACAGCTTGAAGATCGCAGACTGCGTGCAGTATTCTCAGCCATGGCAACACCAACTTCTTTAACAATCTAAGGCGCCATTTTCTGTCTGTCTCTCACAGGAACAAAGCGATTCATCGGCAGATCGTTCCACGCCACGTAACCACCAATATCAACAGATTTTAACCCTCTCATGTAGAAATTAAAATGTTTTCTTTCAATGGTTTATTCGTTATTTCTCTTCTCCATGTTCTTAAAATGTCTCTACAATGTTTCGTTGTCACACGTAGGGGTCCTCTAAAAAGTAGAGAAATTATAACCATCCTGTTTGTTCCGAAAGTTTTTGAAGACGTAGAGGAGAGAAAAAGTCTTCCTGCACGTGGCGCCTACATTTTATGCCCAACTGAGACACTCACACAAATTTTTCATCATTTTCTGATATGGCATTGAAGCAGAAGTCAACCTTTCGCGGCTTGAAGGACTAGTTAATTTCATTTGGGACACTATAATTATTTACGACTTCTTCGTACGTACTGTTGTGACTTGGTAAGACAGCCAAGCCACTATGAGGTGAAGCCGAAAGGCACGCGTTAAGCTCACGCAGGCTGGGGTGAGGTCTGGATAATGACAAGGTCTTTATAGTAGCAAAAATAGTACGTAGCTTCTGGAATACTTAACTTTAATCCATAAGTGGTGAACATCGGTCTGACGGTACATGCATCACAAGATTAATAGCAAATGATAATGGCGCCTTGCTAGGTCGTAGCAAATGACGTAGCTGAAGGCTATGCTAACTATCGTCTCGGCAATTGAGAGCGTAATTTTTCAGTGAACCATCGCTAGCAAAGTCGGCTGTAAAACTGGGGCGAGTGCTAGGACGTCTCTCTAGACCTGCCGTGTGGCGGCGCTCGGTCTGCAATCACTGACATTGGCGACACGCGGGTCCGGCATATGCTACCGGACCGCGGCCGATTTAAAGGCTACCACCTAGCAAGTGTGGTGTCTGGCGGTGACACCACACGTACTTCCAGTCCTAGATCTGGAGCCACGTGACCACTGAAGACAAATCTTCGTACGTCTGGATGGTGGCAGTTAAGGTGGAAGTCGACGATATAGAAGTGATATTTACAGGACGTTGTCGACGAGATACCATTGATATACGAGGGGCGTTTCTCGCTCAGTTTCAGTTAAAAAACTGTGGAAATTGTTGGGGGGACATTGTGGAATATTCCCACTTCAGTCCATACAGTTCCATCAAGTTCCAGCGTAGCTTTCAAAATGGCGTCTGGAACAGAGGTACGTTCCAACCAGTTGCCATTATTTCTTTTTGCAGAAAGCCAGAACATCGCAGATTAGGCACTTGCAAAATGTCTGTGGAAACCTGTCAGTGAACAAAAGTTCGAAGAGTCGCTGGGCGAGGCGTCTGCCGTTATTGCAACAAGGTCTCACAGACCTGTTCGATCTCCCGTGTGCCGGCTGGCCACAAGCTGCTACGACTCCTGGAATGTTTAAACGTGCGGACACTCTCATCTGAGGTGATAGACACATCACAATCGAACACCTTGCTGGTCAACTGGCCAGCTCTGTTGGTAGTGCTGACAAATTCGTCCACCTGTTCAGGTACTCAAAAGTATCTGCCTCCTGCGTTCCTCGTTGCCTAACCGAAGACCATCTGCGTAGAATTTCTTGCACGGTGCGAGACTGATCACGACAAGTTTTTGTCGTATATCGTCACAGGCGATAAAATTTGAGATCATCACTTCTAATCGGAAACGAAACGGAAATGCATGGAGTGGCACCACACCATCTCTCATGCGAACAAAAAGCTCAAAGCCGCACCCTCAGCTGGTAAAGTTTTGACGACAGTCTTCTGGGACTATGAATGGATTATTCTGTTTGATGTTCTCGCTCATTGTGCAACGATAAACTCCGAAATGTATTGTGCTACCTTCTGGAAATTGAAGAAACGGCTTCATCGTGTTCATTTCACTGTTCTTCCTCATCCATCCTAAAGCCCACATCTCGCACCTTCCATGAGCTGGCTCAGTGAAGGATGAAGACGGCGGAAAGCGGTACATGGATGATGGAGAGGTTATTCACGCAGTAACATATTGGTACCGACGTCGACTAGTAGGGTGGCAGCATGTGGGTGTACAGGTCCTCATAGTAAGGTAGCGGAAAGCCGTTTTTGTGAATGAAAATTACGTCGAAAACTAGGGCTCTGTAGCCAAAAGAGCGGGCAATAATATTGTAACACCCAACCCGTCACTTATCTCGTTTTGGCTTGTGTTCACCCCAGCTAATTGACTAACAGATCACCAGAGAGTGCAAAACTGCCGCAATGTCGGATAACGCAAAGAAGTGATAAGGCCCTGTGACTCCTGATTGAACTGCGGTGGCAGTGTTGACATTAATTTATTCAGAATTGATCACTTCTAATTAAAGAGGGGTGCACATTGATGTGATATTCAGCTATTGAACACCAGATCCAAATGTTGAACATAAAATAAATTAAGAAAGTGACTTGGGATTTCAACTACTTGATTGAAAACAGATCCAGTCGATTAGCACAAATTTATTTTAACTCCCGACCTTCAATCATCACATTACGAGACTCTCCTATCAGGCAGTGGTAATAAATTGCGTTTATGTGGAGTAAAGTGCGATAAATCAAAATTAATTCCTATCGACTGACCCAGGCGTAATGCGAAGTGCGAGAAGAATTCTACAATACACGGCCCATTAAACCCTCGTGGAAACTTTGCCGACGTGATCCAACAAATTAATCAGTGGCCAGAACGGGTGCAATATCACCAAATTCAGCATGGTGGAGCGGCGTCGTTGTGAGGACGTCGGCCGACCTCGTGGTGCTGCAAGGCTGCGCTCGTCTATTCACTCCTAGCTATCTTGCTCAGTACATAGCTCAACCACAACTTTCTATCCCCAAGCTCAATCATTCCATTTGCTAAGTCCTAAACTGCAGAGATGCTCACTCTTTCTCAGGAAGGCTGAGTAAAGAACGCCACATCCACACTCTAGGCAACCTGGGAACGGAAGACCACTACCGAGACTTCTCCCAGTCCACTCTTCGCCTCGGTTTCCCCTCCAGCAAAATCACTTACGCCAATTGCAGCTCAAGTAGCGTTAATTATGTGTCGCTTCCCAGTGCTGACCAATGTCTGCTCTGGGAAGTGAACAAATTCCCACAAAATTTCCCTTCCTCTCAGCTTCTGCTACTTAGCTCCTCCCAGGCCACCCATCAAGGTTAGCGTCTGCACAAAACACCAATTTTTCCGGAATTCTGTCTCCCAGGAGAGTACTTCAAATTCCTTGGTCCTAAGTTCCCATCGGAGGCCGGCGTATTTCATTCTGTTGCTCTTCATCTGATTTACTTCAGACTCTGCGGACCATGAATTCAGCGTGAAGTTGCTATAGTAACAAACACGTATATTTTGGCCTCTGTTGACTGCTCCACCGTACCTGTGCACGGTTTACTCACATGTTTCACTGAAAACGGGATGACGGACATTTATCAACAGGTGTACAAGACCTCCGTCTGCTTCCCGTTACACCAGCATGGGGTCAACCACCCACTCACTGTCACTCATCTTACGGCAGCTGGAGGCCGCACCCCGTTACCACTTTCTCAGAGCTTGAGCCGCCCTAAGCTGTCTATTGTCGCTTCCTTTCGCCGCTCCCCATCCAGCCACGTTCAGCTCTGCATACTTTCCTGCGATAAACTAGCCTCCAGTAAATCGACGAGTTTCCACAAAGTTTTCATGTCATGTGAATTACTTTACTTCACCTGACATTAATTATTCCAATACGTCCATACTATACCCCCTACGAGATGCATCGTGCCTTGTCAGTCATTTTTGTTCAGCCCTACTGTTCCCTCAGCGTGAGTGAGGTGATCTTTAAAGACTTCATGTAAGGGACAAAGTTCTTGCCATCTTACAATATGATGTACTGGAATCCTGGAAAGAACCAACCTGCCTTCAGAAAAAAAGTACTGCCTTATTTATTGAACGCCCCCTCGTACAAAGACAATAATAGTGGACTCGAGACTGAGACCTGGGTCAGTTCTAGAAGGACAAGCTGCCAGCATGAGTTTTCATTTCCGCAGAGGACATGCTAGTCTAGTAGTTCTCAAACCACTCAGCTTTACTGAAGAGAAGTAGTGACAGTACTGAGGGCTTCACGATTATCTATGTTATATTTCAGCTCATCTTTTATCTGAGCGCAGTGTTCGTGCTATGATTAGACTCTTATGAAATGTCTGTGAAAAGTATTTCCTCAAGGGCAGACATCACCACGCTGATCACACACTGCTGATTCAGACAGCGTATTGCTCTGCCATGAAAGACTTCCACGAGAACGGATCGGCCCGTCCGGCTAGCTTGTGGGCACAGCAGTGGAAAGAAATTCCGCAAAGGGAGGGGTGAGAGCGGGCGAGGGGACATACGGCAGACCCGCACGCCATCATTAGCAGACGGCAGCGTTTATTAGCCTTTGAGACTGGTAAATCACTTGTTAGCTGTTTGCCCTCCCACCTGCGAGGAGCAGTCGCCGGCGGCAGACGCTCGCGCGCTAGCTTTCCGACTGACTTCCGATCCCAAATGAACGCTCACGACTTGTTAAATAACTTTTTTTTTCCTGATTTCCTTCTCGTTCCTCCTTCGTCCGCCTCGCTTCCGCCCGGCTCTCAGCTCCTTCCGGCGGCGCCTCTTCGCCGCCGTTGCCGCTGCTGCTGCTCTTAAGAACTTTCTGAGAATCGGTGGCTGTTGTAAATTGGTCGGCCGACAGAGGGCGGCAACTGCGAAGCGCTGGAGTGGTGGGAGGGAGAGGCGGAACTGCTGAAGAACGAGGACGAGGAGGCGGAGGGGGGCGGCGCGGCCCATCTGCCGGCTGCCTCTTCACGGCACACGGCCTTTGGACTCACTTTGTTGTAGCGTTTCTGATGAATTTATTTGAATCATTTCCGCGTCAATAATTCGAATAACGAGATTCGTTCTGTATGGCTGAAGGGTATAAAGCCGGAGCACGGGACTCGGAAATCTCGGCGCGCTCTCGCGCTCGCCGCGCTGCCTGGCCGGCCCCGCCATCGGCGCCGACGCCTTTGAGTTTCCGAAATTGGAACTTTGAATCAGCTTGAGCGAGCTCCAGGCAGTGTTTATTAAAAACGTCAAAATATGCAGCGGCAGCGCGGAGCCGTGGCGGCGCCGAGGCAGCGGTCCGGCGTCTGCCCCCACCCGCCACCGCCGTGGCTCCGCCTCTGCCGCCGCCGGGGGCCTGGGGGCGGCGCGGCGGCGCGTGAAAGTCGCCCCCGGCCTGCTGCTGCCCACCGGCCGCCGACGTGCCCGGGCCCTGCGGACGCAATTAAGGGTGCCGGCTCCTCGCGTCGTCTCGCCTTCCCCACGGTCTCTCTGCGAGGCACGCTCGCTCCAATTTACTTCGCCATTCGTTACCTGGTGTCCGGCCGCTGTCTGCTCTCCCTATCGCACCCTCCGCCCCCCTTGCGCGGCTTATTCGCATACTTTCTTTGTCGTTCGTTTCTCCCTTGCGATCACGCTCTCAATTTTTCACCCGTCATTGTTGTTTCCTCGTTCACCAGACGACTCTGTGCGTTCTTTGTTCCGACGACGAGGGAAATAGACACCGGTAGTCATTACGGACGAAAGAAACGCAGGACGATTAAGATCCGTAGAGCACCAAACACCACCTATAATCCCTAATATAGAGAGCCGGCCGGAGTGGCACTACAGTCTGGAACCGCGCGACTTCAACGGTCGCAGGTACGAATCCTGCCTCGGGCATGGATGTGTGTGATGTCCTTAGGTTAGTTAGGTTTAAGTAGTTCTAAGTTCTAGGGGACTGATGACCTCAGAAGTTAAGTCCCATAGTGCTCAGAGCCATTTTCAGCCCTAATATAGAGCAATCTATAACCAATGACTCTGACCTTCCTATTGACGAAAGAACTGTCTTTAACAGTGGACAACGTTTCTGGTGGACTGAGTTGTTTACTGCCTAGATTCTCCTGGTACCATCTACTGAAATTAAACTCACATTGGCAAGCAAAATAAGCGTGGTTTCCTCCTAGGTTTTGCTGCTGCCTACTGAACTTCAACATGCTGTGTCACCGCCAGACACCACACTTGCTAGGTGATAGCCTTTAAATCGGCCGCGGTCCGTTAGTATACGTCGGACCCGCGTGTCGCCACTATCAGTGACTGCAGACAGAGCGCCGATATACGGCAGGTCTAGTCTAGAGAGACTCCCTAGCACTCGCCCCAGTTGTACAGCCGACTTTGCTAGCGACGGTTCACTGTCTACATACGTTCTCATTTGCAGAGACGACATTTTAGCATAGCCTTCAGCTACGTCATCTGCTACGACCTAGCAAGGCGCCATATTCAGTTACTATGAATGTATTCTGAACAGATAATATTGTGAATCATGCACCGTCTAGAGCGACGTTCATCATTAATGGATTAAAGTTAAGTATCAAACTAATTATGTCCGCTTTCTGAATTCTCATTCCTTGTCGTGTTCCAGACCTCACGTCAGTGTAGTTCTTCCCTCTTCACGCCAGCCTGCGTGAGCTAAAACGCGTGCATTTCGGCCTCCAATCAAAACACAGAGTTGGCTCTTCTGCCAACACAACAGTTGTAACAATGGAAAATTGTACTGAAATGCAGGAGGATCAGCAGCGAATTGACGCATGGTGCAGGGAATGGCAATTGAATCTCAATGTACACAAGTGTAATGTGCTGCAAATACGTAGAAAGAAAAATCCTTTATCATTTAGCTACAACATAGCAGGTCAGCAACTGGAAGCAGTTAATTCCATAAAATATCTGGGAGTAGGCATTAGGAGTGATTTAAAATGGAATGACCATATAAAATTAATCGTCGGTAAAGCAGTTGCCAGGCTGAGATTCATTGGAAGAATCCTAAGGAAATGCAATCCGAAAACAAAGAAAGTAGGTTACAGTACACTTGTTCGCCCACTGCTTGAATACTGCTGACCGGTGTGGGATCAGTACCAGATAGGGTTGATAGAAGAGAGAGAGAAGATCCAACGGGGAGCAGCGCGCTTCGTTACAGGATCATTTACTAATCGCGAAAGCGTTACGGAGATGATAAATAAACTCCAGTGGAAGACTCTGCAAGAGAGACGCTCAGTAGCTTGGTACGGGCTTTTGTTGAAGTTTCGAGAACATACCTTCACCGAGGAGTCAAGCAGTATATTGCTCCCTCCTACGTATATCTCGCGAAGACACCATGAGAAGAAAATCAGAGAGATTAGAGCCCACACAGAGGTATACCGGCGATCTTTCTTTCCACGAACAATACGAGACTGGAATAAAAGGTGAACCGATAGACATACTCAAAGTACCTTCCGCCACACACCGTCAGGTGGCTTGCGGAGTATGGATGTAGATGTCGATGTAGATGACTGGATATTTCTGCGATCAACTCATAATCTGTTAAAAGTTTGACCATTGGCCTCTCGTCCCTACTGGACTGTGAAAGAACTCGATGGTATTGGAATTAGGTTTAGCTGCCTTACACTGCTGACAATATCCAACGAGTTTCCTGACGTTAGAATTGAAACAGTGCCAACTGAAATGTTACTCAATCATCACAAATGTTTGAAGATCCCTAAATGGGCACCACAAACGGGAAGAACAGAAACAACGGAAAACTGCACGGACCAGGTCCTGTAGGAGACAAATCTTAAGCTTCCTGTCACATGTCTGAATATGGTGCTGCATTTCGGGAATCAACTGGGGCACCAACTTCAGGAGACAGGAGAGACACTGCCTCTATGTGTTTCAACAGGACACAGCTTCAGCAGCGCCCTTTCTAGAGACAGCGGACAGGCTTATGGCCAAAATATCAACTCAAGTCGATAAATATGATGGGGACCTCAAGATCTGTCTGCCCCACTACCTTTGCAGTTTGTCATTAGTTGCAGTCTTCCTATTGTGGTACGCAACCGCTTACATTTCTTTAAAATTATTATGAAGATTAAGCAACATTTTAGTTGCCCTGATTAAATTTTAACTTCAGACTACTGGCTGGACAGTGTCAGCAGTGTGAGGCAGTTAAACCTAATTCCAAAACCCACCGAGGTCTTTGCAGTCCAGTAAGGAACAGACGGCACTGGACAAACTTTTTATAGCTTGGCCACTATGAGTGTATTATGCAGCCCTCTCTGAGTCTATGACGTGCTTCGCAAAAAGTGTCCGGGCATATCAACAGTCTCTTAAGACACACAAAACCATTGTATGGTGTTGCCTAAGAGGTGTATTGCTCACAACGTCAGGACATTCGGCATCATGTTCATTTTATTTTGATTTATTTACATGTCAAGTTTCGTAGGACCAAATTGAGGAGCAAATCTCCAATGTCATGGAACGTGTCAGTACATGAAATTACAGCACAAAAGATAAAAATAAATGTTTATGAACCCGAAAAAATCCAGTCCATAAGTTTAAGTAAACACAATCAACAACACAATAAGAATCAGCTTAATTTTTCAAGGAACTTCTCGACGGAATAGATGGAGTGACCCATGAGGAAACTCTTCAGTTTCTATTTGAAAGCGCATGGATTACTGCTAAGATTTTTTTAATTCGAGCGGTAGCTTCTTGTAAATGGATGCAGCAGTATACTGCACACCTTTTTGCACAAGAGGTAAAGTCCCATGCAAATGCAGGTTCGATTTCTGCCGAATATTAACCGGGAATAAGCTAATACTGTTGGGAATAAGCTAATATTGTTAGCAAGAAATGACAGTAAGGAATACATATATTGAGAGACCAATGTCAAAATACCCAGACTCGTGAACAGGGATCGACAAGAAGTTCGTGAACTTACACCACTTATTGCCCGAACCACCCGTTTCTGAGCCAAAATACCCTTTTAGAATGGGGAGAGTTACCCCAAAATATAATACCATACGACATAAGCGAATGAAAATAAGCATAGTAGACTAATTTTCGTGTCGAACGATCACTCACTTCTGATACCGTTCGAATAGTATAAATGGCAGTATTAAGTCTTTGAACAAGATCCTGAACGTAGGCTTTCCACAACTGCTTACTATCTAGCTGAACACCTACAAATTCGAACTGTTCAGTTTCACTAATCATATGCCCGTTCTGTTAAATTAAAACGTCAGGTTTTGTCGATTTGTGTGTTAGAAACTGCAAAAACTGAGTCTTACTGTGATTTAGCGTTAGTTTATTTTCTACAAGCCATGAACTTTGGTCATGAACTGCACTATTTGAAACCGAGCCAATGTTGCACACAACATTCTTTACTACCAAGCTAGCCGGCCGGAGTGGCCGAGCGGTTCTAGGCGCTACAGCCTGGAGCCGCGCGACCGCTACGGTCGCAGGTTCGAATCCTGCCTCGGGCATGGTCACTCACTTCTGATACCGTTCGAATAGTATAAATGGCAGTATTAAGTCTTTTAACAAGATCCTGAACGTAGGCTTTCCACAACTGCTTACTATCTATCTGAACACCTACAAATTCGAACTGTTCAGTTTCGCTAATCATATGCCCGTTCTGTTAAATTAAAACGTCAGGTTTTGTCGATTTGTGTGTTAGAAACTGCAAAAACTGAGTCTTACTGTGATTTAGCGTTAGTTTATTTTCTACAAGCCATGAACTTTGGTCATGAACTGCACTATTTGAAACCGAGCCAATGTTGCACACAACATTCTTTACTACCAAGCTAGCCGGCCGGAGTGGCCGAGCGGTTCTAGGCGCTACAGCCTGGAGCCGCGCAACCGCTACGGTCGCAGGTTCGAATCCTGCCTCGGGCATGGCTGTGTGTGATGTCCTTAGGTTAGTTAGTTTTAAGTAGTTCTAAGTTCTAGGGGACTGATGACTTCAAAAGATAAGCCCGATAGCGCTCAGAGCCATTTGAACTACCAAACTAGTGTCATCAGCAAACAGAAATATTTTAGAGTTACCCGTAATGGCAGTAATGGCATATTACAGAGAAACCTCAATTAAACCTTTGGTAGGATGAGACATGGCAAGAAAGTGGGAAACATCTGGCAAGAGCCCTCAAGTCTTTCCCTTCTTCCGGAACATTCGGGAATGGTTGAGGCTAAGACTCGTTGAGCCACGTTGCGGTATGACACATTCTGAGGGTCCATGGCCCTTACCCTACACAACTGCATCGCTTCGGGCTTAGCCAGACTGATATATGTGATGTTGGGGAACATGAGACCCCCGAACATGTAACATTACAATGCGGCATTCAACATACGTAAGACTGATGACAAAAATCGAAGATATAGGGCGAGCTTTAAGAGACCCAATAAATGGAGCTAGCTTAACAATCACTGATGAAATATCACGATTTTCACACAACACTTATAAGCAGCAGATCAGGTCCAGACACACACCCTACGCCGTAGTACCATTCCTCAGCGGAGATTCGGCGTAGATCCCTCATAGTGGTTGGTGGGTCACGTCGTTCATAAACAGCGCTTTCCAATCTATCTCAGGCATGTTCGATAGGGCTCACGCTGGCCACTCTAGCCGAGCGACGTCGTTATCCTGGAGGAAGTCATTCACAACATGTGCACGATGGCGGCGCGAATTGTCGTCGATGAAGACGAATGCCTCGCCAAAATGCCGCTGATTTTTTTATGACGATATGTAAAAATAGGTTTGCCGAAGTATTGTATATTTGTGATTTAGTTAAATAAAAACTTTGTGCTAATATCAGGTTAAAATTATCCACGGGACGTTGCGGATTCGCAACCTCAACCAAACCCTATAAAAGAATAAACGATATTCCATGCCCGAGTGCCCCTACACGGAAAGCACTCCCAATTCTTACATTATTTCTGCATTTGGTAAATAATTGCTGTTAATAAAAGTTCACCGGTTTACGACTTCAAAAAGTTAGACAGTTAATCCATCCTCTTGGGAAACAAGATCTGCGCCTGACCCCAAAAGCCGGCCGAAGTGGCCGTGCGGTTAAAGACGCTGCAGTTTGGAACCGCAAGACGGCTACGGTCGCAGGTTCGAATCCTGCCTCGGGCATGGGTGTGTGTGATGTTCGTAGGTTAGTTAGGTTTAAGTAGTTCTAAGTTCTAGGGGACTAATGACCTCAGCAGTTGAGTCCCATAGTGCTCAGAGCCATTTGAACCATTGGAACCTTGGTAGGAATTTGAATGACTGCTGGAAAACACCTTCAACTCTGAGAAAGTCACAAGTCCTTAGGCAGTCTCGTAAACCTTGATCAAAGCCAAATAAGAAGCATGTCAGACGGTTCGTTATTTTCGGGCTGAACTACAGTCACACTAGGCAATACACCAAGTATCAACACTACAGTAGGGGAAAAAACTGTTTCTGAACCACATTCCATAGTTGCCAGATGTATCCAAGATGGCGGAGATGACGTCATCCATGATAGCGTCGTGTAGACTTGGCAACAGCGTATGACGTCAATCAGGATGGCGGAATTTGGCTGGAAGTTTGAATTTGGGTGGCAAACTGCTTCGCCCCCCTCCCCCCAGAGAAATGGCGCGAAGTTAAAATTCCAGCAGTATAATGCACCACACCAATCTTATCTCTACTAAGCAAAGAAAATGGCAGGAAAAAGTCTTGCGTTTATTATTTAACCAGCAGGTGTGTTCTCTACTGGGTCTGGACTCCAACTGGCTTAGTTCATATCAGCACCAGCAGAGAGCGCAACCATGACAACAGATCATGACGCAAGTACCGTCATTCAAGATGGCTGCACCCGATGTATCCACCACGTGCTTCAGAGCCCAACTGGCTTAGTTCATACTGGTGCCACCAGAGGATGCCACCGCGACGTCGGGTGATGATGCAAGTACCGGTATCCTAGATGGCCATATACAGTGTGTTCACTGCGAGCTCCAGAGCCAAACTGGATTAGTTAATATTGTGGATACCAGGGGACGGTACCATGATCTCAGTTGCTGACACAAAATTGAAGGCTCTCTCTCTTGCGCCTTGCGACCGGCCCGCGGGCGTCCAACCGCTTACGTCAAACACCCTCGGCTGCCACCTCCATACATTCACTTTACATTGTCTTCTACAATTATGCTAACTAAACTAACACCCACATCGCACATCTAAACTATCAATTACCTAAATACTTAATTCCATTTCAATTTTAATCATATTGAATAAGTCAAATTAAAATTTCAATGTTCAGTTATCAAATGAGAAGTTCGACATTTTCCCACTATCAGCGTAGTATTCATTCATGACATAGCACTCCCACCCATAGTATGCTGCACTCCTATTGGCTGATCATTAGTAACGCGATTGGACTTCATTTAACCTAGGAATCAACTTTCACCAATTCCACAAACACCTGCACTTGGAATCAAATAGTTAAAGTCTCCACCACGATCCTTCATCTAGCACCACGCCCCCTTACCCACCCATGTTGATGGGATAACATGTACTAACCTCCTCTAACGTGCACTAACCGGTATTAACGTGTACTAAAGTGCACAGCCCATGACATCATCCAGGATGGTGGGGAGAATAGGCGGGAAAACTGATCTGGACACAAGTCTTTATTTTGCAGGCCGTGTCTCCACCACGAGGTTTAGTGTCCAACTGACATAGTACACATTACTGCCATCAGATCGTACTGTCATCCCTCCTATGACCTAACCCCAGATGGTGGACTGTAGGGGGGGGGGGGGGGGATTTATGCTAAAATTACTCCGGCTGCACTACGTTGCTGGGGAGAGTAAGGAATGAGTTCACTCTACTTATTTTCGAACATTTTATTTACAGATCTAATATATTTATTACACTGAGGCAAAACACTCTCCATCTTAGCCTTACGATCAGAATACACAGTCTGCAGAAATTAACGTGCAATAATGTCCAATGCAGTCTTCCGCGCAGACCTAGCGTGATACCCACCCCATTGTGTGATACCCATCCTGCTCTCAACATATGCAAATGTTCGCACAGCTATGTAGAGGGTATCATATCCCAGCACAAACCATGTTAATGAATCCAACATTATCATTTGCTCTAATCCAATTTAATCGCCGAATTACTTATGCTACCGGTATCGAAGCACCATTCACCTATTCTTTCTCAGACGTCCAACGGTTATCTTACACAGATCGCTTAATTGCATTGACAGTTAAACCCGCGAAATTCTCTCCACATTATCAAATACATATCAGACTCACAATAATATTGGAAGCCGGAACATATTTACCATTGTAACTACAATTAAATATTACGATTGCTGCTACACTCTGACACCAATCAATGTACAGATAATCTCTCCTCTTGACGACTGTACTTCAATATCTATAGCGCATATAATTTTCCACTTAAAAACTCTATCTCATATCCTAGTCGTTATCAATCTGCTCAATCTATACGTCCATCACGATAGGGCACACACTCATCCTCGCTAGTCATGCCATAACATAAACCAGACTATCTTTACAATGCTATATATACACAGTTTACACAGTGTAAGCCACAGTACCTTTTTACCACATCAGTCAATCATTATCAGCTAACCAATGCAGGGATGGGATGGAAAAGACACCATCCATATACTCTAACAGTAAACATGAAACTTGATAGAGTGATCAATTTTACTCTGATTTCAACACAGGCCAATCATATGACAGCATGTTTCCTCAATTTCAGGGTCAGAGCTAAACCACCACTTCTATACTGTGCGAGTATCATTGTGAACTTGGATAGATGACTACTCAGTACGCCCATTCACAGTTAATTCTCGAACACGTAAATCATCAAAGGATACCAGATTGCGCTCTAAATATTTCTAAGACCTCGAGCATAGTACTTAATTTATGATTCATCTCTCTGTGTATGGGAGTCACAGAGCATTCTCCCCATCTTAGGGTAGAAGACCATCCTCACACAGTCGTGTGGGAAGTATTGTGAAATCTGTTTCCCCACGCTGGAGGCCGACCGCAGCTATGTGTCATTGCGCCCGCATCGGTGCCTTGGAGACGTCTAATTCGTATGAGCTTTTATAGTTCGTAATTTTTATCTGTTGGGCTGATTGATTTGAATGGACGTGGATCTGTAGTACTTGTATCTAGTTTGGGGAAGTACGAAATTGCGTGCATTTCCACCGAATGGTCAAAACACGGTCCTGTTGCAGTAATTCAGGTTATTCTATTTCTACAGAAGTTGCTGAAGGTGGTGGATATGTCTTTCTCCGACTTGTACTCAGTTCAGACTTAAACTGAGCCGATCACATGCGCGAAGCAGTAGAAATGGGATCGGTTGCACGACGTGTAGGGGGTGCCTAAAACCACGTTGGAATTTTACTGTAGAAGCGGGAAAGGTGACTCATTTCGAGATATGAGAGTGAGTGAAATATGATTGACTTGTGGGTGTGAGCCTATGCCAGTATGTGTTTGAATGGACGCAATTTCTAACATATAGCGTAACGCTATAGATCTGAGAAGTTAGTGTAATTTTTCATCTTACGACCTCAGTCAGCACATCATCTACTACTACTGTTTGTGTTCTTTCTCAATCAGTCATCGCCTCTAACTCGGTGGATATATCGTGGAACCTCTGATATGATGTCGAGAGAGAGTGCGTTACAAACACTAAAGAATTATGTAGTAGAGTGATGGGGGGGGGGGGGGGGGGGGGGGGAGTCGCAGATACCACGTACATACCACTTTCCTTAGCTGAATCACTTCCAAAGTTCAGTGATTTTATCCCTAGGATGCATGGTTGGCTGATAATACGTATTCCAACAATCATCGTCACGGTATTTGTCCATGAAAAACCACCTCAGTGAGATTTAATGTCGTACCTCGATTCCTAATGCGGATATAGATTTTAACATTGATACTTGTGTGCACCTGTAGAACAAAGACTGATTGTGAGAGTAATATGCGCTAGTTTGGGGACCGGTTTTTTCTTTAACACCTCGCCGATTACGTGTCTCTTTCTACGACGCAGTGGTAAGACTCGAAAGAACTTAAGAGATGCATGCCCATTGCTGATTTTCGATCAGTATTATTTGGTACGGTAGGCAATCAGTTACTGACGAAGTAATATACTTAGTGGGTGCGTGATATGTTCGCATTTGAGCATCATTTTTATGAAGTACGTATGTTTGTGGAAAGGAGATGACTATGCCCTGTTGTAGGGAAGGTAAGGATTTGACTTGGAGTACTGTGATGGCAGTGGGGGGAGTACGTCCAGTTATAAGGAAGGTACAGCTATATCCAGAGCCACTGCTGACAAGAGAGTGTATTTCCGATACTTCGCTCATTCTCGAATGCTTTTCAGGTGAGAGCGATATCGTAACATTTAAGTATAATGAAAAATATATATGCTAGCAATTTTCCGGAATGATTCCGTGTATGCAAAGTCCGTGGTGGTAATGATTCACGTTTCCTGTTAACAGCAGCATCCGTGCGAATGCAGAGGCCTATTGGACTGTATGTATATGAGTTAACATTGCCCTTGTCTAGACGGCCAGATAGCGAACTAATACTTAGTATGTGTTGGGCTGCTTTCGTGGTTCTAGGCGCTACAGTCTGGAACCGCGCGACCGCTACGGTCGCAGGTCCGAATCCTGCCTCGGGCATGGGTTTGTGTGATGTCCTTAGGTTAGTTAGGTTTAAGTGGTTCTAAGTTCTAGGGGACTGATGACCTCAGAAGTTAAGTTCCATAGTGCTCAGAGCCTGCTTTCGTGATCAAGTGGAACTTTCAGAAGATGGTATGATTGAGATGGAGTATTATTGACTCCCATGTAAATTGTTCGATTGACTGTTTGTTCACATTTGGAGTCTTTATTTAGTTGAGAAAAGATCAAATGTGGTGTGTGGAAGGTACGTTTGACTGTTCTCTAGACATGGGAAAGACATTAGTTAGCTCGAAATTGTATGGATGATTTGGAGTACGTTAGATCAGTGAGATCGGTATTCTTGGGTGGAAATATGATTTTTCATGTGTTTGTTTCTAGTTACTTGGTGGTCTAGAGGATGCTCCACGTAGCTAAAATTTCGTGTTTCTAGAGAGATGATTTCGAATCTATATGTAGGGAATTATGTTGCGTTAGCTATCGGGAGGCTACTGCTGTGTACTTGATATCGAGAAGTATAGTGAAAATGGTATAACATTATGGCGAAAATGCGTGTGTTCTTGTAATCCCCGAGTCTGGAGATGGGCATAGAAAAGCGAGGAGGCAAGGAAGCAGAGACAGTAACGGGTTTGTGTCGAGGGTGAAACGATCACTAATTTGTAGAACAGTTCTGAGAGTGACTGGTTCGCTGTTGTAAAAGGGCTGATTTTGTGTGATTTGGGATGTGAACTTAATGATTACTAGATCGACAAGGTAATAGGTGACATATTGCTGGGATGGTGATCGGTTTCTCGATCCAATATTCTTGCGAGTATGGTGCGTATTTGATGATGTGTAGAAAAATATTTTTACGGGTGCTTTACACATATAAAAGATAACTGCAGTGTTCGTCTAAAATGTGTATATATTGTATTGTAAAGATACTGTGGCTTACACTGTGTAAACTATGTACATATGCATTGCAAAAATAGTCTGGTTTATGTTATGGCATGACTAGAGAAGATGACTGTGTGTCCTATTGTTAGGGACGTAATCATTGAGCAAATTGATAACAACGATGGTATGAGATAGAGTTTTCAAGTGGAAAATTATATGCGCTATAAGTACTGAAGCACAATCGTCAAGAGAAGTGATTACCTGTACATTGATTGGTGTCAGAGTGTAGCAGCAATCGTAATATTTAATTGTAGTTACAATGGTGAATACGTTCCTGGCTTCCAATATTTTTGTGAGTCTGGTATGTATTTGATAATGTAGAAAGAATTTTGTGGAATTAATGTCCATGTAATTTAGAGACCTGTGTAAAATAACCAATGGAAATCTGAGAAAGAATAGGTGAATGGTGTTTCGATACCGGCGGAATCAGTAATTCGGCGATTAAATTGGATTAGAGCAAATGATAATGTTGGATTCATTAACATGGTTTGTGCTGGGATATGATAGCCTCTAGATAGCTGTGCAAACATTTGCGTATGTTGAGAGCAGGATGGGTATCACGCGATGGGGTGTGTATCACGCTAGGTCCGCGAGGAAGACTGCATTGGACATTATTGCACGTTATTTTCGTAACTAGGTTGTGTTAGGGCACGAATTTGCGTGCATAAACGCTGAGAGAAGAATGAAACTAGTACAAAAGTGCACTTTAAGTATTTATGGAGCGATATGGAACACACTAGAGTTAGACTTGGTTATTATTTTGGATAGCAATGTGACTTAAGTACAAGATTGGTAACATTGCTAGATGCGTCTGCGATGGCATGTAGCTAATCGCAGTGAAGCATTAGTAAGTCGTGACGTATGGTCCATTAGAGGAGAAAGCAGGTTCTGCTGTTGTGGAATGGAATTGGACCGCAGTTAGAGTGAGGGTAGCGAGGAACGTCCCATGTGCGCGGCCCTGCTTGGAGGGCGCGCTCTGTAAATAAGCCCCCTATCATCAACGGCGTCTACATACAACTTTCGCCTGCGTTCGGCTGCAGCTCAGTGTTGCGCTCCGACCCGACCACGTCAGTACGTGTGTGTCGGTGAACAAGTATTTGGATAGGAATTTCTCAGAAATGAAGTATGATTGAGATGTGGCCGCTTGTGGAACCTTGGCATAGGGCCTGTGCGTGGTTTGACAGCTGATGCCCGGCCACGCCGTTGGGGCTGTGGACAGGGATTGGCGGAGGGTGCTTGCAAGCGTTGATTGAATTATTTTGCGAGCAGGCTTGTAGGCTGTGCTATGAGTTATTTGGACAGTTTACAAGTACTGAGCATGTTTAGACATAATTGAGGTGAATTATTTAGGAGGAGTCTGAATGTCTTACTTAAATTATTTGCTTAAATTAGGAGTTGTTAGCGTGTCTGCAGACTGTGTATCGTGAGCCCAAGGAAAAGATGGAGAGTGTTTTGTCTCAGTGAACCGTGAATTTACTTTCAAAAACCTTTCTTAAGCAATTTACTTCATTTACTAGCGATTCATCAAGAAAATTAACACATTTAATCACACTAGGTGAGCTTTGAAGTAGTTGCCAGGAAGTAACTGATGGAAAATAAATTTACTTTTAACAAATGTGAATTTTATTCCTAAAAGCTTTTTCAAAAAGACGTTTAAAATTATAAGCAGAAAAGCACCCTCCAAATATCAAGTTACAATTTTATTTAGTGGCAGAAAGAACAATATTAACAGTATGAGCCTTCGAGCTGAGAAGCTTGCCTGCTCCCTTTCAACACGTCCGCAGTCATGACCGCTCAAAACAACATCTGAAAGAGTACACTGGTGCAAATCTACAACACGCCAGATTGCTTTAGACTACAAATTTTTAACAATTCACACAAATACGCAAACTATGCACCCCGTAAGAGGGATGGAAATGTTACAATACTCAAATTATTTGCCACCGAAAGTGCATTTTTTTAAGGACTCTTACGGTGGAAGGGTGGCAACCTTATAACCTAAAATGACTATTTAAATAAAACCCATCAAATGCAGTCTAACATAAAATGTACAACATGCTCTACATTACACATATACCACTTTGCAAGATGGTAGGCAAGATAAAAACATATTTTTTCAGGAATTCGGCCTTTAAGCAATAAATTCGTTAACACCGAATCCGACAAACATGACAGAGGCAGCTATTAACGTATGGCAGATTGTCAGGGGGATTACTGAACAACCCGAACCGCAGATTGCTCTGACCCTCCCAACTCCACAAGGGAAAAACGGACCACCAAATTCACAAATAACCACCTTCCCACGGGTGGGGAAACGGAGGAGAATGGTGGATTTAACTAGTAAATGAAATAACATATCTCCAATCACTTAACTTCTAAAAATTTGAGATTTCTGGCGAAGACCTGGCGCTGCACTCCTCCCCCCCCCCCCCCCCTTCCCTACGCTCTCCCGAACCGTGCGCTGCCAGCCGCACGGCGTCGCAGCTCGCCCCGGCCATCCCGATGTCGTGGTTTCACTCCTGTTGCTCTCGTGTCAACAGAAAAGCCACTACCCCTTTCTATACGGCGCGGCCCACTGGACTCACGTGGTGACCTCACATGCGCCGACGCTTAAGGCGGACAAGTCATCTCATGTCTCAGTGCGCCACCGATCAACCGACCGATCCAACTGCCAATGACCGTTGCCCGATCAACTCGAGCAGACTGGCGGCCTAACGCGGAGACTCAGATGCATGAACTCAGTCCCGACCGGGCGACCACTAGCTGAGTTCTGTTACTGGCGGATTGGCAAGTCTCTCATTTCCTGGCTTTAAAGTTTGATCTAAACGACAGTCGCACTCCGACGACAGATAGACACTAACTGCTGCACAAATGCGTACGAGAGACAGACCAGCAACTGGTGACGCGAGACTGACCTAGGCTCACTCCGACTGACCAACTGCCGAGCTGATAGCGCCCCTTAAATGCACGTGAACAGGAAACCTTTCCTCTTTCCCACCAGAGGGAGACACCAAAGCTGCGATTGCCACAGCGGCGCCACAGCGAGAAACGGAGGGCGACTGCTTCACACAACGCGCTGCGGCGCGCTCTCCAAAACAGCCATTTTTTTTTTTTACCACAGCTCACTCAGTGTGATAAATATATTAGATCTGTAAATAAAATGTTCGAAAATAAATAGAGTGGACTCATTCCTTACTCTACCCAGCAACATAGAGCAGCCTGAGTAATTTTAGCATAATTCTCTCCCCTACAGACCACCATCTGGGATTAGGTCATAGGATACGATCTGATGGCAGTAATATGTATTCTGTCAGCTGGACAGTAAACCTCGTGGTGGAGACACGGCCTGCAAAATAAAGACTTGTGTTCAGATCTGTTTTCCCGTCGTTTCACCCCACCATCTTGGATGAGGTCATGGGCTGTGCAGTGTAGTATACGTTAGTACAGGTTAAAGCACAGGTTAAGGCACATTAGCGCATGTTAGTACATGACAGCCCATGAACATGGGTCGGTAAGGGGGCGTGATGCTGGGTTGAGGATCGTGGTGGAGACTTTAACTATTTGATTCCAAGTCCAGGTGGGTGTGACAATGGTCAAAAGTGATTCCAAGTCCTAGGTTCAATGAAGTCGAATCACGTGACTAATGCAGCAGCCAATAGGAGTGCTGTATTCTAGGGGTGGGGCGTGGGCTGCTATATCATGAATGAATACCGCGCTCGTAGTGGTAAAATATCGAACTTCTCATTTGATAATTGAATATTGAAGTTTCATATTGACTTATTGAATGTGATTAAAATTGAAACAGAATGAATTACTTTGGTAATAGATAGTTTAGATGTGGGTGTTAGTTTAGTTAGCATATTTACAGAAGACTATGTACAGCGCGTGTATGGATGTGATGGCCAAGGGTGTTTGACGTAAGTGGTCAAACGCCCGCGGGCCGGTGGTGCTGCGCGAGAGAGAGAGCGGACGATCTTCTGTCATCAACAGATGTCACGGTAGCGTCCTCTGGTGGCCACGATATGAACTAAGCCAGTTGGGCTCTGGAGCTCATGGTGGATACATCGGGTGCAGCCATCTTGAATGATGGTACTTGCGTCATGATCTGAAGTCATATTGGTGCCCTCTGCTGGCGCTGATATGAACTAAGCCAGTTGGAGTCCAGACCCAGTGGCGAACGCACCTGCTTGAAATTGGTTAAATAATAAAGACAAGTCATTTTTTCCTGCCATTTTATTTGCTTAGTAGAGATAAGAGTGGTGTGGTGCAGCCGCGTTGGATTAGCCGAGCGGTCTTAGGCGCTGCAGTCATGGACTGTGCGGCAGGTCCCAGCGAAGGTTTGAGTCCTCCCTCAGGCATGGGTGTGCGTGTGTGTGTGTTTGTCATTACTACACGACGCCATATTGGATGACGTCATCTTCGCCATCTTGGATACATCTGGCATCAATGATATGTGGGGCAACAACAGCTCTGTCCCCCTATTCTCTACCTCCCACAAATTTGAACAGGTCTTTCATACAGGTCTAGCAAAAATATTATATGTGTGTAAAATTTCTGGGGGGAGAAATATGTAAAAGAATGAATGAGACATGAGGATGCTTCGCGTTTGTTATTATTACAAGATGACACTTTGATTTGGTTGATTTAATAACGCTAACACAAACATAAACATCAAATTAGCAAGGGAAACTTTGCTTCAGAACAACTAGCCCTCTGATACTCGTTCTCTAAGGATGGCTGCTTAGTGGGTGCAGTTCACACGTCACTGCCGTTCGATCGATTTCCACTGGAAGATGCATTGTGCTTGTCTCCTTGAGATGGTACTGAAAGCTGCGTACTTACTGCCACCTCACGACTTGACCTGGACGGCCACTGGCGACCAAAACAGCGAAATAACGTTCCGAATGTGTGTAGCTAGCCGACTGACTGACTTGTACTGACCTTGTGCTTTCGGAGTTCTACGTCTAATACCGATTGCGTGTCTCACCACCCGACTCTTGCTACCAACACAAACAGCTGCATCCACAAGAAACTGCACCTACAGTTACCTTGCATACAAGATATCTTAAGAAAAATAATAAATGGCTCTGAATAATTAAACTAGAAAGCTAAAAGTTGTCTAGACTATGCTAATGTACTTCACAATCAGAAGCTCTATTTCTCAACTTGAGCAGAACAATATTTTGGTTGAAATCGACGGTTTTACGAAAAACTGAGGCCGCTAAATATTATATTCAGAATTCTAAAAATTCGTATATAGCCTCAGTTTCATGTAAAAACGCGAGAAATGTGGCACCAATAAGATACCTCTATTGGTTTCCAAGTTTTTTACTAAAAACGAAATTCGGAATGCAAACGTCATTATTTATGGTATATTACGTATCATTTGTATTTGTAATAGAAAGTTCTAATTAGAGGACTCGATTACATTCCTGAAACAACATAGCTGTACCAAGATTCAAGACTGTATCGTAAATAACACTGTTTACAAGGACTTAAAGAGGCAGTTCAGGATCATATTGTAGTGTAGGATCCATTCTGAAAATTCTAACTGGCAGTTTCAAAGCAGCTGAGCTAAAACATTTTCAATAACTAAAGAAAACTTAACTATGTTTTCATAAAATTTAACAACATTGTAAACTGTTAAACGACAGTGCTATTAATAAATGTGTGTACGAAAAAGGGACCATTTAGATACTGCTACATGTGCCTAGGGCAGAGTGTCCTTTCTCCACCGAGCTTCGCCTAACTACCGGTGCAACGGAAGCTACCAGAGTGGTAGGCTTCCGCCACAAATCTGACAGACAAACCTAAAAGGAGTAAACATCTCTGTCCAGGTACTGGGATCCTAAATTGGTCATCCTGTACTACCCTCCAAACGAGAAGCAAACATCACCTGCTCCTAGTAGACGACAACCAGCTCAGCGTCCCCCACAAAAGAAACCCGAAACCACACGTAAAAACACTCATTCAGTCACATTCACGCACACAGAAGGTAGGGTGAAGGGAAAACGTAATAAATACAGGTCACGATTTCCTATGGAACATACAAAAATCAAACATAATATCATTTAATAAGCTTTAGTTTGATTGCTCAGTCTTTCTGGGAGAGTTAATAAATTAAACCGCAATCAGTCGGTGGACAGAATAGGATGCACAGAAGCCAGTGAGACAGGCGTCTTATGAAACGACTCCACGGAGACGTTTCCAGATCCAGTGGAATAAACGATCCTTGCCCAAAATAAAATCTAATGAAAATAAATTGAAACACTGGTAACACGAGTGCTTATCAACGCAGACTGAGACAAATTTTTTCCTGTAGCTTTCGTGATCTGTATCACGAATACTTGAAAAGGGAGTGTGTTTCCGATATTTTGTAGACGCTCTTCGCGTTTCGCACACCAGCCAGTGGAGGCGTTGAGAGACGGACAGTACGGTGCAGTAAAACTGTGTTCGTTAATACCATACAGTCGCTGAAACTTATGAAAAGTAGTAGCCAGTGTATAGTAAAAATGCAATACTTCGTGCAACAGTGTTTAGATGGTTCAGACTCTTTTTAGGTGGTTCAGACTCTTCAAAGAAAGACGAGTTTGTGTTAAGTAAGGTGGACCTAGTGTTTCACCTTCTATTGTGACTGAAGTCAGCATCAACACAGCTGCTGTGATTGTCCATGAGGATCGGTGGATAACATTGCGTAAACATAGTGAAGTGTTGAGAATTTCATGTGGCGTATCTTCATGATTATGGATGATCATCAACATATGGCATACATTTGTGCCCGTTTGGTGCCAGGCCTGTTGACCACCGAACAAAAGGCTGTGCGAATTCGGAGAAGCTGGCAGGAGCTGGGTCTCTTTACTGATGGAGGGATGCTTTTCTGGAATCAAGTATGACCGCTGATGAGTCATAGCTGCATCATTAACATCCTGAAGATATACAAGACAGCGTTATGCAGAATTCGCTAGTTTCTCCAACACCAAAAATGGCGGTAGTTCTTCCATCTGCAGGGAGTGTAATGGTGTTCACATTATTTTTTTACTGTCCTGACTCTTATCTGCATACTGTTCACCCTCACTGTCAACGGAGCATACTACACGTCAGTATTGGCTAAAGTGAGGAGGCTAATTCCAAAGAAACGACCAGAACTTTCTCAGACTGGGTGAAGTCTTCATCATAACAATGCATGGCCTCATGTCGCCAATCAAATCACACTGGTTTTGGCTCAATTCAACATTAGCTTTGTACCGCGTCCGCCTTACATCCCCGATATTGTACCTTGTGGCTCTTTTCTATTCCAATCATTAAAGGTAAAGCATCGGAGCCTTCAATTTGGGAACTCTGAAGCAGTGTGAAGCAAAGTCAGGTGTTTGTCAAGGACCCGACAAACAACGGCCTGCATTATGCGTTCGAGTACTGGGAGAGACGCTACGAAAAGCGCATTCAAGTAGGAGGGGAGTACTTTGAAAAATACTATTAAACACTGAAATGTAGTAATAAACATCTGTGAAAAAAATCAATCTCAGTCATTGTTGATCAGCTGTCGTAAATGAGAAAGAAATGTTCACCCTGAAACACGTATATGAAACCGGTATTTGACATCATATTCGCTAATATTCAGGTCCGCCATCAATTACCTTCTGGAAAAATAAATCCTGAGCCATCCGAAATCCACTGTTGTGTAGAGGCGTCTTCTAGACTCATGCATATTGCTCCGGTGTATTTTCTAATTGCATTGTCTTCCCCTTAGCTCATCGCCTTGATCTTTTCTTATGTCTAGATATCTAGCGAGGATTTCCTTGACCTGTCTGTCACCCAGTTGCCACGCTAAATTTTCCCTCTCGTCCATTTCATTTTGAATACCATCACAATTTCGCCTTCTAGGCCTCTTTGTTCCTGGATCATTACTTGTTTTACTACATCTACTACCAATCCATCCAGAAAACTTCTATGTAAAGGTAACGTTAAACGTTTTTAACAGCAGATGTACAGTTGTCCACTGAAGAGGAGCTAATGCTGCAAGTGACTTCGGTTCATCGACTTGACGAGCTGGAATTTTCTGTTTAGAAACATATTATGAACAAGCAAATACTGAATTTATGCTTTGTAGTACCGAATGGAAAAATACCCGGAAATGTGTGAAAGAAGGAAGAGATGTAACGAACTACGAACTACTCGCTTGAACTTTTTAGAAAGGGGAAATAGTCGTGTCTAAAGGAGTGAACAATGCACAAGTCTTGCAGCCCTTGGGAGTACGAGTACTGTCACAAGACGCAACGAGAATTTTATAAAAAAATGTTGGAAATCTGAACCTGGAGTGCCCTCCATTTTGTTACTTCTGTGAACCTTAAGTAATAGCTGCAAAACGTCCATAAACTGTTTAAGAAAAAACTTCAATCTGTCCAGATGCTTCGGTTCTTAGGTGAGTTTCATATTAAAAGTCTACCTATCTTTGATGTAAGTCAAAACTGATGCTAAATGCTGGCTTTAACGTTAAATTTTCTAACTCATTGTCAAATGTTCCTTTCGTTTGCAGATCGAAAATTCGGCGGTATTGGAGGCTGGTGACTGTTGTATTTAGCTGGTGAAGTGATGTTTTGACTGCTTGAGCAACGTCTGTTTTAGACCTATTATTTCATGCAGCAACACCTAACACGGCCGCCTTAACATTGCCTTGTTAGATTGGTGGAGTGGTGGAGATGTTCAACCTTTCAACTCTTTATGATTTAACTCAGATTCCAGGTATGGTGTGCCCTGTTCTTACTCGGCATCGAACTTCTTTCTTCCCTGCAAATTTATATAACTGAAGTAGCTATAAGACAAAACACTGCGTTCTTACTTCACAAACGGTTACACTTTACATTGGAAGTTACTACTCCCAGAACCAACTAGCATTTATTGTCTCAAAGAACTTTCATTAACAAGTCTTTCAGTAGTATGTATCAACAGTCGCTTATATACATCATATTCGTCTTCCTCGGTGCCGCAAATCTTGCATGGTACCAGAGCTCCTACATTCCTTCTCGATCCACGGAGATTTCAAATGCTCTCCAGTGGATAGATTCCGCACATGTTGACTAATACTTTCCCACAGTATATGGCCCGATGTTCACAAACCAGCTGCGATCATGCACATCTATACTCTGAGCTCTGTATTTCAGGTAAGTGACACATGCCCTTCCATGAATGTATCACGCGAAATCACACAGGCTCCTACGGCCAGAATCCACACACTCCCAGCGCCCTACCGTTTCACAGTTTTAACCGTCAACTTTTGTTTCTGAATAAATGTCCAGCCCGTCTTCGAACCGGAAACAGATATAAATTTCTCACTACACCGAAGACAACAATGAAAGGCCATATAGCTATTTAACTACTCTCAGGAAGATTCCGAGGTCCGATCACTGGCCGGAAAATGTAGGGTGTTAAGGGTTCGTGCACCACCACCGTCTAGTTCCTAGTAGGTCCCACCGTCAACCTCCGCAACGGCGACACAGGAATTCAGCTTAAATTCAGGAACGAAAGTCAAACACAACAATACCACATTCGAATTCTCAAGGAAACGAATGTGGTTTACTGACTTCAATGAAAACCTTGCCAAGTCTGCCTCATTCACTATACACCGCCGTCCTGGCAGCTACTTGGCAATCTAATTTCAGGTCTCCGCCAGTTGAGAGAGACCGGCCGATTATCCGATTTAGCTACCTTCAAAACACTCCGCGAAACTGTATAACATTTAGGACTTCTAGCCAATTAAAATCAAGAGCAGAATGTGGGAGGTTTCATTGGCAATTTCCTGCTCCCGCTTAAACTATTTCCGTAAGGTGCTGCTTCCAGCTCGGACTGTCATACGAAATTTTCTCGTCATTGAAATAAGTTTTGCCGGCTCCAATCACCAATCATGTATGAGGGGCAGGGAAAGACCGTTTCAGAAGGAACAAAAACCTCTCCCCCCTCCGTTCCCCCCCCCCCTCCCCCCCTCCAGCAACTTAGAACTCCACCTGGCGAACACAACAGCGAACAGCACTAGCACGCTGGCTCGGTTGGAATGCAGTACATTACAATCGCAAGACACGTTCGCGAGCCCTAGTTAGTTTTACGATAGTACTCCACGTTCTTTTTATTGTTCTGTTTCTTTAAGTTGCTGTTCACCTGTTAATATGTTAATGTGTTTAGGAGTCCTAAACAAAAACACTTACCAAGTGGGTCTGTCATTTCTTGATTAATTCGTACAATTTTCTTTCGGTTTATTCTTTGTACAATGCTATAGCCTTATAATAGTTCATTCTGAAGCCTGCTTTAGGAGCTGTTCAGTTAAGTTCTATGCATTCCTGAAGCTTCTCTGTACTAAAAGACAACGCCTTAATGTGCTTCAAATATTTTCAGTAGTTTGTGTTCCTTCTTTGTCTTCTCAGTTTTACGATTTGCAAATTGTCTCTGGGACTGCTGAGATATATGGTGATATGGAAACCCCTTGTCTGACTCACCTTTAAATTTTCAATTTCTTATTACCGTAATGAAACTGTAGAATTGATGTATATATTTCTAACTGGTGTTAAATAAATAACTTGTTACTGAAGAGTGAAGGAAGGAAGTAAGGAATATCGAATTTAACGTTTCAACGACATTGAGGTCATTCGAGAATGGAACACAAACTCGGATTGTGTCAAGAATAGGGAAGGAAATAGGCCGTGCCCGTTTTAAAGGAACCATCCCGACATTTAGGAAAAGTACAAAAAAACGAAATCTGGATGCCCGACGCGAGTTTGAAACGTCGTACTCCCGTATGCAAGTCCAATGTGCTAACCACTGCGCCACATCGCTCCGTGCAACCTAGTGAAAAAGCTTTGTGAAAATCTGCGAGCCCCTGGCAAAGTGGTAATTCATTCCATTCAATAGTTTATTTCATGACTTGACGAGTATGTATTACGCTACATCCATTTTTAAAGCCAAGTTATTCCTCATCTTGATTAAAATCCGATCTTTTCGCCTGTGGTTGGTGATAATATTAGAGAATATCTTGTAAGTGTTATTGTAGTTATTAGAGAATATCTTGTAAGTATGGTTATGGTTATAGCTTCCTATACCTTCTAAAGTCGAACATATACAGAGTTGATCTAGTTTTTTGAAATTTTCTTTTTCCATAAACACTCAGTAAACGCACAACGTGAACGTGTACGCGTTACGCATGTCTTGGAGTCACTCATGTCCATCTAGAAAGTGTTTACTGAGGTTAACGAAAGCGGTGTTGGCCTGATGTACTCGACGATGCCCTTTAGCTGCACTGTCTAAAGGATCGTCCTAAGAAATACCACATTAAGATCAGGGCTGAAGATGCCTAAATAAGGTGAAAAGCTTAGTTGATAAATAAAAAAACTAAACTTTCAACCAAGACCTAATACCATTAAACAGTGGTTTGCTGATTCTTGCTACACATGGACTGGAAGAATTTCTATTAAAAGAAACATTGAATTTCCTAGGTTTTAGAGTGAGTGGTTGGATTCTTGTGATCTGACTACACTAGCGAGAAATGTCTGGGAGCCAACCAAACGAATTTGTCCTATTTACCCTGAAAATTTTATGCCAATGTTCAAAAATGTAGGCAGACAGGAATATACATTGAAGAATTATTTGCACAACTCTTGGTATATTAGGATAAAAAACCTGAGTTTACTCACTTTCTGTAACGCTGTGCCAGCTTAATAATTGATCGTTACTGAATTGAAGTGGAACTATGCGAGAGGTTAAATCAAACCAGAGAAGTATCCTACGTTATGTTTCTCGTAAACCTCCGAAAAAAATTTCGAAATAAATCGAAGTTCATTAAAATCGCAGTTTCAGATCTCTTGCAAATAACCATGATAAAGTTTCAGAGTTCAGACTAGTCTGCCTGTCCTGAGTTCCAAGATGAAATATTTCAAAGTATTCACTACCAACACACACGAATATTACGAGCACACATTTAACGTTTAGAAAACTTCGAACACTATCGATACGGGACCTACTCCTAATTTATACATACATGTTGTCTCCTCTAATTCTCATAGTTCCATAGTAGAATACTCCCCGCGCAAGGTGATTGCTGGTTATTTATGTTCTCTAATAATTGTGAGTCAAGTTCATATACTTGCGTCTTTCAGAACAACAGAAAAGTACAAATTTAATGCTACATTTATGCCTTGTGCATTAATTTACAGTAAATTTCATCAGCTTTCCGTTCCCATTCTTGGTTTATTCTTAAGTTAAGTATTTTGTTCAGTAATAGATATTAAGTCTCTTAAATTTTTTATAGTTACTATCGCGTTCAAACTATTTATTGGCCAGTTTCGACAGTTATTCAAAAGCATTTCGTTATGCGTCGTGCTCTGTTGTGCGATCATTACTCATGCAATATTAACATTCCAGTGGAGAGTATACTGTACATTCCACAGACGTTTGTAAAAATAAAATTACAAACAGGTTTGTCACAAGTAAAAGGTACTTGTCAGCTGTTAAAATCTTCTGCAGGAATGATAGCGGCGTATGATGTTCGCCAAGGACGCAGATTCTACTATAAAGAATACCAGAGGAAGCAGTTCAGTTAAGGAGGAGTGGAAATCTCTAAAAAGTTCTATAACAGATGTTGTACAGTCAAACATTGGTACAAGGAAACTAAGTATGAAGAAATCTTAGGTGACAGAGGAAATACTTCAACTGATCGACAAAAGTAGGAAGTACAAAAATATTCAAGGAAGCAGAGGAATATAGCAATATAAATCCCTAAGAAATGAAATAAATATGAAGTACAGGGCAGTCAGGGAGAAATGGAGGAAAGTAGTGAAAAAATCGAAAAGGAATAATAATCAGCAGGACTGACTCAGCAAAAAAAAGAAAAAAACGATACAACCTTCGATGAAATCAAAAACACTAGTGGCAACATTAAGAGTGTAATGGGAAACGCAGAAGAGAGCGCGGATAAATGGAACGAGTTCATTGAAGACCTCTATGAGGGAGTGGACTTGTCCAGTGACGTGATAGCAGAAGAAATTTGAGTCGAGATGTAAGACATGGGAGATTCAGTGTGAAGAGTCAGTATTTAAAAGGTCTCCGGATGGTTTGACATAAAATAAGACAGAAGGGACAGACAACAACCACCGGAATTTCTAAAATCACTGGAGTAAGTGAAACCCAAAAGACTATTCAAATTGATACATAGAATCTACGGGAGAGGCGACGTACCATCAAGCTTACGAAAAAACATCATCCACACAGTTCCGAGGATAGAAGGTGCAGATAAGGGAGAGAATTATCGCCCAACCAGGTTTAACATCTGGTGGCAAGGATAGAATACAGAAGAATACAAAAAGAAAATTCAGGATCTTCTTTTAGACGGCGTTCAATATGGCAAAGATAAAGGCTTGATAGTGGAAGCAAGACTGAAGAAAAATCAAGACACAGTCATTAAACACGTCGACCACGAAAAAGCGTTCAGCTATGTAAAACAGTGCAATATGTTCGAAATTCTTAGAAAAACAAGAGGAAGCGACAGAAAAAAACCCAAAAAGTAACTGTAAGACTGGAAGACCAAAAAAGAAGTGTTGGGATTAAAAAGGGTGCAAGACAGGGATGCAGTCTTTCACTCCTACTGTACAATCTACACCTGGAAGAAGCAATAACGGAAATGAAAGAAAGGTACAACAATGGGACTAAAATTCAAGGTGAAAAGGCATCAACGATAAGATTGGCTGATGAAATAGCTATCCGCTTTGAAAGGGAAGAATTGTAGGATTTGATGAACAGAATGAACAGTCTGATGAGTATAGTATGTCCGCAGTTCGTGGTCGTGCGGTAGCGTTCTCGCTTCCCGCGCCCGGGTTCCCGGGTTCGATTCCCGGCGGCGTCAGGGATTTTCTCTGCCCCGTGATGACTGGGTGTTGTGTGATGTCCTTAGGTTTGTTAGTTTTAAGTAGTTCTAAGTTCTAGGGGACTGATGACCATAGATGTTAAGTCCCATAGTGCTCAGAGCCATTTGAACCAGTATAGTATGAGAATAAACCGGGAAAGTGCTGAAGTAATGAGAAGTAGCAGAAAAACGAGTAGCGAGATGCTTGACGTTCAAAATGGTGGTCACGAATTGGACGAAGTTAAGAAATTTTGCTTCCTTGGAAGCAAAATAATACGCGCCCGACCGTAAATGGAGGACATGAAAAGCAGGGTAACAAAGGAAAAGAGGGCATTCCTGACGAGAAGAATTTAACTGGTATCAAACACAGCACTTAATTTGAGAAAGATATTTTTCTAGAATGTACGTTTGGAGCACAGCATTGTATGGACAGTGGGAAAACCGGACAGAGAAGAATCGAAGCGTTTGAGATGTAGTGCTACAGAAGAATATTGAAAATTAGGTGCACTGCAAACACAAAGACTGAGAAGTTCTCTGCAGAGCCGTCGAGGAAAGGAATATAAGGAAAATTCTGACAAGAAGAAGGGATAGGGTGATACGACGTATGTTGAGACATCAGGAAATAATCTCCATGGTACTAAAAAGAACTATGGAGAGCAAAAACTGTTCGGGAAAATAGATACCGAGCTATGTCCAATAAATAACTGAGGATGTAGGTTGCAAATTCTACTCCGAGATGATGAGATAATGAAGTTAGCGTAGGAGAGGAATTCGTGGTGAGATGCATCAAAACAAAGCAGATGACTGCTGATTCGACCCTATAATTTTAACTTAAACATGCACAAGTAAATCAAACATATACTAATGCACCATTTCTGACAGGCTATTTAGGCTGTCTGTCGGTAATATTACTGAGTCCCAGAAGTTTCCTCGACTTGGAGCACACTAATCTGTAGGCACTTGAGTGAACGGATCATGGTACAGTTCGAACAGCTTCCTCATTTCATCATAAAGCTCCTTTAATAGTACCTTGGTTTTTATAAGCACTATATTGCTCACCTTATATATAGTTGGTTTGTACCTCGTGTCGTGACTGCGCTTTCTTTGTGAGGCTCTCCTTACCATTTGCTCAGTCACTAATTGGTATCGCTGTTGTGCTGTGATCGGTGTCCTAGGCAGAACTTCCACTGTCATAGCTATCACATTTAATGCTCTTCTATTTAACATGTGGTGAGAGTAACATCACAATGATTTTTACACCATTCATTACGTCCTCAGATGCCGTAATGCATTCAACCAATGATGTGTGTTGTGGTTGCAGTGCCTTAGACACAGCCGTATGAGCCACAAATGCAGCGTGCTGCTGAATTGCTCACCGGTTGGTACACAGAAAAAAAATGTTCAAATGTGTGTGAAATCTTATGAGACTTAACTGCTAAGGTCATCAGTCCCTAAGCTTACACTAAGCTTAACCTAAATTATCCTAAGGACAAACACACAAACCCATGCCCGAGGGAGGATTCGAACCTCCGCCGGGACCAGCCGCACAGTCCATGACTGCAGCGCCCCTGACCACTCGGCTAACCCCGCGCGGCTGGTACATAGAAACTCTGATGTGTTTTACACCAGCTTACAGCTTTCACGTAAATTGAGAACTGTTATCCAGGCGTCGTAAAATCGTCCGTTTCCAGGTTCCCTGTCATTATTTCACTTGTAGCCCTTTTCATGCTGTGTAATTTTACATGTTTACAACACACATCCACTGTTGTTGTTGTTGTTGTTGCGGTCTTCGGTCTTGAAACTGGTTTGATGCAGCTCTCCATGCTACTCTATCCTGTGCAAGCTTCTTCATCTCCCAGTACCTACTGCAACGTTCATCCTTCTGAATCTGCTTGGTGTATTCATCTCTTGGTCTCCCTCTGTGATTTTTACCCTCCACGCTGGCGTCCAATACTAAATTGGTGATCCCATGATGCCTCAGAATATGTCCTAGCAACCGATCCCTTCTTCTAGTCAAGTTGTGCCACTAATTTCCCTTCTTCCCAATTCAATTCAATAACTCCTCATTAGTTATGTGATCTACCCATCTAATCTTCAGCATTCTTCTGTAGCAACACATTTCGAAAGCTTCTGTTCTCTTCTTGTCCAAACTATTTATCGTCCATGTTTCACTTCCATACATGGCTAAACTGCGCACAAATACTTCCACTACCATTAGAATATATTTTTGTCCACACATTGTAGTTGATAAGAGGCAGAAGCTACCAATAACCAGTAGACCACGTTCATCATGAGGTACATAGTTTTGCATCTCCCCTTGACTAGTAATGATGCTGTGCTTACAAGGTGGCAACCATCACAGTTACCGAACTGATGGCCCATGATATTAAACAGAACATAGTCTTGCAGTACCCATATTCACTTCTGTGGTCCATAATGCCCGTATCTTAATTGTGCATACTTCGAAATTGGTTTTTGCTAATCTCATATTTGTATCAGTAATCTATATCTTTTTATATCATTACATGCGCTCCCTATATGTTTCTCCTCATCTACCCTCTTTATGCATAGTCATCAAAATCTAAAGGTTTCTGTCTTAGAGGATGACACGGTACTCCAGTTCAGTTGACACTTCCCTATAGCTCAAAAGACACTCGACAGCACTCCGCTATTCACGGCCACAGCGGACTTCTGCGCCACGGCGGACAACACGGACCTGCCACAAGACCTATGAAAAGTCGACCATGCTTTAGTATATTAATAGCTGTCGTAAAGCGTCAAAGTCGGTTTTACTAAGAATTTTTTAGAGCTGCATCGAACTATTTTGGTGGATATTTGAGTGCTGAACTTCACGTACCATAAATACAAAAAATAAAAAAATCCGATTGCCGTGTTGTCACTTCTGAAAAAAATTGGAAATTATAGGACCCAACTGCTGAGGTCGTCGGTCCCTAAGCTTACACACTACTTAATACAACTTAAACTAACTTACGCTAAGGACTACACACATACCCATGCCCGAGGCAGGACTTCAACCTCCGACGGGGGAAGACGCGCGGACCGTGACAAAGCGCCCCAGGCCGCGCTGCTACCCACGCAGCATCACTTCCGAAGGAGCATAATTATCACAGTGAACTTTCACCAACAGACTTCATAAGTAAAGTGAAAGGTTGTAAGTAGGCTGTTTATGTTTTCTCTATGTAAGTAGGCTGTTGATGTTTTCTTATTGGCAACGTTACGTAGCGCTCAATATGAAAATCACTGGCTGTGCTGTGTGCAGTCTGTCGCTAGTTTGCATTGTTGTCTGCCATTGTAGTGTTGGGCAGCGGCAGCTGGATGTGAACAGCGCGTAGCGTTGCGCAGTTGGAGGTGAGCCGCCAGCAGTGGTGGATGTGGGGAGAGAGATGGCGGAGTTTTGTAATTTGTGATGAACTGCTATATATATTATGACTTTTGATGATATTAAGGTAAATACATTGTTTGTTCTCTATTAATATCTTTCATTTTGCTAACTATCCCTATCAGTAGTTAGTGCCTTCAGTAGTTTGAATCTTTTATTTAGCTGGCAGTAGTGGCGCTCGCTGTATTGCAGTAGCTTGAGTAGCGAAGATTTTTGTGAGGTAAGTAATTTGTGAAACTTATAGCTTAATGTTAGTCAGGGCCATTCTTTTGTAGGGATTTTTGAAAGTCAGATTGCGTTGCGCTAAAAAAATATTGTGTATCAGCTTAAGCACAGTCATGTATAATTGTTCAAAGGGGACGTTTCAAGGTTCACGACCATGTTGTGTCATGACAATTCTTTGTTCCTGTTGTATTGTACATAATTGTTCTTATCTACTTCTCTTGGAGTGCGGATTTTACAAAATATTAGAATAATTGTTATGTGGCGTTTTTTCCACTTGACTTTCGACTTTTAAATACATTCCATTAAAAATTTCCTTTTAACATTCACCGTGTAGTCAGTGTATTGAAGAAATTACATTTTCCTATTAAACTGACCTAGTGTGTATATGTATCTTATCCACTGCAGTCTCGCACTTAAAGTCACTGCCTCTGCCTGAGCGATTTGATGTCTTGCGCTCGATTTGTCTCACTCGACGAATGTTATTCAGTATCTTTGCATGTTTACTTCTTCCGTTTGGAGCAATTCTTGGCCAATCCAGTACGATTCTGTGAGTTGTTCTGTACCCAGCACCTGCTGTTTATGCCACGCCCAGCCAACGAAGTGAAACACTGTTTTGTGGCATGCCATCAGTTATCTGTCCACCATTTGTTTTGCTGTCAAGCATTTTAAATCATAACATCTGCCTATTTCTGCACTTTGTGAATATTACTTACGAAGCCTGATGTTAAGTACGCACCACAGTGACACATATCTTAATCAGTTAGTTGCTAACATTAATATTTTTTATAGAAATGGTGAGGAACGAGTCAGTTTAGAGGATAAGGTTGGTTTTAACACATAATTTTTCATTCCCTTCAACTACACTTCAAAACTAATGTTTTTAAAGGGCACCAGTTTTTAAATAAAAGTTCGACTACCGAATAAAAACAGTTGTGCAAATGAAATAATTTTATGCCGGATTTAAATCTCACCTCGCTACCTGTCAGGCACATTATGTTACTGGGCAAATGTTAAAAACACTTTTATTCATATTGGACTCTTTTTATGGTCGAATGAAAGCTTTGGTACTGGCTAAGAAAGATCATTTTTTTGATTCAGTGTAGCATGTATGGATATCACCATTAGCCTCAAACTGTGATGGCTCATTTATAAAGAATTTCGTTTGCAAATATACGCTACCAGAAAAAAATAGTGTTCCTCGAAAGAGAACATCGATTCTGATCCGATGACGGCATATGCCACCTGGTGGGTGGTAGACGTACTGACACTGTGGTTTCAACGTTATTAGCCAACAGACAGCGTAGCGGCATAGCTGGCAGAGCGCCATTTGTGTCTGTCTTTTAATAGCGAATGCTGACAGCCAGACGACTCAGCGTGGTGAAAACGTGCGAAACAAGCAGGCACCTACGCCACGGAGACGTACTCGTGCTTCCCGAAGGCAACTGAGAGAGTCAGAAGTGGCAGTATGGTCCGTTCGGAGAATTACCACACAAATTGGACGTGCTGCGCCAGTTGTGCAGGGATGCTGGTTTCAGTGGCCAAGTGAATATTCCCATACCCACAGACGAGGTTCTGGACGTCCGCCCAGCGTGGTCACCTGCCAGGATCGTCGTATTGTGTAGACAGCAGTGGCAGATCGCACAGCTACCACAGCACAGATAAGAGGGCTTGTGAGCACAGACGTGTCAACACGAATCTTTGGGAATCGGTTATGAGCAGCAGGACCACGGGTGTTCATGGTTCTAGCCCGTTTTCCACGCTTGCCACAGCATCTACGTGTACGGCTCGACTGTTGCCGTCAGACGATCTCTTGGAAGATGGAATGTCACGTCGTGGTCTTCAGTGACGAAAACAGAGTCTGCCTGCACGCAAGTCATGGTCATCTGAGTGTAAGACGCAGACCTGGAGAGCGCTGTCTCGTAGTGAACTTTCGTCAAAGAAACACTGGTAGCGCTTTGGCCTTCTGGTCTAGTGTGAGATAAGCTACAACTCTCGTTCACCTTTGGTGTTTCTGGAGGAAACGTTAACCAGCTCTCGGTACGTGCAGAATGTTGTTTAACCCGTTACGTTGCTGTCCTTGCAACAGGAAGGTAGTGTGTTGTTCCAACAGGATAATTCTTGCCCACACACTGCCCGTGAAATTTAATGCGCTCTGAAAGACGTGCAGCAACTTCTCTGGCCAGCATTATGTCCAATCGAGCACGTGTGCGATATACTGGGAAGAGAAGCGGCTAATGCGACTCGTCAACCGACAACTCTTACAGAACTACGTGAACAGGTGGACCAGGCGTGGAATAATAATTGCCAGGACAGTATGCACCATCTGTACGATGGGTTGGATGCCAGAGTCATTGCCTGCAATGCCGCCCATGAAGGCTACACCATATACCAATATGGATGGTGTAGCGTGGATCGATACCTGGTACCTCTGAACTGTTTGAGCTATTCATCTGTAAATGTAATCATTTCATGCAATCCATACGCACCGTTGCAACAATAAATGGTGAATGAATTGCAAACAACTAATAGGGTCTACTAATTACTTTTTTGGCAATGTATGTACTGTGAAGGTACAATTAAAATGCTTAATTACCTCCTGTCGCGTGTGTGTGTGTGTGTGTGTGTGTGTCGGCTCGATGGGGATGGTTGTTCAAGTCTGGTTGACACAGTTCGGCGTCCGTCGATCGCGACAACTCCGATCTGTAGCTGTTAAAACAAACTCGTCGCTTTGTTTGTTTGGTTTCAGATACTATCTCCCTTTAACTGATATCCGCGTATCGATGGAGCAGCACGCCGAAAGGTATTAGCGACCCTCGCTTATAATTGAAGTAATGGTGTTCGCAGGATGTCTGTCTTCTTTACTGCTGCACACAGCGACTGCACTACTCGGTACCGCAACAACTCCCTTTATCTGAAACAAAAAACCAAACATCCTTAACGTGTTCGCGACGGGCTTATAAGCTTACGCGAAACTTGATAACAGTAGTTTTTAATCCCGGTTTTCAAATTAATGTTCAAACGTAGATAATATGATATCTAGAATTGTAGGTTCCACCATTCAAACCGATGCCACATTATAGTCTTGCGAGGATGTTGATTTGTGAAGCATTATAGCGTCGTTAATGCGTCGCTACGCTGCTAATTCAACAACTCCTACGTCGTAAATCCAGAGATAATGTATTCTCTAAATAACATACAGAAAGCGTTGTAATACATTTTCAGTTAAATGATGTACATGGCACGAAGTATTAAAGTTACATCTGAGTTTATTGTACGTCTGAATTAGCTAACCACTGCAATGCAAAGCACGCCGATCTGTCATTCAACGAATTGAAGCTACGATTTACATCAGCAATTCTGATATTGACTACAGCTTCCGACAACACGGCGTACCTGTGAATTCTTCATGATTGCGTCTATATGTTTCCTACTCAAGTCTGTTTGTAGAGTTTATGTCGGCGTTTGGTATATTGCTGTGTCCTTCAGTATTCGTGACGATCACAGATCACGACGACTAAGTCCCAGAATTGATTATGTATCAGACGCGTTTCTTTTCCCTCGCGTATAATATCTGTTCTGTTGTCTGGCTAAACGGTAAATGTTCTACCACTTTTCTTCAGAACTTTGATTAATACGTCAAGACGATACTTGAAAAACTTTAAAATTCCAGATCGGTCTGAAACAATCTAGTATCGGTCAATAAGCGTGCTTCCATCGCGACGTCTAGAAGAGAGCGAATTAACATCTCCATTGAAGTTTTTCATTGTAGTCGCAGCGAACTTACAGCTCGATACGGCTACAACTCTTTTTCTTGGGTAAATGTTATCTTTGACCACTTTATCTCGTCTGGGTTTTAATCTGCGCAAAGCATATATTTTGAATTCTTTATTTAGAGTTTCATGCTTCGTAGACTAAATGATCATTTGACAGTTTTTCATTTAGTTCTTCCCGTGGAATAGATGTTGTTAGCTCCCTAATTTTTATATCTTTTGCTGTCAAAAGGAATGTCATTAGCGGCTCTATATTTGGGGTGTTGTACTTCCTCAGAATATTATTCTATTATACATTAGTTAATGAAATTGTGTAAGATATTTTAGGAGGTTGAATGTTTCCAAGATTAGTAATAATAAGGAAGATCAAAAGTAGCTAAACTTAAATCTTTCAGCAGCTTAGTAGTATGACAGAGCGGGGCGGTGCAGTTGTTAGCACAATGATTTAGCATTAAGGAGGACGATGATTCAAATCCGTGTCCGACCATCCAGATTTAGGTTTTCTGTCATTTCCGGAAATGTTCCAGGCAACTTCATGGATTGTTCCTTTGAAAGGACAAGGTCGATTTCCTTCTCATCGGTTAACAATCCATATCTAAGGACCTCGTTATCGATGGGATGATAAACCCGAATTTTCTTCCCTTCCTTCAGTATCATGCCTCATACAGTCAAAGCTATGATCAGTAATTACAGTCAAAGATTTGAAGCATTCTTTCCCGTTTTGCTGATTCCTGTTCGTGAGCTACATTATGTGCAAGTTTCAGTTTCTTTTTATTTTTTTTTATTTTGCTGTATCGTATTTCAATGTCCCATTTGGGGCGAGCTGGCAGCAGCATATGCGCTGCTCTTCAGCGGAAAGACATTAATCATACAATAGAAGATATTTAAAATAGCATAAAGGAGAGAATACGGCGTAATTTGATATAAAAAAAAATCATGGAAGAGAACAGACAAAAAGGGGGCAACTGAAAGATGGAGATAAAAACCGTAAAAAATTTGCGCACACAAAACAAAACCACACACTGGATCATAAAAGCATCGACGGACGGCGTAGCATATAACAATCACTGACAAGAACACTATGTACAAGTCCAGCACACAATTAAAACCACAGCTCTTAACGCACGGGAGTACTGCACCAAACACAACACTGACGTAGGACAATGATGACGATGAGCAAACAGAGAGGATCAAAAGGTTCAAATGGCTCTGAGCACTATGGGACTTAACATCTGAGGTCATCAGTCCCCTAGAACTTAGAACTACTTAAACCTAACTAACCTAAGGACATCACGCACATCCATGCCCGAAGCAGGATTCGAACCTGCGACCGTAGCAGTCGCGCGGTTCCAGACTGAAGCGCCTAGAACCTCTCGGCCACACCGGCCGGCCAGAGAGGATCAGCCAGGGGCATACAGACTAGGGAGGAGGGAAGAAGGAGGGGAGGAGATTGGGGGGGGGGGGGCAAGTTTTAGTAGCTTTTTAGCCTAGTGTTTGTCTTGTTGATCTGCATGTCTCCTGAGAATGAATTTCAATGTGACTCACTAGCTGCGAATAATCGTGCAGACAAGTACACTTTAAGTGATATACTCGTATTTGGTAACGTCCTAACACTGATGTCGCTGCTACGTTACAATCTGTATCTGTCAAGTATTTTTGTGGAAGTTAACCGTGGTATCACATATCAATACCACCCCGTTCGGGTCTTGAAATTGGCAACGGAACTGCAAGTTTCCGTCCGACTCCGCTAGAGGTCGCGCGGTACCTGGGCTGACTCAATGGTGTATGCCCTCTGAGCTACGCCTCCAGCGACTCTGCACTTCGAGCGCCCCTTGTAACCGCGATTGAAGGCTGCCGGCGGCAGTCACTCAACCCACACACGCTCGAAGCTACTTCGCAACGCAGACGCCGTCGTTCCTGCTTGGTACAGCAAGCCTCATTCGTGTTGACATTGTGACAGATGGACTCCGTTTCTCGTTGCAGTATCTGATTTGTTATGAGTCTTTGTACGCTTGGTGAGTTAAATCTTCTGTTTGCCTTGTTAACTAGTTCGCTAATCATTTCTGTTCCTGTAACTTTTCCCGGCGAATTGAATAGTCAAATAACTTACGGTTTTGCTGCCCGGTGACGTCGTCGACCGCCGTCGATATTTCGACAGGAGCACACCCTGCCATTCTCAAGGCACAAGTGCAAGGAGGAAGCAATGTGCAAGGAAATTTAATACCTCGGTTCACAGAGGAGAGACAAGGAAGATACCACACACAGAACAAGTGTCAACACAAACAAAGATAACCAACATTAGTGACGCTTATGTTCAGTACACCGGTCTCCCACAGTTCTGATTGTCTGACCAATAAATGACATGCCACAACTGCAAGGAATACGATAGACACCAGCCTTACGCAAACCAAGATCATCTTTAAAGGACGCCAACAGGGCCTTAATCTTAGAAGGTTGTCGAAAAACACATTTCACGGCCATAATACGGCCAATAATACGGCCAATCCTGTTCGAAATCCTTCCTGCGTAAGGCAAAAAGGCCGTAGACTTAGGTGCCACTTCGTTGCTATCGTCACTCGTCCGTTGCACAGAACGCTGATAGCGCAACGCACGTTTGATCTGCCTCTCGCCGGCCGGAGTGGCCGTGCCGTTCTAGGCGCTACAGTCTGGAGCCGAGCGACCGCTACGGTCGTAGGTTCGAATCCTGCCTCGGGCATGGATGTGTGTGATGTCCTTAGGTTAGTTAGGTTTAATTAGTTCTAAGTTCTAAGCGACTGATGACCTCAGAAGTTAAGTCGCATAGTGCTCAGAGCCATTTGATCTGCCTCTCACTACAACCATTCTATCGAAAGGTGACTTCGAGATGTGATAGCTCAGCTGCCAAACTTTCAAGGTCTGAGATAACGTGGGCCCTGTGAACCAAGGTACGAAGTACTCCTTCACACTGAGCTGGATGGTGACAACTATCATATCGTAGATATAAGTCAGTGTGAGTAGGCTTCCTTCTGACCAACACATCAAGGAAGGGAGGGCATGTATATTTTTCCACCTCCATAGTAAACAAAATAATCGGGTGGATTGAATTCAGGTGTTCCAAAAACCGGTTTAAATTCTCACTACCATGAGGCCAAACAACAAACGTATCGCTACATACCTGAAAAAAACACACAGGTTTCAAGGTCGCTGACTCCAATGCACGTTCGTCAAAGTTCTCCATAAACAAATTGGCCACAATAGGTGACAACGGGCTTCCCATTGCAACTCCATCAGTCTGTTCGTAGTACTGACCATTGAGTAAAAAAGTAAGTGGAAGTCAGCACATGGCGAAACAAATTTGTTAACTCGACACCAAACTTAACCTCAATTAGCTGCAACGAGTCAGAGGAGAGGAACGCGAGTGAAAACTGACTAAAATATCAGAGTCATTCAAACGCAATCCCTGCAAATCGACGTAAGAAACCTTAATGTGGTGTTCACACCTACCTACTAGTGGGCTCAACAAACTAGCAAGATGTTTAGCTACTCGATATGTCGGAGCACCGATATTAGAAACAATAGGCCTCAACAGGACAGCCTCTTTTGGACCTTGGGGAGGCCATATAATCTAGCTGCTACAGCACAGTGGCAAAGAACTTTTCTTCAGGAGGTTATTAGTCTGTCTCTCAAAAATGGTTGAAATGGCTCTGAGCACTATGGGACTTAACATCTGAGGGCATCAGTCCCCTAGAACTTAGAACTACTTAAACCAAACTAACCTAAGGACATCACACACATCCATGCCCGAGGCAGCATTCCAACCTGCGACCGTAGCGGTCGTGCGGTTCCAGACTGAAGCGCCTAGAACCGCTCGGCCACTCCGGCCGGCCAGTCTTTCTCTCAACACACTTAGTAGGGTCAGCCCCGATTTTGCGATATGCCTAATCAGAAAGTAGACACTGTATCTTTTAAATGTATTCGTTCTTGTTCAACAAAACCGCGGCATTTCCCTTGCCCGCAGGTAAAATAAATATTGTCTCTCATCAAAAAACAGAGGGACAGAATGAGTGCTACTTCACCTGTTGATTAATAGTCACTATCGATATTTCTGATGTTGGTTGTCTGTGTTGACACTTGTTCTGTGTGGAGTATCTTACTTGTTTCTCCTCTGTGAACCGAGGTATTAAATTTCCTTGCACATTGTTCCTCCTTGCACTTGTGCCATGAGAATGGCAGGGTGTGCTCCTGTCAAAATATCGGCGGTGGTCGCCGACGTCAACCGGCAGCAAACCCCAGCAAGACGACAGTTGCCCATCTGTCCTTACCATTATCTACAATGTCGCTTGGTGAAGTAAAACTTCTGTTTGCCTCGTTAATTTGTTCGCTAATCATTTCTGTTCCTGTGCACCGTTTATAAGACGGCAGTTGCCCGTCTCTCCTTAACACTGTGTACAATGTCGTACACAATAATAACCTACAATGTATCACGTAGTACCGATGGTTCTTCATATCAAGGGTTGTTTATATCAATCGTCTGACATCTGGTTGTAAATCCCTCTGATATAATGTCTGTCAGGAAAATTTGAAGCGTTCTGTCGATTACGGTTAAGTGGTTAGTCACCTCGCGAACTGCGCTAGCGGGCTGAGTCGGAGGCAAAGGTACACTCCCACCCGGGGAAAGAGAGGGAGAGGACGAGTTTCACGGCGAAATATCGGAGCCAGCCGGCGGAGTTCACCGCCGTCGCCTTTAATAAAGCCACAGGGCGGCGACGGCAGCGGCCGGGCCGTGGGCTGGCGGTCCATATTGGCTGGCGACGCGGTGCGGTGCGGTGTGGCTTGCTGGCCCCGGCTTTTCTCCAGGGGCGATATTGGGCGGTGGGATGCGGTGGGCGCTTTTCCTGTGTGGCGCGGCGAGGCGAGGCGCCAGTCAATATGAGCGGCCGGGGGTGGCGACAAAAGAAGCGAGCGCCGACGACGCCGTCTCCTAGGCTACGGCTCGTCACGCTGCATTAGAGCGGCGACGCGACGCCGGCGCACCTGCCACCTGGCGACCCTCGTGCAGGGGAGAGGAGGACCTTTGTTTAATTTAAGGCCGCGCGCCCGGCGCGCGCTGCGTGCGTGCCGGCGAGCGATACTCCGCCAGTCTGCCCCGGGGTAATTTATTCGTTTCTCATTTACACGTGAGCCGGGGAGCTCAAATGAGCTGCCCCTCCGTCGCTCCCGACAACTGGTCTGTTGCGCCGTTATTTACTGCGACGACGCAGCGTGTCTCAGATTGAAGCGGGGCGCGTAGCTCTCTACCGTTCCGAGCTGCAACGTCGGTGTTTGTTTGTAATTGACCTTGTGCGTCGTCATATCTCATAATCGTCAGTGTAACACGAAAACTTCTGCTTCAGTCTTTTTGCATTTTAATTATTATTGGAGAGAGTGTTGTGTAGTCGCTGTACATAAAACTGTGAGCCAGTGTGTCTACTCTACCTCTTGCTTAATACTCCACACCACATAGTTCAGTCACTCATTTCGGCCACTGTCATTAAGATGTATTTTTGCACTGACGACAACGGAAACTGTAACACGACGAACACCTTGATCCACTGTGCCGTTTACAGCACATCTTTGCCCACGTTTATTACGTTTCTGTTGCTATCTTTTAATCTGCAGCATGTTGTTGTTGTTGTGGTCTTCAGTCCTGAGACTGGTTTGATGCAGCTCTCCATGCTACTCTCTCCTGTGCAAGCTTCTTCATTTCCCAGTACTTACTGCAACAGAATCTGCTTAGTGTATTCATCTCTTGGTCTCCATCTACGATTTTTACCCCCCATGCTGCCCTCCAATGCTAAATTTGTGATCCCCTGATGCCGCAGAACACGTCCTACCAACCGGTCCCTTCTTCTTGTCAAGATGTGCCACAAACTCCTCCCCAATTCTATTCAATACCTCCTCATCAGTTATGCGATCTACCCATCTAATCTTCAGCGTTCTCCTGTAGCACCACATTTCAAAAGCTTCTATTCTCTTCTTGTCCAAACTATTTATCGTCCATCCTTCACTTCCATAAATGGCTACACTTGTAATGTTGATGCATTAAGTTGTTCTGAAAGCGGTGCTGATATTCAAGACAATAAAAGCGGGTTAAAAGCTGTGAGCTATCTGGGGAACTTAACCTTGCATTACTGAGCAACTATTTCACCAGGTATCCACTCTAACTTACCAAATTCCCAATCAGACTAACATTAATTATAATCTTTTAATACTCATCTTACGACAACCGGTGATATATATATATATATATATAAAGAGAATTTAAATAAAAAGAAATAAATCAGTTTATATTTAGACGTTTATTTTAACATTGACCATTGTTCCGTTAAAATTTCAGCATATTAAACTTGATTCATAACTAAACTGGTGCCCTATTTAGGATTGTAAAAATGTGAGCTTCTAATCTTACGGAACACATCAAATATGGAGCCAAGATTGGGAGATTGCATACAACACTGCATTCATAAAATAACACATGAATAACGTGAAACATAAGCAAGAGGATATTAACCACAACCAGCCGATTCAATTTTCACCCAAAGAAGTAACGTTCGTTGGCGCAATCCTGTCTGTCATGAAATGACAACACACTGGCATACTAAATTCATACTAACTCTCTGTGAAATCTTCACGAAAAGAATAGCTGAGGGCTACTTCGATGATTACACCACATGGTTCACGTGGTCAACTTGGTTTGCACAAAGAGTGTAACTCCACAATAATTTTGCTACATAAACTAAATAACATCGAAACGCAATTTACAAAAGAAAAACCTCGAACTGGTTACTATCGTCTTACTATTAACCTGATGGGTCAAACAATTGTATAAGCACATGGTACTGGTCTCACAAAGTACACCCCACGTGGGTTGAACTTAAAGAAAAGTTGCTATATTGAAAAATATTGTCAAGATGAGACGTTATAATCTCACATACATTTGCATTTAAGATTGATGATCTTAGTTTGAGTTATGGTTCATCAATATTTGGTTCCACTTTACTCACAAAGTAGTGACAAAGCAACTACTGGATGATATTCTGAAGTTCACACTCGAATTACACTGTGTTGCAATTTACGATAACATTAGATATTTTAGATCTAAACCTTAAATAAAGGTGATTAAATTTTCAGTTAGGCTGAACTTAAGAAATCCATTGTCCTACGGGCTTAGCAGAGACGCGCTTAGCCAGATATCTTACCACTTCAGACACTCGCCATCTGCTCTGGGCCCCTACCGAGGGTGCTTCACAAATACGAACGGAAGTGACCAGAGAGGCAGCTTCCTATGCCAACATGACAAGTGACGGACATGACCATACTAAGAATAGAAACCTCTTTGCCTTTAGAAAGCGTAGCTACCTGTTCCGACGTTGGTCCCACTGTTCTCTAGCAGACAGGATTGTCTGCTACCATCAAGCATGCAACTAGAAATACATTTGTTCATTCATCCTTTCACACAGAAGGGAAGGGGGATGACAGTATCTTATCATATACAGTATATAAAAGAAAGTGGATGTAGGTTCCGTATGAGACTGTGTGACATAAATTACATATAAACTGTGTTTTAAAGTGTAGTGGTGTGACATATCGTTCTTGATTATGTGCGAAAGTAGCGCGTTCTACTGCTCAGTCACCTCTCAGATAGAGTCAGAAACACCACAGTAAATTTAGAAGTGAAATGTATGCCGTAAATGACAACAGTTTTAAGAAATGAACATGAAAGGAATCCAAGAGAGACCTTTCTTAACCCCAACGCTCCGGGAAAAGACTGTGCAGGGAATTTTCTGGCCATGCTAGGACATTCCCTAGCAGGCTTCTCACACCCAACTTAAACCATAAATGTAATGAAAAGGCAAAAGATCACCAGCCACTTGCTAAAACACAATAATTTCAACACATTTTTAGAATCTACCAATTTCAAAGAGAAAAAAAAAACAAATCTTTGACACCTATTTGAAAGACAGTGTAGACCTTATTCGGTCAGCAAGTAAAAACAATGGTCCCTGTCATTAATATAAAAACGATTTCTGGTTGTTACCCTTATGGAGTTCACCATTATTTGCTCATTGCAAGAGCCAACTGATCACAGGAAAATTTATGACTGTTTATTAACAAGTAAAATTTATGAACATAGCAAAGGTGCCACAGGAAGAAAAAAAACATGAAAATAACATCAGTATTATAAAGCAGAACATTACAATGCACAATCCGCAAAACAAGAAACAAAAAATGATAATAAGAGCAAAAACATGTTTTGCATAGTGCTTATCGCAAAAAAATTCTGTAACTTATGAACTAATAAATTGTAGAATTAAAATAATTTTGTGGCACTAATTTAATCACTCTACTATATTCCAGTAAGTTAGCGAACAAAAATCACTGTGTCGTTATACTGAAACTACAATTAATTATGTGATTGTTACCCTTATGAGGTTCTTCACTATAAATACGCCCCATGCAAAGGCTAATCGATCACAGTCCAATGACAATGAATAGCTATCTGACTGATAAACGAGGCAATGCCACAGGAACGAATTTACGAAACAAGATATAACAAATCTAATACATCACACAAATACAACATCGATAAATAGAACAGCTCTGAAAGTACAACAGTCAACGTTTAAAAGAAAATACCAATAAATAAAATCCCTACAAAATACAAGAGTCAACGTCTAAAAAACAATAAATGGAACGCCTGTTAAATACAAGAGACAGTCTAACAACAAACACACCAATAAATCAAACACCTGCAAAATACACGAGTCAAAGTTTCTCTGAAAGAAACACAATTATATGCATTCTACTAAGAACTTTATAATCACTGTTCACTAGCACACTGTGCACTGTTCCGAGGCGCAACACAATCGGGGGGGGGGATCGCCACCGCAGCTGTCAGTAGGGATTTTTGACCATCTGTTGCGTGCAATCCCGCCGTCTCTGCCCTCTCATGAAGTTTCTCTTGGATGGATCGTGCGGTATCCTCGTTTGACGCGCCAGGTTGATATTCCTGGGCAAGGATGACACTTAATGGCTTTTATTTGTTCACCCTTAGCGACCAGAGAACACCGAACCATAATTTACTGTCGCTTGACAATGGGCTTTCGCCAAGAAATGCTGATAGCCATCGTTGACGTCTGCAAGTTTCTCTGGACAGTACCTGTCAAAAGGCACAACGCCCCTTTATCCCCTGTCTTCTGTCGTTTCACCGCGGCCGTCTCGATACAATCGCGTGCGTGTGGTGCGTTGCCAGCAGATGGATTTCCGCGCGGTGGACCGCTCGGCCATCTCAGGTCATGGCCTCCACAAAGGGTCGCACTGGTGCGGCCGGCCATTAACTCCGGGTGCAAGGGAAAGTGTTTGCCCCATGAAATATTATTGTATCTCATTGCTACCTATCAGAACCCCTCGGAGAGCATTAAAGATGAAGACCAGTCCAAATTGTCTATTACATACAAAAATAACTACTATTTCAGTAGACAAATAATTCGAAAACGATGCTTTGCTGAACCCATATGTGTAAAAGCTACCAAGTGCATCTTGAATGTGCCAAAAGCATTGAACATTGTTCTTATGTGAGAAACACAATATAAGTGTGATATTAATACTGTAACTAATTGAAAGAAATCGAACACATGGTCAGGATGTACCAGAAAACCTATCTTTATAAAATTACTACAGCAAATTAAATACAACATATAAACAAAGCACGTTAATAGAATCTCCGATTTATGTTCAGACTAAAATTCAGGCACTAGTTGATTTGTTATAAACAAATTTAGAACTGTAATTGTTACCTGTAACATAATTGGTCAGAAAATGTTACATTAAGTCGTAACTAAGTTGAAAATAGGTTCACCTTGTTCAGCACTGTGATTGTAAATTTTTAGCAATGTATACCTCATATTGGGTTTAACTTTTAACTGTGATTTTACATAAAAACATAATTTTCATTGTGTGTAATTGTTAACAAAAGTATACATAGAGGTCGTGCTGGCACCTCAGGGGGACTCGTTTCTTGGCTATGGTTGTGAGCAAATGTATTGTAGGCTCACTCGTTTGTTGTGGCGTGAACTCTGTGTCGTTTGAATTTAACTTTGTGTACATGCGATGTAACTGGTACAGTTCACCAGGCTCAGACACCAGAGTCCTGGAAATATATTCGTATTAAAACTGCACTGTGCTTTGGAATTTATTTGGGAGTCTTGTGCAGTCCTTTTCATAGGCTGCACAGCGACGAGACATGAATCCAGGAATTTTACAAAACCCCGAGAACTAAATAACTCTCAATGTTGGTAGAATTGACGTGAAAACAGCAGCGCATCGACTGGGCATTTCACTCAAAACATTTGCAACACGGAAGTAGAAAATAAACATCTCAATATGGTGGAGGAGCTGGGATCAAGTGGAAGACTGTGCAGAGGACGACTCGCAAGAATTCCATGTAAAAGAGGCAGGAACCATAATCTTGTACGTTGCAGACTTCACCACGGACGTCGCCAGGAGCAAAAGTGAAATTTTGGAATAACATTGCGAATGAATCAGATAAGTACCCCTTTTAATTGTTTTTATTGCAGTTGGAGACAGTGTCCTACAATTTTCTGCTTTTGTTTCATTGTGTGTGTGGGACAATTTCAACTGATAGGCGAGAAAGTGTTTTATCTAGCGTTTATCCACTTTGATCAAAATGAGCGAAACTCATTTAAATCGAATAGGCATGACCACGCAGTCAGGCCGTCAATTTCATGCTTCAACTCCAAATGTACACTTAAACAGTGAATCAAATTCTGCGAACAGTAGTTGTTGGCCTTTTCATAGTTTTACAAGAGCAAATCAGCAACTGATTTTAATTGATCAGATATCTCTATTGTTGAATAATAAACTAGAACAATTGGTAACTCAAAATAACCAATTAGGTAGGAACATAAAAGAGGTCACAGAAAAGCTGGACCAAAATTTTAAATCATTGATAGCAGAAATCAATGCAACAAATAACAAAGTACAAATCGTTGCATGTGACATAGAAAGGGTAGAAACCAAAGATGACTGTTTGGAAGCTTTCACAATCTCCGAATTTAAAGAAACAAACAAAAGCATTGAATTAGTTAACGAACGTGTCAAAAACACAGAAGTAGTCGTTTAAAAAGAACCAGTGAACCGAAAAGACAAGTTGAAAATGTTGCAGGAACTCTTTGTTTCAGAAAAACAATTGGTAAGGGAAAGATTGAAATTAAATTCTGAAGTTGTTTCTGATAAGAAATCTCTACTGACGAGAAAGTAGAAAGTGTAACAATAGAACTGCAAACAGTCAGCTCTGAAGTTTCAAAATTGCAAAATGATATAATGTCCAATTTTGATTCAAACCGGATGTTGGTGCATAGTTGTAACAATGTTAGTTTAAAATGTTACCCAGGTGATGTGAAATTGCATCCAGTTGACTTTGTGCATCAGTGCAAAGACAGTTTCCAACGAAACATGCCAAAGTCTGCTAAAGTTGAATTTGCGAAACTTTTTTGGATGGTGAAGCCCTTACATGGGCGAACCAAAACATTGATACAAATACTACGTCTTTTGCCGATTTTGAACGCCAATTCTTGGCAAAGTTTTGGTCGGAAAACAAACAGGCAAGAATAAAATCTGAATTTCTTAACGGTAGCAAATATCACACAGGTCTTGCAATTAGTATGCTATAATTTTGTGAAGAACAATTAGGGACATTTTCACATTTGAGCAAACCTTTGGACGAACTGATACAGATTTACGCACTGAAACGGCGCCTACCACACAGTTTTCAGTGGGGACTTGTATATGGACCAGATTACAGTGCTGACGAATTTTTACGTTATGTAGACAAAATTGACCGTGCATGGCAGAGTGATGACAGACAGTACAATAAAAACCTCAGAAACACTCAAAATAGGAATGGGGGGTCACAACAATATAATGGACACAGAAATAATAACTGGTGTGGTAGCCAAAACAGTAGTTACAACAGACACGAAAACCATCAAGAACAGAGAAACAGTAACCAGCTTCACAACAGCAATTCCAACCAGGGAAACAGGTAACCACCTCGTTGGGAACCTGTCAATTTGAGGTGGATAGTTATGGCACAAACCAGGCAAACAGGAAGTTAAAGAGACAGAAACGTAAAAGCAATCATAAATGTAATGTAAATAGGGACCACTACTTAGATGATACTAGTTATAAGTGAAACTTTTGGTATCACATGTTGAGTGAATTGAATAATGCACATACTCAAGCAGGACCACAGTTTGAACTTAATGAATATGACTTAGCATTAATTGATGACACATTAACACCTGATGTAGACAGAACTTATGATATGTATGGTATCACTAGCTTGTTTTCTGATGAAGGTAAGGATAATGAGGTATCTATATTAGCAGAAATTGTTAGCCAAAATGAGGAAATAACACCTGACTCTGATAATGAAACAGATAGCGATTTCAGTTGTGTAACTTCAAATGTTGAACACTTCGTAGTTAAGGCAGATGTGCATGCAGAAGCATCCCCACAGATTATTCTGATGATGATTTTGTTAAAGACAGTGTTGTGAAGGATGATGTATTTGATGATATATGTACACAAGAGGAATTAGATGGCATTATTTATGTTGAAGTTATTGATAATGGTGTTGCAGCTGAAAGAAACTCTGAATGCGAAATTGGTTCATGTGAAGATATTAAGAGTGCAAACAATGTATTAAGTAAATCTACTAATAAGAAGGAACAAGCTAAGTTGATAGGTGAGAAGATTTTGGAATCTATTATCAGTGAAAATGAAGTTTGTTTAGAAAATAACAAGCAAAGTGAAGTAATTAAATCAGATCTGTCCATGAAAGATAATTTTAAGTCTAGTGAAAGTAAGGTATCTGTTTCATGTGTATTTGATTCCAGTCATAATGAAACTCAATCTTAGTTGATTCTGACATTGAAACGTGTAGTGAAGAAGTATGTAACAACATCGAAACAACTGAATTAGAAAGTGACTTGCTGGCAGAGAATGTGAATAGTGCCCCAAATATTACCTTAGGTAGCCCTTATGTAGAAATAAGCATTAACAATCGGTCAGGATTTTGTTTGACTGACACTGGCAGTCCCATTAGTAGTATCACAGACAAGTTGAGGAACAGGATAAAAGACACTGAAAGTTACATTGAATTTCCAATCACAGGCGTATGGATTAAAGGTGTCACTGGCAAGTTTAGTAAGTTAATAAATAAACAAGCTTTAATTAAATTTTCTGTTGACAACATTAATTTTGAACATGGTTATTTAGTTATTCCATATCTCAATGAACAAATGATTTTAGGGATTGACTGGATAGTAAAAGCAAAAGTGAGTTTTGTTTGGCAAAATTCAGAATAACGGTTCACTGAACCAAAGGCCAGTATTCAGGGAAAAGTAGTGATCCAGTTAACAAGTACAAACAGTAGTAACCACATTAGGGAAATAATTTATCCAGAGTGTAGTCACTACATGGAGGAAGAGGAAAATAGGGATCACAATAACCAGAATTTAGTTGATGATAAGTTACTCACTAACCACATCAGAAAAGGTAAAAGAAGCAAATGACTTGACTGAGTCCGCAAAGCTGGAATTAGCAAATTTTCTCTGGGAAAACTGTAACATTTTTAGTAATCAGCCTGGTAGGGTCAAAGATTACGAATGTCATTTGAAGTTAACGCCACATGTACCCTTTTTCATTAAGCGTAATGGGGTACCCAACTGTGAAAGAAATGAAGTGGAGAGGGAACTCCGGCAAATGTAAAAATGGAGAATAGTAGAGAGAAGTTACGGTCCATATAACAGCCCAATGGTCTGTATTTAAAAAAAAAAAAAAGGATGGTGGTGGTAGACTGGTATTGGATTCAGGTCACCTGAATCAGTTTATAGAAAGAGAAACAGATCAACCTGAATCCATGGAGGAACTCTTGTACAAATTCAATGATACAAAATATTTTTTTAGCCTGCATTTGACCTCAGGTTTTCATAAAATCACATTAGCACAGGAATTGAGGCAGTACACAGCCTTTTTATATAATGGTAAATGTTTTCATTATTGTTGTTTGATAACTTTCTGACAAGACGATCCTTCAATGCCCACTTGCTCTGTTAACCAGGGTTGTGATTTTGCTGGATTTTTTTGCAAAACTTACACCTGAGTTCGTAGTCGTATCGGACAGATTTATAATAACGTCATTTCTGCTTAGATTACATTGTCATGAATTGTCTAAAACTTTTTCGGAGAAATATTATTTGGTAAAGCTGTAGAACCAAGTTCAGTAAGGAAGTCAGAAATAATCACGAATGAAAACTTTTTATTGCTTTTTACATGATTTTGTGATAAGGAAAATGCGGAAAGATAACTCTGAGGACAAGTACACTGGCGCAGATATAAAGACACTGACCAGTCCATGCCCTGTGCTATCTGGTGCATCTTCAACAAAGCCGTTAAATCCTAATCCCGCTTACTTCCATTGAATTGTCGTGACAGTAAAAATAAGAATTTGATAGGAAATGAAAGGAAACCACCTTACCTGCCATCCAAATAGATACTTTTCCTAACAGATGTGACTATCTATAAATGTTTGTCAAGCCTGTTCTTGTTAAAATTAGAACATTTTTCGAGACGTTCGACTTGTAAAGTCAGTAAGGTGAAAACGGAAATTTACCATCCTTTGTAATCAGTTAATTACAGTGGCACCTGTCTCGCAACCTTAGGAAATATGCCTGCCTGCGGATTGAAACTATGTGCTGGTCCAGACCTCCAAACGGAACCTTCCCTTTCGTGGTCAGTTTTCTTCCTAAATTAGCTATCCTGGTACGTTTCGCAACAGGGATCAGAGCTTCATTTCTGCCAGTACTTCTCTACTACTTTTGAGACTTATTCAGAATACGGTTACGGTTATTCTGCCTTTGTGGATTACTATCGGAAGGCTGGCCTAACTTCAAGTACTTGCTATAAATAGACAAACTCTGTACGGTGTTTTGTCACTACGTTATGATCAGGTAACCAGTGTATGTTGCCCTACGTTTGGTATTCAAAACATCTGCAAGCCGTTTGACATTAGAGATAATATTAATTCTGTCTATGTCTTTTTTGCTGCATTCTGATAATACCAGATTCAATGTTTCCCATAGGATAACACTGCAGCCATCGGCGCCTGCCCCACGATACATTTCTCGAATAGGCAACGTCGTAGAAGCCGTGGTATTCAGATACGGCCGGCTACTGGTGTAACAGATTCCATGATTCACTACCCAAAACCGAATTTGCTGCCTCTAGAATTGTAACTCTCTGTCAGTTCAGCCTCAAATTGCTACATGTTCTGCATCACACAGCGGTAACAACTACGACTCCATTTTCGTCGATGGGCTGCGGACATCTCACACCTTTTCGACATTAGTTATTTCACAGATATTCCACCACTTTCCTAAGGCGCCACAGGAAACAGCTGACAACATCAGAACTCCCTCACGGTTTCTGTGTTACTCCTAAGACCCATCACATCAGTTCTTAAGACAAAAGTTACGAAGAACAACAGATTCCGCCATTCTCTGCTTACGTAATCTGTGCAATGATTGGTCTGTATCTCCGACGTTGTTGAATTCTTGTTGTACTCCGTCACATTCCCACTACATTCTCTACACGAATTCGTTTTTGTGGCAGAGCGTTGGACTCCGTGTTCTGACTTGTTACACAATCATCATCTCAGACACTGATATGTCTATAAAGTTTTCCGAAGATTAGACAGAAGTAAGTGTTTAGATTGGCTTTGTGTTCGCCATATCACTATTGATGAATTTCTAAGAGACCAAAAAAAAAAGTATTCGTTTTTCGGTGTGTAACGAAATGAAAGCAGGTGCAAACATTCTTAATTTCAATAGGGTATTTCACTTCAAAAATATTGCAAATCGAATGATGTATTTCTTTTTCATCGAAAACATCCAAATAATAAGTATTTTTTTAGAGACAGAGAAAGTATATGAGGATACAGAAAGGATAATACAGTACGTAAAGGGCGATGAAAATCTAATAGTCATGGGGGACTGGAATGAAGATGTAGGTGATGGAGCGGAAGAAAGGTTTGCAGGAGAATGTGGGACTGGGACAAGAAATGAGAGAGGAGCAAGACTAATTGAGTTCTGTAATAAATTTCAGCTAGTAATAGCGAATTTTCTGTTCAAGAGTCACGAGAGGAGGAGGAGGTATACTTGGAAAAGACCAGGTGATCCGGGAAGATTTCAGTTAGGTTACATCATGGTCAAACAGAGATTCCGAAATCAGATACTGGATTTTAAGGCGCACCCAGGAGCACATACTGTCTCAGATCACAACATAGTAGTGATGAAGAGTAGGCCGAAGTTTAAGACACTATCAGGATGAATAAATACGCAAAGAAGTGGGATACAGAAGTACTAAGGAATGACGACACACGCTTGAAGTTCGCTAATGCCATAGTAAAGCGATAAGGAATAGCCTGCTAGGCAGTACATTTGAAGAGGAATGGACGTCTCTAAAAAGAGCAATCACAGAAATTGGAAAGAAAAACATAGGTACAAAGAAGGTAACTGCGAAGAAACCATGGGCAAATTTTGCTGATCGATGAGAGAAGGAAGTACAAAAATTATCTGGAAAATTCAGTATTACAGAAATATAAGTCGCTGAGGAATGAAATAAACAGGAAGTGTAGAGAACCTAAGACGAAATGGCTGCATGACAAATGTGAAAAAATCGAAAAAGAAATGATTGTCGGAAGGACTGACTCAGCATATAGTAGAGTCAAAACAACCGTCGGTGACATCAAAAGCAAGGGAGGTAACATTAAAGACTGCAACGGGAGTTCCCCTGTTAAATGCAGAGGAGAGAGCGGATAGGTGGAAAGACTACATTGAAGCAGCAACAAAACTATTGTTCACGTTGTTGTGTAGAATGTATGAGTCTGGCGACATACCATCTGACGTTCGGAAAAAATATAATCCACACAAATTGATGGCTGCAAGAGTCGACAAGTGCGAGAATTATTGCGAGAATTAACTAGCTCTTGTATCCAAGTTGCTGACAATAATAATATACAGGATAATGGAAAAGAAAATTGAGGATGTGCTAGATGACGATCAGTTTGAATTTAGGAAAGGTAAGGGCACTAGAGACGGAATTCTGACGTTGCGGTTGATAATGGAAGAACGACTACTTAAAGATGTTTGAAACTCAGAGAAAAATAGGGGTAAGCCACAGGGAGAGAGGGGTACGACCACGAGGAGCAGGAGATTAGTGTTTAACGTCCCGATGACATCGTGGTTATTACACACGGAGCACAAGGGCGGATTAGGGAAGGAACCACCCCGGTATTTGCCTGAAGCGATTTAGAGAAATCACGGAAAACCTAAATCTGGATGGTCGGAAGCGGGTTTGAACCATCGTCCTCCCGAATGCGAGTGCAGTGTGCTAACCATTGCCCCACCTCGCTCTGTGACGACCAAGGGCTAGGTACTCGTGTAAATAGTGTGTAAGACTCCAACACTGTTCAACATGTACATCGAAGAAGCAATGATGGAAATAAAAGAAAGTTTCAGAAATGGAATTAAAACTCAAGGGGAAATGATATCAGTGATATAATTTGTTGATGACACTTGTATCCTGAATGAAAGTGAAGAAGTTTCACTTGATATGCTGAATGGAATGAACAATCTATTGAGTACAGAATATGGACTGAGAGTAAATCGAAGAATGACAAAAGTAATGAGAAGTAGCTGATACGAGAACAGCGAGAAACTTAACATTAGGATTTATGATCACGAAGTAGATGAAGTTAAGGAATTATACTACCTAGGCAGCAAAGTAACCAATGACGGACGGGGTAAGGAGGGCATAAAAACAGACTACCACTGGCAAAAAGGACATACCTGGCCAAGAGAAGTCTACTAGTATCAAATTTTGGTCTTAATTTGAGGAAGAAATTTCTGAGAATGTACGTTTGGAGCAGAGCATTGGATGGTAGTGAAACATGGACTGTGGGAAAATCGGAACAGAAGAGAATCGAAGCATTTGAGATGTGGTGCTACTGGCGAATATTGAAAATTAGGTGGACTGATTAGGTGAGGAATGAGGAGGTTCTGCGCGGAATCGCACAGGATAGAAAAATGTGGGAAACACTGACAAGGAGAAGGGACAGGATGATAAGATCATCTGTTAAGACATCAGGGAATAACTTCCATGGGACTAGCGGGAGCTGTAGAGAGCTAAAACTGTAGAAGAAGACAGAGACTGGTATATGTCCAGCAAATAATTGAGGACGTATGTTTCAAGTGCTACTCTGAGATGAAGAGGTTGGCACAGGAGAGGAATTCGTGGGAGGTCGCATCAAACCACTCAGAAAAAAAAGTGCTGCGTGGCCGTCCGGAGGCCGGTCATCCTGCGACCATACGTTCCCGTGACTACCGCTGCTAGCAATCATGTACAGTGGCTAAGTCTTTCTGCAATATCGCAGAAGAAACGTCCAGCCTCTCGTACCTTATTATACGACTTCGTTCAAACCCACTGTGGTGCAGCCAATGGCGTCTTTATCGGAGAAGAATGGAATATGTGGAAGACACTGAGAAGGAGAAGGGGCTGTACGCAGCTGTAGAAGACAAAAACTAAAGAGGAAGACAGAGATTGGAATACATTCAACAAATAAATGAGGACGTGTGTTGCAAGTGCTACTCTGAGATGAAGAATTAGGCACAGGGTAGGAATTCGTGGCAGGCCGCGTCAAACCAGTCAGAAGACCGATGAAGTGGCTCAATTGGCTCTGAGCACTATGGGACTTAACATCTATGGTCATCAGTCCCCTAGAACTTAGAACTACTAAAACCTAACTAACCTAAGAACATCTCACAACACCCAGTCGTCATGAGGCAGAGAAAATCCCTGACCCCGCCGGGAATCGAACCCGGGAACCCGGGCGCGGGAAGCGAGGACACTACCGCACGACCACGAGCTGCAGACAGAAGACCGATAACCTAAAAGAAGAAGCTCGGACAGAAGTCTGCTGCTTTCGGAGTGAAAATCCTAACGGATGACGCAAAATGTTGGTGGAGACCGGGATTAGTGAACACGTTTCTTCAATTGCTTAGAGGTTCCAAATCAGAACCAGTAATAATATACGCCAGAACTGCTAAAAGCAACATTCTCGGAAAGATCTGGATCACTGTGTCTTAATAGGTATTATAAGGGATATACACGTGAAATATGCTACCGATTGTTGTAACATTAGAGCCAGGGGGACGAGGCAACAATATCGCTACGGGTTTCCTCGGAAACAGCAGCTCAACAGAGCCGCGACGGCTATATAAGGAGGCTCCCTGTGCATGAAATTCAGTCCAGTTCAGCAGCAGGTGAGGGCAACACGAGGTGACGGCAGCTTCGAGTTTTCACCTGAGTGTAGCCAAGTCTGTGACTCGACAGGTTGTTCGGCGACTACGCGTCTACAGGTCTTGGCATCTGCGACTCTTCACATCTGCGAGTTACACGCCTGCACGATACGCGCTGGCGACTGTACGCCTCTGTGGTTCAACATATCTGTGTGGGACTACTCTTCCTGGCGACTGTACGCCTCTGTGGTTCAACATATCTGTGTGGGTCTACTCTTCAGTGACTCCTACATGTGTGTGGAAGTATGTCTGGGACTCTTCACCATTTGTGCGTACAGGGCTGTGAGTCAGGCGAATTGCGGACTCCACATCTAGGACTGCTGCGTTTCTGTACGCTGCACATCTGTGAATGAAGCCGTCGGCGACTCCATGCTGCACGTCTGAGAATCTTTTCAGCAGTCTGCGAGTCTGCTGTGCTATGCATCCACAAGTCTACGCATCTGCTACTCTTTACGCGTCCGTGATTCTACGCTACGCATCTACACAAAACGTCCACGAGCCTACGCTGTGTGACCGCGAGCTTACCCGATGCTTCGGTCAGGAGAAGAACACTGCAAGGGCAATGGCAAACGCCTTATAGCCGCGATGCCAGTCCTGTTGCTACCACGTGTAACACCCAGAAGACCGTACGCTGGACCTTCTAGGCCATGCGTCGCCTTGCTGGACCGTTCGTCGGTCTTTCGCAGGAGGGTCTTTGGGTTAGGGCTTCAGACTGTCGGGGCTCACCGTTGGCAGGTGGACACAAAGTGTAGTCTCGTGTACGTGTAGCGTAGGCTGCTTAGCGTAGATTCTCGGCCGTGCAATGAAGAGTCGCTGACGCTAGGACTTGGATGCCTAGTATAGACTCGCAGAGCGCGGACTCATTGCGAAGATTCTCAGATGCGCAGCTTAGCGTCCCCGACAACTCGAATCGCAGATGTAACAGTACAGACACGTAGGAGGGTTAAATATGTAGTCCTAAATATGTCAGTCACAATCCTGCTTGCAAAAATTGTATGTCCCAGATGTGCTGCCCCATACATGTAGGAATCACTGAAGAGTAGTCCCAGACGTGCTGAACCACAGACGCGTATAGCTGCCAATGTGTAGTCGAGCAGGCGTGTGAGTCGCAGATGTAAGAGCCGCAGACGTGAGTCGCAGAGGCATATTCGTCGGGAGGTCTGTGGTGTCACGAACTTATCTGCACTCACGTGAAAAATTCTCGCTGTGTAAAGCTGCCGTCGCTCCGTGCTGCCCTCTCCTGCTGAAACTGTTTTCCATGGACAGTGCGACACTACGCTGTGGGCCGGTGATGGTCTGCTACGTGTCGGCCACCCTACGCAGAGGGGGACTCTACCGACTCTTCGCACCTGTGTCACGCAAGACGCCTCTACATGACATGCTTAGCGTCGCCGCCCCATCCAGTGCGTCCAGCTGACTACGGACCCTCAGTTCCGACCAGGGTTTTCGGGAGGTTTTCCTTGGTTGTAAGGCAAATGCCGGAACTGCTTACCCCCCTCCCATCGATACAGAGATAAATCATGTACAGAAGAAACTGCGAAATAAATACTATAACCTGACTTTGCCTTGTCTTTTTTTTGACATGACAGTCCCATTACTGCGCCTGTGATTACGGTGAATGGCTATCTGACAGCATTGCAGGAAGCTGTGGTACACGAAGAGAGATCCGTCGACGCGACAATATGGGAGCAAACAGCTTTCGAAAGACACACACATGCAAATCGCACGAGAGCGAGAGAGAGACAGACAAAGAGAGAGAGAGAGAGAGAGAGAGAGAGAGAGAGATGTGTCAAAAGTACAAAATTCGAAGAAAAATGCAGCAAAACTACTATGTCTTAGATTTCTTTTATGTAACCATAAAATTGATTTCCACTTACTATCTTCCTCGCCAAGGTAACGTCAGCGTAGCATTGAGAGACATACGACTCTGCTTTCTTAACGATCAGTGTCAACAGTTTCATAATACTCCACTGTTCAGAGCGTATAGGAGCTTCAAGTGTAACCTATGGATAACAAATCTCTGGCAGTCCAGTTTTTACGGGTGACGAGATGCCGCACCAGAAAAAACTTGGCGTTGTGTCTTAATGTACAGACGACAGCAAGCGTTTTCTGTATCAGAACATGGTATGCTGACGGTACATGTAGATTCCCACTGGAGCTAAGCAAACGTGTGTCTCCATTGTGAACATAGTAAACTATGTTCCCGGTGGAGCCGATGTGGTAAGCCTTATTCAGTCTTCGTAAACCAATTAATTGGGATGCTTCGAAAAATCGAAATCTGTCCATTTAGCTTAGTGTTAACCGTAATCGAGATCGCTAACGCATGCTTCTGTGATGGCGCTCGACTCGGGCCAAGCTGTTATGTTACAATGCTGTTAGAATATTTTGTTATGTTAGAATGCTGTTAGAATATTTTCACAGCTAATATTTGGCCGGCGGAGAGGTCGTCTCAAGGTGTGGCAGGGGGCGAAAGACATTCCGGAGGGCTGAACGGAAGGCCTCTCCAGTTTGTCTGACGAACCGGTTTCAGGCTCTGTCTCAGGCTGATACTGATCTTCGGCCTGACATGGCTGCTTGTCATGTTCCCGAGGTTGCCCCTCAGTCTGCAAGATCCGGGCGGTTGCAGAGGGTGGGCTTACTGGTAGTTGGGAGCTCCAACGTCAGGCGCGTAATGGGGCCCCTTAGGGATATGACTGCAAGAGAGGGGAAGAAAACCAATGTGCACTCCGTGTGCATACCGGGGGGGAGTCATTCCAGATGTGGAAAGGGTCCTTCCGGATGCCATGAAGGGTACAGGGTGCACCCATCTGCAGGTGGTCGCTCATGTCGGCACCAATGATGTGTGTAGCTATGGATCCGAGGAAATCCTCTCTGGCTTCCGGCGGCTATCTGATTTGGTGAAGACTGCCAGTCTCGCTAGCGGGATGAAAGCAGAGCTCACCATCTGCAGCATCGTCGACAGGACTGACTGCGGACCTTTGGTACAGAGCCGAGTGGAGGGTCTGAATCAGAGGCTGAGACGGTTCTGCGACCGTGTGGGCTGCAGATTCCTCGCGCCATAGGGTGGTGGGGTTTCGGATTCCGCTGAATAGGTCAGGAGTCCACTACACGCAACAAGCGGCTACACGGGTAGCAGGGGTTAATGGCGTGGGCTGGGCGGTTTTTTTAGGTTAGATGGCCTTGGGCAAGTACAGAAAGGGCAACAACCTTACCGGGTGCAGGGCAAAGTCAGGACGTGCGGGGACCTAGCAGCAATCGGTATTGTAATTGTAAACTGTCGAAGCTGCGTTGGTAAAGTACCGGAACTTCAAAGCACCGAAGCCGAAATCGTTATAGGTACAGAAAGCTGGTTGAAGCCAGAGATAAATTCTGCCGAAATTTTACAAAGGTACAGACGGTGTTTAGAAAGGATAGATTGCATGCAACCGGTGGTGGAGTGTTCGTCGCTGTTAGTAGTAGTTTATCCTGTAGTGAAATGGAAGTGGATAGTTCCTGTGAATTATTATGGGTGGAGGTTACACTCAACAACCGAGCTAGGTTAATAGTTGGCTCCTTTTACCGACCTCCAGACTCAGCAGCATTAGTGGCAGAACAACTGAGAGAAAATTTGGAATACATTTCACATAAATTTCCTCAGCATGTTATATTCTTAGGTGGAGATTTCAATTTACCAGATATAGACTGGGACACTCAGATGTTTAGGACGGGTGGTAGGGACAGAGCATCGAGTGACATTATACTGAGTGCACTATCCGAAAATTACCTCGAGCAATTAAACAGAGAACCGACTCGTGGAGATAACATCTTGGACCTACTGATAACAAACAGACCCGAACTTTTCGACTCTGTATGTACAGAACAGGGAATCAGTGATCATAAGGCCGTTGCAGCATCCCTGAATATGGAAGTTAGTAGGAATATAAAAGAAGGGAGGAAGGTTTATCTGTTTAGCAAGAGTAATAGAAGGCAGATTTCAGACTACCTAACAGATCAAAACGAAAATTTCTGTTCCGAAAGCAAAGAGAGCTTCACTTTAAGTTTAAACGCAGCCAAAACCTCTCAGACAAACAGAAGCTAAACGATGTCAAAGTTAGCGTAAGGAGGGCTATGCGTGAAGCGTTCAGTGAATTCGAAAATAAAATTCTATGTACCGACTTGACAGAAAATCCTAGGAAGTTCTGGTCTTCGTTAAATCAGTAAGTGGCTCGAAACAGCATATCCAGACACTCCGGGATGATGATGGCATTGAAACAGAGGATGACACGCGCAAAGCTGAAATACTAAACACCTTTTTCCAAAGCTGTTTCACAGAGGAAGACCGCACTGCAGTTCCTTCTCTAAATCCTCGCACAAACGAAAAAATGGCTGACATCGAAATAAGTGTCCAAGGAATAGAAAAGCAACTGGAATCACTCAACAGAGGAAAGTCCACTGGACCTGACGGGATACCAATTCGATTCTACACAGAGTACGCGAAAGAACTTGCCCCCCTTCTAACAGCCGTGTACCGCAAGTCTCTAGAGGAATGGAAGGTTCCAAATGATTGGAAAAGAGCACAGGTAGTTCCAGTCTTCAAGAAGGGTCGTCGAGCAGATGCGCAAAACTATAAACCTATATCTCCGACGTCGATCTGTTGTAGAATTTTAGGACATGTTTTTTGCTCGAGTATCATGTCGTTTTTGGAAACCCAGAATCTACTATGTAGGAATCAACATGGATTCCGGAAACAGCGATCGTGTGAGACCCAACTCGCTTTATTTGTTCATGAGACCCAGAAAATATTAGATACAGGCTCCCAGGTAGATGCTATTTTTCTTGACTTCCGGAAGGCGTTCGATAGAGTTCCGCACTGTCGCCTGATAAACAAAGTAAGAGCCTACGGAATATCAGACCAGCTGTGTGGCTGGATTGAAGAGTTTTTAGCAAACAGAACACAGCATGTTGTTATCAATGGAGAGACGTCTACAGACGTTAAAGTAACCTCTGGCGTGCCACAGGGGAGTGTTATGGGACCATTGCTTTTCACAATATATTTAAATGACCTAGTAGATAGTGTCGGAAGTCCCATGCGGCTTCTCGCGGATGATGCTGTAGTATACAGAGAAGTTGCAGCATTAGAAAATTGTAGCGAGATGCAGGAAGATCTGCAGCGGATAGGCACTTGGTGCAGGGAGTGGCAACTGACCCTTAACATAGACAAATGTAATATATTGCGAATACATAGAAAGAAGGATCCTTTATTGTATGATTATATGATAGCGGAACAAACACTGGTAGCAGTTACTTCTGTAAAATATCTGGGAGTATGCGTGAGGAACGATTTGAAGTGGAACGATCATATAAAATTGATTGTTGGCAAAGCGGGTACCAGGTTGAGATTCATTGGGAGAGTCCTTAGAAAATGTAGTCCATCAACAAAGGAGGTGGCTTACAAAACACTCGTTCGAGCTATACTTGAGTATTGCTCATCAGTGTGGGATCCGTACCAGATCGGGTTGACGGAGGAGATAGAGAAGATCCAAAGAAGGGCGGCGCGTTTCGTCACAGGGTTATTTGGTAACCGTGATAGCGTTACGGAGATGTTTAGCAAACTCAAGTGGCAGACTCTGCAAGAGAGGCGCTCTGCATCGCGGTGTAGCTTGCTCGCCAGGTTTCGAGAGGGTGCGTTTATGGATGAGGTATCGAATATATTGCTTCCCCCTACTTATACCTCCCGAAGAGATTACGAATGTAAAATTTGAGAGATTAGAGCGCGCACGGAGGCTTTCAGACAGTCGTTCTTCCCGCGAACCATACGCGACTGGAACAGGAAAGGGAGGTAATGACAGTGGCACGTAAAGTGCCCTCCGCCACACACCGTTGGGTGGCTTGCGGAGTATAAATGTAGATGTAGATGTAGATGTAGATGTAGATGTAGAGGTGGAGGTGGCGGCGTAAAGTTCCCGAATCACCAGTCTTTGCGCCAGTATCCTGGATTAAATTCCAAAACTCTCCGCAGTGTCTCATGAAGTGAGGGCATGTCGCACTGTTGTGATCGGTCCGTCGTAGGGGACATAAAGCTCAGAGGCCCCCTTCATGCTCTTCTGGAGGAGTAGGCTACGTGACGCCGTGGAGTTTGAGCCTCTCTCCCTTCCCTTCGTCGTTAACAACACAAACCCAACACCGCACTGTATAAATACCCATCACAGTCATCAACGCTGTAGAGCTGCACACTTGGCACTTCATAACAGGTCAGAAGCTTGTCCAGGACGGCGATGCTACATCTGCTCCCCTACATTCATTGTCTCAGTACAATATGTTATGTATTAGGTACGCATCTTACATTTACTTATTACAACTAAAAGAAAAGAACACGCACTGCGACATGTGTAACATAGTCAGAGGCCAGCTACAGTGTACAGTATCAAGACGACAAAATGAGCTCTGCTGTTCAGTTACAGAATCCGTTGCTCTTGTAGAGTAAAAAATTTGCCATGCGAAACAAGAAAATGACACAATCTTGAATCGAATAAGAGCGTAGTATTATTGACCGTTGCATTTCAGCTAAGCCGCGTACCGAATTTGGAAGTTTCTCAACCAGTTTAGAAGAATATTATGCTGGTTCGTGATCAGCACGATATAAAACTAATACGAAAGCTTGTTCAGCAGTCTACATATCCACCCACGTCGACATACCACAATACGTCTTGCGGTACGTGGTGGAAGGTACTTTTTGCACCACTGCCTCTCCCCTCTCCTTTTTTCTGTTCCATTGACAAAATGTACGTGAAAGAAATAATCGTCGGTAAAGCTCCGTACTGCAGCGCGGCATGGGATCCGTATCAGTTAAGAAGTTTGAACGGTTTTGACAAGGGTGAGTTTGGAATCGTTTTGAATATATCGAGGTGCGTGTTCGGTTGGGCAGAAATTGCATTCTTGGGAACTTTATTTCCTCTGAGAGCTCACGCCCGCTGCCAGAAAAGATATCTACCCATTCCTACCAACCCACAACCCTCGACAGTTGCAAAGCAGCCAGCTCCAGGACGCTCGACGACGACGCTTGCTCGCAAGACGCGCTCTGGTCGCAGTGTGTGCTTCTCGATGAAGTACTTGGACGACGCCTAGGGCAACGCAGAGGACGACGGTCTCCCGGGGAGGGGAGGGGGTTAGGCGCCGCTGGCAATTGACTGCTCTGTGCTGTGGCGCAGACATTTCGTTTTACTTTTGCTTTTGCTCCGTTGTTAATGGAGACTGTATGGTTAAAGCTGACTGCGCTTAATTAAACATTATTTCTTTCTCTTACTATGTTAGATGTACGCCACAATATGTGTCCCTGCACGCATCTTCCCTCTATAGACACGACGTTGGTTCGCTGGATTGCACCTCAAACCAACGCCAGCGACAAGTACGCTGAAGGCCTCCTCTATTGGAGGAAGACTTGTCTAATGGACGTGACAGAAGAAGAAACAGGAGTCAATAAAGGAGAGACAGGGAATCCTGTACAAGAATCAGAATTTAAAAAGCTTTGTGAGACTTAAGATCGAATAAGGGAGAAGGGTACGTAGCGTTCGATCAGAATTTCTATAACCATTGAGAGAAATGGCAACAAAATGACTACTCACATTGTTGTGTAGAATGTTTGAGTCTGTCGACATACCATCTGACTTTCGGAAAAATATATTTCACACAATTACGAAGACTGCAAGAGCTGACAAGTGCGAGAATCATCGTACAATCTGCTTAACAGATCATGCATCCAAGTTGCTGACAAGAACATGTATAGAAGAATGAAAAAAAATTGAGGATGTATTAGATGACAGTTTGGCAGTTCCGACGTTGCGGCTGATAATGGAAGGAAGACTAAAGAAAAATCAAGACACGTATATAGGATTTATCCATCTGGAAAAAGCTTTCGACAATGTCGAATGGTGCAAGTTGTTAGAAATTCTGAGAAAAATGGGAGTATGCTATAGGAAAAAGACAGGTAATATACAATACGTACAAGAACTACGAGAGAGGGAACAGTAAGAGTACTATAGCAAGAACGAAGGAAGAATTAGTGAAGCTCGGCGGCAGGAGGAACAAGACTTCTGATTAGGTGAATACGCGGTTATGAATACAAAATGAAATAAGGGTAATGCAGGAGTAGTTTCAACAACAAATAAAAAATAGGAGCGCGGGTAAGCTACTACGAACAGCATAGTGAACGCACAGCCAAAACAGACGCGAAGCCCACGTCTACCACAGTAGTACAAGTTTATATGCCAACTAGCTCCACAGATGACGAAGAGATTGATGAAATGTATCATGAGATAAAAGAAATTATTCAGATAGTGAAGGGAGATGAAAATTTAATAGTCATGGGTGACTGCAATTCGGTAGTAGGAAAAGAAAGAGAAGGAAACGTAGTAGGTGAATATGGAATGGGGGTAAGAAATGAAAGAGGAAGCCATCTGGTAGAATTTTGCACAGAGCATAACGTAATCATAGCTAACACTTGGTTTAAGGATCATGAAAGAAAGTTGTATACGTGAAAGAGGCCCGGAGGCACTGGAAGGTTTCAGATAGATTATGTAATGGTAAGACAGAGATTTAGAAAAGACATTTCCAAGGGCAGGCGTGGACACTAACCACAATCTATTGGTTACGAATTGAAGATTAAAACTGAAGAAACTGCAAAAAGGTGCGAATTTAAGGAGATGGGACCTGGATAAATTGAAAGAACCAGAGGTTTTAGAGGGTTTCAGAGACAGCATTAGGGAACGATTGACAAGAAGGGGTGAAAGAAATACAGGAGAAGGAGAATGGGTAGCTGTGAGAGATGCAAATAGTGAAGGCAGCAGAGGATCAAGTAGATAAAAAGACGAGGGCTAGTAGAAATCCCTGGGTAACAGGTGAGATATTGAATTTAATTGATGGAAGGAGAAAATATAAAAATGAAGTAAATGAAGAAGGCAAAAAGGATACAAACGTCTCAAAAATGAGATCTACAGGAAGTGCAAAATTGCTAGAGGACAAATTTAAGGATGTAGAGGGATCTATCACTAGGGGTAAGATAGATATTGCCTACAGAAAAATTAAAGAGACGTTTGGGGAAAAGAGATCACCTGTATGAATATCAAGAGCTCAGATGGAAAACCAGTCCTCAGCAAAGGAAGGGAAGGCAGAAAGGTGGAAGGAGTATTTAGAGGGTCTGTACAAGGGCGGTGTACTTGAGGGAAATATTATGGAAATGTAAGAGGACGTATATGAAGATGAAATGGGAGATATGATACTGTGTGAAGAATGTTACGGAGCACTGAAAGACCTAAGAAAAAAAAGGCCCCGGAAGTAAACATTCCATTAGAACTACTGATAGCCTTGGGAGAGCCAGCCATGACCGAACTCTACCACCTGGTGGGCAACATGTATGAGACAGGCGAAATACCCTCAGACTCTAAGAAGAATATAATTATTCCAATCCCTAAGAAAGCAGATGTTGACAGGTGTGAAAATTACCGAACTATCAGTTTAATAAGTCACGGCTGCAAAATACTAACACGTATTCTTTACAGACGAATGGAAAAAACTGTTAGAAGCCGACCTCGGGAAAGCTCAGTTTGGATTCCGCAGAAATGTTGGAACACGAGAGGCAATACTGACCCTACGACTTATCTTAGAAGATAGATTAAGGAAAGACAAACCTACGTTTCTAGCATCTGTTGACATAGAGAAAGCTTTTGACAATGTTGACTGCAATACTCTCTTTCAAATTCTAAAGCTGACAGGGGTCAAATACAGGGAGTGAAAGGCTATTTACAATTTTTACAGAAACCAGATGGCAGTTATAAGAGTTGAGGGGCATGAAAGGGAAGCTGTAGTTGGGAAAGGAGTGAGATAGGGTTGCAGCTTATCCCCGATGTTATTCAATCTATACATTGAGAAAGCAGTAAAGGAAACAAAAGAGAAATTTGGAGTAGGAATTAAAATCCATGAAGAAGAAATAAAAACTTTTAGGTTTGCCGATGTCATTGTAATTCTGTCAGAGACAGCAAAGGAAGAGCAGTTGAACGGAATGGACAGTGACTTGAAAGGAGGATATAAGGTGAACATCAACAAAAGCAAAACGAGGACGGAATTAGATTAGGAAATGAGACACTTAAAGTAGTAGATGAGTTTTGCTATTTGGGGAGCAAAATAACTGATGATTGTCGATGTAGAAAGGAGATAAAATGCAGGCTCACAATGGGAAAGAAAGCGTTTCTCAAGAAGATAAATTTGTTAACACTGAGTATAGAGTTGTCAGTAAGTCTTTTCTGAAAGTATTAGTATGCCGTGTAGCCATGTATGGAAGTGAAATATGGACGATAAATAGTTTAGACAAGAAGAGAATAGAAGCTTTCGAAATGTGGTGCTACGGAAGAATGCTGAAGATTAGATGGGTAGATCATGTAACTAATGAGGTGGTACTGAACAGAATTGGAGCGATGAGGAATTTGTGGCACAACTTGACTAGAAGAAGGTATCGGGATAATCACGGGTGTGCACACGTAATTTAGAAGCTCCACAAAAAGTTATTGATCAATACCTGATCCATTGGATGTACAAATTTAGATGAAAATTCTGCTGAAAGTGGCAGCGCTTGTGCAAACTACAGTGGGTATAAAATTGGCAGTGTAGCAACCATGGGTCTTGATGTTAGACACGCCGTGATATAGCTCTTTTTGGCGTCGTAAATTTAACCAAACATGGTAAATAATGAAACCATGGTCGATAGGCCTCTTTAAATTCTACCCGACGATAATTTACATGCTCGCAAGCTCTTCTTACCTCAATTTATGCCACAATAGCCGACCAAAACTGTCTCTGACCACTCAGTAAAACAGTCAAAACTCGACTATGCCACTTGTCACAAAGGTATCAAAGCCTAACGCGCCAATTCCACCTTTTCCAGTCTCGCTGATTTCTTCCGTCGCGGCGGGGCTTTACTATAGGTTTTATATTAGCTTCCCTACTTATGGACCAGTAAAACATGCAGACTTTTTACAAAGTACTGCATTCACAGACTATTACACAGAAAACCAGAGGTACGGTTATATCATAATTTTTTAAATCGCCAAAATGATTTACATAATTATTACATATATTGGAATGCCAAAGAAGCTGGTATAGGCATGCGTATTCAAATATAGAGGTATCAAACAGACAGAATACGGCACTGCGGTCGGCAAGACAAGTGTCTGACGCAGTTGTTGCATCGGTTAGTGCTGCTACTATGGCAGATTATCAAGATATGAGTGAGTTTGAACGTGGTGTTATAGCCGGCGCACGAGCGATGGAACACAGCATCGACGAGGTAGCGATAAAGTAGGGATTTTTCCATGCGACCATTTCATGAGTGTATCGTGAAAATCAGAAATCCGGCAAAACATGAAATTTCCGACATTGCTCCGGCAGGAAAAAGATCCTGCAAGAACGGGACAAACTACGACTGCAGAGAATCGTTCAACGTGACGTAAGTGAAAGCCTTCCCCAAATTGTTGCAGATTTCAGTGCTGGGCCCTCAACAAGTGTCAGCGTGCGGACCATTCAACGAAACATCAACGATATGGGCTTTCGGAGCCGAATGCCCACTCGTGTACCCTTGATGACTGCACGACACAAAGCTTTACGCCTCGCCTGGCCTAGTCAAAACCGACGTTTGACTGTTTTTGACTGGTCGGAAGAGTCTCGTTTCAAATTGTATCAAGCGTATAGACGTGTATGGGTATGGAGACAACCTCATCAATCCGTGGACCCTGCCGGATAGCAGGACTATTCAAGCTGGTGGAGGCTCTGTAATGACGGGGGCGTGTGCAGTTGGAGTGATATTGGCCCCTGATACGTCTACATACGACTCTGGCAGGTGACACGTACGTAAACATCCTGTCTGATCACCTGCATCCATTCATGTACATTGTGCATTCCGACGGACTTGGGCAACTCCAGCAGGACAATGTGACACCCCACACGTCCAGAATTGCTACAGAGTGGCTCCAGGAGCACTCTTCTGAGCTTAAACACTTCCGCTGACTACCAGACTCGCCAGACATGAACATTATTGAGCATATCTGGGATGCCTTGCAGCGTGCTGTTCAGAAGAGTTCTCCACCCTTCGTACTCTTACGGATTTATGGACAGCTCTGCAGGATTCATGATGTCAATTCCCTCCAGCACTACTTTAGACGATAGTCGAGTCCACGCCACGTCGTATTGCGGCACTTTTGAGTGCTCGCAGAGGCCCTACACGATATTAGGCAGGTGCACCAGTATCGTATTTACACAGCCAAAGATCTTGACTATGCTGATACACTACAGTACAATGTCAGCAGAGAACTTACACGGATTACACATTAACGTATCGATTACTGGTGTTACACCATCAACTCTACTGATCTCGGCCTGAGTATGAAACCGTATTCCTTGGACGGTAACGGCGGTGGAGTTTTGATTTTGTGATATCGGTGTCATCAGTGATAGACATCCGACCAAACAATAATTTCAGAGTTATTGCTTAGTGTTAGTGAAAACAGCCTCAGAGATTTACAGTTTCTTTTGCAAAAAAAAAATCAGGAAGATTACAAGTTGAGCTTTCAGACCGTATGGAACTGCGTCCCCGAAGACATTGTTTGGGAATGAGTTCATTTTCAACTTTTTGTACTAAAAATAAAGTACTATTTATAAGTACTACCTAGGAATCTTTCTTGCGTGTGTGGACTCACTCTTGTCGTCACAATACTAACGGAGTGAGAAGAGAACCAGAGAAGTATTATTCGACTGATAGAGTTTTTACCGACATACTCGTTATTTCGCCGTAGCTTGTAAAACGAATGAGTGCTTCACGGTAAAGCCGTGTCACTAGATAACTGATCGTCCCATTCAGCTCTCATCACTACCCTTTTGAACGACCATACATGAACCTGAAGTAACTTTCAGACTTATTTTCAGAACTCGCATTACGATTCACTGTGCGTCTTACACGAGGAGGTGCAATGCCGGTCAAGGGATAGAGCAGTAGATAAATGCAGAAGAAAGCAGCTTACGGTAATACGATGTATCAAAGGTTTTTTATATCATTATTACAACAGATACATAACGGGCAAATTGAAACTGACGGGGTTGTTGTGCTACAAACACTAATCTTAACAATATGCAAAGGCTCATCAAAGTCTTCACGAGGATTTGCAGAGAGGAATGTATTCAGTGAGTTGACATTCCCGAACGCACTGAAACAAGCCTTATCTAAAGAAATGAAAACATGAGGGTCGAGATGCCTCGATAGCTTTCCGGTCAGAAACCACGGTAAGAACTAAACACTCACGGCTGGTCTGGATCCTTTACATCATGTGCAACACAAAACATGTGAGAGTAAAGACCCAGATCCTTTTAGATAACTTACTGACATGACGATCCTCCAATGCCCACTTGCTCTGTTAACCGGGGTTGCGATTTTGCTGGATTTTTTTGCAAAACTGGCTTATACCCGAGTTCGTAGTCGTATCGGACGGATTTATAATAACGTCATTTCTGCTTAGATTACATTGTCATGAATTGTCTAAAACTTTTTCGGAGAAATATTATTTGGTAAAGCTGTAGAACCAAGTTCAGTAAGGAAGTCAGAAATAATTATGAAATGAAAACTTTTTATTGCTTTTTTACATGATTTTTTGATAAGGAAAATGCGGATAGATAACTCTGAGGACAACTACACTGGCGCAGATGTAAAGACACTGACCAGTCCATGCCCTGTGCTAGCTGGTGCATCTTCAACAAAGCCGTTAAATCCTAATCCTGCTTACTTCCATCGAATTGTCGTGCCAGTAAAAATAAAAATTTGATAGGAAAGGAAGGAAACCACATTACCTGCCATCCAAATAGATACTTTTCCTAACAGATGTGACTATCTATAAATGTTTGTCAAGCCGGTTCTTGTTAAAATTAGAACATTTTTCGAGACGTTCGACTTGTAAAGTCAGTGAGGTGAAAACGGAAATCTACCATCCTTTGTAATCCGTTAATTACAGTGACACCTGTCTCGCAACCTTAGGATATATGCCTGCATTTCAGAGCACTGTTACGATCTTGCTTGCGGATTGAAATTATGTGCTGGTCCAGACCTCCAAACGGAACCTTCCCTTTCGTGGCCAGTTTTCTTCCTAAATTAGCTATCCTGGTACGTTTCACAACACGCACCAGAGCTTCATTTCTGCCAGTACTTCTCTACTACCTTTCAGACTTATTCAGAATACGGTTACGGTTATTCTGTCTTTGTGGATTACTATCGGAAGGCTGGCCTAACTTCAAGTACTTGCTATAAATAGACGGTGTTTTGTCACTACGTTATGATCAGGTAATCAGTGTATGTTGCCCTATGTTTGGTATTCAGAAGATCTGCAAGCCGTTTGACATTAGAGATAATATTAATTCTGTCTCTGTCTTTTTTGCTGCATTCTGATAATACCACATTTCAATGTTTCCCATAGGATAACACTGCAGCCATCGGCGTCTGCCCCAAGATACATTTCTCGAATAGACAACGTCGTAGAAGCCGTGGTATTCCGATACGGCCAGTTACTGGTGTAACAGATTCTATGATTCACCATCAAAAACCGAATTTGCTGCCTCTAGAATTGTAACTCTCTATCAGTTCAGCCTCAAATTGCTACATGTTCTGCATCACACAGCGGTAACAACTACGACTCCATTTTCATCGATGGGTTGCGGACATGTAACACCTTTTCGATTTAGTTATTTCACAGATATTCCACCACTTTCGTAAGGCGCCACAGGAAACAGCAGACATCAGAACTCCGTCGCGGTTTCTATGTTACTCCTAAGACCCATCACAACATCAGTTCTTAAGACTAAAGTGACGAAGAACAACAGATTTTAAGGCGCACTCAGGAGCACATACTGACTCAGATCACAACATAGCAGTGATGAAGAGTAGGCCGAAGTTTAAGACACTGTCAGGATGAATAAATACGCCAAGAAGTGGCATACAGAAGTACTAAGGGATGACGAGACACGCTTGAAGTTCGCTAATGCCATAATAGGGCGATAAGGAATAGCTTGTTAGGCAGTACATTTGAAGAGGAATGGACGTCTCTAAAAAGAGCAACCACAGAAATTGAAAAGAAAAACGTAGGTACAAAGAAGGTAACTGCGAAGAAACCATGGGTAACTTTTGCTGTTCGATGAGAGGAGGAAGTACAAAAATTTTCAGGGAACTTCAGTATTACATAAATATAAGTCGCTGAGGAATGAAATAAACAGGAAGTGTAGAGAACCTAAGACGAAATGGCTGCATGACAAATGTGAAAAAATCGAAAAAGAAATGATTGTCGGAAGGACTGACTCAGCATATAGTAGAGTCAAAACAACCGTCGGTGACATTAAAAGCGAGGAAGGTAACATTAAAGACTGCAACGGGAGTTCCCCTGTTAAATGTAGAGGAGAGAGCGGATAGGTGGAAAGAGTACATTGAAGCAGCAACAAAACTATTATTCACGTTGTTGTGTAGAATGTATGAGTCTGGCGACATACCACCTGACGTTCGAAAAAATATAATCCACACAAATTGATGGCTGCAAGAGTTGACAAGTACGAGAATAATTGCGAGAATTAACTAGCTCTTGTATCCAAGTTGCTGACAATAATAATATACAGGATAATGGAAAAGAAAATTGAGGATGTGCTAGATGACGATCAGTTTGAATTTAGAAAAGGTAAGGGCACTAGAGACGGAATTCTGACATTGCGGTTGATAATGGAAGAACGTCCAATTAAAAATCAAGACACATGAAAAAGTATTCGGCAATGTAAAATGGTGCAAGATGTTTGAAACTCTGAGAAAAATAGGGGTAAGCCATAGGGAGAGACGCGTACAACCACAAGGAGCAGGAAATTAGTGTTTAACGTCCCGATGACATCGTGGTTATTACACATGGAGCAAAAGATCGGATTAGGGAAGGAACCATCCCGGTATTTGCCTGAAGCGATTTAGGGAAATCAGGGAAAACCTAAATCTGGATGGTCGGAAGAAGGTTTGAACCATCGTCCTCCCGAATGTGATTGCAGTGTGCTAACCATTGCCCCATCTCGCTGAGGGGGAGGGGGGGCAATCCTTACCACAGCGGTCAGCAGCGATTTTTGACCATCTGTTGCGTGCTATCCCGCCGTCTCTGCCCTCTCATGAAGTTTCTCTTAATGGCCCGTGTCACGTACATCTCGATTTGGTTCCATGTTTGTGTTGTCAAATTCGTGCGGTATCCTCGTTTGTCACGCCAGGTTGATATTCCTGGGCAAGGATGACACTTAATGGCTTTTCTTTGTGCCACCCTTAGTGACCAGAGAACACCGAACCATAATTTACCGTCGCTTGACAATGGGCTTTCGCCAAGAAATGTTGATAGCCGTCGTTGACGTCTGCAAGTTTCTCTGGATAGTACCTGTCAAAAGGCTCAACGCCCCTTTATCCCCTGTCTTCTGTCGCTTCACCGCGGATGTCTCGTCTCGGTCGCGTGCGTGTGGTGCGTTGCCAGCAGATGGATTTCCGCGCGGTGGAGCGCTCGACCATCTCAGGTCATGGCCTCCACGAAGGGTTGCACTGGTGCGGCCGGCCATTAACTCTGGGTGCAAGGGAAAGTGTTTGCCCCCTGAAATATTGGTGTATCTCATTGCTACCTATCAGAACCCCTCGGAGAGCATTAAAGATGAACACCAGTCCAAATTATCTATTACATACAAAATTAACTACTATTTCAGTAGACATATAATTCGAAAACGATGCTTTGCTGAACCCATATGTGTAAAAGCCACCATGTGCATCTTGAATGTGCCAAAAGCATTTAACATTGTTCTTATGTGAGAAACACAATATAAATGTGATATTAATACTATAACTAATTGGAAGAAATCGAAGAAATGGACAGGATGTACCAGTAAACCTATCTTTATAAAATTACTACAGCAAATTAAATAGAACATATAAATAAAGCACGTTAATTGAAACTCCGATATATGTTCAGACTAAAATTCAGCCACAGGTTGATTTGATATAAACAAATTTAGAAATGTAATTGATACCTGTAACATAATTGGTCAGAAAATGTTATATTAACTCGTAACCAAGTTGAAAATAGGTTCACCTTGTTCAGCACTGTGATTGTAAATTTTCAGCAGTGTGTACCTCATATTCGGTTTAACTTTTAACTGTGATTTTACATAAAATTTGATATCTGTAACATAATTGGTCAGAAAATGTTATATTAACTCGTAACTAAGTTGAAAATAGGTTCACCTTGTTCAGCACTGAGATTGTAAATTTTTAGCAATGTGTACCTCATATTCGGTTTAACTTTTAATTGTGATTGTACATAAAACCGTCATTTTCATTGTGTGTAATTGTTAACAGAAGTATAAATAGAGGTCGTGCAGGTACCTTGGGGGGACTCGTTTTTTGGCTATGGTTGCAAGTAAATGTATTGTAGGCTCACTCGTTTGTTGATTGTTGTGTCATGAACTCTGTGTCGTTTGATGTCAACTTTGCGTACATGTGATGTAACCGGTACAGTTCATCAGGCTTGGACACCAGAGTCCTGGAAATATATTCGTATTAAAACTGCACTGTGCTTTGGAATTTATTTGGGAGTCTTCCACAATCCTTTTTGTAGGCTGCACAGCAACGCGACATGAATCCGGGAATTGAACAGAACCCCGAGAACTAAATAACTCTCAATTTTGGTAGAATTGAGGTGAAAACAGCAGCACGTCGACTGGGCATTTCACTCAAAACATTTGCAACACGGAGGTAGAAAATAAACATCTTACCTGCACCCTTCTTTCGTTGACGAGCTTGTTCCAGAAGTGGCCCGGCTAACAGTGTGTCCTGCTGGGAAACCCGCCTGTTTATAACTAGTCCTCCTCCTCGCTGCTCCCACTGTCTCGTAAGAGCTTAGCCTGTTCGCTTTCACGTTCTCAACTGCATTCACAGAAATTGTTCATCATAGTTATGTGATTACAAAATGTCATACATACTACCGCTTAGTATTGCCTTTCACAATTTTTAAGAACAAAAATGAGGCTTGATTTTGGTTCAAATAAAAAGGTTACATTAATCGACAATATAAAAATAAGAGTTAAATGACTTGACAATATGAAAAAATAAAAGTGAAATGTCTTGACAGTATAAAAATAAAAATTAAATGAAATGACAATCTAATATCTAAAACCACATCACTAATGTGATATGCTTCAAATTTAAACAATTCACTTCCATTTTAATAAATCAAATGCTACTTATTAATCCACTAAAATGAATAGGATGATGCCTTGTGCAAGTATAGGTCAGGACAGCATAGGGTTTACATGCTATTTACACACACACATGCACACCTGTTGTCTATTCAACAAACTAACTACCCATAATCATGCATTACTCAAAATTTTACTTTAATCCACTACTAGTTAATCCAACAAGCTACTTCAATGATACTTCAACTAAGTGTTCATACCCCTACAACATTTTCCTAATTTGTCCTCTTCTTGACGCTCGTGGCATATGTCTTGTCACATGATAAATATGGAGAAACTTTCCTTAAACATACATACTAAAAAGAACAATGGTTATTTACATGCCAAAACATTTATACCGGTTGACATCCTGACAAGAGACTCGCAATTATACATTAATCATACTCATATGTTTATACATAAAAAAGTAAAAAATTACGTTGTCACAAGAATTAATCACACAGATGACTCTGAAAAGGTTAAAAATATTTTCGGCATACAGGTTATACTACATCGTCTTACCCATCTTGCTCCCATTTCGTTCCTTCTTTAAGTTACCTTTCGCTTCCAAATCAGTTATTTCTCCTGTGGTGGTTATTCTGGATTCATTTCTCATGAATGGCAGAATTTGATCTCCTCTATTCTGTAAAACAGTTTCATCTTAACATGCTATTGAACTTACAACTGACACAAAAAATCCGAATCCTCCTGTAGTTTAAATGACAAACGTTTTGGTTCATCCTTATTACATTAAACCAAGCTTTCCTTCGGTCCCATAATCGAAATTATTTAATCTTCCTCTGCCTTCAAGAGGGAAATTTTTTCAGTTCAACTCATATAGGCTGCAGTGCATCCCGCACCGGCGAAAACAGTAAGCTGTAATGCTCACAGCATCAGCAAAACACATAAATGTTTCTTTTCTCGGACAAGTATTAACACAGAATAATTTTTCAGGCTCTGGAGCAACATCAGTCAAGGCAACAAAAAGGATCCATATTTCTGTTCCATTCTCCATTTGCTGGAAAACTGCTTGTCATTTGACTGCCACAATAATATTTAGGGCCCATGTAAATTACAAAAACCACAATTCTTCTTTCACCTTAAACAGAATCAATCTACTTACGAAATCCACAAACAGCACTTTACATACTCAGCTATAAAGAACAAAAAAGACATATATCATCAATATTAATATATCATCGCATATTAGGAGGCTATTGGTTAAACAATCATATTATTGCATCCTGTTTTCAAAATTCTGAACTTACTCATTCCTTTCTCAGAGTTCTCCTATCTTAAAATGTTCATACAGTATGCATACTATAGTAAGAGATCCTCAGTTATACTGACAGATATAGAATAGTAATAGATAGATAGTAGCACTGAAAGCAGAAAATCGGAAACAAGACTACTAACAGCAGGGGACCTGGGTTTGCCAGACCCATAATACCCACAGATCGGATATTCCCCTGAGTTTTGCATTAATTCAACACAGATCTTGCTTCCCTCAGGAGCGACTCTTTTCAATTTACACAAAAAAACATAAACAGCATACCACTCGTTCACAAAGAAACCTTTTATCTTCACATTTGAGCCAACCTAAATCCTAATTGCACAAGGAAAGAAAAAAAACTACAAATCACTTTAATCAATCACATAGAAACATGTTTATCATTATTTTTACCAACATATTATTCAAAATGCATATGTCACAAATCTAAACTAATCAATTCATTCTCCTTTCCATACACCCTATGTACTCACTTGCCATGTCACTCATTTGTTCTGATAGGGTGCCCTCTGCGCTGATCGTTTGTCATTATCGGTTTTGTTCATTTCCATTTGCTGGATTATGTCTTGGGTTAGCCGGTCAAATTTCAACATCATGTGGTGCTCCGCCTACAATTCTATTCCCACCGTGTTCACCGTAGTATCGATTCTGGTTGCCGTACCTGTTGCGTTCACGGTCTTGTCCATGTCCTCGATCATTTCCGTTGTGCACGTATGTTCGTAACTGTTACCCCAGTTTCTATATGGCCGGTCCCGATTATTGTTCCGTTCGCGTCGTGACGACCAGTCACGCCATTGATTATTACTAAGGCCACGACTTCGGTCGCTGCTGTGCCCCGCAATAACTTTGTGCCTGATTAGGAGGGCATTCTCCTGTATTATATTCCAACTCTTGGAGAAGTGTCTGAAACGTTTCCACGTCCTCTTTGCATCGTCACGCAAGAATGACGTGGCGCAAGTGCATCGGCAATTTGGTGATGCATATCCTAATTAGTTCTGCAGGTTCGTATGGATCGTATAGAAATTGATTCGCCTGCAGCATGTGGTCGAATAGGCGTGCTGTGCTGCCGAAATCAGACTGGTTCAAATTTGGCAGCAGAATTATGCCATGCTTGACCCTATCTTGTGCCGCTTCCGACTAATAGGCGGACAGAAAGGCCTGTCGATTCTCCCGAGGGGAGTTGCTGTGTCACGCTGCCAACCTCATGCGAATCGCTCGTTCGCCTTCCAAATAGCCACACATATATTCTATCTTATGTGAACTGCCCAGTCAGGGGGAAGACAGAATTCAAATTGCTCGAGCTATGCTCGTGGATGTATTCCTTTTTGCGAATTTCGAAATATCTCAAACTTTCTCACCGTAAGGAAATATTTGAAATCAAATCCCCCATTTCCTCCCGGCGAGACCCTTGAATGTTGCTATTTTTCTCATGTCTGCCCCTCAAAATACATTCTTCCCTGTCCCTCGTGGTCGGAGTCCCACTCTGCACTGTTCGTATGGCTCTTTTTAGTGCTATTGGCGAGTTCGGAATCACAACCCATGCAGCTTTCCAGTTTCGCCACGCGCTCTTGTAATTCGCCTGTTACAGTTTTGTGCCACCTGTTCACTCTGAACTGTCCCTTCTGAAATCTAAGAAGCGAACGCACTTCTTCGTTCTCTGCGGCCGCTAGGGGTGTAGTATTGTTAGCGCTCTCCATCACCTTCATCATGCCTATGATGTCCGCTAATGCCGCAATCTTATCATGTATTTGTCTGTTCTCCTCCGCCCCAGTCTGCTCCAATTGTTCTACTTGCTGTTCCAGTGCATGAATTGCTTTACTGTTGTCTGCTACTGTGTTGCTAACGGTTGCAGGATAATGTGTTTTCGCCTCCTGGACCATGGAGTGTACCTACTCGTATTCCCTTTGGCATTCTTCTCTCGGTGCTTGGAAATTCCTAAGTAGCTGTTCCTCGCTCTCTTTCGACTCCGCTTGCCCTGTTCTAAGGCTTGCAGACGATCATCGATTTGTTCAAATGTACGCCATAATTCTTTCATAATATCACTTTTTATTTCACTTGCCAGATTGTTTATTCTTTGTGAGATATCATCGGACACTCTCTGCATCGACTTCTCAACTTTATTTGTCTGCTGGATTAGTTTTTCGTCTATTTGTTCGCCTAGCTCTCGGATCGATTTTTCAGATTTCTCTGCGTTTTCTTTATTTTGAGGCAATAAGGCTTTTATGAGTTCTGCCAAATAAATTTGGTTAGTTGGAGGCAAATTAATTTCTGGCTCTGCTGTGAGCCCATTTGCCCTGTTTTGCATTTCCTGTGAAGTATTCCCCATTGCAATTTCGGAACCGCCCGATGCATTAATATTCGAAATCAAATTATCCCCTTGGTCCATGTTGCTTAAGTTGTTGGACCGCCTACTTTTAGCTTGGTTACGTGTCTGCACTAGTTCAATTTATATCTGGTACGCAACACACTAATCACAATAAATGTATGCCCCTTATATCACGACAGTTACACGAAAAGTACCCAATCTAGTATGCACTTTATCACACGCAAAACAAAATTATATCTTTGATCGAAGTCGGTGCAATTTACAAGCGAGACACACATATAAAATACACAAATATAGAAAACAAAACAACAAGAGAAACAACACAACGCCGCTCAACAACGCCGTGAATCTTTTCAAAGTCTGCTCAGAAACAATGCAGAAGTTGTTTGAGCTCTGCAGGGAAAAAAAATTAAGATTATACAACGCTCGCAATCTAACGTTTCAGAGATTCCAGAGTCTAGCGGAATCGCAGAACAGGGTCGCCATGTGTAATGGTGATGCATTAAGTTGTTCTGAAAGTGGTGCTGATATTCAAGACAATAAAAGCGTGTTAAAAGCTGTGAACTATCTGGAGAAGTTAACCTTGCATTACTGAGCAACTATTTCACCAGGTATCCAGTCTAGCTTACCAAATTCTCAACCAGACTAACATTGATTGTAATCTTATAGTAGTCATCTTACGACAACCGGTGATATATATATAAAAAGAGAATTTAAATAAAAAGAAATAAATCAGTTTATATTTGGACATTTATTTTAACATTGATCATTGTTCCGTTAAAATTTCAGCATATTAAACTTGATTCATAACTAAACTGGTGCCTTATTTAGGATTGTAAATATGTGAGCTTGTAATCTTACGGAACACATCAAATATGGAGCCAATATTAAGAGATTGCATACAACACTGCATTCATAAAATAACACATGAAGAACGTTGAAACATATGCAACAGAAAATTAACCACAACCAACCGATTCAATTTTTACCAAAAAAATAACGTTCGTAGCGCAATCCTGTCCGTCATGAAATTACCACACACTGGTATACTAAATTCATACTAACTCTCTGTGAAATCTTCACGAAAAGAATAGCTGAGGGCTTCTTTGATGATTACACCACATGCTTCACGTGGTCAACTTGGTTTACACAAAGAGTGTAACTCCACAATAATTTTGCTACTTAAAATAAATTACATCGAAACACAATTTAAAAAAGAAAAACCTCGAACTGGTTACTTTCGTCTTACTATTAACCTGATGGGTCAAACAATTGTATAAGCACGTGGTACTGGTCTCACAAAGTACACCCGACGTGGGTTGAACATAAAGAAAAGTTGCTATATTGAAAAATATTGTCAAGACGAGATGATATAATCTCACACACATTTACATTTAAGATTCATGATCTTAGAGTTAAGGTTCATCAATATGTGGTTCCACTTTACTCACAAAGTAGTGACAAAGCAACTACTGGAAGATGTTCTGAAGTTCACACTCGAATTACACTGCGTTGCAATTTAAGAAAACATTAGATATTTTAGATCTAAACCTGAAATAAAGGTGATTAAATTTTCCGTTAGGCTGAACTTAAGAAATCCATTGTCCTATGGGCTTAGCAGAGATGCGCTTAGCCGGAGATCTTACCACTTCAGACACTCGCCGCGGGCAGACTGCCGTGGGACCCTACCGAGGGTGCTTCACAGATACAAACGGAAGTGACCAGAGAGGCAGCTTCCTATGCCAACATGGCAAGGGACAGACAGGACCATACTAAGAATAGAAACCTCTTTGCTTTTAGAAAGCGTAGCTACCTGTTACGACGTTGGTCCTACTGTTCTCTAGCAGACAGGCTTGCCTGCTAACATCAAGCATGCAACTAGAAATACATTTGCTAATTCGTACTTTCACACGGAAAGGAAGGGGGATGACAGTATCTTATCATATACAGTATATAAAAGAAAGTGGATGTAGGTTCTGTATGAGACTGTGTGACATCAATTACATATAAACTGTGTTTTAAAGTGTAGTGGTGTGACAGACCGTTCTTGATTATGTGTAAAAGTAGGGCGTTCCACTACTCAGTCTCCTCCAGATACAGTCAGAAACACCACAGTAAATTTAGAAGTGGAATGTTTGCTATAAATGACAACAGTTTTAAGAAATTAGCATGAAAGGAATCCAACAGAGACTGTTCACACTCCATACAAATACTTTCAGAAACGACTTCATGACACTTAAATCTATACTCGAAGTTAACAAATTTCTCTTCTTCAGAATCGATTTCCTTGCCGTTGCCGGTCCACATTTTATATCCTCTCTACTTCGATCATCATCAGTTATTTTGCTCCCCAAATAGCACAACTCTTTTTCTACTTTAAGTGTCTCATTTCCTTATCTAATTCCCTCAGCATCACCTGACTTAATTCGACTACATTCCATTATCCTCGTTTTGCTTATGTTGACGTTCATCTTGTATCCTCCTTTCAAGACACTGTCCATTCCGTTTAACTGCTCTTCCAAATCCTTTGCTGTCTCTGACAGAATTACAATGTCATCGGCGAACCTCAAAGTTTTTATTTCTTCTCCATGGGTTTTAATACCTACTCCGAATTTTTCTTTTGCTTTCTTTACTGCTTCCACTGCAGCATGGGAAGATTTTATTACAGGAGGCTAGTTAGTAGGTAGGATCGGAAAGGCAGACACCGCAGACGGTCACATAGCGTGAGAACGGCCTAGCAAGCAAGAGTCGTATAGTAAAGCAGCAGAGAGAAGCAGTGGGAATTCACCTGCCACGATAGGCGCCAAGAAGCGAATCTTTTATTATTTATATCTACTTTTTGAGTATTCATATACAACTCCAGCCGTGCTGATGATGTTACTTGCACTGCGAACTTCTTAACACTTCTTAACAATAATATCAATGTCACTTAGTTGGTAAGGAAATGCTAGTTACAAATTAGCCACAAATGCACCCTGAGGTCAGACGCCAAAATGCTAAGACTGGCCACTATCAGTCTACCGTCGGTTTCCGAGGAAGAAATGCATGAATCCATGTATAAAATCTGATCTCTTGTAAAGACGGAATAGTTTGTTGGAAAATTGCCTAGGATAAACAAGAGTGGCCGAGCGGTTCTAGGCGCGTCAGTCAGGAACCGCGAGACCGCTACAGTCGCAGGTTCGAATCCTGCCTCGGGCATGGCTGTCTGTGATGTCCTTAGGTTAGTTAGGTTTGAGTAGTTCTAAGTTCTAGGGGACTGATGACCTCACATGTTAAATCCCATAGTGCTCAGAGCCATTAGAACCATTTTGATTAACCCCAACTATTGTGTGTAAAGACGGAATTAATTGTTATAGTTGCCTTGGAGAACATACAGTGTTAAGTGCGATTTCATGTTGATTCTAACATTGTGTGAAGTATTGTTGTAGCTTTTGTGGTGCTCCAGAGCTAATGATTAGTTACCGGAAATCTTATCATCAAAACTAACGATGACTGGCATTAGAAATCATTTTACTAGTTTTGCGAATAACTAAATAAAATAAAATTTGTCGACAGTGGAAGGTAGCCCACTGGGGGCAATATAAATGATTGAGAATGAAGCAAAATTTACTAACAACATTTATTTTATTAAACCAGACATAAATTATGCTAGACAAGTTATTGATTGAATACCGTAAACAACTAACGGGTTGTTTAAGAATACAACAAAGATCCTCGGTGGCAGAAGTGAGTCAAGTACTCTGGCCCTAAAAAATGTGGATAACGCAATCTGAATTGATCTGACGCTGAGCAGACTCTGACTGATCAAATCTACCGTGGTTTCACTACATAGGTGCAGCTGAGAGCGAGTGGCGATTGAAATCTGTACGCCCTAACAATGGCGGAGAGGCAGTATGTTACCCTGTTTGCTTCGTGCAGCGATGTAACTTGCAGCTAGCGAGATGGGTGCGGTGAAGTTGAGACGTGGTGCGGCACCTTTTAATCGATCGCGTCCACGAAAAAAAAACGCAATAATCTCACGGTCTAGCGATCAGGCAGACGGATCGCAATGCGCTTTCTACCAGAGCCATGAAATCACGGTAGATTTCAGTGCGTGACACACCCGTTCCCTGGTCGAACCAAGGACCAATTTGGCTTACTTATACGACAGTGCGCACCAGGATGCCAAACGTCAAAGCTGGTAAACCAAAAGCGAATAAGTGTGCCCTCGGAAACGAGTAGTCTGGCACGTTTGAAGTCACAGTGTCGGAACTTCACCATAGGCTGCCCAGTCCAAAGTACTCGCAACTGAAGTCAGTCTCAAGATTGGTACCAATCACCAACCACACGTGCCAGAGCAACGACCAGAAGTGCCCTTGGCAGACCAAAGTCCCACACCTCTCCAGAAGAAAAAAAAAACCGTTTTCCCACAATGTGCACCAACGATACTGATTTCACGCCGTCTTCAGCCAATCACAGGGCTGTAGAGGCGCTAAATCTCCCTTCCCACACGACAGCACAAACTCATGTCAAACCAGAGCAAGAGTTACGAAAACTGTATCTCTGGAAAAAAAGGTAACCGCCAATTACCGGATTTTTTAAGTTTACTCAGAGGGGGAAGATGATTTTCTCCTAAGCCAAGTCGCTTCCCATGCAACAAGTGAACAGATACAATTTTAAAGATCTTTATCTAAACCGCCTGTGCCTTGGAGCTTGTTAGTTCTAGCTAAGACGTGTAATAGAGATTGTATCTCTAAATGTTTCTCAAACGCCAGAGTTTCTTATACAACCAAGGCAGCCTATGGAAGTGGTTCACAGGCCTATTTGCAGTAACAGCCAACATGAACATTTGTGAATTTTTATTATGCTTGGCCCTACACACAATGCCTGGTTTATGACTCGACTGTGTAGATGTGTTCGTTCCGTTTGTCACCCTCAGCCCAGCCTGCCGGAGGCACCACAGGTGGTAACTCGGCATTGTTCTGCTGGAGACTGTCTTAATGCGGGCTGTACCGCTGTGGGCCTGTCTAGCAAGATTTACTGGGCGCTGGGCTCGCTGCCAATTGCTCTCAACTCCCAACATTCTGTTTCTATGAGCTAAGAACCTCAAAAATACCAGGCTCCATCAACATCTACTCAGGCCTACGAGGAGGAAGAGGAGATTGGTGTTTAACATCCCATCCACAATGAGGTCATCACAGACAGAGCACAAGCTCGGATTAGGGAAGAATGGTCTCCTTTCAAATGGATGATCCCGGCATTGCCTGAAGTGACTTATGGAAGTCACGGAAAACTTAAATCAGGATGGAAGGACACGGGTTTGAGACTGTCCTTCTGAATACGAGTCCAAGTGCAATGAAACTTTCGAACATGGTATGGAAGGCAACCACCATCCTGGACTTACCACACGTCGATGATGAAAACAGGTAGTGTTCTCCATGAAAAGGGGGTAGGTCGTCCTCTTTCAGATGCTAACGTGGAAAAGGTACGGCAAGTGTGTGCCCCACAAAATTGGACAGTACGGTGGCCAGACAGTTGGAAATGAGACGATCAGCAGTCAAGAATGTCTTGCATAAGATGTCAAGACTAGATCCCTAAAAGGTGCAGCTGCTTCAGCCATTGAAGCCTACGAACAAACCTCAGTACCAACACTTCGCTAGACAAGATTTCCACAAACGACGACTTCTTGAAAAAGATTTGTTTCACTGATGAGCCTGTGTTTTATGTATCCGGCACCATAACGTTCATATACAGGGTTCATAACATCCTCAAGTTACACATGAAATGGAAAGAGACAGTTCCAGGATCAATTTATGGTGCGTACAGATTCACAATTGCGTCACTGGTCCATTCTTTTTCATCGAGTCTGCCGTCAACTGTCGTGTTTGCCTGGACATGTTACAAGAGTTTGCTGTGACACAATTAGAATACCTGCAACCTGATCTCATATTCCAGCCGGATGAGGAACCATCCCACCTGTCGCTAAATGCCCTTCAGTTTCTGGATGAAAATTGCAAAATAGATGAAATGGACAGGATAGTCCAATTCGAAGGTCGCCACGACCCCGTCACCTCACACCACTAGATTTTTTTTCATAAGGGGGGGGGCTGTAAGGGATCTAGTGTACGGAACCAAGATTAGAGACAAATAGAGCTTGACAATACACATTGACAATGAACTTGAACACGCCACCATAGAGATCTTGAATCATACGTGGAGAGAAATGGAATTGTGCTCCTACATTATCCGTGCAACTAAGGGTGCATGCAATGATATGTATGAATGAGAAAACAAAACTGTATGAACCATTGAATCATTTGTTAATATATAGTATAGTTTTAAAGGTATTAAAGCCTTATCTTGTAAAGATAATTTATGGACACCCTGTATTATCTATCATGTCAACAGCTCATTTTCTCAACGCATACTAATCGTACAGAGATGAATGAGGTATCGGTAGAAAGGTTTTTTTAATCGGCTTCTGATATTGTGTACCAATTTTGCTTTAAAACTCGCTGTTGGTGGAAAATTTTAACATAAGAAATGCTTTAAACTATCGTAGGCAATAAGCCAACATGGGTGCCCCACTTCATAACTATATTCTACTACTCTAACTTGTTAACTACGAATACGAGATTCTCTTTTCGCCGGCCACTGTGGCCAAGTGGTTCTAGGCGCTTCAGTCCCGAACCGCGCTGCTGCTACGGTAGCAGGTTCGAATCCTGCCTCGGGCGTGGATGTGTGTGATGTCCTTAGGTTAGTTAGGCTTAATTAGTTCTAAGTCTAGGGGACTGATGACCTCAGATGTTAAGTCTCATACTGCTTAGAGCCATTTGAACCATTTGAACTCTCTTTTCGTATTATATTATTACAAATACAATAATACTCAATGTCTGAAGACGGCCTTGTAAGCCGAAAACCGGTTAGCAATAAAAGTAATATTGTAGAACAAAAGCAAACTGGTGCTTTTCATTTATTATTTAAGTTACTTATTAACTGGGTAATTTGTATACGGCGATGTCATAGAAAATAACCGTGATCGCTGCTGGAGTCCATTATCTCTGATCGTCATACAAGATGACTTCTCTAAATGAATAAGTTTTCCGAAACGACAAATACATTTCTCATATTCGTCGCGAATTGTGATTAACCTGTTGCTAAGGCGGCCTAGCGTACTTATATAAAGTACGAAGAGCAATTAAAATCTCAAAATACTGTTAGAATTATTGTCTGATTAAAAATTCAGCCTAATGAGAACTTATTTTCACTATTTTAGAACAGAAATAGATCATTTGTATACATGATCATTGTGGGTATATGATACACGGGTTGGACAAAATTATGGAATCACCGAAAACACGACGCTAGGTCGGCGGCCCCATCCGGTCTCCCCCTCCCCCCAACTGCAACGACCCTGCATGTGGACGAGTATCATGAGCTGCGCTTACGATCTGGACATGGTAAATGGTTATGGATATGTGGCACACGCCACTGAGGCGAATAGCGCGGTGAGAGGGGGGGAGGGGGGGTGAGGGGGACGGCTGGCGTTAGAACTTACTCTGGCGGAGGCTGCTTCCTGTCCGGTACCTGCGATGGACCACGACCTGGACCTGGACACCGAGATAGCGCACACCTCCACTGCGACGAGCCGTGATGCGGACCCAGCCTTGGCTGACGAGGCAAGTGGCCCAGCGGGCCCGTCCCACCCGCCACATTAGGCAAATTAGCGTGCGAAGAGTGACGCGTTTTGACGACTAACGACGGCCTGCCTTCAATGACTGTAGCGCGGGCTTTGGACATGGGAGCACCGCAAACACGCTCGCCCACCTCCACCAAGATCAGACAAACCGCTGCCGGACGACCTGTGGCCGAAACCAGCAACAGCACTCCGAGCGACCGCAAAAATGGGGGCGCAACGGCTGCAGTGGAGGTAGACGAGCACCTCCAATTCCTGATGGGTCTGATCTATGAAGCCCAAAAATCGGAAAACCAGACTGAAGATTCGGCTCTGGAGCGCACCTGCCGGAAGCGTAGTGCCGATGCGTTGCACAACGCGTCCGCGAAACGCCCCGCCGCCGGAACCTCCAACAGCGCGCCAATAGTGTGTACACAGCAGAAGACATCGCAGAAGGGGACCAGGACCCACGTGAGACGGTCGAAGAAGGGGTTTACAAGGCCCACAAGAAAGAACACCGCCAGGCAGTCGTGCTAGCAGCACCAGCAGGCGGGGTAAACACCACCAACCGTTTCAGCCTGCCTCCCTGACGCAACAGCGTAGGCGTCTGGTACGCAACAGCAGAAGAGGGCGATCCCTCTCCCACCGGTTGTCATCCAGTGGCTGCACACCCTCAAAGACTTCAAATCGGAGATTAAACAGGTGGATGGCAGTCCGAGACCTGTACCGCGTAATCACACACACTGCACACTATTACCGCTGTGTGATGGAGCTGACGAAGCGTGAAGCACTCCATTCCTACACGTATTCGTCGAAACCAGTGAAGACACTGAATATGATTTTCTGGAAACTGTCTTTAAGTGTAGACCCCGTCCACCTCCGAGAGCTGCTGGAAGAAAAGGGTTACGTCATCTGCGGATGAAGTCGCTTAGAGACAACAGCGATCCACCGCTCTTCCTGGTTGTCCTGGATGACAATCCTATGCATAGGAAGATATTCCAGGAGGATGGGCAGCGCAGAAGTCACTGTGGAGAAAGTACGGCGCAGAAGAGGACCTCCACAGCGCTTCAGTTACCAAGGAATCCATCATATTGTGAAGTACTGTCAGACGACGCCGCGCGGCGTCAAATGCGCGGGAACCCACGCCAGCAGGGAGTGTCCGCTAACCAAAACAAACGCTCCGGCCTACTGCAACTGTAGAGAGGCCCATGTTGCAAACTGTGGGGCTGTAAGGCCTCTAAGAGAGCAGCAGCCAGGGTGCGACCTGCTCTCTCCAGGCCTGTGCAAGTGGGCAAGAGCTCTGCGGGGGCTGCCGCTACACTCGTGGTACAGACAAAGAGACCAGCCCAGAGACACCCCATTCCCCTCGGACGTCGAGGATCGCGGACGGCGGGGAGAGGAGCCGGCGGAGAACCAGCAGCAGAGCCCGCGCCAGCCAGGGCAGAAATTCGCCGCGGTAGACGGGGAGGGCGGCGAAGCATCGATAGCGGCACTTCGACACCCGCCGAGCAAGCCCTGCCTCCACCGACGCAGATGACGGAGACGCCAGCTGCACGCAGCGAAGCTGCTGAGCTGCGCCACAGGCTGCGAGAATTTAAGCAGCTCATCCTACAGCTTCCGCGTCTCTGCGTGACGAGACCATGGGCACCTGCCACGTCACCGAAACCCGGCTGAAACCAGGAGTGCATATGGAGGTACCGAACGTCCAGTGCTGCAGCAAGGACCGAGAGACGGCGGGCAGCGGAACAGTAGTGTGTGTGGAGACATCGCTACACCACCATCCCCTCCAGCTGCCAGAGTTGACCACAGTAGACGCTAGTTTGTGGCCGCGTATCGAAAACTAGGACGGCTGCTACAACCGCGAGACTTCCAGACGCTGTTGTCGATGAGTGATAACTTATTCAACGGCGGCAACTTCAACGCCAAACACCAGGAGTGAAACTCCCGCGTGACAACGACTAGCGGGAGGAGGCTAATGCGAGTAGCCCAACAACATGACGAAATGGTGCTGTGGCCTTTCGGCCCCACACACTATCCCAAACGCGGCAGCGCCGACGTCTTGGACGTCGCTATCATTAAGGGTGCCGCACACGACACCTTCGCTACCACACGTGTGGCACTATCTGCAGATCACCTTCCTGTGATTGATCTCGCCACTGACGGAGTCGCACCGCCGAAGGGCCGTAAGCAGTACCGCAACATCGTTTGGGTTCACTTCCGGGACCGCCTGGAAGAGACAGTCGCCGCCGTGCCTCACTCAGAAGCCGAGGGCACCGATGCGGCCGTTCCCGCATTAACGCGTCTGACGCATGAAGCAGCAGCAGCAACCACGCTTAGAGAACAAAGACGTCAACGGGAACACTCAAAGCAGCTCCCACCAGACATCCCCCAGGCCATCAGGCCGTCTGTTTCGAGGGTGGCAGGTCACACGAGAGCCGGCAATGAAGGCCAATCAACAGAATGCGTCACGAAATGTAAAATCGGTAAGCGGATCTAAATCCCCTATTCAGTCACTCGTTGACCACGATGGCACCGAAACAGAGGACGACCGAAGAAAGGCAGAAATACTGAATTCAGTGTTCCGAAACTGTTTCACTGCGGAAAATCGTAACACGGTCCCTGACTTCAGCCGTCGCACGGACGCCAAAATGGAAAATATTGAAATAAACGATATCGGAATTGAAAAACAACTGCTATCACTTAGTAGCGGAAAAGCATCCGGACCAGACGAGATACCCTTAAGATTCTACAGTGATTATGCTAAAGAACTTGCCCCCTTTCTATCAGCAATTTATCGTAGATCGCTGGAAGAACGTAAAGTACCTAGCGACTGGAAGAAAGCGCAGGTCGTTCCCATTTTCAAGAAGGGTCATAAATCAGATGCGAATAATTATAGGCCTATTTCGCTTACGTCAATCTGTTGTAGAATAATGGAACATGTTTTGTGTTCTCGTATTATGACGTTCTTAGATAATACAAATCTCCTTCATCATAACCAACATGGATTCCGCAAACAGAGATCATGTGAAACTCAGCTCGCCCTATTTGCCCAAGAAATTCACAGTGCCGTAGACACTGGCGAGCAGATTGATGCCGTATTCCTGGACTTCAGGAAGGCATTTGATACGGTTCCGCACTTACGTTTAGTGAAAAAAATACGAGCTTACGGAATATCGGACCAGGTTTGTGATTGGATTCAGGATTTCCTAGAAGAAAGAACACAACATGTCATTCTTAACGGTTCAAAATCTGCAGATGTAGAGGTAATTTCGGGAGTACCGCAGGGAAGCGTGATAGGACCTTTATTGTTTACAATATACATAAATGACTTAGTTGACAACATCGGTAGCTCCGTGAGGCTATTTGCAGATGACACGGTTGTCTACAAGAAAGTAGCAACATCAGAAGACTCGTACGTACTCCAGGAGGACCTGCAGAGGATTAATGCATGGTGCGACAGCTGGCAGCTTTCCCTAAACGTAGATAAATGTAATATAATGCGCATACATAGGGGCAGAAATCCATTCCAGTACGATTATGCCATAGGTGGTAAATCATTGGAAGCGGTAACGACCGTAAAATACTTAGGAGTTACTATCCGGAGCGATCTGAAGTGGAATGATCACATAAAACAAATAGTGGGAAAAGCAGGCGCCAGGTTGAGATTCATAGGAAGAATTCTAAGAAAATGTGACTCATCGACGAAAGAAGTAGCTTACAAAACGCTTGTTCGTCCGATTCTTGAGTATTGCTCATCAGTATGGGACCCTTACCAGGTTGGATTAATAGAAGAGATAGACATGATCCAGCGAAAAGCAGCGCGATTCGTCATGGGGACATTTAGTCAGCGCGAGAGCGTTACGGAGATGCTGAACAAGCTCCAGTGGCGGACACTTCAAGAAAGGCGTTACGCAATACGGAGAGGTTTATTATCGAAATTACGAGAGAGCACATTCCGGGAAGAGATGGACAACATATTACTACCGCCCACATATATCTCGCGTAATGATCACAACGAAAAGATCCGAGAAATTAGAGCAAATACGGAGACTTACAAGCAGTCGTTCTTCCCACGCACAATTCGTGAATGGAACAGGGAAGGGGGGATCAGATAGTGGTACAATAAGTACCCTCCGCCACACACCGTAAGGTGGCTCGCGGAGTATAGATGTAGATGTAGATGTAGAAATTAAATACACGGTCGCATACCATCGAAACCGCGACTGGGCCGGCAGAATTGCCAATCTACGAACAGAGGACGGAACAACCTGGAGGATGACAAATAGCTTCCTACAACGACGGCAGCGAGTCCCGTCGGTCCAGGCCGGGCGTGACGTCATCACGACTCCAAAGCCAGTGCGTTAGCCGACGCCTTCGCCGCCAATTTCAGGCCGGTGGAGGACGTCGTAGACGAAGAGCACGTTCGACTGCTAGAGCAGCGTCTCCCTATGTTCCTGCTGAACAGAGACGCGGACGACATCGTCGAAGATGTCACAGAGGAAGAGGTCACGCAGCAACTCGCGGTCCTGCAGACAGACTGGTGCGACAACATCAGTAACGAGCTGCTGAAGAAGCTGCCGCCGAACGCTGTACGTTAACTCACGGGAGTCTTCAATTTCATGCTCAGGACCTGTAACTTTCCAACTGCATGGAAACATGAGGAAGTTGTAGCGGTCCCCAAGGCCGGAAAAGACATGTGGCTGACGCAAAACCACCAACCGATCTGCCTTTTGCCCGCTTTTTCGAAGATATTCGAAAGGCTGTACATCAAGAGGCTGTGGCGGCACGTGAGGGAGGAATAATTTGGCTTCAGGAGGGGCCACTCCTCACTGCAGCAACTTTTTCGACTGGTGGAGCAGGCGATGGGGCGCCAGAACGTCGCGAGTATCTTGGGGCGGTACTTCTGGACATTCGCAGGGTCTTCGACACCGTTTGGCTCGAGGGCCTTGTGTATAAACTATTTACACACGGGCTAGGGTGTCGCACACATGCCTGCTCCAATCCTACCTGACTGGGCGCACTTTCCACGTGCGCGCCGACGTCGGGACGCGTGCCATTGTAACCGGTGTACCGCAAGGGTCCGTTCTCGGCCCCTTGCTTTTACACTGCCGACGTCCTGAAGAGGCAGGGCGTGCACGCTGCGCTCTACGCTGACGATACGGCGTTATATGGAGGAGGCATCAACACCAGGTCGATGCTTCATCGCCTGCAGTCGAATTGCGACTCCCTGGAAGCTTGGGCCACCAAATGACGGTTCACGTTTGACGCAGCCTAAAGTAAGGCGGTGATTTTCACGCGCAAGAAGATTCCTATGGACCTGCAGCCAGTCTGCATCATGGGAGCCCCCGTCCCTTAGACAAACACCGGACGCTACCTAGGCGTCACTCTGGACCGGCGCCTGACGTGGAAGGCGCACGTCAGAGAAGTAAGGGGTAAGGCACTGGGTAGATTGCGCTTATTATACACGGCGACGATCATACCCCCACACTGCGGCATCTCTCTGTACCTGACACCAATCAGGTTCAAAAAATGGCTTTGAGCACTAACGGACTTAACATCTGAGGCCATCAGTCCCCTAGAACTACTTAAACCTAACCAACCTAAGGACATCACACACACCCATTCCCGAGGCAGGATTCGGACCTCAGACCGTAAAATTTGCGCGGTTCCGGACTGAAGTGCCTAGAACCACTCGCTCACCGCGGCCGGCCACTAATCAGGCCGGTGTTGGAGTACGTTGCTGTGTTGTGGGGCAACGCGGCCAACTCGTCGATTAGAAACCTGCAGTTGGTCCAGAACAAGGCGCTTAGATTAGCGCTACACCTACCACGAGACTTCAGCACTGGCGAACTCTGCAGAATGGCAGGAACCCTGCTGTTATACGATCGATTCCGGCAAGCGGCGCAACGTTTTTACGCTGCCGCGCTGACGTCGGAGAACGCACTCATCCACGACTTGGGCAACCAAGTCCACTGGCGTCTGACCACAAGCTGGCTGCGCCTTTTGGTGTTGTAACAGAACACCGCACCACGACAAAAGAAGAATAAATAGCAGCTACGCAACCCAGATGACGATTCGAAACGAGAAGGACAAGTTATTCACTCCATAGACGAAGTAGGAAGGCCTCTTCCACTTACCCTACAACAAACCGGAACATGAAGTTGCATGGAATTGCGATGCGATCCGATGCGGGAATGGGTAAATACATGTCCTGTTTGGATTTAAGGGAATCTTACATTATTCTTCCTGAAAAATAGTGCAAGTTCAGCTACGGTGAATGAGGTGATAGCGATCAGGCAACCTTTCTGCTACACCACAAAGACTCAATAATATTGAGATATGGCGACTGTGGTGCCCAGGGTAGATGCACCAATTCATCCTCACTCTTACAAATCAGTCCTGGACGAGACGAGCTGAGTGATCAGGGGCTCTGTAGTCTTGAAACAGATCATCAACTTTCGGGAACAGATTACACTAAGGTGAGAAAAGTTATAGGATAGCGATATGGATACACGCAGATGCCGGTAGTATCGCGTACACAAGGTATAAATGGGCACTGCATTGGCGAAGCTGTCATTTGTACTCAGGCGATTCATCTGAAAAGATGATTATGGCGGCACGACGGAAATTAACAGACTTTGAACGTGCAAATCCATTTCGGAAATCTTTAGAGAATTCCGAGATCAACAGTGTCAAGCGTGTGCTGAGAATACCAAATTTCAGGCATTATCGCTCACCTCGGACAACGCAGCGACCGACAGCCTTCGTTTAACGACCTAGAGCAGCAGCGTTTGCTTAGAGTTGTCAGTGCTAACAGACAAGCAACACCGCATGAAAGAACCGCAAAAATCATTGTGGGGCGTACGACGAAAATATCCGTTAGGACAGTACAGTGTAATCTGGCGTTAACAGGCTGTGGCACCAAACGACCGAAATTAGTGCCTTTGCTAACAGCACGATATCGTCTGTAATACCTCTCCTGGGCTCGTGGAGATGTCGGTTGAAGACCAGATGACTGGAAAGCCGTGGAACTGTCAGATGGCTCCGAATTTCAGTTGGTAAGAGCTGACGATAGCAACGGCCTTACCACAGTAGCTACACAAGTTCCCATCAGATCACCGAAGTTAAGCGCTGTTGGACGTGGCCTGCACTTCGATAGGTGCCCATCCAGACCGTCATGCGCTGTTGCCATTTTACGGGGTGCACTCAGCCTCGTGATGCCAATTGAGGAGCTACTAGACCGAATAGTAGCGGCTCCAGTCAAAGAAAACCATCATAACGACTGGGAGAGTGGTGTGCTAACCACATGCCCCTCCTATCTGCATCCTCAGCCGAGGATGATACGGCGGTCGGATGGTCCCGATGGGTCACTTGTTGCCTGAAGACGGAGTGCTTGTGTTTGTAAGAGCTGACGATAAGGTTCGAGTGTGTAGCAGACTCCACGATGCCATGGATCCAAGTCATCAACAAGGAAATTTGCAAGCTGATGGTGGCTCCATAATGATGTGGCTGTGTTTACATGGAATGGAGTGGCCTGGACACTCTGGTCCAATTGAACAGACCATTAACTGGAAATGGTTGTGTTCGGCTAGAGACCATTTGTAGCCATTCATGGACGTCATGTTCTCAGACAACGGTGTATTTTTTATTCTTGAAAACGTACGACGTCAGCGGCCACAACTGTTCGCTATTGGTTTGGAGAACATTCTCGACAATTTGAGCGAATGATTTGGCCATCCGGATAACCCGACATGAATCCCATCGAACATTTATGTGACGTAATCAAGAGGTCAGTTCGTGTATAACATCCTGCACCGACTACCTTCTGCAATTATGGACGGCTATAGAGGCAGCATGGCTCAGTATTTCTGCAGGGGACTTCCAACGATTTGCTGAGTCCATGCCACGTCAAGTTGCTGCACTTTGCTGGGAAAAATTAAGTCCAACACAATATTAGAAGGTACCCCATGACTTTTATAATCTCAATGTTTTGTACCATGGGATGGACTTAATGACCAACTTGGTCTCATAATCCTTGGTGGTAATGGGGCCTCACAAGACTCATCCGATCGATATGAGTTTCTTCCATTGCTCCGCAGTCTAGGTTTAATGGCTTGGGGACCACCGTTTTCCAATTATACACATTTTCATAACTGATGAGTAGTTTTGGAATTCCAGCACGCCCTGAAATTCACACCTTATGGAACTTCCTTCGTGTTGTTTTGGTGCTGACATGGTCCGCGAGTGCATCCTTCCATTCTGCAGTGACTTTTGCAGCTGTTGTCCTTTTAATTTTCTTCTAACGATCACTCAACACACACTATATTGAGCGTTGTTTCTTAATGGACGAGGTTTTTCCGCTTTCCCTGTATGCGGTGTAAATCTTCGATACTGTGGCTCTTGAAACGCCAAACACTTCAGCTACCTCGGTTACGCAAGCACGACCATATGAGCACCAACAATTTGCCAACAGTCGAATCTCCTATACGAGTATCCGATACAACGCACAGGCAACTACACAGAACAGTGTTCTCACAACGACTGGTATTTGCAACGTATTGAGGTCACCGCAAAGATATCGTTCGTGGTCAAACACATCAGAGATACCTGCAGGATTGGCCAATACCTGCATTTATGTTACAGCATGTATTTCTCTTGGTGTTTCCATGTTTTTTCCACCCATTGTAGCTACTGGTTGTGTCTAACATTACTGTAAATTTCATGTGGACCGCGCTATATAGAATGCCGAACGAAATTGCAAGTTTCAGTGATTCTTCAGATTTTCTTACCGGTCGACGAAATAAGCCATCAGTTAGATACATTGTGCTGCTGCAATCGTACCATTGGCACACACCGATTAATACTTCCGAAGTTAAATTTTTATCAGTTTGTTGGTTCAATTTTGGCCGTGGATCGTCGAGGGCGTAAGCTTGTTGTTATCAATAGCTTTCGAAATATTAGTAATCATAAAATCACATTACATGGTCTTGTTGATATCATATTCGTATAGCAACCCATAGATTTTCGCTCCATGTGAAAGATACTCCGTAAAAAATGTACCATGAACCTTGCCGTTGGTAGGGAGGCTTGCGTGCCTCAGCGATACAAATAGCCGTACCGTAGGAGTAACCACGACGGAGGGGTATCTGTTGAGAGGCCAGACAAACGTGTGGTTCCTGAAGAGGGGCACCAGCCTGTTCAGTAGTTGCAGGGGCAACAGTCTGTATGATTGACTGATGTGGCCTTGTCACACTAACCAAAACGGCCTTGCTGTGCTGGTACTTCGAACGGCTGAAAGCAAGGGGAGACTACAGCCGTAATTTTTCCCGAGGGCATGCAGCTTTACCGTATGGTTAAATGATGATGGCGTCCTCTTGGGTAAAATATTCCGGAGGTAGTCCCCCATTCGGATCTCCTGGCGGGGACTACTCAGAAGGACGTTGTTATCAGTAGAAAGAAAACTGGCGCTCTACGGATCGGAGCGTGGAATGTCAGATCCCTTAATCGGGCAGGTAGGTTAGAAAATTTAAGAAGGGAAATGGATAGGTTAAAGTTAGATATAGTGGGAATTAGTTACGTTCGGTGGCAGGAGGAACAAGACTTCCGGTCAGATGAATAAAGGGTTATAAACACAAAATCAAATAGGGGTAATGCAGGAGTAGGTTTAATAATGAATAGGAAAATAGGAATGCTGGTAAGCTACTACAAACAGCATGGTGAACGCATTATTGTGGCCAAGATAGATACGAAGCTCACGCCTACCACAGTATCTGCAAACTTGTACAGTTTATATGCCAACTAGCTCCGCAAATGACGAAGAGATTGATGAAATGTATGATGAGATAAAAGAACTTATTCAGAAAGTTAAGGAAGACGAAAATTTAGTAGTCACGGGTGACTGAAACTCGATAGTAGAAAAAGGAAGAGAAGGAAATGTAGTAAGTGAATATGGAATGGGGGTAAGGAATGAAAGAGGAAGCCGCCTTGTAGAATTTTGCACAGAGCATAACTTAATCATAGCTAACACTTGGTTCAAGAATAATAAAAGAAGGTGCTATACATGGAAGAAGCCTGGAGATACTGCAAGGTCTCAGATAGATTATATAATGGTAAGACAGAGATTCAGCAACCAAGTTTTAAATTGTAAGACGTTTCCAGGGGCAGATGTGGTCTCTGGCCACAATCTATTGGTTATGAACTGTAGATTAAAACTGAAGAAACTGCAAAAAGGTGGGAATTTGAGGAGATGGGACCTGGATAAACTGAAAGAACCAGAGGTTGTAGAGAGCTTCAGGGAGAGCATTAGGGAACGATTGACAGGAATGGGGGAAAGAAATACATTAGAAGAAGAATGGGTAGCTCTGAGGGATGAAATAGTGAAGGTAGCAGAGGACCAAGTAGGTAAAAAGACGAGGGCTAATCGAAATCCATGGGTAACAGAAGAGATAGTGAATTTAATTGATGAAAGGAGAAAATATAAAGATGCAGTAAATGAAACAGGCAAAAAGAAATGCAGACGTCTCAAAAATGTGATCGACAGTAAGTGAAAAATGGCTAAGAAGGGATGGCTAGAGGACAAATGTAAGGATGTAGAGGCACATATCACTAGGAGTAATATAGATACAGCCTACAGGGAAATTAAAGAGATCTTTGGAGAAAAAAGAACCACTTGCATGAATGTAAAGAGCTCAGGTGGAAGCCCAGTTCTAAGCAAAGAAGGGAAAGTAGAAAGGTGGAAGGAGTATATAGAGGGTGTATACAAGGGAGATGTTCTTGAGGACAATATTATAGAAATGGAAGAGAATATGGATGAAGATGGAATAGGACATATGATACTGAGTGAAGAGTTTGACAGAGCACTGAAAGACCTAAGTCGAAACAAGGCCCCTGGAGTAGACAACGTTCCATTAGAACTAATGACAGCCTTGGGAGAGCCAGGCCTAACAAAACTCTACCATCTAGTGAGCAAGATGTATGAGACAGGCGAAATACCCTCAGACGTCAAGAAGAATATAATAATTCCAATCCCAAAGAAAGCAGGTGTTGACAGATGTGAAAACTACCGAACTATCAGTTTAATAAGTCACGGCTGCAAAATACTAACTGGAAATCTTTACAGACGGATGGAAAAACTAGCAGAAGCCGACCTCGGGAAAGATCAGTTTGTATTCCGTAGAAACGTTGGAACACGTAAAGCAATACTGACCGTATGACTTATCTTATAAAATAGATTAAGGAAAGGCAAACCTACGTTTCTCGCATTTTTAGACTTAGAGAAAGCTTTTGACGATGTTGACTGAAATACTCTCTTTCAGATTCTAATGGTGGCAGGAGTAAAATACAGGGAGCGAAAGGCTATTTACAATTTGTACAGAAACCAGATGGCAGTTATAGAAGTCGTGGGGCATGAAAGGGAAGCAGTGGCTGGGAAGGGAGTGAGACAGGGCTGTAGCCTATCCCCGATGTTATTCAATCTGTATATTGAGCAAGCAGTAAAGGAAACAAAAGAAAAATTCGGATTAGGAATTAAAATCCATGGAGAAGAAATAAAAACTTTGAGGTTCGCCGATGACATTGTAATTCTGTCAGAGACAGCAAAGGACTTGGAAGAGCAGCTGAACGGAATGTACAGTGTCTTGAAAAGAGGATATAAGATGAACATCAACAGAAGCAAAACGAGGATAATGGAATGTAGTCGAATTAAATCAGGTGATGCTGCGGGAATTACATTAGGAATTGAAAGGCTTAAAGTAGTAAATGAGTTTTGCTATTTGTGGAGCAAAAAACCGATGATGTCGATGTAGAGAGGATATAAAACGTAGACTGGCAATGGCAAGGAAAGCGTTTCTGAAGAAGACAAATTTGTTAATGTCAAGTACAGATTTAAGTGTCAGTAAGTCGTTTCTGAAAGTATTTGTGTGGAGTGTACCCATGTATGGAAGTGAAACGTGGAAGATAAATAGTTTGGACAAGAAGAGAACAGAAGCTTTCGAAATGTGGTGCTACAGAAGAATGCTGCAGATTATATGGGTAGATCACATAACTAATGAAGAGGTATTGAATAGAATTGGAGAGAAGACAAATTTGTGGCACAACTTGACTAGAAGAAGGGATCGGTTACTAGGACATGTTCTGAGGCATCAAGGGATCACCAATTTAGTATTGGAGGCCAGCGTGGAGGGTAAAAATTGTAGAGGGAGGCCAAGAGATGAATAGACTAAGCATATTCAGAAGGACGTAGGTTGCAGTAGGTACTGGGAGACGAAGAAGCCTGCACAAGATAGAGTAGCATGGAGAGGTGCATCAAACCAGTCTCTGGACTGAAGACCACAACAACAACAACATCAGCATTTATTTGTAGAAAAGTCCGTAACGAATCCACTTATTATGAGTTCAGTTAAACTACGCCGTCTGACTGAATTTTTTAACCTACTACTAAATACTACTAAACAGGGTTCCTTCCTGAACACGACTCCCTTTTTACATTAATATTGTATGCAGCATTATTTAAGATATAGTCTTATTGTTGCTGGTATAAGCTTCGCGTTTGTAGCAAAGGTTGTCTCTGTCTTGTGATTCAGAACTTTCATTTGAAAACTGATTTTAACATTTATGCTATAATTCTGCACTTCAAAAGGGAAATAAAGCTAGCAGCTCCTGGCATCATGGTATGGAGAGCTGTTCGACATGTTAGGACAAATTTATGTCATATACTGTATGTTAACTGTAGTTGTAATTATTATGTTGCATGTATCGTACGCGGCCTGACCGAGAAGCGATGACAGTAGAGCCATCTCCAAAAATAACCTGGACTACAGAAGCTACTGGCGGTCTACACCCTGAATGCGAGAATATGGGGCCACTAAGGGATATAGTAATACCTTCCGCGGCTGATCGTCCACAGCACGAACAACCAGATCGAGGTGGCCCAACAGATTCTCAATTGGGTGAAAAACCGGGACTTTTGGCTGCCAGGGGAACAGGATAACCTCAAACTGGCGCTCCTCGAACCACGCACCTCAATTCGAGCTGTTCCGAGGTGCTACTCCAGGCAGGTGTAAAATGAATGTGCGCAACGGAAAATAATAAACGCTACAATATTGATTTGGCCCTGTCTGACTACACCCTGAAGCAGATCTTAGGATCTCTTCAGGCTCCTTTTTACATATAAATTACAATCTAAACATAAGTGAATGATGAAGGCAACTAATACTACTGAATGATAAACGTTGTTGTTCAATATATATTTACTGTAGATTAAAATCAACCCTTTAAGTACAGTTGTCTATTTTTCCTAACTAAAATTATTAATCAATTGCCCAAGTCTGCCCCTTATTATGACTGCACGGTCATATATCACTAACGCTAAATGACTGACATAATCGACGTTCCAAACACTAGAAGACACTACTTTCAAAGATGATCTATAGTGGTGTGGAACCCCAATGGAAATGAATTAATGTAATCACGGCTGTACAGCTTTATAGCCCTAATAAGCCGAAGCAATCTGCGATATCACCGTATATACTGAATCACGCAATCGAATCGAGAGAGCTAAGGTGCCATAAAATTGTGTAACATATTTCTCTTCTCAATTAACAGCCGAGTGTTTAAAGATGCAACTGTCACGGTGAACATAATTACAGTTGTAGATCAGGTGCGAGAAAGGTCTTACAGACTGTGAATTTGCGAACGAGGTAGTCATATGCAAACGTGACAAACTGTTTACGAAGTTCTGAAACGAGAATTTAGTGTGTGTAACGAGTACTAAACGTCCACATGTTAAACCTGTGGACTGTTATCAATAATTACGCCTATTCAGCCAATGATCTGTCAGAAGCCATTGCAGACGACTTTGCAACTTAACCGAGAAAATACTTCACCCGCGTACTTCGCCGTGGAAATATGACAAATGGAGTTGCTGTAATAACGTTATCTGTAACATCACGAGCCATTGCCATCGTCACAACACACCGCTACACCCTTCCAACAACGAACAGAGAAGATGCATTGCTCTGCATTTTCCCCGGTTAAAGGCTTACAGAATTTAGCAGCCCAGATTATAAAATGTTCGTTTCAGTATAAAACTACTTTCTTTCTTTTCTTGTCCTTAACTTTTGCTACCTAAATAAAACCGCTAGAAGTGTATTATTAACTTCCAATGTAGCTTTGTTGAGCCACCAGGAGCCAAAGAATTTTTCTTTTTCTCAATCCGTCTTCCGTTTAAATTCACACTGCTGCAGTTGGATGTTTTCTTTGTGCGCTTTTTGAGGGATGTGTTATAAACGTGTATGCAGCGTTACTTTCAAAGTAACTTGGAGTATTGTAATGTTTGACACTGACGCGGGCGTAAATCGTAGCGTCCGCCATTATTATCTGTAGACCGATAGAATTAAAGATGCTTGTTCGCTATTGGTGTAAGCTTCGTGGCGAGGGTAAATTGAATGTGACAGCTGTCAAACCATGCGGATTGCGTTAACATCGTACTTAGAGTCGTGTTACCACATTTTCACGAGTGATTACAGGGATAAGTGAATAGATGTATAGTCTAATCTTAGAGTGTTTACGGGTTCAGTAACAGAATTGTGAGTGGTTTACAAAATTTATTGACTAGATTGAATCATATTCTCCACATCCACACAATTCGGAAGTAAAACAAGTTCTTCTGGGGCGAAACAATCAGACAAAAATTCAGTTACGTTATTTCTAACAAAGCCTCGTACAAATACACGTTCTATACTTTCGCGAAATACACCCTTGTGAACCGTTTCCTCCACATATGTCAACTGTGTAGTGACAGGACAGTGTTATTTTTAAAAAAACGACAACAATAGTCCAGGTATAGATGCAGGTCTCTCAAGCAGAAAATCAAGAGCTAGAGAAAGGATATGATGATATCGAACCGGTATTTCAGTACGAAAAGGGAGATCAAAATCTAGTAGTCATGGGCGATTGAAAAGCGGTTGTAGAGGGAGGAGGAGAAGAAAGGGTTACAGGAAAATATGAGCGTGGTGGTAGGAATGGGAGAGGAAAAAACTAATTAAATTCTGCAATAAAGTAAAGGCGGGACAGACGCCGAACATTTTTTCAAATTAATTTTTATCAATATATAAACACTTAAATCGCAATAAAATTAGGCAAGATTGATGGTTTGAACATTGTATTTTTTCATAGATACCATCGCATTAGGAAAAAAAATATAACAAAGGAACATGCTTATGATGTACAAAGGACTGAAAATTTCAGTTAATTAGTAAGTGGCGGGCAAGATGCCGCAGAAGGGAGGGACAGATGGCCAATGGCAAAATACAGTGAAAATAACATCCACTTTGATATTTGTTTTTCAAGTTTATTTTTAAGTCGTCCACACAAATGACGCATTTCCTCATACAGAGTGCGTGATTCATCATGCCACCTACACCATCCTACACATTGAATCCAGTCAGAGGTAGACGTTGTTTCTTGATAAAGGCTCTCTACACATTCGTTCCCTTCGAAATTTAATTCATTGGAGGAACTACCGTGTTGGGAAATACCATCATCATCTTCTTCTGAAACTGAGTCTTCAAACAGACGCCTCTTTGGCGGTTTTTTCCCTCTGGTTTTGGGGATTCTATTTCTTTTAGCTGCAACATTTTGTGGGTAAGAGCTTTTCCTTTCTTGATTCTTTCGGTGATTTTCTTTCTTTTCGTTGCTATAAACACTTCTGATGTTATATTTGCCGCTGATTTCTCTGAGGCAGTATAGGAACAAGTGAAATTTTTTACAGCAATTTTGATGAGTGTCCATGAGGTGTCACTGAGACCAGCTGCCTAGATCAGTTGGTCGATGAGTAGCCAAATTTGTGCAAGGTTTGCAGGTAAAAGGGTGTTCTCTTCACATGATTGTTTCAGACCTTGATGTTGATAGTTCATCTGGAGTCAGATCATTAGAGACATCTGCAGTAGTTGGGAGTTCAGTATTATTAATGTCTGAAACAAAGGCATGGTTTGGAATTACTGCTTTGTCAAGCGGGATAATTCCAATAGTTCTAAATCTGGATACTCCAATCTGACAGTGGCAGCTCGAGTCCATGCTTTGAATAGCAACTCTTCAAATTGCTGCCTTGTAATTCTTCTGTTTTTGCTTGCATTACCTACAATCCATTAATGACAAGCCTCTTTAAACTAGGATTTCAGCGGCTTGAAATATGATGAGTCTACTGGCTGTAAAAAGTGTGTCGGGTGGCTAGGCAAACAAATTATCGACACTTCATTTTCAACAGCTATATCCAAAAGGGTGACACAATTCATATGAGAGGCTTGACCATCTAACAGAAGCAGAGCAGGGCCAGGCGCGTTTCTAGGAAGGAAATGGTTTTTGAACCAATAAATGAAAACATCACTGTTTATATAAGCGGATTCTCTCCTCATAACACCAACTGATCCTGGAGGTATGTTGTCTTCAGCCTTTTGTTTTTTATTCACTCCTTTGTAAATGCTGTAAGGTGGTAAGAAATTTCCCTCGCCAATACAGCATGCAACAGCTGTTATTGTCTCTCCTCTTTCCGCAGAAATAATGACATGGACACCTCTGCTTCCTTTTGCCGCAACAACCTTCCCATACCCATTGTTTAACTTTAGACCAGTTTTGTCTACGTTGCAGAAACTACCTGGTTTATCCAAAAGCCCATTTTTGGTCAACGTTTGTGTTAACAGATCAAAGTAAGAATTGACTTCGTCTCTGTTCATTCCAGTCGCTCTGGCTACAGCCTTGCGCTTTTCTGATGCTTAAGTCCTCATTGCGTTCTAAAAATGAGAGAAACCAATCTTCCCTACAAATTTCTTTTCCTTGTTGAATTTGTTTTTCAGTCCCATCTGATCAGCTAAATTGAAAGCTATTTGCCTGACGTCTGACGGTTTGGGAACAAAGCCGTATGATTGCAATTTCTTTATATGGGCAACTAATTTCCTTTCTGCATCTTCACCCAAGTATGATGATGTTCCACATCCTGCTTTCTTGAAATTGTACGTATCAGGTCTTCTCCTTAATGTTTGCTCTGCTATATTTTTCATTCGAGCTGATTTCCTTTTAGCATAACCTTCCTCTTGACTAGTTTCACTGCCTCTAACAGATTTTCTGCAGTCCATTTTCCCCTGTCTGTTGTCCTAACACGTTTTCTCGGCATTTTTCTGTAAAACATAAACGTATGAACTCCTGTTAGCATTGCAAGCACTGCGGCGTCTTCCCACAGTAATGCTGCGTAATCTGTCCGTTTTCGTAAGGACTGATGCCGCACCCCCATTTTGACCAAAGATGTCATCGGAAGAAGCCAATACTCAATCGACATAACCTGCAATTTTTCTGCTGCACAATCTAAATACAAGTTGTAAGCTACTAGGTGCGTATCCGTGACTTACCTTCGTCTCGAAATGCTATTTTCTTAAATTTCTCCCCTATTTTCTGCTCCTGAAGTACAAAAACTTGGGAGCAAACTGAGCTCAGCAGCAGTTACAACAACAATGAGCGTCGCACGCGCAACAATGTCTACTGAAGAATTTCTTGGAAGTGCGGCGCCTGTCCTCCCGCGTCATCTGCCCCACATTTACCTAACATTTCAGCTATTAATAGCGAATACTCTGTTCAAGAATCACAAGAGCAGGAGTTTCACTTGAAGAAGGTCGGGAGAAACGGAAAGATTTCAGTTAGATTACATCATTGTCAGAAACAGTTTTTGAAATCAGATATTGGACTATAGGGTGGGCCTAGAAGCAGGTATAGACTCACGCATCAATATAGCATTTATGAAGAGCAGGCTTAAATTTAAGAGGCAAGTGGGGATGAATCAATAAAAAAAGAAGTGGGATACTAAAGTACTAAGGAATAAAGAGATCACAGAAGTTGAAAAGAAAAACAGATTGCAAATACCGATTTTATATAGCCTCGCGAAACTGGCATGATTCGAAATGAATGCAGCTACAGCTTTCAAATGAATGATTATCTCGAGTTCTCTCGAGACCTGCCCTGCATTCCTATTCACAACTAATCCTACTTCCATTACACCATTTTCTGCTGCTTTTGAGGCCACCCTGTGCTCGTCTGACCAGAAATCATTGTCTTCTATCCGTTCCACTTCACTTACTACCACTATATTTAAACTGTGTCTTACCCTTGCCATTTTCACATATTCTAGCGTGCTTACCAAGTTCAGACTTTGCACATTCCACGCCCCAACTCGTATAACGTAATCCTACCGCTGGTTAGTCATTCTTTTTCCCGTGGTCACCTCCCTTTTCACTTTACCGAGTACAGGCCACATGTTCCGTGGATACACATCATGCGTCTTTAATGCAAAGGTTACTATTGCCTTCTGCATCCTCTTGCCGTTAATCATTCCTGATTCTTCTGCCTTTAGGGGAAGTTTCCGATCCCAAAGGGAAGAGAGCACCTTGAACGACTGTCCCCACCTCCGCTCCTCTCTTTGACCAAGCTTTTGGCAGAACAAGGGTGATTTCTTATGTCTGGAGACTTCGTACTCCGTCAACGACGATTTTTATTCAGAATTTAAGCAAATCTGAGCAAATTTAAGCGTTACGTTTTGATTACTAGGCGATGAGGTTACTCCCGTTTTTGTTTTTAAAACTCTACCTCCGTCATTTGTTACCGCAAGATTTTCCCTATCGTAAAAAAATGAACCATCCCTCTTCAGGCGTTACCCCGAATTACTCTCAAACGTGTTTCCAAGGCAATAGGTCCCACGGCACTATAATTTGGTAATTACATAATTTCTAATTATTAAATGTCTAAAAACGATAATCCTGTTGCTGTTGTTGTTGTCTTCAGTCCTGAGACTGGTTTGATGCAGCTCTCCATGCTATTCTATCCTGTGCAAGATTCTTCATCTCCCAGTACCTACTGTAGCCTACATCTTTCTGAATCTGCTTAGTGTATTCACCTCTTGGCCTCCCTCCACGCTGCCCTCCAGTACTAAATTGGTGATACCTCGATGCGTCAGAACATGTCCTACCAACCGATCCCTTCTTCTAGTCAAGCTGTGCCACAAACTCCTCCTCTCCCCAACCCTGTTCAATACCTCCTCATTAGTTATGTGATCCACCCATCTAATCTTCAGCATTCTTCTGTAGCATCACATTTCGAAAGCTTCTATTCTCTTCTTGTCCAAACTATTTATCGTCCATGTTTCTCTTCCATACATGGCTACAGTCCATACAAATACTTTCAGAAATGACTTCCTGACACTTAAATCTATACTCGATGCTAACAAATTTCTCTTCTTCAGAAACGCTTTCCTTGCCATTGCCAGTCTACGTTTTATATCCTCTCTACTTCGACCATCATCAGTTATTTTGCTCCCCAAATAGCAAAACTCCTAATCTAATTGCTTCAGCATCACCCGACTTAATTCGACTACACTCCATTATTACATTACATTGATAATCCTATCAAACTTAATAAATAACATTTGTGTATACTTGCGCTACTTCAGCTTACGCAATCTTTCTTCTAGAAATGGTGCAACAGGATTTTTCTTCTAAATCGCCAATGATGCCATGCAACAATATTTACAACAGACTCATTCTGCTTTGCTAATATCTTCCTCAGTGCTTGCCAATAAGGACTTTGTGACTTAAATGTGCTGCTGAATGGAACGTCAAACGGAGCCTGCAGCACCAAAACAATGGGGGGTTAGCGAAAAGAGTACGTAAATAACTAGCTGTGTGTTCTTCGGTGCTGTGGTGTTTTGTAGGCATCACAAGTAATCAAGCTCCACTTTCTCAACTGTCGTTCATGTAAGTACACGAGATTTTGCGTGGGAAAAGTAATAGTCATCCGGACGGAGGTGTGACGTAGAGATCTGTGTTAGTCGGCTAACATCGGACGACGAAACACATATGAGGCGATGTGCATTGGTATCCATGAAGCGACAATCAGGGCAAAGGGGGACTCTATGAACCCAATAGTGTGTTTCCGCTCATGTTGTTTTATTGGTGAATTGAGAGCAGCTTGCGAGCACAGTGGTGGACCGAAGTGGTGGTGTATCGTTTACGACACTTGTGACCAATGAACAGCTGGGTTCTTTGTTTCTACCACGTTACGCGGAACCACCCGCTGAACGGTGGTGTAAAAATCTTTTTCCCTCGACGGCCGCATTGCGGGGAGATTCGAGATCACATAGCTGTATTCGAGAATGGCTGTCGATACATAGGAGAGCTGTGTCGCGACATGCGTTATGTGAGAGACAGGCATCAGAACCTCTTATTTCTTTTTTCTTTCTTTCTTTCTTTCTTTTTGAGTCATCAGTCTTCTGACTGGTTTGATGCGGCCCGCCACGAATTCACCTCGTGAGCCAACTTTTTCATCTCAGGGTAGCACTTGCAACCTACCTCCTCGGTTATTTGCTGGATTTATTCCAATCTCTGTCTTCCTCTACAGCTTTTGCCCTCTAGAGCTCACTCTAGTATCATGGAAGTCATTCCCTGATTTCTTAACAGATGTCCTGTCGTTCTGCCCCTTCTTCGTATCAGTGTTTTCCACGTATTGGTTTCCTCTCCTATTCGGCGTAGAACCTTCTCATTCCTTGCCTTATCAGTCCACCTAATTTTCGACGTTCCTCTGTAGCACCACATCTCAAATGCTTCAGTTCTCTTTTGTTCCGGTTTTCCCATACTCCATGTTTCACTACCGTACAATGCTGTGCTCCAACTTACGTTCTTAGAAATTTGTTCCTCAAATTAAGACCTATGTTTGATACTAGTAGACTTCTCATGGCCGGAAATGCCCCTTTTGCCAATGCTAGTCTGCCTTTGATGTCCTCCTTGCTCCGTCCATCACTGGTTATTTTGCTGCCTAGGTAGCAGAATTCCTTAACTTCATCTACTTCGTGACCACCAGACTTGATGTTAAGTTTCTCGCTGTTCGCATTTCTGCTACTTCTCATTACTTTCGTCTTTCTCCGAAGTAACCTCAATCCTTATTCTCTACTCATTATATTGTTCATTCCATTCAGCAGATCATATAGTTTTTCTTCACTTAAAATCAGGGTAGCAATGTCATCAGCGAATCGTATCATTGATACCTTTTTACCTCGAATATTAAATCCACTCCTGAAACTTTCTTTTATTTCCATCAATGCTTCTTGGATTTACGGATCGAACAGTATGGGCTAAAGACTACATCCCTGTCTTACACCGTTTTTAATCCTGGCACTTAGTCCTTATTATTCCCACTTGGTTCTTGTGCATCTTGCACTTTAAGCTTCTCTCCCTATAGCTTACCCCTATTTTTTCAGAATTTCGAACATCTTGCAACAATTTTACACTGTCGAACGCGTTTTCCAGGTCGACAGATCCTATGAATGTATGTTGATCTTTTTTTAGTCTTGCCCCCGTCATCAACCGCAACGTCATAATTGCCTCTCTGCTGCCTTTATCTTTCCTAAAGCCAAACTGATCGTCATCTAACACATCCCGTATTTTCTTTTTTGTTCTTCTGTATATTATTCTTGACAGCATCTTGGATGCATGAGCTGTTAAGCTGGTTTTGCGATAATCCTGGGACTTGTCACCTCTTGCAGTCCTCGGAATTGAGTGGATTAAGTCGTTTCTGAAAGTATTTGTATGGAGTGTAACCATGTATGGAAGTGAAACATGGACGATAAATAGTTTGGACAAGAAGAGAATAGAAGCTTTCGAAACGTGGTGCTACAGACGAATGCTGAAGATTGGATGGGTAGATCACATAACTAATGGTGAAGTATTGAACAGAATTGGGGAGAGGAGGAGTTTGTGGTAAAACTTGACAAAAAGAAGGGACCGATTGGTAGGACATGTTCTGAGGCATCAAGGGATTACGAATTTAGCATTGGAGGGCAGCGTGGAGGGTGAGAATCATAGAGGGAGACCAAGAGATGAATACACTAAGCAGATTCAGAGGGATGTAGGTTGCAGTAAGTACTGGGAGATGCAGAAGCTTGCACAGGATAGTGTACCATGGAGAGATGCATCAAACCAGTCTCAGGACTGAAGACCACAACAACAACAACAACAATATATTTTTGCGAAAGTCAGGTGGTATGTCGCCAGACCCACACATTCTACACACCAAAGTGAGTTCTCGAAAAAATGGTTCAAATGGCTCTGAACACTATGGGAATTAACATCTGAGGTCATCAGTCCCCTATAACTTAGAACTACTTAAACCTAACTAACCTAACCGTAGCGGTCGCGCGGTTCCAGACTGAAGCGCCTAGAACCGCTCGGCCACAATGGCCGGCGTGAATAGTCGTTTTGTTTCCAATTCACCCAATAATTTTAGAAATGACGTATAATGCAATGTTATCCATCCCTTCTGCCTTATTTACTCTTAAGTCCCCCAAAGCTCTCTTAAATTCTGATTCTAATGCTGGATCCCCTATTTTTTTTTCTAAATCGACTTCTGTTTCTTCTTCTATCTCATCAGACAAATCTTTCCCCAACACAGAGGCCTTCAATGTACTCTTTCCACCTATTCGCTCTCTCCTCTGCATTTAACAGTGGAATTCCTGTTACGCTCTTAATGTTACCGCCCTAGCTTTTAACTCCACCGATGGTTGTTTTGACTTTCCTGTGTGCTGAATCCATCCTTCCCGAGAGTCATTTCTTTTTAGATTTCTTCACAATTTTCATGCAGTCATTTCGTCTTAGCTTCCCTGCTCTTCCTATTTATTTCATTCCTTAGCGACTTTTATTTCTGTATTCCTGACCGTCACTGAACAATTTTATACTTTTTTCTTTTAAGACACCACATAGAAACTAACTAATATATCAGAAGGGTTCATTTTCAATAATTTCAATTTACTAAGGAAATCATCGGAGTGTCTTTATTCACAAAGGTTCCCATTGCAGAATCTCTACAACTTATTAAAAGAAGTTTTGACAAAGAGATTTCAGCTTTATTCAGACATGTTCTGACCTCTACATACTTTTTATTTAACTACGAGTTTTCTGAACAGACGGACGGAGTGGCCATGGGTAGTCCCTTATCCCCTCTGGTGGGCAATTTGTTTATGGAAGACTTCGATGAGAAGGCGCTGGAATCTGCGGTATTCTGGAGGTATGTTGATGATACCTTTGTAGTTTGGCCCCATGGTGAAGATAACTTGCAAAACTTCTTAAGACATCTGAACTCCCTCCACGATCAAATAAAGTTCACAATGGAAATTGAAAAGGAGGGATGCCTTCCATTCTTGAATGTTCTGGTTCGGCGTAGAGATGGTGGCACTTTGGGACATGAAGTTTATCGAAAGCCGACACACATGGATTTGTATTTACGTGCAAATAGCTGCCACCATCCTGCCCAGACGATGAGTGGCCTCCGAACTTTGACCCATAGAGCGCAGATTATTTCTGACGAAGGCAGTCTGCAAAATGAATTTTCCCACTTACAAAGAGTGTTTGAAGGCAATGGGTACTCCCCACAGCAAACACAGAAGTCACTGAAAATGAAACCGAAAGAAACCACAAAGAAAGCAGAAGAAGATGAGAAACCTATAAATCGATGGCCTTCCTGTCATATGTGGGTAGCCTCTCATCAAAAATAGGACGGATTCTCAGCAGACACAAAGTAAAAGTGATTTTTCGTCCTCCACCCAAGACAGCTGCACTCGTGGGTTCCGTCAGAAATGATTTGCTGCTCCGAATATCTGGAGTTTACAAAATTCCATATGAATGTGGCCTTTCTTGCATTGGACAAACAACGCGTACTGTCCAAGAAAGATGTTCAGAACACCGGAGCTACACACGACTTTTAGAACCTAACAAGTCGGCAGTGGCAGAACACTGTATTGACACTGGTCACAGTATGTTGTATGACAACGTCGAAATTTTGGCAACTACATCATCTGCATAAAAAGTTCTCGGTTTACTTGCTGTAAACCAAGAACTTTTTATGCAAGGACTCCGTCGCGAAAGACTTCGTAGTCTAACTATATCATCTTTTTGGGACTCTATATTTAAGGAGGCAATTGAAATTTGCTTGACGTCGAATTTAATTAATAGAGATAGTGGTTTCAACCTTGATAAACCATGGAATCCGGCACTTGCTGTAATAAACTCACAAAGGTGCCGTCACAGTGCAGCTCACAATGATATATCGACATGCCAACACAGATCGACTGCGGAGTCACAGATGTACTCGCACATTGTGCACGTATCCGCCGCCAACCAACGTCTCTGGCGCATTTGCATCTGTGGCCGCATGCGCAGTTGCACGGTACACGAGTATAAAGGGACGCAGCGAGCACTGGAGCGGCAGTCTTGCGGCTCACTCTGAAGATGGCTGAATGTTATACGGCCGAAATATTAGAAGAAGAAGAAGAAGAAGGAGAATTCTTGCGGCTGCACACCCGAAGCTTAATGGAGCAGTCTTTGCGCCGCCAAAACCTGAAGATTCGTATTTTAAATATTTGTCCTGTGAATAGGGAATACCCGAAAACTGCCTGAAGTCTGACTTATGACCGCCGTTAGGGGAGGATCTGTGCCACGTGACTTACTTTTGATGCCACGCAGAGGTTCAAATATTCCACAAATTGCAGCTGTTTCAAGCCCCAGAGGAGGTTCTGACGCACCATCAAGCGTACCATTGTACTAATCGTCAATCGTTTGCCGCAGCTGCTCTACGCACATCCTTCGGAAACATGATACCCAAATATCTCAGTTCAGTAACTGCCAGTAGGGGGCGATAAAGCCCGGCCCGAGACTGCACACTATATCCAGTGCTGCTCATTTGTTAATAGAACCCTGCCCGCAGGCTCGATTCAGTTTAGTACACTGAGGAATTCATCAGTGGAACGAACTAGCACATACACCCTGTATCAGAAGGTGATGTCTTTCAGGGTAATGCCAGAAAGCTTGAAGTTGAGGCCTCCAAATAGCAGGTCGAGTGCAGCATCATAAGGGTAAGTAGAAGCAGAACCCTGTTAACGGGTTTTGGGACCACTGTCCGTCCGTTTCTCGTACTGTCCATCACATGTAGAAGGAAGTTATAGTGCACCACTCTATAGAACTGCTCGAAATCGACTGAGACGTTTGCTGGTTTCAGGTAGCGCGCAGAGGCGTTCGCTATTAAGTCCCTGCAGTCGACAGAGGCCATTTGTATGTCGACATGACCCCACCCGCTCACCCCCGCCTCACCCCCCCCCCCCCCACCCGCCCCGTGACGGCTTATTCTGGGGCGAGATTCTTCGACAATGTGCCCTTCCAAAAGCCAGGTGAATATTTTGTAATCGGCATATAACACTAACTGGGCGATAGTCATTGACAATGTAAGACCTTGTGGTACGTATGTGCAATCTCGTCGGCTCACCAAATGACTGGTAAGATGTGTGTGTGTGTGTGTGTGTGTGTGTGTGCAGAGCTGTTACCGTGTACCCTTCCCCAGGTGTTGTGGAAGTGAAGATGGTGTATTACTATACCCTGTCTCAGAAAAGGCATATAGTGTGGGATTTGGTCCTCGGGATGAAGGATGCAATTAAAATCTCTATCGAAGATGCTGTGTACGAACGTCCTAGGGAAAGGATGGCGATGTCTGAGGAGTAGAACCTGGCCCAGCCATTCGTTCGGTGGTGCCTGAAAATATGTAAACATTAATGAATCAGCTGATGAAATCTTCTCGGGCCTCCATCAGAGAAGCTGCGTCGAAAATCCGCGGCGTTTCGATGAGTGCCATTCTCATCAACTTCGACGACGTTTCCATGGGTCGTTTGGCGAAGATGATGAGAATGACAATCATCAAAACGTCACGAATTTTCGAAGCAGCTACCCCGATGGAAGCCCAATAAGATTTCATCAGCAGTATACACTGGGAAAGCCAACATTCACATATTAATGCATCAGCTATCGAGTGCCGTGACCACGAATCTTTGAGTGGAGGTGGCATACATGATGTCAGTGGCTCTGATAAGAATCTCGAACTAAAATTGCCACAACGTTGTCCGTGGGACTACCAGCCATCATATACGTTGTGCAACCAAAAAAGTCCGAGAGTACGTTTGTTCATACTTCTTACAGGAATGTGAACTCGACTCCTGTGGCTTGTATTGTTTCTCTCAGGAGTTGGAACTTGGCAGGGGAGCCAACCATCTTAATATTCATTGTGGGCAACCGGTACGCCTGGCAGTGCGATATTTATGCTGGGTTAACCTTGGTGATGATGGAGACAAATGGACGTCGCTAGTGATGTCATAAACTATCAACCGCGGTCCCCCCACTGCTGTCCAGACTGGATGGTTTGGTGGCACTTCAGTAGACCCTGTATCAGGCAACTGTCTCTACATCCTTGGCCCAAGATGCGGGCCTGGAAGTCTCTTCATGTTCTGTAACGTCGTAGTGCTTGATAGGAAGAGGTCTGGATGAATGCAGTCTGCCCCACCATCCAATCTATTTGGGCGGAGTCGGTGACAATGATGTAAGCCTCGTGGTCGGCATCCTGTGGGATCAGTCCTCCATCCTCTGGCGAACGAGAGTTACCTTATTGCAACACGGGTCTGCGACGTCGCTTTCGGCATTTTGGTGACACTGTTTTCGTGCTAGGAATTCCGTGTCAGTCGATGGCATTGACTAGGACCTCGCTGGCACAAAAGCTTCAGTTGGTATGATAAGTGAATCGATTGCCATCATGCTGTCGGTGGTGCCTGCAGTGTCGTTGGTATCGATGGCATTGTACAGTGTGCTGTGCAGGCTGATTGATGGGCTAGGCGTCGGTCTACGGGGGGGTTATTCCAGTACAGCGACGTCGATCTATCGTATCTGGACAGGCGTTATGAGCCCCACTGTTTAAGTCACTGGGAGGAAGCTATGATATCAGTGATCCGATGCTGAATGTTCTCGGAACGTAGATGACCTCCTTTCCGCATCCGCAACACATCTAAGGCTGTCCGTCATAAATATGGTCAGTCAGCCTCCTATCTGGAGGTTGATTGTACCTATCGACGTGTACTGGGCATACTCTGTTGAGGAATGGATACGTCTTAAATCAGGTCCAGTTTTCTCCCATTTGCTCTTGAACCGTGTCATAGGAGCCGAGCACTGCCACGACATCTACCACATTGATTTTGAAGGGAAGTTAGAACATGCTGTCCCAGCGCAACGTTTCCCTCTGCGTCTCAGAGTCCATGCTTCATCTCTCGAAGAATCTCGTCGCATGCAACGCCGTTAATAAGTTTCACGTAGACCGTATTACTTATGATCGAGAAGTGGATTCCGACGATGTCGGGAGTTGAGATCTTGGCCTCTTCCTTTAAAAAGTGCTCGTCATCGAGTGCTTTAGGTCTAACAAAGTCATTTCGAAATGCGAATTCAATGTTAGTTTTCTGTATTGATTCGCCAAAATGCTGTCGCGCTACGGCGTCACGTTGGCATCGGTTTATATGGAGCAGACAGGGCTAGTGTGCTCAGGAGGACACACACAGCACGTTCGCTCTTCTCAGCTGCTAGGGGTACACATAATGGACAGCAAAGTTGTGTTTTCTTTTCATCAACCATTCTTCTCAGTGAAACTGCAGCGACACAATGGATCTCGGATATATCGAATGTTAACGATGATTGTTTACAACGTACCACAGTGGTGTGGAGGAAATCGAGACGAGCAAATCGGTATCAGAAACTCGTGATCTTTCAAGTCGGGACACTACCAGAAAATGTCCAGTAAAACCCATCTAAACTATAGGGCATGCGCATCGCCCAAAATTTTAAGAGTATTCTTTCGCTCTCTGCGCCAAAGTGTATTGGGCCTGGGGAAAAATGAATAGGATCGTCTTTGCAGGAAATTTAATATAGTTTCAGTCTGAACTGGGACACGTTTTCGCTGGAGCCCGCGGTTTTCAAATTATTCAAGGAAAACGTACAAAACTGAATGTGAAATGGACTCCCATCCCAGCCCTCAGCCCCCATTTTTAGTATGTTACTCACGGTACTTCCTCCTACTACGGTACACAAATTTTCAACCACACCAAATAGTTCCTATGTTCGATCTTCCTTTGTATTGATCAACTGGATTACTTATAGGCCACTGGTTAGTCATGCACTTATCAACTGTTAAATTGACGTCTGTATAAATAAATTTAACATCACAGTTTTGCGAATTTTTACAGTATAAGATTAACAATTACATCCTTTTGTTTATCTGGGCTTCTTATACGAAACTACTGTGTTGGGTTTAGATCGATTTGTAAACTTTTACAAAAGGCATTTCCCTTTCATTACATTCTCTTGAAAGTTTAAATTAGTGTACGCTTTCCTTGAATTACTCTAACCTCAGCATCTAACAAAAATCAATATTTTGACTGAGGCGGATGTTACTCTAATAATTAAGCTTGCAGAAGGTAAGAAAATGTCGTCTGGTGCAAGCAACACACGGTATGACATAGCGTTGGTGTACACCTTTTTGGACATCAGAAACAATAGTACCAGATGTGCCATCAAATAGAAAACCGCAATTAACGGTTGAGGGTACGGAATTAAAGGGAATGTCTCTGCCGGCCGCTGTGGCCGAGCGGTTCTAGGCACTTCAGTCCGGAACCGCACGGCTGCTACGGTCGAAGGTTCGAATCTTGCCTCTGGCATGTATGTGTGTGATGTCCTTTGGTTAGGTTTAAGTAGTTCTAAGTCTAAGGGACTGATGACCTCAGATGTTAAGTCCCATAGTGCTTAGAGCCATTTGAACCATTTTGGAATGTCTTTTGCTGAGGTCAGAACGAATCTATCTGCTACCAAGGCACTGATCAAATGAAAGCGTGATCGTTAAACTGTTTTGAATCCATTTGGACTCGAGATTACTTTGAACTAACTTTTGAAAACTCGGAGAGCCTGAAGCGCATTTTTTCATCTCTGAGGACGCGCGACAGACGTAGTACATTTCGCAGGAAATAGGTTTTTTAAGGCGCGTGTAGTTATTTAATACAAGTGAATTTAAAATTTTGTAGGTCTGTTAAGTACTCGGAGAAATTTGTCGTTAACAGTTCGGATTATACTATATTATATTAAACTGAACAAACCATAGTGTTTTTGTATCAACTCTTGTATTTTACAGTGAAGTAGTGAAAGGGTACAGCCCGACATTGAAAATAGGTACAACATTCTGCGTTATTCTTGTCAGAACATTTTTTTTTTGTAGTAATAACTCAATCTCGCTTAATACACCGAAGCCGGATACCAGTGTAGGAAAGAAGGAGAATTTATATACTTAATTGATCACATGTGCACTCCCACAAAATACATCCCTACATCCAATTTGGTGAGATCTGTGAAATGAATGAATGTATGGTCGTCTGCTAACCGCAGATAGTGGATGTGAAATAAATGATCATCTCTGAGACAGTCCTTTCGTCACCTTTGGTGGAACCAAAAGATGAAATTTACCTGAGCTTTGAGCGCCTGAAATGTGACTGACCAATACGGTAGCATGGTGCTCCCCCACTTTAGCGGAGGTGCGAGATGACCTGAAGAACAGTCATGTTTCAGCACTCTGGCGCTGGATCTTGTGTTGGTAATACCTGTCTTAGGTGTGCTCCGTAAAGACAAAAGAGTGGAGAGAATGGTATGTATGTGAAATACTTAAGAGTAGTTTGGACTAATTATTTCTCTATTTCAGGAACTTTTGGGGGGAGAATTAAATGTCAGGCAGGTAATACACTCCTGAAAATTGAAATAAGAACACCGTGAATTCATTGTCCCAGGAAGGGGAAACTTTATTGACACATTCCTGGGGTCAGATACATCACATGATCACACTGACAGAACCACAGGCACATAGGCACAGGCAACAGAGCATGCACAATGTCGGCACTAGTACAGTGTATATCCACCTTTCGCAGCAATGCAGGCTGCTATTCTCCCATGGAGATGATCGTAGAGATGTTGGATGTAGTCCTGTAGAACGGCTTGCCGTGCCATTTCCACCTGGCGCCTCAGTTGGACCAGCGTTCGTGCTGGACGTGCAGACCGCGTGAGACGACGCTTCATCCAGTCCCAAACATGCTCAATGGGGGACAGATCCGGAGATCTTGCTGGCCAGGGTAGTTGACTTACACCTTCTAGAGCACGTTGGGTGGCACGGGATACATGCAGACGTGCATTGTCCTGTTGGAACAGCAAGTTCCCTTGCCGGTCTAGGAATGGTAGAACGATGGGTTCAATGACGGTTTGGATGTACCGTGCACTATTCAGTGTCCCCTCGACGATCACCAGTGGTGTACGGCCAGTGTAGGAGATCGCTCCCCTCACCATGATGCCGGGTGTTGGCCCTGTGTGCCTCGGTCGTATGCAGTCCTGATTGTGGCGCTCACCTGCACGGCGCCAAACACGCATACGACCATCATTGGCACCAAGGCAGAAGCGACTCTCATCGCTGAAGACGACACGTCTCCATTCGTCCCTCCATTCACGCCTGTCGCGACACCACTGGAGGCGGGCTGCACGATGTTGGCGCGTGAGCGGAAGACGGCCTAACGGTGTGCGGGACCGTAGCCCAGCTTCATGGAGACGGTTGCGAATGGTCCTCGCCGATACCCCAGGAGCAACAGTGTCCCTAATTTGCTGGGAAGTGGTGGTGCGGTCCCCTACGGCACTGCGTAGGATCCTACGGTCTTGGCGTGCATCCGTGCGTCGCTGCGGTCCGGTCCCAGGTCGACGGGCACGTGCACCTTCCGCCGACCACTGGCGACAACATCTATGTACTGTGGAGACCTCACGCCCGCCGTGTTGAGCAATTCGGCGGTACGTCCACCCGGCCTCCCGCATGCCCACTATACGCCCTCGCTCAAAGTCTGTCAACTGCACATACGGTTCACGTCCACGCTGTCGCGGCATGCTACCAGTGTTAAAGACTGCGATGGAGCTCCGTATGCCACGGCAAATTGGCTGACACTGACGGCGGCGGTGCACAAATGCTGCGCAGCTAGCGCCATTCGACGGCCAACACCGCGGTTCCTGGTGTGTCCGCTGTGCCGTGCGTGTGATCATTGCTTGTACAGCCCTCTCGCAGTGTCCGGAGCAAGTATGGTGGGTCTGACACACCGGTGTCAATGTGTTCTTTTTTCCATTTCCAAGAGTGTATTAAGGGGATCGTAGTAATCTTCGGAAGTGACCAACGGTCACAATGAAACCACGTGTAGCAATAAGTTGAAATACTTGCGAGTGCTAGTACTTAGTTGAAATACTTCCGAGTGCTAAAGTTAAGCTGAATTATTGGCCTCTGTACTATAAGTTGGAAATATTTAAGAGATGACGTGAGCAGGACCTGAAATTAGAGACGAGCACTTCCACGTGGTGAGTACTGTGTGAGTCTCAATCTGTGAATGAGACAAAGGATAAAGAGAAGTACTCGTCCAAGGTATCAGTTGAGGACTCGCGTGTGTGAAGAATATGATCTTAATATTACTTTGCGTGTTATGTTTCCGTGTGACACTAGATTCAAACTCTAATACTCTGAGAGAGAAGCTAGGTGAGTCAGCCGTCTATCCAGCAACGCCACTTGGCTTGCATTGCACAGGAAGACGTGCATATATCCTCCAGAGTTCGTAGTAGGAAAGAAAAGTTACGAAGTGGGGCAGAGTCGTGTGAAACTGGGATGAATACTAATTGAAGTGGGGAAGCTGAAAGTGAAGTGTTTCTAACGTTGTGACTATTCTTTGTGATCGTATTCTATGTTGCCAGTGTGATCTATTTCACGTAATTTAATTATGTGTGGTTTGCATGGGTGAGTAGCAAAATAGGTTCAGAGGCAGTGGGTTATGCATGTTCCTTTTTGTACCGCTCGGTCTGGAGGAAATTTTCGTGATGATGGGTGTGAGAGTCGAAGTGTGACATATAGCAAAAGATCCACCATCCTATCCAGAAAGTGCACTGTAGCGTTAGATAATTACGAGACCATAAGACAGAGAATCACCAATGTAAAGCCATGCCCACTGGGCGGAGTTTCTCATGTGTAATTGTTGTAGAAAATGTAATGGTGTGTTTATGTTGTCTTTGAATCATAATAGAATATATCGGAATAAAAATGATAGGGAAAAGAAAAAGATTGGTGGCTTTGTTCTTCGAATAGTGTGTAGTCATGATATCCAGAATTTATAATGTGTTTGCCTTTCATATTCAGTGCGATGGCCACTTGCTGATCAAAGCCGTTGGGTAAGAAACAAAATGTGGCATTGCCAGTGCGTAGTGAACAATCAGAGTTGTGTAAATTACTAATAATCAAATTTGCTTTATCCGTTTCCGTTGCGTAATATTCAAACAGGAGAATTATTTGCAGCTTAATTGTGAGTACTAGAGCTCATAATCAGTCATTGATTTTACTCGATAAATAAGAATAAATCCACTCGCTTGGCAGACCACTCATCTTGCACGCCTGACTGCTTGATGCCATAGTATGAGCAAGGCATGTGGGTGCCTCTCAGTAGAAGCTGTTGCTTCTCTTGCTATCTTGTTTAATAACTGTGCTGTCCTTGGCGCAGGCAGAGTGGATACTGAAGAAAATAAATAATTTAACGGGTTAATCCCTATAAGCTTATTCCAACGACCTAGCCTATTCTGGACCACTACGCATCAGGATGGGTAAGATAAATGGTGAGGGGGGGAAGGCATATTTACGTCAGCGCGTACAGTCAATGAGTGACAGTATTGACAGGTATTTATTCAAGGAGCCTTAGACAGTACACCTGCCGTCCTCACAGCCGTGGGCCTGCAAAACAAGCCGACTGGGGAATGCACTGACTGCCCGATCCGCCTGTGACGTCTGTTGCCCTGGGCCGGGGGCGGCAGCTACCGGGATGCCGTGCAGCCCACCAGCGAGCGACGCCGCACGTGCCGCTAGCGGCGTCGAACGAGGGCAGCCCGCCCACGCCTTGCCGGCTGCGCAGCACCGTACTTGCTCTTGGTGAACATGTCGTGCGCTTGCGCACAGTAGCTGGCGCTAGATGTTCGTGTTTGGAAGCAAAGAGCCGGTCCCCTCGCCCCTACCTCCCCCAGAGATCGACTAGGACGATGGCGGATGACCTTTAGGTGGCTGTGAGGTCGCGAGGCCGCGTCTGCCCTAGCCAGATCGAACACAGTTTCCAGTACGTCGGCTGAAGTCCCTCACAAGGCGAATGCTGGCCACACGCCAGTTCTCCACATCTGTGTAGTTGCCCGAGTCCCGTAGCCCCAAGTTCACAGGTGGGTGGACCACCCTGGAATTAAACAGAGAACCGACTCGTGGAGATAACATCTTGGACCTACTGATAACAAACAGACCCGAACTTTTCGACTCTGTAAGCGCAGAACAGGGAATCAGTGATCATAAGGCCGTTGCAGCATCCCTGAATATGGAAGTAAATAGGAATATAAAAAAAGGGGGGAAGGTTTATCTATTTAGCAAGAGTAATAGAAGGCAGATTTCAGACTACCTAACAGATCAAAATCAAAATTTCTGTTCCGACAACGTTGAGTATTTATGGAAAAAGTTCAAGGCAATCGTAAAATGCGTTTTAGACAGGTACGTGCCGAGTAAAACTGTGAGGGACGGGAAAAACCCACGGTGGTTCAACAACAAAGTTAGGAGACTACTGCGAAAGCAAAGAGAGCTTCACTGCAAGTTTAAACGCAGCCAAAACCTCTCAGACAAACAGAAGCTAAAACATGTCAAAGTTAGCGTAAGGAGGGTTATGGATGAAGCGTTCAGTGTATTCGAAAGTAAAATTCTATGTACGGACTTGACAGAAAATGCTAGGAAGTTCAGGTCTTACGTTAAATCAGTAAGTGGATCGAAACAGCATATCCAGGCACTCTGGGATGATGATGGCATTGAAACAGAGGATGACATGCGTAAAGCTGCAATACTAAACACCTTTTTCCAAAGCTGTTTCACAGAGGAAGACGGCACTGCAGTTCCTTCTCTAAATCCTCGCACGAACGAAAAAATGGCTGACATCGAAATAAGTGTCCAAGGAATAGAAAAGCAACTGAAATCACTCAACAGAGGAAAGTCCACTGGACCTGACGGGACACCAATTTGATTCTACACGGAGTAGGCGAAAGAACTTTCCCCCCTTCTAACAGCCGTGTACCGCAAGTCTCTAGAGGAACGGAAGGTTCCAAATGATTGGGAAAGAGCACAGGTAGTCCCAGTCTTCAAGAAGGGTCGTCGAGCAGATAAGCAAAACTATAGGCCTATATCTCTGACATCGATCTGTTGTAGAATTTTAGAACACGTTTTTTGCTCGCGTATCATGTCATTTCTAGAAACCCAGACTCTACTCTGTAAGAATCAACATGGATTCCGGAAACAGCGATCGTGTGAGAGCCAACTCGCTTTATTTGTTCATGAGACCCAGAAAATATTAGATACAGGCTCCCAGGTAGATGCCATTTTCCTTGACTTCCGGAAGGCGTTCGATACAGTTCCACACTGTCGCCTGATAAACAAAGTAAGAGCCTACGGAATATCAGATCAGCTGTGTGGCTGGATTTAAGAGTTTTTAGCAAACAGAACACAGCATGTTGTTCTTAATGGGGAGACGTCTACAGACGTTAAAGTAACCTCTGACGTACCACAGGAGAGCGTTATGGGACCATTGCTTTTCACAATATATATAAATGACCTAGTAGATAGTGTCGGAAGTTCCATGGGGCTTTTCGCGGATGATGCAGTAGTACACAGAGAAGATGCAGCATTAGAAAATTGCAGTGAAATGCAGGAAGATCTGCAGCGGATAGGCACTTGGTGCAGGGAGTGGCAACTGACCCTTAACATAGACATATGTAATGTATTGCGAATACATAGAAAGAAGGATCCTTTATTGTATGATTATATGATAGCGGAACAAATACTGGTAACGGTTACTTCTGTAAAATATCTGGCAGTATGCATACGGAACGATTTGAAGTGGAATGATCATATAAAATTAATTGTTGGTAAGGCGGGTGCCAGGTTGAGATTCATTGGGAGAGTCCTTAGAAAATGTAGTCTATCAACAAAGGAGGTGGCTTACAAAACACTCGTTCGGCCTATATTTGAGTATTGCTCATCAGTGTGGAATCCTTACCAGATTGGGTTGACAGAGGACGTAGAGAAGATCCAAAGAAGAGCGGCGCGTTTCGTCACAGGGTTATTTGGTAAGAACGATAGCGTTACGGAGATGTTTAGCAAACTCAAGTGGCAGACTCTTCAAGAGAGGCGCTCTGCATCGCGGTGTAGCTTGCTGTCCAGGTTTCGAGAGAGTGCGTTTCTGGATGAGGTATCGAATATATTGCTTCTCACTACTTTTACCTCCCGAGGAGATCACGAATGTAAAATTAGAGAGATTAGAACGCGCACGGAGGCTTTCCGGCAGTCGTTCTTCAAAAATGGTTCAAATAGTTCTGAGCACTATGCAACTTAACTTCTGAGGTCATCAGTCGCCTAGAACTTAGAACTAATTAAACCTAACTAACTTAAGGACATCACACATATCCATGCCTGAGGCAGGATTCGAACCTGCGACCGGAGCGGTCACGCGGTTCCAGACTGAAGCGCCTTTAACCGCACGGCCACACCGGCCGGCAGTCGTTCTTCCCGCGAACTGTTGTGACTTGGCAAGACAGCCAAGCCACTATGAGATAGCCGAAAGCCACGCGTTTAAGCTCACGCAGGCTGCCGTGAGGTCTGGAACAGGTAAAGTAATTATACTAGCAAGAAAGGTACGTAGCTTCTGGAATACTTAACTTTAATCCATAATTGGTGAACATCGGTCTGACGGTACATGCATCACAAGATAAATAGCAAATGATAATGTCGCCTTGCTAGGTCGTGCCGGCCGCGGTGGTCTCGCGGTTCTGGGCGCTCAGTCCGGAACCGCGCTACTGCTACGGTCGCAGATTCGAATCCTGCCTCGGGCATGGATGTGTGTGATGTCCTTAGGTTAGTTAGGGTAAAGTAGTTCTAAGTTCTAGGGGACTGATGACCACAGATGTTAAGTCCCATAGTGCTCAGAGCCATTTGAACCATTTTTTGCTAGGTCGTAGCAAATGAGGTAGCTGAAGGCTATGCTAACTATCGTCTCGGCAAATGAGAGCGTAATTTGTCAGTGAACCATCGCTAGCAAAGTCAGCTGTACAACTGGGGCAAGTGCTATGACGTCTCTCTAGACCTGCCGTGTGGCGGCGCTCGGTCTGCAATCACTGATAGTGGCGACACGCGGGTCCGACGTATACTAGCGGACCGCGGCCGATTTAAAGGCTGCCACCCAGCAAGTGTGGTGTCTGGCGGTGACACCACATTCCTCCCCCGCAAATCGGCGTACTGTTGAGTTATAAGGCTTCCGCCCGCCGTGGGGAGAACCCCATGTTGACGTATGCAACGAGGTGGGGAGCCTAACAACAGGCGAGGCTGTGCCACCCGCACCCTGCCTTTTCGGTCCGAGGGGAGCTAGGAAACGCCTGAAAACCTAGTCCAGGGTGTACGCCAACATGCGGTGTATGCGCCCGTAGAGAGACAGGAGGGGCTGAAGGGTCGACCTCCATCGGGCCGGGGCTCCCGACGGGCGAAGACGCCATGTGGTCCGGAGCGGGCAAGAAGTCCATGGCGGAGGACAACGGGTCACGGGAAGCGATCGGCGGCGCGTGACCCAGGGAGGCGCACGGCGGCTGCAGCGACGCGTCCACTGCGGGCGTCGCCGGCGGGAGAACAGGCGGCGGCGGCGCGGCGGCGCGTCGCCATGGGGCAAAATGGAAGGCATCGTCGGTAACACCTGGGGCTGAGGCGAGCCAGTAGATGGGTCCCCATGGCGCTGACCGGACGGCACCGTCGCTGAAAGCAGACGGGGAGCGGCAGATCCCGTGCGACGACAGAGTCGCAGCTCATTGAGATGCCGGCGCACCTCACCAGAGGCCCCCAAAACCAGATACAGAGCGTGGCCGAGGCAGCGAAGGATGCGCCCTGCGAGCCAACGCCGTGAACCTCGATAGTTACGATAGTATACAACGTCGCCTGGAGCAAAAGCAGGTGGCTGCCGCTGCACAGGAATCTGATGCAGCGGATGTAGCAAAGACATCAAGGTGCGATGAGGACGACCGTGGAGCAACTCAGCCGGCGAGCGACCATCTCGGGGCTGAGAGCGATACGAGGACATAAAGAGCAATAAGGCGTCCTCCCGAGAATGAGACTCTTTCAACTTCAACATCTGTGACTTGAAAGTCCGGACCATTCGTTCAGAGGCACCGTTTGAGGCGAAAACGGCGCGGATGTCAGATGTTGAATACCATTGGCCTTGCAGAATGACTGAAATTCTGCGGACATGAATTGCGGGCCATTGTCGGAAACAATAGTCTGTGGAAGACCTTCAATACAAAAGATAGCGGATAACGCTTGGATGGTGGCAAATGACGTCGTGGAAGACATCAGGAACAACAAAAGGAAAATTACTGAATGAATCGACCACAACCAACCATCGAGCATTCCAGAATGGACCAGCAAAATCGATGTGTAAGCGTTGCCAAGGGGAAGTGGCTTTTGGCCACGCAAAGAATTTCCGCAGCGGTGCGGATTGTTGTTCGGCACACGCCTTGCAAGAAGAGCACATATGCGTAATCGCAGCATCGATTCCGAACGAATTACAGTGCTGACGAGCAAGTTGTTTCGTTCTCACTATACCCCAATGTCCTTGGTGGAGAAGCCGTAAGACAGAGGACTGTAACGAACGTGGGACCACGACCCTGGACTGATCATTATCAGAACGCAACAGCAAAACACCACGTCGTACAAAAAGTCTCTCCTTGTGAGCAAAAAATCGGCGAACCCACGGATCCTCGATCCGTGACGTTGACAAGGGCCATTGCGTAGCAACAAAACGCAAAACGGTAGCAAGGACAGGGTCAGCAGCTGTAGCTGTAGCTACACGACGAAAATCAATCGGAAACGATTCGACCACGTCATCGGCTTCCGAATCAATGAACATGCAAGCAAGTTCGGAGGAATCGAATGCTCTATCCTCAGCAACAGGCAAACGGGACAACGCATCGGCGTTTCCGTGCTTAGCAGTGGACCGATACAAGATATCGTAGCGGTACTGCGAGAGGAAAATAGACCAGCGAATGAATTTCTGCGCTGTACGTGGAGGTACAGGCCTGTTCGGATGAAAAAGGGATGTCAAAGGTTTGTGGTCTGTGACAATGGTAAAGTGACGACCATACAAGAAATCATGAAACTTTGTAACACCAAATACGAGAGCCTATGCTTCTTTCTCGATCTTTGAATAATTTCGGTGCGCAGACGAGAGCAAGTCGGACGAAAAGGCAATAGGGCGATCGTGCGATCCATCTTTGTGCGCAAGCACAGCACCGATCCCGAAATCCGATGCATCCACCATCAACAAAAGGGGCTTCTGGGGATCGAATGGCGTAAGGCAAGTATTGGAAAGCAACGCCAATTTCAACTGGCGAAAGGCGCGTTCGCATTCCGTCGTCCAGACGAACGGAACACCTTTACGGCGTAAGCGATGAAGCGGCGTGGCGCACATAGCGATGATAATAATTGATTTTTCCCAGCACACTCTGTAGCTGCTTCGAATTCTGCGGCGAAGGCAAGTCTTGTATGGCACGGAGGTGCTCTGGACTGGGATGTATGCCTTGGGCATTGAGTACATGGCCCAGATAGGTTACGTCCCGAGCAAAAAACACACATTTATCCTTCCGCAAGCGAAGACCATTTTGTCACAAAACCTGAAGTTATGTTCTGAGATTGGCTAAATGTTCTTCTTCCGTCTTTCCGGAGATCACAATATCGTCCAGATAGTTTGCTGCAGTAGGAACCGACTCACAAACAGTATGCAGATATAGCTGAAACAATGAAGGGGCGGATGCGCACCCGAATGGCAGTCGTTTGAAGCGGTACAAACCAAGATGCGTGTTAACCACCAAAACGCGCTGGGAGTCTTCGTCCACCGGTATTTGCAAGTACGCATCTGCTAGGTCCAACTTCGAAAAATATTTACCCGGGCACAGTTTGTCAAAATGATCTTCCGGGCGGGTTAAAGGAAAAGTTGCAATCACTAGTTGTGGATTCACTGTTGCCTTGAAGTACACACAAAGTCTCAATTTTCCGGAAGGTTTTGGCAAAATTACTGAGGGTGATGCCCAGAGAGAAGCCTGCACACGTTCAATTACACCTTGTGATTCCAAATCGTTTAATGTTCTTGCGACCTCATCACGCAATGCGTGGGGAACATTGCGCGCTCTGAAAAATTTCGGTTGCACGGTTACTTTCAGTTCCAAATGTGCTTCATAGTTCTTAGCGCAACCAAGGCCCGGTGCAAAAATGTCTGCAAATTCTTCACACAGATGACAAACACTGGCTGAAGGCACAGTCTGGTTCACTGATAGGACCTGATTTACTATAGACAAGTTAAACAACTGAAACAAATCTAAACCAAACAAGTTCACTGCAGAAGAAGAACGAAGGACGTACAATGACACAAGTTTTGTTTGTCCCTTGTATGTTGCAAGAAGGCTGCACTGTCCTAACACAGGGAGCCCGTGACCTGAATATGTAGTTAGCTTAACATTGGCGGCACGCAATGGAGGTGTGCCCAGCTGTTTGTACGTGTCTTGATTGTGTAAGTAGGCTGCTTAGGTTTTTTATTGGTAACGCCACCTGTGTGCAGTCTGTGGCTAGTTTGCATTGTTGTCTGCCATTGTAGTGTTGGGCAGCGGCAGCTGGATGTGAACAGCACGTAGCGTTGCGCAGTTGGAGGTGAGCCGCCAGCAGTGGTGGATGTGGGGAGAGAGATGGCGGAGTTTTGTAATTTGTCATGAACTGCTATATATATTATGACTATTAAGGTAAATACATTGTTTGTTCTCTACTAATATCTTTCATTTGCTAACTATCCCTATCAGCAGTTAGTGCCTTCCGTAGTTTGAATCTTTTATTTAGCTGGCAGTAGTGGCGCTCGCTGTACTGCAGTAGTTCGAGTAACCAAGATTTTTGTGATGTAAGTGATTCGTGAAACGTATAGTTTACTGTTAGTCAGGGCCCATTCTTTTGTAGGGATTATTGAAAGTCAGATTGCGTTGCGCTAACAAAATATTGTGTGTCAGTTTAAGCACAGTCCTGTATAATTGCTCAAAGGGGACGTTTCATATGTCGACCCTTAGCCGAGGATACCTCACTGGAATCTTCTGATTTTTTGTTGTAGTTTGTGTAATTAGTGTAGATTTTGTTTATTGCTAGCGCGTAATTGTAGAGAAAATCTCCTTTGTAGTTGCAGTCTTTCATTGTTGTACAGTAAAACAGTTGTGGCATGCATGTAGATTTGCACCAAGTATTTCGCAGCTGCAATTAACAAGATATTATTTTCAGTGCTATGTTAATGTGTTCTCTTATTTTTGATCTTCAAATTGTGTTTTTCTGTGTTGTCGTGTGAAATACTGTGACAAAAATGGCTTGTGAAAAACGTAATACTAGGCTCCAAAGTAAACTGAGAAATGACAGTGAAAATGAAAGCAGTGTGTTAGCGCCACCGAGTAATGAATTAACTGATGTTCAAAGTAGTAATTTGGTAATTGTGCATAGGGAAATGGAGCGGGCTGCAAACAATGGCGTGGACAGTGAAACAATTAGTGAAGAGGGAAGCATTATCGATCGATCGGTCGGCAACAGCTCGCCTCAGGAATCCGAAATGACAGGACACAATTTTGCAAATACTGTAGATTCAGGTTTTGCGTCCTCACCGTTTTCTCAAATGAGTCAAGACACATTTTCCGCTTGTCAAAATGTGAATGTTGCCGGTGAAAATTCACTGCCGAAAAGCACTGAGGAACATGTTTCAGACACCAGTGCATTGTTATTACAATTAATGCAACAAATGGGACAAAAGCTTGAAAAGTTAGACACAATGGAACAAAATCAGAGACAAACACAGCAAAAGTTAGACACAGTGGAACAAAATCTTCAAAAGTTAGACACAATGGAACAACACCAGAGACAAACACAGCAACAGTTAGACGCAATGGGACAAAATCTTCAAAAGTTAGACACCACACTTGAACAAACACGTGAAGATTTAACTAGTGAGTTACATAACATTGAATCGAAATGTCAAAAAGTCTGTAATGACGTAAAAACACAAATTTGTGAGCATTTTCAACCCATTTTTTCGCGGCATGAAAATGTATTACAGAATCACGAAGCAGCCATAAAAGAACTGCAAACCATTGTTCATGAAAATCACGACACCTTGCAAGCTAAAATTGACTCAGTTGCATCTACCGATTCGGTTACGCAACTTGCAAAAACTCAGGAAAACTTAAAGGACACAGTAGATACTCTGAAACTTGGTTCAGAAAAACATACAGAGGAAATAATTTCACTATCAGATAAAGTAGCCGAACTTTCAGATCAGTTCACTAACTTATCTACAAAGGTAGATGATGATCTGAATGACACAACACCTGTAGCCTTCACTGACACTGAAGAGTATGTAGAAATTAGAAAATTCAAACAAAATCAAAATCAAATCAATGCACAGTACAAAAGAGAAATCCGGGAAGTGCAAGATCAGTTGGCACAAGTAGTACAAGAATTACGTATTTCAGAGGACACTCGCGCCCCAATGCGGGAAGAGGGACATAGAAATACGGAACAGCCACAAAATAATAACACAGCGCATTTCGGAAATTATGAAAGAAATTGGCAATGTGCACCGAATTTTGAGATTGAACAGCCGACACGACGTAACAATGACCGACATGCGACTCGCCGACATGATGATTTTGACTATAAGCTGTTCATTACTACGCGTAAATTCAAAACATTTAAGAATTCCGGCAACGACATTCATCCACAAGCGTGGCTCCATCAATTCTCTCATTGTTTTCCTCCCAACTGGTCACTGGAGCACAGGTTAGAATTTATGTGTGGCTATTTAGAGAATGAACCAGCTGTAAGAATGCTATCGGTCATTCACGATTGTCACAGTGAAGGAGAATTTTACCATGCCTTCCTCTCAGCATATTGGTCTCAAGCTACACAAGACCGAATAAAACATAGCATCATAATGATGAAACGTTTCGAACAATCTGAATTTTCCAGTCTTATGAAATATTTTGAAGAAATGTTGCATAAGAATCAGTATCTTTCAAACCCATACAGCCCCTCAGAACTCATCCGCATTTGCTTCATCAAATTACCTGAACATTTACGACACATTATTTTGGCAGGGCGTTGCAAAGACGAAATTGAAGCTTTTCAAGGACTCTTACAAGAATTAGAAATTGACACAGACAGTCGCGGGATGCGAAAACAGGAAAACAATCACTACAGGTCACATCTGTCACAATTCCGTGACGACAGAAGTAGTAACTGGACGCGACAAGGCTCTTCTCACAACACAAATCGTGACCAAAACAGACACCACCCGTATGACAAGCGTTGGCAGAGTAGTAATAATTACAAGGAAAGATCACCTCTCTGCGGTAGTGACTATCACAGAGACAATCAGAGAAACAGACAATTTGGGAACCAAAATAATTATTATCACGGGAGACAGAATAACTTTAGACGCAACGGTCCAGCGCGCAGTTATGATTCAGGGAGAAATTCTCCACCACTTAACCGACAAGAAAGAAACTACAGGAACTACCGACATGACGACAGACGATGTGATCGTAACGACAGACCTGAATTGCATCAGAACTGGCGGGATTTAAACAGGGCAGGGCCCTCTCGTCACGGTGAATTTGTAGAAGTTAGGTCTCCAAATCCCAATAACGACGCGCGCCAACAAAGAGACAATAGGCAATGACTCACACCGCTGGCAGCCACAAAACATACTTATGAAACTGACGACGCAGCTGCCGTAGCTAGTAATTACGTAAAAATGGAAGACATTAGGGACATCTTACTCCAGGAACACGACGTAAAACATAATAACATTGCATATCCTGTGATTCACATTACAGTAAATGACGTAAAATTTACGGCAGTACTTGACTCTGGCAGTCGCATTTCAGTAATCAGTGAAACAGCCTTTAGCAAATGCAACAAATCGAACGATTGCCCCACACTTCCGTTACGTAAGATTAAATTACAAGGTGCAATCATTGGAAAAAGTGTAGATGTACGCCAACAAACCAATTTAGAATTCTTTTGTCAAAGACACAGCTTCTCTATGAACTTTCTCATTGTTCCATTATTGTCGACGGAAATTATATTGGGAGTAGACTTTTTGAATGAATACAAAGCAATCTTAAGCTTTCACGATGCTGAAATAAGTTTAGAAAAAGAAGGTAAGTCAGTAGCTTTGAAATTTGAAGATTGGCTCTCAAACCTTGACGAAGAAAATAATCGGCTTTACCTCCTGTTAGACAACAGTCCGGAATTTTCAAGGGAACTTGACACTAACAATCACTCTGCAAGTACTGACAGGGGTGATATCGACGGCGCATTTGATACTAATGAGTTAATTCAGAATAAAATTCAAACAATTGAGAATTGTGATGACAATGATAGCCAAGACCTTTTTGAGATTTTACAAGCACATTCCACAGTTTTTACTCACAAAACAGGAACAATCAAGGGATTTCAATACCAATTTCGTGTTCGTGAGCATACTAAATTTTGTGTTAGACCATTCGTTATTCCGGCGCATTATAGGGACCGTGTTAGAACAGAAGTACAATCTATGCTTGACGAGGGCATTATTGAGCCTGCAGTAAGCTCATGCAACAATCCATTACATGTTGTTGAGAAGAAAAATGGATCGATCAGACTTGTCTTAGATTCGAGACAAATTAATACTATCATTATTCCTGAAACAGACAGGCCGCAAACGTTGGAAAACTTCTTCAAAATTTTAATGGTGTAAAAGTGTTGTTTTCCATTGATCTCAGATCCAGCTTTTATCAGAACGAACTTCATCCAGAATGTAGAAAATACACAGCTTTCCTTTGTTTCGGCGTTTGTTATCAGTTTCGGAAACTTCCCTTTGGTTTGAACATTTCTTCAGCAGCATTCATTCGCGGGCTAAATTCCATATTACCTGAGTTCTTAAAACGTCACATTACCTTATATGTGGACGATATTCTAATAGCAGAGGCTTCATGGGAACTACATAATTGCATCCTCAACAGTTTGTTACGCATTTTTGCAGAATCTGGAATTACAGTTAACTTGGAAAAGTCTGAATTCGGCAGGTGAAAGGTGAGGTTTTTGGGACATATTAAGTGTCGACGAATAAAGTAAGGAATAATGAGTAGTGATTAGGGACTCTGATTTGTGAAAAAGGTTGTTGGAAACCAAGAATAGTACTTTAAGAGTTATGAAATGTGTGTATATGCGTGAATGTATCACAATGCTGGCGAAAATTTTTTGGACGCTGTTATATTTATAGGATTTTGTTTCTACACATTTGTAACGCAAATTTTCGACCTGTGAAATTTTTATATGAGACTGTGACTGTAGCGAAAACTACTGTCGTAAATATTTCGGTAAGAAAGGTAAGTGACCGTGACGTAATTCGTTGTGAGCGGCCAGGTGTGCCAGCCGCCTTGAGAAAAAGCCATTAGGTGGTAGAAAAAAAAAGGGGGAGGCCATTATCCTTGCTATCGACATTCCTTTGTAGAAAGCATCGAAAATACGACACCCTTAAACTTGAAAACATGATTACAGTGTGGAGCTCTTAATTTATGATATTTAGTAAAATGCCTAATGAAATGATGAGAAACATTTCATGGCTATTGTCTTGCTAATTGAGAGAAATGCCATATGGCTTGCCTTTATGTATTTATTTACTCATTTTGTTTAATATCTAGTTTCTAATGGCACTGCAGCATTGATTAAAATAAAATTTTATAGATGTACTAATATAAATATTTTCTGTCTACAGATCGAGTAAATAATAATTTTTTCAAAAAATGAGGGAGCACAAAATGACATTTACCTTTACAGGAACTGCATTCATAATTTTCTTTTCAAGTAATTGGTAACTTTTTGGTAGAATAACTTCTTGTGGTGCACCACTTTAATTACTTAGACATTAAGATGTGATTATACATTTCCCTTATCTGCATTGTTATCTTTAGTGTACTATTTTTTCTGCTTGAGCTATTTCCTGTTTAGATATATGTTTTTTTTATTTGCTGCTGCTGTTTGCCAGGCATAATGTTACTGAATTTGACTTTGTATTACGCTGTTAAGCCAGTTTACTACGCATTTATTTTTCTTGTTTGCTGCACAGTGCCTTACATTAGTTGTAATATTGCAATTGCTTTGCCTATTTAAATTTTTTGTCATTGACGTTTGTGTTAATTGTTTTGTGCTGCTGCATTGCCTCGTCCCTTAGTTTAGCATCTGATCTCAGTAGATTTAAGTTAGCTTAAGAGGGGTAGACTATATAAGAAACTGACTATGGAGAATAGGTAAAGAATGTGTTGCGAAGTTATATGAAAACGATTTGGGCCAAAATGAGTATTGTACACTGAGAAATAATTATATTGAAAGAAATATGAATAGAATACAGAAAGCAGGTATAGATAGGACTTTTTGGGAATAATGATGAATGAAGGGAGATCTCCAAGAAGTAAAGCAAGTTTTGTTTGCAAAATACTGCAGTACAACAAACCTTGTCCTTTCCTTTTGTGTTGTCCCACTATATGTTTGTGTACCCTTGTGTATTTGTTTTCTTCCTGTCTCTGTGTAGTTTCATAGAATTTTTTCTTCTTTTAATATTAAGCTACATTCACTATGATGAGGAATACTGTTATCCTCAAATATAATTTGCATTAATAATATGTTATTTACCTTGTAAATATGCTTAGACATTATTTATCTGTTCTGTTTTAATGCTCATGTGTACAGTTGATGTTCTAAAAGTTATTCTGATCTTTTATGTATCTACTTATCTCATAATTCCTGTCACATTGATGTATATGTTTATTTCTATTCAGTTGTAAAGCCTGTACTACAAATGTTATCTGTATTGTTATGTTCTTTAATGATGTATTTTGTACCTTTGTAATTGTATTCTTATGTTATAAAATTGTAATTGACACCAGTTCATCATATTATTAACTTGTAAGTTCCATTTCACTGCACACGTTTCTGTTGGTCATAGTATATGGACAATATGTGAGAAGTAGGGACTGTTAGTGTTTGCACGAGTGTTAATAATTCAGCAAGGGACTGGATAACAGCATTGCTGGTTCTAAGGACAATTTCAAAAACTTTGTGAGTGCACAAGTGGTGGTTATGGACGTGCTATATTATCCGCAAGACTCTTCGATGGTGATTGTGCATCTGCACAGTCGCAGCAGATGGCTGCTGGCCATCTCTACAAGTACTACATTGGGGCTGCATCTTTGATGGCCCACCAATACCATTATCTCTACAAGGACTACAGTGGGTCTGCACCTCTGGTGGCCCACCAATACCATAATCTCTACCAGGACTACAGTGGGTCTGCTCTGTGATGACCTACCTACCAATATTCTTCCAAAACTTCGACTAACTCTGCTGTGGGTTTGCTCTGTTGTGGCCCATTACCTGTCTGCATGTCGAGAGTCAGCACTGTCTTTCCGTTGGAAGGACAACACTACTTCTTCAAGACTGCATGGAAATCTACTACTTCTGTGTGCATTTTCTTTTACTGTTCAGACTTTGAAAAAAAAAGAAAAACACTGTAATTTTACTGTGATGAATCAGGACTGTCTTTATAGACTGTGAGAAAATTTTAGCTTTTGACCAACATTGTATCAATAAGCGTGTGCCTTTGATTTCTTTGTTATTGTAATTATGAAAAATTTTATCAAATCATTATTGGCCACTGCCCAAAACAATTTGTAAAATTTTTTGTAGGGAGCATGGGGGCTATGCAAGTAGGCTGCTTAGGTTTTTTATTGGTAACGCCACCTGTGTGCAGTCTGTGGCTAGTTTGCATTGTTGTCTGCCATTGTAGTGTTGGGCAGCCGCAGCTGGATGTGAACAGCACGTAGCGTTGCGCAGTTGGAGGTGAGCCGCCAGCAGTGGTGGATGTGGGGAGAGAGATGGCGGAGTTTTGTAATTTGTCATGAACTGCTATATATATTGTGACTATTAAGGTAAATACATTGTTTGTTCTCTATTAATATCTTTCATTTGCTAACCATCCCTATCAGTAGTTAGTGCCTTCCGTAGTTTGAATCTTTTATTTAGCTGGCAGTAGTGGCGCTCGCTGTACTGCAGTAGTTCGAGTAACCAAGATTTTTGTGAGGTAAGTGATTTGTGAAACGTACAGTTTACTGTTAGTCGGGGCCCATTCTTTTGTAGGGATTATTGAAAGTCAGATTGCATTGCGCTAACAAAATATTGTGTGTCAGTTTAAGCACAGTCCTGTATAATTGTTCAAAGGGGACGTTTCAATTGATCAGTGAAACTGCAGCTCCGGTATCGAGCTGGAATGGGATCACTTTGTCGTTAATGCCCAAGTCGACAAAAAGTTTATTGTCCTGCTGACGACAAGAGCAACTGTTTCATGCAACGTGAACTGACTGTGGTACAGAATCACTTTTGACATGTCGGGATTTCCGGCGATGTCGACGCACACTATTTGTGGGACGAACACAGTCACTGTGAGAGAGAGTAGCACTGGGCGGAGTGGAATGAATGACATGAATTTCCATGGGCGAAGGTGCACAAGCCCGAGTATTCTTGGTTCGATGCCGGCGCGAAGCAAAGGGCCTGGAATGGTTGTGAGTGTCTGAACTGAGCTTTTTCTGGCAAACACACTGAACATGTCCGTTTTTATTACAGAAAAAGCAAATAGCCTGGCATGATGGGCAATTCTCACGCAAATGTCTAGTAGCACACAGCGGGCATGATTTTAGCACTGCATTTGCTTGCTTGCGCGGCACACATGGCGGAGAGCCTGGTGGCAGCTGCGCAGATGGGCGCGAGGGGTGTTTATTGTTCCCTGCAGCTCGCCCGGCGGGCCAGGTAACATGATGCATGGCTGGCGAAGTTTCAAATGATTCCTGAGCAAAGTCAAGTGTGTCCTGCCGATCCAATATGTCCATCACTTGTTGAAGGGAGGGATTGACTAGATTCAAAATCTGTTCCCTTATACGAACATCAGAAACGTTCTGTGCAATTGCATCACATACCATTGTATCTGAATAAGGGAGTCCACATTGACACTCAAAAGCCCTAGTAAGGCCTTGCAAGGTTGCAACCCACTCTCTGTTATTCTGACCTGCCGTACGTTTTGTACGAAAGAAGGTATACTTTTCGCAACTACATTGACTGTTTCTTGGAAATATGCATCTAATGCAGACAAAATTTCGTCGTAGGACAGAGTTGCGACATCGCGTCGGTACGTGGACGCGCCAACGCACGATAATAAGAAAGGCTGCTGCTCGGTACCTTGAATTCTGTAGGCGGCGAGATGGAATCCAAATTGGCGTGACCACTCCATCCAGTTTTCCAGTGCAGCATCATACGGACGAAAAGGTGGTGCAACTGCATGTTGTGGCTGCGGTAGCGGAGGAGGGGCGGCTGCCGCATCGTTTTGCATTGCACGTTGATCCTGGACGAGCTGTCCAAGGGCATCTGATAAGCCCGGCGTCTGCTGATTCTGCAAGCGATAAATTCGGACAGTACATCTGGAGATTGTGGCGAAGCCATGACACAAGTAAATTAGTCTGTATAGGTGCAAATGCGAATTGGCTCGTCGCCAATCCTCGTCGCCAAACTGTTGTGACTTGGCAAGACAGCCAAGCCACTATGAGATAGCCGAAAGGCACGCATTTAACCTCACGCACGAGGGCGTGAGGTCTGGAACAGGTAAAGTAATTATACTAGCAAAAAAGGTACGTAGCTTCTGGAATACTTAACTTTAATCCATAATTGGTGAACATCTGTCTGACAGTACATGCATCACAAGATAAATAGCAAATGATAATGGCGCCTTGCTAGGTCGTAGCAAATGACGTAGCTGAAGGCTATGCTAACTATCGTCTCGGCAAATGAGAGCGTATTTGTCAGTTAACCGTCGCTAGCAAAGTCGGCTGTACAATTGGGGCGAGTGCTAGGACGTCTCTCTAGACCTGCCGTGTGGCGGCGCTCGGTCTGCAATCACTGATAGTGGCGACACGCGGGTCCGACGTATACTAGCGGACCGCGGCCGATTTAAAGGCTACCACCTAGCAAGTGTGGTGTCTGGCGGTGACACCACACGAACAATACGCGAGTGGAACAGGAAATGGAGGTAATGACAGTGGCACGTAAAGTGCCCTCCGCCCCACGCCGTTGGGTGGCTTGCGGAGTATAAATGTAGATGTAGATGTAGAATTTGATGTTTCTGTCAGCACTCAGATTCTAAGCCGATCTTCATCACCAAGAGTGGGTCGTTGTTTCTCCGAGACTCAAAAGCCCGTCATCCTCTCTGGTTCAGGCCGCAGGAAGCATGGCAGCACAACTGTATGGTTTGAACCCCTAAGCTCTATTGTTCGTATCAGGGCCGGCCACGGCATGTCGAACTTCGTGCGTGCAGTGTCTGCAGGTCACATGTAGGCACCGCCAGGTTTGTCACTCGACTTTGCTTGTTCCTCCTCGGAAGTACTCGGAACAGCTCGACATTTCAGTTAGCACACGGTGCGACATTTTGGGGTCGGCACAACTGTCTTCAGTTTAGCAGGATCGTGGTGTAAACGCTGTTTACCCTTTGCTACTTGATTAAATTTTCTCATTGAAAAGCGATCTGTTTTAATTGTTAAAAACCATTCAAAAGCCAAGATACTAAAACATTCTTTTATTCAAGACAACCGACTTCAACTGTTTTAGTTGTCATCTTCAGGTTTTTATCTTCTTTATATTATTATAATTTTTTTTTGTAGTAGAGCGTGTTTATTTTACGCTGACCTCATGCACAATAGGATAATTTGGAAAATATTTCGAGTAGACTTCCCCACCATGTTATAGTTCTGGATGGAGATTTTAATTTGCCGGATATAGACTGGGAGACTCAAACGTGCATAACGGGTGGCAGGGACAAAGAATCCAGTGAATTTTTCTTTTTAAGTGCTTTATCTGAAAACTATCTTGAGCAGTTAAACAGAGAACCGACCGACTCGTGGAAATAATATATTAGACCTTCTGGTGACAAACAGAACCGAACTATTTGAAACAGTTAACGCAGAACAGGGAATCAGCGATCATAAAGCGGTTACTGCATCGATGATTTCAGCCATAAATAGAAATATTAAAAAAGGAAGGAAGATTTTTCTGTTTAGCAGAAGTGACAAAAAGCAGATTACTGAGTACCTGACGGCTCAACACAAAAGTTTTGTCTCAAGTACAGATAGTGTTGAGGATCAGTGGACAAAGTTCAAAACCATCGTACAATATGCGTTAGATGAGTATGTGCCAAGCAAGATCGTAAGAGATGGAAAAGAGCCACCGTGGTACTACAACCGAGTTATAAAACTGCTGCAGAAGCAAAGGGAACTTCACAGCAAACATAAACATAGCCAAAGCCTTGCAGACAAACAAAAATTACGCGAAGCGAAATGTAGTGTGAGGAGGGCTATGCCAGAGGCGTTCAATGAATTCGAAAGCAAAGTTCTATGTACTGACTTGACAGAAAATCCTAAGAAATTTTGGTCTTATGTCAAAGCGGTAGGTGGATCAAAACAAAATGTCCAGACACTCTGTGACCAAAATGGTACTGAAACAGAGGGTGACAGACTAAAGGCCGAAATACTAAATGTCTTTTTCCAAAGCTGTTTCACTGAGGAAGACTGCACTGTAGTTCCTTCTCTAGATTGTCGCACAGATGACAAAATGGTAGATATCGAAATAGACGACAGAGGGATAGAGAAACAATTAAAATCGCTCAAAAGAGGAAAGGCCGCTGGACGTGATGGAATACCAGTTGATTTTACACAGAGTACGCGAAGGAACTTGCCCCCCTTCTTGCAGCCGTGTACCGTAGGTCTCTAGAAGAGCGTAACGTTTCAAGGCATTGGAAAAGGGCACAGGTCGTCCCCGATTTCAAGAAGGGACGTCGAACAGATGTGCAGAACTATAGACCTATATCTCTAACGTCGATCAGTTGTAGAATTTTGGAACACGTATTATGTTCGAGTATAATGACTTTTCTGGAGACTAGAAACCTACTCTGTAGGATCAGCATGGGTTTCGAAAAAGACGGTCGTGTGAAACCCAGCTCGCGCTATTCGTCCACGAGACTCAGAGGGCCATAGACACGGGTTAACAGGTAGATGCCGTGTTTCTTGACTTCCGCAAGGCGTTCGATACAGTTCCCCACAGTGGGTTAATGAACAAAGTAAGAGCATATGGACTATCAGACCAATTGTGTGATTGTATTGAAGAGTTCCTAGATAACGGAACGCAGCATGTCATTCTCAATGGAGAGAAGTCTTCCGAAGTAAGATTGATTTCAGGTGTGCCGCAGGGGAGTGTCATAGGACCATTGCTATTCAGAATATACATAAATGACCTTGTGGATGACATCGGAAGTTCACTGAGGCTTTTTGCAGTTGATGCAGTGGTGTATCGAGAGGTTGTAACAATGGAAAATGGTACTGAAATGCAGGATGATCTGCAGCGATTTGACACATGGTGCAGGGAACGGCAGTTGAATCTCAATGTAGACAAGTGTAATGTGCTGCGAATACATAGAAAGATAGATCCCTTATTTAGCTACAAAATAGCAGGACAGCAACTGGAAGCAGTTAATTCCATAAATTATCTGGGAGTACGCATTAGGAGTGATTTAAAATGGAATGATCATATAAAGGTGATCGTCGGTAAAGCAGATGCCAGACTGCGATTCATTGGAAGAATCCAAAGGGAATGCAATCCGAAAACAAAGGAAGTAGATTACAGTACGCTTGTTCGCCCACTGCTTGAATACTGCTCAGCAGTGTGCGATCCGTACCAGATAGGGTTGATAGAAGAGATAGAGAAGATCCAACGGGGAGCAGCGCGCTTCTTTACAGGATCATTTAGTAATCGCGAAAGCTTTACGGAGATGATAGATAAACTCTAGTCGGAGACTCTGCAGGAGAGACGCTCAGTAGCTCGGTACGGGCTTTTGTTAAAGTTTCGAGAACATACCTTCACCGAAGAGTCAAGCAGTATATTGCTCCCTCCTACGTATATCTCGCGAAGAGACCATGAGGATAAAATCAGAGAGATTAGAGCCCACACAGAAGCATATCGACAATCCTTAACAATACGAGACTGGAATAGAAGGGAGAACCGATAGAGGTACTCAAGGTACTCTCCGCCACACACCGTCAGGTGGCTTGCGGAGTATCGATGTAGATGTAGAGGTGCATTTGAAAAGAAAATCGCGTTTTAGAAAGGTCACGTTCTGACAACGACAGTACTATTCCCTATGCTCACGGGAGTTAAGGAAAACGCCAGGTTTGAAGAATTAATTGTGGCCCTGAAAGAATTACAAGGATAGTCGCATAAACCTTCTGAGAAGACTGCTATTCTTACACTTGGTTTCAAGCTGTTTTCGTAACATTTTACCATTACTGTTGAAAGCGCTCTTGTGCGTACGCGGATGTAACTGATCTGTGAGGTAATTCTGGTTTTAATCATACATACCTTCAACTGTAAAACTGGGTAAGTCACCTACACTGCTTTCTGCAGGTAGAGTTTCCACGTATATAAGGTGCATAGCATCCTGATTTTATATGACAGCTCCTTGAAACTATTTATTGGCTTTCCTTTAAGACATTTTCGATCGGATATGCATCCGGAGACATTGCTGGCCAATCCATCTTGGACACACCACTGTCTTGTTTCCACGCGCCTGCGATGTTTCGGATCATTATCCTCTTGGAGCACCCTGTCTGCCCAGACATCTTCTTAATGGACCTCAGAAAGCATTTTTCATCGATATTGCACGTTTTTCAGCGTTGAAATTGGCTTAAATAAGTGCAAATAACCTAAACATTCACTCTCACACTGTTTATCTATGCACTGTGCAAAAGCAAATTGATTACAGCTTCGAGACCTCTACCAGAGATGTTGCTGCGGACGCTACATTTAAAATTATGCCGTACACTTTCTTGTAGAAATGACTGTATATTCTCAGCTACGCTTCTCACATAGTCCTGCTGGAGGGGAATGATGAACTTTGAATACTATTCTTGCCCTGAAACTTCCTAGCAGATTAAAACTGTGTGCCGGACCGAGACTCGAACTCAGGACCTTTGCCTCGCAGGAGAGCTTCTGTAAAGTTCGGAAGGTAGGAGACGAGGTACTGGCAGAGCTAAAGCTGTGAGGACGGGGCGTGTATCGTGCTTGGGTAGCTCAGTTTGTAGTGCACTTGCACGCGTAAGGCAAAGGCCCCGATTCGAGTCTCGGTCCGGCACTCAGTTTTAATCTGCCAGGAAGTTTCATATCAGCGCACGCTCCACTGCAAAGTGAAAATGTTATTCTTGTCCGGTAAACTTTTCCTTGCTCGCTCTGCTCTGATAATCGGTTGCTACGCCTAGAGAAATTTGCTTCGTGTGTGTTTCTCGTTAGCACACAAGTGCTTGAGTTACGAAATATTACTTCATCTTGGTCACACCATGTTAACTGTTCCATTCGCCCAATCGTTGACCGGTATCACAAACGCCCGCCTGCCTGGAGACTCTTTACGTAATGCCAACAATAATATCTCGTGATTTACTTGATTAGCCTATCGGCTGGGCTGGTCTACACCACCTGGCTGCTGTAGGAATAAAACTTTACAAATTCACAATTCGGTGTCCAGTTTTTCCGGGGAGCAGCATTCCTCCCCAAATTTGAAAGGTTCGCCCCGGATCTTCAAAAATTAGTCTCTAATTAAAATTACTCTGAACCCAGAAAAGCTAATGCCAACACCCAGTTACAACCATGAGCTGTCTCACGTGGGTTTCTCCTTTATCCACTACTAACATAAGCTTACTGTGGTGTCACCGCCAGACACCACACTTGCTAGGTGGTAGCTTTAAATCGGCCGCGGTCCATTAGTACATGTCAGACCCGCGTGTCGCCACTGTTAGTGATCGCAGACCGAGCGCCACCACACGGCAGGTCTCGAGAGACGGACTAGCACTCGCCCCAGTTGTACGGACGACGTAGCTAGCGATGCACACTGACGAAGCCTCGCTCATTTGCAGAGCAGATAGTTAGAATAGCCTTCAGCTAAGTCAATGGCTACGACCTAGCAAGGCGCCATTAGTAGTTTATTGCCTGAATCTACAGAGCCTCACTTGTATCGTCAATAGCGATATACAACAAGGATGGATTAAAGTTAAGTATTCCAGCAGCTACGTACTTTTCTTTATAGCATTCATTACGTATCCTGTTTCAGACCTATCTCTAGCCTGCGTGAGTTAACGCGTGCCTTTCGGCTACTTCCGAGTGGCGTGGCTGTTAACCTACGCCACAACACTTACTCTCAAAGTGCGGTCCTCAGGACCTTATTAAATCATTCCTTAGTCGAGTGCTTATGCTACTTAACACAGAGGTTTTACTTATATTAAACGTTCCCTCGGCCTATGCCAGCTAACCCCTCGACTGACAACAGGTGCGTTAGTGGATCTGCGGAGTGTCCACATCTGCGTTTATTAACGAAATAAAATTGAAAATATGTAGTATAAACACGCCACAACAGATAGCTAAAATGCTTTTTAGTGTAATCTTGTTCTGACGATTTTTTTGATAATTTCGAACATGTTGTAACCTATGGTCCATTGAAATTTTCCACTGCTGTGATTCGTTAAATTTGTCTAATGGATTTATAAGTTCAGGATTGATGGTGGTATTAACGTATGTTACATTTTGGGTGTGTGATGCCCTTCGTAATCCTTCCAGCCAATACGACGTATTCCACATTAGAGTCATGGCAGTCGTACCAATGAGTGCAACCACAAGGCGGAAATTCCTTCCGACAATTTCGGAGGCCATACTGTTTTCTCAACCTCTCAGGTTTCCGTTTCTCATCTGAGTTTGTCAAGACTGAGTACAGCCAGTGCCTCCCTACCTTCTGCAAGAGGATTTTGTAACAAGATTCCCTTCTCACAGATTATATCATTCGTTTCCCTTAAAACATACACTACTGGCCATTAAAATTGCTACCCCACGAAGATGAGGTGCTACAGACGAGAAATTTAACCGACAGGAAGAAGATGCTGTGATATGCAAATGATTAGCTTTTCAGAGCATTCACACAAGGTTGGCGCCGGTGGCGATACCCACAACGTGCTGACATAAGGAAAGTTTCCAACCGATTTCTCACACACAAACAGTAGTTAACTGGCGTTGCCTGGTGAAACGTTGTTTTGATGCCTCGTGTAAGGAGGAGAAATGGGTACCATCACGTTTACAACTTTGATAAAGGTCGGATTGTAGCCTATCGCGATTGCGGTTTATCGTATCGTGACATTGCTGCTCGTGTTGGTCGAGATCCAATGACTGTTAGTAGAATGTGGAATCGGTGGCTTCAGGAGGGTAATACGGAATGCCGTGCTGGATCCCAACGGCCTCGTATCACTAGCAGTCGAGATGACAGGCATCTTATCACTGCAACGGATCGTGCAGCCACGTCTCGATCCCTGAGTCAACAGATGGGGACGTTTCCAAGACAACAACCATCTGCACGAACAGTTCGAAGACGTTTGCAGCAGTATGGACTATCAGCTCGGAGACCATGGCTGCGGTTACCCTTGACGCTGCATCACATACAGGAGCACCTGCGATGGTGCACTCGACGACGAACCTGGGTGCACGATTGGCAAAACGTCATTTTTTCAGATGAATCCAGGTTCTGTTTACAGCATCATGATGGTCGCATCCGTGTTTGGCGACATCGTGGTGAACGCACACTGGAAGCGTGTATTCGTCACCGCCATATTGGCGTATCACGCGACGTGATGGTATGGGGTGCCATTGGTTACACGTCTCGGTCACCTCTCGTTTGCATTGACGTCGCTTTGAAAAGTGGACGTTACATTTCAGATGTGTTACGACCCGTGGCTCTACCCTTCAAAATGGTTCAAATGGCTCTGAGCACTATGGGACTCAACTGCTGAGATCATAAGTCCCCTAGAACTTAGAACTACTTAAACCTAACTAACCTAAGGACATCACACAGAACCACTCGGCCACTGCGGCCGGCCCTCTCCCCTTCATTCGATCCCTGCGAAACCCTACATTTCAGCAGGATAATGCACGACCGCATGTAGCAGGTCTTATACGGGCCTTTCTGGATACAGAAAATGTTGACTGCTGCCCTGGCAGGAACATTCTCCAGATCTCTCACCAACTGAAAACGTCTGGTCAATGGTGGCCGAGCAACTGGCTTGTCACAATACGTTAGTCACTACTCTTGATGAACTGTGGTACCGTGTTGAAGCTGCATGGGCAGCTGTACCTGTAGACGCCATCCAAGCTCTGTTTGACTCAATGCCCAGGCTTATCAATGTCGTTATTACGGGCAGACGTGGTTGTTCTGGGTACTGATTTCTCGTGATCTATGCACCCAAATTGCGTGAAAATGTAATCACATGGCAGTTCTAGTGTAATATATTTGTCCAATAAATACCCGTTTATCATCTGTATTTCTTCTTGGTGTAGCAATTTTAATGTAATCACATGTCTGTATCTCAGCCTGTACAGATCTGTCTGGACACTCCTTTGAGTGCACTTCTCCAAATTCGCTAACAACATAAGCGCATGAGCTTCCCTACTATCCAAAGTCAACAGTACCTCATGCAGCTACTGTATATTCGTACCCATCACCCTTTCAACCATTTCGCTGGATACAGGTGAATGATGTAACTCTAATTTCAAAGCAGCACCTGCTATGGGTATACTCCACCCGTTCTCACCATTATCCCATCCATATGAAAAAGTAATCCCAAATTACTCTCTGTCACTCCTGCTATATGTCTTGGTTCTGCTGGGAACTGCTTCTCCTCTAGCCGAAACGCCAACTTAAATTCACAAGCTGGAATGACCCCTGGCCCCTGGACTGAGTCGTCCATTTACCGCATGATACGTTGATTCTTACGATATAGCACCTCACTCCTTGCGTCATCCAACCGATCTGTCAATGTACGGAGCAACCTTGCAATGTCCAACTTGTTAATTTTTGAGAACATGAGCAGTTGACGTTCTTGGAGTCATAACACCACGCCCCATTCACCATCACCGCCTGCCATCATGATATGATGGCTGGAGAGTGATCGAAAACTGAACTAAATCTGTTGCCACAAAATAAATGTTTTCTGAAGTCGACAATGTTTGTGTTCATTTTTGAATGCCAACAAACTTAACCATTCCTATATCTTCCACAAATGGTTATCGAGAACATTCTTTGTGTTATTGGTATACCGAGTTAGCTCCATAGTTAACTCCCCTAAAACTTTAAATCGTTTAACACTCCCTGCTCCAAATCAGACCACTGAGTTGTGTACCAGTCTACGACACCATTCATAGAACTCGCCATTTGCTGGACCTGATCAAGTGTATAATTTAGTTTCTGAACATTCTCCTCATCCGCTGTCCTGAACACCAGTTTTAGTAGTTTACCTCCCACGTTTAACCAACTTCTTTTCCTCTGAATTATGCTCCGTGGTACAATACGCATCAGCTGCGACAACTGTGCTCTTAATTTACCGTTGTTAACTGTAGCTATTGTATTCCTCTTACGCTTCCCTTGAAATGTCACTTCAATGTGCCTCATTATACAGTTCGAAAAAAAAAAATCTTCCAATCTCCTAATATCATTGCTAATTTTCCAGATCTCTACTGTTGATTTCAATGTCCACTGACGGCTCGTAAGCAAAACATCCGATTCCCTAGAGAACAACACAACTGATTCCACTGGTTAAAAGACAGTTCTGCGCTTCGCTCCCGCCCTCTTTCCAACACGAGTAACTGACGCCGGGTAGAAACAACCAAAAGCCTCTCAGTAGTCCAGCTATTGAAAATCCTTATAGCAGCCGGAAGGCTTGTGTTCACACATCTATTGGCGCGTTCCTCATTACATATATTAAAGGAGTCAAACAGTTAATTCAATGAGAGATGTTACCCTTTTTTCTCCTTTTTGAAAGGAAGTATTCGAGATTCCAGTACACCATCCTGTTCTCCACCTAGACTTTGCCGGCAGAGGAGCCGGCTTTGGAAGTTTCCTTCAGAGGAAAGGTGCTGTGGCGCCTCTCCATGGATTACCGTTTTGTTTCCTGTTCGAAGTGGTGAACCCATATTTCATTGCATGTGACGATCCTCGACAAAAAAATTGTCGCCATCAGTCTCGTAACCCATAAGCAATTACGCACAGATGGTCACTCGTTACTGTTTATGGGCTACTGGTAGGCGGAGAGGAACCCAGCGAGCACACACTTGAGCGTCCCAGGTGGTGGACGAGTGTGTCAGCGCTACCATAAGAGATGTCCAGTCCAGCACCGAAGTGTTTCATTGTGATCTGTCAATCACTTCAAGTGAAAGTGTCTGCCCGTTCCAACAGTGCAGGAGTCGCATCTGTGTGCTGCCTGCCGGTACGCGGGACATGGCATAAGTTTGCGTGACCTTGTTGCGATGATGACAGATGCCTCGCCCAACGACTCACAGTGTTTTTGTTGACTGCCAGGTCTTCGTTAACATTCCGTAGGCGGCTGCGAATGTCTGTGGTGCTCTGGTTTTTCAATAAAAGAAAGTCAGTGACAGCTCTCTACGAACCTCCGTTACTGAGCCCTTTTTGAAGGCTACTTACAGCGCCGCCACAGTGCCCCGCGACAAATTCCTTATTTCTTCAACCGAAATTGCCCGAGAAAAAAATTGTGTTGCATTACTTACTGAACAGCCCCCATAGTTACAGCATCTATCAAATATACACGCAAATATTATCTATTATATTTGCATGTGTATGCTATAGACGTTATAAGTAAAAACAATTTCTTCCTCCAAAGTTTGTATTCTGTTTACCCATTCAGAACACAAGTTTACATAGAATACGTACCTCTACAAAGAAAATACAAAATTATATATTTAGAGAACTGAAAACTGAAGCTGTCAACTTTTTCCGCAGCAAATGTTTTAAAAATAGAATGATAAGTAAACTAGATACATTACTGGCCATTAAAATTGCTACACCACGAAGATGGCGTGCTACAGATGCGAAATTTAACCGACAGGAAGAACATCCTGTGATATGAAAATGATTAGCTTTCCAGAGCATTCTCACAAGGTTGGCGCCGGTGGCGGTGCTGACAAGAGCAAAGTCATACACAAACAGCAGTTGACCGGCATTGCCTGGTGAAACGTTGTTGTGATGCCTCGTGTAAGGAGGAGAAATGCATACCGTCACGTTTCTGACGTTGATAAAGGTCGGATTATAGCCTATCGCAATTGCGGTTTATCGTATCGCGATATTGCTGCTCGCATTGGTCGAGATCCAATGAGTGTTAGCAGAATATGGAATCGGTGAGTTCAGGAGGGTAATACGGAACGCCGTGCTGGATCCCAACGGCCTAGTATCACTAGCAGTCGAGATGACAGGCATCTTATCCGCATGGCTGTAACGGGTCGTGCAGCCACGTCTCGATCCCTGAGTCAACAGAATGAGGACATTTGCAAGACAACAACCATCTGCACGAACAGCTCGACGACGTTTGCAGCAGCATGGACTATCAGCTCGGATACCTTGGCTGCGGTTACCCTTACGCTGCATCACAGACATGAGCGCCTGCGATGATTTACTCAACGACGATCCTGGGTGCACCAATGGCAAAACATCATTTTTTCAGATGAATCCAGGTTCTGTTTACAGCATCATGATGGTCGCATCCGTGTTTGGCGACATCGCGGTGAACGCAGATTGGAAGCGTGTATTCGTCATCGCCATACTGGCGTATCATCCGGCGTGATGGTATGGGGTGCCATTGGTTACACGTCTCGGTCACGTCTTGTTCGCATTGACGGCACTTTGAACAGTGGATTTTACATTTCAGATGTGTTACGACCCGTGGCTCTACCCTTCATTCGATCCCTGCGAAACCCTACATTTCAGCAGGGTAATGCACGACCGCATGTTGCTGGTTCTTTACGGGTCTTTCTGAATACAGAAAATGTTCGACAGCTGCCCTGGACAGCACATTCTCGAGATCTCTCACCAATTGAAAACGTCTGGTCCATGGTGGCCGAGCAACTGGCTCGTCACAATACGCCAGTCACTACTCTTGATGAACTGTGGTATCGTGTTGAAGCTGCATGGGCAGCTGTACCTGTACACGCCATCCAATCTCTGTTTGACTCAATGCCCAGGCGTGTCAAGGCCGTTATTACGGCCAGAGGTGTTTGTTCTGGGCACTGATTTCTCAGGGTCTATGCACACAAATTGGGTGGAAATGTAATCACATGTCAGTTCTAGTATAATATATTTGTCCAACGAGTACCCGTTTATCATCTGCATTTCTTCTCGGTGTAGCAATTTTAATGGCCAGTAGTGTATATTTGTGCTTGTAGCGTACTGAAGAAATTGCACAGATCCCATTCGTGGACAAATACAACGGCACAGTATCCAGTCTTAGTCATCACCTGTGCTTGTGTTCAAGTACGCATTTTTCGCGGTGTTTTCATATTTTAGTCTAACCCCTACAGCCCAGCGTTGTCGAGCATGATCGTTCTGGTGGTCGAAGTGGTATGGTGTGGGAAGACGTAATATTGCATTGGTACACTCATCACCAAATCTGTGAACACGGTACTGTCTCCGTCAACGTTATTGTGATACTATACTCCTTCCCCATATGCATGTTTTTTAAGCTGTGATTTCATTTTTATATATGACAAAGCGCGACCGCTTCAAACACCACAGATGGAGTTCTTGGAACGAGAAGTTTCCCTGCAAGTAGAATGGTCCCGCCGTTTCCCCGACATATATACGATCAGCCACGTGTAGGATGCATCGGCGAGACGGACTGCAGCACGTACACATACATGCACCAACGTCTAACCAGTAGCTGAAAACCGAGCTGGTGAAGGACTGCAACGCACTACCGCAAGAACTAATTATCAATTGTGTGGCCGCCATGGGAGCATGTTACTGAGCACGTATCGCCGTCCGTGGTGAACACAGTCCTGTTAAGAACCATACCCCGCTGTTTGTAAAGAACTGCGGTGACCTCAGTGCAATTATTGTCTCATTGCGTATTTCTTTAATTATCTCCTGTATCGTAATGTAGCATTTCCTTGTATGTATCGTCTAAGTTTCGTCGAGCTGTGTTACTTGGTAGTCACATATTGTAAAGTATGTATGTAGAACTGTAAACGGATCCTAGCCAAAGCTCGACATACGTTACGTAACAAGAATAATGGAGATGTAACCCTTGTGCGCAATTTCTCGTTAAGCCACTACACAAGGAGAATTATAAATTTAAAAATTACAGGGTCGTTACCGGCACAAGCCCTTCCTAACAATTAAGAAAAGACCGAATTGGGAATTATCAGTTCAATTAAATTGAGGATTTAATTTTAAGAATGTAATTTTTTAAAGAAACTAACAAGATGAACAGCATTGTATGTCGTATGTCAGTGACTTGTTTAATTAAATGTGAGCCGCGCGGGATTAGCCGCGCAGTCATAGGCGCTGCAGTCATAGACTGTGCGGCTGGTCCCGGCGGAGGTTCGAGTCCTTCCATGGGCATTGGTGTGAGTGTTTGTCCTTAGGATAATTTAGGTTAAGTAGTGTGTAAGCTTAGGGACTGATGACCTTAGCAATAAAGTCCCATAAGATTTCACATATATTTGAACATTTTGAATTAAATGTGACAATTTCCTAATGTTGAGACAGCACGCTGTTGACTTTGATTTTTCCTCCCATTTTGTTCATCACAAGCAATCAGATTAACTCAAAAAAATCAGGTAATAGAAAATTAATCTGGAAACTGGCATCAATGAGAAAGACAAAGGACGCAGAATTTATCTTTTACGTAGCACATTTATTTCATTGCTGAATTTGATGCACATTCTATGAATACACATGACTGGTGCCTGAATAAAAAGGTTTACCTAAATAATTCGCAAAAATATTAAAATCTCGCAATTAAAAAGGAAAAACACACAAAAGGGAAGTGGAACACAATAATTCAATCATTCCATCTACATACCCACGACTGTCCGAAAGGAACAAAGCAACTTCCACATTTTTAATTTCAACAACCATCATCGCCGATTTTCAACAAAATAATTATGCCACATTCCGAAAATACATAACTACGCACGCAGTTAAACTGAAGTACTTAAATATGCCATGAATTTAACATAGGAAAGTTCTAATTCTATCTGCTTCCTATCAGCAGAAATCCTCTCTAGGAGCTACGAACTGTACTGATCAACCGCTAGCTACAGAGTGTCCTTTCTCCACCGAGTTTCGCCTAACTACCGGTGCAACGGAAGCTATCAGAGGGGTAGGCTTCCGCCACCAACCTGACAGACAAACCAACTTCAGACTAAAAGGGGTAAAGCGCTCTGTCCAGGTACTGGAATCCAAAGTCAGTCATCCTGTGCTACCCTCCAAACGAGAAGAAAACCTCACCTGCTTCTAGCAGACGACAACCAACTCAGCGTCCCCCACAAAAGAAACCCGAAACCACTCGTAACACCAGTTATTGAGTCACATTCACGCACACATAGGGTAGGTTGAAGGGGAAAACGTAATAAATACAGGTCATGATTTCCTATGGAACACAAAAAGAATCAAACATAATATCATTTCATAAGCCTTAGTTTGATTGCTCAGTCTTTCTGGCAGAATTAGTGAATTAAACCGCAATCAGGCGGTGGACAGAATAGGATGCACAGAATCCAGTGAGACAGGCGTCTATGATGAAACGACTCCACAGAGACGTTTCAATATCAAGCGAAAGTTAGTTTCGTCCTAAAGTTTGAACACAAGTCTACTTAAATGAAAGATTTGCACGTTATGAATAAGGACTTGAAAATGGCCCATCAGCTGATGGTGTCATATAAATATTTTCGTAATAGAGCCGTTGTAGAAACAGGATTTTTGCTTTACTAAATTTGACCTCAGTATAAAAGGCCAAAATCTTACAACAGTAGGGAGTGAGTGAGACAGGCGGCAGAGCTGCAGCCTCCTGGGAGAGTCTCGCTGGAGACGACCCTCTCCGCGCCTCACGGGTTTCTCCGCCGTAGTGTCGCCTTACTGGCGGTGCGGCAGTGCTCGGGTCTTCGCTTCTCATTACGCGCCTTCTAATTCCGCCGCCAGCCCGCGGGCCGGGTCGACTTTTCATTACGGCGGCCGGCGCGACGCCGCCTCTCCCTGGCGCCGCGCTTTCTTTGTAACGTGAAGACAGCCGCGGGGATCCCCCGGCTCGGGTTGCCGCGGTCGCACCCGCGACAAGTAGGCCGCCAGCTTCCGAGCTACGCGTGAGCGTCCCGGCCTGAAACTACTGCAAATGCACCGAGAGTGTTGACTCATCATTCTCGTCATCATCAACTTCATCCTCAACAACAACAACGTCAGCATCATCATCATCAACACTGCGAACGTCATCATAATCATTATCTTCATCATCGTCATCAACAGTGACGGTAATGAGAAGCGAAGATCCGTGCACTGCCGCACCTCCCGTAAGGCGACACTACGGCGGAGAAGCCCGTTAGTCGTGGCGAGGGCAAGGCACAGATTTCCAGAAGGCTTTTGATACCGTTCCTCACAAGCGACTGTTAATCAAATTGCGAGCATATGGAATATCGTCTCAGTTGTGTGACTGGATTCGTGATTTCCTCTCCGAGAGGTCACAGTTCGTAGTGATAGACGGTACATCATCGAGTAGAACAGAAGTGATATCTGGCGTTCCGCAAGGTAGTGTCATAGGGCTTCTGCTGTACCTGATTTACATAAATGATCTACGTGATAATCTGAGCAGCCCCCTTAGATTGTTTGGAGATGACCCTGTAATTTAGCGTCTAGTAAAATCATCAGACGATCAGTTCCAATTACAAAATGTTCGTACATCCATATTTAAACTGGATGAAGGTGGGACACAGCTGGTATAATTTTTATTAAAAATGAAATTCCTCCAGCTGTACTTAAGATCTTTTAGTTACTTCACTACTAGTTTCGAAGTTTGATGAAATCAGTGACTGCCCGCCATCCATGTGGAGCACGTGTTGATCGCACCGCGGACTCCTAGACTGAGCCACACACAACTGATTTAATCAAAGTGTACGGGCCAGAAGAAGGTGTTGACGCAACTTCGAAACTAGTAGAGAAGTAATTAGAAACCTTAAGTACAGCTGGAGGAATTTTATTTTTGATAAAAATTACAAAATGATCTACACAGAATTTCTGTATGGTGAAGAAGTGGCAATTGGCGCTAAACAAAGAAAAGACCGAGGTCATCCAATTGGGTACTAAAAGAAATCCGATAAATTTTGGGTATACGATAAATCGCACAAATCTAAGGGCTGTCAATTCGACTAAATGCCTAGGAATTACAAATGCGAGCAACTTAAATTGGAAAGGGGAAACAGAGACTGCCCTTTGTTGGCAGAACACTTAGAAGATGCGACAAACCCATTAAAGAAACAGCTTACATTACACTTGTCCGTTCTCTACTGGAATATTGCTGTGAGGTGTGGGATCTTTACCAGGCAGGATTGACGGAGGACATCGAAAAAGTGAAATGAGGGGCAGCTCGTTTCGTGTTATGGCGCAGTAAGGGTGAGAGTGTCACTGATATGTTACGCGAGTTGAGGAGGCAGTCACTAAAACAAAGGCGGTTTTCTTTGCGGCGAGATCTGTTTACGAAATTTCAATAACCAACTTTCTCTTCCGAATGGAAAAATATTTTGTTGACACCCACCTACGTAGGGAGAAATCAGAGCTCGAACGGAAAGATTTAGGTGTTCCTTTTTCCATGCGCCACTCGAGAGTGGAATGTTAGAGAAGTAGTTGAAAATGGTTCGATGAACCCTATGCCAGGCACTTAAGTGTGAATTGCAGAGCAACCATGTAGATGTAGATGTACTATCACGATCAGCAAGTCACTTGACACCTGATGTCTGATAAAGGCTTTACCTGCACTATTCCGTGCATTGCGATCTTCACGCCAGTGACGTGTACATTGTGTGCCAAAACCTTCCGCACGGTGCAGCTTCATTTCGATTCGATTTCCGGGTACATGTTGCTTAACAAGGCTGAATTAACGTTGACCTGGTGGCAGTTGCATAACTAGAGGGAGCTGCGGCATCATTTCGTTGGGGGCGCAGATTGCAAACAAGCAAAAATAGTGGAGAGGGGCGGAAAAAGGGGAATGTAGAAAGAAAAGTAGAAGCAAGTAGAAGGTGAAGAAGAGAATGGACTCCGGGGCATTAATATGGGTGGTTTGCCTGCTCACATGTAAATGTGTGTCAGATTTTCCATATTTCATCTACATTCATAGGTACACATCTATTAACAGGCCTGAATGTACGCTGCACATGCACAGTTGCATAAAAGGTACAAAAGGAGGGAGAAGTGCACCGGGTACCATTTCTATCGGAGTACGGTTTTCAGGCACACGAAAAAATGAGGAACAGCTAAAGAAAAGGAGGAGAACGAGGGTGAAGTGGAATAAGGCAGCAGATAAAGATGAAGAAAAGAGCATTGCGTCAAGTTAGGGGAATGTTCCGTGCTGTTAGTTACATATCTGTACCAGTTATTATTAAATTTATTATGTAGTGTGGATGACCTCACACTTCTCGTTATTTAGGGTCAACTGCCACTTCTCACACCATTCAGATACTTTTTCTAAATCTTTTTGCAGTTTGTTCTGATCTTCTGATGGCTTTATTAGTCGATAAACGACAGCGTCATCTGCAAACAACCGAAGACGGCAGCTCAGATTGTCTCCCAAATGGTTTATACAGATAAGGAACAGCAAAGGGCCGATACACTACCTTGGGGAACGCCAGAAATCACTTCAGTTTTTTTGTGGGCAACACTTAGAAAACTCAATATTAAATACCAAAAAATTATGAAAACAAAGCCAGTGGAATGTGAAAGTACGGGCGTTGAGGAAAGTAGTCCCAATGCTAATTCGAAAATAAGTTACTGCTGTGCTGATGTAATGAAATAGACAATCACTTATACGACAGTGTTGGGTATATATTATAGCGTATTCCAAACACATTCCTCTACAAAATTTCTAGAAACAAAAAGAAGTTTCTTCATTTCTCCATAACATACTGCACTACGACAAACATCTTTCTTTAAGCAGATGTTGACACCAGCTGAAAACACATTGACACGAAAACAATTGGTGCACTCAAATCAGATGGCGTAAAGCATGTATTACAGCCGTGCAAAGCGAGTTTAGTTTGTTCTCTGAGCTAGAAAAAAAATGATTGTACCATAACGACTGTGGACAACATAATAAGTCATTCTGTATAATGAAGGCCAAAATTAAAATATAGTTGTTACGAGCGATACAAGTGTAACAAATACTGCTCGATATCGCTGTTTTAAATCTTTTCTTCCCTTTTATAGAGTGATTTATTAGTTACCGTGAAGTTCTAGTCAAGTCTATGACAAGGACGTGTCATCGCCTTGTTCAAAAGCAAACGCTACACGCAATAAGTAGTTGTTTCTAACTAAGCTGCTCCGAAGTGAATAAGGTACTCACATTTTTCTCAAATTAGGACGGTTTAGTTTCAAATAGAAGAGTCAACTCTCAATACTCTGACTTTTCGTATCGGTTTCATAAACCTGTAACGGACTAGACATATCCAAACAAGACACAGACAGATCCCTTCCCGGAAATTAAAGCTTGCAAAGACCGCTACTGAGAACTGTACGCATTGATTTGTGAAAAACCTGCCACTATATTAAATTGTTGCAGACCGCAAATATTAAACAAGAATATATGCTAAAGTAATGTTAAGACTGGTGTTTACGTATGTATTTCTGCACACATTAGCATCATCGGCTTACACGCAAGCTGCACCAGACTGGTTGCTGGAAGCCTCCATTGGAGCTCATCTGACGCCACCTCCGTTTTCCACTCATACAACTGTTCGGACGTACACTATAATAATAAAAAAATCAGTTGTAATGAAATGAAAATTATCATTTGTGAGAGTTGTTCCTTCCTTTTCCCCGACTACCTCCTACCTCCCTTTTACCCCTATCTCCTCCTCTCTTGCCCCCACTGACACGTGTTGCAATCCAGATCCACTGTTTTACAAGCACTTGTTTGACAGTAGGATCTTCACTACTTTCAACTATTTTAATTGCATACTTCCAAGTTTAGTCTTTGATTAATTACATGTATCTTTCATTTACTGGACGCATTTTAAAGATGTATATCCGGTTTTGGTTTCACTAATTACATTTATACCGTTTGTTCGTCTTTACTTATATTTTTATGCACTGTACAATTATGTATCGGTACAGCAGATTTGCATTCACAGAATAAATGGCTACGGTTTGTAATCGAAATATTAGTGCGTAATTATGGCCAAAACTGATGTTGCTGAAGTTAAAATCTTCTGGGTTGTTAGGCCGCGTCATGTTTCTTCTAAAATGTTCGACGTTTAGACCCCTCTGCTGGGATCTTCCTCAGGATCTTTTGGTGTCCACTACTGCTAGAACACTGACATCAAAAGATCCTGAGGAAGATCCTAACAGAGGAGTCTAAACGTTGAACATTTTAGAAGAAACATGACGCGGCGTAACAACCCAGAAGATTTTGACTTCAGTGACAACGGTCACGAAAGCCTGCAGACTTACATACAACTGATGTTGTTTTTCATACGTATAAACCAGCCTCTTTGCATCGACAAGACTTCTCTTGGAGTCTGAAAGCAACTGTTTATGACCAGTGAAAAAACAGTCTAGATAGCGATGCTTATTTCACTAAAATCTTATCTTATACAGCTTAAAAGATCGCTGTTTCCCAAAAACGTGGCACGCTGATAAGCATGTAATTTGACATATTCGTTAATTTTTTCTTGCATTAGCGCAAATGAAGTTTCGCGTTCATGTGTATTTTCTGTATTCATGCGTAGGATATTAACCAAGAAGGCTAAAGCTGATTGCGTTCGCGGTGAAATGAAGGAGTTCAGTACATAAAACGTAAAGTTGGTTTTTTTTTTTCTTTTTCAAAACTACTTTCATTAAGGGAAAACTAGTTCTCAATCACGGAGTTGGTACCATTCCGTGGACACCAACGTAACAGCATTATTTAAGAGTTGATTGCCCTAAATATGATATCGCCGTCCTTCTACGTGAATGGAAACTTACAGAAGATTCCCGACGGGCAGAGGATAGCGGCGCGGCTACCTGTGTTGAGAAGTTCGCCCCACACCTCTCACCGTCCTGAACTGGTCGGTCAGTCGTAAATTTTAAGCGTGCCAGGCATCAATCGCGAGGCAGCGGGTCCTTTTACAGTGGGCGGGACCCGGACAGCCGGCAACAAGACACTTGGGGGAAGATAACCCGCCGCGGAAGAATGGCTCGGCGCGGCGGGGTGGCGCGCCTGCAGGTAGCCCTCTTCCCGGAACCAGCCGAGCGCCTGCAATCGCTCTGGAGGTCACACCCTCTTTCGGCTTCCCCCCAGGGTAGAACAACACGCGTGGAGACCAGACCAGCTACGGAAAACTCGATGTTCAGACACATACCTGAAAAACAAGCCAGATAATGTGATTGCTTTACAATTTCACAATTAGTACAAATCTTCAACGATGTACTGTGAACTGTGACTCGTCTGGCTGAGGTTGGAAGTTTCTGTTGCGGTTTTTTCGCACTAAATTTGGTTTTCATACATCTCCATGTGAATCCTCCCTCTGTCTTACTCACTCTCTTTCTCTCCTTTTTGTTTGCCCCTCTCTCCATCTCCTCCTATCTATTTATCTACCTATCTAGGGCAAACCAAGACATGAAAATTTTTTGAACGTATACAGGGTGTTACAAGAAGGTACGGCCAAACTTTCAGGAAACATTCCTCACACACAAAGAAAGAAAATATGTTACGTGGACATGTGTCTGGAAACGCTTACTTTCCATGTTAGAGCTCATTTTATTACTTCTCTTCAAATCACATTAATCATGGAACGGAAACACGCAGCAACAGAACGTACCAGCGTGACTTCAAACACTTTGTTACAGGAAATGTTCAAAATGTCCTCCGTTAGCGAGGATACATGCATCTACCCTCGGTCGCACGGAAACCCTGATGCGACGATGCAGCCCTGGAGAATGGCGTATTGTATCACAGCCGTCCACAATACGAGCACGAAGAGTCTCTACATTTGGTACCGGGGTTGCGTAGAAAAGAGCTTTCAAATGCCCCCATAAATGAAAGTCAAGAGGGTTGAGGTTAGGAGAGCGTGGAGGCCATGGAATTGGTCCGCCTCTACCAATCCATCGGTTACCGAATCTGTTGTTGAGAAGCGTACGAACACTTCGACTGAAATGTGCAGGAGCTCCATCGTGCATGAGCCACATGTTGTGTCGTACTTGTAAAGGCACATGTTCTAGCAGCACAGGTAGAATATCCCAAATGAAATCATAATAACCTGCTCCATTGAGCGTAGGTGGAAGAACATGGGGCCCAATCAAGACATCACCAACAATGCCTGCCCAAACGTTCACAGAAAATCTGTGTTGATGACGTGATTGCACAACTGCGTGGGGATTCTCGTCATCCCACACATGTTGATTGTGAAAATTTACAATTTGATCACGTTGGAATCAAGCCTCATCCGTAAAGAGAACATTTGCACTGAAATGAGGATTGACACATTGTTGGATGAACCATTCGCAGAAGTGTACCCGTGGAGGCCAATCAGCTGCTGATAGTGCCTGCACACGCTGTACATGGTACGGAAACAACTGGTTCTCCCGTAGCACTCTCCATACAGTGACGTGGTCAACGTTACCTTGTACAGCAGCAACTTCTCTGACGCTGACATTAGGGTTATCGTCAACTGCACGAAGAATTGACTCGTCCATTGCAGGTGTCCTCGTCGTTCTAGGTCTTCCCCAGTCGCGAGTCATAGGCTGGAATGTTCCGTGCTCCCTAAGACGCCGATCAATTGCTTCGAACGTCTTCCTGTCGGGACACCTTCGTTCTGGAAATCTGCCTCGATACAAACGTACTGCGCCACGGCTATTGCCCCGTGCTAATCCATACATCAAATGGGCATCTGCCAACTCCGCATTTTTAAACATTGCACTGACTGCAAAACCACGTTCGTGATGAACACTGACCTGTTGATGCTACATACTGATGTGCTTGATGCTACTACTGTAGAGCAATGAGTCGCATGTCAATACAAGCTCCGAAGTCAACATTACCTTCCTTCAATTGGGCCAACTGCCGATGAATCGAGGAAGTACAGTACATTCTGACGAAACTAAAATGAACTCTAACACGGAAATTAAGCGTTTCCGGTCACATGTCCACATAACATATTTTCTTTATTTGTGTGTGAGGAATGTTTCCTGAAAGTTTGGCTGTACCTTTTCGTAAGACCCTGTATATAAGGGAAAACCACGAGAAAGAGTTCTGAACAATGTATATCAAATTAATAGATTTTAAATCAATTAATGAAAGGCTTTCAACACTGTCATTTGAATCATAAGCCAAAGTTTATATTATCTTAATGAAATTTGCACCAGTGCACCAACAGGTGACGAAAAAAAAAGAAAAGAACAGCAAGACCAAACGGAAAATACTGGCAAAGTTCGTCAAACACCCTGGATCACATTCCACCGAAAAACCCAGTATTACTACTTGTTACTACATTAATGCACAAACTGGCAAAGAACTCAACACAGATTAAGCGCTGGAAAATTCCTTGCACATAATCGAAGCAGCGCAGATAGAGTAAGACCCTTAAGCCTGTATCCATAAATTAACACAGTACTAAAATTTAAGTTCTTAAAAGCACTTCCTAGAACAGAAAAACCAACTTTATGGGTATCACCAAATTCGATTTGTTTGAAAAACAAATCAATCACCTTGCTATAAGTAGAGACCGTGCAATGCAGGTAATTAATCTAAAAGTTGCTAAGGGTGCCAGTTTAGATTCAGACCACTACATGCGTATCATTAAATTCAAAGTTAGATCAATATTTAGAAAAACGAACCAACATCAACCCAAAAAATTTGGGATCAGAAGACGTAGAGAAAATTATTACAAAATGAATTTGGAAAAAAATAATATCTTAATATTCAGAAAATCTTCAGAAAGATATTATTCAGACTGCAGGAGAAAATATTCCTTTTGAAAATAAATGAACATACATGGTGGATGACGGTTGTGATGAGTTAATTGTAAAAAGAAAATGAGCTTGGAATATAAATACAGAAAACTGCAGTCACCTTTTTAAAATAGTTATTTACTCCACAAGTCGGTTTTCGAACCTTTACAGGCTCATCTTCAGATGGTGCACAGGAGGTAACATGACTATTCCAGGGCGTGTTGTTAATTTCCATCTATTAGCTTCTCTTATGATGGACATTTAGTAACACATCACTCACTTTCCACAGGATATGTATGTACATACGCTGTAGTTACGAAATTTTGCCAACTGTACAGCAAATGCTAGATGATTGCAAAGTTTCGTAAATATGGTGTATATCCATAAATTTCCTGTGAAAAGTGAGTGGTGTTTTCTGTATTCACGTTGAACAAACGATAAAAACAACCTTAATGGATTTGCTTAATCTAGAGCTTGGATTGCTTAGAACGCAAATAAAATGACAATAACAGGGAAAATTTTATAGATGTGAGGAAATGTGAATCAAAATGTTTCAAAGAGATTAGAGTACAACATATCAATTAACGTCATTTAAGTCATGTTTTGAGCCGAAAAACACAAGGGACTTTTATAATACATTCAAAAATAAGTTAAAGAAGGACACATCATCAAATTTGCAGTTTATAGATCCGAAAATATTAAAGACGTATATAATAACACTAAGAACTACAGAATGCTTGCAGATTACTTCAAAGGACAACTCATTTGCGGTCCACAAAAAAGAGAATTTATTTTGATAATGTAATCCAAATGCAACCATTATCAGGGCTACCAACAATACAAGAAATCAGAGAAACCATAAAACAATCACAAAACAACTTAAAATCAACAGAGCATTAGGAGAATACAGTATAGTTGCTGGGTTGTGAAAACACTTTAGTGCGGCTGGTCCCGGCGGAGGTTCGAGTCCTCCCTCGGGCATGGGTGTGTGTGTTTGTCCATAGGATAATTTAGGTTAAGTAATGTGTAAGCTTAGGGACTGATGACCATAGAACTTAAGTCCCATAAGATTTAAAAAATAAAAAAAATAAAAATAAAATAAAAACACTTCAGTGACAACGTTATTCTGTGTCTGACGCAAGTAATTCACGAAATTTTCAAAACAAACAGCATACTATCAGAATGGACATCGGTATTAATACATCCACTACATCAAAAAGAAAGAAAACTGATCCTAACAATTATAGAGGAATCTCCCTCTTGACAGTTGCATACTCCGTGGCACTTTTAAAGGGAGCTGAAAGAATACTCTTCCCACAACTATGAGTATATCAAGCAGGATATAGGGAAGGAATGGCTTGCGCAGAGCAAATACTAAAAGAACGTAGCAGCAATGACAGAAATCACAAACTTGAAACATGTGACAACTTTTGTAGGTGTTAGAAAGGAATATGACTTAAGTTGTAGAAATACACTAATCAACGTTATAAAAGAATTCGGATTCGATAACATAACAACAAAAATAATTAATGGAACTTTATCACAAACAGCATCGAAATAAAAGGTTGTGGGTGAACTCTCAAGACCTTTTACAATAAAATCAGCAGTAAGACAGGGATATGATTTATCACCTGCGCTTTTCAGTTGTGCATTACAGAGGGTACTGAGAGAATGGAGGAAATTAACCAATACTAAAGGTGGTCAACACGGAAGAAATCCAAATAAAAATCGCCATAGATTGTCTAGTAAAAGCAGACAAAATAGGACTATAATTTCATTCGAAAAACCCACTTATGACAAATATCAATGAAGCCCTCTCCCCCACCCCCCTTCCCCAAGAGAAAAAGAAATTTTAAAATTCAGAACACGACATTTGAAACAAACTGTTTTAAATACCTAGGAGAATGGGTAACAAACAACACAAAAGAAAAAATAGAAAACAGAATACATAAACTGAAAAGGTATTCCGTATGACAAAAAAATATATATAAGAAAATATTTGTCCTGGAACACAAACGCGCGACCGCTACAGTGGCAGGTTTGAATCCTGCCTCCGGCATGGATGTGTGTGATGTCCTTAGGTTAGTTAGGCTTAAGTGGTTCTACGTTCTAGGAGACTGGTGACCTCAGATGTTAAGTCCCATAGTGCTCAGAGCCATATGAACAATATTTGGAACACAAAACTACGACACTGTCAAAGAGAGGTAAGAACTTTAAACATTGTATGCGGCAAAAACTATTAGACTAACAAAATTTGGGAATCTTGAAAAAGTTGAGAAAGATGTAACATTTCTAAGGAAAGTACTGGGACCTAGAAGTAATAATCATATTGAAAACAAATTAGGATCAAACAGAGAGCTCTATTTGAAAATGGAAAAGCTAACTAATGTAATGAGGAAAAGAAGACTACAGAGTTATGGTTATATTTACCGAATGGATAATAACAGACTAATCAACTAGAGTGTCAGCTTACTAAATAGTTACAAATCCAAACCCACAGTGTTTACTGAAACTGACAAAAATGTGTGATAAACATTGGAATTACAATGGGCATAATAGATAACAGAATGTTTTTAGATAAGCAACACAAAAGGCAGAAAATCTGGAAAGAAAGAGGTCTGCAAAAGGAACGAAGTGGTCCCATAACAAAAAGGAGCAACGGAATTTAGACATACAAAAGGAAAACCCACGTTGATTTAACATACTCTCCTAAAGGGTAGGTTATGCTGAGAAATAACTGTCAAGAAAAAAGTTCGACGCGTTGCGCCGTTTCCGAGTTAATAAGCATTGAAGGCAGCCAATCAGGGCGTTGCGCGTGCACATGCAAGCGGCTCGCCAGACGTCGTTAGTGTCAGTTGTTCTCATAGCGTAGATGATAGAGCGAGACTCCTCAGCCTTTCGCTCGGGCTCGATTCTTACTACCGCCCCGTGTCCAATTTCTGTATAGCTGTCTTTTTCTGTTTTAGGAAACCAAATGAAGGGCAAGTTTGACGACACTGACGCTTTTGGCTAACTTAAACGTTTAATTCGAAAACCGTTCAACGCAGCGAATTGTATTCTTAACTATTATTTCTCAACACAATCTACCCTGTAGCACCCTTACTAGCTTTTAAGACTGTTTCTGACCACCCTGCATATAAATCAAGTAACCATAACTCAGGTCCTGTACGCCACAAACTCGAACCAAACGTTCCAAATCATCACCGCACTAGATAAAAAACAACACGATAAACACGTGCGCATCGACGGTGACACTTCCCGATGAATGTGGCGACCTAACTCTTCTTAATTCTCCTTTTGTATGAAAGCCTGCTACAGTGAGTGGGACTGACAAATATAGGTGCATAATTACAATCTTCAAAACTAAGCACGGAAAATGCAAGTCCAAAACTCCACGATTCTAACTCTGGAGGACGACGGTTCAAATCCTGGTCCGATCATCCAGATTTAGGTTTCCCATGATTTCCCTAAATCGCTCCGGGCAAATGCCAGGATGGCCCCTTTAAAAGGGCACAACCGATTTCGTTCCCCATCCTTGGCACGGTCCGAGCTTGTGCTCTGTCTCTAATGAGCTCGATGTCGACGGGACGCTAAAATCAATCTTCCTTCTTTTTTTCCACTATTTTAAGCTTAGGTTTCGGCAGCCATTGTCACCGTCAACAAAATTCTTGACTACATTGTCAATATGTTAAATTCTACACGGTTTCGGCCATTGTTGCATAGACTCTTTCTCAGAGAAGGCTATTTGAAACAGTGCCCTAAACATTGGAGAGTCTTACGTATTGCCACGCGGGGTAGCCGCGCGGTCTCAAGCACCTTGCCACAGTTCACGCGGTTGGCCCCGTTCGAGGTTCGAGTCCTCCCTCGGGCATGTGTGTGTGTGTGTGTGTGTGTGTGTTTTGTCCTTAGCGTAAGTTAGTTCAGGTTAGATTAAGAAGTGTGTAAGCCTAGGGACTGATGACCTCAGCAGTTTGGTCCCACCGGAACTTACCACCACCACGACCACCTAATTTTACGTATTGAGAATATGGTGACATAGCCAGTTGAATGTCACTAAGATCATACACTATTATTGCTCTTTGGAAACCTATCCAAAGTAATTACTCTTTAACCCAAGAAACAAGTTGTTTCCTAGTATTTTGTAGATAGCATGCTGTCAAGCCATAAAACGCCTAAACCAGACGAACCTGCACAATCAGAGCTTTAAAGTCGATGTAGTTTCAGGTGAAAAATCACAACGAAGTAAAGTGGACATGCTATAGTTTTAAGTCCAAAACAGAGAGCAAGCAAAAATAATTGTATAATATTTTACAGAAATAAAACAACAGCCACTGAAGATAAGGTTTCAAAACATGTTTGAATATAGACTAAAAAGAAAAGGAACAACATTGTGTTTTGCAGAAGATGGAGTTTTAAAAATATAAGTGTATGTAAAGCTCTAAAGGCCGTAGAGTTTGCCCCAAGTAACTAACATACAGCCAACATCTGTTAAACAATTGAAAATATCGGAACAATTCTCTAGTTGTGGCACTGTGCAAAAAGGCGAATATTTTGCTGTAACCCCTGTTAAGTTTTAATGAGTTGGTATAGTGTAGCAGTAATTGGAACATGAAATTTTTGTGGGATCTGGAATCCCATAGGAAGAAATCTAGTGATTTAAAACTCGCAAAGGTTTAAAATGTCACTTTTCGTTAAAGGTAGACCAGTGGTTAAATGTGAAGACTAAGTTAGATCCCATTATACTCTTCGCTTCCAGAGCTTGCAAGGAAAGTACATAGTTTCTGTCTGAAAGCCATGGAAAAACGATTGTATTGACCTTACAGAAAAGTATTCATGGCTTTCCGTGCTATTCCATGTCAAAACATTGATGTACACAGAAAACATGATCTCTTTTCTTACGTTTCTATGGTACAAACATGTGTGATTTTTAGATAAAGCTCAAATATCCATTCCGTTTTCCTTATTCATGGAGTCAAAAAACTAGGTTAATTAGTATCATTTCACAGGTCCAGAATGGATCAGTTGGTATCATTTCTCACTTGTATTGGCAGCAATTATTTCTGGTACAACAGCCAACTAGAGCGTAGCGTTTATGGTGTTTTCCAACCTCCTTTAGACAAATGGTAGGCAGATATCCAATTTTCTCCTCATGAAACAAACAATTAAGTTACGATCATGCACAGAAACAAGGGTTTACACGACCCACAGACAGATGTTGTACGTGGCTTCCCTCCATTGGGCCACAGACTTGAATGAAGTGCAATAAATTTGCTGGATTATAAAGGCAGTGACCCCATAAGACGGGATGAACGCTGAGAAAGAGAGATTGACAGCGGCACTCTTAATGTAAACATGGAATTGATAAAATATGCTTCAGACCAACTAAAGCATATAAATTTTATGGATGCTTGTTGCCTGAGCTGACATGATAAGGCGTTTGACAAGTTAAATCGCTAAATGGTATATCACTAAAGGTAATGGAAGTTTAGCACATCTGCGGCAATTTCAGTATCACACAAAACAATAAAATAAGAATCGATACGTAAGGAATGGTCAGAAATTGCCGATATTAATCAGGTAGTTAGACAAGGTTGCCACCTGTCATCCACCCTTTTCAATGTTTATGTAGATGAAATCATTCGTAAATTGTTGTTTGCTTTAAATGATGCATTCAGAAGCGATAATTTTAATTTCATGCCGATACTATTTCTTGATGATAAGCTTATAATATGAGAATTTGAAAAAAAGGTTCAAACTGCAACACATAAGATGGTTGAAATTGCCGCTAAATAAGAAATGAGAATATTGTTGCACAGATGAATAGTAATTAAGAGCAGGAATAAATTTTTTTTGGAACCGGCGAGACGGTGCTAGGTGGAACATGCCCTTTGAATATGCAACGATGGGGTAATTAATGTCAACATCTAGAAGAAGAAGAGCAGTACGCTCATTACCTCAGAATGTACGAGGGAGAACTTCAGGAACACCTGACTCAGCATGTAGATAGTGCAGAGAAGACCGAATGATCTTGTTTAACAGAGCTGCGTGTAGTAATTTCACCTAGCGATGACACATGAACTTCTTTCAGGCTGCAAGCATAAAGGAACGCTCTTAAGTTAATCAATAGGCTTGACAAGAGTGTTTACAGGCTTAGAAAACAGGAGCACATTCAGTCACAAGTAAGACTGCTGTAAGACCCTTGTATTCTTTCTGCTCAGTCTCAGACTCTAGCCGATCCGTCTGCATCAAAGATACTGATCAAAGGCCGGCTGTACTAATTGCAGGATAACGAGGTGAAAAGCGACGAAGTGTCACCAGCCGCCACCAGCTTCATGTCCACTGTTACGAGTCTGCTGTCACCTGGCTGAGGAAGGAGCTTAATCTCTGCAAGCTGCAGTTCCGCAGATCACTCGTGTGACTACCTGAAGATGGGGCCCGGGCTGACCTTCCTTGTATGAAGAATCTATCTGCCTGTCTGCAAACTGTTCAGCTTGCCAGTAGTTTAACTACGAACTGGTGTATAAACCTGGTTCAAATTCAAATGGCTCTGAGCACAATGGGACTTAACATCTGAGGTCATCAGTACCCTAGAACTTAGAACTACTTAAACCTAACTAACCTAAGGACATCACACACATCGATGCCCGAGGCAGGATTGGAACGTGCGACAGTAGCGGTCACGCTGTTCCAGACTGAAGCGTCTAGAGCCGCTCGGCCACTGCGGCCGGTTATAAACCTGGGTAGATCCATAGTAATGCATGATAAGCAGGAAAATTGGAGCTTTACGAGCAATATGCAAATCTCGTCACAGCGGCAAAAAGCACTATGTACTGACGTAGACCCTGGGCATTTAGACTGCAGCCACATTTTGTGGCACATTACAGGTTGGTGTGCAGAAGAACAAAGAGCGGACCATGCATAGTGGTTCCCGAATTGTTCAGAAGAGAAATATTTCAAAAGGCACATGATCATGTGGTATGTAGAACAACAGCTTGATGCACATCTTAAAAAAGTGGTGTAGAACCACAAAGCAAGATGTTGAAAAGTATGTGAGAGCTGTGTGCTACGTGCACAAAGAGCGTACTGTTGTGTCTAGACAAGACAGCCTAGACACAATGAGAGGAAGCCGAAAGGCACGCGCTTAAACTCACGCAGGCTGGCGTGAGGTCTGAAACAGGATACGTAATGAATGCTATAAAGAAAAGTACGTAGTTTATGGAACACTTAACTTTAATCCACAATTGTAGAACATCGCTCTTGATGATACATGTTATAACCACAATATATATAGCAAAGGATTATGGCGCCTTGCTAGGTCGTAGCAATTGTAGCTGAAGGCTAGGCTAACTATCGTCTCGGCAAATGAGAGCGTAGTTGTCAGTGAACCATTGCTATGAACGTCGGCTGTACGACTGGGGCGAGTGCCAGGACGTCTCTCTAGACCTCCCGTGTGGTGGCGCTCGGTCTGCTATCACTGACAGTGGCAACACGCGGGTCCGACGTATACTAATGGACCGCGGCCGATTTAAAAGCTACCACCTAGCAAGTGTGGTGTCTGGCGGTGACACCACACGTACCATTACAAATATTGCCACAAGCAACAAAAACTTTTGAAATGCTTCTTTTGGACACTATTGAACCATTTAATAGGACAGCAGCTGTTAGTAAGTACATTCTGACAACAATAGATAACTTTCCTGGGTTTGTAGCAATGTGAGCAGTTCTGGACTAGCACATGATCATGGTCACAAACATGATGGTTAATAATTATATATTAACATTTGACCTTCCTGATATATAATGACAGACGACAGCACAGATTTTATGTTGGACTTTTTGAAGAAGTTGTGTCAAATGGTTCAAATGGCTCTGAGCACTATGGGACTTAACATACGTGGTCATCAGTCCCCTAGAACTTAGAACTACTTAAACCTAACTTAACCTAAGGACATCACACACATCCATGCCCGAGGCAGGATTCGAACCTGCGACCGTAGCAGTCCCGCGGTTCCGGACTGAGCGCCTGAACCGCTAGACCAGCGCGGCCGGTGTTGTGTCACCTGCTTTACATCGAAACTAAGAACTGGTCGTTTCCATGTAGAGGTGAACAGACATACAGAAAGGATTTATCACACAATTTCGATAATTTAAGTCATTATGTGAATAATCAGCTCTATAATTATAACATACATCTTTAATATGTATTCTCAGCACATAATTACGCACCAGTAGAAGTTGTTCAGGCTGTGAGGTAGTATACAGCAGAATGATGCCATCTCCTTTTGAGGTTCTGGAAAATAAATAAGGTGCTACAGATGAGTTAGTGGATAAACTATTAAAAGAAGTTTGGGAGAAGGTCAAACGGCTGAAGGCAAAGGCACTCGAACGTGAGTAACAGGGCAATGTTAATGGAAATTACCGCAATATCGAGTGGGTTATTGGTTTTTGGTAATTCAGTCGGGCTCCAGTTCTCGTCTGTGATACGGGTGGGTTTACACAGTGGAAAAATAAGTGTTTGTACTTTTCTGTGGCCGGCCGGGGTGGCCGAGCGGTTCTAGGCACTACAGTCTGGAACCGCGCGACCGCTACGGTCGCAGGTGCGAATCCTGCCTCGGGCATGGATGTGTGTGATGTCCTGAGGTTAGTTAGATTTAAGTAGTTCTAAGTTCTAGGGGACTGATGGCCTCAGAAGTTAAGTCCCATAGTGCTCAGAGCCATTTGAACCATTTGAACTTTTCTGTGTTTTCCACGTAGTATATTTACTAAATTTCGTGCGTGTTTTTCTGTTAATCTTGAATTTTTATAAGTGTAACTTCATTCAGTCTTTAGCGCAGTTTTTGCTCACTAAACAACCAGCTAGGTAGCTCTTTAATGTACCAGTGTCTATTGGGGTCACATCAGGAGGGGAACAAGTCGCATACCTCGGATTGTGTGTGTTTATGGTTCACTTCTTCAGTTAGTCTTGCTAGGATAGGTAGGATGTGTGCATGCTGTGTGCAGACGCAGAAGGAGCTGGCCGCTGTTTGCTAACAGCTGAACGTGCTGTTGGCTATGGTCAATCACTTTCAGGCTGTTGCCTCAGGATATAGCTGTGGGGGGAGAACCTGGCATGTCGCTTAGGGCACTTCAGGTGTCACTTGTTTTGCCCACGGGCTCTGCTTCCAAGTGCAAACGACGCGGTAGATGGGTCCGGCCTCACAGCAGTGTGAATGGCAGGTTGTAACGCGTTCGCTTTGCTCAATGCGGAGGTCCATTTTTGTCAACTTATGTGTCCGTCGCTGACATAGAAAACTGCAAAACCGTCTGGGCAAGCTATGCAGTGACTAGAGTACATGTAACGCTTACTGGGACAGGGTATATGCTAGCTACAATGAAGTCGATAATTCGATTGTAATATTGGCATTTTAATTTGATATCCCCCACAACTGACAAAATTTACAAAAAAAGTGAATTTCTTTGTCCACCCACACACTCCTGAGAATGGCACATTAACAATTTGCAATTACGTGCCCCTATTACGGGCAGCTACGTTGATAAATACTCGGTACCTCGCAAGGATAACTACCAGATCTGGAATATTAGATAAGTTGTTGGAAGTGGTTAAGCGTTGGTGAAAATCTCACTTCTGAGCACAGAAAGAGCTCTAACCGCAGACTTCTGCACGGAGCACGCGTTGGTGCAGTGCTGTGATACAGACCGTATATCTCCCTTCGAAGACGATGGCCAAGACGCAGTCTCGAAGTCCGCACCGCTCGATGGCTGAAGGCGAAGTCCACTCTCTCCACAATTCTCCCGTCTCACACGCGTACGAAGACGCGGCGGAAGAATACCCCCTTTCGGCCAATGTCGATCGCTCTATCATCGCCAAAATCCCTCCAACGGCATTTCTGAGATCTATCCAATGATCGAGTAGGTCATAACGCCCCTAGGCAAACGAAATTCCCGTCTTGGCCACGTGTTGCCCAGCACAGGTGGGTCCGGATGCCGTATTGTCCCGCGTTTCCGGTGACCGATACCTGCCGCCCACGGCGGCCCGGCGAGCTACGGCCATCTGCAGACTCTACATTCCACAATTCTCAGCTTCCGACACTTTTCACCAACGCTTTAAGTTAGTGGGTCAATCATGCAGACATGCAGGGAGTACTGCTCGAGAGTGCCTCATATTTATCATAATTCAATAGTCATGATCTGATGACCTGGCCAGTCCCTTTATTATTAATACTAATGTTGGTAGGCTAACGTGTAAGTGCCCATGTCCTGGCACCTTCCAATATGGAAAGTGACCGTCTGGTCTCGCCCATTCCCCCTGTGAGTGGACAGGTGGCCGCTCCTTCAGCAGGGTCCGAGGAGGCACACAGGGGGAGGGAGCTCCAATGTTAGGTTATTTATGGAGCCCCTTAGGCAGATAGCATTGAGGGCTGGAAAGAATGCCAATGTGCACTCAGTATGTCTGCCGGAGGGCCTCATCCGAGATTGGTGGCAGCCCTGCCAGTGGCTATAGAGCATGCAGGTTGCAGTCGTTTGCAAGTTGTGCCTCATGTCAGCACCAACGACGCCTGTCGCATGGGTTCAGTGGCGATCCTCAGGTCGTACAGGCTGCTGGCAGAGGTGGTGAAGACCACTGGCCTCTCCCTCGAGGTGCAAGCAGAGCTCGCAATTTGCAGCATAGTTCCCACAGATGATCTGGGCCCTTAGGTTTGCAGCGGAGTGGAGGGTCTCAACCAAAGGCTTCGTCGATTCTGTGACGGTCTTGGCTGCAAATTTTTGGACCTGCGTTATCGTGTGGGGATTTGTAGGACCCCTCTTGACCGGTCATGGCTGCCCCACACGAAGGATGCAGCTACCCGTGTAGCAGAGTACTGGTGGAATGCACATGAGGGGTTTTTAGGCTAAACGGTAGTTTGAGGTGCTTTGATCAGCACTCGCGCCAGCCGACACGCAGCAAGAGACGTCAAACGGCGTTCGAATAACGACACTTCAACTGTCACCATTTTATCAGTCAACTGTCGATGTCGAAGTTTTCTTAATAAAGCTCCCGAATTTACTGCCCCCCACCATCCCCCCCCCCTCCTCCCCCCCCTCCCCGCCAGGAAACTTATCACACTCAAATTATTTTTGGGACTGAGAACTGCCTGAAACCGATAGTGGAAATATCTGAGATATTTAGTGAGTTGTGGAATGTGTATCGGAAAGACCTCTTAGAGGCCGTAGAAGGAGGAGTTTTCATTGCAGTTGACAAAAATTTTGTCTCTATTGAGGTCGAATTTGAGTGTGACAGTGAAGTGTGTCTGGTCGCTTACACCAGGTGTAGGTGAAACTAAGTTAATTTTTGGATGCTTTTACCAGCCAGTCGATTGCGCTGTGTCGGTTCTGCAGCCATTCAAAGAAAGTCAACGGTCAATAGGGCGTAAATACTCAGATTTTGCAATACTAGAGCAGATAAGCAGTTATTAACATCATACCTAGACAGTGAACTGGCATCACTTAGTACTAGTAATACGGTTGTAGGGGAATTATGGGTAAAGTTTAAGCACATTGTAAATCGTGGTCTGGAGAGTTACGTGCCTAGTACGTGGATAACGGATGGAAAATGCCTCCGTGGTTTAATAACGAAATTCGTATGATGCTGTGGAAGCAGAGACTGTTGCTTCCTAGGTTCGATAGTGGACGCACAAAGGACGACAAGTGAAGGTTAGCAGATATTCGTGCGTCTTTGAAAAGATCTATGCGCGAAGCATACAACAACTACCATAGTCATACCTTAGCAAAAGATCTGGCAGAACCCGAGAAAATTCTGGCCCTATGCAAAATCGCTAAGTGCGTCTAAGTCTTCTATTCAGTCCCTTGTCGACCAGTCTGGCGTGGCAGTTGAAGATAGCAAAACGAAAGCCGAAGTTCGAAATTTCACGTTCAAGAAAACGTTCTCGCAGGGGAACCTTAAAAACATACCGTCATTTGACCATCGGACAGACTCCCGTATGGACGACATAGAAATACACGTGCCTGACTTAAAGAAGCAACTTAAAGATGTGAAAATAAATTCGATTTTACAAAGAGTACTCTAAAGCACTGGCCCCTTACCTAGCTTGCATTTATCGTCAATCTCTCGTCCAGCACAAACTCCCAAGCGTCTGGATGAAAGCGCAGATGACTGTATAAGGCAGCTAAAGGAACGGACCTACAAAATTACAGGCGAATATCCCTATCTTCTTTTTGCTGCAGATCCCTTGAACACATTCTCAGGTCGAATTTAACAAACTTTCTTGAGGCTAAGAAGCTTATGTCCACGGATCAGCTTGGTTTTAGAAAGTGTCGCTCATGCGAAACTCAGCTTGATCTTTTCTCACATGGTATACTGAGAATTATGGATGAGGGGCAACAGAGAGATTCCGTATTTCTAGATTTCCGAAAAGCATTTGATACGGTGCCCCATCGCAGGCTGTTAACGAAGGAATAAGCATATAGAATAAGTTCACAGATATGTGAGTGCCACGATTACTTCTTAACTAATAGAACCCAATATGTGTTCATCAGAGACAAGGGTATCGTCAGGAGCTTCCCAGGGAAATGTGATAGGACCACTGTTGTTCTCCATAGACATAAATGATTTGACGGACGGTGTGGGCGGCAGTCTGCGGTTGTTTGCTGATGATGCCGTGGTGTACTGTGAGATGTCGAAGCTGAGTGACTGTAAGGAGATACAATACGACTTAGACAAAATTTCCAGTTGGTGTGATGAATGGCAGCCAGCCCTAAAAGTGGAAAAATGTAAGTTAATGGGGATGAGTAGGGAGAAAAACCTGTAATGTTCGGATACAGTATTACTAATGTCCATCTTGACACAGTCTAGTTGTTTAAATATTTGGGCGTAACATTGCAAAGTGATATGAGGTGGAGAGAACACGTAAAAGTGGAAGTAGGGAAGGTAAATGATCGACTTCCGCTTATTGGGAGAGTTTTAGGAAAGAAGCTCGAAAGTTAGCGATCCGTACTAGGTCAGATTGAAGCAGGACATCGGGGAAACTCAGAGGAGGGCTGCCATATTTGTTACCGATAGGTTCGAATAAAACGTGTCACGGAGATGCTTCGGGATCTCAATTGAGAATCCCTGGAAAGAAGGCGGTGTTCCTTTCGGGAAATACTATTGAGAAAAATTGGAAAACCGGCCTTTGAAGCTGACTGCCGAACGATTCTGCTACCGCTAACATACATCGCGCGTAAGGACCACGAAGATAAGGTACGAGAAATTAGAGCTCATACGGAGACGTACAGATAGCCGTTTTTCCCTCGTTCTATTTGCGAATATAACAGTATGACAAGTAGTGATACACGGTACCCTCCTCCAAGCACCTTACGGTGGATTGAGGATTATTTATGTAGATGTAGATGTAAACACTTATACACCACAAGGCAGAACAAAAATATTTTAACAAAGTACCAGCGTCCATACCAAGTGATAGAGATGACATTACCAGTAAATATAAAGGTACAGCTGCTAATGAAGACATTAATTATTCATATAAACTGAGTCAAGCCCTTCGTTGGAGCGGCAGACACTTTGCCATAAATTCCAATACCATAGGTGATATGAGTTAAAACATCCAAAAAAGCAAGTAATCCAGTAGTTAAAAATGATTCGACTTCACACGACATATCACATGCATAAAGAACACTTGTTTAATTTCCTTTCTTTCACTGTGTATATTTTGACTTTTTATTTCTGAGCCATTGGAGTTCTTGTTGTTTTGTTTTGGAGGTTTGTTTTTTGTTAGCGCTAAGCTGGTTAATGGGCTCACATTGTTTTACTACTCGGTAGTATTTTATTATGAACTAACGCTTTCGCAAGGAAGCGTAAGTGACAAAATTCTCTTCTCTTGGGTAGCATGCCAGCACAGGCAGCCAGAAAGAATATAGTAATCTTGCTGTTCCTACACGTCGTCCAGAAGGAAGCAGGGGCTTACTTAAAGACCAGCCACTAGAATCCGGGATAATATTAACGAAACAACGTGACGTCCTGCTAACAAGTCATCGGTAGACGCCTGGAATGACTCTGATTGAGTGGTAGACGAGAAACGAGTTGCGCAGCTTAGAAGACACATAGCAAAAGGAAGTAGTTCTGGCGTGAGTTCAGAGAGAATGCGGCGGATAGCTGAGGGAAGCAGTTGAAACAAGTAATCGATCTGGTGCCAAGAACACATATTCAGAAAAGGTGAGGATGGATAATTGCGGGAGGAAGACTGTTGAAGGCAGTGTATGAGACAGCAGATAATGCAGCTATTCGGAATTTACACAACACACTAGGCCAGGTAGAAGCAGTAGCCAACGCTGCAAAGGCTAAGGTAGAATGGAACACCATGGTGGTGGCTGTATTTAATTACACAAAGGTGGTTTGGGAAATTTCAAACTGTGGGTGCGCATTGTATTTATTCAGTACACACTCCAGAGATTATAATTCTGAATTGTTACAAAAAAAAGGGATACCACAGGGAACGTCCAAGATGCCACTAAAAAGCAATGGAATCCTAAGAAGTGATTTGCTTTGTGATATAGTAGGGACATCAAAAATGGCTCAAATGGCTCTGAGCACTATGGGACTTAACTGCTCTGGTCATCAGTCCCCTAGAACTCAGAACTACTTAAACCTAACTAACACACATCCATGCCCGAGGCAGGATTCGAACCTGCGACTGTAGCGTAGGGACATCATTTCCCCTAACAGCCACAATTGCAGGTACAACAATGACCTATTCTGATTGGCCAGAGAAGACATTCGAGGCACTAGAATACATAACCTAACATTTATAAATGAAACCGTAAACCCAGATATGCATTACAACTAACAGCATCACAGAAGGAGCGGATTCACGTGGAACAGATATGGCAGCAAATCCAACAGTAGCACTAGAAGCAGCAAAACCAGATTATGATCTTGAGCACTTCACCTACTAGTATTGTGGTTATTCTGGTAGTCAGCTGTGTAATTTATGTTTATTACGAGTGAAAAACTGTACAAAACCCAGGACTAGCTTGGATATAAAAACATGGAGACCACACGAAAGGTAAATAAATAAGACATGTATACTATATAGCAGAGTGCTAAAATTCGGGATTAATTTTACAATGGGCAGGATGTTGCACAGCAGAATAGTAATTCGGTGCAGGAATGAAATTTTGTTGAAACCGGCTGAGATGATCCCAAGTCGAGCACGCCGGTCGAGTATGCAGCAACTGTGTAACCAATGTCAACACTCGGAAGAAATGAAGTTGTATGCAGGCTGTTTGGGTTTTTATATTGGTAACGCCATGTAGCGCTCCGTATTAAAATCGCTGACTGCGTTGTGTGCAGTCTGTGGCTGGTTGGACACATCGTTGGAATATTCGCTTGTGTAGTGTTGGGAAGTTGCATGTGAACAGCGCGTAGCGTTGGACAGTTGGAGGTGAGCCGCCAGCACCGGTGGATGTGGAGAGAGACATGCCAGAGTTTTGAGAGGTTATTATAAGCGGACGATCTGGAGGTGTATCTGTCAGAAAAAGGAAATGTGTGAAGATGGATGCCATGAATTGATATATATATATATATATATATATATATATATATATATATATATATATATATATATATATATATATATGATGACTTTCGAGCATTATTAAGGTAAATAAATTGTTTGTTATCCATCAAAATCTTTCATTTGCTAGCTATGCCTATCAGTAGTTAGTGCCTTCAGAAGTTAGAATCTTTTATTTAGCTGGCAGTACTGGCGCTCGCCTTGTTGCAGTATTTCGAGTAATGATGATTTTTGTGAGGTAAGTCACTCATGAAAGGTATAGGTTATTGTTAGTCAAAGTTATTCTTTTGTAGGGATTACTGAAAGTCAGATTGCGTTGCGCTGAAAATGTTGTGTGTCAATTTAGTGATGATCAGAATAAGTAAAGAGAAAACTGTTTGAGTACGTTGAGTGTCACTCAGTTATTCCTGTATCAAATAACGTAAGAGCTTTTCCAGCACTTTCATTCATAATTTTTTCCAAGGGGACGTTTCAAAGTGCCAACAAGTAGTGAGCTCATTGGCTCAAAGTATTAGAGAGAGGACCTCACCACTTCAATGACAGAGCATAGCAGCCACAGCGCTTTGCTGTAATGGGGCTTTGTGTAGTAACTTCATGTAGGGATGACACAAGAACGCCTTTGAGGATAGAAACTGCGGATAAAGGAACGCTCTGAAGCCATGTCGTTAAACATTAGTCTTAGGCTCAGAAAATGAGAGCACATTTGGTCACCAGCACGGGGAAATCACATCACTGCTTTATAACCCTCGCCTCCCTTCCACTTACACTCAGAGACTGGCCACTACATCTGCATCAATGATACCGATGGAAGGCCAGCTCTACCAGTTATAGGGTGACTTATAGGGTGACTAGTGAATAGGATGAATTGTCACAAACTACCTGACGGATCTTCAGTACTGCCAACAGCATTCCTGCAAGTAACAGTGTGACTACCCGATGATGAAGCAGTGGGGTCATCTTCTGTGAATGTAAAGCCAATCAGCCCATCTGCGAGCCCTTCAGCTTGGGACCAGGGTCCATTTACCACCACTCTTGAGCAGTGCAGCTACGACCTTATCGGCTGTGCTGTTGTGGTTTCCGTCTACGCGCCCTCTCAACCACCGGCAACAGGAGCATGCAGATCTCACGGGCTGAGCCTTATCGCAGATTCACTCAACTAGAGCACTGAGGCTCTGACAGACGTCCAAGGCTCTGACAGACATCCACAGCCAGGCCAGCCTGCAGCGACGCGCTGGAGGCCGTACGCTACTAAGACGGTGCTACGGCACCAAACTGAGACAAAGTGAGGGCCGCGCCGTCAGTTTTTTCACCAGGCAGTGACACGCTACCCTATGCCTCTGTGCAATGCTGGCTCAGCACAGCTGCTGCCAGGCTGCACTGGGAATAACACGTAGTGATTGCAATTAAATGACTTCTAAGGGAATGATACCTCATTAGCATCTCGGCACACCACAGGACCACATCACGGAACTTCCGTTCTGCTGTCCTTCAGCCTCATTGGAGTCCGCATCTGACGCGCTCCTAAACATCGACAGATAAAAGTGACTGCATTCAAGAATTGGATTCCATAAGAGCCAACGTTGTTGCAGATGAACAGATAACTAAACTACTGAGAGAGATTAAATATTCAGGGAGCAGTTCTAAGTTGGCAAGTCGGATTGGCCAGATTGAGACATTTCTGTGGAACCATATAAAATACATTATAACAATGGATGGAAAGTAACAATAATTAAACTTTACAAAGTAATAACGTTGCTTTGCCGCTGTGTAGTAGCGAATGTGGGACACAAGCACCTGATCAGTTACGACGAAATGAATGATCTGAGCTGAAGTCCCTCTACTTTCCAAAGATACATTCATTGTCGGGCCGCAAAAGAAACATCGGTATTAGAAAGAACAAAACGTTGAACCCATTACAAACACGTATAATTGAAAAATACCGACTAAACTGGAAAGACCTTTTCCAACTTATGTCTAAAAACAGGACAGAATAACGTTAGACGTCCCTTAAAGAGATAGAGTGAACAATTCTGAGATGGAACAGGCCACAGTCCTAATCCTTGAAGACTATTATGATTAAGCACAGCCACCTGCCGACGACATGTCGGTGCGTACAAAAGTGAAGATTTTCTGTATCACTCTCTGCACCAGTTTCTCCTGTTTTGCAACTGCATGTGATTCACTCTTGTATCATTTCTTACAATTAGCATCCTTTATTCAAATTAAGATCAGGAATACTGTTCAAATTATAAATCAGGGCACTCTGCTGAATATTGCACAAATAAGCAAGACAAATGTAGCACGTAGGGTAATGTAGCATTACATTCCAATCTTCTTTTTAAGTACAATACTGGCCATTAAAATTGTTACACCACGAAGATGACGTGCTACAGACGCGAAATTTAACCGACGGGAAGAAGATGCTGTGATATGCAAACGATTAGCTTTTCAGAACATTCACACAAGGTTGGCGCCGGTGGCGACACCCACAACGTGCAGACATGAGGAAAGTTTCCGACCGATTTCTCATACACCAGCAGCAGTTGACCGGTGTTGCCTGGTGAAACGTTGTTGTGATGCCTCGTGTAAGGAGGAGAAACGCGTACCATCACGTTTCCGACTTTGATAAAGGTAGGGATGTAGCCTATCGCGATTGCGTTTTATCGTATCGCGACATTGCTGCTCCCGTTGGTCGAGATCCGATGACTGTTAGCAGAATATGGAATCGGTGGGTTCAGGAGGGTAATACGGAACGCCGTGCTGGATCCCAACGGCCTCGTGATCACTAGCAGTCGAGTTGACAGGCATCTTATCCGCATGGCTGTAACGGATCGTGCAGCCACGCCTCGATCCCTGAGTCAACAGATGGGGACTTTTGCAAGACAACAACCATCTGCACGAACAGTTCGACGACGATTGCAGCGGCATGGACTATCAGCTCGCAGACCATGGCTGCGGTTACTCTTGACGCTGCATCACAGACAGGAGCGACAGTGATGGTGTACTCAACGACGAACCTGGCTGCACGAATGGCAAAGCGTCAATTTTTCGTATGAATCCATGTTCTGTTTACATCATTATGATGGTCGCATCCGTGTTTGGCGACATCGCAGTGAACGCACATTGGAAGCGTGTATTCGTCATCGCCATACTGGCAAATCACCCGGCGTGATGGTATGGGATGCCATTTTTTACACGTCTCGGTCACCTCTTGTTCGCATTGACGGCACTTTGAACAGTGGACGTTACATTTCAGATGTGTTGCGACCCGTGGCTCTACCCTTCATGCAATCCCTGCGAAACCCTACATTTCAGCAGGATAATGCACGACCGCATCTTGCAGGTCCTGTACGGGCCTTTCTGGATACAGAAAACGTTCGACTGCTGCCCTGGCCAGCACATTCTCCAGATCTCTCACCAATTGAAAATGTCTGGTCAATGGTGGCCGAGCAACTGGCCAGTCACTACTCTTGGTGAACTGTGGTATCGTGTTGAAGCTGCATGGGCAGCTGCACCAAGACCGTTATTACGGCCAGAGGTGGTTGCTCTGGGTACTGATTTCTCAGGATCTATGCACCCAAATTGCTTGAAAATGTAATCACATATCAGTTCTAGTATAATATATTTGTCCAGTGAATACCCGTTTATCATCTGCATTTCTTGTTGGTGTAGCAATTTTAATGGCCAGTAGTATAGCTGTTAATTTTTTAAGCTTTTGCTAACAACACTATGTGTCACTGCAGATTACGTGGTTTACTTACATTTCTCTTTAAAAAAGTTAAATTTCTGCTTCTTCGTAGTTCGGTTAGCAATACTGCAGATCTAAAGTAATAGTAAAGGAGGGGTTCGTGCTGGAACCAGACTTCTAAGTATTGTTTCAACTTGATCGAGAGAGTCTCAGCATAGAAAAATTATTGATGGGTGATTCTGCCTTTAGAAACTCATGTACTCTATAACTGATCACAGTAACACCATGTGACACCCTACACTATGCCGCGCTCGTGCTAAGTCAGTGGCGAGCATGGTCTAGGCTTGTCTAGGACTGATGGATGATTTGACATGCGTCTTCTGAATGACAGAGTCGTTTTTACTGTTATTGCTGACGGTTATGGGAATGAAAGAAACGTAGGGCAAAAATTACGCTATGAGTGTTTTGGGCGGAGACATAACTGCAAAGACGTGTAGGGGAGAAAAACACTCCTGTTTCCAGGATTTGGAGCTCGTACTTCCTGTAGAGGAGTTGCTGAACTAACGCGAATTAAACCTCATGAATACCGAGATGGCTAATACAGGGCGAATCAAAAGTCCTTGGACACTTTCATAAGTTGCAAGGTTAAAAGGAAAATTGAAATGTGATATTGGGAACATAGGTTTAACGTGGGGCTTCAACTTTTGGAGTGAATGTCATTCATGGCCGCCATCTTGAAATCCGCCATTTTGGATTCAAGTCTTTTTTTGTGGGAAGGAGGGTGTAAGACACATCAAATAACACTCGTTTGAGCTCTGGAATTCAGTGCTGTATTTTATTTTTGTCTATCGTGTACAGTTTAGAGGTTATTAATGTTCAAAGTTGGGAAATTACCTTCATACCGAATGCTACAACACATGTTCTACGTGTCGTCCATCCCGTGCAATGCATAACTGTAGTAGTAGCCGCAACCACATTAATAACTTCTAAACTGTACAAGATAGACAAAAACAAATTACACCACTCAATTCCAGAGCTCAAGCGAGTGTTGTTTGATGTGTCGTACACCCCCTTCCCCATTAAAAAAAAATAGACTTGAATCCAAACTGGCGGGTTTCAAGATAGCGGCCATGAATGACATTCACTCCAAAAGTTGCGTCCTACGTCAAACCTATGTTCCCATCATCACATTTCAATTTTCCCTTTAATTTTCCAACTTATGAAGATGTCCAAGGACTTTTGACTCACCCTGTATTTTCAAAAAGTAGAAACGGCAAATAGTGCTCCTGAAGGCCTTAGATGTTGCGAGAGGAGAAGCTGCGAACAGTAGTCAATCAGAGGAGTGCCTTCTTCCATAAAAGGTTAATTAACTAAACCGACAATACGCATTCATTTGCGCGGCAATTGATTTCCCCTGCCGCTCTACCTGTCGTAAAGGAAAGGCTCGCGGGGACAGATACAAGTCCGGGCACCTGATAAGAAGGGAAGGGAGGCGTAGCCGAGGACACGGAGGGAGATCACATCGATTATCGATTGCTGGCGAGGGCCGAGCACTTTAAGTGCACAGCCGTCAGCGCCCCTCGAGGCCGATCCAATAACCAGGAAATGCTGATCTGGCCGGACACGGCCCCTGTTTTATGCCTGGCGCTCACCTCCGGAAGCAAAAAGGAAAAAAAGAAGGAAGCGGAAAACGAGAAACAGGCGAAGCGTGGGGAACTGTCCGGCCACTCATCGCCCGTGAGGGAGTGTGACGTCACGTCGCGTAAGTGGTGAGTCGGGGGCGTGGCCGCAGGGCACAGCAGATGGGCGCTAAGACCAAGGGGCGAGGATCACTCAAACCCTAATAATTACTAGGCCAATTAGCAGTGTGAGTAATCGTTCAGGAAACTGACCATTTCTAAAGGAAAAATTTCAAATATGGCTAAATACAGGGCTAACATGTGCAGCACAGTACTTTAATATTATTCTAGGCACTCCATCATAACCATGAGAGTCCTTAGTCTTCAGTGATTTAATTATTGACTCATTCTCCTTCTTGTCTGTATCACAGAGGAGTATTCCAGACATCAGTCTCGGAAAGGCATGCCGACCGCGGTGGTCGAGCAGTTCTAGGCGCTTCAGTCCAGAACCGCGCGACTGCTACGGTCGTAAGCTCGAATCCTGCCTCGGGCATGGATGCATGTGATGTCCTTAGGTTAGTTACGTTTAAGTAGTTCTAAGTTCTAGTGGACTGATGACATCAGATGTTAAGTCCCATAGTGTTGAGGGCCATTTGAACCATTTTTTTCGGAAAGGCATGTATCAAAAGAGTTATATGATTCCCTGTAGAAGCTACGTTTTTATTTAATTCACCAGCAATTCTCAGAAAATGATTGTTAAATACTGTACATATATCTGATTTATCAGTAACAGAAATATTTTTACTGCTAACTGACTGTATACCGTCGACCTTGTGCTGCTGACTAGACACTTCCTTCACAACTGACCATATGGTTTTAATTTTATCCTGTGAATGAGCTATTCAAAAAATTTTTATGTGCTGATGACACTTGTTTGCGTACCACAAACTCTTTGCCTTCCTAATAACATTTTTAAGCACCTTACAATACCGTTTGTAATGTGCTACTGTAGCGTAATTTCGACTGCTTCTAACATTTTAATATAATCCTCGCTTTATTCTACATGATATCCTTATCCCACTAGTCAGCCACCCGGGTTGCCTATTACTGCTAGTACCCTGTTTAGAACGTTCTAATGGAAAGCAACTCTCAAAGAGCATGAAAAATGTGTCAAGGAAAGCATTATAATTTATCATCTATGTTATCGGCACTGTAAACATCCTGCCACTCTTGTTCCTTGACAAGGTTTAAAAAACTCTCTATTGTTGTTTGATTAACTTTCTAACATAGTTTTTAATTACATTTGATATTTGTTTGACTACAAAACTTTTAATGTCAAAATTTCTGCATCATGGTCTGAATGGCCACTCACGCTTTTAATAACAGAATCCACATCTAGTAATGAAGAATGAATAGAAGTATTGTGTATGGCTGTGCTACTGTTCCCCTGCACCATAGATGGAAAAAACACAGACTGAATCAGATCATATGAATTTAGGAGATCTAACAACATCATTTTTCTTGAACCATCATATATAAAATTTATATTGAAGTCTCCACATATAACTAATTTCTGGTACTTCCTACAAAGTGAATCAAGAGCCCTCTCTAGCTTGAGCAGAAATGCTCTGAAGTCAGAGTTAGGGACCTATAAACAGCAACAACTGGAAGTTCAGTTTCATTAAATTCAACTGACCCTGCACAACATTCAAATATCGGTTCAGTGCAATTCCGTGCTAGGTCTATGGACTCAAATGGAATACTGTTTTTTACATCTATAGCCACTCCCCCCAGCCCGAAAGGAACTCCTTGAAAAACAGCCAGCTAATCTGTATCCTCGTAAAGGAACCTCTGAATAGTCAAATTATTTAAGTGATGCTCCGACATAACAATAATTTCAGAGTCAAGATCTGTAAGCAGTTCAGTAACTTTATCTCTGGTTTGACAGACACTCAGGGACCCAATCGCACTACGATGAGTTCGCTAAGTTACGTTAGCTGGAACCCTTTGGCAAAGTGGGAAAAAATCTGCAATCACTAACCTCGTTATTTGGTAGATGCAATCGTCACTGAGTGGCTTCTACTATATTTTGCGTACCTGAAGAAACTTGTGGACTCCCTTCCTCACTGAAGTTAGGCCACAATCAACGCTAGGGATGGTATCAGATGGTATCAGCGTGATGTCTTATCGGAGTAACAAATTTTTTTATTCCGGTGTGCTTAGTGAGGGCGGATGGGGACTAGGATAGTTTACAGGCGATGTTTAGCGTAGTAAACATGTAGAGGTGATATGATTACCAGAAGGTAATAAAAGACGGGTGACAGCTTCTTGACGCTGATCATACTGCTATTCATGTCAAATCCGAGGCAAATGGAAAATTTCATAATAAAATCCTTTTACTTCCATTTCAATACCGTTTTTGCACTGCTAGTGCACATTTCGAGGTCCAGCTTCATCTTTAGTGCTTCAGGTGTTATAGAAGGACATTCACCGACACGTCAGCATTACAGAAACGGATCATAAATGTTAACAACAATGCTAACCACACGTAGGAGAGACTAAATCACATTGTGCTGCTTGAAGACGCAACAACTTTCCTCAGGACACTATCCAGAAATTAAGAATAACGGTAACAATACGGAATGAAAATCAACATGAAGATAACTTAGATGATTTCAATACGTGATAAAAGAGAAATGAAGGTGAAAACAACAGAAGGTCAAACTGAACACGTTATACAGCACAGATACGTGGGGATCAGGCTAACTGGTAGCTGGACGAGTGAAAATGAAATAAGGTTGAGTAATGCAATGGTGAATCAAGCTTTACAGAAAAAGAGATGATTATAATGCAGATAATTGGGGTTCGAGTTATGAAAACGCTGCTTAAATGGTTTGCGTACAGTGTTTTTCTGTTCAACTGTGAAAGCTGGATGTTGAAGAAGTGAGAAAGAGACAAAACTGAAGCATTCAAGATGTGGGTTAGGAGAAGAATGGAGAAAATAAAGTGGATGGACGAAGTGGAGAATAGTGAAACACTTGGGAGGGTGTAGGAACAAGTAACTCTCTTTCTCCTAGTACACTAAAGGAAAGCACTGGGTGAAAGATACATCGCGAGGAAAAGAATATCTAGCAACACTTATCGAAGGTGTTGTGGCTGTGCCCTCCTGTAATGTTTTGTTGTTCCTGAATGAATGCGCAGAAATTAGTATGATAGATGGGTGGCGGGTTTCCTCTCACTGCAACACAAAATGCACACGTAGTTAAAATACACTTTATTACAGGACCCAATTAAGTACTTAACTTCAATGATGTCCAATCTGAAGTTGTGTGGTTAAAAGCAATCAAATTACATGTATTAATTCTTGAGTCTTGTTAGTGTCCATATCACAAGTCGTCGCCTCGCTCCTTACTTAGTTATGAGGGAACGTTAGGCATTGTATACCGGGTGAGTCACCTAATATTACCGCTGGATATATTTCGTAAACCACATCAAATACTGACGCATCGATTCCACAGACCGAACGTGAGGAGAGGGGCTAAAGTAATTGTTCAATACAAACCATAAAAACATGCACGGAAGTATGTTTTTTAACATTAGCCTACGTTTTTTTAAATGGAACCCCGTTAGTTTTGTTAACACATCTGAACATATAAACAAATACGTAATCAGTGCCATTTGTTGCATTGTAAAATGGTAATTACATCCGGAGATATTGTAACCTAAAGTTGACGCTTGAGTACCACTCCTCCGCTGTTCGATCGTGTGTATTGGAGAGCACCGAATTACGTAGGGATCCAAAGGGAACGGTGATGGACCTTAGGTACAGAAGAGACTGGAACAGCACATTACGTCCACGTGCTAACACCTTTTTATTGGTCTTTATCACTGACGCACATGTACATTACCATGAGGGGTGAGGTACACGTACACACGTCGTTTCCGTTTTCAATTACGGAGTGGAATAGAGTGTGTCCCGACATGTCAGGCCAATAGATGTTCAATGTGGTGGCCATCATTTGCTGCACACAATTGCAATCTCTGGCGTAATGAATGTCGTTCACACCGCAGTACATCTGGTGTAATGTCGCCGCAGGCTGCCACAACATGTTGTTTCATATCCTCTGGGGTTGTAGGCACATCACGGTACACATTCTCTTTTAACGCACTCCACAGAAAGAAGTCCAGAGGTGTAAGATCAGGAGAACGGGCTGGCCAATTTATGCGTCCTCCATGTCCTATGAAACGCCCGTCGAACAACCTGTCAAGCGTCAACTTTAGGTTACAATATCTCCGGATGTAATTAACATTTTACAATGCAACAGACGGCACTGTTTATATGTTCAGATGTGCTAACAAAACTAACGGGGTTCCATTTAAAAAAACGTAGGTTTGTGTTAAAAAACATACTTCCGTGCATTTTTGTTTGCTTTGTATTACACAATTACACTAGCCCCTCTTCTCACGTCCGGTCTGTGGAATTCGGTTCGTCAGTATTTGATGTGGTTTACGAAATATATCCAGCGGTAACGTTAGGTGACTCACCCTTTATACAATGCCTAACGTTCCCTCACAACTATGTAAGGAGCGAGGCGACGGCTATCACTGTGGAAGAGTAGAGCACAGTGCGACGTACTGAGGTGCAATAGCGAACTGAGTCCCGATGCGACGGACTGAGGTAATGAGATTGAGTGACTGCTCGGTCGGCGACGGCAGCCTATATGCACGCTCCCCAGGGGGCTTCATCGGCGCGTAGCCTGTTGGCGTGTCTAGGTCTTCTCTCGTCGTAGGCACGCCTAGTCCAGCGCCTGCTATACATTGTTTCCTAGTGCCGACCGGTGGACTGACGAAGGCGTACGCCAGCACAGAAAGTGCAATGGAAAGCCAGAAGAAAATAGGAAGAAGAAGAAAAGGAGTTCAAAACTGGTTCAAATGGCTCTGAGCACCATGGGACTTAACAGCTGAGATCATCAGTCCCCTAGAACTTAGAACTACTTAAACCTAACTAATCTAAGCCCATCACACACATCCATGCCCGAGGCAGGATACGAATCTGCGACCGTAGCGGACCCGCAGTTCCGGACTGTAACGCCCAGAACCGCTTGACCACACCGAACGGCAAGAAAAGGAGTGCTGGTTGAAGTGAAAGAGAGGAAGATAAACGTAATACGAAGCAGCTGATCCCTAAAAGTATCAGATGGAGACATCAGTGCTGTCGGAAGCTTTACGACGATTATAAATGTGATGGAAAAGAAACCAAGAAAATACGCAGGTGCGTGTTTCTGTTACATCAACATTGCAATGAACACCGTTTGTAACACCGTAGATTAGACACTACATACCTTTCGTTGATTCATTTTGCTTTCTGTTTTGTTCTACATTCTATTGTTGAGCTTTTGTAAATGTTGTTTAATTGAATCGATAACACAAAATTGTATTCTCCTTTCTCTGTAAAATCTTTGGTGTCATGGTTTGATTCTATGCAACGTAGTGTATCTGTCATTTAAATTCTTTGTCTCATTCGGAGGGAACAAAACTTACTGTATGTAACTGTAATTTTGTTTAAATAATTTTTTGTAGAAATGTTAGTATAGCAAATTGTTCTGTTTTATTTAATATGTTTGGTTGCTGTTATGTAAACTGTTGACCTTCACTTAGGGTTCTTCGTTATTTTGTAAGTAAAAGGTGGTGTGGTTCCCCTCGGGAACGGAACTGTGTAGCGCGCGCAAAATGTGATGGGCATGGATAGAAAGGTAGAACCAAGAGTCAGTCGGGGACGAGCTACCAAACTGTCAACTGCTCATGTGAAAGTTGTGTATTGTGCTGGTGCCTAGAGAGGCTTTACGTGCCGCTTTCCAATGCCTCGGATGGATGGATAAAGAGCTGGAACTATACTGGAGTTGGTATCTGTCACCGCTACCAACAAATGACAGGGTCCACCATTTCCGCCTGCTAATCCACCCACCGACATGCACTCGCCACCACGTTGCGCAGCCACTGAAAAGGAACCAAGGAATTGTAGAAATGTACAGTGAAGGATCAGCTCATGTGGATGATTTACTTGTTTTCGATAATAAGGTAACCAAAAGACTATTTATGAAGACTTACCTTGATTTATCCTCTGTCACATATCCACTTAGGATCCTTCCTATGCTAAAGTGATTACCGAGTGTCCTTATTGAAAGAACATTAAAGCTCAGTGTTTTACTAATTAATGCCACTTGAAGACAGTAAGAAGAAACTAAGTTAAAGTTAATGTAGCAGAACTGAGTAATATAGTAAATGATGCTTGCTGAAAATATTTCTTTTATTAAAACTGCTTATTAATATTTTTGCCAACTCCTAAAGTGAATGTTCTCAAAACGGTGGCTTATAGAGTTTTGTAAATTAAATGATCACAGTGCAGTCTGTTGAAAATCACCCAAAGGTGAGCTATTGTCTTATAACCATACCAAGTTGTGTTCTACTGCAGTAAAAGTTGAGAACTATTGCTGTGGAAAGTTACATGTTCACGTTTGTTAAGGACTTGTCTGTGTACTGAAAGTGTGTTTAGTTTGCTCTGCTACAGTGGACAAGATTAGGGCCCCCCTCCATTGAAAGTAGTTCAAATGAACGAAGTTACTTAATTATAGAAACTTTAATTACTCTTGCTATTCAAGTTAAATTCTGTAGAATATTGGGTTCCTCTTGTGTATTAAAAGTGCATATTAATGGTGTAACAGGATCCACAGTTAGTCTATTATGTTCATGCTAGATAACGATTAATAAAAAGACCACTATCTATGAAAACAGTAACATCTTTATTCAAAAGACAGTGAGAAATAATCTGTTAATGAATTCCATTTAATTTTCATTCTAAGTAGAAAGGCGTTCAGTAGTGAGAGACTTAATCTATGCACAATAACTAATTTTGCTGTGAACCGTATCCATATTTCATGTCAGATAGGAATATGTTTGAAAAGTAGTATTGAACCTAAGTCCAATTTACGATTCTACAGTGAATATTAATAGTAACCTTTGAAACGTCCCCTTTGAAAAATTATACATGACTGTGCTTAAACTGCCACACAATATTTTTAGCACAACGCAATCTGACTTTCAAAAATCCCTACAAAAGAATGGCCCTGACTAACATTAACCTATACCTTTCACAAATCACTTACCTCACCAAAAATCTTCGTTACTCGAACTACTGCAATACAGTGAGCGCCACGACTGCCAGCTAAATAAAAGATTCAAACTACTGAAGGCACTAACTACTGATAGGCATAGTTAGCAAATGAAAGATTGTGATAGAGAACAAACAATGTATTTACCTTACTAGTGTTGAAAAATCATAATATACATAGCAGTTCATGACATCCAGTCTTACGAATTTCAAAACTCCGCCATTTCTCTCCCCACATCCAACATTGCTGGCGGCTCACCTCCAACTGCGCCACGCTACGCGCTGTTAGCATCCAGCTGCCCAACACTTCAATGGCGGACAACAATGCAAAGTAGCCACATACTGCACACAGCACAGCCAATGATTTTCATCAGAGCGCTACGTGGCGTTACCAAAAAAAAAACCTAAACAGCCTATTTACATAGCCCCCATGCTACCCACAAAAAATTTTACAAATTGTTTTGGGCAGTGGCCAATACAGATTTGAAAAAATTTTTCATAGTTACAATAACAAAGATATCAAATGCACACACTTATTGATACAATGTTGGTCATAAGCTAAAATTTTCTCACAGTCCATAAAGACAGTCCTGATCATTCATCACAGTAAAATTGCAGTAACATAAAATGCACACAGAACTAGTGGATTTCCATGCAGTCTTGAAAAAGTAGTGTTGTCCTTCCAACGGAAAGACAGTGCTGACTCTCGACATACAGACAGGTAATGGGCCACAACAGAGGAAACCCACAGCAGAGTCATTCGACGTTTTGAAGAATATTGGTAGGTAGGTCATCACAGAGCAGACCCACTGTAGTCCTGGTAGAGATTACGGTATTGGTGGGCCACCAGAGGTGCAGACCCACTGCAGTCTTTGTAGAAATAATGGTACTGGTGAGTCAGCAAAGGTGTATACTCACTGTAGTCCTTGTAGAAATAATGGTATTGGTGGGTCATCAAAGATGCAGACCAACTGTAGTCCTTGTAGAGATGGCCAGCAGCCATCTGCTGCGACTGTGTAGGTGCACAATCACCATCGAAGAGCCTTGCGGACAATATAGCAAGTCCATAACCACCACTTGTGCACTCACAAAGTTTTTGGACGTGTCCTTAGAACCAGCAATGCTGTTACCCATTCCCTTGCTGAATTATGAACACACGTGCAAACACTAACAGTCCCTACTTCTCACATATTGTCCATATACTATGACCAACAGAAACGTGTGCAGTGTAACGGAACTTACAAGTTAATAATATGATGAAATGGTGTCAATTACAATTTTATAACATAAGAATACAATTACAAAGGTACAAAATACATCATTAAAGAACATAACAATACAGATAACATTTGTAGTACAGGCTTTAGAAAAGAATCGAAATAACATATACATCAGTGTTACATGAATTATGACATGAGTACATACATAAAAGATCAGAATAATTTTCGAAACATCAACTTCACACATGAGCATTAAAACAGAACAGAATAAATAATGTCTAAACATCTTTACAAAGATATTTACATATTATCAGAAAAATTCTACAACATAACTCTTATTAGCGAAACACATTAAGACAGGAAAAACACAAATTCACATAGTGTAATAACACAAAAATACAGGGTTAGGGTTTGTTTTCAGTGTGACATTTGGTACTGCAGTCCACCCCAAAACTTCATTCCATATATCTTTCCTCTTATTTCAACATTTGATTCCACCAAAAAAATTCTATCCAAGCATGCTTTCTGTATTTATATGTTCACACATTTCTTACCTCATTATTTATTTTCCATTATCTTACCTAATCATTTATTTCCAAGAAAATCCTACCTAAACGTGTTGTCCCTAATCCCTACTTTTTTGGTTCATATCCTCTTTCAAAATACATTTTTGGCCAAACCATTTTCTTATAGCTTTTCAATGCATTTCTTCCAATTCATCACAACTTGTTCTCTTATATGGCCCACCCCATCTTAAGCTAACTTAAATCTACTGAGCTTAGATGCTAAACTAAGGGATGAGGCAATGCAGCAGCACAAAACAATTCCCACAAACAGCAATGACAAAAAAATGCAAATTGGCAAAGCAAGCAGCAATATTACAACTAATATAAGGCAATGAGCAGCAAACAAGAAAAATAAATCAGTAGTAAAACTGGCTTAACAGAGTAATGTAAAGTGAAATTTAGTAGCACTATGCCTGGCAAACAGCAGCAGCAAATGCAATAACTTATATCTAAACATGACATAGCTCAAGCAGAAAAAATATTACAGTAAAAATGGCCATATTTAATACCTATGTCACATCTTAACACTAGAGTGATGCATCACAAAAACTTACTCTGCAAGAAAGTTACTAAGTCATTAAAAAAATTATTTATGCAATTACTGTGAAGGGAAATGTCTATTTGTGCTCTGTTTTCTAAGAAAGTATATCATAAACGTATTCTTTACTGGGTCTGTAGACAGAAAATAGTGATATTAGTACACCTATTAAATTTTATAATATCCAATGCTGCAGTGCAGCTAGAAACTAGATACTATTGAAAATGAGCAAATATGTACAAAGGAAGGCATGAAACATCATTCAGTAGCCATATGGCATTTCATAAGGTAGTAAAAAAAATCTCTCAACTAGAAAGACAGTAATCATAATCAGGTGTATAGACATAAAAATATTTCTCGGCATTTCATTAGGCATTTCAGTAAATATCATAAATTAAGAGCTCCACAGTGTTATCATATGTTTTCAAGTTTGTGCATGTCGTTTTTGTGATGCTTTCTACAAAGGAATGTCAATAGCGAGGATAATGGCCCCTGTTTTTCCACCTGTGCCTCTGAAAGGCACACACGAATGGCTTTTTTCCAGGCGACTGTTGCGCAGCTGGGTGCCCACGACTCATTACTTGAAGGTGGTCACTTAACTTTCTTACTGAAATATTTATGACACCAGTTTGCATTACAGTGACAGTCTCATATAAAAAATTTCAAAGGTCAAGAATTTGCGTGGCTAATGTGTAGAAACAAAATCCTATGAATATAACAGTGTTCAAAAAGTTTTAGTCGGCATTGTGATACATTCACAAATTTACGCACATTTCATATCTCTTAAAGTACGTTTTAAAATCCTGCTCCCTTACCAAATACATCATTCAAAGCTCTCATAGTATCACAATGGTTCCGAAAAAATATGAACAGTTCACAAAGTACAGACAAAATACAATTTCATAAGTGTGAAGTTACCCAACTGTGTAATTGCATAAACATGTGTCACTGATGTAGTAAAAAAAATGTTTATCTCTCAGTTAAATGATCAGATGGCTGTGTAATTTGTGTGTTAGAGAAATATGGAACCGATGTGTAAAGTTGTATAAGCAAATACCATATTAGCTAGGGCTCCTTGTGCTTGCCAAGCACATGGTATGCAAACTAAGTATGTACCCCCCTGAGGATTAATGTAATTATACCCTCAGGTGTTAGAGATTACAGCAATAGAATGAAATGTATCACGGAAAACCTTTGTATCATTGTAATTCAAATATCTTTAAAAATAAATGATTTAAGTACAAAATTAATCACTCAAATACGTGTCCTGTAGCGCTAAATGTGCGTCTTGCTGTAAGATAATCTCTGTGGAAGTGTCATAGTTATTGTCCTCCGAAAGCTAAGTTCTGCAGAAGCGAATGTACTTACCGCATGATAAAAAAAGTGAAATGCTTTGCGTATAGATATCTTAGTTATTACGCTTATTGCCGTGATGAAGAAAGTACTGTGCTGTAACGTATTGTTGTGCTACGGAAAAGGCAGTCTCATTGTAGCTATACCACAAAAGTTACTATTAAAACATGCTTTACTTTCCAGAGTAATACAGAAAAACTGTGCAGATATAAAACAGAAACACTGCAAAAGCAACATTGTAAGTTGTCACTCATTAGTAGCATCGTGATAAAATCGTGTAGCTGTCACATAAACTAACCACTGTGTCATCTGGTATCTCACTGAAAGTACTTTAAATACAGAATGTATTTCCAAGTAAACCAAAATGTTGAATTAAAATCTCATTAGCAGTACCATTATATGTTCTAAGTATGTAAGCCTTGTAGTCATTACGTAATCGTGCAGCTAACAAGCAAGAATGTACACACACAATAACACTGTGTCGTCTGTTCACAATAACAACGCATTCGTAATTTCTGTTTAAATAAGTTCTCTTGGTTCTTGATTGGATATTCAACTTCAAACATTGTTGCATGGTAACAGTTTGTAAGTCTGACAATGCATACTAGAAATGTGAAGTGAAAAGTTTTATGGCAAAGACAAAGTAAAAAAGCAGATAATCTCTCAATAAACGGTTTTACTTGTGAAATGTGGTGTAAACCTTTACTCTTCCTAGTACGCAGAGTTTCAACTTCGACGCAATTATCATGTGGTATACGTCAGTAAAAAATACTGGAATTTTTCTCAAGGTTAGCGTCTATGTAATTTTTCCCTGAGCCAGCCAGCGCACGTGGCTGCCTGCGGTGCGAGTCATTGTCTGTCTCTTTGTTGGCGTGAATCGTTATTGGGATTAGGAGACCTAACTTCTACAAATTCACCTTGACGAGAAGGCCCTGTCCTATTGAAGCTCGCCAGTTCTGATGCTATTCAGGTCTGTCGTTACGGTTATATCGTCTGTCGTTATGTCGGTAGATTCCATAGTTTCTTTCTTGCCGGTCACGTGGTGGGGAATTTCTTCCTGAATCATAACCGCGCGCTGAACTGTTGCGTCTGAAGTTATTCTGTCTCCCTTGATAATAATTGTTTTTGTTCCCATATTGTCTGTTTCTATGGTAATCTCTGTCATATTCATTACTACAGAAATGCGATCTTTCTCTGTAACTATTATTACTCTACCAGTCGTTGTCATACAGGTGGTGTCTGTTTTGGTCACGATTTGCATTGTAAGAATAGACTTGTCGTGTCCAGTTCTTGTTTCTGTCGTCACGGAATTGTGACAGATGTGACCTGTAGTGATTGTATTCCTGTTTTCATGTTCCGCGATTGTAAGTGTCAATTTCTAATTCTTGTAAGTGTCCCTGAAAAGCTTCAATGTTGTCTTTGCAACGTCCTGCCAAAATAATATGTCGTAAATGTTCAGGTTATTTGATTAAGCAAATGTGGATGAGTACTGAGGGGCTGTATGGGTTTGACAGGTACTGATTCTTGTGCAACATGTCTTCAAAATATTTCACAAGACTGGAAAATTCAGATCGTTCGAAATGTTTCATCATTATGATGCTATGTTTTACTCGGTCATGTGTAGCTTGAGACACATATGATGAGAGGAAGGCATGGTAAAATTCTCCTTCACTGTGACAATCGTGAATGACCGATCGCATTCTTACAGCCTGTTCATTCTCTAAATAGCCACACATAAATTCTAATCTGTGCTCTGATGACCATTTGGGAGGAAAACAATGAGAGAATTGATGGAGCCACGCTTGAGGATGAATGTCGTTGCCAGAATTCTTAAATGTTTTAAATTTACGTGTAGTAATGAACAGCTTATAGTCAAAATCATCATGTCGGCGAGTCACATATCGGTCATTGTTACGTCGTTTCGGTGCTTCCATTTCAAAATTCGGTGCACCTTGCCAATTTCTTTCGTAATTTCCGAAATGTGCTGTGTTATTATTTTGTGGCTGTTCCGTATTTCTATGTCCCTCTTCCCGTTTTGGGGAGCGAGTGTCCTCTGAAATACGTAATTCTTGTATTCCCTGTGTCAGCTGATCTTGTACTTCCCGGATTTCTCTTTGGTGTTGCGTATTAATTTGATTCTGATTTTGTTTGAATTTCCTAATTTGTTCGCACTCTTCTGTGTCATTAAAGACTACCGGTTTTGTGTCATTCAGATTATCATCTACCTTCGTAGATAAATTATTTAGCTGATCCGAAAGTTCAACTACTTTCACTGATAATGAACTAATTTCCTCCATGTGTCTTACTGAACCAATTTTCAGAGTATCTACTGTGTCCTTTAAGTTTTCCTGAGTTTTTGCAAGTTGCGTATCCGAATCGGTAGATGCAACAGAGTCAGTTTTAGCTTGCAAGGTCTCATGATTTTCATGAACAATAGTTTGCAGTTCTTTTATGGCTGCTTCGTGATTCTGTAATGCATTTTCATGCCGCGAAAAAATAGGTTGAAAATGCTCACAAATTTGTTTTTTACGTCATTACAAACTTTTTGACATTTCGATTCAATGTTCAGTAGTTAAATCTTCACGTGTTTGTTCAAGCGTGGTGTCTAACTTCCGAAATTTTTGTTCCATTGTGTCTAACGTTTGAAGCTTTTGCTGTGTTTGTCTCTGATTTTGTTCCATAGTGTCTAACTTTTAAAGATTTTGTTCCATTGTGTCTAACTTTTGAAGCTTTTGCTGTGTTTGTCCCATTTGTTGTATTAATTGTAATAACAATGCACTGGTGTCTGAAACGTGTTCCTCAGTGCTTTTCGGCAGTGAATTTGCACCGGCAACATTCACATTTTGACAAGCAGAAAATGTGTCTTGACTTATTTGAGAAAACGGTGAGGACCCAAAACTTGAATCTACAGTATTTGCGAGATTGTGTCCTGTCATTTCGGATTCCTGAGGCGTGCTATTGCCGACCGATCGATCGATAATGCTTCCCTGTTCACTAATTGTTTCACTGTCTACGCCATTATTTGCCGCCCGCTCCATTTCGCTATGCACAGTTACCAAATCACTAATTTGAACATTAGTTAATTCATTACATGGTGACGTTAACACACTGCTTTCGTCTTCGCTGTCATTTCTCAGTTTACTTTGGAGCCTAGTATTACGTTTTTCACACACCATTATTGACACAATATTTCACACAACAACAGAGAAAAGCACAATTTGAAGAGCAAAAATAAGAAAACACATTAACACAGTACTGAAAATAATATCTAGTTAATTGCAAGCACAGCTGCGAAATACTTGGTGCAAATCTACATGCATGCTACAACAGCAATGAAAGACTGCAACTACAAAGGAGATTCTCTCTACAATTATGCACTAGCAATAAACAATAGCTACACTAATTACACAAACTACAAGCAAAAAATCAGAAGATTCCAGTGAGGTATCCTGGCAGGGTCGCCATATGAAATGTCCACTTTGAAAAGTTATACATGACTGTGCTTAAGCAAGCGGAAGTGGCCGTGCAGTTAAAGGTGCTGCAGTCTGGAACCCCAGGACCGCTACGGTCGCAGGTTCGAATCCTGCCTCGGGCATGGATGTTTGTGATGTCCTTAGGTTAGTTAGGTTTAACTAGTTCTAAGTTCTAGGGGACTAATGACCTCAGCAGTTGAGTCCCATAGTGCTCAGAGCCATTTGAACCATTTTTGAACTATGCTTAAACTGCCACACAATATTTTTAGCGCAACGCAATCTGACTTTCAAAAATCCCTACAAAAGAATGACTCTGACTAACATTAACCTATACCTTTCACAAATCACTTACCTCACCAAAAATCTTTGTTACTCAAACTACTGCAATACAGCGAGCGCCACTACTGCCAGGTATATAAAAGATTCAAACTACTGAAGGCACTAACTACTGATAGGCATAGTTAGCAAATGAAAGATTTTGATAGAGAACAAACACTGTATTTACCTTAATAGTGTTGAAAAATCATAATATACATAGCAGTTCATGACATCCAGTCTTACAAATTTCAAAACTCCGCCATTTCTCTCCCCACATCCACCACTGCTGGAGGCTCACCTCCAGCTGCGCCACGCTACACACTGTTAACATCTAGCTGCCCAACACTACAATGGGAGACAACAATGCAAACTAGCCACAGACTGCACACAGCACAGCCAGTGATTTTCATACAGAGCGCTAAGTGGCGTTACCAATAAAAGAAACCTAAACAGCCTATTTACACATTATTGAGACCATTCAGTTTGACTAAGTCTGAGAGGTGGCATGAGCCCCCTCTCTTATTTCTATCTTACGATTCTCCTCTCTAATTGCATGCGGTGCAAAGTTGTTATTCCTTCACACGCGGACTTCCCACGCAGCATCTCTCGTCACCCGGGTGGTCCGGTGACAGGCGGGCTCTCCTGAGCTGGAGAGGGTTAAGCCGACGGGTGTGAGGAAGTCGAGTGAATGCTTTGCAGACGCCGACATTGTCAAAAGACACGCCCGCAGGGGTCTGAAGTAGCGGCTGGGCTAGAGGTTCCGTTACTTCGCAGAATCTTAGCGAAAACACTTTCTGGCGGGCTACCAGCGAAGCGTGGGAATGACTTGTGTACCCAGGCAGTTGTGGCGGGAAAATTCCCGCGCTTTCTGCAAAATAGTAACTGTGATTGGCTTGCTCAGGGCATAGCTCCGTGATGTAGCAAAATCAGCCCAGAAATTGGCGCCAAGAATCTCCATTGGTGGAATGGTAGTGCTCCGGCAATGGAGTGGAATTTTCCGCCGGTTTTCGAGTTGCTGATTGGAGCGTTTAACCACGGCCACTGTCGTGGGGGCGGGAATGTTCGGTGTTCGGCCTGTACGGGTGCTCTAGGTAGTTGGCTCTCGCCTTTCGGTCGAGGACGTCGAAGCAACCAGCCATCGCCTCCGGTACGCCAAATCGTGTTCTTGCAGTTAAGAAGACAGATTGGTAATGTATGTCCGCAGCACCGGCAGATAGGGATTTTCCTAGGTGATAATCAGAGCTCAGCAGAGCGCGCCTGTTCGTCTTTTTCTAACTTTGTTCTGTTTTGAGTAGCAGCAATTAATGTTGGGTTAGCTGTGTGTCTCTCTTAAGATTTGAGTGGCAAGGAATTGGCTCCACATACCACTTCGTCATAAACCTCACAGTCTAGTTTAGGGACAACTTCACCTTCACAGCGTTTGTTTGTGTATCCAATTTGAGCCAATTTGATGTATTATAAATTAGAATTCATGTGTTTTTGTTTATTATTTTGTGTTTAGTCTTAATAAATCATATTGTTATTTTGGACAGAACTTTCATTCTCTTAATCGGTAGAGCAACCCATCATTTCTCACTACGTTTATGAAACCTTCCTTTATTTAACTTATTTATCAAATTAAATTATTGCAGGTGCCAAACTCTTTTCTACTCCACTTGCAGGGTTGATTACAGTCAGTTCGCGTATATTTTTTAATCCTTGTGCAACAGCAAAAGTCGGAGTTAGAATAGGGGGGGCATAGAGCATCATTTACATATGTAGATTCTAGAATTTAGTGTTAAATACACTGCTAGCCCTGGCACCTCACATAAAATGGCGACCCTTAGCCTCGGATCTTTCCTGTGAATCGCTGATAAGCAACTATTGTTAGTAGTAGGAACATTCAGAATTTTTTTTGCTTAATTTTTTTTATTGATTAATACCCAAGTTTTTTTTCCTGTAGTTCCGCGATTAGTTTTTAAGTAGCGGCGCATGTTTACTGTTTTTGTTTTCAGCGTATATATTTGTTTGTTTGTTCATTGTTATATATGTTTCTTTGATGTGGTGTCTGTACCACTTCACACTTTGTCGGGTTTGTGTGCAGTTTCTGTGCATGTAATTACACCGTTGGAACGGCGTTGTTGAAATTTTGTGTCTATGTCGAAAAATATATGGAGTAGGTTAATTTTATTGTGCATTTTAGATAAATTTGTTTTTCATGAATGATAACGAGAAGTAAGGCACGACTATTATCGAGCGAAGCTAAAACAAAAGAGGATAGCATAATGGATAAGGGGCAGTTTACTGACGGGAATAGGTTCAGAGATGAGATGGGTACAGTTTTAGCAGGACAGGACGCCAAGGTCATTGGTGAGGAAGGTGATTTGGACGCGATCTCAGAGCAGCGTTGCGGCCGTGATTATGATAGTGAAGTAGAGGATGAAACAGAGACAGGCACACAGGTCGAGACGGTAGCAGAAGTTTATAATCAAACGAACGAGAGTAGACAGGGGCTAGCTCGGCCACGTCAGAGCTCTAGCGCCCAGGTGTCCAGAGTTACATCTCCCACGTTTGAAGAGGATCAAAAAGATAACGTGAACCCAATACTGAGCTTCCTACAATCAATGAAAGAAGAAGCTGACGAACAGCGTAAGAGGGAGAAGGAAGAAGAGGAGAAACAACGTAAGAGGGAGAAGGAAGAAGAGGAGAAACAACGTAAGAAGGAGAAGGAAGAAGCTGACGAACAGCGTAAGAGGGAGAAGGAAGAAGAGGAGAAACAACGTAAGAAGGAGAAGGAAGAAGCTGACGAACAGCGTAAGAGGGAGAAGGAAGAAGAGGAGAAACAACGTAAGAAGGAGAAGGAAGAAGCTGACGAACAGCGTAAGAAGGACACTGAGGCAATAATTTCGCATATAGGGGAAATTCGTGGGGAATTACTAACAATAAAGAAAGAATGTGGAGAAGTAAAACAAATGTCAATGGCTGCACAAAAAGTAGCAGGCCTAGCCAAAACGGCACCAATAGGGGCAATGAAAGTCGCGGAAGCAACTTCTAAACTCGCAGGGCGCTTGCGACGTGCAACACAATCCCACTCAAAATCCCTAGCATTCTTAAAAACTCAAGGTAATATCGCGGTTGCGAACACCACGAAACGAATGGAAGAAGTAGAGAGTCGGATAACAAAACTAGAGCAAAACGGGCACACGAGCACTGCGCGTTCGGATACCAATGATCGAGTACACAGAATTGTGTCTCCGAGGAGAAGCCCGCCGTGCTCTAGCCCAATGACCGAGTGCGGAACTAACAATGCACACGCAGAAACAGCGAGTAATAGCTCCAATAATTATAGCCCACTTCGGAGAGTGAATTCTGAGAGCCACTTCCACTGTGATACAGAGGTAGCACATCACAGTTATCAGCAAGATAGAGCAGGACACTCAGCAGACGTGCAAGTATCGGAAACGAGTGACAACACCAGTGCGAGGATCAGACAGGATTTTGATCACAATCACTTCCTGTCGATACTAAAATTCCAGAAGTTCACAGAAAATGGAGGGTCAATGCATCCGAAGAGCTGGGTGATGCAGTTTACAAATTCATTACCGGCATCATGGCCAACCCAGGCAAAATTAGAATTCATGTGTGGACACATCGAAGGCCAAGCCGCGGAAAAGATGCGGGGTGTGGCAGTGACGTGTCGGACTCATCAGGAATTTGTTGGTGCTTTCCTGCGGACCTACTGGTCAAAGGAAACGCAAGACAGGATTAAAGAGGAAATAATATTTTGTCCTGAACTGGAAGTGTCCGGGCATAGGAGCGCAACCAAATTTCTTGATGATTTACTCAAGAAGAATCAATTTTTAGATAGTCCATATAGCAACGGAGAAATCATTAAATTTTGCTTTACCAAATTGCCAGTTAGGTACCAACAGACACTTGTCGGCAAGTGTGGATCTGACATAGAAGCATTCAAGAGTCTATTGCGCGAACTCGAAGTAGTCTTTGATAACCAAGACGCAAAGAACAGGAAGAAGGGGCCAAGTAACAAATACCACGGGCCAGGAAGGGAAGACGACAACAGATCGCACTATCGCACTGGTCAGTTAGGAAACCAGGGTTACGGAAGTCAAGGTTACGCTATTCAAGGTTATGGAAACCAAAGACACGGAAACCAAAACGTCAGGGAGCATGGTCAATCTAGACAAGGAATCTGGGATAGGAGGAATAACGAACGGCAAAGCGACCGTAATTGGAGAGAGGGAAACCATGGACAACAGTGGAACCAGGAGATTGAAACTAGACCCGCAAATCCTAATGCACGTCAGAGGAGGGGGAGCTTAACAAGGGATTGACGCCATCTACGGATGACACATTACGAAGATTTATCAGAAATCCTGCTCGAGGAACATAAAGCAACTCCTCGACAAGATCGGCAGCCTCTTATCACAGTAGCAATAGCTGAAAAGAGTCTGAATGCGATAATAGATAGTGGAAGCTACATAACAGCAATATCTGAGGCAGCATACAAGAGGTGCTCTCAGGAGATGGACTGGCCTGTTCTATCGGTTAAGAAAACCAAAATAAAAGGGGCATTAGCGGGTAAATGTACGGAGATCACCCAACAAACAAGACTGGAATTCTCCTACCAAGGACACAAAATAGAGTCTAACTTCTGGATCGTGCCAAATCTGGCGATCGACATGATAATAGGAACGGACTTCCTAAATGAACATGAAGCGATAGTTGATCTAGGACGAGGTGAAGTGGTTTTGAGGAAAGGGAATCCCGTCCACATTAAGTTCGACGACCAGCTGATCCCAGCTCAACTACCGTCTAACTGTGTACGGATAAACTATGCGTGTCTGAAAGACAGAAAGGAAGAACAGGTCGACGTTGCGGGTAGGGGAGAGAACACGGATGAGAATGAAGTCGGAATAATGGGAGAAATAAAGGAGAAAATAGGAGAAAAAGTGGAAGCAATAAAGAATATAAGGTGCGACCACCGCAAAGAACTTCATAAATTACTAGTAGAACATACGGAGGTCTTCCTTCCCAAGACAGGATCAATAAAGAACTTCCAATATGAATTTCGTGTACGTCCGCACAACCAGTTTCGTGTGCCACCCTATCCAATCCCCTTGGCATATCGACAGAAAGTAGCAGCTGAAATTACGCGAATGCTGAGTGAAGGAATAATAGAACCTACGGCTTCAGCCTATAATAACCCGTTAAGAGTAGTCGAGAAGGCAGATGGCAGTATTCGTTTAGTCTTGGACTCGCGACAAATTAATACCATAATAGAACCCGAAATAGACAGATCGGAACGATTACAGGAACTCTTACAAAACTTCCATGGAATATCAATCTTCTCATCAGTTGATCTAAAATCGAGTTTCTGGCAGATCGAGCTCCATCCAAATTGCAGACAGTACACAGCCTTTTTAGCATTTGGAAGATGTTACCGGTTTCGTCGTCTCCCATTTGGTTTGAACATTTCGTCTGCCGCATTCATTCAGGGGCTGGACGGCATGCTAAGCGATAATTTGAAACGTCATGTTACCAGCTATGTGGACGATTTGCTGATCGCGGAGAAATCTTGGGCAGAGCACAATGCGGTCCTCGGTGAACTCCTTGCGACATTCAAGGAATACGGAGTGACTATCAATATCGAAAAATCGAATTTTGGGACGTCCTCTGTCAGATTTCTAGGACATATCATCACGGGTGAGGGCATTGCGCCAAATCCCGAAAAGATCGAAGCGATTGAAAAGTTTCCCATTCCTACGACAAAGAAGCAGTTAAGGGGGTTCTTGGGGATCATAAATTTTTACAACCACTTTATACATGTCAAAACTCAGAGCAGTCCTAGGTTGCATCAACTTACAGGAAAGAAGATTCCTTGGGAATGGGATGAGGCGGCCGAATCCGAATAGAAAGCATTAAAATTCGCATTATTACAAGCACCCATCCTATCACACCCTAATTTAGCAGAAGAGCTTTGCATAGTAACGGACAGTTCATACTCAGGTCTGGGTGTCATGGTGTTCCAAGACTATGTACATGAAGGAAACAGGGTGTGGAAGACAATTGCGTTTGGTGGCAGAGTACTAGCCAAGAGTGAGAGGAATTACTCAGTAACCGAGTTAGAGGCGCTGGCTATTGTATGGGCGTTTGAAAAATTCAGATACCTTCTGTTTGGTCGCAAGACGAGGGTCTACACAGACCACAAGGCACTCGAGCTCTTGATGACTGCAAAGCTTAATCACAGGCGGCTCATTAGGTGGGCATCATATGTGCAGCAGTACAACTTTTCGATAGAATATATCCCCGGCAGTCAGAATATTATTGCAGACGCCTTATCACGGTCACCGATCGGATTTGAGCACAGCATGGAAGAAGATCTGGAGGAAAATCACTACTGCCTTTTCTATATGCAGAAAGTAGCCTTTGAAAATTTTATTACCTGTAGTATGCAGGACATCAAGAAGGAGCAAGACAAGGACCCTACCCTAGTGTTATTGAAACAGAAATGGATAGACAGAAGACACGCCACCATCAGGCAGTTCTACCTCTTGCGGAAAGGCATAATTTTCCATCGAAATTATGCCAGTGACACTGAATGGGGGGTATGCATCCCTGAACACGTAATAAACAAGGTTATATAGCATACTCACCTCAGCTATGGACACTTCGGACCACGCAAGTGCAATCTCAAGCTAAGGACCATGTGTTACTTTCGAAACATGGAGCGTCGAATACGGAGGGTACTGTCGGTGTGTAAAGACTGCCAAAAGGCTAAGCACACCACTGTGAGAATGCAGGCACCATTATACCCAATCGTACCGACCAAATTAAGACAATTAGCAGCAACAGATTTGATGGGACCTTTGCCAAGAACAAGAAGAGGATATACTTACGTATTAGTGTTTGTTGAACTAACGTCCAAATACGTTACCTTTACGCCACTGAAGAGGGCGACAGGACGAACTGTATCACGAGCCCTAATCCGGGATTTCCTACCACAGGTTGGTCATGTGAGTAAAATTATTTCTGATAACGGGCCACAGTTTAAGTCAAAAACATGGAAGGAGACGTTGCGTGGATGTAAAATTGATCCCATTTTTATATCTTCACACCATCCGAGCTCGAATGCTGCAGAACGGGTTATTAAGGAACTCGGAAACTTGTGCCGGTTGTACTGTAACAAACAGCACACGACATGGGACGTTTTCCTTAAAGACTTCCAGGAGGTGATCAATGAGGCACCCCATGGGATAACAAAATTGGCACCCATTACAGTACTGAAAAACCGGATTCCTAAGGACTTGATAACCGAGGTCGTAAACTTCCCACCAAGGGCGCGAACGCAGCACCAAGCCATAGTGGATTTGGCTCTCAAGAGGATACGGGCTGCAGCAGAGGTCAGGAAGAGACGTGCCGACAGGGGAGCTCGTCTACGACACTTCCAAATTGGACAAAAGGTGCTCGTGAAGTCTTTCCGACTTTCGAACAAACAAAAAATGAAATGCCAAAAATTCTATTCTGTTTACAACGGCCCGTACCGTATAAGGAGAGCAGCTCACCACAATGCTTATGAATTGGAGACGCTGAAAAGAAAGAAGTCCATAGGACTCCACCACATCTCTCACATAAAGGACTTCGTGGAATAATAGTAGTTTAAGTGGTGTACATAGTAGAATAGGCAAATATATGAACCTTTCTTCGGGGAACAATAAGTGTTGCATTAATAGATTAAGATTGTTAAAGTATTAACACGCTGCGTTTTCTCGCATAAGAATTTACTGCTGTTAACTTTTTTCGTCTATGTTCGGGATCTCCTCTGTCGTTGCGATAAGAGGCACTACCTTTCCATGAGCAATGTTTTTGTCCTTTCCTATCTGGTGTCCATGTTAAGGGGTAAATATGAGTGACGAGATGTCGCACAAACGGGCGCATACAAGAACGTGCTCTTAGAAGCGTTCTGAGAAGTTGTGATACGCTCCATAGCGGCCACAACCAGATCGTGAGACGTTCATACCAATGCTTGCAGGCACGCGTCAGTGCACTGCAAGATTGTGGTATATTGCGTGATTTCGAGGATGAATATGGGCAGTATAGTTTTTACAGTGATGCGCCAGCATCGTTGTCTTGCAAGTCGGGGTGAACCTGTGAGCGTTTGACTCCAATGGTGCCCTAGGGCCTAGACGGTAAAAATGCGGCCATAAAGCCTACCATGCCAATGTGACGGTTGGGGATTAAGCGTGCTGCTTGTGACTGTCACAGATGAATAACCAAGGAATTATACTTGGAAATTCGTGACATACTGTGTAGCTGATGTGTGGTGGGCGACGGAATCCTCAACAGGAACCAGTCCTGGCTTGGTCATATTACATTGCCTCTGGAAAGGTGTGCTTTGATCGCGAATACTGCATAACATAGAAAAAGAAGTTGCAACTATAAATTTATTGTCTTGTATAGACATGGCTAACCCAGTCTCTGGAGTTTCAGTGAGGCGTAGTGAGAACTCGGAGGCCATGTCGTACGGCGCGCACATCACTGTCGTCAATAGCGGCGTGCAGTGAGACATCTCAGCGTAACAGGAATTATGTAAGAGTATTGTATAAGGTAAACAAAAAAAATAAATAAATAAATAAATAAAACAAATAAATAAATAAATAAATAAAAGGGAAAGTACGATATACTAGGATAAGTTAAACTGTAGGATTTAACAATAACTAGATTATTATTGTGGGGGTTTTCTACCACAAGTGTGGCGCGCGCCTGTTGAGATGCTATTTTTCGGGTCACCAAACCACAGACCCGAGATGGAGGGACGACGGGCGAGCGAAAGTAGCATAGTTGCATGTTCCTTATAGCACAGTAAAACGTAGATCTGCATAACAACATAATTGAATTAAAAGACATAGAATGTAGATCGTTGCCAAATGGTAGTCAATTCTTGAGCATGTACTGTCGATCTATATAATTAATAGTAATATTAGTGCGGGCCCGCACATTTAGTTCTTCATCCAATATAGCGTCACACACCATGTACAATAGTGAGATCGGTCTCTACACAAATATCAAGATAAATTATTTCCATGATTTTTGTTATGATAGCTACAGATAAATAACTATAAAATTAAAATTAGAGTGTCTGAAATGACAGACCATCAATGTATCGTGATGTAAATTTATTATAACATAGAAGGTCATGGGGAAAAGTTAGGCATAAGATTTTTGTAAGAATTGTGCAGATGACGGGGATCGTGGCAATGCAGAGGCCAGCCGGAGGTCATCGGCTACCTGCAAGAAGAAAGCGTCAGCGCGCTACCTGACGTGAAGGGCGCGAGAACATCCGGTTCTACAAGCTGACAGTCACCGGGCCGTATACCTGAGGGATTACGCGGGATCCTCGCCGGGCCACAAGCGAAAGTGAGGCTGGCCGTTGACACTGACACGCGACCCACACGCGACAGCCTGCTAGCTCTCCGGACGCGGCAGCCGTTTGGAGGGATTCCCTGCGGCAGACCACGTTGTCGTGAGTACACGAACAAGATCACATATCGTGTCAGAACTTGCGCCCCATGTGCCTCAGGACAGAAAGGGACGCTATATACTCACCTGTTTGGGTTTTTACAACTCACTAGCATTGGCCGATCTGCATACACAAAGCAGTATCGTGCCACACTAACAAATGTATGGTCTCATTTCTAACTTCTCGTCTCTATTAGAGAGCAGTTTTAGCAATCGTCGCTCCTAGTTCGATCCTGTATGAATGACCTCACACACTTGTGGAGTCACTCCACGTGCCATCATCCCTCGTCGAACTGCAATATTGGGAAACATAAAGTACTGTCCAGCGAGAGAAGAGGCCTAGACTAGTGATGTATCCCAACAAGTAGACCTCAGAGACAATTAATCGACGTGAGGAGAGCCTATCACTGTGTCTTCCTACCATACTGCCGTCATCATACGCGTGGGTCTTGGTCCAATCTCGACAGAGTACTGCAGATGCTCCAGCACACCCTATTGCCATTGCAACAATGTAGCAACAACACCCGACGTTTAGCCCTATGTGATGTCAGTAATGTGTAATTTGTGAAGTGCTTCGAATATTTCTAACAATGTGATTTAGTGCCTCATTCTCAGCACAGTCGTGAACATTGTGCAATGTGCACGCACAAGTTGATGCCCCATGAACATTGTTTTTTTTCTTTCTTTTCTTTCTTAAATTTCTTTCTCTAGTGTTGTTTTTGTAATGTATGTTATACCTTGTTAGTGTTTGTGTTTTACACTGTAATTCTTATTACAAATTACTGTATTGTTCTCCACACCATGTTTTTTTGTATTTTGTATTTATTGTTGTGTGTATGCAAACAGTGTGCCTGAAGTCCCCATAAATTGAAGCAGATACCACCACTGTCATTGTGAATGGACCATCAGTTCAGGGAACATTTTGTAAAGGTTATTCTTGCTGCAGGGAGACAGAATGAATCGGAGGTTGTAATTAGGTTCTGTAAGCTCACAAAGAGATTGTTAACTTAAATAGTATGATGTGTGAGTGAGTTCAGGTTAGTTTAATAATTCAAATGGTTGTAACATCTTGGGCATTTAATTGCGGAGCACTCCAACTCTGATTGTAAAGAATAAATTGCTCCATATTTGGCTCACATGCCCAGGCCATATTTAGAGAGTTAATATCTGTGTGAATCGGTGTTTGGAAGGGGCTCCCTGGGTATGGATGTGTGATGTGAGCGTTAGAGTTCCATATTAAGAAGGTGAAGTTGGCTACATCATAAATAATCCTCCTTCTATGAGCTGCATTTTTCAGTTGCAGTGATTTTCTTTATAGAGTGCGGCATGTGGAGTCAGTTTGCAAGATTATTCTTGGGCGATTGACTCACTACCTTGCTCCTAAGTGAGCCAACCGCTCACCAATTACAATCTAAAATAGCGTAGGGGCAATGAGAGGTGGCATGAGCCCCCTCTCTTATTTCTATCTTACGATTCTCCTCTCTAAATGCATGCGGTGCAAAGTTGCTATTCCTTCACACGCGGACTTCCCACGCAGCGTCTCTCGTCACCCGGGTGGTCCGGTGACAGGCGGGCTCTCCTGAGCTGGAGAGGGTTAAGCCGACGGGTGTGAGGAAGTCGAGTGAATGCTTTGCAGACGCCGACATTGTCAAAAGACACGCCCGCAGGGGTCTGAAGTAGCGGCTGGGCTAGAGGTTCCGTTACTTCGCAGAATCTTAGCGAAAACACTTTCTGGCGGGCTACCAGCGAAGCGTGGGAATGACTTGTGTACCCAGGCAGTTGTGGCGGGAAAATTCCCGCGCTTTCTGCAAAATAGTAACTGTGATTGGCTTGCTCAGGGCATAGCTCCGTGATGTAGCAAAATCAGCCCAGAAATTGGCGCCAAGAATCTCCATTGGTGGAATGGTAGTGCTCCGGCAATGGAGTGGAATTTTCCGCCGGTTTTCGAGTTGCTGATTGGAGCGTTTAACCACGGCCACTGTCGTGGGGGCGGGAATGTTCGGTGTTCGGCCTGTACGGGTGCTCTGGGTAGTCGGCTCTCGCCTTTCGGTCGAGGACGTCGAAGCAACTAGCTATCGCCTCCGGTACGCCAAATCGTGTTCTTGCAGTTAAGAAGACAGATTGGTAATGTATGTCCGCAGCACCGGCAGATAGGGATTTTCCTAGGTGATAATCAGAGCTCAGCAGAGCGCGCCTGTTCGTCTTTTTCTAACTTTGTTCTGTTTTGAGTAGCAGCAATTAATGTTGGGTTAGCTGTGTGTCTCTCTTAAGATTTGAGTGGCAAGGAATTGGCTCCACATACCACTTCGTCATAAACCTCACAATCTAGTTTAGGGACAACTTCACCTTCACAGCGTTTGTTTGTGTATCCAATTTGAGCCAATTTGATGTATTATAAATTAGAATTCATGTGTTTTTGTTTATTATTTTGTGTTTAGTCTTAATAAATCATATTGTTATTTTGGACAGAACTTTCATTCTCTTAATCGGTAGAGCAACCCATCATTTCTCACTACGTTTATGAAACCTTCCTTTATTTAACTTATTTATCAAATTAAATTATTGCAGGTGCCAAACTCTTTTCTACTCCACTTGCAGGGTTGATTACAGTCAGTTCGCGTATATTTTTTAATCCTTGTGCAACAGCAAAAGTCGGAGTTAGAATAGGGGGGACATAGAGCATCATTTACATATGTAGATTCTAGAATTTAGTGTTAAATACACTGCTAGCCCCGGCACCTCGCAAGTCCTCAGGGTAGTAGTGTGTCTCATTATCTGTTGTCCTTATGCAAATAGTCTTCTTCTCCTATAACTGTTAGCACTTTCTTTAATGTCTGCTATAGTTCAATTCTTTTTTCTTGGCGGTTCGCGCATGCCTGCCCAGATGCGCGAGATTGCTGCGTTGCCAGTTGCACGCGCCAAGAGAAGCAGCGGCATAGTGTAGTTCGCAAACTTAGGTTTAGGGGGAGCGCACAGTCTATGAAGAAAAGCCACCACGGCCGCATTAACCCTTTCACGTGCTCCCCGCATTCCGCGCTGTGCACGATTTTGTCATCACTGCACTGCTCCCCTGTGCAGACACATGGTGTTTCGACTGCTTTGACACTCTTTATCATTCGACCTCACAAGAACTATTTGGCCCAAAAATTTGATTTTTACACATCTTTTTGACTGATACCTTCCACCCCCCTCCCTCCCCCCCATAAAAAACTTAAATTTTGTTTCGATATTCAATGCAGTTATTGTGCAGCATTAGATGTAGTAAACCATTGCACGAAATTTTGAAGAGTTTGCAGAGGTAAAAGTCCAGAGCGTATACTTTCCGTGCGGTCGATTTCAGTTGCCCCTAGAAATTTCAAAAATAACGTTCAAACGAATAAAATTCATGAATTAAGACACTTCGATATTGTATTTTAATAAAACAAAATATTTTAGCATTGAACAAGGTTTGAACTTAGAAGCTTTCGCTTGGCAGCCATACGCTTTTTTTAATATATAAATCTCATTTTGTTCGTTATAGTTCGTTGCAATTGTTCGTGGCGGACGTCCCATGACGCCCATTGAAGTTCATTATTGATCCATTCACTCAGTATTTTTTTTTTTTATTCCAGACGGCAGCTAGCCCTCTGACCAAACACGAGCTACGGTGCCAGCATACCCTTTAACGGTTACGCTAACGGAGATCGTCGTTCGATCCATTTCCCGGAGGACTCTATAATGTCACGCAAAATACCGACAAACACTGTTGGTATGACTATGAATTACTCACGTTTTGTCGAAGTACAACAGGAAATAAACAATTACCGCTGTTCTTTATTGCGAAAAAGCGGTTAGTGAGAATGATACAAACACCTTTCCTTGTTATTGCCTGAATTAGGAGGCTTATTGCTTGTTTGGTTTAATTAATTAATAGATTATGAAGCAGATGGCATAAAGAATGCTTTTTCCAAATTTTCTATAAAAGAAAGTCTGCTATCAAGACATTGCTTTTGTTCAATTACTTTATTTATGACTGAACGTTTCTAAAACTAGACACTCGTCCGTGCTCTGCACTACAGTCGAGCTCTGGCAATGTCGTTCTCTGTTCATTGGCTGACTGTGTTTTGTGACGTCAGATGCGCAGAACGAACCTAAACCCGGCCGCCGTCATAAATGACGCGCACTTTAGTGACAGAGTTCATTGCACTTTCATATGATAAAGTATAGGCTGTGTCTGTACATTAAAGTTGCTCATATCTATTTTCTTGAACAAGAATGTCAATCATTCTTGTGCCTAATTAGGCTGGCGACCGTTTTCTTTATCCTTTGAACAGTGTAGATAGGCTAGATATTGTTTATTACTGTTTAATTATTTACGTAATTCTGACTTTCACTTCCGATAAGCTACCTCCGTTAGGTACATCACGGTAAACATAACAAAATTCCTTTCAGAGGGTAACACTGCTCAGTTGCTTTACACCATAATTGCTTTATCAAGATAGTTTTATTTCACGACCTGCCTCCAACTTTAAGGTTATTGTTACGGTGCTCTCTAATTTCCAGGTTCGTATCGATCTTAGTGCTGAGTTTTCACTCAGATGGCGCTTTGGCATTAGGCGGTAGTTTCCGTGTGTTAGCTGGAGGCGTGTGAGGAGGTGAGAGGTGGCAGCCTTGGCTTGAAGACGGCTGGGGTTGTTTGCATCTGGACGCCGAGTAGGGCCCGCTGGGAAGATCGGACCGTGATTTTACGGTTAATAGTGCGGACAGCGGCGTGGTGTGCCGTTTAACTTGATACGCAAGGGGAGCGAAATCTCACCTGTTGTAGTTTGTCGAGCCTGAGTTTGAAATACCTTCTATGTGCGGCGGGATGTCATTTCGTCCTCCTGTCTCTCCGTCGCTGGGATTTCTATCCTCGTTTACCGTCCCATAGATGTATATGGATGGGCTACGCTGCTTTCCGTACTCTACTAGACGCTGGTGATGGAAGTGCGTCGTTCAGCGGCACGTTAGTCTGGGTGCTTTATGTTTGATCTTCAAGTGCATAGTCTTCGAGTGGCACTCCTTAGAGTTTGCCTTGCGCAGTTAGATTGGAGTTTATTTTGTCTTGTGGTTGTTCCGGTTTCCGTTAACGAAGGTTAAGGTTGATTCGGCACTCCGTGCGACTCTTGGCACCTCAGCAGGCGTGTCGGAGCCACCTTCGCGACTAAACGGAAGCCTTTGCACTGAGAGGTCTTGTGTTTTGCATATTGTTCATAAATTGTTGTTTTGGTATTAAGTTGGCTGAGGTTTCTTATGGATTTCCATACATTTGGTCTGTTGCCCGGCCCGGGCTAGGTCTTGTTATTTTAAAAACCGGTCCTTCGTTTGGCTTAGTACGATTTTGGTTTCCTGCCTGGTTGTTCTGGTTGTGTTGCATTTTGTATGGGGATGTGTGCTCGGAGCCGTGGAGTACCATTTGTGTGAACTGCTTCACTGGGGAGTACTGCTCGGGCCATTCTTGGTTTTCTTTGTATGAAATAATTTTGTTATTATTTTAAAGTAACATTATCACTTAAATGATTTAATTCTTGTTGCGTTAATTGCAACTTGGTTACTGAAAGATTTAGTAGTGTAGTCACGCAAGATTTAACAGTGGCACATGCCCCTTTACCTTTCGCAATCTGTTAATTACCGAAAGACCTTAAGCTCATACTCATATGATGTGATTTTCTTAAATTATTGTATTTTTATGTCATGTTATTGTTTCTTTTTTAATTTGCTGATCACTGGTGTACTGTTCCAAGTATTAAAATGATTCAGGTAGCTATTACTTGGGTGGAACGCGCGGAACCGCAACGGAGACAGTAGTTGCGTGTCTTACGTGTCCGTTGTAGGCGCGGCCTGGTGTCCGTTGTTTCTTTTGGTGCAGCTGAGTTAAGTATTGTGTTGCCTCCTCCCTAGCGGCCCCATCGTGTTCTTCTCATAAACATTTCCTTCACGACACTTTAGTTAATTCTATGCTAGTATTATTTTAATTTCTTACATTGGTAAAATTGTGCGGCCTCCATTATGGACTGATGACCTCAGAAGTTAAGTCGCATAGTGCTCAGAGCCATTTGAACCATTTTGAACCAGCCTTCATTATGCACACTGTTTGTCATAATGTCTCATATATCATGATGTGCGTGTGTAATGGTGCAGTAAATGGATGATTGTTATTTCTGTTGGCGCCCTTCATACCTCCTTTCTTGTCCCTATTCGTACGCTATCCTTGTACTTATGTTGGTAACCCACATCAGTTGTGGTATAGCAGTAGCTGACGGTAGTGTTATAAGTTATTTAAAAAATGAAGCACCAATGAAAAATCTGTGGCTCCTAAATGTACACTGGCATAGTATAAACGCTATCATACAGCTAGTACACGGATAATTAAGTTTCTCAAAACAAAACAAAAAACAAAAAATAAAACGTTCGTTGTGACTGCTGGACCAAAATTAATGAAGTTGATACAGTGGCGTAGATTTCTACCAGATTACGCTGATACAATAGCTCCCTACTTAGCAATCATATACACTCCTGGAAATTGAAATAAGAACACCGTGAATTCAATGTCCCAGGAAGGGGAAACTTTATTGACACATTCCTGGGGTCAGATACATCACATGATCACGCTGACAGAACCACAGGCACATAGACACAGGCAACAGAGCATGCACAATGTCGGCACTAGTACAGTGTATATCCACCTTTCGCAGCAATGCAGGCTGCTATTCTCCCATGGAGACGATTGTAGAGATGCTGGATGTAGTCCTGTGGAACGGCTTGCCATGCCATTTCCACCTGGCGCCTCAGTTGGACCAGCGTTCGTGCTGGACGTGCAGACCGCGTGAGACGACGCTTCATCCAGTCCCAAACATGCTCAATGGGGGACAGATCCGGAGATCTTGCTGGCCAGGGTAGTTGACTTACACCTTCTAGAGCACGTTGGGTGGCACGGGATACATGCGGACGTGCATTGTCCTGTTGGAACAGCAAGTTCCCTTGCCGGTCTAGGAATGGTAGAACGATGGGTTCGATGACGGTTTGGATGTACCGTGCACTATTCAGTGTCCCCTCGACGATCACCAGTGGTGTACGGCCAGTGTAGGAGATCGCTCCCCACACCATGATGCCGGGTGTTGGCCCTGTGTGCCTCGGTCGTATGCAGTCCTGATTGTGGCGCTCACCTGCACGGCGCCAAACACGCATACGACCATCATTGGCACCAAGGCAGAAGCGACTCTCATCGCTGAAGACGACACGTCTCCATTCGTCCCTCCATTCACGCCTGTCGCGACACCACTGGAGGCGGGCTGCACGATGTTGGGGCGTGAGCGGAAGACGGCCTAACGGTGTGCGGGACCGTAGCCCAGCTTCATGGAGACGGTTGCGAATGGTCCTCGCCGATACCCCAGGAGCAACAGTGTCCCTAATTTGCTGGGAAGTGGCGGTGCGGTCCCCTACGGCACTGCGTAGGATCCTACGGTCTTGGCCTGCATCCGTGCGTCGCTGCGGTCCGGTCCCAGGTCGACGGGCACGTGTACCTTCCGCCGACCACTGGCGACAACATCGATGTACTGTGGAGACCTCACGCCCCACGTGTTGAGCAATTCGGCGGTACGTCCACCCGGCCTCCCGCATGCCCACTATACGCCCTCGCTCAAAGTCCGTCAACTGCACATACGGTTCACGTCCACGCTGTCGCGGCATGCTACCAGTGTTAAAGACTGCGATGGAGCTCCGTATGCCACGGCAAACTGGCTGACACTGACGGCGGCGGTGCACAAATGCTGCGCAGCTAGCGCCATTCGACGGCCAACACCGCGGTTCCTGGTGTGTCCGCTGTGCCGTGAGTGTGATCATTGCTTGTACAGCACTCTCGCAGTGTCCGGAGCAAGTATGGTGGGTCTGACACACCGGTGTCAATGTGTTCTTTTTTCCATTTCCAGGAGTGTACAACCGCTCGCTCACCGATAGATCTGTGCCTACAGATTGGAAAATTGCGCAGGTCGCACCAGTGTTTAAGAAGGGTCGTAGGAGTAATCCATCGAACTACAGACCTATATCATTGATTTCGGTTTGCAGTAGGGTTTTGGAGCATATACTGTATTCAAACATTACGAATCACCTCGAAGGGAACGATCTATTGATACGTAATCAGCATGGTTTCAGAAAACATCGTTCTTTGTACAACGCAGCTAGCTCTTTATTCCCACGAAGTAATGGCCGCTATCGACATCTCAAGTTGATTCCGTGTTTCTAGATTTCCGGAAAGCTTTTGACACCATTCCTCACAAGCGACTTCTAATCCAGCTGCGGGCCTATGGGGTATCGTCTCAGTTGTGCGACTAGATTTGTGATTTCCTGTCAGGAAGGTCGAAGTTCGTAGTAACAGACGGCAAATCATCGAATAAAACTGAAGTGATGTCAGGTGTTCCCCAGGGAAGTGTCCTGGGACCTCTGCTGTTCCTGATCTATATAAATGACCTGGGTGACAATCTGAGCAGTGCTCTTAGGTTGTTCGCAGATGATGCTGTAATTTACCGTCTAATAAGGTCATCCGAAGACCAGTATCAGTTGCAAAGCGATTTAGAAAAGATTGATGTATGGTGTAGCAGGTGGCAGTTGACGCTAAATAACGAAAAGTGTGAGGTGATCCACATGAGTTCCAAAAGAAATCCGTTGGAATTCGATTACTCGATAAATAGTACAATTCTCAAGGCTGTCAATTCAACTAAGTACCTGGGTGTTAAAATTACGAACAATTTCAGTTGGAAAGACCATATAGATAATATTGTGGGGAAGGCAAGCCGAAGGTTGCGTTTCATTGGCAGGACACTTAGAAGATGCAACAAGTCCACTAAAGAGACAGCTTACACTACACTCGTTCGCCCTCTGTTAGAATATTGCTGCGCGGTGTGGGATCCTTACCAGGTGGGATTGACGGAGGACGTCGAAAGGGTGCAAAAAAGGGCAGCTCGTTTTGTATTATCACGTAATAGGGGAGAGAATGTGGCAGATATGATACGCGAGTTGGGATGGAAGTCATTAAGGCAAAGACGTTTTTCGTCGCGGCGAGATCTATTTACGAAATTTCAGTCACCAGCTTTCTCTTGCGAATGCAGAAATATTTTGTTGAGCCCAACTTACATAGGTAGGAATGATCATCAAAATAAAATAAGAGAAATCAGAGCTCAAACAGAAAAGTTTAGGTGTTCGTTTTTCCCGCGCGCTGTTAGGGAGTGGAATTGTAGAGAGATAGTCCGATTGTGGTTCGATGAACCCTCTGCCAAGCACTTAAATGTGAACTGCAGAGTAATCATGTAGATGTAGATGTAGAAAGATAAGATAAGAGAGATTAGGGCTCGTACAGAGGCATATAGGCAGTTATTTTTCCCTCGTTCTGTTTGGGAGTGGAACAGGGAGAGAAGATGGTAGTTGTGGTACGAGGTACCCTCCGCCACGCACCATATGGTGGATTGCGGATTGTGTATGTAGAGGTAGATGAAGAAGGTGTTGTGGCTGAGGTCCCTTGTAATGTTTTGTTGTTCCTGAGTGAATGCGCAGAAAGTGGTGTGATAGGTGGGTGGCCGGTTTCCTCTCACTCCAACACAAAATGCACACGTTGTTAAAATACACTTTATTACAGGAACCAAGTGAGTACTTCACTTCAATGACGTCCAATCTGAAGTTCTGTGGTTAAAAGTAAACAAATTACATTTACTAGTTCTTGAGTCTTGTTCGTGTCCATATCACAAGTATGTACAAGGATTAACGTTCCCTCACAACTAGGTAAGGAACGAGGCGACGACTAGCACTGTGGAATACAAGAGCACAGTGCGAGGTACTGAGCTGCGACGTACTGAGGTACTGCACGGTCGGCGGATGCAGCCTATATGCACCTTACCCAGGGCCTTTATCGTCGCGTAGCCTGGGGTTTAGGCACGCCTGCTATATAATGTTTCCTAGTGCCGACCGGTGTGCTGACGAAGGCGTACGCCAGCACAGAAAGTGTAATGGAAGGCCAGAAGAAAATAGGAAGAAAAAGAAAAGGACTGCTGGCTGAAGTGAAAGAGAGGAAGTTAAACGTAGTACGAAGCAGCTGACCCCGAAAAGTATCAGATGGAGACACCAGTGCTGTCGGAAGCTTTACGACGATTGTAAATCTGATAGAAAAGAAACCAAGAAACTACGCAGGTACGTGTTTCTGCCACTTCAACATCGCAATGAACACCGTTGTTTAAAAAATGAAGCACCAATGAAAAATCTGTGACTCCTAAATGTACAATGGCGTAGTAAAAACGCTATCGTACAGCTAGTAGATGAATAATTAAGTTTTTCATAACAGAAACAGAAGTTAAACGTTCATTGTGACTGCTGGACCAAAATTAATGAAGTTGATACAGTGCCGTAGGTTTCTACCACAACGTGACGTCTGCTGAGGAGCAAGATTCTAAACAACATGCAGGACATCTCTCAGCCACGGGTTCGGGAGCCGGCCCGGCGGCCGCAGCCGACGTGACGGCGGATGAGCGAGAGGGCCTGCCTGGATTCCACGGCCAGCTGCCGCGTCCGGCCGGCGCGCGGTGGCTGCTGGCGCGGAGCGACCGCCCGGCCGAGCCGCGCGCATTCCGGCCCATTTCCTTGGGAGTGCGCGCCACGGCGCGCTGCATTTTCCGGCACATGAGGCCGGCTGAGGCGGGGCTTCCGCACCATTTGGCGTCCCCGCGCTGACTGACGGACGCCAGCGGCTCGCCGGCGCCTCATAAACACCGCATTACGCATTCAGCGCGCCGCCGCCGGGGGGCACTAAAAATGCCCCGCCACCGCCCCCGCCCCCCTCCTGCTCTGCCGCGCCTCTTCACGGCCAATTGACGGCTGAGAGAGCCGTCCTCGAGCAAGCACTGCCTGCCGGCTTCTCGGAGGCGGCCGCACTGAATCACGAACTGGCTGGCCCAGATACGCCTCCCGTCTGAGAAAAGCGCCTCACGTTTCGACTTGAGAGTAGGTGACCGCAGCTGGCGTCTGTGACTGTTTAAGGGCTTTCTGGGACATATTTCGTAACTTTTCACTTCTAACGACACGACAGGCCAGACGAACACCAGGAAATCCTGACTGTGCCTTTACTATTCCCGACTGTTACTACTAATATGTCTTGAAACGTCTCTGTGAAGTCGTTTCATAAGACGCTTGTCGAATTCGGTACAACCTATTCATTTTACTATCTGATCAGACTGTCAATCCAAAGGGCCCAGGTTCGATTCCCGGCTGGGTCGGAGATTTTCTCCGCTCAGGGACTGGGTGTTGTGTCGTCATAATCATCATCATTTCATCCCTATCGACGCGCAAGTTGCCGAAGTGGCGTCAAATCGAAAGACTTGCACTAGGCGAACGGTCTACCCGACGGGAGGCCCTCGTCACACGACATTTCATTTCAGCTCAATTCATGAACTCTTCCAGAAAGACTGAGCACTCAAATAAGGGCTATTGATAATTATATGTGTGTTTTAATGAGGGTTTCGGTTTTGTTTTGTGGGAATCGCTGAATTGGTCATCGTCTGCTGGGAGCAGACGATGTTGCTTCTCGTTCAAAGCAGAGCACAGGACGACCAACTTAGGTTTCCAATACCTGCACAGAGAGGTTTACCCATCTTATTCGAGGGCTGAGTCGAAGGTTCTTTTTGTGTGTGAGGCTGGTGACGGAGGGCTACCCCTCTGGTAACTTCCGCTGCACGAGGAACTAGGTAATCTGGAAAGAGATAGGGGCACGCTTGGTGAGTACGGATCGTAGCTCTTAAGGGGGGTTTCAGGTGATAGGAAGCAGGTTGAGTTAGGACTTCGTTATGTTTAACTGGTGAAATACTTAAGAACTTCAGTTTAACTGAAGCGTGTTATATTTTTTTAATCACTTTTGATCTTATATATATATACTGAGATGGTATCTATTCTTTCGGACATGTGCAAAAGAGCAGATACCATAGGTGACCATGCAGCTCGTTAGAATGAAATTACAATGAAATGAACACCCTTAGCTGCTTACAGCCGTTGACATACGTCAACGAGGACAGACGAAAATGTGTGCCCAATCGGGACTCGAACCCAGGATCTCCCGCTTACATGGCAGACGCTCTATCCATCTGAGCCACCGAGGACACAGAGGAATGCGTGACTGTAGGGATTTATCTCTGGCACGCCTCCCGCGAAACCCACATTCTCAACGTATTGTCCCGCACTACATTCGGACATGTCCGAAAGAACAGATACCATCATATATATATAGAAGATGGGCAAGTGGCTGGTGAGCCTTATATATATATATATATATATATATATATATATATATATATATAAGGCTCACCAGCCACTTGCCCATCTTCTTCTTCTGTGCGAATGCACAAACAGTGCCCGAACTCTTACGGGAATCGGAAACGTGCCCCGAGTAATGAGTATAATGGGTGGGGGCACTACGAATGTAGTGCGGGACAATACGTTGAGAATGTGGGTTTCGTGGGAGGCGTGTCAGAGATAAATCCCTGCAGTTGCGCTGTTCTCTGTGTCCTCGGTGGCTCAGATGGATAGAGCGTCTGTCATGTAAGCAAGAGCTCCCGGGTTCGAGTCTCGGTCGGGGCACACATCTTCATCTGTCCCCGTTGACGTATATCAACGACTGTAAGCAGCTAAGGGTGTTCATTTCATTGCAATTTTAATCTTATATTTTGTGGAAATTGCGTTTGCCTTTGTGTGTCGATTTTCTACCACGTGTTTGGTAATTAGTTACCCTTCTGGTTCACCACGGCACCACAATAGGCTTTATTTCAACAGTTTGCTTGTTAATGAGCTACAATTTCTGCAAGAATATCTGTTCTTTCGCGCGCTTTCTACAAAGCAGCACAACAGTTTGAGTCAGAATGCACCACGTGCTCCAGTTCGGCCGTTTGCAAGCAGCAGACGCAGTTACTATGTTAAATAATTATCGCACAGCCTTGCGTATTGGTTAAACCTCTGTCCAGAATAGAGCATGCGCAGAATCGTAATGCGAATCTCACTTAGATATTTTTATGGTATTAATGCAAAGGAGATGATAGTATAATTGTCTCCCACCTCCGTCCTCTGTGTTTCTTCGCGCTGTAGTTAAATTGTGCTCTGTTTCATTCTCACGTAATTCTTACTTAAATATTTCGAGTCAGGCACCAGTTATGTGTAGTTAGGATGTGCATCCAAATATTTAGTTACAATAAATAATTTACGTGAAAGATAAATTCTTTGGTGTCGATCTCACACCCTTACTCTGATTTCCATTCCTGAATTAATCAAGTTGCTTCATGAACGACATGGAGTGCTATTTATCTGGCTGCTTAAAGAAATTTTCGTGCTTGTAATAAAATTATTAAAGTAATTAAACTAATAATCTTACAGCTCCGGTTTTTCTAAATGGTGGGAAGGGCTTGGGCTGGTGGCGACTCTGAATTTCTGAATTTTTATCATTATTTGTGTGAGAGAAGCAGCTAGAAATGCGAGATAACGTATATGGGTGGTTGAGCAACGTCGTACACATAGTAATACTTTACAGTCTACAGTCGTTGATCGTTGATTCACGATGATGTGCATGGCACATGTTGTTTCATAAAGGTTTCCTTCAGGGCAGGACCATGGCAAAAATTAACTACTTTCACGCCCCTGTACACTGGACTGGTTTGAAAGCTATTTGGGTTACAGCATGCACCGTATTAGCGCTGGGACTGAAAGGCCATCCTGGAAGCATATGCTCTAAGGAATGCAACAGACCTCACTTAGAGTTTATTCTAGATCTGTCACTGTTGCATTACATATATTTTGGCGAGTAATTTCGAATCGACTGGTTCATTCTCAAGCCTGGTCTACTCAATCTGCAGTGGAAGTACCTGACCTTAACGACAATCTTCGAAATTGGGTAATAAGCGCATCGCACAGAGCCGGTAGATAAATGCCGCAATATACTACATACGCTCACTATACATGTTAGAATCAAAGTCAGTTCAGTTCTGGCGTGTATAATGACCAGACACCGATGAGCCAAAACATTATGAGTAACTGCTTAATAGCTTGTCTGTGCGTCTTTGTAACGAAATACATCACTGATTCTGCGTACCAGGGATCCGACAGTTTGTTGATAGGTTTGTGGAGGTATGTAATTCACGTAAATAATGGACCGCTGATTTCCGTACGCGTTAATGGCTCCCAATAGTGAACCAGACGGGTTCCATAGGATCTACGAGGCATGTTTTTTTTTAAGTAAGTACCGTTTTAAAATTTAAAAAAGACGTTCTAAGATATCTCAATAATTTTATTTTTACATGAAAGTCTGTACCTTAATCTACGCACTGACGCCATCACAGTCTGATTTTTCCTTGTTTACGTTGTGTATTGAGTGTTTAAGATGCCTCCGATAATCGTGAGTCCCGCCGACTGTGAAGTACGGTCTGTTACTATATTTCTTAGTGCTAAAGGTCCAAAAGCGATCGATGTTCATCGTGAGATCTGTGTAGTTTACGGAGAAAACATTATGGAATGGTAAGAAAGTGGGTGAGAGCATTTAAAGATGGTCGCACAAATGTGCATGATGAACAACGGAGTGGGCGTCCTTCGGTCGTTAATGAAAGTTTGGTGCAGGAAGTGAACAATAAGGTGAGAGAAAACAGATGCTTTACGATTTCCTCCTTGCGGGATGACTTTCATAATGTTTCTCGTAGTGTTTTGTATGGTATTGTGACCGAGCGCTTGAATTACCGAAAATTGTGCGCACGTTGGGTACCGAAAATGTTGACGGATGTGCACAAAACCAAACGTTTAGACAGTGCGTTGACTTTCCTTGAGCGGTACCACAACGACGGTGATGATTTCTAAAGCCAAATTGTTACGGGCGATGAAACATGGGTGGCCTACGTCGCACCAGAATCAAAGCAACAGTCCATGGAAGTTGAGCAAGGGCATCGTTTTGCTGCAAGACAATGCCCGTCCGCATGTGGCGAATCAGACCAAAAATCTCATCACATCTTTTCGATGGGAAACTCCAGATCATCCTCCGTACAGCCCCGATATTGCGCCCAGAGACTACCATCTGTTCCTGCACTTGAAGAAACACCTGGGTGGTCAGCGTCATCAAGACGATGACGAAGTCAAAACAGTGGTGATGCAGTGGTTAACAAGTCAGGAGGCAGACTTTTATGAGGAGGGTATTCAAAAACAGGTACAACGTTAGGACAAGTGCCTCAATATTGACGGAATTTATGTAGAAAAGTAGATTAACGTACAGGCTTTCATGTAAAAATAAAATTATTTAGATATCTTAGCGCGTCTTTCTTTTTAATTTCAAAACGGTACTTACTTAAAAAACACGCCTCGTACATCTGGCGAATTTGGTCGTCGAGTTATCAACGTAAGTTCATCATAATTGACCTCAAACCACTGTAGCACAGTTCTGGCTCGGAGATATGGACAGTTATATTGCTAAAAGATAACATCACCGTTTGGGAAGACATCAAGCAAGAAGGGATGTAGGTGGTTCGCAGCTGTCAGCGTGTCTTCGATTAACAGATCCCACAGAAGCTCATGAGAGTCTCTCCTCCAGCATAATACTGCCCCCACCAGCCTGGGCCTGTGGCACACTGCACGTTTCGAGCCGCCGTTCACATCGATGACGGCGTCTGTGGGGACGACCATCAACTTAGTGTAAGTAAAAATGTGATTCACCAGAAGAGCCGACATGTTTCCTTTTATCAACAGTTGGATATCGACGATCCCGTACGCACTGCAGTAGTAATTGATGATGTCGTTGGATCAACACGCGAACACGTAGGAGTGGTCTGCTGCGAAGCTCCGTGTTCAACAATGTACTCATACGATGAACGGTGTACCTCTATCGGTTCTCCCTTCTATTCCAGTCTCGTATTGTTCGTGGAAAGAAAGATTGTCGGTATGCCTCTGAGTGAGCTCTAATCCCTCTGATTTTATTCTCGTGGTCTCTTCGCGACATACACGTAGGAGGGAGCAATATACTGCTTGACTCCTCGGTGAAAGTATGTTCCCGAAGCTTCAACAAAAGCCCGTACCGAGCTACTGAGCGTCTCTCTTGCAGAGTCTTCCACTGGAGTTTATTTATCATCTCCGTAACGCTTTCGCGATTACTAAGTGATCCTGTAACGAAGCGCGCTGCTCTCCGTTGGATCTTCTCTATCTCTTCTATCAACCCTATCTGGTACGAATCCCTCACCAGTGAGCAGTATTCAAGCAGTGGGCGAACAAGTGTACTGTAACCTACTTCCTTTGTTTTCGGATTGCATTTCCTTAGGATTCTTCCAATGAATCTCAGTCTGGCATCTGCTTTAAGGACGATTAATTTTATATGGTCATTCCACCTTAGCACCTTAGTAATGGTTTCACTGTCCCTCTACCTCTTTCCGTAGATGCTGACGACAGTAGCACGTGAACATTCGACCAGATTCGCCGTTTCCGAGATACTCGTTCATACGCTCTACGCAATAATAATTAATCTGTCCTTTGTCAAAGGCGCTTGTATCAATGTGGTTTCGCTTTTGCAGCCCTTATCTTCTCTAGGGTGATACGTCCGCGTCTGCTCCACTTACGTACTTTTGTTACCGCGTCACATGCCCGCACCAAGCGGCATCCAATGTCGCGGTGGGCAGTGGTCATAACGTTTGGTTGTTGAGTGTACGTATATTATTACATTTATTTACCGGCACTGTGTAATGAATGTATTGGCAGGTTTAGACGGTTCTCATCAAAATTAGGCACTTTCAGTGCAGCCTCACTAGTTCAGGCTTGAAAAATAACCACTTGGTTCGAAACGAGTCGCCATTATGCATGTACTGCAACTTTGATAAATTTGTGATAAACTCTTCATGAAATAGAAAAGTTGCTGCTCCTACACCAACAAAATGTTAAAATTTCATAACCGCTGGCCTCAGCGAGTCCACTATTGTTCCCCTTGTACATAAATTCTTCTGTAAACATCTTTTTTTATGCTGACGACCTTCATCAGCATTTAACTACCACGTTTGAAGACATGAATACTACTGCCGCCCAGAGAAATGAAGATCTGTTCAGTGATCAAAAGGGCTCAAAACGTAGGAATCATCGCAAACGTGAAGAACTTACAAGTAGTTTTAGTATCCCATTAGAAATTAATTAGTTATGAGTTCCACGAAATATGACTTATTATTCGAGACATTATCTCAGTACTATAGTAGAAAATGGTGAAGAACTTCGGATGTGCATCTCGAATCAGAAGCAGGGTGACCTCTGTTTGCCTCTATGTCCTCCAGAAGTTTCCGGACATATTTTTGCAGGATGTGAAATGTGCACTTGTACGTAGCCTTCGCTATTGTGATGTAATAAGACAAGTCGTGAAAAGTTATAGATGATTGCTTGTGTGTGTTTCACCCGTCATATCCATCAGTTTGATCGTAGCATCTTAGGCCAAGTTCTGAATAATTTTCATTTCCATTTCACTAAGTTTGTTTTGGTCATCCTCGGAAATCACGAAAGTATCCGACAGCAGGTAAGGCACCACTATTTAGAAATGACCAAGATCTCGTTCTTAGAATTCCGGGTATGTGCAACTTTCTGTGCGCGTCTAAGTGAGCTACTGCTACAAACTTCTCGAGGAGGACCTCTGTTTATTTCCGCTAATAGTTTCTCAGATGTGCCGCGAGATTGTTCGCAAACTGATGGCAGTCCCTAAGCGGAAGAGAAACCGAAACGAGATTATAGCTGACAGAGGTATCCGTTTCTCTCCATGTTTTTGGTTCTACTCGGACAGAACACGGGCACGCGCGGAGATGGAGAGGGCAAAAGGAACCGAAGGTTAACGGCAGTGGGCGTCAGACATCACTCAGAGGGGCCGGTGTGTAAGAATGATAGCTGAGGGTCACTGCAGATTAGATCAGGGGAAGACTTCCGCTTCACCATCTGAGGAGGCGCCCTTCACGTCCACATGGGGACGGGCAGGTGTGCGTGCGTAGCAGCGGGCGAAGTCTATTGCAGGCAAAAGCGGATCGAACGGGACGATGGAGCGGGGGGGGGGTGGTGCCCCATAGTGACCTTAGTCCCTCCCTAGCAACATTTCTTCAGCGTACAAATTTTCAAACTTCTGAGCTAAATTTGGAGAATAATGTGTTGTCACCGCCAGACACCACACTTGCTAGGTGGTAGCCTTTAAATCGGCCACGGTCCGTTAGTATACGTCGGACCTGCGTGTCGCCACTATCAGTGATTGCAGACCGCGCGCCGCCACACGGCAGGTCTAGAGAGACTTCCTAGCACTCGCCCCGGTTGTACAACCGACTTTGCTAGCGATGGTTCACTGACAAAATACGCTCTCATTTGACGAGACGATAGTTAGCATGGCCTTCAGCTACGTCATTTGCTACGACCTAGCAAGGCGCCATTACCAGTTACTATTGATACTGAATAATGTACCCTCAAGACCGACGTTCACCAGTAATGGATTTAAGTTAAGTATTCCACCAGCTACGTCCATTTTTCTAAAGTCTAATTTCCTTGTCCTGTTCCAGACCTCACGCCAGCCTGCGTGAGCTAAAACGCGTGCCTTTAGGCTTCCTCTAATAATACGGTGTTGGCTCTCCTGCCAACCCACAACAAATAAAGTAGCTTTTAAATTAAGAGACTCTAAAATCTAAAGTAATAATAGAAAATCGTAAGCTGTAAACACAGCTTAACAAACACAGATGTGTTAAACAACATCGGATACTTTTCTTGCCTGAGCGCCAGCTAACGTGGATGGACTTGTGCGCTCATCAAGCTTCAGAGAACATGCCATCCAAGGAAAAGGCGTATATTCTCATGCTGAACGTAAGGGAGGCTTGTACCTAGGAACACTTTTAGATATTTCTCCTTTAGCCGGCCATTTAGTAGAAGCCTAATATATTTTCTTATTCCCTTTTTATGCGATAGCATTCACTTGCTGTGTGCTGCAGTCTTTTTCCGAAATTACTAAAATTGCTCCAAGTAAATAAGGCTTTACCAAATATGAAAAAATGTTTCAAGATACGACATGATCATGTAAAACATTCCATTGAAATTTAAAATCGTTCCAATCGAGAAAATTTTGTAAATACTGTCTTTAATGGTCTATCTGTTACATTATTGCTCTACAACACATCAATAATTAGTTAGTGAAATCAAATTAAGTAGAAATATTATCGAAAGTTAGTTACAAGTTAAATAAAATTTTAAATAGAAGCTATGGAAACTAATACCAACATCGAAAATCGCAAAACTGTTACGACTTTGAAGGAACTCAGTTCATCGCAAATGCTACATGTTCCATGGCAGAGGACCTTTGTCCACTTCAAGTTGAGTAACGTGCACGACTGACGAATTATGTCTTAACCGCCCACACGTTATGTAACTGGTTATACGGATAGATGATTTAACTTACTGTAAAATTATGTAACTCAAGAAATAACATTATGTTCAAAATATATTTAATACATTGTACAGCACTTAACTGTAGACCCTGTAGAACGCAAAATATTTGCATATGCTGCACAAAACACAACTTCATGTCTCACAACAACAAAAATAGTAGACAACGATGGAAACCGCTTATCATCAGTGTTCGGCCCTAAAGCAGGGTGGCTGGAGTGGCCGAGCGGTTCTAGGCGCTTCAGTCTGGAACAGCGCGAATGCTACGGTTGCAGGTTCGAATCCTGCCTCGGGCATGGATGTGTGTGATGTCCTTAGGTTAGTTAGGTTTAAGTAGTTCAAAGTTCTAGGGGACTGATGACCTCAGAAGTTAAGTCCCATAGTGCTCAGAGCCATTTGAACCATTTTGAACCTAAAGCAGGTCTTCACATTCAGCTCTCCGTGTAGTCTTGTCATTTGCCACCCTCTTCGTTTTCTCGTTGTTACCTATTCTGTTACTTCTTCTGCACCCTCTTCTTCTTCCATTCATCGTTCCTTCTATAGCTCCATCTGTAAAGTCTCTTCTGGTACAGTGTTCAAGTCTACTGTGATTCCTCTTCCGGATTATCTTTAAAATTCCTCTTCTTCCCCCACTCTTCCCAACACCTCATTTCTCACTCTGTCTACCCATTTTATCCCTTCCATCCCCCTCCAAAACCACATCTCAAATGCTTCTTCTTCCTTCAGTGTCCACGTCGCAGATCTGTATAGTTACACGCTCCATATGAAACACTTCATCGGTCACTTCCTCAGGTACCTGTCCATGAAGCCACACAGAAACCGCCTCTTATTAAATGCCTCCTTGTCAATTGCTATCCGTGTTTTCATCTCCTTATTACATCCCATGTCGTCCTAGTAATGCTTCCAGATATTTGAAAGTAATAACTTGTTCTATATCTTCCTGTCCTAACTTTACAGTTGCTTTCAATTTTTTTGCTCTTATCAACATACATTTTGTCTGATTCTTATTAATTCTCATTCCGAATTCCACGTCTGCCTTATTTAATTCTTTTAACATTCGAGTCATAGTTCTTCCTCTCTCTGCCAATAACACTACATCATCCCCAAATCGAATACATTCTATCCTACAACCACCGACTCGCACTCCTCTACTTTGTTTCAAACATTTATGAATAATATACTTCAAATATATGTTAAACAGCATTGAGGATAGCCTTGACTCACGCCCCTTCCAATTGTGCTTTCCTCTGTCATCTCATCCCCAATCTGTACTCGTATTTTTTGCTATAGTTATTGGTTTTTAATCAGTCCTCTATCCCTCATTGCCACACTATTCTTCCTTTGAATGACCATTAATTTATTCCGTTGCACTTTATGAAAGGCTTCCTCCAAGTCAATGAAAACAGTACAAATTTCTCTTCCTCTTTCATTGTATCTACCACCCACAATCCTCAGCAGTCTCTTGTACTTTTCCAACATCTAAGTCTATATCGTCCCTCTGCAATATTTTTTCCAGTCTTTCTTTACTGCGTGAGAATAAACATATAGTTCTAAAATCCTCACATTTCTTGGTATTCTTTTTTTTCTGAATCGGTATCGTTATTATCAAGAGAAAGTCATCCTGCCGTTCACCCTCTTCATACAACTTATTACATAGGTATCTTAACTCTTTCACACCACTACTCCCAAGGCTCTTAAACATCTCTACTGATAATCCATCTCTAGTTTTATCATTCTTCATCTCTCTTAAAGCCCTTGCTACGTCTCCTTCCAAGATGCACCATCCTTTGTCCGCTTCTGTAACTCTCGTCTCTACTTCTAGTTCAATGCCTTTTGGTTTTTGATCAGCCTTATATAGGCACTATCCATATTCTTGACACCTTCCCAACACTTCCTCTTGTTTATGAACCATAGTACTATCAGTACCTTCTATTCCCATACTTGTTCTGCTTTTCTTTGCTTCAAAGACTACGCCAGTGGCTAATCTATACATGAATTCATCTTTTCCTTCCTTTGCTAATTTTTCTATTTCTTTACATCTCTCTTTCATCCAGGACTTCCTTGCCTGTTCTTTTTTCCTCCTTAATTCATTATTCAGCTTTCTTTATATTCTCTTTTTTCGTTAGTTCCTGCTCTCTCCCATTTCCTTCTTTCTTACATCTTATCCAGTATTGTCTTTATTACCCATTATTTCCTTAATCTTTCGTACTTCTTCACCCTAAAATTTCTTCTGTAGATTTTTTAGGGTTTTGTCTCATTCTTTTCCATTTATCGTTTGCGCTGTCTTCTTTGGGCCCTCTATCCCATTTTGACATAAAAGAGTTTTCCAACTCAGCATATTTACATTCTTCCTTTAGTCTCTCTAGTTCAAATGCTAATGTCTATTGCGCACTACTTCATGTGATTGTAAAATCAGTCACTAAATTGAAATACTGACAAGGAAACATCATTTAGTCCTAGGTACACTATCCTGAAGTACAACACTCTCTTCTACCTGCTGTCAATAACACATCTCACATAGCACGTCATCTGTCGTAATGCTAAATTCGGAATTTTTGCCCTATCTGTATTGAAATATGTCCTGAATAAATGCCCTCTCCTACTATATGAGGTTTAGACGCAAGAAACAACAGAACTCTATCTGATTACAATCATTTAAAGAAATAGAACATATTGAAGGATAGGTATAGCTTACTTTGCTCAACGAAATAATAGCGGGCATAAAGGAACATTTGAATAAATTCTTGCGGTGAGCTCATAGCCTGGTTTCAAGAACGCGTAAGTAACGTGCTAGACAAGTTACATGCAGTGAGTATGCTGGGCTCAGTCTGTTAATGTAAAGTTTCCTATTTGGAAACCTGAAGACACATAGCAACCGCTTCGCACAAGAAGTGATGTACCGCAGCCTTCTACATCCTCAGCTAATAACTCATTTTTGACCTCAAAAACATGCCAAGAAGTAACCGATGTGTATTGCGGATTGCAGTTTTGAGAAACCTGTATATTAATTGTAATAACGGCTTAGACACTGAGATCTCTGCTGAAAGCAGTAAATCTGTAATATTAAGCGACATAGCTCGATGCAGAATGCAAAGCAGACACTCTACAATAAAGATAATAGAAATTTTAAACAGTGACGAAGGATAAGCTTTTATTCAAGAGTAATTTCATTTATAGCATAATCATGGCCACAATGAAGCACACAGTTGTACATCCGTGAGACATATGGTACAGTACATTACCATAAAAGGAAGATTTAAACAACAAGAATTTTCCACGCCTTAGAAAGTGTTGAAAACAGCTTACAAAATGAGGATGTGATGAATTCAACGGCCCCAGTATTCGGATGGGCTAACGTAAATCCGATTCTCTACCAAGTCACGAAAACTGACTTCTCTCCATACAATGAACATTAAATGTAAGCATAGATTAATGTACGTTACAGATATGAAAATCCTGTAATTACTAATCACAGACACTAGTGACTTCAGTTCTACTTCATACATTGCTCAACCATAGCAGCGCTTCACGCTGCGTCCGTTCAACCGCCAATACCTTCCGGAACATTCGGCGCGCTAGCCTCACATCCTTGTATTACAGCTTGCCAAACTGTTTCCACCCGAGATATCCATTCTGATTCAGTCGACGAGTCTGATATTTTCAGTGAGCGACTGCTTGGAACAGAAAAGTCTTTTGTGAGTATTTCCATGTATTTCTTTACTCGTTCATTCTGCAAAGAACCTCCTCATTCCTTACCTTGCCAGTTCAAGTAATTTTCAAAATTGTTCTGTAGCACCACACTCAAACGCTTCTATTCTCTTTCTGTTCCGGTTTTCCCACAATCCATGTTTCACTATCATACAATGTGGTGCTCTAAACGTACATTCTCCTAAATTTTTTCTTCAATCTAAGACTTATGGTTGATACTAGCAGACCCCTTTTGGTCAGGACTGTCCTTTTTGGCAGCGCTAGTCTGCTTCTTATGTTCTCCTCTCTCCGTCTGTAATCATTCTTTATCTTCATCTCCTTCGATATCGATGTTAAATTTCTCACTGTTCTCATTTCCCCCACTTCTCGTTGCTTTTATCTTTCTTCGATTTACTCTCAATCCATATTCTGTACTCATTAGACTGTTCATTCCATTCAACTGATCCTCCAGTTCTACTTCACTTTCACTGAGGATATCAATCTCATCAGCGAATCGTAACATTGATATCCTTTCATCTTGAATTTTAGTTCTTCTCTTGAACTTTCCTTTAATTCCGTCATCACTTCTTCGTTGTATAGATTGAACTGGAGGGGTGAAAGACTACCTCCCTGTCTTACACCCTTTTTAATCCGGGCACTTCGTTATTGGTCTTCCACTCTTACTGTTCTTCCTTGGCTCTTTAACATATTATACATTACCCGGTTTTCCTTATAGTTTTTCCTATTTTTTTCGGGGTTTTTGTGCACCATCTTACATGATCGAACGCTTTTTCTCCATGTCGATTAATCCTATGAACGAATCTTGATTTTTCATTAGTCTTGAAGTCCGCCCCCGGTAGCTGAGTGGTCAGCGCGACAGAATGTCAATCCTATGGGCCCGGGTTCGATTCCCGGCTGCGTTGGAGATTTTCTCCGCTCACGGACTGGGTGTTGTGTTCTCTTCAAATTCATCATTTCATCCCCATCGATGCTCAACTCACCGAAGTGGCGTCAAATCGAAAGACTTGCACCCGGCGAACGGTCTACCCGACGGGAGGCCCTCGTCACACGACATTACATTAGTCTTGCTTCCATTATCAACCGCAATGTCAGAATTGCCTCTCTCATGCCTTTACCCTTCCTGACGCCAAACTGATCGGTATCTAACACATCCTTAACTTTCTTCTCCAATCGTCGATTGTCAGAAACTTGGATTTATGAGCTGTTGATTGAGCGATTATTGACTACTTTTTGCAATCTTGGGAAATGTGTAGATGCTGTTTTCGAAAGTCTGATGGTACATCGCCAGTCTCATACATTTTAAACACAAATGGGGATAGTTGTTTTGTTGACAGATCGTGGAACTTCGCCAGTGCCATACATTCAAAACACAAATGGGAGTAGTCGTTTTGTTGACACTTCCCCCAACGATTTTAAAAATTCTGATGAAATGTTACCTATCCCTTCTGCGTTATTCGATTTTAAGTCTTCCAAAGCTCTTTTAAATTCTGATTCTAACCTGGATCCCCTGTCTCTTCTATAGCGACTCCTGTTTCTTCTCCTACCGCGCCATTAGATAAGTCTTCCCCCTCTTAGAGGCCTTCAATGTACTCTTTCCACCTATTCGTCCTCTCTTCTGAATCTAATAGTGGAACTCCCATTTCACTCTTAATGTTACTACACCTGCTTTTAATTTCCCCGAAGGCTGTTTTGATTTTTCTAGACAATTAGTCAGTGCTCCTGACAATCATTTCTTTTTCGATTTCTTCACATTATTCATGCAGCCATATCGCCATAGTTTCCCTGCACGTCTTATTTATTTCATTCCTACGTGACTTGTATTTCTGTATTCCTGAAGTTCCCTGAACATTTTTGTACTTCCTACTTTCATTGATCACCTGAAATACCTCTTCTGTTACTCATAGTTTCTTCGCAGTTACCTTTCTTATACCTACATTTTCTCTCCATCTTCTGTGATGGACTTTTTTAGAGATGTCAATTCCTTTTTACCTGAACTGCCTGCTGAGCTATGCATTATCGCAGTATCTACAGCCTCAGCGAATTTCAAACTCATCTCTTCATTCCTTAGTACTTCTGCATGCCACTTCTTTGCTTATCGATTCTTCCTGATTAATCTCTTAAACTTCAGCCTACTCTTCATCACTACTAAATTTTGATCAGCCCATATCTCCAGGACACGCCTTACGATCTAGTATCAGATTTCGGAATCTCTGTTTGACGATGATGTAACGTAACTAAAATCTTCCCGTATCTCCTGGCCTTTTGCAAGTATTCCTCCTCCTCCTGTGATTCTTACTATTTGCTATTACTAATTGAAATTTACTGCAAAACTCAATTAGTCTTTCTCCGCTCCCATTCCTTGTCCCAAGTCCATATTCTCCTCCTACCTTTTCTTTTACTCCTTCCCCTAGAACTGCATTCCGATTCCCCAACGCTATTAGGTATTCGTCACCCGTTATGTACAAACTACCCGTTCAATGTCCTCATATACTTTCTCTGCCTCGTCATCTTCGGTTTTCGATGTTGGCATGAATACCTGAACTGTCGTTGCTTGTGCTGGTTTGCTCTACATCCTGTTGAGAGCAAACCTATCACTCAATTGTTCACAGTGACACACTCTCTGTCCTACCTTCCTATTCGTAAAGAATCATACTCCCGTTATACTATTCGCTGCTGCTATTGACATTACCCTTTACTCATCTTATCAGAAGTCTTTGTCTTCTGTCCATTTAACTTCACTGTTGAATCTAGATTGAGCCTTGGCATTTCCCTTCTCAGATTTTCTAGCTTCCCTATGACGTTCAAACTTCTGACATTCCACCTCCCCCCCCCCCCCCCCCCTCCGACTCGTAGGACGTTATCCCTTCGTTAGCTATTCTCTTTGTCATTATTACCACTCCCTTGGTATCCTGGAGACCAAACGGGGGCCTATTTCTGATTCTTTTGTGAATGGATAGATCGTCATTCACTTCTTCAATTACAGGCCATATGTTTTGTAGATACACGTTGTCTTTAATGCAGCGTTTGTATTGTTGATCATTGTTGATTCTTCCGCATTTAGGGGCAATTTCCCACCCCAGAGGCAAGAGAGCGCTCTGAACCTGTGTCCGATCCTTCGAACCTGGGACAGAGAACATTCTAATATCTAATCAAGTCGCTACCCCCCATTTTGTGGTGGACCTGTAGTCTCATTTAACCTAAGTTTTATCTCCAAGAAGAAAAGAAACAAAATCCACCCGTACTCGACAGCGCCACTTAACCATAAAAAAGAAATAAATTATCCCTCTTCAAGCGTTGCCTCTAACTATTCCCAAAAATTCTCCCAAGGGATAGGTTCCATAGGTCTATAGCTTGTTTTTTATTTAAGGCAAAGTTCGAGTTACGCACGCAACTTTAATTTGCCAGGAAGTTTCGTATCAGCGCACACTCCGCTGCACGGTGAAAATTCCATTCTGGAAACATCCCCCAGGTTGTGGGGGATAGATCTGCGAGGTCTGCAGGAGAGCTTATGTGAAGTTTGGAAGGTAGGAGACGAGGCACTGGTGGAACTGAGTCTGTGAGGACGGGTTGTGAGTCGTGCTAGGGTAGCTCAGATGCTGCTTGTGAGCGAGCGCGCTTTTGATTACTTCCGCGTATTGGCTTGTTTCAGAGTCCAACTTCACTGACCATCACGACTTCTTGTTCAATAGAAGGTGCCAAACTCTCACCCTCTCGCGGTGTAGGGACGGTTTAGGTCTGTATCATGTGCCTGACAGCGCGGTACTCTTTTCATTGGTTCTCACATGAGGCTGTGGCGCCGTAATCCTATAATCATTATCAGGCTAATGCTAGAGGCTCTTCCCACACCTTCTCTCAGCACCTATCCAATTTTCAGAACTCCCGCCACCCTTCTTTTACTTCCGCCACTTTTTTCTTGATTTTAGCTACGTCCGTACTGTGACACTGCCGGCGCAATTGACATCCACGAAGGCGATCTATGGCTTCCTTGACCAGCACAGGTCACCGAATGTGGATGAGGAGAAGCATCCCCACACCGACTGGCGTGGCGTTTGGCGGTCGGTGTACGCTCCTAATCTTGACGCTGACGTCCAGTCTGCATGGTACCTTACTGTCAATGGGAAGCAAGTATGCCGGTCGCGCCTTCACAGGATCCAAGTCGCAGACACCCCGTTGAGTGTCGACTGTGATGTTACGGGCACATACAAGCACCGCTTGGTGTGCAGATCGGCGAGAAGTGTCTGGTTCTTGGTGCGACATAGGTTGTCCCTAATTATCCGTAAGACTCCTCATCAGATACCCACCCAACTGCTCCTCTTCACAGACACGGGATACTTCCCGCAAGCGAAGACGATCTCTGTGAGGTGGATTTGTGGACACGCAGCACACTGCTTGTTTGCTGATGGCGAGAAAAATATCCTTGACTCTTAGCAGTTCCTGAATGAGCGTCATCGTCCAAAAGACAGACAATTTTTCTCCAATTTCCTCTGCAGTGTCTTCCTTAACCCACCCCAGATCTGGGGTGTACCTGTGGTGAAGAGTTCATCCCTGCCTCTTCCACACTTCAAACCGATATATTCACTGGTTATCGGAATGATCCTATCGGAAATGCTATACGTTGACAGTCTCGTGTGTGGGGAGACCCTACTGCTGACAGTTCCGTGTAACGTGGTAGAAACCAAATAGCCAACTGTCAGTTGGCCACGAGCGTAGAAAGCAATACACCACCACTTTCTACCTGACACAGTGCTCGCGACGTGGTATCAAGTTAGCAATAAAAAATATGCGACGAGACAATGGCTCCACGCTATCTGTTTAACGGACTCCCCACTTTGCCCCGACTGTCGTCTGCTGGAAAGTTATGAACGTCGCTCCAAGTGCGTGTCGACATCCGGCGTTTGACGACTGGCACAGAAGATCTTAGCTAGTTACCTACATGTTTCACCTGACGTGACTGAGCCTCAATTCCTTCTGTGTGCGGATGACTGTTACTTTCCCATCGTCAAATATCATGTGCTTACATGTTTCAAGGGAATGGCAATCGATTACACCTTCGGCGAAGGAGAAAAAGTGGAACTTGAGTACTGGTGGTACACGCAAAACGCTCACACCACTCTTTCACGCACCCCACAATGCCGTACGCTCTTTGCAGATCATCATTTTTTTTGAGTCATCAGTCATCTGACTAGTTTAACGCGCCCGCCACGAATTTCTCTCCTGTGCCAACTTCATCTCAGAGAACCGCTATAAACCTACGTCCACAATTATTTGCTGGGTGTATTCCAATCTCTGTCTTCCTCTACAGATTTTGCCCCCTGCAGCTCCCTCTAATACTGAGAGGCATCAAGCTGTGGCATCAAGCAGTCAGGCCTGCAAGATGAGTGGTCTGCCAAGCAAGTGGATTCATTCTTATTTATCGAGTAACATGAACTCTCGTACTCACAATTAAGTCACTAATCAACCTCCTGTATGAATAATACGCAACGGAAACGCAAATCTGACTATCAGTAATTTACAGAACTCTGATTGTTCACTACGCACTGGCAATACCACATTTTATTTTTTCTTTTATTTAACGGCTTTTATCAACACGTGGCCATCGCACTGCATATGAATGGCGCACACATTATAAATTCGGGACATCATGACAACATACAATTCGAAGGAAAAGTCCACCAATCTTTTTCTTTTCACTATCTTATTTATTCCGATAAATTTTATAACCTAAACACACAAATTCTATAACCTACAACAATAACACATGAGAAATTCCGCCCAGTGGGCATGGCTTTACATTGGTGATTCTCTACCTTATGGTCTCGTAATTATTTAACGCTACAGTGCACTTTCTGGATAGGATGGTGGATCTTTTATTATATCTCACACTTCTACTCTCACAATCATCATCACGAAACTTTCCTCCAGATCGAGCGGTACAGAAGGAACAAGCATAAACCACTAATCTTTTGAAACTACCTTGCTACTCTCCCATGCAAACCGCACATACCCAAATTACATGACATACACCACACTACAACATGGAATACAATACAATAAATAGTCACAACACTATCACTTTCAGCTTTCCCACTTCATTTAGTATTTATCCCAGTTTCACACGACACTACTTTCCTACTATGAACTCTGGAGATATATGCACGTCTTCCTGTGCAATGCAAGCCAAGTGGCGTTGCTGGATAGACGTCCGACTCACCTTGCTTCTCTCTCAGAGTTTGAATCTAGCGTCACACGGAATCATATCACGCAAAGTAATATTAAGAAGATATTCATCACACACGCGAGTCCTCAACTTATACCATGGACGAGTACTTCTCTTTATCCTTTGTCTCATACACAGATTGAGACTCACACATTACTCATCACGTGGAAGTACTCGTCTCTAATTTCAAGTCCTGCACACGACATTTCTTAAATATTTCAACTTATGGTGCACACGCTATTTCTTAACTATTTCAACTTATAGTACACACGCTAGTAATTCAGCTTAACTTAACCACATGGAAATATTTCAACTTATTGCTACACGTGGTTTCATTGTGACCGTTGTTCACTTCCGAAGATTACTACGATCCCATTAATATTACCTGCCTGACATTTAATTCTCCCCACAAAAGTTCCTGAAATAGAGAAATTATTATTTCAAACTACTCTTAAATATTCCACATGCATACCATGTCTCCACTCTTTTGTCTTTACGGAGCACAACTAAGACAGGTCTTAACAGCACAAGATCCAGCGGCAGAGTGCCGAAACATGGCCGTTCTTCAGGTCATCTCGCACCTCTGTCGAGGTGGGGGAAGACCATGCTACCGTATTGGTCAGCCACACCTCAGGCGCTCAAAGCTCCGGTAAGTTTCATCTCTTTGGTTCCACCAAAGGTGGCCAAAGGATCGTCTCAAAGATGATCATATTTTCACATTCACTATCTGCGGTTAGCAGACGACCATTCTTTTCACAGATCTCACCAAACTGGATGTAGGGATTTATTTTGTGGGAGTGCACATGTGATCTATTAATTAAACAAATGCCCGCATCTCGTGGTCGTGCGGTAGCGTTCTCGCTTCCCACGCCCGGGTTCCCGGGTTCGATTCCCGGCGGGGTCAGGGATTTTCTCTGCCTCGTGATGGCTGGGTGTTGTGTGCTGTCCTTAGGTTAGTTAGGTTTAATTAGTTCTAAGTTCTAGGCGACTGATGACCTCAGCAGTTGAGTCGCATAGTGCTCAGAGCCATTTGAACCATTTTTTTAATTAAACAAATTGTCATTCTTTCCCACACTGGTATCCGGATTCGCTGTATTAATTAAAATTGAGTTATTATTAGAAAAAATATGTTGTTCAGACAAGAATAATGAAGTATGTTGTACCTATTTTCAATGTCGGGCGGTACTGTACCCTTTCAATACCACAGAAGTCTTAACAGATATCCTCATCCTGTCCCTTCTCCTTGTCAGTGTTTTCCGCATATCCCTTTCCTCTCCGACTTTACGCAGAACCTCCTCATTTCTTACCTTATCAGTCCACCTAATTATCCAATATTCGTCTGCAGCACCACATCTCAAATGCTTCGATTCTCTATAGTTCCGGTTTTCCCACAGGCCACTCAGCCTTTTCGTAAATCCTCCCGCTAATTGGCGACTGGCAGGCCCAGTGTAACGTACGGCGAAGTATCTCATCGAAGGCAGAATGACGTTAATTGCAAACTGGTCCGCAGCTCGCGGTCGTGCGGTAGCGTTCTCGCTTCCCACGCCCGGGTTCCCGGGTTCGATTCCCGGCGGGGTCAGGGATTTTCTGTATCTCGTGATGACTGGGTGTTGTGTGATGTCCTTAGGTTAGTTAGGTTTAAGTAGTTCTAGGGGACTGATGACAATAAATGTTAAGTCCCATAGTGCTCAGAGCCATTTGAACCATTTTGCAAACAGTGACAAAGGAAAGTAATTAGCTGATTCCACGAACGCAGCATTCATTGAGGCATTAGAAATGCAGCAGAAGTTTGTTTCAGATATTTTAGACGGTATTGATGGACATCGAAGAAATATTCTTTTCGATGAAGTAGGGCAAGCGATATACAAAGCTGTTTTACTTTGTTTATTGTAACATTTTCTTTTATAGCATTTTCATTTGTGCCCATTTACGAAGTATTATCATGTAATTACAAAAATAAATTTAAAAAAATGAAATTTTCACGCCGCAGTGGAGTGTGTGCTGATATGGAACTTTCAGGCAGATTAAAGCTGTATCCCGGACCGAGATTCGAACTTGAGAACTTTGCCTTTCACAGTCAAATGCTCTACCCCTTTTTTTCTTTTTTTTTTAAGAAACCTTTCCGGCAACCAAAGTGGGCGGGGGTCGCAACCTGAAGTCTGGCCACTGGGCATCATGTCCAGTTCCCACTCTCTAGGAACCAAGGAAAGCGTGGGGAACGTGGAGTAGAGAGGTACAATGAACATCGTTTATTTATTTATTTTTCTTTCCGTTCTTTTTTCATTTTTATTTATTAATTCCTTTAATTTTGTCCTTAATACCACCGAGAATATCAGGTAACCGGCGTCACGCGAGGAGGTGGGCGCAACACGTTTCGCGTTGTGGGGAGATCCGACGCCACATAGCTGTACTCCAGGATGAATATCGATACATGGGAGGGCTGTGACGCGACGGGCGCCACTGACACCGGCGGGACGTGAGAGACCTGCCTCAGGACGTCCAATAGACGACCACTGAGGGAGGCGTGTTGATTGGCCTATCGTTTCCACATTCTACTCACATAAAGGGTAGTTGCTAGTGCTCAAACATAAACCAGTCCCAGCTCTCCACTGCGTAGGGTGACGAGCGGGTTTAGAGTGTCATAACGTAATTTAAATATGTCCGCTGTGGACAGGAAACAAGCGATGGCTGCCTGAAGTCTGCGACGTGTCGCCGCTCATAGGCAGAGGACTGTACCATGTGTTTGAGTTTTGAAGCTATATAGAGGTCAAGTCCCGGAGCTGTTTCTGGCGCAGCGTCATGCCTACAATCTATAGTAACCGTCAATAGCTTGCTGCGGTCGTTTCTATGACTCCCAAATACCTCACTTCAGTGACTGGCGGGAGGGTTGCGACAGCGCCACGCCTGAGACCGCCGCCGACTTGTTGATGTTCAGAAGACTGCCCGCAGCCTGTCACATCGCCCGATCCACTTTAGCAGACAGCGGACTTCATCTGCGGAACGAACAAGCAGTAGCAGGTCGTAACGTGCGCCCTGTAGCAGAAGGTGACGTGCCACAGGGCGATGCCAGAAAGCCTGTGATTGAGAACAGCCGGCCGCGGTGGTCGTGCGGTTCTAGGCGCTGCAGTCCGGAACCGCGGGACTGCTACGATCGCAGGTTCGAATCCTGCCTTGCTTTGATGTGTGTGATGTCATTAGGTTAGTTAGGTTTAAGTAGTTCTAAGTTCTAGGGGACTGATGACCTAAGATGTTAAGTCCCATAGTGCCCAGAGCCATTTTTTGATTGAGATCCCCGAGGAGTGGCTCGAGTGCGATTGCAGAAAGGCAGGTAGAAAAGAGGCAAAACTATCGTAGAGACCTCTTGAAGATATTTACTATCAAAAACAGTCTTTATCACAATTTATTTATTACGGTGACCGGTTTCGACCATTACTGTGGTCATCTTCAGACCAATGAGCAAGAACCTCCTTCTACTGGAGAATCACTACTGAAGAGTAGTGGACCCACCGCCCTTCCACTGACCTTGACCTGAGAGCTGGCTGCTGCCATAAGGTGCCGCAGGGTGTCAGTGAGCGCGAAAGGAAATCTCTTCGGTGCACCCCCTGTGGTAGGAAGTTGTTGTGCAGTCTGTCGAAGACCCATTGCCGGCCGGAGTGGCCAAGCGGTTCTAGGCGCTTCAGTCTGGAACCGCGCGACCGCTACGGTCTCAGGTTCAATCCTGCCTCTGGCATGGATGTGTGTGATGTCCTTAGGTTAGTTAGGTTTAAGTGGTTCTCAGTTCTAGGGAACTGATGACATTAGAAGTTAAGTCCCATTGTGCTCAGAGCCATTTGAACCTTTTTTTTTTTAGGTTACGGTGAGTATCACCCACATGCGTTGCTCATACTGTGGCATCAAGCAGTCAGGCCTACAAGATGAGTGGTCTGCCAAGCGAGTGGACTCATTCTAATTTATCGAGTAACGTGAACTGTAGTACTCACAATTGAGTTACAAGTTATTCTCCTGTTTGAATATTACGCAACGGAAACGCACAACTCTGACTGTTCACTACGCACTGGCAGTACCACATTTTCTTTCTTATTTAACGGCTTTGATCAACATGTAACGCCGGAAATGCATATCCTCCTACTTCCATCTATTGTACTGTAAGTTTTTTCCTTATTTTGTTACCTGAATATATGACATTTCTGTGCCTTTATAAATTGTAATTGTTTTACTATTTGTATATATATATATATATATATATATATATATATATATATATTTATGCATTTATGTCGATGTATAATTGGTTTGTTTCTTAAATATTATTTGTATTTTTACGCTGGGTCTTGCCTAGGGAAAACTGCTATCGAACGATTACATCGATAGGTCGTGTGAAGAATCAAAGTGTGTAGGATCTTTGGTAGTGGGAACTCTGCCGCGTGGAGCGCGGGAGAGCATGAGGGAGTCTGGCTGGAGTAGCGAGTGTAGCAGGTGTGTGGTGTGAAGTTCCCGCGAGTTGCCGCTCTTTCGGGGCTTGGCAGCATGTAATTGCGCTCGACTTGCGATGATAGTTTCTGACATGGTGTCGCGGACGGGAAGCATTAGCTGGCGCACATCAAGAGCCCGTTTCGTCTGGTGACCGTGTCGAGAAGAAGGCGCGCTAACATCCATCTTCTGCAACAGCGCCACATCCTCGATCGACGGCTTCAAACCTTCAATCAACCAACAAGGAAGACTGGAAGCACGTAAAGTTTTAGAACTGTATGGCAGACCTCAGCTTTTCAAACTTTTCAAACTGTTCAAATCACAAAATTACAGCAACGTAGCATGAACCTTTGTTGCTCATTGTCCCAATTGCATTGCCAAGCAGGGTCCCTTCCTTTTCCGAAATGAACCCGAGTGTCGTTGAAATTCAAACGCCAGCATAATTCCATTTCACCGCTTTAATTTCAAAGTTCACTTTAAGTATTCATAGCTGGCTACAATATTTAGGTTACACAAGCACAAATTAAGAGTGCGAGTATTGTTACCATATTTTAGCTTACCTGTGACTGCAGCTCAGCTTGGTACGTACAAAATTTTACTATTGTTAATTGTTCAGAATCATTTAATTCAAGTTCAAAGTTAAATCTCTTATTTCTAAATTGCGCAGGGTCAAGTTGCTTTTGAAATGATTGTTGAGGTAGTCCAAGACTAACCGTATTTTACTGAATTTCGATGTGCTTAAGAAAGAAAGCTTCTTATTAATTTCAGTCACTAAATTAACTTTCAGTTTTCTGGTTTTATTAATTCTTTTGCTAAATTAAGTCAGAGTGCAGCGAAAGTTATTACTTCTGACAAACTTTCAGTTTTCACACTACACGTGTCAACCTTCAGTTGCCACGCTTCTAGTGCTAATTATATGTGTAATTACCTTTCTTTTTCAGTTACTATAGTTATTGTCCTTAGGACTGGCGACCGTAATTTCCCCCTAATCTCAAATATCTAATTACCGCTAGTTAATTGTTAACGTAACGGCCGCACATTTACTTTCTTCATTAACTTTACCCCTTTCCAAAATTAATTTCCATCAGTTTCATTTGCATTTTTCCTTTCATAAAGATGTAACCCTTTCCTCCCTCTTTACCGACAGATTAACTTCGGTGACGATTGCTTTCCCAAATTTCCATTAGGTACACGCGGTTTAATTTTTCACTGTCATTAAGGTCGATTAGTGAGGGGGAGGTTACAAACACGCGGCCATCGCACTGAATATGAATGGCGCACACATTATAAATTCTGGATATCATGACAACATGCAGTTCGATGGAAAAGGCCACCAATCTTTTTCTTTTCACTATCTTATTTATTCCGATAAATTCTATAACCTAAAGAAACAAATTCTATAACCTACAACAAAAACACATGGCTTCACATTGGTGATTCTCTATCTTATGGTCTCGTAATTATTTAATGCTACAGTGCACTTTCTGGATAGGATTGTGGATCTTTTGCTATATCTCACACTTCGACTCTCACACCCATCATCACGAAAATTTCCTCCAGACCGAGCGGTACAAAAAGGAACATGCATAACCCACTGCCTCTGAAACTATCTTGTTACTCTCCCATGCCAACCACACACACTCAAATTTCATGAAATACACCACACAGGCAACATACAATACAAAGAATAATCACAACGTTATAATCACATCACTTTCAGCTTTCCCACTTCAATTCGTATTCATCCCAGTTTCACACGACACTGCCCCACTTCGTAACTTTTCTTTCCTACTACGAACTCTGGAGGATATATGCATGTCTTCCTGTGCAATGCAAGCCAAGTGGCGTTGCTGGATAGACGGCTGACTCACCTTGCTTCACTCTCAGAGCATTATGGTTTGAATCAAGCGTCACACGGAGACATAACACGCAAAGTAATATTAATAACATATTCGTCACACATTCGAGTCCTCAACTGATACCATGGACGATTACTTCTCCTTATCCTTTGTCTCATACACAGATTGAGACTCACACTGTACTCACCACGTGGAAGCACTCGTCTCTAATTTCAAGTCCTGCACACGCCATTTCTCAAATATTTCCAACTTATAGTACACACGCTAGTAATTCAGCTTAACTTAAGCACTCGGAAGTATTTCAACCTATTGCTGCACGTGGTTTCATTGTGACCATTTTTCACTTCCGAAGATTTCTACGATCCCCTTAATATTACCTGCCTGACATTTAATTCTCCCCACAAAAGTTCCTGAAATAGAGAAATTATTATTTCAAACTTCTCTTAAGTATTTCACATCCATACCTTGTCTTCACTCTTTTGTCTTTATGGAGCACACCTAAGACAGGTCTTACCAACACTAGATCCAGCGGCAGAGTGCCGAAACATGGCCGTTCTTCAGGTCATCTCGCACCTCTGTCGAAGTGGGGGAGCACCTTGCTACCGTATTGGTCAGCCACATTTCAGGCACTCAAAGCTCAGGTAAATTTCATCTCTTTGGTTGCACCGGAGGTGACCAAAGGATCGTCTCAAAGATGATCATATATTCACATTCACTATCTGCAGTTAGCTGACGACCATACATTCATTCATTTCACAGATCTCACCAAACTGGATGTAGGGATTTATTTTGTGGGAGTGCACATGTGATCAATTAAATAAATAAATTGTTATTCTTTCCCAGACTGGTCTCCAGCTTCGCTGTATTAATTGAAATTGAGTTATTATTGGAAAAAATATGTTGTACTGACAAGAATAATGGAGAATGTTGTACCTATTTTCAATGTCGGGTGGTACTGTACCCTTTCACCACCAGCTACCCATGCAGAAAAAAAGGGGCACGGTACTATCCTTGCAATGCGAGGGTAGTTCCGAACTTTTTTTTTTTAAGAACGCTGTATTAGAACAAACGTAGCAAGTCATCATAATAAACAGGAGGAGTCCTTAGCCCCTGGTGACCTCAAATAGACGACCAAATGCTGTTACTTTACCAAATTATTGACACAGTTGCATTATTGTACTCTCCACAATCCGGAGTAACGTACACATACAAATTTACAACAATCCAAATGACAAATAAAACATTACATCATACAAATAAAAAATAATGGTGAGATAAAAATTTGCGTAGTTACTGGGATCTTTTAGGAGTAATCCAAACTTCAATAATTCTAAAATAAATAACAAAATACTAATTGTACTCATAAAATTTTAAATAGCTCACCGTCCAAACACAGAACAAGTAATCTGACATACATAAATTGCGTTGTAATTATCTTTAGATGGCAATGTCTAAATACAGAACAAAATCAACAAAAGAAAAAAAATTGGGTACACTAGTTATATGTAGAATGTCAGGCTCCATATCACCACTCTAAAATGTACATCAAACCTACCGAGAAATTAAACTGAGAAAAGTACAATGAAATATACCACAAGTTACATACTGGTTACGTAATATAGTCTGTCTAAGACATCATGTCATACCTCATTAACTATCATCACTTAAGCAATTATCACTACTACTTTACTGTGAGTTTAACCTTATCCTTGTCCTCCAGTACAAATACCTGCTGCTGAGCTAGTCAGTCCATCAATTTTGATCAATACACGCAGTAAATAGTTTAGCAATAAGTGCTTGAATCCTCCAGTAGCTCTCGTATTTTACTCTACTGCTCATTTCTCTGTTGTCACATATTTAGACGACAAGAACTTGCATTTCGACTAGCCTCCATTACACTTCAATGTGAAATATCACCACTGTGATAATGAAAATAATTACTGTCCACGACATCAAAATGCATCAGTTAATTCCGATATTTTTTGTGCAATGCAAACTCTTGTCCCCTGTGACAACCTTACTGACTAATGCAACAAGAGCCGCTACGTTAGTATTATGACACTGGCTACTAATTAAAGCATCCTTGTACCAAATATTCTAATAAACGTGCTACGTGAACCTGATAACCCAGAACAAACAAAAAACACACACTAACTATTCTAAACATATACGTTAATGAAATACAATTACACTTGCTGTCCCTTCAGGAATAAAACGTACAAAAAAAATGTACACAGTTACAAAGACAAATACGTTATTCCCTGTCTTGCGAATCATTTCATTCTGTGATTTTCTTGGGGTCAAAAAGTTGCTGATAGTTTCCCTAGAAACACTGTCTCGGTGTCAAAGCTCTCCCATGGTTACCCGGACGAGAGTCTTTAGGTCACTCAAATCGGCATTTTGAACTCGCACTGAACAGTAATGTGTATCTCACATTAAACACAAATGTCATAGTCACTCTCAGAGTACCATAGACACGAATCTGGTCGTCCAGAAATGGCCTTACAAATACTATTATCCACGGTTCTGCCCTTTCAGTTCATGGTGTAATTAAGTCTTAAGTTCCAAAAAACAGCACTTATTCCTGCACCAATTAAAGAAATGTCTCCTACTATAAATGCAAATGTCATGTCCCACTTTAGTTTCTTGCGTTCAGACAATAATTAGTCACCAAACGACAACTGTATACCAAGCGTCCCACATGCAATTTACAAAGCACACTTAAAAAGTCACTGCAAAAAGTTTATGGATCCTACTGTTTAGTGGTCAAGACAAAACAAAACAATCGTCCTGTCTGCTAAAGACAAAATCTTTACCACCACTCACACCGTGGAAACACCAGTCCTTCACTTTCCACCTTATTGAGACACACGTGCAGTCATCTTGTTTCACGGCTCCACAGTCCAGTACTGGTTAATAGTTGCTGTTAAAAAATGCCCGCCGGACTCTGCCGCACGTCGTTCATTCTGCCGCCGTCGAAACCACCCGCTGTTGCCTCTGCGGGATTCTGTCTCCAGTCGTAAGGGTGGCGGAACTTGCGAATGGCAGCCACTGGTAGGTGCGTGTCGCCCCAGGCCGTTGACCTGTTGTAGCGGGCGCGTGGAGTGTACCCCCACCGGCAGTGGAGTGGGGAGCGCCGCAGCTCTGTCGCCTCTCCCATGGCGACGTCAGCTTGGCCTCCTTCATTTTTATGTAGGTACGGACACGTTCTGCATGGGCACCTCAGCGCTACGACACCCAATCAGTCAGACCCTTCCGTGCATCTCGCAACATTACAGACAAAAGGATATTCTTACAGTATTTAAATACTCATTGATTTCATGAATGATCTATTACATACATTGGTAATAAAAGAATCTTTGTTCTAAAACACATAAAATCATACACCCTAGTTTTCTACACATACAACATCAACATTTATCCCTTTTCTATATACAGCCCACACTTGTGCTATTGATTGTACCTGTCGTCCCTCATACAAAACATGAAAGTGTAAAAAAAAAAGGAATAAGAAACAATCTATTCAGCTGATAATTACAATATCAAATTGTAGACTACTTTAACATCCTATCACAGTGAAAATATTAGAAACTGTTGATTCTAAAGCTACGATATACAACGCACCTTTGTGCTTGTGACAGACTGAAATTAATACCCCATGAAAGTGTTCTAAAAAAAAATAAGAAACAATCTATACAGCTCATAATTACCTACCACATAATGTTAAATAGTAAACTACTTTAACATCATAACACAATAAACATTTCAGAAACTGATGACTCTAAATCTGCAACATGCAATGCACCTTTGTCCTTGTGACAGACAGAAATTAGTCTCTCTTTACATACTTTACCTTTTATTATATATAACAACATTTTTAGGTCATGCATGTACCATCCACATGACGTCATGTCCTGACCTGCCATTGAGGTTCATCCAAATCAAACGATAAAGCACAATAATGTTTTAGTTATGGATCGGTAGCATCCCCTTTACAGGAGTGTGCGCATTGATCACACTACTCTACGACTCTCACTCTCCAGACATCACATTTTCCTTCTCATTCAATTCATTAATACACTAACAGAATCGGTCTAGAAGTCAGCTAACCTTAATACCACCACACTCACGACAACATACCATACCTTTGCTCCCTTATACTCGTAACACCACTACACTCACGACGACATACCATACCTTTGCTCCCTTATACTCAACCACATAACACATGAAGTTGTTTTCGGAGATGGCATTCCAGTCTCCGAATTCGTCCTTTCACTCTGGCACCTCTCTCCATCGGCTTACCTCTGCATTCACTTTACGGATTATTCATCCTGCTAAATATCAACTTAGAATTGCAACATTTCATCTAAGAACAAAAAATACACAAATTATTCATCCTGCAAAATAACTGTACACATTCTTGGTACCGTATTGATTAGTTATACTGGTACCAGGCTTCAACAACAACAACAAAAATTATTTTTGTCATATTGCAAATGTTGTGGTAAGAATTAGATTTACACTTACATTACATCTTACGTCAGTATTCCACAAAGTTCACCATCTGGATCTCATACTCCCTTTATGTCCCTTCACGTTGTGCAGTTGTCCTCATCTCTTCATTGGTATTTCGGCTCTCCGTCCGTCCATTACTCCATCATTTCCTAGTCTTCCTTCACCATTTGCATCAATCTCAATTGCAGCATACCCAGGCCTCTCTGTAACATACATCTAAGACATCTCCAGATTATTAATTGTACTCACCTTCATTTAACACTGTTTCAACACGTCGAATCTCTCTTTATGAATCACACTGCTTCACGTCGCTTCTCTCCTTAAATATCACCTTTATCCACTACTATTTATCACGTCGCTTCTCTATCTACCATTTTTATCTACTCATTAATCATCACGTCTTTTCTGCTTGATCCTTATTCATATGACAAAAAATACGTACATACACCACTCTGTCGACTCTTGTTCATGACTCATTCGAACAGTCTATTCCCTCATACTTCCTGACATCCCGCCTGAAAATTCTTATGTTCGATTTGACCCTGCACAACGTTACGCGCCACAAATAAGTACACTGACTATCTACTATAACTTGCCTTCTTTCGATCTATCCTTAGCTTTTCCATAATTTGATGTTAGGAATGTGATGAAGCCCACGCAATTGTTTTCCCTTGCTCGTCTCAATCAGTACAGCATTTTCATGGACAATCCGCCTCACTCTGAATGCTCCACTTTACACAGTAAAGAATTTGCTAGTTAGGAATCTGTGATTACATGAAAATTAGATGTGTGTAGAGAATATACAAGCTGGGAGAAAGGGACAGCACAAGTGTTAGAAACTTTGGTGCTAGTGGCCTCTTTCCCTAACACCAGATTCCGAACAACCATACGCAGTACTTCATTATAACTGTCACGAAGGCAATGACATATTATAGATCAGATGGCAGGTAATCTGAAAACTTCGATCACATTGCTGATGTTACCTGTAACAGCAGTGTAAACGTACCCTATGCCATACAGATCACAATGTTGACTTTTTACGTTACGTGTTAATTACCTGCAATAGTCAAATCGCACTAATTAAACTGGACTCATTGGCATTATTACATAACATTTTTAGCAACTGGTTTTTTGAGGGAACAGTCCTTTTACTTTAGTGTTCCAAATAAAAATTTGCAAATTTTGCTCTAAGAGACCGGCCTAACAGATGCCATTACTGGTGTTTCATTCTCTGATCAGAAGTATGGTATTTGCATTCCTACATATCAGTAGAGTATGTCTGCTACATAGACAATTTTCAGTGCCAGCGGCAAGTGTTTTAAGGCAACATGCTAAGAGCTGTTACGTTGGATTAGTTTCTCCTATCCATCTATCTATTACAACAAGAAAGAAATGCCAGGATTCCATGCTCTCCTGTCATTCTGATAGTTTCTGCCGTTCCTATCCTCGAGACTATGTGACCTATGAGTCGTGTCTCGGTTCACGATGTTGCTCTCACTACCCAATTCTTGTAACAAGTGCTGAAATGACGCAGAATCGTCTAAGCCTCTGCCTGCTATCGCTATATCTCTGCGCAATTTCACTGGCAACTTCGTTATACAGATCCTAATGAGCTGCCCAGGTTCGAATGTCACATTCAATTATCTATTTTTACTCAGCGTTTCCTGATAGCACACCACTGGATCTCTTATACCACCTTCGTTATAATTTGGCATCAGCAATATGCTTTGCTTAAGCTGGTCCTGCTTACTTTTCAACCAGAATTCATTTAAAAACTTGTCACAAAATTTCTTGTAGCTACTACAATCTTTAATAACTTCCTGCATTTTCGCTCTAGCCTCGTCCCTCAAATGGTAACACACAAACTTCATTTTGAGGAGCGGTCCCCACGATGAAGGTAATGAATCTTGAAATTGAGACAGCCACAGGCATGGATGTTGGTAGTTATCTGGATCCGGAAAACAAGTGTACGTTTGTACCGACACGAAGTGCCTCCTACTTTCTTCTTCCGGATTTATGTTTTCGACCTTGGACTATACTCAGTTGGGTTTTCCACCTGTTTTATCCGACACAACCGTTCTTCTAACTCTCTGAGTTCGTCTTCTTCTTTCTACCTATTTTAGATTTTTGAATTTATCTCACTCTCCCTCTGCAATCTACCTGGTGGTGTTTTACCTTCGCTACTGCACGCTAATTGCAACTGTGCTAGTTCTTCCCTATGTTTCCTGTTTATTTCTAATTGTGCCTCTTTAAACTGTAATAGTGATTGTATCTCCTCCTAGTCGGCATAAACCTCTCGCTGCGTACTGTCAGAGCTTGTTTCGCCTCTTATACTGATCTTTCCAGCATCTGAGCTAATCGTATTCATTCTGACCACTACCTCCGCAACTTCATCCCTGTGTTTATTTAGCGCCACTTCCAGCTAGGTGACTTGAGCTTCCACGCTGTCTAATGCCCTTTGTTTATCTGCAAGTAAGTCCTCCACTATCTCATTGATTCGCTCACCCGGTAACACGTCCCTACATTCTGTAATATCAGTCTCTATTGCAATTATTCGTACCTCCAAATTATTGGCTTTTTCTTTCATGGCGACACATACTTGCTTCAACGCACCCAGATTCTTCTCCCCCTCATCTAACCGATTATTAACTGCGGACAGACACTGATCTATAATTGTGTGGAGCTTCCTCATTACCTCTTTATTTCCCTTATCCATTGCCGCCAATCTTCCCTTACTATCTTTATCCATCGCTTCCAATCTTTCCATATTCACTTCCAATCTTTCCTTACTCTCCCTATCTCTCTCCTTATTATCTCTATTCGTCACTTCCAATCTTTCCTTATTGTCTCTATCCATCCTATGTAAAAACTGCAGTAGCACATTGTCATTTGCTACTTTTGGTGCGCTCACCTCATTCGCCTTAGAAACCGTAGCTTCGCTAAGGGTAGCTACACTTTCACTGCATACCTGACCTAGTCCCGGCTCGCCCGCGTCGTCGGGAAAAGCCCCCGATTGTGGACAAAGCCCGCCACCTAAAGCATCACCTAGCCACGGTACGCTGACCAATGCAGCCCCTTCCGAGTGTTTGCCGTTCTCGCTCATTAACCTAAGGTCAACACCTACTTCCTGCTGCACTGCTACGTTCACCCCAGAATCACTATTCTCCATGGTGACTACACTTTTCGACTGCGACTTAGTTACTACGGACATTACGCAAAAAAAATTTATACAACGATCTTCCAGCCTTGGACGACGTAGCAAGCAATTACATAAAAAAAAGATCCTTACCAATCCAGAAAGAAATTGCAAACAAAAAATTTTACTTCTTAGCGCTATCACAATATACGTAAAAATCTTGACAAATCCCATCAAAACAAATCTTAACAGCAAACTCTAACAGCACAATCCTGGCAGGGTCGAAATTATGAGAGGCACCCACATGCCTTGCTCATACTGTGGCATCAAGCAGTCAGGCCTGCAAGATGAGTGGTCTGCCAACCGAGTGGACTCATTCTAATTTATCGAGTAACATGAACTGTAGTACTCACAATTAAGTTACAAGTTATTCTCCTGTTTGAATATTACGCAACGGAAACGAACATCTGACACTTAGTAATTTACACAATTCTGACTGTTCACTACACACTGGCAATACCACATTTTCTTTCTTATTTAACGGCTTTGATCAACACGTGGTCATCGCACTGAATATGAATGGCGCACACATTATAAATTCTGGATATCATGACAACATGCAGTTCGAAGGAAAAGGCCACCATCCTTTTTCTTTTCACTGTCTTATTTATTCCGATAAATTCTATAACCTAAACACACAAATTCTATAACCTACAACAATAACACATGAGAAATTCCGCCCAGTGGGCATGGCTTTACATTGGTGATTCTCTATCTTATGGTCTCGTAATTATTTAACGCTACAGTGCACTTTCTGGATAGGATGGCGGATCTTTTGCTATATCTCACACTTCGACTCTCACACCCATCATCACGAAAATTTCCTCCAGACCGAGCGGTACAAAAAGAAACATGAATAACCCACTGCCTCTGAAACTATCTTGTTATGCTCCCATGCCAACCACACACACTCAAATTTCATGAAATACATCACACTGGCAACATACAATACAAAGAATAATCACAACGTTATAAACACGTCACTTTCAGCTTTCCCACTTCAATTCGTATTCATCCCAGTTTCACACGACACTGCCCCACTTCGTAACTTTTCTTTCCTACTATGAACTCTGGAGGATATATGCACGTCTTCCTGTGCAATGCAAGCCAAGTGGCGTTGCTGGATAGACGGCTGACTCAGCCTTGCTTCACTCTCAGAGTATTATGGTTTGAATCAAGCGTCACATGGAAACATAACACGCAAAGTAATATTAATAACATATTAGTCACACACGCGAGTCCTCAACTGATACCATGGACCATTACTTCTCCTTATCCTTTGTCTCATACACAGATTGAGACTCACAAAAGAGGCAGTATTGTACCAGTTTTCACCCTCGCACAGCTGTAGTCTTCAGACTCGTATTCGTATGCTTATTGCCAAGTAAAATACTGATACAGGTGAGTGCACACAGCAACTTAACACATGTAAATTACAATGTTGTTAACGTTGTTAAGAGTTTTCTGTTATAGTTCTTAAATCTGTTGCACAGTACATATAGTTCTGCAATATTTGAGTGAATGCTACTCACACGTTGCATTTTTCTGTTCTGAAATTTCTTCGAAGTTACGCTAAATCTGTGTACTAAGTGCTAATGCAACGAATCATCATCACTATGTTAAAAAAATTTACATTCTTTACTGATATTGTTATTAAAATCCTAGGCGTGTGTGGCACATCAGTTGTATGGGTTATAAGAATTAATTTTTTTCTAGGAGGATGGGGGTGGGACGGCAAACGGTAAGAAACTGCCTACATCCTTCCTCTCCCCCCCCCCCCCCCCCCCCCCACACACACACACATACACACGCCTGAGTACAAAGCGAGAACAACTCTAGGATCACGCAGATACTCTCAGTGTGACATTCATTTTTTTGCAGGAGCCGAACTTCAGATTCCAGGGAAACAATTGAGATTTATCGCACATTGTATCTCAAAGATCTGTGAAAAAAGACAACGATATAAGTCAAATATAAGTACAGCAAATGGAAACTTGTGAAAACGCAATGCTGAATGAGGTTTTCATTATGTAACGTTGTCACTTTTATTGTACCAGGCAGCCTTCAAACTAATTTGAACATTATGTTCACTTTCCTCCAGTTCTCCAGCAATTCGTTCATCTCTCCATACTCGTTATACGTGTTTGATAGACCATGCTACGTGCTCGAAGCCTTGTGGTCCAGCCAAGTAATTTCATTTTTATTTTTCCTTCATCGCTAAATTAACAGGCCCACAAGTACCATCCATGGTCTGTGAGTACTAAAATCCAAGAAGAGCTAGGAGCTATAATGGAACGTAAGGTACAAGAAATTAAAAGATACGACAAGAGCTAGAAGTAGACCAACCGTGCACAGGCAGGGTGACGACTCCAGCAAGCGAGCAAATGGTGTAAATTGCCCTGAAGATGACCCCATCGCGGGTTGAAACCGGTTGGTAACAAAATAAATAATGCGATTGTGACTGTCATTTTGATTAATTGATTACAACGGAGTACCTCATTTGTAGAACATCCATAGCTAGCCGTTCCTCTCTCTCTCTCTCTCTCTCTCTCTCTCTCTCTCTCTCTCTCTCTCTCTCTGTCTATCTATCTATCTCCCTCCCCCCTCTCTGCCACCTTGAGAAATAATAATGATTTGAAACACATATTTTATTTTTTTACTGTTTTCTATCAGGTTATTTGCACTCTAAAACAAAACATCTGATGCGTACAATCGCGGAGGTACGAATTTAACACACGAACTACGAAAAAAAAGAAAAAATTTTAATGTTAGTGCGATTCAATTTTATACTGTGGAAGAGGTAGGAATAATATGATTCAACGTCCATCGACGAGATGGAACACATGGTCGGATTGTGGAAGAACGAGCAAGGAAATTGGTGGTGTCCCTTCAAAGGAAACTTTGCCTGGAGCTGTTCAGGAAACCTGGGTAGCTGGATGGGGATATGAAGCGCCACCGTCCCGAAAAACTGTCCAGTGTCTTATCACTGTTCTAGCTGACACAGTTAAAATATTTGGGAGACAAGAAGAACCGAGAAGGAGAAACAGAGAAGAAAGGTAATTATAATTATCTCGAACTACACTTGAATTGTTGTCGGCCTACTGAAGGCGGTATCTATAGTCTGGATTACGTTAGTTGTTACAGATGTTTGAGCCCCGAAGATGTACGGTTGTTATGTTATCGCGACGAGTACTGTCTGCTGAAAATCACTTGCCAGTCTCTACCTCCTATAACAAGAACGCAATAAATCAGAAATTTACGTGTGGTATAGATTTCGGAGATGCAAGCGGGTCAAAAATCTGTTCTTATTTTAGATTTATTTCCAGTAATGGATGAAATTATTCCATACGGAAAACAGCTTCGAACTCATTTCGTATCTCGAAGAATATTGACCCTTTTTGTCAAAAATAGGTAGACGAGTCAAGTTGAGATTCATGCCACAGATTCAGGTCTACAGTCCCTCTGTAGTGTAAAACAATGCACTCAAAAGAGATAACCATTTCTGTCACATATTTTGATCCTCGCAAACTCACTCATAAAAACCCTTAGGCTACTTCCATTTGGACTAAAACCATGAAATTGGGCAAGAAGCGAGTTTTCACAATACACCAAAAGGAAAAGGTCCTAAAACTGTAAATTTGTAATTTAGAACTAGAAAAAATATTTTCTTGTAACTTGTCATCAGACTGTCTGTCTGACCGTTCGTCTGTTAAGATCCCCTTTTTTCAGGAACGGGTAGACACATCAAATTGAAATTTACCTGTGTATCACATGCTAAGGCCTATAGTCCCTTGGCGGTATAGTTAGTTTCTAAGTCAGTGCAGTCAAAACGAATGGCATTGGGTCACAAATTTTGATACTCAACAACCCACTCATTAAAACCTATGGAAGCTTCCCGTTGATCTAGTATCATGAAATTTGGCAAGAAGCAAGACTTCACGGTACAACCAAAAGCAAAAAATATTGGGAAATAATCGATACAAATTTTGTCATTTGTTTTCTGAAGTCAAACAAGAAATATTGAAACCATCAGTAGCTGTACATTCATACTGACTAGGTCGCAATCATAAAAGTCAAACATAAGGAAAGTAATGACATAATCGTTCACATGACGCGTTCGGAATTTATCCATTATCAAATATGACATATGATGATACCAGAAATTCCGAAACGCTTCATATGAGGAATAAAGTCATTCCTTGCCTGGTGTCTGACTTTTTCCATTGCAACCCAGTCAGCCTGACTGGAGAAATACTGATTATTATAATTAAGGTCGCCGCCCTGCAGCATCACGTTGTCACTTCTGTAGTATTGATATTAAAAAATTCTCGAAAGCCGGCCGGTGTGGTCGAGCGGTTCTAGGAGCTTCGGTCTGGAACCGCGCTACCGCTACGGTCGCAGGTTCGAATCCTGCCACGGGCATGGATGTGTGTGATGTCCTTAGGTTAGTTAGGTTTAAGTAGTTCTAAGTTCTAGGGGACTGATGACCTCAGATGTTGAGTCCCATAGTGCTCAGAGCCATTTGAGCCATTCTCGAAGATCTTGGAATCCCTGGGACCGATATCTTACCAGTATCAATGTGGATAACAGGCAAAAATGGTCGAGATCATCGATTCCCGTAATGGGAGAACTGTCTGAACATACAATTGATTTCGTACAGAACCCTCAGTGCACGAGTCCTGCATGCACGTGGCCAGTCTGGTTTCTTTTTCCGTTTTGTAAATATTTAATTTGTAATAGGTCTGAAATACAAATATTAATTTTCTGCAATAATCAAGTAAAAATTCTGGGATTTTCATGTGGTATAAGGCACTTCTGTGCTTCTAAGCGTGTCAATGAACAGTTCTTAATTTTTCTTAGGACCAGAGATAGGTTTCCTTTTTTTTCTGAAATAGAATTATTCACGTTCGGAAATGTTTCCTACTTGATAACTGGAAGGTACAGCGTTTTGTGCAAAGGAAGTGGCCTCGCGGTGGGACAACTCCAGGGTCCCGTTGGGAGTACTGCACTGCAGTCGTGAGCAGTCCAGTCTGCCTGCTGTCAGGCGCCAACTAGTACTTTCAATCTGTTTCAGTCTGACTATGGAAACAACAATAACCACAGCAACGGTTCGCGCGCCGCAATCAAACTGCCGCCTTGAGGACATGCAAGCGAGTTTGCTACGCCTTAGGGGAATAAGACAGGACGCTCAAAACGTGGTGACGTGGTGTCGTGCCGCGCCAAGTGAGCTGTCCTCTGCCGCCGCGGGGAGTCCCCGTCCCCCTCCACAGCGGGGTAGGGGCGGGAGTGCTGCCGGAATTGGCTGTCAGCCGCGACACGTGCCGCCCGCTGCTGCTGCCGGCTGTCTGCTGTCTGCGAGGCTCTGCTTTCGCCACCCCGACGGCTCCGCACTGGAAGCACTCGCGGGACGCGCATCAGCGGGAAACAAAGAACAGATATTTATATGCCCTCAGAATACAGCAGGTAGGACGCATGGGGTGCGGCATACACTACTGGCCATTAAAATTGCTACACCAAGAAGAAATTCGGATGATAAACGTGTATTCATTACACAAATATATTACACTAGAACTGACATGTGATTACATTTTCACGCAATTTGGGCGCACAGATCCTGAGAAATCAGTACCCAGAACAACCACCTCTGGCCGTAATAACGGCCTTGATACGCCTGGGCAGTGCTTCAAACAGAGCTTGGATGGCGTGTACAGGCCCAGCTGCCCATGCAGCTTCAACACGATACCACAGTTCATCAAGAGTAGTGACTGGCGTATTGTGACGAGCCCGATGCTCGGCGACCATTGACCACACGTTTTCAGTTGGTGAGAGATCTGGAGAAAGTGCTGGCCAGGGCAGCAGTCGAACATTTTCTGTATCCAGAAAGGCCCGTACACGACCTGCAATATGCGGTCGTGCATTATCCTGCTGAAATGTAGGGTTTCGCAGGGATCGAATGAAGGGTAGAGCCACGGGCCGTAACACATCTGAAATGTGACATCCATTGTTCAAACTGCCGTCAATGCGAATAAGATGTGACCGAGACGTGGCACCCCATACCATCATACCAGGTGATACGCCAGTATGGCGATGACGAATACACGCTTCCAATGTGCGTCCACCGCGATGTCGCCAAACACGGATGCGACAATCGTGATGCTGTAATCAGAACCTGAATTCATCCGAAAAAATGACGTTTTGCCATTCGTGCACCCAGGTTCGTCGTTGAGTAAACCATCGCAGGCGCTCCTGTCTGTGATGCAGCGTCCAGGGTAACCACAGCCATGGTCTCCGAGTTGATAGTCCATGCTGCTGAAAACGTCGTCTAACTGTTCGTACAGATGGTTGTTGGCTTGCAAACGTCCCCATCTGTTGACTCAGGGATCGAGACGTGGCTGCACGATCCGTTACAGCCATGCAGATAAGATGCCTGTCATCTCGACTGCTAGTGATACGAGGCCGTTGGAATCCAGCACGGCGCTCCGTATTACCCTCCTCAACCCACCGATTCCATATTCTGCTAACAGTCATTGGATCTCGACCAACGCGAGCAGCGATGTCGCGATACGAGAAACCGCAATCGCTATAGGCTATAATCCGACCTTTATCAAAGTCGTAAACGTGATGGTACGCATTTCTGCTCCTTACACGAGGCATCACAACAACGTTTCACCAGGCAACGCCGGTCAGCTGCTGTTTGTGTATGAGAAATCGATTGGAAACTTTCCTCACGTCGGCACGTTGCAGGTGTCGCCACTGGCGCCAAACCTGTGTGAATGCTCTGGAAAGCTAATCATTTGCATATCACAGCATCTTCTTCCTGTCGGTTAAATTTCGCGTCTGTAGTACGTCGTCTTCGTGGTGTAGCAATTTTAATGGCCAGTAGTGTAGGTGGAAGGGGATGTGGCACACTGTAGTGTTCTGGGTAGCATGCTTCTGATTATGTTGTAAGAGAATTAAGTTCTTCATCATCGTCTAGCATTAAGCTTTTTCTTCTGATTTTCCTGTTACGGTATCCACCTCTTCCTCGGTCTTCCATGACTTCATCTCCCAACTGACTTAAATCTTCTTATCTGGAGAGTAGTCTTTCTCCACTCATTCTTTCGAGATATTCATTCCAGTTTCTTCTGTTTTCCTATATTTTGTTGGGGATGTTAAATACGTTCAGCTTTTCGCTTATTTCCAAATTTCTGAATCTGCCGGCCCTTGTTCGTCCTTTTATTGCTCTTAGAAACCTCATTTCCGTTGCCTGTATGCGACTTTCTTGACGTTTACTTGTTATGTACGATTCACTTTCGTCAACAAGCATTGAGACTGCCAGTGTCTTATAAAATTTCAGTTTTACTCTTTCCTCATAATAATTTTTAGACGTTCGTTGTTCCGCATATATTACCAGATTTTGCTAATTTCTTCTCAGTGTCTGCGTCATACCCATAAGTGAAGTCACAGCCTAAATAATTAAAATGTGTGACCTGTTCTGTTGTTCTAGTTTTGTTAACATTGTTTGTCCATACGGGATATTTCCCTCTGAAAGCCACGGATTTTTTCTTCTTTTCCGAAATCGTCAAATGACAGTCGTCGCAAACCTTGCCCCTAATAAATGTATTCCCCTTTGTAGTTCATCTTCATTATCCGGCAGCAGCGTGGCGTCGCCTGCATATAAAAGACAATTCAAATGGGAGTTGCTGTTAATCTTAACTCCTCAATTAAAAATCTCCTTACATCTAAATAAATGTTAAAAAGTGTGGATGAAATGCTGCACCCTTGCCTTACTCGTTTTGTTTGTGACTATAAGCTGTCTTAGAGTGTCTTATATATATCCAAAATTACAGTTGCGTGTTTGTACAGAGTTTTTGAAACGTTCATTAGGTGTCTTGAATCTCCTCTTTTCCTCATAACTCTCCACAGTTTCTCTCTATCACCACAATCGTATACCGTTCTATCAGTACTTTTCTTAAACTCCTTCACTTTCTCCACAATCATTGGTCATATTCGCAAAAACAGTTTGATACCGCTTCTCTCATATATCTGCCCACTCGTGTCAAGGCTTTCAAAAGTGTTAGAAATCTTTTGTTCAATTAATAGTTGATTGTATTCAATATCCTGTATAAGATACTCTTAAGATAGCCTATAGCAGATTTAATATTTTAATGTTTTCTTAGGATTTAATCAGATTGCTTTAATGACGATACTTTCGTAGTTTTATCGATTCCATTATCAAAATATCCGTGGGAGGTGTGGTGCCCCCAGGTAATTTAAGTTATCATCACTGTGTGACCTTGTTTTCATTTAATTTGCGTGATCTTATGGAGAGTTACCTATCACTGTCGATCACTGGGTCTGGATCCTGTAGCATTTCAGGGGCACACGCCCAATTACTCAATCAACAGCTCACACAAGGGTGAAAGCTACACAATGATTGTTTACTCGTAATTGGTGCAGAAAAATACGAAATATATTAGTGTCTTTATTGCAGCTCTTATCTCAAGTAGCAGTCTGTTGGGCTGCACTTATGTATCTAAGGAGGGAGGAAGTGAAAGCCTATACTACAACCAGTACTCAGTGTCATAGACATAGCACCGAGTCCTGAGCTCAGCAGCTAAGCAACAGAAACACATTTCAAAAATGCAGTCGCTTGGGAAACTGAAATTTTCTGTGGTTTGACCCACTACCATATGGCACCAGACATACATTGGTCATTGGCCCCTGTTTGACACAGTTCCGTGTGACACAGAAACGCGATTTTTTCCCAAAGATTGACATCATATAGCAATATTTAAAACCCAAGCCCTGCCAGTCATTATTCCAGACAGCTAAACAACGTTGCTGCACCTACCCTGTGTCAAACAGTCTTGGGGTCGACACCATAACTATGACGCAGTTGCCATCACCGTCATCAGGCCACGAACCACCAGTTGCAGCCGCAACGAGCTGGGCTCAGCAGTCTACCATCTTCTCCACAAGATCATTCGTCATCGTAGCTACTGCCACCTCCCGGTCTGAGACGTCAGCGGACGACCATCCACTGTGGGACTGCCGTTGCTTGATGCAATACCGCAGACTACTGTCCAGGGTTCACCTTCCTGGATAGCACTTGTTGGAGTCGCATTACCAGGACATCGTTAGCTACGAAATATAATGTATTTGCTACATTTCCAAGGGCCACCGCCCCCGAGGTGAGGGTCGCAATCCTCTCCGCCGACTCATCGCCCAGCTTGCCAGCAAAGCTAACCTCAGGACACCACCTCCCGGGCACCATGCCACCCCATGCCATACTATGCCTACCTCGCCTGTCACACTGGGAGAAAATATTACGAGACAATGCCTGAGATGAGTGTGCGTCCGTATAATCCAAATCAAATGGAGTAATAAAAAGCAATTAGTCCAAAGTAATGTTTTTTTCCAGATACTTCCTGCGCCGATACAGTCTCCTTTCACTTCTCTCTCGGCGTCATATAAACCCAGGTTCCCCCAGGTGGGAGCTGAGTGCATCCTGATGCACGCAACAAGATGGTTCTGACCAACCACTACTGGGCTTTGCACTTTCTCCGCCCACAATTAAGTAATTCAGTTCGGTTTCTGCAGCTCAAAGTTCATTTGCAGACTCTATCATTTTCTTGATTTTCAGGGATTTCTCCAGTTGTTGAACGTGTTACGTAAAACACTTATTATCAATAAACCCATTTTTTACTTTTCTACTGCTCAGATTTTCTAAATAACACGATTCATAGAAAATTAATTTTCAACTACTAACAAAATAAATTCTCATTGGAAAAAATGACATACTTTCATGTGCCATGAAACTATGTGACAAAGGACTTGAAAGAAATTACCCACTTTTTGCACTTTGGAAGTTGAGAAAAAGCTTTGAATGGTTCCAATGGCTCTGAGCACTATGGGACTTAACATCCGAGGTCATCAGTCCCATAAAACGTAGAACTACTTAAATCTAACTAACCTAAGGACAGCACTCACATCTATGCCCGAGGCAGGATTCGAACCTGCGACCGTAGCGGTCGCGTGGTTCCAGACTGAAGCGCCTAGAACCGCACGGCCGCAGAAGCCGGCAAGAGCTACGAAAAAATGTTCATTTTTAACTAAAATAACTTTTTAACTAAGTTTTCGACTAACCAAAAATAATACTCTTTGGACAATGACAGTTTCAACTCTGCAAAAGTAAAGTTATTGTTGCTTAAATTAATTTCAAATTATCGAGCAAGAATACTAATCCCTACAATTTTATCAACTTTACAAATTTTATGGGTTTTCTTCTATAACACGAAACTAATTATCTTACGTCAATCAGGCAACGCCTGTTTACCCTTTGAATATCAAAACTCTATTGAAAATAAGTTTCGATTAAATTTCTACAACTTTTAAATTTGCACATTAGTCTCTACATATTTGACACACTGTATGAGACGAAAATACACTCTTTGCACCTAATAATCTCTTCTGTTTTAAATACACTATGAGCTAATAAACTATGTCCTGAAAGTATCGCGTAATTCATCTGTAAACATGGATCGCGAAACACTTATCGAGAACTCTATGGTTACTACAAGTTGAGGTTGGTATCGGTCTCCTCAAGTTGTAAATTAACCCTATTCCCTGGCGCTTTACAGCGCCCTTCATCCTGCTTTGTTACGTTAATAATTTAGTTCATTGAATAGTTCAAAATAGTATAAAAAATTTGTAGCTTTTTTCGTTGCCTAAAATATAACATTACAATCTTGTAAGTAGGCTGTTTAGGTTTTTTTATTGGTAACGCCACCTCTGTATGAAAATCACTGGCTGTGCTGTGTGCAGTCTGTGGCTGCTTTGCATTGTTGTAATACTCGCCATTGTAGTGTTAGGCAGCTGGCTGTGAACAGCGCGTAGCGTTGCGCAGTTGGAGGTGAACCGCCAGCAGTGGTGGATGTGGGGAGAGCGATGGCGGAGTTTTGAAATTTGTCATGAACTGCTATATTTATATATGATGATATCAAGGTAAATACATTGTTTGTTCTCTATTAATATCTTTCATTTGCTAGTTAGTGCCTTCCATAGTTTGAATCTTTTATTTAGCTGGCAGTAGTGGCGCTCGCTGTATTGCAGTAGCTTGAGCAGCGAAGATTTTTGTGAGGTAAGTGATTTGTGAAAGGTATAGGTTAATGTTAGTCAGGGCCATTCTTTTGTAGGGATTATTGAAAGTCAGATTGCGTTGCGCTAACAAAATATTGTGTGTCAGTTTAAGCACAGTCACTTGTATAAATTGTTCAAAGGGGACGTTTCATATGTCGACCCTTAGCCGCGGATACCTCACTGGAATCTTCTGATTTTTTTCTTGTAGTTTGTGTAATTAGTGTAGCTATTGTTTATTGCTAGCGCGTAATTGTAGAGAAAATCTCCTTTGTAGTTGCAGTCTTTCATTGTTGTACAGTAAAACAGTTGTGGCATGCAAGTAGATTTGCACCAAGTATTTCGCAGCTGCAATTAACTAGATATTATTTTCAGTGCTATGTTAATGTGTTCTCTTATTTTTGATCTTCAAATTGTGTTTTTCTGTGTTGTCGTGTGAAATACTGTGACAATAATGGCGTGTGAAAAACGTAATACTAGGCTCCAAAGTAAACTGAGAAATGACAGTGAAAATGAAAGCAGTGTGTTAGCGCCACCGAGTAATGAATTAACTGATGTTCAAAGTAGTAATTTGGTAATTGTGCATAGGGAAATGGAGCGGGCTGCAAACAATGGTGTAGACATTGAAACAGGTAGTGAACAGGGAAGCATTATCGATCGATCGGTCGGCAACAGCTCGCCTCAGGAATCCGAAATGACAGGACACAATTTCGCAAATACTGTAGATTCAGGTTTTGGGTCATCACCGTTTTCTCAAATAAGTCAAGACACATTTTCTGCTTGTCAAAATGTGAATGTTGCCGGTGCAAATGCACTGCCGAAAAGCGTAGAGAAACAGATTCCAGACACTAATACATTATTATTGCAATTAATGCAACAAATGGAACAAAATCAGAGACAAATGGGACAAAATCTTAAAACGTTAGACACAATGGAACAAAATCAGAGACAAACACAGCAACAGTTAGACGCAATGGGACAAAATCTTCAAAAGTTAGACACCACACTTGAACAAACACGTGAAGATTTAACTAGTGAGCTACATAACATTGAATCGAAATGTCAAAAAGTCTGTAATGACGTAAAAACACAAATTTGTGAGCATTTTCAACCCATTTTTTCGCGGCATGAAAATGTATTATAGAATCACGAAGCAGCCATAAAAGAACTGCAAACCATTGTTCATGAAAATCACGACACGTTGCAAGCTAAAATTGACTCAGTTGCATCTACCAATTCGGTTACGCAACTTGCAAAAACTCAGGAAAACTTAAAGGACACAGTACATTCGATTTCAACACAAATGGACACTCTGAAACTTGGTTCAGAAAAACACACTGAGGAAATGTGTTCACTATCGGAGAAAGTAGCCGAACTTTCGGATCAGGTCACTAACTTATCTTCAAAGGTAGATGATGATCTGAATGACACAAGACCTGTAGCCTTCACTGACACAGAAGAGTATGAACAAATTAGAAAATTCAAACAGAATCAAAATCAAATCAATACACAGTACAAAAGAGAAATCCAGGAAGTACAAGATCAGCTGACACAGGTAATACAAGAATTACGTATTTCAGAGGATACTCGCGCCCCAATACGGGAAGAGGGACACAGAAATACGGAACAGCCACAAAATAATAACACAGGGCATTTCGGAAGTTATGAAATAAATTGGGAATGTGCACCGAATTTTGAGATGGAACGGCCGACACGACCTAACAATGACCGATATGCGACTCGCCGACATGATGATTTTGACTATAAGCTGTTCATTACTACACGTAAATTCAAAACATTTAAGAATTCTGGCAACGACATTCATCCACAAGCATGGCTCCATCAATTCTCGCATTGTTTTCCTCCCAACTGGTCATTAGAACACAGATTAGAATTTATGTGTGGCTACTTGGAGAATGAACCAGCTGTAAGAATGCGATCGGTAATTCACGATTGCCACAGTGAAGGAGAGTTTTACCATGCCTTCCTCTCAGCATATTGATCTCAAGCCACACAAGACCGAGTAAAACATAGCATCATAATGAGGAAACGTTTCGAACAATCTGAATTTTCCAGTCTTATGAAATATTTTGAAGACATGTTGCATAAGAATCAGTATCTTTCAAACCCATACAGCCCCTCAGAACTCATCCGCATTTGCTTAATCAAACTGCCTGAACATTTACGACATATTATTTTGGCAGGACGTTGCAAAGACGACATTGAAGCATTTCAGGGACTCTCACAAGAATTAGAAATTGACACTGACAGTCGCGGAACGCGAAACCAGGAACACAACAATTACAGGTCACATCCATCGCAATTCCGCGATGAAAGAAGTAATAACTTGACACGACAAGGCTATTCTCACAACACAAATCGTGACCAAAACAGACACCACCCGTATGACAACCGTTGGCAGAGTAGTAATAACTATAGGGAAAGATCACCTCTCCGTGGTAATGACTGTCACAGAGACAAAAAGAGAAACAGACAATATGGGAACCAAAATAAATACTATCAAGGGAGACAGAATAACTTTAGACGCAACGGACCAGCGCGCAGTTACGATTCAGGGAGAAATTCTCCACCATGTGACCGACAAGAAAGAAACTATGGAATCTACCGACATGACGACAGACGATATGATCGTAACGACAGACCTGAATTGCATCAGAACTGGCGGGATTCAAACAGAGCAGGGCCCTCTCGTCACGGTGAATTTGTAGAAGTTTGGTCTCCAAATCCCAATAACGACGCGCGCCAACAAAGAGACAATAGGCAATGACTCACACCGCTGGCAGCAACAAAACGTACTTATGAAACTAACGACGCAGCTGCCGTAGCTAGTAATTACGTAAAAATGGAAGACATTAGGGACATCTTACTCCAAGAACACAACGTAAAACATAACAATATTGCATATCCTGTGATTCACATTAATGTAAATGACGTAAAATTTACGGCAGTACTTGACTCTGGCAGTCCCATCTCAGTAATTAGTGAAACAGCCTTTAGCAAATGCAACAAATCGAACGATTGCCCCACACTTCCGTTACGTAAGATTAAATTACAAGGTGCAATCTTTGGAAAAAGTGTAGATGTACGCCAACAAACCAACTTAGAATTCTTTTGTCAAAGCCACAGCTTCTCTACGAACTTTCTTATTGTTCCATTATTGTCGACGGAAATTATATTGGGAGTAGACTTTTTTAATGAATACAAAGCAATCTTAAACTTTCACGATGCTGAAATAAGTTTAGAGAAGGAAGGTAAATCAATAGCTTTGAAATTTGAAGATTGGCTCTCAAACCATGACGAAGAAATCAATCGGCTTTACCTTCTGTTGGACAACAGTTCGGAATTTTCTACGGAACTAGACACTAACAATCACTCTGCAAGAACTGACAGGGATGATATCGACGGCATATTTGAAATTAATGAGTTAATTCAGAATAAAATTCAAACAATTGAGAATTGTAATGACACTGATAGGCAGGACCTTTTTGAGATTTTACAAGAACATTCCACAGTTTTTACTCATAAAACAGGAACAATCAAGGGATTTCAATACCAATTTCGTGTTCGTGAGCATACAAAATTTTGTGTTAGACCATATGTAATTCCAGCACATTATAGGGACCGTGTTAGAACAGAAATACAATCTATGCTCGACGAGGGCATTATTGAGCCTGCAGTAAGCTCATACAACAATCCAATACATGTTGTTGAGAAGAAAAATGGATCGATCAGGCTTGTCTTAGATTCGAGACAAATCAATACGATCATTATTCCTGAAACAGACAGGCCGCAAACGTTGGAAGAACTTCTTCAAAATTTTAATGGTGTAAAAGTGTTGTCTTCCATTGATCACAGATCCAGCTTTTATCAGATCGAACTTCATCCAGAATGTAGAAAATACACAGCTTTCCTTTGTTTCGGCGTTTGTTATCAGTTTCGGAAACTTCCCTTTGGTTCGAACATTTCTTCAGCAGCATTCATTCGCTGGCTAAATTCCATATTACCTGAGTTCTTAAAACGTCACATCACCTTATATGTGGACGATATTCTAATAGCAGAAGCTTCATGGGAATTACATAATCGCATCCTCAACAGTTTGTTACGTATTTTTGCAGAATCTGGAATTACAGTTAACTTGGAAAAGTCTGAATTCGGTAGGACAAAGGTGAAGTTTTTGGGACATATTATTTCTTCTGAAGGCATTCAGCCGGATCCTGAAAAGTTAGAAGCAATCAGAGCCATTCCAGTTCCATCCACAAAAAGACAAGTCCGCAGTTTTCTAGGTCTCGTAAATTTTTACCGTCGTTTTCTGAATATGCAAATTCTTGTTACACCAAAACTTTGTTCTCTCACTGGAAAAAATACTATTTGGAACTGGGACGAACAAGCACAATTGGAATTCAATTCTTTGAAAGAAGCGTTACTTCACGCGCCAATCTTAGCTCATCCAGATCTGTCACAAGATTTCTGCCTTAGCACGGATTCTTCTAAAGTCGGTCTTGGTGCCCATTTATTTCAAGAAGCCATAGAAAATGACACTACCATTCAGAAAACCATTGCTTTTGCTAGCCGAGTGCTAACAAAATCTGAAAAAAATTATTCCGTTACTGAATTAGAAGCTTTAGCTATCGTTTGGGCATTTAACAAATTCCGTTTCTTTCTTTCTGGTAAGCACGTAAAAGTATACAGTGATCATCGTGCATTACAATTTCTTATGTCTTCAAAATTAAATCATGACAGGTTAAAACGTTGGGCATTGTTTCTGCAAGAATTCCGCTTCACAATAGTCTACATTCCAGGCAAGGAGAACATTGTTGCGGACGCACTGTCACACGTACCGGCTGGGCTTGAGAAAAGTACCACAGAAGGCAACCTCGAGAAAAATTTCAGTATTCTTTACATTCAGAAAGTCGCCTTTGAAAACTTCATCACCACATCTTTAAAGGACATTGCTCATGAACAAGATAAAGATCCGATTTGGAAAGACATCAAGAGCAAATGGCATGAAAAGACACACACACAGATTCGGCATTATTATCTGGTTAGAAACAACATACTGTTCAAACGCTGCACTGTTGATGACAAGCTATGGGTACTTTGCATTCCTGACGATTTTGTTAATAAGCTCATTTGGTACATTCATTTCAGCTACGCACATTTTGGTCCACGAAAATGTTATCATATTCTTCGAACGACTTGTTATTTTAACAATATGGAAAAAAGAATTCGAAGAGTCTTGTCTATTTGTAAACTTTGTCAAAAGGCGAAACCATCTACTGTCTCACATCGTGCTCCGTTGTTTCCTATTATTCCTTCTAAATTAAAAGAATTTGCTGCTGTTGATCTCTTGGGACCGCTTGTCAGAACATCCAATGGATTTTCGAACGTTCTAGTCGCTGTTGAACTTACTTCAAAATTTGTTTCTTTCACTCCGTTACGTAAAGCCACTGGATGATCTGTATCCAACGCCTTCGTTAAAAATTTCTTACGTGAAGTTGGCCACGTTGCTAAAGTCATTTCAGATAACGGACCGCAATTCAGATCTGCTGTTTGGTCACGCATGCTTCGCAACCATAAAATCAAACCTGTTTTTATTTCATTGTACTCACCACATTGTAACCCCTCCGAACGGATTATGAAAGAAATCAATAAGCTTTGCAGGCTTTATTGTCACAGAAAGCATCAGCATTGGGACAGATATTTACACTTATTTCAAAACGTGCTGAATGAAATGCCTCGTGATTCCACTGCTTTAGCACCTACTCTTGTACTGAAGAATGAAGAACCACCGAACAGAATCAGAGAGCTTGTACCTTTCCCGAATACACGTAAACTTCGACACAAAGACATAATTGATTTGGCTCTTAAAAATATAAAATCTGCAGCAGACAAAAGGAGAAAACTACACGGTAAAGCAAATGCAAAGAAATTGTATATTGGTCAGAAAGTTCTCATTAAAGCTCATTCATTGTCACATAAGAAGAAACACTTGAGTCACAAATTTTTTCTAGTTTACAATGGACCATACAGAATCCGACGTATACCACATGATAATTGCGTTGAAGTTGAAACTCTGCGTACTAGGAAGAGTAAAGGTTTACACCACATTTCACATGTAAAACCATTTATTGGGAGATAATCTGCTTTTTAACTTAGTCTGTGGTATAAACCTTTTCACTTCACATTTCTAGTATGCTTTGTCAGACTTAAGAAACTGTTAACATGCAACAATGTTTGAAGTTAAATATCCAGTCTATAACCTAGGGAACATTTTTAAACAGAAATTACGAATGCATTGTTATAGTGAACAGACGTCACAGTGTTATTGTGTGTGTACATTCTTGCTTGTTAGTTGCACGTTTACGTAACGACTATAAGGCTCACATACTTAGAACATTTACCAGTACTGCTAATGAGATTTTAAGGCAACATTTTGGTTTACTTGAAAATATATTCTGGATTTAAAGTACTTTCAGTGAGATACCAGATGGCACAGTGGTTAGTTTATGTGACAGCTACACGACTTTATCACGACGCTACTAATGAGTGACAATTTACAATGTTGCTTTTGCAGTGTTTCTGTTTTATGTCTGCACAGTTTTCTGTTTTATTCTGGAAAGTAAAACAGGTTTTAGTAGTAACTTTTGTGGTATAGCTACAATGAGACTGCCTTTTCCGTAGCACAACAATACGTTACAGCACAGTACTTTCCTCATCACGGCAATAAGCGTAATAACTAAGACATTTATACTCAAAGCATTTCACTTTTGTGTATTATGAGGTAAGTACATTGACTTCTGCAGAACTTAGCTTTCGGAGGACGATAACTACGACACTTCCACACAGATTATGTTGCAACAAGACGCACATTTAGCGCTACAGTACACGTATTTGAGTGATTAATTTTGTACTTAAAACATTTATTTTTAAAGATTTTTGAATTACAAAGAAAGTTTTCCGTGATACATTTCATTCCATTGCTGTAATCTGTAACACCTGAGGGTATAATTACATTAATCCTCAGGGGGGTACACGCTTACTTTGTGTACCATGTGTGTGGCAACCACAAGGAACCCTAGCTAATATGGTATTTGCTTATACAACTTTACACATCGGTACCATATTTCTCTAACACACAAATTACACAGCTATCTGATCATTTAACTGAGAGATAAACATTTTTTTTCTACATCAGTGACACATGTTTACGCAATACACAGTTGGGTAACTTCACACTTATGAAACTGTATTTTGTCTGAACTTTGTGAACTGTTCATATTTTTTCGGAATCATTGTGATACTATGAGAGCTTTGAATGATATATTTGGTAAGGGAGCATGATTTTAAAGTACTTTTGAGGTAGATGACACTATTGAAATGAGCAGAGAATTTTTTTTAGGTTTTGAAATTATTACAGAAAGCTACAGCGTTTCTGAGATTTGACTGAGGTGTTATGATGTTATTATTACGACGACGATGTGTACTATGCTGTTGAGATATGTTTATGATCAATAAGATGATGCTACCGTATGTGAGGAATAAGAAGTATGTTGGAAACCAAGAATCGTACTTTAAGTGTTATGAAATGTGTGTAAATGCGTGACTGTATCACAATGCTGACGAATATTTTATTTGGACACTTATATTTATAGGGTTTTGTTTCTACACATTTGCAACGCAAATTCTCGACCCGTGAAATTTTGTATATGAGACTGTCACAGTAGCGGAAAATGCTGTCGTAAATATTTCCGTAAGAAAGTTAAATGACCACCTGCACGTAATGCGTCGTGGGCACGCAGCTGTGTCAGACGCCGGGAGAACAAGTCATTAGTGAGTGCCTCATCAGAAGCACAGGTAGAATAAAAGAAAGGGGAGGCCATTGTCCTCGCTATTGACATTTCCTTGTTGAAAGCATACTGTGGAGCTCGTAATTTATGATATTTACTGAAATGCCTAATGAAATGACGGGAAATATTCTTACATCTGCAAACCTGATAATGACAAGTGTCTTTCTACGAGAGTTGAGAGAATTTCTACTAACTTATGAAATGTCACATGACTATTGAATGATATTTATATGCTTTGGTTTGTGTAATTGCTTATTTCATTTGACATCTGTTTTCCAGCTGTGTTGCAGTATTGGTTTCATAAAATAAAATTAAATGCATTTGCTAATGTGAACACTTTCTGTCAACAGATCTATTAAATAATAATTTTGTGATCCACATTCTTCAAAAAAGGAGCACTTGGAAAGGAAAGAACAATAAGATGGGACTAGTAACAGTAACTGCATACATAATATTCTTTTCAAGTACATGGTAATATTTCTTTTACAATAAGTTGTTGTGGTGCACCACTTTAATTACTTAGACATTAAGATGTGATTATACATTTCCCTCATCTGCATTGTTATCTTTAGTGTACTATTTTTTCTGCTTGAGCTATGTCATGTTTAGATATAAGCTGCTGTTTGCCAGGCATAGTGCTACTGAATTTTAATTTGTGTTACTCTGCTAAGCCAGATTTATTTTTTTGTTTGCTGCTCATTGCATTATATTAGTTGTAATTTACGCTGCTTGCTTTGCCTTTTGTATTTTTTATCATTGCTGTTTGTGTTACTTGTTTTGTGCTGCTGCATTGCCTCGTCCCTTAGTTTAGCATCTGAGCTCAGTAGATTTAAGTTAGCTTAAGAGGGGTAGACTATATAAAAAAACTGACTATGGAGAATAGGTAAAGAATGCATAGCGAAGTTATATGAAAAAGATTTGGGCCAAAATGAGTATTGTACAATCAGAAATAATTATTTTGAAAGAAATATGAATAGAATACAGAAAGCAGGTATAGATAGGACTTTTGGATATAATGAAGAACGAAGGGAGATCTCCGAGAAGTAAAGAAAGTTTTGTTTGCAAAATACTGCAGTAAAACAAACCCTGTCCTTTCCTTGTGTTATCCCACTATGTGTTTGTGTACCCTTGCGTATTTGTCTTTTTCCTGTCTTTATGTGTTTAGCTAATAAGATTTATGTTGTAGAATTTTTCAAATACTATGTTATTTTCTTTGTAAAGATGTTTAGACATTACTTGTTCTGTTTTGTTTTAATGCTCATGTGTGAAATTGATGTTTCGAAAGTTATTCTGATCTTTTATGTATGTACTTATAATTCCTGTAACACTGATGTATATGTCTATTTCTATTCTTTTGTAAAGCCTGTGTTACTACAATTGTTATCTATATTGCTATGTTCTTTAATGATGTATTTTGTACCTTTGTAATTGTATTCTCATGTTATAATATTGTAATTGACACCAGTTCATCAAATTAAGTAACTTGTAAGCATTCATTTCACTGCACACATTTTTGTTGGTCATAGTAATGCACAATATGTAAGAAGTTGGGATTGATAGTGTTTGCACGTGTGTTAATAATTCAGCAAGGGACTGGATAACAGCATTGCTGGTTCTAAGGACAATTAAAGAAAAACTTTGTGAGTGCACAAGTGGTGGTTTATGGACTTGCTATATTCTCTGCAAGACTCTTCGATGGTGATTGTGCACCTGCACAGTCGCAACAGATCGCTGCTGGCCGTCTCTACATGGACTACAGTGGGTCTACACCTTTGCTGACTCACCACTACCATTATTTCTACAAGGACTGCAGTGGGTCTGCACCTCTGGTGGCCCACCAAACCCGCAATCTCTACCAGAACTACAGTGGGTCTGCTCTGTGATGACCTACCTACCAATACTCTTCAAAATTTCGACTGACTCTGCTGTGGGTTTGCTCTGTCGTGGCCCATTACCTGTATGCATGTCAAGAGTCAGCACTGTCTTTCCGTTGGAAGGACAACACTACTTCTTCAAGACTGCATGGAAATCCACTACTTCCGTGTGCATTTTCTTCTACTGCTCAGACTTTGAGAAAAACACTACTATTTTACCGTAATGAACGATCAAGACTGTCTTTATGAACTGTGAGAAAATTTGAGCTTTTGACCAACATTGTATCAATAAGTGTGTGCATTTGATTTCTTTGTTATTGTAATTATGAAAAATTTTTTCAAATCTGTATTGGGCACTGCCCAAACCAATTTGTAAAAATTTTTGTGGGGAGCATGGGGGCTATGTAAGTAGGCTGTTTAGGTTTTTTTATTGGTAACGCCACCTCAGTATGAAAATCACTGGCTGTGCTGTGTGCAGTCTGTGGCTGCTTTGCATTGTTGTAATACTCGCCATTGTAGTGTTAGGCAGCTGGCTGTGAACAGCGCGTAGCGTTGCGCAGTTGGAGGTGAGCCGCCAGCAGTGGTGGATGTGGGGAGAGAGATGGCGGAGTTTTGAAATTTGTCATGAACTGCTATATTTATATATGATGATATCAAGGTAAATACATTGTTTGTTCTCTATTAATATCTTTCATTTGCTAACTATCCCTATCAGTAGTTAGTGCCTTCCATAGTTTGAATCTTTTATTTAGCTGGCAGTAGTGGCGCTCGCTGTATTGCAGTAGCTTGAGCAGCGAAGATTTTTGTGAGGTAAGTGATTTGTGAAAGGTATAGGTTAATGTTAGTCAGGGCCATTCTTTTGTAGGGATTATTGAAAGTCAGATTGCGTTATGCTAACAAAATATTGTGTGTCAGTTTAAGCACAGTCACTTGTATAAATTGTTCAAAGGGGAAGTTTCAATCTTATTTCGTAATAAACATAGTAGTACACAGAAGAAGAGGTCTGCATTTGAAGTTTCCTCTCAGGTTTTCTAGCAACGACAGGCTTCTTTTCTAATCTTGGAGACGCTCGGCCTACTTCCAATTTTTCTGACATGTAAAAGACTCAAAGGCGTCCAGTTTTGTACTTTTTAACAGCGTAGTGGCGTATTTAATAACATTTGAGAAAAAATTTAATTCCAAACTATAGCAGAACCGCTAAAGCATCGCCACAGCCATATTTGGCTTCCTTCAACAAAATTCTGGAAATTTGTGGTAAGGTCTTAGGGCACCAAACTGCTGAGGTCATCGGTCCCTAAGCTTACACACTGCTTAATCCAACTAAGGACAACACACGCACCCATGCCCGAGGGAGGACTCGAAACTCCCTTCAACAGAGAAAGGGAATATCTACTATTTTGGGCATCATATTTAACCATGAACCATGGACCTTGCCGTTGGTGGGGAGGCTAGCGTGCCTCAGCGATTCAGATAGCCGTACCGTAGGTGTAGCCACAATGGAGGGGTATCTGTTGAGAGGCCAGACAAACGTGTGGTTCCTAAAGAGGGGCAGCAGCCTATTCAGTAGTTGCAGGGGCAACAGTCTGGATTATTGACTAATTAAGTCTTGTAATACTAACTAAAACGGCCATGCTGTGCTGGTACTGCGAACGGCTGAAACCAAGGGGAAACTACAGCCGTAATTTTTCCCGAGGGCGTGCAGCTTTACTGTGTGGTTAAATGACGATGGCGTCCTCTTGGGTAAAATATGCCGGAGGTAAAATAGTCCCCCATTAGGATCTCCGGGAGAGGACCACTCAGGAGGACGTCGTTATCAGGAGAAAGAAAACTGGCGTTCTACGGATCGGAGCGTGGAATGTCAGATCCCTTAATCGAGCAGGTAGGTTAGAAAATTTAAGAAGGGAAATGGATAGGTTAAAGTTAGATATAGTGGGATTTAGTGAAGTTCGGTGGCAGGAGGGACAAGACTTTTGGTCAGGCGAATACAGGGTTATAAATACAAACAGCGTAGTGAACGCATTATTGTGGCCAAGATAGACACAAAACCCACGCCTACTACAATAGTAAAAGTTTATATGCCAACTAGCTCTGCAGATGACGAAGAAATTGAAGAAATGTGTGATGAAATAAAAGAAATTATTCAGATAGTGAAGGGAGACGAAATTTTAATAGTCATGGGTGACTGGAATTCGGTAGTAGGAAAAGGGAGAGAAGGAAACGTAGTAGGTGAAGATGGATTGGGGGGAAGAAATGAAAGAGGAAGCCGCCTGGTAGAATTTTGCACAGAGCTCAACTTAATCATAGCTAACACTTGGTTCAAGAATCATAAAAGAAGGTTTTATACATGGAAGAAGCCTGCAGATAATGACAGGATTCAGATAGATTATATAATGGTAAGACAGAGGTTTAGGAACCAGGTTTTAAATTGTAAGACATTTACAGGGGCAGATGTGGACTCTGACCACAATCTATTGGTTATGAACTATAGATCAAGACTGAAGAAACTGCAAAAAGGTGGGAATTTAAGGAGATGGGACCGGGATAAACTGAAAAAACCAGAGGTTGTAGAGAGTTTCAGGGAGAGCATAAGGGAGCAATTGACAGGAATGGGGGAAAGAAATACAGTAGAAGAAGAATGGGTAGCTTTGAGGGATGAAATAGTGAATGCAGCAGAGGATCAAGTAGGCAAAAAGACGAGGGCTAGTGGAAATCTTTGGGTAACAGAAGAGATACTGAATTTAATTGATGAAAGGAGAAAATACAAAAATGCAGTAAATGAAGCAGGCAAAAAGGAATACAAACGTCTCAAAAATGAGATCGACAGGAAATGGAAAATGGCTAAGCAGGGATGGCTAGAGGACAAATGTTAGGAGGTAGAGGCTTATCTCACGAGGGGTAAGATAGATACTGCCTACAGGAAAATTAAAGAGACCTTTGGAGAAAAGAGAACCACTTGCATGAATATCAAGAGCTCAGGTGGAAAACCAGTTCTAAGCAGAGAGGGGAAAGCAGAAAGGTGGAAGGAGTATATAGAGGGTCTATACAAGGGCGATATACTTGAGGACAATATTATGGAAATGGAAGAGGATATAGATGAAGATGAAATGGGAGATACGATACTGCGTGAAGAGTTTGACAGAGCGCTGAAAGACCTGAGTCGAAGCAAGGCTACGGGAGTAGACAACATTCCATTAGAACTACTGACAGCCTTGGGAGAGCCAGTCCTGACAAAACTCTACCACCTGGTGAGCAAGATATATGTGACAGGTGAAATACCCTTAGACTTCAAGAAGAATATAATAATTCCAATCCCAAAGAAAGCAGGTGTTGACAGATGCGAAAATGACCGAACTATCAGTTTAATAAGTCACGGCCGCAAAATACTAACGCGAATTCTTTACAGACGAATGGAAAAACTAGTAGAAACCAACCTCGGGGGAGATCAGTTTGGATTCCGTAGAAATATTGGAACACGTGAGGCAGTACCGACCCTACGACTTATCTTAAAAGCTAGATTAATGAAATGCAAACCTACGTTTCTAGCTTTTGAGACTTAGAGAAAGCTTTTGACAATGTTGACTGGAATATTTAAAATTCTGAAGATGGCAGGGGTAAAATACAGGGAGCGAAAGGCTATTTAAAATTTGTACAGAAACCAGATGGCAGTTACAAGAGTCGAGGAACATGAAAGGGAAGCAGTGGTTGGGAATGGAGTGAGACATGGTTGTAGCCTCTCCCCGATGTTATTCAATCTGTATATTGAGCAAGCAGTGAAGGAAACAAAAGAAAAATTTGGAGTAGGTATTAAAATCCATGGAGAAGAAATAAAAACTTTGAGGTTCGCCGATGACATTGTAATTCTGTCAGAGACAGCAAAGGACTTGGAAGATCAGCTGAACGGAATGGATAGTGTCTTGAAAGGAGGATATAAGATGAACATCAACAAAAGCAAATGTAGTCGAATTAAGTCGGGTGATGTTGAGGGTATTAGATTAGGAAATGAGACACTTAAAGTAGTAAATGAGTTTTGCTATTTGGGGAGCAAAATAACTGATGATGGTCGAAGTAGAGAGGATATAAAATGTAGACTGGCAATGGCAAGGAAAGCGTTTCTGAATAAGAGAACTTTGTTAACATGGAGTATAGATTTAAGTGTCAGGAAGTCGTTTCTGAAAGTATTTGTATGGTGTGTAGTCATGTATGGAAGTGAAACATGGACGATAAATACTTTGGACAAGAAGATAATAGAAGCTTTAGAAATGTGGTGCTACAGAAGAATGCTGAAGATTTGATAGGTAGATCACGTAACTAATGAGGAAGTATTGAATAGGATTGGGGAGAAGAGAAGTTTGTGGCACAACTTGACTAGAAGAAGGGATCGGTTGGTAGGACATGTTCTGAGGCATCAAGGGATCACCAGTTTAGAATTGGAGGGCAGCGTGGAGGGTAAAAATCGAAGAGGGAGACCAAGAGATGAATACACTCAGCAGATTCAGAAGGATGTAGGTTGCAGTAGTTACTGGGAGATGAAGAAGTTTGCACAGGATGGAGTAGCATGGAGAGCTGCATCAAACCAGTCTCAGGACTGAAGACCACAACAACAACATTTAACCATGGTAGTTTCAGCACTCGTCTGCATTTAATTAATTTGTTTGATATCCCTTATTTCGTCAGCAATTCACCAGGAAATAATAACCATGTTATTTTCGCATGCAAGATATGGAGCGCAGGGAAAGAAGCGTTTCTGCATTAGCTGAAGAATGATGTCTGCCAACCGATTTCTTCAAGTCTCATCTATGTACCAACATTGGTAATCTTACATTACTAAGTAAGTTATTTGCAAACCGGATTTTTACGCTATGGATAAACCATTCGGGAGAATGGAAGCTCCAAACTCCATCCGGTCATCTTGATTTACTTTTGCCATGGTTTCCCTAACAAGCAACTGCCAGAGTGAATACTATTATATGTTCACGGACGACTGTCTGACATATACTTGTCAGACTAGTATTTTTGAAATATGAATTCCTGTATATATGATTTTTGAACTTGTAATACCATGATAAGTTCGATATTCTTGTGAAAGTGATCCACGGATGAATGAAACTGCTAATTTGACTATAGCTTTATGCAGATCTGGCTGGTCTGTGATGCGTCGTGGGCAGAGAGAGACGGAGAATATTCTTAATTTGCAACGTTACCATTGTGCGCTGTGTGTCTGTCCCATGTCCACTGTACCAGCCTTCGACTACCATGGTAACTGGCAAAGCCGTAGTAATCACCACAATGGTTCACCGTTTCTGACAGAGACTCTCCCTATATGTATGTATATCATCTGAAAACTATCGCTGTTGTTTCTTGTCGCTACACTTGTGTTTGTTTTACGCCATCCACAATGAACACTGCAACGAGCAAGCACTACAACCATAGCTAAACTGCCATGAAAATCACTGCAAAATGTTCTACTTGCGTCCTGAAGCGCACGCTACAAACAAAAGCTAGGGCGTGACGATATAGGCTGGAGCGTCATGTGGTATACTCAGAGCGAGTTTAAGGCCCAAGCCGCAACTTAGGGCTCCAGGTTCACAGGCAGGGCTGCTACATGGTACGTATCACAATCAGAAATGAAGTAGTGATTAGGGCGCCCAAGTGAAACATTTATAGTGGGAACTGGGGCACATTTACGTGGTTTTCCTTTCTAAATTTAACAAAAAAGAATTGGTTAGATTTATCATGCTTAAAAATTGTTTAGTCTCGTAACATGCTTATTAAGGTACAAGTTGGTATATACAGGGTGAGTCACCTAACGTTACCTCTGGATATATTTCGTAAACCACATCAAATACTGTCGAACCGATTCCACAGACCGAACGTGAGGAGAGGGGCTAGTGTAATTGTTTAATACAAACCATACAAAAATGCACGGAAGTATGTTTTTTAACACAAACCCACGTTTTTTTTAGTGGAACCACGTTAGATTTGTTAGCACATCTGAACATATAAACAAATACGTAGTCAGTGCCCTTTGTTGCATTGTAAAATGTTAAATACAACCGGAGATATTGTAAACTAAAGTTGACGCTTGAAACCTCCGACGTTCAGTTGCGTGTTGTAACAAACACGGGCCACGGTCGGCGAGCAGCATCTGCAGGGACATGTTTACGGTGACGACCGTGTTTACGAGTGTGGCTGTAGTGCACTGTTGTGGTTTGGTCTAGCTGTCGCAGTGTCCGAATGTAGCGCTTGCTGCTATTCAAAAAATGGTTCAAATGGCTCTGAGCACTATGGGACTAAACCTCTGAGGTCATCAGTCCCCTAGAACTTAGAACTACTTAAACCTAACTAACCTAAGGACATCACACACATCCATGCCCGAGGCAGGATTCGAACCGGCGACCGTAGCGGTCATGCGGTTCCAGACTGTAGCGCCTTTAACCGCTCGGCCACTCCGGCCGGCTGCTTGCTGCTATTGTTATTCTGCATTCGTCTCCGCACATAGATCAACTGTAGTACACCGTGTTACCAGACGTCTGTGATAGTGTAGTGTTGTAGGAACTGTGACCATGATGTATTCGAACTCTGAAAAGGCGGAGATGATACTCATCTATGGCGAGTGTAGACGAAATGCAGCTGAAGCCTGCAGGGTGTATGCAGAACGGTACCCGGACAGAGATCATCCAAAGTGCCGCACATTGCAAAACATCTACCGCCAACTGTATGCAACCGGTATGGTCGTAGCACGCAAACGGGTCCGTAACAGGCCCGTCACAGGAGAAGCGGGTGCAGTTGGTGTGTTAGCTTCTGTTGCCATGAACCCACACATGAGTACACGGGACTTTGCGAGAGCCGGTGGACTGAGTCAAAGTACTGTCATGAGCATACTGCATCGTCATCGCTTTCACCCGTTTGTGTCGCTACATCAGCAATTACATGGTGATGACTTTAATCATCTACTGCAATTCTGTCAATGGGCATTAACAGAGAATGCGTTGCAGTTCTACCTGTTTACCGATGAAGCGGGTTTCACAAACCACGGGGCAGTGAATCTACGGAACATGCATTACTGGTCCGTGGACAATCCTCGCTGGCTCGGACAGGTAGAGCGACAGCGACCGTGGACTGTAAATGTATGGTGCAGAATCATTGGCGACCACCTCATTGGTCCTCACTTCATTGCAGGGGCCCAAACAGCTGAAACATACATCGCGTTTCTACAGAATGATCTGCCAACGTTGCTCGAAAATGTCCCACTGGAAACGTGTCGACGTCTGTGGTATCAGCATGATGGTGCACCTGCACATTCCCCAATTGACACTAGGCTGACCCTTGACAGGATGTTCAACGGGCGTTTCATAGGACGTGGAGGACGCATAAATTGGCCAGCCCGTTCCCCTGATCTTACGCCTCTGGACTTCTTTCTGTGGGGTACGTTAAAGGAGAATGTGTACCGTGATGTGTCTACAACCCCAGAGGATATGAAACAACGTATTTCGTCTTAGCTTCCCTCCACTTCCTATTTATTTCATTCCTCAGCTACTTGTATTTCTGTGTTCCTGAGTTTCCCGGACTATGTTTGTACTTCCTCCTTTCATCGATCAAACGTAGTGTCTCTTCTATTACCCATGGTTTCATCGCTGTTACCTTCTTTGCACCTACATTTTTCTTTCCGACTTCCGTGATTGCCCTTTTCAGAGATGTCCATTCCTCTTCAACTGTACTGCCTACTGAGCTATTCCTTATTTCTGTATCTATAGTTTTAGAGAACTTCAAGCTTATGTCATCATTCCTTAGTACTTCTGTATCCCGCGTCTTTGCGTATCGATTCTTCCTGACTAATGTCTTAAACTTCAGCCTACTCTTCATCACTACTGTATTATGATCTGCTGGGTACGCCGTACAATCCAGTATCTGATTTCGCAATCTCTGTCTGACCATGATGTAATCTAATTTAAATCTTCCCGTATCACCTGGCCTTTTCCAAGTATAACTCCTCCCCTTGTGATTCCTGAACAGAGAGAGTATTAGCTATTACTAGCTGAAACTTGTTGCAGAACTCAATTAGTCTTTCTGCTCTCTCATTCCTTGTCCCAAGCCCGTCTCCTCTAACCTTTTCTTCTACTCCTTCCTCTACAACTGCATTCCAGTTGATATTAATAGATAAATGTATAACTTTGCCATAAACGAAGATACACGATCTTACGCGAACTATACCGATTATCTATTCAAGTTACAGGATGCGTTTCGATTTAGTCATGTGCTAGACCATGCTCTCGTACCATTAATAGTTAGCTTATAAACAGTGCTAGGAATTTCATTTCACGGTGTTTCTTAATGAATGCACCATAATGGCATCCAGTGAAAAAATTATTTGCACACAAACATATTTCTTCTCGCTTCATTACGTAAAACAGAGGTACTGCACTTTCAGAGTCCGAGGACGCTACTACGGCTACGAGAGCATCTCCACATAACAAATCCTACGTTGTGGCTCACTAAGTTCAGTTCAAGGACGGACTGGCTTAATTATCACAAAACTGACATGGGAAAGCGTGGCCAGTTGTGCTGTACGCCCCCTTACACCACATATTGAGAGGTGGCATGAGTCTCCTCTCGTATTTCTGTCTTACTGAGAGTAATTCGATTTTCCTCTCTAATTGCATGTCGAGAAAAGCAGATATTCCTTCACACATGGGCTTCCCACACAGTGTCTCTGGTCACCCAGGTCGTCCGGTGACAGGCGGGTTCTACTTATCTTGAAAGTGTTAAGCCGACGGGTGTGAGGGAGTCAAGTGGATGCTTTCCAGACGCCGACATTGTCATAAGAGCGGAGGCGACACGCCCACAGGGGCCTGACGGAGCGGCTGGGCTAGAGATTCCGTTACTTAGTGAAAACACTTTCTGCCGAGCTACTAGCGAGGCGTGGTAATGACTTCTGTTCCCAGGCAGTCTTGGCTGGCAAATTCCCGCGTGTTCTGCAAGATCATAACTGTGATTGGCTTGCTCACCGTGACGTAGCAAAATCGGCGCAGAAATTGGCGCCAAGTATTTCCATTGGTGGAATAGTAGTGTGTCGGCAATAGAGTGGAATTTTCCGCCGGTTTTCGAGTTGCTGATTGGCACGATTTAACCACGGCCACTGTCGTGGGGGCGGCATTCCTCTGTGTTCGGCTTGTACGGGTGCTCTTGAGAGGGTCGGCTGTCGCCTTTTGGTCGGAGTAGGTTACAAGACTAAGCTCTCGCTGCTCTGGACAGCCTGCCTTCCATTAGCTGTCTAATATACTTTCATTTAATTGTAGCTGTTTGACGAAGTTGCTGAAGTTTCAACTTCAACGTAACTTTCCGAGTACAGTTGGCAATTGAGCGTTCTGCTTACAAGTGGCCTATGTTGTCCGTATTAAGCAGTTTTGGGTAAAGTTGACTGTATCAGAGTTACTGTGTGCCTGTACCGTCAGTGATTGTTTGGCGAGCCTTCTTCGTCTCCCTCAGAGGCGCATTTGTATTGATAGGAAGTCTTTAGTCTGGAACAACCAGACCATGAGAATTTGTTTCGGGCTATACTCGCGACATTATCATCACCTCGACTGGACGTCGGAGCAACGAGCCATCGCTTCCAGTACGCCAGAGCATGTCCTTACAGTTAAGAAGACAGCTTGGTAATGTATATCCGCAGCACTGGAGATTAGGGAATTTTGCTCTGTGATAATCAGAGCTCAGCAGAGCGCGCCTGTTCCCATCTTTTCTTGTGTGGTTCTGTCTTGGGTGTTCATTGTCTGAGTTCTCACTACTGTAACAGCAATTAATGTTGGGTTGGCTGGGTGTTTCTCTTAAGATTTGAGTTACAAGGAATTGGCTCCACATACCACTTGGTCATAACGTCACAAGCTAGTTTAAGGACAACTTAACCTTTACGGCATTTATTCGTGTATCCAATTTGACGTATTGTAAATGTTTCATGTGTTGTGTTTATTATTTTGAGTTTAGTCATAATAAATCTAATTGTTATTTTGGACAGAACTTTCATTCTGTAGATCGGCGGAACAACCCTTTCATTTCTCACTGCGTTAATGAAACTTATTTATGAAATTAATTTCTATTAAATTAAACTATTGCAGGTGCTGAACTCTTTTCTACTCCACTTTCAGGGTCGATTACAGTCATTCGCGTTTCTTATTAATCCACATGCAACAGCAAAAGTGGGAGTTAGAAAAGGGGGGTCTTAGAGCATCATTTCCATATGAAGATTCTAGAATAATTTAGTCTTAAATACACTGCTAGCCCCGGCACCTCGCAATATAACAAGTACGAAGAACTTCTACGCCCCCTTATACCACCATCTATGGACTCACCAGCTAAACAGACATTTCTGGAGGCTTAGTACGAGTCGGGGATTCTTGCGTGATATCATTGAAAATAAAATCTCTCTCTCTCCCCCAAAACGTCGCCACAATCTCAGAATGAATTTGTATGACATCTGATAATCTTTTACCGTCGCATCATTTTCAAAAATGTGTCCATCAGCTTTTTATGACAGTGCAACGTTTGCAATAAAGCGTAACCGGAATTAAAGCGTGTTCGATGCGTAGGTGTGATGGAATAAAGAGCTTCCGCCTGCGGCTCCATCACGGTAGCGTATTATTCACTGTTCGGCTACGAGCACGGCGTCCAATCTGCGGTGGGAACGAGCGTCGGAAATCCAGCCGGGAGCCGGCAGCTGGCTACACGTGTCGCGGCAGTCCAGGGAAGGGGACGGCAGGCAACCCGCCGGACGCCGCCGCCTCGGGTCTGGCTCAGGCGCCCCGCCGGCGACGGAATTAATCGGATTGGCGCTTATCTGTGATCTGTTTCCGATGTAGTCTATTAGCATAATACCGGCGGCCTGAGTGGGGGCGAAGGACTGTGCATAGCATAGCAGGTGGCGGAGGCTGCGTCAACAGACCGAGGGCGTCAGATGCCGCTGCTGCCGCTGCCACTGTTGTCTTCCCTTCTGCTTATACTCAACTTCTTTCACACTTGTTTTAAACGTTGCTTTTAAAAGTACTTATTAGTAGAAATGAGATCTGAATGGCAGGTATTCCCGGAACTTCGTCTTCCAGCAGAAAATCAGAATTCGAAATTCAAAGTTGTTGCTGCTTGCTTTCCTTCTGTTTACCCTTACTTTCTTTCTCGCTCCCTCTAATACTTCATAGTTTTAAATTTACTCTTAGAAGAGGGGAAGTACTGTAGGTTTTCTTGTGTTGTATAAACGATTTAGGAGACGATCTGAGCAGCCTCTTAGAGTGTTGGCTTTCATTTACCGGCTAACAAATTCGTCATAAATATTGTGTACGATTTCAGACACAATGCTAAGGAGAGGTGAGCTATATTCTGGTGTGTCAGCCCACCAGAACCAGAAATGACTATCGAACAAGGTAACACAGCAAACAGAATATTTTCTTGTGTTTCTCCAAGTGTATGAAGACTCGTTACAAATACTGCAGCAAAAAATAGAGTCCAGCAGTCAGTGTACAATAGTAAGAGGCTCGCTGTACGAAGCACGGATGGTGGTCATAGCAAAGAGACTCCAAGTGCAAGTAGGATGTCCGGCTACCGCCAGCCGTCCTATAACACGGTGGCAGAGAGCGCTCGTGGTACAGAGATACTGGAGGCATGGCTGAGTGGGCGTGCACCATTGGGTCCGCCGGATCCCACACTACCGCTGTCGTAATCTGACGGAAACTTGCAATTGCGTTACCAACTGGGAGATGCCAGTAGGGTGTTATCGATTCGTGATACCAGAAGACGACCAATACGAATTAGAAAATGAAAGATATCTGCATGGTGTAAAAAGTGGCAATGTAGCCCAAACTATGAATAGTATGAGATCTAGTCCATTAAATTTCGGGCATGCAGCCGTGCAAACAAAACTTCCTCCACTGATATTCCAGCCGCGTACCGTCCCTCTGAGGATGGCTGGACGATATACGGCCGAAATATCAGTGGAGGAAGTTTTATTTGCGCGGTTGCATGTCCGAAATTTAATGGACTGTTCATCACGCCGCGAGAAGTTGAAAATGCACAGTATGGGATCATCACATGGGCATTAAAAATCCGTTAAATTTCGGCTACACGATAAGTACTAGAAATTTATAGGTCGTTGATTTAACTGCACATCTAGGAATTACAATTACGAACAATATTAATCTGAACCGTCACATAGAATGAGTATGGGGAAGGCGAACAAAACATAGCACTACGCTCTCGTCCTCTACTGGAATAGTGTTGAGGAGTATATTATGCTTATCAGATAGGATTGATGGAGGGCATCGAAAAATTTCTACGAGGGCAATTCGTTTTGTATCATCCAGAAATAAGGAAGAGTGTATCATGGATATCACAAGTAAGTTGAAGTCGCCATCATAAAAAAGGCGATTTCCATTGGGGCGAGAGGTTTTCACGAAATTTCAGTCACGAATTTTTTCCTGTGAAAGCGAAAATATTTTGTTGACTTCTACATACATTCGGAGAAAAGACCGTGGTGATGAAATAAGAGAAATTATAGTTCGTACGGACAGATTTTCTCTTGCTATTCGAGAGTGGAATGGTGGAAAAATAGTTTCGAAGTAGTTTTACGAATCTCTTTGTATGAATTGTAGAGCAGTCGCTAGACGTAGATCTAGAAGCAAGAGTAGTGAATCATGCAATGCCAGAACGTTATCCGCTGGTAGGAAACGAAAATGGAAATTTGGATGTTGATGACGTTGTAATGTTGTGTGAGCCTCACTGCCCCTTTTTTTTAAAACTAATTTGTGTCTGATTTTATTCTGAGAAGCTCAGTAATGCATGTAAATACCGTAAATATAAATTTGATTCAAAAAGTACTTGAAGTGAAGTGAAGCGCAGCTGGACAGCAACAAACTCTTTAGCGCGCAATCCCCGCAGCGATAGTAGTTGTGTATCTTTGAGTATGAACTCTAAAAAAAAAAAGACAATTGATTTATAAAAAAAGAGGACTGTTAATCTGAATCTTATGGAAAGAGGACGTGTTGCTAGGCCGTCGCTCACAACGTATTGTTACATTTAATGAAAATTGATATTATAGTGATAAAACCGAGTAAGGTACGTGTAAAGTTGCCAAACATTTATGTATACAAATTTTCTGGTATAGAAATATCTTGTTTTTGGAAACGGAGGTGAACTTCATTGCCGTCGCCGTCTATCAATCGACAGAATTGTAAGTGTACGAAGTTCACTAAAATACAGGAAAAGAAATGATTTTCTATAGTTTTCATTCAATAAGTAACAACCTCTCATAATTTACTAATTACAGTAACTGGATTATGTTCTTGTACAATAGTATGGTGCTGAACTCCACTGACCAATTTTGATGTAGCAGGACGTGTACTTTGGAGGACGTTTGTGTGCCAAGCAATCTCCTTTTCTCACGAAAAGCAGATTGCTGTTTGATCTTATTTACTTAATCAATGGTCCCTTAGGTGTGAAAAGCTACGAAAACTTGGGCTTAAAGCTATCCGCAATACGGCCAAGTAACTAATAGAGTTGTATTTTAAACCTTAAAGAACAATAACTTCCTCCAAATTGTAATACGTCACCAACTGGTGCAGAAGCTGATCATTCAAGGAGGCAGCAACCAAAATTCAGGTACCAGTTACGACTTAAAGTAAAAATCTCAATCAAAAATCAATCTCTCTCTCTCTCCAGATACATATATAAGTATTCATATTATTAAGATAAAAGTCATTTTATAACGTATACCTAATCCTCCATTCTCCTTACAACTACCTTATTTTACACTCGTTCTAACGCTTCATAATTTTAAACTTCTTCTTAGCAAATCGAGATTGTTGTGGGAGGTGATACCAGAACGTCAATCGCTGATATGAAATGAAACTGCAGTGCTGGAAACCAGTTTCAGTCTCACCTTCTGTTTGCATTGTCTCGAACACTTCATAGGTTTCAACTTGTACTTAGCAGAACGAACATTAATGTAAGAAGTAATTCCAGAATTTCATCTGTTTGCAGGAAACGAAACTGCTATATTTCAAGTTTTTGCTATTATCTTTCCTTCCGCTTACACTTACCATATTTCGCAGTCGTTGTGATGCCGTTTAGGTTTATAGTTATTCTTCGGGAAAACAAGCGTAGTGTAGTAGATACTCCCATATATTTACACCCCGGGAAGACATGGATCAAAGCGGCTAGCAAGATGCAGTATTTCGAGAATTGCGAATCTCATTTCATTCCATAGCACACCAAGGCTTACAATGGATGTACGGCGAAACGGGTTATCAATTTTCGTACGATATCCATAAATCACAGCTGTTATCAGCCAGTCCATACATTACATGAGTATAACAATTTGTAGCTACACCAAACGGAATAAGCACATAAGCTCCGTCGTAGGTAAGCCAGGTGACAGAATGCAGTTCATTGGTAGAATACTGGGATCATAGTATCAGTGTACAAACTAGATTGCTTACAAAACACTCGTGCGACGAATGTTAAAATATTTTTCAAGTCTGTGGGACCTATACGAAGTAGGGCTACCAGAGGTACTGAAAGCAGACGAAGAAATTCAGCACAGTGATCACAGATTTGTATGAACCAAGGGAAAGCGTTCTGAAAAACTTAAACTTGCAGACTCCTGAACATAGATTTACTACCGAAAGAGGTGAGCCAGTGATTATGGTTTAGGAAAATTTGGAAATTTATGATAAGGTCTTATGGGACCAAATTGCTAAGGTCATCGGTTCCTAAGCTTACACACTACTTAATCTAACTTAAACTAACTTACGCTAAGGACAACACATACACCCATTCCCGAGGGAGGACTCGAACATCCGACGGGCGAGCCGCACGGACCGTGATAAGAAGCCCTAGACCGCACGGCTACACCGCGCGGCTATGGTTTAAGAGGATCAGGAATGTTATGGATTTTGTTGGTTTCCCTAAATTAATTAAGGAGAATATAGTATTGGTAGCTTTTGCTCATCGACGGACGGTATCCTGAGCTTCCTTCCTTTGTTCCCTCGATATCACCAGACTGTGGGACACTGAGATGCGTAGGTCCCAAACACCTCGAAAGCGTTTCAGATCCCTTATTAGAACTCATGACAGCCTTGGGAGAGCCAGGCCTAACAAAACTCTACCGTCTAGTGAGCAAGATGTATGAGACAGGCGAAATACTCTCAGACTTCAAGAAGAATATAATAATTCCAGTCCCAAAGAAAGCAGGTGTTGACACATGTAAAAATTACCGAACTAACAGTTTAACAAGCCATGGCTTCAAAATACTAACACGAATTCTTTACAGACGAATGGAAAAACTGGTAGAAGCCGACCTCGGGGAAGATCAGTTTGGATTTCGTAGAAATGTTGGAACACGTGAGGTAATACTGACCCTACTACTTATCTTAGAAAATAGATTAAGGAAAGGCAAACCTACGTTCCTAGCATTTGTAGACTTAGAGAAAGCTTTTGACAATGTTGACTGGAATACTCTCTTTCAAATTCTGAAGGTGGCAGGGGTAAAATGCAAGGAGCGAAAGGCTATTTACAATTTGTGCAGAAACCAGAGGGCAGTTATAAGAGTCGAGGGGCATGAAAGGGAAGCAGTGGTTGGGAAGGGACTGAGACAGGTTTGTAGCCTATCCCCAATGTTATTCAATCTGTATATAGAGCAAGCAGTAATGGAAACAAAAGAAAAATTGGAGTAGGAATTAAAATCCATGGAGAAGAAATAAAAACATTGAGGTTCGCCGATGACATTGTAATTCTGTTAGATACAGCAAAGGACATGGAAGAGCAGCTGAACGGAATGGACAGTGTCTTGAAAGGAGGATATAAGATGAACATCAACAAAAGCAAAACAGTGATAATGGAATGTAATTGAATTAAATCAGGTGATGCTGAGGGAATTAGATTAGGAAACGAGGCACTTAAAAGTAGTAAATGAGTTTTGCTATTTGGGGAGCAAAACAACTGTTGATGGTCGAAGTAGTGAGGTTATAAAATGTTGACTGGCAATGGCAAGGAAAGCGTTTCTGAAGAAGAGAAATTTGTTAACATCGAGTATAGATTTAAGTGTTATGAAGTCGTTCCTGAAAGTATTTGTATGGAGTGTAGCCATGTATGGAAGTGAAACGTGGGCTATAAATAGTTTGGACAAGAAGAGAGTAGAAGCTTTCGAAATGTGGTGCTACAGATGAATGCTGAAGATTAGGTGGTTGATCACATAACTAATGAGGACGTATTGAACAGAAATGGAGAGAAGATAAATTAGTGGCTCAACTTGACTAGAAGAAGGGATCGGTTGGTAGGGCATATTCTGAGGCATCAAGGGATCACTAACTGGAGGGCAGCGTGGAGTGTAAAAATCGTAGAGGGAGACTATGAGATTCAGGAGGATGTAGGTTGCAGTTGGTACTGGGAGATGAAGAAGCTTGCACAGGATAGAGTAGCATGGAGAGCTGCATCAAACCCATTCCCTGGACTGAAGACCAAAACAACAGCAGGGGCTATATTTGCACGTAGCTCTTATTTGGAATTCATAAATCGTACAAGGGCGTGCTGAAAAGTAGTGCCGCTGAATTGCTTACGTGAAAACTCTTAAGGGCTTCTTTGAACAAAACAAACTTTATTAACGTTTACTCTTCATGTCCATGTGTTTATTTCTTAACATAGTCATCCTGCCGCTGAACACATTTCTCCTATGGAGAAACCAGTTTGTTGATACCGTCACTGTAGAGTGATCGGCTGTTGGTGGAGCCGCAACCTCACTTCTGCCTGCACCGCTGCATCACTATCAAAGTGAGGTCCTCGAAGGTATTCTTAAGTTCTGGAAACAAAGGAAAATCGAATGGACCAAATCAGGACAGTATGGAAAATGATCGGTGACAGTGCAGCTAAAGCGTCTGTTTGTTGCAATGTCGCAGCGTTCATGTGCAGTCTGACGATGTCATGCTGAAGGAGAAGGCGCTCCATGTGTAGACGAACCCTTCGAATTCGAATCTCGGTTACAGCACGTTGTTTCTCACGCATATGCAGAGTTACGTTACACACCACCATGCTACACGCTCTGTTTCGTAGCCCTCTAGCGATAGCATGCTCCAAACACGTAGACATGAAGAATTAAGATATATAATGCTAATACAGTTTGCTTTATATATAATGCTAATACAGTTTGCTTTATTGAAATAGTTTTAAGAGTTTTTACATTAAAAATTCGGTGACATTACTTTTCAGCGCGCTCTCGTAATTTCATTACCAACAAACAATAAAGCTGAAGCCATGTCACTTTTGAGTGAACGTCAGATAAAAGGTTTTCGTGTATCGCACTGAAGATGAATGACGAGGAGAACACAGAACCGCTTAGTCACCTGACTGATGGATTATGGCCAAGAGGCAGCTGTGTTAAGCGGAAGGTGTAATAAACACAGACATTGTGAAAATCATTAACATTTTATTTCTTCGCGAATCTCATCTTTCTCATGAAACTGAAAATGTACTGTTCATTTACTGCTATATGATCAGTTGCAGAAGAAGTAACGCCCAGTAACGTAAATGTAGTCCTGAAATATTAATTTGCAGCTCCATATCACGTTGGAAGTAAACAGAAAAATAAAATATTACTACTATAGATTTGGTAATCTAGCGAAAATATCTCTAAGTTATAAGCCACATTCACGGATACAGATTTTTTTTCAGGTGACAGAAGCAAGATCATTTGTGTAGTTAGCTATGGAATAAAAGATATGAAGCCAATATCACTGTTTTACACAGTGAAAAGCAGTAAACGGATGACAGATGACGAAACGATCAGAACGGCATACTACAGAGAATAAGGTGCACCTAAGAATACGCAGGTCTTCTCGTATTATGTTTAAAGAACTTAGCGCTGACAAGAAAATAAAATATTAAAATCCAACAACCAATTATCCCTTTTCTGAAGTTAGAGCTTACAATACAGTTTAGTCTCTAAACCAAGAAGGAAGAACAGGTGAGCGCGAAAGGGGGCTGGATAGCTTACATAAGATTTAAAAATGCATTGACTATTTCTCGGCTACAGTTCTTCTCTTCTGCCACAGTAAATCACTAGAATAAAAGCTGCCTGAAGTTTTACATCTTCTATAGTTCGACCATCACAGAGACTCACGTAAGGATGACACAGATACACGTAACTCTAGTGTTACAAAGCAACTGAAAGAGCTGAAAATAAACAAGTCTCCACGTCCTGATGGAATCCCTATTTGGTTTTTACACGAGTCTCTCTCCCCCAGTGCAAAGTACCAAGTAACTGAAAAAAGCGTGAATGAATCCTGCTTATAAGTAGGGTAAAAGGACGGACCCGCAAAATTACAAATTTTGTTAACATCGATTAACAATAGAAGAAGTGCGACATATAGGTTACGGAAAGTGTTGACATTATGTTAATGTGCTGTTACCTAAAACCCGAGCATATGTAATAGCTTCTGAGATACGCGATTAACTGGATGGCATGTTAATTACGTTATCCTGGACGATAAGTGTTCGTCAGAGACAAGGATATGGACAGAAGTGCCACAGGCGAGTGTGCTAGGACGCTCTTGTTTCTATATATATATATATATATATATATATATATATATATATATATATATATATATATATATATATATAAACGATCTACACAACAACCCATGACTCCTTGCTGGTGATGTAGTAGCGCCCGGGAAAATGTCGTCGTTATGTATTTCTAGGAGGATTTAGGAAGACTTACAGAGAATTTCCATTTGACTTAATGGATGGCAGCTTACTCTAAATGTAGAAAAATGTAAGTTAACGCAGATGAGTAGGATAAAAATACTGCAATGTTTGAATACAGACATAACAATAAGCAATAGATCAGTAATCAGTACATTTGAAGAGGAATGGATATAAGAGGAAAGGCACAGAAACTGGGAAGAAAAACGTAGGTACAAAGAAGGTAACGCCGAAGAAACCATGCGTAACAGAAAGAATACTTCAGCTGATCGATGAAAGAAGGAAGTACAAAAATGTTCAGGGAAATTCAGGACTACAAAATTACCAGTCGCCCAGGAATGAAATAAATGGGAAGTACGGGGAAGCTAAGATGGAATGGTTGCACGAAAAATGTGAAGAAATCGATAAAGAAATTATTGTCGGAAGAACTGACTCAACGTACAAAAAAGTCAAAACAACATTTCGTGAAATTAAAAGCAAGAATGATAACATTAAGAGTGCAGCGGGAATTTCACTGTTACATGCAGAGGAGAGAACGGATAGGTGGAAAGAGTACATTGATGGCCTCTACATGAGGGAAGGTTTGTCTGATGTGATAGAGGAAGAATCAGAAGTCGACTTAGAAAAGATAGGGAATCTAGTATTAGAATCAGAATTTAAAAGCGCTTTGGAGGACTTAAGATCAAATGAGGCAAAAGGGATAATAACATTCCATCAGAATTTCTAAAATCATTGGGAGAATTTGCAACAAAACGATTATTCACGTTGGTGTGTGGTATGCATGAAACTGTCGACATACAATCTGACTCTCTGAAAAAAATAATCGACACAGTTCCGAAGACTGCAAGAGCTGACAAGTCAGAGAATTATCACACAACCAGCTTAACAGTTCATGTGTCCAAGTTTCTAACAAGAATAATATAGAGAAGGATGGAAAAGAAAATTGAGGATGTGTTATATGCCGATCAGTTTGGCTTTAGGAAAGGAAAAGGCACCAGAGAGGCAATGCTGATGTTGCAGTTGATAATGAAATCAAGACTAAAGAAAAATCAAGACACGTTCGTAGGATCTGTCGACCTGGAAAAAGCGTTCGACAATGTGTAAGGTGTCAGGCAAATCCAACACTTTCCATGAAAACCCTGACATGATAAGCAAATCCAGTAGTATGTCACATAGCTCCGAATAAATCGTGACATTAAATTAACCAAAGTAATATGAGTAACGAGTGAGCAAATGGAATACCACAAACTAATACAAGAATGCCTAAATGCATGTCATACCTTCCCACTGTGAGACAGACGCAGTTCCGAGGGGAGAATCGAGAACAGAAGCCGAGAGCAGAACCGTGTTAAGCTAGAAGGCCCTATGATAAGGGACGGACACCCACGTAGCCAGCTAACCACCAGGACCACCCCCCAGCCCATGTTAAAAGCTAGAGCCCTCCAGAAGAACAGTATAGATCTTACGATAACACTAAAAGGGCCACACCAGCCGCAAGTTTTAGCGTGAGACTTTTTCGCGTCTCTGTTACGTTGCAAACGTTAAAAACATTGCCCCACCACGAAAAGTATAACGTTTCTCATTGGATAGACAGAATTATTGTAGGCGGAGCTTAAGGTTAACATTGAGAACGTGATTGGTCAGATGAAAACACAGCCAGATAGTTTTTTTTTAAACCAACTTCGGTAAATTGTAGTAAGGAGAAGTTAGGAGAGCGTTGCTTCCGAGACGGCGAGCTGTTGTTCCCTCTGTAATAGTTGTAGCTGTTCCTGGGTGAATTATAGTCATTGCCATATTCTCTTCTAAATCCATAACCGGTTCTTTGTTGAAATCTATTATCGTTTCTTGGTGCGAAGTTATCACGTGGTTCGTAATTATTGTTTCTTCGTACTGTGTCTTGTGGATTCCACTGCTTTTTGCTTTCGTTTTCATGTGCGCTTCGTCTTTTTCTTGCGTCATCTTCCGAAAATATGAATTCTAGTTCCCTTAGAATACCTTTAAACGCTTCGACTTCATTGCCTCCGCGACCTACTAATGATTGCTGGTATTTCAATGGTAACTTCATCGCTCATAATTTAATCAACTCTCCGTCACTTTATGGTACATCTAAGCATTGACTTTTTTTGCCATAAATTCGAAAAATTTCACGGGACTCTTCGCTCCTGAATTTTCAAAATATGGGTTCTGTAATAATTCGTACTTCACTTCGTTCTGTGCTTCTCTGGACCAATATCGTGAGAGAAACTTCTCTCTGAAATCAACGCCCAGACTCAGCGGAGCGAGCATAAAACGGCCCGACGAGAAGACAGCTTGGGCAAGCCAACACTGACAAAAAATATGTGTAAAAGTCACACTACTGCTATTAAACAGCTCGCTGATGCGCGAAACTGAAGAAAACTTCCACAAAGTAAGAATGACACGGCCAAACGATTTATCAAACTGTTACTAAGAGGAGAACTTCAAAGCGACTAGTTATCAATAAATATTTCCATATCCTGCCCAAGGAAGAACCAAGAAGCAAGTAAGAAGCAGAGAAAAAGCAGGAAGAACAGAAGTTGAAGATTCGCAAGATTGACACCAAGAAAGAAGATGGGTGAAGAATAGACGACACACCTTCCCAAATCCCTATCCTACTGTAAACTAGTCGTCTGCGAAGTATTACAACGAAAAACGACCGCTTTCAGCGACACATAACGATGACTTTCATGCATACAAAGCCAGTAAACCACGAGATTCTGCACTCACAGCTCCATTACATTATGGGACACACACTTGCAAAGCCAACAAGGAATGACGAACGAAGCTGTACATCAAATACTTGCCCACATCCATCTCGCTCAAGTCCATCACCTTCGTGCAGAAGCATTCGCCAACCTCATGCTTAAACATTCATAGGATTGTGTGAATGTGTGAAATCAAATTATGTGATGTAGGAATTGTGCAAAAGAAACGTGTGAAAAACTAAATAAATTAAGCTCACCAGACAGCTAATAAACTACAAAATAACTGTCATTGACTATGGACTTAAGAAAAAATAGACTACCGATAAAAATAAGTCATTAATTCTGAAATGGACACTATATAAAGAACAAAAGTGAGGCGTAATAAACACTAAAACTATATGCCACTTATTTTCTCCTCATAAAAATAAAAGAATAACTATATTTTACGTATTTTCTCCTTATAAAAACAAAGAATAAAAAATTATCTTGTTGGATGTTTTCCCTTTTTTTTAACATTTGTACCATTTGATTGGATAATATCTCGCCGGCCGGAGTGGCCGAGCGGTTAAAGGCGCTACAGTCTGGAACCGCACGACCGCTACGATGGCAGGTTCGAATCCTGCCTCGGGCATGGATGTGTGTGATGTCCTTAGATTAGTTAGGTTTAAGTAGTTCTAAGTTCTAGGGGACTTATGACCACAGCAGTTGAGTCCCATAGTGCTCAGAGCCATTTGAACCATTTGATAATATCTCAATACATGTGTATGTATATTTCTTTGTCAAAGCAATTCTTGGAAATAATTCTTATTTTTTAGTGTAACAATGTTGAAATGAGTGTCTAGAAACAAAAACATTTTTACTTGTCGATATTTAGAAAATGTGTTAGGAATAGATTTTATTTAATTACTACATTTATAAAAAAAAATATTTCTAAGAAAATCGATGTGAAAGACTCCTCACTTTCGATAACAAACTTCTTAAAAAACAAACTTCACACTTGAATAAAGAAAGAAAATAATTAAAAATAAATAATAATAATAATAGCATATAAATATTCTTCTCTTGTCAATATAAACATATTTTTGAGAATAATGTCGAAGAATATAAAAATATAAATTAGGAATACAAACTAGCATAGAACCAGAATAACGTGGCTGGCCCCGTGGTCTAGGGGTAGCGTCTTTGATTCATTATCAAAAACGTCTTCGGTCCCGGGTTCGATCCCCGCCACTGCCTGAATTTTGATAAATAACCAGCATTGGCGGCCGAAGACTTCCGGCATAAGAAGTCAGCCTCATTCTGCCAACGGCATTGTCAAAGAGGGCGGAGGAGCGGATAGAGGTTCAGGGCACTCTCTTGTCCTAGGGGTGGGAAATTGCCCCTAAAGGCGGAAGAATCAGCAATGATCAACGACATGAGGATGCAGAAGGCAATGGAAACCACTGCATTAAAGACACGTAACGTGTATCCACAGGACATGTGGCCTGTATTTGAAGAAGTGTCATGATGATCTCTCCATTGGCAAAAGATTCCGGAATAGTCCCCCATTCGGATCTCCGGCAGGGGACTGCCAAGGGGGAGGTTACCATGAGAAAGAGATTGAATAACCAACGAAAGGATAACGTTCTACGAGCCGGGGCGTGGAATGTCAGAAGCTTGAACGTGGTAGGGAAACTAGAAAATCTGAAAAGGGAAATGCAAAGGCTCAATCTAGATATAGTAGGGGTCAGTGAAGTGAAGTGGAAAGAAGACAAGGATTTCTGGTCAGATGAGTATCGGGTAATATCAACAGCAGCAGAAAATGGTATAACAGGTGTAGGATTCGTTATGAATAGGAAGGTAGGGCAGAGGGTGTGTTACTGTGAACAGTTCAGTGACCGGGTTGTTCTAATCAGAATCGACAACGATAGTTCAGGTATACATGCCGACGTCGCAAGCTGATGATGAACAGATAGAGAAAGTGTATGAGGATACTGAAAGGGTAATGCAGCATGTAAAGTGGGACGAAAATCTAATAGTCATGGGCGACTGGAATGCAGTTGTAGGGGAAGGAGTAGAAGAAAAGGTTATAGGAGAATATGGGCTTGGAACAAGGAATGAAAGAGGAGAAAGACTGAGTTATGTAACAAGTTTCAGCTAGTAATAGCGAATACCCTGTTCAAGAACCACAAGAGGAATAGGTACACTTGGAAAAGGCCTGGAGATACGGGAAGATTTCAATTAGATTACATCATGGTCAGACAGAGATTCCGAAATCAGATACTGGATTGTAAGGCGTACCCAGGAGCAGATATAGACTCAGATCACAATATAGTAGTGATGAAGAGTAGGCTGAAGTTCAAGACATTAGTCAGGAAGAATCAATACGCAAAGAAGTGGGATACGGAAGTACTAAGGAATGACGAGATACGTTTGAAGTTCTCTAACGCTATAGATACAGCAATAAGGAATAGCGCAGTGGGCAGTACAGTTGAAGAGGAATGGACATCTATAAAAAGGGCCATCACAGAAGTTGGGAAGGAAAACATAGGTACAAAGAAGGTAGCTGCGAAGAAACGATGGGTAACAGAAGAAATACTTCAGTTGTTTGATGAAAGGAGGAAGTACAAACATGTTCCGGGAAAATCAGGAATACAGAAATACAAGTCACTGAGGAATGAAATAAATAGGAAGTGCAGGGAAGCTAAGACAAAATGGCTGCAGGAAAAATGTGAAGACATCGAAAAAGATATGATTGTCGGAAGGACAGACTCAGCATACAGGAAAGTCAAAACAACCTTTGGTGACATTAAAAGCAACGGTGGTAACATTAAGAGTGCAACGGGAATTCCACTGTTAAATGCAGAGGAGAGAGCAGATAGGTGGAAAGAATACATTGAAAGCCTCTATGAGGGTGAAGATTTGTCTGATGTGATAGAAGAAGAAACAGGAGTCGATTTAGAAGAGATAGGGGATCCAGTATTAGAATCGGAATTTAAAAAAGCTTTGGAGGACTTGCGGTCAAATAAGGCAGAAGGGATAGATAACGTTCCATCAGAATTTCTAAAATCATTGGGGGAAGTGGCAACAAAACGACTATTCACGTTGGTGTGTAGAATGTATGAGTCTGGCGATATACCATCTGACTTTCGGAAAAGCATCATCCACACAGTTCCGAAGACGGCAAGAGCTGACAAGTGCGAGAATTATCGCACAATCACCTTAACAGCTCATGAATCGAAGCTGCTTACAAGAATAATATACAGAAGAATGGAAAAGAAAATTGAGAATGCGCTAGGTGACGATCAGTTTGGCTTTAGGAAAAGTAAAGTGACGAGAGAGGCAATTCTGACGTTACGGCTGATAATGGAAGCAAGGCTAAAGAAAAATCAAGACACTTTCATAGGATTTGTCGACCTGGAAAAAGCGTCCGACAATATAAAATGGTGCAAGCTGTTCGAAATTCTGAAAAAAGTAGGGGTAAGCTATAGGGAGAGACGGGTCATATACAATATGTACAACAACCAAGAGGGAATAATAAGAGTGGACGATAAAGAACGAAGTGCTCGTATTAAGAAGGGTGTAAGACAGTGCTGTAGCCTTTCGCCCCTACTCTTCAATCTGTACACCGAGGAAGCAATGATGGATATAAAAGAAAGGTTCAGGAGTGGAATAAAAATACAAGGTGAAAGGATATCAATGATACGATTCGCTGATGACATTGCTATCCTGAGTGAAAGTGAAGAAGAATTAAATGATCTGCTGAACGGAATGAACAGTCTAATGAGTACACAGTATGGTTTGAGAGTAAATCGGAGAAAGACGAAGGTATTGAGATGTAGTAGAAATGAGAACAGCGAGAAACGTAACATCAGGACTGATGGTCACGAAGTCAATGATGTTAAGGAATTCTGCTACCTGGGCAGTAAAATGAGTAGTGACGCACGGAGCAAGGGGGACATGAAAAGCTGACTAGCAATGACAAAAAGGGCATTCCTTGCTAAGCGAAGTCTACTAATATCAAATACCGGCCTTAACTTGAGGAAGAAATTTCTGAGGATGTACGTCTGGAGTACAGCATTGTATGGTAGCGAAACATGGACTGTGGGAAAACCGGAACAGAAGAGAATCGAAGCATTTGAGATATGGTGCTATAGACGAATGTTGAAAATTAAGTTGACTGATAAGGTAAGGAATGAGGAGGTTCTACGCGGAATCGAAAGGAATATGTGGAAAACACTGATAAGGAGAAGGGACAGGATGATAGGACATCTGCTAAGACATGAGGGAATGACTTCCATGGTACTAGAGGGAGCTGTAAAGGGCAAAAACTGTAGAGGAAGACAGAGATTGGAATACGTCAAGCAAATAATTGAGGACTTAGGTTGCAAGTGCTACTCTGAGATGAAGAGGTTAGCACAGGAAAGGAATTCGTGTCGGGCCGCATCCAACCAGTCAGTAAACTGCTGACCAAAAAAAAAAAAAAAAACGTGGCTGAACAGTAGGCAACAAAATTTAGATAAAAGAATAATTTTTGGCTGATTTAGACAACGATTCAATCTTTTCCTAACTTCAGTGCAAAAATTAACTTCGAAGGGTGGTGATATGTAAGGTGTCAGGCAAATCCAACACCTTCCATGAAAACCCTGACATGATAAGCAAATCCAGTAGTATGTCACATAGCTTTGAATAAATGATGACATTAAATTAACCAAAGTAATATGAGTAACGAGTGAGCAAATGGAATACCACAGACTAACACAAGAATGCCTAAATGCATGTCATACCTTCCCACTGTGAGACAGACGCAGTTCCGAGGGGAGAAACGAGAACAGAAGCCGAGAGCAGAACCGTGTTATGCTAGAAGGCCCTATGATAAGGGACGGACACCCACGTTGCCAGCTAACCACCAGGACCACCCTCCAACCCATGTTAAAAGCTAGAGCCCTCCAGAAGAACAGTATAGATCTTACGATAACACTAAAAGGGCCACATGAGCCGCAAGTTTTAGCGTGAGACTTTTTCGCGTCTCTGTTACGTTGCAAACGTTAAAAACATTGCCCCACCACGAAAAGTATAATGTTTCTCATTGGATAGACAGAATTTTTGTAGGCCTGATTGGTCAGATGAAAACACAGCCAGATAGTTTTTTTTAAACCAACTTCGGTAAATTGTAGTAAGGAGAAGTTAGGAGAGAGTTGCTTCCGAGACGGCGAGCTGTACGGAGCTGCGTCGCCTGCCGCCCTCTGACGCTGCATAACCAACGGAAAGGTAATGATCGCACGCGATGCCGAATTTTTGAGCGCATAAGGCTTCACTCAGAACTGCAGAAGTCTCATCTGTTACATCTCCGTTTTGCGTAATACTAGTGTCGATCGTCAATTAAAGCTCATGGTATTCGCATTTGCTACGTGAAGTAAAAATCTGAAACGCGATGATTTTTCTGTTATATAATTATTGAGAAGCCACATCAGCCACTGTACTTTACGAAAAGTTAAATAAGTAATTAAAGATAATTGAGGATCACTGTAGACCATTTTCATAGTTTTCTCTTTCATGAAACTTAACTTAAATCTAGGTTATAGATGTGATATGGCATAGGTCATCCTTCGATCCATTGTAGAACTTGGAAACCCATTCGGGGAATATTCGTTCACATTTTTGTTGAACGCAGTTGGTTTTTATCATCCTGTATTAAAATATTTCCTTTTATCAACAGTGCAATTTATAAACAATGTTTTGTGAGTAGAATAAAATTTCCAATGGTAAACTTAACTGCTTTTTTGACGTTATTTTACCAGCTAACTAAAAATAGGAAAGCCTTGTGTGGTGTCACCGCCAGACACCACACTTGCTAGGTGGTAGCTTAAATCGGCCGCGGTCCATTTAGTACATGTCGGACCCGCGTGTCGCCACTGTGTAATCGCAGACCTAGCGCCACCACCAAGGCAGGTCTCGTGATACGAGAGAGCACTCGCCCCAGTTGTACGAGAACCTAGCTACCGACCAGATGTACGAAGCCTTTCTCTCTCATTAGCCGAGAGACAGAATAGCCATCAGCTAAGTTAATGGCTACGAACTAGCAAGGCGCCATTAGCCATACAGTGATTGTACTTAAAGTCTCCTGTGTATCGTCAAGATCGATGTACCACTATGATTGAGTAAAGTTAAGTATTAAACCTGCTCCGTACTTTTCTTCCTAACATTAATTACGTATCCTGTTCCAGTACTTCACGCCCGTCTGCGTTAGTCTAGCTTGCCTTTTCAGCCATCTCAACTTCACGGTGTCGGCCCAGCTACCGACACAACACCTTGAACCCCTTCCACTAAATTTAGTTAGTATTAAGATTCTTTTACAGGGAGTGCAGTGGAGCCGACGCTAAAATCATTAAGTATTTGGTTATATCATCGCTAGTCTCACTAAACTCTTTTGAACTCTACATGTCATGTGTGGTCTGGCGTCTCCCTACCAGAAACAGGTCCCAGGTTCAAACTAGTCAATTCCCTAAAAAACACGCTCAGAGCGTCGTTGTGCGAAAGTGGTAGGGAGGCACGACGTAGAACAACAGACACCACGCAGAATGTTAGAAATGTAAACTGGTGCGTTCGAAATTCTGGAAAAATAGGGGTAAGCTATAGGAAGAGACGGGTAATATACACCATGTACAAGAGCTAAGAGGGTGTAGTAAGGGCGGACAACAAAGAACGAATCGCTGATGAAATCTTCTCGTGCATCCATCCTGGTAGCTGCGTCGAAAATCCGCGACGTTCTTCTTGCGAAGATGATGAGAATGACACTCATCAAAACGTCGCGGATTTTAGACGCAGTTACTCGGATGGAAGCCCGAGAAGATTTCATCAGCAGTATACACCGGGAAAGCCTACATTCACATAAAAAGAAGGAAGTGCTCGGATTAAAAGCGGTGTAAGACAGGGATGTGGTCTTCCGCCCCTATCGGTCAATCCGTACATCGAAGAAGCGATGACGGAAATAAAAGAAAGGTTCAGGAGTGCAATCAAAATTCAGGATGAAAGGATATCAATGACATGGTTCGCTGATAACATAGTTATCATGAGTGAAAGTGAAGAAGAATCATAAGATCTGCTCAATGGAATGAACAGTCTAATGAGTACAGAATGTGGACCGAGTGTAAATCAAAGAAAGACGAAAGAAATGAGAAATAGTTGAAATGAGAACAACGGGAATCTTAACATTAGGACTGATCGTAACGAAGTAGATGAAATTAAGGAATCTGCCACCCAGGCAGCAAAATAACCAATGACGGACGGAGCAAGGAGGATATCGAGACTAGAACTGGAATAAAGGGCGTACCTGGTCAAGAGAAGTCTATTAGTATCAAACATAGGCCTCAATTTGGGGAAGAAATTTCTGAGAATGTACGTTTGGAGCACAGCATTGTATGGTAGTGAAACGTGGACTGCGGGCAAACCGGAACAGAAGAGAATCGGAGCATCTGAGATGTGGTGCTACAGACGAATGCTGAAAATTAGGTGGACTTATAAGTTAAGGAATGAGGAGGTTTTGCACAGAATCGGAGCGGAACGGGATATGTAGGAAACACTAACAAGGAGAAGGGACAGGATGATAGGATATCTGTTAATTCATCAGCGTATGACTTCCGTGGTACTAGACGGAGCTGTAGAGGGCAGACAGAGATTGGAATACATCCAGCAGGTAATTGAGGATGTAGGTTACAAGTGCTACTCTGAGATGAAGAGGTTGGCACAGGAGAGGAATTCGTGGCGGGAAGCATCAAACCAATCAGAAGACTGATGGCGCCGCCTCCCCCCCCCCCTTCCCTTTGAAAACAGCATAATTAGTATGCTGATTGGCACAGTCACATCGATTAGATATCTAAGTATGACTTTGAAAAGTGGTGAATTATCACGCCAGGCTATTAGTAGGAAAGGCGATTGGTCGACGTCGGTTTACTGGGAGAGTTTTAGGAAAGTGTCGTTCATCGGTAAAAGAGACCGAGTACAGGACGCTAGTGCGACACATTCTTGATCACTGCTCGAGTGCTTGTGGTCCCCACCATGTCGGGTTAAAGAAATACATTGAAGCAATTCAAAGGGGTGCTGCTAGGTTAGTTACCGGTAGAGTCGACCTGTACGCAAGTAGGGAAATACTTCATGATCCCAGATGGGAATTCCTAGGTGGAAGACGACGCTCTTTTCTCGAGGCACCATTGCGGAATTTTAGAGATCCAGCATTTCAGGCTGATTGCAAAATGTTTCTACAGATGTCAACGCACATTTCGCGTACGGTTCGCGAGGACAAGATAACAGAAATTAGGGTTAGTACGGAGTCATAAAGACAGCCGTTCTTCCCTCGCTCTGTCTAGGAGTGGAACATGCTGAGGTTCGGCTAGTAGTAGTACAAGATATCCTCTCTCATACACCGCTGGGGGCTTGTGGAGTATGTAGATTTTGATACAGATGTGTCCTACCCATACCAGTTGCGACGCTGTATTTGGGACATGATTCCAATAACGAATAAGATCAGTTAACGTTTTAGAACCGAATTTATTATTGCAGTGTTACAATGTATGCATTCAGATGTGCTTCCATTCGAGTAATAATTGTTGTTAAAATATTAATGTTGTTAGTATCATCGTATGTATCATAAATAAGAACGACAATTAATTCCGTTACCACTCCCAACGCAGCCCATGTCTTTATCACCCCCTGGTACATACATAGCCTGTTCGAATTGTGCTGGTGGGGAAGAATACTTCATCTTATTTGGCCTAAAAATGAAGGAGTATGGGCGATTTAATATTTTTGATACCCACAGAGTCGTGTCAGTGTCCAGGATGAAATTCCGTACCTCCGCAGTGTCTTATGGAGTGAAGACGAGAGCCATTTTTGACACTGATTCATCCGTCGCATGGAAACGATAAGTTTATAATATCCCTGGTGGTTTTCGAGTAGTCTTTGTGCCGGTACTGGATTTCAACACTTCCCATCTCTCAGTCATCAACATCGTTAAAGGGACACTACACTGTACAGGTACAGTTCACTTACAAGAAACGGATACAGTTGTTGCACCTGATAGGCCAGCAGTCCAAGAGACGTCTGCAGGAAAGCTTGCACCACGCTTTAGAGCCACAACAGTGAAAAGAAAACAAACACGCAAGTCGTATCGATTTAGTTCACATTCCTTGTCTATTGTGCTTGTTCAGTTTGCTAGTTGTCTCTATCACTCTCTCTCTCTCTCTCTGACACGCACACACACACACACACACACACACACACACACACACACACACACACACACGGAGAGAGAGAGAGAGAGGTTCTGATGCGGTTAAAGCACTGTGTAACGTATAAATGATATGCCAATTTTCCTTAAGGCAGCTCTCTCTCGAAAATGGGCGGTTATTCGGTAGAGCTAGAGCATAGTGGGCCATTTTCCCAGCTGTAACACGGACTGCTGTCTGGCTTTAAGCAACAATAGAAGACTGAAGAGGAGCAGAGCTTCGTTAGACAACAGAAATAATGAGGTGACCGTGAGATGCGGAGCCGAAGTGACTTTAGACGATAGAAGATCCCGTAACGTTCAGTAGAAATTTTATTATGAAGATATAAGTCAAAATGTTACATGGTTATAGCGAGGAATGGCTACCAGGGTCTCGAATCACGAGTATGGAAGCAGCTCTCTAACTTTATCTGTCGTGACGATCGCCTCTTTGGGTCTTTCTGTGTCTGCAGGTCTTTTGCTACCTAAGTCCACTTGAGCCTGTTTACTGCATACAAACCTTGGCTCCCCTCTCCCTCCACCCTCTCCCCAAACGTACACATAAACACTTCCTTTTATTACCAAATTAGTTGTTCCTTGATGCCTGTGAAAGTGTCCCATCAATATATGCCCTCTTCTAGACAAACTGTGTTATAAAGCTCTTCGTCCCCACCCTCACCCCATTGTATTCCGTACACTTTCACTGGTTATCCGATCTATTCATCCAATGGTCCGCCTCTGTAACTAAGTGGTCAAAGTGATTTATTATTATGTAGAGGACCCGGGTTCACTCCCCGTTAACTCCAAGGATTCTTACGTTGTGCGAGGACTAGACGGTCTGCAGCCTCGTGACGCCAATTTAAGAGGTACCTGGGCGGCACTAAGTTCTGTGAGTTGGGAACGATAATGAGAGCGGCGTACTGGCCCATACGCCTCCATACTAAATCCAAATTACACCACTGCCAGAGAATGAGGTGCCGGTCAGGAGGTACCAAAAACCATGTCGCCAATATAATCGAGGTTAAAACCCTGGTCCACTTGTAACACTTATATCAATTAGAAGTAGGTTAACTGTGAATCTGTAATTACGAAGCGTGTATTCTTTGTTGATTAAAGTCATTGATTTGTGGGAGGAAGTTTTAAGTATTGTAATGTATACACAGAAAAAGTTAAATGATGTTTAAAGTAATGAACTTTTATAAAATGTGTATATTTAGAAGAAAAACATTGTGTATTGGAAGTTGGTTCATGCTTAGGGTACTTGTATTGTAAAATGTAAAAGACGTAGGGAAGTCCCTCCGCAACGGAAGTGGATCGGCGCAATATAAAAGGTGGTTTTGGAGGTCGAACTGGGCGGCTACTTGATGGGAAACATACGCAGTCAGTGGCTAGCCGTTGCACGGTTTGCATCGGATGAGGATTTGGCTGTTTCATGGTACTCTCAGCAACAAGGAATGTCTCTAACACGTTAAAAATCCGTCGCAAAGAAGAAATTTTATAGAGCATTGAAACATCAAGGGCCGTGAGTAGAGTTACCCGCCATGTCGCTTGCCACCTCAACTTCGTCACTGCTCCACCAGCTTGATGCATAGAGATATTTATCAGAACATGGTCCAATTAATTTCTGTGAGTGAATGAGTGATTTTAATAATAATCCAAGTGCTATAAACCTGTGTTTACAACCATAACTTTTATCTTGATCATGAACCTATGCAGGATCCCTCCCATGTGTTTATAAAACCTAGTACCTGTTTCAAATGGACTATTATTGTTTATTTTTGTTTGTCAGATGTGCAAGAATTATTAAAAGTGAAGCTAGTTAGAATTTTACTGAAAGACTCTTAACTTATTGCAAAGTATCGTTTTGTAAAAATTCAGTGCCAGACTGTGTAAACGTTACTGTCTAAAATATCTGCTACACAGGTGATGAAAAAAAGCAAATAAGCTAGACTCATTTGAAACTTAATTTAGCTTCGATTACTATCATAAACGAATTTTTTAAGTTAATTGAGCTAATTGTTGAATAATTTGCCTTGAAAAGTAAAAACGTAAGCTATTCCAAGTGAAGCTAAAAATTAACTTTAGTTGAATTAATTTTTGCAACTGAAATAATCATACACTCCTGGAAATGGAAAAAAGAACACATTGACACCGGTGTGTCAGACCCACCATACTTGCTCCGGACACTGCGAGAGGGCTGTACAAGCAATGATCACACGCACGGCACAGCGGACACACCAGGAACCGCGGTGTTGTCCGTCGAATGGCGCTAGCTGCGCAGGATTTGTGCACCGCCGCCGTCAGTGTCAGCCAGTTTGCCGTGGCATACGGAGCTCCATCGCAGTCTTTAACACTGGTAGCATGCCGCGACAGCGTGGACGTGAACCGTATGTGCAGTTGACGGACTTTGAGCGAGGGCAAGTAGTGGGCATGCGGGAGGCCGGGTGGACGTACCGCCGAATTGCTCAACACGTGGGGCGTGAGGTCTCCACAGTACATCGATGTTGTCGCCAGTGGTCGGCGGAAGGTGCACGTGCCCGTCGACCTGGGACCGGACCGCAGCGACGCACGGATGCACGCCAAGACCGTAGGATCCTACTCAGTGCCGTAGGGGACCGCACCGCCACTTCCCAGCAAATTAGGGACACTGTTGCTCCTGGGGTATCGGCGAGGACCATTCGCAACCGTCTCCATGAAGCTGGGCTACGGTCCCGCACACCGTTAGGCCGTCTTCCGCTCACGCCCCAACATCGTGCAGCCCGCCTCCAGTGGTGTCGCGACAGGCGTGAATGGAGGGACGAATGGAGACGTGTCGTCTTCAGCGATGAGAGTCGCTTCTGTCTTGGTGCCAATGATGGTCGTATGCGTGTTTGGCGCCGTGCAGGTGAGCGCCACAATCAGGACTGCATACGACCGAGGCACACAGGGCCAACACCCGGCATCATGGTGTGGGGAGCGATCTCCTACACTGGCCGTACACCACTGGTGATCGTCGAGGGGACACTGAATAGTGCACGGTACATCCAAACCGTCATCGAACCCATCGTTCTACCATTCCTAGACCGGCAAGGGAACTTGCTGTTCCAACAGGACAATGCACGTCCGCATGTATCCCGTGCCACCCAACGTGCTCTAGAAGGTGTAAGTCAACTACCCTGGCCAGCAAGATCTCCGGATCTGTCCCCCATTGAGCATGTTTGGGACTGGATGAAGCGTCGTCTCACGCGGTCTGCACGTCCAGCACGAACGCTGGTCCAACTGAGGCGCCAGGTGGAAATGGCATGGCAAGCTGTTCCACAGGACTACATCCAGCATCTCTACGATCGTCTCCATGGGAGAATAGCAGCCTGCATTGCTGCGAAAGGTGGATATACACTGTACTAGTGCCGACATTGTGCATGCTCTGTTGCCTGTGTCTATGTGCCTGTGGTTCTGTCAGTGTGATCATGTGATGTATCTGACCCCAGAAATGTGTCAATAAAGTTTCCCCTTCCTGGGACAATGAATTCACGGTGTTCTTATTTCAATTTCCAGGAGTGTAGATTTTGACTAGTGATTCAATATCTGTTTAGGGGTCCTCACCATGTTCTTCTCATATTAGAAAGATGATTGGAATATAATTTCTACTAAGGGAAACAAATATAAGCAGAGGGATATAAACAATGTACCTATGCGATAATTTATCTTTATTTGTGGTATTTATGTCAGTTAAGTCAGAAGTCCCTCCTGGCCAATTTTAATTTTGCACTTCTTGCAGGGATATTTCAGTACTGATCCAAGTAACAGTTTTGAGTGTGAGTTTGGTACAAATTTTGCAGTATTGGTGACTACTGCAACAAACAGCTCAGAGTGCCCTGTGTCCATTTGTATTCTGTGTACTATTCAAAGGGAAATATTAATGAAAGTAACTTCAATAACTAATATTTAATTTTCTTAAACATATATTTCCAAATTCATGTGCCTAACTGGGCTGGCGACCGTTCAGTTTCTCATTCGTATACGAAATTTACTACATTCATTAAAGCCCAAAGTTTAAAGCCTGTATAGTTTATCTGCTAAATTCACGATATTCAAAATTACTGTCCGATACCTTTATCCGCTAGACATACCCGCACGGACAAAATTATAAATCCTCTCAGAGGGTACCATCTGTCTGTGTCACGAAAGGCTGGTGTTATACATTCCCTTCTCAACTCTCTTTCATATCATTCTACGCTTGTAGCGGGTCATGTTTCTGTACAAGTTGTAAATTAAGTTCACCTCCCTTCACAGTTTCAAAGACTGTAACCTGGTCAAGTATACCATAGGCGTGTTCTAAACCTACAATGTCTTAAATGTTCATCTGTTTGTCTTCTGTCAGTTTTTTAACCTGTGGTAGGATCAGTATTGCTTCGCGTGTTCCTACATCTCTCGGGAACCCAAATTAATGTTCTCGCAGGCTGGCTTCTTCCTTAGGCAAGAGTCATATTTTAGATTTACTGCATACAACTACCAAAGAGCCAGCGCACAAGGAAGAGCGCCGGGCGTGTTAGGCAGAAGTCAACTTAGGTAAGCTATTGATCGGTCAGTCATCGCAGGACAGTGTGCCCGAAGAGACTTGGAGACACCGGAAGGTTTCATACTATTGCATAACGATAAGACAGAGATTTCAGAAACAGATTTTACAGGGGCAGATGTGGACTTTGATCACAATTTATTGGTTATAAACTGCAGATTAAAATTGAAGAAACTGCAAAAAAGTACGAATTTAAGGAGATGGGGCCTGAATAAACTGAAAGAACAAGAGGTTCTAGAGATTTCCAGTGGGAGGATAGTTTAAGAAAAGGCAAATTTACGTTTCTAGCATTTGTAGACTTAGAGAAAGCTTTTGACAATGTTGACTGGAATACTCTCTTTCAAATTCTAAAGATGATAGGGGTAAAACACGGGAAGCGAAAGGCTATTTACAATTTGTATAGAAACCAGATGGCAGTTATAAAATTGGATAGGCATGAAAGGGACTGGTCGAGATGGTGAGACAGGGTTGTTGCCTATCCCCTATGTTATTCCATCTGTATACTGAGCAAGCAGTAAATGAAACAAAAGAAAAATTTGGAGTAGGAATTGAAGTCCAGAGAGAAGAAATAAAAACTTTGAGGTTTTATGACGATATTGTAACTCTGTTAGAGACAGCAAAGGACCTGAAAGAGCAGCTGAACGGAATGGACAGTGCCTTGAAAGGAGGATATAAGATGAACATAAGCTAATGTAATGCAGTCGAATTAAATCAGCTGATGCTGAGGGAATTAGATTAACAAATGAGAAACTTTAAGTGGTTGATAAGCTTTGCTGTTTGGGCAGCATAGTAACTGACGATGGAAGAAGGAGAGACGATATAAAATGTAGACTGTCAATGGCAAGAAAAGCGTTTCTGAAGAAGAGAAATTTGTTAACATCGAGTATAGATTCGAGTGTCAAGAAGTCTTTTCTGAAAGTATTTGTGTGGACTGTAGCCACGTTTGGAAGTGAAACATGGATGATAAACAGTTTAGACAAGAAGACAGTAGAAGCTTTTGAAATCGTGCTGCAGAAGAATGCTGAAGATTAGATTGGTCGATCACATAACTAATGAGGAGGCACTGGAGGAAAGAATTTGTGGCACAACCTAACTAGAAGAAGGGATCGGTTGGGAGTACACATTCTGAGACCTCAATGGCTCACCAGTTTAGTACTGGAGGGAAGTGCAGGGAGGTAAAAATGGTAGAGGGAGACCAAGAGATGAATACAGTAAGTAGATTCAGAAGGATGTAGGTTGCAGTAGTTACTCAGAGATGAAGAGCCTTGCACAGGATAGAGCAGCATGGAGAGCTGCATCAAACGAGTTTTCGGACTGAAGACCCCATCAATAACAACAACAACAACAACGGTTCATCCCACTCGATAACTTCTACCTGCTCAATAACTGATCTTCGCTAATCCCCTAGTACTCTAACCCCTCAACTAGAAGCGTATCTGTGATTTTCTCTTGACTACTTCCGACAACACGTCAGTAATCCTACGGCAGGACTTAACAGTCTTAAGCTAAACTGTACTGTTATTTTTTATTATGGAATTCAAAAAAACTGACCGACGGATGGCGATAAATTTTTTAAAGACAAGAAAATACATAATAACGAATTTCAGTTACAAGCATTTTTATTTAGAAGATATGTTTAACGTAATGACACCGTTTAAGCTTTTTACAAAACACACTTCAGGAGATGCAATATGTCCAGCGTATTATTGTACCTACGGTTTTTGTTTTTTTGGACGGATATTTGTTTTATTATCAGTTTTTGGTGAGAATACAGAGCCGACAATATTTAGCTAAGTGGAAAGAGGCTGTAATGTTCTCGAGCTATTCACAAAATGTAAATGTCAGTGTGCGTCGATTCAAACAAGAAGTTAATATGAGGATGAAAACTCTCGCATGTCTTCGTCGTACTCTAAAGCCTAAAGGAGTTGTCTGCCCAAATTGATGTATGCACTCTTCTACCTGAAGACCAAGTGAACCCTCCCTATACCTTCCTTGGAGTACAAGTTCGTGTCAGCTCACTTGGAACCACATCCGGCACTCTGAGTTGTTTACAAACGGGAAACCAGGCTCAGATAACAGAACTACAATTAGGAAAGTGCGCGATTTAACCTTTTGACTATCAATTTTATTTCAAAAACGTTAATGTATGGTTCTTTTAATTAGTGTCTTAGTCAGAATTAAAATATGAAAGGAAATTTATCCAGTTGTTCCCTTTTTCCAAGGTGGTTGCAGGGGATGGGGGCAGAACCTGTAGGGTTTCGGAAGATGACTGCGCAAAAACAACAGGACATACGACATACTGGAAACAGACACACATCAGTGGACAGAGAATCTCTCCAGGTTTTTTACTCACACTACAAATGGTAAATACGAGCTTCTTACCTGATGCGGCAAGCGTCAGTTCGTGGGTGCAAGTCGTTGACACGGCCTGTCCGGGAAGGCGCGATGGCAACCCACTTTGCGAATATGGTAATTGGGTTGCCTATCTGCATGTGAGGACTAATTCGATGTGATAATATGGAGACGAGGGTTAACAACGAAACTTGAGTACATCAAAACCTACAAAAAAAAAAAAAAAAAAAAAAAAAAAAAAGTGGTTAAAATGGTTCTGAGCAGTATGGGACTTAACATCTGAGGTCATCAGTCCCCTAGAACTTAGAATTACTTAAACCTTACTAACATAAGGCCTACACACACATCCATGGCCGAGGCAGGATTAGAAACTGCGACCGTAGCGGTCGCGCGGTTCCAGACTGAAGCGCCTAGAACCGCTCGGCCACCATTGCCGCCCTACAGGTGCCATCTGTGATTAGAAGAAAACTGCCGACCATTAATAGGCTTTCCTTTATCAGTGGAACACTGGTACACAGCAGTAACGTGAAACAAATTCTAATTGGTTCTGTAATAATCTGTCGTGGGACGCATACGTCCCGTTAGAAGTCAAAGGATTAAGTCCGCATCTGGCCTTACAGATTTGAGTTTTAAGTAATTTTCCAAAACAAGTCCAGGCCGTACTGATACTTCAGCAAGCCCGAGATTAATTTCTATCCGCGCCCTTGTCCATGTTCAATCATTCCGTTTCTTACGCCCTCGACATCGTGCGATGGCTATTCGTAAAGTAAGGTCCGATCGGGCCCGAAACGGAGACTACGGTCAAAATCCGAAGAAGCTTTGCACAGATGTGTTGGGCAGTGTCTGTAATAAGCCCGTCGATAGCGTCACGTCCCCCGTTTCAGTTATGAGAGCAAAGTGAGCGCGTAAAGGTGCCTGGAACAATACTGTCTCCGGCCAAGTACACGTATGAGGAACTGGCGAAAGATTTCGCTGTTATCATACAGCCCACATAACATATCTGTCATGTGTTTTCCTCATCATGACAATTCTCGGTCGCGCTCTGCAAAGGTCAATGAAGATGCTCCTGCAGCGTTTCCGATGGGGTATTTGATCACTCGCATTACAGTCCGTAATTGGCTCTCCTGAAGATTCATATCTGCTCAGATCTGCTATCTGGCTATGAAAACAACATTTTGGAACAGACAACGAGCTGTAGACCAGCGCAGAGAATTGGCGGAAAGCACAGGTGGCTGCCTTCTATGACGAGGGTATTGGAAATCTGATACAGTGCTACGACAAATGTCTAAAGCAGAGCGGCGACCATTTAGAGAAGTAGCTGGCAGGTGTACCTTACTGTTGCAAATAAAATATTTTTGATTATCGCAGTCACTTCCATTTTGGGACCAATCGGTTCTCACTCTGACGCCATCACAAAAACCATGATATAACCAGGCCGTTAAATTGATATCTTCATTGGTTTCGTGTCACACTAACCTAACTTGCACATACCTCGGTAGCTATCTGCGGTGCTGTGGAGATGGTCTTTCCGTGAAAATTCTACAGCCGCTGGTGGTGAGCGCTTTTTTTTTTCTGCCGCTCGGCCCGGGCGATGGCTCCCCACAGCAGTTTCTGGAACCGCATCACTCAAAACACTGCGGCCTAGTCGTCATTTTTATGCAACACCTGCATTTCCCAGCTGATCACTGTCCCTGCCTGCCTCCGGAATTTGCATCGGTAACACCAGACTGTAAAATATTCCAACGGTTTTTGTGTGTGCCTGTTTCCTTTTTTTTGTTTTGTTTTGTCACAGCCGCACATATAGCCGTCCATTTTGTAACGTTTTCTGTGGTCAACCCTTCAACAATAATGTTGAGTGCATGCGAAATAATTGATCGATTTTTGCGTTTTGTTTAGCGCGAGGGGGATGCATTGCATTACGTTGCCTCGGTTTACCAATAAAAGTGTCCCACTCGCCGCCCACTAATTAATTGAAACAATGCAATTTTCACTCAATTTTAAAAAAGCGCCGCCCGAATCAATAAATGAGAGCGCTATGTAAAAATCATCGGCGTGTGTTCGGGGGCGGCCCGCGGGGGCGGCGGGGCCGGAGCGGTTTCGGCGGCCGCATGCGGGATCGGCCCATGCCGTGACGTCACACTACCGCAATATTGCGATTTTAACACGCTGCATGACACGAGCCGGTAATTTTTAATAAACCCCCGAGGACGTATATTTTGCAAAGTTTTTTTCGTCGGCGGCCGCCGCCGTTGTTGTTGTAGTCGCGTTATAGGCGCGCGTACACAGGCCATCCTTCCTAATACATGGGCAGCGCCGTTAATGCCAACGATCCGGCCAAAAGCTTGTTTTTCTGGCGCCGCCGACGGCAAAATTCCGCCCACCAAGGGATAACCTGGACCGCACATCAAAACGCCACGACCGTAACATCCCAGTCTAATGCAAAAGCGGGAATGAACAACAAAACTGTTAGAACGAACATGGAGATAAATGAGCTGATAATTGACCGTCTATCTTCCAGCAACACTGTAAGTAAGAATACTCAGCAAAGAATATGGGGTGTACTGCCGCTTTCAATTTACTCGAAGAAGATCGTACTTCATCTGCGAAATAGCACGAAAGCCCGCACAACTTCTCCGGTCTTTTTGTGAAAGCTTTTTGCAGTGGGAATCTTTCACATGAAGAGACATACCATGTACTGCTTGGGAATGTAATGTGGTAGTTTCCCGTTACTTTCCACATTGGCAGTAGGATGCCCAGCCTAAAGACAGACGCTCACCATGAGTCAGACACTGTCTGTAGCCGCCCCTCTGGGGCAGCTAAAGTCTTGGTGAGACTGTTGAATAGAAGGCTATATGACAAGCTGGATAGAGGGATTGCAGAGGAGCAGTTCGGATTTAGAAGAGGAAAAGGAACAAGAGACGCTATTGGCCTGTTAAGAACTATAGGGGAAAGATATATGGAAAAAGGTAGAGAAATTTTTGCTGTTTTTATAGATTTAGAAAAGGCTTTTGTCAGAGTTCAGAGGAACAAGCTAATGGATATTTTGAAGAGGAATGGAGTAGACTGGAAAGAGAGACGACTGATACAGAATCTATATTTACACCATAAACTAAGGATAAGGATTGAAAATGAAATGCCAGAAGGAAGCAGCATTGGACGAGGTGTTAGACAAGGTTGTTGCCTTTCCCCGCTGTTGTTTAACGTATACCTTGAAGGATTATTGAGAAAAGCTTAGATGGGAAAAGAATATGTATTGGTGGAAAGAGAATAGAATGTATAAGGTTTGCTGATGACATGGTATTAGTGGCAGAAAGTGAGCGGACAGTGAATAACATGCTGAAAGATCTGAATGAAGCTTGTGTGAAATATGGGATGCAAATAAACACAGCAAAAACAAAAAGTATGGTCATCAGTCCAATATTAAAATAGAACAATCTACCATTAGCCAAGTAAGTGCATTTAAATATCTTGAAAGCACAATAACTGAAGACGTGAGATGTCACCAGGAGGAAAAAACTCGAATTGCCATAACGAAGGAGGCATTCAACAGAAAGAGGAGACTCTTATATGGCAAATTAGATAAAGAACTAAGGAAAAGGCTTGGCAAATGTTTTGTCTGGAGTGTGGCACTATGTGGGGCAGAAACATGCACGCTGAGACAGAGGATGAAAAAAGGTTAGAAGCATTTGAGATGTGGATGTGGAGGAGAATGGAGAGATTAAGCTGGATGGAAAGAGCGAGTAATGAAAGAGTATTGGAAAGGATGGTGAGAGATGTCTGCTGAAGGTTGTAAGAGAAAGGAAAAAGAACTGGTTGGGACATTCATTGAGCAGGGAGTGCTTGCTAGCAGATGCTTTGAAAGGATTGGTTTGTGGGAGAAGACTGAGAGGAAGAAGGAGATACAAGATGATAGACGACATAAAGGGAAGAGGAAGTTATGCAGACCTGAAGAGGATGGCAGAAGACCGGACAGCCTGGAGAAATACCATGTGAAAACCTGCCTTTTGGCAGAACACTGATGATGATGATTTGCAGTGGGATAGTTTACCTCCAGCGATAGACGGCTGATGTGAGAAAATGCGTTAGGAGATACACACCCCAGTTGTAACGGTTCAGACGCCGCAGCCTCCGAAAGGACACTAAGTGAAAGTCCGCATGTTAACAAAAACTGATGTAGAAAGAATATCACGTACAGTTTTACAGCAACAAACGTGGAATGCACTGTATTCCAGTAAGATAAGTTAAAATTTACAGTAATGGGAATGATCTGCGAGATAGTCGAGTGACTGCTCAGCTCTGAGGCAGACGCTCCACTCCCAGTCGGGGCAGACGTCCACATCGAAATCGAGGTGATCAACATTGAACGGTTAGCCACATAATGTTTGTACCTCCAGAGTGATGCTAAGAGTCTCAATCTGCATCTATATCTATAACACACAAACCGCATCCAGCACAGAAGAAGAAGAAGAAGGTCAATGGCCGGTTAGCCTTAACTATATGAAGATAGTATCTGTTCTTTCGGACATTGCACACGCATTGTCCGAACTCTTATGGGACTCGGCAAGATTTTCTGCCGCGAGTAATGAGTGTAGTGGGCAGGGGCACTAAGAATGTGTGAGTGCACATTAAGTTGGTAATGTGGGTCTCACAGGGAACGTGCAAGGGATAAAACCCTGCAGTCGCACTGTCCTCTGTGCCCTCGGTGTCTCAGATGGATAGAGCGTCTGCCATGTAAGAAGGAAATCCCTGGTTCGAGTCCCGGTGGGAGCACACATTTTCAACTGTCCCCGTCGATGTATATTAACACCTCTCGACAGATTAGGGTCTTGATTTAATTATCATTTCATTCCGAGAGAGCTGTATGGTCACCGATGGTACATGTTATTTTGGACATGTCCGAAAGAACAGATACCATCTTCATATACTTTATTATCTTCTAGCGATTTTTCACAAAGGTTTGTCTACGCTGCTAGCGTGCAATCACTTAAAGACTGCTTCTCTGTTAATCAGGCTATCAATGTATGTTTGTGCCTTGGGGCTTGTTTCCACTGGTTGCTGCCGGCCGAAGTGGCCGTGCGGTCACAGGCGCTGCAGTCTGGAACCGCAAGACCGCTACGGTCGCAGGTTCGAATCCTGCCTCGGGCACGGATGTTTGTGATGTCCTTAGGTTAGTTAGGTTTAACTAGTTCTAAGTTCTAGGGGACTAATGACCTCAGAAGTTGAGTCCCATAGTGCTCAGAGCCATTTGAACCATTTGAACCACTGGTTGCTTAGGAAGTGAGGAGCATGTTGAGCTACGTGTCGGGTCTGCCCTAAGTAATTTCGGGTTCGTTCGTCCGGACCACTCTGCCCGTCGACTGGTGGTTTCTTTCTTTTCTTGTTTCCTTTAAATGAACACCTTTTTAGGTAAACTCCAATTGTTTATAGTATTTTAGTCAAACACACGCAACAAATGTTTGTGGAATACCTATTTGTTTTTCAGGATTCTTGAAGAGATTGTTGTGTAAATACATATTTTGGTATATTTGATAAGGGGTTACATTACCAGTAATGTAACCCATTTTTTTAAAGAAAAATTTTATGTACTGTGACTATAGCTTCACTATTGTAGTGTCAAAAAGACATTTAACCGATATGACAATTACGTTGGACATTTAACCGATATGACAATTACGTTGGAATACAGATAATTTAACTTAATTTAATAGTTTTGTCTTAATATGTAAAGGTCCTGTTGCCCTAATTAATAGACTTGTTTTTCTGGCAACTGTTGATAAAAATCTTGAAACGAATGGTGGTCAACCTTTATTTTGCCCGGCCCTTCCACTCTTAGCCAATCTTACGCCAGTAGTGCGTACCATGTAGTTTAAAATCGCCTAAAACCACATCGGTATTTTAGTTCCATAAAAATACCGAAAGAGTGGAATGCAAGGATAGAAGAATGATTAATCAGCTGTATCAAAATCAAAGTAGAAAAATAAATGTCAATGAGTTAGAGATCCGGGCCTAGAAAGGAAATTAGGCAAGAAAGCCCACGCTCTCTGTATTTAATTAATTTGTTTACCAACCACTTTCGCCACCTCATTGGCACATCTTCAGGCCCAATTTTTCACTACTAAGTTTGACTTTCTGACTAATAACATTACTTTCTCTTATCTTTACTTGAACACATTTGCCGGTGATTCCTTCTGACAGACATCTTCTGTTGAAGGTAGCAGCGGATGTCGTTCTCATCAGCCTGACTTTTCTATTACTAAATCTCCGGGACTCTCTTATCATCTGGTACAGCATATCATTCCCTTATACAGCTGATGGTTGCTCGTGTTCGCAACTGCTAATACATTTCATATATGTTGATGATGATCTGTGTGTGGTATGGAAAGGATAAACTCACTGGCCACCTTGATGCAGTACCACCGGAGTTGACTATGAGGCGGCTCCGGGTTTCACATAGCCACTAATCACACCGTCATCATCATCAGCAACATAAACACGACTCTTAAAAGCAACACAGTCAGACACATAATCTCATATATTGTTCTCTAGTTGATGAACACAGTGTGAGAAAACTTAATAACGGCGTGTCAGATCATGATACATAGACAGTAATACGGAAAGGCGTCGGCTCATTTAAAAAAAAAAAAAAATGGAAATAGGAATCCATTTGCAATATAGACATTTAAAGTCAATATCGAAGGAAAAATTTGGCAAGAAGTCTATAACAAATACAGCGTGAAAGACAAATACAATATATTTCTTCGAACATCCACTTGTTGTGACAGACTTTCCCACTAAGAAGTTGCAGATTGGTAAGTATTACAGATAAGTAGCAGTTTAAATAACTAATGGTTGCAAATGGCTCTAAGCACTATGGGACTTAACATCTGAGGTCATCAGTCCCCGACACTTAGAACTACTTAAACCTCAATAACCTAAGGACATCACACACATCCATGCCCCAGGCAGGATTCGAACCTGCGACCGTAGCAGCAGCGCGGTTCCAGACTGCAGCGCCTAGAACCACTCGGCCACAACGGCCGGCAATAACTAATGATATTCGAATAATACGTAGGAGGAAACGAGAATTGTATCTTCATGTGAAGAACAGTCATAGTCCGGTTACAGAACTTCACTACAGACAATACAGCAGAGTGCTGGAGAAAATTAGACAAGTTAAAACAACGCCTTACTGCTAGAGAAGAAAAAAACTCTCAGATGAAAATAAAAGCTATGTGGCCAGCTGTGAATGGAGGAATCAGGACAGAATTTGGGCACTCAGGACATTACACCTCTCTTTGTGAGAATGAAACTAGTAGTGAATCACCAGAGTAGTGCAAAATTTTAATAATTACTTCCTGTCATCAGTAAAGAGGTTAATGACAATTTTGTTGGTAGGAGTAAATGTGCAGATTTCCTAAAAGCTGCGCTCCGGAGACAAATATATCACACAAAGCTAGAAGAAACCAACAAAAATGAAACTGAATCAATTATTAAATCATTAAAGAGTAAAGATTCTCGTGGGTATGCGGGAAGATCAAGTAGGGTTATGATTAGGAAATCACACATTAGGTCTGTATTCAGTCATTTGTGCAATGTTTCTCTTAAGTATGAGAGTCTCCTGACAGACTGAAATACTCGTTAGAGAAACAGATTTATAAAAAGGGGAAAGAGATGATAATGACAATTACCGAAGAATTTCTTTATTACCACGTCTCTCCAAAGTTTTTTATTTAGAATGCAAGGTATGAGAGAATAGTGAAATAACTAAATAATTATAATTTTCTGTCAGATTCTCGCTTTGTTTTCAGGAAAGCTGTATCACAGCAATTGAAATATATTCGTTTATATGCGAGGCATTACCAGTGCAAAGGTTTCGTTGAGAAGAGTAGCTGTTTCTTTGATTTAGTAAAAATATTAGACTGTGCGGGCCAAGTGATACCTCTGTGTAAGGTCGAACATTATGGGATTTCATAACCGAAGAACAGCAAGCAGGAAATTGTCTTCTGGTGTTAACGAACAGGGAAGAGACTTCAAGCTGACTGGGGTCGTGTAAATGGGAGTTTTTGACATTGATGTTCTACAGGATTGTAATAGGAAGTGACAATGGACTGACTATATGTGGTTTTTGACAGAGCTGATGATGAAGATCGAAAAAATGTCAATGAAAAATTAAATTGGTTACCAGGACCGGTGTACAGACTGTCGGGGATATTCTAATAGAGTTCTTTTGCTGTCCGGAGATGATCAGACTACACACATCAGAAAAAGTTTTGAATCACCTCGGTTCCGAGAGTTCCGGAACCTGTACAGAAAATTTGAATAGAGGTCAACATAAACATCACTTCCGCCCTTTTTTTTTTTGCTCATGAAAACTACAAATTGCATGTTGAACCACCATACAGCAGAGATGGTGGTCCAGATTGTTGTACACACCGGTACTTCTAATACCCAGTAGCACGTTCTTTTGCATTGATGCATGCCTGTATTCGTCGTGGCATACTATCCATAAGTTCATCAAGACATTGTTGGTCCAGGTTGTCCCACTCCTCAACGGCGATTCGGCGTAGATCCCTCAGAGCGGTTGGTGGCTCACGTCGTCCATAAACAGTCACAAATGGCTCTGAGCACTATGCGACTTAACTTCTGAGGTCATCAGTCGCCTAGAACTTAGAACTAATTAAACCTAACTAACTTAAGGACATCACACACATCCATGCCCTAGGCAGGATTCGAACCTGCGACCGTAGCGGTCACGCGGTTCCAGACTGAAGCGCCTTTAACCGCACGGCCACACCGGCCGGCCTCCATAAACAGTCCTTTTCAATCTACCCCAGGCATGTTCGATAGGGTTCATGTCTGGAGAACATGCTGGCCATTCTAATCGAGCGATGTCGTTATCCTGAGGGAAGTCAATCACAAGATGTGCACGATAGGGGTGCAAATTGTCGTCCATGAAGACGAATGTCTCACCAATATGCTGCTGATATGGTTGCACTATCGGTTGAAGGATGGCATTCACACATCGTACAGCGCTACGGCGCCTTCCATGACCACCAGCGGCGTAAGTCGGCCACATATAATGCCAACCCAAAACAGCAGGGAACCTCCACTTTGCTGCACTCGCTGGACAGTGTGTTTAAGGCATTCAGCCTGGCCGGGTTGCCTCCAAACATGTCTCCGACGATTGTCTGGTTGAAGGCACATGCGACACTCATCGGTGAAGAGAACGTGATGCCAATCCTGAGCGGTCCATTTGGCACCTTTTTCGGCCCATCTGTAACGCGCTGCATGGTGTCGTGGTTGCAAAGATGGACCTCGCCATGGAAGTAGCGAGTAAAGTTGCGCATCATGCAGCCTATTGCACACAGTTTGAGTCGTAACACGACGTTCTGTGGCTGTACGAAATGCATTATTCAACATGGTGGCGTTGCTGTCAGGGTTCCTCCGAGCCATAATCCGTAGGTAGCGCTCATCCACTGCAGTAGTAGCCCTTTGGCGGCCTGAGCGAGGCATGTCATCGACAGTTCCTGTCCCTGTGTCTCTCCTCCATGTCCGAACAACATCGCTTTGGTTCACTCCGAGACGCCTGGATGGATACTTCCCTTGTTGTGAGCCCTTCCTGGCACAAAGTAACAATGCGGACGCGATCGAACCGCGGTACTGACCGTCCAGGCATGGTTGAACTACAGACAACACGAGCCGTGTACCTCCTTCCTGGCGGAATGACTGGAATTGATCAGCTGTCGGATCTCCTCTGTTTAATAGGCGCTGCTCATGCATGGTTGTTTACATCTTTGGGCGGGTTTAGTGAAATCTCTGAACAGGTCTGTGTCTGTGATGCAATATCCACAGACAATGTCTATCTTCAGTAGACTGGGAACCGGGGTGTGCAAAACTTTTTTTTATGTGCGTATTTTAAATTCTAAAGGCTGAGCGTATGTGGGAGGTTTTCTTGGAAGTGTCATATTCTACATCTTCTACAGAGACTGAATGCTCCTATCTTAACTTTCCATAAGTAACTGTAACATTCATTCTGTGAATATTGGACGGAAAAGCGATTTGCATTTGAATATCACTTTCTTAAGCATTGTACTGAATATTGTTAACTTCTCAACAGGTTTCACTTTCAGTGGACTTCAAGCAGAACTGAAGAAGGTAGTGATGTACCTGAATTTAACTTGAAAGGGTTCCTTGCGGCACTTTTCTTACATCCTGTACAGAACCTTTCTCTGTAATGTGGTGTTTTGTCGTATAATTTCACAACTTTTTTGTTTAGGTTTTAGTCATTCTTCAGCTCTTTTGCTTATAAATTTTCTAATCACCATTCCGTGAACTATGTAGTGCCTAGTTCCACGGATCGTGCTCACAAGTAACCTGATAAATAAACAAGTATAATGAGTACACAAACTCGTTGAGTCTTCAACACCGGCTGTATTTTTAGGACACTTCGTATACTCACCACATAACAGGCGTCAGCTAAAAAGGAGCACAACATACCTATTCAGAGGAGGGGTTATTAGATTCCTATAGAGTGTGCGCTGTTCAGGTTTGTGGGGAAATCATGGCGGCGGTTTACAGCAATTGCTCCAATAGGAACTGAAAAAATTAAAACATAAATCAAAATTAAGAGAATCTTGTCTGTCTCTGGTTACTGTCGCACATACAGCCTATTGTGGTCTATGCTCGAGAGTATCATTCATTCTTTCGCGCCATGGCGAAGGCAAGGAAAGCGCATCTAAATTTCTGTTTGTAATCCCAAAAAATTTTTGCCAAAATTACACAAGAGGTAGATGATCCCAAACTGAGCACTGGAGATAATAGACTAATGACATAAAAAGTTTACACATTTTAACATGCGACTGAACTTAAGCAACTATTCAGTCGACAACTGCCGATCTCAAAGCATGAATTACTACGTAACCAATTGACAGAACTCAACTCTTGAGTTGAAAATCATTCGGAAACATTGCATGAACCCGCCGTTTACGATATGTGTGAATGCACTGCAGCATTCGACTCACCGTGTTCTTTAAGGTGTGCTTTTCACTGGCAAGTTCACGGGTTTTTAATGATAAAACTTTTACCACTCGAAATAACTGTCACACCTCAAATTCTGATGTGCGAACTTCTTATTGACTAGTCTCTGCCTTCAGTGACCCAGTCTCTTGTAATATTATTTGTAGGAGAGTAAATTTATTCTAACTAGCGCTATGTCTATTGCGAAGCACTGTATTCTGCTGCACCAAAATTTAACACATTCCTTCAAGTTCCTGCTAGTGATTAATGTTCAGTCATCGATGATGCCGCTATTTTGTCAACAGGTGACCTTATGAGGTATGCGTGGTTGTTATAAAAACAGCTTCCAATCGCTAATTTTGTGATATTTTTCTTTGATATATTATATTGTTTCCTGCCATTAATGGTTTCCAATATTTTGTTCATCATTACATGGCTACATTGTATGGGTAACTGTTGTACCTTCATACACTTCAGACTTCCACCTCTAGCCAGCGCTTTAATACAAGTTTAACATAATTTTTTATTCAATTTTTAAATGACAGCACTCAATTTTTATGCGCTTTAGTCTTTTTCTGAAATTACAAAAATTACTGCTGAAAATTAAGATTTTTCCAAATATGAAGACAGGTTTCAACGTATAGCATGGTAACGTACCTAGGAACAAATATTCGACTGAAATTTAAAAGCGTTGCCTTCGAAAAAAAATCTTGTCCATATTCTATTTACCAGTCTATCTGTATACACCAATAATCAGTAAGTAAAGTCAAATGAAGCAAAACTATTTCAAAAAACCACTGATCACTTAAATACATTTTTAAACAGAAGTTATCAACAACGAACTCAAATTTCCATATTCAAGACAGATAAAATAGTTATGACATTAAAAAAAACTCGGTTCAATTACAAGTATCACATGTTCCATGGTAAAAGACTTTCTTCTGTTTTAAGATACGAAATGGTACCCGATCGACAAAGTATGGCATAATCGTCTGCATCGCATGTAAAGGGTTTCAAAAATGTATAGCATTTTGCTCACCATAAAGTTATGTGCCTCAGAAATGAATGTTACATTCCAAATTGCTTTAATTTATTGTACAGCACTGAAATGTACAGAACGTGAAATATTTCCAGAAGCTGTGCAAAGCACAAACTCATGCCTAAGAATAACGAATACTGGCGAGAACGTCGGAAACTGCATGTGGCGGTCTCTGGTGCATATTCCTTCATATGCATGTGTTCGTCTAGGTACAACACTCTCCCCTATATACAGAACGAACTATTAATCAGCTGTTGATTGCTTTGAATGCCATGGTTCGGTACAGCGTAAACGTTTAAAACTCGTAAGTATTTGGAAAGAAAATGAAAATCGAGGACAAATTAAAGTTCCAAATTGCATCATAAACACGTAGTGCAGTGAACGCGCCCTACTTGTTTTGCTTATCTTCCTGTGTAGCGTGAAGTACTGTGTATTCGAGTAGTTATGTTTTAACTGTCGGCCGCAATGGCATTCAAATTAACCAACAAATTTTTGGCAAAAAATGGGTCAAATGGCTCTAGCACTATGGGACGTAACATCTGAGGTCAATAGTCCCCTAGACTTACAACTACTTAAACCTAACTAACCTAAGGACATCACACACATCCATGCCCGAGGCAGGATCCGAACCTGCGACCGTAGCAGCAGCGCGGTTCCGGACTAAAGCGCCTAGAACAGCTCGGCCACAGCGGCCGGCTGATGTTTGGCAGTACGTCCTATATATACAGTCTGATGGTGAACGAGAAGTTCGTAACTGGCAATGGCAAGAACAATAAAATGTGTTAAAGAAAAAGTCATCAAGTATGAGGTTGGCAGGTGGTTTTGTAACGTATTTAATGATTAAATGGTAGCGTTGTTTGGATGCATGATGTTGAGGGCGTTAACAGTTGTACCGAAATGTGGGTAAGACGGGTAAATGTACCTAAAACTGTACTAGAATAACAGCATTATTCCCCTCAATCTTTATTTAAAGTACTCGTAAGTCCACTCACACACACACACGCGCGCGCGCGCGCGCGCGCACACACACACACACACACACACACACACACACACACACACACACACCAAGCTTTTCACTTTTCAAAATGGCTTAAAATACACAGCCCAGGAAGAAAATATTGAAATACGACATCAGAAATATATTGCTGGCCGATAATCAAACCAACTATTCAATCAACAACACATTAAAATTTACAGCGTACTAGTTTAGCCTGGAAATTGGGGAATTCACAAAATTTTAAAATGTTTGCCCCATGCATCTGGCTGTCAGATAATGGGTAAGACTCTGCTTAAAATTACTCCTGTCCTCCAGTTAACATATAAAACAGTCAGAAATGGTTTATTAAAATGCATATGCCACAAACTCGACACACTGATGGCTCCACGTTGCGGCTTAAAACAGAATTTAATGCAAATACGCTGTTCCTTCAAATCGGCCATTTGCAAACTCTCAGATGCAGTAATCTACATCAACTTACATACTCTGAAAGTCACCACATGTTGCATGGCGGAGGACATCTTTTACCGCTATTAGTCATTCCCTTTCCTGTTCCGTTCGCAAACAGAGCGAGGGAAAGGCGAGTGTCTGAATACTTTGGTATGAGCTATAATTTATCTGATTTTTGTCTTCCCGGCCGTTAAGCAAAACGTACGTTGGCAGCCGTACAATCTCTCTGCAGTCAGCCGAAAATGCCTATTCCCAAAATTTTCCAAACAATTTTCCGGAGAATAGAACGTTGTCTTTCCTCCAGGGATTCCCACTGAAATTCACGGGGTATCCCGCAACACTCGTGTATTGGTCGAACCTACCGGTAACAAATCTAGCAGCAAGTATATCTTAAGAACAAATAAGTGTTTGAGAAAGCCATGGTTTACCACCAGAAGATGCGGAACAACCAATGATCAGGTTCATAAGACATTTGCAACATCATAACTACGGGATACAAAGTCAGTGGCATCAAATGACAAAATCTATGAATTCGTCACATTTGTCAAGTAGTAATTAGCATACATTACATCGTCAATTACAAAAATGTGCCAAACACGAATCAGCACACCGTTTGTCATTGTTCTATCACTGGCGATGTAATTTACACAACTACCTGACAAGAGTGACGAATTCATGGAATTCATTATTTGACGCTGCTCATTTTATGTTGTCTAGTATGATGTTGTAAATGGTCCGTTGACTTAAACTGGTTTTTCAATGAAGAAATTTTATTAGCAGCTCTTGGAGGTGTATCATGACGTTCTTAAACTACCAGCACCTGTCTGGATTGCTTAATAGCCTTCCTTTAATTTCACATGGCGGGGATCCCAAAAACTCAGCACTACTCAAGACTGGGACACACTAGTCTTCTATATGCAGTCTCCTTTGTTGATGAACTACACTTATCTAGAATTCTCGCAATAAAGCAAAGTCGATCATTCGCCTTCCCTATTACTGACGTTCCATGCTCGTTCCATTTCTGATCGCTTACACTCAGATATTTAATCGACGTGACTGTGTCAAACAGCACACCACTAATGCTGTAGTAGGATTTAAGTAGAGCGCGCTACACTTATTTATTTATTTATGTATTACAATTTTAAAGATCTGTTACCTGATACTTTAAAACAAGGCTTGCATATTCTAGTTTTCGTTTGCCTTTCCTTTGTTGCTTTTTGTTTTGTTTTTCTTGCAACATTTGACGCGGAACAAATACTTTTTAGAAAATAATAAATAATTTTAAGGCGAAATATCAATAGAATTTGGTACTTTCAAGAAGAATCTAAAAGGATGATAGGATAGAACTGAGATTTGTTAGTGCCATTACCGATTGTGACTGGTGATGCATACCTCGGGATGCTTTTTTCGAGTTTCTGACCGCCACTCGCAACGAAATAGTTTATAATTAGCAGTAGGGAAATGGTATCGCTAATCATATACATTAACATTAGGTGTTCATCCATGTGCATATGACAATGAGCGTTTTTTTGGGTAGATTGCCAGCACCCTACACAACTTTCATTCTAGTATTCGCCGACCTTAACTACTGATGCGTGCAACCTGTCAGCACATTTTGACATGTTATATTTGATTTCTAACTCTAAGTGGTAAGTGTCTTATTTTCTGCTACATCTCATCTTCTTACTCCTCCTCATTCTCTTCAGCGTCATTATTGTCGCTGTAACAGTGGATGCCGCTCGCCACCCTCCGAAGATCGTTGTCACGTTGCTTATAGGCATGTCTGACATGTCGTATTCGCAGGTACTCTTCATGTGTGTTATTGAAATACTGACTGCTAATGCATTTAATTGTCCCCATTGTTCTTGGTCTGTTATTACAGTGTATATACAGAGAATTGACAAATGCCATGGCCGGCAGCTGTGGCTGAGCGGTTCTAGGCGCTTCAGTCCGGAAACGCGCTGCTGCTACGGTCGCAGGTTCGAATCCTGCCTCGGTCATGGATGTAATGATATCCTTAGGTTAGTAAGATTTAATCAGTACTAAGTCTAGGGGACCTCAGGTGTTAAGTCCCATAGTGCTTAGAGCCATTCGAACCATTTGCACAAAAGCCATGGGGTAGCGATGTGAAAGAATACAGATGGCGGTAGTATAACGTACACAAGGTATAAAAGGACAGTACATTGGCGGAGTTGTCATTTGTACTCAGGAGATTCATGTAAAAAATTTTCTGACGTAAATCAACAGAAACTGAAAGTGGAATGATAGCTAGAGCTAGACGCTTGGGAAATTCCATTTTTCTAGGGAATTCAATATTCCGAGATCCACAGTGTCAAGAGTGTGCCGATAACACCAAATTTCAGGCATTACCTCTCATCACGGTCAACGAAGTGGCCGAAGGACTTCGCTTAATGACTGAGAGCAGCGGCGTTTGCGTAGAGTTGTTAGTACCAACTGACAAGCAGCATCGCGTGAAATAAACGCAGAAATCAATGTGGGACGTAACCACGAACGTAGCCGTTAATACAGTGCGGGGAAAGTGAGCGTTAAGGGGCTATTGGCAACAGTCGACCTACACGAGCGCCTTTACAAACAGCACGACATCCAGGCAGCGCCTTTCCTGGGTTCGTAACAATATCGGTTGCGCCCTAGACGACTGGAAAACTATGGCCTAGTCAGGTGAGTCCCTGATGGTAGATTCGAGTATGGCACAGACTCCGCAAAACCATGTACCCAGGTGCTAAACAAGGCTCCTTGGACACCATTTTCAGCCATTCATGGACTTCATGTTCACAAACAATGGAATTTTTATGGATGACAATGCGCCATGTTACGCGGGCACAGTAGTTCACGATTGGTTTGAATAACATTGTAGACAATTCGAGCGGATGATTTGACCACGCCGAGCGAATGATTTGACCACACGGATTGCCCGACATGGATCCCGCCTGACATTTATGGGTCATAACATCGCGCACAAAATCCTGCACCTCCAACATTTTAGTAATTACGGAAGGCTATTGAGGCATATCACTCCACTTTCAGTGTCTGTTGATTTACGTCGTGCGGCCATGATCACGTCAGAAAATTTTTTACATGAATCTCCTGAGTACAAATGACAACTCCGCCAATGTACTGTCCTTTTATACCTTGTGTACGCTATACTACCGCCATCTGTATTCTACTACAGTGGCATTCACCTGAAGACGGCCAGAAGACTCTGCGCCGAAATATCGTGGCAGAACGTTACTGATATCCGGCAGTTCTCCCGTGTTTTTATGGAACATATATTTCTGTCAGTGCCATGTCGTGTTGGTGCATTACGTTGGGCAAAAGCAGGTCCGACACGACATTGCGAGACATCCCACGACTTTTGTCACCTTAGTGTAGATTGTTCATGCATTTCCCACAGAAGAAGCCATTGCGTTTTGGGGATTCTTCTTTCCCATATGTGCATGTAGGTTTATATGTCTCAGAGACAAATCAGGAACAATGTTACTGCAACGCACTCACAAGACAGCACTGGCGATTGGACGACGCAATTAGAAGCGTCTAGTGGAGGATGGCTGTAATGCGTATTTGACACAATATTCAAACTCTCGGAAACTTTTACGAGCCACATCGTATTTTCGACTGCTGATTCCTTATCATCGAACTCACAGTTAAATTTACACCTTCATCTACATACATACTCCGCATGTTTCTTCTGTTCCGCTCTCAGAAGAGCAAGAAAGAAACAGTTTCTTACTTATCCCCGCATGAGCTTCAAACGTATGTGGCAGCTGCAGCCCACATTTGCTTACTTATCCTCGCATGAGCCTCAAACGTAAGTGGCAGATGCATCCCACCTCAGATGCCGCTTCTGTAAATATTCTTAGTAGCGCTCGAACAGTATTCAACATTAGTATCGCACTAGAATCCTGTATGTGGTCTCCTTTACAGATGACCCACACTTTATTAAAATTCTCATGAATCAAGGTCAAAAATTCGCCCCTCCCCTCCCACAATCCGTACATTTTCATTTCATTTCAGATCAAAAAGAGAATTTCAGAGATTTTACTGGTCTCATACAGTTTTGTTGTTATGTACATAGACCGAAGAGGCGAGTGAAAATTTGCACGAAGGCCAGCAGACTAACCTAGGTCCCTGCTTACACAGTGTCAAGCAGCTAACTGCTAATACTGTACTCGAACATCATGGGTTTGTTTTTCCCACTCACCTGTATTAACTTACATGTTGCTACTTTTAGAGCTAGCTGTCATTCAGCACACCAATTAGAGGTTTGGTCTAAGTCATCTTGTACCCTTCTACAATCACCCAACGAAGACAGCTTCCCATACACCAAAGCATCATCAGCAAAAAACCGCAGATTGCTGCCCACCTTATCCTCCAAATCATCTATGTACATATAAAATAACAGCGGTCCTAGCACACTTTCATGTGTCACCTCTTGTGTCTGAGGAACACTCGCCGTCGAGGAGTTCTATTACTTAAGAAGTCTTCGAGTCACGTATCTAGGCAACTATTTTGTAAGCTTGTACCATCGTTAACAGTTGGCAGTGATGCATCGTGTCAAGTGCTTTACGGAAATCTAGGAATATGGAATCGGCCTGACGTCCTCATCCAGAGTTCGTAAGATATCATGTGACAAAAGGAGAAGCTTAGATTCTCACGAGCGATGCTTTCTAAAACTGCTGATTTTTTAACAGAAGTTTTTCCCTGTCAAGGAAATATTTTGCATTGGTTCAAATGGCTCTGAGCACTATGAGACTTACTTCTGAGGTCATCAGTCGCCTAGAACTTAGAACTAATTAAACCTAACTAACCTAAGGACATTACACACATCCATGCCCGAGGCAGGATTCGAACCTGCGACCGTAGCGGTCGCTCGGTTCCAGACTGTAGCACCTAGAACCGCACGGCCACTCCTGCCGGCTATTTTTTGTATTCAAACTGAGAATATGTCGAAGGATTCTGCAGTAAACCCTTCTTATACACAGGGGCCACGTGCGTTTTTCTCCAATTGCTTGGGAGTTTGCACTGGTCGAGAAATTGACGATAAATGCAAGTATATTTAGGCGCCATTGCTGTAGAGTACGCTGGCAGTGTGGCTACGGCCTCCCATCGGGTAGACCGTTCGCCTAGTGCAAGTCTTTCGAGTTGACGGCACTTCGGCGACTTGGGTGCCGACGGGGATGAAATGATGATGATAAGGACAACACAACATTCAGTCCCTGGGCGGAGAAAATCTCAGACCCAGCCGGGAATCGAACCCTGGCCGTTAGGCATGACATTCCGTCGCCCTGACCACTCAGCTACCAAGGCTAGACGTAGAGAACGCTACATGAAACCGAAATGGGATTCCACCCGGACCTGGTTATTTATTTGCTTCCAACTCTTTAAGTTGTTTCTCAAAACCAGAAATGCTTTCTACTGTGTCCTCCACACGGGAGTCTGTGCGATGGTCAAACGACGGTTTGCTATTTTCGATTGCAGTCTTTCTCGGTGTATTCCATTGATGAATTCTCGTCAGGTTATCAGCCGAGTGGTGGCGTCGTCTTGTCGCAACGTTTCGATGAGTTTCGTACCCATCATCTTCTGGCGAAAATGACTTCGCTAGAAGATGATGGGTACGAAACTCATCGAAACGTTGCAACAAGATGACCTCACCACTCGGCTGATAACCCGAGAAGAACTCATCGACGATTTGTTTGTTCAGTTCTCCTGCGTGAACGATTCCTTCGGAGCGAAATTTAAAACTTCGGTTTCACTTTTGCAGTCTTCTGCTGCCACACCACGCTAGTCGACGAATGGCTGGATAGAAGCTTTAGACCCACTTAGAGATTTTACGCAGGACCAGAATTTTCTCGGGTCTCGGCAAGATCCGTGGCTAAGGTATGACAGATGTAACTTCGCGCATCGATCCTTTTACAGAGAACGTCGAAAAAGTTCAAAGTTCAAAAAACAGCAGCTCGTTTTTACTATGGCGAAACGGGGGAGAGGACATCACGGGTGTGATACGTGAATTAGGCTGGCACTCATTTTTCGTTGGCGTTTTTCGTTGCGACAGGATCTTCTTATGATATTTCAATCGCCAATTTACTCCTCAGAGATTTTATTTATTTATTTCTTTGTTTTTTTGTTTTTTGCGCCCACCTACATGAAAGGAATGATCATCATAATAAAATGAAAAGAATCGGAGCTCCCACAGAAAGATTTAAGTGTTCGTTTTTCCCGGGTGCTGTTAGAGGGTGGAATGGTGGAGAAACAGCTTGAAGGTGGTTCGATGAACCCTCTGTCAGACACTTAAGTGTGAATTGCAGAATAATCATGTAGATGTTGGGGCACGAATTTTTATTAACTTTTGCGTGTCATCGTTTGCGCGTTCTTTTTTGAAGCGCCTTCTCTTTTGAATTGTGAGTTACGTTATGTATCCTCTGTTGTAGAATTTTAGAACATGTTTTTTGCTCTCGTTTCATGTCATTTCTGGAAACCCCGAATCTACTCTGTAGGAATCAACATGGATTCCGGAAACAGCATCGTGTGAGACCCAACTCGCTTTATTTGTTCATGAGACCCAGAAAATATTAGATACGGGCTCCCAGGTAGATGCCATTTTCCTTGACTTACGGAGGGTGTTGGATACAGTTCCGCACTGTCGCCTGATAAAGTAAGAGCCTACGGAATATCAGACCAGCTGTGTAGCTGGATTGAAGAATTTTTAGCAAACAGAACACAGCATGTTGTTCTCAATGGAGAGACGTCTACAGACGTTAAAGTAATCTCTGGCGTGCCACAAGGGAGTGTTATGGGACCATTGGTTTTCACAATATATATAAATGACCTAGCAGATAGTGTCTGAAGTTCCATGCGGCTTTTCGCGGATGATGCTGTAGTATACAGAGAAGTTGCAGCATTAGAAAATCGCAGTGAAATGCAGGCAGATCTGCAGAGGATAGGCACTTGGTGCAGGGAGTGGCAACTGACCCTAAACATAGACAAATGTAATGTATTGCGAATACATGAAAAGAAGGATCCTTTATTGTATGATTATATGATAGCACTGGTAGCAGTTACTTCTGTAAAATATCTGGGAGTATGCAAGCGGAACGATATGAAGTGGAATGATCATATAAAATTAATTGTTGGTAAGGCGGGTGCCAGGTTGAGATTCATTGGGAGAGTCCTTAGAAAATGTCGTCCATCAACAAAGGAGGTGGCTTACAGAACACTCATTCGACCTGTACTTGAGTATTGCTCATCAGTGTGGGATCCGTACCAGGTCGGGTTGACAGAGGAGATAGAGATGATCCAAAGAAGAGCGGCGCGTTTCGTCACAGGGTTATTTGGTAAGCGTGATTGCGTTACGGAGATGTTTAGCAAACTCAAGTGGCAGAATCTGCAAGAGAGTCGCTCTGCATCGTGGTGTAGCTTGCTGTCCAGGTTTCGAGAGGGTGCGTTTCTGGACGAGGTATCGAATATATTGCTTCCCCCTTCTTATTCCTCCCGAGGAGATCACGAATGTGAAATTAGAGAGATTCGAGCGCGAACGGAGGCTTTCCGGCAGTCGGTCTTCCCGCGAACCATACGCGACTGGAACAGGAAAGGGAGGTAATGACAGTGGCACCTAAAGTACCTTCCGCCACACACCGTTGGGTGGCTTGCGGAGTGTAAGTGTAGATGTAGGTCTACATGATCTTCAACGTAGTCTGGGACGGCCAGTGTGTGCAGACCGCGTCCTGCCTGCCAACGGAAGTGTGGGGCGCAGCAGCTCGTCGGCTCTGCACGTGGCGCCGCCTCCTTCGGCGGTGCGGCGCGGGCTCAGCTCACCACCTCGGCAGCCCGGCAGCTGAGCTGCCCCTGGGGCGGGCCTAATTGCCGCACCGCTCCTTTGTGCGCGCCGGCGCCCGCTAACGAACCGGAGGCCCGGGCCGCGGCGATGCGCGTCTCGTCATTAGGCGCAGTATCATAACGCACGTGCTGACGCTAACGGCGGCCAAAACACCGGCCCACGGTAGCTGCCGCCGGCCGGGGCTCCGCTCCTCAAAACCTAATGTGTCCGGCGTCCTCTAATTTCGACCCATTTGTGGTGCACTCGCAGCGGGGCGGTGCGCTGCGCTGCGCTGTGCCCCTTCCGTCACGTTGTTTACGTCTCGTCGTTAACGGACAGACTTCGTTTCGGCCGCGGCGGTGCTGGAAGGAACGGCCCCGTTCGCCGCCCCCACGCAGATCGACGACTCGAAGACTCCACCGAAAAAAAATTAGGAACCACGGCGGGGGTGCGCGAGGGCGAGACGCAATCTCCATCCCTCATCCCTGCACCGCTGTATACTGCCGCTAATTACGAGCGGACTTGTGGCCGCCAGGGGAGAAGTATCTTATTTGGTGGTTGGTGGTCGTTAAAGCGGTCTGTATTGATGAGAACTGAAGAAGAGCTCTACCATCCGGGGGAGCTGTTGCCGAAGACGACAAGCAGAATCAGATGCCAGAAAAAGGTGGTGTGAATCAGTCTGACCTTGCAGTTGGCAACAGTTGGAAGGTTTGTGGAAACGGCACCTAAAAGAAAAAAAAATGTAAAAAGAGGGAAGCAGCCAGCCGGTAACGACCAAATACACTGAAGCGCCAAAGAAACTGGTATAGGCATGCGTATTCAAATACAGAGATATGTAAACAGGCAGAATATGGTGCTGAGGTCGGCAACGCCTATACCAATCACAAGTGCCTGGCACAGTTGTTAGATCGGATACTGCTGCTACAATCGCAGGTTATCAAGATTTAGCGTGAGTTTGGAAGTGGTGTTACAGTCGGTGCACGAGCGATGGGACACAGCATCTCCGAGGTAGCGATGAAGTGGGGACTTTCCCGTACGACCACTCCACGAGTGAGCTATGAATGTCAGGAATCCGGTAAAACATCAGATATCCGACATGGCTGCCGCCGGAAAACAATCCTACAAGAACGGGACCAACAACGACTGAAGAGAATCTTCGATCAGAAGTGCAACTCTTCCGCAGGTTGCTGCAGATTTCATTGCTGGCCCATCAACAAGTGTCAGCGTGCGAACCATTCAACGAAACGTCATCGATATGGGCTTTCGGAGCCGAAGGCCCACTCGTGTACCCATGATGACTGCACGACACAACGACACAAAGCTTCACGCCTCACCTGGGCCCGTCAACACCGATAATGGACTGTTGATGACTGGAAATATGTCGCCTGGTCGGACGAGACTCGATTCAAATTGTATCGAGCGGATGGACGTGTACGGGTACGGAGACAACTTCAAGAATCCATGGACCCTGCATGTCAGCAGGAAAGTTTTCAAGCTAGTAGAGGCTCTATAATGGTGTGGGACGTGTTCAGCTGGAGTGATATGGGGCCCCTGATACGTCTAGAAACGACACTGACAGGTGCCATCATGTAAGCATCCTGTCTGATCACCTGCATCCATTTACATCCATTTCGCATTCCGACGGACTTTCCCAATTCGAACAGGACAATGCAACATCCCATACGTACAGAATTGCTACAGAGTGGCTCTAGGAACACTCTTATGAGCTTAAACTCCCCAGATTTGAACATTATTGAGTAAAATTTGGGTGTCAGTTCCCTCAAGCACTACTTCGGACATTAGTCGAGTCCATGCCACGCCGTATCGCGGCAACTCCGCGTGCTCGCGGGAGCCCTACATTGCATTAGGCAGGTGTACCAAGTTTTTTTGTCTCTTCAGTGTATCAGCACTGTACAAAGACACTTTTGAAAACGTGAAATTTTTGACATCTTTTACTACAGCGATTGTTTGTTTGCTGTTTGTACTTCATACAAATCTACATTTTTATTCCGATCTTGATGAAATTATGCACAGTTTATTTTCAAGAAGACAAGACAAAAGTCTCCGTCTACACAACATTTCGTAATCTGACTGCAAACATTATTTGTTTTCTTATTTGAGTCATCTGTCTCCTGACTGGTTTGGTGCTGTCTGCCACGAATTCCTCTCCTGTGCTACCTTGTTCATCTCAGAGCAGCTCTTTAATCTTACGTCCTCAATTATTTTCTGGATGTATTTCAATCTCTGTTTTTCTCTACTGTTTTTACCCTCTACATCTTCCTCTAGTACCACAGAAGTTAATCCGTGATATTTTAACAAATGTCTTACTATCCTGCCTCACCGATTCTCCAGAGAGCCCCCTCATTACTTACCTTACCAGCCCACCTAATTCCCAACATTCGTCTGTAGCACCCCATCTCAAATGCTTCAATTCCCTTCCGTTCTCGTTTTCCCATAGTCCATGTTTCATTACCATACAATGCTGTGCTCCAAACGTACATTCTAAGAAAGTTCTTCCTCAAATTAAGGCCTTCTCTTGACCACGAATGCCCATTTTGCCAGTACTGTTCTACGTAGTATGTCACTGTTGCTTCTTCCGTTATGTGTTATTTTGCTGCCTGGGTGGCAGAATTCCTTAACTTCATCTACTTCGGTATCACTGATTCCGATGTTAAGTTCTTCGCTGTTCTCATTTCTGCTACTTTCATTACTTTCGTCTTTAAAAAATGGTTCAAATGGCTCTGAGCACGATGGGACTTAACTGCTGAGGTCATCAGTCCCCTAGAACTTAGAACTATTTAAACATAATTAACCTAAGGACATCACACACATCCATGCCCGAGGCAGGATTCGAACCTGCGACCGTAGCGGTCGCGCGGTTCCAGACTGAAGCGCCTAGAACCGCTCGGCCAACTTTCGTCTTTCTTCGATTTACTCTCACTTCATATTCTATTTTGATTAGACTGTTCCATTCCACAGGTCCCGTAATTCTTCTTCACTTTCACTGAGGATAGTAATGTCATCAGAGAATCTTAGCCGCGAATGGTAGCCGCGTCGTTTGAGGCGCCTTGTCACGTTTCGCGCGACTCTCCCTGTCGAAGATTGGAGTCCTCCCTCGGACATGCGTGTGTGTGTTGTCCTTAGCGTAAGTTACTTTAAGTCAGATTAAGTGGTGTGTAAGCTAAGGGACCGATGACCTCAGCAGTTTGGTCCAATAGAACTACCACAAATTTCCAAAAAAAAAAATCCAAAGAGAATCTTATGATTGTTATCCTTTCACTTTGAATTCTAACCCCAATCTTGAACCTTTCTTGTATTTTCGTCATTGCTTCTCCTATGTACAGATTGAACACTAGGGGCGAAAGACTACGTCCATCATACTAAACAATGGAATTGACGCGAGAGTTTCAATACGGCACAATAAAATTCTGTATTAGTTTAAACTGTACATTCACTGAAACTTACGAGAAGTTGTAGCAAGCGTGCTGTGAAGATGGACTACCTCGCGCAACGGTCTTTAGATGGTTCAAAAACTGCAGAGAGGGCCGTGTTGTCTGTGTAACGGAAGGTGGAGCTAGCGTTTCGGCTTCTGCTTTGTCAACATCAACATAGTTGTTGTGATTGTCGGTGAGAACCGGCAGATAATATTCTGTAAATTCAGTGAAGTGTTGATAATTTCATATGGAACCGTCTTTACGATTATGCACGATCATCTCCATATGACCCGTGGTTGTGCCCGTTGATTGCCACGTCTGTAGATTTCCAAGCAAAAGGCTGTGCAAATGGACAAGCCGTGAGGTACTGCGTCTCTTTGCTGATGTAATCGAGTTTCCGAGTTTCACCAGCGTTGGGTAACGGCTGCATCACTGCGATCCTGAAGGAAAATGATCCAGCACACCGTGGAAATCGCCGTGTTCTCGAACATCAAAAAAAGGCAAATGTTGTTGCATCTGCAGGGAAAGTGATGCTGATCACATTTTTGACTATCATGGAATGATTTAGCAGTATGCATTTTCCCGTCACTCTACTTTTACAGCTGCACGTTACACGTCAGTATTGGCTGAACTAAGGAAGCACGTTTTCAAGAAAACGGACTGGGTGGCTACTTGATTATAACAATGAACAGCCTCACGTTGCAAATTAAGTCATGGAGTTTCTGGCTCAGATCAACATTACCTGTGTACTGCATCCACCTTATAGTTCCGATACCTCACCCTGTGACTTTTATCCTCACCGATAAAAGCAAAGGGAAATTCAGGAATACAGAAATTCAAGTCGCTCAGGAATGAAGTATGAGAAAAATGTGGAGAAATCGGAAACGAAACGGAAAGATGGAAAGAGTGTATTGAAGGTCTCTATGAGAGGGAAGGTTTGTCTGATGTGGTAGAAGATGAAGAAGCACTTGATTTAGAAGACATAGGGGATTCACTATTCGAATCATAATTTAAGAGAGCTTTGGAGGACTTAAGATCAAATAATGCAGAAGGGATCGATAAAATTCCATCAGAATTTCTAAAATGATTTCGGGAAAGTAGAACGTATGAGTCTGGCGGCATACCAGAAAAATATCATCCACACAGTTCCGAAGACTGCAAGAGCTAACAAGTGCGAGAATTATCGCAAAATCAGCTTAACAGCTGATGCAACTCAAATGGTTCAAATGGCTCTGAGCACTATGGGACTTAACATCTGAGATCATCAGGCCCCTAGAACAGCTGATGCATCAAAGTTACTTAGAAGAATAATATACAGAAGAATGAAAAAGAAAATTGAGGATGCGCTAGATGACGATCAGTTTGGCTTTATAAGAGGTAAAGCCACGAGAGACGCAATTCTGACGTTGCGAATGGTAATGAAAGCTAGACTAAAAAAAAAATATCAAGATACGTTATAGGATTTGTCGATCTGGTGAAAGCGTTGGATAATGTAAAATGGTGCAAGGCGTTCGCAATTCTGAGAAAAATAGAGGTAAGCTGTAGGGAGGGACGGGTAATATACAATATGTACAAGAGCCAAGCGGGAATAATAAGAGTGGACGTCCTAGAACGAAGTGTTCGGATTGAAATGGGCGAGAGGTAGGGAAGTAGACTTTCGTCCCTACTGTTCAATCTGTACATCGAAGAAGCAATGATGGAAATAAAAGAAAGGTTCAAGTTTGGGATTAGAAGTCAAGGTGAAAGGACATCAATGATTCGCTGATGACGTTGCTTTCCTGAGTGTAAGTTAAGCACAATTACACGATGCGCTGAATGGGATGAACAGTATAATGAGTACAGAATATGGAGTGAGAGTATATCGAAGGAAGTCGAAAGTAATGAGCAGTAGCAAAATTAGAGTAGTCTGGTCCCTTCAACCCGGCCCCCCGCACAAACCAACCAACCAGGAATTAGAACAGGGAGAATCTTAACATCAAGACTGATGATCACGAAGTACAGGAAGCTAAGGAATTCTGCTACCTATGCAGCAAAGTAACTAATGACGGACAGAGTAAGGAGGACATCTAAAGCAGACGAGCACTGGCAAGAAGGGCATTCCTGCCCAAGAGAAATCTACTACTATCAAACACAAGCCTTAATCTGAGGAATAGATTTCGAAATACAGCATTGTATAGTAGTGATGTAAGTACTGTGAGGAAACCGGAACAGACAAGAATCGAAGCATTTAAGATGTGGTGCTACAGACGAATTTTGAAAATTAAGTGGACTGATAAGGTAAGGAATTAGGAGGTTCTGCGCAGAATCGGAGAGGAAAAGTATATGCGGAGACACTCAGGAAATCATAGAGAAAGGACAGAATGTTAGGAAATCTGTTAGGACATCAAGGAATGACTTCCATGGTACTAGAGGGAGCTGTAAAGGGCAAAAGCTGTAGAGGAAGACAGAGCTTGGAGTACATCCAGTAACTGAGGACGTAAGTTGCAAGTGCTACTCTGAGATGAAGAGATTGGCACAGAAGAGGAATTCGTGGCGGTCCACATCAAGCCAGTCGGAAGAATGATGACAAAAAAAAGGTGAAGCTTCAAGGCATTGAACTTGAGAATGAAGCAGTGCTCAAGAAAAGTGGGGTGATTCTCAATGATCTGTCAAAGAATGGCCTGCACCATGTATTCGGGGGCTGGCAGAGATATTATCACAAATGCTTTTAAGTATGAGGGGAGTACTTTGAAAAAGATCGTGTTAACATTGTAATGGAGTAATAAACATTTGTGAAAAGAAATCATTTATTTTTTGTTGATCACCCCTCTTGGAACCTCCTGGAGCCGGTAATGGGTTAATCCATAGCCTCGTCTTATGTTGTAGTCGTGCGTTTCTAAGAAGTTTGAAGGGAGTGTGAAAAGTCGTTCTGAATGAAACACACTTTATTATCGCAGGCACAATTTGGAAGAGGAGAGGTGCCATGTCTAATCTTAACATCTGACGGTAGACATCATGCGCACCTTTCTGCTGCATGGATGTCACTATAGATGACCCGCCAGTATAAAAAGAGGCTGGTGGTATTTTGTTGTCAGCGTGTAACACCACAACTCAGACACTACCTAACTGTTTACCGATTTATTTATTTTGCTTTATGTTTATTCAATATTATATTGTTGAGTTTCTGTAAATGTTGTTGGTTTGAATCGATAACACAAAATTGTATACTTCTTTCTTTGTAAAAACTTTGAAGTCTCGATAAAATATGTGCTATGTATTGTCTTTATTAGTTAAATTCCTTGCCTCATTCGGAGGGAACAAAACTTAATGTATATAATTGTAAGTTCTGTGTGAAATTTTTTTTGTAGTAATACCAGTACGTGTAACTGATTTATTTTATTTAATATGTTTGGTTGCTGTTATGTAATTGCTGATACTCACTTGGGGTTCTTAGTTATTTTGTATGTAAAAGGTGGTGTGGTCCCCCTCGGGAACGGAACTGTGTAGTGCGCGCAAAATGTGGATGGCATGGATAGAGAGGTGGAACAAAGAGTCAGCCGGGGATGGGCTACTGAACCACCAACTGCTCACAAAAAGGTTGTGAAATGTGCTGGTGCCGAGAGGGGCTTTTGTGCCGTTCTCCAATGTTCCAAATACCCAGATGGATGCAGTAACTAGCTGGAATTATATTGGAATTGATATCTATCATCGCCACCAAGAAATGACAGAGTCCAGCAATTCTACCTGCGAATCCACCTACCAACACGCACTCGCCACCACATTGCGCAGTCACTGTAATGGAACAAAAGAACTATAGTAATGTACAGTGAAGGATCAGCTCATTGGATGTTATAGTGTGCTCAAATATAAGGTAAATTATACCTGAACTCTTGCACCACCGTTATTTATCCTCAGTCACATATCCACTTATGGTCCCTCCCATGCTAAAGTGCTTACCGAGTGTCCTCTATTGAAATCATACTAAAGTTAATGTGGTAAAAGAGTGTGCCAAAATTAATATTGTTTGTTGAAAGGATCTTATAAATATCTCAATTTTGTGTTTCACTGCAGTAAAAGTTCAGAACTACAACTGTTGAGAGTTACATGTTCGTACCTGCTAAGTGCTTGTTTCACTAATGTAATGAAAGTGCGTTTAATTTGCTCTTCTACAGTGGTCAAGATTAAGCCCCCCCCCCCCCCAAATTGAAGCACAAAGTTACTTCATTATAGAAAGTTTCAATTACTCTTGCTATTCCTGTCAAGTTCCGTACAGTATTGGGTTCCTTTTGTGTATTGAAAGCGCTTATTAATAGTGTAACAGGACCCACAGTTTATCTATTGTGCTCAAGTTAAATAACGATTAATAGAAAGGCCACTATCTATGAAAAGAGTAACATCTTTTATTCAAAGATCAGTGAGAAAGTGTTTATTTGTGAAATACACTCCTGGAAATGGAAAAAAGAACACATTGACACCGGTGTGTCAGACCCACCATACTTGCTCCGGACACTGCGAGAGGACTGTACAAGCAATGATCACACGCACGGCACAGCGGACACCCCAGGAACCGCGGTGTTGGCCGTCGAATGGCGCTAGCTGCGCAGCATTTGTGCACCGCCGCCGTCAGTGTCAGCCAGTTTGCCGTGGCATACGGAGCTCCATCGCAGTCTTTAACACTGGTAGCATGCCGCGACAGCGTGGACGTGAACCGTATGTGCAGTTGACGGACTTCGAGCGAGGGCGTATAGTGGGCATGCGGAAGGCCGTACCGCCGAATTGCTCAACACGTGGGGCGTGAGGTCTCCACAGTACATCGATGTTGTCGCCAGTGGTCGGCGGAAGGTGCACGTGCCCGTCGACCTGGGACCGGACCGCAGCGACGCACGGATGCACGCCAAGACCGTAGGATCCTACGCAGTGCCGTAGGGGACCGCACCGCCACTTCCCAGCAAATTAGGGACACTGTAGCTCCTGGGGTATCGGCGAGGACCATTCGCAACCGTCTCCATGAAGCTGGGCTACGGTCCCGCACACCGTTAGGCCGTCTTCCGCTCACGCCCCAACATCGTGCAGCCCGCCTCCAGTGGCGTCGCGACAGGCGTGAATGGAGGGACGAATGGAGACGTGTCGTCTTCAGCGATGAGAGTCGCTTCTGCCTTGGTGCCAATGATGGTCGTATGCGTGTTTGGCGCCGTGCAGGTGAGCGCCTCAATCAGGACTGCATACGACCGAGGCACACAGGGCCAACACCCGGCATCATGGTGTGGGGAGCGATCTCCTACACTGGCCGTACACCACTGGTGATCGTCGAGGGGACACTGAATAGTGCACGGTACATCCAAACCGTCATCGAACCCATCGTTCTACCATTCCTAGACCGGCAAGGGAACTTGCTGTTCCAACAGGACAATGCACGTCCGCATGTATCCCGTGCCACCCAACGTGCTCTAGAAGGTGTAAGTCAACTACCCTGGCCAGCAAGATCTCCGGATCTGTGCCCCATTGAGCATGTTTGGGACTGGATGAAGCGTCGTCTCACGCGGTCTGCACGTCCAGCACGAACGCTGGTCCAACTGAGGCGCCAGGTGGAAATCGCATGGCAAGCCGTTCCACAGGACTACATCCAGCATCTCTACGATCGTCTCCATGGGAGAATAGCAGCCTGCATTGCTGCGAAAGGTGGATATACACTGTACTAGTGCCGACATTGTGCATGCTCTGTTGCCTGTGTCTATGTGCCTGTGGTTCTGTCAGTGTGATCATGTGATGTATCTGACCCCAAGAATGTGTCAATAAAGTTTCCTCTTCCTGGGACAATGAATTCACGGTGTTCTTATTTCAATTTCCAGGAGTGTACATTTAACTTTCATTCTGATCAGAAAAGTATTTAGCTGAGAGAGACTTAACCTATGCCCAGTTCATGATTTTGCAGTGAATATTAATAGTAATATTATTGAGACCATTCAGTTTGACTAAGCCCTGAAGGTAATAGTGTGTATCGTTATCTGTTATATTTATGCAAATAGTTTGTTCTACTCTAACTGTCAGCTCCAACCTCAACGTTAACATATGCACATGCCAGAGTTCATTGCATTCTCGTGTGACAAAGTATAGGCTGTGTTTGCCCATTGAAGTTACTTATTTTCAGTTTCTTGAACAAGAATGTTACTCATTCGTACGCCTAATTTGGCTGGCGGCCGTTTTTATTATCATTTGGACAAAGTGGATAGGTAATTTATTGCTGTTCAAACATTTACGTAATTCTGACTTTCACTTCCGATAAGCCACCTCCGTTAGGTATATCACGGTCAGCGCAACAAAATTCTTTTCAGAGGGTAACACGGCACTGTTATTATATACTATAATTTCTTTGACTAATAATTTCGTTATACGGACTGCCTTCAGCTTAGAGGTTATGGTATAACAGTAGCAGAGGGTAGTGTTATAGGCGAAGAAGCAATAACAGCACATTGGGTAGGACAGAAGAGTTCTGTCGATTCGAACATGGACTAGTCGCTCGGTGTCATCTGGGTAGCAATTCCAGAACACACAGTTTAACATTTCTGAAGTGCCTACGTCGGCTGTTATTGGTGTGACTGTGCTGTTGAAATACCGAAGGAAATACCGTAACCAACCCACGCCCACGTAGACATGGACCGTTAGGGACCATGGAGCACTGAGGGGACGATCGTAAAAAATCGCATGACGTAAGCAGAAAGAATAACTCGCGAATTATCTAAGTCCTACCAGCAGTCCAGCTGGCATAATGACTGTTCGTAGAGACTTAAGAATAACAGCGTACGATGGTGAGCAGGTCCTCATAAGCCACACATTTCTGTTGTTAGTGTTAAGTGACAGATGAGGTGGTGAAAAGAAGGACGTCACTGGACGACCGGATGACTGGAAACTATTATTTTGGAATGATGAATCACGCTATACTCTGCGGCACTCTGATGAAAGAGTCTGACTTGGAGAATTGGAGAACGTTACCTGCCATCATGCGTAGTATAAAGACGTGCGTAGGAAGTGGTGTTACGGTACGGGGGTGCCTATCTAGTCAGGGTGTAGTCCCCTTACTACGATCGAGAAAATGATAAACGCATTTTACTGCGTACAGGAGAGGAACATTTCGGATTCCAATGCTTGCTTGTATCAGTAGTATCTGTGAGACAGTGTTTCGCGAACAATAACATTCATGAAATGGACTCGCCTGTTCAAGAGTCCCGACATCAACCCAATGGAACACCTTTGGCTGCGTTAGAATTTCGATTTCGCTGTATACCCCAGCGTCCACCATCACTGCTTTCTACGGTTTCGGCTTCTGGGGACGAGTGCGCTGCCATTCCTGCACAGACGACACAGACATCTCACTGGAAGTGTCGTCAAGAGCTTTCAAGTAGTCATAAATGCGGAGGATTGACGTACCCCATATTAATGTTCATTAACAGGTGGCCAGATACCTTGCATCTTATAGTGGAAGTTGGACGTAGGACATCTTGGAAATAATAATCCTGATGCAACACCTCCGAGTTACGCTGTGCAGTCTTAACGAATACAATGTATGACGACGATGTGTGCCGGCCGGTGTGGGCGAGCGGTTCTAGTCGCTTCAGTCCGGAACCACGCGACTGCTACGGTCGTAGGTTCGAATCCTGCCTCGGGCATGGATGTGTGTGATGTCCTTAGGTTAGTTAGGTTTAAGTAGTTCTAAGTTCTAGGGGACTGATGACCTAAGATGTTAAGTCCCATAGTGCTCAGAGCCATTTGAACCAACGACGATGTGCCAAACTATTTAACCCATGTATCGAAACTTAAAGACTATCTCAATACGTCATTCCTCCAATACGCAGGTGCTACATGCCTTTAAGCTACCCTCCATATGGGTTACTCATTAATCAGGTCATCTACTAAGAGGTTAGATGCAGTGACTGTACATGAATAAAGGAGCACAGGAAGAATGGAACAAGGAGCAGACAATAACCCAATCAAAAAAAAGGAAGATTTTCAGCCGGGACTGCCGAAGGAACCGTGGTTTGAGAGTCAGAATGAATAAACAGCACCGTAAAAAATTATGAACTACTCGTTTACAAAATAAAAAGGATGTTATTTTTCTTCGTACTGAAGTCGGACCATTAAAAGCATCACAGCAATATATAACATAAATGCGAACTTTTCATTTCAAGGTAACTTATGGTGGAAATAGTAATCTGGATATATTGCCAAGAGTCTATTTCCTGTAACGTTTTTCTTAAATAGTTTATTTTACAAAATAAGCTTCTTGAAACAGAAATGTTATGTTGGGATACTCGCGACTGCTACGGACGCAGGTTAGAATCCTGCCTCGGGCATGAATGTGTGTGATGTCCTTAGGTTAATTATTTTTAAGTAGTTTTAAGTTTTAGGGGACTGACGACCTCATATGTTAAGCCCCATAGTGCTCAGAGCCATTTTTTTCTTGGGATACTTTGCGGATTACCTACATGATATGATCCAGCTGTAGTATCTGCGGAGACAGTCTTGCAGATGACGGAAGTATCAAACGGGAAGCGCTGGAATGATCCGTCTGCTCATGTTCTATAACCCGAGCAGATCCATCAAACCAGTTCAAGGGTTACACAGCTACCAAAAACAAAATCACTTTCCTCAAAATCTTCATGTTAGTTTCTGCTCGCTCTAGCCGCCTCCTCTTCCTTTGTTTAAGCAGCCGAATCGGAGCTTTCAACTTATTTAATTGCAGCTCTGGATATCCGATGAATAAGAAATTTATTCCTCGCCGTTCGCCGCGGTAAGCATGAACGGGAAGTGCCTTTGATCAGTTCACTGAAAACATTATACTAAGACTTTTATAAATAGAAACTAAATATGTAAAGAGCAATGAAGAACTATTGATTATGTAAGCGTTGTTCAACGCAGGATTGATTAAGACACTGGAACGTAATCTAATGCCCATTTTGTGAAAGTAAATTTAGAGAGTAATGCTGTTCAATAATTTTTTTGCAAATTTTGTGTGGAGAAAGACACTGATGACAAATAACCGAGAAAGAGTTTTATTAAAAAAATGAAATGATCATGTGAACATTGTTGATCGGAAGACCTCGTCTCGGGGTTGTTCGGCCGCCTGGTGCAACTCTTTCTATTTGACGCCACTTCGGCGATTTTCGCGCCTTTCTCAAGAAGATGAGAGAAAATATTACGAGAACACAAACGGCCAGTCCCAGAGCGATATTCGACACAGCCAGGAACCGAATTCGATATCCGCGATCTAGAAGCAGCGACGTTAACCATTAAAACACTACTACGAACCTAAAGATTTCTACGTACGAATGTATCAGGAAATTTACTATCAAAAATTTAAATCACAACTGTATTGACCCAAAAAGAGAGCGTGAGAAGAGTAATAACGAAGGGAAAGTTAGTGCGGTGGTGATATAAGGATTAAAACTGTGTGTCGGAGCGACACTCGAACTCGGGACCTTTTGGATTTCACGGGCAAGTCGAAAGGCTAAGTTCCCAAGTTGGAGTCTAGGTCCGGCACACAATTTTAATCTGCCAGGAAGTTTAACATCAGCGCACACTCCGCTGCAGAGTGAAAATCTCATTCAGGAATCTGAACTGTATCCAATAAATATAATGTGGAACAAAATGACAAATAGTTAACATTAAGGTACTGAAGTATGAGATGAAACAGGATGAAGATACAGAAAAATTGATGTAACGAGATGTGAGATCACATTGTTTTCCTGGAAAATCCAAAAAATGGTTCAAATGTCTGAGCAATATGTGACTCAACTTCTGAGGTCATCAGTCCCCTAGAACTTAGAACTACTTAAACCTAAATAACCTAAGGACATCACGCACATCCATGCTCGAGGCAGGATTCGAACCTGCGAGCGTAGTGGTCGTGCGGTTCCAGACTGTAGCGCCTAGAACCGCTCGGCCACCTCGGCCGGCTGGAAAATCCAATCAGAGCAGCAGTTGCTCAGTTTCCCGTCTATGTTGATGCTGTACATGTGAAACATTTCATAGTACCGAAAATATAGTGAAAATTGATAATTCGTGCCAGACCAGAACTGGGACCCAATCTTGCACAAATTTACTTTTGTCACTACATATTCATTAGATTGCAGGTTCACCGTATCTGAAATGTTTCCACTGATAACAGTTCACGTCATTGTATCTTCATTGGTTTCATACCCATCGATACATTGGTTTCATTTTGGTGCATTTTAGTCATTTCGTTTCTTAGTATATAGGTACTCCAAACAGTTGTGGAGATTCTTTTCAGATGATTTCATGAAAGTTGTGGGAACTGCAAAGCAATAAGGCAACAGCCAAGACATTTCCTGCACTTTTATATTCGTATCTTACAAGGGAACCTCCCCATCGCACCCCCCTCAGATTTAATTATAAGTTGGCACAGTGGATAGACCTTGAAAAACTGAACACAGATCAATCGAGAAAACAGGAAGAAGTTGTGTGGAACCGTGAAAAAATAAGCAAAATATACAAACTGAGTAGTTCATGGCAAGATATACAACATCAAGGAGACTGGAAGCCCAGGAGCGCCGTGGTCTCGTGGTAACGTGAGCAGCTGAAGAACGAGAGGACCTCAGTTCAAATCTTCCATCGAGTGAGAACTTTAATTTTTTATTTTCAGTTTATGTGACAAACTCTTATGTTTTCATCACTTTTTTTGGGAGTGATTATCACATTCACAAGAAAACGTAAATCGGGCAAGGTAGAAGAATCTTTTTACCCATTCGCCAAGTGTACAAGTTTGGTTGGTCGACAACATACTCCTGTGGAGGAATCGGTTGACCTATGACCTTGCGATCAAATGTTTTCGGTTTCCATTGGAGAGGCACGTCCTTTCGTCTACTAATCGCACAGTTTTGCGATGCGGTCGCAAAACACAGACACTAAACTTATTACAGTGAACGGAGACGTCAATGAACGAACGGACACATAATAACTATGCAAAAATAAAGAAAGTAAGATTTTCACTTGAGGGAAGACTTGAACCAAGCACCTCTCCTTCTGTAGCCGCTCACGCTACCACGGGACCACGGCGCTCCTGAGCTGACGGTCTCCAATATGTTGCTTATGTGGCCCATGGACTACTCGGTTTGTGTATTTTGCTTATTTTTTCAGTTCCACACAACTTCTTCCCGTTTTCTCAATTGATCTGTGTTCAGTTTATCAAGGCCTATCCACTGTGCCAACTTATAACTAAATCTGAGGGGGGTGCGATGGGGAGGTTCCCTTGTTAGCTGGAAGATTGACAGTAGACATGTTGCCTCCTGACTTGTACGTATTTCTCTCTCTCTCTTTTTTGCGTCGATGTTAACAACGGCCATAAATTACAACCATTCAATGTGTATTGCTCGGCGACTGTATGAGTAAAACTCTATCAAAAACCGACCGTCATTTAGCACTCCTCGCTCTTTAGACTCAACTGCTTCTTAAGATTTCTTCACCTATTTGTTTAGTGAATAACAGCAAATCGGCACGATATACGTTCTTCATTTGATACAAGTACGAGGATTGCCCAAAAAGTAATGCACCACATTTTTTTCTGGAACAGTTATTTATTGAACATAATGAGAATTATGGCGTTTTATCTACACACACTATTTTTACACGTAATCTCCATCCCTTTCTACGTCCTTTCTACAGCGCGAACCAAGGGCGTGCATGTCCTGCCGGTACCAATCCTTGTCCTGGTGACGAAGCCAGTGCTTCGCCGTGTGAATCGCCTCCTCATCGTCCTCAAATTTCATCTCGAGTCGTAATGCGTCTGTCCTCGCGAATGACAACATCAGCTCGCTGCAACATGTCAGGTGTGACAGCCGTGGATGGTCTCCCAGACCGCTGCAAATCGTGAAGCTCCGCAGAACCGCCTTCTGAAGACCTCAGTCTCCGTGCAAAGCGAGTAACTGTACTTCTGGCGACAGGAGATGCATCATAGAGTTGGCACAAGCGTTTTAGAACATTCTCCGCAGTTTCCTTCTCTTTAGTGAGAAATTCAATGACGACAAGTTGCTTGTAACGTATATCACCTATAGACGTCATTTAGAAACTGTCCTGCAGCTACGCTATCAGTCCGCAGCTCGTGGTCGTGCGGTAGCGTTCTCGCTTCCCACGCCCGGGTTCCCATGTTCGATTCCCGGCAGGGTCAGGGATTTTCTCTGCCTCGTGATGACTGGGTGTTGTGTGTCGTTCTTAGCTTAGTTAGGTTTAAGTAGTTCTAAGTTCTAGGGGACTGATGACCATAATGCTCAGAGCCATTTGAACCATGCTACACTATCTGTCAGAAGTGACGGAAACTAGGCGCGCTCACTCGGGTCTTCAAATAATACATACGTAACGTTTCGCATTCGTAGCACTGTTTTCGGCTGAGAAAAAAAGAATGCGGTGCATTACCTCGCGGGCAACCCTCGTAGATGGATTTCATAGTTCCCATCCATCAAAAGACATACAGCCATTGTGATTTTAACACGTCTCTAAAATGGTCTTCTTGTGAAATGGTCTCTTTCGAAACTGCAGCAAATGCGATTTGAGCTGGCCTGCTTAAGTAAATTTTTAAGAACTGCGAAATAGCAGCAGATGACGAACAATTAATCGAGCTTATAACGCCAATGTATGTGACGCGCGACATATACAACACGTATTTTAATGCACTATCTTTACCCAGCACTACTTACACTTGATTTTCTTTGTCCTTCCTTCCTGTGCTAAATACAGCGAAAAAGCGCTAATCTGTTGCCTTTAGCCGGCCGCGGTGGCCGTGCGGTTCTAGGCACTTCAGTCCCGAACCGCGTGACTGCTACGGTTGCAGGTTCGAATCCTGCCTCGAGTATGGATGTGTGTGATGTCTTTCGGTTAGTTAGGTTTAAGTAGTTCTAAGTTCTAGGGGACTGATGACCTCAGATGTAGAGTCCCATAGTGCTCAGAGCCATTTGAACCATTTTTGTTGCCTTTATTTTTCTTAAATAAAACCGCTCTTCCTTCCGCATCACTAATTTTTTACCTAATCTTCCACTGCCTTGTTTTCTAAACATAGCACAAAAACGTAACAAATAAGTTATGTAACTCAAATGAAACGTTTGTTTCCTTGCATCTCTGAGCCAATATACTCGATGTACGATACAAACCGCTTGTTCCAAAATTAAATTGTAGCTACCCTTTTACGTTGGCAACTGCTATAAATAGTCCATTCTGGAGCAGCCGACTGTAACGGACTGACGCATCTGGGCTGTCGTTCATCACGCCCTCCACTAGTTCTTGCAGCGCACGCTGACACGCAGCGTTTCATCATTCCGAAAATGTGCAGCGCACAGAATGCGTCCCATTGTACTGAACGAGCGACATCTGACGTTGTCCGCACTGGTGCTGCCCTCTGTTGTCCGGCGAACAAAGCGACGGTCATAAAATGCTTGTAATGACCGGCGGGTGGGTGCGGCTAGCGCCGCGTGGTGGGACTTTGTAGCAATCGCAATCCCCCACTCCCAGCCCATGCCACTGAGCCCAGTTTGCTGGTCTGTCCAGTCTGAAGTTCGCTGTGACATACAAGTTACACTGCGTAACAGGTAGAGTTACGCAAAACGGTGTAGCCACTGTGCGAATAAATTGAAACGCATACAATAACACTAAACCGTTAGTCAGATAGATAGGGATTATTTTCCCTGGTAAAAGAAGTAACAAATAGAGGGATCTTGTATTTATCATCCTATGTATAACCTACACAGGCTCATCGAAATTTTGGTAATTTTGTAGCACGTGGAATGGGTTGATTTGTAGCAGGCCGCTGGAAATTTATCGAACTTTTCGTCGGAATCAGCAGCCTTCAGATGCATACATACAGCCGAATATACTTCTTCGTATTCAAAAATGGTTCAAATGGCTCTGGGCACTATGGGACTTAACTTCTGAGGTCATCAGTGCCCTAGAACTTAGAACTACTTAAACCTGACTAACCTAAGAACATCACACACATCAATACCCGAGGCAGGATTCGAACCTGCGACCGTAGCGGTCGCGCGGTTCCAGACTATAGCGCTTAGAACCGGACGGCCACCCCGGCCGGCTCTTCGTGTTCAAATAGGTATTAAAATTTGATGAAATTACGATGCCAACTGCAACGTTTAGCGGATAATTATCGGATTTTGTACAATAACGTGGCGGGAAAGAAGGTTAAATCTTTTTTGTTTGCATGAGTTGCTGCTCTCTGTTACTGAATCAGCACTGTATGCATCTGTTTTCGGAATGTGAGCACTTGTTACTGAGAAACTTCAGAAAAGAGAAAAGTATTGTAAAGTTGTAGCGACCATATATGTTTAGTTACTTTTCAGAGTTATACACAACACATAACTTCGTTAATCCTTACTTCTATCCAAAGGATATTTTACGTTGAAATAGGAAATTCACCTGAGCGTTTTTCGTTTGACTTTGATGATAAGATGTGCGAATTGTGAGTAAACGACTTTCCCCATACATTCAGCGATTGTATGTAAATGAAACGTTACTGACCTTACGTCACAATTCCAGTTCAACGTCTTGTATGTAAGCACGTAGATATTCTGAACAACAAGTCAGCTGTAAAAGATACTGACGTTTGAATTTAACTTACATCTTGATTTTGGTTTCCTCTGATTTCCACTTACATCACGAACTGTCGTCTACTTCCATACTTCTCAGGTATTCTCTTGCACAACTTTCATGTGTTTTGCTTAATTTAATTTTGGTTTGCACCACGAAGTTAAGAGAAAAACATTAGGCCCCTGGAAAGGAATAATAGTGAAATGTGCAAGCAGCCGATACTTCAGGATCTAAGCGAAAATCAAGGAAAACCAGAATTAAGTAAGAATCACACGACAACTTCTTTTATAACGAACTGTTTTAGATGAAGAAAGCAAACCAGAATTGCAAATATGTTTCACTGTACAACAGTGACGATTTTTTATATCAAGAACACGAAACCACGACAAGAACACGAATTTTTTTATTAGTTGGAGAGACAGATTTTAAATACCTTTAATAACTGTAAAGCATGAAAAATTTTTCTGTACGCTCAGATCTACATGTTGTCTATGTCTCCTTGTCTACAGGTATTAATCAAAATTCATCATTGCAAATGGAGCTATTTCGTTTCAACTCCAGAGTAGTAGTTATCCGTGAGACATGTGCAGCGATTCAACCATTTTGTCAGCTGAAAAAAGCCGACATAAAAACGTATTTGAAGTTGAGATTCCTTCGTTTACATTAGGCATTTTGAATGACACTCCCGTCCGAAAACGTGCGAGCAAATCCTTTGTGGCTATTCGTCTAGTTGCACTCAGATCAGAAACAGCTTAATGTGACAAAAACGATTTGAAGTGAGAGACTAGAATACCATAACATAATACGATCTCCCGTCTTCTATTACTCCAACAGGTAACAGTATCATCAATTACTTTTACTTCATTTCCGGATGACCTTCGTTAGCCATGAAAGTCAGTTGCTATAAAGGATGAAAATTTGAATAGAATTCGAGAGAAAGAAATTTGAGGCGCAAACGTGACTAAAAGAGGGGATCGGTTGATAGGACACATTCCGAGACATCAGGGGATCACCAGTTTAGTACTGGAAGGAAGTGTGTGTGTGTGTGTGTGTGTGTGTGTGTGTGTGTGTGTGAGTGTGAGTGTGAGTGGGTGTGGTGCGTGGCGGGATGGAGGGCGGCGGATTAAAAATCGCAGAGGGAGTCCAAGAGATGAATACAGTAAGCAGATTAAGAAGGATATAGGTTGCAGTAGTTATTTGGAGATGAAGAGGCTTTCACAGGATAGAGTAGCATGGAGAGCCGAATCAAACCAGTCTTCGGACTTAAGTTCATAATGGTTCAAATGGCTCTGAGCACAATGAGACGTAACAGCTGAGGTCATCAGTCCCCTAGAACTTAGAACTACTTAAACCTAACTAACCTAAGGACATCACACACATCCATGCCCGAGGCAGGATTCGAACCTGCGACCGTAGCGGTCGCGCGGTTTCGGACTGAAGCGCCTGGAACCGCTCGGCCACTCCGGCCGGCTGACTTAAGTCCGCAACGACAGCGACACTGATGAAGCAAGAATCATAATTACACGCAATGGAGGTACAGAGAGGAAGGAAAGAGAACAGAAAATTACTAGCAAAATTTTCGGATAGTATCGTGCAGTAAACTGCCATTTAAAATTTAGAAAAGTCATACGTACTGTAAGCATTTGTGACGAGCTGAAAGCTTCCTTTCTAGCAGTGTGTAGACTACCATAGCATGCCAATGGACGGACATAGGACTACCAAACTTTCCAAACAAAACCTGCTGTCCATCGAACCACATACTCCACTAACATGTTGTCTCATAGACATCCCTGACGCTGAATTTAAGTAGGAATTATTGCTTTTTCTTGTGCCTCATTGTCGATGAGAAGCATCTAGGAAGTTTCAGAAGTAGGAAGAGGGACTAACAGCGCGCTGAAACTTATAACGAGTCCGTCAAATAGCGCAATTTGCAGAGCAGTGCATGCGAAAAGCAGATAACCGGTTTAAAACACATGACGACAGACGATTTTGATGCACCGCAAACACTCATCAGAGCTTATATTCTGCTAACGAATTAAAACAAAACTCATATAGTTCAATAAAAGCCAGGATGTAATGTCGTCTTTTCATATTTTGAAATCGACGGAAAAATAGCTGCTCCATTTGGAATAGGTAAGAATGTCAACATCAGAAAATTTGAAGAGGTAAGATCTTTGTTAATAAGAGAAACTAAAATTTTGCGCTACTGTTCTATAGTTGTATGAAATCTCCTCAAAACTGCCGGATATCGTCATTTTCATGACGTAATTTCACACAGAAGAGTCTATTGCCTATCTCCAGAAATTTTATTGAATAGTTCTCCCCCAGGGAGCGCTTTAAACATAATAACAGATCTATACAGGGTTTTCTAGAAGAAATGCTTGGCATTCAGGGAGATGGCAGGAACGATCACTCGAAGCAAAAAAAGTCTGTAAACATGGACTCTCAAACGCGTATCGCAAGGGCTATGAGCACTTCTATACCATTCATGCTGCGAAACAAATCTCTTCTGCTGCAAGCTCTTTGCTTCCCATACTTTGAGAGAAGGCAGTATGGACCAATTATACAGTAAGCTTGGGCTCTGAAGTGCGTACTATAAAGACTATGAGAAGACGTTCAGTAGAAGAAATGCGTTTCACAACAGAGAAGATGGTCAGGTTCTCGTAGCTCTTAAGGTATGCGCATTAGACCCCAAGTTTACTCGACATTTTTTCTTGTTTTGATCCATACTGCCATCTTTCAAGATATGAAAAGCAAAGAGCTTGAAATTGGACAGATTTGTTTCACTGTATCGAAGAAGTGCTCATAGTTCTCAAGGTATGCATTTTAGAGTCCACTTGACTTTTTAATTCTGTTGAACAGAATGGACGGTGTCTTGAACTGAAGATTTAATATGAACATCAACAAAAACAAAACAAGAACAATGGAATGTAGTCGAATTAAATTTGCTGATGCCAAAGGAATCATATTAGGAAACGAGACACTGAAAGAAGTAGATTAGCTTTGTTATTTGGGTAGCAAAATAACTGGTGACGGCCGAAGTAGAGAGGATATAGCATGTAGACTGGCAATGGCAAGAAAAGCATGCCTGAAGGTATTTTTCTGGAATGTAGCCGTGTATGGAAGTGAAAGATGGTCGACAAACAGTTTAGATAAACAGTAAATAGAAGCTTTCGAAATGTGGTGCCACAGAAGACTGCTGAAGAGTAGATGGGTCGATCACGTAACTAATGAAGAAGTACTCCATAGAATCCGGGAGACAAGAAATTTGCAACACAACTCGACTAAAAGATGGAAAAATGGGATCGGTTGATGGGACACATTCTGAAACATCAAGGGATGACCAGTTTAGTAGTGAAGGAAAGTGTGTCTGTGTGGGGGGAGGGGGGGACAGGGGGGGAAGGCTGGAATAAAAATCGTAGAGGGAGGCCAAGAGATGAGTACGAGTAAGCAGATTCAGAAAGATGTAGGTTGCAGTATTATTCGGAGATGAAGAGGATCGCACAGGATAAAGCACCATGGAGAGCTGCATCAAACCAGTCTTTGGACAGAAGACCACAATAACAACAGTTTATTACACCGTCCTACCTTTCATATTCCTAAACACTGACCCATCCTACTGTGATACCCTGTATTAAACTAAAAGTTTTTCATACTGTACTATAACACAAACCATTCTTAATAGCATTTTTGTTGGTGATGAGTAAATATATACAGGGTGGTCCATTGATCATGACCGGGCCAAATATCTCACGAAATAAGCATCAAATGAAAAAACTACAAAGAACGAAGGGGGAAACCGGATGGCGCTATGGTTGGTGCGCTAGATGGCGCTGCCATAGGTCAAACGGTTATCAACTGCGATTTTTAAAATAGGAACCCCCATTTTTTATTACATATTCGTGCAGTACGTAAAGAAATATGAATGTTTTAGTTGGACCACTTTTTTCGCTTTGTGATATATGGCGCTGTAATAGTCACAAACGTATAAGTACGTGCTATCACGTAACATTCCGCCAGTGCGGACAGTATTTGCTTCGTGATACATCACCCGTGTTAAAATAAACCGTTTATCAATTGCGGAAAAGGTCGATATCGTGTTGATATATGGCTATTGTGATCAAAATGCCCAACGGGCGTGTGCTATGTATGCGACCTTGGCGGGTTAATGTATGGTGCGGCATTATGGGAGGAAGGATAATTGGCCTCCATTTTATTGATGGAAATCTAAATGGTGCAACGTATGCTGATTTCCGACGCACTGTTCTACCGATGTTACTAAAATATGTTTCACTGCATGACAGAATGGCGATGTACTCCGAACGCGATGAATGTCCTGCACGTAGCTCGCCTGCGGCTGAAGCGGTATTGAATAGCATATTTCATGACAGGTGGATTGGTCGTCGAAACACCATACCATGGCCCGCACGTTCACCGGATCTGATATCCCCGGATTTCTTTCTGTGGGGAAAGTTGAAGGATATTTGCCATCGAGATCCACAGACAACGCCTGACAATATGCGTCAGCGCATTGTCAATGCATGTGCGAACATTACGGAGGCGAACTACTCGCTGTTGAGAGGAATGTCGTTACACGTATTACCAAATGCATTGAGGTTGACGGACATCATTTTGAGCATTTATTGCATTAATGGGTATGTACAGGTAATCACGCTTAACAGTATGCGTTCTCAGAAATGACAAGTTCACAAAGGTACATGTATCACATTGGAACAACCGAAATAAAATGTTCAAACATACTTACGTTCTGTATTTTAATTTAAAAAAAAAACCTGCCTGTTCGTTTAAAATTGTGATCCATATGTTTGTGACTATTACGGCGCCATCTATCACAAAGCGAAAAAAATGGTCCAACTAAAACATTCAAATTTCTTTACGTACTACACGAATATGTAATATAAAATGGGGGTTCCTATTAAAAAAAAAAAAAAAAAAAAAAAAAAAAACGCTGTTGATATCCGTTTGACGTATGGCAGCACCATTTAGCGGGCCAACCATAGCGTCACCTGGTTTCCCCCTTCAAGCTAGACAAGTTTCGTTTCTGTAGTTTTTCCGTTTCATGCTTATTTCGTGAGATATTTGGCCCGGTCACGATCAATTGACCACCCTGTGTAACCGTTCTCTAAGAGCCGGCATGGGCATTTTCTCTGGTGTTTCGTCAGATATTGGCAATTCCCTACTTGGAGTCACACGAAAGAAATAGTACTTGTCACGTCTTTCATGCGACGCCATTCAACGGAAAAAGTCAGTTTCTTTCCAATTACAAACAAAGTGAATGTTATAGAAGAAGTTTACGTGACCATTCGATGGTGCAGTCCCAAATTAGTCTAGTGCTATATTCGTGTCATTGATTTGTATTGAACAGGGGCAGTATAACACAAAGAATAACGCAAAGAATAACAAGAACCCCAGCAGCGACGAAGTAGATCTGCCGACAGCAGACAACGGAGGGCAGGGAGAAGTGACAAGTGGGACAAAGAAGACGTGGTGAACCAACGTTTAGCGATTTTTCCCTGTCGACTCCCTTAGACTGAGCGAGAGCAATCCACATAGTCGCAGTAATAATACATACCAATACAGTATCAGTCTCAAGCATATTGCACCGAGCGGCCGTCACATACGTTACAAGGTAAAGTGCTTAATATTTCAAAAGTTTTGGATTTAAGAAAACGTAGAAGAAAGTAGATGGAGCTCCCTTAGTTTAGCTTAGTTTCTGTAGTTAGTGGCCGGCGTTATTGGCCGAGCGGTTCTAGGCGCAACAGTCTGGAACCCCCCAACCGCTACGGTCGCAGGTTCGAATCCTGCCTCGGGCATGGATGTGTGTGATGTCCTTAGGTTAGTTAGGTTCAAGTAGTTCTAAGTTCTAGGGGACTGATGACCTCAGAAGTTAAGTCCCAAAGTGCTCAGAGCCATTTGAACCATTTTTGTAGTTAGTGAGTGGCACGACTATGCTTTTACAGTGTGTTTCCCGACCGACTAAGAGTACTACAACAAAATTTTTACTTTGCAGCGGAGTGTGCGCTGGTATGAAGTATACTGGAAAATTAAAACTGTGCCATACCGAGACTCGAACTGGGCCCTGACATCGAGTCTCGGTCCGGCATACCGTTTTAATCTGGCAGGAGTTTCAACAGTATTGCTCATCCTTCGTATTTTGCTGTCCGGAAACTCCAGAGAAAATGTTTTTGCCGTCTCTTAGGGGAGACACCATGTGTAAATGAGATGACTTGAGTAATACCCAACGGTTGAAAATATTGAAACGAGCAAATGATAGTAACCAGAGGGGCACGTAATTTAGTCTTATGTTAATACTCTTCTGTCAACTAAGATATTGAAGCAAATATAAATTTTTAAATGGTACGAAAAACTTTCCTTAACTACATTACAATGATGCGTTCAGTGATATAAAGTATGATAACGTTGGGTTGAAACTCCTCTCAAAAGTAATCGAGAGATTACTGGTAGGCAAGGCTGCCGGAATCGGTTATCTAAACTACTATCAAAAGACAACTCGCAGTGAAACGCTGTTGCTAAAAAAATATTTTTAATTATATACAGTATATATGTGTATATGAAATCTATACTTTCAGATGAAGGCAAGCCGTAGTTTAAAGTTACTATCAAAAATCTCGAAAAGTTTTTGTCCGTTTTACACCAGATTTCCACGTGATACTCTAATAAACGTTCAGACGGACACAGGGAACATATCTTTTAAATATGTACAGTATGTAAGTGGAAAAGATTCTTAGCAAAATTCTCGAAGAGTTCTTGACAGATGACAGATTCACCTAAAATATTTATGTGTTACTCTAAAAAACTTTCGGACGGACATAGGTAAACATTTTTAAGTATACATGATATAAGATAAAGGTTCTTGACCGATGCTCTTCAAATTTTTATACAATGCTCTAAAAATGGCAGGACACAGACTATTACTATATGTTGTTTATAAATATCTACAAACTATATAAAGGGGATAAGTTGTCGGCAAAAAATCTAGAAAAATTCTTAATCGACCAGATTTGGAGGCAAACAGAGGAAAAACTTTGTTTGCAAAAATCTCTAAATGCTCTAGACTGAATCACTTCAACTTTTTGCACGATACTCCAGTACTCTACTAAACATTCAGACGGCTATCCATTTTTTTTAAGAATACTGTACTCGTTTTTAGTTAAAACTTACTGCTAGAAGAGAAAATGCTAAGCTGTGCTGTGAAAATGTGTAATTTAGTTTTCTTCGTCGCAGTCATCTTTAACTACGATATCGGTGCATTTAAGCCATTAGATGAACTGTTCCTCCTATACAAATATATATTCTTTCTCCTGATACATATAATTAAAAAATGCATGCAGGACGATGTGCTATTTCGTTTTATTCCTTGCACTTGGTCATAACAGAAAATAGGAAAGTTGTCTGTCCATATTGCCTAACGGGCACAATATTTCAGCAATCAGACATGTCGCCATCATCAGGTGCGCTGACGAACTGAGCTCCTGAGGGCGGGCGGCCGTCTCGCAGGGGAGGGGGATTTACCCATTCATTTTAAGCGACTTCATTTTCCTATCAAGGTTTCCTTTGCAACGACAATAAACAAGGCTCAAAGCCTGAGAGTTTGGGGGAAAAGGCTGACTGAGAGAGCAGAAGAAACGAACATAGAGAGGGGCAAGGAGGAGATGGACAGAGAGAGGCAGGAGGAGGAGAACGGCAAAGAGAGGGAGAAAGAGGATAATGGAAGAGAGGAGGAGGAGGAGGTGACAGGCAGAGAAGGAGAGGAGGAGAAGGAGAGGCAGGAGAAGGAGAGTGAAAAGAGAGGGGACAGAATGAGATGGATAGAGAGAGGGGGAAGGGAGACGATTTGGACATACATTCAATTCCCATACCTATTTGGCAGCCGTGAAGCATTACCGAATTCGCTGGATGCGGTACAAACAGTGCTAAGTCGCACGGACTCCATGCCAGGCCCCGTGGTTGTATACCCCAAGAAGATAAGTCTGTGCCACTAACAAGGGGAGGCCGCCAATTGTGAAATTCAGATTCGATTCATACTGCGCATAATAAAAGCTCATGGCCAGAGGTGCAATGTGGCAAAGCACCAAGATGCACTTCTCAGCCGTTGTCGAGAAAATCGACAGTTAAAAGAAACCGTTGCGGTGAAATACTCTCTACGATTAACAGTTTTCTATAGCGTCGTGGCGCCGCGGTAAGCGCTAGGGTTCGTAATCCGAAGGTCGCCGGATCAAATCTCGCGCCATGCAATTTTTTTTATTAGTTTTTTGTAATTCATATATATATATATATATATATATATATATATATATATATATATATATATAAAGTATTAATGAATTGCTTATGCATGTTGGTGAAGGCGGATCGCTCTCCAATTGTACCGCCTCCATTTTTCCGTTTTTTTTTTAACAGGGTGTACCAAAGCTCTCAGGTCCGCACTGATTTTCGACGATGTTATAAGTTGCGCTAGGGACCGCATCTATCTTCTTTCGAAGTTAGCGGGCAACTACGCTGTTATGCGGCGGCTCTTTTCGGCCCATTCAACGTCTGTCCTTCAAGTGTAACGAGCGAGTAACGGAGTTTATAATTCATACCTGCCACAGCAAATTTGTGTTCGTAGGGTTTCTATTCTAATTCGAACGTTTGACTTACGCTATACGTATTCGTTTCGGAATATCGTTTCTACGTCTTCCGTTAACTATACGTGGTTAACATTATGAAGACAATTAATAACATTTGTGAAACTCAACTTTGTTTGCGGAAGACATAATGATGTTCGAAGTCGCCAGTTTTTCCACGACAAACGACTTTCAACAACTTATTATATGCATAATTGTTGCAACTGATTACCGGGAATTTTATATATATATATATATATATATATATATATATATATGTCTGTGTGTGTGTGTGTGTGTGTGTGTGTGTGTGTGTGTGTGTGTGTGTGTGTACACACATTTGAATTACAAAAAACAAATACTAAAAAAAAAAGTTGCATGGTGCGAGATTCGATCCGGCGAGCTTCGGATTACGAACCCGAGCGCTTACCGCGGCGCCACGACGCTGTAGAAAAATTGTTAATCGTAGAGAGTATTTCACCGCATCGGTTTATTTTAACTGTCGATTTTCTCGACAACGGCTGAGAAGTGCATCTTGGTGCTTTGCCACATTACACCTCTGGCCATGAGCTTTTATTATGCGCAGTATGAATCGAATCTGAATTTTGCAATTGGCGGCCTCCCCTTGTAAGATAATAAGTATTTTGTCTTGGCCCCCTACTACGTACTTCTTGCTAAAGGAAAATATTATTCTGAAAACGCATTTTATATGTATGTAAGTACATTGAATTCAGCGTTTCATGTTTGATGAGTCTATGACTTGATGTAGTTGCTGTCCACTGCCACTTGAACGTTGTCGTCATTTAAGTGCTTGACCTTTTGAACGGTACGCTAGTTTGAACTATACGAAGTGTTTTGGGAGGAGTAGTAAATATCTTAGGAGGTGACGGTATAGGCACCTTTAAATAAAACGTTCCATATAACATGCGATCAATTTTTATTGCTTACAGAGATACAGCTGGTTACAGAGATAAGTTTTCATTTGACGTGCGTTTTCTTCTCTAGTTACAGTATGTGTTTATTTATCGATTGTCATTCTCGTATTTAGGATCAAATTGTGTTTACGTAACTACATTTTTCAACGACAACTGTGATTTTTTCGCCTATTCTAAAGTATCATTAAAGCAAGCCGCGGGCATTTACAAACACTTATCTCGATATCGCATTTCTGTACAGGTTTTGTAATGAAAATGCTGCTGCAGCTTGTATAGTAACTGGTTATTAGTGGAGGCTCAGCAGCCATTTCTCATCTGAATGTGCAGTTGAACAGAGTGTGGATGACGTAGAAGAAATTATTCAGTTGGTAGAGCGTAATACTTAAAAAAGAAACACACATAAACACACACAGACAGAATTTCTTTGCATATTGGTCTGCCACATAGTAGAATATGAGAGACGTTACGTATGCACGGTCTCGGCCCTTATCATTTACAGGGGGTTCAACACCTTCGAGAAGGAGATGAAGGTAAACGACTGGAATATCATCATTGGATACCTGAAAGTCAGCGTGTAATCCCGTTAATACAGTTGGCTGCTGAAGTCACTTTCACCAGTGACGATATCAGTAACACTCGTCGTGCTCCGACAAAAGCCAGCACCCCTTTGTGGAGACGGAGTTTCAATAACTCTTCTCCACACATGTGTGCTGTCGATAGCAGTCACTTGATTGGGCTTCTCACGTTACCGCATCGTCTTACAGGGACTCTTTATCTAGAATCTCTTGGAGAACTAACTTTTAGCATCATAGAGAGAAGTTCCTTTGGCTGCAGGGAGGAGCATGTTTTACAGCCTGACGTGACCGCAGCGTATGCTAGTCGTCAGGTCACACATCATATATTTCTAACATTCCCAGGAAGATGTATTGGGCAAAAATGATCACGTTTCTTAGCAACTGAAGTCCCCAGACCCTACCGCTTTAGATTTACACATCAAGTAATTCTAACACTCCCAGGAAAATGTATTGCGCAAAAATGATGACGTTTCTTATCAATCGAAGTCCCCGGACCCTACCCCTTTAGATTTATTGTCTATAAGGATGGTTAAAAGGAATAGTTTCCCAAGAAAAAGTGAACACAAGAGATAATTCAATCGTTCGGATTACGAATAGTGCTGTCCTCATAAAAGAACGTCAAGACTACTGCAGAAGAAGAACACGTCGTGTTGTCGAGAGAATTTGAAAGCCCACTGAAGTCGGCGTTGGAAGTTTTGAGAATTAACTTCGAACTTATTTGCCACTGTTTAACGCTTTCTGTGAACATTTATGTGGGTTACATTTTAAGAGCAGTATCTCTATACCAGATAAAACTGCACACTTGTTTATGGGATAGTCGAATTAAAATGAGACAGATACAAAAAATAGGTAAACTGTTATTTATTTCAAAAGTAATCGCCGTAACTGTTGATACATTTATCCCACTGCGAGACGAGACTGTCAGTGCCTTCATGAAAAAGTGTTTAAGGTTGCCTACGGAGCCGAAGCAAATCGACGGCCAGGAATTCTTCAAGGTTACAAAAAAAATGAAAATCGCATAGGCGGGAGATCGGTAAGGGGTTCCGATATGTGCGGGCCCAAATGTTGCCGATGTTGTTTCGAGTACACAGAAGAGGTTTCGCTGGGAAGCCCTTACACATCCTCCATACAGTTCTGATCTCTCTCTTCATGCGATTTGCATATTTTTGGAGCTCTGGAGAAAGAGACTGTCTCACAGGGGGATAAATGTAATAACAGTGATGGCGATTAGTTTTGAAATAAGAAACAAAATGGTTCAAATGGCTCTGAGCACTATGGGACGTAACAGCTGAGGTCATCAGTCCCCTAGAACGTAGAACTACTTAAACCTAACTAACATAAGGACATCATACACATCCATGCCCGAGGCAGGATTCGAACCTGCGACCGTAGCTGTCGCGCGGTTCCAGACTGAAGGGCCTAGAAATAACAAACTCTTTACTTACTTTCTTCTGTCTGTTTCTATTTCGTTTGACTGTCCTCTAAATACGAAATGCTTTATTCGAATTACTCTATACTTACGCCCCATAAAACATATGTCGTTCCTCCTGAATAACCCTGTATAATTAACTACAGCCTTCACCTTCCCTCTGTGTGTCATTTATCGTAAGAAAGTAATAAACTTAATGCGTGAACACGCTGTGACACACATACGTGACAATGAAATAGATTAATGCATGCGTCTTAGTATATTGAAAAGCATATAGTAGCGATAGTGAGTAAAATAAATCCTTCACAAAATGTAAAAAGAGGCAAAGGAATACGTGTGCACATATAGTGTACATTAGGATTTTGAGGAACGAGCAGCTCGCAAAGGCCACCGGTACGGTATGAAAATTTTACGCACTGTATATGTCATGCGCCCGTGGCCTCAAGGTAGTGTCTGTAATTAGGAATTAAAACGCTGTCGGTCCTAGGTTGGGACTGCGCTATGATTTAAATTTTGAATAAAAATCATCAATCAAGACTTCCGACACGAGAAGTCGCCCTCACTCTACTAACGACTTTTTCAAATAGGGAGGATGAAGAGCGAACGGACATTCAGGGAACCATCTCGTGCTTGGGGTGGAAATGTGCCCCTAAATGCAGAATAATCAGCAATTATCAACGGCATGAGGATGCAAAAGGCAATGGAAACCACTGTATTAAATACAAACAATGTGTATTCAAGGGACATGCGGCCTGTAATTTATAAAGTATCATGATGAACTCTCCATTGGCAGAAGATTCGGGAACACACACCCATTCGGACTACGGGAGCGAACTGCCGGGAGGGAGGTGACCACGAGAAAAACCAACGAAAGGATAACGTTCTACGAGGCGGAAAAGCTAGAAAATCTGAAAAGAGAAATACTAGGTGACAAGATAGGTATAGTCGGGGGCAGTGAAGTGAAATTGAAAGACTACAAGGATTTCTGGTCATATGAGTGTAAGGTAATATTAACAGCAGCAGGAAATGGTATAACAGGAGTAGGATTCGCTATGAATAGGAAGGGAGGGCAGAGAGCGAGTTACTGTGAACGGTTCAGTGATAGGGTTATTGTCATCAGAACAAACAGCAAAATGACACCAATAACGATACTTCAGGTGTACATGCCGACGTTGCAAGATGAAGAGACAGAGAAAGTATGTGAGGATATTGAACGAGTAATTCAATATGTAAATGGAGATGAAAATCTAATAGCCATGGGCGACTGGAATGTGGGTTGCAGGGGAAGGAGTAGAAGAAAAGGTTACGGGACAATATGGACTTGGTACCACGAATGAGAGAGGAGAAAGACACATTGAGTTCTACCATAAATTTCAGTTAGTAATAGCGAATACTCTTTTCAAGAGTCGCAAGAGGAGGAGATATGATTGAAAAAGGCCGGGAGATACGGGAAGATTTCAGGTAGATTACATCATGGTGATGCAGAGATTCCAAAATCAGATATTGGATTGTAAGGCGTATCCAGGAACACATATAGAGTCAGATGAAGAGTAGCTTGAAGTTTGAGAGTCTAGCCAGGAAGAATCAGTACACAAAGATGTGGATTTCGGAAGTACCAAGAAAAAAAGAAATATGCTTGAAGTTCTCCTAGGCTGTAGATACTGCTATAATGGGCAGCTCTGTAGGCAGTTCAGTTGAAGAGGCATGGACATCTCTAGAAAGAGCAATCACAGAAGTTGAAAGGGACAAGGAAGGTAATTGCGAAGAAACCATGGGTAATAGAAGAAATACTTAAGCTGACCGACGAAAGAAAGAATACAAAATTTTTCAGGGAAATTCAGTGATACAGAAATACAAGTCGGTTAGGAATGAAATAAACGGTAACTGCAGGGAAGCTAGGGCGGAATGGCTGCATCAAAAATGTGAAGTAATCGAGAAAGAAAGGACTGATTCAGTTCATAGAAAAGTCTTAGCAAGTGTGGTAACATTATCAGTGCAGTGAGAGTTCCACTGTTAAATACAGAGGAGAGAGCTGATAGGTGGACAGTGTATATCCAAGGACTCTTTGAGGAGGAAGAGTTGTCTGATGACGTTATATAGGAAGGAACCGGAGTCGCTGTAAAAGAGGTAGAGGATTCATTATTAAAATCACAATTTAAAAGACCTTTGGAGAATTTAATATCAAATACGGCAAAAGGGACAGATAACATTCCATCAGAATTTCTGAAATCACGGGAGGGAGGGGGGGGGGGGGGGGGAGGAGTTGCAACGAAACGACCATTCACGTTCCTGTGTAGAATATGTGTGTCTGGCATAGACTTCCGCAAAAATATCGTTTACATAATTCCGAAGATTGCAAGTGCGAGAAGTAAAATCAGCTTAACGGCTGATACATCCAAGTTGCTGATAAGAATGAAACAGAGAAGACCGAAAAAGCTGAAGATGTTTTAGATGACATTTCTACGTACTGGCCGTTTATGCCACAAGTGTGCTTCGATCTCGGTGCTCGCTCCAACTGTCTTGTTTTCCTGGCGTTCAGGCTCTCCGTTTTCTCTCAGCCGGCGTGCAGCTCATGACAAGACTCAACATTTTAGTTGATTGGCTTTCTGGATTTTAAATGTTATTATTGACAAGCCTTGAGCACAGAGGCAAGCATATTTAACAATGTATACAATACCGTGTGCTGACAGCATATTTTCATTGGAGAATTATCAGATCGCTTCATTATTTGGTATTTTTTCCAATGCGAAATTTTAGTCCATTTTAATTTTTATTCTTTTGGTTATGTCTTATGATACGTATGATAGTCCCAATCCTTTGTGGTTGTCTAGTCTTTTTATGACGCGTAATTTTGACATGTATTTTCCCAGTTTGTAGTTGTTGCTGATACATTGTCTTGAGGTAACATGTATTTCTGAAGATGGGTTTACGTCCGTCGAAATCGTGGTGGAATGAAATCAACTTTTGTTGCATGTGGTTGGCAGCGAATGCTTATTGATCTGTAACTGTTGCGAAGTGTAGCCATGTTGAAAATATATTACATTTTATTAAAATTCGTCACTCGTATCCGCATTTAAATAGTAGCTTTTATTACTTATGATCAGGTCCTTAAGCTTCAATTAATATTGATTACAATGGACATAAGATTTAGAACAGAGAGGATAGCTGCTATTTTGACCTAAAGGAAAATTACAGTGATGCTAGCAGGAACGTTACAACACCTGCAGAGTAAAACTGAACTATCGTTACCACTTCAAAAGGAAACAGTATGTGAGACAAAATGATTTGATATAATACGGCTTTCTGGGAAACATTACGCGTTTTACGGTATCCAAGCAATAACTTTTTTTGTTGTTGACATAACAGCATGACGTTTCGCAGTACTTTGTACTTTGCGTTCGCTATCTCCTGCAGTATTAAAAATTATGTTACGTGTACACATGAAATGAAATATATTTTGATTCTAAAAGGCTGTTTTGTGTTTCGCGGACATTTAAAATGAGGAACGTGTAGAAATTATTACAGAAGATACAGGGTGATTCAAAAAGAATACCATAACTTTAGGAATTTAAAACTCTGCAACGACAAAAGGCAGAGCTAAGCACTATCTGTCGGCGAATTAAGGGAGCTATAAAGTTTCATTTAGTTGTACATTTGTTCACCATTTCAGCCAATAAAGTTTTTGGTCCCTTTTTCTTCGAAGGTGCTACTGTAACTGGACTACAGTATCTGGAGATGTTAGAGAATTGGCTGTTCCCTCAGCTCGAACAAGAAGCACAACAATTCATATTTCAGCAGGATGGAGCGCCACCACATTGGCACTTATCTGTCCGTAACTACCTGAACGTCAACTACCCGAGGCGATGGATCGGCCGCCAGGCAGCCCGTGACAGAGCACGTCATCACTGGCCTCCAAGAAGCCCTGATCTTACGCCGTGCGATTTTTTCTTATGGGGGTATGTTAAGGATATGGTGTTTCGGCCATCTCTCCCAGCCACCATTGATGATTTGAAACGAGAAATAACAGCAGCTGTCCAAACTGTTACGCCTGATATGCTACAGAGAGTGTGGAACGAGTTGGGGTATCGGGTTGATATTGCTCGTGTGTCTGGAGGGGGCCATATTGAACATCTCTGAACTTGTTTTTGAGTGAAAAAAAACCTTTTTAAATACTCTTTGTAATGATGTATAACAGAAGGTTATATTATGTTTCTTCCATTAAATACACATTTTTAAAGTTGTGGTATTCTTTTTGAATCACCCTGTATATTAAACCTAGATTATACGTTGGTGAAATGATATTGACAGCATTGTGAAGTGCTATTGCGACTGCAGAAAATACACTGCAACACAAAAACAACGACGCTCCACGAAGGAATTATCGAAATGAGATGGAAAGGAGTAGATATGATGCAGTTGTGTTAACAAACGACCCGCAGAAAAATTAGATGAGTTATTCAAAAGAAAGAGCTTCACAAATTGAGCAAGTGAATAACGCATTGGTCCAGCTCTGGCCCTTCTACATGCAGTTATTGGGCTTGGCACTGATTGACAGAGCTGTTGAATGTTCCGAATTGTATCGTGCCAAATTCTGTCCAATTGGCGCGTTGCATTGTCGAAATACCGTTGCAGGGCGCTTCCCATAATTTCCTAAACATTGTCAACTGCGGAAGCTTTGTTGGCCAAGGTAAGTTTGGCAAGCAGCAAGACAAGCGGCGGAAACTGCGGTTGGTTGTTATCTTAGTGAAATGTAAGTCCTGGATCGCTTTCCATGAAGGGCAAAAAAACGTGGCGTAAAATATTGTCGACGTTGTATGGTTACCGCGGATGACAACCAAAGGTAATCCTACTATGAAGTGAAATGGCGGGCGTCAGTGAGGTTGGTAACCGCCGCTCTCCAGCACAACTCCAGACACGTCTTTGCTGATCACCGGTGCTCAGTTCAAAGCGGTACTCTACACTGACGAGAATTCTACTCCAGGCAGTGAGCTTCCAGCCCGAAAAAGAAACGGTGATTCATCCGACCAGGTGACACGTTTCCATTGAGTCACGGATCAGCCTCGATGATTGCGTGCCCAGTAAAATCGTAATTGATGATGTCTTTGGCACCAAGGGAACACCTACAGCTGAGCGCAATGCTGCTTCATTACCTTATTTAACAATATACCTCGTCCTGAATCGTGACCAGAGACCCATGTCGACGCCCGCCGACTCCTCACACACAGCTCCGACTGAGTACAACTCGCAACAGACTGCTTGCTCTGCCGGCTCGACACACACTACTGTACACTCGCGCGGTCAAGCGCAGACTAGCCACGATAAATAACTCTCTGGTCAGAGATTCTGTCATGCCTCGCCATCGCTGCCAATGAATACATACGCGTTTCATAATCCTCCACTGGGGGGGGGGGGGGGGGGGCAAAAATTTGGCAGCGATGGTGAGTCATTTGGACTTACCATGAGCAACAAATTTTTTTTTGACTAATTGACTTTACAAACAGAGAATATACAGATATAGAACATGAAGTAAATATGGTGCACACGCACTGAGTACACAACATATCAGACAATGACAAAAATATATACAATGAGTACAGAGCAAATCACAAAAAAGTATATACAAATCATATCGATAAATGACAAAAGTGCACACTCACTGAGGTAGTGAACATGTCAGCAAATCAAAATGCACGTACAATGAGTAGAAATCATGCTAGAAAAATCAGCAAATCACAAATGTATATACAATAAGTAGAAATCATGTTAGAAAAATGACAAAAGTGCACACGCACTGAAATTCAGGATAAATCACAAATGTATATAATAAGTAGAAATCATATTAGAAAAATGACAAAAGTGCGCACGCACTGAAATGCAGAATATATCAGCAAATCGAAAAAAATGTATAGGCCATGAATACAAATGATGTTATCAAAAAAATGATTTGCACTATGTTACAAGAATTAGGATAGGAAAGGGAAGGATTGCATCATGGTTGTAGCACTTTAGGTTGCACGCAGCTGCACTGAAAGTCCATATGTTTCCACAGAAGTACAATACCAAGTGAGACAATCTGAAGTTCTTTTCCCAGAAGTGTTAAGGCACACCAACGTAGAATTAGTGCAAAAACCAAATATGGTGCTCCATGATCAAGAGGATATACAGGACAAATGGATACTGCAGTAATTCAGGGTAGTCAGGTCAGAAGGTGAATGACATTAAGTCACATACTAGTCTTCATTGAGAATTACACTAGTAATGGGTGGCACTCATCGCCCAGTTACTGAACATTTCTGTACCATGTATGTTGTATTACAGAATAATGTTCATAAAATTAACTGACTACAGTAATTATTGGCATCATAGGTAATCTTATTACAATAAACAGTGGCATTCATTGGCCAGTTACAAAGCATCATTTTTTTGTATTATTAAGAAGTCATTATTGAAAATGAGTTAATTATTGGCATAGCATTTATACATAATTAGTCTAATTATAGTAATCATAGGCATCATAGGTAACCTTATTACAATAAACAGTGGCATTCATTACCCAGTTACAAAACATCAGAAGTCATCATTCAAAACATAAGCTAATGAATGGCGGCATTCATTGGCCAGTTACAAAGCATCTTTTTTTTTTGTTTTATTAAGAAGTCATTATTGAAAATTAGTTAATTACTGGCATAGCATTTATACATAAATAATAATCATGGGCATCATAAGTAATCTTATTACAATAAACATTGGCATTAATCATGGGCATCATAAGTAATCTTACTACAATAAACAGTGGCATTCATTGGCCAGTTACAAAGCATTTTTCCTTTTGTATTATTCAGAAGTCATTACTGAAGCGACATACTATTCAGAGCTGGTCAGTATTATTCAGAATTCTCTTAAACTAGTAGCATTATTTGGGACTGGTAATTACTTTGTTTGCTTTTGAGTTATTGCTGCAAATGAAGATGTGTAACGTCATTCGTCATGAGTCAGCTGTAGCAAGGTTATGAAACAAGGCAGTATATGTGATCACATTTATAAATGATAGACATAACTGGGTAAAAAAAATCCAAGTACTAGTACAAGTTTAATAAGTAACAGGTTTAGTAAGTATCATGAAAAGCTTCTCCTGGAAAAAATACAAAATGGATTATTCAGCTGAAAGAAGAAACGCATACTATGCTGAAAAGTAGTGAACTTCGAATTAAGAGGTAGTGAAATGTGTATTAAGATGTGTTCCATAGCTGTCACTTCCAAAACCTTCATTCATCCTACTATGCAATATAATACATACTGTCAAAACGAACTGCAACAAATACTTAAATAACTACAAAGCATAAATACATAAACTTCAACATCATCCTCATCTGTAAAGAAAAAAAACTTCATTACCCATCACTTCATTATCTATATTATCATAACTCCATTATTATCATCACCTGTAAAGAAAAACTTCATTATTCACAGTAGCATATTCTTCATCATTATTCATCACCATTCATCATCTGCAAAAAAAAATCACCTCATTATTCATTATACAATTATTCCTTATTTCTATCATATTTCATCACTAAAACTAAGATGTGTAGTTCTGTCTGACAGCCTGCATCAATCGCTTCGTATTCTGAAAGAAAAAATTAGTTAAGACTGCTATTCTACGATGTGTATAGTATATTCTTATTAATGCTTCTTAATTCTGATCCATTTACTCTTCATCACGAGGTTTGCATCTTCTTTCGATCATTCCGAAGGTGAAATTCCCATTTCTGTTTAATTTATTTCTTTTACGCATCATTTCTTTCTGAAATTGATGAACAGAGATTAATGTCTTGCATTTATATCATATACTCATTAAATAATGACTGGTTTATGGTAACATAATTAAGCATACAGCGTAACATGACAAAAAACATAATATGTTAAAAAAAACATAGATAGTGTTCAGATGCAAAAATGTACACACAATTTCACAATGCAGCAGCAAAAAAAAAAAAAAAAAAAAAATGTAAAATAGTCACGATGTTGAGATATCATAGGGCAAAAATGTCAAAGTCAACTGGTGTGTGCTATATCTTAAATATTTCATAGTGCATACAAACAAAACATGAAACAATCGTATATACATAAGACAGAGAAAAAATGTGACGTTCGTTGTGTTCAGCTTGTATGTTGTGTAGTTAATAGAGGCGAGAATTAAAGACTTTAATGGAGAGAAAATTTAATAAAATTAATATGTCACTAGATAACATTGCATAATTATTCATAAGATACGTAAGTTTCTCTGGAAAAAATGTGCACAGTCTGATATGTAACGACAAGAAGAGCGACCTGCTAACCTTACCTTGCCGGGCACTTGCCAAGAAAAAATACGATAATCATCAATAAGTAGTCACATAAATATAATTGCAGAAATAGTCATAAATGTGTAAGTTCATCTGGAAAAATATGCACGGTCTGATGTGTAACAAGAAGAGCGACCTGCTAACCTTACTATGCCGGGCACTTGCCAAGAAAAAATACGATAGTCATCAATAAGTAGTCACATAAATATAATTGCAAAAATAATCCTAAATGCGTAAATTCGTGTGGAAAAATATGCACGGTCTGATGTGTAACGACAAGAAGAGCGACCTGCTAACCTTACCTTGCCGGGCACTTGCCAAGAAAAAATGCGATAATCATCAGTAATTAATCATGTGAATATAATTGCATAAGTGATCATAAAAATTAGTAAATGGCATCACATAGTATGTTGAATCATAAAGTGTCTTCATTCAATAAAGGTTTTAATATTGGAGACATGGTGGCTGCCTTTACTTTTTCTGGTTCTTAGAGTTTCGACGTGTACAACATTGGGGTGAGGAATGCTGCGAATCCGATATGGACCTGCGTATAGAAGTTCAAATTTACTGCACTTACCTTTTATTCTGCTGGATAAATAGTGTGTACGTACTAATATCTTCTGTCCAATGTGAAAGTCACGGCGTATACAAACCTGTTTTTGCTGTCTTCTCCTGCGCTCTGCAGCACGTTTGATGTTGTTCAGCGCAATGTCAATTACTTCGTGGTATCGTAATCGACGAGATGTAGGAAAGGTTACTAATTCTTTAATTTTGTTAGGTGGTTCAACATTTTTCAGTATAACAGACGGAGATAGCATAGTGGATTCATTTGGTATGGAATTAATTACATCTTGGAATGAGAATATGTGTGTGTCCCAATCAATATGTCTTTTATGGCAGTATATTCTACACAGTTTACCAATTTCTTTCATTAATCGTTCACAAGGGTTCGAAGAAGCATGGTACCTGGATATATAGATCGGAGAAATGTTTCTAGTTCGTAACATAACGTGTCAATACAGCAGAACGAAATTGTGATCCATTGTCAGAAATTACTTTCAACACATGCCCTACATGAAATAGAAAATGCTTTACAAATGCTTTCGAAACAGTTTTAGCAGTAGCTTTGCGTAACGGAGTGAAAGTAACAAATTTTGAAGTGAGTTCAACAGCGACAAAGATGTAGCAGAAACCTCTATTAGTTCTTGGAACTGGACCAAAAATGTCTACAGCGGCCATATGTCTTAATTTAACAGGTACAATGGGATATAATGGAGGAATATGTGAAGTTGTGTCTGACTTAGCTTTCTGGCAGATTTTACATGACGCTAAAACTCGTCGTATACGTTTCTCCATGTTGGCAAAATAACAGTTCTGTCTCAGTATAAGAAAACATTTTCTAGCTCCGTAATGTGCGTAACTTAAATGAGTATACCAAATTAATTTGTTAACAAGCTCGTCAGGAATGCATAATAACCAATTGTTGCTGTCAGGATGAGAGCGGCGAAACAGAATGTCATTCCGTACAGTGTAATGGTTTCTAATCGTAACATTATTCTTATCTTGCCAAAGGTGTTTAATCTCTTTCCACACGTTGTCATTATTCTGCTCTTGTGCTATGTCCCGTAATGACGACGAAATAAAATTTTCAGATGCAACTTGTTGAATGTACATGACGCTGAAATTTGCTTTGCAGAAGTTGATTGCGATGTCTTGCTGATTGTTGCTGAGAGAACGAGATAGTGCGTCTGCTATAACATTTTGTGTGCCGGGAATGTGAACTATTGTAAAATTAAATTCTTGTAAATAAAGTTTCCTTCTGCTTAATCTATCGTGTGTGAATTTAGCTGAAAGTAAAAATTGTATTGCTCTGTGATCTGTGTAAACGGTGGTATGTCTGCCATAAAGAAAATGTCTGAATCTCGTAAAAGCCCATACAACACATAATGTTTCCAGTTCTGTAACGGAATAATATCGTTCAGCAGGTGACAGAATGCGACTTGCAAATGCGATGTTTTTAATTACTGTTGAGCCATCTTCTTCAATTTCCTGAAAAATATGTACGCCTAAAGCGGTGTTAGAACTGTCGGTGGCAATGGAAAAATTTCTGGTAAGATCTGGGTGCGATAAAAGTGGTGCATTCAACAAAGCATGTTTCAGGTTCATAAATTCAGAATGTGCTTGCTTACCCCAGGACCAAATAGTGTTTTTACCTGTCAATTGACATAATCTAGGTGTGTCTAAAGCAGAGTGATGAATAAATTTACGAAAAAAGTTAATTAAACCCAAAAAACTGCGTAGTTGTTTGTTTTTTTTTTTTTTTTTTTTTGCTGTAGGAACAGTAATGTCACGTAGAGCTTGAAGTTTTTCCGGGTCAGGCGCAATGCCTTCTGCTGAAATTACGTGTCCAAGAAATTTTATAGAAGTTTTACCAAAGTGCGATTTACTGAGCTTAACTGTGAGTCCTTGCGCATGAAAAGTTTGCAACAGTTGTTCTAGAATCAGATTGTGTTCAGTCCAGTTAGCTTCTGCAATAAGAATTTCATCTACGTACGTCGTGATTCTGTCTTTAAGTTCTGTCGGAAGTATTGTATTCAAACCGCGAATAAAAGCTGCTGAAGAAATAGTTAAGCCGAACGGTAATTTACAAAATTGATAACAGTCACCAAAACAGAGAAATGCTGTGTACTTTCTGCAATTCGGATGAAGCTGAATTTGCCAAAATCCCGATTTCAGATCTAATGTAGAATAAATAGCAGTACCGTGAAATTTCTGTAGAAGTTCCTCTAATGTCTGTGGTCGATCTGTTTCATTAATAATAATGTCATTGATGTGACGCGAATCAAGTACAAGGCGAAGTGAGCCATCCTTTTTCTTGACAATATGTAGCGGGTTTATGTACGGACTAACTGCTGGTTCAATAATTCCTTGGTCAAGCATATCTTGCAATTCTTTCTTTGCTCTCTATGGATATATGGAATGGGATAATGCTTGGCTTTAAATGTGTCGTGCTGTTTAACTTGAAATTCATACATAAAACCGGACATAGTACCAGGAATGTTGTCGAAAACTGGAGCTTGCTGTAAAAGAATTTTGTGTAGTTGCGTGCGTTCGTCGTCTGTATCAGAAATCATCTGCATTACGTCGTGGTCAGCTTCGTCTGGAGTGTTATAGTTATGCACATACGTATCAGTGAACAATGTGGAATGACAGTCTATGCCACGTGATACGGAAATGACCTCTGTGCGATTAATTGTCTGTTCTTCTGCAGATAATGAGTGCTGAAATTCCAAAGCCAATTGCACATTCTCGTCCTTCAACATTAAATAGGAATTTTAAAAGTCAATAACTGCGTCGTGTTGTACCAGAAAATTCGTACCTAAAATAACGTCTGTTGTCAATAAAGGAACAATCCAAAAATTTGAGTGAAATGTGTGACCTGCAATACAAAATGATAAATGTGTCTGTAATTTAACATCTACACCTTTACTCGATACTGCTCCTTTCACTTTCGTTTTGCCTAATGGTAATGCAGGATAGGTATTCTCTTTGTTACACTCGTTGAAAGTTTCTTCATTTATTACTCACATAGGTGATCCGGAATCGATTACTGCTGAAAATTTCGATGAACCAATTTTAATTTCGATGACAGGGTGTGAAATAGTTTTTTGAACAACTGGTCTTTCCTGTAAAAGAGTGTCTCGAATGTCGTCAAAAGTAATAACATTTTCGTGAACAACATTCTGCTTGTCTAAAGTAGTGCTTGTGTTACTGGAAGATGCGATCTGTACAGTATCTAGTCAAATTCTATCTGACGTGTTATTATTTTCAGGACGATTCTGTGGCATTTCGACTATTTGAACTGTTCTATTATTTCTTCCAGAAGTATTACGCTCTGGATGATACCTACTGTCGGGTTCAGTCATGATAATATGTTGCTGCTGATCATTTTGCTGCTCGTAAGTCCGACTGTTATTATACGTATACGTACGCTGATAATTGTGCTCATTGTTTTTACGTCTGTCGTGATAGTCATTCCTATACAGTGCATTGCGATAGGAATTGAAGTACTGTGTTTTCTGCACGTAGTTATTTCCTTGCTGGCGTGCGTTACTATTTGTTGTACCCGGGACTATACGTGCACGCGGCGAAACATTTTAATGTTGACCTTGTGCATTATATTGTTGGTTAGGTATGCTAACCAGCTGGTTTTGTTGCTGTTGTTGAGGAAAACCTCTATTGTTACTAAAATGTCGTTCCTGTTCCTGCTGATAATTTTGTCGATACTGATAATCAAAATTTTGTCTGCTATTAAAGTTCTGGTGGTTGTCGTTCCTAAAGCGTCTATTAGCTTTGCTATTGAAATTCCGTGGTTGATCGTAATTACTGTACGTTTGTTGACCTTGGTTATTATAAGAAAAATTTTTGTTTACAAAGGAATAGTCCGATTGCTGTACTTCCAAAAGCCGTAACGGATCTCTGAATGCCGAAATATTTTCTTTTTGCTGACCCGTTTAACAATATACCTCGTCCTGAATCGTGACCAGAGACCCATGTCGACGCCCGCCGACTCCTCACACACAACTCCGACTGAGTACAACTCGCAACAGACTACTTGCTCTGCCGGCTCGACACACACTACTGTACACTCACGCGGTCAAGCGCAGACTAGCCACGATAAATAACTCTCTGGTCAGAGATTCTGTCACGCCTCGCCATCGCTGCCAATGAATACATACGCGTTTCATAGAATTGGAACCACATAGAGGTAAGATCATAATTAAGATTTACCTGTAATGTGGAATAAATAGCTGCATATTTGTGTATGAAATTAGGACCCACTAATGAAATTAGGTAGTGGGTTAATACGTATAATGTAATGAGTTGAATAAAGAATTAGAAAAAAATGAATAGGTAAACAGTCTTGTAAAGTCCCTACAGGTATACATAGTCTCAGTAATTTGTATGAATCTTCAGCCTCTTGAATTCGTATTGCTTCCTTAACCTAATTTTGACTAATAGACTTGACGCTACTACAAACATCGTGAAACAATTTCCTAGCCTACAACTCACTCAGCTATGTTAACTTGAAACCTATCCCACCATAACCAGACTCCTCAAACAAGTAGCACCCAAACCCTTACTGATTCTGAGTCACTACCCCTCAACCCTTGCAGTGCTCACCTGAAAATTCCCTTTTACATCACACAAACGACTCATCCAGCGTACTGATTACCATGTGCTCGTCACCAGACCCCAGACTGACCACTTCCAACAGTACCATAGCAATTACATTATCTTCTGGATAAGAATAATACCATATCCATGAGCGTCGTAGTTATTCGCCATTACCTCAATACCACCTGCTTTAAGTAACGAACTCTGAACTTTAGTTAAGAAACTTCCTGGCAGATCAAAACTGTGTGCCGGACCGAGACTCGAACTCGGGACCTTTGCCTTTCCCGGGCAAGTGCTCTACAATCTGAGCTACCCAAGCACGACTCACGGCCCGTCCTCACAGCTTTACTTCTGCCAGTATCTGTTCTCCTACTTTCCAAACTTCACAGAAGCTCTCCTCTCATTCTGAACTTTAATTATTTTAAAAAGTTTTTTTTATTTTCAAATTACGAATATATTTAAAATTTAATGAACTGATTTAAAGATGATGTGGTTGGAAAGACAGAATACGCGTCATATTGAGGATTAGAACTGCAAGCTGATTGGTTCTGTATTGTGAGAGGGATTCAGATTCGATTCAAACCTGGGACGTCATGGCGGTGTAGCGTGATAGCAATGAGCACTAAAAAGTTGTTTTAATGTTGAGTTTAAATAACTTAAATTCGCAAGGCGAATTGTACAAATCTAGACCTACCACCGACAGTTCAAAGTGAGCAATTTGTAGAGTACTGAGCGGCCATTCAATCCGCAGAGAATCAGTGTGTATTTCTCTGGTTACAGGTGAAAATTGATAGCACAAGCTGGCTATTCAGAGAGTGATTGCGCTTATGTGTATATGTCGCATTTTAAACTCCAAAATAATTCAGGCTCGGTAGCTGAAAGCGTATACAAGGAGTGACAATATATTGGTATTCTCATTGAATCACTTTCTCCCATTTCGTAGCTAGTGAAACCTGCACCTAAAAAGAACAAATTTTGAACCTTGTCAATATGTTTAGTGTGGCTAGTTTCACCTAGCATTTCTCTAGATTTCTTCGGAGAAGGCGTGTGCTGCATGAGGACATCAGCTGTCGAAGATATTCAGTAAAAAAGTAAGCAAAGAAAACTGCCGCTATTCATTATCGTCCCAGCTGAACATTTCAGATGTTCGAATGGTTGAAACTTGTAAGGTATGTGTTAGTGTGTTGGCTGTTATATGCTAAAACGGTGCTTAACTGAGTTTTTCGCTAACAGTCTGAAAACTGTCTGTTTTGTAAATTCCGATAACAGAATCAGATCTCGAATCGACGAAGCCACCCTACTTTTAACATGAACTTACATACGCAAATTATTTTTTTTAGGAATGTGACTTAAATTAATCTCAAATGAATCTGACTCTCTGTAAATTTGATTGCAATAGAGAAAGAATGATTATCTGCTAAGTAATTAAAAGATACCCTATTACAAAAACAGATCTGTTGATTTTACATAAAATTGAGTGATTGGAAACTGTTTCTCACATTCTGACATAAACGATCATTTAGGCCCTACAACAAGTTCTTACTGTGCATCGGATTACTTGACTCTTCTCTAGCTGCACTGGAAATTATAATCTGAAACAAATCATTGCACGGCAGTTCGCCCACTTATTGTTATTTCTATTTAAGCTGCTGTTTCAGCAAACTGGTTTTGTTTCTCTTTTGCAAATTATAAATTCTTTTTCACGCACCCAGAAGTGCATGGTGTGATAACGCAAATTTTATCGGAAATGTGTCTTTGAACCATGAGGATATGCTTTGTGAAATATTTATGAATAACAAAAGGAAGTGCTTTGAAATTCAATCCTTTTAGTGACAAAATAAATTCCAACTAATATGATTAATCAACTTCCTCTCTCTCTCTGCTTTGTCATACTTGATAAAGTCTGCTTCGACTTAATTTTTCTAATGCAAAAATTTGTTTTCTTGACTTCTTGACACAAAATTATTTAGCTAATCTAAATTGGGGAGGGCTAATTAGAATACTGAAAGAATGATTCATAATTATCCCTGATTACGAGCACGTAGATACTATTGGACACAATGAAATCCATGCATAGCAATAATTACTGAACTCGCGTTTAAAGCTAACAAAATAAGTGCTGTCTCTTAAAGCAACTGTGTTATAATCATCCTCAGGTTATACACGCCTCAAAAACAAATTTCTGTGCGGCATATCCGCTATCCAAGCTGTTCACTTCACCTCCACTGCACCCCGACTGCGCAACTACGACTACGGAAGGCTACAACCCGACTGGATTGTTACCTACTAGCTTGTCGAAGCTTTTCTCAATAATGCAATCTCAAGAAACCAGAGATAGTGTGTGGCTCCTGTGTTTAGCCTGCAAAGATATTTAAAGTGGCAGTATACCAAAAAAGAAAAGAGATACTTTTCATAAGATTTGCGTTCTCAGATGAGGCATGTGGTAATATACCAAACTTTTTCATCTGATGTACAAACCTTTCACACAGGATCGTTTTTTGACCGCAAAATTATGTTACATAATAAATATATAACGAATAAATTAATTAAGAGAATGAGAATCAGTTGTGAAAGAGCATCGCAGGTGTAAGCGTAGTCTCAGTAACTTTTATAAATGTTTCTCCGTCTTGATTTCTCGCATCCAGTTAAACCAGATTGTGACTGATGCATCCGAGGAAGAATAGTACAGTATTTTTCGATATTCATAGTGTTCTGCCATCACTCTATACATCCACTGGAAAATTGTACATGTCCCTCGCGAATCTATTTAATATGCTGATGAGCACGCAACTAGAGCTTTTCTTGTAATTAGTCGCATCGGCAACAACTGAGAGCCAATTAGCGAAGCAACGTGAGAACACTGGTATGCCATTCTGAACGGGTCACAGGCGGTATTTGTGCCACTGAACTGTCCCGCCGTCCCTTTGACAATGAATGTTAATTTATACCCTCGAAAGGGCGATGGGGCGGCATTTACATGTCGGCGAGTTACAAATTTGCCCGTTCTTTGTGAAGGCAGGCATGCATTGGCAATTTGTTGGCTTTTACGGTTAATCACGATCCGCAGGCCTACAAAGAGGCGCCAGAGTGCCCGTTTCTCTTTGTTATCTCTGACGAATTTAAACAGCTTTTGCGCTCTAGTGACTTGTAAAACGGCGCTCCGCTAATAGTCTGCAACACAATTAAGATGTCTGCGCCAGAGCCGCGAAACAAAAATTCTCGCTCCACCTTTGAGCGCGGCGCCACGGCGGAGTGCTAATAAAACGTGACGTGCCATCGGTGGAGCAGGAATCACTCCTCAAATCAGTTTCCAGAGGGAGGCTACACACACCTCGTTTTGGTATAAAACAGCAATATTGTTGTGCATGTCTTTTAACGGGCGTATTTGTTATGAAGTGGTGCTTTAGGTGTTCCAAGTGAATAAACGGACTGAACTACCACAAACCAATCTCAGCTTTTGATGGCATGGAGTACGTCTTCTATTTATTTCTTCATTTCCTGTGTGTTTATTTCACCTAGCAAGGTTTAGGGCCTTCTGGTCATATGTTACGTTTAAACAAGCATCCTTAATGAATTAGCGTCACATATTGTAAAGTACATTAGTAATATACAACAACAACAATAATGATGATTTGATGATGATATGTGTGTATGCTAATGAGCCGGCCGCTGTGGTCCAGCGGTTCTAGGTGCTTCAGTCCGGAACCGCGTTGCTGCTACGCGTATTTGTTATGAAGTGGCACTTTAAGTGTTCCAAGTGAATAAACTGACTGAACTACCACAAACCAATCTCAGCTTTTGATGACGTGGAGTACGTCTTCGCCGGCCGATGTGGCCGAGCGGTTATAGGCGCTACAGTCTGGAACCGCGCGACCGCTACGGTCACAGGTTCGAATCCTGCTTCGGGCATGGATGTGTGTGATGTCCTTAGGTTAGTTAGGTTTACGTAGTTATAAGTTCTAGGGGACTGATGACCTCAGCAGTTAAGTCCCATAGTGCTCAGAGCCATTTGAACCATTTGAAGTACGTCTTCGTTTCATTTATTCATGTCTTACGTGTTTATTTCACCTAGCAAGATTTGGGGCATTCTGGTCCTATCTTACATTTAAAAAAGCATCCTTAATGAATCAGCGTCACAGATTGTAAAGTACATTAGTAATATACAACAACAATAATGATGATTTGATGATGATATGTGTGTACGCTAATGAGCCGGCCGCTGTGGTAGTGCTTCAGTCCAAAACCGCGCTGCTGCTACGGTCGCTGGTTCGAATCCTGCCTCGGGCATGGATGTGTGTGATGTCCTTAGGTTAGTTAGTTTTAAGTAGTTCTAAGTGTAGGGGACTGATGACCTCAGATGTTAAGTCCCATAGTGCTTAGAGTCATTTGAACCATTTTTATGCTAATGAATACATGGAATTCAAGCAATGGCAGTGTTATTAACACTGCGTTAAGCAGTTTCCTCAAACGCTCTTGTCGAATGTGAGTAATGACATGTGACAGAAATCAGTGACCGCAATAAAGATAGATCTGTTTGGAGAAGAAGTTGATCGGTCGAGCTAAGAGAGAGAAAAAATAGGATAAGGCTATCAGATGAAACAGGAGGAAGAAAACAGAAACAGAAATGGTTGGTGAAAGCATGGATAGTTTTCGGTGTATTGGACAGACGATAGACAGCTGTTATTTGAGGAGACGGAAGCTACGCCTACGATAACAAGTAAAACTTTGATCATCTCTTGAATGCACAGTGGCTTTGGCAAAGAGGCAGGCTGGTCATATTACTGAAGAGATGGAGAAAAGGCAAGGAGCTGGATGTATCTGATCTGGTACTGCAGCTGTGGAACGATGAATCGGCTCGTAGTGAAACTGCGTGCTTATGGTATATCGTCTCAGATATGTGACTGGATTTGTCGTTTCCTGTCATAGAGGTCACAGTTCGTAGTAACTGACGGAAAGTCATCGAGTAAAACAGAAGTTATTTCTGGCGTTCCCCAAGGTGAGAACCTTCAACATCGCAGGGTGTCAGCAATCGTTGGATAATACATTAAAAAACTAAAAACCCGCCTCGATTGCGAGAAAAGCACCTAGTGTTAAGTGTTAACCCAAGTTTCGGCGTGGATAACAAAACCTTCTTCAGAACAACAATAAAACCCTCAAGTGCCTAAGAAGACCTTTGTCAATGATTGAAGGAACACCATAGCTATTTATCTTGATGGTGTACACTGTTTAATAAAGTCAATAGCCATGCTTGCCTCAGCTCTCTTCAGAATAACATCTAAATCTCTACTTGCTGCTTCTGACACCTCAGTTGGTACGAATTTATGTTATTCTGAAAAGAGCTGAGCCAAGCATGGCTATTGACTTTATTAAACAGTATACACCATCAAGTTAAATACCTATGGCGTTCTTTTAATCGCTGACAAAGGTCTTCTTAGGCACTTGTGGGTTTTATTGTTGCTCTGAAGAAGATGTTGTTATCTACGCCGAAACCTGGGTTAACGCTTAACACTAGGTGCTTTTTTCGCACTCGAGGTGGGTTTTTAGTTTTTAATATGTTCCCCAAGGTAGTGTTATAGGCCCTTTGCTATTCCTTATCTATATAAACGATTTGGGAGACAATCTGGGCACCCGTATTCGGTTGTTTGCAGATGACGCTGACGTTTATCAGGTAATAAAGTCATCAGGAGATCCAAAACAAACTGCAAAACGATTTAGAAAATATATCTGAATGCTTGCGGAATGTGGCAGTTGACCCTAAATAACGAAAAGTGTGAGGTCATCCACATGAGTGCTAAAAGGAACACGTTAAACTTTGGTTACACGATAAATCAGTCTAATCTAAAAGCCATAAATTCAACAAAATACCTAGGTATTACAATTACGAACAACTTAAATTGGAAGGAACTCATAGAAAATGTTGTGGAGAAGGCTAACCAAAGTGTGCGTTTTATTGACAGGACACTAAGAAAATGTAACAGACCTACTAAGGAGACTGCCTACACCACGCTTGTCCGTCCTCTTTCAGGTGTGCTGCGCGGTGTGGGATCCTTACCATGTAGGACTGGCGGAGTACATCGAAAAGGTTCAAAGAAACGCAGCATGTTTTGTATTACCGCGAAATATGGGAGAGAGTGTCACAGAAATGATACAGGATTTTGGCTGGACATCATTAAAAGAAAGGCGTTTTTCGTTGCGACGGAATCTTCTCACGAAATTCGAATCACCAACTTTCTCCTCCGAATGCGAAAATATTTTGTTGACACCGACCTACACAGGGGGGAAATCAGAGCTCGTATGGAAAGATATAAGTGTTCATTCTTTCCGCGCACTATACGAGATTGGAATAATAGATAATTGTGAAGGTGGTTCGATGAACCCTCTGCCAGGCACTTAAATGTGATTTGCAGAGTATCCTTGTAGTTGAAGATGTAGATAGATATGTGCCGTATTTGATATGTGAAAAGAAACACCTCTGATTAAGTAACCAATGAAGTAAACAGAGAGCACGAAAATAACGTCGCCTATCCGGTCGCATTCACCTTATCTGAAGACAAGGACCATCGACTTGACCAAGAAACCCAATGTTATATACACAACACAAGTATTTTCAGGTCAGGTCTCTCGTGTAGTCTGGGATTTTCACTGTTTCTGCTGCACTGAACTACATCACATAAGTAAAGGTTTGTCAGAACTGAAAACTGGATTAAGTTTTCTCTCAACTGAGGTGGAAATATTTTTATAAATTTTTGGTCTCCGTGTGGGTGAGACACAGGTTTCTAGCACGCTGCGAGTGTTTGTCCTTCCCAATTTAGATACTCATCCACGATTATGCCGAGATCTTTTACTGTGTTTCATTAGGGTACAGAATACAAGTAAGAAGTATTGGAGGAACTATTTCACCAAAATGTCCGCTGTTCAGCTTTCGGTGTGAGATATGGATGACCTGTGACTTCTTGGGGTATGCCTCGAGACCCTCCTTTAGTATCCAGTAATGTTGTTAAGACTGGGGCTTAGATATAACTGGATGTTGTCGACTTACGAGCGGTAGTTACAAGAATAAAGCAAGGATGAAGGATCACTGACATTTAGCTAGAAAAACACTGGTCCAGAAACGCAACCCTGGAGGCTCCTGAGAACACATTTTTCCACAGTATCTTTTCCCGAAGACACACGTTTTTGAGGTAACTGCCCAACCACAATATTGCATTGCATTCTTAAATTCAACTGCGTAAATTTCCAAAGTATTATAGCGAAACCTACAGTACCAAAAGCCTTGCAGAAACCAAGTAATATTACAACGATCGCTTTACCCCTGTCCATGGTGTATTTAGTGTCGTCTGCTACTTTTACACCGATGGAAAAAAATCGCAACGCCAAGGAGGTGTTGTGCGACGTAAACGAAAGTTGGTAGGCGTGTTATGACTATTCAAATTTCGCGCCAGTCGCAGAAGAATAGCGCTAGTAGCGCCACTATGAGGCTGAATATCAGGTTTGCTTTACATACACGCTGCAACGGTCGTGAGAGTTAGTTACCTTTCAGATTAGACGCGGTGAGCCGATGTTACTCAAGAATGCCTTTAAGACCCCGCTATCAACACCTCACTGAGTTTGAACGAGGTCTTGTAAGACGGCTAAGAGAAGCTGGATGTTCCTTGTGCGATACTCTAGAAAGAGATGGCAAGAATGTAACCACTGTACGTGACTGCTGGCAGCGGTGGTCACGAGAATGTACGATCGCAAGGAGACCAGGCATTGGACGGCCATCTGGCACTACCGAGAGGGAAGACCATCGTGTTGGGCGTATGGCTCTGGCCAATGGTAATGCACCTGCAACAACAATTTGAGCAGCGGTTGGCACCACAGTGACACATCGAACTGTTATAAACCGGCTACTTTAAGGACAGCTCCAAGCCAGAGGCCTTTGTAGCGTGCCTTCAACTGACTCCAAACCACCGCCATTTGCGACATCATTGGTATCAGGCGAGAGCTCAGGATGGGATGGAGATCTGTTGTGTTTTCTGATGAAAGCTGGTTCTGCTTCGGTGCCAGTGACAGATTCGTGTTAGGCAGAAGGAGGTCAGTTGAGGACCTGCACACAGCCTGTCTGGTTGCTGGACATACTGGAACTATATCCGGAGTTATGGTCTGGTGCGCGCTTCCGTATGATAACAGGAGCGCTCTAGTCGTTATCCCACGCAAGTTGTTTGCAAAATGGTACGTCACTCTGATGATTTGACCTGTTGCGCTGCCATTCATGAAAAGCATTCCGTAGGATGTTTTCCAACAGGATAACGCTCGCCCATATTCCGCCGTTGTAACGCGACGTACTCTGCAGAGTGTCTACATGTTGCCCTGGCCTGATCGATCACCAGACCTGTTTCTAATCGAGCACAAACCGCTCCTACACTGAACTTCCAAGCGCAACAGGCATGGAATTCCATCCGAAAAACTGACATCCGGAACCTGAACAACGAAATGCAAGCACGTCTGCGTGCTTGCATTCAACATTCTGGTGATTGCAACGGTTATTAACGTACGAGCATTTCACATCTGCAATGACCTATCTCGCGCTTACATTAATCTGTGATTCTGCGATGTTAAAAACTTACACATATTACCTAGACAAATGTATTCCAGAAATTTCATTACTCTACATTAATTACTTTTTGGTGTTGAGATTTTTTTTGGCAGTATATTAACACATTTGCCGTGTTATGGTGTTTGCGGAAGCATGATTGATGTTTATCTTGGATATCGTAGGTTTTAACCTATGATGAATGGTCAGAAATAAATATTACAAAGTCTGCAGTGAAACGTGTACTATTTTTTTGACGCAGTCTCCGTATTGCTTAAGGCACGTATCTCTTCGGGGAATGAGTTGAATACACTTTTCTGGTAAAAATTCTGTTCTTACGTATTCCTTCCGAACGACATTCCCAGTTCCAACGTGACATGTCGTAAGATGATCCTCCAGCTGTCCTGAGTCAGCTCTTCCATGCGAAGTGTGTAAAAACCTGTTGATGCCGTGCTGGGTCGACCACTGCGGTCATCGTTAGTGACTTTCTTTCTACAGCCCACGAATTTTCGATACCATTCTGCTACATGCTGAAGAGACATTACAGTCGCTTCGTAAACCTCGACCAGCTGACGGTGAATTTTAGCTGCAGTTACGTGTTTCGCTCATTGAACTCGAGTAACTGAACGGGTAACTAAGCGGATTTCTTCACGAGACCAGTTTACCAAACGAGTCGCCATTTGTGGGTGACTGAAACTCTGCTGAGTTACCAACCGCATTTATCAAAATTACCCCCTTTACTAATTTCTCTCTGACAGGTGACAACCCCTGGAATATAGCCCTTGTGATCACCCTTTGTAATACATCAGCTGTTTATGAATAACATGCTGTTAGGGTTTAGAAACTGTGACTTACATGTTGACTAACCTATAGTCACGTGGTGACTTTTGGTTATCGTCCTTGCGTGATGGGTAAATTAAACTTTGCTTCCACTTTTACCATGTTCAACTAACAAGTGAGTGATTGAAGATATCTGTGAACATTGGAATAATAACATCAGCAATGTATTAAATTGGTTCATAGTTTCATAGCATTTTTGTTTGAATGTCGGTATTCCGGTTGCTACGGGTTTATTTATCGATTGTCACTTTTTTGGAGTTCACTGCTCCAGTAGGTTCTTATATCCTCATTTGGAGACAGTGAATGCAGCTGTGGCCGCTGGAAAATGAAGTGCCAAGTGAAGAAATCGGAACGTTTCCGACATGTTCTTTTGTTTCAGTTCAGTAGAGGGGTCATAGTAGCTGAGGCATCCAGGATATTTTTGCCATGTATGGGAATAATGCCAATGGACAGAACATGGCAAGAAAACGATTTTCTCTATTTAAGGAGGACGTTTTGATAGTAGCGACTCTCTACTTTCAGAATGACCTTGGGGGTTTGATGAAGATCGTTTAAAGCATTAATCCATTATAAACTACGTGAGTGTACTGGCAAATACGATGAACTGTGGTCATTGCACCATCGTGTGACAGCGTGCTCGAAGCCAAAATCACAAAAATCTGCACGTGGAGATATGTGCATCTCTGGTTGCTCATTATCAATTGGCTCGTGAACGACACGGACCATTCCTATCCTGTATCGTTATTGGTGACGAGAAATGGTGTCCTTATGCTAACGTAAGGTAATGAAAGGATTGGTTGCGCCGAAACAAAGCAGCAACTCCTCGGTCAAAGACTTGCACGCATCCACAAGATAATGTTATGCATCTGGTGGAACAGTGACGGTATGGTGTACTACGAATTGCTTCTCCGAGATGCAAACATCACTGTTGATATTTATTGTCAAGAACTGAGAGACCGTCTTCCAGGCACTTAAATGTGATCCGTGTATATGTAGATGAGACGTATTGCAGACGCAGACCGTTAATAACGACCAGGAAGGCTGCGTGAAGTGATGCTACTCCAAGGTATTGCCCACCCGCATTTTGCTAGACTGATAAAAAACACTATGCAGGGGTTGGGTTGGAAAGTCATTCGGTACCCACCTTATTCGCCTGATATGGACCCTGAGATTTTCACCTTTTACGTTCTCTGTCGAACAGCCTTCAAGGAACCTCGTTTCTGGGTGAAAATGTGCTTCAAACATGTCTGAATGAGTTCTTCGCCTCAGTATCACGTAATTTCTACAGTCACTGAATCTAAAAGTTACCCTAGACTGTTGCAAATAGTGAAGGAGAAAATTTTACTGCTGGCGGAACTCTCTGTTATGTATAATCCATTAAATTTCGGGCATGCAGCCGCGCAAATAAAATTTCCTCTACTGATATTTCGGCCGCGTATCGTCCGGCCATCTTCAGAGCGAGTCACAAGACTGAAGACAAGGTGCCAAGCGCGGCCTTATATTCTCCACCGCGGCGGTACAGCGCACGCGGGTCACAGATGCTGGTCGGCGGCAGAGACATACGCTTACACATGCGCCGCCTGTGGCGAAGGCGTACAGACATTAGATTCGCTTATCGATGTTGATCGGCGGCGGTGACACGATGACGACTTCTCTGCAGTTTAATTACTCCAAGAGCCGGATTCCATGCTTTGTCTAAATTAAAACCATTATCTCTGTTTATTAAATTGTTGGCTAATCGAATTTCTATAGCTTCTTTGAATACAGATTCCCAAAAAGATGAGGTGGATGTTAAAATCTTCACATCACTGTAATTCATTGAATGAGCCGTATCAATACAAGTTCGGCCACAGCTGACTTGTCTGGTTGTAATAAGCGTGTGTATCTTCGGTGCTCCACACACCTCTCATGAACGGTGCGTGTTGTTCGACCTATGTATGACTGCTCACAATTTCCGCAAGGAATCTGGTACACACCCGCTTTACGAAGCAGTAAATCGTCCTTCACAGAGCCGAGTAAAGCTGCAAGGACAGCTAACACACCTCAAGAGCATTTTTAAAAGGAATGGATATTCTCCGCAACAAATTCGTAGAGCGTTCGATGAAAAACCTAAAAAGCAGGTATGTGACGGGGAAGAAGATAGTAATTTCTTCAGATCTAATGCGTTTTTGCCCTATGTGGGTGCTCTGTCTTCAAAGATAGGCCGTATTCTTGAGAAACATTGTGTTAAGGTGATCTTCCGGCCCCCCGCGAAGATTGCAGCTTTACTCGGCTCTGTGAAGGACGATTTACTGCTTCGTAAAGCGGGTGTGTACCAGATTCCTTGCGGAAATTGTGAGCAGTCATACATAGGTCAAACAACACGCACCGTTCATGAGAGGTGTGTGGAGCACCGAAGATACACACGCTTATTATAACCAGACAAGTCAGCTGTGGCCGAACATTGTATTGATACGGGTCATTCAATGAATTACAGTGATCTGAAGATTTTAACATCCACCTCATCTTTTTGGGAATCTGTATTCAAAGAAGCTATAGAAGTTCGATTAGCCAACAATTTAATAAACAGAGATAATGGTTTTAATTTAGACAAAGCATGGAATCCGGCTCTTGGAGTAATTAAACTGCAGAGAAGCCGTCATCGTGTCACCGCCGCCGATCAACATCGATAAGCGAATCTAATGTCTGTACGCCTTCGCCACAGGCGGCGCATGTGTAAGCGTATGTCTCTGCCGCCGACCAGCATCTGTGATCCGCATGCGCCGTACCGCCGCGGTGGAGAATATTAGGCCGCGCTTGGCACCTTGTCGTCAGTCTTGTGACTCGCTCTGAAGATGGCCGGACGATACGCGGCCGAAATATCAGTAGAGGAAATTTTATTTGCGCGGGTGCATGCCCGAAATTCAATGGATTATTCATTACGCTGCGAGAAGTTGAAAACGCACATCTCTGTTATGTGTGTGTGCGTGTGTGTGTGTGATTTATGGAAAAACGGTACCCATTTATGTACCAACAAAATAATTAATCTTACTTAGGATCATTCCATCATACATCCTGTCTCAAAAGAGATTCTCATAATTGTTTTCAGTGTTATGTAGAAACTGTCTTCGGAAAAACACCGCTGTCGAACAGATGTTATGTTGTTGTGTAATTTATTACAGCTTGAAAGCTGAGTGCTATTACGAAAAAGTCGTTTAATTCGTTTACAGATTTTGACTCTCCTCCACTAGAGCACGTTAGTTTTTTAGATTGCTGCAGGATTCGAAACGCTGTGTGGCGTTGCTGGGTTAAAATTTCGCGTCACTCCGTACTGCATAACTGACTAACAAATGTTCCACCTACCTCACCACAGCGTGTGGTGACCAACCCGCTTCTCTGCAACGTAGATACTGTTCAGACTATGTTAAAAGCAGCGTTCAAGAAAAAGATCGTCAATACGTTAGCACATTCTGCATTACCTCTGTAGCTAAATGTCCTGTAATCTCTTATAACAAAATTCGGGAAGTGGGCGACCGCTTCATCTTTTTAGAAAAAAAAACGTCAAAATACGGCAAGGAATTCTTTATTGCCTTTAGAAGCAAAACTAAACAGGTGCCATCAGCCTGTATTTTAAACTAACAGCTAATAGCACTGTACTCCTCTCACAGTTCACCCCATTTAGTACACATGCAGGACAGCCAGAAATGTGCTGAAGTCCAAGACGAATTACTACGCGATTTTACAGTCAATACTCTGCTACAACTTGTGAGTTTCACACTCAGTCCTTTTCAGTGGATTTCTTTAACAGAAATTGCTCGCCAAAAATGTGCCGTAATTGAATGCTGAACATGCAACGCAGAATTTCACTACACAAAGGCCAAGAGTTCACACGCGTTTATCTCACCAACAAATTACTTCTCAAAGCTCAAATTTTCACGATCTGTCCGTAAATGCATTTTCTTTCACGGCTATATACTGTAAATCGAACGCGAAATAACAATACCTTCTTCATTTTACATGTAACTCTTTCGGACACATTCAGCATGACCTGCGCATCCGACAGCGAGCCTACGACTGCCTCAATGCCGTTGCTCAGAGCACGTATAACACTTGATAGAGCGCGGGAAAGTCTTCACTCTGATTGGTTGATCAAAATCACCAGCCAATCAGATCAATCTTTCTAGATCATATTCGCGCCTAAACTGTTTTACTCCAGTCAATATTCACAGATGCATTTACGTTATTTCATGCCGTAAATATTAATAAACTGTTCCACCAAACGAAACGAAAGGAAAACTAATCTTGAAATAACTTTAGAAAAACATTACTCTACCAATAACTATTCTGGCTTCCTTCTTACAAAAACAACTACGCTTGGACATACGTCATCAGCAATGTTGGTACAAACATCTTTCCCACGCTTATCTTGCAATGCATTGCATCTTGCTTAATGCATTACATAAAATTAATTTTGACACTTAACGTATGTTTCACATACACCTTCACACTCACTCTCATTTACTCCCACAACGACATAAGGCACAAATAATAATTTTGTCTGAATTGTATGTTACGAAAATGAAAACTAAAGTTTGAATATGAAAATCTCAGTTAATTAATTCTGCACACTGAGAGTTCTTTTTATGTTTTCAAATAGTACCAAAAGATAAACTATTATAGTTACTAACTGAATTTAATATCCCAAGTGTCGGCTTCTGACTTTCTAAGTAATTTTCTTTATCTCCGTGACTGTGATAGTTACGACGTTGAAATTTTTATACAATCGTCTCCTGAATAACAAAAAGTCATATACCAAGTTTGAACAAGATTATATTATATTTACTGTAGTTTATTTAGATTCTTAAGGACTTGAATATTCTGTTGCTGGAACTGACACAAGTAGCGTTCCCACGGTCGTGCTAGCGACAGGTGCGAGTGAATCACTCCGAGATACAAGTGGCTGTCACCGCTATTTCCATGCACCTTATAAGGCCGTGTCCTACGTGAGTGACAGAAGCGACCGACAGCGTGCGACTTCTGGATACGCGACACTCCAGCGACAAGCAGCTGCATCGGGCGAAATGCTCGGGTGTTCTGCGTGCGAGCGACCATGTCACGCAGCAAGATAACAAGCTGTTTCTACAAAACGGTGCCTCTGAACTGTAGAATACTGTAGCCGGAGAGTAAGGCTACAAAATTAGATTTACTTAAGAAAATAAAGCGAAAAGGAGGGCTGTGAGTGAAATTTGCAAAGGGAGGAATCTCCATGGAGAATTTCATTAATATCATCAACTACGAAGATCACTAGGCCAATTCTTCGAATACACGTGACTGAGCAGAAGAGCACTCGACTATCTCCTCAATAAGTTAAATACGAATGTTTTTTACATCATCAAGAACTTTTAACAGCCAATAAATGCGGAAGAATGACTGACTGCATGACTAACTACTATAAATATTTACATAAATACATAGATTGACATCACAAAGTAACAGCAAGCTGTGGGGTAGAGGTTACGTTAGAGTCTCGTGATTCAGTGCTGCGAGACGGTCGAGGGTTCTACTCGGGATACTTATTACATTTTAAGTGATTCAGTTACAATTCTGTATGTTAAATTTTACGTATACTGTTTACACAGCATCGCTAAGTATATGTTCAAGGTTCTGCCAAAGAAATTGATCTTTAAGTGTACACACACCTATCCCTGTATATCACACATTAAATTCCTAATAAATTACAATGAACCATGAAATTTCACAGATATTTGATGATGCGAACGTAATTCATCAGCAGTCAGTGTTAAGGCAAACCGTTTCAATTACTCTAAATAGTCTGTAAAAGCAAAGCACACGGAATTTTTGAAAAGAAAGTCAAACGTTTTGTGTAATGGTTTGTCTGAAACTATGAAATAAAAAAATTAGGGAAACATTTGGGCACCTCATTTTCTGTTCGTGATTTCGAGCATCATTCAAAGGCACATAGAACGTTCCTCTGATCTAATTATCTCTTTTACATAAATCATTTCATAAAATCTTTGACTGATTTCTTTGATTTTTTATTTTCAAGTTTTATTCAGAAAGCATTATGTTACTGACTTTTTTATGTGCAAAATAGCTAGGGCTCGAACAGATGAAATTTTTGATACTTAATTTACATAGTTTGGCAGCAGCTTTTCGTTAATTATTTCAATTTTTCTGAACTCATTAATTAAGTTTTCGTTAATTACCCTGATTACTTTCAAGCAGTTAAATATTTTCATGCAAAACTAGACCTCACGCTTGTAACTTTCATACCCCGTTTGCCTGTTTCTCTCCCTCTGCTTGGCTATGAAAATTTGGACAAAACATCATGGTGTAATTTATAGGAAGTCTTGTTTTCGTTCTTCTCACGCGTTTACAAAACGTATCGAGTGTTACTCATACGACAAAATAGTCCTTTTGCATCCTGTCATTTCCAAAAATCGTCCTTTCGATATCTTGAAACGTTTATGAGATATGACGGTTTTTGTGACCTCTTTATTCCCGAAGCGCAAGAAAGGTTCGGACGCGCCGCGAACGACCCGTCACCGGATATAACAACCAATATCTCAAGAATGAAGGGAGATATCATTCCGGTCTCAACTTTAAATACAATTTACGTACATTGGTTACATTTCAGATGCAACAGTGCATGGCCTATACGGAAAGTCTACACAATGTGATTTTACCTCTCCAAATTTTTAAAAATTTCGTGCAGCCATGTTCTCAGTTTCGTGCAGCACAGTAACAATGAGGAATAACGAACATAAATTCAGACCTTTATCGTTTAAAGATATCAAGCTATAAGATGCGGAAGAATCAAATTTTTACACCAAATAGTTTTCTTAACCCATTTTATCCCACTGTTCCATTTTTGGAACAAAAGTTTGTAATTTTTTTTGTGCACAGGGATTCTGGTTTTTGGTAAGTTTGTCGCACTGTTGCCTTCTACATGCTCTTTGCTTTTACATAAAACTGTCAGTTGTGCTGGAGCATCTGCATACCAACATTGTTGGTGCTGGAGTAATTGCTGTTTATGGAAAAATTACTACAAGGAAAGGGTAAGTAAGCTTTACTATATTTGACAGTGGACAGCGGTATTATAATTTCTAAATATGACGAATAAAACAAAATGGATAATGTGTGTATGTTATTTGTTCATATCTATTCTCAGCAATGGGTTATAATGCATTGTAGCTGAGTGTTCCATTTTTGGAACAGTGGGATTTAATGGGTGCATTGAAATAACAGTAGAGCACTTGCATTTTAGGTTGACTGCCGAAGAAATTATAGCATTATTGAAAGAGGATATAGATTTTTATGATGCTTATTTATACATAAATCCCCCTGATGACCCGTGGTGGTCAGATGAAGATTCAGGTGATGAGTGTGAAAGTGATATATATCATCTAAATGGTAAGCATTGATGATATGTTGCAGAAGCAAAAGTTACAAAATAATGTGATGGGGAAATTATTGCCCAAGGGGTAAATATTAAACAATACTGTGAATTGAAGATTTTGATTAGGAAATACTCTTACTAGAATTTTCTGTGTTATTGATGTGTAACTACATAAATATTATTTATGGTTTCTTGAAAGTTGAAGTTTTATATTACAGATAGGTCCTAGGGAGTCTAATGAGCCATCGTGTTCAACTTCTGGTGCCACCCATATTGATAGTGTTCTCAGTCCGCAATGTTCTACATCAAATACTATTCCTGTTACCAGCAGAAGAGAGAGGACTGATGGACTCAGAGTGATATAAATGAAGACATGGACCATTGCGGAATTGTTGACTGAAGAACTGTCAGAAGTACAGCTATTTGAACTGTTTTATGGTGACATTATTGTGGACGTGCTAGCCAATTACACAAATATTTGCGCTCATCAGCAGGGAGATACAACATTCAATGTGTCATGTGGCGAGATAAGAGTATTATTGGCCATATTTCTTCTGACATGTTACAACCCTTTATCAAGATATAGAATGTACTGGGAAATGAGTGAGGAGTGCCATAATCTAGCTGTGTCAAAAGCATTGTCAAAGTGAAGACTTGAAAAAAATTGTGAAATATATACATGCCTGTGATAACAACAGCTTATCCAAAGATGGCTGATCTTCAAAAGTGAGATCACTTTGTAAACTCTTGAAAGATAGGTGGCTAAGAGCTTTCAATAACGAAAGACTGCAACTTATTGATGAGGCCATGATTCTGTATTATGGTAGACATGGAACAAAGAAACATATGGCAGGTAACAATTAGGTTTGGTTATAAGCTTTGGTGTCTGCACAAGACTACCTAGTTCAAACTAAACCATACCTAGGTGCTGCAACAGTAAACACAAGACCTGAGCTTGGTGTAGGTGGTCCAGTTGTGTTAGACTTAGTATCAAAAGTTCCGTTTGAGGATGAACAGACATATGATTCCTTTTTTGATAACTTTTTTACTTCATTGCCACTGTTGGATGCACTAAAAGAAAAGGACTGCACTGGTACAGGAACAGTTCGCTCAAATAGGACAGGGACCTATAATAAATCTGGATTGACTGATTCGCTGCCATGACAACAGCATTGTTACCATCACCTCAAATAGAAGTGAAGTTCAACCAACTGGACAATGCAAAGGATATATTAGGAGTGAGAGAAAGTTTATTGATGTAATTACTCCTGCTGCAGTTGTTAGCTACAACGTATACATCGGAGAAGTGGACAGACTTGATGAAAATGTTGGAAAATACAGGATTAGTTTCAGAACGAGGAAATGATACTACCAACTTCTTGCTTTTCCGCCGAATGCATCAATAAACAATGCTTGATTGCAGTATAGACAAACAATACAGTATAAGGGCAATCCACTCGATCTTCTTGGCTTCACAGAGTATGTGGTCAACCGCTACTTTCAAAAGTACACCTCACGACAGTCATCTGCCCATCCAATGCGAAATCCAAAAGCCTTACATGAAAGGGTTGTCAATGATGTATACTACGATGGACAAGATCATCTGATTCTATCATTAGGCTAACAACTAAGATGTGGCCAGCGCAAGAAGACCACGACAAAACAATGTAAGAAACATAAAACTCCTTTGCATAAAAATTGTTTTGCACAGTTTCATCCAAACTAAAGTTTAAACTGAACTCACTAAAACGCAGTGTAATCTTGTTTATTCCATTTTAGGTTATGTATTCACATTTTGTATAATCTGTAAATGAGCTGTCTAAAACACGTAGTGAGAAAAATGAACGTAAGCAGGAAAAATTTACGTTTCTCTCGGCATTATATGCACGGTACCTGTACCCTCCTCTTCCCACTGTACCCTCCCGTTCCCACTGTTCCATTTTCTGAACGTCCATTTTTTTGTACTAAATATATCGTTATAATCATGAAAGTGTTATCTATGGTTTATCTATACTCCAAACGTAAGATTTAAACAGGAATTCGTAAAAGATTTGAATGGCAAACCTTCTTGGGATCAAAATCGGATGATAAGTATTTCATAGCTGCCGTCGCGTGCGCTCCACTGCTTTGCCGAGAAGACACGTGGCTGTCGCTCTGTGCTGCGTGCTGCAGCGACAAGATTCAAACACGTTTGAATTCAAACGTCGCCAGTTGCAGCGGGAGACAGGCAGCGACACAGATGTCGCTCACATAGGACAGTTCCGTAACTACACCCGCGGTTGTGTTTTGTCGCCTGAAACTGTCGCGCTGTCGGTCGCTTCTTTTCTTACGTAGGACACGGCCTAGACGTATAGTCTCACCGTTGGTACGCCGATCTCAACTGGTTATGGTGATTCTTCTTTCTTCTTTCGCTTGTGCCTTTGTCCCGCAGGTACGCAGGGTCAGCATGGTTAGTCTGATTTGGCAATGTTAGATTAAGGGGTGGCCGGATGCCCTTCCTGCCGCCACCCCGTATCCCCCAGGACGGAATTAGTGTACCCCAAATGTCTGCGACTAGTGTAATCCATGGAATAACGCGAAAGTGTTCAGATGTCTGCGAGCCATGTAACTGAGGTGGTACGTGGGTAGGGGGATGTGGAAAACCGCCTAAAAACCACATCCAGGCTGACCGGCACAACGACCGTCGTCGTTAATCCGCCGGGCTGATTCGATCCGGGCCGGCGCGCCTACCGGAGTCCAGGAAGCAGCGCATTAGCGCTCTCGGCTAATGTGGCGGGTCTCAGCTGGTTATGGTGATAAGGATTTAAAAATAATTTTTTCCAGCAGTGGTCTCTTTCGACAGTCTAGAAGCAGTAAAACAAGAGATTTTTTTATTTGGTTTCAACAAACAATTTATTGTGACTGTGTTATACGCCTCTTTTTATTGTGTGCTAACAGCGAATAATGATGCACTCGATAGAAATGTTTCTGCATATAGTTAGGTTTGGTGTGTATATTCACGTGCCTTCTGTACCCATGATAAGCATCTTGTTGCAGTCATCAGTTTTTCCTCAGTCTGTCTGGAAGTTTCAAAACTTTTTGGTGTAATTGAAAGCACTTTGATTCCGTTTTTCGTAGGTGTTTGTTGCATCTCCTCCTAAACTTTCCAGTTTTTCTTGCACGCTGAGTACACAAGTATTCTTTTTGTATTATTAAAAATTTCTAATTGTTGCGTCTTATAAGGTGAATTAACAGCTCTCAAAAATTCTTCTCGCAGTCTGATAATGTCCCTTCTGTTTTCTGTTATGAAGCATAGCTCATTTCATTCAACTATGTCTCGTGTTTGTTGATAGCTGAAAAGGTTAACACAGGATAATACTGAGAACAGCATCAAATCATTCGACTGTTGACTAAAAAAGTTATTTCTTCGCATATCATTTTAGGTTTGTTTGTTTTGCATGTTCTTGACACAATCATAAGTTTTCAAAACCCAGCTAAGTAAAAGGTAGTATTTTATTATTTATGATTTCAGTTCAACAGGATTACCGACTGAGAAAGAGAATGCTTTCAGAGACAATGTTTTAATATTACTTTCGATATGGGTTACTAAATTCATTTATTCAATTTTTTTGGTAATTCTCTTTTCGAAAATCAGTTTTGAGATCGTCAGCATGAAGAACTGATTTCTGAGGTGATCTTTTGTATCCCTGCATAGATTGTTGAACACCAATTGCGTTGTGCACCATCAGAGTATGTATTTTATAGTGACTGGATAAGCTGCAATATCATTTTTTTCCTTTTTTAAATGTTAAAACGTAACAGAATTTGAATACAGAATTATTGTTTGTAACCCATGTAACCATTTAAATATATTGTACTACAAATCAAAGAGAAATAAAACGTTTATGGGTAAAAATCTTACAGATTTTGTCTAATTGGAGATTTTTCTGTAATACAGATTATGTGATATACAGTTATATATACTGAGTGTTTCGTATTAGCCATAATAAAAAAAATCACATGTGTAAATATTATGTAGACAAATCTCACATCCAGTATCATTCAGTAATATGTGAGTTTCTAGATGCTGCATTCGAAGAAGTGGTAACTGAGAACATTTCTTCAGAGTCAGCTGACTGCAGGAACGTCACATAAATGTAAAAGTGTATCTCATATAATTCAAGAAGCAGTTGTGTTACAGAACACCAGTTTATTAGAATTTATTTACAGGAAATGAATAATTTCATAGACTGTGTAACAACAAAACATTTAATGTACAGTTTGGGAAATATTACAGTGATATTTTACATTTGAACGCATTTATTTGCTTCCATTATGAATGTTTGACCAGAGCTCTTTACAAACCTGAATCTCTCAACTGTTCAAGTTTTAAGTGAAATGGTACAAGTAACTATGAAGTGTTGAAAACGTTTGGAGTCCAAAATTTTGAATCCCGTTTTGTAGACAGAAACGCAAAAAGTCCGAAGTCTAAAGATCTGAAGTATTTAATCACATTTTTTACGAGAATTGAACATTTTAAAGAGAGACATCCAGAGTGATTATAAAATGCAAAATAATCTTCTACGCACTTGAATTATCGCAAAAATACACTTAAAACTTTTCGGTTGTAAAAACAGAATTATCTCCTGAAACACTACCATCGGAGAGGTCCTCGTAAAATTGTACAGTGTACGATTAATCGGCGCAAAGGTACTAATTTCATCTTCTCATCGATGCTGACGCTGCGCAGAATGTCTTATGCCCTTTTTGCATTTTTTTAGTATACATGTTGGTGCACAAAACAATGTCTTGCGTTTCACAAAAGAAATGTCGGTGCCATCACATTAATATCATCTTACATGTTAAAATTTCGGTTGTAAAGCTCGAATACACAGTCGATTGTTCTTTTCATTGCACTCGCTATTGGCCATCGGCAGCAGCGCATTCTACTGCGTTCGGCAAAAAGAGATGGGAACCCGTTTTTCCGAAAGTACACAGATTTATACTTCAAAATTGTTTAAAGAGAATCACTGTAGTCGATTTTCTTCTGTCTCACAGGCACTATTATCATATAATTCGTTGCACAACAGACTCGAAGTAATCGCTCTCTCGAAGCACTGATATCATTTACTTTCCACCAGACTTCATTTTAGCTTAATGTGATGGTTGCAATCGTGAAAGATTAAGGAATTAGAAGAGTGTTGGGCTGAAATTTGGAAACCATAGACATAGACAGCTGTGCGACGTAATGGAAGCACGAAACGAGGGTGTAAATATCGTGTATCCACTCATAACATAATCGTTAGGTTGATATTATTGAAAATATGTAACGCATTATTTACTATCGAAAAACGTAACTGTCATAATTAAAACCTAACACTTTCTTCTTTCGCTTAAAATGAATATATTCGAAGTTTCATTGTATCGTTAAAGTAAAATTAATTTTAGTTCAAATTTGTTATCTGTTAGCGATGATTAATTGTAGAAGTAAGCCCACAAAGTGATTTTGTAATAGTGACGCTAATGATAACCGTATCATTCTTGGGCTGTCCCGATTTGGGGCCACGTCTAGGACCAGCCAGCAGCGTTAGCGAGAAATGCAGATGATGTGGAACGCCAAGTATCCCGTTCCCCAGGACTGTATTGAGGGCTCCCAAGCACTATCTGTTCATGATGTTCAGTGAAATTGTCTCGGGAAACTCCTTTGTCCACAGCTCCACCTGTTGCTCGCACATGATTGCAAGTAGCAAGCATTTATGTACTCGATCGTTGTCCTGTCGTGGCACAGGTGCAGTGGTCTCAGCTTACTCCTTTAATCATACCTGTGTTTGCTCCACTAACTTGAGTGCAAACGACAACCATTCATAGAGACAATCATTATTCCTACACAGCAGAACATCCAGTGGTGTCGGTACACTCGTTTTTCCACAGCTGTGTCTCATCCTCGAACCTAGTTGCGAGTTACGTTCATTCATTTACCCAGAGGTTACGCTTGTATACCGTAGCATGAGGTGCGATTATTTAGGCATACTCCTTTGGCCACAGCTAAGCTCCACGCACCTGAGGGAGAGTAGCAAACATTCATGCAGATGAGCGTTGAAACTTCCTGCCAGATTAAAACTGTGTGCCGTACCGAGACTCGAAATCGGAACCTTTGCCTTCCGCGTGCAAGTGCTCTACCAACTGAGCTACCCAAGCACGACTCACGCCACGTCCTCACAGCTTTACTTCTGCCAGTACCTCGTCTCCTACCTTCCAATCTTTACAGAAGCTCTCCTGCGATCCTTGCAGAACTAGCACTCCCGAAAGATAGGATATTGCGGAGACATCTCTTAGCCACAGCCTGGGGGATGTTTCCAGAATGAGATTTTCACTCTGCAGCGGAGTGTGTGCTGATATGAAACTTCCTGGCAGATTAAAACTGTGTGCCGGACCAAGACTCGAACTCGGGACCTTTTCCCGCGGAAGGTAAAGCTCCCGAGTTCGAGTCTCGGTCCGGCACACAGTTTTAATCTACCAGGAAGTTTCATATCAGCGGACACTCCGCTGCAGAGTGAAAATCTCATTCTAGATGAGCGTTGTTCTTACATAGTCATCCAATGGTCTCGTCTTATTCCTTTGCCCACAACTATAGCTTTCCCTTGAAGCTGGATACGAGGTGCAACAATTCACTTAGCCACTTGTTATTCCTGAATGGCATAACATGGAATGACGTCGGTTTGCTCCTTTGACCAGAGCTGCGTCTGATAGCCGAAGTAAGTGTAGTTTGCGACCCTGCACCCATTTAGTTTGAGTTGCTTGCGGTTGACATAGTCATCGGAAACGGAAGTTCACAACTGATGGGTTTCAGTACTGCTTAATACACGCAACCACACACACGTCTTCAATCCATGTCCAGACAACATTAGCGATGACAGGCCGGAAATAACAGTTTCAATGGTCCGCACACAAAAGTGTCCGTAGAGAGGACTCAGAAGTGACGTCCGCTATAGTACTCGTGCACTTGCGGTAAGTCGCCAGTGTTCGTGCGTAACGCGAGACGGGTGGCAGTGGAGAGCTGGCTCTGCAGTGACTGCTCAGTAGGGCCTCCAGACGTCGGAGTGCCTGCCGGAGCTCTTGGCGGTGACGGTGCTGGCGGCGGCCGGCGAGACGGCGCCGGCGGAGGCTGACGAGGAGCCCGCGGAAGGCGTCTTGGCGCCGGGGACGGCGCCCGCCTTGTCGCCGTCGTCGGAGGCCGTCGGCTGGTGCGCGTGCTGCTGCGGGCCGTGCTGGTGGTGGTGCCGCAGCTGCCGCCTGGCGGCGTCCAGGGGCAGCAGGGCGCGCGGCGCGTACAGCTGCTGGTACAGCCAGTGCTGCGACGACGGCGGCAGCAGCGGCGCGTGCAGGAACAACGCCGCCGCCGCCCACGCCTGCAACGTCACACCGTCTCCACTAAGCTCTGACACACACACACAATAAAACGTTGAAGCATTTCCTAAAACAGCATCCGGATGCAACATACACTACTGGCCATTAAAATTGCTACACCACGAATAAATGCAAATGATAAACGGGTAATCATTGGACAAATATATTATACTAGAACTGACATGTGATTACATTATCACCCAATTTGGGTGCATAGATACTGAGAAATCAGTACCCAGAACAACCACCTCTGGCCGTAATAGCGGCCTTGATACGCCTGGGCATTGAGTCAAACAGAGCTTGGATGGCGTGTACAGGTACAGCTGCCCATGCAGGTTCAACACGATACCATAGTTCACGAAGAATAGTGACTGGCGTATTGTGACGACCCAGTTGCTCGGCCACCATTCACCAGACGTTTTCAGTTGGTGAGAGATCTGGAGAATGTGCTGGCCAGGGCAGCAATCGAACATTTTCTGTATCCAGAAAGGCCCGTACAGGATCTGCAACATGCGGTCGTGCATTATCCTGCTGAAATGTAGAGTTTCGCAGAGATAGAATGAATGGTAGAGCCACGGGTCGTAATACATCTGAAATGTGACGTCCACTGTTCAAAGTGCCCTCAATGCGAACAAGAGGTGACCGAGACGTGTAACCAATGGCACCCCATACCATCACGCCGGGTGATACGCCAGTATGGTGATGACGACTGTACGCTTCCAATGTGCTTTCACCGTGATGTCGCCAAACGCGGAGACGACCATCATGATGCTGTAAACAGAACCTGGATTCATCCGAAAAAATGAAGTTTTGCCATTTGTTCGTCTAGAAGAAAAACTATTTTGTAACTGGTGTATTCATTTTTAGGGCCAATGCTTCTGAAGAAGATATTTTTACAAAATCGAAATCATCGTCAAGAGTTAATAAACCTCTATTTGCAACTGGCTCGCTTATTTGTCAAACTCTTCTCAATTACACAGTTGCTGTTTCGCAGCCATGGTTAAGATTTCGAAAAACTAACGTTTCATAATTTTTCGTTTATTTGAAGTCCTTGCATACATTACATTCCTGCACCAAATTACCGTAGTAGCCAAAATAAATTGGTGCAGTCTAATAATACTGTGGAGAGTCCTGCAGTTGAAGGGGAAAAATCCTGCAACAATTCAAGCTGAGCCGGTGAAAGCTTAAGGCGGCAAGTATGAGCCATTATATGACACTATGGTCAGATGGCATAGACACTTCGTGTGATCAATCAAGTATGAATGACGATGGCCAAGGTTGCCTGACTGCTCAATCCAATTCAAAAAAATCTCCGAACCGATGCAACAGTAGATGCGTTGCATTTGCGCCAGGGCATTCCAGTCAGCTTCTTTAGCCACCCAATCTCTACGAACGAATGCTGGATGTATCAGTACGATCTCGAGATAAAAGAGCAAAGAAAGCAGTGGGAACGTACGGACTCACGACCGCCGAAAAAGACCAACCATTACCGGACAAAGCGAGGCTGAGCGTATTTCACGAGTGCCACAATAAAGAATATAATACCGAAACTCTTGGCGAGGTTACATGAGGCTGCAATGACGGAGAATCACGGGAAGCTAATCAAGACAGCGTTTCTGGTCCACCGTAACACAGCGGCTCATTATGCATGGGACTCAGTCACACAAACTTAGTTTCATGTTGGATGGATCGTTGCACGATAAACTGTAATCATGGAAACGAGTCACTTTATATTCACATCTCAGTCTAAATTGTAAGTATGGTTACATGCTGAACATTTATTAGGTGTTTCTCCAGTTTTTATTTTAATCTAATTTTTTTAATACACAGATGAGAGATAGCAGTTTCTATCCACCATCGTTTTGACTTTACAATAGTACAAATTCGTCTACGGAATGGAAGAAGTTGTCAAGGTGAAATTTTTTCAGTTTATTTCCAAATTTTACTTTGCAGTCAGTCACACATTTTATGTCTCTGGGTAAGTGATCAAAAATTATTGTTGCGGCATTGTGCACCCTTTTTTCTGCTAAAGACAACAACATGATAGTTTTCCTTCTGCTATTGTAATTACGTACATTGTGGTTCCTTTCAAAATGCAGTGCATTATTTACAATAAACACCACAAGGGAATAAATATGCCTTGGAGCTGTAGCCAGAATGCCCAACTCCTTAAACAAACATCTACAGGGTGATTGTGGATTAGCACCATATTTTACAGTATGTTTTTGTGAAACGAAGACTTCCCTTCTTAAAGATGAGTCACCCCAAAAATTATTCCGTATGACATTAACGAATGAAAATATAAAAATGTGCAAAACATGACAACTTACTGATTCTCCCCAAGATTTGCAATGATTCTAAGCGCAAATGTTGCTGGGACTAAGTTGTTTCAGGAGTTCCAAAACTTTTTCAAGTTTAAATTCTCACCGATGTGGACACTATGTTTATTATTTCCTCACTATGTATTACATTTATAATTGGTGTAGTACCCCCATACGTGCTGAAGTGTATACATTGTGTCTTTTTAAAATTGAAGAGCGACTATTCGCACGAAACTAGTCAACTTTGTTACCATTTCTTCTGTTTCTGTAGTATGCTTTGATTGACTACTGTATTAGCATCGTCTCGTTCTTCTTGATGTAATTAGACTCAAGATCGTTTAAATACGTGAGGAACAATAGTGAACATAAGATTGAACCTTAGGGAACACCATACATAATTTCTCCCTAGTCAGAATTACGTCCCCGGATTATATTGGCTGAATTACAAGGTATACCTATCTTCATTCTTTTGATTGAATACGACATATCCATAGGTTGGCTATACCATCAATCCCACAAAATACCAATTTATCTTGGAGAAAACCGTGATTCATACAGTCAAATGCTTTACATAGGTCGCAGAAAAATCAACCAGTGCTAAATGGATTATCTGTGGAGCATATTTCCTGAAACCGAAACTGTAATTTTCTGACAGTATTACTGTTACTAAGGTGGGATACTCTTCTAGAGTACATCACCTACTCAAAAGAGCCTGGAAAATTATGTCAGCAGTGAAACAGGTCGGTAGTTATTGACATTTCTGTTATAACCTTTCTTACAGAGAGTTTTAACAACGGCATATTTCAGTCTCTTTGGAAAAGTGCCTCGAAATAGTGATACATTACATTTTGAAGATAAAGTAGGGCTTATCGTATGGGAATAAATCTTTAGTACGCCACCAAAACCAGATGAGCTCTTATTTTCGAGAGAATGTAAAGATTTTTTTTTTTCATTTCTGAATGAGGAGCCGCCGTCACATTCATATGACTGAATTTCATGAGAGTTAGATCTTCCACAGACTGCTGTGATTTTTCTCTGGAACTGCTGCCCCTATGTTTTCCACTATATCTAAGTAGCGATTATTAAAGAAAAACATTGCTATCTATGACTCATCATTTATAGCCCTTCAGTTCAGAAGTGTGTATCCTGTTCTGTGGCTGGTCACCCTGTGTGTCTTTTCACTGCATACTGCATGGAATTAGGTATGTTGTAGGAAGTACGGAAGTACTGGTTTCTGACATTATGTGCATTTTTCTTGATTTTTAATAATCTTTCTTAGTAATTCTGAGTAGTTCGTGTAGTATCTCTTGCCAACAGATACATTTCCCTTTTTCTTTCACTGATACATGAACACCTTTAGTTATCCATGTTTTTTAAAATCTTATTTTTATTTTTTAAATGTCTGTTTAATGACCTTCCTGATCTGTTTCTGGTGACAGCTGTTTTCAAATAGTGATATGAATTTATCAAGCTGTACACTAAATTTTTATAGTGTTTGCAATTTCATCCCAGGTCAGTTCTTGTGAACTGTTCTTTACAACATTTGTCCTGGAGTCATGTATCCTAACTGATTTCCACTGATGAGTATACTCTAAGGTACTTTGTTGTTTGCACTAACTGATTTGGAAGCTTAAATTTTGTCTCTCTCACCTCCATCCTCTGTTCTCGCTCCCCTTGGTATTTCCCTGTTCTCCTGACATAGGACCATCGCCTCTTCCTCGTATGAAGAAACTATTGCGTGTTGGGAATTTCAAGAATAACGACGAGATGATTTTCGTGACGTAAGGTTTCGTAAACAGGCAAGGTTTCTTTCCCATCTGCGGAGGCCTCCTTCAAGGCACTTGTACCTTTTCCGAAGCTCCTATGTGATCCTGGCACGCCACTGACTGAAGTAAAATGCAGAAGTGTGACGTCACATGTTTTGAAAATTCGAGAGCAATCGCCCGTTGCCGATCGCTGTCATCCGCTACTGCTATCAACGGTGGATGATATCTAAAACATACAAATGATACAAATGGCTCTGAGCACTATGCGACTTAACATCTGAGGTCATTAGGCCCCTAGAGCTTAGAACTAGTTCAACCTAACTAACCTAAGGACATCACACACATCCATGCCCGAGGCAGGATTCGAACCTGCGACCGTAGCGGTCGCGCGGTTCCAGACTGAAGCGCCTAGAACCGCTCGGCCACACTGGCCGGCTATCTAGAACACCAAAATCAACATGCTGTACAGTTTCACACCCTCCTTCTTGCGATTAAAATTATTTGGAGCTCCATAAATCCCTGTGGCCTCTGTGTCCCACCATGGGGTAATATAGCAGTAGCGTACGACTGTCTTCCAACAAGTCACGCCACGTCTCTGCACAGGTTGGACGTGGAAACTGAATGATGCTCCAGTTAGTCTAGTAGCGAACTAGGACATGTGTCGCACCTTCTAACGACCTACTATCCTTCTCGAAGATGTACCCCGCACATGGGAAAGTAACTTTGTGTTTCAGCAATAAAATTACCTCATCACCACACAATAAACCTAAATATTTTAATAAGTGTGACATTTCCGGCTGTGGAAGTTTACATTTCACAGTTAAGCCATGTTTTGTCAGGCAGTGAATCAGGAGGGGCAACCCCGTTCTTCCAGAAGTAAGTGACTTACCTGCGGGTGATGTGGATGCAGCAGCGGGTGGGGCGGCAGCGTGACCGGAGGCGGGGGTGGGGGCGGCGGCTGAGGCTGGTGCGCTGGCGCAGGCGCGGGGGCGGGCGACGGTGGAGAACCACAGGCAGAAGCCGACGACGAAGACGACGTCGGGGGCGGCGGTGGAGGCGGAGGCCGCGGCGCGTCTTCGGTGGGCGGCGTCCTGGCGGGGGGCGGCTGGGGCGGCGGCTGGTGCGACGGCCTGCGCGGAGGCGGCGCGGGCAGTTGCTGCGGGGGCGGCAGGGGCGGCTGCGTGCCCGGCGCCACGGCCAGCAGTCCCACCGTGGGGCTGGCCGCCGCCCTGGGGCTGCCCTTGCCGCCCACGCCGACTCCGGCACCGCCGCCGCCTCCCGGCACCGACACACTGATCGGACCCAGCTCTCGCGACGCCGCAGCCGCTTCGGACACTGAAACATCGTGCGACCTGGTCAGTGACGTGCTTGGAGACATCAGTAATAATCGACCTCCAAACACCGATGTGTTTAACGTCGATGTTAATTGATGAATTTACACAGTTGCGTAAAGAGTAACACACAAATATATCAAACGATATATTTATTAATCAACTCGCTGCTCCTGGCCAGTCATTTCTAGGGCTCAGTCTGCTTAAAGGAAAAGAAGGAACAGAGAGAGCACACGATTCTGATATGTGAGGGAATTGAATATACGTCCTAATTTCCTGCTCTCCCTGTCTCCACCCAAGTCTTCCTCCTCTCTCTTTCTCCATCTTCTCCTCCTCCCCCCGACTCTGTGCATCACCTCGTGCCACCCCCATCTCTGTGTCCTTCTTCTCCTTACCGATATCTAACTCCATTTCTCCCACCCCTCTGACCATATTATCTCCCCCCCCCCTTTCTCTCTTTCTCTCTCTCTCTCTCTCTCTCTCTCTCTCTCTCTCTGACAATGAGTCATTTTTACTGTTATTGCATATTCAGATTCTACAGTGGTATTTAAATCTTAAGCCGATAAGCCATAAATTCAACATTCTTGTTTGCTAACAACGTTTATATCTCTATGTCCGATAAAATGTTCATTAGAGTACTGCGTAAAAATTGAAAGTAAATCGGTCAAAAAATTTGCAATATTTTTGACAATAACGTTTCCCCTTTACGAATATAAATTACATATTTATTTACATATTACACAGGTTGAAAAATAGGTACGTAAAAACCACGCGTATTCGAATACAACGTTGTGTCAAAATTTCAATCTAACCGGTGAAGAACTTACGGAGATTTAATATTTTGAACACACAAACATTTATATTTCTATGAGTGTGGTGTCTGTTCTTTCGGACATGTCGAAAAGAACACGCACCGTGGTGGATCGTGACAGCCGTGAAGAACGAAATTGCAGTGGATTACGAACATTAGCCATGTACGGGACGTTGATACAATCAACGGGGAGAGTTGGAAATGTGTGCCCGGTCGGATTTGAACCCGGGACACCTGGTAACACACGCTACGAAAGTACTGCTCCCTGCTCATTAATCTCAATGCTCGTGGCAAGATCTATTCCCGCATGAGTTGGAGTGTGTGTGTGTGTGTGTGTGTGTGTGTGCATCCGCACAGAAATTATCCTTATATGTGTCTGGTGTCTGTTCTTTCGGACCTCCCATACACAGCTGATGTTTGTAATTCATTGAAAGTTCCTTCTTCACTGCTGCCACGATCCACCATAGTGTCTGTTCTTTCTGTCATGTCGGAAAGAACTGACTCAATACACATATATTTACGGCTATCACAAGCCAAGGATCATTTCTGTGTGGATGCTCACATACACTCGAATTCTCATGTGGGAATAGGTCTTGCCAAGAGCATTGAGATTAATGGGCAGAGAGCACTGCTTTCGAAGTGTGTGGAGTAAGTTGAGAATGTGATTCTGCTGGTAGGCGTGATTGGGATAAGTCTGCGCGACCGCTCTAATTCGCGTACCGAGCGAGGTGGCGCAGTGGTTAGCACATTGGACTCGCATTCGGGAGGACGACGGTTCAATCCCGTCTCCGGCCATCCTGATTTAGGTTTTCCATGATTTCCCTAAATCACTTCAGGCAAATGCCGGGATGGTTCCTTTGAAAGGGCACGGCTGATTTCCTTCCTCATCCTTCCCTTACACGAGCTTGCGCTCCGTCTCTAATGACCTCGTTGTCGACGGGACGTTAAACACTAATGTCCTCCTCCTCTAATTCGCGTGTCCTCGGTGGTTTAAGAGTTAGAGCGCCTGCCTAGTTAGTAGAAGCTCTCAGGTTCGAATCTCAGTCGGGCACAAATTTTCATCTCTCCCCGTTGATTCGATCAGCGTCAAGTACACAGCTGATGATTGTATTTCATTGATATTTATATTTATATAGATGAAAATCCTCGTTTGTACAAAATTGTAAATCTCCGTAAGTTCTTCAGGGAACGCTCTGAAACTCTGATGCGACGTGCGACGTTGCATTAAAAAACGCGCGTGTTTTTCGTACCGCTTCAGTAGATGTATAAAAACACGTGAGCATTTAAAAGCAAATTTGCATATATACGTATATTAATGCAAGATTGTCCTAAAATTTCAAAGCAATCGAGGAAGAATTTCCGGAGATATGTTAATCAAAAAGGAGATGAAACAGCAAGGCAAACTAGAAGGGTTAAAGTATCCTGTGAAAGGAAAAGGCAAATACATCTTTTGGCAAGAACAAATCGGGATCCTGCGGTAGTTGCACACTACAAAAACTACTCAAGAGTGCTAAGACAGGTTAATAAAAATGTCAAAGAACATGCACTTAATTTCAGTACTTTCGACAACAGACTTAAAACTGTGTGGAATGTAGTGAAACGAGAGACAGGACAACCAGCCACATAACACGACAACTTCACTATTGAAAAGAATGGAAGGGCTGTAAATGATGAATCACAGATAACATATTCTAATAATTATTTCTTAAACATAGTAGGAAGCATGGGGCAAATAGATCAAGAGCAAAATCACAGCCCTATGTTGAAAATGTAGCTTTCATAAAATACAGTCACATGAATGTATCACCAACTTCTCCTTCTGAAATTAAGAAAATTGTACATTCTCTCAAAAATAAAAGCTTATCTAGTTTTGACAGTGTTACCGATTGAGTAATAGAAATTTGTTTCCATATAATAAGCCCAGTCTTATCTGAAATACGTAATACATCACTATCTCAAGGCATTTTTCGAGAGGGAGTGCAATATGCCGTTGTTAAACCCTCTTTAAGAAGGGTGATAAGAGAGATGTCGATAACTACCGACCTATTTCACTGCTGCATCATTCTCCAAAATTTTTGAGAAGGTGATGTATCCCTGGCAACCATAGGATCCTTAGCAAATAACGGTATGGATTTCAGAAAGGTTGCCCTACTGAGAATGCCATTTACATGTTCACTTACCAGCTTTAACAAGCTTTAAGTAATAAAATAGTGCTAGCTGGAATTTTCTGAGACCTCTCTGAGGCATTTAACTATATGAATCGGAGCATTCTAAAATGGTTCAAATGGCTCCAAGCACTATGGGACTTAACAGCTGAGGTCATCAGTCCCCTAGACTTAGAATTACTTAAACCTAACTAACCTAAGGACATCATATATATCCATGCCCAAGGCAGGATTCGCACCTGGGACCGTAGCAGTAGCGCGGTTCCGAACTAAAACGCCTACAGTCGCTCGGCCACAGTGGCCGGCTCAGAGTATTCTCCAAAATAAATTGGCGCTTTATGGGCTTGATGGTATAGCCAAGGGATAATGTCGTATCGGACCAATGGAATGCAGAAAGTTCTGCTTAGTAACTCAACGAATATAGTCCAAGGACATATTTTTGACTAGGGAGAAATCATGATGGGATTCCCCAAGGTTCAGTCTAAGCTCCTATACTTTTCTTCAGGATTGTTATCTTCCGTCTACGGTACAACAAGCAGAATTAGTCCTATTTTGCAGCTGACGCTAGTATTGTAATCAGTCCAAGCATACATACAGAAACAGAAGAAATGGTAAACAAAGTTCTTAAAGGTATCATCGACTGGTTTTCTGCGGACGATCTGACCCTCAATTTTAGAAAGCCGCAACATATTCATTTCTGCACCTCTAGAGGTGTTACGCTAGCGGTAAGTGTAACACATGGTGAGAAAATAATAAATAGGGTGGAAACTTCAACACTCTTTGTGGTGTCACCGCCAGGTGGTAGCCTTTAAATCGTCCGCGGTCCGCTAGCTGAAGGACCCGCGTGTCGCCACTGTCAGCGATTGCAGACCGAGCGCCGCCACACGGCAGGTCTAGAGAGACGTCCTAGCACTCGCCCCAGTTGTACAGCAGACTTTGCCAGAGATGGATCACTGACCAATACGCTCTCATTTGCCGAGACGATAGTTAGCATAGCCTTCAGCTACGTCATTTGCTACGACCTAGCAAGGCGCCATTACCAGTTTATATTGAGATTATAATTCATGTATCAACAAGAGCGATGTTCTCCAATTATGGATTAAAGTTAAGTATTCCAGAAGCTATGTACTATTTTTGACTACTACAATTACTTACCTTGTTCCAGACATCACGCCAGTCTGCGTGAGCTTAAACGCATGCATTTCGGCCTCCTCTAGCTACACGGTGTTGGCTCTTCTGCCAACACATCACTCTTAGCGGTCCGTAATGATGGTAATTTAAATTGGGAAAAACCCATTTTGGAACTCCTATACAACTTAGTTCAGCCACATTTACGTTTAGAATCATTGCAAATCTTGGGGAGAGACAAATCAGTAAGCTGACATATTTTGTATATTTCGATTCTATAATTTCGTATGGAATAATATTTTGGGGTAACTCATCTTTAAGAAAGAAATAGTTCATTGCTAAAAAACGTGCTGTAAGAATAATTTGTTCACCCAACATCACCTTTTAGACATCTGTTTATGGAGTTGGGCATTCTGACTACTGTTTCACAGTATAAATTTATTCCTTCGTGAAGTTTGTTCGCCGGCCGCAGTGGCCATGCGGTTCTAGGCGCTACAGTCTGGAACCGCGCGACCGCTACGGTCGCAGGTTAGAATCATGCCTCGGACATGGATGTTTGTAATGTCCTTAGGTTAGTTAGGTTTAAGTAGTTCTAAGTTCTAGGGGACTGATGGCCTCAGAAGTTAAGTCGCATAGTGCTCAGAGCCATTTGAACCATTTGAAGTTTGTTCTTAATAGTACACTAGAACTGAAAAGGGACAACGATGTGCATAATTACAGTACCAATAGGAAAACTTACATTCCTTACACAAAAAGGGGTGCGCAAAGCTGCAACAAATATTAACATAACATATCCCACATCTTTATTGTCTATACATTTTAAAAATAATATATTTGAAAGAAACTTCCCCTTCGTTAAGTTGCGTTGTTGACAGAGAGCATAGGTTGCTTTTTAGAACTTTTGTTCAGAGTCTCAGTATGTGACTATACATTTCAAGTTTAGATGTCCATTTTTTGTATTTTTTGTAGCTTTGCATAGGTAATATCATGATGAATTTCCTTATTGGTATTGGAGCTTATTTAGTATATATAAGGTAATATTTCAGATAATAACAGAGCTAGATCCGTTTCTATTGTAGTTTGCAAATAATTCGTTTCTTTCCCTATCTTATAATGTTTATTCCTTAAATCAATTTGCTTCCCTGTTTTCACGCGTTGCCCATACTATTCGACATGGAGAGAGCTTGAACTGAATGAACAGTGAAAAGCTTAAGTCTCGGCTTATCTAGAACAGTAGTCACTGTTCTGGCCTCAGCTCAATCAAAAATATTGCCGCATCCCCCCCCCCCCCCCGCCCCCTCCGCCCCCGTTCCCAAGACCATATTTGACAGGTCGCATTTGAGTTGCACTGGTATCTTTATCTGACATGTGCATAAAAGATACATTTGTATGACGAAAAAATTCGAAATTAATTCGCTGAATGCCAATGCATTAACAGCTGTATTAGGTATAGATCTACTACAGCGACCCTTTTGAATTTGGGCCGGACCAGGACTCGAACCCGGAACTCCCAGTTACCTCTTGTTGTCGCCTTAATAACTTCGAGTATCCGTGCACGCTCCCCAGACCGGACCAAATCTCCATATGTCACACTATCTGTATCCTATAACAAACTCCACTGAATTCATCACCAAATTCTCGCAACATTACTTGGATTCCCGCAGGGAGAACGAGACAAAGAGGATTCGAGGTCAATGTTGTTACCGTCGTGTGCAATTCTGTGGATAGTTAACAGTGTCTATTCTTTCATACTTGTTTGGTTCAAATGGCTCTGGACACTATGGGACTCAACTTCTGAGGTCATTAGTCTCCTAGAACTTAGAACTACTTAAACCTAACTAACCTAAGGACATCACACACATCCATGCCCGAGGCAGGATTCTAACCTGCGACCGTAGCGGTCTCACGGTTCCAAACTGCAGCGCCTAGAACCGCGAGGCCACTTCGGCCGGCCATACTTGTTTGTATTACAAGCCTAGACAAATATCGAAGGTCGATATTTTGTCTCTATCGACGGTAAGATGTTCATAGTCTTCAGTATCAATATTGAAACATTGATGTTTAAACTCCCAACATCTGGTCGGATTCCAGGCAGCGATTACACATAATAGCGAAACTCGCAGCACCTGAACAAGTGTTGGGTCGGTTGTAAAAATATTGTTCATAAAATCGAAAGAAACAGCCCGGCAGAACATCTGGAAGCAACTATTAATCAAACTCTGCTGAGAAATCCTGAGAGATGCAAGTTGTAACGTGATTTGTTATCAGGTGCGAGGCCTTACAAAGGTTCATATTCGCTCGTTTTTCGTACACTGGAAGTTCATAAAGGAATCGGGTAGTATTTACCCAACGCGATACATTATGCACTGAATCATATCATTCTCTTTTCCACTTTAAATAATTCAGTGCTGCACTTGAAGATGTGAACAGCGATAGATTTACGAGAACTTCGGTTCATGTCATGTTTACTGCGAACACCGTGTGGTTGATATTGTTGGTCTTAGAAATTTGAGCGAGAATAAACTTGGAATTCAGTATTACTGCTGGTTATTTCTGCTCTCCCCAGTCTTTTCTTTAATTCTTGTACGTAAAATTAGATGCAAGTTTTGTGTGATGTTTTCTTCTTATCACCTGTTGCCAAGTCACCGCTTTGCCTCTTCAGTGATTAATCTGTATACGAATAGCTGCACAGTTCAGTCCTATACAGCACTAGTCTTCATTAGCAATAAATAGCCCAGTATCTGCAGAAGTATGAGCTTGGATGCTGTTTACGAAATTCAGATACCTGTGACGGGGTTTTTAGCATGTATTTTCCTATACCAACATGACATTTTGCGTAGGTCGTGGTAGTAATATCTTTCCCCTTCTTTAATGGTACATGCAGATTTGCTGCTTGAACTGCGATATGATTCAGTTGCTTTGATGAGGTGTTTCAGAGTAATTTCCTAATCGCTGTTTTGTAATTATACTCAAGATGAAACATACTCAGCGCACAGCGTTTCGCTGTAAGCAGACTGTATCCTCACTATACACGATTGATAGGACTGTATTAGTGATTACCTATGTTTGACGTTCAACTACGTAAGTTGCGCATATCCGTTTTCCGTTGCGCAGATTTACGTATGCGTTACTGTGATAAACTGTAGTCAGATAGCATTTACAAATTCAATACTGGGTCATAAACATTCATACAACAGAATATAGCTTCACAGAATCACTCATCATAGTAGATCAGTTCCTTAGCACAGTAAGCAGCTTACAATGTTGTTCCCAAATTAGTAGCCATCGGACGTGAAAACGGAATGAAGTAGATAATAATATTAATAGGACTCTATAGCGAAGGCGAACCGTTTTCATGCTACGTAAACAAAAATATTAAACAGTGTGTGTTCTTATGCCTCACATTTATTAAATGAAAGAACCATCGTAATTTATCGCATCCCCCACAAGTAGTTCAACTATAACAAGCTAAATATTTTGCAGACAACTACAATCGTAAGGCAGATCTGGTATTCGAGTCGCGTAGTACATACTCGTTGTTCCTTCTATCACAGTTTCTGTGTGTCCCGTTTCACTCTACTACAGTAGTTTCAGTTGCATAATTTTAAATTACTTAGTTAGTTACAGTAGTAGTTTGCTTCGTTAGTCACAATAAATCGCCACTGTTCTTCAACTCGTCAGATGCGACGAAGTGTGAAACAGTTTGTTACATCAGCGCTAATGTAGCACAAACACGGCACATCTTCGAACGTGAGCTTCATATTATAGCAACATATTGTCCTCTACACAGCCCACTGCTTTTTAAAGCAACTGAAGAAAATTGTAAGCTTCAGACACAACATCGAAACCACCATCAAACTACCTAGAAATCAGAACGTTATTTGAAACTACAATGACTAATCTTTCGATAATTTTCTGTTAGACTTATCTGGAGAAAAACATACTACGTTCTGATTTCAGATTCGGGCTTTCGTTAGGCAGTTAGAATTCCTGTATAAAAAATTGGTGTGCGAGTTCTGACTCATTTAATAGAAATGTTAAGTGAAACGGTGCTTAGCCAGCTCTGTGATGGTTGCAAGTTACATGAAGGTTTCTAGTTGTTAGCTTCCTAGCTTTATGCGTATGAATAGTGTAAACTTCATCTGGGACTTCGGGACGTACGTCAAGTAAAGGTGATGGATTATGATCGTAGTATGCGTGTAGAGATGTTGTTAGTCTGGTATCTAATTTAAACAAAGTACAGCGATTAAAAAGAGTTAAATGGATTGAGAATTTGAGACGGTAACTTATCCTAATGTTAATGCGTCATTATTTGTACAGTGAACATTGCGCGTATGTGTGCTGCGGTCGATTTCGACATAAACAGGGAGGAGTAGCGACTTTGACTAGTAATCAAAACGTTCTCGGTCCCAGTTTCGAGCCTCACCACTACTTAAATTTTGAACCAAAATTACAGCATGGTGACTGAAAACTTTCGGCACAAGAAGACACCTTCGTCCTGCCAACGGCCTTATCAAAGAAGGAAGAGGAGCGGACAGAGGTTCTGGGCATTCTCTTGCCTTTAGGGTGGGAAACTGCCCCATAAAAGGCCGAAGAATCAGCAAAGATCCACGGCACAGAATATGGATCGAGAGTAAATCGAAGAAAGACGAAAGTAATGAAAAATAGTCGAAATGAGAACAGAGATAAACTTATCAGAATTGGAGATCTCGAAGCAGCCGTAGTTAAGAATTGTGCTACATAGGAAACAAAATAATCATGAGGGACGGAGCAAGGAGGAAACAAAAAGCAGACTAGCATTGGCAAAAAGGACGTTTCTTGCCAAGAGAAGTCCACCAGTATCAAACATAGGCCTTAATTCGAGGAAGAAATTTCTGAGAATTTGCGGTTGGAGCACAGCATTGCATGGTAATGAAACGTGGACCTTAAGAAAACAGCACCGGAAGAGAATCGAAGCATTTAAGATGTGGTGCTACAGTAGCATGTTGGAAAGTTGAGGACTCATGAGTTGAGGAATGAGGAGATTCTCTGCATAATCGGAAGCGAAAGGAATGTATGGAAAATACTGACAATATGAAAGGACAAGAAGACAGGACATCCGTTAAAACATCAGGGAATAATTTTCATGGTGGGAGCTGTAAAGGGTAAAAACTGTAGAAGGCAAAGATCGGAATACATACAGTAGCTAATTGAAGGTGTAAACTACAAGTGCTATTTTGATATGAAAAGCTTGATACGGTTAATGGGTGTCTTCGACTGTTACTACAGAACACATATGCAGTTATGCCTGAAATCAGAACCTTAATGTCTCGTTCACTGCATTAAATTAAGGCTGTGGTATCAATGCCATAAATTGTTTCCTGTATTACCGTTCCTATGGGCTATCTGACGACACTTAAACAGTTTAAAAAGGCGAATGTGTGGAACTGTCGACAGACAAAAAAGGATCTTTGTAATATCATTAGTATCCTGAATGCTAATACCATGGACAAGTATCGTAGCTCTTACCATAGGTCATTAATTTCCATCTAAAGAAGAGAAACAGTGTTTTTGGAAAAGTGTGGAGTGCAGGTCACTCCCTGCTCAAGCATTCGGTCCGAGCAACTGACATTCATGCGATTCATAATCTCTGTGGGAAACGTTAGTGCGTGTCTTCGACCGGTCTTCCACGGCCGTCTTCCAGAGGTCATCCGATCTGCGCTCACTCGATACCTAGAGCGGAAGCCCTGCCCCCGTTGCTAATTACCCAGTGGGTGTTTGTGGCTCGGGTGAACGGGAAACCGATGCCTCCCAGCTCGGGGAGCACTTTGTTTGTGGAGCGTAGAAGTTGCAAGAAGGGGTTCTCATGGACAGTCTGCTAGTAGAAAACTCCTTACTCACTAACCGGAACTTTCAGGAACTATAAGCATAGAATTATCTGACTAGTTCGTGATTAAGCCTTATTTGCATTATTAAACCACTTACGGTTACCACTACACTTGTACAATCTCGACAAAATTAGGGTGATCTAGATACGCTGCAAGAAAATTGTATCGATAAACTTCTCGGGAGGTTTGTAGAGATATTTTCGATAACTCTCTTCCATTTTCATGATTGTGTCGTCTTCGTTCGGCTTATTTTTATCAACAAGTAAGTTGCAAAAGAGGTGGATTAGGGTTTAACGTGCAGTCGACAACGCGGTCAATGGAGCACAAGCTCAGATTTGGACATGGATGGGGAAAGAAGTCGTGTATGTCTTTTTCAAAGGAACCATCGTTGAGTGATTTATGGAAACCACGGAAATCTTAAATCTGTTATGTTGCATGTTTGGAAACATAACTGATGAAATGAACAGTAAATACGAATATTAAAATTCTGTTAATCAGGATGTACACAGTATGTTAAATGAGTGACGAACATAGAATCATGCATTTAAGTATGACGTATGTAGGGGTTTCAGAATGGTCCCGGCGGAGGTTCGAGTCCTCCCTCGGGCATGTGTGTGTGTGTGTTTGTCCTTAGGATAATTTAGGTTAAGTAGTGTGTAAGCTTAGGGACTGATGACCTTAGCAGTTAAGTCCCATAAGATTTCACACTCGGGTTTTAGAATGAAAGTTACTCCCACGCTAATAGCATTGCGCAACAAGAGTAGCCCATTCTCCGAAGAGAGTACATGTTTCGACTTTCCTGTAGACACAGTTCTACCTTCTAGTAGGCTTCTCCTCAAGAGCCACCGGTTCCGGAAAGAAAAATACCATCTAAGGTCTAATTTGTTCTCTTCAAGGACTTAGTCATCTATCGACGTAATCAGGTGACTTCAGTGTTATTTGATGTCCCCTTTATCACACTGACACACGTAAAAGTGAGTTCGTTCAAAAGAAAATTCTCATTTAGGTGGTAAGGCGTTGCTTTGACGCTACCTGCGAGAAAAGGATAGTTTTACAGACAAGGTCGGTTTTTTTTTTTTCTTCTTGGTGACACCGTTTCCAGTCAAACCTTTATTTGCTTACTGCCACATTTTATTATTCCATCAAACATTTGGTTTGAACATGCTTTAACCAAAGCAACAAAAAAAGAATTGCGCTACGTTTTTTGTAATGTTGTTACAATGTTTCGATCCCTGAAATTCGAAATCTGTGAAATTCTAAAAGTATTGAAATTCTGGTATTGTGAAATACATTACATTAATACTCGAACTACACGACAGTTCTTCTGAATATATGTTTGCCCTATCTCCGAAGCACAAAGAAACGGAGTAAAACAGAATCTTAGTTACCTCCTCGCTCACTCAATATCTTTCTCTTTGTCTCCCTATCTCTCTCTCTCTCTGTCTGTGTGTGTGTGTGTGTGTGTGTGTGTGCGTGTTTGTCCTGTGTCTCCCTCTCTCTTCCCCGTGTGTGTGTGGAGAGGGGGGAGGGGGGGGGGGGGAGGAGACGGGGTGCTGTCGGCAAACAGAACTGTTGCAATGTACGAATTGCGCTATCTGAATTTGTTTTGGTGATCACAATATTGTTGAAAGTGCTCTGTTACATCCCGCCCAGATCATAGTGTACGTACAGCACACGCGATGTACGAGACTGTAGCCCCGTCCACTCTGGGCACATTACCAAAGGTATTAAAATTTTGAAATATGTACCAGGAAGACGCTTATCCAACGGCTATGAAACCAATTCCTTATGCTACTGACCTTTAATATATGTGTCCATATTTCGATGAATCGGGACCAAATGAGGCTTGTTTTAAAAGAGACAAAGACTAGTTTAACGTTTTTGGTGAGATCATAAATGTGCAGCATCAGTCTCGCTCCTTTGTTGAAAGATTTCATAACCGACATTTTCTGGTGAAGAGTAATATCCCGCTTAAGCTAAACTCCTCGTTCACTGCTGCTAGCAAGTCACAGCGTAAGAACGGAGTTCGAAGTCAGAAAACGACCGCACAGTAATACGCTACGACAAATAATTATTCAGTAAAGTGTGCAGTGTTTTTCCTCATTTTGTCTGAGTTTAGACGCCATGGTTTAGGACAGATTATGTGGCTCTGAAACAATCGGATCGTGTGTGGACCCATGTTAATAAATCTCAAACGCGAACAAAACATTAGTCACACCGGTATGAATGCACACATGGGTTGTTCAGTCTTTACATATGGCACATTGATGGAGTAATGTGTTCATCCGCATGCGCACTGCCTCTATGTCAGCATAAGGAAGTAGCGATCAGTGAAACATTAATGTTTGAAACGGACTTTGTACGTAATCATGCGTAAATGTAAGGACGTGACAGAGTTACAAAAAGGGGCAATCGTGTTTGGCAGGGCCAGTTTGCCTACAATATACCAAGTTTATGGGTTTGTTGGTGTTAAGCGGCGGATCGTCCAACGTGTCTAGAAGCAGCGCTGTAACACACGTGGCCAAGAAACAAGTCGTCAGAATTTTGGTCGGAAAAAGATCCCATCTCAGAGGCACCGGAGATGCGTTTCACGGCTTGGGATTCAAAATCTCTTCCAGACCGCACTGGAATTGGTACAGGCTGTGAATGAAGGTCCATCCCCACCTGTTAGCGAGAGAAAATTACGACGGGACTGAATGCAACGAAAATATGTAGGCGGTCACATCGCAAGAGGTACTTAAAGGCGACAACAGCACAGTTCATTGGGCTGTAAGAAAATTTAATTGGTTTTGTGAACACCTCCACACCCTATTACATCTCGAGTGACCTACAAAATGACCCGACGGGACAGATTTACCAGAGACGTTCAACGATTACAACAAAAATATTGAATTATAGAAGGCGATACAATAAATAAGTCCACCGCGGTATAAGAACACTTGTCAACAATGAAATGTAATTAGGATAACGAAAACAATCATGAAAATTCGAATTAGCTCTCGTTTCCAAGTTGAAGTGAGTGCATGTAATTATAATGATATTTTATTAGCATTCATTATCAATCCCTTCTCACAAAGGTTTCGAAATCCCGCTGATGGAAGGCAGAGAGATAAAGTTTCAGGCAACAACAGCAGTGTGTATTTTGTCGTTAATTTTAGCCCGGACTCGGTCAAGAAGAAGCGAGGAACGGAGCATATTTCGTTTAAGCGTAGTTTCAGTCTGTTATAAACTGTGATCCGTTCGTGTGCTGGAAGAACGTGTTACAGAAGTTTAGTTAATTCTTGTGGCCATTGTAATTCCTATGATTCAATGTGCCTCGTAAATGCTTAAACAGTACTGACAATTTTTGCTACGTTTGCGGACAGGCTACACTGAATTCGCAAAGGAAGGCAACGAAGCCATATATCAGGAAGGTGTATAGACTGGACTGTGGCTGTAAAATCGGGTCCAGGACAAGCCCTGGACTCCTCATGCGTGTTGCATAACTTGTGTCTCGAGTCTTCATTCGTGGTTGAATCGTAAATGATCTTCCATGGCTGTGCTATACCCACGATCTGACGAGAACCATCAAACCATGTGAATGATTGCAACTTTTGTGTGACAAGTCCATTAACGCATGGTATTTCCAAGAAGAAAAAGTCCTCCATGACATATCTTAATACACGGTCGACCATGCGACCAGTGCCTCACTGAGACGGACTGCATGTCCCACCTGATTGTGGTAGAGGGCGGTAGTAAAACTGAACCATCGCCTTCAAAACCCGGTTCTTGGAAAGACCCTAATTCATGAGTGTACAGAGATATGGTAAAATGAAACAACTGTTATTTCGATTAAACTATGACAAGTTTAAATGGCATATTTCAGGGCGTCTGAAAGTCATAGCATATTACTTGGACTACAACATGGCTAAACCAGATCCTGCTGTTTCCTGTGCCTCTGATATAGCAGCGCCAAAGCACTTCATTATAAAAAGAAAGATTAGCCTACGCGGCCATCACTTGAACCAGGATCTTACAATGTCAAGCAGGAAATACTTGTCGAATCCAAGAGCATAATTCTCTCTGCTCTTCATATAAAATTGGATCTAATGAAATATTTAACTAAAATCATGGACAATACGGGGGAAGCATTTCTCCATATTCACGAGAAATTTCAGTCTTGTTGAAGGGAAAATAATAGAGGGGATTTTTGGTGTGGGTCCTCAGATACGCAAACTTTATAAATATGAACATTACCACACCATCCTGACAGGTGACGAAAAGTTAGCATTTGATGGCTTTGTTCAGTATCAGCAAACGTTCTAGGAAATAAAAGGGCTGAAACCTATAAACATCTTGTGGAAAATCTACTGCACTGCTACAATGGAATGCTATATGTCTTTATAGTTACGTTTCCTAGACTCCCACTTGCCCTTCTTTCCTGACAACTGTGTGTGGTGCAACCGACGTGCACGTTAAACGTTTCCATTAGCAAATTTCGGACATGGACATGAGTTACCACGGAAAGTGGAGTGGATCAGAGTTGTCCGTTTACTGCTGGACATTAATCAGGGTATCACCGACAGACAACTACAAACGTAAGACAAAGTGGTTATGCCTTCAGTGATTTTCCTCCGAGGGATAACATCATACACTGAAGCGCCAAAGAAACTGGTATACGCATGCGTATTCAGATACAGAGATATGTAAAAAGGCGGAACACGGCGCTGAGGTCGGCAAGCCCTATATAAGACAAGCGACAAGCGCTGTTGTTAGATCGGTTCCTGCTGCTACAATGGCAGGTTATCAAGATTTAAGTGAGTTTGAACGTGGTGTTACAGACGCCACACGAGCGATGGGACACAGCATCTTCGAGTTAGCGATGAAGTGGGGATTTTCCCGTACGACTATTTTCCGAGTGTACCGTGAATATCAGCAATCCGCTAAAACATCAAATCTCCGACATTGTTGCGGTCGGAAAAAGATCCTGCAAGACCGGGACGAACGACGACTGAAGAGAATAATTCAACCTGATGGAAGTACAACCCTTCCGCAAATTGTTGCAGATCTCAGTGCTGGGCCATCAGCAAGTGCCAGCGTGCGAACCATTCAACGAAACATCATCGACATGGGGTTTCGGAGCTGAAAGCCCACCCGTGTACCCTTGATGACTGCACAACACAAATCTCTACGCCTCGCCTCGACCTGTCAACACCGACATCGAACTGTTGATGACTAGAAACATATTGCCTGGTCGGACGAGTCTCGTTTCAAATTGTATCGAGCAGATGGACGTGTACTGGTATGGAGACAACCTAATGAATCCTTGGAGGCTGCATGTCGGCAGGGAACTGTTCAAGCTGCTGGAGGCTCTGTAATGGTGTGGGGTGTGCAGTTGGAGGGATATGGGACCTCTGGTAAGTCGAGGTACGACTCTGTCAGGTGACAAGTAGGTAAGCATCCTGTCTGATTATCTGCATCCATTCAAGTCCATTGTGCATTCCGACGGACCTGGGAAATTCCAGCAGACCAATGCGACACCCCACACGTCCAGAATTGCTACAGAGTGTCTCCAGGAATACTCGTCAGAGTTTAACAACTTCCGCTGGCCACCAGACTTCCCAGACATGAACATTATTGAACGCACCTGGGATAGCTTGCAACGTGGTTTTCAGAGGCGATCTCCACCCCCTCATACGGATTTATGGACAGCACTGCAGGACTCATGGTCCCTGCAGGATTCATGGTGTTAGTTCCCTCCGGACATTAGTCGAGTCCATGCCACGTCGACTTGTGGCACTTCTGCGTGCTCATGATGGGCCTACACGATACTAGCTAGGCTGATGTACCAGTTTCTTTGGCTCTTCATTGTAAGAGCGCTATTCGGAAAGTAAGGAACGATAGGTCACGAAAGTGAAAATCAAAACTGTTTTATTTGCAACAGTTAGCTACAACTTCCAGCTACTTATCTCCATAGTCACCGATCCCACTTAGACGTTTGTCGTAGCGTTATACCAGCTTTCCAGTAACCTCGTTACAGAAGGCAGCCGCCAGTACTTTCCGCCAATTCTCTACGTTGGCCTACAGCTTGTTGTCTGAGCCAAAACGTTGTCTTTATAGCCAGCGGTTCATGTGAGCAGAGATGAAACTCAGAGGGAGACTATTACGGGTTGTATTGTGGGTAATCAAACATTTCCAATTGAAAGCGATGCAGGAGCATCTTCACTTCCCCTGCAGAATGCGGCTGAGAATTGCCATGAAGAAGAAAACGCACGACAGCTATGTAATGTTGGCTGCATAGCTTCAGGCGAAATTTATCACCAGGCCATCGTACTTGGTGGGAGACACTATTGTTCTAGGTATCTTTATGTGCTCCATGTGTGCTCAGAACTAAAAAGAATGACGCAATGCGATCGATGGGCACTGCCCAAGACACCTGTGAAAAACTTCAGCGGATTTTCACTATGGTTTTCATTTCGCGACCGATGGTTCCTTACTTCCGAATAACGCTCGTACATAGGGAATAACGTGAAGGTATCACATCTTTAAAAAAGAGAGCTAGTCTTGCATTTGCATTATCATTTCCATCATCAGAACTCTGAAAACATAAAGATTTGTTGCTATCATGCCAGTTACAGACAGAAAGTAAAACTTTGTTGGCTAGTATGAACCCATCACAGCATAAAACTACAGCAAAAGTTGACTACAAGATAGTGAAAGGGTCCTGTAGCCACCTTTCATTAGCCCGGTAGCCCATTTTCACTAGCATTTCTCCTTCTTTTCCTTGTTTCTCTTTGTTCATAACTCTCATAATGGTGCGATTGAATGAATGTGGTTGTGTGTCACGTTGCCCGACGGTGGCGTAGTCTGCTGCAGAAAGTCTGCGATAGTCATACAGATTCAGCAGCAGTTGTACAGAATAGCCAACTCTCGTAGTGGTCAAGTAGGGAAAGAGGTTTGCTCTACTTGTGAGAAATCCACCTGCGTTAGGTTGGTGGCGGAAATGGCATCTTTGGGTTTTCCGAGCCACGCAGAGCGTGGAAGAGGCTGGAGAAGTAAAAGGGAGGCAGTCTGCCGCTGGTACGGGAAGCGTCCACAGCTGTGCTGCAGTCGAAGAAGGGTGAGTTAGACTGACCGCGTGGCGCGTTGTTGCTTGGCGAGGGGAGAGCTGTTAGCTTTTGGTCTCGCTTTTCAACTCTGAAAGATTGCTTTGCGTTGTCGCAGCAAGAAATGCAAAACTTTGGCAGATTTTTCTTTTAGTAAATTTCTATAGCAGACTTGGATCCACCGGAAGAGCGCCACACAAAGGCGTCGATAAGAAGTGAGCACTCGCTTCTGTATGAATGTCTGTTTGCCTTCAGCTGTGCCTTTATAAGATTTCATTTTTCTAAATATTAATAGCTTTGCCTTCTCGTAAATTTTCCTTGTTTTATGTATCTTTCGTCCGTGGGGAGCCGACCACGTGGTTGAGTAATAGAGTTTGTTGGGCTACCGTCACCACTAACTGTCCGGTCTCATGTTTGTTTTAAAGAATGTTAACTGTTCATGATTGTGTGATGTGATATTGTTGCAACTTGGCCACGATACCTAGAAATTGCATCTCCACAAACCACTTGGGCGCCTGGGTGTACTGCGAAACGTGTACCGTTTCACGAGTTATTGCGATCAGTTATCAGGCAACAGCAGTTGTACGAATGATTCACACCAATGATTTTAGGTGTAGATTATAACGGTGTATGTATCGATGCTTTTCTTTAATATCTTGGGACTTAATGTTACCTGGAATTGTGTACATGCCTCACATCCATATCTTAGGAATAAATGATTTTGTACACAGTTTTCTCTTGCATTCCGAGGTTACGTTTTTGTACCCAAGCCACTCACCTCGTAGCTTTCCTGTCAGCACATTCAACGCATTTCCTTACGCACAGGTCCAGTGACTAGTTTCCCCTTTTATTTTAAAACAAATGCTTTAGATTAAATCTTATTTTCAGGTGTGTTGCTGGGAGCTGATCTTCTGCACTGTGTTCATGAATGCGCTATTTTATTTTAAATGGTTGATTCTCGTGGACAGTGCACGGGAAATACTATTAATTACATCGCATCCCCTATGAGCGATATCCCAACGTATGCATTTTTATGAGTTTTTGGTGTGATAAAATTAATTTATTTTCCGTCTCGGCCAAACCTTTGATTAATTGTGTGGTTGGAGTCGGTGGCGACCCTAATCTTCTCACTTTAATGTCACAAGCAATAAGTATTTCAATTCCCAATAATAACGTAATAACCCGCAGTAACAGGTTAGTTACAATAGTCAGAACAGCCAGTAGACATCTGTAGTGAGAAGTGGTGCTTACCTGCGGCGAGCCGCGAGGGCGAGAGGTGGTCGGGGGCGGTGAGCGCCAGCACGTGCGGGAAGTGCGGCGGGTGGAGGCCGGGCGGCGGCGCGGCGCACGGCGCCCCCAGGTAGGGGTGCGGGTAGGCGGGACCCCGGCCCAGCGCCCACGGCCCCGTCTCCATGCCCAGGTGGTGCGCCAGGCCTGCAACACGCGCACGCGTCGCTACACGCTACTCCACGCGCGAATTTTAATGTAACGTCGGGTAAACAAAAGTGTGCCACACGGCACTATACTTGGACCTGTGGTGCCTACAGCGATACAGTGCGCCATTACCACAGCGTCACTTTAGTCCGGTCTTAGACATAGTGGCATTCAAAACGAGTAGCCAGAAATGTCTCTTACAAGGAGTATTTACACTGCAAGGATCCGGGATGAAGAAATATACCATTTTGCAGTGCAGCAGAATGCCGTAGCCTTCTGTACACAATTTTGAAGCCTTCAATATTACACTACTGGCCATTAAAACTGCTACACCAAGATGAAATGCAGATGATAAGCGGATATTCAATGGACAAACATATTATTATAGAACTGACATGTGATTAAATTTTCACGCAATTTGGGTGCATAGATCCTGAGAAATCGGTACCCAGAACAACCACCTCTGGCCGTAATAACGGCCTTGATACGCCTGGACATTGAGTCAAACAGAGCTAGGATGGCGTGTACAGGTACATCTGCCCATGCATCTTCAACACGATACCACAGTTCAACAAGAGTAGTGACTGGCGTATTGTGACGAGCCAGTTGCTCGGCCACCATTGACCAGACGTTTTCAATTGGTGAGAGGTCTGGAGAATGTGCTGGCCAGGGCAGAGGTCGAAAATTTTCTGTATCCAGAAAGGCCCGTACAGGACCTGCAACATGCGGTCGTGCATTATCCTGCTGAAATGTAGGGTTTCGCAGGGATCGAACGAAGGGTAGAGCCACGGGTCGTAACACATCTGAAATGTAACGTCCACTGTTCAAAGTGCCCTCAATGTGAACAAGAGGTGACCGAGACTGTAACCAATGGCAGCCCATACCATCACGCCGGGTGATACACCAGTATGGCGATGACGAATACACGCTTCCAATGTGCGTTCACCGCGATGTCACCAAACACGTATGCGACCATCATGATGCTGTAAACTGAACCTGGATTCATCCGAAAAATTGACGTTTTACATTGTTATTCCCAGGTTTGTCGTTGAGTAAACCATCGCAGGCGCTCCTGTCTGTGATGCAACGTTAAGGGTAACCGCAGCCTTGGTCTCTGAGCTGATAGTCCATGCTGCTGCAACCGTCGTCGAACTGTTCGTGCAGATGGTTGTTGTCTTGCAAAAGTCCCCATTTGTTGACTCAGGGATCGTGATGTGGCTGCACGATCCGTTACAGCCATGCGGATAAGATGCCTGTCATCTCGACTGCTAGTGATACGAGGCCATTGGGACCCAGCACGGCGTTCCGTGTTACCCTCCTGAACCCACCGATTCCATATTTTGCGAACACTCACTGGATCTCGACCAACGCGAGCATCAATGTCCCGATGCGATAAACCGCAATCGCGATAGGCTACAATCCGACCTGTAGCAAAGTCGGAAACATGGTGGTTCGAATTTCTCCTCCTTACACGAGGCATCACAACAATGTTTCACCAGGCAACGCCGGTCAACTGCTTTTTATGTATGAGAAATAGATTGGAAACTTTCCTCATGTTAGCACGTTGTAGGTGTCGCCATTGGCGCCAACCTTGTGTGAATGCTCTGAAAAGCTTATCATTTGCATATCACAGCATATTCTTCCTGTCGGTTAAATTTCACGTCTGTAGCACGTCATCTTCGTGGTGTAGCAATTTTAATGGCCAGCAGTGTACAAATATAGGCAGTTTTCAAATAAACATCCTACGTTTCGGAATTGACGTTTCGTTGCACGTTAAAAAGAAAGCAGTAGTATATTCAGTTGTACGTTTAACACACGAAAATATGAAGGAATCATTGACATCTTTCCATTTAAACAGCGACAAATTAAATTTCCACATGTTCAGGAAATTATGAAACTTGAAAATGAGACTTTTGGGGAAGTCAGGACCTGTCGGAGGCACATAGATAAACGCAATGCTACGTTTAACACATGTGTACAAAAACAGTGCAGTAATGCTATTCCAATTTAAAACGCCACAAAAGTATAAAACATCACGTGTCTCAACAGGCTTTGACAGTACTAACTGAAGTAGGTGTAAAAGATGCAGAGTTTATTTGACAGAAGAATGGTAGTTAATCCACGAATTCACATCTCGCTCACTTGTATTTAAGGTAGGATTACTAATGATACACAGCCAAACTCGTACGAATATTATCCTGTAAAACCTTGAACAAGTTCAGTTTACGTGGTTCTGTGAATCACAGGGATTAAAAAGTGACAAGAGATGAAAAACCACGATCTGTGCAAGAATTGTAGGATTATTACATTGCTGTGTCAAGTAGTGAATTATCTATTCTTGATGTGGTTGTAAAGTAAACATGTAATTAATACGATTAATTGATCAAGTGAGACTTGCAAACGGGAGGACGGCGGTTGAAATCCCCATCCGCTCTTCCAGATTTTGATTTTCCGTGATTTTGCTAAATCGCCCTGGCAAATGCCGGGATGTATCCTTCGGAAAGGGCACGGTCGATTTCGTTCCTCATCATTGAAACACTCTGAGATGGTGATCCGTCTCTAATGACCACGCTGGCGACTGGACATTAAACGCTAATCTTCCTTCTTTGATACTCACTAACGTCAAACAGTAATTCTACACAGTTATTGCCTATAGGAACACATATACGGTATCACAAGCTGCGACATGGTCGCGAATTGAACAGTGACCCGAATACAGAAAAAAAATTCTTTACTTCACGTCTAAGGTCAGAAACTTTTTGTCACCAGAGTACCGGTTTCGGTCTGCAGTGACCATCTCCAGATCTCTTTCACAAAAACATGTCTTAATATATTGGGGACACAGTGGCATCGTCAAATGTTAAACACAAAATCCACTATTGCTCTATTATACGATGCATCTTTTTTAAGTAAGTACTGTTTTGAAATTAAAAAAAAGACGTGCTAAGATATCTCAATAATTTTATTTTTACATGAAAGCCTGTATCTTAATCTACTTTTCTACATAATTTCCGTCAATATTGAGGCACTTGTCATAACGATGTACCAGGTTTTGAATACCCTCCTCATAGAAGTCTGCCGCCTGACTTGTTAACCACTGCGTCACCACTGTTTTGACTTCGTCATCGTGTTGAAGATGCTGACCGCCCAGGTGTTTCTTCAAGTGCAGGATCAGATGGTAGTCACTGGGCGCAAGATCGGGGCTGTATGGAGGATGATCTGGAATTTCCCATCGAAAACATGTGATGAGATCTTTGGTCTGATTCGCCACATGCGGACGGGCATTGTCTTGCAGCAGAACGATGCCCTTTTCAACTTACGTAGACTGTTGCTTTGATTCTGGTGTGACGTATGCCACCCATCTTTCAGCGCCCGTAACAATTTGGCTTAAGAAATCATCACCGTCGTTGTGGTACCGCTCAAGGAAAGTCAATGCACTGTCTAATTGTTTGGTTTTGTGCACATCCGTTAACATTTTCGGTACCCAACGTGCGCACAATTTTCGGTAATTCAAGTGCTCGGTCACAATGCCATACAAAACACTACGAGAAACATTAGGAAAGTCATCCCGCAAATAGGAAATCGTAAAGCGTCTGCTTTCTCTCACCTTATAGCACACTTCCTGCACCAAACTTTCATTAACGACCGAAGGAAGCCCATTCCGTTGTTCATCTAGCACATTTGTGCGACTATCTTTAAATGCTCTCACCCACTTTCTTACCATTCCATCACTCCTAATGTTTTCTCCGTAAACTGCACAGATCTCACGATGAATATCGATCGCTTTTGTGCCTTTGGCACTAAGAAATCTTATAACAACCCGCACTTCACAGTCGGCGTGACTCACGATTATCGGAGGCATCTTAACACTCAGTACACAACGTAAACAAGGAAGAATCAGACTGTAATGGCGTCAGTGATTATATTAAGGTACAGGCTTTCATGTAAAAATAAAATTATTGAGATATCTTAGCACGTATTTTTCTTTTAATTTCAAAACGGTACTTACTTAAAAAACACGCCTCGTATTAGGACATGTTTTTATAAAACAGATCTGAAGATGGTCATTATAGACCGAAACCTGTAGTATGATGACAAAAAGTTTGTGACCATAGACGTGAAGTAAAGGAAATTTGTTTGGTACACGGTAATTTTACGTTGATAAAATTCACCAAGAATTTGGTTTCCCTTCCGTTGACGAACGATAATCTGGAGATGATGGACAACCAGAAAGACGGTACAGTGCTTCAAGGTAGTGTGAAAAACTATAAGTACAAATAAGAAAACTGAATTTGAGCCGCGACTTTCGACGACTCAATTAGTTGCATCTGCCAGAGTGCGCTGTCAAGGCGCTATCTCCGCCAACCATACAGGAATATACAACACACGCACGGAACCAAATCGCGATTATCCTCACCGCCACACCTTCCCCACACAAGCCCCACTTCTCTTTCGAGAATCTCATCGCAGGTACCTATCTTTTTTACAGACTCGAGACCAAGATGCATTCACACGTCACCGGCAAATACAGAGACATAGCGTGATAACCATCCCTTATGTGATGGCCTGAGCAAAGCTAACCATTTTGTATCCTGTAACTCTTCAGGCTTTCCCGGCGAGATCTTGACATGTGGAATAATCGGGTCTACTGCCGGATGTTTGTGTCGCTCTGGCACAATATTTCGGTGCTATCCGAGACTGCCGTATTGGAGGATCTTGTCCAGTATTTATGCCCAGAGGACGCTGGGTGCTCTCTTTGCCGTCCGCGCCCGATGATTCCATTTTTATAATAAAACAGCTAAGAATCCCGATGTTGCCCAGCTATTTATTTATTCTAGCCTTCTATTATTCCCAACTATTCCTGTCTACTCTTTCTGTCAATCTCCTCCTTTATCTTCTCTCTCTCTCTCCCTCTCTCTGTCCGCCTCTTCCTTTCTCTCTCTCTCTCTCTCTCTCTATCCCGCTCTCTGTCTCTGTCCATCTCCTCCCTCCACCACTCTGCCTTTCCTTGTCCTGACCTCCCCGGTCTCTGCCCACCTACTGTCCCTCTCTCTCTCTCTCTCTGTGTGTGTGTGTGTGTGTGTGTGTATGTGTGTGTGTGTGTGTGTGTGTGTGTGTGTGTGTGTCTGAGTGGATGCCACTGACAGATATGTGTGAAGTGCCCCAAAGTGCACGAAAAACATCGCATTTCCATCGCGCTATTTCTCCACTTCGGGGCAGTTGTGTCAGTTTTGTTGTAGCCAACTTTCTGTTTCGCCGCGGCAAGGATAGTGTCTGTTGAGCGTTGCTACAGGCAGATCATTCATGAAGAGCTGAGTTGTGGCACTTTTTACGTAAGTTAAATGTAATTTTTAAATCATTGGTTATTACAATATTTGTGTTTATATAGTGTCTGTATCATACATTACAACGTCCTTCTGACATGCATGCATGTCTGAAGGACGAAACTGTTTTGACCATTACAGCCGTTGTAAGTATTATGAAATTTTGTGCATTGCAGCGTACAAGGGGAAAAAATGGAAATTTCTGCTGTAAAGAAGGTCCGTACAGAATCTCTTTTCTTGGCGAAAAGGATTTGTACATTAAATAAGCCCATTTACTATTCTATGTTGTCGGTAAATCCTGACCTTCATTTGTACCTAATTGATGTTGCTTACTAAATTGTATCAGTTATCATAAATTATAATTTTGCATTTTATGTTTTTCTAATAAAAGATGTCAACTTGTCTTTACTTTTCTATTCTAACTTAAGCGTTAATTTTCCCCGATGAAGATTCAAATGCATTATATTATAGTACTGGTAAGTAAAAAAGAAATATTTCGGGCGCGAAAGTGTCAAAATTTTTACGTGAGGAGTCATAACAAAAAGAAGAGTTTTCAGATAGGCATTAAAAGTGACACAACTCAAAGAACTAATCAATAATTACCTGGTAACACCTCACATTCGATCAAAAAGGAACTACATGACCATATTACTGTTGTATGGACTGTAACGGAATTTTTCGCAAGAAATACTTACCTGAAATTTAAAGGGAAGCTTATACTATTTCAGTATAAGTATTAAATAATTCTTTAAGTAGATTGTTCTCCAGTACTGCATTTTTAGTTGTGTCAGTGTTCTTGCCGAGGAGCGAGATGTATATGTGACGCATATTTCCCACATCTATGACTGATTATTATCTACTATTTTAGGCCACACCACTCCAGAGAGACCGTTAAATTCAGCTCTGGTATTCAGCCGTGTGGCTTGATGTTAGTTCCCGAGGACGTTGACAAAATTATTGACTCGCTGCAGTACTCTTTCTGACGGTATGGTTGACAAACTGAACAGTACGGATAAGAGAGAAATTGCACTTAATATTTTCGAAAGTATTCCGAGTAAACCAAGTGTAGAAATTAAATACCAACGGGAATTTTCGAACATTTTTACGTCATACCTTCTCATCCACACTCCATCCCTATTGGCAATGAGATATCCTATTGCCACATGATTTTTTTATACAAATAATAAGTCACGTCACAAACAAATAAGGTTGAAATTGTTCCAAGTGTTCCTGGATTATGCTACAGTGACACCCCATTTTCACTCCCGCCTATACGGGATGCAGGAGGCTCTTAACGCCAAAGTGCCTCTTTCCAGATAGTAAGTAACCTGTAAAACCCCGAGTCTTTAAAGAATAGAACTACCCTGTATAAAATAACCTCAAACTGATGCTTATCTTACAAGTCAGTTAATCTGCTAAATATTTGACGTTAAGCATGTAAGCAAGAAAATGTTACGTAGGTTTGAAATTACGTGTAAAGTTTATTTGCAGTCACTTCATACTCTCATTCTCAAATAATGGATAAGTACAGTATGGGTACTTGCACTCGATGCTTTACGCTTATTTTTCACCCCCATCCCTTTGAGAGGCAGGTGATTCTTACCCTTACAGTGCTTCTTTCAGATACCAGGTAATATGTGTACCATGTTTGGTTGAAATCTATAAAGTAGTTTAGGAGGAGATGTTGATCATAGATATACAAACACATACTTACATTTTTTATAAAATATAGATATTTAAACAATACAGTGTTTAAGATTTTTCCACAAGGTGGAAATAGTCGGAAGTGTAATCTGGAAGTTCCTGCTTCTTAAAAGTCACGACGATACTGCCCTTAATTTTCTGATTAATTAAGTGCATACTGTCAAGCCGTGTTCATACCAAATACACTCCTGGAAATGGAAAAAAGAACACATTGACACCGGTGTGTCAGACCCACCATACTTGCTCCGGACACTGCGAGAGGGCTGTACAAGCAATGATCACACGCACGGCACAGCGGACACACCAGGAACCGCGGTGTTGGCCGTCGAATGGCGCTAGCTGCGCAGCATTTGTGCACCGCCGCCGTCAGTGTCAGCTAGTTTGCCGTGGCTCCATCGCAGTCTTTAACACTGGTAGCATGCCGCGACAGCGTGGACGTGAACCGTTTGTGCAGTTGACGGACTTTGAGCGAAGGCGTATAGTGGGCATGCGGGAGGCCGGGTGGACGTACCGCCGAATTTGCTCAACACGTGGGGCGTGAGGTCTCCACAGTACATCGATGTTGTCGCCAGTGGTCGGCGGAAGGTGCACGTGCCCGTCGAACTGTGACCGGACCGCAGCGACGCACGGATGCACGCCAAGACCGTAGGATCCTACACAGTGCCGTAGGGGACCGCACCGCCACTTCCCAGCAAATTAGGGACACTGTTGCTCCTGGGGTATCGGCGAGGACCATTCGCAACCGTCTCCATGAAGCTGGGCTACGGCCCCGCACACCGTTAGGCCGTCTTCCGCTCACGCCCCAACATCGTGCAGCCCGCCTCCAGTGGTGTCGCGACAGGCGTGAATGGAGGGACGAATGGAGACGTGTCGTCTTCAGCGATGAGAGTCGCTTCTGCCTTGGTGCCAATGATGGTCGTATGCGTGTTTGGCGCCGTGCAGGTGAGCGCCACAATCAGGACTGCATACGACCGAGGCACACAGGGCCAACACCCGGCATCATGGTGTGGGGAGCGATCTCCTACACTGGCCGTACACCACTGGTGATCGTCGAGGGGACACTGAATAGTGCACGGTACATCCAAACCGTCATCGAACCCATCGTTCTACCATTCCCAGACCGGCAAGGGAACTTGCTGTTCCAACAGGACAATGCACGTCCGCATGTATCCCGTGCCACCCAACGTGCTCTAGAAGGTGTAAGTCAACTACCCTGGCCAGCAAGATCTCCGGATCTGTCCCCCATTGAGCATGTTTGGGACTGGATGAAGCGTCGTCTCACGCGGTCTGCACGTCCAGCACGAACGCTGGTCCAACTGAGGCGCCAGGTGGAAATGGCATGGCACGCCGTTCCACAGGACTACATCCAGCATCTCTACGATCGTCTCCATGGGAGAATAGCAGCCTGCATTGCTGCGAAAGGTGGATATACACTGTACTAGTGCCGACATTGTGCATGCTCTGTTGCCTGTGTCTATGTGCCTGTGGTTCTGTCAGTGTGATCATGTGATATATCTGACCCCAGGAATGTGTCAATAAAGTTTCCCCTTCCTGGGACAATGAATTCACGGTGTTCTTATTTCAATTTCCAGGAGTGTATCTTTCAGTGAAATTTGAAAGAAAGCTATTTCTTTAGAGTCTTACCGCTTTAATGTTTCTTATCACATTTTTAGCTTTTCGTGTTTCATTGGGTTTAAGAGCAAAAGTATTCACTAACTTTAATTAAGAAATACACGTTTAACTAAATCACCGTTTAAAAACTTTTATTTTCTAAAGATAATTCGGATTGTGAGTAGCCTTGTAACTGTGGAAGCTTTGAAAAGGCAGTTAGAGCTTTTTGTGAAATTAAAATGTATATCGAGAAAAATGATTTCTTTCATGGGCAAATCTATCAACACTTCATAATTAAACCGTTTTTCACCATCGTTGCAGTATTGTTTGTGTCTATGAGAAATGTCAGCATACGGGAGAGTGCTACTTAAATTGTTTAGAAGAAGGCACATGGGTTAGAGTTTAACGTTCTGTCGACAACGGGGTAGTAAGAGGCAAAGAACTATCTCTTTTCGAAGAAGTTTAATGGAAGAATGTAACCGCAATCTTATTAAGAAACTATCAACGATATTGGCCTGAAAAAAATTAAGAAAATCACAGGAAACATCCATCTCTCTCTCTCTCTCTCTCTCTCTCTCTCTCTCTCTCTCCTCCCACGTCTTTCTCTCTATTCCACTCTATCTCTCTCTCTCTCTCTCTCTCCCTCCCTCTCACACTCTCTCTCTCTCTCTCTCTCTCTCTCTCTCTCTCTCTGTGTGTGTGTGTGTGTGTGTGTGTGTGTGTGTGTGTGTGTGTGTGTCTGTCTGTCTGTCTGTCTGTGTGTGTGTGTGTGTGTGTGTGTGTGTGTGTGTGTATTTCCGGAATAGGGGGCATTCTTTTCTGTTTCGACGTTATTGACGCATCATCAGGAGTATTTCGTAGCCGCATGCTGGCTCGTCCGCCGCCTGCGTCCCCACGCAGCGGTAGTACGGGCCACAAACAGCCGTCAGTCGTGTCCTTTGAGGGCGTGCCGCCAAATGTCGTCTTGACGCCCTTTCCGCAAGAAAGGCCTTCTCGCGGCTAATTAGCTGTCGCTGAGGGTTCAACCCTTCCTTCTTCTCTGTGTGGCGCATGCCATCACGAGATATAAGCCGTGAACTGCGCTTCCTAGCATGGAATACAGCGCTGACTAGCCTAATTTTCACGTTCTGCGAGTCTCACTAAATTTGTTTCGTTTTCCCGTATGTGTAGAAGCGTATAACGCCTAGTCCTAAAAGTGGTTAATTGTTAAAGTTGAACGTTATGGCAGTTTTCATTGGACACAACTGCAATTGTACTACTAAATCTGTTCTTCAGTAACCAATTGTTTTTTGTTTGAAGAACCGCCGCTGTTGACTTGAACTACATAGTTCTGAAATTTCAGCCTTATCACTTGCAACTTGCATCGTCAGTTATTTACTGGATGTATTGCAATCTCTTTCTCTACAGTTCTTCAGTTCCCTCCTGTTCAGTTTTACAACATTCTCAAAAATTTCTTCCTCAAATTAAGGCCTATGTTTGATACTAGTAGACCCCTCTCCACAAGGAATGCACTTTTTGCCAGTGCTAGTCAGCGTTTTATGTCCTCCTTGCTACGCCCATCACGATTTATTTTGCTGCTTAGTCGGCAGGATTTCTTAAATTGTATCCACTTCGTCAACAACGATGCTGATGTTAAGTTTCTGGTTGTCCTCATTTCTGCTACTTCTCATCACTTTCATGTTTCTCAGATTTACCCACACTCCATATTCTGTTCTCATTAGACTGTTCATTCCGCTCATTAGAACTTACAGTTCTTCTTCACTTACACTCAGGATAGCAATGTCGGCAGTGAATCTTATCACCGATAACTTTGCGCCTTAATTTTTGATTCCACTCTTGAAAATTTCTTTTATTTCAGTCATTGCTTATTCGATGTATAGATTGCACAGTAGGGCGAAACACTACATCCCTGTCTATGCCGGCCGGGGTGGCCGAGCGGTTGTTCTAGGGGACTGATGACCTTAGAAGTTAGTCCCATAGTGCTCAGAGCCATTTGAGCCCTGTCTTAATCCGAGCACTTCGGTTCTGATCTTCGAGTCTGATTGTTCCCTATCGTCTCTTGTAGATATTGTATATTATCCGTCCTTCCCTTTCGCTTACCCCTATTTTTGTCAAAGTTCCGGGTATCTTGTACTATTTTATGTTGTCGTACGCTTTTTTCAGTTCGAGAAATCCTAAGAAAGTGTCGCGATTTTTCTTCGTCTTGCTTGCATTATCAACCGCAACCTCAGAACTGCCTCTCTGATGCCTTTATCTTTCCTAAAGCTAAGCTGATAGTCATCTAACAGACCCCAATCTTCTTTCCCATTCTTCTGCATATTATTCTTGTTAGCAGCTTGCATGTATAATCTGTTAACTGCATGATCTATTAAGCTGATTTTGCAATAATTTGTGCACTTGTCAGCTTTTGCAATCTTCGAAATTGTGTGGATGATATTTTTTCCAAAGTCGGATTGTATATCGCCGGACTCATGAATTCTACATACCAACGAGAATAGTCGTTTTGTTGACACTTCCCCCAGTGATTTTAGAAATTCTGATGAAATTTTATCTGTCCCTTCAGCCTTATTTGAACTTTAAGTCTTCTAAAGCCCTTTTAAATTCTGATTCTAATAACGGATCCCCTATCTCTTCTATATCACCGAGCGAGGTGGCTCAGTGGTTAGCACACTGGACTAGCATTCCGGAAGACGACAGTTCAATCCCGTGTCCGGCCATACTGATTTAGGTTTTCCGCGATTTTCCTAAATCGCTCCAGGCAAATGCCGGGATGGTTCCTTTGGAAGGGTAAGGCCGACTTTCTTTCCTGTCCTTCCCTAATACGATGAGACCGATGACCTTGATGTTTGACCTCTTCCCCCAAACAATCCAATCCAATCTTCTATATCGATTCCCGTATCTTCTTCTATCAAGTCGTTAGACAAGTCTTCCCCATCATAGAGTCCTTCACTGTAGTCTTTTCACCTATCCACTCACTCCTCTGCATTTAACAGTGGAATTCCCTTTGCACTATCAATGTTACCATCCTTGCTTTTAGTTTCACCGAAGGTTGTTTTGTTTTTTCTATATGCTGAGTCAGTCCTTCCGACAATAATTTCTTTTTCGATTTCTTTACATTTTTCAGGTACTAATTTCGCCTTAACTTCCCTCAACACCCCGTTACTTTCATTACTAAGTGACGTGTATTTCTGTATTCCTCAAGGGCATACCTTAAAAGCTGTGTGCACATGTTCATTAGATGTGAATATGCACCAATGTTAGAGCCCATGTTTAATAGACATTCTTTTTTTTTCCATGATACCATATCTGAATGTTTGTAGGCGGCGTTCTGGTTCACCGTGTGTGTCGTGTGGGACCTGACTTTTGAATCACCTTCTGTAATTAACATGTCAGACATAATGGCTCTTGGAAATGTTTTCCAGTGACTGTCTCCCATCAGTCTGTTTGCAATAATGACGTAAGCGTTACTTGTTGATTTTTTTTTATGAGAGTAGCGTGTTGTTACTTAGTTATTCGCCCTTGAATGAACCATTGTGCTGTACCAGCATTTCTACCTATTGGTACCGCTTCTCCTGAATCGAAATCAAACAAAATTTTCCTGTAAGTACTGAAATAAAGTAGCGATATTTATATAACTACTTAAGAGGATGTATGCTTTAACCACAACCAGTTACGGGCAGGAATCAAGTGTTCCTCTGTACCGTAGCTGACCTGAGGAATAGGATACTCTCAAATGACTGAATTTGATGTAGGATATGGAATTAAGTATGGTTCAGTCTTTAAATTTTCCTTGTTTTCTCCTTGTGGTAAAAATAATACATAACGCATTACAAAATTTTCAGTTCCGAACAGAAAACAACGAGGGAAGGTATGGTTTTGATTTATCAGTAAATATCTTAAAGCCAGCTGCTTCCTCGTATGGTCTGCACATGCTTTTTAATTTTTTTCTTTAATCGAGTTTTTATATTGTTACGCCTATTCCGCATGCGTAAATATAAACACTAACAACAGTGTACCTAATTTACACAAACTAACCTCGTAACAGGTTATTAAAATTTAATAAAGCAATTTTCGTGTAAAGTTTTCACAATATTTTAATTTAATTGAATTTACATATTCATACTCATACTGATAACATACAAATCAACAACCTAGAAATAGTGCACCTGTACATCTCAAACGGGTACTGCTGTACAAGAAATCGCATTTAAACGTGGCAGCTCTTTTGTCATCAGTAATGATTAGTTTGAGTTGAATTACAACAAAATTAATAAACACATATTAGACCTGCTGAAAAATTAGTTTATTAAGGACCGTTTCTCTTTCTACGCAATTCTGACAAAGCCAGTCTGTCGTGGCGACTCTTAAATAGCTTTCTTTGATGTAGTTCACAAATTGCAGAACCTTCTAAACTTTTCACACTAATGAAGGTCATAGCAGTATAGTCTTTTCCGTATTTGCTTCTGACCAAAAAGCGTTTTCGTTAATCCTGCCTTTCGAATTAACACATATATCTTTATTTCTAATCGACAAGTCAAATATTAGTTTTCATAGATTTAATTTTAAAAATGTTTTAATATGACAATACGTTTTTGAAATAATTTTCATCCGCTATTTCACCCCTGTATGGGTTGAATTTCTAAAAATAATGAAACATTTTCTTTCTAACGGAGAAGCCCAATACAAATCTCATAGATTTAGATTCAAAAATACTTTCACAATGAAATATTTCCATAACTACCTTCATCTCCTCTTTCACTCCCTTAGTCGTCGAAGTTCCAAAACCACTGACCAAATACGTCTTTTTTTATTTCTGACGGAGAAGTTAAAGACAAATTTTCATAGATTTAACGTTAAAAATGCGTTCATAATGAAAGATTTTCATCTCCTACTTCACTTGTTTAGGGACGCTTCAGCCTCTTAGGGGTAAAATATCCATAAATGCTGAAAAGTGGAAACACTTTTTTTGCTGACTGAGAAATTAAATATCTGCTTTCTTAGTTTTAGCTCCAAAATTGCCTTAATAGCAACATATTTTCAAAAAATCTTCCCTCCCCTATTTACCATCTTAATATCGAAAAATGCTTTCTTGAATGATGCCCATGGGGCCCACCCTTGTTACTGAATACACTATGTGATCAAAAATATCCGGACACCCCCCAGAACATACGTTTTTCGTATTAGGTGCATTGTGCTGCCACCTACTGCCAGGTACTCCATATCAGCGACCACAGAAGTCATTAGAAATCGTGAGAGAGCAGAATGGGGCGCTTCGCTGAACACACTCATTTCCAACGTGGTCAGGTGGTTGGGTATCACTTGTGTCATACGTCTGTACGAGAGACATCCACACTCCTAAACATCCATAGGTCCACTGTTTCCGATGTGATAGTGAAGTGGAAACGTGAATTATCTATTTGTTTGTAACTGTTATCTCCAAGCATTTATTGAACTGACAGCCTTTGTATTTGTGTGATTTATCGTGTAACTGAAATTTAACGGATTCCCTTTAGGATTCATGTGGAGGATCACAGACAGCCGGTAGGAGTGGCCGAGAGGTTCTAGGTGCTACAGTCTGGAACCGCGCGACCGGTACGGTTGCAGGTTCGAATCCTGCCTCGGGCATGGATGTGTGTGATGTCCTTAGGTTAGTTACGTTTAAGTAGTTCTAAGTTCTAGGGGACTGATGACCTCAGAAGTTAAGTCCCATACTGCTCAGAACCATTTGAACAATTTTTTTTTATCTCCGACATTTCAGTATTTACTGTGAACTGCCACTTTTCACACCAAACAGATATCTTGTCTAAATCATTTTTCAGTTGTTTCTGATCTTCTGATGACCTTACTAGGCTGTAAGTAAAATCATCGTTTGAAAACAATGTAAGAGAACTGCTGGGTTTGTCTCCTAAATCATTTATATACATTATATGATCAAAAGTGTCCGAACACCCCCAAAAACATAAATTTTTCATATCAGGTGCATTTTGCTCCCACCTACTGCCAGGTACTCCATATCAGCGACCACAGAAGTCATTAGCCATTGTGAGGGAGCAGAATGATGCGCTCCGCGGAACATACGGACTTCGAACGTGGTCAAGTGACAGGGTGTCACTTGTGTCATACGTCTGTACTCGAGATTTCCACACTCCTAAACATCCCCAGGTTCACTGTTTTCGATGTGATAGTGAAGTGGAAACGTGAAGGGACACGAACAGCACAAAAGCGTACAGGCCGACCTCGTCTGTTGACTGACAGAGACCGCCGACAGTTGCAGAAGGTCGTACTGTGTAATAGGCAGACATCTATCCAGACCATCACACAGGAATTCCAAACAGCATCAAGATCAACTGCAAATACTAGGACAGTTAGATGCTAGGTGAGAAAACTTGGGTTTCATGGTCGAGCGGCTGCTCATAAGCTACACATCACGCCGGTAAATGCCAAACGACGCCTCGCTTGGTGTAAGGAGCGCAAACTCTGGACGATTGAACAGTGGAAAAACGTTGTGTGGAGTGACGAATAATGGTACACAATGTGGCGATCCGACGGCAGGGTGTGGGTATGGTCAATGCCCGGTGAACGTCATCTGCCAGCGTGTGTAATGCCAACAGTAAAATTCGGAGGCGGTGGTCTTATGGTGTGGTGGTGTTTTCCATGGAGGGTGCTTGCACTCCTTGTTGTTTTGCGCGGTACTATCACAGCACAGGCCTACAATGATGTTTTAAGACACCATCTTGCTTCCCACTGTTGACGAGCAGTTCAGGGATGGCGATTGCATCTTTCAACACGATCGAGCACCTGTTCATAATGCACGGCCTGGGGCGGAGTGGTTACACGATAATAACATCACTGTAATGGAATGACCTGCACAGAGTCCTGACCTGAATCCTATAGAACACTTTTGGGATATTTTGGAACGCCGACTTCGTGCCAAGCCTCACCAACCGACATTGATACCTCTCCTCAGTGCAGCACTCCGTGAAGAATGGACTGCCATTCCCCAAGAAACCTTCCAGCACCTGATTGAACATATACCTGCGAGAGTGGAAGCTGTCATCAAGGCTAAGGATGGTCCAACATCATACTGAATTCCAGCATTACCGATGGAGGGCGCCACGAACTTGTAAGTCATTTTCGGCCAGGTGTCCGGATACTTTTGATCACATAGTGTATGTGAAAAACACTAGCTAGAATAACGGACAGAATGGTAGGACGTGGGACTAGAGAGAGCTGTCGAAGTAAAAACAAAATGACGAAGAGGGTAGAGATTAATTTATGTGGAACAAACACACAGGCGGGAAAAATCCCAACAACGGGAAGGAGTTGTGCGACATAAACGAAAGGTGGTAGGAGTGTTTCTACATCTTAAAGATGATTTCTATCCAAATTTCGCTGTATTTGTGTAAGAGTTGCGCTAGTAACGCCAGTATGAGGATGAAAATCGGGTCTGCTAAAAATACACTCTGTAACGGTCGTGAGAGTTAGTTACCTTTGACAATGGACGTAGTGAGTTGACGGAAGTCAAGAATGCCTTTAAGGCGACAAAGACGCCATTGTCAACACCTCATTGAGTTTGAACGAGGTCGTGTGATACGGATACGAGAAGCTGGATGTTCCTTCTGCGATATTCCAGAAAGCTTGGTAGCAATGTAGCCTCTGTACATGACTGCTCGTACCGGTGGTTACGAGAATGTACAGCCGTAAGAAGACCGGACTCTGGACGGCTACGTGGCGCTACAGAGAGGGAAGGCCATCGTGTTCAGCGTATGGCTCTGGTGCATCGTACTGCATCTGTAGCAGCAATTTGAGCAGCAGTTGTCACCACAGTGACACAACGAACTGTTACAAATCGGTTAAGCGACACCACCGTGCCAGACGCCCTGTAGAGTGCATTCCACTGACCCCAAACTACCGACATTTGCGACTTTAGTGGTGTCAAGCGAGAGCTCATTGGAGAGCAGGGTGGAGGCCTGCTGTATTTTCTGATGAAAGTAGGTTCTGCTTCAGTTCCAGTGATGACCGTGTGTTGGTTTGAAGGAGGCCAGTTGGGAACCTGCAACCAACAAGTATGCGTGCTAGACACACTGGACCTACACCTGGAGTTATCGTCTGAGGTGCGATTTCGTAGGATAGCAGGAGCACAATGTTGGTTATACCACACACCCTGACTACATTTATACGTCAGTCTGGTATTTAGACCCGTCGTGCTGCAGTTAAACAACATTCCACGGGATGTTTTCCAACAGGATAACGCTCGCCCACTTACCGCTGTAGTATCCCAACACGGTCCCCGAGTGTCGACATGTTGCCTTGGTCTTTTAGATCACCAGGTCTGTCTCCAATCGAGCGCCTGTGAGACATCAATGAACGACAACTCCAGCGCCCTCGACAACCTGCACTAGGTGTCCTAATATTGACAGACCAAGTGCAACAGGCGTGGAACTCCATCCCACAAACAGCCCGTTTGCATGCTTGCATTCAGAGTTCTGACGGTTGCACCGGTTAATAATGCAGCAGCATTTAACATTTGCAACTACTTCTTTCGCGCTTACATTAATCTGTGATCTTACAATGTTAAACACTTACATATGAACGGCTTATTTCATATATATACGTGAATATTTCAGGTATCTCAAGTGCAGATTTTTCAGCGCTCATTTAACTTTAGGACTCTGTATCTCAGAATGAACAAAAATGGACTTGTCCCACTATTGAAATAAGCCTTTCATATGTTACCTAGACAAATGTATCATCAAAATTTCATTACGTTAATTAATGTTTTATGGAGTTGCAGTTTTTTCCGTCAGTGTGATTGCGGACATTAAATATACGTGCTACTCTGAGATGAAGAGGCTGCCACAAGAGAGGAAAAAGTAGTACACCGCATGAAATCAGTCTGAAAACCAATGGGCTAAATTTTAAAAAGACTGTTATACGGGAAGTTGTCTTATAGAAATATCGCAACATCCCTCGTTATCCAGATTAGTAAAAATGAGTACTGTAGATGGTAAGAATTGACACAACAGTTCGTGCAGCTCATTGTAGTTTAGATCCTTGTGGAATCTGGTAACAATATGAATTAAGTAGGAACAGAACATAGCTCAGAGAATTAGTAAAGAAAATGTTTGTAAATGGGGATTATTACTGCAGAAACGGCAACTTGTTCTTATTTGTTCTGAAGAAACCTTTATTTGTCCACTACTTGGTTTCGAAGCCCTAGCAAGCTGGTCGTCAGAAGACGAGATTTAGGAGTATGTGTCATCCAAACAAAGCATAGATCATCGCGAAAATTCTATTAACGGACAAAACAGAAACAGTTACATAAAATAAATGAGAGTAAAGCTATGGTCCATGGAGGAGCCTCAGTAATTGTAGCTAATTTCTCACTACACTTATCAGGCTTTCTATCCATTCTGGGAGAACAGTAAATTTTGTTAGAATAGTAATTTATATACTATCATAAGAAATAACTTTACATTAAACACTATTATTTGTTTGCACAAAAAGGAGGAGAATGTGCGAGCTTCATTGTCCATTTAAAACGTTTGCGTGTTATCTACAGCAAAACTCACCAGCTGATGATGAATGTCCTGGCTCTAAGCCCAAATACGAACAGACGTTGCAAGTGAAAATTACTGCGAATAGCTGCTGTTCCTTCAAGAAATAGCCTCAGTTTACAACAGCAGCATTCAACAACATCTCCTTTAATAATAACTCTGCGACCAGGCCCTGATTGTTTCATCTTCATTGGAAGTCAAAGTGTGAGTAGCACTTTACTTTTTCGGTCATTAAACTCAAACTTCACAAACCGGAGTCACTATTTCTCCTTCAAGAAGCGACTCAGGAGTCCTCACGAGGCTGACTGAACGCTATTCCATTCCTTCCCACCAAGGAATACGCGTCCACACTGACTGACAACTGCCCACGAGACGACTACCGTATAAATCATTACAAAATTTCTTCTTAATCCTCAGCGATAAGGTTACTTAGGACCGCATGAAATCAACACTTGTTGCCCTTCCATTTTGTCCAGCATTGTTTGATATGCAAGGAGTGAGTGTGTGTTCATTGCTTCGTCCGTGCTATTGTTGTTCGGTCCGTCCCTTTTTCCTCGAAACCATGTTTCTGTGCGACTTCACGACTTGACGACAAGCTCCTGTCAAATTGGCAGTTCTGGGAATGTGTACAATTTTGCAGTTCTCCACAAGCATAATTTAATCATCGCTAACATTCGCTCTAAGAATCATGAGAGACACTTTCAGGTCGGTTAAATAATGGCAAGACATATGCTTCTAAACCAGATTTTAAACTATAAGACATTTCCAGGGCTTGGAGGGGACTTTGACTATAATTTAATGGTTTTGAACTACAGACTAAAACTGAATAAATGTCAAGAAGGTAGAAGGAGATGGAGCCTGCATAAACTGAAGAACCACAGACTGTTGAGAGTTTCAGATAGAGCATTAGGTAACATTGGGATGAAACGGGGGAAATTAAAACGACAGAAGACGAATGAATAGCTTTGACAGATGAAATAGGGATGGTACCAGGATGACTACAGATAATCACATTGATAAAAACACAAGGTCTAGCAGAAATCTCTGGACAACATAGAAGATACTGAAGTTAATTGATTAAAGGAGAAAATACAAAAATTCTGCAAATGAAACAGGCGAAAGGGAATACAGTCGTCTAAATAATTAGATTGACATAAAGAACGATATGGCTAAACAGGAATGGCTGCAGGACAAGTTTAGAGCTGTAGAAGCATGCATAACTAGGGGAAAGATAATCAAAATATCCACGGGTATGCTGCCGGTCTATAGTGTCCAACGGGCACAATATTTCGGCGATCATACACGTCGCCATCATCAGGTGAACTGACGGACTGAGCTCCTGTGAACGTGCCGGCACGGAGATCCGTACGCTATGGCTGCTCAGAGGGAACTGGGTTCGGTCGTGGCGGCGGCTGATTTAAATACCCTCCGCCCGTGGCGCGCTCCCTCCGCCGTCCGCGCCCCGCGCCACGGTCGCGCGGTGGAACAGATTGCGACGGCGTCTGAGATGACGTCGGTGTGATGGCTCTGTCCGCCGTGGTCGTCACAACGGGGAAAGATAGATACCACCTATGGGAAAATTAAAGATACCCTTGGAGAAAAGAAAAGAAGCTGTACGAATATCAGTAGCTCAGAGAGCTTGCCAGTACTTAGCAAAGAAGAGAGAACGGAAATGTGGAAGGAATATATAAAGTGTCTATATAAGGGACAAAAACTTGAAGACAGTGTTGCAGGAAGGGAAGAGGAAGCATGGGAGGATGAGCTGGGAGATATAATACAGCAAGATGAATTTGACAGAGCACTGAAAACGTAAGTTAAAAACAATGCACCTGGAGTTGACGACACTTGCCGCAGAATTACTGAGATATATCGAAGAGCCAGCCATGATAAAATTATTTCGCTAGGTGTGCAATTTATATGAGACAGGCGAAAACCCTCAGAGTTCAGGAAGACTGTAATAATTCCATTTCCAAAGAAGGCAGCGGCCGACAGCTGTGAATCCTACATAATGATGAATTTAATGGGGCATGATTGAAATATATTGACAAGAATTACACTGCGCCAAAGTATTAAAGTGTCACTTTTCTGAAACCCTATCATTACCCTTCATTGAGTCAAAGGTGCCTACAACCTTCCTCTGAAATGGTGCAAAAGTGGGGCGCCGAGCGATGTCACCATCGGGATCGACGACGCTCCAAACATCAATGTGTCGAGACACGTGGAAATAAAAAATCCAGAGCTCAGAAGTTCTCGTGAGGTGTAAGCCGGGTTAATGATATCACATTTGCACCAGATATCACTAAAATTCTGCCCAGCGTCACCCTGGACGTATCGCACAATGGGAAGATCGTCACAACCCCTCCTTCGTTTCTATCGCCCAACGTCTAAACAGGATTGGGGTCGTATTTGCAAAACCGGTGTTATGGATTGAGATCATCTATTGATTTCCCAGGTCTGCATGCAGAAGCACGGAAGGACGCCAACATATACAAATTATACTTGGGCGCCAGAAATGCGCATTTTAACTTTTTTCATTAAGTTATTATTATTATTATTATTGTTTCCAAGGTAAGCGCCTTAGTAGCCGAATGGTTAGCCGGCGCGGTAGCTTAGCGCAGATAAAGTTTTCATCGACAGCGTTGAGAAGACGACATGAGACTTCCGCAGTGAACCGATCTGCCCGAAAAAGAAAAACAACGGAGAAACACAGAGAGGTAAAAAGAAATTTGCGTCGTTGCCTTTGGGGCTAAAGGAACCGCGTTCCGAATAGCTCCACGGTTTTTTTTTATGAGGTAGAGGAGTCCACTAAGGGGTCAACTTGTGAGGCCAAATGAGAAGCCCTTTGACTAAAGAAACGGCGTCCTCAGGATTTATGTAACGGCAATAACAGTAGGAGGGATTAGCGATCAGATATCGCTCCTCGCACTGCTTTGTAGGCAGCAAATGCAGGTCGGAGTAGGGGCCTAATCCGTGAGTATTGTTTACCTTTTTTCATTATTTTCAAACTAAAAAAAAAACTAAAACTCCTCCCGAACAGGCCATGAAGCCCCAGCGGTACCGACTGGCCGCCGTGTCATCCTCAGCCCACAGGCGTCACTGGATGCGGATATGGAGGTTAGGTGAGGTTATTGTTGTTTTAACGTCCCGTCGACAACGAGGTCATTAGAGACGGAGCGCAAGTTCGGGTTAGAGAAAGATGGGGAAGGAAATCGGCCGTGCCCTTTCAAAGGAACCACCCCGGCATTTGCCTGAAACGATTTAGGGAAATCACTGCGGATATGGAGGGGAATGTGGTCAGTACACCGCTCTCCCGGCCGTAAGTCAGTTTCCGAGACCGGAGCCGCTACTCTTAAATCAAATAGCTCCTCAGTTTGTCTCACAAGGGCTGAGTGACCCCGCCTGCCAACAGCGCTCGGCAGACCGGATGGCCACCCACCCAAGTGCTAGTCCAGCCCGACAGCGGTTAACTTCAGTGATTTGACGGGAACCGATGTTACCACTGCGGAAAGGCCGTTGGCATTTTCAAAGCAATGGAAGTCTCTTCGTCAGCATCAGGCAATATCGATCAGTGAGACATCAATGTTTCAGTGACACACTGTTCTTAAAGAGCGGCAAATATAAACACGTGACACTGGTAAAAAGAGGCAATCCTGTTTGGTTGTGCCCATTGTCATACGGTGTGTGAAGCTGGTGGATTGGTTGGTGTTTTGCGGCGGATTGTTGAGCGTGTCTGCAAGCAGTGGTGTAACACACATGGCCACGAAGCAAGACGTCAGAATTGTTGTCGGAGAAAAGATCCTGATTGGGAGGGGCCGGAGACGCGATTCACGGTTGGTGAATCAAAATTACTTCCAAACCTGACAGAAGCTGCAGGCAATGAATAAAAGTCCATCGCGACTTGTTAGCGAGAGAACATTGGGACGGGAACTGAATGCAATGAATATTTGAGGTTGTCACTTTGTAAGAGGCACATTGAGACTACAACAGCAAAGTTCATCACCTATTACATTTCGACTGGCGTGTAAAATCAACTGGCATGAGCATTTAAATATGATTCGGAATCATTTCTCATAAAACTATTGAATATAAAACTACTGAATTTCGTAAATACTTGTCGGAAATACAACAACGTTCCAGAGTATTAGCAAACAGTAGTTGTTATCTCATTATTTAAAAAAGGCGATCGCAGAAAATGTGACAGCTATCGAGGTATTAGTTTTCAGAACTCTGGATACAAGACAGATGCAAAGCTAATAACAAAAAGATTGTAGCTACTTTCGGAAACATTTCCTACTTTCTAACGCAATGGGTTTCGGGTGGGAAGATCTTGCTTACTCAGCGTTTTTCCACAATCCCAGATTATGAAATAACACAAAGAATACAACCAGTCCACTTACATAGCCTTTACTGACTTTGATAAAGCTTTTGACAAAGTTAGAAGGAGGTAAATTTTAGGATAGAGTAGTATATCCCAGCATCTAGTAAGTGTAATTAGAAGTATCTACATACACAACAAAATTAAAGGACAAAAAGGAAGTCTGTTTACGAGAAACATACGTCATGGAGTGTCCTTTATCAGCCACATTATTTAAGATATGTATAGACGATGTCATGAAGATGTGGCAGAAATAAAGCTGTGCACCATTATATGCTTAACGAAGAATTATAAATACACTACTGCTTGCAGATGATCAAATACCCATAACGGATAACAGAGCAATTTGGCCCTTGCACAAGTTAGCAAATGATTACAATATGACAGTATCTGAAGATGTAACTAAGCTAATGGCATTCCGTGGTAAGGAGCATTTAAGAGCAAAAATAATAATTGATGATAAGCCCGTAGAATAAATAAATACTTTTAAATACCTGAGATGTGAGGTCTCATACACCACACGCAAGAATACAAATTGCAAAAATTCCAGAACTTGGCAGGTACTATATAAATCGTACTCTCCTCAAAAGAGATAGGAAAGAGACAAAACTAAAACTTTATAATGTGATGACAGTACCTATTCTACAGTTCAGAGACTTATAGTGTAACCGCCACTCAAAAGAGGAGAGTTGAGGCGGCAGAGTGACACTCTAGGTGGTTAAAAACTCATAGATCGGGTAAAAAATAGTGAAATTAGGAAAGGTTCAAATGGCTCTGAGCACTATGGGACTTAACATCTGTGGTCATCAGTCCCCTAGAACTTAGAACTACTTAAACCTAACTAACCTAAGGACATCGCACACATCCATGCCCAAGGCAAGATTCGAACCTTCGACCGTAGCAGTCACGCGGTTCCAGACTGTAGCGCCTAGAACTGCTAGGCCACACTGGCTGGCGAATGTGGAATCTTCGTTTTTATGTTGGTAACGCCACGTAGCGCTCTGTATGAAAATCACTGACTGTGCTGTGTGCAGTCTGTGGCTGGTTTGCATTGTTGTAATATTATCTATTGTAGTGTTGGGCAGTTGGACGTGAACAGCGTGTAGCATTGTGCAGTTGGAGGTGAGCCGCCAGCAGTGGTAGATGTGGGGAGAGAGATGGCAGAGTTTTGAGAGCAGACAATCTGGACGTGTGTCCGTCAGAAAAAGGTAATTTGTAAGACCGGATGTTTCGTAATATACAAACATACACCTCAAGGGAAAAGGAATGTTGGGCGTTTTAAGAAGAGATGGAAAGTTCACCTGCATTCAACTTGAAATTGGAATAGGCAAGGATGTCCAGACCAAAAGCAGGTATGATGATGATGATGATGATCACGATGACGCGGGAAATTTTGTTCAGTCCCAAAAGGCTGCAGGTCTTTCGGCGTAACGAAACAGAAAGTAGCGTCTAAGGCATTTGAAATACGTAGACACATTTTCGTCGATGTGCTCATTCGCACGGAGAGCCTGCTTAACGTTGTGACGGGATCGGTGCATTTGGCGGTATTGCGGTCCTCCCCCGAGGCCACGCGGTGGGAGGCGTCAGGTCGCGCGGAAGCGGGCGGAGAGGACGCGGCGCCGAGAAGGCAAGGTGGCGGCGGCGGCTGAGGCGGCGGCGGCGCGGAGGCGGGGGGGGCGCCGCTTTGCGGGAGGCCAATGGCGGCCGCGGCTGCCGCCCCCGCAGCCCCCGCCGCCCCCGGGCGTCCCGCCCACCGCCTAATTGCGCGCCGGCGGCGCCTCGCTGTGTGCCGCTGCTTCCGCGGCCTCCTCGCCTCGCCTCTTCTTCCTCCGGCCGGTGCGGCCCGACCAACTCATTAGCCGGAGCGCCGACTCCTGACCGACGCGACGACTCGTGGCGGCCGCCTCGGCCCGCAGGTGGCGCCGGCCAGAGACGAGCGCGCAAAGGTGCTTGCCTACAGGGACACCTCTTTTCTTTTCTGAGGAGAAGATATCTACGTCTGCCTCTATGCGAGCCACCTTGCATTGCGTGGCCGAGGGTACTACTGGTTCCACCAACTCCCCACTCACCCCCTGCCCAACCCACCCTCGTCTTCTCATAGCATGCAAGCTTTCACTGCCGGCGTCTTCATTAATTAAAACTTCCGGGCTGAATTGCCGTGGTCCATATATAAAACTTCTTCTCCTTCCTGACGTTTCTTTGCCGGCTGCGGGCAACATCTTCTGAGGAGAGTCGGCGACTGGCTGCTAGGCTAGTGCCACCTCTCTCAATTACAGGTAATCTATCGTCACTTCCTTGATACAAAGTCGAACGCCATATCTTGTCTAGTTTTAATCCTTCTTCTTTTCTATTGAAATTATTTCCGTGCTTGTAGATCTCTATAACTTCTCTATACATGCGAGTATAATAATGTGAGGTCCTAGCTATCACGTTTGTCTCACTAAATTTTATTTCGTGATCACCGTCTTTGAAAACGTGTTCCGCTACAGCTGATTTCTCAATCTGTCCCAATCTACAGTTCCTTTTGTGTTCCGTTAGGCGGGTATTGACACTCCTTTTAGTTGTTCCAGTATAAACCATGCCACAGCTACACGGAATTTTATACACACCTGGGGTAGCTAAGGGGTGTCGTGCGTCTTTCAACGATCTTAAACTTTCACTAATTTTCTTGGTAGGTTGAAAGATTTTCTCCACTTGAAACTTGGCCAAAACTTTACCAATACGGTCCGTGATGTTATGAATAAATGGAAAAAAATCTTTTCCAGCAGACAGGTTGTTGTTCTCGTGTATTTTCGGACACTTTTCTTCTAGGGTGGAGTGCTCGATCTATTTCCTTGTCAGTGTACCCATTTGTCTTGAAAGCTGTTCGCAAATGGCTTAATTCATCTTGCAAGTAAATTGGCTCGCAGATGTTATTAGCTCTGTCCACTAAAGTCTTTATGACTCCTCTCTTCTGCCTAGGATGATGATTCGAATTCTTATGTAGGTAACGATCGGTGTGTGTGTCTTCCCTGTTATATTCGCAAATGTTGCATGGGAAGAATTGAAACCTAGGATTTAGAATAAAGTGGTGTTCGGGCGGGGGCTAACGCCTACAAAACAGAAATACACTTTCAGGAAACAAAAATATTTATAATACGTGAGCCGTACTCTCTCCCAACTATGCGTTTTCGTGAACTTCGCTGTCTATCTGTGTTTGGTTTCCCGCCCTTATCGCGGTTACGTCGTGGTTCTTCTTCCTTCTACGTGTGGCAGCAGCCATGTGTATCGATATTTGCGCCGTGTACCATCTTTGATTCAGTGCATACAGTTTCGGGAAAGGATGTCTGGAGTGAGTCGGTCGGTTGTTGCGGACGAGGGAAGTTACCTACGCGCGGTGCAGTCGGCTGGTGCCGCTGGCAGTTCCTGCGCAGTGTCGGAGCGTGTGTGGAGCTGTCCGATCGCTGCGAGTTTCGTGGTTCGCCGACTCAGGACGTCAAAGTTGAGTAGTGGTTTCCACTACCCAAGCCACGTCTGTTCATGTTGTGGTGGTTCGCTTCGGTTGTTTCCTGTTCGGGAGGTTTTCCGGTGAGCAACACCGAGTGGTTCTACTGCTGAGATTTAGCCGCCATGCGGTGCAATTACCTATTCTGGTCGACTCAGATTTGAGTGCACCGGTGGAATTTTCTGTCTTGTGGCCGTTAGTGTTGTGGTTACCTGCCCTGGGCACTGACCTAAGTTCAGGCAGTATTATTTTGAGCGAGTTAAGTATTACCGTGTTTCAAATTCAAGTGTACCAGCGGAATTTTCTGCCTAGTGGCCGTTAGTGTTCCGGTTACCTGCCCTGGCTGCTAACGTAATTTCAGGCAGCGTCCTTTCCTCACTTGTTGTCGCTGTCCATCATGGTGTGTAGTTTTGACAGCTAATACGTACTCCATTGTGGGTTTGTAACATTGCTGGTTGGGGTTTCATGTACTGATTGACAGGAAGCAAGTTGTTGTGTCTGTCGGTCCGTGGCTGTCCCCTGGTTGGTTCCGACGGATCAAGTATAGTTGGGCTGACCACCTGTCCCACCTAAGTGAGCGAGGGCAGGACGACCTCCCTGGAGGCCTACTGAGTGCCACCGGTCTGTTGTCAGCTATTTTAAATTTTAGGATCATGGTTATTTGTTTTGTTTATTAAAATTCTGCAAAATTAATTTTTAAATTTATCTTTCAAGCTTAAACACTGCGGCCTTCTGCCTTTAAAGATTATTTTAATATATTTTGAAATTTAGAAGTTTAGTTGTGGCTCTCAGCCATTGGTATTGCACCTTGCACATGTTGCTTCTTTTTTTATTGCTATCTTAATTGGATTTTTATCTTGTTGATTTTTAAGATTTCTTGTTGATAAACATGCTGGCCTTCTGCCTTTAAAGGTCTGTGGTAATATATTCTGAAGTTTTGAAATTTGTGGCCCTAAACCATTTGTGTCGCACCTTGCATATGTTGTCTTTTTGGTTTTAAATTATTTTTTTGCTATCTTAATTGAATTTTGATTTTTTAAAGAGTTCTTGTTGGCCTTCTGCCTTTATAGATCTGTGGTAATATATTCAAAAATTTTGGAAATTAATTGTGGTCCTCAGCCAGTTGTATTGTAGTTAAGTATGTTGTTTTTGAATTATTTTATTGCTATCTTGATTGAATTATTATCTTGTTAAGATTTCTTGTTGGAGGTCTTCAGCCGGGAAAGAGTTGCTAAATTACAATAAATGACAATTAGAAGCAGAAACAGACATCAACCATTGGCCCTTTCCACAATCCTATTACTTGTTCTGCCCAGCGGGTTTAGCGGGCGTCTCAATACCTGTAATGATCCTTTAGTATGTTTTAAGACACTCCATACAAAAATATCTTCCATTTAGTAAAATCATAAAATCCAACCTCTACCCGAATAACTTATACATAACTGAGCAACAACAGTAACAACTGGCAGTGTTCAGCAATTAGCGATAACCATCCGTCAAATGTGAGACTACCTCAACTGTAAACATGATGGAAAAACAATATTTCGACTTAACTAGCATAATAACAAATAACTACTCATAGGACTACCAATACAACTACTGTCACCCGACATATAGTGTCAACCATTCTTCCCACGCCCATAAGTTCTTATTGAACCTTGCACGGTTCGTGTTCATGCCATTTCTGGTTTGTGATCTTTTATTACGGTACTGCCACCTCGTTTTCTTATTCCATTTACTGTCGTCACTGACTTCCTGCCTTACTTGCCCGTGAGTGGCAGCAGCAGCACGTATCGATAAGTGCACTGTCGTACCATCTCTGGAGCGACCGATAGTATTTCCGGGTCATCGTGTGTTCGGCAGTCAGTTGGAGACGGACCAGCAGTGTAGTCAGGACGCAGCAGCAGTGAAGTCGGGGATCAAGCTCTGGTGAGCCGCGGACAGCCAGTGCTCGCCGACCGCTGACGACACACATGAACTCTCCGACGGAGGGAGATTGGAGTGGGACGACCGTTGGTTGGTCGTTCGGTTGGTCGTCTCATCGGCCGACGTATATTTGGTCCTTTGACCGCTTCCGGGTCTGGAAGTCGGTCGGTTGGCGTGGAGCAGCAAGGAAGTCTCCGTCGCGCGTACTCTGGCCAGGGCCGCTGGCGGTGTGCACTAGCAGTTGGAGTGTGAGGTGCTGCTTGCGAGTGCTACGAAGTTCATCACCCACCGATCTTGGACATGAGAGTTGAGTCCTCACTTGACCTACTATCGAGCCTCAACTGCTTACATTTCTTCGTTTGTTCCTGGTTGTCGCGTTTGGGACATTCCCACGAGCAACAATGTGTGTCAATTCAAGTCAGCTAAGATTCCAGCCATCTTCGTGTCGAGTTTAACGTAATTTATTCCCCGTTATTGAAGTTGACCTGCGGTATCTTCTGCCTTGTGGCCGTTGACGTTCCGGTTACCTACCCTGGTCGTTGACGTAATTTTCGGCAGTGAATTTTCCTCGTCGTGTTGTTGCGGTCCACTGCGGCGTGTAGTTCGACAGCTGAGGTGCTGTTGGTCGTTGTGAACGCCAATATTCTGTGTGTCGTTCTATTGAAATCTTGTGGTCGTTTGGCTGGTTGCGTGCAGCGCAACTGATTTTGTTGATTGGTCAGTTGGCTCTCTGTCGGTAGGGTTGCCTTCAGATTAAGAAGTCATTGGACAGGCTGCCTGTCTCACCTAAACGGGCGTTAGTGTTACAATCTACCTTTGAGCGCCGTTCCTTGTGTGTTACATAGTAATTTCCCTGTCTGGGGTTTCGTTATTTGTTTGATGTGTGGCCTTCAGCCGAATATGAATATCTCTTAAATTAATATTTTCGTCTTGTCCTTAAGGCACGAAATTGTTATTCTTTATAGGGTCCTTCAGCTGAATTTTATATGAAATGTTTTAAGATACGGCCTTCTGCCTTTTGAAATTGAAACTCTTCTTTCTAGGTCTTAAGCCGTTGAATTATTTGTTGATGTGCGGGTCTTCAGTCGAGTTTTAATATCTCTTAAATTAATCTTCTTCTCTTGCCCTTAAGGCATAATATTGTTATGCTTTTGTATGGGGCATTCAGCAGAATTTTACATGAAATGTTTTAAGATAAGGCTTTCTGTCTTTTCATTGAAACTCTTCTTACGGCTTAATATGAGGCCTCCAGCCAAGTTCCACTAAAATTAAATTTCTAAGGCCTTCAGCTTGTTTAGATTGAAGATTTAGAAAATATTTTGGAGTGAAACCTCCAGAAGAACCTTGTATTTCAATTTCTTGCTTAGGCCTTGTGTCTTGGATTTTGAGTCTGGCCTTCAGCTGAGCTAAAGTTAATCAAAGGAGGTCGATTAAAGTTCTGAGTGTTTGGCATCATTGTTGTAATATTGTGTGTTAATTAATAAAGTTTGTATGTTGAGTGAAACTAACAGGAACTTATTTTGGCCTCCTTCCACAACCTAATCCGCTCTGTCCTGCTAGCCCCGGCATTTCGTTTATACAAAAAACACAAAGAATTGGTTATTCACGTAGAACCACTAGAGGATTAATACAACTGATCACTCTAACACCGTGTAGCTAACAAACTAAACTACTCTCAATCACATCGCGCACTCAGTTTGCACTGCTGTGTGCCATCTATACACAACCACAACTAGTCACTCAACAACCACAGACTTCCGTGCGAAATGCCGTTATTAGCAAAGATACCCACTTTTCTAGTACATGACACAGTGTATTGTATCAACCACAAAACCACCAGCGTGCAATCGTGAGCTGCAAAATCTCTCAGGTAGTATTTCTTTAGTATTGCAGAGCTCCCTTCTCCGCCATGGCTAGGATCGCGGTCCATCCGCCCGACAACCTCTCCACCGGACTATTACGTCCACATAGCGCGCGCCGGCAGCAGTGACGACCGGGTCACAGAACCGCAGCACACTCGCTTCTCTCCGCCCTCGCTATCGGCTGTGCCCAGAACTCGCCCGCTCATTCCCGGGCAGCGACCGACTGCTTCTCCACCGACCGTCCTTGCCACCAGCTCGGTCACCGCTGCACTCACGTGTCCGCACGTCCGCACTCCTGCGGCCACAGCCTGACCGTTCCTATAAGATGACTCTCTGGAGGGAGAAATCAACCGATTCTCAGGACACTGCACAGAATAACAGCTCATATACCTCCATATGGGCTCTAGATCCTTCGGCTTCTAGTCGTGGTTACTACGTGAGATATGTATGGGAAAAACATGTTTCCTTACTTCTTGAAATGTCCGCTTCCTCGTTTCCTGTATCAGCCTCAACCTTTATCATCTATCAGTTATTCAAATTCCCAATTTTACTCTCTCCTCAAACTCCTTCAACATCTTCATAAATCCTATACCTGCACCAATGCTTTTATTAAAGTTCTATACAGTTCGATACAGTTCCCCACGGTCGTTTAATGAACAAAGTAAGAACATATGGACTATCAGACCAACCGTGTGATTGGATTGAAGAGTTACTAGATAACAGAACGCAGCATGTCATTCTCAATGGAGAGAAGTCTTCCGAAGTAAGAGTGATTTCAGGTGTGCCGCAGGGGAGTGTCGTAGGACCGTTGCTATTCACAATATACATAAATGACCTTGTGGATAACATCGGAAGTTCATTGAGGCTTTCTACGGATGATGCTATAGTATATCGAGAGGCTGTAACAATGGAAAATTGTGCTGAAATCCAGGAGTATCTGCACCGAATTGACGCATGATGCAGGGAATGGCAATTGAATCTCAATGTAGACAAGTGAAATGTGCTGCGAATACACAGAAAGAAAGATCCTTTATCATTTAGCTACAATATAGCAGTTCAGCAACTGGAAGCAGTTAATTCCATAAATTATCTGAGAGTAGGCATTACGAGCGATTTAAAGTGGAATGACAATATAAAATTAGTCGTCGGTAAAGCAGATGCCAGACTCAGATTCATTGGAAGAATCCTAAGGAAATGCAATTCGAAAACAAAGGAAGTAGGTTACAATACACTTGTTCGCCCACTGCTTGAATACTGCTCACCGGTGTGGGATCCGTACCAGATAGGGTTGATAGAAGAGATAGAGAAGATCCAACGGAGAGGAGCGCGCTTTGTTACAGGATCATTTAGTAATCGCGAAAGCGTTACGGAGATGATAGATAAACTCCAGTGGAAGGCTCTGCAAGAGAGACGCTCAGTAGCTCGGTACGGGCTTTTGTTGAAGCTTCGAGAACATACCTTCACCGAGGAGTCAAGCAGTATATTGCTGCCTCCTACGTATATCTCGCGAAGATACCATGAGGATAAAATCAGAGAATACTGATTTTAACAGATCGCCTGTGTTCATCAGTAATCGTACGCTGGGATACTACCGACTTCTTTCGCTTTGTCAGAGGAATTATCTCGAATTTATCCACATCGACAGAGAGCTGTCATTAACTATACCAAGTCTTTATGCATTTCTTTACGATCCTCCAACGGCGACACTTCCTTCTGTACGACAGCATCGCCAACGAACATCATTGTAAAGCTGCTAATGGTTCAAATGGCTCTGAGCACTATGGGACTTAACATCTCAGGTCATCAGTCCCCTAGAACTTAGAACTACTTAAACCTAACTAACCTAAGGACATCACACACGTCCATGCCCGAGGCAGGATTCGAACCTGCGACCGTAGCAGTCGCGCGGTTCCGGACTGAAGCGCGTAGAACCGCTCGGCCACCGCGGCCGGCTAAAGCTGCTAATCCCATCAAGAACGTGAAGCAGGTGTTCGAAGAAATTTAGACGTTAAGAACTTCCTGGCAGATTGAAATTGTGTGCCGGACCGAGACTCGAACTCGGGACCTTTGCCTTTCGCGGGAAAGTGCTCTACCATTTGAGCTACCCAAGCAAGATTCACGCTTTACTTCTGCCACTACCTCGTCTCCTAGCATTTGCCCGCGAAAGGCAAAGGTCCAGAGATCGAGTCTCGGTCCGGCGCACAGTTTTAATCTGCCAGGAAGTTTGATATCAGGGCACACTCCGCTGCAGAGTGAAAATGTCATTCTGGAAGTTTAGACGTTAACTGTATCAGTGTATCGTTACCTCGCACTCCTGGAACGTCGTAACAGAACATGGCGTGAAGATAGAATGTAGCGGGCCTTGCAGATAGCGAATGGGCCCGGTTATGAACACACTCATCCTCGTGAAACGAAGAGCTTGTTGTGTACGTTGTGGTATGTGGGTACCAGCCGACATTTCGCTCTATAGCGTGATGGCGTCATTAGCTATCGTCTCCTTTTCCTGGGAACGGAAACTCTCTTCTTCTTATAATACGCTTCTCGTACTGACTTCATTTATCGATGAGCAGTGTAGTACAGAAGAATAACACTAGGAAATCAAAAAAGAGAAGATCGTGTAATGAATGGGGTAAGTCAGCGTTGCAAAGTATCTTCATAGCTGTTCAATTTGTACGTTAAGAAGTAACGATGAAGTGAAGGAAAATATCAGAAAATGAATGACAGACACGAAATGAATTAAATACAAATGAAAAGGAAAAGATACCAATACTAAGGTTTTCAGACTGCGTATACCATCTGGTGACCTGTGAGGAAAGCAGATTAGGATGACATCTATTGTGGTATGAAGAGACAGTTAACTAGGCGCTAGAAGGAACGTAGGGAAAAATAGTGGAGGCAGAGGAAAGCTAGAACATACAAAACTGATTACAGAGGATGTTGGTAGTTATGGTTATATTAGCACGTTGGGCAAAGATGGAGGGCAGTATCAAATCAGTCGACTGAGACCATAAAAAGGTAATGTGGGAAAGAATTACAGATGACTGGCGTAAGTCTTATCACACGGGAAAACATATATTTCTTCAAGCTACTTTCAACTTTGATTCTTATTATTCTCTATCGGTATTTCACTAAAAGACAAAGTAAAAATGTACTCCAAATTAGCGGGTAATAAGCACCGATACGTACCATAATACTGAGCTGCGCTGTAGAATGTTCCTACCGTGAGATAAATGAAGAGGTGAGGAACTGGTGTTGAGTTCATACGTTACTATTACATAGCAGCGCGTTAGAAATTTGTGGTTTTGATGATGAGCTACACATTGAAACGCAGCATGTAATATGTTTAATAGTCATCTCTATTCGAATTAATGAAGTAAGTGTAGAAGCGGTACCAAGTGACGAAAATAAACTAAAAATACTGCAAGCCATGACACACACTGCTACCCCGACATAAAAAATGAAGGATCTAGAAGGGGAGGTGGAAACGAAATGAAACTTCACGGTTTGAAAGAGTGTGTGATGTTGTTTCAGGAATTACAAAACGGAGTCAAATTTACCACGAACTTCGCGGTATGGGCCCAGTTACGAGTATAACACTGCAACCCCTCTAGCCTGGATGCATGCACTGACTTCGTTGGGAAGGGTATTATATAGTGGTTGTATCCTCTACTGAGGCAAGCTAACCCGCAACTGTTGTAATTAGTCCGTGATATCCTGGATACTGGCAATGGGACGGAGTTGACGTCTCAAATGGTCGCACATATGTTCTATCGGGGACAGATATGTGTATCATGCTGGCCACAGGAGTACATAAACATCACGCAGGCAGTTCATGTGACACCTCGCACGTTTTAACGAGCACTATCCTATTGAACAATGGCTCCACGATTCTATAGCCAGAGAAGTAACACATGAGGACGTAGAATGTCCGTGATGTACCGTTGTGCCATCAGAATTTCTTCAGTCGCTACCAGTCGTGATACGACGTCATGCTGGATGCTTTTCCAAGTCGTGATGCCAGGAGTAACACCAGTGTGTTTCTCCAAATCGCTGGAAGAATGGAACGCCTCCTCACATAATCGTCATACTTGCTGACAATGCTCATTCCAGGGCCGTGCAGAACCGCGATTCATCGCTGAACACAATACGACGCCATTGATCAGCAGTGCATATTCTCCGTTCACGGGGCCAATCCGAAAGCATAAGTTGTGGTGTTAATAACATCCTACACCTGGGACGATAATACCCTAGTCCGGCTGCTACTAGTCGCCAACCAGTGGTGCAAAAAAGTACCTTAGTGGTTCTCGGATGGCAGGCGCACATATTAAGGCGTTAAAGGGTATTTGGTGCACAATATGGCGATTCTCCCTGATGGTGGTCAGACGTGGCCGACCGAAAACTTGAGACGATTACGCCTGCCTTCGCATTTCCATGCAGTCCAACATCGGACCACCGTCACATCCGTATGCTGAACGAATGAGAATACTGCACGATTTGACCAGCCGGCCAAACGGTGACCCACAACGACGCGCTTTGAAACTCTGTCAGGTGTTGATAACGCTATCTCATGCGACTACGGTGCACCTCTGTGTCCTTCACAGCTGTCACTCATCATCTGTCGGTTATGTGCCCCTTATATACCCGACAAGCACTGGCGGAACACTAAATACGAACAACAGTAATATACTCTCTTGGCCGTCCCACCTGTCGCGAAGAGACTTGCAACTCTTTTTTTTTTATCAGTCTGCTGACCGGCTTGATGAGACCCTCCACGGGTTATTCTCCTATGCCAACCTTTTAGCTCTAATCGTCTACATACCCTTAGAAAATTATCCAGATCGCCATTAATTATATAATTTTAATTTCGATAAATAATCGATTTCGATCGGTACGACCATGTTCAGACTAGAGGCTCAGAGACGTGAGAAGCCGGTACACGGAGCTGCTGAGAGTATCAGCTGGTATCTGTCACCAGTTTGGCATTACGTCGTGTGTAACTAAATTCAGATTATCAAGCTCTTTACTAGTCATTTGAAGTTATTAACATTTTTTGTCTAAGCTGTAAGATATCACATATACAGGATGATTCAAAATTCCTGTTACGGACTTCTAGGGGTCACAGGGGGAACGTAGTAAATGAAAGTTGGTTAAGGTACCCCTATCGGGAAATGTACCCTTTGAGTGTAAAATTTTAGAATCGGATCACTGTCAAACCTCGCGCTTTACGGGATGCACGCAGAGGAGACGACGAGCTGCGACCGGTGTGCTGTAGGAACACATGGCATGGACAATGTTTCGAGAATTTGTCCTCATGTTCTACGTGACGAAGGATATCCTCTTCGGAGTCGAGAGTGCTGCGTGTCTGCGGAGTTCCACTGCCAACACCCATAGTTTCGAACCTACCGCCGGCCGGTGTGGCCGAGCGGTTCTAGGCGCTACAATCTAGAGCCGCGCGACCGCTACGGTTGCAGGTTCGAATCCTGCCTCGGGCATGGATGTATGTAATGTCCTTAGGTTAGTTAGGTTTAAGTAGTTGTAAGTTCTAGGGGACTGATGACCTCAGAAGTGCTCTGAGCCATTTTTTCGAACCTACCAATTCTCGCAGCCGATGTTGTGGTCGGACAAAGGTCTTATGTGATATCATAACTACAACAGGGACAGGAGACGGAGCCCTCTTCCCGACTTACGAGCGTCCCATGAAGTGGGAGCTCTGTAAGTGTTCCAATCTTCAAAGTTATTTTATGTCCAAGGTACACTTCCGGACATGTGTTTCCCATCAAAACTTCATCTAAGTCCACTCAACAAGCCCTATACGCCTATAAGGAGTTGTAAGCCACGCTGTACACATTTCACTAACACTTAGTAAATACAAACATGAAGAAGTTACTTTTCATGCATATAAGAGGAACAGAACGTGTATATTATCTTGATGCAAAAAAGGTTCAGATCAAAACAACGAATTTTGGAAAAAAATGGAGGAACAAAACTACCAAATAAGTTGGCACCACCATACTCACAAAACACAGACATACTTTTAGCTAGGAGAACGTAAAATAAAAAGTGTAACGCTGCAAGTCTAAATAACACTGGGTCATGAACATCAGCGCCAAAAGCAGAAATTCCTTCAAAACGCGCACCCAGGTAGCACTTCCATACTCAACGGAATATTGACAGTTCTGCCGTAAATAAAAATCACACTACAGCATACTCTGAAGTGAACTCTTTTTAGATCCAGAATCAAGAACTCTGGCATTCCATCAATGATATACCTGACAATCATAGTTGTCATAATTAAACACTATCCAGTAATGACATAAAGTCAGAAACAGAGTATACTGTATGAATAGAAATTATAGCAGTAATACAGGATAGCTCTTAAGATAAAGTGAAAACAGAAAACTGCAACTGTTAATAATATTATTTATTAAAATAACGGGTTCATCATCAGATAGGTGTTCACGTTTAAAATTACCACTCAGCTGCGAAGAGGGACACAAGATATCTGTTAATAGAGCCTAATCACTCTGATAATTGTCTATATTCTCTCATAATCCGATTCCTGCATCACGCTGCATCTGTGGTTCATGCACCAAAAATCTAGAGCCACTGCTCAGATACAGATTACCTGTAGCTCCTATTATTATAACTATACTGGGCAGTCAAATAAAAGCCGAACATCTCAGCAGGACCATGGAATGGTTCTATTCAAAAGTAATCATCACACGCGGTAAGACATTTATCCCATTCGCAGAATAGACGATCAATTCAGGTTTTATAGAACGCTATCAGCCGCTGACCGCTCCACAATCCACAATTGCAACTGCTTTGGCATTTCCTCGTCGGACTGAAAGCGACATCCAAGCATATGTTTCTTCGGGTCCTGAAAGGTGTGAAAATCACACGATGGAATATTTTGGTTGTACAGAGGACATTGCTGTGTTTCGCAACCAAATATTTGAAGTGTATCATTCGTCCGATTGGCAACGTGGGGGCTGATGTTTTCATGTAATAGGATGTATGCGTTCGGCAGCATTCAGACAGCCCGAGGGCAAACGGCAAAGCTAGCAGTAGAAACAATCCACATCTCCCCCACCAAAGAAATCCAAAGCTGCTCACACAGTTTCCGATAGGGTCATACTGACCTCCTTCTGGTCGTCCAGTTGCTCGAGTGTGGAACCACAATCAACGCGCAGCGCAACAAAGAAATTTTACCACAAAATCAAAACGCCCAGGAGTGCTGTCGGACGGAGGTACGCTGTTGCAAGATAACCCCAACCCCCACACTGACAAGCGGACAAAGGCTACGCTTCAGCGATTTTGTTGGGAAACACTGCAGCATCCTCCATACTGCCCGGATCTTTAGCCGTGTAATTTTCACATCTTTGGCGACCCGAAGAAAGACATGCGTCGACGGCGGTTTCAATCAGACGGGTAAGTGCAAGAGCGGGTGCGGTTCTGTAGGACTCAGCGGCCGTCCGCGTTATACGAGTTGATTGTCTCGTCTCCCACCGGGTAAAAGTCTTCACGTTTGTGGTGATTACTCTTGAATGGAACCATTCCATGCACCCGTTGTGGCGGGTGTTCGGTTTTCATTTGAGCGCTCACGTATATTATACTAATTAAAAGTTAATTGCCATGTGACCCTAAGTGACCAGTGTCACATGTGGGAATAGCGTAAACTAACACTTGCCTTTCAATCGCTAAAGACCAGGGCCGAGGCATATTGTCGTGACCAGACGACACGATCATAAATTAAAAGATAGTTGAGATATGAACGGGAAGGGAGAGAGGTGTGGGGAGAAGAAGAGACCAATAGCCGAGCACCCGACCCTACGTCGTTTCCCCTAGCGTCCCCCATTAGTGCCGAGGTGGACGGGCATCTTTCATCTTATTTTTATTTCTTGGAGCGGCAGAGCGGATTCGTCTGTGTTTTTAAGAGCTCGCTTAAGACTCCGAATAGGATTACAACGTTTAAACGGCCGTGTATTGTCACAGCAGCGGCGGAAAGGGGCCACGCCCCGACGGAGCAGGCAAGCAGGCGAGGAAGGAAGGCTGGGTAGGTAGGTGAGAGCCACGCGCGGGGCCCGGAACGAGCTGCGAAGGCGGAGGGCGCCAAGGAGACCGGGGGAGAAGCGGGCGCCAAATCCTCTTAGTGTCTTGCAGCATCCATTCTCCTCCTAAGCTCTCGCTCTAACCCTTTCACGACGGAAATTCCCATTTATTCCGAAATTTACGCCTGCCTAGCTGCAGATATACACACCGCCTTGGAGGCGGTCTGGGGAGGGCGGCGGGCCCCTCGCGTTAGTCTTCATCTGTTTCGCTCAAATCCGCTTTTATGCGACGCGGCGCCCGGGTGGGGTCGCCAGACCCCAAGGGACGCCTGCGGGGCGCAGCCCGTGTTGCGGTCCCGGGTTCGAAGGTGCGGACGTGACGCGCCGAGAGGTCCGCCGCAGCCGCCCAGCATCTGCGTCTTACACTGTCTCGTGTCGCCCAGATATGATAAAGGAGCGAGCCACACAATTTCCTGAAATATCGATAAGCATTACCACAGGCAGTGTACTGGTTTTTACCTCACTGCATTTATATTACTACTCTGCAAATCTTACTTATGCGCCAGATAGACGGTTCATCGAACCACTTTCACACTATTTCTCTAATGCCCCAACCTCGAACAGCACGCGGGATAAACGAATGCTTACATCGTGCGATCTCTGATTTCACTTATTTCATTACGATGATCATTTCTCCCTATATAAGTGGGCATCAACAAAACATTCGGAGGACATTGCTGGAGATTGAAATTTCGTAAAAAGATCTCACCACATCGATGATTGTTTTTGTTTTGGTGATCGCAGCCCCATTTCGCGTATGATACGTGTGACGCTCTCTCCCTTGCTTCGCAACATTACAAAACGAGTTGCCATTCTCTGAAATTATTCGATGTCCTCCGTCAATCCTATCTGCGTAGGATTCCATACCGTATAACAATACAGTAGTAGAGGTAGGACAAGCAGATGCGCATTTGTGACATCTTTTTAGTATTCGGCCAATAAAACGCATTTTTTGGTTCACCTTCCGCACAACATTATCTATGTGATCGTTACAATTTGTTTGTTACTGTTATCTCCAAGCATTTATTGAACTGACAGCTCTCTGGCTCTGAGCACTATGGGACTCAACTGCTGTGGTCATCAGTCCCCTAGAACTTAGAACTACTTAAACCTAACTAACCTAAGGACATCACACACATCCATGCCCGCGGCAGGATTCGAACCTGCGACCGTAGCAGTCGCACGGTTCCGGACTGCGCGCCTAGAACCACGAGACCACCGCGGCCGGCGAACTGACAGCCTTTGTATTTGTGTGATTTATCGTGTAACTGAAATTTAACAGATTCCCTTTAGGATTCATGTGGAGGACCTCAGACAGCCGGCCGGAGTGGCAGAGAGGTTCTAGGTGCTACAGTCTGGAACCGCGCGACCGCTACGGTTGCAGGTTCGAATCCCGCCTTGGGCATGGATGTGTGTGATGTCCTTAGGTTAGTTACGTTTAAGAAGTTCTAAGGGACTGATGACCTCAGAAGTTAAGTCCCATACTGCTCAGAACCATTTGAACCATTTTTTTTATCTCCGACATTTCAGTATTTACTGTGAACTGCCACTTTTCGCACCAAACATATCTTGTCTAAATCATTTTTCAGTTGTTTCTGATCTTCTGATGACCTTACTAGACTGTAAGTAAAAACATCGTCTGAAAACAATGTAAGAGAACTGCTGAGTTTGTCTCTTAAATCATTTATATACACTCCAGGAAATTGAAATAAGAACACCGTGAATTCATTGTCCCAGGAAGGGGAAACTTTATTGACACATTCCTGGGGTCAGATACATCACATGATCACACTGACAGAACCACAGGCACATAGACACAGGCAACAGAGCATGCACAATGTCGGCACTAGTACAGTGTATATCCACCTTTCGCAGCAATGCAGGCTGCTATTCTTCCATGGAGACGATCGTAGAGATGCTGGATGTAGTCCTGTGGAACGGCTTGCCATGCCATTTCCACCTGGCGCCTCAGTTGGACCAGCGTTCGTGCCGGACGTGCAGACCGCGTGAGACGACGCTTCATCCAGTCCCAAACATGCTCAATGGGGGACAGATCCGGAGATCTTGCTCGCCAGGGTAGTTGACTTACACCTTCTAGAGCACGTTGGGTGGCACAGGATACATGCGGACGTGCATTGTCCTGTTGGAACAGCAAGTTCCCTTGCCGGTCTAGGAATGGTAGAACGATGGGTTCGATGACGGTTTGGATGTACCGTGCACTATTCAGTGTCCCCTCGACGATCACCAGTGGTGTACGGCCAGTGTAGGAGATCGCTCCCCACACCATGATGCCGGGTGTTGGCCCTGTGTGCCTCGCTCGTATGCAGTCCTGATTGTGGCGCTCACCTGCACGGCGCCAAACACGCATACGACCATCATTGGCACCAAGGCAGAAGCGACTCTCATCGCTGAAGACGACACGTCTCCATTCGTCCCTCCATTCACGCCTGTCGCGACACCACTGGAGGCGAGCTGCACGATGTTGGGGCGTGAGCGGAAGACGGCCTAACGGTGTGCGGGACCGTAGCCCAGCTTCATGGAGACGGTTGCGAATGGTCCTCGCCGATACCCCAGGAGCAACAGTGTCCCTAATTTGCTGGGAAGTGGCGGTGCGGTCCCCTACGGTACTGCGTAGGATCCTACGGTCTTGGCGTGCATCCGTGCGTCGCTGCGGTCCGGTCCCAGGTCGACGGGCACGTCCACCTTCCGCCGACCACTGGCGACAACATCGATGTACTGTGGAGACCTCACGCCCCACGTGTTGAGCAATTCGGCGGTACGTCCACCCGGCCTCCCGCATGCCCACTATACGCCCTCGCTCAAAGTCCGTCAACTGCACATACGGTTCTCGTCCACGCTGTCGCGGCATGCTACCAGTGTTAAAGATTGCGATGGAGCTCCGTATGCCACGGTAAACTGGCTGACACTGACGGCGGCGGTGCACAAATGCTGCGCAGCTAGCGCCATTCGACGGCCAACACCGCGGTTCCTGGTGTGTCCGCTGTGCCGTGCGTGTGATCATTGCTTGTACAGCCCTCTCGCAGTGTCCGGAGCAAGTATGGTCGGTCTGACACACCGGTGTCAATGTGTTCTTTTTTCCATTTCCAGGAGTGTACATTATATGATCAAAAGTGTCCGAACACCCCCAAAAACATAAATTTTTCATATCAGGTGCATTTTGCTCCCACCTACTGCCAGGTACTCCATATCAGCGACCACAGAAGTCATTAGCCATTGTGAGAGAGCAGAATGATGCGCTCCGCGGAACATACGGGCTTAGAACGTGGTCAAGTGATGGGGTGTCACTTGTGTCATACGTCTGTACTCGAGATTTCCACACTCCTAAACATCCCCAGGTTCACTGTTTTCGATGTGATAGTGAAGTGGAGACGTGAAGGGACACGTACGGCACAAAAGCGTACAGGCAGACCTCGTCTGTTGACTGACAGAGACCGCCGACAGTTTAAGAGGGTCGTAGTGTGTAATAGGCAGTATCTATCCAGACCATCACCCATGAATTCCAAACTGCATCAAGATCCGCTGTAAATACTATGACAGTTAAATGGCAGTTGAGAAAAAATGGGTTTCATGGTCGAGCAGCTGCTCATAAGCCACACGTCACGCCGGTAAATACCAAACGACGCCTCGCTTGGTGTAAGGAGCGTAATCATTGGACGAATGAACTGTGCAAAACCGTTGTGTGGAGTGACGAATCACGGCACACAATGTGGCGATCCGATGGCAGGGTGTGGATATGGTGAATGCCCGGTGTACGTCATCTGGCAGCGTGTGTAGTGCCAACAGTAAAATTCGCAGGCCGTGGTGTTATGGTGTGGACGTGTTTTTCTTGGAGGGGGCTTGCACTCCTTGTTGTTTTGCGTGGCACTATCGCAACACAGGCGTACATTGATGTTTTAAGCACCTTCTTGCTTCCCACTGTTGAAGAGCAATTCGAAGGTGGTGACTGCATCTATCAACACGATCGAGCACCTGTTCATAATGCACGACCTGTGGCGAAGTAGTTACACGACAACAACGTCGCTGCAATGGACTGGCCTGCACAGAGTCCTGACCTGAATCCTATACCACACCTTTGGGATGTTTTGGAACGTCGACTTCGTGCCAGGCCTGATCAACCGACATCGATACGTCTCTTCAGTGCAGCACTCCGTGAAAAATGGGCTGCCATTCCGCAAGAAACCTTCCAGCATCCGATTGAACGTATGCCTGCGAGAGTGGAAGCTGTCATCAAGGCTAAGGGTGGGCCAACACCATATTGAATTCCAGCATTACCGACTGAGGGCGCCACGAACGTATATGTTATTTTCAGCCAGGTGACCGGATACGTTTGATCACATAGTGTAGATTAGGTACAGCAGAGGCCGTGTAACACTTCCTGGGGGAACGCCAGGTACCCCTTCTGTTCGTGACTGAGAGCTGTGACCTTACTGACAGGAAATCAATCCTGTCTCACAGCTGACACGATACTCCTTAATTCGTTTTCTTCGAGGTATTTCGCAATATTCGAAAGACTGTATGTTCCAAAATCATGATGCAAATCGAGACAGTGATATGGGTCTATAATTCAGCGGTTTACTTACATTTCTTTTCTTGAGAACTGGTGTGACCTGTGCAGTTTTCCAATCCTTAGCTACAGATCTCCCATCGAGCGAGCAGTTTTATATGAGTGGTAGGTATGGAGCTAGTAGGCTATATCAGCGTAGTCTGAAAGGCATCTAATTGGTATGCAATCTGGACCTTTACTAAGTAATTTGAGTTGTTTAGCTACACCGAGGACATTTACTTCTGAGTTACTCAGGTTGGCAGCAGTCCTAGATTCGGAGCTCCTCGTTTTACTTAACACAGGTTTATGTTCACTGCCGTAGCAGAACTAGTAAGAAGAAATAGACAGGTGTAAAATTTCTAGCTCTTGCAGCCACGATTGCTTTATTATCCAAAGACTCTTATGTACAAGGTGTACAAAAATGGGCGACCAAACTTTCAGGAAACGTTCCTTACACGTAAAGGAAGATAATATGTTTTGTGGACAGGGGTTCGGAAATCATTTATTTACATGTTAGAGCTCAGTTTCCACAACTCTTCAACAAATTAATCATGGGAAACATACAGGAAAAGAATCTATCAGCACGGTATGAAATGACAAAGAGGTTTTTTCGTAGGGTAACAACTGTACACGTCTACACGTCCTTTTTTTCAGAATTAAGAAAATCGCTACAGTTATTGAACCAATAACATTTTATAGCTTACGAACAGTTCCGGAATAATATAACCGCATCTTTTGGCATACCATAAAGCATAAAAAACTGATTTAGAAAAGATATCTGTATGGGAATCGTAATTGACCCTAAATAATGAAAAGTGTTAAGTCATCCACATGAGTGCTATAAGGAATTCGTTATCTCCGGTTACACGGTAAATCAGTCAAATCTAAAGGCCATAAATTCAACTACATACGTAGGAATTACAATTACGAACAACTTAAATTGGAAAGAACACGTAGAACGTGGGGAAGACAAAACAAAGACTGCGTTTTATTGGCAGACCACATAGAAAATGTAACAGATCTACTAAAGAGACTGCCTACACTACGTTTGTCCGTCCCCTTTCGAAGTTCTGCAGGCGGTCCTGGATCCTTACCAGTTAGCATTAACGGAGCACATAGAAAAAGTTCAAAGAAGAGCAGCAAATTTTGTATTATCGTGAAATAGAGGAAAGAGTGTCACTAACTCGTTACAGACTTTGGGATGGACATCATTAAAACAAAGGCGTTTCTCGTTGCGGAAGAATCTTCTCACGAAATTCCAATCACGAACTTTCTCCTCCGGATGCGAAAATATTTTTTTCGACGCCTTCCTATGTATGGAGAAACGATCATCATAATAAAATAAGGGAAATCAGAGCTCGCAAGGAAAGATATATATATTCGTTTTTTCCACTGAGATTGGAATAATAGAGAATTATTGTAAAGGTAGTTCGATGAACCTTCTGCCAGGCACTTAAGTGTGATTTGCGAGGCATCCATGTAGGTGTAGACGTTGATGCAGAAGTTACTGTGGAACAAAAGTTCCGTGTCCGACTTTATAAAATAGGGATTACAGGATCCCGACAGCAACCACCGCCTTGCTTGCTTCGTCGCACGGCTGTACGAAAGTTGGCAAAAATCGCCAATTATCAACGAAACAAACTTCGTGCGACCAGTATGTGTTTTCTGAAGTAAGCACGTGAACCGTCGAATGTATTAGATTCTTGCATTCAGCAACTTACACAATCTGTGAACACGGCCTCAGACAACTTTTTATGTTATACCAAGTAAACTTCCCCTACTGGAATATGATCTTTGATATGGGCGGTGCTCGAAACTGTGGTTAGACATCCGCGAACATAAAATAAATGTTTACGCATGGAATTTTCTGGTTCTACTCAAGCATGAGCGGCATTACGATTTGAACTACAAGTGAAATTTTCTTATCTACCTCTGAACTACTAATAAAAAAACTGACTTCCGTTATTAAATTCATTCATTTGGGATCGGCAGTAGGAATCACACAATTACTATCAGTATTCAGTTAATACAGACGGAAGATGTGACCTACGGAGGGGATATCCAGTGACACGAGGCAGCTTTAGAAGATCTGAGAGAAGTAAACCTCTCTTCAGGTGCTCAGCGAACTACCGAGTGCAGACTGTTGGTGGCCTGTTTTCTCAGTTTATCGAACGTAACCTACCATATACAATTTTTCGTTAGCATCAACTTACGAAGTCAGCAACCAGTCGGGATCGGAACGAGAATGCTACAGCAGTGTGAAGCGTGGCAATTCTATTACGAGTTCGGTTGACGGGGAATCTTAGTGACCCCGTTGCGTCCGCACTCCACAGAAGAAGTAAATTTTAATGTTAATTTAAACCCAATGGATAAGTTTTTCAGTAAGTCATTATGACAGGCGGTGTGTTCTTGCGCTCAAATACGTGGCTAGTTTAGCAATAAGTGAAACAAGTAGACCGTATAGTGCAAGTCTGTATAGTGTTGTATTTTCACGAGCGAATGTTGACGCTCGCTTATGTATACATTATGTATCCTATGGATTGCCCAGATAACACGTAGAGAACCATGTGCTGACTTCAGTCTTCTCCGTAATGGCTCTTTGTGACATACTGCCTAGGTAGACCACTAAAGGCCATCGCGTCTCGATTAAATTGGATCGATATCATACTTGGTCCTGTATTTGCTTGTACGCTTAACGAATCACTTCCCTGATCTATTCACCGCGACGGCTCTCGACGTCCTACAGCTGAGACAGACAACAAACGATCGAGAGTGTTCCCGTAATAACAGAAGAAGGTAGGTCTGCGGGGAGGCTGACTTCAGATCGTTGAAAGACGGCTTTAATGTAAGGCCCGGAATGATGGATAAATGTGTAGTGTGGTACTCTCCCGCTACTGTTGAAGGGATACCGAAAGTACCGAGTATACACGCATTATTGACGCACTGTGTATTGCTTATGTTATGGGATGAGTAGAGAGGATGACCGCACGCGCGCGCGCGCGCGCGCGTGTGTGTGTGTGTGTGTGTGTGTGTGTGTGTGTGTGTGTGTGTGTATTATCGCTTTATTAACCTAGAGAGTTGGGACAGTGGTTAAGACATTATACTCGCATTAGATTGGTGGAGTGTAGTTCGTATTCTTGTCCATTCATAAACATTAAGGTTTCCTGTTTCCACAAATTGATCAAGGTAAGTACCGGATGTCATTCCCTTAAAAAATAACACACATATTTCCTTCACCATCCTTGTCCGAACAAAGCTTGTGATCCGTTTCTAGAGACCTCGTCGATAAAACGTTCAACCAAACTCTTTCTTCTTTCCTGTAATTATACGTCATCTGCTCGACCTGCTCCAGTTTCACGGGACTCAGATCTTCGGCAGGTAATGCGTCCTTTTTAATCTGCTTATGCAGTGTTTCATCACGAGAAGACTGTCGTTTTTTCTGTCTTCCTTCCCAAGCCTTCCCGATTCGCTTTGCTGACGGAAGCGTCTTAATACCTTGCGCATCTCCCAGACTGGTTTTGTCAAGGCATTCACTGAAGTCTGTGAGAAATTAATTAAGATTCTCTGCCGTTCTCCTTTGATTTTCTACTCAGCCTACTACCAGTGAAATTATATTACAAACACTGAAAATCTGAATTTGTATGTTTCTCAACACAATGGAGGAATCGTGTAGTACAAACGTACGCTTTACTGATTTATCTGCCGTCAGTGTCTGCTCATTAACCGAATGTTTGCGATTAGGTTGTCCATAGAAAAGTTGTGCACACAAAAGTGGCGTGAAGCTGAAGACTGGCGGTGACGTGCCAGAGACGTGGAGTGGGCAAGTTGTGTCCGAAGCACACTGCAATGATGCTGCCATAAAGGCGCTAGGAGGTCGTGATACGACACTGTCAAATACAATAAGGTGGAAAAAGTCTTGGATAGCGATACGCACTTATGCAGATGGCAGTAGCACCGCGTACACAAGGCACAAAAGAGTAATGGATTGGTGAAGCTGTCATTTTTATTCAGGTAATTCGTGTAAAAATTTCATGTAAAAAGGTTTTGGTTGCTGGAGCTAGACGCATGGGACAGTCCGTTTCGGAAATCATGAGGGAATTTAGTATTCCGCGATCTGCAGTGTCAAGAGTGTGACGAAATTACCAAGTTTCAGACACTACTTTTCATAACGCAGTGGTCGACGGCTTTCACTTAACGACCGACAGCAGCAGCATTTGCTAACAGATAAGCAACAATACGTGATATAACCGCAGAAATCAGTGTGGGATGTACGACGAACATTGACGATCACTATCTGGAAACGATTGTGTTCGATTACTTGGAGACCATTTGCAGCCATTCATGGACTTCATGTTCCCAAAGAACGATGGAATTTTAATGGATGACAATGCTCTATGTCACCGGGCCACCGTATTTCGCATCTGGTTTGCAGGCGACACAGACTGGCCACCAAGAGCTGTTGCATAAAGATTTGATCTTCTGATCCAGTTATATGGCTCCTTCTGTGTATAGCGATTTTACGACTATGACGTGTGGGGCCTAAAGATGGCATCAATGTACTGCCGAAACTGGTAGCACATAAGAAGTTCATAAAATAAATTTCTGCAACACATACGGCTGTTGGTAAATTGTTGCATCAAGAAAAGTCGATTGAGAGTGTCCGCTCGTTCCAACACTGCACGAGTCACAACTGCTTGTGGCCAACCGGCACGTTAGAGAAAAGACAGGTTTGCGCGACCTTGTTTCGATGATGATAGACGCCGCACCAACGACTCGCCGTGCTTTTGTTCACTGCCATTTTGCAAGCCCCTATGAATATCTGCGATGCTCTGGTTTTCCGCCATAAGAAACTCAATGACAGCTCTCTGCATGAAACTCACCTCCGTTACAGACGCCATTTTGAAGACTACGTATGGCGTTGCCACCTGTCGGAATTTTATGAAACTATACGGGCTGAAGCGGGAATATTTCACGATGAACCGCGATAAATTCCGCATATTTTGAACCGCATTACTTTCTGAACGCCCCTCGTGCGTACAACTCGTGTACTCGCTCTCATTACTACGCTGGTACAATTTAGTTGTACCCGACAACACCGAGGCGATGAGTTCACGGTCATAAATGAACAGTGGCGGTGACTCGCGAGTCGCGTGTCCGAGCGTACGGAGAAGGCGATTACGGAGATGGCGTCATAGGACACGCTGGCGAGCTTACAGCGGATATATGGAGTTCATTTCTGATCCCTGTTGTGCACGGTAGATATCCTTGCGAAATGCCACCCTTCTGGTTACACCAGCAATGGAGTAGCCGGCGACGGTGACCGCGCCGTAGACAGCTGGGGCGACGCGCGCTGCAGACGCCGCTCCTTAGCCATGCTGCGCACGGCGGCTGCTGGCGCGCTTTGTCGGCTGCGAGCCAGGGCTGGCCAATTTGCAGCAGGAAGGTGCTCATTAGTCGGCGCGCGCCTGATTAGAAAGTGCCGCCGGAGCGGGGCGCGCCGCCGCCCGCGCGCGTGCGTGCCTGCTCGCAACCCCAGCACCGTCTTTCCGCCCTCCGGAGACGCACACAACCTCGAGCAGAAACCAGTCTGCTTCTTACTCATTTGATCTGCTGCCTCTAACCGACACAGCCAAGAACTGCAGTCCAGTGTGACTCAATGAGCAGGTCAGTCCTGCTTACGACGTGGTATAAAACAATTACCGAAATACACTATTGGCCATTAAAATTACTACACCAAGAAGAAATGCCGATCATAAACGGGTATTCATTGGACAAATTTACTATACTAGAACTGACATGTGATTACATTTTCACGCAATTTGGGTGCATAGACACTGAGAAATCAGTACCCAGAACAACCACCTCTGGCCGTAACAACGCCCTTGATACGCCTGGACATTGAGTCAAACAGAGCTTGGATGGCGTGTCCAGGTACAGCTGCCCATGCAGCTTCAACACGATACCACAGTTCATCAAGAGTAGTGACTGGCGTCTTGTGACGAGCCAGTCACTCAGCCACCATTGACCACACGTTTTCAATTGGTGAGAGATCTGGAGAACATTTTCTGTGTCCAGAAAGGCCCGTACAGGACCTGCAACATGCGGTCGTGCACTATCCTGCTGGAATGTAGGGTTTCGCGGAGATCGAATGAAGGGTAGAGCCACGGGTCGTAACACATCTGCAATGTAACGTTCACTGTTCAAAGTGCCATCAATGCGAACAAGAGGTGACCGAGACGTGTAACCAGTGGCACCCCATACCATCACGCCTGGTGATACTTCAGTATGGCGATGACGAATACACGCTTCCAGTGTGCGTTCTCCGCGATGTCGCCAAACACGGATGCGACCATCATGGTGCTCTAAACAGAACCTGGATTCATCTGAAAAAATGACTTTTTGCCATTCGTGCACCCAGGTTCGTCGTTGAGTACACCATCGCAGGCGCTCCTGTTTGTGATGCAGCGTCAAGGGTAACCGCAGCCACGGTCTCCGAGCTGATAGTCCATGCTGCTGCAAACCTCGTCGAACTGTTCGTGCAGAAGGTTGTTTTCTTGCAAACGTCCCCATCTGTCGACTCAGGGATAGAGACGTGGCTGCACGATCCGTTACAGCTATGCGGATAAGAAGCTTGTCATCTCGAATGATAGTCATACAAAGCCATTGGGACCCGGCACGGCGTTCCGTTTTACCCTCCTGAACCCACCGCACCAATGTCGCGGTACGATAAACCGCAATCGCGATAGGCTACAATCCGACCTTTATCAAAGTCGGAAACGTGATGGTACGCATTTCTCCTCCTTACATGCGGCACCACAACAACATTTCATCAGGCAACGCCGGTCAACTGCTGTTTGTGTATGAGAAATCGGATGGAAACTTTCCTCATTTCAGCGCGTTGTAGGTGTCACCACCAGCACCAACCTTGTGTGAATCCTCTGAAAAGCTAGTCATTTCCATATCAGAGCATCTTCTTCCTGTCGGTTAAATTTCGCGTCTGTAGCACGTCATCTTCTTGGTGTAGCAATTTGACTGGACAGTAGTGCATTTTAATTAAAATCATTACCTCTTGCCAAGATCTTACGGTGCACTCTATGTTCCAACATTCGTCTTCATCTCAAATTACCCAATCTCCCAGAAATCCTTCCCTGATTACAAGCGATCAAAAGACGTGAAATACACTGATGTAAAAGAATCGACACCAAGACGAAGTTGGGCGATATAAATTAAAGTTGGCTGGCGTGTTTCTACGTCTGAAAAATGATGTCTGTTCCTATTGCACGCCAGTCGCATAATAGTGGCGCCAAGTAGCGCCACTATGACAAGCAAATCAGGTTTGTTTAAACACGTGCTGCAACGATCGTGAGCGTTACTTACCTTTGAGACGTCTGCCCCCTGAAGCTGAGTGGTCAGCGCGACAGAATGTAAATTCTAAGGCCCCGTGTTCCATTCCCAGCTGGGTCGGAGATTTTCTCCGCACAGGGACTGGGTGTTGTGCTCTCCTAATCATCATCATTTCATCCTCATCGACGCGGAAGTCGCCGAGGTGGCGTCAGATCGAAAGACTTGCACCTGGCGAACGGTCTACCCGACGGGAGGCCCTAGACACACGACATTAACGTTTTTACCTTTGAGACTGGAGGTGGTGTGCTGATGTTAGTCAAGAACGCCTTTAAGACGACAAAGACGCCATCATCAGCACTCCATTGAGTTTAAGCGAGGTGGTGTAATGGAGCTATAGGAGGCTGGATGTTCCTTCTACGGTACTGCAGGAAGACTTGGCAGGAACGTAGCCACTGTACATGACAGATGGCAGCAGTGATCACGAGAATGTACGGTTACAAGAAGACCGGGCATCTAACGGCCACATCTACATCTACATCTACGTGATTACTCTGCTATTCACTATAAAGTGCCTGGTAGAGGGTTCAATGAACCACCCTCAAGCTGTCTCTCTGCCGTTACACTCTCCAACGGCACGCGGGAAAAACGAGCACTTAAATTTTTCTATGCAAGCCCTGATTTCTCTTAGTTTTTCGTGATGATCATTTCTCCCTATGTAGGTGGGTACCAACAGAATATTTTCGCAATCGGAGGAGAAAACTGGTGATTGAAATTTCATGAGAAGATCCCGTCGCAACGAAAAACGCCTTTGTTTTAATGATTGCCACTCCACTTCAATTATCATGTCTGTGACACTATCTCCCTTATTTCGCGATAATACAAAACGAACAGCCCTTCTTTGTTCTTTTTCGATGTCACCCGTCAGTTCCACCTGATGCGTATCCCACCCCGCACAGCAATACTCCAGAATAGGGCGGACAAGCGTGGTGTAAGCAGTCTCTTTAGTAGACCCGTTGCACCTTCTAAGTGTCCTGCCAATGAATCGCAATCTTTGGTTTGCTTTACCCACAATATTATCTATGTGATGGTTTCAATTTAGGTTATTTGTAACTGTAATCCCTAAGTATTTAGTTGAATTTACAGCCTTCAGATTTGTGTGACTTATCGCGTAGTCGAAATTTAGCGGATTTCTTTTAGTACTCATGTGAATAACTTCACACTTTTCCTTATTGAGGGTCAATTGCCACTTTTCGCACCATACAGATATGTTATCTAAATCATTTTGATTATCTGATGACTCTACAAGACGGTAAATGACAGCATCATCTAAGACGGCTACTCAGATTGTCTCCTATGTCGTTAATATAGATCAGAAACATAGCGAGAGGGCAGACCATCGTGTTCGATGGACGACCCTGGCTCATCGTATTGCATCTACAGTAGAAATGTGAGCAGCACTTGACACCACAGTGACATAACGACGTCTTACAAATCGTTTACTTCAAGAGCAGCTCCGAGCCAGAAGCCCTGACCCCAGATCACCGCCATTTGTGACTTCGTAGGTGAGTGGTGACGTCTTTACCTTCCAAGCAGCGGGCCCGGGTTCGATTCCCGGCCGCGCTGGAGATTTTCTCAGCGCGTGGACTGACTCAGGGTGTTGTGTTGCCCTCATCCTCACAGGGCAGAGTGGAGATCTGTCGCATTTTCTGATGAAATCCGAGTCTGCCTCACCGTGTATTGTTTAGCAGGAGGCCAGTTGAAGTCTTACAACAAATCTGTGTGCGTGCTAGACGCTCCGGACTTACGCCTGGAGTTATGATCTGCGGCGCGATTTCGTCTGAGACAAGAGAACTCTCGTAACGTGACTGCAGATCTGTACGTTAGTCCGGCGATTCGACCAGTTGTGATCCCATTTACGAACAGCATTGTGGGATAACGCTCGCTCACGCTGTTGTAATCGAACGTACTGTCGAACGTACTGCCGTGGCCTTTTCGATCATCAGATCTGTCTCTAATCGAGCACGTATAGGACACCATCGGACGATAACTCCAGCGTCATCCACAAACATCATGAACGGTCCCTGTATTGACCGACCAAGTGCAACAGCATCCCACAAACTAACATCCGGCATCTGTACAAGACAATGCATGCACGTTTGCGTGTTAGCATGCAACATTCTGGCGGTTACACCGGTTATTAATGTACCAGCATCTTACATTTGCAATGGCATGTCTCGTGTGCACATAAATCTGTGATCCTGCAATGTTAATCACTTACATATGCTACCTCTGACAAATGCAAATAATGGTGCAGGCTAGGTCCGCCTGCGTAGGTGAGTGGTAACGTCTGTGCCTTCCATGCAGCGGACCTGCGTTCGATTCCCAGGCGGGTTGGAGATATTCTCCGCGAGTGGACTGGGTCTGGTTGTTGTATTGTCCTCATCATCACAAACGCGCAAGTCACAGTCGTCCTATGTGGCGTCACTTGAAATAAGATTTGCAACCCGGCGGCCGAACTTACCCGGATGGGGAACCCGTTCAGCAATGCCACTGCCACGAGATCTTTTTTTTTTTTTTTTCGTGGACGCTAGGTGTGAGTGCCCCTCCAATACGATAAAATGTGAATGTCGTGTGACTAGGGCCTCCCGTCCGGTAGACCGCTCGCCGGGTGCAAGTCTTTCGATTTGACGCCACTTCGGCGACTTGCGTGTGTATGGGGGTGAAACGATGATGATTAGAACAACAGAACACCCAGTCCCTGAGCGGAGAAAATCTCCGACTCAGCCGGAAATCGAACCCGGGCCCTTAGGTTTGACATTGTGTACCCCTAACCACTCAGCTACCGGGGGCGGACTCGAATACGATGATATTGGCTGAAGGGAGAAGGGAGAAAGTCAGAAGATTAATAAACCTCATTCCAGCCCCCCCCCCCCCCCCAATCCCCGTAGAAAAGGCACCTACATGATTCAGTTACACCGTAATCTAACGGCTTATGCCACCGCACAGCTCCTACTGTATCTGCCTAGCGTGCCAAAAACAAACACATACACAACAACAACTTAAATCTCGCAAAACTCAGAAACAGCTGAAGTGTTTGTTGTTACCAATATATCTTTCAGTGAGCTGCAGCCGAGAAACTGGAATGAATTTTTCAGTACGATTAACAAACTTAAATTAATATTTAATTACTTCATTCCGAACGCTTTCCCTCCCTCAGAAACTACCAGACGTTTCGAGTGCCCGTTAATCAACCTCATTCAGCGATCTTATTTTCGCCGATCGAGTGACACGCCACTTGCGATCCGATTTTTGGTACCTGTAGGAGGCGGCAGCATCTCTCGTGTACCAACTGTGGCGTTAATGGCGTAAGATAAACCCGTTAGGCGCTGAATAAATGGAGCAGTTTCGAATTAACGCTATTCGTATTCCAATGAGATCCTCAGGCTCCACTTTAAATTTCTAATGCAATGATAATGATCACGGCGTCGAGTTGCTCCACAATTACCAGCGCCCCTCCCGTTCCCTCACTCGCTTCGGCGCTGTCCCCTCGGCTGCAGTGTTTTCTCAAAGACCTTGCACAACATCAGTATGCGCAGTGCCCTCCTCGGGCGCACTTACGATGAAGAACGAATTGCGGAGAAACTTATCACCATGTTAAGCTGAAGCTGGTACAGTTCTGAATAGCGAATCACTTTGAGGATATACAGAAAGAACCAGAACGCCTTTCTTAGAATTTCGAAGATTATTCTGGGATATTTCCTACTGAGGTACAAGGAACCTGCAGTCTTTGGTGGCTCTTTACACAGTAACTGTATTTCGTCTGATTTCTCAGCGGCGTTTATCTCCACAACAGCGCAAATGTCGATTGTATGCGCAGTTTGTCTTGTTTGGAAGCATTCCATTCCATTTACTCCCGATACTTAATGTTGGGGGTGGCCGAGTGGTCCTCCTGCCTCGGGCATGAATGTGTGTGATGTCCTTACGTTAGTTAGGTTTAAGTAGTTCTAAGTTCTAGAGATCCACACCCGTGGTCTAGGGGTAGCGTCTTTGATTCATAATCAAAACGTCTCCTGTCCCGGGTTCGATCCCCGCCACTGCCTAAATTTTGATAAACAATCAGCATTGGCGGCCGAAGACTTCCGGCATAAGAAGTCAGCCTCATTCTGCCAACGGCCTTTTCAAAGAGGGCGGAAGAGCGGATAGAGGTTCAGGGCACTCTCTTGTCCTAGGGGTGGGAAATTGCCCCTAAAGGCGGAAGAATCAGCAATGATCAACGACATGAGGATGCAGAAGGCAATGGAAACCACTGCATTAAAGACACGTAACGTGTATCCACAGGACATGTGGCCTGTAATTGAAGAAGTGTCATGATGATCTCTCCATTGGTAAAAGATTCCGGAATAGTCCCCCATTCGCATCTCCGGGAGTGGACTGCCAAGGGAGAGGTTACCATGAGAAAAAGATTGAATAATCAACGAAAGGATAACGTACTACGAGTCGGGGCGTGGAATGTCAGAAGCTTGAACGTGGTAGGGAAACTAGAAAATCTGAAAAGGGAAATGCAAAGGCTCAATCTAGATATAGTAGGGGTCAGTGAAGTGAAGTGGAAGGAAGACAAGGATTTCTGGTCAGATGAGTATCGGGTAATACCAACAGCAGCAGAAAATGGTACAACAGGTGTAGGATTCGTTATGAATAGGAAGGTAGGGCAGAGGGTGTGTTACTGTGAACAGTTCAGTGACCGGGTTGTTCTAATCAGAATCGACAGCAGACCAACACCGACAACGATAGTTCAGGTATACATGCCGACGTTGCAAGCTGAAGATGAACAGATAGAGAAAGTGTATAAGGATAATGAAAGGGTAATGCAGTGTGTAAAGGGGAAAGAAAATCTAATAGTCACGGGCGACTGGAATGCAGTTGTAGGGGAAGGAGTAGAAGAAAAGGTTACAGGAGAATATGGGCTTAGGACAAGGAATGAAAGAGGAGAAAGACTAATTGAGTTCTGTAACAAGTTTCAGCTAGTAATAGCGAATACCCTGTTCAAGAATCACAAGAGGAGGAGGTATACTTGGAAAAGGCCGGGAGATACGGGAAGATTTCAATTAGATTACATCATGGTCAGACAGAGATTCCGAAACCAGATACTGGATTGTAAGGCGTACCCAGGAGCAGATACAGACTCAGATCACAATATAGTAGTGATGAAGAGTAGGCTGAAGTTCAAGACATTAGTCAGGAAGAATCAATATGCAAAGAAGTGGGATACGGAAGTACTAAGGAATGACGAGATGCGTTTGAAGTTCTCTAACGCTATAGATACAGCAGTAAGGAATAGCGCAGTGGGCAGTACAGTTGAAGAGCAATGGACATCTCTAAAAAGGGCCATCACAGAAGTTGGAAAGGAAAACATAGGTACAAAGAAGGTAGCTGCGAAGAAACCATGGGTAACAGAAGAAATACTTCAGTTGATTGATGAAAGGAGGAAGTACAAAAATGTTCCGGGAAAATCAGGAATACAGAAATACAAGTCGCTGAGGAATGAAATAAATAGGAAGTGCAGGAAAGCTAAGACGAAATGGCTGCAGGAAAAATGTGAAGACATCGAAAAAGATATGATTGTCGGAAGGACAGACTCAGCACACAGGAAAGTCAAAACAACCCTTGGTGACATTAAAAGCAACGGTGGTAACATTAAGAGTGCAACGGGAATTCCACTGTTAAATGCAGAGGAGAGAGCAGATAGGTGGAAAGAATACATTGAAAGCCTCTATGAGGGTGAAGATTTGTCTGATGTGATAGAAGAAGGAACAGGAGTCGATTTAGAAGAGATAGGGGATCCAGTATTAGAATCGGAATTTAAAAGAGCTTTGGAGGACTTACGGTCAAATAAGGCAGAAGGGATGGATAACATTCCATCAGAATTTCTAAAATCATTGGGGGAAGTGGCAACAAAACGACTATTCACGTTGGTATGTAGAATATATGAGTCTGGCGATATACCATCTGACTTTCGGAAAAGCATAATCCACACAATTCCGAAGACGGCAAGAGGTGACAAGTGCGAGAATTATCGCACAATCAGCTTAACAGCTCATGCATCGAAGCTGCTTACAAGAATAATATACAGAAGAATGGAAAAGAAAATTGAGAATGCGCTAGGTGACGATCACTTTGACTTTAGGAAAAGTAAGGGGCCGAGAGAGGCAATTCTGACGTTACGGCTAATAATGGAAGCAAGGCTAAAGAAAAACCAAGACACTTTCGTAGGATTTGTCGACCTGGAAAAAGCGTTCGACAATATAAAATGGTGCAAGCTGTTCGAGATTCTGAAAAAAGTAGGGGTAAGCTATAGGGAGAGACGGGTCATATACAATATGTACAACAACCAAGAGGGAATAATAAGAGTGGACGATCAAGAACGAAGTGCTCGTATTAAGAAGGGTGTAAGACAAGGCTATAGCCTTTCGCCCCCACTCTTCAATCTGTACATCGAGGAAGCAATGATGGAAATAAAAGAAAGATTCAGGAGTGGAATTAAAATACAAGTTGAAAGGATATCAATGATACGATTCTCTGATGACATTGCTATCCTGAGTGAAAGTGAAGAAGAATTAAATGTTCTGCTGAACGGAATGAACAGTCTAATGAGTACACAGTATGGTTTGAGAGTAAATCGGAGAAATACGAAGGTAATGAGAAGTAGTAGAAATGAGAACAGCGAGAAACTTAACATCAGGATTGATGGTCACGAAGTCAATGAATTTAAGGAATTCTGCTACCTAGGCAGTAAAATAACCAATGACGGACGGAGCAAGGAGGACATCAAAAGCAGACTCGCTATGGCAAAAAAGGAATTTCTGGCCAAGAGAAGTCTACTAATATCAAATACCGGCCTCAATTTGAGGAAGAAATTTCTGAGGATGTACTTCTGGAGTACAGCATTGTATGGTAGTGAAACATGGACTGTGGGAAAACCGGAACAGAAGAGAATCGAAGCATTTGAGATGTGGTGCTATAGACGAATGTTGAAAATTAGGTGGACTGATAAGGTAAGGAATTAGGAGGCTCTACGCAGAATCGGACAGGAAAGGAATATTAGGAAAACACTGATAAGGAGAAGGGACAGGATGATAGGACATCTGCTAAGACATGGTACTAGAGGGAGCTGTAGAGGGCAAAAACTGTAGAGGAAGACAGAGATTGGAATAAGTCAAGCAAATAATTGAGGACGTAGGTTGCAAGTAGTGCTACTCTGAGATGAAGAGGTTAGCGCAGGAAAGGAATTCGTGGCGGGCCGCATCAAACCAGTCAGTAGACTGATGACCAAAAAAAAAGAAAAAAAAGAAAAAAAAGTTCCTAGAGGACTGATGACCTCAGCAGCTAAGTCCCATCCCATAGTGCTCAGAGCCATTTTGAACTTGGTGTTGACAAGAGTACGGTAATACTCTTTGCCCTGAAGCCGGCATTCAGTACTCCTCAGTTTGCATCGTGTTGGTTTTTCTAGTGGTGTTAGATGCACGTTAACAGAGATACACAGCAGTACGGAGAGGTATTCAGGTGAAGAGAGGGCCGATATTCACCTAGTGTATGCGTTGTGTGCCTGATTGCTATGGTTGTCGTGGACGCGGAAGCAATATGCCAAACTCCTGGGATTGTTTGTATAAGACAGCCGATTGTACCATACGTCGCTGTACACTCTGCCGTGATTATAGTATTCGAAATTTTGAGAATTAGGTACCTGTCAGGGAAAAGATCTGCATTTCTTATGTACTGTACTGTAAAGTGAAAGAAAGGATTGAACAAACTGTGATTAAAGTGCAGCACGTTTCGTCTAAGTGATGTTTCATTACTCTGTGCTTTGTGCTGTACTTGACTGCATATAACAGTCCATCCAATTTTTGTCAAAGTGTTTTCCCGGAAAACCGGGCAATTGGGGTAACAAACCGAATAAATCATAACTGCATAAGGAGCCAGTGGAGACCACGATATCTTAAACCAAAACAGTCAAAAAATAACCTTGATCAACCTCCTAAATTTTTGTCGGTGCATGCTAACTGAATCTTCAGTCGGTTCTTGGTAGAACAACATTACAGTAAATGAAAAAATGAAAAAAATAATTAATTAAAAAGTTGTCTCGTCAAGTACTGTTATTATTTTACTTGGTCCATTTATTTAATACAAACTGTCCACGAGGTCTAACGCCCTGCTTCAGAACGGGAAGGCGTGCCGGTCCCTGGCATGAATCAACCCGGCGGATCAGAGTCGAGCTCCGGAGTGCCGACCAGCCGATGGCTGGTTTTTCAGGCGGTTTTCCATCTACTTCGGCGAATGCGGGCTGGTTCCCCTTATTCCGCCTCAGTTACGCTGTATGCATACACCATAATTATCCTATCACGCAAACATTTGGGCTTACACTCCTACTCGTGTGGTATGAGAAGTTCATGGGGGGGGGGGGGGGGGGGGGGGGGGGCCCTCCACTGGGGGCCGAACCACAGAATAACCCTGGGTTCGGTATGGGCCGGCGGTGGAGTGGGTGGACTGCTGTGCTCTGTTGTGAGGTTGTGAACCACTGAGGGCTACGGTGGGACCAAGCCTCTCTGTCGTTTCTAGGTCCGCGGTTTAATACATATACACATGATACAAACTGTTAATATATATATATATATATATTTCTATTTGCTCCTTTTATATTTGTACATTGCTCAACTTTTTACTTTTTAAAATGCAGTACCACCACACTCTCATTTACTGTATGTTCCCTCAAACATCTCCATTTTCCTGCATTTATCCATTTCCGTTTATCCTGTGGATATTGCTTAAGATCCTCATAGATTCTGTAGTTAAACTGATAATTCTTTTCTTTTAATTGGTTTGTGTATGACTCTTTGTGTTTTATACCTCCTGAAATAGCCTTATCAAGTACTAATTTTATTTTATTTTATCGGTTTCGTTTAATAATATAAATTATTACGCAGGCTTCCTGTTCCAGTTTTGTTTTAAAGCTTTTCCATGTTTACTTCCTTTATATTTATTTACTGTTCAGCTTTTTACTTTTTATATTGTATTACCATCACACTGTCAGAGATGTTATTTCCCGTACGTTTCTGCTTCAATCTAGGTGTCCAACTTCTTTTACTATGTCGTTTACAAACATTGAAACTTGTTTGGCCACAATATTCAGTAAATGTCTGAAGATGGCCTTGAACGACGAAAATCCGTAAACACATTAAAAGTAATACTGTGGAACAAAAGCAAACTTGCGCTTTTCATTTACTTTGTTGGTGCAGTTAGTCTTAGGAGCTCCGATAAGAAGCAAGTGTTGTGAAATAAATGCGATATGTCGATACCTTACAAATTTATGAATGGAACAACACTAATAAATCATTTTCATTATTGACACACTTCGTTTCGACCAAAGATGTTAAAATATGTTAAACCAAAGAAAACATTATCTTGGAGCACTGTCCTGGATAAAGCTGTAATTGTTTAAATGTGACTTGAACGAAAAAATTTTAGTTTACGTTCACGCATTCAGCGTTTCTGCTTCCTTGATGCACCAAACGTATCTGTAGTTAGTTAGTTCCACGTTTTAAATAGACTTTCCGCTTTAAATGTTATGATATCGTACATATAAATTGGACAATAGTTGGTATAGGTATTCAAAAAACGTTTTTATATGCCTACTTTCTGGCCATTTAAGGGTTAGTAATTAATTATATATTTCTGCACAAGAATTCTTCTGTACAATAGAAGGAACTGCTAAGGAAAACCAACCTTATCTCCATTTGAAAACAATTGTGCTGTCAGACATTTTATTTCTACAACGTGTGCGTTCTCAATTAGATTTGTAACTGTATACTTCACGCCTTGGGCCCAGAGAATAGATACACTGTTAGAAGCAGTGCAAATTATGTTTCCTTCTTGAATTTGTAAACAATATGTAACAGAACACTTGCTACAAACTGCGAATTGCTGAAGAGGATGCGGACTGGGACGCCACCAGAAGCGTCATCCAACGCCGTTTAGAGCTTTATTGCTAAGCCACCCTTTTGGCAGTAAACGAGAGTTCGTGTGCTAGCACCCCGCAAGATGAACCTCTAGCAATGGGTCAATGGTAGCTAATAGCTCAGCGTACAAACTCATATTTTCTGCTCAAGAGATGGCCCAGTGGCAGGCCTTAGGCCCTACAACTCTTCGACGATCTATAGTGCAGCAGAATGAGATTTTCGAGCATAGTTTCCCACATTAATTTGTTTCTCAAGACACCCTCCAAGAGCCGTCCAGGATTGCTGGTATCGTTTTGCAGCACACTATGTATCTCGTATACTGTTTAACTACAGTGGATTGGTGACAACAAATTTTATCAGTGAACCAGTTTACTGTGAGTAAGCGCTTGACATTCCCATTTGCTAAACAATATGCTTCCAAGAAGAAAGCCTACGAACCCCACATACTATTGCAATTTCTTTCTTTTGTGCAATGAATACTTTTGCCTAAGTGTGGGCTTAACCCAGAATATATTTCCATAGCACATGAGTGAATAAAACATGTTAACTTACTTATTTCTACATTCACAGGTTTGGCAATTATTCTTGTGGTAAAGGTAGAACTTAGATGTATCAGTAGGTCGACTACATGGCTTTTTCGGCTTATAGTTTCATCAGTGTAGTAGACGACTAGTAACTGGAATTTCAACCCAGAGGCAATGTAGATGATTCACAGTGTTCGATGGGTCTCTCGCTATAAGTAAGCAACTCTTCAGACGTTAGACGAGCAAACATACAATGCAGTTCGTAAGGTCCCAAAATTATTATAATTGTTATTTAATTCTACATGGTGCACGAATTTAAGCTACATAGCTTTAACTACTTAGAACAGTCGTATTTCGGTTACAACAGTTTGTTGAAGTTAGTGGACGCCTGATATATCCGGGCATTGTGGACTATATCAAGCATGTGGTCTGAACTAGGAGTAGGGACATCAAGTAGGATTTAACTTTATTAGTTAGGTAGTTTGTCAGCGACAAAGAAAGGTAATCACCCCGAAATAAAACACCAGAGTTCCTTAACGGTCGCTGAAAGAACCCAAAGAATGAAAAATGATTTGGTGTTGATGTTGATCTTCATTAATTAAAATTTCCAGCTTAAGAGGCCGTAGTTGAGCAGGAGAAATTCTTCCTCCTGACGTTTCGTTGCCAACTGCGGGCAGCATCTTCAGAGGTGAGTCAACGAATGGCTGCTAGGCCGTGCAAGTCCCGTTTATAGAGTACGCATAGAGGGCGACACCACTCGTTACGTGCTGTCTACAGTGAAACTATCTCTGAGGCGAATGTCTAGCCAAGTCTTGAGTAGTCTTGAGTACGGGATCCAGTTGCACTCTCTATCGGTCTCAGCGGGACATTAGGCTTATGAACTTTCGGTAGCCCATATAATCTCTCCTCCTTGTTACAACTGTGTATCGGACAAACTGATAATCGTATTAAAAATTCTATGCACTTTAACGAAACATTACTGTCAGCCGAACAGATTTCCTTGTAAGTTTTGCTGTTGTATCCTTGTTCACCATAGTTCCGATTAACGAAGTTCTTTCTTATTGAGGTTTTTTCTTATACAGATGACATGTTTCCCACTGATACAGTAACTTTGTTTCGAAATTGCCTATCGACGACTTAATTTCAGTATAATAATGAGTTCTAAGAACAAATTGAATGAGTGGAAATGGGGAACACACTAAGTCCAGCTGTTGCTAACCTTTTCATGGAGTATTGTGAAGAGTAGACGCTACAGACAGCCAGTAAAAGTCCTTTAAAGTGGTGTCGGTATGTGGATGACACTTATGTGATATGGAATCACGGTGAAAAGGAACTGAATGGTTTCTTGGTACATTTAAATAGTAATAATTCAAAGATACAACTTACTATGAAGACACAGAGCTCAATTTTTTGGATGTTTCAGTAATTAAACGGGAGATGGGACTTTAGGCCATAAGGTATATAGGGTATATACTAATCTTTACCTACATATGGATTCGAGCTATCATCCCAGGCAGAAGAGAGGTGTCATTAAAACATTGGTAGACAGGGCAAATAAAATCTGTGAGCCAGTTTTTTTGCAATAGGAACTAAATCATTGGCGAACAGCTTTTAAGAAAATTATATACGTTGATAATGAGATAGCACGAGCACTCCATCCAAGAAGGAAAGTCTCCGAGAATATGCAACAACAACAACCGCCTGCTGGGAAAGTTCTTTTCCGTTTATCCACGCTATTACGGACCGTATTGGGAAAGTTCTGGCCAAGTTTCGAGTTGAAATGAACTTTAGAGCCACTGAGAAGATTAGTGAATGTTTGAGATCGAAGAAAGACTCATGACACCCATTTGTAACCCCCGGGGTGTATAAAATTCCATGTAGTTGTGGGGAGATTTATATTCGAACAACGAAAAGAAGTGTTAACACGCGCCTAACCGAACGCAAAAGGAACTGTCATCTGCAACACACCGACAAATCGGCTGTAGCGGAATATGTATTTGAAGACGATGATCATGAAATAAAATTTAGTGAGACGAGCGTGCTAGCTAAGAAATAGCATTATCATGAACGTATGTGCAGAAAAGCCATAGAGGTTTACAAACACCATAGTAATTTTACCAGAAAAGAAGAGTGCTTAATTTTAGATAAGGTATGGCAATCGACTTTGTACAGCCGATGTAACAATCGATTACCTTTGATCGAGAGTAATGACGTTAGTCAGAGATAGTTTTACTGTCGAGAGCACGTGACGAGTGGTGGCACCCTCTATGCGTTTTATATAAACGGGACATCCACAGCCTAGCAGTCATTCGTTGACTCACTTCGGAAGATGCTGCCGGCAGTTGGCAACGAAACATCAGGAGGAAGAATTTCTACTGTTCGATCACGGCCTCTTAGCCAAGAAGCTTTAATTAATGAAGTGAAGACGCCGGCTGTGAATGCCTACAAGTAACGACGTTGATCTTTTTTGTCTCTAGCATCACGTCTTTCACAAAGGATTCATGTCCCGAAGATGAATAGTAATAGCATCGGGAAGTGTTAAAACCATTCGCTAAATGTACTTTTGCATCCTTGCAAAATGTTGTCTTGAGAATGGATCACCATTTTCTCGAGGAAAAAGAATCATGGCATTTTATAAGCCACTATATTCACCAGATTTGTCGCCTCTGGGTATTTCCTAGCCCAAAAACGGAAGATTCTTCCGGAAGCTTTAAAATCATACTCGATTCGTGGAAACCATTGATATTAAAAACTCAGGGTGAGAAAGTGAGACCAATTACGAATAAGTGAACGGGCAAAACTGATAAACTTTTGCGTTTATTGTTGCCCTAGCATGCGTTCTTATATACTTCTTTGCGTGCACTACTAAAGTCTATGTAGGAAAAAAATTACATACACTGGTTATGTCATACACTGGAAAAGACTACACAGCCTGGCAAAGTTAATCTATACTGCCGGGTTAAAGACTGAGATGGTGCTTTCAGACTGAAGTAGCTTAGCAGACCGAACTGTTTATACGCATCCGCGCAGTGGTTCCCACAGCAGCCTGAAAGAACACAAGACTGTGTCCCGCCTACGGCAACACAGATAAATCGGCAATAGAATATCTGACCCTGTGGAAGGGTGCTGTAACGCGGCCTAAACGACGGATATTTTAGAATTTTAGCATTTTCAGTAGTTTTTAATTTTTTGCATATGAAACAATTTTTTTTTGTTTTTTTTTTTTGTTTTTTTTTTTTTACTGTCATATTGACCAACTAGGATCACTTTAACAACTTCAGTACCTCTTCTTCGTTTGTTTTTATTTCCTATTTTTCCAGTATTCCCTCATTTTCTCCCCATGAAGTCTCTTCCTTTAAAAAAACAAATGTACTTAAACTGACACACAATATTTTTTAGCGCAACGCAATCTGACTTTCAAAAATCTCTACAAAAGAATGGCCCTGACTAACATTAACCTATACCTTTCACAAATCACTTACCTCACCAAAAATCTTCGTTACTCAAACTACTGCAATACAGCGAGCGCCACTACTGCCAGCTAAATAAAAGATTCAAACTACTGACGGCACTAACTACTGATAGGCATAGTTAGCAAATGAAAGATTTTGATAGAGAACAAATGATGTATTTACCTTAATAGTCATAATATATATAGCATTTCATGACATCGAGTCTTACAAATTTCAAAACTCCGCCATTTCTCTCCCCACATCCACCACTGCTGGCGGCTCACCTCCAACTGCGCAACGCTACGCGCTGTTCACATCCAGCTGCCCAACACTGCAGTGGCAGACAACAATGCAAACTAGCCACAGACTGCACACAGCACAGACAGTGATTTTCATACAGAGCGCTACGTGGCGTTACCAATAAGAAAACCTAAACAACCTACTTACACCTTTCTTCTGTCCATGTTGTTCCCGATTTTTTATTTCTTCTGCTTTGAAAGCTTTCCAAATTTAGTATTTTGTTTTTAAAACGGTTTCTTTCTGCTATTTCTGATTCTTTGATGTTGTTTCTTTCAAGAGCTTTTCTTTCTTCTGTAATCCATGCTATTGTCGATTTCTTCTTCCAGAAATATAGGAGTATTTGTTTTGTTAGTCTATTTGCATCCATTAGGTAGAGATGTCCAAAAAAGGTTAATCTTCGTTTGGCGATTACTTCAGATATTTTCTCTATATTTTTGTAGATCTCCTCATTACTTCTTATTTTCCAACCATCTGCAGTTTTCATTGCACCCATTATTTTTCTAATGTCCCTTCTTTCCAGTAACTCTAGTTTGTCCATCTTATAGTTCATCGTTAGGCATTCAGATCCATATAAACATTCTGGTTCTATAATTACACTTTTACTTTTTATTTTCATTTATTTACTTATATATGCTGGACTCTTTCGGGGGTCATAGCCCCATCCTTAAGTGTTTATTCATCTATAAAGTCGAACTGTCAAACAAGAGTCTTACTTTCGCTAAAGATAATGCCGAATTACAGCTCGAAAATTGTTGAATGAGTGCTTGAGAAACTGCGACCCAGAAACTAGTCGCAAAACATGAAATATAAATAACTAAAATAAAAACCGACTGTAGCTGTGAGACTGCTACATCTACATCTACGTGATTACTCTGCAAATCACACTTAAGTGTTTGGCAACAACAATCATGCTATCTGTCTACCATTCCAATCCCGAAGAGCGCGCGGGGAAAACTAACACCTAAGCCTTTCTGTTCGAGCTCTGATTTCTCCTATTTTATTTTGATGATCATTCCTACATATGTAGGTTGGGCTCAACAAAATATTTTCGCATTCGGAAGAGAAAGTTGGTGACTGAAATTTCGTAAATAGATCTCGCCGCGACGAAAATCGTCTTTGCTTTAATGACTTCCATCCCAACTCGAGTATCATATCTGCCACGCTCTCTCCCCTATTACGTGATACTACGAAACGAGCTGCCCTTTTTTGCACCCTTTCGATGTCCTCCGTCAATCCCACCTGGAAAGGATCCCACACCGCGCAGCAATATTCTAACAGAGGACGAACGAGTGTAGTGTAAGCTGTCTCTTTAGTGGACTTGTTGCATCTTCTAAGTGTCCTGCCAATGAAACGCAACCTCTGGCTCACCTTCCCCACAATATTATCTATGTGGTCTTTCCAACTGAAGTTTCTCGTAATTTTAACACCCAGGTACTTAGTTGAATTGACAGCCTTGAGAATTGTACTATTTATCGAGTAATCGCATTCAAACGGATTTCTTTTGGAACTCATGTGGATCACCTCACACTTTTCGTTATTTAGCGTCAACTGCCACCTGCCACACCATACAGTAATCTTTTCTAAACCGCTTTGCAACTGATACTGGTCTTCGGATGACCTTACTAGACGGTAAATTACGGCATCATCTGCGAACATCCTAAGAGAACTGCTCAGATTGCCACCCAGGTCATTTATATAGATCAGAAACAGCAGAGGTCCCAGGACGCTTCCCTGGGGAACACCCGATATCACTTCAGTTTTACTCGATGATTTGCCGTCTGTTACTACGAACTGCGACCTTCCTGACAGGAAATCACGGATAGAACCACTGTCTGCAAAACATAATTTACCAGCTGCGTTCTCACAAATGGAATCCTTTTTCCAAAATTATCTTGAAGATTGTCATTTTTTCAAGATGAGGGGACAGTACACTCGGAAGGTTTGAGAAGATTAAGTTCATATTCCGCTCTTTTGACCACACATTCTTCAAGATTGGGTTTTTTCCTAGTCTGAACTACAAGACAAAGTTAGAATGCGGAGAAATATTGTAAATCCGTGGCGGGTCATTTTAAGTTCTAGTGCGCAAACAGCGTTCCTCTATCCGCCTGTGGGTGGCACCTCATTTGCATGCCGGCCGTGAAAACGCGGCCGAGGACGGGACGAATGAGATGCGGGAGGCGCTGCCCCTGACTGTGGGACAGCAGGCGTGCTGTTCGAGGTGGCAGAGGGATCCGAGAGGCCGACCGCAGAGCACACATTACGGCGCGCGCACGCGCAGGCCGCACGGAGGGTCGGCGCCGCCGTAATGAGGTGTCCGTCGAGGTGCTAACGCGATTAACAGCAAGACTGCTACACCTGTCGCCGGCAGCTGCCACCTGCCAGCTGCGTCTGTGCCCGGCGGCGGCGGCGCCGCGCGGGGCGAAGCGTCGGGACGCCCGCCGACGCCGACGCCGCGGCGCGGAGATCGATAGCGGCCACAGCGCGCGGCCTTCCTTCTCGTCCCTTCCCTTGCCTTGCCTTGCCTTGCCTCGCCGAGCCTTGCGCCTTGTCGCGCCTCTATCGGCAACCGGCGCCACACGTTTCTCTCCAGAGACGACCCGTGCGCTGTTTTCCGGCTTCCCTCGGGGGATGTACCATTATTCCGGCAGCTCTGCGTGGCAGATCCGGCGATCTCTCTACAACACTGCACTGCAGGGAACACCTTATGCAGTTTTAATCACCCATGTGAAATATTTCACTCGAAACGTCCCCTTAGAAAAATTATAAATACTGTACAAGGGCGATGTACTTGAGGACGGTATTATGTAAATGGAAGAGGATGTAGATGAAGATGAAATGGGAGATACGATACTGCGTGAAGAGTTTGACAGAGCACTGAAAGACCTGAGCCGAAACAAGGCCCCGGGAGTAGACAACATTCCATTAGAATTACTGACGGCCTTGGGAGATGGTTCAAATGGCTCTGAGCACTATGGGACTTAACATCTATGGTCATCAGTCCCCTAGAACTTAGAACTACTTAAACCTAACTAACCTAAGGACATCACACAACACCCAGTCATCACGAGGTGCCTTGGGAGAGCCAGTCCTGACAAAACTCTACCATCTGGTGAGCAAGGTGTATGAAACAGGCGAAATACCCTCAGACTTCAAGAAGAATATAATAATTCCAATCCCAAAGAAAGCAGGTGTTGACAGATGTGAAAATTACCGAACTATCAGTTTAATAAGTCACAGCTGCAAAATACTAACGCGAATTCTTTACAGACGAATGGAAAAACTGGTAGAAGCCGACCTCGGGGAAGATCAGTTTGGATTCCGTAGAAATATTGAAACACGTGAGGCAATACTGACCTTACGACTTATTTTAGAAGAAAGATTAAGGAAAGGCAAACCTACGTTTCTAGCATTTGTAGACTTAGAGAAAACTTTTGACACTGTTGACTGGAATACTCTCTTTTAAATTCTGAAGATGGCAGGGGTAAAATACAGGGAGCGAAGGGCTATTTACAATTTGTACAGAAACCAGATGCCAGTTATAATAGTCGAGGGGCATGAAAGGGAAGCAGTGGTTGGGAAGGGAGTGAGACAGGGTTGTAGCCTCTCCCCGATGTTATTCAATGTGTATATTGAGCAAGCAGTAAAGGAAACAAAAGAAAAATTCGGAGTAGGTATTAAAATCCACGGAGAAGAAATAAAAACTTTGAGGTTTGCCGATGACATTGTAATTCTGTCAGAGACAGCAAAGGACTTGGAAGAGCAGTTGAATGGAATGGACAGTGTCTTGAAAGGAGGATATAAGATGAACATCAACAAAAGCAAAACGAGGATAATGGAATGTAGTCGAATTAAATCGGGTGATGCTGAGGGTATTAGATTAGGAAATGAGACACTTAAAGTAGCAAAGGAGTTTTGCTATTTGGGGAGCAAAATAACTGATGATGGTCGAAGTAGAGAAGATATAAAATGAAGACTGGCAATGGCAAGGAAAGCGTTTCTGAAGAAGAGAAATTTGTTAACATCGAGTATAGATTTAAGTGTCAGGAAGTCGTTTCTGAAAGTATTTGTATGTTCAGAGTTAAGCAGCAAGTGACTGTACTTGTTACATGTAATTTACTAGTTTTGCACGTGAAGTGTTGTACCTTGTGCCAGGATATTATATAAAGTTGTTTACTGCCGTATGTCTTGAGTAAATTGTTTGGCGAGTCATACGCCAACTGTATCTCCTTTAGTCTTCTGGGTGAACAGCGAGCGGCTGTGTACCTGCGTTTTTCTTGTGTATTAACTGGCTCTTTGTGTATATGTTTACAATTGGCTGAAAGCTCATTTCCGTGTGAGATTGGTGTCTTCTTTTTAATCGGTGCGACTGGTGCACGTTACTGGCTACTGGCGGGAAAGGTGTTATCTGTTTGAAAATCATATTCCTTATCCGGTTGCGTATTAGTTCGCTGCTCGAGACTAAGTGTTCCTCTTCTTAGTATTTGGTTGGCAAATTTATATTGTATATTGTGATTTACCGTTGTGTAACTTGGTTTTGTTTATGTTTCAGTTTCTTCAGTTATATGTGTAATAATGTTACTAAGGTTGGAGTCCAACTGTGGCTTCAATGCTTGTTAGTGCAGAAGGTGAAGCACTGGGCAGCGAATGACTTTGTTAATAGCAAGCGTTCACAGCAGGAAGAACACGTCTGCGATAAAACACGTATACTTTGGTCTATACTAAAGTTACTAAGTGAGTTACCATTCTGTTTGTCTTGTGGTTACCATTTTTCTGAACAATGTTTGCTGTATAGAGATCAGTATGTCATTCTGCCAGGATGCTGGTACGCCTCTGAAGTACTTTCTTTACACTAGCACTTATTTTTCGGTGCTTTAACGACGTCATGTTAAGCGTTTGGAGGCTTGTCTATTCTTGTTTTGTAGAGTTCTGGTATTAGATTGCTGCTAGCGTGCCTTGAAATTTCCGTATATGTACATGAATGCACACATCTTGGTTTGCATTCTTGAGGTTGTTGTTTTATGCGCCGTCGTTTTGATAGGCATTAGTCATGGTGTCTGTATAAATTTTTTGAGCACTTTCTTGTTTCTGAAGTCCCGGTTTGTGTGGCCGCTGGAAAGACGCTTTATGCATATAATCAAGAGCAGTGTCTCACAAGCGCTTGGTAAATAGATACTCGACCATGGATTTTTTCAGTTCAAGGTCTGTACTGTTAGGTAATTACTTTAAAGGTTGTCTTACTGAAATTCTTGTTAGCGCTGCGGCGCCAGCGTCAAATGTAGGAAATTGTTATTTACTCTCACTGATTAGTAGTAAGCTGTCACCAATCTGACGTAATGTTATTGTATTGTATATTTCTATATTAGAAACATTTCGGACCCATGTTAGTCGCACTTGAGTGCGGTAAAGGGGTTGTTTTTTTGTTGCATTTTCTATGGTAATCATTGTAGTTTGGGTTGTGTTGTTTGATCACTGAGATACATTTGGACAATCATTTTAGTGCCGCTCCACCATTTCAGCTTTCTATCTGGAACAACTTACCAAAAAGTTTTGGGGAATTGCGGACGAATGGTAAAGTTAAAATGAGATTTATTTTAGTTGTCTTGTTTCTTGGGTAAAAATTTGTGATTTGAAATTTGCGGAAATCTGAAAAGATTTTTTCCTTAAATTGTCAATATAAAATTATTGTTAGGCTTAGATTGTGTTTATTTTGGTACCAGCACCTTACCGTTCCAATACTAGCGCCCTATCGTCACAGATTATGGATAGACCAGTCGTTTATTTGGCGTCCAATCAAAAGAGCGGCACCTGGACTCTGAGTCACAAAAATTGTTATTATTCATTATTTTGAAACCATTGATAGTAATATTTGCATTTGATGTTAAAATAAGACGCTTACATTAACTATTTTAGTATGAGGAATGTGACGCACCTCTTGTCCAAACATAAGATTTATTTCATTTTAAACACACTTTCGGACAACTGTTGCATCATAATCCCCGTGCTGATATTGTGATACAGTTTCACTATGTATTCTCACCACATTAACTACTCAATAAATTCTCTTTGTTTATGACTAAATGAAGAATCAGTTCTATCAAAAATTTTGACTCTGTACCACTTGGTTCGTAGTGACATTGAACTATAGGTCCTCCTATAATTGGCTGGTTAAAACAGTTCAAAGACGCAAGGAAGAGGAACGTAAGGGAAGATGGCAAGAATAATGTGAACGATGAGGTCTCTAGAAGCGAAGCACAACTTCTTGCGTAAGGATGTTCAAGGCAATCGACAGAGCCCTTTCATAGAACTATCCGCCTTAAACGTTTTGCGGAATCCTAAATTTGGATGCGCGGACGGGAATTTGAACACCACCTTCCCTGCCGCTGTTTCTTATCACCAGTTGGGAGAAGAGACCATACGTAATAGTGCACCACGGTGTTCACATCAACCTTGAACCTTAAGACTGAGGACCTTGCTTTGTAATACAGTCATAGAGGCCCCTGATTCATAACAGCTTTATAGACAATGCTCCTGATGAAACAATTAATGTGTGCCCAATTGTTAATGGATTGTTTGACCCTGGTGCACAATTAATTAAAATAAACGATACAGCACCTTACAGCACAGTGGCAGGCTCATATACAGCAGTGAGGGTTGTTAATGAGAACAGGGTATTCACTGCTGATGGCCTCTGATTTTTCAAAAACTGAGAAGTTTCATAATCAGTGCTGGTTTTTGTGGCAAGACCGAAATCTCACACTCGTTCCCATTGGAGGCAGTCTGTGGTGGCTTTCCCTCAAGTTCGTGTCTATAAAGTATAAATGACTGTGATTTTTGTGTTGTTATTGTCCGACAAACATCGGAGCAAATGATAAAAACAAAGCACCAGCAACTGAACTGGTAACTGAATACAGGGCGAAATGTTTGGGGCAGCAGTGAAACGGGCCGAAGAGTTCATCAGCTTTGGCTGCGCATTCGAGAACGGCTAGCCCCCATAACCCTTGTCAGGGCATGGCACATTGCTTAATAGGACACTGCTCACATCCAGTTTACATGTGCGGTTCAAGAGGAGGAACAATATCTGCCAGTGTGGTAGCTGGGAACATTCGAGCACATTATCTTCAGTTGTGACGCCTGAAATGTGATTTCAGAACAGTTGCTAATCAGCAGCTATACGAATCTCCAAGAAAATGCGTACGGTAGAAGAAAACAGACAATATCGCTAATATAACTTCTAGGCGTGAAAAGGTTTAATTTTTCTAGGTTATAGCAATGACAAAATCCCTCTCATTCTAAGTAGCATCATCATAGAAACGTGAATAACACAGTGTTAGCGAGTGCATCTGATGTGGAAGATGTGAATCTGGGTGTGGTGTCATAGTGTGTGCGTGTCAACCGAGATCATAGTGTGACACCGGTCAGAACTCGCAGAACCACGTCAGCCCCAAGTTAGTTTAGCACCCAGTTCGACAATGGCGTCTGTGTCGGAGAGAGACGCAGAGACGCATAATACATGAAGTATAACACAATGCCATTAACAGTCCCAATGTTTTTCCAAGTCTGCCTTTAAACACACACACACACACACACACATGCATATTTTTACGAGTAGTTGATGGTGTTCCTCTAACTGTTTCTCTGTGCCCTTAGCCTTCTTGTTCCAAACGAAGTGTAAAATGTCTGTTACTGTTATTCGAGTATTTTGTCTGTTTAGTAGCAGTTCTCCTTTTTATACGTTTTCTTTGACTGTAGGCAATACATACTGATATATTCTCTCATTGAATCAATGCTGCTAATGACGCATAATATTTTTACCATTACTTATTCATCATTACTGCAATTATTACTATGCTGAGACACGACTTCGTAATCAATTGCAACATGTAAAAACGTCAAAAGAATGTCAAAATCACGATCTGTTATATAAATAGAGGCAGTAGGTCTAAAATAAGCAGCAAATAAATAACTTTTGTTATAGACGCGTATTTAAAAAGAGGCCCTATTCATTCTGCAGTATTTCAGTTTGTAGTCAGTGTGGGCTCCTTAGTCATTTACTTGACAGATATTTTTCCTTGGCAGGTATTTTTTAGCACAAATTGCATCTTCGTTAAGTATGAGCGGCTTTGTTGATGGCTAAAAGAGACAAGGAAGAGAATGGAACTCAGTACCTGCACATCTTAACGAACGTCTTCCAGGAAATGTAAGACGATGGGGGGCTGGAGGGGGGTGACGCAAGCGCTCGAAACAAAATCCCTGTCATTCTTGGAGTCAGAGGGGCACATCTATTAGGTTAGGGTCGGATTACAGACAAACAGTCTTGAAAGAAATTAGAGGGACCATAATATATGTAACAGTTACCAGAAAAATAAAACTAATTTTTTTTATTGGAACATTGTGGGGCTCAAAAACAAGATAGATGAGCTTCTCGTTGATCTAGAAGATGTGGAAAATTTGAATTGATAGATATATCTGTATCTCTGAACACAATTTAACCACGGGGATGGAAACGTTAAATACCAGGGATTACAGACTAGCATCACTTCCGTACTGAGTGAATTTGGAAAAAGGATGAATCAGAACATATGAAAATTTGAACACAACGTCAAAAATAATGTGTGTAGATCAGAACCTACAAGCATGTGATTGTGAGTTGTTATTGTAAAACAATTCTCTTGCAGACTTTCTCTAGGAAACTTTCAGTTATGTATAAAAGATCTAGATGCATTACTGAGCTACCTTCAGATAAGAAGAAACAGATAGTAGCTTGTGTAGACTTCAGTGTAGACTTCTGAAAAGATACGGAGAGGAAAAATGAACTCGCATAATTTTCCCAAGATACAAGGCCCCTGATTCATAACATTTCTATAGACAATGCATGGGATGAAACAATTAATGTGCACCCAACTGTTAATGGATTGTACAACCATGAGGCACGATTAATGAAAACAAAATTCAAGTTTGGCGCCGAAATCTCTGGTGAACAAATGAACACTGACTCGGCTGGGACACACAACAAAGCACAATCTCGCTGTGTTTTGGTGAAGTGAAAAGTGTTTTCACTACGTTATTTGTGGAAAATAGTTGTTATAGTTACGTGTGCATCACAACACCTCAGCATGATGCGGAGAATGGAAGTGCTTGCTACACGAAAACGTAAGTAAAAACGAATATAGGCGCGAAAACATCGCGACAAACTAAATTACATTCTAGAAGATAAGTTAACTCCCAGCAAAAAACTTTCGCATCAACATCGTTTGGTTGCAGATGACAAGCTACCAGTAGTAATTAACACACAAGTGATCCAGAAAATTCATGCACACCAAATGTAAAGGTATTTACAAAAAGAAACGATCTGTTGTTTGAACTAAAGTTGCACATAATTTTATGATCATTTACCAAAAATGTTCACATTGCAGAATAAATAAAAACGAAAACCCACTGATGATGGCACAGTGGTACCGAAACATTTCTGGGTAGTGAAAAGAAACGGTGTTTTGCATAACTGACGGACCACATTTCCAACAATTTTAACTGCAAACACGGCCTATACAAGGAGCTGCAAAACAAAATGAGAAATAGTTATACTTTGTTTTTATCAAACTAAAAATTCTGTGGGTGCGGCGCAGCCACAAGATTATGTAGACGGGTGGTCGAGCCCCGGCACATCCACGTAATCGGCGCGCATACTGTGTACATTACCGTACCGAAGTTCACCTTCGAACTAGCAGCAGAAGGTGTTTTTAAATCGGCTTGTGTGTGAGGAAGCCTGACCCCATAACATGACTGTCACAGGTGCCGACAGACTTTCAGCTGGTGAGATAAATGCGGCCTTAGGCAATATAGTTCTACGACCGTCGCCAGGTAGGCAGGCAGGGCTTTTGACGCCCGCCTCACAGCACTACCGCTGCGCCGCGGCGCCACTCGGCGCTGCATTCCTCGGCCATCTGGCGGACCGCCGGCGCACTAACTGACCCTCCCTGCCTGGACGCTGGAGACCGCTACTGTCCCGTTTCATACCTACCTACCTGCCTGCCTACAACCGGCGCGTGCCTTTCGCAAGGGCGGCGACGGTGACCACCGCGGTAGAAGGGAACCATGATCTCTAACACAAGTTTTGTAGCAGTGGTCATTTGCCGCGGCCTCTACACACATTACATATAAAGGTATTTACAAGGGCCATAGCAACTGCATTCTGCCGAAAATCTAGTCCGGCAATGATGTCAAGGTTTTTGTCAGTGTTTGTGGCCTACATTACTTATGTATGCATGGGGAACAGTATTGCCACGAAATGGAAGGAAGCGAACTGACGACAGTGAGTGCCGCTCTCGTGCTTGTGCATTCCACAAGAAAAAGGTTCCAATGGCTCCAAGCACTATGGGACTTAACATCTGAGGTCATCAGTCACCTAGAACGTAGTACTACTTAAACCTAACTAACCTAAGGACATCACACACGGCCATGCCCGAGGCAGGATTCGAAGCTGCGACCGTAACAGTCACGCGGCTCCGGACTGAAGCGCCTAGAACCGCTCGGCCACCGCGGCCGGCCAAGAAAAAAGTAAGAACAAGGGAATGCAGGCTTAGAGGCTGCGTGCTTTTCTAAGTAGGTGAACTGGTTTCGTAACTTATCAATTAACTCTTGAGCTAATGCCGGTTACACCCTTTTTTTCGGAATACTGAACATGAACTTGAATCGTCGTAAAACAAAGTCGTCCGAAAACTGTAAGACGAATAGCGATATGAAAGATTATATACCACTTACAACCATATTGTAGAGCAATCTACAATTTTTGGTTAGCGGTAACTCATAAAGAAGTTTGATGGACTGTCCCTCTTTAGACGCGCTTATCTTACGGTTATATCTCTTGGTACCAGACGTTTGCAGTGGCTTCGTGAAAGGACTCAACGCATCCATGAAGGTAGTTTGAAAAAAGTTGACATTATTTTAATCAGTTCACTTAAAAATTTATGAATGATGTGCATCAACGACTAGAGGTACTGGACATGAGTAATTATTCAGATACAAAAGAACTAAACTCCTCCCGAACAGCCCATGAATGCCCAACGGTATCGACCGGCCGCCGTGTCATCCTCAACAAGAGGCGTCACTGGATGCGGATATGGAGGGGCATGTGGTCAGCACACCGCTCTCCCGGCCGTATGTCAGTTTCCGAGACCGGAGTGGCTACTTCTCAGACAAGTAGCTCCTCATTTTGCCTCACAAGGGCTGAGTGCACCCCGCTTCCCAACAGCGCTCGGCAGACCACTTGGTCACCCATCCAAGCGCTAGCCCAGCCCAACAGCGCTTAACTTCGGTGATCTGACGGGAACCAGTGTTACCACTGCGGCAAGGCTGTTGGCAGTTATTCAGATATACAGAGCTCGTAGAAACCGGTATTTGGGGAGGTGCTGTCCACGAACACGGAAAGACAAATGATGCAGCTTCAAAGAAGTTAGAAGTCCTAAGAATCTATGTAAACGACTATTATGTTTCGGCACTGCAAATCGTCTACTATGTCGGTAGCACCGAGAACCGACTATGTCCTTTTTCAGAAATTGGAAATCTGTGATAAGTTCCTATGGGATCAAACTGTTGAGGTCATCGGTCCCAAGGCTTACACCGTATTTAATCTAACTTAAACTAACTTACGCCAAGGACAACACATACAACCATGCCCGAATGACCGAGGGGGGACTCGAACCTCCAACGGGGGAGCCGCGAGCACCGTGTCAAGGCGCCTAAGACCGTGCGCCTACCCCGCGCTGCTCCTTTCTCAGATTCCAGTCGTACCATACAGGTTGTAACATAAAGGTACCGCCAAACTTTTAGGAAACATTCCTCACACGTAGAGCAAGAATATATCTTACATGCACACGCGGTCAGTAACGCCTTATTTGCATGCTAAAACTCAGTTCTCACAACTCTTCAACACATTAATCACGAGATACGCTCAGGAAAAGACCGTATCAGCACGGCACGAAAAATTTTTCTGAATGGAATGTTCAAAATGCTCTCTGTTAGCCATGATGCGTGTATAAACCCGTTGTCGCATTGATTTTCTGAAGTACTGAGTGGGTCCTCCTCTACCTATCCATCTATCACAGAATCTGTCATTCAAATGCCTACGAACATTAACACTGAAATGAGGAGGAGCTCAACCGTACGTCCGGACATGTTCCGTCGCATTCGTAAAGGCTCATATTCTACAAGGGGCAGTCAAATGAAAACGAGACACATGGAGAGAGTAAGTAAACTGTTTATTATTTCAAAAGTAAGCGCCTTAACTGTTGATACATTTACCCTATTGTGAGAGTTTATGGTTGCCAGCTGAACCATGATTGTATCTAGACGTGCAGCTCTTCGTCCGAAGCAAATCGACGGCTCTAAAATTATGGAAATCGCATGCAAGAGATCGGAACCGTGTGGAGGACGTGTTTGACCTTTCCAACGAAACGTTGTAGTGTAATCGAAACAACTTTGGCAAAATACGGGGAGGGGGGGGGGGGGGGAGGTGGTATTATCCTGCAACGGAATGGGCGTGCCCACACGCTGATAAGGTTGTTTCGACTATGCTGCGAAATCCGTTTACATCCTACATACCGCCCGGATTTCTCCCCGCGCGGTTTCAGTATTCCTGGAGGGCTAAAGAAAGACATTCGTGGCCCTCCATTTGCGTCGTACGATGAGATGCACTCCTCGATGTTATCTTGGTTCAGTAGGCAGTCACTAAAGTTTACCCATAAAGGCATTGACGTCTTGTACCATAGTGGGATAAATATATGAACAGTTATGATGCTTACTTTTGAAATAAAGAACAGGTTACTTATTGTTTTACATACGTCTGCTTTTAATTCGACTGCTTCTTGTAACAGAAAGGGTGGAGTATTCTCTAAGACACCATGTTAAGTTTCTCCATTGACCACTAATAATGCCGGCCGAAGCATTAACACAAAACTCTTTATTGACTGATTTTACAACTTCATAAGGATTCTGGGGATTGCCCATATGTACTGACTGTGAAAATTTTACAATCCGATTACTCTGAAACGAAGTCTCATCCGCGAGCAGGATATTTGCACTAAGTTGAGGGTTGACTCATTGTTGAATGAACCATTCATAGAAGTGTACCCCTGCAGGAGAAACAACTGCACTTCCCTCTCAGCAACAGTAGTGTGCTCGCACTGAGATCAGTATAGTGTTGAGCATGTAAGAGCTCAACACAGTTCGAAACTTAGCTACAACAGTCAGCATCATTATGTGGGACAGTGACAAAATTTTCTGTTCTTTCGTAAATGTTACATTTTGCGCCTCAAGGGAACAGTTTTTGTATCAAATGATGCTTCGCTAGTCAGTGATAGCTGTAAATTATCCAGTATTCCTGTGCCAAAGAAGTATGTCAAAGTTAAGTGATGTTTTGCTCATTTATGTAATACAGCGAACTAATAATTGAAGTGTTCTAGTGCAATAATCCATCTCCCAAGGCAATCAAAGAACCTACACTTGTTACAGGACGGAAGTCGTTCCGTCTGGTCACATAACATTTTATGTAACAAAACGTTTCACGTAGTACTTTCTGCCTCTGTGTGTTTCCCATGATAGATATGATCATGAAGAGAAGTGCAAAGTTTCTAACACACACAACGTATTTTCTTCCTCTATGTGTGAGGCATAAAGTTTGGGCATACCTTTCCCCTACATACTGTGTGCTGTCTACATTCCATAAAAATGGTTCAAATGGCTCTGAGAACTATGGGACTCAACTGCTGTGGTCATAAGTCCCCTAGAACTTAGAACTACTTAAACCTAACTAACCTAAGGACAGCACACAACACCCAGCCATCACGAGGCAGAGAAAATCTCTGACCCCGCCGGGAATCGAACCCGGGCACCCGGGCGTGGGAAGCGAGAACGCTACCGCACGACCACGAGATGTGGGCGGTCTACATTCCATAGCTCTGGTTGTTGAAGTACGTATCACATGGTGCAACTCATAATTATTTCATTTGCCCACTCCTGAATTCCTGTAGACGGCAAAAAAATTGAGTGCCTTTTCATCCGCACACAATTTTTTGAAATATTGTCTCACCGCTCAGATTACATGGCTTGGCAAGACAGCGGTGTCAGCGTGATAAAGAGGAAGCGAGGCTGAAAGTGAAATGGAAGTATTTTCAAATAAAGGCCCGGCCATACGAGAAATATTTCGCTTTCGCCATATCATGGCAACTACAGTGCAACGGCCTGTCCTATCAGCAATATTTCCCTGCCATACAGCAATAATGCGTTGCATTGTAGCCACACTATAGGATTGTTGGCGATTACATTATTGCGGCCACATATTGCCACAAAATAAGGCCCGTGTAAGTGCACATTAATAAATGAAATGCTTTTTTGGTAAAATTATAGCAGTTTCAACGACAGTACGCTTTTTTGGTAAAATTATAGCAGTTTCAACGACAGTATTATTTTTCGAAGACAGATAGCAGTTTTTTTTCTACAATGCTCACGGGTAATATACAAAATGAGCAAGTATAACGTAAGTAGTTTGTGTGTGTGTGTGTGTGTGTGTGTGTGTGTGTGTGTGTGTGTGTGTGTGTCCGCCCATTTGGAAAACCACCGAGAGTCCAATGCAAGATCAATGTATCAACGTTCAACCCATCCCTGACGTTAAGCAGAATACCGGAATCACACATCCACATTTATATCCCAAATTCGGGAATGTTGTGCGAGAAGTACAATTTTCGATTAAACTATGTTTTAGCTGGAATATCTCTGATTGTTACTCTTTTGGTCATTTCTTGAGATATGTACGAGATGCGCTGCAAAAAAAACTGTTAAGAGAATTTTATTTATTCGTCTACATCATTGTTACCCTCCTCAGTTCCCATAAGATATGACGCACTTACGCTAGTGCTCTCTCTAGCCACCGAGACACTTTTGAAACTCAATGTCTGGCATAGCTTCTAGCTCTCTCCGCGATCTGTTTTTAATCTCATCTATGCTTGCAAAACGACAACCCGTTAAGGTTTTCTTTACTTTAGGCAACAGGCGAAAGTTACACGTGGCCTTTTCTAGCGATTATGGACACTGAGACATTTCTACGTTACCGTTTACGGCCAAACATTCACGACGAAACAACGAAGTTGCGGAAGTGTAAAAGCCGTGAAATGTTTCGTCGCAATTATTGGCCGTTTTTTTTCGGATTACTTTATGTAAACTGCTTTTAGCTTGTAAATCGTACTCCTTGTTCATCCTTCAACCTTGTGGCAACAACTCACGATGCACATGCCGTTAAAAAAGAAGAACACAGTGAGTATAACCTTTACATTTATCCCCATATGTCGGCCTTTCTTTGGTCTTGGTGATCCAGAATGCTTCTGTTCGGACGAGCGAGTCGTATTTTCCACGTCATATGCAGAAATGCATATTTCATCACCTTTTATGACACAATTCAGTACTTCTGCATTACTCTTGAGTTTATTTAGCGACTCCTGTGCAATTTACAGTCACCGCTGTTTTCATTTTATATTCTACAGTTCAAAATGGTTCAGATGGCTCTAGGCACTATGGGACTTAACATCTGAGGTCATCAGTCCTCTAGACTTAGAACTACTTAAACCTAACTAACCTAAGGACATCACACGCGTCCATGCCCGAGGCAGGATTCGAACCTGCGACCGCAGCAGCAGCGCGGTTCCGGACTGAAGTGCCTAGAACCGCTCGGCCGCCTCGGCCGGCTATTCTACAGTTTTGGGACAAATTTTGCTGCCATACGTTTCATACTCTAAGTCTCCGAAACGGTTTCATGGAATGAGCGGAAACACATGCCAACATCGTCAGAGACTTCTCTGATGGTGATTCGACTGTCGTTCATGATTATATCTCTCATTTTTTCCACCATATCATCGGTTGATGATATGCTGGGACTATAGAGTGCTCGTCATCTTCAGCGTCTTCATGGCTCCGTTCTAAACGCTTTTACCACTCATAAATCTTTGTTCTATTCGTAGTAGATACACAGAAGCAATATTTAATGTCTCTAATACTTTGCGGTAGTTTATTCCGTTCTTTTAGCATATCATAACACAAATAATCTGATCAGTTTTTACATGAGTAATCGCCCTTAATATCAAAATACACATATTTTGACAGTTGGCAGCAGAGTTAATATCCAGTTTTGCTAAGACTGTGCAGAACGTTTTCACATGTGTTTGCCAACACAATAACGAAAAGATCGCATCGCACGAATATGACAAATACAACATGCGAAATAAGAAGATTCGCGCTATTTTTTAATACACCTCGTGTGGAAGGAGTTGCTAGGTCACTTACCTCTCCTTGGAACGCACACTGTCTCGCATTTTCAACAACGTAACCCGGCCGCGGTAGCGAATGCCACCTGGACCTGAATAAGTATCTCCGTTGCCCTTTCGCGATAATGAACAGACTCCTGTGCTGCTCTTATTCAGATCTTCTCTGTCTGCTCTGTTAGTCGTATCTGGTAATGTAACTCTTTTTCAGTGACCTTTAACTACAAATATTGAGAAATTATGGCTCTTGAAACAATTAGCACTTACAGCTCCTTTTATGGCGCACCATGAGAAACATTCAAGCTACATCAGCAGACGGTGCTCGTTTCACAAACAGTTTATTTGATGCCGACAACATGGAACTGTTTTGGCAACGGAGCAGGAATGGAAATTATGTGTAAACTTCAATCCCTATTGACTCCCTGGTCAAACAACACAGAGGCAGAGTTAGAACTATTCGCTCTCCTGTTGTCGATTAATATTTCGTGGTAGATAACATACGACGCCTGCCGTTGTGTATGGTGGCGCTTGTTGCCTACAGTGTGCTGGTTTCCAGGCAACCAATTTTTACACTACTGGCCATTAAAATTGCTGCACCACGAAGATGACGTGCTACAGACGCGAAATTTAACCGACAGGCAGAAGATGCTGTGATATGCAAATGATTAACTTTTCAGAACAAGCACACAAGGTTGGCGCCGATGGCGACACCTGCAACGTGCTGACATGAGGGAGTTTCCAACCGATTTCTCATACACAAACAGCAGTTGACCGGCGTTGCCTGGTGAAACGTTGTTGTGATGCCTCGTGTAAGGAGCAGAAATGTGTACCATCACGTTTCCGACTTTGATAAACGTCGGATTGTAGCCTATCGCGATTGCGGTTTTTAGTGTCGAGACATTGCTGCTCGCGTTGGTCGAGATCCAATGACTGTTAGCAGAACATGGAATCGGTGGGTTCAGGAGGGTAATACGGAACGCCGTGCTGAATCCTAACGGCCTCGAATCACTAGCAGTCGAGATGACAGGCATCTTATCCGCATGGCTGTAACGGATCGTGCAGCCACGTCTCGATCCCCGCGTCATCATATGGGGACGTTTCCAAGACAACAACCATCTGCACGAACCGTTCGACAGCGTTTGCAGCAACACGGACTATCACCTCGGAGACCATGGCTGCGGTTACCCTTGATGCTGCTTCACAGACAGGAGCGCCTGCGATGGTGTACTCAACGACGAACCTGGCCTGCACGAATGGCAAAACGTCATTTTTTCGGATGAATCCAGGTTCTGTTTACAGCATCATGATGGTCGCATACGTGTTTGGCGACATCGCGGTGAACGCACATTGGAAGCGATTATTCGTTATCGCCATACTGGCGTATCACCCGGCGTGATAGAATGGGGTGCCATTGGTTACACGTCTCGGTCACCTCTTGTTCGCATTGACGGCAGTCTGAACAGTGGACGTTACATTTCAGATGTGTTACGACCCGTGGCTCTACCCTTCATTCGATCCCTGCGAAACCCTACATTTCAGCAGGATAATGCACGACCGCATGTTGTCCTGTACGGGTCTTTCTGGATACAGAAAACGTTCGACTGCTGCCCTGGCCAGCACATTCTCCAAATCTCTCACCAACTGAAAAACGTCTGGTCCATGGTGGCCGAGCAGCTGGCTCGTCACAATACGCCAGTCACTACTCTTGATAAACTGTGGTATCGTGTTGAAGTTGCATGGGCAGCTGTACCTGTACGCGCCATCCAATCTCTGTTTGACTCATTGCCCATACGTATCAAGGCTGTTATTACGGCCAGAGGTGGTTGTTCTGGGTACTGATTTCTCTGGATCTATGCACTCAAATTGCATGAAAATGTAATCATATGTCAGTTCTAGTATAATATATTTGTCCAATGAATACCCGTTTATCATCTGCATTTCTTCTTGGTGTAGCAATTTTAATGGCCAGCAGTGTATTTTGTGGTTGGCGCACCGACTGCTTGAAGTGACACTCATAGCGATCTCTCTTTGTACTCGTGCCTTGTAAACGACAGACTTTTTACTAGTCGAAAATCCGCGACCGACGAGGTCGTTGCCGACTACAAACTTATACATTACTTGAACAGCTAAATTGTTGTCCGCGACTAAGCAGAAAATGAAATATGTGAGATGGTAGCAAGAACAGTCTGATCCACATATGTTTATAGATTTCCTGAAAACGCTGCAGGAATTGGCGGTAACAGTGTCGTATGACGTCCGTGCAAAAGACCATTTCGACCAGCGGTTTGATAGCCTTGTGCGGGGCCGGATGGCGCCACGACGGTCGTAAACTTTTGCCTCGTCTGCGTCTGCTGCCCGCATCTCGCAGGGCACAGCGGCGGCAGAGGGTACAGTAACACTTACGTCTTCAAAAATTTTAAAGTCGTCGCAGCGATGCGTGTTGACACCATTCGAAATTTTATTTTGTGTGTGTGTGTGTGTGTGTGTGTGTGTGTAGGAAACGTCTCAAGATTTCCACATTAAAAATTTTTTCGAGAAATTGTAGCGATGTGTTGAATGCCAATAGTAAAGGAAGAAATTATATTTGTATTCTTTAGCGAAGTGTAAGTTGCGGTGAACATTTTTGATAAAATTGTGTGCTTCTCATGGAGTTGAACCAGGAGCTAGAAAGATAAGACTTTCAAAAGAATCTCTGGAACCACGTACAACTATTGAGTGGTACTGAACAATAGTACCACTTTATTTTTTCTCTGAGATTCTATCACACCGACATATTGTTATATGGATCAATAACTTAGTCATCCTCTGATCACCACTAGTCGTATCTCCCCACTTATAGCAGTAAATCGGAAGCAAGAGTAGAGAACTATTTCTAACACGTACTTAAGTTAATTGGGAAATAGTATAGGAATATTTTACTCCGGGTTCTCCTGAAGGCCATGAACGAATAAGTAAATGAACGGGAATTTTCGTTCTATCAGCATAATAGAGAATGTGTTTAGCTGTCATAAGGCGCCATTATTCTCAAAATAAGACAAATACCTGCTATCAGAATCTCTACACTCTTTTGCATTCTGTCGTTACTAATGTCACAGATCGAACTGATTTCCCGATGATATCGAGCTCACTTAACAGAGAAATTAGGACAACAAATTTGCTACTCATTTGATGAAGGAACAGTCTAGATATTTCTCCATCGGAAAAATTAGGCTAGGATATGTTGTTTTGTGTCATGACTCATCCAACTGGGTTGATGTGCCACGCCATAACTGCCTCTCCTCTTATTTCTGAATTGCACTTGCACCATACGTCTTCAGTTATTTGCTGCATACAATCTACTCCGTGCCATCCCAGGCAGTTTCCGCCCTCAACGGCTCCCTGTAATACTATGGAAATTATTCCCTGGCTCTACAGCACTTGTGGTGTTATACTCCTCGTTCTTCCAAACACTGTCCTCTTTTGCTCGCCGATTCTGCGGAGAATTTTTATCTTATCAGTATACGTAATTTATAACATCACTCTGTATCGCACTTTAAATGCTGTGTTTCTCTTCTTTTCCTGTTTTCTTACAGTCCATGCTTAACTTCCATACAGTGCAGTAAGGCTTCTCAGAAATATCTTCCTGGAATTAAGGTCTATCTATGATAGGAACAGATCTCTTCTTAAGATAATTCTCATTTATTGTCCCGTTTCAGTTGCACATTTTTAATTGGATAACAAGTTTCGATCATTTTGGATCATCTTCAGATCTAAGTAGTTGCGTCTGCAATCCGTCTTGTGTATCCAGAGCCACATACCAGAGAACTGTACACTGGTACGTGGTTTTTCTTAAGATAGTTCTCAGTTATTGTCCCGTTTCAGTTGCACATTTTTAATTGGATAATATGTTTCGATCATTCTGGATCATCTTCAGATGTAAGAAGTTGCGTCTGAAATTCGTCTTGTCTACTCAGATCCACATGTCAGAGAACAGTACACTGTTATGTGGTTTTGTGCAGATAAGACAGGTTGCTGGCGCAAGCACTTTGATGTAAAGATGACGCCAGTGAGACGTAACAATGAGGGAGAATTATTTTAATATCAGTACAGGCTCCGGTGGCCACAGCCGCAGAGGTAAGACCGTGAATCAGATCGCCGTCGATTTGAATGTGAGGCGTCAGGAACCCACTCAAAAGAAAAAAAAACTGTCTCTTTTTCTTTTCGTTGTGCCTTTCCACACCAGCGTCGCAGGATCGGTATGGTTATTTATGGATTTGGTGTTGTTAGTTTAAGGCGTGAACGGATGCCCGTCCTGTCGCAGCCTCGTTATCTCGCAGGGGAGAGTATGTGTAACCCAACTGCCTGCGTACAGCTTTATTCACGTGAAAGTGAGCAAAAGTTTTCTAAATGTTTGTGAATCGTGTAACTGAAGTGAGGCATGGGTACCAGCCAAATTTGCATCTATGTGGGATATCTCCCAGAAACCACAACAAGGCTGACCGACACACCGGGCCTCGTGGTTAATCCGGCCGGTCAGCTTCCGTCCGGAACCAGCGCACCTCTTCGTCCCGGAAGCAGTGCTTTAACATGCACGGCTAACCAGCCGGATCATTTCTACTAGGCCCGTGAGAAAATAAATGCACCACATAGGCTTCAACATCCGACGACCAACTCGTGTCCCAGTGCCTTCCCATGACTTCTGCCTATTCGCTGTGAAATAACAAATGCCGTAATGTTGTAACTACGAACATTTATTTTGTTTTAATCAAATACAAACATCGTTTAAGTCTCTCGTCTCGACATCGTTGAACACTCGTTACCTACTAAACAGTCAGAACAATACCCATTAATTGGCGCGCGAGAATGGCCGATTTCCTCACTCATCCTTTCGTAAGCTTGTGCTCGGCATCTAATGACCTCACTGTCGACTGGGCGTTACATACTAATCTTCTTTCCTTCCTTCCTCTTTACTCACCTCGTCGACGACGGAGTGATCAACTCTAAAATTTCTTCTTTGCTTCCTTCCATGTGATTCTTCGGAAAATTTTTGATTCAAGTGGTTGCAACTGGCAGTACGGCGGAAACGATTAGCTGGTGTTACCAACGCGAACGAACGCTAGCGGTGGCGTAAAGGACACATGCTGTTCAGTCTTTATTAATGCAGTTTAAATTACAGGTCAGGCAATCTACTGTACGTACAGCTTACACTAAAGGTATGCTAAGTTCATCGGACAACAACAGAGCATAGTGGTGTAGAACCGAAACCAGGCGATTATATGACCCTAAAGAGCTGACGTAACTCGTGGCAATGAAGTGGTGTGTCTGTGGCAATCAGTTGTATGAAATCAGCGCAGTAACATGAGTCGGCTACTAGAGGTGACAGAATGGGTGCACGTCAGAAGCGAGATGTCATGTTTGGATGCGCCCATGACCACCATTTGTATGAAGTTGTCCTCTTTTTGGGTATCAATGCGAACTGCGCTGCCTACCAAGACGGGAAAGCTTAAGAACGATGGTAACAAGAAATATCCTAACAGACAGGAACCGGGGAAGAGTGCCACGACTTGTCAACGACAACTGGTTTCAAACCGCGAAGGAGTTGCTGCTGTTTGTCAATGTAGGCAAATCTCAATAAGTTTCCGAGGGAACGTTGCGAGAGGAATTCCAATAGCCGTTTAGAGTCGCGTACCTCACGAAAGACAATCACAGTGGCATACAAAGTCGTAAATCTGTTAAGGGCCTAAAAATATAGAAGCTGGACAGAATCTGGTTGGAGACGTGTAGTGGGTCGGACGAGTCGCGTCTTTGAGGCGTTTAGGCCGCAGTGGGAGGAAACTACAGTCAGGGTGGTTCTGTGATGTTTCGGGGTGGACGCACTCATTCAGGTTACCGTGAACGTCAACCACAATTATTTCGACATTCTCGGAGACCAGGTATTGCTCTTTCTTCTACATTCCCGCGACGATTATACTGTGGACACTGCTGTCTCGCAAAAACAGCCGTTCTGAGGGCTCCACCGTACGTGACTTGTTTTGTCGAATGCCTCGGTAAATCACGATATCTTAATTCCATGGAAAATATCTGAGTCTATTTGGAGAAGCAGGTGAAACGTGACAACCAAAATCTACGCAGTTCGGTAGCTCTGTGGTGTCTAACCGTCAATGAGTGGTTTCAGCACGATATTATGAACCTAAAGAAAATTGAGTACTCAGTCCCTCGACGAACTGGGGACGTTATAAAGGCTAGAGTTTGTGTTTCACGGCAGAAGTGCAGTGCCTCCGCCGGCCGGAGTGGCCAAGCGGTTCTAGGCGCTACAGTCTGGAACCGCGCGACCGCTACAGTCACAGGTTCGAATCCCGCCTCGGGCATGGATGTGTGTGATGTCCTAGCTAGGTTTAAGTAGTTCTAAGTTCTAGGGGAGTGATGACCTCAGAAGTTAAGCCCAAAGTGCTCAGAGCCACTTGAACCACTTGCAGTGCCTCACTTATGAAATTTGTTGTTAATAATCCAACCCAGTTCAAAAGTAATAGCAGTGTGCATAGCTATAACACCAGGAGAAAGGATGATCTTCACTATGCAGGGTTAAATCTGACTTTGGCACAGAAAGGGGTAAATTATGCTGTCACAAAAGTCTTTGGTCACCAACTAAACAGCATTAAAAGCCTGACAGATAGCCAGATAACATTTAAAAATAAATTAAAAGAATAAAAGAATTTCTAGATGACAACTCCTTCTACTCATTGGCTGAATTTTTAGATATAAATTAAGGGGAAAAAAAACAACAACAACAACTTAAACATTAGTGTCATGCAATATTTTGTGTAATGTAATATCTTGTACAGACATCTTTTATTAACCTGACACGTTCCGCATCATTACGAAGTGTCGTATTCATGATTTATGGAACAAGTATTAATGTAATCTAACCTAATCCGTTGGTGACTGATTTTTTTGTCCAGTGTGGCAGGTAGTCTGGATTGGAGCTGCCTAGAATTTCAGAGCCATCCATCAGAATTTCGTCTAAAGTTGAAACAGCTGATACCAGCGGTTTACTGCGGCGCACATGGTGAAGAACTTTACTTTGGAAAAGAAAAGAAAAATATTGGAAATTGTGAGTTGGCTGGGAGCGATACAGCAGAAATGTGGGCACTTCTGTGACCTGATGCGTAGTCACCATCAGAAGCAAATACACACATTCAGGGGAAGGAAGCACGTAGCTCCAACTCTTTAATCGGCTTCTGTGGACGGCCAGAAACGTGGATGGCCGTAGTGTGTTTGCTCCAGGTCTTTACCGTATGTAATCCCAGTGTTCGGATTCGCTTTAGATTCTTTTGCGAGGTTCGTTATTTTGACCGGGAACAGCGGCCAAATGTAACATGCCGCGTTTTCCACCGCCCACAGTGTTTGCCAATCCTATCCCGTTGTCAGAGGGAGACACAGTGATCCCGTCTCCTCTGGATGAGATGAGGTGGGGAGGGAGGGGAGGATGTTGCAAGGCTGCGTAGGAGCGGGTTGTAGGCGGGGAGGGGGGTGACGAGAGGATGCCGAAGTGGTGGGCCATGGACTGTGGCGCGCTAGTCGGTCCACGAGCCGCCTACATTTCTGAATAATCAACGCTTACGTCAAAATGAACGCTACAAATCCTTTCTCCGCTCGAGGCGGCGTATTACGCACGTACAAAGTCTGCGGGGTTGCAGCGTCGGTGCCGGCAGTCAAATCCGCGGACGGTCGTAATCCGCCGTTGCGCAGCCACCGACGCCCCTGCCCGGTGCTGCACGGTATTAAAAGTCCACCTGCTGAGGCGCGCGTATTACTTATTCATTTTTGCGAGAATTTATCCTCTCCGCGCGCCGGCCACTTACGGCTTTACCGCGCGCGTCGGATCGGCTTGTACAGTGCCAACGAAAAGCCATGCCGCCGTGACACGTGGGGGACTCCCATACCTGCAGGGGTAACGGGTTGGCGTGCTTTTATTTTACCTACAGTTCTTGCTCTGGCTAGCCAGACGTAGAAGAGAGTTGCCTATGTTGTATCCTAATTTGTACTAATTCCATAAAATTCGTAAATCTTGCACTATCTGACATTTACTGAGATCAGTATGAACTTTGTGCTTCTTGGAGTCATGTTGCCAACTATGAGTTCTGCGTGTTGAGGAACAGATCGCCTGAAGACAACGTCGATTTTTCTTTTGTAGCTTTCTAACTTTCTGTATATGCGACGAAGATCATGAGTGTTATAAGGTAAATGATAACATTATGCTTTATTTATGGGAAAATATACACTAATGGCCATTAAAATTGCTACACCACGAAGATGACGTGCTACAGACGTGAAATTTAACCAACAGAAAGAAGATGCTGTGATATCCAAATTATTAGCTTCTCAAAGTAATCACACAAGGTTGGTGCCGGTGGCGACACCTACAACGTGCTGACATGAGGAAAGTTTCCAACTAATTTCTCATACACGAACAGCTGTTGACCGGCGTTGCCTGGTGAAACGTTGTTTTTGATGCCTCGTGTAAGGAGAAGAAATGGGTACCATCAGTTTCCGACTTTGAGAAAGGTCGGATTGTAGCCTATAGCGATTGCGGTTTATCGTATCGTGACAAAGCTGCTCGCGTTGGTCGAGATCCAACGACTGTTAGCAGAATATGGAATCGGTCGGTTCAGGAGGGTAATACGGAACGCCGTGCTGGATCCCAACGGCATCGTATCACTAGCAGTCGAGATGACAGGCATCTTATCCGCCTGGCTGTAACGGATCGCGCAGCCACCTCTCGATCCCTGGGTCAACAAATGGGGACGTTTCCAAGACAACAGTTCGATGAGGTTTGCAGCAGCATGGACTATGAGCTCGAAGACCACGGCTGCAGTTACCCTTGACGCTGCATCACAGACAGGAGCGCCTACGATGGTGTACTCAACGACAAACCTGGCTGCACGATTGGCAAAACGTCTTTTTTCGGATGAATCCAGGTTCTGTTTACAACATCATGATGGTCGCATCCGTGTTTGGCGACATCGCGGTAAACGGACATTGGAAGCGTGTATTCGTCATCGCCATACTGGCGTATCACCTGGTGTTATGGTATGGGGTGCCATTGGTTACACGTCTCGGTCACCACTTGCTCGCATTGACGGCACTTTGAACAGCGGACGCTACATTTCAGTTGTGTTACGACCCGTGGCTCTACCCTTCATTCGATACCTGCGAAACCCCACATTTCAGCAGGATAATGCACGACTGCATGTTGCAGGTCGTGTACGGGCCTTTCCGGATACATGGCCAGCACATTCTCCAGATTCTCACCAATTGAAAACGTTTGGTCAATGGTGGGAGAGCAACTGGTTCGTCACAATACGCCAGTCACTACTCTTGATGAACTGTGGTATCGTGTTGAAGCTGCATGGGCAGCTGTACATGTACACGCCATTCAAGCTCTGTTTGACTCAATGCCCAGGCGTATCGAGGCCGTTATTATGGCCAGAGGTGGTTGTTCTGGGTACTGATTTCTCAGGATCTATGCACCCAAATTGCGTGAAAATGTAATCACATGTCAGTTCTAGTATAATATATTTGTCCAATGAATACCCGTTTATCATCTGCATTTCTTCTTGGTGTAGCAATTTTAATGGCCAGGAGTGCACATTCTAATAAAGGGAAAATAATCCTGATGCACAAGAAAGATAGTATTAAAGATATAAAGAACTACTGCCTATTAGCCTCCTGTCCATACTGCACAATGTTTTTACTAGGAGTATGACTACCGGACTGAGCACTATAGTTGACCTGGCCCACCCTACGGCGCGAGCTAGGTTTCCTCGCATAGTACAATTGATCGTATCAGTTATTGCAACAAATGAACTCTAGTTACCTCTTTGACTTGCATTATTAGATTTTAAAAGGCATTCAATTCGATCAGTCACCCAGCTGTGTTTGAGGCTGCAACAGAGCAAGAGATAGAACAGCCCTATGTTAAAGTTTTATACAACATGTACAAAACCTCCACAGTGTTTGTGAATATAGATGAAGTAACAAGATGACTCTATATCCCCAAAACTATTTTCAGCAGTCCTAGAGAATGCAATGTCTAAATCTGAGGTCATCAGTCCCCTAGACTTATAACTACTTAAACCTAACTAACCTAAGGACATCACACACATCCATGCCCGAGGCAGGATTCGAACCTGCGACCGTAGCAGCACCGCGGTTCCGGTCTGAAGCGCCTAGAACCGCTCGGCCACATGCATTAAATGAATGTGCACGTGTATTATAAGAGTAAGTAAACAATTAAGATGGTTGCTGAAACTCGAAACAAAACTGAAAACGATGATATCAACTATAGAGAAGACATTACAGAAAATCGCTCTTGAAACAGGGAAATGGTAGAGCGAGTTGTGTGGTGAAGATCGAATGGAAGAAACAGTGCGGTGTATGAATGAAAAGTGTAGATTCATGCCACGTCTGCAGGAGTGGGGAAAGGAGAAAGGTATATTGGAGTGCCTGCTAATAGTGATGTAAGGACTAAAATATGGAGTATTTCCTTAAACATTCTCTAGTCCATGCCCTACAACTCAAGAATATAGTTTATAAGGGTGGTACAATTTATGCATCCTCTGGTACAAATTAGGAAACCAGATTCGTAATTTGTACCACTTCCAGACTTCCAGAAAATTAAGTGTATTGTCTTTATTTTCCACAGTACTTCCTTTCTTCAAATCAGATATCAAGAGCAACCGCCTGTCATTGACGATGGCGTTGTTTAAATAATTTTGTAACTGTTTTGTATATAATAAATGAAATCTTTCAAAATTGGTACAATTTAGGCAACTCTCCCCTTGTACCCTATTGAGGGCGTGGATTACCCTTAGCCAGTGGCATTTGTTCGACTGACTTGTTAAACAATAAAGATTTCATTCCGTTTGCAGGACACACTGCCGCCCGCATCTCGTGGTCGTGCGGTAGTGTTCTCGCTTCCCACGCCCGGGTTCCCGGGTTCGATTCCCGGCGGGGTCAGGGATTTTCTCTGCCTCGTGATGGTTGGGTGTTGTGTGCTGTCCTTAGGTTAGTTAGGTTTAAGTAGTTCTAAGTTCTAGGGGACTGATGACCATAGATGTTAAGTCCCATAGTGCTCAGAGCCATTTGAACCATTTTTGACACACTGCCAAACGGATCAACAAGCAGGTGTCATAAGTCTCTCGCAAGGAACTTGCAAATACTCTCATGTATTAATGGTGGATAGCTAAGAAAGGCCATCCCAATGCATCCAGAGCGAGGACATGTATTGATTACGGTTTTCGGTATGTTACAGCGAACAAAGTGATTAATTTTCTGATGTAAGCAAGCAATTCTTAACCGGAAATTTTTTTTTATAGCCGCTACTGCATTAATTAATATTTATTATTGACCAGTTACGACGGTTGAAACTGTCATCTTCAAATCTTCAAAAATCTTATAGTGTTCCATTATGTGTTTATCATTCATGCCATGTTGTCATCATGGTGGAGAATATAAAGCACGTTATACACACGTTTATCAAAAATAGAACTATATTGAGATAAAAGCACCTTGTGCAGATAGACATGTTCATGTACATAGCACTCCATTGATGCTTGTTAGTTCTTACAATGCTGTAGAGTTCTACATGTGTGATCACACACATTTGCACAAGGTGCTTTTTATCTGTGTGTGGTTTTACGTTTGACAAATCTTTGTATAGTTTGCTGTATATTGTCCACCATAATGACGACATGGCATGCATGATAACCTTATAAAGGAGCACAATTTATAATCAAAATTTTTGATGATTAGAAGATGACAGTTTCAACTGTCGAAACCGGTTGTCAATAATAAACATTAGTTAATGCTATCTTCGCTGTAAAAGTTTTTTCCAAGCTAAATATAGATCGATCCTTCCATTTTCTCAATATGAGAAACTTCAGTTCCATTGGTAACCGTTTTCATCGTTGCATTATGACACCTTTTATATGGCACATCTAAATTTTTAGATCTAAAAATGATTTTATTACAGCTGAAACCAGTCGCGTACGGATATAAAGGTAGTTCTGTCGGGAAATGTACGCGTTTTTAACTATAAAAACACTTTCCCATTCATCACAACCAGTCAACAGGGCGTATACATACAGCAGGCGGATAGGGTGGTGAGCCAAATCATTACGGCCTCACCCACCGTGATACTGACTGCCGTTGCGGGCACACGAGGCGAAAAGTAAGTAATGTAAGAGGAACAAGGGCGATTGGGGAATCGTTACAGAGACGGTACGGGCCGCAAATGGGAGAAGCCACTTACATAAGTGACTTTGACACAGAATAGTTTCTTATGGTCCCATGCCTGGTTCGAGCGTCTCGGAAACGGCGAAGCTGGTCGGATGTTCTCGTGCTACTGTCGTGAGGATCAACGGAAACTGTTTCCAGGACGCTGAAACCACAAGTAGGCGACAAGGTACTGGACCTCTATTCCTCATCACAGAAAATGGAGATCAGAGGCGTGTCCGCTCTGCGGCAGATGTGAATACAGAGTACAATGCTGGTTCAGGCAAGAGTGTTGCGGGGCACACCGTTAAGCGCTATTATTGAAAATGGGGTTCCACAGCAGGCAGCCCCTGCGAGTTCCGATGCTGACCCATCATCATGGCCAATTACAATTGTGGTCAGCACAAGATCACCGAGATTGGATAGTGGGTCAATGGAAATATGTCGCCTGGTCAGATGAATCACATTTTGCTACATCAGTTCGATGGTCGTTTCCGGATACCCCGTATCAACGGGAACGGCTGCTCGAAACTTGTTGCACCCTACAGACGCTGGCCTGTGGGGGGCAGTCTTACGCTATGGGGAGCATTTGTCTGGGCTTCCATTGGACCTGCGTTAGTAATGGAAGAGACTATGACAAGTGTGTTCTATGTGAATTTTAATGCGTAGCACCTGCAACCCTCTATGATGTCTTCCTGACAGCGATGGCTTAACTGTCCCTGTCACAAGGCCAGAGTCGTGCTACAGTGGTTTGATGTGCGTAACAGGAAACGTACGTTATCTTGGCCACCAAATCCTCCTGATCTGAATGCGATGGACCAAAACTGGGACGCTATCGGTGGCCAGATCCATGCCCACAAACTACCGGACGTAATTTGTGGGAATTGCGTGACCTGAACCTAGACGTCTAGTGCCACATACCTCCACAAACCTACCAGCGACTTGTCAAATCCATGGCACGCAGAATCGCTACTATATCGCGTTTCAGAACTATGTTACAGGTGGTCATAACGTTTTAGCTCACCAACACCTTAAAATCTTCATATATCTGATACAGCACTCTTCACCCGACTTAATCTGAGTCATGTCACCGTTCCTAAATACTTTTAGTGAGACCCAATTCCTCTCATCAGCTAATGGAGAGATTTTGCATGTGATAGAAATGAGTTTTAGTCTCCCGTTTGTTTTCATTCCACACTCATCTATCACAACAAAAACACAAAAGTACACTACATAAACGCTTTTCACACATACACGATTTGAATATCTTACGCGATACTTCATAACAGATCAGAGGACGTCAATACGCTGTACTTCCAGGTCTTTCCAATCATCCTTCGATATGCCGTTTACATCAAACTTTTTATGAACAGCGTTGTACAGTATGGTTACACAGCGGCTCATTTGTGAATATTGCTTTTTGTGCATGTGAAGAGCAGAGAAATGTCATCAGCCTTAAGCTCGGGGTATCTGAGAGACATTTCTTCATTTTAGATTAATGAACAGTTGTTCCATAGTAAAGTGATCTGGGTCCGATGGTGAACACAGCAACTGTTGGTGGATGAATACTGGTCGTGACCAGTATTGTGGGACACATCAGAAATAACGTGAAATGACCGCATTTCTGCATGACAGGGAGGAATGGACTCGTTTGTTCACACTTTCATAGCCCATTATCCTGAACCAAAGATTAAATACTATTTAAATGTCATGTTAATAGCGTTTTTGATGAATGTGATAACTATATGGTAGTTTTCTAAGGGATGTATTGAACACATAGTAACAGCATTTCCCGGTTTTAAAAGTAGTTTTATTATGTCGATGAATAACGTTTCTATTTTCTGGTGCTTTTCGCTTGTTTTCTAGACAACTCCTTTCAAACAAAAATCTCATACGTGCTAAGACAATGTGTTCCTAGATTTCCTGCGTATACGAAAAATAACTGACGATTTTTTGCCCATAATAACTGTCGACAGTGGCACGTATTTTCAAAACATGTCAATTAAGTTTAAAATAATATGTCGTTTTTTAAATATTTGCTTTGTGTTGTGACATTGTGACAACACAAACAGGAATACACACAGAAACTCACGCGGGCGACAGGAAGTGTTCACTTCCGCAGTATCCGCTGGCCGGAGGACGGCCGGTCGAATGGATGGCGTAAATGTTTTGATTAAACGCCACTTTGCGGACTTGCATGCCGATGCTGGTCATTCTTTATTCATGCAGCTACTCTGGCAAAACCGCGAGGCTGAACGGGGACCGATCCAGAGAAATCTGCGGTCGCCAAGAATCGAATCCAGGACATTACTGCCAATATCCAGTAACGTTAACACCTAAACCACAAAAGCCACTGTGTGGCCAGACCAGATACAGTGACAACACTTAGAATCAGTATCTGCCAGCTTGTGATAAAGGGTAGTTGACTGGCTAATTTGTTTAGGCATCAGTTTGACACGGTGATTATTTTGAATCATGACGACGTGATTTTTAAAATACTCTAGTGAATAAAATAAATATATATACATATATGTTTATTGTTCTATCGACTGAATTCGGGTTAAGCCAACTTCTCATTTCATTACTCCTAAGAGTTACAAATCACCTAAGTAAAAGTCACCTGAATGATCGAAAACCGATCATGAGAAAAATAATTATATGCAGTATAGATAAAAAACTGTTTTCCTTCAGTGAATAATTACGACTGCTGAGCAGTCACTTTTCATTTCCTTTCCAAAGGGATGCGCTGTATAGTATTTGCACTGTCTGGTACACCCAGGCCACAACCTTTTCCAATCCGGCCGCGGAAGGAATTCTTGGAAGTTAGAGCGAGGGACTGCATAATTTTCCAAAGAAAGCTTTTAAGCCAGCTATTGTGAAACGTCGTAAGTAAAGAAGCACTATTCACGACGAGTAAATAATTGTAAAAATTTGAAGATAGGGTGAAAACGAAATGAATGTATTCTAAAAAAAAGTCCTCGTTTTGTTGACGTGGCTTGACGCGAAAAGGCTGGCATTCATATCTGTACATTGCCCCATAAACATTTACGTCACAGATGTTATAATTTTGACTTAACGCCCTTAGAGCGTTGCTGACGCGTCACATGACGAGGTGGAAATACGTGAATCGGGGCCGCGAGTGACGAAAGATAGCCCGTGCTTGATCCACGACAAGAACTGAAGTAAAGGCAGAATCAAATACGGAGTTGCTATATCGTTCCGTGCACTATGAACAATAAATTGGAAAAACATTAATTTAATGGATGGTAAGTCCTTCGCAAATAAATATCATCAATTATGGTCAGTAATAAGAAGATGAGTGCTCTACAACAATGCGGAGTACAAATACATCATCCTGTTGAAGGACATTTGCTACTTTGAACGAAACGGTCGCCTATTCAGAAACAGTGCTATTGAAGACGACAATTGCCGTGGAATCCTATGAAAACAGTAATGCAAAACACGATGTTTGCACTGCAGTTTCCTTTGGCTTCCATTTCACTTACCACATATCCCCGATCATCATTCGTTAAAGCATCTAAATAGCATAATTTTTAACTACGCATTTATCACTAGCGAATCTGAGGAGCTACTTCGTTCCAAATATCAAAGGTGTGTCTGTTTTGAATAATTACTACATTAAAAGAATTCCCCAGCCACACTGCCGGAAAAAATTAGTACACCTGGAAAGGTATCTATTTGGATCCGATGGCGGCAAATGTCACCTGCGGGATAGTAGATGTACTGAAAATGTTTCCCACGTCGTCCGCAAAGAGATGGTGCAGTGACAAAGCTACCAGGGCGTGGGCTGTCTCTACCCTCTAACAGCTAATAGTCAAAGCCAAAGGGCTCAGTGTGGTGGACACGTGTGAAGGAAGCGGACAACCATGCCACGGAAATGCGCTCGTGCTTCCTACAGCCAGCTGAGCGCGCTTGAAAGGGGTTCAAGCTGTGGCCTCCCGAGTGAAAACAGATTCTGCCTACACCCAAGTGATGGTTGTTTGAGCCTTCGACGTAGACCTGTTTAGCGCTGTCTCGTAGAGTGCATTCATCCGAAACTGTCCCAACTCTATGCCTTGTCGTCTGGGGTGCGATAAGCTATAACTCTCGTTCACCTTTAGTGTTTCTGGAGGGGTCACTAACTAGCGCTCGGTGCTTCCAGAATGTTATTAGAGCCATTCTTTTGCATTCATTGCAACAGGAGGTCGATGTGTTTGTTCCAACAGACTAATGCCCGCCCACACACTGCCCTTGGAACTGAAAGTGTTCTGCAAAAAGTGCAGCAACTTCTCTTGCGAGCACGTAACCTGGACTTCTCTCCAGTCGAGCACGTGTGTGATATGAAGGGGGCGAGAAGTGACTCGTGCGATTCGTCACCCAACAACTGTTATAGAACTACGTGAATAGGTCGATCAGGCGTGGCATAGCATATACCAGAAAAGTATACTCCATCTGCACCCACAACCCAGTATCTTGTTCTCGACGGCTAGTGTCATCATAGACAAGGGATCGTCAGGAGTGCCTCAGGGAAGTGTGATAGAACCGCTATTATTCTCTAAATACATAAATGATTTGGCGGACAGGATGACCAGCAATCTGCCGTTATTTGCTGATGATTCTGTGGTATACATACGATGTCGAAGCTGAGTGACTGTTGTAGGATAAATGATCACTTAGGTAAAATTTCTCGTTGGCATGGCGAGGGGCAATTAGCTCTAAATGCAGGAAAATGGAAGTTAATACGGATGAGTAGGAATAACAAACCCGTAAAGTTCCGATACAGCATTAGTAGTGTCCTGCTTGACACAGCCCTCTCGTTCAAATATCTGCACGTAACATTGGAAAGCAATACGAAATGCAACGAGGATGTGAGTACTGCGGTATGAAAATCAAATGGTGGACTTCGGCTTATAGCGAGGGTTCTAGGAAAATGTGGTTGATATGCAAGGGAGACAGCATTGTTTGGGATCCGTACCAGGCCGAATTGAAGGAAGACATCGAAGCAATTCAAAGGCATTTCGCTAGATTTGTTACTGGTAAGTTCGAGCCGGCCGGAGTGGCCGACCGGTTCTAGGCGCTTCAGTCAGGAAGCGGGCGACCGCTACGGTCGCAGGTTCGAATCCTGCCTCGGGCATGGATGTGTGTGGTGTCCTTAGGTTAGTTAGGCTTAAGTAGTTCTAAGTTCTAGGAGACTGATGACCTCAGATGTTAAGTCCCATTGTGCTCAAAGCCATTTCAACCATTTGGTAAGTTCGAACAATACGCAGGTGTTACCGGTACGCTTCCTGAACTCAAATGGGAATCCCTACTGGGAAGGAGACGTTATTTTCGAGGAACACTGTTGAGAAAAATTAGGGGATCGTCATTTTAAGGTCACGGCAAAACGATTCTGTTGCCTCTAACATATATTGCGCATAAGGCCCACGAAGATAAAATACGAGATATCAGGACTCATATGGAGGAATACGGACAGTTGTTTTTCCCTTGTTCTGCCTGTGAGTGGTACAGGACTGGAAATGCCTATTGGTGGTACGCCCCGCGCCGAAATGTGGACTACGAGGAATCGATATTGATGTTGATGTAGATGTACGACTGACTGAATGCCAGAGTCAGCGCCTGCATTGCTGTGCGTTTAGGCTACACCACGTACTTAGTAGGCCTGTTACCTCAGAACCGCTTCTGCTGTTGATCTGTAAGGTAATCATTTCATGTACACCATATGCACTGTTGAAACAATAAATAATGAATGAACTGGAAATCTCGGAAAGGGTATCCTAATTCTTTTCTGGCAGTGTATATATTGCGACAATGTGATTTCACCCATAGTGACCACTCAGTATGAGATAACGGTGTAAAATATGATCCCATCCGTAACGTTTCGTCTCGGACTGGAGAAGACATCTTCAGAGACTATCAAGACGTAGTTACTTAACGGTTAATTTTAAACAAGCTCATCAAGCCAAAGTGTTTATACGTCACACGCGCCGTTCGGGTCCTGACGTCTTTCGACCGATGCCAAATATGTGGTGACTCGCTAGCCTGTATTAAGCTCTCAACTTGTCTATGATATGGTCACGAGCCCAGGAGAAGCGCTGCAGGCTACGTCGTGCTGTTATCAAAGGCACTCATGTCGGTCGTCAGCTGCAATAGCCAAGTAGCGCAAAATTTCGCCGCACTGTCATACGGTCGCAGGTTCGAATCCTGCCTCGGGCATGGATGTGTGTGATGTTCTTAGGTTATTTAGGTTTAAGTAGTTCTAAGTTCTAGGAGACTGATGACCTCAGATGTTAAGTCCCGTTGTGCGTCCCAAATCGATATCTGCGGTTATTTCACTCTACGTAAACGCTCGATCGTTAAGTGAAGGCTATCGGCCACTGCGTTGTCCGTGGTACGAGGTAATGCCTGAAATTTGGTATTTTCAGCACGGCCTTGATCCTGTGGATCTCGGAATACTGATTTCCCTAGCGCTTTCCGAAATGGAATGTCCCATGCTTCTAGCTCTATCTACGATTCCGCGTTAACGGTCTGTTAATTCCCATGGTGTGGCAATAATCACATCGGAAACACTTTTGCATGAATTAGCTGAGTACAAACGACATTTCCGTTAGTGCACAGTTCTTTTATACCTCGTGTACGCGATAGTATCGTCATCTGTGCATGTGCTTATCGCTTCCCCATAACTTTTTCACCTCACTGGTATGTGTAAACACTGCTGGCCTAGAAATTTATTACAAGAAACACTGACGCGCAACAGTGTTCGGCAATTTTGTCGAACGTATGGCCGGTATGTGAGGCCATATTGTCGGCAATGAGCAATTTCAATGTCCCACGTGGACGCACCGTTAGACCGCGGCCAAATGCTCGTAAAACGGAAATCACCGAACTTCTTGTAGCGGTGTACCGTAGGTTTCTAGAAGAGCGTAGCGTTCCAAAGGATTGGAAAAGGGCACAGGTCATCCCCGTTTTCAAGAAGGGACGTCGAACAGATGTGCAGAACTATAGACCTATGTCTCTAACGTCGATCAGTTGTAGAATTTTGGAACACATATTATGTTCGAGTATAATGACTTTTCTGGATACTAGAAATCTACTCCGTAGGAATCAGCATGGGTTTAGAAAAAGACGATCGTGTGAAACCCAGCTCGCGGTATTCGTCCACGAGACTCAGAGGGCCATAGACACGGTAGATGCCGTGTTTCGTGACTTCCGCAAGGCGTTAGATACAGTTCCCCACAGTCGTTTAACGAATAAAGTAAGAGCATATGGACTAGCAGACCAATTGTGTGATTGGATTGAAGAGTTCCTAGATAACAGAACGCAGCATGTCATTCTCAATGGAGAGAAGTCTTCCGAAGTAAGAGTGATTTCAGGTGTGCCGCAGGGAAGTGTCGTAGGACCGTTGCTATTCACAATATACATAAATGACCTTGTGGATGACATCGGAAGTTCACTGAGGCTTTTTCGGATGATGCTGTAGTATATCGAGAGGTTGTAACAATGGAAAATTGTACTGAAATGCAGGAGGATCTGCAGCGAATTGACGCATGGTGCAGTGAATGGCAATTGAATCTCAATGTAGGCAAGTGTAATGTGCTGCGAATACATAGAAAGAAATATCCCATATCATTTAGCTACAATATACCAGGTCAGCAACTGGAAGCAGTTAATTCCATAAATTTTCTGGGAGTACCCATAAGGAGTGATTTAAAATGGAATGATCATATAAAGTTGATCGTCTGTAAATCAGATGCCACACTGAGGTTCATTGGAAGAATACTAAGGAAATGCAATCCGAAAACAAAGGAAGTAGGTTACAGTACGCTCGTTGCGCACTGCTTGAATATTGCAGTGTGAGATCCGTACCAGATAGGGTTGATAGAAGAGATAGAGAAGATCCAACGGAGAGCAGCGCGCTTCGTTACAGGATCATTTAGTAATCGCGAAAGCGTTACGGAGATGATAGATAAACTCCAGTGGAAGACTCTGCGGGAGAGACGCTCAATTGCACGGACGGGCTTTTGTTGAAGTTTCGAGAACATACCTTCACCGAGGAGTCAAGCAGTATATTGCTCCCTCTTACGTATATCTCGCGAAGAGACCATGAGGATAAAATCAGAGAGATCAGAGCCCACACAGAGGAATACCGACAATCTTTCTTTCCACGAACAAAATGAGACAGGAATAGAAAGGAGAACCGATAGAGGTACTCAAGGTACCCTCCGCCACACACCCTCAGGTGGCTTGCGGAGTATGGATGTAGATGTAGATGTAGACACTGGCTGTCAAGTCCTGCATTCTACTGTGGTATCAGCCAACTGCCAAATACCACGTTTTAAGGTGTGCTTCGTTCTTCCGTGAACTCCCTCAGTGTTCTTCGTGTACACTTACGAGGACGGGTTTCAGTGCAAGCCATTCTCTCTCTCTCTCTTTCTCTCTCCCTCTCTCTGACTCCCTCTCTTTCTCTCTTCTTCTACCGCTGTTGCAGCTCTGAGAACCGTGCCCGAGGTATTCCGGCAAGTGCGCGTCGCGACCGGACGGCATGCGCCTCCCCGCTGCACGATATTATTCGGCCCGGCCGGCTGGCAGGGTAAGGGCTGCGGGCTATGCGCCCTAGGCCAAGCTAAGGGCGGCCGGAGCCTCTCGTCCTTGATTGCTGCCCTAAGCTTCTTTGCTGGGCTCGCCTCGCCGTCATCGTGGCTCTTCTGGTAAGACCTTAATGGGCGCGTGGGACCGCCCGCTCTGAGCCATGCGGAGCGCACGGGGACCCTCCCTGTTGCTGCTGGCAGTGAACTGGCTGTGTGGCTGTCTGCTGTCTCCTAAGCTCGCTCCCTCTTCTATAGCGGATGCTTTGCTTTGCCCAGCCCAGTTCCATTTCTCTCATAATTACCACAATGGTTTGGTGGCGCCTTCCATTTCCACATTTCGCGTCTTCATCTTTCCATCTCTTTTCCGGGCAACACATGCATCTACAGGGTGTTGCAAAAAGGTACGGCCAAACTTTCAGGAAACATTCCTCACACACAAATAAATAAAATATGTTATGTGGACATGTGTCCGGAAACGCTTACTTTCCATGTTAGAGCTCATTTTATTACTTCTCTTCAAATCACATTAATCATGGACTGGAAACACACAGCAACAGAACGTACCAGCGTGACTACAAACACTTTGTTACAGGAAATGTTCAGAATGTCCTCCGTTAGCGAGGATACATGCATCCACCTTCCGTCTCATGAAATCCCTGATGCGTTGATGCAGCCCTGGAGAATGGCGTATTGTATCACATCCGTCCACAATACGAGCACGAAGAGTCTGTACATTTGGTACCGGGGTTGCGTAGACAAGAGCTTTCAAATGCCCCCATAAATGAAAGTCTAGAGGGTTGAGGTCAGGAGAACGTGGAGGCCATGGAATTGGTCCGCCTCTACCAATCCATCGGTCACCGAATCTGTTGTTGAGAAGCGTACGAACACTTCGACTTAAATGTGCAGGAGCTCCATTGTGCATGAACCACATGTTGTGTCGTACACGGAAAGGCACATGTTCAAGCAGCACAGGTAGAGTACCCCGTATGAAATCACGATAACGTGCTCCATTGAGCGTAGGTGGAAGAACATGGGGCCCAATCAAGACATCACCAACAATGCCTGCCCAAACGTTCACAGAAAATCTGTGTTGATGACGTGATTGCACAATTGCGTGCGGATTCTCGTCAGCCCACACATGTTGATTGTGAAAATTTACAATTTGATCACGTTGGAATGAAGCCTTGTCCGTAAAGAGAACATTTGCACTGAAATGAGGATTTACACATTGTTGGATGAACCATTCGCAGAAGTGTACCCGTGGAGGCTAATCAGCTGCTGATAGTGCCTGCAGACACTGTACATGGTACGGAAACAACTGGTTCTCCCGTAGCACTCTCCATACAGTGACGTGGTCAATGTTACCTTGTACAGCAGCAACTTCTCTGACGCTGACATTAGTGTTATCGTCAACAGCACGAAGAATTGCCTCGTCCATTGCAGGTGTCCTCGTCGTTCTAGGTCTTCCCCAGTCGCGAGTCATAGGCTGGAATGTTCCGTGCTCCCTAAGACGCCGATCAATTGCTTCGAACGTCTTCCTGTCGGGACACCTTCGTTCTGGAAATCTGTCTCGATACAAACGTACCGCGCCACGGCTATTGCCCCGTGCTAATCCATACATCAAATGGGCATCTGCCAACTCCGCATTTGTAAACACTGCACTGACTGCAAAACCACGTTCGTGATGAACACTAACCTGTTGATGCTACGTACTGATGTGCTTGATGCTAGTGCTGTAGAGCAATGAGTCGCATGTCAACACAAGCACCGAAGTCAACATTACCTTCCTTCAATTGGGCCAACTGGCGGTGAATCGAGGAAGTACAGTACATACTGACGAAACTAAAATGAGCTCTAACATGGAAATTAAGCGTTTCCGGACACATGTCCACATAACATCTTTTCTTTATTTGTGTGTGAGGAATGTTTCCTGAAAGTTTGGCCGTACCTTTTTGTAACACCCTGTATAAAACAGGTGCTGCAATTAGTCTGATACAGCTGTTTCATTATTATGTATTGAGCCAGAGTATATTTCTTGGGGAAACATGGGCCTAAATAGAGAAGCACACACTCACATACACACACACACACACACACACACACTATTGGAACAATACATCACCTTCTTGTTGCAAGAACGCAAAATAACAAAAGAACGGGCTGACAACATTATGTACAGATCGAGTGCTGGTTTGCGTAACCTGCAGAAACACTAAAGGTAAACGAAAATTGTAGCTTACCGCACGCCAGACTATAAGGCCCGAGACTATAATGCCTGTGGTGGGGCCAAAGTGTCTTGGACGAATGTACTCTACGAGACACCGCTTACCAGATCAATGTTGTAAGACCAAACGACCACCACACACGTGCAGACACTGCTGAAGAACACAGAGCACCATACCATGTGATCCTCTGACAACACCAGTCGAGCAGTACTTGAGTGGAAGATGGCCTAGAGATGGCCATACCAGTAGTCCCATTGCTAATAATCGGTTCACAGCAGTTCGTGTTGACAGGTTTGGGTTCACAAGCCCTCTTATCTGTGTTGTGGTGGCTGTACTATCTGCCACTGCTGCTCTTACGATCCTGGCAGGCAGGCGTCTGTGCTGCGTGGACGTCCAGAACCTCGTTGTGAGAATGTTCACGGGAGCATTGATACCAGCATCATTGCGCAACTGACGCAGCATGCTCAACTTGTGAGGCATTTCGCCGAAAGGACCATCTCCGCTCCTAAGGATCTCCACCGCGGAGAGTATGGTAGGCGTCTTCTCTGTGTCATACTGTACCGTGCTTGACTCCGTACACAGCAACTATGGATGTGCGACTACCTGGCAAACACCACCCCGTTAGATAGGTGTCCTGATGTCATCGTTGGTGTGGTTGTCCTTTGTCCTGAATGTCATCTCCCATGCACAACACGACCGTACGGACATCTGTTGACAGTCTGCGTGATTATATTGTGAATCAGGCACAGGATGGGGAAATAGCGGTTTGTTGGTTTAATTTTGGACTCCAGTGTAGCTCATTCGTTACCGAGCCCAGAGAAGTTCGCTCTCACTTCTGCGGAGAAAGCGCTCCCAGAAATTCGTGTGCTGCCTTTCTATAACCACATATTTTGGAACACGTAGCATTATGCACACAGCAGAAAATTTCAATTTGTTTGCGTTCTACTGTCTCAATGGCCTCAAACAGCTGTTTTAATTCGCGAAAATAGGCTGTATTTATATTAAATTTTTTATATCATGGCATGCTGCTAAATTATTGCCATATATTATGTAATATTTTGTAGGTAAGTTGAATATGTCATTTAGAATGAACTTGCTATCAGACCATAATGTTTCTATCCAACGAAAGGAAATATAAATGGAACAGCACTGCACAGATACTGAATAGGTCACTTAGTAAAACGTCATCAGCTGGTGAATGAACGGCTTTAATATTACGGCTTTAATATTCAGGTATCAGATACAGCGGACTGTACAGATGAACAGAAGTTATATGTTACATTCGTAACTGCGAGATGCAGATTCAATGCAATATTATGTTTATTTTGTTATTCGGAAACGAGGAAGCCATATACTCAAAATTTAAGGAACAGCAGGGAAATTTGGTTGTTGTTCATTCTGTCTTCTATTGTCGTATCACAGACAATTAGTGTGATAAACAGTTCCGTTTTCCACGGTTAAATCTGTATGAAAAATGTGCTGATATGTGTATGTGTTATTAAATGCTTGTGTGGAAGAACACTGATGTCAAAGACTTGCTAGAAATCTACTGCCAAGAAACTGGGTTTAATGTAAGAGCTATTTATTTACGTGTAAACACTTGAAACTATGTTTTTGTCAAAATTAACTTCCCCACGTAGTATTAGCGTTTCATTATTATCAAATGACAGGAATTTGCATTAAAAGTTCCAAAGAATGAGCCTTCCTTTATTTTTAACGTTGTTCGTAATGACACGAGGCTGAGCTTCATTTGTTTGCAGAATGTAGGATATCGAATAGAAAGCGTAGAGTAAGAGACAAAGAGATACTAATGTTGTTCAGATTCCACAGATTCTCTAACACAGATTCACAATACGGGGTCGGCGTGATTGCCATTTTCAGTGAAATTGTTCTGTTTGTCACTGAATATGTGTTTGCTCGTATGACATCCGCGCCTATTGAAGTTTCGCGATAAAGAAATAATATTTCTTTTTAACATCTCTAAAACATGCTGTTCGTCAACTGTTACAGGAATGTGATGGGGACAGGCCGAGATTGGCAGATATTTTCCAGATAAAATTCATGCATTCCATACCGCTTCAGAATTGTGGTATGTCAAAGTACGGTGTAATGTAGTCGAGCGAAAGTTTCAGTCGTATTGACACACTCAGGCGATTCACATCAACAGCCGTATATCTGAAGTTACGGACGGAAACAGCGAAAACAGAATCACGCATCTCTCAACCAAAACACTTCACTGCAGTTACAAACATCGACTAAGATTCAAATTTTGTTATATAAGAGGGAAGGAAGGAAGATAAGGGTTAAACGTCCCGTCGATATCGAGGTCATTAGAGACGGAACACAAACTCCCACATTTTCGAGAATGTAGAAGGAATTCCAATCCCAAAGAAAGCAGGTGTTGACAGATGTGAAAATTATCGAACTATCAGTTTAATAAGTCACAGCTACAAAATACTAACACGAATTCTTTACAGACGAATGGAAAAGCTAGTAGAAGCAAACCTCGGGGAAGATCAGTTTGGATTCCGTAGAAACACTGGAATACGTGAGGTAATACTGACCTTACGACTTATCTTAGAAGAAAGATTAAGGAAAGGCAAACCTACGTTTCTAGCATTTGTAGACTTAGAGAAAGATTTTGACAATGTTGACTGGAATACTCTCTTTCAAATTCTAAAGGTGGCAGGGGTAAAATAGAGTGAGCGAAATGCTGTTTACACTTTGTACAGAAACCAGATTGCAGTTATAAGAGTCGAGGGACATGAAAGGGAAGCAGTGGTTGGGAAGGGAGTGAGACAGGGTTGTAGCCTCTCCCCGATGTTGTTCAATCTGTATATTGAGCAAGCAGTAAAGGAAACAAAAGAAAAATTCGGAGTAGGTATTAAAATCCATGGAGAAGAAACAAAAACTTTGAAGTTCGCCGATGACATTGTAATTCTGTCAGAGACAGCAAAGGACTTGGAAGAACAGTTGAATGGAATGGACAGTGTCTTGAAAGGAGAATATAAGATGAACATCAACAAAAGCAAAACGAGGGTAATGGAATGTAGTCGAATTAAGTCGGGTGATGCTGAGGGAATTAGATTAGGAAATGAGACACTTACAGTAGTAAAGGAGTTTTGCTATTTGGGGAGCAAAATAACTGATTATGGTCGAAGTAGAGAGGATATAAAATGTACACTGGCAATGGCAAGGAAAGCGTTTCTGAAGAAGAGAAATTTGTTAACATCGAGTATAGATTTAAGTGTCAGGAAGCCATTTCTGAAAGTATTTGTATGGAGTGTGCCATGTATGGAAGTGAAACATGGACGATAAATAGTTTGGACAAGAAGAGAATAGAAGCTTTCGAAATGTGGTGCTACAGAAGAATGCTGAAGATTAGATGGGTAGATCACATAACTAATGAGGAAGTATTGAATAGGATTGGGGAGAAGAGAAGTTTGTGGCACAACTTGTCCAGAAGAAGGGATAGGTTGGTAGGACATGTTCTGAGGCATCAAGGGATCACCAATTTAGTACTGAAGGGCAGCTTGGAGGGTAAAAATTGTAGAGGGAGACCAAGAGATGAATACACTAAGCAGATTCAGAAGGATGTAGGTTGCAGTAGGTACTGGGAGATGAAGAAGCTTGCACAGGATAGAGTAGCATGGAGAGCTGCATCAAACCAGTCTCAGGACTGAAGACCACAACAACAACAACAGAAGGAAATCGGCCGTGCCTTTTCAAAGGAACCGTACTGGTATCTGCCTGGAACGATTTAGGGAGATCTTGGTACAACTAAATCTGAATGGCGGGACGCGGATTTGAGCCGTCTTCGTCTCGATTGAGTGCCCACCGTCGCCCTCCTGAATGAGAGTCCAATGCGCTAACGATTGCGCCACCTCGCTAGGTTTTGGAATATACACGACTTGACACTACCCTCAGCTGGATACCAACATAACATAATAGGACTCTTAACTGGATAGTAAAATCGTCGTTTCGACTTAATTCTGCTACAGATAGATATGGTCATTTCCTAAGTGAAAACTGTCAAGTATCTCCAAAACTCCACAGTCTATAATGTAACTGTCAAATACTTTATCGCTATCTTTGTTGATTACTCGACATAGTTGTTCCAAATCTATAATCCTCGGCAAGTTTTAAGCACAGTTAATCAATTAGATACACCAATAGATGAAAGAGCAACGCAGTTCTGCATGTGGAGCATGGTGCAAAGGCAAGTTGTTTCATATTTGGTGCGGAGTGCAACTGCGGAGTATTTTGGGACAAAAGGGTTGATTTCGGAAGCTGCGAATTTGAGATCCCTGGTGGACATACGTGATGTGAACCATTTCATATTTCCTCAAAAGCAAAAGTCGCAACAGTGGAAATAAAAACCATGAACAGCCACATAGCGGTAGTGCTATCATTCAAACACTTGATTAAGATTTCCCGTGACTTCACATATCGTCTCAGATTATTGCAGATTGTTTTGCTACAGCTACTGGTGACTACCTACCTCCTGGCATTGTGCGACGGGGTCTTTGTTCCCTGTAATACGACTCTGGCGACTAAGTGTTTTCAACATACAATAGAAACAATGAAACATCAAATAACGTGCTAGTAGATAACGTTTGTGGGTTTAGGCATCCATTGTACTCACTGTATGGCGTCTGGCGCGTTCGCCATCTTGAGGTGCTCGGAGCAGTAGTGTTCTTAAGTGATCGCTGCCTGGACTCCAAACAGATGATAATATTACCCCACTGCAGTGACCGAAAAAAGGAAACTCCGAATTATTTTCATTTTTGGAATATTTGAACTCGTTATTCACTGATACGCTAGTAAGTACAATGTTCGAGTTGTGGAGAAAAGTTTAGTAAACTACAGCCCGACTATCACATAAGATTTATGCTTATTTTAAGCAACTGTTTCTTTACTTTGTTTGACGAGACATTTTAAAAACTAATTTCACTTACGAAACTTTATTATTTTACCAGATCGCATATTCTCGCACACTGCCTTCATTATTCATCCATAACTGCCGAATCCTTTCTAAAGATTTTTACAACTGATGTGCCAAAGCAACCGGTATATGCATGCGTATTCAAATACAGAGATACACTATGAGATCAAAAGTATACGGACACCTGGCTGGAAATGACTTACAAGTTCGTGGCGCCCTCCATCGGTAATGCTGGGATTCAATATGGTGTTGGCGTACCCTTAGCCTTGACGACAGGTTCCACTCTCGCAGACATACGTTCAATCAGGTGCGGGAAGGTTTCTTGGGGAATGGCAACCCATTCTTCACGGAGTGCTGCGCTGAGGAGTGGTATCGATGTCGGTCGGTGAGGCGTGGCACGAAGTCGGCGTTCCAAAACATCCCAAAGGCTTTCTGTAGGATTCAGGTCAGGACTCTGTGCAGACCAGTCCATTACAGGGATGTTATTGTCTTGTAACCACTCCGCCGCAGGCCGCGCATTATGAACAATCGCTCGATCGTGTTGAAAACTGCAGTCGCCATCCCCGAACTGCTCTTCAACAGTGGGAAGCAAGAAGGTGCTTAAAACATCAATGTGCTGTTATAGTGCCAGCAAAACGACAAGGGGTGCAAGCACCCCCCCCCCCACCCCATAAAAAAAAACACGACCACAACATAACACCACCGCCTCCGAATGCTACTGTTGGCACTACACAACCTGGCAGATGAAGTAAACCGAGCATTCGCCATACACACACCCTGCCATCGGATCGCCAAATTGTTTACGTTGATTCGTCACTCCACACAAGGTTTTTCCACTGTTCAATCGTCCAATGTTCACGTTTCCTACACCAAGCGAGGCGTCGTTTGACAGTTACGGGCGTGATGTGTAGCTTATGAGCAGTCGTTCAAGTTTTCTCACCTCCCGCCTAACTGTCATAGCACTTGCAGAGGATTCTGATGCAGATTGGATGGTGTGGATAGATGTCTGCCTATTACACATTACGACCCTCTTCAACTGTGGCAGTCTCAGTCGTGTCCCTTCACGTTTCTACTTCACTATCAAAACAGAAACAATGTACCTAGAGATGTTTAGGAGTGTGGAAATCTCGCGTATGAAACAAATGGCACCCCGTCACCTGACCACATTGGAAGTCGGTGATTTCCGCGGAGTGTCCCATTCTGCTCTCTCACGATGTCTAATGACTACTGAGGTCGCTGATGTGGAGAACCTGGCAGTAAGTAGCAGCAAAATGCAGATAACATGAAGAACGTATGTTTTTGGGGTTGTCCGTACAGTTTTGATCACATGGTGTACATAAATAGGCAGAATACGTAGCTGCGGTCAGCAACGCCTATATAAGACAACAAGTGTCTGACGCAATTGTTAGGTCGGTTACTGCTGCTACAGTTGTAGGTCATCAAACGTAAGTGAGTTTGAACGTGATGTCACAGTCGGTGCACGAGCGATGAGATACAGCATCTCCGAGGTAGAGATGAAGTGGGGATTTTCCCGTATCACCATTCCTCGAGTGTACCGTGAATATCAGGAATCCCGTAAAACATCAAATCACTGACATCACCGCGGCCGGGAAAAGATTCTGCAAGGATTGGGCCTAACGACGACTGAAGAGAATCATTCAAGGTGGCAGAAGTGCAACCCTTCTGCAAATTGATGCAGATTTCAGTTGTGGGACATCGACAAGTGTCAGCGTGCGAACTATTCAACGAAACATCATCGATATGAGCTTTCGGAGCCGAAGGTACACTCGCGTACCCTCGATGACTGCACGACACAAAGCGTTACGCCTCGCCTGGGACCGTCAACTCCGACATTGCACTGTTGGTGACTGGAAACACGTTGCCTGGTCGGATGAGTTTCGTTTCAAATCGTGTCGAGCTTATGGACGTGTACAGCTATGAAGACATGAATCCGTCGACCCTCTTTGTCAGCAGGGGCTGTTCAAGCTGCTGGAGCCTCTGAGACGGTGTGCGGAATGTGCAATTGGAGTGATATGAGACCCCTGATACGTCTATATACGACTATAACAGGTGACACGTACGTAGGCATCCTGTCTTATCACCTGCATCCTTTCATGTCTATTGTGCATTCCGACGGACTCGGGCAATTCCAGCAAGATAATGTGACACCGCACACATCCAGAATTGCTACAGAGTGGCTCCAGGAACACTATACTGAAGTTAAATACTTCCTTTGGCCACCAAACTCCCCAGACATGAACATTATTGAGCATATCTGGGATGCCTCGCAACGTGCTGCTCAGAAGAGATCTCCACCCCCTCGTACTCTTACGGATTCATCGTGTCACTTTCCTCCAGTACTCCTTCTGACATTAGTTTAGTTCATGCCACGTCGTGTTGCGGCACTTCTGCGTGCCCGTGGGGGCTCTACATGATATTAGGCAGATCTACCAGTTTCTTTGGCTCTTCAGTGTAGTTCGCTCCACAAGATGTTTTTACTAAAGACCGCTTTCTTATACATCTCGGTGATGTTTGGTTTAATTTTTGTTTGTGTCTGTCGGAGAGCTATTTGTCTTAAACAAGCAATCCTAACCCTAGATCTACGAACGTCTTTTTTTTGTTCACTTATAGTACTACCACTTCTATTAGTCTTCTATCTGCTAGTGATTGAAAAGGAATTACATGAATAAAATCACGCACTAAACACTGTTACATATCTCATTAAAGACCTATTCGAATTAATTTTGTGCGCTTTAATTCTCTCTTCCCCTTTATAGCAAGTGCCGAAGATTCGACAGGCGAGCGCTATGTTTTCCAACCTGACGGAGTGGCCATGGAACGTTAGTCCTATCTGACCCGCAGATGTCACGATTCTCTTTAAGTTCCTTGTTGTCTCAAGTTACGTACCTGTATTTCCCTTTAAGAGCGTGCACGATTGTCCGTTGTATACAGTGATCCTTCGGGTGATGTTTAGATATTCTGCGGCATGGTACTCATTTATTCATTACTTCTCTCTCACTTGTACAATGATTTTATTCTTTTTCGTTTACAGATGTAGCGTCCCCAGCGCACTGTTTCCCATTTCAAATTCTTATTTTGCTACTGAGAATGTATTAGCTCTCTTTGCCTATTGTGTTAGTAGTTTTTAACGGATTTCCGAGACATGTTTCTTTTCCAAAGACATTTCCATGTTGATTAGTCTCTTGTAGGTGTCCATATAAGGGATTCGCATTTAAAGCTAATTGATGGTTTTATTTAAAACTGCCTTTTTGTAAGGTTGGCCGTAATTTCTCACTGGTCAATGACGACTCGTATCCGTACTTGTAGCGTTCTCCGTGGCATTCTTGCACTATGGACGTTTGTGGACTAGTATAGGAAACAAACATCTGCCATTTACATTTACCATGGAATCGCAGAGCAACAGCGATTGTCAGTCTGTGGACAAAAATTCTTTCGCAGTCTCCATCTGAAGTTACCGTAGGATGAAAATCGGTATAAATTGTAACTGAATGAAGCTTCTGTATCAAAATTTAGCTGAGAGTCTGCGAAAATGACGCAATTTTGTATGTTCACAGACTTCTCTACAGCACGTAATCGACTTAATTTCACAGTTGGGGAGCTCTTTCCTTGCGGGCATGTTTCGCTGGGTGGTTCGCATTTCCGTCGCCTGACGAGCGCACGGGTATCAAATTTCACCCTCCATCTCCCCTTACGGTCGGGGAGCGCAAAACACCACTCTGTGTTACTTACACGCCCACTTCTACCGGACTGGGGAGGGACTCATGTAAGGCACAACATACACAGTGCTCAGTGATAAATATCGTAACATATTCCACACTGCTGCAGCAAATCACTGCGTTCACTGGAAATGGAATCTATTTTTCTTTTTGGCAAGGATTTCACGGAATTCTTTTCTTTAATTCCAGTCTATGATCATAAACCTTGTCGTAGAACTATCGATTTCGGTCCACGGTGACCACCTTGAAATCCTTTTAAAACTTATCATAATACAATAAAGTAAAATTGACGCTTTCGAGAGGTACAAACAAAAGTCAAGCACCGTTTTTGTTCATGTTTTCACGATGTCACTTTGGTTTATTACAATATGAAGTTTTTTAAACAGGTTTGAAGACTGTCACCATAGACCTCAGTGGTGACTTAATATTTCCTTCGATCTCCAAATACTTCTGCTCGTATCCTGTACTACATACATATAAGACGCTGTTTAACGTTACTTCATCGATTTACTTCAAAATATTTATACAACACTTTTAAAAATTTAAACAGCCATAGGCTAATTTTTTTTAACAACAGTGTACTGGTTTTCTGTAAAAAACGGACTGCAAGAAGAAAAATTCTGTGCTGTGCCGTGGGAGTTCGCAGTTCCGTATTCTTTCTCATAGTTTTAATTGCGATAGCAGGGCATTTAAACCACTAGAAAAATTGCTTCTTCCATATAAATATATATAGGGGTCGAAGAGATATAGTCATAAGCAACATTCAACTAACTTTGAGATACAGCGACTTTAAAGTTTCATGGAAGTGTAAAAATGTTGAAGACAAAATAGACATTTCCTTCTTGCTTTTAATTATACTTTAATATATTGCAAACCTTCTGTAATGTACATGACCCTCTTTCTGTTATGTAAAATTAATTTGAGACTCGTTTTAATTATGATGTGGTCGAAAATGGCTTGACTGTGTCTCCCTGAAAATAATTCAGAACACAAAATACGTTTTAAAGGTTTTATTTTGAAAATTATATAACAACTAATAATTTTTAACAATTTTTCCACTTTCACATACACACATACGTAGCAGATACATCACTGTAATACTTTATTTGACACTGTAAATGTGAAATCAAGGAAGTTCTTCTACGTCATCATCGTTCACATTATTTCCAGCACATGACCGGAAAAAGCTTTGAAATGCTGCGGGTATGTATGCCATAAGAGACAGTGCGTGATCAATCCTTTTCTGATTAATTTGAAGTGGCTTTCTATATTTTATTGGCAGCTGAAGTATTTGGTTCAGCAGGTCTTCCTTTCCTCTTGCTACGTAGATCCACTGACTTGAAGGTTCCTATATCTGAGTTGCAGTGCTTCACACATAGCGTGAAGGGATCTTTATACTCAAACTTCACTAAAACGAATGGGATCTCCAGATCTGAATATTGTGGGTATGGAGATCAATGACTTCAGAACGCCCAAGATTCTGAAATCTTGTCTGTGCATTTTCGTCACAATGAAATTTTTTGGACTAGCAGATTTGACTACTTCTGCCCTTTCATCTGGCGTGTATACTATTGAACGTCTGTTTCTCGCATAAATTTTAATGCAGCCAAAATCACGATAACAAGGAAGTCTAGTATGACCTACCACGGGAAAATAATGCTGCACAGATTCAAATCTTTTCGTGGCAACGAGAGTCCTTTCCAGGGCAATAAGAGACCAATTCTTTGCCTGGCCCTTACAGTTATCTGTGATTATGTGGAGACATTTGGCTTGAGTGTTAGTTATCTCCAAGTATTTTAATAAACAGCTCCCAACTTCATCTGAACCCCTTCCTCCATCCTTCTCACTCTACAGAAACATGTATCCCTTATTTTACCCTCAATCGTGGATACCGTGGTTATATGTCCATATTTTTCTCTTGTAGAATGCTGGACCAGCTGTTACTTTTGGAGTGAGAACGTTTGTTGCATGTCCATTGCTATTACGTGGTTCTCTTTCACATTCTCTTTAGCCAGAAAAGTTAAACACACGGTCATATTTTGCCCGCTATCAGTCTTTCTTAAATGCAACTCATGTTGTTCTTTCCTTTGTGTAATTTATTCTGTACATAATTCTGGGCTACTCGTTGCTGTTATAAAGGCATCACATGTTGAACATGTGTCGCTTTTCGGCAGTTTGAAGCCTGTATTAAATTAGAACAGAAACATTGCTCTGAATTTGCTTAGTGAGACAGTAGGGACACCCGTTTGCTTGCAGTATTCGGAGTATTTGTCCCGCAATAAAGATGCAATTGTAAGGTAACATCCAAAATATACTATTTTGAGGTTCTGCTGCCTGCTATAGTGACTGTTATATTTTGGTATAGCATTGAGGAAGTCTCTGACACCTTTCACGGCTTCGTCTTGAAATTTATGTGCCTGATTGCCATGTTTGCCTGAAAGAAAAGAACACATGAGTTGATACATTACTTCCTGTTATTATTATACTTCAACATTATTTTATTCGGTTAAAATGGATATCTTATAGTAAAATGTAATATGCAAACCTCTTTCATCTTCTTTTGGAACTGTGCGACCCACCTTCATTTGCTGTCGCAAATTCCTCACTCTTCTTGTGTGGTTCTGTAAGCCATGAAACCTGAGGAAAGCTTGCTTTCATATCATGACTTCCATTCCATTTACTTTCACACTCTATGAAAATGTCACAGCTCTAGATGAAATTTGCTTTGTAGTCTTTTTTGGATGGCTGTGAAAGAAAGAAATGTGTAGCAGAACAAAGTAAATTAAATTTGTGATAGTTTGTCCATTTGTGTTACAAAAGGTGAAAGGAACCTTCGTTCTCTTGGTACCATTTTTATAGAACACATAAGGTAAGTATTCTGGGTGTTAAAGTTTCTTATGTCCCAAAACGAGTGGAAAATATTTTCTTCTTCTCCGGTTAGTTTCCTATAGCACTTATATGAACAATTACACGGACTTCCCAAAGATGCTGCCTCAACAGTCTTGTTGCTTTTAGAAGACACAAACTGCGGACCCGCGTTAGATCGACGTTTGGTCTTAATTTTCTTCCACTGATCAATATTACGCTTTCTTTTTCTTGAGGAGCTTGGATTTGGGGTGATAGTTCATTTGCTCTACTTATTTCAAGCTGTAATATGAATAGAAATATAGTCACAGAACTTACCTGAGATATAGTCACAAGCCACACAAATTAATGGATGCCGCTGAAGTGGAACTGATAATAAAAATATTCTTACAAGTTTGTAGCCATGAAAACAATATTATTATTACAATCAGTGGTCATTATAATTAGGCTCTAAAGGTTTCTCATCAACACAAAAGACGACGACCAACTGTGAGTGCAATGTTACGAGAAACAAAGCCACAAACCACTCAGCAATGATCACCAGTAAAAAATATTTTTGTATACTTACCGAAACATTTTCTTTGCTAGTACTGTTACTTGATGGACACCAAGACTCATCACCGTCATAAGGATCACAAGCCTCATTTACACTACTGTCACTGCCATATGTGCCTAGAATGTGCGAAGCACCTTCAGATGTACGTGAGCATTCAACCATTTTGAAGTAGCTTGTGACTATGTATCTTTTGAAAATGACACCAGGTGGCACAGTATAGAACTACACTACGTCACCACCTGATACCTGTTGGAGAAAGATGCAACTTCTTCAGTGTAAGATGAGGAGGGCATCGTTAAGAATGTCATAGCGTGAATATCTCAATTTCGACAAACCCCTTCATATATATAATTTAAAAAAACTCTGTATACACAACGATGCGGCGATTTTCTTTCTTCTTTCCTGTGGTTTCTAAAGCAAAACAAGAAAATTATACTTTTGGCTGATCGAGTTATGATTATAATACTATTACGGAATGTCAATCGTCCTCAACTTTGTAATCTTAACCGATCGCAGGTTAAAACCACGCGAAATGCTGTCAGTAAAGCTGCATCCTCACAGCCCCAACAGCTCAAGAGGACTTTCTCTTACCCAGTATACGAATGATCCCAACCGATTTAGCCCTTCATTTTAAGCAACGTCAATTTCCAGTCAAGGTTTCGTTAGCAGTAAGAGAGAGAACGGAGGATGAGACGGACAGAGAGTGGGAGAGAGGGGGGGAGGGAGGGGGGAAGAATTGAATTGGACATAGATAGGGGGAAGGAGGAGCTTGAGAGAGAGAGAGAGAGAGAGAGAGAGAGAGGGGGGGGGGGGAAAGAAGATGGAGAGAAAGGGCAGAGGAGATGGAGAGAGAGAGAGAGAGAGAGAGAGAGAGAGAGAGAGAGAGAGAGAGTCGTGAGGAGGAGGAACAAATGGACAAAGAAAGGAGGAAGGAGGAGATGGAAAGTGAGAGAAGGAAAAGGAGATATCAAATTTCCATACATAGTTAGCAACTGGAAAGCACTGCCAGGTTAGCTAGTAAACATAAAAAACAGAGCGTAACCAGTCACTAAACTTTCAATTCCGTTTAATTTTCCAAGAGTTTCGGAGTCTTTGCTCAGTCATCAAGTGGGAGTTCCGATAGAATGTTTGTAAATAGCGAACGTATGAAGATGAAATGCAGAGTACTCAAGGAACGTACACAACGAATATGCACAGCACTGCAGAGTTTTCGACATCGTTGGTTTCCCAGGCGTAATTCGCCTGAGCTTGGCAGCGGGACTGGCGCCTGATGACGGAGCAAAGCCTCGATAATGTGCCGTGACAAAAAGATGTCTGGCTATGTTGTGTTTTTTTTCACTTACATCAAAGAGACAATTACAGAATCAGCATACCGTACCCATGTAAACGAAAAACGTCTTTCCTAGCTTAAAATTTCTAGCACCACTACATTTAATCTTACAAATCCTTCACTCTTCATTATAAGTATCGAATCCGACAAGCACCATGCACACGAATTCCGGAAAATCATTTTGAGTATCATCGCGTTTACTGTATAATCATGAATTCGATGTCAAAGGCAAAAGCATCTTGTGTATCAAACCCCACGAAACAAAATCTAGGCCGCTCAGCTTCCTCTTACACAATACCCAGGTTACAGCAAGCGGCGGTTGTATAAACGCGGCACGAGATATTCCCTACTCAACTGTCAGCGGGCGCTCACGCTTCTGCTGATATGTGACAGTCGCAAAGCACCCAGGCAACCGAATGAAGGGACAGTCGCACCGCGGCCGCGTAATCCTGCGTGCATTACCGACCGTGTAAATCACGAACACGAGCTCTCTTCGCTAAATCTACAGAAACCTCAAAGGCAGCCCCAAGCCTCTGTCTGTGCGCATGTTCCGGAATGTCCTCGCCTGGATCCACAAGCTACAGACCCTACACTGCGTTGCTAGATTAACCACAAATGTTGTCGCTGTGTCAGACGTTGTATCATTATGGAAAAGCACCAAGTATTATACTGCGGCACGCTTTTCTCTAAGGCAAGCTTTCATACTCAAAAATGAAAAAGAGATCGGTAAAAGATATGCTCGGGAAACTTCACCGGGAACCTTTGGAAACAAAACTGGCCTAGTTCTTGAGAAATTGGGTATATTCAGAGAGCCTGTGCTCGAGAAAGACCGTGTGACCATTGTGTGCCATGAAAGTATAGGGCGGGATTAATAAAGCACGCACCTTCAGATACGCAAACAAACTTACACATTCTGCTCCTGGGTGCGTATGAAGTAAGAAGTCTTAAATATCACAGATGTTTTTCGGACCAGTCCATTCTGCCCGACCTGTATGTCTCGTGTGTGTATCATGAGCACAAGAGGGTTTGAGGCACATACAGAGCCATATACGTAGACTGTCACTCATTATGTGCTGGAATAGGAGAGAAGGTCGCTAACACGGGATAACGTTTTCCTCTGGCTCGCGTTGTACAATGGCTTGCGATGTTTTTATGTAGATGCAGATACAGAGAGCGCCTCTGGCACTACAGTGAATGACAGATTGAGACTGGGTACTGACTGTGTTTTTATTTTGCGGATCCCAACGGCGAAAAATTATACATGGTGTAACACCACAACAGTAGCTGTAGTTGTAGCGAGACTCACCCGACAGCTTGAAGGGCAGAGAGCCGACGAGCGGGTCGTGCACCCTTTGCCCGTCCAGCGGGCTGCCGAAGTGGAATGGCCGGGGTCCGAAGTGGAAGGGGTGGAACTGCTGGTGGCCTGCCAAACACAAAACACTACCATCAGCCACATACATCAATCCTCGTACTCGAGAGAGCTAAGTTTATTTACAACTGTGCACCTGTCAATTTACAACTGAAATTCAGAAATTTTGCAGTGAACACATGGTGCGTCGTGGGGCGATCACTCTGTTTTTAAAATAATTGAAAAGCGACGATCGCTTCAATCGTTTATTAGATGACGGGTTTCAGCACTCTGAAGGTGCCATCATCAGATATGAAACGTGGATTAACATTTATAAAACCATATGGACATCATGGCATATGAGGCAGACCATCTGATAAAATAATTGTCACAACCAAAAAAAAATAAACTACTCTCACGGTCGCTCTTTCCATAAAATATAAAACTTAAGTCACCACTGCCTGACACCGGTCGGCATCATCACTCAATGATGCCGACCGGTGTTAGGCGAGCACTGGTGACTTCAGTTTCATATTTTATGGAAAGAGCGACCGTGAGAGTAGTTTTTTTATATTTTTATTGGTTGTGACAATGATTTTATCAGATGGTCTGCCTCATATGCCATGATGTCCATATGGTTTTATAAATGTTAATCCACGTTTCATATCTGATGATGGCACCTTCAGAGTGCTGAAACCGGTCATCTAATAATCGATTGAAGTGATCGTGGCTTTTCAATTATTTTGAACTTCAGAAAATAGAAAACTCTGCTAATGCATGCACTTCCAATTCTAGCGCCAACTACATTATGTTCCCCGTATTCCATGAGTCCACGTAGTTGTATCTGACACACACAAAGAAGACAAAAATTAAAAATGTTCTTAATATTTTTTCTTTAACTGCACCACATTACTTAACATGCTCCCACAAGCTGTTGAACATATATGCACCTATGTATCTAACTTCTTTCTGTAGTAATATTAATCACTTTAAATCTTTCGTAGAGGTGGTTTTTTCTTGCCTTTGTGCTCCACTCATAGTTCCCACAACGAGAAATACTGTTGATGACAGAGGATACACACACACACACACACACACACACACACACACACACACACACACACACACACACATACAGGGTGTTTGTTATAAGACAGCTAAATACCTAGATAATGACGAATCAAACGGAAAGATGTTCTAGAAGCAAAGTTAATGCTAGTAAAGGGACCATCTGTCTGCTATGCATGGCCGTCTCCTAACCACCTCTCCAGCACTGGCGGCATCAACTTTGTATTTTATAATGGCATCCCCCATTTTTATTGCATAAATGGATTCTACACCCAAAAAATGCGTACAGTTTACTCAGACCATTGTTTCCCATTCGTGGCACATGGCGTGTAATCGACAAATAACAAGTGTGCCAGGTTTTGCAGTTAAGATCCCACCCTTTTGATTCTAATTTTCATTTGTCATTTAATTTTAAATCTTTATGTTCTAAAGGTTGATGCTGATGTTCAAACATTACTTGTAGTTGCAAATGTGACTGTACAGTACAAATAACATCGTTAGACATTATCGTTTCCGGCAACTTGTATAGTAACGCAGTTTTCTCATCCTTACGGTGTTGATCATGGTGAGTCACAAAAGCATTGGAATCCTTAACTTCAGTGGGCGCCCTCGAACCCTGTCATCAAGGAGACTTATTTCTAAGTGTGTTTCCATCGAACCACCGCAACTCTTGCACTGACCCCTACGCGGCTATCAGTGGAGTACAAGCCACAACCACTGTATTAAGGTAAAATATCCATGAAGCGATAATGAATACTCAGCGAAATCAGGCACCCCAATGGTGAGAGGCACTGGGACTCACCGAAATCAAGCATCCCGACGGGAACAAATGGTTCAAATGGCTCTGAGCACTATGGGACTCAACATCTGAGGTCATCAGTCCCCTAGAACTACTTAAACCTAACTAACCTAAGGACATCATACACATCCATGCCCGAGGCAGTATTCGAACCTGCGACCGTAGCAGCCGCACGGTTCCAGACTGAGGCGCCTAGAATCTCTCGGCCACAGCAGCCGGCTCGACGGGAACAGTAAGCGACTACATCCGCCTCATTGTCTCTGAAGTACACTACACGTAGTTTCTAACCAGTCAGTGAAAAGGCGAAACATATTTCGCTGTGCAATCAAATTGGTGACATCAAAATAAACTTCAAACACAAATGCCTATTTGCATAAAACAAAAGTTTACATTTCATCGTAAATTAAACGTAGAATCAAATTCGTCGATTCTTAATTGCAAATATAGGTACAATTGATATTTTTGATTACAGCGTCATCTAACAAGAACAGAAAACAATTATTTGAGTAAACCGTGCATATATTTTGGCGCAGAACCCAAGTATGCAACAAAACTGCGGGTCTGCCTCTTGAAACTACAAAGTTGACCCCGCACACCCAGGAGGGATGATTAAGAGATCGCCAACTGAAGAAAAGACAGATGTGCCCTTTACTAGTATTAACTTGTCATCTTGAAAATTTTTTTCAAACGATGTCCCATTTTCGAGATATTTCATTGTCTCAAGATACATCGGATGTAAAGGGTATAAGGACAGATATTTCTGTTGGTGACTGAGGTATACTGTACAACATTACATCAGTATTTACATCATTTGCAGACTATTAATTAAATATATCACAAGTTGTATGTTTTTAGGTTGAGTAGTATCTGCAAGTACATGTGCCAAGAGCAAACCATTACAGATAATTTTCCGTTGGGCACCAGGTCAGGTGTTAGAGTATAGGCGCGTGGACCCACTGCGCAACATGTACCACATTTTTGAAACCCCGTAACTGTCTTCCATTCCGACACATAATATTGAAATTTGGTTCGGAGTTGTTTACAATCTTTCTCTGTAATGGGCAAAAGTGTGGCGCCTTGCGGCATCACCCTCAGGCTCGGCGAAGCTTCAAACAGCTCATTGTCTACACATTTAAAAAATAAATAAATAAATAAAAAGAAGAGGCCACGGCTCAGAAGTCCATGTGAACTGTAAGGTACTTGGGCTAAGGATGTCACACTGGCACCAAATTTCAACACAATTCTGACCAATGCCACCACTCACAGCCGGCCGGGGTGGCCGAGCGGTTCTAGGCGCTTTAGTCTGGAACCGCGCGACCGCTACGATCGCAGGTTCGAATCCTTCCTCGGGCATGGATGTGTGTGATGTCCTTAGGTTAGTTAGGTTTAAGTAGTTCTAAGTTCTAGGGGACTGATGACCTCAGAAGTTAAGTCCCATAGTGCTCAGAGCCATTTGAACAACCATGCACATATCACACGACGGGAGGGTCGTAATACCGCCTAAATCTACATGACCACTCTGTAGATCACACTTAGGAGCCTAGTAGAGGTTTCTTCGAATCACCGTCAGCCTGTATCTCTACCGTTCCATTCTCTAACAGCATGTGGGAAGAATGAACATTTTAATCTTTCAGTATGAGCTCTGCCCCCCCCCCCTTTTTTACTTTATTATGATGACCATTTCTCCCTATGTGGGTTGGCAATACTAAAACATTTTTACAATCAGAGGACAAAGCTGGTGACTGAAGGTTCCTGAAAAGACCTCGTCGCGGTTAAAAAGGCATCGTTTTAATGATGGACACCCCAAGTCATGTAGGTGGCATCCTCTCCTCTATTTTAACTTTCTCGATGCTCTCTGTCAGTCACATCTGATGCGGATGCCACACCCTACCTTAGAACCTAGAAGAGGGTGGACAAGCTTAGTGAAAGCAGTCTCTTTAATGGACCTGCTGAGTCTTCCAGGGGTTCTGCCAATAAAGAGTTCTTTGGTTTGCCTTCCTCACAATATTACCGGCGTGATCGTTCCAACATGTTTTCCTTGTTCGTAGTAGTAATTCCTAGGTATTCAGTCGAATTGATAGCATTTAAATTTGTGTGTTTTACCGTGTATTCAGCGAAATCTGAACGTGATCAGCAGTAGAAATATGTTTTCACGCTTTTCCACCCCTCCTTTTTCACTCCTTACCATGATCTGATCACTGAAGTGGGGAATGCAACATTATGATGTGCGTGAATCAAACAGGAAAGGGTCCCTCTAAGACCCTCAGGATGGTAACACCTTCGGTGCCACCCACACACCTTAGTTGAACACTATATAAGTACCTGTGAGAAACGTCAACACATATTCTACCTTGCATCTCCTCTACCGCCTAAAGACAGGCACACAACACCTGAGGCGTGTCGAAAGGGTTGCCTACCGCTCACGCCACAGGGAACCCTTTATCGTTTTATTCATGCTAATCTTAATAATGCAACCCTTCCCCTCGCCCTTCCCTCCTCGATCACGCCAAAGGAGAGCGCGAAAAAGGAGTGACGAAAAAGCGTATGAACCTTTACTGCTTCGGATCACGTTCAGATTTCCATGAATAGTTTTTAACAGTACCTAGTGATTACAAGTTGTACAGCAGAGCAAAAATTGCGATCGCGCTACTCTCCTAAGGGGTCAAATCTCGTTCAGTAAGGTTGCAGCCCCAATATGTCCTTAAAGTAGGGCTGAAACGGTCAGAGGGGAGGGGATAGCAGTGTCGAAGCCCTTTGCGATACCTCCTGACACGTCTTCGTGTCTGTCGACTCTGATCTTCGGTATGTCTGAAATGTTTTCCTTGGCCACCCACAAGAAAACCGCACGATTTCAACGCTGACAGTCGCGGTTCTGACGTCCGTCGCTGAGGCGTCAAGAGAAGGGATGAAGTGTTGCTAAGAGGGGGGGGGGGGGGTGTCGACCATCCCATTGTGTGGCACGTGCATGGTTTAGTTGGACAGAATTGTGGTGAAATTTGGTGCCAATGTGACATCATTAACCAACCTTACAGCTCACGTGAATTTTTGAACTGTGTCGTTCTTCTTTTTCTTCTTTTTTTCTTTTTGCATGTGTCGACACATTGGTGTTTGAAGCGTGGCCTAGCACGAGGGTGACGTCGCAAGACTCCGCGTTTTTGTACCATACAGAGCAACGTTGTAGATTTCTTTGAGTTAAATTTCACAGTTATGTGTCGGAATCGGAATCACTTACAGGGTTTAGAAATACGGTTCTTTAATTTCAATTCCCGTAGTGTGTCAAGCAGATATTTCATCTTATAGGCGGACACTGATCAGAATGATTGCCTTTTTCGTAACTTGCTTCATTACTATGATATGAACATCAATACATCTTTTTTAAGTAGCACCCTAAATATTTTATTCCCTCTTCACCTCCTCAAGACCTGTTCAAAATTGTATCACACTGTACAGTTAACTTTATTAAAAACGTAATACAAATTCAAATTTGACTCTCCTATACTGGTACATAGGGCTGGGACACGGAGTAACATAAGTCATCCACTTGCTGGAGTTTATAGTAGACAAATGGAAACGCAAGGAAAGCGCTTAGCGATCATTCAGCCAACCGTCTCCAATTGAAGGTTTCGTAACTATAATGAACCCCAACGATGAGAAATAGAAATCCTATTCCTCTATGCAAAATGTAAGTTACCTGAACAGAAACTGCAATAATTTTTTTCATATTAATAATATTGGTAAATGTCTTGCAGCACTTTTCAGCGGTAAGCTATGCAAAGGAAACGCAGTCCTTGTTATAAACATCTTCAGCATTACTTTTATTGTAGTTGAAGGTAGGCGGAGTGCTGCTCACGCAGAGGAACTCAACAGAGAGCGATATCCTGACAAGGACCCACTTTTTATACGGGTGTTTTCTCGTCTCGTTATAAAGCTTCAGGAAACGGAAAGTTTCAATTAAGAACCACGTAATCGTTATAAAACTCATACAGTCGAAGCCGATGAAGCTACTGTTCTCGATTCTATTGCAATAAATCCATATGTGAGCACACGGTAGCTGGATATACTGTGAAGCAAAATTTTTGAAATAGTCACTGCATGATGTTCTGGAACAAACATAAGATAAAATACTAATGACCCAGTTCTGTGTCCTCAAACTACTGTTTCGCCAAAAACTAATTCTTTAACTCATTACTAAATGGAAATTTGCAGAATATCCTAGTTCTTCATTTTTCAGTCACTTAATTATGGCGCTTCATTAATTCTAGGCTATCCACTTCTTGCATGGTCTGTAATTCCAGGTACCCATGATGACCTTATTGTGGATAGATGTACGATTCATGAGCTACGATGCAGTGTGGATGAGGCAGACAAAGTGTAAACAATGGCTATGTTCTCTATTTCGATTTATTATATCACGTCCGTAATTAATGCCACTTTCAATTCGAATTTTAAATAGCATTCCAGCTGTCCGTATTCGTAGTCACACAGCGATTTTCTGAATATCATTTTCACTACAAATCAGCAAACACTCCCCCTTTAAGCGGGCATTACTGCTATTCTGTTTGTGAGGGGAACGAATCGAGGATTTGGCACGTTGTTAGAACTGTCATCGTCCTCTATAACGTTCCCGTATTCCAAGGGAGGAGGTTTGTTTATTGTGTATCTTACTAGAAATAGTAGAATTCGCAAAAATGCATGTGAAAAGTGCCTGATACCTGCAAGTACAATAGGCACTCTGCCACTTTTTTACTACGAGTCGTGGTTTTTAGGTAAGTACCGCTTTGAAATTAAAAAAAGACGTGCTAAGATATCTCAATAATTTTAATTTTACATGAAACCTTGTACCTTAATCTACTTTTCTACATAATTTCCGTCAATATTGAGGCACCTGTCATAACGCTGTACCAGGTTTTGAATACCCTCCTCATAGAAGTCTGCCGCCTGACTTGTTAACCACTGCATCACTTCGCCATCGTCTTGAAGACGCTGACCGCCCAGGTGTTTCTTCAAGTGCAGGAACAGATGGTAGTCAATGGGCGCAAGATCGCAGCTCAATATTGACGGAAATTATGTAGAAAAGTAGATTAATGTACATGCTTTCATGTAAAAATACAATTATTGAGATACCTTAGGAGGTCTTTTTTTAATTTCAATACGGTACTTACTTAAAAAACACGCCTCGTAATTTTCTTTCTCGTTATGCCGTGACCTTGAGAGGTGGCATGAGCCCCCTCTCATATTTCTATCTTACGATTCTCCTCTCTAATTGCATGCGGTGGAAAGTTGCTATTCCTTCACACGCGGACTACCCACGCAGCGTCTCTCGTCACCCGGGTGGTCCGGTGACAGGCTGATTTTGAAAGGGTGTGAGGGAGTCGAGTGAATGCTTTCCAGACGCCGACATTGTCAAAAGACACGCCCGGAGGGGCCTGAAGTAGCAGCTGGGCTAGAGGTTCCGTTACTTCGCAGAAACTTAGCGAAAACAGTTTCTGGCGGGCTACCAGTGAGGCGTGGGAATTACTTGTGTACCCAGGCAGTTGTGGCGGGAAAATTCCCACGCTTTCTGCAAAATAGTAACTGTGATTGGCTTGCTCAGGGCATAGCTCCGTGACGTAGCAAAATCAGCGCAGAAATTGGCGCCAAGAATCTCCATTGGTGGAATGGTAGTGCTCCGGCAATGGAGTGGAATTTTCCGTCGGTTTTCGAGTTGCTGATTGGAACGTTTAACCACGGCCACTGTCGTGGGGGCGGGAATGTTGTGTGTTCGGCCTGTATGGGTGCTCTAGGTAGTCGGCTCTCGCCTTTCGGTCGAGGACGTCGAAGCAACCAGCCATCGCCTCCGGTACGCCAAATCGTGTTCTTGCAGTTAAGAAGACAGATTGGTAAGGTATGTCCGCAGCACCGGCAGACAGGGATTTTCCTAGGTGATAGTCAGAGCTCAGCAGAGCGCGCCTGCTCGTCTTTTTCTAACTTTGTTCTGTCTTGGGTAGCAGCGATTAATGTTGGGTTGGCTATGTGTTTTCTCTTAAGATTTGAGTTGCAAGGAATTGGCTCCACATATCACTTCGTCATAATCCTCACAATCGAGTTTAGGGACAACTTCACATTCACAGCGTTTGTTTGAGTATCCAATTTGAGCCAATTTGATGTATTGTATATGTTTCATGTGTTTTTGTTTATTATTTTGTGTTTAGTCTTAATAAATCATATTGTTATTTTGGACAGAACTTTCATTCTGTTAATCGGTAGAGCAACCCTATCATTCCTCATTATGTTAATGAAACCTACGTTTATTTAACTTATTTATGAAATTAAATTATTGCAGGTGCCAAACTCTCTTCTACTCCTTTGGCAGGGTTGATTAGAGTCAGTTCGCGTATTTTTTTTTAAATCCTTGTGCAACAGCAAAAGTCGGAGTTAGAATAGGGGGGGGGGGGGCTTAGAGCATCATTTACATATGTAGATTCTAGAAGAATTTAGTGTTAAATACACTGCTAGCCCCGGCACCTCGCTACCTCCTGCGATGGTCTGCCTTTCGTGGAGTTTTCTCTGTCTAAAAGACATGCTTTGCGGCGTGCTGATTGTCGAGCGTCCCCTTGACACGTGGGGCCCGGCGCTCTGTAAGGGGAAAAGGAGTACGGAGAGAGTTTGCACGAGACACAGCAGGGCGCGTGGTGCGCTGCTGTGCCGCATTGCTGTCGTCATTGCGGCGCCTATGGCTGGTGGTGAGAGGAGCGAGATTGTGGCTGCTGTGACCAGTAAACACAGGCTCTGTCCGAGAATCGTTCCGCTTTCGCGCTCTGACCAGACCCCCGGAGTTTGGCGTGGCTTGTACAACTATGGCAGCCCCATGGATTAATTTTGCAATTGTGAGCTATTTGTCTGGTGCATCGTTTTCAAACCGTGACTGCTCCGTGTGGCCACTCTGTTTATTCGAGGCGTCTTCTTATAAATCGCTTGAGTGATGAGTTAATCGCGAGCGGAATTAATTGATTTGAGTCCTGGTTGATTTTGCTATCAGTTCTTGACTACTGTCGGTTGTGGGCGATATCCGGCGAACTAGTATCTTATCTGAGTGAATTGCTACTTTTATGGTTTTCTCAGTGGATTCCTTGCGTGCTTAAGGTTAACTGTCAACTTAAGCTGGATTTTGCGATGACACTTTCTGCCTGTGGGCAGTTGTAACTTGTTGAAAACCTTATGCCGTCAAGGGCGATATTCTTTGAAGTTTCAACTGTGTGCAGGTTCTCGTTCATTACAAGGTCAAAGTCCTCAGTGGCTCTGCAGATATTAGCCTTTAGGAATGTTAATTTGATTCAGGCTGTCTTATCGGTTGAATTAATATCAACTGTGCCTGCAGCTTATTATGCAATACCGAATTTAAGAAACCTGCAGCCGAATCTTATCTGTACGTGTTTTTCACCTTGATGATCCTGTATTTTACTGTTGCCGTGATTTGTTTAAGTGAATTGTATGTTGATGCTGGTTTTGTGTGTATTATACAAGCTGTTGTCAGCGTACAGCGCGTGCTGCTTGTTGTTTCCGGTCGGGTCTTGCGCACGAAATTCAGAAGCGCGATCTGTGTTGACGCTAACCGTCCATAGTGTGCTAATCTGTATATATATATATGAAGATGGTAACTATTCTCGAAAGAACAGATGCCATTGATGACCGTGCAGCTTCTCTAGAATAAATGACAATTAATTGAAACCCTCAGTTGCCGACAGGTGTTGCTGATATTCTCGATGGGGGCAGTTGAAAATGTGTGCCCCGACCGGGACTCGAACCCTTGATCCCCTGCAGTGGGAGTGTGGGTCTCACGGGAAGCGTGCAACGGAAAAGTCCCTGCAGTCGCGCTATTCATCTGTGTCCTAGGTGGCTCAGATGGATAGAGAGTCTGCTAAGTAAGCTAGAGATCCCGGGTTCGAGTCCCGGTCGGCGCACACATTTTCGGCTGTACCCGTCGAGGTACATAAACAACACGTGTCGGCAGCTGAAGGTTTCAATTAATTATCATTTGTGCTAATTTGTGTTTACTCTTTTGTGTCTACTGCATTATGTAATGATCACACGATATTTGTTGTCACGCTTTTCTCTATAAGCTGCAGATTCTTTCGTTATTAACCAGGCAGCTCAATTGTGTAGAGACTTTTGCTATTAAGATAATTTACATTTGAACAGTTTGAAAGCTTCTAGCTTGCTATAAACTGTATTACCGTATAGATATTCTTAAGGGGCTATCATTTTGCCTAGTTGAAAATTCGTTCATTCATTTTAGATCAGTAGTTAAGTTATTTCTTAACATTAATTTTTAAGTTAATTCTATGTAATAGTGTCTTTATTTAAGTTTTGGACCGTAAGACTGCTTATCCTGCACACTTCCAAGACTTGTTTGCTTAAATGGAGGCTAATTTTTTTAATTTAATTAATTCTGTAACCATGAGTATACCCACCGGTTGTTTATGATAGTGCTAGTCTGTAACTGTAATTGTTGGCAGTGTTTGCATCTTGGTTTTGTCAAATATATCTCTTGTTCTTACTGTGTCCTCAAATTGCGGCCCCGAATTTCACTCCAGCAGCCTTGTTCCCTGCTCCCTATCTTATCACTCGTCTTCCTTTACTCACAAAATTGATGACACTTACATTCATTTCCTTGATACGTTATCTCCACGCGTTCTGAATGGGTCAGTTTGAGGCGGTGAAGTTACTGTGTAACGTTGCAGTGTGAGTCGACGCACAGTTCTACGAGCGAATGGTACCGACATCCCAGTGAGACGTGTAAAATAGTGCAACTACTGTCTCGCACTTTTCCCCAAAGCCCACTCTTCTCTAGGTTCTTCTAGCTTAAAACATTTAGTTATTGTGGATCTTGTTTGATCTAACAAGGATCCAGTCTCTTGAAATTTCCTTGCTAAACTACGTGCTGTTGAATGACTGTGAACGTGTACATTCGAAAACTTTCGTACGATATTCTTCATATGTCTCTGTTATTGGATAGTTCAAGACAAAAACCACTCGTTGGTACTTCGTGTACACCATAATGAGTAGAAAATACACGCTGCTAACAAAGGAAAATAAACGTATATTTTGCGTAGTCTGAAATTTGCTGAACTTATCGCAGATGAAGGAGCTGCAGTACAGAGACAACCAGAAAACAGTATTCCTTCGTTTATTAATCCACTGTTTACGCGTTTCAGCGTTAGTCATCATCAGAAGCCTGGTTCAGATAAAAAGCACAGAATAACAGAGTTAGATGGCTGACTTGAGGAATCCAGTCTACTCGTAGTCGTTGCAAATCAACCATATAACTTTGTAATCGTCTGGTCTTTTTCTGAACAAGAATTCTGATGATGCCTAGCGCCCAAACGCGTAAACAGTGCATTAATAAATGAAGGAATACCGTTTTCTAGTTTTCTCTGCATTGCAATGCCTTCGTCTGCGATCAGCAAATTGCAGATTACGTAAATTACTCCTCACGGTCACCTACCTCCTAGATGTTTTTATGGCACACCTTTGTAAATGTATATTGCGCGGTAATTAATGCAACTCCCTCCTGTCCTCCCCCACTCCATCCACCCACCCACCCACCCACCTACACACACACACACACACACACACACACACACACACACACACACACACATACATACATACATACATACATACATGGAGTTAACCGATATACCACGTGCCAAACAGGCCAAGCAGTGATCGGAGTCTCCCTGCGAATAAATAGACTATAAATTTTCATACGTGAATCGTGACTCATTGTGGAGGTATATCTTTGTGCAGTTCACAGTAGTTAGTTAGCGGCACTGTTACAAGTTATTGGTCTTTAAGTGGTAGACTATTGCCATTGGTGCTTTTACTTACACATGTGATACTCACGCGTCTTGGAGCGGGGCTCCCGTGGTCCGTCCACGGTCACCTTGATGGCCTTGCTGTACGTCGCCATCTGCGGCGGCGACGAGCCAACGATGATCGTCAACGTGAAGCTCTTCCCTGCAACAAGCCAAACAAAATACCACTAAGCGTCATGTATCAAATACCACTAAGCTACTCCTATCAACATGAGGTAAACGGTCAGTCATAAATTTTCCTGAAATTATATCAAACATATTTACCATCCCGCTGTCTAAACTTAAAAAAACTAAAAAAAAATCAGGGAAGTGCGTGCTTGACGAATAATGAGAACCTCTTAAGTCCTAGGTTCAAACCCAGCACTACTTAATTTTTTAATAAAAATTGTCAGTAATGTCTGCCAAAAACGTTTGGTTAAGAGGTCAAATTCGTTCTAATAACTGCTTTTTAACAGAGGAAGGAGAAGCGGATGAAGCTTCAGGACAACATCCGCCCATGGGGGGAAAAACTGCTCCCAAGAAACGGAAGAGTCAGCAACGATCAATCATACAAGGATATAAGGACGGTCTCCAGGAGGGGCTGCCAATGGAAGGTGACCTTGAGGGTAGCATGAAACAATCAAAGAAAACACAGAGTAAGCAATTTTGGAATTTTGAACATGGCAAGAAAGTTAGAAAATCTGAAAATAATAATACAAAAGTTCAATCCAGATATAATGAGGGCCAATGAAATGAAATGGATAGAATATAAGAATTTCTGGTCAGTCAAATGTAGAGTGATATCAACAGCAGCATAAAATCGTCTGGCTGGGGTAGGATTCGTTATGAATAAGAGTGTACTGCAAAGAGTGATTTACTGTGAACATTTCAGTGTGGTTGTTCTTTTCATCAGAACCGAAAGCAGACTAACGCCATCAATAGTAGTTCAAATATACAAGTCGACATCACAAGCAGAAGATGAAGAGGTAGAGTGTATTAGGATATTGAAAGGGTAAGAATACATCTCTCTCTAGGCAATTTCCATATTTTTGGAACCTAAAGAAACACTTTCGTGGCTGTCGATTTGCTTCAGATTAAGTGGTGCACAGCTGGTTGCAATGATGGTTCCTTAGGCAATCGCAAACAATTTTCCATAGTAGCATTGGTTGGCTTGTCTCATGGTGGGATAAATGTATTAATGGATATGGCGATTACTTTTAAAATAATAAATAGCTTACTTACTGTACTGGCGTAAGTTGTCGCCAGCACACAGGTCGGTAAAGATGTAGCGCGTAGATAGATAGTAGGCGCGGGATCAAGCGCGCCTGCCACGAGACAGGCCAGAGACACACTCACAACCAACATGCCGGCAACGCCCTCTTGACAGCAAGCATTCAGGCCGCCGCCGCTGACCGGAGTCACTCGCCTCACTGACTCACTAACTCACACTCTTGATTGGCATCTGTCAGTCCACTCACAAACCAGGTTACAGGCTATGATAATACATAGGGACTACAACTGTGACGAGATAGCAAGATTAGCAATACTGTCTGCAAGAGGACTATTACTGATGAGCTTGTAATACAACACATGGACTCTTTTCATGATAAGTAAATACTCCAAGTTCTTGTAAATAAAGAACCATATTAATCTACGTCTGCATTTGTGTTGTAGAAAGAGTATACCAGCCACAACAAATTCCTCTCACTTGCTTCCTACGACACAAGACTCTATGCTTACTGTTTTCTGTCTACCTCTTTTTCATTTGACTCCCCCTTATATAATACCTTTTCCTTTACTTATAATTAATAATTTATGGTTATTAGTAACTTACATAGAGCAAATGAAATCAATTTTTTATTAAATATTATACTAAAAAAGGTGTACAGTTAAGAGAGATTTGTCACATCGTCTCACATCTATTTGCTTTTCTAACCTGTTCGTTGGCTTCTGCCTCTTGCTAAAAGTTAGCGAATACAACCAACTCTCTTAAAGAAATGTACAATTGTATTCTTTAGGTTTGCATTTTCGATGCATGATAATCTTAGTCTGCGCACCTCATTTCCTTCCTAATCCAACTAATGTGAAAATCCAATCTCACAACAGGAAACAAAGATGTAGATTAACAGAAGGAACGTGGGAAGATGTTGGTGTATGTCTTACTACACTACTGGCCATTAAAATAGCTACACCAAGAAGAAATGCAGATGATAAACGGGTATTCATTAGACACATATATTATACTAGAACTGACATGTGATTGCATTTTCACGCAATTTGGGTGCATAGATCCTGAGAAATCAGTAGCCAGAACAACCACCTCTGGCCGTAATAACGGCCTTGATACGCCTGGGCATTGAGTCAAACAGAGCTTGGATGGCGTGTACAGGTAGAGCTGCCCATGCAGCTTCAACACGATACCACAGTTCATCCAGTACTGACTGGCGTATTGTTACGAGCCAGTTGCTCGGCCACCATTGACCAGACGTTTTCAATTGGTGAGAGATCTGGAGAATGTGCTGGCCAGGGCAGCAGTCGAACATTTTCTGTATCCAGAAACGCTGGTACAGGACCTGCAACATGCGGTCGTGCATTATCCTGTTGAAATGTACGGTTTCGCCGGGATAGAATGAAGGGTAGAGTCACGGCACGTAACACATCTAAAATGAAACATCCACTCTTCAAAGTGCCGTCACTACGAACAAGAGGTGACCGAGACGTGTAACCAATGGCACACCATACCATCACGCCGGGTGATACGCCAGTATGGCGATGACGAATACACGCTTCCAATGTGCGTTCACCGCAATGTCGCAAAACACGGATGCGACCATCATGATGTTGTAAACTGAACCTGGATTTATCCGAAAAAATGACGTTTTGCCGTTCGTGCACCCAGGTTTGTCGTTGAGTACACCATCGCAGGTGCTCCTGTCTGTGATGCAGCGTCAAGGGTAACCGCAGCCATGGTCTCCGTGCCGATAGTCCATGCTACTGGAAACGTCGTCCAACTGTTCGTGTAGATGGTTGTTGTCTTCCAAACGAGCCCATCTGTTGACTCAGGGATCGAGACGTAGCTGCACGATCCGTTACAGCCATGCGGATAAGATGCCTGTCATCTCGACTGCTAGCGATACGAGGCCGTTGGGATCCAGTACGGCGTTCCCTATTACCCTCCTGAACCCACTGATTCAATATTCAGCTAACACTCATTGGATCTCGACCAACACGAGCAGCAATATCGCGATACGATAAACCGCAATCGCGATAGGCTACAATCCGACCTTTATCAATGTCGGAAACGCGATGGTACGCATTTCTGCTCCTTACACGAGGCATCACAACAACGTTTCACCAGGCACCGCTGGTCAACTGCTGTTTGTGTATGAGAAATCGGTTGGAAACTTTCCTCATGTCAGCACGTTGTAGGTGTCGCAACCGGCGCCAACCTTGTGTGAATGCTCTGAAAAGCTAATCATTTGCATATCACAGTATCTTCTTCCTGTCGGTTAAATTTCGCGTCTGTAGCACGTCATCTTCGTGATGTAGCAATTTTAATGTCCAGTAGTATACATGCACTTTGACCGAGACATCCTGGTGTCATTATTAAAAGTCGGTTAAGATTGGTTTCCGCCAGTAGTTTCCTTAAGAGCGTAAACAGAGTATCAACAATTGCAGTCACCATTTTAATTAGCTCCTTTTAATAGAATCTAGATAGACAATTTGATACTTATATTTACAAATGAGGAACAAGAAAGACAGATAGTATTTTGCTCGTATGATGCAATGTTTGGATGGCCGAGTTTCATGTGTGAATCGTCAGCCCCTTCCAGCAAGGTGGCCTCAACAGGGAGCTCAAGTAAGTACTCGTATATAGCAGAGCCAGTGCCTACGATAGTCGCTTGACTAGCCCGGTGGAGGTCCATCATGGTCCGTTCTCGGTGATAGCCCAGGTGGACACTTCAGGGATTAATGGTTGAGACACGTCTATTGCAAACATGATGGCTCCATACACACGAAGATGGTATCTGTTCTTTTGGACATGTCCGAAAGAACAGATAACATCGGTGACCATGCAGCTCGTTAAGCTTACAATGGGCGGGGGCACTACGAAAGTAGTGCGTGACAACACGTTGAGAATGTGGGTCTCGCGGGAGGCGTGACAGAGATAAGTCCCTGCACTCGCACTGCTCAGACGGATAGAGCGTCTGCAATGTAAGCAGGAGATCCCGGGTTCGAATCCCATTCGGGGCACACATTTCATCTGTCCCCGTTGACGTATGTCAACGCCTGTAAACAGCTTAGGGTTTTCATTTCATTGTAATGATGGTTCCAGCCTAGAAAAAACAGCTTAGAAACTGATGATCGTTTAACGCACCTAGGTACTACACTGATATATTCCTTTATTTTGTATTATTCACTGAAGCTCAGGCATTTGGCGACCCTTGTGTTGAGTCATCAGTGTAATCAAACAATAACAACAGCTTAATTAGATCCATCCACATATTCTTCAGTAGTAGACATATTTCATGTAGTTCACCCTGCTGGGATAGTACTCCTTACATTGTTCTCCCCGTAACAGACTTATTTCATTTATCTCACCCTCCCAGATATGGTATTCATTAATGGCACTCTTCTTTCACAGTAGCTACCGTAAAGAATAAAACACAGATTTTGTTTTAGTTTAAATCTTTAAGATCGTTTATTGACAACAATGATACGTTTTATATTTTGTATGCAATTTTATCAACAGTATAACTTATTTAAGTTATACTTTTAATTAGTAATTCATTTTTATTAAACTTGCATTAATTTTGCTAAACCTGCAAAAAAATTCCATAAATTTACTTTTACTTAAAATTCAGGGCGGAGCGTAGCTGTACGGTTCTGTCAGGGGTGCAGGATCGCATCCGTACAGCTCTAGTCAGCATGCTAAAAAATTAAAGATGTTAGGCTGCTTGATGAAACTCAAGATTCAGTGTTTGAACAGTTACCTTGAACAAGGTGAGCTCTCTCATGAGGACATCAGACTGATGAAGAAGGGTGCTGGGATACCAGTTTGATGGGATAGTACTCTTGTTCACTATATCAACATGCACGTCAGGCAATTTATTAGGAAAGAAGATACAGTAGATGCTTTAAGAAGAGGAGCGAAAGGCATTATCTTTAAGAGGTGTTTCTGTGTTGAACCTTAAATAAAACGTTTGTACATACCAAAATTACAAAGCCGCGATATAACGTGGAAGTGATAGTTGCGTGATAATAACGTTTCTGAAAGTATTTGTATGGAGTGTAGCCATGTATGGAAGTGAAACATGGACGATAAATAGTTTGGACAAGAAGAGAATAGAAGCTTTCGAAATGTGGTCCTACAGAAGAATGCAGAAGAGTAGATGGATAGATCACGTAATTAATGAGGAGGTACTGAATAGAATTGGGGAGAAGAGGAGTTTGTGGCACAACTTGAGTAGAAGAAGGTTCAAATGGCTCTGAGCACTATGGGACTTAACATCTGAGGTCATCAGTCCTCTAGAACTTAGAACTACTTAAACCTAACCAACCTAAGGACGTCACACACATCCATGCCCGAGGCAGGATTCGAACCTGCGGCCGTAGCGGTCGCGCGGTTCCAGACTGAAACGTCTAGTAGAAGAAGGGATCGGTTGGTAGGACATGTTCTGAAGCATCAAGGGATCACCAATTTAGTATTGGAGGACAGTGTGGAGGGTAAAAATCGTAGAGGGAGACCAAGAGATGAATACACTAAGCAGATTCAGAAGGATGTAGGCTGCAGTATGTACTGGGAGATGAAGCAGCTTGCACAGGATAGCGTAGCATGAAGAGCTGCATCAAACCAGTCTCAGAACTGAAGATCACAACAACAACAACAACGTAACCAACACGTTAATATGATGTAACTATCAGGTCCACTGGTTATTTTCAGTGACACGATTATCTTATGATGGAATAGGGCGAAAGGCGTCATTTTGGATCAATAATGTCATTCAGTAATCAGTTAATGACTTATCTACTCAGCTTTCTGCAGTCTACGTATATTTTTTATATATCGACAAATTAAAATAATTTCCATTCCAGTTAATTGTATGTTGGGAATTTTCTGGCTTAAAAGGGAGTCTCATTACGGCCATATTGTACATAGTAGATAAAAACTGAGGATTAGTGTATTATGCAACAAAAAGAAATAAAAAGATTTTTTCTTAAATTTTCTGTGTGGATTACATCCCATCATTGCGATGAATTCGGTTAACATTTCTTCAGTACGTGACTCAAGGCTGAAAGGCAGCAAACCGGCTTCTGTCAGCTCAGCCCCTTGGGTGCAGTGGAATAAACAATAATAAAGGCAATAAAACAGCAGCGCTCCAGTAAATGTTGCCGACATTAAGAATGGAGGAAGAAGAATTGAGAAAGAGGAGGTTAGGTTAGAAGGGGGAGAGTGGAAAGAAGCTTGAAGAGCAGGATTTCTTGCGGCCTCGCGGCAATCTTTCCCCCTCCTGCTCTCGTGAGCTGCTTCGGTGTGCCCACGCCGCGGACTCATAAACATTACAGCTGGCCAGCCCGCCGCCCGAGACGTGATGGGAAAGGCGGTGGTAATGCGGGGGCGTTACGAGGCGCGCATAAACAGGGCGCCGGCAATTTGCGCGCCACGCCGCGCCGCGGCGCTGCCGTCGCTGCAGCCGGCCGCTCAACAATTCATATCCGGCGCGCGCCGGCTCACGGAAATCCCCGTGCCGCCTGCATACTAAAGGCGCGCGAGTGTGGCGCGCTTGCGGCAAACCGAGGAATGAGGGCGCCCGAAACAAACCCCGGAAAAGTTACGGCGGGACATTAATTTCATACTTCACAGTTCCACGCGCGCTCCGCTCAGCTTGCAAATGGGAACTGTTCGCTCCGTGCGCCCCAGCGACGTGGGCCTCTTTTGCGGGAGTCGACGCGCGCGCGGAAACACCACACCCAGTGGAGGACTCTACGAAAGTGACAGCTCCCAGCCACTTTCCTTCGTTGCAGCACTTGGTGGAGTGTACTATTAAAGTGCCGCTATAACTTCACTCGTCCGGTGCACTCTCTTTTTCTCTTCTAGGCCAGCTGAAGATGCTAAGTTTAGGCTTTCTCCAGTACTCCTTCATCTGTTCACTTCTTTCTTTCCCCTCTTCTGCTACCTTCTCCCCTGCCAATTTCGAATTTGCAAACCGTCTGACCTCTTAATCTTGTTTTCAGTAGGAAAAAACAGCCCAGCTTGTAAAAACAGGCCGGCCGAAGTGGCCGTGCGGTTCTAGGCGCTGCAGTATGCAACCGCAAGACCGCTACGGTCGCAGGTTCGAATCCTGCCTCGGGAATGGATGTGTGTGATGTCCTTAGGTTAGTTAGGTTTAACTAGTTATAAGTTCTAGGGGACTAATGACCTCAGAAGTAGAGTCCCATAGTGCTCAGAGCCATTTGAACCATTTTTTTTTTTTTTTTTTTTTTGTAAAAACAGAATAATCTTTATTGACGCGGTTTCCTCTATTGAGGTATCTTCAGAATTCTTATAGGAATTTCAGACAACGTATTAGACAGTCTAATGTTGTTCTTAACCAGACATATGTGCTGCAGGCTGAAAGGTATTTAATTTTAATTTTTTGCTTGAATATTTCTGAGCTAAACTTTGACCATTGTCATCTCACAATGTATCTAAACGGTTTCTTAAAATTTCATTCTGGTGAAGACATGCTTAGAGGTGTCGAAACCTAAGTCAATGTAGCAAACAGTTATTTGCAACCGGTTGGCTCTGTGGTTGCTATGTTGAAACCTATATACGGTTGCTGACAGATAGCCGTGTTTAAAACTGCATTAGACTTAAGTAGTCGAAATTTTGGCGTGCTGGATTGACAAGACTGGAAATGTGGCCCTATCTAAGCATAGCTGCATGTCTTCGCCGAAAGTGTACACCAAAATTTCGACCACTTATGACTAATGCATTACCCGCAGTTCCTACATGAATTCTGAAGAAGTCTCAAAAAGGCGAAACTTGTCATTAAAGGTAAACGTACACTTCCACGGCCGATGTCACAGTCAATAAAATAGCACTACACCCTGAGGAAGGCGTCTTACAATAGTCGCCGAAACGTCGGAATTTTATCGTTGACAATGTGGCCTCAAACCCAGAAAAGTTTTATTGACTGTTGTCATTAAAGGTTGTGCTGTTTTTGCAATCCAAATTGTTTTTTTTTTTTTTCCTACTGAGAATATATCATGGTTTCTGCACCAAGGCCATAGAGTGGGAGAACCTATATATACAGCGCTATTACAAATGATTGAAGCGATTTCATAAATTCACTGTAGCTCCATTCATTGACATATGGTCACGACACACTACAGATACGTAGAAAAACTCATAAAGTTTTGTTCGGCTGAAGCCGCACTTCAGGTTTGTGCCGCCAGAGCGCTCGAGAGCGCAGTGAGACAAAATGGCGACAGGAGCCGAGAAAGCGTATGTCGTGCTTGAAATGCACTCACATCAGTCAGTCATAACAGTGCAACGACACTTCAGGACGAAGATGAACAAAGATCCACCAACTGCTAATTCCATTCGGCGATGGTATGCGCAGTTTAAAGCTTCTGGATGCCTCTGTAAGGGGAAATCAACGGGTCGGTCTGCAGTGAGCGAAGAAACGGTTGAACGCATGCGGGCAAGTTTCACGCGTAGCCCGCGGAAGTCGACGAATAAAGCAAGCAGGGAGCTAAACGTACCACAGCCGACGGTTTGGAAAATCTTACGGAAAAGACTAAAGCAGAAGCCTTACCGTTTAGAATTGCTAAAAGCCCTGACACCCGATGGCAAATTCAAACGCTTTGAATTTTCGGCGCGGTTGCAACAGCTCATGGAAGAGAATGCGTTCAGTGCGAAACTTGTTTTCAGTGAAGAAGCAACATTTTTTCTTAATGGTGAAGTGAACAGGCACAATGTGCGAATCTGGGTGGTAGAGAATCCTCACGCATTCGTGCAGCAAATTCGCAATTCACCAAAAGTTAACGTGTTTTGTGCAATCTCACGGTTTAAAGTTTACGGCTCCTTTTTCTTCTGCGAAAAAAACGTTACAGGACACGTGTATCTGGACATGCTGGAAAATTGGCTCATTTCACAACTGGAGACCGACAGCTCCGATTCATCTTTCAACAGGATGGTGCTCCACCGCACTTCCATCATGATGTTCGGCAATTCTTAAATAGGAGATTGGAAAACCGATGGATCGGTCGTGGTGGAGATCACGATCGGCAATTCGTGTCATGGCCTCCACGCTCTGCCGGTTTAACCCCGTGCGATTTCTTTCTGTGGGGTTATGTGAAAGATTCAGTGTTTAAACCTCCTCTACCAAGAAACGTGCCATAACTGCGAGCTCGCATCAACGATGCTTTCGAACTCATTGATGGGGACATGCTGCGCCGAGTGTGGGAGGAACTTGATTATCGGCTTGCTGTCTGCCGAATCACTAAAGAGGCACATATCGAACATTTGTGAATGCCTAAAAACACTTTTTGAGTTTTTGTATGTGTGTGCAAAGCATTGTGAAAATATCTCAAATAATAAAGTTATTGTAGAGCTGTGATATCGCTTCAATCATTAGTAATAACCCTGTATCTATTAATTTTGTTTCCGTATTTTATTCTGTCTTCAGTTTCTTGATTTTTCTAAACAGTACAGAACAGCTTCATTGTAGTTAAAGAAACGCATTATGTAACCACCAAAATCTGTTGTATTTGTTAATGATCAGCCAGTTTCTGTGAGGCGATCATCTTTATGATCATCTGTGACCTGAGAGTGGCTGCCCCACCTAATCTGGTTGCTGTGTATAAAGACACATTACAGCAGTTTTTTGTGGTTTCCCAGTGTGGTGTTTATGCCACTTTACTACCTTCATTTTATTTTAGCACTGAGTCACATCGACTGATACAGGTAAGCGTCATAAGGAGAGTTAGATAACATGGTTCAGAATGACATACGTTTGGACAGAGGGACCAGGGCAGTGAGAAGGACACTGTCAAGTCGAGAATGAGTCTCACACATTACAAAAAACTCATATAATACTAGGTAGAGAAAGCTGGTTGAAACCTGAAATTGATAGCAGTGAAATTCTTGGAGAAAATTTTAGTGTATATCGAAAGAACAGGCAAATGGGAAATGGAGGTGGTGTATTAGTCGCAGTATAGGAGAACCTCAGCTCCACCGAGGTAGACATTGAAGCTGCCTGTGAGATTGTTTGCGCAAGACTCAGTATCAGGGGTGGGCGTAAAATGATAATTGGATCCTTCTATCGCCCACCATACTCGCCTTCTGATATAACCGAAAACTAAAGAGAAAATCTCAGTTCACTTGTACATAAGTTCTCCAGTCACACTGTAATCGTCGGTGGTGACTTAAATCATCCAACAATTATCTGTAAAAACTATTGATTTGTTAAATGTTGCGTGATAAGACGTCTTTTGAAACATGACTAAATGCCTTCTCTGAAAACGACCTACGACACAGAGAGGAACTCCACTCATGATGGAAACATTTTTGATCTAATGGCAAGAAACAGACCTGGTCTCTTTCAGAGTGCCCACATCAGAAATGGTATCAGTGACCATGACGAGGTTTGGGCACAAAATTAATTACCAAAGTAAAAAAGACAACTAAAACAAGCAGAAAGATACACTACTAGCCATTTAAATTGCTACACCACGAAGATGACGTGCTACAGACGCGAAATTTAACCAACAGGAAGAAGATGCTGTGACATGCAAATGATTAGGTTTTCAGAGCATTTACACATTTTGGCGCCGGTGGCGACACCTACAACGTGCTGACATGAGGAAAGTTTCCAACCGATTTCTCATACATATACAGCAGCGTTGCCTGGTGAAACGTTGTTGTGATGCCACGTGTAGGAAGGAGAAATGGGTACCATCACGTTGCCGACTTTGATAAAGGTCGGGTTGTAACCTATCGCGATTGCGCCTTATCGTATCGCGACACTGCTGCTCGCGTTGGTCGAGATCCAATGAGTGTTAACAGAATATGGAATCGGTGGGTTCAGGAGGGTAATACGGAACGCCGTGCTGGATCCCAACAGCCTCGTATCACTAGCAGTCCAGATGACAGGCATCTTATCCGCATGGCTGCAACGGATCGTGGAGCCACATCTCGATCCCTGAGTCAACAGATAAGGACGTTTGCAAGACAACAACCATGAGCACGGACAGTTCGACGACGTTTGCAGCAGCATGGACTATCAGCTCGGAGACGCTGGCTCCGGTTACCCTTGACGCTGCATCACAGACAGGAGCGCCTGCAATGGTGTACTCAACGACGAACCTCGGTGCACGAATGGCAAAACGTCATTTTTTCAGATGAATCCAGGTTCTGTTTACAGCATAATGATGGTCGCATCCGTGTTTGGCGACATCGCGGTGAACGCACATTGGAAGCGTGTATTCGTCATCGCCATACTGGCGTACCACCCGGCGTGATGGTATGGGGTTACACGTCTCGATCTCCTCTTGTTCGCACTGACGGCACTTTGAACAGTGGGCATTACATTTCAGGTGTGTTACGACCCGTGGCTCTACCCTTCATTCGATCCCTGCGAAACCCTACATTTCAGCAGGATAATGCACGACCGTATGTTGCAGGTCCTGTACAGGCCTTTCTGGATACAGAAAATGTTCGACTGCTGCCCTGACCAGCACATTCTCCAGATCTCTCACCAACTGTAAACGTCTGGTCAATGGTAGCCGAGCAACTGGCTCGTAACAATACGCCAGTCACTACTCTTGATGAACTGTGGTATCGTGTTGAAGCTGCATGGGCAGCTGTACCTTTGCACTGCTTGCAAACTCTGTTTGACTCAATGCCCAGGCGTATCAAGGCCGTTATTACGACCAGAGGTCGTTGTTTTGGGTACTGATTTCTCAGGATCTATGTACCCAGACTGCGAGAAAATGTAATCACATGTCAGTTCTAGTATAATATATTTGTCCAATGAATACCCGTTTATCATCTGCATTTCTTCTTGGTGTAGCAATGAGAGGAATGTGTGACACCTTCAATGACTACCGTAGCAGAATATTGTGTATATATTCAAACTGGACACTACTGACTTTTGACAGTAGTGTCATATCTCAGCGGGGAACTTGAAACTTTCAGCACGGGGTAGGAGCTCAATTTTAAAAGAATAGATGACCATACACTCGATAGATACTTACCCAGTAGAACAATGGGAGGGAACCTCCATGGTATACAGTCAATGTAAGGAAACTTCTAAAGAAACAGAGATTAGTGCTTAATAGGTGTAAAACAAAGTGCAGGGCTGTAGATAGAGAGATGCTGAATGAAACGCGTTTCGCTGAAATGAGAGCAATGCGTGTCACTTTCAATGACTACCGTAGCAGAATATTGTCAAATGATGTTTCACAATAATCAAAGGAGTTCTGGTCATGTGTAAAGGCCTTTAGTGGAGCCACAGTTGGTATTCACTCCCTAGTGTGTGAGACAGGAACTGAAATTGAGAGTAGTAAAGCAAAAGCTGAAATGATTAACTTCGTTTTCAAATGTTCGTCTACAAAGGAAAACACAGGAAAACAGGCCAGATTTAATTGTCGTACCACCGAAAAGATGAATGAAATAAGGATTAGTGACAGTGGTGTTGAGAAACAACTGAAATCGTTAAAATTGAACAAAGAACCAGGGCACAATGGAATCCCTATCAGATTCTGTACTGAATTTGCAGCTGAGTTTGGCTCTCTTCTAACTATAAACTCATAGATCCCTCGAACAACAATCTGTGTCCACTTTTGGAAAAAAGTACAGGTCACATCTGTCTACAGAAGGGTAGTAAAAGATATCCACAAAACTACCGTCCAATATCCTTGACACCGATTTGTTGTAAAATCGTAGAATATATTGCGAGTTCATAATGAGGTATCTTGAACAGAATGACGTTCTCAACGCCAACCACCATGGATTCCGAAAACCAACTCGCAGTTTTCTCGTACGACATACTGAAAGCTTTGGGTCAAAGCAGTCAGATAGATGCAGTATTTCTTGATTTCCGAAAAGCATTTGACTCAGTACCACAACTACGCCTACTGTCAAAAGTGTGATCATATGGTGTATCAACTGAAATTTGTGACTGGACTGAACACTTTTTGGTATGGAGGACGTACCATATTATCTTGCACGGAGAGTCATCGCCTGATGTAGAAGTAACTTCGGGTGTGTGTTGGGACCCTTGCTGTTCATGTTGTATATTAATGACCTTGCACACAATATCAACAGTAAACTGAGACTTCCTGCAGATGATGCAGTTATCGATTACGAAGTACTGTCTGAAAGAAGCTGCATAAATATTCAATCGTAACTTCATAAGATTACAAACAGGAGGAAAGATTGGCAACTTTCTTTAACTGTCCAGAAATGTGTAAAATTGTGCAATTTAAAAAAACGAAAAAGCATAATATCCTATGTTTATAATATCAGTGTCCGCAGCTCGTGATCTCGCGGGTTCGATTCCCGGCGGAGTCAGGGATTTTCACGTACCTCGAGATGACTGGGTGTTATTGTGTCGTCTTCATCATCATCATCAGTCATTACGGTCGAAGGAAGGCAACGGCAGACCACCTCCATTAGGACCTTGCCTGGTACGGCGGTGCGGGTCTCCCGAATCGTTCTCCTACGCTCTGTCGAGAAACATGGGACTTCATTTCCATAGTATCAGCGATTCACTGTTGGAATAGGCCAACTCGTACGAATAACAGGGTGTAACGCTTTGTAATATGAAATGGAACGATCACGTAGACTCAGTTGTGGGTAAAGCTGGTGGCAGACTGCTGGGCAAGTGCAATCAGGCTCCAATGGAGATTGCTTACGTATCACTCGTGCAACCGGTTGTTGAGTATTGCTCAAGTTGTGAGACCCGTACGAAATAGAACTAACAGAGGATATTGAGCGTTTACAAAGAAGGGTAACACGGATGGTCAAAGGTTTGTTTGATTTGTGGGAGAGTGTCACAGAGATATTGATGAAACTGAACTGGCAGACTCTTGAAGATAGACGTAAACTATCCGGAGAAACTCTACTGACAAAGTTTCAAGAACCGGCTCTAAATGGTGATTCTAGGAATATGCAGTACCTCACGTATCGCTCAAATGGCACCATGAGGATAAGATTAGAGTAATTACTGCACGCACAGAGACATTCAAATAATCATTCTTCCGGCGCTCCATACGTGAATGGAATGAGAAGAAACCCTACTAATTGGTACCGTGTGATCTACCCTCGGCCATGCACCTTACATAAGATCCATAGGTAGGGGCAGCTGAATCGCCCTATACGTTGTATATCTTTACGTCTCTCTCTTCCTCTACAGTTTTTACCCTCTGCGTCTCCCTCTTGCGCTATTAAAATTATTCTGTAATGACTCAACGCATGTAGTTCATCATACCCATTCTTCTATCCAGCATTTTTCATACAACCTTTTCCTCGCCAATTCTGTACAGGACTTGCTCACATCCTGTATTATCAGTTCAAATCAGCATCCTTCTATAACAACACATCCTCTCCTTTACCCACAGTCAACGATTCTCTTCCATGCAACGCTTTGCTATAGATGTAAATTCCCAGAATTTTCTTCTTCAAATTGCGTCCTATGTTTGATAATCCAATAGTGAGAAACGCCCTCATTTCCTGTACTATCTGCTTCTGAAATCATTTTGACTTCATTCGTCATGGGTTATTTTGCTTTCAGTGTAGCAGAATCCCTTCAGTTTTTCTGCTTTGATGTTAAGTTTATCGTTAATCTCATTTCTATGACTCTTGTTTGCTTTCTTGAGGACATTTTTGTTCAGTCGTTGCAGTTTAAAAAATGCGTGTTTTTTTTCCCAGACGCGTTTCGCTTTATTGCGGTGAAGCATCATAGTGGTGGTGATTTTCTCTTCATTTCTCGCTTGCGATTGCTTTTCTTAACCCATAGCCATCGCCCATTGGAGTCTTCATTTCATTCAAGAGGTCTTATAATTCTTCCTTGCTTTCATTCAGGATCATTGTCATCAGCCAATCTTGTCACTGGCATCGTATCACTGTCAAATAGTGTGGAATCAACTCGGACATGACGATGTTCTGCGTGAGTAGCAAAGTGAGTTTTATGTTTACATTCGTATTCCGTTACGGCCCTATAGTATGGTCGTTGCAGTCAATGTTCTAATTCATATCTCAACTGTGTTACTTTCGACTAACGTCCATTTTTGGTTGCCATTTCCTGAGCTTCACATTACTACTCAGACTGCGTTATTAAAGGGTCATGTTGTCTTGGGGTTTATTTTAGGGCAGAAATCTGGTTCATAACTGAAAATAAATTTTCAGGTTCCGCATAAAAATAAGTGCCAATTTCTTCAAGTTCTTCTGTGGCCTGGGTCCTAGAGAGAACCTTTGTAATCAGTTGACGAGAAGTTCGACATAGATTTTACAGAGCTCTTTTAGGAATGTACTCTCGTCGGCATACTTTCTTTTCGACAGAAAGCATTATGGGAAATCTGTAGCCAGTAGTTGCCAAATTGTACACGGACCATTTAGAGACCACATCAATAGAATCTGGCCATCTAAGCCAATACCTTTCCTGCAGATAGTGCTAAACGGGCCTTACATGAACCATGAAAGACATTTCCAAACCACCAGAAGCTGTTACGTTAATTATTGTTATAATTTTCGACTTGCTTTGGTCATCAGACCCACAATTATTATCAACCTAACATGGGAGAACAGTTCATTTACGTCAAAAATACAGGCAGAAAAAATGACATCACTGCATCAAGCATCATGTTTTTGCATTATAGTTCATACCGTTGATACGATGAACAAGCTGTGCACTATACAAACGGCACTCGTATTTGGATTGTCTGATGGCAACGAACTGATCCGTATGGTAAAAACATGGTACTTTTGAAGTCAACTGCGAAACATCATATCCATTTGAGCTTTCCTTCTATAATTGGTCCTGTCCTCCCTCTAAAATTTATACCTCTTTCCCCCATCCCTCCTACCCCCACATCCAAATTTACTATTCCGTGATGCCTCACGATGTCCGCTATTAACCGATCCCTTCTTTTAGTCAGGTTGTGTCACAAGTTTCATTTCATCCACATTAAATTCGATAAACCTTCATTAGTACCGGATATACTTGTCTAATCTACCACATTCTCTTGCAGAGTCGCACTTCGAAAACTTCCGTTTTCTTATCTCTACTGTTTGTCGTCCACATTTCACTTGCATAGAATGCTGCACTCCACACAGATACGTTCAGAAATCCTTCTTTAACACGTAAATTAAAGTAAAAACATTTGTTTGAGACGTCGTCATTTCCTACTCGTAGCTGTAGAGTTTTTTTATCCTACTATTGATATTCTGGCGTTACACCATTGTCAACCAAATGTCCGGTACTATAACCCGGTTCAAAGAAAGTTATAAAGTTATAAACACTTTCGCGGTTTGTAACTATGTGCCCATAATTTGTTAACAGACTGTAAATTGAGATACAATTCAACAAGAGTACAGCAACTTGTAATTTACATCTGTGCCGTTACATAGCATATTTCCGCCTGACAATGGTGCAACGCCAAAATTGCAGAAGCTGAATAAAAACTTCTACAGCCATAAGCGTAATAAGACGTTCTTTAAACAATTCATATACGAGGAGCGTTTGAAAAGTCCGTGCAAGGTCCGCGAGATGGCACCACCGGCGCGTATCGAGGTCATGTTTAGTTAGTAGCATCTTTGGAAAGAACGCACACCAAGTTTCAGCCACATTGGTCTATTTAATTGTGTTTGGCATTCGTGTAAATCAAGGAAGTCGAGTGATTGTCAAAAAATGAACGAAAAAGAATTTCGTGTGGTGATTAAACATTACTTTATGAAAGGGATAACGCGTCAGGAGACTAAAGAGAAGCTTGATAAACATTACGGTGACTCTGGACCTTCGGTTAGAACAGTTTATAAGTGGTTTCAAAATTTGGAGAGTGGCCATATGGGCACAAGTGATGATGAACTTTCTGGACGCCCTGTGGAGGTTACGACTCCAGAAATCATTGATAAAATCCGTGATATGGTGATGGATGACAGAATAGTTAAGGTGCATGAGATTACTAGTGCTGTGGACATCTCGAATGAACGGGTACATAATACTTTGCATAAACATTTGGACATGAGAAAGCTACCCGCAAGATGGGTTCCACGATTGCTCATGCTTGACCGAAAACGGAATCGTGTGAAGTGTTGCAAAGATGGTTTGAAGCTGTTCAGGAAGACCGTGCAGGACTTTAAGCGTCATTTCGTCACTGTGGATGAAACATGAATACTTTACTACACTCCTGAGACCAAAGAACAATCTAAACAATAGGTTACCAAGGGAGAATCTGCACCAAAAAAGGCGAAGACCATTCCTTCCGCCGAAAAGGTCATGGCGACTGTCTTTTAGGATTCGCAAGGGATAATCCTGATCAACTATCTGGAAAAGGGTAAAACTATTACAGGTTCATATTATTCATCGTTATTGGACCGTTTGAAAACCGAGCTGCAAGAGAAACGCCGGCGATTGGACCGCAAAAAAGTCCTTTTCCATTACGACAGTGCACCAGCAAACACGTCAGCAGTTGTGGTCGCAAAATTAGAGGAAATAGGCTTCCAACTCGTTTTACGTCCTCCCTATTCTCCAGACTTGGCTCCCTCGAACTACTATTTGTTCCCCAATGGCTGGCGGGACAAAGATTTTATCCAAACGAGGAAGTGACTGCAGCAACTAATAGCTATTTTGCAGACTTGGACAATTCCTATTATTCGGAGGGGATAAACAAATTAGAACAGCGTTGGACGAAGTGCATAAGTCTAAAAGGAGACTATGTCGAAAAATAAAAAAGGTTTACCCCAAACATGTAAGTAGTTTTTATTTTTGTACGGACATTTCAAACGCCCCTCGTAGGCTTTCACTTCTTCACGAAGACTGTCCTTTTCTTGTGGCTAGTTCCAGTAACTGAGCTGTACCACTGCTATTCGTATCTTGCGTTTGTGCCAGTAAACAAACATTACTGAAGGACTTCATTGGATCCACACTTAACGTTTGAGACGATCGAAGAACTTTTTCCTGTGTTGTCTCGAGTGTTGAGATCCTCCAATTAGAATAGGGTGGACGCACTGTCGGTGACAGATTCGCAATACGACACTTGCTGCAATCCTCGCCAGTCAGTTATCTGAGACCACGGAGTGTACAGGCGAACAGGGGCCCAGAACGGCCGCTCTTAACGCAGAGCGCCCAGCTTTGAGGAAGGAACCGGAAAAACGAATACCGGCGGAGAGGCAAAGTAACCAAAGGGAATCGCGGATACGCCGGTTATCTGCGCACGCGCGCGTTTTTGTGCGCCAACTGGGAGCGGCGAATTGGATTTGAATTATTGAAAAAGTGGGATGTCGGCCCTTAGAGAGAGAGAGAGAGAGAGAGGGGGGGGGGGGGGCGGGGAGGGAGGTGCTGGAGAGAGAGAGAGAGAGAGAGAGAGAGAGAGAGAGAGAGAGAGATTGGAATTTCAGGAGTGATGCGGTGTTAAAAACCGCGCCCGCGCTTGAATTATAGTCGAAGCTTTGTGCATTTGGCGTATCGGAGTGCAGCGGAGCGGTCCGGTCGCCGGACGACAGTATCGCACCGCGCACGCCTAATGAATATTTATGCCGAAAATATGCCTGGCGCCGCACATATTCGTGCGCGAGCGGAGGCGTAAACACTGGTGCGGGCGCGAACAGGAGGGGAAGGGAGGGGGAGAAAGGGGGAGCGAAAAAAAAAAAAAAAAAAAAAGAAACGCAAAAGGACAGAAACGAGTGAGCGAGTACATTTAATCTGGTATGGAATGCATTTCGTGTAAATGACGTTCCGTCGAGTAGGCGGGAGTGGTGGGTGGGACTGGACGAATAGCTCTGCGCAGTGCAGGCAGGCAGCGGCGACAGCGTAAAATAGATTATGAAACAATTACGATAACAAGCCTTTTAAAATGGGTGGCGCGCGGTAATAAATTAAGAGACGCGGGCCATCAGGGTTCCGCTAATGGTGAGCAACGGCCGGCCGCGAGGCTCTGCGGTCTATCGGCAATTACCAGAGGCTGCCGCCGCTGCGCCGCACTGCGCACCCGTGGCTGGTGGCGCGCCAGAGCGCGTCTTCTGCAGGGGCTGCTGCTGCCATCGCGGAGCGGATAGGCGCCCCTGGTGAGTCACGTATCGTCTTGATCAGTTCTGCCGGTTGCCGAAATACATTTCTGGATCCGTTCTTCTACCCTTCTTGTGTTCAAGAGTCACCTGCAATTTTTTTCCAGTCGCTTGGGACTTTGTGCTGGCCGAGAGATTCACGATAATTGCAGGCTAGGTAAGTGGCCAACGCCGTACTCTTTGTAAAACCGAACTGGGATTCCATTCGGACCTGGTGATTTATTTGCTTTCAGATCTTTCAGCCGTTTCTCTACGTTAGGACTGCTCATTACTGTGTCATCCATAAAGGAGCATGTCCGATGGTCAAACGACAGTATGTTGGTACCATTCTCCTGTGTGGACGATTTCTTTAAAGTGAAATTTAAAACTTCGGCTTTAGTTTTGCTATCTTCAACTGCCACACCAGACTGGTCGACAAGGGACTAAACGGATGCCCTACATCCGCTCAGTGATTTTACATAAGACTAGCATTTTCTCGGGTTCTCTGCCAAATCTTTTGATGATGAATGACGATGGCAGTTGTATGTTTTGCTCACAGATCTTTTCACAGAAGCACGAATCTCTACTAACCTTCGCTTGTCGTCATTTGTGCGTTCCCATTTGAATCGAGAGTGCAACAACCTCTGCTTCCTCAGCATTTTCCGAATCTCGTTATTAAACCATTGTGAGTCTTTTCTATCCTTTATCCATTTACCAGGCACATAACTCTTTAGACCACTATTTACAATCTGGTTAAACTTTGTCCGTAATTCCTCCACGTCCATCTTACTGGATTTAGATGATGTCAAAAATTTTCAAATGTTTGTGAAATCTTATGGGACTTAACTGCTAAGGTCATCAGTCCCTAAGCTTACACACTACTTAACCTCAAGTATCCTAAGGCAAACACACACACCCATGCCCGAGGGAGGACTCGAACCTCCGACGGGACCAGCTGCAGAGTCCATGACTGCAGTGCCTAAGACCGCTCGGCTAATCCCACGCGGCAGATGATGTCAGCTCACTGTTTGCTAACAACTGCTTATCTGCTCTATACAGCAGAAATGCTCTCCTGGCGAGAGAAACGAACACTTAAATCTCACTCTGCGAGATCTGATTTTTCTCATTTTATTATAATGACCACTTCTTCCTGTGTAGGTGGGCACCAACGAAATATTTTCACATTCTGAGGACAAAGTTGGTGACTGAAATTTAATGAGAAGATCCTGTCGCAAACAAAAATTATCTTTGCTCCAATGATTGCCACCCCAGTTCGTGTATCACATCCGTGACAATCGCTCCCCTACTGCGCAATAATACAAAACGAACTGCTCTTCATTGAACTTTTTCGATGTCCTCCGTCAATCCTATCTGATCGGATCCCACACCGCAAAGCAGTACTCCAGAAGAGGGTGGACAAGCGTAGTGTAAGCAGTCCCTTAGTAGACGTCATGTAACGGGCTAGTATGATCCAGAATGGGTAGACTGAAGAGGATTTGTACCATTCCCTCCGAGATTATCTGGCTGAATCTTCTGAACGTTTCCGTCGGGGCTAATCATAGAAGTAAAGTGAAAACCATTCTAGTTCATACAATTGAAGAACTGAAACTCTGAATAAACTCAATTTTTTGTTTATTTTTGCACTTTAAGCGAAAGACGCGTCCGAATTTATGAGAAAACACAAGATAATTTTAATTTATTTCAATTTTTCCTGCTGAACCAACTGTGTCATTAAATAAACTGCGGCGAACCCTTCAGTGTCCAGACTAAACGAGAATTACTTAGGCGTTTTTCATAAACGAATATCATCCTCTACATAGAATACGCCATTTAAGTGACCACCTTTCAAGAGACGAGAAATCATGTAACTGGGCTCGCTTCCTCTCTCCTTACGATACGTTTAGATAAATCTTATCTTTCTGCTTTAGAACTGTCGACAACGCGGAGCACTAGCTCCCGAACCTTTCGCTACATCCTATTTCTCTTCATTTCACTTCCCACCCTCTCCTTTCCAGATAAAGTAGAGCACTTGTGCTTCTTTGAAGTCATTTTTACAACTAATTTGTTCAGAAGAGAAAGAAACTGAATTATAAAACAGTTAGAATTACTGAGCTGTTGATAGCCACTAACGTCGAATTGTAGAGTGTTTGTGGTGAGGTCTGTTATGGTAATCGTTTCGATTTATCGACTGTATCAAAACACAACAGGATTTCTTCGGTTTTATCAAGCGACTTAAGAACAAGTTTGATTTATGGAGCAATTCGATTTACGGAGGTTAGTGGTATATCTGTGAGGATTGCTGGTCCATAGTTTACAGAAGGGCCAACACACGCTCAATATTTATTGCATATGAATTGCGCAACAGTATTGACATCTGAGAGCGGTTTGTGCAATATATTGAAGGAGACAGTAGAACTTCAAAGTTTTTTGACGCCTGGTCACTATAACGCACAATATACTGTTTCGCCTAAAGGTAGTATTGCACAATAAAGCTGCAGTTCTTGCCAAAGCCGAGAGAAATTCAGTTCACTCCGAACAAATTTCCACAATGAACTGAAAACAGTAAATGACAAGAGTTCAGGAAGTGTTCTGGAGAATGTATATTAAAGCACAATGCGGCACTTTGACAAATGAATTTCATGACTGTTTAGGAAAGTGCAGATACCTCGTTGTCCAAACTCACTGTCACTTACAATCCCAAAGACTGGCAAGATCTTTAACGCAGTGTATCGCTTAAACTACATGTTTGCGTAATACGTAAGTATAAATACGAAAACATTAATACTTCACTTGACCAAGCACCATTTTAAAGGGCAAGATTACAACGCATCATATTCTAAACTAGAAAAATGTAACTGACTATAATGACTGGATAATATAGCTGCTGCACCACGTGTCGTGGATTTTGGGCTAGAAGGCAGTAGTTAAGGGGCCGATTGTCAATCGGATGGCAGGCGCGGGTGACGTCCATATTTAGCAAACGATTCTACGAGGCAGGCGAGAAGTCACGGCCCGGCGTGCACTGTACACAAATGTGAAGTAACGAGAGCAGTAGAGGGCACTGACGGGCTGTGAAGAACCCGTACGTTGCAGTTAAAACAGTGTGCTACTGACCTGTGTGTAGGGGCCGAAGCTGGCTGAGGAAAGCTGACACTGTAATTGTTAAAGAGCACTCCACTAGTCCCCTCCAGAGGAACTACTACATCAGAGGCGTAGAGAAAAGACGTATAAATAACCGAGCCCGGAGGCTCAAATCAGGGTCGGTCGTGTCACCATTCTGTCCGCGTCTATAACCGGAGACAATGAAGATTGTTTAAGTTGCAGGCCAACCAGGACAACCTTCGGATGGTGGATATCGGCATCCAACCGACCCGATGAAGCTACTTCCAACATCCACGGCGCGGACGCATCATAGCTGCGGCGAGGAGCGCCACACCTTGGAGCCGTACCGGCGCGAGGAGCGAGACGGCTGGTGGTCTCCGCTCACTGGGTAACGTCGTCCGGCGGACTGCAAGTTGCTGTCCGCAGGAGGGGGGCCCGGGCGGGAACTCGCGGCCTCCGGGGTGCAGAGCTGTCTGTGGTCACTGGCTGAGCTGCCGTGGGTCGATGGTCGGGCCTGCTAGGGCTCACTATAGCGACGGCGGTCAGATGTTTCCCGCCGGCGCTCTACATGGGGTCCACGAGTCGCGCTTGAGGAAGCAGTCAGCCGTATTCTGCGCTATCAGGCGCAACTAACGCACGCTAGGCTCGGTGATCGGGCGCCGACGTTGCAAAAAAATGCTTCAAATGGCTCTGAGCACTACGGGACTTAACATCTATGGTCATCAGTCCCCTAGAACTTAGAACTACTTAAACATAACTAACCTAAGGACATCACACAACACCCAGTCATCACGAGGCAGAGAAAATCCCTGACCCCGAACCCGGGAACCCGGGCGTGGGAAGCGAGAACGCTACCGCACGACCACGAGCTGCGGACCCCGACGTTGCAGATTCCGGCATAGGCATTAGCGCTGATCCACGCACGCACGATTTTTGGCGCCATCGTCGAGTTCGGCAGAAGGCCTGCTGTGTATCTTCAACGTAATGAAGTCAATGACACACTTTCCTATGTTTCTCTGCACGCTTTGGCGTGAGTCACCCCTCTCTCCCAAATCATAAAATGCTTCAAATGACTCTGAGCACTATGCGACTTTAACTTCTGAGGTCATCAGTCGCCTAGAACTTAGAACTAATTAAACCTAACTAACCTAAGGACATCACACACATCCATGCCCCAGGCAGGATTCGAACCTGCGACCGTAGCGGTCGCTCGGCTCCAGACTGCAGCGCCTAGAACCGCACGGCCACTCCGGCCGGCCCCAAGATCATACCTCTCGGTCGTTCTGACATAACAACCCCCTGAGAGCTCGGTGGGCTCGGGGGTGGGGGGCGGGGGTCGTCACATAGCTATTTATAACTTTTGATCTCCGATCTACTTAAGATTTTCTATTCTTTTTTTTTTTTTCAGTATTGCTTCACTGCGGCAAGCACCATTTTAGGGGCAAGAAAAGCAATGTATTATATTCCGCACTAAAAACATATTTGCCATCCTTTCTTTCTATTTTTTGCTGTTTTATATTTCTTGTGAGTTAAATTTGACGTCATTGAGAAGGGGACTTAATTTAAACGTTCTCATTGTAATAACTAGGTCACTACTTCATAATGAAGTCACTGATATCTCGTAACCACAGTTCTGCAAGGACATCGCAGACATCTAGTTTGCAGATGAATGATTACTGAAACGTTTTTATTTCTATTATCGTGTCAGTTTTCGCTACTATTAATAATGCCTGCGTAATTCGACGACTGAAGAACAGCAATAGGGCGATTGCTACCCTATCCCACTAATGTGAATATAACCAACGATTAAAAAATATGGATGGTGTTAAGGGTGTAAGTAGAGATTGGTGACTGAGGACGGTTTATTGACCAACATTACATCGGTATTTATTTCATTTGCTGACTAATAATCATAGATATTAGGAGTGATATGTTTTTAGGCTGGTCAGTAGCTTCGAGTACATGTGGCTTGGGCAAAGCCATTAATGGTCACTTTCCCCTGGGCAGCACGCCAGGTGTTGAAGTGTGGTCACGTTGACATATAACGATTCGTCTATTCTGCAGACAGAGTCTACTTAGCGGTGCGTCAACGATCGTACAGAAAACATCTGGTAGTAAATTAAGTGTTGTGTTTGTGGGAAGACTGTTTGAAGCAGAGAAAAACCAACCAACACGCTGAAGTGAGTACGTATTAAGGTACTTCTCTTTCTTCAGCATTTGTCCCACATGGTGGTATGTTTCACTGAGTGGATTCGCTATCTCCATTTTGTTCAACCGTGTGCCATGTCTGGACGAAGATTTACAGCCTTCAGGTCGTTGTGCAGAGCGTCAGCCCATCACTGTGTAGGTTTTCCGTTGGATATCTTTCCCGTGTCTTCCACTGCGTATACTGTCGTTGCAGTGGTATCGTCCAAACCATTGCAGACGGCTTTCTCGCTTTTTCTTCTGGCCCGAAGCAATCCCGAAACGTTTCCTGATAGTGTCGCTTGAAACGTGATTCAGTCGACTGCCCATCTAAGCACCTCAGTCCCCATGGCTCCCAATAGTCGCTCTGCCTGTTTTGTAGCTGTCCAACAGTCCATGCCGTAGCAACAGGATGTATGGCAGCCAGACAGATCTTTGACTTCAGATGTTCGTTAATCCGACGATGGCAAGTGACGCCTGCTGTCGTTCGGTGCTTCATCCACGCTGCCTGCGTCCTTCCGCTGACCCGCTGACCTCGTCTGTAAGCCCGTCATCGGTAGAGATTGTAGAAACGAGATCTTTAAATTTTTACACTCTTGGTAAATCTGTTTCGTCGACGTTGATAGTCCCAACGTCTCGCAGATCTGATGTGATGTACTCAGTTTTCTTTTTTGTTGAGCCGCAGGTCACATCGCGTGAGTTGGTCGCTCCACTCTTGTGTTTGGTGCTGGGGATCAAATTTGTTCTCCAAACCCAGCGTGACATCGTCAGCATAGACAAGTGTCCATGGTGACGTCATGCGCAAATCTGATAGGACAGTGTCCATGACAAGAAGACACAGCACTGGTAATAAGGCCGATTTCTGGTCTATTCATACTGTGAGGCGAAGATCATTTGTCACTGCTGCAGCCACTTGGACACTGCTCCTTAATTCAACGTAGAAAATCCTTACCAATTTCACGAGATACTCCAGAATGCTATGGTCTCCAAGCCATTGCGAGGCCTAGAAAAGCAAGGTGCAGGGGCTTGTTCTTTCACGATATTTTCCATTCAGCAGCTGCTGAGCATGGATTGCGTCAGTAGCGCCACAATTCGCCGATCCTGTTGTCGAGTGTGGCTTCAAGGACGTTCACCACGTGGCTCAGGTTTTTGATTGGGTGGTAATTAGAACAGCGAGACTTCCTTTCTTTTTAAGATTGGTACAGTGCTGCGCCGTTGCCAGTCTGTTGGTATTTTACCTTCTCTGATAATCTGGTTGAAAATATATGTTACCCAACTTGGCGCTTTCCACTGTTGAGAATATTATACACTTATTAGACAGCCGGCCGCGGTGGTCTAGCGGTTCTGGCGCTGCAGTCCGGAACCGCGGGACTGCTACGGTGGCAGGTTCGAATCCTGCCTCGGGCATGGGTGTTTGTGATGTCCTTAGGTTAGTTAGGTTTAAGTAGTTCTAAGTTCTAGGGGACTTACGACCTAAGATGTTGAGTCCCATAGTGCTCAGAGCCATTTGGACCATTTTGAACTTATTAGACAGAAAATTATAACGACTTATCTAATATTTTCAATGCGATAGGGTTCGCAGCTCCGATGAATTTTTTGAATGATTTCTTGAAGGCTTCAGCTGCCATTTTCTTTATTTCCTGCACGATTGTAAAATTTCGGCCATAGGCCATTTTCAAGTATTTTATGGATGATTTTTTAGTAACAGATTATGTCATACACGTCCCTGCTCTTATGACATCATGTTATACTCATAAATCAGTTCGAGGTGTTCACGCTATTTTATTTCGTGCAGGAAATAAATAGAACGGTAGCTGAAGGCTTCAAGAAATCATTCAAAAAACTTATCTAATAGCCGGTATGTCCAACTTCGGCACAGATAACAACGGCGACGCGTCGTAGCATGGAGGTAAAGAGCCCTTGGTAGATCGCTGGAGGAAGTTACCACATCTGCACTCACAAGTCACCTAATTCCCGTAAAGTCTTGGGAGGGTAGCGAAGAGCCCTGAAGCCACGTTTAGTCACTTTGGAGAACCGGAGAACTAATTCAGATCTGGCGAGTTGGAGGGGGGGGGGGGTCACATCAACTGGAACTCGTCACTGTTTCCTCGAACCACTCCACCATACTTCTGGCCTTGTTATATGGCGCATTATCTTGCTGAAAAATGACTCTGCTGTCGGGAAACATGATCACTATGAAGGGGTGTAGGTGATCTGGGACCCATGGATGCCCACGTGAATGTTTCCTAGAGTACAATGCAACCGCCGGCCGGGGTGGCCGAGCGGTTCTAGACGCTACAGTCTGGAACCGGTCGCAGGTTCGAATCCTGCATCGGGCATGGATGTGTGTGATGTCCTTAGGTTAGTTAGGTGTAAGTAGTTCTAAGTTCTAGGGGACTGATGACCTCAGATGTTAAGTCCCATAGTGCTCAGAGCCATTTGAACCATTTTTTACAATGCAACCGCCGCCAGCCTCTGTCCTGCAGTGCAGGTGTCAAGGAGCTGTTCCCTAGAAGACAACTGATTCGCGCCCTCTCATCGGTAAGATGAAGAAGGTATCGGGATTCATCAGACCATGCAACGCTCTGCCACTACGCCAACGTCCAGCGGCGATGGTCCCGTGCCCATTTCATTTGTAGTTGCCGATGTCGTGATATTAACACTGGCACATGCGTGGACCTTCTACTGCGGATGCCCACGGTGGGAGTGTTCAGCGCACTGTGTGTTGATACACACTTTGCCCAGAATTAAAGTCGATGTTAGTTCGCCGTTTGCCCAGCCTACGACATCCCACTTCTGCAATAAGGGGTGGCTATCCAACCCCACAACGTCTGGCCGTGGGTTCACCTTGGTTTCGTCGAGTGTTGAAGACACTCACCACAGCACACTACGAACACCTGACAAGTGGCGCGCGCAGTTTCCGAAATACTCGTGCCGAGCCTTCACTGACAGTAAAGGCACCGTGCGTGTTTCTGACTGGCAGTCATTTCTCGCCAGGTGACTCTGCTGTCGCCTGGACGGGTTTATATCGACACTAGGTCGGTGGTCATAATATTCTGGGTGATCAGTGTAGCTCACTAAAATATACGAGGTGTGGCTAGAAAAAACCGTACTAGTACTGGTGAAACAATAAAACGAATGCAATAAGGCTGAAAATCGCGTGGCCTGTCACGTGACTCTCGCTCCGCCTACTGCTCGAGTTTCATCTGCCTCCTGCACTCAGTCTGCCCGTGGCGTCTGTTTTAAGTAGTTGACGTTTTGTCTGTGCGTCGGAAAATGTTGAGTGTACAGAAAGAACAGCGTGTTAACATCAAATTTTGTTTCAAACTAGGAAAATCTGCAAGTGAAACGTTTGTAATGTTACAACAAGTGTACGGCGATGATTGTTTATCGCGAACACAAGTGTTTGAGTGGTTTAAACGATTTAAAGATGGCCGCAAAGACACCAGTGATGACACCCGCACTGGCAGACCATTGTCAGCAAAAACTGATGCAAACATTGAAAAAATCGGTAAACTTGTTCGACAAGATCGCCGTTTAACAATCAGAGCAGTGTCTGAGTTAACAGGAGTTGACAAGGAAAGTGTTAGGCAGATTCCTCATGAAAGTTTCAACATGAACAAAGTGTGTTCAAAAATGGTTCCAAAGTGTCTCACAATTGAACAGAAGGAACGCCGAAGAATGATTTGTTCTGACATCCTGGAAAACATTGAAAGTGATCCCACCTTCTTACAAAATCGATGCATTGGAAAACTCCTGGTTCTCCACGACAAAAAAAAGCACGAATGTCAAAATCGAAATTCAAGGCAATGATGATTGTTTTTTTTTACATCAAAGGGATTGTGCACATTGATTGGGTACCAGAAGGACAAACAGTGAATCAGCATTACTACATTAGCGTCCTGGCTACCCTACGTGAGCGAGTACGGAGAAAACGGAACGATTTGTGGAGAAAAAAGTCATGGATCCTTCACCAAGACAATGCCCCAGCTCACAGTGCGTTGTCAGTGAAGACGTTTTTGCCAAAACACAACATTCCCATCTTAGATCATCCACCCTACTCACCTGATTTGGCCCCCTGTGACTTTTTTCTTTTCCCTAAAGTCAAGTCAGCTTTGAAAGGAACTAGATTTGAGACTGTTGAAGCAGTAAAAGAAAAAGCGACGGAAGTAATGTATGGACTTACCGAAAATGATCTGCAGCATTGCTATGAACAGTGGAAAATTCGTATGGAGCGGTGTAGAGACCGAGGAGGAGAGTACATTGAAGGAGATAACATGAAATTGTAAATAATTGTAAATAAATGTTTTTTCCAGCATCAGTCCGGTTTTTTTCTAGCCGCACCTCGTATCTGCAGGGTGTCACTTACCCATTTTTCTCACAGAGTTCTCCAGTGCTCTCAAAAAATTTTCTCCCCTCCCCCTCCTCCACCACTTTCCAGCTCTACGAAAAGTGACAGGTGCACACGTGGAGAGGGAAGAACCAGGACCGGAGGACGACGAGTGGGAGCTTACACGGCACAAAACACGTCTCCCTGCAGTAATCGGTAATCAATTAGCCAATCCGGCGTTGCAGCAGGCAGGGCGCCGCGGCGTTGTCGGTGGCGGCGGCAGAGGTGGGCAATTTGTCAGCTGGCGAAGCTCGTCGCAGGACACGGCAAGGGGAGACGGGAGCCATTCATCGCGCGCAGGAGCGCACCTCTCCTAATGAAAGAGTTGTGCAGGGGCGGGGGCGGCCGCTGCCGCCTCGTTACTGTGATGAAGAACGATGGCGGCGGCGCCCGCGGGCTCATATCGCCGTAATCTGCCGCGGGCCCGAATTATCGCCGCCGGCGCTGTTAATGGCGGGCCGGCGCGTTCGCGAGGTGCGCCCGCTCTGGCCGCGCGCCGATAAGTCACCCCGGAACGACCTGCTGCCGCCGTCCGCGGTCGTTTGTCTGCGGCGAAAAAAGGAGAGAGCGAAAGGGACAGAGCGTGGTCACACTCAGTGGCCAGTGCGGACACTGGTAATGGCTGTCCGGTGGTCACACCGGTCGTAGCTGATAGGAAAAAAAAAAGAAAAATGTCGCGTGGCTCTCGGCCTGGTGCAAGGTTTCGATTTGACGACACTTTGGCTGCTTGTGCGTCAGTGCCTCTGCTCGTTTATCCTCCTCAGTCCTTATGTAGCATATATGCTACATTCTTTTTATGCAGCAATGGAATAAGCTAATCTCGCTATGCTTGATAGCAGCATATACACTGCCGGAAAAAAATTAGAATACTCTTTTAAAGCTCTTTAAAGTCAGTACCTCCATTTGACTGATTTTTATTTGCAGTGTTACATTTACACGATCATGATTTCGGCTTTACAATGCCATTATCAGGTGTTTTATACAGTGCCTAAGATGGCATACTGTCGTGTTTAGATTACACTATTACACACGTTGTCTAAGGGTTGATTAACCAAACAATAATGCTACATGCCCTCGGGAAAAATTACGGCTGTAGTTTCCCCTTGCTTTCAGCCGTTCGCAGTACCAGCACAGTAAGGACCTTTTGGTTAATGTTACAAGGCCAGATCAGTCAGTCATCTAGACTGTTGCCCCTACAACTACTTGAAAGACTGCTGCCCCCCTTCAGGAACCAAACGTTTCTCTGGCATTTCAACAGATACCCTTCCATTGTGGTTGCACCTACGATACGGCTATCTGTATCGCCGATGAACGCAAGCCTCCCCACGAACGGCAAGGCCCATGGTTCATAGAGGGTTTGGGGGGTTGGGGGGGGGGAGATAATATATGACAACAAAAATACAATCGATGATATGGATCGGCAAGTATTACAAATAATAGAGCCTAATCGAGTTCGAGTACATAACAAACTGTAGCATTAGGAACTTTGTCTTAAACTGTAATCAGCTACACCAACAATTTAAAAAAATACCCCCTCCCCTCTCTCTCCCTCCCTCTCTCTCTCTCTCTCTCTCTCTCTCTCTCTCTCTCTCTCTCTCTCTCTCTCTCTGTTTTCTCACACACACAGACACACACACACACACACACACACACACAGGGAGGAATAAGGTTTTCTAATTACGATGTGTCCTATATTTACATACACGTGGCATCACCGAAGATTGTGACAGAAATGTATCGTCTCCAGAGATGATGACAGAGTCGGTATCATGGAAATCAATTCTTTGGTAGGATTATTCATTTATCAAGATAAAAAAAGCACATACAGTCGCTTATTATAATATACAAGTTTAACTACATATCTCTACAAAAATTCGATCTTTGCTGCAAAATAAAATTTCACGAAACACACATTTCAAGCCCAGAGAGCCGTCAAGTTAAACACTCCCACATCTAAGGTGCATTAGGTATTAAAATAAATGCAGCTTGCATAGCGGCATTACGTATAAAAACTTGTAGGTTACGCAGAGCACTTTGATGGTGGAAGTTCGATAGCTGTACCATGTTTTGTGAGCTCTGCAGATCTTCAAATACAACGTTTCCATATCTAAATTGTCTGTATAGCTTGTTAAAACACACACAGCTCGCTTATTGACATTACTGAAAAAGCTGTAGGTTAGTAGACGACTGTAATTCCATCTTTGTGCCACACATTAAATTAATCCAAATACGTAACATTTGGCTGCAAACAATGCACATAAGCTCTGATGCAGACATAACTTACAGCTTAAAATGCACAGAGAATTACCAACGTTACTCTGACGTCTAATAATTGTCGGAAGTTACATATTCGTGCCACAGTTTCCACGCACAGTGGACCTACAATTAAATATTTATGCACATAAATTGTTTGCGTGACTTATTAAAATACACACACTTCACTTGTTGACAACATTAAATTCATCTAGAACACTACTGCAAATCTAAATTACAGCCTAAAGTACCATTAGAATTATCATAGTAAATAATCACGACTTTACAAAAACCACTGTGTCATACATCTTGGAATGCGTAACAGTATAGTAAACAGTAAATCGTAAATGGTTAACAGTAGACGGTGAATGGTATATGGCGAATTGTGAACAGTAAACTGTGAATGGTAAATAGTTAAAGGTGAGCAATATAGTGTAATTGCTCCTGCCGGTTATATTCTACAATGGACAATGCCCTCCTGTGCGTTGGATTTAAGTTCTGCAGAATGGTCAATGGCAAATCACGACACCATCTCAGTAAGGAGTCAGCTGGTGTGCGATGTCAGATGGTGCCGGACGACTGATAATTATTCCACCCGAGCGAAGGTTCTTTGTGAAGAGCTTGGAGACACGGAAGTGGATTACTTTTTACCAGAATATAACGAGGGCAAAAAAAAGAAAAAAAAGCACCACCAAGGAATTAATGGAGTATGACGGAATGCGGTAGATGTGACTTACATGCACAGACAGACAAATGATCACATTTTCCGGACAATTGAATGATTTATTCGAGAAAAAGAACTTTACAAACAGTGCAAGTAAACAACGCTTTGATCCACTTCTGGCATTTATGCAAGCAGTTATTCCGCTTGGCATTGATTGAGTTCTCAGATGTCCTCCTGAGAGTTATCGTGACAAGTTCTGTCGAGATGGTGCGTTATATCATCGAAATACCGTGCTGGTTAGAGGACACTGCCCACAGTGTTCCAAACGTTCTCAGTTGGGAAAAGATGCGATGACCTTACTGGCCAAAGTATGATCTGGCAAGCACGAGGACGAACAGTAAAAACTCTCGCCGTGTGCGGGCGGACATTATCTTGCTGAAATGTAAGTCCAGGATGGTTTCCCGTGATGGGCAACAAAACGGGGCGTACAATATCGTCGACGTACAGCTGTGTTGTAAGGGTGCCGCGAATGAGAACCAATGGAATCCTGCTATGAAATTAAATGGCACCTCAGACCATAACTCTTGATTATCGAGCCCTATGACGGGTGACAAGTTGGTATCCCACCGAAGTCTAGGCCTTTCGACACAGGTTTTTGCTGGTCATCGGAGAACTGGGACTCATCACTGACGACCATTCTACTACAGTCAGCGAGGTTCCAGGTCCCGATGACCAGCGAATATAATGCATTATCAGCAAAATAATGCCCTCCCGCACACGGCGGAAATTTCTACTGTTTGTCTTCGTGTTTGCCAAACCCTATCTTGGCCAGCAACGTCTCTGGATCTCAGGGCTCTCCAGAGCTCCATCATTTCCATGATGTAACGCCTCAGTTGGACAGAATTTGGCATGATATCCGTCAGGAGCTTATCCAATAACTCTATCAATTAATGCCGAGCTGAATAACTGCTAGCATAAGGGGCATAAGGGTGAGAGGTTGACCAACTGACTTCTTCAGTTTGTGAAGCTCTTTGTCTAGTTTTTCTGAAATTGTAATCATTTGTGATTCTTCAATTTCGGTTCTGGAGGAGGGACTCAATTTTGCTCCCACACCTAGGTTCACGCCGGTGGCGGACGTCGTCAGTGCGGTGGAAAAGGTTTCAACGCGATTACCACCTGAAGCAGCAGAAGAAGTGCGTCGGGAAACCTGCCGGGCTCTAACCAGAACTAAACCTACGAAGACTAACATTACCAGTAGACAGAGGGCGGCCACTCGGGACCTAAGAGAGTGCTCTGAGATTGTTATCTTACCTGCTGACAAAGGCAATGCCACTGTTGTTCTTTCCCGTAAGAAGATGCAGCGCCTGCTAGATGACGACTCCTATGGGAAGATCAATGCTGACCCCACAAAGAAGGTGGAGAACAAGACCAGGGCTCTACTCAAGGACGCGGATCTACCGGAGGGGGACGCCAAGAAATTGTCACCTCAAGGAACTGTACCACCAAGACTTTGTGGACTCCCTAAGGTCCACAAAGAGGGGGTACGTACCTATGCGCCTGATTGTCAGCAACATTAGGGCACCTACTTACTCGCTGGCAAAATATCTCGCTGAATTACTTAGCCCCTATGTAGGTAAATGCCCTCACCATATCCGTAATTCCGTGGATTTCGTGAAACTTCACGACAACTTCAGACTGAAAGACACTGACATCCTAGTGAGCTTCGACGTGGTTTCACTGTTCACCAGGGTGCCTCTACGAGAATCAGTCGAGCTTATTGGGAGAAATTTGACGAGAGGACCACCGAACTCTTTGGGCATGTCTTGACCTCAACGTATTTTCTGTTTAATGGGGAATACTATGAGCAAACGGATGGAGTCGCAATGGCCAGCCCACTCTCGCCGGTGGTCGCGAATTTGTACATGCAGTACTTCGAGGAGGAGGCCTTGGTGTCATCCAATTAGAAACCTAGTTGTTTCCTCCGTTATGTCGATGACACGTTCGTCATCTGGCCCCATGGTAGGGACAAGCTCCTGGATTTCCTTACACACCTAAACTCCATACATCCAAACATCAAATTCGCTATGGAGACCGAAGCAGTAGGAAGATTACCATTCCTGGACGTTATGGTCAAGAGAAGAGCTGATGGTACCCTGAGCCACGGTGTTTACAGGAAGAAAACGCACACTGACCTGTACCTGCATGCAGACAGCTGCCACCACCCTTCTCAGGGGAATGGAGTACTAAAAACACTAGTACACAGGGCGCGCAGAATCTCAGACGCAGAGAATCTGCCTCAGGAACTGGAACACCTCAAAACCGTGTTACGAAAAAACGGGTACTCGGAATGGCAGATTAGACACGCTCTCCGTCCCACCACCACAGCACAACCTGTGGAAACGGATGAAGTCACGGAAGAAGAGGTAGCCACTGCCTTTATTCCGTACAATGGCGCACTATCGGGGAAAATCGACCGTATATTAAAGAAACACCGGGTTAAAACCGTCTTTTGCCCGCCCAATAAAACACGGGCATTACTGGGAAGTCTGAAAGATGACCTCGGTTTGAGGAAGGCCGGCATATACCAAAATTCTATGTGAGTGTGGGAAGACATATCGGACAGACAGTACGCACCATCGAAGATCGTTGCCGAGAACATCAAAGGCACACTCGACTGAAACATCCAAATAAGTCGGCGGTAGCAGAGTACTGTTTGTCCGAGAAACACGAGATGGATTATGAGCGTACCAAGATCCTGGCTCAGACCTCTAAATATTGTGAAAGCGTTATAAGGGAGGCTATCGAAATTCGCACCAGGGAAGATTTTATCAACCGAGATCGCGGTTACATTCTCAGCAAGGCTTGTGACCCGGAACTGAATGTAATTAAGAAGACTCTCAGCAAGAAGTACGAACTGGCGACCAGAGCGGGCGTAGCAAGCACATCGACGCTACGACAGATTCCGACGCCGACGTCTTCGCGACCGCCGGCGCGCGGGCGCGGGCGTGGACGGCGAAGAGAGCGGCCCGCGGGGGGAGAGAATTTAAATCGGCCGCCCGCCCTCAGGAGCTCAGTTCGTCAGCGCACCTGAAGATGGCGACATGTCTGATCGCCGAAATATTGTGCCCGTTGGACACTATGAACCGGCAGTATACCCGTGGACCGTTCGAGTTGTAATCATTTGTTTGTCTTTACACGTACGTCACGTCTACCAAATTCCGTCCTATTGGGATAATCAGTTCGTGGTGCATCGTTTTCTTTGTCTTAGAGTGTACATACATATTTCGGAGCACTCAGCATACATTTTCACTATACACATCTGTATAATACACGAATTTCAGATACTTTACCATGACTTTTGGAAGAGAGAGAGAGACTTTAAAGTGATTTTCTGTTATCGCAGACAGGTAATCGCTGTGGTGCCTGCATGCACACAATATCTTTCCGGATCCATTGGACATTAAACGTCTGTTGGCAACTAATTCAAATCGGACTATAAGGGTACTTGTAAAAATGTTTTTAGAACGGACCGTACTGTGCTCCTCTATATGACCTCACAATGTACTCCGGCCGCGTGCGTTCTTCTCATCTGTGGACAGTAAGTGTTCATGTAGGAATATGGAGCAATGAACAGACCGATCGGGCTGCCAAGGAGGCCTGCAGAGTGCAGGATGTGGTCCAGTGTCCTATTCTCTTGCAGTCTGTCATCTCTGCACTCCACAGGAAGTGCATGGAGTTGTGGGAGGAAGAATGGCTGGCGGTGACGGCCAATAAACTGCGGTTGGTGAGACCAACAACTCGGCCGTGGCGTTCCTCCTGCCGGTTGCTCAGGCGGGAAGAAGTGGCCCTCACACGTCTTCGGATTGGGCACTGTCCTCTCACACATAGCTTTTTATTACGGCGGGAGAATCCTCCGTTTTGTGATGCTTGTGGTGTGCACATCTCTGTCCGGCACATTTTAACAGACTGCATTTTCTACAGTGATGCAAGGGCAGAAGCACGAGTTGATGGGGATCTGCCTTGTGTTTTAGCTAATGATGAGACGTGTGTGTCTAGGGTTTTAAAGTTTTGTGATGTGTCTGGACTCTGGCCTAAACTTTTAGGCTAGAGGTTTTAGTGCATTGCAGAGTGGCTGACTCCTCCCTTTTTTCCTTGCGGTCAGCCAGCCACTTCCATCTGCTACATTGTTTTAGCTCCCTCTACCACTTTCTTCCTGTGTTGTCCATGTTTTACTGCTGACGCCCTGCTTCATCCCACCCTTCGGTGTGGGTAGGCACATATTTTTCCAGAGCTTGTTACCTGTGTTTTATGTCCTGTTTTATATTACTGTTCTGAGTTTTTTTTCTTTTCTTGACACCTGTCTCACTCTGTTACTGAGCGGGCGCTGAAGACCTTGCTGTCGTGCGCCCAAAAACCCTCTCCTACTAATACTACTACTACCACTACAGTAAGTGTTCAATGTGACTGACACACGCCGCGACCGCAGAGCCGCTTAATCGCCACAGTAGCTACATATCGCCGTTTATCCGCGCTAGGTGCCGGCTTCACCTGTCCGGCGCGCTGCGGTCAGCGGTGGCCGCAGAAGAAGCGTGGGCGCTGCGGCTCGCCGCACAGCCACCGCCGCTGCGGCGGGCGTGGCCCGCCACCGCCGCCGACGTGGGCAACAGGTCCGCAGCCTCCGCCGCCGCCGCCCCCGCCGACAAGCAGTGGCTGTCGCTGGCTGCTTTACGGCTTCACACACTACACACAACTGCAGTCGATCTCGTACGGGTACACCTACGCAGCCTGCTGGCACTTTACTGCATTTCACTGTCCACGCCATTAACACTGCTTCAGGTCGCTAAAGAAGAAAAATCCACTTCTTATAAAACTCGTGCGCTGATGTTAGTAAAGCTACCGTCTGATGCGATACTTTGTATGAAGTTGGTTTCCGATATTCTGATGACAAGTCATTCTCGGAAGGCGTCAATAAAGTCTTTATAACAGGTGGATTCTTGTGATACTTGAGATTCTACCGGCGTATCGAACTACGAAATAACTTACGGGAATGCGGCCGTGTAACATCCTCGACAGCCAATATATCGACAAATGATCATTGCGTCATTATCAAGACACGAATTAAATAAAAGATCGCTATGCATGACAACTTAAACACTACGTGGGAGGTGCTTCATCTGTGGTATCGATAGCAACGATGCCACGGCTTAGGTGCAAGTTATTAAGTTGGCACTACGACAGACACCGACGACAGCGCCCTCTAGCCGATGCTGTGGAGCTCTACGAGCTCCGCTACAGATTCTGCCCATTTGATCAAGAGCAGACGGCCGGGACACTTCGCTTCAGCTTCGCACCTCAGGGCAAAGTTATGTATTACTCTGGGTGCTAAAGTAAAGGCGATTTGAATTCACACTGCAGTACCGAGAGATTTTCACCTTTTCCTGCTCCTACCCACGCGCCGCCTTCCAAGCGGGATACAAAATTATTAACCAGAAACAAATGACAGCGCTTTCAGAAAGACGATACACACTGTGACCAAGCAGCGCCAGCACACAACCAAATTTAATCAAAGCCAAATGTTATCAATAGTGGAACAGTAATTAACAACAGTAAGTAGCGATAACTCTCTCCATGTTTTGTTGTCCATTTGATCAGTGAGAGTGCGGGGTTCGAGGCTGAATTGAAGCAAAATCCTCGGGAGAATAGTACGGAAGGACGTAATACTAAAATTATATAAAGTTATGGCAGTTCTGTGTGGAGTGTATAGAAGTGCAAACTGTACTATGAACCCTAGAACACATAACAGCTAGGACGAGGCTTTCGAGAACAGTTCTTGAACTAGCAAGCACAAAAATTAAAAAATTAGGCCTTCCAGAAGAATAGAGAAATTAACAACTTAACCCGGTGGTGCATGGATTTCACTGCAGTGGACAACTTTTAACGGTCATTTCTCTGGCGTTTTCAATCAGTCATGAGGCTGAAAATGCATGCAGGACACAACACCCATAGGGAGTGCCCACTGCTAACATCTGTCTACTGTAATGGGCGCTATGCGCCACAGTATTAAATCAAAAGTTTAAGGGAAAAAGGAAAGAAAAAATGGTATGCATAAAGAATGGATGATAATCGAACTCCAAAACGAGTGCTACAGCACATCACTAAAGGAAGACGGAAGATTCGTAGATCCAACAGAGAGAGCTCTTTTCTTCTTCTCCCTCAATTAGCAAACACAATCCTCATAATCCGTTAGCATCCCAATGCTGGTAAACAGTTGACGACATGTGTTTGTTTGCACTAGCAACGGCTCCACGCATCATCTCCACACGCTGGTAATGGTTATATAAGCTACGTATTTTCATTTTATTTATTTTGTAACTAAGTTGTTTATTTAATGGCATTTAAGGTAAATAGCAGCATTATTCCTGGTCTACTTCATCTGAGACATTACTGGTATGATGATTGTCTATGAACGGCTGGAACCAGTTACCTTGGAATAAGAAGAAGGTGTTCTGCAGTTGTCAAGAACACGACCAAGATAAACTGCCGTAAGCTATCTGAATGAGAGGATTCTTGTTAATTTGCCTTATGACCGGTGTTGACGGCTTGCTCAGTTAATCGATAATGCTCGAAGTCCTGCATGGCTTGCGTTGCTGACGCGTAGCTGACCGCGAAGGCATCTCGCCACTTGCAAGGAGAAAGAAGAGAAGGTATGCAGTGCCTATTAGGATGCAGAACTTCCCCACTGTGTACACTGCCACCAGCTTTACCTAGAGCCAGAACGTATTCAGAGCTCTATTTCAGACAGTTGCGAATATCATAATGAACTATCCTTAGTTTAAGTATTATTGAAGGACAAAAAGTTAAACACATGAGGCTTCGGAGCAATACTGTTAATGAAATTTCAGAAAAGTTCCCACTTACTGCGAAGAAATATTTCGTCAGTTGTTATCTATGTCCACTTCATGTAGCTCAACTTTCGTATACAGATTTTTCGTCTTGCTGAAAACAGTAATCTGGACGATCCTGTGGTGATATTTATTTTTTTTAATATTACCCGAACTTTTCGACTCTGTAAGCGCAGAACAGGGAATCAGTGACCAAAGGCCGTTGCAACATCCCTTAATATGGAAGTAAATAGGAGTATAAAAAAAAGGGAGGAAGGTTTATCTGTCAAGCAAGAGTAATAGGAAGCAGATTTCAGACTACCTAACAGATCAAAACGAAAATTTCTGTTCGGACACTGACAATGTTGAGTGTTTATGGAAAAAGTTCAAGGCAATCGTAAAATGCGTTTTAGACAGGTACGTGCCGAGTAAATCTGTGAGGGACGGGAAAAACCTACCGTGGTTCTACAACAAAGTTAGGAAACTACTGCAAAAGAAAAGAGAGCTTCACTGCAAGTTTAAACGCAGCCAAAACCTCTCAGACAAACAGAAGCTAAACGATGTCAAAGTTAGCGTAAGGAGGGCTATGCGTGAAGCGTTCAGTGAATTCGAAAGTAAAATTATATGTACCGACTTGACAGAAAATCCTAGGAAGTTCTGGTCTTACGTTAAATCAGTAAGTGGCTCGAAACAGCATATCGAGACACTCCGGGATGATGATGGCATTGAAACAGAGGATGACACGCGTAAAGCTGAAACACTAAACACCTTTTTCCAATGACGTTTCACAAAGGAAGACGGCACTGCAGTTCCTTCTCTAAATCCTCGCACAAACGAAAAAATGGATGACATCGATATAAGTGTCCCAGAAATAGAAAAGCAACTGGAACCACTCATCAGAGGAAAGTCGACTGGACCTAACGGGATACCAATTCGATTCTACACAGAGTACGCTGAAGAACTTGCCCCCTTCTAACAGCCATGTACCGCACGTCTCTAGAGGAACGGAAGGTTCCAAATGATTGGAAAAGAGTACTGGTAGTTCCAGTGTTCATGAAAGGATGTCGAGCAGATGCGCAAAACTCTGACATCGATCTGTTGTAGAATTTTAGACCGTGTTTTTTGCTCGCGTATCATGCCATTTCTGGAAACTCAGAATCTACTCTGTAGGAATCAACATGGATTCAGGAAACAGCGATCGTGCGAGACCCAGCTCGCTTTATTTGTTCATGAGACCCAGAAAATATTAGATACAGGCTCCCAGGTAGATGCTATTTTTCTTGACTTCCGGAAGGCGTTCGATACAGTTCCGCACTGTCGCCTGATAAACAAAGTAAGAGCCTACGGAATATCAGACCAGCTGTGTGGCTGGATTGAAGAGTTTTTAGCAAACAGAACACAGCATGTTGTTATCAATGGAGAGACGTCTACAGACGTTAAAGTAACCTCTGGCGTGCCACAGGGGAGTGTTATGGGACCATTGCTTTTCACAATATATGTAAATGACCTAGTAGATAGTGTCGGAAGTTCCATGCGGCTTTTCGCGGATGATGCTGTAGTATACAGAGAAGTTGCAGCATTAGAAAATTGTAGCGAAATGCAGGATGATCTGCAGCGGATAGGCACTTGGTGCAGGGAGTGGCAACTGACCCTTAACATGGACAAATGTAATGTATTGCGAATACATAGAAAGAAGGATCCTTTATTGTATGATTATATGATAGCAGAACAAACACTGGCAGTAGTTACTTCTGTAAAATATCTGGGAGTATGCGTGCGGAACGATTTGAAGTGAAATGATCATATAAAATTAATTGTTGGTAAGGGGGGTACCAGGTTGAGATTCATTGGGAGAGTGCTTAGAAAATGTAGTCCATCAACAAAGGAGGTGGCTTACAAAACACTCGTTCGACCTATACTTGAGTATTGCTCATTAGTGTGGGATCCGTACCAGATCGGTCTGACGGAGGAGATAGAGAAGATCCAAAGAAGAGCGGCGCGTTTCGTCACAGGGTTATTTGGTAACCGTGAAAGCGTTACGGAGATGTTTAATAAACTCAAGTGGCAGACTCTGCAAGAGGGGCGCTCTGCATCGCGGTGTAGCTCGCTCGCCAGGTTTCGAGAGGGTGCGTTTCTGGATGAGGTATCGAATATATTGCTTCCCCCTACTTATACCTCCCGAGGAGATCACGAATGTAAAATTAGAGAGATTAGAGCGCGCACGGAGGCTTTCAGACAGTCGTTCTTCCCGCGAACCATACGCGACTGTAACAGGAAAGGGAGGTAATGACAGTGGCACGTAAAGTGCCCTCCGCCACACACCGTTGGGTGGCTTGCGGAGTATAAATGTAGATGTAGATGTAGATGTATCGTTGAGAGTACCGTGTTCAAACATTAGTAATGCTGCCAATAGCATATTGACTAAACCTACAAGGGTTGGGGGTCGCGTACTCTTCTACAATGAGGGCAAATTCAGTCTGCGTAGTGATTCTGCACGTACCTTCATGTGATGACAGAACGTAAAACGTAACGCACTGCCGGCCGGTGTGGCCGTGCGGTTCTAGGCGCTTCAGTCTGGAACCGCGTGACCGCTACGGTCGCAGGTTCGAATCCTGCCTCAGTCATCGATGTTTGTGATGTTCTTAGGTTAGTTAGGTTTAAGTAGTTCTAAATTCTAGGGAACTGATGACCATAGATGTTAAGTCCCATAGTGATCAGAGCCATCTGAACCGTAACGCACCCAGTAACGTTAACGAACATGATCGTTTCGGTAGTCCAGGCGTTATGGACAGGGTAAACATATTGTTAGCTGGACGTATTGACCTCCAAATCGTAGAAGACGATACACTCACGAGTCAAAGTTTTGGACACTGTACGCTTTCATGTTCGTCTTGATCGCTATTTCATCATCACAGTCTGTCAGAGTAAATGGAACTAATGACAAACATATCTGCGAGAAAGACAATAGCACACTTTACAGAATAAAACTAAGGCGTAACACACTTAAAACCTCGATACCCGGAATCTCGTCAGTTCCCCTATGAACTTGCACCAACCTCGATTACCTGTATCTTCTCAATTCACCTGTACACTTATTCCATGTTTACTGCTATTTACTGAGGCGTCTCACCTTATATAACAATTTGTGGCCCTTAGCCGCGTTAAATAAGGCGATTTGTCAGCTAAAATTCAAATTAACGCCTACAAGTTAAGCATACAGTCATTTTTTAAAAAAAAGCTTTAAAAATAATTAATTAGAATTGTCACACTAAAATTGAAGTAACGTCTACAAATTGAATACTCAGTTATTTCACAAAACATAGCACACAGTCATTTCATAAAAGTAATCTATAAAAATAAAATGGACATATGTGTTGTTGAACAATTTAACGCATGGCTTTAAGAATTATACAAAACGGAGGATACCGTAACTTTTACTCTACTGTAAGGAACGTGAACCAGTATTCCAAACTCATTTCATAAGTTAAGGATATAAACCACAAAGACTTTATCAAATTATATAGCACGCGCGTTAACACGTTAACGCAGAAAGTATCAATGTAGATGTAGATGTAGAAAGAGCTGTCGATTTTGGTATCGTCTCTATCTCGTGATCGCTACGTTTACTTGTTGAGGTGACACACCAAAACGGGGCCGTATCTTTGGAGGACTCTTAATCTATTGCCTGATGAACCTGAAAACGACTTGGAAAGCTTGAAGTAAAATATTTAGTTTAAATCTTGGGATTTATTACAGTTACTCGTACTTGAACGAAGTTTCACCTTCTGACGTTCTACTGTCCCTTACGAAATGGAGACTTGAGAAACTGACCAGCATGGAGGGGAGGGGGGCGGGCGCGTCTTTGGGAACAAAGAAAAGAATTTTAAAAGCTTGAGCATGATCTAACATGCTGCAACAGAGATAAGCACTGTTGCCGAGAAAAGACAAGAGAGAAAGCTGTTACCACTTATTCACGGAAATTCGCGACGCTGATAATCTATTCGAACGGGACAAGATCTTGATGAGAGCAAAGTTGATGCTAATTACAGTCACTGAAACAAGAGAGAGAACACACTGTTCAGCTTAAAATAGGGTGGTGTGGGGAATTTAGCTTATGACACACGTGGCAAAGACTTCAGCAATTCGGAAAGAGTTTGATTCAAAGAACTGTGACTCCCAACAAGCTTTGATATAGCTAACGGTACGTCAGCAAACACTTGAATTGAACCTCACTGATATCACCTCGTGTTACAGCTGCACAGCATGTCCCCACCGGCCAACACCATCTACAACGCCTCCAGACTGTAGCAAGTCCAACTTTCAACTGCTTGTTCACTTCACGACACCCGTATGAGGACCCAGCTTTTGGCGCAGCTTCCGGGCAATCACAGCTCTTATCCCAGGCAAAATGCCATGGCCCAACCAGCTCTTGTCCAAAGTGCATCCTGAGAATTCCCTGCCCGCCCGTTTCAGTGGGCAGACTCTCGAAACTTCTACCGCGAACTTCCATCAACCAACGGAAATACACGCACACGAATTCGGCGGGAAAGGTGGTACCATAAAGGTGCCACAGGTCACGTACGCCTAAACAGAGAAGGCTGGTGTCATCTGCCACTATCCCTAACCTTGTTCCTCTATTCCTCCTCCTGCTATTTTTCTGTGCATTTCATCTGTTCAGCCCGGCATTTCTAAGATAGGAGGGAACAGAAAATTCACTTGAATTCACATCCAGACTAAGAGGATGAGTTTCATGCAAAATAGGGAGTGTTCACAAAATAGAGGCTGCTGATTATATGGGGAAAGTCAGGGTTAAATACCCTACTAGCCATCAAAATTGCTACACCACGAAGATGACGTGCTACAGACGCGAAATTAACCGACAGGAAGAAGACGCTGTGCTCTGCAAATGATCAGCTTTTCAGAGCATTCACACAAGGTTTGCGCCGGTGGTGACACCTACAACGTGCTGACATGAGGAAAGTTTCCAACCCATTTCTTATACACACAAACAGCAGTTGACCGGCATTGCCTGGTGAAACGTTGTTGTGATGCCTCGTGTAAGGAGGAGAAATGCGTACCATCACGTTTCCGACTCTGATAAAGACCGGATTGTAGCCTATCGCGAGTGCGGTTTATCGTATCCCGATATTGCTTGGTCAAGATCCAATGACTGTTAGCAGAATAAGGAATCGGTGGGTTCAGGAGGGTAATACGGAACGCCGCGCTGGATCCCAACGCCCTCGTATCACTACAGTCCAGATGACAGGCATCTTATCCGCATGGCTGCAACGGATCGTGGAGCCACATCTCGATCCCTGAGTCAACAGATGGGGACGTTTACAAGACAACAACCATCTGCACGAACAGTTCGACGACGTTTGCAGCAGCATGGACTATCAGCTCGTAGACCATGGCTGCGGTTACCCTTGACGCTGCATCACAGACAGGAGCGCCTGCGATGGTGTACTCAACGACGAAGCTGGGTGCATGAATGGCAAAACGTTATTTTTTCGGATGAATCCACGATCTGTTTACAGCCTCATGATGGTCGCACCCGTGTTTGGCGACATCGCGGTGAACGCACATTGAAAGGGTGTATTCGTCATCACCATACTGGCGCATCACCCGGCGTGATGGTGTGGGGTGCCATCAGTTACACGTCTCGGTCACCTCTTGTTCTTATTGACGGCAGTTTGAACAGTGGACGTTACATTTCAGATGTGTTACGACCCGTGGCTCTACCCTTCATTCGATCCCTGCGAAACCCCACATTTCAGCAGGATAATGCACGACCGTATGTTGCAGGTCCTGTACGGGCCTTTCTGGATACAGAAAATGTTCGACTGCTGCCCTGGCCAGAACATTCTCCAGATCTCTCACCAATTGGAAACGTCTGGTGAATGGTGGCCGAGCAACTGGCTCGTCACAATACGCCAGTCACTAATCTTGATGAACTGTGGTATCGTGTTGAAGCTGCAGGGGCAGCTGTACCCGTACACGCCATCCGAGCTCTGTTTCACTCAATGCCCAGGCGTATCAAGGCCGTTATTAAGGTCAGAGGTGGTTGTTCTGGGTACTGATTTCACAGGATCTATGCACCCAAATTGCGTAAAAATGTAATCACATGTCAAGTCTAGTATAATATATTTGTCCAATGAATACCCGTGTATCATCTGCATTTCTTGTTGGTGTAGCAATTTTAATGGCCAGTAGTGTAGAACACATATGCTACTTCCTATAGGCATCGGTACGACTACTACATGATAAAGATGGTACACGAAAACTATAAAATACTGTGTCTAGTTGATAGGGTAGACTCTAGTGAAAAATGCACTCAAATAAACGGACGTCTTCCAAAAGCTTGAACCGTAGTGAGAGAACTGTCTTTCGCCGTATAACTATTCTGTCGCAAAGGAACTTCAGCATATAGGGTAGACGTCTACTTAGACTAAGTCTTAGAGGATCAGAGGAGGTAGCTCGGGGCGTGATACAGAGGGCGGAGAGCTCTCGTGGAAGGCGTTCTCGAGCACGCGGAGCTGTGAGTAAGACGCAGCACTCGACTAATCCGGCCAACAGCCACTTAACGGGGCGGAGTTCACGCCGCCTGCAGCCTGTTGCCTGCAAGCCACCTGGCGGGGAGCGCGCGTGCCTGAGCTGTTCAGAGCGCCGTGTGGGTACCAGCAGCGCCGAGACACACCAGGCTCCGAAACACGCTGGCGGCACGTCGAGAGGCTCTCTCATTAAATTCTGAGAACAGGTAGGGACCGTCTTATGGGGCCCTGAAGTGTAATTGATATACAGGGTTATTACAAATGATTGAAGCGATTTCACAGCTCTACAATAACTTTATTATTTGAGATATTTTCACAATGCTTTGCACACCCATACAAAAACTCAAAAAGTTTTTTTAGGCATTCACAAATGTTCGATATGTGCCCCTTTAGTGATTCGGCGAAAATCAAGCCGATAATCAAGTTCCTCCCACACTCGGCGCAGCATGTCCCCATCAATGAGTTCGAAAGCATCGTTGATGCGAGGTCGCAGTTCTGGCACGTTTATTGGTACAGGAGGTTGAAACACTGAATCTTTCACAACCCCACAGAAACAAATCGCATGGGGTTAAGTCGGGAGAGCGTGGAGGCCATGACATGAATTGCTGATTATGATCTCCACCTCGCCGAAAATTCAAAGCGTTTGACTTTGTCATCGGGTGTCAGGGCTTGTAGCAATTGTAAACGGTAAGGCTTCTGCTTTAGCCTTTTCCGTAAGATTTTCCAAACCGTCGGCTGTGGTACGTTTTGCTCCCTGCTTGCTTTATTCGTCGACTTCCGCGGGCTACGCGTGAAACTTGCCCGCACGCGTTCAACCGTTTCTTCGCTCACTGCAGGCCGACCCGTTGATTTCCCCTTACAGAGGCATCCAAAAGCTTTAAACTGCGCATACCATCGCCGAATGGAGTTAGCAGTTGGTGGATCTTTGTTGAACTTCGTCCTGAAGTGTCGTTGCACTGTTATGACTGACTGATGTTAGTGCATTTCAAGCACGACATACGCTTTCTCGGCTCCTGTCGCCATTTTGTCTCACTGCGCTCTCGAGCGCTCTGGCGGCAGAAACCTGAACTGCGGCTTCAGCCGAACAAAACTTTATGAGTTTTTCTACGTATCTGTAGTGTTCCGTGACCATATGTCAATGAAAGGAGCTACAGTGAATTTATGAAATCGCTTCAATCATTTGTAATAGCCCTGTATACTAGTTCTACTTAAAAGTCTCTCTCTTTCCTAATGGCATAACACTTCTTGTTGATGTAAATGTAATTTTTAGGTGCGTTTGCACCACAGGAAAAACAAGACGAACAATTTGTCTGTTTGACAGACAATATGACTGTCAGCATTCTAAGACAAATCATGTCAGGTGTTTGTACAATTTCACTGCATAATTTCGGTACTTTTCAGCTTCAAAGGAATATGGGATGATTGTTAATGACCGAAACCGGTAGATCACTAATGGGACAAATAAACAATTAATGCTTAAAGTGGATTTTTTATAAATAAAGTTGCCACTTTGAAACTTTCTGGCAGATTAGAACGGTGTGCCGGAACGAGACTCGAATTCGTGACCTTTGCCTTTCGCGGGCAATTGCTCTACCAACTTTTTTTTCTTTTTAATCTCATTTTGTTCGCTTTTGTTCGTTGCGTCTGCTCGGGGCGGACGTCGTAAGACATCCGTTTAAGTTCGTTGTTGATCGAATAATTCAGTTTTTTTATTACAGAGGGCAGCTTACCCTCTGCCCGAACACGCTGAGCTACCGTGTCGGCAACTGAGCTATCCAAGCACGACTCACGCCCCGTTCTCATAGCTTTACTTCCGCCAGTACCTCGACTCCTACCTTCCAAACTTTACAGAAGCTCTCCTGCGAACCTTGCAGAACTAGCACTCCTGAAAGAAAGGATATTGCGGAGACATGGCTTAGCCACAACCTGGGGGATGTTTCCAGAATGAGATTTTCACTCTGCAGCGGATTATGCGCTGATATGAAACTTCCTGGCAGATTAAAACTGTGTGCCGGACGAAGACTCGAAGTCAGGACCTTTGCCTTCGCGGGCAAGTGCTTTACCAACTGAGCTACCCAAGCACGACTCACGCCCCGTCCTCATAGTTTTACTTCCGCCAGAACCTCGATCGAGACTCGAACTCGAGACCTTTGCAAAGTTCGCAGGAGAGATTCTGTAAAGTTTGGAAGGTAGGAGACGAGGTACTGCCGGAAGTAAAGCTGTGAGGAGGGGACGTGAGTCGTGCTTGGGTAGCTCAGTTGGTGCCGGCACTGTAGCTCAGCGTGTTCGGTCAGAGAGTTAGCTGCTCTCTGTAATAAAAAAACTGAGTTCACCGATCAGCAACGAACTCCAACGGGTGCCTTACGACGTCCGCCACGAGCAGATACAACGAACGAAAGCGAACAAAATGAGATTAAAAAAAAGCTGGTAGAGCACTTGCCCGCGAAGGCAAAGGTCCCGAGTTCGAGTCTCGGTCCGGCACACAGTTTTAATCTGCCAGGAAGTTTCATATCAGCGCACACTCCGCTGCAGAGTGAAAATCTCATTCTAGTTACCGCTTTGTTTATGCTCAAGCATTCCTTTCTTTCTCCAGTAACGGTACAGGATAGAAATGGTCGGTGTTGTTCACGAGCTAGTTGATGACGAGCAAGCAGAGGTGCATTCATGGCCTCTCACTCTTTTTTTTTTTTTTTTTCTTAGGCCATGTGGTACCCAAGCACCCGATTTTTGAAACCACCCCACTGCATGCAAACGTTGTACGATGGTGGAATGACCACAGTTCGTTACGTATGCCTGTTACTGAGTACAATGTCGTGGATAATTGTGGATTAATGGGTTTAAACGATCTTCATTCATCCCCGAAGGTCTTTCTGAACGTGGAGAGTCATGTCAAGACGATCCTCCTCAAAACGAGAAAATCATTTTCTTATCGCGCTCTGTCCATTGGCATTGTCCCCATTTACATCTCAAATGTTTCTGGCTACCTACTATCACTGTCTGTTGAACTCAAACAGAGGAATATGTCGGAAATGGTCCGACCACTCCACTTGGGACTCCATTTTCTAGCGTCCGCAGCTCCTTTCACTATCTTCAAATGACAAAATGACAATATGCAAACTCAAGTAGCAGCAGTGAAATGACAGTCGATAAATAAACACGTTGTTGTTGTTGTTGTTGTGGTCTTCAGTCCTGAGACTGGTTTGATGCAGCTCTCCATGCTACTCTATCCTGTGCAAGCTTTTTCATCTCCCAGTACCTACTGCAACCTACATCCTTCTGAATCTGCTTAGTGTATTCATCTCTTGGTCTCCCTCTACGATTTTTACCCTCCACGCTGCCCTCCAATACTAAATTGGTGATCCCTTGATGCCTCAGAACATGTCCTACCAACCGATCCCTTCTTCTGGTCAAGTTGTGCCACAAACTTCTCTTCTGCCCAATCCTATTCAATACTTCCTCATTAGTTATGTGATCTACCCATCTAATCTTCAGCATTCTTCTGTAGCACGTAGCAATCAGAAAACTAACATGCAAAACAAAACAAAAATACGAACTTATGCATAATGCTAACAGGACTGAGATATGCAGATTGCACAAAACTTAACGATATGTTCTGCCGGTTGATGATTGTACTCAAGAAAATTTTATGTCCCGTGTTATGAATTTACGAAGTGGAACGATTTCTTGCTGGGAGACTGAAGCATACCATTTTCTTCATACGTAATTTTCTGTGTAATTTCAGATCTTACGATCGCTCAAATCTTTAGCCGAAGCTAGCAATCAATAAAAATAATAAATTGTGATTTTGACTAATAAAGGATTTTTTCTGAAGTCCTAATCTGGAAACACCCTTCAATGCGCTTATTCAAAGAATGGGGAACTCTAAAAAATCTTCACAGTATAAATATTTTTAATGAAATTAGTTATAATTTATCCCCCATAAAATTAAAATGATAGTCATATCTCCTGCTACGACATTATAGGAAAAATATCTACATGTTCTATATTCAGCAAACAACTGTGAAGTGCATGGCACAGGGCACGTTCCATTAGGGTTTCTTTTCGTTCCACTCACGTATGGAGCGCGGGATGAATGATTGTTCAAATGCCTCTGTGAGTGCTGTAATTAATGTAATCTTGTCCTCACGATCACTATGTGAGCGATACGTAGGAGGTTGTACTACATTAACAGAGCAATCATTTAAAGCCGGTTGTTGAAACTTTGTAAGCAGGCTCTTCTGGGATAATTTATGTCTGTCTTCAAGAGTCTGCCATCTCTGTAATACTCTCCCACGGGTCAAACAATTCATGCTGCCCTTCTCTGCATACAGTTCAATATACGCTGTTAGTCCTATTTGGTACGGGTCCCATACACTTTAGCAGTATTCTAGAACGGATTGCACGAGTAATTTGTAAGCTACTCAGCTCCTCACCTTTTCCCAGTATCCTACCAGTAAATCGAAATCTACAACCTGCTTTACCCACGACTAATCCTATATAATCATTCTATTTCAAATCCGTACGAAGTGTTACACCCAGGTATCTGTATGAGTTGGCCAATTCCACCTGTGACTCAGTGATATTGAAGTCGTAGGATATTACGTTTCTTCGTTTTGCGAAGTTCACAACACCCGTAGGGAGTGCCCACTGCTAACATCTGTCTACTGTAATGGGCGCTATGCGCCACAGCGTTAAATCAAAAGTTTAAGGGAAAAAGGAAAGAAAAAATGGTATGCATAAAGAATGGATGATAATCGAACTCCAAAACGAGTGCTACAGCACATCACTAAAGGAAGACGGAAGATTCGTAGATCCAACAGAGAGAGCTCTTTTCTTCTTCTCCCTCGATTAGCAAACACAATCTTCATAATCCGTTAGCATCCCAATGCTGGTAAACAGTTGACGACATGTGTTTGTTTGCACTAGCAACGGCTCCACGCATCATCTCCACACGCTGGTAATGGTTATATAAGCGACGTATTTTCATTTAATTTATTTTGTAACTAAGTTGTTTATTTAATGGCATTTAAGGTAAATAGCAGCATTATTCCTGGTCTACTTCATCTGAGACATTACTGGTATGATGATTGTCTATGAACGGCTGGAACCTGTTACCTTGGAATAAGAAGAAGGTGTTCTGCAGTTGTCAAGAACACGACCAAGATAAAATCCCGTAAGCTATCTGAATGAGAGGCTTCTTGTTAATTAGCCTTATGACTGGTGTTGACGGCTTGCTCAGTTAATCGATAATGCTCGAAGTCCTGCGTGGCTTGCGCTGCTGACGTGTAGCTGACCGCGAAGGCATCTCACCACTTGCAAGGAGAAAGAAGAGAAGGTATGCAGTGCCTATTAGGATGCAGAACTTCCCCACTGTGTACACTGCCACCAGCTTTACCTAGAGCCAGAACGTATTCAGAGCTCTATTTCAGACAGTTGCGAATATCATAATGAACTTTCCATAGTTTAAGTATTATTGAAGGACAAAAAGTTAAACACATGAGGCTTCGGAGCAATACTCTTAATGAAATTTCAGAAAAGTTCCCACTTACTGCGAAGAAATATTTCGTCAGTTTTTATCTATGTCTACTTCACGTAGCACAACTTTCGTATACAGATTTTTCGTCTTGCTGAAAACAGTAATCTGGACGAACCTGTGGTGCTATTTTTTTTTTTTTTTTATTATTAATATTACCCGAACTTTTCGACTCTGTAAGCGCAGAACAGGAAATCAGTGATCAAAAGGCCGTTGCAACATCCCTTAATATGGAAGTAAATAGGAGTATAAAAAAAAGGGAGGAAGGTTTATCTGTTAAGCAAGAGTAATAGGAAGCAGATTTCAGACTACCTAACAGATCAAAACGAAAATTTCTGTCCCGACACTGACAATGTTGAGTGTTTATGGAAAAAGTTCAAGGCAATCGTAAAATGCGTTTTAGACAGGTACGTGCCGAGTAAAACTGTGAGGGACGGTAAAAACCCACCGTGGTTCAACAACAAAGGTTCAAATGGCTCTGAGCACTATGGGACTTAGTCCAGTATTCTAGAACGGATTGCACGAGTAATTTGTAAGCTACTCAGCTCCTCACCTTTTCCCAGCATCCTACCAGTAAACCGAAATCTACAACCTGCTTTACCCACGACTAATCCTACATAATCATTCTATTTCAAATCCGTACAAAGTGTTACACCCAGGTATTTGTATGAGTTGGCCAATTCCACCTGTGACTCAGTGATATTAAAGTCGTAGGATATTACGTTTCTTCGTTTTGCGAAGTTCACAACTTCATACTTCTGAACATTTGAAGCAAGTTGCCAATTTTCGCGCCACTTTGTAATGTTATCATGATCTGACTGAATATTTATGCAGCTTCATTACAGGTTACTGCATGATCTGCAAAAAGTCTGAGCTTACTATTAGTATAGTCCGCAAAGTCATTAATACGAAGGTGAGTCAATAAATGATCCGCAAACGCCAGGATACCGCATATTGTTTTAAATTTCTCGCCCAAATGTATCTAGAAGGCGGCAACACATGTCGCGCGGACGGTAGCCGATACACAGTATTCCGCGACCAATGATTAATGGTCTGCAGTCAGACCAACATTGTAGGTGTGCTATGAGTGTGTACTTGACTAGAACAACTCGATTTTGTGAGCCGAAGGACTGTCGGCAGAGGACGTCCATAACGAAATTTGCCTCGAATATGGTTAGAACTGTATTTCATGGTAATTTGTTTCCTGTTGGGCATTGGAATTCTTCGAAGGACAAGAAAAATCAGAAACAAGGAGCGTCCCGTCCTCCTTGGTTATCCAGTGTGGCACGTTGTTTCACCGTCTAGGGGTATTTCGCTGTCCCCAGGACACATTGGTCTTGTGGGTTGCAGCACTTTAAGGAACCAAATAAACTTGTTACATCCCGATAAGTCATTCGTCAGAGCGAAGGCTGCCAGAAGAATTCTGTGATGCAAGGCAATGAAATTAAAGACATTACTGCCAGTGGGCACTGATTTATGTAAATGGTGCAAGTTAAAATTTGTACCGGACGGTACTTCGAAATCGGATCTCCTGTTTACTAGGCCGATACTTTGACCACTACACCATCCGGACACAGTGTCACCACAACCGCATAGACTACCCTAGTACGCTTCGCGTCAGACCCAAACTCTCAGTTTGTCCAACACAATACTGATGTAGTGCCCCTGCTCCATAGCTTCATTACTCGCGGCATCTTGCGTGCTCCTTTAAGAGTTGAGTTTGATATATATATATATATATATATATATATATATATATATATATAAAGAAAGTCTGCATGAAGTGTTCCAGAAAAATCCGATATGTGACGTAACCGAAGGATTTATCCATCGGACGCCTTTTATTGTGCCATGCAGTTACCATTGTTAGCAAAGTGGTTATCGCCAAGCATAAACGTGCGTCGTTGTCCTCTCAGTTTCTTCTCTAAGGGGGATAAGCAGGCTGCAAGCTAGTTGATGTACAGAATATCTATTAATAAATCAATACTTAACTGTGCAGCTGTAAAACTGGCATTATATATACAACGTGCAGCCGATATTTCTTTTTTGCCGGTACGTCGATGTTTTTTCCAGCGATATATCGGTGAGTTTCTACGATATATCGAGGGCAGATAATGAAACATTCTTATAAGTATCGATATATCGGATTTCCGATATTTTTAAAAAAATCATACGTCCTAGTCACAACTTCGCTGTGGGAGCCATATTTCTCGTGGGCCCCGAGTAGTCCTCAAGCTGACATCTACTCGCCAAACGTGGATATAAGAGGACACATGGCTTCATTCACTCAGCTATCATCAACAGTTTCAGCATCAGTGCCACCAATATCAACAGAACCTCAAAACAGAATCAGGACAACGTCGTTAGTCGGCGCCAAGAAGAGCAAATCGTTCATTGTATTCAGGACTAGGCAACAGTAAAAGGCAGTTCATCGCAACTGAACAATGAACTGCTGCCACACACTACCGTGATACAAAAATTATAGTAAATTTATATTAACAAGTTGTGGTAAATTATTGCTAATTTCTATCGTAGTATTGCCTATCCTTATTTTCTCTGAGACAGAGCTGTATAGTTGCTGCGTGCAAACAAGCAAACTCAGTGATAAGGAGGTATGACTTTCTCTTTTTTTCCCCCAAGATCCTATCAGTTGCGCGTCGATGGGGATGAAATGTTGGTGATTAGGACAACACAACACCCATTCCCTGACCGGAGAAAATCTTCGACCCAGCCAGGAATCGAAACCAGGCCCTTTGGATTGACAGTCTGTCGCGCTGACCACTTTTTAATTTTTTTTTATTTTTTTCTATTTTTATATGTAGTAAAGTAAAAAAAGGGGGTAAAGGCGGTTTGAAGCTCAGACTGAGACTTCAACGCTACTCATTTTTTTATTTTTATTTTATTTATTTATTTATTTATTTACTTTTTCCAATGTCAGACTTACAACCTTTGCTGACATGCATTTTGTTGTACTACCGCATAAATAGTATCTACAATGTCCAAATGTTGACAAATAGTGGCTAATTAGAAAATTAATTACGTAAGGAAATGAATAAAACTGAAAATGTCCAAATTAAAGACATGAAGACATCGCGGATAGTAGAAATACAAAAGAAACATGCTCCTGTAGCAATGAAATGAAATTCATGTCGAGGACGACACCTGCTCACGACCCGACGTTCGATAGAGCAAGAAAGCCATCTATCGACTCGTTCTCCAGACGTTGGTGTAAGACTGGGTCGTCTTTAACCACTCAGCTACCGGGGGCGGACTAGTATTTACGGTGGAATAGCCACACATTTAAGTTTAACACGAACAACAGCTGGTGAATACAAAATACACGATATATGTTCTGTTTCTGAACATAAGCTCTTTCTTTTGTTCTCAGTTGTACCAGTTTGCAGCCCTGTCGGAATATGAAAAAATAGTCCAAGTACTTCGTCACAAACGACGGGATGCACACAGTTACCGTGTTGTCATCTCACAAGAGATGAACGCTACATGCCTATGCTGCTCTTGCCTCAGTTTTTTTATTACAGAGGGCAGCTAACCCTCTGATCGATCACGCTGAGTTACCGTCCCGAGAATCCGTTGGATGTAAAGAGCGAAACAGCTGTGAAGATACGCAAACTGTTGAAAGCTGTTGGCGGCATATCGCTCATTGTGTAGCCGACACGCGTGTAGCGGCACTGCAGTGAAGAGGCATTTGCATCTAGTGGCACAGGCAGGGCCAGTGACAGAGTCGGGGAGACAGCGGCGTGATTCCCACATGGCGAGGGCGCACGCAAAGCGCCTCCCTCGCTGCCGCAGACGGCTGGCAGACAGTGGGGTCGTGCGTGGGTTAGGGACCTTAATCGCGTCAAGACGGCCGACGAGGCGCACCCCGCCAGGGCGGGGGCGGGGGCGGGGGCAGCATTAACGAAGGCGGGCGGGGGCAGCGCCGCCGCTGCTTAAATATTTGTCCCGCCGCCCTGAGTGACGTGGACGTGACGGCGGCGCCAAACAGCCTGACGGCACCCGCCGCTCTGCCTGACGGGACACGCGAGGGCACCACGACCTGCTCCGAGCCGGCTGGTCGGTCGACTACCTCGTACCTCACGAGCTCGCTTTCTGCTACTTTTTATTGGCCCCTACAGGTGCCGCAGTCATTCAGTATCTCTTTCAGCGGCATCATCATTTCAAAAAGAACTTGGAAGATCGGAGGAAGAAACAGTTAACCCTCAATTTCGTAAGGATGGGACTGTTATATTTTCGAACGCTCTGGACGTTCAATAAGTAATGCAACACACTTTTTTTCTCCACAAATTTCGGGTGAAAAAATGCAGAGTCTGTTGTGGGACATCCCCTATAGATTCATGGAGTTCCGATAGGCGGCAGCGCTATACTAATTTTTGTGGCGGTGTTCGTAGCGACAAACAATTCGCTGTAGAAACGGCTTACGAAGTCACCGCCACACTTTTAATAGCGGGCCGACCGGTCCGCTGGAACAGTGAACAGAAAGATGAAAACCCAAACACTCTGATTAAATAAAAGTCGGTACTTATCTTTATTAACGAAGATACAGAAACAGTAGTGAACTCCGTGTCTACAGAAATCTGTCTAGTTCGAGTCGGAGCGGCTAGGTCAGCGTCGGCTGACGACAAACAACAACTCTGCTGCGATGAACACACAACTGACTAGCAGGTACACAATTCGCTGGCGAGTATACAACTGAGCGGCGAATACAGAACTGTCCTAGCGCTCGCGACTCCAGCGCTTAAGTACCCAGAAGCCAGCAGTGGCGCGCGCAGACTTGCGGCGATTTCCTGTCTCGCTGGCGCTTCTTATGCGGACGGCATCCGGACTTTGATGCTGTCAACCTTTTGGCAGCGGGCTCGGGTGGCATTACTGCGTAGGATATAACACTAATCCCCAAACTGGTATGTGTAAGGGAGATGCGTTCCAAGCAGAGACCTGTAATTGAGTTTCTTTTGGCGGCAAAGTAGAGCACTGCGGGTATTAATAAGCGCTTTCAGAATGTCTACGGGAACTTACCAATGAACAAGAGAACAGTGAGTCGTGGGTCGAGGCGTCTGGCATCAACGCAACAAGATCGCGCAAGCCTGCCCGATGCAGGTTCAAAAGCGTGTAATCAGAATAATTGCTGGAGCTCATCCAAGATCATCCTGCAGACACTTATTTAACGAGCTAGAGATCTTCACTGTAGCCTCACAATATATATATTCACTTACGAAAATTGTTATTAACAATCCGAACGAATTCAAAAGTAACAGCAGTGTACATGGCTACAACACTAGGAGAAAGGATGATCATCACTACTCAAGGTTAAATCTAACTTTGGCTCAGAAGGGGGTAAATTATGCTGCCACGAAAGTCTTTGGTCACTTACCTAATAGCATCAAAAGTCTGACAGACAGCCATATAGCATTTAAAAGAAAATTAAAAGAATTTCTTAATGGCAACTCCTTCTACTCATTAGATGAATTTTTGGACATAATAAGTGGGTAATTTCCCCAACCTCCCACCCCCCTCCCCCCCCCCCCCAAAAAAATTAAAAATATTAAGTCTCATGTAATATTTTGTGTAATGTAATATCTTGTATAGACACCTTTAATTAACCTGACACGTTCCACATCATTACGAAGAGTCGTATTCATGATCTATGGATCAAGTACTAATCTAATCTAATCTAATCTAATCTTTCGCGTGCTGGCCGGCCACACGCTGCTTTGACTCCTGCAATCAGTTGAAGACATAAAGTCTGAAAATGATTCCGTGATTATATTTTTGGCACTTAATTTTACAGGTTCGTCTTGATCACATTTTTTTTCTATTACCGGTTTCGGCCACTGCCATCTTTAGATCATAAAATATACTGATTATGAACGTCAAACTAAACATGTAGGTACATAGTAAGTGCACTTAATATGTACCTACATGTTTAGTTTGACGTTGACTGTAAAATAAAGAGACTCCTGCAGTCTTGGAACGTGCGGACACTCTCACCCGATTTGATCGACGGTTCACAATCAAACACCTGGCTGCACAAATGGACGTCTCTGTTGGTAGCGCTGACCCACTCGTTCATCAGTTGGGGTACTGACTGCTGTGTGCCCGCTGCGTTCCTCACAGCCTAACAAAAGACCGTAAAGAGCAACTAGTTTCGCCGAGCGGTTCTAGGCGACCGCTACGGTCGCAGGTTCGAATCCTGCCTCGGGCATGGATGTGTGTGATGTCCTTAGGTTACTTAGGTTTAAATAATTCTAAGTTCTAGGGGACTGATGAACTTAGATGTTAAGTCCCATAGTGCTCAGAGCCATTTGAGCAACTAGTTTAGCCCAATGAAGGATGCACTCTGCGGAAAGCAGTACGCAGATGATGGGAGGTTATTAATGTACAGGACGCTGGCCCGACGTCGACCAGTAGAGTGGTACCAAGACGGCATATAGGTTCTCCCGATAAGGTGGCGTACCGCCGTCGCATTCAACGAAGATCATGTTGAATAATAGGGTTTTGTAGTCAAAAGAGTTGGGAACAGTATGTTCTATATGAATCCCGAATCAAACTAACCTGTGTTGAAAAAGAAATATGTTGCATTCCTCTTTGTACTCCCCTCGTACTGGCACTGGAAATACCTGTATACTACATAAATCGTGTATGTGTTCCTATCTATGAATTTCACCAGTATGTAAAAGCATCATCATCATTATCATCTTCATCTTCACGTCCCTTTCAAGGATTATTCTGATGTGTCTTCCAAACTCACAAACAAAATCATTCCCATCTTCTAAGAGGTCTTACAATATCTTTTCCTATTCGGCTTTTAGTTGGGGAAATCTGTGAACTGTCATTCTCTACGCCAATCTGCGCGATATTTTTGAATTTTTTTCATTTATGTTGAAAATATTTTATTTTTTGTATTATCTTCATTTCTAATCATGTCTCTTCTTGTACAGCCTTTCGTTTCCCTTAGGAACATTATCACTTTTTTTAATTTTTTTTCCGTGGTAACCAATTGTTTAGCTTCCGTACGACAACCAAGAACTGTCATCACTTTATAGATTTTCATGACGGTCTCATTTGTACTTTATGGTACCACAGATCCTAGTTAAGATATTTGAGAGATCTGTTCTACAACTGAATTATCCAAAACAATTTTGACCTGAGCAGATATTTTCCTCGAAATGCTATTATTTTCGTATTATTAATAGAAATTTTAAAGTTGTATTCATACATATTTCTCCCTTCAGTTGGAATACTGATTTTTGGGTGTCAATTTTATGCTACTGAATAATAACGATATCATTTGCAAACAGAACCACATTTGCAGATGACTTCGTTATTATTTAAAAGAATGATGATGACCTCCGTGATAAGTGTAGCAGCTCAAAGAAACATCCAATAAATACAACCGTAAAACTTATAGCATTAAAACGAAAATAATGGCATTCCGAGAAAAATATCCAACCAAATATAAAGAGCAACAACTGCAAATGATTCTCTTATGGGTTCCCAGTTTCTTACCCTTTTAATTACGTCTTCAATGCCAGCCACCTTGGAACCTGTAAAAATGTAACTGTCCTATGGAGTTGTTGGCTGCAATGCCAGACGAAGTGGGCTCGGATGACCGACAAAGTGGGTGTTCTTCCTTGCAAGTATGTGGAAACTGTGTCTTACATGTATTTGTAGAGTGTAGGAAGCGTAGTCAGTTCCTGTATAGTGTAGTGCCATGTTAGTGTTGCATGATGATGATGATGATGATGATGATGATGATAGAAAGGAGAGAACAGCACCAAGGGCTCCGCCGAGTTTAGTACACCCATCCGACGGTCACCATCAACAATGACACATGCCCTCACTGCATGAGACATTGCAGACAGGTTTGAAATTTCGCCGGCCGGGGTGGCCGAGCGGTTCTAGGCGCTACAGTCTGGAACCGCGCGACCGCTACGGTCGCAGGTTCTAATCCTGCCTCGGGCATGGATGTGTGTGATGTCCTTAGGTTAGTTAGGTTTAAGTACTTCTAAGTTATAGGGGACTGATGACCTTAGAAGTTAAGTCCCATAGTGCTCAGAGCCATTTGAACCAGGTTTGAAATTTAACTTAGACAATTGGTGCAAAGAGTGTTGATCGGGAACTTGCCAGCCAAATACTATCAGTGGAAATTTTTCCCAGGCGGGATTCGAACCGGCTTATCTCCGAGTCGAGTACCAGTGCACAAACGCGCGTTAGCGACCTTGGCTACGGAGGCCGGTATTGATTCTGTAAACGTGAACGAAGAGTTCGATGAACAGACGGATGGTGTTGCTATGGGGAGACCGTTAAGCGCGGTTATAGCGAACTTCTTTATGGAAAAATTCGAGGTGCAAGCATTGGAAACCGCGAACAAGAAATCGTATATTTGGTTCCTTACGTGAATGATACTTCTGTTTTGTGGCAGCTTGGTGGGGAGGAACTGTGTCGTTTTCACAAACATGTGAACAGGATTCGTCCGAAGATTCAGTTTGCCGAGAAGGAGGAGGCGGGTGAAAGATTGGATTTCCTTGATGTGTTAGTTTTCCAGAAAGAAGATGGTACCTTGGGCCACACGGTTTACCGGAAACCCACGCACACTGGCCGTTACATACACCGGGATTCGAAACACCACCCGCAGCAGAAGCGAGGCATGATGAAAACGTCGTCTGATAGAAAAAGGAAAATCTGCAAATCAGAGCTGCTTGACTCAGAATTAAAACTTCTCACCAGTGCATTGCTCAAGAATCGTTATTCGTTCGCTGAGGTGAAAAGAGCGTTAAGACCACCGTGTGGAAATTATAGCGATCCTCAAGAGCCGGTGATATAAAAGGTTTTCCTGTCATTCATTAAGGAGGTGACTAACCTCATAGGAAATATCTTGAGAAAGCGGAACATCGCGGCAATTACATACCCGCATGGAAGATACAAGATAACCTAAAATCTGCCAAGGATGTCCGCCAATCACTGGGAAAACCTGGAATTTGTAGGATTCCATGTAGTTGTGAGGAGGTGTACGTGGGCACTACAAAAAGATCTGTAAAAAATATTAGAAGAGCACAAGCGCAGTTGCACAAGACGAGAGACTGACAGATCAGCTGTGCGGAACATACTTTGCAGTCGGGAGACCACGACATTTATTTTGACAAGATTCTGGTACTGGCAGCCACCAGCCGGTACAATAAAAGGCTGTACAGAGCGGCCATAGAGATTGTAAAAGACTCAGGAATCTTCATTAAGAAGGAGGAGGGCGTGAAATTAAATGACATTTGGATGCCGGTGCTGAAGAAAGTATGTACCAGCCTTCCACCACGGAATGATAGCATCAGCGGATGGCGACAGACGACAACGGTCAAATGCGATCGCATGTTTAAAACATGCAACGTCACGCCACTGCACGGAAGTGGAATTTCGCTGTAGTCTGCAGCGAGCCATGGTGTGAATCGGATTCAGAAAAATAGGATCCCCCTTGAAAACGTCTTCCGCAAATGAAGACGGAACGTCAGGTTCTAATGTGAAATCCATTCGACCACGGTATAACGGCCCGGAATATTTTATCGATTGTGAAACATGAGACAAGCGGAACCCAACAGGCGCTTTTCACACATGATACCCTGAAAGCTGTGGGTCAAGGCATTCTGGCGATATGTGGTATTTCCAGACTTCCGAAATGCATTTACGGACAATATTAATGATCATAGGGTGTATCAAAAGAAATGTGTGACTAAATTGAGGTTTTCACGGTACACTCGGTGTAGAATGCTATCCTGGAGTGCCATGAACAATATTCAAGAAGATCCAAAGTAACTTCAAGCGTGGCCCAGGACAGATCATGTCGGTCATTAATGAACTGGCAGACAATATTCATAATACACTACTGGCCATTACAATTGCTACACCAAGAAGAAATGCAGATGATAAACGGGTATTCATTGGACGAATATATTATACTAGAACTGACATGTGATTACATTTTCACGCAATTTGGGTGAATACATCCTGAAAAATCAGTACCCAGAACAACCACCTCTGGCCGTAATAACGCCTTGATACGCCTGGACATTGAGTCAAAGAGAGCTTGGATGGAGGGGACAGGTACACCTGCCCATCCAGCTTCAACACGATACCACAGTTCATCAAGAGTAGTGACTGGCGTATTGTGACGAGCCAGTTGCTCGGCCACCATTGACCAGACGTTTTCAGTTGGTGACAGATCTGGAGAATGTGCTAGCCGGGGCAGCAGTCGAACATTTTCTGTAACCAGAAAGGCCCGTACAGGACCTGCAACATGCGGTCATGCATTATCCTCCTGAAATGTAGGGTTTCGCAGGAATCGAATGAAGGGTACAGTCAGGTTGCATATCACAGCATCTTCTTCCTGTCCGTTAAATTTCGCGTCTGTAGCACGTCATCTTCGTGGTGTAGCAATTTTAATGGCCAGTAGTGTAACAGCAGGCTTTTTTCAGGTGTAGATTATGTCTAATATACTCGGAAAAAGATAATCAAATGTCTAGACAGATCATGAGAGAACTAAATGAGTGACAAGATTGGCACATGGGTTTGAATGTTTTGAAATGTAAAATTGTACACTTCACAAAACGCAGGAACGTAGTATCCTGTGACTGTGATGTCAGTAAGTAAAAAATTAAATCAATCAACGCGTACTAATACCTGAGCGCCACAATTTATGGAGGAACGAAATGGCATGATCACATAGCTTCAAGTGCTAGTACAGCAACTGACACACCCAGGTATATTGTTTGGATGCTGGTATAAAGCAATGAGTCTACCAAGGAAATTGCCCACAAAACACTCGTGTGACCCATTCTACAAAATTGTTCAGGTGTGTGGAGGCTGACAGGGAATATTGAATATATATAAATTAGGTACACAGGTTTGTTTCACCCGGAGAAAAGCGTCACGGACATGATGAAGAATGTAAAATGGTAGACGTTGGAATATGTCAACTATCCCACGAAAATCTTCTTACAAACTTTCAAAACGAGTGTTAATTGATGAATCTACCAAGATTTATTTGTCACTCTCGCAGGGAGATTGAAGACTAGGAGTGACTGTTTACTGCGCGTACATAGGTAATTAACCAATCACTCTTCCCGCGACCCACACTTGAATGGCGTGGAAAAAACCCTGATTGTGCTACAACAGGAAGTTCTGTCTGCAGTGGACTTCACAGTGATTTGCAGAGTATGGATGTATATGTAGATTATTAACAGAAAAATAGTTTGTTTCTAATAGCTTCAGAAAAACCACCTTTTATTCTCCACATATCGAGTTTGAGCAGTACGGACACTCTGCTCGCATTCGGGAGCACAGCGGCTCCAATACCCTTTGAGCAATCCAGATTTAGATTTCCCGTAGTTTCCCTGGATCATCTAAGGCAAATGCTAGGACGATTCTCTCGAAAGATCACCGTACTTTCCTACCTCCTTCTTCTCCAACTCATGTTTGTACTCAGATGTTCTCGCCTTCAATGGATGGTTAACACATAATTGTCCTTCTTTATAACTGGAAGAATCTAAATAAAAAGTATCTATGCATGAGTGCTATTACTGTTATGTGTTAATGCAGACTAACGCGAAACAGATGATCTGCATCAGTATTCCGAAGGTAAAACGCGGTGACAGTAAGTAATTAATGCACCAGGGCCATCTTCAACTTTTCCAATTCCAAGGGCGGTGTGCTGGAAAAACAACTGGTAGGCCCACGTATGAGACCAAATTTCTCCAATTTTACTGCCTTCACCACAACGCCCAGTGTCAACTCTCGCACGATCATTCATATTCTGCCTTCATTTCGTAGCAGAGTTATGTTTCGAGTGTTCAGTTCGAAATAGTAAGAACTTACCATGAGTAAGTGTTGTGAAAGGTGGCATGTCAAATTGTCATATCAGTTGCGAGCACTGTTCAAAAAGCAGTGTTTGGGAACACCAATGTGTTGTCACGTAAAACATAATTATAACAATCCGTCGTCGTTTCTAGCACTTGCGTGCTACAAGCACGTGATTGTTGGGTTATGTCACAGCTATAACGGAACCAATAAATATTTGTTTACAGATGAAACGCATTTTTTTTTTTTTTTTTTTTTGCTGCAGTTTAGAAAAAGCCATTTAACGTATCAGTGAATATTTACACATTATTCATGAGAAATCAGTGCACCTACAAATTTGTCAGAATCACTTAGGTTAATAACAGTAACACCAACTGAGCCGCTGGGTGGTAAGAATTTTTGTGCAGGAAGTTAACACTCTCACCTGCTAGAACCGAAATAAATAAATAATTCTTACAGCTTTGAATTCATTGGTGTCGCATCGTGTTTTTTTATTTTTTATTCTTTTTTTATTTTTTTAGATGGCAGAGTTAGAAATTGTCAGTTTTTAGATACTGGATTTAATTACAGTCGTTGTCGCATATTATTTATGTAGTCTTCGCACTGTTCACATTACAGTATCAGACACAGTAACACTTTGTAGATCTTTTTGCAAGAATTTTCATTCACACTAATTATAAAATGTAAGCGTTGCAGGATAAGGCTATTCAAGATGACAAAAATGTCGAAATCAACCAAAGCTTCATAAATTACACGCTCTTGGGATAGGGCAGTCTGTTGAATGTATTTAAAATTCAGATTCACGCCTCTCGTGAGGTTGACGAAAACAGCGCAAGTGTTGGAGTTCACCAGAAATCGGATGCAGCGGACCGGATTCATCTACATTAAGGGTCATTCTGAAACCAGTTCCGGGCTACTTAACTGACTTTTGGTCACTTTAAAGGCCTCCTGAATATTTACGAGAGGCAGTCGTTTTGTCGGAAAGAGTCCCCTAATAACCCGAAGGAAACTTAACTTCACAACAACAAACGCAGCAGTACCGTGTCATGGAAACTTTTCTCCGTTTTACGTAAGCCATTGTCGTTCTTCGAATTATATATTCAATAAAAAATTAATAAGACATGCTTTGATTATAAAATTATGATTTCTTTTCCTCGGCGACTGTTGTTTAGGTGTGTGCTGCTTTTCCACAGACAGAATAGATTATATTATAAGGCCAACGATTATCCTTCCGTCGACCTCAGCTGAATATTAGTATTTCATTCGTTTTATTGACGCAGTATTTAAAGATGGAGCAAGCTTAAAAATCACTGTTATAAATAACAAAATATTACAGGCCCACCAGTGCATTCCATTACGCAAGCGGAGAACTAACGCCTAAACACTCTGAAAAAAAAACTGTCCTCTAGTTTGATAGTGGCTTTCGTAATCTTCCGCGACGACATGACAGTAAAATCATCTTGGTTTTCCAGCAACGGCAGTTGACTTTCAAAATGGTTCAAATGGCTCTGAGCTCTAGGGGACTTAACATCTGATATCATCAATCCCCAAGAACTCAGAACTACAACTAACCTAAGGACATCACACACATCCATGCCCGAGGCAGGATTCGAGCCTGCGACCGTAGTAGTCGCTCGGTTCCGGACTGAAGCGCCTAGAACCGCTCGGCCACAGCGGCTGGCAGTTGACTTACAATTTTCGAACTCCCGACACCTGTGACTACTATCATCTTCAGATATTGAAACCATAGCAGTTTCCAGGCAAAGATTATGGCTGCGGTAGCTGTTGAATTCTCAACGTACGCGTTTCGAACACCAAGAATACAACCCATCGGTGAAATGAGTGTGAAGATCGTATTTAGCAATTGTTTCATTTTAGTGTTTGCAATGTTGACGTAATGGTGTTTCCTTATGGTTCTTTTTGTTCAGCACATGTCACAGTCTCATCGGGACCGGGTATATAGTTTACTGTTTTATGAGACTCTTGTGATAGTAATTCTAAGTGGAAGAACATCGTTATCTTTATGTGCCAAGAAATAAATAACGCAAAACGATAAAATAGGGCAGATTGCGATAAATTCAGACAGGATTTAAATATTTTAATCTGTTTAAAATCACCAAGAAATAAGGTTTAGACGATTGTTAAAACATAGATGAACACGTTACTAGGTATGTGTGCTGAAGCTGATTGATTATAGTGGTGTAGTCGCACATGAATCTTTACTTCCATGTGCATCGCTCTGGCATCTCAGAATTCTTCAGATAAAAGAGAAATACTAGTACAACACCATGTTTCACTTTAAATTAGACACACTCAGTTTCAATCTATCAGGAAAGTTCAATTAAGAAAAGTTTCTTATGAGTGTCAATATTCGGCCATTACGTTACTTGTTGTTGCTAAGTCGTTATATCTGACGTTTGTCTTGGATTTTACGTTGGTCATTAGTTGCTACTGAGTGATGGAATGCCATCCCTTATAATTCCAAGTTAATACAATGAAGAAAGTGAATGAAGAGGAAAAAAGTGAAACTTAATAAAGCCTTGTGGCTTCCCAGACAACTGAGGCGATCGTTATCCTAGAAACTCTATTACAACTGCAGGCGATTGTTATCCTAGAAAATCTATTACAACTGCAAAGTCCTAATAAATGAAACACGTGAAACCACAATCCATTTACGTGAAAACAAAGAGAAAAAAGTGGAAGTGGGAATAAAATACTCGTTGTTTAAACGAGTGAAATACAGGCTTTCCTATTTCCTTGTTACAGCTTTATAAACAAAGTGCTGAAATTCGCATTGGTCATTTTCATTCTAATAGAGCTATTTCCATGATTTTTTTCCAAATATGAAAACCTACACATAATCTGGTGGATCACGAAAAGGGTATAATGCAATCGTCTATCAACGGAGTGCGTTAATATGTTGGTTAAAACAGTTGTTATGTGGAGGCTAAACTGCTGAGATGGCATAAAATAAAATAAAATAAACTGTCTAAAATGTAAAACAGAATAAAATTATCAAGGAGCGAGTGAGAAGACTTGTGTCTTTGAGTCTGTATGGAGGTCCTGACTTTACCTTTCCGTTATCTTCCCATTTCCTTTAGAGAAATGGTAGGATGCTTTCTTGAACAGTTTACAACTGTTCCTTGACGCATCCTTATCAAAAGAACCATTTTTTGATAACGTGAGCTCTAGAAGACATTGAACTCCCACTTTTCTTCATTTCCCCTACACTTTCCGATGTTTTACACTGCCGATGGCTAGGAGTCTAAGTACACATTGTCCTATCACAGACTTCCGATCGTGTATCCCTAAGCTGCCACTTACTGTAAACATCACTATGTCTCTGCCAAAAGTTTAAACTAGGTACTGTACGAGAGTTTATTTATTCCTTTTATAAATTTCTACAGTAAATTTTGTTCAACAGCGTAACTGTTTATAATAGTAAAAGTCCAAGTTATGATTGGTTGGCGGTGTAATTAAATGAGCGGTGTCAGTGAACAGAACGCCAAGCACAATCTCAGCTGAGATGAGGTCGTGGAGACTTTACCCCAGCACACAATACAGTTTATAACTGGCGAAGTGAATGTAATCGTGTCCATTCAACTGCTTCAGATTTTCATGACCCCATCGGCTTACTGAGGTTTCTATCTGATTAAAATTCCACGAGTGTCATCATGTCATTACCACCGCACATTTATTCTGAAGATTTCTGAGGCAGTGCGGACCTCATTGAAAGGGCACATAATATTATTAATGAGGGTTCTGCATATCAAAAAGCTACGTACATCTTTCGAGGCCAGTTTCTCCACAATATATCAAAAGCACTTGATAAAATACGTTTGAAAATCATACTCGGTAACGCTAAAGCATGATTCGAATAATTTTTGAAGTCGCTGTATGACTGTACATGAAACTTACATTCGCCATCAGTCTAGGCGGGCACGACCCATCTTTCAGCCTGACGCCTTTACTCGGTCGATAACGGAAATTAAAGCACATTCAACTTCTGTGAATAAAGCTGAAACACGTCATTAACAAGACAAACAGATAAATTGTCTAACAAGTATTGTAATAAAACGATGAGAGATTATGGTTGGGCGCACATTACATGAACCGTTGCTGAAATTCCTGTAGAAGGGATGGTAGTGGGAAAGAATAATAGGCGTAGTTCTAGACATGAATACATAAGCGGGATGGAGAAGTTATGGTATATGGATCTCTGGTAAGCGACGGAAATGAGTCCTTTCACAACAGTTCTGATAAACAAGTTTCTTTTTTTTTAATCAGTCTTCTAAATGCCTGACCGGTTTGATGCGCCAGCCACAAATTTCTCCCCTGTGCCAACCTCTTCATCTCAAAATAGCGCTTGCAACCTACGTCCTCCGTTATTTTCTGGTTGTATTCCAATCTCTGTCCTCTACAGTTTGCCATCTGCAACTCCCTCTAGTACCATGGAAGTCATCCCCTCATGTTTTAACAGATGTCTTATCATCCTGTCTCTTCTCCTTATCAGTGTTTTCCACGTATTCCTTTCCTCTCCGATTCTGCCCAGAACCTCTTCATTCCTTACCTTATCAGTCCACCTAATTTTCAACATTCGTCTGTAGCACCACATCTCAAATGTTTCGATTCGCTTCTGTTCCGCTTTTCCCACAGTCCATGTTTCACTACCGTACAATGCTGTGCTCCAAACGTACATTCTCAGAAATTTCTTCCTCATATTAAGGCCTATGTTTGATACAAGTAGTCTTCTCTTGGCCAGGAATTCACTTTTTGCCAGCGCTAGTCTCCTTTTTATGTCCTCCTTGCTCTGTGCGTCACTGGTTATTTTCATGCCTAGGTAGCCGAATTCCGTAACTGCATCTATTTCGTGACCATCAATCCTGATGTTGAGTTTCTCGCTGTTCTCAGCTGTTCTGCTACTTTTGATTACTTTCATCTTTCTTCGATTTTCTCTCAATCCATATTCTGTACACATTAAATTGCTCATTCCATTCAGCAGATCATGTAATTCTTCTTAACTCTACTCAGGACAGCAATGCCGTCAGCGAATCGTATCATTAATGTCCTTTTACCCTGAGTTTTAATTCCATTCTTTAACCTTTCTTTTATTTTCATCATTGCTTCTTCGATGTACAGACTGAATAGTAGGGGTGAAAGACTACATCCCTGTCTTACATCCTTTTTAATCCGGGCACTTCGTTCTTCGTCGTCCACTCTTATTACTCCGTCTTGGTTCTTGTACATATTGTATATTAACCGTCTCTCACTATAGGTTACCCCCATTTTTCTCAGGATTTCGAACACCTTGCACCATTTTACATTGTCGACGCTTTTTCCATATCGACAAATCCTGTGAACGTGTCTTGATTTTTATTTACTCTGGCTTCCATTATCAACCGTAACGTCAGAATTGCCACTCTGGTGCCATTACCTCTCATAAAGCCAAACTGTTCGTCACGTAACACATTTTCAATTTTCTTTTCCATACTTCTGTATATTAATCTAGTCAGAAACTTTTATGCATCAACTGTTAAGCTGATCGTGCGATAATTCTCGGTCTTGTCGGCTCTTGCAGCCTTCGGAATTGTGCGGATGAAATTTTTCCGAATGTCAGATGGTAAGCCGCCAGACTCATACATTGTAACACCAACGTGAGTAGTCGTTCTGTTGCCACCGGCCCCAAAGATTTTAGAAATTCTAATGGAATGTTATCTATCCCTTCTACCTTATTTGATCTTATGTCCTCCTAAACTCTCTTAAAGTCTGATTCTAACACAAGTTCCCTTATCTCTTCTGGCCCCTGTTAGTTCTTCAATCACATCAGACAAATCTTCCCTCTTATAGAGGCCTTCAATATACTCTTTCAACCTATCCGTTGTCTCCTCTGTATTTAACGGTGGAATTCCCGTTGGACTCTTAGTGTTACCACACTTGCTTTTAATTTCACATAAGGGTACTTTGACTTTCTATATGCTGAGTCAGTCCTTCCGACAATCATTTTTTTTCGATTTCTTTACATTTTTAACGCAGCGATTTCGTCTTACCTTCCCCGCACATCCTGTTTACTTCTTTCCTCAGCGACTTGTATTTCTGTATTCCTTAATTTGTTCAAATGTTCAAATGTGTGTGAATTCAAATGGACGAAACTGCTTAGGTCATCGGTCGCTAGACTTAGACACTACTTAAACTAACTGATACTAAGAACAACACACACACCCATGCCCGAGGGAGGACTCGAACCTCCGGCGGGAGGGGCCGCGTAGTCCGAGACAAGACGCCTCAAACCACGCGGCCACTCCGCGCGGCCCTTAATTTGTCTGAACATCTGAACATCTTTCACCGATCAGCTGACATATTTCTTTTGTTACCCGAGGTTTCTTCGCAGTTACCTTCCTTGTACCTGTGTTTTTATTTCCCACTTACGTGATTGCCATTTGTAGAGATGTCCATTCCTCTTCTACTGCCTACTGAGCTACTCCAAGCTGTGTCTATAGCCTTAGAGAACTTCACACGTACCTAGTTAACCCGTAGTACTTCCATATCCCACTTCTTTGCTTATTGATTCTTCGTGATTAATCTCTTAAACTTTAGCCTACTCCTCATCACTACTACATTGTGATCTGTACCTATATCTGCTCCTGGATAAGCCTTGCAATACAGTATCTGATTTCGGATTCTCTGTCTGACCTTGATGAAATCTAACTGAAATATTCCCGTATCATCTGGCCTTTTCCATGTGTGATTCCTGAACAGAGTATTCGCTATTACTAGCTGGAAGTTATTACGGAACTCTACTGGTTTCCCTCCTTCTCATTCCTTGTCTCAATCCTGTATTCACCTCTAACCTTTGCTTCTACTGCTTCCCCCATAACTGCATTCCAGTCCCCCATGACTAATAGATTTTCATCTCTCTTTACATACTGTATTACCCTTTCAGCATCCTCATATATTTTCTCTATCACTTCATCTTCAGTTTGAGACGTCAGCATGGATACTTGAACTATCGTCGTCGATGATGGTTTGCACTCGATTCTGATAATAACAACCCTATCACTGAACTGATGTCAGTAACACACTCTCCACCCTACCTTCCTATTCATAAGAAGATAGAGCAGAGATTCATGTGAAGCACTTTTATCACAACCAACCAAAGTTTTGGCGAATGTTGGACAATTGCTTTTATACATTACTTACAATTGTTTAATCTCATGTTACTTATCAGAACGTCATTATTGACAGTGCTTCAAGTAGTCAAAGGTTTTTAACCAACACAGAAACAAAAGTAAAAAAAAAAACATGTTGTCTGTCACAGCCGTTATTTACAAAAATGGTTCAAATGGCTCTGAGCACTATGGGACTTAACATCTGAGGTCATCAGTCCCCTAGACTTAGAACTACTTAAACCTAACTAATCTAAGGACATCACACACATCCATGCCCGAGGCAGGATTCGAACCTGCGACCGTAGCAGCAGCGCGGTTCCAGGCTGAAGCGCCTATAACCGCTCGGTCACAGCGGCCGGCCGTTATTTACACATTATGACCAAAAGTATCCAGGGGCTCTTATGTAATGTTGAACTGATCATTGGATGTCATGGGAGGAGGACTTGCGAGTATAAAAGGACGAGGGGAGGACTGTGTTTTCGTTAGAGAAGAATGAGGCGTCAGGAGGGCTCAGTGTCTTCGAAGGAGGACTAGGCATTGAATGTCACATAGACAACAAATCCATCAATGACTTTTCAATGCTTCTGAAGCTGCGCAAGTCCATATGACTGTGAAGTGGAAGTGGAAACTCGAAGGAATACCCAAAGTTGAGACAAGACCAGGCAGATTCCATGAAAACAGCGCAAGAAATCACTCATAGGTTCCAAAGTGATAGCAGCAGAACAACTACCACAACGACCGTGCTTAGGGAGTTAAAAGGAATGCGGAACAATGATGACGGCAGGAGTATTCGCGTGGCTATCCCACGCACTCTGATTGCGGATTGGTACATCAGTCTGATAATTCAACCTGTTGTGCTGCCCTTCATGAACACCATTGCAGGGTGCGTTTTCCAACAGGATAACGCTCATCTACGTACCGTTGTTATAACGCAACATGCTCTATAGAGTGTCTACGTGAGCCTTGGCCTGCTCGATCTCTAAATCTGTCCCCAGTGGAGGATATATGGGACAACATCGGACGACAACCCAAGCGTCATCCACAAGCAGCAGTAAGCGTCCTTGTATTATCCAACCAAGTGGAACAGACAGCGAACTCCATCGCGTAAACTGACATCTGGCACCTGTACAAAAATTTCATGCTTGTCTGCAGGCTTGTATTCAATATTCAGGTGGTTGCACCGGTTATTAACGTATCAACATTTCACATTTGCAACCGCTTGCCTCATGCTTACATTAACTTGAGATCTTGCAATGTATTCGTTGCACTATATTCTACATATTCTGTCAGAGACAGGAAAGGACTTGGAGGAGCAGTTGAACGGAATGGACAGTGTCTTGAAAGGAAGGTATAGTCTGAACATCAACAAAAGCTAAACGAGGATGATGGAATGCAGTCGAATTAAGTCGGGTGATGCTGAGGGAATTAGATTAGGAAACGAGACATTTAAAGTAGTAAAGGAGTTTTGCTATTTGGGGAGCAAAATAACTAATGATGGTCAAAGTAGAGAGGATATAAAATGTACACTGGAAATGGCAAGGAAAGCGATTCTGAAGAAGAGAAATTCGTTAACATCGAGTATTGATTTAAGTGTCAGGAAGTCGTTTCTGAAAGTATTTGTATGGAGTGCAGCCATGTATGGAAGTGAAACATCGACGATAAATAGTTTGGACCAGAAGAAAATAGAAGCTTTCGAAATGTGGTGCTACAGAAGAGTGCTGAAGATTAGATGAATTGATCACATAACTAATGAGGAGGTATTGAATAGAATTGGGGAGAAGAGGAGTTTCTGGCACAACTTGACTAGAAGAAGGCATCGGTTGGTAGGACATGTTCTGAGGCATCAAGGGATCACCAATTTAGTACTGGAGGGCAGGATGGAGGGTAAAAATCGTAGAGGGAGACCAAGAGATGAATACACAAAGCAGATTCAGAAGGATGCAGGCTGCAGTAGGCACTGGAAGATGAAGAAGCTTGCACAGGATAGAGTAGCATGGAGAGCTGCATCAAACCAGTCTCCGGACTGAAGACCACAACAACAACAACAACAACAACAACATATTCTACATTAGTTATTTTTTGGTGCTGCGATTTTTTTACATCATTGTGGTAGAGGGGACGACAGAAACTAGGTAACACGGAAATCCAGGAAAAACAGAAAGAAGAGAATAGGTCAGATCAAGGCTTTGTCGTTGCGGAGGAAGGTGCAGGAATACACCCCCCACTTTGGTCCGATTAGTAGTTTGTTCTTCTATTCGGAAATAAATGAAAGATATTCTCGTAAACTAATTCTGGGCTAATCACCGTCGGAAGTATTACTTTTGATGTTGGGTATATATAATCGCCAGTCTGTACTCGTTATGCGTGCGTCCTCAGTTGTAGAACGCGGCCATTTGGCATCACTATTACCCTTCCGGCGTGCTTCAGCGCGACGACCGCCACCCCCTTCCCCCACCGTCACACACCAACAATAGGGATGCGTATTGATTGGCTGCCGCGCCGCTAAGTAGGTCTGCTTATTAAACCAGTGTCGGCCGCCGGGTGTGGGAGGTCTTGTTTGCGCCTGCTCGCGATGACTCACACGCCTGTGATGTCGATGAACTCCTTACGTCACAGTATTGGGAACACTTACACCGTCAGTGCTCACCAGCTCCCACGAGACACCACTTTCAGGAAAGCAAATAGTGCTGCTGTCAAATACACAAGTAGTTTAATTTCAATAACTAATTATTTCATATTCCAGGGAATTCATGTAGGCAAAATTCAGCGCTTAGGATGAAACAACTTGAGACGCGAGGGAAGAAAGAAGCAACAACAAATAGACAAAGGAATATTGGGGTTATAGGAAACAGAGTGTGAGAACCTGCATCCACGAACCACAGTAGAATGAAGTCAAGCACACGCTAGAACTAATAATTTTGGGTGGCCCTAGACAGTATTCCAGGCTCAAACGTCATAACTTTTCTGGTGAAAATAAGACTTTTCTACACGAATCAGGACGCGTGAAGAAAAAACCAGTTTGTACAATACACATATTGAACCACAACAGATTGACTTTGCTTACACGATAATTTGTAAAAGAACAGTGGGGGGGGGGGCAATTTGTAGGAGGATCCCAAGGCTTGCCTGAGTAAGCAGCTTCAGATGGATGTAGGCTGGAGCCAGCAGTTACGAAGAAAATAATAGACTTACACAGTACAGACTAGTGTGCATCGCATCAGTCTTCAGGCTGAAGACCTTTACGAGTATCATCTTGCAAATGTAAGTGAACAGACGGAGTCATGTTCTAGATTTACGAAAAGCGCACGATACACTGTATATCACGTCTTCGACCAACAATCAACTCATAATCTCGCGAATTACTTTCTCAAATAAGTGATTGTGATATCGTGTGACTAGGGCCTCCCGTCGGGTAGACCGTCCGCCGGGTGCAAGTCTTTCGATTTGACGCCACTTCTGCGAGTTGCGTGGAGAAAATCTCCTACCCAGCCGGGAATCGAACCCAGGCCCTTAGGGTTGACATTCTGTCGCGCTGACCTTTCAGCTACCGGGGGCGGACAGTGATTGTGATGAAGAATTTTTGAATACTGGATTACAATACATTAATATTCATGTATCGGCGAGTGTGTCTCCAGGAAGAGTAATAGGACCGCTGATGAATTATTTATCCATAAACTACTGATCAGATATGGTTAGCAATATTTTCAGGTTGTTTGCAATCTATAACTTTTACAGGGAAATGTAACTAGTTGATCTTAAAGAAAGGCAGAACGACTAGGTAGTGTTTCCACCATACATTACAATGTGTTTATGAGTAATACTACGACGAGATGTGTAATATGATTAGCTAAGAAATCATCAGAATAGAAACTTAGATTTGCTGCGGGGATTCTGGGAATGTGCGACAGACTTATGATAAAAATAACGCCACCATTTTTAAAACACTGCTCTAGTCTTAGAGTGCGTATAATCTAGGCAAGGCAGCAGACACCGAACGAGTACACAGATCGATGCAGATAAATTAAGTCTATAGGAAAGGGTAACGCAGTTGTTCGGAAGATTAAAATCGAATCCTTGTAAATCCTGTTTCCTTCCGCGAATATCACGAATATGGGACATTGTAATAATGTAAGAAAGACACATAGGATTTAAAGACTTGAGCTACCGGTGAGCATTGATTTATATCAATGGGGTAAGTTGAAAATTTTTGCAGGACCGATATTGAAACCCGGGTCTCCCGCTTACCAGGCAGCTATGCTGACCACTACGCAATCATTACACAGTGGTCACCACAGCCGCACGGAACACCCTAGCACGCCTCCCGTCCGACCCAATATTTTCAACTTACACCACGCACTACTGATGTAGTGCCCCTGCTCATTAGCCGCAATACTCGTGGCGTCTCGCCGATTATTTTAAGAGTTCAAATGTTCAAAAAATGGCCAAATGTGTGTGAATTCTTGAGCGACCAAACTGCTTAGGTCATCGGTTGCTAGGCTTACACACTACTTAAACTAACTTATGCTAAGAACAACACACACAACCATGCCCGAGGGAGGACTCGAACCTCCGGCGGGAGGGGCCGCGCAGTCCGTGACATGGCGCCTCAAGCCGCGCGGCCACTTTGCGCGGCTATAAGAGTTCCAGCTTGGTGTGCATGTGCACTGAAGGGTCATTGGCCGTCGTCGCCGTAATTATATGTATGTGGCGTCTCTTCTTTCCGAACTGTCCGAAGGAACAGAAATCACATATATGATATAAGAGAGTACCGAGACATATCTTTATTTTCCCCTCGCTCGATACTATGTGTGCAAGAAGGTAGAAAACTGCCAGTACATTCGAACTTGTGCAAGTGATAGCTAATGAGACCAGGAGATTTTTCGCGCTTATCAAGATTTCTCACTTATCTAGTACCTCACCTACGTACACTTTGTGATCAAAAGCATCCGGACACCCCCCAAAACATACGTTTTTCATATTAGGTGCATTGTGCTGCCACCTACTGCCAGGTACTACATATCAGCGACATCATTAGTCATTAGACATCGTGAGAGAGCAGAATGGGGCGCTCCCCGGAACTCACTTTGAACGTGGTCAGGTAATTGGGTGTCACTTGTGTCATACGTCTGTACACGAGATTTCCAGGCTGCTAAACATTCCTAGGTCCACTGTTTTCGATGTGATAGTGAAGTGGAAACGTGAAGGGACACGTGCAGCACAAAAGCGTACAGGCCGACCTCGTCTGCTGACTGACAGGGACCGCCGACAGTTGAAGAGGATCGTAATGTTTAATTGGCAGACCTCTATCCAGACTATCACACAGGAATTCCAAACTGCGTCAGGATCCACTGCAAGTACTATGAAAGTTAGACGGGAGATGAGAAAACTTGGATTTCATGGCCGAGCGGCTGCTCATAAGCCACACATCACGCCGGTAAATGCCAAACGACGCCTCGCGTGATGTAAGGAGCGTAAACATTGGACGACTGAACAGCGGAAAACGTTGTGTGGATTGAGGAATCACGGCACACAGTGTGGCGATCCGATGGCAGGGTGTGGGTATGGCAAATGTCCTGTGAACCTCATCTGCCAGCCTGTGTGGTGCCAACAGTAAAATTCGGAGGCGATGGTGTTATGTGTGGTCGTGTTTTTCATGGAGGGGGCTTGCACCCCTTGTTGGTTTGCGTGGTACTATCATAGCACAGGCCTACATTGAAATTTTAAGCAGCTTCTTGCTTACCACTATTGAAGAGCAGTTCGGGGATGGCGATTGCATCTGTCAACACGATCGAGCATTTGTTAATAATACAAGACCTGTGGCGGAGTGGTACGCCGGCCGCTGTGGCCTAGCGGTTCTAGGCGCTTCAGTCCGGAACCACGCTGCTGCTTCGGTCACAGGTTCGAATCCTGCCTCGGGCATGGATGTGTGTGATGTCCTTAGGCTGGTTAGGTTTAAGTAGTTCTAAGTCTAGGGGACTGATGACTTCAGATGTTAAGTCCCATAATGCTTAGAGCCATTTGAACCATTTTTGTTTACACGACAATAACGTCCTTGTAATGGGCTGGCCTGCACAGAGTCCTGACCTGAATGCTATAGAACACCTTTGGGATGTTTTGGAACGCCGACTTCGTGTCAGGCCTTACCGACCGACATCGATACCTCTCCTTAGTGCAGCACTCCGTGAAGAATGGACCGCCATTCCCCAAGAAAACTTCCAGTACCTGATTGAACGTATGCCTCCGAGATTGGAAGCTGTCATCAAGGCTAACGGTGGGCCAACACCATACTGAATTCCAGCATTACCGATGGAGGACGCCACGGACTCTTAAGTCATTTTCAGCCAGGTATCCGGATACTTTTGATCACATAGTGCATATTGGTTGAAAATTGACTTTTCTTACTGATAAAGTTTATTCTCCTAATCCGTGTCTAGCAGTTACGACTTACGGAGGTTCAAGAAAAAATTGGAAACGATACGGAATGCAAACAGAACTAAGACAATACGTGTAGTATAATATACAAAAAATTATTATGCACAACAAAAATTATTATGTACACTTACTCAAATAAATCTGTCAGTTTTGTTTTTACATTATGGTACCCAAAACATCTTTTTCAACTTAGTACATCTTATCGAAAATTGACTGGTCAATATCCACTGGAATTTTAAACAAATCTTTAAACTGTAACGCATTTAAAACTACTTGCTTCTTTCTCATCAAAACATCAGTTTTTCCGATCGTCTTCACCATCGCTGCCATTTCAGTTGCTGCAAGGGCTGGCACAATCCGCAAGAATATCGACATCCCTGTGTTCTCCGGCAACCGGCACAACAATTTATCCGGAAATCTCTTCCGTATTGTTGGTGTCGCCTGGATAATGCCGAGTAAAGGAATTAGGAGGTCTTTAGTGAACTGCTTATGCACAGGCGAATACGCATGTTTGCCTCCACCGGCCGCTTTCTTAAAAATCAAGTGATTCCGCTTTTTAAACTAGCCAGCTAATCATTTCTAGTTGAATAATTCTGTATGTTCAGTTTTTCTCAAGAAGTCATGAGTATTTGCTTTTGGTGATGGTCCATCTATGGGATTATTTTTATCAATGGTTTGTTTGATCCGTTTCATGGGACACTTCTCGACGTTACGAAATTCAACAGCTCTATTTCTTTCAATATTTCCGCGTTTCTCAGATCCTTCAGACTTCAACGTCAGTTTGTCTTTTATAACCAATACAAGGTGAATTTAGGTAATACAAACTAATATACGCTCCGATGTGCGGCATCCCAATCTTACCCTCAAAATTTTAAGTTCATAATTTAACTCCAGTTTTTCGCTTTCATATTCCGCGAACCCCACCTAGCTTCCTCGAGATCCACGATTATCAACTAATTCGTCTTTGTTTTCAAAAACATTGTCGCCAAGCAGAGAAAACAACCCCGCGTGTATCTACCCATCAAAACACCTAAGGAATAGCATTTCACGTTATGTACAAGGAAGCAAACAATTGCTTTACAAACATACGAGTACAAAGTATGCAGAGTTCTAAGTGTTCGTCAGTATTCACAAGTCTGTTGCATATACATTGCACAACCCAATTAAAGAAACATTTTTTTCTAAACACCATAATTGTCTCCCTTTGCGACGTACAAGTTTGAAATTTGGCTCATAGGTGTCTACACCTTTCCTCTGTGATGTTGGAAAATCGGGGCGCCCTGCGACGTCACCTTAGGCCTCGGCGAAGCTACAAACAACAAGGTGTCGATACATGAGGAGGAAAGAGCAGCTTTTAGAAATTCATGTGAGGTCGATTCAACCCTTCTTTGAGGACACCGTGGGCCAGCAACCCCACTAAGTGTGACAGCATCTCTTTGGAGTGCTATGCGGCAGCAGATCTTGCTTTGCTGTACAGGGTGGGTGCACTAGGGACTGTTCACAGCCAAGCGACGAAATCTGAACGCCATCCGAAGCGGCAAAGGATGCTTATATTTTTTTCAGTCTCCCTGTTTCTAATCCTCCTGTAGCGTAAATACAGAGGACGGGGTGTGGGGGGGGGGGGGGGGTGCCAGATTGACCTCTACGTCTCAGTGGAAGACAATTAGGGCATTCCGAGAACTGATGCTTTAGTTGTGTTGCGAAGTTTCCGGATGAAATAAGTGTTTAGGTAAATAGTTTCCTCAGATTTCCTTCAATTCACCCTCACCAAGAAAATGGTTCAAATGGCTCTGAGCACTATGGGACTTAACATCTGATGTCATCAGTCCCCTAGACACAGAACTACTTAAACCTAACTAACCTAAAGACATCACACACATGCATGCCCGAGGCAGGATTCGAACCTGCGACCGTAGCAGCAGCGCGGTTCCGGACAGAGGTGCCTAGAACCGCTCGGCCACAGCGGCCGGCCCACCCTCACCAGATGAGGTAGTACAGGTGGTGCCATGGAGGTTCGAACGTGAAAACCCGGCTGTCACTCGCTTATCCACGTCTCACTTGTCCAGTTTCGACTATAGTGGCACGGAGCACCTTCCGTTATGCACAGTACAGTGGAATGAAGAGAATGTTTTCAAATGCTTTTGCGACTCAATATTGTCGGTATGTCCGCCGTCTGTTCAATGAAACAGAACTAAACCTGCAGACTTACTTAGATGTATCTACCACGTGTGTGGAGCTTATAACGGTTTCAAATTTGGAGTTTGATGGCAGTAGGCAGTTATTGTCTGCAGGTAGCTTTGTAAGCCTAAAACCAGTTCACCAGATTAATTAATGTAGTAGAATACTCACATTTTATCTTTTCTATTTGTATGAAGAAATTAGTTTTGCTTCGTCTGCGTAAAAGGGACTTGTGCAAACATTTAGAATCACAAATATTTGTCAGCGTGTCGGTATAATAACAGTAACTTAAATTGTAACTCGAGAAACTGTAAGACGTCTTCTGCTTGGTGGGGTCAAATCACACAGACGAACAGGAACTTGCTTCTGAGGTAATTTCTAACTGAGGTTATTGATTTGAGACTATAGTTAATTGTTACTGAGTCGAATGGGCTATTCATTTGGTATTAAAACACAGCTCACAATATCAAGCCTCTCGCTCGCTCAACAGGAAATACGTCGCGAAACGATCTTGAAATATCTGTACCTTAAACTATGTAGTAAGGCCTGAACACAAACAATAATGAGAAATGAGTAAACTGGTTAATTTCTCGTAAGCCCGATTTAACACTACACTATGGTTCATAATCTAGAAAAAATTATGCAGTGGACACCAGGTTTTAACGCGCTTTTAAAAAGGAATGTTGGGACAGTTTTTTCAAATGCACAACGTCTGCTTTTGTGCCATATTCTTGTCCAAAAAAAGCTGTCCTTAATGTGGATAAGACTTTCAGCCCCATCACTCCTTCCTTCTTACTCCTAATCTTTTTGAGAGGGCGGTGGTTCAGATCTGCTTCTGGTAATTTAGATTTCAGTTTTCTGCGATTTCCGCAAATCCCTTTAGGCAAATATTGCAACGATTCATTTGAATGGGCACAACCGATATGCTTTTCTGTCTTTTTCCAGTGCGAGCTTCTGCAACCTCTCTCATGACCTCAGCGACGTGACGTTAAACTGTACCCTTCTTTCATCTCAATTTCAGTGTAAAACATATTCACATGAACATATTGACGGTAGCTTTTTTTAACTTTTCATTCTCTTCTCCAAAGAACATAGTCGGATGTTTGAGATGCAGCCCAGTAAAGACCTGTTGTTCTTTGCAGCCAAATGTCACAGCATGCTGGGAGTAGAAGAGAGGTGATTCAAATTGTCTCGGAAGGAGCTTCCAGCCTCGGGATTCGCCTGATGACAAAGGAAAACTTCTGAATATCTTGGTCGAAATAAGGGGTTTGGGACAATGGTATCAGTTTCCCAGACGAAAATTAAAATTAGTATTCCTGAATGTAATGGCCCTCCCAGAGTCCCGAGCTGGGCCATTTGGAACATCCTTGGGATGAATTAGAACATTTATTTCGCTCCACACCCAACGACCAACGTCACTTTCTTCTCGGGTTTTTCCTGTTTAGGAGCAATCAACTGCAATTCCTCCAAAGAGTACAATGGACTGCCATTACTACAAAGACATTCAGGCACCTCGCTGATAGCACCGACAACAGAGCTGAAGCAGTCACAAAGGCCAAGGCTGGACCCACCATTTATTAATGTCCGCTAATGTGTGTCTGGATACTTTTACTGAGGGAATATATTTCAGTATGAGTGTGTGTTTGCGGCGCGCTCGTGTGTGTGTGTGTGTGTGTGTGTGTGTGTGTGTGTGTGTGTGTGCGCGTGCGTGCGTGCGTGCGTGTGTGTGTGTGTGTGTGTGTGTGTGTGTGTAGGCGTGTGTGTGTGTTTTGCCAATAGATTCAACCGAGATAGTAGACCTAAGACGACATCTAAGTCTATGAACGTACGCTGAGATGAATGTTGTTGAGAAACTGTGCGCGAGGACTAGACTTCGTCAGGCATCTTTCTACATTCTGGACCATACAAACATGTTTAGGAAGTGAACCAATGCTGCAGTACGATTTTGCAGCTTCAGCGACTTCTCCGTAGCAGACAAAAGACAGTTACTTGTTAAAGAACTCTCAATGACGTAGGGACGAATTACATTCCGTTTCCCTGAAGATCACTGTTCCGGCGCTGCACAGAAATTGAGCACGGAAGTACCCTTCCATGTATTGCATACAATCATTCACTTTAGTTGAGGCCTAGCCCCCCCCTCCCCAAGACAATTTCAACACGTACAAAATAAGACAAATCTGCAATCAATCTACAGGGAGAAGCTTCTAAACATACGCAGCAGATATATGAAGCCGCGATTTGCGCTAAGCTACAGCGGAGAATATGGCGAATTTTCTGACATGCATTAGTAATTTTTGACATTCATGTGTGCCACGTTACGGCGGCAACCATTTTTAATCATAATGGGACTATATACCTTTTTCTGTAGGGTTGAAATTGACTCTCTTAATTAGTGGCTAGAATGAATGGCTTGACAAGAAAACGACCGTCTCTTAATAAATTTTTGAATTTAACTTTTAAGTCAAAAGGCTTAAATTTATCTTTAGAGCTTAACATTTTACATTTATATAGTTTTTGCCTTCCAAGAGGATTTCAGCGACATAACGTTAACGCAACTTTATCAACTTGTAACAAGAAAACAACAGAATTTCTCGGAGAATTTCCTTGTTGAAATCACCTCGGGTTATCAGCCAAGTCCTACTGTCGCAGGGTGTTGACGAGTTTCCTAATTGTCGTCCTCATGCGAAGTGTCGGATTCATGAGCAGTTCACTCCTCTACGGTGGACCAACCGAGACTCTCAGGTACAGCGACGACAAAGGAATGAACTGGACATTAATCTGACACTTCGCCTAAAGACGATGATTAGGAAACTCGTCGAAACGTTGCGACACCCCGTGACTGGGTCGATAACTCAAAATGATTTTTTCAACATAACAATGCTATAAAAAATGAAAAAAACGTCGTACCACAGAACAATTATTCGAATGGGGCAGAAATTGGTAGTTGTGACGACGTTGATTACGATTTCAAAAAAACTGGATGATTTTTAGCAGAAATAATTTCACAAACTAAGTCAATAATGTGTTGGTCCACTTCTGACACATATACAAGCAGTTATTCGATTTGGCATTGGTTGATAGAATTATTGATATCCAACCGCTGTCTGGGGCGTCTACAGGCAAGTCGTCAGAGCTGAGTTCGAAGCGGGACTCATTCATGAAGACAATTCTACTCTAATCAATGAGAATACAGGCTGAAGACGCCTCTGGACACGCCCCAGAGGGCGATGGGATACCAACCTATGCGACAAACAGGAGTAATGGTGTTGCGTGCCATTTCATTTCGTAGAAGGACCCCTTTGCCTGTCGTCCACTGCACCTTTACAGCACAGCGGTACGTCGACGATATTCAACGCCCCATTTTATTGCTCTTGATAGCAAGCCATAGTGTTGTTACATTTCAGCAAGATAACGCCCACCTGCACACGGTGGGTGTTTCTACTGCTTGTCTTCGTGCTTGCCAGCAACGTCGCTGGATCTGTCCTCAAATGAGAAGATTTGGAAAATCTCTGGATTTTGACGATTTAATGCGCCAATTCTACAGAATTTAGCACGATAACCCTCTGCCAGGCACTTAAATGTGATTTGCAGAGTATCCACGTAGATGTAGATGTAGACTTCTAGCCGCGACTTGTCACTGAAATCGCAGCTAATTCCATAGATGACACCACGTTTACAAAAAGCAGTACGAAATTCGGCCAACAGATGACACACGGCGTTGAATGTGAAAAGCTAGTTACGACTGCTAATTATTACTGAATATCGCACTTAAATTCTGTAAAGTTGTTATTATGATATCTGTGACATCTCAATCACTGTGATTTCTTACAGATACGCAATCTCCTGCCCGCCACTACTACTATAGTACAATGTGAACATTAGGTTCCACCAATACAACACTTGAAATTAACGCAATTATTCAGTCCAGAATATCGGCTTCGATCTTAATAAGATCCAAGCCCTTCAAAAATTGACAAGTACTTGCCGCACGCGCCACAGAAGTCATGTTGTAAATGTATTTGCCTAGAGAATATATCGCCTTTGGTGTAATATTTCCCAGCGAGTATGAAACAATCTCATCGTAGATATTTGAATTAATGTTCGCATACACCAGCTTTAATAACGTGCTATAAATCATGAGATATTAAATTGTGTTTCATAACAACTTATGTTACAGGAAATTCAAAATGCGACATAAAATCAACTGCCGTTTTAAGCTCGTCTCCGCACATCTGTTGTTTGGGTTCATCAATAGATGGCAGGACAAGTCTTGTCATGCTACATGCATCTGGGCGATTCTTGCAATGGAATCCCTGTTGGGGACTGTGTATTGCTCGTGGGCAGAAAGTAAAATTGTGGTTAGAAAATTTGGATATGGGTTGCTGTGCTCCACCAAGCTGTAACAGCACTTCGTCTGAACGGTTCAGGTTATTCGGATTCCTTGCAGCTCAACATCAGAGAGCAAAATGAAGCATCAGAGAGGACATCCAACACCTCTATCATTCAATGCCAAACCGAAGCCAAGCTCATGTAAGGGCCAGAGGTGGACCGACACATTATTGGGCTGCTCAATTTGTGAATCTCCTTCTCCTGAATAAATCTCACAATTTTTCTGAAATTGTAATCGTTTCTTTGTCTGTAAATGTACATCACATTTACTAATTTACGTCTCATTCAGATAATTCCTGCATCGAGTGAACTTTCTAGACTGTATAATGTATTCATAAGGGGAACTAACAATCTAATAACACAGAGTTTTTTCTGTTCCATACGTGTTTGATTTATTTTATGCAGCCATTCTAATTCACAGGTGTATTCCCACGTATTAGTTCTGTGGAATAAACAAAAATTACGTTCATCAATGAAGGGCGAAATTAACTGATTAAAATATAGGGGGCATTGTTGCGGACTTACCAACACTATAGTTGTAGGCCAAGAAAATGCACAGTTGCTCTTTCTACATGGGACAAGGGCCTGTCCCTCGTGTGGTACTGCCCAGAAATTCCAGCCGCGTCCAACTATCCCGCACACAGCCTGCGGCCAGACCGCCCTCCGCGCTTGTGGAAAGCGGCCAGAATCCTGCCCGCCGGCGCTCTCGCAGCTTAAGAAGGCGGCGACACGCGCGCGCGGAATATTTCATTTTAATGCGGCCACGCAGCCCGCATTAAGCCAAGATGGCGGTCTGCGGCGGACCACGAGACAAACGGCCCCGTCTTGGCCCCAATCCCACCGCCAGCAGTTCGCGTCTGCATCGCCTCGCCTAGCTCCTGCCTCTCCCTCTTTCTCAAGGAGACTTCACTATAGCAGCAATTACAATATGACTAGCACCTTCAGCTGCTGAAGTAAACAACAACTTTATTCACTAGTGATTTCGGCCTACGTTTTATCTTCTTCAGTTATAAAAGTCTAAATTCATTTCCTGTGTCAGTAGTAGCAAGATATAACAAAATGCATGCGTGTCCAAAGGAACTTTGCATCGTAATCAGAACAACAAATGCACTGCAATATTGTATTTCTCTCCCATACCGGACAGGCGACTTTCAAGTACAACGTCTGGCCTATACAGGAACATACATAATGGATGCTCGAGTCCAGGTCGTTGACGCTTGTTTGGCGACATATGGAAGTTTGGGTCTAGCCGTGAGTCGCCCACGGACAGCCAAATGGTCAGGCGACCGTTCGTGATAAGCGGAAAATCTGGCGCAAATTTTCATTGTAGTCATTCCATTCTACAGCTGATGGTTGTCAGTATTGGCAGTAACGAATAGATTTAATGTATACATGCTTTCTGGCTCAACCACTTCGAAAAATCAATTAACGCACAAACGAAACATGTCGTCAACAGTCCCGAAAACAATTTGGCAGTACTACATAATGAAGCCAATGGCAAGACCTTCAATCTGATAGAACAGCTCGAGAGATACCTCCATAAAAACAAAAAACTAAAATCTATGTTACAATAACAATCAGACTTCGCAAACCACAGTTATTTCAGTAACTTTAAAGACATATTCTAAAATTATTTCCTGCATATGTCAATCGTTTAATAATTAGATCTCTGGCAATACCATTAAGTTTATCTTTGATCACTCCATATACAACAATATCTGTGAAGTGTTTACAAAAATGTGTATGCAAAAGTGCCGGGCTTAGTGAAGCACGGGATACAACCACCACCACCTAGAGACAAGGCCGCGGCGCGAAATTCATAGCAGGTCGTGACGTCACTCCAAGCGGGCCACCATGTTGTGTTTCGAAGCGTTTGTTTATCTACACGTTTGTTGGATCGAGTGCTGTATTCGTGCTTTAAACTAGCGATTACAGAGTTTACGTGTAGTGAAGCTGCTGTGAACATGGTTTACAAATGTTGTGTGCCAAGGTGTCGTGGGAATTACGGAACTGGACCGAAAGTAATGTTGTTTTCCTTTCCGAAAGATGCGAATCTGCGTTGGAAATGGCTTTCAGCGATTCATCGGGACAATTTCCAACCCACTGAGCACACGAAGGTATGTAAAAACTATATTCCTAGTACAATTATTATTTTTTTTTCTGGTAGAATATCTTGCATTTTGGATACATTTGACTAAAATTGTGAGCAAAAGCTAGCAGTAAATAGGCCTAGTATTCGTTTTCAAGTGGCTTTATTTTGGTTTTGAAAACGAAATATAAATTTGTGGCTCGTGTTACTTTTTATTCGTGTTTAAATTTCTCTGCAGTTCGTATTTTGTTACGCATTACCGATACGTTTTATTCTCTATTTGTGAGTGGGTGTTGTTTTTCACTCTCGCATTAGTTAGCATGAGTGCTAACGAATGTTGAAACTGCTGTTTTCATGTTTAGAAAGCGATCTCTCTGTATGAAGCATATATGTGTTGTTTTTCTGTGTGTTAGTTTTTCCTGTTAGACATTCGCCAACCCACGAACAAATAATTATCTTTCAACCTAACCTAACTTCAGATTACGATGCAGAATAGGTGTCTTCACAAACAGATTTCAATGGCGTTCTGTACCACTTGAGCCGCCTCATATAACGACATTCTCGTTAATAACGCATCCAGTTACTTAATCCGTCCCGTATTTTAAATGTTTCAGATGGTTAATTGAAATGACAAGTGTCATTTAGTTCATACAGCACAGCTTGGGACGGAATGTTTAGTTGATATCGTCTTAACATACTTCCAGTTGGATGGTCATGACTGTCTTACTGAGGTGTGTCATTTATGTTGGCATCTGTTCAACTTTATTTTGTGTTTGGCATGCGTTTGCTTTGGAGTTGTTGTTCTATCCAAACATGAAATTTGTGCTAGGCATATATCAAGACCCTCATTCAGTGTTACCTGCAATGACACAGTTTTAATATGTGCTGGCATAAAAACACCCACAGTGAAATAGTATTCTGCAGCTGTTGATATCTCTTATACCATGACAATGAAGAAACTGTAAAGTCAAAATTATAAAATAATTGCTATGTTAACATGCAAAATCCAACAGATTACTGAAATCCATAATAGGAACTTCACTCTTATAGTTCCATAAATATCACAGCACTGCTGTAAAACAAGCAGTTCACAGTTATATTCATCATTTACTGATGCCTTGTGAGGTATGCTCCTAGTGCTTATAGTACTAATTAAAAAAAGAATATTAAAATGGAATATGCATGTTGTTGTAGAACATGGTATATTGCTGTTAGGCCTAAATAATTTGTGTACTTCCACTAAGGTGTGACCTGTCAAGCTTATATTGGTGGAAAATGAATGAGAATCCAGTGTTTTTTACTTTCACATACAGACACACATCTCTAGATCATGCTGTATATTGTACTGACTCACACTACTTTGTTTTAGGTTTGTGAACTTCATTTCACCGAATCTGACATCTGCCGGCATACGGAATGTTATGATGAAGTGAAAGGCACAAAGCTTACTGTCAAGCTCTCAAGACCAAGGCTTAGAGAGGGTGCTGTCCCATCAGTGTTACCAGGCTGCCCAAGCTATTTGTCTACTCCATCCACCAGCTCTCGAGAAAGTGCAGAGGAAAGGAGAGCTAGATTGGACAATGAACATCTTCTACAAGCAATTAAAGACAGTATAGTAACCAAAACAGAGTATGATTCGAGGAAGTTATTTTCTACTTTTGAAGCGTTTCTGCAGTGCCTAGAAAGAGAAACCATTCCCAGTGAATGGACCATTGTTAGGAGCAGTGACTGTGTCCTATTTCTATTGCTTACTGTATTGCCTGCTCCATCTGTGTCTGTATCTGTTGTAGTGACAAATGATTTGCAGTTGTCTGCCTATCGAAGTAACACTGAGATAAGAAAGATAGGCAGTAGAAAAATACCACACAAACTTTCAAATATGAATGATTTGTTTACAGTATTAGACAAAGTGAAGGAATTAGTCAGTGCAAAAGAAAATTCATTAAAAAGCCAGTGCCTTCTTATACAGGACATTTTAAATGACATGTGCAGTTCTGTAGATGAAGAAAAACAGAAACAAATTCAATTCTTAAGTGAGCAAGTTAAGTTGCTATGTAGCTGTGAGGAAAACTATAGGTTTAATCCTCACTTTTCTGTATTTTGTTGTATCCTGCATTCTATCTCCCCTCATGCCTATAAATTTTTGAGGTCATCTGGCAATCTTATTCTTCCTCATCCAAGAACTTTACAGAAAATATGTTCCTCATATACTCTTGCCAGGTAAAATAAATGCATAAATAAATAAATAATGGTCCTCATAATGAACAAAATGAAGGTGCTATGCTCCTGTATATTAAGGAAAGATTTAAATCTTTGCAGGACAGTGATTGTACCATTTCTTTAATGATGGATGAAATTCATATTAAACCTTATTTTGATTACAAGGGAGGAAACATTGTGGGGGCAGCATTTGATAGTGACAAGGCTGCTACTACAGCATATATCTTTATGATACAATCATTGCTGTCTTCTTTTAAAGAAGTAGTGCATGTCCTTCCAGTTACAAACCTTATAGCTGAACAGTTATTTTTGTATGTGAAGAAAATATTATGTGGCCTTCATGACATTGGTTTCAAAGTTATTTGTGTAGTTAGTGACAACAATGCTATAAATAGGAAATCTATGGCACTTTTTAGCTCACCTCCAAAACTCAGTATAGTTTACCCACATCCAGCTAATCCAACTCAGCCACTATTTTTTATAATTGATTCTGTCCACATCCTTAAGTGTATACGTAATAATTGGGTTAATCAAAAGGACTCTCAAGTTTTTCTCAAATATCCACAATTTGATGGAAGCAGTGATGATAGTCAGGTGTTAATGGCATCTTTTGAAGCACTGAGGCAGCTTCATAAGATTGAATGTAATGGTCTACTTAAGCACTCTTATGGTCTTTCTTTGAAGTCTCTTTATCCATCTTCACTTGGGAAACAGAATGTGAGCCTTGTTTTACAGGTATTCAATGAACATACAGCTGAAGCCATTTCAACTGTAGGAGAACAGAAAAACTTGTTACATTACCACATTACCAGACCACTGCAGAATTTATTAAAATTATACTTACATGGTGGAAAATTGTAAATGTTAAGATAGTTCACAAAGGTGTTCGACTAAATGATCTCTTCCAGTGCCCTCTGTCTTTAAGTAATAATGATGAAAAATTAGTTTTTTTGGAAAAGTTTCTTGTGTGGCTCGATAAGTGGAAGGACTTAGGCCTGAAAAATAATACCCTTTCAAAAGATACACATATAGCTCTGACACACACAACCTATGGTTTGATTGAGATGGCAAGGTGCTGTACTAAAGAGCTCGGTTTCACTTATTTTTTGCCTGGAAAAATTCAAACTGATTCTCTGGAAGCAAGGTTTAGCAGTTACCGATCAATGGCTGGCTCTCAGTATCTCATATCTGTGAGACAGATTTTTGAAGTGGAAGCAAAGATGAGGATGCAGAACATGTTACCACTCATGTTGAATTCAAGTACTTTTGGTAAACTGCCTGTTGCAGAAGGGTTCATCTTTAATTGTAATGATGATGCAAAAGAGACTATACAAACAGATTCTGAGTTTATGGTTGACATAATGTATTTGGAGGAAGATTTAAGGCAGGCAGAAACATACCTTCCAATATTAACATATTTAGCAGGGTATTGTGTTCGCAGTGTACTGAAGAAACAGCAGTGTGAGGTGTGCAGAAAATACCTTCTCTTAGACAAAGAAATGTGTCTGCATGGTGAACAACACCTTAGTTTAATCAAAAATTTGGACAGGGGTGGTCTGTTTTTCCCTCAGCCTGATGTTGTGAATGTTGTTATTTACAATTACATTACAGAAATTAATATCTGCCCCTAATGAAAAAATTTTTTGTCATGCAACAGTCAAAGGGTGCTTGTTCAAAATGTAACCATAAATGCTGTTCAGAAGAAAAGTTTCTTCTTAACAGACTTTATTTGCAGTAATGGTCATTCGGCAGATAAAATACTGAAATTGTTAGTCAAAGCATCCACCAACGCATTATTAAATAATTACATTAAGAAAAAGAATGACACCTTTACTGCTTCTTTTAAGAAACGGAAGCTTAGCACATTTTAATTTGCGTACAGTTTACATGTTAGGACATTTATCATGTGTCACACGAAATTTCTATTATGTCTCACACTTTCAGTTACACTGTATTTGGTCCACTGAAAGCAGAGGCAGGTTCCATAACCCATATTGGTGTAGTACCTTCAACTGAATGCACACTAATAGTCATTTGGTCCATATAGCCTGTAAGTTTTGGAAAATTTACTTCCACCAGTTTCAAATGTCAGAAGGTCACAAATGTTTCCATGCACACTGTTCAGCTGAAGTAAATACTTTGTCCTGCACTAATGGCTAGTTTCAATCTCATCATTGTAAAATTTTATCAGTTTGTGTACACATACATGTGTGCACCTGATACTGGCCTAAGGTTGAAACTGGGCCAGTTTTTCCTAGTAAAGTTTTTATGTCTTTCAGCTATTCTGTGCAGAAATATTTACATCTTCCTTTCAATTTGTTGAGCCTGTGCTGCCCAACAAGAAGAAATCTGTTAAAGTAATTCTGTATTAAACCTCATGTAATTCATTATAACTATGTATGTAATTAGAGGCTATTATTTTGGCATGCAGACATATAAAACTTACAGTAGAATATTACAATACTACAAAAGGGAAAGCCAAAAATGGATTTCTCCCATTTTCCTGAATCAGAATGACACCAGGGTGTTTCTTAATGTAGTTACTTCTCATAACAGCTGTTTATCTAAATTTTGATACAAGCTGTCAGTATTGTTGCATATGGGTAACAGTTAGCTACTGCTTTGCATATATTATTTTACTGAGACATAATTACATTCTAGTAGTTGCTTATTCCACTCAGTTTGGAATAGTTTAATATCAGACATAGTAGTTGGTCTCCATTCCCAAATTTGCATCTCATCCAGACTGTGACCCTTAATTTGTTACTAATCTTACTGTGTTTCTTTTTTTTTTTTTTTTTTTCTTATGAAACCCCTTGGTAGTGTGACGCTGTGTGTCAGACTTGGACCGCGCATGTGTTTAATATGCTAGAAAATTTCATAACAGCACACACTTTGGTAGTGAGTGAAAAGTGTGTTCTTGAACTGTTTCTGCCAGTAGCTGTAGAATCTTGTGTTACAGAAAATCACTTCACAGCATTAAAATACAGCTTCGGTGTTCCACACAGTCAGTTTAATTGAAACAGTTTATTCTGAAAGGAATAATGTGAAAGGTGGTGTTTATATAGTAATTAACGAAAAGTTCTTCCCACCTATATAGAGGGAGAGTATCCTTACAAACATTAAGGAGTGTCATGTTGCTGCATTTTATTTGAATGTGTAGGACATTATATCCTACACCATTCAGTTTAATTTGGAATCAGTGTAAAATTGTTACAGTTTTGATTTATGTTGTCCTTTTTTTTGGTTACACTTAAGTTCATTACAAGGAAATTGGCCTACTTCTAGCTTATGGCAGGGTTTTCAACAAATTTTGCATAGCTGTGTAGTAACAATATAAAAGAGTTCTTTCAGTTGTGGATCAGGTATTAAACTGTAATGTGAGGTTGGTCTGATATGTTGTCGTATTCAGTATTACCATTACTTATTAGTTTCCAACGACTAGCTACATTTTCACTTCGTTGAATGTCCTTCAGCAGGGCCTCATCCCAGTACACCTTTGTATCATGGTACATACATTCCAACAAATGTTTGTTGCTCTCTTAATCTGTCTGAGTTAATACTTTTGTCAGCAACATAAGTCATTGTTAGTCACAATTATTAAATTTTATAGACAGTAAGACTGGTAATGTAACCTGTTATATGCATCTGACATGTTTTGCAACTGTCATTTTTCACAAAATACAATATATCAAATGTGTACAACTAATCAATCATTCTGAAAGTAGAAAAGGCTTGCTGCCTTTTAAGATGGAAATCGTGATGTATTTCTGTAAGGGAACCATGTTGTGCCCTGGATTTTGTAACAGCATTTTCAGGAAGTAGATGTACATATGACTGACTTAAATAAATTATAGTTCATTACTTCTAGTGTTTTATAATCCTACATTAACATAAACTATTAATAATTACATTATTTTAAGCATGCTGAGTACTACCGTTCTCATGTTACATTAATCTGTCTACATATTACAAAGAATTTAACTTGCTGTAGTCACCAGCAGTGATTTCTGATCTATCCCTGGAGTTACTAAAGTGCAAATGTGAATTGTAGTATCCCTTGTTCTGGAGTTTAATACAATTCTTAGTATTGTATACAGCATTTCCCCCCCCCCCCTTTTTTTTTAAATACAGTATAGCTTGATTCCCTTAATGAGTCACTGTCTCCTGCCGTCACATAGGTAGACACTTAATGAAATTCTATTACAAAATACAGCTTCAAACAATGGAACAAATTAATCTAGAAGTAGGTTAATTTATTATTGACATTTTTAGCGTGACACATTGTCTCATTCCAACTGCTGCAAATGTCTGCTGTAGGTTTGTAGATTTTCACTGTTGACTTATATAAAGGTCCTGTTGATAAAACTACTGTTGTTTGCAGGGCTTACAGCATACATTTTGAACAGCTGACCATTATGGTCAGGAATACATCTAAAATTTCACTTAAACATATGTTGCTAATTCTTTTATCTGCAGAGTATTGTCAATCAGGCTTGTAAAGTTCTTTGCAACTTTTGTGAGAAAGTCAACACCTGCCCGCGGCTCCTTACATGCTCAAAATCTGCCATATTTTTACAGGAAAGAAAATTTACATTACTATAACAACGCATAATTGTTTTTCTTTTTGAGGAAAGGTGAGTTAAAAGTGATTGTTTGCTTGGGGAATGTACTCAGCTTTCCTGAGGGCGCTCTATAAACAGTTACAGAATATTTATTTAGGATACTGAAGGTAGAGGAATTTAATATTATACACTGTATTAGTGCAGAATTTTTCAAGTGAGTGTAAATAATAGTCGTCTGGTCCAGAAAATCACAGTGCATTTTTCACAAATGGACCTTGTTTTATCATGTATATCGCAATATTATTTACATCCCGCACTCGTACGTTTTCACTGGCTGTTGATAAGTCTTAAGCAATTACGTTACCGGTAAAAAGAATTATAAACTATAGCTTCTGCTATATCGCGATTGATAAAGTTACGTATTTTAACCGTATGGCAAAGTACTCTCCTCTTTGCGTGGTATCATTTGCCAAGATCTCGTTTCGTTATCTCCAGCGGTTTGCGAGATATGAGAGGCGTTATGAATATTTCATTCCCGCGCGTTGCGATCGGAAGTAAAGTTGCTGCAGATGCTCAATTTTTTCGAGATTGGAAGCAGATATTGATACAAAGTTTTACGAAAATTTCCAAACCTCATCTGTATTTAACACACAGCAATAGAATGTATAATATGGATCAAACACAAATTCATAGCGCCCCCTATTTTTGATGGCAATATTCTCAAATTTGATACTCATCTGTGAAATACCACAATAGTTATGACCGTTATCGAAATGATTGGCACTTCATCATGAAGCTCCATATAAAGCTAGAAGTATTTCAGAAATTAATTATTTTTTAAGGAACAAGTGCTGTAAAACCGTTTGACAAAGATTTGCAGGCCGTGCGTCTCGAATCCTTACGCGCAGCGCCAAGCCAACCCTGGCCCGCTTTGCGTGACGTCACAAGAGCGCGCCGCGGCCTTCTCTTTAGGTGGTGGTGATACAACCTGTCGGCTTTGACCAATGACGTCATACATTACTCATAGATAATAATGTCTTCACTTTCGGCCATAGATATTAAAACAGTTCCGTGTTCCGGATAAGCGCTATCATTGTACATTAAAATAATTGAATGTGATTTTAAAAGAGATCGCTACATATTGCTCAAAATATTCTTCGTGTGCATTTATTTAAATAATTTGTTGTTTGCAATTCATTCCGCACTTAATCTCATTCTTAGTGATATTGAGGTAATTTGGAATATTAGTTTCTTATTTTAGGACAATTTTTAGTATCTCATTTTCGTTTTATCTGTTCCGATAAACATAGATGATTTGAGAGAGGCTATGGGCGCAGATATGTTGACCACAATCTGTTTTTTACAAATGTGTGGTCTCGTTGCCGACTATGTTCGATGTCGTGAGTGCCGTGAACATATGCGCCTCACAAGTGCATCTCGTCGCCGTACTCACGACTTATTCGTATGGCGCTGCAGCAAAGATCGGGTGTGGCGGTCCATTAGACGAGGGACGTGGTTAGAAAAATCTAAGTTCGTCTTGAGAGACATTATGAAAATCACGTACTGATGGTGTTTGAGATATCCTGTGTGGCCGTGTGTCAATGAATGTCGTGTGAGTATGCTGACGTCATTGGTCAAAGCCGACGGGTTGTATCCCCTGCTTCTTATGTGAAGTGATAAGCATGAAGAGGGTGGAGAAACCAATGTGCAATCATATTAAAAAGTTAAAAGCGCTTCTCTCGGATTATATGGTACGTTTGCACTGTTCATTTTTTCCACTGTTTCGCACGTATTTTCCGCATTTGACTTGCGAAATTTATAACCTTACATCAAACCTTTTCATGACAGGAATATGCATTTCGCCTCAGTTAAGAGCAAAAATAAATCTTTTATTAAGACAAGTTACATCTCAGGGTCCGAAATGCATCGTGTATTTAACAAAACACGAAAAATTGTGACTGAATGCGTTTTTTTAATTAATACTTTCGGTGTACGGCCTCTACTGTTGTAGCTTACAGAGGATTCAACAATTTTGGGATGAAAATAAATATAGACGAGAAAATTTAGTCATTAGATAATTGTAAATCACCTATAACACGATTAATACTGTTTGCTATCACTTTTACTCGTGACTGTATCTACAACAGTCGTAACTCTCATTTGTGGTCAGACGAAAGTCCAAATGGCTTTGTGGAGAATCATTTTCGTTGGTGCTGCTCTGTAAATGTGTGGTGTGGTGTGATAGGCAATCAGTTGAGGGTACCTATTGCACCCAGGAACATATCGGACTTGATCGTTTCGCTGGTCCCGGTGTTCTGGTGCGGAGAATCGTAATGTTGCACGGGCATAATAACTTCCAAATCTTTCAATACGGTACACTCTTCACTCAACGTTATTGTGACACTGTGCTCCTTCTCGATGTGTATCTTTCCATGGGCAAATTTGGACACTGCACGACCGCAGAGAGGGCGGCAGAGGTGTTCTTGCAAGGAGGGGGTAGGCAGCGAACAGACCCTTCTGCACGTTTCTCCGACTTAAATCCCATCCACCACGTATGGTATCCGTTGGAGAGACATACAACAACGACTATTTAGCAGTTGTAGCCTGCGTTGATAGAAAAATGGAAAGCTCTACCACAAGAACTCCTTACCAACATTGTGACCAGCATGCGAGCTCGTTGTAGAGCATGCATTGCCGCCATGTTGATCATGCACACTATTAAGAACCTCGTGCCATCTGTTGGAATGTCCAAGAAATAGCATGAATCGTGGTGACATCATGATGATTATTGTTCAAATGGTTCAAATGGCTCTGAGCACTATGGGACTTAACATCTGAGGTCATCAGTCCCCTAGAACTTAGAACTACTTAAACCTAACTAACCTAAGGACATCACAAACATCGATGACCGAGGCAGGATTCGAACCTGCGACCGTAGCGGTCTCGCTGTTCCAGACTGAAGCTCCTAGAACCGCTCGGCCAGGGAGGCCGGCAGTGATTATTGTCTTCCAAGAAAAGTGTTATCTGTGTTGAACTCGTAGCGTATTTCTTTCAAGTACCTTCTGTACTACACTGTAGCTGTACTTTCTATGTATGGTCCAAGTTTAATCGAGCAGTGTTACTTTGTGGTGATACATCAGGCGGAAGTTACTTTCATCCCAGTGTAGTTAACTAACATAATGTTTTTCGTATGAGTTCAGAATCGATAGGTCAAGATGTTGGCATGTGTTTGTCTTTCCATTTTTAGAAAGTTATGTACTGGAAAATGGGTTTATAACCTGAACCTAGGCCGTACAAAAATAAAAAAAATGTGAAACAAGGCAAAAAACTGTTTGGTTTAGTCAATGCTACGTACAATATTTCATTAAGGACCCACATTTAAATCAATTAAAGTGGTTCATTCTTGTTCTTGCCATATAGTCTGACATTACACTGCAAGTCGGAAAAAAGAGTAAGTTTTCACGTAATGTCGATAGTGGAGTCATTAGATATCAAGTTGGGTTAGGAAATGGATACCTCTTGCTTCCTTTACAGTAGAACCATGCCGTCAGTTACTTCCATCGATTTAAATAAACAACAGAAACTCAGTCATAATGGCAGAATGAAGATTTCGATGCCGCTCCTTTAGAAAGCGTTTTTGCTAACCAGTGCGCAACATTTTCGGTTTGTGGATGACTCCCGTGTTGAGATCGTCAAAAACTGCCTAATAATTGCTCAACACTATCTTATGGTTGATTACGAAACAACTAATCTTCAAATTTTCCAGTTTTCAGTCGAGCTAGTGTGATTTTCATGCCTGAAGAAATTATCCTCTTACGGATGAAAGAAGATGCCATCGTCTGCGTAACGGAACAAGGGAATATTGAGTTTCTTCTTGGGTAGAGCGACTGTCTATAGAAGATCCAGCGGACTTTATGCTGAGATGAAGATGGTTGTTGGTGGTTAACGAATACTTACATCACATAGAAACGGTTCTTCTGTAAGGTGCAAGTAAATTGTAATTTGTTTCTGTCTTACGAGGAATAGAAATAACGGATGCGCGTTTGATAAGCTTCGGGAACATTTTGATGACAATGTTAAGGAATCTATGTTTGATACTCTTGTGCGGTGGTCACCTGGAACGAATATATGTCTTGCTTCAATCGATTGTTCTGGGCCGCGCGGTGCAGCCGCATGGTCTAGGGCGCCTTGTCACGGTCCACGAGCCCCCCCCCCCCCCGCCCCCCCCCCCGATCGGATGTTCTTCTCCCTCGGGCATGGGTGTTGTGTTGTCCATAGCGTAAGTTAGTTTAAGTTAGATTAAGTAGTGTGTAAGCTTAGGGACCGATGACACAAGCAGTTTGGTCCCATAAAATCTAGCCACAAATTTACAAATGTATTGTTCTGGGAATTAGGTACTAAAGTTGACTTCAGATAGACAGGAGGAGATTTATTGGTTCTGAAAGAAAGGAAGATTAACATTTAACGTCCCGTCGATTTTGGCATTTGCGTGAAGCGATTTAGGGAAATCATGGAAAGAATAAAACTGGATGGTCGAACGCTGATTTGAACTGTCGTCCTCCAGAATGGGCGTCCAACGTGTTTGCCACTGCGCCAATTCGCTCAGTTGTTGTGTTCTGGGTGCAGAGTTAAGGTAGTTTAAATGTCTTCCAGGGAAAGCAACCGGTAGATATGGCAACATATAGCACGTGACTTCTACTGAACTGAGATGTTATTCCCTTTTGAGAGATACCTAAGAATACTGAGCAGGGTTTGTGTGGTGTATTCTAGTAAGTATAGCTTTAGTGAGCAGTATTCTTATACGTTGTTGACTTGATAATACAGTGTTAGACATGATGTGCTAGACAGGGAGCTCAGGAGGTGAGGCAGACAGGCATTTAAGCCTGATCTCCTTCAATCGATGTCCTTAAAGTAGGTTATATCAGTTTGTGACATTCATTTAAGGATATCTCACATTGGCCCACAGCCCCTATCGTAGAACCGAAGTTTAAAAAATTTAAAACATACAGAACACACCCTAATCCTGTGCACAAGATGTAAATAAGTTAGCCTCATATAGCTGAATGATTGACCAACAGTGGAACAGTGGGTATGAGGTTCGGGGAACAGCTGGATGCTTGAAAAGAAACTGTGAGACAATATGGAATGAAATTTAATAGAAACGAATGTGAGTTTCTGGTTTCAACTAGAAAGAAAGACAGCCCAGATAGCAGAACAGGTATTGGTGATGAATAACTGAAGAAGATGGAGAGTGTCAAATAAATTGGAAGAGTGATAGAGGACAATGGAAGAAATGAGAAAGAGATCAGTGAACGTGGCAGACAGGCAGAAGCATTCCTGCGAACTGTTAGAAGCCTGATTGGAAAATAGAATTCCCAAAAAAAGCAAAGAAGTAATACGAGGGTCGTCCACAAAGTAAGTTCCGTTTCTATATCTATCCGCGGCATCGCTACGATCGCAGATCCGAGCATGCGCGGCAGTTACTCAGACACAAGGAGAAGACAGGTACGCAATTTTCAGATCGCTCCTGCCGACGTGTGCTTTGTAGTGCTTCTTTATAATGTCAGCCGCAATTGAAAATGTCGTCGCGTGTGAAATCAGATCTGTGATTCGTTTCTTAAATGCAAAGAAAGTTAAACCAAAGGAAATTCATCGGCAAATCAGTGAGGTTTACGCACAAAATGCTATGAGTGATTCAATGGCTAGACGATGGGTCAGACTGTTGCATGAAGGACGTGATCAAGTGCACGATGAAGAACGAATTGGAGGCCCGTCTGTGGTTACTGATGAACTGGTTCACATTATTGAAGAAAAGATTAAGCACAACCGTAATTTTAAACTTAGTGCTCTTGCTATGGAAGTTACGCAACTCTCACGATCACTAATTTATTAAATTGTTACTGGAAAACTGAAATTTCGAAAACTTTGCTCACGTTGGGTACCCAAAATTCTTATTGAACAACATGTGGTATCATGTTGAAGCTGCATGGGCAGCTGTACGTACACGCCATCCAAGCTCTGTTTGACTTAATGCACAGGCGGTTGTTCTGGGTACTGATTTCTCAGGATCTATACACCCAAAGTGCGTGAAAATGTAATCACATGTCAGTTCTAGTATAATATATTTGTCCAATGAATACTCGTTTATCATCAGCATTTCCTCTTGGTGTGGCAATTTTAATGGCCAGTAGTGTATATTATTATGATAAAGGATAACTGTGATATTAGTGAGTAATGGTTGATGATTTCTAATTAACTACTGCATGAAATGCGCCTGCTGGTGTGCAAGTAGCGTAAACGCGAAGAAAATTTTATGTATTCTCTATTTCATCACAACGAAGAACAGTGTGTCTTGCAAAGAGGTTATAAAATGAGCGTCGTCAAATATAGAACAAACGTGGTGCAGTATAAGTGAATTACAGCAGATGTAAATTGAAGGGGACCACTGCTGTCAACTGCAGCGGTACATTAAGCGGAAGCAGCGCCTTTTTCTTCTTTTTTTTAAAAAAAAGGGATCAGGTGATGGGTTGGCGGAGGCATAGTGGGCAAGGGTCGCAACCCGAGGCCTGGCCAGAATGACTCCTCCTTTCCGTTCCTGGGGATGATGTCCAAAGGATGAAATGGTACTTTTATTTTCTTTTACTTTTTCATTTTATTTGATTTTTTCTTTTTAGCTATTAATTTTCTTTGGCTTTTATGGCTGCAAAACACGACATACAGAAACTTAAGGTGCCATTCAACAAACTCAAACGTGAAACGGCTCCCAACACAGTCTTGATTTAAAGAATTGACTAACAAAGAAACGGCCCAGTTGGCGTGTATCTAGCTCGGCTTCTTGCTAACTTAAAACTGATATATAGGGTGGTCCATTAATAGTGACCGGGCCAAATATCTCACGAAATAAGCACCAAACGAAAAAACTACAAGGAACGAAACTCGTCTAACTTGAAGGGGGAAACGAGATGGTGCTATGGTTGGCCTGCTAGATGGCACTGTCATAGGTCAAACGGATATCAAATGCGTTTTTCAAAATAGGAACTCCCATTTTGTATTACATATTCGTGTAGTACGTAAAGAAATATGAATGTTTTAGTTGGACCACTTTTTCGCTTTGTGATAGATGGCGCTGTAATAGCCACAAACGTATAAATAAGTGGTATCACGTAACATTCCGCCAGTGCGGACGGTATTTGCTTCGTGATACATTACCAGTGTTAAAATTGACCGTTTACCGATTGCGGAAAAGGTGGATATCGTGTTGATCTATGGCTATTGCCATCAGAAAGCCCAACGGGCGTGTGCTGTGTATGCTGCTCGGTATCCTGGACGACATCATCCAAGTGTCCGGACCGTTCGCCGGATAGTTACGTTATTTAAGGAAACAGGAAGTGTTCAGCCACATGTGAAACGTCAACCAAGACCTGCAACAAATGATGAGGCCCAAGCAGGTGTTTTAGCTGCTGTCGCGGCTAATCCACATCAGTAGCAGACAAATTGGGCGAGAATCGGTAATCTCAAAAACGTCGGTGTTGAGAATGCTACATCAACATCGACTGCATCCGTGCCATATTTCTGTGCACCAGGAATTGCATGGCGACGACTTTGAACGTCATATACAGTTCTGCCACTCGGCACAAGAGAAATTACGGGACGATGACAGATTTCTTGCACGCGTTCTATTTAGCGACAAAGCGTCATTTACCAACAGCGGTAACGTAAACCGGCGTAACATGAACCATTGGGCAATGGAACATCCACGATGGCTGCGACAAGTGGAACATCAGCGACCCTGGGGGGTTAATGTAGGGTGCGGCATTATGGGAGGAAGGATAATTGGGCCCCATTTTATCGATGGCAATCTAAATGGAACAATATATGCTGATTTCCTACGCAATGTTCTATCGACGTTACTACAAGATGTTTCACTGCATGACAGAATGGCGATGTACTTCCAACACGATGGATGTCCGCCACATAGCTCGCGTGCGGTTGAAGCGGTATTGAATAGCATATTTCATGACAGGTGGATTGGTCGTCGAAGCACCATACCATGGCCCGCACGTTCACCGGATCTGACGTCCCATGATTTCTTTCTGTGGGGAAAGTAGAAGAATATCTGCTATCGTGATCCACCGACAACGCCTGACAACATGGGTCAGCGCATTGTCAGTGCATGTGCGAACATTACGTAAGGCGAACTACTCGCTGTTGAGAGGAATGTCGTTACCCGTATTGCCAAATGCATTGAGGTTGATGGACATCATCTTGAGCATTTATTGGATTAATGTGGTATTTACAGGTAATCACGCTATAACAGCATGCGTTCTCCGAAATGATAAGTTCACAAAGGTACATGTATCACATTGGAACAACCGAAATAAAATGTTCAAACGTACCTACGTTCTGTACTTTAATTTAAAAAACCTATCTGTTACCAACTGCTCTTCTAAAATTGTGAGTCATATATTTGGACTATTACAGCGCCATTATCACAAAGCGAAAAAAGTGGTCCAATTAAAACATTGTACATATACTACACGAATACGCAATAAAAAAAATGGGGGTTCCTATTTTAAAAAAAGAACGCATTCGATATCCGTTTGACCTGTGACAGTGCCATCTAGCGGGCCAACCATAGCGCCTTCTGGTTTCCCCCTTCAAGCTAGACCAGTTTCGTTCTTTGTAGTTTTTTCGTTTGACGCTCATTTGACGAGATATTTGGCCCGGTCACGATCAGTGGACCACCCTGTATACCAACCTGAGTACATCAGGTATTAACGTAAGTTCCTGAACGTCGAGCTGTCTTCTCATTTCATAGCTCACACATGGAACACCCCAGCTAGCCAGAGGGTCGGTTACCGGGCACGTGCGTTAACCACCGCGCCATCCGGAATACAGCATTACCGCCACTGCGCGGACTGCCTCGGCACGCCTGACGAGCGACCCAAATCCCCACCGAGCGCCACCCATCAGCAGCCTCTACTCATTTTATTCCCGTTCGATACTCTGAGATTGCTACAGGGGGTCGGACGTTTTTTGTGCATCTGCACTGAACAAGGTGGATCCAGTGTCCAGCTGGGCACATCAGTTATACTGCATGTATACTTGGTGTCTGTTCTTCCGGACTGTTCTTTCACATGAATTATGTCAGTTAATGCTGTGGGAATTAGGTTATGAAATGAGACACTGAAAGGAAAAGACGAATTTTGGTATACGGCCAGTGAAATAACTGAAGATGGCACCAGTACAGAGGATACAAAATGCAAGTAGGCGATAGCAATATTTCAGCTAGTATATATTTGTTAGATAGTCTTTTCTGAAGGTGAAACGTGGGCATTCGGTATTACGGACAAGAAAAGAATAGAAACTTTTAAAACACGCTGTTACGTAAATATACTGAAGATGAGCTAGAAAGGTCAGATGACTAATGCAGAGTCACTGAGGCGAGTTCATAGGACAAGACCTTTACGGCACAACTTCACTAAAAGAATGGGTGGGTTAATTCTGAACTATCAAGGAATAGTCGGCTTGTTGGAAAGGGGGGGGGGGGCGGATGTAGAGGTGCCCAAGGCTTGAGTACAATATGTTGTTGTTGTTGTTGTTGTTGTTGTTGGTGTTGTCCTCAGTCCTGAGACTGGTTTGATGCAGCTCTCCATGCTACTCTATCCTGTGCAAGCTTCTTCATATTCCAGTACTTACTGCAACCTACATCCTTCTGAATCTGCTTAGTGTATTCATCTCTTGGTCTCCGTCTACGATGTTTACCCTCCACGCTGCCCTCCAATGCTAAATTTGTGATCCCTTGATGTCTCAGAACATGTCCTACCAACCGATCCCTTCCTCTTGTCACGTTGTGCCACAAACTCCACTTCTCCCCAATTCTATTCAATACCTCCTCATTAGTTATGTGATCTACCCATCTAATCTTCGGCATTCTTTTGTAGCACCACATTTCGAAAGCTTCTATTCTCTTCTTGTCCAAACTAGTTTTCGTCCATGTTTCACTTCCATACATGGCTACATTCCATACAAATCCTTTCAGAAACGACTTCCTGACACTTAAATCTATACTCGATGTTAGCAAATTTCTCTTCTTTAGAAACGCTTTCCTTGCCATTGCCAGTCTACATTTGATATCCTCTCTACTTCCACCATCATCAGTTATTTTGCTCCTCAAATAGCAAAACTCCTTTACTACTTTAAGTGTCTCATTTCCTAATCTAATTCTCTCAGCATCACTCTACTTAATTCGACTACATTCCATTATCCTCGTTTTGCTTCTGTTGATGTTCATCTTATATCCTCCTTTCAAGACACTGTCCATTCCGTTCAACTGCTCTTCGAAGTCCTTTGCTGTCTCTGACAGAATTACAATGTCATCGGCGAACCTCAAAGTTTTTATTTCTTCTCCATGGATTTTAATACCTACTCCGAATTTTTCTTTTGTTTCCTTTATTGCTTGCTCAATATACAGATTGAATAACATCGGGGAGAGGCTACAACCCTGTCTCACTCCCTTCCCAACCGCTGGTTCCCTTTCATGTCCCTCGACTCTTATAACTGCCATCTGGTTTCTGTACAAATTGTAAATAGCCTTTCGCTCCCTGTGTTTTACCCCTGCCACCTTTAGAATTTGAAAGAGAGTATTCCAGTCAACATTGTCAAAAGCTTTCTCTAAGTCCACAAATGCTAAAAATGTAGGCTTGCCTTTCCTTAATCTATTTTCTAAGATAAGTCGTCGTGTCAGTGTTGCCTCACGTGTTCCAACATTTCTGCGGAATCCAAACTGATCTTCACCGAGGTCGGCTTCTACCAGTTTTTCCATTCGTCTGTAAAGAATTCGCGTTAGTATTTTGCAGCTGTGACTTATTAAACTGATAGTACAATATAAGTAAGTTCAAAGGGATGTTGGCTGCAGTAGTTACGCAGAGATGAAGGGGCTCTCACGGGAAATATAAGACTGGAACGCTGTATCAAATCAGCCTTCGGACAGAAAACCACAACAGCAGTTAGAGAATTTATTTCCTTTGTTCCAGTCTATGATCACCAAAGTATTTCTCACCATATCATCGATTTCGGTCAGTGGTGACCATCCTCAGAGCTGCAGAAAAATGGGGGAACCAAATCTGACCAACGGACAGTCTGTATCTTTTAAACAACAAAGCCATACAAATTATAAAAATGGATGTGCATATGTACGTATGTTCCGCATCTCCTCTTCAACCACTAGACCGATTTCAGCCAAACTTGGTGTACATGTCATTTACTGTCTGGGAAGAATCACTGTGAGGGTAAGAGCACCCCTCCTACATTTTCGCATTTCTCGCAGTAAAACTGCCACATTTATTACTTCTTTACTGCCACATTTATTACTTCTTTACTACAAACTGCATTCGTGACACGTTTTACAGACGGTAATCACATATACCACTGAATTCACCAGAAAAATTACATCATTGTGCGACTCATAGTTCAGGAGGTACAACGTCATAAACATTAGGCTGCGTGAAAACGAAAGTGCATCCGCTAGACTTACAGGTGAAATATGTGTACGAAAACACGTGAAATATGCTAAATATATGTTAATAATTTGGTATGTACGTATGCTAGCAGAGCCCAGTTACAAAGTTTATCCTAAATCACTGCAGCAATTTCATTCAAATTTGGTACATACATTAGTTACAAACTGGAAAGAAGTAATTTAGGGGTAAGAAGCACCAGCCTCCTATTGCGGTGAAAGTGATAATGTGGAGAGAGAAAGGAAGAAATGAGGGGGGAGAGGAGGAGATGGACACGAAAGGAGTGGAAGTGAACAGAGAGAGGGTAGGAGGGGATGGACAGAGAGAAGAAGGAGGAGATGATTGACAGAGACAAAGGGAGGGGCTAAATGGAATTGAGGGGCAAGGGGCAAATAGACAGAGGGGGGAGAAGCAGATTGACAGAGAGAGAAGGGGGAGGAGGAGATGGGCAGAGAGAGGGCAGAGGAGGGGATAGACAGAGGGGGGGGGGAAGAGATGGGGGGGCTAGGGGAAGAAGCAGATGGACAGAGGGGGAAGGAGCAGATGGATAGAGGGGTAGGAGCAGATTGATAAAGAAAAGGGGGAGGGAAAGGTGGACAGAGAGAGGGCAGAGGAGGGGATGGACGGAGAGAGAGGGGGGAGGTAGAATTGCAGGGGCTAGGAGCACATGGACAGAGGGGGAAGGAACAGAGGGAGAGAGGGGGGACCAGCAGTTTGACAAAGAGAGTGAGGGGAAGGAGATGGACAGAGAGAGGGCAGAGGAGGGGATAGACAGAGAGGGGGGAGGAGATGGAGGGGCTAGGAGGAGATGGACAGAGGGGGAAGGAGCAGATGGATAGAGGGGGTAGGAGCAGATTGACAGAGAAAAGAGGGAGGAGGAGATGGACAGAGAGAGGGCAGAGGGGGGGACAGACAGAGAGAGAGGTGGGGGAGCTAGAATTGGAGGGGCCAGGAACAGATGGACAGAGGGGGAAAGAGAAGATGGACAGAGGGGATAGGAGCAGACTGACAGAGAAAAGGGGGAGGAAAAGGTGGACAGAGAGAGGGCAGAGGAGGGGATAAACGGAGAGAGAGAGGGTAGAGGTAGAATTGGAGGGGCTAGGAGGACATGGACAGAGGGGGACGGAGCAGATGAACAGAGGGAGGACCAGCAGATTGACAAAGAGAGTGAAGGGAAGGAGATGGACAGAGAGAGTGATAGAAGGAGATGAGTGGAGACTGGGATGTGGAGGAGGTGAACAACGAGAGGGGGTGGTGGAGGTGGACAGAGGAAGGGAGGGCTGGAGGTGATGGACATGGACTGGCGGAATAGATAGAGGAAGGAGGAGAGGTCAGTAAAGAGTGAGGAAAGGAGATAAAGGGGTGAGCAGGAGGTGGAGAGAGAGAGAGAGAGAGAGAGAGAGAGAGAGAGAGAGAGAGAGAGAGAGAGAGAATAAATGTCCAGGAAAAGCCAGGTTTCTCAGCTAGTTATTACATAAGGTATTACTTTCATATATATATAGAATCGATACGCTGAAAAATGTGACGAATGATGCGTGTTTAAACACACACACACACACATATATATATATATATATGTATATATATATATATATATATATATATATATATATACAGGGTGAGTCACCTAACGTTACCGCTGGTATTTCGTAAACCACATCAAATACTGACGAACCGATTCCACAGACCGAACGTGAGGAGAGGGGCTAGTGTTATTGTTTAATACAAACCATACAAAAATGCACGGTAGAATGTTTTTTAACACAACCCTACGTTTTTTTAAATGGAACCACGTTAGTTTTGTTAGCACATCTGAACATATGAACAAATACGTAATCAGTGCCGTTTGTTGCATTGTAAAATGTTAATTACATCCGGAGATATTGCAACCTAAAGTTGATGCTTGAAACCTCCGAAGTTCAGTAGCGAGTTGTAACAAACACGGGCCACGGTCGGCGAGCGGCATCTGCAGGGACATGTTTCTTTCTGTGGGGTACGTTAAAGGAGAATGTGTACCGTGATGTGCCTACAACCCCAGAGGATATGAAACAACGTATTGTGGCAGCCTGCGGCGACATTACACCAGATGTACTGCGGCGTGTACCGCATTCATTACACCAGAGATTGCAATTGTGTGCAGCAAATTATGGCCACCACATTGAACATCCATTGGCCTGACATGTCGGGACACACTCTATTCCACTCCGTAATTGGAAACGGAAACCACGTGTGTACGTGTACCTCACCCTTCATGGTAATGTACATGTGCGTCAGTGAAAAAGACCAATAAAAAGGTGTTAGCATGTGGACGTAATGTGCTGTTCCAGTCTCTTCTGTACCTAAGGTCCATCACCGTTCCCTTTGGATCCCTACGTAATTCGGTGCTCTCCGATACACACTATCGAACAGCGAATCCTGCCTCGGGCATGGTTTTGTGTGATGTCCTTAGTTTAGTTAGGTTTAAGTAGTTCTAAGTTCTAGGGGACTGATGACCTCAGAAGTTAAGTCCCATAGTGCTCAGAGCCAACTGAACCATTTTTTTTTTTTTGAACTGGGTCATAAAGATGTGATTGTGTCTATAAATAAACAAAAAATTCTTACAAGAGAATCAGTCACGCACTCCATAGAGAAAATGTCATTTTTTCCAAAACCTTGATACTTAATGAGTCTGACTGTGTCAAACAGCCCACAACCAATATTGTATTCCAACTTCAAAAGATAGTTTTTCTAACTGTTTTGCGTGAAGTTACAGATTTCTACATTTTCAGCAAGCTGTCTTTCATCATACCAAATTGAAATTTTGTCCAAGATCGTTAATGTGGTCTCTGCGACCTTCGGCGGCGGCTGTATCTTCTGCACACTGTGCCTGCTTTTGCCAATGCACACAGAGGACATACCCTACTCGTGGACACAAGGCTTACATAGGCTATTCTCACATATTTGCATAACTTACTACGAAGCGGAAGAAATGACATCCATCAAAGAAATAAGATAATCGTGAAACCTAAGGCCCATATTGCGTATGTGAATGAACGATCCCGTACACTTCCTCGTGGAGGTTTACCCGGTGTGTTCAAAATGGTACAAATTGCTCTGAGCACTATGGGACTTAACATCTGTGGTCATCAGTCCAGTCCCCTAGAACTTAGAACTACTTAAACCTAACTAATCTAAAGACATCACACACATCTATGCCCGAGGCAGAATTCGAACCTGCGACCGTAGCGGTCGCGCGCGGTTCCAGACTGTAGCGCCTAGAACCGCTCGGCCACTCCGGCCGGCTTACCCGGTGTGTGATGTGCCCATTACCCACACACGGTCTTTGCAGTGTCCATGTGTCTGTTGGTTAGTTTAGCTTGTGACGGTCTTAACACTCGGAAAGAAAAATCCTCTGGGCAAATAGTCCAGATGTGACAGACGAGATGCTCGGACGCTAGGGACTGTCTCGTGCTGCGGATTGCAGGCACAGGAAAAAGTGACGCTAATGCTCCAGTGCGGAGTGCGTCACGCTTCATAGCGGTAAGTAGTGCGTAATTACGAAAATGTCGCCGCTGCCTCGGAGAGCGAGCTACAGAAAGGGAGGGAGAGAGAGAGCGGGGGGGGGGGGGGGGGGGGGAGAGAGAGAGAGAGAGAGAGAGAGAGAGAGAGAGAGAGAGAGAGAGAGAACAGTGTCCGGCATTACAGCGGCGCAAGCTGCGCTCACTGTGTGTATTATTTAATTGTCAGGCAATTATGAGTCATTGCAGAGCGTAGCTTTAAATCTGCGTTAACGAACAGCGGCGCCGGCGCGGGCCGCGAGCGGGGACAACACGCAGCGACAACAGAGTGGCGGCGGGTCGTCGCGTGATGCGATGTTTGCGCGACACAGACGGACAGGTGGAGGGGAAGCGCTAATGCGCCCGCTGAGTAATTAGCAATGCAGCGGCAGCCCGCTGCAGCACGCCGAAGTCGCGCAGGCCTCGCCGCGGCAATGTCCACTCCCGATTCATTCCGCGGCAGCGATCGCAGAACCTCACCGCATAACAACTTTGCTTCGTTACAAACTAACAGGCCGCACGTGACTCGAATACACATTATATACTAAGGTGTCACGACTATAGACATCTCAGTTGTAGATGTAGAAAACAAGTGTCCACTGCGATGATGAAACCGAGCATTCCGTCCTACACACAAGGAAACTACTCATCTCAAAGTCCTACCGGTCTGGCTCACCTCGAGGTGAGAAAAGTCTTGGGATACCTCCTAATATTTATTTATTTATTTATTGTTCCGTGGGACCAAATTAAGGAGAAGTGGCGAATGGCTCTGAGCACTATGAGACTTAACATCTATGGTCATCAGTCCCCTAGAACTTAGAACTACTTAAACCTAACGAACCTAAGGACATCACACAACACCCAGTCATCACGAGGCAGAGAAAATCCCTGACCCCGCCGGGAATCGAACCCGGAAACCCGGGCGTGGGAAGCGAGAACGCTACCGCACGACCACGAGCTGCGGACTTAATCAGAAGTCTCCATGGTCATGGAACGAGTCAATACATGAAATTATAACACGACAGTAGAAACAGATAAAATGAAATGTAAGAAACGAATTCAGGCGACAATTCGTAAGTTTAAATAAAGAAAATCAACAATGTAACACTGGAATTTGCTTAATTTTTCAGTTCTTTCAGGAGCTCCTCGACAGAATAGAAGGAGTGAGCCATGAGGAAACTCTTCAGTTTGGACTTAAAAGTGTTTGGGCTACTGCTAAGATTTTTGACTTCTTGTGGTAGCTTATTGAAAATGGATGCAGCAGAATAGTTCAAATGGCTCTGAGCACTATGGGACGTAACTGCTGAGGTCATCAGTCCTCTACAACTTAGAACTACTTAAACCTAACTAACCTAAAGACATCACACATATCCATGCCCGAGGCAGGATTCGAACCTGCGACCGTAGCGGTCTCACGGTTCCAGACTGTAGCGCCTAGAACCGCTCGGCCACACCGGCCGGCCAGCAGAATAGTGCACTCCTTTCTGCACAAGAGTCAAGGAAATGCATTCCACATGCAGATTTGATTTCTGCCTAGTATTAACTGAGTGAAAGCTGCTAACTATTGGGAATAAGCTAATATTGCTAACAACAAACGACATTAATGAAAGTATATTCTGTGAGGGAAATGTCAGAATTCCCAGACTATTGAATAGCGGTCGACAAGAGGTTCTCGAACTTACACCACATATAGCTCGAACAGCCCGTTTTTGAGCCAAAAATACCCTTTTTGAATCAGAAGAATTACCCCAAAAAATAATACCATACGACATAAGCGTATGAAAATATGCGAAGTAGACTACTTTTCGTGTTGAACTGTCACTTATTTCAAATACTGTTATAATGGTAAATAAAGCAGCATTTAGTTTCTGAACAAGATCCTGAACCTGGGCTTTCCACAATAGCTTACCATCTATCCGAACGCCTAGGAACTTGAACTGTTCCGTCTCGCGTATAGTATGCCCACTCTGTCTGATCAAAATATCGGTTCTTGTTGAATTGTGAGTTAGAAACTGTAAAAACTGTGTCTTACTGTGATTTAGCATCAAATTATTTTCCACAAGCCACGAACTTATTTCATGAACTACAATATCTGATAATGTTTCAATATTACACACAAGATCCTTCACTACCAAGCTGGTGTCATCAAGTCATCAAGTACCTCCTTTTGTCCGGCGTAGTGCAGCAACACGACGTGGAATGGACTCAATAAGTCGTTGGAAGACCCGTGAAGATACAGTGAACCATGCTGCCTCTATAGCCGTCCATAATTGCTAATGTTTTGCTAGTGGTGGATTTTGCGCACGAACTGACCTCTCAATTATGTCACATAACCGTTCGACGGGATTCATGCTGGGCGGTCTGGATGACCAAATCATTCATTCGAATTGTCCAGAGTATTCTTTAAACCAATCGCGAATAAGTGTGGCCCTATAAAAATTCCGTCGTTGTTTGGGAACATAAAGTTCAAGACTCAGAGGGCCATAGACACGGGTTCCCAGGTAGATGCCCTGTTTCTTGACTTCCGCAAGGCGTTCGATACAGGTCCATACAGTCGTTTAATGAACAAAGTAAGAGCATATGGACTATCAGACCAATTGTGTCATTGGATTGAAGAGTTCCTAAATAACAGAACGCAGCATGTTATTCTCGATCGAGAGAAGTCTTCCGAAGTAAGAGTGATTTCAGGTGTGCCGCAGGAGAGTGTCGTAGGGCCGTTGCTATTCACAATATACATAAATGACCTTGTGGATGACATCGGATGTTCACTGAGGCTTTTTTGCGGATGATGCTGTGGTGTATCGAGAGGTTGTAACAATGGAAAATTGTACTGAAATGCAGGAGGATCTGCAGCGAATTGACGCATGGTGCAGGGAATGGCAATTGAATCCCAATGTAGACAAGTGTAATGTGCTGCGAATATATAGAAAGAATGATACCATATCATTTAGCTACAATATAGCAGGTCAGCAACTAGAAACAATTAAATCCATAAATTATCTGGGAGTACCCATTAGGAGTGATTTAAAATGGAATGATCATATAAAGCTGATCGTCGGTAAAGCAGATGCCAGACTGAGATTCATTGGAAGAATCCTAAGGAAATGCAATCCGAAAACAAAGGAAGTAGTTTACAGTACACCTGTTCGCCCACTGCTAGAATACTGCTCACCGGTGTGTGATCCGTACCAGATAGGGTTGATAGAAGAGATGGAGAAGATCCAACGGAGAGCAGCGCGCTTCGTTACAGGCTCATTTAGTAATCGCGAAAGCGTTACTGAGATGACAGATAAACTCCAGTGGAAGACTCTGCACGTGAGATGCTCGGTAGCTCGGTACGGGCTTTTGTTGAAGTTTCGAGAACTTACCTTCACCGAGGAGTCAAGCAGTATATTGCTCCCTCCTACGTATATCTCGCGAAGAGACCATGAGCATAAATCAGAGAGATTAGAGCCCACACAGAGGCATACTGACAATCCTTCTTTCCACGAACAATACGAGACTGGAATAGAAAGGTGAACCGATAGAGGTACTCAAGGTACCCTCCGCCACACACCATCAGGTAGCTTACGGAGTATGGATGTAGATGTAGAATGGCTGCAAATGGTCTCCAAGTAGCTGATCATAACCAGAGGACTCAGTCCATTGCAAGCAAACACAACCCTCATCATTATGGAACCACAACCAGCTTGCACAGTGCATTATTGATAACCTGGGTCCATGTCATCGTGCGGTCTGCGGCACACTCGATCCCTACCATCAGCTCTTACCAACTGAAAATGGGAGTCATCTGACCAAGACCATGGTTTTCCAGTCGTCCGACCTATATGGTCAAGAGCCCAGAAGAGGCACTGCAGGTGATGTCGTACTGTTATCAAAGGCACTCGCGTCGGTCGTCTGCTGCCACAGCCCATTGTCGCCAAATTTTGCCACACTGTCCTGATGGATACGTTTGTCGCACGTCCCACATTCGTTTCTGCGGTTATTTCAAACAGTGTTGATTGCCTGTTAGCACTGACATTTCTACGCAAATGACGTTGCTCTTAATCGGTAAGTGAAGGCCTTCGGCCACTGCGTTGTCCGTGGCGAGAGGTAATGCCTGAAATGTGGTATTCTCGGCACACCCTTCTCACTATGGATCGCGGAATATTGAATTCCCTAACAATTTCAAACGACTGATGCTGATTGTATAAATGAATAATTCTACCAGCAGCTCAAGGCAGTAATATAACATTTTTGAAATATATAACTATTGTAGGGCACCAACTCTTGAAAATATACTACACTATAGTGCTGATGAAACTGTATGCCTTGACTTACTCAAGCAGAAACTCAATTACATCGAGTTTTGTCCGTCGTAGACAATGTTACAGAAGTTAACCCTTTGACTACCGATTTTATTTCAGAAACATTAATGTATGGTTATTTTAATTAATTTCTTAGTCAGAAGTAACAATACGAAAAGACTATTTTCCGCCGATTCGTTTTCAAAGGAGGTTTGGGTTGGGGGCGTTGAACACACAAGTTCCTCCAGGGTTTCAGAAGACGACTGCGCAAAACTACAAGATATACTGATACCAAACACACAAAAGTGGACAGAGCATCCCTAAAATTTTCTAACTCACTACGGGTGATAGTATGGGCTTGGTTTGTGATTTGGAAAACGTGAATTTGTGAGTGCAAGTCGTTGACGCTTTGTGTCTGGGAAGGGGCGAAGGCAGCCCACTTTGCGAATCTGGTAACTGGGTTGCAAATATGTAGGTATTGTGTGTGTGTGTGTGTGTGTGTGTGTGTGTGTGTGTGTGTGTGTGTGTGTGTGTGTGAATCCCTAAGGGCCAAAACTGCTGAGGTCATTGGTCCCTAGAATTACGCACTACTTAAACTTCCACTAACTTATGCTAAGAACAACACACACACACGCATGCCCGAGGGAGGACTCGAACCTCCGGCGGGAGAGGCCTCGCAATCCGCGACATGGCGCCTCTAACGGCCACTCCGCGCGTCAATATACACTATGTGATCAAAAATATTCGGACGCACCCAAAAACATATCGTTTTCATATTAGGTGCGTTGTGCTGCCACCTACTGCAGGTACTCCATATCAGCGACCTCATTATTCATTAGACATTGTGAGAGAGCAGAAACCGAGCGAGGTGGCACAGTGGTTAGCACACTGGATTCACATTCGGGAGGACGACTGTTCAATCCCGCGTCCGGCCATCCTGATTTAAGTTTTCCGCGATTTCCCTAAAATCGCTCCAGGCAAATGCCGGGATGGTTCCTTTGAAAGGGCACGGCCGACTTCCTTCCCCCTCCTTCCCTAATCCGATGACATCGATGACCTCGCTGTTTGGTCTCTTCCCCCAAACAACCCAACCCAACCCAGAGAGCAGAATGAGGCACTTTGCAGAACTCACGGACTTCGAACGTGGTCAGGTGATTGGTTATCGTTTGTGTCTAAGTGCTACATTTACACACTCCTAAACATTCCTACGTCCACTGTTTCCGATGTGATAGTGAAGTGGGAACGTGAAGGGACAGGTACAGCACAGAAGCGTACAGGCCGACCTCATCTGTTGACTGACAGAGGCCGCCGACAGTTGAAGAGGGTCGTAATGTGTAATAGGCAGACATCTGTCCAGGCCATCACACAGGAAATCCAAACAGCATCAGGATCCCCTGCAAGTACTATGACAGTTAGGCGAGAGGTGAGAAAACTTGAATTTCATGGTCGAGCGGCTGCTCATAAGCCACACATCACGCCGGTAAATGCCAAACGAGCCTCGCTTGGTGTAAGGAGCGTAAACATTGGACGATTGAACAGTGGAAAAACGTTGTGTGGAGTGAGGAATCACGGTACACAATGTGGCGATCCGATGGCAGGGTGTGGGTAAAGCGAATGCCCGGTGAACTTCATCTACCAGCGTGTGTGGGGCTCTCCTAAGGCTGTCAGTAGTTCTAATGGAATGTTGTCTACTCCCGGGGCCTTGTTTCGACTATGGCCTTTCAGTGCTCTGTCAAACTCTTCACACAGTGTCATATCTCCCATTTCATCTTCTTCTACATCCTCTTCCATTTCCATAATATTGTCATCAAGTACATCAACCTTGTACAGACCCTCTATACACTCCTTCCACCTTTCTACTTTCTCTTCTTTGCTTAGAACTGAGTTTCTATCTGAGCTCTTGATATTTATACAAGTGGTTCTCTTTTCTCCAAAAGTCTCTTTAATTTTCCTGTGGGCAGTATCTATCTTACCCCTAGTGAGATATGCCTCTACATCCTTACATTTGTCCTCTAGCCATTCCTGCTTAGCCATTTTACACTTCCTGTCGATCTCATTTTTGAGACGTTTGTATTCCTTTTTACCTGCTTGATTTACTGCGTTTTTATATTTTCTCCTTTCACCAATTAAATTCAATATTTCTTCTGTTACCCAAGGATTTCTACTAGCTCTCGTCTTTTTACCTACTTGATCCTGTGCTGCCTTCACTGTTTCATCCGTCAAAGCTACCCATTCTTCTTCTACTGTATTTCTTTCCCCCATTCCTGTCAATCGTTCCCTTATGTTCTCCCTGAAACTCTCTACAACCTGCAGTTCTGCCAGTTTATCCAGATCTCATCTCCTTAAATTCCCACCTTTTTGCGGTTTCTTCAGTTTTGATCTACAGTTCATAAACAATAGACTGTGGTCAGAGTCCACATCTGCTCCTGGAAGTGTCTTACAATTTAAAACCTGGTTCCTAAATCTCTGTCTTACCATTATATAATCTATCTGGAACCTTCTAGTATCTCCAGGCCTCTTTCATGTATACAACCTTCTTTTATGATTCTTTAACCGAGTGTTAGCTATGATTAAGTTATGCTCTGTTAAAAATTTTATCAGGCAGCTTCCTCTTTCGTTTCTTACCCCCACTCCATATTCATCTACTACGTTTCCTTCTCTTCCTTTTCCTACTATCGAATTCCAGTCACCCGTGACTATTACATTTACTTTCGAAAAATTATGGGTCGTAGGTGTCGTAAGGAGGACGGAACAAAACTGCGTGCATTCTCTTTGCATGGCAGTGTCCAAGCAGCCCGACAGTATGCACTAGTCTCCATGTGATCTATTTGGTCTCTTCGTGTCCATTACGAACCAATGTACATCTCCCCCTCCTCTCCCCTCATCACAATACTGTGCTGCACAAATAAGTTGGATGGGGGAACAGCTGGAACGGAAGCTGGATCAAAGGCGTTGGATTCTCTTGACTGACGAGTGCAATAACTGTCTGGCGATCGTCGTAGGAGTCTGTGGAGGGAGCAGTCTCATGATTTCAACATGGAGGTGGGTCAGTCATGTTTTGGGCTGGTATCATGTACAGATATTGGACATACCTCACCGCTATCGAGATCTGTGCAGGATACTCGAACCTAATGTCCAGACCTGAAGTCAACATTTGGATGAAGGGTTCATCTTTCGCGATGATAATGCACGATCACACTGTGTTCACATTGTGAACATTTTCCTCTAGGAAGCAGCGATCAACGGAATGGAATGGACAGGCTGATAGGAACCCAAACGAGGATGCTCGAGTCAGTTGAAACTTACACCATGTCGTCAACGTAACCTTCTTTACCAAGTGGATGACCTGGCATGGCTGCTGTCTGTAGGCCTGAGCAGCTACGTCTCGACCAGCTGTGGAAAGCATCTCAAGGAGGATCCAAACTGGTTGGATCATCACGGTACTCGACGTTACCCAATAGCAGAGGCGCTCACACTGTGAGGTGTCGAAGAGACCCACCTCCATGTCTGCTACTACTTATCAATTGCTACATGTGCTCTGACATCTGAAGTAAGACCTCCCTTTGCATCACTGCTTTGTTTCGTCAAACGGCTCTGCAGGTGACCTGACCTTCAACTATCCATTTCATCACACCTTGCCAAAGACTAATCTTCCACCAGGTGAAGTGGTGTGAAAGCTTGGAGACGTTCCAGTTCCTGAAAGTATGTGAAATGACGTGCACGTCATAGCTCCGAATGGGTGGTAATCAGGAGGGTCCAAGTCAGGAAAATACGGTGTGTTTGTCAGTAACTGGAAACCCATTCCAGTGATGGCAGCTGTGGCTTCCAGACTGGTAAGGGAACGAGCGTTATCGTTTTGCAAGAGCACGTTTCGGTACGATGCACATCCTCCACATATTGCCATCGATTACCTGTGAATATTCGCAGTATTTACATCCTCCTTCCAAAGAAATCACGTCGCCCAGCGCAGTCCTTTATGACCACACTCTATGTTGGTCCGCCCATGAAATTACAGGAAAATGGGACGTGCTGTGCAAGGGATTACACTTCTAGTGATTTTCCTGTAACCTACGGTTAGACCAAAGGGCTACATACTTGGAAGTGCAATGATGAGCGAAATGCCGCACCATGGAAGACGAGAAAAAATAAGGTGTAAACAAACATGGAACTCCTCTCGTAATAGTGAAACCAAGTCAATCTTCTCAGTTGCTATTTTATGTATTTTGTTTTACAAGGTTCACAAAACTGAAGCATGTTTTTCCTTTCTTTAAATTCATTAAGGGCTTTTGGGCATCACCCATACAGACAGCCTCAGAACCTTAAAAAACAATAGTTACTTGTTACATCCACTTAAATTAAACTTAAGTTAAAGATCTAAACAAACTAACGTATTTATTATACAGGGTGTATCTGGTGTAAGCGCATATATTTCTTTTATGACTGAGAATAGTGTACTGAACAACATTACTTCAGTATATACATCTATTGTAGGTTTATAAACATAGCAATTGCAAGTTGTATGTTTTCATGTTTGGTAGTACCTCCAAGAACGTGTGGCAATGAGCAATCCATTACTGTAACGCTTATTTTCCCCTGGGCAGCACGTCACATATTTGTGTGGATAAAAACTAAAACTCCGCCCGAATAGGCCATGAAGACGCGACCGTACCCAACGGCCGCCTTGTCATCCTCAGCTCACAGACATCACTGGATGCGGATATAGAGGGGCATGTGGTCAGCACTACGTGTGTGGATGTGTGGACGCCAAACGGTTAGTCTTTAGCCAGTTGTTCCCAACAGGTGGTCCGCGGACCCCCAGGGGTCCGCGAGCTATGCCAGAGAGGTCCGCAAGATGCTGTTAGAAAAATAAATATATTAAATATATTTCGTATGTTAACAGATTTTTTGTTCTAGCCGCTTCCTGCATGAGCAGAGCTTTAGCGAACGCTAACTTCTGCGTCTAGTGTCTTCCTAGAGCCAACTGACACTAGTACACTCTAGAATGGCTCTGAGCACTATGGGACTTAACATCTGTGGTCATCAGTCCCCTAGAACTTAGAACTACTTAAACCTAACTAACCTAAGGACATCACACACATCCATGTCCGAGGCAGGATTCGAACCTGCGACCGTAGCGGTTACGTGGTTCCAAACTGAAGCGCCTAGAACCGCACGGCCACACTGGCCGGCGCACACTCTAGAGCAAAACCAGTATTAGATAGAGGCAAATAGTTCTGCTGTATGCCGTTAGACTGCGCGCGGTGCCTCTTTGCAGCTGACAACTGACAGTCACTTTACACCGAAACTCGCATTTCAGACGATAATCGGCCATTGTTAATTTAATGCCAGTGCTTTTACATACCTAGTTGTTTACATATTCAAAATTCTGTATCAAAACAGTAGTGTTTGTGAAGAACTGTTTTTCGTGGATGCTACATTTCGCATAGTTAAAAATGGACCGTTGGTTAAAAAGTGGTTCGTTAAAACGAGAAAGTGCTACAAATGAAGAGGAAGATAATGCATTTGATGTTCAAGCAAGTAAGCCAGTGACTCTCGAAACGAAGTTTTCAGTGTCCATTGAACCTGAATCGTCGTAGACACATGTCTACTCAATGCAATCTCAAATGTAGTACACTTGAAAGACCAATACATTCAGTTTTAATTTTTTTCCTGTCATTTTCAGTTCATAAACAATTTTTATTTTTTTAAGAAGTTTATTATACTAAACAGCCACATTTGAGGACAAAGATTTTGAGCAATAATCAAAAATTTAACAATAACAATGATGGCTAAGTTGAAAAATATTTAGGCTCAATATTTTTTCAATAATGAATATGTCAACGTTTTTTCTAAGTACCAAAAATAGGACACTATAAAAAGACTCTTAATTTGGCTTTTTTAGGTACTTGATACCGTGATATGACAAGGTACCTGTTGTGGTTGGCAGGAGAGCCAACACCGTTTTACTAAAGGAGGCCGAAATGCACGCGTTTTAGCTCACGCAGGCTGGCGTGAGGTCTGGAACATGACAAGGAAATTAGAATTTAGAAAAAACGGACGTAGCTGGTGGAATACTTAACTTAAATCCATTAATGATGAACGTCGGTCTTGACGGTACGTGATTCACAATATCAATAGCAACTGATAATGGCGCCTTGCTAGGTCGTAGCAAATGACGTAGCTGAAGGCTATGCTAAACTATCGTCTCGGCAAATGAGAGCGTAATTTGTTAGTGAACCATCGCTAGCAAAGTCGGTTGTACAACTGGGGCGAGTGCTAGGAAGTCTCTCTAGACCTGCCGTGTGGCGGCGCTCGGTCTGCAATCACTGATAGTGGCGACACGGGGGTCCGACGTATACTACTGGACCGCGGCCGATTTAAAGGCTACCACCTAGCAAGTGTGGTGTCTGGCGGTGACACCACAGTACCAATCATTCTCGTTGAGGGGGTCCTCGAGAAAATTTTGTTGGGAACCCATGGTCTATACTAACAGGCATAGCACTCTTAGTGGTGCAGTTACGAACAAGTAGAAAACACTGGTCATAAAGTTTGTGACGCGTATGTGGGAAGACTGTTCGACACAGAGAGAAAACAAGGAACACACTGATGTTTTACATTTTAAAGTAATACATCTAAAAATATTTCCAGTTATACCCGTTACGGTCTGTGTACGTAAGTTAATTATTGATTTGATTTTTAACATTTATGATAGGTACCCCATCTCTGCTATATTTAAGTAAATTTTGGGATTCATTTGTGGGTATTCCCTATACATCAATATTATACAGGGTGTTACAAAAAGGTACGGCCAAACTTTCAGGAAACATTCTTCACACACAAAGAAAGAAAATATGTTATGTGGACATGTGTCCGGAAACGCTTACTTTCCATGTTAGAGCTCATTTTATTACTTCTCTTCAAATCACATTAATAGTGGAATGGAAACACACAGCAACATAACGTACCAGCGTGACTTTGTTACAGGAAATGTTCAAAATGTCCTCCGTTAGCGAGGATACATGCGTCCACCCTCCGTCGCATGGAATCCCTGATGCGCTGATGCAACCCTGGAGAATGGCGTATTGTATCACAGCCGTCCACAATACGAGCACGAAGAGTCTCTACATTTGGTACCGGGGTTGGGTAGAAGAGAGCTTTCAAATGGCCCCATAAATGAAAGTCAAGAGGGTTAAGGTCAGGAGAGCGTGGAGGCCAAGAAATTGGTCCGCCTCTACCAATCCATCGGTCACCGAATCTGTTGTTGAGAAGCGTACGAACACTTCGACTGAAATGTGGAGAAGCTCCATCGTGCATGAACCACATGTTGTGTCGTACTCGTAAAGGCACATGTTCTAGCAGCACAGGTAGAGCATCCCGTATGAAATCATGATAACGTGCTCCATTGAGCGTAGGTGGAAGAACATGGGGCCCAATCAAGACATCACCAACAATGCCTGCCCAAACGTTCACAGAAAATCTGTGTTGATGACGTGATTGCCGCGGCCGGCCCCTGCTAATCCATACATCAGATAGGCATCTGCCAACTCCGCATTTGTAAACATTGCACTGACTGCAAAACCACGTTCGTGATGAACACTAACCTGTTGATGCTACGTACTGATGTCCTTGATGCTAGTACTGTAGAGCAATGAGTCGCTTGTCAACACAAGCACCGAAGTCAACACTACCTTCCTTCAATTGGGCCAACTGGCGGTGAATCGAGGAAGTACAGTACATACTGACGAAACTAAAATGAGCTCTAACATGGAAATTAAGCGTTTCCGGGCACATGTCCACATAACATCTTTTCTTTATATGTGTGTGAGGAATGTTTCCTGAAAGTTTGGCCGTACCTTTTTGTAACACCCTGTATATCTTCACTCTGCAAGTCACCGTAGGGATTGTGGCGGAGGATATTTTGTGTACCACTGTCACTTCCCCTTTTTCCTGTTCCAGTCGTGTGTGGTTTGGATTTCCTGCACGAACAGCTATTACACAACAGACCACCATCTTACAACGCTATTTTATAATGACAATTATTTCACACCCAGCTACCCCTGAATCTAAGCCCACACACTTCCGCTGAAAAACAGATAGTGTGCAACCTTTTTTGAGCAGTAATTAGGTACTGACCTGAGTCGAAACAAGGCCCCGGGAGTAGACAACATTCCATTAGAACTACTGACGGCCTTGGGAGAGCCAGTCCTGTCAAAACTCTACCATCTGGTGAGCAAGATGTACGAGACAGGCGAAATACCCTCAGATTTGAAGAAGAATATAATAATTCTAATCCCAAAGAAGGCAGGTGTTGACAGATGTGAAAATTACCGAACTATCAGTTCAATAAGTCACAGCTGCAAAATACTAACGCGAATTATTTACAGACGAATGGAAAAACTGGTAGAAGCCGACCTCGGCGAATATCAGTTTGGATTCCGTAGAAATATTGGAACACATGAGGCAATACTGACCTTACGACTTATCTTAGAAGAAATATTGAGGAAAGGCAAACCAACGTTTCTAGCATTTGTAGACTTAGAGAAAGCTTTTGACAATGTTGACTGGAATACCCTCTTTCAAATTCTAATGGTGGCAGGGGTAAATACAGGGAGCGAAAGGCTATTTACAATTTGTACAGAAACCAGATGGCAGTTATAAGAGTCGAGGGACACGAAAGGGAAGCAGTGTTTGGGAAGGGAGTGAGACAGGGTTGTAGCCTCTCCCCGATGTTATTCAATCTGTATATTGAGCAAGCAGTAAAGGAAACAAAAGAAAAATTTGGAGTAGGTATTAAAATCCAGGGAGAAGAAATAAAAACTTTGAGATTCGCCGATGACATTGTAATTCTGGCAGAGGCAGCAAAGGACTTGGAAGAGCAGTTGAACGCAATGGACAGTGTCTTGAAAGGAGGATATAAGATGTACAACAAAAGCAAAACGAGGATAATGAAATGTAGTCGAATTAAGTAGAGTGATGCTGAGGGTATTAGATTAGGAAATGAGACACTTAAAGTAGTAAGAGAGTTTTGCTATTTGGGGAGCAAAATGGCTGATGATGGTCGAAGTAGAGAGGATATAAAATGTAGACTGGCAATGGCAAGGAAAGTGTTTCTGAAGAAGAGAATTTTGTTAACATCGGGTATAGATTTAGGTGTCAGGAAGTCGTTTCTGAAAGTATTTGTATGGAGTGTAGCCATGTATGGAAGTGAAACATGAACGATAAATATTTTGGGCAAGAAGAGAATAGAAGCTTTCGATATGTGGTGCTACAGAAGAATGCTGAAGATTAGATTGGTAGACCACATAACTAATGAGGAGGTATTGAATAGAATTGGGGAGAAGAGGAGTTTGTGGCACAACTTTACTAGAAGAAGGGATCGGTTGGTAGGACATGTGTTGAGGCATCAAGGGATCACAAATTTAGCATTGGAGAGCAGCGTGGAGGGTAAACATCGTAGAGGGAGACCCAGAGATGAATACATTAAGCAGATTCAGAAGGATGTAGGTTGCAGTAAGTACTGGGAGATGAAGAAGCTTGCACAGGATAGAGTAGCATGGAGAGCTGCATCAATCCAGTCTCAGGACTGAAGACCACAACAACAGCAACAATTACGTACTTCTCTTGAGCAATAGACAGCACTGGAATGTCACAAATGTGGTGAGTGTTACGCATATTCCCCTCTACCTGCTGCTTTGACCAGCATTTCAAAGGGTTTACGTCATCTGCAGAATAAAAGTACCCTCGCTTAACGTAAACGTTAACGCTTTACGAAGAGAGCAACATTACAGGCTGTTGAGAAATGTCGCAGTTTTGGTGACATGGAGCATTTTTCTTTTTTTGCCCCCGCTTTCATTGTGTGCCACCTCTGTGGAAACGGCCTGTAATTAATCTGTCAGAGATAAAACAAGGAACACACTGATGTTTTACATTTTAAAGTAATACATGTAAAAATATTTCCACTTATACCCGTTACGGTCTGTATACGTAAGTTAATAATTGATTTGATATCTAACATTTATGATAGGTACCCTATCTCTGCTATATTTAAGTAAATTTTGGGATCCATTTGATTATTCCCTATACATCAATATTATATATCTGCACTCTGCAAGCCACCTTACGGTTTGTGGCGGAGGGTATTTTGTGTAACACTGTCACTTCCCCCTTTACCTGTTCCAGTCGTGTGTGGTTTGGATCTCCTGTATGAACATCTGTTACACAAAAGACCACCATCTTACAACGCTATTTTGTAATGTGTGGTGTGCGTACTGTAAGACCTTCGGTACACACACCATCAGATTATTTGACTTGTCGCTCTAACGAAGGAGGCGAGTGTCAGCAATATGTCTCGTGGTCTTAACGTGGCGTGTTTATCTTCTGCCGTTAGGTCAGACGATAGAAATGCCACTTACACGCTTAGAGTAGCAGATTGACGGTGACCAACTTTAAACAGAACTCGATTAATTTTCACACACATTTATTAAAATAATAAGAAGCATAGAAATAACTTAACTTGGTTCTGGATGCTATTTACAATTGACAATCTGAAGTTCCTTTGTCTTGGTACGTTAATCTTATTCTCACATATCTCTGATACTTGACAAAGTGTCTGTTCATTTATCTTCATGGCCATGTACAGGAATCTGGTAATCTTATTAGGCGCAGACTGAAACTTGACTACAGACTAATGCAGACTGACTAATCGGAGGTCTGTACACTCGCTATAATACCTCGAGCGTTCAGGTATCACTGCGCGAGTGTGATCCGCGAGGAGAAAAGGTTCTACGTTAGCAGCAATCTCATTGGCTGCATTACATATTAAGACGCGGATCGGCGGAAGCAGAATTTGGTCTGTTTTATCGCAGCGCCATCTCGTAGAGCGGAGACGGACGAGCGCAGCGCCTGCGCTGTTGTGCTTAGCGGGGCGCGCTCTAGTGGGAAAGTTGTGTACACGCTGACTTCGCGGAACTATGTACACAACATAATCACAATTATTACACTCCCAGTTGCCCCTGAATCTAAGCCCACACACTTTCGCTGAAAGCAGATAGTGTACAACCTTTTTTGAGCAGTAGTTACGTACTTCTCTTGAGCAATAGACAGCACTGGAATGTCACAAATGTGGTGAGTGTTACGCATATTCCCCTCTACCTGCTGCTTTGACCAGCATTTCAAAGGGTTTACGTCATCTGCAGAGTAAAAGTAGCCTCGTTTAACGTAAGCGTTAACGCTTTACGAAAAGAGCAGCATTACAGGCTGGTGAGAAATGTCGCAGTTTTGGTGACAGGGAGCATTTTTCTTTTTTTTTTTTTTTTGCCCCTCCCCCTTTCATTGCGTGCCGCCTCTGTGGAAACGGCCTGTAATTAATCTGACAGAAGAGAACGAAGATACCCCAGACACACCCGACGCCCGGCGACCTGGTGGACGGCGGCGTGCGGCCAGCTTGCGGCAGCGACAGCGGCGGCGGCGACGCACAGCGGTGAACCAGAAGCCGCCCGCCACGCCGCACCCAGCGGCGGCGCCGCGCTCCACGCGATTCGTTAAAATTACGCGCACACGACGCCTAAAAGATTTAAACGGTGGGTAACAAAGCGAGGAAATCAAATAGACGCGCCTGCCGGCCCGCGCGCTGCCGTGTTTGTGCGTGTTGACGGTGGTGTGAGGGAGGCGGGGGTGGATCAGGGGGTGCGTTTGGGTTTTGGTCGGGAGTGTGTTGTGGGACGGCGCGAGGGGGCAGAGGGGGGTGGGGGGGTGAGACAGCGACGGCGGTGGCGGCCTGTGTACGGTGGCTTGCTTTTTGTGTTACGTGCTGTTTGCTTGTCAGAGAGCGAATTAAAAATAACCGATTCTATTTGAGTGTGAGGCTGAAATTAGGGAGCGGGATGGTGTGTGCACACGCCTCGCGCCTCCTAGTACGCACGTGTGTGTGTGTTGGTGCCCGGTGTTCCGGGGCTCGGCGGCAGAGGGCGGATTCGGGTTACTGCATGTCCCGGAATGGTGTTAACTAATGCATTTCTCGCGCCACTCCCCTTGCACCACGCGCCGCTTTTTTCACCACCACCCCCTCCTCTGACCCCTCCACCCCCTCTGGTCGGGGGGCCGCTTTTTTTAATAGCCGGCGCCGGTGCTTCCACTAACCCCGCGCGCGCACACACACACACACAGAGACGCGGAGAACGCGTGCGGTCCAAACTCCGCGATGTGTGTTTAGTGTATGTTTTAACAAAGGCCTAATGCGCGGATAGGAACTCGCATGTCGGGTGAATTACATACGTGTTCCGCGGACAGCATAGGGTGGGGTGTTAGAGCGGGGGTGGCACCAGAATTGTAGAGTTCCGCCGGCTTTTTTGTGCTTGATGACGCCGCCGGCACAGTCTCTCTCCCTCTCTCTCTCTCTCTTTGCCGAAACACCTGTTGGGGTGGAAAGAGGGGAGGGGATAGACGAAAAAAAAGCGAGAAGGCCTCGGCAGTTTTATGTTGCCGAGGCCGTTGAAAGGGCCACTATATTAATTTACCTGGCGGAGCGGCGTGGATTCGCCGCCGCCGGCGGCGGTCTCGCAGGACGCGGTTCGACTCCGGGCAGAAAGCAGGGGGGCGGCGCGGCGGCGGCGGCGGCGGCGGCGGCTGCAGCGGTGCGCGCATTATGCAGCGCGTGATGCGTAATTGAAATGCGGGATTGGAGCTGCCCTACACGGTGGCGCGGGCGCCCTCTGCCCTCTGTTGTGTCGCGCCTGTCGCCGCGACTCGCGCCACCGCGTGCATGCGATACGCACGCGCGTGTGTGTGCGTGCGTGCGTGTGTGTGTGGCGCTTGTGTGAGTGTGGCGGCAGCGCTGGGCCGTGTCCGGACCGCCGAGGCCGCTGTGTTTCGCCCGCGCGCGCCGCCGTCGGCCGCTCCTGTTTATATCTGCGGGCATGACCCGACATACGTACCGCGCTTATGGTCACCGGCGCAAATCCCCGTCCTGGCACGGAAGGCCGCTTGGGCCACGCCGCGGCCGAGAACGTGACGCAAATTCATTAATTTTTTTCGCAAAATATTAGCAATTTTTTACATTCTTCGACGTACAGTATCGTTGTCACCAGGGCGTCAGACACATGCTCAGGTCTCAGCGTAGGAAAGTGTCATGTCCCTTTTCCCCAAAAGGAAGAAAAATATTTTACTAAAAATATTTATATATTTATGAATACAGAGTGTAAGATGTAGAGGAACTGTGCATTATATAAGAAAAACGTTTTTAAACGCATGTTGAAGACCAAGAACAAAATGGGAATATACCTTTTATCATGGCAGTATTACCTTGCACTATTTAACTTTACCATACGATTGTCACGTTCGAAAAAATAAACCAACTTTCAATGAAATTATTAGACTTGACAAACAAGACATTTCATAGAACCGTGGTAAAAGTTTCCTAATAATACGTAGTAAATATATTTTTTTATTACTGAAGAATATGACATATGAAGGCAAACTTTGTTACGTTTTCATTGGTTTCTGTCGTCTTTCGCCGGCCGGAGTGGCCGTGCGGTTCTAGGCGCTACAGTATGGAGCCGAGCGACCGCTACGGTCGCAGGTTCGAATCCTGCCTCGGGCATGGATGTGTGTGATTTCCTTAGGTTAGGTAAGGTTTAATTAGTTCTAAGTTCTAGGCGACTCATGAGCTCAGAAGTTAAGTCGCATAGTGCCCAGAGCCATTTGAACCATTTTTCTGTCGTCTTTCACTCATTTCATACTGTAGCTGTTTATTTTTACGACATCGCGGACATAAAAATTGTCTTCTTCGACACCGAAATCTTCTTGCGCTCAGCGATAACATTTCGTTCACTGTGCCCATTTTCGCAGTATTTGTTGTCAGAAAAGCGCCCTGCATAGAATAGGCACTTCGCGTCATCGTCAGCACCGCTAACTGAATCACCACTCACATCCAGATATCCATCGGATACAGAGTCACTACGCGATTCTTCCCCTACACGTTTTGAAGGTTTTCCACTCTTCTTCCCGAATAGATTTTTTTCTTCTTTTTTCTTAGCTTCGACTGACAATATTTACTGTTTAGATTCTTGTAATCGCTTAACTGAAAAATTATGTTTCCTACAGATGTTTCTATTGCATGGGATGACGCCTCTTTTCTGAAGGCATTCTCAGACGTTTCCATTGTTGCTTCTCGGTTGTGAAGCTGCCCCACATAACCTCGCTATTAATAATGGGGTGACAATACGATTTGGGTAACTCGCCAGTCATCTTTCTAACTTTCGGGCATAGTAAGTTCTAAGGGGCCCCATAACTTCCATCAGAAATAGCCCTAAAACTACTTCAACTTTTCTGAGTTTGTTACGTTATTTTATAAGAACCGTGAGCGGAGCACTTTGAATTTGTAGGAATACTGATTACCTTACGAGCACAATCCTGCTCTAATAGAAACGTCCGGAAAACTTGTCAGGTTTCTATTCACAGGAATATTCAAAATAATCACTGTTTATGTTAATTTAATAAAATAAAAATAGACGTAAATGATATTAATTTACTATAATAAATGATAAAATATTGTCTTCTTATGATATTATTTCATAAATTATATTTCACAAATTATGAGAGGACGAGTTCCCCCAAAATGTGATAGTATCTTAATATGCGACGCTGTCACTTATTTCGGATCTCGTAATCTTGACAAACAATCACTTTCATGCTAACAATGTTCGTTGGAAAATGAACCTATCTGTCAATAATCGTAGGTAATTTCGCCACAAATAACAAGAATAGGAAAGTACAGTAATATCTATCCAGATATCAACTTAGTACCGATGTCACAAAAACTCCAAACACTATAAATTTTATAACAGCCTCTACGCTCTCCGTTCAGCTCAGCAATGGCGTCCCCGCCGTCCTCTAACACGCTAGAAATCTGTTTAAGGAAGTCTCCTCCAGAGTTCATCACCTACCATGAGCAAATTTGATGTGTCCCACATTAAGGACTCTGTCGCGTAATATGCACCATTCCTCTGTCTTCTATGAAGCAAACGCTACGGTATGGTGGTAATTTTTATTTTGGGACCATCTAATTACAACTGAATCAAACACAAGTATTGTTGAATGCGTTTCGCCCTCATTCTTTCCAAGGCATCTTCAGTGGTCTGGGATATGTACACATGTTTGTTTATATTATTTTGTTTATATGTAGGACGATGTATATAGATTATAAACAGTTCTGTCAATTTCTACTTTTCTATCACACAGTAATAATTTAAACTTTGAAAGGTCTCTGTTGGATTCCTTTCATGTTAATTTCTTGAATCTGATGTCATTTACGGCATAAATTCCTCTTCTAAATTTACTGTGGTGTTTCTGACTACCTGGGAGGAAACTGAGCAGTGAAACGTGTTACTTTTACACATAAACAAGAACGATCTGTCACACTGCTACACTTTAAAACACAATTTATATGTAATTCATGTCACACAGTCTAATACGGAACCTATATCCGCTTTCTTTTATATACTGTATATGATAAGATACTGTCATCCCCCTTCCCTTCTGTGTGAGAGGATGAATGAGCAAATGTATTTCTAGTTGCATGCTTGGTGGTAGCAGACAAGTCTGTCTGCTAGAGAACAGTAGGACCAACGTCAGAACAGGTAGCTACGCTTTCTAAAAGCAGAGAGGTTTCTATTTTTAGTATGGTCCTGTCCATCCCTTGTCATGTTGGTATAGGAAGCTGCCTCTCTGGTCACTTCCGTTTGTATCTGTGAGGCACCCTCAGGAAGGGACCACGGCAGTCTGTCCGCGGCGAGCGTCTCAAGTGGTAAGATCTCCGGCTAAGCGCGTGCCTGCTAAGTCCGTAGGACAATGGATTTCTTAAGTTCAGCCTAACTGAAAATTTAATCGCCTTTATTTCAGGTTTAGCTCTAAAATATCTAATGTTATCTTAAATTGCAACGCAGTGTAATTCGAGTGTGAAGTTCAGAATGTCTTCCGGTAGTTGGTTTGTCACTATTTGGTGAGTAAAGTGGAACCAACTGTTGATCAGTAACTCTAACTACGATCATCAATCTTAAATGCGAATGTGCGTGAGATTATAACGTCTCGTCTTGACAATATTTTTCAATATAGCAACTTTTCTTTATGTTCAACCCAGGTGGGTGTACTTTGTGAGACCAGTACCACGTGCTTATACAATTGTTTGACCCGTCAGATCAATAATAAGACGATAGTAACCAGTTCGAGGTTTTTCTTTTGTAAATTGCTTTTCGATCTAATTTATTTTAATTATCAAAATTATTGTGGAGTTACACTCTTTGTGCAAACCAAGTTGTCCACGTGAAGCATGTGGTGTAAGCATCAAAGTAGCCCTCAGCTATTCTTTTCGGGAAGATTTTATAAGGAGTTAGTATGAATTTAGTATACCAGTGTGTGGTAATTTCATGACGGACAGGATTGCGCTACGAACGTAACTTCTTTGGGTGAAAATTGAATCGGTTGGTTGTGGTTAATTTCCTCTTGCATATGTTTCAACGTTCTTCGTGTGTTATTTTATGAATGCAGTGCCGTATGTAGTCTCCCAATCTTGGCTCCCTATATGATGTGTTCCGTAAGATTACAAACTCACATTTACACAATCCTAAATAAGGCACCAGTTTAGTTATAAATCAAGTTTGATATGCTGAAATTTTAACGGAACAATGATCAAATTTAAAATAAATGTCCAAATATAAACTGATTTATTTCTTTTTATTTAAATTGTCTTTATATATATATATATATATATATATATATATAATCACCGGTTATCGTAAGATGAGTACAAAAAGATTATAATTAATGTTAGTCTGGTTGGGAATTTGGTAAGCTAGACTGGATACCTAGTGAAACAGTTGCGCAGTAATTCAAAGTTAACTTCCTCAGAAAGCTCATAGCTTTTAACCCACTTTTATGGTCTTGAATACCAGCACCGCTTTCAGAACAAATTGAAGCAACAACATTACAACTTCTACGTAAAAATTTCGTGATGTTGGTCTACATGTTGCGTTTTCGTTTCCTTCTTATCGCTGTTTTTCTTTTTATAACTGTCATTTGAATTTTGGTTTCAGACTTCACAGATCTAGGAACCGAATATTCATTTTGATGTTTAGTTTTGGTTTGCACTGTTGAATGTTATTGTCAACCACTGAATACGTTTTTGTGATGTTTGCGATTTGTTAGTTTGTGTGTGTGTGTGTGTGTGTGTGTGTGTGAATTGCTGTTGGTTTCGGTATCATTAGGCACGTACTTCTTTTCGATATAATGGCACAAAAATTGTGTTTCATTCAGCTGTGATTAGCCGGTCTCAGATTAAAAAGTATCAACATAACGTAATATTATATGCAACCAAGGACGACACGACCATAAAAGTTAACGAAGCAAATGTTGTTTAGCTATCAGGGTAACGGAAACCAGTGTGGCTGCCTGTCCAATAACTTTATTCTTTACGTTGGTATGAACAGCAGTATGTCTCTTTACTCGTTTTATTTACGTCTACGTGGTTACTCTGCTATTCTTAATAAAGGTTCAATGAACCACCTTCAAGCTGTCTCTCTACCGTTCCACTCTCAAAAGGCGCGCGGGAAAAACGAGCACTTAAATTTTTCTGTGCGAGCCTTGATTTCTCTTATTTTATCGTGATAATCATTTCTCCATATGTAGGAGGGTGCCAACAGAATGTTTTCGCAATCGGAGGAGAAAACTGGTGGTTGAAATTTCATGAGAAGATCCCGTCGCAACGAAAAACGCCTTTGTTTTAATGATTGCCACTCCACGTGTTATGTCTGTGGCACTATCTCCCCTACTTCGCTGTCCTTCTCTGAACTTTTTCGATGTCTCCCGTCAGTCCCATCTGCTGAGAATCGCACACCGCATAGTAATACTCCAGCATAGGGCGGACAAGCGTGGTGTAAGCAGTCTCTTTAATAGACCTTTTGCATCTTCTAAGTGTTCTGCCAATGAATCGCAGTCCGAAAGAACAGACACCATATCCATATAAGGATATAGTTCTGGCAATACCAGCCATGACCTTATTCTTCTGTGCGGCTGCACACATATTCCCCGAACTATTACGGGACTTGTTAAGAATGTCTTCCACGAGTAATGAGTGTGTTGTGGTGGGACACTACGACTGTAGAGTGTGGACATACAAGGTGAGAATGTGGTTCTCGCGGGAGGCGTGAGCGAGATAGTTGAGATATTTGAGCTTCAATGCTTTCTATTAGGGCCTGGAGCTCTGGTTCTTTCCCAACACAGTTATCACAATGTACTACTACAATACCGATCGTTTCTACAACTAACTTACTCTGTTTACCTGCCCCCTTTCAGACGGACGCCCTTTCTGTGGTTCCCTGAGGCCCTCTAACCTAAAAAGCCGCCCAGTCCCTTCCACACAGCCCTCGCTACCCGTGTAGCCTCTTTCTGTGTGTAGTGGACTCCTGACCTATTAAGCGGAACCCGGAAACCCACGACTCGATGGCGCAAGTCAAGGAATCTGCAACTTACACGGTCACAGAATCGCTTGAGCCTCTGATTCAGACCCTCCACTCGGCTCTGCATCAAAGGACCACAGTCGGTTCTATCGACGATGCTGCAGATGGTGAGCTCTGCCTTAATCTCGCAAGCAAGACTGGCACTCTTTACCATTTCTGCTAGCCACCCAAAACCAGAGAGAATCTCCTCTGATCCAAAGCGACATACGTCTTTGGTACCGACATGAGCCACCACCTGCAGTTGGCTGTACCCTGTACTCTTCATGGCATCTGGAAGCAGTCTTCCACATCCAGAATTATTCCCTCTGGTATGCATACAGAGTGCACACTGGCTTTCTTCTCCTCCTTGGCAGCCATGTTCCTGAGGGGCCCTATTACGGGCCTAACGTTGGAGTTCCCAACTACCAGCAAACCCACCCTCTGTGAACGCCCAGACCTTGCGGGCCGAGAAACTTCCTCTGGAAAGGGGTGGACGACTGCATCCGCCTCAGAGACACGTCAGCCACAGATAACGCCCGAAACCTGTTCGTAAAAACGAACCGAGGAGGCCCTACGATCGGCTCCTCGGAACGTCTTTCGCTGCCTGCCAGACTTTGGAATGATCTCCCACTCGAACATGGGTGAGGGGTCAACCTCAGTGCAGGCAGTATCCGGGGTGGCCACAGCAGTGGACCGATCGGGGAACACGTGAAATGTGCTCGACGTCTCTCTCATACCCGCGTCCGTACCCCCACAGTGATGCCACTTGGCAGCAGCCTCAAGCTGTGTGACGGAAGCCAAAGCAGCTTGGAGCTGTGAGCGAAGGGTCGCCGACGCAGCTCGCATCTGTACACAGCAATCACAGTTCCTATCCATTATTGCATCTTGACAATATACAACAATCGAATGGTGTACTCGGCTTACTAGCAGCAGGAATTCTAAGTGCTCTCTCACTAACGATCTAAACGACACTGAGCTACACTAACCAAAACAAACAAAAGCCTTTACGATCTGAGGGTCGATATAAGGGTCGATAGCAACGGAGGTACAGTAGGCTACACTGTTATTAAAATAAAAGCTTGTGCCTAATAGGTACTTGGACACGCAAGAAATTACAAAAATAATCTAGTAACTACACAGGTATCTGTAAATTACGAAGATATAAACAAAAATACCTCTTTTTTACGTACCACTGTATATTTTTTAGTCACTAATTTACCTCCTCCTCTGAAGACCTATTCAATAGTTGACAGTCTTCTGTTTGCATACTCACTGTAATGTTCTTAAAACACAAAACTGACGGATTGTCCTGCACTAACCTACAGTGCAGGCAGTGTGGGTAACGTAACTCGCCCACTTGCTGGGGTTGATAGTAAATACATGGAAACACGAGGAAAATACACATTGCATATTCAGTCAACTGTCCTCACACGAAAATTTGTGTGAGCACAGTGTATACGAACGAAGAGAATGTACGAATGCTACCTATCTACGCAAAATGTAAGTTAGCGTAATAGTAGCCTATTTGCAATAACTTTTTCTTCATCGTGTTCAAGTTGTTTATTGACTCTTATAACGATTATCAATTCTCTAGATGCTATCCTTGAACGTCGTTACCGAGCAACCAGCGCTGGCCGTCCCACTAGAGAGCGCACCAAACCGCCGGCCAAAGTCGTATGCGCTGCGTCCGCAATCCCGCCTGCTCTCCGTGTGTGGCGATCCTCGGAGCGGCTTGGGCTAAAGTGGCGTCAGTGAGAATAGTAGAATTTGTCTTGTGTTTGGAGGCGATGACTGGCATTTTGTTTTGTCTTCTGTCAACTTGAGTCACAGTTGAAGGAGACGCACTGGGTACTCTGCAGCTGAGGACGCCCCAGCCTCAACATACAGTCCTGTGAAGGCTCGGGCCTGTCGCTGAGTGATGGAGTATGCCCGTGAAGCGCCAGCTGTGGCCTTCTAGCGTTCACCACACCGTGAATGGAAAACTGAAGAAGAATGAATCTGGTGAGGTACATTTTGGAGCAAACATTTCTGTCGTATGACTTGTGTGACCTCAGCAACTGTTGTTAAGCATCATTCGATCTGCTCGTTTTGTTGCAGAACTGTTTGCCCAAGGTGGTGTTTTTGTGATGGCCATAGCTCCTCTGTTAAAATAAAGAAAAAGTTTTTTTAGAGGTTCTGTTATTGACTACTTTTATTGCATTTCAGGAAGATAATGGGTCCTTTACTTGATGTTACTAATCTTAGGGATTTAAATATAATTTAATTCTCAATTCAGAAAGATTCTTGTTGCCTGTTTGATATTTTCATTTTTCTGTGTGTAACTTATGTGTTTGTGCGAATTATAAGACTTTGCCAATTGTCGCAGCATTCATATACGGACGGTTCAATGTGCTCAAGACTTGACGACCGAGGCCAGTTGCTTATTGTATGTTGTGTACATTAAAGCACTCCGGCCGTGGTGACCGAGCGGTTCTAGGCGCTCCTGTCTGGAACCGCGCGACCGCTACGGTCGCAGGTTCGAATCCTGCCTCGGGCATGGATGTGTGTGATGTCCTTAGGTTAGTTAGGTTTAAGTAGTTCTAGCGGACTGATGACATCAGATGTTACGTCCCATAGTGCTCAGAGCCATTTGAACCATTAAAGCACGATTTTGTAAATTTATTTTGATGCCACAGGACACAGGATGTATTTGTATGTATTTATGTATTTGAGACAGAAGCCTTGATGTGGTAACATTGTGTAGATTTTGTGCAGTACTGACCTCAAAAAGCTCCTTTTTTGAACTAATTTTTTCATGTTTGGGTTGGGGGGGGGGGGGGGGGGAGTGGGAGAGGGAGTTTGGCTCTTCGCTCCCTACCCATTCAGCGCTTCCCTCCGTTAACTGTCAACTCCAACAAGTGGACGTTACCCTGGACACCTGCTCTGTGTGAAAGTGCAGGAGATTCTAAGTCAGTCTTACGCTCAGTTTTTAACAACATAATGGTTACGTGAATGGTATACGGTGAACTGTTGAAAATATCTTGAACAGATGTGGTGGATTACTGAACAAAAAATGTAGGGTGTTATTTTAAAAAGATATACTGCTGTTCACATCTTCGTAGAGAAGAAGACTACAAGGAAGGCCACCATATAGATTAATGACCTCCTGATAGCTAAAAAGTACGTTGGACAGTAGCTGCACAGACGGCGTGGTGCGGGAGGGGCAGCGGGAGTGGTTGTGTTCCCTCGAGAACGGACACTACGCGGTAGGGCATGTACAGTTTGACAATTGAAACCTGTACACAAACAAATGTCTCGCCTAACTTGTGTAAGCAAGAGCTAGCGAGACTGCAAACTATTGTATCAACAGATTATTTCAGTACGAAGAACAATTCGACAGCTGGCCGGAGTGGTCGAGCGGTTCTAGGCGCAACAGTCTGGAACCGCGCGGCCGCTACGGTCGCAGGTTCCCATCCTAGTATTCTGAAAGTTCGCTTATCAGTGGTGTAGAATAATATTTATTTATTCGTCATCCACATAACATCTATAGGGGCACATATTTTGTTCATATGTTGCCTCCTTTAGCGCTTACAAGAATCTTAAGTGGACAACTGTTGCCCTAATAGCAGCATAAGAGACAAAAATATGTACACTAATGGACAATTAGATATTAAGCTCCTTGGTGCAGGCATTGGAGTAAGTGTACTGTACAAAGGCAATCACCAGAGGTACAAGTTACTTACGTGAGATTAACCAGCAGTTCAGAACTCGGACCGACTTTATAAAATGAGCGTAATAAAAAGAGGTATAAACCTTAACATTTTTTCTGAATGATTTCTATCTTAAAAGAATAATTCGTTCCATTGTAAACACACGAGAGGCAATATGTGGAAAATTAATGGAAAATATAGTAAAAATATATAAAATACAGAGCAACTACACTATTGATTAAAAAATTTAATACATAATAAATAAATGAAAGAACTAACAATAAAATAATGCCACTAATGTATTAAAATACTAATTGACAATCTACGAACTGGAGAAGCTAGACATTTTAGAGTATTTCATCGAAAAGATCGAAGAAAAACTTCAATCTAAAATATAGTTGCTCATTAAGGAGAGACAACTGTTCTTGTTATGTTTAATGTAGAATTCAAGTTCCCCTAAGGTATTAAGTAAAACACGTATTGGTTCTGTGTGAAGAACTTTGAGGTTATTAACTATGGTTCGCCAAGAATACCTGTTATGAATAATGTGCTGACCAATAGCAGATATACTAGTATCTGTTCCGGAACTACTTTCGTGATATCTGATTTGAAAGTTTTACCTGTTTGACCTACTTAATGGCTGTCATAAGTGTTTCATATTATAGACTCCGGATTGCTACCACAGTAGTCTATTGTATATCTTAACTTATTCTGCAGAACGTTATTTGTTCAAAATAGCTATGATCAGTTCTGTATTTTTAAATAATTTACTGACAATTCAGAGACGGTGCCTAGGTAGGTAATTTTAATAAATCTACAATTACTTTTAACTGGTTCTCAACTGAATTTCGACAACAGTTTTTTAATTTAATAAATACGGTAATAACATACTCAGTATCACAATTACTAGTTGTAGGCATCTGAATATATTCAGTTCCTTCTAAATTGTATGGCTTCTAATGCTAGCTTTATTATTCTAAACTCCTCGTGCACTGAAAAAAATGCCTTTTCATACAAGGGTGGGTGACAGGATGTGGCGTTAATAATAGCGTCAGAAGTTGAAAGGTTACTCGTGTTTACCGATATGATTAGAAACTGTGATATCTAGAAATCGTTGCTCTTATGGACCCCATGTTAGATGGTGAACTGTGTGCGGCCGGCCGACATACGGGAGATCATAAAGGCGTGTCACTCCACGCCTCATCGTGCGCCTGTTTACTGCCATGTCTCGAAAACGGTTCAAATGGCTCTGAGCACTATGGGACTCAACTTCTCAGGTGATCAGTCCCATAGAACTTAGAACTACTTAAACCTAACTAACCTAAGGACACCACACACATCCATGCCCGAGGCAGGATTGGAACCTGCGACCCTAGCGGTCGCACGGTTCCAAACTGAAGCGCCTAGAACCGCTCGGCCATCACTGCCATGTCTCCGTAGACATTCTGCTAGCAACTTTGAATATCTACGATGCTCTGGTTTTCCGACAAAAGAAACTCAAAGACAGCTCTTTGGGACGGACCGCCGTCACAGAAAGTCATTTTGAAGGAACTTGATGAAACTATAGGGGCTGAAGCGGGAATTTTTCAAGATGTCCGACAGCAAATTCCACGTTTTTTAAACAAGAGTTGGCCGACAAAAAAAATCATTTGGATTACGTACTGATCGCTCCTATTGCTTCGGAAAGACAAGGAAGAAGGAGACAAACTTTTTATTTTTAGGTAATATTGCTCAAGAGGTTGTCAGGGAAATTACACACAATTTGCGCATGACTGATGATCCTTATTTAAAATTGTCAGTATAGTAGGAAGCGACATTGTCCACTCCTTTTTTGGTTTTTCGAGATTTCCTCCTTGTAGCGCGTAGTCGATCTTGTTTTAATTTTTATATCCTTCATTTCTTCATTTGAGCTACTATTTCATTTTCGATACTGTGTTTCGAAACTACTGGCTTTGATCGTCTATGTTTGTCGAATTGTTCAAATGGTTCAAATGGCTCGGAGCACTATGGGACTTAACTTCTGAGGTCATCAGTCCCCTAGAACTTAGAACTACTGAAACCTAACTAACCTAAGGACACGAGTTACTTCGTTTTACGCTTCTGGTGCTATTTGTTATTAAAATGCATATTTAAAATATCTTTTACACCAGTGACATTTACGTTACAACATTTGTATGTCTTGAAAATATTATTTATTTCACATATCCCTTATTACAGATTTTAGCGCTGTTTGTCCACTGTTACTTTGTATGTAACGGAAATGTTGCATCTAATGGTTACAAATTCAAATGGCTCGGACCACTATGGGACTTAACATCTGAGGTCATCAGTCCCCTCAGTCAGGAACCGCGCGACTGCTACGGTCGCAGGTTCGAATCCTGCCTCGGGCATGGATGTGTGTGATGTCCTTAGGTTAGTTAGGTTTAATTAGTTCTAAGTTCTAGGGGACTTATGACCACAGATGTTGAGTCCCATAGCGCTCAGAGCCATTTGAACCATTTCATCAGTCCCCTAGAACTTAGAACTACTTAACGTAACTAACCTAAGGACATAACACACATCCATGCGCGAGGCAGGATTCGAACCTGCGACCGTAGCGGTCGCGCGGTTCCAGACTGAAGCGCCTAGAAGCGCTAGGCCTCTAATGGCTTTTTTGTTACTAGGTGGGGTCGCTTCAGAGATATGAAGGTCAACTTTGATTTTTTAAATGGAATCCTATAGTTTGACACTAATTTTATGATAGCGGCTATCGCGACGAATTCAGTGATGTGTAACAGTAAAATCTTTGAAGGTCAACGAAGGTCACAAAGATGGAATGAACGTCCATTTACAGAAGGTGTTCGAAGTGATGACCATTGGTATCAATGCCGTGCTCCAATCTTCTTATCATGGATTGAGTGGTATTCCTTATCACTTCGGCACTTATCGAAGCACATTATCTGTCAATTCTCTCTTGCATATCTCAATAAGTAGTTGTTGTGTCTTTATAAACAACGTCTTTTACGAATCCCCACAAGAAAAAATCCAGAGGCGTCAAGTCTGGCGAACGAGCCGGCCACGACACATCTCCTCCGAGTCCAATCCAGCGATTTGGGAATTGTCTCTGCAATTCAGTTCTAGTCATCAGTGAAAAATGTGCCGTACACCCATCGTGTTGATACCACATTCTGTTCCTTGTTCCTAAATGTATTTCTTCCAATAACAGACCTAATATTTCTTGCAGGAATGTGGATTACTTCCTACCATTAAGATTTCCTTCGATGGAATAGAAGCCTATAATTCTGTCCTCTAGAACCCCACGCCCTACACTCACCGAGCACGGTTTTTGGCGTGAAACTTGCCACAACCATAATAGATCCTCAGTTGCCCAATAACGCATACTATGCAAATTAACATTTCCCTGGTTCGTGAATGTAGCCTCGGCAGTAAATAAAGTCAAATTAATAAACGTCTCATCCCCCTGAATCTGAAGTTGAGCCCATCGGCAGAATTAAATGCTACGCATACAATCCACACCAGTTAATTCTTGGTGGAGACTGATATGGAAAAGATGATATTTATGACGATGCGAAACACAAACAACACTACTCTGGCTTGTGCCAGATTCCCTTGCGATTTGACGCCAACTAACACAACGATCCCGAACCACACTGGCAAGAGTACCAAGTTCCGTTTCCTCGTTAGTAACTTTCCTTAGCCGGATATGTTTTCCATGCGTTAAAGATCCAGTTGTTCTCAATTTATCATACACATATTTAAATGGACGACATGCAGGGTAAGTAAGATAAGGATATCTGTCATCGTGTAAGTCTCTAGCTCTCACTGAATTTCATTGGCATTCTCCGTAAATGAGAAGCATATCGACTTGTTCTTCGAATGAATACATCATTCACATCCGCTTGATTAGACGATACAAGTCTTACCGTTCCTATTAGTGTTGTATTGCGAAACCTTTGAAAGTGTTTACATGTTAATGGCACGTTAGATGGATATGCCGTATTCGGCCAATATTTACTATTTTCACGATATACGGGAGAGAGTTGTCGGAGCATGAGCTTCGATAAGTGCCAAAGGGATAACGAATACCACTCAATCCACGATAAGGAGACTGCAGTACTGCATTGACACCAATGGTCATCACTTTGAACACCTTCTGTAAATGGAAGTTCATGCCACCTTTTTGACCTTCAAAGACCTTACTGTTACACATCATTGGATTCGTCACGATAGCCGCTTTCAAAAAATAAGTACCAAACTACAGCATCCCATTAAAAAAAAAAGTTGACCTTCATATCTCTGAAGTGATCCCACCTAGCAGCAAAAAACCAACGTCGTATTATGGCCCCCGTTGTCCCATGCAACATTTGTCCCTGAAACTTTTCGTCTACTGTCATACTTTCGGAGTTATTCTAGGTGGCAATAGTTACTGACTCACCCTGTATGTCTCAAAATTTGGTTCGACATATGTGTGCTAATGTTTTTCTTCTGCTATGAAGTTTACATACTCCCGTCAACGTTCAGTTTTAGCAAATGTTAATCTGCATAACTCGATGTGTTTGTACCACGAACCATGGTTCCAGGTATGTTACATTTTCTGAAATGGAATTGTGCACACTGATGAGCCAAAATATTACGACCACTGCTTAATAGCTTGATTGTCCGTCTTTGGAACGAAATACAGCACTGATTCTCCTTATCACGAATCCGACAGGTTGTTGGTAGGTTTGGAGAGGTGTAACTCATTAGATGTCTACACACAGGTCATGTAATGGGCGTAAGTAACAGGCCGCTTATCTGCGTATTCCGGTGATGAGACCCTACAGTGACCCAGAGGTGTTTCATAGGATTTACATCAGGCGAATTTCGTCACCGTCAACGTGAGTTCATTATAATGGTCCTCAAACCACTGTAGCACGGTTCTGGCTCCGAGATACGGACAATTATACTGCTCAGAGGTCACATCGCTGTCGGGGAAGACATCAAGCATGAAAGGATGCACGTGGTTCACAGCTGTCAACGCCTCCGCGATTACTACCACAGTCCCTGTGAAAGCGCAGGCGAAAGTCTCCTATGCATAACACTGCTCCCACCAGCATGTGTCCCTGGCGCGCTGCACGTTTCGAGCCTCCGATCACCTTGACGATGGTGTTTGGGGAGGCGACTATAGACCTAGTGTAGCAAAAACGAGATTCACCCTAACAGCCGAAACGTTTCCATTGATGGACTGTCGAATCCCAGTGGAATCGTAATTGACAACGTCGTTGGATCAACATTTGAACGCATAGGGGTGGTCTGCAATGTACAATGAACGGTGGTGTGCTCCGAAACACTCGTGCGTGCACCAGCTTTGTGCTCTGTCGAGAGAAGTGCCACAAATCACCATCTACTTTACAGAGCGGACAAGTCTCCGAACTCCATGTTCTGTGAAGAGTCGTGGACGCCCAACCATTTAGCGCCTAGTGATAGTTCCTCTGTCCTTTTCGTAGATGCTAACGACAGTAACCCGGTCATTCGACCAGCTTTAGAGATACTCGTCCACAGGCTCTGCTTAAAAATAATCTGCCCTTTGTTAAAGTCGCTTATCTCAATGGATTTCCCCATTTGCAGCCCATATCTTCGCTAGGGCGAGCCCCGTCTTTGCCCGCTCCGCTTACAGGCTTTTGTTAGCGCGTCACGTGCCTGCAATGCCGCGGCATGCAACGTCGGTGGGCAGTGGTCTTATCAGTGTATAAATTTATAAACATCAGAACCAACTGTTAAATGAGTCCATATAAAACTTTTGTCTAGTTCTGTTCGCCGTGTTACAACTATCTAATGTATTTATTTAATCAAGTGACAAAAGTTATTTCTTTGAGGGAAAAATAAAAAGTTATTAATAAACACACGTGATAAATTATGCTGCAACATTTGCTTCTTGGAAGTAGTTGCGCTGTGCTACAAACATGTCTTCCTAGTTTCCCACGTGTGCAGCATTCGGTATGTAGCCATCTCAGCCGGCCGAAGTGGCCGTGCGGTTAAAGGCGCTGCAGTCTGGAACCGCAGGACCGCTACGGTCGCAGGTTCGAATCCTGCCTCGGGCATGGATGTTTGTGATGTCCTTAGGTTTAACTAGTTCTAAGTTCTAGGGGACTAATGACCTCAGAAGTTGAGTCCCATAGTCCTCAGAGCCATTTTTTTTTGTAGCCATCTCGCCTGCGTACCTGCTCGGACTGGCGCGGTGGTGGGGGAAGCCGAAGCGCTGACTTCTGCGTATGCAGAGAGTGCTTCAGCGCGCTGCGGGAGCACGAATCTCGACCAGGACTGTTATAACAGACCGAAACCGTTCACCAAACAAACACCCTAAATACAATCAAGATTGCTTTTATTGAAATAATTTTGAATACGTAATCAATAGGTTCAGGTGGACCATACTTAACGCCACACAGGATCACAGGGCCCTCCGTGTCAGACGTACTGATCCCTCGGGTGTGCACGTTTAGGCAGCCACGTCACGTAAGTCGGGATCAGGAAATGGGCTTGCTTGCAGCAGGAGAAGTACGACGACGCCTGGAGCACTACAGACTCTCAGTGAACATCATTGCAGGAGTGGCGCGTCCGCTGTGGCACGTCCAACGATCCTGTGTACATGAGTGGCATCAGAGATATCAGACGAGTCCTATCACAAAGGAGCGATCCGAATGTAGAGCCTACCATGAGACTGAACGTTGCCAGACTGCATTCCTTACCAATACTTGGGTCCAGAACCTGTCGATATGGGTACACAACACTATTAACTCTGTGGACAACAGGCGCTACATTTCTGACGAGTTAAGGCCGGTGATTGGGCATTATATTCGGGGATGCGGGATGTTACCTTTCAACAAGAGAACGCAAGACCGCACGTTGCCCGTGTTGTCCTCACCTACCTCGATGTAGATGGTGTGCGACTGTTGCCCTAGCCAGCAAGTTCTAAAGATCTCCCATCAACTGAAAACACCTGCTCCCAGTTTATCGAGAGCCTGGCACATAATCACTCGTCAGCCACTAACATTGGTGAACTGTGGGATATGCTGCAAGCAGCATGGATTGTTGTACATGTACCTCTCACCCACAGTCTGTGCGACTCGGAGACCTGCCAGGATACAGCAACTGTTGCTGCCAGAGATGATAATTCTAGGTGCTAAATTTCGTGCCCAGGATACCCCCAAAGTACTTAATAGTTCGATCATGTGTTCATCCTAGTCACCAGATACAGACGAATATGGCTAAAAGAAGCTTATCAGTATCAAAAACAGCCATTAATTTGAGAAACAAGTGTTTGAGACAGTACGTCTGGATCACAGCAATGTACTGGAAGAGAATCATGGGCAGTGGGAAAACTGATGAAGAAGAGAACCGAAGCATCAGGGATGTGACGTTGCAGAAACTTGCTGAAATGTAGTGGACTGATAAGATCTGATGAGGTGCTTCATAGAATCAGCGACAAGTGATAAACAGATAACTGAGTAGAAGAAGGGACTTAGCAATGGGAAATGTGATCATACATCAGGGGACAACTTTCACGATACTGTAACGAGCTGTTGAGGGCAAAAGCTTCAGTGGAAGACAAAGATCGAAATATACTAAATAAATACTTATTGGCGTCGGGTACAAGTGAGATGAAAGTGTTGTCATGGGAGAAATGGTGGGATGCATCAAAGCCATCATAAGACAGATGAACCAAACCAGCAGATATTTCCTTCATTCCTCACCACCATGAGTTGTAGGAAGGAAGGAAGGAAGAGAGATTAGGGTTGAACGTCCCGCCGACATCGAAGTCTCTGGAGACGGACCACAAGCGGATTTTCTACATCTACATGTATATACATACTCCGCAATCCACCATACGGTGCGTGGCGGAGGGTACCTCGCACCACAAGTAGCATCTTCTCTCCCTGTTCCACTCCCAAACAGAACGAGGGAAAAATGACTGCCTACATGCCTCTGTACGAGCCCTAATCTCTCTTATCTTATCTTTGTGGTCTTTCTGCGAAATATAAGTTGGCGGCAGTAAAATTGTACTGCAGTCAGCCTCAAATGCTGGTTCTCTAAATTTCCTCAGTAACGATTCATGAGAAGAACGCCTCCTTTCCTCCAGAGACTTCCATCCGAGTTCCTGTAGCATTTCCGTAACACTCGCGTGATGATCAAACCTACCAGTAACAAATCCAGCAGCCCGCCTCTGAATTGATTCTATGACCTCCCTCAGTCCGACCTGATAGGGATCCCAAACCCTCGAGCAGTACTCAAGAGTAGGTCCTATTAATGTTTTATAAGCTGTCTCCTTTTCAGATGAACCACATCTTCCCAAAATTCTACCAATGAACCGAAGACGACTATCCGCTTTCCCCACAACTGCCATTACATGGTTGTTCCACTTCATATCGCTCTGCAATGTTACGCTCAAATATTTAATTGACGTGACTGTGTCAAGCGCTACACTACTAATGGAGTATTCAAACATTACGGGATTCTTTTTCCTATTCATCTGCATTAATTTACATTTATCTATATTTAGAGTTAGCTGCCATTCTTTACATCAGTCACAAATCCTGTCCAAGTCATCTTGTATCCTCATACAGTCACTCAACGACGACACCTTCCCGTACACCACAGCATCATCAGCAAACAGCCGCACATTGCTATCCACCCTATCCGAAAGATCATTTATGTAGATAGAAAACAACAGCGGACCTACCACACTTCCCTGGGGCGCTCCAGATGATACCCTCACCTCCGATGAACACTCACCATCGAGGACAACGTACTGGGTTCTATTACTTCAGAAGTTGCTTTAACCGTCGGCTTCACGAATGCAAGTTCAGTGTGCTAACCACTGCGCCATCTCGCTCGGTGCTATCAGGAATACTCTTGTCTGTTCGCTTTTCCTAGATCTCAACGCAGACTTTAAAGATAAGAATGAAGATTGGGGCTTAACGTCCCTTCGAGGGCTGTGAGACTAGAGACGACACACAAATTCAGGTTTTGGAAGAACCGATCGTATACCTTCCAATGGAGCCATCCCAGCATTTTCCTTTATCTGTTTAGGAAAACCATCGAAAAAGCAAATGTTGATGGCCAGACGAGCTGCGTCACCTCTCTACATTGAGCTATATCTACAGTATTTCAAACGTTTCTGCAATTCTGAATAGCTGCCACGTTCACTAGCCGGATCAGCATTGAGTAGACCACCACGATTATTTCGGTGCCTAAATGCCGCGAATGTCAGCTGGGCCTCTCCTTTTCGCATGGACAGATAACGGAACGTCTATGGCTGTGGGAAGGAGAGAGTAGCACGGCTAACAATGAAATTCCAGTGCGCTGCTACCTTTCAAAAGACTCGCCATCACTCAAGGAGGCTAACACCAAGACAGTGTCACCTTCAAATGACTCTTGTCTACGAATGTGTAAAACACACGGTAGGGCTTCCTTATTTAAGGTCTACCTACAGTGCACACACACTTTTTGTAGCACATACAGGTAGGTACCGCCTGGGAACTGATGGAAGTAACTTAGATCGCTGTAAACACGTTCAAGAATACGCAGAAAAGCTGGAGCCCCAGCGGTGGCAATACTGTTTTCATGTTTACGATACCGGTACATGAAGTACGGACTATATTAGTTAGCAGAACAGTAATTGCAGTAATGTTCTAATAACTAACACCCTCCATAGATAAGTAGCCTTTGTACCTTCTCTTCACTGACGTACGCTGTACTTATACAAACCTGCAACGCAGTCTTAGTGAATGACCGCTGTGCAGTTTTCTTGCGTTTCCATCTGTTTTCTGCCAGCTGCAGCAAGTGGACGAGTTATGGTACCTGTGTATCTGCACTGTATGCTAATACAGGAGAGTCAACGTCAGTTTGGATTACGTTTTTAATAACCTCATGTTCACGTGAATGGTACAGTGGGATACGCTTTAGAATATATTCTGGGGGGAGAAAGTGGATTAACGTATAGTAAACACCGGGTGGTTATAATTAAAGCGCAGTTACGGAGTTCAGGTGTTGGCCGTATTTACCGTATGCCAGTGAAACTTGGTAGATATGGTAATGTGTTAATAAGGAACCGATTTACGCTTAAAAATATTAGTACCAATTGTGGCCACCAGGTGAAAATCTAGCGCTAAGCACTGTTTTTATGGCGGTATGATATCCGCGCTCTCATTTGACAAGTCATAACGTGAGTGGACAATATGGCTGTCGAGAAAAGAGACCGTGCGCTGTTAATGAAACTATTTTACGTGAACGGCAGCAATTACAGAGCTGCATTGAGAGAGTATCGGCGACTGCAAGATCTGAGGAGAACCCTGATGTTATTAAACGTTTTAAATAAGATGATAATGAAATTCGAAAACACGGTAAGTTTACTGTGATACCTGACAAGGAAGGCGTCCTTTTTCCGGCGCAAGCTTTTGACGAGGTTGCTGTTGCTGTAACTGACCATGAGCCGGCCGTTGTGGCCGAGCGGTTCTAGGCGCTTCAGTCTGGAACCGCGTGACCGCTACGGTTGCAGGTTCGAATCCTGCCTCGAAGATGGGTATGTGTGATGTCCTTAGGTTAGTTAGATTTAAGTAGTTCTAAGTCTAGGGGACTGATGACCTCAGATGTTAAGTCCCATAGTGCTTAGAGCCATTTGAACCATTTTGTAACCTGACTCAGATAGTGCGAGTGCTCATGTAATCTGAAGATAATTGTACACCGCATGGTCAACAGTACTGAAAGTTTTGCGGTCTGTATTACGCTGGTACACGTACAAGATCCAGATGGTGCAGCAACTGAAACGTCATGATCTGCAGCAACGCTCTGAGTTTGCTCTTTGGTTTCTGGCACGGATCGAAGTTGCTCTCATGCGGCCGGGTAATATTGTAAGGAGTTATGAGGCACATTTTACACTACATGGTGCAGTGACACACAGAACTGCCGAATTTGGGGTACTTGTGAACCACGAGTAGAACACGAAGAGCCACTGCCATATGTGACTGTTTGGCTTGGATTCACAAGTACCTGTATTCTCGGTATGGCCATCTTTGAAAATGTGCACTCAGATGGCCTATGAGGTGTACCGTGACGTATGCACGTTATCGAGGCTCCTTGTACGGCATGTGATTCTAGCTTTTGAAAACCACCGTGTTCATGCAAGATGGGGTAACATTCCATGTCGCTCGCCCAATGAAAGACTGTTTATGCAATCTCCCTCGAACGTGTTATCTCCAGAGCTGGCCGGAGTGGCCGAGCGGTTCTAGGCGCTAGAGTCTGGAACCGCGCGACCGCGACGGTCGCAGTTTCGAACCCTGCCTCGGGCATGGATGTGTGTGATGTCCTTAGGTTAGTTAGGTTTAAGTAGTTCTAAGTTCTATGGGACTGATGACCTTAGAAGTTTAGTCCCATAGTGCTCGGAGCCATTTGCACCATTTTGTTATCTCCAGAGGTTTTCCAGATGAGTGTCCTGATCTGAATCCATGTCACTTTTGCTCTTTGGTATGTAAAAGAACTAGGGACTTATTCGGTCTCTACCTGACTTGAAGGTCAGTACAGAGAAACACATTGCTCTGATTCCACAGGAACTGCTGCGAGCAACCGTTAGTCACGTCATGTTACGAATGCAGGATATCGTCAACGTCTCTGGTACTCGTGTCGAACAAATTGTGGCAGTTAATAATAAAATCAATATTATGCCTTTCTCTCGTGTTTGACCTTTTCTTCCGTTGGCCCGTTCTTGGTCCATTACATATGGAAACATTTCTGTACGTCTTTCTTGCATTCACAGCGCCACATTTGCATCTCGTGTCCAAAATTAGAAATAATTTTTTCACTGTTAACGCATTATCATATGTACATAGTTTCACTGCCATACGATAATTACAGGCCACACTAGACCTCCATGAGGAGCTACACTTCAATTGTAACCACCCGGTACGGATGATCTATTTGTATATGATGAAATTGAAATTGGTGGCTGCCTTGCACCGAAGTGATACGAAATGTGTCATAGAAACGTGAGCAGCAGATGTTTTTCCAAGCATATCCAAACGTCGATAGTATTGCGAGCGGCGGTGTACGTCAGTTCAGTAACGCGCAGCTCTGAGCGGCGGAAGCTTGCCATTTGTTGCACTCGCGCCCTCTGCTGAGGGGAGGCTCCTCCCTGAATCACTGTGCGCCGCGCCGCCTGGTGGATGAATCATGCGCGGCCCTCCCCCGGCGGCAGATAAAGAACGGCTGGCCCTGTTAACTGCTGGTAATTGTCTGCAGCCGACAGCGTCCGAGGGGGAGCAAGCGCCCTGACCTACAGCCCGCCTCACACATCGCAGGTAGCGCCTTTAGCGTTGCCAGGTCCGAAGCCAGAAAATCCGGACTCGACATTATACAATGAGGTGCCCCAAGTCAGGCGATAGCGAAAAGGGCATATTCAGATGACGCGTACAAAAGCTGTGCATTCGTGGAGCTGTCATTTGCGACTCACATGAAAATATTTCGGATGTAATTATGACCGCACGGCGGAAATTAACAGAAATGCGGAATGGTAGTTGGAGCTAGATGCATGGGACATACCATTTCGGAGATCGTCAGGGAATTCAGTATTCCAAGATCCACAGTGTCAACAGTGTGCCGAGAACATCAAATGTCAGGCATTATTTGTCACCACCGACAACACACTGATTGACGTCCTTCATTTAACGACCGAGAACAGTGCCGTTTGCGTAGAGTTGTCTGTGCTAATAGACAAGCGACACTGCGTGAATTTACCGCGGAAATCAAAGTGGGACGCACGACGGACGTATCCGTTAGGACAGTGCTGCCAATTTGGAAGACAACCGACGCGAATGCCTTTGCTAACTTTGCTAATACCCGACATCGCCCGCAGCGCTTATCCTGCTGATTTCATTTATACTTCATTTCATTCAAACTAGGATGCGTAAAAGTCCAAAGAATATTTTGCTAGTATCGACGTTACTAGAAGCATGTAGGCCCTACCTCTCCTTATCACAAAGATCAGTGGAGAAAGGTCACTTTCGAAAACGTAATTTGTTGGAAACAGGCTTCAAATCTCCATGTTAGACCCACCGTTATGGCGTCGATACAAGTAGCTTCATTATCAAGAAGCTTAGGCACAAACTGATTACTCAATAAAAAATTTTCAGTCTATTGTTTTGAAACCCATCAGCCTGGTGTTGGACAGATAAGTTTCATATTTCATTTGTATTGCACAGATTTATGGAAATCTGTTTGAATCGACTTACAGAAATCTCTTTGTTAGGTCAAAATGATAATAATTGCGAGGACAGAATCCCTGACATCCGTCTCTTTTTTTCTTCGTTTCTACCTACCTATTTGCGTGTTTCTTTATTTAATGAGTTGCACGGCTCCGCAGAAGACACGGATCAGCTACAGAACATGTGTGTGTACTGAAATGTGGACCTAGGAACGACAGACAGGCTTCGTCCCGCCCTAGCCCCAGTGGTTCACAACCCCAGAAAAGGCCACAGCAATCCACCCACACCACACCGCCGCCTCACACCGAACCCAGTGGAACCCCCCCCCCCCCCCCCCCACTCCTCGATAACGTCTCATACCAGGCGAGAGTAGCCGCAAATGTTTGAGTGTTTGAGTAATTGTGGTGTACGCGTACATGGAGACAGTGTTTGCGCAGGAATCGTCGACGTAGTTACAGAACATGTGGTCTGGAAAGCCGCTGGCTGTTGGTGGACGGCGGGCGTTTCCCTAGGGATGAAGCGATATCTAAAGGGAAATCCACACGAGGAGCGGGCAGTGGCCGGTCACTTAGGGCAGGTAAACCCTTCCGGCCACGCCGCTTCGCCACGGTGGCACCGGGCAGTTGCATACGGCTCCAGCTCCTTAGAACTGCGAATGTTATGCGAGTCCCTGTAAAAGAGACCTTTTATTGGTACAGTCATGCCAACAGGCCTTCCAAGAAAGCTGGGGGCAAAAGCAACGATCTTGCCGTTTTCACGTGGGAAAGCTGTACTGCTTAGGCTTTTCTCCTCTTTTATGTGTGTGTGTGTGTGTGTGTAAAAAGGGGTTGGAGGGGGGGGGGGGGATGGCGTCATCCAGGAACAAAATCACGCGAAAAACAAATGTATTTCTCGTGATGCCAAAAGTCACATCTCACTGCTCACTGGATGGCTTAGAAAACGTCTGGCTCCATTTCTAAAATTATATTGGACAATCTTCCGGCGAGCCTTCCCATTGGTGGAGTAGAGTTCGCGCGGACGATAGCGGAAGAATCTGTAGCAGAGAGGAACGTAATATTTTAGAGAGATTCTTACGGGGAATGTGCAGAATGATATCCAACCAGAAGACGTGGACGAGAGGCGTGGATTTGTAGTCGGCAATTAGCTCGTCATTCCATGACTGATGACTTATTGCTGCCAGCAGGTCACAGAAACGCAGTGCTTGTTGCTCTGAAGCCTAGTTTCTGGTGGGAATAGCCGGTAGCGTTGGCTATCACTGGAGAAGAACGATTAGTTGTTTTAGATTCGTATTTTTTAACATTGATTACACAACACGACTTGATGTTTCGTCTTCTAGCAGAGGGCTCATCCATAAGAGAGTGGGTTCATGTATCCGCATGTGGAACCGATACTTTGTTTTCGCAATTGGAAGAGGGGAATGGTAGCTGTTCCGTAAGTACCCTTCACCATGCCCCAAAAGTCGACATGCGGTATATAGATGCAGATAGAGGTGTAGATGTCGATACATATGTAGATGTGTACGTACATTTACATAGATATGCATCGACATCTACATATGTATTTAGATATAGGCTACATTATCTGACCAAAAGTATCCTGGTATACATTAGTGGACATTAATATGGTGTTTATCCATCCTTCGCCTTTATGGTGGCTTGAATTCTGCTGGGGAAACGTTCAGTGAAGTATGTGAATGTCTGTGGAGGAGCCCATTATTCCTCAAGACCCGAAACCAAAGGGAATAGCTACACTGGACGCTGGGGTCTGGAGTGAATTCGACGTTATAATGTATTTCAGAGGTGTTGCATTGTCTTCTGGTCGGTACTCTAGGCGTGCTAGTCCTTTCGGGAGTGTTACTCTCCACAAATTTTTGCCTCACAGCTGGTACTTTACAACAGGATGCCTTGTTATGCTTGTACAAACAAGCGTCTCCGAACTTTTCCTTTGCTATAATGAGCGCACAGTGCTGTAAAATGAGTTAATAGCTTTCCGCATTAAGCGTTTTCTTAACGGCAATAAGAGGACCATAGACTAACCACGAAAAACAGCCCCATACCGCAACACTAACTCCTCTGTACTCTATTCCTGGCACTAGACGTATGACAGGTGACGTCCTACAAGCTTTCGCCAAACTCAATCGCCTCCGTCGCTATTTCTACAGGGTATAGCGTGATCCATCACTCCAAATCACACTTGTTCATCCACTCTCCATTCGCGTCGTCCTTTACACCTGCACTGACTACAGAAATATGTGGCTTATGAGCTACACGACATTGCAGGCCATACTTCTAAATGAATACGCACAGTCATTGTGATAGCTGGGTAGCTGGTAGCACTTTGGAACTCACGAGTGATTCCTTCCGCTCATTTCATACGCCACGTTCGACCATCCCTGTTCATCAGTATGCAAGGTCTACATGGTGTTGGTCGATCTGTGGCTGTTCCTTCGCGTTTCCACTTCACAGTCACACCGCCAAAAGTCGAACTGCGTAGCTTCAGCGCATGGTTGAAATGTTTAGGGTTGAAACGTCGTTGATGGATTTGTTACTCACGTGACATCCAGTTACTAGTCCACGTTCGAAGTCTTTCATTCTCCTGACCGACCAACTACGCTGTTATGTGACATCTAATGGTCATTTCCGCATTACAAAGATGTGTCCATATACACTACTGGCCATTAAAATTGCTACGCCACGAAGATCACGTGCTACAGACGTGAAATTTAACCGACAGGAAGAAGATACTGTGATATGTAAATGATTAGCTTTTCAGAGCATTCACACAAGGTTGGCGCCGGTGGCGACACCTACAATGTGCTGACATGAGGAACGTTTCCAACCGATTTCTCATACACAAACAGCAGTTGACCGGCGTTGCCTGGTGAAACGTTGTTGTGATGCCTCGAGTAAGGAGGAGAAATGCGTACCACCACGTTTCCGACTTTGATAAAGGTAGGATTGTAGCCTATCGCGATTGCGGTTTATCGTATCACGACATTGCTGCTCGCGTTGGTCGAGATCCAATTACTGTTGGCAGAATATGGAATCGGTGGGTTCAGGAGGGTTATGCGGAACACCGTGCTGGATCACAACGGCCTCGTATCACTAGCAGTCGAGATGACAGGCATCCCCATGGCTGTAACGGATCGTGCAGCCACGTCTCGATCCCTGAGTCAACCGATGGGGACGTTTGCAAGACAACAACCATCTGCACGAACAGTTCAACGACGTTTGCAGCAGCATGGACTATCAGGTCGGAGACCATGGCTGCGGTTACCCTTGACGCTGCATCACAAACAGGAGCGCCTGCAATGGTGTACTCAACGACAAACCTGGGTGCACGAATGGCAAAACGTCATTTTTTCGGATGAATCCAGATTCTGTTTACAGCATCATGATGGTCGCATCCGTGTTTGGCGACATCTCGGTGAACGAACATTGGAAGCGTGTATTCGTCATCGCCATATCGCCATACTGGCGTATCACCCGGCGTGATGGTATGGGGGGGGGGGGGGGTTCCAATGGTTTCACGTCTCGGTCACCTCTTGCTCGCACTGACGGCACTTTGAACAGTGGACGTTACATTTCAGATGTGTTACGACCCGTGGCTCTACCCTTCATTCGATCCCTGAGAAACCGTACATTTCAGCAGGATAATGCACCACCGCATTTTGCAGGTCCTGTACGGGCCTTTCTGGATACATAAAATGTTCGACTGCTGCTCTGGTCAGCACATTCTCCAGATCTCTCACCAATTGGAAACGTCTGGTCAATGGCGGCCGAGCAACTGGCTCGTCACAATACGCCAGTCACTACTCTTGATGAACTGTGGTATCGTGTGGAAGCTGCATGGGCAGCTCTACCTGTACACACCATCCAAGCTCTGTTTGACTCAATGTCCAGGCGTACCGAGGCCGTTATTACGGCCAGAAGTGGTTGTTCTGGGTACTGATTTCTCAGGATCTATGCACCCAAATTGCTTGAAAATGTCATCACATGTCAGTTCTAGTATAATATATTTGTCCAATGAATACCCGTTTATCATCTGCATTTCTTCTTGGTGTAGTATTTTAATGGCCAGTAGTGTACTTTTGACCAAACAGCGTAGCTGTAGAAATAGATGTAGATGAACACTTAGATACGGCTACAGTGTCACATTGTGATAGTAACGACTGATAGAGGATTGTGCTGGGTACATGTTCACCCAGTATATCCATCCAGTGGCGCCACTGTAACAGAAAAACGTGAGCTATGACCTGCAGATGGTATAATCCCCCCACGCTCACGATAAATCAGTGAACTTCAAGCCATCTTTGCGTTATCGCCTGATTTCAATATCTGTATGGATTATCAAGAATTAGATTCCAATGTATTGATTGGCGACTCCATGGGGTGTCCTGCGCACCACGACCAGATAATGGTATACTTAGAAAGAGAGAAGCATTGGTCGTATTTTTTTGTTTTATTAACCGCAAAATCGATTTTCGGTCACTTAGTGACCATCCTCAGTGCTGTAATATACAATTTAAATTGGTAGGCACTGGTGTCAACAAGCTTAGAGCGATCACATAAGTGTGGTTCGGTAAATATCTTCTTATGAACTGCACTTTTGTGTACAGCAGATATATTATCAAGACATCTGTACTTTCAGTCACTGCACTGATCGAGTTTATGTGATCGCTCTAAGCTTGTTGACACCAGTGCTTACCAATTTAAAGCCGGCCGTTGCAGCCGAGCGGTTCTAGGCCCTTCAGTCTGGATCCGCGCGACCGCTACGGCCGCAGGTTCGAATCCTGCCTCGGGCATGGATGTGTGTGATGTCCTTAGGTTAGTTAGGTTTAAGTAGTTCTAAGTTCTAGGGGACTGATGACCTTAGCTGTTATGTCCCGTAGTGCTCAGAGCCATTTGAACCATTTGAACCAATTTAAATTGTATACTACAGCACTGAGGATGGTCACTAAGTGACCGAAAATCGATTTTGCGGTTAATAAAACAAAAAAATACGACCAATGCTGTCTCTCCTTCTAAGATTCCAATGTAGTAGCCAAACATTTTGTCTCTCGCATTCGGTGTGAGGTGTTAGCTTTACCTTTTCCTATCGATTCTAGCTCAAGCATGTGGGTTGGAACAGCTATTTGTCGTGTAACAAGCGCTCTAGTGACAGTCAAGCGTTCGTATCAGTCGTGTCTGCTGTCTACTGGGACACAAGGGACGTCATGGGCGTAAATAATTCCCACCTTTTTCCCAAAAGTCTTCTGTTAGGATTGGACTTGCTTTCTAGAATAGTCTCTCTCGTTGTTAAGTGTGGTTCGGTAAATATCTTCTTATGAACTGCACTTTTGTGTACAGCAGATATATTAATTTAGATCAGAAGAAGGGTTCGTATCATAATGTTTCTGACAGGATTGCTGCAGTTTGCTCTAGACACTACAGAAATCTGTCCATATTTATACTTGAAATGATTTCGCGACTGACTCCTTTACTTGTGAGATTTACATATTGGAAGAAGGAAGGAATGCTAGAGATTAACGACTTGAGACGTTGATATCAAAATATAGCACTAGCTTTCTTGGACGCAACAACCGTGAACTTGTTGAAGGACCATTAGGATTTAACCGTTGAATTAGCGATAAAATTATGAAAATATGATGAATTTAAACGACGCTCTTCCGGAATATGATTCAGGTATATTACGCTCTGCACGAGAGGCATCATTTTGTTTTGTTTCCACTACCTGCTCTCATATGTGTTTCATATGTTCTAGTATTTCTTTGCTCACACCATATTTTCTTCTCCATCTTTCCTTGCAGTGACAAGTTCATAATTCCGAGATGCTGTAGGTAATGCCCCATTAGCCTCGATCTTGTTTGAAAAGAGTGTTACATAGATTTCTTTTCTTTCTGAAACAGAAAAACAAATCACACAGACAGAAGCCTGCATTGGATGATTTTCGTTTTAGCAATATTGCGCTGTATAACTGTGACATATAGTGCCCAGATACCTAAGAGTGGTCTATAGAAAACTCAATAACATTCGAGCATTTTTTTACTGAGATATAAGTCGTTCCCCAAAACAGACATATTCCATATTTTTCTTAAAATTGTGGTCTGCAGTCTGTACGGAATTATTAACCGACGTATTTTTTCCTTAATCAGACTGTAATTATTAGTCTACACGATCAATTGATTTCATCCTCTTTTCTAAAAAAAAAAATGGTTCAAATGGCTCTGAGCACTATGGGACTTAACATCTATGGTCATCAGTCTCCTAGAACTTAGAACTACTTAAACATAACTAACCTAAGAACATCACACAACACCCAGTCACCTCTTTGCTCATTATCAAGACATCTGTACTTTCAGTCACTGCACTGAACAAGTTGAGGGTAGTATCTTCTTTGATGTATCAGATGCGTTTGACTGTTTAGACCACGCTGTATTTTCTTAAGTTATGAGATACGGAACTGAAGATTGGTTCACATCATACGTATAAAACGGGAAACAGAAGTTTGTCCACAAGTGAAAATTTCGAGGAATAGATTTGAAATCAGACACAGGGGGGTGCCAGCAGCGTCCGTTCTCGATCCTTTACTTTTCATAAAACAAGTCAATGATTTGCTGCTAATCGTGGCCGGCTCTCTATTCGCAGATGATAGAGACATCACTGCGATAACCATGCACCGTGTGTAAATAACTGAGAAAATACGGTAGTGCATAAAATTAACTCGTGGCCAAACCGAGGAAAAGACAGAATGACACTTAATCAAACGCTGCTAACTTTCCTACAAGAATAAATCTCACTGTATCTGACACTATTGGAACGCTATCCCATGGTATTAGATTTTGGGGAAACTATGTAGCCGGCCGGACTGGCCGAGCAGTTCTAGGCGCTACAGTCTGGAACCGCGTACCGCTACGGTCGCAGGTTCGAATACTGCCTGGGGCATGGGTGTGTGTGATGTCCTTAGGTTAGTTAGGTTTAAGTAGTTCTAAGTTCTAGGGGACTGATGACCTCAGAAGTTAAGTCCCATAGTGCTCAGAGCCATTTGAACCATTTTTTGAAACTATGTACATTTGCAAAGCATTTTCGTAGCAGAGATAAGGTCAGCCAGAACGGTCTGCGATATCAGTTCGTTAATTCCGTGCAAAGATTTGTTAAAGTGCCTCAGAATTTCAACTCTGGCTTCTTTGTATAAACATCCCATCCAAGAACGTATGATTAATAACATGGTCTCATTCAAAAGGCACTGCTACACTCATTCAGCGAACACTAGACGGAAAAACAATGCGAACTTCGATAACTCTTCGTTCATCCCGTTGCAGAGACACGTGTGCAGTGTTCAGCAGGTTTCAGTTTATCTAGTATTAGGACTGAGAAATTTTGTGTTACGAACCCTAGATTCCTTTTATTCTATAGAGGAGCTCCTCGTAATAGGCTAATACTTGCAGAGCATTACTTATTGTATGTACTATTGCAAGTTAATTTTTAAATTTCTCATCAGCCCTCTGTGGATTGTATGGTAAGGCACTACGTGACCAAGTTGCTTTGGGCCACAAGGTCTTCTCAGGACACTTGTGGAAGAGACGCTTATTATTTAGTTTCCAGGTATATCGCATGCGAACACAAAACTTGATCCATATTTCTGCAATATCGCTGTTAGCCATGAAGGTACGAACGAATGCCACTGCAGTTTCGCTCGACCAGGAAGTGGTCGGTTCGAGTTCTGTACTGGTATTGAGAGAAAATCGTATCTTCTAAATGTGACAGAAAGGGAAGGTTTGAGGGTGACGAAATAATGAGCCATCAGTAGTTTGTCCAATATATGATAAACACAGAAATCATTTGAAACTAAAATCGTTGAATTCGTAGAGTACAATTCAGCCAACATCGTCACATGACATATATTTGATCTACACACGCACGCGTCTAACTGGTGACCGCTTATGAAAATTTGAGTGACTGGTTTTCAGATAGAAAGTACTAATAGTTCAAGGCCTACCCGTTCAGCCTTAATGCAAACTTTGTTACTAATGATCAATTCCACTGCGTAAGGATATAACGAAGAAGTGACTGGATGGTACTCATTTCGTTTTTAAGAGGTGGGAAGCATTTTCTTTCGCAGATAGAAGGCTGACGTTACCGAATGTTTTGTGAAATCATTATAAACACTGCACTGCTGGTCGACACTTGTCCCACATAATTCAGCTACTAAGACTTATGAAACCCCACTTCCTTTAGATCTTAGTATACTACGGAACATCAATGAGAATATCATGTATAGAACAATACCGTACTCCTTAATTCACCCTGCCTAGAGTCAGACTGGAGTTAAAGAATCTTCAGATTTAACGTAGCACGTCCATATTTATAGAGAAAACAGTATAATGCAATAGATATTGAGCAATCAGTGCAAAAAAAAAGTACTTGCCTTTTTTGTGATACTCCACCGATTCTTGTGGCATAAGTAAAAAAATTTTTCGAAAGAATTTACTCTTAATAAACAGATTTTCACTTAGCTTGAATAAAGTTTGAAAGTGCATGAGAAGTATCACTGCAATTAGCATTAATATCCACGTAAAGTGATACCTTCTTCTTCTTCTGTCGTTCAGTATCGTTTAGGGAAACGAGTTCTTCGATGTGATTGTTCTGATACTGATCTTTCTATGAATATTAGGAGCTATAGTTTGGCGCTGCATGGTCCCAAAAAACTGTGTGGAGACATATGTTGAAACTGCTTTTTCTTCTAAGCATATACTGTCTTTCTCTAAAGACTGCATAAAAACATGGATTTTATTCTTGGGAGCCGGCATAGAATGAAAGACATTTAAACCCAGTTCAACGGCAAAATGATCTGTTTGTCGAATTGTACTTCCGCGACAAAAGTCGCAAAGAGCGAAAATGTTTTGTTTCTTGCTGTCTTTGTTATCTCAGCTTAAGAGTTCCCTACTGTTGACGGCAGAAAATTTTCTAAGGGTAAAGAAGTGACTGTGTTGAATGAACGGTACATCTCACAATTTGTTGAATTATTTTAATTAACGTTAATTACTAAGCCTTTCAAGAGAATTTCATTCACCTTCAGGTTTTTACAAACAAGAAATACAGACTGACCACTGTATGTTATCTTAAAAATTATGAAAAAACTACTCGAAATTGTTATACGACAATGAACTGACGCAATGTATCTCCGTCAAAAGAAGACGAATATACCTCTTGCTTTCCTGTGATGCTAGATTGTTAATAGTTCTAGTTTATTTGATTAGAGTTGCTCATTTGCACACACCAAAATCGGCATTGCAACACTATTTTGCTCAAAAATTACATGCGTCTACTCTACTCACCCTGCACATCATACACACTGCTGGATTCATTTGAATGTGTGATTTTTTTTCTTTTATTGCGTAGTTTGGCCGACTGCTTGCCACAGTGGTAACACCAGTTCCCGTCAGATCACTGAAGTTAAGCGCTGTCGGGCTGGGCTAACATTTGGATGGGTGAGCATCCGGTCCGCCGAGCGTTGCTCGCAAGCGGGGTGCACTCAGCCCATGTGAGGCAACCTGAGGAGCTACTTGATTGAGAAGTAGCGACTTCCGTCTAGTAAACTGACATACGAGCGGGAGAGCGGTGTGCTGACAACATGCCGTCCATATCCGCATCCAGTTCAGCCTATGGGCTGAGGATGACACGGCGCCCGGTCGGTACCGTTGGGCCTTCATGGTCTATTCGGGAGGAGTTTAGTTTTTATTGCATAGTTTGAATTGTTTCATTATTACTCTACAAAGGTGATCGCTTTGTATTAAGATCCTTTGCACTTTTGTCGAAGGGTAAGCTGAATTTCTTAACAATTTCAATTACGGCCATCAAATTTTTTGAACTGAACGAACCATCTGTATCAATCATTAACGACGTGCAATGATTTTCTAAAGGCCCTGAACCGTTAAAGGCGCCTCTCGTAACTTTTTCCGAAATAAAAGGAAATATTCCGTTGTCTCTACTCCTCAGCATTAGCATCGGGTAGCTGCAGACACTCACTGGCGACATAGGTAATACTCGAATCCGTTGTGACATACGATCAATGAAGAGGAGTTACAGTTGCTCTATTGATATGGGAAATTAAGCTATGGTACTTTCTGGAAACTTGCTGTTAATACATTTATGATAACGTAATGTTAACACACAACAGTTTTAAGCCGACGCCTTCGCAGTGGCTGTTGTTACCATCTATTCCGAAAGAACGCACGCTATTAACGTATCCGAAACGTTATTTGTAAAATGTTGTAAGTATTCAGTTTAGTATGCAAATACTGCTATCTACAAAACTTGACATCAACTCGTTTGCTGTTCTGTGTATAATGAATTTATAATAAGCTAATATTTTTTCTGCGAGCATTTACATTTTATCCAGATTAATGCAATACATAATACGTGTACAGAAAACAGCACTCGAAATTCTGATGACAATCCTTGTTATCATGCAGAAGATATTTATACTGTTCGGTCTGATACACATCTATACAATAAATGGAACACATAAAGACTTCCTCCATACGAAAGACTTTCACTTTCCTAGGTGTTACTGTTGTTCTTCCACTGTCACCTGCTGAAGAATTTATTCATTCACAGATATTGAAGTGAAAGAATGATCTAGGACAGAAAACAGGCGTTTAAAACTTTTGTAGAAGCATGACTTACTTTTACGAAGTTCATTTCACCAGCGTTCAGAGCCTATAGATTACAGTGGCTCGAAACATACACTTTGCACTTTCTTACTGCATTCCTATTCATAGGTTATACGTCAGAAGAACATTCATTTGAATATTTTGTGTGTACTTTATTTTGTCCTCCTAAAGCGACCAAAGGCGTTATTCTCTCCAACGGTGGGTGGTCCCTTTATGAAAAATGCCTCATAATTTGTTAGTACATTGTTTGCTTTCTTTATTTTAGTGTTATAAAAGATGAGAAATTATTTCAACCTTTGAACTTGTCTCCTTACCAGTATCATTAAAATGTAGCTACTATATGGCCTGATAATAGATCTTGACTCCAAAATATCCATAATCATTTACATGTGCCAAAAAAAGGAGCCTTTACGTTTCATTGGGTCATAACTTCAGTTTTCATATTATTGTGTCACAAGGTATTATGATGAGAATTATGGCAGTGCACTGGATATTTCTTAATGCCGCATTTCTGAAATGTGTAAGGAGATGACAATAAAATTGGTTTTCAATGTCAAGAAGTAAGTAATTTATACTTTTTGCTCTCGGAAGCTTTAAGTGAATCGAAGGATTATTCTTAATGGAGGGTGCACGCTCTGATGCAAGTAGAACCAATTCCATACTTCACTATGACTTGTTAGCGACCAAACTGTAGAACACGTTGTTCAGTTCTCATGCTGAGATTGCAACATAGCGTACACATTAATGACAACATCAGGAGAGGCCTCCGAAAATAGTAAAACCTCTGTGATAAAATCGAGAGGCGCCTTACAAACAGCAATAGCGAGACAATGTGTAGACTCTGTAAAGAAACGGCAGTGTCAACATTACTTTATGGACATGAATGTTGAACGTTAATAACATGTCGGAAGAAAAGAGTTGATACTCGATAGAAAGAGATATTACGCAGGAAATAAACACATCGAAAACGAGCATCAGTAAAATACAGGACCAACTGGAATTCGTACCAGGAATGCGGAGCCAGAATATCGAAGACACAGCTGAAAAAAAAATACGAAAAAAGCGAACTTAGATGAGTGATGAAAGAAGTCTACACAAAGAATTTTGTGATCGAAACAGACAAGTAACAGTCTGAACTTTTATCTGGTTATCGCTGCTACAGTTGCTTGTGCTAGTGATAATGATGACGTCTCTTGAATTTGGATGCAGACCTTCTTTATTAGGTGGCTTCGTAATTAATTATGTTCACTTGGTGACTGTTTGTATTGTTATGAAATCCTAAATACATTGCAGTAGTCACCATAAGAGTACTAAGTGCTACAAACGTCAAAGGCGACTGAGTCATTGTCTTCAAAACTTTTGCGCCGCTCGAATGGTATGAGACAAGATTAATGTTGAAGGTCCCGTTGACGACAGGGCGTTACAGACGGAGAATATGCTAAGGTTGAGCAAGGGTGGGGAAATAAATTGGCCCATTTCAAAGAAACAGTCCCGGCATTTGTCTCAAGCGATTTGGGGAAAGCATGAAATCCTAAATATGGATGTCCGGTCGGAGGTTTGAACGGTCCTCCTCAGGAATGCAAGCCCAGCAGAATGCCACCCGAAGGCATGCCTCTCTCAATACCATAACCGTAATTTCTTAGAATTAATATTTTCTGGGAAAGTGACACACTCTAAAAAAAAGTGTGTACCTTACACATAACCTTCGATTAATATCTTGTTAGTTACCTTTGATCTGTAGTGCCTATACATGTAAACAACTGTGATTTTACTTATGTACTACATGTTCACTTCGGCTTATGTGGCTAACGTGCATTTTTGTGTGCCTATGTGCCACGTGGACATCGTTTTCATGCTTAGCAATGCAGTAATGGTGGCACAAGCGCAATTCATTTTACCACATGTTTATTAGGTCGATTTCATGTCTGTTTGTCTGTTCGGTACACATTTCGTAACTGACTTTAAACGAACTTCACGATGAGTTGTAGGCTTGAGGCTTTCAGTACAGCTCAGAACTGAATGATAATGCAAAATAAACTCGCTTTCGTGCCTGGTGTTTGCCGCAGCGTACTTTGTTCTTCTGTTTGTGTCTGTGTTCGGTACAAATTTAGCAATTCATTTTAATCCAACTTCCCGATGAGCTACAAACTTGAAACTTTCAATGAAGCTCAATATTCGGTGACACTGCAGTAGTAACCCACACTCTTGTCTGATGTGTGGCGGAGGGTACCTTGTGTACCACTTTTGTTTCCCCCTATCCCTGTTCCAGTCGCGAATGTTTTGCAGTAAGAATAATTGCTGGTAAGCAGTCGCGTAATCTAGATTCTCTCTAATTTTTACCTTGACAGTCTTTCCGATATCGTAGGAGGAAGCAATATATTGGTTGATTCAGATGAAGAGAACTGACATAAACCTGAATTCACCTTGTTCTAATCGCATCAAAATGTTTGACACCGATAAAACAGGTCACAGAGACTAGACTAAAAAGGGGAAAATAATTATTTAAAAAAATAATTTCTTCTGTCCGATACAAATTCCTAACCCCATACAGATAGTCCTGAAAATATCGTCCTTGTAAATTTTTGAGAGCTATGGCTGTAATGGTAAAATTTAAAACGAAAAATTTGGGGCGCATTCAGTTGATGAAAGGAGTGTAGAGAATAGCTCTTGCTGAGAAAAATCACATGGCAGCTCGTATCATTTACAGCGCAATAAAACTGTTGATGGCTTTGCGAACTATTCAGCATCAATTATCTATTGCATGCGCCCTACATTTTTCCTTTCAAATTTTACGAGTGTTGTTATAGCTATTCAAAATTTACAAGCACAAATTTTCAGGACTATCTGTGTGAGGTTAGGTAACCATATGGAGCTGGGTGAAATTCTTTTATACTGTTTAGTCCGCTTTAAAAACGAGTTATATCAAAAAGCTTTTGATTTAAATAATTATTCTTTGCTCTGTTTTGTATTATTTGCTGGCCGCTTTTATCAACTTAACTTGTCCAAGAAATATTAACAGAAATAGTCCATTACTGACTATGAGACATGAGATGAGTCAAAAGGGCTTTTTCCACGAAATCGTGAAGCTTTTCCATTACGTGGAGACATCATATTTAATGATTTCTTGTAGTAGAAAGTTATGGCAGGAAGCTTCCTCATTAATGCGGTGTTGTTTCATTCCAAAATTTAGTTAAATTGAAATCTGTGTGTACAAAAGACGGCACCTGGACAATCTTTTCTTATAATTTAGCACTTCTTTTCGTTCTATAACAAATGGTTTCTTCGAAAGATTCATATACTGAGATAGTATTTTTGCTATAGAATTCGAGTACAGTTACGTATGTAAATGTCTCACGTAACTTTTGCTACATCGTTTTGTATTGTTGAAATAATTATTTCAAATTTTATCTCCGACTTGTTCAGGACATGACTTCGAACCACTGCAACTATGAAGTGTATTAAGTGAAGCAACAGTATTAGTAATGAACTGTGGGAGCTAAAAAAGCAATCATATGATAATAAATCATCTGGATGCGCATAGGGGTTGGTCCTAACACCTTTTTGCCCATTTACTACCCTCCAACACGGTATTTTCCTATTCTCCATCATGATAAAGTAATTTAAAATACTGAACAGCAAAGCAATAATTTCAAATACGCTACTTTTCATTTATAAGTTATTATATTTTTAGTACGCACATGGAAACTAGTAGAATAAAACACACTAAAAAAAGATGATTTTCTTTTATATGTCCATCGAGAGGCATTCCCGTGAAACGCACATTTCTAAACAAACTGTGTGATGTTTAGCGTGTTTAGGGTGAATGAAGCATTATTTTGGTACAAGATAATGTTACAGTACACTGGCCACCTAATACTGATACTCTCTCCTGGCTAATTTCCGCACTCTGTTCTGAGAAATATTTGCAAAGGATAGAATTCACCTCGTGTGATATGCCAGCCGGAATCGAGTACACTAAATCGAAGTAGATCACAGGTATCACTAATAAAAGTAGTATGTGTGCAGGCCTTTGGAGAATATCAACATCATACAGGGAACTTCTGAAAGAATGTTAATAATGTTTCTTTTTAAATAATTCAAAGCGGATAGTCACTGGAAAAGAGGCAATTAAGAAACCCAAAAAAATATTTTTGAACTTGTTTAGCAGTTCCACGTATTTCGTAATTTTAAAGACGGTAAAATGAAGGCCAGCTGTTGATTAATTTAGACACACGTCCATAACTCCTACACGCAAAATGCGGGCATTACGAAGAAAAACAAAGATGTGTCATACTTTCTTTTTCTCATCGCTAGAGAGCTGTTTTCGAGTGTGCTGTCACCGTCAGACGAAACTCGCAACGCTAAGTCGATGTTATTCGTAGACCTGTAAAACACTGAACTTTAGTATTTCTAGCCCACAAAAGAAGTTAAATACATCACAATATAGAAAAAGAAAAGAAAGTCGAAAAAACATGGTCAGTTGTGGATCTGTCAAAACCACAATGTCCGGAAACATCTACTTTGTAATGTTAGCGGTATTGAAAGTATAGTTCTGTATTCAATGCCTATCTTCCATGAGTATCAAACGAATAACAAATGTATATTTATATTATTTGTGTGATTTACTCTTTTGGCATACACTTTCTCTACGCATAATCTTATGGAACTTTCAAATTCGGTCTGCAGTGATAGATAATAAACTGTATTACCACAGAGAACACACGAAAAACAACATTAAGTTCATTCCAACAAAAAATTTTTGTTCATAATCATAAACATTCGTGCTTCTTTTTTCCATAAGAGCCATTAACAATAGAAAATAATATTGATTGCCACGATTTATTCATTTATTTAAGCAATTATTCCTTATTTGAAAACAACAAACAATTTTCCATATACTGAGCGGTAATTGTTACTACCTCAAGGTGCCACTCATTACAGCAAAAAAGTTCGAATGATGGTTTCATTGCGATCTATACTAATAAAATGTGTAATCACAACGGCCACTTGCAGCAAGTTTATGTAAAATGACTGAATGTGACTGTGAGTCAACCAACAATTATGTTCGCTAACAAATTGAGTACATCAGTCAGATTTTTCAGTGATAGATAGAAGAAGTAGTTAAGGCTATTACATCATTATTTGTTGCCAAGAAAAGTGTAATTAGTTTTTGTATGAATGTTGCGGCTATGTCGAGTGAAGAATTTGGCAATATTTAATATAAAATTGTTTTCCATAGAGGTCTGAGCAGTTAAAGCCCTAATAGTGTGTACCTGTATATTTGTATCTGTATTCCGTAAGCCACTCCAAAGTGTGTTGACGAGGACACAGGACGTACCGTCACCCTTTCCTCCCCTTTTACTTTTCCATAGAAAGGACACACATCAGTAACCCATTATAATTTCTACGTCACGGACGTTTAGCGAGATAGACGAGTATTCAGTACAGAGTGATACACTGCTTGACTCGTCTTGTAATGTGTGCCCTCTGGATTTCAACAGTGACAGCGCTAGTAACTTCTTCACTGAAGGCCCTAAATCCTCATTCCCAATAGCTGTTTTAACAGAAAACGTCTCTTTTGTGCACCTCTCCCCACTTACAGCCATTCGAGAAGCCGTCGAGTGTACCAAACTAATACATCATGAAATGCATTGTTGTTCTTTAGTTTCTCTCTAGAAATCATACCATAAAATATACAAAAAGCAAAATACTACAATATCTTATGTCTGGACAGTGTTGCAGCTGCCTTTTTCAGAGCATAGACTCCAGGCCTAGACTAAACCCTAGAACACTAAAACATCCGATGTTTAGGCGGTGTCACAGCGTACGAAACGTCGGCTACATTATTGTGTTAGGTGCAGACGACACAGCAGTACTGCCCTCTTCTTCTTCTTCTTTTTATTTTTTTATTTTTTAATGCGTCATTCATAATACAAGTCCACTCCACAGTGTGTTAAGGGGGACACAATGCGTACAGCTATCCCTTTCTCTCGTTTTGCTTTCCCAAGGAAAGGACGCATATCAGTATTCAATTATAATTTCAACGTCACAAATGAATAATATTATACCTAAGGCCACACCTAAACGGTTTCAGGATTCATGGGTGAGTTAAATTTCCGTAAGTTTCTTAGTCTCGTATCTATAATTACTTTTATGTGGTCATCCTTTAACTTACTGTTCAAATGTTTAAATGTGTATGAAATCTTATGGGACTTAACTGCTAAGGTCATCAGTCCCTAAGCTTACACACTACTTAACCTAAATCATCCTAAGAACAAACACAGACACACCCATGCCCGGGGGAGGACTCGAACCTCCGTCGGGATCAGCCGCACAGTCCATGACTGCAGCGCCCGAGACAGCTCGGCTAATCCAGCGCGGCTTTAACTTACTCCAGACCATACTGCTAGATGTGTAACCATTTTCAACGTTCGTGACTGTTTCTCATTACTGTTTACTTCGCTACTGTCTTCGAACTTACTGCTGTGCAAAATCCATTTGGTTGGGTAGGGCAAATGAAAATCGAGGTTGGAGTTGTGTGTATGGCAATATCTCCCAACCAAAATGTCTGATAACATCGCACATTTCTAAGGCAGTCGGTAGAAGGCGTTAGCGTGCAGCAGAATCACAACATTTGAAAGATTTATTTGCACCTTAAAGCAACGCTCACTGTTCACGGTGAGGTATCTTTTTAAACAATCACAAAAAATTGGATCCATATAGACCCAGAAGACAGCTAACATTTTAACGATAGGTACCTGAGATGTGAATTTTTTTTCTTAGTGAGCATATCTGAATGTTTCCATTCAAAACTTCGTAGTTTGAATTAAGATATACACTGATGAATCCAGGGTTCATCCCACGTTGCACGATTTGGAAAGTTTTTAACAACCTTGAAAATCCGTTTACTGAGTTCTTAACAAATACGAATATTGATGTTTTTAGTGACTTCAGCGGACAGTCACGCAATCTACCTCGAACATTTTTTGCGACTGAAAATATATTTCCAACAATCAACAATTCTGTCTCTGCGACTGAAGTCATTTTACTCGTTTTTGCATTGCATCAGTCAAAACTTCAACTGGTTGTCCTCTGCGACAAACACGAGTGGGACTTTTTCAGTAAGATTTTAAAACGTTCAATCGATTTAAACGCGTTTCCATGGCCTTCACATTTTTACGGCGTTTTTATTGTCTGCAGGCGATTGTGATTGCTGTAATTATCTTTTCATTTTAGATAATCTGGATCTCAGGATGGCCGCATGAGGCAGTCGAATCGTATTACCTGAAAATTAATTGTAACTCTGTCGGCAAAAAATTATTACAGCCATTTTTCATGACACTTTTCCAAAGTTCCCAAGTAAATTGCATCTGGTTTAACACCTTTTTGTATAAAAAAAGGCCTCGTCATTGATCTACACGTTTCGAAAGAAACTAAAATCGCATTTGAAATATCTGACTGAAATGATCTCCAAGGTTGCCTTATAACCACAAAGGGAGTTACATCTAATAATATTCGTTTGTATAAATTCAGAGGAGTGATTCTGACATCCCGCTATTGCGTGCCACACAGCGGCATGAGCCAAATGCTATGTGACGTCCTCCCCATTCTGGCACGCTATGAGGAAATGTCGCCCTAACAGCTAAGTATCATGACAAACACAGTGCCACCTAGTCGTTATCTGCAGCTAATATTCATTCCTTCTAACAAACATAATATGCAACTAGTTATTTTTCTTCGGTTTTACGTTACTATCGTTACATAATTATTACTCCTATCCAATAATTTCCTTATTTAATGTATGCACATCATCGTTTGCTTATGAAAAATTCCTACCCCCTCCCTGCCATCACACCTCCCCCCGTTTTTGCAAACATTGAAATTTAAAAATTGTTTCAAACGCCTTTATAGTTTTTATAATTTTTTTCAAAAGCGATATCACTTTTCTCTAATGAATGTAAGTACAAAATCTGCCGAAGCATATCTTTCGCGAATACAGACAAGTATGAATCGACAAAGATAGGACTTCAGTCCGCCTATAACGCCTCAACCTGTATATGTTGTTGATTTTAATATTAGTGGCAGGGCAATGGGAACGTTACACCGCCGCTTGCAGGCTGTGTCTTTAAGTATAGTTTCATTCATGCTTGTTTCCATTTAGGTGCTTACTTGGTAGATTTTAGATTTTAGAGATGATCACTTGATTTATAATCTCATATAGAGAAATCTAGTTCAGTTCAACTTTGAGGCACATGTACAGCCTTGCACTCTGGAATTGCATCAGTGAGAACTTGGTTTTTGGTTGATCTGTATAATTTAGAATTTATTTGTATATTTTTATTTCTATTTTGTTTTATTTTATTTTTACATAATTATATTGGTTTTATTAATTAACATCACTTACTGTACTTTATAGCGTACCAACACACAGAGCAACAGCCAGGGCAGAAATATTAGAAAAAGGTCCACCTCCTCATGGCAAGGACGGGAAACGGAATGGGTGCTTGTCAAGCTAACCTAACTTGTGAACAGCCATTACGGCTAAGAGACCTACATGCTGCCTGGCTTGTTACTTGTCTTAAGTAGCATACGGCCCACCTTAGTAACCCAGGTGGTGGGCTACTCTGTAGTGTTTAAATGAATGAATGAATGAATCCCATAATGATTCAATGTCCTCTTTCCATGTACTGACAATCTGAAGATGGCCTGATTGGTCGAAACAGGCACTGTTCAAGCCCTTTTGTAAATGCATTCTTAAAAAAATAAAATAAAATAAAATAAAAGGTGAGATGACGCAGCAGTGCATCCGGAAGAATTTTAAAATTGAGTGAAACAGTTTTGGTCGCATCAGATGATAATTTTGGTTGGCAACTGCATTCGGTCTATTATGTAAAACATTTTGAGGCTGTAGTCATTATGATGCCGGCTTAAGAACATTGATTGTCTGAATTATAGATCGAAACCGGTTCCAGCCAAACTACACATTTCCCGCAATCAAGACTGCTTTACCGAATTTTAATGCTCTACACCAGTCGCTATTTACTCTCCATTGAAAGAACGTTTTATAAAATGTTTCGGAAATATTTTAATGAGGATTCAGTAGTTTTCTCGCTACTCCAGATTTTCGCACTGATTACTGTACGACTCTCGTACACTGAAACGTACTATCTACCTGCCATAGAAATGTAGACGCAGATGCAGTACGTCGACCTCAAATGCGCGGTGCCTGCACGTGTCACTAGAACTGAATAAGAAGACAGTACTCCGTAATGGAGAACGCCCGGTCGTCTCGCTCTTTTCGCCCATCTTGAACTTTTTCCGCTCCGCGCCCGCCGGCGCCTCAGGGTCCGCCGACCGCAGCAACTCCAGCAACTTCGCCGGACGGCAGGAGCGGGCACGGGCGCGGCCGCAGGAGGATTAAAACGCCGAAGCGCGGCGCCACTGCGGTCGCGCTGGCGCGCAACTTTTCTCCTGGATATTAAATGATAAACGAAGCTGCTGCTCGCTAATTTGCGAAACCTGTGGCTGCCCAGACCGCCCGGGACCACCCCTCCAAAGTAATATTGGGGATTAAAAAAATTCGCAGCCTTTGTTCCCCGGTCTCAGTCCACGATGCCGAAGATCTCCCTGCTAAGGCCGGCATTGTACTATCATATTTCTTTGTCAAAGTTGGTATGTCAAACATTTACGTCAAGGAAATTTGATGGTGTAGTAGGGAACTTTGTCAAATCTCGCCTGTCGTCAAATAAATATTATCAAATCTAGGGCCTCGCCGTTGATTTGACCATAAAAGTCGTTCGTCTTCTGTTCACTGCAATATGAAATGTAACCGCTTGGAGCGCTGGCGTCGCTACATCTAGCTGACGTCTCCGTAATGTGTTTGTAAACATAGCTTCAAAGTCGTTGTTTCCATTGACTCTCTTTTTTTTTTTTTTTTTTTTTTTTAATTAACTTCGACAAGGGTAGGGGTTAAGCAAGAGGCACAGTGCATGCAATTAATCGTGTGTTGATGGAGAGATGGAATACGCTGCAGGCGACTTCATATCCACAATCACAGCTACGGCTATCCACCTCTACATCTGGAAACATCCAGGCAGATTTTCAGCAATCCGTAATAGAAGATGTGGTCACACTCTAAAATTAAAAAAAATTCTTTCTTAGCTTTCCATTCTAATTTGTCTGTTTTTGAACTCTGGATGCCACAAGTTGAAACGTGCTTCATCTGTTTCGTACTTTTTATTAATTTTGTAGTTGTTGGAACGCTAATTCCATTAATTAAATTATTCAAAATTAAAAATAGTTCTTATTGCCAGTATAGTGTACTAAACATTTGTTTACCTTCACATATTCCCCATTTAGAGCTTTAAAGCTTTATAAATCGCTTCAAACGTTTCTGGAATTATTTTGCTTGGTATGCAATATGATATTCGAAAGCTGTGCTGTAAACTAGAGTAGCTCTCTCCTGTATCAAGAAATCGCGGTGTCACAGTTTTCCTGTCTTCTGCACAAATAGCATTTCTCAAGAGAGTATACTTTTTGTAATACGAGAACCCACTTTACTGAGCAAATACTGAAATACACTTTCGTCCATTCGTAAATAATTTACATCTTAAGATTTGACTTCCTCCACTTGCATCTCTAGCAACAAATTTTGCCGAATGCTTTTATTATCTCGACGTAATACCTATGGCTTCATCCATGTATGTTTCCTTCATTTTCCGCCGCTTTTCTTCCAAATAAACGTACAATGCAATTGTGGTATTAGCAACTGGAGCGCATAATAACTAGTTGTTGACTGCCATCTTGAAATTTGACGAAAAGTTCAAATGGCTCTGAGCACTATGGGACTTAACATCTATGGTCATCAGTCCCCTAGAACTTAGAACTACTTAAACGTAACTAACCTAAGGACATCACACAACACCCAGTCATCACGAGGCAGAGAAAATCCCTGACCCAGCCGGGAATCGAACCCGGGAACCCGAGACGAAAAGTATGACGACAGTGTAATACCCCTTTTCAGCGCCACATCAAAGATCTATGTCGAAGAAATTTGACGAATATTTGATCATCAGAGAGCTGCTGGAGACATTACATCTGCGGTGATTATTTTGCTTTCATATTGTCGACGCGAGTGCATCAGGGATACGATAAACACCACTGGGAGATAACAGTATAAGAGTCCTTCAGTGTCACACAAGGATTGACATTTAAATTTGAAGGTGTACGTTTTGAACCATATTACCATTTGTGCCGCGCTACTCGTCAAATGACGTTATCATTATCATGAGGACATCCACGTTTTGTACGCGTTTCATGCGGACTACTCCCACTTCTAAGCATTCATCATTTATTTGGATCAACATTCTTCCGCAGTAGCTCTTATACATAAGTTATTATACTTTCCTCTCTAAAGCGTACTGCAATTTAAGAGAGTTTTACACCAAACGCGTTTCGCTGCGATTTACAAAACATCATCTGTAGTGGTTCTGTAAAGATAGCAAAAATATTATGTTCCTTCATTTTGCTATTTATAGGTTAAAACAGTTTTAATTATAATGTGCCGCGCAATTTTCGTACGGCCTTTATCAGCCCTTTCCAAACGTTTTGAAGTTAACAGGTTTTTCCTACGTCGTTAGCAGAGTATGTAGCGTAAAAGATGGTTGTTCTTTCACCGTCGCAATTTTTCGGCTTTTAGAAGGCCGCTCTTTTTTGCTGGACTTGCGTTCCAATGCTTCACTTTTCTAAAATTTCACACAAGTTTTCCTCATAAAAATTTTAATGTGGTTTCGTACGTTCGCCTTTCTTCAACGTGTTTACATGCGTTCATTTTCCTGCGTTCATTTTCCTGCAGCATGTGTGGTAAGTATTGCTAACATCGCAAAAGCAATATTTTTAAGCATACTTTCGTATTCATGTCTGTGTTTGTGCGTGAGTCGGAGAGAAGGAAAAGTGGACAGAAAGAAAGAGAGAGAGAGAGAGAGAGAGTTTGTGTAGGCGAGTGTGAAAATGAGAGATGTTTCTCCACATTTTTCATGTCCTGACAGTCATCAACCAGGAAAGAGTTCCTCACAATTGAATGTTTTGAATGAGATACAGTTTTTTTGCATAGTAATAAAATTTGATCAGTGATTAAGACAATAATTTTAAAATCAGCCTAGTTCTTCACTTGACCTACATTTCGTAAATTTCTGCTAAATATGACGGAGTTTATGCGTTACTGTCACTCGGTTAGCAAATTACCGCCGAAGCAGTGGTAAAAACGTGGGTTTTATCTTGTAATCATCATGTTTCACTAAGTACCAAAAGTAACGTCAGCAGGAACTAACGTCAACTATGAATGGAATTCTGTGGTATAGTAAATAATATATTGCTAAGGACTTGTTAAATTTGCAGTTGATAATTCTTTTGACGGGTAAGCAACTCTATAATTCAAGATTATGGGAATGACAAACCTTTCGCGGCGCAGTCGAAGTTCAAATTGTTTAATGTGTTCAGTTCCATTCGCCGAAATCAGTCGATTTTTCGACAGGCTTCTGTACAAGATAACAGGCGCATTTTCTCCTTGTTGGACATTCAGCATCACAGCGTTCTCCGAAACTGTATTTGTAAATAGCGAATATTGGCGAGTCTGGCAGATGAGATATTATTCACAAAAGATAGTAATTTAATAGGAAGCTACAACGTAGAGAGTATCTCGTTACGAATACTACAATAGTGTGGCCTGTATGGTTCGAGTAACTCAAAAAGTACTTTGCATCGATCATTTCACATTTTCTGGGCAATACGAGGTGTAGAGGCTGAGATGTGGTGAGCAGCCTGCATACACATGTACGTTGGCCTGGATTATTTAAACTGTCACTTCACAATCGTCCCTTCCTTTTTCCATGCTGATGAGGTTGGTGTTGAATATACAAAAGTGTGGCATGTTTTATATTCGTTTCCGGTGACACACACAGTGACAAAAATGTTTGCGGGTATCAGTTTAACGCGCGACTGTGTCGTGTGGGCTTGTAGGATGGTACGTCGGAAGAGTTGTTCAGAATTTTATTACACGGTTACTGCGGAGAAGCAGGAAATATAATTTATCGGACTACCAGAAAGCTGATGAAAAACACCTGTTTACCACGTGACTCTAAATTATGAACTTTAAACTAAGCACTACACTTTTTTCCGTAGCTTGTTTCGAAGGTTTTCATTATCACACAATTCTGAAGGTACTTTAATGCCATTACTACAACAGATAGATTTAGAATCTCTTTTTGAGCAGTGCAGTGAAAACGGCAAACAACGTGCGTGTAGTACTTTAATTGTCCATTGCTTGCATTTGGAGAGAAGGGCGCATGTAACAGCAAGTAAAATTAATCAATGTTTCCATTCTTTCGTCTCTCCGCTGCCAGCCAGTTTCACACTGGCTGCCATGAAAGGGTCCGTTCACTTTTGTGATACTCTGGTACGCTTAACAGGGTAGGGTATTGTTAAAGGCAAACAATGAGATTCAAGCTCGCTAAATAACTCAGACCCACACTCTTGTGTTAACAAACAAGAGGCAACAGTAATTTTAAAGCTTCGGAAAAAGCGAGTTTAATTACAGGAAACCCATAGAACACCTTATGTCCTATAAAATGCAACTTGCTCTCCTGGAAATGCTCTAATATGGAAAAACTCACAATGTTGCTGTAATTAGTATATAAGGGCTACTCTAAACAGACATGGAATATTTAAACGGATTTTTCCCGCTATCAGTACCGTACATAAGATATAATGCTTACTTTTCCCTTCGTATTAGTACCGATGCGTTCAGTGGTTCCATTTAGAAACTTGGTTGCTCACTGTTAAGAAGGCTAATTAGACAACGCGCGAATGCCTTCCGCCATTTCCTCGTTTAATTAACTTTCTTTTGAAACGCACACGTTTGTTTGGGTTCTTTGACTAACATACTGAGTTAAGCGTTAGATCAGTGACACCAGTTACTGGTCGTATGGTAAATATATAATTCATATTGTCTGTTTAGAATTCTAGGGTATTGTTTTGACTTCTTGTCCTCACATCTTCCGTTAAGCGTATCAGAGAAGTCTCATTTCGGCTTCCATGGTTTAGTACATCAGGTGAAAACCGGGATGGTTCCAGCTTATAGCTATAGAATAACCCTCTTCTTCATTAAGACTTGTAAAATTAAGTAAATTATTATTAAGTAGGTTTATACACTACTGTGTTCATACTGACTGTTCACAGTTCGTTGCAATATCAATCCCTTTTCATTTTTCTTTGAAAAAAATCATGTCTGTATTACGTCATATTCTCTGAGATTCTGCAATTAACATAAATGATTACATATACGTCCACCTATCTCAGCATTACAGGAAAGAATTAAGGCGAAAATTTTGTACTTTTGGGGGGGGGGGGGGGGGCAGTTATAGATACTGACAAGTTTCATAAATATTTTAAATTTGTTCATTATTTACAAAACAGTTAGATAAATCTAACTGGTTACAAGCACTATTGCTACATTCTATAATTGTTTATAGAATATCTACTTAATTGATTTCGGTGATTAGCGTTTTAACTTTCAATCCTCTGTTCTAACTTCATGTACGTTATATTCAGATTATTATATTTATATAAATTGTCTTTTATTATATTTCATTTACATTTCATTTAGGTTATACTGTTTCAGGAATCTTATAAAGAGAGCATTATATGACATTTTATTGAACTGTACGTAATTTAACATTGAGACCCGTTCACACAGCATCTACGTTCGTGGTTAATGGCAGTAAATATGTATATATTTAGTCGCAAACACATAAAATGGAAACATAGCAGACGTTCTAATGAAGTAACCAGCAGACTATCTGTTACGCCAGTGCCTTATGTTTTATTTGATATAATATTCAAATTTGTTATTAACTTGGCAAAAAAGATAAAAAACAACATTGCTGAAATTTTTTTAGTTCTCTCAGAAAAAAATATACAACAGAAATTCAATTCTTAAGTGCATTAAAGAGCTATTGTTATTTAGGAACTGATGAAGTACTGGAATATCATGTAAGCTACACATAATACAAAGTTAATGAATATCAAACGAATAGCTCTTTTTGTGAGTAAAATAAATTAAAGCTGTACTAACTTATAAGGGAAAAATTGTTACATGTGCTACTTTATTCGTGATGAATATCTACTAAAGACTAAGAGTGATGATTTACTGAAATTTTATTCATCAGTGACAAAAAATATGCAACACACAAGTGTCTAAACAGTTGTTAACTCTGAACAGTGAAATTTAAGTTAATATATTTTCAGGGCGAAGAATCAATTCGTTAAGACACATATCGAGAGCTTCGTTTTAGGACAGCTTACAACTAGCAGAATAACGCACAAAGAACACAAGTACTGAACAATGGTGTCCTAGTTTGATACCCATTACGTCAAATAGATTTCGCTTGTCACAAATGTTCATCACATTGTGTGTTCTGTCTCAGAAATAAATTTGTCATTTCAGGTTACATAGCCCTGGAGAGATACGTCAAATTAGAATCCAACAGTAATATCTAAAATACCTCAATACAACATTAAGTGCTAGTATGTCTGAAAATCATATATACGATGACATTATCGAGAATCAGCAATACGATAGCAGCATACAGGAAGAAGTATTACAGAAAATACGCGAATTATGCTAGATACATTTTATAGTTTTATTGACGTGGAAAACACGATGATGAAATGCAGTGATGAAACGTATATTCAGTCAGCATAAATGAATTCCCTGTGTATAGTAAACTGTTGTTGAAAAACATCATATAAAACGGGGTAAATAAGAAAAGAAGAGATTTTTAGCAAAAACTGTTTTCTCGTTAACTGAAAAAATGCAAATAATATTCCATAAATCGTATAAGCATTACGGTTATTCAGAAAGACGTACTGCGATGTCAGTGAGATGTGCGACCAGGAAAATCTGATGATTTTGATTGTAGTGGTGGTGGAGGTGGGTGGGGGTTATGATGGTAGTGGTGCTGATAGTAATGATGATTGCGATGGTGACAGTGGTGATTATGATGTTGGTCACCGATGGAACTGTAACTCAAGATCAAAATTCAAATTTACGGTAATCTAGCAGTCCTCCTTGATTTCTGTTGGATCAAACAAGCTACAAATAATGCTATGACCATTATTAAAAATATTTCTTTACGTTAAAACAGGTGCCAGTAGAGAGAGGGAGCTACCGTTTCTAGAACTGGAAGGAAACAAACGTGATATGTGCTGTTTCACCAGCACAAGTGTGGCAGGTTATTTTGAAACATGAGGAATACGGACGAAAATTCACTGTTGACTACCAGTAGCGAGCAGTAAATCATGGTATGTCAAAAGTCACTTGATATACTGTCTTGGAGGTCTACGTATTGTTAAACAACCCAACGCACTATAACTGTTAGTTTAGCGTTAGTATTATAATAGCAGTAGTTCACACGAACTTGTGAAGACCCGAGTATTGCACAGACGCGTAAAACAAGTAGTGTACAGAAAATAACATTAGACTCTTCTTCGTGAGAGCTGTAGCTCAATTCCCCGTCCGATAATCTCGATTTATACTTCTAATCGGTCAACGATTAGTTAGTGGGTGGCCAATATTTTCTGCTGTTCATTCGTAATTGCGTTGGAACTCCATGTCTAAGGGCTTCGTTGTTCTTCTTCGCCCAAAGCAGAAGTACTGGCCTGTACTAATATACGTTGCAAGGGGGTACCCACACAAGACACAGTAGAAAGAGGTGAGGTTTTAAAATACTATATAATGAAGGTGTTAGTGTGAATTATTCTTAAAAACATACAACGTTTGGAAAACAGAAAGTTTAAAGAAACTCTAATCGCATTCTCAATATTACATTACACAATGCGTGCATGTTTACGTAGTTGACACTTTTTTATACTATTAGTATACGCTCCAAGATTTCGTAGGGTCTGTTTGCAGTCCTTTGTTCCGAAACGCAAGTGGAACCTGATGTCCGGAGAAAATCAGTATGGGTTCCGGAGGAATGTAAGCATACGCAAGGCAACACCGATCCTGTGATCTAGTTTAGAAAATAGACAAACCTACGTTTATAACATTTAGATTCAGACTAAGCTTTTATGTCAACAAGAATATACTCTTTCAAATTCTGAAGCTGGTAGGAATGAAATACAGGGAGCTTAAGGTTATATACGACATATACAAAAACCATACTGCAGTTATAAGAGTCGAAGGAAATGAAAAGAAAGTGGTAGTTGACAAGATAGAGAGACGGTATTGTAGCCTATCACCGATGTTTCTCAATCTGTACATTGAGCAAGCAGTAATGCAAACTCAGGAGAAACTTGCAAACGTGAATTAAAGTTCGTGGAAAAGATAAAAAAACGTCAATTTCTGCCTATGACATCAAATTCTTTCAGAGATGGTAAAGGGTTTGCAAGATCAGTTGAACGGAATGGATCGCGTCTTGAAAAGAGAGCATAAAATGAACACCAGGAAAATTACGAGGCGAACAGTGAAACAGCGTCGAATTAAATCATGTGATGCTGAAGGAATAAGATTAGGAAATACGGACACAAAAAGCAGTAGATGAGTTTTGTTATTTGGGCAGCAAGATAACTGATGACAGCCGGAGTGAAATAAGGAGAAAAACGTTTCTAAAAAAGAGAAACTGGCTACCTTCTAATATAAAAGTATTTATGTGGAGTGCAGCCTTGTACAGAAGCGACACGTGGACAATAAAGAGTTCAGATCAGAAGAAAATTGGGTGGATGTGGGCTGCAGTGGACAAAACACCAAGATTTTAGACAGCTATGTTCAAGAAGTGCAACACCAAACATAATATTTACAATTCACTTCTGTCTTCAGAAAAATATTTCTTGTAAATCAATATGTCCTTAAAAATTCTTCAGACAAAATTATGTTTCTTCTTCATTTGTAAATCAAGTATTCCTGTAGCTCTAGTACTTCGTATGTAAATCATCCAAAGCGCCTATTAAATCTCGAATGTCGATTTCTTAAATCATATTGTTTTTCTCATGAGGCAGTCGTAAAATTATCAAGCCTCGAGTATCCGGAGCTGTTCCGCAACATTTGTTGGCGTGTTTATTCAAAACAGATGCTCAAGTTGCCAGTTATGTTGTAGTTTTATTCACACAATAGTTTTCGACTGAATCCTGTGTCATTCTCAACTGTGTTTAGTGGTTATGCTGATGACTGGATTGTGACGTGATAGCATGTAGACCTGTAGTCAGAGTGAGACATGTCGTTGTCAGTTGTCGTAAAAATTGCAACAACTGATAATTTAGGCTGTGTTCTTTTTGTAGTCCTAAATAATAACAGTCATGTAGTGAAAAGTAATAATGGAAGTCTCGGCTATTGCTGCAGGTAGCTTTCAGATGTTATTACAGTCAGCAGGCATCTTCTCGGAAACAGCAACCAAAAGAATTATTATTTTTATTCCGCATATACATCAGTATTCTGAGAATCAGGTCTGCTGATATTGTCAGCCGGGAAATACGCTATAAGTTGTAAGCCTTTATCACTTATTTTAGGTCTCAAAATCCATGAAGTCAAGGTCGCACATGAAATCCTCTGTATTTGAATGATTATTAGTTTCGGCTAACAATAGAGCCATCTCCAGATCATAAAACATTCTTGATTAGTGTTGGTGCCATTAAGGCTTCACACATGATCAAAAAACTTCTTAAAATGATAACATCCATACACGACATAGCTTATCGTCGTTGGTGGCCAGTGTAATTGAAAGATGGTCATAAAACAAAGACGTTATGCTGTTAAAACTTAGTCACTGATACAATCAGTATTTACATCATCTCGTAATAGCTGATGTAAACCATGACCGTGTCAGTTACCAGGTATTTAACGGTATTATGCCTTTGTGACCATCGTTCAATTGCATTGGCCACAAAGGAAGACAGGCTGTTTTTGACTATGTCATGTATGGATGATTGACTATATCATGTATGGATGTTGCCATTTTAAGGCAGTTTACAATCACTAAACACTAATCAAGAGTGTTTTATGATCTGATGATGCTGAAGTATTAGCCGAAACTAGTGTGCTATCTTCGGGCTTCATGGGTATTCAATCCCTAACAGAAATAAAAAATTCTGCGAAATATTGTGAAGCGCATAGTAAAGCCTACTTTCCAAGGATCCACATGTTTGGATTTCTTTCCACTCTATTCGTATAGGGAGCGCGGGAAGAATGCTCGAATGTCCGTGTGCCCGATGTGATCTGCCTAGCCTTGCGTTCTAGATCTTTACGCGAGAGACACGTTAGGGGACAGATAGTTGACATCTGTCTTCATTCGTCTGTCACTTCAAGTTTCTCAGCAGTCCCGTGAATCTCTTCCGCGAGTCACACAGGATGGGCTAAAAAAAAAAATAATAAAAAAAATAAAAAAGTTTCTTGCACGGAAAATATTTTTGTGCACCGAAAGATGGGCAACCCAACTTGCGTCATCTGCTCTAATATGGGTATCTACATGTACATCTACATGGATACTCTGCAAATCGCATTCAAGTGCCTGGCAGAGGGTTCATCGAACCATCTCCACAATTCTCTATTATTCCAGTCTCGTATAGCGCGCGGAAAGAATGTACACCTATATCTTTCCGTACGAGCTCTGATTTCCCTTATTTTATCGTGGTGGTCGTTCCTCCCTATGTAGGTCGGTGTCAATAAAATACTTTCGCATTCGGAGGAGAAAGTTGGTTATTGGAATTTCGTGAGAAGTTTCTGTCGCAACGAACAACGCCTTTCTTTTAATGATTCCCAGCCCAAATCCTGCATCATTTCTGCGACACTCTCTCCCATATTTCGCGATAATACAAAACGTACTGCCTTTCTTTGAACTTTTTCGATGCTACTCCGTCAGTCCTATCTGGTAAGGATCCCACACCACGCAGCAGTACTCTAAAAGAGGACGGACAAGCGTAGTGTAGGCAGTCTCCTTAGTAGGTGTGTTACACTTTCTAAGTGTCCTGCCAATAAAACGCAGACTTTGGTCAGCCTTTCCCACAACATTTTATATGTGTTCCTTCCAATTTAAGTTGTCCGTAATTGTAATACCTAGGCATTTAGCTGAATTGACGGCTTTTAGATTAGACTGATTTATCGTGTAACCGAAGTTTAACGAGTTCGAAACTTCCTGGCAGATTAAAACTGTGTACCCGACCGAGACTCGAACTCGGGACCTTTGCCTTTCGCGGGAAAGTGCTCTACCAAAGTCCCGAGTTCGAGTCTCGGTCGGGCACACAGTTTTAATCTGCCAGGAAGTTTCATATCAGCGCACACTCCGCTGCAGAGTGAAAATCTCATTCTGGAAACATCCCGCAGGCTGTGGCTAAGCCATGTCTCCGCAGTATCCTTTCTTTCAGGAGTGCTAGTTCTGCAAGGTTCGCAGGAGAGCTTCTGTAAAGTTTGGAAGGAAGGAGACGAGATACTGGCAGAAGTAAAGCTGTGAGACCGAGCGTGAGTCGTGCTTCGGTAGCTCAGATGGTAGAGCACTTGCCCGCGAAAGGCAAAGGTCCTGAGTTCGAGTCTCGGTCGGGCACACAGTTTTAATCTGCCAGGAAGTTTCATATCAACGCACACTCCGCTGCAGAGTGAAAATCTCATTCTTTAACGAGTTCCTTTTAGACCTCATGTGGATGACCGCTGCCACTTTTCACACCATTCAGATAAGTTTTCTAAATCGTTTTGCAGTTTGTTTTGATCTTCTCATGACTATTAGTCGACAAACGACAGCGTCATCTGAAAACAACCGAAGACGGTTGCTCAGATTGTCTCCAAAATCGTTTCTATAGATAAGGAACATCAAAGGGCCTATAACACTACCTTGGGGAACGCCAGAAATCACTTCTGTTGTACTCGATGACTTTCCATCAATTACTACGAACTGTGATCTCTTTGACAGGATATCACAAATCCAGCCACATAACTGAGACGATATTCCATAAGCACGCAATTTCACTACGAGTCGCTTGTGTGGTACAGTGTCAAAAGCCTTCCGGAAATCCAGAAATACGGAACAGATCTGAAATCCCTTGTCAATAGCACTCAACACTTCATGTGAATAAAGAGATAGTTGTGTTTCACAGGAACGATGTTTTCGAAACCCATGTTGACTGTGTGGCAATAGACAGTTTTCTTCGAGGTAATGCATAATGTTCGAACACAATATAAGTTCCAAAATCCTGCTGCATATCAACGTTAAGGATGTGGGCCTGTAATTTAATGAATTACTCCTACTACCTTTCTTGAATATTAGTGTGACCTGTGCAACTTTCCAGTCCTTGGGTACGGATCTTTCGTCGAGCTAACGGTTGTATATGATTGTTAAGTATGGAGCTAATGCATCAGCGTACTCCGAAAGGAACCTAATTGGTATACAGTCTGGACCAGAAGACTTGATTTTCTTAAGTGATTTAAGTTGCTTCACTACTCCGAGGATATTTACTTGTACGTTACTCATGTTGGCAGCTGTTCTCGATTCGAATTCTGGAATATTTACTTCGCCTTCTTTTGTGAAGGCATTTCGGAAGGCTGTGTTTAGTAACTCTGCTTTGGCAGCACTGTCTCCGATAGTATCTCAACTGCTGACGCGCAGAGAAGGCATTGATTGTTTCTTGCCGCTAACATATGTAGGTTGGGTTGCCTATCTTAAGGTGCATAAAACTGGATTATTTACTTCGTCTTCTTTTGTGAAGGCTTTTCGGAAGGCTGTGTTTAGTAACTCTGCTTTGGTAGCACTGTCTTCGATAGTATCTCCATTGCTATCGCGCAGAGAAGGCATTGATTGTTTCTTGCCACTGACGTATGTAGTTTGGGTTGCCTATGTTAAGGCGCAAAATATTTTCCAGGCCATTTCCATTTTGTCCACCCTGTACAAACCTGTTGGATTCATAGCGACTTCCTTTGTATGCGGGCAACATTCAAGGACAGACTACACCAACGTTTTTTAAGCAGTCTCCTTTGTAGATTGACTGCGCTTCGCAGTACCCTACCAATGAACCGAGGTCTGCAGCTTGCTTTCACGATGCGTCCACACTCGCCGAAAGGTTTTAATGCAGTAATTGTAACAAGGCAGCATCCTAATCAACTGAGTGCTCTAAACGTCCCTCCCAAGCCGGACACTTTATTTTTAGACGTCTGTGGCGCCGGGAGCAGCAAGCGCAGTGCGCTCGTCACCGCCGATCACCGGCTTTTGTTCCGGGCCCGGCGGGCAGTGCGGTGTGTACCGCGGCCGACGGCGGCACATCAAAGGCCCGCGGGAGCGGCAAGTAGCTGCCGGGCCAATCTGGTTAGCGCCACGTGCTGCGCGCGCTCTGATCAAGGGGCCTCATTCCCTCCGCCTCGTCCCTTCGCGGCCGTCTATCCCCCGCGCCGGTCACGCGTCTCCACCTGACAGTCATTTCCAGGTACAGCGTCGAGGCGTTTATTAAGGCCTGCCTCTACTGGTTTTTAGAAGTAAGTGAAACGTCCCCTTTCGAAAAATTATACAAGACTGTGCTTAAACTGACACACAATATTTTTAGCGCAACGCAATCTGACTTTCAAAAATCCCTACAAAAGAATGGCCCTGACTAACATTAACCTATACCTTTCACAAATCACTTACCTCACAAAAATCTTCGTTACTCAAGCTACAGCAATACAGCGAGCGCCACTACTGCCAGCTAAATAAAAGATTCAAACTACCGAAGGCACTAACTACTGATATGCATAGTTAGCAAATGAAAGATTTTGATAGAGAACAAACAATGTATTTACCTTACTAGTGTTCAAAAGTCATAATATATATAGCAGTTCATGACAACCAGTCTTACAAATTTCAAAACTCCGCCATCTCTCTCCCCACATCCACCACTGCTGGCGGCTCACCCCCAACTGCGCAACGCTACGCGCTGTTCACATCCAGCTGCCCAACACTACAATGGCAGACAACAATGCAAACTAGCCACAGACTGCACACAGCACAGCCAGTGATTTTCATACAGAGCGCTACGTAACGTTGCCAATAAGAAAACATAAACAGCCTACTCACATAAGGACGCGAGACCAGAAATAGCGGGTAAGCCTTCAGTTCTCAATGAGCTGGAGGGACATCATCATTCGTACGGTACACCATGCAGTACATTTATAACACATAATTAACGTCATTGCATAAAACAAGAATAAAACTTTACCGTCTGCCATCGGGTTCCCCTAAATGGCAGGCAGCACCGCATAACAGCCACGCTATGAGAGAAACAAACCAACAGCCGAACAGGCGAAGACATCAGATAAACAAGCCGAAAATTCCAGTCGATTAATAGGAACCTTTCTTTGCAGAGGTCGCCGCGAGATATCCGGCCACGGATTCCTACGCCGGGTTTCTATTGGCTCCAGCTCATTATATAGGCCCGGCTGGTCGAAGGTAGACCAGTCTTAGTCCGCTGCTAATGGCTAACGCTATACCAGAGCCTCCGAGAAGATATCACCGAGCCGGCCGCGGTGGTCTCGCGGCTCTAGGCGCGCAGTCCGGAACCGCGTGACTGCTACGGTCGCAGGTTCGAATCCTGCCTCGGGCATGGATGTGTGTGATGTCCTTAGGTTAGTTAGGTTTAAGTAGTTCTAAGTTCTAGGGGACTGATGACCACAGCTGTTAAGTCCCATAGTGCTCAGAGCCATTTGAACCATTTGATATCACCGAAGCCGCTATACTACACCGCCGATCGAAGTACCAGCCGACCGAGAGGAACCACATCTTCGGCTAGATCGACGGACGTCTACATCTATTGTACAGCCAGCTATTGTATTGTAGAAGAAGTTACGTTCAATAAACTGTTGGAAAACACAACAGTGGACATGTCGCGGCGACCTCTGCAAAGAAAGGTTCCTATTAATCGACTGGAATCTTCGGCGTGTTTACCTGATATCTTCGCCTGTTTGGCTGTTGGTTTGTGTTGTGTTGGCAGAAGAGCCAACACCGTGTTACTAGTGGCGGCCAAAATGCACGCGTTTTAGCTCACGCAGGCTGGCGTGAGGAGGGAAGGACTATACTGACGTGAAGTCTGGAACATGACAAGGAATTAAATTCAGAAAGTGGACGTAATTAGTTTGATATTTTACTTTAATCCATTAATGATGAACGTCGCTCTTGACGGTACGTGATTCACAATATTATCTGTTCAGAATACATTCTGATAACTGAATATGGCGCCTTGCTAGGTCGTAACAAATGACGTAGCTGAAGGCTATGCTAAACTGTCGTCTATACAAATGAGAGCGTATGTAGACAGTGAACCATCGCTAGCAAAGTCGGCTGTACAACTGGGGCGAGTGCTAGTGAGTGTCTCTAGACTAGACCTGCCGTGTGGCGGCGCTCGGTCTGCAATCACTGATAGTGGCGATATGCGGGTCCGACGTACATTAACGGACCGCGGCCGATTTAAAGGCTACCACCTAGCAAGTGTGGTGTCTGGCGGTGACACCACAGTTTGTTTCCCTCATAGCGTGGCTGTTATGCGGCGCTGCCTGCCAGTTAGGGGAACCCGATGGCAGAAAGTACAAAAACAAATAAAAATTAATAACTAGGCTTCTAATCCATTCCACCGCTGTGGCACTGCCATTCATAAAACCATTCCGCCTGCCATTATAGCACCGCAGGACGTACCCCTCTCTTGTAAGTCTGACAGATTGTTCAGTGCAGGACAGTTGCAACTCGGGAGACGCCACAATATCCCAAATAAGAAGCGAGTCAGAGCACCGACCACATCCAGTGCGGATCCAATTTAATTTGACCCAGTTTCCTGTTCGACACCCACAGTATCACAGTTATATTTCTCGAACCATTCCCGATCTTAGCAATTGTCGATATGTTGGCAGTTCTGTTTCCAGAGATCTTACTTTGGTGTGGCCGAGCGGTTCTAGGCGCTACAGTCTGGAACTGCGCGACCGCTAAGGTTGCAGGCTCGAATCCTGCCCCGGGCATGGATGTGTGTGACGTTCTTAGGTAAGTTAGTTTTAAGTAGTTCTCTAAGTTCTAGGGGACTGATGACCTCAGAAGTTAAGTCCCATACTGCTCAAAGCCATTTGAACCATTTTACTTTGGAGTTAATTGTAGCTAGCTGTGCAGTGCATAGGTTGTTCCTTATTCCCTAGTTCTCTTGTATACTATGGTAATCTCTAAGCAGGGTCTCAGTTCTGCTAATCTGTGATGCCTAGATATTGCTTAGAGGGGTTGCCGGTACACGGGATTCGTCTGATTGTACCAGTAACCATGCGGGTCGTGTTGTTGAGCTGCACACCGGTAAGGCTGGTATCACACAGCTATTACAGAACACTGAAGCACAATTCTCTGAAAAAATCAGTGCAAGTGCCGATGCACGAGAAGTCCGCACTGAAGCTCCCCAGGTTGTGCGACACAGATTCTGAATGATGTTGCTAAGAGATTTTATCTTAGCTGATGTGTTTTCCAGATGTTTTTATAAGGTAGAATGCGGTCGAGGGTGATTTGAAAATACTTGGGTTACTAGTGACGGATGATAGTTCCATCAAATGGCACCTTGAGCTCAGTGTTAGCTTGTTTATTGTTAAGGTAACGTGTCATGATTAAACTGGTAATTCAGGACACGTAAACGTTGTCATTGTTTGCTGTTCACAAGGTAAAGCTATCAATCTTGGCATCCACAAAGAAATAGGTAGTAAGAGAATGTTGCTATTACGACATCTTCCTCCTACTCTTGTCATCTTTCCTTTTTGGTTTCATTCCATTTACACTTCAGGCTACACTACACTATCGTGCAAGCATCTTCAGTGCGAAATTTTTCTTTCGCAAATGTGATCTGTTAACATGTTATTATGTTTTTAGGCAGTAGACACGTTTCGCTGGCTGGCTCTGAGCACTATGGGACGTAACATCTGAGGTCATCAGTCCCCTAGAACTTAGAACTACTTAAACCTAACTAACCTAAGGACAGCACACACATCCATGCCCGAGGCAGGATTCGAACCTGCGACCGTAGCGGTCGCGCGGTTCCGGACTGAAGCGCCTAGAACCGCTGGGCCACACCGGCCGGCACGTTTCGCTGTCTTGTACGAAAGTGTTGTGAATGGGGGCACTGAAATTGCAAGTATGAGCCTAGGAACTCCTACTGGCGCAGAAGCAATTTTCAAATTTTAAAAAAATGCTGTAAATTCCCCAACATAATGCCGCTGATAATGGTTACCAAAAACAAGATTATAGTGATGACAGTAAAAAAATGTGTAGTTTAGTATCCATGTAGATGTAGATGTAGAATTACATCAAACGATTGACTTAGGCTTGTCAGTTTATTGAGTCTCGAGCTTGAAATCCTCCGTAAAGTATCAATAGAAATATCAAAAAGTATAAATAGAAATATAAATTAAAACGATTTTGTTAGAAACTGTATCATATTGCCCAAACGATCCCGTAAAAATTATATTATTGCAGCAGGGAGACTATTAAGTTAATAGAAGCATTGAAATAAAATAAATCAAAGAGTGCTCAAATACAGGCACAAATATTCTGTTCTCAGACAAATAGTCCGTTTTCATCACAGTTTTACACGTTTCGTTCTCTATTTCATTCTCCATTTTGAAGGTAAGGTAAATGTTCGTGAAAGAAAGTAAAGAAAGAAGTTGGATTTAGGACGAAATATAAAAAGCGTAAATGACGAAGAAAGGAATTGAGATACTTGCTAAGTAATAAAATTGGAGGGGCACAATGGAAGAAACGGAGATTTCTGGAAATTTCGCGGAAGCCTTTGAAATATAGTGCTACCAAAGAACGCTAAGGAATTAAGCGAACAGACGTAGTACAAAATGGAGTGGTACTATACACAATATGTGCGGAAAGATTCCTGCAGAAACTTTCGAAGAAGAACTGACAGCTTTGTTACTCTAAGGAGCGACAGAGAAGAAAATTGCAGCTACAGCAATGATTAGAATGACGGAAAGAATAGGGTGACAGGATTAGCTCAAAACGACTGCTCCAATCTAGGGAGAGAACCGATGAGTTAAAGGGAAATGAAAAAACTAATGGAGGACATTGGAGAAAGAAATGGACGGAATCAAAAGTGAAGCAGAAGATGACTGAGAAAGAGATAATTTATAAATTAACTAGATAGCATTCGCAACTTTGACAAAGAACTTAGAGGCAACAGAAAAAAGAATGACTAAACAAAAATCAGAAATAAGCTGAACTATAAATCTTCTTCCAAAAGACGTAGGTAATGACAAACGAGATTTCACCATCAAAATCGAGCACAAGCTATGGAAATAACACAGGAACAAAGAAATTTAATTATCTAGGAGCACCCAACAAGCTTAATGGAGGGGAAAGAAGCCAAGAGAGCAGTATTAAGAAAGAGTTTTCTAAAAAGGAATCATTTATAAATCCAAGAAAATCATCATTACAAGGCAGTAATTCGTCCAGAATTTACATACACACCGGAAACTCTTTTAGGATCAATACCAGACACTGAAGAAATCAAGAATAAAGAAATAAAGTTTGTGAGTAAGATATTAGGAAACAGAACAACACTAAAGACGTGTAAGGTAAGTATACAATCATGTAACAAAAATTGTGGAGAAAGTAGGAAAAGGAGGCAATGCCTCCAATTAAATATGCAAAGAATGACTTCTAGCACATCGACAAGAAAGGTCGCAGATCGTTCTGAACAATTAGAAGACAATCCCAGCTGACTTCGGAAAGTACATGGAGATCTACAGGAAATCGACATAAATAAGAAAGAAAAATTGAAAACAGAACAAAAATAGGATAACGTTAAGCGGTGGGTAGGTTTCCAAGACAAAACATTCCAAAAATACGGTGAAGAAATTGGACGGCGGAAGAAAAGAGAGAGAAAAGCGCACAGATGAAGGAGTATTGGAAAAAGCATAAACACAACATGGTATCGTACGTTAAACATGGTCCTTAGCTGGTCTCTAAGGAAGAACAACTGCAAAGCTGACGTTGCTTGACAATACGTCAATAACGCTACCTCTTTGCGGTGCTAAATACTAAACAAAATTTAACAAAAGGGAATATCTCATCAGATGTAAGTTCAGACGTCTCTTAGTTTTCCATACCGTAATGACACATTTATTTCTCCCGTACTATTAAAATAAATCTGGATTCCGTGCTTTGGGCTTTCTCTGCAGAGTAGGTACCGCGAACGGTTAGAACTGCTACTGGCAAATCAAAAGGAAATAGGAAATCACCTTCCCGAATTACAGACCATTGGCGCAAGCGAGTTTCCCCGAGCAACAAGGACACCTAACAGTCCTACCAGGGGTGGCCAGCAAAGGCTGAACGCCATATACTGTCTCAGAAAATCACGGTACTGAAAAGCATTTAGAAGAGAGAAACAGTAACCTAGATTAGAGACAAGTCTGACGGAGACAAGGTTCAAAATGGTTCAAATGGCTCTGAGCACTATGGGACTCAACTGCCGAGGTCATTAGTCCCCTAGAACTTAGAACTAGTTAAACCTAACTAACCTAAGGACATCACAAACATCCATGCCCCAGGCAGGATTCGAACCTGCGACCGTAGCGGTCTTGCGGTTCCAGACTGCAGCGCCTTTAACCGCACGGCCACTTCGGCCGGCGACGGAAACAAGGAAATGAAAATTTAATGTGACCAAATATTACAATGTAATAGGAAAATTAGACTAGCGGTGGCGAGGTGGATTGGAGGGGGGGGGGGGAGGGGGTGCGGGGAAGGGGGAAGAGGGCACTCTAGGCTAGACTTGGTGGCTTTCACTTCTCATCTTAGTTTAGCGGAATGAAAACGGCAGCTGGTAACGCTTCTGGAGCTCGTTTCTGTCCGCAAAACTTATGCGACATGTTAAAACTAGGAGCGCATTAGGCATGCTGACATTTCCAACACTGTTTGAATGCTGAAAGTTCCGGAAGGACCAAAACTGTGCGTCTGATCTGGACTCGAACCTTGCACTATTCATGACCTACCCTCACAGCTGTACTTCCATTAGTACATCACCTCCCATAGCGGAACAAACACTGGTAGCAGTTACTTCTGTAAAATATCTGGGAGTATGCGTGCGGAAGGATTTGAAGTGGAATGATGAAATAAAACTAATTGTTGGTAAGGCGGGTACCAGGTTGAGATTCATTGGGAGAGTCCTTAGAAAATGTAGTCTATCAACAAAACACTCGTTCGACCTATACTTGAGTACTGCTCATCAGTGTGGGATCCGTACCAGATCGGGTTGACGGAGGAGATAGAGAAGATCCAAAGAAGAGCGGCGCGTTTCGTCACAGGGTTATTTGGTAACCGTGATAGCGTTACGGAGATGTTTAGCAAACTCAAGTGGTAGACTCTGCAAGAGAGGCGCTCTGCATCGCGGTGTAGCTTGCTCGCCAGGTTTCGAAAGGGTGCTTTTCTGGATGAGGAATCGAATATATTGCTTCCCCCTACTTATACCTCCCGAGGAGATCACGAATGTAAAATTAGAGAGATTCGAGCGCGCACGGAGGTTTTCCGGCAGTCATTCTTCCCGCGAACAATACGCGACTGGAACAGAAAACGGAGGTAATGACAGTGGCACGTAAAGTGCCCTCCGCCACACACCGTTGGGTGGCTTGCGGAGTATAAATGTAGATGTAGATGTAGATCTTCCAAACTTCACACAAGTTCGTCCGTATACCATGCAGGACTTGCACCGCTAGAAGAAAGGATAATGAGGGGACACGGCTTAGACACAGCGCGGGGGACTGTTCCCAGAATTAATATGCTAATGCTGTTCTCAAGGCGTTATTAATGTTGATGTAATGAACTTCAACGTACTTAATCACGTGTTCTATTGGAGCGCTCGTACTGCTGGAGACCCGGTCTTAGGACGTATTGTCGTATTTTCAGTTTCAGTCAACCTCCTGTCGTTGCGTCCTGGCCTTGCGACAACGTCGATATACGCCTTTTCTCTTCCTAACCACGTTGTTTTGTAGTACCCTGTTCTATTTTTGCCGTTGCTAGGTTTGATCTCTAAGACAACTAATACATATGCCGCCTGCAGAACGGAATTACTGATTACTTTAAAAAACAGTCGTCTTTGACACATCTTATGGGAATCTTGTGACAACAGACGCTCACGACCTTGAAGCCTCGGGCCACACTCGGACGCCTAGGCGAGGCGTTTGCTGAGGAACTGCCGCGCGGCCTCGGGCGGTCGAAGGGTCGGGACGTCCCGCACGCCCCCCTAACTAAGCGAGCAGAGGGCGGCGGCGTCTGAGGCGGCATGCGGATCACGATCGCTCCCCGCTGTAGCAAGTGTTGCATCCGACGCGGCTGCTGCGCCACAGACAGCGCACCCTCAGGCGCTGGTGGGCCGACAAACTCAGCGTGCCGGCTTGCAGCGGCCGAGGTCAACACAGGCAGGGCCGCCCATGTCTGCTGCTGTGTTTCACTCGTCGAAATCGTCGAAAAGCAAATTACTCTTTTCAGGAAGTACGACGTTATAATACGGTACTGGAATTCAATTGCCCAAACACGTTTCGACACCTTTGTGTCATCATCAGTCCGTAATTTTATTCAGTTCCTACATTCTAGAGTGTTAGATTCTGCGGAACTTTCTTTACATTATTGTACAGCTAGCCATATTTTCGTGTTATCTTCACATGTTTCGATCTTCGTAAAAGCACATGTTTATGCTGAGGAGCTTAAGCATGGTGTTTTACGTACCTGAAAAAAGTGATCAAGACAGACCACACAGATCGGTCTGACGGAGGAGATAGAGATCCAAAGAAGAGCGGCGCGTTTCGTCACAGGGTTATTTGGTAACCGTGATAGCGTTACGGAGATGTTTAATAAACTCAAGTGGCAGACTCTGCAAGAGAGGCGCTCTGCATCGCGGTATAGCTTGCTCGCCAGGTTTCGAGAGGGTGCGTTTCTGGATGAGGTATCGAATATATTGCTTCCCCCTACTTATACCTCCCGAGGACATCACGAATGTAAAATTAGAGAGATTAGAGCGCGCACGGCGGCTTTCAGACAGTCGTTCTTCCCCCGAACCATACGCGACTGGAACAGGAAAGAGAGGTAATGACAATGGCACGTAAAGTGCCCTCCGCCACACACCGTTGGGTGGCTTGCGGAGTATAAATGTAGATGTAGATGTAGAAAGAACAACGGAAGTTGTACAACCATGGGAAACTTCCATAGAACCTTGATGATGATGATGATGATGAAGTCCCATACTCCGTGACGGAGCGTAGGGGAACGATGCGGGAGACCCGCACCACCGCACTAGGCAAGGTCCTAGTGGAGGTGGTTTGCCATTGCCTTCCTCCGACCGTAATGGGGATGAATGATGATGATGAAGACCACACAACAACATCCAGTCATCTTGAGGTATTCACCTATACGTCAACCTGTCAACAGAATCACAAAAGACAAAGTACTTGTCTTTCTTTAGTAAGAAACTGAAACCTTTTACTGATTGTTGATCGATTTTACACTATATGTGATTTTTTGCTCCATATGTAATGGGAAGAAATATGAAATTGACTGGAGGAACAATATTTAAAAAAAAGCACTAATGTGGGAACAGCATAAAAAATGTTTTGTGTTTATACCATCTGCAACTATGACAAACACGTACTGTGTATTCCTTGACATTAATTATATTATGTATAGATTTGCTACCCAATAGTGGCATATAGAAATTAGTACAGGACCAGGACTCAAACCCAAATTTCCCGCCCATGGCACGTGGTCACCTTAACCACTTCAGCTACATGTGCACACTCCCCAGATGAACCAAATTCCGTATGTCAAACTGTTTACATCCTTCTTTCAGACCAGCACGTACTACAAGTGCAGGCGGGCACACAATGATAACAACATTGGCCCCAATTCATCATTGTCTCATTCCCACTGTTGTGGCAATAAACATAATGTTGCAAGCATTTATGTGACGAATGATATATGGATGTAGACCGTGTGACACACGGAAGTTTGGGTTGATCCAGGGAGCATGCACTGATAGCCATTTGACTAAGGTGATCATTTGTGATAAGTGAGAAATCAGGGTTTGAGCACCGGGCATGCACAAATTTCATTAGTGACATAAAGAATTATAATAATACTGTGATAATATTACTGTGTGTACATGTGTGAAATATGTTATTTTCATGATTTGTAAGTTTTAATCACAGCACCTCATGTCATCAGCCGTAACATCATACTTGTCTGATGTGATAATCTATCTCTTGTACATCATCATGTGCATGTCTTGTGGGAAAAAAAAGATTCAGAGGGAAAATAAAAAACAATACACAAAATAGAACCTTATATTCTCGAAAACCGAAACTGCATAGAAGCACCCACTGATGGTGGCACTAAGTTGCCGAAACATGTTTGGGCACTAAAGAGAACTGTCGTCTGCGTAATAGGCGGGCCTGAATTCTCGTAATTTAGTCTGCAAATACGGTTGCTATTATAAACCCAAAACCAAGTTCGTGATTGGAATAAAACAATTTTTATTTACTGGCAGTCATTTTTGTACACAATATATCATCTTTAGATAGGCGCGCGTCACAGGAGTCGTTGTTCGTTGCTAACTTTATATTTCCAGTCAACATCTACATCTCCATATATGCTCGGCAAAGCATTATGAAGTGCATGGCAGAGGGTACAGTCTACTTCTGTTTCTATAAACCGACAGTGTTGTGATCAGTTTTAGGATACTTTGACAAGTTAGTCATAGAAACGTTAGTGAAGATAACCTTCTTTGGCAAGATCGCTAATAATCTTTATTCACGATAACCGGTTTCGGTAATCAAAGTTACCATTTTCAGACCTGGAAAGCAGCTACACAGTGTGAGCATACACAAAGCAATTCTAATATACGATATCAGATGCGACATAAAAGACAACAACAAGAAAAACAATATTCCTTGACGGACAGGTTATTGCATTTGTCTTAAAATAGCAGTAAAAGTACTCTTTCTCATAAACTGAGAGGAACGTCCAGACTGGAAACTGGCTGTTGGTGACCTCCACAACGATGTTCGGATGTGGGCTGGAGGTAGCACAACCGTTATTCGGCGTAGTCTCTGACGAAAAAAACGTCATTGTATAACAAAGCAAGCGATTTACGAGAACTAAATGTCAAGAGCAACTAACTGAATAACGGACTGTGTGTGATGCAGAAAATTAGACAAGTTAGCCCACTGCAGCCAGATACTTTAGCTAAAACTCACACGTATATTTAAAAATAAATAAATAAAAAAAACGCACTACCTATGTCGTATGAACCGATACATGTAACAAATGTGTTGTATCTATTACTGTAATATTTTCAGAAAAAAACCATTGTTATCGCGTAAGTGAGTCAGTAGACTCAACAGGAGTAAAAATAAAAGTTCAAATGCTACCATCTGAGTTTGTAACCATCAGAATCCAGTTTGTTAATACTCATGGGAAAAGCACGAGGCGAATTACAAAGCATACTTACAGATTTCCTAATTGTCATATAATACACAGATATACTTTTTTGTTTTAATGAAGACGATAGATTTCGGTCATGAAGCTTTCCATCCTCGAGTCAAAAAAAAGTTTTCAGCTGTGAACTGCACAACTGCAATACCAAATGAAACCCTTAAAATAATCCATATATAGCTGCACATGTGTAACAGCCATGTTATGTAAACATCAAATACGCTTGTGTCAGCCCTATTGTCTCACCTTGTGAGTTTACAATATTACTGATCTGAAGAAACTGTCATATTATGTCCGAAACGAAGAAACAAGAATAAGATCCAAAAAACATACAATATGTAAATATTATTTACAAATGCTGCTATGATAATTGAAAAGAGGCTATTTTAGGGTCAAGAAAGATGAACATATAAGTAATTAATGTCATTTGAGGGCGAGAGATATCTAAAAGAAAGAATGTAAAATGTAACTGTACTATATACCTCCATAACACATAATACGATGAATGTCAAACGATTTCTGCGATCGACTTGTGGTGAACACTCTCATTTGGCTGCGATCCGTCTCCTTCCAAGTACACAGTCTGAGATAAAATACAAATTCTACCGAAACACCGTAAACAAATGTTCCAGTGAAAGTTGAATTCTTTCGAGACACAAAACGCCAAGTCTGTCAATTAATGAATCTAACCTAGAACTATAAATCTATGGAAATATTACGAAAGAATGTCTCCTGTGCAGCTGGTATATGTAACGCCACTCTTCAAAACAGTAGCTTGTAGCTCAGTATGCCACATTACCAACGAAAAGTTTAGAAATATTTTGATGATAGGTTGGAAAGTAATATTAAATACAAACCTATTATCGAAACACTGGGGCGTGTACTTGAGTTATGCTGGTCTGTATTAGGCTAAGTACCAGTGACATTTTCAGCTAGTTATTCCACGTGATAAAAATATGAGCCATCCGCAAGCCACAAAGGGGCAATCTTTCATGGCACTAACGTTTCTTGGAATGCAAGACACGCACATCGCTAGATTACTAACATGCCTTGTTGAAATGCAGCGTGCGTATATCAGAAAGTCCTGATAACTGTCAGGATACAAGACACAGCACAAACATCTGCCCCCAATGGCACTAAAATCAGTCAGTTACGCTACGCGAACAATGACGACAGACCATGTGAAATTAGAAGCTAGCGAAAAAGAGCCATTTATGGTAATGTTTCGTAATTCTCAAACGCTGTCAATACGGCGACACGTTGTGGTCTATAGGTAGCTGGAAGAAACGTGCCGTAACAGTCCCACAAAATTATTTTGGGCTACGGACGTCTGTTTGTTCTGAAAAATCACGAAAATCATTCCGAGTAAAATCATGATATTTTTCAGACCATAACGCTTGACCAATTGACAGTGATAAACCAGTTACGTTTTTCCTCACGTTTTACAAAGGGCTTTAGGTTCACGCAATAAAAATTTCATGCTGTCAGTGTGGCAGCAATGAATACATGCATGATGGCAGTGTTGACATTCTTGTAAACCTGATTCCGAAAAGTTTAATCAAGAGATTAATACGTTTCTGTCCAGTAAGTACCGTTTCTACAATCATGCACAGTTAGCCTGCCGAAAAGACATGGGCTTTCGAGATAATTCTGGACGAAACAGGAAGCAGTCCTGGTTTATCCTTCTGAAATGTTTATTTGTCCATTAGCCAGCTTTCAAGCCTACGTAGGTACTACGTCATACGGTGAGAGCTACAGTACGTGACATCGTAAACAATGCCCTATCGTCGCAGACGTTGTCAAACCAGCAGCCAAAATGGGTATCTGTTAAATAAGATGTGTTATTAATATAATTACGAACCATTTTGAGTCACAATCGTTATTGCTAATTCTTGTCCAAGTAGAAAGAAAGGTGTGAAATTTAGAGTTTTCTACTTGTTGAGGAGTCCCAGTATTGTTACCTGCTCTTTTTTGCACGTAATTAACAACAACGATTTGTATTATATAAAGGAAGAACCCTCACCTTCAGTAATAAATTGCAGTTTTTATAAAAACAGACGATGAAGGACAGCCTTCAGGTTTCTTATCTTTGTGTATGTGGCAGCTTCCACTGCTCCGATTTGACGCCAGTTTAACAGACCTAAAGCAGAAACAACTCACGTTATGAAAACACATATTTTTCACGTTACATTGGGTTTTCTTTCCGGCAGAATTATAATTCAAAAATTTCTGTGATTATTGTCTTAACATACTCCTCTACAGTGTCTGATTTCATCAGCACTTCCAATTTTTTCTGTGATCTGTTGTTGTTTACAGTATAATCTACTGTAAATGTCATCGTCCGACACTTGAAAACCGATAACTGATAAGTATTTAAAAGAAAAAAAAATCATGGATGATTGCTGCCTCGTATACACGGCGAATCAGTAATGCATAGACGAAGTTTCGGAAGATTTTCAAAGATTTTTTTTTTTTCCTAAGGGTACATGGTCTCCTGTGGTTCGCTGCAAAGTGAATTTTGTTACATCTTTTATCCTTGTACCTTTATTACACCGAAAATATCCCCACTTTGCAGATTTCGACGGTATGAACGATGTCTTTTTAGAAACAAACTTGTTCCATTCACTCACAGTACATGCTGCTTGCAAACAGTAATACCTGTGTTACTCTTATCCTTCAAGTTGGTTTTCAGTACTTCTCGTTTCTGTCTCGGTTTTGTTTTTCTGGCTGTGTTAATTTTACGTTGACAGTTGAAGAGATGGTCGAAATGCACCTCGTGTATGGGTTCAGTGTTTGCAGTGGAAAGGCGGAAGAAGGACGCTACCCTGAGGTGTTCCAGCAGTGACGACAACGACAGTACTTCTGTTTCTGAGGATAGCTGAGAGTCATGTTTTGTGTTCGTTTTGGTGAATGGATATTATAGGATTTTCCACAGTCCTAAAAGTATTGTCATAGAAACGAAGACAGCTGGGGATAACAAACCGAATGAATCATAACTGACTTTCACACGTATACTAGAAGTACAGATTTTTTAAGTACTTTGTGTCTCCTGGCCTAATAGGTATTAGTTTTGCGTCTGAGGATGCGGGAAGATTACTGCAAAATATTTGTAAACAGTAAAGATGTGAAATTCAAATGCAGTCGTCTCGAGTAAAGTACACAACTAAGACGTATAGGATTTCAGACATTTCGTCACTTTTGGTTTCCAAGGAGTAATGCACCTTAACTAAACAACTGAACTGTCACCTGACGATGGAGCAACATTTACGAAAATCATCGTAAATGTTTTTAAAAGAAAAGAAAATAAGATAAAATTTAGTGACTGGTTGTTTATATTTAGAGCATCATTAGAATATTAGACGGCAACGAGCCACCAGGGACTACCAGTTACTGATACCAAAATATTCAGCAAATATGTAGAGCGATCTCATAAATTTTATCAGAGGGGTAGACAGTACAGCTGTATTGGTCTACAGTGGTCACGGTTCAGTGAGAAACAGTCAGTAACGACGGACAGATACAGTGTAAAGTTCTGACGGCTGTGGTCCGGTGACGTAAGAGACAAGGAGTCGACCAGAGGCCGCGGACTCACCCCTGCCGCTGCGGCCGACGAAGCGCAGGTCGTTGAACTTGGCCACCTGGTTCTTCATGACGGCGGTGCAGTTGCGCAGCTCGGCGCAGTAGTTCTCGTCGTTGCCGGCGCGCACCGTCACCAGGGTGCCGTCCAGAACGTCGCCGAGCGCCACCACCTTGAAGGCGACGGGCAGCGTCTTGTTGGAGCGCCAGTGCGGCGGCAGCACGGTGCACACCAGGTGCGGGCTCCCCGTGCGCACCAGTTCCCCCGGGTGTTCGGCCAGCAGCCCGTCCAGCGTCCGCTCGGCCAACACGTCCGCCGTCAGGCCCCCGAACGCGCCGCCGCCCCCGCCGCCTCCACCGCCGCCGCCGCCGCCGCCTCCGTCGACGTTGGCGCCGCTCATGTCGGACGACAGGTGCATAGCGCCGCCGGCCGCGAGTCTTTCCGAAAGTCCGCAGACCACACCGGCAGCAGGCTGTCGCCCGTCGCTGTCACATGTTCCGCGGCGGACCCGCAATCGCGGCGTCGGAGGTCCAAAGCGCGGCAGAGCAGAGAGGCGGCACCCTTTCGCAAACTCGGTCGCCTCTGTTTGAACGGGACCGTCCTCTTTTCTTTTCTCCTGGCCGATTTTCACGCGGTTTCCCCGCGACACCTCCGCAATCGAATTCGTCTCCGTCGGGTGCACATCTCAAAAGACAGCGGAGAGCAGAGAGGGGAAAAAAAGAAAGGAACCACTAGATCACAGAGGAACACAAACAAAGAATTTGCGTTTTTCTTTTTGCTCTCGTCCTGACGTTCCCTTTGCCGAACCGTCGCTTCTCGTCACCGCAAAGCAATCACTTTCTCAGCCCCTTCTCCGTTTGACGCCCACACTCTCGGGGAAGACACAGTGTCGGGGGCAGCAGCCGCGAGGCGTCCACAGAGAGCCGGCAGGGGGAAAGAGTTGGCCGGCTGCAGCGGCGCCGCACCGCACCACGGCCGCTAGCGCGCGGTAAAACACTGATGAAAGCGAGCTCTCACACGCCGCCGCATCCACCGCCGCCCCCTCCTGGCACGGCACGCGCTCCGGCCACCAAAAAAAGCAAAGAGACGGGGCGAGCCGCGCTCGCTGGTGGAGCACCGCCGGCGCACGGATTGTTTTCTGCGGGAGGGCGGGCACCGGTGGTGCACCTCTTTTTTCCCCTCCTCCTACTCCTCCTCCTCCGCCGCCTCTCTCTCCCCCTTTTTTTCCCACGCCGGTCTGCGTTTTTCCGGTGACACCCGAGTACGCCGCGTCCCGGCTTGCGGTGACTTTTCGTGGCGGGAGTCCGTCACACCGCATTCGCCAATTAGACCGCGGCGCGCGGCCGGCTGGGCCCGCCCCTCCGCGGCCCCCCTCCCCTCCCTGCCCCTCTCCCACAGCCGCTGGCCGTCCGCGCGCTGGCCCGTGACGTCACGCCCCCTCCCCAGCGCCTCTGCCGCCCCCCCCGCCGGCCGCAGTGGCCAGGTGGGGAACCCCCGACGCGCGCCACGCCGCGCGGCCACTCGCCGACCGCCGACCCGCCGACCGCTCTTCCGCACTAACGCGGGGAAAACTGCCGCGGCTCCGCGCCTCCACAGTCTCCCAGCGAGACGGCGTCTCCCGATGCGTGAAAAACACCAGCGTACGCGGGTTCTCGACCAGTCAATCGGACGGCCGCGCTACCCTTGCACTATAGTCGCGGCGGTGGTACGACAACTGCTGAGCGATTTGCGTCGTACACCTCCGACTCTGCCCCGGCAGCGGGCGCGTCGCTTGCTTCTTTTTCCGGCAGCAACACGAGAGCGACTGCTAAAAAGTCGCGGCAGCCTACTTCTTGAGGCGGGCGTGCGGCGGCGTGCGGCGGCGGCAGTGGTGGAGAAGGAGCGGAAGTAAAGTGGGGAATATTGGGCACCGCGGGGGTGAAGCGGGGCGAGGGAAGAGGACGACGACCCCCTCCTCCCCCTCGCCAACCCTCTTCCTCCCCCCAACCCCTGCTCCCCCCTCGGCGGGAGTCCTGCCGCGCTTGGGTTTTGTGGGCGGAGTTGAGTTGTCGGCGCTCGCCTTAAGACGGCAGCCGCCGCCGCCTCGAAGGAAGAGGGTGGGGCGACCGCCGCCGCTACCGCCACTGCCACTGCGACCGAGGAAACGAAAGAACGGAGTAGGGAAGGGCAAAAAAGAAAAAGGGGACACCCCCGCCCGCCGCCTCCGGCTGCGCGGCAGAGTGGTGGTGGTGGCGGCGGCGGCGGCTTCGGTGGGGCTGAGCGGTGCGGCGAAGGGCGAGGGAAGGATTTTTGTTACGCTGCGCATGTCACGGCCGTCCCCTCCCTGGCGCCCGGCCGCGTCTTGGCGCTCCTTCTTCTCCTTCTTCCCTTTCTTGAAGACGCTTCTCCGCCGCCGCCGTGTCTCCCCGTCTTCCGAGACGGCCGCCTTTTTCGGGCCTCGGCCCCCAGCCTGCGGCGGCCACCTCCGCCCCCCTGCCTACCCCTTTCCGCCTCTCGGCTGGCAGGCTGTTCCCGCACACCACCAGACGGCCCGGCCGCCTCGGTTACTCCCCAGCCCAGCGTGCAACCTTTCGACGCCCTTTCTTGGTCTTGAGGTTACCCTTCCGAGGCTGCAGTGCCCTGTGCGCAAAATCGCTTCGTCATTTCCAGTTTCTGCTTGTGATACTTCACCAAGCCCAAAGTAGTTTGCTTTAATCTGATTGCAGCTACAGCTTCACTACTGAAGGCAGAACCTTCTAGGTTGTTAGACCGCGTCATGTTCATATTTCTGTTTCAAGATTCGAAGTTTCCAGTCTTCTTTCAAGACTCTTTCGATTGTCACAGTTCAATGAATATTCAGCTAACAGACGATATCGGAAGAGTCGAACAGAAGATCTAAGCAGAGGAGTCGAAACACTTTTGGAGATATCTGGAGGGAAAGAAGATGCGGCCTGATAATTTAGGAAAACGATCAACAATTTCTTTCCTCTAAAGAGCTAATAATGACATTGTGTGGAGGCACTTCAGGCCGTACAGATTATTAATCGGTGACCTTCACAAACTTGTATGTTATGAGCTCCCAATATATAGAGGGGTCCAAAAAAATGTATCCACTGTTTAAAAGTCCATAACTGGCAAACTAATTGACGGAGTTATCTCATCTTTGTAGTGTAATAGTTTGTAGTTCCGGCAATCGCTACACGAGCGTTGTTTTGTTTTGTCAGATGACAGTCGCCAGATAGTCAGTGTTTTGTTCTTAGTTGCACCTAGTTACTCGAGTAAACATGGCTGGCGCAAGGCATACATTCGATAAAGGAAGTCACTTTTGAAGTGGTATTTTAAGTACGAAAACATTAATGAGGTTCAACGGCAATGACTAAATGAGTGCCAAACAGAGCCACCGACATGTTTAACGATTCGACGAATTGGAGACAAATTTGAAGCCGAAGGTTGTGTTAAAGATGCGCACAAACACCAATCTGGACGACCTGTAACAGTAACAAGCCCATCTAACTCCCGTCGTGTGTTACAACAATTCATTCGTTCACCACAGAAGTCTGTGACACAGTGTGCCCGCGAAACTGCAGTGAGTCGCTCAAGTGTTCGGCGAATTTTGAAGACAGCAAAGCAGTAGTGCTACATCCCACGATTGCTACACGCAATGAACGAGGACGACCCAGATCGTAGAATGGAGTACTGCGAGTGGTTTACTAACATGGTGCACAACGGTGAAGAGTTTCCAGAGATGACTGTGTGGTCTGATGAGGCACAGTTCAAACTCAATGGTACAGTAAACCGCCACAATTTCATCTACTGGGCCGCCGAAAATCCGTACGTCCATGTAGACAAAGCCGTGAATTTTCCAGGAGTAAATTTGTGGTGTAGGTTGTTTTACTGGGGCTTGATCGGGCCATTCTTCTTCGACGGCACAGTTACCGGTAAGGTGTACCTTCATTAGCTTCAGACATCCATTTTACCTGCCATCCGAGACTTGTATGGAGACGGAAGAGTTTACTTTCAAGAAGATGGTGCCCCAGCCTACTACCAAAATCGTGTTATGGCGTATCTCGACGGCAATCTACCAGGAAGATGGATAGGCTGTAGAGGTGCTGTGGAATATCCACCACGTTCCCCAGACCTAACTCCTCTGGACTTTTACCTGTGGGGAACACTAAAGGACGTCGTTTATCGACAAAAGCCACGCACATTGGATGAACTTCGAGAATCCATCGTACATTCATGTGCAAATATCCAACTGAACACGTTGCAGTCAGTAGTTCGCGCTGCAGTTCGGCGGCATCGTTTGTGTGTGGATGTTAATGGTGACCATTTCGAACACCTACAGTCATATCTTTAAGTTGGACTTTAAGCTACACTTTCACCAAAAATGAGACAATTCCGTCAATTAGTTTGCAAGTTATGGACTTTTAAAAAATGGATACATTTTTGGACCCCTCTGTAGTAACTAAAGTACATGTGTAGCAACAACTACACTATGAGCTGGCCGTATTAGTTTTATTTAATTGCAGTGGTTTGTGGGATACAATAGAGCATCTTCAGCCCCTCTGCAACACAGGGTGACAACGCTTTCCGCGGACTCCATCACTACATCTCTAATAAAAGGAGCTGAAATCACCGGTGTCAGCGGAAATTCTTCGTTTGTGGTTCTTTGGTTAAGTCATAAATGAAAAGTTCCACGGATGCCGGTGGTTTCTGCTCTTTCTGTTAGATACGTGGTAATGATGCTCACTGAAAGCATCATCACCCTACGTTGCAAGAGTGCTTGGAGATAGTGTATTGTATCCCAGAAAGCGATTGCAGCCGGCCGGAGTGGCCGTGCGGTTCTAGGCGCTACAGTCTGGAGCCGAGCGACCGCTACGGTCGCAGGTTCGAATCCTGCCTCGGGCATGGATGTGTGTGATGTCCTTAGGTTAGTTAGGTTTAATTAGTTTTAAGTTCTAGGCGACTGATGACCTTAGAAGTTAAGTCGCATAGTGCTCAGAGCCATTTGAACCATTTGAAAGCGATTGCAATTAAATAGAACAGCTGATAGTGTTGTTGTTGCTGCACATAAATGAGCTGCTGTCCCATTATCCATCAGAAGATGGATGTACGGAAATTGGTTATAGTAATGGCGATAAGTTGGACGTTGGCCCCTGATTGCTAAACGTCGGCACTATCGCGTGGACTCTGGTGTTTGTTGTGATACAATAGTTGCGCGGTGAAGCGATGTCGGTTTCACGGTGTGTGCGTAAGTTTTTGATTTATAACAGTATTTGTACTATTTGTACTTACATTTAAATGCGCTACTGAATATGCGACAATTTCACAAAAGTTTGATAAATATTTTAAATGCCAGTTTTCTCCTGCTCACTGCATCGCAATACACCAGCCTTAATTAATTCAATGTTTCTTGTTACAAACAAGAACCGCATTTGAAGATGACCGTAATGCGCATTCACGAATTTACTCTTGTGTCGAAATGTATACCATAGCAGCTTATCGACAGAATTCGCGCACGCCCGTGCTTTATCAGTACTGGAAGACAAATAAGAAGATGTTCCACCTCTCATCCCCGCAGTGACCGCGTTAGTTCCTTCCTCCGAGTCTGAGATAAGCTGTCAGATTTATTTATATCAGGGCCGAATCCACGATCGTCAACTGAAATTAAGCACATTTGTAAATATTATCGTCTCTAAACATTTTTGTCTGTCACTAAGTTCGAAGACTACACTCCTAAGAAGCTCTTAACAACAGTTGACGTGTTTGGATTATGAGCTGTTGTCAGGTCTTCGAAGGATGCATTTGAATAACGAATTCAGGGTATCCTGATACTGATGGCTCCGGTATACCAACATCGATACATCTGAATGTCTATGAACGAAGTGCTTATACAGCCTGAAGATGACAAATTGAAATGTTGAAACTGGTTGTCAAAATAAAATAAAATAACTTCTCAAAAAGTACGACTATTTGGCGATTTTTCTTGGTAAAAATTGAATTATATTTGGCTGTTAGCTGCTAGATGCGACGTTATAAAACAGAGCTGAGAGCCCCGGGCCGCACGAACTCTTGATTAGGACCGCATGCTGTCCGCTGACCACTTTTTGACGATTACTGATTTAGAAGATTTAACTTTCAGTGACAAAGGTCACGAAAGCCACCTTGCTTCATTACTCTCAGAAAGTTTGCCCGCTTCCGAATAAAAAACAAAACTACTTTTGCATTTTCTTAGTTCCAAGTCTCAATGTTTCAAACTCAGCGCTCCGATCTGAATCAGAGCTAAACGTTATCGACACATATACTGTTGTATTCCTTCTCACACGATTGTTTCGCAAGGCGGCAAGGCGTGTCGTACGACTAACGAAGGGGACACGTAAGTGTCAGAACCCGATTTCCCAGAAACTTCACTCTGAGGAAGAGGGGTCAGAATAAGCGAACACATGTCTCGGCTTATCTGTAGACATACAACAGTTTCTGAGGCACTGCAGTCATGGACTGTGCGGCTGGTCCCGGCGGAGGTTCGAGTCCTCCCTCGGGCATGTGTGTGTGTGTTTGTCCTTAGGATAATTTAGGTTAAGTAGTGTGTAAGCTTAGGGACTGATAACCTTAGCAGTTAAGTCCCATAAGATTTCACACACATTTGAACATTTTTTCGTTTCTGAGGAAACAACGATCAACGTTTTCGAGGTACTTCATGTTCTTTTAGCGAGCAAATAGTTCAGCAGAAGTGATGGCTAGCTTCGTGGCTCAACACATTTTGCACCCCTTGTTCGAAAATCTATTATTACTTTTATTTTTGTTTCTTATTTATCTTCTATGTCCTTACAATGTTACTACACGAATGTTCATACTGTATACTGAAATAACGTTGTCTTTATTCGTCTGCTAACTGAATGTCTTGAAAAGTTTTTAAAGAAAGGAAAACTTATTTGAAATTGCTTTCGCTGAAATTCCTATAGCGTATCTTGCTTCACAAACAGTTGCCAGTTTTCGTAAGAGTGATCCTTTGCCGCCGCTCGCTGCGAAATAATTTCCAACGTGTTGAATCTTCATCAATGATAACGATGTTTCTTATCCGAGCGAAATTCATTTGAAGAAATGTTGCTGTGGCAAACCTGCCTTCGCGCGATGCTCATAGTGCTGAGATTTCCATCTTCAGAATGTTTCTGCTGCGCGGGGTAGCCGAGCGGTCTAAGGGCGCCTTGTCACGGTCGGCGCGGCTGGCCCCAGCGGAGGTTCGAGTCCTCCCTCGGGCATTGGGGGAGTGTGTTGTCCTTAGCGTAATTTTTTTAAAGTTAGAGTGATTAGTGTGTAAGCTTAGGGACCGATGACCTCATCAGTTTAAGGCCTTACTACAAATTTCCAATTTACAGAATGTTTCTAACGGAACGCGCCAGACCTTCCTGAACAATATACAGAAGACTGAAATATATGAATTAATAATTGATATAAGAATGAAACAATCCCTGAAAATACGTGGGCTATTCGGAAAGTAGAGCCCGATCGATTGCGAGATGGAAACCACTATGAAAATCAAACAAGTTTTATTTGCAACATTTAGCTACACCTTCCAGCTACTTCTCTATATTGTCGCCGCTCAGTTTTGGGCATCTTTCGAAGTGTTGTACAAATTTTCCAATACCATCGTCATAGAAAGACAGCCGCATGTACTTTCTGGCAACTGTCTATACTGGTCTACAGCTTGTTGTCTGTGCAGCCAATTACGGTCTGCATTTTGGGTGATCAAACACTTCCCATCGAAAACGCTGCAGGAGCATCTTCACTGCCTCTGCAGAGTGCGTCCGAGAATCGTCATGAATAAGGAAACGTAAGACAGTTCTGTGGGTTGCATGACATCAGGTGAAATCTCTTGGTGGGAGATTCTGTTTATCTAGGCACCTTTACGCGCTCACTGTAAGCTCATAACTGAAAGAGCGACGTGACGCGATGGACGGGCATACTACAGACACGCCCAACACTTCTGTGCAAATCTTCATCGGATTTTCGCTGTGGTTTCCATTTCACGCCCGATCGGACATTACTTTCCGCATAGCCCTCTTACCACATACACATCAACCAGAACAGTATGACCACCGATCTACTGTAGCTATAACTCTCGCCCGGGCGATAGCATCGTCACCTGGCGGGGAATGACTGCTAGTCAAACACACAACGTGCATGTGTATCAGCGAGCGTGCTGTCCGTGTGTAGAAAGGGGCAGGCGCGCGATTTGTCTGAGTTTGACCGAGGACAGTCTATGATGGCCCAGAGGCTCGACACGAGTATTTCGGAAACTGCAAGACTTGTCGGGTGTTCGAGGAGTGCTGTGGTGATTGTCTTCAAAGTGTGGCGAAACCAAGGTGAAACAACGCCGAGACGTCGAGGGGTTGGGGGGCCACCCCTCAGTATACTGGTAAAATAGGACAGGCGGCAAACTGTGGCGGAACTAACGTCTTACTTTAATGCTGGGCAAAGTACAAAGGTGTACGAACGCACAGTGCACCGAACACTCCCTATCGATGGGCATCCGCGACCGACGACCCAAGCATGTGCCAATGTTAATGGCTCTGAGCACTATGGGACTTAATATTTGAGGTCATCAGTCCCTTAGAACTTAGAACTATTTAAACCTAACTAACCTAAGGACATCACACACATCCATGCCCTAGGCAGGATTCGAAACTGCGACCGTTGCAGCAGCGCGGTTCCGGACTGAAGCACCTAGAACCGGTCGGCCACAGCGGCCGGTTTCGACGTTGGTGCGCAGAGCGTTGCATGGTCTGATGAATCCCGATATCGTCTTCATCACGCCGATGGGAGGGAGTGAATCGTCGTGTTCCAGGGGACGTTCCTTGACACCTGTACTGTAGGATGGCGACAAACTGGCGCTGGCTCTATTATTCTCGGGGCAGTATTCACGTCGACATCCATGGAGGGCACCATGACGGTCAAGGACTATCGTACACTGGTTGCAGACCACGTATATCCCTTCACAGCGATCGTGTTTCCCGAGAACAGTGGCATTTTTCAACAACATAACGCGCCATGTCACAGGGCGAGGAATCCGATGACTTGCATGCGCAGATGTGGTGGCATCTTCCTACAGCGAACTTCCATGTCACGACGCGTCGCCGTCGTATCCGTGGCAAAGGCTGACATACTAGCTATTAGGCAGGTGGTCATAATGTACTGACTGATCAGTGCATATAGTCAAGTATATGACACGTATTCTGAAAAGCAGCAGTAATTTTACAATTACTATAACGCCCTTGTATCCCCAACTTGATAAAAAACATTCGTGTAGTAATCTTCTACGGACATAAAAACAATAATGGCGTTTCGAACACGAGACGCAAAACTGAAAAACAGCGACGCCAGTTCAGCGGAGAGTACCGCACGATAAAAGACTTCTAAACGACATCGAAAACTTACGGTCATTTTCTCACAAACGATCAAGTATCTAATATTTTGGCCCCTCTTCCACTGAGCGAAGTTTCCGGGAAATCTGGTTATGGCACTTGTCGTGTTGTCCTCATAACTAGCGAATGAGAATAACTTACTACAAGATCGGTGGCGAACATATTCAGCACAACAAATCGTATGAGTATTTAGGTGTAATACTATGAAACGACATGCCCTGTGGCGATAACAAAAACTGAGTATGTGGGAAGGTGAATGAAAATCTTAGATTTGTTGGAAGACTTCTCGGAAAAAGTAGTTCTTTTATGAGAAAATCTCGTAGAATACAGTGCCACCGATACATTCTTCCAGTGTTCGGAGTCGTTTTCGCTTGGGAATGACAACATACATCGAATGATTTCAGAGACGCGCTACTAGGACCGTACAGGTCGGGAAGACAGTAGGAAATCTTGACAGAGTAGGTCTGTGAACTTAAATGATATCGTACTAAAAAATCCAAGATTTATCATCTGCGATCAAAGGGCTGATCCATTCTTCGTCACTGTCAATCCTCTCAAGATGATCAACTCACAAATTTCTATGACTGTACTTCTGCTCAGTTGTGAGGTTTTTCGACACCATTTTGGCACGAACCTTCCCGTGTTCAAAACTTAGGTCAAAATTCGATGTATGGTGAAAATATTTAACACGTCCCCCATCATCCTTAACTGCCAAACACCGGTCTGATCTCGCAAGAGCACACACACGTACGACGTTTCCGTTGGTTTTTGTAGTTGAAAGTTTTCCTGAGCGAGGTTCGTCTTCAACGTTTTCTCAACCTTCCAAAAACAATTTGTGCCAGGAAAAACTTATGCTCTTGATACTGAATGTTCCCCATAGGCCTGTTTAAACCATTCGAAGGTCACATTGCTCTAAATTCCGCTGTCCCATTTTCGTAACGCACAACGAAAACACAACTTCTTTGCTAGCGGTCTCAAAAATCACGTTGTGGCTGTACGAAGCTATTATTATCATAATAGGCAAAAATAGAATCTTCTCACGGTGTACGATGTAGGCAGTTGTTCAACATGGGTGATAATATTGATATTCGTGTTCGGGAAGAAAGGGGTGAGGAGCAAATAGCTGCGTCCAAATGTTCAATACTTCATATCCGTACTGATTAAACATCTAGTACGGCTTGTTACTACATAAGAACCAACTCGTCTGACTATGTTTGTCGCCTGTGAGCCCAGTGTAGGACATCCTCGACTGTCAGCTTACATCGTGTAAGGTGGCTATAATTTCGCACCTTACAAGCACTCATGTACATACTTTGCCGTGATTTACAACCGCAATTAGGTATCATTTGATAGGTTGTACTTCGTATATATGAATATTTAAAGAAGACTGGCATCGCACTTACACCTTGCAAATAATTGTTAACGCTTACTGCATGAAAGGTGATGGAGTGTCTTTATTATCAAAACAGCGTAATGAATGATTTCCTACACTAGTAGAGGTTGGAACGCCAGTGGAAACGAAACGGCAGGCGTAACTCAAGCCCTGGGTGGGAAAAGCTCACACAGGTCTGTTGGTCCTGCTTCACACAGGAAGTGCCTAGATGGACGGTCTGGGCACCTGAGCGAAGAAGCACAACACAGCGGCGCCCGGCCGGTTTGTAGTGGGGCCGAAAGGATAACCGCGTAATACTTCGAAAACTCTGCAAATCTTGGATGCAGCAGAGAGGAACGAGGAAGCGTTACCACGGAAATCGCAGGCTGGGTTATTTCCGAGGATTTTTACTCTGAGAAGCGTACCATTGTATGACTATAGGTATTTCCGTATAGGTATTTCCTCGCAAACTTTCCGCGCTGGACAACAAAAGACTAAAATATGGTTGGTCGGCGGTCGGAAGAATCTGTAGACAGGGAGAATATTCCGTGGTTTCGAGAATAGGATTGGCCTTCTGCAGTTACGAAGGAGGGGAGCCGAGTTTTCCTGGGAAGCCAGCGGTCGAGAGAAGAGGTGATCCGTTTTGAGTGCCCAGGTTTGACAGTCGCTCAGTATCACCTTTTGTTGGTACAGACGGACTTGCTGTCTTACCTCTCAAGAGATTTTATAGTTAGAACGGTTAGGCACTGTACTGTTGCGAATTTATGCGATTTTGGACTTTGCCTCCCGGTACACAGCGTTCAGTGATTGAGAGCACTTCTTCAGTTTATAGTGACATAGAGACATCATCTGAATTCCGTCCTTGTGGCTGGGAGTGCGCGTTTCTTGTCTGTAGAACACAGAGAGGAGAAGACAGCATTAGGTTATAACTGTGACAGGACCACCTTCTGCCGTGGTAGTGTTTGAAAGAGTTTCACTCTTTGGTTGGGGCCCTTCCATCGTCGCAGACGTGTACAAGAACCATCACTCCGACGCACCGGACACTGTACATACGGTGATATTACTAATTAGTTCTATAAAGCTAAACAGCTATGATCACGTAAATTTTATTACCACTGATGTTGCACACCGCTGTAGATCATCTTTGAAAGTAGTGTCTTCTAGTGTTTGGCACGTAGGTGACGTCAGTCATCTCGCGTTATTTACATTAGATCGGGTAGCCATAAAAAAGGGGCAGATTTGGTCAATTGATGAACCATATTAGTTAGGAAATCCGTTTGTATCTCTTTATGTCCATTGCACATTGATATTTATGTATTTAGTTGTATAAAGGGGTTTTAATCTACAATAAATGTACAAGCAGAAATAACATTCATCATTTAGTAGTTACTAGTTCTCTTAATCATTCATTTATGTTTATGTTGTAATTTATTTGTTATGAAACGAAACGTCCCCTATTTAAAACAATTATACACGACTGTGCTTAAACTGACACACAATAATTTTAGCGCAACGCAATCTGACTTTCAAAAAATCCCTACGAAAGAATGGCCCTGACTAACATTAACCTATACCTTTCACAAATCACTTACGTCACAAAAATCTTCGTTACAGGAACTACTGCAATACAGCGAGCGCCACTACTGCCAGCTAAATAAAAGATTCAAACTACGGAAGGCACTAACTACTGGTAGGCATAGTTAGCAAATGAAAGATTTTAATAGAGAACAAACAATGTATTTACCTTAATAGTCATAATATATATAGCAGTTCATGACAAATTACAAAACTCCGCCATCTCTCTCCCCACATCCACCACTGCTGGCGGCTCACCTCCAACTGCGCAACGCTACGCGCTGTTCACATCCAGCTGCCGCTGCCCAACACTACAATGGCAGACAACAATGCAAACCAGCCACAGACTGCACACAGCACAGCCAGTGATTCTCACACAGAGCGCTATGTAACGTTGCCAATAAGAAAACATAAACAGCCTACTTACAGTTAAAGAGAAAGAACGAGGAGATAATATCACCACTAAGAGATCCAAAGGATTGCTTCAGGGGGCAGTCAAATAGGGCCAAATCTTCATTTTCGCGTTGAGTATTTTCCGTTGCGCACATTCATTTCACACCCACCTGGAGTAGCATCTTGGAATCGTTGCCGGTGGAGGTACTGTTACGGCACAGAGTAATACGGCTTGCTAGTTATAAAATTATTAACGGAGTTCAACCACCTTGACGCAAAGATGGTTACGCCCGATTAGCGGCGGACCGGGAAGCACTGTGATGCAAGACAGACATGCAGCACAGTTTACAACCGTGCAGTAGGTGTGTGAGGGAGAACACACGCAGCAAGAAAACACAAAAAGACAGCGACTAAGTAAAATAACAAGCACGCTCGTTCGAGCGGCGGGGTGCCGCAAGTAGCAATAGACACGGCTAGGGAAAACATTCATAGATCAATTTAACTATCTGCTAAGAGAGATTAAAAGCAAGAATAGCAGAATAACGAGTCCACATGCGGTCATCGCTAGTAAAACGCACGTCACAACTACGGAGAGCTCTTTAAATACCGGAGCCCCAGCTCCAAGTAGGAGAGAACGGTTCAGGACAATGTGAACGATGGAGTTCGTGTCGACGACATTCCGTTCCACGACCATGTTGTTGTAGTAAGTCTTGCCTCAGATCAACCAGCGCAGTACCAGCCAGTCGCGGAGTGCCGCAGAGCTCAACTCCATGCTGTCACACACCAACCACTACCGATGAGAGAGCTGATCAACTACCAGGAGCAGTGCAGTACCAGGTGCTGTACTCTGGGTTCAACGCCTGCCGCTTACACCACACCGCGGGTCGGGTGGTCCAGGGAAGAAGAGGCTCGGAGTGGGATCGAGCACACTCCCTCAGCCGGTAGCAACTGCCCATGCTGCACTACGCTGGGCTAGGCATCCATATCGACACAAGAGGAACAACGTCTCGCTAGGGCGTAGGCGCAACGACTGGCGCAGCGTCCGACGCCGAGATTCTGCCCGTTCAAAAATGTTCAGATGTATGTGAAATCTTGTGGGACTTAATTGCTAAGGTCATCAGTCCCTAAACGTACACACTACTTAACCTAAATTATCCTAAGGACAAACACACACACACCCATGCCCCGAGGGAGGACTCGAACCTCCGCCGGGACAAGCCGCACAGTCCATGACTGCAGCGCCCAAGACCGCTCGGCTAATCCCGCGCGGCACTTAACTCAATTGATTAATCAACAATATGGTTAAAATCATTACTACTAGAACATGACCATTAGACAATAGCCCCTAAAATGAGGCCGCTTCAATGCTGAGTGTGAATTAGTGATAGCCTCGAGCACACCAAAGGATTTTAATCAATACAAGAGATCCACAAGACAGCAAATGGAACAGAAATGTATTCAACTTTGCACTGCAATTGAACTTCAGACACCATAACTCTTCACGGGAAGGATGGAATCACGAGACAGTAACAAAATAACCCGAGCTGTAAAAAAGGGGGGTGGAGGGGGAACAGGGACTTAAATATCACCCTACCACCGTGGTACTCTGCTCCCGGTTTGCTCGCGTCTACCAATGTCAATTATCTGCCACACAAAACACATCAGCGGCGGACAATATTCTGAGGCATGAGATACACAATCCTGTCTAGAGAACAGGTGATCAATACTTTCAAAAAAATTCAAATGGCTCTGAGCACTATGGGACTTACCTTCTGAGGTCATCAGTCCCCTAGAACTTAGAACTACTTAATCCTAACTAACCTAAGGACATCATACACATCCATGCCCGAGGCTGGATTCGAACCTGCGACCGTAGCGGTCGTGCTGTTCCAGACTGTAGCGCCTAGTACCGCTCGGCGATCAATACTTTCAATGAAATACTTAAAATTTGATTAACCAATTCGTAGACGTACCACTAAAATAATGTCCTACAGTTAAAATGACAAGAATTGTCTCGGCACACACATTTAAACGCCAAACTGCAATAATGAACTACAAGGTAGAATGGAAGAAATATCGCCGTCCAGAGTGGCCGAGAGGTTCTAGGCGCTGCAGTTTGGAACCGCGCGACCGCTAAGGTCGCAGGTTCGAATCCTGCCTCGGGCATGGATGTGTGTGATGTCCTTAGGTTACTTAGGTTTAAGTAGTTCTAAGTTCTGGGGGACTGATGACCTCAGAAGTTAAGTCCCATAGTGCTCAGAGCCATTTTTGAAGAAATATCTCGGCAAGGCTTGGAACGCCAGACACCGACTTACGCACTACTCGGTGCACTTCTAGCTACGTACTGAGCCATGCTTCATGTCGTTTTGTTGGACGTAGCCACACTTCCTTAACTGCCGTCACGTATCAAGTCACGACACCGAGTTGCGTGATAGACAACTAGAACAATTCCAAATACTTTTTAGTACACTGGCATGTTCAGTTAAGATGCACGCAACCCACCGAAGCATCTCGACGACTCCAATTCATTCGGCCTGTGCAGCTTGTAACAGACTCGAAGGAACTTGTCCTTCCAACCTGTAGGAAAAAGCAAATCACCATGGGCAATGGATAGGCGTTGCACGATTCAACACGCCGTAGTGGCTGGCCACGCCCCTTCGTCGTGCCGACTCGGCCTCTCCGCGTGCTGCCTACGTACACACTCCCACGTCACTGTACCTCACACTCGCACACAAGAGACCTAGTAGAACGCACGCGCTGCAATTAAATGCCGGCCGCCAAAGATATGAAAAAGGGCAATCAACATCGGAGTCGACTCAAAGGTGAAAATGAGAATCGATGGCAACTGGCGCCAGAAACGCACCAGCTCATCACTTTCCCGAATAATAGCGAATACTCTTTTCCTGCAGCAACCGGAGTAAGCGAAAAATGGCTTGAATTGGCAGACTGGTTGAAGAAAGAGGTGAAATCGGCGTCTCTTTCTGATATATGTTACTGCATCGGCGGCGTCGCCGTCGACCGCAGCTGGGGGCCGCTCGCACCTTCTCGGGAGACGTCAGTTTTACACCTCCCACCAACCGGACGAGCTCGATCTTCCATCGCTTGCTGTCTACGATGGGAGGTGGCACGCATACACGCCACCAGAGAACGTAAAATCCATATGACCCCACTGCTTGAGACTCTGATTGGCTGGCGCGCCTTTTTAAGCAGCAGCAATTCAGAGCTTCATCTCGGAGATTAGGTGAACCTACAGACTTACCAACATTACTACAGAAGACTGCAGTGAAGACTACACATCAACGTAGCAGGACGCTACTAAACTTTAACATGTCTCAGTTTATCGGTATGCAACACTATTTGTTTCTATCAAGAACGTTACTCTCTTTGTATATAAAACAGCACCACAGAAGACCTACAGCACTTCAAAGTTACGTACATCTCAGTTATGAAGTGTACATATTGTAACTTTTCGACTCTGTAAGCGCAGAACAGGGAATCAGTGACCTTAAGGCCGTTTCAGCATCCCTGAATATGGAAGCAAATAGGGATATAAAAAAAGGGAGGAAGCTTTTTCTGTTTAGCAAGAGTAATAGAAGGCAGATTTCAGACTACCTAACAGATCAAAACGAAAATTTCTGTTCCGACAATGACAATGTTGAGTGTTTATGGAAAAAGTTCAAGGCAATCGTAAAATGCGTTTTAGACAGGTACGTGCCGAGTAAAGCCATGAGGGACGGGAAAAAACCCACCGTGGTTCAACAACAAAGTTGGGAAACTACTGCGAAAGCAAAGAGAGCTTCACTGCAAGTTTAAACGCAGCCATAACCTCTCAGTCGAACAGAAGCTAAACGATGTCAAAGTAAGCATAAGGAGGGCTATGCGTGAAGCGTTCAGTGAATTCGAAAGTAAAATTCTATGTACCGACTTGACAGCAAATCCTAGGAAGTTCTGGTCGTACGTTCAATCAGTAAGTGGCTCGAAACAGCATATCCAGACACACTGGGATGATGATGGCATTGAAACAGAGGATGACACGCTTAAAGCTGAAATACTAAATGTAGAGTCACCGCCAGACACCACACTTGCTAGGTGGTAGCTTTAAATCGGCCGCGGTCCATTAATACATGTCGGACCCGCGTGTCGCCACTGTCAGTGATCGCAGACCGAGTGCCACCACACGGCAGGTCTCGAGAGACTTACTAGCACTCGCCCCAGTTGTACGGACGACTTAGCTAGCGATTCAACACTGACGAAGCCTCGTTTATTTGCAGAGAAGATAGTTAGAATAGCCTTCAGCTAAGTCAATGGCTACGACCTAGCAAGGCGCCATAGCAATTGATAGTTATCGTATGAAGCATGTCTCATCAAGAACGATGTATACAAAAGATGGATTAAAGTTAAGTATTCCAGCAGCTACGTACTTTTCTTTATAGCATTCATTACGTATCCTGTTTCAGACCTCACGCCATCCTGCGTGAGCTAGTAGCGTGCATTTCGGCTTCCTCTCATTGTGTCTAGGCTGTCTTGTCTAGACACAACATATTTGGCGACGAGGCTTAAAAGAGGATTTCGCGTTCGTATTGCTCTAATTTACTTGTCATGGCTTCGCCACAATCTCCAGATGTACTGTCCGAATTTTATCGCTTGCAGAATCAGCAGACGCAGGCGTTATTGGATGCCCTTGGACAGCTCGTCCAGGGTCAGCGTGCACTGCACACCGATGCGGCAGCCGCCGCTTCACCGCTACAGCACCCACAACATGCTGTTGCACCACCGTTTCGTAGCTTTGATGCAGCGATGGAAACCTGGACGGAGTGGTCACGCCAGTTTGGATTTCATCTCGCCGCCTACAGAATTCAAGGTAACGAGCGGCAGCCTCACTTATTATCATGTGTGGGGGTGCAAACGTACCGTGTGATAGTGAAATTATTTCCCCGACGCGACGTAGCAACTCTGTCCTACGAAGAAATTTTGTCTGCTTTAGATGCCTATTTCAAAGAATCAGTTAATGTAGTTGCAAAACGTACGGCCGGTCAAACTAATCGGGAGTGGGTTGCAACTTTGCAAGGCCTTACTAGGGATTGTGCTTTTGAGTGTGAATGTGGATTCCCTTATTCAGATACTATGGTGCGTGATGCAATTGCACAGAACGTTTCTGATGTTCGTATACGGGAGCAAATTTTGAAACTAGTCAATCCCTCCCTTCAACAAGTGATAGACATATTGGATAGGCAAGACACACTTGACTTTGCTCAGGAATCGTTTGAAACTTCGCCAGCTGTGTGTCACATTAACCGGCCCGCCGGGCGAGCTGCACAGAACTGTAAACAGCCCTCGCGCACGTCCGCGCAGCCACGTGTCCCGCGCCAGCAAGCAAGTGCAGTGAAATCATGCCCGCGGTGTGCTACTAGACATTCGCGTGAAAATTGCCCGTCACGCCAAGCTATTTGCTTCTTCTGTAATAAAAAAGGACATGTTCAGAGTGTTTGCCAGAAAAAGCTCAGTTCGGACACTCACAACGATTCCAGGCCCTTTGCTTCACGCCGGAATCGAACCAAGAATACTCAGGCTCGTGAACCTTCACCCATGGACATTCATGTAGTTAATTCCACTCCGCCCAGTGCCGCTCCTTCTAACGGTGACAGTGTTCGTCCCACAAAAAGTGTGTGTCGACGTCGCCGGAAATCACGTCAATTAGCGAGTGCTTCTGTACCAGTGTCTGTTCAAATTGCACGAGACAGTCGCTCTTGTCATCAGCAGGACAATAAACTTTTTGTCGACTTGGACATTAATGGCAACGTGATCCCATTCCAGCTCGATACCGGAGCTGCAGTTTCATTGATCAATAAAGACACTTACAAACAACTGGGCACACCTCCGTTGCGTGCCGCAAATGTTAAGCTAACTACATATTCAGGTCACACGATCCCTGTGTTAGGACAGTGCAGCCTTCTTGCAACATACAAGGGACAAACAAAACTTGTGTCATTTTACGTACTTCGTTCTTCTGCTGCAGTGAACTTGTTTGGTTTAGATTTATTTCAGTTGTTTAACATGTCTATCGTAAATCAGGTCCTATCAGTGAACCAGACTGTGCCTTCAGCCAGTGTTTCTCGTCTATGTGAAGAATATGCAGACATTTTTGCACCGGGCCTTGGTTGCGCTAAGAACTATGAACCACATTTGGACCTGACAGTAAACGCGCAACCGAAATTTTTCAGAGCGCGCAATGTTCCCCACGCATTGCGTGATGAGGTCACAAGAACATTACATGATTTGGAATGCTCGATGGTTGGTTGTTGTCGATTCCTTCAGTAATTTTCCTTTTGTTGTCAGGATATCTTCCACGACGTCTTCAGCCACCATCCAAGCGTTATCTGCTATCTTTTGCATTGAAGGTCTTCCACAGACTATTGTTTCCGACAATAGCCCACAATTCATGTCCGCAGAATTTCAGTCATTCTGCAAGGCTAATGGTATTCAACATCTGACATCCGCGCCGTTTTCGCCTCAGTCAAACGGTGCCGCTGAACGATTGGTCCGGACTTTCAAGTCACAGATGTTGAAGTTGAAAGAGTCGCATTCTCGGGAGGACGCGTTGTTGCTCTTTTTGTCATCGTATCGCTCTCAGCCCCGAGATGGTCGCTCGCCGGCTGAGTTGCTCCACGGTCGTCCTCATCGAACCTTGATGTCTTTGCTGCATCCGCCGCATCAGGTTCCTGTGCTGCGGCAGACTCCTGTTTTTGCTCCAGGCGACGTTGTATACTATCGCAACTATCGAGGTTCACGGCGTTGGCTCGCAGGGCGCATTCTTCGCTGCCTCGGCCGCTCGATGTATTTGGTTTTGGGGGCCTCTGGTGAGGTGCGTCGGCATCTCAATCAGCTGCGCCTCTGTCGTCGCCTGGGTTCTGCCGCTCCCCGTCTGCTTTCAGCGACGGTGCCGTCCGGTCAGCGCCCTGGGGACCCATCTACTGGCTCGCCTCATCACCAGGTGTTACCGACGCTGCCTTCCATTTTGCCCCATGGCGAAGCGCCGCCGCCGCCACCGCCTGTTCTCCCGCCGCCGCCGCCCGCAGTGGACGCGTCGCTGCAGCCGCCAAGCGCCTCCCTGGGTCACGCGCCGCCGATCGGCTCCGGACCACATGGCGTCTTCGCGCGTCGGGTACCCCGACGCGATGGAGGTCGACCCTTCGGCCCCTCCTGTCTCATTACGGGCGCATACACCGCATGTTGGCGTGCACCCTGGACTAGGTTTTCAGGCGTTTCCTAGATCCCCTCGGACCGAATGGCCGGGTGCGGGTGGCACAGCCTCGCCTGTTGTTAGGCTCCCCACCTCATCGCATACGCCAACATGGGGTCCTCCCCACGGCGAGCGGAAGCCTTATAACACGACCGTTCGCCGATTTGCGGGGGAGGAATGTGGTGTCACCGCCAGACACCACACTTGCTAGGTGGTAGCTTTAAATCGGCCGCGGTCCATTAGTACATGTCGGACCCGCGTGTCGCCACTGTCAGTGATCGCAGACCGAGCGCCACCACCCGGCAGGTCTCGAGAGACTTACTAGCACTCGCCCCAGTTGTACGGACGACTTAGCTAGCGATGCAACACTGACGAAGCCTCGTTATTTGCAGAGAAGATAGTTAGAATAGCCTTCAGCTAAGTCAATGGCTACGACCTAGCAAGGCGCCATAGCAATTGATAGTTATCGTATGAAGCATGTCTCATCAAGAACGATGTATACAAAAGATGGATTAAAGTTAAGTATTCCAGCAGCTACGTACTTTTCTTTATAGCATTCATCACGTATCCTGTTTCAGACCTCACGCCATCCTGCGTGAGCTAGTAGCGTGCATTTCGGCTTCTTCTCATTGTGTCTAGGCTGTCTTGTCTAGACACAACACCAAACACCTTTTTCCATAGCTGTTTCACAGAGGAAGATCGCACTGCAGTTCCTTCTCTAAATCCTCGCACAAACGGAAAAATGGTTGACATCGAAATAAGTGTCCAAAGAATAGAAAAGCAACAGAAATCACTCAACAGAGGAAAGTCCACTGGACATGACGGGATACCTATTCGATTCTACACAGAGTACGCGAAAGAACTTGCCCCCCTTCTAACAGCCGTATACCGCAAGTCTCTAGAGGAACGTAAGGTTCCAAATGATTGGAAAAGAGCACAGTCTTCAAGAAGGGTCGTCGAGCAGATGCGCAAAACTATAGACCTATATCTCTGACATCGATCTGTTGTAAAATTTTAGAACATGTTTTTTGATCGCGTATCATGTCATTTCTGGAAACCCAGAATCTACTCTGTAGAAGTCAACATGGATTCCGGAAACAGCGATCGTGTGGGACACAACTCGCTTTATTTGTTCATGAGACCCAGGAAATATTAGATACAGGCTCCCAGGTAGATACCATTTTCCTTGACTTCCGGAAGGCGTTCGATACAGTTCCGCACTGTCGCCTGATAAACAAAGTAAGAGCCTACGGAATATCAGCTGCGTGGATGGATTGAAGAGTTTTTCGCAAACAGAACACAGCATGTTGTTCTCAATGGAGAGACGTCTACAGACGTCAAAGTAAACTCTGGCGTGCCACAGGGTAGTGTTATGGGACCATTGATTTTCACAATATATATAAATGACCTAGTAGATAGTGTCGGAAGTTCCATGCGGCTTTTCGCGGATAATGATGTAGCATACAGAGAAGTTGCAGCATTAGAAAATTGCAGTGAAATGCAGGAAGATCAGCAGCGGATAGGCACTTGGTGCAGGGAGTGGCAACTGACCCTTAACATAGACAAATGTAATGTGTTGCGAATACATAGAAAGAAAGATCCTTTATTGTATGATTATTTGATAGCGGAACAAACACTGGTAGCAGTTACTTCTGTAAAATATCTGGGAGTATGCGTGCGGAACGATCTGAAGTGGAATGATCATATAAAATTAATTGTTGGTAAGGCGGGTGCCATGTTGAGATTCATTGGGAGAGTCCTTAGAAAATGTAGTCTATCAACAAAGGAGGTGGCTTACAAAACACTCGTTCGACCTATACTTTAGAATTGCTCATCAGTGTGGGATCCGTACCAGATCGGGTTCACAGCGGAGATAGAGAAGATCCAAAGAAGAGCGGCGTGTTTCGTCACAGCGTTATTTGGTAAGCGTGATAGCGTTACGGAGATGTTTAGCAAACTCAAGTGGCAGACTCCGCAAGAGAGGCGCTCTGCATCGCGGTGTAGCTTCCTGTCCAGGTTTCGAGAGGGTGCGTTTCTGGATGAGGTATCGAATATATTGCTTCCCCCTACTTATACCTCCAGAGGAGATCACGAATGTAAAATTAGAGAGATTCGAGAGCGCACGGAAGCTTTCCGGCAATCGTTCTTCCCGCGAACCATACGCGACTGGAACAGGAAAGGAAGGTAATGACAGTGTCACGTAAAGTGCCCTCCGCCACACAACGTTGGGTGGCTTGCGGAGTATAAATGTTGATGTAGATGTAGATGTAAATCAATCTGTTAGTGTGCTACCTTCTTGAGACGACTGATTATCGTATATTGGTAGCGGCTGCAGCTCTAGCGGCATCTCCTTCCAGATTTATGCCATACTACAAACTAAGCTGATTTCTTAGATTTTATAAACGAAATCTGAATATTCCGTTCAAATCCTTTGGGATGGGCCTCTTCATAGAAGATTTTTTTTATCAAAAAGAATACGATGTTTTTGCTCCTGTTAGCATATTCATAGTAGGTGCCACCTCTGTGGTAACGAGTGCCTCTTTCTTTCGTTATATTTATTTTGTTTTCCTCCATATTGCGAAAAGTGACCTAAATGTCTTTGGAGTCGCTGAATTATTGTCTGGTTGTACTCCTTGCATCGAACGAGACCGACACCGATGTTCGTAACTCTTGATGGAGACGACTAGGTCTGTCGTCAATATGTTATACAGGAAAGTGAAAGAATGCTAGACATTAAGGTTACTAGAGACGAAGCACTACAATTATTGTTCACAATGTATATAAATGTTCTAGAGTACATCAGAATCTGCACAAGGCTTTTGGCGGATGATGCTCTTGTGTGTGGAGAAATCAGAATGCTAGAAAACTGGAGCAAAATGCGGAAAAACCTGCAAAGAGTGATGATTAGTGTAGGAATGGACTTGTGATCGTCAGCAGAGACGAATCTAACATAGTGCACGTGAATAGGAAATAAGACCGGTTTGTTTTTGATCAAATGATTGCTGAAGAATCACAGAATTAGTCAGTGCGGGTAGGGAGCGATTTAAAATGGAACAGAAAACGAATCACAAGAAGGCAGATCCCAGACAGATTTTTATTGGAAGAGCTGTCATGCTCATCCATCTCAAGTGGCAGAAGCTGCGAGACAGATAACACGGAGTGGTTTACAGTTAAAATTCCAAGAACGCACGTGCCTACAATAACCATACAATGTATTGAATCCTCCTACGTACATCTCGTGAAAAGTCCATGAAGGTAAAACTAGAGGGATTCGAGTCCATACGGATTCTTACCAATAATAGTTCTTCTCGCTCCTTCGCGATAGGGACAGGAAACGGGCCAAATCGCGTGGCCCTGTCATCAGATCATCTGCCTGTGATCTTCGATCTGGGCGTAGACAAGAAGTATCATCACGCTGAAGTGCAGCACTTCCGGCCAAGCTGCACAGAAGACGGATGCAAACGGATTACTACCGCTAGCTTCCCCCAGACATAATATAGACCATACGAGAGAAAAACTTGGTGTATCGGGAAGGCAGGTCACGAGACAACCGGCAACCAAGAACCTACTAAACCGACTACGCCGGCACATCAGAGTTGCAATCACAAATAACCGAAATCGAGACTGTGCTGGGAAAATTTCCACGCTCAGAATCGGTGACGGTACGACGTGGAACATGACACAGCAGTTCGTACGTCGACGACAGCGAATTCCACCGCTCCAAATGGATCTTGACATCATAACGGATCTGGCCCCAAGGGTAGCGTGCTGACCGTTGTGAAACAGTACTTTAAACTAGGCTGAAGGCCGTAAGAGTATAACAACTCTAATTTAAAACACAAAAACGGCTAGAAGCCGTAGAAGTACCAACAACAAGAACAAATTAAAAAAATAAGGCAGTACACACGAGGGCGCCCACATGTTCGAGGGTCGGCCTGTAATTCAAACACTAACGCTTGCTTAGGTGAGTCAGGCAGTCGGGCCAGCCATTCACGATCAGAGGACAACCCAACCGACCGACAGTCAGCGGACCCACCGACAAGATAACTTCCACTTCACCCGACTAGAGCACCACAGGGAGTTCAACGGAACAACGTAGAAGATATTGGTGCCCACTAGCAATCATACACGGAGCTGTCACACTACACACCGTGCTGGAGAGCAACAACAAGATGAGGAAACTACACTGCCTGAAATTTACGTCAACGCCCAGGGCAGGCAACCGGAACGTTAAAGGCCACAAGAGAGAAGATTCCGCTGGTGCACTTCAATTCATATAACCAAATACAGTGAAACTCCAGCGGAGGGTGGCAACAATTTTCCAACTTGAAAACCACGTTGTTGCTCGTTGGAATATCCCAACAACCGACAGCGAACTCCAAACGACACAATGTGAACAGTCTTGACTTGCTGGTAGATTAAATCAAAACTCACCTTTAGTGTCGAGGATGGGTGAGCCACGGACCTCGTAGCAATGGGACAGCGCCACACGCTCTGACACCGCGTAGAGACCCCCAGCCGGTTTCGGCCAAACTACGCCCCGCCGAGAATTCCTCGCTGCTCCACGCCAACCGACCGACTGCTCAGCGCCAGAACGCTGACAACATTTAAAATAACTTGTCCATCAAAATCACACAAACTACAAACAGTTTCACGAACACTGCACGAAAAACTAGACAATGATAACGGCAGTGACTGTACAATAACAGGGACGAATCACGACTCGGCACACACAGCCAGCCCATAAGCGATCGCCGGCCAAATACACGTCGTTCGGCAAGAGGACCGACCGAAGACCAACCAAAGTCGTCGCCACTCCAGTCATGTGTGTCGGCAAGCGTCGGGAGAGTCATGGCGGTCCGGACCTCACTGCTGCCGCGCACCGACTGAACTTGTACCGCATGCCAACTCAAACACTGACAGGTCTGAACTAACTGCTGGCACGTTCAAACTGATTGATCGACACACGACGACCAGGAAGTAATAGCAGTCCAGCAAAGATAATACGGCAGGGCTGATATCGGTAAGTGCTGCTGCTGCCGCTCACGGACAGGCAAAGCAGCAACTCAGTGACTCAAGCAATTGAAATTGACATAACGAGGTGGTAGTATGGCAAAAACAGGATGTTAAATAGAGATGGCACCAACACGACCACGCAGGGCTCAGAGACATCATAGAAGACATAACAGATGAAGTACAGTTACAACTAGCACTCCTCCAGTCCAGGAAAGCAGGGGGTATGACAACCACGATAATGACGTACTAGGACAGTTGCCTCACAAGCGGTTATTAAGTTAACCACGATCTTCAACACCATCCTGAGGACCTGCAACTACCCCTCTATATAGAAACATGCAGAGGTGGTGTCCATTCATAAGTTGGCACAAAACTACCGTTCCATCACCCTGCATTCTCCAAAGTGTTTGAGAGGCTGTCGCCAAGCGCCTGCCGTGCCGTGTCAGGGATGAAGGCCTGGTTCCTGACCAGCAGTTCGGCTTCCACAGAGGCCACTAAACACAGCACCAACTCCTGCGACTGGTGGAGCAGGCGATGGAGGCACTGGAGCGATGCGAGTATCTCCTTGACGTCACCAGGGCCTTCGACAGCGTGCGTCACGTCAGCCTGATATACAAACTTCTGGTACATTGGTTATCAGTGTGGCACGCCCGCATTCTCCACTGGTACTTGACTGGCCGCACCTTCCACTTTTCCGCTGACGATGAGGTATCCAACGCACGTCCCATCAGAGAGCGAGTACCTGCACTGCCTCTTTAAAGCAGACGTCCAAAGGATACCAAGGGTCCAACTGGAGCTCTACTCGGATGACACAGCACTTTTCTCTCGAAACACGCATGTGTAACTGATGAGACGCCGCCAGCAGCTGGTGTGCAAAGGCCACCATTGGCAGCTCAAGTTCAACGCGGCGAAAAGTCAGGCCGTGATTTTGACCACAAGGAGATTCCGCTAGAGAAAATCTGGAAGGAGATGCCGCTAGAGCTGCAGCCGCTACGAATCATGGGAGGCCCATAGCTTGGTCCAACACCCGCAGATAACTCGATGTCATACTGGACTGGATCAAATCAGGAACACGAGGGATAAAGCACTAGGAATAACGAGCGTGCTACACCCCCTGCTGAACCCCACGACGACGCTGCCCTCACACTGCGGCATTACGCTGTACTTGGAATATCAGGCCAGTGCTCGAGTACGCCGCGGTAATGTCCGTCAAGACCCTGGAGACGATACAAAATAAGGAGCTGAGGCTGGCGCTGAACTTGTCACGAGACTTCAGCAGTGCAGAGCTACACCGGTTTGCCGAAATTCCGATGCTAAGAGACCGATTCCGGCAACCTCCGAGGAAATTTTACGCGACAGCGCGTAATTCTGAAACCCGTCTCGCCAGTGCCGGGCAACCAGGTGAATTGGCGAAAGACCACGAGGTGGCCATACCTGCTGCTTGAGTAACTGTGAGCCGCCCTGCAACAAGAGAAAGAACAAAGAAGGAAGAAATGCAACTACAAGTCATACCGAAACATCCTTAGAAATAAGTATCAAAAGCAGTGACTTTGCTATAAGCAAAGCACATCGATGTCGGAATATTCGAAAAAGCACGACGACTACGATGACGATTCCTGTTATGTAGGGCGTGGAAAGTGGGACCACCGTCGATGCGCCGAGCTGCGCGTTCTTCCGCAGTATCGCTCATAGAAATTACCTCGGATACTGGCGGCCACCAACTTATCGGTCACGGGCTTTTACCAGCCACTGAGGATTCTTTAATGGACTTAAATGCAAACATCACGGAGCGAGATAAACTAGGAATATACAAAACCTATATTGTTCCACGCTTATAGCACGCTGGGGCTTCATAACGTAGTGAATTCTGAAAGTCTGAGATCATATGCAGTTCTGTAATTTGTGATTTAAAGTTGTCATAGACAACACTTATGAGGGAAAGGAAACTGATGTATGCAATGTGTGATACTAATTTGGTAATGCAATTAACATGAAAATGAAGCTATTATAGCGGCTACAATTTTGTTTAATTGTTGCAAAAACTCCAGATATTTTGCGAGTGAAATGCAAAGGAGAACAGCTGATTTCATCATGGGGTTGTATGTATAGAAAGATGCTAGCTCCTGTTCAGTTTTAACATAAGTGCATAACTAATATGACTCCGCTACTAATGCTCTTAAAATATCCTCCGTCTTTGAAAAAAGCATGACCCATGAATGAACAACAAGTTGATCTGACTCCCTTTAGTGAAATGTTGGTAATAAGTACACATTCACAGCGCAACAGAACATAAGGGAGGGCATGTAAAATACGTTAAAGTAAGGCGAAATTATAACCGACAAATCCAGCTATTCTAACATAGTCTTTAAGTGCAGGCGCGTCCTCTCTTACACACAATACGCGTGCCGTAAACTGCACCTTGTATTGTCTGACACCTGATGTCAAGAAGCGTAATTCACAAAAGAAAGTACTCTCTATATATTCGAGACTGCAGCAAGCCGGCCACGGTGGCTGAACGGTTCTAGGCGATTCAGTCCGGAACCGCGAGACTGCTACGGTCGCAGGTTCGAATCATGCCTCGGGAATGGATGTGTGTGATGTCCTTAGGTTAGTTAGGTTTAAGCAGTTCTAAGTTCTAGGGGACTGATGACCTCAGATGTTAAGTCCCATAGTGCTCAGAGCAATTTGAACCATTTCTTTTGAAGACTGCAGCACCTGTCTTGTCTTGTATTGGCTACAAGGAAAGGAAGCAGTTTTCACTGTGTATCTTCCACGGAAGGCTGAAGTGTTTTCATTGATCTGTGCCCGCGTAAATTACGAACGTGGACTAAGTATAAGAAAGCACATATCCTACGCAGGAGAAATAATAAAGGACAAACTTGCAATCAATTTCAGTTACTTTTCAATAAGTAAACATGAAAGTTCACAAGCGGTAGGTATACGTGTTCTCCATCGGACCACGTAGAAACACTATACAACATAGTTTCGAGAAACAGAAAAGAACCCTATTTACTCCCAAATCCTCGTAGCATTACTAAATGAGTGAAAAATTAATGTGAAACACAATCTATACCCACGGATGACTAAGTGAAAAACCGATGTTGTCCATTGTACTGTAGGCAAAGCCTCGAATGGAACAAAGAGCTCTGACGTCGCATGCAGTGAGAACACATTTGCAAAGCTAAAAATCATGTAATGTAGTATTACACCAATGCAAAGCTAGCAAGCAACGCTCTGACCAGAAATCCTGAATATCGCAGCTTGGAAATGCCTGTCTCAATAACAGGCATGAAGCTGCGTCTGAATTTAACCCACGGAGCTAATTAGCTCCTTCAGCCATCGACCACGCGAAGATGTTTCGCAGCCACATGGGCCACAAGAACACAAATCTTAACCGCCAAGCTACCTGACTGGTGTTCAAAGCACAGCGTGCAGAAGTGCTTCACTATGCAATCAGAGATGTTAGTCGCCTAGTAGAGGAATAGATAGCCTTTGAATCATGCTAGTGACTTGCAGCTCTCGCAGTGATAAATAATATGATGAAGTTTGTCTGACGGCTCTCATTATATACTAAAATACACGAGAATGTGCCGCTCACTGAAATATATAAATATTTGTAGTGCTCTTTCCATCTTATAGATAAAAGTTTAATTTTGCTATCTTCTTCTTCTTTGGTACATTTACTTTACGACAGGTATCGACCGGAAGATCTGCACGTTCCTTTGTACTCTGTCTCTTAATATCCTGCAAACATCTTCCATACCAACCAGCATTCCACGTCTTCTCCTACCTCTCCCTCTCTTTCCTGAAATCTTTCTTTCAACGAGTCTCTGTTGCATGCAATTTGCTCGTAATATATGTCACAAACAACGGACTTGCCATTTCCACTACGTTTCTTTGCTTTCCTATTCTTCATTCCACATTCTGTCCGTCGATTTCACTTTTAACATTTCGCCCTACAAACACATTAAGTATTTTTTTCCTTTGTTTTTGAATTTCCATGATTCGCTGCCATACGAAACTACACACCAGATAAAACACTTGACCAATTCATTTATTAACTCTAACTGAATTCCTTCTGCTATCAGAAAATCTTCCACCTTTTCAAAAGCTCTTTCACCCATAGTTATCCCATTTCTTACTGTTTCTATATACCTTTCATTTTCTGTCACCAAGCTCTCTAACAACGGAATGGTCAGACTTGTCATGCCGAAACATGTATTGCTTTTTTTAGCACTGTTATTTAACTGTGCAAAAGATCCGTATGCAAAATTGTAGCTGCTGAAATGAACTGGAAGTCACCTAAAAAAAATCACGAACATGTCTGTGTTTCCTGCTTGGCGCTTGCAGTGACAGCTGGACACCCCTGGAAATTGCGAGTTGCGAGCGCTGTGCGCATGGTCGGGAAGTGCGGCCGTCTTATCGCGGCGTTCACTGAAGAGGAATATCGCTGCACGGTTTTGGTGGAAAGGGGAAACGAATATTCGTTTCTGTGGCATGCACGTCCTTTTAATTTCTGGTACGTATTTCGAAACATAGCGTCCTGAAACTGGTTAGAGATGTGAAAGATGTTCAGTACATGTTAATTTATACTCCACAAGCCACTTTACGGTGAACATTCAATCTCCCCTCATAGTGATGACGAACCCTGTAAATGTTTTGCTGCTTGCCATGGAGATATACCACAGACGCCAAACGAAGCAATCAACAGAAAACACGCGTGAAGACTATGTGTTGTGCGACATGGTTGTTAAACTTCTAGACGAGCATGTAAATAGCGCAGACATGTGCCTAGAAACAACTGAAACACTCGATATTGCAGACTGTGAATCTACAGACGGCGAAGACACCGACGAAAGCTGCACTCATGAAGACTCTTCGAGTGATAGTGCCACGTACCATTATCAATTATCTACGAAAGTAACACCAGCAACTACAATTACCTTATCAGACAAAGAAAAAGCGGTGACGTATTGGTTGAACGAAAGTGGTAAGAAACGCCCACGTGTCAGTACTGTTCAAAATAAGTATCGCTTTGTCAGTTTTGAACGTGAATTGTATATATGGAAATAGGAAGTCGCTGGACGACGTAAGAGTCGACTGGAAATTGCGACGGAGATAAATGCGCGACTTTATGAGCTATTTACCGATGCCAGACAACAGTCATTTAGTGTCAGCGATACAACTTTGCGTGATTGGGCGTTAGAGATTGCCAACGCGATAGGCGCTAAAGAATTTACAGCTTCTCAAAGTTGGATTAGTCGCTTCAAAAGATCACATAAAATTGTGGCAAGAAAAATAACAAAATTTGTATCGAGAAACAGGTCGGAAAATGAAGTGACACAAATCGAAATGATAGCTTTTCTTACGAATGCAAAAAATAAGATCGCTAGTTTTAGTGAATCGTACGTGTACAATGCAGATCAGTCAGGTTTTCCAAAAGAAATGCGTGGGAAAAGAACACTTTCATTCAAAGGCGAAAAACATATTGAGGCGATTGCGCAGTCCACGACTGCACTAACCCATTCATACACTATAATGCCCATAATTAGTCTGGATGTGTGTCTTCAAGAACCAACTGGACGTTTTGAACCACGTGTCAAAAGAACAATGTTCTACGCAAACAATCTTCTGGTAGACGCATCGAAGTCTGGAAAAAATGGGAAATGAAAACGTTACATTTTTGATGCGTCATGCTTTTCTTCCGTTCTGCGGGAACAAATCTCTTCTCCTTCTAGATCAGTGATCAGGTCATAAAAGGTCTGATTCATTCAAAGCTGTATTTCGAGCCCACCCTGACAAAGAAGTAGAGATACCTCAGATTCCATCCGGCACGACGAATGTAATTCAACCTTTAGACAGAAAATTTTTCCGTCAGTGGAAGGCATTTTACAGAAAACTAACAGAGAAAATTATTGTGTGCAGATCACTGCAATTTCCTGTCTATCACCGTGACAATATTCTCAAGCTGCAATCAGTAGTACAGTATCAATTTTCCTCCCCACGGTTTCAGAATTTGATTAAATATGAGTGGCACTCCTTGAAATATACTGATACTTGGCCTGATTCCTTCCTAACACCAGCCCAGTTTTGCCTACGGACATCCAACAACGTCTGTGATTCGCAGGGCTGTCATATGTTGTCTTTGCTTGTATGTTCTTGGTGCACAAAAAACCTATGTTTTGAACATTGTATCAATATCTCGCATTTTTGCGGTAATTACAAGAAATAAAATTTGGACGTGTTCTAAACCGTATATTTATTTGAGTCTATTTCATAGCTATTTGGAAAGAATGTTGTAGATAACATATCAGCTATATTTTTCAACGAATGTTTAATTATCATACGATTGCTTTCACTGGGGGAATCAGCTCTCTCAGTGCTGGGGCAAGAGAGCGGCGCGTAGCTAACGCCACCTTGTCCCTCGATGGCGTTGGTATAACGTAGCGAGAGAGGTCAGGGTTGTACAAGAGGCAGATATAAGCGCGGAAACCATGCGACAATAATGTCTTACTTCATAAAATTGTTTACAGACTTCCAGGTCATGTCAGCAGCTAAAATTCTGCATACAGGCTTCTTGCAATGTTAACTCACAGTGGTAAAAAAAGCAACACAGGTTTCGACATGACAAGTCTGACCATTCCCTTGTAAGTACTTCAGGTTGGTGACAAAAAACGAAAGCTGTTTGGAGGAAACAGTCAGGAAAACATCTCGCGCAACTATTATCGCTTGACAACGCGTAATGTTTTACACGACTTTTACATGACCTGTAATTTCCTTGCTCCTTAAAATTCACCACTCCATGAATCCGATATTCGTTTCAGCTGAAATGGAAGCAGTCCCGCCCAATTCTTCAACGTACCTTCCTTAACTGTCCTGCTACCATTATCTGCCTCTTCCACCGATTTAACAGTAATATAAGTGACTCTTCCGCCGATTTTGCGATACTATAATAATTTCGAGGGGCGTAGCATGTTACAGTTAATATTACATACCGTATTTCAAGTATCGTTTTACGTATGTCAAATTTACGTTATGCAGTTATTCACGACTTATTACCTTAAATGGGAAGACGTCTATGAAAACATAGACGCAGTTATCGAAAAATGCGCCAGAGCTCTACAAAATATTACGGCGTGGGAGAGCATTTTCACACAATCAGGTGAACATATGGACAGCATCAATTACAGGAATCGTGCACTAAACTGATTATCCTGGAAAATAACGAGAGCGAAGGATTCTTTGTATAAAAGATTGACATTTCGAAACGATCATGTGGGGGACGAGATATAAGAAAGACTCGAACTCCATTGGTGGAAGAAAAAAAGAAGGGAAGTTTGGTCGCCGTGGCAACGGTCACTGGCCCGTAAATACACGCGGCAGGCGCGCCCTTGATGCCACGCACCTGCAGCGGCGGGGTGGGCAGTTCACTTCGTTACGTCACTCGACTGCACACAAAGTCCGACGCCGTTCCAGGGCATGCTGCTTCACCTTGATTCCCAATCATACACAAATAAATGATAGCTAGTCTTATTCAGTTCACGGAGGATGGGTTTGAAACTTGTCAAATTACTGGTGTGGATTTCGTGGATCTGATAACAGCATACGACACGGTTACTAGAAGTGATGCTTAAGGAGCTCCATCCCACCGAAATTGTCATAGGTTTCCCGTTGACTTTCAAGCACAGTGCAGTCATTGGAGAGCACAGAATGTTGACATACCTCAGGGAAATGTTCTAGCTCCTCTTCGACATCTGCACAATTGACCAACCGCTGATTCGAAATATAACAAGCTTCCTGTAGGCAGTTTAGCGTCTGAGCACAGGCATGGAAAATGTTGTCGGAAAAAGTAAAATCACATGTAGTAATTTCACATTTATATTGAGACGATGCTAGCACGACGAAAGGATAGAGAGCGTCAGCGGAACATCTTCACGGCAGACTTCTTTACGATGACACTCGCTTTCCAAATCAGATACATATTGTATATCGTAGCAGTGACGTTTTACTTACCGCTGTGGAAGAAATTTTAGCGTCAATAGTTTCTAAGATACAGATACGGAAATCTCCTGGGGTTGACTTCACTTATCCAGAGATCTTGAGAGGTGGCATGAGCCCCCTCTCATATTTCTCTGAGTAATTCGATCTTCCTCTCTAACTGAAAGCGGTGAAAAGTCGCTATTCCTTCATACGCGGACTTCCCACGCAGCGTCTCTCGTCACTCGGGTGGTCCGGTGACAGGCGGGATCTTCTGATCATTAGAGGGTTAAGCCGACGGGTGTGAGGGAGTCGGGTGAATGCTTTCCAGACGCCGACATTGTCAACGCCCACAGGGGCCTGACGGAGCGGCTGGGCTAGAGATCCCATTACTTCGCAGAAAGTTAGTGAAAACCGTTTCTGGCGAGCTACCAGCGAGGCGTGGGAAATACTTGTGTTCCCAGGCAGTCTTGGCGGGCAAATTCCCGCGTTCTCTGCAAAATCGTAACTGTGATTGGCTTGCTCAGGGCATAGCTCCGTGACGTAGCAAAATCGGCGCAGAAATTGGCGCCAAGAATCTCCATTGGCGGAAAGGTAGTGCTTCGGCAATAGAGTGGAATTCTGTGCCGGTTTTCGAGTTGCTGATTGGAACGTTTAACCACGGCCACTGTCGTGGTGGCTGGAATGTTCTGTGTTCGGTTTGTACGGGTGCTCTTGTGAGGGTCGGCTCTCACCTTCCGGTCAGAGTAGGTTACAAGACTGAGCTCTCGCTGCTCTGGACAGCCTGCCTTCCGTTGGCTGTCTAATATACTTTTATTTGATTGTAACTGTTTAACGAAGTTGCTGAAGTTTCGACTTCAACGTAACTTTCCGAGTACAGTTGGCAATTGAGCATTCTGCGTACAAGCGGCCTATGTTGTCTGTCTTGGGCAGTTTTGGTTAAAGTTGACTGTATCGGAGTTACTGTGTGACTTTGCTTGTTAAAATCAATCACTGTACCGTCAGTGATTGTGTGGCGAGCCTTCTTCGTCTTCCTCAGAGGCGCATTTGTATTGATAGGAAGTCTTTAGTCTGGAACAACCAGACCAGGACAATTTGTTTCGGGCTATAGTCGCGACATTATCATCACCACGACGGGACATCGAAGCAACAAGCCATGGCTCCCGGTACGCCAGATCGTGTTCTTGCAGTTAAGAAGACAGCTTGGTAATGTATGTCCGCAGCACCGACAGATTAGGGAATTTGCACTGTGATAATCAGAGCTCAGCAGAGCGCGCCTGTTCGTCTTTTCTAACTTTGTTCTGTCTTGGGTGTTCATTGTCTGCGTTATCACTACCGTAGCAGCAATTAATGTTGAGTTGGCTGGGTGTTTCTCTTAAGATTTGAGTTGCAAGGAATTGGTTCCACATACCACTTGGTCATAAATGTCACAATCTAGTTTATGGACAACTTCACCTTCACAGCATTTATTTGAGTATCCAACTTGATGTATTGTAAATGTTTCGTGTGTTTTGTTTATTATTTTGAGTTTAGTCATAATAAATCAAATTGTTATTTTGGACAGAACTTTCATTCTGTTAGTCGGTAGAGCAACCCTTTCATTTCTCACTACGTTAATGAAACTTCCCTTAATTTCTATCCAATTAAATTATTTCAGGTGCCAAACTCTTTTCTACTCCACTTGCAGGGTCGATTACAGTCAGTTCGCATTTCTTCTTAATCCATGTGCAACAGCAAAAGTAGGAGTTAGAAAAGGGGGGGGGGGCCTTAAAGCATCATTTCCATATGAAGATTCGAGAAGAATTTAGTGTTAAATACACTGCTAGCCCTGGCACCCCGCAGTCTTGCAGGATGTAGATCCACAGATATTGCCTCCTTTAATATCTATTCTTAACTACTCACTTTACTAGGGCTATTCCGGAGAGATGGAAAACATCAAGGACAGTGATAATTAAAAATTGAGACGACAAGGACGCATCAGACGCGAAGAGAGATATATGTACAAATGCATCACAAACACTCTCGCCAAAGTCAAGGAAGTCCTCTGTGTGACCATTTACAGAGACACAGAGAGCTTCAGGGGCTGCACTGGTGTCAGTTTTGATTCAGAATGGGAAAATCTGTTAATGAAGTAATAAATATGACGGTATACGAGGTGGACGCATACCTTGTAAATGGACATCGCAAGTGCCATCGATAATCTCCGGTGAATGGCGATGTTTGCCCCTTTTGAGAGATCACCAAACCCGACAATGCCTCTGCAGTAGTCTTGGTGGATTAGTGCAGAGGACGTGTTATTGAGTGGCTGGCTGGACAGCTAAAGGTAATCGAAGGTATTACTGACCTAAATGCACAATATGTTGTCCAGTTCCTTAGTATCCAGCCACCGAAACGTTGCCAGCCATGCTAGATTAGGGAGACATTGCAACGGTATCGTTGGGTACACGGACCACTTTCTGGTTGTTGTCTCTGAAGATTCAAGGACATACTCGTAGGCAGAAGCAACAAGTGTTCTATTACTGATTCAGCAACCCCCACTGTTAAAGGGTAGAATGTCTGCGACTAGAAACCCAACTTTCAAATTCGGAAGACGTTCACTTCGCCTAAGAGCGCATTTATTTAGGATTGTACTTAGCTGAAAAGAGAAATATCTCAGTTCACTTCAGTAAAGCCACAAAGAAAGCTTGAGAAATCATACACAGGCTATCTTGAGTTGGAACTGTGAAACTGTACTTCAGTGTCCTCTTTGTTACCATTGCTGGATTCAGAGCAAACGCGCGGGTGCAGCAGCTGCGCTAGCAGCATGTGAAGGCACACCGAAGATGGGTGCAGCGAAGCGTTTAAGGATTTACGGAAGTATTCTGTTGAAGAATTTCCATAGCGTGGGTGTCGGAAAAGTCTTTCAGACTTCAGTTGCGAAACTGAAAGAATTCTGCCCAGCACCAACCCCCCCCCACCCCTCACCCCCCCTCTGTTATAAAGAGCTATCGCCCGCTAGAATCCCCAGACTACGTAACTAACTTTCCACATGAGACACTTTATAGTACGCACATTAAGAGAAACACTAGCTAGAATGTCTTCTGAAGCGACAGGAGACAACGTTATCATCACAAATACGATCAAAACTGTGCGCCGTGGGGTATGTGGATTGCAACGGGAGAGTGCTCACAACCTTCTTATGTTTATTGTGGAGGGAGTGACTACGTTCATGTCTCCTATTACGATGATATGCTCTCATTGACAATAAAGAGAATGTAATTCCGACTGAAGGGAAGTCATGTTGCTAATTTTTTAGGCTTATAGAGAAAATCAGTTAAGTATTTCTGGCTCTGCGGACTTATTTCTATGTGCACTTATTTCGACTATGTATTTTTCTTAGGACTTAACGTGCTAAAGGGTTTGGGTATGAGTCATGTCATATCGACACGCCAACACCCCACCAGTGTATGTTTATTCTGTCAGCTTCAAATAAAATGTGTCTAGTGAGGTGAAAAGATGCTTTAGATATATGTGATTTTAGCCACGTTAGAGGCGGGATGGATGCGTGAAAGCTTAGTTGATGGAAAAGAAACCTTAGTGTTTTGTAATGCGTAGACAAGAATTGCACACTTACATGCGCTACTAACAGCTCTGACATGTGCTCCTGTAAAGCCTGCAGGAGGCACTTACACAAGTTCTCACTAACAATTGCTAAAGGAGAGGACATGTATACAATCGTACTGTTTCACACAGTTGCAATAAAAATTTACCAGGGACTCTATTGTTGAAAGTTTCACAGTCTGCTGCTTAAGGCTACAATGTCGTAAACTAGAAAATTTAAAATTCTTCAATAAATACAGAAATCAGCAACTTCTTATATTTATGTCAAGATATGTTTGGTGTTTTCCTTATCTTCAGTTTGGTTAATTCGCTTATATCTTCATCAATACTGCATTTTGGACGTCTCAGCTGCCTATTGTTTGTAACTCGCAGTTCATTGTTCCACATTTTAGATTTATATTTCCTGATGTAAACACATCGTCTACCATGACACACCATCGAATCTAAGTAAATGAGTAATGCATAGGAAATATAGGATATAGGATATAAATGTGTTACTTCAATACGTGATGACTGGGTATTGTGTGATGTCCATAGGTTAGTTAGGTTTAAGTAGTTCTAAGTTCTAGGGGACTGATGACCATAGATGTTAAGTCCCATAGTGCTCAGAGCCATTTTGTTACTTAAATAGGGAGTGAAACAGAGACGCTTCTTCACATTAATAAAATGAGAGACCTAGTGAAAAGTCACGGGTTGATGTTTTTCTTCACGTAATTTAATCCACATCCGTGTTCAACCACCAATGTCCCACATAAATTAATGCTGAAATGGATGGCCGTTTGAATACAAGCTCGCAACTTGTTCATAAAAATTTGCTTTTTTGTAATGTAAACGGCGATAATTTTCATGACTGCATGTGAAACAGGCTGAGAATGCATCGAAACATGTCTTTATGCTCCGGAGCATGGCAGACGCCCTGGACAGCGGTGGGATACCATCCTGACAGTGACCTACCATATGGCCGAACAACCAGGAGTTGTGGTCTGGGATGCCATTTCATAGCAGGACCCCCTTGGTTGCCATCTGCGGCACCCTTAGAGCATGTGGTATATCGACGATACTATACGCCTCGTTTTGTTACCTTGGATGGCAAGCCATCCTGGGCCTACATTTCAGCAAGATAATGCCACCCGCACTCGGCGAGGGTTTCTCCTGCTTGTCTTCGTGCTTGTCAGCCCTATCATGGTCAGCAAAGCCGCCGTATCTCTCCCCAACTGCGAACATTGGAAGCATTATGGCCCTCCAACCATCTCAGGATTTTGGCGATCTAACGCGCCAGTTGGACAGAATTTGTCACAATATTCCTCAGGAAGAAAAATGGTTCAAATGGCTCTGAGCACTATGGGACTTAACTTCTGAGGTCATCAGTCCCCTAGAACTTAGAACTACTAAAACCTAACTAACCTAAGGACATCACACACATCCATGCCCGAGGCAGGATTCGAACCTGCGACCGTAGCGGTTACGCGGTTCTAGACTAAAGCGCCCAGAACCGCTCGGCCAAACCGGCCGGCTTAACACACAGTAGCTGGTTGCGACTACATCATATTATCAACTACGATGACGAAAAAACGGAGAACTGCAGAATATTGTTAAGGGATTTGAAAGAAACGGTTAAAAATTGTGTCATATAATACACAGATGCCGGCTCAGGAAGACATTCAACAATTCTGTCAATAAATGCAAGCTGAATAACTGGTTGAATGAGGACAAGAGGTGAACCAAAATGTTACTGACTTATTCAATTTGTGAAGCTCTTTCTCTTGAATAAAGCATCCAGTTTGTTTGAAATTGTAAACATTTGCTTGTCTGTACATGTACGTCACATTTACCGATTTCTGTTCCATTCGGATAATCCCTTCGTGGTGCGTCGTTATTTTTGTCTAGGAGAGTATCTTATGTTAGTATTTCCCTTTTTTGTGTTGCCGCTACCTGGTCAAAAGCGAGCCACTCGAATGTGATGCGCTATGGGTAACCCAGCTTAGCAGAACAGTCGTATTGTTCTGATTCCTTTTCATATATGCTGCGTAAACACACGGACTATGGCCCACAGTTCATAATAAAATGCTCAGAGCCCTTAGATTGTTCAAAATCACATTCTGAATCTGTCTGCTGTTTGGGAATAGCTGATAAACCAATAAATTTGCTGGCCATATGCTTTCCCATACCGTCACGAATCTTTTCAAGTTACTTTTCAGAAGCCAAAAATTAGCAGTATTTTGGCTTATTAATAAATACAACGTGCATAATCTAATTATTACTATGATAACAATCTGTCTTTTTGGAGAGGTAGCAAAGACACCAATGGTTCTTCTCACAGTATATATCTGTACTCTTCTTATGTCTGACTTCCCAAGATGCAGTCTGTGGGCCTAGAAGTTAGATCCAAATCCCAAGACCGATGCAAGTGGGCTACCGTGATACAACTTGACTCTCCTGGTCGGAAGATGAATTCTCTGCAGCCCAAGACTAAACAACCTGTACAGTAAGGCAAGCGCTCTACCACAAAGTTGTTCAATTTGTGACATGAAAAGCCAACCTTGATCTACGAGTATCCGCAGATGTTGTAGCAACTCTTCGTTGCCAAGTAGAATGTTGACAAAAAAACACTGAGATGCCTCTGCTGTCAGCGTAACCTGGGGCGCTACTCCGAACTGCCCATCACACACGTATACCTATAATAAGTGAGTATGCCTGCAGTGTAATGTCCGAAAAACGCTTTTGTTCAATACAACACAAATACTCGAATGACCGTTGTACAGTATTCTAGCCCGTGACAGTGCCCTCTGAAGCTAAAACACCAGTTACACACTGCAATCCTGTGTCCAGTGTAGGCACTGACGAAGAGTGGCGAATCCACTTTGGAATGGTGAGCGGCAATGGCCGTAGCGACAACTGCAACTGGTCATGACGAAGATTCACTCGGAGGAATTCTTGTTGAAGACCATCGAGGAAACCCTCTGGATGACAATGTCGATCAAGCTGCGGAGCGCGACTTACATCCTAGTGCAACTAATACTAGAGCTTCATAATATTGGTTCCACGTACGATTAACATGGAATGTACGGGTAGTTCAGCGCTGTTAGAGACCTCTGCAAAAGGCCGCTGGAATTACTTGCGGATTAGCTTCGGCTACACGTATATGCCGTCCCGCTCACCCGCAGTTGCTGTAGTGAAGTCTATCCGCCAGGGGTTGCGACTCGGTGTCACAACAATTTACAACTCATGTTTCTCTGGTTGGTGGAATTTTTGATCTGTCAGGTCATGGAGTAACTTGCACTTGAGCAACATGTAATTCGATTTGTATGGTGCTATTGCCATTTTAGTTTTATTACACCATTCAGTTAAGATGTTCATTGCTGTTTCATTGCTGTGTGAAGTCTGTTCTCCAGTTGGAGACGACTGTATGATGATAAGGAGGTGGTCAGGATGTGCAACGGCCCCGTAAGCCGCTACTCCCTCCCGAAGGACTGCAGAATCAGCTCCATGTTCAAGTCGCTGCATACCGAGCCCTAGAACAACTTTTAGTGATATATTTGACTACAGCTACGTATATCGGGGGATGTTACTCTTATCTGCTAATCGCCAAAGTAGTTTCTTAGACAGTCGTAAAATAACCCACGACACTGCATCTCATCCTTCAGTGACAACAGCGGTGACCACCACAGAGCGTCATAACCTCCTGAAATGTGAACCGTGACGCCAAGAATATATGTCCAGGTAGACGAGCGTACAAATTCGGCCGCCAGATTCATTGCTTCCCCTGTAGATTTCTCCTGTCGGAAGCCGAATTTAGTAACATGTGGTGACGTAGCGGTCTTGTGTAGAGCAGATTCTTGAACGTTTCTCCAGTGTGTCTAACAGGCGTATCGGCCTGTAGGATTTTGCCTCTAAGGGATTTTTAATCATTAACACTTCTGCCGTCTTCCAGATTTTAGGAAATCTTCCAACTCCTACACTTGTATTAAACAGTGTTGCTAATACTGGCGAGAACGCTGGTGAAAGATGCTGTAAGACCTCAACTAGAATACCGTCAGGACAAGCAGTCATAGCCCTTTTCATACGTTTCATGTCACCCGCCACTTCTCTACGGGAGAAGGGATACAAATTTCTAGAATGAAATTTTCACTCTACAGCGGAGTGTGCACTGTTATGAAACTTCCTGGCAGATTAAAACTGTGTGCCGTGCCGAGACTCGAACTCCCGAGTTGGATACAAATTTGTTTCGTTATTATATTGAAGATCCAATTCGGCCTGTAGGATTTTGCCTCTAAGGGATTTTTAATCATTAACACTTCTGCCGACTTCCAGATTTTAGGAAATCTTCCAACTCCTAGACTTCTATTAAACAGTGTTGCTAATACTGGCGAGAACGCTGTTAATTATTTTCTCCAGTCTGTTGTTTGGAAGTAGGACTTCCAAAAGAAACTGATTAGTTTTCTGCCAAGAGTGTGTACATGGCCGTTGCCCGGTGCTTCTTAAGGATGATAATACCGTAGTCGATCTAATTTTCTCTAGTACAATTTTATAAGGAATTTGTCACAGGCTTAGCGCCAACTGATCTTCTTCTTCGAACTTCAGTTATCTTTGATTGTAGTGGGACTTCATATTTACGTATATGTATAATCTGTACAATCTTACTTGGAAATCATGTGTATGTTGGAATCTTATCTTTGCTCTGTGGCACGTTCCAACAAAAATCACTTATATCTGGAGTACATGACGCCGGGAGGACGTTAACGACTTCTTATCGGTACTGACATCAACCAGTTAACACATTTAACTACCTCAAAATGGTTCAAATGGCTCTGAGCACTATGGGACTTAACTTCTGAGATCATCAGTCCCCTAGAACTTAGAATTACTTAAACCTAACTAAGCTCAGGACATCACACACATCCATGCCCGAGGCAGGATTCGAACCTGCATCCGTAGCGGTCGCGTGTTTCAAACTGTAGCGCCTAGAACCGCTTGGCCACCTCGGCCGGCTAACTACCTCAACTACGTCCGCGACTACATCTAGTTCGCCACTCACCGTCCTCTTTTTTTCCTGTCTGTTTCTTGATCGTTTCTCGTCTGAAGCTCTGTACCGATGTCACATGACACGTCTCAGTTCCAATGATGAAAACCTTGCTCAGTTTTTTTTACAGAGGTTGGCCAGTCCCTTGCCCAAACACACTGAGCTACCGCACGGCTCTGGAGGATTGCACTCTCTGAGGAGAAGGTCCGATTCTGCCATCCTGTACCCATTCCTGTGGCACAACAGCTTGTTCAGCCAGTAACACGTATTCAGTGCCATTCTGGTTACTGGAAGTAACATCATCGAGAACCATCAATTTTTCTATTTTATTTGCAACATTATTACTTGACAGTGCAACTTCTACAGAATTTTCGGAATTTCCCGTTGCAAACTTCTGGTACTTGTAGAGGGGAGTCGGTGCATAATATTTTGAACAGCAAACCGTGTCCGGAAACTACCGCTACCATTCTACGACGGAAATGCCGCACACCCGAATTTGAAGATGTACTGCATGGCGCTGAAGAGAACCAGTCAACGAGTATTCAAACAATTGCGTGTGCAATTGGTATTTCTTACAGAATTATGTGAGACGTTCTGCATGAGCAACAATTACGTCTGTACCACTTACAACGGGTACACGTTAGGGGTCCAGCCGAAATTTGACAGCGCATTGCCTACTGCACGCACCGCTGCGTAGGCACATCTCTGTTCACTACAGACTAAGTTTACTAGAGACTGTGTTCTGACCTTTTTTCCATCAATCTTCTGACTGGTTTGATGCCGCCCGCCACGAATTCCTCTCCTGTGCTAACTTCTTCATCTCAGAGTGGCACTTGCAACCTACGTCCTCAATTATTTGCTGGATGTATTTAAATCTCTGTCTTCCTCTACAGTTTTTGCCCCCTACAGCTCCCTCTATTACCATGGAAGTTATTCACTCATCTCTTAACAGATGTCCTTTCATCCTGTCCTTCTCCTTCAGTGATTTCCACATATTCCTATCCTCTCCGATTCTGCGCAGATACACCTCATTCCTTACCTTATCAGTCTACCCAATTTTCAACATTCGTCTGTATCACCACATCTCAAATGCTTCGATTCTCTTCTGTTTCGGTTTTCCCACGGTACATGGTTCACTACCATACAATGCTGTACTCCAGACGTACGTTCTCAAAAATTTCTTCCTCAAATTAATTCCGATATTTGATATTAGTAGACTTCTCTTGGCCAGGAATACCCTTTTTGCCGTTGCTAGTCTGCTTTTGATGTCCTCCTTGCTCCGTCCGTGATTGGTTATTTTACTGCCTAGGTATCAGAATTCCTTAACTTCATCTACTTCGTGACCATCACTCCTGATGTAAAGTTTCTCGCTATCCTCATTTCTACTACTTCTCATTAGGTTCGTCTTTCTTCGATTTACTCTCAGTCCATTAGACTGTTCATTCCGTTCAGCAGATCATATAATTCTTCTTCACTTTCACTCAGGATAGCAATGTCATCAGCGAATCGTTTCATTGATATCCTTTCACCTTGTATTTTAATTCCACTCCTGAACGTTTGTTTTATTTCCATCATTGCATCCTCGATGTGCGGAAAGTCTACATCAATCTCTTACACCCTTTTTAATACGAGTACTTCGCTCTTGGTCGTCCACTCTTATTATTCTCTCTTGGCTGTTGTACATATTGTATATGACCTGTCTCTCCCTATAGCTTACTCCTACTTTTCTCAGAATTTGAACATCTTGCACCATTTTACATCGTCGAACGCTTTTTCCAGGTCGACAAATCCCATGAACGTCTCTTGATTTTTTTTTTTTTAAATCTTGCTTTCATTACTAACCGCAATGTCAGAATTGCCTCTCTCGTGGCTTTACCTTTCCTAAAGACAAACTGATCGTCATATAGCGAATCCTCAGTTTTCTTTTCCATTCTTTCGTAAATTATTCTTGTAAGCAACTTGGAGGCATGAGCTGTTAAGCTGATTGTGCGGTAGCTCTCGCACTTGTCAGCCCTTGCCCGCCGTCTTCGGAATTGTGTGGATGATGCTTTCCCGAAAGTCAGATGGTATGTCGCCAAACTCATACATTCTACACACAAACGTGAACAGTCGTTTTGTTGCCACCTCCCCCAATGATTTTAGAAATTCTGATGGAAAGTTATCTATCCATTCTGCCTTATTTGATCTTAAGTCCTTCAAAGCTCTTTTAAATTCTGATTCTAATACTGGATCCCCTATCTCTTCTAAATCGACTCGTGTTTCTTCTTATGTCACATCAGACATATCCTCCTCCTCATAGAGACTTTCGATGTTTTCTTTCTATTTATCCACTCTCTCCTTTGCATTTAACAGTGAAATTCCCGCTATCACCCTTGCTTTTAATGTCACCGAAGGTTGTTTTGACTTTCCTGTATGCTGAGTCTGTCCTTCCGACAGTAATTTCTTTTCGATGTCTTCACATTTTTCCTGCAGCCATTTCGTCTTAGCTTCTCTGCACTTCCCATTTATTTCATTCCTCAGTGAGTTGTGTTCCTGTATTCCTAACTTTTCCAGAACATTTTTGTACTTACTCCTTTCATCGATCAATTGAAGTATTTCTTCTGTTACCCATGGTTTCTTCGCAGTTACCTTCTTTGTACCTATGTTTTCCTTCCCAACTTCTGTGATGGCCCTTTTTAGAGATATCCATTGCTCTTCAACTGTACTGCCTACTGAGCTATTCCTTATTGGTGTATCTGTAGCCTTAGTGAACTTCAAACGTGTCTCGTCTTTCCTGAGTACTTCCGTATCCTGCTTCTTCGCGTATTGATTCTTCCTGACTAATGTCAAACTTCAGCCTGCTCTTCATCACTGCTGTATTGTGATCCGAGTGTATATCCGTTCCATGGTACGCCTTACGATACAGTATCTGATTTCGGAATCTCTGTCTAACCGTGATGTAATCCAACAGAAATCTTCCCGTATCACCCGGCCTTTTCCAAGTATACCTCCTCCTCTTGTGACTACTAAATAGTGTACTCGCTATTACTAGCTGAAACGTGTTACAGAACTCTATTAGTATTTCACATTTCTTGTCCCAAGCCCATACTCTCTTGTAACCTTTTCTTCTGCTCCTTCCCTACACCTGCATTCTAGTCTCCCATGACTATTAGATTTTCATCTCCCTTTATGTACGGTATTACCCTTTCAATATCCTCATACAAATTCTCTGTCTCTTCATCTTCAGCTTGCCACGTCGACAAGTGTACCTGAACTATCGTTGTCGGTGTTGGTTTGCTGTCGATTCTGATAAGAAAAACCCTATCACTGAACTGTTCACGGTAACACACTCTGTGCCCTACCTTCCAATTCGTAACGAATCCTGCTACCTTTATGCCATTTTCTGCTGCTGTTGATATTACACTATACTCGTCTCACCAGAAATCTTTGTCTTCTTTCCACTTCACTTCACTGGCCACTACTATATCTAGATCGAGCCTTTGCATTTCCCTTTTCAGATTTTCTAGTATGTCTACCACGTTCAAGCTCTTGACATTCCACACCCCGACTCGTAGAACATTATCAAATGGTTGTCCGCCCCCGGCAGCTGAGTGGTCAGCGCGACAGACTGTCAATCCTAAGATTTTCTCCGCTCAGGGACTGGGTGTTGTGTTGTCCCAATCATCACCATTTCATCCCCATCGACGCGCAAGTCGCCGAAGTGGCGTCAAATCGAAAGGCTTGCACCAGGCGAGCGGTCTACCCGACGGGAGGCCCTCGACACACGCCATTATTATTATTTATATCAAATGGTTCTGAGCACTATGGGACTTAACATCTGAAGTCATCAGTCCCCCAGAACTTAGAACTACTTAAACCGAACTAACCTAAGGACATCATACACACCCATGCCCGAGGCAGGATTCGAACCTGTGACCGTAGCAGTAGCTCGGTTCCGGGATGAAGGGCCTAGAACCGCTCGGTCACAGCGGCTGACTAGAACATTATCCTTTCGTTGATTATTCAATCTTTTTCTCATGGTAACTTCCCCCTTGGCAGCCCCTCCCGTGATCTTCCAACGGAACGTATTGGACCCGTTCTTGGAAGCAGTGCCACCGAACGTTCGTCAGGAAATGTGGTTACAGCGTGATGGTGCCCATCTCACTTTTCACGTGGGGTTTGGAGTCATGTCAACAGATGGTATGGTGGAAGATGGATAGGCCCAGGTGGTCCAACCGCGTAGCCGCCACGATCGCCGGATTGAACTCTTCCTGTGATTTTGTTTAATTTACGAGACTTCCATAGAGACATAGGAAGATCTGGTGACACGAATTCTGGACGCTGCAATGGAAATTGAAGAGACGCCAGGTGGCATGGAGAATGTGTACCAGAACATGGTTCAGAGGTAGATTGTTTGTAACAACGGTGGCGGTCACTACATCGAGCCACTGTTGTAACGCATCAGTACTGTTCTGTACTTTCAGTATGCTGGATCGCTTATTCTTTTGGAATAATCTAAACACATAATGTTTAAGTGTTAATACAATCAAATGTGCTTAGGTGATAAATGGATGTTTCATTATGTTTCCTTTCGAATTGTTACCTAATAACAGCACTGCGTCTCGCGCAATTCAATTCATCAAGCGGAAGTGCATGAGATAAACATCTGATTTGAAACCGTCGTAGAACGGAAACGCTATGTTTCCGGATACGAGTTCCTATTCCAAATATTATGAACTCACTCCCCACTTTAAGTCCCAGAAGCTTGTAACGGTAATTTTCGAACACTCTCTATATTGCTCTTTTCCCCGGTCCGATTTGTGGAGGTTGGAGCATTACCCACGTCTAAATTTCACTCACATAGTAAATCTTTCAACAGTAATCCCTTGTCGTCTGTGTTACAGAAAAGACTTTGCATTTACGTCTAATGCCAACACAATATTTTTTTCAACTACTCATTTACACAACCATCTAATTTGCTCAAAGTATCTTTTTATAATGTCTCTATGTTGGCAATAAATGGATGCGATATACCATGTTACACCAGGTAGAGACACCTCAATTACAGATACTTATTTGTTAATAAACTGTGATAATCATATTGTTCTAATTTTTGAGTTCATAAGCCGATATAGGGTAGTCACTTTTGAGTCAGTTATTGGTGGATAAGAAATCTTACCCTTACATCAGTGTGGTTCCTTATACAAAGCCGGCCGGGGTGGCCGATCGGTTCTAGGTTCAAATAGTTCAAATGGCTCTGAGCACTATGGGACTTAACATCTACGGTCATCAGTCCCCTAGAACTTAGAACTACTTAAACCTAACTAACCTAAGGACAGCACACAACACCCAGTCATCACGAGGCAGAGAAAATCCCTGACCCCGCCGGGAATCGAACCCGGGAACCCGGGCGCGGGAAGCGAGAACGCTACCGCACGACCACGAGCTGCGGACTCGGTTCTAGGTGCTACAGTCTGGAACCGCGCGACCGCTATGGTGGTAGGTCCGAATCCTGCTTCGGGCATGGATGTGTGTGTGTGATGTCCTTAGGTTAGTTAGGTTTAAGTAGTTCTAAGTTCTAGGGGACTGATGACCTCAGAAGTTAAGTCCCATAGTGCACAGAGCCATTTGAACCAACCTTATACAAATGCTGAAAATTTTGTGCCCTTCCGCGTATTTACACACCTCATACGTGACATGATCACTTCTCATACTATTGATCTGTGCAGTTTTTTTGCTCGCAGTAGCATGGGTAGTATGTGTGGAGGTTATAGTTTGACTAAGGTTTTCTATGATGAAAAGCAATCCTCTGGTAGGACATTACCGTTTAGCTTTGGTAGATCTTAAGTCATTCTATTCTGCTGGTACACGCGTCTCATTAATTTTTACAACCGAGGATGTGCTGCAGGTATACACATCTGTGCCAACTGAATGCAGTCAACATACTCCAAAGAAGGGAAAGTTATTCTGGATCCGTTTGGATGTCCCATTCTTACTAATGGTCATAAGGCAGTGGTTGAAACTGTAGGTTTTTCTAATCTGGCCAATCTGATAGCTTCATTGCGTAAACTTTTTGCTCTCTCTGTGCCTGTACATTATTTGACAAAGTAACCAGAGAAACAACGGAATCATTTCACGTATCATCGGTTAGGCTCCGAATGGCTACCCAGCGAAGCGATTAATGCTATCCAAGTGAGAGGTGGGACGCCAGTCTCTCACTTTAACAACATTGTCAGTCTGATTCATATTCATATTTTAGGTCATGATCTCGGCGTTCCCCAGCACTAAATTTGGTAAATGTAGTTTATGACTTTTTGCATGATGAAATTGTGGCAGAATGTTCGTATGAAACTTCCTGACAGATTAAAACTGTGTGCCGGACCGAGACTCGAAATCGGGACCTTTGTCTTTCGCGGGCAAGTGCTCTACCATCTGAGCTACCCGAGCACGATTCACGACCTGTCCTCACAGCTTCAATTCTGCCAGTACCTCGTCACCTACCTTCCAAACTTCACAGAAGCTCTTCTGCGAAACTTGCAGAACTAGCACTCCTGGAAGAAAGGATATTGCGGAAACACGGCTTAGCCACAGCCTAGGGGATGTCTAATCTGTCAGGAGGTTTCATATCAGCGCACACTCCGCTGCAGAGTGAAAATCTCATTCTGGAAACATCCCATAGGCTGTGGCTAAGCCACGTCTCCGCAATATCCTTTCTTCCAGGAGTGCTAGTTCTGCGAGGTTCGCAGAAGAGCTTCTGTGAAGTTTGGAAGGTAGGAGACGAGGTACTGGCAGAATTGAAGCTGTGAGGTAGCTCAGATGGTACAGCACTTGCCCGCGAAAGGCAAAGGTCCCAAGTTCGAGTCTCGGTCCGGCACACAGTTTTTATCTGTCAGGGAATTTCATATCAACGCACACTCCACTGCAGAGTGAAAATCTCATGCTGGAGAATGTTCATATTACTGCATGTGTAGCCTGTAGAGAATTCTACCCGAGAGGCCGTAATGGAGGCGGCGGAGAACAGAGAGAAAGATGGATTGCGGGCCATGAATGCTGTGTCCAGCGACCTGGCTGTGCAAATGATTCTGAGAAGCAGCGCCCTGTGGATTTTCAAATGGCTCTGAGCACTATGGGACTTAACATCTACGGTCATCAGTCCCCTAGAACTTAGAACTACTTAAACCTAACTAACCTAAGGACAGCACACAACTTAGGGCTGTGATACTCCCCTCTTCCCACTTACGATAGGAGGTGGAGAGCGCTGGTTCGCAGACCATTTCACCTGGGACAGGCGACAACCGTCGCGAAGGTGGCTAGTTCGCGGAAAGTGGGTTGAGAAAGCCATTTACGTGAGACTGCTGTAATCTGAGCTTTTGTGCAAATGGTGGGATAGTCATAAGACTCCAAGCATACTGCTTATGTTGTAACGTGGGACGGTACAGACAGTTCAGCTGGTGCATGTGTTTATTGGAGGCAAGGCTGAAACGCCCCCGCCGCCAGGAAATCTGCAGGTTCTTTTCGCGAGTAGCAAAAACATATGTTTCACGGACACGGCTGTTTGGAAAGCTTAACAGCCTTCTTTCATAAGTTGGAACTGATCTACCTGGAAAGACTAGATCTCTTCCTGAATGAGGGAATTTGGTCCCGTCCGGATAGATGTGTTTTGCCGAAACGTGGCCATGCTTATCGTGAGAACGGCGCCTCCCTAGTCTAAAATCTTCTTTTTTCAGAGAGATTTTTACTCGCTGGTTGACTTCTCTCAGCATATGCAAAGCAGATGCTTGCTAGCCAGCTTGCCAACTACACCGACAGTGGAACTGCATATCATCTCGGACATATCGTGTGTCACGAGGGTGAACTTATTCGTCTGACATTTGACAATTCCAGCACCCTCCGTCGGGCCTGTGAGTGAAATTGATTTGGCCAGACCAACGAACGGGTGCACCTCACACTAAAATCTGCCGGGATTTTGGGCCTCTGATTGGGGATTTTCCTGCGTTCTAATAACCGAAACGCCAGTACGCGTAGTTTTCAAATTTTCGTGGACCAATCAGAACATTACAGCTGCCGTAGTGCACCGCTCCTCAGCCACATCGTGACGTTTCCTGCTGCCGCCTGAGTCAAGGTGAAGAGGTACAATGCTGCTGCACCAACGTTGGGTTGTTAAATGATATTCACAGCTCCCTGCTCTCCGTGAACCATAGGTTGTGGTGTACTTGGTCGTAACTGATTCCATTTGAATAGAATTGGGCCGCACAGTGGATTCATATACACGAATTTAGATTGCCTTTTAAAAGGGATTAATTCAGGGGAGAATTTGTATAATTTCCAACCCAATGAATGCTTGCCAGTCAAGCACCATCCCTTTTATGATTTGTGTTTATCAGTTTTTTGTAGGACTTATCAGTTCATTGTAGTCATAGAAGGACGGAAAAAACTTTGTAAACTTAAATATGCCATTTTCCTTATTCATACTCCCTCAACTATTCGTCGTTTTTATCCTTTTTATTTTTTTTATGGAAGTACATGGGAACACCAGCAATTCAAGGTTCAATATCATTAATATTAGTTAATTTGCTTATTAATTTGAATTCTGAAAGTGGCCGCAGGCACAGGTAATAAAAGTGTCATGATTAAACTCACTAATTTCATAAATGAAAGATTAAGGATGTAGCTCACGATTTGAAGATAACTGAGAAGATAATACTTTTCTTTATGTAAAGACAATAACATTTAGCATCACTCGGAGACATAGTTATGATTAAAGCAAACGACGACTTGCACAAGTCCATAAAGAAGAGACGGAACAGCATAATCAGTAGTTTGCGTCTAAGAATTCAGTTCCTTGTTACGCGCCGAATACTACAGGCGAATGGATTTCAGAGCGCGTACGAAATCGAGGCTCCGCGCACAAATCAGACATAACCTGAGAACCATGTACAACAATTTATACAATGTTTATTAATGTGTAATATTTATATTTGTGAATAGTATGGATGATTTGTTACTACTCGTACGACTTGTGTAGGCATAAGTTCGTTACAGTACAATTTTTGTGATCACTTCAGGTTTTCTATGATTATGAAATTAAAATCAGATGGCACATGTAGCGTTGCTCTTGGGGCGCGAAAAGAAAAAATTTTTATTTTATTTTTTTTCTTGAAAAATTTCGAAAAAATGAATATTTTGGTGGACCACTTGACAACAGAATCAGGGATTGATTACACTATTATAATAACATACTTTGAGCGTTAAATACCTGAATAAGAGCAGCAGATTGATTTATTTGAGATCGTTCGGAAGAAACATTATCATTTCTGTGCATTTTTATAGTCGCGATGCAGTTATACCAGGAACAACACTAAGGGACCAGAAGATTTATAGACTTTAAAAGAAATGCACCACTGCACAATTTAAAAAAAAAAAGTTGATTCAGAAATATTAGGAAAACGATAATGTTCCTTCTGCCTCATGCTGCGTTCAGCCCATCAGCGTGATCGTAATTTCTGGAGATGAACTAACACAAAATAATTATCATTCAAGTAAATGAGGAGATGGAAATCATCAAGGTTAATTTACTAAAATAAGAGCTCTTATCTTTAACACACGTTTTTTAATGCTACGTACCTTTTCATATTAAATTACAATAGATGACCATTGTGGTTAAATACTTTATACATAACAGTCAAAATGTCCTCTTGATGCTGTCTGTTCCTAATCAGTTACAAGAAACTACATGTTTTCTGAAGATTTTTCACATAAAATATAAAGTACAGATGCGGAACGCAGCAAGTCCGCGTCCGCCTTTGATGGAATACAAACAGTAAAAGGTGAGGCGCCCAATGCGTCATTTGTCTTGAAACAACAGAATTCTTTTTTATATCATTAATCTATACATGTACATAGAGATTTACAGGCACCGTGCAAGAACGGCAAAGATAAAGAATAATAGATTCTGTCGTCGCTATGCGATGGTTCATTTCTTTTACTTTACAATTGTTCGATAACTTTAGGCCAACAGGCGTTTACTATTGTGCGTATATTAATGTTTGTGAGACGAAAATTATGGATGATTTGTTACTACTCGTGTGACTTGTGTAGGCATAAGTTCGTTACAGTACAATTTTTGTGATCATTTTAGGTTTTCTATGATTATGAAATTAAAAACAGATGGCACAGTAGCAAAGTTTACGATTTTTATTTAGTAGATGTGAACGTTACCCATACTTAAGAGTAGTTCTATTACAGACTCAGACCAGCGGACTCACGATCTACGTGCTACTCTGTGGTGGGACGAGAACATCGCTTTAAGACGCCAGATCAGCGGATATTTTCGGAATTTTATTCCTTTGCATTGATGCGGCAAGATATAGCAAGATATAGCTTGGTCCCTTATACGTTCTGTTACTCTAGTACAGATGGAGGCAGTTACGTACAGTTATCGGTAACACAGAGAAGGTATCCCTAAATGCATTCGCTATGATGACTGACTTGCCTCATCTTCAGTCACAATATTTTACATACACGCATTGTAGCGGAGGATAGTCGTAAGCTTTTAACAAAATAATAACCGCAGTAGCCCTGGCTTGTCGCAACTATAAACACGTAAGTTTAGAGCATTATACAATGATTGCTTTTTTCAGTCATCCGTCTTCTGATTTGCGTGATGTGGCATTATTAATTAGTCCTACTTAATTCTTGAGAAAACAACGTCTGCTTGCGGAAGTCGTGCTTCTGTTCGGAGCCTCTGTATTCACATTAGTCTCTGGTGTACAGCATTTCCCGGAAAGTGAAGCTAGGTGACATCTACATCTACATCTACATGGATACTCTGCAAATCACATTTAAATGCCTGGCAGAGGGTTCATCGAACCACCTTCAGAATTCTCTATTATTCCTATCTCGTATAGCGCGCGGAAAGACTGAACACCTATATCTTTCCATACGAGCTCTGGTTTCCCTTATTTTATCGTGGTGATCGTTCCGCCCTTTGTAGGTCGGTCACAACAAAATATTTTCGGATTAGGAGGAGAAAGTTGGTGATTGTAATTTCGTGAGAAGATTCTGTCGCAACGAAAAACGCCTTTCATTTGATGATTTACAGCCCAAATCCTGTATCATTTCTGTGACACTCTCTCCCATATTTCGCGATAATACAAAACGTGCTACCTTTCTTTGAACTTTTTCGATGTTACTCCGTCAGTCCTACCTGGTAAGGATCCCACACCGCGCAGCAGTATTCTAAAAGAGAACGGACAAGCGTAGTATATACAGTCTCCTTAGTAGGTCTATTACATTTTCTGAGTGTCCTGCCAATAAAACGCAGCCTTTGGTTAGCCTTCCCCACAACATTTTCTATGAGTTCTTTCCAATTTAAGTTGTTCGTAATTTTAATACCTACGTATTTAGTTGAATTTACGGCTTTTAGATTAGACTGATTTATCGTATAACCGAAGTTTAACGAGTTCCTTTTAGCACTAATGTGGATGACCTCACACTTTTAGTTATTTAGGGTCAACACCTCGAATCTTTCCAGTAGACATACGACAGATTTTCATAAAATTATTATTCGCACTTATCGCACATTTATGATCACTCAGTAACGATTTAAGATTCATTACTTTAGTGGGAGAAAACTATGGACGTTAGAAACGTTGTACTGAGTACAGTCTTATATTCACATCTGGATCATCCACGGTCTGTACGACGAAGAGGGAAGATCAATGAAAACCTGGCCGCTTCGAGCTACTGACCTCTTCCCGTCCCGCACTGTGACCCTAAGAACAAACACTGTAGTCGTCACTACTAGTGATACGTCACAAAGAAAAAAGTTATCGTTGTTACTGCGTGAAGTCAAGCACCGGCACGCCAGTGGGGAACGAGAGAGCAGAGAGATCTGTGAAGAACACATCAGCCAGTTGCACGCTGACCGACCCCTCTCCAGGACGACAACGGGACAGCAGCGGCCTCTATGCGAAGAGAACATAATCGCCGCGCCTGACTGGCCGCGGCCCAGTTCTACAGCAGCATGAAGATCAGGCAGTGGTATAGCAACGACTTAGGAATTGTATATACTGAACAGATTTCATATTTGTCGCCCCTTGCTTGCGACACATTTATGTAATTAACAAAGTTAAGTACTGTCATTCATCTTATGGTAATAAAAACACACACTACTGACATTAAAATTGCTACACCAAGAAGAAATGCAGATGATAAACGGGTATTCATTGGACAGATATATTATACTAGAACTGACATGTGATTGCATTTTCACGCAATTTCGGTGCATAGATCCTGAGAAATCAGTAGCCAGAACAACCATCTCTGGCCATAATAACGGCCTTGATACGCCTGGGCATTGAGTCAAACAGAGCTTGGATGGCGTGTACAGGTACAGCTGCCCATGCAGCTCCAACACGATACCACAGTTCATCAAGAATAGTGACTGGCATATTGTGACGAGCCAGTTGCTCGGCCACCATTGACCAGACGTTTTCAATTGGTGAGAGATCTGGAGAATGTGCTGGCCAGGGAAACAGTCGAACATTTTCTGCATCCAGAAAGGCCCGTACAGTACCTGCAACATTCAGTCGTGCATTATCTTGTTGAAATGTAGGGTTTCGCAGGGATCGAATGAAGGGTAGAGACACGGGTCGTAACGCATCTGAAATGTAACGTCCACTGTTCAAAGTGCGGTCAATGCGAACAAGAGGTGACCGAGACGTGTAACCAATGGCACCCCATACCATCACGCCGGGTGATACGCCAGTATGGCGATGACGAATACACGCTTCCAATGTGCGTTCACGTCGATAGCGCCAAACACGGATGCGACCATCATGATGCTGTAAACAGAACCTGGATTCATCCGAAAAATGACGTTTTGTCATACGTGAAGCCAGGTTCGTCGTTGAGTTCACCATCGCAGGTGCTCCTGTCTGTGATGCAGCGTCAAGGGTAACCGCAGCCATGGTCTCCGAGCTGATAGTCAATGCTGCTGCCAACGTCGTCGAACTGTTCGTGCAGATGGTTGTCGTCTTGCAAACGTCCCCATCTGTTGACTCAGGGATCGAGACGTGGCTGCACGATCCGTTACAACCATGCGGATAAGATGCTTGTCATCTCGACTGCTAGTGATACGAGGCCGTCCGGATCCAGCACGGTGTTCCGTATTACCCTCCTGAACCCACCGATTCCATATTCTGCTAACAGTCATCGGACCTCGACCAACGCGAGCAGCAATGTCACGATACGATAAACCGCTATCGCGATAGGCTACAATCCGACCTTTATCAAAGTCGGAAACGTGATGGCACGCATTTCTCCTCCTTACACGAGGCATCACAACAACGTGTCACCAGGCAACGCCGGTCAACTGCTGTTTGTGTATGAGAAATCGGTTGGAAACTTTCCTCATGTCAGCACGTTGTAGGTGTCGCCACCGGTGCCAACCTTGTGTGAATGCTCTGAAAAGCTAATCATTTGCACATCACAGCATCTTCTTCCTGTCGGTTGAATTTCGCGTCTGTAGCAAGTCATCGTCGTGGTGTAGCAATTTTAATGGCCAGTAGTGTAGTAATACGATTTGTTTGAATGTTGTCTAGCGATCCGAGAAAGCAGCTTTCCTAGACACCCCATCCCTGACGACTAGAAAGGACTCAACAATCACGGTTTGTGTCTGTCTTAAATCTTATAAGTTGACACGGCATTATATGAAACCTTCTATCGTCGCTCAAAGACTACACAAAAGCGAGCGGAAATGAGAAAGTGTTAGCGCTTCGTCACGCTAGCCGGACCTATAGCTCAGCCGGAAGAGTTCGGGGGCGGCTGGGAACTCGCGGCTGCGGTGTGTGGCGGTGCCAAGGCGCGGCCCACAGGCCATGCCAGAAACGAGCTCCCGGCACGCAACTGCGGCTCTGCGGTCCTGCCGGGCTTCCGCCGGCTCTAAAGAGTCCTGCAGCACTGTGCCACGCAGTGGCGGCCCCAGGTTGACAAGCAGGTGGCAGCAGCCATTCGGAAACAGCTCTGGCGTCTAGTGAGCAAAACACGACTTACCGAAAATGGTTCAAATGACTCTGAGCACTATGGGGCTTAACTTCTGAGGTCATCAGTCCCCTAGAACATATAACTACTTAAACCTAACTAACCTAAGGACATCACACTCATCCATGCCCGTGGCAGGATTCGAACCTGCGACCGTAGCGGTCGCGTGGTTCCAGACTGTAGCTCCTAGAACCGCCCGGCCACCCCGGCCGGCTCGACGTATCGAGTATCAGACCAGATTTGCCACTAGATTCAGGTATCCCTAGCAGACAGGGCTCAAATGTCGTTTTTAAGGAGAAGAAATTGACAATTGTAAAAGTATGCGAACGAAGTCTTTCACGAGGACACTGTTGTATAAAGCATTCCCGAGCCTTCTTGCAGCGTCATTTCAGGAAAAAACCTCGAGCTTTTGATGATTGCCTCCACCTTCGTCACATGCAACTGACTGCCGAAATTGACATTTTGAGGTAAGTGCATTAACTCCGGCTTCCCTTAATCGATATCGTTATGTTGACGACATGTTTATGATACGGCCCTACGGCCTATAAGCTAACATATGAACAGGCACCCAAACATCCAGTTCAATGTCGATCCAGTGAAAGAAGGAAGAAAGCCATTGTGAGATGTACTGCTTCTCTGAAAGCCAGATGGACGTCTCGGCCACTCGGTCTACCGCAAGACGACGCACACTGATTTGTGTCTTAGTGGGTTCACACTGGCTCCCCTTTCTTAGTTCTGTCGTTGTGTTAACGAGACGTTTATGATATGGCCATACGGCCTAGAACCTCTTGAGCACTTCCGCGAGGTATAAACAGTATGCACCCAAACATTCGGTGCTGATACAAAGAAGGAAGACTGCCATTTTTAGATGCTCTCGTACATTGAAAGTCAGTCTACCCGAAGACGATATCTGAGTGCCCAGAGTATCCACCATCCAGTTCAAAAAAAAAAAAGTAATAAATGTTCAAGTGAGTGTGAAATCGTATGGGACTTAACTGCTAAGGTTATCAGTCCCTAACCTTACACACTACTTAACGTAAATTATCCTAAGGACAAACAGACACAACCATGCCCGAGGGAGGACTCGAACATCCGCCGGGACCAGCAGCACAGTCCATGACTGCAGCGCCCTAGACCGCTCGGCTAATCCGGCGCGGCCCAGTCGAGAAGAGTTTTAAATACACAGGTACACAGAGCAAAAACTGTTTCGGACGAGGAGCACAGAGATTCGGAAATTACTCGTCTGAAATACTTGTTATAAAAGAACGGCTACGGATCACGTGACATATGTCAGCGTTCAGCAAGAAAAGGAAACGCGAAAATGTTGAACGTGCACGTGATGAGCCACGGATTGCACCTCTTCCTTTCTGCTGCGCTACATCCAGCAAAATAAGCAGAGTCCTGGAAATGCGAGGTACAAGATCTATTTTCCGAACTCCTGAGAAAGGAGATACTACGCTCTGTTGAGGACAGTTTCGGCCTCAGAATCCCTGCGGTTTATAATATCTCTTGGGAGTGAGGAAGGAATACGTCGGTTAGTCCATCCGTACCGTTTCCGACCGCTGTGCAGAACATCAACGGCATATTAAAAATCTAAAACTGGAGAATTTTGCAGTTGTGGAGCAGAGACTTCCAGACAAATACAAAATGTTGTCTGACGGAACAAAAGCTTTGTCTCAGGCTCCTACATACTGGGATCCTGTAATTAAAGATGCTGTGGAAATAAAAATGTGCTAGAAGAACTTCAACCGTGGCAGCGGATGTGATATTCACGGTGCATGGAAGCGAGCTCCCGATGAAGAGAAGAGCCAGAGATGTTCATTTCAATGTTTACGCTACAACGGAAGCGGTGGCGCCACATCAGTGACGTTGACACAGTCTGCGACAGCTAGACGCAACTACTTATCAATTAGAAACCGTCTAGGGACTACTTAAGGCCACCACAGCAGGAGTTTTGTCAGTAAGCTGTTCCTGAAGAAGACGATGGAGGTAACTCTCGCAGCTCGAGATGTTACCGTGAACTGACGCGACAATAAATACGTCAAGGTTTTATACACGTGTAAAGGTAATTTCAGGAGAAACCCAATGGGTTGCTACAGCGCTGTTACTTTCAGCAGTATGTATAAATGATCTAGCGAAGAAGATCAAAAGCTTCATGACACTCTTCTGTGGCAATATAGGAAGTTTTTATCGACAGAAGTCTGCAGCAACACCTGCAGAGGATCAGTGATCGGTGCAGGAACTCTCACTGGACTCTCAACGCGGGTAAATTTACGTATGGACGTGAAATGAAATGGTCACCTATGTTCAGTCGTGGGTACATCAGGTATCAGACTCCAGTTTATTAGTAGAACACTAGAGAAATGCGGTAAGTTTACGAAGGAGATTACTTACAAATCAATCAGGCTAGGATATTGTGCACGCGTGTGTGACTCGTACCAAATAGGACTAACACAATGTTGCATACGACCCTATATACACTACGGGCCATTAAAATTGCTCCGCCACGAAGATGACGTGCTACACCCGCGAAATTTAACCGACAGGAAGAAGATGCTGTGACAAGCAAATGATTAACTTTTCAGAGCATTCACACAAGACTGGCGCCGGTGGCGACACTACATCGTGCTGACATGAGGAAAGTTTCCAACCGATTTCTCATACACAAACAGCAGTTGACCGACCTTGCCTGGTGAAAAGTTGTTGTAAAGGCTCGAGTAAGGAGGAGAAACGCGTACCATCACGTTTCCGACTTTGATAAAGGTCGGATTGCGGTTTATCGTGTCGCCACATTCCTGCTCGCGTTGGTCGAGATCCAATGACTGTTAGCAGAATATGGAATCGGTGGCTTCAGGAGGGTAATACGGAACGCCGTGCTGGAACCCAACGGCCTCGTACCACTAGCAGTCGAGATGACATGCATCTTATCCGCATGGTTGTAACGGATCGTGCAGCCACGTCTCGATCCCTGAGTCAACAGATGGGGACGTTGTCAACAACCATTTGCAAGAACAATTCGACGACGTTTTCAGCAGCATGGACTATCAGCTCGGAGACCATGGACGCGGCTACCCTTGACGCTGCATCACAGACAGTAGCAACTGCGATGGTGTACTCAACGACGAACCCGGGTGTACGAATGGCAAAACGTCATTTTTTCGGATGAATTCAGGTTCTGTTTGCAGCATCTTGATGGTCGCATCCGTGTTTGGCGACATCGCGGTAAACGCACATTGGAAGCGTGTATTCGTCATCGCCATACTGGCGTATCGCCCAGCGTGATGGTATGGGGTGCCATTGGTTACACGTCTCGGTCACGTCTCCTTCGCACTGACGGCACTTTGAACAGTGGACGTTACATTTCAGATGCGATACGACCCGTGGCTCTACCTTTCATTCGATCCCTGCGAAACCGTACATTTCAGCAGGATAATGCACGACCCCATGTTGCAGGTCCTGTACGGGCCTTTCTGGATACAGAAAATGTTCGACTGCTGCCCTGGCCAGCACATTCTCCAGATGTCTCACCAATTGAAAACGTCTGGTCAATGGTGGCCGAGCAAGTAGCTCGTTACAATAAGCCAGTCACTACTCTTGATGAACTGTGGTATCGTGTTGAAGCTGCATGGGCAGCAGTACCTGTACACGCCATCCAAGCTCTGTTTGACTCAATGCCCAGGCGTACCAAGGCCGTTATTATGGCCATAGGTGGTTGCTCTGGGTACTGATTTCTCAGGATCTATGCACCCAAATTGCGTGAAAATGTAATCACATGTCAGTTCTGTTATAATATATTTGTCCAATGAATACCCGTTTATCATCCGCATTTTTTCTTGGTGTAGCAATTTTAATGGCCAGTAGTGTACCATAGTAAGGAGAGGCGAGCTACGGAGCGGTGCGGCAAGTTTCGTCATAAGAAAGCTAGAGAAGAGCAGATGGATTTGTGAACAGATTTACGTAGTAAAGAGGAGATTTACTTAACTCATGTTTTGGAAAAGTGAACAGAGTCAATCTAAGTGTCGACAAGGATGTGGTTCCACGCGTAGTAGGGTGAGCGGCTGCTGCTGGCCATCATATAATTAGGCGGCAGAAGGCGCTCGTAGACCACAGCTGCTGGAGATGTGGCTCAGCAGGTGTGCTCCATTGGGTCCACCGGATCACACGCCACCACTATCGGCGTCTAACGGAAACTTGCTGTTCTATTACCAACCTCGTGACGCGCGTGGGGAGGTATCAGTACGATACATATAGAGGGAAAGACAGCACGAATGATCACAGTTTTGACGATTGGGAGAACAGAAATCTTGGAACAACATAACTGGCAGACCCTTAAGGTGACGGAAACCGTCCCGAAAATACGAGTACTAACAATGTTTCATGAACCAGCTTTAAATGATCGGTCTAGGTATGTTATACAATACCCTACATATCGCTCCCATACGGATCGTGAAGACAAGATTAGATCAATTGGAGCATGCGCTGAGACATTTAAATGTAATTTTTGCAGTGTTCCATATGTGAATGGAATGGCAAACAGCCGTTATAAGTACGCTCTGCCATGCACATTACAGTAGCTTGCAGAATATAGATATAGATGTGAATACACGAAGAGACACACTACTCGTCGATTATGCTGCTGAAGAGAACTGAATGGAAACATTTTTAGATATGTATTGTCTGATTGAGAGAAGTGAGGATTTCTGCCTGTGACCTTCTGCCCTACCATCGACTGTTAATCTTCTGCTTACTGTACCGTAGAGACATCGGACTACTTTTCTAATAGCGGGCCATTCGATTGCCGAGATAACTAATTTGACTAATGAGGGGAACAGGGGGAGACTACAGACCATTAACAGACAGGTAACTGTAATTAAGGGTAAGTTAAATTCTTGATAAAATACAGACATGCGAGGCAACCTCGTTACAAAAACTGGGAATTTGACAGCCCACAAATTTGTATTATACAACGATCCTCATGCTTGCTGTGTGTCAAACCGAATGCACATGAAAAGACATAGAAACATATGAGAAATAATGATAACTTGTCCAAACCCTATAGAGAGTACTGATCACAAATCAAGAGTTGAATCTCCAGAATTTAGAATTACGAACAAACGTAATGAGTCGTGAGTAGTCACATAATCCGAGCACTCTGACAGGGGCAGCTTATCGTCCTAACTTGGTCTGGAAATCCGACAGAGAGTTATTGTGTTACAGTCTCCAGCGGATTATGGCGCTTACTACTGTTCTTCACAAGAAATGCAGAGAGGAGGAAAATTCAGAATTGTTGACATCACCCAGTACTAATGTAACACTTGATTGTTCCGGCAAAACTGGAGACTAGCAATGGCAAGGAAAGCGTATCTGAAGAAGAGAAATTTCTTTACATCGAGTGTAGACTTAAGTGTCAAGAAGTCGTTTCTGTAAGTATTTGTATGGAGCGTAGCGATGTATGGAAGTGAAACGTGGACGATAAATAGTTTGGACAAGAAGAGAATAGAAGCTTTCGAAATGTGGTGTTACAGAGGAATGCTGAAGATTAGATGGGTAGATCACATAACTAATGAGGAGGTATTGAATAGAATAGGGGAGGAGTTTGTGGCACAACTTGAAAAGAAGAAGGGATCGGTTGGTAGGGCGTGTTCTGAGGCATCAAGGGATCACGAATTTAGTACTGGAGGGCAGCGTGGAGGGCAAAAATCATAGAGGGAGACCAGGAGATGAATAAACTAAGCAGATTCAGAAGGATGTTGGTTGCCGTAGGTACTGGGAGATGAAGAAGCTTGCACAGGATAGAGTAGCATGGAGAGCTGCATCAAACCAGTCTCAGGACTGAAGACCACAACAACGACAACTACACGCCGAGCAACTGCATTTGAATATGATGACAAATATCAGTATCGGCGAGCAGGGTATGAGAACATGTGAGGTACAGATCGCGAATCTAATACTAATTTAGAGTGAAGACTCATTTATGACTCGATCAGCAATTTTATCTGCATATATGGTTTTTTATTTTTCTGGCGGATTCAGGCAGTCGCTATGCGTCCACCACTGATTTATCTTTCCATAACGCATGCCTTGATTGCAGTTATATCATTCAGCAAACTATCCAGTTTTGCTGGAATAATCAAGTTTTAGATTAGTACTGTTGATGTCAACAATTCTGCAGTTTCCTACTCTCTGCATTTCTTGTGATAGAACATCCTGCAGCAATTTTTTATTCATGTATGTTAGCAGGGAACTATATAATAAACAGGGAACGATCTATCGACTAGTCCAACAGTCGAGGTCAATCTGACATCAACAGGGCTATGCTGAAAGCTCAACTGAACCCCACACACCTTTAAATGTAAAGGTTATTGAGCCGTGATTATCGACAGCTCGATTAATCGAATACGCCATAGCGCGCTATCATGATGCTACCCCTTGCTTCCCTTGACTCAGCCTACGACTAAAGAATATAAAGCACGGAGAAGAAAGGTTGCCGAATGTGCCATGGAAGTGAAAATGACAAGTCAGTGATGGCCCAGAGCGCGGCAACAGCTCAATAAACAGTAACCATGGAAAGGACCCTATCATGAGGAAGACAGCTCTGTGTGTTCTGGCTGGCTGAACACGGCAGTGTATCGACTTCAGCGTATTCCAAGTCTGTCGATATTGTGTGGCTGTTGGTGTTGAGAGGTGTGAGGTCTTTGATGAGGGCACGTGCTCACGTCTCAACTTTCGCGGCTGTGAACATCACGGTACGTGTCTTACTAAATGTGTGACTGATCTAGGCTTACATTATTATTAGATTATAGTTGAATTAACTGATCTTCGTTCGTGTAAGAGTAGTTTTTATGGACCACCAGTAATGGACTGATCATCAGGTTGACTACTCTGGGTATCCTGTTGGAACTGTGATTAAAAGAATGGTGCGCGTCTGATCTCCTGATACATTGTTTGCAGGCAAGAGCGGTTGTTCGAACTATTTTGTAATCAGTGACTGATCACTCTTGTCGGTTTTGTTCGACTAATTTTCTAATCGCCATCAGATCGCTTTTGGACTGAGAAGATCGTCTTGAGCAATAAGGTACATTCTAGGATAATTCTATTAGAACAAGTACAGCCAATTGGACCAACCTTCTCCGGTGGACTCTGTATTCGACGTCCCGTCATAAATTTGACGGGTAAGGATCTCGACGAAGTTACGTTATCTGTCTTAAGTAAAGGGCTAAATTTTGCCTCTACTCCAAAGACTTTGCCGATATCATCTTTCATCAGTGCCATTGAAGACGCTGTCCGACCACTATCAGAGGGTTCTGCTGAAGAAATCAGACGAGAATCCTGTCGAGCAATTACGAAACATCTTCCACAAAGAAGCAATGTTTCCAAGGAAGAAAGATGGGCGATACGAAAGTTGCGTGAGGATACTGACACAGTTGTCCTGCGTGCTGATAAAGGTAATGTTACCGTCCTTTTGCCTCAGGAAGTCTACAAGGAAAAGATATGTGGTCAACTTAGTTCTGGTGCATACAGGAAGATTAACAAAGATCCTTCTAACAAGGTGACAATAAGGACAGCTACCTTGCTGAACGCTTCATCACTAACAAAGGAAATCATAAGAAGTTTAAAAGTACGAGGAGCAGTACCACCGAAATTTTATGGTCTTCCTAAATTTCAGAAGATGGATAAGGATTAGCGTCTAGAGGACTTGTCTATGAGACCTATAACGAGCACTGTTGGTTCACGAACGTATTTTTCTGCCTAATATTTAGCTTCCTTATTAAAACCATTGGTAGGAAAATGTAGTCACGACATTCGTAATTCTATGGATTTTATTCTGCGACTTAGCAATTTCAGTCTAAGTGGTACGGATGGTCTTGTTAGTTCAAATGGTTCAAATGGATCTGAGCACTATGGGACTCAACTGCTGTGGTCATAAGTCCCCTAGAACTTAGAACTACTTAAACCTAACTAACCTAAGGACATCACACACATCCATGCCCGAGGCAGGATTCGAACCTGCGACCGTAGCGGTCGTGCGGTTCCAGACTGTAGCGCCTTTAACCGCTCGGCCACTTCGGCCGGCCGGTCTTGTTAGTATTGACGTGGTATCGTTATATACCAAGGTGCCTTTAAAGGACTCTATATATATTATCGTCAAACATTTTGATAAGAAAATAACGGCCTTATTTGAACATGTGCTTTTATCATCTTATTTTCAGTTTATTGGTGAATTTTATGAGCAGATTGATGGCGTTTCTATGGGAAGCCCCCTCTCCCCTCTGCTAGCTAATTTATTCATTGAAGACTTCGAGGACAAGGCGATGGATTCAGAAAGTTTTAAACCAACTGTCTTCCGGAAGTACGTGGACGACACATTTGTGGTATGGCCGCACGGGATGAATGAATTACATTGATTTCTTGAGCACTTTGATTCTGTCCATGCTAGTATCAAATTTACTATGGAAATAGGAAAAGACAGCTGCCTCCCCTTTTTGGATGTTGTTCGCCGCAAAGTTGATGGCACATTACGACATGCCGTATATCGGAAACCAACACACACAAATCTATATCTTCATGCCACTAGCTGCCATCACTGTTCAGAGACCACAGGTGTCTGTAAGACCTTAGTGCGTAGGGCGCACTGTATATCCGATAAAGATAATTTGCCAGAAGAGCTCACATACCTCAAGAGCATTTTTAAATCGAATGAATTTTCTCCGCAACAAATTCGTAGAACATTCAATGCGAAACTTAGAATGCAGGTATGTGATGGGGAAGACCGATAGTAATTCCTTCAAATCTAGTGCGTTTTTGCCTTATGTGGGTGCTCGTTCCTCGAAGATAGGCCGTATTCTTGAGAAAAAATGTGTAAAGGTGATCTTCCGGCTCCGATAGATGTGTGGAGCATCGAAGATACACACTCTTATTACAGCCAGACAAGTCAGCTGTGGCCGAACATTGTATTGATTCCATGAATTACAGTGATATGAAGATTTTAACATCCACCTCTTCCTTTTGGGAATCTTTCAAGAAAGCTATAGAGATTACATTAGCTAATAATTTAATAAACAGAGAGAATGGTTTTAATTTGGACAAAGCATGGAATCCGGCTCTTGAGGTAAATAAACTGCAGAGAAGTCGTCATGGTGTCACCGCCGCCGATCATACATCGATAAGCGAATCGAATGTCTGTACACCTTCGCCACAGGTGGCACATGGGTTAACCTATTCCCCTGCCGCCGACCAGCATCTGTGACCCGCATGCGCAGTATCGCCGCGGTGGAGCATATAAGGCCGCGCTTGGCATATTATCGTCAGTCTTGTAACGGCCCTAATGCTAGTGTCGATCGTCAATTAAAGCTCATGGTGTTCACATTTGCCACTTGAAGTAAAAATCTGAAACGCGATGATTTTTCTGTTACATAGTTATTGAGAAGCCACATCAGCCACTGTAATATACGACAAGTTAGATAAGTAATTAAAGATAATTGAGGATCACTGTAGACCATTTTGATAGTTTTCTCTTTTGTGAAACTTAATTTAAACCTAGATTATAGACGTGATATGGCATAGGTCATCCTTCGATCCATTGTAGAACTTGGAAACCCATTCAGGGAATATTCGTTCACATTTTTGTTGAACGCAGTTGGTTTTTAACATCCTGTATTAAAACATTTCCTTTTATCAATAGTGCAATTTATAAATGATGTTTTGTGAGTAGAATAAAATTTCCAATGGTAAACTTAACTGTTTTCTCGACGTTATTTTACCAGCTAACTAAAAGTAGGAAAGCCTTGAACCCCTTCCACTAAATTTAGTTAGTATTAAAATTTCTTTACAGGGAGTGCAGTGGAGCTGACGCTGAAATCATTAAGTATTTGGTTATATCATCGCTAGTCTCACTGAACTCTTCTGAATTCTACATGTCATGTATGGTCTGACGTCTCCTTACCAGCAACAGGTCCCAGGTTGAAACTAGTCAATTCCCTAAAATACACGCTCAGAGTGTCGTTGCGCGAAAGTGGTAGGGAGACACGATATAGAACAAACAGATACCACGCAGAATGTTTAGAAAATGGCGACCCTGCAAAGATGATAAAGTACCATGATTGAAGGTCGACCACATGCCTAACTAGGTCAGACAAATATCCTGTTGAAAAATTTTCGTAGTAAAATTTTTTTTCCGAAAGTTTTAAATACTCGAAAACAGTAGCTGCAGCGATAGATAGTAAGAAAGTGTCAGAGACAATAGCATAATTAAGTTGTGAATTTTAATATTTTTAGAATTACGTTTTCTACTCAATGCAAGTGCACAGGTTGCGGATACATCGTTGACAAGTTGGTTCTGACTCAACAAATAAGTGTCAAGTCGTGTGAACAAAAAGTTTATGAAACGCGTGAGATCGTATGAGTGCATGTTGACTCGAAGTAGGGCGCGTGAATTGCTTTTGAAACAGAAAATAAGGGATTCGGAAAGATTAGCAATGGAAGATCGAGACCTTGACCGAATTGAGGTAGAGACCCAGCATGAAAATGGACAGAGAATAGAGGACAGTACAACAGACGATGCAGTTTCGCGAGAAATAGGACATATAACGCACCATAACGAGGATAATGCACGTCAAGGCATAGAAAACGTAAGTCAGCATACGACAGAGGAGCAGGAAAGTAGAGAGACAGTCGCTGAGGATTCTAACTTGCGTCTTGAATACATAGAACCCATAGTACAAGTAATCAGAGCTCCCTCACCACAGAGTACAAGGAATGCGATCAGAAACGTGTCACAGCACAGTTCAATGCAATCGGTTGCAAACCAACAATTGGGCGAATACACAGAGCGTAGGACGTCGGAAGAAAACGCAATATTACCCACCAATCTGGCAGAATTACTACAACAAATTACGGAAACCATGACAAAGGAAAATAAAGACATAGTGAACCAAATTCAAATTCAAATTGCAGAAACTACGAGACAAATGCGTGAGATTAAAGAACAAAACAAAAAAATTCAGTTACACCTAAGTCATATTGAAGACGAGGCAAAAGAATCTCGAGAAGTGATAGGAAACTTAATAACAGGTTACAATCAATTGAGAACAGACATTGACAAGGTACAAGCGGACGTACAAACATTGCGTAATGACATTCAGGACGAGATCAAAACATTACGTAACAACACCCAGGGAGAAGTCAAGAAACTAGAGAAACAGATAAACGTAATTACTAGACAAGCAGGAAATACAGCGGGTGAAATTGTTGAAAACAGTGTGTTACACAAACGTATCACAAAAGCAGCGCTGAAAAGATATGATAACCGCATAGTCAAAATAGAAGCGCAAACGAAGCGACAATTTCAGAAATTGCAAACAGAGTTGTTGCAAACCATTGAAGAGCGTAGTGAACAGGATCGAACAAGCACAGAGTCTGCAACCACATCAGTATCTGTAACATCAGCGGAAAAACAAGCAATTAACGAAGATATTACGCATTTGCGATTCCAATCACAGGCGGAAAGTAACATACGTGACAATGGAAAGCCAGGTCGCGAAGAGTACAGTGCAATGCATTCAGCTACACGTTCACAACCGATGGAAGAAAATTATTGCGTACCACTCCAACGATACTACGCAAGGGTAGGCGAAAGTTACAGTGGACAATATCCAATGGATCTACCACAACCGGAAAGAACGACGGGAGAAATGATCATAAACAAAAGTAGCGAAGAATCGCGAATTTCATATGGAACTATGACGAAGTACGACAACGATCATTTTCTCACAGTCAGAAAATTTCAACACTTTCGAGAAGAAAACTCATTACATCCACGAACTTCTATTGATCAATTCCGAGTAGGATTACCAGAACACTGGACGCTAGCACACAAATTAGACTTTATATGTGCACACATGTCAGGAACAGTCTCAGAAACGATGCAGAATGTTGCAGCGACATGCCGATCGTTCGAAGATTTCAGAGAGAAGTTTCTCTCACGATACTGGTCCATCGAAGCACAGAACAGAGTGAAGTACGAATTATTACAGAATCCATATTTTGATAATTCAGGAGAGAAGAGTCCCGTGAAATTTTTCGAATTAATGGCAAAGAAAAATCAATGCTTAGATGTACCATACAGTGACGGAGAGTTGATTAAATTATGCGCGATGAAGCTACCATTGAAATACCAGCAATCGTTAGTAGGTCGCGGAGGCAATGACGTCGAAGCATTTAAAGGCATTCTAAGGGAACTAGAGTTCATATTTTCGGAAGATGACGCAAGAAAAAGACGAAGCGCACGTGAAAACGAAAGCAAAAAGCAGTGGAATCCACAAGTCACAGTACGAAGAAACAATAATTACGAACCACGTGATAACTTTGTAGGGAAGCAGCCTACTCACGCCGTAGTAATTTCACATCAGTCTTTCCACTGTGTGCCAGCCAGTCCGCTGTAACTAGCTCTGACGTCATAAATGTTGCGCAATACTTTAAAAATCAAGCAAATAACCTAAAACATTTCTAGCATGTCAAGAGTAATACTAAAACAACATGTGTTGAATATCAGTTCGATAACTTTAGCCATTTTCGAAATTTGGACGTTTTTTTGTAAAAATCATTGGCACAACAGAAAAGAGCTAGAAAATTAAAAATTTATAATTAGATTCATTTTTCATAATTATTTAATAAAAACAGTCTTCTGGATCTCACAATTTAAGATTTTAGTTGAAATTCAATATTTTCTGGTTTTTGTCTTAATACTTAAGGAAGCAAGATAGATTAAGTAGGCTAGTAAATAAGGATATGATGTTTATATTTAAGTAGAATGGAGATCCGCTATCACCATAAGGATGTGAGAAGTTTCATTTGAATACCTATAAAACTATAGCGATAGTGTATCTCCAAAGGGCCAGTTCAGAGCTCGTCTACTGCGTGCAGTGTAATTAAATTAATTCTCTCGCCCAAAATATTTAACTTAGCCACGTCAAAATTTTATTATAATTACTTACCTGTGTGCTGAATGCACCTGTGTGCTGAATGCACATTTAAATTAAGAGCTTCATCGGCCATCAGCAAGAGAAGCTATGATTTATTAGGTAACTTAAAGTGGTGCATTACTAGCCCAGCGGCTAGTCGGGAGAGCCGATTTGATCAGGCGTTCCCTTAGCCGTCCGCACCGCGGCTTTATATATAAGAACGCTGCGCGAGGAAGCAACGCCCCAGTTCTCTCCAGACACTGAATAGCACGTCATCTGTGTCGGGAGTCGCGTCGCGTCGGTATCATTGCTACAAACAGCCTCGGATGCCGTATTAAGTTACTCGAGATACGCGTAACCATGAAATCATTTGCGAGTGAAGTGTTAATTCTGGGTTGACTTTAATTATCGATCTTCAGTTTGCGTATTGTCGTATTTTCACGTGCCGTCGAGGGACAAACATTCTACCATTATTTAGCGTGGCGTTTGATGAACCTAATCATCAAATTATGGCGAGCATTAATTTAAACATTTAATTTGGACATTTATAGTTGCATCAGCGCATTAGACTCTGAACTGCTCTGTTAGTTAGGTTGTGTGGATTCTTTTGTTTTTCATCTGTGACTTTCAGAATATACTCAACTATTTTAGAAAATCGTTTTTGATTATAAATCCCGGACAACCTCCTAATTCCTCAGGGCTATGAGCTGTAACTATAAGTGTATTCTCAGATGAAGTGGGCACTAGGAATTCTAATTACAGGCTTCACACTTTGCTAATCACTTTCTGGTTGCCAATATTGTAGTTAGAGAGCCATTGTTGAGAACGGCGAAAGACAGCATAAATAACATTCTAAATAACGGGAAATGCAGTGCTTCTACATTCTACAAACCTTTATACAACAGTAAAATTATTCAACCCGCCGCCCCACATATGGTGCATCGGCCGGGAAAGAAACTGAGTAAAAGTGAAAGTGATTTTTAACTATTTGGATTCGCGAGTGAAATGCGACACGCAACTGAGCATAGAACAGTGAAAGTGTTACGTGTGCATGTGGACGACGCAATTGGATTAACGACGCATCTGGTTTGACGGAGCGAGTCGAGCGGCGCTGCCGGCATCGCGAGAAGCCAGTTTCGCCGCACCGCAGTCATCCACCGGAGCCGCGCCTGCAGTTGCGGGCCACGCAAACACACAACAGCCGTCGGAGTGCCGTCTGCAATTCAGCGAGCTGCGTCGCCTCAGTAATCCTGGTACACCACGCCGGCAACGCCATACGTCATGCAGAAGGGACTAAGTTAAGTGAAAAGCTGTTAAAAATTTTACTAACCTGCCCTAAAAGACTGTCGGCGATGGAACCGCCAAAAGAAACTGAGGTTAAACTTATATCAGAACCTATGTCTGTTGAGGGAACTGTAGATCCAGACAACGGTTCAAGTGTAAACATGCATGAAAGTAGTAATCTTAAAGTGAAATATGAAGTATTGTCTCCTGACAGTAGTGTAAAAAGGGGCAATGATTCAATAATAGAGACCCCTGTAGTAAAGCAGAAATTAGAAATTGTAAATTTATTGGATGATAGTTTATCTGATGAGTTAAAAACGAAACAGTCATCAGAGATAGTAGAGTTTAAAAAGGATAAGTTAGATATGACTGATCAATCAGAAATTTCATTTAGTTTTGATGATTCTGGTGTTGGAGCTAGTTTTTCGTCACCTGAGTGTGAAAAGAAACCAGCTAGTGAACAACCCAAAGATACTGGGGCTGTTGATTTAAATGTTATATTACAAGCAATAGCTGCCAGTAATGCAGAAATGACAGCTGAATTAAAGTCTGAAATAAGTGAACAGGTCAAAAGCAGTAATGCTGAATTAAAATCTGATATAATTGAGGTAAATAACAGGATTGTGGCCAGTCAAACTAATTTTAATAAACGGTTTGAGGCAATGGACAATAAATTAGAATCCAATAAAGCTGAATTAGAAAATTCTTTCAAGGCTAGTTGCAATAAGTTGAAAGAGGATCTGGACAGTTTGAACTATAAAATTGATTACAACCATGAGGATATTAAGAAAAAGGTTGCTCAACAGTTTTCTGAAATGTATAAAACAGTAAAATTCGAAGTTGCTGAGGTTCGCAGAGACTTCCAAATGGAAGATGCGAAGCTGGAGCACAAGTTAACAGAAAAGATCGAGGCGGAATCTGAACTGTGCTCAGATAGATTTAAAGATGTTAATATAAAGGTAAACACATGTCAAGCAGAAGTAGATGCAATCAAAACTGATACTACTCGTATTGCGCAAAGAGTAGATAATGTTGAAATGAGAGTAGAAAATATCAGTACTAACATTGCTAACATTGAGAGTAAAGTAGCTTCAGTAACTTCTGGTAATGGTAGTATACAACAAGTTGTAGCTGCAAACGCCGCTTTTATCGGGTGTCGGCAGTTCTTGCTGTTCGATCCAGATAAAAATATCCACCCGCTAGATTTCTGGAACGATTTTGAAGATGTGATTCCACCAACTTGGTCTGAACGAGAGAAAATCTCATTTATTAGAAGTCATTTAGCAGGTGACGCCATGCGTTGGTCAGCTGATGTTATGCTGAAGTGTAAAACATTAGCGGAGTTTAAAACAGCTCTCATTAATGAGTATTGGTCTAGTAATAAGCAAAATGAAGTGTTGAGAGAATTTTGGAGTGGAAGACGCTTCAATGCAGGCAAGGAATCAATTAAAGAATTTGCTAGGTCATGGATCTCACGTTTGTCACATTTGGACGAAAAGCTGAAACCTGAAATGATAATACTAGGTCTTGAAGCCAAACTGCCATGGCATTGGCAAACTAGAATTATATCTGCCCCTAGAGACAATCTGGATCGTTTCATTGAATATTTGGAACGTGTAGAACGTGTTGCTGCCAATGAGGAGCAAGCACGTAATAACATAAATGCTAATAACAATAGTAGTAATTTTAAGAACGAGCAGAATGCCAATGTAAACATCAGAACAGTAGGTGTTCGTCATCCTAAGAGAGGTAGGAATTGGAGAACTAATTATCAGAACCAACAATGGCATCCAAATGATAATAATTTTGGGCCAAACAAAATTATGCATGTAAACAACAGTACGGAAAGCAATGCTGTGCCAGTTAATTATAATGGAAATAAAGCAAACAGTAGTAGGCTGAGGCAGGAAAACTAGTTCCCGTCTATGAGGACACTGGCGCTCACCAGGCGGTTACTTTTCCTAAGCCAGTAACTACAATAATTGGTAAGACAGAATACTCAAACTGAACATGTGGATGAAGTGTCGGTAGCATCTAAGGATACAACAGAAATATTGGATCACTCACAGTATTTGATAGATACCGTGTTAGAGACGCTTTCTAAGTGGGAAGAGAAAGAGAAGGCGCATCAGTGTAATGATAGGGAAGAGCTACAAAATACTGAATTGTCAGGTGAAGAAGCAGAAGAAATTCATACTTCTATTTACGATGAGGATGATGTGCTCTTATCTAAAGTGCCTGTGCAGGATGTTGATAAAGTACTAATAGATTTAGGGCAGGAGATAAGTGAGAATGTAGAGGGTAGTCTGTTGGGGGTCGATGAACCCAGTAGCTGAGACCATTTGTCACTTGAGAAGGAAACCGACGATAATGGTGAAAGTGGTTTAGCTGTAACTAGTATTATGCCCGGTCTGGAGGCGCAGAATCGCTCAGACTACAGTAATTTGGGTTATGTTCAGCAAACTAAATGTAATCAAGTCGTTCGGTGTTTCGATTTGAAATTAATAGACCGACTGGAAAAGGCAGCTGAAAATGTAATTCAGGAAACCCCTACACACTGTGACCTAAATGTAATGAAGACAGATGTCGATCACTTTAGTTGGAGACAAATCCAAAAGGAACTATTGGATGAGTTTGAGGAACCACCTGTACAACCTAGAATAAGCCACCCTATAATAATAGTGAATATGTTGGGTATCAATGTACGTTGTCTCTTGGACAGTGGAAGTGAGGTGAGTGCGATATCTCAGTCCTTCTTTGATGCATTACCTGGTAAAGACAAGCTTACAATAATGAGGTTATCAGGACTAAGAATAATTGGTGCTACTGTCAAGGTGTCAAAAACGGTAAAGCAAGAAGCTTTGCTGCCCTTTAACATTAATGGTAATTTAATTGATCATCCATGTTTAATTGTAAACAATCTCAGTATTGAAGTTTTAATTGGCACAGATTTCTTGTCAAAATATCAGAGTGTTGTTGACTTTGAAAGAAGCCAGTTAAAAATGGTCTTGCCAATAACCGGAGTAATTACAGTTCCTTTTAGTGATAAACATGTAGTAACTAATGATGAAACTTCGGAGCTGCCTATACGAGTTCTGAAAAATAGGAGATATTGGGACGAAGGTGTTAATCTTAGTAAAAATAAGCTGAACACAGAAGAAGAAGCAATTATTTTAGACAAAATAGAAGCTAAATTGCAGGAAATCAATAAAATTTCAGCTAATCAGAAGGAAGAACTGAGACAGGTTTTAAAAAGGCATCATAAGGTATTTTCAGATCGACCTGGCGTGGTCAAAGGTTATGAATGTCAATTAAAGGTGAAACCTGGCCAAGTGTTTTTCAGGAAGCCATACCAAATACATGTAGCTAGGAAGGAGGCAGTTCGAAAGGAGATACAGAGAATGCTGGAGTGGGGTGTGATTGAAAAAGCGGTCAGTGAGTACAATAATCCTCTTGTTGTTGTACCAAAAAGAGATGGGAGTGTCAGATTGGTCTTGGACGCTCGTTGGTTGAATAAAATAGTGGTTAGGGAAAGTGATAGACCGCAGAACATGGACGAGTTATTGCAAAAGTTCCGGGGAGTAAAATTCTTAACTTCTATGGACATCACGTGTGGACATTGGAATTTGCCACTGGCGGAAAGTTCAAGGAAGTACAGAGCTTTCTTGTACGAAGGAGTTTGTTACCAATACCGTGTGGTACTTTTCGGACTTAATATCTCTGTTTGTGCCTTCGTACGTGTGATGTGCCATGTTTTAGGACCAGCTTTAAGTAATAAAATAACAGTCTACGTAGATGATCTGTTAATAGCAACTCCTACCTGGGAAGAACACATAGCTTTATTAGAGGAAGTGTTAGAGGCTACTGAGAGAGGTGGCATGAAACTAACGATTGAAAAGACAGAGTGCGTTAAAGAGGAAATAGATTTTTTGGGATATATGATAAGTGGAAAAGGTATTCTGCCTGACCCAGGCAAGCTAGCAGTCATTGAAAAATTTGAGGCTCCCAGGAACAAGAATCAGTTGAGATCGATGTTTGGTCTTTTCGGCTTCTATAGGCGTTTTGTTAGTGATCAGGCTTTTAATGCGCCCTGTCTTCACCTCCTGCTGAAAAAGAATACCCCTTGGGTTTGGACAGCAGAATGTCAACAGGCGTTTGAGGTGCTTAAACAATCTTTAATTAATAGTCATATTTTACATCATCCTGATTTTGAAAAACCATTCTGCATGTCTGTTGATGCTAGTGGCTATGGTATAGCTGTGGAGATATTCCAAGTAGAAATAGGGAACGAACAAGAAGTGCACAAGACTATAGCTTTCGCAAGTCGATCTTTACAGGCAGCAGAGAGAAATTATGGCATCTCAGAACTGGAAGCATTGGCAATTGTATTTGGGGTACAAAAGTTTGAGCAGTATCTATTAGGTCACAAGATAATTGTTTACAGTGACCATAAGGCGTTGACCTTTTTAAAGACCTGTAAGTTGAAGAATGCTCGTTTGGTAAGATGGTCATTGTATCTCCAGCAGTTTGACCTTGAGGTTAGATATATTCAAGGGAAAGACAATCTGGTAGCTGATGGTTTATCTAGAAGTGTGGAGCTCTGTGATGACGCGGGAATTACAGCAACAGACCTAAATGAAGTTCGAATGTTTGCATTGCGGGAAGTAAAGGAAGAAAGTGCATTAAAGAGAGTGATTAAGAACTTGAGACGTGAGCAGAATGCAGATGACCAACTGAAATTAGTGAAGAGCTATTTAGGAAATGCGAACTATCCTAAGGTTTCGCAATACTATTGTCTGCATAAATGTATTCTGTTTAGAAGGAAAAAGGTAGGTGTTTCTGAGTGGAAGCTGTGCTTTCCCTCACAACATGTAGACTTACTAATCGACTATGTATACCTTAGGTATGGGCACTACGGTGCAAAGATGTGCATTGCAAAATTAAAAGAGAAGGTTGTGTTTGACAACATGTACCGCCGTGTGGCCAAGCGTCTAGCATCTTGTGTAGTGTGCCAGAAAGTCCGTGCTGCTAACACCAGAATACAAGGAGATATGCATTCAGTAGAGCCAACTGAAACCCTAGAATTACTGGCTTGTGATTTGTTTGGCCCTCTACCTGTTTCGAGAGGTGGTTGCACCCATGTTTTTGTTGTTGTGGATGGATTCAGTAAATTTGTTAAGCTATACCCAATTAAAAGAGCAAATGCAAAAACATTGGTTGAAAAGTTGGAAAAAGATTTCTTCGTGAACGTTGGCGTTCCGAAGAATTTGCTATCAGACAAAGGGCCTCAGTTTACTTCTGATAGATTTAAGAAATGTCTAGATAAGGCCGGCGTGAAACATCTGAAAATATCTGCGTATTTCCCCCAAGGAAATATGAGTGAACGTATTATGAGAGAATTGAATAGGCTTTGCAGAACTTATTGTGCTCGGAAACACTCAAGTTGGGCAGAGCACATTAAGTATTTTGAGAATGTAATTAACAACTTAAGGCATGATGCAACTGGTTTTGCACCTGGCGAATTGATGTTTGGCCAAGAACCGCACAATGTGATTGCAGATATGGTAGAATTCCCTATTCTAACGCAAATATCCACAGACGAGAAGAAATTAAAGGCTAGGGCAAATATAAGAAAAAGAGCGTTGAAAAGGAAGAAGCGTCATGACGCAAAAGCTGTACCTACTAGTTTTGAAATAGGTCAGTTAGTCCTTGTCAAAACCAAGGAAAAATCAAAGAAAGTAAATGCAGAAACAAAGAAATTCATGTTCGTATACCAAGGACCTTTCAGGATCATAGGAAAACCACATGCAAATGCATATAGGCTAGAGTACCCTAAAAGTAAAAAGCTATTAGGTCTCAGGAAAGTGATCGACCTAAAGAAATTCATAGGTAGTGAATGAATGCTGTAGGGAGGAGGTTGTTCTGTAACCTCTACACAGTGTGGCAGCTGTGCAGTCCCAGCTGTGTGAGATCTTCTTTCCATTTCAGGTCTCACTCATTCTTCGTCTTTCCTGTCCCCAAAAATTTCGACACTTACTCTCTAATACAAAAATTTTCCGTCATGGCTATCCAGCCATGAGTTCTGTAACCATTCTATCCACCGATTAGTGAAGAAAAATACCTAATGTGACAAATCTAACAGTGACGTAAACAATAGAGAAGTATGACGTAATTAAGATACAAATGTATTTGAGTAACAATTATGTATAGAACCCTGGTAATATAGTAAGTACAAAGTGTTGTTTTATTGGAAATGGTCCACCAACAGTAATTTAAAAAGATATATGAATTCGTGTACAAGCAGGATCTGAAGTGGTAGTGAAACCTATTGTATGCTGTAGAGCGAATTAATTAATAGTAAAAGAGATTGCTCAGTGTTAAGAAAAATATGCAGAAAAGTTGTAAAAATGAACTCACCTTGTGTAGCAAGGAATGGCAGTGTAATAGAATTGAACAGTGTTTGTGGTTGAGACGTGAAGGACACGTCCCTGAAGTATTTATAAGGTTGGAGCTGGCCATTATTTTGGTGTAGTGTGTGACAGGACACACCTACACGTATTGAGGTTATGAGTTGGAGGCGTGAATGCGACCATAGGTATCCTTATGTTAGATGAGACAGAGCAGCTCATGGTGTCCTATAGGTTTAAGGAATTTAGCGTTACGCTCGTCCATAATTACTTGATGCACTTTAGTGGTAGGTCGATAGAGACTACCTGTGGTTTCAGCGTCCGATCGAGTGGAAATGGATTGCCACGTGAGCAAACTGATCAGCTGCAATACACTATAGGTATACAATAAATGTGCTATCCTATGCTTTAAATGTTAATAGAGTGAGTATTACTTAAGTTCATACACTGTCAAAGTAAATAAGTAACATAATGACAGACGTGAAACATTATTGATAGCTCAGCATACATACACTTCGAAGTAAGTAAGTACATAATTGCAGATGTGGAACTGACACAGCAGCAGAGGACCAATAAGTGAAGTTAGTAGTCAACCAGACGTAGTGTGTTTTGAACACTCAGAACTGTACTATTACCACAAGTTACTCAAATGTACAAAGAAGCTGAAAAAACAACCACTAATCAAATATACTCATACTATCTCTAAGAATAAGGTAATAAAAGATGACTCTGCTAAGTGAATAAAATACAAATATGTCAGGAATGTACCGAGCATTGGTTCAGTGTTCCGGCCCAGAAATAATAAATTGAAATTAAATAGGATTCATGATTGTATGCCTTGAGCAAAAATATTCTCTAGTACGTGACTAACGGCGTTTTGAGCCATTTGTTTACCGATTTTATGACAATTAAGTAACCACGACAGTAAAATTGAAAAAGTTCTGTTAACTTTGTTCCAGCAAAATATTGAAGGATGAAATGTGTATATCCCCATTTCATTGTGACCCACCCTTAGATATTAAGTGAACAGAGTCTGAGGCACTCTTTTTGTTTGTTCTACAGGACAAACCAGATAATGGCAGCCTGGTAGCTGCGTGAAAACGTGGAGTGACTTGGACACAACTCACAGTGACCCCTCCCCTTTCCCCATGTAATTTAGAGTGAACGTGAAGGACGCACACCATAGCAACTTCCCCTCCTCTACCCTTGTGAATGGAAGTGTAGAACGCCAGCCAAAACGGCTACAACCACGTGTGTAAAAATTATTTGTAAAATTTTCTTTCAGGTTTAGAAAAGACTGCTAAGATATAATCATCTGTTTATGTATCTTGAATAATTGATATTTTCTTTGAATTTGTGTATGTAAAAATGTATTTAATGGATTTAAGATTTTCATAATTTTACATATTTTTATGTGTTTGTTTGTCTAAGGCAATATGTATGCCAAAGTGTTTCATTGATTCTGCTTAAATTTTGAGGGATAATGTTGCTTAAGAGGCAGTGAACATGCCAACAATTTAAATAGTTGAAGTAGGTAATCAGATTTCTTTTAATGTTTCTATATGTTTACATTTCAATTTCAATTTTTCATAGGAAGTTAAGCTGTACTCTTGCTCCCCTTCTGTAAATAAATTTTTTTTTCGTTCATTAACATTCAAAAACAAAAAAAATTAAGTAGAGGGTGATGTAGGGAAGCAGCCTAATCACACCGTAGTAATTTCACATCAGTCTTTCCACTGTGTGCCAGCCAGTCCGCTGTAACTAGCTCTGGCGTCATAAATGTCGCGCAGTACTTTAAAAATCAAGCAAATAACCTAAAACATTTCTAGCGTGTCAAGAGTAATACTAAAACAACATGTGTTGAATATCAGTTCGATAACTTTAGCCATTTTCGAAATTTGGATGTTTTTTTGTAAAAATCATTGGCACAACAGAAAAGAGCTAGAAAATTAAAAATTTATAATTAGATTCATTTTTCATAATTATTTAATAAAAACAGTCTTCTGGATCTCACAATTTAAGATTTTAGTTGAAATTCAATATTTTCTGGTTTTTGTCTCAAAACTTAAGGAAGCAAGATAGATTAAGTAGGCTAGTAAATAAGGATATGATGTTTATATTTAAGTAGAATGGAGATCCGCTATCACCATAAGGATGTGAGAAGTTTCATTTGAATACCTATAAAATTATAGCGATAGTGTATTTCCAAAGGGCCAGTTCAGAGCTCGTCTACTGCGTGCAGTGTAATTAAATTAATTCTCTCGCCCAAAATATTTAACTTTGCCACGTCAAAATTTTATTATAATTACTTGTCTATGTGCTGAATGCACCTGTGTGCTGAATGCACATTTAAATTAAGAGCTTCATCCGCCATCAGCAAGAGAAACTATGATTTATTAGGTAACTTAAAGTGGTGCATTACTAGCCCAGCGGCTAGTCGGGAGAGCCGATTTGATCAGGCGTTCCCTTAGCCGTCCGCACCGCGGCTTTATATATAAGAACGCTGCGCGAGGAAGCAACGCCCCAGTTCTCTCCAGACGCTGAATAGCAAGTCATCTGTGTCGGGAGTCGCGTCGCGTCGGTATCATTGCTACAAACAGCCTCGGATGCCGTATTAAGTTACTCGAGATACGCGTAACCATGAAATCATTTGCGAGTGAAGTGTTAATTCTGGGTTGACTTTAATTATCGATCTTCAGTTTGCGTATTGTCGTATTTTCACGTGCCGTTGCGGGACAAACATTCTACCATTATTTAGCGTGGCGTTTGATGAACCTAATCATCAAATTATGGCGAGCATTAATTTAAACATTTAATTTGGACATTTATAGTTGCATCAGCGCATTAGACTCTGAACTGCTCTGTTAGTTAGGTTGTGTGGATTCTTTTGTTTTTCATCTGTGACTTTCAGAATATACTCAACTATTTTAGAAAATCGTTTCTGAATATAAATCCCGGACAACCTCCTAATTCCTCAGAGCTATGAGCTGTAACTATAAGTGTATTCTCAGATGAAGTGGGCACTAGGAATTCTAATTACAGGCTTCACGTTTTGCTAATCACTTTCTGGTTGCCAATATTGTAGTTAGAGAGCCAGTGTTGAGAACGGCGAAAGACAGCATAAATAACATTCTAAATAACGGGAAATGCAGTGCTTCTACATTCTACAAACCTTTATACAACAGTAAAATTATTCAACCCGCCGCCCCACAACTTCGCACCAAGAAACGACAATAGATATCAACTAAGGACCGGTTATGGATATAGAAGAGAATATGGCAATAACTATAATTCACCCAGGAACGGCAACAACTATTACAGAGGGAATAACGACAACCGGAACGGGTACTGGAGAACCAATAGACCGACAAATTATCAACAAAGAAACCACTATCAACAAGCTGAACAAGAAAAGAGAATAAAGATAGAAGAGGTGGAGGTAAGACCACCTAACCCCGATAAACGTTCGAATTGACAGCTAAGCGCCCATGCCAAAGAGAGTGACGCACCGACCCAGGACAATTGCAGCACCTTGAACAGAGAAGTAAAAATCTTATCACGAGAAGAGAAGAAGGAAGAAACAAATCCCCAGGGACCAGTTTAAAACGAAGACAAGAAAATAACAATATCCTGTTGGGACGAAATTAATTGGGAGAATACTGACGAGGAAGATGAATTACCAGAGGCATGCATAACGAATGTAGGAGGAAAGGACGAAGTAATCAGTATTGCAGAGCTATTTGAGATGGAAACCAGGGAAAGCGAATTCAGTGAGGATATGCGCAGTCGACAGAAGTTGAAAATAAGTTACGAGTGGGCACACAACCCAACGTATATAATGAAGGAAGTTATGAAGCGATAATTAGTGCATTTAGATGCGATTATGTAGAAGTAACGACGAAGAAGGAGAAGATAGACGAGGATGAGGAAAAAGTAGAGGATGTTGAAGAAAGCATAAATGAAGGAAGAAATAGAGAAGAGGAAATAAAAGAGAGAGAAGTAGCAGTCGAAGCTTATCCTACAGAAAGTTCGAATTCACAAGGGAAATTCCTAAAAAGACTCATGTATAATTCAGTGGAGGATTCGTTGATGCAAGAAGAAGAAAAACAGAATGAACCCTTTCAAATTCAACCAATTGTGAAGGCCATGGTAAAGCATTTCCCAGTCAATATTGTAATTGATAGCGTAAGTGAACTGACTGCGATCTCAGGACATTTATTCATGCAGTGTAATGCCAATGAGGAATTGCCAGTTCTGAAAACAGCTAAGACTAAAGTAAGAGGTCTTATTAGAAACAATGCTGCGGAAGTTACGAGACAAACAACGTTAACTGTTTCGTCCCAAGGTCAAAAGATCGAGGCCAACTTCGTGATTATACCTAAACTAACTGTAGATTTGATTATAGGTGCAGATTTTTTAGATGAGAGACGAGCGATAATAGATATGGGGAAAGGTAGCGTAATATTCGGGAATGTCACACTTCTCTTTGAGCAAAAGCTAAAATTAGAAGAAATACCAGTTATAAACAAACAATTAAGAATGATGCGAGATAAAGAGGATGAATAATTAGAATGGTATGCACAAAAGGGGGAATCGCCTCAACTCATGTTAGAAGTCCATAAAGTAATCGACAAAAAATTGCAAGAAGATCAAGGTATTTCGGAACACAGTAAAAGAGAATTAGAGGGTATTTTACGAGATAAAGCAGAGGTATTTTTACCTAAGACTGGCAGTATTAAACACTTTCAGTTCAAGTTTGAAGATTAATTTTATTACTGGTAAATAATCACCACAATATTTCCAGATTATGTTGCAGAAAAGATCGTCAGGAGAAAGAAGAACGAAGAGAGAGGAAGGTGGGAAAAAGAAAGTAGTTTCAATAATAACACCAATAGTACCATAGATTAAGGTGAAGGGATAAAGCGTAGATAGTCTAACAGCATGAAATACTAAAGTGCTATACACCACGACACATTTTTGAACGGTGTTCGGCTGACTGCACAAGTACCAAACTGTTCAAACTATTTGGACGATATTGTAGCAGCAGGCCGTACGCCTGAAGAACATACTGCGAATTTACGTGCTTTGTTTCGTGTGATATCTGATGCAGGACTAAAGTGTAGACTGGACAAGTGTGATTTTTTTAAACCTGAGTTGCAGTATCTTGGTCATGTCATAAGCCGGCCGGAGTGGCCGAGCAGTTCTAGGCGCTACAGTCTGGAACCGCGCGACCGCTACGGTCGTAGGTTCGAATCCTGCCTCGGGCATGGATGTGTGTGATGTCCTTAGGTTAGTTAGGTTTCAGTAGTTCTAAGTTCTATGGGACTGATGACCTCAGAAGTTAAGTCCCATAGTGCTCAGAGCCGTTTGAACCACTCATGTCATACACAGTCAAGGTGTACATCCTTTTCAGTCGCATTTGTTAGCCATAATCGACTTGTGCCAGTTTCTCACAATATCACAGAATGACAGTCAGTTTTAGGAAAAATGAACTATTATATTCGCTCCATACCGAATGCTACGCAAATCGCAGCTCCATTGCATCGCCTGCGTCGCAAGAATGTCCCGTTTGTTTGGACAGATGAGTGCCAAGTAGCTTTTCAAAAACTTAAAGATGCATTGCTCAGTGATCGATGCGTAGTTCATTTTGATCCTGAAAAACCACCGGCCGGAGTGGCCGTGCGGTTCTAGGCGCTACAGTGTGGAACCGAACGACCGCTACGGTCGCAGGTTCTAATCCTGCCTCGGGCTTGGATGTGTGTGATGTCCTTAGGTTAGTTAGGTTTAATTAGTTCTAAGTTCTAGGCGACTGATGATAGTGCTCAGAGCCATTTGAACCATTTTGAACCTGAAAAACCAGTTGTATTGCAAGTTGTCAGGTGGCCTAAAGATGGCATAGTGAAACGCCGAAAGTGGTTGCATAAATGAAGTACATTCGTGACCTAGACAGCTGAAGGTGTTTTTGAAGCTACATTTTATTTGTGTTAGAAAGTATACTGCAGCTAACAGTATTGGATGGCGTACGTTCTCCACAAGTTCAGGGAATCGAGATGTCCTCTGACTCCGATAAGGCTATATCTTGAAGAAATGGACATAAATGTGTGAATTATTGAACTTGTGGCCCATTATTAACCTTTCTTGAATGAAATATTTTCCGATGAAAACGTATCCCGTTGGGCCAATCGGACGCACACAACACTGGAATGTTGAATTTCCATTACTGTTAGGTCAATGCTGATGACATTGCTGCATCTCGAATTTATCACAAAACATAGAATCCAACCTGTAATGCATAGTGTTTTCCAATAAGAGCTGTACATTGTGAAGTCAGAGAACACTTTCTTGGTGCTTACAACGAGCACTTGGTGATGTATCTTTCGAAAGTCTGAAAGTCTCGAGAATGTTTACTGTCTTCTCAAATCGAACATCAGGAGAACCTCCAAGCCGTGAAGCTCTGGGTTCAAAATGTGTGTGAATTCCTAAGGGACCAAACTGCTGAGGTTGTAAGGTGTCAGGCAAATCCAACACCTTCCATGAAAACCCTGACATGATAATCAAATCCAGTAGTATGTCACATAGCTCCGAATAAATCGTGACATTAAATTAACCAAAGTAATACGAGTAACGAGGGAGCAAATGGAATACCACAGACTAACACAAGAATGGCTAAATGCATGTCATACCTTCCCACCGTAAGACAGACGCAGTTCCGAGGGGAGAAACGAGAACAGAAGCCGAGAGCAGAACCGTGTTAAGCGAGAAGGCCCTACGATAAGGGACATACACCCACGTCGCCAGTTAACCGCTACGATCACACCACCCGCAAGTTTTTAGAGTGAGACTTTTTCGCGTCTCTGTTACGTTAGGACCACCCCCCAGCCAATGTTAAAAGCTAGAGCCCTCCGGAAGAACAGTATAGATCTTACGATAACACAAAAAGGGCCACACCACCCGCATGTTTTAGCGTGAGACTTTTTCGCGTCTCTGTTACATCAGGACCACCCCCCCAGCCCATGTTAAAAGATAGAGCCCTCCAGAAGAACAGTATAGATCTTACGATAACGCTAAAAGGACCACACCAGCTGCAAGTTTTAGCGTCAGCCTTTTTCGCGTCTCTGTTACGTTGCAAACTTGAAAAACATTGCCCCACCACGAAAAGTATGTTAACATTGAGACCCTGATTGGTCAGATGAAAACACAGCCAAATAATTTATTTTTTAAACCAACTTCGGTAAATTGTGGTAATGAGAAGTTAGGAGAGAGTTGCTTCGGAGACGGCGAGGTGAGCGGAGCTGTGCTGCCAGCCGCCCCCTGACGAACACCGACAAGGTAATGAACGCACGCGATCCCGCATAACAGCGCATAAAGCTTCACTCAGAACTGCAGAAGTCTCATCTGTTACATCCCCTTTTTGCGTAATGCTAGTGTCGATCGTCAATTAAAGCTCATGGTGTTCACATTTGCCACTTGTAGTAAAAATCTGAAACGCGATGATTTTTCTGTTATATAGTTATTGAGAAGCCACATCAGCCACTGTAATATACGACATTTTAGATAAGTAATTAAAGGTAATTGAGGGTCACTGTAGACCATTTTGATAGTTTCCTTTTTTGTGAAACTTAATTTAAACCTAGATTATAGACGTGATATGGCATAGGTCATCCTTCGATCCATTGTACAACTTGGAAACCCATTCAGGGAATATTCGTTCACATTTTTGTTGAACGCAGTTGGTTTTTACCATCCTGTATTAAAACATTTCCTTTTATCAATAGTGCAATTTATAAACGATGTTCTGTGAGTAGAATAAAATTTCCAATGGTAAACTTAACTGCTTTTTCGACGTTATTTTACCAGCTAACTAAAAATAGGAAAGCCTTGAACCCCTTCCACTAAATTTAGTTAGTATTAAAATTTCTTTACAGGGAGTGCAGTGGAGCTGACGCTGAAATCATTAAGTATTTGGTTATATCATCGCTAGTCTCACTGAACTCTTCTGAATTCTACATGTCATGTGTGGTCTGACGTCTCCTTACCAGCAACAGGTCCCAGGTTCAAACTAGTCAATTCCCTAAAAAACACGCTCAGAGCGTCGTTGCGTGAAAATGGTAGGGAGACACGATATAGAACCAACAGATACCACGCAGAATGTTTAGAAAATGGCGACCCTGCCAAGATGGTAAAGTACCATGATTGAAGGTCGACCACATGCCTAACTAGGTCAGACAAATATCCTGTTGAAAAATTTTCGTAGTAAAATTTTTTTTTCCCTAAAGCTTTAATTACTCGAAAACAGTAGCTGCAGCGATAGATAGTAAGAAAGTGTCAGAGACAATAGCATAATTAAGTTGTGAATTTTAATATTTTTAGAATTACGTTTTCTCCTCAATGCAAGCGCACAGGTTGCGGATACATCGTTGACAAGTTTGTTCTGACCCAACAAGTAAGTGAATGGATTGTTAATCTTGGTAGTGTCAAGTCGTGTGAACAAAAAGTTTATGAAACGCGTGAGATCGTATGAGCGCATGTTGACTCGAAGTAGGGCGCGTGAATTGCTTTTGAAACAGAAAATAAGGGATTCGGAAAGATTAGCAATGGAAGATCGAGACCTTGACCGAATTGAGGTAGAGACCCAGCATGAAAATGGACAGAGAATAGAGGACAGTACAACAGACGATGCAGTTTCGCGAGAAATAGGACATATAATGCACCATAACGAGGATAATGTACGTCAAGGCATAGAAAACGTAAGTCAGCATACGACAGAGGAGCAGGAAAGTAGAGAGACAGTCGATGAGGATTCTAACTTGCGTCTTGAATACGTAGAACCCATAGTACAAGTAATCAGAGCTCCCTCACCACAGAGTACAAGGAATGCGAGCAGAAACGTGTCACAGCACAGTTCAATGCAATCGGTTGCAAACCAACAATTGGGCGAAAACACAGAGCGTAGGACGTCGGAAGAAAACGCAATATTACCCACCAATCTGGCAGAATTACTACAACAAATTACGGAAACCACGACAAGGCAAAATAAAGACATAGCGAACCAAATTCAAATTCAAATTGCAGAAACTACGAGACATATGCGTGAGATTAAAGAACAAAACAAAAAAAATCAGTTACACCTAAGTCATATTGAAGACGAGGCAAAAGAATCTCGAGAAGTGATAGGAAACTTAACAACAGGTTACAATCAATTGAGAACAGACATTGACAAGGTACAAGCGGACGTACAAACATCGCGTAATGACTTTCAGGACGAGATCAAAAAATTACGTAACAACACCCAGGGAGAAGTCAAGAAACTAGAGAAACAGATAAACGTAATTAGAGGGGAGGGGTATTTTGTGCCCGCCTTTTTAAAATACTGTTATTTAGTCAGTTACTACACATTTTAAAATTTTGAAAAAAAAAATTTATATTTTTAATGAATCTTCCATCAGGTTCAGTAAATGTTTTAAATGTTTCATTTAAGCTTAATCCATAATTTTAAGTCTTCGTGGTAGAGGTCACTTTCTCCAGTTTAAGTCATATCAAATATTTACAGATTCAGAACGTTACTGTTAAATAAAGTGCCTTTCCGTTGGTAGTGAACAAAAATTTTGCGAAATTAATACAAATTGATTGCATTAAGTTGAAAACAAAAAGTTGCTTGCTTATTGTTTTGCACATTACACAATTAAACCTTAAGAGGAAAAAATATCCAGATGCTGTTTTTGATGATTACATTGCACAGATCCCAGAAGGATTTAGGTTGTGAAAAAAACTGTACATTTTTATGTTATATGTTGCCTTACAAGCTGTGTGTTAGCCAAAACTTGATGTAATTTCCAAATAAATCAATTTGAAGATCCATTTAGGAGCTCATGGTAATGGCTCAAACCCTTAAAATATGAGAATTGTTATTCCGAAGAAATTTTTAATGGTAGGAAAACAACTGAGATAATAGGACTTACAAAGGGTTAGTGGGAATGCAAAGACAAGTTTTATTATAACTAACTGCACTGTTAGCTTCTTTATCTTTACAGCAGTGACCAAATACTAAAAGTGCACTGTAGAAACCAATAGGAGGAAAGTATGAGCACATGATAGCGTCCTCAAAATTTCTAAACCTTATTTATGGGAAAAATATTGTGCCCCTACTGACATGAAACCTACTGGCGCCTCTGTGCGTAATGTTAACAGTTGTAGATAATTTAGTTCAGTCAGCTGTTCCAGATGTATAACACTTTGTTAGCATCGTTCCAATTAAGTTTTTATTAAGTATATTGCTGTCCAAGTGAGATTGTTATTTTGCTGTAAAAATGACATGACGATTTTTCTGTCGAACTGAATTGACTATTTTACTGTCCAAGTGACATGGACACATGTCACATTTCCACTATTTAGGTTTATCAACTTCGTTTCTTACACTGAGGTGACAAAAACCATGGGATACCTCAATGCTGACGCATTAGAGAAAGCAAGCAGGAATTTATTTCAGTAGTGGTACAAGTCCGTGTCGTTTTGTGCATTGCAGCGTGTCGCTATTTCCTGCGAAGATAATGCACTCAGAAGCATTATAAAGTGACTGATACAACTGATGATCCAGATTTTCAAATGATTGCAGGTAAAAAGAATTTACTTACTTTTCTCTCAGCATTATACATATTTGCTTCCAAAAAAGGAATATGTGAGAACGAAGATTATGTTGACAATAACAATGGAAATTAATCATCAGGTGCTGTGTAAATCATAACTTGTGTTACTTCTACCTAGATACCAGTACCGATGATGATGACACTTTCAATGAAAGTGGAAAAAATGACGAAACAGGAGAGACTGTCACTAATGCCTGTGCGAATGGTGCAGCCGCAAATATGCAGAAAAAGGAAGCGTACTCGAAGCAAGAAGGGTGCAAGGAAAACGGACACATATGAAAAGCATATTCGAAAGAAAAAAAGCAACACTGGGGAGTTATACGTCACAGCAACTGGTAAAGCAATTCCTCCAAAAACATTTCCCAATGTGGACTGCAGCTGTGCACGTAAATGTTTCAATAAAATTTCAGAGGATGTGAGGAAGACGTTATTTGACAATTTCTGGGCTATGGGTGATATTAATCGCCAAAATAGTTATCTGAATGGTTTATGCAAGTATCATTCAGTTAACCGCCGACGACCAAAAGATGGCTCTGGTTCTCAGAAATGCTGTATTTATAAATATCGATTACATGTGAACGGAAATTGTGCAATAGTATGCAAGAAGTTTTTCTTGAATACTTTTGACACTTCTAATGGACGACCCTCTAGGGCCTAGGCTTTTAACGAAAAGCGAGGAAGAAGGTGCACCTCACCTTGATGGAAGGGGCAATCGTCAGACCAAATTCTCTGTACCGGAAGGTCTGATCAATGATGTAAAGGAACTCATCAAAAGCTTTCCAGATTCCGAGAGTCATTGTGCAAGAAAGGATAATCCTCACAAAAGGCTTTTAAATCCTGAGCTGCATGTGACCAAAATGTACGGTTTGTACAGAGATAAATGCATATCTCAGAATAAAGAAACTGTGGGGGAGCACATCTATCGAAAACTCTTTAACAAAGACTTAAACCTGTCAATTCGACCACCACGTAAAGACATTTGCTCATTTTGTGACAAACTGAGTTTTGAAATGACCGCTGCTACCAATGCAAAAGAAAGAAGAAAGCTTCAAACTGAAAAGGAACTTCACCTTTGGAGGGCTGAAGCTGTATGAACAGCAGTGGCTACAGACACAGCATGTAGTACAGGCAGATTCCCAGAAGTTCGTGTTTACCTTTGACCTGCAAAAAGCACTTGCATTTCCTAAAGTGACAACATCGATATTGTACTACAAAGGAAACATGTATGTGTATAATTTTGGATGCCACAATTTAACTGATGGCAAAATCCTTATGTATTTTTGGGATGAAACATCTGGATCAAGGGGTCCACAGGAAATTGGTACCTATTTATTGAAACATATTGAAAAGTGTGTCACTTCTCAAAAACAAGTTGTTGCGTACAGTGACACGTGTGGTGGGCAAAGCATGAAGATAAACATTGCCCTAACACTAATGAAAGTGACAATCCACTCAATTTCATGTCCACGTTATTGATTTAAAGTTCCTGCTCCAAGGTCACTCATACCTGCCAAATGACAGGGATTTTTCCCAGATAGGAAAACTATTAAATAAGAAAGAGTTTGTTTTCCCCAGATGATATTTTTGAAACAATTAAGAAAACTGGCAGAAAAATAAATTTGTATGCACAGAAATGAAGTATTCTAACTTTTAAGCACTGAAACAGTTACAAAATGCAGTGGTAAGAAGGGAGCAAAATGAGGAGTATGTTCAATGTAATTGGCTGGAAATAGAATGGATGCGTTTGGAGAGGCAAAAGCCTTACAAAATGCTCTACAAGGAAACACTGAATGATGACATTGACTTGCACGTTGTAAAATTTGCTCCCAAACGTGGTAGAGGGAGACCACAAGCATATGGTACTATTGCAGTTTCAGAACTTTACCCACAGGAAAAAGTGCAGAAAAAGAAAAAGCAGGATATGCTTGATTTGCTCCCTTATATTCCAGCTATCAAACGTAGTTATTTCCTTACTCTACAGAAGGAAGACAGAGGTCTGGAACCTGAAGAAGACGAATGTAATCCTTAGTTTTACAGAAACTAACTGACCTGTAACATATCTGACTGTGTAGTTCAACTATACATGTGAATTTAATAAGAAGGTGTACTTTAAAACTGTAATAAAATTATTTGCAATAAAATAATTAACAGTGTAGTGTCGGTAGCTGGACCGACACTGTGGTGTTGATGCTGAAAAGGAATGCTAAACTAAAGCTGTGGCCGATAGTGCACGCACGGCAATAAGCATACGGGCGTGAAGTCTGGAACATAAAAACTTATGAATGAATAAGAAGAAAAGTATGTAGATGCTTTTTACTTAACTTTTCTTTATTCCTTGGAATACATCTCTCTTGAATACTCGTAAGCTATAGGCACTGATACAAATGGCGCCTTGCTAGTTCGTTGCCATTAACTTAGCTGATGGCTATTCTGTCTCTCGGCTAATGAAAGATAAAGGCTTCATACAACTGGGCGATAGCTAGGTTCGCGTACAACTGGTCGGTAGCTTGGTTCTCGTACAACTGGGGCCGAGTCCTCTCTCGTATCACGAGACCTGCCTTGGTGGTGGCGCTAGGTCTGCGATCACAGTGGCGACACGCGGGTCCGACATGTACTACATGGACCGCGGCCGATTTAAACTACCACCTAGCAAGTGTGGTGTCTGGCGGTGACACCACATTCCTCCCCCGCAAATCGGCGAACGGTCGTGTAATAAGGCTTCCGCCCGCCGTGGGGAGGACCACATGTTGACGTATGCGATGAGGTGGGGAGCCTAACAACAGGCGAGGCTGTGCCACCCGCACCCGGCCATCCGGTCCGAGGGGAGCTAGGAAACGCCTGTAAAACTAGTCCAGGGTGCACGTCAACATGCGGTGTATGCGCCCGTAAAGAAACATGAGGGGCCGAAGTGTCGACCTCCATTGCGTCGGGGTAGCCGACGCGCGATGACGTCATGTGGTCCGGAGCGGGCGGGAGTTCCATGGCGGAGGACAGCTGGTCCCTGGAAGCGATCGGCGGCGCGTGACCCTGGGAGGCGCTTGGCGGCTGCAACGAAGCGTCGAATGCGGTCGGCGGCGGCGGCGGCTGCTGCTGCTGCTGCTGCTGCTGCGGCGGCGGCGGCGCGCCGCCATGGGGCAAAATGGAAGGCATCGTCGGTAACACCTGGGGATGAGGCGAGCCAGTAGATGGGTCCCCAGGGCGCTGACCGGACGGCACCGTCGCTGAAAGCAGACGGGGAGCGGCAGAACCCGAGCGACGACAGAGGCGCAGCTGATTGAGATGCCGACGCACCTCACCAGAGGCCCCCAAAACCAAATACATCGCGCGGCCGAGGCAGCGAAGAATGCGCCCTGCGAGCCAACGCCGTGAACCTCGATAGTTGCGATAAAATACAACGTCGCCTGGAGCAAAAGCAGGAGTCTGCCGCTGCACAGGAACCTGATGCGGCGGATGCAGCAAAGACATCAAGGTGCGATGAGGACGACCGTGGAGCAACTCAGCCGGCGAGCGACCATCTCGGGGCTGAGAGCGATACGAAGACAAAAAGAGCAACAATGCGTCCTCCCGAGAATGCGACTCTTTCAATTTCAACATCTGTGACTTGAAAGTCCGGACCAATCGTTCAGCGGCACCGTTGGACTGAGGCGAAAACGGCGCGGATGTCAGATGTTGAATACCATTGGCCTGGCAGAATGACTGGAATTCTGCGGACATGAATTGTGGGCCATTGTCTGAAACAATAGTCTGCGGAAGACCTTCAATGCAAAAGATAGCAGACAACGCTTGGATGGTGGCGGAGGACGTCGTGGAAGACATCCGGACAACAAAAGGAAAATTACTGAAGGCGTCGACCAGAACCAACCATCGAGCATTCCAGAATGGACCAGCAAAATCAATGTGCAAGCGTTGCCAAGGGGAAGTGGCTTTCGGCCACGCAAAGACTTTCCGCGGCGGTGCGGATTGTTGTTCGGCACACGCCGGGCACGAAGAACACATATTCGTAATCGCAGCATCGATTCCGAACCAAGTACAGTGCTGACGAGCAAGTTGTTTCGTTCGCACTATACCCCAATGTCCTTGGTGAAGAAGCCGTAAAACAGAGGACTGTAACGAACGTGGGACCACGACTCTGGACTGATCATTATCAGAACGCAACAACAAAACACCACGTCGAACAAAAAGTCTCTCCTTGTGAGCAAAAAATCGGCGAACCAACGGATCCTCGATCCGAGACTTTGACAAAGGCCATTGCGTAGCAACAAAACGTAAAACAGTAGCAAGGACAGGGTCAGCAGCTGTGGCTGTAGCGACACGACGAAAATCAATCGGAAACGATTCGACCACTTCATCGGTTTCCGAATCAATGAACATGCAAGCAAGTTCGGAAGAATCGAATGCTTTATCCTCAGCAACAGGCAAACGGGACAACGCATCGGCGTTTCCGTGCTTAGCAGTGGACCGATACAAGATATCGTAGCGGTACTGCGAGAGGAAAATAGACCAGCGAATGAATTTCTGCGCTGTACGTGGAGGTACAGGCTTGTGCGGATGAAAAAGCGATGTCAAAGGTTTGTGGTCTGTGATGATGGTAAAGTGACGACCATACAAGAAATCATGGAACTTAGTAACACCAAACACGAGAGCCAAAGCTTCTTTCTCTATCTGTGAGTAATTTCTTTGCGCAGACGAGAGCAATTTGGACGCAAAGGCAATAGGGCGATCATGTGAGCCAACTTTGTGCGCAAGCACAGCACCGATCCCGAAATCCGATGCATCGACCATCAACAAAAGGGGTTTCTGGGGATCAATGGCGTAAGGCAAGTATTAGAAAGCAACGCCGATTTCAACTGGCGAAAGGCGCGTTCACATTCCGTCGTCCAGACGAACGGAACACCTTTACGGCGTAAGCGATGAAGCGGAGCTGAAATGGAAGAGGCATTGCGCACATATTTATGGTAATAATTAATTTTACCCAACACACTCTGTAGCTGTTTGAGATTTTGAGGGGACGGCAAGTCTTGTATGGCACGGAGGTGCTCTGGACTGGGATGTATGCCTTGGGCATTAATGACATGTCCCAGGTATGGTAAGTCACGAGCAAAAAACACACATTTGTCCTTCCTCAAGCGAAGACCATTTTGCCGCAAGACCTGAAATAATGTTCGTAAGTTCGCAAGATGATCTTCTTCTGTCTGTCCTGAGATCACTATATCGTCCAGATAGTTTGCTGCAGTAGGGACCGACGCACAAACAGTTTGTAAATATTGCTGAAACAAGGCAGGGGCGGATGCACACCCAAATGGCAGTCTTTTGAAGCGGTACAATCCAAGATGCGTGTTAACCACCAATACGCGCTGGGATTCGTCGTCCACCGGTATTTGCAAGTACGCATCGGCTAGGTCCAACTTTGAAAAATATTTTCCCGGGCACAGTTTAGCAAAAAGATCTTCCGGGCGGGGCAAAGGAAAAGTAGCAGTCACTAGCTGTGGATTCACTGTGGCCTTGAAGTCCACGCAAAGTCTCAATTTTCCGGAAGGTTTTGGCAAAATTACTAAGGGTGAGGCCCAGAGAGAAGCTTGCACACGTTCAATTACACCCTGTGATTCGAGATCGTGTAACGTTCTTGCGACCTCATCACGCAATGCGTGGGGAACATTGCGCGCCCTGAAATATTTCGGTTGCGCGTTTACCTTCAGTTCTAAATGTGCTTCATAGTTTTTAGCGCAACCTAAGCCCGGTGCAAAAATGTCTGCAAATTCGTCACACAGCCGAGAAACACTGTCTGTAGGCACAGTCTGATTCACTGATAGGACCTGATTGACAATAGACATGTTAAACAACTTAAATAAATCGAGACCAAATAAGTTCACAGCAGAAGAAGAACGAAGAACGTAAAATGACACAAGTTTTGTTTGTCCCTTGTATGTGGCAAGAAGGCTGCACTGTCCTAACACAGGAATTTTCTGTCCGGAATATGTAGTTAGCTTAACATTTGCGGCACGCAACGGAGGTGCGCCCAGTTGTTTGTATGTGTCGTGATTGAGCAATGAAACTGCAGCTCCGGTATCGAGCTGGAATGGTATCACTTTGCCTTCAAAGTCTAAGTCCACAAAAAGTTTATTGTCCTGCTGACGACAAGAGCGACTGTTTTGTGCAATGGGAACAGACACTGGTACAGAATCACTTGCTAAGTGACGTGATTTCCGGCGACGTCGACGCACAGTTTTTGTGGGACGATCACAGTCACTGTTAGAGAAAGTGTCACTGGACGAAGTGGAATTAACGACATGAATGTCCATAGGCGAAGGTCCACGAGCCTGAGTGTCCTTGGTTCGATTCCGGCGCGAAGCAAAGGGCCTGGAATGATTGTGATTGTCTGATCTGAGCTTTTTCTGGCAAACACTTTGAACATGTCCTTTCTTATTGCAGAAAAAGCAAATAGCTTGGCGTGACGGGCAATGTTCACGCGAATGTCTAGTAGCACACCGCGGGCATGATTTCACTGCATTTGTGTGCTGGCGCGGCACACCTGGCTTAGCACGCGGCAGCAGCTGTGCGGACGGCCGCGAGGGCAGTTGACCGGGCCGCGTTGCGCGAGCGCGCCCGGCGGGCCGGTTAATGTTACACACAGCTGGCGAAGTTTCAAAAGATTCCTGAGCACAGTCAAGTGTGTCCTGTCTATCCAATATGTCTATCACTTGTTGAAGGGAGGGATTAACTAGTTTCAAAATTTGCTCCCGTATGCGAACATCAGAAACGTTCTGTGCTATTGCATCACGCACCATTGTATCTGAATAAGAAAGACCACAGTCACATTCAAAGGCACAGTCCCTAGTAAGTCCTTGCAATGTTGCTACCCACTCCCTATTAGTTTGACCGGCCGTACGTTTTGTACGAAAAAACGTATACCGTTTTGCAACCACATTAACTGTTTCTTTGAAATAGGCATCTAATGCAGACAAAATTTCCTCGTAGGACAGAGTTGCTATTTCTCGTCGGGGAAATAATTTCACTATCACACGGTATGTGGACACACCGACACAAGAAAGCAAAAACGGCTGCCGCTCATTACCTTGAATTCTGTAGGCAGCCATGTGAAAGGCGAACTGACGAGACCACTCTTGCCAGGTCGCATCGGCTGCCACGTAAGGTCGAAAGGGAGGTGCAACAGCGTTCAGTGGCAGCGGTAGCGAAGAAGCGGCGGCGGCCGCATCGGTTTGAATGGTACGTTGACCCTGGACGAGCTGTCCAAGGGCATCCAGTAACGCCTGCGTCTGCTGAGTCTGCAAGCGATAAAATTCGGACAGTACATCTGGAGAATGTGGCGAAGCCATGACACAAATAAATGTAAGCAATCAGAAATAAATGTAAGCAAGCAGAAAAAGTTCACGTTTCCCTCGTCGCCATAATTGTAGTGTCGGTAGCTGGACCGACACTGTGGTGTTGATGCTGAAAAGGAATGCTAAACTAAAGCTGTGGCCGATAGTGCACGCACGGCAATAAGCATACGGGCGTGAAGTCTGGAACATAAAAACTTATGAATGAATAAGAAGAAAAGTATGTAGATGCTTTTTACTTAACTTTTCTTTATTCCTTGGAATACATCTCTCTTGAATACTCGTAAGCTATAGGCACTGATACAAATGGCGCCTTGCTAGTTCGTTGCCATTAACTTAGCTGATGGCTATTCTGTCTCTCGGCTAATGAAAGATAAAGGCTTCATACAACTGGGCGATAGCTAGGTTCGCGTACAACTGGTCGGTAGCTTGGTTCTCGTACAACTGGGGCCGAGTCCTCTCTCGTATCACGAGACCTGCCTTGGTGGTGGCGCTAGGTCTGCGATCACAGTGGCGACACGCGGGTCCGACATGTACTACATGGACCGCGGCCGATTTAAACTACCACCTAGCAAGTGTGGTGTCTGGCGGTGACACCACAAACAGGTTTATATACAATGTTCAATTTATTTTATTTCAGTAGCGGTACAGCTCCCTTACCTTCACTTTTCTGCCTATAATGCTGCGAAAATTGATGACCCAACCAAATAGAAAGAAAGGTTCATCTCTAGCAGCAAGCCATATACTTGAATATTTCTGGTATCTCAACTGCAGACTTTTCAGCGTTCATTTAACTTTCGGGCTCTGTATCTCAGAATGAGCAAAAATCGACTTGTACCACTACTGAAATAAGCCCTTCAATTAATAGCATACGAAAGGGGGCGTGTCTTTGTTTAGAAAATGCCCTTTTCTCCTATTATTATGCACCAAACATACAAAAACCATACTAATTCTGGTTCAGGAAGGACTGGAGTGTAACTTAACGCAGTAAAAAATCCGTTACTTTAACGTTTCACTTCTGAGTCCCTTAATGGGACGCACACACTGCAGTTTCGTCACTCATTCGATATGCATCCAATGACATTTTATTGCAGCTTAGTAGTAACGTCTGGAGTTTATTAACATGTAGTCTTTCTGCCCTTATAAGCTACGCGTTGTTCTCAAGTACTAAAACTCCAAATTTTCTGGCTATATAAATGTATATTTTGCATTTTTCGCCATATGGGTACCGTACTTTAGTTAATTCTTTCAAGGATGTAGTCATTTTTAAGCTAGTCCGCCTCCGTAGCATCGCGGTAGCGTTACCGCCTACCATGCAGGAGCCCCGGGTTCGATTCCCGGCAGGGGACTGGGTGTTGTGTGTCCTTTATCAGCATTGACTCGCAAGTCGCCGAAGTGGCGTTAATTAAAAAATACTTGCAATACGGCGGCCGAACTCCCCTGAAAGTGGCCTCCCGGCCCAACTATGCCATCCGATCATTTCGTTTCATTTTTAAGCTTATACTTCATTCTTCTCTTGTTTGTATTTAACTCTATTTATGACACAGCAATTCACTCTTTTCATATTGGCAAGAATGAGCTACGCACGCGCCTCTAGGGAAAACGCAGCAGTGTTGCTCAGTATTCGTACATGCTGAAATAAACTGATAGCTCATCCGCTTATTCTCGTTGTCCGTTCATTAAATGTTTTTAACTTGTACCAGGTACGGGTATTGAAAAAAAGCAGCAGTATTCTACCAAATGTAACATCCATTTGGGAAATATCGTTATTAGTGTGACGAATTTTTGTACTTGCATTTGAAACGGAAGGAAAGTTGTAAATTGCGAGCTGCAGTTGTTTCAGCAAATGTTGAAAGATTTTGGGACTACATGCACGTATTGTCCGTCAACATACATTCCCTTACTTTGGAGAACCCCATTCCCCCTCCCCCCCCCCCCCCCCCCCGTACCTTTAATGTTGTTCGGAAGCGGTGTGCAAGTTTTTGACGGCAGTCGATGAAGATCAGACAACAAAACCATCCAGTTCCAGAGAAACAAAATCTCCGATCCGGCAGGGAAGCGAATCTGGGATCCTGTGATGTAGAGGTCACGACGCTATCCACTGCACCACGAGCGACACACATGAAGACTGTCATACACTACAATAGTTCTAAGACGGATTCATACCAATTTTCGTATACTCGTGCTGGTTTTGCTCGATGAATTGTGGTTGAAGTGGACAGAACGTCTTGATTCGTCCCATACTGACCTTCACCGTATAGTTACCTGTGCTGGAAAACAGCGCATATCGCCAGTTGTCACTATGGACCGCGAGATGGTGCTCTTCTAAGTCACAGTTGTGCTTACTGGTAAGAGCTGACTGATGTACGTGTACTTCGATCACCGCTACATTCCAGTCTAATTGGTGAGCTTTTGTTACCAAAACTGTATCGCACTCTTGTGACTGATAATGGCTTCCGTGTGGCTGGATTACGGAGGCAACGGGTTTTATATTCTAAGCTCAGGATATCGAATGTCACCGGGACAATCAGACACGCTAACCGCCCCATATGAGTTGTCTACTTAAACTTCCTAAACAGCTCTTATTTTCGGTGTCACATTCAACGGAAGAAAGACTCTGGTTTTAGAGACGTGAGTCTTTAGTGTCCCAACTTTCGTCGATACCTAGTTAAATTAGTTAAACTGTTCGTTCAATAGATCTATAGTGAGGATATCCTTAAGACCGGAGAACATGTCACGAATCAAGGATAAATAATGCATCTTTAAAAGAAAGATGCAGCAATGTTCCTTTCACAAGTCCTAAGTGACATGATCCTCATCGATGCAGAATAGGTCAAAATTTACTATACATTTACATTTAAGAAGTTGTATCAAACTTGTCACCAACATGTAAATGTATATCTATGCATCACAAAACTGAAGGTAGTTTACAACATTTAATTACATACTTTGCAGAATAGGCAAAGAGAGAAACGTGCGTAAAACATTGACAATAACAAGGGACAGAAAGATAGGGCATGTGTGTAGACATCAAGGAGAAACTACCACGATCTTGAGGGAGATGTAGAGCGTAAAAACTGAAGAGAAAGACGGAGCTTAGAATAATACATCCAACAAATAACTGAGAACTTTGGGTCCAGGTGCTTCTATTAGTTGGCGCAGGAGAGGAATTCGTGGCGGGCCTTATCAAGCCAGTCAAAAAACTCATAAAAAGAATTACAGATAAATGCTTACATTGTTTATGAGGGTGAACTAATAATCTATGTGCAAGCACCACCCCTCTGCAGTTCGATAATGTTGCGACTTCTCTACAAACATTCGAATCATCCGCGAGTAGCCTTCTTTACATAGCAAACACTCACTACTGGTGCAGAATGGTTCAAATGGCTCTGAGCACTATGGGACTTAACTTCTGAGGTCATCAGTCCCCTAGAACTTAGAACTACTTAAACCTATCTAACCTAAGGACATCACACACATCCATGCCCGAGGCAGGATTCGAACCTGCGACCGTAGTGGTCGTGCGGTTCCAGACTGTAACGCCTAGAACCGCTCGGTCACCCAGGCCGGCAAACACTACTGGTCCTGTAACACGTAGGGATGGCGAATTGGCGACTTCCGACTATTGGGGAAATTCTGGGACAGTGAAGCTCTAAAGAGAACGCGCACAGAACACTTTATTGATCCATTCTTGACTACTGCTCCAGTGTTTGGTACACACATCAATAGGAATTGAATGACATCGAAATAATTTAGAGGCGTGTTATTAGATTTGTTAGCGGTAGGTTAGATCAACACACGAATATTACGGAGATTCTACTTGAACGCAAATGAGAATCCCTGTAGCGAAGAACGTGTTATTTTTGCGAAACAATATTGAGAAAGTTTACAGACCCGAAATTCTCTATAGAATTCTGAACAATCTTACTGCCGCCAATAGACATGCCGCAACTGCGGTGACGAAAGTCATGTTACACTTCCTGATGTTGTGTCGGACCTCTTTTTGTTCTGCATATTGCGGAAACTCGAAATGCCAGGGACTCAATAAGTCGTTGGAAGTCCCCTGCAGAAATACTGTGCCGTGCTGCCTCTGCATCCATCCACAACTGCGGAAGTGTTGACAGTGCAGGATTTTGTGGACGACTGACTTCCCGAGTATGTTCCATAAATGTTTGATGGGATTCAAGTCGGGAGATCTCGGTGGCCAAATCATTCCATCGAATTGTCCACAATGTTCTTCAAATCAATCGCGAACAATTGTGTCCCGCTGACCAGGGGCACTGTCATCCATAAAAATTCCATCCTTATTTGGGAACATCCACGAATGGCTGCAAATGATCTCCAAGTAGCCTTACAGATATGGTCACGAACCCAAGAGAGGCGCTACAGGCGATGTCGTGCTGTTAGCAAAGGCACTAGCGTCTTCTGCTGCCGTAGGCCATTAACGCCAAATTTCACCGCCGTCTCTTAACGTAAGTTCGTCGTACGTCCCATTTTGATTTCTGTGGTAATGTCATGCAGCGCTGACTGTAGGTTAGCACTGACAACTCTACACACACGCTGCTGCTCTCGGCGTTAAGTGAAGGCCATCGCTCACTGCGATGTGAGAGGAAATGAATGAAATTTGGTATTCCTAACACAGTGGGCACAGTCTCACTAGGGGTAAGATAGATACTGCCTACAGGAAAATTAAAGAGACCTTTGGACAAAAGAGAACCACTTGTATGAATATCAAGAGCTCAGTTGGAAACCCAGTTCTAAGCAAAGAAGGGAAGGCAGAAAGGTGGAAGGAGTATATACAAGGGCGATGTACTTGAGGACAATATTATGGAAATGGAAGAGAATGTAGATGAAAATGAAATGGGAGATAAGATACTGTGTGAAGAGTTTGACAGAGCACTGAAAGACCTGAGTCGAAACAAGGCACCGGGAGTAGACAACATTCCATTAGAACTACTGATGGCCTTGGGAGATCCAGTCATGACAAAACTCTACCGTCTGGTGAGCAAGATGTATGAGACAGGCGAAATACCCACAGACTTCAAGAAGAATATAATAATTCCAATCCCAAAGAAAGCAGGTGTTGACAGATGTGAAAATTACCGAACTATCAGTTTAATAAGTCACAGCTGCAAAATACTAACGCGAATTCTTTACAGACGAATGCAAAAACTGGTAGAAGCGGACCTCGGGGAAGATCAGTTTGGATTCCGTAGAAATGTTGGAACACGTGAGCCAATACTAACCTTACGACTTATCTTAGAAGAAAGATTAAGAAAAGGCAAACCTACGTTTCTAGCATTTGTAAACTTAGAGAAAGCTTTTGACAATGTTAACTGGAATACTCTCTTTCAAATTCGGAAGGTGGCAGGGGTAAAATACAGGGAGCGAAAGGGTATTTACAATTTGTACAGAAACCAGATGGCAGTTATAAGAGTCGAGGGGCATGAAAGGGAAGCAGTGGTTGGGAAAGGAGTGAGACAGGGTTGTAGCCTCTCCCCGATGTTATTCAATCTGTATATTGAGCAAGCAGTAAAGGAAACAAAAGAGAAATTCGGAGTAGGTATTAAAATCCATGGAGAAGAAATAAAAACTTTGAGGTTCGCCGATGACATTGTAATTCTGTCAGAGACAGCAAACGACTTGGAAGAGCAGTTGAACGGAATGGACAGTGTCTTGAAAGGAGGATATAACATGAACATCAACAAAAGCAAAACGAGGATAATGGAATGTAGTCAAATTAAATCGGGTGATGCTGAGGGGATTAGATTAGGAAATGAGACAAAGTAGTAAAGGAGTTTTGCTATTTGGGGAGTAAAATAACTGATGATGGTCGAAGTAGAGAGGATATAAAATGTAGACTGGCAATGGCAAGGAAAGCGTTTCTGAAGAAGAGAAATTTGTTAACATCGAGTATAGATTTAAGTGTCAGGAAGTCGTTTCTGAAGGTATTTGTATGGAGTGTAGCCATGTGTGGAAGTGAAACATGGACGATAACCAGTTTGGACAAGAAGAGAATAGAAGCTTTCGAAATGTGGTGCTACAGAAGAATGCTGAAGATAAGGTGGGTAGATCACGTAACTAATGAGGAGGTATTGAATAGGATTGGGGAGAAGAGAAGTTTGTGGCACAACTTGACTAGAAGAAGGGATCGGTTGGTAGGACATATTTTGATGCATCAAGGGATCACAAATTTAGCATTGGAGGGCAGCGTGGAGGGTAAAAATCGTAGAGGGAGACCAAGAGATGAATACACTAAGCAGATTCAGAAGGATGTAGGTTGCAGTAGGTACTGGGAGATGAAGAAGCTTGCACAGGATAGAGTAGCATGGAGAGCTGCACCAAACGAGTCTCAGGACTGAAGACCACAACAACAACAACAACAACAACAACAACACAGTAGGTCTCGGAATACTGAATTCCCTTCCTAAGTCTGTTAATGACAGCTTCGCGAATACACTATCCTTTTACACGTTGTACACGCGACGCTACAGCCTTCTGTATATGTGCATATTGTTATCGCATGACTTCTGTCTCCTCAGTGTATATAGATGTGGAACACCTCCTTGGAATACGCCTGAAGTTAGTTTGAAATCTTTTATCTGTTAAGAATGACGCGATGTATTCAATAAGCAACTGAGAGTTTTGTTCAGTTCGAGAGCTGGTCTGATAATCTCCACGTGCGTTCATCCGACGGCAGTGCAGTACTGTTGTGAACGTCTTCCCGGCTTAAGGGAGACAGCGTCAACCTAGGCGCGCGTCTTCTTGGTCTCATGAGCAAAGATAAACATTTTTTAAGTAATTCGTATTGATTCCGACAGAGGAGATTTCCGGTCTGCAGAAGGCCATAATGCATGAGCATAAAAAGCATTCCAAAATTATAAAACAGGCCGTCAGCGATAAGGGTCTACAGTTCTGTGCACTCGTTCGATGAATCTTACAAGGGGAGGCCACGACGTTTGGAACGCGGATTTACTGCAAACTTCATACACTCGTAGTACTCCATGAGAACAACAAAATGTGTAAGCAGTAGCGCGTACTTCTCAAGCGTTATTGAGAAAATCGCAAGATAATTTCGGTTGTCAAATACAGGGCTATTACAAATGATTGAAGCGATTTCATAAATTCACTGTAGCTCCATTCATTGACATATGGTCACGACACACTACAAATACGTAGAAAAACTCATAAAGTTTTGTTCGCACTTCAGGTTTCTGCCGCCAGAGCGCTCGAGAGCGCAGTGAGACAAAATGGCGACAGGAGCCGAGAAAGCGTATGTCGTGCTTGAAATGCACTCACATCAGTCAGTCATAACAGTGCAACGACACTTCAGGACGATGTTCAACAAAGATCCACCAACTGCTAACTCCATTCGGCGATTGTACGCGCAGTTTAAAGCTTCTGGATGCCTCTGTAAGGGGAAATCAACGGGTCGGCCTGCAGTGAGCGAAGAAACGGTTGAACGCGTGCGGGCAAGTTTCACGCGTAGCCCGCGGAAGTCGACGAATAAAGCAAGCAGGGAGCTAAACGTACCACAGCCGACGGTTTGGAAAATCTTACAGAAAAGGCTAAAGCAGAAGCCTTACCGTTTACAATTGCTACAAGCCCTGACACCCGATGACAAAATCAAACGCTTCGAATTTTCGGCGCGGTTGCAACAGCTCATGGAAGAGGATGCGTTCAGTGCGAAACTTGTTTTCAGTGATGAAGCAACATTTTTTCTTAATGGTGAAGTGAACAGACACAATGTGCGAATATGGGCTGTAGAGAATCCTCACGCATTCGTGCAGCAAATTCTCAGTTCACCAAAAGTTAAAGTGTTTTGTGCAATCTCACGGTTTAAAGTTTACGGCCCCTTTTTCTTCTGCGAAAAAAACGTTACAGGACACGTGTATCTGGATATGCTGGAAAATTGGCTCATGCCACAACTGGAGACCGACAGCGCCAACTTCATCTTCTCAACAAGATGGTGCTCCACCGCACTTCCATCATGATGTTTGGCATTTCTTAATCAGGAGATTGGAAAACCGATGGATCAGTCGTGGTGGAGATCATGATCAGCAATTCATGTCAGGCCTCCACGCTCTCCCGACTTAACCCCATGCGATTTCCTTCTGTGGGGTTATGTGAAAGATTCAGTGTTTAAACCTCCTCTACCAAGAAACGTGCCAGAACTGCGAGCTCGCATCAACGATGCTTTCGAACTCATTGATGGGGACATGCTGCGCCGAGTGTGGGAGGAACTTGATTATCGGCTTGATGTCTGCGGAATCACTAAAGGGGCACATATCGAACATTTGTGAATGCCTAAAAAAACTTTTTGAGTTTTTGTATGTGTGTGCAAAGCATTGTGAAAATATCTCAAATAATAAAGTTATTGTAGAGCTGTGAAATCGCTTCAATCATTTGTAGTAACCCTCTATGTACACCTGTCCGAGGCCATTTTTATCAGGAAGCGCCGGCAGCTGAGTGGTTCCGGCACGGTAGCTCAGCGTGTTCGGTCAGAGGGTTAGCTGCCCTCCGTAATAAAAAACTGAGTTAATCGATCAACAACGAACTTAAACAGATGTCTTACGACGTCCGCCCCGAGCAGATACAACGAACGAAAGCGAACAAAAAATGAGATAAAAAAAGTGGTTAGCGTTCAAGCCCCGTAATCGCTGGGTGGCTGGATCGAGTCCCGCTCCTCACTTTTTTTAGAAAGTTTCAGACAGATTATATAACGGTAAGACAGAGATTTAGGAACTAGGTTTTAAATTGTAAGACATTTCCAGGAGCAGATATGGACTCTGACCACAATCTATTGGTTATGAACTGTAGATTAAAATTGAAGAAACTGCAAAAAGGTGGGAATCTAAGGAGATGGGTCCTAGATAAACTGAAAGAACCAGAGGTTGTACAGAGTTTCAGGGAAAGCATAAGGGAACAATTGACAGGAACAGGGGAAAGAAATACAGTAGAAGAAGAATGGGTAGCTTCGAGGAATGAAATAGTGAAGGCAGCTGAGGAGCAAGTAGGTAAAAAGACAAGGGCTAGTAGAAATCCTTGGGTAACAGGAGAGATACTGAATTTAATTGATGAAAGGAGAATATATAAAAATGCAGTAACTGAAGTAGGCAAAAAGGAATACAAACGTCTCAAAAATAAGATCGATAGGAAGAGCAAACTGACTAAGCAGGGATGGCTAGAGGACAAATGTAAGGATGTAGAGGCTTATCTCACTAGGGGTAAGATAGATACTGCCTACAGGAAAATTAAAGAGACCTTTGGACAAAAGAGAACCACTTGCATGAATTTCAAGAGCTCACATGGAAACCCAGTTCTAAGCAAAGAGGGGAGAGTAGAAAGGTGGAAGGAGTGTATAGAGGGTCTATACAGGGGCGATGTTCTTGAGGACAATATTATGGAAATGATGTAGATGAAGATGAAATGGGAGATATGATACTGTGTGAAGAGTTTGACAGAGCACTGAAAAACCTAAGTCGAAACAAGGCACCGGGAGTAGACAACATTCCATTAGAACTACTGACAGCCTTGGGAGAGCCAGTCCTGACAAAACTCTACCATCTGGTGAGAAAGATGTATGAAACAGGCGAAATACCCTCAGACTTCAAGAAGAATACAATAATTCCAATCCCAAAGAAAGCAGGTGTTGACAGATGTGAAAATTACCGAACTATCAGTTTAATAAGTCACAGCTGCAAAATACCAACGCGAATTCTTTAGAGACGAATGGAAAAACTGATAGAAGCCGACCTCGGGGAAGATCAGATGTGAAAATTACCGAACTATCAGTTTAATAAGTCACAGCTGCAAAATACCAACGCGAATTCTTTAGAGACGAATGGAAAAACTGGTAGAAGCCGACCTCGGGGAAGATCAGTTTGGATTCCGTAGAAATATTGGAACACGTGAGGCAATACTGACCCTACGATTTATCTTAGAACAAAGATTAAGGAAAGGCAAACCTACGTTTCTAGCGTTTGTAGACTTAGAGAAAGCTTTTTACAATGTTGACTGGAATACTCTCTTTCAAATTCTGAAGGTGGCAAGGGTAAAATACAGGGAGCGAAAGGCTATTTACAATTTGCACAGAAACCAGATGGCAGTTACAATAGTCGAGGGACGTGAAAGGGAAGCAGTGGTTGGGAAGGGAGTGAGACAGGATTGTAGCCTCTCCCCAATGATATTCAATCTGTATATTGAGCAAGCAGTAAAGGAAACGAAAGAAAAGTTCAAGAGTAGGTATTAAAATCCATGGAGAAGAAATAAAAACTTAGAGATTCGCCGATGACATTGTAATTATGTCAGACACAGCAAAGGACTTGGAAGAGCAGTTGGACGGAATGGACAGTGTCTTGAAAGGAGGGTATAAGATGAAGATCAACAAAAGCAAAACAAGGATAATGGAAAGTAGTCGAATTAAGTCGGGTGATGCTGAGGGAATTAGATTAGGAAATGAGACACTTAAAGTAGCAAAGGAGTTTTGCTATTTGGGGAGCAAAATTACTGACGATGGTCGAAGTAGAGAGGATATAAAATGTAGACTGGCAATGGCAAGGAAAGCGTTTCTGAAGAAGAGAAATTTGTTAACATCGAGTATAGATTTAACTGTCAGGAAGTCGTTTCTGAAGGTATTTGTAAGGAGTGTAGCCATGTATAGAAGTGAAACAAGGACGATGACCAGTTTGGACAAGAAGAGAATAGAAGCTTTCGAAATGTGGTGCTACAGAAGAATGCTGAAGATAAGGTGGGTAGATCACGTAACTAATGAGGAGGTATTGAATAGGATTGGGGAGAAGAGAAGTTTGTGGCACAACTTGACTAGAAGAAGGGATCGGTTGGTAGGACATATTTTGATGCATCAAGGGATCACAAATTTAGCATTGGAGGGCAGCGTGGAGGGTAAAAATCGTAGAGGGAGACCAAGAGATGAATACACTAAGCAGATTCAGAAGGATGTAGGTTGCAGTAGGTACTGGGAGATGAAGAAGCTTGCACAGGATAGAGTAGCATGGAGAGCTGCATCAAACGAGTCTCAGGACTGAAGACCACAACAACCACAACAACAACAACAACAACACAGTGGGTCTCGGAATACTGAATTCCCTTCCTAAGTCTGTTAATGACAGCTCCGCGAATACACTATCCTTTTACACGTTGTACACGTGACGCTACAGCCATCTGTATATGTGCATATCGCTATCGCATGACTTCTGTCTCCTCAGTGTATATAGATGTGGAACACCTCCTTGGAATACGCCTGAAGTTAGTTTGAAATCTTTTATCTGTTAAGAATGACGCGATGTATTCAATAAGCAACTGAGAGTTTTGTTCAGTTCGAGAGCTGGTCTGATAATCTCCACGTGCGTTCATCCGACGGCAGTGCAGTACTGTTGTGAACGTCTTCCCGGCTTAAGGGAGACAGCGTCAACCTAGGCGCGCGTCTTCTTGGTCTCATGAGCAAAGATAAACATTTTTTAAGTAATTCGTATTGATTCCGACAGAGGAGATTTCCGGTCTGCAGAAGGCCATAATGCATGAGCATAAAAAGCATTCCAAAATTATAAAACAGGCCGTCAGCGATAAGGGTCTACAGTTCTGTGCACTCGTTCGATGAATCTTACAAGGGGAGGCCACGACGTTTGGAACGCGGATTTACTGCAAACTTCATACACTCGTAGTACTCCATGAGAACAACAAAATGTGTAAGCAGTAGCGCGTACTTCTCAAGCGTTATTGAGAAAATCGCAAGATAATTTCGGTTGTCAAATACAGGGCTATTACAAATGATTGAAGCGATTTCATAAATTCACTGTAGCTCCATTCATTGACATATGGTCACGACACACTACAGATACGTAGAAAAACTCATAAAGTTTTGTTCGCACTTCAGGTTTCTGCCGCCAGAGCGCTCGAGAGCGCAGTGAGACAAAATGGCGACAGGAGCCGAGAAAGCGTATGTCGTGCTTGAAATGCACTCACATCAGTCAGTCATAACAGTGCAACGACACTTCAGGACGATGTTCAACAAAGATCCACCAACTGCTAACTCCATTCGGCGATTGTACGCGCAGTTTAAAGCTTCTGGATGCCTCTGTAAGGGGAAATCAACGGGTCGGCCTGCAGTGAGCGAAGAAACGGTTGAACGCGTGCGGGCAAGTTTCACGCGTAGCCCGCGGAAGTCGACGAATAAAGCAAGCAGGGAGCTAAACGTACCACAGCCGACGGTTTGGAAAATCTTACAGAAAAGGCTAAAGCAGAAGCCTTACCGTTTACAATTGCTACAAGCCCTGACACCCGATGACAAAATCAAACGCTTCGAATTTTCGGCGCGGTTGCAACAGCTCATGGAAGAGGATGCGTTCAGTGCGAAACTTGTTTTCAGTGATGAAGCAACATTTTTTCTTAATGGTGAAGTGAACAGACACAATGTGCGAATATGGGCTGTAGAGAATCCTCACGCATTCGTGCAGCAAATTCTCAGTTCACCAAAAGTTAAAGTGTTTTGTGCAATCTCACGGTTTAAAGTTTACGGCCCCTTTTTCTTCTGCGAAAAAAACGTTACAGGACACGTGTATCTGGATATGCTGGAAAATTGGCTCATGCCACAACTGGAGACCGACAGCGCCAACTTCATCTTCTCAACAAGATGGTGCTCCACCGCACTTCCATCATGATGTTTGGCATTTCTTAATCAGGAGATTGGAAAACCGATGGATCAGTCGTGGTGGAGATCATGATCAGCAATTCATGTCAGGCCTCCACGCTCTCCCGACTTAACCCCATGCGATTTCCTTCTGTGGGGTTATGTGAAAGATTCAGTGTTTAAACCTCCTCTACCAAGAAACGTGCCAGAACTGCGAGCTCGCATCAACGATGCTTTCGAACTCATTGATGGGGGCATGCTGCGCCGAGTGTGGGAGGAACTTGATTATCGGCTTGATGTCTGCGGAATCACTAAAGGGGCACATATCGAACATTTGTGAATGCCTAAAAAAACTTTTTGAGTTTTTGTATGTGTGCGCAAAGCATTGTGAAAATATCTCAAATAATAAAGTTATTGTAGAGCTGTGAAATCGCTTCAATCATTTGTAGTAACCCTCTATGTACACCTGTCCGAGGCCATTTTTATCAGGAAGCGCCGGCAGCTGAGTGGTTCCGGCACGGTAGCTCAGCGTGTTCGGTCAGAGGGTTAGCTGCCCTCCGTAATAAAAAACTGAGTTAATCGATCAACAACGAACTTAAACAGATGTCTTACGACGTCCGCCCCGAGGAGATACAACGAACGAAAGCGAACAAAAAATGAGATAAAAAAAGTGGTTAGCGTTCAAGCCCCGTAATCGCTGGGTGGCTGGATCGAGTCCCGCTCCTCACTTTTTTTAGAAAGTTTCAGACAGATTATATAACGGTAAGACAGAGATTTAGGAACTAGGTTTTAAATTGTAAGACATTTCCAGGAGCAGATATGGACTCTGACCACAATCTATTGGTTATGAACTGTAGATTAAAATTGAAGAAACTGCAAAAAGGTGGGAATCTAAGGAGATGGGTCCTAGATAAACTGAAAGAACCAGAGGTTGTACAGAGTTTCAGGGAAAGCATAAGGGAACAATTGACAGGAACAGGGGAAAGAAATACAGTAGAAGAAGAATGGGTAGCTTCGAGAAATGAAATAGTGAAGGCAGCAGAGGAGCAAGTAGGTAAAAAGACAAGGGCTAGTAGAAATCCTTGGGTAACAGGAGAGATACTGAATTTAATTGATGAAAGGAGAATATATAAAAATGCAGTAACTGAAGTAGGCAAAAAGGAATACAAACGTCTCAAAAATAAGATCGATAGGAAGAGCAAAATGACTAAGCAGGGATGGCTAGAGGACAAATGTAAGGATGTAGAGGCTTATCTCACTAGGGGTAAGATAGATACTGCCTACAGGAAAATTAAAGAGACCTTTGGACAAAAGAGAACCACTTGCATGAATTTCAAGAGCTCACATGGAAACCCAGTTCTAAGCAAAGAGGGGAGAGTAGAAAGGTGGAAGGAGTGTATAGAGGGTCTATACAGGGGCGATGTTCTTGAGGACAATATTATGGAAATGATGTAGATGAAGATGAAATGGGAGATATGATACTGTGTGAAGAGTTTGACAGAGCACTGAAAAACCTAAGTCGAAACAAGGCACCGGGAGTAGACAACATTCCATTAGAACTACTGACAGCCTTGGGAGAGCCAGTCCTGACAAAACTCTACCATCTGGTGAGAAAGATGTATGAAACAGGCGAAATACCCTCAGACTTCAAGAAGAATACAATAATTCCAATCCCAAAGAAAGCAGGTGTTGACAGATGTGAAAATTACCGAACTATCAGTTTAATAAGTCACAGCTGCAAAATACCAACGCGAATTCTTTAGAGACGAATGGAAAAACTGGTAGAATCCGAACTCGGGGAAGATCAGTTTGGATTACGCAGAAATATTGGAACACGTGAGGCAATACTGACCCTACGATTTATCTTAGAACAAAGATTAAGGAAAGGCAAACCTACGTTTCTAGCGTTTGTAGACTTAGAGAAAGCTTTTTACAATGTTGACTGGAATACTCTCTTTCAAATTCTGGAGGTGGCAAGGGTAAAATACAGGGAGCGAAAGGCTATTTACAATTTGCACAGAAACCAGATGGCAGTTACAATAGTCGAGGGACGTGAAAGGGAAGCAGTGGTTGGGAAGGGAGTGAGTCAGGATTGTAGCCTCTCCCCAATGATATTCAATCTGTATATTGAGCAAGCAGTAAAGGAAACGAAAGAAAAGTTCAAGAGTAGGTATTAAAATCCATGGAGAAGAAATAAAAACTTAGAGATTCGCCGATGACATTGTAATTATGTCAGACACAGCAAAGGACTTGGAAGAGCAGTTGGACGGAATGGACAGTGTCTTGAAAGGAGGGTATAAGATGAAGATCAACAAAAGCAAAACAAGGATAATGGAATGTAGTCGAATTAAGTCGGGTGATGCTGAGGGAATTAGATTAGGAAATGAGACACTTAAAGTAGCAAAGGAGTTTTGCTATTTGGGGAGCAAAATTACTGATGATGGTCGAAGTAGAGAGGATATGAAATGTAGACTGGCAATGGCAAGGAAAGCGTTTCTGAAGAAGAGAAATTTGTTAACATCGAGTAATGATTTAAGTGTCAGAAAGTCGTTTCTGAAAGTATTTGTATGGAGTGTAGCCATGTATGGAAGTGAAATATGGACGATAAATAGTTTATACAAGAATAGAATAGAAGCTTTCGAAATGTGGTTCTACAGAAGAATGCTGAAGATTAGATGGGTAGATCACATAACTAATGAGGTATTGAATAGAATTGGGGAGAAGAGGAGTTTGTGGCATAACATGGCTAGAAGAAGGGATCGGTTGGTAGGACATGTTCTGAAGCATCAAGGGATCACTAATTTAGTACTGGAGGGCAGCGTGGATGGTAAAAATCGTAGAGGGAGACCAAGAGATGAATGCACTAAGCAGATCCAGAAGGATGTAGGCTGCAGTAGGTACTGGGAGATGAAGAAGCTTGCACAGGATAGAGTACCATGGAGAGCTGCATCAAACGAGTCTCAGGACTGAAGACCACAACAAGCACAACACATTTCTAACACAGTCATTTTCTTTACTATTTATAATTGATGTAATGGGAAAATTACGTGTAATCGGATTAACTTTTATTAAATTTACAATGTTATTAGGCAGTCTACAAACTTTTATTATCACAAATAATATAATATTCATAACTATCGGATAGTAGACGACCAAACGCATAAAGTTATACTGAAAATGTGTGCTTTTCCGTGATTTGAGAAATCTCTTATACCTGGAAGAAGCTCGAAACGACTTGTTACGTCCAAGTTTTGACCGGCACAGACGGTTCAATTAATCGTCACTTTCGACGTTACGAGTACAAGTTGAGGGATGGTATTTTTCGTAAAAACATGAAAAACAAAGTTAAACGTCACCAGCTGCATTGAATAAATGCTATGTTTCCGCACACGCAAGGTCTTTTGCGGTTTTCCGTGGAAAAACAAACCTCGTTAACATGTTCAAAAACCTCTCTTTCAGCTGATGATTTGGAAGCAAACCATACACAACGCAGCATTTCCTTAAATATCGGCGCTGATCATTGGTCATGCGGTATCGAGTGTCTTTTAATAGCGTCTGCACGAGAAGCAATTTCTCGTTCTCTTTCGATTAAATACGAACAATTTTGAAGACACGGGCAAGCATACATTTCCAGTATCACTTTATGCGTTTGGCCGCTCAGTAGTCGGTAGATATAAATATTATTTATGATAATAAAAATTTGTAGACTGCCAAATAACAGCCGGCCGGAGTGGCCGTGCGGTTCTAGACGCTACAGTCTGGAACCGGGCGACCGCTACGGTCGCAGGTTCGAATCCTGTCTCGGGCATGGATGTGTGTGATGTTCTTAGGTTAGTTAGGTTTAATTAGTTCTAAGTTCTAGGCGGCTGATGACCTCAGAAGTTAAGTTGCATAGTGCTCAGTGCCATTTGAACTGCCAAATAACATTGTAAATTTAATAAAAGTTCACCCGACTACACGTATTTTTCCCATTACATCAATTGTAATATAAATAGCAAAGAAAATGACTGTGTTAGAAATTAAAAAAAAAAACTGGTCAGAGGGACTCGATCTAGCCACCCAGCCATTAAGAGACTTGAACGCTAACCACTCGGCTGCCGGTGCTTCGTGGTAAAGATGGCCACTAACAGGTGTATATAATTGACGAGCGAAATTATCTTGCGATTTTCTCAATAACGCTTGAGAAGTACTCGCTGCTGCTTACACATTTTGTTGTCCTCACGGAGTACTATGAGTGTATGTAGTCTGCAGTAAATCCGCGTTCCAAACGTCGTGGCCTCCCCTTGTTAGTGAAAACCTGACCCGTGCGGTTTTCCAATTACTAGTAACTCTTCGTCTCTCTAGCTATCTACATAATATCACCTAGCACCCAAATTCTGGTGTAATTTTGAATTTATAGCGTTGTTATATGAACTGTTTATCATTTACCACACAATCGTCCTCTCTGAAACAAAGAAACAAATATCAAATTAGATTGAAAATGTGATGTTAATTCGCTGAACTACTACTTGACTTTATGTTACATGTGATAATACGAACTACGGTGAGACGCTTCCTGCTCCTGAACGGCGCGTTCTAACTGCAAGAAAGGAAGCAGCGCTCGCCGTTTACGACGGGCAATGAAGTAATTTGCTCGGAGGCGATGCCAGCGACCCCAGTCGTGTTTGTTTTGTTCGCAGCAGCGAGGGTAGAGATAAGGAGATCCCGGCGGGGAATCGATGCGAAACTGAGAAAACAAGCAAAATTAATTCCACTTTGCCAGTAGGAGGGGTGTGGAGGAGTTCGCCTTCACCTAACGACAAACTTCTTTGGCAAAACATTTATAATTAGGACCTACGGTGCAGTTCTTGTCGGCATGGAGCTGTCTCAGCAGACGGACACATCTGCTGTGGAACACCACACGACTCTTAAATAATACGGTATCTCAACAACGCCAGAAATAGTAATCACATTTTGTTTCAGTCACAGGCGAATAAAGGTACTATAGGGGCAAACGCTCTCTTTACAGGTACGAAAAAGTTGGCCAAGGAAAATATTACGGTAAAACAACGTTGTCTCACCTTGAGATACTTCCGAAGGAATCACGTGAAATAGACACGTCCGCTCTGGCGATTTATTTGGGTATAATAAGCAACCAGTAGCTTATATTTAAATTTTAAAATATTCGATACAGTTTACTTTCTGTACCGTCAACTAACTTTCAAGGCATTGCAGATATTACAGGAACATTATCTGGACCACGTGCAGCCAGACACTGTGGCTATGATGCTGGGGGAAATAACGGAAATTGTGTTACTGTATAGCATTATTGTCCTTGAGATGTATTTATCCAACCTCCAACAAGACATGTGAATGTCTAAACCATAAAATACTTGTATACCGCTAAGAATATGTTAATGTTGCAATGAATCTGATTTTCCGTTTAATTCTATGTGTGAAATACTGATGATGATGATGAGTCCCATACTTCTGTACAGAGCGTAGGGGAACGACGCGGGAGAACCGCGCCGCCTTACTAGGCAAGGTCCTAGTGGAGGTGGTTTGCCATTGCCTTCCTCCGACCGTAATGGGGATGAATGACGACACAACAACACCCAGTCATCTCGAGGCAGGAAAAAATCCCCGACGCCGCCGGGAATCGAACCCGGGACCCGGTCTCGGGAAGCGAGAACGCTACCGAGAGACTACGAGCTGCTGTGTGAAATACTATATGTCTTTAAAACCAAAAGATTAATACTTGGCCAGAGATTTTACAAACGAACCAGGGTTACTGAAACAACTGAAATCTATGCAGATTTTTGCAAAAACGAGAGGAAACGCTTACTTCATTTATTCTCGCTATATTAATGCTCTGCCGGCCGCGGTGGCCGAGCGACTCTAGGTACTTCAGCCCGGAACCGCGCGACTGCTACGGTCGCAGGTTCGAATCGTGCCTCGGGCATCGATGTGTGTGACGTCCTTAGGTTAGTTAGGTTTAAGTAGTTCTAAGTTCTAGGGGACTGATGACCTCAGATGTTAAGTCCCATAGTGCTCAGAGCCATTTGAACCATTTGAGACATTAATGCTCTATTTCGTGTAGCTATCTTGACGTAAGCATACATGCTTCATGAACTCTCCTTCTGGTTTTAGTAGAGCCTATTGTTAAAACCGTGTGTGTGACTTATTTAGTAATATTGGACCTGATGCACTCTATGTTGATAACCATAATCTTGTATAAGTCTTTTTTGTATGTATTTATTTATTTTCAGAGCCAGTAAGGAAAAGTGTTGGTGACGAATTGTTCTAAGGTATAAGGAAAGAACACTTCTCGTGTTCTTATGTGTTCTTTCGTTATTCATGTTCTATCGCTAAGTAGAACCTCCCTGAAATCAAGTTGGCGATCATGTCTTTGTTCCTTGATTATTTTTTTTTTATTTTACCTAAGAATTTTTCAGAGTTTGATCGGTTAATTTTCTTTGACAATGGCGTCGGCAATGGATTCACTGGCATGATGTACCGTACCTCACAAAAGTCAACAGAAGACAATCTCAAATATTACGTGAATGCTTAATTATCAACTTTTAATACCAATCGTTAGTACCATTTATCTAGAATTTTGGTATATGGTTCCGTCACCGTCTTTTGGCGTTTCTCTCGCTCGTCACGACATTACATGATAGTCACTACCTCAATAATCACACTGTATTGTTGCCGCGACTCAGGGGGAAAACTTTCATTTAAGAATATCGCAGGCTTTTTCTGGTAGTAATTTAAGGTGAAAACGCTTCAATTTGTAACGAAAAGTCAATGAAACGAAAAGATAGACATGTTTTGGGTACTCTCGTGGTATTCAAGTGAGATCCGTTCTGATAATGTACATTTTGCACCTTGGCACATTGTTTTGTTGCGCATAGTTCCCGTAATTTGCAGTGAGCAAACACTGAACGTAAGCACAAAGAATGTGTATTGATTGAAAACACACTCGGGTATATCGCTGTCTTTTACTTGAAATGCAGTACATTGCAGGATAAATACTGACAAGCATAGAAAAAGGATGTAAGTCTGCCTCGTATTATTAATTTTTGTACGTCTTCGGTTAGAAAGAAAGCAAGATGAAAGCGTTTTTTTCAACCTGTTGAACCGATTGTACTGAAGTTAAAAATATGTTTGTTTGGCCATATGTACACTCAACCAATTACGGTATTCTCTATAAAATTATGCGTGTTCGTTCAGGGAAACAGCTAAAGCGCTAAAGCAGAAGCTTCGATCGAATTTTGTCACGTACGTCCCTTTTCGTAATTCTTTTATCCTACGCTTATCAGAAAGTACCTATGCCGAAAGAACTATTGAAACCAGTCATAATCAGCACGTTAAGATGTCAGTTAGACCTTTAAGCTACGTTTATAAGTTCTTGTTCATTCTATTTTCCTTTATTCATTTTAGACTTTCTTCTAATTAAATAGACGAAAAGTAAGCGTATTGAATTCAGTATAAAATATGAAGTACTACTACGCTTCACGTGAAAAAATGTAGCAGGAGTATGTGGTTGTATCGTCTAAGAATAGTGTTACACTTTAATATTACTCCAGGCTCTGCACACTATATCCAAAGCGTCAAGGAAAATCAATAATATTACTGAAATTCATCACATCACTAGAACACACAATACAGTAGAAATACATGCAAAAAAATAAAAAATGAAGAACAAACGTACCAACTTCGAACATGTTTGTTTTGTTCAAAGTAGATACGGAAGTTCGATACAGCAGAAGTAACGTCATTATGAAATGTGGTTACCCCGAGCTACAGTGCGTCACGTGCAGAACCAGCAACATGTGATATCGTTAATGATGGCGGCAGTTGCCTTCATAGAAAATGAAACTTGATTTTCGCAAAGTTTGTTGTTGCACTAACTGTCTGGAAAGAAGGATTGCAAGATACATGCAATTTAACTGCTTGAATGGGATTATGAATTGGTTGCGGGCCTGTAGTCAATCGGAATAAGCGAATTTAATGTCCTAACTGGAGACTCATACAACACGAGATCAACAAATCGAAAAAACAAAAACCCGCCAGGAGAGAGCTAATTCAGAGACCAACAAGAAATTTTAAAAAACGAGAAAAAACCTCAAACTTGCCAAAAGAGTAAGTTGCTTGGGACTTTGTGCTGGACCTAATTACTACAAACGTTTACATTAATGGTTTTGACATAGTATTGCCATTTTCTTATGTGATAAGTACGTAATTCACAAACAGTTTCTTCATTATGCACAAACTCTAGTTATTTGCATACTAAAAATTGCGGAAACGGTATAAAATATATCAACAAAGTATGCATCATAGCGTCATATGGTAAACGAGACGAAACAGTTACTCCGTTGATTATCACATCTGAAGATGGCAATATAATGTCGAAACTGGTAATGTGAATATTTGTAGTAGTTAGACGAACTTGACCTAATCGTTACATATACATTTACAAGGTTAAATTCTTCCGGTTGGCAATATGTTAGTTGTTAAAAAATTAACAATATTTTTTTCTGATCTACAAATATTTGAAGCAGGTATTTCTTCATATAATATTGTATATAACGAACACCATACACAGCACAAGGTCAATGTCGATTAAAGACCGATGTTAACTGGTCACTACATCCGTGGTATTTGACAAGCCACACTCTCCCTTCATGGGTTGTGCTAAATGGTGAGCACCTCAGAGAGCTATTTGGGCTTGGCGAACCCGTATCTACTGAGATGGGGGCTAATAAGTTCCCCCAGTCCTCTGTAAGCTCTGGGCATGCTTCAGCGACAGTGTGGCAAGGCAGTGGAACGTTGTGTGCCGCAGGGACCGGAATTCCTGACGTAGCCACCTGGTTGGCGAAGATGGTCAAAGCCTCTATAAAAAAAATTAAAAAAAAACCTTTATCTCAAAGCGTGGTGTGCGCCGATGACATGCATGGTTATTGAGGCAGAACAGTCAGTAGCAGCCAACCTCTGAGGAAACTGCCGCACCTTCGTTGTATAATGTCGTACCCAACCCAGTGCGCTGTTTTAAATACCAGCGCTATGGGGATACCACTTAGGATGTGAGGGAGAGGTATACTCATGCAGGTGTAGTTTGTTCTGAACTTCTCTGGGGACTACCCTGTCTCGAACAGAGACTGTAGCGCCTGCCTTGAAGAGAGGAAGATACTGGAACTTAAAACAACAAACTGCATGCCATATGGTGAGGCCAAAATTATCTTTTCTGGTCATGCAGCCTCTCACTTTCACTATATCTTTCGAGTCAGCCCCTAAAAAGCCTATTTCGACATCTGATGCCTCAGAAAAACGGAAACTGTTACTGGCAGCACTATTACCAGTGTTTGTCAATGCACTTCCACAACTGTAGTTATTTCGCAGCCTATAGCCCCAGAAAACGTCAGAAAAGGTAACGTTTTCTGACGAGATAGAGATAGAGAAGATCCAAAGAAGAGCGGCGCGTTTCGTCACTGGGTTATTTGGTAACCGTGATAGCGTCACGGAGATGTTTAATAAACTCAAGTGGCAGACTCTGCAAGAGAGGCGCTCTGCATCGCGGTGTAGCTTGCTCGCCAGGTTTCGAGAGGGTGCGTTTCTGGATGAGGTATCGAATATATTGCTTCCCCCTACTTATACTTCCCGAGGAGATCACGAATGTAAAATTAGAGAGATTAGAGCGCGCACGGAGGCTTTCAGACAGTCGTTCTTCCCGCGAACCATACGCGACTGGAACAGGAAAGGGAGGTAATGACAGTGGCACGTAAAGTGCCCTCCGCCACACACCGTTGGGTGGCTTGCGGAGTGTCAATGTAGATGTAGATGTAGATGTACTGTGGAACTTCCGGCACCTGCAAAGGCAGAGTGTAATAAACAGTCAGGCACTGCCTCATCCACTGGTACAGTAGTTTCTACAAAGGCTCCCTAGCCAAAAGAATCAGATGGGAAGCTACGGCCACAGGGTAAATCAGATAGTAAACCATAACATCATTTGTCAAACAACTTACGGGAAAACAGCCAGGTAATATTAACAGCGACCGCCGATATTTCGGCGGGAGCACACCCCGCCATTTTCAAGCCCAATTGCAACGGTCTGGCGATGTACGGGCAGATTTAAAACCTCGGTTCTTGGACTAATGAAGGAAAGATAACACACACACTGAACACTAGTGCCACCAAAGACGACCAGTCAGAGATATCGATAGTGAGACCACGAACTAGCAGGTGAGGTAACTTTGACTCTGTCCCTCTGTTTTTTGACAAGGGAGAGAGCAGGATTCCAAACAGAGTTTAAACAAAAACCTCCATCCCTGTTTACAAGGTTGCTCGCTAATTTAATCTCAACTGCCTCCTTAATAACACTGACCCAATAGCTGGACGTGCATGCCAATATCTCGGTGTTGTCGTATAACATAAGGTGACCAGTATCGAAGCAATGTTAGGCAATAGCAGATCTACTTGGCTGCTGTAATCGTGTGTGCCGTTTATGCTCAGTACATCGGTCCTCCATGGTCCTGATACTTTGACCAATATATGCCATGCCACAGCTATAAGGATACGATATACACATGCCTTACGCAATCCAAGATGAGGAGGCTGATGTCAAAAACCTGACTGTATTTTCAGAGTTAGCACGTGAAGATTAGATAGGTCCACCATGTTTTATCCCTGAAAATGGAAATATTTCTTTAATGGGAAGTGTTAGTTTAGGAAGATAACTATTGTTGTCTGGACTACCAATTACTGTATTATCATTGCAGTTAACCCTGATTAGTGACAGAACGTAAATAATGTTAGTTTAGGGAAACACTACTCTCCTTTTGTAACAGTCAGAGATACTTTGAATCACATCAGAATGGCAGTGCATACATTGGAGTAACTCCACACCAATCACCCATGTTTCTCAAACATCAAGTTATAACACCACAACTCTAACTAGCCATGCTTTTGTGGGTGATTAAAACAACCTATCCGTACATGTGGGGCTGTATTTGGATATGTACAGCATCAGGCACACATCGTACATCTCTATAGTTCACTTGCCTTCTTCTAAAGATGAATGTCTCGCTGCGGAATATGGCACTCGGTCGTGGTCCGATTTTGTAGTGCTACAGCAACTGAAGCGATTATGGGAAAATGAGGGTCTGTTCTTCTGTAAAGAGAACTTAGGTTTGATTCAAGAAGTGAGACGTTTTATTCACTGCTCTGGCTCTGGATTGTTAATACACCCAAAAATTATTACGCAGCACGTCACTGGTGTAAATCAATATTTGACGTTCATGAACGGTTTGATACCGTTACTTCCTAGCAACATTACATTCTTCGATGAATTCTTTATAGCATACAAACAGTAGTTACAGGTGCATGAAACTCCATAATTTTCCCAATCTATTAAGAAACTGTGGAAAAAATTGAGATAATTAACTATAAAACTTTAATTTTTTCTAAACATTAAGTTTAAAATGTAACAGTTCATTCATTTTTTCACAAATTAAATAACTTCTAGTGTTTCATACACCTGTAACTATGGTTTGCATGCTGTGCAAAAGTCATCGAAGAATCTCTCTTACTTAGGAAGAAAAGTGTACCTATAGCAACAAATGCAGTCAGTGAAAAAATTATGAAATTTCACATGTAGAAAAATGTGTTTTGTTACGTTTTTGAGCTTCCACTGCTGTGAGTATGAATCCTGAATCCTTCCTGGTCATGCTGTTAAAGTGTTATGAATTTATTTGTAAAAGTATAGACAGCGGAAATTAAAGTGTCCTGTGGTGCCTCTCCTGCTCCAAGTCTGCCCGTTTGACGTCCTACCCCCCTTAATTATTCTTTCGAAACTGACCATAAGTGAGAAATATGGGAGCTATTATAGGGCAGTGAGTAGAGGGATTTGTTGCCATCTTGTAGAAAATATTTTCACTCTGGGGGGGGGGGGGGGGGATGCAGTGGGGGGAATGTTGGGAGACCAAAAGAGGTTCTCTCTTGGAACTGCAGAGTTTGCAGTAGGAACATTTCGATTGGGGAACAGGAAAGGAAAGTCTGTACCCTTCAGTCACAGTTGGGGGAAGCAAGGAAGGAACTCATATGGATCAAGGGAGATAGGGGGGAGGAGGGTGGTTGGAAACTGGCAGGGGGACTATCAACGGATGGGGTTTTACTAGGCATGGCCTACACCTAAACAGGACTGGGAAGGGAAGATTGGTACAGCTGATTCAAAAAAGTATAGAGAGTGGTTGTCAGGCCACACATGGTCAGATACCTGTTGTCATAGGTAGGAAAAGTAGATCTTTTTTAGATAAATCCAGACAACAGGTTCCCCTGCCTAAAGAGTACCTCCAAGAGTTTAAAAAATACCGAAACAAACACATCACAAGACAGATTTTAACACTTCAAATATCACATATACCCGATGTCACAAAGAGAAAAAAACCATTGGAAAGAGAAACACGGGGCATTTCACAGATTTAACAACCCTCCATCAAAACATGCAGTCAATAAAAAATAAAATAGAACTATTAGAAGTTGAGCCCCAATCTTTGAACTACACAGTAGTTTGTGTTACTGAGCACTAGTGTAGAGACACAGAAATCCAACATTTAGCACATCATTGCCTGGAAGGGCAAACTCTTACTGCAGAACTGCTTCAATGGGTGGAGGATCATGCATTTATATCAAAAAAGGAACACAGTTCAAATCAAGACATGACCTTAGTACAGTAAGTTAAGACAAACACTTTGAAATATCAGCTATTGAATTAACAGGGCTTGATATCACCATGAAATTAATCATTTTGTTTGTGTATAATCTCCCAGTGGTAGTGTGGACACTTTTTTCAATAAATTAACAGAAGTTCTAGATAAAGTCCTAAGTACAAAGGTCAACGTAATTCTGTGTGGGGACATTAACATTGACACTAAAATCGTAACTGAATGCAGTACCATCCTCATAAATGTCCTTCAAAGTTTTGGCATGTTCCTATTGGTAAATAGTGGAACAAGGGTTACTACAATGACTGCACCAGTAATTGACCATGTGACCACAAATATGGGAGGGGAAAAATGTGATGTAGCTGTAAAAGATCTCAGACTATCAAACCATCTCTGTCAAATAACAACAGTAAAATCAGGCATCGAATCATTCCCTAAACTAAAAGCCTACAAACGACACCTATCAGAAATCAAAATAAAAGATTTATCGAAAGATCTAGAAAAACAAAGCTGGGATGAAGTGTATAAGGAAACAAATGTGAGTATCAAATTCTGTAAATCCTCCACATTGTTTAAATTGAACTTTGAAAAAGCATTTCCAAAACTATTCATGTCTTTATCAACATCTCACAAAAACAGATGGATAACAGAAGGTATTAAGAAGTCCTCCCAAACACTTAAACACCTCAGTTACCTGAAAAAGTTTCGCAATGATCCAGAATTCCTAAATTTCTATCACAGATACAAAAAGATCTATAGGAATTTATTTATTGCTGCAAAAAAGTCATTTAATGACAAAATAATACATAATGCAGAGAATAAAAGCAGAGCAGTGTGGGACGTTATAACAAAGGAAACGGGGAGAGGCAAACAAACGCAGAATAACATACTGCTAAGGGAGGGGGATACGGTAATAAATGATCCACAACACTTACAAAACTATGTAAACGAGCATTTTTCAAGTATTGAAGAGAAGTTACAGCAAGAATTCCCCAAAACTAATATAACACCTGTAAATAATGTTATACTAAATACAATGATGTTACTTCCAACCACAGAGATTGGAGTCATTAAAACTGTTCAAAAACTAAAAAATAAAAAGTCATTAGGCTTAGATGAAGTACCAATGTGCGTACTGAAACAATGCACAGGCATTAAACAAGGCCCCTTAACAAATATAATAAATGTATCCTTCATATCAGGGACATTTCCAGAGCAGTTAAAACAGGCAAGAGTTGTACCTTTGCTTAAGATAGGTAATTCAGAAGACATAGAAAATTACCAGCCCATTTCCCTGCTGTCACCATTCTCAAAAATAATAGAAGCAATTATGATAGACAGATTAATGAATTACCTGAATAAATACAATCTTTTAAGCGAATCACAGATTGGTTTCTGAAGTGGCAAAAATGTGGAGTTAGCCATAGAAGAATTCACTAAAGTTTTACTTCATGCTCTTGATAAAGATGAATGTGTCACAGTCGTATTTTTGGAACTTTCTAAGGCCTTTGATACAGTCGACCACGAGATTCTATTAAATAAATTAGAAGCATTAGGTCTCTTATGTCTGGTTTCAATCATACCTAGCAGGTAGGGTACAAAGAGTAGAGATAACACATACTTCAAATCGATCTAAACATTTAGTAAAACACTTATCAGAACCAAAATACATTAATATTGGGGTTCTGCAAGGTAGCATATTAGGACCAGTACTGTTCCTGATATAGATCAATGACTTTCCCAGTAGTGTTACTCATGGTGAAAAAATTCTCTCAGCTGATGACTGAAATTATTATAGTCACTGAAAAAACAAGATACCTCCTTGCAGAGAAAGCAAATAAAACTCTCGAGGAAGTTTATGATTGGTCAATAAGCAATAAAGTGAGATAGAACATAAAGAAAAATAATGCCACGAATTTCAGTTTGAAGAGGAAAAATATCAATGTTAAATAAAATGTAGATGGCACCTCTATAGACTGTGTAACAAATGAAAAAATTTCTAGGAATGAATATTGATTCCCAGTTGAAGTGGTGTGAACACACAAAGGTACTTGCAAACAGAATGTTATCAGCAGTTATGCCCTTAGCATCCTATCGTCAGTGTGGAACATGCAGTGTCTTTTAGTTACATACTATTCATGTGTACACTCATTTCTTACCTATGGCATTCTGTTTTGGGAAACAAACGCACAAAATATGAACGCAATTTTTTAACTCCAGAAAAGAGCCACAAGAATAATAACCTAAAATACTAATCGAGCTCATTGTAAAGAACTGTTCAAAACAATGGGGATTTTAACTGCTCCATGTGAATACATTTACCAGTCAGTTGTACACATCAAAAATAACATTGGTAATTACTGCACAACCAGCTCTGTCCATGACCATGCAACAAGACCTAGACTCTTCTTACACTTACCAATAAAAAATAAACACAAAACTCAAAACAGCATTTTCTACCAAGGAATAAAAATTTGCTAAAATACACTTATTTAAAAAGGCAGCTTAAAAGTACCTGTTATGCAATACATTTTATACATCGAAGGATTACTTAGATAAAAAAGAGTAGGCGTTTGATAAAAAAAATGTTATATAAATAAATAATAATAATAATGATTATAAAACATCAAACATTTCACATAACACCTTCACTTTATGTTTTTTCCTTCTTTTTTACTTTCTAGAAATACTTGACCACAAGCTATGCATAGGACAATACTAACACCTCTTCCTCTCTCTGAGCTCAACATCTCACTCATTATGGAGGGATGCTAACTCAGTTTTACAGGATAGCAAAATGGTTCAAATGGCTCTGACCACTATGGGACTTAACTTCTGAGGTCATCAGTCCCCTAGAAGTTAGAACTACTTAAACCTAACTAACCTAAGGACATCACACACATCCATGCCCGAGGCAGGATTCGAACCTACGACCGTAGCGCCGCGTGGTTCCGGACTGACGTGCCTAGAACCCCTCGGCTACCGCGGCCGGCTCAGGATAGCAAATGGGAAGTTGTGGTACGGAAACTGGCCCAGAGATCACCAGTCACCAATGTGTTTTTGTTGATTCTCTTAACTGTGGCGTGATCTCTGATAGTTTGTTTTAGTTGTTTCTTTATCTTATTATAAATTTTCATCTTGTCCATAGCTCTGTATCCATTCACCATGGTCTCTAGGTTTAAAGCGGCCAGCTCTCTTTCAACTTCATTCAGGCGGTGTGGCAATCTTAATAACCTATACACCGTTGCATTGTATATTTAGTCAAGGTGGAGAGTAACAATACTGTTTCACAGCCCGGCGATTGTGACTTTTCTGCAGGAACATCATATCAGTTTTTTAAGGTTATAGCTTTACTATGACGTTTCATTTTCGTCATAAGTCTTCTGACTAGTCTGATGCAATCGGTCCGTCGTGACCTAGCGCAGTTCTAAGCACCAGCTTGGGCGAAGGTTGACGATAGTTTTGAGTCAGATCTACTAAGTCATCTATAATGGAGTGAGATGGAGAATGTCTTCTAAGGTTCTTAGCACAGGTGAATCTGGAACGGAGAAGAGAAGCTGTGGTTCATAGGAAGTGAGTAAGGTTGCAAACACTTAACGACTTAATTCAAGACCACTTTATTTTCCCTATAGTTTAACCTCATTCGAAGAGGTGTCTAAAATGCCTGCACGTCGTAGCAAATCAATGATTCCACCCAACCACACTATAAGCTACACATCTGCAGTAACTCCCATGTCCGATTTCTACCATGCTCTGTCTGAGACTAGAGCTCTGCTTGCAACTCATTTCGCCAGTAAACAATCATATACCGCAGCCATAATCGGAGACAAATATGGGACAGCATTTGTTCCTTTTTATATTCTGAAGAGCAGTAAGTATTACCTATTACTCATAGTGACGTACGCAACTAGGTAACACTCACACCAGGAAACAAGTGCACGACAACTTGACTTGAAATAGGCCCAACAAGTCTTTGGAAGTCCAATGCAGAAATACTGAGCCATGCTGCCTCTATTTCCGTCCATAATTGTGAAAGCGTTGCCGGTGTACGATTTTAACGCTAAATCGGATACGTTTATCGTTGATTTCAGCTATTATTTCACGATGTGTTGCTTGTCTGTTAGCACTGTCAACTCTAGGCAAGCAATGCTGCTCTCGGTCGTTAAGTGAAGGTCGGTGGCCACTGTTGTGTCCGTGGTCAGAGGTACTGCCTGAAGGTTGGTACTCGTGGCACACTCTTGACACTGTGTATCTAGCAACATTGGATTTCCCCAACGATTACCGAAATGGTATGTCCCAAGCTTCTAGCTCCAACTATCATTCCGCGTTCAAAGTCTGTTATGCCCGCCGTGTGGTAATAATGACGTCGGAAACCTTTCCACGTAAATCACCTGAGTACAAATGACAGTTCTGGCCAAGCACTGTCCTTTTGTACCTAGCACATGCGTTACTACTGCCATCTGTACAGCTGCATATCGCTGTCGGGTTACGTTCATCACCTCATCGTAACTGTTTCTGGAGACTTGTCGAAAAATTCAGTTATTCTTTCACGAACATGTACAGCCTACGCGTGTTTTTATAGCAGGAGTATCTTAAGTATCCGTCTACTGTGACTTCGAGGCCCGGCTTTGTTACTGCTTCTGTCGGCTACTAACTGCGACACCTTAGTGGTAGTGACGGATGCTAACTCATTGTTTGGAAGTTAGTGGTATGTCCCTATGGGACCAAACTGCTGAGCTCATCGGTTTCTAGGCTACACACTACTTTATCCAAGGTAAACTAATTTAAACTAAGGACAAAACACACTCCCATGCCCGCGGGAGGACTCGAATCTCCGACAGGGGTGAGCCGCCTGAACCGGGGCAAGGCACCTCAAACCGTGCTGCTACCACGCGCCATGCTAACTCATTGTACTGGCTGCCCAGGCCCTGTGTACTAGTCGCTTATATACCGATTTTTCGGGGCTCTCTTGTAACGTTGGTTTCATCTGACTCTTCCGAAGGTCTTCGTAAGGAGTGAAATTTTTCGAGAACATTCTAGAACGTTCTGGCTGATACTGCTTCTGTTGTGTACAGCTACCTTCGTATCTCTGGCTACCCTGATGGTGCTGTTGTTCTTGCCAGCCGTTACTGAACTGCCATTTTCTCCGCTGGTCATCAGTGCCTTACCTCATATGCAGACACGGCTCAAAAACCCACTTCCTAGTGCCCACCTGACACTGCCGTAACATTACTACCCTTCTCTTCATAGCATCCATGATACCATAAAATATAAGATATAACAACCGTGACAGGTCACGACGTTTCATTGCGTCTAGTACTTCGTGAATGCCTTAAATGATTTCTCGGACTGGCAGATTCGACAGCGGAGTGCGAGGGGAACTTTCAAGTAGAGGAGCACGGTACCAGAACTACAGTTCTGTACTTCTGTCACACTACATAAATGACGTAGTAAACTGTGGAGTTACCAGTAGTATTAGCAGAAATAAGGAAAGAAACATATATTGAATGTCAGGGTGAGAAAATGGGAGCCAACAATTAACGACTTTCTTTTGCTTCTTAGTATGTTTGCTTGTTTTGCACATAATTAGAACAACATATCATTCACTGTTAGTCCTAGGATATTTAATGTCCTTACAGAATATGAACTTGTAACGTGCGCGTGGGGCACACGATACTCATTAAAGCCTGTACTATGGTAAGTGAGCGGGGTTCACCTTACGAGACAGGATTTTTGTATAGATATTGACCGCGTGTACCTGAATGGAGGCAAATCAGACTTACACCCACTCTGTAATAACAATGATACGTCAAACAAGTCCGAAATGCAACTACACGTCAGGACGGACAAAAAGCAACACAGAAGATGCTACCAATTTGTTAATAATATGGTCGCCAGCCTAATTAGGCATTAAATGAGTTTCTTCCCTGTACAAGTTGGCAGATATTCGTGCAAAGCAACAAGTAGTAACACTGCATAATATAGTATAATTTTAGAACCAGACAATCTATTGAACTGATAATTTCACGTTCTGTACTGATATGGAAAAATACATAACACTACACTATAATCTTTACTACAAAACGTCGTACTGTCTATTGATCTGATTAAAATCGGGCATAGGTTACCCTAGAAACAGCACTTTCGAGTCACACACACAATGTCAATTTTGATAAAGATAAAACACTGATAAATTTTGGCTTTTATATTGACTTTAACTTTCGCTAGTCAAACCAATTTAGAACACTTGAGAATTCAAATGAATAAAAAAAAAGGGGGGGGGGGACCCTGAAACTTTTATGATCACTGTATTAAAAAAAATTTGTTATTGAAATCCTTATGCGCTCAAGACTTCCAATATATGAGTTACTACTTTCTTTTCTTATTTCCTGCTCATTTAAATACCATTATATCTGTCTCGAAATAATTAAACTTCATTACTAAATCAATATCAAAGTTATCTTCCAACTTTGTCAGACCTTCGTTATTCATTTACTGGTTCATTAACAAAACAGTTCTTTAAACACCATTCTTACATAGTTAGGTCTGCAAGTAATTATTATTAACACAAATTTTAATTTTTCATTTCGGGACACTCGGATTGCACAACATTTGGAAAGGACCCTATCTAGGTTAGTTGTGAGGATAATTAAATGATAGGAAAGTTCTGGTAAAATTTAAGTTGTTATTAAGTTGTTATTGAACAGTATGGAACAAAAGTAACACTGGTCCATACGAATACAGTACTAAAAGTTTCAACCTGTTTGTATCGATGCGGCGGTTGGCGGGAGGCGAGATGGCGAGGCACAGAGCACACATACAACCATAGCTCTTGACGTATCGGCACTTTATTTCTTCATAGCGTCGCAATACTTTTCCATTTAGTGCCTATGGAATTTTGCCATGCTGTATGGGCGTTGGAACGGCATACCCGAGGCTCAGTGAAACTACGTCTTCCAAGAGAGCCTCCTCGCTCCAGAACGTGTTGCTCAGACCAATGCCAAACTCCAATTACTACTGCTGAGCCCGTTGTGCCGTACAGTGCCCGTGCGCATTTTCCCGCGCTCGCCTGCCATCCACCTTTTGCCGCTCACTTACAGACAGGGTATTCACCCGAGGTTTTACATTCTACATATTCTAACACATTGCCTACGTATGGACCAGACGCACAGTTACAATTTTAAACATCTTACAATAGTTTCAACATTTGTTACATTTCAATTCTATTACAATATTGCTTGACATTTGACATAAACATTAAAATTCACATTGAAAATTGTTCACAGTTTCCTTAACACAATGACATGAAACAAAAAAAAAAAAAACAAATGAATTCAGAACATCAATCACACAAGTTTATCGAAAAATCAAATGGAAAAAAAATTACTTATATGTACAATAGTACAGCGACGTTGTTGTTACAAACTGCGTTTTAAAAGTAATAAAAGCTACAAAATTTTTCTGAGTTTTGGACCACATTGTCAACATGTAAAACAACCGACATTTCGGTCACTATTGCAAATGACCTTCTTCAGGTTGTTTTTGTTTACTACGTTTATAATAAAACTTAGTTGATCGCATTACTTCTGCGCTTTTATGTAACCAAAACAATTACTTTTGATGCAAGTACGGCTTACATGCAGAAACAAAAGAAATATATAATTTTTGTACTCAGTAGAACATTCTTCAACGAGATCAAAAGCAAGAGTTTTCTGCTATTACTGATAAACCGGAAAGTTGTTTATCAGAAACAGAAACATGTTTTGCATAAGTTCGACGAAGTACTGAAGCAATATCTGATATATTTTGTTTTGTGTTTTTTTTTTATTTTACCTTCATGTTGAGGACATTATGTTTTACAGCGCTGTGTGATAAATCTGTATTTTTTTCTTTATTTTTACCACAACATCCCTCTGTTTCACGTTGCAAATCAACAATTTACGAATAAAATCTGGATTCAACATAGACAGAGTACGTTTGGCTATAAATACCGTTTATTCTTAAGTAACAGACAGGAGGATATCTACGTAGAACAAAAACATGCCGTAGGTTACCCGGACCTATATACACATCATCCAGAACATTATGACCACTACCTAATAGCCGGTATGTCGACCTTTGGCACTGCTAATAGCGGCGACATGGAAGCAATGACGCCTAGTTAGGTGGCTGGTGGGAGCCGGCACCACATCGGCACACACAAGTTACCTAACTCCCATAAATACCGGGCGGGGGGGGGGGGGGGGGGCGAACAGCTCTGACGCCAATTTCAGTCATATCCCAGATGTGTTCGATCCAGTTCACATCTGGCGAGCTGGGGGGTCAGCATGCCAACTGGAAATCGCCACTGTGTTTCCCGAAACACTCCCTGGCCTTGTGACATGGCGAATTATCTTACTGAAAAATGCCACCCTCGTCAGGAAACATGACCGTCATGACGAGTTTTACTTGGTCTGCAACCAGAGAACGATAATCCTTGGCCGTCATGGCGCGTTCTACGAGCTCCACTGGACACATGGATGCCCACTTGAACGATCCCCAGAGCATAATGGAGCCACCACTAGCTTGTCTCCGCCCTGCAGTACTAACATCAAGGAGATGTTCCCTTGGACGACGACGGATTCGCGACCTCTCCGTCAGCATGGTAAAGAAGGTATTAGGATTCATCAGACCGTGCAACGTTCTACAACTGTGTCAACGTCCAATGCCGATGGTCATGTGCCTATTTCAGTCGTAACTGATGATGTCGTGTCAACACTGGCACATGCGTGGGTCGTCAGCTGCGGAGAGGGTTCGGTGCACTGTGTTTTCAGACATACTTGTCCTCTGTCCAGCACCAAGGTCTGATGTTAGTTCTGCCACAGTTCGCCGCTTGTCCTGTTCTACCTGTCTGCCCAGCCTATGAAATCCTAAATCTGTAATGAGGCATGGCCCCGCAGGCAACCCCAAGATGTACTGTCACGTTGGCTTCGCCACGTCTTCAAGACACTCACCACAACACTCCTTGAAAACCTGACAAATTTCTGCAATGCTTCTGTCAAGCTTCTGATTCATCACAATCTGACTTTGGTCTAAGATAGATTGCACTTTTACCCCACTCTACACACAGACAGCACACTCACTGATATAACATGCACTGTGCTTTTATCTGACTAGCAGTCATTCCTCGCCAGGAAAGACTTTTATCGATAGCAGATCGGTGGTAATAATGTTCTGGTTGATAAGTGTATATACACTACCGGCCATTAAAATTGCTACACCACGAAGATGACAAGCTACAGACGCGAAATATAACCGACAGGAAGAAGATGCTGTGATATGCAAGTGATTAGCTTTTCAGAGCATTCACACAAGGTTGGCGCCAGTAGCGACACCTACAACGTGCTGACGTGATGAAAGTTTCCAACCAATTTCTCATACACAAACAGCAGTTGACCGGCGTTGCCTGGTGAAACGTTGTTGTGATGCCTCGTGTCAGGAGGAGAAATGCGTACCATCACGTTTCCGGCTTTGATAAAGCTCGGATTGAAGCCTATCACGATTGCGGTTCATCGTATCGCGACATTCTGCTCCCGTTGCTTGAGATCCAATGACTGTTAGCAGAATATGGAATCGGTGGATTCAGGAGGGTAATACGGAACGCCGTGCTGAATCCTAACAGCCTCGTATCACTAGCAGTCGAGATGACAGGCATCTTATCCGCATGGCTGTAACGCATCGTGCAGCCACGTCTCGATCCCTGAATCAACAGATGGGGACGTTTCCAAGACAACAACCATCTGCACGAACAGTTCGACGACGTTTGCAGCAGCATGGACTATCAGCTCGGAGACCATGGCTGCGGTTACCCTTGACGCTGCATCACAGACAGGAGTGTCTGCGATGGTGTACTCAACGACGAACCTCGGTGCACGACTGGCAAAACGCCATTTTTTCGGATGAATCGAACTTCTGTTTACAGCATCAAGATGCCGGCATCCGTGCTTGGCGACATCGCGGTGAATGCATATTGGAAGCGTGTATTCGTCATCACCATACTGGCATATCACCCAGCATGATGGTATGGGGTGCCTTTGGTTACACGTCTCGGTCATCTCTTGTTCGCACTGACGGCACTTTGAACAGTGGACGTTACATTTCAGATGTGTTACGACCCGTGGCTCTACCCTTCATTCGATCCCTGCCAAACCCTGCATTTCAGCAGGATAACGCACGACTGCATGTTGCAGGTCCTGTACGGGCCTCTCTGTATACACAAAATGTTCGACTGCTGCCCTGGCCTGCACATTCTCCAGACCTCTCACCAGTTGAAAACGTCTGGTCAATGGCGGCCGAGCAACTGGCTCATCACAATACACCAGTCACTACTCTTGATGAACTGTGGTATCGTGTTGAAGCTGCATGGGCAGCTGTACCCGTACAAGATGTCCAAGTTCTGTTTGACTCAATGCCCGGGCGTATCAAAGCTGTTATTACGGCCAGAGGTGGTTGTTGTGGGTACTGATTTCTCAGGATATATGCACCAAAATTGCGTGAAAATGTAATCACATATCAGTTCTAGAATAATATATTTGTCCAATGAATGCCCGTTTATGATCGCTTTTCTTCTTGGTGTATGAATTTTAAATGCCAGTAGTGTATCGAAGTGTCTAGAAAGTTCGCTGCATCTGGTTTTTAGGGAAATGTAGTATGACGCTGATCGCATACGCAAGATTGGTAGGAGGTAACACCTGGTAGTTATGCAACACACCCAACACACAGGTAATGCGGGTCCAGAGTAAAGTGACCAAATCTATAAGGAAAACTCTTGTAGTCTACGGTTACTTACATAGTCTACGGAAGCCTGCCGTAGTTCTACAACTTTGCTTTCAATCAAACAGCAGCAGCCGCGGGGTGCTAATGGGAGCAGCTAGGGCGCGAGCCAGGCCGCAGCCGGACAGAGCGCGCCCACGAAACTCCGCCCCCGCGCGGCCCCAACAGGTAGCTGCTGTCAGCCACTTGTCGTGTGCCTTTCAACAATGCAGCAGCGGCGGGCCCAGCCGAAGTCAATTACAGCGCGAAAGCTGAAAGGTGTCGTGCGGGCGCGCCGAAATATTTTCCCGACGGCGGCGGTGAGCGCCGCGACGGCACGTCAGCGCCGGCGGCACCGCAGGCGGGCCGCAGCCGCGGGAGCCCACCCGCCCGCTGCGGTCGCGCCGCCGTCACCGCCGCCTCCCCGCCTCGTCGCCTCGTTAGCGTCGCCGACGGCGGCCGAGCAATTTTCGCCGGCCAGCGGACAACGTCGCAGCCGACAACGAATGCCACTCCCTACTACAGGGTGGTGCACGGAAACGGCAAATTTTAAACGTCAACGTTGTCAACACAGTAATGCCGGCGGTTGTTCGGAGCCGACACGTAGCTGTGGAAACAGCGCAGTGGTGCGGAGTGTGCAGTCGCCGTGTCGCCGTGAGAACAATTTACAAGCACGGTGATAGTGTGACTGCCACGCAAAAGGTATTTCGACAACCTTACCAGCTAGGAAAGTGGTCAGCAATGTCATTAAAGGTGCGGCGATTGAAATTTCCTCTGAGAGCCAAACTTTTAAACTTAACCCTTAATGCATGTTTTTTTTATTTCAAGCTACTAACTAAATACTAACGCGGATTCTTTACAGACGAATTGAAAAACTAGTAGAAGCCGACCTCGGGGAAGATCAGTTTGGATTCCGTAGAAATGTTGGAACACGTGATGCGATACTGACCCTACGACTTATCTTAGCCCGGCCCGAGTGGCCGAGCGGTTCTAGGCGTTACAGTCTGGAACCGCGTGACCGCTACGGTCGCAGGTTCGAATCCTGCCTCTGGCATGGATCTGTATGATGTCCTTAGGTTAGTTAGGTTTAAGTAGTTCTAAGTTCTAGGGGACTGATGACCTCAGCAGTTAAGTCCCATAGTGCTCAGAGCCATTTGAATATAATGATTCCAATCCCAAAGAAAGCCGGTGTTGACAGATGTGAAAATTATCGAACTATCAGTTTAATAAGTCACAGCTGCAAAATACTAACTAAGGAAAGGCAAACCTACGTTTCTAGCATTTGTAGACTTAGAGAAAGCTTTTGACAATGTTGACTGGAATACGCTCTTTCAGATTCTGAAGGTGGCAGGGGTAAAACACAGGGAACGAGAGGCTATTTACAATTTGTACAGAAACCAGATGGCAGTTATAAGAGTCGAGGGACATGAAAGGGAAGCAGTGGTTGGGAAGGGAGTGAGACAGGGTTGTAGCCTCTACCCGATGTTATTCAATCTGTATATTGAGCAAGCAGTAAAGGAAACAAAAGAAAAATTCGGAGTAGGTATTAAAATCCATGGAGAAGAAATAAAAACTTTGAGATTCGCCGATGACATTGTAATTCTGTCAGAGACAGCAAAGGACTTGGAAGGGCAGTTGAACGGAATGGATAGTGTCTTGAAGGGAGGATATAAGATGAACATCAACAAAAGCAAAACGAGGATAATGGAATGTAGTCGAATTAAGTCGGGTGATGCTGAGGGAATTAGATTAGGAAATGAGACACTTAAAGTAGTAAAGGAGTTTTGCTATTTGCGGAGCAAAATAACTGATGATGGTCGAAGTAGAGAGGATATGAAATGTAGACTGGCAATGGCAAAGAAAGCGTTTCTGAAGAAGAGAAATTTGTTAACATCGAGTATATATTTAAGTGTCCGGAAGTCGTTTCTGAAAGTATTTGTATGGAGTGTAGCCAAGTATGGAAGTGAAACTTGAGCGATAAATAGTTTGGACAAGAAGAGAATAGAAGCTTTCGAAATGTGGTGCTACAGAAGAATGCTGAAGATTAGATGGGTAGATCACATAACTAATGAGGAAGTATTGAATAGAATTGGGGAGAAGAGAAGTTTGTGGCACAACTTGACCAGAAGAAGGGATCGGTTGGTAGGACATGTTCTGAGGCATCAAGGGATCACCAATTTAGCATTGGAGGGCAGCGTGGACGGTAAAAATCGTAGAGGGAGACCAAGAGATGAATACGCTAAGCAGATTCGGAAGGATGTAGGTTGCAATAGGTACTGGGAGAGGAAGAAGCTTGCACAGGATAGAGTAGCATGGAGAGCTGCATCAAACCAGTCTCAGGACTGAAGACCACAACAACAACAATACATAATTTTTTATTTCAAGCTGTAAAAATTACCACGTTTAGTTTATAGTGCCTACATTACGAAAAAAATATAGAAAAAAATTATTAATTAAATTAACAAACCATTATTGTTGACAATCGCTACAAACAAAAAACAGACCTAATTTCAAATCTGTCGTAAAGACACTCAAATTAACTGTCTTCACCATAAGTACTTACGTTTTCAAAACAAAAAAGTAATTTTCAAACCCACAAATCAGTGCACAAACACCAAAACCTCTCTACTTTCCGTCAAAACACACGCGCGACAGTACATCCACACAGCTCGTTGTCGAGATGGTTCAGTTCATCCTGCCACTTACGATCGCTATGAAGAACTACTAGCAGCTTAGCAGCTGCAGTAGAGTGTATACACTTAACAACATAACGATTTGTTACAAAATGTTGCTCAGTATAGGATACATCGAAGAACTGAAGTTTGTAGCTGATCAGCTACACTATGCATTAAAGGGTAAACTAGGCAGGTACATACTATCAAATTAGTTAGAGATGTCCTAAACTGGCCTTTGTTAAAGTCGTCGTCAATCTGACTGAAGTTCGTTCGCTGCGGTCGACCCTTTCTAACCCTCCCATCCGTAAGTTACGTGTATACTCGTTTCGTCTATCTCCTTTTTTGTTTAACATCGTTGTATGTCCTGACCATCTCAACATACCTTGCTCACAAGGGAACCTCCCCACCGCACCCCCCTCACATTAAGTTATAAGTTGGCACAGTGGATAGGCCTCGAAAAACTGAACACAGATCAGTCGAGAAAACAGGAAGAAGTTGTGTGGAATCATGAAAAAAATAAGCAAAATATACAAACTGAGTTGTCCATAAGCTAGATAGGCAACATCAAGGATAATGTGAGATCAGGAGCGTCGTGGTCCCGTGGTCAGCGTGAGCAGCTGCGGAACGAGAGGTCCTTGATTCAAGTCTTGCCTCGAGTGAAAAGTTTAATTTTTTTATTTTCATACAGTTATTATCTGTCCGTCCGTCCGTGCGATGCGAGGTAACTGCGCCGTAGTATGGGGACGCTACACCTAAACAAATATCGAAGAAAACATATGTTTTGACAGAGCACAGAGAAAATTGTGCGGCTGTGAAACTGTTGCATTCATTTGTTGCAGTTTATGTGACAAACTCTTATGTTTTCATCACTTCTTTGGGAGTGATTATCACATCCACAAGAAAACCTAAATCGGGCAAGGTAGAAGAATCTTTTTACCCATTCGCCAAGTGTACAAGTTAGGTGGGTCGACAACATATTCCTGTCATGTGAAGCACATGCCGTCACCAGTGTCGTATAGAATATATCAGACGTGTTTTCCTGTGGAGGAATCGGTTGACCTATGACCTTGCGATCAAATGTTTTCGGTTCCCATTAGAGAGGCACGTCCTTTCGTCTATTTAATCGCACGGTTTTCCGGTGCGGTCGCAAAACACAGACATTAAACTTATTACAGTGAACAGAGACGCCAATGAACGAACGTACAGATCATAACTTTGCGAAAATAAAGAAAGTAAACTTTTCACTCGAGGGAAGACTTGAACCAAGGACCTCTCGTTCCGCAGCTGCGCACGCTAACCACGGGACCACGGCGCTCCTGAGTTAACAGCATCCTTGATGCTGCCTATCTTGAGCATGGACTATTCAGTTTGTATATTTTGCTTATTTTTTCATAGTTCCACACAACTTCTTCCTGTTTTCTCGATTGATCTGTGTTCAGTTTTTCAGGGCCTATCCGCTGTGCCAACTTATAACTAAATCTGAGGGGGGTGCGATGGGGAGGTTCCCTTGTCAGTACTGAATAATACACCTACATTCACTCCACAACGCTCCCTAAAATTAATTTAATAAACTTTAAGTGAAGTTCTAACCGTTTCAGACCCTCTGGCGGCCGGCCGCTGTGGCCGAGCAGTTCTAGGAGCTTCAGTCCGGAATCGCGCCGCTGCTACGGTCGCAGGTTCGAATCCTGCCTCGGGCTTGGATGTGTGTGATGTCCTAAGATTAGTTAGGTTTAAGTAGTTCTAAGTTCTACGGCCATTGATTTTATTCGGCCATTGATTGTTCTCCTTCTGTAATCCTGACAATCTTTACGCTGTGCACTGGTTATAGAATATGAGTCATATGGTAAGAATATATTATCGTCGTAAGTGAATGTGATGAACACTGAGAGCAGGCGAAATGCCATATAGACTGCTCACAGAAATGAAAAACACCTCAGAAGTTAAGTCTCATAGTGCTCAGATCCATTTGAACCATTTGACCCATTTGAACCAACCCTCTGGCACAATTGTGTATATTAACATTTACTGTGTCTGAGTTGCAACAGAAGTATTTTTTCCCTTAGTAAACCTGACTAGGGTAACTCCCCATCGCATCCACGTCAGATTTAATGGTAAAAATGGCCCGGTGGATAGCCTGACAAAAAATGACGTTAGATCAAGCATGAAAAGAGGAAATTGTACTGATGTGTGAAAAAAGAAGCAAAATAGAATCAGTGAATGCTCCAAGTTCATGATATGCAACATTGGGCGCGTTATATCACTGGCGCCGTTGTGGTTGTGTAGTCATCGTGTTGAGCCGAAAAGTATGAGTTCTGTATTCAAATCTCCCTAGAATCCAATTTTTTTCAAACATTATACTTTTTCTGTTCGGCCGTTGATTGTTCTCCTTCTGTAATCTTAACAATTTTCACGCTGTGCACTGGTTATAGAATATGAGTCACATGGTAAGAATATATTATCGTCGTAAGTAAATGTGATGAACACTGAGAGCACGCAGAAGCCGTACAGACCGCTCACAGAAATGAAAAACACCAGAATCTCCAATTCTTAAGCGACTGCTGGTTCTTCCAATAGAGAAGATCTACCACTTCGTTCTCCGTCACTGAAACTTGTTTGACCACACTAGATGTGCCTGATTCTTGCGCCTTTCAGGCGTATATAGTGTTGCCAAATAAGCTCGAATGATGAAGCGAAAAGTGGTAGACCGTTTCTCTGAGAAGAACCGACAATCGTTTTAGAAGTAGGTATCCTGGTGCTCGAAGCAACAGTGTATGAGGACGCAGACAGCAATGGAAACCACTGCATTAGAGACACAATCTGCATCCACAGGACATGTGGCCTATAACTGAAAAAGTGCCATGATGATCACTTCAGTGCCAAAAAAATGGCTCTGAGTACTATGGGACTTAACATCTGAGGTCATCAGTCCCCTAGAACATAGAACCTCACTGACCTAAGGACATCATACACGTCCATGCTCGAGGCAGGATTCGAACCTGCGACCGTAGCAGTCACGCGGTTCCGGACTGAAGCGCCTAGAACCACTCGGCCACAGCGGCCTGCTCATTGTCAAAATATTCCGGGACAGTCCACCATTTGGATCTCCAGGGGGGGACTGATAAGGGAGAGGTGTCCATCAGGAAAAGGATTGAATAACCAACGAAAGGATAATGTTCTACGATTCGGGGCGTGGATTATCAGAAGTTTGAACGTTGTAGGGAAGCTAAAATATCTGAAAATGGAAATGCTAATTCTCAGTCTAGATATAGTGGGGGTCAGTGAAATAGAAGAAAAACAAGGATTTCTGGTCAGACAACTACAGGGTTATATCAGCTGCTGCTCAAAATGGTATAACTGTAATAGGATTCGTTATGAATACGAAGGTAGGGCAGAGAGTGAGTTACTGTGACCAGTTCAGTGATAGAGTTTTTCTCAACAGAATTGACACCAAACCGACACCGACAACAACAGTTCAGGTATGTATGCCGAGGTCGCAATCAGAAGAGAAAAGACCGAGAAAGTACATGAGGATACTGAACGGATAATTCAGCACGTAAACGGCGATGAAAATCTAACACTAATGGGGGATTGGAATGCGGTTATAGGCGAGAAAGTAGAAGAAATCGTTACGGGAGAATATAGGCTGGGTAGTAGAAACAAGAGAGGAGAAAGACTAACTGAGTTCTGCAATAAATATCAGTTATTAATTGCGAATATACAGTTCAAGAATCACAAGAGGACGAGGTATACATGGAAAAGGCCGTGAGATATGGGAAGATTTCAGTTAGATTACATCATGGTCAGGCATAGATTCCGAAATCAGATACTGGATTGTAAGGCGTACTCAGAAGCAGATACACTCATATCAAAAGTTAGTAATGAGGAAGAGCAGGGTGAAGTTTGAGAGACTAGTCAGGAACAATCAGTGCACAAAGAAGTGGGATACGGAAGTACTAAGAAATGGAGAGATACATTTCAAGTTGTCTGAGGCTATAGATACTGAGACAGTGAGTAGCTCAGTAGGCAACAGAGTTCAAGAGGAACGGACATCTCTAAAGACTTCAATCACAAAAGTTTGAAATAAAAACATGGGTGCAAGGAAGACAACTACGAAGAAACCATGGATAACAGATAAAACACTTCAGCTGATCGACGAGAGAAGGAAGTACAAAAATGTTCGGGGAAATTCAGGAATACAGAAGTACAAGAGGGAACAATAGGACTGGACCAAGAACCAAGTGCTCGGATTAAAAAGAGGGTGAGACAGGGATGTAGTCTTTCGTCCCTGCTGCTAAATCTATACATCAAAGAAACAACGAGGAAAATGAAAGGTTCAAGAGTGGGATTAAAATTCAGGGTGAAAGGATACAAATGATAGGATTCGCTGATGACGTTGCTATCCTCAGTGAAAGTGAAGAAGAATTGCGGGGTATGTTGAATGGAATGAACAGTCTAATAAGTATAAAATATGGATAAAGAATAAATCGAAGAAAGATGGAAGTAATGAGAAGTAGCAGAAATGAGAACAGCGAGAAACTTAACATTATAATTGGGAATGACGAAGTAGACGAAGTTAAGGAATTCTGCTACCTAAGCAGCAAAATAATCTACTGCGGACAAAGTAAGGAGGACATACAAAGCGGACTATGCATTTCTGGCCAAGAGAAGTTTGCTAGTAGCAAGCATAGCTCTTCGCTGAGGAAGAAATTTCTGAGAATGTTTGTTTGGAGCGCGACAGTGTACGGTACTGAGACATGAACTGTGGGTAAGCCAGAAAAAGAAGAGAATAGAAGCCTCTGAGGTGTGCAGCTACAGAAGAATCTTGAAAATTAGGTGTACTGATAGACTCATAAGGTAAGGAATCAGGAGGTTCTCTGAAGGATCAGCGAGGAAAGGAACATACGGAAAACACTGACAAACCCTTTGCCTGGGCCGCTTATTCCCATACATTCCATGATCTAAAACGTCAGTTCGCAATGCGATGAGCAATAGGAAGACGTTCTTGACAACCTTTGAACTGCTAACACCCTCGAAAGTTTCAATCCTTCTCTAAGGATATTGTGGAGCTGCGTTCCAATTAAACTACTTGGGAGTGCAGTGCGATCACAATTCTTGCTCTCACATACAGGCTGGAATCTCTAAGGATCTTTCAAGACTATTCGACGAAATTTGAATGTGATCCGAAGCACCTTAGGATGGGCGAAGTTGACACATGTGCGAATAAAAGGGTAAAGGAATCGTCTAAGTCGGAAAAACTCTCGATGCCACCCAGCAACCTTTGTTGAGCACCTTAAAAATGTACATATACAAACAGAACCCGTGACGAGAGCCGGGCAGATACGCTGCTGCTCTTTTGTCTGATAGCAGGCCATCGAGAATCGGAGAGGGTTTCTGGTCTGTAAGTACCTAGGTCTTTGTCACGGTTTCTGTCTGTGAAGGTACATTTTTAAAATTCTCAGTGAAGATGGACGGGTGCAACGGAGGGCTTTGCCAAATTGGGTGATCTAAGAAGGACGGACCCTATGCCGTTCAATTCACGCTTGTGTCTACGTCACGTCCGTCCATGATCACGTCGCTGGAGGATACAAAATACGAGCCCTGAAGATCAGAGTGTAATATAGTATGTTCTTTTCGTTCTAACTGCCATACTTCTAAAGCCAAATTTCATTAAGGAAGAAATATATTGGAAAGCAGTAGTTAGCACCTCCATTTCCTTAAACAGCCCTCTGGAGGACGTTCTTGAGCTTACATCACAAATAATTCGTATTGCGCGTTTTTGGGCTCGGAAAACTTTAGCCTCGCTTGATGACTTACACCAGAAAATAATCCCGTATGTCATTATGGAAGTAAATCAGCCTAGTACGCTAGCTTTCTTATTTTTATATTACCTATGCCTGACAAGATTTGCACAAAAAATAAAGATTTGCTTAGGCGCTTCAGTAGGCCTGTGGTACGCTCCTTCCAGTTTAATCCCAAGAATGTAACACTATCAACTTCTACCTGCTTGTCGTCATATTTTAGGCATATAGTAACAGGAAACCTGTTACCAGTTCTGAACTGCACTTAGTATTTTTTTTTTCAAGGTTTAGTGACAGAGAATTAGCTAGGAACCATTTATTAATGTCCATGAAAATTTCATTAGCCGACATTTCTAGGCCTATACCTGATTTACTATTTATTGTTTTATTTTATTTTATTTACATGTCAAGTTCCGTAGGACCAAACTGAGGACCAAACCTCCAAGGTTATGAAACATGTCGGTACATGAATTACAACCTAAAAGAACAGATAAAAATAAAATGTTTATGAACCCGAAAAATGTCAGTCCATAAGTTGAAGTAAACGCAGCCAACAATACAACAAGAATCAGCTTAATTTTTCAAGGAACTCCTCGACAGAATAGAAGGAGTGATCTATGGGGAAACTCTTCAGTTTCAATTTGAGAGCGCGTGGGTTACTGCTAAGATTTTTGAATTCGAGCGGTATCTTACTGAAAATGGATGCAGCAGTATACTGCACATCTTTCTACAAAGGAGTTAAGGAAGTCCTATCCAAATGCAGGTTTGATTTCTGCGGGCTATTAACTGAGTAAAAGCTGCTTATTCTTGGGAATAAGCTAATATCGTTAACATGAAATGACAGTAAGAAATATATATATTGAAAGGTCAATGTGAAAATACTCAGACGTGTGAAAAGGGGTCGACAAGGGGTTCGTGAACTTACACCACTTACTGCCCGAACCGCCCGTTTCTGAGCCAAAAATATCCTTTTAGAATGGGAGGAGTTACCCCAAAATATAATACCATACGAAATAAGCGCATTTTTCAAGGAGCCATTTCGTCTCAGTTTCCCCGCACTTCCTATTTATTTCACTCCTCAGCGACTTGTATTTCTGTATTCCTGAATTTCCCTAAACAATTTTGACGTCCTTCTTTCATCGATCACCTGAAGTATTTCTTCTGTTACCCATGGTTTCTTCGCAGTTATCTTCTCTGTACTTACGTTTTTCTTTCCAACTTCCGTGAACGACGTTTTTTTAGAGATATCAATTCCTCTTCAACTGTACTGTCTACTGAGCTCCTCCTTATTGCTGTATCTATAGCCTTAGAGAACTTCAAGCGTGTCTCGTCATTCCTTAGTGCTTTCAATCCAACTTCTTTGCGTATGCGTATTGATTCTTCCTGACCAATCTTTTAAACGTCAACCTACTCTTAATCACTACTACATTGTGATCTGAGTCTATATCTGCTCCTGGGTACGCTTTACAATCCGGTAACCTATCGTTGTCTGTGTTTGCTGTCGATTCTGAAAAGAACAACTCTATCACTAAACTGTTCACAATAACACACTCTCTGCCCTAACATCTTATTCATAACGAATCCTAATCCCGTTGTCCCATTTTATGCTGCTGTAGATATTGGCCTATACTCATCTGACCAAAAACCATTGTTTTCTTTCCATTTCACTTCACTGACCCCTACTATATCTAGATTGAGTTTTTCATTTTGCTTTCCAGATTTTATAGCTTCCTTACCACTTTCAAGCTTCTGAAATCCGACGCCCCGTCTCGTAGAACGTTATCCTTTCGTTGATTATTCAATCATTTTCTCATGGTCACCTCCCTCTTGATAGTTCCCTCCCGAAGATCCGAATGGAGGACTATTCCGGAATCTTTTGTCAATGGAGAGATCATCGTGACAGTTTTTCAATATCAGGCCCCATATCCTGTGGATACACGTTATGTGTCTTTAATGCACTGGTTTCCCTTGCCTTCTGCATCCTCATGCCGTTTATCATTGCTGATTCATCCACCTTTAGGAGCCGTTTCCCACCCCAAAGACAAAAGAGTGTCCCGAACCTCTGTCTGCTCCTCCGCCCTCTTTGACAAGGCCGTTGGCAGAATGAGGGTGTCTTCTTATGCCAGAAGTCTTCGTCTGCCAATGATGATTATTAATCATAATTCAAGCAGTAGTGGGTCTCGAACCGGGGGGGCGTTGACGTGTTGATTACTAATCAGATACGCTACCTTTTATTTTTCTTTATCTCAGTCTCATTATGTTCATTGCATTTGTTCGGGACGGACGTTCCATGACACCTGCTGAAGTTCATTGTTGATTCATTCAGACAGCTTTTTTTTTTATTACAGGGGACAGTTAACCCTCTGACCGAACACGCTGAGCTACTTGCCAGCTACCCCTACACAACTGCCTTACGGTTCATTTAAAGATACTTCTGCACAGTTTCAGAGCAGTAATGTGTTCATTGTAAATAAATGTGTGTGTGTGTGTGTGTGTGTGTGTGTGTGTGTGTGTGTGTGTGGGTGTGTGTGTGTGGGGGGGGGGGGGGTAAGTACAATCTAACTTCTGCACCATTTCAGTGCAGTAATGTGTTCACTGTAATTAAGTATTATAGTAGTTCTATTACATGTTTATTACCTTATAAAAAACTTACTTATTTTAAATTCAGTGCATTAGTGTTTGTAAATGATTCTTGCATATAGTGTTCATTAAAAAAAAAGATCATTCCATTGGGACTTGTGGAAGGTACATTAGCTTATTTGTTTCAGTTTTAAATATTTGTCATGTATTGTTGTTTTTCTGACATGTTCTACATCCTGGAGGACCTCCTCACTGGGGATCAATTGGAATGAAAGTAAATCTAATCCAATCTAATTGGGGTTCGCTTGGAGGCAGGGAAGTGTGTCCATTTTGCGCACATCAGTAGTGTTTGTTTGCGACGGAGAACCAAGTGGATATGGCGCATCTTAGAGGACAAGTAGAGTCCAGAGTTCACGCTGATGGAAGTTCATCCCTCACCCTGTACCATAGATCCACACATAAGAAGGCGGCATTGTACATGTCTCATACTGATTAATTATGGTGAGCATAATTAACAGCACCAGCATTACAGGATAACTCCTGGTCAGCATTTGCTCAAGACACTGCAATCATCTGTCGCAAGTCCAGCGTTGCTTCAGTAGATGCATGGATGTCTGATTAAGTATCAGGCTAACACCCACTGAATTTCTTTAGGTAAATTTTCGTGAGGAATTTTGAGAATTTCAGTTACATTTAAGGGGTGCATAATCTTATTCATTCAAATTATCGTGTTTACCTGGAAAAATTTCACATAAGAGACATTTGTAAAATCAACTGATATTCTTTCGCAGTCGAATTCTTTTAACGTGTGTTTTAATACAATAAAGTAATGTATTAATGCGAAACAGGTTTTTGTTATAACCTCCCATTCATATCAAATTTATTTCTTTGTCCTTCCCATCGAGATCGTGTCGGATGCTTGGGGAACTTCGTGCTGCAGATCCACATGCAGCAACGACCATCAAGCACTTGTTGAAAGCACTGCTGGAGGAATGGAACACTCTACCACAGGAACTCTTTGCCTACTTCGTAGCCAGCATGAGAGCACCTTGCAAGGCATGCATGCAGTCGGGCGTAGTGATCGCATAACCCCTATTAAGAACCATCTCCCACCCCTTGTTATGTGCAGGGGACCATCATAAATTGTGGTGACTTCAGTGTAATTATTGTCTATGAATAAAAGTGTCATTTCTTTTCGTATCATTGCGTATTTATCTCAGTTACCTTCTGTATTACAGTGTGCAAAACTTCTTGCACGTAAAAATGTTTTCCTTGCCTCATAAAGTTAATCAAGAGACCAACACGCCATTAAGAGCCAAGCTGTTATTATTGTGCACAATGGAATGGATAAGAATTTACGAGCCTAGCTATAGTAGAATCCATAGCTAGGGTCGTAAATTCATCGTGTGATTCTTTCCATTGTGCAGAATAACAACAGCTTGGCTCTTAACGGCGTGTTGGTCTATTAATTAACTTTCTGGGGCAAGGAAAACATTTTTACGTGCAAGGGGTGTTGCACAGTATAATACAGAAGGTACCTGAAATAAATACGCAATGATAAGAGCAGAGATGACACTTTTATTCATAGATGCTGCATGTGGATGCGCAGCAGGAAGTTCCCCAAGCATCCGACACGATCTCGATGGGGTTTAAGTTGTAGGATCGGGCAGGACAGTCCATTTGTCGAATAACTCAAGTTCGAAGAGCTCCTTCACCGGCCCAGATGCGAATTTTCATCCATAAAAGAGTTATGGGTCGAATGCAAAGCTGAAAAGATGCACAGGCGTTAGGAATGCAGCATCACAATAGCTTTGACCGGCGAGTGTAACATGTTTAAAAATTTGGAGGTGAGAACATCCATGCAACATTGGTTCAAGGAGAGTACATGAAGCATGTATGCTTACGTCAAGATAGCTACACGACAAAAGAGCATTAATGGCTCAAATGGTTCAAATGGCTCTGAGCACTATGGGACTTAACTTCTGAGGTCATCAGTCCCCTAGAACTTAGAACTAGTTAAACCTAACTAACCTAAGGACATCACACACATCTATGCCCGAAGCAGGATTCGAACCTGCGACCGTAACGATCGCGCGCTTCCAGACTGTAGCGCCTAGACCCGCTCGGCCACCTCGGCCGGCTCCGTGCAACATTATGCGTCCCCTCACAGTAACATGTAGACATCCAAAACAATCATGTTTCACAATTCTCGGTTCAAATGGCTCTGAGCACTATGGTATTTAACATCTGTGGTCATCAGTCCCCTAGAACTTAGAACTACTTAAACCTAACTAACCTAAGGACATCACATACATCCATGCCCGAGGCAGGATTCGAACCTGCGACAGTAGCAGTCGCGCGGTACCGGGCTGAGCGCCTAGAACCGCTAGACCACCGCGGCCGGCCTCCACAATGCTCGTCGTACCCTCATATAGCGAGAGGTGAAAACAAAGAATGCACCAAGGAACATTATACAACATGATCGTCTTAGTGGTGTTTCCATAAATGGACCATTATTAACATTCCATCGCTGTAGCACCATACATGGATCAAAAGCATTCGGAGATCTACCAGTATATTAACGATTGGAGATATGTGTCACTCCGAAGAGACGTCAGATGGATTTTCTCAGGTGTTGTGGTATATATTTTCAGTTTCGTGGAGACAACCGAAACAAATACTGCTAATCGTGTTTTACATGAGACGAAAAGCGTCAGTTTTCTTTCCCGTTATGAACAAAATAATTTAAAACCGATAGTTTATAACAGTGACCTTAGAAACAGCAGGAATAGCCAGTACTCCAACAAAGGAAAGCGTAACACACCTGTAAGTGTCCCACAGTGACGATCAGCTGGTTGTATGATGGCTTGTAAGTTACGTTTGTGGATAACTTAAGCATTCAACGTGCTCCTTCCGATGAGTGCGACTCTGACACTGGCCTCGTTTACACTAATAACCCCATGCTGCACTTCTATGATGCGGCGAAGTACCCACCAATTTCTTGGCCGCTATAAGTTTACCCCAATGGTTTAACGGTTATAGCGTAAACTGTACCAGGCCTTCTCGTGAACACACATTTGCATATCCCACAATGCAGTACACGTAGTGGCAATTTCAAGTTTGCTGGACACCGTCTTCATGGCGTTGCAGTTTTATGACCAGCAGCGTATCTGCGAAAGATTATCCACTAATGCGATGTTAGGTGGACTTTTTCATTACGTCGTATTGAACTATAGGATTCACAACAACAACAAAAATACAGAACCCGTTGTAGCGCAGTCATTCCGAAGTGATTGTCGTGCCGTGCTGGGAATGAGTGATTGGAGCTTGCTTCCCCCATTCCCCGTACACGTCCCTGATAATTCATTAAGAAAGCTGTGAACAGACTACAGATAGTCTTTATGTTAAGTCAGGGAGTTTGATAGGCAAGGCGTATAAAAGAGGGCAGCTATACAAAGTGATGGAAAGTTTTGTATTTTCTCATTGACACGATTGCTTCTGAAACAGGAGATTCGTAGCTGAAGAACATTTAGAATTATATTCGGACGTGTATCGATACGGGAAGCCTATGTAAATACTTTTTTCTTTCCTTTTGATTTATTTTACACTCATGTTCCGAAATTAAACAGAACTCCTTGAATGAATAGAGATAGGACGTTAATATTCATAGAACCTGTACACTAGTATGTTCTGTAGAAATGGTTCACATTTCATTCATCTCGATTCAGCATGTGTTGTGTTGCCTAATACGCAGAGGGTCTACTGTGGGCCCCGACAACTTGTTCCGTGAATGATGGTATCGACGCGTATAAGGTGCGAATGGCATCCTGTGGTTTAGCCATCCGTGCTGCATTGACCTGGTTCCAAAGTTCGTCTGTGCTGGTTGGCATTAGGTCACAGCGCCGCATCAATCGTTTCACCATACCCCACACATTTTCGATTGGCGAGAAGTCAGGTGATCCGCCGGGCCAGGGCAAAATGTTGACATCTTATGACAAGAAGAAGGCACGTTTTCGTGCAGCAACATATGGTCGTGCATTGTCTTGCTGAAAAACGGCGTCTGGGGTGTTGTGCAGAAAGGGAATCGCTACAAGTCGCAGGATGTAATCCACGTAGGTCACACTGGTCGCAGTGCCCTGGACACGCGCCAACTGTGATTTGATAATTAAATCAAGACCCTAAGCTGTCGACAGGCGTTGATATACATCAACGGGGACAGTTGAAAATGTGTGCCCCGACCGGGACTCGAACCCGGTTCTCCTTCGTACATGGCAGACGCTCTTTCCATCTGAGACACCGAGGGCACAGAGGATAGCGCAACTACAGTGATTTATCCCTTGCACGCTCCCCGTGAGACCCACATTCCCAACTTAATGTCCACACAGTACATTCGTATTGCTCCTGCACACTACACTCATTAGTCGCAGCAGACAATCTTACCGAGTCCCGTAAGAGTTCGGGCAATGCGTGTGCATCCTGCACAGAAGAGAGAGGTCAATGGCCAGTTAATCTTAACTATATATGAAGATGGTATCTGTTCTTTCGGACATGTTCGAAAGAACAGATACCATCTTCATATATAACTGTGATTTGTGTTGTAGCCATTAGCACCACACACCATAAGACCTTGAGATTGCGCTGTATATCTTGTGCGACTGCAGTCGCTGAGATGGCGTTCCACCTGTCAGGGCCGAACCAAAACGTGGCCCTCATTTTCAAAAAACAAAACCTGGATTTGTCCGAAAACACTATCTGATGCCATTCCTGTCTCTACTGACGTCGTTCCATACACCATCGCCGTGTAGCATGTTACTTACTGCACATTCGTCAAAGGTAGGCGGAGAAATGGACGACGAGGCGACGGACTTCCACCCCTAGTAGTGTACGATCTGTTACACTGTTCTACTTTTGCGCCAGAGCCGAGGAAGACGCAGATTTGTCCTGCAATGCTATTCGGATGAGGTGTAGATCTCTCGGGAGGTAGTCTAGGTGGTGCGACCCGACTCATCTCGTCGTGTTCTACGGCCTTCCGTGAACCATTCTGTACGCACCGGTTGCTCTGCCGAAACACGTTGTGCCACACATGCAGCTGTTTCCCGGATGCATGAATCACATTCTCTCACGCCAATAATGCACCCTCTTTCAAACTCACTGATGTGTCGGAACCGTTGGCGCATACGTCATCGAGGCATCTTTCACGTCCGCTCAGGTCACACTGATCCTATTACATTCGGTTTACAGCGACAACGATAGCAGCAGGAGGATTTTACCGGTAGGTAGTGTTGCGCCGCGATATCCATGTTGACCTTGAACCCGCAGGGTCAATATGGTTCAAATGCAAATAATTTCATACATATTAATGTACATGTCCTGTGAATATGAACGTCCTATCTCTAGTCATTCAAGGTTTCTGTTTTCTTTGAAAACAGTGGATTTTACAATTTTTAGTTATTGTTGCCATTGTTCTGAAAAATTGCATCTTTCAGATCACAGATTTTCTGTGTCATGAGTACCAGTTGTCTCAATATTTTAACTGGAGACGCTAGTAAAGACATCTTTGCAAACAGAACCGTGACAGTTTTTGCTAGAGCCGCCGTATTAGAGAGGTGCACACTAAGTTGTTCGTATTTTTTCCTCTTGTGGGCTTGGAGTGATTCTGTCTTACTTTTTCAGCAAAAATGGTTGAACGTTGTTTTGCATTCGGATGCAGTAATCGATAAATGACTGGAGGTGCCATTCAGATCTGCAAGCATGCATTAATATATTGGAAAGAAAGTTACGTTCGAGAAACGCAAAAACTGCAACAAAGGTATGTAAAATCCTTTCAGGTTCATGATTCGAGCCTAGAACTTCTATAGGAAAAGGTGAATGCAGTTCGAAGCTAATACTGGACTCCGTCGAAATACAGCGTCATCTGCAGTGATCATTTTACAAAAAAACATGCTAGTGTTTCTTCTCGGTGCTGATATATAGCTACTGACAGATAACTTTGTACCGAGTGAATGCAGTATTCCTGTCCATTTGTAACTGAACATCGATCAGAGAAGGCAGTTTATTGTGAATACATCAAAAGTTACGTCAGAACCACTTTTGATTGGAACTATAATTCAAATATATTACAGTTTCAGTCTGCTCTAACAGCACTGTTGCTCAGGAACAAAGTTACTGCAAGTTTTAGAATAAAGTAGATTCTAATGAGAAAGTAAGCACTGTCTCTGTTACTGAATTAATTTACCATAAGAATCACAGTGATGAGTACAGTTATGAAGACACTATTTAGTTTGAAGTTCTACGTTCTTCAACACTCACTGAATATCAGAGGAACATGATTAAATAAAACGTCGAGGGAAAGAAGGAGCTATATCTATTTTCTTTTTTCATTTTTTTTTTTTTTTTTGAGTTTTCACCAGTATAAGAAAGAATGGAGCAGACTCAATATTTGCTACTATAATAAGCGAGAAAAAATTAACTCTGGCACACTGCAAATGAACTTTGAAAACAAGCTGTACAGTGAAAGAAAGTTCTCAGTCGATATGAAAAAAGGGGAAGAAAAGGCTTAGTCCATTAAGAACTGAACTTAATGGACCCTGTAGATTTGCAGGATGCTTATTTAAATGATCTCATTTCTGTAGCTCCAGTACAGCGTAGGAAGCCTAGGAAAGATTAATGTGAGGCGATATTTAACGCTGCAACCTACAAGTAAAGAGTTCAAGGACAAATCTGGGATGCAGTGGAAAAAGATGTAGTTTGTCATCAGGACTTTATGGAAATGCACGGGGTATCAAACAGTAAGGTTCAATATTTAGTGTCTCTTGTTTTAACTGTCAGGGAACCCTTTATTGATAAGCGAAGTAACAGGGCCTGGAAATTAAGTGATTCAAAATTAATACCATTAAGCAACAAATTGCCTACTTTCCGGGTAGACGTAGCTATTATGCCTTAAAAGTTACAAGTAAAGTATACTCTCTGAGAAACAAGATATAAGTACAAAGCTGTTTATTCAAAGAGGCTTACCTAGCAATTAAGGCATCTTATGAAACATACAGAGGACATATTTCACACGAACTTCGATATTTCCTTTGTGTATCCTCGCTCCGAAACATGTAGTACCTGTGACGAATATACAGTCAAAGTTAAATTCCGGGAAATGGAAAAACAAAAGTGCACTGGGGCAGCCGAAATAAGAGATATTGAGTCTGGATTGAAGAATTTGAGAACTTTAAATGATTTTCACAAATCGCAACCCAACTCGTTTTGTGAGAGGAAGATCAAAGCTAAGAAGGAAAGGCAAAAGGAAGCCATATGCACGGATTTTGGTAAGAATCTGCCACTGCCAAACATTACATGCAGATAGTTCATTTTTCCTTTTCATAAATGTGTTGCCATAAATGTTAATGATGATGTCTCTTCAATGATTCATACATTTCATTACAATTAACTTGACGTAGACATGAAGAATCTTGATATATTTTGTGATTTGTATTCCAGGCATAATAAGAACTAAATACTTATTTGACTTTTGATGAATTTGGTTGTAGTAGAGAGAAGGTTTGACACTGTAAAAGTAACATTTCCCATAAGGGTACATTCTTATTTGGAATACGATAAAACATGGGCCCTATAAATCAGAAAGCTCAAACAGTGCCCAAAGTTTAGATAAAGTTTTCACCGTTTAATGTGTTGAAGCTACATCTGAAACTTTTCGCCAGTGGACAGCATTCCTAAGGCCCTTCTACAAACAGGAGTGTCCCTTTCCTACGCGTCCAGTTTAGGAACTCAACATGGATAGAACTCACTCGAGGCTTGTCACATTCAGGGTGACTGCTTTGAAATTGGCTCATCCACCTGAAGAATCCAGTAGACTAAAAGTTTGATTTCCCCAAGTTTTCTTATACAGGTAAGACTGTATGATAATGTCATTATCTTATCCATATTTTACTATGATATACTTTCAAATTCTAAATTGATGTACTTATATTTTGAGACCTACTACCTGCCTCTCATGAGAAATATCAGGATCTGCAGATTTCGAAAAAAAATTGTGGGTCAGAAGCACAAGGATATTATAACAGTCCTATTACTTTAAGTTCTCACAATAGGCAATCTTCAACTGCTTTTTAAATATAATTTGATTCTTATATCAAGCAATAAAGAAAAATTCAATGTTTATAATACTTTGAACTTACGGACTCAGCCCCTCCTTTGATTGAATAAGTTACTCTTACTCAGCTTCTTAACATCAAACGTCTGCATGAATGTGCAGTTACATTATTATATATGAATGAATATTACGTAAGCTTGTAATTTTGCAAAATAAGCATAAATATTGCAGAATTCTAAGATTTAAATGGAAGTGTTAATGTTCTGTGGAATTTATAAAACTGGACTTTGTTCATTCCTTTCCTTGTTTCTTTTAATTATGTATCTCAGGATATGTTGTGCGAAATATTCTTCTGATTTTAAGACGAAGAAGTTATAACTGTACACCACATATGACCTCATACTGCAAAATGCCTGTGGCAAATTCGCCTGCCTTTACTACGGAGGTTGACTGAGGTGCTACATCCATCTGAAACAGTGTTTAGAACTGCGCAGCACAATGAAATATTCTTTTGTTCTACTCTACCTTGCACTCTGCATTACCTTGGACTAAAAACATTTTTATGACACACTTATTAATTTTTTTTTTTTTTTTTTTTTTTTGTGGACAAGCTAGTGTATTTGGGAAACATATACGCTAGTCTTTTCACTTGATTGTAAAGACGTACATGAATCACAGTTAATACGACATATGGCCGTTGTGTATCTTGAAATTAGATTAAAATCATACACAAAATGCAACAGCTGCTGCACGGAGCAACTATTTTGCTATGAGGCAAAGATCAGGCAAGCTATTTCATTCACCCTGTGTGACAAGTTATAAGTATATACTAATCAAAGAAAATAATAAATGCACACTGTAATGTACTTTTCACATGCTACTAATTTGACAACGTCTTCCTTTCCTAAAATTCATTCAGTTGTTAACAAATCCTAACCTACTAGGTGATTTGCAGCGATTTTAAAGCTTTGTTCCTCTTTTGCGGTTGTTTTAGTGTTTGGAATGAGGAACAAAGCAATGGTTTAACAGTTTTATTAATCTAAAAAACTATTTTTCGTTACGGACAGAGAGAATTATTGCGTTAAAGTTCGCTACCCATCCGGTGGGCTAATTATATTTAAAATATTCCCAGGTCAATACTTTGCTCATTTCTTGTTGCCATGTAGTCTCATCATTAACGAAATTAAATGCGAGAAGCGAAAGCAAAAAAATTTCTTGTCCAAAAGTAGAATTTTTTAAAAGCATAATCTGAGACCATCTTTAAGGGCTAAGTATTGTATAGGAAGAGTAATAAAATCTATTTCTAAGCACAGCGTACCGCACATGTAACCAGATGAAACCTAAATGGTCATGTGGTTGTGGTATCAATTCCTTTCTCCAATTTTCGTAATTTTTTATTAGTAACAATAACGGCACTGAGCTTCTGCTGCTACAGAGTAAGGATGGAACATCAAAGTATGAATACCGGTTTTCTATTTATCGAATAGCGTCGTAATAGTGATCGTCAAAGACGATTAATCGAATAAAGTCTCGACATTTCGATACGCCTATGCCAAAAATTTGTTTTTAAAATTCAGATTATGACATGCTATGGAAAATGTTATTTAAAATTTTGATGAGTGAGAAATAACAAAAATTAACGAAAAAGATTATTTTACGTATAAATAATGAATTCTTACGAAAAAATAAAAACATTATACTACATTGTGGTTTCTGGGACTTTAAATTCTGTGGTGTTAATATAAGTACAGAGTATTCCCACAACCACTGCATTTCGCACTTTGTTATTGTTTGAATTAAACAGCTACCACACATCACTTTTGAGAGGCATTCTTCTTACTTCACAAAGTAGAATCGTTACATAAACAAACAACAATGAACTAATAATACAAACAGAAGAAGTTTCAGAGTTACATTGCAAACATTTCTATCAACCTTACTTTCAAGTGAGAGGAGCTTGTGAAAACAGCAGTCAAAATTTCTCTAAGAACTTCAGAGTAAAACATCATTGGTACCGTCCTTATGTTGTAAATATTTCAATATCTCCTTTGTTATGAATTAGATGATGACAATAAAATTATCCGATTGCATCACTGCAAAATGTCAATGTCACCAACGCTCTCTCTGGACAAATATATAATAATATATTCCTGTATATCGATATATCCCTGCCAGATATCAACTGTACTGCAGATGCAAATCAAAATTCATCAAAAGTTGAGATGTTACTGTTCATAGGTGAGTATCTTTACGTCTTTTGTAATAGTAGCAAGCACGTTATGTCTTGCGAAAGTCTTTGAGGGCAATGTATGTGTTCGTATGCTTATACATTTACAAGGTAAGTGCTAGATAAAGTCGGTAGTGTGCTGCCACTGAATCTATTTAATGTCCATACATTTCGAGTATTTTTCAACTGCAGATGAGTTATTACCTGCGTATTATATAGATTTTCAAACCCTTGAGCTTATTTTAAAGTAGTCACAATAAGAAATTGTAGTAACAGTATCTATAACGAAGGGATTTAATATCTTAGTTTCGCCAAGGATGAACGACGATCAAACATATGATACCAGAAAGTAAAAATGGAAATAACTATTTCAGTGTATGATGAAACGCTAATTTGCTGCATCTCATAGCTCCTTGTTCGATGTTTCTCGAGCACATTCGTTATGGTGTAATAGGAAGCCTCCCCAATGACACCGCTGCATAATTTACAATATTGAATGGGGGCTCGGCAATACGATCAAGTGACTAGGATGACTATTCCTTCTTTCTCTGCAAGAAAAAAATACACCTCTGAGCGCTGACGTCTGCTGCAAACAAGCGAAATGGCCCAACATTTATCTGTTCAAATGCGTGCTAGTGATCTAATAACCCTCAAACTTTGCAGAGCGATTACGGACAAAACTTTACCGTCATTCTACGTTAGCGTAACAATTTTGCTCTGCGCATCTGTATGCGTACTCCATACATATTCCTACTCATTGGTGCTACTCCGATATGCAGAAGTTCAGAAACAACTGAAACAGACGATCTTATTGATCGTGTGGGGGGGAAAAGAGGACGCGCAGTTATTGTACACGTTTTGAAGCTAGAGAGCCACAATATTTACGTTTTGGCGTAAAACCAAGAGGAAAAGAGTGATAATATTAAGTGAAACGGACGGACACAAACCTGGAGTCATTATTTTGAAAGTCACAGTCGCCATTCACAGCCATTGTCATCATGGAAGATAAGAGGTAAAGTGCAGCCACTGCAAATACTTCTGTAACAGATTAAGGAAGTAGGCTCTCAAAGCGTTAATTTAACTGCTATCTAAAAATAAATTAATTGACGACTGCTACGGCAGAGTATCTAATTTGTCAATTAATTCATACGGGAATGTGACCTACTGTATTATTTCAGTTAGAATTTTAAATTTCTTCTAAATATAAAACCAGCGGACAGTGACTTTGCGAGTGCGTAAGTTCTCTAGCAGTATGTGTTGTAGAATGCTTGTCAGTAACGTCATACTGCAGAATTTTACAAACGATTTCGTTATGCACTACATAAATATGAGTCAAATTTCTAATAATAGATTACATGTCAATGTCGCTATTATTGCGTATAATACCAACAAAATCCTTCACGAAGTAAATAATTATCGAAATTGGTCTCTACAATTTTTTTGGTAATTTTGATATTAGTGCTCACCCTACTATCACCCAATAAAAATTATAGTTACTCTTGAAACGAATAAACTTGCTGTCCATCATTATACGGCTCGCACCCAAGCTTACTGTCACTTGTGACTTTCTGATTAGCTGGGAGCTGCAGTAACCACTGCAGTTCAAGTCTGACAGCTACTGAAAATGTATTTTGTTCGTTTTGTTTAATTTTCGACACAGTTCTTTGTTTTACCGAAACATTGTTTTTTTTAAGTTAATATAATTGTGTACTCATGAAACCATACTGTCAGAATGTAGCTGTACTATTTGTCTGCGTGTAACAAATTAAATGCATGCAAATAAAATTTATCAAAATTAAATGTAAGTACTTCTACTAATTATCTGCGGGTAACAAATGAAATGTACACTAATAATATTCAGGTTTCTTTCCATGGGTGAAGAAACGTTTTCGTTGTCGAAGTTGGACAAAAGAATTTTGTTTATGTGTTACACGTCTAATTATACTATCACATTCCATTACCAAAATTTAAAAACTAAACGAGCATAGGTCACTACTAACATGCAAGGTTAATTCTACTATCACAATTAGGTCGACAATTTCGATTGGGTTAAATATTCTCTTAATGCCATTGTTTTTAATATTATTAGGTAAGTAATGAAGTCTGAAAAATTCATTTTACCTTCCTTCGTGTTATTTCTTACTTAGACACTTTCTGTTGTCAACAATTTTGAGTGGCTATTTTCGTCTGCTCTCCAACGGTGTTCTTAATCCTACCAGCAGCTAAATGAATTGAATTAGAGTAGCGCAGTGCACTCTCCTTCAATTATTCTGTTACCTCAATGTGCATTTCAAAGCGATTACATTAAAGCTCGGGGTATCTAAGTGTTTCATTCTTGCACATGATGCTCCTCAAGCAGATTTTTTAGAGAACTATGAAAGAGCTTTTCAAAATGTTGAAATTTATGTCCATTCCTAAGGGACCAAACTGCTAAGGTCATAGGTCCCTAGACTTACACACTACTTAAACTAACTTACGCTAAGAACACGTACACCCATGCCCGAGAGAGGACTCGAACGGTCGGTGGGAGGGGCAGCGCAGTCCGTGACATGGCGCCTCAAACCACGCGGCAAAAAACCTTTCCTTAATGTATACTGAAAACTTCATATTTTTAAGTCAGAATATCAAATGTTGTTTGTTAGTTTAGGAAATGGCCTTGTTACTACGTTCAAACTGAAGTATTTAATTTTAAGTTGATTGTATCAGTTTTAATTACTAAATAATGACGTAGTTAAAGTGAACTGTCGTTATTAAAAGTTATTACAAGCTGCAGATTCCTTTGTTGAAGAGTACTCGTAATGCATAACATCAACCAATCACAGTTCTTAGTGTAACATCAGTTTATGCTTAAAAGTATCACTGCTATTTATTGTTTTCTATATACTATGCAATTTATATTTATGATATTTGTAATTGCCACTGTGAATATGCATAGGAATCGATGTCCGAGTGTCTTCATATTTTTTGGTTTGGCATTATAACGAACTGCATTCCTCAGCGCGCATAGAAAGCGTTAGGTAACCCGGTTTTGGTTCCTTTTCCGCAACCAAATTAGCTTTTTTAGTGTCTGTTGGGTTCATGAATAATTTAAGTGACACCGTTACTGTACTAAATCGACGAGCAATAGCCAATTAGTACAATAAGACCATGACGCAGTGCCATTGGCACAGGTTTACAGAGAATTCAACGTTAGTAATTTTTATACAAGAGAAAGGCGATAGCGTTACGAATTCTGTACATTCCACACTTTGGTATTTTTCTCTAGTGGAGGGTTTATTCCATCATGGATACGGTCTGTTTGATTAGTTTGTGTCACTGATGCTTGTTCTGAAGTTATTATTTCTGATCAGCTGTGGTCTCTTAGCGGCACTGCCAACTCGTATCAGTTACATTACATTACATTAATACTTGTTCCATAGGTTATGAATACGACATTTCGTAATGATGTGGAATGTGTTACCTTAACATAAGTTTTCTTTACACAATATATATTCACATATTTTCTTACAGTTACTACTTTGTATCTAAAAATTCATCTATTTAGTCGAAGAAGTTGTCTTTCAGAAATTCTTTTAATTTGTTTTTTAATGTCGATTGTCTGCCTGTCACACTTTAATGCTATGTAGCAAATGACCAAAGATTTTTGAGGCGGCGTATGCCACCCTTTCTGAGCTAAAGTCCGATTTAACGTAGAATAGTGAAGATTCTTCTAGTGTTGTAGCTATGCATTTCGTTATTATTTTTGACTGGGATGGGTTATTACTAACAAATTTCGTTAGTGAATATATATATATATATATATATATATATATATATATATATATATATATATATTATGAAGGTACTGTGAATATCCCTAATTCCTTAAATAAATGTCAGCACGGTGATCTGGGCTCCAGCTATTATTCTGGTTACACACTTTCACTTTTGTGCAATGAATACTTTTTCTCTCAATGATGAAGGCAGTGAATGAAACTAGCCATAGTAGACTAATTTACTGAAATGCTTACCACCAGAATTTGCAATAACCCTCATAACATAAGTAGCTGAAGCTAACTGCTTCAGCAGATTATCAATGTGTTTCTTCCAATTCAGTTGCTCATCAATCCATAAATGCAGAAATTCTGAATATTCTGCCTCAGCAACAGACTTCTGTTCATAGTCTGCATTTATCAATGTTGTTATGCCATTTACCTTACAGAATTGGATATTTCTCAAAATATAGTGAGAGTCCATTTGTAGAGAACCACTTAATAATTTTCTGAAAGACATTATTTACAATTTTCTCAGCTGATTCTTGTTTGTTGGGTGTGATTACTATATTTGTGTCATTAGCAAAAAGAACTAGCTTTGCATCTACATGAATATAGAGTGGCAAGTCATTAACATACACCAAGAACAATAAGGGATCCAAGACTGAACCCTGTGGGACACCATTCTTGATACCTCCCCAGCTGCAAGACTCTGAATATTTTTGCAGAAAAACTGCACTGTTAATTTCAATCTCCTGCATTCCTTCCAGTTAAATACAAATTATACCATTTGTGCACTGTCCCACTCACAACGCAATACTCATCTATATGCATGATATATGAAGTCAAAAGCCTTTGAGAGGTCACAAAATGTCCCAACAGGTGATTGTCAGTTACTAAAGGCATTTAATATTTGATCAGCGGAATCATATATAGCTTTTTATGTTGAAAAGCCTTTCCAAAAACGAAACTGTCATTTTGTTAGTAGTTTACTTTTATAAATATGTGATGCTATAGCTGAATACATTACTTTTTTTATGAATATTGAATAAGGCTGTCAGAAGTGAGATTGGGCGGTAGTTGTTAGCATCAGATCTATCTCTTTTCTTTACGCAATGGTTTAACAATAGCGTATTTCAGTCTATCTGGAAAAATGCCCTGTTTTAGTGAGCTACTACATATGTGGCTGAGAATCCTACTTATATGTTGGTAATAAGAATTTAGTACTCTGCTGGAAATCCCATCGGTTCCCTGTGAGCTTTCACTTTTAACAATAGTTTATTTCAGTGTTTCTGGAAAATGCCCTGTTTTAGTGACCTCCTACATATGTGGTTGAGAATCGTACTTATTCGTTGGTAACAAGCTTTTGGTAGAATGAGATTTTCACTTGCAGCAGAGTGTGCGCTGATATGAAACTTCCTGGCAGATTAAAACTCTGTGCCGGACCGAGACTCGAACTCGGGACTTTTTGCAGGCAAGTGCTCTACCATCTGGGCTACCCAAGCACGACTCTTGCCCCGTCCTCACAGCTTTCATATCAGTGCACACACCACTGCAGAGTGAAAATCTCAATCTGGAAACATCCCCCAGGCTGTGGCTAAGCCATGTCTCCTCAGTATCCTTTCTTCCAGGAGTGCTAGTTCTGCATGGTTCGCAGGAGAGCTTCTGTGAAATTTGGAAAGTAGGAGACGAGGTACTGGCGGAAGTAAAGCCGTGAGGACTGGGCGTGATTGGTGCTTGGGTAGCACAGATGGTAGAGCACTTGCCCGCGAAAGGCAAAGGTCCCGAGTTCGAATCTCTGTCCGGCACACAATCTGCCAGGAAGTTTCAAGCCTTTAGTATTCTGTTGGAAATGCCATCAATTCCATGTGAGCTTTCACTTTTGAGTGAACTAATTATTTTCCTAATTTCAGTACAACAGGTGGGTGGAATATCAGTTTTATCAAATTGCATAGGTACTCCCTCTTCCGTATATTGCGTTCCATTTTCTAATAAATAGCTGGATCCTGTTTTCTCTGCAACACTTCCAAATGATTATTAAAACTGTTTTCTACTTCTGACTTTTTGTTGACAAGCTTTTCATTAAGTTTTATAGAAATACATTCTCCCTGTGCTCTCAGTTGCCCTGTTTCCCTTTGAACAATATTCCAAATTGTTTTAATGTTATCATCAGATGTGCTAATGTCAGACGTAATGGACTTACTTCTGGACTTTTTAATAAGTTTTGTTAATACAGTGCAGTAGTTTTTATAATGTTTCACTGTTTCTGGGTCATTGCTCCTTCTAGCTATAAGATACATTTCTCTTTCCTAAATGTGGGAAAAGAAGAGTATCGAAGAGACGAATGAAAATAATTTACACCGGTCTAAGATGTGGTACGTAATGATTCTATATTTAAATCTGTAAGTTGTAGTGACATCATCGCTAAGCAGTTTCAGAGATGATGTTGTCCGTGAGTGTTGTGGTTTGTTTGCTCCAGTCAGATAACGTGACTGGAACAATGGGAACGTTAATTCTTGAGAGATCCATCTATGTGATGAACACATATAAAAAGTATCGAGGGCCAACGAACGATCTATCAATCTCTCGGATGGCGGTTTAGATATTCTCGGATGTCTGTGTGCCAAAGAGATGTGTTTGTTCTGCAGTTCTCCGCCGTTAGCGGTGGCATTAACGAAAATTCCCTTATGTTCAGTTACACATATCCAATATTGCTCTCTCGTTGAAATAATATGAGTCAAACAGACCCCAGTTAGAAAACAGTCGAAACACATTACTCTTGCGCTATCACTTTCGCTTTCAGTGACATTACGGGCCTTCTCGGAATCGCAGTAGCCGGACATCTCGTTTTTTGATTTACCAGACATATCGCCAGCGATTCGTCCTGGGAAACAGTTATCCTCTTGAACAACTACCACAAATTCTTAAGAAAACGCCAGACGCTTTACGGGATTATTAGATTTTAATGCGTATGGAATCCACTGCAGCTACTTCAATACAATCTTCCTCACTGCTATACTGATGACAGCAACTGTTACGACTGATTTCTGCAGGATTCGTAGGGAATTTCATTCAGTTTTCCGGCTGCTGGTAACATTGCCACGTATTTCAGTGATTTCAACGCACACATTTCACCCTAAGTATCAAGGCCTTCTTCTTCAGCCATTGATATGACCGTAATATTATGTTTGAATGGAGTGTTGACATTGTTCAATCATTTTTAGGTTCTCCGTAATTATAAATTCGTTTTGTTTTGTGAGTATTTCCCACAGTGTATAAACCTGTATTTGAAGTACATTTAAGTTAGGTGAAACACGAGTTCGAAAGTATAGGTTGTACATTGGTTCGCTGTATCTTTGGGTTCCGGCCAATGCTCATGTACCTACTCGATTCGGTGCCTCACCAAATCGATGGCCTTTAGCTAAAGAAGTAATAAATGCATTTCCCTTATCAAAGCATTCTCGGATACATTTAGGTGCTGTTGTTGTGGTCTTCAGTTAAGAGAGTGGCTTGATGCAGGTCTCCATGCTACTCTATCCTGTGCAAGCTTCATCAACTCCCAGTACCTACTGCAACCTACATCCTTGTGAATCTGTTTAGCGTATTCATCTCTTGGTCTCCCTCCATCCCCAATGTTATTCAATGTGTATAATGAGCAAGCAGTAAAGGAAACAAAAGAAAAATTCGGAGTAGGAATTAAAATCCATGGAGAAGAAATAAAAATTTTGAGGTTCGCCGATGACACTGTAATTCTGTCAGAGGCAGCAAAGGACCTGGAAGAGCAGCTGAACGGAATGGACAGTGTCTTGAAAGGAGAATATAAGATGAACATCAACAAAAGCAAAACGAGGATAATGGAATGTAGTGAAATTAAATAGGGTGATGCTGTGGGAATTAGATTAGGAAATGAGATGCTTAAAGTAGTGAATGAGTTTTGCTACTTGGGGAGCAAAATAACTGATGATGGTCGAAGTACAGAGGATAAAATGTGGACTAGCGATGGCAATGAAAGCGTTTCTGGCGAAGAAAAATTTGTTAACATCGACTATAGATTTAAGTGTCAGGGAGGCGTTTCTGAAAGTATTTGTATGGAGTGTAGCCATGTATGGAAGTGAAATATGGACGATAAATAGTTTAGACAAGAAGAGAATAGAAGCTTTCGAAATGTGGTGCTATAGAAGAATGCTGATTATTAGATGGGTAGATCACATAACTAATGAAGAGGTATTGAACAAAATTGGAGAGAAGAGAAATTTGTGGCAGACCTTGACTAGTGAAGGGATCAGATTAGATTAGATTAGATTATTACTTGTTCCATAGATCATAAATACGACACTTCGTAATGATGTGGAACGTGTCAGGTTAATAAAAGGTTAATAAAAGTACCAGCTTTGCATCTTCGTGAATGTAGAATGGCAAGTCATTAATATATATTAAGATCAGCAGAGGACCCAAGACCGAACCTTGCGGCACCCCATTCTTGATTGTTCCCCAGTTCGAGAAATCACCAGTTCTTTGCATATTATGTGAACTGCTTATTTCAACTTTCTGCACTCTTCCAGTTAGGTATGATTTAAGCCATTTGAGTACTGTCCCATTCATACCACAGTACTTGAGCTTAACCAGAAGTATTCCATGATTTACACAATCAATAGCCTTTGATAGATCACAAAAAATCCCAACGGGAGACTTCCGATTACTCAGAACATTTAATATTTCGTTAGTGAAAGTATATATAGCATTTTCCGTTGAAAAACCCCCCTTGGGAAACCACACTGACATTTTGTTAAAACTTTATTTTTACAAAGGTGTGAAGTTACTCTACAATACATCACTTTTCCAAGAAATTTGGATAAGGCAGTCAGAAGAGAGATTGGGCGGTATTTGTTGACATCAGACATATCCTCTTTTTTACGCACTGGTTAAACAATGGCATACTTCAGTCTATCTGGGAAAATACCCTGCTTCAGAGAACTTTTACATATGTGGCTAAGAATCCCACTTATTTCTTGGGAACAAGCTTTTATTATCCTGTTGGAAATGCCATCAATTCCATGTGAGCATTTATTCTTGAGAGAGCTTATTATCTTACTAATTTCAGAAAGAGAGGTGGGTGGAATTTCAATTGGATCAAATGGTGTGGGTAAGGCCTCTTCCATTATTTGACTTGCTTCTTTTAATGAACTTTAGGTCCTATTTCCTCTACAACACTTAAAAAATGATTATTCAAAATGTTTTCGACTTCCGGTTTGTTGTTTATCAAGTTTCCATTCGCCTTGATGGTGATGCTGTCATCCTGTACTCTTAGTTGCCCTGCATCCCTTGTAATAATATTCCAAATTGTTTTGATTTTGTTATCAGAGGTATTAATATCAGACATGATGCACATGCTTCTGGACTTTTTAATAACCTTTCTTAATGTAGCACTGTAGTTAGGATCGGTTAGTAGGGCATATTCTGAGGCATCAAAGGATCAGCAATTTAGTATTGGAGGAGAGCGTGGAGGGTAACACTTCGTTATAAACGCAAAATTGGAAAACGTTGCATAATAAGTCAAGGGGAAAGTGGAAGAACTTTCCAGCAAAGAGCGCGGGTAACCAGTTTTGCCATTTAAACAGAGTTCAAGCAGGGCTTATTTTACTGCAATTTTTGATGTGTGTTTTCAAGACGTCTGAAGTTTTTTATAGCATTCATGAGAGTTAAATTTTGCAATTTAGTTACGCTACATGGAGGATATTCATTGAAATAAAACAGCAACACTATCTGATCAAATGTATCCGGACACCCCTACGTAACGCTGAACTGACCACCAGATGTCACGAGAGGCAGACAGGTGAATAAAAAAGGAGGCGGTAATACCGTGTTATCAGTAGAGAACTACTAACAATAGAATGAGTCGGTGAGGTGTGCTCAGTGACTTCGATTGTGAACTAGTAATTGGATGTCACCTGATTAATAAGTCTATCAGGGACATTTCAACCCTTCTAAAGCTGTGAAAGTCGACTGTTGATGACGTGATTGTGAAGTGGAAACGCGACAGGACAACCGCAGCTGAACCAAGAGCCGGCGGACGTTATGTAATGGCTGATAGGGACTGTCGAGCTTTGCGCTGCAAAAAAAAATCACATGAAATCGGCGAAAGGAATCTGTCGTAATTTCCAAAGTGCTACCAGCAGTTCAGGAAGCACAATGACTGCGCGTAGGGAGTTAAAAAGAATGGCGCGCGATGATCGGGCACCTCCTCATGAGCCATACATCTCTGTAGGCAATGGTAAGCGACGTTTGAGTTGACGTAAAGAGCGCCGCTGCTGGGGGTTGGATAACTGGACACCGATTTTGAGTGATGCCCTGTGCCAGTCCCTCGGGAAGGAATGGGTTTGGCGAATGCCGGGGGGTTACGATACCTACCATCATGTGTTGTGCCAACAGTGTAGTATGGAGGAAGTGGTATTACCGTATGGGGGTGTTTTTCGTGTTTAGGGTGTAGTACCATTATTGTCAATTATTGTACGAGGGGCGTTTGAAAAGTCCATGAAAAGTCCGAGAAATAGCACCACCGGCCCGTATTGAGGTCATGTTTAGTTAGTAGCATCTTTGTAAAGAACGCACACCAAGTTTCAGCCATATTGGTCTGTTCCTTTGTGTCTGGCATTCGCATGAATTAAGGAAGTTGAGTGATTGTCAAAAAAGGACGAAGAAGAATTTCGTGTCGTGATTAAACATTACTTTATGCAAATAAAAACGCCTCAGGAGACTAAAGAGAAGCTTCATAAACATTACGGTGACTCTGCACCTCCGATTAGAACAGTTAATAAGTGGTTTCAAAAATTTCTGAGTGGCCATATGGGCACAAGTGATGCTGAACCTTCTGGGCGCCCTGTGGAGGTTACTACTCCAGAAATCATTGATAAAATCCATGATATGGTGGCGGATGACATAAAAGTTAAGGTGCGTCAGATTGCTAGTACTGTGGGCATCCCGAATGAACGGGTACATAATATTTTGTATAAACATTTGGACGTGAGATAGCTATCCGCAACATGGGTTCTGCGATTGCTCACGCTTGACCAAAAACGGAATCGTGTGAAGTTTTGCAAGGATGGTTTGTAGCTGTTCAGGAAGAATCCGCAGGACTTTAAGTGTCGTTTCGTCACTGTGGCTGGAACATGGATACATTACTATACTAATGAGACCAAACAACAATCTAAACAATGGGTTGTCAAGGGAGAATCTGCACCAAAAAAGGCGAAGACTAGTCCTTCGACCGGAAAGGTTATGGCGACTGTCTTTTGGGATTCGCATGGGATAATCCTCATCGACTATCTGGAAAAGGGTAAAACTATTACAGGTGCATGTTATTCATCGTTATTGGACCGTTTGAAAACCGAGCTGCGAGAAAACTCCGGCGATTGGACTGCAAAAATGTCCTTCTCCATCACTACACTGCACCAGCACACGCCTCGGCAGTTGTGGTCGCAAAATTAATGGAAATAGGATTCCAGTTCGTTTCACATCCCCTCTGTTCTCCAGAACTGGCTCCCTCGGACTACTGTTTGTTCCCCAATTTGAAGAAATGGGTGTCGGGACAAAGATTTTATTAAAGCGAGGAGGTGGTTGCAGCAACTAATAACTATTTTGCAGACTTGGACAATTCCTATAATTCGGAAGGGATCAACAAATTAGAACAGCGTTGGACGAAGTGTACAAGTCTAAAAGTAGACTACGTCGAAAAATAACAAAGGTTTACGACAAACACGTAAGTAGTTTTTATTATTGTACGGACTTAAGAAGACTCTAAATGCGGAAAGTCATGAATACATTTTACAGCATGGGGTTCTGTATAAAGGAGAGTAACAGGTCGGCGACATCCACTATTTGTTTCAGCATATTCCAGTACACTCTGTCCTAAGGCAGCATCTGCCAAGCAATTATTTGTGAATAACATTCCTGAACCGGACTGGCCTGGCCAAAGTCCGGACGTGAACCCAATTGAACACAGTTGGGATACGTTAGAACGTCGATTTCGCTCAGTGTCCAGCCGTGTCTGGTTTCGGCTCTTGAGGAAAAATGGGCTTCCATTCCTCTACCGACACGGACTCCTCACTAAAAGAGTTCCCATCAGAGATCACGTCTTCATAAAGGCAAAGGGTGGACGCAGCCCAAATTAATATCCATTAATAGGTATGCGGATACTTTTGATCACACAACGTACATTATATGAACGGAACCCGCGTTTCTCACGGAAGTTGGAAAGTGCCCAGCGTGTCCTCCAATTATTTGGCTTGTGTGAGGACTTTACACAAGTCAACGCTTTTAACACTAGTTAACTATACCAGTTAACGTCATAACGTTATAAGTAATTTTTTCTAGCGGTAGGTAGCTCAGCTGTTATCAGTCAATGAAGAAACATACTTACTGAATACCACGTCAGTTGCATACGCCCTTGATTTGTTTCCATAGTCAACGAGAGAATACGATATTGCAGCGTTCTTCTTCTTAACAAAACAGCCACTGCGATATCGTATCGCAGTAACTTTCAATTACAATGTCCTCCTCTGCACTTGAATTATATAATGCGTGTACGGATACAGGCTGTGACACAGAAACGGTGACATACAGAAGTTTGGGTCTGGCTGTGACTCTTGCGCGGATAGCCAGAGCGGTTAAGGGGACCGCTCGCGTAAAGCACGAAAACCGGCTGAGAATGAGGGACAGTGGTTAGCGCCGAAGCAGCCGGTTGTTGGTTATACCCTTTTTTTTCACGCCATTTTAACCTGACTTTTATAACAGCTCAAAATAATCGGTTTCTGGAATAATCGATTTTCGGTTCTTTATTCCTATTATTTCCTGTAACAATCGTAGAAATGAAACAAAGACTGTAAAATTTTAACTCACTGCGTTTCGAGATACATAGACTCAAAATATTAAATTAAATACGCAAATAAAAGAAAAAATAGTATGTCTACTGTTCGCTGCTTTTCTCGAAAAGTAATAAAGGGCTAAATGCTACTAAAATCAATAGCATTCTATTGATTTTATTGCTCAAAAATCATGTAATCTGGTATCATAGTACTAATTGGGTACTACGGTAAGTCATTGCTAAAGGGTGAAAACTGAGGTTGAAGAGCTCTGTTTTTCGTGTCAATTTGTCCGTTTTCAAGGGCTACAAGTAGATAAAGGCATATTGTGTAGACGCAGGCAGCATGTCAGCTACTTCCTGTGTCTCTTCATACACTGAAAATGTATTATTGCTAGGTTTTTAATTTATTACTGTTACCATAGTTTCCTTCATGTTTTATTATTTCGTAGGAATGCCACACAAACCTTTAATGTCTCAAAGCAAATGAAGCACTGTACTTCGTTCTTATGTCTCTTTGTAAAAATATTTGCAGACTAGGGTTGGTGCCATTCGGCAGTACAACAGATGTCCGGCGACGGCAGACGAATAGACCAGGTGAGCGCAAGTCTTGTATACTGCACGTACCCTTGTGCCTTAAGCCGCAGCATACGGCAACAGGGACGTTATTGTCTCAACGTTGTTGTACTAATTGTTGTTTCGTCTGTTTGCTGCTGCTTTTCCGATTTTTTATAATGGCGGAATATTTCAAACCAATGCAAATTTATCGAACAAAAACTACTTTTTTTAAAAAAAAGCTCTACTTAAAAACGAAAATTTTTAGCAGTGCTGTAATGGCTAATTGATATTTCAGTTATTTATTTGGTTATTAGTAAAAAGTAAAAAAAAACACGTTATGACCTAGATCAAACAAATACCGAAAAGCACCGGTTATTCAGAACCAAAATACCGGTACCGGTTTTAACCGGTCGTTTTATCCCGTCCCATGTTCAAGTCATTGTCTTCATTCCCTTACATAGCCGATAATTGTTCTTATTTGCAACTGCGAACACATTTCATGTATCTGAAAATACATTAATGGCGATAACAAGAACAATGCGCCATCGCTGCTATTCTGACTGTTGACCTGTTTTTCAGCTAATCTGTGAACCGACAAGATGTGGCACTCTTAAGACCAAAACATATCACAGTCACGGGCTAAGCTGTGGTATTTCTGTACGCAGATTACAAAATACACTTTTATGTTCTATGGATGGCAACAGGAATTCTGGTTGTGTTCAGGACTAAGAGTTCGAACCATTAGAAGACTCTATCGTAAAAAGCGTTATATTAGAAATTACCTGTGTGACACCTGCAATTATGCACGTAACAATAACACTTTATATTTGTTTGTTCCGTGACAGAATAACTGCACCTATTTTCGTCTTGTATGAATTATTGGTCTGTTACTGAACGGAGATTTTAGTTTATGCTGGTCGTTTACAAAATATTTTTCTTACAAAGCGTAGCCAATAAACAAAACCAAATATGTAACCTATTAGACAGAGACACAAAGGATGCTGATCTAATGCTCAACTATTTTAATGGAATTTATGTCGGTACTACAGTCCAGAATTAGGTAAATAAGAGAATAAATTTTGTGGGCGTCGCAGAAATTAATCACTAGTTCATTCGTAATTTTCGACTCCCGATGCAATAATACAATAATAAATGCCACGCCATCCGCGAAGTAGTACGGAAGCATAGTTGTGTTCACTGTTAAGCAATTTTAATAGGCCTCACGAACATCAGGAAGAAGTACGATGGGAATTCAAAATACAGAATAATAGATACAATCCTACAACAGATGAAAATATTTGCAAGCAATTAAGGACTTATTGTGAACGAGTAATCGGATAAAGAGGTTCTTCAAATCTTATTTAAAACTCCACATAATTGCAATAAAAATTACTCTAGATATTACGGCTATGAAAAGTTTAGTAATACTTTAAACGAAAAGACATTGAGGCAAGGACAACACCATGGTTACTTATTCTTTCAATAAAACATTTATTATCCATCAATATACAAGTGTAGATGTTTTGGCGATTATCAGTTTCGGTTTGTAAAGCAAACCACCTTCAGATCTTCCATTCGGGCTGTAGCAGCTCTATTCGATGAGAATGTGGTATGACAGGCTCTGTCCAACTATATTCTGTTAAGTACCGTATTTTGATAATACATCACTTAAAATTGCACTGTGTTCCTCAACGGTAACTTTAACATTAGGTTTGAGACAACAAATTATCCTGGAGAAAATATGTTTTACAATTTTGAGACACGTCCAAGGAATGTCCCACCATGTTTTGCTGAAAAGCTTGCAATACTTCAATTTTGTGCAGTTTCACCTCTGGTGAGTTGGGGCCAGCGATATAACCAGTTCCAAAGTTACCATCTTCAGCCGAAATTTTCGTGAAGGCGCACTAGTGACCGTTCCAGGTTTCCACTGGGAGAATTGAGGGAAACGGCTCGATTTTCCAACGGCAGCTGTCAAATGCTGTCTTTCTACACCCGCCAGAATACCCATAAACGAACATCGAGTTCACAATTTAAACGATAGATAACACTGCCACATAGCTTCACAAACTATTGGCTTCCTTTCCACACATCCAGCATTTCAACTGCTATAGGATGTCGCAGCCATGATTTGTTCAAGTTATCGTGGCACTATATCGAGGGTATGAAGAACTGAAATACTGGATGTTCTGTGGACAAAGGGTACCAGCCCTCACTTTTCAGTGAGCCTAGTCTGTTTTAGGTATGCAACACTTATTTTCCCCCACATTAATTTTGTGGTTTTCTAAATATTTTTTCTCAGTTGACTGAGTGCGTCAGATGCAATATACCGTCTGAAGTCCCACGTGGTCAATATTCAGTTTCTTTCCCTTATGATTAGCCTTGTTAACTCGCGTCGAAAATATTTGTCATTATGGGAAGGATCTTAGAACGAGTGAGATATTTTTAAACAATTGCTTTGATGAGTACATTCTCGAAATTGTTAATATAAATAAACGCATAAATTACGGACCTACTGCGTAACCTACAAATAACATTGTTTCTCCTGATGTGGATGAGAACCCATTGGTCCCTACGCAAGTTAGAAAGAGGACTGTGCTTGCATCTAGGAACAAAAGACTGGTAGGCCGGATTAAAACTATTGCGATAAACTACAAGTTATTTCGTGATACGATAACCATTAATACTGTCCAAGCCCGCATCTCGTGGTCGTGCGGTAGCGTTCTCGCTTCCCACGCCCGGGTTCCCGGGTTCGATTCCCGGCGGGGTCAGGGATTTTCTCTGCCTCGTGATGGCTAGGTGTTGTGTGCTGTCCTTAGGTTAGTTAGGTTTAAGTAGTTCTAAGTTCTAGGGGACTGATGACCATAGATATTAAGTCCCATAGTGCTCAGAGCCATTTGAACCAATACTGTCCAAACAGCTAACTGGATCCGGATTGTAGTATCCGTTGTCGGAACATAGATAGAGCAAATACTCAGAGTGTGTAAATGATTCAAAAATATTTAATTACGACATACAGACCCCACATTTACTCTGTTGGACAAAAACGAAAAAAATAAAAAAAACGGGGTAGTTACTAGGTTTACGACTCATGAAAATCTACAGAATTAGGAATATATAGGACCATATTCAATGGATGTGAAAATTGTTATATAGCCAAATGGGGCATTGACCCTTAAACCGCTTTAACGGTCGAATTCTTTTTGAACACTAAATGTGTACCCAAAGTTATTTAGACTTTTTTGTATGTTGTATTTGTACTTCTGATGACCGTTTCCTTTCTGATTTCTTCATTTTTATCTAGGGTCTATTTCGCTTTAGGTCCGCTGCCCTTCCTATTGGCTTAATTTAAAGTCGTCTGTAATCATTTTTTTCCCTAACCGTCTTAAAATTCCTTGTTTCGTCGTTCAGGCGAGGTGTTTGTTCTCTTACCCAAGGATTCTTCTCATTTCTGTTGATTTACCTACATTATTTGGTTTACCTAACTTACTCGATTGTGCTTTTTAGGTAGGTGTAGACACCATTAATGTCCGGATGGTCGTCTATGTATAGCGATGGACAACGTATTGCTAGATTCTCGGCGGTCGTGGAATCACAACAGCTCAATTAGGAATAACACTACGTATTCATTAAGAGGAGCTGCCATCCCAGTGCAGCACAGGGTATGGTGCTTTTCCGCGGCAGGGGGAGGACACTGGGATGCCTCAGTGAAATGGTAGCAGCTGGTTTGGCCTCGGAGACGCGAGGTCGATGTCAGTGTTGTTTGGCAGGCAGCTGGAATGTGTGCTGGACAGCCAGACATTATTGTGGTGAGTCAGGAGCGTGGTATGCTGGCACCCAGGCTATGAACTTAGGATCCCTTGGAAACACCCAGGGAACGTATAAAATCACTCTAGAGGTGGTCCCCTCTTGGTAACGGCATCTCGAACCCTAGATGCTTGTAGACCAACAGCTAGCAGATAAGGCAATTCCGTGTAGACAAAGCTAGGTGTCACACAGGTCCAACAGTTGGCAGTGTCAGTAGCAGTCGAAGAAAAGCTACTGCAATAGTCTGAGCGGCAAGTATTTATAGCGGCTATCCCCAGGTTTTTTGTGACAGAGATGCAGCTTCAGATACAAAAGTGAGCAAGGCAGTGTCGGATTTCACAGGCAGCTAGCATGTCTGCGTTTCCGAGGGCTGTGAAGTCGGGACAGAATGGTCTGACTGCAACACTCCTACCTCGTTATGCAGGTTCAGTCGACTGAATCTCCGGCTGCTTCTAAATCTATGAACTCCTCTAAATAACATCGTGCTATTAATATCCTTTTACATTAATTCACCGTTGTTGCACTGACTTTCTTTTCTTCTTTGTTCACTCTGTTGCATGGTGTATGGAGGCTGGCACATTTAACTGCTCATATCTTAGAGGTGACCCACTTATACAGTGTGTAATGGACTGGGAGCTCCAGAGGTTGGATGGATCTCCACAGTTAGCAGACAGGCTATCCAACTAAGGACCAGGATTAAGATGGTACCTGTAGATGAGGTTCCTGTTACTATGATCCTGCACTGGCACTGGCTGTGGTACTGCTGAGTATGTTGGAAAATGTGTTCCCTACCATTGTGCCCCTTCTATGTGGCTATAAGCTTGTGTTGTACAATCCAAGGTATGGTGCAGGTGGGTCAACTTTCTATCTGTCAGTATTTCTAAAGGATTATCGGGAAAATACAGTAGTGGATAGGTTCAGAGCTGTAGCCCTTGTTGTTGTTGCCAGAAGCTGAAAAATCGGTCCTTAGACGTCACAATTTGTGCCATTCAGTAGTATTCTGCTGTCGTATAGCTTTAATCATTCTGCTACCTTTGAATGTTCCTACTTCTCAAAATTAACATCCCAAGGAAGGTACATATAAATAAAAACAAAATTCCTCCACTTGTTCTATGTCATTTCCTTCACATATTCTCTTCTATGTGGCACGTAACTTAAAAATGAACCTGATAAAATCCTAAAATTTTTAAATACACTGCCCGTTCATCTTCACAGTGGCTTAACCTTAGGTCTTAATAAATAAGATAATTCACATGTAGATAGTACAAATACAATCCACTCTACATGCCACATTGCATTCCTCTTCCTAACCCATCCCTCTTTTTCAGGACTACTGCCGATATTGGCGCTAGGGTCTGGTGTACACCAAAAGGGATGGATATACCTAGCATGTATGACTGTAGTGTGGATAGTTAGTTGTAGCTTTACATTGAATGGTGAAGCCATTTCAATCACTTGCTATGGATACTGACAACGACTGAAGAATTGTTTAGTGTTTTTTCAGTATGTATGGTCCTGTTAACATTAACCATTATCCCATATGGTATTCAGGTATCTTCACATGTCCCGCTGTCCCATCCACTCCAACTTTTGAAGGACTTTCTATTGTGCTTCTGTACTTTCTTCTGTATCTCCCACCAAGTTTTTTTCAAAATTTCCTTCTTTCCTTCTTTAGGCTTCACTACCTCAAAAAATGATAGCATTTTCGAGCCATGTGCTGCCTCGTATGGTGATAGGCTAGCAGTTTTGTGAACCCTAGAATTACATGTTGTCACAGTGTCTAGTAACAGGGTATCTCAATCGTTCTGATGACTATTTACATACTGACTTAACATCTTCCCTGTTGTCTGATGAACTCACTCAGCTCTTCCTTTCACCTGCTGACATATTCCGCTCTTCATTGACTTGCAATTAAGCCTAAAATGACAAATTTGTTTCATTAATTCTAACATAAAATTGGTACCCTGACCTGTAATCAATGTCTGACTAACATTGAACTTCAACAGCCTGTTATTTACTGTGGTCTGAGCCACTGTGTCCTCTTACTAATTTGGGATAGCTTCCATACCCACATGGCATGAAAAATGATCTAATATCCTCAGCATATAGTAATTCCCTGCCATCGTTAGTGCGAAAGAACCTATGGTGTCTATAACAATCATTTCAAATGGCTTATTAGCCTCCAGTAATCTTACACGATGATAGCCGTTCAGTCTGCTGTGCACATAGTGAACAGTTCTTCACATATTGTTCCATGTCCTGTTTACATGTACACCAACAGTAATGTTTGGCTACATGACGTACCGTCGTTCTTCAACCCCTACAGCCCACTAACATGTGATCATGTGCCTCTCTCAGTACTTCTTCTCACCATAAAATAAGATCCATCTTTCGTTTTCTTGCATTACATTCTGTTGCACACTGTGAACTGTAGCTGTATTGCAAGTAGCTTAGAGCCTTTCTCAGATACTTTCAATTTTTGCCATTCAGCAACATTGTGGCCTACTCTATGTACGAAAGCAACCTTTCTACCGAGAACATCTTATTTCTAAATATTCTTGCCAAATCAGTTGTTTACCTCAAATCGAAGTCGCTGAGCTTCAGTGCCGAATGCATTAAACTGCTCGATAGTTCTTTGAATCCTTATAGCCACTTTAAAGCTGTGTGATCCATCGTTACCTTAAATTTCGTACCATGTAAATAACACTGAAAGTATATTATGCTCTGTACTATGCTTAGGATTTCCTTCACCATGGTAGAGTCATTAAACTCTGCTTTATTTTACTGAAGTGTGGCACAGGCTACCACATGCTCTGCTCTCTTTACTTCTTGACTTAACTTTCACCAATCACCAGACTGCAGGCAATACATGACAAAATGAATTCCTTCTCGTAGATTGGGAAAATCAGCACAGGACCAGTTGACAACTATATTTTTAATTTGCTGAGCACATCTCTGCACTTTGGTGTCCCATGGAACTTCTCTCCTTTTACCAATGAGTGAGTGAGAGGTTGTACTTTTTCTGAAAATTTCAGGACAGACTTGCTATAATAAATAAACACCACCAAACCCAAGAAAGGTTATAACTCTTCCTCTGTACATGGCGTTGAAAAATCTGGTACTGTCTTTACTAATCTTGTGTCTGTATGAAAACCACCACAATTGTAAGTAAGGCTTCAGTATCACTGCTTCAAAAATTATTGGTTATTACGACAGCTGTTTCGGAAGATTTCCATTTTCAAGGACCTGCATATACAAAGTTTGAGAATTACAATGTGCTATAGTTCTACAGGAATATTAGACGTTATGCTGTATGAGTGACGAATTTCGTAAGTAATTCTTCACTTTTAGACTTAATTCTTTATAACTGGAGAATTTCGTAAGTAACTCTTCACTTATAAACAATTAAGTCTAAAATTTCTGTTGAATTATAGCACATTGTAATTCCCAAACTTTGTATCACAAGTACTTGAAACTGGAAATCTTCAAAAATAGCTGTCGTAGTAACCAATAAATATTTTAAGCAGTGATACCTTACATACAATGTCCTTTCAAGACGTATGTTTCACTACAAGCCCAATCATCAAGAAACCCACCCCAATTAATCACATATCCTAAATATTGCAGTTCTTAGAATACAAAGTGGCACTTCTCCATACTGAGCATTAGGTTCACTGAGTAACCTCTCAAACACCTCCCTTCATCGTAGCATGTTTTTCCACGTCCTTTGCAAAGATCATTACATCATCCAAATATACTATACACTGCCTCGGTTGTAACACTTCCAAAATTCTTTCCAACAAATGCTGGAATGTGGCTGACTCATTCTTTAACGTAAGTGGCGTATATGGACATTGTTAGTGTGCCAAAGTAACTATAAATGCCGTTTCTAGTCGATCCTCCGGTTCTCTTTATAACTAATGTTAGACACTCTGCTGGTCCATGGGCAAAGAATATCTGCACTGCACTTTCCCAAACTGTCCATAGTTTCTGATATGTTTGGGACTGGATAAGTGTCCATCATTGTTTGATTATTAAGATACCTGTAATCGTGGTAAGCACAGCAGAAGGGATAAGCTTTTGCTTCACTGCTCTTATCTGGGATGATAACCTCTGTGGTCTCTCAAGGAGAGGAACTCCCTTCAGTAATGCCATCCTAAACCATTCATTAGAAATTTCCTCATGACTCGTTGTAGGTGGTATGGCATACAGTATGATTTGAAATACATAGGTGTCTCATTCCCAGTTGGGATTCCGTGCTGTGTCACTGAGGACTAATTGGATAATCGTTACTGCCCTGCAGCTCCCACTACCGTTCAACGACAGGTTACCATTCCAATTCCATGCCTTTCTATGATGGCTAACTATTATGTCGTTCTCGATGCACAGATTTTGCACAATTCCTACACTGCAACGAACCTCAGTCTCCCTGTATCTGGCTGACAATACCCTCCAGCGCTGATGCTGTTCCAATAGCTCCAGCTAATTCCTTAGGAAACTCTACCCGTATCTTTCTCGATACATTGGATGACGACCCATGCAAAAAATACTTCTTGTCTTCAGCTCATGCATATTCACATGAAGATTCCTTATCCAGCTTACGAAACTCTCACTGGACTCCCATTGCTTCTGATGCCCTGTTTAATTGCTCCCGGTATTACCTACAACTTTTCTTCTTTCTATAACGCAGCACGAAGCTTGTCCTCACAACCCCAAAAGTCTGAGCATTCCTAAACTCCTCGTGAGGTATCGGATATGTTTTCATAGCGTAACTTGGGCATATGTAACATTTGTTCCTCTGATCAATAACCCAGCTTTGCGACTGTAAACAGGTTGTCTACAAATTCTATCACATCCCCCTCTACCTTATCCAAAAAAGAAGAAACTGGAGAATCAGTACTGGTATCTCGTACAGGTACCGACATAACCGGACGAGGATCAGCACTCTCTTAATCCATCTATCTGCCTCTCCTCTGCGCGCATTTGTGCCCTCTGTTATAGCAAAGCCTGAACTGCCTCGTTAGTGATAACCATCTCTAACTCTGGTTTGCTCATTATAATTCCTATGTCCACAACAAAAAATGTTTCAAATGGCTCTGAGCTCTATGGGACTTGACTTCTAAGGTCGTCAGACCCCTAGAACCTTAGAACTACTTAAACCTAAGGACATCACACACATCCATGCCCGAGGCAGGATTATAACCTGCTACCGTAGCGGTCACGCGGTTCCAGACTGTAGCACCTAGAACCACTCGGCTATCCCGGCCGGCTGTCTACAACAGTAGGGAAAAATACAATGCGAAAAAATCACGGAAGAACATTTAATGCTAATATCACTGCTACACAGTCTATTACAGATACTCCTAGACCCTACACCTGAGCGCTAACCATGTGCATTCTTTACATTCTCTAGCATAATGTCCAGGCCTTTTACATTTAAAACGGATCACTGCTGAAGTTTGGGCACACAGAGCACTATGCCCGAGTAAAGGACACTGCCTGCAAGCAATTGGGTGCAAACTGTCATCAGCTTCTTTGGTGTCCCCACTAAATTCACTCAAATCACTGACTGGGTCTATTTTCACCAGTTGTACCTTCCAACCAAACTCCAACCCAAACGATTGGTCACTGTCAACACACTCTCGTGGGAAAAAAACTAAAACACAATTCGTTTTCACTCATCACGTCGTCCCACGCCGTTGCTCGTTATCACTGGCTTCTTGGCTCTCTACTGACTCCAAGTACAATGGGGTCTGGACACCACTAATGCCCGGATGGTAGTCTCGTGATGAGGTGTGCAGGTCGACAGGTTGCGTATTACCAGGTCCCCGAAGGTCGTGGAATCAGAGAAGCTCACTTAGCAATAACATTGTTTGTTCAGTCAGACGTTCATACAAAGGTTGATGGCGGCGATTCGGTGGCGTGCAAAGACCCCAGGCAGCAGCTGGTAGATCCAATACCACATGGCGGCGTGCTTCGCTATAACAGCGCGATGAAGCCGGTCAGATGTGCTGCGTCAGCTGGGCGGAAACGGCTGATGAAGCCTTGCAGACGCAAGACTGATGGCAGGCAGCAGGCGCTTATGCTTGACAGTTGGCATCTGTAGTGGGTGGTCAGGTGTGCGGCATTTTGGCACACAGGCCCTAAACCCAGGACTCTTTGGAGACATCCAGGTATCATCCAAAGGCACACTAGAGGTGGTCCTGTCTTGGTGACACCAGATCGAGCCCCAGTATCATCAGGCCTAGCAGCTGTCTGTAAATCAGCAACTAGCAGATGATGCAGCTTGATGCAGACAAAGCTAAATGACCCACATGAGACCACCGCCTGGCATGGAGTGTGTCTCAGCATTGGCAGAAATCGATGACAAGGTACTGCTGAAGCCTGAGTGGCAAGTATTTATAGTGGTTCTGCACAATTTTGTTGTGACAGCGGACCCCATTTTGTTACGTAACTGACCAAGGCACATACCATGAGAAAACGTAGCTCGCCACTGCGGCAGACTGTGGTCCTACACCGTGCTACTTCAGCAATATTCCAGCCCCAGCTGCAGCATTTAACAGGTAGCTAACTTCCCCGCCTCACCGCTGGTTATGAAGCGTGGACAGAAGGGCGTTGCTGCAACAGTATTATCTCTGACGATACGAGAAATCTGGTAGGATTTGTTTCGATACTTGTACCAAGAAGACGGTATTTTCAAGAGACAGAAGTTGGTTGCAGAGCCACCAATATGAGAAGTTTTCACTGCCGTTCAGCCATCTTCCTTGTTAAGAAAAAGAAATAAATGCCTTATTTGGGAGGGTCAACAAAAATAGCAGCATCACCTCTTTGCCGTTTGCAGTAGACACATAGCATGACCGAATCTGGTGCGTTTTAATCGAATTTATTCGATGTCAGGGTTTCAGCAGAACTCAAAAGAAGGTATGTGGGATTTAGCTGATCCCACAAACGCACTCTTGAGTTAACATCGACTAGGTACCCAATTTCCTAGTTGATTTTAACTGGAGAGACGTAAGGTGTGGTACTCCCTGGAGTAGAGAACAGCTCATTCAGTGTAAGTTTTCTTTCCGAAAACATGTAAAATCAAGGAACAGTTTGCTCAGTCAATTATGCATGGATGCTGATGAACTTCATTTTCCATGTTGTATAGCTGATAACGGAAGCAGACCAATGAGATCCATCATAAACGAATCAAAGCGAAACATTTTGTCATACACTTGAAGAAGAGCCTTCAGAGCTCCAAATGTTTTTTTTATAAACAAGTATTGTGACTGAAAGCGGGGGCTTCCTGTATATTTGTAAGAATGTAAATCAGCCACGGCCCTAACAAAGCTGCCTTTGATGAAGTTAAGAAATTCGTTTTATATATTACATTTACAGACAGTCTTGTTTGCCAGTATTACTTCTCAACAATTTTCGCCACTAACTCCAAATCTATTATCATACTGGTTGCACCCATAATGTGCAAACCTATGGACTTACTGCCGTTGTCATATTTTCATACAGCTAGTAATAGTCGTCATTCTCCAGTAAATGCTGCATATAACTTCTTTTTTGTGCCCCACTGTGGCAATTCCCCGATAGTCTCACTGTTGACGAAATTGTTTAGTTTTATTAACCATCCATCTCGAAGCGACATTTCATGGAGTCTCCTACTCGTGAAGAAGGAGACATACGGGTATACGTAACAGGCTACGAGTGTGATGCTGGCCAATCGCCGAAACTAAAATTTTCCACCTCGTCCTCTTGACCTAAAGCGTCGTTTTGAAACAACGTTCCAAGGACTTTCGTACTAGACATCTTAGCCTGAAGATGACGAGTAGGAAACTCGCTTAAACGTTGCTTATAGAGGAGGCTCCCACTCGAGACGTAATCCAAGAAGATTCCATAAGTGGAATTAGCCGAGACAGCTTGAATCTATTTTCAGATATAATCCTCTCAGAGCACGAAAGCGCAGTCATGGGAAAAAGTGAACTTCGTCTTTACGGAAATTAACTCCCGATCCAGCGCGTGAATTCATAAACGTCATAACAACAACAGAGAAAATCTTGCATCAGTAACATGATCGGTCATCAAACAGGGAAAGTGCTGTAGAATTATCTGCCTTCGGAGAAGATAGTGGGGAAGCTATAGAAAACTGAACCTTTGTGATCGTCACATTTCATATCGTCACTCTATGCTATTCCCGGGATGATGATGTTATTGTTGATGTCGTTGATCATATTGTGATCTTCAGTCCAAAGACTGGTTTGATATAGATACCTACCCTAGTGTTTCTTGTGCGAACCCCTTCATTTCTACATAAATATAGCATCTTACATCTACCTAAATCTGCTAACTGTACTCAAGACTAGGTCTCCCTCTGCAATTTCGATTCCCCCAATACTTCCCTCCATTAGCAAATTAATTACTAAAATACACATTCCTCACAGTGTGTCCTTGAAACCGAGCCCTTTTTTGCCCAAATTGTGCCAAAAATTTCTTTTATCCTCGATTTTATTCGATACTTCTGCGTAATTTAGCCGATCCATCCATGTAATATAGGCTAAAACTCTGTCTCATTCTCTTCTGAATACCCCAGTCTCTTTCATATCTTTCTACTCTCCAGCAGTGTTGCTTTTTACGATGAAAGTTGAGGTAGTCTCTCGCTGCCTGTATTTTATGTTTTCACCTTCAGAATTTTAAAGAGAATGTTCCAAACAATGTTTCAAAAAGTTTCTCTAAAGCTACAAATGTTTATGTAGACTGAAGCGGCAAATTAAAATTTCTACTAAGGATGGGATTCGAACCTAGGTTTCTTCTTCACTACGCATATGCTGGCTTCGCACAACTGCACGGACTACACTAGCACCCCCCTCCCCCGACCCCCGACCCCCCCCCTTCGCCACCACCGTTTCAGTCCAAATTCTCAGTCACATCTCCGTCCACTTCGCATTCCCCCTTAACTCCAACAGCATTGCACCGGTTCTCCAACAGTGTAGGAATAGTACCTTAGCATCGAACGAAACAGGGGACCCTGCCTGAAATACAAGCATACATGCTTTTTCTAATCAAATGAAACTATATGGTCCTAGAGACCTTTCCCAGTCTCAAACATCTATGACGTACACTACTGGCCATTAAAATTGCTACACCAAGAAGAAATGCGGATGATAAACGGGTATTCATTGGACAAATATATCATACTAGAACTGACATGTGATTACATTTTCACGCAATTTTGGTGCTTAGATCCTAGGAAATCAGTACCCAGAACAACCACCTCTGGCCGTAATAACGGCCTTGATACGCCTGGACATGGAATCAAACAGAGTTTGGATGGAGTGTACAGGTACAGCTGCCCATGCAGCTTCAACACGAAACCACAGTTCATCAAGAGTAGTGACTGGCGTATTGTGACGAGTCAGTTGCACTGCCACCATTGGCCAGACGTTTTCAATTGGTGAGAGATCTGGAGAATGTGCTGGCCAGGGCAGCAGTCGAACGTTTTCTCTAACCAGAAAGGCCCGTACAGGACCTGCAACATGCGGTTGTGCATTATCTTGCTGAAATGTAGGGTTTGGCAGGGATCGAATGAAGGGTAAAGCCAGGGGTCGTAACACATCTGAAATGTAATGTCCACTGTTCAAAGTGCCGTCAATGCGAACAGGAGGTGACCGAGACGTGTAACCAATGGCACCCCATACCATCACGCCGAGTGATACGCCAGTATGGCGATGACGAATACACGCTTCCATGTAGGTTCACCGCGCTGTCGCCAAACACGGATGCGACCATCATGATGCTGTAAACAGAACCTGGATTCATCCGAAAAAATGACGTTTTGCCATTCGTGCAGCCAGGTTCGTCGTTGAGTACACCATCGCAGGCGCTCCTGTCTGTGATGCAGCGTCAAGGGTAACTGCAGCCATGGTCTCCGAGCTGATAGTCCATGCTGCTGCAAACGTCGTCGAACTGTTCGTGCAGATGGTTGTCGTCTTGCAAACGTCCCCATCTGTTGACTCAGGGATCGAGACGTTGCTGCACGATCCGTTACAGCCGTGTGGATAAGATGCCTGTCATCTCGACTGCTAGTGATACGAGGCCGTTGGGATCCAGCACGGCGTTCCGTATTACCCTCCTGAACCCACCTATTCCATATTCTGCTAACAGTCATTGTATCTCGACCAACGCGAGCAGCGATGTCGCGATACGATAAACCGCAATCGCGATAGGCTACAATCCGACCTTAATCAAAGTCGAAAACGTGATGGTACGCATTTCTCCTCCTTACACGAGGCATCACAACAACGTTTCACCAGGCAACGCCGGTCAACTGTTGTTTGTGTATGAGAAATCGGTTGGAAACTTTCCTCATGTCAGCACGTTGTAGGTGTCGCCATCGGCACCAGCCTTGTGTGAATGCTCTGAGAAGCTAATCATTTGCCTATCACAGCATCTTCTTCCTGTCGGTTAAATTTCGTGTCTGTAGCACGTCATCTTCGTGGTGTAGCAATTTTAATGGCCAGCAGTGTATATATGCAGACTGAAGCGATGAATGAAGATTGGACTGAGGCAAGAATGGGAATTGCAGCTGTTAGCAGCCACTGTGATAGGGTGGCGCAGTGGTTAGTACATCTGCCTACTCAGCCAGAGACCTGAGTTCGAATTCTGGCCTTGGTATACATTTTCATTTATCACTTCTGTCTTCGTATATAGGTTGTAGACGTTTGAGACCAGCAAAGGTCTCTGGAACGTTACAGTTTCATTTGATTAAAAAAAAAAATCTACAAATTGCATAAACGCAGGTTTTCTTGTATTCAGCTTATCTTCTAAGGCAAGTCGCATATTGAGTATTGCCCGTCATGTTCCTACATTCCTCGAAACTCAAAATAGTCTTCCCAGACTTCAACTTCTACTAGTTCTTCCATTCTTCTGCAAATAATTATTGCCTATTTTGCAGCCATGGCTTGCTAGGTCCTATAACATTCGCACCGGTCTGCACATGCCTACTCCCAAATATCTGCACGAGATGTCTGACTCCCTTTGTTAGCTGCTAACACCGCTGTCAACACTTTTGCGCTTTGGGCAAAAAAGCGGCCGCGAACCGGCGCACACAGGGTGTCTGTGAAGGAAAAGAACGTCAAAGAAGTCAGCACCTGCCTGCTGTACGATATGTGTGACTCCATTTGTGACCCACTAACGCCGCTGTCAACCCTTTGCGGTACGGGCAAGTCCGCAGTGGTTTCTCTCCACTAAAAGCCGGTTGCCAACAGGCGCACACAAGTGTCTGCTGTGATGACGAACGCCAAATAATGGAATCAGGTCTTCATATGTGGAAAATGATTCAGAGAAGCTGCTGTTGCGTCGAAAATAAACTATTAGGAAGACACGGCTCGCTGGTTATGCACTCGCAGGGACTGCTGTTTCATTCAGAGGAACGCGCGCACTCGCCGCCGCGACGCAGCAGTCGCGCCGACCAGGCGCGCTGAGTCATTTCGCGTGTCGTTTTCAACAATGCAGTAGCGCGGCGGAGTCGTCCGGAGCGGCCGCTGAAAGCCGAAAGGTGTAGCGCGGCCGGCTGTCCGCGCCGAAAAAGTGTTTGGCGGTGCGCTGGCGAAGAAGGCCCGGCCGTAGACGACGCGGGTCAGAAACCGCGGCCGCCGACTGCTGACAAGTGGCTGGCGGCGAGCCGGCGGCCGGAGGAGTGGGGGAACGGAGGGAGAGTGGTCGCCAGAGAAGCGACGTGCCCTTAGCGCCAGGATTTCACCCGGAACAAGTCCCGCCCATTCACCCGCCTCCACGGCTGTCCATAGTGTGAGGCCCTCCCCTAAACAGCCGCCAGTTCCACAAACTGGAAGCTACATCAAGGTTGTTATCGTCACAGTCCAACACATGTTACACTGTGATGAGATTCAGTAATGATAAGAAATTTAAGTTTTCTGTATAGTAATATAATATGAATGTGCGTTATTAAAGAAATAAAAATATTTATAGAGAATTGAAAGCATCGCCAGCAATAGAAAACAAAAAACAACGTGGTGTTATTTTAAGGGCAATAATGACAAATTTTCATTAACTAATTCACTTATTATAATACGTTTATTTGAGGGAAACAGCAGAGCAAACATACAGTGCGAAAACAGTGGTTTTGAATCTGTCATGTCGGTAATAAAGCCACGGATGCAGTCGACTAACTCAGTTGTGTAAAATCAACATTATATAGAAATAAGTGGAAATCGTTTTGTTTACGGTATGTAGGCCCTCATAGTAGCTCACGAAAATTAAAGAATATAAGAATGCCATAAGGTAGAAATGCCTAATGAAAGCAGTAAGATATTTGCTTATATGCCATATTTCGTTAGTATTTGCATGGGTAATGGGTGAATTTTAACTTGTAAAGTCTTCCAATGCCATACCTGCTCATTATAAACGAGGTTACAAAGAATTGTGGCTGTTTCTGTGTGATTAGTGACCTATATGCTGTTGCAAACGTCTCAGGAAAATAATGTGTCGTTATTCATTGTCCTGTCTGTTTTTAACCAAAAGATTTATTAATTTCGTAAATATCATTCAAACCATTTTTTAAAAATAATAATGTGATGTGTATGTTTGTCACAGAGTAGTTATGGAGGAAATAAATGATGCGGTGTTTTACGGCTAAAACTTTTCAGCAAAACTATTCAGTGAATAGCACGCAAAAACAGCTTGTATCGATTTAGCAAGAACAAAGTAATTTCGATGCCCTCTGGAAGTGTAGTGACCATTGGTGCTTGTTTCACATATACTGTCTGAGTTCTGAAACTTAAGTGTCAAGTATACTGTGGTTCCTCTTTCTCCAAGCAAATTATTCTTTGAGGGTAAGTTTATCCTGTTTTAGCTTTGGGTGCTTTTTCTCACATATAAGTATGTTTCCTCATAGGCTGTTCATCTGAATACTGTGTTCCCGTGTTTAAAGAATTCAGCGCTAAATTGTTTTCTCTTATGTTTGCTGTGGAAGTACCTGGCACAGCTGAGGCCAATTGCGCACGTTTTTTGTAACGTGTCTTTTAACTATCTGGCAAAATTTAAGACCTAGTAAGATATTAATTCAACATTCACTCCAAGTGCAGCCGAACGCGGTAAACCACGTGGGTCAACTGAAACGGTGCCCAGGGGCCGAACGGAGGCCGGGAAAAACCGGTGGTGAGTGGGCGGGACTTGTTCCGGGTGAAATCCTGGCGCTAACGATTCCTAGAGAAGCGCCTGGAGGGGGGGGGGGGGGAGGGGGCGTTCCGTGGGATCGGCCGGCCGCGAGCTGGGACACTGCGCTCTGGGGCCACTTCCACAAACGGTGCGGCCTAATTGCTAATTGTAAAGTAATACCTAGTAATTCGGTAGCGAGCTACCTCTGGCGCTCCCCTCGCTCCGTGTATATGTGTGCTTAGCTAACCTCGTGTGCGCGCGCGCGATCGTGTGTGAGTGCGTGCGTGTGCGCGTGTGTGCGTCCGCTGATTGCAGAGGGCACCCCTCACGCGGGGAGGGAGGGAGGGCCAGAGATCCGCGGGCCCGCTCATTACGAGCCTTGATCGACACGAAAACCTACTCAAGCTGGTAAATAAATGTTGTGCTGTCGTCGCGTCGCGACAGCAGTAGCCCGCGGGAGTCCCGGACGGGGGGAATCCGCTGTCAAACTGGCGTGTCGAGCGGTGGTACAGGCTGCCATGCAAGCGCGCTGCGCGGGGGTGGGGGGAGGGGGCGGGCGCGCGGCGGGTGTTTGACGAGTGGAGAGGCAGCCGACGAGCCCGCTGTTGTCGCCCACACTCTTGAACTTCAGAAACCAGCGTTTACACTAAATTATTAGGGTGATGACGCAGCATATTTGTATCCGACACATGACACAGTGTCAGATATTGGCGTCCAAGGAAGAGTGGGAGTAGCCTTCCGAGGGAGTGGTGGGAGGAGGTTAGCGAAGGTGGCTTCTCTCCTCCTCGAATCTGCGACGCAGAATTGTATCTACTATAGAATCTACATATATATATGTGTAAACGCCTACTCTTGCTTGCTGTTCTTCCAGACATGCAAGCTCACGATATAACGATATTAGTCTGCTCCTTATTATCTCATTCTCTAGGGTTCCGGGAAACCAAGTAATGTTGCGGGCATTAAGTGATAAATTCAGTGGACTAAGACATAAGGATATAGGCAGTGTGACGCACGGAAATTTAGGTCGGTCCGGGGAGCGTTAGCAGCAAGCTGTGATGTAGAGTTTCCGTTAAGAGTTTAGAGATTTAATGCTGCGATAAGGTCGAGGTTTCGATTCCCGATTCGTACGCCGCCACGGTAGCTCAATGTGTTCGGTCAGAGGGTTTATCTACCCTCTGTAATAAAAAAACTAAGTGAACGGATCAACGAATAACCTGAACGCATGTCATCGGACGTCCGCCAAGAACAAATTCGATGAACAAGATAGAACAAAATGAAAAAAAAACAGCGGGTAAGGCAACCACTCGCGATAAGCGGGAAATTCGGGTAGCAGATCTGTAACTAATTCAGCTGATGTCCAGGAATTTGCACTCAGGAATTAATTTCAAAGTATTCTGTACAGCTGTGGATCATCAGTCATGCACGTTAACCTTCCTATCATATTGGCCAAATCAGTGGGGCCCATACGAAATAGGACCAACAAGGGTTACTTAACGGATATAAACAAGAGCAGCACGAATGGTTACATGTTTGTTTCAGCCATGGGAGAATGTCTTGAAATTACTGAAAGAACTGAACTGGCAGACGTATGAAGATCGAGATAAGCTATCCCGTGAACACTTAATCAGAAAGCTTCTAAAAACAACTTTAATTGATGAAACTACAACTCCGTAGATATCGCTCGTACAGATACTGCGACAAGATTAGAGTAAGTACGGCACACGCACAGACATTTAATCCTATCAGCACCAACGCATTTTTCATAGCATGTACTACCAGAAGGGGAAGGGAGAGAAGAGGCAGGCTCTACTCTACTTTAAATTAAAATAAAAAGCTGGTTAGTTGTTAACTTTTATTAACAGCATACGTACTGATGTATAAGTAACGGCCAGAACCTGAAAATGTCTTGTAGCACAGTATTGGCAATACCAACACATTTTTTGTAATGTGCACACCAATGTGGAATGATACTTTACGACCATCACAAAAAACAACTAAAAATACAAATTTCGTTAACTGTCATTCACTTTTATTCGCGTCACACGTTTTATAGGTATACAGATGTGTGGGAAGGGTCCTGAACCTGAAAATATGATTGTGACATTTGTTGTGGAAAGTCACACTTGCTACTCAGACTTAAATTGTTCGGTTAAGTTTTGCTGGAACTTTAAAAACAGTTACAGAATCTCGTATAAGGAGTGATAAAAAACAATAAATATTTTTAAAAAATATTAAAATTTAAATACTTAACTATTGACTAGGTTACGCTACATAACTTCGGCCCGTTTAGTTGTCTGGCCGGAGAATGCAAATTACGTCTTCTTGGTTCAAGGGCGGTTTCGCCGCTGTACGTTAGTCAAGGTGGATGCGAGCCTTTGCAGAACAGTACCGCAATAGCCCTCCACAATAACGTGCCTAACTGGGAAGACAAGGGTAGCCTTGATTCGGTCCTAAGTCGCTTATCAGTCGGCTCTTCTCACCATTTAGAGGTTGCTTTAAAGAAGTTTCCCGCATTCATCTAGCTGAATACCGGGCCTGGGTTTCACTTTACACTAAGAATTCATAAATTAGCTTTCAAAACATATTCGTTCTACTTTAATTATTCCAGGCAGCATTAAAAATGTAGAAGAGATACAAATAATGCTTGATATCTATTAATATTATAGCTATGAAGTTGTGTAGTCAAACGTAGTGTTATAGATGCTATCAATGTTGCATAGGAGTGTATTCACGCTTTGAAAGTTAAGAATTGGAATCTTATGCCATTTATTTTTTATGATTACCAAAATGATTTTCTTTCTCGTTCCATAAATTTCTATTTCAAATTTTTAATGTTCATGGTACTCCATAAATAAAATTATCGTTATCAGTTTTTTCTAACTTTATTTACCAACTTGTTAGTTACGTTGAATGTACATTCAGATCATTAAGTCAAGGAAGTTGTTCCTATAAACGTATTAATAACCTGAAACATCTACTTTGCGTTTACTAATGTAACATGCTTATCAGAGTACGCTACCATCTAAGTCTTATAGAATATATACCTTTCAATCTTTTGAGACATAATACAATAAGTATTGTGTACTTCTTGTCAAATTTTGTTCTTTGGGCAAGACACGTCTTCGCCGAATCGTTAATATAACAAAGGGCAATATTAGAGCATTGTCGCCTCTTGGATAAACTAGCGCGACCGCCCTTGAAGTCGAGGTACAAGAATCGGCTTCTTGCAGTAAAAGAATGACATTGGTAATATGTTCAGCTACCTAGCTCACATGGTCTCGCAGTTACATGTACTTGACAACTTACTAATATATTTCAACAGCTTTCAACCAAGACATTACACACTTCACTTTGGCCATCATTGTGGGCATATTTCCTAAATCATGGAAAAAGCTAGTCGGAATGACCAAGAGCAGATGACTACGGAAAATGTAGCGTTTTTCTTGTGAATGAATAAATATGAAATGCCGCTGTATTAGCAGTGTTAAGAGCAGCACTCGTGACACAGACGCCGATCCCATGGAGTAAATATGTCTTTTATTGACAGGCCTTACGCATTCAGTACGAAATGTCCAGGCTATCACCAGATATACCTTTTTTCTGTCATGAGTACTCAACTGGCTTAATCATAGTGAACTGAGACGATAAACATACAATGAACTTTTTGACGTGGTGAATACAGTTACATAATACGGGGTAATTCAAAGAGGTCCAGAGCCCTTTGAAAAGCATGCCACAACTCGATGACACGTGCGCTAAAGGCTACGTTTAATATTTTGATGAACAGCGTAGAGCTAAAGGCTTATTTCAGTAATTTGGGAACTGCCAAATAAAACATGAGACAAAGTTGAAATTGAAAATGCACAAGCAAAAATTGGTCGGATTGTTAGAATTAATTGTTGTTTGCAGTATCAATTGCGCAGCCATTTTCAACAAGTAAAAGTTAGTCAGCATGAGCCGTAGGCCTAAAACAGGTGCTCTCACACCAGAACGGCGTACAGAACTATTTGAGGTCAATAGACAGCAAAATAAAAATTCATCAAGAGAGTTCTGGTGTCAAGTTTCTAACGAAACAGCAGACATTTTTTACGGAAACACAGTGCTAGGGAGGCTGACAAAAAACGTAGTGACATCAAACAGCGGTGTATATGTAAGCTACAGGAAACTCTCCGTCATGTCATATGCACGCTTCTGCCGGCAAGGAAACTGTTGAAAATTTGCTGATATTAAACACTAACACAATTTTAAATCAAATTTCAAGGCCCTCTTCATTGAACTCTCTACGGCCAACGACAAAGTCATCTAAGAACAGTATGGAAAAATGCCCTTTGTGAACTGGAACGATGATACTGTCTTTAACAGTGTTTTGATCTCGACAGACACTGAAAAATTTTGGCTATGTCTTCTTCAATTTCAGAGATTTAAAGGGCTGTCGATTTTTTTTTTTTTTTTTTTGCCTAATAATCCCGGTCAAATATACTATAGCCAAGTGTATCTTTTCCATCCCCTCCTCCATTACGACACAGATGCGAAATTTAATGGGCAGTCAAACGAAAGCGAGACAGAAGGGAAAAAGTTAGTAAACTGTTTATTTCAAAAGTAATAGCCATATCCGTTAATACATTTATCCAACTGTGACTTAAGACGATCAGAGCCTTGGCGGAAAAATGTTTGCGGTTGCCTGCGCAACCATGATCGTACCCAGGCGCAGCAACCGAGTCGTGCTATCAACCGCTCGCGGAGTGCCACTGTGTGAGCATTACGCAGTTGCGATCGGTGAGACATTTGTGTTTCAAGCGGTTGTATTAAACACGGGGAAATGTAAGGAGGTGACACAGTGGTAACAAAGGGCAACTGTTTGGCTGTGACCGTGGCCATACAGTAAGTGAAGTTACTGGATTTGGTGGTCTTTCGTGGTAAACTGTTCATGCATGTCTGCAAGCAGTGGTGTAACACACGTGGTTACGAAACACGTCAGAATTGTGATCGGATAAAGATTCTGACAGACAGCGACTGGAGAAGTGCTTCACGACTTGTGACTCAAAATCGCTTCAAAACCCGACAAGAAGTGCCGCAGGCAGTGCATGAAGGTCCGTCACAACGTGTTAGCGAAAGAACATTGTGACAGGAACTGCGCACAATGAACATTTGGAGTCGGTCAACGCGCAAGAGGCCATTGATCACTCCTATTTTTCAAGACAGCAACAGCAAATTTCATCCGGCTTGAAGAATATGCGACTCGTTTTCTGGACATTCCCCCATTCTGTTACATCTCAACTCGCCCGCAAAATCACCTGACATCAAACCCCTTGGAAAAATCTGTGGAACTTGTTGAAACAGCATCTTAAACCCCAACATCAGTAACCCCGCCAATTTGGTGGAATTGCGGGTGGTTTAACCTGGATGCGACGTACCTGCACAGCCTTATAGACTCACTTCCTAACCGAATCCAGTTGATTATCAGTCCAGCGGCGAAATTACACGATATTAAATGAGGCTTGTAATGATTCACCTAGGAGTGACAAATTTTTTGTCCGATGACTTACCGATGCACGATGGCGTGCTGAAAAGTAATGCCTCCGAATTTCTTAAGTCTAAACTCTTAAAACTTTTTAGATAGGGCAAAGGTTATTAATATTCGGCATCCTGTTTCTTAATGTTTTCATATTTGCATCCTTCTGCCGCCAGAGGGCTCCAAATTGTAGCATACAATATGGCGGTGTGTGACCTAACGACGAAGGTTCGGAGAAATATATTCGACGTCAGGGTGACTATGATGAGAAGTAAATGTGAACCCACCAAGAATGGAGATGAGTTATGTTACAAATGTTTGCTTTATTTAAAAAGCTTTAAGAGTTTTCACATAAAAAATTCGGAGATATTATTTTTAAGCACACCCTCGTATTTTCAACTGGAACTTTTTACTTGAGCTAAGTATAAAAAATTTACCAAAATAATTTTCCATTTTCTGGAGTAGTTGGCCTCAAATCTGACAAACCTGCACAGGACATCAATGTCATAACGACTGCGGTAGCGATAATACGCACTGTTTTTCGTTTCCCTATGATAGCCAGTCAAAACTACTATAGCAATTCAAAATCCCGCAAAATACAAAATCTGTTCCATAATCACAAATCTGTTAACGTTCGTCGCGAGATTATTTATGCATGCAGAAGGAATACATTGTGAACCAATTGTGTTATTTGTTTAACAGCAGTAAGAGAAAAATGTTCATTTTGATGACAGAAGTGGCCGTCCGTCTGTAGTCAGCAATAAAATGGTACAGAAAAGAAACAAAATACTCATGATCGCAGGCGTTCCGTAATATTTCAACTCTTATACAACTTTCCCAAGATTTCTTAGTGTTCTGTATAAGATATTGACTAGACATTTAAGATGCCACACTTTCTGAACATAATGGATTCCTAAGCTGTATTTCAGGAGCCAGAAAGCTCAGCAGATGAATGCTTCCTTGATTTTCCGTTACGGTGAGGAAGGATAGGACTTACTGTACAGAATCGTCACCACCGACGAGACATGAGTTTACTGTGCTAATGTGGAGGCAAAACGACAGTCAGTTGTTCGAATTCCTATCCCGTCGCCTAGTAAAAGAAAATAAGCCCACCAAACTCTGAGATACCGTTTTTATGGAACTTGTCACATACTTTCCAAGACTCCAAACATATTAAAATTAAAAAAAAGTATATATTAAAAATTTTTAAAACAGCATGATTGGTGTCAAGTGCCTGTAGCGTTAAAGAGCGTCTTGTATGTGTACGCAAAGATTAAAATGTACAGGGTGGTGAGAAACAGGCATACCGTTGCAAAGCAGTATGAAATGGAATGAGCATGCAAGGAATGTAGTATGGAAAGCGAATCGTAGACTTCGATTAATTCGAAGAATTTTAGGGAATCGTGGTTCACCTGTAAAGGAGGCCGCTTAGAGAATAATAGTGCGACCATTGTTGGATATTCATCGAGTATTTGGGATCCTATTCATGTGCTACATCAGTTTTTGGTATGACTCTATTTGTCATACAGAACTGAACGTAGTGTGTTTTCTCAAAATTCAGGGGTAGTCCATTTTCAGAGAACCGCTAAATAATTCATTGAAACACATAATTAACAAAACTTTCCGTTATTTTCTGTCTAATGGCATTTATTATGATCATATTATCGTATGCGAATGTACCAATCCTGCTTGTCAAGTGTTAAGTACAAAGTCATTCACATATGAAGGAGATGGAGTGGACCCAAAATTGAACCCTGTGGGACTACCTTTTTGATTTCTCCCCAGCCAGTAAAATTTTCTACTTTTCCAAAATTGTTTGAATTATTTAGCACAACATTTTGCATTCTGATTCTTAAATTAAAAGAACATTATTCTAACAAAGCATTTCATCCAGCAAAAACTGCGTGGTAGTTATTACTCTGTACAGTAAACAAGAAGAAAGAGTAACATCACTGTCCTGAGCTAAATTCAGATTTTCAAAAACTAGAGGATCTTATTCGGACATCAAAACGTATTGTTGCACAATATCCATGTACTTCAGTTTTTTCCATAGTTTTGTTAGGTTGTTGAAGGAAATTGTTCACCCATGACAACTTGTTCATGAATTATTTCGCTTTTCCACTTATGATATGGCAAAATCCTTTCATCGTTTGTTCTGTGGTCTTCTTTGTCTTACTGTTAAGAAAGTCATTAGTTTTACTCTTAACAATTTCCTCTTCATTCGTCAGGAAAACGGCGTAGACATTACTGTTCTTTCGTTTCAGTCCCCGCCGGTAGCTAACAAATCAGTAATTAGTTTGGTACTGAATTACAATAATTTGGCTGTAGATTTTCGATTAGCACTTCATCTGAAAACAAATTTATTAGTGATGAAACACAGACGGAAGAGCTTCAACCTCAAGATGAGTAAGAACCTTCTTCTGGCGCTTATAGTGACGAGGCAAACACGAAGTCGATGAGTAATTAACAAGAGACGGAATCTTTTCAAGAAACAAGAATTTACCTTTGGAATAAGAAATCCTACATTTATTGCTAACGGGCTTAAGAAGTGCTACGAAATGGCCAGTTATGAACAAATTTCTCCCTTAATAACCTCATTCAACGCCATCTCTGTAACTGCCACTGCTCCAGGTTTTCTGTTGAAAGCATGTCGGTATTTGTCACCCAGATCAGTCAAACTTACCTCCAAGTATACATTCATCCGCCAGACAGTTATGTTTCCATTCTTTCCGCACTTCATATCACTTCTGTAATGTCATACTACTGACGCATATGTATTCTGAATCTAGACTGCGATTGTGGTGCTATGATTTGACTTTTGGAACGCTAGGGTATCTTTACGTCAACATTTCGTTACTATTAGATGATAGTTGCTCAATACACCTTTTTTACCACCTTTTCACCCCAGACTGGTCAATATTTACCCGTAGCCCTTTCAGTTGCTTACGTAAACTGAACGAAATTATTTCAGTGCGCCTTATCACATTTTGCATAACTATCATAGATCACGAAAGAATATAATATCATTCTGGATATCAGGAGATGATGACGACAGTGCAGGGAGCGCCGATAAGACCTTTTGGCGTAAGTATGAAGGTTTGCAGTGCAGTATTTGGCTCTACGGCATTTCTTGTCGTCCATGTGATCAGAACGCATCTGCTGTAATGGGAAACCACGCTCGTATTAGGCCAACTTACCTTCGACGTCGCGTATTTTGTGATTATATTCTTATTATGTGCTATATTCCGTGATTATATCCATCCTAACACTATCATCCAAAAAGAGAGGCGAGGAAAGAAGTCTATGTAAGATTCTTCCCAGAACAAGCGACGAGTTTGTGGGGCATCTACTACGGCATCCAGGAACAGCCGACCTCCCGCTGCACGAAACAGTAGAGGGAAGAAATACTGGACAACTTCCCTGCACATCTCCTACTCTGAAGCCTCCAACATGCCTCTATTACGCAAAATTATTGCAACCACCCCTCTCAAACAATCACAAGCTAAAGCATATATGATCTGAAGAATCATAGCATGTGTAACCTTAAGAGTATCGGCATCGTGTTCCAGACGAACGGAGAAACACAGAAATTAGCTATTTCCTGAAAGTTCGTAATAGAGAAATCAGTGAAACCTTGGAACATTGACAAAATGGAATTAGGTAGTTTAACAAAATGTTGGTATGCATCAGCACAACACTCTCCCCCCTACCCTGTCATGCCTTCACCTACCCGTTCCTTACACTCAAACAAGCGTCCCTCCATTCTAATGCACTGAGTTTGGCCTGCAGTTGCATAAGCCTACACTGTAATTCCAGAAGCCTGTTCCTTACCAGGGTTAAATGGCCTTACGTTTTGCATTAGGTTGCACCAATGACTAATTTGGATATTCACACGCTAAAACTGTGCCTGGGAAGGATTATTACACTCCAAGAAGCCAGTATTTTCCTGCGCACCGTGAAACTTGGCAGCACAAAAAGACAGAGCACCACTTACCTCGCCAATATTGTCCACAGGGATTTGGAGCCGACAGTCCAAAGCCACGCACAGCCAAACGTCCAGTTTGGCGATGCTGCCTTCCCCTGGCTGACCACGTATCCGCAACTTGTACTGAAGCTGCTCCTTTTTTAAATCTCCTATGCCCAGTATGCCTGTAAGAGGTCCGAGCAGATGTAATTTCGATGTATTGCTCATGCGCTGCCTGCGATATGCAAGGTCTCTGACCAGAGAGCAGTGTTGACTGCAGTAGGAACTGTGTAGCTGTAGCAGTAAGTTGTTGCTAGTCTGGAGTCTGCTCTGGTCTGGTCTGGTGTATCGTGTTGGCTGGCCCGGTCGTGGTGCAGCGATGCCGGAGCCTGAGTATTATTGTACAAGGTAAAAAGCAGCCTCGCGCATATGTATTAATGTTATCTCAAGTCGCATATAAATGTTTTAAAACTCTCGTAATAATAATCTCTCTCATAAAAAGTAGCTTTTAACAACCATTCATTTCAATTCAAAGAATTTACTAATTTCTCCCATCCATGATCATCCCGATTGTTGCAAAAGAAAAAAAAATCAGTTGCTTCGTTTCATAAATGAGAGATATATCGGCCAGCATTGCACAGAGCTGGGCCGGAAAAATTTATTGTAAGAGCAGATATATCCGGCGACTTCATTGAGGTAAGAATTTTTCCTTTTTTTATTCAGAATGATCTTTCAGGGCCATGACGCAGCATTGCTGTCGTCCAAAATTTACCAGGTTAAATTCACAGTGAATTATTGAAAAGTCCTAAGTGAGCGACAATTTAATTGAGAGGTTAGTTACATTGTTTTGTTACCAGGTTACTGAAGCTATTTTTTTATTCGGACGTTACACTGAATGTGAACGAGGAGAGGAATAGGAATTTTTCTGTTTTGAGGTTACGCTAAATGTGAATGAATTTTGAGCTTAGATTAAATCAGAAAGAATTTTGTGTGGAGGTTAGTGTGAAAAGAATTTTGTAAGGAGGTTACAAATGAGAAAGAATTTTGTGGGGAGGTTACACTAAATTAGAACCATATTCATATTATTTATTTTTAATTTTGTGGGAAGGGTTCACTTGGCGACAACCGGCCAGGATCGTATTTCTTTGTGAATCTCTGAAAAGTAGTCATATATCTGCTCTTATTTACTTAAATGTTGTTTGCACCTGGCGCAGCGCATTTACTAATTTGTCACTCTTTTTTTCACAGATCATCGGCAATTTATTGCTCTTTGTTTAATTGTATTTGTTCCATTTTTTACTTCGTCTTTGTTTCATTTTGTGCTTAATTTTGATTTGTGAAAAATGCCGCGAAAAACTCACATCGCGATGTGCAATGAGTGAAATAGTCGACTCGAATAATTTGACAGATAATACTAGCGACACTCAGTGTAATAGTGATAATCCCCTAATTACAGATAGACAGTGCGTACTGATCACTACTAATGATTTTGATCCTAATGATGAACAAACAAATTTAGTTATGTCCACAGTAAATGTAACAATTGATGACGCGGCACGTTCCGATACAATGAACGCTGCCCAGCTTGAGACACCCGATTTGCAAAATTTACGTAACGAACAGATAATTGTTTCTAACGAAGGTGAACAATGTACTCAAAGTACGTCAATTTTATTTGATTCCGATTTAGCGACCAACAGTGTACATCCGATCGGCAGACCTTTTTGTGAATCAGAGAATGACCAAATGGTTACACAAAACGTGACAATTGCAGGTACGCCATCAAACAGCACAGAGAATAGAGTAGGCAATATTGGTTTGGATCAAGCTATGGCAGTATTGCTACAAATTAATGAATCGTACAAACAACGTAATAAAAATCTCGAACAGTGGATTGAAAAACTAGATAACCATTGCAAACAACTTAATACGCCGGGAAAGCATACATTCACATTAACTTAATGAAAGTTTCAAACAGCGCAATGAAAAATTCGACAACCATTTCAAACAACTTAAAGAAAAACTAGACAACAATTCCAAACAGTTGAATGAAAGTTTCAAACAGTCGAATGAAAAACACGACAACCTTAATGAACAGAACAAACAACTTAATGAACAGATTACAGCCGTCACCGTGCAACGCCATGATACTAAAGAACAATTATGTGAGGAAATTAAGGCTTGTGCTAGTAACAGTAGTGAAGAAATTAGATTTGTTGCACAAGAATTAAGTAATACACATGCAGCTACAACAGAATCACTTAGAGATGAAATTAGCGCAGTCGCTAAACAATGCTCTGAAAACGCAACACAGATACACAACGAGTCTAAATTAATGTCAGCACTCTGGATACGGAAGTCGATAAGAAATTTGAACAACAGATCAGCCAAATTGACGAACATTTAAAGTGACAGAAATGAAAAATGTTTCAGTCACTAACACGTTACAGTATACGCCACGTTCCGAACATTTGTCAGACTCACACAGCCAGTATAACTTAAGTAATTTACAGAGACCACGCGACTTAGAATCCGAAGAGACACAGACAAACAGATTCCCATGCAATCCTGAACCTGCTAAGACATACAGAGACGATAATTTGTATTACAAACACTTTCTATCCGTGAGAAAATTTAAGGTATTTAAAAATGACAGGGCACAGGTACAAGCTTTGGACTGGATATGACAAATTGCTTTTGTATTTTCATCGGCTTGGCCTGTAATGCAGAAAATAGAATTGGACTGGATACAACAATTTGCTTTTGAATTTTCACCGGCATTGCCTGTAATGCAGAAATTAAAATTTATTTGCGGCGCGTAATTGACCTCAGGGGATTCATTACACTTCGATGAATATGTGCCGTAGCGTGCACAGGGCCCCGAGCCGTAGTAGTGCTATTTCATCTTTAGTTTTCTGCGCTGCTGCCTTCTCTTTTACTATCCTTTATATCTATCAAAACAACTCTTCAACTATCGATCTATCTAGGATTAGAATCGTGTAAAGAAAACCCTGTATGACAAGTTTTATCGAAAGTGACAATTTTCATTAGACACTCAAGAACTGCTAGCGCAATTTTAATAACAGACAAAATCGTAATCATCAGTATGTACAAAATTTTCAGCTATCGCAGACGCATTTTGGCAACAGTAGAGGTTTTTCTCCGCAACAGCATCAAAGCCAGCCGGTTAGCACACCTAACCAACAATGTAATGTGCAAGGTCAACCAAGCTTTAATGTTTCGCCGCCTACACGACTAGCGTCGGCTCCGCCAAATAGTAAGGCACAGCAACAAGGAAATCAGTACGTGCAGAAAACACACCATTTTAACTCATATCGCAAGGCACCGTATAGAAATGACTATCATGACAGACGTAAAAGTAATGAGCACAATTTTCAGCGTACATTTAATAACAGTCGGTCTTACCAGCAACAGAATCATCCGCAACAACAGATTATCATGAATGAACCAGACAGTAGATATCATCCCGAACGTAATACGTCAGGACGAAATAACAGAACAGTACAAATAGTCGAAATGCCACAGCATCCTCCCGCAAATAACAGCACGTCAGAAAGAATTTCACTAGATACAGTACAGGTTGCATCTTGCAGCAACGCAAGCAATACTTTCGACACAGAGAATCTTGTTCACGAAAATATTACTTTTGACGACATCCGAGACACACTTTTGCTGGAAAGACCAGTTATTCAAAAAACCATTTTACACCCTGTCATTGAATTAAAGATTGGATCATCCAAATTTTCAGCAGTAATCGATTCTGGATCACCTATGTCAGCTATAAATGAGGAAACTTTCAACGAATGTAACAAAGAGAATACCTATCCTACGTTACCATTAGGTAAAACTAAAGTAAAAGGAGCAGTATCTGGTAAAGGAGTAGACATAAAATTACAGACACACTTATCGTGTTGTATTGCAGGTCATAGGTTTCACTCAAATTTTTGGATTGTTCCCTTATTGACAACAGACGTTATTTTAGGTACGAATTTTCTGGTACAACACGACGCAATTATTGACTTTCAAAATTCCTATTTAATGTTAAAGGATGAAAATGTACAACTGGCATTAGAATTTCAGCACTCTTTATCTGCAGAAGAATAAACAATTAATCGTATAGAGGTCATTTCTATATCGCGTTACACAGACTGTCATTTGACATTGTTCACAGATACGCACGTACACAACTATAATTCTCCAGACGAAGGCGACTATGACGTTATACAGATGATTCCTGATAAAATTAAACAGAGCAGTGCAAATACAGACGTCGAACGTTCAGAGATACCCTAAATTCTTTAACATCAAGCTCCAGTTTTTGACAACGTCCCTGGTACTATGTCCAATTTTATGTATGAATTTCAAGTTAAACAGCATGATACATTTAAAGCCAAACATTATCCCATTCCGTATATTCACAGAGAACAAGTTAAGAAACAATTGCAAGCTATGCTTGACCAAGGAATTATTGAACCGGCAGTTAGTCCGTACATAAACCCGCTCCATATTGTTAAGAAAAAGGATGGTTCACTTCACCTCGTACTTGATTCGCGCCACATCAAAGACATTATTATTAATGAAACAGATCGCCCTCAAACGAAGAACTTCTACAGAAGTTTAATGGTACTGCTATTTATTCCACATTAGATTTGAAATCGGGATTTTGGCAAAGTCAGCTCCATCCGAACTGCAGAAAGTACACGGCTTTTCTCTATTTTGGTGACTGTTATCAATTTTGTAAATTACCGTTCGGTTTAACTATTTCTTCAGCAGCATTTATTCGCGGTTTGAATACTATACTTCCGACAGAATTAAAAGACAGAATTACAACGTATGTAGACGACATTCTTATTGCAGAAGCTAACTGGTCTGAACACAATCTGATTCTTGAACAACTGTTGCAAACTTTTCGTGCACAGGGACTCACAGTTAATCTCAGCAAATCACACTTTGGTAAAACTTCTATAAAATTTCTTGGACATGTAATTTTAGCAGAAGGCATTGCGCCTGACCCGGAAAAACTTCAAGCTTTACGTGACATTACTGTTCCTACGACGGAGAAACAACTACGCGGCTTTTTGGGTTTAATTAACTTTTTTCGTAAATTTATTCATTACTCTGCTTTAGACACCCCTAGATTGTGTCAATTGACGGGTAAAAACACTATTTGATCCTGGGATAGCCAAGCACATTCTGAATTTGTCAATCTGAAACAAGCTTTGTTGCATGCACCGCTTTTATCACATTCAGATCTTACTAGAAATTTTTCAATTGCCACCGACAGTTCTAACACCGCTTTAGGCGTACACATTTTTCAGGAAATTGAAGAAGATGGTTCTACAGTAATTAAAAACATCGCCTTTGCGAGTCGCATTCTGTCACCTGCTGAACGCAATTATTCTGTTGCAGAACTTGAAACATTATGTATTGTATGGGCATTTACGAGATTTCGGCATTTTCTTTATGGAAGACATACTACCGTTTACACAGATCATAGAGCTATCCAGTTTTTACTTTCCGCAAAATTGACACACGACAGGTTAAGCAGATGGAAACTTTATTTACAGGAATTTAATTTTACAATTGTTCACATTCCCGGTACACAAAATATTGTAGCAGACGCCCTATCCCGTTCTCTCAGCAACAATCAGCAAGACATCGCAACCAACTTCTGCCAAGCAAATTTTAGTGTCATGTATATTCAACAAGTTGCATTCGAAAATTTTATTTCGGCGTCATTACGAAACATAGCACAAGAGCAGAGCAAAGACAACGTGTGCAAAGAAATTAAACACCTTTGGCAAGATAGGAATAATGTTACCATCAGAAACCATTACACTGTACGCAATAACATTCTGTTTCGCCGCTCTCACCCTGACAGCAGCAACTGGTTACTATGCATTCCTGACGAACTTGTTAACAAATTAATTTGGTATACTCATTTAAGTTACGCACATTACGGAGCCAGAATGTTTTCTTATACTGAAACAGAACTGTTATTTTGCCAACATGGAGAAACGTATTCGACGAGTTTTAGCGTCATGTAAAATCTGCCAGAAAGCTAAGTCAGACACGACTTCACATATTCCTCCGTTACATCCCATTGTACCTGTTAAATTGAGACACGTGGCCGCTGTAGACATTTTTGGTCCGATTCCCAGATCTAATAGAGGTTTTTGCTACATCTTTGTCGTTGTTGAACTCACATCATAATTTGTTACCTTCACTCCGTTACGCAGAGTTACTGCTAAATCTGTTTCGAAAGCATTTGTAAAACATTTTCTATTTCATGTAGGGCATGTATTGAAAGTAATTTCCGACAATGGACCACAGGATTGATCTGCTATATGGACACGTATGTTACGAACAAGAAACATTTCTCCGATCTATATATCCAAGTATCACGTTTCTTCGAACCCTTGTGAACGACTAATGAAAGAAATTGGTAAACTATGTAGAATATACTGCTATAAAAAACATATTGATTGGGATACACACATACTATCACTCCAGGATGTAATTAACTTCATACCAAATGAATCTACTACGTTATCTCCAACTGTTATACTGAAAAATGTTGAACCACCTAACAAAATTAAAGAATTAGTATCCTTTCCTACATCTCGTCGACTACGACACCATGAAATAATTGACATTGCGCTGAACAACATCAAATGTGCCGCAGAGCGCCGGAGAAGACAGCAAAAACAGGTTTGTACACGCCGTGACTTTCACATTGGACAGAAGATATTAATACGCACACATTATTTATCCAACAGGGGAAAGAGTAGATGCAGTAAATTTGAGCTTCTATACACAGGTCCATACAGAATTCGCAGCATTCCTCACCCCAATGTAGTACACGTCGAAAGTCTGAGAACCAGAAAAAGTAAAGGCAATCACCATGTCTCCAATATTAAACCCTTTATTGAATGAACATACTTTATGATTTATCACACTGTAATGCCATTTCCTGATTTTTATATGACCACTTATGCAATTATATTTATATGAACACTTACTGATGATTATCATATTTTTCTTGGCAAGTGCCCGGCAAGGTAAGGTTAGCAGGTCGCTTTTCTTGTCGTTACACATCAGACCGTGCACATTTTCCATTTTTCGTGTATGTATGATTGTTTTCCTGTTTTGTTTGTATGCATTACGAAATCCTTAAGATATAACAAACACCTGTTGACTTTGACATTTTTCTTTATGATATCTCAATATGTTGACTATTCTACACTTTTGGCTACTGCATTATGAGACTGTGTACATTTTTGCACCTGAACACTGTCTATGTTTTGGACATAATATGTTTTCTGTCCTGGTATGCTGTATGCTTAATTATATCACTAGAAACCAGTTTTTATTTAATGGATATATGATTTAAATGCAAGATATTATTCCTTTTTCATCATTTTCAGAAAGCAATAACGTGTAAAAGAAATAACTTAAACAAATCACAGTGGATTACTATGGAATGGGAATTTGACCTTCGGAATGAACGAAAGAAAATGGAATACCTTGTGATGAAGAGTAAATGGATCAGAATTAACAAGCATTAACAAGAATATACTATACTCATCGTATGATAGCAGTCTTAACTAATTTTTTCTTTCAGAATACGAGGCGATTGATGCAGGCTGTCAGACAGAACTACACATCTCAGGTTTAGTGATGAAATATGCCTGAAATAAGAAACTCTATACTATGTATAGTTGTATGAAGTAAATGGTAATATGAATAATGAATAATGAAGTGTCTTTTTGCAGATGATAATGAATGATGATGAATAGTTATATGAAGAATATGCTAATATGAATAATGAGGTTTTTCTTTGCAGCTGATGATAGTGATGAAGTTATGGTAATATTAATAAAGAAGTTTTTCTTTGCAGATGAGGTTAATGATGAAGTTTTTATATTTACTGTTAGTAGTTATTTAAGTATTTGTTGCAGTTCGTTTTGACAGTATGTCTTATATCGCATGGTATAATGACTGAATGTTTTGGAAAGGACAGCTAGAGTACATACATATTGAGTACACGTTTCATTACCTGCTAATTCAAAGTTCACTACTTTTCAGCATAATATGAGCTTCTTCTTTCAGCTTAATAATCCATTTTGTATTTTTTCCAGGAGAAGCTATTCATGAAATTAATGTGCTATAAGCAGTTAGTTATTAAATCTGTTCTAGTACTTGCATTTTTTTACCCATTTGTGTGTGTCATTCATGAATGTGATCACATATACTCTACTTGTTTCATAACCTTGCTACAGCTGACTCATGATGAATGACGTTACTAATCATTATTTGCAGCAATAAGTCAAAAGCAAATATTTTCATCCCCCAGCAATTAATTATCGATCCCAACGCAATGCATTGCTGGCACAAAAAAAATGTATTACCAGTCCCAAATAATGCTACTAGTTTAAGAAGTATTTATAGTACTAAATATAATGCAAACTTCTCAGATGTATTATATCTATGTATTATTGGACCACAGACCTTGAGTAATAGTTACAGTATGTTACATTTTAAATATGTCCTATGTCACTTGAATGATGAGTTCTGAGTAATACTGAATGATGTTTTGTAATAATGCATAAATACTATGCCAATATTTTCTGTAAATAATATTTTTGTTATACTCTATAAATGCTATGCCAATAATTAACTCTCATTTTTAATGATGACTTCTGAATAATACTGAATAATGTTTTATAAAACTATATGAATACTTTGTAACTGGCCAATGAATGCCACTGTTTCTTATATTTTAAATTTGTCTTATGTCACTTACATACTATTATATACGAATACCAGTAGCTTGATGCGACACTCATTAGCTCCTGTTTTGAATGATGACTTCTGAATAATGCATAAACATGGTTTGTAACTGGCCAATGAGTGCCAATGATTACTATAACTAAATGAATTATGTAAATGCTATGCCATTAATTAACTCTTGTTTTGAATGATCACTTCTGAACAATGCATAAAAATGGTTTGTAACTGGCCAATGAGTGCCAATATTTAGTGTAATCAGATGACTTATGAATAATGTTCTGTAATACTCCATACATAGTACAGAAATGTTTAGTAACTAGGCAATGAGTAGCAACAATTACTCAAATCGGTTGATAGACTAGTGTAATTCTCTATGATGACTAACATAAGACTTGATGTCCTTCACCTTCTGACCTAATTACCAGAAATTACTGCAATGTCCGTTTGTCCTGTCTATCCTCATGATCATGGAGCACTATATTTGGTTTTTGCACTAATTCTACGTTGGTGTACCTTACAAGAGTGTGGTGTTGACACATCATGCTGTCCACCACCTTGAACGATGGAGATGTTATTATGGTCCTACTGTTTGGTGTACCTAATGTACTACCAAAATGATAACATTGAATATTAATACGACATTTCAGTGTCTTGGCTACACTGATTAATACTTCAGGGAAGAGAACTTCAGATTGTCTCACTTGGTGTTGTGCTTCTGTAGAAAGATATGGACTTTCAGTGCAGCTACGTGCAACCTACTGTGCTACAACCATGATGCAATCCTTCCCATTCCTATCCTAGTTCTTGTAAAATGGTATATATACATATATATATATATATATATACAGTGTGTGTGCACTTTATGTCATTTATTAATATGTTTTGTACTCATTGCATATCCTAGTTCTTGTAGAATGGTAGAGATATATACAGTGCGTGGGCACTTTATGTCATTTATCAATATGTTTTGTACTCATTACATATACATTTTGTCATTGCTTGATATGTTCTGTACTCAGTGCATGTGCACTCTATTTCATTTCATGTTCTGCACTTATGTATATATGTATATACTCTGTGGCTGTAAACTTAGTTAATTAAGTAGATTTTAGAAAAATTTGTTGCTCATGGCAAGTCCAATTGACTCACCATCGCTGCCAAATTTTTGCCCCCCCCCCCCCCCCCCAGTGGAGGGTTATGTAAGAGGTCCGAGCAGATGTAATTTCGATGTATTGCTCATGCGCTGCCTGCGATATGCAAGGTCTCTGACCAGAGAGCAGTGTTGACTGCAGTAGGAACTGTGTAGCTGTAGCAGTAAGTTGTTGCTAGTCTGGAGTCTGCTCTGGTCTGGTCTGGTGTATCGTGTTGGCTGGCCCGGTCGTGGTGCAGCGATGCCGGAGCCTGAGTATTATTGTACAAGGGAAAAAGCAGCCTCGCGCATATGTATTAATGTTATCTCAAGTCGCATGTAAATGTTTTAACACTCTCGTAATAATAATCTCTCTCATAAAAAGTAACTTTTAACAACCATTCATTTCAATTCAAAGAATTTACTAATTTCTCCCATCCATGATCATCCCGATTGTTGCAAAAGAAAAAAAAAGTCAGTTGCTTCGTTTCATAAATGAGAGATATATCGGCCAGCATTGCACAGAGCTGGGCCGGAAAAATTTATTGTAAGAGCAGATATATCCGGCGACTTCATTGAGGTAAGAATTTTTCCTTCTTTTATTCAGAATGATCTTTCACGACCATGACGCAGCATTGCTGTCGTCCAAAATTTACCAGGTTAAATTCACAGTGAATTATTGAAAAGTCATAAGTGAGCGACAGTTTAATTGAGAGGTTAGTTACATTGTTTTATTACCAGGTTACTGAAGTTATTTTTTTAATCGGACGTTACACTGAATGTGAACGACATAATTATAATTTTTACTGTTGAGAGGTTTAGGAATTTTTCTGTTTTGAGGTTACGCTAAATGTGAATGAATTTTGAGCTTAGATTAAATCAGAAAGAATTTTGTGTGGAGTTTAGTGTGAAAAGAATCTTGTAGGGAGGCTACAAATGAGAAAGAATTTTGTGGGGAGGTTACACTAAATTAGAATCATATTCATATTATCTATTTTTAATTTTGTGGGGAGGTTACATGCCTCATGATACGTCTCGTGGTTCCACAGCCTACAACAGTGCACCTAAAACATACGCACAAAGAAATTCTGTGTAGGGCAAACAAAATCTTAACCAAGGCAAACTTAATTTGTAAATGATAATTAATGATTTAGTCAGCACCCAGACAACCATGATTTGCTATCGTTGAAATGCGGTGAGCTGGGAGCTGGTAGTCGAACTGCTAGACGATCAAATAAACATCACTCACATTAAGATGAACATTTTTATTTACTTAGACCAGGACTACATTGATTTAATAAATCCCCCAAAGAAAATATATAACTGCTAAGAATGTACAGTGGAACAATGGTTCTCAAAGAACTAACCATCACCTTTACCATAAGCTGATAATGCACCCAACAAGTAGTCGGCGCCGGCCACCAGCACTGAAGGTGCGGCCCCAACAGGACTTCTGTCCGTGTTCTCGCACCCACTGGCTGAACGACAGACCCCAGAAAGGCGCTATGTGGATTACATATAACAACTTTACGTGTGAACCAGTGCAATTTCTTTGGTGGTTCTTAAGCCCCAATGATTCATAAATACAAACAGCTGGAAACACCGGCAACATAAAAAAACTACAATGCGATTAATTATTCCAAAAATGAAAGAATTGAGCTTAAATCAGGTTAATGAAAAGAATATATAGTAATCTACAGTTCAAACAGGGCATTTAGTTTCTTGTAAGGACCTGAGAACTTTGTGAAAGTCTTAGCTGGCAAAGACCCTCGGAACCCAGAATTTTAAGACCAACCACAATCTTAAAGTATTGAATTGGACCCGACAACCTTAGTCACAGGAATTTAAATATAAAGTTGACTGAATTAAAAGGCTTTTGTAAATAATTTATAAAATTCGACTAATCAGTTTTGCACTGTCACACAGGGACAGCAAAAAAATCTTCAATGATCCTTGCCTAAACTTGCTGAAACAAGGAGTCAAACCAGTTCCCATAGCCACAGCTATGCATCCCAGAATGCACTAATATCGTGGGAAAATGCTCAGAAACATGCTTTCCAAATTCATTTCCCCACTGTTTCGGGCAGGGATAAGCAAGGTAGGACCCGCATGCTTCCACAGCCAGCACATCAGTGCAACCAAAGACTGCTTGTGACCAATCGTGCCACTTATCCCACTGTACATTAGAGCCAAGAAGCCTCCCTTCAACACGCCCACTTCCTCTTAAAGTTTTCCAACGCCACAGCACGCCGCTCTCGGCTATGGTTGACTTCTAGACCGCGGCACTGCAAAGCTGAAAACAGAATGATTCCAACTGCACTGCAAGCGCCTTTAAGCTTCCACAGAAGACGCTCACAACCCGTTGCTGGGCAACTAGCATTTATAACTTCTAGAGAAAGAATACTGATATCAGCTGGCATTGCGCACTTACTGAGCCAATGATAGCTCTGATAATGGTAATAATGACCGTGCGTAGGAAAATCACCGTTCTTCTGAAATTGTGATGGATATTTTTTATAATATATTTGATTGGGGAATATGAACAGAGTGTATAAAAGTTTCAAATGTGCAACAGTGATAGATCACTTTATGAGGAACAACTTTTGTTAGAGACAAAATATTCGCTGACGTTTCCCGGCGCCGCAATGGGACGACGAGATTCCATCTACGTAGCAGTGTCTATTAACCACGTGTGGTGCTTACTACCTGCCACAGCAAACTGGTAGAGTGATTTTTAACGAGGAAACCTTAAGAACGAGTGTTTCTAAGAAGAGAAATATTATTTAGAAGCGAATTATGATCTTTAATTTTGGTGTGCCTGCCCCCTTCATACGGAGAAGATGTATGGATTGTAGGCAGCGAGCAACGCATACGCACGCAGCAGAATGCGTATGCCCTGTTGCTCACAGGGTCATGATCAATACGTAAAGATACCTATCAACGCCAGGAATCATTAGTGAACATTTTTCCTGTAGCAGAAGTAATGCCAAATGATGTGATCTATCACCCCCAGACGCTTGACAGAAAGACTTCGAAACATCCTGTATGTGAGTTGTGATATCGCAGTTAAAATGGCTAACTCTTTCAAGAGGTACATACTAAATAATTGCAGGTGAATACCGCATTTTATTCTTACTGTTTGCTGTCGTGGAATCAGTACTTCCTACCTAAGTGATGAGTCGCCCCAGGAGAATATTCCGTAAGACATTACTGTGTGGAAATACGCAAAGTATATTAGGGCGTTGATTCGTTTGTTTCAATGAAATGCAATTACACAAAGAGAAAAAATAACTGAACTTAATTTGCACTATTTTCTTTTCATAATTTTTTAGTTTTATTGTAGTCCATTTTCATACCTAGTTCCCAACATGTACCGTTAAATTCCTTCATTCGTGCCGGCCGGAGTGGCCGTGCGGTACTAGGCGCTACAGTCTGGAACCGCGCGCTATCGCTATGGTCGCAGGTTCGAATCCTGCCTCGGGCGTGGACGTGTGTGATGTCCTTAGGTTAGTTAGGTTTAATTAGTTCTAAGTTCTGGGCGACTGATGACCTCAGAAGTTGGGTCGCATGGTGCTCAGAGCCATTTGAACTTCCATTAGTTGTTGAGCTTCATCTCCACCAGAGACAATCAGTAGAATGTCATTAGTTAAACATAGTTGCTTACAAATATTCCACAAACAGAGGTACCTTCTTCATTTTCCCAATTTAACCTCCGAAAACTTTCTCCAGGACCACTGAGAATAATTGTGGTGGCGCGGAGCCAGCTTGCCTGGTTCCTCTTTCAGTCCTGAAATTCGACTTCTCAAGATGAAGTCTACTGGAAGGTAATATAATGAAGAAAATATTTCTATGATGTGCTACAACAGGTTGAATGAATTCCTCATTCCTCAGGAAGTGTTAGTTTTGTTGAAATAGATTCAAAAGAATTCTCAGAATCTTTCGATTCCGAAAACGATGAAGTCACACTAAGTACTCATATGTGTAATTTCGTCCACAAAAGGTCTAGAGTGCTACGTTCACTCCTGAAGTCAGTTTTCCTATTTTCTTACCTAAAAATGCAGTGAAATTTGTTGTGTTCATGATGATTTTAAATATCTTCTACATTATGGATATGAGACGAGAGTTCTGTTTGTTCGTGTACCTTGTCCCTTTCTTCATACGAATTACAATTATTAGAGCAGTGCTTCAGTTTCGAGGAACTGTCTTCCTCCATAGACATTTTCATTTTCTTTTATTAGAAGGCAGTTAAGGACAATTTTTAAGCCATCAAATTGTCAAATTTTTTCCCCTCTTCTGTTCTCCCTTTCCTTCCGTGGCTTTATTAGCAGTGTTTTGTTTTGCAAAACTTTCCACCTCTTCATTTTAATTCTATACGTAGTAGTGGACCCGTGGTCTAGGGGTAGCGTCTTTGATTCATAATCAAAACGTCTTCGGTCCCGGGTTCGATTTTGAGAAATAATCAGCATTGGCGGCCGAAGACTTCCGGCATAAGAAGTCAGCCTCATTCTGCCAACGGCCTCGTCAAAGAGGGCGGAGGAGCGGATAGAGGTTCAGGGCACTCTCTTGCCCTAGGGGTGGGAAATTGCCCCTAAAGGCGGAAGAATCAGCAATGATCAACGACATGAGGATGCAGAAGACAATGGAAACCACTGCATTAAAGACACGTAACGTGTATCCACAGGACATGTGGCCTGTAATTGAAGAAGTGTCATGATGATCTCTCCATTGGCAAAAGATTCCGGAATAGTCCCCCATTCGGATCTCCGGGAGGGGACTACCAAGGGGAGGGAGGTTACCATGAGAAAAAGATTGAATAATCAACGAAAGGATAACGTTCTACGAGTCGGGGCGTGGAATGTCAGAAGCTTGAACGTGGTAGGGAAACTAGAAAATCTGAAAAGGGAAATGCAAAGGCTCAATCTATATATAGTAGGGGTCAGTGAAGTGAAGTGGAAGGAAGACAAGGATTTCTGGTCAGATGAGTATCGGGTAATATCAACAGCAGCAGAAAATGGTATAACAGGTGTAGGATTCGCTATGAATAGGAAGGTAGGGCAGAGGGTGTGTTACTGTGAACAGTTCAGTGACCGGGCTGTTCTAATCAGAATCGACAGCAGACCAACACCGACAACGATAGTTCAGGTATACATGCCGACGTCGCAAGCTGAAGATGAACAGATAGAGAAAGTGTATGAGGATATTGAAAGGGTAATGCAGTATGTAAAGGTCATGGGCGACTGGAATGCAGTTGTAGGGGAAGGGGTAGAAGAAAAGGTTACAGGAGAATATGGGCTTGGGACAAGGAATGAAAGAGGAGAAAGCCGGCCGCTGTGGCAGTGCGGTTCTAAGCGCTTCAGTTTGGAACCGCGTGACCGCTACGGTCTCAGGTTCGAATCCTGTCTCGGGCATGGATGTGTGTGATGTCCTTAGGTTAGTTAGGTTTAAGTAGTTCTAAGTTCTAGGGGACTGATGACCTCAGTAGTTAAGTCCCATAGTCCTCAGAGCCATTTTTGAAAGAGGAGAAAGACTAAATGAGTTCTGTAACAAGTTTCAGCTAGTAATAGCGAATACCCTGTTCAAGAATCACAAGAGGAGGAGGTATACTTGGAAAAGGCCGGGAGATACGGGAAGATTTCAATTAGATTACATCATGGTCAGACAGAGATTCCGAAATCAGATACTGGACTGTAAGGCGTACCCAGGAGCAGATATAGACTCAGATCACAATATAGTAGTGATGAAGAGTAGGCTGAAGTTCAAGACATTAGTCAGGAAGAATCAATACGCAAAGAAGTGGGATACGGAAGTACTAAGGAATGACGAGATACGTTTGAAGTTATCTAACGCTATGGATACAGCAATAAGGAATAGCGCTGTAGGCAGTACAGTTGAAGAGGAATGGACATCTCTAAAAAGGGCCATCACAGAAGTTGGGAAGGAAAACATAGGTACAAAGAAGGTAGCTGCGAAGAAACCATGGGTAACAGAAGAAATACTTCAGTTGATTGATGAAAGGAGGAAGTACAAACATGTTCGGGGAAAATCAGGAATACAGAAATACAAGTCGCTGAGGAATGAAATAAATAGAAAGTGCAGGGAAGCTAAGACGAAATGGCTGCAGGAAAAATGTGAAGACATCGAAAAAGATATGATTGTCTGAAGGACAGACTCAGCATACAGGAAAGTCAAAACAACCTTTGGTGACATTAAAAGTAACGGTGGTAACATTAAGAGTGCAACGGGAGTTCCACTGTTAAATGCAGAGGAGAGAGCAGATAGGTGGAAAGAATACATTGAAAGCCTCTATGAGGGTGAAGATTTGTCTGATGTGGCAGAAGAAGAAACAGGAGTCGATTTAGAAGAGATAGGGGATCCAGTATTAGAATCGGAATTTAAAAGAGCTTTGGAGGACTTACGGTCAAATAAGGCAGAAGGGATAGATAACATTCCATCAGAATTTCTAAAATCGTTGGGGGAAGTGGCAACAAAACGACTATTCACGTTGGTGTGTAGAATATATGAGTCTGGCGACATACCATCTGACTTTCGGAAAAGCATCATCCATACAATTCCGAAGACGGCAAGAGCTGACAAGTGCGAGAATTATCGCACAATCAGCTTAACAGCTCATGCATCGGAGCTGCTTACAAGAATAATATACAGAAGAATGGAAAATAAAAGTGAGAATGCGCTAGGTGACGATCAGTTTGGCTTTATGAAAAGTAAAGGGACGAGAGAGGCAATTCTGACGTTACGGCTAAAAATGGAAGCAAGGCTAAAGAAAAATCAAGACACTTTCATAGGATTTGTCGACCTGGAAAAAGCGTTCGACAATATAAAATGGTGCAAGCTGTTCGAGATTCTGAAAAAAGTAGGGGTAGGCTATAGGGAGAGAAGGGTCATATACAATATGTACAACAACCATGAGGGAATAATAAGAGTGGACGATCAAGAACGAAGTGCTCGTATTAAGAAGGGTGTAAGACAAGGCTGTAGCCTTTCGCCCCTGCTCTTCAATCTGTACATCGAGGAAGCAATGATGGAAATAAAAGAAAGGTTCAGGAGTGGAATTAAAATACAAGGTGAAAGGATATCAATGACACGATTCGCTGATGACATTGCTATCCTGAGTGAAAGTGAAGAAGAATTAAATGATCTGCTGAACGGAATGAACAGTCTAATGAGTGCACAGTATGGTTTGAGAGTAAATCGGAGAAAGACGAAGGTAATGAGAAGTAGTAGAAATGAGAACAGCGAGAAACTTAACATCAGGATTGATGGTCACGAAGTCAATGAAGTTAAGGAATTCTGCTACCTAGGCAGTAAAATAACCAATGATGGACGGAGCAAGGAGGACATCAAAAGCAGACTCGCTATGGCAAAAAAGGCATTTCTGGCCAAGAGAAGTCTACTAATATCAAATACTGACCTTAATTTGAGGAAGAAATTTCTGAGAATGTACGTCTGGAGTACAGCATTGTATGGTAGTGAAACATGGGCTGTGGGAAAACCGGAACAGAAGAGAATCGAAGCATTTGAGATGTGGTGCTATGGACGAATGTTGAAAATTAGGTGGACAGATAAGGTAAGGAAAGAGGAGGTTCTATGCAGAATCGGAGAGGAAAGGAATATGTGGAAAACACTAATAAGGAGAAGGGACAGGATGATAGGACATCTGCTAAGACGTGAGGGAATGACTCCCATGGTACTAGAGGGAGCTGTAGAGGGCAAGAACTGTAGAGGAAGACAGAGATTGGAATACGTCAAGCAAATAATTGAGGACGTAGGTTGCAAGTGCTACTCTGAGATGAAGAGGTTGGCACAGGAAAGGAATTCGTGGCGGGCCGCATCAAACAAGTCAGTAGACTGATGACCAAAAAAAAAACTTTGTCCTCTTGCCCCTCCCCCCAATGAACCATGGACCTTGCCGTTGGTGGGGAGGCTTGCAAGCCTCAGTGATACAGATAGCCGTACCGTAGGTGCAACCACATTGGAGGGGTATCTGTTGAGAGGCCAGACAAACGTGTGGTTCCTGAGGAGGGACAGCAGCCTTTTTAGGAGTTGCAGGGCAACATTCTGGATGATTTACTGATCTGGCCTTGTAACACTAACCAAAACGGCCTTGCTGCGCTGTTACTGCGTACGGCTGAAAGCAAGGGGAAACTACAGCCGTAATTTTTCCCGAGGGCATGCAGCTTTACTGTATGATTAAATGATGATGGCATCCTCTTGGGTAAAATATTCCGGAGGTAAAATAGTCCCCAATTCGGATCTCCGGGCGCGGACTACTCAGGAGGACATCGTTATCAGGAGAAACAAAATTGGCATTAAAGGGATCGGAGCGTGGAATGCCAGATCTCTTAATTGGGCAGATAGGTTAGAAAATTTAAAAAGGGAAATGGATCGGTCAAAGTTAGATATAGTGGGAATTAGTCAATTTTGGTGGCAGGAGGAACAGGGTCTCGGGCCATGTGAATACAGGGCTATAAATAAAATCAAATAGGGGTAATGCAGATGTAATAATGGATAACAAAATAGGAACCTGAGTAACCTACTATGAGCAGCATAGTGAACGCCTTATTGTAGCCAAAACAGACACAAAGCCAACACCCACGACAGTAGTATATGTTTACGTGCCAACTAGCTCTGCAGATGAAGAGATTGAAGAAATGTACGGGGAGATAAAAGAAATTATTCACATAGTTAAGGGAGACTAAAACTTAATTGAAATGGGGAACTGGAAATTGATATTAAAAAAAAAGGAAGAGAAGGAAAAGTAGAGGGTGAATATGGACTGGGAGAAAGGAATGAAATAGAAAGTCGCCTGGTAGAATTTTGCACAAAGCATAATTTAATCATAGCTAACACTTGGTTTAAGAATCATGAGAGACGGTTGTATATGTGGAAGAGGCCTAGAAACATTGGAAGGATTCAGACTGACTGTATAATGGTAAGATAGAGATTAATGATAAGACTTTTCCAGGGGCAGATGTGGACTCTAACCACATTGCATGAATTACGAACTGTAGATTAAAGGTGAAGAAACTGCAAAAAGGTAGGAAATTAAGGAGATGGGACCTGGAGAAGCTGCAAAAACGAAACGTTGTTGAAACTTTCAGAGGGAGCATTAGGCAACAGATGACCAGATCGGGGGAAAGGAATAAAGCAGAAGACGAATAAGTAGCTTTAAGAGACGACACAGTGAAAGCATCAGAGGATCAAATACGTAAAAAGACCATGTTGTATACGTGGAAGAGGCCTGGAGACATTGGAAGGTTTCAGACTGATTATATAACGGTAGGATGGAGATTAAATTGTAAGACATTTACAGATGCAGACGTGGACACTAACCACAATGCTTGGATTGGGAACTGTAGAGTAAAGCTGAAGAAATGGCAAAAAAGTAAGGAATTAAGGAGATATGGCCTCTAGAAGCTGAAAGGACGAGAGGTTTTTGAAAGTTTCAGAGGGAGCATTAGGCAACCAATGGCTAGAACAGGGGAAATGAACACAGCAGAAGACGAATTAGTACCTTTAAGAGAGGACATACTGAAAGCAGCAGGGGATCAAATACGTAAAAAGACCAGGCCTAGTAGAAGTCCTTGGATGAAACAGGAAATGCTGAATTTAACTGATGAAAGGAAAAAATTTGGAAATGTAGCAAATGCATCAGATGAAAGGGAATAAAAATGTTTAAAGTGTAAGACTGACATGAAGTACAAAATGGCTAAGCAGGAGTGGCTAGAGCACAAATGTAAGGATTTAGAAGCACATTTCACTGGGAGAAAAATAGATACAGCCTACTGGAAAATTAAAGAGAGTTTTGGAGAAGAGAGCAGGAGCTGTACGAATAACAAGAGCTCAGACGGAAACCCAGTCCTATCCAAAGAAGGGAAAATTGAAAAGTCTAACGAGTATATAGAGACAATACAAGGGAGATGAACTTCAAAGCAATATTATATAAGGGGAAGAGGAGATATGATACTACGACAAGAATTTGACAGAGCACTGAAAGACCTAAGTGGAAACAAAACTCTGGGAGAAGACGATACTCCGTCGGAACTACTGGTGGTCTTGGGAGAGCCAGTCGTGGAAAAAGTATTCCTCTCGGTGTGCAAGGTGTATGAGACAGGCGAAATACTCTCAGACTTCAAGAAGAATTCAATAATTGCAATTCCAATGAAATAAGGTGCTGACAAGTGTGATTATTACCGAACTGTCAATTTAATAAGGCATGGTTACAATATATTAGCACGAATTCTTTACAGAAGAATGGATAATTTGGTAGTAACGGACCTCGGGGAAGATCAGTTTGGATTTCGCAGAAATATAGGAACACGGGAAGTGATACTGACCCTACGACGTTAGAGGATAGGTCAAGGAAAAGCAAATCTGCGTTTATAGCATTTGTAGATTCGGAAAAAGCTTTAAACGATGCTGACTGGAACACTCTCTTTATAATTCTAAAGGTAACAGGGGTGAAACATGGGAAGCGAAAGGCTATTTACCACTTGTACAGAAACCAGATAGTAGTCATAAGAGTCGAGGGCATGAACAGAGATATTGGTTGAGAAGGGAGTGAGACAGGGCAGTAGCCTATTCTTGATGTAATTCATCCTGTACATTGAGGAAGCAGTAAAAGAAACGAAAGAAAAATTTGGAGTAGGAATTACAGTTTAAGGACAAGAAACAAAAACTTCTGAGGTTTGCTGACGACATTTTAATTCCGTCAGAGACACCAAAGGACTTGGAAGGGCAGTTAAAGCAACAAATTCAAGTCAAGGGTAATGAAATATAGTCGAATTAAAACTACTGATGCAGACGGCATTAGATTAGGAAACGAGACTCTTAAAGTAGTAGATGAGTTTTGCGATTTGGGGAGTAAAATAACTGCTGATGGCCAAAGTAGTGAGGATATAAAATGTAGGCTAGCGATGGCACCAAAAGCGTTTCTGAAGAAGAGAAATTTGTTAAGATCGAATATAGATTTAAGTGTTGCGAAGTATTTTCTGAAGGTATCTTTCTAGAGTGTAGCCATGTAAAGAAGTGAAACGTGGACAGTAAACCGGTTAGACAAGGAGAGAATAGATGCTTTTGAAACGTGGTTCTACAGAAGAATGCTGAAGATCAGATGGGTTTATCACTCCACAAATGAAGAGGTACTGAACCGAATCGATGGGAAAAATTTGTGACAAAACCTGAATAGAAGAAGGGATCGGTTGATAGGGCACAATCCGAGACATCAAAGGACCACGAATTTAGTGCTAGAGGGAAGTGTAGGGGGAAAAAATCGTAGAGTGAGACCAAGAGATGAATACAGTAAGCAGATCCAGAAGGATGTACGTTTCAATAGTTATTTGGAGATGAAGATACTTGCTCACGATAGAGTAGCATGGAGAACTGCATAAAACCAAACTTCGGACTTAAGACCACAAAAACAACAACCTGTCAGAGGTTGAAAATTGTGTACAAACTGCTCTTAATGGTTAATTTCATATGATACGAAATGTGATGGAAAGCGCCACTAAAACTGCACGCAATTATTGGTTGTGAGTTTTGGGGCATGCCACTATAAATGGGCAGTCGAAGAAGTTTGTGAATATTAATGTGGTCTAATATGTTTACAACAGAGCTAGAAAATGTTTCGATCAGGCTGGAATCCATCTTGAAGTAGTCTAGGAAACAGTATATCATCCATTATGGCACTCCTTCCGTTACCACAAACTCATAAACCAACTTAATATGGACTTAAATAGTATTTTCTCTGAAGTAAATTATTGTCTCCTGCTATAAAAGTTTAGTTTTGATGAAGAAGAATTGTCACAACTGGAGAATTTTGATTGAAGGAATAGAGGTAACTGCCAAGCATTGCGTTGTTTTGTGGAGGGAATACTTAAGCTTCAAAGAAACTTTTTTCTTTGTCCGAAGATTTGTAGCCCATCAAACATTTAATTTTCAAAAGACTATAATTTCATCGAGAATTTGACTAACGGGAAATAATTTTGTTTCCTAAAGATGATTATATATTTAGAACCTTCAAAATACAGGAGAACAATAAAGAAAATCATCTAGACAAGTCAAAAGTTCCTTAGCCAAGAATTAAACAGTGAAGAAGCTGAATAAGGCAAAATGTGGGGAGGAAGGAAAACTGAACTGTTCGTTGGATTCATGGTTGTTTCGTTCGCAGAAGGCTTCGGTCAAATTTGTACATCAGAGACGAATATTAACAGACATAAATAAACCTCCTTTACCACTGGTAGCGCCATGTGAAAGACACCAGGCTGCACTGTGGTTAGGGACCCACTTTAAACACGATGTCGTCATCAATGTTTTCTCGCGCGAATGTGTGCTCTTTTTCTTTTAGAAAATGTTTTGTCTGTGAAAAATGTAATATAACGTATTTGAACTGAATTCACGACAAAGATATCAGATAAAACAGACTGTGGCTGAAATTACTGGGAGGTATGAAATGTCATAAGTTCATACAAAACAAAACGTAGTAGAGTAGCATGGCTCCTCCATTGAACAGAGCAAGCGTAATGTGTGAAACTCAGTCCCTGCGTCTTAGAATAAGCTTCTGATTTATAATTAAGTCTTTTAAAATGGATTATATTCTTGTTTATTTTTAAAGATACGTAAGCCTCTCAATTATTAAGTAGACCATGATTCACGATTTTGTAATATTTGTTACAGAAAAGCTAGCTGGAACTGCGAGCTCAACACACTAGGGTAAAGAGACGCAACGTGCCGAACGCAATTCACGTTCTGCCATTAAATTCATTCTGCTATCAGCAAATCGCGTCGCTGAGATTATTTACCGATCATTTAACAGTGACTTGCGACCTTTTTATAATACGACAAAATTCGGGAAACCGGGCAAAATGGAGACGGATCCCGATACACAGGAGCAACTTCCAGTCGATGGCGGCAATTGAGTCTGGCCGACTAGTCAAGATTCCGATACTGAAGTATTAAAATCTGATGTCGCGAATGTGTTGTATGAGACTTATTTGAGAAAGCGAGCATAAAAAAGTTAGCGCTAAGTTACGCCACCAGGACAATCATTAACACCACTTGTTGAATTACTTATATCAAAACTGCGAATTTTACTCGCATTGCAAATGAACACTGTGATAAAATGAAAGAAAATTCTGCTCGAATTGCCAAGCAACAGTCTAAAAAAATAATGACAGGATACATGAACAATCAGACAAAATGAAAGAAAATTTTGCTCAAATTTTCACGCATCAGTCCGAAAAGACTGATGACAGGTTAAAAGAACAGTTCGCAAGAATGGATAAGAAATTCAATGCGGTGATTAAAAATATTAACATGCAGACAGCTACGACGTTAGACGAGGTCAAAACAGAAATTATTAATCTAACCGACACGTCTCGTAAAGTACCAGGTAATGTCAGACAGTTATCGGATGATGTGAAAGTTGAAAACCACACAAACATAAATACGATATATCGTATCAGATCTTACTCATCAGGTTAACGTATTGTTACTTAGGCGAACCGTATCTTAGAGCCTGACTGCTCAAGGTGAAAAATTTAGTAAGATTTTTGATAAGTAGATTTTGAGAAAAATACAGCCACTACAGAAAAATCAGATAAAGAGATACGTGCAGGGGCCCAGGCTGTGAGTGCTGAAGTAGTATCAGAACCAAGAACTGCGGGTGGAAGTATTGGGTCAGAGGGCCGTGCGGTTCTAGGCCCTTCAGTCTGGAATCGCGTGATCGCTACGGTCGCAGGTTCGACTCCTGCCTCGGGCATGGATGTGTGTGATGTCCTTAGGTTACTTAGGTTTAAGTAGTTCTAAGTTCTAGGGGACTGATGACAACAGATGTTAAGTCCCATAGTGCTCAGAGCCATTTGAACCATTTATTGGGTCAGAAGAACTTGTACAAATTCGACAGATGTTGTCAGATGAATTACGTAGGTGGTGTAGAGAAGGTGACATCCAAATAACAAACCTAGACCAATAGGTCGAGCAAATAAAAAACACACACCGTGCGAAACATATACGCCCATATAGATAACGCAAACGAAAGGAAATGTTCCACCGTACAGGCAACACTTTCAAACAACGTAGGACCTAGTAGCCCAAGTGGTGGATGTAGCTATCTACGATTGTGCAGCAGATGCACCCACGTTGACAGCCGTACTTCTAGAAGAGAATCTTCTGAAGCACCGGCAATTCCAAGAATGCATACCTGAGAAGAAATTCCCACATCCAGTAATTTCATTCGCAGTTTAAAAGGAATGTTACCTACGACAGGGAATGATAGACAAAAGATTCAGTTCGCAGCCCCAAACATGCAAGGCGAATCCGCGTTGTTGGCAGCAGCTACAACAGTCCTGTTTAGCTTTTGAACAATCAGAACAGGCATTCTTGAATAGATATTGGTCGCCTCATATTCAGGCGCGACTGAGAGAGAATTATTTAACCCTAAGGCTTATAATCCAAAACAAAGGAAATGCTTCGAAAAATACGTATAGGAAAGGCACGCTTTTACATAAGCCTTGAAGGCAGTTCGTATACACAGTAGCTTCAAGACTTCGAGGTAGCGATGGAGTATTACTTGAACAAACTCATCTGTTTTTAAATATAAAAATAACTCAAACTGATTTTCTTTAGCGAATGTGCTCTACCTTTTTTAAGGAAATGTTTAATCTTGATTGTGAAAAATTTAATAAAACATGTATGAACTGTAAATTCAGGTCAAAGATATCAGAGAAATCAACCTGTGGCTGAAATGAATCGGAGATATGAAATGTCATGTTGTTGTTGTGACCTTCAGTCCAGAGATTCTCCATGCAACTCTGTCCTGTGCAAGCCTTTTCATCTCTGAATAACTACTGGAATCTACATTCTTCTGAATCTGCTTACTGTATTCATCTCTTGATCTTCCTCTACAATTTTTACCTCCCACGCTTCCCTCAAATACTAAGTTGTCATATGTTTGTATAAAGCAAAATGTAATAGTGTAGCATGGCGCCTCGCAGTAGATTGTACCTATCTTGTTTTTCTCCTTTGAATAGAGCAGACGTAATATGAGTAAGTTAGTCCCTGTGTCTTAGAATAAGTTTTTGATTTATAATTAAATGTTTTATTTTAAATGATATATAATCCCCGCATTTGTTAAATGGTACATGATTTTTAATTTTTTGATACTTGTTACGGAAAAGCTACTGGCAAGCGAGCTCACACTTCATGGTAAAGAGACGCAATTTACCGAACGCAATCCGCGCTCTGCCACTGAATTCATTGGGATATCAGCAAATCGCGTCGCTGAGAATATTTACCGACCAGTGACTTGCCAGCGACCGTTTTTAATAAGGGCAAAATACGCATAATCTGGCGAATCTAGAATTGTGGATTTGCTGTTTTCGCTTCTGTCAGATACTAGCCTAGTGGAACTGATGGTGGTGTTAAAGCGGTCTAAGACGCTGCAGTCATGGACTGTGCGGCTGGTCCCGGCGGAGGTTCGAGTCCTCCCTCGGGCATGGGTGTGTGTGTTTGTCCTTAGGATACTTTAGGTTAAGTAGTGTGTAAGCTTAGGGACTGATGACCTTAGCAGTTAAGTCCCATAAGATTTCACATACATTTTTTGTGGTGTTAAATTACTACGATTCGTAATCGTAAAAATTTGAAGAGCCAGTGCATTCTTTCTAGATGTCTATCTGATGCAATGGGAGGATGCACGCCACCGTCAATAATGATCGTTGCTCTCCCTCTCAAAGAAAAAAAATTGATCTTATTTATTAATCGGTTTTTCTTGATTTGAGTCATAATTCAAATACCAGAGCATAATAACACGTCACTGCCCACACACCTTAACTTCCAGCAGTAGCCTACCCACCTTTCGAACTTCACAGAAAGTCTCCTGCAAATCTTGTGGGACTAGCGCTTCTTGAGGAAAGAATGTTCCAGAGAAATGTCTTAGCCAGGGGATTGCTTCCGGAATGATTTTTCACCCTGCAGTGAAGTGAACGTTGATTTAAAACTTGGTGGAAGATGAAAACTGTGTGTCAGATCGGGACTCGAACCTGGGCTTCAAAACAGCGTACACTCTGCTTCAGAGAGAAAATTCATTCTGGAATACTGTTAGTGTCAGCTATGTCTCTACGTATTCGCATATTGAGCCCACCATAATCGTTATCTATATACCTCAGGTTGCAAGTGGAAGCTCTATTACTGTTGTTTAATTACGACTGATAATGGACAAATCTGCTCATTATTACAATATGCGTGAGACATTTCAGGAGTAAGTTCCATATCCGCCGTTGGATAAGCAGCTGCAGCAGCAAGTCGTATACTCCTAGCTCACTCATTTGTTACATAGTTTAATTCTTAATTTCTTTGCGTGTTTTTGGTACTTGCAGTGTTTAATTCATAAATTTCTGGCGTATTATAGTATTTGAGAGTTGTAGCATCGCGTTTTAGTACCTGAATAGTGTAAATTTGCGTAGTCGTTTGTCTTCTGTTTTTGTTTTGAACGGCCAGTGTCGGTTGGTCAGTCAGTGTGCTCCCTACCGTCGTTGGATAAGCAGCTGCAGCAGCAAGTCGTATACTCTTAGCTCACTCATTTGTTACATAGTTTAATTCTTAATTTCTTTGCGTGCTTTTGGTACTTGCATTGTTTAATTCATAAATTTCGGGCGTATTATAGTATTTGAGAGTTGTAGCATCGCGTTTTAGTACCTGAATAGTGTAAAATCGCGTAGTCTCCTTCCGCCGCCGAGCAGTGTGTCAGCAGTGCGCAAGTAGCAGCGTTACTCCATTTACTAGGCAATCTTGTATTTTAATAACCGTTTAAATTTTGTGTCGATTTGTTTGCGCTCTGTAGATTAGTTCAGACGTTCTTTGCACAACAGTTTTTAGCATGGATAGGGACTGCAACTGCTGTGTTCGGATGCAGGTTGAGTTGGCATCCCTTCGCTCCCAGCTTCAGGCAGTGTTGGCTTCGGTCACACAGCTTGAGGCTGTTGCCAATGGGCATCACTGTGGGGATCCGGATGGGGGTTTGTCGGGGACGGCCAGCTCGTCCCACGCATCCCCCGATCGGACTACGACGGTGGTTGCACGGCTTACTGGTAGTTGGGAGCTCCAACGTCAGGCGCGTAATGGGGCCCCTTAGGGATATGGCAGCAAGGGAGGGGAAGAAAACCAATGTGCACTCCGTGTACATACCGGGGGGAGTCATTCCAGATGTGGAAAGGGTCCTTCCGGATGCCATGAAGGGTACAGGGTGCACCCATCTGCTGGTGGTCGCTCATGTCGGTACCAATGATGTGTGTCGCTATGGACCCGAGGAAATACTCTCTGGCTTCCGGCGGCTATCTGATTTGGTGAAGACTGCCAGTCTCGCTAGCGGGATGAAAGCAGAGCTCACCATCTTCAGCATCGTCGACAGGACTGACTGCGGACCTTTGGCACAGAGCCGAGTGGAGTGTCTGAATCAGAGGCTGAGACGGTTCTGCGACCGTGTGGGCTGCAGATTCCTCGACTTGCGCCATAGGGTGGTGGGGTTTCGGGTTCCGCTGGATAGGTCAGGAGTCCACTACACGCAACAAGCGGCTACACGGGTAGCAGGGGTTGTGTGGCGTGGGCTGGGCGGTTTTTTAGATTAGATGGCCTTGGGCAAGTACAGAAAGGGCAACAGCCTCAACGGGTGCAGGGCAAAGTCAGGACATGCGGGGACCAAGCAGCAATCGGTATTGTAATTGTAAACTGTCGAAGCTGCGTTGGTAAAGTACCCGAACTTCAAGCGCTGATAGAAAGCACCGAAGCCGAAATCGTTATAGGTACAGAAAACTGGTTGAAGCCAGAGATAAATTCTGCCGAAATTTTTACAAAGGTACAGACGGTGTTTAGAAAGGATAGATTGCTTGCAACCGGTGGTGGAGTGTTTGTCCCTGTTAGTAGTAGTTTATCCTGTAGTGAAATAGAAGTGGATAGTTCCTGTGAATTATTATGGGTGGAGGTTACACTCAACAACCGAGCTAGGTTAATAATTGGCTCCTTTTACCGACTTCCCGACTCAGCAGCATTAGTGGCAGAACAACTGAGAGAAAATTTGGAATACATTTCACATAAATTTTCTCAGCATGTTATAGTCTTAGGTGGAGATTTCAATTTACCAGATATAGACTGGGACACTCAGATGTTTAGGACGGGTGGTAGGGACAGAGCATCGAGTGACATTATACTGAGTGCACTATCCGAAAATTACCTCGATCAATTAAACAGAGAACCGACTCGTGGAGATAACATCTTGGACCTACTGATAACAAACAGACCTGAACTTTTCGACTCTGTATGTACAGAACAGGGAATCAGTGATCATAAGGCCGTTGCAGCATCCCTGAATATGGAAGTTAGTAGGAATATAAAAAAAGGGAGGAAGGTTTATCTGTTTAGCAAGAGTAATAGAAGGCAGATTTCAGACTACCTAACAGATCAAAACGAAAATTTCTGTTCCGACACTGACAATGTTGAGTGTTTATGGAAAAAGTTCAAGGCAATCGTAAAATGCGTTTTAGGCGGGTACGTGCCGAGTAAAACTGTGAGGGACGGGAAAAACCCACCGTGGTACAACAACAAAGTTAGGAAGCTACTGCGAAAACAAAGAGAGCTTCACTCTAAGTTTAAAGGCAGCCAAAACCTCTCAGACAAACAGAAGCTAAACGATGTCAAAGTTAGCGTAAGGAGGGCTATGCGTGAAGCGTTCAGTGAATTCGAAAGTAAAATTCTATGTACCGACTTGACAGAAAATCCTAGGAAGTTCTGGTCTTACGTTAAATCAGTAAGCGGCTCGAAACAGCATATCCAGACACTCCGGGATGATGATGGCATTGAAACAGAGGATGACAGGCGTAAAGCTGAAATACTAAACACCTTTTTCCAAAGCTGTTTCACGGAGGAAGACCGCACTGCAGTTCCTTCTCTAAATCCTCGCACAAACGAAAAAATGGCTGACATCGAAATAAGTGTCCAAGGAATAGAAAAGCAACTGGAATCACTCAACAGAGGAAAGTCCACTGGACCTGACGGGATACCAATTCGATTCTACACAGAGTACGCGAAAGAACTTGCCCCCCTTCTAACAGCCGCGTACCGCAAGTCTCTAGAGGAACGGAAGGTTCCAAATGATTGGAAAAGAGCACAGGTAGTCCCAGTCTTCAAGAAGGGTCGTCGAGCAGATGCGCAAAACTATAGACCTATATCTCTGATGTCGATCTGTTGTAGAATTTTAGAACATGTTTTTTGCTCGAGTATCATGTCGTTTTTGGAAACCTAGAATCTACTATGTAGGAATCAACATGGATTCCGGAAACAGCGATCGTGTGAGACCCAACTCGCTTTATTTGTTCATGAGACCCAGAAAATATTAGATACAGGCTCCCAGGTAGATGCTACTTTTCTTGACTTCCGGAAGGCGTTCGATACAGTTCCGCACTGTCGCCTGATAAACAAAGTAAGAGCCTACGGAATATCAGACCAGCTGTGTGGCTGGATTGAAGAGTTTTTAGCAAACAGAACACAGCATGTTGTTATCAATGGAGAGATGTCTACAGACGTTAAAGTAACCTCTGGCGTGCCACAGGGGGAGTGTTATGGGACCATTGCTTTTCACAATATATATAAATGACCTAGTAGATAGTGTCGGAAGTCCCATGCGGCTTTTCGCGGATGATGCTGTAGTATACAGAGAAGTTGTAGCATTAGAAAATTGTAGCGAAATGCAGGAAGATCTGCAGCGGATAGGCACTTGGTGCAGGGAGTGGCAACTGACCCTTGACATAGACAAATGTAATGTATTGCGAATACATAGAAAGAAGGATCCTTTATTGTATGATTATATGATAGCGGAACAAACACTGGTAGCAGTTACTTCTGTAAAATATCTGGGAGTATGCGTGCGGAACGATTTGAAGTGGAATGATCATATAAAATTAATTGTTGGTAAGGCGGGTACCAGGTTGAGATTCATTGGGAGAGTCCTTAGAAAATGTAGTCCATCAACAAAGGAGGTGGCTTACAAAACACTCGTTCGAACTATACTTGAGTATTGCTCATCAGTGTGGGATCCGTACCAGATCGGGTTGACGGAGGAGATAGAGAAGATCCAAAGAAGAGCGGCGTGTTTCGTCACAGGGTTATTTGGTAACCGTGATAGCGTTACGGAGATGTTTAACAAACTCAAGTGGCAGACTCTGCAAGAGAGGCGCTCTGCATCGCGGTGTAGCTTGCTCGCCAGGTTTCGAGAGGGTGCGTTTCTGGATGAGGTATTGAATATATTGCTTCCCCCTACTTATACCTCCCGAGGAGATCACGAATGTAAAATTAGAGAGATTAGAGCGCGCACGGAGGCTTTCAGACAGTCGTTCTTCCCGCGAACAATACGCGACTGGAACAGGAAAGGGAGGTAATGACAGTGGCACGTAAAGTGCCCTCCGCCACACACCGTTGGGTGGCTTGCGGAGTATAAATGTAGATGTAGATGTAGATGTAGCATTAAATTCATCAAACTTAATTCTTTTACAATTTTTAGTGTGATACTTACCATAAAAGATAAGAACCAATAATTCCCATTAATAATTAGCATTCTAAAGAAGGCAGGTGACTATAGGTGTGAATATAACCGTACCATCCATTTAAGAAGTCATGACTGCAAATACTAACACAAATAATCTGAAGAATGGAAAAACTGGAAGTTACCGTCTTCGTAGATCAGTTTGGGTCCCGGAGAAATGTAGGAACACGGGTGGCAATACTATTCTTACGATTTATCTTAGAAGATAGACAGAAGAAAGGCAAATCTTTTTTTATAGCATTTTTATTATCAGAAAAAGCCTTTGACTGTGTTGATCGGTATACATTCTGAAGGTATCAGGGATAAAATACAGGGACCAAAGGGTATCAGTAACGTACATATAAATCAAGAGTCTCAGGACGTAAAAGAGAAGAAGTAGTAAAGATGGGAATAAGGTAATTTATTCCCGATCTTATTCAATGTGGAAACTGAGCAAGCAGTGAAGATACCAAGGAGAAATTTAGACAGAGAATGAATGCTCAAGGAAAATAAACTAGAAATTTTAGGTCTGCTGATGACATAGTAATTCTGTTAGAGACAGCAAAGGGCTTGGAAGATTAATTGAAACGACTGGACACTGCATTAAAGGAGATTATAACATAAATATCAACAAAACTAAAACAAGTTTACTGGAATGTAGTAGCCTTAAATTAGTCGATATTGAGGGATTCATAAAAGGAAATCTGACACAAAAAGCAGTAGATGAGTTTTGCAATTTGGGCAGCAAAATACGCAAATGCCCAAAGAAGAGACGATAGAATGTGTAGACTGCCCATAGAAAGTAAAATGTGTTTGAATTAGCGAAATTTTTTAACATCTAACATGAATTTCAGCATCAAGAAATTCTTTTCAGCAGATATTTATCTGGGGTGTAGCCTTGTTCGGAAGTAAAAGATGGGCACTAAGCACTATGGACAAGAAGAGAATCCAAGCTTCGAAATTTTCTGCTATAGAAGAGTGCTGAAATCTAAATGGATAAATCAGTTAACTGATGAGATGTACAGAATAAAATTGGAGAGAAAAGAAAATTATGGAAAAATATGATCAAAGAGCGGGACTAGCTGACAGTACACGTCGTGAGGCATCAAGGAGTCTTTAACCTCGTAATGGAGCGATGAGGTGGGGAGGGGGAGAGGGGGGGGGGCACGGAGAGAGAGAGTAAATGTTGATGCGGGTGAGCAAATCTTGACTACAGTAAGCAGGTTCAAATTAATGATGTAGCTTGCAATTCTGACTGTAGACCACAACTGCAACAAAACCTACACTGCCAGTTTCCAAATTCCACAGTTACTCAGGACCAACAGCAGCTGTAACGTCTTAGAAATAGATAGAAATAGACAACGATAACATCATTTAATACCTGTAAGAAGTCAGGTAGTTCGTCACAAAAAGTTATTAGAATATCTGGAATTTTAGGTGTCGCCTATATTACTGGGGAGAAACTCTGTCATGGAGAATGGTCGAGTAAGCATTAAGAAGTCAATTCAGAGTTCGCCTTAAGAAAATAGATGTGAGTATATTGCGCTTTCTTGCTCACTCCTGCTAAGTGGAGCGTTTTACACACGAAAATACTGCTCTCTTTCGAGCAGAGCGGCGAGAATACCGGGATGTTTTCTGAATAAAGACTGCGACCCAATTTCAATCCTCCTGCTTGCCTACTGCAAGCCGATACTTCGTATCTAGGTCAAAATTTAACCTTCTTTCTACTATATCGCGACTACAGATTTACTGTGTTAAAAGTTCCCGTTGAAATGGTTCAAATGGCTCCGAGCACTATGGGACTTAACGTCTGAGGTCATCAGTCCCCTAGAACTTAGAACTACCTAAACTTAACTAACCTAAGGGCATCATACACATCCATGCACGAGGCAGGGTTCGAACCTGCGACCGTAGCGGTCACGCGGTTCCAGACTGAAGCGCCTAGAACCACTCGGTCACACCGGCCGGCGCTGGATCTACAACAGCCAGCCCAACTCTCGTGAGTAGGGAGTGAAAGATGCGTAGAAAACTGAAGTGAATGATTAAATAACACTATGCAGTATCTCGGTGTCAAGTGCCCACTTCGAGACACTGCTGAGAGCGAATATCGAACTGTTAAAATTGTTGACATTCTTTTCGAGAGCTTGATGATTGAGTCCTAGTAGTTTTACGTGCATGCTAGAACCCGTTCCTGCACAAATAAGATTTTGTACTTATTCAGAAGGGTGTATTAAGCAACAACAGATTTTTCTAGATTCCTGAACTTGATAGGTACAGCGCTGGCAAACGGATCGGTTACACTGTCCCATGTAGCCACTGTCACATTCACGTGGAATACTATAGGTGCCTGGGACTCTGATGCCACGACTGTCTTTCACAGGGGGAGACATTTATTTGGTTTTCTTAGGCGACCGAAATCAACTTCACGAGTAACCAGAGAATACTTCTGTGCAGACGCGGTTTCTAGCCCATACTGCAAACCACTGGCAATCAGTCATCAAAGACGCTGTGGAAATTAGGATGTGTATCAACAGCTTTAAAAAGTATGATGGCTTTTCCTAAACGAAATTTCGAGTTCAAATTATTTGTTGTTCGGAACGCTAATTTAATAGTCGTATTTTTTGACGTGGCATTTATTGTATTCGAAATTTTACTCATGTAGATGGCAGGTGTGTTTTGGTTAGCAGGTTTGGTGGATTTTATCGAACGAGTGCTAGTTTTTGGTTTATTGGAAGTTGTTTGGGCTTTTTTTTTTTTTGTCGGAAAGTAGTTTACTACCACAGGTATACAAGAAATAACAGAGTTCTTACACTTACGTTATAACAAAAATATTTATGAATTAACTAAAAAATGTACAAACACGCAGATGGTGGTAGCCGTGGGCAGCAGAAGAGCCAGGAAAACAGATGGTGTCTTATTAAGTAAGTTGGAAGAAAAATCCTTCAGATCACAAAACGGGCACTTAAGCAAAATCATCTATTATTACAGATATGTAGACGATAGGTTACTTCTCGTAAAAGGAACAGAACTAGAAATCCAAGATCTTAATAGACTGCACCCAAAAATAAAATTTACCAGCGAAATGAACACGATTAATCCATTATCTTCCTGGAAGTAAAAAAAATAAACAACATTAATAATAATCACACTTTCGAAATATATAGAAAGCCTACGACATCAGATACAATAATAAATTACGTCACTTCCCATCCAAAATTCCAAAAATATGTATATTTCCATGTAATGATAAACGAACTATACATTAACCATTGGAAAAAACAATCATACAAAAAGAACTAAGACTGAAATACATAGCATATAAAGTAACTTCAATCCAAACATAGCACACAATTATAATTAGACACATACCGGCCATCTACATAGTTAAATTTCGAATAAATTTAAATATCGCGTTAAAAAATAGACTCTTTAATTAGAATTCCGAATAAAATCAGTTTGAACACAACAACCAATTCGGGAAAAGCCACAAAACTAGTCTATCTGGGAGTATATAAAATCAACTGCGATAATTGTAACAAAAATAGGGAAGTGCACTCAGCAATATATGGAAGTGGGAACTTACAAGAGATTTTTTTTCCTCTTCATTCATTCCTAACTTGTGAGATCAAGGCGGGCTGTTGTTCGGTCTTTTCAGCTAATTCCAGATGGCTGGGAGTAGGACAGAGAGATCCCAATGTGGAACCCATCAGAAGGGATTTCCATTCCGGCATTCGCCTGATGAACAAAGGAGACCTCATGTAAACCTAGTCACACTGGAAGATCGAACCTTCTGTAATTTATTTCTAGACGCTGTTTCCCATTGTCTCACACTAATATCAAAACATTTGTGTACGTTTGTGTACGTGAATGTTTTGTGAATGTACCGGGTGTTCAAAAAGTCAGTATAAATTTGAAAACTGAATAAATCACGGAATAATGTAGATAGAGAGGTACAAATTGACTCACATGCTTGGAATGACGTGGGGTTTCATTAGAACCAAAAAAAGACAAACGTTCAAAAAATGTCCGGCAAATGGCGCTTCATCTGATCAGAATAGCAATAATTAGCATAACAAAGTAAGACAAAGCAAAGCTGATGTTCTTTACAGGAAATGCTCAATATGTCCACCATCATTCCTCAACAATAGCTGTAGTCGAGGAATAATGTTGTGAACAGCACTGTAAAGCATGTCCGGACTTATGGTGAGGCATTGGCGTCGGATGTTGTCTTTCAGCATCCCTAGAGATGTCCGTCGATCACGATACACTTGCGACTTCAGGTAACCCCAAAGCCAATAATCGCCCGGACTGAGGTCTGGGGACCTGGGAGGCCAAGCATGGCAAAAGTGGCGGCTGAGCGTACGATCATCACCAAACGACGCGCGCAAGAGATCTTTCGCGAATCTAGCAATATGGGGTGTTTTTTTGTTCTAATAAAACCCCATGTCATTCCAAGCATGTGTGTCAGTTTTTACGTCTCTATCTACATTGTTCTGTGGTTTATTAAGTTTTGAAATTTATACAGACTTTTTGATCACCCGGTACGTCTATTATGCGTTGGATAGGTGATGTACTGTATGTATGTGCTTTTATACTTATTTTTGAGTTAGTGGCTGGTTGAAAGTACGTTTAATTTTATATACCATCATGAAAGGATGCTGTATGTGGAGTTTCATCATTGGCCCCAATGTGATGTCTGATCACACTTTCTACTTCTACATCATTTACGTATGTCTGTTCCCGTTATTTCTACAGTCAGTTGCTTCTCTGTCTCTGGATATTGTCGACAACTGGCATTCTCGTATGGAATTAGGGTTCAAAGGGCTCTAAGCCGCGATTCCGGACTGAAGCGCCTAGAACCGCTCGGCCACAGCGGCCAGCCGTATGGAACTAACTCGAGAACATTACACGAAATTAACAAATAACACAGAATTAAATTTTTTATTTAAAACTCCCCTCGTAGAAAAAGGACAGTTATTTGTTTCAAATGGTGACGAGTAAATTAAACCACAGCGCCCGCTTTCTCAGCGTCCTTACATAGTGACAGCCAATTATTTTTCGCTTTGTTGCTGATTCGGAATCGCTCTGCTAAGCCCCACGCCTCCACCGCCATATTCGACAACCTGTCGCACGGCTGTCGACGTGCAGTAGGCGTGTGCAAACACATTAAAGGCAGCCCCTTGTACAAATCCCACCGAAAACAATACGAGAGAAAATACTTCAGGTCTGTGAGCCTTTGTGGCACCACACGAGCAAGTGGGAGGGGGGGGGGGGAGGGGGAAGAGTATGGCAGCAACTATTTGCCCATTTGATATAGCGTTCACAAATCACACGTGCTGATTCGAATACAAAAAGGAGGCTAAAAGTTATTGGCCCTTACTACTGCATATTTCTCTAAGCAATGAAAAGGTGATTTAAACTGTGCCATAAAGAACCGTACCGGTAGGGGGTTGCACCATATAAATATGTATCATCTGTGACGCCTCAACGTAGCAGTTACATGTTGCAAATGTCACGAGTGCAGACACTATATCAGAGTCTCTAACAGACAGGTGAATATGACACTGCAGCCCCAAGTGAACCGCCTTTGAATGTGAGGTGATGATCGGTGCAAAACACACATCGGAGATTGCATCAGAATCTAGAACTCCCAAGGTCACAGTGTATAGGGTAGATATTCAGTATCGCAAACACAATCTTTCTAAACGCGTAAAACGCAGCACAAGACGACAATTTGTGTTTGACTAAAGGACGGTACGCTACGATTGACAGCCTACTTTTGCGTCAGATCGCCGCCGATTCCAATACAGAGTGTCGGGAATCCTTTTATACGGTGAGTGTATGGAGACAAATGTACTGTTTAGGATCGTTTCGCACTTGTCCGGCTGCCGTGTAAACGGCGCCAGATAGACGGTTTCGGGAGGTACATTATATGAGACATGTTATACTAACCCGGCGCTGGCTACACGGGACACGACTGCCGCGCTGATGCCTTGGGAAGCCGACAGACCACACTGTCACAAGCTGCGACGGCAAACCGGAGCGACGAAAGCAACAGGAGCCAAAGGACACTGTTGGCCTTCACATCTGGCGGTATTCCGTACCCAAAGACGAAAGTTGTACACGTCATACCAATAGTCAACAAAGGCAATAGGAGTAACCCACTAAAATGCAGGCCCACGTCATTAACGTCGATATGCTGCAGAATTTTGGAACATATACCTGTGTTGTGTTCGAACGTTATGAATTACCTCGAAAAGAACGGTCTATTTACACATGGCCAATATGGATTTAGAAAACACCATTCTTGTGAAACGCTAATAGTTCTTTACTCACACGATGTGTTGAGGGCTATCCATAAAGGACTTCAAATTGACTACGTATTTCTAGATTTCAAGAAGGTTCCAATGGTTCCAATGGCTCTGAGCACTATGGGACTTAACTTCTGAGGTCATCAGTCTCCTAGAACTTAGAACTACTTAAACCTAACTAACCTAAGGGCATCACACACAACCATGCCTGAGGCAGGATTCGAACCTGCGACCGTAGAGATCGCGTGGTTTCAGACCGTAGTGCCTAGAACTGCTCGGCCACCTCGGCCGGCTTACAAGAAGGCTTTCGACACCGTACGTGACAAGCTGCTTGTAATCAAACTGCGTGTTTTATCGTTTCAGTTATGAGCGTGGAAAAAAAAATTGGAAATTTATGGTAAGTTCTATGGGACCAAACTGCTGAGGTCCTCGGTCTTTAGATTTACACACTATTTAATCTAACATAAACTAACTTACGCTAAAGATAACACACATACCTATGGCCAAGGGAGGACTCGAACCTCTGACGGGGAGAGCCACGCGAATCGTGGCAAGGCGCCCGAGACCGCACGGCTACCCCGTGCGGCTATGAGAGTGCATTCGTGATTTCCTATCAGAGAGGTTACAGTTCGTAGTAACCGACGGAAAGTCCTCGAGTAAAACAGAAGCGATTTCTGGCGTAGCGTTATGGGCCATCTGTTGTTCCTTACCTGTTATAAACTATTTAGGACACTACCTGTGCAGCCGTCATAGGTTGCCTGCAGACGATGCTGCGGTTATCGTCTAGTAAAGTCATCAGAAGCTCAAAAACAACTGCAAAACAGTTTAGATAAGATATCTGTATGGTGCGAAAATTGACATCTGATCCTAAATAATGAAAACTGTGAGCTCATTCACATGAGCACTGAAAAGGATGAATTATACTGGATGATCAAAAGGTCAGTATAAATTTGAAAACTTAATAAACCACGGAATAATGTAGATAGAGAGGTCAAAGTTGACACACATGCTTGGAATGACATGGGGTTTTATTAGAACAAAAAAAAAGTATTGCTAGACGCGTGAAAGATCTCTTGCGCGCGTCGTTTGGTGATGATCGTGTGCTCAGCCGCCACTTTCGTCATGCTTGGCCTCCAGGTCCGCGGACCTCAGTCCGTGCGATTATTGGCTTTGGCGTTACCTGAAGTCGCAAGTGTATCGTGATCGACCGACATCTCTAGGGATGCTGAAAGACAACATCCGACGCCAATGCCTCACCATAACTCCGGACATGCTTTACAGTGCTGTTCACGACAATATTCCTCGTCTACAGCTATTGTTGAGGAATGATGGTGGACATATTGAGCATTTCTTGTAAAGAACATCATCTTTGCTTTGTCTTACTTTGTTATGCTAATTATTGCTATTCTGATCAGATGAAGCGCCATCTGCCGGGCATTTTTTGAACTTTTGTCTTTTTTTGGTTCTAATAAAACCCCATGCCATTCCAAGCATGTGTGTCAATTTGTACCTCTCTATCTACATTATTCTGTGATTTATTCAGGTTTCTAATTTATACTGACTTTTTGATCACCCTGCACTTCGAATACACGATAAATCAATCAAATCTAAACGCCGTAAATTGAATTAAATATCTAGCCATTAGCAAGTTCGAAATTCTCAGAAGAAAAGGGGTAAGCTCTAGGGAAGACAGGCAATCTAGAATATGTACGACATCCAAGAGGGAAGAATAAAAGTAAAAGACCAAGAAAAAAACAACCTGACTAAAATAGGTGTAAGATAGGTTCAAAAATGGTTCAAATGGCTCTAAGCACTACGGGACTTAACATCTGAGGTCATAAGTCCCCTAGACTTAGAACTACTTAAACCTAACTAACCTAAGGACATCATACACATCCATGCCCAAGGCAGGATTCGAACCTGCGACCGTAGCAGCAGCAGCAGCAGCAGTGCCTAGAACCGCTCGGCCACAACGGCCGGCTGTAAGATAGGGATGTAGTCTTTCGCCCCTAATGTTAAATCTTTAGATCGAAGAAGCAGTTACGGAAATAAAAGAAAGGCTTACAGTGAAATTAAAATTCAGCATGGAAACATACCGATGATAAGATTCGCTGATCATATTGCTATCCCCATCGTAGGTGAAGAAGAATTACAGGATGCGCTGAATGAACAGTCTAACGAGTACAGGATTTGGACTGAGAGTAAATCGAAGAAAGACGAAAGTAATGAGAAATAGCAGAAATGAGAACAGCAAGAAGTGATCACGAAGGAGTGAATTTGTGGAATTCTGCTAACTAGGCACCAAAATAATCCAAGACGGACGGAGCATGGAGGAGATCAAAGCACTAGCACTAGCACTCGCAAAAAGGGCATTTCTGGCCAAGAGAAGTCTACCAGTATCAAGTATAGTCCTTAATTTGACGAAGAAATTTCTGAAAATGTGCGTTTGGAGCACAGCATTATACGGTAGTGAAACATGTACTGTGGGAAAACCAGAACAGAAGATAATCGAAGCATTTGAGATGTGGTAGAAAGATGAACTTCAGGTTGTCTGATAAGGTAAGGAATGAGGAGATTCTCCGTAAAATCGGAGAGAAAAGGAATACATGGAATACACTGACAAGAAGGAGGATCAGAATGGTAGGACATCTGTTAACACATCAGGGAAGAACTTTCATGGTACTAGAGGGAACTGTAGAGGGTAAAAACTGTAGAGGAAGAGAGAGACTGGAATATATACAGCAAATAATTGAGGACATTGTGGCACAAGAGAGGAATTCGTGACAGGTCTCGTCAAATCAGTCAGGAGACTGATTACCCGTTAAAAAAATAATAAAAATAAAACGAAATATAGTTTACAGGTGTACTGTGAAAGGATTATCTACGTCTGTGTCCTTTGTCGACCAACAAACCATGGAGGACTGTTGGTCAGTTAGTGGCAGTGAATTAATAGTCTGTGTGTGGTGAACAAACACATGCATTGAATCAGAGTAGCGTGCAGTATTTTCTCTCGCCATGTTGTCGACGGCGAAATTTCTACATCTAATTCGAAAGACACCTTACGGAGTCTACCGGAGAGCACTTTTGGTACAATCTGTTAGGTTAGATTAGCTTCCTTGTTCCAGTCGTAAATTTACTGTCCGTGACAAGTAATACTATCGGTGACCTCCGTACGAGTTCTATTTGCCCTTCGTGTTTACTTTGGGTTGTTCTTCAAAAAATGGTTCAAATGGCTCTGAGCACTACGGGACTTAACTGCTGAGGTCATCACTCCCCTAGAACTTAGAACTACTTAAACCTAACTAACCTAAGGACATCACACACATCCATGCCCGAGGCAGGATTAGAACCTGCGACCGTAGCCGTCGCGCGGTTCCAGACTGTAGCGCCTAGAATTGCTCGGCCACTCTGGCCGGCTGCGATGTTCTTGTTGGAGTAAGTAATATGTTTCCCGACTCATCTTAGAATGTAAGTTCTCAGAATTCCATCAGTAAGCCTCTTTGTGAATCACAACACCTCTCACGTAGCGTCTGTCATTGGAGTCTGTTGAGCGTTTCGGTAACGCTCAGACGCTTACGAAGCGTATGTACTTTACTTCGTCTTTTATTGATCTAACTTAGTAATGGACCCAGTCTGACGAACAACTTTCGAGCATAGATAATAGAAGTGTTTTGTAAGCCACTTCCTTCGTAGATGATGTAAATTTCCTTAATATTCTCCCAATGAATCTTCACATTATCGTCAGTCCCTCCCATAGTTTGCTTAATGTGATCATTCCACTTTAGGTCACTCCGGATAGTTTCCCCTAATTTCAGTTGATTTGTCACCAATAGTGTCATCGAACTATGATGGATCTCTTCGCCCGTGTATGCGCAGTACGTTACTTTTATTCAGGTTTGGGGCCAACAGGCAGCCACTATACCTATCGCTTATCCTTAGCAGGCCTTCCTACAGACTTCTGCGTGACAGCTTACCTATAGGCAGCAGTATCGTTTGCGAACACAAAATACAGTTTACGACATTATACCCTAGACGAATTACAGATGTTACGAACACTAACTACGGTATAAGTCTCCCGTTGGTTACTTCCAAAATTGCCTCGACATCTGTCGATTTACTTACGTCAAAAATACTATTTTTAAATCTAAGAGCAAGGAAACGCATAATCCAATTACAAATATAACTGACAGACGATAGCTCGTATAGTGTTCAGTAAACGTCAGTGTGGAATTACACAGATTGCTTTCCAGAAGTTAAGGAACTCGACAGTAACCTGGGCTTCACTGTCTATCCGCTCTGGGTCTCATGAGGATCTCTCTTCATGGAATCCAAGTTGATTTTAGTTCTTTAGAAAGCTTACAGCTTTCATAATTCTACAACAGAACGACGTCAGTGATATACAGAGTTCGGAAAAAAATATGGTAATATCAAAAGCACAACACGCTGGCATACTTAATAAGGTATAGTAAACCCATCGGCATTCCAAACAGCTTCCAGTCGTCTCAGAATGGAAATATACAAGCCATGTATGGTTTTCAAGGGAATCTTATATCATTATGCCTGCAAAGTATTGGCAAGATCAGGTGACGATGATGGAGGTAGATAGTGATCACGTACCATCCTCTCCAATGTAGATCACAAAAGCTCAATAGTACTCTAAAATGGTAAGTGTCGTTGCCAGGATAGATGCGGCAGTTCATCCTCGTTCTCGCAAAACAAATCCTGGACGATTCGAGCTGTGTGAACTAGGGCCCTGTTGTCATGGAACACAGCATCGCCACTGTGCCATGAGATGGAGCAATCAGCAAAAATGGTGACATAATCGTTGGCAACAATGTGACCTTGCACAGTAGCCACGGGGCCCGTGGCATACCGCGATACGGCTGCCCAAATCAACACCGAACCACCGCGATTTCTTATTCTTGGAACGTAAACCCGACCAGTAGTTGGAAACAATGTAAAACAAGACTCATCCGACGAAATGACATTCTTCCACTGCAGCATACTCCACATTTTATGACATCGGCACCACGTTTTCCTGCATTTGCATCATCGACATGTGGTTCTGGGATTCGAGTTCGCCATGCTTCACTAGCTCCCTTTGTGTTGTTTTTTGCTAATAACGGGACTAACAGGGTTCAAGAGTGCGACATTCAGTTCTGCACTGACTTTTGTTAGTCTCGTCTTCTTACTTTTCGTCACAGTCCTCTTTAATGACCGTCTGTCAGGATCACTTTCTACACACTTTAGTCTTCACTATAAATTGTCGGATGAGGTCTTCTGCTTTCACTGTATGAGGCATAAATCTTCGATATAGTGCCTCTTGAAACACTGAACACTTTTGCTTCCTTGGAAGCACCCACTGAGGCGTAGCGCCGTATACCGATCCTGCCTTAAGTGGGAGATGTCTCTCAGAAATGTATAGTGACAGATGGTGATGCGAGACTGAACGCTCACGTAGTTGATGTATCAGCCGATAGAGGACAATATTGGATAGGGAGACTGTAATTTTAGTTTCGATTGTGCCCACTAGAATGCACTAAAGTAATAGAATGTTTTTCATAAACTTTTCTAGTATTTTCATAAAGTGTTATTATGTCTTTTTGTGTATGTAAAATGTTATAAATGTGTTTTAGCAGTATGAATGATGCGTGAGCGTTGTTTAAGGTTAATATGAAGACAATTGCTTAACGAGTTATGTAGTGGGATTTAGTGTGGGAACATTTCGAAGAAGTATGGATGTGGACAAAGGGAATTTTTGTAGAATAGATTTGTAAAGTACGTTTATGGTAAAGGGAAAGTTAATTCAGGTATAAATAACAATAGTAAGTAACTTTATGCATAAACAAAACTTCAGCATATTAGACAATTACGTCGGTAAAAAGTGCAGTCGTTAGGTTTACTATTTTGCGATTGGTTATTGATGAAAAGCGCAGACTAACGCGGGAGAATGTTGTTGAGTAAACTGACCAGTGGTAAATCAATATTCTTCCCCTGCCTTTCTCTGCTGTTAGAGAAGACAGAGTATTCTAGAGAGGAGTCGGAGCCTAGTCATGAAACAGTTCGGACGTGTGTAGTAGTAGTTCCGATGGAAATGATAAGTTGCCGGATGTAGCAGTCTTTCATACATCAAAAGTGTTGTAAAGTGACGGCATAAATATTCCGATGGGTGTGTGGAAATTTCGGAATTTTTAAGTGAATTTTATGACGATAAAAGACATAAATTCCGCGTGGCGTATTGAGCAGATCGGTGGCTAAAAACTGTAACTGCATTTGGTACCGACAGACTTAATATTTGGCGAGCATTCTCAGTGAAAAACAATCCGTATTTTTGTAGTTATTACGTTTTCTGGAAATGCAACACCATAAACTTACTAACGTGAGTGAAAGGGTTTGTGAGTGTGTTGAGACTAGCACGGGCTTGGCAGTGATACTTGTTCACCTAAGTTTCAGAATATATTAATTAAGGACAAAATTTCCAACCTTTCATTTCGTGTGAAAACTTCCTCCCGAAACGTAGATTAGTGACTTTAACTGCAGCCTGGTTCACGTCGAAGTACAGTAGGTTTCGCTCGGTTTCCATATTGATGATCTGCTGAGACAATGTTCACAGGTAGGTGCAGGTTCGTCGTAAAGGGACAGAAAGAACCGCGCCGCCGCACCACCATACCAGCTCCAGAATGCCTATGTCCGAATTCACTTAGCTCTGACACAATGCACTCACAACTACACAGTACGCTGTTCTGCCCATTTGAATTGTATTCAGGACGTAGTACAGGTACTGTTCATGGTCAAATACAGCGGCGTACATCGCAGGCTTGGCTAGCGTCTGCGTTTATGTTTAAGCACTCATTTCTAGTGGAGTTTCCATATTTTTATCCAATCCCCATAGGTCTATTACAGTAGCGGGTCGCCACCGTTTCTGGCCAGACACGCTGACTCAACATCCATCAGCACTTTCTTATCAGCGTCAGTACTTTCTTATCATAAATGCCATGACATCATCGCTTCATTGCCCTGTGAAGACTACCTCCACCCTGCACCCACCACTCCCTGCTCCCATTGCCTCCACACCCACGCCCCATGTCCCCACCTCGAGTGCTCGCACTTGTCCACATCATCAGCTGTCAGTAAATTTCTTGCTAATTTAGCTTCCCACCGTTCAACCTATTTTAATTTGCACGCAGTGCCGTTTTTCCCACTGCTGTTTGTAGAGAAGCTGTGAGCTAATGAAATCTGTGATTGTGATATCATCAGATTAACTTAATACATCTATCAAATTTTCAAAATGCATAATGCTGTTGTGAATGCCATAATTTCTTCGCTTTCTGTACATACGTCTGCATCTCATGCATTCAGTTAATGAGATGGTTGTGTTGAGAAAAGAAGAATTTAACAAGTCTGTTTGTGACAAACTTCGATCAGAGAAATGCACTCTCACCTTTCTGCACCAAGAATGGCAATGCGTGATACTGGAGGGGCATATGACTCAGACAGGAGAAATACTGTTTAATAGCAGTGAAATGGAATGGGAGGAAATGCATTACTGGATTGGGTCCACAAACACACCAGGATGCATATGCTGGAATTGTATGCTCATCTTAAAATGTCTGTCCAGTCTCTTACAACTAAAGAAGCTCTAGCAATTGCAGTGTGTATTCACCTATCCACAATTATTTTCGTTATGTTTGTATGATGTTGTACTTACGGTTCTTTGTTATTATTATAGTGATAGCAGAGATACTACTCGACCAGGAAATGGAGATGTTCACTGCCACAGCAGCAACAGTCAGCAGGAGTATACAGCAATATTTTCAGATTGATTGATCAATAAAAACACATGCACTTGTAGTTTATAAATAACAGTGCTGAAGAGCACATTAATATGGGGTGTGTTCACTGGAAGGTAGACACACAGCTCCATGTTTTTATGATGTAATAATAATAATAATAATAATAATAATAATAATAACTTCAAAAGCGGGGAGCTGAGCACAGCACACTGTGGATGTTGTCACCTCTGACTCTGAGGTCTTTATGAGTGATACAGCATGCTATTCAGTACTCAGTGGACATCATCACTACAGCTGCTATTTCAGAATTCCACTTCATGGCATCCACACCACGAACCATCAGGAGTACTCTCCTTGATTTCATGTGTGCTATCACTTGTCTAAAGTTGCAGCTCTGGTGGCGCAGCCATGGGTTTTCACGAGGCTTCTTAGAGCAGTGAGGGGAGGCACGCATAAAGAGTCGGTCCCGGAAGCGAAGCAGTGACTTGTAGTCGACATCAGTTGGGGCTGTTTGAGGGAGGAGGCCAGACATCGAGGTCATCAGTCCCATCGGATTAGGGAAGGATGGGGAAGGAAGTCAGCCATGCCCTTTCAAAGGAACCATCGTGGCATTTGTCTGGAGCGATTTAAGGAAATCATGGAAAACCTAAATCAGCATGGCCGGACGCGGGATTGAACCGTCGTCCTCCTGAACGCGAGTCCAGTGTGCTAACCACCTCGCTCGGTCGACATCAGTCAATGTTAATCTGTGGTGCTGCGAGCAGAGTCCGTAAGGAGTGCAGACATAGGTGTGGTAATGCTGACGTCCGAATCTTCTAGGTGCAAGGGGCAAATTTCATTCTCATTCAGCGGTGGGTAGCCTGTGCATCCTCATGCCTGGCATAATTTCTGAAGTTCGTGATTCTATGGTGCCTTGGTAGAGCTGAGTCATTTACTGGATGTCGAAGAAAATTGGTTATTTTGGGACAAGGTGTGACCTGGTACACTCTGTAGTATGGTGGCTGCAAGTGAGGAGGTCGTTTGTGCAAACCGTCGACCCAAACCACTGGATGCTTCGTTTGGCAGGGTGCTGTTACTAAAAGGTGAGCATCATGTGTCTTAGATGCATAAGCTGCCCCCTGGTTGCCTGGGCTATTTTCTCCACATATTATTGTTGTAAGGATTCACACTGAATACTACTTGTACATTTTATTGTGGTTTTAACTATCAGTTTCTGATGGCCACTTTGTCTCTGCTTAGTTTTTAAGATGTTTAACAGTAAGCTTACCACGAACTGCTGTTGCTGCACCACGGCAGACGAATGAGTATAGCAAACTGCTTACTTACTTGTGATAGTGCACAACAGTTCACAACGAGGTAAACAAGAAACTTGAAATCCGCAACTTACAGTTCATGGTAAGCTTAGTGTTCAACAACTCACATGTTAAGCAGAGATCAAATGACGATCAGAAATGTATAATTAAAATCGTAATAAAATATACAAATGGTATTCAAGGTGAATTATTAGGACAATAACATGTGGAGAAAGTGCCCCTGGCAGCCAACACGTTCTCATGGGAACAGTTCATGCATCAAACACATGCGATGCTCACCTTTTGAAAATAGCACCCCGCCAAACGACACATCCTGCGGTTTGGGTCAACAGTTTCCATAAACGACACCCTCATCTGTGGCCACAATACTGCGGAGTGTATCAGGTCAAACAAATGATTCCGTTCTACTAACGCACCATTGTGTCATGTAATTCACAAGTAATGGTGGGTACAAGGATACACAGGCTGCGTGTGGCTGACTGAGAACGAAGTTTGCTAATTGCAGGTAGCAGACTCAGACATCAGCGTCACCTGCACTCCTTACGGACTCTGTGTGCAACCTAACAGGTGAACACTTGACTGATGCCCGTAACAGGTAATAGCCATGGGGTAGAACTTCATTTGAACGAGCATCTGTTCTCACCATCTTAAGAAGCCTCAGCAACAGCCATGGCGACGCCATCAGAGTGGCCGCTTCGGACTTTAGGTGAATGGTAGCATATGTAAAATCAAATACAGTTATCGCACTCGAGATCGAGCCAGTACCAAACCGGCTCAGTGGGTAATTAGCTTTGACTGTATTCAAAGATGTATGACTTGACAACGAGCACCCCCACTCTGTCATCATCATCATCATCATCATCATCATCATTTAAGACTGATTATCCCTTTCAGCGTTCAGTGTGGAGCATAGTCCCCTTTATAAAATTCCTCCATGATCCCCTATTCCGTGCTAACATTGGTGCCTCTTCTGATATTAAGCCTATTACTTCAAAATCATTCTTAACCGAATCCAGGTACCTTCTCCTTGGTCTGCCCCGACTCCTCCTACCCTCTACTGCTGAACCCATGAGTCTCTTGGGTAACCTTGCTTCTCCCATGCGTGTAACATTACCCCACCATCTAAGCCTGTTCGCCCTGACTGCTACATCTATAGAGTTCACTCCCAGTTTTTCTTTGATTTCCTCATTGTGGACACCCTCCTGCCATTGTTCCCATCTACTAGTACCTGCAATCATCCTAGCTACTTTCATATCCGTAACCTCAACCTTGTTGATAAGGTAACCTGAATCCACACAGATTTCGCTCCCATGCAACAAAGTTGGTCGAAAGATTGAACGGTGCACAGATAACTTAGTCTTGGTACTGACTTCCTTCTTGCAGAAGAGAGTAGATCGTAGCTGAGCACTCACTGCATTAGCTTTGCTACACCTCGCTTCCAGTTCTTTCACTTTGTTGCCATCCTGTGAGAATATGCATCCTAAGTACTTGAAACTGTCCATCTGTTCTAACTTTGTTCCTCCTATTTGACACTCAATCCGTTTATATCTCTTTCCCACTGACATTACTTTCGTTTTGGAGATGCTAATCTTCATACCATAGTCCTTACATTTCTGATCTAGCTCTGAAATATTACTTTGCAAACTTTCAATCGAATCTGCCATCACAACTAAGTCATCCGCATACGCAAGACTGCTTATTTTGTGTTCACCTATCTTAATCTCACCCAGCCAGTCTATTGTTTTCAACATATGATCCATATATAATATGAACAACAGTGGAGACAGGTTGCAGCCTTGTCTTACCCCTGAAACTACTCTCAACCATGAACTCAATTTACCGTCAACTCTAACTGCTGCCTGACTATCCATGTAAAGACCTTTAATTTCTTGCAAAAGTTTGCCTCCTATTCCATAATCTCGTAGAACAGACAATAACTTCCTCCTAGGAACCCGGTCATATGCCTTTTCTAGATCTATAAAGCGTAGATACAATTCCCTGTTCCATTCATAACACTTCTCCATTATTTGCCGTAAGCTAAAGATCTGGTCCTGACAACCTCTAAGAGGCCTAAACCCACACTGATTTTCATCCAATTGGTCCTCAACTAATACTCGCACTTTCCTTTCAACAATACCTAAGAAGATTTTACCCACAACGCTGATTAAAGAGATACCTCTGTAGTTGTTACAATCTTTCCTGTTTCCATGTTTAAAGATTGGTGTGATTACTGCTTTTGTCTAGTCTGATGGAACCTGTCCCGACTCCCAGGCCATTTCAATTATCCTGTGTAGCCATTTAAGACCTGACATTCCACTGTATTTGATGTGTTCCGACTTAATTTCATCCACCCCAGCTGCTTTATTGCACTGCAATCTATTGACCATTTTCACCCCTTCCTCAAATGTGATCCTATTTCCATCCTCATTCCTATCCCATTGTACATCGACATCTGAAACATTACTGATCGTATTTTCACCTACATTGAGCAACACTTCAAAATATTCCCTCCATCTGCCCAAGGAATCCACAGGATTCACAAGCAGTTTTCCTGACCTGTCTAAAATACTTGTCATTTCCTTCTTACCTCCCTTTCGAAGACTGCTAATTACACTCCAGAATGGTTTTCCAGCAGCTTGACCCAAATTCTCCAACCTGTTTCCAAAGTCTTCCCAAGATTTCTTCTTGGATGCTGCAATTATCTGTTTGGCTTTGTTTCTTTCTTCAACATAACTTTCTCTGTCTACCTGAGTTCTAGTATGTAGCCATTTTTGATACGCCTTCTTTTTCCTTTTACAGGCTGCCTTGACTGTGTCGTTCCACCAAGCTGTTTGCTTCATCCTACCTTTACACACTACTGTTCCAAGACATTCTTTAGCCACTTCTAGTACTGTGTCCCTGTACCTTGTCCATTCCTTTTCCAATGACTGTAATTGACTACATTCAACTAACTGGTACCTTTCTGAGATCATTGTTATGTACTTGTGCCTGATTTCCTTATCCTGAAGTTTCTCCACTCTTATCCTCCTACATATGGACCTGACCTCCTGCACTTTCGGTATCACAATACCAATTTCGCTGCAGATTAAATAATGATCAGTGTCATCAAAGAATCCCCTGAATACACATGTGTCCCTTACAGCCTTCCTGAATTCCTGATCTGTTATTATATAGTCAATGACAGATCTGGTTCACCTGCCTTCCCAAGTATACCGGTGAATGTTCTTATGTTTAAAAAAGGAGTTTGTGATTACTAAGCCCATACTGGCACAGAAATCCAAGAGTTGTTTCCCGTTCCTGTTGGCCTCCATATCCTCTCCAAATTTACCCATAACCTTTTCATACCCTTCTGTTCGATTTCCAATCCTGGCATTAAAATCACCCATGAGCAGAACACTGTCCTTGTCCTTTACTCTAACAACTATATCACTGAGTGCATCATAAAAACTATCCATCTTATCTTGATCTGTCCCTTCACAATGCGAATATACTGACACAATCCTAATTTTCTTGCTAGACACTGTCAAATCTATCCACATCAGTCGTTCGTTTACATACCTTATTGCAACTACGCTGGGTCCCATTTCTTTCCTGATGTAAAGCCCTACACCCCATTGTGCTATTCCTGCTTTCACTCCTGACAGGTAGACCTTGTATTCTCCCACTTACTCTTCTTTCTCACACCTTACCCGAATCTCACTAACAGCTAAAACATCCAGCCCCATCTTACTTGCAGCCTCTGCCAGCTCTACCTTCTTCCCAGAGCAGCCCCCATTGATATTAATAGCTCCCCATCTCATTACCATTTGTTTGCCGAGTCGTATCTTAGGAGTCCCTGGTTTGTCAGTTAGAGGTGGGACTCCGTCACCTCCAAAGGTCCGAGGCATTTTGCTCTGATCGTTGCCAGCATCATATTTAAAGTACCGGGGAAGCAGGTTGCTAGCCTTACTTGCCCCGAGTCCCATTGAGTTTTACCCCTAACGGTTGAGGGACTAACCGGTGGATTTGGTAGTCTTTGCCGTTTGAGCACAAAGGTGACCACAACTCAGAATATGTCCTAGATGCTCAGCCTTATTCCAAAGTAACTGGTATCCCGACTGTCGGGACCACTTACTTGGCCACTCATGCGTTGCCCGTGGTTCCTGAACTAGGACATGACTACAGGAACCCACACCATGAACCACACTGTCCTCAAGCAATTTTAATTCGATTGCTGTATGCAGTTCGAGGATGAAGGGACTCCTACTAGTTTTGAGCAGTATGGTCTCCATTCTAGCTCAGTGCTTGGTTATTTGTTACAACAAATTAATTTACTTTTTTGTCCAAGCATCCAAACGATCTGACGATGTCACCCATGCATCATGTCGATGTAATGTCGGCATCTCACATGTAGCACATAAACCAGTGTACTGTCACACATCTGTAACTAATTTACAACTCGAAGTACCTATATTATTTATCTGTGATATGGTGTTGTTCTCCATTCGAGGCCTCTGCTCTGTAGTGAGCGATCAAGTGCTCTGGTACCAAGCGTGTAAAAAAACAGGTGTGGTAAGATACTTTGACAGTATAAAATAATGATGCTGTAATACGGTCTGAAAAATGTTAGTCGAGTGGTGCCAAATCCGGAAACTGATAGTATCAATATTTTGGTAGTACATCAAATATGGAAGTTGCTAAACTGGTTACATAATTGGTAATTGGCGCCACAATGCCATACATACACTACAGTTGTGCCACAAATACACCATTTATACACCATATCTATACCAGTTATGCTTTGCACATATGCTGTGGTAAGATACTTCAACGGCATAAAAAATTAAGATGGCCTACTGTAGCCTGTAGAAATGTTACTTAACTGTCGCCAAATCTGAAGAGTGGTCAAACTGGAAGTTTGGTAGAGCGCCAAAGTGGAAATTGGTGTAACTGATAGAAAAAACCAAAAAGGCAGACGTACTGGCCAAAAAGAGCAAAGAATTAGGAGATATGGAAATATGTCAATTGCTGTGGATCTTAAAGACCTGTATTATGCCTTATTATTTGCAACAGGTAGATTGTGCTGTTGGCGTCCTTATCTAGGAGGGGTGTACTAGTGTACTCTGAACTTATTGAGTGTTTGCACAATCATATCGTAAAAGAAGATCCAGTGGAGCAAAGCATCGAAGTCTGGATTCCACCTGTAGCAAAGCGTTGAGGGTTGAAGGCATCATGGCCATCGAGTCGGAGTTTACTAGCGGTATTCTAATGTACATGTTATCACCTATTGGACTTGATGAGGCGCAGGCTGAATTAAAGGCTTATAGAAGACAACTATTGGTGGAATACTGTGCTACAGCACTATGTTTGTAAATCAACCATTGCTGTCATTTCAACCCACCCATATCCTATTCAGCTTTGCCACTTGCCAACACTTGTGTGCCAGCAGTTAGCATATCAATTTCTGAGTTATTAGTGGCAAAACACACACTTGCAGTTTATAAAAGCACGGACTTTAAACATACGCTAGGTGTAGTTTCAACACCGCTATTATTAAAGTGCTGATATGGCTGTTGCCTGTACTCCTACTCAACATTGTTGGAATCTACATCACATTTTACACCACCACATGCAGGTAACTGGTACAAGTACAGCGGAAATATTGTAAGTACTATTGTTGCTGGTGGCATTTTGACACGCACAGTTAGAAATCATGGCTTCCATTGTGATTTGCTGTAATCGAATTAGATAGCATTGTGTACAGGGCAGCATCCAGTCAAGGAATAGTTTTGTAAATTGTTTCAAAAAATTTTATTTCGAAGTCCCCAGTCAAATTTTTACAAGTTTTCCTCGAGAGCAACCTCCGCTGCGCCTGCGTGACGCAAGTTGCCTGCCTTTCTGAACCGACGCAGTTCTGTCCAGTTAAAGCTGCTGACAAGAGACGCGTTGAGTCCTCTGCTGAAACTGCATTGAGGTGGGGTCCCAGGTACCACTGGAAATTCAAGGGTAGCTGAGTAGCATTTGTAAACTACGATTGTGAACCCATATCTATTCCTCCTACTACAGCGCTATTTTGCTGTAGAGTCGTAATCTGCAATAAAAAATGGGCTTTTCCCATTGAAGATTTGAAAGTCCCCCCCCTCCCAATGAATGGGGCCAGTATTTTGAAAGTAGGTGAAGTTTGACGAAATACACATCAGATTTTTAAAAAAAAGTCGTAATAAACGTTATTCATCTCGAAGACGGACATCCATTGACATAACGCTCAACCCCCTGCACCACCCCTGGGGGCGGGAGATGGGGAGGGGGGTGAAATCTTAAATAGAAACCCCTATGTTTTATTGCAGATTTGGGTTTTCCGTGAAAAAATATGTAACTTTTGTAGGAAACAATTCTTTCGTTTCACGACAGATGGTGCTGTAATCGGCACAGGTGAATGTGGGGTCGCAGTTGTTGCAAAACGGTAATATCTCACAAAAATGCACATCCGATTAGGAAAATCAAAGTACATTATTTGATATTTGGGAAAATGCTATCATGTGACACGTCTACCCTCCCGCAATGCATTCTTAGATTACATTTAGCGTTACCCACGAACAATGACGCGGATGTAGCAGTAATGTGTTCCTTTCGGGGTGTGCCCCCTTGCCTCTATCTATCTCGGGATGCTTGATTACTGTGAGTCCCCTTGCCTCTCACAAGTGTTTTAGAGCAGCAAATGTTCGAAATGTTGTCCTTTATTTCTAATGCACCGAAATGTTGTCCTTTATTTCTAATGCACATTGCAACTCTGTGTCTGAACGACAGAACGACATGTATTAGTGTTTCTGTGCTAATGTTTGCACATTCATTGAGAATTTGCTGCCGCATATCTTCGGAGGTTGTTGGTACTTCCATGTACACTCCCTCTTTTAGCCATCCCCACAGGAAAAAATGGTCAAAAGTCAAACCAGGTGAACGTGCGGGCCAAGTCTGAGGACCTCCTCGTCCAGTCCCTCGACCCGGATAGTTTCGATTCAAAACTTCTCGAGTTAGTCGAGAATTACTCATTGGGCATCCATCGTGTTGAAAGCACATATCCAGTCTCGTTTGAAGTGGAACATCGTCCATCAGTGTGGGTAAAGTATTATCCACAATTTCGCTATACATTTGACCAGTCAGATTGCCTTCTATGAAGTATGGGCCAGTTACCAGCGTACCTAAAATACCGCACCAAACGTTTACATTCCATGGGCGTTGATGATCAACTTGCCTTACCAAATGGGGATTCTCCACTGACCAATAATGCATATTTTTATGTCGATTTACTTGACCACGATTCGTAAAATTTGATTCATCGCAGAAAACTATCTGCGAAATGAAATTATCATTGACTGCCAGTTGTTCCTGTATCAAGTTGCAGAAATTCAGGCAGTTGTGAAAATCGTCACCATGCTGTTCTTGATGCAGCGATAAATGAAATGGATGCCTCTGTGTGCGTGTAGCATGCGTAGAAAACGTCGTTGTGAAATTACTGAACCTCGCGCTCTCTGTCGAGAACTAATGTGAGGATTTGCAGTGACCAGCTAAAACATTCACTGTGTTATTCTCGTTTGTCACAGGCCGCGGTCGGTCATTTTGGACAATACTGCGGAACGCCGTTGCAGACAGAACATTCATATACAGGAACAGAGTAGCATACCTACGACGAGCTTCGTCAACATTTCTATGAGCCTCAAAGTTCGCGAAAATGATATCAACCCTCCCTGCAGTCATTAACATAATGGAACAATTGCGACAAGATGTGTACAGTCCGAACCATTGAAACAACATGCACAGTCTGGCCGCCGACTGAGCGCATGATCATGGCCTGTGCTTCATTCGATTGTGGGAGGTGTCACATGACAGTATTATCAAAAATATCAAAAAAGCACTCTGATTGTCTTAATCGGATGCGCATTTGTTTGAGATAGTTCCGTTTTGCAACTATTGTCACCTCTGCCGATTACACCGTCATCTATCATGAAACGAAAGAAATGTTCGCTACAAAAGTTGGATATTTTTTCACGTGGAATCTAAATCTGCAATAAAAAACAGGGGTTCCCATTTAAGATTTCAAAGTCATCCCCCTCCCGCCCCCGAGGTGGTGCAGGGGGTCGAGCGCTATGTTAATGGATGTCCCTCTTCGAGGTAATTTTTTAATCCGAAGTGTATTTCGCCAAATATTCCTGCAAACAGCTGTAAATGCCTCACCCTGTACATGTCCCACAGTTGTGCCCAAATAATTGTTTTCTATGTACTTTGAATTTGGTTTGTATCATGTTCAGGTCTATAGGAGGAATTACATACATAGGCATTCCTTCAGTAAATTCAGCCTCCACGGATTTTACAGTAACAAGATTAACACTCATACTCGTACACTCTGGTGCAGGGGGAATATAGGCTGAAAAAATCAGCCAGCCAGATGCAAAACAAGGGTTTATTAGCCCTTGACCTGGGTTTCGATATTTCTAAAAATATCTTCTTCAGAAGAAGTTGCGAAAGAAAGTTTTGCAAATGGTTGGCTTATTTTTTAACCTCTTCAGATTTACGCAGTTGCTGAGTCAAAGCCATATTTAATATCTTGAGAATGTAGCCATTGATACAGTGCTCCATTTGATATGTATTTACACTGCTCTTGTCCAGATTCTCAACAAATTCATAGCACACCCCTTTTTACGACCAAACATGTGAATGTCATTAGGAGTATAAAGTGCGACATACTCGTCCGTCTTCATCTGTTCATATACTTCACCATACTGCATATATAGTCCCATTCATACCACGAATACCGCACCTTGAAACCGACACTGGGCGCTTTCTGCTTCTCTCAATCCTTCAGATTCATCATCAAGTGCCAGGCCTACATTACTACGTTTAGAGCCACTGACAGTCACATTGCATACTTATGTTGGCGAATCACAGTGCTCTTGTCGGACTGTGGTAGTGCTGTGGCACATCCATATTTCACCAGGCCCGAAATGTTGGGGACACATTTTGTGGAGAGTGACTGCTGTTGCTGCTGTGGTTTAGGTGGGAACATCTGCGTGTCCTCATCCAGCTTTGGATCAGACACTCGTTGCTGCTGCTGCAATTGCTGTGCTACTGCATAGTTGAAGGACCCTATGTTTAGAAGACAGCCTCTGCACAATTTCTGTGATGTCCACAACCTCTACATGTCTCTCTCTGTAACAACAATAACAACAAAGGCCTAAATATGATGCTGTACACATATACAACAACAACAACAGCTACTACTACTACTACTACTACTACTACTATTACTAAAACTAATAATACTACTACTACTAAAACTAATAATAATAACTGGGGATGGGTTGACTAAATACTTGCTGACAGTCTTCTTCCCAGATGGTCGCTGTTTTTGCTCCTGCTAGTGGCACTTCATGCTGAACAGCAGACGATGATGTTCACACAATCAAAATATTATAATTATATAGCTTTACTGGACTTGCATGCAGTTAGCTAGGTGGTGGCAAGGATGCGGAGGTGTCAGGGTAGGGGCAGGGGCACGAGGCATTGGGGAAGAAGTGAGAGATGTGGGGACGGGGGTGTGACCCTGGTAATAAGAAAGTACTGATACTGACATCAGTGAAACATAATAAGCACAAATACCTGAGAGCAGGAGGTCGTGACCTTGGAGATAAGAAAATGCTAATGTTGATGTCTGGATTCCTGTAAATCTGGCCAGATCGCACTCTGCCTACCCATGGTTTTACAAACCATTAGAATGCAAGGGGCATTTAGTCAGCTACAGCTCCTATTGGTCCACTCCAGCATAGAATTGAGATGTATCCAGCTTTCCAGGTACAAATCATACCAGTTGTGACCTAAGCGCTGATAGCAGCAGCGTCAGTGTTAGTCTGAACCATTGAAGTTGCAAGTAGAGCCATGTAGAGTGTGCTGTTTGACTGTCAAAGACTCTGCTCCGCAGACAACTGATTTGTTGAAAAGGAAATAGCGTTTCAGATGTTGGATGATGCTCAAAGTAGCGTGATTGCTTCTGGTGATTTTGTTCTGGAGCTGACAGTGCCCTTCTATGAGTTGGACGTAATTTCTGTGAAATGGTTCATGGAGAGTCACCACCAGCACAGTATGGAGTCAGTTGGTATACCATTAGAGATAGTGCTGAATTGTGTACACTCAGTAATTTCAGCTGAGTCACGTACCTTTATGAAGGGTTTGGAGAAAGTGGAGTGCGTTATAGACTTGTTATTGGAATATGATGCGTATAATATTGAGGGCGAGGGGTATCCCTAGCTCCGGGCGCTCAGACTGCAAATGTGTTTTAATAGATACGAACCAGTGGCTGGTGAGTTAAATGTTAAACTGTTGGAACATTGGTGATGTGATCGTAGCTCATAAGATTTCTCATATGACATGAATGTAGTGTTTCAATATGTTAAAATGAATGTGAGTAAAATAAACCTTACTGTCGAACAATGAAAAGCTATGTTCCTTTTTATGTGAAAATTACGACTATTTTGGATCTTACTTTGGAACAATGCAACCTGCTCTGACCCAGCAGTAGGTATCTACAGAAATTCCTACCAGAGCGGCAACTGTCAGCTTCTAGCCAGTAATGCAGAGAAATCAACAGGCGGGAAACCTTGAACGAGAGAGAATTATTGTCATACATTTCCAGTGATAACAGTAATAGCAGGAAGAACTTTATAATCCAGGTCTTTGAGATGAAGGGGACATTGTATTTCCTATGCGGCCAATGTTAAATTATCGAACTTTGCGACCCATCATCTTGGAAACTTTTAAAGACACCACCTTACAATTTTCCGTAATTGTTGAATGCACCTTTCTAGATACACTGAACTAGAATTATTACTAAAATTTTATTGTGGGGCATGTTATCCTTTTTTTCAAACATTCAATTTTTTACTGAATTTTGCAAATAAATGAGCATAAAAATAAAACAACTCAGGATATTTTAATAATTCTATTTCACATGTGTTGAATCTTACACTTGGCGTGCTGTGAAAATTTCTTGTCTCTACCATCTACTTTTTTAGAAAACAGGTTGTTTATTGCAAAGAGATATTGAGGTTTAAAATCTTTTTTACAAATTCTCATATAGACTTACATTTCTGCGTATTTTGTGCACTAGAATTGCCCTGGCCCATAGTCTGAGTCTTCTTCAGTGTCACAACAGCCTAGTGCTTGCATCCTCCCTTTTTTCCTTCCTTCTTTTGTCATTTGCTGAGCAGCTAACTCTGCTTCACGTACACGAAGTTCATCCAGTTCCCGCAGTCCTTTAACTGTGTTCTGTCCAAATCTTACCTCTGACTTCTCCAGAACCTTAAGGCTTTCATAGTTCCCACCATGAAAAATTATTACAGCATCAGACACTGCTAACTTTAGAGTCATAAGGACAACAAATACATTTTTAGGCACATGGCACCACACAACATCACTGAAGGATTCATTTACATTCTGGGTCTTCCCATGTAAACACTTCTTTAGTAGCTCAGGATTTGCCAAATCACTGTAAATAGGTTTGATTGCCTCCGTTACTACCAAAGTAAGAGAATGTGTATGTGTAAATTCATGCAGGGTCCAGAAAATTCAGCTTGCCTATATTTACACCAAGTGTTTGGAGGTGGACGCAAAGCATACGCTGCTTTTCATAGGTTGATATTCGATGAAAGAAAGTGCTCCACACAGCTCTTTACATCTTTTCTAAATTCAGTTATCTCTAGTGGTTTCTTGAAGTACTTTTACTCTTAGTCATTTTATTTACGTATAAAAAGCAACAGAAGTTAACTTACTACAAAAATAGCCGATAATCACACTACTTTCAACGAAAACTAGTACAGAAACAAAGAACTAATTGTTTGTTCGTAACGCCAACTTCTGAGACGTAGTAGTACGCACAAAACAAAATAATTCACAGCCTAGAGACTGTGTGGTTCCCAATTGAGGCAGTATATGTGTACCCGCAAAATTTGACAGTCACACGTCAACATTAAAAATATTATTTGAAGGTCTCACAATTGTATGATTTCAATTTATTGTATACCAAAATGTTTAGGAAAGTCCAAAGTACATTATGGAGTAGAAAACAGAAAATGTCATGTTTTAGCGTATTTTACACAAACTAGTTGGCCATCTCTACAAAATTTAGCAATATGAAAATTTCTATAGACACTCCATCCCTTATTCTAATCTACCATAATTTAAGCTGATTACCACAATGCAACTAATACACTATCACTTGCATCCGCCTTTAGAGATAGATCTGAAGACAAGTACGCATTAGTTCCTGACATAGATTCTAGCTTGTCGCGATGCAATTAAAGAAAGGTGAGAGTGAATACAAACACTTACATTAGCATTTACCAACAACAACAAAAAATATGTACCAGCTCTCTAGCGACTTTGTGGCAATCTTGCAACAGCCCAAGGATCTTCTGATCATCGCTGATGAAACTGTTGGGTTAGGATGTGGATGTGACTGAACAGGTATTTGAATTTTGTGCAGAGGCAGTTGAATTTAGTAAAACTAAACTTCTAATTGTTGCTGTTTACAGGCCCCTTAACTCCGACGTCAGAGCATTTCTGCTCAAGCTGGAGAGGGTTCTTGGTTCACTTTATAGAAAGTACCAAAAATTGGTTATATATGGTGACTTCAGTATTAATTTTGTGTGTGATTGTGCGAAAAAGGATGTTGGTAGTTCTCCTAAACTCATATGATCTGATGCAGACTGTGTTTTTTCCAGCCAGGGCGTAGGGGAACGGTAGCACAGGAATAGACAATATTTTTATTCAGTCTTCATTACTAGATGGGCATTCTCTTAGTAAAAGAGTGAACGGCCCTTCAGACCATGATGCACAAATTTTGACACTAAAAGGCTTTTTTAGTCAAACAAATGTTATATATTAATTACAAACTATGTAAGAAAACTAGTCCAACGCCAATAGTCAGTTTTTTAGAATCTCATTAAGGAACAATTGTGGTAGGATGTTTATAGTGCCGATAATATAGATGACAAACATAATGCTTTCCATAACACATCTCTCATGCTCTTTGAGAGTTGCTTTCGATTAGAGCGTTCTAAACAGAGTACTAGCAGTAAAAGGCAGCCTGGGTGGCTGACTAGTGGGATTATTATATCATGTTAAGAATTATATCAAAATGTTACAAGTAGTCAGAATCAAGCTACAGTAGCCCATTACAGACAGTGTTGTAAGATGCTTAAAATGTTATTAGGAAGGCAAAGACTATGTGGTACGCAAACAGAATAGCTAATTCACAGTATAAAATTGAAACCATATGGTCAGTTGTGAAAGAAGTGTGCTGTCAACAGCACGAGGTCGATGATATAATGTCAGTTCCTAGTAAAATTATTTCTGTTACTGATAAGTCAGATAAATGTACAGTATTTAACAATCATTTTCTGGGCATTGCTGTTGAATTAAATACAAAATTAGTTTCGTCAGGGAACCATACAACTCTCTTGGAAAATGCCTTTCCGAGACTGATGTCTGAAATGCTCCTCTGTGATACTGACAATGGGTAGACTGAGCCAATAATTAAATCGCTGAAGACTAAGGACTCTCATGGTTATGATGGGGTGCTTAGCAGAATATTAAAGCATTGTGCTGCACATGTTAACCCTGCACTTAGCCATATTTGTAATTTTTCCTTTAAGAATGGTCAGTTTCCTGAACGATTGAAATACTCAGTAGTAAAGCCGCATAATAAAAACAGGAAAAAGGGATAATGTAGACAATTTTAAACCTGTTTCTATGCCATCAGTGTTTGCTAAAGTTATTGAAAAGGATGTGTATGGAAGGATAATTGATCACTTTATATCACATATCCCTTTCACTGCGCATTTACTCTCAGCGGCTGCCGCCCTGTGCGCGTTATTTTCACCCGGTGCGTATATATACGACTGTAGCAGTCTACCGTTATTATTGAGATAAAAATTAGACGCAAAATCCAGTATTGTCGGTGTAAATCGTTTTATTTTTTAAAATCTTTGTCCAGAAAGTCTTATTTTGTTCAAAAAGGTACTTTATCAGGAGAAAAAAATACAAAACATATTACATTTGTAATACTTCGAAGTGTGCCATCTCTCGAAACAAAAATTCAAACATAAAGTCACATTACATTTTACACAAATGTATCTTGTGTCAATTCGTTTATCATGTTTTGCACATACAATACACCTTCTCTGGGCTGCCTTCTTCTTTGAAGCTCCTGGGATTAGCGAGATAAAGTGGCGCTCGGTTAGGCGTAAGGGATTGTGACCATCAGCCGATCTCCTTCCACGACGTCCCTCTGTTTGCGGTTGGTGGTGAATCTCTAGGATCTGTTGAAAATCAGATACTGAAATATTTCGCCCCGTTTAAGTTTTATATAATGCACTTCCCATTGAGCAGAGACATATCGACCAAATGAAAAAATACTTTTTTATATCATTTTACAGTTTTTCGTACACTTTCTACTGAACTTAGCATCATGTCGCTCCTGTCGACGGCCCCCATATTTTCAGTGTAGCTTACGATGCAAGCTGGTTTGGTTTTTGGTTCATTCGTGGTTCTGTCAATTTTGTCAGTCGCTGTAATTTCGTTTGTATGAAGAGTTGAAAGCATCCTCACTTCCCGCTTGTCCTGTCACTTCAGAGCAAGAAGTTTATGTGTTGACATAAACTCGATCTCGCCTTTTCTAAGTTTTTTTGATCAAGCAGGCATGCCTTTGCGGTTTGTTCTCGTAGTTCCACAGGCATTAGTCACTCTGTCATGCAAATAAGAAAATAACGTTGGTCTAGTGTACCAATTGTCAACATATAATGTGTGACCTTTACCAAGGTAACGTTCAACTAAAGTGAGAACAACGCTTCCAGGTATTCCAACATTTACGCTAAAGTAAGTTTCTTTTTTTTACGTCTGTTGCTGCACCCACTTAAATAATAAAGTCAAGAATATAATCAGTTTCACATTCACTTTTACACCAAATCTTCGGCGTTTGGAAAGAATGTACTGCTTGAAGAAGACACGACCTTTGAAGAGAACTAAACTTTCGTCATTGCACAAATTTTTAAAAGGATAGAAAGCACCTGGAAATACTTTTCTTAAGTGATCCACAATTCGACGTAATTTCCAGATTTTGTCATCTCCAGGGTCCTTACTGTTATCAGCAAAATGTAACATTCTAAGTAACAGAAGATATCTATCTCTAGGCATGATTTGCGCAAACATTGGAGTAGACAATAACTGATCATTGGTCCAATAACTGTTTATTTCATTTTTTCTCACTCGAGCCATCAGAAAATTTACAGCAAGGAAACAGTAAACTTCGTCACTGTTTGTGTTTTTCCAACATTGTGGTCTTGATTTTTCACTGGCATCATTAGAAAGGTATTCATAACATAAATTACATTGCTCAGCTATGTAGCTCACAATTTCTTGGCTAAAAAAAACTTGGAAGCAGTCGTATACAGTACATAAATCATCTCAATTGACGATTTTGCAACAGGAACCACTGTTCTCGAAATTATACACTTTAGGGTCCAAATCAGAGCCTTTCCATCTAAAATCAACTGCTTTGTGTCTCTTAGGAGATTTTTCTGGCATACGCTCAGGCTCATCTTCGAAATCGGAGAAAGAATTGACGATAACATCAAAATCTGGATCTGCATTTACTGGTTCAACGTTTGTTGGTTCACAAATAATTTTTTATATTTGTGGTGACAGATTTATCAAAAAGCTCGTCGTCTTCATTATCTGTCCACCCATAGTCAGCTGGATTTGGCATGATGATGTCTTCGTCGTCACTTTGGTTTAGAATACTCAGCAGCTCATCGTCTGTAAACGGACGCTAACGTCGCGTCATTTTATTCGGTAACGCGGAAACGGCCGCACACAAACTAGGTAATATAGCGATACGAATGAACTCAGCAGAAAGAGAATTCAGCATTCAATAGTCGTTCAGGTATTTCCTAGTATTCCAACAATTAAACTGCATACTTGCGCAACAATTACCTCCGACTCGCTGGCCGATTGTCGGCGTTATACGTAACTATACGACTGTAGCAGGGAACCGCTGTAAGTATTTTCATAGCAAATAGTATATATACGTCTGGGGCACTGAAACGATTAGCGTATATTTACGTCTGGAGCATTGAAAGGGATATTGTGCTATCAAATGTGCAGTTCGGCCTTAGAAGTAGTTTAACAATTGAAAATTTTATAGTATCTATTCTCTGTGAGGTACCGGATGGACTAAACAAAATGTTTCGAACGTTATGCATATTTTTTATTTAACTAAGGCGTTTGATTGTATTAACGACAAAATATTGCTCCAGAAGTTGGACCATTTTGGAATATAGGAAGTAGCTCACAACTGGTTCACCTTCTACTTTAACAACAGACAGCAAAAGGTCATTGTTTACAGTGTTGAGAATGGCTGTGATGTGGGGTCTGAGTGGGACATGGTCAAATGGGGGGTGCCCTAGGGGTCAGTGTAGAGGCCACTCCTGTTCCTTATCTATATAAATGATACGCACTCTAGTATTACGGTAACTCTAAAATATATCTGTCTACGAATGACACAAACTTGGTAGTAAAGGATGTTGTGTACACCTTGGCTCTGTTTCAAATAGTGCAGTTCATGACATAAGTTCATGTGTGATAGGAAATAAACTAACGCCACATCTCAGTAAGACTCCGTTTTTACAGTTTCTAACACACAGATCAACAAAACTAGATGTTTTAATTTCACGGAATGGGCATGTGATTAGTGGAACTGAACAGCTCAAATTTGTAGGTGTTCAGATAGATAGTAAATTGTCGTGAAAAAGCTCGTATTCCGGATCTTGTTCACAGAAATGATGCTGGCATGTTTGCTATTCGAACGGTATCTGAAGTAAGTGATCGTTCGAAACGGGCAGTTCTGGGAAAAAGTTGTATAAGTCTGTGAACCTCTTGTCAACCCCTGTTCACTAGTCTGGGTATTCTGACATGGGCCTCTCAGCATATATATTCTTTACTGCCGTTTCTTGTTAACAATATCAGCTTATTCCCAAGAATTAGCAGCTTCCAGTCAGTTAATATTAGACAGAAATCCAATCTGCATTTGGATCGCACTTTCTTGACTCTTGTGCAGAAAGGTGTGCAGTTTACTGCTGCATCTATTTTGAATAAGCTACTACAAGAATTCAAAAATCTTAGCAGTAATCTACGGGCATTCAAATCGAAACTGAAGAGTTTCCTCATGGGTCACTCCTTCTGCTTCGTCGAGGAGTTCCTTGAAAAATTAGGCTTATTCCTATGTTATATTGTTGACTGCGTTTATTAAACATATGGTTTGTCTTTTTTGTTTTTTCTGTTATTACTTTTATGTTGTAATTTCATGTTCTGTCACGTGCCATGATCATGGAGATTTGCTCCTCAGTTTCGTCCAACGGAAATAGGAGTGTAAAATAAAATAAAAAATTTGTAGTTGTCTGCATAAACTGACAAATGATAAGTATTGTCTTCAGGGCCTAGGAGGTCTGATCGAAACCATAACATTTCTGATGTAGCAGGAAGGTTGAGCTGCACCGGTGTTAGTAACCAAACTGCTTCATACCTGAATCAACAATAAGCCACCACCTCTGAACTGCACTGCATGAAGACCGATTCTGCTCATATAGCGCTCTCAAACGAGTTCATTCTATGTATAATACATCAGAGTCCTTATGGACCTTGAAGTGGTTGACTGTACGTATAGCACTTGAACAAGCTTACCAGTTTACATCACAATAGCAATACATAGCGGTAGTGATATAAATACTGCTTGCTAATATGAATTTCTAAGTAAGGCCTGTACCTCACAGATCAAATATCGTTGTATATGATTCAGACACTCACTAACAGCACTGCTTAATAGATACATAACGCACCACAAATTTCTTGGTTGGGATCTTGAACTGGCTGTAGCTACACGTGTGAAAACATTTATTCTGCTTAACTTTCCATGGTTAACAAAAAACATACAATTACGCTGTAAACTGTGCAGTTTACATGTAGCAAAGTAAAAATTTCGTTTTACTCTCTTAATTACGTAGAAATAATGGTCTAACTGTAGACGGTGTAGGTTTCCAACACACAGCACATGAGGAAACATATAACAGAAGTAGTAATGTTTGCATGTGGATGAAATACTGCACTCAACTCATCCTGGAAGCATATTTTATACAGACATGTCTCCCCAGTCACATTCTATTCAAATGACACTGCTTTGTTCGGAATATTTGCTGCAAGTTTAATATTTGACTCGACGTTTTCTATAATTATCGTATGTTTCGTTAGACAGATAGCATTCACGAATCAGGAACACACATCTGGAGAATCACAAGTCTAATACTTTTCATGCTAATGCTTCAAACATCTACCACATATCTTCGGGCATTTCAGCTCAGGCGTTTCTGATGCGGTCGACCACGTCTTCACGGCCTCTTGGCACTCGCTGGTACCCCTTATCTTTTAAATATAACCACAGAAAGAAATCCGGTGACGTCAATTCCGGCTGTTTAGGAGGCCAGTTAATAGGGACACATCTGCCGATTCATCGACCAGCGTAAACAGGGTCTAATACCTCCAGTGCTTCGATTGCGTAATGTGCCGGGCAACTGTCATACTAAAACGTTCAGGGCAACATACTGCAGTAATACGGTAGTTCTGTCCCGAAAACATTTCCGTACATTCTACGTGCCGGCGATAAAACACGGAGCACTGAGTTTGTTCCTCATGATGTCACATCATTCGTTGTCCGACCAAAGACGTTGATGGTCAACTTGCCGCAACCAGTGGAGACTGTCAACACTCCAGCAATGCTTTATGCTGGTTAATGTTACCATGGTTTGTCAATGTAGACTCATCGGAAAAGAGTACTTTGCAAAAAAACGTGGGGATCATTTGCATTTGTTGACGTGCCCATTCAGGAAACAGTACACAGTGTACGATTTGTCGGACTAATACAACGCTCTGAATGGGCTTACCAATTAAAAGTTATGAAATACTGAATTGCTCTACCCTCATAGTATGGAGGTGGGGTACAACGTGCCATTGGACATTGAAGGGCTATTGAATTGCATGTCGTAAATTATGACTGTGTACCGATTTCTACCCCTCCAATTAAGGCACCATCTGGTGAAACGAAGAAATTGCTTCAGTCAAAATGTAAATAGATTTTGCCGTACAATCGTAATATGCAATAAAAATATGTGTGTGTGGTTATTAACCTGCTGCTTCTAGTCCATACACACTGTAAATATTGTACATAAAAATTCCATAGTAGTTTATTTTGTCCATAAGTAAAGCCAAGCCTGAAATACACTGTTAATAACAAAATGGGCAACTGTTAATAACAAAAGAGGGAACAGTAAGGTCTTTAGGCGTGGCGAGAGGAGGCACAGATCCGGAAGAAGACTGGCCGACGCAAGGCTGATGGGCAGCTACGCTTAATAAAAGCTATAAGCTATGAACACACAAAGACGCCATGTGTACTCCTGGTAACAGAATCCCTGCCAAGGTTTGGAATTAAAGCTAATAGGCATGCAACAGCTCTGGTTAGAGAGAGAACATGGGACGAGAGGGAGAAAGAGAGAGTGCGTTCTAGTGGGGTCAGCAGCCAATGCAGGGGTCAGGCACTAGTATGTGACCATATTAAGAAAGGCCTCTCTACCCCTCCACCCGGCCTCTGAAGAACCACTGAACAACAGTGCACGTATAAAGCCAATAAGGAGGCAAGCAGCCCTCGACGTCATGTCATGGCAATAGCTGGTAGGGTCGAAATGGAAATTTGAACTCAACTCTGGAGTAGGACCTCCATGGGAGATGGAGAGAGAGAGAGAGAGAGAGAGAGAGAGAGAGAGAGAGAGCATTAGAGGGAAGTTAAAGGATAGTCTGGCTCGAGGTGCTGCAGGCAGATTTAGCAACAGGAGCTGACGGCCATAGAGGCAGTAGCCATGGGACTCTGAGTTTAGACGTGTGGGTCGCATTTGTTAGAACAGACGGAACGGTGCTTGTCATTCACCGTCTCTATGTTAGATTTGGTTGCTTAGTGGAAAGCATCTCAGCCAGAGGAATTAGGATTTACTTCCCTTATTTCTAAAGAAATCTCAGAAACGTTCTTGGAGTGTTATTTCAGTTATCTCCCAGCCTTCTACCTTTTACCTCAGAGAAGCTTAGTCAGGTCAAAGTTTCCCTTTCATTATGGCCAACCAGCTAAGCCTTTTCTTACGAACCATGTCGCTCTATCCCAGGCCAAACCTCCGTTTGGGACGTGATAAGTTGATCAGTTTCTATTATGTAAATATGGTACATAAAATCATTCTCATTTCTCTTAGTATGATGTATCTCTGCATATATGCAATCTCTTTTTTTTTTGTTGATAAAATAAAATGTATTATCAATGGTAATAAACCATATGGTTAAAACCCTGATTCTTCAACCATTACAGTTATTGTAGGATGGAAGTAAATATGAACAAGTTTTTGTAGAACATTTTTTCTTTACACATATGATTACACAATCACTCAGCTTTACAGTACTAAGTAATTGTTTTCCACATGCCCTGATTTCGGCTGGAACTATTTTAAGCCTGTCTCAATTAATACATAGGCATTCCTACGATGTATGCAGCCTCCACTGATTTTATAGTTCAGACTCATTCTTTCATTTTTGACACTGATTGAATACAGGCATTTATACACTGTTGTAATAGTTTTATGTTTATGCTATTAACCCACATATATTCTAGAAACCTACAGAATACAGCTCTAATATATCCGTGTCAGTGGCTCAGTCTGTATGCAGCGGTTGCTAACATACAGTATAAACCTTCTAAATTCACAACACTGGACGTTTTAGGTGTATGAGGTTGTAGACACTTTATGACCAAACATATGTATGTCAGGATGACATGCATCATATGTGTCCATCATCTTCCTCTCTATATATTTCACCATACTGCGTAGACAGTCGCACTCATGCCATGAATACAGCACCTTAGCACCGATAAGACATGCATTTTCCAGTTCTATTACTACCTCAAAGTCATTGTCAGGTGCTTTCCCTAATTCACAAATTGAACCACTGGCTGTCTCATTTTATATGTTGACGGTTAACAATACTTTTGTCAGGCTTGGCAGCGGCTCGATTTCAGGCAGCCGTTGTGGTCGTGCTACAGCATAGTCGAACGAGATCAGATCCGAAAGGTCGAGACAACATTTTGTGGAGAGTGACTGCTGTTGCTGCTGTTATTGGAGTGGTAACATCTGAGTGTGCTCGTACAGCACTGGATCAGCGGCTCCTTGCTGCTGCAGCAGCGCTGTGCTACTGCATGGTTGGAGGACACTTGGTCAGGATAACATCCTGAGCACAGTGGCTGTTACTGCTGTAACATCTGGAAAATCTGCTTGTCCCCGTCCGTATCAGTAATAATAACAAAGACCTAAGTATAATGACATAAACAAATGATAATAATAATAATAATAACAATTCCAGATGGTATGTCAAACTACTTACCGAAAGTCTTCTACTTCCTAGCCCATCACCGCTGCTGCTGGTGGCTCTTAATGCTGGACGGCACATGATGGCACACATGCAATCAAATTATTATTAACAAAATTCTCGAAGAGTGAGGAGCTCAACTCGCATGCGACTCGCTGACGGCTTGATGACGATGACGAGCAGTGGAACGGGAACCCTGGGGGCAGGGATGTGTGTAGGATGTGGGTGTGGGGGGGGGGGGGGGGGGGGGGGCGGGGGGTTGGGTCACAGGGAGCAGGAGGTGTCGGCTGTAGTGGCCTTCACAGGGCAATGACGCGATGATGTCACGACCATGATGATAAGAGTGCTGATAAGAAAGGCTGATGGATGCTGAGACGGCGTTTTTGAACAGAAACGGCAGTCACCCATAGTTATAAATATGTTTATACCTGGGCGTTCGTATTACGCTGTCCATCCACTGTCCAGAATGTGTAGAACCTGTTTACAAAACTTCACTAGGACGATCGTGATGTTACGTTTAAGGCGATCGTCATCGTGGTCGTCAGCACCTGTACTGGATACTGAAACATGTATCTCGTGGTTTGAATTATGTTTGCTCTCACAAGTTAAGCTGATGCCACAATACCAAGGAACACTGATCGTGAGTTGCTACTTAATGGAACGAAAGTCAGCTGAATTAAAATACTGACAGCTACATTTGGATGACAGACAATTTAATTAAATCCAGTCAGACCCCACTGATATCTTAATCTCAGCACTTTAGTTAGGACCTAGAAAATTACAATATGCATATTACGCTGTTGCCGATGTCGGCAAAGACGGTGGACAGGTCTCTAATCAAGCTAAGAGTAGCCGTTATGTCAATATATGAAACACATATAAATTGTCTGACAAAAAGGTTAAGCAACCTGAAAAGTAGGAGGAAACGAAAGGGAACATCAAGGGTTAAGGGTGTATGTGATGTTATTTCAGTGATAACAAACTCGAGTGAAATTTTCAAAGAACTTGGCAGTACGAGCGCGCTTATTAGTAAGATGTTGCACCCTCTCTGACTGCGTTACATGGGGTAATTCAATTGGGATGGGCGTCACAAAGCCCAAGTATCGTTTCCTGTGGCTGAGTGACTTGATTTGGAATGACTACATAAAATTAATTGCGAGTAAGGCAAATGCCAGAATGAAATTCTTTGGAAGACCCCTCAGGAAATATACACTCCTGGAAATGGAAAAAAGAACACATTGACACCGGTGTGTCAGACCCACCATACTTGCTCCGGACACTGCGAGAGGGCTGTACAAGCAATGATCACACGCACGGCACAGCGGACACACCAGGAACCGCGGTGTTGGCCGTCGAATGGCGCTAGCTGCGCAGCATTTGAGCACCGCCGCCGTCAGTGTCAGCCAGTTTGCCGTGGCATACGGAGCTCCATCGCAGTCTTTAACACTGGTAGCATGCCGCGACAGCGTGGACGTGAACCGTATGTGCAATTGACGGACTTTGAGCGAGGGCATATAGTGGGCATGCGGGAGGCCGGGTGGACGTACCGCCGAATTGCTCAACACGTGGGGCGTGAGGTCTCCACAGTACATCGATGTTGTCGCCAGTGGTCGGCGGAAGGTGCACGTGCCCGTCGACCTGGGACCGGACCGCAGCGACGCACGGATGCACGCCAAGACCGTAGGATCCTACGCAGTGCCGTAGGGGACCGCACCGCCACTTCCCAGCTACGGTCCCGCACACCGTTAGGCCGTCTTCCGCTCACGCCCCAACATCGTGCAGCCCGCCTCCAGTGGTGTCGCGACAGGCGTAAATGGAGGGACGAATGGAGACGTGTCGTCTTCAGCGATGAGAGTCGCTTCTGCCTTGGTGCCAATGATGGTCGTATGCGTGTTTGGCGCCGTGCAGGTGAGCGCCACAATCAGGACTGCATACGACCGAGGCACACAGGGCCAACACCCGGCATCATGGTGTGGGGAGCGATCTCCTACACTGGCCGTACACCACTGGTGATCGTCGAGGGGACACTGAATAGTGCACGGTACATCCAAACCGTCATCGAACCCATCGTTCTACCATTCCTAGACCGGCAAGGGAACTTGCTGTTCCAACAGGACAATGCACGTCCGCATGTATCCCGTGCCACCCAACGTGCTCTAGAAGGTGTAAGTCAACTACCCTGGCCAGCAAGATCTCCGGATCTGTCCCCCATTGAGCATGTTTGGGACTGGATGAAGCGTCGTCTCACGCGGTCTGCACGTCCAACACGAACACTGGTCCAACTGAGGCGCCAGGTGGAAATGGCATGGCAAGCCGTTCCACAGGACTACATCCAGCATCTCTACGATCGTCTCCATGGGAGAATAGCAGCCTGCATTGCTGCGAAAGGTGGATATACACTGTACTAGTGCCGACATTGTGCATGCTCTGTTGCCTGTGTCTGTGTGCCTGTGGTTCTGTCAGTGTGATCATGTGATGTATCTGACCCCAGGAATGTGTCAATAAAGTTTCCCCTTCCTGGGACAATGAATTCACGGTGTTCTTATTTCAATTTCCAGGAGTGTAGTTCATCAACAAAGGAAGTAGCTTACGAAACACTCGTTCGACCAATACTTAAATACTGCTTATGAGTATGGGATCCATACCAGATAGGACTGAAGATCCAAAGAAGAGTAGCGCATTTCGTTACAAGTTCATATAGTAATCGCGGAAACGTCACATAGATACTGGCAGATGCTGAAAGAGACGCGGTTTTCATCACGATATGATCCACTGTTGAAGTTCCGAGAGCATACCTTCATAGGCGAGTGAATCAGTATACTGCTCCCACTTACGTACGAATAAATCTCTCGAAAACGTCATCAAGATAAAACTTGAGAGATTCGAGCCCTCAAGGAGGCGTACCAGCGACCGTTCTTCCTGCGAACCAGACTTGACTGGGACAGGAAGACGGGGGATAACTCTGGTACACAAAGTACCCTCCACCACACACTTTAAGCTGGCGTACGAAGTACAGATGTAGATGTTGTCCTTGGTATCCTGGATACTGACACTGCGACTGAACTGAGATCTGACCTGGTCCCACAAGTATTCTATCGAGGATGTTTCTGGGGATCTTGCTGTCCACGCAGACGTTTTCAATGCGAACATTTCAGGTTAGGCTTTACCGTGACTGTTATTGATGCCGAATGAAACAACAAGCTTACTGTTACCAGTCGCTGTTTGTTTATATCCACGATGCGTTTCGAAGGTTTAAACCTCAACCATAAAGCGGATTTACTTGCGTTAGTATGTGTGTATTGTGTTACGATTTTTGGGTAACTTCTGGCACTGTCTCCAGTGATCAGAGGTTCCTTTCTCTATCCTTTTACTATCATATTATGTAAACACAGCTCTTTGTTTACAAACTATAACAGTTTATGCGTTATGACTAACTAAGGAACGTGTGACCACTGGAGACAATGCCACAAGTTACCCCAAATTCGTAACACAACACAAACATATGTCATACAAACACAAGTATATCCATCTGATGATGGAGGTTTAAACCATCGAAACGCGTCCTGCATATAAATAAACAGTGATTGGCAAAAGTAAACTTGTGTTTCGTTCGATATCAATAACAGACACGGTGAGACATCATGCTAAGCGGCATCTCCGGGTCCTTCACAGTGATCACTCGACATTTGACGGCCTTCGCGTTCCTTATACACTGAAGCGCCAAAGAAGCTGGTATAGGCATGCGTATTCAAATACAGAGATGCGTAAAGAGGCAGAATATGGCGCTGCGGTCGGCAACGTTATATTAGACAAGTGTCAGGCGCAGCTGTTAGATAGGCTACTGCTGTTACAATGGCAGGTTATTAAGATTTAAATGAGTTTGAACGTGGTGCTATAGTAGGCGCACGAGGGATGGGACACAGCATCTCCGTTGTAGCGATGAAGGGGGCATTTTGCCGTACGACCATTTCACCAATGTACCGTGAATATCAGGAATCCGGTAAAGCACCAAATCTCCAACATCGCTGCGGCTGGAGATAGATCTTGCAAGAACGAGACCAACATGGCTGAAGATAATCATTCAAAGTGATTGAAGTGCAACACTTACGCAAACTGCTGCAGGTTTCGATGCTGGGCCATCGACAACTGTCAGCGTGTGAACCATTCAACGAAACATCATCGATATGGGCTTTCGTAGCAGAAAGCCCACTCGTGTACCCTTTATGACTGCATGACACAAAGCTTTACGCCTCGCCTGGGCCCGTCAACTTCGACGTTGGACTATTGATGACTGAAAACATGTTGTCTGGTCGGACGAGTCTCGTTTCAAATTGTATCGAGCGGATCGACGTGTACGGGTATGGAGACAACCTCAAGAATCCATGGACCCTGCATGTCAGCAGGGAACTGTTCAAGCCGGTGGAGGCTCTGTAATGGTGTGTGGTGTGTGCAGTTGGAGTGATATGGGACCACTGACAGGTCTAGATACGATTCTGACAGGTGATATGTACGTAAGCATCGTGTCAACTCACCTGCATCCATTCATGTCTATTGTGCATTTCGACTGACTCTGGCAATTCCAGCAGGACAATGCTCCACAGATATGAACATTATCGAGCATATCTGGGACGCCTTGCAAAGTGCTGTTCAGAAGAGATCCCCACCCCTCATACTCTTACGGATTCACGGTGTCAGTTCCCTCCAGTACTACTTCAGACAATAGTCGAGTCCATGCCACGTCGTGTTGTAACACTTCTGCGTGCTCGCTGGGGACTCTACACGGTATTAGCCAGATGCACCAGTTTCTTTGACTCTTCAGTGTATATTCGTAAAGGCATGGTAACAACACAAACCCACTGTGATGGGCGCTCTATCTGCCCAAAACAAATGGTGTGCAGAAGTACGATGATATATTGACATCCGACTGTGTCATCTGGGTGTTTAACTTTTTTCCAAAGCGGTATAGTTAACAAACACTGAGCCATGTCCAAACGCTATACTTCAATTTCCCAGCATCAGGCGTATGCTGATTAAAATTTCCTTTTTGTTGGAGGTAAGTTTTAGCATTTTCGGTGAAGAATAGTGACAGTACATTAAGGATGTGCCGATCGTTTCTGCTTCTTTTCTGGTGGGAATCGTAACACAGTAAACTCAGAGGACGTACACATACAGCATTCGTCATCTTTTGGAGTATGAAAAACGTCCAATCATAAATGACACAGAAGCATCATACCAGCAGATCGAAACGGAATTAGGTACAGCACAATAACTGCCGAACGAGTGTTGGTGACATGAACTCACGACAATTTTGTGGTGAAAGAAAAGGGAAAGGTTCTTAAAGAAACTACTACGAGGAGACGGCGGGATTGTTCGACTGGCTCTAGCGAACAGAGAGATGAAAAGAGTTTAAATCTGGTCAGAGGGCGCAAGTGTGCCTGGAAAAGATTACTAGTAGCTAGGATGCCATAGGATGTGTCCCTCTGACGCCATGCCACAGACAGCAGAGACCTGCATGACGTAGAGCCAGAGTAAATTGGCGCGATGAGTGGTAGTCAGCGATGATTTCCGCTACTGTACGGGATAGTCAGATCGCCGCCAATGTGCACGTAGAGGACGAGGTGGATGATCACTTGAAGCAACGCTTCTGGGCACCGACAGGTAGAATGCTCCCCAAAGCTAGTCAAGAATGGTGAACCCAGGTGTCACACTCTTCATGACCTGGGTACAATAAGATATACTAGAGTAAAGTAATTCAAGACCACACACTGCAGCTCATGTTACAAACATCTTTCAGAAGATACGTATCCTTGACTAGTTTGCCAGTCCCATTCAGCTCGCATCTCGTGGTCGTGCGGTAGCGTTCTCGCTTCCCACGCCCGGGTTCCCGGGTTCGATTCCCGGCAGGGTCAGGGATTTTCTCTGCCTCGTGATGGCTGGGTGTAGTGTGATGTCCTTAGGTTAGTTAGGTTTAAGTAGTTCTAAGTTCTAGGGGACTGATGACCATAGATGTTAAGTCCCATAGTGCTCAGAGCCATTTGAACCATTTTTGAACCAGTCCCATTATTTGTAACACACAGAGCATTTCTAGGAAGACGTATGCCTTCATACCAAACTCCAGTGAACAATTTTCATGAACTGACATAGCATATGTTTCAGGACAGGCATAAACTCCTCAAGATGATATTCGCAGTGCGACTGCTTTATGTCACAACGAATATGAGTATATTCGTACCTATTGTAAGTAGGCTGTTTATGTTTTCTTATTGGCAACGTTACGTAGCGCTCTGCATGAAAATCACTGGCTGTGCTGTGTGCAGTCTGTGGCCAGTTTGCATTGTTGTCTGCCATTGTAGTGTTGGGCAGCTGGATGTGAACAGCGCGTAGCGTTGCGTAGTTGGAGGTGAGCCGCCAGCAGTGGTGGATGTGGGGAGAGAAATGGCGGAGTTTTGAAATTTGTAAGACTGGATGTCATGAACTGCTATATATATTATGACTATTAAGGTAAATACATCATTTGTTCTCTATCAAAACCTTTCATTTGCTAACTATGCCTATCAGTAGTTAGTGCCTTCCGTAGTTTGAATCTTTTATTTAGCTGGCAGTTGTGGCGCTCGCTGTATTGCAGTAGTTCGAGTAACCAAGTTTTTTGTGAGGTAAGCGATTTGTGAAACGCATAGGTTAATGTTAGTCAGGGCCATTTTTTTTTTTGTAGGGATTTTTGAAAGTCAGATTGCGTTGCGCTAAAAATATTGTGTGTCAGTTTAAGCACAGTCATGTACAATTTTTCAAAAGGGGACTTTTCATATGGCGACCCTGCCAGTATTCTTTACATTCAGTCACCTTTGAAAACTTCATCACCACATCTTTAAAGGACATTGCTCATGAACAAGATAAAGATCCGATTTGGAAAGACATCAAGAGCAAATGGCATGAAAAGACACACACACAGATTCGGCATTATTAGCTGGCTAGAAACAACATACTCTTCAAACGCTGCACTGTTGATGACAAGCTATGGGTACTTTGCATTCCAGACGATTTTGTTAATAAGCTCATTTGGTACATTCATTTCAGCTACGCACGTTTTGGTCCACGAAAATGTTATCATATTTTTCGAACGACTTGTTATTTTAACAATATGGAAAAGAGAATTCGAAGAGTCTTGTCTATTTGTAAACTTTGTCAAAAGGCGAAACCATCTGCTGTCTCACATCGTGCTCCGTTGTTTCCTATTATTCCTTCTAAATTAAAAGAATTTGCTGCTGTTGATCTCTTGGGACCGCTTGTCAGAACATCTTATGGATTTTCGTACGTTCTAGTCGCTGTTGAACTTACTTCAAAATTTGTTTCTTTCACTCCGTTACGTAAAGCCACTGGACGGTCTGTATCCAACGCCTTTGTTAAAAATTTCTTACGTCATGTTGGACACGTTAGTAAAGTCATTTCAGATAACGGACCGCAATTCAGATCTGCTGTTTGGTCACGCATGCTTCGCAACCATAAAATCAAACCTGTTTTTATTTCATTGTACTCACCACATTGTAACCCGTCTGAACGGATTATGAAAGAAATCAATAAGCTTTGCAGACTTTATTGTCACAGAAAGCATCAGCATTGGGACAGATATTTACACTTATTTCAAAACGTGCTGAATGAAATGCCTCATGACTCCACTGCTTTACCACCTACTCTTGTACTAAAGAATGAAGAACCACCGAACAGAATCAGAGAGCTTGTACCTTTCCCGAATACAGGTAAACTTCGACACAAAGACATAATTGATTTGGCTATTATAAATATAAAATCTGCAGCAGACAAAAGGAGAAAACTACACGGTAAAGCAAATTCAAAGAAATTATATATTGGTCAGAAAGTTCTCATTAAAGCTCATTCATTGTCACATAAGAAGAAACACTTGAGTCACAAATTCTTTCTAGTTTACAATGGACCTTACAGAATCCGACGTATACCACATGATAATTGCGTTGAAGTTGAAACTCTGCGTACTAGGAAGAGTAAAGGTTTACACCACATTTCACATGTAAAACCGTTTATTGAAAGATAATCTGCTTTTTAACTTAGTCTTTGCCATACAATTTTTCACTTCATGCTATTAGTACAATTTGTCACACTCAGAAACTGTTAACATGTAACAATGTTTTGAAGTTAACTATTCAGTCTAGAACCTAGGGAACATATTTAGACAGTATTTACGAGTGCATTGTTATAGTGAACAGACGACACAGTGTTATTTTGTGTGTACATTCTTGCTTCTTAGTTGCACGATTACGTAACGACTATCAGGCTTACATACTTTGGACATATACTGGTACTGCTAATGAGATTTTAATGCAACATTTTGGTTTACTTGAAAATACATTCTGGATTTAAAGTACTTTCAGTGAGATACCAGATGACATAATGGTTAGTTTATGTGACAGCTACACGATTTTATCACGACGCTACTAATGAGTGACAATTTACAATGTTGCTTTTGCAGTGTTTCTGTTTTATATCTGCACAGTTTTCTGTTTTATTCTGGAAAGTAAAACATGTTTAGTAGTAACGTTTGTGGTATAGCTACAATGAGACAGCCTTTTCCGTAGCACAACTATACGTTACAGTACAGTACTTTCTTCATCTCAACAATAAGTGTAACAACTACGATATCTGTACGCAAAGCATTTCACTTTTGTTTATCATGAGGTAAGTACATTGGCTTCTGCAGAACTTAGCTTTCGGAGGACGATAACTACGAGACTTCCACAGAGATTATCTTACAACATGACGCACATTTAGCGCTACAGTACACGTATTTGAGTGATTAATTTCGCACTTAAAACGTTTATTTTTTTAAGATATTTGAAGTACAATAATACAAGTGTTTTCCGTGATACATTTCATTCCATTGCTGTAATCTGTAACACCTGAGGGTATAATTACATTAATCCTCACGGGGGTACATGCTTACTTTGTGTACCATGTGTGTGGCAAGCACAAGGATCCCTAGCTAATATGGTATTTGCTTATACAACTTTACACATCGGTACCATATTTCTCCAACACAGAATTACACAGCTATCTGATTATTTAACAGAGAAACAAAATTTTTTTATGTCAGTGACATATGTTTACGCAATTACACAGTTGGATAATTTCACACTTATGAAATTGTATTTTGTCTGTACTTTGTGAACTGTTCATATTTTTTTGGAACCATTGTGATACTATGAGAGCTTTGAATGATGTATTTGGTATGGGATCATGATTTTAAAATACGTTTGAGGTAGACGACACTATTGAAATGAGCAGAGAATTTTTTTTAGGTTTTTAAATTATTGCAGAAAGCTACGACATTTTCAACATTTGACTGAGGTGTTATGATATTATTACGACGACGATGTGTATTATGCTGCTGAGGTATGTTTATGATCAATAAGATGATGCTACCGTATATGAGGAATTTGATTATGCTACGCATTTATTATGATGAAATATTGAAGAAGTGTTGATGAATACGTATATGAATAATGAGTAGTGGTTAGGGATTCTGATTTGTGGAAAAGGATGTTGGAAACCAAGAATCGTACTTTAAGAGTTATGAAATGTGTGTAAATGCGTGAATGTATCACAATGCCGACGAAAACTTTTTGAACACTGTTATATTCATAGGATTTTGTTTCTACACATTTGTAATGCAAATTCTCAGTCTGTGAAATTTTTTTTATATGAGACTGCCACTGTATCGGAAACTGCTGTCGTAAATATTTGGGTAAGAATGTTAAGTGACCACCTGCACGTAATGCGTCGTGGGCACCCAACTGTACGACAGTTGCCTGGAAAAAAGCCATTAGTGTGTGCCTTCAGAGGCACCGGTGAAAAAAAAGGGCCATTATCCTCGCTATTGACATTTCTTTGCAGAAAGCATCGCAAATACGACACGCTCATTACTTGGAAACATGATTACTCGTACTTTGTGCTACTTACTGAAATGCTTATGAATTGATGGGAAATATTCGTACATCTGTACACCTGATTAAGACAACTGTCTTTCTACAAGAATTTCTACTGACTTATGAAATGCCACATAGCTGTTGAATGATGTTTTTATGCTTTGGTTTGCGTAATTGCTTATTTCATTTGATATCTGGTTTCCAGCTGTCTTGCAGCATTGGTTTCATAAAATCAAATTAAATGGATTTGTTAATGTAAACACTTTCTGTCAACAGATCTATTAAATAATTATTTCATGATCCACATTCTTCAAAAAAGGAGCTCTTGGAATGGAAAGAACAATAAGAAGGGACTAATAACAGTAACTGCATATATAATTTTCTTTTCAAGTATTTGGTAACTTTTTGTAGAATTAGTTTTTGTGGTGCACCACTTTAATTACATAGACATTACGATGTAAATATACATTTCCCCTGTCTGCATTGTTGTCTTTAGTGTAATATTTTTTTCTGCTTGAGCTATGTCATGTTTAGATATAAGTTATTGCATTTGCTGCTGCTGTTTGCCAGGCACGGTGCTACTAAATTTCACTTTACATTACTGTGTTGAGCCAGTTTTACTACGAATTTATTTTTCTTGTTTGCTGTGCATTGCCTTATATTAGTTGTAATATTGCATTTGCTTTGCTAATTTATGGTGCTTGCTTTGCCTTTTGTATTTTTTTATCATTGCTGTTTGTGTTAATTGTTTTGTGCTGCTGCATTGCCTCATCCCTTGTTATATATATCTGAGCTCAGTAGATTTAAGTTAGCTTAAGAGGGGGTAGACTATATAAGAGAACAAGTTGTGATGAATTGGAAGAAATGCATTGAGAAGTTATAAGAAAATGGTTTGGCCAAAAAAGTATTTTGAAAGAGGATATGAACCAAAAAAGTAGGGTTTAGGGACAACAGGTTTAGGTAGGATTTTCTTGGAAATAAATGATGAGGTAAGATAATGGAAAATAAATAATGAGGTAAGAAATATGTGAACATATAAATACAGAAAGCATGCTTGGATAGGATTTTTTTGGTGGAAACAAATGTTGAAATAAGACGAAAGATCTATGGAATGAAGTTTTGGGTTGGACTGCAGTACCAAATGTCACACTGAAAACGAACCCTGTCCTTTCATTTTGTATTATTCCGCTATGTGTTTATGTACCCTTGTGTATTTATCTTTTTCCTGTCTTTATGTGTTTACCTAATAAGAGTTATGTTGTAGAATTTTTCTGATGATATGTTATTTTCTTTGTAAAGATGTTTAGACATTATTTATTCTGTTCTGTTTTAATGCTCATGTGTGAAATTAATGTTTCGAAAACTGTTCTCATTATTTTATATATGTACTTATGTCATAATTCTTGTAACACTGATGTACATGTTTATTCCTATTCTTTTGTAAAGCCCCTATTACTACAAATGTTATCTGTATTAGTATGTTTTTAATGATGTATTTTGTACCTTTGTTATTGTATTGTTATGTTATAAAATTGTAATTGACACCAGTTCATCGAATTAAGTAACTTGTAAGTTAAATTTCACTGCACACGTTTCTGTTGGTCATATTATATGCACAATATGTGAGAAGTAGGCACTGATAGTGTTTGCACGTGTGTTAATAATTCAGCAAGGGACTGGTTAACAGCATTGCTGGTTCTAAGGCCAATTAAAAAAAAAAAACTTTGTGAGTGCACAAGTGGTGGTTTATGGACTTGCTATATTGTCCGCAAGACTCTTCGATGGTGATTGTGCACCTGCACAGTCGTAATAGATGGCTGCTGGCCGTCTCTACAAGGACTACAGTGGATCTGCAACTTTGATGACCCACCAATACCATTATTTCTACAAGGACTGCAGTGGGTCTGCACCTTTGATGGTCCACCAATACCATTATTTCTACAAGGACTGCAGTGGGTCTGCACCTCTGGTAGCCCACCAGTACCATAATCTCTACCAAGACTACAGTGGGTCTGCTCTGTGATGACCTACATACCAATACTCTTCAAAATTTCGACTGACTCTGCTGTGGGTTTGCTCTGTTGTGGACCAATACCTGTCTGCATGTCAAGAGTCAGCACTGTCTTTCCGTTGGAAGGACAACACTATTTCTTCGGGATTGCATGGAAATCCACTACTTCCGTGTGCATTTTCTTTTACTGCTCAGACTTTGAGAAAAAAAACACTGCAATTTTACTGTGATGAATGATCAGGACTGTCTTTATGGACTGTGAGAAAATTTTAGCTTCTGACCAACATTGTATCAATAAGTGTGTGCATTTGATATCTTTGTTATTGTAATTATGAAAAATTTTATCAAATTATTACTGGTCACTGCCCAAAACAATTTGTAAAATTTTTTGTGGGGAGCATGGGGGCTATGTAAGTAGGCTGTATATGTTTTCTTATTGGCAACGTTACATAGCGCTCTGTATGAAAATCACTGGCTGTGCTGTGTGCAGTCTGTGGCCAGTTTGCATTGTTGTCTGCCATTGTAGTGTTGGGCAGCTGGATGTGAACAGCGTGTAGCGTTGCGCAGTTTGAGGTGAGCCGCCAGCAGTGGTGGATGTGGGGAGAGAAATGGCGGAGTTTTGAAATTTGTAAGACTGGATGTCATGAACTGCTATATATATTATGACTATTAAGGTAAATACATCATTTGTTCTCTATCAAAATCTTTCATTTGCTAACTATGCCTATCAGTAGTTAGTGCCTTCCGTAGTTTGAATCTTTTATTTAGCTGGCAGTAGTGGCGCTCGCTGTATGGCAGTAGTTCGAGTAACCAAGATTTTTGTGAGGTAAGCGATTTGTGAAACGCATAGGTTAATGTTAGTCAGGGCCATTTTCTTTTGTAGGGATTTTTGAAAGTCAGATTGCGTTGCGCTAAAAATATTGTGTGTCCGTCTAAGCACAGTCATTTGTGAAACGCATAGGTTAATGTTAGTCAGGGCCATTTTTTTTGTAGGGATTTTTGAAAGTCAGATTGCGTTGCGTTAAAAATATTGTGTGTCAGTTTAAGCACAGTCATGTATAATTTTTCAAAAGGGGACTTTTCACTATGAGGGACATCCCTCATACTAATGTTTTGATGCTGGACAACAGGTCCAAAGGGTATGAAAGCTTATTCATTTAACACGTGTTATGTGTTGAACATCTGCAAAATGTTTGACAAATACATCTGATGCTGGTAAAATTCTCTCGAGCTTCCAGCCGCGTCAAGCGGTTTAAAATCCACGAACGTAGACTAAGTACTCCTCGGACATTGGTAAGTGATTACTATATTTTGGTTGCTGCTACCGTCCTTATATAGCCGCGCTATCTTCCGGGACATCAGTGGTGCTCGCTCCAGCGCCATATACGAGGGCTGTCCAGAAAGTAAGTTCCGATTGATCGCGAAATGGAAACCACAGTGAAAATCAGAAATGTTTTATTTCTAACAGTTAGCTACACCTTCCAGCTACTTCTCTACGTAGTCGCCGCTCTGACTTGGACATTTGTCGTAGCGTTGTACCAACTTTCTAATACCCTCAGCATAGAAGACAGCCGCCAGTGCATTCCGCCAATTCTCTGCGCTGGCCTACAGCTCATTTTCTGTGCCAAAATGTCTTCATAGCCAGCGGTTCATGTGAGCAGAGTTGAAATTTAGAGGAAGTCAATTAAGGGCTGCATTGTGGGTAATCAAACATTTCCAATTGAAAACGATGCAGGAGCATCTTCATTGCCCCTGAAGAATGCGGCTGACAATTGTCTTAAAGAAACCGCTCGACAGTTATGTAATGTTGGCTGCATAGCTTCAGGCGAAATTTCTCACCAGGTCCTCGTACTCCGAGGGACACACTATTTTCTAGACATCTTTACGCGCTCACTGTGAGCTCAGAAATGAGAAGAGCGACGTGATGCTACCTAGGGTCATACTAGAGACACTGCCCAACACATCTGTGCAAAGCTTTATCTGATTATCATAGCCGTTTCCATTTCGCGACCGATCGGAACTTACTTTCTGGACACCCCTCGTAAGATAATGCTTTCGTTGTGCGCCCACCACGACCGTTTAGAACTTCTGATGGTGGGTGCCAAGCGGTGCTAGGCTGCAGGCCGCCGTCTTTATTGAGGGTTTCGTCACATTTTTTTAAAATTTCAGTCGCTTATTTAATTACGCTAAACTAAAAGCTATTAGTCCGTGTAGTAACACATGTCTTTTCGAATGCAACTCGATGTCCGTTTTCTAGCGCATGCTCCGCTAATGTCTAACGGTACCGAAGGCGAAAGCATCTCTCGCGTTCTATGCAGCGCTCTTCAGTAGTATGCACAGTCTGTCCGACATAAAACGTCCACAGTTACACGATATTCTACATACATCTTTGATGTGGCGTCATTACTCACGAGTATTCCCTTCCGGGGTTCTATAGATTTGCTCTCCCAGTTATTTGACGACACTGTCGTGGATATTTATGCACACTCTGGCGTCATGTTAGTTTTTGTAGGATGGATAATAATTTAATCAGAGCTGCAGCTATAGCCAACCTACTTAAGGAGCACTTTGAGGACATCGCCCTAGAAGTGTCTCCTGCACACTTAGGTGTTTTTGTCGTTACATGGACGACACATTTATTGTCTGGACTCACGGACGTGAAAAGATGTGAGAAGTCTTTGACCCCATGAGCAATGTACTTGACGACTCAAGTTCGCGATGGAGGTAGAGACCGATGGTGCCCTACCATTCCTAGTCCGTCGTAAAGTCAATGGGTATCTCAGCCACAGGGTGTACCAGAAACCAACCCACATGTACTGATAACTTAAGGTGTCAGGCAAATCCAACACCTTCCATGAAAACCCTGACATTATAAGCAAATCCAGTAGTATGTCACATAGCTCCTAATAAATCGTGACATTAAATTAACCAAAGTAATACGAGTACCGAGTGAGCAAATGGAATACCACAGACTAACACAACAATGCCTAAATGCATGTCATACCTTCCCACCGTGAGACAGACGCAGTTCCGAGGGGAGAAACGAGAACAGAAGCCGAAAGCAGAACCATGTTAAGCGAGAAGGCCCTACGATAAAGGACGGACACCCACGTCGCCAGCTAACCGCTACGACTACACCACCCGCAAGTTTTTAGCGTGAGACTTTTTCGCGTCTCTGTCACGTTAGGACCACCCCCCAGCCCATGTTAAAAGCTAGAGCACTCCAGAAGAACAGTATAGATCTTACGATAATACAAAAAGGGCTACACCACCCGCAAGTTTTAGCGTGAGACTTTTTCGCGTCTCTGTTACGTTAGGACCACCACCCCAGCCCATGTTAAAAGATAGAGCCCTCCAGAAGAACAGTATAGATCTTACGATAATGCTAAAAGGACCACACCAGCTGCAAGTTTTAGCATCAGACTTTTTCGCTTCTCTGTTACGTTGAGAGCTTTAAAAACATTGCCCCACCAGGAAAAGTATAACATTTCTCATTGGATAGACAGAATTTTTGTAGGCGGAGCTTAAGGTTAACATTGAGACCCTGATTGGTCAGGTGAAAACACAGCCAGATAGTTTTTTTTAAAACCAACTTCGGTAAATTGTAGTAAGGAGAAGTTAAGAGAGGGTTGCTTCCGAGAGGGCGAGCTGGACGGAGCTGCGCTGGCTGCCGCCCGCTGACGAACACCGACAAGGTAATGAACGCTCACGATGCCGCATTTTTGAGCGCAAAAGGCTTCACTCAGAACTGCAGAAGTCTCATCTGTTACATCCCCTTTACGTAATACTAGTGTCGATCGTCAATTAAAGCTCATGGTGTTCACGTTTGCCACTTGAAGTAAAAATCTAAAACGCGATGATTTTTCTGTTATATAGTTATTGAGAAGCCACATCAGCCACTGTAATTTACGACAAGTTAGATAAGTAATTAAAGATAATTGAGGGTCACTGTAGACCATTTTGATAGTTTTCTCTTTTGTGAAACTTAATTTGAACCTAGATTATAGATGTGATATGGCATAGGTCATCCTTCGATCCATTGTAGAACTTGGAAACCCACTCAGGGAATATTCATTCACATTTTTGTTGAATGCAGTTGGTTTTTACCATCCTGTATTAAAACATTTTTTTTTTATCAATAGTGCAATTTATAAACGATGTTTTGTGAGTAGAATAAAATTTCCAATGGTAAACTTAACTGCTTTTTTGACGTTATTTTACCAGCTAACTAAAAATAGGAAAGGCTTGAACCCCTTCCACTAAATTTAGTTAGTATAAAGATTCCTTTACAGGGAGTGCAGTGGAGCTGACGCTGAAATCATTAAGTATTTGGTTATATCATCGCTAGTCTCACTGAACTCTTCTGAATTCTACATGTCATGTGCGGTCTGACGTCTCCTTACCAGCAACAGGCCCCAGGTTCAAACTAGTCAATTCCCTAAAAAACACGCACAGAGCGTAGTTGCGTGAAAGTGATAGGGAGACACAATATAGAACAAACAGACACCATGCAGAATGTTTAGAAAATGGCGACCCTGCCAGGATGGTAAAATACCATGATTGAAGGTCGACCACATGCCTAAATAGGTCAGAAAAATATCCTGTTGAAAAATTTTCGTTCTAAAAACTTTTTTCTTAAAGTTATGCATAGTCGAAAACAGTAGGTGCAGCGATAGATAGTAAAAGTATTAAAGAAAAAGTGAGTCTGGCTGAGACAATAGCATAATTAAGTTATGAATTTTAATATTGTTAGAATTAAGTTTTCTCCTCAATGCAAGCGCACAGGTGGCGGATACATCGTTGACAAGTTGGTTCTGAGCCAACAAGTAGGTGAATGGATTGTCAGTCTTGGTAGTGTCAAGTCGTGTGAACAAATAGTTTATGAAACGCGTGAGATCGTATGAGCGCATGTTGACGCGAAGTAGGCCGCGTGAATTGCTTTTAAAACAGAAAATAAGGGATTCGGAAATATTTGCAATGGCAGATCGAGACCTTGATCGAATTGAGGTAGAGACCCAGCATGAAAATGGACAGAGAATAGAGGACAGTACAACAGACGATGCAGTATCGCGAGAAATGGGACATAAAACGCACCATAACGAGGATAATGTACGTCAAGGCATAGAAAACGTAAGTCAGCATACGACAGAGGAGCAGGAAAGTAGAGAGACAGTGGATGAGGATTCTAACTTGCGTCTTGAATACGTAGAATCCATAGTACAAGTAATCAGAGCTCCCTCACCACAGAGTACAAGGAATGCGAGGAGAAACGTGTCACAGCACAGCTCAATGCAATCGGTTGCAAACCGATACTTGGGCGAAAACACAGAGGGTAGGACGTCGGAAGAAAACGCAATAGGACCCACCAATCGGGCAGAATTATTACAACAAATTACGGAAACCATGACAAGACAAAATAAAGACATAGCGAACCAAATTCAAATTCAAATTGCAGAAACCACGAGACAAATGCGTGAGATTAAAGAATGAAACGTCCCCTTTTGAACAATTACAAATGACTGTGCTTAAACTGACACACAATATTCTGTTAGCGCAACGCAATCTGACTTTCAGTAATCCCTACAAAAGAATGGGCCCTGACTAACAGTAAACTATACCTTTCACAAATCACTTACCTCACAAAAATCTTCGCTACTCAAGCTACTGCAATACAGCGAGCGCCACTACTGCCAGCTAAATAAAAGATTCAAACTACTGAAGGCACTAACTACTGATAGGGATAGTTAGCAAATGAAAGATATTAATAGAGAACAAACAATGTATTTACCTTGATATCATCATATATAAATATAGCAGTTCATGACAAATTTCAAAACTCCCCATCTCTCTCCCCACATTCACCACTGCTGGCGGCTCACCTCCAACTGCGCAACGCTACGCGCTGTTCACATCCAGCTGCCGCTGCCCAACACTACAATGGCGAGTATTACAACAATGCAAAGCAGCCACAGACTGCACACAGCACAGCCAGTGATTTTCATACAGAGGTGGCGTTACCAATAAAAAAACCTAAACAGCCTACTTACATAGCCCCCACGCTCCCCACAAAAAATTTTACAAATTGGATTGGGCAGTGGCCAATACAGATTTGAAAAAAAATTTTCATAACTACAATAACAAAGAAATCAAATGCACACACTTATTGATACAATGTTGGTCAAAAGCTCAAATTTTCTCACAGTCCATAAAGACAGTCCAGATTGTTCATCACAGTAAAAATGCAGAGTTTTTCTCAAAGTCTGAGCAGTAAAAGAAAATGCACACAAAAGTAGTGGATTTCCATGCAGTATTGAAGAAGTAGTGTTGTCCTTCCAACGGAAAGACAGTGCTGACTCTTGACATGCATACAGGTAATGGGCCACAACAGAGCAGACCCACAGCAGAGTCATTCGACGGTTTGAAGAAGATTGGTAGGTAGGTCATCACAGAGCAGACCCACTGTAGTCCTGGTAGAAAGTATGGTATTGGTGGGCCATCAGAGGTGCAGACCCACTGCAGTCCTTGTAGAAAGTGTGGACAGGCCCACTGTAGTCCTGATAGAGATGACCAGCAGCCATCTGTTGTGACTGTGCAGGTGCACAATCACCATTGAAGAGTTTGCGGATAATATAGCAAGTCCATAAACCACCACTTATGCACTCACAAAGTTTTCGGAACTGTCCTTAGAACCAACAATGCTGTTATCCAGTCCCTTGCTGAATGATTAACACACGTGCAAACACTAATAGTCCCTACTTCTCACATATTGTCCATATACTATGACCAACAGAAACGTGTGCAGTGAAATGGAACTTACAAGTTAATAATTTGATTAACTGGTGTCAATTACAATATTATAACACGAAAATATAATTACAAAGGTACAAAATACATCATTAAAAACATAACAATACAGAAAACATTTGTAGTACAGGCTTTACAAAAGAATCGAACCAACATATACATCAGTGGAATTATGACATGAGTACATACATAAAAGATCACAATAACTTTTGAAACATCAACTTCACACATGAGCATTAAACAGAACAGAATTAATAATGTCTAACATCTTTACAAAGTAAATAACACATTATTAATGCCAATTGTATTTGAGGATAACAGTATTCCTCATCATAGTGAATGTAACTTAGTATTAGAAGAGAAAAAAGTTCTATGAAACAGTACACAGAGACAGGAAGAAAACAAATACACAAGGGTACACAAACATATAGTGGGATAACATAAAAGGGAAAGGACAGGGTTTGTTTTACTGCAGTATTTTGCATGGAGATCTCCCTTTGTTCATCATTATTCCCAAAAGTACTATCTAAGCCGGCTTTCTGTATTCTGTTCACATCCTCTTTCAAAATAGTTTTTCTCCACTGTACACTACCTTTTTTTTTTTTTTTGGCCAAACCATTTTCTTATATCTTCTCAATGCATTTCTTCCAATTCATCATAGTTAGTTTCTTATATAGTCTACCCCCTCTTAAGCTAACTTAAATCTACTGAGCTCAGATGCTAAACTAAGTGACGAGGCAATGCAGCAGCACAAAACAATTAACACAAACAGCAATGATAAAAAATACAAAAGGCAAAGCAAGCAGCAGTAAATCTAAATTACCAAGCAATTCAACATTACAACTAATATGAAGCAATGCGCAGCAAACAAAAAAATAAATCTGGCTTAGCAGAGTAACACAAATTAAAGTTCAGTAGCACTATGCCTGGCAAACAGCAGCTTATATCGCAACATGACATAGCTCAAGCAGAAAAAATAGTACACTAAAGATAACAATGCAGATAAGGGAAATGTATAATCACATCTTAATGTCTAAGTAATTAAAGTGGTGCACCACAACAACTTATTGTAAAAGAAATATTACCATGTACTTGAAAAGAATATTATGTATGCAGTTACTGTTACTAGTCCCTTCTTATTGTTCTTTCCTTTCCAAGCGCTCCTTTTTTGAAGAATGTGGATTACAAAATTATTATTTAATAGATCTGTTGACAGAAAGTGTTCACATTAGCAAATGCATTTAATTTTATTTTATGAAACCAATGCTGCAACACAGCTGGAAACCAGATATTAAACAAAATGAGCAATCTCTTAACTACAAAGACAATAGATGTAAAATGTTTCTAATCATTTCTTTAGGCATTTTAGTAAATATCATAAATTACGAGCTCCACAGTATGCTTTCAACAAGGAAATGTCAATAGCGAGGACAATGGCCTCCCCTTTCTTTTATTCTACCTGTGCCGCTGAAAGGCTAATGGCTTTTTTTCGGGCGGCTGTCGCCCAGGTGGGTGCCCGCGACGCATTACGTGCAGGTGGTCACTTAACTTTCTTACGGAAATATTTACAACAGCAGTTTCCGCTACAGTGACAGTCTCACATAAAAATATTTCACAGGTCAAGAATTAGCGTTGCAAATCTGTAGAAAGAAAATCCTATAAATATAAGTGTCCAAATAAAATATTCGTCAGCATTGTGATACAGTCACGCATTTACACACATTTCATAACTCTTAAAGTACGATTCTTGGTTTCCAACATACTTCCTATTCCTCATATACGGTAGCATCATCTTATTGATCATAAACATATCTCAACAGCATAGTACACATCGTCGTCGTAATAATAACATCATAACACCTCAGTCAAATCTCAAAAACGTCGTACCTTTCTGCAATAATTTCAAACCCTAAAAAAAATTCTCTGCTCATTTCAATAGTGTCATCTACCTCAAACGTACTTTAACATCATGCTCCCTTACCAAATACATCATTCAAAGCTCTCATAGTATCACAATGATTCCAAAAAATATGAACAGTTTACAAAGTACAGACAAAATACAGTTTCATAAGTGTGAAGTTACCCAACTGTGTATTGCGTAAACATGTGACACTGATGTAGTAAAAAAATGTTTATCTCTCAGTTAAATGATCAGATAGCTGTGTAATTTGTGTGTTAGAGAAATATGGTACCGATGTGTAAAGTTGTATAAGCAAATACCATATTAGCTAGGGTTCCTTGTGGTTGCCATTCACATGGTACACAAAGTAAGCGTGCACCCCCTGAGGATTAATGTAATTATACCCTCAGGTGTTACAGATTACAGCAATGGAATGAAATGTATCATCGAAAAACTTCGTATCATTGTACTTCAAATATCTTTAAAAATAAATGTTTTAAGTTCAAAATTAATCACTCAAATGCGTGTCCTGTAGCGCTAAATGTGCGTCTTGCTGTAAGATAATTCTGTGGAAGTGTCGTAATTATCGTCCTCCGAAAGCTACGTTCTGCAGAAGTCAATGTACTTACCCCATCATAAACGAAAGTGAAATGCTTTGTGTATAGATATCGTAATTATTATGTACATTACTGTGATCAAGAAAATACTATACTGTAAAGTATTGTTGTGCTACGAAAAAGGCCCTCACATTGTAACTTACTACTAAAACATGTTTTGCTTTCCAGAAGAATTCAGAAAAACTGTGCGGATATAAAACAGATACACCGCAAAAGCAACAATGTGAATTATGTCACACATTAGTAGTGTCGTAATATAACCGTGTAGCTGTCAAAGAAACCAAATACTAAGTCATCTTTAATCTCACAGAAAGTACTTTAAATCCCAAATGTATTTTCAAGTAAACCAAAATGTTGCATTAAAGTCTCATTAGCAGTACTGGTAAATGTTCTAATCGTGCAACTAACAAGCAAGAATGTACACACACAATTACACTGTGTCGTCTGTTCGCAATAACAATGCATTCGTAATTTCTGTTTAAATAAGATCTCTTGGTTCTTGACTGGATGTTTAACTTCAAACATTGTTGCATATTAAAAGATTCTAAGTCTGACAAAGCGTACTAGTAATGTAAAGTGAAAAATTATATGGCAATGACAAAGTTAAAAAGCAGATTATCTCTCCATAAACGGTTTTACACGTGAAATGTGGTGCAATCCTTTACTCTTCCTAGTACGCAGAGTTTCAGCTTCAACGCAATTATCATGCGGTATACGTCGTTAAACAATACTGGAATTTTTCTTAAGGTTAGCGTCTATGTCTTTTTTCTCTGAGCCAGCCGGCGCAAGCAGCTGCCTACTGTGCGAGTCATTGTCTGCCTCTTTGTTGGCGCGCATCGTTATTGGGATTAGGAGACCTAGCTTCTACAAATTCGCCTTGGAGAGAGGGCCCAGCTCTGTTAGAATCCCGCCAGTTCTGATGCAATTCAGGTCTGTCGTTACGATCATATCGTCTGCCGTCATGTCGGTAGATTCCATAGTTCCTTTCTTGTCGGTCACGTGGTGGAGAATTTCTCCCTGAATCGTAACTGTGCGCCGAACTGTTGCGTCTGAAGTTATTCTGCCTCCCTTGATAATAATTGTTTTGGTTCCCATATTGTCTGTTTCTCTGATTGTCTCTGTGATAGTCATTACCGCGGAGAGGTGATCTTTCCCTGTAGTTATTACTACTCTGCCAACGGTTGTCATACGGGTGGTGTCTGTTTTGGTCACGATTTGTGTTGTGAGAATAGCCTTGTCGTGTCAAGTTATCACTTCTTTCATCGCGGAATTGCGACGGATGTGACCTGTAATTGTTGTGTTCCTGGTTTCGCGTTCCGCGATTGTCAGTGTCAATTTCTAATTCTTGTAAGAGTCCCTGAAATGCTTCAATGTCGTCTTTGCAATGTCCTGCCAAAATAATATGTCGTAAATGTTCAGGCAGTTTGATTAAGCAAAAGCGGATGAGTTCTGAGGGGCTGTATGGGTTTGAAAGATACTGATTCTTATGCAACATGTCTTCAAAATATTACATAAGACTGGAAAATTCAGATTGTTCGAAACGTTTCATCATTATGATGCTATGTTTTACTCGGTCTTGTGTGGCTTGAGACCAATATGCTGAGTGGAAGGCATGGTAAAACTCTCCTTCACTGTGGCAATCGTGAATTACCGATCGCATTCTTACAGCTGGTTCATTCTCCAAGTAGCCACACATAAATTCTAATCTGTGTTCTAACGGCCAGTTGGGAGGAAAACAATGAGAGAATTGATGGAGCCATGCTTGTGGATGAATGTCGTTGCCAGAATTTTTAAATGTTTTGAATTTACGTGTAGTAATAAACAGCTTATAGTCAAAATCATCATGTCGGCGAGTCGCATATCGGTCATTGTTAGGTCGTGTCGGCCGTTCCATCTCAAAATTCGGTGCACATTGCCAATTTCTTTCATAACTTCCGAAATGCCCTGTGTTATTATTTTGTGGCTGTTCCGTATTTCTGTGTCCCTCTTCCCGTATTGGGGCGCGAGTATCCTCTGAAATACGTAATTCTTGTATTACCTGTGTCAGCTGATCTTGTACTTCCTGGATTTCTCTTTTGTACTGTGTATTGATTTGATTTTGATTCTGTTTGAATTTTCTAATTTGTTCATACTCTTCTGTGTCAGTGAAGGCTACAGGTCTTGTGTCATTCAGATCATCATCTACCTTTGTAGATAAGTTAGTGACCTGATCCGAAAGTTCGGCTACGTTCTCCGATAGTGAACACATTTCCTCAGTGTGTTTTTCTGAACCAAGTTTCAGAGTGTCCATTTGTGTTGAAATCGTATCTACTGTGTCCTTTAAGTTTTCCTGAGTTTTTGCAAGTTGCGTAACCGAATTGGTAGATGCAACTGAGTCAATTTTAGCCCACAAGGTCTCATGATTTTCATGAACAATGGTTTGCAGTTCTTTTATGGCTGCTTCGTGATTCTGTAATGCATTTTCATGCCGCGAAAAAATAGGTTGAAAATGCTCACAAATTTGTGTTTTTACGTCATTACAAACTTTTTGACATTTCGATTCGATGTTATGTAACTCAGTAGTTAAATCGTCACGTGTTTGTTCAAGCGTGGTGTGAAGATTTTGTTTCATTGCGTCTAACTGTTGCTGTGTTTGTCTCTGGTGTTGTTCCAATGTGTCTAACTTTTGAAGCTTTTGCTGTGTTTGTCTCTGATTTTGTTCCATTGTGTCTAACTTTTGAAGCTTTTGCTGTGTTTGTCCCATTTGTTGTATTAATTGTAATAACAATGCATTGGTGTCTGAAACATGTTCCTCAGTGCTTTTCGGCAGTGAATTTGCACCGGCAACATTCACATTTTGACAAGCGGAAAATGTGTCTTGACTCATTTGAGAAAACGGTGAGAACCCAAAACTTGAGTCTACAGTACTTGCAATATTGTGCTCTGTCATTCCCGATTCCTGAGGCGAGCTGTTGCCGACCGATCGATCGATAATGCTTCCCTGTTCACTACCTGTTTCACTGTCTACACCATTATTTTACGCCCGCTCTATTTCCCTATGCACAGTTACCAAATTACTACTTTGAACATTAGTAAATTCATTACTCGGCGGCGCTGATAAGCTACGCTCGTCGTCACTATTATTTCTCAGTTTACTTTGGAGCCTAGTGTTACGTTTTTCACACGCCATTATTGCCACAATATTTCACACGATAACACAGAAAAGCACAATTTGAAGAGCAAAAATAAGTGAACACATTAACATAACACTGAAAAAATATCTAGTTAATTGCACGCGCTGCTGAGAAATACTTGGTGTAAAACTGCATGCATGCTACAACTGTTTTACTGTACCACAATGAAAGACTGCAACTACAAAGGAGATTCTCTCTACAATTACGCGCTAGCAATAAACAAAAGCTATACTAATTACACAAACTACAGGAAAAAATCAGAAGATTCCAGTGAGGTATCCTGGCAGGGTCGCCATATGAAACGTCCCCTTTTGAACAATTACAAATGACTGTGCTTAAACTGACACCCAATATTTTGTTAGCGCAACGCAATCTGACTTTCAATAATCCCTACAAAAGAATGGGCCCTGACTAACAGTAAACTATACCTTTCACAAATCACTTACCTCACAAAAATCTTCGCTACTCAAGCTACTGCAATACAGCGAGCGCCACTACTGCCAGCTAAATAAAAGATTCAAACTACTGAAGGCACTAACTACTGATAGGGATAGTTAGCAAATGAAAGATATTAATAGAGAACAAACAATGTATTTACCTTGATATCATCATATATAAATATAGCAGTTCATGACAAATTTCAAAACTCCGCCATCTCTCTCCCCACATCCACCACTGCTGGCGGCTCACCTCCAACTGCGCAACGCTACGCGCTGTTCACATCCAGCTGCCGCTGCCCAACACTACAATGGCGAGTATTACAAGAATGCAAAGCAGCCACAGACTGCACACAGCACAGCCAGTGACTTTCATACAGAGGTGGCGTTACCAATAAAAAAACCTAAACAGCCTACTTACAAGAACATAACAAAAAAATTCAGTTACACCTAAGTCATATTGAAGACGAGGCAAAAGAATCTCGAGAAGTGATAGGAAACTTAATAACAGGTCACTATCAATTGAGAACAGACATTGACAAGGAACAAGCGGACGTACAAACATTGCGTAATGACACTCAGGACGAGATCAAAACACTACGTAACAACACCCAGGGAGAAGTCAAGAAACTAGAGAAACAGATAAACGTAATTACTAGACAAGCAGCAGGTACAGCGCGTGAAATTGTTGAAAACAGTGTGTTACACAAACGTATCACAAAAGCAGCGCTGAAAAGATATGGTAACCGCATAATCAAAATAGAAGCGCAAACGAAGCGACAATTTCAGAAATTGCGAACAGAGTTGTTGCAAACCATTGAAGAGCGTAGTGAACAGGATCGAACAAGCACAGAGTCTACAACCACATCCGTATCTGTAACAGCACCGGCAAAACAAGCAATTAACGAAGATATTACACATTTGCGATTCCAATCACAGGCGGAAAGTAACATACGTGAGATCAGATAGCCTGCACAGCAACAAACACGTTTCGAAATTCTTGATGAACAAACGTCATCACAAACACATGCGGAACCACAAATGTATGTTTCAAGACAGTTTGGATCGTGCAATGAAGCAGCAAGGTTAGCCAGACAAGATACCGAACCAATACCTGATAACGGAAAGCCAGGTCGCGAAGAGTACAGTGCAATGCATTCAGCTACACGTTCACAACCGATGGAAGAAAATTATTGCTTACCACTCCAACGATACTACGCAAGGGTAAGCAAAAGTTACAGTGGACAATATCCAACGGATCTACCACAACCAGAAAGAACGACGGGAGAAATGATCAGAAACAAAAGTGGCGAAGAATCGCGAATTTCATATGGAACTATGACGAAGTACGACGACGATCATTTCCTCACAGTCAGAAAATTTCAACACTTTCGAGAAGGAAACTCATTACATCCACGAACTTTTATTGATCAGTTCCGAGTAGGATTACCAGAACACTGGACGCTAGCACACAAATTAGACTTTATATGTGCACACATGTCAGGAACAGTCGCAGAAACCATGCAGAATGTTGGAGCGACATGCCGATCGTACGAAGATTTCAGAGAGAAGTTTCTCTCACGATATTGGTCCAGCGAAGCACAGAACAGAGTGAAGTACGAATTATTAGAGAACCCATATTTTGAAAATTCAGGAGAGAAGAGTCCCGTGAAATTTTTCGAATTAATGGCAAAGAAAAATCAATGCTTAGATGTGCCATACAGTGGCGCAGAGTTGATTAAATTATGCGCGATGAAGCTACCATTGAAATACCAGCAATCATTAGTAGGTCACGGAGGCAATGACGTCGAAGCATTTAAAGGTATTCTAAGGGAACTAGAGTTCATATTTTCCGAAGATGACGCAAGAAAAAGACGAAGCGCACGTGAAAACGAAAGCAAAAAGCAGTGGAATCCACAAGACACAGTACGAAGAAACTATAATTATGAACCATGTGATAACTTCGCACCAAGAAACGACAAAGAACCGGTTATGGATTTAGAAGAGAATATGGCATTAACTATAAATCACCCAGGAACGGCAACAACTATTACAGATGGAATAACGACAACCGGAACGGGTACTGGGGAACCAATAGACCGACAAATTATCAACAAAAAAACCACTATCAACAAGCTGAACAAGAAAAGAGAATAAAGATAGAAGAGGTGGAGGTAAGACCACCAAACCCCGATAAACGTTCGAATTGACAGCTAAGCGCCCATGCCAAAGAGAATGACGCACTGACCCAGGACAATTGCAGCACCTTGAATAGAGAAGTAAAAGTCTTATCACGAGAAGAGAAAAAGGAAGAAACAAATCCGCACGGACCAGATGAAAACGAAGACAAGAAAATAACAATATCGTGTTGGGACGAAATTAATTGGGAGAATACTGACGAGGAAGATGAATTACCAGAGGCATGCACAACGAATGTAGTAGGAAAGGACGAAGTACTGAGTATTGCAGAGCTATTTGAGATGGAAACCAGGGAAAGCGAATTCAGTGAGGATAATGCGCAGTCGACAGAAGTTGAAAATAAGTTACGAGTGGGCACACAACCCAACATATATAATGAAGGAAGTTATGAAGCGATAATTAGAGCATTTAGATGCGATTATGTGGAAGTAGCGACGAAGAAGGAGAAGATAGACGAGGATGAGGAAAAAGTAGAGGATGTTGAAGAAAGCGTAAATATAGGAAGAAATAGAGAAGAGGAAATAAAAGAGAGAGAAGTAGCAGTCGAAGCTTATCCTACAGAAAGTTCGAATTCACAAGGGAAATTCCTAAAAAGACTCATGTATGATTCAGTGGAGGATTCGTTGATCCTAGAAGAAGAAGAACAGGACCAACCCTTTCAAATTCAACCAATTGTGAAGGCCACGGTAAAGCGTATTCCAGTCAATATTGTAATTGATAGCGGAAGTGAACTGACTGCGATCTCAGAAAATTTATTCATGCAGTGTAATGTCAATGAGGAATTGCCAGTTCTGAAAACACGTAAGATTAAAGTAAGATGTCCTATTAGAAACAATGCTACGGAAGTTACGAGACAAACAAGGTTAACTCTTTCGTGCCAAGGTCAAAAGATCGAAGCCAACTTCGTGATTATACCTAAACGAACTGTAGATTTGATTATAGGTGCAGATTTTTTAAATGAGAGACGAGCGATAATAGATATGGGGAAAGGTAGCGTAACATTCGGGAATGTCACACTTCTCTTTGAGCAAACGCTAAAATTAGAAGAAATACCGGTTATAAACAATCAATTAAGAATGACACGGGATAAAGAGGATGAAGAATTAGAATGGTATGCACAAAAGGGGGAATGCCTCAACTCATGTTAGAAGTCCATAAAGAAATCGACGAAAAATTGCAAGAAGTTCAAGGTATTTCGGAACACAGTAAAAGAGAATTAGAGGGTATTTTACGAGATAAAGCAGAGGTACTTTTACCTAAGACTGGCAGTATTAAACACTTTCAGTACAAGTTTGAAGATTAATTTTATTACTGGTAAATAATCAGCACAATATTTCAAGATTATGTTGCAGATAAGATCGTCAGGAGAAAGAAGAATGAAGAGAGAGGAAGGTGGGAAAAAAGAAAGTAGTTTCAATAAAAACAAAAACAAAAATAGCACCAATAGTACCACAGATTAAGGTGAAAGGATAAAGTGTAGATAGTCTAACAGTATGAAATACTAAAATGCTATACACCACAACACTACACAAAAAAATAGAAAAACGAATTTGAGGATTTTTGTAGAAGTTAAGACTCGAAATATCTTAGAATTGTAGCATGGAAAGGGCGCCGAAATTTGTAAAGCTTTTAAAAAGGCGCAAAATAATGTAGGTACTAGATGAATATAAGTAAAACTTTTTGTAAGAACCATTGTAAAAACTCCAGCAAGGACGAGATGCAACGACCCACAAGTTGCAACGCGAGAAGTATCAAGAAAGAAATGGACGTAATTAACAAGACACGATTCCTACAAGGCAGAAGCGTTGAAAGAAGGGAAAGGACAGCGAGTCCAACAGAAGGCCCTTGTAACTGAAGTGGGCAATAAATTTCACTGCTAGGCAGAACCCTGCTGGAACGAACACAGACCCGCACAGTAGCGGAACCCTGCAGTGATGCGACAGGATGCCGAACGCTGAACGCCGGAAGAGTTTCTGAGCGCCCCCACTCAGCAGAGCGAGCAAAAAACGGCCCGACGAGAAGACCACTTGGGCAAGCCACCACTGGCAAAAAATATGTGTAAAAGTCACACTACTGCTATTCAACAGCACGCTGATGCCCAAAACTGAAGAAAACGTCCACAAAGTAAAAATGACACGCCCAAACAATTTATCAAACTGTTACTAAGAGGAGAACTTCAAAGCAACTAGTTATCAATAAATATTTCCATATCCTGCCGAGAGAAGAACCAAGAATCAAGTAAGAAGCAGAGAAAAAGCAGGAAGAACAGAAGTTGAAGATTTGCAAGATTGAGACCAACAAAGAAGATGGGTGAAGAATAGACGACATACCTTCCCAAATCCCTATCCTATTGTAAACTAGTCGTCTGCGAAGTATTCCAATGAAAAACGACCGCTTTCAGCGACACATAACGATGACTTTCACGCATACAAAGCCAGTAAACCACGAGATTCTGCACTCACAGCTCCATTCCATTATGGGACCTCCACAACAGCAACACACACTTGCAAAGCCAACAAGGAACGACGAATGAAACTGCACATCAAATACTTGCCCACATCAATCTCGCTCAAGTCCATCACCTACGTGCAAAACCATTCGCCAACCTCATGCTTAAACATTCATGGGATTGTGTGAATGTGTGAAATCAAATTATGTGATGTAGGAATTGTGCAAAAGAAACGTGTGAAAAACTAAATAAGTTAAGCACACCAGACAGCTAATAAACTACAAAATAACTGTCATTGACTATGGACTTAAGTAAAAAATAGACTATCATTAAAAATAAGTCGTTAGTTCTGAAATGGACAGTATATAAAGAACAAAGGTAAGGCATAATAAACACTAAAACTATATGCCACTTATTTTCTCCTCATAAAAATAAAAGAATAACTGTATTTTACTTATTTTCTTCTTATCAAAACAAAGAATAATAAATTATCTTGAAACTTCCTGGCAGATTAAAACCGTGTGCCCGACTGAGACTCGAACTCGGGACCTTTGCCTTTCGCGGGCAAGTGCTCTACCATCTGAGCTACCGAAGCACGACTCACGCCCGGTACTCACAGCTTTACTTCTGCCAGTATCTCGTCTCCTACCTTCCAAACTTTACAGAAGCTCTCCTGTGAACCTTGCAGAACTAGCACTCCTGAAAGAAAGGATATAGCGGAGACATGGCTTGGCCACAGCCTGGGGAATGTTTCTAGAAAGAGATTTTCACTCTGCAGCGGAGTGTGCGCTGATATGAAACTTCCTGGCAGATTAAAACCGTGTGCCCGACCGAGACTCGAACTCGGGACCTTTGCCTTTCGCGGGCAAGTGCTCTACCATCTGAGCTACCGAAGCACGACTCACGCCCGGTACTCACAGCTGTACTTCTGCCAGTATCTCGTCTCCTACCTTCCAAACTTTACAGAAGCTCTCCTGCGAACCTTGCAGAACTAGCACTCCTGAAAGGAAGGATATAACGGAGACATGGCTTGGCCACAGCCTGGGGAATGTTTCCAGAATGAGATTTTCACTCTGCAGTGCAGTGTGCGCTGATATGAAACTTCCTGGCAGATTAAAACCGTGTGCCCGACCGAGACTCGAACTCGGCACTTTTGCCTTTCGCGGGCAAGTGCTCTACCATCTGAGCTACCGAAGCACGACTCACGCCCGGTACTCACAGCTTTACTTCTGCCAGTATCTCGTCTCCTACCTTCCAAACTTTACAGAAGCTCTCCTGTGAACCTTGCAGAACTAGCACTCCTGAAAGAAAGGATATAGCGGAGACATGGCTTGGCCACAGCCTGAGGAATGTTTCCAGAAAGAGATTTTCACTCTGCAGCGGAGTGTGCGCTGATATGAAACTTCCTGGCAGATTAAAACCGTGTGCCCGACCGAGACTCGAACTCGGGACCTTTGCCTTTCGCGGGCAAGTGCTCTACCATCTGAGCTACCGAAGCACGACTCACGCCCGGTACTCACAGCTTTACTTCTGCCAGTATCTCGTCTCCTACCTTCCAAACTTTACAGAAGCTCTCCTGTGAACCTTGCAGAACTAGCACTCCTGAAAGAAAGGATATAGCGGAGACATGGCTTGGCCACAGCCTGGGGAATGTTTCCAGAATGAGATTTTCACTCTGCAGTGCAGTGTGCGCTGATATAAAACTTCCTGGCAGATTAAAACCGTGTGCCCGACCGAGACTCGAACTCGGGACCTTTGCCTTTCGCGGGCAAGTGCTCTACCATCTGAGCTACCGAAGCACGACTCACGCCCGGTACTCACAGCTTTACTTCTGTCAGTATCTCGTCTCCTACCTTCCAAACTTTACAGAAGCTCTCCTGCGAACCTTGCAGAACTAGCACTTCTGAAAGAAAGGATATAGGATGTTTTCCCTTTTTTTAACATTTGTACCATTTGTTAGGATGATATCTCAATACTTGTGTATGTATATTTCTTTGTCAAAGCCATTCTTGGAAATAATTCTTATTTGTTAGTGTAACAATGTTGAAATGAGTGTCTAGAAACAAAAACATTTTACTTGTACATGGTATTTAGAAAATGTGCTAGGAATAGGTTTTACTTAATTACTACATTTATAAAAACAATATTTCTAAGAAAATCGATGTGAAAGGCTCCTCACTTTCGATAACAAACTTCTTAAAAAACAAACTTCACACATAAATAAATAAAGAAAATAATTAAAAATTAATAATAGCATAAAAATATTCTTTTCTTGTAATTTTTGATAATAATGTGGAAGAATATAAAAATATAAATTAGTAATACAAACTAGCATAGAAAAGAATAACGTGGCTGAACAGTAGGCAACAAAATTTAGATAAAGAAATAATTTTTGACTGACTTAGACAACGATTCAATCATTGCTTAACTTCAGTACAAAAATTAAGTTCGAAGGGTGGTGATATGTAAGGTGTCAGGCAAATCCAACACCTTCCATGAAAACCCTGACATTATAAGCAAATCCAGTAGTATGTCACATAGCTCCGAATAAATCGTGACATTAAATTAACCAAAGTATTACAAGTAACGAGTGAGCAAATGGAATACCACAGACTAACACAACAATGTCTAAATGCATGTTATACCTTCCCACCGTGAGACAGATGTAGCTCCGAGGGGAGAAACGAGAAAAGAAGCCGAGAGCAGAACCGTGTTAAGCGAGAAGGCCCCACAATAAGGGACGGACACCAACATTGCCAGCTAACCGCTACGACTACACCACCTGCAAGCTTTTAGCGTGAGACTTTTTCGCATCTCTGTTATGTTAGGACCACCCCCCAGCCCATGATAAAAGATAGAGCCCTCCAGAAGAACAGTATAGATCTTACGATAATGCTAAAAGGACCACACCAGCTGCAAGTTTTAGCATCAGACTTTTTCGCTTCTCTGTTACGTTGAAAACTTTAAAAACATTGCCCCACCACGAAAAGTATAACGTTTCTCATTGGATAGACAGAATTTTTGTAGGCGGAGCTTAAGGTTAACATTGAGACCCTGATTGGTCAGATGAAAACACAGCCAGATAGTTTTTTTTTAAACCAACTTCGGTAAATTGTAGTAAGGAGAAGTTAAGAGAGAGTTGCTTCCGAGAGGGCGAGCTGGACGGAGCTGCGCCGGCCGCCGCCCCCTGACGAACACCGACAAGGTAATGAACGCACGCAATGCCGCATTTTTGAGCGCATAAGGCTTCACTCAGAACTGCAGAAGTCTCATCTGTTACATCCCCTTTACGTAATATTAGTGTCGATCGTCAATTAAAGCTCATGGTGTTCACATTTGCCACTTGAAGTAAAAATCTAAAACGCGATGATTTTTCTGTTATATAGTTATTGAGAAGCCACATCAGCCACTGTAATTTACGACAAGTTAGATAAGTAATTAAAGATAATTGAGGGTCACTGTAGACCATTTTGATAGTTTTCTCTTTTGTGAAACTTAATTTGAACCTAGATTATAGATGTGATATGGCATAGGTCATCCTTCGATCCATTGTAGAACTTGGAAACCCACTCAGGGAATATTCATTCACATTTTTGTTGAATGCAGTTGGTTTTTACCATCCTGTATTAAAACATTTTTTTTAATCAATAGTGCAATTTATAAACGATGTTTTGTGAGTAGAATAAAATTTCCAGTGGTAAACTTCACTGCTTTTTCGACGTTATTTTACCAGCTACCTAAAAATAGGAAAGGCTTGAACCCCTTCCACTAAATTTAGTTAGTATTAAGATTACTTTACAGGGAGTGCAGTGGAGCTGACGCTGAAATCATTAAGTATTTGGTTATATCATCGCTAGTCTCACTGAACTCTTCTGAATTCTACATGTCATGTGCGGTCTGACGTCTCCTTACCGGCAACAGGTCCCAGGTTCAAACTAGTCAATTCCCTAAATAATACGCTCAGAGCGTCGTTGCGCGAAAGTGGTAGGGAGACACGATATAGAACAAACAGACACCACGCGGAATGTTTAGAAACTGCATACTAACAGCTATCACCTGTCGAAGGAAGTGAGCCACTTACCGAAAGTATTAAGGAAAATGGCCACAACAACCACCAGATTACGTACTCTGTCTTCCCGAAAACCCGAAAACGGAATAACCCCAAACAGGACTCCAAGAATTTCGCACAGTTGCCGTTCTGTGACTCAGTGATAGGAAAGACTAGCCGGCTCCTGAAGAGACATAAAATCGATCGGACACACTGTGCGTACTACTATTGAACAGCGTCGTGTAGATCACGAGAGATGCTTTCTCATTAGGTACTCTGAGAAGTCAGCGGTAGCGGAACATTCTCTAGAAAACGGACACTGAATTTTATTCGGAGAGACATGTGTTATTATGCGGATTAACAGTTTCTGATATAATACACTACTGGCCATTAAAATTACTACACCAAGAAGAAATGCAGTGATAAACGGCTATTCATTGGACAAATATATTATACTAGAACTGATGTGTGATTACATTTTCACGCAATTTGGGTGCATAGATCATGGGAAGTCAGTACCCAGAACGAACACTTCTGGCCGTAATAACGGCCTTGATTCACCTGGGCATTGAGTCAAACAGAGCTTGGATGGTGTGTACAGATACAGCTGCCCATGCAGCTTCAACACGATACCACAGTTCATCTAGAGTAGTGACTGGCGTATTGTGAAGAGCCAGTTGCTCGGCCACCATTGACCAGACGTTTTCAGCTGATGACAGATCTGGAGAATGTGCTGGCCAGGGCAGCAGTCGAACATTTTCTGTTTCCAGAAAGGCCCGTACAGGACCTGCAACATGTAGTCGTGCGTATTCCCGCTGAAATGTAATGTTTCGCAGGGATCGAATGAAGGGTAGAGCCACGGGTTGTAAAAAATCTGAAATGTAACGTCCACTGTTGAAAGTGCCGTCAATGCGAACAAGAGGTGACCGAGACGTGTAACCAATGGCACCCTATACCATCACGCCGGGTGATACACCAGTATGTCGATGACGAATACACGCTTCCAATGTGCGTTCAGCGCGATGTCGCCAAACACGGATGCGACCATAATGATACTGTAAAAACCTTGATTCATCCGAAAAATAACGTTTTGCCATTCGTGCACCCAGGTTCGTCGTTAAGTACACCATCGCAGGCGCTCCTGTCTGCGACACAGCCTCAGGGTAACAGCAGCTATGGTGTCCGTGCTGATAGTCCATGCTGCTGCAAACGTCGTCGAACTGTTCGTGCACATGGTTGTTGTCCTGCAAACGTCCCCATCTGTTGACTCAGGGATCGAGACGTGGTTCCACGATCCGTTACAGCCATGCGGATAAGATGCCTGTCATCTCGACTGCTAGTGATACGAGACCGTTGGGATCCAGCACGGCGTTCCGTATCACCCTCCTGAACCCACCGATTCCATATTCTGCTAACAGTCATTGGATCTCGACCAACGTGAGCATCAATGTCGCGATACGATAACCCGCAATCGCGATAGGCTAAAATCAGACCTTTATCAAAGTCGGAAACGTGATAGTACGCATTTCTCCTCCTTACACGAAGCATCACAACAACCTTTCACCAGACAACGCCGGCCAACTGCTGTTTGTGTATGAGAAATCGGTTGGAAACTTTCCTCATGTCAGCACGTCGTAGGTGTCGCCACCGGCGCCAACCTTGTGTGAATGCTCTGAAAAGCTAATCATTTGCATATCAAAGCATCTTCTTCCTGTCGGTTAAATTTCGCGTCTGTAGCACGTCATCGTCGTGTTGTAGCAATTTTAATGGCCAGTAGTGTACATTAAAAGAAAAAAGATCGAGATAAAAATTTGTTGCGGCGGCCCGCAGCTAAGCACTGCTTCGGACCAGACTATCGGAAGGCTAAACTACCTTAAATGGCTCTGGAGCTAGAATCCGTGAACGAGGGTAGCAGCCGTGACAATGCCTGAGGAGTACTCACCGCAATCTGGTGGATTTTAAATCACTTGACGCGGCTGCAAGCTGGAGAGAATTTTATCAGTACATATCACCGCGAAACCATGTATTCGTATATCAGACTGATGCTTCATTTCCGTTACTGTGTGGCGTACCGAAAGCTGGTTTCGCATGCTTCGCATAGTGGTGGATAACCCCACTGGAGGAGGAAACTGAGTGTCAATGGGCAGAGCCCCTGCTGAGGAGAGGCGCCGTGGCGGTGAGTGACGCAGTGCGGCCTGCGGCGCCGCCTCCAGCGCCGGGACGGCGGCGTCCCCAGGGAGGCGGGAGGCAAGCGCCGCTCAGTATTCGCAGGCTGCCCCCGCCCTCATTAGCCGTGCCGGCGGGCGGCGGGGACACATTACAGATGCAGTGCGGTTTCTCGTCCTGCCCCTCACCTCACCTCACGGAGTGCGTGTGTGCCGCTCTAAAACACTGGGGACCCCCGCCCACCGGCGTCTTCGCCGCCTCTGACAGCGCAGCCGGCACGTCGCGCCGGATCTCCCTGGAGCCGCGACGCCGCCCCACGTCGCGCCCCAGCGTCCCCGCGCTCCGACTCTCTGCAATTAAGCACGGACAAACTCCAAGCCGACCAAACCCGTGAAACCTTCAGATTTGAGAAGTCTTCAAACCTGTAAAGTGAATATCTGACTAAATCTTTTCCTGTCAACCTTTTCTTCGTTAAGTAAATGGTTTCTTACCGCTGGTAACAGAACTTTTATTTATTATCGTTTGAAACGTTTTCAGGTTGGAGAGCGATGTCTTTTGATGCACCGCTTTCGGCTACACTGTTAATAGCGCACCATCGAGCAGGTGCAATAGTTGCCAGCAGAAAGCCCTTAACACCAAACATGGATCCTCAGAACTTAGTAACACCTGTGACAGAGCTATAACTGTTAAATTTTATGAGTTTCCCAACCATGGCTCGAAAGTAAAGGGAAACAACTGCCAAACAATGTCCAACTTGCATAACGGTAAGCAAGCGTCCATACATATTCACCTGCATCTATATTCCACAAGCCACCATACCTTCTGTGGGGAAGAGTACTCTGTTATTTATCCCTAATGAGTCAACACATTATGACCACAGCACATCACGTGGTTGAATACTTACATGGTGGCACTGGAGATTCGTGATACAGTAAGGCCGTAAAATTGCTGCACCACGAAGATGACGTGCTACAGACGCGAAATTTAACCGACGGGAAGAAGATGATGTGATATGCAAATGATTAGCTTTTCAGAGCATTCACACAAGGTTGGCGCCGGTGGCGACACCTACAACGTGCTGACACGAGGAAAGTTTCCAACCGATTTCTCATACACAAACAGCAGTTTACCGGCGTTACCTGGTGAAACGTTGTTGTGATGCCTCTTGTAAGGAGGAGAAATCCGCACTATCACGATTCCGACTTTGATAAAGGTCAGATTGTAGCCTATCGCGATTCCGGTTTATCGTATCGCGACATTGCTGCTCGCGTTGGTCGAGATCCAATGACTGTTAGCAGAATATGGAATCGGTGTGTTCAGGAGGGTAATACGGAACGCCGTGCTGGATGCCAATGGCCTCGTATCACCAGCAGTCGAGATGACAGGCATCTTCTCCGCATGGCTGTAACGGATCGTGCAGCCACAACTCGAACCCTGAGTCAACAGATGGGGACGTTTGCAAGGCAACAACCATCTGCACGAACAGTTCGACACCGTTTGCAGTAGCATGGACTATCAGCTCGGAGACCATGGCTGCAGTTGCCCTTGACGCTGCATCAGGGACAGGAGCGCCTGCGATGGTGTATTCAACGACGAACCTGGGTGCACGAATGGCAAAACGTCATTTTTTCGGATGAATCCGGGTTCTGTTTACAGCATTATGATGGTCGCATCCGTGTTTGGCGACATCACGGTGAACGCACATTGGAAGAGTGTATACGTGGTCGCCATACTGGCGTATCACCCGGAGTGATGATACGACGTTACATTTGTACAGTGGACGTTACATTTCAGATGTGTTACGACCAGTGGCTCTACCGTTAATTCGATCCCTGCGAAACCTTATATTTCAGCAGGATAATGCACGACCCCATGTTGCGGGTCCTGTACGGGCCTTTCTGGATAGAGAAAATGTTCGACTGCTGCCCTGGCCAGCACATTCTCCAGATCTCTTACCAACTGAAAACGTCTGGTCAATGGTGGCCGAGCAACTGGCTCGTCACAATACGCCAGTCACTACTCTTGATGAACTTTGGTATCGTGTTGAAGCTGCATGGGCACCTGTACCTGTACACGCCATCCGAGGTCTGTTTGAGGCAATGCCCAGGCGTATCAAGGCCGTTATTACGGCCAGACGTGGTTGTTTCTGGGTACTGATTTCTCGGGATCTAAGCAACCAAATTGCGTGAAAATCTAATCACATGTCAGTTCTAGTATAATATATTTGTCAAATGAATACTCGTTTAACATCTGCATTTCTTCTTGGTGTAGCAATTTTAATGGCCAGTAGCGTATACGGGATGTGGTGTATACAGGGTGAGTCACCTAACGTTACCGCTGGATATATTTCGTAAACCACATCAAATACTGACGAATCGATTCCACAGACCGAACGTGAGGAGAGGGGCTAGTGTAACTGGTTAATACAAACCATAAAAAAATGCACGGAAGTATGTTTTTAACACAAACCTACGGTTTTTTTTTAATGGAATCCCGTTAGTTTTGTTAGCACATCTGAACATATAAACAAATACGAAATCAGTGCCGTTCGTTGCATCGTAAAATGTTAATTACATCCTGAGATATTGTAACCTAAAGTTGATGCTTGAGTACCACTCCTCCGCTGGTCGATCGTGTGTATCGGAGAGCACCGAATTACGTAGGGATCCGAAGAAAACGGTGATGGATCTTAGGTACTGAAGAGACTGAAAGAGCACATTGCGTCCACATGCTAACACCTTTTTATTGGTCTGTTTCACTGACGCACATGTACATTACCATGAGGGGTGAGGTACACGTACACACGTGGTTTCCGTTTTCAATTACGGAATGAAATAGAGTGTGTCCCGACATGTCAGGCCAATAGATGTTCAGTGTGGTGGCCATCATTTGCTGCACACAATTGCAATCTCTGGCGTAATGAATGTCGTACACGCCGCAGTACATCTGGTGTAATGTCGCCGCAAGCTGCCACAATACGTTGTTTCATATCCTCTGGGGTTGTAGGCACATCACGGTACACATTCGCCTTTAACGTACCCCACAGAAAGAAGTCAAGAGTTGTAAGATCAGGAGAACGGGCTGGCCATTTTATGCGTCCTCCACGTCCTATGAAACGCCCGTCGAACATCCTGTCAAGGGTCAGCCTAGTGTTAATTGCGTTTCCAGTGGGGCATTTTCGAGCAACGTTGGCAGATCATTCTGTAAAAACGCGATGTATGTTGCAGCTGTTTGGGCCCCTGCAATGAAGTGAGGACCAATGAGGTGGTCGCCAATGATTCCGCACCATACATTTACTGTCCACGGTCGCTGTCGCTCTACCTGTCTGAGCGAGCGAGGATTGTCCACGGACCAGTAATGCATGTTCCGTAGATTCACTGCCCCGTGGTTTGTGAAACCCGCTTCATCGGTAAACAGGTAGAACTGCAACGCATTCTCTGTTAATGCCCATTGACAGAATTGCACTCGATGATTAAAGTCATCACCATGTAATTGCTGATGTAGGACACATGAAACGGGTGAAAGCGGTGACGATACAGTATGCGCATGACACTACTTTGACTCAGTCCACCGGCTCTCGCAATGTCCCGTGTACTCATGTGTGGGTTCATGGCAACAGCAGCTAACACACCAACTGCACCCGCTTCTCCTGTGACGGGCCTGTTACGGACCCGTTTGCGTGCTACGACCATACCTGTTGCATACAGTTGGCGGTAGATGTTTTGCAATGTACCGTTCTGCATACACCCTGCAGGCTTCAGCTGCATTTCGTCGACACTCACCATAGATGAGTATTATCTCCGCCTTTTCAGAGTTCGAATACACCATGGTCACAGTTCCTACAATACTACACTATCACAGACGTCTGGTAACACGGTGTACTACAGTTGGTCTGTGTGCGGAGACGAATGCAGAATAACAATAGCAGCAAGCGCTACATGCGGACACTGCGACAGCTAGACCAAACCACAACAGTGCACTACAGCCAAACTCGTAAACACGGTCGTCATCGCAAATATGTCCCTGCAGATGCTGCTCTCCGACTGTGGCCCGTGTTTGTTACAACACGCAACTGAACGTCGGAGGTTTGAAGCGTCAACTTTAGGTTAAAATATCTCCGGATGTAATTAACATTTTACAATGCAACAAACAGCACTGATTACGTATTTGTTTATATGTTCAGATGTGCTAACAGAACTAACGTGGTTCCATTTAAAAAAAACGTAGGTTTGTGTTAAAAAACATACTTCCGTGCATTTTTGTATAGTTTGTATTAAACAATTACACTAGCCCCTCTCCTCACGTTCGGCCTGTGGAATCGGTTTGTCAGTATTTGAGGTGGTTTACGAAATGTATATCCAGCGGTAACGTTAGGTGATTCACCCTGTATATGTGCAAATATTTCTGTTGGTGACTAAGAACGGTGTACTGGATAACATTACATCAGTATTTACGTCATACCGTGACAATAATTATAGCCACTACGAGCAGTACGCTTTTAGGTTGGTTAGTATGGCACTGAGCACTATGGGACTTAATATCTGAGGTCATCAATCCCCTAGAACTTAGAACTACTTAAACCTAACTAACCTAAGGACATCACAGACATCCCTGCCCGAAGCAGGGTTCGAACCTGCGACCGTACCAGTCGTGCGGTTCCAGACTGAAGCGCCTACAACCGCGGCCGGCTGCTTGCTTAGTACCTCCAAGTACATGTGGCAAGAGAAAGCCATTAATGGTTAGTTTCTCCTGGGCAGGAAGTCAGATTTTGAAGTGTGGAAGCATGGACGCAAAACAATTGTCTGTATTACCAGGCATTGTTCTCTTCTTGGCTCAGGTCATCAAGTTTGTGACGTGTTTGTGGGAAGACTTGCATGTTCACTGCAGAGAAAAAACAATGATGTGTGTACATGTTAAGGTACAACATATAAAATCATCTGCTCTTATACCCAATACCCCTTGTATAAAAAGAGCACGGACAAAAGGGAATCATCCGAGTGATGAAACATACCGCAAATGAGGAACTCCGCTGACACGATTATGAGAAAGATTAAACTGCTAATGACCCGGCGTCTCGGATCTAGCATCTAGAGAACGGCGAAGATGTTAGGCTGTTTGCCAGTTGCTCCCGTGAGCATCAATGGAGGGTGGTTCAAAGACGGTAGAACCACGAGCAAGCGACATAGTGTTGGACGTTCACGCCTCGTCACAGAACATGGAGACCGGAGGCTTATCTACTCTGTAAAGGAGGATCGGCGATGATATGTGGCAGATATGACGACAGAGTACAGTGTTGCAACAGGCACAAATTTTTCCAAGCACACCTATCAGCGCACGTTGTTGAATATGGCTCTCTGTAGCAGACGACCACCACATTAATACGCTGAGGTGACAAAATTTATGTGATACCTCCTAATTTCGCGTCGGGCCTCTTTTTGCGCGCTGTAGTGCAGCAACTCGACGTGAACCACGCTGCCTCTATGGCTTTCCATAACTACCGAAGTCTTGCCGGTGCATGATTTTGTGCACGAAATGCCTCTAGATTATGTCCCATAAATGTTCGATGGGGTTCATGTCGGGTGATTTGAGGGGCCAAACCCTTCGCTCTTATTATCCAGAATGTTTCCCAAACCAGTCGCGAACAATTGTAGCCCTGTACATGGCGCATTGTCAACCATAAAAATTGCATCACAGTTTGGGAAAATGAAGTCCAAGAATGGACGAACATAATCATTTCACTCAATATCGGTTCAATAGGACAAGAGGACACAGTCCGTTCCGTGTAAACACAGCCCAGCCTATTACGGAGCCAACATCAGCTTATGCACTGCCTTGATGACAGCTTGGGTCCAAGACTTCGTGGGGTCTTCGTCATACTTGAACTCTACTCATCTGAAAAGGCCATAGTTTTCCAATCGTCTGCGGTACAACCGATACGGTCTGGAACTCAGGAGAAGTGCGATGTCTTGCTATTAGCAAAGGCGCTCGCGTCGGCCGTCTTTTTCCATAGTCCATTAACGCCAAGTTTCATTTCACTGTCATAACGGATACATTTGTCGTACGTCCTACATTGATTCATGATGTTATTTCACGCAGTGCTGCTTCTCTTTCAGCACTGACAACTGCACGCAAACACCGCTCCTCTCGTTCGTTAAGTGAAGGCTGTCGGTCACTGCGTTTTCGAAGGTGAGAGGAAACGCCTGAAATTTGGTATTCTCGGCGCACTCTTGACATTGTGGATCTCAGAATATTGAATTCCCTAACGGTTTCAGAAACTGAATGTCCCAAGCATCTGGCTCCAACCGCCATTCCGCGTCCAAAATCTGTTAATTCCCAACGTGCGGTCATACTCACGTCGGACACCTTTTCACATGAATCACCAGAGCACAAATGACAGCGCAGCCAATGCATTGCCCTTTTGTACCTTACGTACGCGACGATGCTACCGCCAATTCAATACGTACATGTGGCTACCCCGTGATTTTCATCGTCTCAGTGTATGTACAGCCAACGACATCGTAACTGACGATTGCAGTGGACAGGGAGTCATCTAGATTGTAATGTGAGTCAAAACGTGTCACCCGGCCGGGTAAATTACGTTTCTTGTTACACCAGGTAGTTAGCGATTTCCTGATACGGGCCACGGACGCAGGCTGGTGAGGGTAATATTATGCTACGAGAGGTATTCACCTGAGCTTTCGTGGGACTTTAACAATAAACGAAGCCGCCACGGAAGCTGTGAACTACATTGACAGTATTGTCGACCATTTTACGTACCTGTGAAACTGATATCTTCCAAGACTAGGATGGCACCTGCTAGGAAAATAAAGACAGAATGTCAGATGTGTGAGTTCAGGAGGCGTTTGATGCAGTTTGAAACGTCCCCCTAGAAAATTATGAATTACTGTGCTTACGTTATTTAATTTTCAAACAGCTGAGCAAAACTGAAAGTACACAGACATTTCTCTCTTTACTTATTCTGATCAACACTAAACTGACACACAATATTTTTAGCGCAACGCAATCTGACTTTCAATAATCCCTAGAAAAGAATGGCCCTGACTAACAATAACCTATACCTTTCAAGAATCACTCACCTCACAAAAATCTTCGTTACTCGAACTACTGCAATACAGCGAGTGCCAATACTGCCAGCTAAATAAAAGATTCTAACTACTGAAGGCACTAACTACTGATAGGAATAGTTAGCAAATGAAAGATTTTGATGGCGAACAAGCAATGTATTTACCTTAATAGTGTTCAAAAGTCATCATATATATATATCTATCAATTCATGACATCCATCTTTAGAAGTTTCCTTTTTCTGCCGGACACACGTCCAGATAGTCCGCTCTCAAAACTCTGCCATCTCTCTCCCCACATCCAACACTGCTGGCGGCTCACCTCCAACTGCACAACGCTACGCGCTGTTCACATCCAGCTGCCCAGCACTACAATAGCAGATATTCCAACAATGCAAACCACCCACAGACTGCGCACGGCACAGTCAGTGATTTTCATACAGAGCGTTACCTGGCGTTACCAACATAAAAACCTAAACAGCCTACTTACAAGTTCCGGACATCCGTTTAATGAACAAAATATGAGCTTACCGACTATCAGACCAGATCTGTGAATGCAGATAGAACTCAATACGTCGCTCTTAACGGAACAAAATCGACAGACGTGTAAATAATTTCAGGAGTACCTCGAGGATCTGTGAAAAGAACGTTACTTTTTACATTATATACAAAGGATCTAGCGGATTAGGTCGAAGCTCCATAAGACTTTTCGCAAATGACGTGGTTATCTATAAGAAGGTAGCAAAGGTAGAAGACCGTGGCGAACTGTAGGAGCACATTCATAGGATTGATGAATGGCGCATTGATTGCCAGATGGCCTTGAACGTAAATCTTATAATATATTGGGCGTAAAAAGGAGAAGAAATTCACTACTGTGTAATCGCAGCATAGATGACAAGTTTATGAAAGGAAAATATTTAGGAATAACCATCCGAACAGCCGTAAGTGGAATGACTTCATATGAGGAATAGTAGGAACAGACTAATTGTGGGATTCTTAGGAGGAAACGTAAATCATATACGAAAGAAGAGGCTTACTGAACTACTGTTCTACCGATTCGAGGTACTGATGTTTCAACGAAGAATGGTGCGTTTCGTCACGGGATCGTTTAGTTGGCGTGGTAGCAAAAAATTCTGGTGGTAGAGGTTACAAGAGAGACGTTGTTCAATACAGAGAGATTTCATACTAAAATGCCGAGAGAGTACGGTCTTGGAAAAGATGGGCAGCGTATTACTTTCTCCCACACACGTCTCGCGAAACCACCGCGAGATTCTTGACCAGGGATATTTCTTGATGTTAACGTCATCGCGCGACAGCCGCAGGAATAAACACGAACGTAAGGTGGCCAGTAAACCTGAAGGTTTGTAATAACCACTGTAAAAAAATTAAAGGACTGCTCCTTTGTCTAGTTAATAGTTCTATGATAGAAATTAGAGTATCGCGTGTGCCAGCACATCAAGCATAGTGGTACACTGTCCGGTCACATTAATCTGACCACCCCCTATGTTCGACGTCAGTGTACAATAACTACTCACAGACGGCAGGAGGCAGATACATGAAGCATGTCGCGAGGACGTAGGACGTGGTGCAGTCGTTGTCGTTATGTGGAAACGGAGCGATTTATCTGACGTCCGAAAGCGCACAATCATTGGCCTCCACGCAAAGATGAAAGCATTTTATTAACGGCTAAGTTTTAAACTAGCCAACGGCCTTGCCGCAGTGGTAATGAAACGGTACAGTAGTTTCCGCTCTATAAGCAGCAAGTTTCGCTGCTCGCTCGCACCGGGAAATAGAAACAGAGGCGGCTCCGCAGCTAATTTTATTACACGACGCGGCCTGCCGCGGGTGCAACAGAACCCATGCATTTCTTGTACGTGAATGTGAATCTGCACATGAACTTTCCTAATCCTCCTCACAACTTTCCGTAAAGCGTGGCCAAATCTTTGTTGGGAAGTAGTTCTGTAGTATAGTAGTGCCAACCTTACTCCTGGGTAGGGGATCAGAGAGACAGCACGGGCAGGTAAAAGTCAAAGACTTTCCAGTGTCACAAGATCTGGGGTGGAGAGGTTGGTCACGGCCATGTGGTTCGACCATCCCCTGCACCGGGGCCCAGGAAGACCTCCGGGTGCCCGCCATATTCTGGGGTGTTGCAGAAGACGGGTACGTGAGCAGACGTGCCCTCAGTGCGTCTGTCTCAATGTTCACGCATGGAAGAGAGGTATTTGAATATTTGTACTAATTCTTTTATTTCAAGCTTCGGATTGTGTAAGGAAATGAATGATCTCGTTAATTTAGGAAATTTGACCCCCTATGTTAATGTATCTGGTCCCCAGTTTGCCCGTTATCCTCCTCACATAGTGGATGTCCTATGTAAAATATTGGGAGACTTTCGTGGTATTCATTTGGCCATCGCAATTCCGTCTTTCCTGTAGAAATGTGCGTGCAGATTAGTATATAATATACCCGAGCTGTAAGTTGTAAAATTGTAATATCTGTAAACTGGAACAATTGCTGCAATCGCTGTAAAATCGAGTGATAATATTTAAAATAAATACGTAATCAATTGTCATCAATCTTTAACATTACTTAAAAATCACAAAGAAGTCAAGTTAAAGGAATTTATTTAAAACAAAAGCTATAGAATGCAGAGGCCCACACATCAGCGTGTGAGCCCTCCAGCCCCTTGCCTAGTATCGTACAGAAAGGGCACGCTCTCTAGGTAGCGCTCTCAAGCTCCCCTCCCCAGTTATCCGTTGCGCAATTTTCATTCAGGGCTTGACGACATCAACTGTCATCTGGCGTCCCTAGGCAAGGAGGATTGACGGTAAACTTTCAGTAATACCGGTTCCCGAAAGATCACCGAAGTTAAGCGCTGTCGGACTGGGCTAGCACTTGGATGGGTGACCATCCGATCTGCCGAGCGCTGTTGGTAAGCGGAGTGCACTCAGCCCTAGTGGGGCAAACTGAGGAGCTACTTAATTGAGAAGTAGCGACTCCGGTCTCGGAAACTGACCTACGGCCGGGAGAGCGGTGTGCTGACGACATGTCCCTCCATATCCGCATCGAGTGACGCCTGTGGGCTGAGGACGACACGGCGGCCAGTCGGTACCTTTGTTTTAAGTTTTAAACTGTTCACCTGCTGCCTTGGTTAATGTACACTGTGCATGGCAAAATTGTGCTATCCAAAATCGTTGCTGAGGCAACTTTGGTGCCCCACGGACCATATATGAGAGGGGTGAACGACGGCTGCGATGGCTGAGGAGAGGTGTGTGGCCAAACAGATGTACAACTGGTGAGCACCTGACAGCCCACATGAACCAAGGGGCCACCAACAGCGTCTTCTCAGAGACAGTTCAACGGACGTTGCTAGATATGGGCCTCCGCAGCAGGCGCCTGGTACATACACCCATGTTGACTGCTGTTCACCGGCGTCGAAGTCTGGAATTTGCGCGCCAGTACTGCAACTAGACATCCAATGAATAGCGACTGGTGGCCTCTGCAGATTAATCACAGACGACCGTTCGAGTCTGCAACCCTGCAACGATCCTCGGAATGGCTCAGGCCAGGGGAAGAAGGATTATGGTTTGGCGAATGTTGTCGTAGCATTCCCTGGGTGATCTCGTCATTCTGGGAGGCACAATCGGCAGCACTAATATGCATCTATCCTTGGGAATCATGTCGACCTGTACATGCAGTTTTTACGTGGTTCGAAGTACACCAGGATGAGTTAACCGTACCCCACTGGCCACCAAACCCCCGGGTGTAAACCCAGTCAAGAATCTGCGGGACCACCTCGATTGGGCTGATCGCGCCATGGATCCTTAGCCGAGAAACCTAGCGCAGCTGGCCACAGCATTGGAACTGGCATGGATCCACATCCCAGGAGGTATCTTCCAGAATCTCATTCACTCTCTTCCAGCATGTCTTCATTGCAAAAAGTGGCTATTCAGGTATTTGACAAGTGGTCACACTAATGTGATTGGATCGTGTATATGAGGAGCTGGACTTGTATTTTACAATGCGGTAATGTACACAAAAGACCGTGCTTTGAATCTACGATGTTGACGCAGATACTCGAGTGTAAATTGTAAACAGTTATTGGAAGTGGTAGCGGGATGGTTTGGACACAGGCTACAAGTCGATACCTGAAGTAGGTAACTGGAAAATTGTTTATTTGACAGGAGTAAAAGTGGCTGAGTAAAGTATGGTTTTGCTCAACTATTTGTTATAATTGTTTTGAAGCAATAAGCTGATGGAGATGGCTACAGAACTAAAGGTGCTTTTAAATTTTTTCTGCCCCAACGCTATGCTAATGAGTATACTATTTTGTATGATAAATTAAGAACATTGGTCCTGTAAGTCGTGTGTGAATTTTACGTGAATTCTACGTAAAGTTAATAACAGATATTCATCAACTGCTGGTAATCAAGAATCTGTTAAGGAAATGCCGGATCCAGAGACGCTATTGAGAAATGAGTCAAGTACGTTATATCAAAAATAAAGAAAAACAGTTTTTTAAAGGAAGGAATAAAAGTTGTTTCTTTTTCAAAATGTTACGGTCCAATACCGCTGAGGCAGAGATGATACAAGAACGCATTGTCCCCAGTTGTCTGTCGTCAATGTACGTATATAACTACTAAAAATGGGTATGAATTACATTCATTGGTTATCAGTCGACGACATAAATGCTTAAAATTTTGAAACATAAAATAAATTCCAATTCATACCGGCTACGCACATATTTCGCCCGCCAGCGCCTTCCAGATACCACATTTTTTCATAAACAGAAGAAAAAGTTATGAAAGGCAAGTCTCACGTGCTTAGTATAAGGCGTCACCGCCACATTACACCGTCATTTTAATTCTCAGAATAAATCGATATCGGAGAAGTTCAACAACAACAGGCGAATACTATACAAATCCTCTGATCAAAATCAATGAAAATCGTAAGAAGAGGCCTGTAATTCGAATGAAAATGAAGTAACTGTCTTCGAGGTATGCCCACAAAGTTGTTATAAAAAGGGAAAGCCACTTGAAATTGATGTTTGAATTGTCGGAAAGTCCATCGTGTTTTTCACATTTGGCATTTGGCACTCTCTGACAGCCACCAGTTCCTTTTTTTTCCTTTTTTTTTTGCAAATATGTGCTTAGAAAACTTTTTTACGAACCTTTCGGAACTGCAATGCAGGGATGTAATTCCTTCATTAAAACCTTTTAATCGAAAGTTAGAATGTCTGCAATTCGTGGTATTTTTTACCCATAAACTCAATTCCTCACTGATTGCGGAGCCATATTAGCCTATATGAGTGGCGATGTTTGTTACAGAGCTGCAGCATAAAATTCTGTTGTAATTATTTATTACGTAGCCATCGTCCAAAATGTTCGTATTTTAATCATAACGAGCTATCAGAAAAAATGGTGAAACTTGATGTTTTGGCGGACAACGAAATGAGTAAACTTTTGTTTAAAGCAGTATTCCCCGCTATGGGTAGCAACCAATAATTCGGTTTGATATGATGTCATACACTTCTCGATGTTGTTACAATATAAGCAGCGTTCATTAGATTGCCGAATATTACAAACATTTCACATATTCATGCTGATTTATCTTCTACATAAATAAAATTTGTGTAGAGTTTAAATTAATACATAAGTGCGTGCTTTTCAGTGTTCAGAATCAGTGACGAGCGTTTTTTATTTAATTTTAAATAAAGCAAATGTTAAGGGCGTTTCACAATGAAAAATTCAGCTATTGCATACAAAACTGATAATTATCAGTTCATCAGCCTTATTGATTTAAAATTGATTTATTTGCGAGTGTGTCAATGTAATTTACATAGTAACCAATTATCTCTGAGTTTACATCTACCTAAAAATTTAAGTCTAATATCGAAGAAGGTTTCTTAAGCGATTACTTACGTTACTTACAAATGTCTGCGACATCTATAGTTCGGGATCGCTGATAATCAAAATTATTGCATTATCTTTCATTCCATTTGCTTTCGAAGTTATCAAGTCTAATTTTCATTGTTCTTAGGTTTTCCATTCATAGATGGCAACTAAATTCTATTGGATTTCCTTGTAAATGATTGCTACTATAGTTTCAAAAGCAGTTTCTAAAGAAATAACTTATTTTTTTCCGCCATCTCTTTTTAGACTTATCTGTCACTTTTAAGTTTTGCAATATAGCGTACTTTTCTGAATACAAGTAGTTATGTTGATAGCTTAGCACAACGGATTTTTAAATGCTGCAAGTTTGCCCATGTGTCAATATATTGGATTTTTATGCACTGTCTTTCATGTAACTGAACTGTATTAGTAGCAGAGTTGTATATTTCCAGTCAATCTATATTTGTTCCACGATTTGGTATTACTAAACTGAAAATGTTGTTCCATATCTTAATATCCGACAGTTTCTTTAAATTCGAATGGCTTGGAAACCTGAAGACTTCTAAAGCCGGTAACCCATGCGGGGTTACATGTATTTCATACGTGCTCAGTCCATCTGAATAGATGGAATCTAAGAAATATACGGTCAAGTATTACTTTATCAATTGGGAAATGGTTTAATAAATTTCCTTTACTTCACGTCAATGGTCATAATTTTTTTTATGATCAGACTATAGGTTTCGTTCTACAACAACCATCGTCAGATCTGTTTTTTAAAAACGTCTTAATATACTGAAGCCATAGTGGCATCGTCAAATGCTAAATACATATGTTTGACGATGCTGGCGCAGTTTTTGTGTTTAGCATTTGACGATATCTCTATGGCTACAGTATATTAGGACATGTTTTTATAAAAAAAGATCTGAAAATGGTCATTATAGACCGAAACCGGTAGTCTAATGACAAAAAATAATTGTGACCACTGATGTGAAATAAAGGAAATTTATTTTCTATTCGGATCTCCGTTCAATTCGCGACCATGTTGCAGCTTGTGAAAATTGTTTAATGTCGTGGTGGCCACACCATCAGTGGCAGGAATAAAGTAACTACAAGGTTTTTATATTTGCTTTATTTAGACACGTTCAGAATTTCGACCTATTTCTAATGGGCAAATGCAGGTACTAATTTGTTGATATTTTATCGATTGCTTCCATTAACTGCAGATGTCTTATACAGATTCTCTTTTTTACATACCTCATTACTTGAATCGCGTTCAGGCTGTTGGTGGCTGGCAAAAGTCTTAAGTGTGTCTTGGAAAATTAAAAGGGCCAAAAAGGTATTTGGTTTCTGTGTTGCTCCAACTGATCATACTTTAGCAATTCGTGTATTGACATCAACTACTTGTAACCAGTGCTGGTGGAAAAATGTGTGAAGTCACTACCTATATAACCTTATTTTTAATGCTTCCATACCGCAAATAGTGTTCCAAAGTTTTTCGAAGTATATCTTAGATATGTTTTTACAAATTTGTAAAACGCGTGAAGATGTAGGAATTCCTTTCTGTGTAAATACGGTGCCAGTCTAGAATTAAAGATGCGTTGACAATTAGGCTGTTTCGTTTATGTTTCATTCTTTGTGATTCTGCCAATGTGCCCCAGTCTTTGAAGCTGAGTCATAGCAAATGAAAGAAGTGTACCTTTAATTCTGTTTCCAAAAAGTCAGTGTGACGTAATGTGTGTCATTTTGATGTCCCATTTTACTAATGTAAGTTTCTACACGCATATGAGCAGTGCTCACTCTCTCCAAGTCGCGGAAAGAGCACCGTTTATCTTTGTTTGTTAAACTCATAGGTCCAGAAACAGTTCTTAAACGACACATTTCTGACTGATATTCACGAATTTACTTAGGAGGTTACGTAAGTTAAAAATTTCGTGTAGTCAGCTTGCTAATAAAGCTGTTTGGTGTATTCTCGCTACTAAAAGTTGAACAATTTGAGAAATATAAAATAAATCTCAAACATGATGCAGAAATACAAAGGATTAAAGTTAGCACAGGCACTGACTGCAGGGGAACAGCAACCGTTAGAAATTAAAATTTCGGTCAGCCACAAGTCGCATGTAACTTTTTCTTTATTTTGACCTGTTTCACTCGACAAAAGCGAGCATCTTCAGAAATTACGCAGCCGAAAGCCACACGTTACAGATCTCGGGCTGTATAAGGCGCCCCCATCATAGGTAAAGTACGTTTGACGGCCGCACCATAGGGTGTTTCTGAAGTGGTGGTCAGTATTCAGGCATATGACAGGAATGATCATCCGAAACAAAAAAGTCAAGATAACATGGACTCTAAAACGCATACCTTAAGAGCTATGATCAATTTTTGATCTTCGATACTATGAAACAAATCTCTTCTTCTGCAAGCTCTTTGATTTCCATAGTTTGGGAAGTGGTTGAGTGAACCAAAACAAGAATAAAATGTCCAGCAAACATATGCTCTAAAATGCATACCTTAAAAGTTATGAGCACCTGTTCATTAGAAGAGTTGTGTTTCAAAATAGCGAAGACGAACAAGTGCTCATAGCTCTTAAGGTGTGCATTTTAGAGCACATGTTTACTGGACTTTTTTTTTCTTGTTTTGGTCCATACAACCATTTCCCCAAATACGGAAAGCAAAGAGCTTGCTGTAGAAGAGATTTGTTTCACAATATCTAAGATCAAGAACTGCTCATAGCTCTTAAGGTATGCGTTTTAGAGCCCATGTTTACTTGACTATTTTGTTTGGAATGATCATTCCTGTCATGGCCCTGAATATTGACTAACACTTCTCAAACACCCTGTATACACATTCGGATATTTGTCGCGTGCGACCGTCGGCTACATAATTTCCGAAGATGCTCGCGTTCGTCGAGTGAATCATGTCAAAACAAAGAAAAAGCTGCGTGCGACTTTTGGCTGCCCGAAAATTTTAACTTCTAAATGACTGTATTCAGGTGAACGGGGAAGCCATGTGACTGTACCCCCTACATCAACCAGTTGCCCATTAAACATTTATGTTGGGTACTTCCCAGAGAGACATTGAAAATGGGTTAATATTCCGTCATGCTCTAATCAAACTCGTTGTGCTTCCGGAATAACAGCGTTCTCTGAAAGCACAAACAATTTGTCACGCAGGAACTGGTGATGCGCGGCACCTATTTACTTGTGCAATAAAGTGTTCGATGCTATAGATTTTGCCATTCTCAATTCTTGTACGCAAAATACTAAAAACTCGTGTATTGTTACCACGATCGCTAAGAGTACTTATAACTGCATATACGAGGTCGTGTGGACAGTTTATTACTCAACCTGAGCGTTTTCGCTTCTCGAGCGTAAATAAAATGCTAAATGTGAACAGCGGATCTTCAGTGCTCCTTCTTAAAATCCACTGACAGAATTATAGACAGACCTGAGACCTCAGAGCTTGCACAGACTGTGCAACTGACATGGATAAAGCAACTCTTCGTAGAAACGACCACGCAACAGCGTGGGTCATGTTTTCAGCAGTTCCAATTGTTTGCTCCGGATCACCTTTTTCTCGTTGTGGAACTTGTGCCTCCGTATCTGAAGGGCGGACTGTGACAAGTCTTCCCTGACCCCTTGTTGCTTGCTGAAGATTTTTTACAGATAGAATTCGGTGTTAGGGATGACGTTCAGCATGAATGGGACGTTCCAGCTACTTCTGCCATGGAGTATGACGATTCTGTTTCACTGTTTATACTCCACGGGATTGCTGATATTATTCTGAAGCCAGTGTAAGCTCATAACGATTCGTACGGAATGGATGATGTAGCCAACCATTGTCAGTACTGTGTTTGAGAACAGTATCACAGTCAGGCGACCAAGTACAGAGCAACTGACCCAGTAAGTAATGAACCATGAACGTCAAAGGAAGACAGCCTACACCACAGGCTGCAGACCCTTATCTAAACTAGGGTTTGTTTCTAAACATATGTTGTAATTTTCAACAGTATTACCTCGTATACAAAAATGCGGCACTTCTTGTTTTAACGTCTTGTAGAATATGTTTTCAGAAATTTAGAAACTCCACTGGGAAATCGGGAATGAAAACAAATCGTAGGGCATAGTGCTGATTTCAACACCCGCTGGGCTTTTGCCGCTAGTCAGTTCGTTTTATACTTGAGCCAAACGAGCGCATACAACTCTACTGGATGCTCCGTATAGCAGTATAAGTTGACGAAGATGCTGTGTATGTCCTTGTTTGAACAGTAAGGTCTCCACAGGCGATGTAAAGCTTCACACAAAGATTAATGTTCGTTCTGTTATAGAATCAATAGGCGATACGGGACGTCCGTTAAATGTTACTACAGATATACACAGTAAAAGATGTCGGAAGCTCCATAAGGCTATTCGCAGCCATGCAGTTGTCTACAAGAAGTTAGCAATGCCAGAAGACTGGAGCGATTTGCAGAGGACCCACAGAGGATTGATGAATAGTGCAGGGACTGGCAGGTGACCTTGAACGTAAATAAATGTAAAGTGTTGCGCATACAAGGGAAAACAAACTCACCACTGCACGACTGCACCCTTGATGACAAGTTGCCGGAAACAGTATCGATCGTAAAATATCTAGGAGTAACCATTTGTGCCAGCAGAGAACTTGTGTTCTTGATAAGGAATGTTTCACACCGGCTTGTTTCAACTTTTCAGAGGTCATACTGGTGGATTCGCAAAGTTTAACACAAAACTTGATGGCTTAACTTTGCTCTAAATTCCGCTGCTCCATTTTCATAACACACAACAAAAACGTAGCCTTACTGACGATGCTCTCAAAAGTCACGTGATGATGTAGCGTACGATTAGAAACATAAAGTGTGTCATAAATAATGTCGCCATCTGAAACAACTGAAAGTATGTGGTAATAGAAGCAAAACTTCTTTGAACACAGTGTAACTGATTTCATTTGTTTGTAAATTTTGGCACAGAAAAACGTAATGGTTGAAGAACCTTATTGGATACTTTGATACTTTGGCTGACATAAAATTACTTTTAACACTTCATGAATATAGTCTTACATAGTGCAACAGCTACACGTTATAGTTACTGTACGGTACACTCTGTTCTACTAAAGGTGTTCAACGACTGCCTTTTTGAAGTTTTACGCAGTGTTGTACTCATCTCCACAATGACATTCACTTTCATTCGGATCGTTTTCAAATTTTTACAAGTATTTACCATATTTTCTGCATTGCTACTTCAACTGTGTTAACAACAATGCTGTACACAACTCTAGATGTAACAATAGACATAAAAATTCAAAGCATTCAGATTATGTGGTTTTGGAGTCCAATGTACAGGGTGTTTCAAAAATGACCGGTATATTTGAAACGGCAATAAAAACTAAACGAGCAGCGATAGAAATACACCGTTTGTTGCAATATGCTTGGGACAACAGTACATTTTCAGGCGGACAAACTTTCGAAATTACAGTAGTTACAATTTTCAACAACAGATGGCGCTGCAAGTGATGTGAAAGATATAGAAGACAACGCAGTCTGTGGGTGCGCCATTCTGTACGTCGTCTTTCTGCTGTAAGCGTGTGCTGTTCACAACGTGCACGTGTGCTGTAGACAACATGGTTTATTCCTTAGAACAGAGGATTTTTCTGGTGTTGGAATTCCACCGCCTAGAACACAGTGTTGTTGCAACAAGACGAAGTTTTCAACGGAGTTTTAATGTAACCAAAGGACCGAAAAGCGATACAATAAAGGATCTGTTTGAAAAATTTCAACGGACTGGGAATGTGACGGATGAACGTGCTGGAAAGGTAGGGCGACCGCGTACGGCAACCACAGAGGGCAACGCGTAGCTAGTGCAGCAGGTGATCCAACAGCGGCCTCGGGTTTCCGTTCGCCGTGTTGCAGCTGCGGTCCAAATGACGCCAACGTCCACGTATCGTCTCATGCGCCAGAGTTTACACCTCTATCCATACAAAATTCAAACGCGGCAACCCCTCAGCGCCGCTACCGTTGCTGCACGAGAGACATTGGCTAACGATATAGTGCACAGGATTGATGACGGCGATATGCATTTGGGCAGCATTTGGTTTACTGACGAAGCTTATTTTTACCTGGACGGCTTCGTCAATAAACAGAACTGGCGCATATGGGGAACCGAAAAGCCCCATGTTGCAGTCCCATCGTCCCTGCATCCTCAAAAAGTACTGGTCTGGGCCGCCATTTCTTCCAAAGGAATCATTGGCCCATTTTTCAGATCCGAAACGATTACTGCATCACGCTATCTGGACATTCTTCGTGAATTTGTGGCGGTACAAACTGCCTTAGACGACACTGCGAACACCTCGTGGTTTATGCAAGATGGTGCCCGGCCACATCGCACGGCCGGCGTCTTTAATTTCCTCAATGAATATTTCGATGATCGTGTGATTGCTTTGGGCTATCCGAAACATACAGGAGGTGGCGTGGATTGGCCTCCCTATTCGCCAGACATGAACCCCTGTGACTTCTTTCTGTGGGGACACTTGAAAGACCAGGTGTACCGCCAGAATCCAGAAACAATTGAACAGCTGAAGCAGTACATCTCATCTGCATGTGAAGCCATTCCGCCAGACACGTTGTCAAAGGTTTCGGGTAATTTCATTCAGAGACTACGCCATATTATTGCTACGCATGGTGGATATGTGGAAAATATCGTACTATAGAGTTTCCCAGACCGCAGCGCCATCTGTTGTTGACAATTGTAACTACTGTAATTTCGACAGTTTGTCTGCCTGAAAATGTACTGTTGTCCCAAGTATATTGCAATAAACGGTGTATTTCTATCGCTGCTCGTTTAGTTTTTATTACCGTTTCAAATATACCGGTCATTTTTGAAACACCCTGTAAATTCCACTTCAGCGTTCCATCTTTGACTTTACACATATAACTCATGTCGCTACAGTCATTTAGGCCGCTCCTGCACGTCTTCTATCCATCATAAACTACGATGCCGTCTTCGTCTCTCATTAGCCCTTGGAGTACAGCAGGGAACTTCATATCCCCCCCACCACTTTCACCACAGCTACTTTTACGTCTTCCAATCTAGTCTAATCCGTACATACGCGCCTCCATTTCTTGCTGACAGAATCCAAGCTTTTGTTTCCTTTACACATCAAACATCCATTGATCAAAACTAATAATACTCTTTGATAGTTAACTATCCTTTTCAGACACTTTGTAACCTTAGAAATTATCTCCTCGTTACTTACCCATCAATCCATCTTCAGCATTCTTCTGTAGGACCGCGTTTCAAAAGCTTCCCTTCTCTTCCTGTCTGAACTGATTAGCGTTCACATTTCACTTTGTTAAAGGCTGCGCTGCAGGCAAACACCTACAGTAAAGACTTAAATTTATATTTAGTGTTAAAAGGTGTATCTTTTTCAGAACAGCTTTTCTTGCTATTTGCACACTGCATCTTATACCCCTCCACTTCGGCCATTACCGGTTGCTTTTACTGCGCAAGTATCAAAACTAATCTACTACTGCTAGTGTCTTAGAACCTCCTGTAATTCCCTTTCGGAATTTCTCTTTGGTTTTCTTTCTTGATCAATGTACAGATTTTATGACAGAGAGGATAGGTTTACAAGCCTGTCTCATTCTCAACTACTACCTATCATTCTTGCTGGGCAATTCTTACAAAGACAGTTACTGTGCAAGTTGCAGAGAAATTTTCTTTTCCTGAATTTTTAGTTGTTACTTTCAGAATTTTTGGAAATTAAACGAAATAATGTCTGTTTTCAGTCTGTAAGCAATGGCAAGTAACTAATAGGTCGTCTCTTGTGAACAATGGAATCGTGGAATCTATGTGCTGAGATCTGTGTACTGCTGATCTAACATCCACGTGATAAATTTTTGGCTACAGTGCAACGAGAGGAAATTATGCCTCTAACAGTTATAAACATCATGTATTTGACGTACAGTGAAAATTTATAAATATTAATTATTTATATAATATTCTATGATGTAATTAGACATATCGATGTGTATCATACAAAGACAATGATAATTGTAAATTCCTTTTATGATCTGCGTTTGTCTTCCTTTGTTGTTACCTTTTGTTGGATGGCTTTTGTTGGTTCAGCACGCAAGAAGCATATCAAACTGAGTGTTAAGAAATTGTAATTATTTGTTAATTATTACTTGAAAATAGAGTTCATTATTATTATAAATATGAGTGAATATTTATTTGTAACTTTAATTCCTCTCTCAGTAAGCATTATCTGTGTTAATTATTTCTTTCCGCTGCAAGGAGCGCAGCCATTAATGATAGCGATTTGTATCGCGTTTTTGTCTGTTTTTTCCTTAGAAACAAATCAAATGTTTGGTTGATGAAGTCTAAATAGTGCACAATACGAAAGTAGAGTTTCTGTAAAGTTTAATAAGCAGTTAAAATACTTATTTGGTCTAATAATAGAAAGTCTCTATCAATTGTCTGCCGCCATCTTAACAATTGTCTCAGCGGAAAATTCAGATTTAAATTACGCAATTCTGCAGAATAAATGCCGAAGGTAATACAAATGTGTAAAACTAAATGTGCACCGGTGGTCCCGAACTCATTTTATACGAAAATGATTCGAATCAGATTGGTTCTTTAAAAACAGTGCTCACAGCACGATCGTTATAACAAACTTTTCTAGCTGATGTATGGAGCCGAAATTAATTACGCACGAGTTGCGAAGAATATTGTTTCAGGTAACATACGTCAGTGTTGTGCGCGGCTGATATTCGGTGGTTTTAATGATCATTTTGCTGAAGATAACTGCTTCCATCTTAATCAATAGTTGTAAGGAATCTGTTGTATGAACTGTGATTTAGTGACACTTACGCAGCTTACAGACAACACTTTAACACGACGTTAACTTGGAGTTCTTTAGCAACTTGATCAAATCTTCAGCCGGGAGAAAAATTATTTAGTAGTTACTCAATGTAATAAAATAAGATTATCATTTCCATTTACAAATTAGTTAAATACCAAACCACTGAATAACCCAGCGAACGCCACATTCCCTTTCGGAATTTCTCTTCGGTTTTCTTTCTTGATCAATGTACAGATTTTATGACAGGGATGCTAGGTTTACAAGCCCGTCTCATTCTCAACTACTACCTATCATTCTTGCTGGGCAATTCTTACAAAGACAGTTACTGTGCAAGTTGCAGAGAAATTTTCTTTTCCTGAATTTTTAGTTGTTACTTTCAGAATTTTCGGAAATTAAACGAAATAATGTCTGTTTTCAGTCTGTAAGCAATGGCAAGTAACTAATAGGTCGTCTCTTGTGAACAATGGAATCGTGGAATCTATGTGCTGGGATCTGCGTACTGCTGGCCTGACTGGTGACACCTCGTACCATCTACTGAATGAATTACCAAGTGATGAGAATTCAGTAATCTCTAATAGCACAACGGAAGACAAATAGTTGCACCACAAGACGTGGGAAGTTTTTGATATGGCATTGTCCAGTCCAATCTTCAGCGAAATTAACAAAGGAGGTAGAATTAGTTTGAAAGACTCTATAATTGTTTTCATTGGAAGGCTTTTGGAGGCATCGAGTGAAAGTCAATCACAAGAGCAAATAAGGCACTATGCATCTGCTGTTACAAATCAATGTCCCACAAGTTAAACTGGTTAAGTCTAGTGGCACATTTGCCTGCAAAGAGCACATCGAGAAGTGGGGAACTAAAATAAGCCATCCTGCCCAGGTCTTCAGTTTGCTTTGCCGGGTAATGCTTTAAATTGATATTTTCGTTATTGTACCTATGTTAAGAAAATAATACTATGAGGTGTCAAAAGTCATGGGATACCTCCAAAAATCGTGTCGGACTCCTTTTGCCAAGTGTAGTGCAGCATTTCGATGTGTCATGGACTCAATCAATCGTTGGACGTCCGTTGAAAAATTGAGGCATGATACCTCTATAGCCATCCATAACTGCGAAAGTGTTGGCGGTGCATGATTTTGTACACTAAGTAGCCTCTCGGTTACGTCCCATAAATGTTCGATGGGATTCATGTCAGGCGATATGAGTGGCTAAATCATTCGCTCGACTTGTCCAGAATGATCTTCAGTCGGTTCGCGAGTGGCCTGGTGACATGGCACATCGTCATCCATAAAAATTCCATTGTTGTTTGGGAGCATGAAATCCATGATTGGCTGCAGATGGTCTCTGAGTAGCGGAACATGAACATTCCCAGTGAGTTATCGGTTCAGTTCGACCATAAGACCCAGTCCATTCCATGTAAACATACCCCACACCATTAAGAAGCCACCACCAGCTTGTATAATGCCTCGTTGACAACTTGGGTCCATGGCTTCGTGGAATGTGCACCACACTCGAACCCTGCAATCAGCTCTTAACAACTGAAATCGAGGCTCATCTGACCAGACCATGCTTTTCCGTTCGTCTAGAATCCAACCGATATGATCACGATCCCTGGAGAGACCCTGCAAGGGATGTCGCCCTGTTAGCAAAGACACTCGGGTCGTTCGTCTGCTACCATAGTAACGGACACGTTCGTCGTACGTCCCACGTTGATTTTTGCGGTGATTTCATGCAGTGTTACTTGTCAGCCCCGATTACTCTATGCAAACGCCTCTACTCCTGTTCTTTAAGTGAAGGCCGTTGGCCACTGGGTTGTCCGTGGTGAGAGGTAATGGCTGAAAACTGGTATTCTCGGCACACTTTTGACACTGTGGATCGCGGAATATTGAACTTCCTGACGATTTTCGAAATGAAATGTCCCATGCATCTAACTCCAACTAACATTCCGCCTTCAGAATCTCTTAATTGCAGTTGTGCGGCCATAATCACGTCGGAAACACTTTCATATGAATCACCTGAGTACAGTGACAGCTCCGCCAATGTACAGCCCTTTAATGCCTTGTGTACGCGATAGTATTGCCATCTGTATATGTGCATGTCGGTATCGCAAGACTTTGGTCACCTCAGCGCAATTCTAATAAAGATTTTATTGCTGGTAAAATAAAAACCAGGCGAATACCAAGGTGGATTCAGAAAACGTCGATCATGCGTAGAACAAATCCTTAACTTGAAAAACTCGATGAAATATTTGCGTAATACTTCAAACAAAAGTTATGTCATCACGCTTGTCGACTTTAAAAAAGCATATGACAGTATAGAGGGAGTATCCCTTTTTGAAGTATTAACAGAATTTGGACTAGATCAAAAGACAACAAACATCATAATAAAAACACTTACGGAAACCAAATCCAAAGTAAAATTTATGGGAGAATGGATCACAGAATTTGAAATAGACACAGGAGTACGACAAGGGAATGTACTGTCCCCAGTGCTCTTCAATTGTGCTTTGAAAAAGTTGTTGGAGAATGGGGAAAAGGAGGTGCACCAGCACACAGACTGGGACCAAAACGTAAGGACATAGAATTAGACTGTTTAGCATTTGCTGATGACATGGCACTGATCACACAAGGCATTACCGACGCACAGAAACAGCTAGAATTATTACAAGAGCAGGCAGAAAAAATAGGATTACAATTTCAGTTGAAAAAACAAAATTTATGACTGACATCGAAGATGCACCATCTGATCTCAAAATGGGTAATAACTACATCTCTCGAGTAAAAGAATTTAAATATTTAGGTGAATGGATTGCAGAAAATTCTAATGAAAAGAAATCTGTCAGATCAAGAGCCCAGAAAATGAAGACGGCATTTTGATGAAAAAAAATATTAATTATGTAAAAAATTATTTATTATGTGAAAATGAATGGATGAAAATGGCTTTAAATATTTTTGTTATTTACTCTTTCAGTACGAACTTTGTTGTAGAACCCCTTTTTTTACGTGTGGTAATAAAATTTAAATTTTAGTTTATTAATAGTGTGTGTGCTGCCAGGGAACGTTACAGCATATCAGTTAATAAAAAACGTTTACAACAAAAAGAGTCTCTCGTGGAAATGCAAAATACGACACTACATAACAGTAATTAAACCCGTAGCTCTCTACGCGTCTGAGACACTAAATCTGCAACACAGAACACTAAAAGGGGAATTAGAAGTGAAAGAACGTAAAATAATGAGGAAAATCCTAGGACCAAGAACTAAAGATGGTGTACATTATCCAAAACACAATGCAGAAATATATAAAAATATCTCCAAAATAACAGACACAATGCGCACGAGACGAATCCATTTCATGGGGCATCTAGAAAGAATGGACTCAAACAGGTTAACTCACAAAATCCATACATTTTTAAAGAACAAAACTACAAGACCGAACTGGTACAAGCAGACGGAAAAACACCTGAGAGAATTAGGGTCTCCAAATGTACAGTCGTGGACAAAACGTGCGAGACCTCTCGCCTTTTCGTTATGCTAATCCGCACAGCTTTAAAGTCTGCTGCACAGTGTAACAGGCAAGGAGACGAAGTGCTACCAACATACTATGCACAGGCGTGAAATTGACGAACTATCCAAACTTTGTCAGACTGTTTTCAATCATATGTAAGACTATACGAGCGTTGGAACTTACATAGTGGCAACTATTTATTCACAACCGATACAAAACAGTTACATGTTTAAACCTGTTGCTTTCCTTCAAACTACTAACCAGCGTTGTGTAGAACCCGTTGCCGTTACTCGCTAATAAGAATATTTTGTTATTTCGATAAACATCCCGAATGATTGTCACATAAGCGGTGACATAAAGGTAGAAAAGTCATGTTTTAGAGTACAGAAAGCTCTATGCAACAGAAACTGCAGATCATTTTGCCATTTTCATTGCGAAATTGCCGGCTTATTCATGTCTGGGGTAATAATAGAGGGTTGATTGCCTGGGTTGTCTGCTAGCGAAGTGAAATGTGTTTACTACTGCAAGGGAGGAGGGAGGTCTGGTTTGTTTTCGGTTCTAATCTCGATGGAGGCAGATAGATTATCAGTAAAGCAATTTTAAGAAATTCTCACGATCCCCCAATACGTTTTATTGCTACATTTAGTCTGTACTGGCCCTCTGAGGATGTCAATATGAAACTCTTGTAGAATTTCATACTTGTTACTCCCTTACTTTTTCCGCCTCTGTCAATAACTGAACTGACTTACGTGTGGCACTGAATGATTTTTGACTGAATTTCGTTATCCATTTGCTAAATTTGCACACTTTCATGGTAGGTCAGCAACGGTAATCCACTATGACTGGTCTGAAAGTTGACACAAACCGTTTCGCGGCCGAATGCGCATATTAGTTTGCTAATTCGTAACGATCTGGGGTACTTTGTCTTACTAGTACAGTTTTGTTATCTCAATAAGCTGAAATTCATTTTTATTAGTCCAGTTCATATTAATTAGCGTTTCTTCTTTCATTTATATCTCACATTTACGTGTTGTGTTTAACACACTAATCAGCATTAATACAGACTTACACATGATTGAAAACAGTCTGACAAAGTTCGGATACTTTGTGAATTTGATGCCTGTGCATAGTATGTTGGTAGCACTTCGTCGCCTTGCCTGTTATGCTGTGTAGCAGACTTTAAAGCTGTGCGGATCAGCATAACGAAAAGGCGAGGGGTCTCGCTCTTTTTGTCCACGACTGTACATGACAGAAATGAAATCAGAAAAATCACAAAAGCACGGGGTTTTGAGGAAGAAGAGAGAAAAACTAACCGACATAATTGGTCTATGCAACGAAAGCTAGCCCATTCGTTGCTTATGAAGGAATACTGGGCGAAAAGGAAGGCCAACAAATGTTGATTACGCGTGGTCCTTAGTGATCCATACGCGAAGAAGAAGAAGAAAGGATGAAATGGAAGATCAGTTCTTCGATATTTTACATCAGCCCACGAAATTTGAAATTTCCATTAACAAGTCGACGAGAGCTGATACGCCACTTAGCGCATCACGAGGGAAATCGGCTCCGCGTGGCGCTCTCTATTAACACGCGTCGCTCGTCAAACACCTGCTAGGCGCTCAGCCGCACTGCATCCCGCATCCCTGTCAACGATGCGGCTTCCGGCCAGGTAAGTCACGAGGGATGGCGGGGCGATAGATGTGAACACCAGCCCACAGAGAGAGAGAGAGAGAGAGAGAGAGAGAGAAAGAGAGAGAGAGAGTGGCGGGACGTGAAGGAACGGAGGAACACTGGAGAGCGAGAGGCGCAGGGAGGGGGCGAAGGTGTGTGTGCAATCGATGCGGCACGCCGCAGGCTTCGGCTCACTAATTCATAGGCGCGGAAGAGCGCGGCGGCGACATAACGCCGGCTGGTAAGCCGCGTGCAACTTGCATGGCCGCGTGACGGCGCCGCGCCGCCTCGGTCCCCTCTTCCGACGCGACGGCCGGAAAAATAAGTAAATGGCCGCGCCGAAACCGCAGCCTGTCGCGCCGCGGACGACCAACAAGCGGCGCTGATGAAACTTACACGACGCGACGCGTGTCACCGCCCCAGTCCACGCCCAGCACCGGGTTCGCCGACTACGTGCATGGCCCCGGGCGACCGGCCCTGGTGCCAGGGGAGACACACCTTCTCCACTGACGGTCTGCGAGTCGCAGCTCTGTCCCCTCCTGGTTGGGCTGCGCTCTGAACAGACTACGGCCATAGTTTATTCAATACCCTTGAAAGACTGACAGAGCAGATAAGAACGTTCATCTTCTTCAGCTACCAAAACCAAACTTTATCGTTACAAAAGATGAAAGAAATTCTGTTAACACTTCAAAAATTAACCTGCATCAGCCTACAGTTACTATGATATATACCGGGTGATCAAAAACCCAGTATAAATTTGAAAACGTAATAAACCACGGAATAATGCAGATAGAGAGGTAAAAATTGACACACATGCTTGGAATGACATGGGATTTTATAAGAAACAAAAAAAAAACACTCCATATTGCTAGACGCATGAAATATCTCTCGCCCGCGTCGTTTGGTGATGATCGTGTGCTCAGCCGGCACTCTCGACATGCTTCGCCTCCCAGGTCCCCAGACCTCAGGCCGTGCGATTATTGGCTTTGGGGTTACCTGAAGTCGCAAGTGTATCGTGATCGACCAACATCTCTAGCGATGCCGAGAGACAACATCCGACGCCAATGCCTCACCATAACTCCGGACATGCTTTACAGTGCTCTTCACAACATTATTCCTCGACTACAGATATTGTTGGGGAATTATGGTGGACATATTGAGCATTACCTGTAAAGAACATAATCTTTGCTCTGTCTTACTTTGTTATGCTAATTTTTGCTATTCAGATCAGATGAAGCGCCATCTGTCGGACATTTTTTGAACGTTTGTATTGTTTTGGTTCTTACAAAACCCCATGTCATTCCAAGTATGTGTGTCAATTTCTACCTCTCTATCTACATTATTCCGTGATTCATTCAGTTTTCAAATTTATACTGACTTTTTGATCACCCAGTACATATACACTACTGGCCATTAAAATTGCTACACCAAGAAGGAATACAGATGATAAACGGGTATTCATTGGACAAATATATTATACTACAACTGACATGTGATTACATTTTCACGCAATATGGGTGCATTGATCCTGAGAAATCAGTACCCAGAACAACCACCTCTGGCCGTAATAACGGCCTTGATACGCCTGCGCATTGAGTCAAACAGAGCTTGCATGGCGTGTACAGGTACAGCTGCCCATGCAGCTTCAACACGATGCCACAGTTCATCAAGAGTAGTGACTGGCATATTGTGACGAGCCAGTTGCTCGGCCACCATTAACCAGACGTTTTCAATTGGTGAGAGATCTGGAGAATGTTTTGGGCAGGGCAGCAGTCGAACATTTTCTGTATCCAGAAAGGCCCGCACAGGACATGCAACACGTGGTCGTGCATTATCCTGCTGAAATGTAGGGTTTCGCAGGGATCGAATGGAGGGTACAGGCATGGGTCGTAACACACCTGACATGTATGGTCCACTGTTCAAAGTGCCGTCAGTGCGAACAAGACGTGACCAAGACGTGTAACCAATGGCACCCCATACCATCACGCCGGGTGATACGCCAGTATGCCGATGATGAATACACGCTTCCAATGTGCGTTCACCGTGGTGTCGCCAAAGACGGATGGGACCATCATGATGCTGTAAACAGAACCTGGATTCATCCGAAAAAATGACGTTTTGCAATTCGTGCCCAGGTTCGTCGTTGAGTACACCATCGCAGGCGCTCCAGTCTGTGACGCAGCGTCAAGGGTAACCGCAGCCATGGTCTCCGAGCTGATAGTCCATGCTGCTGCAAACATCGTCGAATTGTTCGTGCAGATGGTGTTTGTCTTGCAAACGTCCCCATCTGTTGACTCAGGGATCGAGACGTGGCTGCATGATCCGTTACAACCATGCGGGTAAGATGCTAGTGATACGAGGCCGTTGGGATCCAGCACGGCGTTCCGTAACACCCTCCTGAACCCACCGATTCATTGGATCTCGACCAACACCAGCAGCACTGTCGCGATACTATAAACCGCAATCGTGATAGGCTACAATCCGACCTTTATCAAAGTCGGTAACGTGATGGTACGCATTTCTCCTCCTTACACGAGGCATCGCAACTACGTTTCGCCGGCCGATGTGGCCGAGCGGTTCTAGGCGCTTCAGTCTGAAACCGCGCGAACGCTACGGTCGCAGATTCGAATCATGCCTCGGGCATGGATGTGTGTGATGTCCATAGGTTAGTTAGTTTTAATTAGTTCTAAGTTCTAGGGGACTGATGACCTGAGATTTTAAGTCCCATAGTGCTCAGAACCATTTTTGAACAACGTTTCACCAGGCAACGCCGGTCAACTGCTGTTTGTGTATGAGAAATCAGTTGGAACCTTTCCTCTCATGTCAGCACGTAGTAGGTCTCGTCACCAGCGCCAACCTTGTGAATGCTCTGAAAAGCTAATCATTTGCATATCGCAGCATCTTCTTCCTGTCGGTTAAATTTCGTGTCTGTAGCACATCATCTTCGTGGTGTAGCAATTTTAATGGCCAGTAGTGTAGTAACGTTTTGTTTTGCATGTTGGAATTCCCGTTGCTATGGGTTTATTTATCGAGTACAATTCCTTATTTGTAGTTCTGTGTAGTTATTTGAGTTTAGACATTGTCATTTGGAGACAGTGAGTGCAGCCGTGGATACTAGAAATTGATTGCCAAGTAGAAAAATCGGAACATATCCGACGTATTCTGTTGCTTGAGATCAATAGAGGGGTGACACCAGGGGAAGGAGCCAGAAATAATTGTGCCGTGTATGGGGATAATACCGCCTGCTCGGTTAGCCGTGCGGTCTAACGCAAGGCTTTTTGGACTGGGAAGGAGCGCCTGGTCCCCGGCACGAATCCGCCCGGCGGACTTGTGTCGAGGTCTGGTGAGTCGGCCAGTCTGTGGATGGTTTTTAGGCGGTTTTCCATCTGCCTCGGCGAATGCGGTCTGGTTCCCCTTGTTCCACCTCTGCTACACTATGTCGGCGATTGCTGCGCAAACAAGTTCTCCACGTACGCGTACACCACAATTACTCTACCACGCAAACATAGGGGTTACACTTGTCTTGTGTGAGACGTTCCCTGGGAGCGGGGGAGGGGGAGAGGGGTCACCGGGGCCCGAACCGCACAATAACCCTGAAAGAGTGGTTCGGTATGGAGCGGCAGAGGGGTGAAGTGGACTGCGGTAGTCGTCGCGGGGGTGTGGACCACTGCGGCTGCGGTGGGGACGGAGCCTCTCCGTCGTTTCTAGGCCCTTGGTTAACATACAATACAATGTGGATAATGTCAATTGGAACACTGGACAGAGCACGGCTTGAAAATGGTTTCCACGTTTTAAGGAGGATCGCTTTGACGCTAGTGACTCACCATGTTCAGAAAGAGCTTCGAGGTTTGACGAAGATCGTTCAACGCATTAATACACAATGATCCACTTCTGTGTACCACAGAACTGGTAAATGAGATGAACTGCGATCGTTCCACCGTCGTGAGATATTTGTATGCACTAGGGAAGACTCAAATATCAGGTGTATGGGTTCCGTATGCTCTAAGCCAAAACGACAAAAATCAGTGCGTGGCCATATGTGCATCTCTACTTGCTCGTTAGCAGTTAGCTCGTGCACAGCTCCGACCATTCCTTTCCTATATCGTTACTGGTGACGAGACATGGTGTCTTTATGCTAACATAAGGAAAAGAAAGGAATGGTTGAACCCAAACAAAGCAGCAACTTCGCATAGAAAGACCTCCACAAAAGATAATGTTATGCTTCTGATGGAACAACGACGCTCTGGTATACTGAGAATTGCTAACCCGAGGTGTAACCCTAACTGCTGACATTTTTTTGTCAACAACTGAGACGTCTTGCAGACGCAGTCCAAGAACAACGACCAGGCAGACGGCGTGAAGTGGTGCTTCTCCACGACAACGCCCACCCGCCGTCTGCTGGACTGATGAAAAACGCTTTACAGGAGTTGGGCTGGGAAGTCATTCCGAACCCACCTTATTCACGTAACTTTGCGCCCTCAGATTTATACCGTTTACGTTCTCTATCGATCAACCTTCAAGGAACGTCCGTTGCGGATGACATGGTTCGACGAGTTCTTCGTCTCAAAACCACGTGATTTCTATAGTCGGGGAATCGAAAAGATACCTCTGTGTTGCCAGACTGTTGTAAACGGTGAAGAAGAATATATTATTTACGACTAAGGTCTCAGATACGTGTATCTATCTACTAAATTTATGGAAAAAACGTACCAGCTTATGCACCATGCCAATATTACTACGAAGGGACTTCAAAAACTAAGTCTGAAACCTGATTGTTGGTAGGTAATCAGAGAGTACACAGAATGAGGTTATGATTGTGGATGGGGCCATAACAAGTTACTGTGAGTTGCACAATCAAACACACAACTTTATTTTTATAAGAGCCACTCGTTTACACCCGTTGCTTTAAAAGATCACAATTAAACAATTTGGCTGAAGGCCTAGATAAAGAACTTGAGATGCTTTCTGTGCTGACGGCCCAAAACCACACAAAAAAAGAATAACAACTCAATGCCTGGCTTAGAAATCAAAAGCAATCCTTTAAAAAAACATGCAACTGAAAACAATTAGCGGCTGAAGGCCTACACTACACGTCTGAAGGACAACTATAATTAAAACACATTAATAAATAATTTTTCCAACCAAGAAATTTCTTTTTAAACTTAAGAACAGAATGGCCAAAAGCCTAATTAAAGAAATATTTACTTATTTCTCGGCTGAAGGCCACAAACAAATTTGAAACAACAGTGGAAGGCCGGAACGAGAAGTCAGAGAAACAATTTAAAATAATCCCCTTCCTTCTTACAAAATATTTTCCTTTAAAGACTACACACGGCTGAAGGCCTTAATAAAAGGGGTTCACGTAAATCCTCAGCTGAAGGCCACACGTAATACATCGAACAACTAACAGCTTAGGGGCTGGATCGCAAACAATTTCATATAGAAGCAATTTTAAGGAAAAATTTTTTTTCTTCTCTAAATTCAATCTTCAAAATTTTAATTTAACTTGGCTGAAGCCCCTTTTGTAAAATTTAAAAAGAACTGAATTAATACACGGCCGAAGGCCTCGCACAATACTTCAAACTAAAATGAAAATCACAATCTAAAACAAACAGAACAAGTAGTGCTCAGAAGTGTTCCAAGGGTCAGCCTGAGAAGGTAGCTCAAACGTAAGGAGAGGTGAGACAGGTAGCCAAGAGTTGACGTTAAATAATCGGATGGCAACCCAAACTAGGGATGGCCCAAGGACCGACCAACAATTTAACCAATCCCCTTCCGTTCGACTAACGGCACAACGATGGAAAATATCGGTTGAGGACGAGGATACGAACAGCACTACGTCTTCAGAATGTGGCGTTTAAAAACAGCCCAGGGAACAACAACCATTCTAAGCAAATATGAAACAAACAACTTAAAAGGCTGTCGAACTACACGCCATGCCAGACAGCATCAACACGACACAGAAAGGCACACTGCCGGAAAAGTACGCTAACGAGCAGGCAGGTAACTGGGGTGTTAACGGCCACAGGGCAGAAATACCGCTGGCGCCCTTCACTGAGAAGTAACACTCAATTTAATAATTAATTACAATATAGGAATAGTTGTTGTTGTTGTGGTTTTCAGTCCTGAGACTGGTTTGATGCAGCTCTCCACGCTACTCTATCCTGTGCAAGCTTCTTCATCTCCCAGTACCTACTGCAACCTACATCCTTCTGAATCTGCTTAGTGTATTGATCTCTTGGTCTCCCTCTACGATTTTTACCCTCCACGCTGCCCTCCAATGCTAAATTTGTGATCACTTGATGCCTCAAAACATGTCCTACCAACCGATCCCTTCTTCTAGTCAAGTTGTGCCACAAACTTCTCTTCTCCCCAATCCTGTTCAATACCTCCTCAGTAGTTACGTGATCTACCCACCTTATCTTCAGCATTCTTCTGTAGCACCACATTTAGAAAGCTTCTATTCTCTTCTTGTCCAAACTGGTTATCGTCCATGTTTCACTTCCATACATGGCTACACTCCATACAAATACTTTCAGAAACGACTTCCTGACACTTAAATCTATACTCAATGTTAACAAATTTCTCTTCTTCAGAAACGATTTCCTTGCCATTGCCAGTCTACATTTTATATCCTCTCTACATCGACCATCATCAGTTATTTTACTCCCTAAATAGCAAAACTCCTTTACTACTTTAAGTGTCTCATTTCCTAATCTAATCCCCTCAGCATCACCCGATTTAATTTTTCTACATTCCATTATCCTCGTTTTGCTTTTGTTGATGTTCATCTTATATCCTCCTTTCAAAACACTGTCCATTCCATTCAACTGCTCTTCCAAGTCCTTTCCTGTCTCTGACAGAATTACAATGTCATCGGCGAACCTCAAAGTTTTTATTTCTTCTCCCTGGATTTTAATACCTACTCCAAATTTTTCTTTTGTTTCCTTTACTGCTTGCTCAATACACAGATTGAATAACATCGGGGAGAGGCTACAACCCTGTCTCACTCCCTTCCCAACCACTGCTTCCCTTTCATGTCCCTCGACTCTTATAACTGCCATCTGGTTTCTGTACAAATTGTAAATAGCCTTTCGCTCCCTGTATTTGACCCCTGCCACCTTCAGAATTTGAAAGAGAGTATTCCAGTTAACGTTGTCAAAAGCTTTCTCTAAGTCTACAAATGCTAGAAACGTAGGTTTGCCTTTTCTTAATCTTTCTTCTAAGATAAGTCGTAAGGTTATTATTGCCTCACGTGTTCCAACATTTCTACGGTATCCAAACTGATCTTCCCCGAGGTCCGCTTCTATAGGAATAGGGCTGCAAGCTTTTGCCGACCCCAGCACATCATATGTTGCTGCTAGCCTGAACGGCCCATGGAGCAACAACCTGCAAATGAACAAAGAGATGTCACAGCAGTTGACGCTTCATAACAGATTAACTGCTCACTCAACTTCAGCGTCTAGGTTCGTGGGCAACGAACTTTGTCGCCCTCACAGCGATCGTCTCATGATGCGACAGCGTGAGCACACCGCCAGTGGTCCCGGCTTGGCCTCGCACTGCAGAGAGTTCCTCACTGCTCCGTCCCAACCGACTGACTGCTTGCAGCACGCAGACAGCATTAAAATTGCTGCTGAGTCAAAACCACACACGCTACACATGGTTCCGCGAAACACTTCCACAGACAACTCGAACAATACTAAAACCAGTGACTGTGAAACAACAAGGGCGAATCACAAGTCGACACACATGGAGAACCCAGAAGCAGTCGGCGACCAAATACACGTCGTTCGATGAGATGACTGACCGACCAACCAAGGTCGTCCCCACTGAAGTCACGTGTGTCGGCAACGGTTGGGCGAGTCATGGCTGTCTGGACCTCATTGCTGCTCTGTCCTGACTGAACTCCCGAAACATGACGACCCGGAAAAAAAATTGTGGTCGCTCCAAGGATAGTATGACAGTGCACTTATCGATAAGTGCTGCTGCTTACACTAACTGGCAGGCCAGCCAGCAACTTAGTGACACCAGAAAATCGAATAAGAAACCGGACGGCAGTACCAGAAACACAAGATGTCAAGCAATAAACGGCACAAACACGAGCCACGCATGACTCAAAGTCCACATTACTGTGGCAGGTTAAATAATTTTTCTGAATGCTGCACTACACTTCAGAATGTCACAGATACGTGACACTATTTTCAACATAGTCACCAAGTCTTTGTAAACAGCGATCGGAAGGTTTTACCTATCAATTCGTCGACGGGAGCAATGCGTTCCTTGGTCACGGTGCTATTCAGGAACCACTGTATGAATGTTCTCACCTCTTCTCCCCCTGATGTTCTTTCAGCTTGACGAAAAGATTGTCTCGACATTGTCGTCTGAAGTCAATATCGTTCCTACCCAATCAACATCACCCACATCCGTGCTGCTTTGGTCAAATTGCTACTACAGCTGGACCCGACATAACATTTGATCCACATACCGACAAAATTTCACGGTGAATCTGGGTGCAATTTAGACGCTTTGCCCACAAGACTCATACTATTCCGTGTACTTCAACTATGGAGGACGTTTCCAGCTGCTGACCCACTTCACTGCCTATCTGTATGTGAATGCTAATTTCAGCAACTACTGTAGTGATTTCAATACGGTTCTCACTAACAGATAGACTGTTTCACGACGAAGATTTCTGTGTGTAATTAATAATTACAGCAATGATGAGTGCGTAATTTGTTCATTGCTATCTGTTCCATATTTAATTGGCGTTTGGAAAGACATCTCATGGCAATAATGGGATCCAAGAGCTGATCAGCTGTAGAAGTGGCAGTATCTGTTGGGAAAACAAGCAAACAGCCGCCACAACTCCAGAGAGTACCAAAACTTAACCAGATCTACGGTATAAACAATGTGTTCGGGGTGTAAGTGGAGTCACTGTGATCAATGGTACCTTAATATGTGCCCACTTCAGTGCGTTAGTTGTTTGTTCTTTCCTGTAAACACGTCACATAACTTACTACGAGATGTTTTCTGCGTGATCGTAACTCTAAGCCTGTCAGTGTAGACTTACCGTCTTGTATCCACACTGGCGAAAATAAGAATTAATGGCTTGCTCTGCTACATAACCAGTGAGGAACTTACCGGCATAAAAATATACTCCTAATAGCCATAATTATTAGTTTCCACATTAAGTAAACACTGAAGTAATGTTGTTTGGTACATCGTCCTCAGTTATATATAGGGTGGTCCGTTGATAGTGACCCGGCCAAATATCACAAAATAAGCATCAAACGAAAAACTAAAAAGAACGAAACTCGTCTAGCTTGAAGGGGGAAACCAAATGGCGCTACGGTTGGCCCGCTAGATGGTGCTCGTACGTCAAACGGATATCAACTGCGTTTTTTAAAAATAGGAAACCCCATTTTTATTACATATTGATGTAGTACGTAAAGAAATATGGATGTTTTAGTTGGACCACTTTTTTCGCTTTGGGATAGATGGCACTGTAATAGTCACAAACGTGGTGTCACGTAACATTCCGCCAGTACGGACGGTATTTGCTTCGTGATACATTACCCGTGTTAAAACAGACCGTTTACCAAATGCGGAAAAGGTCGATATCGAGTTGATGTATGGCTATTGTGATCAAAATGCCCAACGGGCGTATGCTATTTATGTTGCTCGGTATCCTGGACGATATCATCCAAGTGTCCGGACCGTTCGCCAGGTAGCTACGTTATTTAAGGAAACAAGAAGTGTTCAGCCACATGTGAAACGTCAACCACGACCTGCAACAAATGATGATGCCCAAGGAGATGGTTTAGCTACTGTCGCGGCTAATCCGCACATCAGTAGCAGACAAACTGCGCGAGAATCGGGAATTTCAAAAACGCCGCTGTTGAGAATGCTACATCGACATCGATTGCACCCGTACCATATTTCTATGCACCAGGAATTGCATCTCGACGACTTTGGACGTCGTGTACAGTTCTGCCACTGGGCACAAGAGAAATTACGGGGCGATGACAGATTTTTTTCACGCGTTCTATTTAGCGACGAAGCGTCATTCACCAACAGCGGTAACGTAAACCGGCATAATATGCACTATTGGGCAACGGAAAATCCACGATGGCTGCTACAAGTGGAACATGGGCGACCTTGGCGGGCTAATCTATGGTGTGGCATTATGGGAGGAAGGATAATTGGCCCCCATTTTATCAATGGTAATTTAAATGGTGCAATCTATGCTGATTTCTTACGTAATGTTCTACCGATGTTACTACAAGATGTTTCATTGCATGACAGAACGGCGATGTACCTCAAACATGATGGCTGTCCGGCACATAGCTCGCGTGCGTTTGAAGCGGTATTGAACAGCATATTTCATGACAGGTGGATTGGCCGTCGAAGCCTGACAACATGCGCCAGCGCATTGTCAATGCATGTGCGAACATTACGGAAGGCGAACTACTCGCTGTTGAGAGGAATGTCGTTACACGTATTGCCAAATTCATTGTGGTTGACGGACATCATTTTGAGCATTTATTACATTAATCTGGTATTTACAAGTAATCACGCTGTAACAGCATTCGTTCTGAGAAATGATAAGTTCCCAAAGCTACATGTATCACATTGGAACAACCGAAATTAAATGTTCAAACGCACCTATGTTCTGTATTTTAATTTAAAAAACCTACCTGTTATCAACTGTTCGTCTTAAATTGTGAGCCATATGTTTCTGAATATTACAGTGGCATCTATCACAAAGCGAAAAAAGTGGTCCAACTAAAACATTCATATTTCTTCACGTACTACACGAATATGTAATACAAAATGAGGTTTCCTATTTTAAAAAAAAAGGCAGTTGATATCCGTTTGACCTATGGCAGCGCCATTTAGCGGGTCAACCATAGCGCCATCTGGTTTCCCCCTTCAAACTAGACAAGTTTCGTCCTTTGTGTTTTTTTTTTGTTTGACGCTTATTTTGTGAGGCATTTGGCCCGCTCACGATCAATGGACCACCCTCTTTATATATATATATAGCAAATGCACAAATAAATTCTTCAGAAGTTATAAACAGAAATGTATACAGGCAAAAAATCAATAGTTGGAAAGTACAACCCGAGAATGAAGATTGCAAGAGACAGGGGACAAAATGGACAGAGGAAAGAAAGAGAATTCATGGGGAAAGAATGAGAGAAGTTTGGAGAATTAAAAAATTGAATCAGAAAAGCTTTGCGTGATCCGTACGGGTCCAATCGCACATAATAATAATAATAATTATAATATATATATATATATATATACCTCTGCCTAAGCTGAAAATCACCCTTAGCTTCTACCTTCATTCATAATCTTGTGAAATCGGTTGAATGTTTTTGAAACACATTTCCTAATAGACTGTCTTTTCCTTTCTATCTTTTTCGTTTTTAGATGTGAATAGCGATCTGCAGCAGCTTTACACTGGTTGCATCAAGTATGTTATGTTCGGACAATTTTTCTGGCGTAATGGTGATAAAATTGTTTATATTCTGAGTTCGACTAATAAATTTCGCTTCTGTTCCCAAATCTGCACGATTCAGAAAACATCGCCCGTGCGAAACTGAGCTTCACCTTTCCTCGCATCGTCTGCTGCGAACTATGGATGAAGGGCAACAGACGCGTTCCACATTCCTATTTTTTCGGATAGCGTTCGACATCCTCGCGGCAAACTTGTCACATCGCTGAGCATATGGAATCGGTTGCCAGATGTGAGTGCCTGAAAGACATCTGAAGTACTAGAACTCAGTACATTGTCCTGGGTGTCGAGTTTTCATCAGGCAAGTGTCCCAGGTAAGTGTGACAGGACTCCCTCTTGTTCACTATGAGCAAAGACGGATGGTGTGAATATAGTAAGACAGGCGAGAAGCCAACTGCGGCTTTAATTGGAGAATTCTGAGAATATGTAGATCATCTATGAAGAGACTGCTTTTAGATCACTGGTACGACCCATTCTTGAATACTCATCGAGTGTTTCGGATCCCCGCCAGGTCGCATTACAGGAAGACATCATAGCAGTTCAGATGGGTGCTGCTAGATTTATTACCAGCGGGATCCATCAACACGAGAGTAGTAAGGAGATGCTTCGTGAACTCAAATAGGAATCAATGGAGCGAGAACGACTTCCTGTACGCGAAACACTATGGAGAATATTTAGAGTACCGGCATTTGCACCTGACTACATTACACTGCTATTGCTGCCAATGTACGTTTCGCGTAAGGACCACGGGGACAAGATGAGAGAAACTAGGATCGTACGGAAGCATATACAGGTTGGACCATAAATAGTGACCCGGCCAATATCTCACGAAATAGGCATCAAACGAAAAAACTACAAAGAACGAAACTCGCCTAGCTTGAAGGGGGAAACCAGATGGCGCTATGGTTGGCCCGCTAGATGGCGAAGCCATAGGTCAAACGGATATCAACTGCGTTTTTTAAATAGGAACCCCCTCTTTTTATTACATATTCGTGTAGTACGTAAAGAAATATGAATGTTTTAGTTGGACCACTTTTTTCGCTTTGTGATAGATGGCGCTGTAATAGACACAAACGTATAAGTACGTGGTATCACGTAACATTCCGCCAGTGCGGACGGTATTTGCTTCGTGATACATTACCCGTGTTAAAATGGACCGTTTACCAATTGCGGTAAAGGTCGATATCGTGTTGATGTATGGCTATTGTGATCAAAATGCCCAACGGGGGTGTGCTATGTATGCTGCTCGGTATCCTGGACAACATCATCCAAGTGTCCGGACCGTTCGCCGGATAGTTACGTTATTTAAGGAAACAGGAAGTGTTCAGCCACATGTGAAACGTCAACCACGACCTGCAGCAAATGATTATGCCCAAGTAGGTGGATTAGCTACTGTCGCGGCTAATCCGCACATCAGTAGCAGACAAATTCCGCGAGAATCCGGAATCTCAAAAACGTCGCTGTTGACAATGCTACAACATCGATTGCACCCGTACCATATTTATATACACCAGGAATTGCGTGGCGACGACTTTGAACGTCGTGTACAGTTCTGCCACTGGGCACAAGAGAAATTACGGGACGATGACAGATTTAGTGCACGCGTTCTATTTAGCGATGAAGCGTCATTCACCAACAACGGTAATGTAAGCCGGCATAATATGCACTATTGGGCAACGGAAAATACACGATGGCTGCGACAGGTGGAACATGAGCGACCTTGGCGGGTTAATGTATGGTGCGGCACTATGGGAGGAAGGATAATTGGCCCCCATTTTATCAGTGGCAATCTAAATGGTGCAATATATGCTGATTTCCTACGTAATGTTCTACCGATGTTACTACAAGATGTTTTACTGCATGACAGAATGATGATATACTTCCAACATATGGATTTCCGACACATAGATCGCGTGCGGTTGAAGTGGTATTGAATAGCATGTTTCATCGCAGGTGGATTGGTCGTCGAAGCACCGTACCATGGCCCGCACGTTCACCGGATCTGACGTCCCCGGATTTCTTTCTGTGGGGAAGTTGACGGATATTTGCTACCGTGATCCACTGACAACGCCTGGCAACATGCGTCAGCGCATTGTCAATGCATGTGCGAACATTACGGAAGGCGAACTACTCACTGTTGAGAGGAATGTCGTTACATGGTATTTCCAAAAGCATTGAGGTTGATGGACATCATTTTGAGCATTTATTGCATTAATGTGGTATTTACAGGTAATCACGCTGAAACAGCATGCGTTCTCAGAAATGATAAGTTCACAAAGGTACATGTATCACATTGGAACAACTGAAATAAAATGTTCAAACGTACCTACGATCTGCATTTTAATTTAAAAAACCTACATGTTACCAACTGTTCGTATAAAATTGTGAGCCTATTACAGCGCCATCTATCACAAAGCGAAAAAAGTGGTCCAACTAAAACATTCATATTTCTTTACGTACTACACGAATATGTAATAAAAAGTGGGGTTTCCTATTTAAAAAACGCAGTTGACATTCGTTTGACCTTTGGCTTCGCCATCTAGCGGGCCAACCATAGCGCCATCTGGTTTCCCACTTCAAGCTAGACTAGTTACGTTCTTTGTACTTTTTTCGTTTGACGCTTATTTCGTGAGATATTTGGCCCGGTCACGATCAATGGACCACCCTGTATACAGTCTCTCTCCATTTGTGAGTGGTACAAGAAAAGGAATGTGTAGTAGTGGTAGAAAGTATACTCCGTCAAGCACAATTTAGTGGCTTGCGCAGTGCGTATGTAGATGTAGATGTGAATGCGCACATAGTAACACGGCAAAAAACTCCAGCCAAAGTTTTGATACGCTGATTTACCAGATATTACATGTATGAAAAAACACCACACTAAACATTGCAACGCAAAATATTCATGTCATAAATGAACAAGGTAATATTAAAACTGACTAGCTAGCCGAGTGCCACTTTGGTTCTAAAGAAGCCGCTTTCAAAAGATTTTAAGTATTAATTTCGTGAATTCATTTATGGAATTGATACCTATAATCAAACTGATAGTAGAAAGGTAATGGCAAAATGATATAAAGTTAATTCTCGCTCTGTCACACAAGCAAGATATCAGATGAGGTACTCCGCTGAATGTGGCGTGTCTATCACAGGCAGCATCCTCGACCCAAGTTTCTCCACGAGAGCCCCCCTGACGCCAGAGACCCTTTTCTCTCCGCTTCCTCTCGAAGTACTTTACCTGAGAGCCTCAGATACTCCACTCGATCAGTGCTCATAGACTGTGCTCAGCTCGACAGTCATTTGTCTTACTGTACTACAATCAAAGAGATAAAAAAAAAGAACGGAGTTGTCATTGCGTTACAAGCTCGAGACTGACATCCGCCATCTTAAGTAGCCCATAACATTATGATCACCGCGGTGATACTCCCCCGTGACGTCACTCTGAGGTGCTCGTGCCCAGTTTCTACCGGTTTGGGTGCTTTGCAGGAGCGTAGCTACGGCCGTATCAGTGATACGGTGCCCCCGAGCTACAGGGGCCCCGACATGTGTTAGCAAAAATTCATAAAATATTTTCCACAACTCACTCAAGGTGAATGCTCAGGCCTTAGGTCGTACCCTAAAAGCTTAATTAACCAGGCGTCCAAATGCTGGCCACACTGAACGTCTCAGATTTGCCGTGGCGCACGTCAGCAGACAACAACGATTACGATAGTTCTCCTTTTCAGTTGAATGAGAACCATCTATACGTGTTAGTTTTAATCTATGCACGCCGTTCATGACGTTCAAACGTTGTAAATCTAGAGATTATTTGTTTGTTAATAAGTTTAATTGTGAAAGAAAGAGAGATAAACCCAGTGGAGCTACGAAAAGAAGAAATAAACAGTAGGAGGAGGCAGTTATAAAGAAATTGCCCAAAATTTCTTCATTTTTTCAGCAATCAGATTCTGTGGATGATTTACTTTGCAGTGGTAAGTACTAAACACTTAGCTATCTCCACGGAAAAAATACTTATTGTTTGTAACTTAGTTCACATTGCAATGCGTTGTACGCTGTGCAACGTAGGGCTCACAAGTATTCTTCCACATCGTCGCGATTATACACTACAGGCAATTAAAATTGATGCAGATGATTAACGAGTATTCATTGGACAAATATTTTATACTGGAACTGACATGCGATTACATTTTCACGCAATTTGGGTGCATAGATCCTGAGAAATCAGTATCCAGAACAATCACCTCTGGCCCAATAACGGCCTTGATACGCCTGGGCATTGAGTCAAACAGAGCTTGCATGGTGTGTACAGGTACAGCTGCCCATGCAGCTTCAACACGATACCACAGTTCATCACGAGTAGTGACTGGCGTATTGTGACGAGCCAGTTGCTCGGCCACCATTGACCAGACGTTTTCAATTGGTGAGAGATCTGGAGAATGTGCTGGACAGGGCAGCAGTCGAACATTTTCTGAATCCGGAAAGGCCCGTACAGGACCTGCAACATGCGGTCGCGCATTATCCTGCTGAAATGTAGGCTTCCGCAGGGATCGAATGAAGGGTAGAGCCACGGGTCGTAACACATCTGAAATGCAACGTCCACTGTTCAAAGTGCCGTCAATGCGAACAAGAGGTGACCGAGACGTGTAAACGATGGCACCCCATACCATCAAGCCGGGTGATACGCCAGTATGGCACTAACGAATACACGCTTCCAATGTGCTTTCACCGTGATGTCGCCAAACACGGATGCGACCATCATGATGCTGTAAACAGTACCTGGATTCATCCAAAAAAATGACGTTTTGTCATTCGTGCACCCAGGTTCGTCGTTGAGTACACCGTTGCAGGCGCTCCAGTCTGTGATGCAGCGTCAAGGGTAACCGCAGGCAGCCATAGTCTCCGAGCTGATAGTCAATGCTGCTCCAAACGTCGTCGAACTGTTCGTGGAGATGGTTGTTGTCTTGCAAACGTCCCCATCTGTTGACTCAGGGATCGAGACGTGGTTCCACGATCCGTTACAGCCATGTGGATAAGATGCCTGTCATCTCGACTGCTAGTGGTACCAGACCGTTGGGATCCAGCACGGCGTTCCGTATTCCCCTCCTGAACCCACCGATTCCATATTCTGCTAACATTCATTGGATCTCGTCCAACGCGAGCAGCAATGTCGCGATACGATAAACCGCAATCACGATAGGCTACAATCCGACCTTCATGAAAGTCGGAAGCGTGATGGTACGCATTTCTCCTCCTTACACGAGGTATCACAACAACGTTTCACCAGGCAACGCCTGTCAACTGCTATTTGTGTAAGGGAAATCAGTTGGAAAGTTTCCACATGTCAGTACGTTGTAGGTGTCGCGACCGGCGCCAACCTTGTGTGAATGCTCTGAAAAACTAATCATTTGTATATCACAGCATCTCCCTCCTGTCGGTTAAATTTCGCGTCTGTAGCACGTCATCTTCGTTGTGTAGTAATTTTAATGGCCAGTAGTGTTAGTACACATTTAACAAAATAAAAATTTAATCATTGTAGCACAGCGTTACTGTTTAACTTCGTTAGCACGAAATCGTTCAGGACGAACTCATGATTAAGGCGAAAAAAATTTGGTCCACGCAGGAATACACTAGTTGTAATAGCAAATTTTATCGGTTAACACGAATTTCGCTTAAAGTGAATTACGAACATTTTTTTCAATCTTAAACGTAATTAAATTTCATTTTAACACAAACTTCCAATGTTGCAATAACTTTTTTTTTCCGAAATGAATGCATAAAATGTAGGTACAGAGCTAACTAACCATTTTTGACTAGATTCTGAGGCATTGTCGGTCGGAAGCCTTGAGTATCAGCCTGTAGGGTACATTTAACCAAAGGTTATAAAAGTATGTTTTACAGATATTTAAGCTTTGTCATTCGTAATGAAAATAAATAAATAAATAAGAACTTATTCTTCCAACACCAAACAAATAGTTCCCTGTGAGAACTGGCCCGATGGAAAATTCGATATGAGTAAGGGTGATAGTCGATTTTTCGAGTAAGATCGATGAATTTATGAAACATAGGTTATACGAAAACGTCTGAATCAGCGATATAAATTCCAGGACGGTATGTTCGATGTGTTGACTTTCCTGGTTACATATTCCCCAAGACCACTAATTTCGTCTGAGAGCTTTTACAAATATTTGTTTCTAATATTGATACGTCTTGGAAAACAAAAAAAAAGGATGGTTCAAATGGCTCTGAGCACTGTGGGACTTAACACCTGAGGTCATCATTCCCCAAGAACTTAGAACTACTTAAACCTAACTAACCTAAGGGCATCACACAACACCCAGGCATCACGAGGCAGGATTCAAACCTGCGACAGTAGCAGTCACGCGGTTCCGTATCGAAGCGCCTGAACCGCTTGACCACCGCCGCCGGCTTTGGAAAACATCATAGGTCAATACGCTTACATAGTATTTATTACAAAATCAATTTGCCACGATTGGAGAGTATGAAAAAGTAGCTCACGAGGGAAAAGAAAGGCACATTTTACATCGAAAAAGAACAGGAACACTACAGTTCATGTATACAAGTAACACTTTGTGTAACATGAACGAGCAGAAATATATCTCGACATACACCAAACTCACAGAGGGTTACAAACGGGAAGAGCACAAATACAGAGACGTCAGTCAGCGCACATTGCAGTTTCGCAGCTGTTGCAAACTGTGGAATGTTTTTGCAGACAGATCGCTAAGACTCTTTCGTAACACACAGACCAAACACGGCTGCGTTCACTGCGTTCACCGGTGCCTGAGCAGCAGCGAATTCTATTTTACATTACGTTTTAAACTAAGTGTGCTACTTTCAGTCTCCGGCGAGGACTTGGTCCAAGTGGTTAAAAAAAAAAAAAAAAACATCTTCCATCGGAGGTGCCGAAACGCAGTTTCGTCGTGTTCGGGCCCAAATTAATCCCCGTACTCCATTATTTTACTCGCATTTTAACGCTCCCTTTATGTTCTGAACGAAACTCGCCCATGATGCTTAGAACTTTTCGTGTCGCTTTGAAACGTCAACCAATCTGTGCGGTGATCATTTCTGTTGCGCTGCAGTTTCAGCTATGCTGTTATGTTTTATAGTTGTTATTGTGGCTTTGTTGAGCACAGTTGAATTTCTAATATTACTAGATGGGCGAGGAAAGTTTTCCTGGCATATTATCTATTACTTTTTCAAAGCATCAAGGGCACGTAACATTATCGTATACATTTAATAAGAACCGTATTTTAAATGGCAGTATCCCCTACTAATGAAATATTTATATCAGAACCGGCTTGCTTTAAATTCATGTTCTTAGGTAGAAAAATGTACCTCATACGAATATCAATGACTTTGCATAGGAAGTGCTTCCACGAAATATCGCTTCTATTCGTCGAATCTCTACGACAGCAGTCGTGCGGCACGACAGGGAAATGAATATATTGGTGTGTGTGTGTGTGTGTGTGTGTGTGTGTGTGTGTGTCGGGGGGGGGGGGGGGAGTGTTTCGCTTGCACTTAATAAGATGGCGCAAATTTGGCCTGTTTATTTCACTCCCTTCACCGCACCGTTGTTCATCTGCCCTCTGCATCTCACAGCCCCCACACCGCAGTGATCTTAAGACTGAACAACCTATAAAATGTAGCCTGTTTTCATGTTGCACGTCATCAAGAAGGCCCTTGAAACAATTTGGGCTCGCCAAGCCTGGTTTAAAGATTAATTTAAAAAATTAAACATTTGTTTAGTTATCATTTTTACCCTACAGTTTTGAATAATTTCCAAAAATTCTCGATATTAATTTCACTTCATTTTATTTTTAGATTCATCTGAAACACCTTGTCTGCCAGAGGTTCGGGAAATTAGATACTTCACTGCAAAGTGAAGAAGTAAAATTACTTTATGGTGAGATGTATTGCATTGTGTTATTTATATCATAATTACTTCAGCTTCATGCAATTTACCTTGAAGAGGGCATAATTCTGAATCTGGAAATTTCATGTCAGTTTTACGTTTACTATCGAATTATCATCCTAAATGAAAAGAACTTCTTTTAAAGCTAAAAAGTGAAATAAGTTATTTAAACCACACGATTCAAAATGAGATTGTTGATTTCCTTGCTTCCTCAGTTCGAGAAAATATTGTTTTGGAAGTTAAAAAAGTTCCATATCTGGCGATTATTTTGGATACAACTGAAGTCCTGTCAAAAACTGACCAACTTTCTCTAGTTTTTCGGTACATCTCGACAGCAGAAAATGATGATCGTGTGCCTAAAGAAATAAACATCTGCGAGACCTTTTTGGGGTTTATATCACTAGCTGATGGTAGTGCAGAAGGACTTAAAATTAAAATTTTTAATACTATAAAAGAATATAGAATTTGTCCAAATGTAGAGGACAGGGTTACGGAGAAACAAATGTTATATCGAGCGTGTATGGAGGTTTGCTCTGAGCATTCATTCTTTAACTTCGCTATCTGATCAGAAGTATTTTGTCATCTTTGCGTAACGCGGAATTGACCACCAGATCTAGCGAGAGACAGACCCACCAATGTAAAAGGAGGCAGGGAGAAGACAAAGAGTAACAGCAGAATCGGTCGGTCATCAGAGCTCAGTGACTTCGAACGTGAACTAGTCATTGGGTGTCACCTGAATTACAAATCCATCAGGGACATTCCTAAAGTCTACCGTTGGTGACGCGATGGTGAAGCGGCAACGCCTAGGAACAACTAACCACCGGTAAACCAAGACCAGACATACCTCATACGCTGACGGACCGTCTAGCACTGCAGAGGGTGGTTTTCAATAATTTCATGAAATTTGCGGAAGCAATCACTTGTTTGTTCCAAAATGCTACCGCCGGGCCAGTTGGCACAATGAATGTGCGTCGGGAGTTAAAAGGAATGGAGTAGAGGGACTGTTCGGAGACAACGACTGTATCACCATCGCAACGTACCGTGCTATAAAGCAGTACCTACGAAGCAGTGATCTGTGGGCAATAAGATTCCTGAAATGGACTGGCCTGCGCAGTGTTTCTACCTGAACCTGGTGGAACTCCTTTGGGATGAGCTGAAACGTTGGTTTCGCCACAGATCCCAGAGTCAAACATTACGACAGTCTCCGGTTTCGGCTTCTGAGGAAGAATGGGCTGCCATTCCTCCACAGATATTCAGACAGCGTGTCCCAAACAGAGTTAAAACAGTCGCGAAGTCGAAGGGTGTATAGAGTCCATACTGATGTCCATTAACAGGTGTCTGTCTACTTTTGATCAGAGAATGTATATCACCTATATAAGAATTGAAATGTATTGTAGGAGATAAGCTATAGTCTTGACGTACACCCTGGTTGATATAAATTTCTTCAGATAATACATCTATTTGGAGCATTATTTATTTGTCTTACGGGCGGACCCTCCATACTGTAAATCACGGATTTTGATGCCCTTCAAATATGTTGTAGAGGCACTTACCCTGAGTAACTGGCTATCCGGTTTTTTATCGACGAGCCTTGGTTTTTGAGAAAATCGCTTTTGAACTTCTTTGCGTGTTTTGTATATCCGTAACATTACACTTATTCTGAGCAAGTCAGCGTAGCGTAGCGATAGAAGTTTACGGCCACTGCGCTGTATGTACCGTGTTCGAATCCTGTCCTTATGTTTTTTGTTTTTTTTTTAAATCGACATAATTTTTCAGTTTTATTTCAAATAATATCAACCAACAGTTTAAGGTGTGCGAAATTATAAAGATATATTCAGTTATTTTTTCTGTCATACAATATTACGAAATCTTATTTTTCATAGTCCACATTGCTTAATGTGCCATAACAATATTGTGGGGGATACTTTTCATAGAAACCACCGAAGGATGAATTTTAGCAGCACCACATGCATTTTCTGAAAGCAACCGTCTTGCAGGCGAACGGATTCTTCATGAGCGATACCGGGGAACACAATTCTTTTGCATTCAAAAAGATTTCTCTTTCATCCGCTAATTTCGATGCGAACCATGCGTATCTAATCATGCTTTCAAAATCAGGTGCGTTGAATTGATGTAGGATTAGCGAATGTAATTTTATCGAATCTTCCCTAGAAGCGATCTCTCTATTGTCTTTCATCAAGTTGGGAGGATTCTGAATAATTTTTGTGAAGATTTTCACCTGTCGGTAAAAATAAACATCGCAGGACTGGCAATAAGGAGTGTACTTTGGTGGGACAACTTTTAGGGTGCAGGTGCTCGCTTTCCTATCATTAGTGAGTAGATGATCGTATAAAGTTTAATCGGTTTCAGTGTGGCGTTCGCTGTGTTATTCTGTGGTTTGGTATTTAACTAATTTGTAAATGGAAATGATACTCTTATTTTATTACATTGAGTAATTACTAAATAATTTTTCTCCCGGCTAAAGATTTGATCAATTTGCTAAAGAACTCCAAGTTAACGTCGTGTTAAAGTGTTGTCTGTAAGTTGTGTAAGTGTCACTAAATCACAGTTCATACAACAGATTCTATACAACTATTGATTAAGATGGAAGCAGTTATCTTCAGCAAAATGATCATTAAGACCACCGAATATCAGCCGCGCACAACACTGATGTATGTTACCTGAAACAATATTCTTCGCAACTCGTGCGTAATTAATTTCGGCTCCATACATCAGCTAGAAAAGTTTCTTATAAGGATCGTGCTATGAGCACTGTTTTTAAAGAACCAATCTGATTGGAATCATTTTCATTAAAATGAGTTTGGGACCACCGGAGCACATTTATTTTTACACATTTGTATTACGTTCAGCATTTATGTCTGCAGAGATGCGTAATTAGAATTTGCCGCTGTGATAATTGTTAAGATGGCGGCAGACAATTGATAGAGACTTTCTATTGTTAGAGCAAATAAGTATTTTAACTGCTTATTAAACTTTACAGAAACTATACTTTCGTATTGTCCACTATTTAGACTTCATCAAGCAAACATTTGATTTGTTTCTAAGGAAAACGCAGACAAAAACGCGATACAAATCGCTATCATCAATGGCTGCGCTCCTTGCAGCGGAAAGAAACAATTAACACAGTATAGCTTACTGACAGAGGAATTACAGTTACAAATAATTATTCACTCATGTTTATAATAATAATGAACTCTATTTTCAAGTAATAATTAACAAATAATTACAATTTCTTAACAGACCTCAGTTTGATACGCGTCTTGCGTGCTGAACCTATAAAAGCCAACCAAGAAAAGGTAAGAAGAAAGGAAGACAAACGCAGTTCATAAAAGCACTTCACAATTATCATTATCTTTGTATGATACACATCGATATGTCCAATTATATCATAGAATATTATATAAATAATTAATTCACTATAAGTTTTCATTGTTTTTTTCATACGTCGAATACATAATGTTTATAACTGTTAGAGGCATAATTTCCTCTCGTCGCACTGTAGCCAGAAGTTTATCTCGTTTATGTTACAATGCCCCTTGGGCTGAGAAAAAAGTTCATCTATTGTATTTTTTTTTATCAGTCCACGTAACCCACGTAGATTTGCTACTCTCAAAATGCATACGTTTAGTTTTAATGTTGTTCAAAATGGTTCTAAGCACTATGGGACTTAACATCTGAGGTCATCAGTCCCCTAGACTTAGAAACTACTTAAACCTAACTAACCTAAGGACATCACACACATCCATGCCCGCGGCAGGATTCGAACCTGCGACCGTAGCAGCAGCGCGGTTCCGGACTGAAGCGCCTAGAATCGCTCGGCCACAGCGGCCGGCTTCAATGTTGTTTTAGACATGACAAAATTATAGTTCAATCGAGTACTTTAAATGACTTCAGTGACTGTATTATCTCGGAAATTGCTGCGGATACTTCCCGGATTAACTTATCCCCCCTCCCCCCCTCCATTTGGGTTCACTGGACTCGGAAAACCGGAAATAAAACCGTCCAAGGGGCTTCACGAAAATACAGCCACCTACTTTTAACAGTCAGGCTTGACATTAATGTAATAAAATATGCTGGAAAATGGAAATTTATGACTCTGTTGTAAGCATCTGAGATAATGAATGTTTTCTCATGGTGGGGTATCATAAAATTTCCAAAGTCAATTTATCGAATGTCATAACAATTTGCTGCTGACGTCGTAAGACCGCCCTTGTGTCGAGCCGTTGGACCGCAGACAGGTAGTGGCTGCTGCTGGACCGCCCCCGGCCGAGTCGGTGAGGCGTCGGCTGCCGTCGGCTGCATCGTGGCTTGGATCTGCTGCTGGCTAGAAGTCGCGCTGCATCAGGTCTTGCTTCTCCTTTCCCACGTCCCTCAGTTTAAGACGGGTACATGAAATGTCAAAATACGAGCATCAGTGACAAGATAATTACTATTCTCATCCTGTGGAAAAGTTTATTAGTGTCCATTTCACTCGCATTCACACGGATGGAATTAGACTGTTTTTGGAGTATGTTCTGTATTTTGACACTGTTCAACACAATGTAGTGATTCACACTTAAGTTTATCACAATATGCACATTTTGAACACTGCACCGTTAATCATACAAGTGTCCGTAGTGTGCTTCGTTCACTTAAGCGGAATGTAAATATTTTCGCGACGCGCTGCGTAGCCAACGTTGCATTTTTGTTTTGCTGCGCGGCTGGCTGTACAGTCTGTCACATTAAATTTGGCACGTGGAGACGCTTCATATCAAACTACTAAAGGTCATCAGTTCAAATTAATTATTAATACAGTCAACAGTACTCAACGTTCATAGCGTTGCTGCTAACTTTGACACTCCAAGAGCGCTATTAAGGTTACGTGATCACAGTTTTTATCACTGTTCATCATTATTCACAATGTAAATCACAGCTCTTCACGCGTCCACTAGTTGCTGCGAAACACGTTTCACTGTTCTGAATGCTGTCAGCAGTTTTCCACAGTACTTAACAGACAATCTACATGCAAATGACATTTTTCAAATAATTTGGTCTGGTACACTTGCACAAAAGTTCATATTGCCATGACTGAATAACAAAATTTAAAATTTTACACTGTCACATAAACATGAGACAATATAAAACTTTCTGAATCTGCTACATTATCTTGACCATGAGATCATTACTGAACTGTCCAGATAACAGTACATTTCCATTTTTATTACAAATACATATATTTATATATTTCTATTTTTTTCTATTTTTTATTCGGATTGTTATTTACCATGGTTTTAGGACAGATGTCCATGTTCGGTTTATCTAAAAGGAATGTTGCTCATAAGAGCATTTTAAATGACTTCGTAATGAAACCGTGTACGTAAATCAGTACACATTCAGATTTCGCTTCACTAGTGGTGAAAGCGGTTTATTTTAATTTTTTTTTTTTTCTCAGTCACACACCTTACACACCGCCAACACTCACTACGTGTGTGGGACTACATGACTCAATCTTATGAAAATATTTTTGTTATATCCATTCTTACACACGAACAAATATATTATTTAAGCATTTTAATCATTTCTATGCTACGTATAGAAAGGCAAAATTCCTCACATTTAATGCAATAACACTCAAGTGTTTATCAAGTTATTTATCCCTTTTAAAGTAAAAATACATTTATTATGGGGATTCTCTACCCCTTGTTCAAATAATTCAACAACATTGCAGTGTAATACTTGACATAAAAGCTTATAAACTAATACATACATAATATTATCAAATTATTACTGCTAATTATTTCACCATAAACATTATATTTACAGTTATGGGGTAGTGCACTAGCACTTCTGATTGGTCCTTTGTATCACTTCGTTTTTCTTAGTTCAGGGGACCGAGTAAGATGTTCTGCAATAGGTCTTGTGCGGATATACTTTCATATTATACTGGTAATCTTTTATGATTCCAGGGCGTTCAGTGACTACTTCGAGGTAACCAGACAATAATTCTGTTAATTGTCTAGCCTCTGAAGCATTAATGCAAGTTGCCTCCTGTACTTTCTCTTCTATTGTTGTGACGTCACTCACGTTGCTGGGTGCATCGTTATTTCGATTTTTATGACACGTCTGTGGGTGCTTATGATCCAACAGTAACAACTTCTGTTTGCTGACAGAAAGATTCATTTTTCTCATCAGCGGAATGTTCGCACCGAACTCCTGATTCAGCATTAATGTTATTGGTCGCTGTTGGTACTTAAGTGCACATGTCCCACGGGCGAGATCAATTACAGCTTCCCTTTCCCGAAGGAACTCAAGACCCAGAAGCACCGGTACTGAAAGTTATCCATTAGTAGGAACGTGCATAATAAGCGATCATTTCCCAAGTAAACTTCCACCTGTGTCTGGTATTTTATACTCTGTGCCTTTTTTCCCAATGCTCCTATAACCTTACAATTTGCAACCGGCAAAATCGGCAACCTCCTTATCTCCGATACCTTCTTGAAAAACTGCGTGTTCATAACTGATACATTCGCACCTATGTCAAGCAGAATAGTAGTTGTTACACCATTTACAGCTCCGGTGACACTTGCTTGGATATTTTCCCTTTGTGCCTTATCAGAGACAGCAGGTTCCTGATATAGCTCACCTTCGATCCTGTTGCTATCCTGATACCGTATCATGTTTATTTTTTGTTCCGTCGACCTATTGCCTTCATTGTTGGCCTCGGTCACCTGGCGAAGGCCTACAGGGCCCGAAATTAGTTTGTTGGCTTCTGAGTGTTTTGTTTTGTTTCCGAAGGTACCTCCACTATTCTAACATTTTGTGGGTTTTCAGTCGGAGGAGGCCTGCTTGGATCCCACCACGGTGGATATTGATTGCTTGGTATAGGTATAGCCTGTACATAATTTATTGGCTGACCTGAATTGATAGAATTTTGCTGCGGCTGCCAATGACTTGGCCCTGGCTGTCGCCAATATTCACTGTCACCCCGCATATTTCTAGGCATGTCTTTATATGGACTATCTGACCTGTTGTCATTTCGTCTCTTTCGGTTGCTATGGTTATTGTTTGGGTTTTCATTGTGGTACGGCCTCTGATTACCATTCGGTTGTTGGTGTTCTTCGTCCTTTAGATAATTACTGTTATTATTATTAGGATAACCAAAATTTTGGTTGTAGGGATTCCTACTACTATTCTTATTATTATATTTTCCGTTACTATAAGCTTTATTTTTATTTTTATTTGGACTACCTTCGCCCCTATTTACATTATTTCCATTCCATGAATTTTTTCTATTAGGACTATTATTATTGCTGATCACGTCAGAATTTTTTCTGGCGTCTTCTTGCATGAGATCCAGAAAATCAATTACAGACAGAAATTCTTTCAGATCGGTGTCTGTAACATTAAATAATTTTTCTCTTATATGTATGAGTAATCTAGCTTTTAACAATCGCAATAAGTCTCTGGTGCTTACTGGCTCATCCCAGTACCGGGTCATGTTAATATATTTTTCAAAGTACTTTCTTAAGGAACCTGACTTCGGATTCTACATTTCTGCATTGTAAACAATTTTACGGAGTCGCTCTTGAGTAGACGCTGACCAGAATTGATCAAGGAACGCCTTCTCAAAGTCGTGAAAAGTCTTACAAGTTTCTGCTGCATTTAATGCCCAGAGCGACGCATCACCAGAAATATGTGAAACCACAAACTGTATTTTCTGTTCTTCCGACCATGATTTTGGAAGAACACTTTTGAAGTTTCGAATGAAAACTACTGGATGTATGTTTTTCTTGCTTTCTTCGTTAAATATTTGAAACTGTCTATGCTTAATTAGGCTTTCTTCATGCATCAAAATAGTTAAGTGCATGGAATTGCTATCATTCGCAGGTGGTGTGGTTACTTTATTACAAGTACATTCTATTTCACTATTATTGTTACTTGGTGTTACATATTGCTCTGGTAATAACGGTTGATTACCAAAATTTGGTCTGCCTTGTGGTGCATTAATATTCGCCGTCAGATTATCTGCGATCTTTTGCCTGTCAGTACCAGTGTTGTCATTACTGCATACTGTCAGATTTTCAAAGATTTGATTTTCGGAGCTCAGCGCTCTGGCTACTTCTGTTCGGACTTGCTTTCGGATTTCCGAGGGAATGTCCTCCTGCATTGTTTCCACAGCGGTAGCCAAGGCTTTGAATTGGTTCTCTAGTCTATCTACTTCAGTTTGAAGACTATTGACCTGAACTGGAATGTTTGTTAACGGTTCAATAGTGATTCTTACTGCATCGATCTCCTGCTTAAAATGGGTAGAAATAGCATTATCACGATCGACCAACACTTGATTTATCCTACGGACAATTTCTTTATCTCTTTCCAGAAAAATATTGTTCATATTTTCCATAAATTTCTTTTCCTTTTCTTGGTCCCTGAGCTCCTGTTGCTGTTTTTCTATAAGCCTTTCCTGTCTATGTTTTTCCTTTTCCCGCTGACATTGTCTTTCACGCTCCTGCTCTTTAAGCTCGCGTTGTTTTTCACGCTCCTGCTCTTTAATAGTAAACTTTTCAATAATGCTGTTAGCATATCCTGCATGGACATAGCTTGAGCATTGCTAACTTCTGCCCCTTGCCCAGAAGAAATATTGTCATTAACTCCTAACTGGTTGAATCCAGGAGTGTCAGTTTGTTTTGACAACTCCTCGGTTTTACTAACACTCGGGACATCAGTTTCTAAATTATCATTCATAATTAAATTTTCTAATAATTCGACAGAAATATGGGTAGATTGTTCTACCTGAGACTCTCATGTCATCTCTGCATCAGTATGCTCATTCGGTTTATTTTTCTTTTGTTTAACCGTTCTATCACCAATATAACACAACAAATATATAAAACACTGAGAAACACCAGTTGACACAAAATGATCTTATAACTAACACATATACACAAATAACATTCAAAAATATTATTCTCGCAGCCAGAATATTCAATTATTACTACTTATGGCTGCAGGTACTGATTCTAATTTGATATTGTACTCGCAGCGAATGTTGTTAGTGTGCTGCTGTAAATTTAGTGAACATGCACATTTGTTCCTACCTGTATTGATTGACAATTGTGGACTGCACTGCCTATGTGGAGCCACTCGTGTGTCTGGCACCAGTCCGGTAGGAAGATGTCAATGCTCATGAAACAAATAAATAAACAATGATTAATAGTTTGTTTTGGAACTCCGTACCTGTAATAGATCACAATTTCAATTATTAAAATGATTAAATGTGCATTGGTGGCCTCACGTTGGGCGCCAGTGTGGCGTTCGCTGTGTTATTCTGTGGTTTGGTTGTAAGTAGGCTGTTTAGCTTTTCTTATTGGTAACGCCACGTAGCGCTCTGTATGAAAATCACTGGCTGTGCTGTGTGCAGTCTGTGGCTAGTTTGCATTGTTGTCTGCCATTGTAGTGTTGGGCAGCTGGACGTTAACAGCGCGTAGCGTTGCGCAGTTGGAGGTGAGCCGCCAGCAGTGGTGGATGTGGGGAGTGAGATGGAGGAGTTTTGGACAGAGACAGTAAATTTGTAAGACTGGATGCCATGAATTGATATATATATATATATATATATATATATATATATATATATATATATATATATTATGATTTTTCAACACTATTAAGGTAAATACATTGTTTGTTCTCTTTTAAAATCTTTCATTTGCTAACTATGCCTATTAGTAGTTAGTGCCTTCAGTAGTATGAATCTTTTATTTAGCTAGCAGTAGTGGCGCTCGCTGTATTGCAGTAGTTCGAGTAACGAAGATTTTTGTGAGGTAAGTGATTTGTGAAAGGTATAGGTTAATGTTAGTCAGGGCCATTCTTTTGTAGGGATTTTCGAAAGTCAGATTGCGTTGCGCTAAAAATATTGTGTGTCAGTTTAAGTACAGTCTTGTATAATATTTCAAACGGGACGTTTCATATGTCGACCCTTAGCTGAGGATACCTCACTGGAATCTTCTGATTTTTTTCTGGTAGTTTGTGTAATTAGTGTAGCTTTCGTTTATTGCTAGCGCCTAACTATAGAGAGAATTTCCTTTGTAGTTGTACTTTTTCATTGTTGTACAGTAAAACAGTTGTGGCATGCATGTAGATATGCAGCAAGTATTTTGCAGCTGCTCTTGCAATTAATGAGATATTATTTTCAGTGCTACGTTAATGTCTTCTCTTATTTTTGCTCTTCGAATTGTGCTTTTCTGTGTTATCGTGTGAAATATTGTGACAATAATGGCGTGTGAAAAACGTAATACTAGGCACCAAAGTAAACTGAGAAATGACAGTGAAGACGAAAGCAGTGTGTTAGCGCCACCGAGTAATGAATTAACTAATGTTCAAAGTAGTAATTTGCTAACTGCACATAGGGAAATGGAGCGGGCTGCAAACAATGGTGTAGACAGTGAACAATTAGTGAACAGGGAAGCATTATCGATCGATCGGTCGGCAACAGCTTGCATCAGGATTCCGAAATGATGGGACATAATCTTGCAAATACTGTAGATTCAGGTTTTGCGTCCTCACCGTTTTCTCAAATAAATCAAGACACATTTTCTGCTTTTCAAAATGCGAATATTGCCGGTTCAAATGCACTGCCGAATAGCACTGAGGAACATGTTTCAGACACCAGTGCATTGTTATTACAATTAATGCAACAAATGGGACAAAAGCTTCAAAAGTTAGACACAATGGAACAACATCTTCAAAAGTTAGACACAATGGAACAAAATGAGAGACAAACACAGCAACAGTTAAACACAATGGAACAAAATCAGAGACAAACTCAGCAAAAGCTTCAAACGTTAGACACAATGGAACAAAATCAGAGACAAATACAGCAACAGTTAAAAACAATGGAACAAAATCAAAGACAAACACAGCAAAAGCTTCAAAAGTTAGACAGCACACTTGAACAAACACTTGAAGATTTAACTACTGAGTTACATAACATTGAATCGAAATGTCAAAAAGTCTGTAATGACGTAAAAACACAGATTTGTGAGCATTTTCAACCTATTTTTTCGCGGCATGAAAATGCATTACAGAATCACGAAGCAGCCATAAAAGAACTGCAAACTATTGTTCATGAAAATCATTAGACCTTGCAAGCTAAAATTGACTCAGTTGCATCTACCGATTCGGTTACGCAACTTGCAAAAACTCAAGAAAACTTAAAGGACACAGTAGATACTCTGAAATTGGTTCAGAAAGACACATGGAGGAAATTAGTTCATTATCAGAGAAAGTAGTTGAACTTTCGGATCAGCTAAATAATTTATCTACGAAGGTAGATGATAATCTGAATGACACAAAACCGGTAGTCTTTAATGACACGAAAGAGTGCGAACAAATTAGGAAATTCAAACAAAACCAGAATCAAATTAATACGCAACACCAAAGAGAAATCCCGGAAGTACAAGATCAGCTGACACAGGTAATACAAGAATTACGTATTTCAGAGGACACTCGCGCTCCAATACGGGAAGAGGGACATAAAAATACGGAACAGCCACAAAATAATAACACAGAACATTTCGGAAATTATGAAAGAAATTGGCAAGGTGCACCGAATTTTGAGATGGAACCGCCGAAAAGTCGTAACAATGACCGACATGCGACTCGCCGACATGATCATTTTGACTATAAGCTGTTCATTACTACACGTAAATTCAAAACATTTAAGAATTCTGGCAACGACATTTATCCACAAGCATGGCTTCATCAATTCTCTCATTGTTTTCCTCCCAACTGGTCATTAGAACACAGATTAGAATTTATGTGTGGCTACTTAGAGAATGAACCAGCTGTAAGAATGCGATCGGTCATTCACGATTGTCACAGTGAAGGAGAATTTTACTATGCCTTCCTCTCAGCATATTGGTCTCAAGCCACACAAGACCGAGTAAAACATGGCATCATAATGATGAAACATTTCGAACAATCTGAATTTTCCAGTCTTGTGAAATATTTTGAAGACATGTTGCACAAGAATCAGTACCTGTCAAACCCATACAGCCCCTCAGAACTCATCCGCATTTGCTTAATCAAATTACCTGAACATTTACGACATATTATTTTGGCAGGACGTTGCAAAGACGACATTGAAGCTTTTCAGGGACTCTTACAAGAATTAGAAATTGACACTGACAATCGCGGAACGCGAAAACAGGAACACAACAAATGCAGGTCACATCCGTCGCAATTCCGCGATGAAAGAAACAATAACTGGACACGACAAGGCTATTCTCACAACACAAATCGTTACCTAAACAGACACCACCCGTATGACAACCGTTGGCACAGTAGTAAGAGTTACAGAGAAAAATCGCATTCCGTAGTAATGAATATAACAGAGACAATCATAGAAACAGACAATATGGCAACCAGAAGTATTATTATCACGGGAGACAGAATAATTTCAGACGCAACGGTCCACAGTGCAGTGATAATTCAGGGAGAAATTCTCCACTACTTAACCGACAAGAAAGAAACTACAGGAACTACCGACATGACGACAGACGATATAATCGTAACGACAGACTTGAATTGCATCAGAACTGGCGAGATTCAAACAGAGCAGGGCACTCTCGACAAGGTGAATTTGTAGAAGTTAGGTCTCCTAATCCTAATAACGACGCGCGCCAACAAAGAAACAGACAATGACTCGCACCGGCAGGCAGCCACGTGCGCCGGCTGGGCTTGAGAAAAATTCCAGGGTTCCTTACTGACGTAAGCACTTGCTAATTGCGTTGAAACTGAAAGTCTGAGTACTAGGAAGAGCAAAAGATTGCACCACATTTCACATGTAAAACCGTTTATTGAGAGATACTCTACTTTTTAACTTAGTCTTTGCTATAAAATTTTTCACTTTACATTACTAGTATGCTTTGACAGACTTCTAATCTGTTAACATGCAACAATGTTTGAAGTTAAATAACCAGTCAAGAACCAAGAGAACTTATTTAAACAGAAATTACCACTGCATTGTGATAGTGAACAGAGGACACAGTGTTATTGTGTGCGTACACTCTTGCTTGTTAGTTGCATGATTACGTAACGACTATAAGGTTTACATACATAGAACATATACTGCTAATGAGATTTTAATGCAACTTTTTGGTTTACTTGAAAAGACATTCCTTATTTGAAGTAGTTTTTGTGAGATTAAAAATGACTTAGTATTTGGTTTCTTTGACAGCTACACGATTATATCACGACGCTACTAATGTGTGACACAATTTGCATTGTTGCTTTTGCGGTGTTTCTGTTTTATATTTGCACAGTTTTTCTGAATTATTCTGGAAAGTAAAACATGTTTTAGTAGTAACTTTTGTGGTATAGCTACAATGAGACAGCCTTTTCCATAGCACAACAATACGTTACGGCACAGTACTTTCTTCATCACGGCGATAAGCGTAATAACTAAGATATCTATACGCAAAGCATTTCACTTTTGTTTATCATGAGGTAAGTACATTGACTTCTGCAGAACTTAGCTTTCGGAGGACGAATCCTACGATACTTCCACAGAGATTATCTTACAACATGACTCACAGTTTAGCGCTACAGTACACGTATTTGAGTGATTAATTTTGTACTTAAAACATTTATTTTTAAAGATATTTGAAGTACAATGATGCAAAGGTTTTCTGTAATACATTTCACTCCATTGCTGTAATCTGTAACACCTGAGGGTATAATTACATTAATCCTCAGGGAGGTACACATTTACTTTGTGTACCATGTGTTTGACAAGCACAAGGAGCCCTAGGTAATATGTATTTGCTTATACAACTTTACACATCGGTATCATATTTCTCTAACACACAAATTACACAGCTATCTGATCATTTAACTGAGAGATAAACATTTTTTTTACTACATCAGTGACACATGATTACGCAATTACACAGTTGGGTAACTTCACACTTACAAAATTGTATTTTGTCTGTACTTTGTGAACTGTTCATATTTTTTCGGAACCATTGTGATATTATGAGAGCTTTGAATGATATATTTGGTATGGGATCACGATTTTTGAAGTACGATTGAGGTAGATGACACTATTGAAATGAGCAGAGAATTTTTTTAGGTTTTGACATTATAGCTGAAAGCTACGACGTTTTTGAGATTTGGCTGAGTTTTTATGATGTTATTATTATGATGACAATATGTATTATGCTGTTAAGGTATGTTTATGATCAATAAGCTGATGCTGTATGAGGAATTTGATTATGCTATGTATTTATTATGGTGAAATATTGAAGAAGAGTCGACAAATATGTATATGTGTAATAAGGTAAGGAGTAATGAGTAGTGGTTAGGAACTCTGACTTGTGAAAAAGGATGTTGGAAACCAAGAATCGTACTTTAAGAGTTATGAAATGTGTGTAAATGTGTGAATGTATCACAATGTCGGCGAAAATTTTTTGGACTCTGTTATATTTACAGGATTTTGTTTCTACACATTTATAACGCAAACTCTCGACCTGTGAAATTTTTATATGAGACTGTCACTGTAGCAGCAACTGCTGTCGTAAATATTTCGGTAAGAAAGTTAAGTGACCACCTTCACGTAATGTGTCATGGGCACCCAGCTGCGCGACAATCGCCTGGAAAAAAGCCATTAGTGTGTGCCTTTCAGAGGCGCAGGTGGAAACAAAAGGGGAGGCCATTATCCTCACTATTGACATACCTTTGTAGAAAGCAGTGCGTGTACGACACAATCAAACTTGAAAACATGATTACACTGTAGAGTTCGTAATTTATGATAATTATGAAATGAAATGATGAGAAACATTTCATGTCTATTGTCTTGATAGTTGAAAGATTGTTTACTGCGTTAAGAAATGCCATATGGCTAGTGAATGACATTTCATGCCTTGCTTTGCCTATTTTGTTTAATATCTAGTTTCTAGCTGCACTACAGCATTGGTTAAAATAAAATTTAATAGATGTACCAATATAGTTATTTTATGCCTACAGATCCAGTCAATAAGAAATTTATGATCTACTTCCAAGAAAACGAGGGCACATAAATAGACATTTCCCTTCACAGGAATTGCATAAATATTTTTTTTACGATTTGGTAACTTATCTGCTAGTGTAAGTTCTTGTGATGCATCACTCTAGTGTTAAGATGTGACATAGGTATTAAACATGGTCATTTTTACTGTAATATTTTTTCTGCTTGAGCTTTGTCATGTTTAGTTATAAGTTATTGCATTTGCTGCTGCTTGCTTTGCCAATTTCCATTTTTTTTGTCATTGCTGTTTGTGTTAATTGTTCTGTGCTGCTGCATTGCCTCGTCCTTAGTTGAGCATATGAGCTCAGTAGATTTAAGTTAGCTTAAGAGGGGGTAGACTATATAAGAGAATGAATTGCGATGAATTGGAAGAAATGCATTGAGAAGTCATACAAAAAAAGTACAGAAAGCAGGTATAGATAGGACTTTTTGGAAATAATGAAGAACGAAGGGGGATTCCCGAGAAGTAAAGAAAGTGTTGTTTGCAAAATACTGCAGTAAAAGAAACCCTGTCCTTTCCTTGTGTTATCCCACTATGTGTTTGTGTTCCCTTGTGTATTTGTGTTTTTCCTGTCTTTATGTGTTTAGCTGATATTGTTATGTTGTAGAATTTTTCTAATACCATGTTATTTACTTTGTAAAGATGTTTAAACATTATTTGTTCTGTTGTTTTAATGCTCATGTGTGAAGTTGATGTTTCGAAAGTTATTCTGATCTTTTATGTATGTACTCATGTCATAATTCCTGTAACACTGATGTATATGTTATTTCGATTCTTTTGTAAAGCCTGTACTACAAATGTTATCTGTATTGTTATGTTCTTTAATGATGTATTTTGTACCTTTGTAATTGTATTCTTATGTTATAAAATTGTAATTGACACCAGTTCATCATATTATTAACTTGTAAGTTCCATTTCACTTCACACATTTCGGTTGGTCATAGCATATGGACAATATGTGAGACGTAGGGACTGTTAGTGTTTGCACATGTGTTAATAATTCAGCAAGGGACTGGATAACAGCATTTCTGGTTCTAAGGACAATTCCAAAAACTTTGTGAGTTTGTGGTGGTTTATGGACTTGCTATATTGTCCGCAAGACTCTTCGATGGTGATTGTGCAACTGCACAGTTGCAACAGATGGCTGCTGGCCGTCTCTACAAGGACTACAGTGGGTCTGCATCTTTGATGGCCCACCAATACCATTATCTCTACAAGGACTATAGTGGGTCTGCATCTTTGATGGCCCACCAATACCGTAATCTCTACCAGGACTACAGTGGGTCTACTCTGTGATGACCTACCTACCAATATTCTTCAAAACTTCAACTGACTCTGCAGTGGGTTTGCTCTGTTGTGGCCCATTACCTGTCTGCATGTCAAGAGTCAGCACTGTCTTTCCATTGGAAGGACAACACTACTTCTTCAAGACTGCATGGAAATCCACTACTTCCATGTGCATTTTCTTTTACTGCTCAGACATTGAGAAAAACACTGCTATTTTACTGTGATGAACGATCAGGACTGTCTTTATGGACTGTGAGAAAATTTTAGCTTTTGACCAACATTCCATCAATAAATGTGTGCATTTGATTTCTTTGATATTGTAATTATAATTACGAAAAAAAATTTTAAAATCTGTATTGGCCAGTGCCCAAAACAATTTGTAAAATTTTTTGTGGGGTGCATGGGGGCTATGCAAGTAGGCTGTTTAGGTTTTCTTATTGGTAACGCCACGTAGAGCTCTGTATGAAAATCACTGGCTGTGCTGTGTGCAGTCTGTGGCTAGTTTGCATTGTTGTCTGCCATTGTAGTGTTGGGCAGCTGGATGTTAACAGTGTGTAGCGTTGCGCAGTTGGAGGTGAGCCGCCAGCAGTGGTGGATGTGGGGAGTGAGATGGAGGAGTTTTGGACAGAGACAGTAAATTTGTAAGACTGGATGCCATGAATTGATATATATATTATGATTTTTCAACACTATTAAGGTAAATACATTGTTTGTTCTCTATTAAAATCTTTCATTTGCTAACTATGCCTATTAGTAGTTAGTGCCTTCAGTAGTATGAATCTTTTATTTAGCTGGCAGTAGTGGCGCTCGCTGTATTGCAGTAGTTCGAGTAACGAAGATTTTTGTGAGGTAAGTGATTTGTGAAAGGTATAGGTTAATGTTAGTCAGGGCCATTCTTTTGTAGGGATTTTTGAAAGTCAGATTGTGTTGCGCTAAAAATATTGTGTGTCAGTTTAAGTACAGTCTAGTATAATATTTCAAAGGGGCCGTTTCATGGTATTTAACTAATTTGTAAATGGAAATGATACTCTTATTTTATTACATTGAGTAATTACAAAATAATTTTTCTCCCGGCTAAAGATTTGATCAAGTTGCTAAAGAACTCCAAGTTAAAGTCGTGTTAAAGTGTTGTCTGTAAGTTGTGTAAGTGTCACTAAATCACAGTTCATACAACAGATTCTATACAACTATTGATTAATATGGAAGCAGTTATCTTCGGCAAAATGATCATTAAAAACACCGAATATCAGCCGCGCACAACACTGACATATGTTACCTGAAACAATATTCTTCGCAACTCGTGCGTAATTAATTTCGGCTCCATACATCAGCTAGAAAAGTTTCTTATGAGGATCGTGCTACAACACTGTTTTCAAAGAACCAATCTGATTCGAATCACTTTCATTAAAATGAGTTCGGGACCATCGGCGCACATTTATTTTTACACATTTGTATTACGTTCAGCATTTATGTCTGCAGAGTTGCGTAATTAGAATTTGCCACTGTGATAATTGTTAAGATGGCGGCAGACAATTGATAGAGACTTTTTATTATTAGAGCAAATAAGTATTTTAACTGCTTATTAAACTTTACAGAAACTCTACTTTCGTATTGTCCACTATTTAGACTTCATCAAGCAAACATTTGATTTGTTTCTAAGGAAAAGACAGACGAAAACGCGATACAAATCGCTATTATCAATGGCTGCGCTCCTTGCAGCGGAAAGAAACAATTAACACAGATATAGCTTACTGAGAGAGGAATTACAGTTACAAATATTTACTCACTCATGTTTATAATAATAATGAACTCTATTTTCAAGTAATAATTAACAAATAATTACAATTTCTTAACAGACCTATGTTTGATACGCGTCTTGCGTGCTGAGCCTACAAAAGCCAACCAACAAAAGGTACAAACAAAGGAAGACAAACGCAGATCATAAAAGCACTTTACAATTATCATTATCTTTGTATGATACACATCGGTATGTCCAGTTATATCATACAATATTATATAAATAATTAATTCACTATAAGTTTTCATTGATACGTCGAATACATAATGTTTATAACTGTTAGAGGCATAATTTCCTCTCATAGCACTGTAGCCAAAAATTTATCTCGTGGATGTTACAGCTGGCAACAAGGAGTGCACTTTGGTGGGACCACTTTTAGGGTGCAGGTGCTCGCTTTCCTCTCATCAGTGAATAGATGATCGTATAAAATTAAATCGGTTTGCCCTCCCCACGAATCGATATTGTACAAAAATTTTGTCTGTCCCACGTACAGAAGAATTACAGAACGCAAAAATTCTTCGTACACCAATTTCGTGAACTTCGCGGATATCGTCCAGGACATGACTACATTTCCGTATTTCCCAGTTAATTCGTTTTCTCGTTTTTGAACGTTAGGATCAAATTTTCTGCACGGTTCTTGCATACATAAGAAAATATATGGAAGCAGGACTCGAACACGGTACCTCCAGCGCAGTAGCCGTGAACCTCTACCGCTGCGCTACGCTGACTAGCACGGAGTATGTGTTATGCTACGGGTATACACAGGGCGCAATGACGTTCAAAATCGATTTTCTCATAAACCAAGACCCGTCGCTAAAAAATCGGATAGTCAGATACTCAGGGTAAGTGCCTCTACAACAGATTTGGAGGGAGTCAAAATCCGTGATTTACAGTAAGAAGGGTCCCCTTGTTAATATAAGATTATTATGACATCTGTAACACGGAGAGTTGGCCGTTGTGGCCGAGCGGTTCTAGGCGCTTCAGTCGGGAACCGCGGAAACCGCTACGGTCGCAGGTTCCAATCCTGCCACGGGTATGGATGCGTGTGATGTCCTTAGGTTAGTTAGGTTTAAGTAGTTCTAAGTTCTAGGGGACTGATGACCTCAGACGTTAAGTCACATAGTGCTCAGAGCCATTTTTATTATTATTATTATTATTTTTGTAACACGGAGAGGATATCCGCGTTTGATTATGACATCCCATAGAAAGGCTCCTTTGTCTTAATCTAAGGCATTTTGCAAGTAATGAATGTGTAATGGGCTGTGAATGATTGCTTGCAATGGGCGGCGATTTTCTGCTGGATTTGGGTGCAGCTAAAGAAGGAGGCTCTTTGATACAATGAACCCTATATTGCTATTTGTTTACATTTATTCAGTTTTCGATATTGCTAGAGTTGAGCCCTGGCAAATGTGACAAATACATCGAGACGGTGTCTCCCATTGTGTCGTCCCAGTGAGGGCGTAGTCAGCGGTAGCTCAGTGTGGTGCTGCCGCTGATACTGTATTAAGGGGATGGGTCTTGTTTTTTTAGCTCTCGCAGGCTAGATATAGCGACGGCTGCCCTCACCAAGAATACGGCAAGCTGCGTCTTGCCCTATTGACGTAGGGCAAAGAAGTCCCCAGCTTTTGCTCGGAACATGCAGAGACTGTTGTCATGCGGTGACAAAAACCTGCAGAGGCAGCAGAGTGCAGAGCTGGCAAGCACCCGGTCGGTCACGCAATGGTCGGAAGTCTGAGGTCCGGCGGCAGTCGTGGTGGCTGCATCATTGACTGGTGCAGAAAGGATGTCGTTGGAGTAGTCCAGCTGTTTGGCGATGACAGGTTGGCCACGAGGGGCTTAAGTACAGCTGTCTGGGGCTGACCATGCAGAAGAAGCTGCTTTTTATGTCACATGAAGGTGTTTAAAACAGGGGTCAGTTCATAGGCACAGTTTCTACCGCACAGCAATACGTGGAACCACAGAGGTGACCTGCTTCTGCTGAAGTGTGTGTTGGTAGGTTACTGACTGCAGCTGCGATGGGATCCGATCCCGTGCATACCATACTGAGCTTTGGTAGGGACCTGTTTCGCTACATTTACTTCCCTCCAGGAAAATACAGTCCTCACAATTTCTGCTTATGAACTGTCTACAACATAGAACTAACACATTTCCAGTTAATTACGATTTCTGTCCCCGTAGCTCACTCACCGTGTCACTTGCTCCTTTCCACTATTTATACTTCCTTTCCTTTGCTGCCTCACTAGCACATGGCACACACTGAGCCGTCGGTTCATTATTTGTTGCGTTCCTTGCTACCTATTACTGACATGAACCAGGAGGCTGAAGGTTGCTGGCGGTGGAATTTGTATAGTTCTACACTTGAACTGCTAATAAGCTAGACCCAGTAGTACGCAGGCATCTGACGTTGTCAATCCTACGGTTATCAGTTGGTAATGATGTTCTGCACGATACATTTTCAAGTGCATTGGTAGGTGTTCCATCGATATGAGGTTGTTTTCTGCTGCTAACATCTGGCCTAGGGAGGCAAGAAGAGTTGGGTGTAAAATATTACTCAACTCAGTCAGGTTTTCGGCTGGTAAAATGTCAAAGGCTAGGTCAGGCGCAAAATTAATTTATTCTTGATATTTAGGGTGGTTGTACAAGTGATTGTGGCAGGCAGTTGGAAGAGTTCGTCCAGAACTGGTGCCATTGAAATATAAATATTTCCCCTATAGCTCTGAGCAATGTGCACCACTAAAACATCCTTACTCGTAACAAGTACAAATAATGTCCACTGGATTTTCCACGGGAAAACAACCAACCCTGTCCTATCCTTTGGCAGAATCCCGTTTTTATGTTATTATCTGTTTACGGCATTCCGTCGCAGATTTCCGGGGGCGCAAAAGTATGAGATCACATGATCTGGCAACGATGATTATTTATTGTATGGGACCGATGATGACTGACCCAATTTGGCAATGCAGTAATTCTTGGAGAGCAGTGTGTGGGACTTCATCTTTAATATTATCCATCATCTTGCGTGAATAAAAGGGGGTTAGTAAAATATCTTTAACTTGAAAACTACGTACCTACGACTAATACACACACATATACACTCTCACACTCAATGACAATCTTCTTGCTGCCTGCACGGAATGGAAAACTCCTTTCACATCAATCAAATGTGGACAATTCATCAAGTAATTAACATATGGTACCATCGAACATCGACGCTTTCCTATCAGCCTAAGCGCTATATTCCACTGCCAATAACAACATTGTAAATAAAAATTTCGTTCATAAGTTCCTTCATCCTAGTACATATCCATAATGTTTCCTTTGCAATCACTCAAGAGCTTCTTTCATACAACAACACCCTCTGTAATTTGGTATTTCTAAAAAATAAACGTAACCATAACATATATATACACAGAGTACAAATAATTAGTAAGTAAACACATAAATTTCTCGTACACATTTAGTCCTCAATTAACCTACATTCCTCTTAGTGACCTTCTGGCATATGAATGGATTTGAATAACTGTAGGTGCATTGCCTGATCATTCCTCTCCATTTCCTTTTTCCCAGGCACCCCCTTCACCTCCTTTGGTAGGTGCTGCTGGCAGTGGATGAAGGGTATCTGGGGTTCCTTTAAATGGGTGAACAGGCCTATTTGTAGTATCGTGGAGGGCATTGGTAGTTGTAATTTAAAATTAAAATGTAAAGTCATATCTGTTACTTAGTGGGATCCTTGACAAGGCATAACAACCTTTTTCAGTCTTCCATTGTGTCACATAATGGCTTTAGGATAACCCACCGTCTGACATTATACTTTAGTAGTGTTGCCTTTTTCATTATGGGTAATTTCCTTTTGTCCAAGTCCTTAGCACCTATCTTTTTAACCTGGCTGCAAGAACTTTTGACATCTTGGGAAATTTCGAACCTATGACATATCTTCTTCTTAAAGGTGTTCAAGTAGTTCAAAAACAGATGGCATCTTTTGATTGAAAACAATATCATACAGGCAGCAGCCTGAACTCTTGCGGACTTTTGAGTTACATGCCACTACCACGTGAGGGAGTAGGGTGTCCCAGTTGTTGTCATGCCTGTTCATGTACTAATTCAATATTTTCCTGTTGTCCTGCGGACTCCCTCAGTTTTTCCATTTGCCTGCAGGTGTAATGTTCTAGACCTGAGCTTTTCAATGTGTAATAATCGACACAACCGCTTATTAAATCTGACATCACCAAGTTTCAGCCAATGTTTGTGCTACTATTTCTGCTTGCTGGTTTGGTATAGATTTCATGGATAAAAATTGCGAATAATGATCAGTTATCATTAGCTCATAGTGCTGCCCTGATGGTGTTTGAGCAAATGGTCCATTTCTCCATGTCAGTCATCTGAAATGGTTCATCTGCCTCTGGTAATCTGTGTACTTTAATTTTTTGATGATTGAGTTTCGGTCTTTCCACATATAGGGTACAACTCTTTAAATAACTTTCGACATCGTGTTTGCATGTCCCACCAGTAATTTTGTGCCATCAGCATTCTGTGCATCAGCGGTCATTGTTTGCAGCTAAAATTGAATCATGTGATGGCCTCAACACCTAGTTTCGTAAGTTTGTTGGTACCATTATGCACAAACCATATCTTGTCTTTTTACACAGCACACATTCTTCCCTGCTGAATTGTGGTTGCTTCGTGAAGTGATGACAAGCTGGGTCAGCACCTTGTGCTTCCTGGCACTCCTCCATGTCTACACCAATGAATTCCGTGGTGCACACTTTCCTGCTTAGTCTATCTGCAGTATCAGGTGATCTATTTGATCAATATATCACTTCAAAATCGAACTCACTCAGTCTGAATGCCGCTCTAGATGTGTCTTGTTAGATCTTTAAGTCCCATTAGCCATTTCAGTGCCAGGTGATTAGTTATTACCTTAAGCCATTGATCGTATTGATAGCAGTGGAGATAAGTGACTCCATAAATTACAGCTAGCATTTTCTTTTCTGAATTCGAATAATTTTTTCTGCCTTACTGAGTTTCCTTGATGTGTATAGTATCGGATGTTCTTGATCATGTACCTCATGTCTTAAAATGCAAACCAAGGCAAAGCTGCTGGTATCACGTAAAGTAATAAGTGGACCAGTTGTCAATAAATCTTTCAGTTTTGCAAATGTTGTTACATAATCAGTAGACCATTGTAATTTGGTATCGTTCTTCAATAACTGTGTGATGGGTCTTGTGATTTCAGCAAATCGAGGAATAAAATTTCTATAGAAATTAGTTACACATTGATATGTGTGGAATTCTTTTACCTTAGCAGGTGTTGGGAAGTTTGTCACAGGATCAACAAGTAGCAGATTGGCACATACTCTGTCCTAGTCAGTAACATGGCCCAAGTAATTGACTTCCTGTAATACAAAATAACCCTTTTTCAAGTTGAGTAGTAGTGATGCTGCATGTAAACCATCAAAGACTTCTTGCTCCTGGATATCCTTTAAGAACATAATGATGTCATCTAAGTAAGCCATGCATTTTTTTGGTTTCAGTCCCTATAATACCACATCTAGAAACAGTTCCAAAGTTGCTGGCGCGTTTTTCAGCGTAAATAGCATATGACGATACTGGCAATTACCAGACAGTACTGTGAATATAGTCTGTGAATGATCTTCTGATCCTACTTCTAACTGATGGTACTCACTTCATAGATCCATAATTGTAAAATAAAGGTAATGGCCTGTAATATCAGGCATTAGGTAGACATATGTAACTTGTCTTCTGGTTGAAATCATGCTAGTTGAAACAAAACCTGTATACTTTAGTGCTATCTAATGATTTTTTGGCTTGATTATCATTGGTGTGCTCCATAGGCTATTACTCTCTTCTACAATCATATCATGTAGTTGTTATTTCATAAACTCCTCCATTATATGCTCTACATGAAATGGGACTGTGTAATGTTTCTTACTGACAGATGGTTCTTTCATAGTGGGAATATGATGTGGAGTTACTTGCGTGGCAGGCAGTGGTCGTATGAGTCTACCTATCACTGGTATATTATTGCATTTCGCACATCATTCTAGTGAAGGGGTTGGTTGAATGGCGTTAAGTGATAAATGAACAGCAAATAATACAGACAAGGTCCACGAGGGAAATTTGCTTGTTTCAACGTTATGGATGTTACAGAGTGGGGAGAAACTTGTGGGCAACGTTTTCAGCTATGAAAAGGGGATTGAGCACCTGTCCAATAACAATGTACAACCGAAGGCTGGTTGAAGATTCTACTAACGCCAATGAGAAAGGTTACCGACAACCACTTCTAAAAATGAATATAAAACATAAAAAAGTTAAACGTCGGGCCTGTTATGTCGTTATTCCTGTAATGATCTAATAGTGCCAACATCTTCTGTAAATGATTTCAGATGGTGATTACTGATTTTCAAGGTAGTCAGGGATTTGATGGCACACTTGTATGGCTTCCATTAAATATAAATGTTATTCTTAATTGCTTTTATAAATGATTTAGTTGTTTAAACAACATTGGTGTAACGGGATACGCTAGATAATCCGTTATGTTAGAGTATTTCATTGTGTTTCTAATGTATTTACCTATGATTACTGAATCAGTGATTAGTTTCCGAATTATATTTGATTTATTCTGCATCAATTAATTATTCCTTGCCTCCTGTCTATTTTTCTTAACGCCTGCTTGAAATGGTAAGGTCTTACCCACAACTTCATCTGATTATTCGGAGTAAACTTGTTATCGCAGACTGTTCACAATCATTAAAAAGTCGTTAATGTACAGGGGATAAAAGTTTTGTAGTTTAGCCCCTGTTTTGTGTGGATTCCCCTTGAGGCTCTCAGATTTCAAGTAGGTCAGGTGGTCAACAGAACAACTATTCCTGAAGCAAATGCTAGACTAACTGATAAGGGAATCACAGTGTAATCCAGCAGGATGAAATAACTCATTTTACGAACAGTCTCAAAATGTCCTCTTTGTCCTTTCCCTCTAAGAACATTATTTCCCCCCTCAGTGTGTTGAAACTGACAGGCTGTCCCAGCGTCATGTAGACTGACATGAAATCTGTTCAATTCATCCTCATCCAGCACTTTCAAATTGGTTATCACAGTACAACGTGATAGCTTTACTTCTTTGGAACAAAAATTACCTGTACTGACTTACACCACTATGAAAAGAACCACATCTTTTTGCAACATGTTTCAATACTTATTATTTACTTTTGCAACCTAAGTTTCGGGTATTAACAAATTTTCTAGCATAACATCATTTTCAGAGCGATGAGTCTGTCGAAACAAATAACAAACCAAAAAGCAATAGGTACAACTGCATCAATTATGTACAAAGAAATTTTAGGCTCGCAGCCAGTCGTCGTTTAATTCATTTCATGGTACTTGGCACCTCCCAGTCATATTCAAGTGAGCCATCGAAGATAAGTATTCGATGCCTCACCTGTAGATGACTGGCAGATGCCCACTCGAAATTTCGTGGGATAGAGTAAATGACGACTGACCGCCAGCACGAAATTTGTTTGATCATTCAACTCGCACGAAAAATTTTAAAATTCACGACAGTTGAAACCTTCCCGTCTCCTCTATATCTCTTTTATTACGCAACCTTCCCTTCTACAATAACCTATGAAACTTTCCCTTAGGATTTCTATCTCTTGCTTAATAAAAACAAATGAAATCTTCCATTTGAAATTAATTCTCTTTCTCAATCTTCGCATACAAATTTAAATGCTGCTTGTTTAAAGTGATTTTCCGATTATTTCGACGAAACATAGAATGTGTCGTCGTCCTGGCCCTCAGTCGTTACCTGCAATAACCCAAAACTGTTCGTTACCTTTTTTCTGTTACTGGATCGCCATCTGACTGCTACATCGAACTGCGACATGAACATACTTACTCTGTTTTACAATAATCTATTTGCTGCTGGTGGGCTGTCATAATAAGTGGCTGTATTTATTAACAAAGCTGACGTTATTCTTTAATAGCAAAGCTGACGTTATTCTGTGGTGGCACCGCCAACCACTACACTTCCTAGGTGGTAGCCTTTAAATCGGCCGCAGTCCGTTAGTATACGTCGGACCCGCGTGTCGCCACTATCAGTGATTGCAGACCGAGCGCCGCCACACGGCAGGTCTAGTCTAGAGAGACTTCCTAGCACTCGCCACAGTTGTACAGCCGACTTTGCTAGCGATGGTTCACTGTCTACATACGCTCTCATTTGCAGAGACGACAGTTTAGCATAGCCTTCAGCTACGTCATTTGCTACGACCTAGCAAGGCGCCATATTCAGTCACTATATGTCTTTTGAACAGATAATATTGTGAATCATGTATCGTCAAGAGCGACGCTCCTCATTAATGGATTAAAGTTAAGTATCAAACTAATTAAGTCCGCTTTCTGAATTCTAATTCCTTGTCATGTTCCAGACCTCACGTCAGTATAGTCCTTCCCTCCTCACACCAGCCTGCGTGAGCTAAAACGCGTGCATTTCGGCCTCTAGTAGTAACACGGTGTTGGCACTTCTGCCAACACAACATTTTCTTTAATTAATTTGACTGAAGTTACGTAATTCATAGTTAAACTTTTTCTTGAGAACAATAAAATTTTGCAAAGTTTTACGTTGATGGTTTTTGGGATGGATTATAGTCAGTAATTCAATATTGCTGACAAAAATTAATTATATTCTGAATGAAACGATTTTACAAACGTTCAAATTGGACTTATTTTTTGCAATAATCTTACAACTAGCATTGCGCAAACATATCTTCAGTAGTCTTGAGTTTCTCAAAAAATAATTCGATAATATTAGTTCCAATTATGATAATAGTTAGCTGATGTCTCTGTACATCCGTTTATAATCTCTTGTAAATCATAGCTGGTGGCTGGCAAGCACACCGCTCCTCTCAACCTCTCGCTTCAGAGCTGCTACCGACTCGCTTCACATCTCGCTTACTACTGACTTCGTACGAACGCTAAAGTGCGGTCTCTCCCGCCAACAATGCTTTCTGGTGCAGACAATCCCTGCTACCATTACAAAATGTATCAATGAGCGGTCTTTCCCGCTCTTTTCTTAAAATGTATCCATACGCGGTCTCTCCCGCCCTTTTTAAAATTGTATCAATGTGCTGTCTCTCCTGCCAACAATACTTTGGTACAGGCATTGCTTGCTACCACAATTATTTCCAACATGACAAATATTAATTGTTGCTCCTTAATCCTATTAATTAAATATAAACATCTTTCATAAATTGTGGTTTGACAATAAACAATAGAAATATGTTACTCTTTCGTAAATTGTGGTTTGACAACAGACAATAGAAATATACACGTCTTACACAGTTCCGTTGGGTTAATGGGTTAGTAACAGGAAACCTTGGTCTGTTATGTTAGACAATGGAGTAACAACCCGAAACCAATGTTCCAAAAGTAAACTGTGAAAAAATGGCAAAATACGTACGTATTATTCCAATTTTTTTTTTATTTTTGAAATTTAATTTGTTAATTAGATGTATATGTGAAGATAAAATACATCGTGCAAGGAATGGGGAAATATGAGTATCAGTGACAGCTCCTGTACCTGTCCCATTTGCCCAACACACTATTTAGATCGCAGCATGAACACGAACGAGTCAATGAAAAGAAACAAATCTTTTTTTCACTTTTTTTTTTTTTTTACGGCGCACCGCGCTGATTAATGCCACGCAAAGCAATTAATTTCTACTACTAACACTTGGCGTGCGCTACTCGTTACGAGCGGCGAAGAACACTAACGATCGCAAACACAATTAAGCGATTGATGCATCGCGCCCGGCGCCCGGCCGGCGCTGAGTGGCCCTCTTCCCCCATAATGAGCGGCTGCGTTGGCGCCGCGGCCGTGTTTCAAACCGTGAAATAACGGCGCGTGCTGCGTCACGCGCGGGGGCAATTCCCGCCATTTCTGTAATGGAACTCTTATTTCACATTTCCGTCCACTCGCTGCGGTATTGCGTGATTTTCACAAACTCGCGTGTTTGTACTTTTCTGAATAGGAGAGAGGGGATGGGGGGCAATGGAACGAACCGCGCTAGCTGTTAACTGTTTTGTTACTGTCGTTTTTGGAAACTTTGTGGCACTGCCGCGCTCGTTATATCGCCGACATAAATTATACATCCCGATTTACATGTGCACTCACAAAAGTGCTTCAAATTCGAGCGCTGCGCTAGGTCATTCTCACTCTGCGGACACGTATGTACGTATGCAAATCAACATCTCATTCCACCACGTTATTTTCAGATCGGTTAATACGTCGAACCAATTAGAAGAAAGCAAAAAACAGTTGCTGTTATGGTATAATTACGTTAGGTAATTTAAAGTTTGAAAGAAAAGAAAATAAGCCTAACAAATACACGCCGACTTCGAAATCATTCGGAACAGAGCTTCTAGCTACAACTGGAATTAAAATAGGAAAATTCATTCGAAGCATCAGTTTTAATGACATAAACGGAAAATATCAGGTAACATTTAATATTTTTTGTCGTAGGATGTACGATGGCTATTCGGAAAGTAAGGAACGATCGATCGCGAAATGGGAACCACACTGAAAATCAAAGCTGTTTACACTCAAGCGCCAAAGAAACTGATGTTGGCATATGTATTCAAATACAGAGATATGTAAACAGGCTAAATAAGGCTCTGCGGTAGGCAACATCTATATAAGGAAATGAGTGTCGCCGGTCGGAGTGGCCGAGCGGTTCTAGGCGCTGCAGTCTGGAACCGCGCGACCGCTACGTTCGCAGGTTCGAATCCTGCCTCGAGCATGGATGTGTGTGATGTCCTTAGGTTAGTTAGGTTTAAGTAGTTCTAAGTTCTAGGGGACTGATGACCTCAGAAGTTAAGTCCCATAGTGCTCAGAGCCATTACTTAAATGAGTGTCTGGCGCAGTTGATAGATAGGTTACTGCTGCTACAATGGCAGGTTACCAAGATTTAAGTGAGTTTGAACGTCGTGTTATAGTCGGCGCACGATCGATGGGACACGGCATCTCCGAGGTAGCGGTGAAACGTCGATTTTCCCGTACGATCATTTGACGAGTGTAACGTGAATATCAGGAATTCGGTAAAACGTTAAATCTCTGACATCGCTGCGGCCGTCAAAAGATCCTGCTAGAACGGGACCAACGACAACTGGAATCGTTCAACGTGACAGTAGTGCAAGTCTTCACCAAATCGCTGCAGATTTCAATGCTGGGCCATCAATAAGTGTCAGCTTGCGAAACATTCAACGGAACATCATCGATATGGGCTTCCGGAGACGAAGGGCCACTCGTTTACCCTTGATGACTGCACGACACGCAGCTTTACGCCTCGCCTGTGCCCTTCAACACTGACATTGGAGTGTTGATGATTGAAAACGTGTTGCCTCGTCAGACGAGTTTCATTTCAGATTGTATAGAGAGGGTACGGGTATTGAGACAATCTTATGAATCCATGTACCCTGCATGTCAGCAGGGGCTGTTCTAGGTGCTGGAGGCTCTGTAATGGTGCGGCGCGTTTGCAGTTGGAGTGGTATGAGACCACTGATACGTCTAGATACCACTTAGACAGATGACACATACGTAATCATCTTGCCTGATCACATGTATCCATTCATGTCGATTTTGCTTTCCGGCGGACTTGGACAATTCCAGCAGCACAATGCGATACCCCACAAGTCCAGAATTCCTACAGACTGCCTCCAGGAATACTCTTCTGAGTTTAAACACTTCCGCTGGCCACCAAACTCCCCAGGCATGAACATTATTGAGCATATCTGGGATATCTTGCAACGTGATGTTCAGAAAAGATCTCCACTCACTCGTACTTTTACGGATTTATGGACAGCCATGCAGGATTCATAGTGTCAGTTACCTCCAGCACTATTTCAGGCAGTAGTCCATGCCACGTCGTGTTGCGGCGCTTCTGTATGCTCGCAGGGGACCTGCACGATGTTAGGTAGGTATACCAGTTTCTTTTTCTCTTCAGTGCACTTGCAACAGTTAGCTACAAAAAAAATGGTTCAAATGGCTCTGAGCACTATGGGACTCAACTGCTGAGGTCATTAGTCCCCTAGAACTTAGAACTAGTTAAAGCTAACTAACCTAAGGACATCACAAACATCCATGCCCGAGGCAGGATTCGAACCTGCGACCGTAGCGGTCTTGCGGTTCCAGACTGCTGCGCCTTTAACCGCACCGCCACTTCGGCCGGCAGTTAGCTACACCTCCTAGCTACTTCCCTACATAGTCTCCGCTCCGACTTAGACATCTGTCTTAGCGCTGTACCAATTTTCCAACGCCATCGTCAAGGAAGGCAGAATCCTGCGCTTTCTTAAAATTTTCTGCGCTGATCTGCAACTCGTTGTCTGTGCCAAAATGTTGGCTTCATAACCACCGGTTCATCTGGTAGACATGACAGTCAAAGAGAGGCGATCCCGAGCTGTTTGATGGGTGATCAAACACTTCCCATCGAAAACGCTGCAAGGCCGTCCTCACTTACCTTGTAGTGTGAGGCCGAGAGCTGTCATGAAGAAGGAAGTGCATGATATTTACATTATGTGGAGTTGCGTGAAATCAGGCGAAATTTCCATTAAACCACCCGTACGTGGCGGGAGACACTACTTTATAGGCATCTTTGCGCGCTGACTGTGCGCTCAGAACTGAAAAACAGCGACGTGGAGCTTTCTAAGGGCATACGAGAGACTCTACCCAATACATATGTGCAAAGCTTCATCGGATTTTAACTGCGTGGACTTTTCCTGGCCGAAAGGAGTCTAATAGTATCACACATTTCTTAATTTCGGGTGAAATTTCTGAGAATGTACATAAGTAGCACACATTGCATGGAGTGAAGCATGGACTGTGTGGGGACCAGAAAAGAGGAAAATCGAAGGTACGGAGCTGCAGTGCTACAGAATGATACTGAAAATAAGATCAACAGTTAAGATAAATGAGGAATTTGTCCACAAAATCGGCGAGAAAAGCAATAGACCACTCTCCAAATATTAAGTATGCCATACATAAAACACCGTAACATATTAACTACCCGGTGGAGATCAATCAAAGATCGGGAGCCAGAGGTCTCACAGTCGTCCACAGGAAGCTTGATGTTAACGTCAAACAGCGGCTGCAGCTGCACCACATTTAACAGGGCTTCGCCTTTTATGGTGATGTCAAGAGCATAGAGGCTGGACCAAACTAGAGTTGGGTCGTGTGCTCTTCTCGGTTGAGAGCAGATTCAGACTGAGTACTGGTTTTGGGCGCATCCTCATGGCGAGACGTGAGAACACATAATGCACCAGGAACATTGTCGAACCTGACCGTTTTGGTGATCTTGATGTTATGGTGTGGGGAGACAATGGGTGTACTGATCTCTAAATATTTGAACACGGCACATCCACAGGTCTAAATTATTATGACACACTGAAAACAATGCCAGAGGCGAAAGAAGTGAAAACTGACTGCTAAAAAGCTTGTGACTGACCGGGTGTCGAACTCGACATTTATCAAGTACGAGTAATTCAATTACCACCGAGGCACCATGCCAGGCTACACATGATTATTTTTCATAAACTGCTAGACAAATTAGTCAACGCTTTGGGTCTAGATTTCCTCTACAAAATTCACCATCAGCGGTAACTATGTGTCCTCTCATCCATTATAAATACATAGTTCTATTGCTCCAAAGTAGAGTGTACTGTATCTCAGGAGGTGATCATGAATTTGAAGTCTGTAAATGCCATGTATTGATAATTATTGTACGAATAGCTTGCGATGTATGCCAAAAAGTAAACAAACGCACTATATTGCAATATAGGAATTGATGAATATTCCATGGACATTCGAGAACCTTTGTCTGAAATTTCTGTTCTTTTGTCTTTTTCTGTTCTTGAAGTAGCAGAGTCTGAGATTCATCTTACTGTAACAGTCCATGTAAGCTGTAAACGGAACTCAAATATACACTCCTGGAAATTGAAATAAGAACACCGTGAATTCATTGTCCCAGGAAGGGGACACTTTATTGACACATTCCTGGGGTCAGATACATCACATGATCACACTGACAGAACCACAGGCACATAGACACAGGCAACAGAGCATGCACAATGTCGGCACTAGTACAGTGTATATCCACCTTTCGCAGCAATGCAGGCTGCTATTCTCCCATGGAGACGATCGTAGAGATGCTGGATGTAGTCCTGTGGAACGGCTTGTCATGCCATTTCCACCTGCCGCCTCAGTTGGACCAGCGTTCGTGCTGGACGTGCAGACCGCGTGAGACGACGCTTCATCCAGTCCCAAACATGCTCAATGGGGGACAGATCCGGAGATCTTGCTGGCCAGGGTAGTTGACTTACACCTTCTAGAGCACGTTGGGTGGCACGGGATACATGCGGACGTGCATTGTCCTGTTGGAACAGCAAGTACCCTTGCCGGTCTAGGAATGGTAGAACGATGGGTTCGATGACGGTTTGGATGTACCGTGCACTATTCAGTGTCCCCTCGACGATCACCAGTGGTGTACGGCCAGTGTAGGAGATCGCTCCCCACACCATGATGCCGGGTGTTGGCCCTGTGTGCCTCGGTCGTATGCCGTCCTGATTGTGGCGCTTACCTGCACGGCGCCAAACACGCATACGACCATCATTGGCACCAAGGCAGAAGCGACTCTCATCGCTGAAGACGACACGTCTCCATTCGTCCCTCCATTCACGCCTGTCGCGACACCACTGGAGGCGGGCTGCACGATGTTGGGGCGTGAGCGGAAGACGGCCTAACGGTGTGCGGGACCGTAGTCCAGCTTCATGGAGACGGTTGCGAATGGTCCTCGCCGATACCCCAGGAGCAACAGTGTCCCTAATTTGCTGGGAAGTGGCGGTGCGGTCCCCTACGGCACTGCGTAGGATCCTACGGTCTTGGCGTGCATCCGTGCGTCGCTGCGGTCCGGTCCCAGGTCGACGGGCACGTGCACCTTCCGCCGACCACTGGCGACAACATCGATGTACTGTGGAGACCTCACGCCCCACGTGTTGAGCAATTCGGCGGTACGTCCACCCGGCCTCCCGCATGCCCACTATACGCCCTCGCTCAAAGTCCGTCAACTGCACATACGGTTCACGTCCACGCTGTCGCGGCATGCTACCAGTGTTAAAGACTGCGATGGAGCTCCGTATGCCACGGCAAACTGGCTGACACTGACGGCGGCGGTGCACAAATGCTGCGCAGCTAGCGCCATTCGACGGCCAACACCGCGGTTCCTGGTGTGTCCGCTGTGCCGTGCGTGTGATCATTGCTTGTACAGCCCTCTCGCAGTGTCCGGAGCAAGTATGGTGGGTCTGACACACCGGTGTCAATGTGTTCTTTTTTCCATTTCCAGGAGTGTAGTTGTTCATGACTTCATACTTGTGCATGGTAAATAATTATTTGTAAACCTAAACCTTGCTTGTCCTGAGGAGACGTGGCCTAGAAGGAACATTGACCATTGTTAGGCGCCATACTAGAAAATAATCAGTAATTTCCTTTCATTTCATCTTCGAGACGTGTCGCCGCTTAGAACACTAAACTTTCTTTCAGTTCCATGAGCTATGTGGCCGCTACGAAAAATTTAATATATTTATCTTCAGATTTTCTCAAGGTAGCGAGATAACATCCCAGGCAGAAGGGCCTGGTCACAGGATTCTAGTTCTAGTATAAGATTTCATCTCGAGACGAAACCACGATCTGGCGTTACGAGTTTTATTACTTCACAGTGAACTGACCTACGAAATTTTATCCGGTACTATAAGCAACCCCCCCATGAACCATGGACCATGCCGTTGATGGGGAGGCTTGCGTGCCTCAGCGATACAGATGGCCGTACCGTAGGTGCAACCACAACGAAGGGGTATCTGTTGAGAGGCCAGACAAACATGTGGTTCCTGAAGAGGGGCAGCAGCCTTTTCAGTAGTTGCAGGGGCAACAGTCTGGATGATTGACTGATCTGGCCTTGTAACATTAACCAAAACGGCCTTGCTGTGCTGGTACTGCGAACGGCTGAAAGCAAGGGGAAACTACAGCCGTAATTTTTCCCGAGGACATGCAGCTTTACTGTATGATTAAATGATGATGGTGTCCTCTTGGGTAAAATATTCCGGAGGTAAAATAGTCCCCCATTCGGATCTCCGGGCGGGGACTACTCAAGAGGACATCGTTATCAGGAGAAAGAAAACTGGCATTCTACGGATCGGAGCGTGGAATGTCAGATCCCTTAATCGGGCAGGTAGGTTAGAAAATTTAAAAAGGGAAATGGATTGGTTGAAGTTACATATAGTGGGAATTAGTGAAGTTCGGTGGCAGGAGGAACAAGACTTTTGGTCAGGTGATTACAGGGTTATAAATACAAAATCAAATAGGGGTAATGCAGGAGTAGGTTTAATAATGAATAAAAAATAGGAGTGCGGGTTAGCTACTACAAACAGCATAGTGAACGCATTATTGTGGCCAAGATAGACACAACTACTACAGTAGTACAAGTTTATATGCCAACTAGCTCTGCAGATGATGAAGAAATTGATGAACTGTATGACGAGATAAAAGAAATTATTCAGGTAGTGAAGGGAGACGAAAATTTAATAGTCATGGGTGACTGGAATTCGTCAGTAGGAAAAGGGAGAGAAGGAAACATAGTAGGTGAATATGGATTGGAGGGAAGAAATGAAAGAGGAAGCCGCCTTGTAGAATTTTGCACAGAGCATAACCTAATCATAGCTAACACTTGGTTCAAGAATCATGAAAGAAGGTTGTATACCTGGAAGAATCCTGGAGATACTAAAAGGTATCAGATAGATTATACAATGGTAAGACAGAGATTTAGGAACCAGGTTTTAAACTGTAAGACATTTCCAGGGGCAGATGTGGATTCTGACCACAATCTATTGGTTATGAACTGCAGATTGAAACTGAAGAAACTGCAAAAAGGTGGGAATTTAAGGAGATGGGACCTGGATAAACTGAAAGAACCAGAGGTTGTAGAGAGTTTCAGGGAGAGCATAAGGGAACAATTGACAGGAATGGGGGAAAGAAATACAGTAGAAGAAGAATGGGTAGCTCTGAGGGATGAAGTAGTGAAGGCAGCAGAGGATCAAGTAGGTAAAAAGACGAGGGCTAATAGAAATCCTTGGGTAACAGAAGAAATACTGAATTTAATTGATGAAAGGAGAAAATATAAAAATGCAGTAAATGAAGCAGGCAAAAAGGAATACAAACGTCTCAAAAATGATATCGACAGGAAGTGCAAAATGGCTAAGCAGTGATGGCTAGAGGACAAATGTAAGGATGTAGAGGCTTGTCTCACTAGGGGTAAGATAGATACTTCCTACAGGAAAATTAAAGAGACCTTTGGAGAGAAGAGAACCACTTGTATCAATATCAAGAGCTCAGATGGCAACCCAGTTCTAAGCAAAGATGGGAAGGCAGAAAGGTGGAAGGAGTATATAGAGGGTTTATACAAGGGCGATGTACTTGAGGACAATATTATGGAAATGGAAGAGGATGTAGATGAAGATGAAATGGGAGATAAGATACTGCGTGAAGAGTTTGACAGAGCACTGAAAGACCTGAGTCGAAACAAGGCCCCGGGAGTAGACAACATTCCATTAGAACTACTGATGGCCTTGGGAGAGCCAGTCATGACAAAACTCTACCATCTGGTGAGCAAGATGTATGAGACAGGCGAAATACCCACAGACTTCAAGAAGAATATAATAATTCCAATCCCAAAGAAAGCAGGTGTTGACAGATGTGAAAATTACCGAACTATCAGTTTAATAAGTCACAGCTGTAAAATACTAACGCGAATTCTTTACAGACGAACGGAAAAACTGGTAGAAGCGGACCTCGGGGAAGATCAGTTTGGATTCCGTAGAAATGTTGGAACACGTGAGGCAATACTAACCTTAAGACTTATCTTAGAAGAAAGATTAAGAAAAGGCAGACCTACGTTTCTAGCATTTGTAGACTTAGAGAAAGCTTTTGACAACGTTAACTGGAATACTCTCTTTCAAATTCTGAAGGTGGCAGGGGTGAAATACAGGGAGCGAAAGGCTATTTACAAATTGTACAGAAACCAGATGGCAGTTATAAGAGTCGAGGGACATGAAAGGGAAGCAGTGGTTGGGAAACGAGTGAGACAGGGTTGTAGCCTCTCCCCAATGTTATTCAATCTGTATATTGGGCAAGCAGTAAAGGAAACAAAAGAAAAATTCGGAGTAGGTATTAAAATTCATGGAGAAGAAGTAAAAACTTTGAGGTTCGTCGATGACATTGTAATTCTGTCAGAGACAGCAAAGGACTTGGAAGAGCAGTTGAACGGAATGGACAGTGTCTTGAAAGGAGGATACAAGATGAACATCAACAAAAGCAAAACGAGGATAATGGAATGTAGTCAAATTAAATCGGGTGATGCTGAGGGGATTAGATTAGGAAATGAGACACTTAAAGTAGTAAAGGAGTTTTGCTATTTAGGGAGTAAAATAACTGATGATGGTCGAAGTAGAGAGGATATAAAATGTAGACTGGCAATGGCAAGGAAATCGTTTCTGAAGAAGAGAAATTTGTTAACATCGAATATAGATTTAAGTGTCAGGAAGTCGTTTCTGAAAGTATTTGTATGGAGTGTAGCCATGTATGGAAGTGAAACATGGACGATAACTAGTTTGAACAAGAAGAGAATAGAAGCTTTCGAAATGTGGTGCTACAGAAGAATGCTGAAGATAAGGTTTGGTAGATCACGTAACTAGTGAGGAAGTATTGAATAGGATTGGGGAGAAGAGAAGTTTGTGGCACAACTTGACTAGAAGAAGGGATCGGTTGGTAGGACTTGTTTTGAGGCATCAAGGGATCACAAATTTAGCATTGGATGGCAGCGTGGAGGGTAAAAATCGTAGAGGGAGACCAAGAGATCAATACACTAAGCAGATTCAGAAGGATGTAGGTTGCAGTAGGTACTGGGAGATGAAGAAGATTGCACAGGATAGAGTAGCATTGGGTGACTGTGATCATAGAATCATGAACTGTGCGGCACCAAGTCCAAGCTGAAGTAGTTCATTTAATGTGCAGCAGGGTGGAAGTTATGTGTCAAATCGGGACACGTACAGAAATTCACCAGCAAATAATGTGATTGTTAGTCCGTACGCAGTGAATGCATGTAGAAATAATCCGATAGATGTGCGCAATGTTCACCCACTCTTCCTATACTGAAATATGAAGAGTCATTGTTGAACCACAGACAATTTCAGGTTTTACGAAGAAAAGAAATCTATTCATCAAGCGTTTTAAGAATGTGTTACCGGCATCTTGGCAGGAAAGGCAAAAGATACAGTTTGTTATCTCGTATATTACCGGAGATGCTGCATTATGGGCGTTAGAGGTGGCAGAGTACTCTCATTCTTTTAGCGAGTTCGAGCAATACTTTGGCCAGGTTTCGGTCAGTTAGTATACAACAAAGACTACGGAAACAGCTCTATAACCCTGAGATGTACAATTTCAAGATAGGAACGCTCAGAAAATATTTTGAGAAGTATATCAACAAAACGAGGTACTGGTCAGAGCCGATCGCCACACGCGACGTGCTAAGGATATTGAAATCTAAGTTGCCTATCTCAATACGGACAGAGCTGATACATGTACCTGACAATGACTTAGAGACGCTCATGTCGGTGGTGGATTCTTTGGATTTGATTCAAGAGGGTGCACGACAGCAAAATAATAACGGTGAAGGGACAAGTAATAACCACAAACATAGGAATAACGGTTATGGAAACCAACAACGGAATAATAATTGGGGATACGAATGTGTTGGTAATAGCTATGAGAGACTGAACGGAAAAAAGGATGGAATGGAAATAGAGTAAATGGTATGTCAAGCGGTATCTGCTGTCCCAATAAGAACAGAAGCGACGTGATGAATCGGAAAAGGAGGAATGAGGAGAATTACGGAGTAATTTTCAGCCCAAAAGTGTGAAACAAGGAGGTGACCAGTGGCGACATAATATGGCTGCTAACTGGTCGGCACTGTCAAATAGACAGGAACAGGAAGTCCCGATCAATAATGTCGAAGCCATTCCCATGCCGGCAAATTCTTCGACGTCGACATGGGTTAATAACCCGGGTACCACACAGAATAATACAAATAGACAGCACAATGTGCAAATAGTGAAGTTACAGATGATAAACGGTCAAAAATCTACATAGGTTTGTTGTAAGCGTTCAGCACTCGGCCACTGTGAATGGAAGCGAAGGCAAACTAGAAAACGATAGTAATCAGATTGCTATGCTCCGGTATAATGACAGCCGGGATTTGCAGGAGGACTTAGTCACAGAACCGCGTAAATGTTCTAACCATCTAACCGAGATCGTGCAAGTTGCGGTACATGTAAAAGTAAATGGTGTTTTCGCAACAGTTTTCATTGACATAGGAGTGGCTGTGTCGGTGATGTCTGAGAACTTCTTTAATGTCATTAATGAAAATAAAAGACTGCCTACGTTGCCAATTCAAAATTGTAACATTACGGGGCAATAAAGGGAAAGTCGCAAAATGTCAAAGCTCAGGTGCAGGCAGGTCTGATGCGATATTATGAACATTCCTCATTGTTGAGAATTTAACTGCAACTTGCATCATGAGTCTATGGTCGACATCCCTCAAGGCTTGTGATTTCTACGAACGCATACCAAGAATTTGTAATCACCATTGATCAAAACAAAGGCAAAGCACAATAGGTGCTATCGGCGGTTCGAACATGCAGAAGTGGAACCTTTGTGCTTAATATACAGGACGATGTACCGCTGAGGGCGTATCCTGAATTAAAAGAACCGTACGATGAAGAAATCGTTAAAATACAACAAGAGATTCAATTAAAAGTCAGGGAGTCAGAATATGTAACTAGTGAAGAGTATCATGAGATTTCCCGATTGTTGAGTAACTATGCAGACACATTTTCGGAAACACCCGGAATAATTCGACGACTTGTGTATGATATGCAGGTATATCCGCACCAGACGTTCTGTCACGCTTCCTATGCCGTGCCTTTGGAGCAAACTCGAGGCTGTGTTCAGGGAAATAAAGAAAATGCTGTATTGGAGAATAATTGAACCATCTCTTTCTCCCTATAGTAATGCATTACTAGCTGTGGGAAAAGCTGATGGGATTATCATATCGCTACTTTATGCTAAAAATACCAATAAAATTATAATACTGCTAAGAACAAGGCCAGAAAACCTTGACGAGCAAATACAAAGATTTCACGGGTGAAATTTCTCTCAAGCATCGATTTGAGACTGTCAAATTGGCAGGTTCCATTAACGGAACAGTACCGGAAATATACTGCCTTTATTTTTGGTGGAAGGACATACCAATTTTGTGTGCTTCCATTCGGCTTGAATGTTAGCGCGGGTGTATTTATCTTAGCATGCTAGGTCCAGAGTTGTTAGATCTAGTAACGCTCTATGTGGACGATTTTTTGATAACCACAAAAACCTGGGAGGAACATTTGTCTCTAATTAAGCGAGTTTTGGATAAATTCTCACCGGCTGGCGTTACAGTTAATTTAAATAAATCAAAATTTGTTTGGCACCACGTAAAGTACCTGGGACATACAACATCACCGATGGGTATTTCTCCAGAACCTGGGAAATTAGGAGCGTTAAAGAGCATGCCGTACCCTACAAACCGTAAACAGGTGAAGGCACATCTGGGTTTAGCTTCCTTCTTTAGACGGTTAATACCTGCACAGCTGATGAACAGTACAGCCTTTCTATTCTTATTGAGAAAACAATAGTCAGTGGGTGTTTACTAATCAATGCAAGCGGGATTTTGATCAAATTAGAGAAGCCTTGTTAAATTCCATGGGACATTGAAAGGTGGCTACACTGAGTCACAGCGCCAGAGATTGCGCCAAAGAGTATTTATTATTCAGCCGCCTCCACAGGCAGTGCTTGTTGAGATGTGGTAGTGGAGAGTGCTTGCTGAGAAGTCGCCGTGGAGAGTGCATATTGAGAAGTGGGCAGTAGGAGTTCTGATGTAGCCGTAACTAGTTGTGAGCACGTTGTATGCAGTTGTTCTGATGGGCTAGACAGCCGATGCTGTTCGATTGCGGATGTTGTAATGATCAGAGTGTATGTTTCGTCAATATATATGAACGTAAAGAAATTTTTTTTTATTTTTTCATTTCAAATGTCCTAACTAACAATGTCTCTTGGTCACAGGTTCAGTCAACAAAGCATCTGGCTTGTGTTCATGTATTAGAGTGTAATTCTGGTTTCTATGTGCAATTATAGTATTTCTGTTTTTTTGTTGTTTTTTTTAATTACTTCAGTGTAAATAGTGCTTAAAATACCTTGTCTTATTGAGGAAGAACCGTGCCAGATGTGTACGTTGAATCACACTTCCACACACAGAACAGTTACACTTGTGTTTTGTTGTTTCGTAGGTTTTATAGTTGCTGGGGACTTAATTAATTAATCGTGTTAACGGAAGTTTTCTTTCATTCTTTGTTGTTATTCTATGCAGTCAGATTGCGTACTAATACTGGTCAGGGCCAACCGGTTACGAGACTGCGTAACCGGACAGTCAGCTACTAAAAATTAAAAAATATTTGCATTCTAAATAATTAAGCCCCCATGCACGTGGCGACCGCTGCTTCGGATCGTCCTTTGGAATTCTTCTGATAGTAAAAATAGCAGACAGTAGTATTGTTGTAGTAATTTGTAGTAATAGAATATTGCATGTGTAGATTTGGTAATTGAACATTTGTAGTTGTGCTGTCTTTCTTCTAATGGTATTTTTGCAGAATTTAATTCTTGATGTCTTGTATACGGGTTTGACAATTTGTGCAAATATGAAGATTTCAATTGTTCGTTAATCGTGTTTGTCGGAAAGCATTTCGTGTGAATGGTATTGTTGGAGATAAAGTGTCATTGTGTGTAATTTTCGTATAGTGACGAGTTTTGTATGTTTTGTTAATGATTACGCGATCGATGAAAAAGGCAAAATTGATGGATAGTCAGAATGACGAAATTGTTGACATGGCGAACTCGCCAACACAGGAGAACAGTATGATGAATAATGAAGTGGAAAACAATTTAATAAGTCGGGAAAATAGTCCGGAACCAGTTCAAAACTTTTCACAATTAAAGAATTTTCAGAATACGAGATTAACGACAGAAGATTCTGGAATAGTATCGAACACAGATAGATTTACAGCTATGACGAAGGAAGCTGGTTTTGCGGGAAATGTTAGGGGCGAAAAGAATTTCGAACCAGTTAATATGGAGCAGTTGATGAGTGCTATATTAAATTTGGGATCACAAATAGGAACAATTAAAACCAAGATGAAAGCAATGGCAACACGGTTTGGCTCACAAATAGGAACAATTAAAACCGAGATGGAAACAATGGAAACACAGTTAGGCTCACGAATAGGGACATGTTTCAAAAACATGAAAGATGAATCAGAGAAAGAAATTAGAGAAGAAGTACAACCGATTTTGAATGCTCACAATAATAGTTTAATTTCAGTAGAAATTAGACAAGAGGAACAGGACAGAGAACAGGAAGAAAGAGATCGCGCGATAGTACAAAAATTTTCCGAGTTAAATTTACAACGTGCGCACGATAAGGAAGAAATATTTTAGAGAATCGAGGAATCCGTGCCAAATGACAGAATAAATAACCTAACACAACAGTATGAACAGTTAACTACTAAATGTGTCAATACTGAAACCCGAGTCGCGACACTTACGGAAGACGTAAATAAACAGAAAGAACAAATATGTCACTTATCAGAAAGAGTTGAGGAGATTGCAGATAAATTGATAAGTCTTAGTTTAAATGGGGACAGAGATTCAGATGTACAGCTCCATTGCCAATTGCAGAAACCGAAGAGTACCAGAACATAAATAAGCTTGTTGAAAATCAGGGAAAATTTAATGAACGCGTTAAAAGGGAATTTGAGGCATTACGAAAGCAAGTCAAACAAACTGAAGGCGAAATCGTGGGGAAAGACAGCAGAAGAAATTTAGAATCACAGATACCAGAGGGGTTTGAAGAAAATAATTTGTTTCATTTACGAGATGCAACAAGAGAGCGCCAGGCGCGCGAACTTGACAATAATCGACATTCGGACTGGGACAGACGCGGTAGGTCTTTGTCGCCACGAGGAGAAAACTTTGACTATAAACACTTCTTAACTGTTCGGAAATTTAAGATCTATCGCAATTCTAAGAACGTCATACATCCATGTTCATGGTTAGATCAATGTATGCACGCACTTCCACCAAGTTTGCCACTAAGTCACAAACTGGAATTTATGTGCGGCTATTAAAGTCCTCAGGGGATTCACTACACTAAGTGAATATGTGCCGTAGCGTGCACAGGGCACCGAGCTGTAGTGGTGCTATTTCCCTATTAGTTTTCTGCACTGCTGCCTACTCTTTTACTATTCTTTGTATCTATCAAAACAACTCTTCGACTATCAATCTATCTAGAAAAGGACTCGGCAAAGAATAACCGGATATGACTATTTTACCCAAAAGTGATTTCGGAAATTACCGTTTGGACTTACTATATTTTCTGCACCATTCATTCGTAGTTTAAACGAAATTTTACCTGTTTATCTTCGTGGCAATATTACTTCATTTGTTGACGATATTCTTATTGCTAAACGTTCTTCGAGTGAGCATAACAAAATTTTGTATTCATTATTACGTATTTTTGCAAGAGTTGGCATTACAGTGAACTTGAAAAAATCTGAATTTGGTCGTTCTCAGGTGAAATTTCTCGGTCACATTATTTCTACAGAAGATATTCTTCCTGATCCAGAGAAACTAGACGCTATTCGTAATAATGCTGTTCCTACCACAAAACGTGATGTTTGTAGTTTCCTTGGTGTCTGTAATTTTCTTAGACGCTTTGTTATATTGGAGGATTTGGCCACACCTCGTTTATGTGAACTATCTGGAAAGAATTCTAATTGGTGTTGGGATGAGGAAGCTCAATCAGAATTTGAACAACTTCGTGTTGCTTTAGTTGCTCCTACACTTCTTTCACATCCGGATTTATTTACAGATTTTTGTTTGGCGACGGACTCATCATACAAAGGCCTAGGTGCACACTTCTTTCAAGAGATAGAAGAAGACGGCGCTGTAGTACAGAAAACTATTGCATTTGGAAGTCGTGTTCTCTCTAAATCAGAAAAGAATTATTCGATTACGGAACTTGAAGCTTTGGCTGTTGTATGGGCTTTCACAAAATTTCGCATATTTTTGTATGGCAGGCATACTAAGGTTTACACCGGTCATAGAGCTCTGGAATTTCTTATGTCAACAAAATTAACTCATGGCAGATTGTCACGATGGGCGCTGTATCTACAGGAATTTGATTTTAGTATTGTTTACATACAGGGTTCTTCAAATATTATTGCTGATGCTTTATCACGTGCACCTATGAGTTTGAAACAAAGTGCTGAAGAGGACTGCATAGAAAACAATTATTGTTTGATGTATATTCAAGGTGTTGCGTTTGAGAATTTTATTTCGTCTTCGCTCCAGGACATCGCTAAGGAGCAAAACAAGGATCCAATCTGAAAGGACATTAAGGAGAAGTGGAGGAGAAAGGAAAGTGTAGCGATTAGATAGTATTATTTAGTTCGCAATGATATTCTTTTTAAACGAAAATCGGTCGACAACTCTGTTTGGTTAGTTTGTATTCCTGATGAGTGGGTCAATAAATTGATTTGGTACACACATTTCAGTTATGCACACTTTGGTCCCAGTAAATGCTTTCATAAATTACGAGAAAATTGCTACTTCTGTAATATGGAGAAACGTATTCGATCTGTTCTTGCCAAATGCAAATTATGTCAAAAGGCTACGCCGCCAACTATTTCTCACAGAGCACCGTTGTTCCCTATCATTCCAGCGAAATTAAAGGAGATGGCTGCAGTCGATTTGTTCGGTCCAGTGGTTCGTTCTACTAATGGTTTTGCATACATTTTGGTAGCAGTGGAGTTGACATCAAAATATGTGTGTTTTACGCCTTTCGCAAAGCAACAGCTCTTTCAGTATCTAATGCTTTCATAAAACATTTTCTTAAAGAAGTGGGTCATGTTGATAAAGTTATATCAGGTAATGGACCACAGTTTCACTCTAAAATTTGGCTTCGTACTCTAAGGCGTCGTAAGATTAAATCAATTTTCATTTCACTTTTTCACCCTCAATCTAACGCTTCAGAGAGATGGATGAAGGAAATCAATAAATTGTGTCGACTTTATTGTCGTCAGAATCACAGAACTTGGGATCAGTATCTTCATATTTTTCAAAACATTCTGAATGAACTCCCTAATGATTCAACTTCTTTACCGCCTATATTGATATTAAAAAATAAAGCACCGACAAATGGCATTTCTGAAATCGTTCCTTTTCCGCCTACACGGAAACTGCGGCATTCTGAAGTTGTGAATCTGGCTCTACAAAATATTGCATCTGCGGCTGCTAGAAGAGAGAAATCAGCTAAACGTCCTGGTCGTTTAAAAACCTTGTCAGTTGGTCAAAAGGTGTTAATTAAGTCTCATCGTTTGTCTCACAAAGGAAAAGGCTTGTGTCGCAAATTTTTTCTGCTTTATAACGGTCCATATAGGGTTCGTAAAATTATTCATGATAACACTGTCGAAGTAGAAACTCTTAAATCTCGGCGCTCTAAGGGAATACATCATATATCGAACGTTAAGATTTTTGTGGAATGACATACTTTTGAGAAACTAACAGTTACACGTTAACACACGGAGAGTACAAGGATACCTCGCCGTGTTCCGGCGGCGGCACATACTCAAAGCAACAGTCAGTCGTTGACCGCAAACAGTTACTTCCTACGTCACGCGTACCTACAGCTGACCGAGCGCTCAGTGCGAATGCACTGACAGCCGTAAACAAATACACAGTCTAATTTCTCCGAATAAAATCAGTATAAAGCTATAGTGACTTGATAAATTATGTTATTAACGTTCAGTATTTTTCAGGATACGGTTGTATAAAATATTTAAGAACTTCAGGTAAATTCTGTGTGCGTCCGACGTTAAGAGGACTTCCCATCGAGAAAATTTCAGGAAGAATGTCATTTCGAAGAAGAAAGTAATAAACTAAAAAGGTAACTATTAATTGAGTTTATTTTTCAGGTAACATATTTCCACTTAGGTACGTACTTTAGACGTAATTTGCTGCTCGCGATTACGTGATTCATACTTTGTGCTAATTTCGTGTTCTATGAATTTACTTGTGAAGCGACGTGCTTGCGTACGTTAACTGATTTTGACAATGATTGATTAATGAACAGGGTTGTTACTTGTGTATATTTCGCATCGCTTGGCTGCTATGCTTTTTCACTGATGTCACATTTTTTTTTTTTTTTATTATGTGCCTGCTGTGCTTATTTATTTAAATTATAATTGTCACCTGATAAATTGTGCTGATGTGGTTATGTATGTGGGTTACACTTTGTGATTTATCTGCTTGCGCCTTCATGTTTACTTATAAAGATTACATATGAACATTTATTTGCTTATGCTGATATGATGCTAATGACTTATCTATTATGTGAGATATATGTTTGCTGCTTTGCGTATGGATTGCATATTTACACATTTCTGTTTTGTTGTCATGACTACTCTTTAATTTGATATATAGAAATGCTGATATATGGTGTACGAACATGGAGTTTAGGTCACACTGTGGTATTAATTATAGATTGTTTGCTTGGCAGAGCCTCGTTGTAGGGATTGTGCTGCATCCACTTGTTGACATTCTGTTCTCTACTGGTATATTTACTCGCTATTGCATGTTTTGCTTACGCTCAGTGCCTTATATTTTAAGATAAGAAAATGAACGGCTATAATTCTACGAACGACATTGGTACAAGAAACTTCATTGAAGTCATATGACCTGGAGATTTTATGGAAGCTGTATAAATTTATGCTAATAGGAAGGAAGCTAACGATATGACATACCAGCACTAGGTTTAGACCATTGACAGTTATTACACTGCAATCTTCGTGAGCAACTGAAATAGTAAGTGACACTTGACACAAGAAATACTCTACATGTTTGCTTCTGTTTTGCCATGATTCTTGAAGTGGTGTACACACTGTGAAAAATTATGGTTATACACACTCCGTACTCTTACTTACTTACTTACTTACTGAAAGTTATTCAAACTAAAGGCTGTTAAAGGTCATGTATGCATTTCTTTTATTTAATGATGGACAAGGTAACCAAAATGTATTTTATAATTCATAATGAGTAGAAGATTTGGCTCAGGTGGACTGCACAGAGGTTGTGTGTGGACATTGTGTCTTCGGATTGCATGGGATGATAAATTGAAGTTTGCACTAGGATTTTGTCTGCACTTGTTCGAGGAGACTGACTAGAGGAAAGAGTTGTTATGAAAGTGAAATGATATTGGTAATAAGGTTTATATGTATCGACATATTGAAGAGGTATTATTGAGGTATTGAGATTGTGGGAAGTTGATGATTATTGGAGCTTTGGTCGACAAGAGGTAAGGTAAATGATATTGATGATAAGGTTTATATGTATCGACGTAAGAGGTATTATTGAAGTATTAAGATTATGTGATGATACTGATTATTGGAGTTTTGGTGGATAAGAGGTGAAGTAAGTGAGGAGCATTTTTTTTTGTTTGTTGGTCTATATGGAACAAGGAGGGTGAAGATGGCAGACTAGAACACTCAAGTGGAAGGAAGATGGTCTACACACACACTTTGTTAAATCACTAAGCAGTATACACTTTTTTTTTTTTTTTGGAGAGAGGAAGCATTTGCATATCTTGGCACACTGACAGTTGTTCAGCAACCATACATTTTGATTTGGCTTGGGAAACTTTGGTCTTGACATGATGACTACGGCGTTCGCTAACTATTATTGACTGTTATACATTGCTGCCACTACTACTTGATACACAAGTTGAACATAAAATTTTGGACAGAATTGCATTTAAACAGTTAACACTGTTCAATTACACAGTAGTACATAAACGTGGATGAAAGATGAGTGAGTGTGTTTTGTGCGTTTTCCTTTCCTAATCCCAAATAATTGGTACTGACCTATCTCCTAAATATTATTTTACTTGTTTGTTGTGGCTTGCACTGACACCCATAAATATTATAGGTTTATATTTGTGTATTTGTAATATTTAATATGACAATTATCTGATATCATTTGTGTGTTTATTATTATTTGTATGTCTAGTGTAAGAGCATTGATAATAATTTTGTAAAAGCAATTGTGTGTGCATTCAAACTGTTGTTCATGCTTGCACCTATCATCATTCATGGGTGCCACTTGGAGATGTTTAATTTCTGCTGAGAAACTCTGATGAACTGTCTAATTAGTGATAGTGAATATTATGGACTGTTACCTGCACTTGTTCAACATTGATGGGTGCCACTTGGAAATGTTTAATTTCTGCTGATGAACTCTGATGAACTGTCTAATTAGTGATATTGAATATTATGGACTGTTACCTGCATTTGTTCAACATGATGGGTGCCACTAGGAGATATTTAATTTCTGCTGATGAACTCTGATGAACTGTCTAATTAGTGATAGTGAATATTATGGACTGTTACCTGCACTTGTTCAACATTATGGGTGCCACTCAGAGATGTTTAATTTCTGCTGATGAACTCTGATGAACTGTCTAATTAGTGATAGTGAATATTATGGACTGTTACCTGCACCTGTTCAACATTGCTGGGTGCCACTGATGGAACTGCTTCTACTGACATAATGTCACTTGTTGGTGTCTGCACCTGTCAACATTACTGGGTGCCACTGATGGAACTGCTTCTACTGACATAATGTCACTTGTTGGTGTCTGCACCTGTCAACATTACTGGGTGCCAGTGATGGACTGCTTCTGCTGAAATTATGTCACTTGTTGGTGTCTGCATCTGTTCAACATTACTGGGTGCCACTAATGGACTGCTTCTACTGACATAATGTCACTTGTTGCTGTCTGCACCTGTCAACATTACTGGGTGCCACTGATGGACTGCTTCTGCTGAAATGATGTCACTAGTTGCTGTCTGCACCTGTTCAACATTGCTGGGTGCCACTGATGGAACTGCTTCTACTGAAATGATGTCACTTGTTGGTGTCTGCACCTGTTCAACATTGCTGGGTGCCACTGATAGAACTGCTTACACTGACATAATGTCACTTGTTGCTGTCTGCACCTGTCAACATTACTGGGTGTCACTAATGGAACTGCTTCTACTGAAATGATGTTACTTGTTGCTGTCTGCACCTGCTCAACATTGCTGGGTGCCACTGTTGGAACTGCTCAACCAGTGATGAGATGTCACTTGGTGCTGTCTGCACCTGTCAGCATTACTGGGTGTCACTAATGGAACTGCTTCTACTGAAATGATGTTACTTGTTGCTGTCTGCACCTGCTCAACATTGCTGGGTGCCACTGATGGAACTGCTACTACTGATGAGATGTCACTTGTTGCTGTCTGCACCCGTTTAACATTGCTGGGTGCCACTGATGGAATTGCTTCTACTGAAATAATGTCATTTGTTGGTGTCTGCACCTGCTCAACATTACTGGGTGCCACTGATGGACTGCTTCTATTGAAATGATGTCACTTGTTGGTGTCTGCACCTGTTCAACATTACTGGGTGCCACTGATGAACTGCTTCTACTGAAATGATGTCACTTGATGGTGTCTGCACCTGTTCAACATTGCTGGGTGCCACTAATGGAACTGCTTCTACTGAAATGATGTTACTTGTTGGTGTCTGCACCTGTTCAACATTACTGGGTGCCACTAATGGACTGCTTCTACTGAGATAATTTTTGGATGCCACGCTGTTTAAATACTGCTGCTGAAATGTTATGAGACTGCTATTTGCACCTGTTGATCATTGCTGGGTGCTACTGTTGGAACTGTCAACTACTCTGAGGAGTTCTACTTGTTTATTGAACTATTGAAAGGATTTTATGTGAATATTTGTATAAACTGATTTTTTGTGTGTTTACTGTTTATGAGATGTTATGAGACTCTTACCTGCACCTATTCGTCATTGCTGACGCTATTGATTGAATTGTCTAACCACATGATACTTGTGTAAACTATTATGTAAAATCATATGTATGCAAGCATTTGTATTCCTTACTGTATTTTATGTATCAGGTTATTAAAGGGTCAGTACAAAGCCAAAATTTATTTAGTTATGTGATATTTACTTATTAATATTACTTTTTAATTTTTGTTTGTATTTTTTGGACGAATTTGGTGGTATTTTCACCACCAATGCTGCAAAAATACCATCAAATTCTAGCCCGTGGAGGAGGGGCATATGAAAGGTGGCTACACTGAGTCACAGCGCTAGAGATTGCGCCAAAGAGTATTATTCAGCCGCCTCCACAGGCAGTGCTTGTTGAGATGTGGTAGTGGAGAGTGCTTGCTGAGAAGTCGTAGTGGAGAGTGCTTGTCGAGAAGTCGTCGTGGAGAGTGCATATTGGGAAGTGGGCAGTAGGAGTTCTGATGTAGCCGTAACTAGTTGCGACCATGTTGTATGCAGTTGTTCTGATGGGCTAGACAGCCGATGCTGTTCGATTGCGGATGTTGTAATGATCAGAGTGTATGTTTCGTCAATATATATGAAGGTAAAGAAATTTTTTTTTTATTTTTTCATTTCAAATCTCCTAACTAACGATGTCTCTTGGTCACAGGTTCAGTCAACAAAGCATCTGGCTTGTGTTCATGTATTAGAGTGTAATTCTGGTTTCTATGTGCAATTATAGTATTTCTGTTTTTTTTGTTGTTTTTTTTTTTTAATTACTTCAGTGTAAATAGTGCTTAAAATACCTTGTCTTATTGAGGAAGAACCGCGCCAGATGAGTACGTTGAATCACACTTCCACACACTGAACAGTTACTCTTGTGTTTTGTTGTTTCGTAGGTTTTATAGTTGCTGGGGACTTAATTAATTAATTGTGTTAACGGAAGTTTTCTTTCATTCTTTGTTGTTATTCTATGCAGTCAGATTGCGTACTAATATTAGCCAGGGCCAGACTTCGTAGCCGGACATACATCGACTAAAATTCAAATTATTTGCATGATATATAATTAAGCCCCCATGCAACATCACCATCCAGATTTTTGTATTGCGACGAATGCTTCTACTACGGACCTGGGGGCGTGTTTATTTCAAGTGGACGACAACTCAGGGACTACTAAAATAAAGTTTATTGGTTTCGCTAGTCGCTTTCTGTCACCATGTGAACGAGCATACTGAGCCACGGAGCTAGAAGCTCTGGCAGTAGCCTCGCTTACCGTAAATATCACTATTACTTATACGGAAAGAAGATACTACTGTTTTGTGACCACCAAGCACTTAGTTCCCTACTGTCACGTAACTTAATACATGCTAGGTTAGCTCGGTGGATTTTATCATTACAGGAATATTTATTTGAGATAAGACACGTGAAGAGAATTCAAAATGTAGTGGCCGATGCATTATCGAGGCTACCACAGCGCTGAACTAGTTGAACAATCATCCGAATATAAAGTACTGTTATTAAAGGATGGAACTCGACGAGGAAAATATTTGCCCCCTGTAAGAACACGAATAAAAGTACAAAAGGAAAATTACACTCTGTTTGTTGTTGTTGTTGTTGTGGTCTTCAGTCCTGAGACTGGTTTGATGCAGCTCTCCATGCTACTCTATCCTGTGCAAGCTTCTTCATTTCCCAGTACCTACTGCAACCTACATCCTTCTGAATCTGCTTAGTGTATTCATCTCTTGGTCTCCCTCTACGATTTTTACCCTCCACTCTGCCCTCCAACACTAAATTGGTGATCCCTTGATGCCTCAGAACATGTCCTACCAACCGATCCCTTCTTCTGGTCAAGTTGTGTCACAAACTTCTCTTCTCCCCAATCCTATTCAATACTTCCTCATTAGTTATGTGATCTACCCATCTAATCTTCAGCATTCTTCTGTAGCACCACATTTCGAAAGCTTCTATTCTCTTCTTGTCTAAACTATTTATCGTCCATGTTTCACTTCCATACATGGCTACACTCCATACAAATACTTTCAGAAAAGACTTCCTGACACTTAAATCTATACTCGATGTTAACAAATTTCTCTTCTTCAGAATCGCTTTCCTTGCCATTACCAGTCTACATTTTATATCCTCTCTACTTCGACCATCATCAGTTATTTTGCTCCCCAAATAGCAAAACTCCTTTACTACTTTAAGTGTCTCATTTCCTAATCTAATTCCCTCAGCATCACCCGACTTAATTCGACTACATTCCATTATCCTCTTTTTGCTTTTGTTGATGTTCGTCTTATATACTCCTCTCAAGACACTGTCCATTCCATTCAACTGCTCTTCCAAGTCCTTTGCTGTCTCTGACAGAATTACAATGTCATCGGCGAACCTCAAAGTTTTTATTTCTTCTCCATGGATTTTAATACCTACTCCGAATTTTTCTTTTGTTTCCTTTACTGCTTGCTCAATATACAGATTGAATAACATCGGGGAGAGGCTACAACCCTGTCTTACTCCCTTCCCAACCACTGCTTCCCTTTCATGTCCCTCGACTCTTTGCCACCTGGTTCCTGTACAAATTGTAAATAGCCTTTCGCTCCCTGTATTTTACCCCTGCCACCTTTAGAATTTGAAAGAGAGCATTCCAGTCAACATTGTCAAAAGCTTTCTCTAAGTCTACAAATGCTAGAAACGTAGATTTGCCTTTCCTTAATATTTCTTCTAAGATAAGTCGTACGGTCAGTATTGCCTCACGTGTTCCAGTATTTATACGGAATCCAAACTGATCTTCCCCGAGGTCGGCTTCTACTAGTTTTTCCATTCGTCTATAAAGAATTCGTGTTAGTATTTGCAGCAGTGGCTTATTAAATTGATTGTTCGGTAATTTTCACATCTGTCAACACCTGCTTTCTTTGGGATTGGAATTATTATATTCTTCTTGAAGTCTGAGGGTATTTCGCCTGTTTCATACATCTTGCCCACCAGATGGTAGAGTTTTGTCAGGACTGGCTCTCCCAAGGCCGTCAGTAATTGCAATGGAATGTTGTCTACTCCGGGGGCCTTGTTTCGACTCAGGTCTTTCAGTGCTCTGTCAAACTCTTCACGCAGTATCGTATCTCCCATTTCATCTTCATCTACATTCTCTTCCATTTCCATAATATTGTCCTGAAGTACATCGCCCTTGTATAGATCCTCTATATACTCCTTCCACCTTTCTGCTTTCCCTTCTTTGCTTAGAACTGGATTTCCATCTGAGCTCTTGATGTTCATACAAGTGGTTGTCTTTTCTCCGAAGGTCTCTTTAATTTTCCTGTAGGCAGTATCTATCTGACCCCTAGTGAGATAAGCCTCTACATCCTTACATTTGTCCTCTAGCCATCCCTGCTTAGCCATTTTGCACTTCCTGTCGATCTCATTTTTGAGACGTTCGTATTCCTTTTTGCCTGCTTCATTTATTGCATTTCTATATTTTCTCCTTTCATCAATTAAATTCAGTATTTCTTCTGTTACCCAAGGATTTCTACTAGCCCTCGTCTTTTTACCTACTTGGTCCTCTGCTGCCTTCACTACTTCATCCCTCAAAGCTACCCATTCTTCTTCTACTGTATTTCTTTCCCCCATTCCTGTCAATTGTTCCCTTATGCTCTCCCTGAAACTCTGTACAACCTCTGGTTCTTTCAGTTTATCCAGGTCCCATCTCCTTAAATTCCCACCTTTTTGCAGTTTCTTCAGTTTTAATCTACAGGTCATAACCAATAGATTGTGGTCAGAGTCCACATCTGCCCCTGGAAATGTCTTACAATTTAAAACCTGGTTCCTAAATCTCTGTCTTACCATTATATAATCTATCTGATACCTTTTAGTATCTCCAGGGTTCTTCCATGTATACAACCTTCTTTCATGATTCTTAAACCAAGTGTTAGCTATGATTAAGTTGTGCTCTGTGCAAAATTCTACCAGGCGGCTTCCTCTTTCATTTCTTAGCCCCAATCCATATCCACCTACTACGTTTCCTTCTCTCCCTTTTCCTACACCCTATTATACCGACTAGACCTCTAAGTCTTGTATCAGTCGATGTTGCGACACCTCTACCCACTGCTCGAGGAGGTGTAAAGTATGTCCCAGCGATATATTACTTGTACACGAAGTATGTGATATCATATGCCTTCAAACGTACAACCTCTGGTCCTATTATTAAGCGGATAGTAAAGGAATTTGTTCCACAAGTGGGCAAGCCTATGACTATCTTATCAGATATTTTCGTATTTTATGAGTACGAAATGGAAACGGTTCTTGACTGATCAGGAGATCAAGCACATTTTGATATCACGCTTTAATCCACGCGAAAGTCCAGTGGAAAGAATTTTTCGTGAATTTAATAGATACATGAGGACATATTCTGCAACTAACCGTACGAAATCGAGCGAATACCTCAACATTTTTGAACAAATATACAACAGCTTGCCACATGATGCCACTGGTTTTACACCAGAGGAATTTGTGTTTGATTGTCCTGAGAAAATGAATGGTTTGAACTCCTACCCCGTCTACCTGGAATAGAAAGTCACGAGGATAAAATGAAAGATGCACTACTGGCATTGAGTCAACGGGCTAATCTGAGAAAACGACGATATGGCCGACAATTAAATAAAGTGCAGCAATACAGAGAAGGAGATCTCGCTTTGTTAAAGGCACGCTCGAAAGCTTCGGCATTAAAGAAAGTAAATCGAAAATGATCTATACATGATCTTACAGAATAATGAGGATTCAGAATGAAGGATGCTACATTCTGGGGTATCCAGAATTAGACAAAATACCCACATCGTGATTTAAAAATGTACATACAGGGAAGGATAAACTGTTAATGTTTGTAATTGAAATGTAATGTAAATAGTAAAGCACTTTGGTGAGTAATGAAGTTTTATATTCATGTGTTAAATATCATTGATAGTTTGCAGTGTTATAATAGGGAATTGCATTAACAAGATCTTCAGCCTTAAGGGTGACCCTGACCCAGAAACAAAGTAGAATTAGAAAGAAATAATTGCACTGAAAATATAACTGAGAGAAAGATTTCAATTTTTTTGTGTATAGTAGGATAAGAATTTCTTTTCCATTTTTTTGTGATTAACTGGTTTTAGTAAGTAGAAGAATGGTGTGATTTAATAATATGACCAAGTACTTAGAGGAGTGCATACGATGTATCAATGCGTAGTCGTGACGGTTGATTGATTTCTCAGAGTGTGAATGTAAACAGGCGTATTTTTATTACTTAAGAACACTGTTGAGATCCTGAGTAACAGTTCTGTTCAAGTAATGGCCTTCAACTATGTAATTGCATGCGTCCGGGAGGCACTATTGAGAATTAAAGGAATATATTTACTCGTGTAGAGAAAATAACTGCATGGAATGAAGTGCAGGGTTGGAATTTTATGTAAAATGAATACATGAGTTTCCAGGGCACTCTAAGAGTGTGAAACTTTGCAGGTAATGAACCAATAGACAGTATAATTCTCAAAGTAATTAAACAGAGAATACATCGTGTTCCGAAAACTGGACTAAAGGTTGGTCGGAAAATGAAACACATTACAGAACATTAAAACGAATATTCATGTGCGAATATCGGATGGCTGGACCACTAGCCAGTAACATCTGTTACGTAAATAGTAATAGCAAAAAACTAATGCTAGCGTGGGTTATTTCATGTTCACGCGCCTGCAGCAGACACGATAGTGAGACGGTGCGAGAGCAGAGGCGATTCAGCTGCTCGGTGAGCCAACGGCCGCCGTCAAATTCAAATAATCGCCGGTCTGTTCAGGAGAGTGGCGGGGGGGGGGGGGGGGGGGGGGGGGAGGCGCCTGGCATCTCCGTCACCTGCAGTATCGTCGCACCACCGTCTTCGTCGCACCGGCGTCGCCACAGCTGAAAATCTGCGATCGACGATTTGTACCAAGTGTGATGAGTGTACGTGTCCTATGGTAACAAGCTTCAGTAGTATCAATCGAAGTATGTTTTCCGCTATAAGTGAAAAATGTTCACCTTACCTCCTACAAGGTTTTAGGTAACCACTGATGACAGTCACGCAATGATTGAAATCTATTTGCAACAGAAATAAGTATTTTTACTTCAACGATCAATGCTGACCCTTCTTTTGTTATTAACAATATTTCATACGAACAGACAAGAGGCAGCATGATGTTTGAGACTGCTGCAGGTTGGTAATATCGACCCGAATTAACCGGATGGTTTGTACGTGTCTCTGTGTGTAATGTAATGTTCATAGAATGGTTGCCTATTCTGGAAGAGTGCTCGCATTATATTTAGAACTTCGCGAAGCAAAAAAAGAAAAAAGAATGATATGAAACAGCAAAGTGGAATGTGTTCTCTGTACAAAGGATCAAAGAGTTACGCCACCATCTGTAAAAGACGCCTCCGTCAAGTACTGAAAATCGTTATTGTGCTTACATAGTCGCAAGTGACTCCCCCTATAATTATAACGTGTTATATCATTGCCGTTAACTGACTTTAAGAGAATGGATAGAAATGTTACAACATGACGCACCATTCGAGCCGTGAATCAATGGCAAGCTGCATCGTAGTAGATGGTAGGCCTACCACTAAAGTTTCCTGGAATGAAGCAACGTATGAAGAAAACGAAACTATACTGACGTGACAAAAGTCATGAGATAGCGATACACACATTTGAAGATATCGGTAATATCGCGTACAAAAAATTACAAAAGAGCAGTGCATTGGAGGGCCTGTCGTTTGTACTCAAGTGATTCACATGAAGAAGTTTCCGATTTAATTATGGCCACGCGACGGGAATTAATTAACTCTGGATGCGGAATGGTAGATGAAGCAGAAGGCATGGGACATTTCAATTCGTAAATCGTTAGGGAATTCAGTATTCTGAGATCCACAGTGTCAAGAGTGTGCCGACAGTGTCAAATTTCAGGCTTTACCTCTCACCACGGACAACGCAGTGGCCGGTGGCCTTCGCTTAACGACCTATGATGATGATGTTTGATTCGTGGGGCAGCCGGCCGTTGTGGCCGAGCGGTTCTAAGCGCTTCAGTCCGGAACAGTGCTGCTGCTACGGTCACAGGTTCGAATCCTGCCTCCGGCATGGATGTGTGTGATGTCCTTAGGTTAGTCAGATTTAAGTAGTTCTAAGTCTAGGGGACTGATGACCTCAGATGCTATGTCCCATAGTGCTCACAGCCATTTGAACCATTTCTGTTTGTTTGTGGGGCACTCAACTGTGCGGTCATGAGCGCCCGTACAAAGTCCCAATCTTTACACAGTCCAAATCTAGCAACTTCCACGAACGATGACGATATGATGAGGACAAGACAAAAATCCTATCCTTAATGACCGAGGGTAGCAGAGTTTGCGTACAGTTGTAAGTGTTGACAGACAAGCAACACTGCGTGAAATAACCATAGAAATGAACGTTGGATGTCCGCCCTCGGTAGCTGAGTGGTTAGCTTCAAATTCTTTTTCATAGTTTAGAAGGAACTTTTGTTCTGTTGTTGCTACGGCTGTAATTTTCTAATTTTGTTTGTCGTAACTGAAAGACGCCTTTTGTCCATGTATATATATATATAAAAACAAAAAAGGTTGGCAGCGAAAATAATTTCCAATTTAAAAAAAAAAAAAGGAATGAGACGTCCTTGGTTCAGGTCTTCCCTTGACTGAAAATTTAAAAAAAAAAATATTAAAAAAAATAAAAAGAGAAAAAAAAGTGGTCAGCGCTACAGAATGTCAATCCTAAGGGCCCTGGTTCGATTCCCGGCTGGGTGGGAGATTTTCTCCACTCAGGGACTGTGTGTTGTGTTGTCCTAATCATCATAATTTCATCCCCATCGACGCGCAAGTCGCCGAAGTAGCGTCAAATCGAAAGACTTGCACCTGGCGAACAGTCAACCCGACGGGAGGCCCTGGTCACACGACATTTACATTTTAATGTTGGATGTATGAGACAAACGTATCCGTCAGGACAGTGCGGCGTAATTTGGGGTTAACGAGTATGGTAGCAGACGACTGACGCGAGTGCGTTTGCTAACACATCGCCTGCAGCACCTCTCCTGGGCTCTTGACCCTGTCGGTTGACCCTAGATGATCGTAAAACCGTGGCCGGTCAATTGAGTGCCGATTTCAGTTGGTAAGAGCTGATGATGGGATTTGAGAGTAGCGCACACCCCACGAAGATATATAGATATATTAGAATGTGGCGTACGATTCTGACTATGGATGAATGTTAGCTGTATCGTAGTGGATGGCAGACCCACCACTTCAGTTCTATGGCTGGAAGAAGTATTTAAAGAAAACGTAGCTAAAGCGTTTTGGTAAATTAAATTGCAGTTGAAAATCTATTTCACTTCCAGCACCACCGGAAACTCTTGCATTTGCAGCTTTTGCTACCTTCAGTGTATAGGGTCCCCAGTGAAATAATAGAAAAGACTTTAAAAAACAGTATTTATAAAGAGGAGACATTTAAAAATTGAATAATATACATTTTTCTCATGTACCCGTATTATAATAATTTCTCTGTGTAAGTTTCGAGGGCAAAGAAATGTAACAAAATGATCTAAAGAGACGACAAGATAGGCTCTTTTGTTAATTTTTTAGTCGTCTTCACTTCTTCTCCTGTCTTGGTTGCGTGTGGACGGACATCTTGCGAGTGCTGGCAAATGTAAGCATATTTGTACTAATTAAGCAGAATATATATATAGATTTAATATTATTGTTCACTTTTAATTTGTAGGAGGTGATCCCGATTTCATGTCCGCCTTCCTTTGAATCAACCTGCATTCGAGTAATTTACAGTTCAACGCAGCCAACGACGTCATTACGTGGCGCAACTAACTTATAAAAATTAGCGGAAGCGAAAAATTCGTCCGCTTTTAACATAATATATTTTTATCTCCACAGCCGCCCGACGTTGCAGAAAATACGTAGCTTTAAGCCGAGAGCCAGAGCCGGGACTCCGAATACAATGCAACGGTTAACGGAGGTAAGAAAAAATACTCTCGCGCGTGTGTGGGCCGCAATTGTTATTAATAACTAGAGTGTTTTTGCTTTAAAGTGAATTGAATAGCCGAGGAAATTAATATGAAAAGTTTATTCAATTGTTCAACTTATATGTTCATGTTTAAAGATTCAGCGAGTTCATTAACGTAAGAAATAATTTTCACTGAAGATCAATATTGTTAAAAAAAAGAGAACTTCACAAAAGCATATAATTCTTAATCAAAATTGAATGAAATACCATTTTGATTAAGGCCCACCACGTAAGTCGGCAACAATCACCGCTACCATTAAATTTCTGTAGTAAACAATAAATTACGACGGCCGTCACCTCATTAAATAATCCGTCCAGGCACTCATCATAAGTTACAGACGACTGAGCTCCTGGACAGAATCCTGGCATGTTATACGAGGGCAGTTCAATAAGTAATGCAACACTTTTTTTTCGGCCAATTTTGGTTGAAAAAACCGGAAATTTCTTGTGGAATATTTTCAAACATTCCCGCTTCGTCTCGTATAGTTTCATTGACTTCCGACAGGTGGCAGCGCTGTACAGAGCTGTTAAAATGGCGTCTGTAACGGATGTGCGTTGCAAACAACGGGCAGTGATCGAGTTTCTTTTGGCGGAAAACCAGGGCATCTCAGATATTCATAGGCGCTTGCAGAATGTCTACGGTGATCTGGCAGTGGACAAAAGCACGGTGGGTCGTTGGGCAAAGCGCGTGTCATCATCGCCGCAAGGTCAAGCAAGACTGTCTGATCTGCCGCGTGCGGGCCGGCCGTGCACAGCTGTGACTCCTGCAATGGCGGAGCGTGCGAACACACTCGTTCGAGATGATCGACGGATCACCATCAAACAACTCAGTGCTCAACTTGACATCTCTGTTGGTAGTGCTGTCACAATTGTTCACCAGTTGGGATATTCAAAGGTTTGTTCCCGCTGGGTCCCTCGTTGTCTAACCGAACACCATAAAGAGCAAAGGAGAACCATCTGTGCGGAATTGCATGCTCGTCATGTGGCTGAGGGTGACAATTTCTTGTCAAAGATTGTTACAGGCGATGAAACATGGGTTCATCACTTCGAACCTGAAACAAAACGGCAATCAATGGAGTGGCGCCACACCAACTCCCCTACCAAGAAAAAGTTTAAAGCCATACCCTCAGCCGGTAAAGTCATGGTTACAGTCTTCTGGGACGCTGAAGGGGTTGTTCTGTTCGATGTCCTTCCCCATGGTCAAACGATCAACTCTGAAGTGTATTGTGCTACTCTTCAGAAATTGAAGAAACGACTTCAGCGTGTTCGTAGGCACAAAAATTTGAACGAACTTCTCCTTCTTCATGACAACGCAAGACCTCACACAAGTCTTCGCCCCCGAGAGGAGCTCACAAAACTTCAGTGGACTTTTCTTCCTCATGCACCCTACAGCCCCGATCTCGCACCGTCGGATTTCCATATGTTTGGCCCAATGAAGGACGCAATCCGTGGGAGGCACTACGCGGATGATGAAGAAGTTATTGATGCAGTACGACGTTGGCTCCGACATCGACCAGTGGAATGGTACTGTGCAGGCATACAGGCCCTCATTTCAAGGTGGCGTAAGGCCGTAGCATTGAATGGAGATTACGTTGAAAAATAGTGTTGTGTAGCTAAAAGATTGGGGAATAACCTGGTGTATTTCAATGCTGAATAAAACAACCCCTGTTTCAGAAAAAAATGTGTTGCATTACTTATTGAACTGCCCTCGTATATAGAGGGAGGGATGAATGTGGACGTGTATGGTTATTACTTGGATGCTTACTAGCAGTAATATAACATATGTGATAAATAGTCCAAAAAGGCCGGTTACTGATATGTGTGTGAATATTACAGTGCCATAAATGTATAAATCGTATTTAAAGGAAATCTCTCTTGAGTTTTTCACAAAATAACGGGACGACTAGTAGAGACCGACCTCTAGAGAGATCGGTTTGAATTACGGAGAAATGTAGACACAGGCGTGGCAATACTGAATCTAAGATTTATCTTAGAAAACAGACTGAAAGAAGGGAAAACTACCAATACAGTGTTTGTAGATTTACAGAAAGACTTTAACATCGTTAAAATTCTGAAGGCAGCAAGGACGAAATACTGGGGGTGACAGATTACGCACAACTTACAGAGAAATCAGACAGTAATTATAAGATCATATGAATGTGTGGTGTTTGTTCTTTCGGACATGCATCCCAATGCAGCTGACAGCAGTGATCCCCTTCCTTTCCTTTCCTTTCCTTTTTTCCCCTCTCCACCTTCAATTTGCATTTAAAGTAATTGTAAGAATCAAACGAAGTGAAAGGGAAGCAGTAGTTGAGGGAAGCTGATCCTGCCTTGCAGTCTGTCCCCACTGTCACTCGCTCTTTATATTGAGCAGGCAAGAAAGGAAAATAAGGAGAAATTTGGAAGATAAATTAAAGTATAAGAAGAAGAAATAAAACTTGGAAGTTTGCCGATGACATTATAAGTTTGTGAGAGACTGCTTAGGAGTTGAACAATCAGATGAAAGGAATGGATAGTGCAATGGGGTCATGTGAAGAACACCAACAAAAGTAAAACAAGATAATGGATTTCAGTCGAATTAAATCAGTCAGTGTTGAGGGAACTGGACTTGGCAATAAGGCGATGCAGAAAGGAAGTGAAAAGCAGAGTAACAACAGCAAGAAAACAAATCTAGAAAAATTAACATCGAATAAAAATCGATGTGTGAGGAGTTTTCTGAAATTACTGGAGTGGAGTCGTGTGCCGAGGTGAAACATGGACGATAAACAGTTTAGACGATAGTAAACAGGTTTTAGAAGCTGATGCTACAGAAAATAGCTGGATAAACTGGTTAATTAATCAGAAGATATTAATCGAACTGGGAAGGGTAAGAATTTGTGGTACAGTCTCAATGAAGATCGGGATTAGTCAATAGGACTCATCCTGGGGTATTAATGGTTCAAATGACTCTGAGCACTATGGGACTTAACTTCTAAGGTCATCAGTCCCCCAGAACTTAGAACTACTTAAACCTAACTAGCCTAAGGACATCACACACATCCATGCCCGAGGCAGGATTCGAACCTGCGACCGTAGCAGTCGCGCGGTTCCAGACTGTAGGGTATTAATGAGTTGCCAGTTTAGTAAATGAGGGGGAGGGGTCTTCTCTGAAGTATAAAAGTTGGAACAGGTGTACGTTGGCAATAGTTATACACAGATGGAAAAGTTTGGACTGGATAGACTACCTATGGAGAGCTGCATAATAAAAAATCTTGTTTTGTGCTACCTACGCCTTATTTTTCCACCCAGTCCAGTGGCCGCACTGCAAGAAATTCCACTTTCCCACGGCCAAACCGTCAGTCGAGCGAGGATGCGACACAGCATCTATCCGTTGCCGGCTCGTCGTGTCTGCTGGAGCCCACACGCACGCAACTGCCGCCCTCCAAACACCCCTCCAAGTTTCCCCGCTCGCAGCTCGGGGATTATTTTCTGTGCGAATAAACTTGGCAAAGACTTTGCCGTCGCTCGCGTAATGTCGCCAAGTTCACGGAGCCGGGGCGGTAACAGTTGGCGCTACGTCATCTGCGGCCGGCGGCGACGGCAGTGCGCCCCGCGGCCATGAGGGGAACCGGCGGCACCGCGACGCCGTGCGGAGCGAGGTACACTCGCCGCCGCCACCAAAAGGGACGCAAACAACACAATAGCTGACCCTGTTCTGTTCGTCGCTAATAAGTGACTCTGTCTTCCGGAAAGGTATCCAATTCATTTGTGCCTCCAGTATGGTTCATAATTATAACTAAAGCCAATGTCACAAGTACACTACTGGCCATTAAAATTGCCACACCAAGAAGAAATGCAGATGATAAACGGGTATTCATTGGACAAATATATTATACTTGGACTGCCATGTGATTACATTTTCACGCAATTTGGGTGCATAGATCCTGAGAAGTCAGTACCCAGAACAACCACCTCTGGCCGTAATAACGCCCATGATACGCCTGGGCATTGAGTCAGAGTTTGGATGGCGTGTACAGGTACAGCTGCCCATGCAGCTTCAACACGATACCACAGTTCATCAAGAGTAGTGACTGGCGTATTGTGACGAGCCAGTTGCTCGGTCACCATTGACCAGACGTTTTCAGTTTGTGAGAGATCTGGAGAATGTGCTCGCCAGGGTAGCAGTCGAACATTTTATGTTTCCAGAAAGGCCCGTACAGGACCTGCAACATGCGGTCGTGCATTATCCTGCTGAAATGTAGGGTTTCGCAGAGATCGAATGAAGGGTAGAGCCCTGGGTTGTAAAAAATCTGAAACGAAACGTCCACTGTTCAAAGTGCCGTCAGTGCGAACAAGAGGTGACCGAGACGTGTAAACAATGGCACCCCATACCATCACACCGGGGGATACGCCAGTATGGTGATGACGAATACACGCTTCCAATGTGCGTTCATCGCGATGTCGCCAAACACGGATGCGACCATCATGATGAAGTAAACAGAACCTGGATTTTCCCAAAAAAATGATGTTTTGCCATTCGTGTACCCAGGTTTGTCGTTGAGTACACCATCGCAGGCGCTCCTGTCTGTGATGCAGCGTCAAAGGAAATCGCAGCCATGGTCTACGAGCTGATAGTCCCTGCTGCTGCAAACGTCGTCGAACTGTTCGTGCAGATGGTTGTTGTCTTGCAAACGTCCCCATCTGTTAATTTAGGGATCGAGACGTAGCTGCAAGATACGTTACAGCCATGCGGATAAGATGCCTGTCAACTCGACTGCTAGTGATAGGAGGCCGTTGGGATCCAGCACGGCGTTCCGTATTACCCTCCTGAACCCACCGATTCCATAATCTGCTAACAGTCATTGGATCTCGACCAACGCGAGCAGCAATGTCGCGATACGATAAACTGCAATCGGGATAGGCTACAATCCGACCTCTATCAAAGTCGGAAACGTGATGGTACGCATTCCTCCTCCTTACACGAGGCATCACATCAACGTTTCACCAGGCAACGCCGGTCAACTGCTGTTTGTGTATGAGAAATCGGTTGGAAACTTTTCTCAAGTCAGCACGTTGTAGGTGTCGCCACCGGCACCAACCTTGTGTGAATGCTCTGAAAAGCTAATCATTTACATATCACAGCATCTTCTTTCTGTCTGCTAAATTTCGCGTCTGTAGCACGTCATCTTCTTGGTGTAGCAATTTTAATGGCCAGTAGTGTATAAACTTGTGACTCCAGTGGCTGAAGAGCTGTTCGTGAGCACGTTGCTCGGAAGTGTGTAAGTGCATCTACGTTGACATCCACGTCATTACTCTGCTATTCACAATAAAGTGCCTGCAGAGGATTCAATGAACCACTTTCACGCTGTCTCTCTACCATGCCTCTCTCGAACGGCGCACGGGAGGAACGAGCACTTCAATGTTTCTGTGCGAGCTCTGATTTCATTTTATCGTGATAATCATTTCTCCCTATGTAGTTGAGTGCCAACAGAATGCTTCCGCAATCGGAGGAGAGAACTGGTGATTGAAATTTCATGAGAAAATACCGTTGGAACCAAAAACGCCTTTGTTGTAATGATTGCCACTCCAATTCACGTATCATGTCTGTGGCACTATCTCCCCTATTTCGCGACAATACAAAACGAGCTGCCCTTCTTTGAACTTTTTCGATGTCATCCGTCAGTCTCACCTGATGCGGATCCCACACCGCACAGCAATACTCCAGAATAGGGCGGAGAAGCTTGGTGTAAGCAGTCTCTTTAGTAGACCTGTTGCACCTTCTAAGTGCTCTGTCCACAATATTTGTATGATATCGTTCCAGTTTGGGTTATGTGTAATTATGATCCCTAAGTATTTAGTAGAAAATAGAGCCTTCAGATTTGTGTGACTTACAGCCTAATCGAAATTTAGCAAATTTCTTTTAGTAGTCATGTGAGTAACTTCACACTTTTCTTTATTCAGGGTCAATTGCCACTTTTCGCACCATGCAGCTATCTTATCTAAACCATATTGCAAGTCGTTTCGATCATCTAATGACTTTACAAGACGGTAAATGACAGCATCATCTGCAAACAATCTAAGACGCCTACTCAGATTGTCTCCTATGTCTTAATATAAATCAGGAACAATATGGGGCCCATAACACTTCCTTGGGGAACGCCGGATATTACTATTGTTTTACTCGATGACTTTCCGTCTGTTACTACGTACTGTGACCGTTCTGACAGGAAATTACGAATCCAGTCGCACAACTGAGGCGATGTACCACGGGCACGCAGTTTCGTTAGAAGACGCTTCTGACGAACGGTGTCGAAAGCATTCTGGAAAGCAGCTCGCTAGCAGGTCGTGAGTTACTCGATGTGAGTCACCTGCTGTCGATGTATCCATCTAACGAGGGGCCTGCTGGCATATTGCTCGAAAGTGTATATGCATTCTAAACCTTGTTTACACCGGAGTGAATACAAGAGAAGATAAACGAACGAATATTCACCGACAATTCACCAGTGTTCATTACTATTTCCTTGTACTGTGACCAAGCGTGTATACCACAGGGAACGAAAGACAACACAAATAACGAGCATAACCTATAAACGCTCCATTATTGTTTTCCAGCGCTATTATTCGGCGCAAAGCATACAGAAGTATATATTTACAGCAAATACACAGAATTTTCATATTCAGAGGATTATTTTTCCTGATGAGAGCCCTATTTCTGATGAAATAAACAAAATGGCGTAGGATTAGTAGAACTGAGGCGTCTGAATTTATACTCAAGCCTGATATGCGTGGAAGTTGTGTCCATAATAATGAATTGCAGCTCTCTACCCTTTTTTTTTTTTTTTTTTTTTTTGAGTCATCAGTTTTCTGATGGTTTGACCAGGCATGCCACGAATTCCTCTCTTGTGCCAACATTTTCATCTCAGAATTGCAAACTATGTCCTCAAGTATTTGCTGAATGTATCCCATTCTCTGTCTTCGTCTACAGTTTTTACCTTCTACAGCCCCCTCTAGCACATCGGGAGTTATTCCCTGAAGCCTTCGCAGGTGTCCTGTCATCCTGGCCCTTATTCTAGCCAGTGTTTCCCATATATTCCTATCCTCGCCGTTTCTCCGGAGAATCTCCAATCTTTACCTTATTAGTTCACCTAATGTTCTACATTCGCCTGTAGTACCACGCCTCAAATGCTTCGATTATCTTTTGTTCCGGTTATCCCACAATCCATGTCCTACGACCGAAGGGTGCTGTGCTCCAAATGGACATTCACAGAAATTTCGCTCTCCAATTAAGGCCTGTGTTTGATACTAACAGACTTCTCTTGGCCAAGAACGCTATTTTTGCCAGAGTTAGACTGCTTTTTATGTTCTTGCTGGGTCCATCATGGGTTCTGTTGCTGCCTAGCTACAAGAATTCCTCAACTACTTCTACTTGGTGATCCCCAATTCTGATGATAAGTTTCTCACTGTTCTTATTTTTATTCATTTACACGTCAAGTTCCGTTGAACCAAATTGAGGAGCAAATCTCCAAGGTCATGGAACATGCCAATACATGAAGTTACAACATAAAAGTAATAACAGATAAAAATAAAATGTTTGTCAACCTGAAAAAGTCATTCCATAAGTATCAGTAAACGCAATCAACAATACAGCAAGAATGTGCTTAATTTTTCAAGGAACTTCTCGACAGAATAGAAGGAGTGACCCATGAGGAAACTCTTCAGTTTCGATTTGAAAGCGCGTGGATTACTGCTAAATTTTTTGAATTCGAGCGGTACGTTATTGAAAATGGATACGGCGCCTTTCTGCACTTAGAGTTAAGGAAGTCCGATCCAAATACAGGTTTGATTTCTGCCGAATATTAACTGAGTGAAAACTGCTTATTCTTGGGAATAAGCTAATAAATTACAGTAAGGAATATATATATTGGAAATGGAAATGTCGTGTGGCTAGGGCCTCCCGTCGGGTAGACCGTTCGCCTGGTGGAGGTCTTTCGATTTGACGCCACTTCGGCGACCTGCGCGTCGATGGGGATGAAATGATGATGATTAGGACAACACAACACCCAGTCACTGAGCGGAGAAAATTTCCGACCCAGTCGGGAATCGAACCCGGGCCCTTAGGATTAACAGTCTGTCACGCTGACCACTCAGCTACCGGGGCGGACAATATATATATTGAGTGACCAGTGTCAAAATATCCAGACTCGTGAACAGGGGTCGACAAGAGGTTCGCGAACTTACACCTCTTATTACCCGAACCGCCCGTTTCTGAGCCAAAAATATCCTTATAGAATGGGAAGAGTTATCCCAAAATACAGTACCTACGACATAAGCTAATGAAAATAAGTAAAGTAGACTAATTAGTATGTCGAATGATCACTCACCTCACATACAGTTCGAATAGTAAAAATGACAGCATTAAGTCTTTGAACACGATCCTGAACGTGGGATTTCCACGACAGCTTACTATCTATCTGACACCTAGAAATTTGAACTGTTCAGTTTCACTAATCATATGCCCATTCTGTGAAACTAAAACGTTGGGTTTTGTTGAATTGTGTGTTAGAAACTGTAAAAACTGTGTCTTACTATGATTTAGCGTTAGTTTATTTTCTACAAGCCACGAACTTAGGTCATGAACTGCACTATTTGAACTGGGCAAATGTTGCACACAACATCCTTTACTACCAAGTTAGTGTCGTCAGCAAAAAGAAATATTTTAGAGATACCTGTAATATTAGAGGGCATATCATTTATATAAATAAGGAACAGGAGTAACCCCAACATTAATCCCTGGGGCACCCCCCACTTGACTGTACCCCACTCAGACCCCACATCACAGCCATTCTCAACATTGTGAATATTGACCTTTTGCTGTCTGTTGTTAAAGTAAGAGATGAACCAGTTGCAAGCTACTCCTTGTATTCTGCAATGGTCCAAATTGTAGAGCAATATTTTGTGATCAACACAATTAAACGCTTTAGTTAAATCAAAAAATATGTCTAGCGTTGAAACTTTTTGCTTAACCCATCCAGCACCTCACAGAGAAAAGGGAATATAGCATTTTCAGTTGTTAAACGACTTCTAAAGTCGAACTGTACATTTGATAGCAAATAATATGATAAAAATTAACAATCATCCTTACATACACAGCCTTTTCAATAACTTTATCAAACACTGATGGTACACAAATAAGTCTAAAATTGACTACATTATCTATTTCTCCCTTTTTATAAAGCGTCTTTACTACTGTGTTCTTTAATCGTTCATGGCACTGACCATTCCTAAAGGAAGAATTACAAATATGACTAAATACAGGGCTAACATGCGCAGGATAGTACTTTTACATTCTACTAGGCACTCCATCATATCCATGAGAATCCTTACTCTTCAGTGATTTAATTATTGACTCAGTCTCCCCCTTGTCTATATCACAGAGGAGTATTTCAGACATAAATCTCAGAAAAGCATTTGCCATGAAAGTTATATGATTCCCTGTAGAAACCAAATTTTTGTTTAATTCACCAGCAATGCTCACAAAATGATTGTTAAATACTGTACATATATCTGATTTATCAGTAACCGAAATATTTTTACTACGAACTACCTTTATATCGTCGACCTTGTGTTGCTGACCAGACACTTCCTTCACAACTCACCATATGGTTTTAATTTTATCCTGTGAATTAGCTATTCTATTTCCATACCACAAACTCTTTGCCTTCCTAATAACATTTTAAGCACCTTGCAACTGTTTTACGTGATATCCTTATCTCAGTAGTCAGCCACCCTGGCTGCCTATTGCTGCTAGTACTCCGTTTAGAATGTTCTAACGGAAAGCAACTCTCAAAGAGCGTGAGAAATGTGTTAAGGGAAGCATTATACTTATCATCTATGTTATCGCCACTATAAACATCCTGCCACTCTTGTTCCTTGACAAGGTGTAAAAACTCTCTAATGCTGTTGGATTAACTTTCCCACTTAGTTTGTAATTATATGTGACATTTATTTGCGTACAACAGTCTTTTAATGTCTAAATTTGTGCATCATGGTCTGAAAGACCATTCACCCTTTTCCCAGGCCCATCTAGTAATGAAGAATGAATAAAAATATTGTCTATGGCTGTGCTACTGTTCCCCTGCACCCTAGTTGGAAGAAACACAGTCTGCACCAGATCATATGAACTTGGAGATCTACCAACATGGGTTTTCTTGCGTCATCATACGCAACATTTATATTGAAGTCACCACATAACAAATTTCTGGCACTTCCTACAAAGTGAATCAAGAACCCTCTCTAGCTTGAGCAGAAATGCTCTGAAGTCAGAGTCAGGGGACCTATAAACAACAACAATTAGTTTAGTTTCAATAAATTCAACCACCCCTGCACAACATTCAAATATCTGTACAGTGCAATGCCATGATACGTCTAGGGACTCGAAAGGAATACTGGTTTTTAGGTACATAGCCACTCACTCACCCTGCAAGGAACTCCTTGAGAAACAGCCACCTAATCTGTATCCTGGTAAAGGAAGCCTCTGAATTGTCAAATTATTTAAGTGGTTCTCTGATATACCAATAATTTCAGAGTCAACATATATAAGCAGTTCACTAACTTTAATACCTCTTACATTTTGACGAAATATGCTAATTCCTTCTCTGCTTGGAAACATGACGTCTTCTGAAGGTGAACCCTTAGTTAAACGGACTTCCTTTAAGCAGGTATCAGCTGACTTCCATCTAAAACAGGTGCAGCTCTAACACCAACTACTACAGGAATTTTTCCATGAGTGATCCCACCACCACCTACTACACTGTCAACTATAAGCTTTGCCAGCCGCCCCTTCCCACACCTATTGAGGTGCAGGCCATACTCAGTGAAACCCGATCTATTGATGAACCCAAGAGGCACCACTGACTCATGCCCTTTGCCATCAGCGCCCTCTCGACCCCCATGTTAACGCTCCTAACATCAGTTTTAAGATGAGGACGATCATGTTGCTGAAACAGTTGCACGAAATGCACGTTAGTGTCACCAGTTTGAATTGATATCCTTACCAGGTCACCAGCCACATCATATTCCCCGTCCCTATCAAGACTACTCCCTGCTCCACCCACTATCACTACCGGATCCTACTTCTTAACATTCCTACATACCTCCCCTATCCTGTCAGTCAGCTAAGCCAACCATGCACTAGGCTTCACAATGCTGGTGATCTGGTACTCACTCCCCAACACTTCCTGCAACTGCTGGCCCACACCTCTACTGTGCGAACTACCTAGCAGCAGAATCTTCTTCTTTCTGCTACACTTTACAACTGACCGAGGCTTCCTAACTCCTGAGGACTGCTGCATGTTCCCTACATCTACAGCTACAAGAGGCTCCTCTCCACTCAACTCTGACAGTTGCTCAAATCTATTGGATACACGCAAAGTATAGCTGTCGGAATACCCTCTCCTCCTAGCTAACTTCTTGCCAACTGCCAGTTCCCATTCCCCACCACCCTTCACCCCACTCAACCCATCTAGTTCCTCCTTTGCGCGTTGTAACTGCACCTGAAGGGCACAGATCTTACGCTCCTGGCCCTCTATCAATTTATTTCTACTACAGATTCTGCATTCCCAGGAGAGGATCTCGCTAGAATGCCCACTGGCTTCCCCACTGCATTCCCCCCAATGAAAATACTTTGAACAAATCCCACACCATAACCCGCTACTCACAAACCTACGACAGAGCCCACACTTCTCACTCATTGTAAAATTTTACAGTTACTGAAAAAAACTACGTCTTCGTTACCTAATTTCAGTTACACCAGTAGAACTATTTAAGGAACTAACAAAAGCAGTCTCGAAACTCTCTGTCTGCTAAGAAATCAACTACTTGTATTAACACTACTACACCAAAGCTAGTACCAATACCAACAAAGCTTCACAAATTTACTAGCTAAAACTAAAAATTCAAGCGGCCACTGGAACACGCAACGAAGTTAAAACACTGAACGAAAATTTTATTGAAATATTTCACTAGAAACAATAAGAAACGTCATCTAAAAACTGTTACGTCTCAATATATTCGTCTTTCTTCAATTTTCTCTCACTTTATATTCCTTGCTCATTATAATATTCATTGGGCTTAGGTCGTCCATTCGCAGTACACATATATCTGAAGGGTTGCATACCTTCCGTATTCAGCCACAAAAAGTAACCTGAACAAACCGACACATTCGTTCGGTCTCAGACTTGGATGTTCTCCAGCGCCCAAGCCGTGCGTTTATATACACGGTTTCCTTCTTGAAATCCGACCTGTTTGCCTTGTCGATAGGAAAAAACAATGCCCACAAGGACAGCTATTTTGTAACGCTGTTATAATGTAAAATTATGTACTTCCTCTGTATGTCGTATGCGTCAGCATCAGAGAAAACTTCACTGAAAGATTAAATTCCTTACCTATAACGAAATATAAAAGTAAGTTTATCCTACATTTTTCACTGAAGCTCTGACCTCACAGTGTCGTTGAAGAGCCTTAGGACTACGACCTGAGGGATCACCGACAGATGAGTACTAAGAGTTGACTTCGAGTCATTCTCGGACGAAATAAATGGCACAACCGTTGCACTCATTCATTCCAGACTCGCGCACGTTAGGTGTTTCATTTTTTTCTTGTAGTGCTTTTGGGGCCAAGCTGAACTTCCTAATCAACATGCGCACACACACACGCACATGCACGCACACGCACGCACGCGCACGCATACACCTATTGACTTAAGGTGAAGAACTGATAGCCCTGGTCTGGCAGATATTCTATTTCGTTTCTTTCTAGTTGAGCTTTTGTACTCACTACGCGCTCTAAATTCCGACCACCTCCGCTGCACACACACACACACACACACACACACACACACACACACACACACACACACCACACATGCTCGCACGTTCACACACACTTATCTTTGGTATAACAGCAGGTTACACACTTTACGCCGAACACTGCAGAGTTAACACGTTCACGGCGCTGTTATGGGCTCGTAACGGCTTCGTGAACTCCAGTGCTGTTTGTAAACAACAAAACGGATGTGAATCGGTAGCTGCAAGGCAATGTTTGTGGTTTCCAGACATCAGCTATACTGGTAAGTTAACCTGGAAGGAGGAATCAAGGCGGAGGGTACAAATCACCCAAGTGACTAAACGTCAGTACGTCTATATAGATGTATCCATATATCAATCAAAAAAGTTAAGAGGCCAGCAATTTTTATTGTGCTACGGGGTCCACAAAGAGCGGAATCAGCCGGTGTTAGGCTGGTAATGGCCGCCCAAGAATGGACTGGCGAGTGTGGAGTAAGACAAGATGTGTTAAGCCAACAGCGAGTACACTGTATGAAGGAAGAGGCTGCGAGGTCTACCTGGAGTGACAGAAAGCGGAGAAACACTATCTGTGAAACTGAAGATAGAGTGCTGAAGAGAACACTGTAGTTAGTTTAAGACAAGGGAAGAATTAACATTGTTCGGTAAAGTTCTAGAGGTTCAGTAGTTCTCTGTTAATGTGATTAGTTTACAGGAGAACCTATTAGCTACAAAATATCCTACTGAGTCTTAACAACGTTTTATCAACTACTTGAGTTAAGATACGAAGCCAATAATTCCCAGTACTTCCTGGGTATTAATTCAAATTTAATAAATGGACTTCATTCTTCGTTTGTTATGACGTGTAGTTTTTTTCGCCTGTTCTTTCTTTAAGGTGTTTTGTGTTCTCGTTACATTCCAGTGTGTTCTGTAATATTTGTCTATGGCATCGAATGAATCGAAGAGTTGTTCATTTAATTCCATTTATTGCTTTTCGGCTTTGAAATCCCTATAGTTCGTCGATCCTTCGAACGGATGCTTGATCTTCGGGAAATGAGCAGTTAGAAGGACCTGATAATTCACAGTCATCGAATTAGCCTTGTCTCACGGTGTCAGAATTTTATAGTGAGACTGTAGACGCAATTACTTATAGTTCTCGTTGCTGGGAAGGGTATTATTAAACGCAGCCGATAGTGGCACCAACTGTCAGGCATCACTATAGTCCGTCTCATCTATAGTCAGTCGATATCGATTTAGGCATCCAAAAGTTTTCGTGGGCTTTCCTGCCTGAACAATGTCTTGTCAGCAATCGGAATGAATGGCCCATATGATTGTCAACGTATCCTAACCTCGCCATCGGCCCGTTCCAATGTGTACAGTGATTCACCGGTCTTGGCTACCTTTTTCCATATTTCGAGCAGGCAATGGTAATATTCCTTTGGTAATGATAATATCCTTTTCCTGTCGCATGCAGTAAGCACGGGTGTTCGTGTAGGGCGGTGGCTTCGCCATCCCACAGCGAGGTGTAGTTTTCCGAATGGTGCGGATGTTCACCAGTTGTTGTCTAGAAATGAATTAGTTAGTGATGCACTGTTTCCTGCCTAACTTGTGTAAAATTCTGCCGTACTCGGCGGTGATCCCCTTCAATAACATGTTGCTGCTGCAGTACTTGACCCTGGCTGTGGAAGGTTTTCCTCTGAATCATGTTTTCACTATGCAGTCTTCAAATGGTGGCCAGTGAGAAACGCAGTACGTGCACGACCTCTTAAATTAATGTCTCGTGCATCGGACATCACAACCAATTTTTCTTTTGATTCTGTAAACCATATACTCATATAAAAACTGAAATATTATGGAATAGGAGGAAATATACACACATAAAAAATGGTTTTGCATCACCCCGGTTCCTCAAGATAGACGTTGACTGTGGATATTTTAACACACAGTCCCTTTGACTGTTCAGCGATGTCACTAAACCCGCCCAAAGATGTAAACAACCCTGCATGAGCAGCGCCTATTAGACGGAGGGGTCCGACAGCCGATCAGTTCCATTCATTCCACCAGGAAGGAGGTACACGGCTCGTGTTGTCTGTAGTTCCACCATGCCTAGACGGTCAATACTACGGTTCGATAGCGTCCGCACTGTTACTTTGTACCAGGAAGGGCTCTCAACAAGGGAAGTGTCCAGGCGTCTCGGATTGGAACAAAGCGATGTTGTTCGGACATGGAGGAGATACAGAGAGAAAGGAACTGTAGATGACATGCCTCTCCCAGGCCGCCCAAGGGCCACTACTGCAGTGGATGACCGCTACCTACGGATTATGGCTCGGAGGAACCCTGACAGCAACGCCACCATGATGAATAATGTTCTTCGTGCAGCCTCAGGACGTCGTGTTAACACTCAAACTGTGCGCAATAGGCTGCAAGATGCGCAACTTCACTCCCGACGTCCACCGTGAGGTCCATCTTTGTAACCACGCCACCGTGCAACGCGGTACAGATGGGCCCAATAAGTTGCCGAATGGACCGCTCAGTATTGCCATCACGTTTTCTTCACCGATGAATGTCCCATATGCCTTCAACCAGACAATCATCGGAGACGTGTTTGGAGGCAACCCGGTCAGGCTGAATGCTTTAGACACACTGTCCAGTTAATGCAGCAAAGTGGAGGTTCCCTGATGTTTTGGGGTGGCATTATGTGGGGCCGACGTTTGCCGCTGGTGGTCATGGAAAGCGCCGTAACGGCTCTACGATACGTGAATGCCATCCTACAACCGATAGTGCAACCATATCGGCAGCGTATTGGCGAGGCATTCTTCTTCATGGACGACAATTCGCACCCCCATCGTGCACATCTTAAGAATGGCTTCCTTCAGGATAACGACATCGCTCGACAAGAGCGGGCAGCATGCTCTTCACACATCAACCCTATCGACCAAACCCGGGATAGATTGAATAGGACTGTTTATGGACGATGTGATCCACTATCCACTCTGAGGGATTTACGCCGAATCGCCGTTGAGGAGTGGGACAATCTGGACCAACAGTGCCTTGATGAACTTATGGATAGTATGCCATGACGAATACAGGCATGCATCAATGCAAGAGGACGTGCTACTGGGTATTAGAGGTACCGGTATGTACAGCAGTCTGGACCACCACCTCGAAGGTCTCGCGCTATGTTGGTAGAACATGCAATGTGTGTGTTTCATGCGCAATAAAAAGGGCGGAAATGATGTTTGATCTCTATTCCAATTTTCTGTACAGGTCCGGAAGTCTCGCAACCGAGGTGATCCAAAACTTTTCTTGATGTGTGTAAATTCAGGGTGCTTATCTTATCTGAATGAAAGGAAGGAAAGTATATCAGGTTTTGGAGTCTTCCATTAATTTTGCGATTTATTAAAGTCATATAATTGAATTTTGTCAACAGACATTTAGTGACCTGCATTCTTGTGCGCTACATACGACAAACTGCAAAGCAGAGACAAATTATTGTAAAGTTGCTAACAGAATACTAAATGAATAGCATTACTTAGCTCTTTTCTCTGTGTAGTGGTCTGTTTCTTTCATTTGGCTTCTCTTGTTCCATTTGGGTAAGTTCCTACCTTACAAGGAGGGATCCACGCTTTTTCCAATATATGCATTAATTTTCACAACAAATAGACGATTTCACCACATCACACTCAAACATACAGTATAGAACTGATAGTGTAGAACATCGACAGAACAAAACACCATTAACTTGTGCCAAAAGTTAGACAAAGACAACCAGGGATGTGAAACTCACAGCACAGAGATATTACGAGATACCGATTTAAACATTAAGAGAAACTCATACTTGAATCTTTCGTGGGATGAAAACTGTGTGCCCCACCACGAATCGAACCTGGAACCTTTGCCTTCCGCCAGCCGCGGTGGCCGTGCGGTTCTAGGCGCTCAGTCCGGAACCGCGTCACTGCTACGGTCGCAGGTTCGAATCCTGCCTCGGGCATGGATGTGTGTGATGTCCTTAGGTTAGTTAGGTTTAAGTAGTTCTAAGTTCTAGGGGACTGATGACCACAGATGTTCAGTCCCATAACCATTTTTTGAACCTTTGCCTTCCACGGGCATGTGCTCACCAACTCAGCTACCCAAGCGTGACTCATCACCCCTTCTCAAAGCTTCGCTTTTACCAGCACCTCGCCTCCTGCCTTCCATAATTGATTGTAGTCCGGCACACAGTTTTAATTTACCAGTCAGTTTCGTATCAGCCCACACTCTGTGACAGAGTGTAAATTCATTCTGGAACTCATACGCAATTAATAATTTACTTTACAAATTTTTCAACTTAGTATCCAAAAGATCAGAGAAATAACAACAATTTTTGTAAATGTGTAAATCTATGTTTATCACAACTTTTCAGCATTTTCTTTTTCCGTTTGAAATGTTTCCTCATTGCGTGTTTCTATAATTGAATATAAATAAAACAATATTTCACTGTTTGTTTACTCATAAACAAAAGGCCATATCTTTAAAGTCTGTAAGGATTGTCAGTAGATCGGGTAATATATTTACATGAATATGTCGGGAAGTACAATACATAGCGGTATTGAGCCATTCATCAGTTTCAATAAAAATTTCATGTCAATCACATAATAACAGGCCTTCAGAATTTGATGCAGTTCAGCATGATATACCTCAAGATTCTTTTTTATCCTTTTTTTGTTTTAGTTCATACATAAACAATCTTCGACCTGCAGTTTCTTAAGAAGCAACTTTTGCCGATTTTGCAGGTGATACAAATATAGGGATAAAATGTAGTACCATTTCCCTTACTGAAAAGGCATCTAACGAAATACTCGAAAACATCAACAACTACTTCAAGGCAAATGGATTAACACTTAGTTTTGACGAAACTCAGTACACGGAGTTAGTACCTTTCAGCATTACAGAAGCTAAAGAACGGGTTTCACAAAGCCGTGAAATGCAACGTGAAGAACGTGTTAATTTTCTGGAACTACAGATAGGTACAACATTAACTGGAAAAACAACTGCCAAAGATTAATGAAGAGCCTTAGTTCATCTACGTCTTTGGTACGCTTGATTACTGATCTTCCTACGCTACTGGGGGCTTGGTAACATCAAATGATGAGAAATTAATCGCCAGTTGGGACCAATTTCCTGCTACTAACCACCAGAGGGCAAGTAGACAACTTTAAATGTGTACGTGGCTCCTGTGTATAATAGGAATAGAACCACGCAGTGTTGCTTTATGCCGTTATAGAATCGTCAATATATCATAAGGCACATTAATTTAGGGAAGACAATTCAGGAAAGATTTTTTTAACAATACAAGTAATTGAATTGATGAATAGAATAAAAGAGATATTAAAGGTGTGGTCTCTTAAGAAACTGTGTTAAAAAGAGCTCAGGTGAATTTTTTCCGCTTTTTTAAATAGAAATATTCTGCGTTTATTTTTGGTGGATTTGGATGGTACGGTAATCAGTCTTGCTACAGTGACCTTGTAGTCGCCATTCCATGTATCTGACATGATGCTTCCTGTTTCCTCAATTTTATTTGTTGCTAAGCGCTGAAGTATGTTTTGGCAACCGTCTACACTTCGACTGGGGTCCTTAACTAACTTCTCTAAACAATTTTCGGAGAAAGCGTTTGGCACAATTTCTGACAGTTATTTATGCCTATCATCGTCTTTAAACGTATATTTTCGCAAAAATATCGAGAGAAGGTTAAAGTCACCATCAGCTATAATTGTGTGAGTAGCATATTATTTGAAATGAAACTAATTTTTTTTAATTTTTTCAACAACTGCATCATCTGAGCTAGTGAGTTGGTAAAATAAAGTAATTGTTAAATTATTCTGGCTGTCAAGTGCAGCCTCTTCCCATGTTAACTCACAAGAGCTATGTACTTCAGTTTCAGCGCAAGGTAAACTCACTTCTAACAACAACAAACACTCCGCCATCAATTGTATTCAATCTGTTGATCAGATTGTCAGCGACAGAGTGCCGCGAGTTCCTGCTGGTAATAAGGCGAGTACTCCTTTTGCTTATTACATATTTTTACAAGCTTCAAACAGGAGCGACTTCTTTTCAGTTACCTTTGTAGTTACTAGTATATTTTTGTAATTTCTTGCGTGTCTGAGTGCTTACTAGGAACAACCATTCATTTCATTTTAAAAAGAGTGTAGCGTGCAGTACCGCCGTTGCTATCGACCGTTGTATCGACCCTCTTATCGTACAGGCTTTCGTTTGTTTTGCTTAGAATATCTCAGTGTCAGTTAGACCGTCTGTGAGAGAGCACTGCGAGTTCCTGTGCTAATAAGGCGAGTACACCATTTGTTTATTACACATCTTCAAATAGGAGCGAGTTCAGAAATGGATAGGCACTGTGATTGCTGTATACAGATGCTAGATGAGTTGGTGATCCTTCGTTCACTGCTCCAGGCAGTGTTGGCTTCTGTCACACAGCTTGAGGCTGCTGCCAAGGGGCGTCACTGTGGGGGGGGGGGGTCGAATGTGGGGATGGAGGGACGTCGAACAAGACCCACGTGTCCCCCAATGTTGTGGCTGCCCTGGGTACTGCCTGCACTGAGGTTGACCCCTCACCCATGGTCGAATGGGAGATCATTCCAATGTCTGGCAAGTAGCGAAAGACTTTCCATGGGGCCAATCATAGGATATCCCCGGTTCGTTCGACGAACAGGTTTCGAGCGTTATCTGTGGCTGACGAAGTCTCTGAGACGGATGCAGTCGTCCACCCTGTTCCAGAAGAAGCTTCTCGGCCTGTAAGGTCTGGGCATTCACAGAGGATAGGTTTGCTGGTAGTTGGGAGCTCCAACGTTGGGTGCATAATGGGGCCTCTTAGGAACATGACTGCCAAGGTGGGGAAGGAAGCCAGTGTGCACTCCATGTGCATACCGGGGGCAGTCATTCCGGATGTGGAAAGGGTACTTCCGGATGCCATGAAGAGTGCAGGGTTTCGGGTGGCTACTGGAAATGGTAAAAACTGCCAGTCTTGCATCCGAGATTAAGGCGGACCTCACCATCTGCAGCAGCATCGACACAACCGGCTGTGGTCCTTTGGTGCAGAGCCGACTGAAGGGTCTGAATCAGAGGTCCAGGCGGTTCTGTGATCGTGTAGGCTGCAGATTCCTTGATTTGCGCCCTCGTGTGGTGGGTTTCTGGGTTCTGCTTAACATGTCAGGAGTCCACTAAACAAAGGAAGCGGGTACACGGGTAGCGGGGGCTGTGTGATAGGGACTGGGCGGTTTTTTAGGTTAGATTGTCTCAGGAAACCACAGAAAAGGTGGCCGTCTAAATGGGGGCAGGTAAAACACAGTAAGGTAGTTGTAGAAACGGTCGGTATTGTAGTTGTAAATTGTCGTAGCTGTGTTTGGAAAGAACCAGAGCTCCAAGCCCTAATAGAAAGCACTGAAGCTCAAATAATTATAGGTACAGAAAGCTGGCTAAAGCCGGAAATAAATTCAGCCGAAATTTTTTCAAACGATCTAACAGTGTTCAGAAAGGATAGATTAAATACAGTTGGAGGTGGAGTATTTATTGCCTTGTGGTGAAATTGAAGTAGATAGTGCCTGCGTAATACTTCGGGTAGAGGTTATACTTGACAATCGGACTAAACTATTAATTGGATCGTTTTACCGAGGCCCCGACTCAGAAGATATAGTTGCTGAACAGTTCAAAGAAAACTTGAGTCTCATTTCGAATAAGTACCCCACTCATACAATTATAGTCGTTGGCGACTTCAATCTACCCTCGATGTGCTGGAAAAATACGTCTAAAGCCGGCGGCAGGCCTAAAACGTCATTGTTCTGAATGCTTCCTCAGAAAATTATTTTGAACGATTAGTTCATGAGCCTACTCGAAACGTAAATGGTTGCGAAAGCATACTTGACCTCCTAGCAACAAATAATCCTGGACAAATAGGGAGTATCATGACGAATACAGGGATTAGCGACCACAAGGCAGTTGCTGCTAGGCTAAACACCGTAACACCCACAACCATCAATTAGAAACGAAACGTACATCTATTTTAAAAAGCTGCTAAAATTCTCTTAACGCCTTTTTTAAAGACAGTCTCCACTCCTTCCGATCTGATCACGTAAGCGTAGAAAAGATGTGGAATGATTTCAGAGAGATAGTAACGACGGCAATCGAGAAATATACGCCATATAAATCAATAAGTGATAGTACTGATCCCCCATGGCACACAAAACGGGTCAGAATGCTGTTGCAGAAGCAACGAAATACTCATGCCAAATTTAAAAGAACGCAAAATCCCCAAGACTGGCAAAGTTTTGCAGAAGTTCAAAATATAGCTCCTGCTTCAATGCGAGATGCTTTTAATAATTTCCACAACAAAACTCTGTCTCGGAATCTGGCAGAAAATCCAAAGAGTTTCTGGTCATATATAAAGCACACCAGTGGCAAGACGCAATCAAAACCTTCATTGCGCGATTACAACGGTGAAGTCACTGTCACCCCAAAGGAGATTCGTCAGAGAATGAAAGCAGTTTATGGTGATTGTGTTGACGTGAGTACTGTGCGTCGTTGGGCGAGTAAGTTTAAAGATGTTGAGGTGAGAACATCTGACCTGCGTGACAAAGTGTTGGACGTCCTGTGACAGCAACTACCGAGTTTCAGAAGCAAAATGTTGACAGATTGATTCAGGACAATTGTCGTATCACTCAGAGAGAAACTGCAAGCACGAACGGCATTTCACAAGCACGTGTGGGTCACATTATTGCTTTGCTTGGCTATCGGAAGGTCTGTGCACGATGGGTACCCCATATGCTGACTCCTGAAATGAAAATGCACAGACTCGAAATTTGCCAGGCACTCCTCTCGCGTTACGGGAATGAAGGTGACGCCTTTCCCCATTCAATTGTGAAGGACACGAAACGTGGGTACTACTTCACGACCCGGAGACGAAACTTCAGTCTATGGAATATCGACACAGAGACTCACCCCAGAAAAAGAAATTCAAGACACAGCCCTCAGCTGGAGGCCGGTCGGAGTGGCCGAGCGGTTCTAGGCGCTTCAGTCTGGAGCCGCGCGACCGCTACGGTCGCAGGTTCGAATCCTGCCTCGGGCTTGGATGTCTGTGCTGTCCTTAGGTTAGTTAGGTTTAAGTAGTTCTAAGTTCTACGGGACTGATGACCTCAGAAGTTTAGTCCCATAGTGCTCAGAGCCATTTGAACCAACCTCAGCTGGAAAAATCATGGCCGCAGTGTTCTGGGACGTAGATGGTGTTATCCATGTTGATTTCCTTGATCGCGGAACAACAATAAATTCAGAGCGTTACATCACAACGCTGCGAACTCTGAAACGACAGCTAACAAGGGTACGAAAGGAAAAGGGAAATGTTTTCCTGCAGCATGACAATGCCAAACCATTCACTTCACGTGCCACCACAGCAGAACTTCAGAGACTGAATCTCACCAGTGCATGGCATCCTCTATAGAGTTCTGATTTAGCACCGTTTCTCTTTCATCTGTTCCCGATAGTGAAAGACGATCTGCGGGGACATCATTATGCTTCTGATGAAGACTTTGAGAGAACTGTGAGACAGTGGTTGCGGAAACAGAGTGTCGACTCCTTCCGTGACGGCTTCAGAAGACTTGTTCACCGTTGGCAGAAATGTATCCAGTTGGCTGGTGATTATGTGGAAAAGTGAATATTGGTAATTAAAGATCACATTATAAGTATTATTTCTGCGTTTTATTTATCAAACTATTCCTCTCCAAACCCAATTAACGAAAGTGGAGGCATAACTTTTCATTCAACCCTCGTACATCCCCATCCTCACATTCCCCACACAAACAACTTTTCGTTCCCTATAATAGTATCCTTGTGAGATAAACCATATCTTACCTCGCCCTATTATTATCATTTCTCATCCTATGGCATACCTGTTTGGGCCTATTCATTGCGTAGTTACGAATCCCCTGTGGACCCCAGTTACTTTCCTGAGTCTCTGCCCTGGTGGTCCCTCATGCCTTGTCCCTTACCTTTTATCTTCTCTTCTTGGTTGAAAGGCACCCCTTCTTTCTCAAAATTTCTATTTCTCCCTGATGCTTATTTCTCTACTCCCTCTCCTGCTTATTGTGTCCTCTTCTGCGATCTATGACTTCTGAGCCCACTGAAACCTTTGTTCTCATTCCTTCAGTTCTCTGCTCAGCAACCCACAGTCTATAACATAGAGATGTATGTATGTTCTCCGTGAAATAGAGGAACCGTTCTACACAATAAGGAGGACAGTCGGTAAGTTTTCACTGTAAATATCCTGGCAGCGTCCTTTTCAATGTTGATATTTCTGTTAACAGTGGCCTATCCAAACGTATTATTTTATTCATCTCCCCAGCACAAAATTTTTTCATGACTTATTTCCCACTGTTGACCCATTCAAAAAATCATTCTTTGCCCTCAGTTGCCTTGCTAACCTCCAATTCGTATTTAAGAACGCTCTTTCAAATGTTTTGTGATCAGCAGTTGCTCAGTATTATGATTATCCCAAATCTGAACTCGTCCTCCTAATTGACTTTTGCAAAGTTAGTTACAACAGTCTCACCCATACCAGCCATAAAATTATCCTTACATGCAGCCCAGAAATCTGCTGCAGGATATTTATTGCCCCTACCGCAGGGTGTAGTGTGGAACATCTCCTCTACTGGACAGCCTAACATGAAGTTTTCATATCCTGTTGCTCTATTATTAATGGTCTGTTTCAAAATATTTATTTCCCCTTCTAATTCTCTCTTATCACTCCCGATCCCTTTGGTATATTCAGGAATTCTTGCCTTTACAGGCTTAAATTCTGCATCTATTTGCAGTTCACACATTTTGCATTTCTGTTCTTCTTCCCAAATCCGCTCCAAATGATCACCTTGCACAGGATCCACTTAAGCAACTACCTAGCATTCAGAAGTAATGAACCATTGTCCCTCTGTTTCTACGCCTCTTCCTTGACTTCCAGTACTGCTTGCATCACCATCTGCACCCTCTGATCCATAATCACTTGGCAATTTTTTGATTTCGTCGGTCATGTCTGGCAACTCTAAATATAAATGCAATGCGATTACGGCTGTATTTAACATAGTTTTCTCAGTCGCTGCTACGGGTGATGTGGTGGCTTTGTGACAGCTGCAACACAGACAAGCGACTGTGTGGACATGGCAGGGCTGAAATGCTCTAGCACGGAAACTGCAACGGGGACAGGTGGCAGCGTGAACATGGCGACTGTGTAACGTCTGCAGAATGGGCAGTTGGCAGTATGAAAACAGTGGCACTGACATGCTGTGACACGGAAACTGCCGTATGGGTGTGTGTCAACATTGACGCAGAGACCATGCGATGACTGTAGCATATACCGGCGGCAGTGTGAACGTGGCGGCCTTGTGACGCCTGCCGTGTGGACAGATGGCAGTGTGATCATGGCGATGTTCAAATGCTGCAACATGGAAACATCAGCAATGGCAGTGGCCGTGAGATGATTGCAGCTTGGAGAGGCGGTGGCATGCAAGTGACGGCCATGAGACAACCGCAGGGTGGTCTGGTAGTCATATAGACATGGTGGCCATGGACGCAACAGCGCTGTTGCAAGCAGCCTAGTGATGCAGAGACTCGCTATGGTGTCGTGTATACTGTTGCTTACTGCTGCACCGAAGTTTTACTCCCACACACAACTGTTGCATTGATGCTATTGCTGATGCTACTGTGTTATCTCAGAACTGTCTCAGAGCGACCATAATAATTCTCTCCTGCTAAGTCCTCCAAATATTTATAATGATTATTGGAATAAATTTCAAATACAGTTCTATCCTGGAGGAGCCAACAAAATTGCAACACTACTGGGAACTCCGTAACATTAAATGATGAGAAATTAATCCCCAGTTGGGATCAAACTGTTACTACCTAAAGACGAGAGAGCGAGTATACGACCTTAAATTTGTATATTGATGACCTGTACAATAGGCATTCAGACATGCACTGTTGCTGTAAGCCCGTATAGGAGCATCGAGCTATCATAAGGCACGTTAATTTAGCAAAGAGAGTTCAGTGGAAATTTTTAACATACAAGCTGACGAATGCAATAATAAAATAATAGACGTCTTAAAGATATAATCCCTTAGGATACATCATAGTCAGAACCGAAGAATTGATGTTCACTATCAATCTGTTCACATCAGACATAAAATTATTCCGAATGCTCGCCTCACACAGGATGTTATTTCACCACAGCATAGAAAATAGAGACCAAATGATTGACTTAGAGGAGCAAACAGAGCATCAATAGACAATAACGAACCGAGCCATGCGCCAGATCACTTACACTGAATTAAGTTCATAAGTTCAGTTGTTCACTCAAGACTTAATAAAATAGCAAATTCACCATCACAGAAGTTCAGTCACTGTCAGGCATACTAGCACTCTAAGTTCAAAATATTTCTAATTGCAAAACTGGTACATATCAAAATATTCCCAAGTCGCATATAGGAGCATGTCGAACTAATTCTCAGTCGCATCCATCACCTGAGATTATGCAGCTCACTGACCACGCAGACCTGACCAAACAACATTACCGACCAAGACATGAACATCAAAAGACCACCAACTCTGCTCTACCTACCTATTTAAAATTTGGTCATGTGACCCACCACTGGATTCAATGGAGCAACTCACAAGTAGACTACCATTCTTAAAATTAATACATATTACAAATTTTACGTGTCTGAAACATAGATTTCACATACTTTTAGTTATTTGCCGTCTGATATTAGTTTCTTAAATGCTAACTATCACTGAATTATTAGCTTTTACTTAAATTTTATGCACCATAAACGGAATGGTGAAAAACTAGACAAGTTCGTAACTCCAGTACTAAGTTACACTTATAATCGTCTTACAAATATTAATTTATTAAATTATCATCAAAGAAACATAAATGAATTGGGACAGTGCGACAAATCACTGATACTGATTCTGATCCATCAGAGTATATGTGGAGACATCTTGGCTTTGGCACCATTTTAGGAATTAATCACTAAACTGTATACAACAATTTGTGCGTTTGTTTAACGATAATGAAACTGTGATCGTTCTTCAGCTGACATCAAGCCTTACCTAACTGCGTATCGTAAACGTAGTTTCCATGTCTGTAACATTTGTTATTAACGTTATAAGCAATTTCCAGTATAAATGTTATTAACTTGCTAATAATTACTGTTCATACATCAGTAGAATTTTAGTGAGTTCGTCTCTTTATTCCACTTTCAGCGCTGTCTTTATATATTCTACAACATCTCTGGAAATGGTCTTTTTCTTTTTTCTGTTAATATTCGAAGCTTCAGGTTTAGCACAATCTGAGCCTGGTCATTTTTCTTTGCCTCTATAAGCACGTGGTGCCACAGAGTACCACATCCGCCACGGGATTTCCAAGTAGGGAGCGCACTGCGGCCAACTAAACAACTATCCCACCTCCTACCACAGCTCGTTATAGTGCCTCGAAATGCTGCACAGCACCCAGTCACACACCTGGCCCAGCCATAGCCGCATGGGTAATCCATGTCTCCGCAATTCCCTTTCTTCCAGGAGTGCTAGTTGTGCAAGATTCGGAGAAGATGGTTCAAATGGCTCTGAGCACTATGGGACTTAACATCTATGGTCATCAGTCCCCTAGAACTTAGAACTACTTAAACCTAACTAACCTAAGGACAACACACAACACCCAGCCATCACGAGGCAGAGAAAATCCCTGACCCCGCCGGGAATCGAACCCGGGAACCCGGGCGTGGGAAGCGAGAACGCTACCGCACGACCACGAGATGTGGGCATTCGGAGAAGAGCTTCTGTGAAGTTAGGATGGTAGGAGACGAGGTACTGGCAGAATTGAAGCTGTGGGAGCGGGTCGTGAGTCGTGCTTGTGTAGCTCAGATGGTAGAGCACTTGCCCGCAAAAGGCAAAGGTCCCGAGTTCAAGTGTGGTCCGGCACACAGTTTTAATCTGCCAGGAAGATTCACCATCATTCATTAACGTATTTTTCATCGCTAATATTTCTCTTTTCTCCAAAAACTGTGAAAAGCGTGAATCTGACATTCTGTACAAAAACTTCAAGGTTTATCACATGTGCAGATACATAGATCCGCGTGTATCCAGCAACTTACCAGAGCACATTGTGTATCAGGTAGATAAGGTAGTGGAGCTTAAGGCTGAATTCAGGAACGTTCTGTTGGGTAATTCCTTCTATTCCATTAAGTTCTCTACACAGAAATTGTTAAAAATAAAGTTTCGGTTATTTTAGAATTAACGTGATAATACACACCTACTGCAATACAGAAGTCATTTCCCCGTACTGCACTTGAATTAAAGTAAATTTTGATGCAACCTACGATGGACTTCTTATCTTCAGACGTTTCCCAGATGAATGGTCTGCACTATCATCTGACCTGAATCCATGTGAATTTTGGTTCTGGGAGTATCTAAAGGGATGCGTTTATCACGGACACTTTCGGTCTCTACCTGATCTGAAGGCCAGTATACAGGGACACGTTGCTCCTATTCCATCGGGACGTCTGCGAGCAACCGTTGATCACGTCGTTTTACGGGTGCAGCATCTCATCGACGTCCCCGGCGGTCATATTTGACAACTGTGTAAGCGGTGGTTAATAATAAAATCAACATTATGCCTTTATCACTTGTTTGACCTTCTCTATCCACGTCCCGTTCCCAATCCATTACATACGGGAACATTTCTATACGTCTTTCTTGCATTCACAGCGAGAGGTTTGCACCTGGCTGAAATACTATTTTTTTCCAGCGCAAATTTGTTCAAAATTAACACATTAGAATAACGGCGAAACGCGTATGTCACAGAAACTTGTTTCATTCAACTGTAAGTAGACTGTCCAAAAGTAAAAATTATCCGCATACCTTAACAGAGGTCAAATTACAGGTATGATCTACATTGAGCACACAACAGCTTATGATACGGACTATGACAAAATGCAGGTTAGAAAAATGTATTCATTCACAAAGGATTGCCGGTTTACGCAGTTCGTCCAATCCTTGCTGCAAAATAGGAGCTACTTTCTCACGGGAAAAATAGGAAATTTCAGTGGGGAATTTAGAAAAATGGCCTCTCTCGGGGAAAAGTTTTGCAGAGCTACGGAAATGAGCAGCCAATTAGTTCTCGAACTAAACTATTTATTGCTGAAGATGACACAGCAATTGTTGAAACGGTAAAACATTTGAGTAGATGGAATGTAGGATATATAACGGTTATGTATACACTCAAGGGCCAAAGAAACTGGTATGGGCATGCTTATTCAAATACAGAGAAATGTAAACAGGCAGAATACCACGCTGCGGTGGGCAACTGCTATATAAGACAAGAACGGTCTGGCGCAGTTGTTAGATTGGTTACTGCTGCTACAATGGCGGATTTTAGTGCCTTTGAACACGATGTTATAGTCGCCGCACGAGCGATGGGACACAGCATGTTCGAGGTAGCGATGAAGTGGGGATTTTCCCGTAGGACTATTTCACGAGTGTACTACAAATATCAGGAATCTAGTAAAATATCGAATCTCCGACATCGCCGTGACCGGGAAAAGATCCTGCAAGGACGAGACCAACGACTACTGAGGAGAATCGTTCAATGTGACAGAAGTGAAACCCTTCCGCAAATTTCTGCGGATTTCAGTCCTGGGCCATCAACAAGTATCAGCGTGCAAACCATTCAACAAAACATCATCGATATGGGCTTTCGGAGCCCTCGATGGCTGCACGACACAAATCTTTACTCCTCACCTGGGCCTGTCAACACCTCCATTTGACTGTTGACGACTGAAAATATGTTGCCTGGTCGGACGAGTCTTACTTCAAATTGTATCGAGCGGCTGGACGTGTACGGGTATGGAGACAACCTCATGAATCCATGGATCCTGCATGTCAGTAGGGGACTGTTCAAGCTGGTCGGGGCTCTGTAATGGTGTGGGGCGTGTGCAGTTGGAGTGATATGGGACCGCCGACACGTCTAGACACGCCTCTGACAGGTGGCCCGTACGTAAGCATCCTGTCTGATCAGCTGCGTCCATTCATATCCATTGCGCATTCTGACGGACTGGCAATTCCAACAGGACAATGCGACACCCCACACGTCCAGAATTGCTACAGAGTGGGCCCAGGGAGACTCTTCTGAGGTTAAACACTTCCGCTGGCCACCAAAATACCCAGACATGAACATTATTGAGCAAATCTTGGATACCTTGGAACATGCTGTTCAGAAGAGATCTTCACCCCCTCGTACTCTTACCGGTTTATGGACAGGCCTGCAGTATTCATGATGTCATTTCTCTGCAGCACTACCTCAGACATTAGTCGAGTCCATGCCACGTCGTGTTGCGGCACTTCTGAGTGCTCGCGGTGGCCCTAGACGATATTAAACATGTGTACCAGTTCCTTCGGCTTTTTAGTGCAATAATTTTGTCTTATTTATGGTTATGTCTAATAATTATATTTTAATTATGGCTTTTCTAAGCAGAGATCCGACAGAAAAATACGTAAAGTCTTATTACAGGTTAAGTTAACACTTCAGAGACTTAGAGACGTTAAGCTACAATATTCTGAAGTGGCAGCAGTCGAACAAGGAGGCCGATGGCCAACGGAGTTTGCGCAGAAGCAGTCAGCACATTGACAGATCAACGACCGAGCAGAAGGGGAATGCTCTCAAGGAAAACAACGACTAGCGCAGTTCGCACATAACCGGTCAATGCTCCAGGAACTGTCATCATACTGAACTCATATGCGTGACGTATCTGGCGATGCCAAGGAGGATGACAGGGTAATTCCCGACCACACATGTATCGAGGTAAAGCAAGGAAAGCCGGAATGTGTGTCGACATTATTCACGTTTCTGCCCAACGTGAGAAGCCTAGATCAATCACCCAAGAGTCAGTCGCCGCCCTAGAAAATTCCCGATATTGGCGAAAACACCGAATAAATACCTCCGTCAAACGGACAAATGGGGTCTTTGAGGGGAGAAAGAAACACACCTGGGTGGACGAACTGATGGATAGTCATACTTCATTGCAACGACTTAGCCGCTGCGCTTCTCGACAGACGAAGATGTCGGCACCGCGCCAATAGGTCAACGCGGAAGATGCCATCGCAGATGTTACCAGAAAGAAGTTTGCGTGGTACTCACCCAGGTGGCTGGTGAGGACGAAGGGACTAGGGGCTCACCAAATGAGTCGCCTGTAACCTAGAGGCTGATGAACTCCGCCAGAAGACGCCGAACCTGGGAGTCGCTGGTTCGATTCCGGGACGGAGCACTCCGCGCCACACCGTAGCCACTTGTTAATACCGCAACCTGCGAATTCACAGGGAGAAGACCTGACCGTCGACAAGAGTGGGAAATAATACGAGCCGTTGCCGCATCAGCGGTCACTGGAATCTGCACGCTGCGACTCCACGCTGTACCGCTGCCATGAGGAACTGAGCGAGTTAAATTACAATGTATTACTCTCTTCGCTTAAAGAGTCTTAAGTGTCAATAAATGATGGTGGAACCGCCAATGTTTCACTCACACCTCACCCACTAAAACAAGGGAAGAGCCCATTCCACCGCTCACAAAGCGTCGCTTTCCCTCCCGCCATCCCTGACAAAATAATGACCCTTGCTCCCTTCTGTTACTGACACTCGATATCTAACGTCACAAAACTCTGACCCACTACAGGAGATGAAGCTGACGAGAGGTCTCATAGACGTCTCCAAATAGTATGATAATAACCACCTGAAACCACTCCTGGCAAGGTGTGAGTTTGTGCATTACATCCAAGAAATAGGGGAGCTAAAAGGAAACTGAACATCACATGGAGTGAACAACAACTATTCCACTAAAGATGTACTGCCTCCATACATTCAAAGCCCACAGCGAAGAAACAAAATCCAAAGCAATCTTACAGGTAGCACCGGAGTCAGTCAAACAAAAGTGCTTCCAACATCAGTCCTGGCACTACGCTTCTCCGCTACAGAATATTCTGCATCCGTTTGTCGAAATTCTGCACATATCAAACAGGTTGATACAGCTTTGAACGAATGTAGACGTATTGTGACGAAAAAATTATATCATTAAAAATACCAAACCACAGGGAAGAAGTAACAAACTGATACTAGACATCTCTTTTTGGACACGAGCCCCAATGACCTACACTTACAAGAGGAAAGAGCTGAATACAGACAACTACAGCATTCCTTTATCTCACACAACTCGCCGAGTAGAGCTTTGGCGAGATTCTTTGTCTGAGACACACCGAACGAATGTCAAAGAGGAACCAGCGGCCGGCTCACACCCGCCTTATGTGACGCAGAAGACGCGAAACTGACTGAGAACTTGGGCGTCACTATGCAAAGTCAGCTTCAAGAAATGGATCTTCCACATGATGAAATTTCCAAGTGTGGTGGGGACCAGCAGGACCAACAGCGGCAGCTAGTCTGCAACAAACTCGCCCATGTACTGCTGTCGGAAGCCAGCATGCGCTACAGAGCGTCGAAATGTTGCCTTGGCCTGTTCGTTCACCAGATCTGTCTCCAATAGAGCAAATATGGGGCAGCATCGGAAGCCAACTAGAGCCTCATCCACAAACAGCAGTAACCGTCCCTGTACTGACTGATCAAGTGCAACACACATGGAAATCCATCCCACAAACTGCACGCTTGCATGCTTGCAGTCAACATTCTGGCGGCTACATCGGTTATTAACGTACCAGCATTTACCGTTTCCAATGGCGTATCTCTCTCTTACATTAACCTGTGATCTTGCAATGTTAATCAGTTAAATATGTTACCTAGACAAACGTACACTAGTGGCCAATAAAACTGCTACACCACGAAGATGACGTGCTACTGACGCGAAATATAACCGACAGGAAGAAGATGCTGTGATATGCAAATGATCAGCTTGGTTGGAGCCGGTGGCGGCACCTACAACGTGCTGACATGAGGAAAGTTTCCAACCGATTTCTCATACACAAACAGCAGTTGACCACCGTTGCCTGATGAAACGTTGTTGTGATGCCTCGTGTAAGGAGGAGAAATACGTACCATCACGTTTCCGACTTTGATAGAGGTCGGATTGTAGCCTATCACGATTGCGGTTTATCGTATCGCGATATTGCTGCTCGCGTTGGTCGAGATCCAATGACTGTTAGCAGAATATGGAATCGGTGGGTTCAGGAGGGTAATACGGAACGCCGTGCTGGATGCCAACGGCCGCGTACCACTAGCAGTCGAGATGACAGGCATCTTATCCGCATGGCCGAAACGGATCGTGCAGCCACGTCTCGATCCCTGACTCAACAGATGGGGACGTTTCCAAGACAACAAGCTCGGAGACCATGGCTGCGGTTACCCTTGACGCTGCATCACAGACAGGAGCGCCTGCGATGGTGTACTCAACGACGAACCTGGGTGCACGAATGGCAATACGTCGTTTCTTCGGATGAATCTAGCTTCTGTTTACAGCATCATGATGGTCGCATCCGTGTTTGGCGACATCGCGGTGAACGCACATTGGAAGTGTGTATTCGTCAACGCCATACTGGCGTATCACCCGGCGTGACGGTATGGGGTGCCATTGGTTACACGTCTCGGTCACCCCTTTTTCGCACTGACTGGACGCTACATTTCAGATGTGTTACGACCCGTGGCTCTACCCTTCATTCGATCTCTGCGAAACCCTACATTTCAGCAGGATAATGTACGACCACATGTTGCAGGCCGTGTACGGGCGTTTCTATATACAGAAAATGTTCGACTGCTGCCCTGGCCAGCACATTCTCCAGATCTCTCACCAATTGAAAACGTCTGGTCAATGGTGGTCGAGCAACCGGCTCGTCACAATACCCCAGTCACTAATCTTGAAGAACTGTGGTATCGTGTTGAAGCTGCATGGGCAGCTGTACCTGTACACGCCATCCAAGCTCTTTTTGACTCAATGCCCAGGCGTATCAAGGCCGTTATTACGGCCAGAGGTGGTTGTTCTGGGTACTGATTTCTCAGGATCTAAGCACCCAAACTGCGTGAAAATGTAATCACATGTCAGTTCTAGTATGATATATGTGTCCAATGAATACCCGTTTATCGTCTGCATTTCTCCTTGGTGTAGCAATTTTAATGGCCAGTAGTGTATTCCCGAAATTTCATTACTTTACAATAATTTTTTTTGGAGTTACTATTTTTTCACGTTTGTGTAATTGAGGACGTGGGCGCAAGAGCAACTGTGCGATGGAGAGTTTGGAACAGGAGAGGAATTTGTAGGGTTCTCCATCAAACAAGTATGAAGACGGATGACAATTTTTTATATCAATTCTTCTTTTACATATTAATCCCTGTATTTTATTGTTTTTACTTTCTGACTATTTTTGTTATTGAATTTTCTCCGTAAATGATTCTCTACTTATAAGTAGAGTATACGAGTACTGTAATAAACTAATGTCCTGGACGGGTAAAATAAATAAAAAAATAAGTAGACAAAGCGTTCATTCTAACTTTATATTTTATTGCCTCTAAGATGAGTAGAAAGTTACTTAGTGCGGTGTAGAGCAGCCTGCCAACAAGTGTTCCTAGTCGCACCGCCTTGTCAGCGTCGTGCCGCCCGGCGCCTTCAACTTGCGGCCCTGTGTGTACCTGGCGGCTCCCGGGGGGTCGCGTATCGCCTGCACCAGCGGGGCGGTGTGAAACTGAGGGCTGCCTGTGACAATTTGATTTGCCGCCTCCAAGAATGACTTTCATAATGGGTAGCGTATTGAAAAGCTTCCCCTCTTCCGCCTCCGGCGCGCCCGCCTCCGCGCCGTAACTCATCTTTCACGGGGCAAATTCTCGCCCGGGAAAAATAATGGAGCAAGCCAGGGTAAATAAACAGGTCGTAGGTCAGGTACAGTCTCCTACCGCAAGCGCGGCGTGGAGCTGCTTTCGTAAGCCACTCAGACGCTACTAAGTTTCCGACACAGTGCGAGTTAAATGGTATGTTCCCATATACACAAATACTGTTGATATACCAAGCAGGTTTCAGACAAAATACATCTTGCCCAGAACGAATTTTAGTTCTGAAACTAATTTTCACTGCAAACAAGGGCAATTTAAGCATTGGTGGTATAAATTTGAATTTTTTTTTAAATATTGTATATCGATTTCAGTCACAGAGTGATCATCTTCAGGGTTAAAATAACATAAAAATACACAAGTCAAACCTAAAAGATCGGTACACAAACATATTTGTTATAATTGGGATTTACAAGTTAAAATACATATCAAGACCAAGTCTGAAGTACTCATGTAACTAAGCACAAAAATTGCTCGTAATTCCATTCAGCAACTTAGTTACCACTACTGGCGTCCATATTTACTCTCACTATGTTTTCATGCTTACATATTTTTTTACTCTTTAATTTCGTATTTCATTTAATATAAATATCCGTACAGAGGAGGCTGACAACGTCCACCACAAACATGGATCTTAAGTGTGTAGCATTTGATTGTGTGAACTGTGACATTATGTTAGGGAAATTACAATTCTATGGTATTCATGGAACAGCATATGAGTGGTTTAAGTCATATCTACATAACAGGAAGCAAAAAGTCTCTTTACGTGCTTCAAGTGATTCAAAGGAGTTTGCCACTTCATCTAACTGGGGTGAAATTACATTAGGTGTTCCACAAGGTTCGATCATGGGTCCCCTCCTGTTCTTGATATATGTGAATGGCCTCCCTTCTTATGTGAAACAAGATGCTGAACTAACACTGTTTGCTGATGATACAAGCATAATTACTGATCCAGCAAAAGAAAGTCCGATAGAAAATGATACAAATAAGGTCTCTGGAAAAGTTATTAATTGGTTTTCTGCGAATGAGCTTGTTCTGAACTTTGAAAATCCACAGTACATCCAATTTTCTGCTGCAAAAAGTATAATTCCTTCAATAAACATAACACATCAAAAGAAATCAGTAGCCAGGGTAGAGCATACTAAGTTTTTGGGGGTACATATAGATGAGAATCTTAGTTGGAAAATTCATATTTTGGATCTCCCAAGGCAACTAGGTTCAGCAACTTTTGCAATCAGAATAATGGCCAACTTTTGAGGATGTAGAAATTAGTAAGCTAACATACTTTGCATACTTCCGCTCTCTGATGTCGTATGGAATAATATTCTGGGCAACTCAACGCTTAGGCAAAAGGTATTCACTGCTCAAAAGATAGTAGTTAGAATAATGTGTGGGGTTCATAGTTGCACTTCTTGTAGGCATCTGTTTAAAAGTTAGGAATTCTTACAACTGCTTCACAGTACATTTACCCAGTAATGAAATTTTTTTCAACAACGTGAACCAGGTTAAAATCAACAGCGACATTCATGATTACAATACCAGAAAAAAGAAAGACCTACACTATCCTTTACTTAACCTATCTCTGGCACAGAAAGGGGTAAAATATGCTGCTATAAAACTTTTTGATAAATTACCAGATGAAATAAAATGTCTGACAAACAGCAGTAATAGTATCAAAAATAAATTGAAATCATACCTCCTTGACAACTCCTTCTATACCATAGATGAATTCTTGAATATGAGTAAATAAATATGGAGATATAATATATGCATTTTGTGCCATTTAAGGGAATGGAATAAATAACAGAAACATTTAAGTATAGCACTGTAATTTAAACAAAAAAGAAAAAAACCTTGTTTCCTGTGCGCATTTCTTGCGCATTTTACATTTTCCACATCATAATGGTTTTCTGTGCTATTGATCAATGGAACACGTAACTAACTAACTAATTAGGTTTTTGTAAGCAGCTGGCTCAGTTTGAATCTTACGTACTAGTCGCCATCTTCTTCACTATAAACACCTATGTTTGAAGTTATATTTTGTGCATGATTATATGAGTCCACTAGACTTAGTCTTGGGATGAATTTTACCTAGTAAAATGCTACCTGTTTTATTGTAAATTGACAGATATGTTTGTGCATTGATCGATTAGGTTTGACTTTGTTTTTGTTTCATTTTACCACTGAATATGACCGCCCTGTGATTAAAATCGACGTGCAACAATAATAATTATTATAATAAAGGGTTTCAAATTTATATGACCAATGCTGAAGTTTCCCTTGTTTAGAATTCTCGTTGTGTTGTCGTGGTGCACAAACTTCCTAATGGAATACAATCTCAACTGATTCTCAGATATCAAAAACATTTGCAATAAGAAAGTAATTTGTATTTTTGTAGATTTTTTAAAAAAGATTCTGATTCAGTAGACCGTAAGCCTCTGTCACAGCGGTAGCGTTCTCGCTTCCCGCGCCCGGGTTCCCGGGTTCGATTCCCGGCGGGGTCAGGGATTTTCTCTGCTCGTGATGACTGGGTGTTGTGTGATGTCCATAGGTTAGTTAGGTTTAAGTAGTTCTAAGTTCTAGGTGACTGGTGACCATAGATGTTAAGTCCCATAGTGCTCAGAGCCATTTGAACCATTTGAACCTCTGTCACAAAACATACGGTTTCAGTTTTAAAAACAAGTAAAAACACGTTTTTAACCTTCAAAACGTAAACAAAACAAGTGTCTTAAACGGGAAAAGGCTAAAAGATAAAAAAATCATTACAGACTCTAAAAATACACGGTAGCTTTAAGAAACTTTCTAGCGTGATGTAAGACGAAAATATAAAATATCCTACTGAAGACAGCACAAAACGCACTGCAGAAGATAATAAACTGCGTCTTACACGAATGTCTCTCCAATATCCCGTGCAAGCATGGATGGCAATAAAAGATTCAACATCCAAATAATGATTGGATTCAACTTTATTTGTGGTATAAATGTTGAACAAGTGTTCAGTAGCAGTAATAAAGTTATTTTTCACAGATGCAAAATCGATGCTAAGCAAACTCAGAACATGACTGTTAACAAGAAAGAAATATTTCTTGCAATGTTTGGTTGTTTATTTCTTAAAGCATTCAAAAAGATAGGATGCAAAATACTTTTTCTTGTGACAAGTAACTTTTCTGGTTTCTGCATTGACTGCAGCATGATTGGAAGTTAACGAAAATTAGAACTGGACGAATAACCTTTGCGTACAGGAAAGATCATCTGGCATACTGATTAACTGACGGTCGTGTCAAACTGTATAACATTGATAGAAACGGTGGATTGTATCACATGTCGGCATTTGTCACTTTTTTCGTTTCAGGTCCCTTCCCTGTAAAACACACTGAAATCAGCAGCTGATTCAGTATCCGTCAGAGTGAATTTCGTCGTGATTTGTTACAAGGATGAAACCAATCACAGATCGAAAATGGTTAAGATTAATTCTTTCCAATATTTAAAGGGTAGGCAGACGAACGCTGTAGGTCTTAAATAATTAAAATTACTTCTTTTCATACCTAAAAATTGTACACCATAATTCCGTTCCTCCGCTATAGCAGATTTATCAACTCCTCGTGCAGTTGTTAATGAATTGCAGTATTATTTCTGTAAGGCAAAAGTTGTTCATATGTTCTGTCTGGATGTAATCTAAACGTGCTAGCTACTCGTTTTCATAACCTTACTAATAACTTCCAAAACTTTTGCACTGAAACTGTGTATAAGCATTTCATCCCGTCCTTCTGTTGGTACGTGTGTAATTCAGATTTTGTAGGTACTCTGTCATTCACAGGTAACCAATGTACGATTCCATTTACACTTGCGTTACTGTGACCAATGGTCTTCATGGGGTTATTGTGAACTCGCTTCAATAATTTACATTTTTGTGTCTGTCTTTTGTCAAATTGAAGTCTCTTTACATTGTTGTGAACCTTTATTACTGCTCATAGAGAGGTAAAGATTATTTACGATGTTCCATTATCCTTTTTTCTAGTGAACCTTTCGTCGAACGCATCTTGAGGTTGGAACGTAGACGCGGATGAAGCCTGCTACATTTGATGCTCTACTTTACAAGTATCGCGTTGCAACTTCATTGAAAACTTGAACCACCACACTATAAGTTACCTTGAACTTCGAGAATGCATTTTTACTCTGCATCGGAGAGGTTTGTGTGAATGAGGCACTGCCGGAAGTAAAAGTCTGATGGGCGGTCCTGGGTTGTGCCTGGATAGCTTAGTCGGAATAATAATTGTCCGTGAAAGGCAAAGGTCGTGCGTTCGACTCCCGTTATGGCACACAGTTTCAATCTCCCAGATGTCACCAATCAACTTACTTGAGATTTTATTTCTTCGGGAAGGAACTCTCTGCGAGCTCATTGCTGCAAAGACTTCTCACATCGTCGGTCTGTGCTGTGTGTCATCTAGCGCTAAAGTGTATGTCATCACTATTTGCTGGTGGCGCTGCTCCTATTTATATCACGGTCATGGTTCACCTATATAATGTCCTCTCCTAGTTTTTATCGTTATTGACAAACATTGTTAATGCAATACTTCCAGAAAAGATGTAAGGGGAGAAATTTGTAACAAAGCATATGAGTATGTCACTTAACTTGAAGCTGACATCAGCGCCCACGTCTAACGCTGGCTGCATAATCTAGTCCAAGATGATTTAGGTCATGAGTGTAATTTCAGATACAACTGAATAACTACTCGTTGATTTGATGTATCCATTATTATTTCACTCCACGAAATTTAAGAAACAGACATTCACAAACGTTTCCACACAGACTTAATGCGTAGTTAATCATTGTTCTACCCACTTCACACTGAATAGTGTTGTGTAGTAGACAATTAATCTGTAGAACTATAAATGATACCTCTCACACCAGATTCTATATACATTCTTTTCCAGTACAGCACTCGTGGTTGCCGCATCGCGCTCGCGAAGTGGGGTTGAGGCAGTTCCAGATAAGTTTTATAGTCTGACGATAATTTATGGATTTGTAGTATTAGCTTGACGATGTCCACTATGGAAAGACAGTAGTTACTGTTATTCTGAAGAAGGTTGGGTTATCCCGACTGAAACCTAGGTAAATTCTAGGCAAGAAGTGCAACTGAGGCTGTTAATTATTAAAATTAATATAAAGGAATACTAATTTTTGTAGCATAAGCCAGCACTGTGTTTTTAATTACTGATATGAACTCGACTAACTTCAAGCAAGGCAGAGCTTCGAGAAGACTACTAAAGCGTTGTGTAGATATAACCAGAAATGTGAATCAGGTAGTACATATCCTAAAATACGTGCAACTATGGCTGAAAATAAAGTGGCTTCAATACTTTTTGTAATTTGAAAATTTACTTTAAAATCTTCGATTGTTAAAACATCTCCCTACACAATTTTAGTCACAGAATATGCACAAGATTGGGTGATTTTATGCAGTAAATATTATTACGAAAATCAGTCATTTCACAATAAATTTTAAGTATTAGTAAAATTTAATTAATATTCGTGAAATGAGTCTCTGAGTCGTAATAGCTTGATGTGAACATGCGTGGTTTCCTCAAACTGAGATCTTAAATAAACGTTTCAAGACAATTCAAAGAAAACGGAATCTTTTTATAGCAAGTAAAAATCGTAGATATTCAATTACTGACAAAGTCAATCGAGAACATTCAAATAATTGTCACAAAACCATCAAATATCAGGGACAAGAAAAATTTTAAGTTTTCTTTTGTAAATCTTATTTTGATGATGACATGTTTATCTCAAGTAGCAAATTTACAAAGTATAAAATCGTTTTTAAATAATCAACTTTATGAGAATGAGATTTTCACTCTGCAGCGGAGTGTGCGCTGATATGAAACTTCCTGGCAGATTAAAACTGTGTGCCCGACCGAGACTCGAACTCGGGACCTTTGCCTTCCGCGGGCAAGTGCTCTACCAAGGCAAAGGTCCCGAGTTCGAGTCTCGGTCGGGCACACAGTTTTAATCTGCCAGGAAGTTTCAATCAACTTTATGCTTATTACAGCAAAACTAGCTATTAGATCACTACAAAACTTTGGTTCATAGTTTTAAGCATACAAAAATTCCATGATACACTTACGTGAGTTACTCTTTTGACAATCTGTAGCCACTGAGAACCAACCACAATCTGTGTAAACAAGTATACACACAACTATGAAAATGAAAATATTTGATATAGAGTTTTATCCTTTAACTGTTTCTAATAACACAATTATCCATTTTTCTAAATTACACTTGAAGTAGTTGGATGCATCTCTTTTTGATTTTTCACACTTAGTATAGGTAAACTGTTTACATAAAAATTATCAAATTTTGTTATGAACTAAAAATTGTTGTACTCAATGTATGCCATGACTTCTTTTCCACAAGTATAATCGTTACTCTTCTTGTAGTTAGGGTGCATGTTGTTGTTGTTGTAGTCTTCAGTCCTGAGACTGGTTTGATGCAGCTCTCCATGCTACTCTATCCTGTGCAAACTTCTTCATCTCCCAGTACCTACTGCAACCTACATCCTTCTGAATCTGCTTAGTGTATTAATCTCTTGGTCTCCCTCTACGATTATTACCCTCCACGTTGCCCTCCAATACTAAATTGGTGATCCCTTGATGCCTCAGAACATGTCCCACCAACCGATCCCTTCTTCTGGTCAAGTTGTGCCACAAACTTCTCTTCTCCCCAATCCTATTCAATACTTCCCCCTTAGTTATGTGATCTACCCATCTAATCTGCAGCATTCTTCTGTAGCACCACATTTCGAAAGCTTCTATTCTCTTCTTGTCCAAACTATTTATCGTCCATGTTTCACTTCCATACATGGCTACACTCCATACAAATACTGTAAGTAGGCTGTTTAGGTTTTTTTATTGGTAACGCCACCTCTGTATGAAAATCACTGGCTGTGCTGTGGGCAGTCTGTGTCTCCTTTGCATTGTTGTAATACTCGCCATTGTAGTGTTAGGCAGCTGGCTGTGAACAGCGCGTAGCGTTGCACAGTTGGAGGTGAGCCGCCAGCAGTGGTGGATGTGGGGAGAGAGATGGCGGAGTTTTGAAATTTGTCATGCTATATTTATATATGATGATATCAAGGTAAATACACTCCTGGAAATTGAAATAAGAACACCGTGAATTCATTGTCCCAGGAAGGGGAAACTTTATTGACACATTCCTGGGGTCAGATACATCACATGATCACACTGGCAGAACCACAGGCACATAGACACAGGCAACAGAGCATGCACAATGTCGGCACTAGTACAGTGTATATCCACCTTTCGCAGCAATGCAGGCTGCTATTCTCCCATGGAGACGATCGTAGAGATGCTGGATGTAGCCCTGTGGAACGGCTTGCCATGCCATTTCCACCTGGCGCCTCAGTTGGACCAGCGTTCGTGCTGGACGTGCAGACCGCGTGAGACGACGCTTCATCCAGTCCCAAACATGCTCAATGGGGGACAGATCCGGAGATCTTGCTGGCCAGGGTAGTTGACTTACAACTTCTAGAGCACGTTGGGTGGCACGGGATACATGCGGACGTGCATTGTCCTGTTGGAACAGCAAGTTCCCTTGCAGGTCTGTGAATGGTAGAACGATGGGTTCGATGACGGTATTCAGTGTCCCCTCGACGATCACTAGTGGTGTACGGCCAGTGTAGGAGATCGCTCCCCACACCATGATGCCGGGTGTTGGCCCTGTGTGCCTCGGTCGTATGCAGTCCTGATTGTGGCGCTCACCTGCACGGCGCCAAACACGCATACGACCATCATTGGCACCAAGGCAGAAGCGACTCTCATCGCTGAAGACGACACGTCTCCATTCGTCCCTCCATTCACGCCTGTCGCGACACCACTGGAGGCGGGCTGCACGATGTTGGGGCGTGAGCGGAAGACGGCCTAACGGTGTGCGGGACCGTAGCCCAGCTTCATGGAGACGGTTGTGAATGGTCCTCGCCGATACCCCAGGAGCAACAGTGTCCCTAATTTGCTGGGAAGTGGCGGTGCGGTGCCCTACGGCACTGCGTAGGATCCTACGGTCTTGGCGTGCATCCGTGCGTCGCTGCGGTCCGGTCCCAGGTCGACGGGCACGTGCACCTTCCGCCGACCACTGGCGACAACATCGATATACTGTGGAGACCTCACGCCCCACGTGTTGAGCAATTGGGCGGTACGTCCACCCGGCCTCCCGCATGCCCACTATACGCCCTCGCTCAAAGTCCGTCAACTGCACATACGGTTCACGTCCACGCTGTCGCGGCATGCTACCAGTGTTAAAGACTGCGATGGAGCTCCGTATGCCACGGCAAACTGGCTGACACTGACGGCGGCGGTGCACAAATGCTGCGCAGCTAGCGCCATTCGACGGCCAACACCGCGGCTCCTGGTGTGTCCGCTGTGCCGTGCGTGTGATCATTGCTTGTACAGCCCTCTCGCAGTGTCCGGAGCAAGTATGGTGGGTCTGACACACCGTTGTCAATGTGTTCTTTTTTCCATTTCCAGGAGTGTACATTGTTTGTTCTCTATTAATATCTTTCATTTGCTAACTATTCCTATCAGTAGTTAGTGCCTTCAGTAGTTTGAATCTTTTATTTAGCTGGCAGTAGTGGCGCTCGCTGTATTGCAGTAGCTTGAGTAGCGAAGATTTTTGTGAGGTAAGTGATTTGTGAAAGGTATAGTTTAATGTTAGTGAGGGCCATTCTTTTGTAGGGAATTTTGAAAGTCAGATTGCGTTGCGCTAAAAATATTGTGTGTCAGGTTAAGCACAGTCGTGTATAATTGTTCAAAGGGGACGTTTCATATGTCGACCCTTAGCCGAGGATACCTCACTGGAATCTTCTGATTTTTTTCTTGTAGTTTGTGTAATTAGTGTAGATTTTGTTTATTGCTAGCTCGTAATTGTAGAGAAAATCTCCTTTGTAGTTGCAGTCTTTCATTGTTGTACAGTAAAACAGCTGTGGCATGCATGCAGATTTGCACGAAGTATTTCGCAGCTGCAATTAACTAGATATTATTTTCAGTGTTATGTTAATGTGTTCTCTTATTTTTGCTCTTCAAATTGTGTTTTTCTGTGTTGTCGTGTGAAATACTGTGACAATAATGGCGTGTGAAAAACGTAATACTAGGCTCCAATGTAAACTGAGAAATGACAGTGAAGACGAAAGCAGTGTGTTAGCGCCGCAGAGTAATGAATTAACTAATGTTCAAAGTAGTAATTTGGTAATTGCGCATAGGGAAATGGAGCGGGCGGCAAACAATGGTGTAGACAGTGAAGCAGGTAGTGAACAGGGAAGCGTTATCGATCGATTGGTCGGCAACAGCTCGCCTCAGGAATCGGGAATGACAGAACACAATATTGCAAATACTGCAGACTCAGGTTTTGGGTTCTCACCGTTTTCTCAAATAAGTCAAGACACATTTTCTGCTTGTCAAAATGTGAATGTTTCCGGAGTAAATTCACTGCCGAAAAGCACTGAGGAACATGTTTCAGACACCAATGCATTGTTATTACAATTAATGCAACAAATGGGACAAAAGCTTGAAAAGTTAGACACAATGGAACAACACCAGAGACAAACACAGCAACAGTTAGACACAGTGGAACAAAATCTCAAAAAGTTAGACACAGTGGAACAAAATCTTAAAAAGTTAGACACAATGGAACAAAATCAGAGACAAACACAGCAACAGCTACAAAAGTTAGACTCATTGGAACAAACTCTTGAACAAACGCGTGAGGATTTAACTACTGAGTTACATAACATTGAATCGAAATGTCAAAAAGTCTGTAATGACGTAAAAACACAAATTTGTGAGCATTTTCAACCTATTTTTTCGCGGCATGAAAATGTATTACAGAATCACGAAGCAGCCATAAAAGATCTGCAAACCATTGTTCATGAAAATCACGACACCTTGCAAGCTAAAACTGACTCAGTTGCATCTACCGATTCGGTTACGCAACTTGCAAAAACTCAGGAAAACTTAAAGGACACAGTAGATACTCTGAAACTTGGTTCAGAAAAACATACAGAGGAAATAATTTCACTATCGGATAAAGTAGCTGAACTTTCAGATCAGTTCACTAACTTATCTACAAAGGTAGATGATGATCTGAATAACACAACACCTGTAGCCTTCACTGACACAGAAGAGTATGAACAAATTAGAAAATTCAAACAGAATCAAAATCAAATCAATACACAGTACAAAAGAGAAATCCGGGAAGTACAAGATCAGCTGACACAGGTAATTCACGAATTACGTATTTCAGAGGATACCCGCGCCCCAATACGGGAAGAGGGACACAGAAATACGGAACAGCCACAAAATAATAACACAGGGCATTTCGGAAGTTATGAAAGAAATTGGCAATGTGCACCGAATTTTGAGATGGAACCGCCGAAACGAAGTAACAATGACCGACATGCGACTCGCCGACATGACGATTTTGACTATAAGCTGTTCATTACTACACGTAAATTCAAAACATTTAAGAATTCTGGCAACGACATTCATCCACAAGCATGGCTCCATCAATTCTCTCATTGTTTTCCTCCCAACTGGTCGTTAGAACACAGATTAGAATTTATGTGTGGCTACTTGGAGAATGAACCGGCTGTAAGAATGCGATCGGTAATTCACGATTGCCACAGTGAAGGAGAATTTTACCATGCCTTCCTCTCAGCATATTGGTCTCAAGCCACACAAGACCGAGTAAAACATGGCATCATAATGATGAAACATTTCGAACAATCTGAATTTTCCAGTCTTGTGATATATTTTGAAGACATGTTGCATAAGAATCAGTATCTTTCAAACCCATACAGCCCCTCAGAACTCATCCGCATTTGCTTACTCAAATTGCCTGAACATATACGACATATTATTTTAGCAGGACGTTGTAAAGAAGACATTGAGGCTTTTCAGGGACTGCTACAAGAACTAGAAATTGACACAGACAGTCGCCGGATGCGAAAACAGGAAAACAATCACTACAGGTCACATACGTCACAATTCCGTGATGACAGAAACAATAACTGGACACGAAAAGGCTATTCTTACAACGCAAATCGTGACCAAAACAGACACCACCCATATGACAACCGCTGTCAGAGTAATAATAGTTACAGAGAAAGATCGCATTTCCGTAGTAATGACTATCACAGAGACAATCAGAGAAACAGACAATATGGGAACCAAAACAATTATTATCAAGGGAGGCAGAATAACTTCAGACGCAACAGTTCGGCGCAGAGTTGCGATTCAGGGAGAAATTCTCCACCACATGACCGACAAACAAGAAACTATGTAAACTACCGACAAAACGACAGACGTGAATTTCATCAGAACTGGCGGGATTCTAACAGAGCTGGGCCCTCTCGGCAAGGCGAATTTGTAGAAGTTAGGTCTCCTAATCCCAATAACGACGCGCGCCAACAAAGGAACAGACAATGACCCGCACCGCAGGCAGCCACCTGCGCCGGCTGGCTCCGAGAAAAATAACATAAGACGCTAGCCTTGAGAAAAATTTTAGCATTCTTTACCGATTTATACAACATGATAATTGCGTTGAAGTTGAAACTCTGTGCACTAGGAAGAGTAAAGGTTTACACCACATTTCACATGCAAAACCGTTTATTGAAAGATAATCTGCTTTTTAACTTTGTCTTTGCCATATAACTTTTCACTTTACATTACTAGGATGCTGTGTCAGACTTAAGAAACTGTTAACATACAACAACGTTTGAAGTTAAATATCCAGTCTAGAACCTAGGGAACATTTTTAAATAGAAATGACGAATGCATTGTTATAGTGAACAGACGTCACAGTGTTATTGTGTGTGTACATTCTTGCTTGTTTGTTGCACGATTACGTAACGACTATAAGGCTCACGTACTTAGAACATTTACCAGTACTGCTAATGAGATTTTAATGCAACATTTTGGTTTATTTGAAAATACATTCTGAATTTAAAGTGCTTTCTGAGAGATACCAGATGACACAGAGGTTAGTTTATGTGACAGCTACACGATTTTTATCACGACGCTACTAATGAGTGACAATTTACAATGTTGCTTTTGCGGTGTATCTGTTTTATATCTGCACAGTTTTCTGAATTCTTCTGGAAAGAAAAGCATGTTTTAGTAGTAACTTTTGTGGTATAGCAACAATGAGACAGCCTTTTTCGTGGCACAACAATACGTTACTGTACAGTACTTTCTTCATCACGCCAATAAGCATAATAACTAAGATATCTATACGCAAAGCATTTCACTTTTGTTTATCATGAGGTAAGCACATTGTCTTCTGCAGAACCTGGCTTTCGGAGGACGATAACTACGACACTTCCACAGAGATTATGTTGCGACAAGATGCACAGTTTAGCGCTACAGTACACGCATTTGAATGATCAATCTTATACTTAAAACACTTATTTTTAAATATTTTTTTAATTACAAAGAAAGTTTTCCGTGATACATTTCATTCCATTGCTGTAATTTGTAACACCTGGGAGTATAATTACATTTATCCTCAGGGGGGTACACGCTTACTTTGTGTACCATGTGTGTGGCAACCACAAGGAACCCTAGGTAATATGGTATTTGCTTATACAACATTACACATCGGTACCATATTTCTCTAACACACAAATTACACAGCTATCTGATCATGTAACTGAGAGATAAACTTTCTATTACATCAGTGACATATGTTTACGCAATTACAGAGTTGGATTACTTCACACTTACGAAATTATATTTTGTCTGTACTGTGTGAACTGTTCATATTTTTTTTGGAACCATTGTGATACTATGAGAGCTTTGAATGATGTATTTGGTATGGATTCATGATTTTTAAAGAACGTTTGAGGCAGATGACACTTTTGACACGAGCAGAGAATTTTTTTAATTATTGGAGGAAGCTACGACGATTTTGAGATTTGACTGAGGTGTTATGATGTTATTTTTATGACGACGATGTGTATTATGCTGCTGAGGTATGTTTATGATTAATAGGCTGATGCTACATGAGTTATTTGATTATGATACTTATCTGTTATGATGCAATATTGAAGAAGTGTCAACGAATAAGGTAAGGAGTAATGAATAGTGGTTAGGGACGCTGACTTGTGAAAAAGGATGTTGGAAACCGAGAATCGTACTTTAAGAGGTATGAAATGTGTGTGTAAATGCGTGACTGTATCACAATGCCGGCGAAAATTTTTTTGGACACTTATATTTATAGGATTTTCTTTCTACAGATTTGCAACGCTAATTCTTGACCTGTGAAATATTTTTATGTGAGACTGTCACTGTAGCGGAAACTGCTGTCGTAAATATTTCCGTAAGAAAGTTAAGTGACCACCTGCACGTAATGCGTCGCGGGCACCCACCTGGGCGACAGCCACCCGAAAAAAAGCCATTAGCCTTTCAGCGGCACAGGTAGAAAAAAAAAAGGGGACGCCATTAACCTCGCCTCTGACATTCCTTTGTAGAAAGCATCGCAAAAACGATACGGTCGAACTTGAAAACATATGATTACACTAGCTCTTAATTTATGATATTTACTGAAATGCCTAATGAAATGACGAGAAATATTTTTACATCTGCACACCTGATTATGACAAGCTTCTTTCTACGAGAGTTGAGAGAGTTTCTACTAACTTATGAAATGTCACATGACTATTGAATGATATTTTTATGCTTTGCTTTCCATAGTTGCTTATTTCATTTGATATCTAGTTTCTAGCTGCACTGCAGCATTGGTTAAAATAAAATTTTATAGATGTACTAATATAAATATTTTCTGTCTTCAGATCGAGTATATAATAATTTTTTTCAAAAAAATGAGGGAGCACAAAGCGACATTTACCTTCACAGGAACTGCATTCATAATTTTCTTTTCAAGTACTTGGTAATTTCTTTTGTGGAATAAATTGTGATGCATCACTCTAGTGTTAAGATGTGACATAGGTATTAGACATGGCCATTTTTAGTGTAATATTTTTTTCTGCTTGAGCTATGTCATGTTTTGATATAAGTTATTACATTTTCTGCTGCTAGCTTTGCCAATCTGTATTTTTTGTCATTGCTGCTTGTGTTAATTGTTTTGTGCTGCTGCATTGCCTCGTCCCTTAGTTTAGCAACTGAGCTCAGTAGATTTAAGTTAGCTTAAGAGGGGGTAGACTATATAAGAAACTGACTATGGAGAATAGGTATAGAATGCATTGAGAAGTTATACAAAAAAAGGTACAGAAAACAGGTTTAGGTAGGATTTTCTTGGAAATAAATAATGAGGTAAGAAATATGTGAACATATAAATACAGAAAGCATGCTTTGATAGGATTTTTTTGGTGGAAACAAATTTTGAAATAAGACGAAAGATCTATGGAATGTAGTTTTAGGTTGGACTGCAGTACCAAATGTTACACTGAAAACAAACCCTGCCCTTTCCTCTTGTGTTATTCTGCTATGTGTTTGTGTACTCTTGTATATTTGTGTTTTTCCTGTCTTTATGTGTTTAGCGGATATGAGTTACATTGTAGAATTTTTCTGATACTATGTTATTTACTTTGTAAAGATGTTAGACATTATTAATTCTGTTCTGTTTAATGCTCATGTGTGAAGTTGATGTTTCAAAAGTTATTGTGATCTTTTATGTATGTACTCATGTCATAATTCCACTGATGTATATGTTTATTTCTATTCTGTTGTAAAGCCGGTACTACAAATGTTATCTGTATTGTTATGTTTTTAATGATGTATTTTGTACCTTTGTTATTGTATTCTTATGTTATAAAATTGTAATTGTCACCAGTTCATGATATTATTAACTTGTTAGTTACATTTCACTGCACACGTTTCTGTTGGTCATAGTATATGGACAATATGTGAGAAGTTGGGACTGTTAGTGTTTGCACGTGTGTTAATAACTCAGCAAGGGACTGGATAACAGCATTGTTGATTCTAAGGACAGTTCCGAAAACTTTGTGAGTGCACAAGTGGTGGTTTATGGACTTTCTGTATTATCCGCAAGACTCTTCAGTGGTGATTGTGCGCCTGCACAGTCACAACAGATGGCTGCTGGCCATCTCTACAAGGACTACAGTGGGTCTACATCTTTGGTGGCCCACCAACGCCATTATTTCTACAAGGACTACAGTGGGTCTGCACCTCTGGTGGCCCACCAATACCATACTCTCTACCAGGACTACAGTGGGTCTGCTCTGTGATGACCTACCTACCAATATTCTTCCAAACTGCGACTGACTCTGCTGTGGGTTTGCTCTGTTGTGGCCCACTATCTGTCAGCATGTCAAGAGTCAGCACTGTCTTTCCGTTGGAAGGACAACACTACTTCTTCAAGACTGCATGGAAATCCACTACTTCCGTGTGCATTTTCTTTTACTGCTCAGACTTTGAGAAAAACACTGCAATTTTACTGTGACGAATGATGAGGACTGTCTTTATGGACTGTGAGAAATTTTTTGCTTTTGACCAACATTGTATCAATAAGTGTGTGCATTTGATTTCTTTGTTGTATCAATAAGTGTGTGCATTTGATTTCTTTGTTATTGTAATAATGAAAAATTTTTTTCAAATCTGTATTGGCCACTGCCCAATCCAATTTGTAAAATTTTTTTGTGGGGAGCATGGGGGCTATGTAAGTAGGCTGTTTAGGTTTTTTATTGGTAACGCCACCTCTGTATGAAAATCACTGGCTGTGCTGTGGGCAGTCTGTGTCTGCTTTGCATTGTTGTAATACTCGCCATTGTAGTGTTAGGCAGCTGGCTGTGAACAGCGCGTGGCGTTGCGCAGTTGGAGGTGAGCCGCCAGCAGTGGTGGATGTGGGGAGAGAGATGGCGGAGTTTTGAAATTTGTCATGCTATATTTATATATGATGATATCAAGGTAAATACATTGTTTGTTCTCTATTAATATCTTTCATTTGCTAACTATTCCTATCAGTAGTTAGTGCCTTCAGTAGTTTGAATCTTTTATTTAGCTGGCAGTAGTGGCGCTCTCTGGATTGCAGTAGCTTGAGTAGCGAAGATTTTTGTGAGGTAAGTGATTTGTGAAAGGTATAGTTTAATGTTAGTGAGGGCCATTCTTTTGTAGGGAATTTTGAAAGTCAGATTGCGTTGCGCTAAAAATATTGTGTGTCAGGTTAAGCACAGTCGTGTATAATTGTTCAAAGGGGACGTTTCAATACTATCAGAAAAGACTTCCTGACACTTAAATCTATACTCAATGTTAACAAATTTCTCTTCTTCAGAAACGCTTTCCTTACCATTGCCAGTCTACATTTTATATCCTCTCTACTTCGACCATCATCAGTTGTTTTGCTCCCCAAATAGCAGAACTCCTTTACTACTTTAAGTGTCTCATTTCCTAATCTAATTCCCTCAGCATCACCCGACTTACTTTCGAATACATTCCATTATCCCCGTTTTGCTTTTGTTGATGTTCATCTTATATACTCCTCTCACGACACTGTCCATTCCATTCAACTGCTCTTTCAAGTCTTTTGCTGTCTCTGACAGAATTACAATGTCGTCGGCGAACCTCAAAGTTTTTATTTCTTCTCCATGGATTTTAATACCTTCTCCGAATTTTTCTTATGTTTCCTTTACTGCTTGCTCAATATACAGATTGAATAACATCGGGGACAGGCTACAACCCTGTCTTACTCCCTTCCCAACCACTGCTTCCCTTTCATGTCCCTCGACTCTTATAACTGCCATCTGGTTTTTATACAAATTGAAAATAGCCTTTCGCTCCCTGTATTTTACCCCAGCCACCTTTAGAATTTGAAAGAGAGTATTCCAGTCAACATTGTCAAAAGCTTTCTCTAAGTCAACAAATGCTAGAAACGTAGGTTTGCCTTTCCTTAATCTTTCTTCTAAGATAAGTCGTAAGGTCAGTATTGCCCCACGTGTTTCAGTATTTCTACGGAATCCAAACTGATCTTCCCCGAGGTCGACTTCTACTAGTTTTTCCATTCGTCTGTAAAGAATTCGTGTTAGTATTTTGCAGCTGTGGCTCATTAAACTGATTGTTCGGTAATTTTCACATCTGTCAACACCTGCTTTCTTTGGGATTGGAATTATTATATTCTTCTTGAAGTCTGAGGGTATTTCGCCCGTCTCATACATCTTGCTCACCAGATTGTAGAGTTTTGTCAGGACTGGCTCTCCCAAGGCCGTCAGTAGGTCCAATGGAATGTTGTCTACTCTGGGGGCCTTGTTTCGACTCAGATCTTTCAGTGCTCTGTCAAACTCTTCACACAGTATCGTATCTCCCATTTCATCTTCATCTACATCCTCTTCCATTTCCATAATATTTTCCTCAAGTACCTCGCCCTTGTATAGACCCTCTATATACTCCTTCCATCTTTCTGCTTTCCCTTCTTTGCTTAGAAAAAAATGGCTCTGAGCACTATGGGACTGAACTGCTGAGGTCATTAGTCCCTTAGAACATAGAACTACTTAAACCTAACTAACCTAAGGACATCACAAACATCCATGCCCGAGGCAGGATTCGAACCTGCGACCGTAGCGGTCTTGCGGTTCCAGACTGCAGCGCCTTTAACCGCACGGCCACTTCGGCCGGCTCTTTGCTTAGAACTGGGTTTCCATCTGAGTTCTTGAAGTTCATACAAGTGGTTCTCTTATCTCCAAAGGTCTCTTTAATTTTCCTGTAGGCAGTATCTATCTTACCCCTAGTGAGATAAGCCTCTACATCCTTACATTTGTCCTCTAGCCATCCCTGCTTAGCCATTTTGCACTTCCTGTCGATCTCATTTTTGAGACGTTTGTATTCCTTTTTGCCTGCTTCATTTATTGCATTTTTATATTTTCTCCTTTCATCAATCAAATTCAATATTTCTTCTGTTACCCATGGATTTCTACTAGCCCTCGTCTTTTTACCTACTTGATCCTCTGTTGCCTTCACTACTTCATCCCTCAAAGCTACCCATTCTTCTTCTACTGTATTTCTTACCCCCATTCCTGTCAGTTGTTCCCTTATGCTCTCCCTGAAACTCTGTCCCATCTCCTTAAATTCCCACCTTTTTGCAGTTTCTTCAGTATTAATCTACAGGTCATAACCAATGGATTGTGGTCAGAGTCTACACCTGCCCCTGGAAATGTCTTACAATCTAAAGTCTGGTTCCTAAATCTCTGTCTTACCATTATATAATCTATCTGATACCTTTTAGTATCTCCAGGGTTCTTCCATGTATACAACCTTCTTTTGTGATTCTTAAACCAAGTGTTAGCTATGATTAAGTTGTGCTCTGTGCAAAATTCTACCAGGCGGCTTCCTCTTTGATTTCTTAGCCTCAATCCATATCCACCTACTACGATTCCTTCTCTCCCGTTTCCTACACTCGAATTCCAGTCACCCATGACTATTAAATTTTCATCTCCCTTCACTATCTGAATAATTTCTTTTATTTCATCATACATTTCTTCAATTTCTTCGTCGTCTGCAGATCTAGTTGGCATATAAACTTGTACTACTGTAGTATGTGTGGGCTTCGTATCTATCTTGGCCACAATAATGCGTTCACTATGCTGTTTGTAGTAGCTTACCCGCATTCCTATTTTCCTATTCATTAGAGTGCATATCGTGGGTTTTCACATGGTATTTTTCTTGATTATTTTAGAACTGAAAAATTTCATGTTTAGTGTTAAGACTGAGGGCTAACAAACATACTTACATAAATTTTATACACATTATTTCGTACTAGAAGGTGGGATGGATTCCTTTTAATATTAAAAGTAGCACAAGCAATTTAAAACGTATTTTTTGTATTATCACATGTCATTAACTTCTAGCGTGTGTCTCAATGTTGGCAACGGCAATGCAAGTTTCCATCAGATGCTGATAGCAGTCGATCAGTATCCTAAAGACCCAGTGGTACACACACGCTCAGCCACGCCTCCTGTGACTCCATATCATAAGCGCCCTCTGCCGCCATTATATAGGACTGGTGCCGGGAGCCACACAACTCACTCACACTTACAGCCACTTCACCATATGACATTATAGATGCTGCCTGGTTGCAGCTCCAGTACCATCGTTCAAGCTTCAGTGCAGAGAGCCTCGTCCTTGTAGCTGCTGTATTAGCTAGACTTTTTTTCTTGCTGCATTATATGCAATAAGTCTTTGTACCCTGGGAAAAAGCTGCCAGTTAATTATAGCTTTCGTTTACTGTATTTTCTTGTTCGCTCATTGTTTATTCTCCTGTCAAGCTTTCCTATGACAGTGATTGCTGCCCACTCTGTAGTCCATCGCTTTGTACCACTGTGTACAATCCTGTACACAACATACATTAAGATTAAACAGAGCAAGATATTACTTCATAGAACCAGATTTTTCAGATAAGAAGACATTTCACAAATAAAGTCTGAATTACAAATGGCAACAGGGTAACAAATGAAAGAGTATATCTTAAAAAATAAATTGTGTAGCACCCAACGGTAAGTCCCCACCAATATTGGCAGAATGGATGGGTTTAGTTGCGCTCCAACAGTAAAATAAACAGCCTTATTACTAAAAGTACAGTCTGAAACTTAACGTCATGGATTTCACGAGTAAAATATAGTTCAAAGATCCCAAGCAGGGGAGTGTGATGCTACTGGAGAAGTTGAGCCAAGTACAGTTTGAAACTTAACTCTTGGTACTAGGTAAACGGTGATAATTTAAAAAACATCTGAAGTACGTAGCAGAATCAATATGGGTAGATACACAACAAAAGAGATGAAGTTACACAGGGACTTTTCACACTGAGATGATAAAACGCTGATCACAGTATAAAAACGGTATATGCCAACGCTTATTTAATCATGTGAATGCATGGAACTTACTTGGATGAGATTTTTTTTTTTTTTTGCTAACTGTCAATAAGCGTTTAATCAAATACTTTATATAACATACACAAAAACAAGAATAAAAGTTTACTTGCTATGAAATCTCTTGTAAGTATCCCTCAGTTGGGTTTTATCCAATACAGTAATCACATGTTAACAATTTAGAAAAAATCATTATGCAGATGGTTTTATCTCAGTATCAGGAATTAATTTATAAGTTGTGAACTAGGATACAGTAGTCTATATTTACACTGAAACATGAGACCAAGAATGAGATTAGCAGACAGAATTTAAGATTTAAGAAAGTTTTTGTTGGTCGTTGCAGTGACACCTTGTACCAACAGAACATACCATGATCATGATTATACTGGGATGCCGACAAGCAAATTTGGAAAGAAAACTGGAGAAGACATAATATAAAAGAGTACTTGAAAAAATTTGACAGAATACAATTGGAGTTTACTGGTAAGATAATCAAGCATAGTTTACTCAGTCTCTAGAAACATTTCACATAATATGTGCAAATGAAATTACATTAAATAAATGTTAGTAAAAGACAATTGTGACAGTTTCCTATAATCTGTGGATAGGACAGTCAAAGAATCGAGTGATTCAGGAAATGAAAAATGAAGTCACCCACCTCAGTAGTAACACTGTTCGCCACATAGAGTTCTCACAATGGTTTGTGATCCCCTAACTAGTTTAACCCATGATCGATCATACTGTAATTTGTATGTTTTTACGAGAATGTAATATATATATCATTACGAAAATCCACTTTTTCTCTTATTTTCTATCATTTTTCCTTCCCATTGCCACAAAATAAAATGTAGGAAATATTTTCAAAAACATTAAAAATATTTTAGTACTATGAACAGCGTTTGGGTTTCTTTTATTAGAAATATGCAATGTCAGTATACAGAAATTAAATTAATTTTCATGACATTATATAACCCTGGAATAATAATTTACCATATTTTCAAAATTTTAAATACAAAATCAGAGGAAAGGCACATTAATTTATTAGACCTTATAAATGTCTCACTCTGTTTATATAAATAAACATGTCTGAAATCCACAGAACTTTAGATATGATTCTATCGCAAATAGTACAAAGCATTTCAGAAGATGCATTTAACCTTGCAATTCTTTCCTAAATTAATTTCAACAAAAAGATTAACAATCTTTTTAAAATACGATAGTTGTCCAGAAAGTAAGTTCCGATCGGTCGCGAAATGGAAACCACAGTGAAAACCAGAAACGTTTTATTTCCAACATTAGGTACACCCTCCACCTGCTTCTCTACATAGCCGCTGCTCCAGCATCGAGTTTTGTCGTAGTGTTGTATCAACTTTCCAAAATCCTCGTCATAGAAAGCAGTCGCCTGTGCTTTCAGCCAGTTATCTGCACTGGTGTGCAGCTCGTTGTCTGCGGAAAAATTTTGTCTGCATAGCCAGCGGTTCTTGTGAGACTCAGGGGGAGCCAATTACGGACTTTATTGTGGGTGATCAAACACTTATCATCGGAAACGCTGCAGGAGCGTCTTCATTGCCCCTGCAGCGCGCGGTCGAAAATTGGCCTGAAGAAGGAACTGCTCTACGTTATGTGGGCTGCATTACACAGGCGAAATCACTAACCACGCCCTCATACTTAGTGGGAGACGCTATTCCCTACGCATCTTTACGTGCTCACTTTCACTCAAAACTGAAAAGAGCGATGTGACACGATCGACGGGCATACTTGAGACACTGTCCAACACATCTGTGCAAAGCTTTACCGGATTTTCCCAGTGGTTTTCATTTCGCGACGGATCGGAACTCACTTTCTGGACAACCATCGTAAATGCGGTTTCTCACATTATGCTAAAACAATGTTGCATTTAATTTTAATTTTGCCGAGTGTGAAAAGTTTCTCATGCAATCTTAGGTTTACATGATGTTTTAAATGACAAAAGATGTAGCATAAGTGTCACGTCTATAGAATTTTAGTTCTGTGACACTATGTAATCAAAAAATTTTTAAGGTTTTAGCATGGATTAATTTGGATCAAGTTGAATAAGAGTTTCCCAATACTTCAAAGGGATAAATGTCAAATATTTCTTTATTTCAGAAGCCATAAACTTATATTTTTCTTGTGCTTTAATGGGGACTAAATCCCCCATCTTCAATTACGATATTCTACCTTTTACATCATGCCTTGTATCTTACTTCACCTTGTTTTCTCGTGGTTTCCTTAACAATTTCTGCTCTTTCCTGCGGTGACATTGTTTCACAGACTGGGTATTCTATATTTTCAGAAATAAAGTAAGTGGGCCTTTTGTTGTGCATAATTTCAAATTTTTTTCCGAGGGCATGCAGGTTTACTATATGGTTAAATGATGATAGCGTCCTCTTGGGTAGAATATTCCGGAGGTAAAATAGTCCCCCATTCGGATCTCCGGGCGGGGACAACTCAAGAAGATGTCGTTATCAGGAGAAAGAAAACTGGCATTGTACGGATCGGAGTGTGGAATGTCAGATCCCTTAATCGGGCAGGGAGGTTAGAAAATTTAAAAAGAGAAATGGATAGGTTAAAATTAGATATAGTGGGAATTAGTTAAGTTCGGTGGCAGGAGGAACGAGACTTTTGGTCAGGCTAATACGAGGTTATAAATACAAAATAAAATAGAGGTAATGCAGGAGTTGGTTTAATAATGAACAAAAAAAATAGGAGTGCGGGTAAGCTACTACAAACAGCATAGCGAACGCATTATTGTGGCCAAGATAGACACGAAACCCACGCCTACTACAGTAGTACAACTTTATATGCCTACTAGCTCTGCAGATGATGAAGAAATTCATTAAATGTATGATGAGATAAGAGAAATTATTCAGATGGTGAAGGGAGACGAAAATTTAATAGTCATGGGTGACTTGAATTCGGCAGTAGGAAAAGGGAGAGAAGGAAACGTAGTAGGTGTATATGGATTGGAAATAAGAAATGAAAGAGGAAGCCGCCTGGTAGAATTTTGCACAGAGCACAACTTAATCATAGCTAACACTTAGTTTAAGACTCATGAAAGAAGGTTGTATATATGGAAGAAGCCTGGAGATACTGACATGTTTCAGATAGATTATATAATGGTAAGACAGAGATTTAGGAACCAGGTTTTAAATTGTAAGACTTTTCCAGGGGCAGATGTGAACTCTGACCACAATCTATTGGTTATGAACTGTAGATTAAAACTGAAGAAACTGCAAAAAGGTATGAATTTAAGGAGATGGAACCTGGATAAACTGAAAGAACCAGAGGTTGTACAGAGTTTCAAGGAGAGCGTAAGGGAACAATTGACAGGAATGGGGGAAAGAATTACAGTAGAAGACGAATGGGTAGCTCAGAGGGATGAAGTAGTGACGGCAGCAGAGGATCAAGTAGGTAAAAAGACGAGGGCTAGTAGAAATCCTTGGGGTAACAGGAGAAATATTGACTTTAACTGATGAAAGGAGAAACTATAAAAATGCAGTAAATGAAGAAGGCAAAAAGGAATAAAAACGTCTCAAAAATGAGATCGACAGGAAGTGCAAAATGGCTAAGGGATTGCTAGAGGACAAATGTAAGGATATAGAGGCTTATCTCACTAGGGGTAAGATAAATACTGCCTACAGGAAAATTAAAGAGACCTTTGGAGAAAAGAGAACCACTTGTATGAATATCAAGAGCTCAGATGCAAACCCAGTTCTAAACAAAGAGGAAGATATGAAACTGCGTGAAGAGTTTGACAGAGCACTGAAAGACCTGAGTTGAAACAAGGCAGCAGGAGTAGACAGCATTCCATTAGAACTACTGACGGCCTTGGGAGAGCCAGTCCTGACAAAATTCTACCACCTGGTGAGCAAGATGTATGAGACAGGCGAAATACCCTCAGACTTCAAGAAGAATATAATAATTCCAATCCCCAATCCCAAAGAAAGCAGGTGTTGACAGCTGTGAAAATTACCGAAGTATCAATTTAATAAGTCACGGCTGCAAAATACTAATGCGAATTCTTTACAGACGAATGGCAAAACTAGTAGAAGCCGACTTCGGGGAAGATCAGTTTGGATTCCGTAGAAATATCGGAACACGTGAGGCAATTCTGACCCTAAGACTTATCTTAGAAGCTAGGTTAAGGAAAGGCAAACATACGTTTCTATCATTTGTAGACTTAGAGAAAGCTTTTGACAATGTTGACTGGAATACTCTCTTTCAAATTCTGAAGGTGGCAGGGGTAAAATACAGAGAGCGAAAGGCTATTTACAATTTGTACAGAAACAGATGGCAGTTATAAGGGTCGAGGGGCATGAAAAGGAAGCAGTGGTTGGGAAGGGAGTGAGACAGGGTTGTAGCCTGTCCCCGATGTTATTCGGTCTGTATATTGAGAAAGCAGTAAAGGAAACTAAAGAAAAGTACGTAGCAGGTATTAAAATCCATGGAGAAGAAATAAAAACTTTGAGGTTCGCCGATGACATTGTAATTCTGTCAGAGACAGCAAAGGAGCTGCAAGAGCAGTTGAATGGAATGGACAGTGTCTTGAAAGGAGGATATAAGATGAACATCAACAAAAGCAAAATGAGGGTAATTGAATGTAGTCGAATTAAGTCAGGTGATGCTGAGTGAATTAGATTAGGAAATGAGACTCTTAAAGTAGTAAAGGAGTTTTGCTATTTGGGGAGCAAAATAACTGATGATGGTCGAAGTAGAGAGGATATAAATGTAGACTAGCAATGCCAAGGAAAGTGTTTCTGAAGAAGAGAAATTTGTTAACATCGAGTACAGATTTAAGTGTCAGGAAGTCGTTTCTGAAAGTATTTGTATGGAGTGTAGCCATGTAGGGAAGTGAAACATGGACGATAAATAGTTTGGAAAGGAGAGAATAGAATCTTTCGAAATGTGGTGCTACAGAAGAATGCTGAAGATTAGATGGGTAGATCACATAACTAATGAGGAGGTATTGAATAGGATTGGGGAGAAGAGAAGTCTGTGGCACAGCTTGACTAGACGAAAGATCAAATGGAGAAAATCCTAGGGATTATGCTGTAGATTATCCATAAAACTTCCAGTATTGTTGATATACTCTACCTAATTAATATGGTTTTAACTAGAATATGTTCTACAAAGTCTACCTGTTTCTCAAATGTATCTTTGAAACTGATTCTAGATGTGTGATACATGGAAACCAAAACATTTTAAATTTGCTTGATGAAGAAACTCTTTTCAGGATTTGAATATAAATTGAGATCCATTATCAGAAAAGATAAGTTTTTTAATACCAACGTGAGTGTAATAATTTCCTATAATTCTAGAAATAACTTTCTTGTTTGTTCCCTTCTTAAACGCGACAAGTTTTTTAAATTTAGAAAATATTTCAGTCATTACAAAGATATAGATAAAATCTGCCTCTTGTTTTTCGTTATGGCACATAAAGGTCGGTGGTTGCAAGAGGTAATGCTTTATATGGCAAAAAGTTTTGCATTAATCCTCTGCACATGATTGTTAACGTTAACCCCTTGGCAACGATCACCAGTAGCAAGTTTCTTTTTTGCTCTTCTCCCAATGTTGTCTGCGTATATGTTCTCTTCTATCTGTTGAACACACTGTTTTGAACCACAAAATCTAAAACTTTCGTATGCATACTTGATTAAAATGTCAGAGTGTTGTTCAGGCCAGCACAGTTTCCAGTCATCTAAATCTGGTCTAGGTCTCTATTTCGGTACCTTATAATACTGCTATATTTCTACATTTTTCGTTTTGTCTAAATAACCTTAGATAAGTTTCTTCTCCTCATCGTGATTCTGGTTCTACATCTACATCTACATTGATACTCCGCAAGCCACCCAACGGTGTGTGGCGGAGGGCACTTTACGTGCCACTGTCATTACCTCCCTTTCCTGTTCCAGTCGCGTATGGTTCGCGGGAAGAACGACTGTCTGAAAGCCTCCGTGCGCGCTCTAATCTCTCTAATTTTACATTCGTGATCTCCTCGGGAAGTATAAGTAGGGGGAAGCAATATATTCGATACCTCATCCAGAAACGCACCCTCTCGAAACCTGGCGAGCAAGCTACACCGCGATGCAGAGCGCCTCTCTTGCAGAGTCTGCCACTTGAGTTTATTAAACATCTCCGTAACGCTATCACGGTTACCAAATAACCCAGTGACGAAACGCGCCGCTCTTCTTTGGATCTTCTCTATCTCCTCCGTCAACCCGACCTGGTACGGATCCCACACTGATGAGCAATACTCAAGTATAGGTCGAACGAGTGTTTTGTAAGCCACCTCCTTTGTTGATGGACTACATTTTCTAAGCACTCTCCCAATGAATCTCAACCTGGTACCCGCCTTACCAACAATTAGTTTTATATGATCATTCCACTTCAAATCGTTCCGTACGCATACTCCCAGATATTTTACAGAAGTAACTGCTACCAGTGTTTGTTCCGCTATCATATAATCATACAATAAAGGATCCTTCTTTCTATGTATTCGCAATACATTACATTTGTCTATGTTAAGGGTCAGTTGCCACTCCCTGCACCAAGTGCCTATCCGCTGCAGATCTTCCTGTATTTCGCTACAATTTTCTAATGCAGCAACTTCTCTGTATACTACAGCATCATCCGCGAAAAGCCGCATGGAACTTCCGACACTATCTACTAAGTCATTTATATATATTGTGAAAAGCAATGGTCCCATAACACTCCCCTGTGGCACGCCAGAGGTTACTTTAACGTCTGTAGACGTCTCTCCATTGATAACAACATGCTGTGTTCTGTTTGCTAAAAACTCTTCAATCCAGCCACACAGCTGGTCTGATATTCCGTAGGCTCTTACTTTGTTTATCAGGCGACAGTGCGGAACTGTATCGAACGCCTTCCGGAAGTCAAGAAAAATAGCATCTACCTGGGAGCCTGTATCTAATATTTTCTGGGTCTCATGAACAAATAAGGCGAGTTGGGTCTCACACGATCGCTGTTTCCGGAATCCATGTTGATTCCTACATAGTAGATTCTGGGTTTCCAGAAATGACATGATACGCGAGCAAAAAACATGTTCTAAAATTCTACAAGAGATCGACGTAAGAGATATAGGTCTATAGTTTTGCGCATCTGCTCGACGACCCTTCTTGAAGACTGGGACTATCTGTGCTCTTTTCCAATCATTTGGAACCCTCCGTTCCTCTAGAGACTTGCGGTACACAGCTGTTAGAAGGGGGGCTAGTTCTTTCGCGTACTCTGTGTAGAATCGAATTGGTATCCCGTCAGGTCCAGTGGACTTTCCTCTATTGAGTGATTCCAGTTGCTTTTCTATTCCTTGGACACTTATTTCGATGTCAGCCATTTTTTCGTTTGTGCGAGGATTTAGAGAAGGAACTGCAGTGCGGTCTTCCTCTGTGAAACAGCTTTGGAAAAAGGTGTTTAGTATTTCAGCTTTACGCGAGTCATCCTCTGTTTCAATGCCATCATCATCCCGTAGTGTCTGGATATGCTGTTTCGAGCCACTTACTGATTTAACGTAAGACCAGAACTTCCTAGGATTTTCTGTCAAGTTGGTACATAGAATTTTACTTTCGAATTCAATGAACGCTTCACGCATAGCCCTCCTTACGCTAACTTTGACATCGTTTAGCTTCTGTTTGTCTGAGAGGTTTTGGCTGCGTTTAAACTTGGAGTGGAGCTCTCTTTGCTTTCGCAGTAGTTTCCTAACTTTGTTGTTGTACCACAGTGGGTTTTTCCCGTCCCTCACAGTTTTACTCGGCACGTACCTGTCTAAAACGCATTTTACGATTGCCTTGAACTTTTTCCATAAACACTCAACATTGTCAGTGTCGGAACAGAAATTTTCGTTTTGATCTGTTAGGTAGTCTGAAATCTGCCTTCTATTACTCTTGCTAAACAGATAAACCTTCCTCCCTTTTTTTATATTCCTATTTACTTCCATATTCAGGGATGCTGCAACGGCCTTATGATCACTGATTCCCTGCTCTGTACATACAGATTCGAAAAGTTCGGGTCTGTTTGTTATCAGTAGGTCCAATATGTTATCTCCACGAGTCGGTTCTCTGTTTAATTGCTCGAGGTAATTTTCGGATAGTGCACTCAGTATAATGTCACTCGATGCTCTGTCCCTACCACCCGTCCTAAACATCTGAGTGTCCCAGTCTATATCTGGTAAATTGAAATCTCCACCTAAGACTATAACATGCTGAGAAAATTTATGTGAAATGTATTCCAAATTTTCTCTCAGTTGTTCTGCCACTAATGCTGCTGAGTCGGGAGGTCGGTAAAAGGAGCCAATTATTAACCTAGTTCGGTTGTTTAGTGTAACCTCCACCCATAATAATTCACAGGAACTATCCACTTCTACTTCACTACAGGATAAACTACTACTAACAGCGATGAACACCCCACCACCGGTTGCATGCAATCTATCCTTTCTAAACACCGTCTGTACCTTTGTAAAAATTTCGGCAGAATTTATCTCTGGCTTAAGCCAGCTTTCTGTACCTATAACGATTTCAGCTTCGGTGCTTTCTATCAGCGCTTGAAGTTCCGGTACTTTACCAACGCAGCTTCGACAGTTGACAATTAGAATACCGATTGCTGCTTGTTCCCCGCATGTCCTGACTTTGCCCCGCACCCGTTGAGGCTGTTGCCCTTTCTGTACTTGCCCAAGGCCATCTAACCTAAAAAACCGCCCAGCCCACGCCACACAACCCCTTCTGATATCTTTAAAAATCTTTAAAATTCCTTCCTCACCTGTTAATTTCTTTAAATTCATAATCTTTACTACATTTTCTCACTTTCCATTATTGTGTTTGGAATCAGCACTCTACATGTTCACGAAAACCTAAATTATTTGCATTCTTCTAGGGCCTGCCTGTCACCTGTCATTCAAATTACCTATTTGTCTGTGTGCTTGCCTGCTTAGCACAGTATTTTAGCCAACATACGTCGATGTATTTAAAGTCTTGGTCAGGTTCATTTTGTTACGTGGCCTCTTTTAGGCCTACAATGGTATGTTAACTTTCTGCTTACGATGTTACTTTTTACCCTCATGTGTTCTGTAAGTATATATATATATATATATATATATATATATATATATATATATATATATATATATATATATATATGTGTGTGTGTGTGTGTGTGTGTGTGTGTGTGCGTGTGTGTGTGTGTAAATAACATTGCAACAGCTGGCATAAACATTGCATTTTTGTATTGCTGTTGTATTTTTCAGATATTTTAGACACTGAATTAACTCTGTCACACTTTAAAAGCACATAGAGCAATTAAGATATGGAGAATTTATTGTGAAGATTCATTGTACATTGCACCGAGTGTGATACAGAGGTCGAAGTATGGATGTTCACAAGTGCTGTTTAGCCTGTAAGTTCATGGTATAAATAATGTGAGTGTGTGTGTGTGTGTGTATGTATGTGAGACTGTGTGTGTGTATGTATTTGAGACTGTGTGTGTGTTTCTGCCGTATTTTAGATGTGGAAATATTGCAAATTACATCCACTACATAGTTTTTGATGCTGTGTGTGCTTATGTGGTTCGTTACATCATGAGTTTTCCATGGAATGTAGCCAACTTGACTGGCAAAGGTTGATCAGCACAAAAGACCATGCATCTTATTTTCTTGATTATTCGACTGGTATTTGTCCAAAACCGCTTTCTTAAATTGATCATATGTTCCATTTCCGTACCAGTCCTTAGGGCCCATATTTGAGCTCAGTCACCTAAATGTACTCTTAACAAAAGATACTTTGTCTGTTACATTCCACCATTTGGGTAAATAGCCTTGGACCTAATTGAGAAATTACTGAGCTCTGTTTTGTTTTTTGATAGTAAAAACCTTTGCAGAATAGCTATAGTGAAGAAAAGTTTCCATACTGGTACTTGCACAAGTGTGAGCCGGTACGGTGCGCTATTTCGTTAATTTTTTTTAACCACCCGCCTTCTCCCTACTCGCCGCGATGTCAATATCGAGATCGGACTGGAGTCTCTGGTCGCCGTATATCTTTGGTTAGATGGCTTCCCGCGCGCCGCGAGGCGACGGAACGAGTAAGAAGCGGGTTGCTGGGAGTTAGCTCTGGGCTGTGCGTGAGCAGCGACGTCAGTGTCTGTGGGTAAGGCCGCTTGGTCTGTGGGCTCCGCAAAAGCAGTCGGTTGCGGACGGAACGTCTTTCGCTCGAAGATGCCAGTGTGGTGGACCCGTGCTGTCCCGATGGCGATCATCGTGTGATCAGTCAAGGGCTGAGAAGTGATTTCTTTGTTCTGTCCTTGGCTTCCGACGACGGATAACGGCAAGTTTGGTGCATGAGGTGAACATAAGAATTCTAAAATGGTGCACGTTGGTGGCGCGTTTAGCAGACTTGTGAGTGGTGTAAGCTTTGCGCCGGTACTGCAGTCTCCAGTTAGAGCGCTGCTTGTCAGGAGAGCGTTGATTTCGACATTTATTTAGCTGCCTTACGGTAAACGACTGTTTTGGATCGAAGGTGGATCCAAGTGTTGTTGTTGTTGTTGTTGTGGTCTTCAGTCCTGAGACTGGTTTGACGCAGCTCTCCATGCTACTCTATCCTGTGCAAGCTTCTTCATCTCCCAGTACCTACTGCAGCCTACGTCCTTCTGAATCTGCTTAGTGTATTCATCTCTTAGTCTCCCTCTACGATTTTTACCCTCCACGCTGCCCTCCAGTGCTAAATTGGTGATTCCTTTATGCCTCAGAACATGTCCTACCAACTGATCCCATCTTCTAGTCAAGTTGTGCCACAAAATTCTCTTCTCCCCAATTCTATTCAATACCTCCTCATTAGTTATCCAAGTGGCGGACCGAATCATTGTTTGTCTTATTAAGAAACCTAAGTCGCCCACTAGCGTGTTAAACACTGTTATCTACAGTTATAACGAGTAATTTGACACACTGGTAGTGTCCACGAGTGAACTTTGGAGTTACTGTTAAGTATTTGTAGTAATTGAAAGATTGGCTGTGGAGCTTTGTAGTCGGACGCTTAAGAATCGTGTTAATTGCAGTTCACTTCTTACAGTCTTCACTTCTTACAATCTTCTTGTCGTGGCTACATCGCCGATAGTATTTTCATAATTTAGCTTGGGGTGTCATTTTGTGGGTTGGTGTGGCCCTCCCAAGAGTTTAAAGCCCCAAATATCTACTTACTGCGTTTGCTGGGTTGGCTTACAACAATTGATTTGTTACCTGTCTACCCCACAATACTGCTGTTTGGTGCGGTGGGGTATAGTCGAAGTGTTCAGTAGTACCGCATCTACTCCTTCGCCCGTTTTACGATTTGCGAGCCGCATCCATGTCGAAGTATAATCCCAGTATGCAATTTGTGTAAGTTGACTGCGCCCTGTTAACGTTTTGTACATTGTGGAAAATCTTTCCAGTGCCACATGTGATCCTGAAGGAGAGCAAGGTGCACAACAGCGCATGACCACGACGAAATCGAAAGATATGTATTGTATATTTTTTTAAAGGATGTAATCATTGAGCTTGGGAGTTTATGTGTGTTTTTTCATTTATTTTGAAAAGATTTACATACCTGGTTAATTATAACATATATGCTTAATTATTTGCCTTAATTAGTCGGGTGTAGTATGCATCACATGTAGGGAGGTTTTGCGGTACAAAGTGTTTCAAAGAAAGGAAAATATTTTGTAATATGGTGCGCATCATAGAGGCTACGGGGTTTGAGTGTAGGTTGATAGTAATTAGATTTTATTGTGTTTAAGTTGTTTTAATTAAAATTTTGTGATCAGTATTTTATTGCCTTTAAAGACCACAAGTGATATCTAGGAAAATTTTGGTATTGCCATGTGGCGTTAGAATCTTTTATTTAACCTTGTGTTATGCAATTTGTATTTTTTTTCCCTGCTTAAAAGCGATTTTGAATTTTAAGCATTGTCAATTGATTCTGAGAGCTGGTCTCTGATCTGTTAATATAATACTTCGGGAACTTTCATTAAGAATCTACACTCCTGGAAATGGAAAAAAGAACATATTGACACCGGTGTGTCAGACCCACCATACTTGCTCCGGACACTGCGAGAGGGCTGTACAAGCAATGATCACACGCACGGCACAGCCGACACACCAGGAACCGCGGTGTTGTCCGTCGAATGGCGCTAGCTGCGCAGCATTTGTGCACCGCCGCCGTCAGTGTCAGCCAGTTTGCCGTGGCATACGGAGCTCCATCGCAGTCTTTAACACTGGTAGCATGCCGCGACAGCGTGGACGTGAACCGTATGTGCAGTTGACGGACTTTGAACGAGGGCGTATAGTGGGCATGCGGGAGGCCGGGTGGACGTACCGCCCAATTGCTCAACACGTGGGGCGTGAGGTCTCCACAGTATATCGATGTTGTCGCCAGTGGTCGGCGGAAGGTGCACGTGCCCGTCGACCTGGGACCGGACCGCAGCGACGCACGGATGCACGCCAAGACCGTAGGATCCTACGCAGTGCCGTAGGGCACCGCACCGCCACTTCCCAGCAAATTAGGGACACTGTTGCTCCTGGGGTATCGGCGAGGACCATTCACAACCGTCTCCATGAAGCTGGGCTACGGTCCCGCACACCGTTAGGCCGTCTTCCGCTCACGCCCCAACATCGTGCAGCCCGCCTCCAGTGGTGTCGCGACAGGCGTGAATGGAGGGACGAATGGAGACGTGTCGTCTTCAGCGATGAGAGTCGCTTCTGCCTTGGTGCCAATGATGGTCGTATGCGTGTTTGGCGCCGTGCAGGTGAGCGCCACAATCAGGACTGCATACGACCGAGGCACACAGGGCCAACACCCGGCATCATGGTGTGGGGAGCGATCTCCTACACTGGCCGTACACCACTGGTGATCGTCGAGGGGACACTGAATAGTGCACGGTACATCCAAACCGTCATCGAACCCATCGTTCTACCATTCCTAGACCGGCAAGGGAACTTGCTGTTCCAACAGGACAATGCACGTCCGCATGTATCCCGTGCCACCCAACGTGCTCTAGAAGGTGTAAGTCAACCACCCTGGCCAGCAAGATCTCCGGATCTGTCCCCCATTGAGCATGTTTGGGACTGGATGAAGCGTCGTCTCACGCGGTCTGCACGTCCAGCACGAACGCTGGTCCAACTGAGGCGCCAGGTGGAAATGGCATGGCAAGCCGTTCCACAGGACTGCATCCAGCATCTCTACGATCGTCTCCATGGGAGAATAGCAGCCTGCATTGCTGCGAAAGGTGGATATACACTGTACTAGTGCCGACATTGTGCATGCTCTGTTGCCTGTGTCTATGTGCCTGTGGTTCTGCCAGTGTGATCATGTGATGTATCTGCCCCAGGAATGAGTCAATACAGTTTCCCCTTCCTGGGACAATGAATTCACGGTGTTCTTATTTCAATTTCCAGGAGTGTATATTGAGGATCTTGCTGTTCATGATAACGAATGTTCACTTACTATTTTAAAATCAAGTTAAGGTAGTAAAAAAAACTTTTATTAGAGAAACGGTACCTGCCCGCACTCCCCACAGCTTCCACGTATTCAAAGCATTGGCCTTCGGGCGTTGTCTGATGTATTCCCGGTGTCTATCCCGGCTAACGCCTGCGGGGCCATGTCAAAGTGATGTCTACGCAAATTCCTTGTTTTGAAATTGACTTCATTGTCAATTTGTTTCATAATGTCACCAAGCTCTTGCTGAACATTTACAATTACTGATCGTGTTTGCTTTAGGTCATAAGAAATTTTATGTACTATTCGTACGCAGGTGTGTTGCTCAGTTTCATTTTTGTGAATGTAGCCTGTTACCTTCTCAACAATTTCAACTTGTAGCTTGTAGGTTAACTTAAGCTCTTGTAATTTGGTCTGAAACTGTCCCATAGTCTGTTTCTGGCTGTAAGTTGACATAATGTTTATTTCGCTGATGTCCTGTGTAGTTTTTTGGCTTTAAACATCACCTCATACTTTATCGGTACATTAGTACTGTTTTATTTGTATCCGCGCGTGCGTAGGAGCAGGAAAAATACGTCGGTACTGCACGTAAATAGTGGTTTGCTGGAGCCTGAATGTATATACAGAGACATACATAACTTGTACAGATGAGCACAGTCTCAAGCTGAAGCTAAGTGTCCCGGCTGTCTGCTCGTGATCAAATGGGCTGAATCTACCGTGATGGTCGTAGAGATGAACTGCGCCAGCTAGAGGGCGCTGTCGTCGTCTGTCGTAGTGCCAACTTAACTGGAAGCTACGCCGTGGCATCCTAGCTATCGATACCACAGTTTTTACTACTGTATTTCACCATATGGTAGAGGTACTTCCCTTATATAGCCTTTGGCACTTTATCGTTGTACCACACACCTTCTAAGAGTTAAAGTTATTTCCTTACAAATAAATGTTCAATAAAGCTCAATGTTCATAAAAACTTTTCACTGGTATTTCGTTCCCTAAAACTACAGATCGTCACTTAAACGCCTTTCGTACTTTATTAGTGTACTGATATTGTTATGTTGATGTCTGATCGCATTGCGTACACCTATACATGAGGCGTTACGAAATAAAACGTGTGTGGTGCTTTTATATATTCACTAATGTCGAATGAGAACACGGCATAGTTGATACCAGTCGCTCACCTTCCGACGGTGCACAAGCTGCAACCGTTCGCTGTCCACGCTACTACAGACCATAGCTGAAAGTTTAAACTGCATATATAACAAGGCGAGATACGAAAAAGGCAATAAAAACGGGAAATTACACTCGGGTACACTCTGAAAAATCCATTAAAGAAAATAACCATTTGCGCTTTACATTTAATAATTTTTTATTGTATGTGTGTGAACCGAACTAACTCCTGACAGTCAATTATTGTACCAGTAAGTTCAGAATATGTTTTGAGACCTAGTACTGTAATTAAGTTTGAGTACGAGCGTCGTACTGTTGGTAAACACGTTTATACACAAGAAACACACTTCAGTGTAGTAATGTTTCATATCTTAATACCCATTTATGTTCGCGTGTACAAAAAATAGTACGAGAAACAACACTTCGTCCACCTCCCTAGCTGAGAAGTCACCGTTGCTGACTGCCTTGTGGGGGACTGGGTTCGATTCATGGTACTACCAGGGAATTGTCCTTGGTGATCGGACCGGTACGGGAACACTCAGCCTCTTGAGGCCAACTGAGGAGCTACATGGTCGATTAGCAACGCTTTCAACTTCAAGAAACTCGACAAAGACCTGGACAGTTGTGTCCTGATTACATGCCCGTCCATATCGCATCTAGTAACACTTACACCCGAGCGCCCCGTCTAGGGCTAGAACATAGAACTGTACCTTACCTTTACCAATAACGCGTCCCATTTGTTAGTGAATACACTACACTTCCTTTAAAACACTTTGATCCGATTCTCCACAACATGTTAGGTTAGCCTACAAGTACTGGGTCGACGACCCTGCCGCAGTTGTAGCACCGGTTCCCGTCAGATCACCGACGTTAAGCGCTTTCGGCTTGGCTAGCACTTGGATGGGTGACCATAAGCGTTCGGGTTTGCCGAGCGTTATTGGCAAGCCGGGTTCACTCAGCCCTTGCGAGGCCAGCCGAGGAGCAATTTGACTGAGAAATAGTGGCTTCGGTCATGAAGACTGATAACGGGCGCCAGAACGGTGTGCTGGCCGCATGCTCCTCCATACCTGCATCTAGTGACGCCCATCAACCGAGTATGACACAGTGCTGTTGGACCTTTTCAGGCCTGTTCAGACGGAGTTTCATAAGTTCTGGAGTCTTTTTTTTTCAAGTGTAGGTTTCCACAAAAATAAACAAAAAACGAATAACAAATCACTCAATAACGTATTCCTTATATATATGAAGATAGTAACTGTTCTCAAAAGAACAGATACCATTGATGACCGTGCAACTTCTCTAGAATAAATGATAATTAATTGAAACCCTCAGCTGCCGACAGTTGTTGCTGATATACCTCAATGGGGACAGCTGAAAATGTGTGCCCCGACCGGGACTCGAACCCGGGATCTCCTGCTTACATGGCAGACACTCTGTTCATCTAAGCCACCGAGGACACATATGACCAGTTATTATCTTCATATATAGTTAAAGGCTACCCAGCCATTGACCTTCGTCTGTGCGAATGCGCACAGGTTGCCCGAACTCTTACGGGACGCGTCACCTTAATGGGCGCGAGTAATGAGTGGATGGGCAAATATCTATTAGGAACATTACGAATGTAGATTGCGGACAGTTGAGAATGTGGGTCTCATGGGAAGCGACAATAGCAGATCGAGTGCCGTAGTCATATGTTAAGAATCATAAATAATTAAGCCCGTAAAGAGCAATAAACGAAGTTTGAGGGAAAATTGTTTATAAAATTCAATAGAAAATTCATGACGTAAAGAACGGCACTATATAATATTTTGGGTGGCATCACACATATTTTAAACTAGTGAAGTTATACTATACACTTAACTTGCAATAGTTTTTATTGTTTGGAAATTATTATTAACATTTATCGCCCACAATTAATTAAATATTATGATATGAAGATTTTGAGCAGCGCAATGTGTAGATCGCTATAGATTACGTCTAAAAATGGTGCTATATGCAGTTCTATGTTAAAACTTTGCAGCACTGAGATGTCAACAAACAAATTTGCACTAAGTGGCGAAATTTTGCAAAAAACAAAAACTTGATTTACGGGCGGTAGAATAATCCTAGAAATTAATGTAACATAGTAAATAAGATGTACTTCTTAGCTCGGTTCCGATGGTGTACTTATTTCTGTTGAGGGAGGTATGTAAAAAAATTTGTAACCTTCACTGGTGAGATTGGTACTTGCGTAACCAGGGGGTTGACGGCCGAGCCTATATAAGCGAGCGGCCATCTTGGCCAGAGGTCAGTCGTTGGTCAGTCGTTTTGGAGGGTGGTTGCGAGCAAGCCCACTTTTGGGTGGCCCATGTGTTCGTTTGAGAACTGTTTTTCGCGCCGATTGATTTCGACAAAGAGTATTGTTTAATAGTGCAGGTGTGCAAGCATATATTTGTTGAAATGGAAGTCCTCCGATTATTTGTGTGAGTGTGATTTACGAGGTATACATCGTCGTAAGTGAACATGTGGCGAACTGTGATTTCGCGCCAAAACTTCTAGAACAAAGAGGACAGTGGAACTTGTAGTTCTGTTGATATTATTTGAAAACTTTCGATTATAGCAGCCTACATTACTGCTATTGGGGGCTCGGAGTCAAATTATTATTAAAGTAAAACTGTAAACCGTCTCACCAGTGCTAATTTGATTGTGTGAAAGAAAACGACAACGCCAATAAATAGTGATTGAACTGTGTCGTGAAAAACTGATTTTTGCTATAATAATCGCCTAATTTTTGTTCCCTAGCATAAACTGTACTCATGTCTGAGTGAATAATTAATTGAAAACTGTAACAAATGCGTGGATGTGGAAGTGTACTAACGCACCAGGTGAGACTCACGTGAGAGCCAAAATTTTCAATAACATTAGCCGAGCGGTCTAAGGCGCTGCAGTCCTGGACTGTGCGGGCTGGTCCCGGCGGAGGTTCAAGTCCTCCCTCGGGCATGGGTATGTGTCTTTGACCTTAGGATAATTTAGGTTAAGTAGTGTGTGAGCTTAGGGATTGATGACCTTAGCAGTTAAGTCCCATAAGATTTCACACACATTCGAAAATTTTTTGCAATAAAATTTTTTAATCAACATTTGTATATGCACATTCGTGTGAAAACGCTGCAACCGCACGTCTTCTTTATTATTTACCGTCCCGTCGCACACTCAAGAGGCAAATTTCAGAAACGGCAGAAGCTACTCATGGAGTAAGTTTCTGTTACGATATTCTCCACAGAAACACTATCTAATCAATAGTGTCCGAATGTCCCTGTCTTATGCGGAGGTGACCACTAGATGTCAAGAGAGGCTGGTCCGCCACAGAAACAGTATCTAATCAATAGTATCCGAACATCCCTGTCTTATGCGGAAGTGACCACTAGATATCAAGAGAGGCTGGTCCGCCAGTATAAAAAAAAAAGGGAATTACTGTGTTTTCAGATGGGGAGCGGTAACACCAGAATAGGTCGGGAAGAAGAGCTCAATAACTACGAAACGGATTACTCATTGGATGTACACGAGTAACAACTGCATCAGGAACATTTCAACGCTTGTAAGGCTACCAGATTCGACTGTTGTTGATGTGACTATGAAGTGGAAACGCGAAGGAACAACCACAGCTAAACCAGTACCAGGCAGATCTCATTTACTCGTGGACAGGGACTGGTGAACGCTGCAGATGGTGGTCTTAAATAATCGCATGAAATCAGAGGAAGGAATCACTTGCGTGTTCCAAAAGTGCTACCTTCTAGCAGATTGATTGTGTTTGTAGAGTTAAAAACAATGGTGTACAACGACAGAACAGCTCCAAACAAGCCATATACTTCTGTAGCTAGTGTTCAGTGACGCTTGAGGTAGTGTAGAGGGCGACGCCAATGGACAGTGAATGACTATAAATGAGAGATTTGGATTGATGAATCACGCTATACCTTACGGCAATCCGATGAAAGGGTTTGGGTTGGATAATGCCTGGGGGACGTTGCCTGCCCTCTTGTGTAATGCCTACAAAGAAGTACAGCGAAGATATGGAATGGAGATGTTTTTCGTGGTTAGGGTATGGTCCACTTACTCCGTTTAACAAAACATTGAATGCGGAAATTAAATTTTACAGCATTCTGTACTCTGTGTAGTAGAGGAAGATGATGATAGTTTGTATTAGCAGAATAATGCACCCAATCATGAGTCAGCATCTGTGGACTACAACTTTCCTCAAATGATTTGGACGGATTACCGACCTGAACATCTTTGGGATGAGCTATAACATCAACTTTGCTCCAGACTCCGACAACCAACAGCAGTATCCTCCCTAGGTTTCCCTCTTGAGGAAGAATGAACTGCCTTTCCTCCAGAGACACTGAGACACATCATCGAAAGTGTCCCCAGCAGAGTTCAAGCTATGGTAAAGGTGAAGATGGGAACATCGTATATTAAAGTACACTGGTAGGTGTCCACACACTTTTGATGTGATGGTATACGTGCTGTATAACCATGTTTGGGCTGCTGAGTGCGTTGCACTAAGGAGCGTGAGCGGTCGTGTCAACAGGCCCAGTGGAAACACCGCTAACCAAGAGAAAGTCCTATATTCAACTTAAACTACACATGTGGGTGTTGCCTCAGCGAGGGAAACATGCCTCACTTCGTTGACTCTGGCTGACATTGGCTCGTGGCTTGCTGCTTCCACCTGGCGATGAATTAGTCACGTAGACACCACGTGATGGTGACGAAATACTGGAAGACAGCCGCCAGCATAAGTAGCCCATGACAATGACGTCAACGCACTGTGATAGCGTTCCACCAGGGAACGGCCTCTTCTTGTAACTCAGTGACTTACTCACGACAGTGGTGTGTGGTGAATGTTGTCTGCATTATATGACCTGCTGCCCTCTCGCACAAGTGATGGAGGCTGGCACTGAGGCACCAAGTCCTGCAAGGAGGCCCTGGCACCATGGTGGTGCTACTGGACTCAGAAAAAGAAGTACCTCTCCCACAAAATTCAGACCTGTTTACAGCAAACCCTTGCACCTAGTCACAATGCCCATAACAAGAGTCTTTGCTTGGTGTGGTGACATCAACTTGTCTACTATGATCATTACCACTACATGGTGCAGTTTTCCACTGAGTGCAGCAAAGCTGACTCACAGTCCTTCTTTGTACATGTTATTCTGACCAATATGTCACCACACTGCGAGTACCAGCCGCGACTGCTCCACTGCTCCACAGAGGCTTTCGTACCACTTCTTGTTAATTTCACTGAAAGCTGGGTAGTGGCATTACATTATCCCACTCCACTGAGAAGACGTGGCCCCTCAGGTCTTGTTAGGACCTGGTTTTGCGCTATAACTATTTCAAACTCAATTTTTTAGACTATGTACACGCTACTCAACTGACTATTGCAAAAACAACGTAGTTACTACATTAATCTTTAGAAACTCCGTAAACTTATTTCTCGTCTCTTGTTTGGGGAATCCAGTCGACGAGAACATGAACTGCTCATGGGTCAAGTTGGCTAAATGGCTCTGAGCACTATGGGACTTAACTTCTGAGGTCATCAGTCCCCTAGTACTTAGAACTACTTAAACCTAACTAACCTAAGGACATCACACACATTCATGCCCGAGGCAGGATTTGAACCTGCGACCGTAGCGGTCGCGCGGTTCCAGACTGTAGCGCCTAGAAATGCTCGGCCACCCCGGCAGGCATGGGTCAAGTTTCTGAATGGCTCACTGTCTCAGATAATTAGCCAGATTCACCAAGGCACTAGGAAACGAGACACTCAAGGTCACAGAGCAGGACGTCTAATGTACCAGTACTATTCTACATGCTTTATTAACTGCTCCATAGTGAATCGCCCCTTCTGTGCAGGTATCATCTGACTTAGTGAATGGATTAGTGGTGGTTCCCAGCTATTGTCCAAGAAGTTCCCAGCTACTGGCCTGGATGTCTACGAGCTCGTTTGCACCGCACAGCTGCAGCTGCTTTACATTTAACAGAGTAACTCCCATAACTGCAGCTGCCAAATGGAACATTGGTCCTGAAAAATCTTACTTAGTCCTTTTGATCAACAACCCACTGCCTCTTAACTCCAAATGGCCCACTGTCATGAGTTTTCCTTGTTCATTGCAACTAGCCACCACTGCTCTGTCGTCGCATACTAAGTACCCCCAATGCAAACCTACTTCCTGGAAATACGACATCGTTTCCTTCAACTCTTTCTTGCATGGATAACCCCTTGCCTTGCTCGTGAATAACTGCATGACGCACATGCTTCCAGTATATGAAACTCGTGAGTAGGGCGTTGCTGGAGCCCAGCCTCGGTCATTACCACGTGTCGATCACCATTTTCCGCTTCGCTCTCACTTGCACAAATTTTCCACTTATTCCCATCTTCACTGAATACGTTTGCACCGCGCAACACAGAGCGTGCTTGTAAATCACTAGTGTCCTTACTGGTATTACAATCGTGTACTATTGTAAGTAGCGTGGATAAATGGACGCTATGTGCAAGAAGCATGAAGCGCCCTTTGAATGTATCCTGATAGCTAAAAGAGCCACGCGCACTTAGAATAAGAAAATGCTACTTGACACTGAAATCAATATAAAAGATAGGGTCGCCACCAACTCTAGCCACACGACAAAGAAGAAGTAGCACTGAGTCGGAAAATTACTTAATTTATTAATAAGAAAAACTCACAAAAGAACGTTCATTGTAAAGTCATTGATAGAGAATGGGATGTAGTTATTAATATGATCCAGGCATTCTTCCCGTGAATCAAATATTGAGTAAAGTAAATAGGTTGTGAACACCATGCGTAAGTGCAGCCTGCAGCAAGATTCGTGAAAACACGATCTATTCCAGAGCATTTGTTTCAGATAAAAAAAAGGGACACTAATCACTACACCTGTGCACATGGAAACGCTATAGGTGGGCCAACAAGGAAAACTACAAGGTAAATGGCGAAGGTAACGGCGACGTAACATCGGTACACAAGATAAGATTGAAGGCAAAATTATTTATTACTTAAAAAATTGATGTAGTGCATCTATAGACTGCTGTTGCATGCTAACTATGTACAATTGCTTGTGAAATACTATACGTTTCATAACAGACTCGCGTGCCCACTCGGTCCGCAGAGACAATTTCTATGGACCGTGGCCAAATTTTAATCACATGAGACAAAGAAAATTCACAAATACACAAAAATTACCAAGATCCGGAAAAGATTAGAAGCATACACACACAGTTGTAGGCACATAAACATTCACACTGAACCGAGGGCGCTTCAACATATGCAACTCCTTTGTGCTGTGTTCCTCTCACGGATCAAAGTCAAGACTGCATTGGGAATCAAACTGAAAGTCTACAAAAGCCTTGCATTCCCTGCTGCAACCCAGCAAGTAAATCTTTATAAGACGAAATTCGAGACCAAAAGCTAAAAGCTCCCCTCTCTATGTGACAACGCGCCACGCGGTCAGTCCAACTCACCCTTCTCCGACTGTAGCACAGCTGTGTACGCTTTCCGTACCGGCGGCAGACTGCCTCCCGCTTCTCCAGCCTCTACCACGCTCCGCGTGGACCGGAAAACCCCAGGATGCCATTTCCGCCACCAACCTAACGCAGGTGGATTTCTCACAAGTAGCGGAAACCTCTTTGCCGACTTGACCACTACGAGAGTTGGCAATGAAAGGTGGCTACAGGACCCTTTCATCACCCCAAACGTCCCGGAGAAGACTGTGCCGCGAATTTTCTCGCCATGCTAGGAGATTCGCCAACAGTCTTCGAAACAAACATACCCTAACGAGTAACAATTGCAACAGTAAACAGCAGCACAAAGGAGTTGATTAATCTCTTATATCCAAGTGAGCTTTATCTGACCTTAGTCAATAATTGTGACCTCATGCGGTCCGCAAAGCAAACAGAACAAATTAAATTAAGCGTGATATACTACGCTAACATCATGTCATCTGACCTACTACGACCACAACCATGAGATATTATTTTAAAATTGCTTTAACCAACTATCAAAAGTTAACATAGAGACATAGGTGAACAGGTACATAATATATATAAATATATAAACAAATACAATGATGCAAAATCATTATCACGAACCAAAGCAGTATCATCTGGTGCTGACATATATAAAAACATGCAAGTGAAAGTGCAAAATACAATATTCACAACAAATACAGTGATACAAAATCATTAATGAACCCAATGGTATGACAGCTGGTAAATAATCACCTATGGAAAATAAGACATGAGTACAAAAACACATCCAGAAATCAACTCGTTGACGCGCTGTCATTTTTCAGTTTCGCCACATGGTTGTTTCACTGGGTATTCTCTTTAGGTGCTGGGGTGGGCGTCTCTTCTAAAGGCGACTTGGAGGATAAGCTACTAGGGGACCACAACACTGAACTGGGGAGTTCGCAGCGGCGTTGATTGTAACGTCCGTTGTAACCCAGGTTGTTCATCCTAGACAGCACCCCGCGACGTTGCCTCGTGCCCGTTTCCACCCTCTGCGTCCATACTGTGGGATGGTTCGGCGTTGCAGATTTGCAGGACATCGCCACTTGTGGGCCCTGCCTCATCATCGAGAAGGCGGCTTGGCGGTCCTCGTCCGTGTGTTGTGGAGGAATGTGTTTTACCGACACACGCCCCCGTCTCCTGTCGTGTCAATGGGGAGACACGCGCTCTTCTGCGTCGCATCGAGGTCGACGTAAACTCGTGCGGGTGTCGGGCTTGAGACCCGCTTATCACCTCTTTGCACCGTCTCAGCTGATGTGTCAGTGGTGGGACCCGCGTCCCTCCGGGCAGTGGGCGTTACCTCACCGCAGCAGCCGTCTGGACTAGCGGCGCTCAGGGATCGGCGGCCTCGCCTGGTGTGCGTCATACTTTCCCTTCCGCTTGTCAGATGACTAGCGCATGGGGTGGAACGCCGGCCATCAGCTGGCGCTGCCGTGGTGACACGCCTGCGGGCTCCGGTGTGAGCCTGCGCCTGGGGGAAGACCAGCATCCCCTCCCCTCTGACGGGGAAACAGCTGTGACCGCTCGCCGCATCACTGCTTCGCCGTTGATACCATGGTTCGGCAACGCCTGCCGGTGCTGTGCTTTCTGATGCGGAGGCTCCCTAGGCGGCCTTGCACCCACTTAAGAACTGCGCTCACAGGGATCGTTACAAAATATCATGTGTACAGATTACCACAAAATCTTGGGAGTTTCTCACTCCTGATCAATACATGGAATAGTGCCCAAAATTAACTTGACAAAAGGGCCTTCTTAACATTACTAATAAAAAAAACAATGAAGAAAATTAAATAACCAATATTCAAACAAACAAAAAAATCCTTTTTATAAAATATAGTTCCAGCATTACATCTGCTGTCAATCATTCAGGGTAGATCTTGTACAAGTTTTGGTCAGGATTTGGATAGGATTTGGCGCCGCTGCTAGCTACAGACACAAAACTCTACCTACTCCTAACTACGCTCTCACACACAATCTACACAGCTCGTACTAGTCACCATCACCATATAGCCCGACTACAATTCCCACATATAAACAAAAATATTCCTTTCAACACCAATACCCATATCGTTGTTCATTGACTGCTCCTCCAAGATTTGCAGAACATGTTTGCTGATCTGTGAAAAATTTCCGAGACTTCTTTTCTATGGACATAGCATAATAAAAGTTATGATTAATGAGACACAGAAGGTTCATTCAAGTCACATCTGGAATGGTAAATGTTTCAACATCTATTCATCAGACTAATGCAAAAGGTCAGTGGGCATAAAAATGAAAATAAAAATCATCCTATCCTATTAGCAAACACATAAACACTTCGTCCTATAAGCACATAAAAAAATACTGTCAAAAGAAATTCATTGTCCAGGGCCATGAGTACCCAACTTACTGCTATCATAAGATACTCATAATGATTACACACTTACTCACCACATGTCCCCAGGGGTCCTCGTCATGTTATTTTAGCTTGGAGGTAGTCGCATTGATTCTCTATTAAATATCAAGCTGCTTGAGGTTATAAGCTGTTTCCATATACATCTTCTGGGGTTTCACACCCTGGTGTCCTCAACCGTACCTAGTAGTATGTGACGGCAAGTTACACTTTCCAAATATCTTATAAGATGGCAACTCTGAAAATCAAACACTATTAATCTCCCTTCATACACAAGTCCTTCACCTACAAGTCACCAAGTTGCTTCATTAACATCGCAGTACATTTGAAAAGTCTCACTGAATCATGTTCACCTAAGGGGAATAATAACACTACAACTGTAATTTCTTAACAAGAATTACCTTACGACCATTGACTCGCCACGCCAACACATCCGATACCTTTTTAGTCATCAAAAAACGAAAGCCATCTTACCGTAACAGGAAACACTTCATATAAGCCTCATGATCATTCACATTCAGACGTTTTGAAGCTGCACAACACTACTCCTTTCTGCTGAGAAGAAGAAATAACTACACACATATTGGGGGACCCTTTACAATACACAGAAAATATACACTTTAATTTTAATCACACCAGTGTGAATCAAAACATTGGAAAATCTGCACTGTAATTTTACGAAACAGAAGCGACTGGATTTACCGCAGACAAACCAATACTGTGGCCCTCCCTCAACAAATCTTCCATAATAACGTCTTCCTTTATCAAATGCACATCAATATCTTCAATAGCACGGGTCCTCATTAAGTTGCGCCAACCGAGTCATCCAATAGTCATTGATCCCTTTGGTTAGGGTCATGTGGCGGATTGTGACGCGGGTTTGCGGGACGAATTTCAACACCCAATGGCGGACCACCCGTACTGTTTACAGCACCCCTGTTGTTGCTTGTTCGATAATTATTCTGTGGTCGGTCACGACTACCGTTCCTAGGTCCGCTATAATTACTCCAATATCTCTGCTCATTACCATATCTTCTAAACTCCCGGGGGTATCTTTGATTTACTCTCGGCGAATGATGACGATTGGCATCGTTCGTTCTGCCCGCGTTCCGTGAGGAATCGCTACGCTGCCAACGCTCGCGCGCCCTGTAACTCTGAGGCGACCCGTTACGTCTGGAGTGCCACCTGTCTCTACGGCTGCGGCTTCGCTCGCGCGGCCGCTGCTCGTAGGCGCTCTGACCGTAATTCTGCGTGGTGCCATTCGCATCGCACTCAAGCTCTAAAAGGAAATTGCGAAACCCCTCTACGTCATCCTTACATCGTCCTGCAAGGATAACGTGCCGCAACTGCATTGGAAACTTTCCCAGGCAAATACGAATAATTTCTGCAGGTCCATAAGGATCGTCAAGATGTTCATTCGCCTGCAGCATGTGCTCGAACATCTGCACAGGGCTGGAGAATTTTGACCTGTTTAACTCTGGTAGCATAATGAGTCCGTGTTTTACACGACTTTGCGCTGCCACTGACCAATATATCGACAGGAAGTGTTGACGAAACTCCCCAACAGTGTAGCAATTGCGTGCAATTGGCCTCATCCGCGCCGCTGGCTCACCTTCGAGGTAGCCGCACATATACTCTATTTTGTGCGCACTGGGCCACGTAGGAGGGAGGGAGAACTCGAACTGCTGTAACCAGGCCCGCGGGTGAATCCCCGTAGCCGAGTTACGGAAGACTTCAAACTTCCTCACCGTCAGAAAATGTTTAAAGTCAAATTCGTGAGTTTCCCTTGGCGAACGTTCCTGAGGGGATCCGCGCCGTTCCCACCTGGTACGAGATCCGTGATCATGACGATGATCAAATTCGCCATCGTTCCCGGAATCATCGTCGGAATAATGGCCCTTTCGTTCATTTCTTTCAACTTCATGGGCCTTTAACCCTTTTAGGTGAAGTTCTAAACGGGCCATGCGCTCACATATTCCCTTGGTAACCCCTCTTTGTTGTATTTTTATTTCACACTGTCCACGCGGACATTTCGTTATCGACCGTATTTCGTCTGCATCCGCTGATGACGAGGTAATCGTTTCCCTATTATTGTCAGACTTACGCGCCACTGCTTCTGAGATCCTGGCTATTTCTTCTCGCATCTCTCGGTGGGCCGTGTCTTGTTTTGTTTGCGTAAGCCCTTGCTCTCGCTCGAGAGCTATTATCGCCTGGCTGAGGGTTTCTACCTGCGCGCTAAGGTGGACCGGGCACTTAGCCGCAGTGTCCTCTATTCGGGACACAAGAGCCGCGTGGTCACTCTGGCATTGTTCTGCTAACGCGCGGAGATCCCTGGCGGAATTTCGTCCTACTCGGGACTCAAGAGCCGCTTGTTCGCTCTGGCATTGTTCTGCTAGTATACGTATTTTCCCAGCGAACCTTTCTTCTTGCTCCATCACTTGCTTGCTAATGACTTGGTGCCTCTCTTCTAAGGCGGAGATGCGTTGGTCAATGATCGCCAGTTTCTCCCCAACACCCTGTACTATTTCACTAGTCAATCTTTTATTCGCTTCCTCGACATGCCTCCTATTTTCTTCTGCTTGTTTTTTATTCACTTCCTCGATATGTCTCCTATTTTCTTCTGCTTGTTTTTTATTCACTTCCTCGATATGTCTCCTATTACTGTCTAGTAATTGTCGTAGCATAGCTTGTAATGAATTTGCATCTATCGAATGATTCGAAATCACTACGGCGGGCTCAGGATGGACAAGACTTGTGTTTTCCGCGTTTCGTTCCTGGTCGGACTCGACGTTTTGACCTCGTCCTTGTTCAGGGTTATTGTCTGGCAGGTTTTTCCGATCGCGGCTCCCTGAACAGCTACGCGTCTCCATCATAAGGATAGTTACTCCGTGCTCCAAAATACAACAAGAATAATGCCAAAGTCTCCTAATGGACTCAGAGTCCCCACAAAGCACCCAAGATTTACTATATGACACCGATACACGCCACAGGACAAGAGTCAACCCACACTTGTAACACAATTGAATACTAAATCACAATATCTATACAGTAATACATATACAAGATAAAACATGTAAGAAAATGCACACCTATATCATAAATTCACGTAAATTCTGTATCACAGGAAGACAATATACCAATTAGCACATACAACCGAAAATAACTAATCCTCACTGCGCATCAGAAGATCTCTGGTTTACCGAAATCCGTGAGCAGGGCAAGCCATGTGTAAGTAGCGTGGATAAATGGACGCTATGTGCAAGAAGCATGAAGCGCCCTTTGAATGTATCCTGATAGCTAAAAGAGCCACGCGCACTTAGAATAAGAAAATGCTACTTGACACTGAAATCAATATAAAAGATAGGGTCGCCACCAACTCTAGCCACACGACAAAGAAGAAGTAGCACTGAGTCGGAAAATTACTTAATTTATTAATAAGAAAAACTCACAAAAGAACGTTCATTGTAAAGTCATTGATAGAGAATGGGATGTAGTTATTAATATGATCCAGGCATTCTTCCCGTGAATCAAATATTGAGTAAAGTAAATAGGTTGTGAACACCATGCGTAAGTGCAGCCTGCAGCAAGATTCGTGAAAACACGATCTATTCCAGAGCATTTGTTTCAGATAAAAAAAAGGGACACTAATCACTACACCTGTGCACATGGAAACGCTATAGGTGGGCCAACAAGGAAAACTACAAGGTAAATGGCGAAGGTAACGGCGACGTAACATCGGTACACAAGATAAGATTGAAGGCAAAATTATTTATTACTTAAAAAATTGATGTAGTGCATCTATAGACTGCTGTTGCATGCTAACTATGTACAATTGCTTGTGAAATACTATACGTTTCATAACAGACTCGCGTGCCCACTCGGTCCGCAGAGACAATTTCTATGGACCGTGGCCAAATTTTAATCACATGAGACAAAGAAAATTCACAAATACACAAAAATTACCAAGATCCGGAAAAGATTAGAAGCATACACACACAGTTGTAGGCACATAAACATTCACACTGAACCGAGGGCGCTTCAACATATGCAACTCCTTTGTGCTGTGTTCCTCTCACGGATCAAAGTCAAGACTGCATTGGGAATCAAACTGAAAGTCTACAAAAGCCTTGCATTCCCTGCTGCAACCCAGCAAGTAAATCTTTATAAGACGAAATTCGAGACCAAAAGCTAAAAGCTCCCCTCTCTATGTGACAACGCGCCACGCGGTCAGTCCAACTCACCCTTCTCCGACTGTAGCACAGCTGTGTACGCTTCCCGTACCGGCGGCAGACTGCCTCCCGCTTCTCCAGCCTCTTCCACGCTCCGCGTGGACCGGAAAACCCCAGGATGCCATTTCCGCCACCAACCTAACGCAGGTGGATTTCTCACAAGTAGCGGAAACCTCTTTGCCGACTTGACCACTACGAGAGTTGGCAATGAAAGGTGGCTACAGGACCCTTTCACTATCTGTCGTTACGTCCACAATTGCTCCTTGGTAGTAAAAACGCAAGTTCTGGCTGCTTGGCTTTGCCAATAACTCCAGTTCTGGTAGCAATTCCGCCTGCACTTTCCTCAGTCCCTTCATGCAATTGCTCAGATCAGACCAAGACCAAAACAAGACCAAAATTAACTTCCAATTTAGAGTCTGATGAGCAGCTATCTGCAAGTTCATCAGCTCCACACGTGCGTCCCAGGTGCTATCCTCTGGTGACTGCAACAGTCTTGTCAGCGTTATTCTAGCCTCTAATATTTGCACCTGTGCTTGAACCACCTCTGATTCCCAGCTGAGAGAGATAATTTATGCTCTGGCGTAATACATCACTTCCTTAGTAATCTTTCGAATCACGCATGTGTTGTTCAACACGCAGCTCTCCAAGCTCACAATTATTTGAGTGGAATGCCACACCATAGTCGCCTATTTCCTTCCGGTAGTTTCGTTGCGGCTTCCGTTGCTTTGTGTAGCTCGCTTTCGTCACTCGTGTCTGTTGTCCCAAATATGGTCTTCAGTCTTCTACCTCCAGCATCCATCCATTCCCTTTGTACCCTCTGTGACTTTTGCAGTACGCTTTTGCCACTTCCTGCATCTGCTCCTTCAATCGTGTATACACCCCAAGGAATTTCCTTTCTTCTTTTGATACTTCCCTAACTATTCCAGAAGGCGTGCCCCGTGGTCAAGGGGTAGCGTGTTTCATTAGTAATCAAAACGTCCTCGATCCCTGGGCCAAAGCCTGCCACCGCTGAAATTTTGATTAATAATCCGCAATGGTGGCCGAAGACTTCCGGGATAAGAAGTCACCCTCGTTCTACCAACGGCCACGTCAAAGAGGGTGGAGGAGTGGACAGAGGTTCAGGGCACTCTCTTGTCTTTGAGGTGGGAAACTCCCTTTAGTATTGGAAGAGTCAGCGATGATCAACGGCATGAGGATGATACAGAAGACAATGGAAATCCCTGCATTAAAAACACATAACATGCATCCACAGGACTTGCGGCCTGTAATTGTAAAAGTGTCATGATTATCTCTCCATTGGCAAAATATTCCAGGTAGTTCCCCCTTCGAGTCTCCGGGTGGGGACTGCCAAGGGGGAGATGACCATGAAAAAAGGATTGAACAATCAACGAAAGGATAACGTTCTACGAGACGGGGCGTCGAATTTCAGAAGCTTGAATGTGGTACGGAAGCTAGAAAATCTCAAAAGTGAAATGAAAAATAGGCGTCAGTGAAGTAAAATGGAACGGAGACAAGGGATTATGGTCAAATGAGTACGGGGTAATATCAACAGCAGCAGGAAATGGTATAACAGGAGTAGGATTCATTATGAACAGGAAGGTAGGGCAGAGAATGTGTTACTGTGAACAGTTCACTGATAGGGTGTTCTTATCAGAATCGACAACAAACCAACACCGACAACGATAGTTCAGGTACACATGCCGATGTCGCAAGCTGAGGATGAACAGATAGAGAAATTTTATGAGGATATTGAAAGGCTAATACAGTATGTAAAGGGAGACGAAAATCTAATAGTCATGGACGACTGGAATGCAGTTGTAGGGGAGAAAGTGGAACAAATGGTGACAGAGTATGGGCTTGAGACAAGGAATGAGGGGAGAGAAAGACTAATTGAGTTCTGTAATAAGTTTCAGCTAGAAACAGTTAATAGCATGTTAAAGAGCCACAAGAGGAGGGGATGTACTTGGAAAAGGCCGGGAGGTACAGGAAGATTTCAGTTAGATCACATCAAGGTCAGACAGAGATTCCGAAATCAGATAATGGATTGTAAGGCGTACCCAGGAGGGGATATAGACTCAGATCACAATATAGTAGTGATGAAGAGTATGCTGAAGTTTAAGAGATTAGTCAGGAAGAACCAATACGCAAAGAAGTGGGATACGGAAGTATTAAGGAATGACGAGATACTCTTGAAGTTCTGTAAGGCTGTAATACAGCAGTAAGGAGTAGCTCAGTAGGCAGTGCAGTTGAAGAGGAATGGACATCTCTGAAAAGGGCAAGCGGGAAAGGAAAACGTAGGTACAAAGAGCGTAAGAGCGAAGAAACTATGGGTAATGTAGGAAATATTTCACTTGATCGATGAAAAAATGAAGTACAAAAATGTTCAGGGAAATTCAGGAATACAGAAATAGGATACACTGAGGAATGAAATAAATATGAAGTGCAGGAAAGCTAAGACGAAATGGCTGCATGAAAAATGTGAAGAAAAGGAAAAAGAAATGATTGTCGGATGGGCTGATCGGCATATAGTGAAGTCAAAACAACCTTCGATGAAATTAAAAGCGCGGCGGTAACACTAAGAGGATAACGGGAATTCCACTGTTAATTGCAGACGAGAGAGCAGATAGGTGGAAAGAGTACATTGAAGGCCTCTATGATGGGTAAGATTTGTCTGATGTGATAGAAGAAGAAACAGGAGTCGATTTAGAAGAGATAGTGGAGCCAGTATTTGAGCCATAATTTAAGAGAGCTTTGTAGGATTTAAGATCAAAGAAGGCCGAAGGAATAGATAACAATCCATCAGATTTTGTAACATCGTGGTGGTGGCAACAAAGCGACTATTCACGTTGGTGTGTACAATGTATGAGTCTGGCGACATAACGTTTGACTTTCGGAAAAATATCATCTACACAATTCCGAAGACTGCAAGAGCTGACAAGTGGGAGGATTATCGCAAAATCAGCTTAACAGCTCATGCATCCAAGTCATTGACTAGAATAATATTCAGAAGAACGGAAAAGAAAATTTAGTATGTGTTATATGATGATCAGTTCTGGTTTAGGAAAGGTAAAGGCTCCAGGGAGGCAATTCTGTCGTTGCTGTTGATAATGGAAGCAAGACTAAAGAAAAATAAAGACACATTCATAGGCTTTGTCGACCTGGAAAAAGCGTTCGAAAATGTAAAAACGGTGCAAGATGTTCAAAATTCTGAGAAATATAGGGGTAAGCTATAGGGAGAGACGGGTAATATACAATTCGTACAAATTCCAAGAGGGAATAATAAGGGTGGACGACCAAGAAGGGGTGTAAGACAGGGATGTAGTCTTTCGCCCCTACTGTTCAATCTGTACGTCGAAGAAGCAATGTTGCAAATAAAAGAAAGGTTTAAGAGTGGTATTAAAATTCAAGGTGAAAGGATATCAATGACATTGCTATCTTGTGTGAAAGAAAAGAAGAATCTGCTGAATGGAGTGAACAGAGTACGGAATATGGATTGAGAGTAAATCGAAGAAAGTGATGAGAAGTAGCAGAAATGAGAACAGCGAGAAACTTAACATCAGGGTTGATGGTCACGAAGTAGATGAAGTTAAGGAATCCGACTACCTAAGCAGCGAAATAACCTATGACAGACAGAGCAAGGAGGACATCAAAAGTAGACTAGCACTGGAAAAAGGGCATTCCTGGCCATCAGAAGTTTACTTGTATAAAAACATTGGACTTAACTTCAGGAAGAAATTTCTGAGAGTGTACGTTTGGAGCACAGCAGTGTATGGTAGTGATACATGGACTGTGAGAAAACCAGCACAGAAGATAATCGAAGCATTTTAGATGTGGTGCTACAGACGATGTTGCAAATTAGGTGGACTGATAAGGTAAGAAATGGGAAGGAAAGAAATATGTGGAAAGCATTGGCAAGGAGAAGGGATGGGATGATAGGACACCTGTAAGAGTTCGAGGGTTGTGTGCATCTGCACTGAGGCGATATTTGGCCATCCTTGCCTTAATTGCATATGTGGTGTCTGTTCTTTTGGATATGTCAGAAATAAGAGACTTCACATATATAATTAACGTGAAGACAACCAATGATTACTTAAGCACAGATCTTCATCTGCTTAGTAAGCACAAGACCTGAGTTCGAATCCTAGTCCACAACAAATTTTCAACTTTCCCCATTGATTTAAATCAATGTCATCTGGCAGTTACTGTCATTAATTCCTTTGTGTCTTCAGTCATAGTGTCTGAAAGATGAAAATAGTATTTGTTCTTCTCAAATATCCAAAAGAAGAGACAGCACATATTTAATCTACATAAACCTTGGTCGTGGGTGGTCCACCTTAAATGAGCTACATTCCTCACCCAGGTTTTAGGTTTAGGATTAGCTTTGATAGATATTTCATATAGCCTCACTAATTCCTGATCTTCTCCAAGGTTTTATATATCTCTAAGTGCCCACCACACAACACATTTTGGAAGTAGTTAAATACCGGGGAGCTACTTCTTTCTTGTAATAATGCATACGACAGCCACCCCTACCCTTCATCAGGGAATAGCTGGGTACTTCCTAGCTATCCATCAATTCAGGCTTAATCTCTAGTTACTGCAGCTCAGCTACTCGCCTCTGAAGTAAATCAGTAAATAGTCCAGGAATCTCACCTAAGGCTGTACCCACTCATACTGACCCTTCAGTGACACGGGCTTCTTTATAGCTCATACTGTCTCAGCCAAGGGGCAAATATGTGACTAAGTGCGTGAGAAACTTGGTCATTCGTCTAACTTCAAAGCGTAACGCCGATTTTCTTACGGCCCACCATGCTATTCTGCCTGTCTTTTCTGATCTCGCCAACAGCCAGCTCAGTGCTTGGTGGTCCGTTTCCAAGATTAAAGATTTGTATTCGGGATAGAATTTAAACCTCTCCAAACCAAATAAAACCGCCAATGCTACTAACTCACAATATATGGCTTCGCATTCGACAGGGATTGTGGGGCCTAACTCATTAGTCTTCTCTCTCTGTCACTTTCCTGCAAAAGCACAGCAGTGCTATCTGAACTGCGTGAGCAAGTTTGCAAGATAAACTGTAGATCAAAGTTATGTACGAGCAGGACTGGAGTGGTAGGCAATGTGGACTTAAGAGCATCAAAGGATGCTTGTGGTGTAGGGCCCCATTAAAACGATTGACCTTTCTTATGCAGGAGGTTAATGGCGCCGTTAATTGAACGGAATCAGATATAAACTACCAAAAGAAACTGAGCATGCCCATAAACCTGGCGACACCTCTTTTGTCTGTCAATGGAGGAAACGCTTGAACAGCCATGGTTTGATCGTGATCAATCTACACACTTCTGCCCCTTGGTTGAGACAGTATGAGCTATAAAGCTAATTTTCTTACATGCTGAATCGACTTTAGAGAGTTCAACCACGAGTCCCGCTTCCTGCAGGCAAGTGAGTATCAACCTTTTTGAATTAAATGTTGCTTAAAATCTTCAGTGTAAGTGACCATGGCCGAGCGATTCTAGGCGCTACAGTCTGGAACCGCGCGACCGATACGGTCGCAGGTTCGAATCCTGCCTTGGTCATGGGTGTATGTGATGTCCTTAGGTTAGTTAGGTTTAAGTGGTTCTAAGTTCTAGGGGACTGATGACCTCAGAAGGTGAGTCCCATAGTGCTCAGAGCCATTTCAACCATTTTTTATTGTAAATGACCACTTCATCCAAGTAATTGGAAACAAATTTAAACTTTTGGTCTCCCAACATGGAGTACAACAATCTAGACAATACAGTGGCTTCAGTGACCAACCCAAATGGTACACGATTGTAATCAAATGAGTTCCAATTAGTACAAAAGGCTGCCACAGTCTTGGATTTCATCAAGCGTCACTTGTTGAGAAGCCTGATTTAGATCTACTACAGTGGAAGAACGAGCACCAGAGAACCAAGTGAAACAATTATGCAGATCTGCCAATGGTACTGACTCCAAAACTACTTTCTGAGTCACAGCGCGATATTCAATTACTGACCGATACCCTTCCCCATTAGGTTATGATACTAAAAACGTAGGTGAGAGGTAAGGTGGTATTTATGGCCTTATATCCTGACAGCTAGAAGACAGTCAATAATCTTACATAGTTCTTTCATTCTGGGAGGCGCTAGACGGCAAAGAGACAGCCACGCTGGAATAGAAACTGCCGGTTGAATATTTTAGCGGTTCTTATTGGTTACTCCCAGACTACTGGTCAACGGCTCAGGACATTCACTCAGGACACGCAAAGAGCATCGTCTTGTCCTTCCTCTAAACGAGATATGTCAAATGGACACTAATCCATGCTCACACAAATGGTACCGCGTGTTAGGCTAAAACTTAAAAGTAACCAACTTTTCAAAATAATACAATACACAGCCTGTACATTCTGAAAAATTGCTTCCCGGCAACATACCGTTACACAAGACTTCTAAAACAATAAATTCTAATGGCCAGGATAACTAATTAACATAAATGAAATATCGCTTTTCCCCTAACCTACAACTCCTTTCCATTAAAACTACGACGACTTCACACCCTCGCAACCTAGGCAACTTACAGATACGAAAATAAGTCTCATACCACCCAAAGCCCACAAAAGAGACATTGCTACCACAATCAGTTAATGCGTAAACAGGCTCCTGATTTGCAGAGGTATTAATGAAAGGCAAATGTACTCGCCGCCGGGCCCTGAATTTCTTACAGACAGCAATTAATGCTATTTTGTCTAAAACTGACATGGTGAGACCGTGGCTGTGTACAATTAATGTAGGTTGATTCTTACAAAGAAGAAAACAGCAACCATATAGTGGCTGGTTGCTGTCATCTTCTTTGTAAAAATCAACCTACATTGACAACAATTAAAGTATACAGGCGTGAGGTGAGATTCTCAAAGAGGCAAATGGCCAAGTTCGACCAACTTTCGACACAGATGCTGGAGGAAGTTTCTACTCGACGATCCGTTATTAATTTGACGGGGAAACCTATAGATGACGCGACTACGTCTGAGTGAGCAAGAGGTCTCAGTTTTGCTCCTACATCTGTTTCACCACCACTACTGGACTTCGTCATTTCCATCGAAGAAGCTGTGCGCCGTCTTGCTACAGATGAAGCTCAGGAAGTGCGTCGAGAGTCTTGTCGTGTGTTGACAAGAGCTACACCGCCGAAGAGCAACATCTCGCCTATGGAGAGGACAGCCCTCCGGAACTTGCGAGCAGGCCCGGATACAGTGGTACTTAAATGGGACAGAGGTAATGCTAATGCTGCGAGTGGACTGTATCAATATGATCAATGTTTTATTAAACGACTCAACATATCGCAAAATCGATAAGGATCCTACTACCCGAGTGGTGCGGAAAACAGCAGAACTTCTAACAGTTCCTTAGCAAAGAAGGTAATTAAGAAACTGAAACAAAATATTTCAGCTCCACCTAGGCTATATGGATTGCCGAAGATCCACAAGGATAACGTGCCATTACGTCTAATTGTGAGTAATATTGTAGCAGTCACCTACGACTTAGCAAAGTATTTGGCGTATTTGCTCAAAACAGTGGTAGGAAAGTGTCCACATCACATAAAGAATTCTAGTGATTTCATCACGCAGACTTAAGTTATTGTAGCTGCAAAGTTATCACTTGTTGGTCAGTTTTGATGTAGTTTCACGTTTTACAAATGTGCCTCTTGTGGACTCACTACATCTCATTGACAGTAGGTTTGGAGCTGACATTAAAGCGCTGTTTGAGCACAGCCTCTCCTCTTCATATTTTTTTTTAACAACGAGTTTTATGACCAATCAGACGTTGTCACCGTGGGTAATCCTTTGTCTCCCCTGGTGGCCAATCTTTTTATGGAAGATTTCGAGGAGCGAGCGCTCGCCTCAGCTACTTTTAAACCAGCAGTATTCTTACGGTATATTGATAATTTTTACTTATGGACCGTCTGACAGCAACTGAATAAAACACAATTTTAGTGCCATACGCGTTTCGCCTTTATTTTCTGCAAGGCATCATCAGTGGCAGGTTGCGTGGACAATTTCTTACATATTACGCTCCTGTTGCATTTTTGGTGTTGTTCTTCTTCTTACGAACGCCAATTTGCGGTTTTTTCCACATTCCACAGCACTATGCACTGAACGCTTGTTTTAATGCCAAAATGCATTAAAACAAACGTTCAGTGTGAATGCGGCAAATCTTACATAGGGCAAACGACGCGTACTATGCAGGATCGCATTGTAGAGCATCAACGGCATACTCGACTTCTTCAGCCTTGTAAGTCTACTGTATTTCCACTGGTCATATCATGAATTACAGTGAGACTAAAATTGTGGCCCATACGTGTAACTTTTGGAGTTCTATTAATAATGAATCCGTGTAAATACGACTGTCTGACAGTGAGTCTCTTATTAATCGAAACGGCGGTTTTCAGTTGAATTCGGCATGAAATCCAATCATTGAAAAACTTCGTGTCCTCCGTAGCCGGCTCAGTTCTGTGATGTAACCGCGGGAAGACAATCGAAATGATATCGATGCGGCGATTTTTCACCATGGAGGGCGCGTGGCGCAGCAGAATCGAACGCTCACAAGTAGCGCACGTGCAACGCCAAGTGAATCCACCACGCACGTGCCTATGGGGCCTAAAATACCAGAACTCAGTGCGTTTTCGCCAGTATCACCTGAAGATGGCCAGAGACTTCGTGCCGAAATATTGTGGCAGGAAGTTACAAACATCTGGCAGTTCTCCCGAAATTTTGTGGAACGAAGTATCAGGCACGCAAGGCGATTTTACCGTCAGCTTTGCTCCCTCCTTCACGAGGCACAAGGCAGCTGCATCCCAGTTGTCCACCCTGAATGCATCGGAAGATGCCCCTGAAGTTTTGATATTCGATCGCTTATACCAATGTGCCCTTTCGTTTACCCCTGGGTTAAAGTAATTCAGTCCAAATTAGTACAGATGATCTCCGAACAGCACCTTATCAACCCCACAGACTAATCCATCCAATTCGTGAAAATTCTCTGGTTTCTTAGAAAAGAAAAAATGAGCTACCGATCTACCAGTCACATCCCTTCTAAGATATTATTCACATTTTTGGTTTCGGAAACTCTGATACACAAAATGGCCATTGAAATATGATATCTTCAATATAGGGCGCTAATGTTTCCTTATAACCCTTCACCTGATAATAGTACCAGCTAATTAAGGTGCTCCGACACCGCCTTGATAAGTACCTCTTAAGCAGCCTTTTATGAAATCCAACGAGGAACGCAACCATTTCAATAGCTTCTGTAATAGCTCTACTCAGTTTTCTCTGAGATAAAGGATACATCAATTCAAAGAGTAGAAAAACATTGACCTGTAATGCCACGGCTTGTTTTTCCAGCCAACCATTAAACACAACGCATGGATACAGTTGACCATAGTGGACCTGGAGGCTTATTAAACAGCTTCTATGATCCTATGCAACTTTTTCCATCTTTTCCTTTCTTGCTGGTGGTTACTCTGAGCAGTCACTGAACCTTCATCCCTTTCCGAATCTTCTTACCAGTTTAAGATATTACTGTCCAGTTGTAAGCGAATTATTTCATTATGCAACTCTTCAATTAATGGTTTCCACTTAGGATCAGTGCAAACTAAGCTTATATCCAGCGATTAAGCAAATGGCTTAATTTTCTTGAATCCTAAAGACATGGGCACGCACTGGAACACTACAGCGAGGTGTCCTACATTGGCTTGGACGCTCGCAATGAGGCTGCTGCTTACTGAGCAACTGTCACTTACCTCACTGATGCTTAACAGTTACGCCTTGCTTCAGTGTGTCTCACAAACAGTGACCCAATTCAGTCACTCTGCCCTCAGCTTCCAACCCAAGTAACAATAGCTCATGTTCTAATTGTCTCGTAATTAAACCCGAGATGCCTAGCATGCCCCACTATCTCATTATACAAGGTGAAGTACAGTTACCTGAAACTTCCAAATAATGCACAAATTACAATCTGTTGTATTATGACACTGGACAAGAGTCCCCTGCAACTTAACACAGCCATGATCTGCTGCCATTCAGCTGAACCCAGTGAAAATTACAAGCGGAAATCCATAAAATAACAATTATTTAACAACTTGACAGATCCAGTGAGCAACATGGACACAGTCAGAAAGTATAAAGTTAAAAAAAACGAAAAACAGCCTATCTTTAATAAATGCAATCCTCATTCAATTAAAAACATAACATTACATCTGTAATAAACTCAACTAAGAAATATTCACAATTAAACATATTTTCTTTAAAATTACACTGAAGGACTCTAATATTTGTACGTATGAAGCTGGTGCTAGAATAGCTTTAAATTTATGTTACTTACATCCTTTCAAAGAGATTGTAGTCGAAATGATACAAATGTTTACCAAACAGACAGCCCCGAAAATTTCTTAATAAGAAAGACCCTATATACAGAAAACCTACACGCACCGATTTGTACCTGAATGCCTTCAGTTGCCACCACAGCTCCCAGCGTGAAGGCGTTCAGCGCACACTTGTTCACAGGGCACGATCGATCTACGATCAGGAGAGCCTTCCAGCAGAACTGCGGCACCTCGAGACAACATTTCGGAAAAATAGGTACAACCAGGAAGCAAATAAGGCACGCACTCAGACAGACTACGCCAAGAGAACAAGAAGAAGAAACAGAAGAACACAAGTCATTGGCGTGCATTCCGTTTGTCGGAAACACCTCAAGAAAAATCGATGGAATCCTGGGGAAACACAATGTGAAATGTGTATTCCGACCCCCTGCAAAAACCTTGACTCTGCTGGGATCAGTGAAAGATGAGCTAGGCCTTCTAAAACCACGTGTTTATCAAATTCCCTGTCCTTTCACATCTGTAATATCCACACATATTACAAAAGATGGATGTACCTATGTATGTGTGTTCCACATCTGGTCCTAAACGTTGGACCGATTTCAACCACACTTGGTACACATATAAGTTACTGCCTTTAAAGAATCTCTGTGTGAATGAGAACCGAGGGGGTACGGGTGGGGGTGAAAAAGCAGTGTAGCGCACAAGGCACGAATATCCATATTTTAGTCATCCAGGATTTGAGAATGAGAGCATATAGTGACTTACAACAAACTTTACACATAATCTCAAGCATTTAATAAACTTTTTCTCCCTGATAACCCTCACAAAATCATAACAGTAAAAAGTTCATGGCTTACTACATTTTCGCTATTCATGTAGTAGAAGTGTCGCATGAAGCATTGTTCTAATTTATTACTTCTTTACTATTTACAGTATTAGTGACACATTTTGCAGGCGGTATTCACAAACACCATTTAATGTACCAGCAAAACCATGTAATTGTATAACACATAGTTCGGGGGATATGGCGTCGTAAATTGAGATACGTGGAAAACTGTCGCATCATACAAGACATTTAAATTTATTACTTTGTTGTTACTAGCTCTATTCGCAACGCTTTTGGCAGACAGTGTCCACGTATTCCATTGAATTTGTCTACGAAAATTGATCATTTTACTACTCACAGTTCAGGGATTTAGCATCGAATACTGAGGTACGTGATAAACTACCGCATCATGCATGATGTTTTAATTTATTACATCTTTAACTTTATTCGCAACATATTTTGCAAACAGCATCGTTACATGCCGCTAATGCACCTGGAAAAATGTATCATTGTTCGATGCATAGTTCAGAAATTAAGACGTCGTAACCACTGAAACCCGTGAAAAGCTGCCAGATCATGGATGGCTTCTAATTTGTTACTTCTGTACTGATACCTCTATTCACATCCTATTTCGCAGATAGTCGCTACATATACCACTCAAAGTATTTGCAAAATTATATGATTGTACAGCACATAGTTCAAGAGATATGACATCATAAACATTGAGCTGCATGAAAATTAAACTGCAGAGCGAAGCTCCGTATAGATACAGGTGAAATGGGATGTACAAACACATATGAAATATGTTAAATATACTCGAAATGTACTCGCGTTTGAAATATGCATACGCGGGCAAAGTCTAGGGTGAAAAGCTCATCCTAAACCTTTGGAACGATTTCAACAAAATCTGGTACACATATTAGTTACGATCTGGTAAGAAATGCCAGCCGGTGTGGCCGGGCGGTTCTAGGCGCTTCAGTCTGGAACCGCGCGACAGCTATGGTCGCAAATGGTTCAAATGGCTCTGAGCACTATGGGACTTAACATCTATGGTCATCAGTCCCCTAGAACTTAGAACTACTTAAACCTAACTAACCTAAGGACAGCACACAACACCCAGCCATCACGAGGCAGAGAAAATCCCTGACCCCGCCGGGAATCGAACTCGGGAACCCGGGCGTGGGAAGCGAGAACGCTACCGCACGACCACGAGATGCGGGCGCTACGGTCGCAGGTTCGAATCCTGCCTCGGGCTTGGATGTGTGTTATGTCCTTAGGTTAGTGAGGTTTAAGTAGTTCTAAGTTCTAGGGGACAAATGACCTCAGCTGTTAAGTCCCATAGTGCTCAGAGCCATTTTTTTGGTAAGAAATACCGCGGGGGCAAGTATCCCCAGCCTCCTATTGGATAAGTGGAGAGAGAAGGGTGGAAAAGGAGATGGACAGAGAGGGGAGAGGGAAATGTGCAGGGTGAGGGGAGAACCTCAGCTTCTTTTACTATGTTTTTGTGTATATCTCGTCTACACTTCGTGTATGTGACACAGCATCAGGGTCAGTGTCTTGTTTGTATCTGTGTTGTCTGCTATGTACTGCTGACCTGAGCCTTCTAGCTTATGGTCTCTCCTGTTTGTATGCCGCATGTAGTGCACGCGATACTTCGTCTGTGATGTTGTTTGTAGAGTCTCACTCATTCTGTCTGCGTATTAAGTGTCCTACACTATGTGATCAAAAGTATACGGACACCCCCAAAAACATACGTTTCTCATATTAGGTGCATTGTGCTGCCACCTACTGCCAAGTACTCCATATCAGCGACTTCAGTAGTCATTAGACATCGTGACAGCAGAATGGAGCGCTCCGCTGAACTCACGGATTTCGAACGCGTTCAGGTGATTGGGTGTCGCTTGTGCCATACGTCTGTACGCGAGATTTCCACACTCCTAAACATCCCTAGGTCCACTGTTTCCAATGTGATAGTGACGTGGAAACGTGAAGGGACACGTACAGCACAAAAGCGTACAGGCCGACCTCGTCTGTTGACTGACAGAGACCGGGAAAGGTGGCTACACTGAGTCACAGCGCCAGAGATTGCGCCAAAGATTATTATTCCGCCGCCTCCACTGGCAGTAGTAGTTCAGAGCTTGCCGTGGGCAGTGCTTGTTGAGAGGATGTCGAGAGCAGTACTAGTTCAGAGGATGTCGTGTGCAGTTTTTGTTCTGTTGGGCGAGAGAGTAGATGCTGTTCGGTTGGTGTAATGTATAGATGGAAGATGTTGCAATGATCACAGTGTATTTTTCGTCAATATATATGGAGGTAACAAAAAAAAATTTATTTCACATTTCCTTAATGACAATGCCTCTTGGTCACAGGTTCAGTCAACAAAGCATCTGGCTCGTGTTCATGTATTAGACTTGTAATTCTGGTTTCTATGTGCAATTATAGTATTTCTGGTTTTTCAATTTGTTCATTGTAAATGGTGTTTAAAATTTCTTGCCGTATTGAGGAAGAACCGTGCCAGATACATGCACGTTGAATCACACTTCCACATACAGAACAGTTACACTTGTGCTTTGTTGTTTCGTAGCTTTTATAGTTGCACGGGACTTAACTAATCAATTGTGTTAACGCAAATTTCCTTTCATTCTTTATTGTTATTTTATGCAGTCAGATTACGTACTAATACTAGCAGGGCCAACTGGTTACGAGACTTCGTAACCAGACATACAGCTACTAAAATTATTGCATTCTAATCAAGCCCCCATGCAACCGGTGACAGTTGAAGAGGGTAGTAATGTGTAATAGGCAGACATCTAACCAGACCGTCACACAGGAATTCCAAAATGCATCAGAATCCACTGCAAGTACTATCACAGTTAGGCGAGAGGTGCGAAAACTTTGATTTCATTGTCGAGCGGCTGCTCATAAGACACACATCACGCCAGTAAGTGCAAACGACGCTTCGCTTGGCGTAAGGAGCGTAAACATTGGACGATTGAGAAGTGGAAAAGCGTTGTGTGGAGTGACGAATCATGGTACACAATGTGGTGATCCGATGGCTGGGTATGAGTATGAGGAAAGCCCGGTAAACGCCATCTTCCAACGTGTGTAGTGCAAACAGTAAAATTCGGAAGCGGTGGTGTTATGTTGTGGTCCTGTTTTGCGTGGCACTATCACAGCACAGGCCTACATTGATGTTTTAAGCACCTTCTTGATTCTCACTGTTGAAGAGCAATTCGGGGATGGCGATTGCATCTTTCAACACGATCGAGCACCTGTTCATAATGCACGGCCTGTGGTTGAGTTGTTACACGACAGTAACATTCCTGCAATGGACTGGCCTGCACAGAGTCCTGACCTGAACTCTATAGAACACCTTTGGAACGCCGACTTCGTGCCAGCTCACCGACCGACATCGATACCTCTCCTGAGTGTAGCACTGCATGAAGAATGGGCTGCCATTCCCCAAGAAAACTCCCAGTACCTGATTGAACGTAAGCCTGCGAGAGTGGAACATATGATCAAGGATATGAGTGGTCCAACACCATACTGAATTCCAGCATTATCGATGGAGGGCGCCACGAACTTGTGAATCGTTTTCAGCCAGATGTCCGGATACTTTTGGTCACATAGTGTATGTCTTGGATCCCCGACCTCGGTCTTGCATGTCCTAGGGCATCGCTGATGAGCACTATGTGTTCAGGTGAGCCATTCTCACCGTAGGCACAAGTAATTGTCTGTTTTAGGCCAAACCTGTGGAGGTGAACAAGGATAAGGGCACTGGCCCAAGAGCAAGTGCACCATGTCGCGTGTTGGATTAATATACTTCAAATTCATCCGTTGTCGGATACTGGGTAAGACAGAGTAGACCCGTCTTCCCACCAATTGTGTCCCATTCTGTCTGCCATGTATCACTTCTCCACTTATCTGATTACCGTTTGTCGATTATGTTTTGTCCAGTTACTTCTCTTATTTTTTCGCGTCTTCCTCTCTTCAGCGATAGGCCGCTGCTCTGTGGTGAATTGTAATATCTGTAGGGAAAATTCCCAGGACGACACACAGTAGCTCAATCGATATACCGATTAGAACACTCTTCGGACCGCGCCTCACATGGTTTTATGCGTACCTACTCATAATCGATGAAGTCAAGCACTGGCACTACTTCAGGGAAGGGTGCTTTATCAAACGAGTACTGGCCATAGACTGACGAGATGATCCATGTTTCCCTGCCTGAAGCTATTTCGTCTGTAAGTGTATGTTCTTGCGTAGTTCGATTATTTGTGTTGCTGTAAAATGAGTGTTTACTGCAAAGACCGCATCCGTGGCTTTGTTTGCATCTGTGATTTGCATGTACTGTATCGGAAGGTCTGAAATTCTGCCACCTCTAGCGTACGGTTCCTATAGAAACAATATATCCGCGCATACCTTGTAACGCCAGAAATGCATATCCTCCTATTTCCATCTATTGTACTGTAAATTTTTTCCTTATTTTGTTACCGGAAGATATGTCATTTCTGTGTCTTTATATATAGTAATTGTTTTACAATTTGTATATATATATATATATATATATATATATATATATATATATATATATATATATATATATATATATGCATTTATGTCGATGTATAATTGGTTTGTTTCGTAAATATTATATGTATTTTTACGCTGGGTCTTGCCTAGGGAAAACTATGCTATCGAACGATTACATCGATAGGTCTTGTTGAGAACCAAAGTGTTTAGGATCTTTGGTAGTGTTAACTCTGCCGAGTGGAGCGCGGGCAGAGCAGAGTCTGGCTGGAGTAGGGCGGTGGACAGGTGTGTTGAGTGACGCTCCCGCGAGTTGCCGCGCTTTCGTGGTTTGGCTACATGTAATTGCCCTCGACTTGCTATGATAGTTTCTGGCACGTTGTCGCGGACGGGAAGCATTAGCTGGCACACACCAAGAGCCCGTTTCGCCTGGTGACCGTGTCGAGAAGAAGGCGCGCCGTCATCGAGCTTCTGCAACAGTGACGGCCGACAATAAGTGACTGTCGCCACCTCCTCGATCGACCACTTCAAACCTTCAATCAACCAACAAGGAAAACTGAAAGCACGTAAAGTTTTATAACTGTATGGCAGACCTCAGCTTTTCAAACTGTTCCATTTGCATCACTAAAACACAGCAACTTAGCATGATACTTTGTTGCTCATTGTCCCAATTGCATTACCAAGCAGGGTCCCTTCCTTTTCCGAAATGAACCCGAGTGTCGTTGAAATTCAAACGCCAGCATTAAAGTAATATCATTCCAGTTCACTGCTTTAATTTCAAAGTTCAGTTAAAGTATTCATAGCTGGCTACAATAAACAAACAGAACTATATTTAGATTACACAAGCACAAATTAAGTGTGCGAGTTTTATTACCGTATTTTAGAGCTTACCTGTGACTGCGGCTCAGCTTGGTACGTACTAAATTTTACTATTGTTAATTGTTCAAAATCATTTAATTCAAGTTTAAAGTTAAATCTCTTATTTCTAAATTACGTAGATTCAAGTAGCTTTTGAAATGATTGTTGAAGTAGCCCAACACTAACCTTATTTTACTGAATTTCGTAGTGCTTCAGAAACAAATCTCACTATTAATTTCAGTCACTAAATTAACTTTCAATTTTCTGGTTTTATTAATTCTTTTGCTAAATTAAGTCAGAGTGTAGCGAAATTTATATCTTCTGACAAACATTCAGTTTTCACACAACACGTGTCAACCTTCAGTTGCCACGCTTTTAGTGCTAATTATATGTGCAATAAGCTTTCTTTTTCAGTTATTATAGTAGTTGTCTGTAGGACTGGCAACCGTAATTTTCCCCAAATCTCAAATATCTAATTAACGCCAGTTAATTGTTAACGTAACGACCGCACATTTACTTTCTTTATTAACTTTACCCTTTTTCAAAATTTGGAATCGACACAAACAGACGGGAGGCACGGGCTAGTATGAGACCAGAGTGGCGTGATGATATATCATCTGGAATGTCGAAGCATGATGAAGGCTTGTTAGACAGATTAAGGCAGAAAAAACTTCGCAATGTTACCACTGCTCCTACCTCAGCAGCCAGATACACTTGTGACAATTGCGGCAAGAGATGCCGTGCTGCCATTGGCTTGACAAGTCATACGAAAAAATGCAACCCTTAACACACAGACACTGCAACGATCATCTACCAAGATGTCGTGGCCAATATATATATTTTCAAAATTAATTTCCACCAATTTCATTTGCATTTTTCCTTTCATTTAGATGTAACCCTTCCTCCAACTTTACCGACAGATTAACTTCGGTGTCGATTGCTTTCCCCAAATTTCCATTAGGTACACGCGGTTTAATTTTTCACTGTCATTAAGGTCGATAAGTGAGGGGGAGGTTACAACATCATTCACTAGGAAGTTATTTTCGATGTCTTCGTAGGCCTTTTTTCTTACTTTGTGACTTTGTGATTCTATCTGATGTATTGGACAGTGTTGTTTATCTCTTCATCTAGATTCCCGTCTTGGATGATGTGGGGTCTCATCTCTTGAAGACTGTGATTCTTCCGTGTGACTTTACGTGTGTTCGTGTTGTTTTTAATATCCATATTGTGTGTGGTCACTTTCTGCTCTCTGAAGTTTTCTCTTTGCATTTGTTTCACACTGGTAATTGATTCCTGCACTTGAAATGCCTTTTCGTGCTTTTACCTACCGTAGATGAAACGTACAGCGTGCATGTATGGTTTACATTTTAACGTGCCAAATTCATATTATTCTGTTGTAATTTCGTTATAAGGTAACCTGCCCTCTGGTGAAGGTGGAGTTAATTTACGTTTATGTTGTTGCTGTTTGTTCAGACGTACTGGTGTTTCGTCTGCGTCGTGATCCTACACTCTGGATGGATCTGACCGTGTCTCGGATGTCTACCGGCATTTTTATGTACTTCTGTTAAGTGTAGTGTATTGTGTTTAATGACTGTCATGATCCTGTTCTTGATGGGTATGACAGTGTCTCGGGTGGCCAAAGTCATTTTTGTGAAAATCTGTTGAGTGCAGTGTGTTGTTTATGATGTCTTCTTTGCTGAGGGCTTCGTCTTCCAGTTCTTCTACTCTAATAAGGGTCGCCGTTTGGAGTGTTGTCCACTGGAAAAGTTCGTGTTTGATGTGTCTCGCCACACTGTAGTTCATGGCGTCGTACAAACACACATCGTTGAAGTAGTCTGCTAGACTAAAACATTTTTCTTGCGCACTGTTGCAATTACTGTGGGTTTGACGTCCGCTGGAGAGTCTGTGGTCAGCAGCAGCCCACGTTGTTGCTACTGCACGTCGCCACACTCTTGTTTGAGCTGTTGGTGGTTTTTATTTGCTTCTGCGACGTACTATGCTGGTGTTGATATCTGTATTTTGTTGAGAGGACGTCTGTACATTTCCGTTGTTGGTATTTGTATTCATATCCCTACCTCAATTTTCAAAGAGTGTTGCTGTTTCACTGCTTTTGCTTCGGTGTGTTCTAGTTGACATTGTTGGTGACGTCATACTCAGCTTTTCCTATTTGACTTTCATTGTATTCTTTGTAAGTAGCGCATTCTAGTCCCCCAGCTTTGTTATATGTTCTATTCCCGTTCTTGGAAGGAATACAGCCAACAGCTGTTTCTTCATGACATTCAAATATTTTTGACCAGATCGCATATTTCCCCACAAATAGCTTCCCTCTCACATCTTTTCTATAAATGGCCCATAATCCCAACAGTTGAGGAACTTTTGCACTGACACAAAGTCCATAATGCGTAAAGATTCAAATTTTATGTATATCCTGTCCCTTTCTAACAACAATAAACTGACCTTTGATATCGTCTCTAGAATACTGTATATTATTTAGTGTTCTTCTCCCTTTCGGACCTGTTATGAGTCGTATTTTGACTACTTCTCTAAATTCCTCTTTAGTGACGTGCTCGCTGTGATTCATTTCAGAGTTCTAGAAAATCTTAATCTGTAAGTGTTGTTGAAACGCTGTTTACTATCAGAAGTGGTCATAGTTTTCTGGGTTCTTCGCATCGAATTTTGTGTTAGCAGAAGAGCCAACACCGTGTTACGAGTGGAGGCCGAAATGCACGCGTTTTAGCTCACGCAGGCTGGCGTGAGGATGTAAGAACTATACTGATGTGAAGTCTGGAACATGACAAGGAATGAGAATTCAGAAAGCGGACGTAATTAATTTGTTACTTAACTTTAATCCATTAATGATGATCGTCGCTCTTGATGGTACATGATTCACAATATTACCTGTTCAGAATACATTCTTGAAGTAATTATAGTAACTGAATATGGCGCCTTGCTAGGTCGTAGCAAATGACGTAGCTGAAGGCTATGCTAAACTGTTGACTCTGTAAATGAGAGCGTATGTAGATAGTGACCAATCGCTAGCAAAGTCGGCTGTACAACTGGGGCGAGCGCTAGGGAATCTCTCTAGACTAGACATGCAGTGTGGCGGCGCTCGGTCTGCAATCACTGATAGTTGGCGACACGCGGGTCCGACGTATACTAACGGTCCGCGGCCGATTTAAAGGCTACCACCTAGCAAGTGTGGTGTCTGGCGGTGACACCACATCGAATGTCCTGTAAATTTGATGGATTTTTTTTTTTTCAATAATGTGCCTCTTGTCTGCTTGTGTCTCAGTTCCAAGAATTTTTGTGTTTGCTGTGTTCTTTATTGCTTTAACTTTTATTTTGCAAAATCTAGCGTGAATTGCTTAGTAAAAATTTCCGTTATGGCTTTAACATCCTGGCTGTTCGCTGATTTAAAAAAGAGGGCAGTTGCCTGTTTACTTTTGGTAATTCGATTTGTTGTTCAACGCTGGTTTCCGGCTTCGAGACTGGACCATCTGCTGTGATAGCAGCGAAAGTCAGTGGTGTTGGCCGCGTTCCAGAGCGCAATTTTTTGTTTTCTTCCTTTCGAGCTGCGATCTCCATTCTCAAACGTTGAATTCTGTCTGTTGCGTCAGGGGCCTTGCCACCGCATCTCCCCTAAGCCATTTTTCGTTTCCAGTTCTTAGTTCATCATTTCGTCTACGAAGTCTGATTTGACTGAGTGCTGCCGGCCAGATTTCGTTCCTAGCTGTAGCAGCAATTGTGGTGGACACCCTTTTCTGCTTTAGTTCTAATTGTCTAAAATCCGTCAGAATTTCGTCTACAGCTGCTATCAATTTTCATTCCACGTCTGTATGTCTGGGTCTTACATCCCCTATTCAGCTTGAGCGTCTGTTCGCTCTTTGTTCCCGTGTAGATATGCTGTCGTCCCCGATTCCTACTGACGTTACTGTAATGTTTAATTTCGGCGTGTGACCGCCTTCATCGGTGTTTGTTGCAACCCATGCCATCTTGGCGCACGAGGTATGCTCCAGTGTCCGCGTCTTTGCTCCAGCGTGGACCGTGGACAGTCCGATATGTACGTACTCAAAAGCTTTCACAAAATGAAGCAGAGGCGGCCGACACTGGGCAAGACTTGGTAACCTCCAGCCAGCTCCCGATCTCTGGATCTAATGCAAGCGAAAAACATTCTTAGTCCTAATAAACACGGTTAATTCGGCTTTCGTGTTGAGGCAATGTGCCACTGCCAGTGTTAAAGAAGCCCGAGGAAATAAAAGCCACACAAATGACTACAAGGGGGAAGAGCCATTGGACAGAGACAGGGGGAAGGAGGAGATGATCTGATAGAAGACTGGAATAAATTCATCCTCGGGCGATGCCACGTACTCAGCTAGTATTAATTATTAAATGTGCAGCCGTGCAACACTTGACAACGCTCATTTACATATCTATATTAATCACGGGGGAGCGAGCTCGCAAGTCACTGCCATGTATAGCTTAAACAATAATACTTGCAGCCTCTACTGCGCTGCATACTGTTACGTAACCTAAGAAGTCTGCAAATCTCCGGTGTCCGCAAGTCTCCCTGTCCGCTTATCTCCAGACACCTTTAGCAGACGTTTCTTCTTTTTACCCGAGATTCGAGAACAAGCGACGCCTCTCCCCCTTTTTTTTACCTTGTACACTGTCACCGGTGTCAGTTTTCGCCAGTAATTGTGATGCACCCCTCCCAGTTTGAAGCTCCAGTCGGCCGCTACTAATTGCGAAACATCCTGTATAGAAAAGCCTCTGGTGACCCTCACAGCTTGGCGACCCCAGCAATTGCTTCGGCCTTAAACCAGCTCTAGGTGTAACATACTTTTTCACAAACAAACTTTTGTAAAGCCTCGGCGCCAATTTTGAAAGTCCTCGTCGTCAGTTTTGTAAACGCCTCGTCGGTACTGCTATGGAGGCCGAGTTGCCACTGTTGTTACGGTAGGCCGAGTTTGTGAGTTCGTGAAACGGGTTTTGGCGCAGTACACCGCTAAGACAATTTCTCCCTGCCACTGTTACACAGCTATGCCCCAGGCTCAGGTAACAGGATAGAATAACGAAGGTTCTACAACACTCAAACTAGTTAGTAACACAGTCACACTATGAAACGTCCCCTTTGAAAATTAAGAATGACTGTGCTGGTAAACTTCTACGTTATTTGATTTTCAAACAGCTGAGCAAAACTGAACGTACTCAGGCATTTCTCTCTTTACTTATTCTGATCATCACTAAACTGACACACAACATTTTTAGCGCAAAGCAATCTGACCTTCAATAATCCCTGCAAAAGAATGGCCCTGACTAGCGATAACCTATACCTTTTGCCGACCAGAGTGACCGAGCGGTTCTAGGCGCTACAGTCTGGAACCGCGCGACCGCGATGGTCGCAGGTTCGAATCCTTCCTCGGGCATGGATGTGTGTGATGTCCTTAGGTTAGTTAGGTTTAAGTAGTTCTAAGTTCTATGGGATTGATGGCCTATGAAATTAAGTCCCATAGTGCTCAGAGCCATTTGAACCATGTGCCTATACGTTTCATGAATCACTTACCTCACAAAAATCTTCGTTACTCGAACTACTGAAATACAGCGAACGCCAATACTGCCAGCAAAATAAAAGATTTTAACTACTGAAGGCACTAACTACTGATAGGCATAGTTAGCAAATGAAAGATTTTGATAGAGAACAAACAATGTATTTACCTTAATAACGTTCAAAAGTCATCATATATATATCTATGAATTCATGACATCCATCTTTACAAATTTCCTTTTTCTGCCGGACCCACGTCCAGATCGTCCGCTTATAGTAACGTCTCAAAACTCTAGCATCTCTCTCTCCATATCCACCGCTGCTGGTGACTCACCTCCAAATGCCCAACTACGCGCTGTTCACATCCAACTGCCCAACACTATACAAGCGAATATTCCAACAATGAGTCCAACCAGCCACAGACTGCACACAGCGCAGTCAGCGATTTTCATACAGAGCACTACGTGGCGTTATCGATATGAAACCCTGAACAGCCTACTTACAACACCAATGAGTTAAAAAGGTTTACTTGACTTTGTGACATGTTGAATGACTAAGTCTGCAACACTGCATGTAATATAGCACAAAAAGACCCTCAATGGCTAAGTGCAAATAATCGTAGGTTGACTTCACAGAACATAGCAAATGCAGTTGACAGCAACTGTCTTTTCACTTCTAGGAGTTTATTAAACGACTTCCCCTGTCTAAGTAAGTCGTGGACGAGGATCTGTAACCAAGTGGGCGAGAGCTGCTCTTTTATCTCCCGGATAGGATTTTGTCCGTTATCGTCCGGTAATTGGTGGATTGTACTCGGCCGGAAATTGGCCGACGCGAAGTCGATATCTTCATCCTCAGCGCCGCCCGTGGCTCTGGTGGAACTCGCGCAAGTGGCGAGTCTCTATGGCACAGGCACCAGCTCGCATCTTTGCGCCTGTGGTGCTTTTGCCCTGGCTGTTTGGACGACACAGCACAAACAACAATAAAATACGATCTCTGAATGATAAAGCCGCTGGGGAACCACGACCACAACCAAAGATGGAAACATAATAGACCAAAGACACTATTAGCAAGGAACTAAAGATCCATGGTCCACAGCACGCTAACACAACAGTACTGGCGAGCCACTGCCACACAGCTACTACTGGCAACCCCAGATCCTCGACCCGCCGAAAAACAGGCAATCGCAGGGAAGCCGTACTGTAAACAACACGCAAACCAGCCGCACATACACCCTACACTGTGAGCTGATCTATGGCCGATCGCCCACTAATGTATAACGACCTCGGACTGTTAGAGGGACGCAGCCGCTGCAGCAAGCCCAGGAGAATTCACAGGAGCCCAACTGCAGCCCCCGGACTGACCCGTCTACAACGAGCACCCGCAACGACAAAGGTAACGATGCACGATACCTCGCACTAACGTAATCTCACCTTGCATGCACTGTGAAACATCCCCGTTTTGTCCGTTATTGGGTTTTGAGCGATTTACCGAAGCCTCCAAACAGTTAATTGTTATGATTATATGACCGTGTGCTTAATGGATGAAGGCTATCGGTTTTCCTGCTGTGGTTTCAGGGGTATTTCAACGGAGTGCGGCTGTTCTGAGACGGAATAATTAATGATTGAGAGTTTGTCTATTGAGGACCACAAAGGTTGCGATATACAAACATATTTATTTCCTACTAACACACAAATTCTGTGGCAGTTGCTACCTTCACCTTACACGTTTAATTACGGTTATGTCTTTTATTAGTTGCTAATTTCAAGTACTTCGTCACAGGTAATGATGATGGTTAACATTCACAACAATCCTCACTGCAATCCATGGTTGTTGCGGGCCGACGCGTTTGTCGCGAAACACGTAATCCGGCACTTGTCACTTTCGGTTTCATATCACTCGCGAATCGGTATTAGTGAGGGTCAACCCCACGACGATCAGGGCGACGTTCTCACTCGTCATACTCGGGTGAATTTTACCGTTTACAACTCACTCGACCACCATTCTTGCCCGTCTCGCCCGCACCACAGCTCCTCACTCAACACTCTCTAGTACTGCTGCGCACTCAACACTCGTCTGACTGCCTACTGCAGCGCTCGACAATAGACTCCTGTCTGCTATCGACCCGGGCGTCGGATACTAGCATCTATGTTCGTGGGATCACGGATCCCTTACTACTGTCGCAGCTAGCAAGCCGCTACTGCCCTTACTACCCGTCCTACTGTCGCAGAGGTTTTTTTCCCCTTGGCGCTTGCCTTGGCACTTTTTTCTCTCTGCCCTTACAAACCGCTACCCTTCGATCGCTTTCGTCCGCTTTCTGTCTCCTGATGGACCATGTCAATGAGAAAATCCTACCCAGAGGCATGGACAACATCACAGCCCGCATCCTGTGACGGCTGATTCGAAAACTAACATGTTGTACGGAGGTGACAGTACAACATTTGGTTTGGTCACCACGTCGGTGCCGGCCGGAGTGGCCGAGCGGTTCTAGGCGCTTCAGTCTGGAACCGCGCGACCGGCACGGTCGCAGGTTCGAATCCTGCCTCGGGCATGGATGTGTGTGATGTCCTTAGGTTAGTCAGGTTTAAGTAGTTCTAAGTTCTAGGGGACTGATAACCTCAGAAGCTAAGTCCCATAGTGCTCAGAGCCATTTGAACCATTTGAACCACGTCGGTGTTGTGACCAAAGAGAACGCATCTTTACCTGGACTAGAATCTTTTGCCGACCGAGGTGTCATCGCCTACAAGGCTTGGCATTGTGGAATAGACCCGAAGACGCAAAGTAGACCTAGTTTTGTTTATAGTAATATGCCTTTTACTTTGCATACCCGCTCATGTAGAAAAGTGTCTAATGATGAGAAAATACTCTATGGATGAATGGACTTGGTGTACTTGCTGAGAATGTAACTGCAACTGGTGATATTACTGTGTAGTACAATTATTAATAAAGAGATATCCTTGACTGCTGTAACCGGGGGCGTCAGCCTAAAACCGCTAGTCGTACATCTGGTGATCGGGGGCTCAAGGATGCAACAATTTGAAAAAATTAACAAAGCATATTGCCGCACTGCGCGCTGGGCGCCCCGCCGGCCGGTTATGCAACCCGCCCGGCTTGGCGCTAGGCCGGCGCACCAGCGGATACTCGCTCCGAGTGGGACTAGAGCGCGCTTACGCCATAACCCTCGCCTGCTGGTGCCTGCATAGTCTAAGTCCATTATCAGCGTCTTACGTAATCAAGGTCACGCTCTAGCTATATAAGCGGGCAGTGCATGCCAGCGGAACCAAAACCACCTCCTCCCAAACACCCAATGTGGCTTTCGACCTTCCTTCTCTGCTGATGACCATCTCCTCCGCCTCACTCATCTCCTCTCCCTCCAGCTTAACTCCCGTCGCTCCGCCATTTTTGTCTCCCTTGACCTCGAAAAGGCCTACGACCGTGTCTGGCATCCCGGTCTCCTGTTTAAACTCCAAACCTACGCCCTTCCTATCAACTACATCCGTCTGGTGGCCTCCTTCCTCTCCCACCGCCCCTCCTATGTTACCATCCATAATGCCACTTCCTACACCTTCTACCCCTCTGCAGGTGTGCCCCAGGGCTCTGACCTCTCCCCTCTCCTCTACCTCCTGTACACGGCAGATATGCCCGAACCCCCCCCCCCCCCCCTCCAGTACACCTCTTGCAATATGCTGATGACACCGCATTCCTCGCCCTCGCTCCTACCCTCCAACGGTCCCAACGCCTTCTCCAGAATCACCTTTACCTTTTTGCTGCATGGTGTAACCAGTGGCTCCTGAAACTCAACCCTTCCAAGACCCAGGCAATCATCATAGGTCGTACCAAAAAAAATGTGTGTGAAATCTTATGGGACTTAACGGCTAAGGTCATCAGTCCCTAAGCTTACACACTATTTAACCTAAATTATCCTAAGGACAAACACACACACCCATGCCCGAGGGAGGACTCGAACCTCCGCCGGGACCAGCCGCACAGTCCATGACTGCAGTGCCCTAGACCGCTCGGCTAATCCCGCGCGGCTAGGTCGTACCACTCGCTCCTTCCGGCTCCTGGATTTCTCCCTTACTGTCTGCACCCGTCCTGTCCGCCTCACCCCCACCCTCACCTACCTTGGCCTCACCATTGACCGTCACCTCACCTGGATCCCTCATCTCCGCTCCATCCAATCCAAAGCCCACAACCACCTCCGACTCCTCAAACTCCTCTCCGGCCGGACATGGGGGTTGCACCCCTCTACCATCCTCCACACCTACAAATCCTTAATCCGTCCCATCCTCTGTTATGCCAGTCCTGCCTGGATATCTGTCCCCCCCCCTCCAAATTCTATAAGTCCCTCCAGATCCTTGAGCGTCATGCACTCCGCCTTGCCTTCCGTATACGCCTCCCGTCCCCCACGCGGGTCCTCTGTGATCTCATTCCTTTCCCCCATCTGCGCCTATTCCTCGAACATATCCGCGTCCTCTACACCTCCCGCCGTCTTGAACCGCCTCACCCCCTGGTTGCTCCTCTCCTCTCCGATCCCCGCCCCCTGCCACGTCTTCATCGTTGTGTCTCCCCTACCCTCCATCTCTACACTCTACATCTCCTTTCCCAAGGTGGCTTCCATCAACTCCCCCTCCCGGATGATGCCCTCTCTCCCTCCATTTACCCCTCCTATCAACTCTGATCCTCACTCCCCCTCCTTTCCTCTATCCTTTTCCCGGGCTCCCTCTCCCCCCCTTCCATCCTCTTTCTTCCCCACCTCCCCTCTCTTTGCCCCCTTTTCTCCCCCGCGTCCTTTTCCATTTCCCTCCTCTGCCTCCTCTCATTCCCTCACGCGTTTGCCCTTCCCCCCCTTTATTAGTCCTCTCCCTCCTTGGTTCCCCCCTTTTCGTTTTTTTCTCTCCTCCCTCCTTGTTTTTCCCCCTCCTGCAGGTCCCCCCCCCCCCCCCCAATCTGCCTTTGGCTCGGGAGTGTCGTCTTTGTGCTGCCACTTTCGTGCAGTGTTCTACAGTGAGTGTTCTACAGTGCGTGTTTTACAGTGAGTGTTCCGTTGTGTTTTTTGGGACTGGTTGCGAACGGCCATCATACTGTCGCAGGGTGTGCCTTTTATCTCTTGCGAACAGAAACCAGACTGTCGCCATGTTTTTTTAATTGTGTTTCTACTATGTTACTTGTCTGATTCCTGTGTATTTTATCTACATTGCCAACCCCTTTTGCTTTCTGTTTTAACTTTCCGCAATTTTACGGCATTTTACACTTTAAATCACCATTTTATCTCCTATTTTTCCTTGTTTCTTTCTTCTTCCTTTATTTAAAAAAAGTCTGTAGGCTGTAGAGCAGCGTAGTAAGCTGCTGCCAGCCCGCCCCCTTCGGGGGGGAATTGAAAATCAATAAAGAAAAAAAAAAGCCAGCGGAATCATTCCGCTGTGAGCTCTATCTGCAACAGCACTGAAGCACTATGCCACGTCGACGTGTTTATCGTCATCGTCGCCGCCGCATACCAGTTTATAAACACATAATCAGCCTTGAAAATAAACAGAACGTAGGTGGCGTTGCTTTTATCTACTTCTTGCAGTTGCGGTCAAACGCTTATCATTCGCGTATCGTATCATGTAGTATATTTCATGTCATGTTGCGTCCATCTTTGTGCTGTTGCAGCTTTAACATCCAGCAGTGTATAAAAGAAAAATCTACAGAAGTCACTTAAATGAACTTTTCCGTAATATAAACTGTGTTAAGCTGCACAAAACGGCGCTGTGTTAAGAGTAGGAGTTGCAAGAAGTAAAGCGCGGTAGCAGATGTAGATGTGCACTCGCATAATAGCAGGAAATGCGGCGAAGGGCCGACGATTGAACTGCTCGCAGACCACGGGTCGCTGCCCCCCGAGGACTGAGGCCGCTCAGGGGTACGGAACGAGGCGGCCATCCTGCGTCCGGGAACGTGTGCGGCTATCCGCGCTGGGATGCCGGAGGTCCGCCGCCCTCGGCGTCGCGGTCCCCTCCTTGTCGGTAGGCGGGAGGCGGCGGAGGCGGGGGCGGCTTAACTTCATTTGCACTCCCAAAATTGAGCCTTTCATGTCGGCGCTGCGAGCCGCTACCTTTGTCCCGGCAGCTGCCGCCGGAGCAAGGAGCCTGCGTAGGCGGGCGAACGACCAGCGCCGAGGCGTGGCGACAATTAGATTGCTGGCGCCCGCGACACCCGCTAACGACGCGGCACACTTTCCGGCGAGGGCGGGCGCCCGGCTGTGGTTGCAGGCGCCCTGTTTAAAATTCCAGCGCCGCGGGACGGCGCGTCTTTGCGTAGCAGCAACTTCCTTCATCTCTTAGATGGTTACCCTTTAAATGTCGTTAAATGGGGCTACTTCTGATAGCTGCACTTCGAACTGTGTAAGCTTTAGGAGAGGCATGTGCGCGAAGGAGAAAGTGTCTAAACCTAAGAAAAGTATACAAGGATTTCGTGAGGGCCATATTTCTGGATGTTATACACTGAAGGGCCGAATAAACTGGTAAAAGCATGCTTAATAAAATATAGAGATATGTAAACAGACAGAATACGACGCTGCGGTTGGCAACGCCTATATAAGACAAGTGTTTGGCGCACTTGTTAGATCGGTTACTGCTGCTACGACGACAGTTTATCGAGATTTAAGCGACTTCGACAGTGCTGCTGTAGCACGAGCGACGGGACACAGCATCTTCGAGGTAGCGATGAATTGACGATTTTCCCGTACTGTAATTTCACGAGTGTACTGTGAATATCAGGAATCCGGTAAAACATCAAATCTCCGACACTGCAGCGGCGGGAAGAACATCCTGCAAGAACGAGAGCAAAGAGGACTGAAGAGAATCGTTCAGCGTGACGGAAGTGTAACCCTTCCGCAAACTGCTGCATATTTCAATACTGGGCCATCAACAAGTTTCAGCTTGCGAACCATTCAACGGAACATCATCGATATGGTCTTTCAGAGCCAAAGGCCCACTCTTGTACCGTTGACTGCACGACATAAAGCATTACGTCTCGCCTGGGCCCATCAAAACCACATTGGACTGATGATGACTGGAAATATTTTGCCTGATCGGACGAGTCTCGTTTCAGATTGTATCGTGCGGATGGACGGGTACGGGTATCGAGACAACCTCATGAATCCTTGGACCCTGCATGTCAGCAGCGGACTCTTCAAGCTGGTGGAGACTCTGTAATGGTGTGGGACGTGTGTAGTTGGAGTGATATGGGACCCATGATTCGTCTAGATATGACTTTGACAGGTGACATGTACGTAAACATCCTGTCTGGTCACCTGCATCCATTCATGTCCATTGTACATCCCGACGGACTTGGGCAATACCAGATGACAATGCGACATCCACACTTCCAGAATTGCTACAGAATGGCGCCAGGAACGCTCTTCTGAGTTTAAACACTTCCGATGGCCACCAAACTCCCCAGACGTGAACATTATTAAGCATATCTGCGATGCCTTGCAAGGTGCTGTTCAGAAGAGAACTCCACCCTCTCGTACTCTAACGGATTTATTGACATCCCTGCAGGATTTATGGTGTCACTTCCCTTCAGCACTACTTCAGACATTAGTCGATTCATTCCACGTCGTGTTGCGGCACTTCTGCGCGCTCTCGGGGACCCTACACGATGTTAGGCAAGTGTTCCATTATCATTGGCTCTTCAGTGAAGAAAAGACAACCAAGTATTTTTCCTTCACTAGAGACCCCTTCTGAAGATAATACAACTAAATTGCCAGTGCAGTACCCACGTAAGCATGGAATCAGGTAGGCTCTTACATGAAACAAAAGCAGACATCACCTCTCAGTAACGCCTTCTGCGAGATGGGAAGATTTCAGGGTTCCACTTACATCACATTACAATAGCAGGAACACAAAATGCGAAAGCTACGATAATAGCAGCTAATAAAAACTTCAAGGAAACATAGATCACGCAGTTTTGCCTTTGCTCTGAACGAATCGCCACAACAGAAATAATAGACGGACTTGATGTATGGCTCATATCATCTACATTCGCTCAATAGTCATATGATATAAAACCTTTCTTAGACAAAATAAAAGACATTGCACGACACTCAGAAAGAAAAAGGCTGCTCGTTGTAACCGATATCAAATCAAAATCCCCCTTGTGAATCTCAGATAGAACTGACGACAGAGGACAACTAGTGTTTGACGTGGTAATTGAATGCAACCTCCTCATACTGAATAGTATCTACCGCGGAGACGGTGATGGTATAAGTAACACAGATCTTTCTCTAGTCAACACATGGACGGCATTAGATAGAGCCACGACGGCATCAAAGTCGGCGCCTTTGAAACCCGCCTGTTTCTTCAGATACGTTGCCAATACTTTCGTTGTTTGGCCTTATGATAGGGAAAATCTGAATGCTTTCTTAGAACGTCTGACCTCGATCCATCCGAACATTCGTTTTACGATGGAGGTGGAAGAGGATGGTTGCATTCCCTTTCTTGAGGTTTTTGTTAGGAGGAAGGTTGATGGATTATTGGGACATGTAGTTTACCGGAAGCGTACTCACACTGACTTGTATTTACAGGCTGATAATTGTCACCATCCGGCTCAGTGTGAAGGGGAACTTCGTACCTTGGTAAACAGGGCACACGTCATTTCCGACACTCAGACTTTGCCAGCTGAGCTGGTCCATCTGGAAGCTACATTTCGTCAGAATGGTTATAGTGAAAGACAGATTGAACGTGCGTTGCACTATTGACCAACTGTGCATCTTGTGACTGATTATAACACTGAGTCGACACGTAAGCCATTTTGCCTTAACGCGGGAAGGAAGCACTTCCAACAATATCGGTCGTATTTTACGGAAATACGATGTGCAGTGTGCTTCCCGAATAATTACTCCAAGAACCGAGGTTTTAAATTTGCTTGTACATCGCTTGTCTATTGCAGTTTGTGCCTTGAAAATGGCGAGGTGTTCTCCCGCCGAAATATCGGCGGTCGCTGTAAATATTAACTGGCTTAATTCACGTAAGTTGTTTGAAAAACGACTTACGTGGTATTTCAGGGAACTGTAGATGGTCAAAACTGTAGGAGGATACAGAGATTGAAATATATCCAATAATTCAGATCGCTGGGTGCAACTGCTACTTGGAGAAGAAGAGAGATGAGGTTGGCAAAGTAGATGACTTTTTGGAGCGTTCGCATAGAACGAGTCAAAAGGCTGACAAAAAATTAAAAAAGCATTACGTTGACATAAAGGACCAGATATTACGGTAGACTGTTGTCAGTACGATACGAATACAGTGAAGTGACAAAAGGCATGGAATATCTTCTTAGATCATGTGCAGCGGCTCGACGTGGAATCAACAAGTCGTTGGAAGGCCGCTGCAGAAATACTCAGCCATGCTGCCTCTATAGGCGTCCATAACAGCAAAAATGTGGCCGGTGCAGGATTTTTTGCACGAACTGATCACTCGATCACGACCCATAAATGATCGATGGCATTCACGTCTAGCGATCTGGCTGGTCAAATCATTCGCTCGCATTGTAAAGAATCTTCTACAAACCAGTCGCGAAGAATTGTGTCCTGGTGATATGGCGCAATGTCAACCATAAAAATTTCGTAGTTGCTACGGAACGTAAAGTCCACGAATGGCTGCAGTTAGTGATCTGTTCCTTTGGACGTGAGTACCAAGTCAATTCCATGTAAACACAGCCCACACCATAATGGAACCAATAACAGCGTGCACAGTGCCTTGTTGACAGAATGGATCCATGGCTTCGTGGGGTCTGCGTCTCGCTGGAAACCTACAATCAGCTCTTACCAGCTGAAATCTGGACTCATCAGACCAAGTCACGGATTTCCAGTCGCGTTGGATTCAACTGACGTGAGCCCAGGAAGGGTGCTGCAGGTGATGTCGTGCTGTTAGCAAATGCACTCGCGCCGCCCGTCTGCTGCTCTAATCCATTAACACCAGATTTTGCCGCACTATCCTAACGGATACATTCATCGTACACCCACACTGATTTCTGCGATTATTTCACGCTGTATTGTTTGCTAGCTCTGACAACTCTACACGAAAGTCACTCTTCTCGATCGTTAAGCGACGGCCGTCGGCCACTCTGTTGTCCGTGGTGAGAGTTAATGCCTGAAATTTGGTGTCCTCGGTACATTCTTAATACTGTGGATTTCAGAATATTGAATACCCCGACGATTTCTGAAATGCAATGTCCCATGCGTCTAGCTCCAACTATCATTCCACTTTCCAAGTCTGTTAATTCCCGTCGTGTGGCAATAATCACTTCGGAAACCTTTTCGTATGAATTACGTGAGTACGAATGACGGCTCCCTCAATGCACTACTCTTTTATAGCTTGTATACGTGATACTACCGCCATATGTGTGTATGCATATCACTATCCCATGATTTTTACCACCTCAGTGTACGACTTTATTTTAACTAAACATGGAATGTTACAACCATGTTTATGAAATCTGGAATGTTTTTAAGAAAAATTGCCGCAGTCAGTTGACGGCCGTTGAGAGTTGGCGCAGTAATTTGCAGGCTACAAGTATTTGCATCAGTGCCTGCTGGTTTTGCCAGTACAGCAGTGTTATCGACAGTTTTAATCTGTACCTAAATGTATAACGTGACAATCACTTTTTAAGAAGACTAGAACAGTCTTAAGGTATTTAAACAAAGGAAAGTTTGTAAAATTTGTAGAATTTGTATCCGAATATAATAGTGTGATTGAAAGACGCATACCGAGAGGAACTATTTAATATTAGAGGAGATACACCGGTGCTGCGGCATGACGACAACGCGTATGAACTAATATTGAATCACTTAAGGATGCCTGTCACGTACACTTAACCACATATGCTAAGTTAACCCAGTGGGTGGTAGTCAATTGCACAAGTGACAGTGAGTTCGAATATACAGAGTAAACCACAACGCCACCGACAAAAGTTCGGAGGTTGTTTAGGGATATCCTCTGAGTATTTTTGATATAGGGACGAGTGGTCTTGAGTGGTTCTTTACAGATTACTGATGTAATTAGGACTTATTCACTTTACAACCTCCAATTGCTTTTATTTACGGGAATAAGTTTTCACAAGAGTGAAAGAGACTGTAATATGATAACTCAAAACACAGGGTGATGCAAGAATCCACAAATAAACTAATGTAGTGTAATGGGGTTTACACTGATGGGGGAACAACATAACTTTGTTGTGCCACTCTTCTATTGCATTCAGTGAACCCACACACGAGAATCATTTCGGCAAACTCTCCATCATTAAGCCTATTCATTTTACTGCTGTGTATCACTTTTAAGATACAACTATTTCCAGCCGTAAATAAAAAAAGAGACAGAATCGACCGGTGCCGAATGGAATCTTGAAGTTGAAGACTAAAGTGAGCATTACTGTTGTTGTAAAAAAAATGGTTCAAATGGCTCTGAGCACTATGGGACTTGACATCTGAGGTCATCAGTCCCCTAGAACTTAGAACTACTTAAACCTAACTAACCTAAGGACATCATACACAACCATGCCCGAGGCAGGATTCGAACCTGAGACCGTAGCGGTCGCATGGTTCCAGACTGAAGAGCCTGGAACCGCTCGGCCACACCGGCCGGCTACTTTCGTCATCAACGAGTATCATGAGTTACTTGAACAGGTGTTTGTATAGAAGACACACAGTGCATGCATTCGACACATGCAGCGTTACGCAGATATTTGCAGTACGCTACAGATACAGAGATTAATGTGGGCAAGAAATCAAACAAAATGCAGTTTTTCTCCAATGATCCACCTGAGAAAACGGATCCCTTGTACCAAAATATTCAGAAAATATTCATGAACAATCTCTTATATTTTGTCCGTGTAGTTCTGGGGCCCCCTATATACTTTAAGAAGAGAAATAAATTTTTATACATTACAATGGAATTAGCCAGTGTAATGAACCTTAATGATCTATACATGCAGGATGCTTGGGAATCATTATGTACAGGTATCTAGAATTATAGTCCAGTCTCAAAACGCTATAAAAAGAAATCCAATTTTGAGAATGACGTCAAACGATGTCAAATTTGAACAGCGTATTACTGGCGCAGGGGAAAACGTCATGGAACAAAAAAAAAAAAAAACGAAAATTTAACCAATGGATGGCACTGTAAGCGTCTGTACGTAGGTGGTAGATGAATCGCAATACGGCGGCTGTGGTTTGAGCTGCATGTTACACCATCCGTACTGTTCAATGTGCACGACTGCATAAGTTCGGCAATCAATAGTCGTGGCACTGTTAGTTAAATAAGCTTATCGACCACGGCAAGGTCGTACCACATCCAATGAGAAAAATCGGTTTCTATTTGCCCTGACGCCAACAACCGAATAAAAAGCAAAATGAAATCGGTTTCCAATTGTCCTGGGGCCTTAACGACATAAAAACAAATGGTATCGGCTTTTAATCGTCCTGGGGCCATAACAGCATAAAAAGCAAAATGACCGGTTTCTCGTGAGACTGGCGCAAGACATGTTGAATATGCTATCCACCGTTTTATGCTACAAGCCGAAATCGAGAAACTGCATGTTCCACAACAGATAGGAGTGTCTCGGGGATCACGTTCAGAATGCGTTATCCAATTCGTGCTTTCAATTCATCTGCTTTCGTTCCTGGGGCACGGAACACATCTTTCAGATAACACCACTGTCAGAAGTCATACGGATTAAAATCAGGCCATCTGGACAGCCAGGCTGTATGGAAATGGCGGCTGATAATTCTAGCATTTCCTAAATGCCTCTGCAGCAGCGGCTTCGTGTGAATAGAAGTGCCATCTTGCATGAAAATGATCATACCCAACCACCCAACCATCCATGCTGTTAAAGTGTTGCCGCGGGGGGTAGCCGTGCAATCTGAGGCACCTGGCACCTTGTCACGGTTGTGGATGTGTGTGTTGTCCTTAGCGTAAGTTAGTTTAAGTTAGATTAAGTAGTGCATAAGCCTAGGGACCGATGACCTCAGCAGTTTGGCCCCGTAGTCCTTACCACAAATTTCCAATTTTTTTGTTTAAGTGCTGTACTGAAGTCGGTGCGCAAAAGACCCTCATAGCGTTTACTCGTACCAGTGGCGGTAGAGGCAACAGCACCCGCAGGACCCATCTCCCCGAAAAAATACGACACTACGATAAACGATGCCGTCAACCTGCACAACACACTCACCTTTGCGGAATGAAGTGGTACCGGTTGCGTGCGTGCAGATTTTCCGTCGCCCTTATTGTCCAGTTCTACATATTGACATGTCCTTCGACCTGGAAATGGGCTTTGTCTGTCCACAATATTCCATGACCACATTGTTCACTTCCACGCGGGTAATAAATTCCAGAGCGAACGTTTTTCTTGCTGGCAGGTCAAAAGGAAGCAACTCCTGAACAAGAGTGGTTTTGTGTGGATATTAATGCAGGATGTTTCGTAGGATTTTATGCACTGTGCTCGCAGGCGTATCCTATGTTCGGGCAGTTTACTATGCACTGCATGATTGCGCACGACTCCACGACCTCTCCTGCAGTTCTGTGGCCAAATCTTCGACAGACGCCGAATCAGCTGGTTTGCTCCCTCTGTCACACTGCATTCCAAAAGAACCTGTCTTTTCGAATTTTGTGATCATTTACCAAACCCTTATCAGCCATCCGACCAATACCTATTTTCATACCCTTGAGTGTTCGGAATTTCTGCAGGGCTACTGGCGTAGTCTCCGTTCTTGTAAAAGAGCTTTACAAGCAGCACGCGGTATGTCATGGAGATAGTCACGTTGGGCATTTCGATCGCAAACTGAGGAAGAGCTGTGTGCCGCGCATGCTGTGGAGACCTCGTGAAACTGGATGAATATTTTTGAGACACCCTGTACCTCAGCACAGAGCAAACACCCTGTAGCGTCCAGACGTCGCGACTCTGGCACCTCTCCCACCACGTGCCGCCAGCTGGCCGTGTTCCCCTCGGTGATGTCTCGTCGGCAGAGCGCAGCCTCACAGGGCGCAGGCTCTCGTGGCAGGTGGATAATTAAGAGCCGGGAGGCGGCAGCGAAAGTAACAGCCTCCGGCGACGCAGACGCCGCCGTCGACGGCGCCCTTTCCCGGCGCTGTGCGGTGCGGCGCGCAGAGATTAGGAGCCGGCGGCGGCTTTTGTCTGCCGCTATCGCCACTAATCCAGGCCGCGGAGGCGACCCAGACCCCAGACCCTAGCCCCACCCCGTCTGTGCCGCCGAGCACGGCAAGAGGGATGCGAGGCCACCGCGCGGAAACTCCTCTCCTCCCAGCTCTGGCCAGGAAACCTGCTGCCTGCGAGGAAGCAGATTCGCGAAAAATTTTATCTCAGCCTCCTGTGAGAACATAAGCCGCAAAAAATTCTAGTTTCTGAGTGAAGGGGCCACTTTAGGAGAAGGAGGAAGTGGGGGTGAGAGAGTGGGGGAGAGGGACGGGCATTCGTTGTGTATTGCCGTGGTCATAAAGTGAGTTTTATTATTTCAGAGCACATGTGTCTGATACACAACCTTCAGAGGTGATTCTGAGCTATTGATAGAACTTCCAGAGCTGCACTGTCCGTCCCAACCCCTCGTTAGCCACCTTTCTGCAGTTACATAAGCTCTTTTAGCAATTTTGCAATATTTTTGGCAGGTTTAATAAAAACAAAGTTCTGAAAATTCTGCTCAAATGAATAATACTGGTGAAAAACATTGCATGCAAGTAATTACACTGTCTCACAGGAAACACCGAGCTCCCAGAAGAGAAGAAGAAAACTAAATGAAGCCTCACGGCTTGAGAGGGTATGTCATGATTTTCCTTACAAAATCGGGTCAAATTTGTAAACGGTTTGGCAGTATGAGCACACTTACCAATATGCCATTGCAGCCCCTCTCGCCTTGATCCATTCACTGATTCGGTTGGAAAAAGTGTCAAGAAGCTGTTGTTTCCTCTTCTGAGGTAAACGTATGCACAGTTGTTGTAACTTGTTCTTGATATCGTGGATAATAGCTCAGGGGCGGATCTGAAGTTCCAGCTTTTCCCAACGCGTTCTACAAGGGGCAGACTGGGGATCTCGCTGGCCACAAAAGTACCTCAACATTACGTAGTTAGTTCACAAAAAGACGTGTCATGTGTGGATGAGCCGTGTCCTATCGAAAAATGGCAGCACGATATGGTCTCGTGAGAGGTAACGCTTGCGGACGTAGAATGTCCGTGACGCATCGTTCTACCGTCAGAGATATGCCTCAATCAGCCGTGACAATCACCCACACCATCGCGCCATAAGTAGTCCCTCTGAGTGTTACCGCTCTATTGGAAGAAGGGGACCTCTCCCTAGGTCGCCGCCATACTAGCTGGCGATGATCAGTTCTCGTGTCCGCCCCAATAGCTGAGTGGTCGGCGTGACGGATTGCCGTCCTACGGGCCCGGGTTCCATTCCCGGCGGGGGCGGGGATTTTCTCCGCTCAGGGACTGGATGTTGTGTGGTCTTTATCATTTGATCCCCATCCGGCGAGCAGGTCGCCCAAAGTGGCGTCGAATGTAATAAGACCTGCACTAAGGTGGCCGGACCTACCCCGTAAGGAGCCTCCCGGCCAATGACGCCAAACGCTCATTTGCATTTCCATCAGTTGGTGTAATTCACAATCACGATTCATTGCTACGCTATTCAGCAGCAGTCCATGCTTCTCGGTGAGAGCAACAGGCCAAACGCGGGCGTGTGTTGAGTTCTGGTATTAACGGAAGCCTAAACATAGGCTGTTAACTCCCTAGTGTTAGTGCTGTTAGTTTCCGACCATCTGTGAGGCATGACACTGAATGCTATAGGGAGTCCATTACTTCATCTCAGGTAGCAGACGCAGACGTAAAGGGGTTACGATGAGCTTGGTGAGTAATACCCTGTTCCTACCTTGTTGTGATCAGATGCTGTCGACCCGCATCTTGATCTCGAGAATCCCTGCCCGCAAGTTCCCACGCAGTCCGACAACGGACCACTATCATGTCCGATCAGAATACCCCACAAATCTCGATACTGTAGGATTCGTCCAGAATGCCAAATGGGGACCCAGAACGAGTCCCCTTTCAAACCTTGTCCGGTGCTGCCAACGCTGTCTCATACGACTACACGCTCGTTTCGTGTCCTTCACAGTGATCACTCAACATTTGATGCTGTATGTGCTCCTTATATATCCTATCCGACCTGGGAACAACACTAAACAGGAACAACTCTGATGCGACCTGGTCGCTGTGCTCTTTGTCACAGAGCACTGCCACTCTAAATCACTCACGTACCCGCCGATGGTGTGTACGTGTGCGGAGTTACATTGACATCCGATGATGTCTTCCGCGTCCTGTTCGATAGTAACCGTTTCCTTATGAGAGTATTTGGACTAGACGACGCTCGAGAAAGTATACTTTGATAACAGCTTGCATTTACTGTCGCGGGGCAAGGGAAAGGTTTCTTCTGATGGGCATAAGATAGAAACACGAGGGCTATAAGAAACGTACCTCTCCTAGTTGTTTCTCAGTCCGTCTTTCTTCTTTTTTTATCGGTCATATTTGCCTTCACATTTGAAGGAGGTCTATCTTGACTCCCCTTGTTAAGATGACAGTCTACATTTACATCTACGTATAGACTCCTCAAGCCACCGTAAGGTGCGTGGCGGAGGGTACCCTGTACCACAACTTGCCATTTCCCTTCCTGTTCCACTCCAGTACGCCTCCGTATGAGCCCTAATTTCTTATCTCATCTTATCTTCGTGATCCTTCCGCGCGATGTGTGTTGGCGGGAGCGGAATAGTCCGGCAGTCAGCTTCAGACGACTGGTATCTAAATTTTCTTAGCAGTGTTTCCCGAAAAGAACGTCGCCTTCCCTCCGGGGATTCCCATTTGAGTTCCCGAAGCATCTCGGTATCACTTTTTTTATTCCAACTTACCAGTAACAAATCTACCAGCCCTCCTCTGAATTGCTTCGGTGTCTCCCTTCAATACGACCTGGTACGGATCCCAAACACTCGAGCAGTACTCAATAATAAGTCGCACCAGTGTCCTATAAGCGGTCTCCTTTACAGGCGAACCACTTTTTCCTAAAATTATCCCAGCAAACCGATCAGTTTCCTTCCCTACCACAGTTGTCACATGCTCGTTGCACCTCATATCGCTTTGCAAACATTACAGTCGGCGCGGTGGCTGATGGGAGCGACCGTAGAGGCATTTCCCACTGGCACTTTTCTGGGTAAGTAGAAATCAGTGGAAGTCAGGTGACTTGTGGCCGGTACACACTGTTTCCGGTCTTTAGTTAGGAAACCGTCGGAGGTGAGGGTATCATCTGGAGTGCCCCATGGAAGTGTGGTGGGTCTGCTGTTGTTTACTATCTACATAAATGATCTTTTGGATAGGGTGGATAGCAATGTGCGGCTGTTTGTTGATGATGCTGTGGTGTACGGGAAGGTGTTGTCGTTGAGTGACTGTAGGAGGATACAAGATGACTTGTACAGGATTTGTGATTGGTGTAAAGAATGGCAGCTAACTCTAAATATAGATAAATGTAAATTAATGCAGATGAATAGGAAAAAGAATCCTTTAATGTTTGAATACTTCATTAGTAGTGTAGCGCTTGACACAGTCACGTCGATTAAATATTTGGGCGTAACATTGCAAAGCGATATGAAGTGGGACAAGCATGTAATGGCAGTTGTGGGGAAGGCGGATAGTCGTCTTCGGTTCATTGGTAGAATTTTGGGAAGATGTGGTTCATCTGTAAAGGAGACCGCTTATAAAACACTAATACGACCTAAAATCATTGGGGGAAGTGGCAACAAAACGACTATTCACGATGGTGCGTAGAATATATGAGTCTGGCGACATACCAACCGACTTTCGGAAAAGCATCGTCCACACAATTCCGAAGACGGCAAGAGCTGACAAGTGCGAGAATTATCGCACAATCAGCTTAACAGCTCATGCATCGAAGATGCTTACAAGAAGAATATACAGAGGAATGGAAAAGAAAATTGAGAATGCGCTAGGTGACGATCAGTTTGGCTTTAGGAAAAGTAAAGGGACGAGAGAGGCAATTCTGACGTTACGGCTAATAATGGAAGCAAGGCTAAAGAAACATCAAGACACTTTCATAGGATTTGTCGATCTGGAAAAAGCGTTCGACAATATAAAATGGTGCATGCTGTTCGAGATTCTGAAAAAAGTAGGGGTAAGCTATAGGGAGAGACGGGTCATATACAATATGTACACCAACCAACAGGGAATAATAAGAGTGGACGATCAAGAACGAAGTGCTCGTATTAAGAAGGGTGTAAGACAAGGCTGTAGGCTTTCGCCCCTACTCTTCAATCTGTACATCGAGGAAGCAATGATGGAAATAAAAGAAAGGTTCAGGGGTGGAATTAAAATACAAGGTGAAAGGATATCAATGATACGATTCGCTGATAACAATGCTATCCTGAGTGAAAGTGAAGAAGAATTAAGTGATCTGCTGAACGGAATGAACAGTCTAATGAGTACACAGTATGGTTTGAGAGTAAATCGGAGAAAGGCGAAGGTAATGAGAAGTAGTAGAAATGAGAACAGCGAGAAACTTAACATCAGGATTGATGGTCACGAAGTCATTGAAGTTAAGGAATTCTGCTACCTAGGCAGTAAAATAACCAATGACGGACGGAGCAAGGAGGACATCAAAAGCAGACTCGCTATGGCAAAAAAGGCGTTTCTGGCCAAGAGAAGTCTACTAATATCAAATACCGGCCTTAATTTGAGGAAGAAATTTCTGAGGATGTACGTCTGGAAAACAGCATTGTATGGTAGTGAAACATGGACTGTGGGAAAACCGGAACAGAAGAGAATCGAAGCATTTGAGATGTGGTGCTATAGACGAATGTTGAAAATTAGGTGGACTGATAAGGTAAGGAATGAGGAGGTTCTACGCAGAATCGGAGACGAAAGGAATATGTGGAAAACAGTGATAGTGAGAAGGGACAGGATGATAGGACATCTGCTAAGACATGAGGGAATGACTTCCATGGTACTAGAGGGAGCTGTAAAGGGCAAAAACTGTAGAGAAAGACAGAGATTGGAATACGTCAAGCAAATAATTGAGGACGTAGGTTGCAAGTGCTACTCTGAGATGAAGAGGTTAGCACAGGAAAGGAATTCGTGGCGGGCCGCATCAAACCAGTCAGTAGACTGATGACAAAAAAAAAAAAGACCTATTATTGAGTACTGCTCGGGCGTTTGGGATCCCTATCAGGTCAGATTGAGGGAGGACATAGAAGCAATTCAGAGGCGGGCTACTAGATTTGTTACTGGTAGGTTTGATCATCACGCAAGTGTTACGGAAATGCTTCAGGAACTCGGGTGGGAGTCTCTAGAGGAAAGGAGGCGTTCTTTTCGTGAATCGCTACTGAGGAAATTTAGAGAACCAGCATTTGGTTCCCGGGTTCGATTCCCGGTGGGGTCAGGGACTGGGTGTTGTGTGATGTCCTTAGGTTAGTTAGGTTTAAGTAGTTCTAAGTTCTAGGGGACTTATGACCATAGATGTTGAGTCCCATAGTGCTCAGAGCCATTTGAACCAGCATTTGAAGCTGACTGCAGTACAATTTTACTGCCGCTAACTTACATTTCGCGGTAAGATCACAAAGATAAGATAAGAGAGATTAGGGCTCGTACAGAGGTATATAGGTAGTCATTTTTCCCTCGTGCTGTTTGGAAGTGGAACAGGGAGACAAGATGCTAGTTGTGGTACGAGGTACCCTCCGCCACACACCGTATGGTGGATTACGTAGTATGTATGTAGATGTAGATTTAGAACCATGCAGAGCACCGTAGCAACAATGGCATTTTATTACTCAGCAAAGCGAAGCGGATATCCAGGTGTTGCGAGAACTAATACAGTCGCGCGACAAGGTATGGTCACACTCCAAGTGGTAGCCAAGACTTTCATCTGGTGGTAATACACCAGCAGACGAAAGTCCTTGCTGCCATTGATAAACTTTGGGACAGCATTATCAGAGAAGAAATTGAAATTCGTGTGACTTTTAGTTTAACAGTAACACTGGAAGCGAACTAAGCAATGCGTTGGAGACATACTCAGCACAATCAAACGAAACATTACACCCAGAAGTGAAATATCACAGGCATGGTGGGTGGAAAGCAAATGAAACTCTCCCCTCCACAATGCAGCAGCACGCACCCACATCAACGATCATGAAGCGGGATCAACGAGACTTGAACTTTGAACTGGCAACTGTAAATACCGGGAGCCCACAGCAGAGGGGAAGGCAGGACCAGACTGACCTGCATACTTCGTAGAGGAGAAGGCAGAACTAATGGCCAGAACACCAGCAGCGTCTTTCACACCGAATCTGTTTCCCTCAGACCCAATATTCATTCAAAGGGACCAGGATGTTGCACGACTTGTAGGCCAGCGCGCTCGCGACGAAATCAGACATCAAATCACATGAGCTATTAAGCAAACTTCACGTAGGAAATTTCCAGGTCCCATTGGTATTCATCAAGGAGTTCACAGATAAAGCTATAGATTATTTAACATTCGTCTCGAGTACCACCTACGACACCATCACTCCCCTGCCTATTGGGAGGCGGTCGAGGTCCTGATGTTCAGGAAGCCAGGGAAACACCATCCCTTCCAACAAAATTATCGATCCATCAGCCTATTGATCTCGCTCAATAAGATTGTTGAGAAGCTGATTCTAAAATGAATGCCTAGGCGCTGCATCGACACCCTGAGGCTAGAGCAGTTCGGCTCCAAGAATCACCACTCCACTGCACAACAAATCCTCCGCATAGTTGAATACAAGCAATTGAGCCTGTGTTCTCAGACGTCGAAAAAGCCTTCGGTCGTGTCTGGCTCAACGGCCTCAATTCAACGATACTGATTTTCCTGACGAACTCATATGTTTCACACATTCATTTCCCACGACAGAAGTTTCAATACTGACATTCAGGGCAAACAATCAGGACACGGTATTCAAGCCCTTGCCCCCAAGGCAGCCTCCTCGGGGTCCTCTTTCTTGATGCTGAGGAAATTAGATTAGGAAATGAGACTTTTAAAGTAGTAAAGGAGTTTTGCTATTTGGGGAGCAAAATAACTGATGATGGTCGAAGTAGAGAGGATATAAAATGTAGACTGGCAATGGCAAGGAAAGCGTTTCTGAGGAAGAGAAATTTGTTAACATCGAGTGTAGATTTAAGTGTCAGGAAGTCGCTTCTGAAAGTATTTGTGTGGAGTGTAGCCATGTATGGAAGTGAAACATGGACGATAAATAGTTTGGACAAGAAGAGAATAGAAGCTTTGGAAATGTGGTGCTACAGAAGAATGCTGAAGATTAGATGGGTAGATCACATAACTAATGAGGAGGTATTAAATAGGATTGGGGAGAAGAGAAGTTTGTGGTACAACTTGACTAGAAGAAGTTATCGGTTGGTAGGACATGTTCTGAGACATCAAGGGATCACCAATTTAGTATTGGAGGGCAGCGTGGAGGGTAAAAATCGCAGATGGAGACCAAGAGATGAATAAACTAAGCAGATTCCGAAGGATGTAGGTTGCAGTAGTTACTGGGAGATGAAGAAGCTTGCACAGGACAGATTAGCATGGAGAGCTGCATCAAACCAGTCTCAGGACTGAAGACCACAACAACAACAACAACAACAACAACAACACAAAACATTAGTGTCTACGAAGGCGAAACTGCCGTCTCAGTCCTAAATTGGAAATCATCAAATATAAATTCACTACTACAGGCAGCACTCATAACTGTTGAACATTGGTTGGAGAAATGGCGTATCAAGGTAAACGTCGACAAGTGCGGTGCAGATCTATTCACACGCAGACCGAAACAACACTGCGAACAAATAACTCTACACACATGCCCAGTACATTTCTGAGATAAAATGTTCAGACGTGTGTGAAATCTTATGGGACTTAAACTGCTAAGGTCATCAGTCCCTAAGCTTACACACTACTTAACCTAAATTATCCTAAGGACAAACACACATACCCATGTCCGAGGGAGGACTCGAACCTCCACCGGGATCAGCCGCACAGTCCGTGACTGCAGCGCCTTAGACCGCTCGGTTAATCCCGCGCGGCATTTCCGAGATTACGTCAGATAGTAGGGTATCGAGGTACATACACATGAAACCTATTAGACGTCTGATGCAGCTCCCGGCTGAGGATACGCAGCTCCAAAACGCCTTCACCGTTAGCAGGTCATATAGAACAAGGTGCTACGAATCATAAGCAATGCATCAAGGCACAGCTAACAGCGCGGATTTACATAATGAATACCGTCTCGATACGTTTGCGGATATATTCTAAAAACTCGCCACAAGACTGTACAAGAACTCAAAACACTCGAATAAACCCTTTATCCTGAATTTGGGGAACCACGACCTCAGCCACAGGTGGAAGCATAACCGCCCAAAACCAGGTTTTCTTATGGAAAATTAACGACATGTGGAAGACTTCAACTGAGCTCACAAAAAAACGTTATATCGGTGCAGCCATGTTACCGCAAATCTGACTGCACCTTCTGCTGCACTCTTAAAGCCAAGTAAATTGATTCAACAAGAAAGCCCTACGCACAAGACACAAACAAACCTCACACAACGAGTGGCCTATTTTATAGTCAAACTGACCTCTCAGAAGACGACTTGGTACGTTACAGGTACGCTGACTCAGCAGCTGGCCAAGATGACCAGCTACAACGGCAATACCACTCGGTAACATATCTTAAGACCCAAGCATGAACCTTCCATTAATCCCCCCCCCCCCCTCTGCCCTTGAAACCGCTCCCCTTAAAACGCTTTCCGTCAAATGTCACCTAGATGCGACTGAATCAGTGGCTGATCGTGACTAGGCGTACGGACAACATCACAGACTACTAACCATATTGCAAAGGTGACAGTATAAAGTTTTATGTGGACACCATGGTAGTGCGGGCGTGGAGGGCTCCATTTCTTCTTAAACTCAGACATTTCATTCCATTACCAACAGTTGATAATGGCGAAATGGTTGTCCACAAAAACTTCGTGGAAAAGAAAAGTGTGTGAAATCTTATGGGACTTAACTGCTAAGGGCATCAGTCCCTTAGCTTACACACTACTTAACCTAAATTATCCTAAGGACAAACACACACACCCATGCCCGAGGGAGGACTCGAACCTCCGCCGGGACCTGCCGCACAGTCCATGACTGCAGCGCCTTAGACCGCTCGGCTAATCCCGCGCGGCAAACTTCGTGGACTTCCGATGACTGGATTCAGCAGTACACCCGAGAACCACGAAAGTAGCATATGCGGCGGGAGTGCCTCAGATAACAACTTCGAAAATGTTCCGACAATGTACAGTCGTTAATATCAGTCTTCGGAGCCCCGTATGTTGCAAGGCGTTTCACTGCAACATTTTAGAAGCACATCGCAACAGACCTTCGCTTCAAATATGAACGAACAATGCTGCTCCGTATTTGCGCGGCAATAATCCACAATAATGCCACCTCGTCTGAGCGGCTGTAGTCCTTAATGCACGCCTCGGATGAAACAGTTTAGAGCACTGGTGCTGGAACAAATTTTCACGGCTACTTCGTGCCATACAAAGGAAGTAGAGGTGCTATCAGTGTCTCGGATTAAATTCGAAATCTTTCCGCATTGAGTGATGGCATCTGACACTGTAGATGGTGATATATGTTATAAAAGGGCTACATATAAGGAGAAATGATAGTGAAAGAAGTATATATCATGAGAAATGATTGTTTGTTTGGTATATGTGATAGTTTCTTTGCAATGTTTACCACTAGGAGCACCTTTGCATATCTGAATACGTAAGTGATAAGTATTCTTTGGCTATCAGAGGTTATAGTACCATTGAGTAGATCCTGGGTGAGTGAAGCAGCCAGTTGCAGTTGTCGACCAGAAAGGAAAAGAGAGTGTTGTATCATAGCAGAATGATGAGCCCGGATGGGAGACGTCCCACATAGACAACGAAATTTTATTTTAGAAGAGGCTCCCTGTTGTGTAATTGAGGACTGAGGATTAAGGATGAGTTGAGATGATATTATAGAGAGGCGACTCTTATGGGAAAAGGTTAACTGCATTGAGTTTCTTTCGCTGCAAGTGCTAATCGCGGAGTACTGTAGTGCTAAGATTTAATTGTGTTTAGTAATATCTACTTGTTGGTGTTCTTATGTTTAAAAAAGGAGTTTGTGATTACTAAGCCCATACTGGCACAGAAATCCAAGAGGTGTTTCCCGTTCCTGTTAGCCTCCATATCCTCTCCAAATTTGGCCATAACCTTTTCATACCCTTCTGTTCGATTTCCAATCCTGGCGTTAAAATCACCCATGAGCAGAACACTGTCCTTGTCCTTTACTCTAACAACTACATCACTGAGTGCCTCATAAAAACTATCCATCTTATCTTGATCTGTCCCTTCACAATGCGAATATACTGACACAATCCTAATTTTCTTGCTACACACCGTCAAATCTATCCATATCAGTCGTTCGCTTACATACCTTATTGCAACTACGCTGGGTTCCATTTCTTTCCTGATGTAAAGCCCTACACCCCATTGTGCTATTCCTGCTTTGACTCCTGACAGGTAGACCTTGTATTCTCCCACTTCCTCTTCTTTCTCACCCCTTACCCGAATGTCACTAACAGCTAAAACGTCCAGCCCCAACTTACTTGCAGCCTCTGCCAGCTCTACCTTCTTCCCAGAGTAGCCCCCATTGATATTAATAGCTCCCCATCTCATTACCATTTGTCTGTCAAGTCGTATCTTAGGAGTCCCTGGTTTGTCAGTTAGAGGTGGGACTCCGTCACCTCCAAAGGTCCGAGGCATTTTGCTCTGATTGTTGCCAGCATCATATTTAAAGTACCAGGGAAGCAGGTTGCTAGCCTTACTTGCCCCGAATCCCATTGGGTTTTACCCCTAACGGTTGAGGGACTAACCGGTGAATTTGGTAGTCTTTGCCGTATGAGCACAAAGGTGGCTGTCGGGACCACTTACTTGGCCACTCATACGTTGCCCGTGGTTCATGAACTAGGACATGACTACAGGAACCCACACCATGAACCACCCTCCGTATCAACAACAAAAATACGATAGCAATATTCCACAACCTCTCGTTACTCTCTCCGTATCAGCAACACAAACACGATACTAAAATTTCACTATCTTTCTTTTCCCCCCTCCATATCAACAACACAAACACGACAGCAGAATTATCTCTCTTTTCTCTACCCAACATCAACAGAAACATGATAGTAAAATTTCACTCTCTCACTTTTTTCTCTCTCCCTGTCAACGACACTAACACGATAGTAAAATTTCGCTATCCTTTTTTCTCTCTCCGTATCAACAATGCAAACTCGATAGGAACACTAAATAAATGTAAATGTCGTGTGACTAGGGCCTCCCGTCAAGTAGACCGTTCGCCGGGTGCAAGTCTTTCGATTTGACGCCACTTCGGCGACTTGCGCGTCGATGACGATGAAATGATGATGATTAGGACAACACAACATCCAGTCCCTGAGCGGAGAAAATCTACGACCCAGCCGGGAATCGAGCCCGGGCCCTTAGGATCGACATCCTGTCGCCCTGACCACATTTTTTTTCTTTTTTTTTCATTTCGTTCGATGTAGTTCGTTGCATTTGGTCTGGTCGGACGTCACATGACATCCGTTCAAGTTCATCGTTGATTACTTGTCTCAGTCTTTTTTTTATTACAGAGAGCACGCAGCCCTCTGACTGAACACACTGAGCTACCGTGCCGGCCCCACTCAGCTACCGGTGGAATAGGAACACTGACTTCTTCGTAATAGGCATAACATTATAAAAAAATTATGCTAACAAGTTGAATAAGACAGAAACCCCATGGACTGTTACGCGTGGATGAAAACATGTTACGCATTGCTGCGCAAGGCATGTGATCTTTCGTACATCTTAAGAGGATGACGCAACCACATCTGTTATGCCCTTAAGGACGAGCAAAATTTCAAATTATTTAGTTACTTAGCTTAAAAAAAGGTTACTTTAAAATTACAACCAGGTAGATAAAATTTCATTTCTTAAACGATATTTAAAACTTCACCTGCACTCATCTCCGTCATACCCACTCAACATGTAAGCAACTTACATCTCGCAAAGGACACACACACACACACACACACACACACACACACACACACACACACAGACGCAAACACACACAAACACACACACACAGCGAAACCATTAACCATCATCCAATAACGGAAGCTATGTCAACAGTCCAGAACGCTTGACCATTCAGAATTTCTCTTTCCTAGCGTGTTTCGCACCGAACAGAGTCCATGAGTTGACAATTTTTTATTTAATTTTGTGACCAGATGCACATACTTTCGCCACAGTTGTCAGTTAACGTGAGTGGGGAAGTCGCGTGCGCTGTCTGTCTGTGAGTTGACTAAATTTGGTTCTAAGTCTTATCAAATTAGAACTGTTTATACGTATCGCATCATCTGACGTCGGGAATGGTGGCCAGCCCAGTAGCTACCTAAACTAGCGCCAAAACCGCCTAAAAACCGCAATCAGGCTGGTAGATGTACTGCATCGAAGGTCATCACTTTGTCCGCGCTAGTTCCATCCGGGTCTAATTCAGCGTTCTGCCTCACCAGCTAGCGCGTTGCCCGTTAAGCTATCTGCGCAGGTTTTCCCATTCAGCAAACAGCTCCCTGCGTATTACCACAGCTTTTTACTATCCGAATATCACCTCTCTTTACCCATCACAGCCGTGATCGAAATAGCTGCGGCCGGCCGCGGTGGCCGAGCGGTTCAAGGAGCTTCAGTGCGGAACTACGTGGCTGCTACGGTCGCAGGTTCGAATCCTGCCTCCGGCACGAATGTGTTTGATGTCCTTAGGTTAGTTACGTTTACGTAGTTCTAAGTCTATGGGACTGATGACGTCAGATGTTAAGTCCAGTAGTGCTTAGAATCATTTGAACCTTTTTTTTTTAATGGCTGCAGACAGCCACGACTTTTCACCTACATATGTGCTGCACTACTGAGCATCACACGTTACAAGTCACGAGTTACGATTTCCGGAAATGACATCTACAATCAGGTGACAAAAGTTACGGGATGCCTACTAACATCGTGTCGGACATGCTTTGGCCAGGGTAGTGCGGCAACTCGACGTGGCACGCACTCCCCCGTAGAAATACTGAGTTATACTGTCTCTGTAGCCTTCCGTATTTGCAAAAGTGTGCCGTTGCGGGATTTTGGGAACGAACTGAGCCCGCATCTCGTGGTCTTGTGGTAGCGTTCTCGCTTCCCACGCCCGGGTTCCCGGGTTCGATTCCCGGCGGGGTCAGGGATTTTCTCTGCCTCGTGATGGCTGGGTGTTGTGTGCTGTCCTTAGGTTAGTTAGGTTTAAGTAATTCTAAGTTCTAGGGGACTGATGACCATAGTGTTAAGTCCCATAGTGCTAAGAGCCATTTGAACCATTTGAACGAACTGACCTCTCGATTATGTCACATGCATGTTCGATGGGAGGCCAAATCAATCGCTCGAATTGTACAGAATATTCCTGAAATCAATCACAAACAATTGTGGCCTGGTGACATGGTGCGTTGTCATCCATAAGAATTCCCATTTTTGTCTCCAAGAAGCTGAACATAACCATTTCCAGTCAATGATCGTGAGAGCTGGTTTCTCAGGGTGGGGGCCGTAATCAGCTACTCTCGGTTGCACAACAAGTACGTGAAGGCCTGATTTAGAAGTCAGGAAAACAATTCCAAATAGCACACATCTCAACAATTACCTTGCTTTTAAAGCAAGTTTGCTTTAAAAAAACTTATGGTAACATGGCCTTATTATGAAAGAAGTGAAATTATTGATCGGCTGGAGGCCACACACATCGTCAAATCACAAACGGCTGAAGGCCTCACCAACAGTAATTAGAAAATTACAAATATCCGTAAAACAAACATCACAATCTAATGAAACAGAACAAGCGTTTCTCAGCAAGTGTTCCAAGGGTCGGCCTGGGAAGGTAACTCCAACATGGGCAGCTTAAGCGCCGACCGACCGACTAACCAATGCGCCTAACGTCCGATCATCGGTACAACGATGGAATATTTTTAGCCAAGAGTGAAGAGACAACAGCACTACGTCTCCAGAAAACACCCAAGGCCAAAGGTAACGATAGAACCGAGGTAGACCTCCAAAAAAATATGCACAGTACAATACAAGAAGCTGTCGAACTACACTACACGCCTTGTCGGACAGCAACAATACGACGAGGAAATGTACACTGCCGGAAAAGTACGCTAACCTCCAAGGCAGGTAACTGGGGCATTGGCGGCCACAAGGAAGAATATTCCGCTGGTTGCACTTCACTAATGAGAATAATACTAAATTCAATGATGAATGACAAATAGAGAAAGACGGCTGCAATATTTCACCGTCTCGAAACACTTCACTCGTTGCCGCCAGGCTCAACGGCCCTGGGAGCAACAACCCGCCGACCAAAGGCGAGATCTCAGAATAGTCGAGGTTGCATTACAGTTAACTCTTCACTAACTTAAACGTCCAGGGTTCGGTGTGCAACGAAGTCGTCGCTCTCGCAGCTACCCCTCCTCGTTCCGGCAGTGGCAGCACGCCGCCAGCGGCCCCGGCTTGCCCTTGCGCTGCACAACGCGACCCAGGAATACTAGCGATCGCTCCAAAGGTAGTACCACAGTACTCGTATCTATAAGCGCTGCTACTGCCACTCACTGGCAGGCAAGCCAGCAACTTAGTGACGCCAGTAAATCGAATAAGACACGACATGCCTTGCCAAAACCGCAATGACAAGATGCCAAGTAATAAACGGCATGAACACGAGCCGCGCACGGCTCAGATCGGTTCAGCTGGACCAAAGAATCCAGTCCATTCTATGTAAAGACAACCCACACCATTATGTAGTCGTCACAAGCCTGCACAGTACCTTGGGTCCACGGCTTCGTGGGGTCTGCGCCACACTCTAACAACACCACCACCTCTTATCAACTAAAACCGGGACTCGACTAGCTAGTCACGTTTTTCCCGTCGTCTAGAGTCCATCCGATATGGTCACGAACGCAGGATAAGCACCGCTGGCGATGTCGTGCAGTTAGCAGAGGCACTCGCTTCGGTCATTTGCTACCACACCCGATTAACGCCAAATTTCGCCGCACTGTCCAAACGGATACGTTCATCGTACGTCACACATTCATTTCTGCGGTTATTTCACGCAGTGTTGCTTCTTGTTAGCACTGACAACGCTACGAAAATGACGCTGCTCTCCGTCGTTAAGTGATGGTCGTCGGCCACTGCGCTGTCCGTGGTGAGAAGTAATGCCTGAAATTTGGCAAGTCGGCCTGAGTGGCAGAGCGGATCTAGGCGCTACAGTCTGGCACCGCGCAACTGCTACGGTCGCAGGTTCGAGTCCTGCCTTGGACATGGATGTGTGTGATGTCCTTAGGTTAGTTAGGTTTTAGAAGTTGTAAGTTCTAGGGGACTGATGACCTCAGAAGTTAAGTCCCATAGTGCTCAGAGCCATTTGAACCATTTTGAAATTTGGCATTCTTGCCTGGCTCTTGACACTGTGGATCTCGGAATATTGATTTCCCTAATGATTTCCGAAATATAATGTTCCAAATGTCGAACTACAACTACCATTCCGTCTTCAAAGTCTGTTACTTTCCATCGTCCGGTCATAACCACGTCGGAAACCTTTCCACATGAATCACCTGATTACAAATAACAGCTCTGCCAATGCACTGCCCTTTTATACCTTCTTTACGCGATACTACCGTCATCTGTATACACTGATAAGTCAGAACATTATGACCATCTACCTAACAGCCGGCATGTCCACCTTTGGCACGGGTACGACGGCGACACGTCGCGGCATGGAGGGCATAAGGGCTTGGTAAGTCGCTCGAGCGATTTGGCACCACATCTGCACACACAAGGCACCTAATTCCTCTAAATTCCGGGAAGGGGGCGATGAGCTCTGACGCCACGTTCAGTCGCATCTCAGAGACGTTCGATCGGGTTCAGATCTGGTGAATTCGAGGGGGCGAGGGGGGGGGGGGGGGGGGGGGGGGGAAGCGCATCAACTGGAACTCGCCACAGTGTTCCTCGAACCACTCCATCAAGCTCCTCACCTTGGGACATGGCGCGTTATCTTGTTGAAAAATGCCACTGGCATCAGGAGACACGATCGTCATGAAGCTATATGTCGTGGTCTGCAACCAGTATACAATGCTCCTTGGCCGTCATGGTGCCTGCCAGGAACTCCACTGGACTCGTGGATGCCCACGTGAATGTTCCCGAGAGTGAAATGTAGCCGTCACCAGCTTTACAGGTCCCGTGGAAGTCGACGGATTCGCTCCTTCCCATCGGCATGATGAAGGAATTATCAGGACTCATCAGACCCTGCAGTAGTCTGCCACTGAGCCAACGTCCGGTGCCGATGGTAAAGTGCCCATTTCAGTCTTACAAGGGGACCCTCCATCCTGTAAATCACGGATTTTGATGCGCTTCAAATACACTCCTGGAAATTGAAATAAGAACATCGTGAATTCATTGTCCCAGGAAGGGGAAACTTTATTGACACATTCCTGGGGTCAGATACATCACATGATCACACTGACAGAACCACAGGCACATAGACACAGGCAACAGAGCATGCACAATGTCGGCACTAGTACAGTGTATATCCACCTTTCGCAGCAATGCAGGCTGCTATTCTCCCATGGAGACGATCGTAGAGATGCTGGATGTAGTCCTGTGGAACGGCTTGCCATGCCATTTCCACCTGGCGCCTCAGTTGGACCAGCGTTCGTGCTGGACGTGCAGACCGCGTGAGACGACGCTTCATCCAGTCCCAAACGTGCTCAATGGGGGACAGATCCGGAGATCTTGCTGGCCAGGGTAGTTGACTTACACCTTCTAGAGCACGTTGGGTGGCACGGGATACATGCGGACGTGCATTGTCCTGTTGGAACAGCAAGTTCCCTTGCCGGTCTAGGAATGGTAGAACGATGGGTTCGATGACGGTTTGGATGTACCGTGCACTATTCAGTGTCCCCTCGACGATCACCAGTGGTGTACGGCCAGTGTAGGAGATCGCTCCCCACACCATGATGCCGGGTGTTGGCCCTGTGTGCCTCGGTCGTATGCAGTCCTGATTGTGGCGCTCACCTGCACGGCGCCAAACACGCATACGACCATCATTGGCACCAAGGCAGAAGCGACTCTCATCGCTGAAGACGACACGTCTCCATTCGTCCCTCCATTCACGCCTGTCGCGACACCACTGGAGGCGGGCTGCACGATGTTGGGGCGTGAGCGGAAGACGGCCTAACGGTGTGCGGGACCGTAGCCCAGCTTCATGGAGACGGTTGCGAATGGTCCTCGCCGATACCCCAGGAGCAACAGTGTCCCTAATTTGCTGGGAAGTGGCGGTGCGGTCCCCTACGGCACTGCGTAGGATCCTACGGTCTTGGCGTGCATCCGTGCGTCGCTGCGGTCCGGTCCCAGGTCGACGGGCACGTGCACCTTCCGCCGACCACTGGCGACAACATCGATGTACTGTGGAGACCTCACGCCCCACGTGTTGAGCAATTCGGCGGTACGTCCACCCGGCCTCCCGCATGCCCACTATACGCCCTCGCTCAAAGTCCGTCAACTGCACATACGGTTCACGTCCACGCTGTCGCGGCATGCTACCAGTGTTAAAGACTGCGATGGAGCTCCGTATGCCACGGCAAACTGGCTGACACTGACGGCGGCGGTGCACAAATGCTGCGCAGCTAGCGCCATTCGACGGCCAACACCGCGGTTCTTGGTGTGTCCGCTGTGCCGTGCGTGTGATCATTGCTTGTACAGCCCTCTCGCAGTGTCCGGAGCAAGTATGGTGGGTCTGACACACCGGTGTCAATGTGTTCTTTTTTCCATTTCCAGGAGTGTATGTTGTAGAGGCACTTACCCTGAGTACCTGGATATCCGGTTTTTAGTGATGGGCCTTGGCTTTTGAGAAAATCGATTTTGAAGTTCTTTGCGCGCCTTGCATACCCGTTAACATTACCTACATTCCGAATAAGTCAGTGTAGCGCAGCATTAAAGGTTCACAGCTACCCCGCTGGAGGTACCGTGTTCGAATCCTGTTCCCATATATTTTTTTATCTACGTAAAAACGACGCCACGTTCAGTCGCATCTCAGAGATGTTCGGTCGGGTTCAGATCTGGTGAATTCGAGGGGGCGGGGGGGGGGGGGGGGGCGGGGGAGCGCATCAACTGGAACTCGCCACAGTGTTCCTCGAACCACTCCATCAACCTCCTCACCTTGGGACATGGCGCGTTATCTTGTTGAAAAATGCCACTGGCATCAGGAGACACGATCGTCATGAAGGTATATGTCGTGGTCTGCAACCAGTATACAATGCTCCTTGGCCGTCATGGTGCCTGCCTAACGTTCAAAAGCGAGTAGACGAATTAACTGGGAAATATAGAAATGCAGTCGTGTCCTGCACGAAATCCGGGAAGTTCACGAAACTGGTGTACGAAGAATTTTTGCGTTCTGTAATACCTCCGTACGTGGGACAGAAATTTTTTTTGTACATTATCGAGTAGTAGGGAAGGTAAACTGATTAAACTTTATACGTTCATCTATTCAATGATGAAAGGAAAGCGCACGCTAAAAGTGGTCCCACCAAAGTGCACTCTTTATTGCCAGCCCTGCGATGTTTATTTTTACCGACAGGTAAAACCAACATCAATTCAGCGCACCTAATTTTGAAAGCACGATTAGATAACCATGGTTCGCATCGAAATTAAGCGGACGAAAGAAATCTTTTTGAAGGCAAACGAATTGTGTTTCCCGGTATCGCTCATGAAGAAACCGTGCGCTTGCAGGACGGTTGCTTTCAGAAAATGCGCGTGGTGTTGCGAAAATTTGTGCTTCGGTTGTTTCTATGATAAGTATCACCCACAATATTGTTCTGAAAATGACAATGAAAAAATAAGGTTTTGTAACATAGTATGACAGAAAAAATTAATAACTGAATATGTCTTTATAATTTCGCACGCCATAACCATTTGTTGATATTCTTTGAAATAAAATTGAAAAGTTCGGTCGATTTTGAAAAAAACAGTACATGAGCAGGATTCGAACACAATACCTCCAGCTCGGTAGCCCTTAAGCTTTACCGCTGCGTTACGCTGACTTGCTCGGAATATATGCAATGTTACGGGTATACAAAGCACACAACGAACTTCAAAATCGATTATCTCAAAAACCAATGACCGTCGCTAAAAAACCGGATAACCAGATACTCAGCGTAAGTGCCTCTACAACACATTTGAAGCGCATCAAAATCCGTGATTTACAATATGGAGGGTCCCCTTGTTAGTTGCCGATGTCGTAGTGCTAACATTGGCACATGCATGGGTCGTCGGCTGCATAGGCCCATCGGCTTGGAGTGTTTGTTGTACTGTGTGTTCAGTATTATTTATATGGCTCAAATGGCTCTGAGCGCTATCGGATTTAACATCTGAGGTCATCAGTCCCCTAGAATTTAGAACTACTTAAACCTAACTAACCTAAGGACATCACACACATCCATGCCCGAGGCAGGATTCGAACCTGCGACCGTAGCGGTCACGCGGTTCCAGGCTGAAGCGCCTAGAACCGCACGGCCACACCGGCCGGCCAGTGTTACTTATACTCTGCCCAGTATTAAAGTCTGATGTTAGTTTCGCCACAGTTCGCCGCCTGTCCTGTTTCACCAGTCTGCCCACCGTACGACGTCCGACATTTGTAATGAGGGCGGCTGCCTAATGCCACGAGGTTGGACGTGGCTTCAACTTGGTTTCGCCACGTATTGAAGACATTCACTCCTCGAACCCCCGGAAAGTCTTGCAGTTTCCGAAATGCTCGAGCCGAGCCTCCGGGCCATCACAGTCTGCCCTCGGTCTCACTCGTATAGATGGTGCCTTCCTCATTCTACACACGAACAGCACCCTCACTTATATATATTACATGTGTGTCTGACTAGTAGTCATTCCTCGCCAGGTGACGTTGCTATCGCCTAGACGGGTTCATTTCGATAGTAGGTCGGCAGTCATAACGTTCTCACAGTTCAGTGTGTGTTAACATCGCTATCAACGTGACTTTTACCACTTCAGCGTATGTGATCAGATCAACGTGAATCGGTTCTGTATACAAAAAGTCGTTCTCGTTTACATTCGTTTTTTGGGTAGCAATCTCTTAATTTTAGTCTTTAGAAAGTGTCTTGCTCAATACTAATTCCTGCAACACGTTTGCCATCTTGTAGTAAAGTCTAGACGTTCAGTCAGTGCGCAAGTGGAGCGGGCCTCGTTTTAAATAATGAGTGAGGTAAGCGATTACATTTCAGATTAAGACACCGCTGGATCTCTCCACGTCCGCTAAAAGGCGGCGAGTCTGTGCAGTGGCAGTTCATCACAGACTGCCGCGGCCGCGGGGAGACGCCCGAGAGGGGCCGGTGCAGGAGTGGTGCAGGGGGAACACGGCGCACGCCCCTCTCGCCTAAAGAGAGTAATTAATAATTGAAAGAGCATCAGGCCGGGACAAGGGGAATACTTTGTACTCGAGCAGCTGAGGCCTCAAGAATCGTCACTTATGTATGCGGCAGTCGCTCTAGGGCCGACGCAAACACTCGCCGCGGTGATTGGTTACGACGCAGAGCGTCTCTGACGTGTGTCCCTCGGCGAAGCTAGTCTAGGTAGTCGACTCGAGATCTAGGCACATTCTCTCCACTACCGAAGACGTACCTACTTGACTCTAAAGTACACTGCATATATTAAATTGTAAAAACGTGCAGGTGGTTTGAAACAATCGTCAAAGAGTACTGCACACTTGGATATAAGAATGATTAACAGTTAAGAAAGAAAGAAAGAAAGAAAGAAAGATTAATTAGAGAGGTCCTCATTCAGAAATCGCGTTTTAATGTTGGTTATTTGCGAAAAGAATGTGTTACGCCTCATGGGGGAGTAAAGTGGTCATCCTAAGCAATATGACAGTTTTCTCTGACGTAACGTCATAGATAAGCATATGAAATGCAATTACGTAAAAAACGTCATAACACCAAGAAGGGGTGTTTTGACATAAATGAAAGCTGGTAGTCTTGTATATACATCTGAAAGATGTCTATTCATATTTGGCGCCAGTCGTATAAAAGTGGCGCTAGTAGTGCCACTATGAGCATAAAAATCAGGTTTGCTTTAAATACGCGTTGTGACGGTCGTGAGCGTTTCAAGACCCAAGCAATCATCGTAGGTCGTACCACTCGCTCCTTCCGGCTCCTGGATTTCTCCCTTACTGTCTGCGCCCGCCCTGTCCGCCTCTCCCCCACCCTCACCCACCTTGGCCTCACCATTGACCGTCACCTCAGACGATCCCTCGTCTCCACTCCATCCAATCCAAAGCCCACAACCAACTCTGACTCCTCAAACTCCTCTCTGGCCAGACATGAGGGTTGCACTCCTCTACCGTCCACCACATCTACAAGTCTTAATCCGTCCCATCCTCTTTTATGCCAGTCCTGCCTGACTATCCGCCTCCCTCTCCCCTAAATTCTATAAGTCCCTCCAGATCCTCGAGCACCATGCACTCTGCTTCACCTTCCATATCCACCTCCCGTCCCCCATGCGGATCCTCTACAACCTCATTCCTTTCCCCCATCTGCTCCTGTTCCTCGAACATATCCACATCCTCTACACCTCCCGCTGCCATGATCCCCCTCACCCCCTGGTTGCCCCTCTCCTCTACAATCCCTGCCTCTGCCACGCCTTTACTGTTGTATCCACCCCTACCCTCCATCTCTGCACCCTTCATCTCCTTTCCCAAGGTGGCTTCCGTCAACTCCCCCTCCCAGATGATGCCCTCTGTCCCTCCATTTATCTCTCCTATCAACTCTGTCCTTTCCCCGGGCTCACTCTTCCCCCCCCCCTTCCATCCTATCTTCTCCACACCTAACCTCTCTCTGTCTCCCCTCTCCCCCCCTGAGTCCTTTGTATACCCCTCCTCTGCCTTTCCCCACTCCCTGTCGCATCTGCCCAGCACCTGCCCCCCTCTTATGGGTCCTCGTCCTCCATCGGCTCCTTTCCCCCCTCCCCCCACTTCGTTTTCTCCTCTCCGTCGCCCCCTTTCCTTTCCCGTCATCTGCCCAGGTTCCCCCCATCTGCCCTCGGCTGTGGTATATCATATTTGTGCCAATTTCTTAGTGCAGTGTTCAAGTGAACGTTCAGTGTTGTTCGTCTTTCCAAAGTGATGCGAACAGAAACCATGCTGTCGCTGGGTGTCAATTTTATATCTCTTGTGAACAGAAACCAGACGGCCGCCGCGTTTTTTTAATTGTCTGTCTATTCTTTTATCTGTCTGCTTCATATGTATTTCATTAGCATCATCAACCCTTTGTTCTATGTTTTAAGTTCCACGATTTTCCGCCATTTTACCATTCAAGTCACCGACTTTGTCGCCTGCTTTTATTATTTATTATTTTCATTTTTTAAAAACAAATTCTGTAGGCTGAAGAGGGGCGTACTAAACTGCTGCCAGCCTGCCCCCTTCGGGGGGGGGGGGGGGGGGGGGAATCGAAACTCAATAAAGAAAAAAAAAAAAGAAAAAAGTCGTGAGCGTTAGTAGCCTTTGAGTTTCGACGTGGTGAGTTGGTGTTAGTCATGAATGCCTTTAAGGCCACAAAGATGCCATTGTCGATACCTCACTGAGTTTGTAGGAGGTCGTGTAACAGGCCACGAGAAGCTGGATGTTCCTTCTGTGATACTGCAGAAAGACGTGGCAGGGAAGTAGCCAGTGTACATGACTGCTGGCATCGGTGGTCACTGGAATGAACAGTCTCAAGAAGACTGGGCTCCGGACGGGCACGTGTCGCTACTGGGATGTATCATACGGCACCGGCACATCGTACTGCATCTCTAGCAGCAATTTGAGCATCAGTTGTCACCACAGTGACACAACGAACCGTTACAAATCAGTTACTTCAAGGACAGCTCCGAGCCAGACGCCCTGTAGCGTAAATTCCACTGACTCCACCGCTTTTTGTGACTTCAGTGGTGTCAAGCGAGAGCTCATTGTAGGGCAGGGTGGAGATCTGCTGTGCTTCTGATGTCATCTGGATCTGCCTCCGTACCAGTAATGGCCATGGATTGGTTAGAAGGCTAATTGAGAGTCTGGAACCAACCTCCCTGCGTGCTAGACACGCTGGACCTACACCTGCAGTTACGGTCTGGAGTGCGATTTCGTATGACATCAGGAGCACTCTCTTACCTATCCCACGCACCCTGACTGCTAATTTGTTTGTCAATCAGGTCATTCGATCTGTTGTGCTGCCATTCATGAGCAGCATTTCAGTGGGTGTTTCACAACAGGATAACGCTCCCCCACATACTGCTGTTGTAACGGAACTTGGTCTACAGTGTGTCGACATGTTGCCGTGGACAGCTCGATCTTCAGACCTATTCCCAATCGGGAACGTATGGGACGTCATGAGACGACAACTCAAGTGTCATCGACAGCCACCATTAACCGTCCCTGTACTGCGACCAAAAGGCATCAAATTTCATCCCACAAAGTGACATCCAGTACCTATACAACACAATGCATGGACGATTGTATGCTTGCATTCAACGTTCTGGCGATTACATCGGTTATTAATGTGCCAGAACTTCACATTTGCAATGGGTTATCTCGCGCTTACATTAACCTGTAATCTTCCAATCTTAATCTCATAAATAAGTTACCTAGGCAAATGTATTCACGAACTTTCTTTACTCTACATTAATTACTTTTTGGTGTTCTGGTTTATTTTTCGTTAGTATTACACATGTCTGTATAAACTGTATGCATTCCGTAACCGTAAAACAATAGTATTGTTATTTCTGATCCTCCGATCGTAGTAGAAATGTGAGCTTAAGTGAAAGTCCGCAATATGGCCACTTTGCCCAGTAGGTTGGGAAAATTTGCCAGAGGCAGAGAAAGAATTTTCTAAGGCTTATGTTTGGATGTCTCCTCCTAAACCGTATGACCCAGTCCTTGCTTGCCATATCTTTCTCTTTTTGTTGTATGGGTGTGTGTGTTGTATGGGTGTGCAAGCTGAAATGCCTAGTGGTTTAAATAAGTTACTGGTCTGCCGTAATATTTTCGTTTCACGTCAAAAACCTATTCGAAGACTTCTTCCTCTTTCTCTTGGTTCAATACACATCTGAGGTTTGTCTTCAGTGGCATCATGTGTTTTTTTTAAGTTTTCTTTTCATTTTGAGACACTAGATAGAACAGATACTGCACCAAACTACTTCATTTCTTTTCTTACAGCATCTAATACCTGCTGCATAGCTTGGGAACCCCATAATAGCTGTAGTCATTTTCTTAAAATAATTTTATGACGTCTTAACATACATAAGAGAATACAGCCTTTTACCTAGTTGCTAATGCACTAATGCCTTATTACAGTTATTTTACGAAGCACTTTTGCCTTATTATAAACACTATTGTCTTGAAACAAGGTAAATACTTGACAAAGTGGCTGTTTCGCCCTCTCAAGCAACTGGCCACTAAGCCCAACTAGATGCCACTGCGCTAAACGTTATCTGAACGTGAAATTACATAACCTAGGGAGACCACAAACACGTGATTACAGAGGATAAAATATAACGTTTTACCAGTATTTTAGCAATTATCTATCACTTACTTACTTACTTTACACGTGGCTAAGGCCTTATCGACCATACACCTGCTCTACGAGCCTCTTCCAATTATTTCTATCCAGGGAAATTGTTGTCCAATCAGAGTTGATGCCCATCCTAGCTGCATCTTCCCGGATATTCTCCATCCACCTAATTCGAGGTCTTCCTCTTCTTCTCTTTCCTTCTAATTTCTTAGTGGATGCTATTTTGGGTAGTCTGTTCTCCGGCATCCTTGCTACATGACCAGCCCAGTTCAGTCTTCTCTTCTTTAACATTTCCACAATGGTACTATGTTTGTACAGCTCCCGTAGTTCTTCATTTTTCCTTATCCTCCACTCCATGACATTTGCATCGAAGATTGGTCCAAATATTTTTCTTAGTATTTTTCTTTCAAATATCAACAGTTTTTCTTCATCTTTTTTCCTGAATGTAATAGCTTCACATCCATATAATGCTACTGGTACAATAGTTGACTGATAAAAACGGATTTTGAATTCAGTACTAAGTGATCTCATCCTTAAAATTTTGATACAGCTGTAAAAAGTTCTATTAGCTGCTGCTAGACGGGCGTCTATTTCTATTTCTGCTCTATTGTCTCTGCTAAAAAGACTCCCTAAATACTTGAAGTGGGCAACTGCCTTGAAAGTGAGACCATTTACGGTCAGTGGTGTATTCTTTTGGAGTTTTTTACTTATGACTAGATATTCTGTCTTTTCTTCATTCACATGATGTCCAGCTTTCTCAGCTATTTTGTAATAATTTTGCATCATCCTGATTAATTCAGCTTTTGAAGTGCTTATTAAGGCTACATCATCTGCATAAGCAAGTCTAGTAATGTTCTGTCCCTGCAGTTGGATCCCTTGTGGATTAGTTTTGGTGAATTCTCTATCAATCTTCTCTAAGATAATATTAAATAGAATAGGTGAGATGGCATCCCCTTGTCTCAGTCCAGTGTACACCTTAAAATTTTCAGTCTCTCCTGCAGGTGTCTTAACTTTGCATATGATTTCTTCCAAACACATTTTAACTAATTTGATTAATTTTAATGGTATTTCAAGTAATTAAATTCCATTTTCAGACTTGGACGACTGGTAGTGGAGACCAAAACGATAAATTCAGCATAGGAACTCAAGTCTGAAAACCTATGGTTTGCCCGCACGCACGCAAAATACCACAGCACACGTTGCTCTTTGACCCTTGTTGCTTGTCGTCTGGATCCACTTAACACGGCTTGATGTGTCGAACGCTGACGTCAGCACAGATTTAGTACCTCTATAGCATGATCCGGTACACACTATCACCATTACTTCAGCATCGCCACAACGAACCAGTAAGCCTTCCTCAGATGCCATAGAGGACTCGCACATCAAGGATTTCGTGTGACCCCATAGGCTCTAGTCTAGTGAATCCGAGTCGTGCAGTCCAAGTAATCGGGCCAACACGACCTACCCACTGTTGCTCAATTTGTAGATCCAGATGATCTCTGACCCCACATCAAAAATGAGTTAGTGCCTCGTCACGCTGGAACCACATCTTTTGATGTACATGCAGCGGCACACCTTGGCATGGGACAGCAGGTGATCGGTGATTTACGTGCTTTGTACCCTAGTAAATGGCGCTGAATATGCGGAAGATTTGAACGTGTGTTGTGCTATTCTGCGTCTAGCGGGAAAACGGTACCATTTCCGGACATGAGCTCCAATGCTAAACTTAACTGTCTTGGACGCCACTACAAGTCCTGAACGTCTGTTGAGGGAATTTATATATTCCTTCTATACTTGTTTAATACATGCTTGAATTTGTCACTTGCCTTACATCAGACGCAAAGAAAACACAAAATACACTCTAAGACAAGAAAAACGACACATCACGGAGGAATTATCCGAATGGAACGGAAATCGATACCTATGATATATGCCGCGCGGAATAGCCGCGCGGTCTATGGGCATCTTGTCACGGTCCGCGCAATTCCCCCCTTTGGAAGTTCGAGTCCTCCCTCGGGCATGGGTGTGTGTGTCGTCCTTAGCGTAAGTTATTTTAAAATTTAAATTAGATTAAGTGGTGTTGAAACGTTCCCTTAGAAAAATTATTAATGACTGTGCTTAAACTGACACATAATTCTCTGCTCATTTCAATAGTGTCATCTACCTCAAACGTACTTTAAAAATCATGATCCCATACCAAATACATCATTCAAAGCTCTCATGGTATCACAATTGTTCCGAAAAAAGTATGAACATTTCACAAAGTACAGACAAATTTCATAAGTGTGAAGTTATCCAACTGTGCAATTACGTAAACATCTGTCACTGATGTAGTAAAATAAATGTTTGTCTCTCTCAGTTAAATGATCAGATAGCTGTGTGATTTATGTGTTAGAGAAATATGGTACCGATGTGTAAAGCTGTATAACCAAATACCATATTCGCTAGCGCTCCTTGTGCTTGCCAAACACACGGTACCCCCCCTGAGGATTAATGTAATTATACCCTCAGGTGTTACAGATTACAGCAATGGAATGAAATGTATCACGGAAAACTTTCTCTGTATCTTTGTGATTCAAAAATCTTTAACAATAAGTAAATGTTTTAAGTACAATGTTAATCACTCAAATACATGTAATGCAGCGTTAAACTGTGTGTCTTGTTGTAAGATAATCTCTGTTATTGCTTGACGGTGAAAATGTTCGAAGTGTCGTAATTATCGTCGCCCATAAGCAAAGTTCTGTAGAAGTCAATGTACTTACCTCGTAATAAATAAAAGTGAAATGCTACGCGTATAGATAACGTAGTTATTTCGTACAGTACCGTGATCAAGAAAGTGCTATACTGTAATGTATTGTTGTTCTACGAAAAAGGCTGTCTCATTGTAGCTATACCACAAAAGTTGCTGTTAAAATATGTTTCCCTTTCCAGAAGAATTCAGAAAAACTGTGCAGATATAAAACAGATACAGCACAAAAGCAACAATGTAAATTGTGTCACACATTAGTAGCGTCGTGATATAATCGTGAAGCTGTCAAAGAAACCAAATGCTAAGTCATGTTTAATCTCACAGAAAGTACTTTAAATAAAGAATGTCTTTTCAAGTAAACCAAAATCTTGCATTAAAATCAAGTTAGCAGTACTGGTATATGCTCTATGTATGTGAGCCATATAGTCGTTACGTAATCGTGCAACTAACAAGCAAGAATGTACACATACAATAACACTGTGTCGTCTGTTCACTATAACAATGCACTCGTAAATACTGTTTAAATATGTTCCCTAGGTTCTATACTGGATAGTTAACTTCAAAACATTGTTGCATGTTAACAGTTTCTCAGTGTGACAAATTGTACTAGTAATGTTTGGTGACAAATTTTATTGTAAAGACTAAGTTAAAAATAAGATTATCTCTAAACAGTTTTACATGTGAAATACGGTGTAAACCTTTACTCTTCCTAGTACGCAGAGTTTCAACTTCAACGCAATTATCATGTGGCATACGTCGGATTCTGTAAGGTCCATTGTAAACCAGAAAGAATTTGTGACTCAAGTGTTTCTTCTTATGTGGCAATGAATGAGCTTTAACGAGAACTTTCTGACATCAATTCTCTCATTGTTTTCCTCCCAACTGGTCATTAGAGCACAGATTAGAATTTATGTGTGGCTATTTAGAGAATGAACCAGCTGTAAGAACGCGATCGGTCATTGTTACGTCATGTCGGCCGTTCCATCTCAAAATTCGGTGCACCTTGCCAATTTCTTTCATAATTTCCGAAATTCCCTGTGTTATTATTTTGTGGCTTTTCCGTATTTCTAAGTCCCTCTTCCCGTATTGGAGCGCAAGTGTCCTCTGAAATATGTAATTCTTGTATTACCTGTGTCAACTGATCTTGTACTTCCCGGATTTCTCTTTTGTATTGTGTATTGATATGATTCTGATTGTGTTTGAATTTTCTAATTTGTTCATACTCTTCTGTGTCATTAAAGACTACCGGTCTTGTGTCATTCAAAGTATCATCTACCTTCATAGATAAATTATTTAGCTGATCCGAAAGTTCGACTACTTTCTCTGATAATGAACTAATTTCCTCCATGTGTCTTTCTGAATCAATTTTCAGAGTATCTACTGTGTCCTTTAAGTTTTCCTGAGGTTTTGCAAGTTGCGTAACCGAATCGGTAGATGCAACTCGGTCAATTTTAGCGCGCAAGGTCTCGTGATTTTTCATGAACAATATTTTGCAGTTCTTTTATGGCTGCTTCGTGATTCTGCAACGCATTTTCATAAGGCGAAAAAATAGGTTGAAAATGCTCACAAATTTGTGTTTTTACGTTATTACAGACTTTTTGACATTTCGATTCGATGTTATGTAACTCAGTAGTTAAATCTTCACGTGTTTGTTGAAGTGTTTCTTTAATTTGTTTCTGATTTTGTTCCATTTGTTGCTGTGACTGTTTTTGATTTTGGTCCATTGCGTCTAACTTTCGAAGATTTTGTCCCAACTGTTTCTGATTTTGTTCAAGCGTTGTGTCTAACTTTTGTAGCCTTTGTCCCATTTGTTGCATTAATTGTAATAACAATGCACTGATGTTTGAAACATGTTCCTCAGTGGTATTCGGCAGTGCATTTGGACCGGCAATATTCGCATTTTGAAAAGCAGAAAATGTGTCTTGACTTATTTGAGAAAACGGTGAGGACGCAAAACCTGAATCTACAGTATTTGCAAGATTGCGTCCTGTCATTTCGGATTCCTGAGGCGACCTGTTGCCGAGCGATCAATCGATAGTACTTCCCTGTTCACTAATTGTTTCACTGTCTACACCATTATTTGTCGCCCACTCCATTTCCCTATGCGTAATTACCAAATTACTATTCTGAATATTTGTTAATTCGTTACACCGTGGCGCACACACACTACTCTCGTCTTCACTGTCATTTCTCATTTTACTTTGGAGCCTAGTATTATGTTTTTCACATGCCATTATTGTGACAATATTTCACATGATAACACAGAAAAGCACAATTTGAAGAGCAAAATAAGAAAACACATTAACATAGCATTGAAAATAATGTCTAATTAACTGCAATCACAGCTGCAAAATACTCAGTGCAAATCTACATGCATGCCACTACTGTTTTACTGTACAACAATGGAAAACTACAACTACAAAGGAAATTATCACTATAATTACATGCTAGCGATAAACAATAGCTACACTAATTACACAAACAACAAGAAAAAATCAGAAGATTCCAGTGAGGTATCCTGGCAGGGTCGCCATAAGAAACGTTCCCTTAGAAAAATTATTAATGAGTGTGCTTAAACTGACACACAATATTTTTTTAGTGCAACGCAATCTGACTTTGAGAAATCCCTACAAAAGAATGGCCCTGACTAACAATAACCTATACCTTTCATGAATCACTTACCTCACAAAAATCTTCGTTACTCGAACTACTGCAATACAGTGAGCGCCACTACTGCCAGCTAAATAAAAGACTAACTACTGAAGGCACTAACTACTAATAGGCATAGTTAGCAAATAAAAGATTTTAATAGAGAACAAACAATGTATTTACCTTAATAGTGTTCAAAAGTCATTATATGTATGTCAGTTCATGACATCCAGTATTACAAATTTACTCTCTGATGGACACACATCCAGATCATCAGCTCTCAAAACTCCGCCATCTCTCTCCCCACATCCACCACAGCTGGCGTCTCACCTCCAACTGCGCAACGCTACGCACTGTTAACAGCCAACTGCCCGACACTATAATAGCAAATTCCAACAATGCCAACCAGCCACAGACCTTCACACAGCATAGCCAGTGATTTTCATACAGAGCGCTAGGTGACGTTACCAACATGAAAGTGTGTAAGCTTAGGGATTGATGACCTCAGCTGTCCCATAAGACCCTACCACAAATTTCCTATTTTTGTATTACACAGACAAACAAATTAATACAAGGTCAGATAAATTGAATGATTTATTCAAGAGAAAGTATTTCAGAAATTAAGAAAGTCACTAATTCGTTCATCCATCTCTGGCTTTTATGCAAGCAGTAATTCGGCTTGGGATTGATTGATAGAGTTGTTGGATGTCCTGCTGAGGTATATTGCGCCAAAATCTGTCCAGGATGGTTTGCCATGAAGGGCAACGGAAATGGGGGTAGAATACTGTCGTTGTAATGGTACCGCTGTTGACAACACAGGGGGTCCTGCTGTGAAATCAAATGGCACCCTAGAACTTCACCGTATGGCGGGCGACAGTCAACTTCGTATTCCGTTGCTGTCCAGGACGTCTCCAGGTACTTTTTCGCTCGTCATCGGGGCTCAATTGGAAGTGGGACTCATCGCTGAAGACAATTCTGCACCAGTCAACGAGATTCCAGTCCGTGAGGCGTCTGGAGGCGCCTCAGACTGTGGTGGGATACCAACCTGACTGTAGGCTGCCGTACCCCACGGCAACCAGGAGCGATGATCTGCGGTCCCATTTCTTTTCATATCAGAAGACTTTTGGTCGTCATAAAAAAAAAAGAAAATGGTTCAAATGGCTCTGAGCACTATGGAACTTAATATATCAGGTCATCAGTCCCCTGGAACTTAGAACTATTTAAACCTAACTAACCTAAGGACAGCACACACATTCATGCCCAAGGCAGGATTCGAACCTGCGACCGTAGCGGTAGCGCGGTTCTAAACTGAAGCGCCTATAACCGTTCGGCCACTGCGGCCGGCTTTTTGTCGTCATCCACGACAACCTTACAGCCCGTCTGTACGTCGACGATATTCTACGCCCCGTTTTGTTGCTCTTCTTGGAAAAACCATCCTGGATTTACATTTCAGTAAGATAATGCCCACTCGTACACGGCGAGAGTTTGTACTGGTTGTACTTGCCAAGTCCTACTTCCCTCGTTTCCTGTATTCCCTCGTTTTTTATATAGTTTTAAATGTTCGCCACTAGGCTGAAACAGTCTCCAAGAGAATATAACGAAATGGCCACTTCACCCGCCATGTCCACTGCCGTCCTTGCCCTACAACAGTGAGAAGCATCGGACAACAATTGTCGTAATCCGACTGATGCAGACTCAAGCCCTATCGATACTATGCTGTGTCGTTCTGCGACCTTCGACATAGCTGCTCACATTGGCAGGGCTTCGACAAATCATGCGAATACAGAATCTAGGGTTCAGGCAGGCCATACTCAATGCTCCCAAGCGATTAGTAACCCTGACGACAGACATATTGTTTGCTTGGCCATGCAGGATAGTACAGCCACCCCGCTTACCTTGTGTCAAGAAGTAGGCTTGTTTGCACCAAGACATGTATATGCATGGACTGCTGGCACAGCGATCATAGTCGCAACTTTCCTTGACAGGACAACAGAAAAAAAGGGGCGCCGACAGTGGTATGCCCCAAAAACTATACAGGACCATCACGATGGACGTGTGTGTGTGTGTGTGTGTGTGTGTGTGTGTGTGTGTGTGTGTAGATTCCAAGGACAACGGCCGTTGACAGATTCAGATTGCATTCCTTATCGTCATAGAGGCCCGTCCTCTGGCATGATAGCATGAGGTGCTATTGGGTATACATCACTATTATTTCTGATTCGCATAGATGACCATTTACATACCAAGACATCCATTCCTGATGTGTCAAGGGCTTTAACTGTGTCCTAATGTTCAGGTCACATCGACGTTATAGACTGAAGTGATAGAAGTCAAGTTTTACTTCTTAATACCGTGTAGGACCTCCTTTTGCCCGGCATATGCAGCACCTCGAAATGGCGTCCACTCAACAAGTCGTCGGAAGTCCCCTGCAGAAACATTGAGCCACGCTCCCTCTATAGCCATCCATAATTGCGAAAGTGTTGCCGGTGCATGATTTAGTGCACGAACTAACCTTAGGATTACGTTCCATAAATCTGGGATGGGATCGTTTTGGGGCGATCTGAGTGGCCAAACCATTCGCTCGAATTGTCCAGAACGTTCTCCACACCATTCGTGAACAACTGTGGGCCAGCGACAATTCCATTCTTGTTTGGAAACATGAAGTCCATGAATGGCTGCAAATGGTCTCCAAGAAGCGGAACAGAACAATTTCCAATAAATGATCGGTTAAGTCGGACCACTGGATCCATTCCATTTCACGTAATCGGAGCTCACACTATTATCGAACCGGCACCAGCTTATGCCTTGCGCCTGCCGCAGTGGTAGAGCGGTTAGAGGCGCTTCAGTCTGGAACCGCGGAACCGCTACGGTAGCAGGTTCGAATCCTGCTTCGGGCATGGATGTGTGTGATGTCCTTAGGTTAGTTAGGTTTAAGTAGTTCTAAGTTCTAGGGGACTGATGACCTCAGATGTTAAGTCCCATAGTGCTCAGAGCCATTTTTTTATGCCTTGCCTTGTTGACAGCTTGGGTCCTCGGCTTCGTGGGGTCTGCGCCACACTCTAACCCTACCATCAGCACCTATCACCGGAAATCTGGACTCATCTGACCAGACTACGGTTTTTCAGCCGTCCACTGTCCAGCCGATATGGTCACGAGCCCAGGAGAGGCGCTGCAGGCGATTTCGTGCTGTTAGGAAAGGCATTCGCGTCGGTCGTCTACTGCCATAACCCACTAACGTCAAATTTCATCGCACTGTCATAACATAAATGTTCGATGGGTGGTCAAACCATTCGCTCGAATTGTCCACAATGTTCTTAAATCCAGTCATGAACAATTGTGGCCTGGTGACATGGCGCAGTGTCAATCATAAAAGTTCCATTGTTGTTTGGGAATAAAGTCCATGAATAGTTAAGAATTGTCTCCAAGTAGCGGAACATAACCGTATCCAGTTAGTGATCGGTTCACTTGGAGGTGAGGATCCAGCCCTTTCCACATAAACACAGCCCACACCATCATGGAGGCACCACCAGATTGCACTGTGCCTTGTTGACAACTTAGGCCCATGGCTTCGTGGGGTCTGTACCACACTCGTACCCTACTATCAGCTCTTTCCAGCTGATGTCGTGACTCATCTGATCAGACCAAGGTTGTCCAGTCTTCAAGGTTCCAACCGTTATGGTCCAAGTCCAGGAGAGGCGCTGCAAGCGATGTAGACGAATACTGACTGGCCTCATTGTACATCTACGTGATTACTTTGCTATTCACAATAAAGTGCCTGGCAGAGGGTTCAATGAACCACCTTAAAGCTGTCTCTCTACCGTTCCACTCTCGAACGGCACGCGGGAAAAACGAGCACTTAAATTTTTCTGTGCGAGCCCTCATTTCTCTTATTTTATCCTGATGATCATTTCTCCGTATGTAGGTGGGTGGCAACAGAATTTTTTCGCAATCGGAGGAGAAAACTGGTGATTGAAATTTCATGAGAAGATCCCGTCGCAACGAAAAACGCCTTTGTTTTAATGATTGCCACTCCAATTCACGTATCATGTCTGTGACACTATCTTCCCTATTTCGCGATAATACAAAACGAGTTGCCCTTCTTTGTACTTTTTCGATGTCATCCGTCAGTCCCACCTAATGCGGATCCCACACCGCACAGCTGTACTCCAGAATAGGGCGGACAATTGTGGTGTAACATCATTTCTGTGCATTTCTCTTGCCATCAGTCTTGTGACTGGTTTGATGCGGCCCACCACGAATTCTTCTCTAGCGCCAATCTCTTCATCTCAGAGTAGTACCTGCAGTCTGTGTCCTCAATTATCTGATGTACAGCTCACTTAAGTACCATGGAAGTTATCCCTTGGTGCCTTAACACATGTCCGATCATCAGAGGCCCTCTTCTTGTCAATGTACCATTTTCCTCTGTGCACCGATTTTCAGGAGAACCAACTCATTTCTCATCAGTCTGGCAAATCCTTAATATCAATCTATACCACCACATTTCAAACGTTCAGTTTTTTCACAAGCCATGATTCAATTTCATAGAATGCTGTGCTCCAAAGGCACGTTCTCACAAATTTCTTCCTCGAATCACAGCCAATGTTTGTCTGCTGTGCACGTCCTTCTTGCTTCGTTCGTCATGCATTATTTTGCTTGCAAATTAGCCGAATTCTTTCGCTTCGTCTGCTTCGTGGTCACCAATTTTTATGTTAAGTTGGTTAGTATCAATTGTGCTACTTCTCATTACTCTCGTCCTTCTTCGATTTATTCTCGATCCATATTCTGTACTCATTAGACTGGTCATTCCATGCAACATATATTGTAATACTTCTACACATTCACTGAGGATAGCAATGTCATCAGAGAATCTTAGTATTGATACTTCTTTCACTATGAATTTTAATCGCTCTCTTGAACCTTTCTTTTATTTCCGTCATTGCTTCTTAGATGTGTAGACTGAACCGTATAGGTGAAAGACTACATCCATTATTTTATCCTTTCTAGTCCGAGATCTTTTTTCTTTGACTTCCAGTCTTGTTAGTCCCTCATGGTTCTTGTACATATTGTATATTATCCGGCTTTCCACAAACCTTATACCTATTTTCCTGAAAATTTCGAACATCTCACAAAATTTTCCATTGTTGAAATCTTTACCTAGGTTGACAAATACTTGGTTTTTCTTAAGCCTGCCTTTTTTCTAAAGAAAAACTGATCATTCAACAAATCCTCAGTTTTCGTTCCCACAGAAAGGAATAATGGATCTTGGCTGCGACTGGGCATTGAGTGAAATCAATTGGGAAAGTTGAAAATTTGCGTCGTTCTCCAGACTCATAAAGTCCTCAGACCAACTTGGATAGTCATTCGGTTGACACTTTCCCCAATGATATTTGAAACTCCAAATTAATGTTATTTATGCTTTCTGCATCGCAAGACTACAAATTCACCCTCAACCTGTATGTGTTTGTTTCATCTCATGACAAACTTTCTAATTCAGCCCTGGCATCGTGAATACTCACTCATCAATCGCCTTCACAATCTCATCATCAGATGCGATTCTTCTCCGACACAAAAGGTGAAAATCACTTCGAGCTGGGCTAGGACTGTACATCTGGTGCTCCAGCGGCTTATAGCCAGTATTTTCAATACACTGAATTGTTTCCGCAACTTTATTAGTTGTGTGCATTATCCTGAAGCAAAATTACAGCCTTTGAAAGCTTTCCTCTCCTCTTCAGTTCTCACAGTAGTTAACAGCAGCTGTCACTACTATTCTCTGTTTCATTTTCAGGAGTGTTATTAATCAGCAGTAGACCTTTCATATCCCAAAACACTGACATCATCAACGATCCAGCAGACCCTTGACATTTCAACTTTTTTGCTATAGGGGAAGATGGTTGGGTTGTATTCACGCCATAGTCATCGGCTCGTAGGAAAGAACCTGTGTGTCCTGAACGGTTACTATCTGACTGAGAATTTCCTCTTAAAATCTTCAAAGAGGGTGTAAAAAGATTTCCGCTAACAGTCACAATAAATGGTTATTTATTTGTCACACTACCGGTTCCGGGCTTGTGCTCACCCTCAGGTGTTTATACATTCATGTTTATGTTACTGGAAATCAATAAAGATGAAGCATCATTATTATAGTTACGCTGTGTTGACTGTTTTTCCATTTGGTTGCACTCCTGTTATCACCACAGCCTAACTATGAGAATGATGCTTCATCTTTATTGATCTACAGAAATGTAAACATGTACAAGAATGTATAAAAACCTTAGGATGGGCACAAGCCCGAAACGGGTCGTGTGACAAATAAATAACCTTATATTGTGACTGGTAGCGGAAATTTTTCTACATCCTATAAAAGAATAGTCACAGAATTCAACAGCATCCACTATGGATAAAATTCATCTTCAAAAAGCCTTAAATTTCACTTTCACATTTCCAAACGTTCCCGTTTGTGTTTGTCAGCTGACGGTATCCACCGAGTACAAAGTCAATGATAGTTTACAGACTCGTGGATGATTTCAAGTGCTGAACTACGGATAATATTGAACTAATGCGCAATACCATCAGTTCTGGCATGACGGCCATGATCAATCATTCGCTCAGTTGTCTTCAGTTTTCCGTTTTCGATATGGATGGCAGACTCTATCTGCCCTCTTTTCTTCTGTGGTATACACGGACCACAGAGCTTTCGTAAAAAAAAGATCTAGAATCATTACTAATAAATGCAACACTCAAGAACAGTAGAGGTTAAGAATCATTTCATAACAGTGCTGTCAATTCTTGGAGCTGAGAAAAATCTGCCTTCTCTTAATGACTCTCCCTCACAGTGTTCTTCACGAACCCCACGCCTAAGTACAGTGGCGCAAGGGGAAATAGCGAAAAGAGCCGACAGTTGCAGATTGGACGACGTATGGGTGGCAGCCCTGCCGGCTGCTGCACTAATTGTGCCAGCGCGGTAGCTCGCCAGATGCCACCATACGCCTTCTTATATTTGCACGGTACTACACGCAGACGCGGAATAAGGTTAGCGCCGGCGTATGAAGCGGAATTAGCCAGCCAGAGGCGTGTCTTCCATTTTCGTTATCCTCCTTCTGGCCTAGTGCCTTCCGCACCAGGCCCTAAAATATACTCGCTTGCGCGAATGCTGCACGTTCAAGAGATGTAAGGAAGCGGACTCATTGTGGTTTCGGCTCTGCTGATATTACTTTCTGCAGACGAAAAGGAAATGAGTTTTCAAGTTAAAACCAGTCCTTACGAAGTAATAAATTCTCCCTAAGAACATCCACAGGAGTGTTAGCAAGGGTGTTTTGCCCTTTTTACCAAATCATCGTAGGCCTAGCTGCACATGTGAGTAGAGAGAATAAGGTGGGAGGAGGAGTTGCCATATATTTCAAAAGTTATCACTTTGTAGAAAGCTTAGATACAAAAAAGTTTTGTCTAGAGCAACATATAGAAGCATGTACCTGTCAACTTAAACTGGAGGAGGGCTCTTTTACAATTGTAATATTATATAGGTCCCCTTCAGGGAACTTTAATTTATTACTGGAAAACTTGGATGCCTTGTTGTGCTATCTGTCAGATAGGGGAAAGCAAATTATTATTTGTGGGGACTTTAACGTTGATTCACTGAAAGAGTGTAATAGGAAGAAATGACTTGGAAGTCTTGCTCGGTTCTTTCAATTTGACATCTGTCATTAATTTTCCTACTCGGGTAGTAAAGGACAGCAGCACATTGATATATAACACTGTTATACACCTAGATAGGTTTAAAAATATAAATTCTTGTCCTGTTGAGAATGGCCTTTCTGATCATGGTGCTCAGCTAGTTACAGTATATGACATAGCTCCATTCAGTAATTCAAAACCTACCTTCCAAAGTTGTGCGTTCAATTAATGACTCAACAATTAGAAATTTCAGAGAAAATCTTCAGCAGTTAGACAGGGATGGGATGTACAAGGAACCCGATGCTAATTTAAAATATAACTTATTTCATGATACACTTGTAAGATAATTTGAAATCTGCTTCCCCAAGAAAGTAGTTAAATCTAATTATAAGAAATCATACAAAAAACCTTGGATTACTAAAGGAATAAAAATATCTTGTAACCACAAAAGGGAACTATATCTAACAACAAGAGAGAGTAATGACGCAGAAACAGACAAATATTATAGAAACTACTGTGCTACATTAAGAAAGGTTATTAAAAAGTCCAGAAGCATGTGCATCACGTCTGAGATTAATACCTCTGATAACAAAATCAAAACAATTAGGAATATTATTACAAGGGAGACAGGGCAACCAAGAGTGCAGGATGACGGCATAACCATCAAAGAGAATGGAAACTTAATAAACAACAAGCCGGACGTCGAAAATATTTTGAATAATCATTTTTTAAATGTAGACAAAATAGGATCTAAATGTTCATTGGAAGAAGCAAGGCAGTTAATGGAAGAGGCCTTGCCCACACCATTTGATACAATTGAAATTCCACCCACCTCTACTTCTGAAATTAGGAAGATAATAAACTCTCTCAGAAATAAAAGCTCACATGGAAACATGGCATTTCCAGCAGGATAATAAAAGCTTGTTCCCAAGAAATAAGTGGGATTCTTAGCCACATATGTAATAGCTCTCTGAAGCAGGGTATTTTCCCAGATAGACTGAAGAATGCCATTGTTAAACCACTGCATAAAAAAGGGGATATGTCTGATGTCAACAACTACCGCCCAGTCTCTCTTCTGACTGCCTTATCCAAAATTCTTGAAAAAGTAATGTATTGTAGAGTAGCTTCACACCTTTGTAAAAATAAAGTTTTAACAAAATGTCAGTTTCGTTTCCAAAAGGGTTTTTCAACGGAAAATGCTATATCTACTTTCAGTAATGAAATATTAAATGCTCTGAGTAACCGGAAGTCATCCGTTGTGATTTTTTGTGATCTATCAAAGGCCTTTGATTGTGTAGATCATGGAATACTTCTAGATAAGCTCAAGTACTGTGGTATGAATGGGACTGTGTTCAAATGGTTTAAATCATACCTAACTGGAAGAGTGCAGAAAGTTGAAATAAACAGTTCACATAATATGCAAAAAACTGGTGATTTCTCAAACTGGGGAACAATCAAGAATGGGGTGCCGCAAGGTTCGGTCTTGGGTCCTCTGCTGTTCTTAATATATATTAATGACTTTCCATTCTATATTCAGGAAGATGCAAAACTGGTACTTTTTGCCGATGATACAAGTATAGCTATCACACCCGACAGACAGGAATTAACTGGTGAAATTGTACATGATGTTTTTCAGAAAATCGTTAAATGGTTCTCTGCAAATGGGCTCTCATTAAACTTTGAAAAAACACAGTACATACAGTTCCACACAGTAAATGGAATGACCCCATTAATAAATATACACTTCGATCAGAAATCGGTAGCTAAGGTAGAATATTCAAAATTTCTAGGTGTATGCATTGATGAGGGGTTGAACTGGAAAAAAACACACTGAGGATCTGCTGAAATGTTTGAGTTCAGCTACTTATGCTATTAGGGTCATTGCAAATTTTGGCGATATACATCTGAGTAAATTAGTTTCTACATCTACATCTACATCTACATTGATACTCCGCAAGCCACCCAACGGTGTGTGGCGGAGGGCACTTTACGTGCCACTGTCATTACCTCCCTTTCCTGTTCCAGTCGCGTATGGTTCGCGGGAAGAACGACTGTCTGAAAGCCTCCGTGCGCGCTCTAATCTCTCTAATTTTACATTCGTGATCTCCTCGGGAAGTATAAGTAGGGGGAAGCAATATATTCGATACCTCATCCAGAAACGCACCCTCTCGAAACCTGGCGAGCAAGCTACACCGCGATGCAGAGCGCCTCTCTTGCAGAGTCTGCCACTTGAGTTTATTAAACATCTCCGTAACGCTATCACGGTTACCAAATAACCCAGTGACGAAACGCGCCGCTCTTCTTTGGATCTTCTCTATCTCCTCCGTCAACCCGACCTGGTACGGATCCCACACTGATGAGCAATACTCAAGTATAGGTCGAACGAGTGTTTTGTAAGCCACCCCCTTTGTTGATGGACTACATTTTCTAAGCACTCTCCCAATGAATCTCAACCTGGTACCCGCCTTACCAACAATTAATTTTATATGATCATTCCACTTCAAATCGTTCCGTACGCATACTCCCAGATATTTTACAGAAGTAATTGCTACCAGTGTTTGTTCCGCTATCATATAATCATACAATAAAGGATCCTTCTTTCTATGTATTCGCAATACATTACATTTGTCTATGTTAAGGGTCAGTTGCCACTCCCTGCACCAAGTGCCTATCCGCTGCAGATCTTCCTGTATTTCGCTACAATTTTCTAATGCAGCAACTTCTCTGTATACTACAGCATCATCCGCGAAAAGCCGCATGGAACTTCCGACACTATCTACTAAGTCATTTATATATATTGTGAAAAGCAATGGTCCCATAACACTCCCCTGTGGCACGCCAGAGGTTACTTTAACGTCTGTAGACGTCTCTCCATTGATAACAACATGCTGTGTTCTGTTTGCTAAAAACTCTTCAATCCAGCCACACAGCTGGTCTGATATTCCGTAGGCTCTTACTTTGTTTATCAGGCGACAGTGCGGAACTGTATCGAACGCCTTCCGGAAGTCAAGAAAAATAGCATCTACCTGGGAGCCTGTATCTAATATTTTCTGGTTCTCATGAACAAATAAGGCGAGTTGGGTCTCACACGATCGCTGTTTCCGGAATCCATGTTGATTCCTACATAGTAGATTCTGGGTTTCCAGAAATGACATGATACGCGAGCAAAAAACATGTTCTAAAATTCTACAAGAGATCGACGTAAGAGATATAGGTCTATATTTTTGCGCATCTGCTCGACGACCCTTCTTGAAGACTGGGACTATCTGTGCTCTTTTCCAATCATTTGGAACCCTCCGTTCCTCTAGAGACTTGCGGTACACGGCTGTTAGAAGGGGGGCAAGTTCTTTCGCGTACTCTGTGTAGAATCGAATTGGTATCCCGTCAGGTCCAGTGGACTTTCCTCTATTGAGTGATTCCAGTTGCTTTTCTATTCCTTGGACACTTATTTCGATGTCAGCCATTTTTTCGTTTGTGCGAGGATTTAGAGAAGGAACTGCAGTGCGGTCTTCCTCTGTGAAACAGCTTTGGAAAAAGGTGTTTAGTATTTCAGCTTTACGCGTGTCATCCTCTGTTTCAATGCCATCATCATCCCGTAGTGTCTGGATATGCTGTTTCGAGCCACTTACTGATTTAACGTACGACCAGAACTTCCTAGGATTTTCTGTCAAGTCGGTACATAGAATTTTACTTTCGAATTCAATGAACGCTTCACGCATAGCCCTCCTTGCGCTAACTTTGACATCGTTTAGCTTCTGTTTGTCTGAGAGGTTTTGGCTGCGTTTAAACTTGGAGTGGAGCTCTCTTTGCTTTCGCAGTAGTTTCCTAACATTGTTGTTGTACCACGGTGGGTTTTTCCCGTCCCTCACAGTTTTACTCGGCACGTACCTGTCTAAAACGCATTTTACGATTGCCTTGAACTTTTTCCATAAACACTCAACATTGTCAGTGTCGGAACAGAAATTTTCGTTTTGATCTGTTAGGTAGTCTGAAATCTGCCTTCTATTACTCTTGCTAAACAGATAAACCTTCCTCCCTTTTTTTATATTCCTATTAACTTCCATATTCAGGGATGCTGCAACGGCCTTATGATCACTGATTCCCTGTTCTGTACATACAGATTCGAAAAGTTCGGGTCTGTTTGTTATCAGTAGGTCCAAGATGTTATCTCCACGAGTCGGTTCTCTGTTTAATTGCTCGAGGTAATTTTCGGATAGTGCACTCAGTATAATGTCACTCGATGCTCTGTCCCTACCACCCGTCCTAAACATCTGAGTGTCCCAGTCTATATCTGGTAAATTGAAATCTCCACCTAAGACTATAACATGCTGAGAAAATTTATGTGAAATGTATTCCAAATTTTCTCTCAGTTGTTCTGCCACTAATGCTGCTGAGTCGGGAGGTCGGTAAAAGGAGCCAATTATTAACCTAGTTCGGTTGTTTAGTGTAACCTCCACCCATAATAATTCACAGGAACTATCCACTTCTACTTCACTACAGCTTACCACGCCTATTTTCATTCTATGCTTTCGTATGGCATCATATTCTGGGGTAACTCATCATGAGTAAAAGAGTGTTCATTGCAATCAGAATAATTGCTGGAGCTCATCCAAGATCATCCTGCAGACACTTATTTAAAGAGCTAGAAATCTTCACTGTGGCCTCACAATATATATATTCACTTATGAAATTTGTTGTTAACAATTCGAACGAATTCAAAAGTAATAGCAGTGTACATGGCTACAACACTAGGAGAAAGGATGATCTTCACTACTCAAGGTTAAATCTAACTTTAGCTCAGAAGGGGGTAAATTATGCTGCCACAAAAGTCTTTGGTCCCTTACCTTATGCATCAAAAGCTGACAGATAGCCATATAGCACTTACAAGGAAATTAAAAGAATTTCTTACTGGCAACTCCTTCTACTCATTAGATGAATTTTTGGATATAGTAAGTGGGTAATTTCCCAACCCCCACAAAAAAAAAAAATTGAGTGTCATGTAATATTTTGTGTAATGTAATATCTTGTATAGACACCTTTTATTAACCTGACACGTTCCACATCATTACGAAGTGTCGTATTCATTATCTGTGTAACAAGTACTAATCTAATCTAATCTAGGCAGGGAGCAGGTTGGGGTTGAGTTGTTTTAGGGGAAGAGACCAGACAGCGAGGTCATTGATCTCATCGGATTAGGGAAGGAAGTCGGCCGTGCCCTTTGAAAGGAACCATCCCAGCATTTGCCCAGAGCGATTTAGGGAAATCACGGAAAACCTAAATCAGGATGGCCGGACGCGGGATTGAACCGTCGTCCTCCAGAATGCGAGTCTAGTGTGCTACCACTGCGCCACCTCGTTCGGTGGGGAGCAGGTGGAGGAAGGCATTTTGTGTTGTTTATGAATCGACACTTCTCTATCGAAATTTTGAGCTGTGACACAATACTGTGCTTAATAACTCTTACACGACTTTAATCCTTAAGTAAGGATCAAATTGAAAAAACAAATGATATTTGTAACTGTTTTATTTACTTTTTGTGTGTGAGAACTGGTTTCTAATTCTTAACTCGCGAACGTCTATGTTGTAACGTGAGCATGAACAATGCTGGCAAATAATACCTGATCCAGAGTTACCAAATCCTTCAGGAACTCTGCAATTGACATTTACTGATAATAATTATAAAATCCTAAAACTGAATGATAAATAAGCTACTCTAAGAAATTCTGTATTGAACTGTGCAGTGAACAGTGCTACAACACGTGACGTCACAGTATGTGTCTTGCAATGTTAACGCACAAGACAGACAAATCAAAAACTTCATATGAAATTACGAACAAAACTACTATGCCTATTTTCATTCACGGCTTTCACATGGCATCATATTTTGGGGAAATTCTTCATGAAGAGAAAAAGTATTCATTGCACAAAAGCGTGTTATCCCAAGATAATCTTGCAGACATTTATTTAAGAAACTTGGGATATTCACAGTACCACCCCAACACATACTTTCACTTACGAAATTTGTTATTAATAACCCTCCCAATTGAAAATTTATAGCAAAGTGCATAGCTACAACACTAGAAGAAAGGTTGATCTTCACTATTCTGGGCTAAGGGCGACTTTGGCACAGAAAGAGGTGAATTATACTGCTACAAACGTCTTTGGTCATTTACCATACAGGAATTAAAAAGCTGACAGATAGCACACCAGCATTTAAACTCCTTCTGTAAAGAAAATTTAAGTTAAACTGTGATGTAATGTAACTATCCAAAAAGCTTGTGTCAAATGTCCTGTACATTGATGTGCACAAACTGACTAAATAAAATTGCGAACACTAAACGGTATACAAGTGAAAGCAACACTGCACTGTAAGAATAAGGGTGTCTGCATAAGAAATTAGGTCTGGACTGAACTTTGCGAAATGGTAGAGGAATAGTGAATCTATAACTCTTGAGTGCAAGCTATGTGAAAAAATAACTTTGTTTAATCACGTCTGAACAATCAAACCCACTCACCCGAACCAATAAAGAAAAAAAATCATGCTAAATACTTGCCTTTCTCAGACTCATTATCAACTACGCGCGTGCAAACAATGCAGCGACAACGTCATCTGAATAACTTCAGACTTCTCAAATCAATGTTTACAAAATCATGTATCAAAAAAGCAATTTCCTCTGCGGTTACCTATCTGTGTTCTGCCAGTTATTTCTAGACCGTTTAGCAGCGTGGGCAACTCCCGACTCTTAGCCGGCCGTTGTGGCCGAGTGGTTCTAGGCGCTTCAGCCTGGAACCGCGCAACCGCTTTTGTCGAAGGTTCGAATCCTGCCTCGGGCACGGATGTGTGTAATGTCCTTAGGTTAGTTAGGTTTAAGTAGTTCTAAGTTTTAGGGGACTGATGACAGGTGTTGAGTCCCATAGTGCTGAGAGCCATTTGAACCATGTGATCACCCGATTTCCTCACTCCATTCAGAATTAGAGCTGGGTAAATGATACTCGCGTTCGAACGGGCTCGAGATTTCCAGATACGCCACAGCTTTCGATACAGTATCGAGCCCGTTCGAACAACCACGTGACATTTGGCTCGCGCGGTGCGAGTGCAAGGGAAACGCAAGACACTACGAACTAGTCACAATATCAAACTACGGCTCTGCTTAAAATCTGACGGTTTTGTGAAACTCAGAAGGAAATAACGTTAAATATTATCACTGCACAAACTCCTGTCGTATTTAATGAATCTGCAGTAAGAGTTCTCATACGGTACCGGTATGCATGCATAAACATTTACGCTGCTTTTTAAGCAAAGGTAAATTGCTTGACTGAACCCCGCACAGTATTTTTACCAAGTGGATTGCAAAATAGCACTTCAATGCCAGTATAAATAACATTGCAATACCTTGTAAAAACTTTACAAATCAGTTTGAAAACGGGATGGCAACATTCAGATGAATCAAGGAAAAAATTAATCAACAATTAAGTGCATAAAAAAGAAATATAACGTCGAAAACTGTCTACAATTGCTATTGCCATAATAAATTACAACAGTCTTGGAGATAGTAATACAAGACGTCACTACATCGTGGGAGGAGCGAAAACTCGAGAATTGGCAGAATCATGAATGCAAGCTCCTATTTATTTATTAGTTGCCGTTGTTACACATGATCTGCACCCTAGAAGATATTTTAGTCCGTGTTTCGCAGTTATTTTTACTATTAAAATCCATAATGCATTGAAAACGCTAAGACTGGTCGTGTACATCGTACCAAAAACGGTCACCAGTCGCGGGATAATCGAAAGATCGAACAGAACCCTAGATTTCCCAAACTGTGACGTAACTTGTTCGAACAGTTGGAGTCATGTCCAAACACAGCCTTTCTCTGAATGTTCACTGGCTACGATAATGTTACTGACATCCAAAGATCACACAGCTTGTACTCAGAACCTCTGTGGTCTAACAAATCGACTGTTTAAGACCTGAACATAAAAAATAAGCCAGAAACCTTACATATTAAAAAATTTTATATAATAAAAAGCTGTCTGTGCTGCATGCAATTATTTAATTTTATAGAATGTGACCAGTTTCGATCATCGTTTGACCATCTTCAGACCGTTACTCGGTAGACGGAATAACATGGAAGTTATTAGAGGACGCATAAGAAACAGACACCCAATGAAAACGATAAAACTACAGTATAAGTAGATGAAGAAACACCTGTTCTGACTACTGGAGAGGGAAGCATGGAGCATGAAGCACTCTAGGATGGCGTGAAGAACAACTGCTTCAAGACATGCGGTTTCCACAGCATAAATAGCTAGAGCTCCGCGCACCGTCTCCAGTATTACCTCAGTGATACCCACTTCCTGTGAAATACAAATCAAATCAGTATAATTACAGTTGTAGGATGAAATATTTAGCTCACAACCACAGTCATGTAAATAGACAACAAAGTAAACATTAGATAGGCAAACTAAACATTAGATATAGGCACCAAGTGCTTACTATAAGGACTTGCGCGTAACATATGCAGAGCAAAGATGGCTCAAAAGCACGCCGCCATTAACCACAGTAACGGTATGAAATCGATATGTTCCGATTAGAAGTCAATGATATAGGAATATTGGTTTACTGTTTTGACGCGGTACGAAATGTACTATAAGTATCCCGAAGACCTGAATTGCAGTCTGCCTGATTTAGATGCAGCTCACATAACGTAGCTGTCTCGCAGGTCCTCTAAACTCTTTGCGGTACAATCATTTGGCTATACAAAAATGGATACCATGAGAGATCATTAGAGAATACCGTTTCTATGGCAATCAGTCCAGACATAAAATAACACAGAGATATTGCAAATACTAGGAAACATGTCGTTAGGGATAAGACAGTTCTTAACGCTTGTAAACTCAACTTTATTACAATATGTGACAGTTCAAAACCACTACCACAGTCGTAAGAATCTGACAAACTAATTCTACTACGTCAGTCATACTGTAATCCCTAGGCAAAATGAAATATTTTTATGAAAAAGAGATTTGGAGACAGTATCTAGACTCCTACATTTTTATGATTATTTGGAGCATTTTTTGGTCTCTAAAAAGCTGTCCCACACCTGCTAAGCGTCTTTCCTATGGCTGATTAGTGGTTTTGTATAAACTGGTTGTGATCTAACCAGCTAAAAAAGATAAACACGATTAACCTCGATAAGCACTCCATGGAAACCTCAACATTAACAGTGTATCACCAGTAATTTCACTGTACTATTAATGCATGAATAATATGTTTTAACTTTAAACGACCGACAAACTTTTTTGTTCTGGATCTGAATTGATACCCAACACCGATAACCATCGCTAATCAAGCCGAGTTCCCGTGACTGGCGGAGAGTCGACCACGACAACGAGTCTCATTGCTTACTAGGAATTAAAGAGACATCAAATATAGAAGTTTTCGTCAGTATAAGCTAGCAAATCTAAAAGTGAAAACAAATGATGAAAATTTTTGTACTGAACCGGTAAATCTATTAAGACCCTTATATACCCGTTAAGTCACAACGAAACACATTTAATATCCTTTCCATTCACTGGTATCAAAGTGTGCACGTGTTCAAATTTGATATAGAATAATTTAAAGTTTTTAATAGGGTTTCATATTCAGCATGTGTAGGATTGTTAACTGACTAAACTCAAATATTATATATCGAATTTTTCACCAGTGGCGAGATGTCTGAATCTCAAATGAGGGTTCAGTTCTTTTTGCCTGACCGGAAATTGAGCCCTACACCTTCTGCTCTTCTTTTCCATCCACGAATAGACCTCAAGTATCAATTTTTTGCTCACCAATAGTGCGATGTTTGCATGTTTTCATAGAAATAGTGGCACCTATAATTATTGTTGACAACACATGAGGAGGCATTAAAAATTAAAATTATTTTCCGCTAGTAGTTCGGTGTGCACATGCTAGAACTTGAAACGAAGTTGTGTACATTTTTGCGCTGGACCAAGATTCTAACCCAGATCATACCTTTCGTGGGGACCCGGACGAGTTTTCAGTCTTAGGGCAAACAACGTAATGGTCGACACGTATCCCTCCGAGAGGTTCAAATATTGCGAAAGAGGTCCGCATTCAAATCCAGCATCAAAATTTACATCTCATGTAAATAAAAAAAAGAGAGAGAGAGAAGAGCTATGTGCCCTTAAGTGAGCCTTGGTTAATTTCATTAAATTAAATAAAACTTCTAATGTAAGTAAGACTATTGGTGACGGAGTTTCTATTTGCCAGCGTAAACCCGTCTGCCCAGTCGGTGGGCAAAGGGCTATAATGTTTCATGTGTATTCTGAACTCCAATGCAGCCTGACGTTCTTCACCCGGTGTTACCAGAGCTGACGTAGATCTGTTCGCCTCTGTTAAAAATAGAGAATTGAAGTGGTAATCTAACCAGGCATCTCGTGATATACACTTATATGGTCAAATAACTGTACCGCAGAGAGTTTAGAGGACCTGCAAGACAGCTACAGTATATGAACTGCATGCAAGTCAGGTAGAACGCAATTCACTTCGTCCGGGTACTTTTGATCCTGACAGCACAACAAACACATTATGAACAGCACCAGCGTGAGTGGTATTTGTGCGATGACAACCGCACGTCGTGCAGCAGTTGTTCTTCACGCCACCCTAGAGCAGTTCATTCTCCGTGCTACCGTCAGCAGTCAGAATGGATGTTTCGTCTTTTACTTATATTGAAGGTGTATCATTTTTAATGTGTGTCTATGTTTTACGTGCCCTTTAGTGACCTTCATGTTACTGTGTTTACAGAGCAACTGCTTAAAGAAGTTATAACGCTGATCGAAATCGGTTACCTTTTTTAAAATAAAATTATTGTACGTGGTGTGGCCTGGCCTATTATATAAAAATTTGTAATAGTAGTTTACGATCTCTGCTATTTATAACAGTAATGTTTAAAGAAATTTTTAAACTAATGAAGGCAAATTTATTTATTTCTCCTTTTAGTAATCCTGACTGTTTGTACAGTGCAGATGAAAGAGGCAATCGTTTGACGTTACTACAAAGCAAATGATTCTACAGAAGGTTTAATTATTTCATTTGAGTGTTAAAGTAACTTAGACTGACGGAAATGGAATACCATTACCAAATGCTAGCAAACTCATACTCCACTATTTTCATGCTATGGGTTTTGTTCGTTAATATTTCATCCTTATAAGGGTCTCTTTCCAGTAAATGGGAAACAAATTCACACAGATGCAGAATAGTGGGAACAGACTTTGGGAAAATTCGAGTCAATGTATGGTGTATGCACTGCTGTCCCCTGCATATTTCGGCAATCACTGCTACGTGTAAGTTTCGCGGCCAGGATGCGGCCCTGCCTCACCTAGGAGCTTATTTGTAAACAGAAGAAACTAGGTACTGTGTACAGTCAAACCACCACAGCGACCGGTGGCATAAAGCGTTACAGTTGCGGCACGAAATTACGTCAGCGCAGTCACGTGCGCTCGTGATGCCGTGCGTGTACCCTCCCGCAGGCATGTACTTGGATCGGCGCTCCGCCCATGGTAAGTCCCGGTCTCCGAGCAACCAGCAGCTGCTCCAGGTGCCCGCTACGAGTCTCCGTGACGGACCCCCAACTGCCGCTGCCCCTGCCACAGCCTGCCAAGGCGCGACGCCCGTCCTGAGCTAGGTCTGACGCTGCACTTCCGACAGCCTCTCGGAAGGCACCTCTTCGCAGTGTTTGTTGTTTGTGTGTGTGTGTGTGTGTGTGTGAAATCTTATGGGACTTAACTGCTAAGGTCATCAATCCCTAAGCTTACACACTACTGAACCTAAATTATCCTAAAGACAAACACACACACCCATGCCCGAGGGAGGACTCGAACCTCCACCGGGACCAGCCGCACAGTCCATGACTGCAGCGCCTCAGACCGCTAGGCTAATCCGGCGCGGCGCAGTGTTTATTGCTGCTGTCTCACGACTCATGGGACCGTATCGTTACAGCACCTTGCTGCTCACCAGTTGTCTGCCTGCGAGCCTGCAGGCTCGTAGGACCATATCGTTACCAGTGGACTGCCTACTAGCTCCAAGCCTCATAGGATTGTGTCCTCTCAGCACTTGCTGCCCTGGACTCCCCAGTCTCGTGGGACTGGATGGTTGTCATTCTGCCCTGCTCCTCGAGACACTGCTGTTCTTAAGCTGTGCAGGCATTATTCTCAGAAGCTGTGTTTATTTTGGTTCTTGAAGTAGACCGTTGTTATTTCAGAGAGTGCATTTCACTAAGTCTAGCCACACCACTGAAATCTGGTTTCGCAGACAGAGCGGATCAGGTTATGGTTGTGGAAAGGAGCCAAAATCAGTTACTGTCAGTTGCACAAAACACAAAAACTTTATTTTCCTAAAAACACTTAATCACACATGCCCTTAAAAGGATTCAAAACAATACGACTGAATGCCCGAACACAGGTTATTATAATTGCTTTAAGGAATACACCCGGCTGAAGGCCTTACTTAAAAAAGAAAATCTTACATAAATACTTGGCTGAAAGCCTCACACTGACACAGAGGAACTGAGGCTTCAGGCCGGGATAACAAGAATTACCAATAGATAAGAAAAATTTAAAAAGGTTTTAAACAAGTGAATTTTCAAATTTTAATTTAAGACGGCTGAAGGCCTTATCTTAAAAATATTTGACGTAAAAGCTCGGCTGAAGACCACATACTGAACATAGAACAACTTACGGATTAAGGCCTGGATAACAACGATTTTCAGTAGGGCAAAATTCCCCTTTCTTTCATCTTAAAAAAAAAAATTGTTCAAACAAGAATCTTAAAAGTTTTAACTTAAGACATATGAAGGCCTTATTTTAAAATTAATAGGCAGCTAAAGGACTCACACCGTACTTGAGACAAAAATCACAATCTAAAAACAACAGAATAATGGTGCTCAGAAGTGTTGCAAGGGTCGACCTGAGGAGGCAACTCTAACGTAACGTTAGGTGAGATAGGCAGTCAGGCGTAGCGCCGTATAACGATCCTGCCTTGGAGGCGGTTAGGTGGGAGACGTGTCTCAGGGCTGGATAGTGACAGATGGTGACGCGAGACTGGACGAGCACGTAGTTTATGCATCAGCCGATAGAGGATAATATTGGATAGGGGGACTGTGATTTTCGATTGTGCCCACTAGAGTGCACTAAAGTAATAGAATGTTTTTCATAAACTGTTCTAGTATTTTCATAATGTGTTATTACGTCTTTTTGTGTATGTAAAATGTTATAAATGTGTTTTAGCAATCTGCATGATGCGTGATTGTGGGTTAAGGTTAATATGAAGATAATTGTTTAACGAGTTATGTAGTGGGATTTAGTGTAGGGACATTTCGAAGAAGTATGGATATGGACAAAGGGGATTTTAGTAGAATAGATATGTAAAGTAAGTTTATGGTAAAGGGGAAGTTAATTCAGGTATAAGTAACAATAGTAAATAACTTTATGCATAAGCAAAACTTCAGCATATTAGATAATTACGTCGGTAAAAAGTGCAGTCGTGAGGTTTACTATTTTGCGATTGGTCATTGATGAAAAGCGCGGACTGACGCGGGAGAATGGTTTTGCTATTGGCTGTTGAGCAAACTGACCAATGGTGAAGCAATATTCTTCGCGCGCTTTCTTTGCTGGTAGAGAAGACTTAGAGTATTCTAGAGAAGAGTGGGAGCCTAGCCATGAAACAGTTCGGACGTCCGTAGTAGTAGTTCCGATGGAAATGATAAGTTGCCGGATCTAGCAGTGTTTCAATCATCAAAAGTGTGGTAAAGTGACGGCATAATTATTCCGATGGGCGTGTAGAAATTTCGGAATTATTAAGTGAATTTTGTGACGAGAAAAGACATATACTCCGCGTTGCGTATTGAGCAGGTCGGTGGCTAAAAACTGTGACTGCATTTGGTACCGACAGACTTAATATTTGGCGAGCATTCCCAATCAAAAACAATCAGTATTTTTGTAGCTATTACGCTTTCGGGAAATGCAACACCATAAACTTGATAACGTGAGTGAAAGGGATTGAGAGTGACTGTGTTAAGACTAGCATGGGCTTGGTAGTGATACTTGTTCACCTAAGTTTCAGAATATATTAATTGAGGACAAAATTTCCAACCTTTCGTTTCGTGTGAAAACTTTCTCCCGAAACGTAGATTAGTGACTTTAATTTCAGCCTGGTCACGTCGAAAATGCAGTAGGTTTCACTCGGCTTCCCTACTGATGATATGCTGAGACAATGTTCACAGGTAGGTACAGGTTATTCGAAAAGGGACGGAAAGAACCGTGCCGACGCAGCAGCCAAGAATAAGATTAAGTAATGAGATGGCAACCAGACCCAGGGACGGCTGAAGGACCGACCAATAACCTAATCAATTCCGCTGCGCCGACCAACGGCACGACAACGGAAAATATCAGCCGAGGACGAAGATACCAGCAGCACTACGTCTTCAAAATTGGCATCTAAAAACAGCCAAAGCAGAATGACCACTCAAAAATACGAACAACACCAAACGCTATCAAACTACACGCGGTTCGGACTACGCTAATGCCCTCGCCGCGGAGACTTCCTCGCTGCTCTGTCCCAACCGACCGACGGCCTACTCCAGTACGCAGACAGTCGAAATTACACAAGCTAGACACAGTTCCACGAAACAATCGTTAAAGCAATCACTGTGGAACAACCAGGACGACTGAAGAGTCAACACACACAGAGAACCCGAAGCGGTCGACAACCAAATATACGTCGTCCAATGAGACGACCGACCGAACGACCAACCAGCGGTCGTTCCCGCTCCAGTCTCCCGTCGGACGGTGCATGTGTGTCGCCAGCAGTCGGCGATTACTGACTGTCCGGAACTCACTGGCGCTGCATCGCGACTGAACTCCCGACACACGACGAGCCGGAAATACTAGCGGTCGCTTCAAAGATAATACGACAGTGCTCTTATCGATACGCGCTGCTGCTACCACTCACGGGTAAGCAACCCAGCAACTTAGTGACGCCAGTAAATCGAATAAGAAACGAGGCAACAGTTCCGTAAAGACTAGCTGTCAAGCAAGAAACGGCATGAACACGAGCCGCGCACGGCTGAGCCACTCACAAAGGATAGAACACAATAACTTGAGGTACATGAAAGCTTAATACTCACATAGCGTACAGACAAGTGACTGTAATGCAACGATCGCAGAACGAGCGATGACGAGATGGACAGTGCGGCGAGAATAGCAGACACAGATCCTTCGAGAAGAACTACATCTCGAAAAAAATCGTAGTATTGCTCGACTGACTCTGCAAATAGAAGGATGACAACAAATTCGGGCAGACGTTTACAGGCAGAGCATCATCACGAACCATCGGCAACAGACTAATGGAGGCTGGGATGAGATACCCAACTGCCAACTGTCGTTACTGGTTACACAATAAGACAGAAAATGGAGACTAGCAGGGTATACAGCGAAAGTGAACTGGGACAATGAGTGGCATTTGTGGCGATCAGTGACGAGTCTCACTTCTGTTTGTGGTGATCGTATCTATTCTAACTTCAAGTTTATTTTCTCGTAGTACTGTCTTCGTAATACTGCAGTTATCGGCTGTTTAATGGAAGTATCATTTTCTACTCGCAGTTTTCGTTGATTATCCATGGGGGAATGTTGCCGTTTCACACTAAGCGCTTGCCTCGCATTCTTTATCATACTATGACCGGTCTTATTTACCTCAGTGCGCATTTCTCAATTCCGTTTCCGCATATTGACGTCTTGTCCAACATTCGAAGGTGTCAACGCCAGAGAGCGCCAGAGAAATAGTTTTTAAGATGCTTCGATGAACCTTCTGCCGGGCATGTAACTGTGAAATGCAGAGTAGTCATGAAGATGTAGATGTAAATCTAGTATTCGTCTACACTTCTTCCTTCTAAAACATTTACTATTCTTCCTCAAACAGCGTACATACCTCCATGAGACAGGCCAAGACTAGCTAGTTAACTAACTTCTCTTACATACAGCGCCTTTAGACTACCTGGCAGGGTTCACTTCGAAGAGTAACACGTAACTCTATGCTCGATCAAAAGAATGACAATCTTCGTAGTGCACTAGGCTCGCATTCTGGAGGTGCGGAGTTCAAGTTCTCATTCAGCTACACAGATTTAGATTTTCCGTAGTTTCCAAAAATTTTTAATGTGAATGCCGGAACATTTCCCTTGAAAAGGACACATACGTTCCTTGTACAGGACGAGCTTACGTAGTGACTTTGATGACTTGATCGACCGTGGGGCATTAAATCCTAATCATTCTCGTTCTGGAAACCAAGCGAGGTGGCGCAGTGGCTAGCACACTGGACTCGCAATCGGGAGGACGACGGTTCAATCCCGCGTCCGGCCATTCTGATTTAGGTTTTCCGTGATTTCCCTAAATCGCTCCAGGCAATTGCTGGGATGGTTCCTTTGAAAGGGCACGGCCGACTTCCTTCCCCGTCCTTCCCTAATCCGATGAGACTGATGGCCTCGCTGTCTGCTCTCCTTCCCCAAACAACCCAACCCAACCTCGTTCAGAATATGTTCAAATGTGTGTGATATCTTATGGAACTTAACTGCTAAGATCATCAGTCCCTGAGCTTACACACTACTTAACCTAAATTATCCTAAGTACACACACACACGCCCATGCCCGAGGGAGGACTCGAACCTTCGCCGGGACCAACCGCAAAGTCCATGACTGCACCGCCCTAGACAGCTCGGCTAATCCCACGCGGCCATCCTCGTTCTGCAAGTGGCCTGTTTCCCCTGCGAGTGTGACAGAAACGTCGTTACAGAGATCTTTCTCTCTCTCTCTCTCTACAGATTTCGCTGTTGGTAATACGTAAAAACGAATCAACCGATACCATTTTTGCGCTTCAGTTCTCACACGTAGAATCCTCGCAGAAAGTCGACAGAAATTCTCTTCGCGAGTGCTGCTTCGTATATTTCATTAGCCAAATCGGCGGAGATAGAGGTGTTGGCAAGGCGACAGGGACATACAACGAGACAGAGAGCGAGAGACTCTTTCCGGTTAAACACACAGGGAGAGTCTCCTTTTTCGTCGCGCTTCGCAGCTCCTCCCCGGGCTGATTCCGCCACGGTTTTAATGGCATTTTCCGCGCCCTGATTTTCCGCTGAAGAGCAGCCGCGGCGCCTGCCCGGTTCGTAGCGATTATAATGACGACTGCGAAGACGACATCGTCGCCAGCGGAGGCGGCGGCGGCGGCGGCGGCAGCGGGGACCGCCCCAACAAGTGGAGCGACGCCCGCCCGGCGACCATTAAGGTGCGTCGCGACGCCCTCTAACCAAATTAAGACTCACTCTAATAAATACTTAGCCACGCCCGGCCCGCAGCTGGGGAGCACCGTCTCGGCAGTGCAACCTCCGCGAGCGGCTCTTTGCTTGGGATGTGCAGTGGCGTCATTTACATTGGTGTCCTAAAGCTAAGCTCAATCACGAAAAGAGGATATGTTGCCTTATTACGATGTCATGTCGGAAGGATTACCGAACAAACTACAGTTAAATCACAAAACAACAGTGTCCGAAACATACACTACTGGCCATTAAAATTGCTACACCACGAAGATGACGTGCTACAGACGCGAAATTTAACCGACAGGGAGAAGATACTGTGATATGCAAATGATTAGCTTTTGAGAGCATTCACACAAGGTTGGCGCCGGTGGCGACACCCACAACGTGCTGACATGAGGAAAGTTTCCAACCGATTTCTCATACACAAACAGCAGTTGACCGGCGTCGCCTGGTGAAACGTTGTTTTGATGCCTCGTGTAAGGAGGAGAAATGCGTACCATCACGTTTCCGACTTTGATAAAGGTCGGATTGTAGCCTATCGCGATTGCGGTTTATCGTATCGCGACATTGCTGCTCGCGTTGGTCGACATCCAATGACTGTTACCAGAATATGGAATCGGTGGGTTCAGGAGGGTAATAGGGAACGCCGTGCTGGATCCCAGCGGCCTCGTGTCAGTAGCAGTCGACATGACAGGCATCTTGTCCGCATGCCTCTAGCGGATCGTGCAGCCGCGTCTCGATCCCTGAGTCAACCGTTGGGGACGTTTGCAAGACAACAACCATCTGCACGAACAGTTCGACGACGTTTGCAGCAGCATGGACTATCAGCTCGGAGACCATGGCTGCGGTTACCCTTGACGCTGCATCACAGACAGGAGCGCCTGCGATGGTGTACTCAACGACGAACCTGGATCAACGAATTGCAAAACGCCATTTTTTCGGATGAATCCAGGTTCTGTTTACAGCTTCATGATGGTCGCATCCGTGTTTGGCGACATTGCGGTGAACGCACATTGGAAACGTGTACTGGCGAATCACCCGGCGTGACGGTATGGGGTGCCATTGGTTACACGTCTCGGTCACCTCTTATTCGCGCTGACGGCACTTTGAACAGTGGACGTTACATTTCAGATGTATTACGACCCGTGACTCTACCCTTCATTCGATCCCTGCGAAACCCTACATTTCAGCAGGATAATGCACGACCGCATGTTGCAGGTCCTGTACTGGCCTTTCTGGATACAGAAAATGTTCGACTGCTGCCCTGGCCAGTATATTCTCCAGATCTCTCGCCAATTGAAAACGTCTGGTCAACGGTGGCCGAGCAACTGGCTCGTCACAATACGCCAGTCACTACTCTTGATGAACTGTGGTATCGTGTTGAAGCTGCCTGGGCAGCTGTATCTGTACATGCCATCCAGGCTCTGTTTGAATCAATGCCCAGGCGTATCAAGGCCGTTATTACGGCCAGAAGTGGTTGTTCTGGGTACTGATTTCTCAGGCTCTATGCACCCAAACTGCGTGAAAATGTAATCACATGTCAGTTCTAGTGTAATATATTTGTCCAATGAATACCCGTTTATCATCTGCATTTTTTCTTGGTGTAGTAATTTTAATGGCCAGTAGTGTAGTACTGGAAAGGTTCTGATACTACAGAGAAGTCGTTAATAGTCGGTATGATTACTCCTAACAGTGACACATGCTAGAAAGCGACGTGGAACGCTATCTGCAAGATGGTTCAAGTGCTATCTTGCATGTGCAGTGTGGAGGTCTGCAAATGTCCTTGGTTATCGCTGACGCGATGCATTTCGTCTCTCTAACGCAACCGAGGTATGTACTATAGGTTTCAGATCCGGGGGACCTCGCTCGCCAGTCCGTCCTACTTACTTACATCCATCCATCAAAACAGCTCGATGCGGACGGACGTTGTTCTCCATTACGAGGAAGTCTGGACCAACTGCACTTCTGAAAAGATGAACACTTGGCATCAGTACCTCATGTTTGTAACTCAGAGCGCTTACAGTATTCCTCCGACAACCAACGAAGATGTGCAGCGTCGTACAGTGATTCAAAATTATGTCCCCCACACCACGACGCCATCACCACCAAACCAGTCCTTTCCACCTTGTTCCTGGGAGGAACGTTATCGTCTATAAAGAGGAAGTCTGGATCAACTGCACCTCGGAAAAGGCGAAAATGTAGTAACAGTCCCTCACCCTACTTCTGACACCCAAACCTCCAGACGTCAGACACTCATGTCAGTACCATACTTAGAACGCCGATAGAGTATGAACCAAAACATAGATTTAGTTCGTGCTGTGTGCTGTGGTGCATTAGAACATGCGCAAACGGTAATTAAAAGTAACACCAAAACTATGGAGCAGGGTAAAAGAGCATCTGTGGGTGACATTTTCTTATGTCTCGTGTAGGTGAGTTGGTACTGCGTGAGGTCATCGTATTAAAGGTCCCACGTTCAAACCCCACTCATGACAATTTGTTTCAAGTGCTGAAGAGTGAAAGTGTGACATTGGAGAACATTTTCCTGAATTGCAGAATGACTTTTCGGAGTTTGTAGCAATGTTCATTTCCCCGTCTGCTATCTCTTCGTTAGTTGAAAGTAGCAGACCTATAGCGAAGATCTTTATAGATAGGTGTGGTGTTCTGCCGGACATGCGCGACAGAACAGACACTACTCGTGATGAAGCAGCTAGTGCATTGATTTTTGAAAGTTATGTATTTATTATTGGTCTTATCATTTTGTTTATTATTACTACTATTAGTTTTATTATGTGTATTATTATTATTATTATTATTATTATTATTATTATTATTACCATTACTACCGCACGTGTGATGCAGTTGTTTCTTCATTTTTCTGTTCTGATTGTATATTCAGTGAAACAACAAATGTACAAGTGTTTACTACTTTCACAGCAGCGAAGTGAAAGCACACTGGCACGAGAACATTCATGGATACTCAAACAGCCCTTTTACATGTCATAAAAATGTTGTCCCGTATGAGACTTCCACGCATAAAACTGTAAAAAAATTTTCATCGGTGGTGTTTCGGGTGTTATTTTTAATTAACGTTTACGCCCTTTCTGCTGGACGGCAGCTCATAACACGAACTAAATCGGAGTTTTGGTTGATATTGTGTCGACATACAACGTTTGGTACCGATCTGAGTGGCTGACATACGAAGGTTTGGGTGTGGGCGTTTACAGTATTAGTCCGACCAGCAAGTAAAATGAGCAGCACCGCCCAGCCATTCAGCACGTTGCCTCCTCACGACATAATGCCATCACCGCAAAACCGGTCGCTTTCCACGATGTTCCTGGGCTTGTATCAGCTAGCGCGAACAGGTTTTATCATTCCACGAGACAGGCCAACTGAACCTGATGGACCACTTGCACCTCTAAAAAAGGCGAACATATGGTAGCAGTACCCCATCTCCGTACCTCTGAGCATTTACAGCATTCTTCCGATCACTAACATACACTCCTGGAAATTGAAATAAGAACACCGTGAATTCATTGTCCCAGGAAGGGGAAACTTTATTAACACAGTCCTGGGGTCAGATACATCACATGATCACACTGACAGAACCACAGGCACATACACACAGGCAACAGAGCATGCACTATGTCGGCACTAGTACAGTGTATATCCACCTTTCGCAGCAATGCAGGCTGCTATTCTCCCATGGAGACGATCGTAGAGATGCTGGATGTAGTCCTGTGGAACGGCTTCCATGCCATTTCCACCTGGCGCCTCAGTTGGACCAGCGTTCGTGCTGGACGTGCAGACCGCGTGAGACGACGCTTCATCCAGTCCCAAACATGCTCAATGGGGGACAGATCCGGAGATCTTGCTGGCCAGGGTAGTTGACTTACACCTTCTAGAGCACGTTGGGTGGCACGGAATACATGCGGACGTGCATTGTCCTGTTGGAACAGCAAGTTCCCTTGCCGGTCTAGGAATGGTAGAACGATGGGTTCGATGACGGTTTGGATGTACCGTGCACTATTCAGTGTCCCCTCGACGATCACCAGAGGTGTACGGCCAGTGTAGGAGATCGCTCCCCACACCATGATGCCGGGTGTTGGCCCTGTGTGCCTCGGTCGTATGCAGTCCTGATTGTGGCGCTCACCTGCACGGCGCCAAACACGCATACGACCATCATTGGCACCAAGGCAGAAGCGACTCTCATCGCTGAAGACGACACGTCTCCATTCGTCCCTCCATTCACGCCTGTCGCGACACCACTGGAGGCGGGCTGCACGATATTGGGGCGTGAGCGGAATACGGCCTAACGGTGTGCGGGACCGTAGCCCAGCTTCATGGAGACGGTTGCGAATGGTCCTCGCCGATACCCCAGGAGCAACAGTGTCCCTAATTTGCTGGGAAGTGGCGGTGCGGTCCCCTACGGCACTGCGTAGGATCCTACGGTCTTGGCGTGCATCCGTGCGTCGCTGCGGTCCGGTCCCAGGTCGACGGGCACGTGCACCTTCCGCCGACCACTGGCGACAACATCGATGTACTGTGGAGACCTCACGCCCCACGTGTTGAGCAATTCGGCCTCCCGCATGCCCACTATACGCCCTCGCTCAAAGTCCGTCAACTGCACATACGGTTCACGTCCACGCTGTCGCGGCACGCTACCAGTGTTAAAGACTGCGATGGAGCTCCGTATGCCACGGCAAACTGGCTGACACTGACGGCGGCGGTGCACAAATGCTGCGCAGCTAGCGCCATTCGACGGCCAACACCGCGGTTCCTGGTGTGTCCGCTGTGCCGTGCGTGTGATCATTGCTTGTACAGCCCTCTCGCAGTGTCCGGAGCAAGTATGGTGGGTCTGACTCACCGGTGTCAATGTGTTCTTTTTTCCATTTCCAGGAGTGTAGATGTGCAGCACCACACAGCTATTCAACATGATGTCTCCCTACACCATGACACGATCACCACCAAACCGGCTTCTTTCCACGATGCTCCTGGGATTGCATTGGCTACCGGGTTCTCTCCAGAGTAAAATCTGACAAGAATCGTGCCGGCCGGGGTGGCCGAGCGGTTCTAGGCGCTACAGTCTGGAACGGCGCGACCGCTACGGTCGCAGGTTCGAATCCTGCCTCGGGCATGGATTTGTGTGATGTCCTTAGGTTAGTTAGGTTTAAGTAGTTCTACGTTCTAGGGGACTGATGACCTTAGAAGTTTAGTCCCATAGTTCTCAGAGCCTTTTTAATCATATCTGAACGAGAATCGTTTTCCAAACTGAGGTGGGATTCATCTTTGATGAATATATCACTCCATTTACTCATGGCCCAATTTTGATGTTGCCTATTCCGCAATACACGGTCGCGTCTGTGAGCTGGAGCGAACGACCGGCGAGACGTCTAGTAAATATCCCCGATCTTGTGAGAAATTTTGTCGGGAAACAGCAACTCCTGAGGGAGCTGGAAGCTCTGCAGCCCATCTTCTTGCAGGTGTACTCCGATTTCGTCGGCAGTTACGGCCAGATATTGGCCCTGCCGTGGGGTGTTTATTCTTGGTGGTCCTTGTAGTGGCCCATGACAAACCTCTCCTGCGTCACGAAACCGTCACCAAATCCTCGAAAGGAGATCTTGTCACACAGGCAAGGATACTGATACTTCGGTCAGTATACTTCCAGCCTGATGAGCATTCTGCCCTGCAAAACAGGGTCGAAATGGCGTCTTTGTGAAACTATGCTGTCAGCTTCACCAAGAGACTACACTCTGTTCACTATGAACGGACAAACAAGACACAAACATGAATGGTCTCAAGCACTGTTTACATTTACCTTTCGGTTACGCCGCTATGCACAGTACTCCTTTCCTATACAAAGTGAACAAGACGAGTTCTTTGGTAAAAATCTACGGTGATGTTGGGTGGTTGCTCATCTTTAGTCTTTTTATTTTCTTGATTGGGTGATTATGCTTAACTTTTGGACACTAGCGTATTTGTTTACAGTCCAACAATGGTTGTTACGCTAGATAGTGCTCTTTTACTCTCATTCTAATATGAAACTGAAACTAAATCCAACAAAACATGATGATTCTGTAATACTTTGCTTCAAGTCCTGAAGTCGGGATGTTAACGACAAAGGCTAATATAAGACGCCTGCGACTAAAACTGAAAAAAATGAAAAAAAAGAAAAAAAGAACTTCCACGAGATATTTTTGTAAAATTATCGGTCTCTAATGTGGTACAGCCTTGCAAGCTGAGCAATAGCTGCCTGTGCGTTCAGGCCATTTCTGTACTTCAGTGCTCAGCAGGCTTAATCAAGTAGGTTTACTTCCTTATGCCACCAGTCTGAAAGGCTTCCTTGCAGACGGTTCCACCCTCTCTCGGGCTCCAATTGAGGACATCTTCCATCCGCCTTTCACAGTTTTACAATAGATCATCTCCTACTGCTGTTCTTAAAGTAGACACCTAGGAATGAAAAGAATAGGAAGTGCAGGAAAGCTAAGGAGAAATGGTTGCATGAAAAATGTGAATAAATCGAAAAATAAATCATTGTCGGAAGGAGTGTCTCGGCATACAGAAAAATCGAAACAACCTTCGCTGAAATTTAAAGCGAGAGTTCAATTCCGTACAACGCTATTTCTACAATCACTGGGGGAAGGGCAACGAAACGACTATTCACGTTGGTGTGCAGAATATATGGGACTGCCGGTATCCCTTGAAACTTTCAGAAAAACCATCAGCCACACAATTCTGTACACTGTAAGAGACGACAAGTGCGAGAATTATCGCAAAATCAGCGTAATAGCTCATCCACACAGATTGGTGACAACAATAGTACACTGAATGGAAAAGAAAATTGCGGATCCGTTAGATGACGATCGATTCAGGAAAGATATAGGCACCAGATTGGCAGTTCTGTCATTGCGTTTGATAATGGAAAAAAGACCTGGAAAAAACCTTCGACAGTGACAATGTTGCAAGATGTTCGAAATTCTGAGAAAAACAAGGGCAAGCTGTAGGAGAGGTAAGCAGTATGGGAGATGGGTAATATACAATATGTGCAAAAACCAAGACGGAGCAATAAGACTGGAAACCCAAGATCGAAGTGTTAGAATGAAAAAGGGTGTAAGACAGTGACACAATCTTTCGCATCCACTGTTTAGTCTATACATCGAAGAAAAAACGACGAAAATAAAAGGTTCAAGAACGGGATTAAAATACAAGGTGAAAACATAACGTTAGTTTCGCTGATGACATTGCTATCCTCAGTGAAAGAGAAGAAGAATTACATCCGGCCGCTATGGCCGAGCGGTTCTAGGCGCTTCAGTCTGGAATCGCGCGAGCGCTTCGGTCGCAGGTTCGAATCCTGCGTCGGGCATGGATGTGTGTGATGTGCTTAGGTTAGTTAGGTTTAAGTAGTTCTAAGTTCTAGGGGACTGTTGACCTCAGATGTTAAGTCCCATAGTGCTCAGAGCCACCATTTGAAGAATTACAGGATTTGTTGAATGGAGTTAACCTGCCTTATGCGTACAGAATATGGTTTTCGAATGAATGAAGAAATACGAAAATAATGTGATAAGTAGCAAAAACGGGAGCAACGAGAAACTTAAGAGAACTTGTGGTCACGAATTAAATAAAGCTGAAAAATTCTGTTACCTGGTAACAAAATAAACCATGAATGATGGCACAAGAACATAAAAAGCAGAGTAGCACTGGCAGAAAGGGAATTCATGGCCAAGAGAGGTCTACTAGTGCAAGATTTCACTAGACTTCGGTATGATTTGAAAGGCGACAGGCGACAATGAGTTCAGGCCCTGACAGCAGTCACTTTAACTAGTAAGCCTTCCATTTGATTACCTGGCCCATGTGTCTGCTAAAATGATTTTGCCCTTTGATTGTGTTTGTTGTTGATAGCCTGCATTAGAGGTTATCACATTTATTAGAATCTAAATGAACTTGAATGCTGAAATAATAATAATGAAATGATGGCCCTGTCATTATCTTAGTCAGCTGTTGACGGGTGATTAATAAGTCAACGCGGGATTGATCTTTTATAAAAGTTACAGCACAAGGTTATTGATTAAAAAATAGGACAAGAATACATGTTAAAAATTATGCTAAATAAAACGTGTACTGATGGCAACAGAAATATGCGCAGCAAACAGGTAACACTCCTCTGGCTGACGGCTGATTGCCAAAGACTAAGGTTTGACTGATCGAACTATTTACTCTGGCTCAAAACATGGCTAATTCAAACCGAAATTATCTAATACTGCAAAGACTATGATGGATTTATGCTACATGTAAGTTACACTACATCGGTGCAGTTGAGAACAAGCGGCGAGACTGCGATTCTGTTTGCCCTAACAAGCCCGTGCAGCAACCTCTCGATGTGTAGTGCTGTCTTAGGTGGCAGTCGTGGTACAAGCGTCTGCATAGCAGCGATGAGCGGAGCCTGTAATGCGCTATCGTGGGCATGAAATATGCAAAGTCGCGGCTTGCGATCTGTTAGAGGGATGCAATGCAGCCCTGATATCTTGTCAGATTCCAGGTTGTGATACTCCCGTTCGCCGGTTATACAGTGGACCAGTCTGACCCACTTATATGGCAGTGCGCACAAGGAGGTCAAACGTTGTTTGGTTGGTTTAAAGGGGGGGGGGGGGGGGGGGAAGGGACCAAACTGCGAGTTCATGGGTTCCTTGTTCATGGTAAAATAATTACACAAGGGAAAGAAGAAAAGAAAGGAGACGTACAGGACCATAACAGGAGAATGGAAGAACCAGAATAACGACAGAAGGACAACCAACACTACTATGGACAAAACAGGAAAAGAAAACCACAGAGATGGTTCAAATGGCTCTGAGCACTATGGGACTCAACATCTGAGGTCATCAGTCCCCTAGAACGTAGAACTACTTAAACCTAACTAACCTAAGGACAGCACACACATCCATGCCCGAGGCAGGATTCGAACCTGCGACCGTAGCAGTCACGCGGTTCCGGACTGGAGTGCCTAGAACCGCACGGCCACCGCCACCGGCAAACCACAGAGAGAAGCAAGAAACAGGTAGAAGGGATAAAAACAAGAGAGCAGATCGTGGCTGGCCGACCACGAGAATATAAAGGAAAAGCCAGACACTCGACGCACCTTAAAACATCCAGCCTAAAACCATTAGAATGGAGAACACAAAGGGATAAAGGACATGGGCGAAAACTTTAATAGAATGATAAAACCCACTGTCACATATAAAACGTAAAACTAAATTAGCCTATGAGGTGTTGTCAGCTAAAATGAATGGAAACGAGTCCGCTAACTGAAGAGTCCGTCGCAGGGCAGCTCACCAAGTTATGGGCCACTGTCAGCTGGGCGTCGCACCGACATTGAAGAGGGTCATCACGGCGCAGGAGGTAGCCGTGTCACCCAAGCGTGGCCAATGCGGAGCCGACAGAGAACCACAGAGTCCCTGCTAGAGGCCCGCGTGGAGGTATTCCACACATTCATAGTCTCCTTAATGGCAAGTAGTTTGTTGTGCATACTGAGGTTATGCCATTCCGTCTCCCAAAGCCGCAAAATCTTGCGGCGGGGTACTGAATGCAGGTCAGTTGCAGAGAAGCCGATCTCCATAAGCAGTTTCCGCGTAGCCTGTTGGGCCAGCCTGTCACCAAGTTCGTTGCCTAAGATTCCGACGTAACCTGGGGTCCAGACAAACACCACTGAACGACTGGACCGTTCCAGGGCACAGATGGACTGCTGGATGGTCGCTACCAAAGAATGATGAGGGTAGCACTGGTCGATAGCTTGTAGGTTGGCCGACCGGAGTGGCCGTGCGGTCTAGGCGCTGCAGTCTGGAGCCGAGCGACCGCTACGGTCGCAGGTTCGAATCCTGCCTCGGGCATGGATGTATGTGATGTCTTTAAGTTAGTTAGGTTTAATTAGTTCTAAGTTCTAGGCGACTGATGACCTCAGATGTTAAGTCGCATAGTTCTCAGAACCATTTGAACCTTGTTGGTTGCTCAAGCAGTCAGTACACAGAAGAAACGACTCCCGAGGGTATGTACGGGTGTGCTCAAGAGCACGAGATATAGCCATCAGCTCGGCTGTGAAAACACTGCAGCCATCGGGGAAGGATGCTGTTCAGTATGTCCTCCATAGACATAAACGAAGCCGACGTGATTATCAGCCATCAAGCGGTCGGTGTAAACCACTTCGTCGTCTCGGTACATGTCAAGTATCGAGAGAAAGTGGCAGCGGGGTTATCTGAGTCCTTACGGCCATCTGAAAGGTCCAGGCGAAGCCGCGGCCTAGGTGTACACGATAGAGGTGTACGTGAATGGACCTCAAGTACACCATGGAGGCATAGGTGAACGAACTGCAAGTATAGGTGGTAAAGGCATGGACTCCAGTTCGGAAAGAAGGGATCGGACACGAACTGCAATTGGAAGCCCTGACCTGGGCATCCGATGCGGGAGATGAACCGCCGTGGGTGGGTAATTCGGATACGAAGGAGAAATACGAACGTGTGCAACGTAACTGACCAGAAGTTGTGCACGCCTAACCTGCAAGGGAGGGACTCCGGCCTCCACCAGAACGCTGGTCACCGGACCCTTTCTAAAAGCTCCTTTCACTAGGTGAACGCCACAGTGGTGCACTGGGTCGACTAAACGAAACGCTGAGGGAGCCACCGAACCATAAACATGACTAACATAGGCAAGGCGGGATTGAAAAAGGGTTCTGTAGGGCTGCACCAGTGTAGAGCGATCTGCACCCCAGTTGATGTTGCTCAGGCGGCGGAGGGCACTGAGGTGCTGCAAACACTTCCGTTTAAGCTGACGAAGACGAGGAAGCCAAGTCAATCGGGCGTCGAAACCCCGTCCTAAGAATCGATATGTCTCCACTACAGTGAGTGTATCGCCATTAAGGTAAAGTCCTGGTTCCGGGGGAACGACACGACGCCGACAGAATTCCATCACACACGACTTTGAGGCCGAAAACTGGAAACCGTGGGATAGAGCCCATGACTGCACCTCGTGGATGGTTCCCTGTAGGCGCCACTCAGCAACACCAGTACTGGTGGAGCAGTACGAAATGCAGAAATCGTCCGCATACAGAGAAGAGGAGACCGTCGGCCGTACAGCTGCTGCTAGTCAATTAATGGACACTAAAATTAGAGATACACTCAATACAGAGTCCTGCGGGACCCCATTCTCCTGAATATGGGGGGGGGGGGGGGGTGGGGGAACTATGGGAGGCACCAACTTGGACACGGAAAGTACGAAGCGACTTCCGGCGACCACCAAGGGACTGCCTTTCGCTAGGGGCACCGTAAAGAGCGAGGGATCGTGTTTTTCTGCCGCAGAAAGGATTGTTGTAGTCACCTGCTCAACCATCACATAGATGATCCCATGTGGGGGAGGTTCAACGGTGACAGAGGTGAATGTTTCCCAGTCCGCCTTGTTTAATTAAAGCCCATCTGGACAGGCGTCCATGGGCCTGAAGCCGGGGCAGTGACAGAAAGATGGGGAAGTGGTCACTATCACACAGGTCGTCATGTGCTCTCCAGTGGATAGATGGGAGAAGTCCTGCGCTGTAGATTGCTAAATCAATGGCCGAGTAACTACCATGAAACAAACTGAAATGTGTGGTGGCCCCAGTATTTAAGAGGCAGAAGTCGAACTGAGACAATAAAGTTTCGAAATCTCTGCCTCAGCCAGCCAACAAGGGGTTATGGGCAGCAAAATCTCCCCAAAGTAGAAAATGTTTAGGGAATTGATCAATCAGTGCAGCTAATACATTCAGGGGTACTGCACCATCTGGAGGAAGATATACATTGCAGACAGTTATTTCCTGTGTCGTCCTTTTCTGACAGCCACAGCTTCAAGAGGGGTTTAACTACAGACTGAGTTTAGAACATAAACGCAAACTCCACATGACTCGATTATAGTCGCTATGGTTCCTGTAATAACCCTTATAGCCACTGAGGGCAGGGGTTGGCACTGCCAGGAACCAGATTTCCTAGAGGGCAATGCCGAAAGCAGGTGTAATGCTTAACAGTTGCCATAGCTCACCACGGCGGTGGAAAAAACCGCTGCAATTCCACTGGAGGATGACGTGATCGTGATACTGGGAAGGCACGAAACATTCAATGAGGCAGAGCAGGCTGCATCCACTGTTTTTGAGGGTCCGGTGAGATCTAGGTTCTCAGCGGACGAGAGAATCTCCACCTCATGCACAGACGCAGAGCTTGTAGGCAGCGGTGATGGGGGTGCCACTGTAATTCCCTTGGTCTTGGGGATCTTATTTTTGGATTTCTCTCGCTGCTCCTTGGTTTTCTCTGGCTGGGAGGACTTCACTGATTCAGTCCGGGACTGAGAATGAGCGTGAAGCCCTGGGATGAGCTGCTTTGGGCTCTTCAGCCACTGGTGGGTGTCATCTTCCCCACTGGCAGAAACCTGGGAAGGGTGTGACCCAAGGGACCCCTTCCTAGCGACAGGAGTCGAAGAAGACTTATGCTTCTCCAGCGAAGAAGTGGGGACTGATATCCCTGGTGGTTGGGGGATGTTGCAACAGGGAGGGAAGTGATGCACCCTCACCATCAAGGGGGCAGGTGTAGTCTTAAGGCTCTGAGAGGTGACTGGGGTTGGTGGAGCTGGTGGGGCTAGAACTGTCGTGGCAGCAGTGTAAGACAATGTCATACATACGGGATGTAGGTGTTCAAATTTCCTCTTAGCTTCAGTGTAGGTCAGTCGGTCCAGGGTCTTGAGCTCCATGATTTTCCTTTCTTTCTGGGGAATCCTGCAGTCAGGCTAACAAGGTGAATAGTGCTCTCCACAGTTGATGCAGATGGGAGGTGGGGCACATATAGTATTGGGATATGATGGGCATCCACAATCTCGACATATGGCGCTGGAAGAACAGCGGGAAAACATATGGCTGAACTTCCAGCATTTAAAGCACCACATTGGTGGAGGGATATGGGGCTTTACCTCACAATGGTAGATCATCACCTTGCTCTTCTTGGGTAGTGTATCACCCTCAAAGGCCAAGATGAAGGCACCGGTGGCAACCTGGCTCTGAGCACTATGAGACTCAACTGCTGAGGTCATTAGTCCCCTAGAACTTAGAACTAGTTAAACCTAACTAACCTAAGGACATCACATACATTCATACCCGAGGCAGGATTCGAACCTGCGACCGTAGCGGTCTTGTGGTTCCAGACTGCAGCACCTTTAACTGCACGGCCACTTCGGCCGGCGGTGGCAACCTGATTATCCCTCAGACGCTGGTGGTCACTTTGATGAAATACACATCTTGGCGCTCTAAATTTGCGCACAGCTCATCATCAGACTGCAAAGGAAGATCCCTGTAAAATACAGTACCCTGGACCATATTAAGCTCTTATGGGGCGTGATGGTTACAGAAACATCCTCCAGCTTGTCACAAGCGCGTAACGCCCATGACTGGGCAGAGGATTCTGTTTTGATCAAGACTGACCCAGATCTCAATTTGGACAAGCCCTCCACCTCCCTAAACTAGTCCTCTCAACGCTCAACAAAAAACTGAGGCTTCATCATCATGAAAGATTCCCCACCAGCTCTCAAACACACAAGGTACTAGGATGAATAAGATCCACTGCCATCCTTAGCCTGACTTTCTTCCCACAGTGATGCCAGGGAGGGGAAGGATTTGGGGTCATACTTCTGGGAGTTGAATTGAACATGTGACTGCTCAGAGACTGCTGTTGTTTGAGCACTAGCAAGATATAATGTACTATGCTTCATCGAGTGTCATCTACCCCACAGGCGCCACCCAGCCACAACAAAGGCTACCTGGCAGGATGGCCATTACCGGAAGTCCCGATGCCCCAGGGTGATGGGCATCTACTCCTCGGCATACGTGGGGAGTTAACAGCTCAGGCATCAACAGAATGATCCCTGTGTGGTCAGGGGGCTACAACCAACAGGGTACATGCTGGCCCCACCACAATGGACCAGCTACTGAGCAGGATATCAGGTGCAACCAAGCAAACGAGTCCATTATCATCGTCAGTGTACTGCACAGTTTATGGAAAACCAAGCACCCAGGAGGGTGACCTCACCCAACAGCAGAAGTGCAAGTCCATGTTGACGAAGGATGCTCTAGGTCTCAGCACATAATGGACATGATGCACCATGTATGGCGCCCTTCCTCAATTGGCTCGCTCTTCGGGAAAATTTTGAAAAATGGATGTCAAACCCTACAGGGGACCATCACATAAAGGCCGAAACATGTGAGACCCCTTTTAGTCACCTCTTACGACAGGCAGGAATACCTCAGGCCTATTCTAATCCCCGGACCCACAGGGGGTGGGATCAAGCGTCAAGGCAGCAGATTTGTTACGAATAAGATTGCCCTCGGCACGGTGAGTTCTTCAAAATGACTGAAGTCTAAACTGTCGGTACAGCTAAGTCCTTACCACAGGCTCCCCAGTCAAGACCAGTGCTAATGTGAAATCACGCTCAGGATAAGTGTCCCAAGTGCAACCCTCCCATAACAAAAATCAAGGCCAGAACCCTTTCCAGAGTGGAGTCTGACTGAGAAGACCCACTTCAGACCAGTCTGAATTGGAAGACCTAGTTTCTCCTCTCCTCACTTTCCATAAAACCACGGTAAACTCCACAAAAGCACTCCTTCAACTGCCACAACAATGGTTTTGTGGCAATCACAAGACTCCATGAGCTCCAGGGCTCCCCTCTCGTCTGCTCTAGTCATTCTTCTCTTTTCTGGAGAAGCATCCAATCCCTGACTCTCAAATTCCCTCGCAGAGAGAAGAAGACGTTGTGCTCTTGACTTGTTTTTCCTATGGTTACTGGGGTTGTGTTCTGAGTTTCTTTATAGCTCTAAGGTGTACAACATATTTATCATGGAGATCATTATCTGGGCGGGCCAAACGTTTAAGTGTGTCTGACAGGGGCCTTCGCTGAACTAAGACAAATGTTTTTGTGTCCCTACATGGATCATTTCACAGCCATCACGAATGTTGCTTTGCTTCTAACTTTGTTTCAAAGTCCTGGGGCTTCCAAAAAAACTCAGCAGGCAGAGTGATGGCACCACCTCACAGCTCTCTGCGTACCGTCCCATCCATGGTGAACATGGGAACTCGCCAGTTTTTATGCCTACCATCATTGTTCACAAAGGATGTTTACGACACTGTCGAAATGCGTTGGCCAGGTGACCTTCATTTCTGTCATTCCCTTGTCTCTGCTTTGTCTAGAGGCGCTTAACATGTAGGTTCAGGCATGCAGTTTTGTCGCCTCTTCAGATCGATGAATTGTCTGTACGGTGCGAGAAATTCTTGGGACCAGCATTCTGTCCCCAGTAAGTGCTTCGAGATGTTGCTTATCCTGTTGGCTGCACATGGCTTCTAGGCCCCAAATGTTCACTGTTAAATGATCAAACTGTCTGCTTGTTCTCAGCTCCAGAAAACACTAATCGAAGGAGAGCCATCATAAAGATCCCATACACATTAACAATGTACATGCTGTCATCAATGTCTGCTCATGCTGATAACTTTCTGTCGCCTCACAAAAACAATGTCTTCAATGTAAAATCAACATTTAAGAGTAGCCTTGAACATGAAGAACAGTGAGAGAGTGACTCATCCTCTCTCATTAATATCAAACATAGGGCTCAATTTGAGGAAGAAATTTCTGAGAATATTCGTTTGGAGCACAGCGTTGTATGGTTATGAAATGTGGGCTGTGGGAAAACCAGAACAGAAGAGAATCTAAGCATCTGAGATGTAATACTGCAGAAAAATTACGAAAATTAAACGGACTGAGAAGGTAAGGAATAAGGAGGTTCTCCGGCGAATTGGCGAAGTAAGGAATATGTGGAAAATACTGACAAGGAAAAATGACAGGAGCTGTAGGTGTTGAAAACTGTATGGGAAGACAGAAATTGAAGTACACTCGCCAAATAATGGAGGATATGGGTTGACAGTGCTGCTCTGAGATGAAAAGGCTGTCACAGGAGAGAACATAGTGGCAGGCAACATTAGATCAGTCGGAAGATAAAAAGGGGTTGGGGGAGGGGGGGGGGGGGTAGAGAGATGAAGCTATGGAGAGGAGATAAGGTTTTCTGTCAGCCGAATATAAGGTACCAACATGCTTTATATTGTAAGTAACCACAGCTGCAATAATGCATTCCTGTTAAGTAGAATTCGTTATGAGTAGCGAAGTAGGACAGAGGCTGAGTTATTGCGAGCAGTTCAGTGATAGGATTGTTTTCATCAGAACCGACAGCAAACCGCAAACAATAGTTCAGGTATCTTAGAAAATAAATTAGGGATTAAAATTCTGTGAAAAATAAATAATGGTTTTGAAGTCTATGAAAAATATATGCAAAAGGAATATCAAAAATCAAAAATAATCGATTAACAATACATACTTGGTCACATGGCGTTTTTCTTTTTTTTCACCAGATGACACCCCTGTGTTTGGTAAAACACATGAACCCGTTGCAAATACGGTGACAAGACTGGTGCTGCTTATATATTACTAATGAAAAGAAAATATGAAACATTTTTAACTCTGAATATCACTGTACTTTCAATTTATTTTTAAACCCATTTAAGCCTGGTCTGACCGCAGTCACACACGTTCAGTCTCGAGTAACAATGCTACTTTTCTACCAGTGTAGTCCATCAGTTAAGGTACCAGATAATTAGTCTTCTCAAAGCGAATTTCATGTGCTTTTTGGTTTGCAGCCACCGTACTCGAGGTCGCAAAAATTTGCAATAAATGTTTTACATATAATCAATAATCACTTTACGACCAATGAAAGCGTGCAGTGAAGTATATCGAATTTTTATGCACGAGTAGTCATCGTAAAATGAACTTCCACCAAAGATTAAATCATCATGAAAATGCTTCCTACTCGTTCCGAGTCTCTCGTTAACATCTACTGTACTCCATGAAATCACTTGGCCGAATCCCCGCTCCAATGCAAGCGTGCATCTTGCACTCCAAACCCACACCCTCGTTCAGCGATGACAATATCCAAACTGACGTTACCCACGGCCCATCTCAAAGACAATTACCGGCGGTTGTAAACGACACTATCTAAGGTGAGAATGGGCGGTACGCTTACATTCTTTGAATATTTTTGTCGCACAGGAATTCCACTGTCTTAACGGTCTGTGCAGCTCTTCGAAATAAATATCGGCTGGCATATGAAAGCTGTGTTACTTCTGGTCCAAATGCAGGAGTACTCAGTCCAGATTGGTCTGATTTGGGGTGGATGACTCGGCGATGAGAAAGGTGCGCGGCCAGTCGCCCTCTTTCGGACAGGCGTCGATGCCCGCTGGTCCGAAGCGGCGTGCTGTGAACTGTAAGGAGTGCTTTGTGCGGAGCAAATGAAAAAACAGCGGGGCTCCGTATACAAAGGCCATCCGAGGCGATGACGGCGCTTTCGCTCTCACGCTTCCTTTCAATTACATAAATTCTCTCCTGATGGTAAACTCAGCTGTTAAGGGTACTTCACTTCATATACGACGCAGCAAGCAGGTAAAATTTTATTTACTGAATACTGTAATAGTACACCGAATTTCTAAACGATCCATCTGAATTCGCAATACTATATCTTCTAAATGGGAGAAGATAGTAACCTTTGGTGAATTTTAACTTTCACAATTAACCACAATGTTTTTAGAATCACGAACACACTAACAGAAAAATTAAAAAAGAAACGACGCACAATGAAGCAATTATTCAAGAGAAAGAACTTCAAAAATTGAAAAAGTCAGTAACGCATTGGTTGATTTATTCAAAGGGAAGAGCCTGAAAGTACCCTTTAAAATTCACATAATTGTGAAATAGGACAGTAAATTATGGAAGGCTGAGTACTTGAGAAATGTTGACTGCATATATTTGAGGATTATTTGATATGGAAACATCTGACACTACCGCTACGCGATGTGAAATCCATAGTGAACTGTCGATCACTTAAAACGACTGCGAGAACCAGGTCTCTCATGAATAAAATTTACGCACGCGGTCTGTGACAAAATGACTTTGTGTTAAAAGTTGGCCCTGAATGTTGCGTTGTTAGTCTGGAAAAAAAAATTCTGTATCAGAACTGCTATCGTAATTACACAATAGATGGTAGCTAAATAAAATGCGAGTGTATATATGTATTATTCTCTCATATTTTACCTCTGAACTTATATTATTCTCGGAAATGCACTCTGACGATCATTGTGCCAGGCTGTGGATATGAACTACAATGATACTCAAATTTATCGCTTATCTAAGCGCAATAGACTGCTCGTCTGCATTGCAAAATTCAGTTTCACTCACTGTGTTAGTGATGTGCAACGCGAGACGGGATTTCATCAATACTCGTGTTACTCAGCACACAACTCACGATGTGCAATGCGAAGTGCGGTCCCATGAATGCAAATGAAAAATCGGGTACTAATATCGCCGACAAAGAAGTAGTTGTATCGACACTTATATGAGCTTCGTTAAGTCATAGCAAAAATACTACTTGGACACTTCTCACACAAGAACTAAAACGCAAAATACCCCCTTTACATTTATTCACTTCATTACAAAAACATTACAGGAAATGTAAACCATAAGCACTGTTATAACAATCAGATTAGTAAATAATTGCAGCTATAACAAACCACGATCCCTCTGCTTAATATCTGTGTTTAAACAACATGTTACAAAAATTGCTCTAAGTAATGCTGCCTCCACTGGTAGGTTGGTTGATTTGGGGGAGGGGACCAAACAGCGAGGTCATTGGTCCCATCGGATTAGGGAAGGATGGGGAAGGAAGACGGCCGTGGACTTTCAAAGGAACCATCCCACCATTTGCCTGAAGCGATTTAGTGAAATCACGAAAAACCTAAATCAGTACGGCCGGACGCGGGTTTAATGGTCGTCCTCCCGAATGCGAGTCCAGTGTGCTAACCACTGCGGCGCCACTCCAGGGCAGGTAAATTTCCACTCATTTCAAATCTAGTACATTACCACACACTTGCTACTAGCACATTCTGACGAAGTAAAACTAAATTCTCTGACCAACGTCTCTGCTCTCAAACGTAATTCCAATGTGTATAATTATAAAGGCATTGTTAAAGCGATATTACAAGGAATGAGAACATTTATCAGATTTAAAAATTCATCCATATTTGTGGCAAATGACATACTCAGAATTATCACAGCAAATAGGACAGCCATCTTTCATCACGCATCCACTATTAAACAAGAATTTGTAGATTTGTTTCTGCTGATACAATAAAAGGAGACACTAAAAAAATGTATGTTTACAAACTCCTGGGATGGGTAAAAATACATACGAAATATGTGTGACAAGAACAAATACTAGTAGCATTAAATACATACAGACAGATGTGCCAAGTTTTCAACAGTAAATCATTTTACTTTTTGTTAAAATAGAGAAAAAGTGGAATAACAAAATGCTTTAGGGGTGAACCCATAATCATCTCTGATGAAATACAGTAACATAGTTACATATCGTTTTAAAGCATAGTACAAGCATAACGAAGTATTTATAATTGTCCGTTCAAATTTTGAGAAAACCTATAAGATAGTGTCAGGAAATCAGAGGAAAATATCAAAGCAAAGTGTCACATGCAGCACTGTTTTGTCACACACACACACACACACACACACCCACACAGACATATCACAGTTACACCAACATGGTAGTACGAAGACATTTGTAGGGAAGTCTCAGGGAGTCAGAGAGCGTAGTGCTTTGGCTTTAATTTCTCTGCTGACGACCCGCAGAGCTCAAAGAAAAGTACGTTTACCAGGCATGTTTGGGAAGATTGGAAGTGTCATATCATATCCTCCACTGACAACCCAGAGTTTGAAGAGGTACAATTATTACTTTAGGATTGACATAATGAACAATGTTTCCATTGGTCTATCTTTCATAATCTGAGACATGATATGACACCCAATGTAGTGCCACAGAACATTATATAAATCATACAGTTTCATTACTTCCATTAAGCTTTATGCTGAGTGTCATCTCCCATGCATGTCCAAATACATGAAACAAATTTACAAAGGAATTAGATAACTAGTTACATCCATCTCAGTATCATAATGAATTGTCTTGAAAAACATAATTCCACGCACATGTTAGCTTATTAACTTCATATCATATGAGTCATATAGAAGATCTGTCAGTAAAATTCTGATGTCATTTTAACCACATTGCTTAAACAAGTATGCAGTTGATCATCATTTTGGCATCAACTGCCAATGTTAAGTATTCATCTGTACTCTAAAAGTACATGACATAAATGAAGGGATTTCGATCCAGTTTTCTAGTTACATCCATGTACCTGTCTGGCTAATCAATAATTCTTCATAAACATAGAGCACAGTTCTGAGAGAAATTGTCTGTTGGTAAATGCATTTGGCTTCTCATTTCTACTACTGCACAGTGTAACCGTAATGTCAGAATTAAACCACACAAATCATCACTACTGGGGCAAAACCTTTCTTTACTCCTCATATACCATATATTGCAACTAAGATTAACTTTAGTGTTCACCAAAAATAGGTGGTTATTGTGTACACACTGTCTTAGAATCGAAAACCTTATCAGTGTCGTATTAACGTCATATATTAGTCAATGCATCTAATATTATTAGAGAAACGCTTAGCGGTTACATCATATTAGCACCTGCTGAAGTCCACTGGTGTCATTGAGAATACAAAACCGTTGTCGCTCCTGGTGATAAAAGACTAGTATATAAATTAGATTTTCACTAAAAAGCTGGAAATTCCTGAAAATTCTGAGATTAGTTGCCAGCCACAAATAAGGTCTATCATCTATTGAATAATTCCTCGTAAATACAGAGCACAGTTTTGGAAGAAAATGTTCACAGTTAATGTATTTTGATTCTTGTTTCCACTACTACACAACATATCTTTTAATGTTAAAGCTAAACCACATGCATCATCATTACTAAGACAAACTTTACTTGTAATTGGTTTTCTGAAAAATACCTTTACACCTTGATAAACATATCATAAGTCAATATATTATTTGTTCATTACTGCTCAGCATAAGGCACAACTTTACTATTACAAAATGTCAACATCTTATTTCATCACACAAATACCTCTGCATTATAGGTACATTATCTCCTGCCTTCTGATGTCAATACTTCTTTTAAAAATGTTATTGTTTCCTAATTCTCTATCATTCTTTATATTGTGACAAGTTTCTCACAATATGCACATTCAGATCGAATTGTCAACTAACACCTCTGTATTATCAGCAGTCAACAGCTGAGGTTTGTTAACCTCACGCAATTATTCTCAAAAATATCAATGTGGCATCAGTACCGAAACTCACCGATTAAAAAATATTCATAGAAAATTACAATCATCACCAGTTAGGAAACGAGGAAATGGAGTATCAATTAGTTTCAAAATACATTAGGATAGTAGGAGAGAATTATTTACACTTATCAGCTAAATAGAACAGTAGAAGAAACTGAGTCCATTGTGAATTAAAAGATGGAACAGTAACACCCAGTTCGAGAAGGCATCAGTTGGCAGCTGGTGTAAGCGTCATAGATAAATTGATCTCCTACCTATTCGACACATTAAAAACTTGGTCTTTAAATACATGATGAACACATCATGATCTACATGTCCTCAGTGATTCCACACTTCCACAGCACTTTTGTGAACAACGCAAAGAATTCTAAATGTCCATTTTATAGTAGAAATAATTTATGATTAAGTAATTTTCCCTTGTGAGAAAGATGGTGAGATTTCACCAGCACCTTTTGGCCTTTGTACAACTATTTGGTATTTACAATTTGCTGCAACTTCTTCCTATTTTCAGCGGCGCTCTTTATGCTAGATAAAGCTAAATCAGTCACCTCATGATGACGTAGGTGTTGTATAAAGGAATAATTTCTCTGACATGGTCAGGAGGCTGTTTTTTAACACCAGAAGCGGGGACAAAGATGTAGAAACATTTGGTGATTCATTCAATACATTCTGAGACAAATGGAGATGTCTATTCAAGGTATTGTGTTTACAGTGACAATATGATCTGCAGCGTTACCCAAGCCCCTGTATTAGGCATTCACAAGGGTCTGAAGAAGCATGATACAGGGAGAGAAATATACATTTAATTTTCCTACAGTGTAATGTACAAAAGCAATCCTAAGATCAAAACTAAGGTCAGTTGTCAGATATTATTTTGCCTCTGCGATCAACTTCCTTCAAGAAGTGTTTAACAAATGCTGCAGACATATAATTTGCTCTATGTAGTGGGGTAAATGACACAAATTTCAACATAAGTTCTACTGCCACAAACAAAAAATAAAAATCTCTATTTGTTGTGGGAAGAGGTCAAAATAAATAAAAAATCAACAACTGTGATTTGTCTTAATTTAGTTGGAGTTATGGGAAACAGTGGAGCACAAAGTGATATAGCAGAAGGTTTTGCCTTTTGACATAATTACGCGCTAGCAATAAACAATAGCTACACTAATTACACAAACTTCAAGAAAAAATCAGAAGATTCCAGTGAGGTATCCTCGGCTAAGGGTCGACATATGAAACGTCCCCTTAGAAAAATTAATGAATTACTGTGCTGATAAATCTCTTACATTATTTGATTTTCAAACAGCTGAGCAGAACTGAACGTACTCAGACATTTCACTCTTTACCTATTCTGATCAACACTAAACTGACACACAATATTTTTAGCACAACGCAATCTGACTTTCATAAATCCCTACAAAAGAATGGCCCTGACTAACAATAACCTATACCTTTCATAAATCACTTACCTCACAAAAATCTTCGTTACTCGAACTACTGCAATACAGCAAGCGCCACGACTGCCAGCTAAATAAAAGATTCTAACTACTGAAGGGACTAACTACTGATAGGTATACTTAGCAAATGAAAGATTTTGATAGAGAACAAACAATGTATTTACCTTAATAGTATTCCAAAGTTATAATATATATATATATATATATATATATATATATATATATATATATATATCAGTTCATGACATCCAGTGTTACAAATTTACTGTCTCTGATAAACACACGTCCAGATCATCCGCTCTCAAAACTCCGCCATCTCTCTCCCCACATCCACCACTGCTGGCGGCTCACCTCCAACTGCGCAACGCTACGCGCTGTTAGCATCTAACTGCCCAACAATGCAAAACCAGCCACAGACTGACCACAGCACAGTCAGTGATTTTCATATAGAGCGCTACGTGGCGTTACCAACATAAAAACCTAAACAGCCTACTTACAACATAATTTAGAAAACATTTTCTGGTCCCAAAGTAGGCATAACCAAGGTGTATGTTCCACATGTTTGTTTACTAAGTCATCAGGGATACATACCACCCATAATACACTATTCCGATTCCTACATTTCAAAAGAATATTGTTCCATATCAGATAAAATTGTCTCATGGCTACATTGTCCCTGTCATTCCACTTCTCTTTTCATTCCACTTCTCTTTGATTTCCCTCCATATTAGGATCCGTATCTTGTTCCTTAGCAATGTCAGCAAGTGTTCATGAAATGCGATTCTCAAATCCAACCTTCTGGACCTATAATATACTAAAGTTATAATCTTTACAATCTTCTTCAGTTGCTTTGACAAGGCCAATACATGAATGTGACAACATGTCAGCTACCATGTTTCTTGCTCCTGGAATGTAACCAATAGTATACTGAAACTTCCGCAAAATTAGTGCCTATTGCTTTATCTGATCGCAGTTTAACTTAGCCATCATCAGAAATTGAAGAGCAAGTTGATCAGTATATACATTCATATGTCTGCCATTCAAGAAAGCAAAATTTATCAAAGGCCCAAACCACAGCCAAAGCTCCTAGTTTGGTCACAGAGTAAGAACGTTCTAATTTAGATAAAATGCTACTGGCAAATGCAATTGTCCTTCGTGCTATGACACCGTTTCCCTCAGACTCTCGAAACAAGCTGACTGTAGAAAAACCAATCATGTGACTGATCTGGGTGATATAATATGGGTGCAACAAGAAGTATATCCTCCAAATTTTGATATTCATCGTGAGCTACCTCAACCCTGCCCCACACAATATTCTTGCCAATCGACTGATACAATCAGGAGTATTCAAGCTTTTCAAGTTAATGAAACACTGGTAGAAATTAACGAATCTTAAAAACCTTTCGAGCTGACGTTTGGTTGTATGTACAGGCATCTTTCCAATAGCTCCTAACTGTTCCAGATCAAGTTGAATTCCTTCATTAGGTATGATATGACCAAGGAACTTAATCTGAGATTTGGCGAACTGTGACTTTTCAGATTTAATGTAATGTCATACTCAACAAATATTTGTAACAGTGAATTAAGAGGGCTATTATGTTCCAACGATAAATTTTCCACAGTAAATATATCAACATAGGTGGTGATTCTTTCCTTCAAAGTGATCAGGAAGAATAGAATTTAATCCATGACTGAAGGCAGAAGATGAAAAGCTAATTCGAAAGGACATTTTTCAAAAAAGGTAACAGATACAAAATCAAAGAAAAGCTGTGTGTTCCTGACAATCAGAATGGAGTTCTGCTTGTCAAAATCTGTATCTCAAATCGAAATTAGATAACAACATTAAAATTCCGTAACAGTTCCTCCAAAGTCTGAGCATGAACTGGATCTCATTCTTCACTCTTTCCTTATATCCCAACAGAATATAATAAGATGGGATGAAGAATTTCATATATCTCTTGACTTTAAATTCATCCAGAAAATGTTATATGCTTGACAAAGACTTCAGAATGTGACTGTAAAATTTCAAGTGGTTGTCCCCTGTCTACTTCAGAAGAATCCTCTATGCTGTCTGCTTTATGAGGTATAGTTTCACAGATAGCAATGACTGCTCCGTTTCCTGATAAATATTTGAATTTTCAGCAAAGGTTTCACAGAAAGGTTATGATTTTGATGAAGATAAAAATTTCAAACATACAATGCCTTCTTCCTCCTTTGAACTCCAGTCCTCAAAATGCAAGCAATCTAAGTTACCATCGACCTCAACTTTCGCCCGAGAATCGTTAAAGTCTGTAATCACCTAGTAATCATTCAAGAAATTAACACCCAATATCGTGTGTGTAGTCAGAAGGGGCACAATTAACAAGTTTTCAGAGAACTGATGACCTTGGCAAATGAAATCTAAAAGTGTCTGGTTCTTAATCTTTATTGTTTCTGGAGTAATCACAACATTAATTTAGCTTTGTTGCAATGGAAATGTTACACAAAAAGTTAATTCCTGACGTTTACTGAAATCTGCCTCACCGACAACAGAAATAGGACGACCAGAGTTCAGTACTGCTGATAAAGAAACCTTTCTTCCAGGTACTAACACTATAGGATGGATTAAAAGTGCCTATTATCTACCTTCTCTTCCAATATAGTTTCCCTAATATCCTCAAACTGAACAAAATTTATTCGTCTCACCTCTGAATTCACATAATGAAATGTTTTTCCTGAGAAAGTGTCACCAGTACTCTCTACCGTGTCATTACTTGTGTCCCTTACTTCATACGGATGCAGATCTGTATAATTTTCATTGTCATCATCTGGTCAAGTCATGTAATTAATTATCCAGTCAAAAACCCAATTTTTTTTCAAGTTCGTTACTTGACCCTCATCAGTCTTTGTATCCCTAAAAGTATGTTCTGTTTTATCTGACATCTCTCTGTCATTTCGATTGTTAATAGGTTTACACAGTATAAAATTTATAGTACGTGTAGAAAGACTCCCTGTGCTGGAGACAAGTCACATGCACCGTCATTTTTGTGATGGACCATCACACCTAGCATTGTCATGTGGATTAGGTGATCCACCTACAATGACTTCAGTAAGTCGTTCCAGACTATATTTTCTACTATCACGCCTCTCCTGATTATTTCTTTCATTGTAATTGTTACGATCACATGAACCATTTCGTCTCTAATTGTAATGATACGTGATCTGAAACCAGTAACCTCAGTTTCGAGATCTGAACTGAAGTTTGCCAATTTCTGTTATTTATTTCATTATACTGATTCCTGCTCGGATAGCCATTATTACCGTAATTCATTTGGTTCCTAAAACCACGATTGCTGTTTTTTCATCTGCAATTGCCATGGTAATTAGACTGTTCTCATGGATGGCAATTTTTTGAATACTTGTGATCATGGCTGCTAGAAAATTGAATAGTCTGTTCATAACTGTCATTGAGATTTGCAGAATACTCTTCATATGATCCTGTGTCTACTTTGTGAATAAAATTCCTTACTATCCGCTTCAAGTTCTTGCAGTAAATATTGAAAGGCCTCACTGTCATTCTCGCAACGTCCTGCATAAATAATGTGTCGCAAACGTGTCGTAATTTAGTCAAACAAATTCTTATTAAATCACAGGAACTGTATGAAATTGACAAGAAACGATTCCTACTTGCCGTATGCTGAAAATGGTCTGCATGGCTGGAAAAATCTGATTGTTGAAAACTCTTTAACATAAATCTATTTTTCACTGTATATTGTGTTGCTTCCACCAGGATGCAGACAAGAATGCGTGATAAAATTCGCCTTCCATAGGGCATTCTTGCGCAATTGCCGTCGATCTTTGGACCCATGTCTGATTTTCCGATCAATCCTTCATAATCGGTCATCAAGTTTCTTTACGTCAGACTTTTGTGGTAGTTTTATGGTCATTTGTCCCTGTGAAGAGAAAGATATTCTTCCGAATCGGCTAACGGAACACGCTGTGTAACATCAGAATCTTTGTACGCACTGCTATACAGTTGGGTCACGCTTGCAGAAAATTTGTGTATCTGTTTCGTAACTGTAATTAACTGTTCTTGGGTAGCAAATTATGTCTTTTTTAGCCTCAAGCGATGCCCACTGTGCTTCAAGAGATTGTTTCTGAGTTTCAAACTGAAATTTCGAGAGTTTCAGTGCTTTCAACACTTGACTTTTGATTATTTATTACAGGGTTGAAATCTTCACGTACATCTTGCTTAACAAGCTTAGTTTTCTCATTCAGATTGGCCAAAAGTTCCACTTCAAATTTTTTATTTTTTTGTTCCAAATTGCTGACAATATCCCCTAACTTTTTGTCCAATCTTCTATCATGTTCTTCAAGTTTTCTATCCTGTTGTTTATTGTGCTCTGATAATACCTTCAGAATAGTTTGCAAAAAGTCATTGTAAAATAGCAAACAAAAAAGAAATCTCTCACACACAGAAGATCTACACTACACAGGTAACTACTAAAACCACTTTCTATAAACATTAATGAAAAAAGTAAAATAATTAAATTACAGTGAAAGAATTCACTGAATATCTAAACTACTGATAATATCATTCTGCATTGAAATACCTACACTTCAGTAAAGAACGCAAAGTATCACACACCATAAAGAATCACTGTCTAATCATGTAACACTTCAAGATTCAGCAAACAAGACGGGGCTGCGGTCGGCAACGCCTATATAAGACAACAAGTGTCTGGCGCAGCTCTTAGATCGGTTATTGCTGTTACAATAGCGGGTTATCAAGATTTAAGTGAGTTTGAACTTGGTGTTATAGTCGGCGCACGAGCGATGGGACACAGCTTCGCTGAGGTAGCGATGAAGTGGGTAATTTCCCGTACGACCATTTCACGAATGTACCGTAAATATCAGGAACCCGGTAAAACATCAAATCTCCCACATCGCTGCCGCCGGAAAAAGATTCTACAAGAACGGGACGAACGGCAACTGGAGAGAGTTGTTCAACGTGGCAGAAGTGCAACCCTTCACCAGACCAGTGCAGATTTGAGTGCTAGGCCATCAACAAGTGTCAGCGTGCGAAGCATTTGTAAGTAGGCTGTTTAGGTTTTTTTATTGGTAACGCCACGTAGCGCTTTGTATGATAATCACTGGCTGTGCTGTGTGCAGCCTGTGGCTAGCTTGCATTGTAGTCTGCCATTGTAGTGTTGAGCAGCTAGATGTGAACAGCGCGTAGCGTTGCGCAGTTGGAGGTGAGCCGCCAGCAGTGGTGGATGTGGGGAAGTGAGATGGCGGATTTTTGAGTATGGATAATCTGGAGGTGTGTCCATCAGAAACAGTACATTTGTAAGAATAGATGTCATGAACTGCTATATATATTATGACTATTAAGGTAAATACATTGTTTGTTCTCTATTATAATCTTTCATTTGCTAACTACGCCTATCAGTAGTTGGTGCCTTCCGTAGTTTGAATCTTTTATTTAGCTGGCAGTAGTGGTGCTCGCTGTATTGCAGAAGTCGAGTAACGAAGATTTTTGTGAGGTAAGTGATTTGTGAAATGTATAGGTTAATGATAGTCAGGGCTATTCTTTTGTAGGGATTTTTGAAAGTCAGATTGCGTTGCGCCAAAAGTACTGTGTGTCAGTTTAAGCACAGTCATGTATAATTGTTCTAAGGGGACGTTTCATATGTCGACCCTTAGCCGAGGATACCTCACTGGAATCTTCCGATTTTTTCTTGTAGTTTGTGCAATTAGTGCAGCCTTTGTTTATTATTAGCGCATAATTGTAGAGAGAATTTCCCTCGTAGTTGTAGTTTTTCATTCTTGTACAGTAAAACAGTTGTGGCATGCATGTAGATTTGCACCAAGTATTTCGCAGCTGCGCATGCAATTAACGAGATATTATTTTCAATGTTATGTTAATGTGTTTTCTTGTTTTGCTCTTCAAACTGTGTTTTTCTGTGTTGTCGTGTGAAATATTGTGACAATAATGGCGTATGAAAAACGTAATACTAGGCTCCAAAGTATACTGAGAAATGACAGTGAAGACGAAAGCAGTGTGTTAGCGCCGCCGAGTAATGAATTAACTAATGTTCAAAGTAGTAATTTGGTAATTGTGCCTAGGGAAATGGAGCGGGCTGCAAATAATGGTGTAGGCAGCGAAACAGTTAGTGAACAGGGAAGCATTATCGATCGATCGGTTAGCAACAGCTTGCCTCAGGAATCCGAAATGACAGGATACAATCTTGCAAATACTGTAGATTCAGGTTTTGCGTCCTCGCCGTTTTCTCAGATAAGTCAAGACACATTTTCTGCTTTTCAAAATGCGAATATTGCCGATTCAAATGCATTGCCGAATAGCACTGAGGAACATGTTTCAGACACCAGTGCATTGTTATTTCTATTAATGCAACAAATGGGACAAAAGCTTCAAAAGTAAGACACAATGGAACAACACCAGAGACAAACACAGCAACAGTTAGACACAATGGAACAAAATCAGAGACAAACACAGCAAAAGCTTCAAAAGTTATACACAATGGAACAAAATCTTCGTAAGTTAGACACCACACTTGAACAAACACGTGAAGATTTAACTAATGGGTTACATAACATTGAATCGAAATGTCAAAAACTCTGTAATGACGTAAAAACACAAATTTGTGAGCATTTTCAACCTATTTTTTCGCGGCATGAAAATGCATTACAGAATCACGAAGCAGCTATCAAAGAACTGCAAACCATTGTTCATTAAAATAATGAGACCTTGCAAGCTAAAATTGACTCAGTTGCATCTACCGATTTGGTTACGCAACTTGCAAAAACTCAGGAAAACGTAAAGGACACAGTAGATTCGATTTCAACACAAATGCACACTCTGAAGCTTGGTTCGGAAAAACACATTGAGGAAATGTGTTCACTGTAGGAGAAAGTAGCTGAACTTTCGGATCAGTTCACTAACTTATCTACAAAGGTAGATGATGATCTGAATGACACAAGACCTGTAGCCTTCACTGACACGGAAGAGTATGAACAAATTAGAAAATTCAAACAAAATCAAAATCAAATCAATACACAGTACAAAAGAGAAATCCGGGAAGTACAAGATCAGTTGACACAGGTAATACAAGAATTACATATTTCAGTGGACACTCGCGCTCCAATACAGGAAGAGGGACATAGAAATACGGAACAGCCACAAAATAATAACACGAGGCACTTCGGAAATTATGAAAGAAATTGGCAAAGTACACGGAATTTTGAGATGGAACCGCCGAAACGCAGTAACAATGACCGATATGCGACTTGCCGACATGATGATTTTGACTATAAGCTGTTCATTACTACACGTAAATTCAAAACATTTAAGAATTCTGGCAATGACATTCATCCACCAGCGTGGCTCCATCAATTCTCTCATTGTTTTCCTCCCAACTGGTCATTAGAGCACAGATTAGAATTTATGTGTGGCTACTTAGAGAATGAACCAGCTGAAAGAATGCGATCGGTCATTCACGATTGTCACAGTGAAGGAGAATTTTATCGTGCCTTCCTCTCAGCATATTGGTCTCTAGCTACACAAGACCGAGTAAAACATAGCATCATAATGATGAAACATTTCGAACAATCTGAATTTTCCAGTCTTGTGAAATATTTTGAAGACATGTTGCACAAGAATCAGTACCTGTCAAACCCATACAGCCCCTCAGAACTCATCCACATTTGTTTAATCAAATTGCCTGAACATTTACGACATATTATTTTGGCAGGACGTTGCAAAGACGACATTGAAGCTTTTCAGGGACTGTTACAAGAATTGGAAATTGACACTGACAATCGCAGAACGCGAAAACAGGAACACAACAATTACAGGTCACATCCGTCACAATTCCGCGATGAAAGAAATAATAACTGAACACGACAAGGCTATTCTCACAACACAAATCGTGATCAAAACAGACACCACCCATATGACAACCGTTGGCAGAGTAGTAATAATTACAGGGAAAGATCACCTCTCCGCGGTAGTGACTATCACAGAGACAATCAGAGAAACAGACAATATGGGAACCACAATAATTATTATCAACGGAGACAGAATAAATTTAGACGCAATGGTCCAGCGCGCAGTTACGATTCGTGGAGAAATTCTCCACCACGTGACCGACAAGAAAGAAACTATGGAATCTACCGACCTGACGACAGACGATATGATGGTAACGACAGGCCTAAATTGCATCAGAACTGGCGGGATTCAAACAGGGCGAGGCCCTCTCGATAAGATGAATTTGTAGAAGTTAGGTCTCCAAATCCCAATAACGACATGCGCCAACAAAGAGACAATAGGCAATGACTCATACCGCTGGCAGCCACAAAACGTACTTCTGGAACTGACGACGCAGCTGCTGTAGCTAGTAATTACGTAAAAATGGAAGACATTAGGGACATCTTACTCCAGGAACACGGCGTAAAACATAACAACACTGCATATCCTGTGATTCACATTACAGTAAATGATGTAAAATTTACTGCAGTACTTGACTCTGGCAATCCCATTTCAGTAATTAGCGAAACAGCCTTTAGCAAATGGAACAAATCGAACGATTGCCCCACACTTCCGTTACGTAAGATTAAATTACAAGGTGCAATCGTTGGAAAAAGTGTAGATGTACGCGAACAAACCAACTTTGAATTCTTTTGTGAAAGCCACAGCTTCTCTATGAACTTTCTTATTGTTCCATTATTGTCGACGGAAATTATATTGGGAGTAGACTTTTTGAATGAATACAAAGCAATCTTAAACTTTCACGATGCTGAAATAAGTGTAGAGAAAGAAGGTAAGTCAATAGCATTGAAATTTGAAGATTGGCTCTCAAACCATGACGAAGAAATTAATCGGCTTTACCTCCTGTTAGACAACAGTTCGGAATTTTCCACGGAACTTGACACTAACAATCACTCTGCAAGTACTGACAGGGATGATATCGACGGCATATTTGATACTAATGAGTTAATTCAGAATAAAATTCAAACAATTGAGAATTGTAATGACACTGATAGGCAGAACCTTTTTGAGATTTTATAAGCACATTCCACAGTTTTTACTCACAAAATAGGAACAATCAAGGGATTCCAATACCAATTTCGTGTTCGTGAGCATACTAAATTTTGTGTTAGACCATACGTAATTCCAGCACATTATAGGGACCGTGTTAGAACAGAAATACAATCTATGCTTGACGAGGGCATTATTGAGCCTGCAGTAAGCTCATACAACAATCCATTACATGTTGTTGAGAAGAAAAACGGATCGATCAGGCTTGTCTTATATTCGAGACAAACCAATACTATCATCATTCCTGAAACAGACAGGCCGCAAACGATGGAAGAACTTCTTCAAAATTTTAATGGTGCAAAAGTGTTGTCTTCTATTTATCTCAGATACAGCTTTTATCAGATAGAACTTCATCCAGAATGTAGAAAATACACAGCTTTCCTTTGTTTCGGCGTTTGTTATCAGTTTCGGAAACTTCCTTTTGGTTTGAACATTTCTTCGGCAGCATTCATTCGCGGGCTAAATTCCATATTACCTGAGTTCTTAAAACGTCAAATCACCTTATATGTGGACGATATTCTGGTAGCAGAAGCCTCATGGGAACAACACATTCGCATCCTCAACAGCGTGTTACATATTTTTGCAGAATCTGGAATTACAGTTAACTTGGAAAAGTCTGAATTCGGTAGGACAAAGGTGAAGTTTTTGGGACATATTATTTCTTCTGAAGGCATTCAGCCGGATCCTGAAAAGTTAGAAGCAATCAGAGCCATTCCAGTTCCATCCACAAAAAAACAAGTCCACAGTTTTCTAGGTCTCGTAAATTTTTACCGTCGTTTTCTGAATATGCAAATTCTAGTTACACCAAAACTTTGTTCTCTCACTGGAAAAAATACTATTTGGAACTGGGACGAACAAGCACAGTTAGAATTCAATTCCTTAAAAGAATCGCTACTTAACGCGCCATACTAGCTCATCCAGATCTGTCACAAGATTTCTGGCTTAGCACGGATTCTTCTAAAGTCGGTCTTGGTGCCCATTTATTTCAAGAAGCAACAGAAAAAGACACTACTGTTCAGAAAACCATTGCTTTTGCTAGCCAAGTGCTAACAAAATCTGAAAAAAATTATTCCGTTACTGAATTAGAAGCTTTAGCTATCGTTTGGGCATTTAACAAATTCCGATTCTATCTTTCTGGTAAGCACGTAAAAGTATACAGTGATCATCGTGCATTACAATTTCTTACGTCTTCAAAATTAAATCATGACAGGTTAAAACGTTGGACATTGTTTCTGCAAGAATTCCACTTCACAATAGCCTACATTCCCGGCAAGGAGAACATTGCTGCGGACGCACTGTCACGCGCACCGGCTGGGCTTGAGAAAAGTAACACAGAAGGCAACCTCGAGAAAAATTTCAGTATTCTTTACATTGAGAAAGTCGCCTTTGAAAACTTCATCACCACATCTTTAAAGGACATTGCTCATGAACAAGATAAAGATCCGATTCGGAAAGACATCAAAAGTAAATGGCATGAAAAGCCGCACACTCAGATTCGGCATTATTATCTGGTTAGAAATAACATACTCTTCAAACGCTGCACTGTTGATGACAAGCTATGGGTACTTTGCATTCCAGACAATTTTGTTAATAAGCTCATTTGGTACATTCATTTCAGCTACGCGCATTTTGCTCCACGAAAATGTTATCATATTCTTCGAACGACTTGTTATTTTAATAATATGGAAAAGAGAATTCGAAGAGTCTTGTCTATTTGTAAACTTTGTCAAAAGGCGAAACCATCTACTATCTCACATCGTGCTCCGTTGTTTCCTATCATTCCTTCTAAATTAAAAGAATTTGCTGCTGTTGATCTCTTGGGACCCCTTGTCAGAACATCGAATGGATTTTCGTACGTTCTAGCTGCTGTTGAACTTACTTCAAAATTTGTTTCTTTCACTCCGTTATGTAAAGCCACTGGACGGTCTGTATCCAACGCCTTTGCTAAAAATTTCTTACGTGAAGTTGGACACATTAGTGAAGTCATTTCAGATAACGGACCGCAATTCAGATCTGGTGTTTGGTCACGCATGCTTTGGAATCATAAAAGCAAACCTGTTTTTATTTCATTGTACTCACCACATTGTAACCCGTCTGAACGGATTATGAAAGAAATCAATAAGCTTTGCAGACTTTATTGTCACAGAAAGCATCAGCACTGGGACAGATATTTACACTTATTTCAAAACGTGTTGATTGAAATGCCTCATGACTCCACTGCTTTACCACTTATTCTTGTACTGAAGAATGAAGAACCACCGAACAGAATCAGAGAGCTTGTACCTTTTCCGAATACACGTAAACTTCGACACAAAGACATAATTGATTTGGCTATTAAAAATATAAATTCTGCAGCAGACAAAAGGAGAAAACTACACGGTAAATCAAATGCAAAGGAATTATATATTGGTCAGAAAGTTCTCATTAAAGCTCATTCATTGTCACATGAGAAGAAACACTTGAGTCATAAATTCTTTCTAGTTTACAATGGACCTTACAGAATCCGACGTATACCACATGGTAATTGCGTTGAAGTTGAAACTCTGCGTACTAGGAAGAGTAAAGGTTTACACCACATTTCACATGTAAAACCGTTTATTGAAAGATAATCTGCTTTTTAACTTTGTCTTTGCCATATAACTATTGACTTTACATTACTAGTATGATTTGTCATACTTAGAATCTGTTAACAAGCAATAATGTTTGAAGTTAAATATCCAGTCAAGAACCAAGAGAACTTATTTAAACAGAAATTACGAATGCGTTGTTATTGTGAACAGTGTTATTGTGTGTGTACATTCTTGCTTGTTAGTTGCACGATTACGTAACGACTATAAGGCTCACATACTTAGAACATTTACCAGGACTGCTAATGTGATTTTATTGCAACATTTTGGTTTACTTGAAAATACATTCTGGATTTAAGGTACTTTCTGTGAGATACCAGACGACACAGTGGTTAGTTTATGTGACAGCTACACGATTTTATCACGACGCTACTAATGAGTGACAATTTACAATGTTGCTTTTCCAGTGTTTCTGTTTTATATCTGCACAGTTTTTCTGAATTATTCTGGAAAGTAAAACATGTTTTAGTAGTAACTTTTGTGGTATAGCTACAATGAGACAGCCTTTTCCGTAGCACAACAATACGTTACAGCACAGTACTTTGTTCATCATGGCAATAAGCGTAATAACTAAGATATCTATACGCAAAGCATTTCACTTTTGTTTATCATGAGGTAAGTACATTGACTTCTGCAGAACTTAGCTTTCGGAGGACGATAACTACGAGACTTCCACAGAGATTATCTTACAACAAGACGCACAGTTTAGCGCTACAGTATACGTATTTGAGTGATTAATTTTGTACTTAAAACATTTATTTTTAAAGATATTTGAAGTACAATGATACAAAGGTTTTCCGCGATACATTTCATTCCATTGCTGTAATCTGTAACACCTGAGGGTATAATTACATTAATCCTTAGGGAGGTACACGCTTACTTTGTGTACCATGTGTCTGGCAAACACTAGGAGCCCTAGCTAATATGGTATTTGCTTATACAACTTTACACATCGGTACCATATTTCTCTAACACATAAATTACACAGCTATCTGATCATTTAACTGAGAGAGACAAACATTTTTTTTTTTTTACTACGTCAGTGACAGATGTTTACGCAATTACACAGCTGGATAACTTCACACTTATGAAATTGTATTTTGTCTGTAGTGTGTGAACCCTTCATATTTTTCGGAACCATTGTGATACTATGAGAGCTTTGAAAGATGTATTTGGTATGGGACCATGATTTTTAAAGTACGTTTGAGGTAGATGACACTATTGAAATGAGCAGAGAATTTTTTTTAGGTTTTGAAATTATTGGAGGAAGCTACGACGATTTTTAGAATTGACTGAGATGTTATGATATTATTACGATGACGATGTGTATTATGCTGTTGAGATATGTTTATGATCAATAAGATGATGCTACCGTATATGAGGAATTTGATTATACTACGTATTTCTTATGATGAAATATTGAAGAAGTGTCGACGAATATGTATATGTATAATAAGGTAAGGAATAATGAGTAGTGGTTAGGGACTCTGATTTGTGAAGAAGGATGTTGGAAACCAAGAATCGTACTTTAAGAGTTATGAAATGTGTGTAAATGCATGAACGTATCACATTGCCGGTGAAAATTTTTTGGACACTGTTATATTTACAGGATTTTGTTTCTACACATTTGCAACGCAAATTCTCGACCTGTGAAATTTTTATATGAGACTGTCACTGTAGTGCAAATTGGTGTCGTAAATATTTCGGTAAGAAAGTTAAGTGACCACCTTCACGTAATGTGTCATGGGCAGCCAGCTGCACGACAGTCGCCTGGAAAAAAGCCATTAGTGTGTGCCTTTCAGAGGCATAGGTGGAGAAAAAAAAAGAGGCCATTATCCTCGCTATTGACATTCCTTTGTAGAAAGCATCGCAAATGTGACACGCTCAAACTTGAAAACATATGATTACACTGTGGAGCTCTTAATTTATGATATTTACTAAAATGCCTAATGAAATGATGAGAAACATTTTACATCTATTGTCTTTGCAGTTGAGAGATTGCTCATTTTGTTTAATATCTAGTTTCTAGCTGCACTGCAGCATTGGTTAAAATAAAATTTTATAGATGTACTAATATAAATATTTTATGCCTACAGATCCAGTAAATAATAACTTTATAATCTACTTCAAAAAAACGAGGGAGCACAAAAGACATTTCCCTTCACAGGAATTGCATACATAATTTTTGTCAATGACTGGGTAACTTATTTAGTAGTGTACGTTAAGGTGATGCATCACCCTAGTGTTAAGATGTGACATAGGTATTAGACATGACCATCTTTACTGTAATATTCTTTCTGTTTGAGCTTTGTCATATTTAGATATAAGTTATTGCATTTGCTGCTGCTGTTTGCCAGTCATAGTCTAACTGAATTTCACTTTGCATTACTCTGTTAAGCGCCAGTCGCGGTGGTCTAGCGGTTCTAGACGCGCAGTGCTGACAGCGAGAAACTTACTGGTTTGATCACATTTTGTACAAGTAACGTAGATTAATTAAAGAGGTTAAAAACTTGCTGATGTTTTGTGACAAGATAATGGTGATATGGTATAAATTTTTTTCATTATGAGGATGATGTTGCGGAGGCTCCTAATAAGTACAGACAAAGGTACGGATGTGGGAATTACTCGAGTGAATGTCATATAGAACAGCATGTTGGATGTATATGTGTGAAGGAACACAGACAGAATGTTGGTGTTGATTGCAATGCCAGTTGGGCAAGGAAAGGGTTGCTTGGAGCCCTCGTCTGGGTGAGTGAGGTCGGTTATGGTTGAAACGAAAGGTAGATTTCAGATATCAGTTCTTGGAGGGGAAGACAGTTGAAATATCTTGGGAAACGACACGACGTGTTTGGAGATGAATGTGGTACCAGTCAGGCATCAAAAGCCGACCACGACAGACGCAGCAACAGATGAGTAACCGCATTTGTCGTTTATGAGTTCCTAACCCAGAGCGAATTTTATTATATTATCTGTGTGCTTTAAGAGTTTAGTTTCTTGGGTTTCTGTGTGTAAATTTAACATCTAATAGCCACAGTTCTCGCGTTTTCGTTTGCGTCAGAAAGTAAACCGATTTTATGAGATATTACAAGTTCCAAATCAGGGTCAAATTATTTAGTTTGACCTGAATGCTTCGGTAGTTAGGTTTTTTAATATCTGCGCATTACTAGACACAGTTCTTGCGTTTTCGGCAGGTTCTACAGTACAATCGCGCAGCACGTGCTGATAGTCCGTTTATCTGCATAGTTTAGTTTTCCACGGTCGTTAGCATGGACAGGGACTGCGACTGTTGTGTGCGGATGTGAGCCGAGTTGGTGACACTTCGCTCTCAGCTTCAGGCTGTGATGCCTTCGGTTACACAGCTTGAGTCTGCAGTGGATGGGCACCAATGCTGTGGGCCGGTCGTGGAGATCCAACGGACGTCCAGCACGTCAGAGTCCTCCGATCGGTCCTCACCAGTGACCAACCCAGTTACTGCTCGCACTGAGCTGACCCCTCACTTGTCGTCGAGTGGGAGGTCGCCCTCGGGCGAAGCAGGTGGCAATAGACCTCCCAGGTGGGCACACATAAGGCCTCCCTGGTTTGTCTGACAAACAGGTTCCAGGTGCTGTCTGTGGCTGACACTGTCGCTGAGCCAGAAGCTGTCGCCTGTCCTGTTTCAGAGGAAACCACTCAGCCTGCAAGATCCCGGCAGTCGCAGAGGGTAGGATTATTGGCAGTTGGGAGCTCCAACGTTAGGCGCATTATGGGGCCCTTAGGGACTTGGCTGACAAGAAGGGTAAGAAATCCAATGTGCACTCCGTGTGCATACCGTGTGGAGTCATTCCAGATGTGGAAAGGGTCCTCCTGGATGCCATGAAGAGCACAGGGTGCAGCCAACTGCAGGTGGTTGCTCACGTCGGTACCAATGATGTGTGTCACTTTTGATCAGAAGAGATTCTCTCTGGTTTCGAGCGGCTAACAGAAGTGGTAAAGGCTGCCAGTCTTGCTTGCACGATGAAAGCAGAGCTGACCATTTGCAGCATAATCGACAGGACCGATTGCGGACCTCTGGTACACATCCGAGTGAAGGGTCTCAATCAGAGGCTCAGACGGTTCTGCGACCGTGTAGGCTGCAGATTCCTCGACTTGCGCCAAAGGGTGGTTGGGTTTCGGGTTCCGTTGAATAGGTCAGTGGTCCATTATACTCAGGAAGCGGCTACACGAGTGGTAGGGGTTGTTTGGCGTGGATTGCGTGGTTTTTTAGGTTAGAGGGTCTCGGGAAAATACAAGAACGGCTTCAGTCACAAAGGGTGCAGGTTGAACACAGGAAAAACGTAGATACAGGAACCATTGGTATAACAGTTGTAAACTGTCGTAGCTGTGTTGGGAAAGTACCAGAGTTCGACGCGCTAATGGAAAGCACTGATGCTCAAATCGTTATAGGCGCTGAAAGCTCGCTAAAGCCGGATATAAGCTCAGCCGAAATGTTTGCGAAGAACCTAACGGTGTTCCGAAAGGATAGGCTAAACACGGTTGGCGGAGGCGTGTTTGTTGCTGTCAGAAGTAGTTTAACTTGACGAGAAATTGAAGTAGATACTTCCTGTGAGTTAGTATGGGCAGAGGTCGTTGTTGGCAACCAGATTAAAATAATAATTGGATCCTTTTACCGACCTCCAAATTCAGATGATACAGTTGCTGAAAGGTTCAAAGAAAACATGAGTTTGATTTCAAACACGTACCCGAATCATACGATAATAGTTGGTGGTGACTTTAATTTACCCTCGACATGTTGGCGAAAATACATGTTTAATTCCGGAGGTACGCAGAAAATATCACCCGAAATTGTGCTAAACGCATTCTCTGAAAATTGTCTCGAGCAATTAGTTCATCAACCCACGCGAATAGTAAACGGTTGTGAAAACGCACTTGACCTCTTAGCAACAAAAAATCCTGAGTTAATAACGAGCATCAAAACCGATTTAGGGATTAGTGAACATAGGGCTGTCGTAGCAAGATTGAATATTGTAATCCCCAAATCCTCGAAAAATAAGCAAAAAATATACATGTTAAAAAAACCAGATAAAAATTCACTTGATGCCTTCCTAAGAGACAATCTCCACTCATTCCAAATTAATAATATAAGTGTAGACCAGACGTGGCTTAAATTCAAAGAAATAGTATCGGCAGCAATTGAGAGATTTATACCAAATAAATTAACAAACGGCGGAGCTGATCCTCCTTGGTACACAAAATGGGTTAGAAAACTGTTGCAGAAACAACGAAACAAACATGCCAAATTTAAACAGACGCAAAATCCCCATGATTGGTGATCTTTTACAGAAGCTCGAAATTTAAAGCGGACTTCAATGCGAGATTCCTATAACAGTTTCCACAACGAAACTTTGCCTCGAAACCTGGCAGCAAATCCAAAGCGATTCTGGTCGTATGTGAAGTATGTTAGCGGCAAGAAACAATCAATGCGCGATAGCAATGGAGATACCATCGAAGACAGTTCTGCCAAAGCAGAGTTACTAAACACAGCCTTCCGAAATGCCTTCACAAAAGAAGACGAAGTAAATATCCCAGAATTCTAATGGAGAACAGCTGCCAACATGAGTAACGTAGAAGTAAATATCCTCGGAGTAGTGAAACAACTTAAATCACTTAATAAAAGCAAGTCTTCTGGTCCAGACTGTGTACCAACTAGGTTCCTTACGGAGTATGCTGATGCATTCGCTCCATACTTAACAATCATATACAACCGTTCGCTCGACAAAAGATTCGTACCCAAAGACTGGAAAGTTGCACACGTTACACCAACATACAAGAAAGGCAGTAGGAGTAATCCACTAAATTACAGGCTCATATCGTTAACGTCGATATGCAGCAGGATTTTAGAACATACATTGTGTTCGAACATAATGAATTACCTCCAAAAAAAAACGTCTATTGACACACGGTCAACATGGGTTTAGAAAACATCGTTCCTGTGAAACACGACCAGCTCTTAATTCATGCGGTGGTCTAGCGGTTCAGGCGCTCAGTCCGGAACCGCGGGACTGCTACGGTCGCAGGTTCGAATCCTGCCTCGGGCATGGGTGTGTGTGATGTCCTTAGCTTAGTTAGGTTTAAGTAGTTCTAAGTTCTAGGGGACTGATGACCACAGATGTTAAGTCCCATAGTGCTCAGAGCCATTTGAACCATTTGAACCATCTTAATTCATATGAATTGCTGAGTGTTATTGACAAGTGATTTCAGATCGATTCAGTATTTCTGGATTTCCAGAAGGCTTTTGACACTGTACCACACAAGCGGCTCGTAGTGAAATTGCGTGCTTATGGAATATCGTCTCAGTTATGCGACTGCCGGCCGCTGGTGGCCGAGCGGTTCTAGGCGCTTCAGTCTGGAACCGCACGACCGCTACGATCGCAGGTTCGAATCTTGCCTCGGGCATGGATGTGTGTGATGTCCTTAGGTTAGTTAGGTTTAAGTAGTTCTAAGTTCTAGGGGACTGATGACCACAGATGTTAAGGCCCATAGTGCTCAGAGCCATTTTAGTTATGCGACTAGATTTGTGATTTCCTGTCAGAGAGGACACAGTTCGTTGTAACTGACGGAAAGTCTTCGAGTAAAACAGAAGTGATTTCTGGCGTTCCCCAAGGTAGTGTTATAGGCCCTTTGCTGTTCCTTATCTATATAAACGATTTGGGACTCAATCTGAGCAGCCGTCTTCGGTTGTTTGCAGATGACGCTGTCGTTTATCGACTAATAAAGTCATCAGAAGATCAAAACAAACTGCAAAACGATTTAGAAGAAATATCGGAATGGTGCGAAAATTGGCAGTTGACCTTAAATAACGAAAAGTTTGAGGTCATCCACATGAGTGCTAAAAGGAACGCGTTAAACTTCGGTTACACGACAAAGCAGTCTAATCTAAAAGCCGTAAATTCGACTAAATACCTAGGTATTACCATTACGAACAATTTAAATTGGAAGGAACACACAGACTATTTTGTGGGGAAGGCTAACCAAAGACTGCGTTTTATTGGCAGGACACTTAGAAAATGTAACAGACCTACTGAGGAGACTGCCTACACTACGCTTGTCCGTCTACTTTTAGAATACTGTTGCACAGTGTGGGATCCTTACCAGATATGACTGACTGAGTACATCGAAAAAGTTCAAAGAAGGGCAGCACATTTTGTATTATCGCGAAATATGGGATAGAGTGTCACAGAAATAATACAGAATTTGGGATGGACATCATTAAAAGAAAGGCGTTTTTCGTTGCGACGGAATCTTCTCACGAAATTCCAATCACCAACTTTCTCCTCCGAATGCGAAAATATTTTGTTGACACCGACGTACACAGGAAGGAATGATCACCAAGATAAAATAAGGGAAATCAGAGCTCGCACGGAAAGATATAGGTGTTCATTCTTTCCGCGCGCTATACGAAATTGGAATCATAGAGAATTGTGAAGGTGGTTCGACGAACCCTCTGCCAGTCACTTAAATGTGATTTGCAGAGTATCGATGTAGATGTAGATGTTGATAGAGGTGCGACGGCAGACCAAGGTTCTAAAGACTGAGTCTATACAGGCAGTTCAGACCCGAGTCTACGGGGGATACGAAGGAGACGAAGGAGTTATAGGTATCTGAGGAGTTGTGGGAACTTGATGGGCTGATGCAGGTTACGAGTGGAAACCGGGGAGGATTGTACGACGTTCCAGGATTTGTAGGGAGTGATTAAACTTGGTTGAAACTGTATGCTATATTGGCTTAGGTAAGAATGGGGCGGCTCAGGTTCTAAATGTATGGATGATACTCATGAGATTTAAGTATCATGTCTGGGCACTTACAAGAAGAACACGGCAAGTGCCATAACTCGTCTTCCCAGAAACGTCGCTCAGTGAAAGAAGTGTAACAATAAGCCAACACCTTTCTCTGGTAATCCGTAGATACTCGACAGTTTTTGAGAAAACGATGGTCAAAGTTTTCGATGGACTTTACATGCCTTTTAAGTCGCGCTGGTTTCAGCAGACACGATTGCACAGTGGCTAGCGTCGCGGCTTGTCAGTTTTGTGGCGCGCGTCCGAAACCCGATTATTGTTTTCATTTATTTCATTATTGTTTTATCATTTATCTACCCATGTCCGTAGGAGGTTATTACACGAATCTTTCTCATCAAATTATGGGATACATATTACTTGTAAAATTACAACTGAGTTTTAGAATAAGTTTCATACATCTATTATGTAATACATGGGTGAATGGTATTTCCAAAGGCTACAACATTTTTAAATTCTCATATTCTTATATTTCATTTTTACATCAATTCTTATATTGTATTCTTATGTTTATTCTTCAGGAAGATTTTATGCATTGGATGATAGCGATCATAGAAACATTCCAAAGACAACGAACATTGCGCGAATGTAAGTTTGGCACAGTAACATTTCTTCGTACAAGTCTCATTCACGAAAGAAATGTTTATACTGAAGAAGATTTCACGCGTTGGCAGTACTTTCTCGGCAAACCTCGCATATGGGACCACTTCACCTGTTGATTGCAACTCATTATGAATCAAGATACACTACTGGGATTTCACCGAAACAATTTCAGATAAATTTCTCATTTATTTATTGTTTTTAGTTAATCCAATCACAAACATACAATTAGCAGACAGATAAGGACAACATTATTTCAATATATGTTGAAAACATATAGTCTGGTTTCGAACACGAGACGCAAAAGTGTGAAATTGCGACGTTAGCCACTAGCTGCGATTAAATTATTTACTCCATAAAAGGCAGGTAACTGAAGTCCTCCCGAACAGGCCATGAAGGCCCAAAGGTACCGACCGGCCGCCGTGTCATCATCAGCCCACAGGCGTCATTGGATGCGGATATGGAGGGGCATGTGGTCAACACACCGCTCTCCCGGCCGTATGTCAGTTTCCGAGACCGGGACCGCTATTTCTCAACCGAGTAGCTCCTCAGTTTGCCTCACAAGGGCTGAGTGCACCCCGCTTGCCAACAAAGCTCGGCAGACCGGATGGTCACCCATCCAAGTGCTAACCCAGCCCGACAGTGCTTAACTTCGGTGATCTGACGGGAAGCGGTATTACCACTGCGGCAAGGCCGTTGGCAAAAGGCAGGTAAAGGACCTCGAAAATTCTGACCATCGTTTTCTCAGAAACGGGCGAGTATCTAGGGATAAACGAAGACATATCTTTGCTTATTTTGATCCCTCTTCCACCGAGCGAAGTTTCTGGGAGACAGGTTTATGGCACTTGCCGTGTTCTTCTCGTTGGTAGTTTAGTCTATTGTGGGCTTTATTTTGGAAGGTTAGTAGATGAGGGTTCCCAGTTACCTTTGGTCTATAGTTAATCTATGATATTTCAGTTTTTTAATTATTTTTTTAATTGGACGATCATCTAATGGTGTGCGAGACTAAATGTTTGGGTGGTTTTTTCAGTAATTACTGCGTTGTTGTTCAGGATTGATCGAAAGGTAGCTCAAAAAAGGATTCGAATGGTCCTAATCACTATGGGACTTAACATTTGAGGTCATCAGTCCCCTAGACTTAGAACTACTTAAACCTAACTAACCTAAGAACATCACACACATCCACGCCCGAGGCGGGATTCGAATCTGCAGAGGCGTAGCGGCCTATACCGATCCTGCCTTGGAGTCGGTTAAGTGGGAGATGTGTCTCAGAGCTGGATAGTGACAGATGGTGGCGCGAGACTGGACGCGGACGTAGTTTATGCCTGCCTTGGAGTCGGTTAAGTGGGAGATGTGTCTCAGAGCTGGATAGTGACAGATGGTGGCGCAAGACTGGACGCGGACGTAGTTTATGTATCAGCCGCTAGAGGACAGTATTGGATAGGGGACTTTGGTTTAGTTTCGATTGTGCTCACTAGAGTGCTCTAAAGTAATAGAATGTTTTTCATAACCTGTTCTAGTATTTTCATTAAGTGTTATTATGTCTTTTTGTGTATGGAAAACGTTATAGATGTGTTTTAGCGGTATGAATGATGCGTGAGTGTGGTTTAAGGTTAATATGAAGATAATTGTTTAACGAGTTATGTAGTGGGATTTAGCGTGGGAACATTTCGAAGAAGTATGGATGTGGACAAAGGGGATTTTTTGTAGAATAGATTTGTAAAGTAAGTTTATGGTATTGGGAAAGTTAATTCAGGTATAAATAAGAATAGTAAATAACTTTATGCATAAACAAAACTTCAGCATAATAGATAATTACGTAGGTAAAAAGTGCAGTCGTTAGGTTTACTATTTTGCGATTGGTTATTGATGAAAAGCGCGGACTGACGCGGGAGAATGTTGTTTTGCTATTGGCTGTTGAGTAAACTGACCAATGGTAAAGCAAAATTCTTCGCGCGCCTTTCTCTGCTTGTAGAGACGACTTCGAGTATTCTAGAGAGGAGTCGGAGCCTAGCCATGAAACAGTTCGGACGTGTAGATTAGATTAGATTAGATTAGATTAATACTAGTTCCATGGATCATGAATACGATATTTCGTAATGATGTGGAACGAGTCGAATTTTTCAATACATGACATAATTAGGTTAATTTAACAACATACTTAAATTGATATAACAACTTTATTTTTTTTTGTGTAGTAGTAATTCCAATGGAAATGATAAGTTGCCGGATCTAGCATAGTTTCATACATCAGAAATGTTGTAAAGTGATGGCATAATTATTCCGATGGGTCGGTAGAAATTTCGGTATTTCTAAGTGAATTTTGCGACGAGAAAAGACATAAATTCCGCGTGGCGTATTGAGCAGGTCGGTGGCTAAAAACTGTGACAGCATGAGATACCGACAGACTTAATATTTGTCGAGCATTCTCAATCAAGAACAATCCGTATTTTTGTAGCTATTACGTTTTCGGGAAATGAAACACCATAAACTTGCTAACGTGAGAGAAAGGGGTTGTGAGTGACTCTGTTAAGACTAGCAAGGGCTTGGCAGTGATACTTGTTCACCTTAGTTTCAGAATATATTAATTAAGGACAAAATTTCAAACCTTACATTCCGTGTGAAAACTTTCTCCCGAAACGTAGATTAGTGGCTTTAATTGCAGTCTGCCGGCCGGGGTGGCCGAGCGGTTCTAGGCGCTACAGTCTGGAACCGCGCGACCGCTACGGTCGCAGGTTCGAATCCTGCCACGGGCATGGATGTGTGTGCTGCCCTTAGGTTAGTTAGGTTTAAGTAGTTCTAAAATGGCTCTGAGCACTATGGGACTTAACTACTGTGGTCATCAGTCCCCTAGAACTTAGAACTACTTAAACCTAACTAACCTAAGGACATCACACACATCCATGCCCGAGGCAGGATTCGAACCTGCGACCGTAGCGGTCACGCGGTTCCAGACTGTAGCGCCTATAACCGCACGGCCACTCCGGCCGGCAAGTAGTTCTAAGTTCTAGGGGACTGATGACCTCAGAAGTTAAGTCCCATAGCGCTCAGAGCCATTTCAACCAATTGCAGTCTGGTTCACGTCGAAGTACAGTAGGTTTCGCTCGGCTTCCATACTGATGGTCTGCTGAGACAATGTTCATAGGTAGGTGCAGGTACGTCGTAAAGGGACGGAAGGAACCGCGCCGCCGCACTGCGACCGTAGCAGCAGTGTGGTTCCGGGCTGAAGCGCCTAGAACCGCTCTGTCATAACGGCCGGCTCGAAAGGTAGCAATGGTTACAACAGGACATGAAGTTGGTGTGATCTCTGGAATGAATGGAAGGTAGAGTGGACTGCAAGGAGGGCAGTATCGTCAGCTTATTGGGACAAGTGCATGGTGGCAAATTGAGACATTGCCTAAGTATGGGATGTAAAGTATTGGTGAGAGAACATATTACTGAAAGTGGATGAAAAATTCGGGACTGCGTGTTATTGTTAAGTCCACATCATTTCTATCTAGACATGGAACTTAATTCGTACAACTTTATTCACCTGTGTAATGTTCTACCTTCCTAGTTGTTTACAGTACAGATTCCTGAGTGTTAAATACAAGGAGTAGATGCAACACCGACGAAGAACAGGCACTTTAACTGGGGAACATGGCGGTGCAGCGAGCGTTGGCAGACGGTAAGAGCGAGGCCCTCCGGCAAGGAAATGTGCGGGTCGCCATTATACGCAGCTACACACCGCTCGCGCTGCAGAGCGCGGCGCTGGTCGCAGTCGCCGGGGTAAATACGCGCCGGGCCATCCAACAGGCAAAATAAACCTTACATCACAATATCCTGCGGGGCGACGTAATGGTACTGAAATATTAACGGCGGCGCGCGCACAATGAGGCCGCTGCCCTGCCGCACCGGTCCTCGTCTTCTTTACAAATCTCGAAAGGACAGGCCGGGGCAGAGGGGGAGCAGGAGTGCCGAGGCACGAGAGAGTGAGTGAGAGAGAGAGAGAGAGAGAGAGAGAGGAAGGTAGAGAGAGGGGGGATGGGCAGAAGAGAGAGAGAAGGGCCAAAAGAAAGAAAAACTCTGCACGAGATGTTTCGCAGAAAGAAAAGACAGGGTGTGGCTGTGTGCTTGCGTGTGTGTGTGTGTGTGTGCGCGCGCGGCGCGTATGAATGTTTAATGTTCTTTGCTTATACTTGGCGGAAAGATGTCACCATACACGGAGTGCCAGTCCAGGGACGGGGGCGCCGTCCCGGCCTCCCGTCCCCAAAGGACGCCGCCGCCGCTGCCGCTGCCGCTGCCGGTGCCGTCGTTTCGCGCAGAGGGTTCCCTGGGGGACCCGCCGGGCTCTCATATTTCCGCAACGCCACCGACGCTGACGCCGACGCCGCGGCCGCACCCACCCGGCGCGGCGCCCATTGTGTGCGGCGGGCCCGCCGCCCCCCCCCCTCCCCACACCCTCCTCCCTCGTGCATCTGTCGGCACGACCTGCCGTCCACCAGCGCTCCTTGCCAACCCCGGCACCGCTTCCAATATTTAGACCACCCTGCCTGCCCCTCCCTTCTTGAACTTTAATAAAATACCGACCCTTCGTACACCTGGCTTCAGTTCATTCATTAGCGAATGACGTGATTTTCCTCTTTAAGTGTGTTACTTATGTCATCAGTCCACGGCACCTGACTGTGCAAACCACATCTCCATTTCGAGAAACGCAATGTTTACGGCAGTGATGGAACAATGAGTAAGTTGTTCACTCATTATTTAACTGGTAGGAAGCAAATGGTCATTCCAGCACATTAGAAAGAATATGCAGCTTTCCTGGTGAATCTTTTGACCGGGATCAAGCTACTACTGGTGTTCCACAGGGCTCAATCTTGGGACCCTCTCCCTTTTCTTCCTCTCTCTCTCTATCTCTCTCTCTACTGCATTTAGTGTGTGATAAGATACATTATTACACACATTTCTTCACCAATTAAACAGTTAATAAATCAATTAGTTAATATAAAAGAGGTTTTTTTGCTCTCTCACTCAAAATTGCTACACCAAGAAGAAATGCAGATGATAAACGGGTATTCATTGGACAAATATATTATACTAGAACTGACATGTGATTACATTTTCACGCAATTTGGGTGCATAGATCCTGAGAAATCAGTACCCAGAACAACCACCTCTGGCCGTAATAACGGCCTTGATACCCGTGGGCATTCAGTCAAACAGAGCTTGGATGGTGTGCACAGGTACAGCTGCCCATGGAGCTCCAACATGATACCACAGTTCATCAAGAGTAGTGACTGGCGTATTTTGACGAGCCAGTTGCTCGGCCACCATTGACCAGACGTTCTCAATTGGAAAGAGATCTGGAGAATGTGCTAACCAGGGCAGCAGTCGAACATTTTCTGTATCCAGAAAGGCCCGTACAGGACCTGCAACATGCGTTCGTGCATTATCCTGCTGAAATGTAGGGTTTCGCAGGGATCGAATGAAGGGTAGAGCCACGGGTCGTAACACATCTGAAATGTAAAGTCTACTGTTCAAAGTGCCGTCATCGCGAACAAGAGGTGACCGAGACGTGTAACCAATGGCACCCCCATACCATCACGCCGGGTGATACGCCAGTATGGCGATGACGAAAACACGCTTCCAATGTGCGTTCATCGCGATGTCGCCAAACACGGATGCGACCATCATGATGCCGTAAACAGAACCCGGATTAATACGAAAAAATGACGTTTTGCCATTCGTGCACCCAGGTTCGTCTTTGAGTACACCATCGCAGGCGCTCCTGTCTGTGATGCAGCGTCAAGGGTAACCGCAGCCATGGTCTCCTAGCTGATAGTCCATGCTGCTGCAAACGTCGTCAAACTGTTCGTGAAGATGGTTGTTGTCTTGCAAACGTCCCCATCTGTTGACTCAGGGATCGAGACGTGGCTGCGCGATCCGTTACAGCCATGCGGATAAGATGCCTGTCATCTCGACTGCTAGTGATACGAGGCCGTTGGAATCCAGCACGGCTTTCCACCTGAACCCACCGATTCCGTATTCTGCTAACAGTCATTGGATCTCGACCAACGCGAGCAGCAATGTCGCGATACGATAAACCTCAATCGCGATAGGCTACAATCCGCCCTTTATCAAAGTCGGAAACGTGATGGTACGCATTTCTCCTCCTTACACGAAGCATCACAACAACGTTTCACCAGGCAACGCCGGTGAACTGCTGTTTGTATATGAGAAATAGGTTGGAAACTTTCCTCATGTCAGCACTTTGTAGGTGTCGCCACCGGATCCAACCTTGTGTGAATGCTCTGAGAAGCTAATCGTTTGCATATCACAGCATCGTCTTCCAATCGGTTAAATTTCGCGTACGTCACCTTCACGGTGAAGCAATTTTAATGGCCATAAGCATACGGACAGGTTCCTTAAGAGAAACAAGCAAATCGCGTCTAGTGAACGTCTTCTCTAAAATTCTAAAATTTTGTACGTTAAGAGGAATCAGTAGTCTTCGATAACATGAAACAGATCTCTTCCAATCTTCATGTATTAACCAAAACAAGAAAAAAATCTCTAGTGAACATGAGGTCTAAAACGCGTACTTCGGATAGCTGAGTCGCTCGAGCGTTAGGTTTTCAACCTAAGAGTCAACGATTCAACTCCCTGTTCGGGCGAAAATTAATACACTTCCCGTAACGGCTGGTCTGCTGGCGATTGAAGCACTACATAAGAAGTATGTGCACTTGTTCATCTTCGCTAATCTGAAACACATCTCTTCTACTGAACAAGTGCTCACATCTCTTAAAAGTACAGGCTTTGGGGGCCTCGCTTACTAGACGTTTCTTCCTTCTTTTAATGTAAGAAACCTGCTCCTAAAGTTTGTCGGCGTTTAGTTGAGACATCCCATATGATGTTCATTTTGACTGAAAACTTTGAGATATATGGAGAAATACACGTCGGATTAAAAAGCTACAACTACAGTTTCTTTGTCTCAGTATGGGACATCCCATGATATCACTTTCGACCCACCACCCCGCCCCGTACGAGGGTGGCGCGAGCAAATTTGAAATCTTAAATGGGAACCCCCGTTATTTACTACAGATTACGATTCTACAGCAAAATCTATATACGGTTTGTCTGAAGCATCTTCTTCGTTTCGCCACAGAAGGCGCTGTAACTAGAGGAATAGAAATGGACACACTATCTTAATTTACGACGTACTACTAAATGGTTCAAATGGCTCTGAGCACTATGGGACTTAACATCTTAGGTCATCAGTCCCCTAGAACTTAGAACTACTTAAGCCTAACTAACCTAAGGACATCACACAACACCCAGCCATCACGAGGCAGAGAAAATCCCTGACCCCGCCGGGAATCGAACCCGGGAACTCGGGCGTGGGAAGCGAGAACGCTACCGCACGACGTACTACTCAGCGGCTCTTGAACACCCAGTGGCACGAGGGAGCCCACCTCCATGCTGCAAGGGTTGGACAGGACAGTATTTAATAACTTTTTATTGGAAAGCCCGTTCACAACGTTGTATTCCTCCGACACTGAACAGGGGACTACTCGACGCGCCACTACGGCCGTGGCTCGAGGTGAAATCTACTCTACTTGTCCAATTAGGTTAAGTGTTCAAACGTAGTACCGCCAACTTCAGTACATTTGGTGGTCCGCTTATCAAATGACCGTACACAGGACAGAAGCATATCTGCGGGAATGTCAGCACGGGCGTTTCTCATGTGGTCGACCATGCGTTCACGGCCTGTTGGGTCTTACTGATGCACCTTATCTTTTAAATACCCCCATAAAAAGAAACTCGGCGTCGTCAAATCCGGCGACCTAGCGGGCCAATTAATAAGGTCACCCCTGCCGATCAACCGACCAGTGTAAACGTGGTGTAACGCCTCCCATCCTTCAATTGCGTAATGCGCTGGAAAATCGTCATGGTGAAACCACATATGTTGTCGAACGTCCAGGGCAACATCCTGCAGTAGTATCGATAGTTCCTGTTCCAAAAACATTCGATATTTGGGTCCATTCAACTTCCCGTCGATAAAATACGGTCCAATGAGTTTGTTCCGCATGATGCCACACCATACGTTGACCGACCAAAGACGTTGAAGGTCAGCTTGCTGCAACCAGGGGGATTGTCTACATGCCAGTAATGAATGTTATGCCAGTTAATGCTATCATTGTTTGTGAATGTAGACTCATCGGGAAATTGTACCTCGGGAAAGAACGTTGTGGTCGTTTGCATTTGTTGGCGTGCCAGTTCTAAAAAGACGACCAGGTTATGGAATTAAGGACCATGAAGTTCTTGATGCAGTAACACATGGTCTGGATGATATTTATGCCGATGCAGTATTGTGACAATGTTGTTGTTGTTGTTGTGGTGGTGTTCAGTCCTGAGACTGGTTTGATGCAGCTCTCCATGCTACTGTATCCTGTGCAAGCTTCTTCATCTCCCAGTACCTACTGCAACCTACATCCTTCTGAATCTGCTTAGTGTATTCATCTCTTGGTCTCCCTCTATGATTTTTACCCTCCACGCTGCTCTCCAATACTAAATTGGTGATCCCTTGATGCCTCAGAACATGTCCTAACAACCGATCCCTTCTTCTGGTCAAGTTGTGCCACAAACTTCTCTTCTCCCCAATCCTATTCAATACTTCCTCATTAGTTATGTGATCTACCCATCTAATCTTCAGCATTCTTCTGTAGCATCACATTTCAAAAGCTTATATTCTCTTCTTGTCCAAACTATTTATCATCCATGTTCCACTTCCATACATGGCTACACTCCATACAAATACTTTCAGAAACGACTTCCTGACACTTAAATCTATACTCGATGTTAACAAATTTCTCTTCTTCAGAAACGCCTTCCTTGCCATTGCCAGTCTACATTTTATATCCTCTCTACTTAGACCATCATTAGTTATTTTGCTCCCCAAATAGCAAAATTCCCTTACTACTTTAAGTGTCTCATTTCCTAATCTAATTCCCTCAGCATCACCCGACTTAATTCGACTACATTCCATTATCCTCGTTTTGCTTTTGTTGATGTTCATCCTATATACTCCTCTCAAGACACTGTCCATTCCATTCAACTGCTCTTCCAAGTCCTTTGCAGTCTCTGACAGAATTACAATGTCGTCGGCGAACCTCAAAGTTTTTATTTCTTCTCCATGGATTTTAAAACCTACTCCAATTTTTCTTTTGTTTCCTTTACTGCTTGCTCAATATACAGATTGAATAACATCGGGGAGAGGCTACAACCCTGTCTTACTCCCTTCCCAACCACTGCTTCCCTTTCATGTCCCTCGACTCTTATAACTGCCATCTGGTTCCTGTACAAATTGTAAATAGCCTTTCGCTCCCTGTATTTTACTGCTGCCACCTTTAGAATTTGAAAGAGAGTATTCCAGTCAACATTGTCAAAAGCTTTCTCTAAGTCTACAATACTATCTACGAACGTAAAGAAATCGCGGTGTAAATGTCGGGCGCTTATCCGTGGGTTGTAGTGCACTGCTGCTAGTACAGCTATTACATTAGCTTCTACTGTAAAACGTTTCCTTTCTTTCCTTTTGCCGGTCTGTGCGCTGTCTTCATACGTAAAGTCGTTCACAACCTTGTGAAAGAACGAACGAGAGCGAACTTTCTCTGGAAAATGCTCGGCATACACGGCAACAGCAGCCTCAACATTTCTCCTGCGTTCTCCATAAACCAGTATCATTTCAACTTTTCCTTCTGTGTTTGCAACATTCATCGGCCACATGCACGTCTGTTCTCCAAATGATAGGTAGATGTGCAGTCAATAAATTCAACGCCAGTATTGTAATGTTTAGAGCCGATAGTTCGCTACATGGCTATGGTGGAGCGTCGTGTAGACCCCCGTTCGGTACGTCGGAGGAATACAATGTTGCGAATGGGGTTTCCAATTAGAAGTTATAAAATAGTGGCCTGTCCTACCTTCGCAGCATGGAGATGGGCTCGCACGTGCCGCTGGATATTCAATGGCCATTGAGAAGCATGTCGTAAATTACGATTGTTTACCCGTTTCTGTTCCTCCGATTACAGCGCCATCTGTGGCAAAACGAAGAAAATGCTTCAGACAGAACGTATTTAGATTCTGCCGTAGAATCTTAACCTTCAACGAAAAACTGGGGTTCCCATTGATCATTTCAAAGTTTCTCCCGCCACCCACCCACGGGGTGAGGTGACAGATCGAGTGTGATATCGTTGGTTGTCCCCCACTGAGACAAACAAATTTCAGTTATAATATTTTTTTGGTCTGACGTGTAGTTTTCGAGATAGTTGAATGTCCCCAGTTAAAATGAACGCCCTGAAACACCTAAACTTTGAACCTAAAATATTGCGGAATTGGAAAGTGCTATTGATGGGCGGTTTTCACAGAATGAATTGGTAGTCCGTGGCTCGTATTTTTATTTTGTGCAAACGTAATTTTTTTTAAATGGGAGAAAAATAGGGTAAATTATAATACTGCATCCGAACATTACAGGTTTGATCTTTCTAGTCATCCGCATTACCTTATATTTCTCCACATCTAGGGCCAGCTGCCATTGATCGCACCAGCTGGGAATTTTGTCTAAGTCATCTTGTATCTTCCTACAGCCACCCAACTTTGACACCTTACCGCACTACGTGGCATCATCAGGAAACAACCGCAGATTGTGCCCACCCTACCAGCCAAATCATTTATGTATGTAGAGAACAACAGTGGTAATATCACACTTCGGTGGGGCACTCCTGACGACACCTTGTCTCTGATGAATACTCGCGCCGAGGACAACATACTGGGTTCTATTATTTAAGAAGTCTTGGAGCCCCTCAGAAGTCTGTGAACTTATTCCATATGCTCGGGCCTACGTTAACAGCCTGCAATGGGGCACCGTATCAAATGCTTTCCGGAAATATAGAAATGTGGAAAATGTCTGTTGGCCTTCATCCATAGTTCGCATTATATCATGTGAGAAAAGGGCATGCTGAGTTTCGCACCTGCGATGCTTTCTAAAACCATGCTGATTCGTGGACTTCAGCTTCTCAGTATCAAGAAAATTTATTGTATTTGAACTGAGAATATGTTCAAGGATTCTGCACCAGGCATAAGTTAGGGATATAGGCCTGCAATTTTACGGGTCCGTTCTTTTACCCTTCTTATATACTCGGGGCACCAGAGCTTGTATCCAGTGCCCTGGGAGTCTGGATCTCATGATTCTAATATAAAAAGGCGTCCCAACGAGACGTACGTTTCTCCAATGAGAGTAAAAGTAGCTGCTTCTACCAGGGTTAGTGAATATAAGATAGAATTAGGACTTAAATATACTTATCAAACAGAGCAAGCATCAGCAAGCTGAAGCGAAAAGTTTGAAAAAATACAAAGAAACTTGTCGACAAACTGATTTTGCCTAACATCAAAGAGAAGAAGCTATATTCGGATATGATGTTTGTTTTGCTGTAACTATGTCTCTATCACACATATACACTGCGCATGTGATGCAATTTGTGAACTGAAAACAAAGAGTACAATACTCAAACGTACCAAATCGTCTTTATTTATTTTTCCTTCATCCTGGGCCAAACATTGTGCAATGACGTAGTAATTCTATTTAACGCTAAACTCTTGTAACGTATTATAAAAACAGAATTTTTGTACATTATCTAGACTTTTCGTGCATCTATATCGTTAAAAAGGCCACAATACTTCAGTTTTCTTGAAAAATTCAAAATGGCCGAAAAAAGGAAACTTCTCATCCAGTTTTAAACATTTTTAGCTCAAATTTCAGTGATAATCAACAGCTCCACGTATGGGTTTGGAAAAAAATAATGATTTTTTCAAAACTCATGCATCCAAAAGTTTGAAAAAATTTTGCATTAGAAAATAATTGGACTTATCCATTAAATTCAGCGTGTCAAGATATGTTATGAAACAAATTTTCAGCCTTCCGTGATTTTTTTACACTCAGGTTTAAATTTCTCCTTAATGGATTACTGTTGTGATGATTAATATAATTTTAGATCATTGTTTCTCATTAACAAATTTTCCCCCTGAAGAGGTCGAGCACTTCCCATACCACGATGTGTAGCATATGTGACACTCTATCAAGTCTTCTCATGGAAGATCTATGTAGATTCATCACATGATGACTCACAGCATTATACATTCTTCAGAAGTTATTCTCGGTTGTTTTAAATACTGTTATCCCACTTTGTGTGCTTCATTACAGTCCAGCACCAGTTTTTATGGGTGATCTTGTTGAAACACGTGTAGTTAGTGTACTGTGACTTGCCATATTTGTTACAGATGAGGCAGTGGTTTAAAATCTAAAATACATTGGCACCGTTTGGTCCTAATGGGATAAGCATTTGTTGGAGCTTATGGTTCTTCAGTTTCTTCCATGTTAAGCCCATGAAAACATTCATTTGGAATATCTGCGATTTGGTCTTTATGCGCTGCAGCCTGAGTAGGAGAATTTTCAGTTTCAGCAAAAACACAACCTGTGATTTTTCGGCGCAGAATAATCACGCTCATTAAACACATGTGTATAATAAGGGTAGGTCTCACATTGTTTGAACAAATTAACTGCTTAACTGATTGTAACTGCTTTGAGACACGCTGTGCTCAGTAGTTGATGAAATAGTTAACGTATCCCCATCAGTTCGGCCTAGTCGGCTATATTGAAACTATTTGAATTTTTGGAGGAGTACGAACAAGAATATTACATGAATGAATAGTGAGCATGTGTTCTCTTTATTCATCTTCAACGAAGGATAACTGAATACAATCTACGACAAAGAAAAATGACGCACCAAGAAGGAATTATCCGACTGGCATGTGATATATATGTACAGACAAACAAATATTTAAAATTTCACAAAAATTGTATGATTTATTGATTTATTCAAAGGAACGAGCGTCACAAATTCAGTAACTCAGTAATTGGTCCACCTCTGCCCCTTATGCAAGCAGTTATTCAACCTGGCATTGACTGACAGAGTTATTGGGGGATTCTTTTTTTTTTTTTTTTTTTTTTTTTGGGTCATCAGTCTTCTGACTAGTTTGATGTGGCCAGCCACGAATTCCTCCCCCGTGCCAGGCTGTTCATCTGTGAGTAGCACTTGAAACCTACGTCCTCAACTATTTGCTGGATATATTCCGAACTCTGCCTTTCTCTACAGTTTTTGCCCACTACAGCTCCCTCTGGTACCATGGAAGTCATTCCCTGATGTTCTAACAGATGTCCTATCATCCTGTCCCTTCTTCTTGTAAGTGTTTCCCACACATTTCCTTCCTCTCCGATTCTATGCAGAACCTCCTCATTCCTTACCTTGTCAGTCTCTATCTAATTTTTAACATTCTGTTCCGGTTTTCCCACAGTCCATGTTTCACTACCATACAGTGCTGTGCTCCAAACGTAGGTTCTCAGAAGTTTTTTCCTCAAATCAAGGCCTATGGTTGATAATAGTAGAGTTCTCTCGGCCAGGAATGCCCTTTTTGCCAGTGCTAGTCTGCTTTTGATGTCGTCCTTGTTCTGTCCCTCATTGGCTATTTTGCTGCCTAGGGAGTGGATTTTCTTAACTTCATCTAATTCGTGACCAACAATCCTGATGTTAAGTCTCTCGCTGTTCTAATTTCCGCTGCTTCTCATTACTTTCGTCTTTCTCCGATTTACTCTCAGTCAATATTCTGTACTCATTAAACTGCTCATTCCATTCAGCATATCATGTAAATCTTCTTCACTTTCACTCAGGATAGCAATGTCATCAGCAAATCGTATCATTGATATTCTTTCACCTTGAATTTTAATTTATTTCCATCATTGCTTCTTCGATGTCTTACACTCTTTTTAATCCGAGCACTTCGTTCTTGGTCGTCCGTTCATATTATTCCCTCTCGGCTCTTGTACATATTGTATATTACCTGTCTCTCCCTATAGCGACCCCTATTTTTCTCAGAATTTCGAACATTTTGTACCATTTTACATTATCGAACGCTTTCTGCAGGCCGACAAATCCTATGAACGTGTTTTGATTTCTCTTTTGTCTTGTTTTCATTATCAACCGCAGGATCAGAATTGCCTCTCGTACCTTTACCTTTTCTAAACCCAAACTGATAGTCGTCTATCACACCCTCAGTTTTCTTTTCCATTCTCCTGTATAATGTGCTTGTAAGAAACTTAGATTTATAAGCTGTTAAATTGATTGTGCGCTAATTCTCGTACTTGTCAGCTCTTGCAGTCTTCGGAATTGTGTGGATGATATTTTTCCGAAAGTCAGTTGGTTGTCGCCAGGCGTATACATGCTACACACCAACGTGAATAGTCGTTTTGTTGCTACTTTCCCCAGTGTTTTCAGAAATTGTGATGGAATGTTATCTATCCCTTCTGTCTTATTTGATCTTAAGTCCTCCAAAGCTCTTTTAAATTCTGATTCTAGTACTGGATCCCCTACATCTTCTAAATCGATTCCATTTCTTTTCATATCACATCAGACAAATCTTCCCCCTCATAGAGGCTTTCAATGTATTCTTTCCACCTATGCGCTCTCTCCTCTGCAAATAACAGCGGAATTTCCTTTGCACTCTTAATGTTACAACCCTTGCTTTTGTCACCGAAGGTTGTTTTGACTTTCCTGTACGCCGAGTCTGTCCTTCCGACAATCATTTCTTGTTCTATTTCATCATATTTTTCATGCAGCCATTTCGTCTTGCCTTCCCTGCACTTCCATGGTATTTCATTCCTCACCGACTTGAATTTCTGTACTCCCGAGTTTCCCGGAACATTTTTATGCTTCCTCCTTTCATCGATCAACTGAAGTATATCTTCTGTTACCCATGATTTCTCCGTAGTTACCTTTTTTGTACCTGTGTTTTCCTTCCCAACTTCTGTGATGGCCCTTTTTAGAGATGTCCATTCCTCTTCAACTGTACTCCCTGGGGGATATCGTGCCAAATTCTGTCCCACTGCCGCATTAGATCGCCGAAATCCCAAGCTGGTTGGAGGCCTCTGTCCGTAATGCTCCAAACGGTCTCAATTGCGGAGACATACGGTGACCTTGTTGGCCAAGGTAGGGTTTGGCAAGCACGAAAACAACCAGTAGAAGCCTTCGCCCTTTGTCTTGGGAAATAGAAGCCCAGAAAGGGTTGCCATGAAAGACAACAAATGCGTAGTATATCGTCGACGTACCGCTGTGTATGAGTGTGCCATGGATGACAACCAAAGCGGTCCTGTTATGAAAATAAATAGCACCCCAAACCAACATTCTGGTTGTCGGGCCGTATGGCGGGCGACAGTGAAGTTGGTATCCGACTGCTGACTGGAATCTCATCGACAGATTGGAGTAGAACTGTCTTCGTTCATAAGACTTATTTCGAATTGAGCCCCGATGACCGGCGAAGACGTGTCTAGAGAGAGGTAGATATCCCATCGCTGTCAGGAGTGTCTCCAGATACGGTTTGGCTGGTTCAGATGGTTCAAATGGCTCTAAGCATTATGGGACTTAACATCTCAGGTCATCAGTCTCCTAGACTTAGAAATACTTAAGCCTGACTAACATAAGGACATCACACACATCCATGCCTTAGGCAGGATTCGAACCTGCGACCGTAGCAGCAGCGCGGTTCCAGACTGAAGGTTTGACTGGTCGTAGGGGCCCAGATCGAAGCGGGAGCCATCATTGAAGTCAATTCTACTACGGTCAATCAGGCACCAGGCCGAAGACGTCGCGGGAAACGCCCTGGACGGTGGTGGGATGCCAACCCTCCATACAGCCTAACGACCGTGAGTGGTTATATGGGGTGTCACTTCTTTTCCTAACAAAACCCTTTTGGTTGCCATCTTCGGCAGCATTACAGTACAGTGATAATTCGACGATATTCTACGCCTCCTTTTGTTATCCTTCATGGTAAGCCTTCCTGGGCTTATATTTCACCAAAATAATGCCAGTCCGCGTATGGCAATAGCTGCTACTGCTTGCCAAAAGCGTACCTTGGCCAACAAGGTAGCCGGAGAACTTGCGAAGCATTACGCACAGAGAGCGCCAACCAGATCGCGGTTTTGACCATCTAACACGCCAGTGGCATAGAATTTGGCACGCCCCCAGATGTACATCCAGCAAACGCTGTCAATCAGTGCCAAGCTGAATAACAGCTTGCGTAGGGGTAGAGGTGGACCAATGCGTTACTGAGTTGCTCAATTTGTGAGGTTCTTTCCCTTGAATAAATCATCCAATTTTTCTGAAATTGTTATCATTTATTTGTCTGTACATGTACATCACATTAACCGATCCCCGTCCCAATCAGATAATTCCTTCGTGGTGCTTCGTTTTTTTCCCTTAGTGTTTATCTACAGATTTTTTGAAATTTTCGGTATCCGGTTTTCAGCTTTTCACCGTTTGTGTTACAGATGAGCCTGAAGTATTTTTCTAATTCGGCTAAAATAAAATTAAATAGCAAGCTTGTCTAAACAAATAAATAAATAACGTAGTTCAACAACTACCTGACAATTACTTAACGCCGGCCGAAGTGGCCGTGCGGTTAAAGGCGCTGCAGTCTGGAACCGCAAGACCGCTACGGTCGCAGGTTCGAATCCTGCCTCGGGCATGGATGTCCTTAGGTTTAACTAGTTCTAAGTTCTAGGGGACTAATGACCTCAGAAGTTGAGTCCCATAGTGCTCAGAGCCATTTGAACCATTTGAACCAATTACTTAACGCACACTTAAATATCCGCCGCGGTTTCACTCTTCAAGTTTTCAGTGTCGCACTTTGTGTAGCGTTGAGGTATGAGTATGGTGGTGGTACCTAGATCTATAAACCTACATCAAATGATTAATCTCATCCCGCTAGTCAACTTGCTCCTTTCTCCCCTACCTCTGTATTGCGAAATGAGACCAGGTCAGTGATAGGATTATTCTCATCAGAATCTACGGAATACCAACGGCAATACCAGGTGTACATGTCGTCGTCACTAACAGAAGATGAAGAAAAAAATGGTTCAAATGGCTCTGAGCACTATGCGACTTAACTTATGAGGTCATCAGTCGCCTAGAACCTAGAACTAATTAAACCTAACTAACCTAAGGACGTCACACACATCCATGCCCGAGTCAGGATTCTAACCTGCGACCGTAGCGGTCGCTCGGTTCCAGACTGTAGCGCCCAGAACCGCACGGCTACTCCGACCGGCGAAGATGAAGAGATACAAGAAGTATGTAAAGACATTGAATGAATAATGCGGTGTGTAAAACAAGCTAGCAAGCATCGCCGTTCTGATCACAGACGAATCAATTTTGTCCGACAGACCGCCGTGTCACCCTCACCCAGTTGTGTCATTGGTTGCGGTATGGAGGGGGATGGTCTCAGTACACCGCCCTCCCGGGCGTTGTCAGATTAATAGACCGGCTGCCTCTACTACTTGGTCAAGTAGTGTACAAAATACTCGTGAGAAAACAGAATTACAGCAAAGTAAGTCTCTTACGGATGTAACGAAAATTGGAAATGTGTGGTAAGTTCTATGGGACCAAGCTGCTGAAGCCATCGGTCCCTAGGCTTACACACTACTTAATCTGACTTACGCTAACGACAACACAGACACCCATGTCCAAAGGGGGACTCGAACCTCCGACGGGGGGCAGCCGCGCGAACCGTGGCAAGGCGCCCAAGACTGCTCTTCGCGGCCGGATGTGACGAATAGGAGGTGCAGGGAACCTATGGCGAAATGGTTACAGAAAAAATGTGAAGAAAAGGTCGTGGGAAGAAAAATCGAAATAACTTTTGATTAAGTTAAAAGGAAAGATCTCAACATTAAGAGCACAGGAGTAATGTCGCCGTTAAATGTAGACGAGAGAGTTGATGGATGACATACCTTGGTAATTCCCAAAATCCTTGGAGAATCAAATGACTGTTCTAGTTGTTGTGTAGAATCTATAAGACTGGAGACATAGCTCTAAATTTTCCGAAAAATATTACTCATACAATTACGAAGATAGTGAGAGCAGTTAAGTGCGACAGTTACCGCACAATCATCTAAACAAGTCACGCAGTCAAGTTGCTGACAAAATAATATACAAAAGAATGGAAAAGAAAATTGAGGATGTCTTAGGCGACGATCAGTATGCCTTTTGGAAAGATAAGAGCACCAGATAAGCTGTTCTGACATTGGGATTGATAATGGAATCATGGCTCATAACAAGTCAAGTCACTTTCATCGGATTTGTCGGTCTAGAAAAAGCTATCGATAACGTAAAACGGTGTAAGATGTCCGAAATTCTCAGAAAATAGATCTAAGCTATAGAGAAAGTCGGGTTACGTACAGTATGTATAAAAACCAAAAAGGAACAATAAGAATGCAAGCCCAAGAAAAAAGTAATCGGAATAAAAACTCTGTATGGCAGAGATTTAGCCTTTTTGACCTACTGTACATTGAAGAAGAAATGACGAAAACAAAATTTTAGCTCGGGAATCGGATTAAAATTCATTGTGATAGCCACAGGTAGGTGAAAGTCTTTTGTGCATTGGCACTGAAAAAGGTGGATCCATAACCCAGCCAGACTTATCAATTTTGTCCCGGATGGCGCAGTGGTTATCGCACCTGCCTTGTAACAGGAGATCCCCTGTTCGAATCCCACCCCGGTACACATTTTTGATTGGCGCTACTGATTCGGCTTAATGTCCTCATGCAGCTGACAGCAGTGATCCCCCTTCTATTTACATAAAGCGTTTCACAGCTCCGGAATCTGTTTGTTGACTGTTCTTTCGAAGTAACAGACACCATGCATTCATAAAACAATAAGATTGACTTATGACAACGCTGGCTTTAGTGAAAGCGAGGAAAATTACAGAACAAGTTGAGTGCAATGAACGGTCTACCGAGTACGGACTATGAATTGAGAGTAAAACGAAGGAAGGCGAAGGTAATGAAGAGCACCAGAAATGAGATTAGTGATAAGCTTAACATCATACTTGGGGACAACGAAGTAGACAAAGTGAAGGAACTCTGCTCCCTTGGAAGCAACATAATGTGACGGACAATGCAAGGAGGACATGAAAACCGGACTAGTGTCGAGCATTGACCATAATTTGGTAAAGAAATTTGGAGCACAGCATTGTATGTAAGAGAATCATGGACGGTGGGAGAAGAAGGGAATCGAAGTGTTTAAGATGTATTGCTGCTTGCTCTCCACAACGTCGACGAGGATAGAAAAGAGCGGATAACAGTGACAGGAAGAAGAGACAGGATGATAGGGTTTGTGGTGAGATAGCAGGGACCAGTAGAGGATAAAAACTCTTAAGGTAAGACTGAGATTTGAGTATATCAAACAGTTAACGTTGGATGTAAGTGCTTTTCTGATATGAGAAGTTGGCACAAGAGAGGAATTCCTCGAGGACCGCATCAAACCAGTCAGCAGATATTTGAATCCACGCCAAGTGAGGTGGTGCGGTGATAAGGCGTAGTACTCGGCTGAAACGCTCTCCAAATCCTCGACCGACCAATTTCTCTAAAACTGTTAATGCAAATTCCGAGTGGTACCTTCGAAAGATATTATTCTTCTTCCTTCTCCAATACGAACATGTGTTCAGTCTATAATGATTTCGTCGTCGAAGGGATTTTAAAGCCTAATCTTCCTTCCTTCCTTCCTTCCGTCACTGAATATATTCAGTGAAAGCAGGTGTTGCAGAACTTCATGATTCAGACACTCTCGGTTATTTGATCACTGATTCGTCGTCCTTTTCGCGTTGTGCAATATTTCTCTCCAATCTTCACCAACAAGTCACAGCGAAACTTATTGCTGTCGGAAACTAAGAGTTAGACGAAGATAATAAAACACATTTATAACTCATTTGAGAAATCGCAAACTTTCTGTTAACGTCATCACTACATAGCCTTACATTTAGCATAAAGAAACAGAGAAGAAAAAAGGTATGTTACTAAGTCTCTTCGAAGAAGTTAAGGTACACGTCCTTAAGGCGAAACATCACTGCAGCGTCCTTAATAAGAAAAGCAACTGGTGCAAAAGAAATATACAACAAATTTTAATAGCGTTTTGGCCAGGTAAGTCTCCCGTTCATTAGACTCTGGCTTGTAAACCTAGTGATTGATCTTTTGATACCGGCTTGGACTCCTACAAGATAAGTGTTATAGGTCTTTAAAATACTGAATGACCAAATTCTTGAGCATCCAAGATTATTTCTCCTTCCAACTCTTCAGTCCGATGAACAGGTTGAACAGTAGATAGAGTAACTGCCTCCTTAATACGAACACTTCTCATGCAGTCTTCCATTCTTACTGTTCACCTTGGGTTCTTGTACATATGTGATTAAACTATCGAAACTAATCGTGAAGCTCTTCGCTGAAACTTTTGAATTTGTGCAATTGATTTCATTTAATCGGGTCCCCGATTGAAGAACAACACCTGTGAGTCGGTCGGAGGTTGTTCCCATTGAGGTACATGAGCAGATAGAGCCCCTGCTTCCTCTCCCCCCCCCCCTCCCCACACACACACACGCACATACACACAGACACACACATACACTGAATAAAGCCAGTTTTTCACAGTGATTCCAGCCTGCCCCCCACGACTGCCAACTTTTGTTCATAAACATTACGAAATTTAGTTGAATGACGTGGAATTCTTTACCCAAATAAACGTACAATGATTGACGGGACGTATGGTGTTTACTAGTCGTTTAAAACACGAAACAATTCCTCTCTTTTGTTTACCAGGCTGCTTAGAGTTCGTTCCAACAATGTTCAAGGATGCGTAGCACGAGGCTAGAATCGTTTAAGCAAACATGCACGCAGATTTGGCGGGCGGCGCAAAAGTCAAACACAGCAGTGCTTGTCTGAAATTGCGTTAGCTGAGACGAGGCGAGAGGAAACGCGGAGGGTGAGGAGCCGAGGATAATTCTCCACATGCTCGCCACGCACCGGGGCGACAGTCGATGCCCTGAGACATCGAGACAAGTATCCGTTTGCTCAGAACATGCTGTGAGGTCCATGCATTCTCACTCGTCGCAATACCTGCTATTTTTGACATTTTTAAAGATTATTGTTAAACTTTACCGTAGACTGAGCTCATGTTAATGCAGCTACAGCTGAATAAGTCGTCTCGTTCGGTTAAAATTAATCTTTGCCCGTTGACAATGGTCGGTGAGTTATTGTTGTTGGCCGGCCAGGGTGGCCGAGCGGTTCTAGGCGGTACAGTGTGGAACCGCGCGACCGCTACGGTCGCAGGTTCGAATCCTGCCTCGGGCATGGGTGTGTGTGATGTCCTTAGGTTAGGTTTAAGTAGTTCTAAGTTCTAGGGGACTGATGACCTTAGAAGTTAAGTCCCATAGTGCTCAGAGCAATGTGCTCAGAGCAATTTGAATCATTTTTATTGTTGTTGTACTATACGCCCAACTGGCGTCATATGTCGGTTGCTGATCGGTCGCACTCGTTCGATGCAGACGCGTTTAGTAGGGTTACCACGTTTTCTGCACCCTCACTCATGCCACATCACAAAGTTTGATATTACAAAAAACAAAAAGAAAACAAGAAACGATCTTAATTGAGTATAATAAAAAACAAAAAATCATTTTAATCAGTTACAAAAAAAATTAATATATACTTTATTAGTACCTTCTAATATGAATATGTACACGCAGACCGACTATATGTATATCAGTGCTATGAACTGTCTCCATCATGTCTGTATTCTTCAACAGCATAACAAAAAATTCAAGCTTGTCGCTAACATTAGTTTCACAGTTTCTACTGGAACCTGTGTTTTGTCGATAGTCCATATATTATTCAAGTTAGTAAACACCCTTGCATTAGCGCCAGGAAGGCAGAAGAGAATCTCCTCTAACTTCAGTAAATTTGAGAATGGGACAAGATCCTGGATTAAATGAGAAATTACTTCACCGAAGCTCTCCTGCCAAACTTGCATGACTCGCACTCCTGGAAGAAAGGATACTGCGGAGACATGTCTTAGCCACAGCCTGGGGGATGTTTCAAGAGTGAAATTTTCACCCTGCAGCGGAGTGTGCGTTGATGTGTGCTAGGGTGACTCAGTGGGTAGAGCACTTGCACTCGAAGGGCAAAAATCTCGATTTCGACTACTGGACCGGCACACAGTTTTAATTTGCCAGAAAGTATCATACCTGCCTACAATCCGCTGCCAAGTGAAAATTTCATTCTTGAAACATCCCCAGGGCTGTGGCTAAGCCAACTCTCCGCAATATACGTTCTTCCATAATGGTTACTGTATGCTCAGACTTACGCGCCTGCATGCTATCGATAATATGTGGAGTCTAACTATTCGCTCCGCGTTTTCCTACTACCAAAAGTTGCAGCGTGAAGCAGTCAGTTTTGCATTGTGACACACGGGCTGTTACGAAATCGTAGTTTGAACAGGTGTCGAAGGAATAACAGTTTGAATAAGAAATCATACAATCTTTGATCCACCATTAACTGTTATCAATTGAATTCTCCACATTCCGCTTGCGACGAGGCGGGTTAAAAGTGGCGTTGGGTTGCGTGACTGTCTGACCACTGTCTTTCTTCGTACTGTGCACAACAAAAAGTTCCACACCTACCTTAGTACGGCGTCTGGTTACCAGCCCGATTCTTTGCATACGTAGATACTGTTCAGACTATGTTTTGCAGCATGGAAGAGAAACATCGTCAATGTTTACGTTTGCAAAGTCCGCCTAAACTCTGGTATCTATCCTGGAATATCTTATAACGATTTTCGCGTGGAGGGCGATTGCTTCATTCTTTTAGAAAAATGTCAAAATTCCGCAACAAGTTCTTTATTTCTTTAGGTTCAAAATTAAAGAATTAGCCATCATCCCATATTTATTTAAACGACTAATATCAATGTCCTCAGCTCACAGTTCATACAACCCAGTATACACACAAGACAGCCAGAAATGTACTTAAGTCCGACCCGAATTATTTTGTGATCTACAGTCAATGCTCTGCTACACTATATGAGTTTCACATTCGATATTTTTTTTTTCAGTGGATTTATAATAAAGAAACTGCTCGCCAACTATTCCATAGATGAATATGAAACATGCCACGCATTTATCTTTCCAACTAAACACTTCGCAAAGCTCAAATTTCCACAAATTATCCGTAAATGCAACTGCATTCACGACAATACCATCCGGACGAGAAATACCATTGACTTCTTCATTTTACTCAGAACGTAGACGGACAATTCCAACGCGACTTGTACGTCCGATAGCTAGACCACGATTGTCTCGCTGCCGTTCCTTCCAGGGCCTGTAACTACTTGATAGAGAGTGGGAAATACTTAACTCTGGTTGGTTGTTCAAACTGACCAGCCAATCAAAACAAACCTTTGAGTTCTTTCTCGCGCCAAAACTGTCCTACGTCAATCAATATTCACAGATGCATTTACGTCACTTCATCATGCAAATCTTAATAAAATCTTTAACAAAACCGAACGAAAAGAAAGCTATTCTTGAAATGACTTTAGAAAATCATTACTCTGCAAATGGCTATTCTGGCTGCCTTCTTACAAAAGCAAGTACCCTTGGACATACGTCATCAGCAAGGTAGGGAAATTACAGCTTTCATTGCAACTGCTTGCTTCACACTTTCCCATGACATAGTTACTTAATTTTTAAAAACAGATAATTTTGAATCTTTACGTACGTCCCACATAGACATAAAATAGTTATTAAATAAATATTAATCCTTTCTGAATTCTATGTTACGAATATCAAAAATAGTAAACGTTTTTATTTATAAAAAATCTAAATAAATTGTTCTGCCATTTAGTGAACTTCAGTAATAATTCCAAATGATACTAAAAGACAAACTGCTATGAATCCTAACTGACTTTAATCTTATAAGTGTCTGTTTTTAGGTGAATCTGAAAGTATATTTTAATACAACCTTCCTTTTAATAAAAAAGGGCTATATATTGACTTTTAACAAAATTGAATAATACACTCCTGGAAATTGAAATAAGAACACCGTAAATTCATTGTCCCAGGAAGGGGAAACTTTATTGACACATTCCTGGGGTCAGATACATCACATGATCACACTGACAGAACCACAGGCACATAGCCACAGGCAACAGAGCATGCACAATGTCGGCACTAGTACAGTGTATATCCACCTTTCGCAGCAATGCAGGCTGCTATTCTCCCATGGAGACGATCGTAGAGATGCTGGATGTAGTCCTGTGGAACGGCTTGCCATGCCATTTCCACCTGGCGCCTCAGTTGGACCAGCGTTCGTGCTGGACGTGCAGACCGCGTGAGACGACGCTTCATCCAGTCCCAAACATGCTCAATGGGGGACAGATCCGGAGATCTTGCTGGCCAGGGTAGTTGACTTACACCTTCTAGAGCACGTTGGGTGGCACGGGATACATGCGGACGTGCATTGTCCTGTTGGAACAGAACGTTCCCTTGCCGGTCTAGGAATGGTAGAACGATGGGTTCGATGACGGTTTGGATGTACCGTGCACTATTCAGTGTCCCCTCGACGATCACCAGTGGTGTACAGCCAGTGTAGGAGATCGCTCCCCACACCATGATGCCGGGTGTTGGCCCTGTGTGCCTCAGTCGTATGCAGTCCTGATTGTGGCGCTCACCTGCACGGCGCCAAACACGCATACGACCATCATTGGCACCAAGGCAGAAGCGACTCTCATCGCTGAAGACGACACGTCTCCATTCGTCCCTCCATTCACGCCTGTCGCGGCACCACTGGAGGCGGGCTGCACGATGTTGGGGCGTGAGCGGAAGACGGCCTAACGGTGTGCGGGACCGTAGCCCAGCTTCATGGAGACGGTTGCGAATGGTCCTCGCCGATATCCCAGGAGCAACAGTGTCCCTAATTTGCTGGGAAGTGGCGGTGCGGTCCCCTACGGCACTGCGTAGGATCCTACGGTCTTGGCGTGCATCCGTGCGTCGCTGCGGTCCGGTCCCAGGTCGACGGGCACGTGCACCTTCCGCCGACCACTGGCGACAACATCGATGTACTGTGGAGACCTCACGCCCCACGTGTTGAGCAATTCGGCGGTACGTCTACCCGGCCTCCCGCATGCCCACTATACGCCCTCGCTCAAAGTCCGTCAACTGCACATACGGTTCACGTCCACGCTGTCGCGGCATGCTACCAGTGTTAAAGACTGCGATGGAGCTCCGTATGCCACGGCAAACTGGCTGACACTGACGGCGGCGGTGCACAAATGCTGCGCAGCTACCGCCGTTCGACGGCCAACACCGCGGTTCCTGGTGTGTCCGCTGTGCCGTGCGTGTGATCATTGCTTGTACAGCCCTCTCGCAGTGTCCGGAGCAAGTATGGTGGGTCTCACACACCGGTGTCAATGTGTTCTTTTTTCCATTTCCAGGAGTGTATTTAATGCAGTTTATTTAGATTCTTAGGATCTTGAATATTCTGTCGCTCGAACACAGGTTACGCTTCCCACGGCTAGGCTAGCGACAGGTGCGAGTGAGTCACGCTACAGATACCAGCAGCTGTATATTGCCACCGCCAACGACTCCAAAGCTAAGAGCCGGTACTTCAAAGTAGCTTACTGCAATAAAATGCTGTTGCGTATTGACTCACGACGTTACACGCTCCCTAAAATTCTAGCAACGCAGTAAGTATTTACTGGCTTGTAGAAGGTGAAGGGAAGTAACTTAGCCTTGCCACCAATATACTTGTGGTAGTGTTATAATACTAATGATTAAAATTTGCATATACACTCTAAGGGAAAAAAAACAAGAAAAAAACGAAACGCCATGCAGGAACTATCCGAATAGGGAGGAAATCAGTAGATGTGACGTACATTTACAGACCAACAAATGATTACAGTTCCAGGAAAATTGGATAGTTTATTCAAGAGAAACAGCTTCACAAATTGAGCAACTCAGTAACGCGTTGGTCCATCTTTGACTCTTATGCAAGCAGTTATTTGGTTTGTCATACACAGAGTTGTTGGATATCCTCCTGACGGATATCGTGCCAGACTACGTCAATTGGCGCCTCAGATCGTGAGAATCCCAAGTTGGTTGGAAGGCCCTGCCCACAATGCGCCAAACGTTCTAAATTGGGGAGAGACCCAACGACCTTGCTGGACATGGTGGGTTTGGCAAGCACGAAGACAAGCGGTAAAAACGATCGTCATATGTGGGCAGATTTTATGCTGCAGAAACGCAAGATCAGGGTAGCTTGCCATGAAGGGCAACAAATTGGTACGTGGGGTTTGGCAAGAACGAAGACAAGCGTTAGAAACGATCGCCATGTGTGGGCAGACTTTATGCTGCTGAAACGCAAGATCAGGGTAGCTTGCCATGAAGGGCAACAGATTGGGACGTGGGGTTTGGCAAGCACGAAGACAAGCGGTAGAAACGATCGCCATGTGTGCAGAAACGCAAGATCAGGATAGCTTACCATGAAGGGCAACAAATTGGGACATAGAACATCGTTGACGTACCGCTGCGCTGTAAGGGTGATGCGGATGACAACCAAAAGGGTTCTGCTATGAAATGAAATGGACATCACTCTTTGTTTTCGGGCAGTATGGCGGGTGAGAAGCAGGTTGGCAGCCCATCACTGTCCAGGACTTCTGCAGACACGTCTTCGGCTTGGAATCTCATTGACTGGAGCAGAACTGTCTTTAGTGATGAGTCCCATTCGGTATTGGGACCCGATGGCAGACGAAGACGAATCTGGAAACGTTCTGGACAGCGGTGGGATACCAACCTGACTGTGAAGTTTCATATGGCCCGTCATCCGTGAGTGATGTCTGGGGTATCATTTAATTTCAAACCAGGAACCCGTTGATTGTCATCTGTGGCGTCCTTAGAGCACAGTGGTAAGTCGATGATACTAGACGCCACATTCTGAAACCCTTCACGGAAAGCCATCTACGGCATACAGTTCATCAAGACAATACCTGTCCGCACGCGGCGAGAGTTTCTACTGCTTCTCTGTGCGCTTGCCAAAACCTATCTCGCTCAACAGAGTCCCCGGATGTCTCCCCAATTGAGAACGTTTGGATAATTATAGGTAGAGCCCTCCAACCAGCTCGGAATTCTGCCGATATGACACGCCACTTGGACAGAATTTGGCATGATATCCCTCAGGACGACATCCAACAACTCTGCCAACCAGTGGCAAACCGAATAACTGCTTGCATAATGGCCAGAATTGGACCAGTGCCATATTGACTTCATAAATTTTCTAAGCTGCTTCTCTTAAATAAACCATCCAATTTTTCTGAAATTGTAATCATTTGTTTGTCTGTACATGTGCATAGCACCTACTGATTTCCGTACCATTAACATAATTCCTTCGTGGTACGTCGTTTTTTCTCTTTTATCTTAGAGTGTATTTGAAAGCAAGCGCTGATAAAAAGTGAGCTTCGACCGCAAGATGAGTCTGTTATTTCCTGTAAATTGAGTTTCGGCTTGTTAGGCCATTTGCGAGAACACGGCTGGCGTTACCGAACTTGACTTAAAACGAGCATCCCTACTATTACAGTTCTCTGTCATGATCCTTGCTTTCATCTATTTCTTTCCTACTGTAGAATTAATTCGCCTTCTCCTCGCAATCACAAGGACAGTGACCAAGCATTATTGTAATTAAAGACAGGAAGAGACAGCACAACATTTTCTTGTTAAACAGAGTTCAGTATGGACTCAGTTAAACAGGTATGTCGCTTCGTAGTGGCCCTGCAAGCATGCAGAAGAGGGCTAACATGTTTAATAAAACATTAAGCGCTGAAATGAGTGGCGGAAGTATTGTTACTGTAGAGAAACGTTGATTATGGAATTATCAGACAGCGGTCGGTCAAATAGAACAAAAAGCCACAGGAGAAATCATAGAACGTAGATGAGTGTGGATATCAGACATGAAATTCACCGGGTGAGCAACAGAGATTGTCTAATGATGGCGCATGGCAGACGGCATAATGGTGTCTGTGGTCCAGAAGCGTCGAAGCAGTAATAACTGCAAGTTAAAAACCGTAATTCCGTTATATCTATCTGTCGTGACTAGCCAGCAACATACTTGTAAACTGCGCCGACAAAACCGGCAGTCTTTCCAAAAATTCTTAGTCCTTAGGCTCGCAGCTAAACTACTGCAACATGTCGCTTCAGCTGTAAGTCCCACGTGACCTGGAGGCTGACTTCCGTGAGCAGGAGCATGAATTACCGCCTCTCTCCTAGCCACCACAGTCACCAGATCTCAATACTATTGAGCTTCCGTGGTCTTCTTTTGAGAAAAGGGTGCGTGAGCACTGTACACATCCATCATCATTATCTGAACTTGTCACTTTTTTCAGGAACAACTGTATAAGGTTCCCTTGAAGAACCATACTGGCTCTGTCTGTTATCCATTCTGAGACGACTGGAAACCTTTTCGAAAGCCAACGGTTTTTCTACACCATAATAGGCGTGGTAATGTGTTGTGCTTTTGATATTTCCATATTTCTGTTAACCCCCCCCCCCCCCCCTGGTATGTTAGCGATATACACTAATGCTCATAAACTAAGGATAATGCTGATACATGGTGAACAACGCTCTGGTGGGCGGTTTGATGGTTTAAATCACCTCGGGGTATGACCATGCGGTGCATCTGACCTGCGGTCGTCGCACGGTGGCGCTGGCAGCAGTCCACATACGCAGAGGTGTGTTGGTGCATGTCAGAGTACGGTGCAGCGAGTAAGTGTGCAGACGTTTTCAGACGTGCTAATGGTGATTGTGTGTTGAAAATGGCTCAAAGAACACATATTGATGACGTTATGAGGGGTAGAATACTAGAGCGACTGGAGGCTGGTCAAACACAGCAGGTCGTAGCACGGGCCCTCCGTGTGCCACAAAGTGTGATCTCAAGATTATGGCAACGATTCCAGCAAACAGTAAACGTGTCCAGGCGCTATAGTACGGAAATCCACAGTGTACAACACCACAAGAAGACCGATATCTCCCTATCAGTGCCCGTAGACGACCACGGAGTACTGCAGGTGGTCTTGCTCGGGACTTTACCGCAGCCACTGGAGCAGTTGTCTCCAGACACACAGTCTACAGACGACTGAACAGACATGGTTTATTCGCCCGGAAACCTGCAAGGTGCATTCCACTGACCTCTGGTCACAGGAGAGCCCGTAAAGCCTGGTGTCAAGAACACAGTACATGGTCATTGGAACAGTGGTCCCAGGTTATGTTCACGGACGAATCCAGGTATAGTTGGACAGTGATTTTCGCCGGGTTTTCGTCTGGCGTGAACCAGGAACCAGATACCAACCTCTTAATATCCTTCAAAGGGACCTGTATGGAGGTCGTGGTTTGATGGTGTGGGGTGGGATTATGATTGGTGCACGTATACCCTTGCATGCCTTTGACAGAGGAACTGTAACAGGTCAGGTGTATCGGGACGTCATTTTGCACTAGTATGTTCGCCTTTTCAGGGGTGCAGTGGGTCCCACCATCCTCCTGATGGATGGTAACGCACGGCCCCACCGAGCTGCCATCGTGGAGGAGTACCTTGAAACTTAAGCTATCAGGCGAATGGAGTGGCCTGCCTGTTCTCCAGAATTAAACCCCATCGAGCACCTCTTCAAACCCCTAGGACACTTCAGGAGCTCCGACGGACACTGGTGCAAGAATGGGAGGCTATACCCCAGCAGCTGCTCGACCACCTGAAACAGAGTGAGCCAAGCCGTTGTGCGGCCTGTGTACGTGTGCATGGTTATCATATCTCACATTGATGTCGGGGTACATGTGTAGGAAACAGTGGCGTTTTGTAGCACATGTGTTTCGGGACGGTTTTCTCAACTTACCACCAATGCCATGGATTTACAGATGTGTGTCGTGTGTGTTCCCTATGTGCCTATGCTATTAGAGCCAGTTTTGTGTAGCGCCACGTTGTATGTCACCACGTTCTGCAGTTATCCTTAATTTATGAACATGAGTGTATTTCCCAAAAAATAAATTTAAAATAGCTTCAGTCACCCATCCCTACAAACATTTCTGGGAAGTTTACCCTCGTTCTAATGCAAATCAGATGTCGGAACCCACCCTTAGATATTCCACGTGAGAATCTCTTCTGCTGAATTACAATATCGCCTGGAATTAATTGAATTATGTGTGCCGCAGAATGGGTCCGACTTCAAACAGCCTCCGTTACAAAGAGTGAAAAGTAGGCAAAAAAATTGGAACTCCACTTAAAGGGGTAGATACGCAATGTGTCCCGGTTTCGTTAGGAATGTAGCAATGAAAAATAAGTCAAGATTATGTTCATAAAATCACTGTAGTTATTCAGAATAGTCTGCCCATGAATCAAAACACAGACGAAATCCTTTCAAAACTGTTTTGAAACAGTCACTGTAGTCCTTTTCTGGAGTTGCTTTTAGTACTGCAGTACAATTTCCTTGAATGTCCTTAACTGTGTCATAACTGCGTCCTTTCAATGTCAACCTCAAACTAGGGAACAACCAGAATTCGGCTGGGGCTAAATCCGGCGAATTCCACGGGTGATCCAGGACTGTGATCCATTTGCTGTCGAAAAACGCATGCACAGTCTTCGCTTTGTGGGCTGGGTGGGATGGCGGGGGGGGGGGGGGGGGGGGAGAGGGGGGGGAGAGGGGGGGAGGGGGGGAACCAGGAACCTGCCTCTCGGTATAGGGGTCGGATTCCACGAGTTCTCGCCCGCGAATACTGGAAGACTCAAAGACTGATGTTGCCTCACCGCTGCGCAGCCAGTTTCCGAAGAGTGTCAGACACGCACTGTTACATTCGTGGCTAGGGTGCCTGCTGCAGCCATGTTAGCGTTTTGACTTTCTACACAGCTGTTTTTGAAACTCCAAAGGTAGTTACGTCGCAACTCGCCGTAAGATAACATTGCAGTCTGAAATTTCACACAAGTAGTCCTAATGGAACTCGGACACGCTACGTAGACTGCTCATGTCGGGCAAAGCATACACTTCAGTCTCGTACAAATGTGGATGAACATTCAAATACGCACCATGATTTCACATAGATTTTTACTAAAAAAAATACCCCCAATCCAAGGTTTATGAAGGTTCTGTGTTCGTAGTCATCTGGTGCACAGTAATATCACCCAAGAGCGCCATGATGCAGGCACTCTTAAGCCAGGTGCCTCAAAGTTCCGATCAGTAGCCACACAAATGGCACTGGTAAACTGGAACCTGTTTATGCTTCCTCCACAAGATTTTCAAATAGTGAGCTCCGAACGCCTGCAGTAAGGTCAGCTACAACAGAGGGCCCTAATACCAGAAACTACTTTCCTCTTACGCAAAATGGACATCACTCGGCGAGACGATTATATGTGGAGACGCATTGCACACATTCTGGTAGCTGCGGTTGATCAGTTAAGGTTGCCGACAGTTCCAGTCTTGAGTTGTCGCCAGCCAAGGCAGAGCATCAGTTGCTGCGGTTATAGATAGCCTCTATTAACGCGTGATCGTCGGAAAGTAAATGTCGACCGTCAGAAATCCCACACCTGTGCCAATCTTTTCATTTACGAGTGACAGTTGCAACCTACCCTGTGGACTATTCATTCTGTTCGACAGATCCTGTAATTCTTCTTCACTTTTATTGAGGATAGCACTGTCATCAGCGAATCTTATCATTGCTATCCTTCCATCCTGAATTTTAATCCTGCACTTGAATCTTTCTTTTATTTCCGTCATTGTTTCTTCGAGGTGTAGATTGAACAGTAGGGGCGAAAGACCACATCTATGGCTCACACCCTTTTTAATCCGAGCACTTCGTCCTTGGTCTCCCAGACCTGTTGTTCCCTCATGGTTCGTGTACATATTATAGATTACCTGTCTTTCCCGATAGCTTTTCCCAGAATTTCAAATATCTTGCACCATTTTACATTGTCGGACGCTTTTTCCAGTTCGACAAATCCTATGAACGTGTCTTGATTTTTCTTCAGTCTTCCTTCCGTTATCAACTGCAACGTCAGAACAGCTTCTCTGCCGTCTTTATCTTTCCTAAATCCAAACCGATCGTCATCTAACAGATCTTCAATTTTCCTTTCCATCCTTCTGTATATTGTTCTTGTCGGCAACGTGGATGCATGAGCTAATAACTTGATTGTGCGATAATTCTCGCACTTGCTGATTCTTGCTATCTTCTGAATTGTGCCGTGATGTTTTCCTAAAAGTCTGATGGTATATAGCCAGCATGAAACATTCTACACGCCAACGTGAATAGTCTTTTTGTTGCCACTTCTCCGAGTGATTTCAGAAATTTCAATGGAATGTTATCTATTCCTTCTGCCTTATCTGATCTGAAGTCCTTCACAGCTCTTTTAAATTCTGGCTCTAATACTGGAGCCCCTATCTTTTCACTGTCGACTCCTGATTCTTCTTCTATCATATCCTCGCGCACATAGGGGCATTTAATGTACTCTTTCCACCTATCCGCTCTCTTCTATACATTTAACACTTGAAATTCCATTGCACTCTTGGTGTTACGCCTTTGCTTTTAATTTCTCCGAAGGTTGTTTGGACTTTTTTATTTGCTGAGTTAGTCCTTCCGACAATCAATTATTTCTTTACATTGGTCATGTAGCTATTTCGCCTTAGCTTCCCTGCACTTCCTGTTAATTTGATTCCTAAGTGTCTTGCATCTCTTTATTCCTGAATTTTACTGAACAGCTTTGTACCTCCTTCTTTCATCGATCAACTGTAGTAATTCTTCCGTTACCCATGGTTCCTTGCAGTTACCTTCCTTGTGCCTATATTTTTCTTTCCAACTTGAGACGCTGCCGTTTTTAAATATGCCCATTCCTCTTCAACTGAAATTCTCACTGAGTTATTCATTATCGCAGTATCTACACCCTCAGAAACTTTAAATGTATCTCTTTATTCCGTAGTTTTTCCATGTTCATCTTCTTTGCACATTGCTTCTTCCTGCCAAGTCTCTTAAACTTCTACCTACTCTTCAACGTTACTAAATCGTGATTTGAGTCTATATCCGTTCCTGGTTACCCCTTACAATCCAATATCTGATTTCAGAATCTCTGCCTGACCAAGCTGTAATCCAATAGAAATTTCCCTGTATCTCTGGTCTTTTGCAAGTATACCTCCTCTTTTTGTTATTCTTGAACAGAGTATTCGCTATTACTAGCTGATATTTACTGCAGAACACAATTAGTCTTTCTCCTCTCTTACTCCGTGTACCAAATCCATATTCCTACATAACCTTTCCTTCCACTCCTTCCCCTACACCCGCACTGCAGTCCCCCCCTGACTATAAAAGGTTTTCATCTTCCTTTACGTACTGAATTATCGATTCAATATCCCCATACACTAGCTCTGTCTCTTCACCTTTTTCTTGCTTCGTCGGCATGTAGGCCTGAACTGTTGTTGTCGAGGTTATCTTGCTGTGGATTCTGATGAGAAAAACCCTACCACTGAACTGTTCACAGTAACACATTCTCTGCCTTGCCTTCTTATTCATAATGAATCATACTCCCGCTATACTATTTCCTGCTGATGTCGATATTACCGAACTCTCATCGGACCAGAAATCCTTTCCAGTTCACTTCGCTGACCCCCACTATATCTAGATTTGGTCTTTGCATATCCATTTTCAGGTTTTCTAGCCTTTCTACCACGTCCAAATTTCTGAGATTCCACCCCAGACTCGTCGAATGTTATCGCTTTGCTGGTTATTCGATCTTTTTCTCATAGTCACCTCCCCCTTGTCAGTCCCCTCCCTGATATCCGAATGGAGGACTAGTCTTTTGCCACGTTCTCAGTTACAGGCCACAATGTCCTGTGGATAGACATTATTTATATTTCATTAATTGTTTTCCATTGTCTTCTGCATCCTCATGTCGTTGATCAGTGCTGATTCTTCCGTCTTTGAGGGGCAGTTTCCCATCCCAAGGGCAAGAGAGTGCCCTGAACTTCTCTCCGCACCTCCGCCTTTATTTAAAATTTGAGCAGTGGTGGGGTTCGAAGACGGGATCGAGGACGTTTCGATTACTAGTCAATGATTCGTATTTGATCTGGGTGGACTTCACATGTCAGCCTTTCAAGTTCATCGTTGATTCCTTCACTCAGGGTTTTTCTATTTTTTTTTATTGTAGAGGGCAACAACCCCTCTGACCGAACACGCTGAGCTACCTTGCCAGCAACTCCTAGACTAAGCGTGCTAGACTTATACTCCTTCAGATGCAGCAGTCTAGAACTACCTTCTTTAGATTAGATAGTCCTTTGGTAATGTGTCAGGTAAGAGTAGCGTGTAGGACTTTAACTACAGCGCTACTCATAATCAATCACTAAAAGTTGAGAATTTTGTATAAATTCTTTTAATAAATGTTTATTACTTGTTTCGTTTTGTGTTGACCATACTACTTGTTTTGGATATAACATCCTGTGATCAATTCCCTTGCTAGCGTGCAAGGCAGCTACTCAATGGAACAAAAATTTTTCTGTAGTAGGAGATTTGCTTCCTGCTATTTTTGATGTTGGCCATCAGCCTTGTTTTCATGAATACAACAGATCTTCTTGTTTGTAAGGCAAATATTAGGGAACTCGCTCCCAAATAGTGTCATTCGATACTCCCTCTGAATCACCACCAACTCGCCAGGCACCTGACTGAAAGGATCTGGACTCTTCAGAGGATCGGATTTCAAAAAGCCTTTCTACCTTCAGGGTACATAAAGAAACGTATGAAAAAAATACAAATTTCCGAACCCTCATCTGGAATGTAGTCGAAGTAAGTCGGGTGATGCTGAAGGAATTAGATTAGGAAATGAGACACTTAAAGTAGTAAAGGAGTTTTGCTATTTGGGTGGGGGGGGGGGGGGCAAAATAACTGATGATGGACGAAGTAGAGAGGATATAAAATGTAGACTGGCAATGGCAAGGAAAACATTTCTGAAGAAAAGAAATTTATTAACATCGAGTATAGATTTAAGTGTCAGGAATTCGTTCCTGAAAGTATTTGTGTGGAGTGTAGCCATGTATGGAAGTGAAACATGGACGATAAATAGTTTGGACAAGAAGAGAATAGAAACTTTCGAAATGTGGTGCTACAGAAGAATGCTGAAGATTAGATGGATAGATCACATATCTGATGAGGAAGTATTGAATAGCATTGGGGAGAAGAGAAGTTTGTGGCACAACTTGACTAGAAGAAGGGCTCGGTTGGTAGGACATGTTCTGAGGCATAGGACATGTTCTGAGGCATCAAGGGATCACCAATTTACTATTGGAGGGCAGCGTGGAGGGTAAAAATCGTAGAGGGAGACCAAGAGATGAATACACCAAGCAGATTCAGAAGGATGTAGGTTGCAGTAGGTACTGGGAGATGAAGAAGCTTGCACAGGATAGATTGGCATGGAGAGCTGCATCAAACCAGTCTCAGGACTGAAGACCACAACAAAAACAACAACTGTCCCGCTCACAGCACGCTGGAATGTGTCTGTAAAACCCTGAACGTTACAATACGCCGAATGTCAAACCGACAGCCTAGAAGAAGAAATAAAATATGCTTAAGAAATAAACCACCACTTAGATTGGAATAAATGTTTCCTTTGTTAGAAACAGGAATCACTCTTCTTTCACATTTGTTCACACATTGCTAAAAGGGCTCCATTTCAGTATTTCTGAAAAGAACTAATTCTTGGTTATGCTAGACATCGAACCTGCTGCGTCAGCTATGCAGACAACCACGCTCAGGCACGGACGTAAAGCCAAAAGTAATTATGAACTTCCTTTCGAAACTGTGGTTCGTTTCTTGTCTTTTACTTTTCTCATCACATTGTTTCAAATATTGTCTCGTTATCTTAAGATCTTACCGAAAGGCAGAAACGCTGCGTCGCCGACAGATACACAAACAAAAGATACAGAGCTTTGCTTTGCTAGCTTTCGGAATAGAATTCCTTTCTCAAGTTGTAGGAGAAACACGCACACACACACACACACACACACACACACACACACACACGCCTATGTCAATACATTGTGGCCAGTCGACTGCCAGCTCTTCCCTGGCCCACGGTGAGTATACTGGTGTCAGGTGGGGGTGCAAGATGGGGTTGGGTGAAGAATGGACAGAGGCGAGAACTTGCCGTACATTATTATCTTGAGGTCTTGTGACACTGGGCATCGGCCTGTGGAAGATCACTTGAACAGCAGGTGTACTGTAGTTTTCAAGTCTTTCATAATTGACAAGGAAATCTGTCAATTGTTCTTTGCCCACACATAATGATCTGACTGCCCAAGACTCGATTCGTACGCAGGGTGAACTACGAAGTCTAGACTATAGCTTCGATCAGTCGTTTATGCCTAAGGTAATAGTGGCTTTAAAATATAGCTGTCGTCGTATTGTACTGTTCGTGACTGATCTGCGGACACGTGGCTGCTTCTTGATTGGTTTCTTTTGTCAACAGGCTACTGATTGGTTTGATGTTGTCCGACATGAATTCCTCCATCTCAGTGTGTCTCGATTATTTGTTGGATGTGTTCAAATTTCAGCCTTCCCCTACAGTTTTTATTCTCTACTACTCCCAGCATTACCATGGAAGTTATTCCTGATGTCTTAAGCACATGTCGAATTATATTACGCCCCTTCTTTTTGTCAGTGTTTACTATATGTTTCTTTCTTCGCCGACTGTGAGGAGAACTCCTCATGCCTTATCAGTCCACCTAATTCACAACATCCTTCTAGAGCACCACATTTCAAACGCTTCGAGTCTCCTCTTTTCCTGTATTCTCACAGGCTATGTTTCACTAGCATACAGTGCTGTGCTCCAAATGCTCCAAACGTACAATCTCAGAAATTTCTTCCTCAGATTAAGACCGATGTTTGAGGCCAGTAGACTTCTGTTGGCCCGGAATACTCTCTTCGCCTGCGCTATACTTTTTTTTACTTGCTCTTTGCTTTGGGTATCAAACGTAATTTTGCTTCCAGTGTAGAAGAATTTCTTCTTTTGGTTTACTTCGTGGTCCCAAATTTGTTTGTTAAGTTTATCACTTATCATTTCTGCTACTTTTCATTACTTTCGTCTTTCTTCGATTTACTCTCAGTCGATATTCTGGACTCATTAGACTGTTCATTCCATTCAAAAGGTTCACTAATTCTTGTCAATTTTCACGGAGGACAGCCACATCATCAGCGATATCCTTTCACAGTGAATTTAATCACGCTCTTGAATCATTTTATTTCCATCATAAATTCTTTGGAGGATAGATTGAAGGGGAGGGCAGGAGACTTCATCCTTTCTTACCTGCTTTTTAATTCGAGCACTTCGTTCTTCATCCTCCAGTCTTATTGTTCCTTCTGGGCTGTTGTATAGACTGTATATCACCCCTTTACCCTGCCACTTGTTCCTGCTTTTATCAGAATTTCGAACATTTTGCACCATTTTGCATTGGCGAACGCTTTCCTGTATCGACAAATTCTACGAAAGTATCTCATCTCCTTACCAAGTTCCTCACCAGGACTGCCTCTCTGGCGCCTTTACCTTTTCTAAATCCAAAATGATCGTCATATAAGTGATCCTCAGTTATCTTTGAAGCTACACTACTGGCCATTAAAATTGCTACACCAAGAAGAAATACAGATGATAAATATATTATTCTAGAACTGACATGTGATTACATTTTCACGCAAATTTGGTGCATAGATCCTGAGAAATCAGTACCCTGAACAACCACCTCTGACCGTAATAACGGCCTTGATACGCCTGGGCATTGAGTCAAACAGAGCTTGGATGGCGTGTACAGGTACAGCTACCCATGCAGCTTCAACACGAGCCACAGTTCATCAAGAGTAGTGACTGGCGTATTGTGACGAGCCAGTTGCTCGGCCACCATTGACCAGACGTTTCCAGTAGGTGACAGATCTGGAGAATGTGCTGGCCAAGGCAGCAGTCGAACATTTTCTGTATCCAGAAAGACCCGTACAGGACCTGCGACAACCGGTCGTGCATCATTCTGCTGAAATGTAAGGTTTCGCAGGGATCGAATGAAGGGTAGAGCCACGGGGCGTAACACATCTGAAATGTAACGTCCACTGTTCAAAGTGCTGTCAATGCGAATAAGAGGTGAACGAGACGTGTAACCAACGGCAGCTCATACCATCACCCCTGGTGATACGCCAGTATGGTGATAACAAATACACGCTTCCAATGTGCGTTCACCGCGATGACGTCAAACACGGATGCGACCATCATGATGCTATAAACAGAACCTGGATTCATCCTAAAAAATGACGTTGTGCCATTCGTGCACCCAGGTTCGTCGTCGAGTACACCATCGCAGGCGCTCCTGTCTGTGATGCAGCGTCAAGGATAACCGCAGCCATTATCTCCGAGCTGATAGTCCATGCTGCTGCAAACGTCGTCGAACTGTTCGTGCAGAAGTCCCCATCTGTTGACTGAGGGGTGGCTGCACGATCCGTTACAGCCATGAGGATAAGATGCCTGTCATCTCGACTGCTAGTGATACGAGGCCGTTGGGATCCAGCACGGCGTTCCGTATTACCCTCCTGAACCCACCGATTCCATATTCTGCTAACAGTCATTGGATCTATACCAACGAGAGCAGCAATGTCGCGATACGATAACCCGCAATAGCGATAGGCCACAATCCGACCTTTATCAAAGTCGGAAACGTGATGGTACACATTTCTCCTCCTTACACGAAGTTCAAATGGTTCAAATGGATCTGAGCACTACGGGACTTAACATCTGAGGTCATCAGTCCCCTAAACTTAGAACTACTTAAACCTAACTAACCTAAGGACATCACACACATCCACGCCCGAGGCAGGATTCGAAACTGCGACCGTAGCTGTCGCGCGGTTCCAAACTGAAGCGCCTAGAACCGCTCGGCCACGTCGACCGGCCCTTACACGAGGCATCACAACAACGTTTCACCAGGCAGCGCCGTTCGACTGTTGTTTGTGTATGAGAAATCGGTTGGAAACTTTCCTCGTGTCAGCACGTTGTAGGTGTCGCCACCGGCGCCAACCTTGTGTGAATGCTCTGAAAAGCTAATCATTTGCATATGACAGCATCTTCTTCCTGTCGGTTAAATTTCGCGTCTGTAGAACGTCATCTTCGTGGTGTAGCAATTTTAATGGCCAGTAGTGTATTTGATACTTATACTGGAATTATACGTTCATAAAATATCCCCTACGACACATATTTTTATCTCTTACTCTGTTCGCCGGCGACTCGTTTGAAGACGCGGTGTGCGTGGCGATCGAGCACACACCCGTGGGACACGGTGACTGGCGGGTGGAAGAGGAAGGGGGAGGGGTGGCGCCATATGCTCGCTCCCCCTTCTCCCCTCTCCTCCCTGCCGCTGTCTGACATGACGCGGGCGCCTCTGCAGATTTGCTTTACTAAACTGCCGCTTTTGTGCGCCGAACGGCCTCCCCGCCATCCACAATCCCGCCTTTCCGCGAACGCTCTCGCCGCGGCGCGGCCCCTCGCGACATTACACTTGTGCCGTGCGTCTTTTTTATGGCCCCTGTAAAATTGCCAGTGAAAGGCTGGTTGGTTGGGGAGGCCGGTAAGTAGCCTGTTGGAAGCAACTGGCGAGCTCCGAGAGGGAACTGCGTATTTTTCACCGTGTTGCGATTTCAGTTCCTCTAATCCTTGTTTAATCGCGGCTTTAAAATGATACACGAAAACAAGCAGTTACTTTTTCTACTACGAGTGATGACTGAAAGAGGAATGCGGATCACTGGAGATTTGTCAGCGCTATAAATTTATATCGTCTGAATACAAACTAAGGCGATTAGTTCATTTCTCGTAAGTATGTAATTAGGGTATATGCATGGAAACAAATTCTGACGTAAGCCACAAAGAAAATACGAGCCTCACGAGATATACTAATGGCACAAACGGCATCTCTAGCCTTGACAACGGCTTCAGTCCGTCCAAGAGAGGAGTCTCGTTGTCTTATCTTGGCGTGTTTATCTTCTGCCATTAGGTCGATGATGATGAGTCCCATACTTCTTTACAGAGCGTAGGGGAGCGACGCGGGAGAACCGCGCCGCCTTACTAGGCAAGGTCCTAGTGGAGGTGGTTTGCCATTGCCTTCCTCCGACCGTAATGGGGATGAATGATGATGATGAAGACGACACAATAACACCCAGGAAAAATTCCTGACCCCGCCGGGAATCGAACCCGGGACCCCGTGCTCAGGAAGCGAGAACGCTACCGCGAGACCACGAGGGGCCATTAGGTCAGACGATAGAAATTCCACTTGCACGCTTAGAGTAGCAGATTGACGGTGACCAACTTTAAACAGAACTTGATTAATTTTCACACACATTTATTAAAATCATAACAAGCATAAAAATAACTTAACTTGGTTCTGGATGCTATTTACAACTGACAATCTGAAGTTCCTTTGGTCTTGGTACGTTAGTCTTATTCTCACATATCTCTGATACTTGACAAAGTGTCTATACATTTATCTTCATGGCTATGTACAGGAATATGATAATCTTATTAGGCGCAGACTGAAACTTGACTACAGACTAATGCAGACTGGTGCAGACAAATGCAGACTGACCAATCGGAGGTCTGTAAACTCGTTATAATACCTCGCGCGTTCAGGTATCACTGCGCGAGTGTGATCCGCGAGGAGAAAAGATTCTACGTTAGCAGCAATCTCATTGGCTGCGTTACATATTAATACGCGGATCGGCGGAAGCAGAATTTGGTCCGTCTGTAAGACAGCGCCATCTCGTAGTGCGGAGACGGACGAGCCCTGTGCCTGCGCTGTTGTGCTTAGCGGGGCGCGCTCTAGTGGGAAAGTTGTGTACGCGCTGACTACGCGGAACTACGCACACAACAAGTCTACAACTTTTTTCTCTTACGCTGCGTTCAGCCTGAGCCACTCACTGATGTTAAATCGAATATCACAACAAAACGAGCAGATATTGACTGCTAAGCTGAATACGCAATTACAGTCTCACATATTTTCTACAACACTAAGATCGTGTGATTTGGCGGGTTAAACGTTGCGCTATTTTGTGCTTGAGGAGCCGGCTGGTGCGGCCGAGCGGTTCTAGGCGCTACAGTCTGGACATTCTCCGAGCTACCAAGGGAGCACACGTTGAGGTTAACTAACGTAAGTGGTCTTTAAAAGAAAATAAAAAGTACTAGTAACACTAACCTATGTAACAGCGTCAAATGTAAATTATTATGTCAAACGGTTATTCTGTAATAAACTGTTATAATCAGGGCAAGACTTTGTGTTCACCCTGTATAATCAATCTGAAACCTTCCAATGTCTCTAGGCCTCTTCCACGTACACAACCTGGTCTTTTTACGTATTTGATCCTCTGATGCTTTCACTGTGTCGTCTCTTAAAGCTACTAATTCGTCTTCTGCTGCGTTCCTTTCCCGTGTTTTGTCCATCTGTTGCCTAATGTTTCCTCTGAAAATTTCAACGACCATTCGTTCTTTCAGCTTCTCCACATCACATCTTAATTTCCTGCCTTTTTGCAATTTCTTCAGCTTTACTCTACAGTTCATAATTCGTGCAATGTGGTCAGAGTCCACGTCTGCCCCTGTAAATGTCTTACAATTTAATCTCTATCTTATTGTTATATAGTCAGTCTGAAACCTTTCGATGTTTCCAGGCGTCTTCCACGTACACAAACTTCTCTGATGATTCTTAAACCAAGTGTTGGCTATGATTAAATTATGCTCTGTGCAAAATTCTACCTGACGACTTCCTCTTTCATTCCTTTTTCCCAGTCCATATTCACCTACTACTTTTCCTTTTCTTCTTTTTTCTTTTACAATCAATGTCCAGTTCCCCATTACAATTAAGGTGTCGTCTCCCTTAACTATCTTAATAATTTCTTTTATCTCCCGTACATTTCTTCAATCTCTTCATCGCCGGCCGTTGTGGTCGAGCGGTTCTAGTCCGGAACCACACGACCGCTACGGTAGCAGGTTCGAATCCTGCCTCGGGCATGGATGTGTGTGATGTCCTTAGGTTACTTAGGTTTAAGTAGTTCTAAGTTCTAGGGGACTGATGACCTCAGAAGTTGAGTCTCATAGTGCTCAGAGCCATTTGAACCATTTTTGTACTTGAGACATAATTGAAGAGATGACTTATGAGGGTCCCGTGATCACTTTTAATATGTTGGAGAAAGACGGGTCACTTTCATTAATATTAGGATAACCAGTTTCGACCTTTTTCACAGACCATCTTCAGATCCACACCTAATTACTGCGAATCGTAGTCCATCGGCGGGGCGAAGTTCAGTTAAAACTAGGGTCTATGAGTGTTTGTCAAACAAGGACAGTACGTATGTAGCACTTTGAACAGAGCATGGTCATCCTAACATCTAAAAGTAATCGTCTAAGTACATCTACATCTACATTTATCTACATTCATACTCAGAAAGCCACCCAACGGTGTGTGGCGGAGGGCACTTTAAGTGCCACTGTCATTACCTCTTTTTTCTGTTCCAGTCGCGTATGGTTCGCGGGAAGAACGTCTGCCGGGAAGCCTCCGTGCGCGCTCGAATCTCCCTGATTTCACATTCGTGATCTCCTCGGGAGGTATAAGTAGGGGGAAGCAATATATTCGATACCTCATCCAGAAACGCACCCTCTCGAACCCTGGACAGCAAGCTACACCGCGATGCAGAGCGCCTCTTTTGCAGAGTCTGCCACTTGAGTCCGTAACGCTATCACGCTTACCAAATAATCCTGTGACGAAACGCGCCGCTCTTCTTTGGATCTTCTCTATCTCCTCCGTCAACCCGATCTGGTACGGATCCCACACTGATGAGCAATACTCAAGTATAGGTCGAACGAGTGTTTTGTAAGCCACCTCCTTTGTTGATGTACTACATTTTCTAAGGACTATCCCAATGAATCTCAACCTGGTACCCCACTTCAAATCGTTCCGCACGCATACTCCCAGATATTTTACAGAAGTAACTGCTACCAGTGTTTGTTCCGCTATCATATAATCATAGAATAAAGGATCCTTCTTTCTATGTATTCGCAAAACATTACATTTGTCTATGTTAAGGGTCAGTTGCCACTCCCTGCACCAAGTGCCTATCCGCTGCAAATCTTGCTGCATTTCGCTACAATTTTCTAATGCCGCAACTTCTCTGTATACTACAGCATCATCCACGAAAAGCCGCATGGAACTTCCGACACTATCTACTAGGTCAATCGTCTAGTGTTAGAAATTAATTGGATTAAGCTTCTTTTGGAGCTACTCAAGACAAAATGCATTGGTTTACATATAGAGAAAATAAATGCCAAACTCTAACTAGCAAAATACTATGGAACCAACTGCCTGTACCAGGAAGCGGCAGCCTAACAGGTGTGTGTGAGTAAATTCCATACCTGATGATACTGTTTCCTCGAGATCCATCCACAAATACTCGACCTAAACTTCATTTCCCCTGAGCTGTAGTGCAGTTGTTAATCTGCTGTACTTCATCGTATCAACTCCGATGACGAATTTTTCTAATAAAACATGTAACGTTACAGGTATGTAGGCGACCTAAGCAGGTGCCTAGAATTTGTACTAGATGTTGTCAATTTGTTTGTGAATCAGAACGGCCACAGGGCCGAGGGCATGCCGTTGCTGGTCCAGCTAAGCAACTGGCCAGAAGATGAGCAGTGTGGCCAGGAATGGGAAAATCCCAAAAGGAGGAGCCGAACAGTGATCACTCGCGTAGCACATCGTGGAAAGCACCAGAGTGTGGAGTGCCAGGCAACTGAAACATGGCTTCTTACAGCGCCTAGAAATTCAACAACAGATCAGTTACACAACAAAGCAAATCTGAATACATCTGTAATCTCAGAAAAATGGGGCGATACAATGACGCAACAACATTTTCAGTACCGGTATCTTTAAATCTACAGATGTTAATATGCCACAGTGGCTAAATATTTTCACAAAGAACATTAGAATCGGCAGATTTTAAATGCTTTATACGATTTTAACGAATGATATCTCAGATGATAACACTGCACTATAGCTATCATCCCTCAAAGCTATGTCTCTGTATCTATTTTATTTATTGACTTACTACGTTTGCTAGATCTTTTTCATTATGTAAATGTTTGTCAGAACATCGTAATCTCCACAATAACACAGCAAATGATGCAGTATAAATATCAGGCGCTTTCGGAAGGTAAGTCCAATTAGGCGCGAAATGGAAACCACTGTAAAAATCCGATGGAACTTTGCACAAATGTGTTGGGCAGTGTCTTTAGTGTGCCAGTCGATAGCTCCATGTCGCTCTTTTCAGTTCAGAGAGCAAAGTGATCACGCAGAAATGCTTAATACAACAGTGTCTCCTGCCATGCATGTGGATCTGGTGAGAGATTTCGCCTGGAGCTATACAGCCCACATAACACAAATGTCATGAATTTCTTTCTTCAAGACAATTTTCAGCCGCATTCTGCAGCGGCAGTGAAGAAGCTCCTGCAGCCCTTAATTGGCTCCCTGCGTTGTTCATCTCTGCTCGCATGAACTACTGGCTACTAAGACAACATTTTGGCACAAACAACGAAAGGAGAGAATTGGCGGAAGAGAATTGGCGGAAAGCACAGGCGGCTGCTTTCTGTGACGAGGGTACTGGAAAGTTTGTACGAGGGTCATTCCAAAAGAAATGCACACTATTTTTTTAAAATCCATCTTTTATTCTACATGTTTGAGAGTTTTACAGTGTGTAGATACGTCCTTTAGGAACAATATTTTCATTTCTGTACGTAATTTCCATCCCTCTCAATTGCCTTACGCCATCTTGGAACCAGCGCCTGTATACCCGCAAAGTAAAATTCTGGACCAACCTGTTGGAGCCACTGTTTGGTAGCGTGCACAAGGGAGTCATCATCTTCAAACCTTGTTCCACAAAGAAAGTCTTTCAGTTTCCCAAAGAGATGATAGTCACACGGAGCCAGATCAGGACTGTGAGGCGGGTGTTTCAGTGTTGTACATCGGAGTTTTGTGATCGCTTACATGGTGTTTTGACTGACATGTGGCCGTGTATTGTCGTGTCTGGAAACCCAGAATCTACTATGTAGGAATCAACATGGATTCCGGAAACAGCGATCGTGTGAGACCCAACTCGCCTTATTTGTTCATGAGACCCAGAAAATATTAGATACAGGCTCCCAGGTAGATGCTATTTTTCTTGACTTCCGGAAGGCGTTCGATACAGTTCCGCACTGTCGCCTGATAAACAAAGTAAGAGCCTATGGAATATCAGACCAGCTGTGTGGCTGGATTGAAGAGTTTTTAGCAAACAGAACACAGCATGTTGTTATCAATGGAGAGACGTCTACAGACGTTAAAGTAACCTCTGGCGTGCCACAGGGGAGTGTTATGGGACCATTGCTTTTCACAATATATATAAATGACTTAGTAGATAGTGTCGGTAGTTCCATGCGGCTTTTCGCGGATGATGCTGTAGTATACAGAGAAGTTGCTGCATTAGAAAATTGTAGCGAAATACAGGAAGATCTGCAGCGGATAGGCACTTGGTGCAGGGAGTGGCAACTGACCCTTAACATAGACAAATGTAATGTATTGCGAATACATAGAAAGAAGGATCCTTTATTGTATGATTATATGATAGCGGAACAAACACTGGTAGCAGTTACTTCTGTAAAATATCTGGGAGCATGCGTACGGAACGATTTGAAGTGGAATGATCATATAAAATTAGTTGTTGGTAAGGCGGGTACCAGGTTGAGATTCATTGGGAGAGTGCTTAGAAAATGTAGTCCATCAACAAAGGAGGTGGCTTACAAAACACTCGTTCGACCTATACTTGAGTATTGCTCATCAGTGTGGGATCCGTACCAGGTCGGGTTGACGGAGGAGATAGAAAAGATCCAAAGAAGAGCGGCGCGTTTCGTCACCGGGTTATTTGGTAACCGTGATAGCGTTACGGAGATGTTTAATAAACTCAAGTGGCAGACTCTGCAAGAGAGGCGCTCTGCATCGCGGTGTAGCTTGCTGTCCAGGTTTCGAGAGGGTGCGTTTCTGGATGAGGTATCGAATATATTGCTTCCCCCTACTTATACCTCCCGAGGAGATCACGAATGTAAAATTAGAGAGATTAGAGCGCGCACGGAGACTTTCAGACAGTCGTTCTTCCCGCGAACCATACGCGACTGGAACAGGAAAGGGAGGTAATGACAGTGGCACGTAAAGTGCCCTCCGCCACACACCGTTGGGTGGCTTGCGGAGTATCAATGTAGATGTAGATGTAGAACATCCTGCTTTTACCGATGTGGTCGAACATGACTCAGTCGAGCTTGAAGTTTCTTCAGTGTCGTCACATATGCATCAGAATTTATGGTGGTGCCACTTGGCATGATGTCCACAAGCAAGAGTCCTTCGGAATCGAAAAACACCGTAGCCATAACATTTCCAGCAGAAGGTGTGGTTTTGAATTTCTTTTCTTGGGTGAATTTGTATGATGCCACTCTATTGATTGCCTCTTCGTCTCTGGTGAAAAGTGATGGAGCCATGTTTCATCACCTGTCACAATTCTTCCAAGAAATTCATCTCCACCATTCTCGTACTGTTCCAAAAGTCCGCTGCATACCGTTTTTCTTGCGCCAACATTTCCAGTATTCTACAAACACTTCCTTCCCCTAACCCAACGCAGCCTGACAATTCGTTCACTGTGAAGCGTCTGTCAGCAGTCACTAATTCGTTAACTCTCTGCACATTGTCTGGAGTGCGTGCAGTACGAGGCCTGCCGCTGCGAGGACAATCCTCAATATTGCCGTGCCCGCTTTCATCACGTAACCTGCTTGCCCACCGACTAACTGTAGTGCGATCGACAGCAGCATCTCCATACACCTTTTTCAACCTCTTGTGGATGTTTTCCACTGTCTCGTTTTCACAGCACAGGAATTCTATGACAGCACGTTGCTTCTGACGAACGTCAATTTTTTTTTTTTTTTTTTTTTTTCTTTATTGTATTTCAATTCCCCTATCGGGGCGGGCTGGCAGCAGCATATGCGCTGCTCTTCAGCCGAAAGACATAGAACAAAACAATAGAAGACATTTAAAAACAGCAAAGGAGAGAAGAAGGCGAACATAGATATAAAAAGGGAGAACATCATGGAAGGCAATATACAAAAAACGGGGTGACTGTAAAATGGAGATAAAAAACTGTTTAAAAGTAGCACACACAAAAAGCCACACACTGCGACGATTAAAAGAAACACAAGGCACAGTATGACTGGAGCATAAAGGTGTTGACGGCTGGCATAGCACACAGCGTAGCACTGACGGCGAACCTCAAGGCAGCACACAATTAAAATCACACCTCTTGACGCACACGAGAAAAGCACGAAACACAACACTGACGTGGCACACTGATGTTGATCAATACAGAGGATCTGCCAGGTTCAAGGAGATGAGGGAGACCTGAAGAAGGGAGGGAGGGGAAGAGATGGGGGAGGGGAAATGGGGGGCGCTCGGAAGAGGGCCAGGTAGGGAGGGATGTGGGAAGGAGAGAGGCAAGTATGGGGTGCAGGGTCTCAGGGGAGGGGGGGATGGAGGAAAATCCGCTCTGGGAGAAGGAGGAAAGAGGAGAAGGGGGCCCTGGGGAGGGGGGGGGGGGAACAAGGCCGGGTTATAGTTGGAAGGAAGGGTATATGTCACGGCGAAGTTCGTCATCCGGGAGGGGGAGGCGTTGGAAATTGCCCTGATGAAGGAGATGGAGGGTGTGGAGGTGGAGAGAGGGAGGGATACAGCGATAGAGGCGCGGCAACGGGCGGGGGGTGGAGAGGAAGGAGGAAACCAGAGGGTGGGGGGGATCAACCCTGCGAACAATGTAAAGGATGCGGAGATGTTGGAGGAACAAGAGGAGGTGGGGGAAGGGGATCAGTTCATACAGGAGCCGTGTGGGGGAAGGAAGGCGGATACGGAAGGCAAGGCGGAGCGCATGGCGTTCAAGGATTTGGAGAGCCTTGTAAAAGCGGGTGGGGGCGGAGATCCAGGCGACGCTGGCATAACAGAGGATAGGACGGATGAGGGATTTGTAGGTGTGGAGGATGGTAGAAGGATGCAATCCCCATGTCCGGCCGGACAGGAGTTTCAGCAGGCGGAGGCGGGAATGGGCTTTCTGCTGGATGGTCAGGAGATGAGGGGTCCAGGTGAGGTGTCGGTCAAGGGTGAGGCCAAGGTATTTCAGGGTGGGGGTGAGTTGGATAGGACGACCATAAAGGGTGAGGTAGAAATCTTGGAGGCGAAAGGAGCGAGTGGTACGGCCTATGATGATTGCCTGATGAACGTCAAGTGTAGCAGCCATCTTGAAGACATGCTGTGACGGCTCCACTCACGGGAACAGGTTGAACTAAGTCTGAAAACAAGCGGGGAGGATGTATCCACACACTGTAAAACTTTCACACATGTAGAATGAAAACTATATTTTTACAAAAATAGTGTGCATTTCTTTTGGAGTGACCCTCGTACAACGCCACTACAAATGTCTGAGTCGGAACGTCGACTATTTAGAGAGATAGCTATGAGGTGTGGCTAACTGTTGCGAATAAAAATTTACTGATTTTCACTGTCGTTTTCAGTTCGCGATCGTTCGGACCTTACTTTCCGAACAGCCCTCGTACGTCATATATCGTCATACTTGTGTATTTATTGAATGAATGCTTTACTTTTTTCAGGTATTTACTTAACTATTGACTGCAGTTGCTAATACAAAATCATAGTATTTTAAAAAGTGGTCAGTCACATGTGGTAGATGACGGCACCTTGGAAAAAAAAGGCTGAAAGACTCTTCTGTCAAGCAGGCCTATAGAATTGTTTAAACAATATTTAACTACAATCTGTTGTCATTTACTGCGGGCGCACTTATGCAAGAATACTGACTTACCTATTTATGAACAGACGTTTTTTACATTTATTGCGCATGGTCTGAGTGCGAGAATGCTTATAACATTTCTTTATTTAAATATTGTTGTAATACATTACTTAAGTCCGAGAAGTGTTCAAGTTGAGTCAAGCCATGTCTGTAGAAATTAAGAACGATGTATTTTTGGTTGGATGGCCTTCAGGCAATGGAAAAGCGGGTAATGGAGGAACACCGTTGGAATAAAGTGGAGACAGAATTATTTCGAATGGTGTCCTCGACGGAGCGAGCCTAGACACTTTTCGGTTAGATGTTGAAGAAGAAACTCTTACATTTGCAGTGGAAGAAGACAGTACTACCTTAGCTAACATGTGATTCAGTCACATAGGCGACTGATTCTGGGCGGTGAGTCGCCGCTACAACACTCTTTTTCTGATTGCATTAAGGAACTAAGAATTGACTGAGAATGGGTTTCTACTCGTTGTCTCTCTTGTATTAATTTGTAAATCACCGTGTTGAACTCTGAACTACTTTGACCTGGTGAATACTTCTTGTATTGCGACCACGAAATGGACTTAGTTTTCGCGTATCTTCGTTGACTAGGTTGGGGTTTCAGCTACCATTCACATAATGCTCTCAACACAGCTAATAAGGTTATTTTCTGCTTGTATTTTAATTGTACATTGAAGGATTACTTTCCGTTTAGTTGAGATGTACGTTCTTGAATGAACATTATTCAGCATAATTCTCTGTCGTCTGGATCAATTATAGATGTTAGAGTAGAACCCGTTTTATTAAGTTATTCATTTATCTTTTATTTTCTATTTCTGTGTATTTATTAATTCGAAATTCTAGCCACTGCATAGACTGACTGCAGGATCACAGCTATAGATTATTATTTGCAGCGAGTCAGCTGCTGGGCATGAAAATAGACGTGCGAAGCTCGACCCCATCACTACATCGAGCTACGTCTTTTAAGCAGAGCCGTGCACAGCCCATTTAACTAAGGTGCGAGCAACATCAGGTAACGCCGCAACAAATTTGCTCGTGTGGACCGCTGGTTAGAGAGCAACTACTCAGCAGGGAAATTGTTAGGTAACATCGGAAAGGTCACTTTCGCTAAGGTTCATACGCCAGCAATTGAAAAAAAAATCTGGATAAATATTATTATATTTTTAGGGCCCAGCGCCCTCCAGTTTGGTTGGTGTGCATTTGTTACTGCAATTACGCAAAGCTACAACTGCGTTTATCAGAATTCACGAAGCTCAGCAATCGAAACTACTTCCCTCAATTATTTCGCACCAACATAGCACTACCGCCACAAACGAAACAATTACTCTTGTATGAATTTACAGTTCTAAGCTGCCATAACACTGCTGTATTGTGTGGCATGATATTTATGATCTGGGAGCCACAGCGTCACGATAGGTTTGGACCTGCTGGTAATAATTAACATGTTGTGTTCTCCGAGACACAAAATGATCTATACCCGCCATCACGATCAATAGGTTACCACGTCCCACAGTCACAGCTCTGAGGCATGAAACAACTACATAGTCCACATCGTCACACTTACCGATATGCGTCAAAATCACTGCCTACGCGACTGTACTTGATTAGATGTTGTTAACTCGACATGGGAGAAAGAAAAAAAACAAAAAAAGCTTATTATGCCACAGAGACGAAGCTACAGTTCGACGCAGGTCCGAGCACTTGGTGTTTTCTGTTTAAAAAGTGGCTCTCCACCGTTAGCACTGACTTTTCTGGACTGCAGTGATCTCCTACGAAACACTTTATGACCCTAACTCGATTGTTCCACTGTCGGTATTCAACTGCTTAGTGTAACTGTTTCCCCTACCTCCTGATTCTGACAATATGTAATTTTATGATGGACTAATTTTTCCTTTACGTGCTGCACTGCCTTAGACTGTTCTACCTGGTTGTAGCTGACGGTCTGTCCATCCCGGTAAACTGCGCTATATTTTTCCCCTGCTAGTATTCTTAACACAGCCCTCCAAACTGCCCATCGCCGCAGTCGGATCTTCCGCCATTGCCAAGGGTACTGCATGCAATGGACGTTTGGAGTCGAGTGTCTCGGAAAAGGCCTTCTCACATCGGCCCATGTGGGAACTACGTGGTATGATGTGAGCAATGGCCTTTCCCCAGTCAATCGACTCCAAATGTCCACTGCAAGCTGTTCTCTTCGCAGTACCATTGCTTAAAATTACATATCTTCAGTGGACCAAACAACACAGAAACTAGACAGTTGCTGTAGTTCTGCGCAGAGGTTGTCCTGCGATGTTTTGGGGATACTTTTCGTACTGTGAGTTGGGTTCACTCATTCAGGGTATCATTAACATTTAACAGGAACTTGGGTTCAACATTATCGGAGAATTAAGTGTTTCCCTGAGACGTGACACTTGTGTGCCATCTCACTGCGCATGCTCATTTCAGAATTACTAAGTTTTCGTATTACAATAACAGTTAAGATAAGGAAGCAGATGGAAACCTACATATATTGTTGTGAATGAAAGTGGTGAAAACTGCATCAGTATCTGAGCTAGGGATCACGAGATATTTGAATGTTGATTGAGCGTAATAATGAGGTTGGCAGCATTCTCAAGAAGCCGCTGTCCTGCCGTAGGTGAGAAGGCGATGGGCAGTTTGGCGGGCTGTGTTAAGAATACTAGCAGGGGAAAAATACAGCGCAGTTTACCGGGATGGACAGACCGTCAGCTACAACCAGGTAGAACAGTCTAAGGCAGTGCAGCACGTAAAGGAAAAATTAGTCCATCATAAAGTTACATATTGTCAGAATCAGGAGGTAGGGGAAACAGTTACACTAAGCAGTTGAATACCGACAGTGGAACAATCGAGTTAGGCCATTATATTATGAAAAGTTTTCATATTCATAAAGTGTTCCGTAGGAGATCACTGCGGTCCAGAAAAGTTAGTGGTAACGGTGGAGAGCCACGTTTTAGACAGAAAACACCAAGTGGTCGGACCTGCATCGAACTGTAGCTTCGTCTCTGTGGCATAATAAGCTTTTTTAGTTTTTTTTTCTTTCTCCCATGTCAAGTTAACAACATCTAACCAAGTACAGCCGCGTAGGCAGTGATTTTGACGCATGTCGGTAAGTGTGACGATGTGGACTATGTAGTTGTTTCATGCCTCAGTGCTGTGACTCTGTCGTAGGTGGTAACCTCTTGGTCGCGACGGCGGGTTTAGATCATTTTGTTTCTCGGAGAACACATGTTTATTGTTGCCAGAAGGTCCAAAACTATCGTGACGCTGTGTTCTTGTTCGGAAACTGGCGGAGATGGGATACTTTCAAGGATAACACCAAGTTCTCTCGGTTTTGTACCTGACAGTCACTGACAAGGTGTGATATTCGTCTGCGATCCGCGTATTTTTACGACCACCGACCTTACGCCATATTACACGTCTGCGATTGGAAAACACCACTTGCAGACACGTTGAGCAGCCCACGGTAATATACCAACTAATAGATCAACTTCAATGGCGAGGATCTGGCAAGAACGTCCAAACACAGTAGCATTTTACCGCTATTATGTCTTTCCCCATATCGATCCATTAGAAACACCGTCCTCTGAAATGGGAGATAGTCCATGAGTCACCAAAAGGTTTCACCCTCTTCCTTCTCTCATCGCCACACAAGGCAAATATACAGTCACACTAAACACACATCCGTTACATATCCTATGATACACTTGAGACGAAGTTCTCACACATCGTTACGGAGGAGTTCATTCTGCTCATTTCAAACTGTGCACTTGAACCTATCGCTCGGGACATCCAGACAACAACGCCATTTGACTCTCTTCTTTTTCGTGATTTACAAATATCTTTCGACAAATACAGTGGTCAAGCTAAACATTGCATATTCCTTTATTGTCAATACTAGAAATTGTAGGAAACAAAACTAGTTTTTTGTGACAGATACAGTCAGAACAATACGACAATAAAGAAGATGACCCTTTTCCATTTGATAAACTTAAATAAAGAAAAACTTACAGAGGATTTCACTGCAGGCACTACAGTTTCTTCTCAGTCTCATCTTGCATAACACCTTGTTTATGAACTGAAACGTGGAAGTCATGGAAGGCAGGATTCGGTTACGATTAAGGACGGGGCCGTAATCAGTTACTATTGGTTCCCTTTTGCAATTACACACATTTATTTTCAAACAGTAATTCAAGACTTAGCAATAAATAAGATATCACACGTTGTTAATGAAGGAATAAACAACTGTGTAATTAAAAGTGCTTTCAGTGCGTTACAATTTACCAAATGAACATAAAATACAGACACAGCAAATAATGTTTTAAAAACAAGCCAATGTGATCCCAATTGGAATTTTAAGGCAAGTAACCAGGCACGACTGAAGGCCTTTAACACCAAGAACCGCAATCATAAAAATTTTTAACAAACATACTGTAAAACAGCAATGCAATAGCAAAGGTTAATTTAAAAAGACAGGCAACTGATCGCCAAACGGGTGAGACAAAATGATGATAAACTTAGTAGCACAACCATTTAAAACTGCAGTAACGCCAAGAATGGCAGTTATATAAAAAATTTAAAAACATACATTAAAACAGCAAATACAATAATAGAACACAAGGGCCAGTCACAGACAGTGCACCAGGAATCGACCTCTGAGTAGGTCCGGCAAAAAAACTTTAGCGAACGATGAGATAGAGCGCCCAGAGCGAGAAAGGAATCCCTATCACCAGAGAGGAAGAATCGCCAACCAACCTACAATGAAGAAAGCTGTCAAAACTACACGCCTCACCGGACAGCAGCGGCATGACGAGAAAACGGTCACTGCCGTTACATACACTGACCCCATGGCAGGTAACTGGGGCGTTAGCGGCCACGAGGCAGGAAAAACACCGCTGGTTGAACTTAACAAATAGTAACAAACTGAACGCAATAAGTAGTAATTAGAAGTCCAGGAAATCTAATCAGATCTGCCTTCCCCATGCACTCCACTCGCTGCTCTTCGCCTCGGCAACACTACGAGCAGCAACACGAACCCAAGTAACTGGAGAATGGAGAGATATCACAGTGGTGGAGGTTTCTCTACTTGAATCCAAAAGCACTCAACTTAAAGCTTGCAGGATCCAGTTTACGACGAGGTCGTGCACCCTCGTGAGGCCTTCGATCCAGCAGTCCATGAGCGCCGCCAGCGGTCGTGGCGTGTTCTTGCAGTGCGCGGACCTCGCTCCTCCTGAGTCCCCAACCGAACTGCACACTGACACGACCAGGAAGAAAAACGACGTCCCCCCAAAGATAGGGCCACAGTTACTACATAACCGCCGCTGCTGCCACTAGCGGACAGACAACGCTTGCGAAACAAAGTGGCGCCAGCTAACACGAGAAGAAGACAAACAACCGCAACCATTTCAACTAAACGATACGATCTGGCCTCCAACACAGGACGGAAACCTACAAACAGCACCAGCGCGAGCCGCAGCATGGCTCATGAACCAATTGACCACCCTCGTAACTGGAGACACTTTTGAATGCTGTTAGGCATACTCATTACGAGATTTTCCAGATAAGCCTGTGGCGTACTGCTCCATTTCACCAGAGTGGCCTCTATGTCCTGGGATAGGCCGATAGCCAACAGCTCATTTTGGCATTGTCCATACATTTTCAATGCAGATGACATCTGGAGAATATGGAACCCATTCCATCCGACTGTTTGTATGCCCCAACACGAAGGTGTTTGCAAGATTGTCACGGTGCGAGCGTGCACTGTTGCCCATCACCGTGAACCCCACCCCGATATGTTCTCCAAACAGAGCGTGCAAGGATATCGTCCCGATACTTCACACCAGTCATATTCCCATTTATTAACACAAGAGGTGTTCTATGGCCGAACATGATTCCACCACAAAACATGACTGAACCACCTTGATAAAGTTGGCGATCTACAGTACAGTTGGGGTGTAAACGTTGTCCTCATTGCCTCTACACATGAGTATCAGTATTGCCAGGTTGGAGACTGTTACAGGTCTCATCAGAGAACCACAAAACATTATTCAAGGATTCATTCACATTCTGGGTCTTTCAACGAAAACATTTCTTTAGTAAGCTTGGATTTTCAAGATATTTGAGTATAGAGTTGATTGCATCTATTAATGCAAAGAGTTACCAGAAAATTCATTTCGCCTATACTTACATCAAGTACTAGGGTGCTTGATCACTTCAGACACGTTATTTACACTTCTTTCACTGTTTACGTATGTGTTTTCTGTAACTTCAGACACAAATTCGGATAAAACACGTTTGTTATCCGCAAATTTGCATTTCTTAAACATACTTTTACGCTTTTTATATGCGTATAAAACAGCACTATATCAAATCACTGGCTATCATACTGTTTTCGTACAAACTAACAAAAAGGGCTGATTTGTTGATATGTAATGACAGATGCTGAGATCTAACATTGGTATCAAAACAAGGAAATTCACTGCCTTCTAGGCTGTATGGTTCCCAATATATGATTGTTCAATTCTGGGAGTGTATACGAGGTGCCGAAAATTGTTTTCGGATGTCAAATTTAAAAATACTATTTGAATGTCTTAAAATTATGTATCTGTTGTTAGAGTATGATACACCAAAATGTTAAGGAGAGTCTAACGTACATTATGTAATAGAAAACAGAAAAAATGCTAAACAGAAAATGTCAAATTTCATCTAATTTGACATAAATCTCCCCTTAACTTTGAGTTAATAGTCGTTCATATATTCTCTCAATTAATATTACTAATGACAGACATAATTTTTTACCATTACTTAATCCTTATTAGTAGTAGTGTAATAGTACTTTAATATTATGCAGTAATTATTGCTATATTGAAATAACAAATTTTTAATCAAGTGGATCACGTCAAGTTCAAAAAATGCTAAAAACACACCGTCTTATGTTGATATGAACAACAAGTTTAAAGCTAGCAATAAATAGATGACTGAAATTGGAAATCTCGTACGTTTCTGGATGTTCCTTCACAATTTATAAGTTGCTGTCTCCGACATGTTGTATAGCGTTTCATCTTATCAAGTGAACTGTTGAGACACTGAACTCGCTTTCGGGGGGACCAAAGCGGATATCCTGTCCCATCACGCTGATTTGTGTTTTCTGCGCTTTCCCAAAATCACCTAGGGCAAAAACCGCAGTGGTTCTTTCATTTGAAAAGCAGGCAGCGGATGCCTTTCTCCATCACTCCACAGTCTAAACTTGCTTTCCGCGTCTAACGACTTTGTCATCGTCTTCCTAGTCGTCACCACGCGAGGAGAAGTAGCAGCTTGTCACAAGAACGGATATCTTTTTTTCCCCCTCAGGAGCGTATGAGGCCGGAGTAGGTGGCTTAATCAGTGCAGACGGAGGGCGGCGGCGGTTTACGAGTCCCGCGGTGGTAGCGGCGACGACGCCACCGTCGACGGAGCCCGGCGGGCGCCGTGGCCACGGCGTCCCGTCCGCGGCCTGCAAGGGACGCCTTGGAAATATGCCCCCGGGTGTTATGCAATCCCGCGCTACCGCCTCGTAAAGCACGCCGGCAGCCAGCCAGCCCCACTCCGCCTTAGGGTCTTGGGGAATATTACGCCCCCTCCCCCCCTCCAGCCCCTCCTCCACCTCACTTCTATAAGCCGCGCGGGCCATAAGCCATATTCCTCCGGCCAGGGAATCGTCGTGTTCTGAAAGTCAAATGTCCTGCAGCTCAGCCCCCGTTTTAAATGTGGTCGTGCAGCTCCATATTTTTCGGCGTGATGGCCCGTAATGGTAGTGTAGCCGGCTCCGCGATTTCGCCACGCCGCGGGAATTGGGGGGCATAATTCCGACACGAGGGCAGAATGGAAATAGTCGCGGAACTCACGGCGGACGCCGGCGACAAGGACTGGAGGGGGTGGGTTGTAGAGTACGGCCCGGCTACGTCGGAACAGCCTCAATTCTCGTCCCCCGCACGCACTTTCCCACTCTACCGCCTTGATGAATGAACGTGTCGTACGCCTCTAGTACCTATGTTCACATCTCTCCTGCTCAACGCATTCACGCGTAAATTGACAGTAACACTTCCAAATGACACTTTTAATACATCAGTTCTTCGTGTTACCATAATTATTGTTGTTATTACACAACGAAATAGATTTTTACGAGGTGCGATAAAAAATACAGAGTATAATTTTATTAGAAACAGCATAATAAGCTTACATGGAATCTGATTTAATCTCCTTCAAAGTATTGTCATTCGCTAGCAACAGGCTTATCCCAGTGTTGAATCAACGACAGGAAGCATTTCCGAAAAGCTTCATTTAGAAGGGTGTCCAGATGCTCTGTCGTGGCCCACTTAGTATCAAAACGTGTTTCTTTAGGCCCAATTTTAACTTCTGGGTAGATTCTGAGGTCGCATGGTGCTAAGTCGTGTGAGTAAGATGGAAGCCATTGACCATTTTTCTTGTCTCTTTCTTCGCACATCGTTTGGCAAATGTTCCAGTACGCTTTTGAAAAATTCAGCGTTTACACTTGTTCCCCTTGGAGCGTTCTCTAATCGCACTGTGTCCTCAATATCGAAAAAAACAATAAGCATGACTTGAATTTTGACTAGCCTTTTTAGGGCTAGGAGATTCACTGATTTCTCATTGGAAACTCTGAATTTTCGACTGAGGGTGATACTCATATACCCATGTTTCATCTCCAGTTACAGTTTTGGACAGGAAGTCTGCATCTGAATGAAGACGATACTTCAGCTGCGTGAAAACTGACACACATTTTCGTTCAGATCATCCCTCAAAAGCTGGGGAACAAATTTTCCACTCGGTCGTCTCATTGGCAAATTATCGGTTAAAATGCTTGGACGAAACTGCACGAGATGCTGAGTTCTTCGGTACCCTCTCGAATGGCTAATCACCTGTTTATAAGAACAATATTTGCAACTTTTTACACGTTTTCTCTGTTTTTGAAGTTAACGGACACCCTAAATCTTAGTCTTCTTCTACCGACTCATTTCGGCTTTTAAGTCGCTCATACCACTTCTAAAGAGTCTTCAGAGTTATAGAATTATTACTGTACACCAATTTCAACATTTTATGAGTTTCTTTTACACTTTTAACTACTTGGAACAGATCTTAATGTTGTCAGAAATACATCACGCGTGATGGACGCGCTAAATGCAACCTCAATCTAGCTGACTGACAATTCAGAACGTGTTCCAACTTGACACTGCCTGTCTCAAGAGATCAGACTATCGGCAAAACGACTTCATATGGTTTTAGCGTCAGTAGTTGCTGTTAAAACAATTTCATTCACCGTATTTTTTATCACGCCTCACATGCCTTTATTTCATAATTTTGTATTTTAAATGGCCTAAGACCATGCCACTATTTGAAGAATATATTCATGTTTTCTGGTATGCTGTGAAACGAACTATCTACAGATTCCTAAAAGGAATGTTCACCTCATAGTACAGTACGACCTGATTTGAAATTTCCTGGCAGAGTGAAAACGTGTAGCGGGCCAAAAATAGCAACTGGGACCGACTGAGCATCCAAGAGTGAACCACAACGTGCTCTCGCAGCTTTACCTCCGCTGTTATATCTTATTTTTCCTTGCAAACTGCGCAGACCGTCTTCTCCATGCCTTGTGGAACTGGCACCCCTGGAAGAAAGGATATTAGGGAGACATGGTTTATCCACAGCCTAGGGGATTGTTGCCAGGATGAATTTTCACTCCGCTGAGGAGTTTGTTCTGATTTGAAACTTCCTGGCACATTAAAATAATGCGCCGTATCGGGACTCGAATCTCAGACCTTTGCTTTTCACGGGCAGCTGCTCTACTGAGTGATGTAGTGTTTGGATGGCTCAGTCGATAGAGCACTTGTTCGCAGAAGATAAAGTCTGCAGTTTCGAATCCCAATCCGACGCACAGTTTCAATCTGCCAGGACGTTTCATATACACGTTATGTCGATAATTTTGGACCGAGATTAGAATACTGTAACAGTTGATCATACAAAACAAACATGTTCTTCCACCTCATCAATTTTTCGCACCATCTTGTTTAGGTTTCCTGACTGTAGCCACTTGCCTTTAATCTTCATTTCGAAGATACAACAGCAAGACGAAACTGACGGTCGTTACAAATACACATTTGTATCTATGAAAGTCACACAACGCAACAAAAAATACTTAAACAGGTCAACATTAAGACAGCCACAGCTGGCCAGATCTATGACAAGAATTTCTAATGTATTTCACTGATCCAATACCTCGGAACGCGTCGAGGAAGAAAATAACAGTAACTAATGCAGATAATGTTTTAATTTGTCCTTTGAAAATTATCTACAATCCCCAAAACAAATTATATGACAATTCAAAATACATCACATCAACAATCCAGAACCAGTTCACAATGAGTTGGATGGTAAAGGGTCACATAAAGAAAGCAAATTTTGAAATTCCTGGTATTTTTGTTCGAGTCAGTTGGCCACATTGCAGTAGTGAAAGCTGCACGATTTTCATCTATTTTCTTTGTAGTTAGTAACGGAGCACTTCACGACGAATCAGCGTGTTCTCATAGTTAAAACGTATTACAAATGTAGTGACTTTTGTGCAGTGGCTGTACACGAATTCCGTGGAATGCTTAGTCAACATACTATCCGAATAAGTCGACTTCGAGGAGAATGATTGCTATATTTGCCAAAATCGTTTCGGTTGTGCACACTAAACTCTCGGGCTGACTCGCGTTAGTTGCTTTGTGGAAAACATTGCGTCGCGTGAGTGATAATGTTTCTGTAAGTTCGGTTAAAGCTATTTGCCGACGTTCACATCGATAGGATATTCCCAGAACCACCATGCAACGAATTCTGAAAGAAGATCTGCATCTTTAGTCCATAAAACTCAACTGTCACAAGAAAACGAAAACAGCTGCCAAATGGCTGCTTATGATTAAAAAGTGGACAAAAACTCAATCAAGTGAATAATGTTGACTGATGAAGCGCTCTTTCTGTTGAATGGCTTCATTAACAAACAGAAATGCAGGATTTTGGACACAGGAAACCCGATAGTACTTATGAAGAAGCCATTACATTCACGAGAGTGACTGTGGGGTGTAGCATTTCGGCTGAGGGGCTAATTGGGCCCTACTTCTTCGAAAATGGTGCTGGACCGCGTACACTGTCACAATATATTACGAGATCTTGTGGTGTGAACTGGATCCTGTGAATACTGAAGAGGTTTGCTTTCAATAAGATGCCGCAACGTGTACCACATCGATTGAAAAATGTACACTCCAAGCCAAAACAACAGGGTGCATCACGAAGGAATTATCTGAATGAGACGGAAAGCGGTAGATGTGATGCACATGTTCAGACAAATAAATGATTGTAATTTCAGAAAAATCTGACGATTTATACAAGACAAATAGCTTCATAAATTGAGCAAGGCGATAAAGCACTGTCTCACATAAAGCACTTATGCAAACAGTTATTCGGCTTGGCATTGGCTGATAGTGTTGTTGGATGTCCCCCTGAGGGATATCGTGCCAAATTCTGACCAAGTGGTGCTAACAGATCGTCAGGATCTGGAGCTGTTTGGAGGGCCTTGTTCATACTGCTCAAAACGTTCTTAACTAAGGAGACATCTGGCGACCTTGCTGACCAAAATTGGGCGTGACAGGCACGAAGACAAGCTGCAGAAACTCTCGCCGTGTGTGGGTGGTCATTATCTTGCTGAAATGTAAGCTAAGGATGGCTCGTAATGAAGGACAAAAAAAACGAGACGCACAATATCGTCAAGGTACCAATGTACTGTAAGGGTGCTGCGGATGACAACAAAAAAGGCTTCTGCTATGAAAGGAAGTTGCACGCAGACCATCACTCCTGGCTGCCGATCAGGCATGGTGAACGACAGGTCCGTACCGCACCTGGGGGTATCTCCAGATACGTCTTCGGTTTGGGATCTAATTGAATGGCGCAGAATTGACTTCAGTGATGAGTTCCGCAGCTGGAGATGTCCCGGACAACGCTGGGTCACCAGGCTGATTGTCTGACTGCCATATGGACCGACAGCCAGGACTGGTGGTCTGAGGGGCCATTTCATTTCGTAGAAGGCCCCCTTTGGTTGTCATCTGTGCCACCCGTATAGCATAGCAGTACGTCGACGATATACTAGCCACGTTTCGTTGCCCTACATGGCAAACCACCCTGGCTTACATTTCAACAAGATAATGCCCACCAGCACATGGCGAGTTTCCATTTCCTGCCATTATGGTCGTCAAACCTTACCTTGGCCACAAAGATCGCCACATCTCACCCCAACTGAGAACGTTTGGAGCGTTATGAGCAGGGCCTTCCTGCCCGCTAAGGATTTTCACGACCTAACGCACTAATTGGACAGACTTTTACGCGATATCCCTCAGCAGGACCTCGAGTAACTCTATCAGTCAATGCCAAACCAAAAGGGCCAGGTATGAATCAACGCGTTATTGACATGCTCAGTTTGTGAAGCCCTTTCCCCTGAATAAATTTTTCTGAAATTCTATTCATTTGTTTGACTGCGCATGTGCATCACTTGTACCTGTTTCCCCGATTCAGGTAATTTCTTCGTGGTGCGTTTAGTTTTTCGTGTGTCTTAAACGATATATGTTACGAAAGACGTTTCCTAGCAGGGTGGTGCCTCGCTATGGTGACATGGCGATTTGCAATTCCATGTGTGCGCAAAATGACATCGAATGAACAAGACTGCGCCTGCAGACTCGTGGAGATCATCTGAGTAGTATCAAATTTAAAACATAAACACAGGTAGCATGTACTGCAGTGATATGTAAATTAATTTCATCAGTAAATGCGTATGTTATTGAGCGTTGAATTGTTGCGTTCTTAATGACAAACCCTCTTCATCTGGTATCACTGTCATGTTCTCCTCTTCCCTGCTCCATTCACTAGTAGAAAATGCGGAGAATTGTTGGTAAGCTTTAATTTAACAACGTACAGGGTGAGTCTATGATGATGTTACAAACTTCCATGGGTGATGGAGAAGGGTAAATTTACCAATTTCAGATAAGCAACCCTGGTCCGGAAACGATCATGTCGAATGTTTATAAGCGAAAATCGTTCTGATACATCTGGCAGTGGAATACAGTACTTGTAACGTTACTGTTGTTGTTAAGAATGTCGGGTAGGCAGTACCGACGAGCACTTAGTTGTAGGTGCAGATGGCGTACTGTGTACTGGCGTGAGCAATCCTGGTGTACAATGTCCGTACTGTAGTGGACGTCAGTTTGTGTTTACAAGTTGAAGTACTACCGTCGACAAGTCCAGTCGATCTCCTGGCATGAATCCTTGCCGCCTGCGACACTGTTCAGACGACACTGGGTATGCTAAAACTGGTAAGACAGAATTTTTTCCGACGATGCCATGCCTGCAGTGATCCTGGGGAACGCCATTTTGAATAACTATGGTAATGTAGCAGCTCGTGAAACTTGTGAACGTAAATGGAATGCATTATTACTTTATCGTAGGTCTTTCGGCTTCTCTGACATTAAGCTAAATACGGCGATACTAGTCCGTAAAAAAGGGGAACTTATTGAGAGTATTGAGAGCTGGTTTCTCAGGATGGGGCAGGATAAGGCTACGATTTTGGATGGGGCCGTAATCAGTTACTCTCGGCTGCACAACAAAATACCTAAAAAAATATTCAGTAACACTGACAGAACTACAATTGTACCGAGAGTAACTGAGATGGGAATTTCACAATCGTAACCACATTCTGCCACCAGTTGAGAAACCAGCTCTGAACTGGTAGCAGAGCGTGGTTACGATCCACAGAGCTCTGGGTTATGGGCCCAGCATGCTTCCACAGGCCACAAACAATAATTAGAAAATTACAAATATCCTTAAAACAAACATCACAATCTAAGGAATCAGGACAAGCGGTTCACAGCAAGTGTTCCAAGGGTCGGCCTGGGAAGGTAACTCCAGCATAAGGTAAGGTGATACAGGCAGCCAAGAGTTTTACTCACGCAACAGGATGGCAACTCAAACTAGGGTCAGCTTAAGCGCCGACCGACCGACTAACCAATCCATCTAACGTCCGATCACCGGTACAACGACGGAATATTTTTAGGCAAGGGCGAAGAGACAGATAGCATTACGTCTTCAGAAAACACCCAAGGCCGAAGGAAACATTAGAACCAAGGTAGCCCTCCCCCTAAAAAAAAAGAGACAGAGAAAAAAATATGCACAGTACAATACAAGAGGCTGTCGAACTACACGCCGTGTCGGACAGCATCAACACGGTGACGAAAGGTACACTGCCGGAAAAGTACTCTAACCTCCAGGGCAGGTAACTGGGGCGTTAGCGGCCACAAGGCAGAAAATGCCGCTGGTTGCAGTTCACTAATAAGAATAATACTAAATTCAATCATCATGAATAATAAATAGACAAAGACGGCACTCGTTGCCACCAGGCTCAGCGGCCCTGGGAGCAACAACCCGCCGACCAAAGGCGAGGTCTCAGAATACTCGAGGTTGCATTAGCAGTTATCTCTTCACTCAACTTAACGTCCAGGATACGGTGAGCAACGAAGTCGTCGCTCTCGCAGCTACCCCGCCTCGATCCGGCAGTGGCAGCACGCCGCCAGTGGCCCCAGCTTGCCCCGGCGCTGCAAGGACCTACTCGCTGCTGCGTCCCAAACCGACCTGATGTCCCTTTCGCAACTGCCCACTCCACACAACGCGACCCGGAAATACTAGCGGTCGCTCCAAAGATAGAACCACAACACTCGTATCGCTAAGCGCTGCTGCTGCCACTCACGGATAGGCAAGACAGAAACTTAGTGGCGTCAGTAAATCGAACAAGAAGCGAGATGTCATAGCCGCAATGACAAGATGCCAAACAATAAACAGCATGAACACGAGCCGCGCGCGGCTCAGGTATTGAGTATTCAATGGGAATTCTGTAAGTCACGATCATGATTCGGAAGTTGGGCCCCTTAGTTTGAGCACTGTGCTAGGTAAACGCAGAACTTGAATAGATTTTCGCTTATGTCTTTCCACTCCGTCGTTTCCGGATCCCTTACCTCAAAATGATACATTTATCCATCATCCCTGAATATTTGTTACATCATCAAGGAATTACTTTGTACGCTACATGACGTTGGAATCAACACGTTCGGAATTTGAACAGTAAATCTCTCTGGGCGGTGGGTTGTAGGTATTTTACATTGCTTACTCTTTACGATGACCTAACACCAATAATGCAATCGAGCAGTAATGGCTCTTAGCACTTATTTATCTGACAATACACGACTAAGAAATTAAATGACTAATTACGATATTAATGATGTAACATATAAATAAGATTCTGTATTAAATATAAAGTTGTTCACTATACCACAGCGACAGGTGAGAACTATTTAATATCCAATAGGGAATCAAGATTATTTCAAAATTGTCACACTATTTAAGGATGTAGTTTTTGGTAAAATGACGTAACTGGAACAGCACAGATGAGTGAGGGAGAGGGACGGACCAACTAGGGTTTGTTTTAACTGTTGTTGTTATGGTAGTCTTCAGCCCGAAGACATAGGATACAGCTATCCATGCCCGTCTATCCTGTGCAAGCCTCTTCAGGTGTGTCTAACAACTGCAACATTCATCCATTTGAACTTGCTTACTATAGTCAAGTCTTGGTCTGCCACTACAGTTTTCACTCTCCACACTGTCCTCCATTATAAAAATTGATGACTGCATATTGTCTCAGGGTATATCCTATAATCCAGTTCCTTCTTTTCGTGTAGTTATTCCATAAATTTTATTTGTCACAGTTCTTTTTAGTACATCTTCATTAGTTACCCGACCTACATGTGACGGCTTCAGCATTCTTCTGTAGGACCAAATTTCAAAATCTTCTAGTCTCTGATTTTCTGTGCGTTTTATAGTCTGTACAAGGTTACACCACCAGACAAATACCTTCAGAAAAGACTTTCTAACATTTAAGTGTACGTCAGATATTAACAGATTCCAATATTTTTCCGAAATGCATTTCGTAATATAGGCAGTCTGGATTGTATCTTTGTGCCCAAATAGCAAAGTTCAGCTACTTCTCTTAACGTACTACTTTGTAATCTGCTTTCGTGAGCTTCGCCTGTTTTAAATCGATTACATTCCCTTGGTTGAATAACACCATTAGCTATGTATTAATGTTACATAATTGCAGTCCGGTTTGATGAGACAAACGACCATCTTCAGGCCCCTCTGCAATCACCGAAACTAGATGCAATTAAATAACCTAATAGAAGAAGTTGATGAAGTTTGTTGCTACTTACTACTGCTGCTTGTCGACACAGTACATAAAAATCTAATATGAACGACACACAATTTATAATACAAAAAATTGGTGGTCAAAAGGTGTGAAAGCACCGCTCTAAAACAAAAACAACTGCTACAAACACCATTCTGGGGAGGGCTGCCACAGCTCAGAGAAATTATTAATAACAATAAAAACACTCAACACTCAATAAACATTTAAATCACCATGAAAAAGTATAACAAGTAAAAATGGCGAGTTGTTTCCGCAAGCCGCGTAACTCTATGTAGGTGCTTTCTTTGCAGCTACCGGTTTCGCTTTAGTACCCACGAATCGTCAGATTTATTTGCCAGGAATACAAATCACTGTGGGAAATTGTTTGAATTAGTAGGAATACATAACCGTAGACAGTGTTGGCGTCCAGCAAAAAAAATGGCAAATACTAACAGTGGTTATATTGTCGTAATGTAGATGGACAATTAAGGAGTCCCATTGTACATCCTTTAAGTAAGTCCCTCCTCACCGGATACGGTATGCAAATGTTTGACATGTTGCGACGCACAGAACAAAGTTAACACGATTCACAGATAGATAGTGTACGTATTTTCCCTCCTATGGTACAGGAGTGCCATCGGCAACAAAATTAAACCCGAAAAAAATACAAAATCCGGGAAAAGTGAACACCGATTTTTTTTTTTTTTTCGTCGTCTTTCTGACTAGTTTCATGTGGTCCGTCACGAATTTCTTTCCTGTGCCAAACTTTTTCTCTCAGAGTACCATTTGAAACCTACGTCCTCAATTATTTGCTGTATTTATCCCAACCTCTTTCCTCCTCTGCAGTTTTTAACATCTACAGCTCCCTCTTGTACCATGGAAGTTATTGCCTGATGTCCTAACAGATGTTTCTAGCATCCTGTCACTTCTTCTTCTCAGCGTCTTCCATGTATTTTCCTCTCCGATTCTGCGCGGAACCTCCTCATTTCTTACTTTGTCACTCTCTACCTATTGCTATTTGGGGAGCAAAATAACTGATGATGGTCGAAGTAGAGAGGATATAAAATGTAGACTGGCAATGACAAGGAAAGCATTTCTGAGGAAGAGAAATTTGTTAACATCGAGTATAGATTTAAGTGTCAGGAAGTCGTTTCTGAAAGTATTTGTATGGAGTGTAGCCATGTATGGAAGTGAAACATGGACGATAAATAGTTTGGACAAGAAGAGAATAGAAGCTTTCGAAATGTGGTGCTACAGAAGAATGCTGAAGATTAGATGGGTAGATCACATAACTAATGAGGAAGTATTGAATAGGATTGGAGAGAAGAGAAGTTTGTGGCACAACTTGAGTAGAAGAAGGGATAGGTTGGTAGGACATATTCTGAGGCATCAAGGGATCACCAATTTAGTATTGGAGGGCAGCGTTGAGGGTAAAAATCGTAGAGGGAGACCAAGAGATGAATACACTAAACAGATTCAGAAGGATGTATGTTGCAGTAGGTACTGGGAGATGAAGGAGCTTGCACAGGATAGAGTAGCATGGAGAGCTGCATCAAACCAGTCTCAGGACTGAAGACCACAACAACACAACCTAATTTTCAACATTCGTCTGTAGCACCACAACGCATCGATTCTCTTCTGTTCCGGTGTTCCTACACTCCGTAATTCACTACCATACAATGCTGTGCTCCATACGCACATTCTCATGAATTTCTTCCTCAAATTAAGGTCTTTGTTTGATACTAGTAGACATTTCTTAGCCAGGAACGCCCTTTTCGTCAGTACTATACCGCTTTTGATATCCATCAGATCCATGAGATTAATTTCTCGCTGTTTTTGTCTTTCCTCGATTTACTCTCAGCCCATGTTCTGTATTCAGTAGACTGTTCCTTCCATTCAGGAGATCTGCACTATACGGGATAAGTGCTAGGAAAAAAGAAGCCGGCCGCTGTGGCCGAGCGGTTCTAGGCGCTTCAGTCTGGAACCGCCTGACCGGTACGGTCGCAGGTTCGAATCCTGCCTCGGGCATGGATGTGTGTGATGTCCTTAGATTAGTTAGGTTTAAGTAGTTCTAAGTTCTAGGGGACTGATGACCTCAGAAGTTAAGTCCCATAATGCTCAGAGCCATTTGAACCATATTTGAAAAACAGAAAGATAAAGAAGGATTTACAATTGCATAAGATACGGAGTAGAAAAATTTTGAAAACTATCGAATTTAATACAGTGTTCGAAGGGTCTGTAATTATTTATTGTTCCTCACTTTCGCTGTCGTCTCGTCTGATTATCCAGACAGGAAGGAGATGAGGTGTGAGGAGGCGGAAGAGGAGCAGCAGAGGGCAGGGGGCGGGGGACGGCAAGATGAGGGAGGCCCGGCAAGGATGTCGGCAGGCAGCCACCGGCTGGCGTTGCCAACGTGACGGAGATTAATAGCCCGCCTGGGCAGGGCCGGTAATAACGCACGGCGCGGCCCGGGAGGCGACGAGGCGGGGGCGGTGGCGGAGGCGGAGGCGGTGGCCGCGCGCCTTCCCCTAATGAGGCCACCGGAGGCGGAGCGGCGGCGGCGGCACAGGCGGCTGGCCCGATTGATTTCCTTTGGAGCGCCGCGCGCGCGTCTTGGCCGCCTCTGGCCGCCACCACCTCGGTCGATAGATGAGGCCGCCAGCTCTCAGTTACGTGCTGACCAGAATCCGTGTACTACCAGACGGTTTGGAGTGCCTCGTAGAATACAGAATCATTGAGGAAAAGGCAGGAATGCAGGTCGCTCAGGAAAAAACGTTGCAACACCAAGGAGGAGTTGGTAGGCGTGTTTCTACGTCTAGAAGGTGATGTCTTTTCAAATTTCGTGCTAGTCGCGTAAGAGTGGCAAATCAGGACGCAAATCAGGCTTGATTTAAGTACACTATGTAACGGTTTAGAGAGTTACTTTTCTTTGAGAATGGACATGGGGAATTTGAAATGGAAATGAGCGTTTGGCGTCATTGGCCAGGAGGCCCCTTGCCGGGCAGGTCCGGCCGCCTTGGTGCAGGTCTTATTACATTCGACGTCACATTAGGCAACCTGTGCGCCGGATGGCGATGAAATGATGATGACGACAACACAACATCCAGTCCCTGAGCGGAGAAAATCCCCGACCAAGCCGGGAATCGAACCCGGGCCCGTAGGACGGCAATCCGTCACGATGACCACTCTTTTTTTTTTTTTTGTTCTAGATTGTTCGTTGAATTTGTTCGTAGCGGACGTCCGATGACGCCTGTTCAGGTTAATCGTTGATTCGTTCACTCAGTTTGTTTGTTACAGAGGGTACGCTACGGTCGTAGGTTCGAATCCCGCCTCGGTCATGGGTGTGTGATGTCCTTAAGTTAGTTAGGTTTAAGTAGTTCTAAGTTCTAGGGGTCTCATGACCTCAGAAGTTAAGTCCCATATTGCTCAGAGCCATTTGAACCATTTTGAACAGAGGGTAGCTAAACCCTCTGACCGAACTCGCTGAGCTACCGTGCCGGCTTTTTTTTTTTTTTTTTTTTTTTTAATCTCATTTTCTTCGTTTTCGTTCGTTGTATTTGCTCGGTGCGGACGTCGCGAGACACCCGTTTATGTTCGTTGTTGCTCGATTAACTCAGTTTTTTTAATTCCAGAGGGCAGCTAACCCTCTGACCAAACACGTTGAGCTACCGTGCCGAGCACTCAGCTATCGGGGAGGACATAGCGAATTGATGTTAGTCAAGAATGGCATTAAGGCGACAAAGACGCCATTATCAACACCTCACTGAGTCTGAACGAGATCCTGTAATAGGGCTACGAGAAGCTGAATGTTCCTCCTGTGGCAATGTAGAAAGACTTGGCAGGAATGTAGCGATTGTACATGACTGCTGGCAGCGGTGGTCGCAAGAATCCCGGGCTCCAAACGGCCACGTGGTGCTACTTAGACGGAAGACCAACGTGTTGGTCGTATGGCTGTGGCGTATCTTACTGCATCTGCAGCAGCAATTTGAGCAGCAGTTGGCATCTCAGTGATGCCACGAACTGTTATAAACCGGTTACTTCAAGGACAGCCACTCCCCCCGACAGAGACCCCGTAGAGTGCTTTCCACTGATCCCAAACTATATCGCTATGCCACTGAGAGCTCATTGCATTGGAGGGCAGTGTGGAGGTCTGTTGAGTTTTCTGAAGAAAGCTGATTCTGCGTGCCAATTATGGGCGAGTGTTGGTTACGAAAACGCCAGTTGAGGGCCTGCAACCAACTTGTCTGGCTGCTAGATACACTTGACCTACACCTGAGATCAGGGGGGGGGGCGATCTCATATGACAACAGGTGCACCCTCATCGCAAATTCCTACGTCAGTCTCGTGGTTCGATCTGTAGTGCTGCCATTCATAGAAAGTATTCCAGGAGGTTCCAACAGGATGACACTAGCCCACAAGCGCTGTTGTAACCCAGTATGCTCTACAGAGTGTCGACATGTTGCCTTGGCCAACTCGTCCACCAGATTGTCTCCAGTCGAGCACATATGGAGCATCGTCGGACGACAAGTCCTGCGTCATCTACAAACGCCATTAACCGTCCCTGTACAGACCGATAGAGTGCAACATGCATGGAGCTCCATCCCACAAACTGACATCCGGCACCTGCACACCACAGTGCCTGCACGTTTGCGTGCTTGCACTCAACATTCTGGCGGTTACACCTCTAATTAATGGACCAGCATTTCACATTTGCAATGGCTTATCACGTGCATACATTAACCTGTGATTTTGCAATGTCAACCACTTAAATATATTACCTATAAAAAGTTTCATTCTCTACGTTAATTAATTTTTAGTGTTGAGATTTTTTCAGCAGTTTAATCAGGAGATGTAGAGAAGCCGGAAAGAAATGGTTGGAGGAGAAATGTGAAGAAACTGTAAAATAAATGATCGTCGGAAGAACAGATTCAGTATATACGAAAACCAAAACAACCTTTAGTGAAATTGAAAGGAAAAGTGTCACCATTAAGAGTGCTAGACGAATTGTTAATTGTAAAGGTGAGTGTGGATAGGTGGAGAGAATACGATGAAGGCCTCTACGGGGAGGAAAACTGTCTGCTGACGAAACACAAGAATTGTCAGTTGAGCTGGAAGGCATATGTGATCCACTGTTACAGTCAGAGTTTCACAGAGCTTTAAAAGACTTCAGTCAATTAAGGCAGATGGGATAGATTACATTCCTTCGTAACTTATAAGGCCATTAGGGGAAGCAGCAACTACGCCACTACTCAAGTTAGGCTGTAGTATCTATGAGACCGGCACGTGCAATCAGACTTTCGGAATATATCTTCCACGCAATGTTGTGTGGTATGCATGAGGGTGGTTCTGTACATAAAAGCAAATGGTTTGGTGGACTAATCACTAACTATTCATTTACTATTGACAGTGACAAGGAACCAGTTGAGTGCGCGGTCGCAAAAGGCCAATGATGTTTACGGCATTCGACGCCCCATATATTGTCTACCGTGCAACCACAATATTGGCTGCAAATGGAAGCAATGGACGGGACTGGAGGTATCCAATGGTGAGCACAGCATGAGGCTACGGACCGTAGTTGAACTACTTAGTCAATAAGTAACTCACAGTAGTGTACAGTACTAGCGGTGTTGATACAAACAGAGCAGAGGCAACGATAAACAAAGCAAACATTGCATCATATCTATAAACACAGTCGCCGAAGTTGACATTTCGTCATAAAGGAACCCAAGGAATTTTGCAAAGTCAGAAAGAAGTAGATAAAATACTAGCGTTTCTGTAAGATGAGTCAGTGGAACGAGTGGTTCGTACACGATCGCCTATGAGGACAATATTCGGGATGAGTACAAAGCTGATAGATGCTTAGCAAGTGAAAGTGATACTGAAATATGTGTAGAGTCTTGCTGTTTATCATTCTTGTCGGACAGGGAGTCACAAATCGCGTCTGCAGTGAAACTTAGTAAAGGACTGTCGTTGCCCAAGGAGCGGGTACTAATCTTAATTATCTGCATTCAAGATCATCCGCAGCTCAGTAAAATAACAGTTATGAACAGATTTTCAATAAGTCCGCTTCAGTAGGACCGTGTAGAACATAAGATAAACTACGTATATTCAAGGGAGGACAAAGCACACTTGTTACAAAAATTAGTGTTTGCGCGGTTTCAAGGATGGTCGATACAATTTACAGGATGCGCATGATAGTGGCATACCACGTTATGCACATCAGATAACATGCGACATAGATTACAGTGATATCAAGGGAAGCAGTGGATGGTAGCATAACCTCAAACAGTATCGCTTGATGATGCACAGAAAACTGCGAAATCGGCCCGAAAATTTGCAGATGGGATAAACAAAGCTATCCCACAGTTCTGTAGGAAATTTGTTGTCAATTCTGACCAATATTTTTAGAGGAAATGCTTATGAGGGGAATCATGGAAATTTGAGGTACCACGAAAGTTGTATCAAAATCAAGTAACATCACTCCTTAGGGTATCCGTACACAATTGGGTTGACTGTTACCTGGATGGTAAATTGACTGGAAAGTTATTTATTATGTTGCGACAAGTTGGAGGTGCTCTGCCCCTACAATTCTTTCTATGCGTTATCTTGCAAGAACAGTAGGGAATATTTACATCACAGTGTTATTATATGTATTTTATTGCATTTTTATTTTGACGTAACCTAGGTATCCTCTATAAATACCTTAAACTAGATTTATTTTGAAACGGATGTGATTGTACCGTATAATTAAATTATTTTAAAACCAATCAGCGACTGTGGCTTCCATCTCGACAGAAATGTTCTTTCCAAAATGTAATATAATTGCAGAGAAGACCATAATGCCACCCATGAGACGCCCATTTTATTTTATGTCTTGTTGAGTCTAGGCGTGACAGAAAACTCGCAATTGGAGGTGATGGAACAGTTGCTAAGTTCTTCTGTTTAGTCTCTGTCCCGTGAAATGCCTTGGACTGTTTTCTTCCCGTTTTAAGAAGTTCTCAGTTTTCTCACCAGACAGCAAATGATGGTAACTATTTAGATCCCACAGCAGGCGCTATCTTGGGTTCATGTCTTATATGCACTAAAATATATGCTACCAGTGTAACCTAGTGTTTTCGAAAAACGGTGAAAGACCGTACCTTTTGCAGAAAAGAAAATTTATTAATGTTCGTATTTCAGTAGCCAGTTATATATAACCTTATTTACTGTCAAAAATCAGGATCTCATTCATTAGGAAGATGAATTTGGGAGCAGGTCACACGCCTGAATAAACGTGGAAATCTGATGTAAAATGTCTCCAAATTTCTACAATTAGATCATTTATTTTAGACATTACTCGTTCTTACAAAAAAAATCACATTTTCAGATCTCACAACAAGTGACATTTGCTGACAAGTGTTTAGCTTTTGAAGCTAATTATTTCCTGTATAAATGGTTTAAGGCGGCTGTTTGAAAAAATTGACATTATATTTCCAAATCGTTAGATACATAAATAATAGGAATTTCATATTAATAAAAATTGTCACAATCTTATAAAATTTCATAATATCTCAGAATTAATATCAGCAAGACACAATTAGTCAACACCTTACAACGATAATTTTTTCTTCTTTCTAAAGGGAATTAGTTCACGTAAGAACTATGTATCAATAGTTTCTTTGTGATGCTTGTTCCTATATTTAAATATGAAGACTACAATCTTAGAAACTTATCTGTTTTGTTGCTCGTCTAGAATACTTCTAGCTTGTTTTCATTTATGTGTGTAGATAAAGACATATCTGATAGCTTGACATAAGAAGTGTCGTAACACAGATGGTGTCTGTGAAAGAAATGTCTTGTTTTGCCACATTACCCAGTGGTTAATGCTGAGTAGGTGCTCTTCTAAACAGCTGTCCACACGAGGAAAGCAGGCGCGACCTTGCTTGATATTGCTCGTACCATAAATAGATGGACTATGTATGGCTCTGTTTAGTTAAACAATATCTCGATGCAGTCAAAGGGTCGAACCCCGCACGTCTGCTCTCATGCCCCATAGCTAATTCGCTGCAAATAATAACCTGTAGGTGTCATCCTGCAGTCGGATAGTCTATGCACTGGTTAGAATTGCGAGTTAATAACATGCACAGAACTACCAAATAAAAGTTAAATGAATAATTTAATAACAATGGTTCTATTCTAACATCTGTAATAGATGTATACGACACAAAATTATGTTGCATAATGTTTATTCAAGAAAAAACATCTCAAATAAACGGGAAGTTATCCTACAATATTAAGTTAAAATACAGACAGAAAATACTATTATCAAATGCAGTGAAGTTTCGTTGAGTGCATTATGAGAATGGTAGCAAATTTCTCAAATTAAATTGTAATCATAGGTACATGAAAACAGGCCATTTCGTAATCCAAATACGTGAAATATTCATCAGATCAGAACAGTTCAGAGTTCAACATGACGATTCATAAATTGACACATGCGACTCAAAGAATAGTAACTCATACTCTCCAGAATGATAACATCGTGGAAATATCCCCCAGGCTGTGGCTAAGCCATGTGTCCGCAATATCCTTTCTTCTAGGAGTCCTAGTTCTGCAAGGTTCGCAGGAGAGCTTCTGTGAAATTAGGAAGGTAAGAGACGAGGTACTGGTAGAAGTAAAGCTGTGAGGACGGGGCGTGAGTCGTGCTTGGGTAGCTCAGATGGCAGAGCACTTGCCGGCGAAAGGCAATGGTCCCGAGTTCGAGTCTCGGTCCGGCACACAGTTTTAATCTGCCAGGAAGTTTCAACTCATACTCTGTCTATACTCAGTTCTGTAATACAAGCGGAGCAAGCTAGACTGCAAACTCTTGAAATGTAAAGTCCATTGCGAAATTAATATATGGTAGCGACCGTCCACTACTCAGAATCTGTCACCTACTCCACCAAAAACCACGCGATACCACAGGAAGGTCTACCTTCTTCTAGAACGAACATCCAAGTTCCCTTCAAGATCTAACAGAAAAGTGTCCTCTCATAGAGGCCGTTCACTACCTAGAAGCTGTCGCATATACGTCCTAATCATGCTCGGTACCACAGGCAGATCTGTCTTCTTCCAGCACAAATGGTAAAGCGTCCTGAACCGCTCCTTTGACCTCTTCACTTGAAAAGTCCCAGTCTCCACTTGACTCTCGTAGTGTTCAGCTACTGTCCGTTTTTTGATTGGCTGAAGGCTCTCTCCACCAAAAACACAATGTTCTTAAATCCTAGACATCATTTGACTCAGCTCTGACCGCTTCTTGTCCTAAACTAACATATTACATTATCATTTAAATAAGTAAGTGTCATAAATATTTGGATACACTCAGATCATTTACATTAAATATAAGTAATAGTTGGATCATAAATAAATAAGCTAGCATTCTTGTGTAAGTATTGTAAGTAGGCTGTTTAGGTTTTTACGTTGGTAACGTCACGTAGTGCTCTGTATGAAAATCACTGATCGTGCTGTGTGCAGTCTGTGGCTGGTTGGACTCATTGTTGAAATATTCGCTTTTGTAGTGTTGGGCAGTTGGATGTGAGCAGCCCGTAGCGTTAGGCAGTTGGAGGTGAGCCGCCAGCAGTGGTGGATGTAGAGAGGGAGATGCCAGAGTTTTGAGAGGTTGTTATCAGCGGACGATTTGGACGTATGTCCGCCAGAAAAAGGAAATTTGTAAAGATGGATGTCATGACTTTTGAACATTATTAAGGTAAATACATTGTTTGTCCTTTATCAAAATCTTTCATTTGCTACCTATGCCTATCAGTAGTTAGTGCCTTCAGTAGTTAGAATCTTTTACTTACATGGCAGTATTGGCGCTCGCTATATTGCAGTAGTTCGAGTAAGAAGATTTTTGTGAGGTAAGTGATTCATGAGAGGTATAGGTTATTGTTAGTCAGGGCCATTCTTTTGTAGGGATTATTGAAAGTCAGATTGCACTGCGCTAAAATATTGTGTGTCAGTTTAGTGATGATCAGAATAAGTAAAGAAAGAACTGTCTGAGTACGTTCAGTTTTGCTCAGCTGTTTGAAAATCAAATAACGAAGAAGTTTACCATCACAGTCATTCATAATTTTTCAAAAGGGACGTTTCAGTATGCTCACAATAAATGACAACAGACTGTCCTTAAATATGGTTAAAACAATTAATTATGCCTCTTTAAAAGAAGTGTCTTTTTTCTGTCTTCAGTTGTAGTGTCCGCTAACACATGCACTGGCCACTGTTAAATTAGCACAGTTTTTTAATAGCACTTGCAATCAACACTTGAAGAAAATTTTTGGCGGAATAGTAAACTGTTCATTGAATAACTGCACAAGTACGACAAAATGTGAGGTATTCATGCAGTATTCATTTGCTGTGTAATTGTGGACGATACAATGTTCTCATAAAAATTTGCGTAATGGAAAGATATAAAAATCGTAACAAATCAAGAAATAAAGTCTATACAGATGGTAGTTATAGCGCAGTGCTATCATCTGAGGTATCGCACGCTGAAGTAGCATGAATCGTTTAAAAATTATTAATTCAGAGGATCATTGTGAAAATGTTTATTCACTGGATATCTTAATTCCGTAATTTTAAAGACATCGAAATAGTGTTGTGCCTCTGGAAGTGCCTCTTTTTTCTGAGCTCGCAAATGTATTCAGATTCGTTTTATTGTTTAACTGTGATTTATTGTCTAAGTTCAGAGAGCTGTGATTTACCTATCTTTTAGATTGTCTGACACTCCGCCATTTCTTGGAGTATTGTCTGTCCTCCTACGCGACCGTAGGTCGCCAAAATTCCCCCTGCTGGGAGTCACCCACATCCAGTCCTTTCCTGATGCACCTGACTCGCCTGAAGCAGCTGCAGTGGCCCACCCGGCAGCAATGTTCTATGGGCACTGGGGCTGCACAGTTTCACAGACAAATTCACCTTACCTTGTACCAATTCTACTCGGCCCATTAGCTCGCCCTCATACGCGCAATGCTGCAGTTTGGTAGTGATGTAAGTAAATCAGTTGAATTTGTTTCTTTTTTACCTTCAACACACATACCTAACTCCCTTTGGTTCTCTGCAAAAAGGGTTTGAATTTACTGTCATTTATTTATAACACACTCTGCATTTACAGTCTTAATTAAACTTAAAATTTACTGTCTAATCATAGTTTTAAATTCCTACAGCTTTCCAGGTGTACAGTGATTTTTACAGATGGAAAATTTGTTGGAGAAAGAAAACTGGCATTCTACGGATCGGTGCGTGGAATGTCAGATCCCTCAATCGGGCAGGTAGGTTAGAAAATTTAAAAAGGGAAATGGATAGGTTAAAGATAGATATAGTGGCGATTTGTGAAGTTCGGTGGAAGGAGGAACAAGACTTCTGGTCAGGTGACTACAGGGTTATAAAGACAAAATCAAATAGGGGTAATGCAGGAGTAGGTTTAATAATGAATAGGAAAATAGGAATGCGGGTAAGCTACTACAAACAGCACAGTGAACGCATTATTGTGGCCAAGATAGATACGAAGCCCACACCTACTACAGTAGTACAAGTTTATATGCCAACTAGCTCTGCAGATGATGAAGAAATTGATGAAATGTATCATGAAATAAAAGAAATTATTCAGATTGTGAAGGGAGACGAAAATTTAATAGTTATGGGCGACTGGAATTCGGCAGTAGGAAAAGGAAGAGAAGGAAACGTAGTAGGTGAATATGGATTGGGAGTAAGAAATGAAAGAGGAAGCCGCCTGGTAGAATTTTGCACAGAGCACAAATTAATCATAGCTAACACTTGGTTCAAGAATCATGAAAGAAGGTTGTATCCATGGAAGAAACCTGGAGATACTAGAAGGTTTCAGATAGATTATATAATGGTAAGACAGAGATTAAGGAACCAGGTTTTAAATTGTAAGACATTTCCAGGGGCAGATGTGGACTCTGACCACAATCTATTGGTTATGAACTGTAGATTAAAACTGAAGAAACTGCAAAAAGGTGGGAATTTAAGGAGATGGGACCTGGGTAAAGTGACTAAACCAGAGGTTGTACAGAGTTTCAGGGAGAGCATAAGGGAACAATTGACAGGAATGGGGGAAAAGAACTACAGTAGAAGAAGAATGGGTAGCTTTGAGGAATGAAGAAGTGAAGGCAGCTGAGGATCAAGTAGGTAAAAAGATGAGGGCTAGTAGAAATCCTTGGGTGACAGAAGAAATACTGAATTTAATCGATGAAAGGAGAAAATATAAAAATGCAGTAAATGAAGCAGGCAAAAATAAATACAAACGTCTCAAAAATGAGATTGACAGGAAGTGCAAAATGGCTAAGCAGGGATGGCTAGAGGACAAATGTAAGGATGTAGAGGCTTATCTCACTAGGGGTAAGATAGATACAGCCTACATGAAAATTAAAGAGACCTTTGGAGAAAAGAGAACCACTTGTATGAATATCAAAAGCTCAGATGGAAACCCAGTTCTAAGCAAAGAAGGGAAAGCAGAAAGTTGGAAGGAGTATATAGAGGGTCTATACAAGGGCGATGTACTTGAGGACATTATGGAAATGGAAAAGGATGTAGATGAAGATGAAATGGGAGATATGATACAGCGTGAATAGTTTGACAGATCACTGAAAGACCTGAGTCGAAACAAGGCCCCAGGAGTAGACAACATTCCATTAGAACTACTGACAGCCCTGGGAGAGCCAGTCCTGACGAAACTCTACCGTCTGGTGAGCAAGATGTATGAAACAGGCGAAATACCCTCAGACTTCAAGAAGAATATAATAATTCCAATCCCAAAGAAAGCAGGTGTTGAGAAATCTGAAAATTATCGAACTATCAGTTTAATAAGTCACGGCTGCAAAATACTAACGCGGATTCTTTACAGACGAATGGAAAAACTAGTAGAAGCCGACCTCGGGGAAGATCAGTTTGGATTCCGTAGAGATGTTGGAACACGTGAGGCAATACTGACCCTACGACTTATCTTAGAAGCTAGATTAAGGAAAGGCAAACCTACGTTTCTAGCATTTGTAGACTTAGAGAAAGCTTTTGACAATGTTGACTGGAATACACTCTTTCAAATTCTGAAGGTGGCAGGGGTAAAATACAGGGAGTGAAAGGCTATTTACAATTTGTACAGAAATCAGATGGCAGTTATAAAAATCGAGGGGTATGAAAGGGAAGCAGTGGTTGGGAAGGGAGTGAGACAGGGTTGTAGTCTCTCCCCGATGTTATTCAATCTGTATATTGAGCAAGCAGTGAAGGAAACAAAAGAAAAATTCGGAGTAGGTATTAAAATCCATGGAGAAGAAATAAAAACTTTGAGGTTCGCCGATGACATTGTAATTCTGTCAGAGACAGCAAAGGACTTGGAAGGTCAGTTGAATGGAATGGACAGTGTCTTGAAAGGAGGGTATAAGATGAACATCAACAAAAGCAAAACGAGGATAACGGAATGTAGTCGAATTAAATCGGGTGATGCTGAGGGAATTAGATTAGGAAATGAGACACTTAAAGTAGTAAATGAGTTTTGCTATTTGGGGAGCAAAATAACTGATGATGGTCGAAGTAGAGAGGATATAAAATGTAGACTGGCAATGGCAAGGAAAGCGTTTCTGAAGAAGAGAAATTTGTTGACATCGAGTATAGATTTAAGTGGCAGGAAGTCATTTCTCAAAGTATTTGTATGGAGTGTAGCCATGTATGGAAGTGAAACATGGACGATAAATAGTTTGGACAAGAAGAGAATAGAAGCTTTTGAAATGTGAATGCTGAAGATTGGATGGGTAGATCACATAACTAATGAGGAAGTATTGAATAGAATTGGGGAGAAGAGAAGTTTGTGGCACAACTTGTCTTGAAGAAGGGATCGGTTGGTAGGACATGTGTTGAGGCACCAATGGATCACCAATTTAGTATTGGAAGGCAGCGTGGAGGGTAAAAATCGTAGAGGGAGACCAAGAGATGAATACACTAAGCAGATTCAGAAGGATGTAGGTCGCAGTAGGTACTGGGAGAAGAAGGAACTTGCACAGGATAGAGTAGCATGGACAGCTGCATCAAACCAGTCTCAGGACTGAAGACCACACACACACACACACACACACACACACACAGTCAAAACACGTTTTTAGTTAGAACGACTTCTTACTAGTTAAAACTAGTTTTTACTGACTTTCGCTTTTCACCAGCAGCGAATTGTAGTTGTAACTAAGTCAACGAGTTTCAACAAGTAAGAACGCGATCTAACTAAACTAGACAAAACTAGTTTTCCCTCAATTTATTTAGGGGCAAATATTAAAATTAAGAGCAACTATGTGTTGATAGAAATAAAAAACAGCATTTTGTATTGTGCAACGCAATATTTATTGGAATATTGACCATACACCAAAACACATTTCAGATAGTGTAAACAAGAAGGCGCCGACACGAAAATCTCGAGCGTTGCTGCAAACTGGATGATAACGGGAAAAACATAAGAAGCGAAACGTGTGTGTATTGTGAAGAGTGCGATGTTGGATTGTGTGCAATACCATGCTTTGAACTATACCATACAAAGTGTCATTTCTAATAAATATACTTCAAGAAACTGTGTTTCCTTTAGATCTACCACTAAAACCCTTCCTCATTACATAAAAATTAATAATAAATAATTTTTAATTCTGCAACAGCGCTAATACTGTGAAAACCTTCGAATTGTTAGTTATTCAGTTGTTAGATAATGACTTGCCCCCACAACAATCGCACATAAGCGTGTCAAATACGCGCTGCTACAATAAGCGCTAGAGGCGCGGAAAGAATTACACACGCGGCAACAGTTCTAGGTGCCAAAACTCACCGCCTGGGCAGCGCTGCAGCGGCCAACAATAACCCGCCACTGGGCGCTTCTCGCCACAACAAACAACACGGTCGAGAGGTTAAGCACATGCAGATCAGCTTGAATGTACTTATCATGGCAGATCTAAATCAAGAAAGGCGATGGAAAGAACAATTTGTGAGAAGGATGTTACAGAGTGAAGAACACAACAAAAGAGAAAACCACTACAATGGTATGACAAAAGAATCTTACGATAAATTATTGGAGGAAATTGAAGGAGCACAATCAGCTGATAAAAAGACACAGAAGCAGTACAGTAGATAAAATCGATTCAAGGTTAGTAATATTAGTGGGACCAGGAAGTTAGTGACAAGAAAAGAGCCGGTGAAATACTACTTATGTGTCAAAGAAATTTTCGACCTTATTGAAGCAGTTCATCAGACCATGTAGTGGGACGCGAAATTGAAGCGTCACCCATCCACCAGTGTCAGCCCAGTTTGCAGGTGAATATAAGTTTAATTTAGTGTTTTGTTTATGTATTTTGTAATATTTGTAATGTTTGTGAATTATCTAAAGTTTTGTATTTATTTTTATGTTTCATGTACGGACAGGGCGGCGCAACGAACGGAGACAGCATCTTCACTGCCGGGACCAGAGAGAAAATTACTGGCCACTATACGTCGCACGTCGACAGGCAAAGAGCAACTGAAGATCCTGAAACCGAGTTGTTGCGTCGTGCTTCCAAAAACCGAAAAAATAAGAATTTGTAATGTTTCTACAAGAATGACATCATAGAAAGTTTAATCCTGTTGTAAATGTTTAGTCCTATCTTGTCAACGCTCATGTTCACGTCTATATGTAGTATATATGAAGATAATAAGCTAGTGTATACTACAAAAGTTTAAATACGTGTTCCGAGAATTTACTTATGAAGAATTATATTAAGGAGGAAGTATTACTGATTTATTTGACAAGATTATTAATTTTTGACAACGTTCATCGCGAGTTTGAGTCTTAAAAGTTTATTCAATGTGGTTTTAGTATTTATTAAAGCAGATAACTTGCATTAATGTAATTTCTGAGAAGAAACAAACGACATCTAAATTGAAAAAAGTTTGCGCAAACCAATTGGACTGAGTGACGTAATTCTGCGCGTACGACTCAAATGATGATGTTTTAATTACAGTTTCGTTCAACAACCATTCAGCGACAACTTTAAAAAGAGTTTAAATAATTTTGAAGTGTTTTGCAACTGACGTAGGTGACGAAGTCTGCACATGGTCATACGTCAAAAGAAAATCATTTATACAAAACTTAAGTCGTTTAAGGAACCATTTGCACTCGAGCACAGACAATATTTAATTTAGTTAACTTAAAGATTATATGTATCGATTTTTTAAGACAAGAGAATGCAAAATAAAGGAATTAACACCACTCTCTTGTCACAACTAGTAGGCATCAACACTCTTATGTCATTCGTTGTCCTAGAAGGACGTAATATTTTGTGCGGCTCCACAGTTAGCCATATTGATATTTATTTGCAGAAAAAAGGCGCATAATTAATAAGTCGCTCTCATTTGTGAATTATCTGCCATTATTTACTTAGAATTTTGCGTAAGTGTCATTTATATCGTAACGTATATGCTAAAATGAATATATGTTTTATTTAATCGTATGCTTTTCTCTGTTTTAGTAGTTTTAGTCTTCCCATTGGTCAGATATCAGACTTTGTCTACAAAAAATATATAATGAGGCCTGGCTACGTTCCATACATCCTCGGACGTGCGAAGCTCGATGAATTCACGGCGTAAATTTTAATCTCTCAATTATCTATCCAAACAATAATAATAATTATTATTATATATGATTATTATTCTATATTATTATTATATTTTATTTATATTTTTTTATTTGTTAAAGTCGTTACACTACACCGTGGCGACCTCATAAACAGGACTTGTGTGCAACTAAGGCACACCGAGCGAGGTGGCGCAGTGGTTAGACACTGGACTCGCATTCGGGAGGACGACGGTTCAATCCCGCGTCCGGCCATCCTGATTTAGGTTTTCCGTGATTTCCCTAAATCGCTCCAGGCAAATGCCGGGATGGTTCCTTTCAAAGGGCACGGCCGACTTCCTTCCCCGTCCTTCCCTAATCCGATGAGACCGATGACCTCGCCGTCTGGTCTCCTTCCCCCGAAACAACCAACCAACCAACTAAGGCACACAGGTACGAAACAATTTAAACGTCAAGAGTCCTTCGGAAGTCAACGCGAGTCTTCGTGGAGCCTTCACCAGCCAGCGGGCGACTCCGCGGGTGTGGGCATCTGACAGAGCGCAGCCAAGCAGTACGGTCACGCAGTTATTCCACGAGAAGGCGCATCTGTTGGGCAGCACCTGAACGCTGCAAACCCCGACAACCTTTTTCTCCCTAAACTAACAGGCTCAGTACGTCAGCTGGGAGGCGTTCCTCCGGCTGGTATTAGAGGCGTTGCGGAGGGCTTCGCCTGTCTACGGTGCCGCCGGGCGTGGTTGCAGCCAGTGACGTCTCCGGTGTTCGACTCAGCGTCCTGCCGGTTGCGGAAGCGGGGTCGCAGCATCTCAGCGGCTGCATCGACGGCTGTTACTTCTGCAACCCATAGCAGCACACTGATCACTGAGAATTACAGAATACAATATTAGTGTCCGGTGAGTCTGTTTTAAGTTGGAAGTGGAGTGTTGTACGTAGGGAGTGTGCTTTTAATAGGATTGTTGATTACAAGTCTGCATGTGTAACTAGTTAACATCTTACAATAACGTCGGGAAGTGGAATGTCAGACGAAGAGCAATCTGTGTCCGATAGGAGCATGAGATCCCTTTTTAGGGCGATCGCTAAATTAAAAAAATCTAACGGGGATTTTTTAGCTGAATTAAAACAATCTAACGAAGAATCTACTGCTAGATTAAAAGAGGAACTAAAACAGGAATAAAAACAATCTAACAAAGAATCTACTGCTAGAGTAAAAGAGGAACTAAAACAGGAATTAAAACAATCTAACGAAGAATCTATGGCTAAATTAAAAGAGGAACTTAAAGGGGAGCTAACAAAATCTAGACAGGTTACAGGAACATCAATATGAAACCAGTCAAGAATTAAGTGCTAAAATAGAGGCTTCTAAAGTTGAAAGGCAAGAAAAACTAGTAGGACTTAGTAATAAGATTGCTGATAATTGTAAAAGGTTAGAAGAACATATCCAGGAATCGCGTGAAGAAAATGCTCGCATGCGAAATGATATTGCTGACTTGACCAAGAGACTAGATAATGTCAATGTCTTAGTTGTAAATGAAACAGAGAAAAATAACGGTAAGTTACGAGATCAATTTTCTATGCAAACAGAAACTATTCGTAGAGAATTATTAGAATCTATTAAAGAGGTTTCTACCAAACCTGTAGAGATTTCTTCAATAGATAGTGTAGAATTAGAGACATTAACTCATCGACTAGAAAAAGATCATACTGAAATAGAAAACATGAAATTTTTAATTACTGAAATATGCAGTAACCTTAAGACTTCCAAAGATAATAATATTGACGAAGGTACAGGGCGTTCACATCGTGAACACAGTGAAGAATCGATATTAGCTAACCGTGTATCCAGTACAGAAATGCGAATACAGGAAATTACTAAACGGTTATCTGACTCAGATAATAATGAAAACTTTACAAGTAGTAGAAGTAATAACGTAATCAGAGACAACAGTCGCATCGTGTTTGCTAGCTCGGATGACAACAATACAAATAAAGAAATCACGGCATGCAAATCCGACGTAACTCCGTCTCTGCAATCTAAACAAAATCCAGCTATGTCTCTCGCAGAATGTTGGGATGATGTAACGACAAATTCAAATGTAGCAAGTCGATTTCCTGTATTCAAACCAGGAGGCGAACTTCACCCTATAATCTTTATAAAAGCTTTTGAAACTTCATTATCTCCAAAATGGAGAAATGAAAAACGGATTCAGTTTGTAATAGGACATTTAGAAGCAGAAGCTGCGGAATGGGCAGTACTGCATAGAACTGAATTTAGGGACTGGAATGATTTTGTTAAGCAATTTAAACGAAATTATTGGTCAAGAGGAAAACAACAACACTTAACTTTAGAGTTGTTAGACCCTCCTCCTTATTCTAAACTGTGGGAAGGTTATAGGAATTATTTCGAATGGCTTTTAAACCGTGCTAAATTAATTGAAGAACCAATTATTGAAAGTCATCTAATACGAGTCCTAATTAGTAGGTTACCGTATTATGTAAAGGAAAGAATGATAGAAAGGGAATGGTCACAACCTTGCGAATTATTAGGACAGTTAGATATACTTAATAGAGAACGGGAAGATGAGAAGTTTAGATTTGGTAGAAATGACAATGCTCGAAATAATAATAATTCAGAACCACGAAAATTTAACAACAGCAATCATAGCCGGTTTTGTTATATAAAACGTCAATCTAAAGATAAAGAGAGCCAACAAAATCGGGGTAATAACTCTAAAATGCGGAAATTACACAACAACGATAATGAGATAAATCATCCTCAAATAATTTTGAAGTGTTTTGTAACTGACGTAGGTGACGAAGTCTGCACATGGTCATATGTCAAAAGAAAATCATTTATACAAAACTTAGGTCGTCACACTACAACCGTTGGTCATGGAGGTCGAGACAGATTAAAGGTTGGAACTTCAAGAAAATTTGCAAACGTAGCAGTGGATATGATACACATTTATATGTCAATGTGTGAAACTTGTCAGCACAAAAGGAGCATTAAGAAAAGGGGGCATGTTTCGAAGCCTATACTACATTCAGAAATGAACAGTCGTTGCCAAGTTGATTTGATCGACATGCAAACTCAAGAATATCGTGGATTGAAGTATATAATGGTGTATCAGGACCACTTGACAAAATTTGTTTTGTTATGTGCACTGCAAACCAAGAGGGCAGAGGGAGTGGCACATCATTTAGCAGATATATTTTTGACATTTGGAGCTCCTTGTATTTTACACTCTGACAACGGCAGAGTATTTGTTAATTCTGTCATAAACGAGCTGGCTGTATGTTGGTCTGAGTGTAAACTGGTTTACGGAAAACCGAGGCACAGCCAAAGCTAAGGTTCTGTTGAATGCGCCAACCAAGACGTTGAAAAAATATTGGCTCCATGGATGCAATAAAACATTACCACCAACTGGTCAAACGGTCTTTGCTTTGTACAGTTTATGAAAAATCGGGCATATCATTCTGGTATCAAGCAAACACCTTACAAAGCTATGTTTGGCACAGAACCACAAGTAGGGCTTATGACTTCGAGTTTGCCTCTAGATCTTACTGAGGAGATACAAGATGAAGATGATGTTAAAGGGGCTTTAAATAAAATTAATGTGGCAGACGCAGTAAATGAGACACTTGATGAACTGGAACTACTACACGACTCAGAGGAAATAGCGATTATGGCTAGTAGCAATGGACAGATTACAGTTGCAGACAAGAAGATGCAGAAGCTTCGCCCAGTACAAGTATACAGTCTCCAACAACAGCAGCAGCAAATCAAGAGGACCCAGAAGCCGTACCTGGTACGAGTGCAGAGCCTCAAATAACTCCAGCTTGTCACGAAGATCCAGAAGCTGAAGCTATTACAAAACGACAATCTCAAGTACGAACAGCTAGAGAAAACGTTCATGAAAACCTGACGAAACAGGCCAAAAGAATGAAGATGGCTGCAGATTCAATACACGACACTGTAGAAATCAGAAACATTATTATTATACCAATTCCTGTTATCGACAGAGCAAAAGCAGATCTTCCCTATATTATTGGAGTTGTTCTTCAGAAAGATGAAGAGGACTTGCGCAAGATTGGAATGAAATATGGGATACTTGACAAATTGTATTGCAGGTATGTATTTCTGAACTGATTTCAATAATTAAGGACAAATGTCAGACATATTCATTACTTCATTGATTTAATGCTCTCAGAATGTTGCTAACTAGCTGAGTAATGAATTAATATTATACGTTTTAATAATTACGTTGTAATATATGTTATAATATGTATTAAGTACCTAATCGTCTTTCAAACAAGCTAATTGAAAGTTCTCTTCCAGATCCGAATTCCACGAGTCCAAAGCGAAATTCTTGTTGCTCGAAGATGTGCCAGAGGCAAAGGTATTAAGAACTGCTGCCAAGATGGCAGCCTTACGATCAGGACAAGGATTTGTTCGGTGTGTGTGTAAGAAGGCACGTATTTCAAAAAGGTGCTTTTGTAACTCAAAATGTCACGACAGCTTGCCTTGCAATAACAAATAATCAAAATTTAACTGTTAAATTTTTTTGGTACGTTTCTGTTTTATTAAGACTGTAGCAACATTTGTCAAATGTATGAGTAATTAATATACTTTTGCTGTATGATTATTTTGTTTCCACTTTCGTAACTTATACTGTTAATATGGTTCTGTAATGTTCCTTAAAATATTTCTTCAGCGTTTGGTTATTTTTGATCTCTGTGGTTAATATTAATGACTTTGAAGCATAATCAATATTCTCAATAAATATTGTATTGCACAATACAAAAATGCTGTTTTTTATTTCAACCAACACGTAGTTACTCTTACTTTTAATATTTGCCCCTAAATAAATTTAGTGAAAACTAGTTCTGTCTAGTTTAGTTAGAGCGCGTTCTTACTAGTTGAAACTAGTTGATACTGAACTAGAATTTACTGCTGGTCAAAAACGAAAATCAGATGAAACTAGTTTTAACTAGGCAAAACGCGTTTTGACGAAGTGGCTCAGTATAAACTAATTTTAACTGGTAAGAACGCTTTCTAACTAAAAACGGGTTTTGACTGTAACACATATATATTAACAAGAGAATACAGTAAAAGAATTTCGATGTCGCCGGCGACGGTGGCCGAGCGGTTCTAGGCGCTTCAGTCTGGAACTGCATGACTGTTACGGTCGCAGGTTCGAATCCTGCCTCGGGCATGAATGTGTGTGATGTCCTTAGGTTAGTTAGGTTTAAGTAGTTCTAAATTCTAGGGGACTGATGATCTCAGATGTTGAGTCCCATTGTGCTCAGAGCCATTTGAACCAATTTCGATGTCCTTCACGACAAACAATATCTGCTTATAAAGTAGCTTTTCAACATTTCATTCAATGCACAACGCTGAATACTCAGCAAGTAACTCTTATCGCAGTGACCAACATATTCAATGAGAGGATACGTCATTCAGCACTCAGCAAGAACAACTGAATTATCCCAACTTATAGACGTACTTTCACTCCGTAATATCGTGACAGTCACCAATGAAACGATTATGTTACTGATTTTGTCTCATTGATAAGTGCTATTCTGAAATAAGCAGACAGCTCCATTAAAAAATAATTAAATAGTGGAAAAGATAGATGCAAAAATATATTTGTTATTATTTTATGAGTTATTTAGGCTATTAACCTAACAGGAGGCACATTACCCATATTTGAAAACGACCTTATTTTACAACCGCCAAGAGCTGCTGATAAAAAAACATTTATTCTCTAGCAGTTTCGGTGATCCAATGATCCTGCAAGACAATTTTCTTACAGATGGTCGAAACCGGCGGTAAATAAAAATCATTTTAACACCAGTCCTTGCCATTTTTGAAATATAGCTTTTTTCAAGTACATTTTACATGTGGGACCCCACCTGAACAAAACGTATAGAGATTACATTAGGTGTCTCTTTGCAGCCCTATCAGAGTTGAGCGGAATTTACACACTCATCTCGGTGTTGTCCGGATAGGTTCCCTCTAGAAAACGTAACACTCTAACGTCTAAAGCACAGATGTACACCAAAAAATTTTATTACACTTGTTGGTACGAAGAGTGTATGATTTTGCCACCAATCTTAGATTAAAACTAAGAAAAATCAGAGCCTCCAAAACTCTCTCTCTCTCTCTCTCTCTCTCTCTCTCTCTCCCTCTCCTTCTCTCATTCTCACACAGATACACATACACCATGCCTCTGGCTTTCTATCGCAGCTATCAGCTGCTAACTGCGAGGGGTTGCGACTACTGACGAATGGCTGTTATTAATTATGGTGGGGTCTTAAATCAACCGCCAGCAACAGTGGGAGCGGTGCTATTAAGGAAGAGGAGATGGGGTGAGGGTGGTTGGGACGATGGAAGGGGGGGGGGGGGGGGGAGTGGCGGACGCTGTCGGTACGTGCCCAGCGTCGTTGAGGGCATGCCAGCCACCCGTAGGTCACGCCATACAGCAGACTCCACCCCCATTTCGAAGGCTACCTAAGGTAAATGGAGCATAGCTTCAACTGTTGGGCGAAATGTAAGGAACGCTTAAATAATACAGTACTGGGCCACAGTTTGCTCCAAAGGACTTAAGATGTCAGCATCATTCAGTGGGCTATACCTCTGTGATCAAATTTCTATGTGCTAATCAATGGGAAAGAGACGACTTGTATGTACGATTTTTGAGGCAACTACGGCACTTCCACATGCTAAAACATACATACGTGGATTAGGCATAAGTTTTAATTATTTCCTAGTACATGTCTCCAGTTCTTGTACGCATTGAACACCTGTGTTGCACTATTGTAGCATACAGCTAGAGAAGCAAATAACGCAACCCAAAATGGAACATAGCGCGTTGATTCGTTTTCTGCAGTTGAAGAGGAAAAACGTTGTACCAATCCACGCTGAGGTGGTGGAAGTATATGGCAACTATAAAACATCTTATGATGAAATGAGGAAGCTGTCGCAAACGCTTCCAAAGCGCTCGAACAAGTCTGAATGACTGAGAACGAAGTAGCAGACCATCTCTCTGGGAAAAACAGGAAATTTTAAGAGAAGCGGAAGCCCTGGTGCTCGAAGAAGCTGTGGAACTTGTAGATTCACCATCGCAGAAAACTGCGAAAACCAAATCGTCGTTGGGCAAGGTGACAGTGTTTTTGGGATTCTCCTGTGTGGTGTTAACAGATTATGCAAGAGGAAAACCATCACAGGAGCACAGTACTTAAATCAGGGTGTTTTTGCTCCACTGCGACACTCAAGTTCATCGTCCGCAAACTATAGTAACAAATGCTGCTTGTTCCGACTGTTTAATTTTCCACACTCCCACGAGGTGGCGCTAGAGAAGCGTGTAGCCCCACTCGGCTTTAGGAAGTCGAGCGCATCTAGGAATCGGATTGTCTTTGTGCATGTAAGTGGTAACGAATAGTTTCAATGAGGGTGTTGCCTAATTGGAGGGGGGGATGTGGGGGCGGGGGGGGGTTCTTAGAGGGACCCTTTACTGTGTTTAACTCATGCCAAATTATGTTCAGTGTGGTTGCAGGCCCACGGTATCCTTCGAGAAGGGGTGAATTATCCGGGGACGTGGCGTCGGTGATGTCAGGAGTTTTCAACATGGTCGTTCTGCAGCACGTAGCAGTGAAAACCGTCATTTCCAACAGCTAAATGTCTATGCGCCCCAAGGGAAGGAGTGGCTTCATTGACGCCCTTCATGCCACCTCATGAGGCCTTTTCGTATCGATTCTGAGCGTTGGCGTGTCTGATATCCTTTCTTTGTCGCCCATAAGACAAGCAACTCCTTTCAACGGTGGGCATCGTGGATCTGATCTCCATAGCAAATACGTCAAGAGAAGAGGTGAAGTGTGCTTAATGGTGGTATAACGACCTCCCCATCGTGTAACACGTCCACTACGACATTGGGAAGAATTTTGGTGAAATTTGGCAATGCGACATTAACTCACTATACAACTCACATAAACTTCTGAGCTCTGGCCTTTTTTTCTCCTGTGTCAAGAAGTTGCTGTCTGAAGCGTCCCCGCCGGCCGGTGTGGCCAAGCGGTTCTAGACGCTGCAGTCAGGAATAGTGCTACTGCTACGGTCGCTGGTTCTAATCCTGCCTCGGGCATGGATGTGTGTGATGTCCTTAGGTTAGTTAGGTTTAAGTAGTTCAAAGTTCTGGGGGACTGATGACTTCAGATGTTAAGTCCCACAGTGCTCAGAGCCATTTGAACAATTTTGAAGTGCCCCGAGCGTAAGAGAGATGTCGCAGGGCACCACTCTTTTGTACCGTTACAGAGGTGGCTTGTAGGCATCTTTGAGCCAAATTTCACAGTTCTATGTCCCAAGGAGCACTGAAAGACCTGAGTCGAAACAAGGCCGCAGGAGTAGACAACATTCCATTACGCTTTGGAAGAGCCAGTCCTGACAAAACTCTACCATCTGTTGAGCAAGATGTATGACACAGGCGAAATTCCCTCAGACTTCAAGAAGAATATAATAATTCCAAACCCAAAGAGAGCAGGTGTTGACAGATGTGAAAATTACCGAACTACCAGTTTAATAAGTCACAGCTGCAAAATACTAACGCGAATTCTTTACAGACGAATGGAAAAACTGGTAGAAGCCGACCTCGGGGAAGATCAGTTTGGATTCCGTAGAAACGTTGGAACACGTGAGGCAATATTGACCCTTAGAAGAAAGATAAGGAAAGCCAAACCTACGTTTCTAGCATATGTAGACTTAGAGAAAGCTTTTGACAATGTTGACTGGAACACACTCTTTCAAATTCTGAAGATGGCAGGGGTAAAATACAAGGAGCGAAAGGCTATTTACAATTTGTATAGAAAGCAGATGGCAGTTATAAGAGTCGAGGGACATGAAAGGGAAGCAGTGGCTGGGAAGGGAGTGAGACAGGGTTGTAGCCTCTCCCCGATGCTATTCAATCTGTATACTGAGCAAGTAGTAAAGGAAACAAAAGAAAAGTTCGAAGTAGGTATTAAAATCCATCGAGAAGAAATAAAAACTTTGAGGTTCGCCGATGACATTGTAATTCTGTCAGAGACAGAAAGAACTTGGAAGAGCAGTTGAACGAAATGGACAGTGTCTTGAAAGGAGGGTATAAGATGAACATCAACAAAAGCAAATCGAGGATAATGGAATGTAGTCGAATTAAGTCGGATGATGCTGAGGGAATTCGATTAGGAAATGAGACACTTAAAGTAGTAAAGGAGTTTTGCTATTTGGGGAGCAAAATAACTGATGATGGTCGAAGTAGAGAAGATATAAAATGTAGACTGGCAATGGCAAGAAGAGCGTTTCTAAAGAAGAGAAATTTGTTAACATCGAGTATAGATTTAAGTGTCAGGAAGTCGTTTCTGATAGTATTTGTATGGAGTGTAGCCATGTATGGAAGTGAAACATGGACGATAAGTAGTTTGGACAAGAAGAGAATAGAAGCTTTCGAAATGTGGTGCTACAGAAGAATGCTGAAGATTAGATGGGTAGATTACATAACTAATGAGGAGGTATTGAATAGAATTGGAGAGAAGAGGAGTTTGTGGCACAACTTGAGTAGAAGAAAGGATCGGTTGGTAGGACATGTCCTGAGGCATCAAGGGATCACCAATTTATTACTGGAGGGCAGCGTGGAGGGTAAAAATCGTAGAGGGAGATCAAGAGATGAATACACTAAGCAGATTCAGAAGGATGTAGGCTGCAGTGGGTACTGGGAGATGAAGAAGCTTGCACAGGATAGAGTAGCATGGAGAGCTGCATCAAACCTGTCTCAGGACTGAAGACCACAACAACAACAACAACAACAACAACAACAATGTCCCAAGGAGGAGAGGAGGGAGGAAATGACGAGGTTTTAAATAAGTGACCTTTAACTCTTTTGTGCAGTGTACATTAATTCAGTTTATTGTTTCCTAACAATGAATATTCTTAAATATCCCTTCAACACCCAAACTTTTTTAATCCGTTTTTATTACTCTTTGACTTATTTTGAGTCTTTCATTGAAAGCAGTTTTAACTGTTACTACAGTTTCCTACACACCCAAATTCTGTTAACTTCAGTTCTACTGAACTCTGCAAAAGTTACATGTAACACTCGCTCCTTCCGCTTAAATTCGATGTGTTGCTGCTGTTGTTGTCACTACGGTCTTCAGTCAGAAGACCATTTTGATGCAGTTCTCCATGCTACTCAATTCTGTACAACCCTCTTCATCTTCGAATAACTACAGCAATCTGTTGTTGTTGTTGTGGTCTCCACCACAGAGACTAGTTTGATGCAGCTCTCCCTACAGTAAAGCTGCATGGCCGCGGGAAAAATTACGCTGTAGTTTCCCCTTGCTTTCAGCCGTTCGCAGTATCAGCACAGCAAGGCCGTTTTGGTTAGTGTTACAAGGCCAGATCAGTCAGTCATCCAGCCTGTTGACCCTGCAACTATTGAAAAGGCTGCTGCCCCTCTTCAAGAGCCACACATTTGTCTGGCCTCTCAACAGATATCCCTCCGTTGTGGTGGCACCTACGGTACGGCTATCTGTATCGCTGACGCACTGCAACCTACATCCTTCTAAATCTGCTTACTGCATTCAAACCTCGGTATTTCTTTACGATTTTTGCCCCTCACATTTCCCTCCAGTACTAAACTGGTGATCCCTTGATGTCTCAAAAAAGTGCCCTAAAAACCGTTCCATTCTTTTAGATGTGTCATAAATTTCTTGTCTCGCTAATTCTGTTCCGACATTTGATATACATAATTACTTATCAATAACCATCCGACTTTTTAAAGCAGTTCCTCGCATCAACACCGTACTGCGATCGATTCCTGTCTTTACGATCCCACCAACACTTCTGTCTTCAGACACCGAACTACTCGTGAACCCCGTTCTTTGCCTACCGAAACAACGTCGGTGCGCCTGGACAATGCTCCCGCCGCTGAAAAGTAGGCGTTTAGCATACTGAAGGTTCCACAGTACCAGACTTTCAGGGCTCGCCAGATAGCGCGTGCTAACCAAAGAATACTAGTGTAGCAGACACAGTACTGTCACATTATCTCTGGCAGGTGATATCATTCTCGATCAAAAGTAATCGAAAGTCTCTAGGCACGAAGTCGGCATCGATTTTGTGTTTCTTTATTTAACCCCCGCTTCTTATCATGGTGACTTTCCACATAAGCGAGCATATAATGCATTTTCTTGGGTAAACGTCTCCTTTATGAAAGCATGTCCTCCTAAGACCGATTTATCAATTTGTCCAAAGGGACAGATGCTTTCATATGTTCAGCTAAGCTAGTGTTCACGGTTCCTTCCGAAGTTCCAGTACATAACTGGCTACGCCGGCCGGGGTGGCCAAGCGGTTAAAGGCGCTACAGTCTGGAACCGCGCGACCGCTACAGTCGCAGGTTCGAATCCTGCCTCGGGCATGGATGTGTGTGATGTCCTTAGATTAGTTAGGTTTAAGTAGTTCTAAGTTCTAGGGGACTGATGACCTTAGAAGTTAAGTCCCATAGTGCTCAGAGCCATTTGAACCATTTGAACATAACTGGCTACACGAAATTTTATACACAGCATGTGTCACTAGTCGATTTCGCTGTTCCCAAGCAATCTTTTACACTACTGGCCATTAAAATTGCTACACCAAGAAGAAATGCAGATGATAAACGGGTATTAATTGGACAAATATATTATACTAGAACTGACATGTCATTACATTTTCACGCAATTTGGGTGCATAGATCCTATGAAATCAGGACCCTGAGCAACCACCTCTGGCCTTGATACGCCTGGGCATTGAGTCAAACAGAGCTTGGATGGCGTGTACAGGTACAGCTGCCCACGCAGCTTCAACACGATGCCACAGTTCATGAAGAGTAGTGACTGGCGTATTGTGACGAGCCAGTTGCTCGTCCACCATTGACCAGCCGTTTTCAATTGGTGAGAGATCTGGAGAATGTGCTGGCCAGGGCAGCAGTCGAACATTTTCCGTATCCAGAAAGGTCCGTACAGGACTTGCAACATGCGGTCGAGCATTATCCTGCTGAAATGTAGGGTCTCGCAGGGATAGAATGAAGGGTAGAGCCACGGGTCGTAACACATCTGAAATGTAAGGTCCATTGTTCAAAGTGCCGTCAATGCGAACGAGAGGTGACCGAGACGTGTAACCAATGGCTATAGCACGTTATCTTCGTGGTGCAGCAATTTTAATGGCCAGTAGAATATGTTAAGACAGCAGGGAATAACTTCCGTGGCACTAGAGGGATCTGTAGACGCCGTTATAATATTTCCGGTAATCGGTATTTGTTTGATGGGTTATACACTACTGGCCATTAAAATTGCTACATCACGAAGATGATGTGCAACAGACGCGAAATTTAACCGACAGGAAGAAGATGCTGTGATATGCAATCACTTGTCAGTTTAGTATAATATATTTGTCCAATGAATACCCGTTTATCATCTGCATTTCTTCTTGGTGTACCAATTTTAATGACCAGCAATGTATGTTCTATCCTGCTATCCCTTCTTATTGTCAATGTTTTCAGTATATTCCCTTCCTCGTCGATTCTCCGCAGAACCTCCTCATTCCTTATCAGTATACCTAGTTTTTAACGTTCTTCCGTAACACCACGTCTTAGATGGTTGGACTGTCTTCTTTTCCAGTTTCTCCACAGTCCATTATTCGCTACCATACGACGCTCAGCTCCAAACGTACATTCCCAGAAATTTCTTCCTGTGACCAAGACCTATATTTAACACTTGTAGACTTTTGTTGGCCAAAAATCACTTTTGCTTCTGCTAGTCTGCTTTTTACGCCCTCCTTGCTCCTTCCGTCATGTGTTATTTTGGTACCTAGGTAGCAGAATTCCTTAGCTGCATCTGCCTCATGATCATCAGTCCTGATGTTAAGTTCCTCGCTGTTCTCATTTCTGTTACTTCGCATTATTTTCGTCTTTCTTCGCTTCATTCTCAGACCATACTCATTAGACTGTTCATTCCATTCAACAGATCCTGTTATTCTTTTACCTTTCACTAAGAACAGCAAGGTGGAAGGGGTAAAATACAGGGAGTGAAAGGCTATTTACAATTTGCACAGAAACCAGATGGCAGTTATAACAGTCGAGGGACATGAAAGGGAAGCAGTGGTTGGGAAGGGAGTGAGACAGGGTTGTAGCCTCTCCCCGATGTTATTCAATCTGTATATTGAGCAAGCAGTAAAGGAAACAAAAGAAAAATTAGGCATAGGTATTAAAATCCATGGAGAAGAAATAAAAACGTAAAGGTTCGCCGATGACATTGTAATTTTGTCAGAGACAGCAAAGGACTTGGAAAAGCAGTTGAACGGAATGGACAGTGTCTTGAAAGGAGGATATAAGATGAACATCAACAAAAGCAAAACGAGGATAATGGAATGTAGTCGAATTAAGTCGGGTGATACTGAAGGAAATAGATTAGGAAATGAGACACTTAAAGTAGTAAAGGAGTTTTGCTATTTGGGGAGCAAAATAACTGATGATGGTTGAAGTAGAGACGATATAAAATGTAGAGTGGCAATGGCAAGGAAAGCGTTTCTGAAGGAGAGAAGTTCGTTAACATCGAGTATAGATTTAAGTGTCAGGAAGTCGTTACTGAAAGGATTTGTATGTAGTGTGGCCATGTATGGAAGTGAAACATGGGCGATAAATAGTTTGGGCAAGAAAAGAATAGAAGCTTTCGAAATGTAGTATTACAGAAGAATGCTGAAGATTAGATGGGTAGATCACATAACTAATGAGGAGCTATTGAATATAATTGGGGAGAAGAGGAGTTTGTGGCACAACTTGACTAGAAGAAGGGATCGGTTGGTCGGACACGTTCTGAGGCATCAGGGGATCGCCAATTTAGTATTGGAGGTCAGCGTGGAGGGTAAAAATCGTAGAGGGAGACCAAGAGATGAATACACTAAGCAGATTCAGAAGGATGTATGTTGCAGTACGTACTGGGAGATGAAGAAGCTTGCACAGGATTGAGTAGCATGGAGAGCTGCATCAAACCAGTCTCAGGACTGAAGACCACAACAACAACAAGAACAGCTTTGTCATCAGCGAATCTTATCATTGATATCCTTTCACTATGAGTTTTAGTCCCACTCTTGAACGTCTCTTTTATTTCCGTTATTACTTCTTCGTTTTACAGATTGAACAGTAGGAGCGAAAGACTACGTCTCTATCTTACATCCCTTTTTAATCCGAGAACTTTGTTCGTGATCTTCCACTCTTATTATTCCCTCTTGCTCTTATACCTCTTGTATATTACCCGTTTCTCGGTATAGCTTACCCCTCTTTCCCTCAAAATTTCGAATATCTTGCACCATTTGACATCGTCGAACGCTTTTTCGAGGTCGACAAATTCTATGAATGTGTGTTGATTCTTCTTTAGTCTTGCTTTCATTATCAAAAACAACTACAGAATTGCCTCTCACGTTCCTTAACCTTTCCTAAATCCATACTTATCATCACGTAACAGATCCTCAATTTTCTTTTCCATTCTTCTGTATATTATTCTCGTCAGCAACTTAGATGCATGAGATGTTGAGCTGGTTGTGCGATTACTGATACATCCCATAAATGTAGTTGCCTAATGCTTTCTTTCTACATAGTAAATTTAATGTTTGGTTGATGATACTGTGTTGTACCAGGACGACAACCAGCTCCTCTACGCCGTTAGTCTACACGACAAAAACGCAAGATTTTCACTGAAGTAAACACCGGGCATGAAAGCTTTCAACGTAGAGCTCTGCTGTATTAGCGTGTCTGACTGCCATCTGTCAGACCCAAGTTTATTTTAACTTGTCTGTGAACTGGAGCGACGTATTGTCAACTACACGGCAACGGCTGATGGACTACGATACAGAGTTAGAGGCGACTTCCAAACCCTACACGAACGGCCGGGAGAGAGGGACCTACTGACCGCTTGCTCTTCCATTACTGCTTTGACTTGCTCGGCGCCTTACAGTAGAGTATGAAACACGGGCCTGTCAGCTTCAGGGGGGTCCCCTGAACTTGTTCTTGGACTTTTTCACTTTTCCAAACTACATGATGTTTCATGATGAAAGTAAATCTAATCTAATCTAATCTAAACCTTTTTGACATTCATCCGAGTATTCCTAGAAAACGATTTACAGCAACGACGCGAAACATAAATTTGTATTAGTGGACTGAGATCTGAACCCCGTGCCTCCTGAAAATTAGTACATTGATTTCTCAGGTACCCTCGATGTGAATCATTTGTGATACTGGTCTTTTCGTAATGAACTTCATAGTTATACTCGAGGCAGTGTTAGATTGGTGTGACCCTTTCCTGTTTTCTATTTAAACGTCCCCTCCACTTTGTGGAGTCATAAGATACAGTTGAATTCACGCACTGGTATCCTGTCGAGACGACTGTTTACCCCTGCTGTAGCACAGAAAAAGCCTTTGGCTTTCATAGTTACATATCTCTGCTCACAGAGGACACAAAAGACGACTGACTGTCGTACTGCTGTGTTGTTCATTTCTTCAGAAGAGTTTATGGGCTCTGTTGACGTGAAAACACGTTCTTGTGAGTGTTTGAATGTTTACAGTCTGCTTCCACATTACTTTACTTAATGTAAAGTGATATTACCAGTGCAATAAGTAATCCCATTTATTTTTTTCATAAATTAAAAGACGTATATGTGTATTACAATGCACTACTCTGTTTCCAATTACTTTGGTGAGATTCTCCACCTATCTTAAATCCTTTGGTACCATTTTTCATAGTTCGGGAAAGAATGTTTAACAGTCTTCCGCACATAATACCGGGTGGTTGTAATTGAAGTACAGCTACTCACAGAGGTCCAATTTGGGTTGTAATTATCGTGTGGCAGCGAAACTTAGTAGATATGCTAATACATTAATGCGGAAGCGATTTCTGCTGGAAAACGAATGAGTTCCAGTTGTTGCCACCAGGTGTAAATCTGGCGCTATACATTTTTTGTATGATTTTGTAACATCAACGCTGTCATTTGACAAGCCATAACGTGGATGAACAGTATGGCTACAAAAAAGAGAGACACTGTGCTGTTATTGGAAACGTTATATAAGAATGGCAGCAATAACAATGCCGCACTGAGGAAATATTGCCAACTGAAAGGTCTTAGGAGAGGCCCCACGTCATTAAGTGGTTTAAAGAAGATCGTAATGGAATTCGAAAATTCGGGTGAACTTGGTGTGGCACTTGGAGGAGGAAGGCGTCCTATCCCGGTGGAAGTTATTGACGAGGTTGCTGTTGATGTAACTGACCATGCAGCAAGGGTCTCGAGTAATGCTAGTGCTCGTTCAGCCTCACGAGAATTTTCCATCCCTTGATAAACAGTTCGGAAAGTTTTGAGATCTATTTTACACTGGTATCCGCACAAGACCCAGACAGTGCTGCACCTGAAACGCCATAATCCGCAGCAACATTCCGAATTTGCTCTTCGGTTTCTGTCACGGATCGAAGTTGATGACATGTGGCAGGGCAATATTCTGTACAGTGATGAGGCACATTTGACACTGCAGGTTGCTGTGAATACACAGAATAACCGAAACTGAGGTATTGTTACAACGCGTGTTGTGCACAAAGAGCCACTGCACTCGGCGTATGTGACTGTGTGGTGTGGATTCACTAGCATCTTTCTTCTCAGTCCAATCTTCTTTGAAGAAATACACCATGAGCCTAGTAGGTCTGTACGTTATCGAGACCTCCTAGTACAGTACGTGATTCTTCCTTTAAAAGAGCGCAGCTGTGCGGAAACCACTGTTTAGTGCAAGATGGGGTAACAACTCACGTCCCTCGACCAGTTAAACCAGATGCATGGCCTGCAATACCACCATACGATTTTCAGCTGTAGGGATATGGAAAAGAACGCCTTTACTACGGACAAGTTCGGTCTCTGCCTGATCTGAAGGCCAGTATACAGAAACACGTTACTCAGATTCCATATGAGGTTCTGCAAGCAACTGTTGATCGCGTCGTTTTACGAATGCAGTATCTTGTCCACGTCTCCGGTGTTCATACTGAACACACTGTGTAAGGGCCAGTTAATAATAAAATCAACACTTGTTTGACATTTTCCGCCCACGTCCTGTCACTAAACCATTACATTTGGAAATATTTCTACACGCTTACTTGCTTTCACAGCGCCAGATGTGCACTTCAGCGTAAAGAGGTTCAGGATTAACGCTTTGGAATATTTACCAGGTTTCGCTGCCACGCGATACTTACAGCCCACATTGGACCTCTGCAGTGCAGTTGCTGCACTTAATTATAACCACTCGGTGCATATTACTATCATATGGAATGTGGCACGCACCCAGCTTTTGACGACCAAGATCGCTTTCAACTTCAAGACTTTTTATCTCTATTGATGAGAACGAAATACACTGGATGCCATATTTCCTTAGCGGTCTTTAGATCATTCTGGAGATCATTCTGGAGCATAAGGCAGGTGAACGATTGTTGCATTTCCATTTCCCTCTTAGTCTCGATTTTTTTCCTCAGAAGTTGTTGCATTTGCGTCAACACTTGCTCATTTTGTCGATCAGAGTACTCACGTCTTCGGAAGACTATACGTAGGTATTCTCATTCTTCGGCGAGACTTTTCTTGTCTGACAGCGTTCGAGCCTGTAGCATGTGATTTCTCTGTGAGGGATAGTGATGGTTCGAGGCGTGGAGACACACGTCAGTGTGCGTAGATTTTCTGTACACATTGTGATCCAGGGACCCGTTCTTATCGTACACGTCGACAAAAGGCATCTGGGCCTATTTAACCACCACCGGAAATTTTATACTAGGATAAACAGAGTTTTAATGTTCTAGTAACACTTCAAGCTCTTTCATTCCATGTGGCCACACAACAAACGTGCCGTCCTTATATCGATAGAAAGATTGAACGTTAACGATTATTGTGCATTTGCTTCAACATGTCCCATGCATAGCTTCACCACGATAGGCGATAACACATTTCTAAGCCATCGATTTGCTCAAAATGTACACAGACCAATAAGAAATAAGTTGGAGTGAATACGTCTTTAAAGAGCAAATTAAAAAGTCGTTTAACTTTTTCTCAGTTACACTACTGGCCATTAAAATAGCTACACCATAAAGATGACGTGCTACAAACGCGAAATTTAACCGACAGGAGGAAGATGTTGTGATATGCAAATGATTAGCCTTTCAGAGCATTCACACAAGGTTGGCGCCGGTGGTGACACCTACAAAGTGCTGACATGAGGAAAGTTTCCAACCGATTTCTCATACACAAACAGCAGTTGACCAACGTTGCCTGGTGAAACGTTGTTGTAATGCCTCGTGTAAGGAGGAGAAATGCGTACCATATCGTTTCCGACTCTGATAAAGGTCGGATTCTAGCCTATCGCGATTGCGGTTTATCGTATCGCGACATTGCTGCTCGCGTTGATCGAGATCAAATGACTGTTAGCAGAATATGGAATCGGTGGGTTGAGGAGGGTAATACGGAACGCCGTGCTGGATCCCAAAGCCCTCGTATCACGAGTAGTCGAGATGACAGGCATCTTATCCGCATGGCTGTAACGGATGGTATAACCTCATCTCGATCCTTAAGTCAACAGATGGGAACGTTTGCAAGACAGCAAAAATCTGCACAAACAGTTCGACGACGTTTGCAGCAGCATGAACTATCAGCTCGGAGACCATGGCTGCGTTCACCCTTGACGCGGTATCACAGACAGGAGCGCCTGCGACGGTGTACTCAACGACGAATCTGGGTGCACAAATGGCAAAACGTCAGTTTTTCGGATGAATCCAGGTTCTGTTTACAGCATCATTATGGTCGCATCTGTGTTTGGCGACATCGCGATGAACGCACATTGGAAGCGTGTATTTGTCGCCGCCATACTAGCGTATCACCCGGCGTGATGGTGTGGGGTGCCATTGGTTACACGTCTCGGTCACCGCTTGTTCGCGCTAACGGCACTTTGAACAGTGGACAGTACATTTCAGATGTGTTACGACCCGTGGCTCTACCCTTCATTTGATCCCTGCAAAATCCTACATTTCAGCAGGATAATGCACGACCGCATGTTGCAGGTCCTGTACTGGCCTTTCTGGGTACAGAAAATGTTCGATTGCTGCCCTGGCCAGGACATTCTCCAGATCTCTCACCATCTCACCAATTGAAAACGTCTGGTCAATGGTGGCCGAGCAACTGGCTCGTCACAATACGTCTGTCACTACTCATTATGAACTGTGGTATCGTGTTGAAGCTGCGTGGGCAGCTGTACCTGTACCCGCCATCCAAGCTCTGTTTGACTCAATGCCCAGGCGTATCGAGGCCGTTATTACGGCCAGAGGTAGTTGTTCTGGGTATTGATTTCTCAGGATCTATGCACCCAAACTGCGCGAAAAAGTAATCACATGTCAGTTCTAGTATAATATATTTCTGCAATGAATACCCGTTTGTCATCTGCATTTCTTCTTTGTGTAGCAAATTTAATGGCCAGTAGTGTAGTTCCAAGTACTTGTAAAGTGTGATTCCCGTAAAATGGGTTACCACACCAACCTTGACCGTAATATCCATATCGCGAAGCCGCAACTGACTGAGGCTGTTTACGAAGTGAGAGGCGTCATGAGCCGCGCGGGGTGGCCACATGGTCTCGGCCCCATGTCACGGATTGCGCGGCCCCTCCCGCCGGAAGATCGAGTCCTCCCTCGGGCATGGGTGTGTGTGTGTGTGTGTTAGTTTAAGTAGTGTGTAAGTCTGGGGACCGATGGCCTCAGCAGTTTAATCCCTTAGGAATTCACACACACACAGGCGTCACGATGTGGTGTTCGTACATCCGCACATACTCTCTGAGAATGAGTTTCATGTATTTTGCCAATTGGTATGTATGTGAGCCAATTTTACCAGCTGACACTGAGAAACGCCTTCCTTGGTTACCTAGCAGTCCGGCTTGGTTTTATCAATTTCTTTTGTGGTGGTTTTGCTGCTCCTTCTAACTTCTTGGGTAATTCGATTGTTCCATCGAAATTTTTCCTTCAGAGAGTTCCTTTTGCAGCAAACGCGAGGCTGTTTGGTCTCGTGCGCGTTGCCTTTGGGTCCTCTTCGAGAGTAACGCCCTGAGTTGTGTGGCGGCCCTCCACGAGATATCCCGAGTGACGCGAACTGTGGCGACAGACTCCGGGGCAGTCAGCGGTAGAGTGTCTAAGGTGTTTGTGCAGTAGCGTGGACCGGTTTGCTATTGTTAGTGTCGTGAACCACAGTACACCAACGATTAGCAGTCTAACAACACTTTATTACATAGTCACAGAACATACAATACAACAAGTCAAAGATACATTTTCCTAAGAGTAAACAAACAGTCTCTCATTTGCCCGAAGTACATCACTCTGTGACATCCTCCCCACCCTGGTCGACCTCCAAAGGTACGGCCAGCTGCACAGACGACTAATGATGTGACCTTCTGGTGTCCGGAAGATTATAGTCCTTACCCTGCCGTCTCTTCCTGGTAGTACCTTTTCTATCCTGGCCTTCTTGCACATATGTCGTGGACGAAGGTCCTCTTGGATCAGCACGATGTTGCCAGGGCGAAAGGGGATAGCTTGTCCCGATGGGCGTTTAACCTCATGGTAGTTCCGGAGCTCCAATAGGTATTCTTTAATCTAACGGTTCCAAAAACTGTCACAGAGTTGCTGTCTCAGTCGGAATTCCTTTGTTAAACTCGTGTTCGCTGAAGGCTCTGGTCCCGTCGGATTAGTCGTAAGTTTTTCTCCCGTCAGAAAATGGGAAGGTGTGAGTGCATCACAGTCATCTCCTGGTGTGATGGGCCTGGAGCTCACCGCGGCTTCAATACTGTTCAAGGTGGTGAGCTTTGCGAGTCCCAGTACCTTCCGTAGGCAATGCTTTATAGAGCTCACCATTCTTTCCCACCATCCTCCCCACCAAGCCGCCCGGGAGACAATGAATTTCCAAGTAATACCGTGGTGGGCGAGAAACTGATAAGTTTTTGTGGTGGTTAATGCCTTCCAAAGTTGGGCTAGTTCCATATTCGTGGCGTGGAATGTTTTCGCGTTATCTGTATATATCGTGTGGGGTAGTCCGCGTCTTCCGGCGAATCGCTGAAGTGCCATAAGAAACTTGTCCGCAGACAAGTCTGTACAGAGTTCGAGGTGTACAGCTCGTGTGGTAGCACATGTGAAAAGAGTGATATATGACTTGTGCGTCTCCTTCCCCACTTTGATGAATAGTGAGCCAGCAAAGTCTATTCCGGCTACAGAAAATGGTTTGGCAAGCGAAACTCGTTCAGGTGACAGCGGTACTTCGATCTGTTGCCCTCGTGGATTCTTCAAGATCTTGCACGCGAGGCATGAGTGTTGGATTCTTTTGATGCTTGACGAGCTCTAAGGATCCAAAATTCGGTTCGCAGTTCGGATAGTAGAGAACGAACACCAAAGTGATGGAGGTGGATGTGTGTCTCTCGAATAACCAATTGTGTGAAGTGGTGGGAACCGTCAAGGAGTACAGGGTGTTTTTGTTCCCTATTTAGGCTAGTGCACTGCAGTCGACCTCCTAGACGTATCAGTCTATCTTCTACGAAAGGATTGTATCGTGCGATTTTTGACTCTTTTGGCAGTGGTAAGTTATTCTGAAGTGCATGTAATTCGCTGGGGAAGGAATCTCTCTGGCCCACTCGAATCCAATACATTTTGGCAGCTGATAACCCGGTGGCTGACTCTTCTGACGACCTTCTGATGATTTCGCTAGGATCGATACAGAAGTAGTCACCTGCAGTGTTCCAGTCTACGCCTAAAACTTGAGTCTGGTGTGGAGTTCTCGCCCTTCTGCCCTCCAGATAGTGTGGAGTCGTTCACAGTTGCTAGCCCATTTTGAGAAGGGGTGACTGATCAATTTCATTAAGGTTACAAGTGCATAGTATATAGTTATTACCACATTATCACCTTCTACTGAGATCACAAAGTCGTCCATGTATACAGTCTTGTTTATAAGTGGCGCTACGGTGGGAAATGCTGTCCTACACTTGTCGGCAAGTTCTCTTAGTGTTGCAGAAAGTAAAGATGGGCTGCAGGTCAGGCCGAATGGGAGTCTGTTAAAACGGTATTCTGTTAGTTCGTCCGTCGTTTGAATATTTCCTGTTTGATCCTGGCTAATTCTGAACCAGAAAAATCTGGTCAAGTCTTTGTCCTTTTCGTTCAAGGTTAATTGAAGGAAAGCTTGTGTGATGTCCGCGACGATAGCCGTAGAATATAGTCTGAAACGTAGTAAAATTTCCAGAATCTCTGGTAATAGGTTCGGTCCTACTTCTAATACCTCATTCAGAGAAGGTGCACTGTTTTCGTGAGATGAGGCGTCAAAGACTATTCTCCACTTAGTGGTTCCGTATTTCTCCTTCCTCACTGCATGATGAGGGAGATAAAATAGCTCCTTTCCTGAGAGTGGGGTGGGAGCGACCTCTACTTGCCCCTTCGTAATGTAGTCTAGCTAAAGATCGAAATACATTTGCTTCAAGGTCTCTTGACGTTGAAATCTTTCCCTAAGGTGTTCGAATCGTTTTTCCACGATAGGTCTGTTACTCGAAAGCACTGTATGTTGCCTTTTGGGAAGTGTAACCACTGCTCGATGATCCTTTATAGATAAAGATGCTCTAAACTCTTCAAGAAGTCTCGTATCCTTGTTGTTCACAGGTAGATCCTGATCGGCAGTAATCCCTATAGTTTCCAAGTCCCAAAAGCGTCTGAAATCATTGTCCGAGTGCAGAGGAGATCGGTCAGTCAGAGCAAAATTCACCACGGTTGCATGCACACAGGCTTGTGACTTGTTACCACTAAGTATCCAGCCAAACAGAGAAGGAACTAACACTAAGGTTTCAGAGATGCGTATGGGCGAATTGTGCTACACTATCTTCCAATAAAAATCGCCTCCTACAAGAATCTCCACGGGAAGATCTTCTATTGAATCGGTTTTCGCATCTGCTAGCGTAATCTCACGGGCATCCGTAAACTCTTTATATGTTGTAGAACCGAAGGCTGGTGATAAATAACGTGAGTACCTTCGAAGGCAGTAAGTGACACGGAAGAATTCTGCCAAAGCCCCTTCATAATAAACTGAACAAGTCTGCGGTGGCGTGGGCGTGTAGGGTTTGATTCAAAGGAACAAACGGTTAGTTCTTGTCGGTCTACCGTTTGCAGTTTGAGATCATCAATCAGCGATTTTGCTATGAAGCTGGACTGACTACCTGCGTCCAGTAGACATCGCGTTGTCCTGCTCAATCCTGTAGGTCCTGAGACGCATACTTGAGCTGTCTGAAGGTACGTGTATCCGTGGGGATCGACCGATACCTTTCCCACGGAAGTAACGTCTGTCTGAGCCGCAGGACTCCTAATATCCTTTCGTTCCTCACAAATGGACTTAGATGCAGTCTGTTACAGTTAACACACCGAGCATTTTCTTTCTTTTTGCAATTTGACACTTCGTGCCCACGTTGAAGACAAAGAAAGCATCTGTTCGCTGGCTTCAATTTATCTATTCGATCATTAACGCGTACGATCTTCTTACAGTCTTGCGCCCAATGACCGCAAGATTCGCAAAAGACGCAGAATGGTCCCTTTACGCTGGTATCCTTCGGAGTCGATATTTTAGATTTCGCCTGTACGTGAAGTGTAGACGCTGTGGGAAGGTTACTAGAAGTGCTGGAAAATTCACCGCGTATCTTCTGCGTGGTAAGCGCCCCGTCGACTTCCTCGTTCAGAAACTCCATCAGTTGCAAAATGTCCCCTTCGGATATTCCCGTACGCTTGGCGTGAATTATCCAGCGGCGGCATATGTCATCCGGAAAAGCGCGTAAAATTTTCGGCGCGAGGACTCGGCCGTATCCGTTCACGTCTTCCCCAAGTGCCCGGAGAGCTTGAATACGTCGCTGGCATTCAATGAATGTTGAATTAAGTTCCTCTGGGGTGGACAGCTTAATTGGTTTTATGGCTTCGAGATAATCTAAGTGCGCTTGAATTATTCGATCCTTGCTGCCATAACGCGCTCGGAGAATCCTCTTCGTTTCTGCGTACGTCTCGGCCGTCACCACAATACCGTCCACTAAATTCTTTGGTTCTCCCGAGAGATAGCCGCGAAGAAAGATGTGTTTATTAATTGTAGTTACCGTCGGATCGTTGCCAACCGACTGCTCAAACTGCGCCCATGTCTCGATATCGCCTGAAAAAGGCTCAAGCTTGATCAGCGGAAGTTTTACTGAAGCTGTGGGAACACTCATTGTTACAGATTGTACCGGCGGATTGTCGGGAATCTTTATGTCTGCCACCGATTTCGCAAGTTGTTTGTCTATTTCGTGAGACAATCGAGAAATTGTGAGTTCCGCGGTGTCTATATAATCTTCGCATTTAAGAACATCTTCTTTGTATTCGTCATCGTCTAACAACTCGTGAATATCCTTATCTAATTTAACGAGGCGGTTCAGAACGCTTCACAGTCTGTCACTGTAATATTTATAACCCGCGATTTCCGATGTGTCTGACAACCTTGCAACTTCCGCTACGAGTCGCGTAATGTTTGCTCTTTCTCTCATACGTTTTCTCTTTAGGGACTGTAATTGTGCTTCTGGTTTGTGGTCTGTCATGTCCACTCCGTCCGATTACTCGAAAGTTTAAAGCAGTGTCGGCTAGCGATCAGCTGGTCCACGTAGGGCGTTATCTTTGGATCGCTAGTCGAAGTAGTTCAATTGATCGTCGCTAGATGGCAGCACTAGTCATAAACAATCTACAGGCGTAGCGTAGGATCTGATAATTCGTTAAAGCGCTAATCGAACGGCTACAATAGCAGTACACAGCGGCAATAATGTAATCAGTTGCCTTTACAAATGGCACTACAAAACATGTTGCGTGATAATTCAATTGAACTTAGCTGTGTATGCAGGCGGATGTCGCCGAAGAGCTTGTTGCGTGGTGTGACAAATCGCTGCAGTAAGCCCCCTCGTAGTATTGCCGCGTGACGTGCGTCCAGAATTCAGCGTTCACAACGGAAATTGTCTCGGGCAAAGTCTATCCCGGGTTTCGGCACCAAAATCTTATGTCGTGAACCACAGTACAGCAACGATTAGCAGTCTAACAACACTTTATTACATAGTCACAGAACATACAATACAACAAGTCAAAGATACATTTTCCTAAGAGTAAACAAACAGTCTCTCACTTGCCCGAAGTACATCACTCTGTGACAGTGGCACACGCGTCTCGAAGGGCTCTTATTAGAATCCTGAAGAGCAGATCGGGAGAGTCTGTGCTATTTTGGAATTATGTGGAACAGTCACTTGTGCAGTCTGCAATGAATTGGTGACATTGTGCCAGACCATTGTGGGAGTCTTGTCACTTCTTCTTACTTTGGCATCCTGTCGGCACCGTATTCATTTCAGCTGGTCTAGAGAGCTAAGCAACCTGCTGGTGGTTTCCTTCTATCTAGTCCTCCAGAAAGCTGTGACAATTTTCGTACTACTTATATTGTTCCCGCACCCTGGTTACATCCGAAAGGCGAGATATGTTTATGCCCATGTCACCGTTTGAAAAGTGCTGTGACCTTAAGGGGACATTGTATGTCCTATGCCGCCAATGTTGAATTATCGAATTTTGTGACCCATTATCTTGGAAAATTTTTATTGTGAGGCATGTTATCTTTTTTTTCAAACACTCAATTTTTTGACAGAGTTGTAAATAAGTGAACATAAACTCAAAACAACTCAGGATATTTTAATTATTCTAGTTCCATGTGTGTTGAATCTCACACTTGGCATGCTGTGGAAATTTCACGTCCCTACCAACAGTACTTTTTAGAAAACGGGCCAGTTATTGCAAAAAAAAAGTAGTTGAGATATATTGAGGTTTAAAACTTTTTTATTACAAATTCTTATACAGACTTACATTTCTGCGTCTTTTATGCTCTAGAATTGCCTTGCCCCATAGTGTGTGTCCTCTTCAGTGTCACAACAGCCCAGTGCTTCCCTCCCCCTTTTCTTTGTTGCTTCATTTTGTCATTTGCTGAGTGGTTAACTCTGCTTCATGTACACGAAACTCATCCAGTTCCTGCAGTCCTTTAGCTGTGTTCTGTCCAAATCTTACTCCTAACTTCTCCAGAGCCTTAAGTCTTTCATAATTCCCACCATTAAAAGATATTGCAGCACCAGACACTGCTTACTTTAGAGTCGTAAGGCCAACAAATACATTTTTAGGTACACTGCACCATACAACATTACTGAAGGACTCATTCACATTCTGGGTCTTCCCATGTAAACACTTCATTAGTAGCTCAGGATTTGCCAAATCTCTGTAAATGGGTTTGATTGCCTACATTATTGCCAAAGGAAGAGAATGTTTATATGTAAATTCTAAATTCATTCCGGGTGTCAGAAAATTCAGCTTGCCTATATTTATACCAAGTGTTTGGTGGAAGTGGACACAAAGCATGACATGGCTTTTCATCGATTGATATTCGATGAAAGAAAGTCCTCCACACAGCTCTTTTCATTTTCGTAAATTGTCGCAGTTATCTCTAATGGCCTTCGCATAATATTCCTGTAATTCATCAATTACTTTGTCCGTTAGTCTTCCAGCACATTTTATTGACTCGCCATTTTGTGTTACCCAGCTTGGTTTTTAGGTTAAGTAGACGTGTTCCCATCCTTTTTTGGCATGTCCTACACACTCAAGTTTTTCTATATTAACATCATATGGCTTACTGTTTTGTACTGCAATGAAAACCTTGCTGTCTCCATCACCTAAGTAATTCACATATCTGACTATTCTCTCCTTCTGCGAACGCTGGAAAATTTTAACTGCTCCTTTTACCTCAATTCCTCCAATTTTGCCATAACAATTTTTTATACACTGCTGTTTATGAAGTAACTTGTTCTGGTTCACTGTACAACCTTGGCAGTACTTACTGAGAACTTCAAAAATCTAAAACTTTTCCGGTGGCAATACTCATTGCAGATGTGAAACCAATTTTAGAACTAAACGCACGCTTTTTCCAGGATCCATCCACAGCAATGCTGATGTCTGTGTCACGCTCCTTTTATTCAACAGCTTCTGAATTAGCAGTAACCACTGAATCTTAGCCACAGCATATTGCTGTTACATATTTCGTATACCTAGAAGGTGGTTTTGGCAAATTCAACAAAGTGCAGAGAACATTACCAGCCCCTGCACCTTTACCAATGCATCTAAGGCCATAGAACAGTCTCACATTAGTTTCGTACAATTCATTACCTGAACACTTTGATGTAGTATAACATGCCTTTTCGTTTTTGCACTTCTGACATTTAGTAATTAATTTAGATACAACACCTATTCTAGCTCCAATATCCTCAAAAGTTTAACTTCACCACCACAAAGACATCATGAGACAGTTTCAGAAGGAACTTGTGCAAGGATTTGCAAATCAATAATGACGTTGTCAATAATATCATTACTTTTACCACTGTCATCCGTTTCTAAAGTTACTTTCCTTTTCGATGCACAAGGGGGCGTGGTCACTTCACTGCTAGCACACGTGTTTTCAAGTAATTCAGAAGAAAATGCACGTCTCACATATCTTTTACCCGCAAATTTGCGTTTCTTGAAGTTACTTTACGTATAAAAAGCAATAGAAGTTAGGTTACTACAAAAATAGCCTATAATCACACTACTTCCAACGAAAACTAGAATCAGAAACAAAGGACTGATTTCTTAATTCGTAATGTCAACTTCTGAGACGTAGCAGTAGGCACAAAACAAAGCAATTCACAGCCTTCTAGACTGTGTAGATCCCAAGATATGACTGCTAACTGTGCAGTATATGTGTAGCCGCGAAGTTTGACAGTCACACGTCAACATTCAAAATATTATTTGAAGGTCTCACAACAGTCTGATTTTAATGTATTACATACCAAAATGTTCAGGGAAGTCCAAAGTACATTATCGAGTAGAAAATAGAAGATGTCCAATTTCAACGAATTTCACGTACAATGTTCTCTTAAGTTAGTTGTGTTTTAGTAACATTCTAGTAAATAGCTATTGCACTTAATAAGTGTATAAGAGCCATCAGTTATGTTTTATGTTGGTTGCTTGTGGTAACAAGTCTATGAATCAGGTATTTCTACCCAAATGTTCTTCTTTGTTGACGCAATGTAAAGACCACTTTAACGACTAGTGTTCTGTTAAAAACCCGGAAAGGAGCCATTTGGCAGTAGGGCTCGCGCCTCTGTATTATAATTTGGAGCCAGGCTCTTAAGTTAAGTAATCTGGGTTTCATTTTGCCGTATTGTAAGCCAGTCAAAGTTTTAGTTTGTCGTGCTGTAAGTTAGCTACAGAAAACGATAATTTCACTATTGTTTTCTTGGAGCTACCACCCTTTCTAATGAAATGCATCATCGTGTAAAAGTAGATACTGTCTGAAAAGTCAGTGTGCCTGAGATTTACGTTATTCGGTATTTGTGTATTTAGTTTTAAGTGTTCACTAGCTGAAGTTACGTAATTATTGTTGCTTCTTTTAAAATCATTTCACATCTGTGGAATTTACTATAACGCCTTTTATAATTTTTAATAATTTGTATGCTAAATGCAAATTCATTCTTCTGGAACTGAATTACGCGAAGGCGCAGCCAAGTTTTCTAAATAACTTGTATAGTTGTCACTTAAGCTCTATGAAATTGTTGTCCGTTTTAAAACCGACTCTTCCTCAGCTGTAGTTACTGTGTTTCAGCTTGCTGTCATGTGGACCACTATCACTCTGTTGAACTGCTGTTTCCTGTTGCACGATATCATCATAAATTTTAATATGGTGTATGTCCTTTGGAAGCTAAAACTTAGTTTTTTGATTTTTAATATCGAAGTTCAAATTTCTGTGTAACAAATTATTTTAACCAAAATGTATAATGTAATTACGACCCGCCGGGCGCTGTGGCCGAGCGGTTCTAGGCGCTTCAGTCTGGAACCGCGCGACCGCTACAGTCGCAGGTTCGAATCCTGCCTCGGGCATGGATGTATGTGATGTCCTTAGGCTAGTTAGGTTTGAGTAGTTCTAAGTTCTAGGGGACTGATGACCTCAGCTGTTAAGTCCCATAGTGCTCAGAGCCATTTGAACCGTTTGAATTTCGACCCAGCTCCTTACCACTTTAGTTGGCGTGTCCTACTCACTATCCCACCCCGATCGATTTTAAACGAGGAGAGCTCGTACATAACAGCTCGTGTTACGGTTTCATTAACCAGCCCGTAACGGATACATCCGAGTCATTGAGAGGGCGGTCGTCGGAGTACTCAGGAATCTGACACGAACCCTGGAAACGCCGTCGGGATTTGTTTGTTTACTGCAGGAGCTGTCGCCGCCAGCGAGGGTAGCCGCGCTAACGAAGCGCTAAGCCCGGAGAACGCTGTTACAGCGGGCCCGGAGATTTCTTCGGCTTAGAAAATATTTCCGAGTGGAAAGGAACCGGAATATAAAGTGAATAGCTTAGCGGATGGAATCCCCTGGAGGTAAAGAGAGCTGTAAAATAAAGGCATTTAGTTTGATGAGGCGAATTTCTTTTTATATAAGACAGGAAAAAAAAGAAAGATGGAGGAGGGACCCTGGCGCCGAGGAGCAGGAGGAAGAGCGGGAGAAGAAAGGGCAGAAAGAAAGCGGTAGCTGCCGACTTGAGAAGAGCCCGCATTTGCATCGTAATGAGGTTGGCTATGATAGCGGATTACCGGCGCTGTGGTAGTCGCGGGTGGAAGAGGTCTGCCCTGCGGAGGGAGATATCCCCCGCCGGGTTCACCGCGCTTCATAGTCGCCAGGCGGCAGCACCGGTCGCTAGTGGCCGGTGCGTCACCACAACACTTGAAACCACTGGTCGGTTTATTCATAGGTACAATTATCTTATTTTACGAATAAGTCCTTGGCTAATGTTAGTGATTTTGACTACGTAGAGGGTGCTCGATCGAAAACCTTAGCAACCCATCAGAAGTATTTGAAATACATATATCACAAATTCCTCAAGACATCGAAGCCAAGTGACAACTGGTAGTATCGTGTACTTTCTGGAAAGCCTTACTATCTCACTGATAGCAGTTCTAGTTCCTGCTACATAATCCTGAGCAATAATCCTCTTTGCATGACGATCTAAATAAAGGTTCCAGAATGAGATTATCACTCTGCAGCGGAGTGTGCGCTGATATGAAACTTCCTGGCAGATTAAAACTGTGTGCTGGACCGAGCCTCGAACTCGGGACCTTTGCCTTTCGTGGGCAAGTGCTCTACGAACTACTCTTTTTAAATTTTTTTTTTTTTTTTTTTTTTTTTTTTTTTTTTTTTTTTTTTTTTTTTTTGTTCTGTGCGGACGTCACAAGACATCCATTCAAGTTGATCGTTCATTCCTTGACTCAGTTTTTTTATTACAGAGAGCACACAGCCCTCTGACCGAGCTACCGTCCCGGCAACCAACTGAGCTACCCAAGCACGACTCACGCTCCGTCCTCATGGCTTTACTTGTGCCAGTATCTCGTCTCCTACCTTCCAAACTTTACAGAAGCTTTCCCGCGAACCTTGCACAACTAGCACTCCTGAAAGAAAGGATATTGCGGATTCACATGAGAGCTTCTGTAAAGTTTGGAAGGTAGGAGACGAGGTACTGAAAGAAGTAAATCTGTCAGGAAGGGGCGTGAATCGTGCTTGGGTAGCTCAGATGGTAGAGCACTTGTCCACGAAAGGCAAAGGTCCCGAGTTCGAGTCTCGGTCCGGCACACAGATTTAATCTGCCAGGAAGCTTCATATCAGGGCACACTCCCCTGCAGAGTGATAATCTCATTCTGGAAACATCCCCCAGCCTGTCGCTAAGCCATGTCTCCGCAATATCCTTTCTTTCAGGAGTGCTAGTTCTGCAAGATTCGCAGGAGAGCTTCTGCAAAGTTTGGAAGGTAGGAGACGAGGTACTGGCAGAAGTAAATCTGTGAGGACGGGGCGTGAGTCGTGCTTGGGTAGCTCAGTTGGTAGAGCACTTTCCCGCGAAAGGCAAAGGTCCCGAGTTCTAGTCTCGGTCCGGCACACAGTTTTAATCTGCCAGGAAGTTTCGTTAAATAAAGGTTAATAAACTACACAGCATTTTACATTATAGTCCACGAGCGGACTACCATCTCTGTTCCACCTCTTGTTCCTAGTTTTACATATGTAGATCACAAATAGAATACAGCGGTCGCAACATAAAACATCAAACAACTATACCACTTAAAATGAAACTCTGGTCCTGGTCACGACAGTATCACCCATTCTCACATTGAAAAATGCTTTCAGTCCTTCCTAGAAATCCTTGCTATACTTTTAAAACGCAGTCCTCTACACAGACTGCTATCCCCAGCCCTGAAAAGCTTATCATATCCTACCTTTCCTCAAGCCGAACAGACCTGCCGGAGATACCTCCTCCTACTAACCTACCAGCCTTATGTGAGTATTCAGCAAGGTCTTCCATCCCATCCTCACCCAACGTATCAGTTAGCGCTCTGGTTGACAACGGATCCTCTACCATAACTTCCCATCCTATCAGTAACCATAAATCTGTAACATGCACGTCCCCTGACATCGAGAAAGCGTATGAATATATATGGCATTTGGACTTCGTTTCAGACTCGGTCTTTTTGCATGTTTACGACACAACACCCCGTCCTGTAACGTAAACTTTGACATTTTCGACACCGCCGTAAGCGTACAACAAGTCTATGTTCTTTATCAACACTCGTATATCCTCTAGACTCATGATACGCCTATATCCTTCCTTTTGTCAACCTCACACAATAAGCCGACGATATTCTTCCCCGTCGTGTAGTATACTCTCCAAAAATTTTGATCCCTTCAACCAAATATTGCAGTCTCCCTCCTCCTTCATCCAATGGCTCCTCAAGATCTATGTCTCCAACACTCAACCATTAGTTAAGGAACTAACTACCAGTGCTTTCCGCCCCAATTCCGAACGCTTCCAACTCATCGTGTACAATCATTCTATACAGTTAACTAACCCTTTAAAATACCTGGACTAACATTCGACTGCAAACTCCTAACTGTGCAACAAAAATCCAGTCAGGAGCGATCAAAAAATTTTCGTTTGGCGGCGTTGCTGCAATGTATATTTAACGAAGCGCGACTCCGATGCGGGTATGTAACCATCGACATGTGGACAAGGGATAAATGTGGCACTCGTGTCTTTTAGACGTGCGTGTGGTAAGTGAGGCAACGTGAACTGTAGCGATTTTTTATCAAATGCATCCAAACAAGACCAACAAGCTGCTGTTCTTTCCTTGGCTGTCGAAGGACAAACATCTGTAGAAATCCATTGAAGGACGAAGAATTTGTATGGAGCAGAATGGCTGTCGGAAACAACAGATGTCAAGTGGTGCATCAAGTTCCGTGTTGCTTCTTGACAACGCACGTCCACATATCGCAAGTGGCGTTATGTAGAAGTTGTGCCAACTCCAGTGGGAGACACTAGAGCACCCGCCCTATAATCCTGATGTCTTCCCATGCAATTGTCACACCTTCGGTCCCTTCAAAAAAGACCTTGAAACGTCGACGATTCCTGTCAGACGAGAATGTGCAGCAGGCAGTTATGGACTTCCTCACACAAGACATGGTGTTTTGCCACATAGATATCTTCAATCTGGTGCCTCAATGCTCACCGTGATTTGTATGATTGGCGTACAGATTCTGGACTGTACGGTCTTCGAAGGAAGGAAGGTTCAAATGGTTCAAATGGCTCTGAGCACTATGGGAGTTAACATCTGAGGTTTTCAGTCCCCTAGAACTTAGAACTACTTAAACCTAACTAACCTAAGGACATCACGCACATCCATACCCAAGGCAGGATTCGAACCTGCGACCGTAGTGGTGGCGCAGTTCCAGACTGAAGGCCCTAGAACCGCTCGGCCACAACGGCTGGCGAAGGAAGGTAGATTAGGTCTAATGTCCAGTCGACATCGAGGTCATTAGAGACGGAGCACAAGCTCGTATTGTGTCGAGGATGGGGAAGAAAGTTGGCCGGGCCCTTTCAAAGGAACCATCCTGGCATTTGCCTGGAGCGATGTAGGGAAATCACGAAAAACCTAAATCCGCATGGCCGAACGCGGGTTTGGACCATCGTTGTACCGAATTCGAGTCCAATGTGTTAACCACCGCACCACCTCGCTCGTCACGGCCTTCGAATGGAAACTTTTGTCGCCCCTCATGCAACAGACGAAAACTACTCCAATTACTAAGCGGCCGAACATGGGCACCAATCTAGTTTATGCCCTTGTCCCTGGTTCCCTCTAAATTCTCGAAGGCCATGCATTCCGCCTCACCTGTATTCATCTTCCTTCCTAATTCGATTTCTGCATCAACTTATCCACCCTACCGCCCCATTTTAAAGCTTTTCCCACACTGAACAGCTAAGAATTTCCTACACTGCCATCGAATCTGACACCAACCACACAGTCGTTTCGTTCTCTGCTGCTCTTGAACCAGTAGATCCTACCCCACACCGTCTCTTCCCAACCTTACCCTTACACTCCATAACCCATCCCAACAAAACTCTAATCATTTCACTTCTCTGACCACACAATCCATACAAAGATCTGCCTGTCCTTCTAACTTCAACAGAATAATCGTTTACTTCTAACTTTAACAGATTAATCGTTTACTTCTGCACATCAAGCCTTTGCATATCTCGGCATTTATCCCTCAATTTCCAACAACTTGGTTAGGCCTCATCGCCATCCGTTCTATACCAAGTACTTTCTCTCAGAAAGATCACAATACGCTAACAGTCCCCCCTTCCTTCTCTGGCTTCGTAGAACAAATAGGATGAAATAACAATATAAAGAAAAAAATCTGAATGTTACTCATCCTATGTAATCTTTTCTGTTCGTTTGGAAACTTCGCTGCTAGTTTTGAGGTAACTACAGCAACCAGCTAATGATTGGTGATTGTGTTCACTCGAAACGGTTTGAAACGTGCATCCACCTTCACTAACTTTCATATCTTTACGTGTCTCCATGGTGTGGTATGTAAAGCCCAGATCGGGGCAGTATATTTAATATACAAACTAGCGAATGATCAGACAGAGTCCTTGAACTGGCCAGTTTGCTCTCCAAGTGTAATACGCTATTTTTTGCTCAATAAACAACTTCAATGCCATTATCTTAAAGTTCAACATATATTATTCGAGTCAGGCAAAAAATTTACCAAATCAATTTGGACACCCATATCATTATAAAATACGAGGAGCGTTCAGTAAGTAAAGCAGTGCATTTTTTTCTCAGCCAATTGTGGTTGAAAAACTACGGGCATTGTGGGGCATTGTGAAATATTCCCGCTTCACCCCCTGCAGTTTTATTAAGTTCCTATAGGTGACGTAACCTTCAAAATGGCGTCTGAAACAGATGTGCGTTCCAAGCACAGATCAGTCATATAGAGTTTCCCTTGGCGGAAAACCAGTGTATCGCAGATATTCATAGACGTTTGCAGAATGTCTACGGAGACGTGGCAGTGAACAACAGCGCGGTGAATCATTGGGAGAGACGTCTCTCATCATCGCAGAAAGGTCACGCAAACCTATCCGATATTCCTAGTACCGGCCGTCCGCACACAGCTGTGACTCCTGCGGTATTGGAACGTGCGGACACTCTCATTCGAGATGATCGACGGATCACAATCAAACACCTCGCTGCACAGCTGGAATTCTCTGTTTGTAGTACTGACACACTCGTCCGCCAGCGGAGGTTCGCAGATTTTTGTGTCCGGTGTGTTCCTCACCTCCTTATAGAAGACCATAAAGAGTAACGAAGGACCATCTGTGATAAGGTGCTTGCGCGTTGCGAGGCTGATCGTGACAATTTTTTGTTGAACATCATCACATGCGATGAAACATAGGTTCACCACTTCGCATTAGAAACAAAACGGCGATTCATGGGGCGGCGCCACACCACCTCTCCTCGGAAAAAAAGAGTTCAAAGGCGCATTCTCAGCAGGTAAAGCCATGGCGACGGTCTTCTGGGACTCTGAAGGGGTTATTTTGCTTCATGTCCTTCCCCATGGCTCAACATCGACTCTGAAATGTAAAACTGGAGAAACGACTTCAGCGTGTTTGTCGTATTCAAAAATGCAAACCAACGGGAAGCAGTACGTGGATGATTGGGAGGTTGTAAGTAGGCTGTTTAGGTTTTTATATTGGTAACGCCATGTAGCGCTCTATATGAAAATCACTGGCTGTGCTGTGTTTGTCTCTGATTTTGTTCCATTTGTTGCATTAATTGCAATAATAATGTATTAGTGTCTGGAATGTGTTTCTCTATGCTTTTTGGCAGTGCATTTTCACCGTCAACATTCACATTTTGACAAGCAGAAAATGTGTCTTGACTCATTTGAGAAAACGGTGAGGACCCAAAACCTAAGTCTACAGTATTTGCAATATTGTGTTCTGTCATTTCGGATTCCTGAGGCAAGCTGTTGCCGACCGATCGATCGATAATGGTTCCCTGTTCACTACTTGTTTCATTGTCTACACCATTATTAGCCTCCCGCTCCATTTCCCTACGCACAATTACCAAATTACTACTTCGAATGTCTGTTAATTCACTACACAGTGGTGCTGATAAGCTACGCTCGTCATCACTATTATTTGTCAGTTTACTTTGGAGCCTAGTGTTACGTTTTTCACACGCCATTATTGTCACAATATTTCACACGACAACACAGAAAAGCACAATTTCAAGAGCAAAATAAGAAAACACATTAACATAGCACTGAAAATAATATCTAGTTAATTGCAAGCGCAGCTGCGAAATACTTGGTGCAAATCTACATGCATGCCACAACTGTGTACAACAATGAAAAATTACAACTACAAAGGAAATTCTCTCCATAATTACGCGCTAGCAATAAACAAAAGCTACACTAATTACACAAACTACAAGAAAAAATCAGAAGATTCCAGTGAGGTATCCTCGGCTAAGGGTCGACATATGAAACGTCCCCTTTGAACAATTATTCAAGACTGTGCTTATACTGACACACAATATTTTTAGCGCAACGCAATCTGACTTTCAATAATCCCTACAAAAGAATGGCCCTGACTAACATTAAACTATACCTTTCACAAATCACTTACCTCACAAAAATCTTCGTTACTCAAGCTACTGCAATACAGCGAGCGCCACTACTGCCAGCTAAATAAAAGATTCAAACTACTGAAGGCACTAACTACTGATAGGCATAGTTAGCAAATGAAAGATTTTGATAGAGAAAAAACAATGTATTTACCTGAATATTGTTCAAAAGTCATAATATATATAGCAGTTCATGACATCCAGTACTACAAATTTCAAAACTCCGCCATTTCTCTCCCCACATCCACCACCGCTGGCGGCTCACCTCCAACTGCGCAACGCTACGCGCTGTTAACATCCAGCTGCCCAACACTACAATAGCCAACAACAGTGCCACCCAGCCACAGACTGCACACAGCACAGCCAGTGATTTTCATATAGAGCGCTACATGGCGTTACCAATATAAAAACCTAAACAGCCTGCTTACAAGGTCAGTGAAGCAGCATCATGCTGGCGCAGACGTCAACCAGTAGATTGGTACCATGCGGGCATACATCGCTCACAGTAAAGTGGCGTACGCTATCGCATTAAACGGAGATTATCTTAAAAATTTGGGTTGAGCCGTTGTAAAGTTTGCTGTGAAAAGCGCGCCGAAGCGCGTAGCGTGAAGCAGTCGCCCTCCGTTTTCTGGCGGTGGCGTCGTTGTCGCAGTTGAAGGCATCGGTGTCTCCCTCTAGCGGGAAAGGGGAAAGTGGGCTGTTCGCGTGGGTTTAAGAAGTGGCTGTATGGGCCCTCGGTAGAGTTGGCAGTCGGGGAATCAAGAAGCGACTTCTCTGCCGGTGCTAGAGGGACAGCACGCAGACCGCGGCATCAGCGTAAGCGACGCCAGCAGCGGCTCCGTGGTATGGGGCGTTAACTGCTCGTCGCGAAAGGAATCTTCCTGAGCGTGGGTCCGCGAGGGGCCTAATTTGCAGTTCGGCCGTATGCTGTCGACCGGCGAGGAGGTTCTGAAAATCGGCGCGCCTTCCTGCGTACGTTGAAACGGCTGGCAGCGGACGGCTCGGCAGAGCATTTGGAGGTGCTGCGTTGGTTCAGTCCTGGGAGTCGTAACGCACCACAAGTTGAGTACTGATTGTTAACAGATTTTATGGAGTTTAATTGAATTCAATTTATTTATTCTTGTTAATTATACCAGCCGTATATTTTTGGGGGTTTCCCGCCATTCATTCTCGTCTGCCCACCCGCGGGAAGATGGTAATATTAAAAAGGGTGGTCCGTTTATCCTCTTTTGAGGACGAAAGGCGGGGGGGGGAGTCAGAGTAAATCTGTGGTTCGGATTGCTTCTTTCCCCTCCCAGCTTATCTACGGGTTTATTCGACTGTTAGCCTCTGCCATGTCTGTGAAAGTCTAAGGCATCAATGGTTGTGCTGTTTAAAATGCAAGGCACTAAGACCTGATCCATTCTCACTAGACTCACGTGTAAAAGGTACTCTAAGAAAGAAGAAAAAATCTTTTTGCCTCGTGGTAAGAACTAGTCAATTGCATAACGAATTCCTGCTCATCTGGAAGCTGTAACTTACGTAAATTTGTGTTTATGTATATTTGGCTATAATCAAGCAAGGTTGTTAATCTACGCCGTAGTGGATTTTTTTATATTGTTTCTAGTCAGCAAAAACTGTTGTGTGTTTTTCCAATTCAATACCTTTTAAGGCTTTTACTCGACGTGCTTATGTTTTTATACAAGTAGTTGGTTATTAGTGTGTTTTCTTGCCATGCAAAAGTTTGCCATTTGATTACGGGTAGAAATTGTTGCCTTGAAAGCAGAATATTGTAAAGGTTCGCAAGTCCTACCTTGCGAGCGTGTGTGTTTGCCGTAAGTTAACTGGCAGAAATTTGTAAAATGTGTTTTTTTGTATAGTTTGGAAATGTTAGTGAGTGTCCCCGCTCCCCTCCCCGCCCCCCCCCCCCCCCCCCGTGTGCATGATTCATGCGTTTTGGTTTTTCTATTTTGAGAACTTTCATAAACAGGAATGTCTTTATATGTTGCAGACAAGTTAGATTCTGCGCCATTTAATGAGCCTGAGTGAGGCTGTTGTGGGCGCCCGTAGCTACGGCTGTTGTAACCAAATGGAAAATTTGTCTGCCCAAAAGTGAAGTCATATATTCAAATTGTATTCATTTATTAATGGAGTGAAATTATCCTGTAATTTAGCCGAGCTTGAAATATTATACAGCGTCGCTTTGTATACGTTAAATTGCTTGCCTGTACTTGCCTTTTACTGGAGTGAAATTTTTTATAATAATTTAATAATTTAAAAGTCCTTTCCTATCATAGATTGTGACTTATTCGTTAAATGTTTGTTGGGTTTTTTTTAAAATATCGTAAAGCCTTCCACCAAATTTGATTAAAGAGTGTTACTGAAAATAGTGTGTAATTTCACCAGTCATTCCTCGGCACCTACTTCCACCTTACATTTTGCGTATTAATTGTGATTAATAACCTTTGGTGGACCAGTAGTAATTTTAAAAAAATGGTTCAAATGGCTCTGAGCACTATGGGACTTAACATCTATGGTCATCAGTCCCCTAGAACTTAGAACTACTTAAACCTAACTAACCTAAGGACGTCACACAACACCCAGTAGTAATTTTAAGGTTCAGTGGTTTTATACCCAGATGAGTGGGGAATAATAATCCGGTGTGTTGGACTCCTGAATAAAACCTACTTGCTTTCAGAAAAAAATGTGTTGCCTTACTTATTGAATGCTCCTCGTAATACCTTGTCTGTCTGTTCAGATCGATCTTCAATTTTCGTGTTCCATTATAGTTTCTTCGGGTTCCATAACTCTATATCTCAAGTACGCTGGTGTCCAAAACGTGAGGTGAAAGGAACTTTTTCAAGATGTGATGTTGATGACACTTGGACCGTACGTAGAAAGACAGTCACCGTGATCCATGGTGGTCCCCTGGACATAACAAAAGGCGGGACATGGTTCTTAATAGGGTGTGTGATCACCACAGATGGGAGTGCATGCTCTGCAACGTATTCCAGTGCAGGCCACAAGGTTCATAAGAAGTTCTTGTGATAAGGCGCTCCGTTTCTCCACCAGCGCCGTTGACAGCAGCTATGTGGTCGCTGGTGCGTGAGCAAATGCTGCAATACGTCTCCCCAAGGCATGCCACACGAGCTCAATGGAATTTGAGCCGGAGACGGGCAGGACAGTCCCTTCCCCAAACATGCTATCAATCCAAAAGCTCCTCCAACTGCACACTTCGATGTGGTCACAAATCGTCGTCCATAAATGTGAAGTCAGGGCCGAATTTCCCATGCACCTTGCTCATGGGGAAAGAGTCCAGCGTCATAATAACGTTGACTGGCTGGTGATGATGATGAGGTCCCATACTCCGAGGAGCGTAGGGGACGATGCGAGAAACCCGCACCGCTGTACTAGGCAAGGTCCTACTGGAGATAATTTGCCATTGCATTCCTCCGATCGTAATGGGGATAAATGATGATGATGAAGACGACACAACAACACCCAGTTATCTCGAGGCAGGAAAAATCCCTGATCCCGGCGGGAATCGATCCCGGGACCCCGTGCGATGGAAGCGAGAACGCTACCGCAAGACCACGAGCTGCGGACGTTGACTGGTTATTATACTATATTCAAAGATATAGAACTCAGTACGCCCATGTAACGTTATGTATCACTACACCACACCACACAGTCCACCAAAACTAAAGTGTTTGACAATATTCCAGAGTACATTACGTGTTTCGTCTTCTCGCCATATGTCCAGCAATGTCGAACATGATAGTTTTGGTGATCCATGTGCTATGATGTACGGAGCCATAATGTTACCCCCCCAAAATGGCGAAGTTTTACAGAAGCTCGAAATTTAGCGTGAACTTCAGTGCGAGGCGCTTTTAATAGTTTTCATAACGAAACTCTGTCTTGAAATTCGCCAGAAAAAACCCATGGAGATTCTTGACGCATGTAAAGTACACTAACAGAAAGGCGCAACCAATACCTTCATAGCGCGATAACAATGGTGATATTACTGGTGGCAGTGCCACTAAGGCAGAGTTACTAAATAATGTTTTCAGCAATTCCTTCACCAAAGAAGAGCAAGTAAATATTCCGTAATTCCAATCAAGGGCAACTGCCAGCGTGAGTAACTTAGAAGTTGATGTTCTCGGTGTGCGAAGCATCTTAAATCACTTAATAAAGGCAGGACCTCCGATCCAGATTGTACACCAGTGACGTTCCTTTCAGAGTATGCTGACACAATAACTCCATGCTTAGCAATCATATACAACCGCTCGCTTGTAGAAAGTTCCGTACCCAAAGACTGGAATGTTGCACCGAAGAAAGAAAATTGGAGTAATCTGCTGAATTATAGATTCAAATCACTAACATCGATTTGCAGTAGGATTCTGGAATATATAATGTGTTCGAACTTTATTAATTACTTCGAAAAAAAACGATTTGTTGACAATTATCCAACACGGTTTCCGAAAATATCATTATTGTGTAACGCAACTACTTCTTTATTCTTACGAAGTAATGAGTGATATCGACAGCCAATGTCAAAGTGATTTCATATTTTTGGGTTTCAAGAAGGCTTTTGACACCTTTCCCCACAAGCGACTTCAAATCAAATTGTGTATTTACGGAGTATCAGTTGTGGGGCTGGATACGTGATTTCTCGCTAGGAAAGTCACAGTTCGTAGTAGGTAACGGCAAGTCATCGGGTAAAACAAAAAGTAACATCTGGCGTTCCCCAAGGAAGTCTTCCGACTGGTTTGATGCGGAACGCCACGATTTCCTCTCCTGTACCTGAAAGTAGCGATTGCAACCTACGTCCTCAGTTATTTGGTGCATGTATTCCAAGTTCTGTCTTCCTCTACAGTTTTTACCCTTTACAGCACCTTCTAGCACCATGGAACTTATTTCCTGGTGCCTTAAAAGATGTCCTATCATTCTGACGCCCTTTTTTGTTAGTGTTTTCCATGCTCATTCCCTCGCTGATTCTGCAGAGAACCTCCTTATTCGTTACTTTCTCAGTCCATCTAATTTTCTAGATTCTTCTGTAGCACTGCATCTCACAGGCTTCGATTCTCTTCTGTTGCTTTTCCCACATCCCATGTTTCACTACCATACAACGCTGTGCTTCAAACTTACATTCTCAAAAGTTTCTTCCTCAAATTAAACCTGTATTTAAATACTAACAGACTTCTCTTGCCCAGGAAGAGTAGTCTGATTTTTATGCCATCCTTGTCCCAACCGTCATGGGTTATTTTGCTGCCTAGATAGCAGAATTCCTTAAGGTCGTCTACTTCGTGAATACCAGTCGTGATGTTAAGTTTCTCGCTGTTCTGATTTCTGCTACTTCTCATTACTATCGTCTTTCTTCGACTTACCCTCACACCATATTCTGTACTCATTACACTGTTCATTCCATTCAACAGATCCTATAATTCTTGTTAACTTTCACTGAGGATACCAACGTTATCAGCGTATCCTATCATTCAAGACATTCACCTTGTATTCTAATCCCTCTCGTGAACCTTTTTTTATTTCCCTCAATGCTTCTTCGATGTGTAGTTTGAATAGTAGGGACAGAAGACTACATCCCTGTCTTACACCCTATTTAATCCGAGCACTGCGTTCTTGGTCTCCCAGTCTTACCTGTTACCTCTTGGTTCATGTACATAATGCACATTACCCGTCTTTCTCTATAGCTTACTCCTATTTACTCAGAATTTCGAACATGTAGCACCATTTTACATTGTCTAACGCTTTTTACAGGTCGACAGATCATATGGACGTGTCTTTATTTTTATTCAGTCTTGCTTCCATTATCAATCGCAACGTCTGGACTAACTCTCTGATACCTTCACCTCTCCTGAAATCAAGCCGATCGTTATCTAACAAATCCTCAATGTTCTTTTCCGTTCTGCTGTGTATTATTCTTGTCAGCGACTTGGATGCGTGAGCTGTTAAGATAATCGTGCGATAATTCTCGTACTTGTGACCTCTTGCTATCTTCGGAATTGTGTGGATGATATTATTGCGAAAGTCTGATCGTGTCGCTAGTCTCATATATTCTAAGTACCAAAATGAATAGTCGTCTTGATGCCTCTTCCCTCCACGATTTTAGAAATTCCAGTTGAATGACATCCGGTCCTTCTGCGTTATTACGCTAAATCGTTCGAGTGTAATGCCGGATCTCCTATCTCTTCTCTGCCTACTTCCTTTTCTTCTTCTATCACGTTATCAGACAAGTCTTCCCCTTATAGAGGCCTTCGATGTGCCCTTTCCTCCTATCTGCCCTCCTCTGCATTTAACAGCGGATTTCCCGTTGCACTCTTAATGTTACCGTTCTTGCTTTTTAGTTCATCGAAGTTTGTTTTGCCTTTCTATACAGTGAGCGAGTCCTTCCGACAGTCATTTCTTTTTCGATTTGCTCAAATTTTTCATGCAGCCATTTCCTTCCAACTGCTGTGATTACACTTTTTATAAATCTCCATTCCTCTTCAACTGAAATGCCTACTGAGTTGTTCATCATAGCAGCATCTATAGGCAGCATCTGTTCCCAATCTATATAAACGATTTAGGAGACAATCTGAGAAGCTCTCCTAGATTGTTTGCAAAATGGTTCAAATGGCTCTGAGCACTATGGGACTTGACTTCTGAGGTCATCAGTCCCCTAGAACTTAGAACTGCTTAAACCTAACTAACCTAAGGACATCATACACATCCATGCCCCAGGCAAGATTCGAACCTGCGACCGCAGCGGTAGCTCAGTTCCAGACTGTAGCGCCTAGAACCGCTCGGCCACCTCGGCCGGCGATTGTTTGCAGATGATGTGTTATTTACCATCTTGTGATACAAAAAGATGTTCAAAAACAAATGCAAAATTATTTAGATAAGATATCTGTAAGGTATGAAAAGTTCCATTTGACCCTAAATAATGAGAAGTGTGAACTATCCTCAGCAGTACTAAAAGGAGTCCGCTAAATTTCGGTTACATGATAAATAACTCAAATCTAAAGGCTGTAAACTCAAACTAAATACTTAGGAAATGTTATGACGAATAACGTGAATTGGAAGTATCATTTAGATACTGTTGTGGGAAAGCAAACCAGTAACTGCGATTTATTTGCAGAATACCTAGAAAATGCAACATATCTACTAAAGAGACTGCTTTCACTACACTTGTCCACCATATTCAGGAGTATTGCTGTACGGTGTGGGATCTGCATGAGATACGATTCACGGAGTACATCGAGAGACTACATAGAAGTGCAGCTCGCTTTGTATTATCGCGAAACAAGGGAGAGTGCCACGGATATGATACGCAAATGGAGGTGGCAAACATTAAAACAAAGTGGTTTTTCGTTTGGACAGGATTGCCTTCCTACTTCGGGAGAACTGATCATCATCAGAAAATAAGCGAAGTCAAAGCTCTCACGGAAAGATTTAAGTGTTCGTTTTTCCTGCGCGGTGTTCGATAGTGGAACTGTAGAGAACTAGCTTGAAGGTGATTAGATGAACCCTCTTCTAGGCACTTAATTGTGGATTGCAGAGTAATCATTTAGATGTAGACGTACGTTGGCATACGGATCTCAAAATCTCTCAACGCGGTACATTCACCAACTAACATTACTCTACTCCTTCATCATGAATGACAATCCGCGAACACATCGAACTGCCCAGATGGAGGAGTTCTTGTAATGGGAGGACGTTTGGCGAATGGACTGGCTTCTCCGGCCGCTGTAGCCGAGCGGTTCTAGGCGCTTCAGTCTGGAACCGCGCTGCTGCTACGGTCGCAGGTTCGAATCCTGCCTGTAGCATGGATGTGTGTGATGTCCTTAGGTTAGTTAGGTTTACGTAGCTCTAAAAGTTTAGGGGACTGATGACCTCAGATGTTAAGTCCCATAGTGCTTAGAGCCATTTGAACCATTTGAACTGGCTTCTCATTGCTCTGACTCACATACCATGGAGGAAATGTGGAATGCATTGGGGAGATGTTCTGCAGCACGCTCACACGCATCAGCGATGATCCAGCAGTTGTCAACCACGCTGATGGAGGAATGAAACGCCCTGCCACAAGAACACTTTACTTACCTTATAGTAACGGGAGTTATTTTGTAGATCACATATTGCCATCTTTGTGATCACTTACACTGCTGTTAAGAGCTTAAGCATGGAAGCCAGGAAGCTGGAGCCAAGGTCAATGTCCTGCTGACGGAACCACCCCATCGCAGCTTGCCCTCTTCCGTGTCGTGACACTTCCATGTGATGATGAGGTAGGAAGCTGCCACAGTTTGACACACAACCGCCTGACAAAAGACGGACACCAGTCACCAACACTGTTCTAGGAGGTGATACACAAACGCGTTTTTCGTGAAGCCAGCACCGTGCAGTTGCATTTAAACCCTCGGCTCAGACGGGTATGTCAAGATGGGCACAGCAGGGTCACACCTAGCACCTGCCATGTGTAAGTCGTCATGCGACTGAAATCTTCGTCTAACTTTGCCACGACCGGACCGCGACCCACGGATCTCCGCCTGTCTTCCCAACATGTCAACCAACATGCCACCGGACGCTCGCCCCTGCTCTTCAGCGGTGGCTCAGACGTCGACTGTTGGCAACACCATCGTCAAGCCGCTGGGACGCTGCGACCAGCGCAAAATGCAAGACGTCGCTGCACAGCTCCATACCATGCCAGACCTAAGTCACATGCTGCGTCTGTGCCATGGATGTTGTGTCAGTGCAGCGAGTCCACGTACCACAGAGTAAGTAGCTTGTCTTCATGCACTTCTGGCTGTTGCTACCCTAACCGCTACAAAATGGTTCAAATGGCTCTGAGCACTATGGGACTCAACTGCTGAGGTCATAAGTCCCCTAGAACTTAGAATTACTTAAACCTAACTAACCTAAGGACAACACACACATCCATGCCCGAGGCAGGATTCGAACCTGCGCCGTAGCGGTCGCGCGGTTCCAGACTGTAGCGCCAGAACCGCTCGGCCACCAGCGGCCGGCTAACCGCTACAACGCCAGGATATTACGAGAAGACTGGTACAAACTTTGATGACTGTATGAGTTGGATAGATTAACTAAAGAGCGTCTGTGTTCACCCTCAAACCTGTCTGCAGCGATTTCTGACGAGTTATGTAGTGGAGCCAAGTTGAATAAATCAATAAGGAAGGTATTCTTTCCTCCCCACTCCCTCAAGATTACTGCCTCCCTTTCATGTTCTTCATATCTTATAATTACAGTCTTCTCTGCACGTCAGTTTCTTCTTCGGTAGAGAACTTCACCAACACCCAGCCAAACTTCTCTCCTCTAACACTACTAAGAACGGTGTCCCGCCTTTTGTAACGTCCACGGGACCATCACGAATCGTGGTGACTTCAGTGGAAGATTGTCTTTGAATAAAAGTGGCAATTCTGTTCGTCTCACTACGTATTGTTTTCAGTTACCATCTTTGCTATACTGCAGCAATTTTTTCTATGTGTGTCCAAGTCTCTTCGAACTATGTTACTTGGCAGTGACACATATTGCTAAACTTACTTTCGTCTTTAAGTTCTGCACACCAGCGTATGAGTATGGTTTGACGTTGTAAATAAAGTTTCTTTCGTGTCAAATTTCAATATTAATGTTTTACAGTCAGACCTCGCCTCACTTGCACTTGACTTGTAGATCTATTCCTCTACAACATCGTCCTCTCTACGAACATCAGTATAACACTGCTAGTGCTTCGACAGTAATAAATAACGCCAAGAAATAAAGTAAGTTCTGTGAAATACAATCTTATTACAGTACTGGTTTTTGAGTTTTTTTTACATTCATGTTCTTCGGTCCCTTGTAGTTTTGAAATTCGGATTTTGAAACGCTTCTGTTAAATTTTTATACAAATATGTTGTTCGCTTTTGATTAAATGGACGCATACGTCAACTTACGGATTTTGAATAAAAAGATAAGACAGTATTAGATTAACACAACCATAACCATTTTAGAACTATTTTATGGCATAGAACGCTCCTTTGCGCTTCTTGAGGTGTACAACGTTAAACTGGTCAGTTACATTGCACTTGTCAGAAACAAATAGCATAAAACACCAACAAATGCTGTTTATCTAAGAACAAAATATGTTTTGTTGTTGTTGTTGTTGTTGTTATTATTGTTCTCTGTGTCGTACGAAGGTCCTACGTGATTTGGTCGTACAATACCACATGCTGAAATGTTAACATCCTTCAGCTGCTCAGAAGAGGAAGAGGAAAAATAGAAAATTTTCTAGTTGAGTAAGAGTATCTTCTGTAATGGGTAGCCACAGCGTGAAACAGAACAGAGTCTTTTTAAGTTCGCTAATAATTTACAAGCCACTCATTGTCTCTGTGGTTTTTATAAAATGAAACGCCATATTGCCTTGGAAAAAGCTACATTTTTGTTTATAAAAGGTCCTAGAAGCAGGAAAAGCTGTAAAAATCATAGAAAAGCAACGAAAGGTCAACGTAACCTGTGAACTTGTAAAGTTACTGCCTTGGACCTGACGGGACCGCTAAGTCCTAATCACATCCTACGCTATAATTAAATATTTCAATTGTACTATTTTGAAATTTTATCAAAATTAATATTAGTATGTATAAGAGTAATTAAATAAATATTATCACTCACTTCATTTCATATACGAACTTTATTTTTATTTGCATAACACTCAGTTTTTTTCACACATTTGCAATACACATTCCTGGCTGATGTATAGGCTTTCGAATGACGTTCATCAGGTGCTGACATCTAGAGTAGAAAGCACAAGATCTATCGAAAGAGACCTGTCTATTCCTGTAGCAGGCTGTTGAGTTACGTAATTCCACGCAGAATCTGCCGGGACTTCTAACTCCTGCCAGTATATAAAGGGTTGATTCAACTGCATTCCATTAACTTTGTGTTACTTTTGTCGACGTTGATCTAGTAACCTTGCTTCAAGGTATTACCCATTCCATTCAACTGTTCTTCATAGTTCTCCGTCGTTGATGACAGAATTACAATGTCATCAGCAAATCACAACATTTTTAATCCTTCTCCGCGAACTGTGATTCCCATTCCAAATTTCTCTTTGATTTCTGTACTGCTTGCTTAACGTACAAATTGAATAGCACGGGGGATAGAGTACAATCTTTTCTTACTGCCTTGCTTTCATGTTTCTCGTTTCTTATAATTAAAGTCTGTCCTATGAAAAAGTTTTACATAACCCACCGCCCTTGTATTTCATTTTCGCTACTCTCAGGATTGTAAAGAGTGTATTTTCGTCAACATTGACAAAAGCTTTCTTTAACCGTCTTATGCAATAAATGAACGTTTGTCTATTATATTCTATCATCTAAACTCAGTCTTATGGTTGGTATTGACTCCCAGGGTTTCACATTCCTCCGGTAACAAACTAGTCTTCCCGCAGATCGGTTTCTACCAGCCTTGCTACTTTTCTGTAAATAATTCAAGTTAGTATTTTGCTACCATGACTTATTAAACTGATGGTCCGGTAAAAGACACATGTCAGCAGCTGCCTCCTTTGGAAATGGGATTATTGCCTTCTTCTTGAAGCCTGAGGGTATTTCAGGCGTCAGATACAATAGTCATGACGTGGTTGGTTCTCCCAAGAGGGTTCAATAATTCAAAGGGAATATCTCCAAACCCATATGTCTTGTGTTGCTTTGAATAAGTGTAGATAAGGTCTTGTTCTTGCAGTATCACAACGCCATTTTCCCTTCCCTTTCCATAACGATGTCTTCAAATTTGTTTCCTTGCTACAGCCCTTCTATACATTTCTGCCACCAACCAACCTCCTCTTCTTTGCTTAGTATTGTCTGGGCATCTGATCCTTTGATATTCAGATAGCTGCTAACCTTTTCTCAGAATTCAATTTTGCTATAGTTGACATCTGCCTTTCACATAGTCATTTCTCCTCCAACCGTTTCTGCTTTGTCATGCTGGCGCTTCTAGTCAATTTTCGTAGTCGCCTGTCTGCCCTTTTAACCTATTTCATTTTTAAGTTTCCTTTTTGTTTTGTTCGTGTTACTGACAAACTGAAAAAAAGGTAATTTCCACGAATCCGTATTTTTTGCAGGGAATTCTGCACATTTTCTTAAATTGAATCTTGCGTCCAGATAGGAATTTCCGCCGATACACTCTAGCAATTATTATCAAGGCTAAGAAACATTTTTAAAAGAACTGCGATGTTGTGGATATTTTGTCTGTCGTACAGCGTGATTTGTCTGACCGTATCCTTCACTGGAGCTTTATTCGCAGTTTGCCGGCGCCCGCGCGGCGGGGTAGGCTTTTAACCCCGGTAACTTATTTAGTGGGCGACTGTCCTGTACTGCGCTGCGCATGGCACCTAATTCACAAGTACACGAACGATCTCTGTCTTTTACCGTGTGCCCGCTATCACCCCACGCACCTTTTATCACAGCGCTGTCAGTCACTGTGGTGTCCAAAACATTCACAAAGCTCGCTGTCCAGTACTACTAGCCTACTATCGGGATCGAGTGCATTCGTATAATTTATTGTATCGATTCTGCGGATGTTGTCTATATGAGCTGAATTGATAAACTTGATTAAAAACCTATTAATAGGTTTTTTTAAAGCCCCGTTTCCTTGCTGACTGTTAAGTTATGTTTCAATGTTTTCTCCATAAATCCGACTGAATTTAGTCCAAAGAGATTCCTGTAATTTTTTCCCTACTAGAAGTAATTTTCTTCAAGCCCTTAAAATAATATTTTACGAGTATAATACTGATGAACTCTTTGTTCAACCAAAATTTCTTCGCTGTAAGCTATAGTTTATTGTTCTTAGATCACAGTAAAACGCCACTTGAGGCCACTTCTAAGGAGCAGGGTGTGTGAAGATACTGCCATAATCCAATATAAATGTCTTTTTCTTCTTTTTCCCTTTCCTTTCACATCCAAGATAGAACTGCCATAGTGCACGCAGGTTTTGTGGTTCCTTCTGCACACTCTGTAGATACCATCTATTGAATTACTACTGTCCATTTTTTGCTGTTGTTTGCTTACAATTGGATATTGTGTTGTTATAGTCTGATTTACGAACAATGGTGGTTCCCATAGGTCGAATAAGGATGGGAAAACCTATAGATTAAAACCGATACCGGTATTTTAGTTTGTGAATAACCGGTATTTTCCGGCATTTATTTGCTCTCGGTAATAACAGGTTTTCTTTATTTTTTACTGATAACTGGGTAAAAAGTCGAAATGTCAATTATTCGTAGCAGCAGTGCTAAGATTTTTTAGTTTTTTAATCATTTTTTTGGAATATTGCGTTATTATGGAAAATGGAAAACGCCATCAGTGCTATTTTAATAACAATGCCGACAGAAACGAGCAACAAACACATGGCAGAAGAACTGGAAAGCTGAGACAATAATGTACTTGTTGCCGTGTGCTGTGCCCTATTGGATGGTACGCGTAAACATGCACTGTGCGAGGTTTGTCCTATCTAGTCTAGATGCTAATTTCTCGATGTGGCCGTCGGGCATTAGTTGTATTACGGAATGACACCATACCTAGTCCGGAAACGTTTTACGAAGTGCGGTATCAATGAGGTGTAAGGGACATTTGCTTTAAAACATTAAGAACGGGAGCAGCCGTAACAACTAGCGACACATAAGGATAAAACTTAAAAACTTAACAGTTTGTTCATAGTTTACAATAAAAGTAGAGAGTAGCTGATCTGTTACCTGTGTCTACGTTACATAGTTTTGTCTGATTGTAGCCTTTGTAAACGAACACAAAAAGTATACTTCTCCAACACCCGTTTTCACCTTTAGAGCTGATTATTCGTAAAGCACGAATAGTGGTATGACCCCTGATTACAACATGATTTTTGAGGAGAGTATAAAAAAATTTGAATCGATTTCAGTGTACAGGTAATAATTTGTAGTATTCAACCACTAATCAGTTTTCGTGTAAAACAGTGAATGGTGGACGGACTAAGTTATCTTTTATTTGCCAGTTAATTTATTATTTTAATTCTATATGCCTTGAAACTAAGGGAGTCAAAATTTTTCACTCTTTGTTCGATTTCTACGTTTATTACGGTAAATAACTGGAATAAAAAAACTAAAATCGGTTATTTCAGAAACCGGTTATTTTGATCGATTTTAACATTCAGGTTAAACTGACGAAACAAACGAAAAGCCGGTTGTTTCAGCGATAACCGGGGCACGGATGGGGATTGTATTGTTGCCGGTTCCAAACGATAGTTGTTGTTACGTGCATACACGTGCTTTGCGCCTGTAAATTACGTCTCTCGCTTGCTGATGTAGAATTTGAAATTTACCACAACCGTTAGTGATGATGACTCGCTACAAATGGAATAAAAATTCACTAAATATCTCTCCAGAGCACGTTTAAGGCTCACATTGGGTACGGCATCCACAGCAATGAACTCAGAACGCTACTAAACGCTCACTGGGCATCGAAGAATGCGTGACGTAGGTGCGCAGAACAAGCTTAAACTCGACCGCCATCGTTCGAGACTCCAACTATACTTTTGAGCAAAATATTTCTATGTACCTACTAAAATTGTACATCGGTGTTTAAAGAAGGCTTATGTGATATTTTGCGAGAGAGAAAAGCTTTGTATTATAGTATCAGGTTGCTATTTGATATGGTAATAAAACAGTCGGTACAAAAGAACGCTGAATCGTTATAGTGAGCGAGGGAAGCATGGAGGCTGGAACGTAACAGCAAAGCAGGACGTGCATTTGTTTAGTTGTGAGGCAGAGAATGGGAAGTGGGTAATTAAGGGCGTCAGGTATAAAGTGTGGGTAATTTAGTGTGTAAGCCTTCCACTCCTTTCGAAATTATAACTGAGTATCAATACAAGAGGATGAACCCGGTTTATACCCTTAAATGTACCTAAAGACTCTGAATGTAACCCATTAATAACGCTATCTCACTTCGACGACTGAGAGGGCAAAGGTTACACAAAGCACGGCGAAGGGGTAGGGTGGTTATCTGGAAGTAACAAAACTAAGTGCTGAACTAGTACATCAACTTCAAACTTCATTCGATGCTGCCTCAAAGTATAGTAATCCGTGCCTTATAGATTTGATCTGTGCAGGAAAAATGTGTCGTCTATTGTGTACACTACCTAATAACTTGCAGGTGTCGAGATTGTGTGGTGAAAGCAATAATTTACCATAACCTCGTCTGTACTGTCGTTTTACTTGAAGAGCTGGATCAGCGACACTTTATTTGCTGTATAAGCGTGGCAAGCACGTGCAACGTGCTCCTGAGCAAAATGCAATGTAAGTGAAAGGAGGACCTTTTCCATGAAACAACGATTCAGTACTCGAACATGGAGACGAAGTACATGTGGTAGAATTTAAGAACAAATGAAAGGTGTAAGATAACGAATTCGCTAAGTCAAAATGTATCAAAAATAGGATATAATACACGAAGGATCTGATATACATGTTAGCCGTTATGTGTATGAAAAGACATCGAGTCATAACATTAAACATTCCTTCCGGACACCATGCCACCAAATTACGTAAAACTAACTTTACAAACTGATTAGAAATATACTTGTGAGTGAGAGTAGATTTTTTTAAAGTCACTTGAATTTACAGATGGTTAACTCAGAGACGGATATCGATCAGCACGCGTTCTGAAGCAATCGAAAAGGAGAATAAAGACCTAGCATTATGTTCGGCGAGTCCACATGCGAAAAGTAACGTGAAAAGGACATGCTTTTACCAAACTTCAATGCTATCGCTATTTCCAATCACGTGAATGAAAGCAGAATGTTCGATGCTTGTTTGGCACTCTCTCTGACAGGAATGACTCTACTATATATCGCTCAAATGGCTCTGAGCACCATGGGACTTAACATCTGAGGTCATCAGTCCCCTAGACTTAGAACTAATTAAACCTAACTAACGTAAGGACAGCACACACATCCATTCCCGACGCAGGATTCGAACCTGCGACCGTAGCAGCAGCGCGGTTCCGGACTGAAGAGCCTATAACCTTTCGGCCACAAGGGCCGGCCTACCGTATATCCCAATTTCATTGTTTTATGCATTTTAAAGTGTTTGAGAAATGCTATGTGTATTACAAAAAAAGAAAGTATACTGTGCCTGCAGCGTTAAAAATTAAGAAATCGAACATAAATTTGGTTCCCAAATTTTTGCTTTCATTACCAACACCACAGCGTTTATTCAGTACTGTTTGTGCAAAATTAAACACACAGAAGTGTTTAATTTATGTATGTATGTGTTTATTTATTTATGTTTTTGGTTACAATCGCCTTCAATGCTGAAGCTCCATTATTAACACTTACTCATGCAATCACTGGAGTTGGAAACTATGTGTCACCACACTATCCCGCACATATGATGGTCCATAATTCAAGTTGCAGTTTCAAAACACTGTAGAGAGAGAACCATTACTCAGAACTATGTCAAATGTTAACAGTATATTAGTGAAAAAATCCTGGAACAAAAAAACTTTAATGAAAATTTTACTAACAGTTGGTGCTGTAAGCACCTTAACAGGAGTACATGTCACTATATGACTTGACTAATGTACAGTCAGAAGGAATCTATGTTTTAGTTTTGAAGTTTAACACTACATCATCTGTATTGTTCAATTTGCATGACACACAAGTTTGACACACAACAGTTGTGGCTATGTTCAGTAAGGCCATTCACCACAGGAAGGCTGTACCACATTGGATTGGAAAAATCCATTTTTCATTGCCTTGAGGCCAAAAACTACATAAAAAGTAAAATGACACCAGATTTTACTTGTTTTGGGGGCCAAAAACAGCATAAAAAGCAAAATAACATCAGTTTCTACTTGTCATAATACTGGTGCAAGACATGTTCAAATAGACTGTCCACCATTTACTGTCACAAGTTGAAATTGAGAAACAACATGTTCCACGACACATCCGCATGTCTCAGAGGTGATGTTCCAAATGTGTTATGTAATGTGTCCCTTCAATTAAGCTACATTCATAATTGGAGCACTGAACACAACATCTCTCAGATAACCCCACAGCCAGAAGTCAAACAGATTAAGATCAGGTGATCTGGATTACCAGGCTCTAGGGAAATGACGACTAATAATTCTGCCATCTGCGAAATGCCTCTGCAGCAGCCACTTCACTGGCTGTGCAATGTGCAAAGGAATGCCAGCTGGTATAAAAATGATCCTACACGCTTCCCTTATTCACTTCAAATACCGTCTGTCTGGTGCGTTAAATGAAAAATTGTTTCAACCAATATTTTTAACTCAGAAGTAATGGTCTGTAACATTCCACGATAAGACGACGTATAAAACAGAGGAACCATAATAAGTTATTCGATCGGCAGAGATATGGCGTACACATAGGACCAACAGTGCACTCTTTTGTGTGACTGGACAGGTCAGTATTACGCAACGCCCAATCGGCGAGGAGCGTCATACGAAGTGGAAACGTGTAACCGAGTGACACCATGCCTTGCCAACATCAAAGCGTGTAATATCGCCATGTGAGCGCATTCGAACTGCCTAGAATTACTGGTCTCTGGTAGGCGGGTCTGTCGTTCCGGAACACTGCGGCTCGTACAGGGCGCGCTGCTTTATCAGTGGGAAGTACACTACTGGCCATTAAAATTGCTACAGCAAGTAGAAATGCAGATGATAAACGGGTATTCACTGGACAGATATATTATACTAGAACTGACCTGTGATTACATTTTCGCGCAATTTGGGTGCATAGATCCTGAGAAATCAGTACCCAGAACAACCACCTCTGGCCGTAATAACAGCCTTGATACGCCTGGCCATTGAGTCAAACAGAGCTTGGATGGGGTGGACAGGTACAGCTGCCCATGCTACTTCAACACGATACCACAGTTCATCAAGAGTAGTGACTGGCGTATAGTGACGAGCCTGTTGCTCGGCCACCATTGACCAGACGTTTTCAATTGGTGACAGATCTGGAGAATGTGCTGGCCAGGGCAGCACTCGAACATTTTCTGCATCCAGAAAGACCCGCACAGGACCTGCAACATGCGGTCGAGCATTATCCTGCTGAAACGTAGGGTTTCGCAGGGATCGAATAAAGGGGAGAGCCACGGGTCGTAACACATCTGAAATGTAGAGACCGCTGTTCAAAGTGACGTCAATGCAAACAAGAGGTGACCGAGACGTGTAACCAATGGCACCCCATACCATCGCGCCGGGTGATACTCCAGTATGGCGATGACGAATACCCGCTTCCAATGTGCGTTCACCGCTATGTCGCCAAACACGGATGCGACCATCATGATGCTGTAAACAGAACCTGGATTCATCCGAAAAAATGACGTTTTGCCATTCGTGCACCCAGGTTCGTCGTTGAGTACACCATCGCAGGTGCTCCTGTCTGTGATGCAGCGTCAAGGGTAACCGCAGCCATGGTCTCCGAGCTGATAGTCCATGCTGCTACAAACGTCGTCGAACTGTTCGTGCAGATGTTCGTTGTCTTGCAAACGTCCCCATCTGTTGACTCTGCGATCGAGACGTGGCTGCACGATCAGTTACAGCCATGCGGATAAGATACCTGTCATTTCGACTGCTAGTGATACGAGGGCGTTGGGATCCAGCACGGCGTTCCATATTACCCTCCTGTCCACAGATTCCATATTCTGCTGACAATCTTTGTTGGATCTCGACCAACGCGAGCAGCAATGTCGCGATACGAAAAACCGCAATCGTGATTGGCTGCAATCCGACCTTTATCAAAGTCGGAAACGTGGTGGTACGTATTTCTCCTCCTTACACGAGGCATCACAACAACGTTTCACCAGGCAACGCAGATCAACTGCTGTTTGTGTATGACAAATCGGTTGAAAACTTTCCTCATGTCAGCACGTTGTAGGTGTCGCCACTGGCGCCAACCTTGTGTGAATGGTCTGAAAAGCTGATTATTTGCGTATCACAGCATCTTCTTCTTGTCGGTTATATTTCGCGTCTGTAGCATGTCATCTTCGTGTTGTAGCAATTTTAATGGCCAGTAGTGTATTTGGTATCAGTGAAGAGAAGAGGGCCGTACCATAGCACCGATAGCATACTGGAAGACACAAAGTGACAACAGCGCAAGACGACCGCCTTCTTGTCCGCTTGGACGCAACGAATAGAAGAGCTTCATCCACTATGTTGGCGCGACGTTGGAGCACTGCGGCGGATGTGGACATATCTGCAGCGACGGTTCGATGCAGATTTCTGCGGGCAGGACTGGCGGTACGCATGCTATTGCGTCGGGTTCTACTGACCAGAAATCACCAATACCGGAAACTGCAATGGGCACGTGAGCGCCGACACTGGCGTGATGTGGCAAAATGTAGTATTTTTGGCCGAGTCCTGTTCAACTTCTACAGTGATGGTGGCATACGCCTTCGACGCTGTCGGGGTGAAAATTGTTCTGAGCACTATGGGACTTAACATCTGTGGTCATCAGTCCCCTAGAACTTAGAACTACTTAAACCTAACTAACCTAAGGACATCACACACATCCATGCCCGAGGCAGGATTCGAACCTGCGACCGTAGCAGTCGCGCGGTTCCGGACTGAGTGTCGTGGTGAACACAATCTGATAGACTGTATTGTTGAGCGGCATAGCGGACAAATGCCAAGTGTGATGGTTTGGGGCGCTATTGCACATAATACATGATCTCGCCTCCTACGCCTTGACAACGATACGAACAGCTACCACTACACCAGGGAGGTTTTACAGCCAGAGACACTGCCCCTCCTGCAGGCTGTCCCATATCCCACATTTCAGGTGGACAACGCCCGACCGCTTGTGGCGAGGAATGTGGGAGAATTCGTCGAAGAACGACGATCACCACAGCTTTCCTGGGTGCCTATTCTGTATCTTTTCGCCACTGTGCCGATCGTTTCGGTACTCAAGGGCACCAAACGGTCTAGTACTCGAATTAGAGTCCCTGCATTATTCAGTATGCATTTCGGTAGCAATATCGTTCGGGTCTAGAGAACCGAAGCGCTGTTGTCGGTTCGTGTCGCGCAAGCCAATCAAAAGCAAGCAGCCGCAGATCCGCGCATGCGCACTGCAGCGCGCACAGAGCCACGAACACAAAGCGGCTAGCAGACGACACAGGCGCGCTATTCTTCCAAGTACCGAAAATTGCGTTTACTTTCCCGTAACGCATGACGCCGCATTCCATCGAGCTGACGTACCCACCTTCATCGCCCTTGCCTCCTCTTTAACAGTATCAGGCGCAGTTCATGCAGTTCCATGATTCTCAGCTGAAATGCATAAAAATTGTACCGTTTCTCTGACCGCATGTTTCCATGCATGCATAATAACGATAGCGTATTTGACTGTATTCTGCAGATTGTCGTAAATGCCACATTATGTCATCTTATTCTCATTCACACTGACATCGTGTTTTGGATTTTACGTTTCGGAAAATGGGTTAGGAGTAGTGTGTATTACCACATTGTACTAATATATATATAAAAACACCCAAAAAATTGATTCTGAGAGTTTCAAAGAATAAGAAGATAAACAGAATGTGGTTATAACACGCTCCTAGAGATCCAAATGATTAAGTAGCCCACTTCCCTATATGATACGTCAACGATTTGGGTCTTAAAAACAAAACTGAAAAAAACGCATTTTCGAGAGCTCCTGCAGTTCGTCGAAGTTTATAATATGCATCTCATGAATGAAAATGTTTCGTATATGGTGCTACGGTCTAAAAATATTTCGGCAAATATCTTTCATCTCTGTCTACTGTGCTTGAGGATTCGATCGCAGATAAATACTCCAAGATTTGAAGATGACTGCTGATACTTGCATTCCCAGTAATTCAAGTTGTGCTCTTAGATCCTGTCTAACTGCATACTCGGAAATCGCTACATATTCGGAAAAAATGCTAAATTATTTCTGACAAGAAAAATACAAAGGTCACTGTCGGTTGTTTCACTCACAGCAATTTCATCTCCAACGATTTCATATTTCGTATTTTAAACACACAGAAATCACAAAATCATTACTGAGGAAGTGCGCTCTTACATGTAAGTAATAACGAGTATTGCAGAAAAATCTTAACAAATAACAATGTCTCAGAACGTGTTGCATATACGAAGAGAAAAAAAATTTTTGCATCCACGCATGCGAGAACCCATGTCATTTTTGTATCACATTACCGCGCATTAACCACTTTTTTTTTTTGTCGTTTTCGTTCGTTGCATCTGCTCGGTGCGGACGTCGCAAGATACCCGTTTCAGTTCGTCGTTGATCCATTAACTCAGTTTTTTTATTGCAGAGGGCAGCTAGCCCTCTGACAGAACACGCTGAGTTACCGTGCCGGCGACCACTTAGCCACGCCAAACAGCAGACACACAGTGGCTCAATTCTTGTAGTGTTGTGTAGAGGAACGTAGGCTGACTTCGTTGCCAAACGGTGCTGCGTAAGTCATAAATGCGTGATAGTTTGGAAGGTTTCCAATATCAGGCTTCACATAATTGCTTTCCATTGTTACTTGAAAGTTCTAAACACGTTTCGATAGTTACTAACTAACCCATATGTGGGAAAAAGTACACAAAGGAACTAGTAACGGGAGTACACACTCATGTAATATACGTAAGCAGAGCTGATTTCTTGATATTTAATGATCTTTAAACTCTTATTGTAAGTAGGCTGTTTAGGTTTTTTTATTGGTAACGCCACCTCTGTATAAAAAATCACTGGCTGTGCTGTGTGCAGTCTGTGTCTAGTTTGCATTGTTGTCTGCCATTGTAGTGTTGGGCAGCGGCAGCTGGATGTGAACAGCGCATAGCGTTGCGCAGTTGGAGGTGAGCCGCCAGCTGTGGTGGATGTGGGGAGAGAGATGGCGGAGTTTTGAAATTTGTCATGAACTGCTATATATATATTATGACTATTAAGGTAAATACATTGTTTGTTCTCTATTAAAATCTTTCATTTGCTAACTATGCCTATCAGTAGTTAGTGCCTTCCGTAGTTTGAATCTTTTATTTAGCTGGCAGTAGTGGCGCTCGCTGTACTGCAGTAGTTCGAGTAACGAAGATTTTTGTGAGGTAAGTGATTTGTGAAACGTATAGGTTAATGTTAGTCAGGGCCATTCTTTTGTAGGGATTTTTGAAAGTCAGATTGCGTTGCGCTAAAAAATATTGTGTGTCAGGTTAAGCACAGTCTTGTACAATTTTTCAAAGGGGACGTTTCATTATTTGCATAAAATTAACACGTATTTTGAGAGAATATTGACCGAAAACTTTTTTTATGTAATCATTCACAGTAACAACCTAACTTAACCAATTTCTAACAACCAGATGTGTCCTCTGGAGATTCTTTAGTAATAAAATCACTAAATCCAAAGCTAAAACCGCTACATATGTTTAAAATAACAAATTATAGGTGTACATAAACCACAGCTCGCCGATCGACAGGCCCAGACCGAAATCCAACACCTCTCGCCACAATTGTCTTAAAATCGGTGGGAGTACCGTTCGGTAACAAGTCTCAGAACCTTACTGAATAGGATATTTCGCTAAAGAACCGAAAATGACGTCACTAACGAGACTAATCTACTACACCGATCGCCCATCGAACATGTCCGGGATATGGTCGGTCGGTAACTTGTTCGTTCAGGCCCTCCAGCAGCCACAGTTGATGCCTTGTGGACGCGACTACAAACTGCTGGCAGACTATTCCCCAGCAGCATATTCAGGCGTTTTTGAGTCCACGTCACAGCGTCTAGCGGCTCGTATTACGACACGTGGTGGTGCTACTCTGCACTGAATTTCCACTGCGCAGTGAATGTACACGTCTGTAATCCTAACCCTTTGCGTAGTGTCATGTCTTTAATCAGTGGAAATATTTCATTGTGATCACGTCTCTCGGTCTTGGTGTTTCAGCTTCTCCAAGCGGTAGGGTATACCAAAGTATACATTTCAAGAGTTCTGGAGAGTTACCTAGAACGATACGGATTGTTTGGTAGGAATCATGGGCGCTTTGGAAACAAAAATAGATACACTCTTCCCAGCTCTTATTCGTGTTTTCAGGCTTTGCACATCTTAGACAATCGCTAGTTGCAGGTTTAGCTCTTACAACACGATAACACCAGATCCCACTGTCGTTACAACATTGTCATCTAAATCTAAGTCGCATATAAATACTGCCGGTCGCTGTGAACAAGCGAGTCTAGGCGCTTCAGTCTGGAACCGCGCTGCTGCTACGATCGCAGGTTCGAATCCTACCTCGGGCATGGATGTGTGTGATGTCCTTAGGTTAGTTGGGTGAGGTGTCAGGTCAGAGGGGTGTTCAGAACACAATTTCAACACAAGGCAGCTCAATAGGCTGTGGAGTGGAAGGGGTAGGCTAGCAATAGAACAGTGCGTCACCATTGACTAGACACTCATTTATAATAGACATATTACCCAAAGGGACAATCAGTACAAATTACAAAATAATATTCTTTTCCTTTAAGTCACTCAAACGTTTAAACAGGCAAATATCAATCATTTAACTGAAATCCTTTTAAGAAACCAAAACTAGAAAATTTTATTGAGTTACAATCATATTTAAATAGGCTCTGATCGAATACATATTTTAAAACGAAATACTTCCTTTAAGGAACTAGCAATCAAAATTAATTACATAATCCTCAACAACCATATCACATCGAAGATATTTAAGATTAAACAGTAATATATAAAATCAGAGAACTGCAGTCCCAAGTTTAAGCAGCACGTTTCAGATGGACTGCACTGCAACAGTACAATAAAAGTCCCCACAGAGGAAGTTATTGCCGCAATCGAGAAAATATCAACATCATTCCATGTACAGACCTAAAACAAACTAAAAGCTCTCTTAAGTTTGGTACAGTTAATTCCCTTTCAACATAACATACATCACGAGTCTAGCCCTAGGACGGCACCGACAGCCCGCAATTTAGCACGCGAAAAACTACAGCAATGCACTCATTACGTATCCTTACAATATCCAAGAACAGAGAGCCGGCTCCCCAATAGCGGAACATTTAACAACGAGCAGCGTGCGGGTTTGCGGGATGCTGATCTCGCCCTTAACCTCAACACCAGTTCAAATACTAGTCAGCCTACAATCTTGAACCACCATACACATTCCTTCAGTTACTGCATAGAAAGCCAGTGTGATAGGCAAACAGACCAGCATATGATAAAAGCTTAAGCAATTTCCTTACTAGACAACCCTTTTTTAAACGTGAGCACGCCCACAATCAAAAGACACACAACGCCAATCATAAGGACAGTAGCACATAAGCAAGTAGCAATGGTAACTTCTGCTTAGATTGGCTACAACAGAGAACGGTCCTTACAACATAACCATCAATACAATAACAAATTACTCACACGTGTACTCCCCCACGATTTCGATCCACAAAGCCATAGACAAAACATGGAGAACGTATCACTTAGATCAACATAATGGTGCTCCCTCAGTTACCCCAAATAACTGACTCCCTTAGTTGCACAGCAAAGAACCAGACCTAATGAAACCACCACAGTTTTCGCCTCTAAATTGTCACAGTACAAGTGAGACTCAATCACAAATGTAATTTTACATCACCAGTTCCCTAATAGTCAATACAAGCGCCTGATTCTCACCCGTTTATAACGGCAGGCAGCAACATCGTACGGAAAAGAGCGTAAACACAAGCTCTTACCAATTCTCTTCTCCGAAAGCAGCCACCGCAACTCTCGGGAATCATTGGGACATCCAATGCAAAAATCGTTACTCCTTCACACAAATTACAGGACGCTCGCTTCCCGCTGCTTGCTACGGCGCCTTCCGTTCAGAGCCAACTTGTATATCTCCATGCGATAGGTCCGGTCCCACAATCGCTGCGTCAACCCGACAACTGTCTTCCACCACGTCCCGGAACACACCCCCCACAGTACCTCGCCTCGTTACTCTCCGCGTAGGCCCCAGAGGGCGCTGCTTACCGCCCTGACCGTGGCAGGAAAGATAAACCACCAGAGTGGCACTATCGATATGAGCTGCCACGGCTCATTAGGTTTAAGTAGTTCTAAGTTCTAGGGGACTGATGATCTCAGAAGTTAAGTCCAATAGTGCTCAGAGCCATTTGAACCATTTTCAAGGGGACTGATGTTAAGGCCTATAGTGCTTAGAGCCATTTGAGTCATATAAATACTGTACAGAGCATAATTCTCTATGTATTCGTGTACTTACAGTTTGTGTGATATGTTTTTGAGATCGGTAAGGGTTAGCAGCCCAGCATTTACTTTCTTGGTTGCGAAACCACCAAATAACAACAGTCTAGCTGGTCATTGTAGGTGACCGAATGTTGTTAATCCGTCACATAGATTACACCCGGGTGTTCTTGCTTCTTAAGATAGTACTCTACGCTTTATACTGTATTTATAGGTCATAAAAAAGAATATAAGATGGTTTCATGGGTAATTTTAACAGTCCTAACGGCCCTTGACACATTCTTCTGTCCTACACTTTCACTTAGTTCCTGAGTGTGGATACATCTCCCGTAGTACGGGTGAACTGTATTTTACTGCCGTTTGTCACATTGCAATTTTGCCCAGTGCGAAAGGTCCATCTGTAGGCAAAAGGACATACTACAAAGTAATTGTATTGTCCTAAAAAAATCACATTTTCTGAATGGTATTGTTCCTCAGACTGGCTATCGGAAGTTTACATATAGTTGTTGAAAACTAAAAGTTTTGCCGGTGATGTTGCCTAAACTAGTTTCTGATTTCTTTTTCAAAATGGATGCCCCATAGGATCGTAAGAAAGTTCGTTTCTTTTGACACATACTTACGACAAGTACAGGACTGGCGGATAAAGTGCTACGCAGCTAAAAAAAGTTTTCAAAGACTGTGCTTATAAAATGAGTAAGTATTGAATTGCGCTTCGCTCGTATTTTGTTTTTGCATAGAGATAAAACCTAGAAAAATCCTAATCATAACTAAGGCAATGGTAAAATCTAAACTGCATGGTTGGATCAGGAGGCAGCACGTAGAACATTGAACTAATCCCCGAAAAAAGAAACGTGGCAAGCTAATGACTTCGAAACCAAGTGTAAAGAGAAATTCTGTTATTCTGCTCTTTAGTAGGAGGTAGATTAAACTCACGGTAGATTTAATGAGTGGCTATGGGAACTTCAAGAAACACCTACACACGATGAGAGTAAAGAAAGAATCCCTTAAGTCCAGACTAGGTGCTACGGGGGCTGAAACTGCACCACATTTAATCGAACAACGCGAAGCATTGAACGCAGAAAGCCACAAAATATTTGCGTCATCAATTTCTAAAGAAGTCATGGCTAACGGAGACCTAATTAAGGGGCTCCTGCCATCCTTTATTGGTTGGCTTTTCTAGAACGACAGGGAGAGATATCACACAATAAACTTGGTTTCAGAGTGGGCAAGAGGCGGCTAAGACCACTGTTGTTTTCTCTCTCTGGTTACATCAAATCAAATCAACTCTAGAGGACCTGTGGGTTCTATGGAAACCTATACTGTTGCTCGAAATGATTTGTTGCGTTTTTCGACCACTTTCTCCTTTCTTAAACAGTTTCACCTGATATTATGCTGTCTTCCTTTTATTGTTTTGTGCTACTATCGTCATATCCATGTAAATGTCTCAACCAGGACACTGTATAATCTGTTTTGCCTATTCTGAGCTTTGCTTGCATTTTTTGTTTTTTACCGTCTAGCGCTTCACCCAGCGCAAGTGAACTATTTCTGGACATCTTACAAGGTTTTGCTTATCCATTACGGATATTTTAGAACCGTGACTGTATATTGAATGTAAATAAGTTGTAAAAAAACTGCAACCAGTCACCTTTAAGATAGCAATAATGATGTAACTTCCTGAAATCATCTGTAGATGAACCTGAAAAGGATCGAAAACCTGTTCATGGAATAAAACATAATTATTAAAAAAAGTGACTGGTTGCAGTTTTGTATAACTTATTTACATCTTACAAGGTCTTTTAGTAAATTGTCCCTTCTTCTGGTAAAGGCTCTTCTGTATATTTGTTTCATTACCTCCTACTTTTAGAAACCGATCTCGGAAAAATAATTTTCATTGTATTTTATTCCAGCCTCCGGTCAGATAAATAGTATCATAACCGATTTCGAGTTGTAAGATATTTGTTTGCGTTGTAAGTGACTCTGACTAGCAATCAGAGTGTCATAGGGCTCGGGTCAAAGCCTCACCACTGCGTAAATTCTGAATGAAGTTCATCAGCAATGGCGTCTGAAGACTTGCGGCATCAGACGTTAGCCTCGTTCTGCCAACGACCTTGTCGTAGAGGCCGGAGGAGTGGACAGAGGTTCAAGGCACCCTACTGCCCTGCGGGTGGCAACTGCAGAATCAGCAGTAATCAATGGCTTGAGGATGAAGAAGGCAATGGAAACCACTGCGTTAAAGACACATAATATGAATCCACAGCACATGTGGCCTGTAAGTGAAAAACTGTCAAACTGTCATCACGATTTCTCTATTGATAAAAGATTCCAGAATGGTCCTCCATCCGGATCTCTGTGAAGGGACTGCCAAGAGGGAGGCACCCATGACAAAAATACTGGATAACCAACAAAAGGGTAACGTTCTACGAGTCGGGGGGCAAATGTCAGAAGTTTGAACGTGATAGGGAAACTAGAAAATCAGAAAATAGAAATGCAAGGCTCGGTCTATATATAGTGGAGATCACTGAAATGAAATGGAGAGAAGCAAAGATTTCTGGTCAGATGAGCGTAGGGCAATATCAACAGAAGCAGAAAGTGGTATAACGGGGGTAGGATTCGCTTTGAGTGGTGGGTGGGGCGGAGAGTCAGTGAGCGCAATGATAGGGTTATTTTCATCAGAATCGACAGCAAATCAACACCGACAGTAGTAGTTTAAGAACATATCTGACGACTTAGCAAGCAGAAGATGTAGAGATATAGAAAGTATAGGAGGATATTGAATTGGCAATTTAGTATATAAATGGAGATGAAAACCTAATAATCATGGGAGATTATAATTCTGTTGTAGAAGAAGGAGTAGAAGAAAGGATTACGGGAGAAGGTGAGCTTGGCAACAGGAATGAGAGAGGAAAAAGACTAACTGAGTTCTTTAAGTAATTTGAGCTAGTAATGGAGAGTACTCTGTTCAATAATCACAAGAGAAGGAGGTATACTTGGAAAAGGCCGGGAGATACGGGAAGATTTCCGTTAGATTACATCATAATATGGCAGAGATTCCGAAATCAGATATTGGGTTGTAACGCGTACCGAGAAGCAGATGTAAATTCAGATCACAATTTAGTATTGATGAAGAGCAGGCTGAAGCTTAAGAGGCTAGTCAGAAAGGATTAATGTGCAAAGAAATGGAGTATGGAAGCACTACGGAGTAAAGAGATACACTTGAATTCTCTGGGACGATGAGATACTACGATAAGGAATAGCTCACTAGACAGTTCAGCTGAAGAGGAATGGACATCACTAAAAAGAGCAGTCACAGAAGTTGGAAGGAAAAACATAGGTACTAGGAACGTAACTGCGAAGAAATCTTGAGTAACAGAAGAAATACTTCAGTTGATCGATGAAAGAAGGAAGTACAAAAACGTTCAGGAAAATTCAGGAATACAGAAATGCAGGTCCCTTAGGAATGACATAAACAGGAAATTCAGGGAAGTTGAGGCGAAATGAAAAAATGGCGTGAAAAAATTCGAAAGAAAACTGATTGCTAAACATAGAGAAAAGTCAAAACAATCTTCAGTGAAAGTAAAAGCAAGGATGGTGAAATTAAGAGTGCTGCGGAAATTCCACTGTTACATGCAGAGGAGAGAGCGGATAAGTGGAAATAGTACAGTGAAGGCCTCTATGAGGGAAAAGACTTTCTGATGACGTGAGAGAAGAAGAAACATGAGTAGTTATAGAAAGATAAGACACACAGTATTAGAATCAGAATTTAAAAGAGCTTTCAAAGAGTTCACATCGAGTAAGACGGAACGGATGAATAACATTTCATCAGAATTTCTAAAATCATTGGGGGAACAGGCAACAAAACGACTATTCTCGTAGGTATACAGGATGTATGAGACTGACGATAAACCATCAGACTTTTGTAAAAACGTCATCCACACAATTCCGAAGACAGTCAGGTCCATAAATGCGACGTTTATCGCACTACCAGCTTAAGAGCTCATGCAGCCAAATGGCTGACAAGCATAATACACGGAAGAATGTATGGAAAAGCTTTAGGAAAGGTAAAGGCACAAGAGGGGTAGTTCTGACGTCACGGTTGATACTGGAAGCAAGACTAAAGGATCATCAAGCCACCTTCATAAGATGTGCCGACGTGCAAAAAGCGTTCGACAATGTAAAATGGTGCAAGATGTTCGAAATTCTGAGAAAAATAGAAGTAAATTATAAGGAAAGACGGGTGATATACAATATGTACAAAAGCCAAAAGGGAATAATAAGACTTGAAGACCAAGAACGAAGAGCACCGATTAAATAGGGTGTATGACAGGGACGTAGTCGTTCGCCCTGCTGTTCAATCTACGCGTCGAAGAAGCAGTGACAGGATTAAAAGAAGCCGCCCTAGGTGGCCGAGCGGTTCTAGGCGCTGCAGTCTGCAACCACGCGACCGCTACGGCCGCAGGTTCGAATCCTGCCCCGGGCATGGATGTGTGTGATGTCCTTAGGTTAGTTAGGTTTAAGTAGTTCTAAGTTCTAGGGGACTGATGACCTCGGCAGTTTAGTCCCATAGTGCTCAGAGCCATTTGAACCATTTGATTAAAAGAAAAGTTCAAGAGAGGGATTAAAATTCAAGGTGAAAGCCTATCAATGATACGATTCTTTAATGAATCACTATCCTCAGTGAAAGTGAAGAATTATAGCATGTGTTGAATTTTAATGAACACTAATGAGTACAATTCAGATTAAATCGGAGAAAGACAAAAGTAACGAGAAGCAACAGAAATTAGAGCAGCGAGAAATTTAACATCGAGGTTAGTGATCACGAAATAGATGAAGTTTAAGGAATTCTGTTATCTATGCAGCAAAATGACCCATGACGGTCGGAGCAAGCAGGACAGAAAAGCAAACTAGTACTGGCAAAAATGGCATTCTTGACCAAGAGAACTCTACTAGTATCAAACATAGACCTTCAATTGGGAAAGAAATTACTGAAAAAGTACGTTTGGAGCACAGCATGATATGTAGTGAAACATGGACTGTGGAAAATCGGGAACAGAAGAGAATCGAAGCATTAAAAGTGGTACTACGTAAGAATGTCGGGAAATAGGTGATAAGGCAAGAAATTAGGAGGTTCTCCGCAGAATAGGCGAGGAAAGGAATATTTGGGGAACACTGACAAGACGAAGGGACAGGGTAATAGATAAGACACTACTGAGTAACTTTTATGGTACTAGATGGAGCGGTAGAGAGTAAAAACCGCAGAAGAAAACAGAGATTGGAATATATCCATCAAATAACTGAGCACGTAGGTTATAATAGTTACTCTGAGATGGAAATGTCACATGAGAGGCATTCGTAGTGGACTGTGTGGGGCGGCGGGTGGAATAATTGTTATATATAAAATGTAGAATGTAATGTAGAAAAGATGCATTTCCCGGCCGATTAGCAACATATGTGGGGCGGCGGGTGGAGTAATTGTTATATAAAATGTTCCTATTATTTATTTAATGCTGTTGTTTGTCGTTCTCAACACTGGCTCTCTAACTACAATATTGGCAACCAGAAAGTGATTAGCAAAACGTGAAGCCTGTAATTAGAATTCCTAGTGCCCACTTCATCTGAGAAATACACTTCATAATACACTTCATAATCAAAAACGATTCTCTCTAAAATGTTCACTATATTCTGAAAGTCACAGACCAAAAAAGGATCCACACAATCCAACTGCCAGAGCAGTTCAGAGTCTAATGCGCTGATGCAACTATAACTGTTCAAATTAAAGGTTTAAGTGAATGCTCGCCGTAATTTGATGATAATGTTCATCAAACGCCACGCTAAATAATGGTAGAATGTCTGTCCCGCGGCGGCACGTGAAAATACGACATACGCAAACTGAAGATAAATCATTAAAGTCATCCCAGAATTAACACTTCACTCGAAAACGATTTCATGGTTATGCGTATCCTGAGTAACTTATTACGGCATCCGAGGCTGTGTATAGCAATGATACCGATGCGACGCGACTCCGGGCACAGATGGTGCGCTAATCAGCGCCTGGAGAGAACTGGGGTCTTATTTCCTCGCGCAGCGTTCTTATATATAAAGCCGCGGTGCGGACGACTAAGGGAACGCCTGATCAAATCGGCTCTCCCGACTAGCCGCTGGGCTAGTAATGCACCACTTAAAGTTATCGAATAAATCATTGCTTCCTTTGCTGATGGCCGATGAAGCTCTCAATTTAAATGTGCAATCAGCACACAGGTAAGCAATCATAATAAAAGTCTGACGTGGCTAAGTCAAATATTTTGGGCGAGAGAATTAATTTAATTACACTACACGCAGTAGACGAGCTCTGAACCTGCCCTTTGGAGATACGCTATCGCTATAGTTTTATAGTTATTCAGTTGATTATAGCGGATCTCCCTTCTACTTAAATTTAAACATCCTAGCCTTATTTATTCGCCTACTTAATCTATCTTGCTTCCTTAATTTTTAAGACAAAAACCAGAAAATCATGAATTTCAACTAAAATTTTAATTTGTGAGATCCAGAATACTGTTTCTACTAAATTATGAAAAAGGAATCTAAATATAAATTTTTAAGTTTCTAGCTCTTTTCTGTTGCACCAATGATTTTTACAGAAAAACATCCAAATTTCGAAAATGGTTAAAGTTATAGAACTGGTATTCAACACATATTGATTTAGTATTACTCCTGACATGCTAGAAACGTTTCAGGTTATTCACTTGATCTTTTAAGTATTGCGCAACATTTATGATGTCAGAGCTAGTTACAGCGGACTGGCTGGCACACAATGGAAAGACTGATGTGAATTTAATACGGTGTGAGTAGGCTGCTTCCCTACATCACTCTCTACTTAATTTTTTTTTTGAATGTAAATGGGAAAAAGAAGTAAAAAAAATTAATTACTAAAAGGGAAGCAAGAGTACAGCTTAACTCCCTATGGAAATTAAAATTTAAATGTAAATATATAGAAATATTAAAAGAAAGCTGATTACATATTTCAATTATTTAAATTTCTGGTATGTTCACTGCCTCTTAAGCAACATTATCACTCAAAATTTAAGCAAAATCAATGAAACACTTTGGCATACATATTGCCTTAGACAAACACATAAAATATGTAAAATTATGAAAATCTTAAATCCATTAAATACATTTTTACATACACAAATTCAAAGAAAATAATACAGTTGTTCATGATACATAAACAGATAATTATATCTTAGCAGTCTTTTCTAAACCTGAAAGAAAATTTCACAAATCATAAGAATTTCATTTTTACACACGTGGTTGTAGCCGCTTTGGCTGGCGTTCTACACTTCCATTCACAAGGGTAGAGGAGGGGAAGTTGCTATGGAGTGCGTCCTTCACATTCACTCTAAATTACATGCAGAAAGGGGAGTGGTCACTGTGAATTGTGTCCAAGTCACTCCACGCTTTCACGCAGCTACCAGGCTGACATTATCTGGCTTGTCCTGTAGAACAAAGAAAAAGAGTGCCTCAGACACTGTTCACTTAATATCTAAGGGTGGGTCACAATGAAATGAGGATATATACATTTTACCTTTCAATATGTTACTGGAACAAAGTTAACAGAACTTTTTCAATTTTACTCTCGTGGTTATTTAACTGTCATAAAATCGATAAACAAATGGCTCAAAACGCCGATAGTCACGTGCTAGAGAAAATTTATGCTCAAGGCATACAATCATAAATCCTATTTAATTTCAATTTATTATTTCTGGGCCGGAACATCGAACCAATGCTCGGTACATTCCTGATACAATTGTATTTTATTTACTTAGCTGACTCACCTTCGATTACCTTATTCTTAGAGATAGTATGAGTATATTTGATTAGTAGTTGTCTTCTCAGCTTCTTTGTACATGTGAGTAACTTGTGGTAATAGTACAGTTCTGAGTGTTCAAAACACACTACGTTTAGTTGACTACTAAATCGACTTATTGGTCCTCTACTGCTGTGTCAGTTCCACATCTGCAATTATGTACTTACTACATCGAAGTGTATTTATGCTGATCTATAAATAATGTTTCATGTCTGCCATTATGTTACTCAATTATGTTGCTAGTGTATGTATTTATTTAACACTCACTCTATTAACATTTAACACATAGGATAGCAAATTTATTTCATATCTATAGTGTATTGCAGCTGATCAGTTTGCTCATGTGGCAATCCATTTCCACTCGATCGGACGCTGAAACCACAGGTAGTCTCTCTCGACCTACCACTAAAGTGCATTAAGTAATTATGGACGATCGTAATGCTAAATTCCTTAAACCTATAGGACACCATGAGCTACACTGCCTCATCTAACATAAGGGTACCTATGGTAGCATTCACACCTCCAACTCATAACCTCAATACCTGTAGGTGTGTCACCGCACACCCAACACCAAAATAATGGCCAGCTCCAACCTTATAAATACTTCAGGGACGTGTCCTTCACGTCTCAACCACAAACACTGTTCAATTCTATTACACTGCCATTCCTTGCTACACAAGGTGAGTTCATTCTTACAACTTATCTGCATATTTTTCATAACACTAAGCAATCTCTTTTACTATTAACTAGTTAGCTCTACAGCATACAATAGGTTTCACTGCCACTTCAGATCCTGCTTGTACACGAATTTGTATATCTTTTTAAATTACTGTTGGTGGACCATTTCCAATAAAACAACAACTTTGTACTTATAATATTACCAGGGTTCTATACATACTTGTTACTCAAATACATTTGTATCTTAATTACATCATACTTCTCTGTTGTTTATGTCATTGTTAGGTTTGTCACATTAGGTATTTTTTTTCTAATCGGTGGATAGAATGGTTACAGAACTCATGGCTTGATTGCCATGACGGAAAATTTATGTATTGCAAAGAAGGAGTTGAAACTTTGGTGGATAGGAAAGATGAAGAATGAGTGAGACCCGAAAAAGAAAGAAGATCTCACACAGCTGGGACTGCACAGCTGCCACACTGTGTAGAGGTTACAGAACAACCTCCTCCCTATAGAATTCATTAGTTTATTATTGGCTTGATAACCACAACGGAAAATTTAATGTGTTGTAAAGAAGAGGTCCAAATTTTAGGTGGATAGGAAAGTTGGAGAATGAGTGAGACCTGAAAAGGAAAGAAGATCTCACACAGCTAGGACTGCACAGCTGCCACACTGTGTAGAGGTTACAGAACAACCTCCTCCCTACAGAATTCATTCACTACCTACGAACTTCTTTAGGTCGATCACGTTCCTAAGACCTAATATCTTTTTACTCTAAGGGTACTCTAGCCTATATGCATTAGCATGTGGTTTTCCTATGATCTTGAAAGGTCCTTGGTATTTACTAAGAATAACACCTTCGTCCCAATATCTCCTATTTTTCAGAACTCGTATAGGCAGCTCCCAAGTTTCATCATTAGTTACTACATGTTTATCAATAAAAGGTACCGTAATTACTCCGGTTATCGGCAAGACCATTTTTAACAACACTCTGATATTTCGACAAGAAATATATGCCAATTAAAACCTCAATAGTGAGATTGTTTACAATTAAGCATGGATGATCAATTATATTACCATTAATATCAAAGGGCAGTAAAGCTTCTTGTTTTACCGTTTTTGACACCTTGCCAGTAGCACCAATTATTCTTAGTCCTGATACCCTCATTACTGTAAGCTTGTCTTTACCAGGTAATGCATCAAAGAAGGACTGAGATATCGCACTCACCTCACTTCCACTGTCTAAGAGACAACGGACATTGATACCCAACATATTCACTATTATTATAGGGTGGCTTATTCCAGTTTGTACAGGTGGTTCCTCAAACTCATCCAATAGTTCCTTTTTGATTTGTCTCCAACTAAAGTGATCGGCATCTGTCTTCATTACATTTAGGTCAAAGTGTGTAGGGGTTTCCTGAATTACATTTTCAGCTGCCTTTTCCAGTCGGTCTATTAATTTCAAATAGAAACACCGCACGACTTCATTACATTTAGTTTACTGAACATGACCCAAATTACTGTAGTCTGAGCGATTCTGCGCCTCCAGACCGGGCATAACACTAGTTACGGCTAAACCACTTCCACTATTATCGTCGGGTTCCTTCTCAAGTGACAACTGGTCACAGCTACTGGGTTCATCGACCCCCAACAGGCTATCCTCTACATTCTCACTTACCTCCTGTCCTAAATCTATTAGTACAGTATCAACATCCTGCACAGGCACTTTAGATAAGAGCACATCATCCTCATCGTAAATATAAGCATGAATTTCTTCTGCTTCTTCACCTGACAATTCAGTATTTTGTAGCTCCTCCCTACCGTTACACTGCTGCGCCTTCCCTTTCTCTTCCCACTTAGAAAGCGTCTCTAACACGGTATCTATCAAATACTGTGAGTGATCTAATATTTCTGCTGTATCCTTAGATGCTACCGACCCCTCATCCACATGTTCAGTCTGAGTATTCTGATCTGTCTTATCAATTACTGTAATTACTGTAATTACTGGCTTAGGAAAAGTAACCGCCTGGTGAGCGCCAGTGTCCTCATTGACGGGAACTAGTTTTCCTGCCTCGGCCTACTACTGTTTCCTTTATTTGCGTTATAGTTAACTGGCACAGCATTGCTTTCCGCACTGTTGTTTACCTGCATAATTTTGTTCAGAACAAAATTATTATCATTTGGAAGCCATTGATGGTTCTGATAATTATTTCTCCAATTCCTACCTCTCTTAGGATGGCGAACACCTACTGTTGCCGTTCTGCTCGTTCTTAAAATTACTACTTGTGTTCTTACCATTTCTGTTATTACGTGCTTGCTCCTCATTGGCAGCAACACGCTCTACACGTTCCAAATACTCAATGAAACGATCAAGATTGTCTCTGGGGGCAGATATAATTCTAGTTTGCCAATACCATGGCAGTTTGGCTTCAAGACCTAATATTATCATTTCAGGTTTTAGCTTTTCGGCCAAATGTGACAAACGTGAGATCCATGACCTAGCAAACTCTTTAATAGATTCCTTGCCTACATTGAAGCGTTTTCTACTCCAAAATTCTCTCAACACTTCATTTTGCTTATTGCTAGACCAATACTCATTAATGAAAGCTGTTTTAAATTCCGATAATGTTTTACGCTTCAACATAACATCAGCTGACCAACACATGGCGTCACCTGCTAAATGGCTTCTAATAAATGAGATTTTCTCTCGTTCAGACCAAGTTGGTGGAATCACATCTTCAAAATCGTTCCAGAAATCTAGCGGGTGGATATTTTTATCTGGATCGAACCGCAAGAACTGCCGACACCCGATAAAAGCGGCATTTGCAGTTACAATTTGTTGCATACTACCATTACCAGAAGTTACTGAAGCTACTTTACTCTCAATGTTAGCAATGTTAGTACTAATATTTTCTACTCTCATTTCAACATTATCTACTCTTTGCACAATATGAGTAGTATCAGTTTTGATTGCGTCTACTTCTGCTTGACATATGTTTACTTTTATATTAACATCTTTAAACCTATCTGAGCACAGTTAAGATTCCGCCTCGATCTTTTCTGTTAACTTCTGCTCCAGCTTCGCATCTTCCATTTGGAAGTCTCTGCGAATCTCAGCAACTTCGGATTTTACTGTTTTATACATTTCAGAAAATTGTTGAGCAACCATTTTCTTTATATCCTCATGATTGTAATCAATTTTATAATTCAAACTGTCCGAATCCTCTTTCAACTTATTGCAACCAGCCTTGAAGGTATTGTCCATTACCTCCAATCGTTTATTAAAATTAGTTTGGCTGGCCACAATCCTGTTATTTACCTCAGTTATGTCAGGTTTTAATTCAGCTGTCATTTTAGCATTACTGGTAGCTTTGCTTGTAATATAACATTTAAATCAATAGCCCCAGTATCTTTGGGTTTCTCATTAGCTGGCTTTTTATCACGCTCAGGTGACGAAAAACTAGCTCCAACTCCAGAATCATCAAAACTAAATGAAACTTCTGATTGATCAGTCATATCTAACTTCTCCTGTTTAAACTCTACCACCTCTGATGACTGCTTCGTTTTTAACTCATCAGATAAACTATCATCCAATAAACTAACAATTTCTGATTTCTGCTTTACTACAGGGGTCTCTATTATTGAATCATTGCCCCTTTTCACACTACTGTCCGGAGACAATACTTCATATTTCACTTTAACATTACTGTTTTCATGCATATTTACACTTCAACCGTTGTCTGGATCTACAGTTCCCTCAACAGACATAGGTTCTGATTTAAGTTTAACCTCGGTTTCTTCTGGCAGTTCCATCGCCGACTGTCTTTTAGTGCAGGTTAGTAAAATTTTTAACAGCTTTTCACTTAACTTAGTTCCTTCTGCACGACGTACGGCGTTGCCGGCGCGGCATACCAGGATTACTGATTCGACGCGGCGCGTTGAACTGCAGACGGCACTTCGACAGCTGCTGTCGGTTTGCGTGGCCCGCAACTGCAGGTGCGGCTCCGGTCGCTCCGACGGATGACTGCCGGATGACTGCGTTGCGGCGAGTCTGACTTCTCGCGATGCCGGCAGCGCCACTAGACTCAGTGCCAGCTCCGTCAATCCAGATGCGTTGTTAATCCAATTGCGTCGACCACATGCACACGTAACACTATCACTGTTCTATTACTCAGTTGTGTGTCGCATTTCACTCCCTAATCCGAATACTTAAAAATCACTTTCACTTTTACTCAGTTTCTTTCCCGGCCGATGCACCATATGTGGGGAGGCGGGTGGAATAATTGTTATATATAAAATGTAGAATGTAATGTAGAAAAGATGCATTTCCCGGCCGATTAGCAACGTATGTGGGGCGGCGGGTGGAGTAATTGTTATATAAAATGTTCCTATTATTTATTTAATGCTGTTGTTTGCCGTTCTCAACACTGGCTCTCTAACTACAATATTGGCAACCAGAAAGTGATTAGCAAAACGTGAAGCCTGTAATTAGAATTCCTAGTGCCCACTTCATCTGAGAAATACACTTATAGCTACAGCTTATAGCTCTGAGGAATTAGGATATTGTCTGGGATTCTTAATCAAAAACGATTCTCTCTAAAATGTTCACTATATTCTGAAAGTCACAGACCAAAAAAGAATCTACACAATCCAACTACCAGAGCAGTTCAGACTCTAATGCACTGATGCAACTATAACTGTTCAAATTAAAGGTTTAAGTGAATCCTCGCCATGGCTGGCTCTGAGCACTATGGGACTCAACGTCTCAGGTCATTAATCCCCTAGAACTTAGAACTACTTAAACCTAACTAACCTAAGGACATCACACACATCCATGCCTGAGGCAGGATTCGAACCTGCGACCGTAGCGGTCTCGCAGTTCCAGACTGCAGCGCCTAGAACTACACGGCCACTTCGGCCGGCGAATGCTCGCCATAATTTGATGATAATGTTCATCAAACGCCACGCAAAATAATGGTAGAATGTCTGTCCCACGGCGGCACTTGAAAATACGACATACGCAAACTGAAGATAGATAATTAAAGCCATCCCAGAATTAACACTTCACTCGAAAACGATTTCATGGTGACGTGTATCCCAAGTAACTTGTTACGGCATCCGAGGCTGTTTATAGCAATGATACCGATGCGACGCGACTCCGGGCACAGATGGTGCGCTAATCAGCGTCTGGAGAGAACTGGGGTCTTATTTCCTTGCGCAGTGTTCTTATATATATATATATATATATATATATATATATATATATATATATATATATATATATATATATAGCCGCGGTGCGGACGGCTAAGGGAACGCCTGATCAAATCGGCTCTCCCGACTAGCCGCTGGGCTAGTAATGCACCACTTTAAGTTATTGAATAAATCATTGCTTCCTTTACTGATGGCCGATGAAGCTCTCAATTTATATGTGCAATCAGCACACAGGTAAGTAATCATAATAAAAGTCTGACGTGGCTAAGTCAAATATTTTTGGCGAGAGAATTAATTTAATTACACTACACGCAGTAGACGAGCTCTGAACCTGCCTTTTGGAGATACGCTATCGCTATAGTTTTATAGTTATTCAGTTGAAACTTCTCATATCTTTATGATTATAGCGGATCTCCCTTCTACTTAAATTTAAACATCCTAGCCTTATTTACTCGCCTACTTAATCTATCTTGCTTCCTTAATTTTTAAGACAAAAACCAGAAAATCATGAATTTCTAATAAAATTTTAATTTGTGAGATCCAGAATACTGTTTCTACTAAATTATTATAAAAAAGGAATCTAAATATAAATTTTACGTTTCTTGCTCTTTTCTGTTGCGCCAATGATTTTTACAGAAAAACATCCAAGCTTCGAAAATGGTTAAAGTTATTGAACTGATATTCAACACATATTGATTTAGTATTACTCCTGACATGCTAGAAACGTTTCAGGTTATTCACTTGATCTTTGAAGTATTGCGCAACATTTATGACGTCAGAGCTAGTTACAGCGGACTGGCTGGCACACAATGGAAAGACTGATGTGAATTTTATACGGCGTGAGTAGGCTGCTTCCCTACAACTGCACAAAAACAGTCAGAAGACATAAAAAAGCCTCTCGTAGTTTTTTCAGCTATGCTACGACAGATTACTTTGAAGCGTATTCTGTACGTCTGCTGAGGATGTTCTAAGAATTCGAAACCGTCTGTGATATCACTCACTGTCCAAAGCTGAAAAAATGTAACAAAACATGCATTTTTTTGGGGAGATGCTCACCATTCGCTCCATAGATGCTAGCGCTCGCCCGTATGACCTTACAACACTCCAAACCGCTTATTATTAGTACTGACGATAAGTATATATAAAAAAAGCGGCATGCACTTATTTAATGTCAGATTTTGATCGTGGTTCACAGCTGTTGTTTAGGTGCTATGTCAAAACTTATTATACTTTTGCACTTCTTCATTTAGGACTTCCCCGATTCGATTAATTTTGTAACTTTGAAGAATCACAGAAATACCAAAGCTGGTGTAATGGGTATTTAGTTACGGATAACCCTTTCCGGTCAAAGAAAGGTTTCTCGTCGTCGACTATGTAATTATCATCTGTCCGTTAACGGGTACTTTTCTTTAATGTGATGTAAAGTGAACGTAATGGCGTTGCGGCTGGGGCATTCCACGGGTGTGTTCAGCCGCCTGTAGGAAAGGGGATTCATTCTCCGCGCCTCTTTCGGCGGCTCGCTGGCCTGATCGACTAGACCCAGGCCAACACCGAAGATTCACCACCACAACTTCCTCTCCGCGATTCATACTATCCTCCAAGATGCCCAATGCCACTTACAATAATCCGCAGTGGTAGAAAACACCCGCCTGGGTAAACCCTACTGTCAAGATAGACTTGGACTACCCACTGTCCAGTCCAGAAGAAATGGGGCCGCACGCGCCTCTTTCCTTGCGGATATGTGAGATTTGCGTCGTATATTTACTTGTAGAGTATTGGTGAGTGTAATTTCTGCGTCAATAGTGTATTTTTATGTTCGCATGGTATGATGATGATGATGATGATGATGATGATGAGAGATGGAGTGAAACTCTATGCCCTCACACAGCCTACTCCTCTCGAATAGCACTAGAGGGGCCACCGAGATTTACGATTCCATCCAACGGACAGCTCACCACCAACAAGGGTCACATGCCTTCACTTCGTGAGACACCTCCGAGACATTCGGTATTTAAACCAGGACATTGGCACAAAGACTGGTGATCAGGAACTTAACGCCACCACCTCCCCTCCCCTTGCCGCTCTAACACTGACGGTGAAATTTTCCCCCACCGCCAGAACTCTAACCGACTTACCCCCGTGTCGAGCGCCTGTGACAGGTGTGCGTTAGCAACGCCGGATGCGACTTACCCGATGTATTGTTAATCGCTAAGTTGAAGATGTTCAATTGACCTACATAAATACACTTTACACCAGCATTTCATAACTCCGAGACGTAGCTATTGAAATACATTGAAGTTGTGTAGCACTGTTTCCAGAAAGTATCTTAATTTTTAGTTTCCTATCACATCACATTTCAAACCCTTCCAGTTTTTTCTTCACCGTGTTTCCGGTGGTCCATGTTTTCTTCCTTGCTTGTAATGCTGTATCTTCCTTGCTTCATCCATCCTGTGTAGTTTCATTTCAAACATGGCTTTCATTTATAAATTAATTAGGCTAATTTTCGACTGCCAGCAGACTTCTTGGTTATCCTTATTCCAGTTTAAAATACGCTTTATATTATTTAAGAGTAGAACTTTCGTAAATTACACTTGCTACTCGTTGTCAAGCCACTGATTTTTCTGTGATGCTGCAGGTGAAAATTATTGAAAACTGAACCAAAGGTTCTCCAAAAACGAAATTGTGGCTCATGTGTCACTAATTCTCCGAACAACGTTACTACTGCGTAGTTTTAAACATGAATGAAGCAGTAACGAAATTCTAATTTGGGATCGACAGGCTTTCAAAACCCTCCCTAGACTGAAGCAGGGCTTGTGTGCTCCTATACGAAGGAGAGCATTTCTAGAAACGGACGGCCTGGGCTCCTTGAGAAAGAAGAGGAAACAAGCCTTTCACCTTATCGCCGACTCCCCTCCTTGGGCGTCCCCTCGCAGTCGTTGTTAAGATGTAAAGATGTGCCCTAAGCCTGCATTGACAAGTAGATTAAGATGGCTCAAAGCTCCCCGTTCTTAAAGAGGTTTTAAAAACAAGCCCCGAGACGAGGCGGAGTCGGCGTTTCCGGGACCTCGAGGAACCTAATACCCGCGCTCCGGCCGGCTGGAAAGGGTTGCCGGAAATAAAGGACTTGTTTAATGTATTGTGCGTGAGAGTAAAGGAGCTCGTTAACGAGGCGGGCTCCTCGTCTCGCCAAGATCGTCCCCCCCCCCCCTCCTTCCTACTATGCTGTAGGGTGCCGACGAAGACGTCACCAACGGCAAACACGCGCGAACAGTCACGTTTGCAGCCACGTTACTGATATGGGGCGGTTCCTTTAAAGATCAAAGGCAATTTATGTTAGCTGTGAGCATAAATGTCAGTGTTTACGCGCATATACACGGCCCATCCACATTCTACATCTACATTTATACTCCGCAAGCCACCCAACGGTGTGTGGCGGAGGGCACTTTATGTGCCACTGTCATTACCTCCCTTTCCTGCTCCAGTCGCGTATGGTTCGCGGGAAGAACGACTGCCGGAAAGCCTCCGTGCGCGCTCGAATCTCTCTAATTTTACATTAGTGATCTCCACGGGAGGTATAAGTAGGGGGAAGCAATATATTCGATGCCTCATCCAGAAACGCACCCTCCCGAAGCCTGGACAGCAAGCTACAACGCGATGGAGAGCGCCTCTCTTGCAGAGTCTGCCACATGAGTTTGCTAAACATCTCCGTAACGCTATCACGCTTACCAAATAACCCTGTGACGAAACGTGCCGCTCTTCTTTGGATCTTCTCTATCTTCTCTGTCAACCCGACCTGGTACAGCTCCGACACTGATGACCAATACTCAAGTATAGGTGGAACGAGTGTTTTGTAAGCCGCCTCCTTTGTTGACGGACTACATTTTCTAAGGACTCTTCCAATGAATCTCAACCTGGCACCCGCCTTACCAACAATTAATTTTATATGATCATTCCACTTCAAATCGTTCCGTACGCATACTCCCAGATATTTTACAGAAGTAACTGCTACCAGTGTTTGTTCTGCTATCATATAATCATACAATAAAGGATCCTTCTTTCTATGTATTCGCAATACATTACATTTGTCTATGTTAAGGATCAGTTGCCACTCTCTGCACCAAGAGCCTATCCGCTGCAGATCTTCCTGAATTTCGCTGCAATTTGCTAATACTGCAATTTCTCTGTATACTACAGCATCATCCGCAAATAGCAGCATGGAACTTCCGACACTATCTACAAGGTGATTTATATATATATTGTGAAAAGGAATGGTCCCATATCACTCCCCTGTGGCACGCCAGAGGTTACTTTAACGTCTGTAGACGTCTCTCCATTGAGAACAACATGCTGTGTTCTGTTTGCTAAAAACTCTTCAATCCAGCCACACAGCTGTTCTGATATTCCGTAGGCTCTAACTTTGTTACCGCGCGGTATTAGCAGAGCGGTCTCAGGCGCTGCAGTCATGGACTGTGCGGCTGCTCCCGGCGGAGGTTCGAGTCCTCCCTCGGACATGGGTGTGTGTGTTTGTCCTTAGGATAACTGAAGTTAAGTAGTGTGTAAGCTTAGGGACTGATGATTTTAGCAGTTAAGTCCCATAAGGTTTCACACATTTCAACATTTCTTACTTTGTTTATCAGGCGACAGTGCAGAACTGTATCGAACGTCTTCCGGAAGTCAAGGAAAATGGTATCTACCTGTGAGCCATGAAGAAATAAAGCGAGTTGGGTCTCACACGATCGCTGTTTCCGGAATCCATGTTGATTCCTACAGATTAGATTCTGGGTTTCCAGAAATGACATGATACGCGAGCGAAAAACATGTTCTAAAATTCTACAACAGATCGATGTCAGAGGTATAGGCCTATAGTTTTGCGCATCTGCTCGACGACCCTTCTTGAAGACTGGAACTACCTGCGCTCTTTTCCAATCATTTGGAACCTTCCGTTCCTCTAGAGACTTGCGGTACACGGCTGTTAGAAGGGGGGGGGGCAAGTTCTTTCGCGTACATTAATGTGACAGCTGCCAATATTCGACCTCAAAGTGCAATTACTGTTCATAGACGGCAGGTGGCAGCACCAGAAATGCAAAGTATACAGAGCGTGTCCCGGCGACACGGGAAACAGTGCTCTTGTTGTCGTAACGCGGAAACGGAGCGATTTATCTGACGTCCCAAAGGGCATTTGTCATTGGTTTTCGGGTCAAAGGAGGAAGGTTATCCGAAACGGCTTAATTTGTAAGCTGTTCCCGTGCCGCTGTGGTTAGGTTGGGCCGTGCATGGCAAAATGGCGCTATCCAAAACCAGCGTGTAAGGTGTCATGCAAATCCAACACCTTCCATGAAAACCCTGACATGATAGCAAATCCGGCAGTATGTCACATAGCTCCGAATAAATCCTGACATTAAATTAACCAAAGTAATACGATCAATGAGTGAGCAAATGGAATACCACAGACTAACACAAGAACGCCTAAATGCATGACATACCTTCCCACCGTAAAACAGACGCAGTTCCGAGGTGAGAAACGAGAACAGAAGCCTAGAGCAGAGCCGTGTAAACTAGAAGGCCCTACAATAAGGGATGGACACCCACATTGCCGGCCGATCGCCAAGAACAGCCCCAGCCCATGTTAAAAGATAGAGCCCTCCAGAAGAACAGTATAGATCTTACGATAACACTAAAAGGGCCACACCAGCTGCAAGTTTTAGCGTGAGACTATACACGTCTCTGTTACGTAGCAAACATTAAAAACATTGCCCCACCACGAAAAGTATAACGTTTCTCATTGGATGGACAGAATTTTTGTAGGCAGAGCTTAAGGTTAACATTGAGACCCTGATTCGTCAGTTGAAAACACAGCCATATACCTTTTTCTTAAACCAACTTCGGTAAATGGTAGTAAAGAGAAGTTAGAGAGTTGCTTCTGAGACGGCGAGGTGTGTGGAGCTGCGCCGCCTGCCGCCTCCTGACGCTGACTAACCACCGACAAGGTAATGAACGCACGCGATGCCGCATAAGAGCACATAAGTCTTCACTCAGTACTGCAGAAGTCTCATCTGTTACATCCCCTTTTTACGTAATACTAGTGTCTATCGTCAATTAAACTTCGTGGTATTCGCATTTGCTACTAGAAGTTAAAATCTGAAACGCGATGATTTTTCTGTTATATAATTATTGAGAAGCCACATCAGCCATTGTAATTTATGACAAGTTAAATAAGTAATTAAAGATAATTGAGGGTCACTGTAGACCATTTTGATAGTTTTCTCTTTTATGAAACTTAACTTACACCTAGATTATAGATGTGATATGGTATAGGTCATCCTTCGATCGATTGTAGAACTTGGAAACCCATTCAGGGAATATTCGTTCACATTTTTGTTGAACGCAGTTGGTTTTTATCATGCTGTATTAAAATATTTCCTTTTATCAATAGTGTAATTTATAAACAATGTTTTGTGAGTATAATAAAAATTCCAATGGTAAACTTAACTGCTTTTTCGACGTTACTTTACCAGCTAACTAAAAATAGGAAAGCCTTGAACCCCTTCCACTAAATTTAGTTAGTATTAAGATTCTTTTACAGGGAGTGCAGTGGAGCTGACGCTGAAATAATTAAGTATTTGATTATATCATCGCTAGTCTCACTGAACTCTTCTGAACTCTACATGTCATGTGTGGTCTGGCGTCTCCTTACCAGCAACAGGTCCCAGGTTCAAAGTAGTCAATTCCCTAAAAAAACACTATCAGAGCGTCGTTGCGTGAAAGTGGTAGGGAGACACGACTTAGAACAAACAGACACCACGAGAAAGTTAGAGGCATCGAGGCAACTGTGGGCATCACAGCCCATAGATGACCAACATCTGAAAGTAAACACAGTGCAAACAATCGTCTGAAGGGCCCACGCCGGTGGAAGGAGCGTTCCCTGGGTGATCTCGTCATTCTAGGGGGGCACGGTGGGTCAACACAACTATGAACCTCTCCTTGGGGACCATGTCCACCCCTACAAGCATTTTTTTTTCCTTAGCAGCATGGCATGTACCAGCATGACAATGCAATGTGTCACACAGCTCGCGATGTACGTGCGTGGTTCGAAGAGCACCAAGACGAGTTTTCCGTTCCCTCCTGGCCACCAAACTCCCTAGATTTAATCGCAATCGAGATTCTGTTGGAGCACCTCGATAGCGGTTTTCTTACCATAAATCACAAGTCAAGAAATCTAGAGCAGCTCGCCACGGCACAGAAATCGCCGTGGCTCCACATCCCTGTCGGACCCTCTTCCTACATGTCTCGCAGCGGTCCGCGTTGCAGACGGTGGTTATTTAGGCTTTTGACAGATTGTCATGTTAATTCAACTGGACATCGTACAATGATGGTAATAGAAAACGTTACACCGTCAAGTATCAGCCAAATACTTATCAAACTTTGTGGAGATGTTTCTGACCTACCGAGTGTCACATGACTAAACTTGGGTTTCGAGTCCAACCTAATGGTCATTGTGGCACGCAATCAAACATCCTCCGAGTATCAGCCTGATAAATTTCTTTCCATGCGTGAACCGCGTGCTGTGTCAGTTCATTGTCTGGTAGCTGGCGTGAAAGTACACGTCCTGTTGTAGAATATTGGGACACGTATTATGTTCCAGTATAATGACTTTTCTGGAGACTAGAAATCTACTCTGTAGGAATCAGCATGGGTTTCGAAAAAGACGATGCTGTGAAATCCAGCTCGCGCTATTCGTTCACCAGACTCAGAGGGCCATAGACATGGGTTCCCAGGTAGATGCCGTGTTTCTTGACTTCCGCAAGGCGTTTGATACAGTTGCTCACAGTCGTTTAATGAACAAAGTAAGAGCATATAGACTATCAGACCACTTGTGTGATTGGATTGAAGAGTTCCTAGATAACAGAACGCAGCATGTCATTCTCAATGGAGAGAAGTCTTCCGAAGTAAGAGTGATTTCAGGTGTGCCGCAGGGGAGTGTCGTAGGACCTTTGCTATTCATAATATATATAAATGACCTTGCGGATAACATCGGAAGTTCACTGAGGCTTTTTTCAGATGATGCTGTAGTATATCGAGACGTTGTAACAATGCAAAATTGTTCTGAAATGCAGGAGGATCAGCAACGAATTGACGCATGGTGCAGAGAATGGCAATTGAATCTCAATGTAGACAAGTGTAATGTGCTGCGAATACATAGAAAGAAAGGTCCTTTATCATTTAGCTACAATATAGCAGGTCAGCAACTGGAAGCAGTTAATTAAATGAAGTATCTGAGAGTAGGCATTAGGGGGGTTTAAAATGGAATGACCATATAAAATTAATCGTAGGTAAAGCAGCTGCCAGAATGAGATTCATTGGAAGAATCCTAAGGAAATGCAGTCCAAAAACAAAGGAAGTAGGTAAAACAGTACACTTGTTCGCCCACTGCTTGAATACTGATCACCGGTGTGGGATTCGTACCAGATAGGGTTGATAGAACAGATAGAGTAGATCCAACGGAGAGCAGCGCGCTTCGTTACAGAATTATTTAGTAATCGCGAAAGCGTCACGGAGATGATAGATAAACTCCAGTGGAAGACTCTGCAAGGGAGACGCTCAGTAGCTCGGTACGGGCTTTTATTGAAGTTTCGAGAATATACCTTCACCGAGGAGTCGTACAGTATATTGCTCCCTCCTACGTATATCTCGCGAAGAGATCATGAGGATAAAATCAGAGAGATTAGAGCCCACACAGAGGCATACCGACAATCTTTCTTTCCACGAACAGTAGGAGACTGGAATAGAAGGGAGAACCGATAAAGGTACTCAAGGTACCCTCCACCACACACCCTCAGGTGGCTTGCGGAGTATGGATGTAGATGTAGATGTAGATGTAGTCTTGCCATCGGATCCTAAATATGCTCTATAAATGACGAATCAAGGGACAGAGCTGGCCGATCTAAGATCCATTCATTCCTCATGGTGATATTGCCATGAACTTTAGTGTGGGGTCTTGCATTAACTTGCTGAAATATGCCATTTGGTACCACGATCATGAAGGTACGACAAAATGGTTTATCATTTTCGCCATATACTGGTGAGATTTCAGCCTTCCACCAACAACTACCAACTCAGTCTTGTTTTCATTCCCAATAGCTCCCAAAGATATGATTCCAGGAGTTGGAAAGGCGTCTCGAGAATCGTTATTTCCTGTGCCCTTTCACCAAATCGTCTACTTACACGGTGAAGTCGGTCTGATAGCCATAAATAGAAGCGAGACTCATCAATGAGCAACACAGACTCCTATTCAATGTCCCAGCTGATTCCGTCACTACACGATGCAAGTCTGTGTTGTCAGTGGTATGGTTAAAACGACGCATGGGAAGTAGATATATTAGTGCAACTTCCAGAAATTGTAAGAACATTTGATAAAACACTCTGTTGCACTACAGTATCCTTCAGGCAATGAAAATATTTAGTATTCGTTTCGTAGCATTCAGGCACGGTGTTAATGGAGTTAACCCTTCTCATTTACCTAAGGGTGACAAAGGGTGACAAGTGAAGGTCGTATGTTAAATTGCTAATCGTACATAAAATTCACATGAATGACGATGCGTTTTAGTATGTTAGCTTCATTATCAAGTAACAATCGTAGATTTTAGCTTTCCAGTTTAACTCTCACGAATGCAACGCCGTTATAAGTTCTACGATAACGGGATTTCCAGGATCATAAAACACCATTAATTTTATTACTTTTCTTTGGAGAACTGTACAAAATATGTTATCATCTCTGTTACCAATCACTGTCTGTTGAAAGTGTAAAGAACGTATGCAGAACTCAAGAGGACAAATATACAGAGCAAGTCAAGGCTGCACTCATTTAAGCAGCTGTTCGCCATAATAAGTGCAACTACGTGTTCGCCCCCGGTAGCGGAGTGATGCCTGCACGGTAGCCAGCGTGTTCGGTCAGAGAGCTGGTTGGCCTCTGTAATAAAAAAAACTGAATGAAAGGATCCACAACGAACTTGAACAGATGTCATGTGACGTCCTCAGCGATCAAACACAACGATCAACAACGAACAAAATGGAAAAAAAAAGTGGTCAGCGCGACAGACTGTCAATCCTAAGGGCCCGGGTTCGATTCCTGGCTGGGTCGGAGATTTTCTCCGCTCAGGGACTGGGTGTTGTGTTGTCCAAACCATTTCATCCCCATCGACGCGCAAGTCGCCGAAGTGGCGTCAATTCGAAAGACTTGCAACCGGCGAACGGTCTAGCCAACGGGAGGCCCTAGTCACACGACATTTACATTTTAGTGATACTACGTGTCAGTTCAGTCTTATTCAATGTCCTTCAAGGAGGAAACCAAATATTTTGGTACTTGTTACTGTGTTACGTCCCCGAGAGCTATAATGATTAGTTAAAAATATGCTATTCTCAACCGACTATGGAGATAATGCCTCGAATGTGAATTTCAGTGACTATTTACGAAATGTCTTTGTTACCTTGCACAACATGATGTACTGTTTCCTCGTAAATGAAGATATAGTTCTCTGTGATACATCCACAAAATACGTCTCCATCTAGCGTTATAGCACAGTCTTGAAGATACTGGAAATGAAATGCGCACAGGAGGAACTGTCTCCATTTCTCCGTCCAGCTATCCTTAACACCTCGGTTTCCCTGCGACACTTGAGACGAATAACAAAAATGTTTCTTCTACAAGGTCGTCTTTGTCGACACTGATGACGAAGCAAGATGCGTCTCTGAAGTTTTCTGCCTTCATTGTCTTCACTATACTAGAATTACTTAAGCAGACTATTAAGGACGATAGATATTCTGCTTTGAAAATTGTGGCCATCGAAATTATGAACAACTAGTACTAAAAGAGAACGGTACGTCGACAGGGAAAAATGAATACCTACTTTAATTAACCATCATATCGTGCAGCTTATCTTGGCAGTAGAGATTTGGGTGGAGGGGTGAGGCTGGTGGGGGTGGGGAGGTGCCGTGGAAATTGGCAATGCAACTATTTGTAATATGTGTCTTAGAGCAATACTGATACAGAACTTGAGAGAAGCAAGAAATTTTTCCTGCATACTGGTAAAAATTCAGTTAGCAGGTGGTGAGAACTCTCGCCTCTTCAAGGGGTTTGTCGGTACATTAAGCTGGCCCCGCGGTAATGTAGTGAGTTGGCCGGTGGTTCGAAGGAGCCGCGCTTTCTCACAGCTAGCGTGTCAGGTGTCTGCATTGGAAACTAACTGATGACTGTTTACCTACATGACAATATTATTTGTGTCATCTGTGTCGACAGCAGAAAAGACGCTCTGATGCTTATTATCGCTATGAAATTTGTCGCGTACAAGCAAAGCTCTCGTGAAATTATTAAACAGTTCCAGGAGGAGAACGGCGGCGTCCCGGAGGTCGGAAGTCGCTTCAGAACGGAGAGGTTTTCCTCAGGCGGGCGCCTACTTCTTGTTCCTCGACTACAAATTTGTAGACGTATTTGCAAGAGAGAATAGAGCACAGGGTATGTCTATTAGAAGGTAACTTGGGGTAATTATTTGATATTTATGCTCACATTGCCTTTTAACATGGGGATCCAGTTAATCAACTGAAGTTCCTTTTGTGATAAAAAATAAAAACACCTACAGCCGTCCTTATGATTTTATTTTATTTTCCCGCTACCAGTTTCGGCACTTCATTGCGTCATCTTCAGGCTGTTTTGATGCGGTACAGGTTGATTCGATCCCCATGCATAAGCCATCAGTTGCCAGCATTACTGGATTCGCAGATAATGTGTCAGCACTCCAACCATCAACCTGTAGCGCATCAAAACAGCCTGAAGATGACGCAATGAAGCGTCGAAACTGGTAGCGACAAAATAAAATAAAATCATAAGGACGGCTGAAGGTGTTATTATTTTTTATCATGATAGTAAACGGGCGTCGTCCCAGAGACGTCCTGCTAGAAGGCTGGACATAAAAAAGAAGTTCCTTTTAGATTAACTTACATATTAAGTCGTGTTTACGTTTAGGATAAACAGTACTGAAATTAGCAAAACGGGATTAACTTGTCGTAGAATAGCATCCGGTTATTTGGATCATCAGAGAATGTCCCTTTATGCATCAGGAAATCATCCTCTGTTCGCTGTCTAACCACTGCCTAACCATAATGTAGGTATTTGGTGTAAAATTTTCGGGTCCTTTTTATTTTGGCCATTTTGTTATCCTTCTGACTACGAATGACTTTCATATCACAAAAATATCGACATCTCCTGAAACTAAACGTATCTTACGGGACGTTTTTAAACAGAGAGAGAGAGAGAGAGAGAGAGAGAGGGAGAGAGAGAGAAGGGGGCGGCCAAATTATACTGTGTCTATAATGTGCAGTGTAAGGACCATATATAGATGTAAAGGTGTGTTAAAAATGCTTACACACGCAAGTCCACGGAGAGGCTTGTCGAGAAGCGCCGCATAACCCGAAGACAAATTTTTCTACTGCAGCCAGTACAACATAAGAAATTATATAGCTCACACGATAGCACAATAGAAGAAAGTTTAAATTTTTGCTATAAACTGCTGATACAAAATAAAAGATTTAGTAGAGGGCGACGGAGACACGACGTTGGTACAAGCGTTCCTGACAAGACTCAGAAAAATCGTTTGTGACTCCTTCAAACGCTTTGGGGAAACTTGTGATGATATGAAAGCTACATTTTTCTTCTTTGGCTGTAGTATTTATTAATACCTCTTCTTGTCAATTATATGTAGTGAAGTACTACCCGTAAAAAGCATTAGAAAATTCACTCAAATCTTCTTAAGGTTTCAGAGTGGTACGAAGATTGGCTATCCGATTTAAGTGTACAGAAATGTGCAGTTACGCACTTCAGAAAACAAAAAATGGTAATATCGTATGACTAAAATATCAATGGTTTACAGTCAGAGTCAGTCAAGTCACACAAATACATGGGTGTAACAATTTGTAGATACATTAAATGGAAGATCACTTAGGTAACGAGCCGGCCGGTGTGGCCGTGCGGTTCTAGGCGCTTCAGTCTGCAACCGCGTGACCGCTACGTTCGCAGGTTCGAATCCTGCCTCGGGCTTGGATGTGTGTGATGTCCTTAGGTTAGTTAGGTTTAAGTAGTTCTAAGTTCTAGGGGACTGATGACCACAGATGTTAAGTCCCATAGTGCTCAGAGCCATTTGAACCATTTTTGAACTTAGGTAACGTCGTAGATAAGGCAGGTGATACATTTCGTTTCATTGGCAGGATGCAGGTAAAATGCAACCCATCTACAAAGGAGATTCCTTACAAAACATTTGTGCGTCCCGACTTCGAATATTCTTGAGACGTGAGGGACCCATACCATACAGAACTAACATGAGATACTGAAAGTAGAGAAATTAGGGCGACACGAATGGCCAAAGGCTGTTCTACTCACGGCAGAGCGTCTCGACAATGTTGAAAAAAATGAATTGACAGGCACTAGAAGATGCAAATTACCGCTCGAGAACCTGCTCACAAAGTTTCGAGATACAGTATTAAATGAAAAAACCCCAGATTTTTTTACTTTCGACGCATTACTCCCGCAGGTATCGCGAAGACAAAATTAGACCAAGACAGCACAGGCAGAGGTATTTAAGCAGTTATTCTTCCCGTGCTCCAGGTGCTGTTGGAACGGGTATGAACCCTAACATTTGATGCCGCGCTAAGTTCTGCCACGCAATGGTTTGCAGCGTATGTATGTATCTGTAAATGTAGTTTACAGTGGGTTAAGCATTTTCGGTTGTTTACCCAGAACAAGATGCCACAGTCATGAAACTGGCACCGAATGCAAACAGTGCTTTACCTACCGTGGTGGTTTACGAACTACAGCATTAATGCATTTCGCTGCCATATTCATGTCAGAGGCACGTTTCTGTGGATAAACACTCGGAAATTACTTCTCAAGCCAAACTACACTGGTGTGCAAAACTTAAGACAGAAAATAACTGCCGGCCGCGGTGGTCTAGTGGTTCTAGGCGCGCAGTCCGGAACCGCGGGACTGCTACGGTCGCAGGTTCGAATCCTGCCTCGGGCATGGATGTGTGTGATGTCCTTAGGTTAGTTAGGTTTAATTAGTTCTAAGTTCTAGGCGACTGATGACCTCAGCAGTTAAGTCGCATAGTGCTCAGAGCCATTTGAACCATTTTAGAAAATAACTTTCGCATGATCCTTCACTGCCAAGAAACATAGTTCGATGAAACTTGGAGCATACATAGAAAGAACTGCTACAGTACGAGTATAGAACAGAAAGCAGCTGAAAAAAATACACAATGAGACGAAGACAAACTAAACTTTCATTCAAAGATAATAAGTACGAGGGTGGTTTCGGAACGGAATAGAAAAAAAGTACTTACATCACTGGAACTTTTTTTGTCAATGTAGTCTCTTTGTAGATTAATCCACTTGGTCCAACTATGTTCCAGTGCCTTGATCCCTTCTCGAAAATGAGTTTCCTCCATGCCTGAAAAATAGTTGTCAACTCCGGCTATCAATTCTTTGTTTGAAGTGAATCATTGTCCTTCAAGAAAAATTTTCAGTTTTGGGAGGAGATGGAAGTCTAAAGGAGACATATCAGATGAATAAGGCGGGTGTGGCAACAATTCATACCTTAGTTCGTGCCATGGCGACGGCACATATGTCCGGGCGCACGTCAAGAGTCGCTGCGCTCATCCTGCAGGTATTTTTTTTTCATTTCTAATTCTTGTTACTGTGGTGTCACCGCCAGACACCACACTTGCTAGGTGGTAGCTTTAAATCGGCCGCGGTCCATTAGTACATGTCGGACCCGCGTGTCGCCACTTTCAGTGATAGCAGACCGAGCGCCACCACACGGCAGGTCTAGAGAGACGTACTAGCACTCGCCCAGTTGTACGGACGACGTAGCTAGCGATGCACACTGACGAAGCCTCGCTCATTTGCAGAGCAGATAGTTAGAATAGCCTTCAGCTAAGTCAATGGCTACGACCTAGCAAGGCGCCATTAGCCTTACATAGCTTGTATCTAAAGAGTCTCACTTGTAACGACAAGAGCGATGTACCAAAAGGATGGATTAAAGTTAAGTATTCCAGAAGCTACGTACTTTTCTTTATAGCATTCATTACGTATCCTGTTGCAGACCCATCTCTAGCCTGCGTGAGTAACGCGTGCCTTTCGGCTTCCTCTCATTGTGTCTAGGCTGTCTTGTCTAGACACAACAGTTACAATATGATATATTCTTTCAGATGACATCTGGCAAGCGTGGACAGTTTCACAAACTTTCAATCGGCGAACATCCATGACTATTTTGTGTACTTTTGCAATGATTTCTGGAGTACTGTCACATCTTGGCCGACCACTGCGTGGATCATAATCTAAGCTTTCCTGACCAAATTTAAATTCATTCGTCCACTTGGCAACAGTTGAATATGAAGGAGCAGAGTCCCGCAGAGTATTCTGGAAATCGGCATGAATGTCCTTTGCTTTTATACCTTTCTTTACGAAGTACTTAATCATTGCAGGAATCTCAATTTTTTCCATCTTCGCAAATCACTACGCGGGAACAACAACAGAACCGCGTCACCGCCACAACTCTCTTCCAAGAGCACTGACGTGAAGAGAAGGCTTACGATAAAGTATGGCGACGCAACTTGATCGTCAAGTTCCGACGTACCACTCCCCTATCAGACCGCTATTTAAAACTTCTCGACAATTTTCTTCAGGATCGCAGACTATATGTTCGCATTGATGACAAGAATTCAACAACACGGCCTGTCCTTGAAGGACTTCCACAAGGATCGGTCATATCTCCACTACTGTTTAATTTATACATTAACGACCTCCCGACGTTGCCACATGTTACTGCCAGTTTCTATGTCGACGACACAGCGCTCCTGACTGCAGGCACCAGAATGGACCACCTCGTCACACGGATGCAGCGCCAACTAGATTTAGTGGACCACTGGACCCACAGGAACAAAATAACGGTCAATGCAGAGAAAACTAAAGTTATTGTCTTCACACGTCGGAGACCCATCGTCAATGAACTCCTACGGATATCAGACCAGCCACTCCCCTGGGCAACAACTGTAAAATACCTTGGAGTGCATCTGGACGCCAAACTGCTGTATAGTCATCACATTATGGAGAAGAAGACGTCTGGCCTCAAAATGCTGGGAGCTCTCCTCCCATTTCTGAAGAGCTCGTACCTCAGCCAACGCACGAAACTCGTACCACGCCACAGTCGAACCATCTATTTTGTATGGATCGACCTCTTGGGGTACTACGTGTGCCACTAACTACAGAAGTTACAGGTTGTACACAGCAGATGCCTACGATGGATCACTGGAGCCCAATGGTGGATCCGGAATCATGATATTCATCGAGCCTTAAGCGAATCTTACCTCTCAGACAAGGTCAAGGAGAAGGCACGAACCTTATTTCGGAAGTTGGACATGATACGTGACAGTACGCCACAACTCGCCACAGTAGGTACGGTAGAACCCTTACGCAACCACAAACATAAAGTACCGAAGGCGATAGTATTTGAGCCTCCGTAAATGATATCCCTACGTAATTCTCCATAATTTAAGGACATAAAGTCCTTTAGCACTTCTACACACATGTTTTCAAACACACACCAAAAGCAGCGAGTTAAAGGCCCCTTCTGTGTGCCCAAACTAAAGCTGAAAGAAGAATAAATAAATAAAGAGAAAATTTTTACCCTTTCCATTACCTACAGAAGTAAAAATCAACGAAGTTGTTCAGACTTCAGCACCACCACCACACACACAAAAAAAAAAAAACTGACGTGGCACGTGTTTACAGGCAACAGTCCAATGAATATCACGTGAACAACTCGTTGCGCGAGCGCTGACCTCTCGCGGTGATTCCGAGAACTTTTCAAACCACCCTGGTGTACTGAAGTCACCGCGATTCACGATGGCCCCTTGACATGACAAAAGGTAGGACGTGATTCTCGATACGCTGTGTAATTACGACAGACGGCAATGCATGCTTTGTAACGTGCTACCACTCTGACCAGATGGTGGTTAAGGAGCTCTTGTGATACAACGTTCCATTTCTCTACCCAAACATGCTAAGCGGGAAAGCGATGATCGATTGTAAGGCGCTGCAACAAAAACTGCCTGAACACGTAATGAACTCCGAAGTCAGCTGGATTCAAAGCCTGCACTTTCTGTGGATGGTAGAGTTGTTAGCTACATTTCCTGCTGTCAACTGCTGGAGAGTCGTTGGTGCGTGTGGACGTGCTGCGATACCTCCGCCACAGCGTCCCACACGTACTAGATGGGATTCAAGTTGGGGGAATGGGCACACTAGTCCATTTACCGAATATCCTCATCTTCTAAGAGTTCCAAACGCAGCACGTCCAAATGTCCCAACGACCATCCAGCATTTGTCATCCGCACTGGTGGAGGAATGGAACACCCTGCCATAAGGACTCCCTACAACCTGGTGATCAACATGAGAGTACATTGCAGAGCATATAACGCCGTCCGCGGTGATCATACACCCTATGACGAACCATGCCCCGTCATTTGCAATGCATAGGATACCATCACGAATCAGAGTGACTTCAAGTGAGATTCTTGTCTTTGAATAAAAGTGCTATTTTTGTTCGTCTCATTGGGTATTTCTTACCATCTGTATTAGATTGTAACAGTTTTTTCTATGTATGCCCAAGATCCTTCAAGCTTTGTTACATGGCAGTGACAGATCATACGAGAGCTACTTTCGTCCTTATATTTTGCACAATAGTAGATGTGTAACTAGGAACAGGTCTTAATAAATATTATAGCCTAAATTGACAAATGTTCATGCAATAAATTTATAGATTTGATGCCCACTATGAAGAAGTCTTTGATGATACGACGTGTTCTCGTCAACTGACAACAAGCACAGTTGACAATAATATCGCCCAAGTGCGACTGATACATACAAAATTGGCTAATACTCGGTATTTGCTTGAACAGTGTTAATACTGAGTCCCAAAAATATTGGTAAGAGGTAGAAAATTTCTCGATTCTTGCCGTACTGATTAACGGACAAGCTAAGATCGACACGAGAGCTGCGGATTTTATTGACAGTCTACCGAAGTTCACGTTCTCTGTAAAACCTCATCACGAGGGATGAGACCTATGAGTTTAATGCTGAGCGGGACAGTTAGCCATCACATCTGACTGGATAAAATTTCGATGACATCCCATCAGTGTTTCAAAAGATGTAAATTAAATCTTAGTTGGAAGTTTTCATATCCTTTGGAAGTGTTGCAAAGAGTACTTTGCTGACCATTAAATATGAAAAGCCTAGAAACTCAGCAAATGAAATTTTAGCTATCGTGCGAATATAATACAATAGGAAACATATCTCTAAACTTGTCAGTGATTTGGAGGGTACACAGGACGCGAAATTTATTCCACATCTACATCCACACCTACATCTACATGGATACTCTGCAAATCACATTTAAGTGCCTGCCAGAATGTTCATCGAACCACTTTCACAGTTCTCAAATGGCTCTGAGCACTATGGGACTTAACAGCTGTGGTCATCAGGCCCCTAGAACTTAGAACTACTTAAACCTAACTAACCTAAGGACATCACACACATCCATGCCCGAGGCAGGATTCGAACCTGCGACCGTAGCAGTCGCGCGGGTCCGGACTGCGCGCCTAGAACCACGAGACCACCGCGGCCGGCTCACAGTTCTCTATTATTCCAATCTCGTATAGCATGCGGAAAGAACGAACACCTATATCTTTCCGTACGAGGTCTGATTTCTCTTATTTTATCGCGGTGACCGTTTCTCCCTATGTAGACCGCCGTCATCAAAATATTTTCGCATTCGGAGGAGAAAATTGGTGATTGGGATTTCGTGAGAAGATGCCGTCGCAACGGAAAACGGCTTTGTTTTAATGATGTCCATCCCAAATCCTGTATCATTTCAGTGACACTCTCTCCCATATTTCGCGATAATACAAAACCTGCTGCCCTTCTTTGAACTTTTTCGATGTACTCCGTCAATCCTATCTGGTAAGGATTCCACACCGCGCAGCAGTATTCTAAAAGAGGACGGACAAGCGTAGTGTAGGCAATCTCCTTAGTAGGTCTGTTACAGTTTCTAAGTGTCCTGCCAATAAAACGCAGTCTTTGGTTAGCCTTTCCCACAACATTTTCTATGTGTTCCTTCCAATCTAAGTTGTTCGTAATTGTAATACTTAGGTATTTAGTTGAATTTACGGCTTTTAAATTACACTGATTTATGGTGTAACCGAAGTTTAATGAGTTCCTTTCAACACTCATGTGGATGACCTCACACTTTTCGTTATTTAGGGTCAACTGCCACTTTTCGCACCATTCAGATATTTTTTCTAAATCGTTTTGCAGTTTGTTTTGACCTTCTGATGACTTTATTGGTCGATAAACGACAGCGTCATCTGCAAACAACCGAAGACGGCTGCTCAGATTGTCTCCCAAATCGTTTATACAGATAAGGAACGGCAAAGGACCTATAACACTACCTTGGGGAACGCCAGAAATCACTTCTGTTTTACTCGATGACTTTCTGTCAATTACTGCGAACTATGACCCCTCTGACAGGAAATCACAAAGCCAGTCACATTAACAATGCTGCCATCTCTGGCAACAACAATCGCTCGAACCCAGCTGAGCGCTGACCAGAACTAAGCTTGGATAACAAATACATGGACGTCGTTCTGCTGTATGCTGCCTCGACCCTCCGTTCATCAATCGCAGCGTCTGACGATTGTTGGTAAGGCAGTCTCTCAGTAACCTCTGATCAGATTCTTTCAGTGAGTGAGATATCTGGGGAACTTACTGGGCGGAGCAATAGTCGAATACCCGGTGCGTTGAGGTTCATCAGCACAAAGTGAGCAACATGCAGTTTTGTGTTAGCTTGTTGAGAGATAACGTCACAGTGACCCCAAAGATATAGCATAAACACCAGCTGTGACAAGTCAGAACAAATCCCGTGCTGTCCAAACTGCCGGCTATATAGCTCAAAGATAAACGAGTTATGTACCCAATGGCACCCCATACCATCACGCCAAGTGCTGGGCCAATGTGACGATGATGTATGCGATCTGGCAACGTTCTTTCTGCTCGGATCCTAAATCATGGATACATCCCCTCTATACAGAACCAGGACTCGTCTGAGGTTCAAGGCAAGTGTCGTGGCTGCCGATACTCAATTGCCACGATCCTCATTTGCCGAGCAAACAATCTGTCTTTCCTCTCTGGCGCAAGATGTGTGGGGCCATAGGGATCCCTCATGACGTTTGTCTCGACAACCCATCGATTCCAAATTCGCCTGACAGACATGGTGCCCCTGTCAACGCGAGCACCAAGATCGTGGAACGATCCGCCTGCTGTCGAAACAGGCTCGTGCTGGTGGACGTTTGTCCTACTTATGCGATGTAGGTCATAACACGGTCATCTCACAACAAACACCATTCGTATACGATTTCTGAATGGAAAACCCACTGTGTAAGCGTTCGTTAAAAAGGGGTGATTCTACGATGACGTTACAAATTTTCAGGGGGAGAAGGGTAAATATGTCTACATGGACACTCTGCAAATCACACTTAAGTTCCTGGCAGAGGTGAGAGACGGTACTCGGGAAATGTGGCCTGGTGTTCTGACAGTATAACACATGTACCGGTACTATTGTTACTAAGATTGTAGGGTAGGCAGTCCCACCTAGCATTTACGTGTACAGGTTGGGATACTAACGCAACTAATCCAACGCAGATGCCGTTATACGTATTTCCATGAGCAATCCTGCGTTTACGGGTTCAAGTACTAGGTTGCAAGCGGTGACGATACTTGTAGACATGGTTTTTGTGTATGGGTAAGCAAATAGAAGAAGCACGAAAGCGGAAACGTTGTACAGGACCAAATATTCGTGTAAAATACATCCGGCTCACATCAAGTTTCCGAGATTGTACCTACGATTAAGTGACACAGGCAACTGGTACCACAGTACAACGACCGAGGAAGACGCTGAACTACACAGACTCCCGACTTAGAAGATGCAGTGCTTGCTCTGGTAGATGAGGACTATGTGACGAGTGTGGTGTCACCACCAGACACCACACTTGCTAGGTGCTAGCTTTTAAACCGGCCGCGGTCCATTAGTATAAGTCAGACCCGCGTGTCGCCACTATCAGTGATTGCAGACCGAGCGCAGTCAGACCCGCGTGTCGCCACTATCAGTGATTGCAGACCGAGCGCCGCCACACGGCAGGTCTAGTCTAGAGAGACTCCCTAGCACTCGCCCCAGTTGTACAGCCGACTTTGCTAGCGATGGTTCACTGTATACAGACGCTCTCATTTGCAGAGACGACAGTTTAGCATAGCCTTCAGCTACGTCATTTGCTACGACCTAGCAAGGCGCCATATTCAGTTACTATGTCTTCTGAACAGATAATATTGTGACTCATGTGCCGTCAAGAGCGACGTTCATCATTAATGGATTAAAGTTAAGCATCAAACTAATTACGTCCGCTTTCTGAATTCTAATTCCTTGCCATGTTCCAGACCTCACGTCAGTATAATTCTTCCCTCCTCACGCCAGACTGCGTGAGTTAAAACGAGTGCATTTCGGCCTCCATTCATAACACGGTGTTGGCTCTTCAGCCAACACAACAACGAGTATTACTTGAAATGTAGCTAACAAAACCTTCCATCCACAGAAAGCGCATGCTTTGACTCATGCTGACTTCGAAGCTCATGACGTGTTCAGGCAGTGGTTCTTGCAGCGCCTTACAGTCGATCCTCACTTTCCTGTTTATAGATTATCAGTCTATGTGTGGGCAGGCATAGTCAATGATTTACGCACTAGGTCTGTTTATCTCCCCCCTAAAATTCACCAGTGGGTACAGTTGTTTATTAGAGATATCGCACCCAGGTTCCTAGTACGGATCGTCAACGGATGTGGTTCCAACGCGATGGAGCCCCACCTCATTTTGGAGTGAGGGTTCGTGACACCTGGACCAGACATTCCCTGAAAAGTGGATAGGCAGGGGAGGTCCACTTTCGTGATCAGCGCGTTCACCTGACATCACCCCACTTGATTTCTTCTTGTGGGACCAGGTTACGAATCTTGTGTGAAACACGTTTCGAGACTGAAGACGATCTCCTGGTAAGAATTCTCGCTGCGCGCGACACTGTTCAAAGACACTTGGGTATTGTAACGAGCACGACAGAACGTTTTGTGACAATGCCATGTCTGCACTGACGCTAGGGAACGACATTTTGAACAACTGTCGTAAATGTAGCAGCTTGTGACACATGTGCAGGTAAATGGAATTCATTATTGCTGCACCATAGATGTAGGATTTTCTTTCTCTGACATCAACTTAGTTGCGCCTTAACTAGTTCATCAAGAGGGGCAATTATCTGCGGGTATTGGAGGGTATTCAGCGGGAAATTTGTACGTCATGGTCGGGGTTTCGAAGTTGGGGCCCGTTGTTTGAGCGCAGGGTGAGGCTATGAGCTAATTCGAGTTGATATTCTATTGTACCGGTCGTCTCCGGACTAGAGCCCCTAATTTCAAATTGGTACGTTTACTCTTTTGCATCATCCCTAAAAGTTTGTAACGTCATCACGGAATCAGTTTGTATCCGTAATGTAGATGGCGTTACTCCTACCTAATTTATGCGGTTGCCCTGAAACGTAATAATTTGCATATCCACGAAGGTGGTACAATTCATATCACATTTACTTTTGCTGTGTGCCTACTTCAGGGATTTGCGAAGATAATGGCCAGGAGCTCTCTTTGCGTTTCGAGCAGCGTCGCCGTGCTGTGTATTTCTCGAAGGCCTGCTCCAGTGTGGCCTCGCGAGTTACAAGAGCAGCACAGAGCCGGGGCAGGCCCCCTCGCAGTGAGTCAACATAGCGAGGGAGGCGGCCGTGAATCACAGCAATTTGTCGCTGTTGTTTGCCAGCAGCCGGGGCGCACAGTGATTGCCCCTGGGATGTAGGCCACTGGACAGACAATGTAGACTTGCGGCGAGGTGCAATCAGGAGACGACGAGCAGCTGAGATCTTGAGGAGGTGAGCCACGCATTTGAATCTCGAAGACCATTGTAAGAAATCTTCCACCTGGACGACTACAGTGACGGAAACGGTGTTCTTGAAGGAAGAAAGAACACTGTACTCTATCCTCGACTAAAACGAAGACACCATAATACGGAGCAGCGTATCTTCGCAAATATGTGATTGTTTCCATGAATATTTCACCACTAAAACCCACTACGTTATACACGACGACAGATGTTCTACAGAAGTAACAGTATGCTGAAGTTCTTTATATTCCATGTCTGTTATCCGTTGGAGTGTTCGGTATGGGGCTGCCATGTCAACTGCAGCTCACTTGGATAAGATTGCCTTTTGCTGCTGAAATTTTCACTAAGCTAAATTTGTCAGCTGAAGCACGTTCTGTGGTAAGGGGTGTTTTGGATTACGTGATGTGATTCAGGTGTTTAATCTTGGTGTCAGTTTAGCTAAAGTAGTTAGTACCAATTTACTACAGAAACATATTACTGTAAGGTCGAAATACAACCACTGTTGTTGAGGTGAGACACTTCGAGAGCTTATTAAATGACTTAAAATATCTTCGCGAAAATTGAGACGGCGTTCTCTCTGATCTAAAGTTGTTGCCATTGCAATTAATATCGATCCAGAAATTCCAGAGGTGCGAACTAAGAAGAGGAGATCATTTCATATTGAAGCCAGGAATGAAGTAGCTGATGTGAATTCAGAATATTTACTTAAGATTAGTGTCTAACTTGAAAACCTGATTAGAACCAGTGAAAATTTTAGATGAAACATTTGGGTTTTATGGAAATACTTAAAGATGACCACCGAGGCCCAGTGTGGGCAGTAACCATCGTATGGCAGCGAAACTTCGTAGATAAGTTAATGTGTTAATGAGATTCACTCTGTCATTTGACAAACTTTAACGTGGGTATGGCTATCGAGAAGAAAAAAAAACGTGCCTTCTTAGGGAAACTGTGAATGGCAGCAATTACAATGCTGCATAGAGAGAGTATCGTCGACTGAAAGACCAGAAGAGAGGCTGATGTCATTAAAGGGTTTAAAGAAGGTGATGACGAAATTCGAAAACACGGATGAGTTTGGTGTAGTAACTGGAAGAGGAAGGCGTCGTACTCCGGTAAAAGTTATTGGTGAAACTGCTTTTGCTGTAACTGACCTCGCAGTACCTGCCTCGGGTAGTGCTAGTGTTTGTGCAGTGTCCCAACAATTTTCCATCCTACGGTAAACAGTATAGAAAATTTTGCGGTCTAATTTGCACTGTTACCCGTATAAGATCCAGGTGGTGCAGCAATTGAAACCTCATGAATCTTAGCAACGTTCTGAATTTGCTCATCTGTTTCTGGCACGGGTCGAAGTTGATGACATGAAGCCAGGCAATATTCTATAGCGTGATAGGGCACATTTACACCACAGGTTGCAGTGAATATACAGAACTGCCGAGTTTGCGCTACTGTTAAACAGCATGTTGGGCACGAAGGGCCATGCACTCGCCATAAGTGACTGTGTGATGTGAATTCTCTAGCACCTTGATTTTCGATACCTTTTTCTTTGAAGAAACTACACCCAGAAGGCTTGTCAGGTGTACCAAGCCATCTACATGTTACCGAGCCTTTCTTGAACAGTTGCTTCTGAAGACCGCAACTGTTTGGAAATGGCTGTCTTCATGCAAAATGGGGTAACACCTCAAATCGCTCACCCAGTGATAGACCTGCTTAATGTGACCTTCCACAAACGTGTCGTCTCCAGAACACAGACACACAGACACACAGTCACACACACACACACACACACACACACACACACACAAACACAAACACACACACACATACATACACACACACACACACACACACACACACACACACACACACACATACATACACACACACACATCCACATGTGTGTGTTTATATCTGTATGTAAACTATTTGTGCACACACACGTATGTACGAGGTGCGACAATAAGGTAATGAGACTGAGGTGAAAAAAAATGTTGCTTACCGTTTCAGTCAAGTTTAGTGTTGTCTCCTTCAAAGTAGTTCCCTTCTGATTGCACACACATTTTGCAGCGCTTCTACCAATGATGGTAACATTTCTGGAACTCATCTTCTGTAATGCCCTCCCAGACCCTCGTCACAGCTTTTTGGGCATCTTGTGTTGTTTGAAAATGGCGTCCCTTGACTACCGTTTTGACTCTTAGAAATGGAAAACAGTCGCACAGAGCGATATCTGGTGAATAGGGTGGCTGTGGTAGTACTGAAATTTGTTTTGAGGTTAAAAATTGCTGTACTGACAGAGCAGTATGGGATGACGCATTATCATGATGCAGAATCCAATTATCAGCACGGACACAAAGAACCCTTTTACGAAGTCTTTCTAAAATTTCTTTGTAGTAATACTGGTTAACTGTCTGTCCAGGAGGCACCCACTCTTTATGAACAATACCCTTGGAATCAAAGAAGCACACAAGCATGCATTTCACTTTTGACTTTGACATGCGAGCTTTTTTTGGTCTGGGTGATCCCTTTGAGCATCATTCCGAACTTTGGCGTTTTGTCTCTGGATTGTACTGAAAAAACCAACTTTCATCACCAGTGATAACACGGTTCAACAATTCTGGATTGATTTCCGTTTACTCTAACAGATCGGCTGCCACATTTTTCCGTGTTTCTCGCTGTTGTGGTGTGAGATTTTTGAGGACCATTTTTGCACAAATCTTTCTCATACCAAGATCTTCAGTTATTATTAGACGAACCGTTTCTCGATTGATGTTCAGTTCTTCTGCAAATAATTTTCACAGACAATCTTCGATCAGATCATACGAGTTCACGCACCCTGGCCAAGTTGACATCCATCCGTGTGGTTGATGGTCGTCCACCGCGGTCTTCATCTTCAACATTCGTTCTGCCTTCACCAAACATTTTATGCCAACGAAAAACTTGAGCTCTTGACGTAACCTCCTCTCCAAAAGCCTTCTGAAGCTTACCGTAAGTTGTCATCGCGTTTTCACACAATTTAACACAAAAAGAAATGGCATACCGTTGCGCAATATTATGCAGTTCCATTTCCGTGATGAGAGACACAAACATGTGTTAACTTATTACAGCACAACTCACGACTGAGCAGTTGCATCGATGTGCCGCTTGGACTAGAAGCAGCTTAGAGATCAAGGTCAAAGATATTGTGCCTACGCAAGCATGCAGGGTTGCCATATCTTGCAAAGAAAATCAGTCTCATTACTTTGTTGTCGCATCTCGTACAATCCATTATTAAAGATTTAGTTTCGAAAAGCTCTAGAAAGAGAACCACTGCACAGAATGAAATTTTAGCAGCATATTAGTGATGCAGCGGAAAACGTCATAGAACAAAAACATATATTAACGAAGATTTGACCAATATATGGCGCTGTGAGCGTCAGAAAATGCACACCAAAAGACCTGCAGTACATGGCTGTTCCTCAGTTTGCATCCGAGACACCCAACATCACTGTCTCGATAAACGATCGCGAGCTGCTCATGAAGCTCATTTACAAGAATGGTGGCTGTGCGCCAGTAGCCCTGCAGAAGTTCCACACACTCAAGTGTATGAAAAAAATGGTCCGATCTCTGGTGAGAGTCTGGAGAAAATTATTACAGAATTCTAGAAACCAGGTTCTTTTGAAGTGCAGTGTGACAGAGGAAGAAAAGTAGTTGATACAGCGTCTGTGGAGGACGTGGCCACAGCATTGCAGGAGGAACAGGCAGTGGTGTACCAATATACAGTTCACGGGGAACTGTCCGAGCGTTGGACAAAAAAATGGCTCTGAGCACTATGGGACTCAACTGCTGAGGTCATAAGTCCCCTAGAACTTAGAACTACTTAAACCTAACTAACCTAAGGACAACACACACATCCATGCCCGAGGCAGGATTCGAACCTGCGACCGTAGCGGTCGCGCGGTTCCAGACTGTAGCGCCAGAACCGCTCGGCCACCAGCGGCCGGCGAGCGTTGGACATGCCCGCGAGCATGATCCATAAAATCCTACGAAACATCCAGCACTGTTATCTATACAAAATTACCTGTGTTCAGGAGTTGCATTCTGCTGACCTGGCAGCAAGACAAACGTTCACTCAGGAACTTTTTGCTCTCTTGGAAGTGGGCAATGAATGGCCATGTAACGTTCTGTGGACAGACGACGCTCATTTCGGTCTACAAGAACATGTCAGTACACAGAATTGCGGAATAAGAGCAACAGGAAAACCCGAACGCATGTCAGCCGCTACCACTTCATTTTGCAAAGGTGACAGTGTAGTGAGGGTTGACAACATCGTTTTTCGTAATGCCAAGGGGAGATGAGTCCTGCGTGTCCTGTTACCTGGCCCATCACTAGTAAAAGCTATGAGAGTCTTCAACAGCTTGGATGTATGGGTATGGTCATTTTTATGCAATATGGCACTCCTCCGTACATTGCACAGCCAGTGAAGTGGCTGCTGCAGAGGTGTTTCGGAAATGACAAACTGCCTGTTGGCTTCTGTCTCGGATTCTTCGGCCGACGTTCATCGGATGATTCTATTGACGTTTCGTGAGCACGAGTGGCTGGCATTGTCAAAGCTTCACCCTCCATTGCTGGTAGTGAAGCGTTGACAATGCCAGCCACTCGTGCTCGCGAAACGTCAGTAGAATCATCCGATGAACGTCGGCCGAAGAAACCGAGACAGAAGCCAATAGGCAGTTTGCCAACAAGTGGCCACGAAAGCCTTAACAGTTTTGTATTTCAGAAGTACTAGACTTATGAGGCATCAGTTTCCTACAGTCTGGCCGTCCAGGTCACCTGATCTCAATCCGTTTTACTTCTGGCTGTGGGCTTATCTGAAAGATACTTTGTTCAGTACTCTAAATACGAACGTAGCTTCATTGGAAGCACGCACTGCGCAACAGATTGTGAACGTGACTCCCAGACACACTCCGATCTGTTGCGGAACATGCTGTTGCTCGATTTCAACTTCTGGCGGAAAACGGTGGACAGCATACTGAACATGGCTTCCGCCAGTCTCACAAAAGTTAGAAACCGATGTCATTTTGCCTTTTTATGCGGATTTTGGCCTTAGGACAATCAAAAACCTATGTCATTTTGCTTTTTATGCGGATCTTGTCCTCAAGACAATGAAAAGCCGATTTTTTCCATTCGATGTGGTACGATCTTGGGATTATCTAACTAACAATTCCACAACTGTTGACTCCCGCCATTAGTATGATATTTTTAGCCGACATCACATACGTTAAGACGTTTACAGCACCATCTATTGGTAAAATGGCTCTGAGCACTATGGGACTTAACATCTGAGGTCATCAGTCCCCTAGAACTTAGAACTACTTAAACCTAACTAACCTAAGGACATCACACACATCCATGCCCGAAGCAGGATTCGAACCTGCGACCGTAGCAGTCGCGCGGTTCCGGTCTGAAGCGCCTATAACCGCTCGGCCACCGCGGCAGGCATCTTTTGGGCCGGCCGGAGTGGCCAAGCGGTTAAAGGCGCTACAGTCTGGAACCGCACGACCGCTCCGGTCGCAGGTTCGAATCCTGCCTCGGGCATGGATGTGTGTGATGTCCTTAGGTTAGTTAGGTTTAAGTAGTTCTAAGTTCTAGGGGACTTATGACCACAGCAGTTGAGTCCCATAGTGCTCAGAGCCATTTGAGCATCTTTTGGTAAAATTTTCGTTAAATCTTTTTTGTACCATGACGTTTTCCCCTGCGTCAATGATACAACTTTAACTATCGGCACCATACACACACACACACACACACACACACACACACACACACGACAGTAAAATTCGCGAGATAGTTCTAAACGATAAGATAGTGACGGTAAGTTGTTCAGTCATTACTATAACACAAGTAACACGATGCCCAGACACTATTGATTAACACAAAAGAATCGGAGACTTCACTTTTGGAACGATTTTCTTGATTCCTGACATTATGCTCCCATTTAATTTCCCACTGTGCTATTAACTCCACTTAACGTCACAAACTAAGAGGTATTTCACTTACATGGGTAGGCTTGAGGCAATATTTTTCTTAAGTTACATACGGCAGTCAAGAAGCATCAAACTATGACTGCTATCATCGGCTTTATTTTCACAGCATATGATTTCAATTAATTTGAAGTGCACTTCAGATGGCCTGATGTTCCTTACGAGTATTACTGCTGACTGACAAACTTTTACATTTCTCACTGAAAGTGAAATGTACTGTATGTAAATCTCTTTATTGCTTGATGGAATTTGGACAAGAGTTCGTATGAGGAGGTGCGACACCGATCCCACAGCACGAACTATTACGGTGATGACCTCCGTTTCCGCTGATCACATAAGACTGTTTACATGCAGTACGCTCTGATTAATGTTCTTCAGTTTATCCTGACGTCCTTTACCGTTGATGTTATCATCATATGGGACTGATCATCGTTATTCATTACCTTTTTTCGTTGTTACACATCTGTATATAAATCACTAGCGCATTTGTTTTTCGTCATGAGGTTTTGACGTTCTTCATTTGCGTCTTACTTGACGGAAAATACAGGGCTATTACAAATGATGGAAGCGATTTCATAAATTCACTGTAGCTCCATTCATTGACATATGGTCACGACACACTACAGATACGTAGAAAAACACATAAAGTTTTGTTCGGCTGAAGCCGCACATCAGGTTTCTGCCGCCAGAGCGCTCGAGAGCGCAGTGAGACAAAATGGCCACAGGAGCCGAGAAAGCGTATGTCGTGCTTGAAATGCACTCACATCAGTCAGTCATAACAGTGCAACGACAATTCAGGACGAAGTTCAACAAAGATCTGCCAATGCTAACTCCATTGGGCGATGGTATGCGCAGTTTAAAGCTTCTGGATGCCTCTGTAAGGGGAAATCAACGGGTCGGCCTGCAGTGAGCGAAGAAACGGTTGAACGCGTGCGGGCAAGTTTCACGCGTAGCCCGCGGAAATCGACGAATAAAGCAAGCAGGGAGCTAAACGTACCACAGCCGACGATTTGGAAAATCTTACGGAAAAGGCTAAAGCAGAAGCCTTACCGTTTACAATTGCTACAAGCCCTGACACCCGATAACAAAGTCAAACGCTTTGAATTTTCGGCGCGGTTGCAACAGCTCATGGAAGAGGATGCGTTCAGTGCGAAACTTGTTTTCAGTGATGGAGCAACATTTTTTCTTAATGGTGAAGTGAACAGACACAATGTGCGAATCTGGGCGGTAGAGAATCCTCACGCATTCGTGCAGCAAATTCGCAATTCACCAAAAGTTAACGTGTTTTGTGCCATCTCACGGTTTAAAGTTTACGGCCCCTTTTTCTTCTGCGAAAAAACGTTACAGGACACGTGTATCTTGACATGCTGGAAAATTGGCTCATGCCACAACTGGAGACCGACTGCGCCGACTTCATCTTTCAACAGGATGGTGCTCCACCGCACTTCCATCATGATGTTCGGCATTTCTTAAACAGGAGATTGGAAAACAGATGGATCGGTCGTGGTGGAGATCATGATCAGCAATTCATGTCATGGCCTCCACGCTCTCCCGACTTAACCCCATGCGATTTCTTTCTCTGGGGTTATGTGAAAGATTCAGTGTTTAAACCTCCTCTACCAAGGAACGTGCCAGAACTGCGAGCTCGCATCAACGATGCTTTCGAATTCATTGATGGGGCCATGCTGCGCCGAGTGTGGGAGGAACTTGATTATCGGCTTGATGTCTGCCGAATCACTAAAGGGGCACATATCGAATATTTGTGAATGCCTAAAAAAACTTTTTGAGTTTTTGTATGTGTGTGCAAAGCATTGTGAAAATATCTCAAATAATAAAGTTATTGTAGAGCTGTGAAATCGCTTCAATCATTTGTAATAACCCTGTGTTAGCATAAAACAATATAATACGAAATATAAGATTCATGGAACACAGCATATTTACGAAAATCAAGGGCTTATCTCATGCTGCATCGCTTCAGCAGGCAACAGTGCCTCGTGTTTCTTCACAATTTCCAGTCCGAATTGTCGTAAATTTGTTGTTAGTAGTGACTAAATGTGGGTATTACATTAAAGAGATGGTTCCAGGGCATGAAAGTTTATCCATCTACTATCGTCTAACAGGAGCCACTTCTTGTGAATCTGTTTGTGCACCCGCAGGATTAAACTGACTAAAACTAAAATCCTTCAGAACAAGCCACGAAGGCCCAACGGTACTGACCGGCCGCCGTGTCATCCTCAGCCCATAGGCGTCACTGGATGCAAATATGGAGGGGCATGTGGTCAGCACACCGCTCTCCTAGCCGTATGTCGGTTTCCGAGACCGTAGCCGCTACTTCTCAGTCAAGTAGCTCCTCAGTTTGCCTCACAAGGGCTGAGGGCACCCCGCTTGCCAACAACGCTCGGCAGACCGGATGGTCACCGATCCCAGTGCTAGCCCAGCCCGACAGCGCTTAACTTCTGTGATCTGATGGGAACCGGTGTTACGACTGCAGCAAGGCCGTTGGCGCAGGATTAAATTTCCACATATGAAAGGTCATATCTCCAGAACTATGAGTCGCACATTGATATAATTGTGCAGGTACATTCAGTGATATAAGTCGAGACTGTCGCAAAATGTGTTGCCAACAGGGTTAGAAGTCCAATAAAGAAGTAATAAATTAAAATGTCATACTTAATTCTCAAACTTCACAGTACGAATTTTTTGTGTGTTGGAGAGTGTGTCAGCGAGAAACAAGCTTCGAAAAGTTTTGAAATTATGAGTAAGGTTTGCTGGAAGTCTGGTAGTGCACTCATTCTCAAATACTGGATGGATATAGTCTGTGTAAGCTGCTCTCCATGATGTACACTGCCTCAAAAAATGAGCGCGTGTTTTAACTTTAGTACTTGAACTAAATTTTCTCGTTTTGAGAGAGCTGAAGTGCCACCTATTTAATCTTTAAAAACCATTGAACAGCCAAAAACAGCCAAAAGCGCATAAATACTTTTCTTTGTTTAAGACAACCGGTTTCAACACACTGTGTTGTCATGTTCAAGTCTTAAAATCTTTTTGTAGTAAAATATGTTCATTTTAATCTGACCATAGCTGGACATAACCGGTTGCACAAGGTACTTTACGTTTTTTTTTTAATATTTTGGCAGTGACAGACCTTTTTGATATGCTATTTTATCCACTTGATATCTTGTGCGTGAGATCACCGTAAAATGAGCATGTTTTACTACAAGAAGATTTTAAGACCTGAAGATGAGGGCGCAGTCTATTGAAAACGGTTGTCTTATATAAAAAAATTATGCGATCTTGCCAGTTGAATGGTTTCTAACAAATTGTGTTGAATTATTGTGTTATACCTTTAGCCTAAGATTGAGTCTCTCATTGACTAAAGTATGGCAGAATTTTAATTCTATAAATTCGCTAAATATTACATGAAATAACGAAAATCAAATTTTGATGGACCTGGAAGCCGTTTTAGATAGGCAGCCTGCAACTAGAACAGTGCACCGTTTTAGCCATGTAGTAATGTAAATCGCACCACCGTATCGCTCCCACATTGTTTCAGAATATCCACGTACTGAAGCGAGTACACCTTATAGATTATGATCACTCCAGTCAGTTGTTGCTATGGAACGTAAGTAGTCTACAAAGATGCGCCTCATACACATTGCTCATTCAAGACCATGCAACACTTGAAATATTCAAAATGGTTCAAATGGCTCTGAGCGCTATGAGACTTAACTGATGAGGTCATCAGTCCCCTAGAACTTAGAACTACTTAAACCTAACCAACCTAAGGACAACACACACATCCATGCCCGAGGCAGGATTCGAACCTGCGACCGTAGCGGTCACGCGGCTCCAGACTGTAGCGCCTAGCAACGCTTGGCCACTCCAGTCGGCTTGAAATATTCACTACGTATCTTTGTTCTTTAAAGAATATCTTTGTTCTTTAAAGAATATCTTTGTTTTTTAAAGAATCTCTGAATAGTGCACGAGTACCAACAATTCCTTGTTGGTCTACAAGCAAACAGTTCTATCTCTGAATGGTGGGCGACTACCAAAAACGCCACTGCAGTAGTCTAAGAGGCGCGAAAATATCACAGTGTTTACAAATCTGTGATACATTGTGTCTAGGGGAAGCTTTTTCCAAGAGCACTCTTGTGAGGTCTGCTGACTGTATCTAAAGTAAGGGTCACCGGACTTTTTGCCGTTGCGCGGAAATCCCAAGCTTCCCTGCGGAAAACAACTAAGAGGGAAGGCAGACGAGGTAGACAAGGGTAAAAAAAAATATATAAAGAAAAAAGGAAAGTGCTTGCTCGAGCGAGCTTCAGAGTCGAGAGGGCAGCAGCGGGTTTATGCGGGCCCGACTGCAAGCTTGCCAACTTTGAAATGGTAATCCGGCTCGGCGAGGCCTGCACGCCCGCGCGGGCGGGGTTAATTCTAGACAATGGCAGTTGATTACTGCTGTGAAGGGAATGAATTAGGGCCTTAATGCGGGGCGGCCCGGCCTCCCCGGAATAATGGAGGAGGCGAGAGGGCTGCGGGGTGCCTTGTAGGGCCCACACACGGCTCAGCTGTGGCAGCCCTGGCGGCACCTGCCCGGTACAGGCAGCCCCAGCACTCCATCAGAGTGCACCACTCCCGCCTTCTTCGTTGCACTGAATGAACTGCGTCTTCGTGGAGGAGTATTCATCTGTGCGTGCACTCTAAGGGAAAAAAAAGACATACCACGAAGGAATTATCCAACTGGTACGGATGTCGATAGATGTTGTTTACATTTACAGACAAAAAAATGATTACAATTTCAGAAAGACTGGATGATTTGTTCAAGAAAAAGAGCTTCATAAATTGGCTATTATGCAAGCAGTTATTCGGCTTGGCATTGATTGATAGAGTTGTTCCCCTGTGGTATTTCGTGCAAAATTCAGTCCAATTGTCTATAACACTGCCAGACTAAAAATCCCGACCTGATTGGAGTCCCCTGCCCACAATGATTCAAACTTTCTCAATTACGGACAGTTACGGCCACCTCGCTGGCCACAGCAGAATTTGGCAAGCACGAGAACAAGCATTAGAAATAACAGTAACAACACTCAAAACTCAATAACCGTTCGAATTATCATAAAAATTATAACAGTTAAAAAGGCAAGAATATTGAGATTTTTCCAAAAGCTGCATAGCTGTACGAAGGTACTTTATTCGCAGTAGCGGTTTCGCGTCAGTAAAGACGCATCTTTAGGTTTATAATTGTTATATTTCCATACTGTAGAGGGCAATTAGGAGTCGCAGCTTCCGGGAATTTATCCACGTTCGGAGTCAAACCATAATGGTGGATTGTCATGATAAAATTGAGTACACTCAGAAACTTCCCGAAAGCTGGGACTCTGTAATTGTCGATCTACAATATGGAAATATAACCATTATAAATCTGAAGATGGGTCTGAACTAATGTGAAACCGGTATTCAAGAATAAAGCACTTTCATACCCTTATGTGGCTTTTGGAAGTACCTCATCATTCTTGACTTTTCAATTGTTATAATTTTATGGTAATGTGAATGGTTGTTGAGTGTTGTTATTGTTATTTATAATGGGTCTGAGCTGTGGTTGTCCTCCACAGAAAGTTGTTTGAAGCAGTAGAAACTCTCGATGTGTGCTAGCTGGGATTATCTTGCTGAACCGTAAGCCCAGTATGGCTTGCCATGAAGGACAACAAAACAGGACGAAGAATATTACCGACGTAACGGTGTGCTGTAACGGTGCCGCGGATGACAACCAAAGGGGCCCTGCTGCTAGTAAAAAAAAAAAAAAAAAAAAAAAAAAAAAAAAAAAAAAAAAAAGTGGCCTCCTAGATAAATCGTCGCTGGTCATCGGGACTCCGTTAGAAACGGGACTCATCACTGAAGACAATTCGACTCCAGTCAATGAGATTCCAGACCGAAATTGTGTATGGAGAAGTCCGGGACAGCGGTGGGATACCAACCTGGCTGTAACCAACCATGTGGCGCCGAAACCTGGGGTGACACCCTTGCAGCACGGTGATTTGTCAACGATATTCTACGCCCCATTGCGTTACCCTTCATGGCAGGACATCCTGGGCTTACTTTTGAGCAAGATAATTCCCGACCGCACATGTCGAGAGATTTTACTGTTTGTATTCATACTTTTCAAACCCCACTTTGACCAGAAAGGGCGCCAGATGTCTCTCCAAGTGATAACGTTTGGAGCATTATGGATCGGGCTCTCCAACCAGATAAGGATCTTGACGATCTAGGCAGCAATTGGACAGAATTCGGCATGATTTCCATCAAGAGCGCCAAGCCTAATAACTGTTTGCGTAAGACCGAGAGATTGATCAACGCTTATTGACTTGCTCAATTTGTGAAGCTCTTTCTCTTGAATAAACCATCCAATTTTTCTGAAATTGTGATCATGTGTTTGTCTGTATAAGTATATCACATCTACCGATTGTCGTCCTATTCGGATAGTTCCTTCGTGGTGCATCCTTTTTTTGTCTTGTAATGTCCTTTCGTGAGCTCCCAGGTCCCTTTTCCTCAAAGGGCGGAAGGCAAGGACTTCCTACCAGTAGCGTTCCTTTTATTCCCCCCTACTCACCTTTGCGCTAAACCAATACTCTAATCAGCAGACTGGAGAAAAAATTAGTTATGCACAGGACAAAAGAGACTAATGCCGTGTAATAGCGCTCTAGCTTTGGTAATGGCCTCAGTTCGGTGAGGAAGAGGGTCCACTAGATTCTTTGCGTATGTTCCGTCTGAAACCACATTGGCGGTTAGACTCTGTAGATCTACCAAATTCAGCCGTGTTGACAGCTACGCTCCGTCTGCTCTTCCAAACAGTCCTAGACCTATCTGTGGGATCAAGGTCGGCTGATTTATCGTTTCAGTCGTGTTGCCATACGATGCTTGAGTAATCATCACATCGAGAATGTATGCGTGAAGTTGTGTGAACGTGGTTCTTGTCATCTTGGAAGATGAGAGTGACGGCAGCAATCACATCATGAAGATGTAGAAGAAAGATCAACATGTGGTCAACGAGAATGTTGAAATACATATTCTGGTTCATTTTGACGGTAAGCTGAATGAGTGGGCGAAAGATGACCCCAAAACACCACTGAACTACCTCCTGCTCCATCTACACGCTCCCTCAGTCATATTTATCTACTAGACGTCTTGCATCACTGAAGCCAAAACTGCGATTATTAGACAACACTATGCGCTTCCATTCAACTACTGGCACCGACGATCTCACTGTTTGGTCCCCTCCCCCAGTTCCAGTGACGTTCGTCCCACTAAAGACGTGCAGCTTGTAATGGAACGGTCACTGGCCGATTTTTGCTGCTTATTGAACTTTTCGATATACTGCAAAAAATGGATTACTAGATACATGGCCTTTCTTCAAATGTCTCGAAAAAATTTGTTTTCTTTGTTATAACTAAATAAACTGTAGACTATTATTATCTCAAAAATGAGATCGACAGGAAGTGCAAAACGGCTAAGCAGGCATGGCTAGAGGACAAATTTAAGGACAAATGCAGAGGCTTATCTTACTAGGGGTAAGAAAGATACTGTCTACTGGAAACGTACAGAGACCTTTGCAGAAAAGAGAACCACTTGTATGAATATCAAGAGCTCAGATGGAAACACAGTTCTAAGCAAAGAAGGGAAAACAGAAGGGTGGAAGGAGCATGTAGAGGGTCTATACAAGGGCGAGGTACTTGAGGACAATATTATAGAAATGGAAGAGGATGTAGATGAAGATGAAATGGGAGATACGATGCCGCGTGAGGAGTTTGACAGAGCACTGAAAGACCTGAGTCGAAACAAGGCCCCGGGAGAAGACAACATTCCATTAAAACTACTGACGGCTTTGGGAGAGCCAGTCCTGACAAAACTCTACCAGCTGGTGAGCAAGATGTATGAGACAGGCGAAATACCCTCAGACTTCAAGAAGAATATAATAATTCCAATCCCAAAGAAATCAGGTGTTGACAGACATGAAAATTACCGAACTATCAGTTTAATAAGTCACAGCTGCAAAATACTAACACGAATTCTTTACAGACGAATGGAAAAACTGGTAGAAGCCGACCTCGGGGAAGATCAGTTTGGATTCCGTAGAAATGTTGGAACACGTGAGGCAATACTGACCTTACGACTTATCTTAGAAGAAAGATTGAGGACAGGCAAACCTACGTTTCTAGCATTTGTAGACTTAGAGAAAGCTTTTGACAATGTTGATTGGAATACTCTCTTTCAAATTCTAAAGGTGGCAGGGGTAAAATACAGGGAGCGAAAGGCTATTTACAATTTGTACAGAAACCAGAAGGCAGTTATAAGAGTCGATGGACATGAAAGGGAAGCAGTGGTTGGGAAGGGAGTGAGACAGGGTTGTAGCCTCTCCCCGATGTTATTCAATCTGTATATTGAGCAAGCAGTAAAGGAAACAAAAGAAAAATTTGGTGTAGGTATTAAAATCCATGGAGAAGAAATAAAAACATTGAGGTTCGCCGATGACATTGTAATTCTGTCAGAGACAGCAAATCACTTGGAAGAGCAGTTGAACGGAATGGACAGTGTCTTGAAAGGAGGATATAAGATGAACATCAACAAAAGCAAAACGAGGATAATGGAATGTAGTCGAATTAAGTCGGGTGATGCTGAGGGAATTAGATTAGGAAATGAGACACTTAAAGTAGTAAAGGAGTTTTGCTATTTGGGGAGCAAAATAACTGATGATGGTCGAAGTAGGGAGGATTTTATATGTATATGTATTTACATGTATTTTATATGTAGACTGGCAATGGCATGGAAAGCGTTTCTGAAGAAGAGAAATTTGTTAACATCGAGTATAGATTTAAGTGTCAGGAAGTCGTTTCTGAAAGTATTTGTATGGAGTGTAGCCATGTATGGAAGTGAAACATGGACGATAACTAGTTTGGACAAGAAGAGAATAGAAGCTTTCGAAATGTGGTGCTACAGAAGAATGCTGAAGATTAGATGGGTAGATCACATAACTAATGAGGAGGTATTGAATAGAATTGGGGAGAAGAGGAGCTTGTGGCACAACTTGACAAGAAGAAGGGACCGGTTGGTAGGACATATTCTGAGGCATCAGGGGATCACAAATTTAGCATTGGAGGGCAGCGTTGAGGGTAAAAATCGTAGAGGGAGACCAAGAGATGAATACACTAAGCAGATTCAGAAGGATGTAGGTTGCAGTAAGTACTGGGAGATGAAGAAACTTGCACAGGATAGAGTAGCATGGAGAGCTGCATCAAACCAGTCTCAGGACTGAAGACCACAGCAACAACAACAACGGAAGTCAATACTGGGAGATCCTTCTTTTCATAGATTTAATTTTGTTATTCTCTCGTAAAACATTTAAGAGATATGTGAAATGGTTTTTGTTAACTAGAGTTCTACTAGCCAAAATATACAAATTTCTGCATTTGCATTATCGTGAATAAGACTTGTTCCCTCTATATTAATGACGCTTGGAACAAAAACTTCTTATGGCACTTAGAACCAGTCAGTTACCTGGTACAGCACTAGAACGTTCTTAATAAATTAATTTTTTTAATTCATCTCATTACCTGTTGCATGATGGGGTGGGCAGCATAATTCTGTTGGATCAGAATACCTTCTCATTTTTATACAAATAAGTTATGTACAAAAAGAGGTATTTTGTTTTTTATTCTCTTGATAAATGTGAAATTTGGCACTTAGAACGTTTTCCAGCTGCACTCCACACTTACTGGATGACCCGTTCCAGTACTATGGTCACCTTTAGAGCAATATAAAAAAATTACAATATGCAAGGTGTTTGAGATAAGGAGTTTTTCTCTGTAACTTACCAAATAATAAGTGAAAGGAATATTTATTTACACAGCAACAGATAAGAAACGACGTAAAATCGCTTGTGTCACGGATCAACAGGCTTCCTCGATCCTCTGTTTGAGGTCACCTCTGGTGTTAAATCGGGCGACCTTGTGGACCGTTCCTGAGGACCACGCCCTCTTAGCCAGCTTCCAGGAAATTTGTTGTCATTTCTTGCACAACATCACTCATAGAAACGTGTGGGTGACCACAATACTTCATCCACTTACGGCTTCTAATGTCTAGACTGACATTTTCAAGGAGTGACCACTGTGCAGCTTCCACATAAGTCTGATAATGTTTAGACTCACATTTTCAAGGAGATTACCTAAATTGTAGACGGCAAAAATTCGATGCTTTCATTTCCAATGATTTCATACCACACAGTGACAGACCAACGCCCTTGACGAACGACATTACCCGTCTAGAATTCTCTTTGTGGTCCAGTAACGCATGTTATGATCACTGCACTATAATTTGTGAACGTGGATTCATGGGATAACATTACAGCAAGGCGTCCATAGTGAAAGTATGCATGGCCCATTCACAGAAAGTAATTCTCCAATTTAAATCGTTCTGATTCAGCTACGGTGTCAATCACAGGTAGTAAGGATGAAATTTGTGACCGTGCGCTTGTGGACACACGGATGTAAGGTTACTGCAGCAACTTCTCGTAGTTTGAAATGAGGATCTTGGTGAGTTGCACCTAAAACAAATATTTTCATTTCCTCACTTTTGGCTCGTCTTCGTCTATTACTGCCACGATCCTCTGAAACTACTTGTTTCTCTAATGCGTTCTTCCACACATAATGGAGCTCTTCTACCAGCATATAACACGGCCTAAACCATGGCTGCTTCATTGACATTGTGTCAGCATTCGCCCACCATCATGTCAGTGTACTCGCTGCATGTGCATGCAATGATTGTTCCACGTCAATACCCGTGATAGGCGGTTCGTTTCCTTTTGTATTCCCATCAACCTTTTATGCAGTAGTGTAAGGATACATTTTACAATCCAGCCGAACATGAGTTCAAACAGCGCATCGAGGAAGCTTTTCACTCCATGACAACAGCAACTTTGCATCTCGTCCTCTGGTGGTATAGAAGGCGAATTCCGGTGTGCATTCAGAAAAACGTTCATTCGTATTAACAGCACACTTAAATGAACATTCTGCCAACACGATTTCTATTTGAGCACTGCCGATTATTTAAAGTAAATTGCATTCAACACTAAAACTTTGAATTTCTTTAGCTCCCTAAAAGACTGATAGGATTTTTATTTAAACTGATTTGTATGCACTCTTCGTTTAAATACATTAGCCTGGCAATATAAAAAATAATGTTCTACTTTTAAGGAAATATTTTTTGTTATAACTGTCGGGGAATTAACTAAATAGGTAATGTTGATAAATTCGCAGATAGAGCACATTCATTATGTTTATCTTTCTAAATAAACATTTCTTTCTCTTATTTTTTGTGATTTACATGCAAAAACACTTTACCTCCCGTATATCAGCGGACCGGCTGTCTTACGTAAAGCTAACTAACAACAGAAATTTTATCGTAGCTGCATATACAGGGTGTCCCAGCTATCTTGTCCACCCAAAATAACTCTGGAACAATAACAGCTATTGGAAAACGACTTTCACCGGTATCAATGTACGGCTAGGGCCCATGAATGTACATATTTGGAAACATTCTAAAACGAAAGCGTATGTGTTTTTTAACACAAACTTATGTTTTTTTAAATGGACCTCCTATATTTTTTCTTCAGCAATCCATAGCATGACAAAGCACATACACAATGGCGTCGATTGCATCGCAATATTCCCATTAAATCCCGAGATATTAAGACGCGAAGTTGACGCTTGAAACACCCGACATGCGCTGCTAGCGCACGTCCTGAGGCTCAGGCGGGACCCCATGCTGCCCGTAATCGCGATATGATTGACATGCGTAATCACACTTCCATACTTATCAAGAGGTCCGAAACGAATAATACGGTCTGCTGCCATCCTGCATTAACGTCGTACATTCCAGCAGGTATTTATCCCATAGGCTAGGGGTGATGCGGTTCTGTAACATATCTGTGTGTAACGCCGGAAATGCATATCCTCCTATTTCCATCTATTGTACTATAAATTTTTTCCTTATTTTGTTACCTGAATATATGACATTTCTGTGCCTTTATATATTGTAATTCTTTTACTATTTGTATATATATATTTATGCATTTATGTCGATGTATAATTGGTTTGTTTTGTAAATATTATTTGTATTTTTACGTTGGGTCTTGCCTAGAGAAAACTATGCTATCGAACCATTACATCGATAGGTCGTGTGGAGAACCAAAGTGTTTACGATCTTTGAGAGTGTTAACTCTGCCGCGCGGAGCGCGGGCAGAGCTGAGGGAGTCTGGCTAGAGGAGGGCAGTGGAGCAGGTGTGTTGTGTGACGCTCCCGCGAGTTGCCGCGCTTTCGGGGTTTGGCAGCATGTAATTGCGCTCGAATTGCTATGATAGTTTCTGACATGGTGTCGCGGACGGGAAGCGTTAGCTGGCACACATCAAGAGCCCGTTTTGCCCGGTGACCGTGTCTAGAAGAAGGCGCGCCAACATCCAGCTTCTGCAACAGCGACGGCCTACAATGAGTGACTGTCGTCACCTGCTCGACCGACGACTGCAAACCTTCAATCAACCAACAAGGAAGACTGGAAGTACGTAAAGTTTTAGAACTGTATGGCAGACCTCAGCTTTTCAAATTGTTGCATCACAAAATTACAGCAACTTAGCATGAACCTTTGTTGCTCATTGTCCCAATTGCATTACCAAGCAGGGTCCCTTCCTTTTCCGAAATGAATCCGAGCGTCGTTGATATTCAGACGCCAGTGTCGAAGTAATATCATTCCATTTCACTGCTTTAATTTCAAAGTTCAGTTAAGGTATTCATAGCTGGCTACAATATTTAGATTACACAAGCACAAATTAAGAGTGCGAGTTTTGTTACCGTATTTTAGCTTACCTGTGACTGCAGCTCAGCTTGGTACGTACTGAATTTTACTATTGTTAATTGTTCAGAGTCATTTAATTCAAGTTCAAAGTTAAATCTCTTATTTCTAAATTGCGTAGATTCAAGTAGCTTTCGAAAGAATTGTTGAGGTAGCCCAAGACTAACCGTATTTTACTGAATTTCGATGTGCTTCAGAAACAAAGCTCACTATTAATTTCAGTCACTAAATTAACTTTATTAATTCTTTTGCTAAATTAAGTCAGAGTGTAGCGAAATTTATTACTTCTGACAAACTTTCAGTTTTCACACTACACGTGTCAACCTTCAGTTGCCACGCTTCTAGTGCTAATTATATGTGTAATAACCTTTCTCTTTCAAAAAAATGGTTCATTTAGATGTAACCCTTTCCTCCCTCTTTACCGACAGATTAACTTCGGTGACGATTGCTTTTCCCAAATTTCCATTGGGTACACGCGGTTTAATTTTTCACTGTCATTAAGGTTACATGTGTACCGCAACGTTAGTCACAAAGTTAACTTCGCTTATCGTTAATCCGTTACTAAAAAGGTAATGCCGTTCAACGCTAAAACTTTACTTTACTGTAGATCTAGCGCAAGTGACAGTTAATCATTCACTCGTAATAGTAAAATTCATGTTGATGGTTTTAGTGAAAGGAGCAAGTGGACTAAAAGTTTTACCGTTGTTTAGGTAAAAATGTTTTGATTTGGGAAGTTCAGGTAGGACATAGAAGATGAATGTAAACATGTTTAACCAATTAGTTTTATTATCACATAATTATCAATGTTATGTTTGTCTAATGCGTTAAATGACAAATTATTGCAAAAAAATGTTTCTTAACATCACTGGATAAAATGGCCCTTTGTAGAAACTTCCACTGTGATACCAGCACTACATACTAAACATAGCGTTCACATCTCATACTCAAAGTGATGCCCATTGGCTTGCATACATAGGGTCACTCTGCGGATGAAGGATGCCCTACTTCGTGCTACTGTTTCCTCTTTGATGGCTGTACAAGCATCAATAATGCGTTGCTTCATGTCCTCTGGTGTTGTTGGTTCATGTTGGTAAACAGCATCCTTCACTGCTCCCCAAAGAAAATAATACAGTGGTGTAAGGTCCGGAGATCGGGCAGGCCACCTAACTGGCCCACCTCGTCCAATCCACCTACCAGGGAACTTACGGTTCAGAAGTCGTCGTGCTCGTAAGGCGTATGTGCAGGGCATCCGTCATGCTGATACCACATGACCATTTTCCGGTTCAGAGGTGCGGTGTCCAAGAGAACAAGAAGATTGTGTCGTATAAATCTGGAGTATTGTCTGCCATTTTGGATGCCATTTATAAAGAAAGGTCCGATAATGGTATCTCCAATAATCCCACACCAAACATTAACTTTCCACGGACGTTGATGCTCTACCTGACAGAGCCATTTTGGATTGTCTGCGGACCAATAATGCATATTCCTCCTTTGTTGGAGAATGATGCCTCGTCGGTAAAGAGAACATCTGCAAAAAAAAAATTGGATTAGTCATAAGTTTTTGCTTAGCCCACCGACAAAATGTTACCCTATTGCGGAAGTCATTTCCATGAAGATCCTGGTGTAAATGAACATGGTAAGGATGAAATTTATGACGTTTAAGAATACGCTGTGCACTTGATTTCGACACGCCAACTTCACGTTCAATTTGACGTTTGCTGATTTGAGGATTCACAGCTATGGTAGCGAGCACAGCAACTTCAGCACGTTCATCTGTGCGTGTTCTAGGACGATGTCGAGGTCTTGGATTTAAGCTTCCCGTTTCACGTAGACGAGATGTGAGACGACCAAACATCCGGCGCGAAGGCGATGGCTTGTCAGTCTTCTGTACAGTCGTTCTGCGTGAACAGCATTTCGTCCACCTACAACAGGGTACAGTACAGATATGTAGAGTAGGGTAGAAAACAGACATATTAACTTAATAATCATAATGTTCGCTAACAGTACTATCAACAAACAAGCAATCTCATAACGTATTTTCCGTCAACGTACATTCTCCATAGATAAGCAGCATTTCTACCATATCTTCATATGTGTACATTATACTGTACAGTAAAGTTCCACAACACAACGTTTATTCACAATGTGTACTACCTCCGTGCCGTCACTAGATTACTCTGATGCACGACTAAACTGGCAAGCGGTGTACTGCACGCCAAAGCAACAACAAATGGGATGCTCGGAGGGTGGTGGAGTACAGGAGTTTGCATGGGTCGCAAATCATAAACAAGGCGAAGTGGTAACTGTGGCAGCAGTGGGAACTGCATTGGACACTTGACTAGGTAGAGCCAGGCCCTGCGCGACAGGCACAATGGGTCATATAACGCATTAGATAAACCTTATTTTGGGTGTGCAGGATAAATAAGACAACCTGACGGGTGTACACCGATCGGTACTGGTTCATATTGTGCACGTAGATACGTCAAGCGTGCAAGAGGGAAACCATTATGTGCTTATGAGAGTTGATGGCAGCAGACCGTATTATTCGTTTCGGACCTCTTGATAAGTAAGCAGGTGTGATTACACATGTCAATCACATCGCGATTACGGGCGGCATGGGGTTCACGCCTGAGCCTCAGGACGTCATTTCGGGTGTTTCAAGCGTCAACTTCGCGTCTCAATATCTCGGGATGTAATGGAAATATTGCGATGCAATCAACGCCATTGTGTATGTGCTTTGTCATGCTATGGATTGCTGAAGAAAAAATATAGGAGGTCCATTTAAAAAAACATAAGTTTGTGTTAAAAAACACATATGCTTTCATTTTAGAATGTTTCCAAATATGTACATTCATGGGCCCCAGCCGTACATTGATACCGGTGAAAGTCGTTTTCCAATAGCTATTATTGTTCCAGAGATATTTTGGGTGGACAAGATAGCTGGGACACCCTGTATATATGCAGATATCCTCCTAAGTCCCTCGACCAACCAAATTTGGTGTATATACTACTCACTGTCTGGAAAGAAGTACTGGGGGCGTAAGTGCCTCTAGCTCCCATAGGTATAGATCTGAGATTGAAAGAGTGAAAGGGTAGGTAATGCCCGACATACAGGCTGCCATGCTTGACTGGTTTATTGTGTGGGTAGTATCAGAATGCATTCCAGTGGGTATATCTGCAGATGGGCATAGCTGTGCAGAGAGATGAAGGAAGTACGAGAAGGATAGGGAGAGGGAGAGGGCGAGATGGACAGAGAAAGGGGACAATGGTAAGATGGACAGATAGAGGTGGGAGTAGGAAACTGACGGAGAGAAATAGGGAGGCAGATATGGACAAAGAGGAAGCAGGAAGAGATGGTCAAAGAGAGGGAGGGAGCAGGAGATGGAGAGAGAGAGGTAGGGTAAAGGAGGAGATAAGGAAGAAGAAGAAGAAGAGATTCAGAGAGAGAGTGAGAGAGAGAGAGAGCTGGAGGAGATGGATAGAGAGAAGAAGAAGGAGGAGATGTGTACAATATATATGCCGATATGCCGTACATAACACCGGTGAGGCTGTGGGTAAAAGAAAGTATTTTTTTAATGTATGAATGTATATATGTATGTACGAGTATGTGCGTTCAACGTCTCCTCCCAAGCTACTGGATCGATTTCAACCAAACTAGGTACACACATCACTTGTTGTCTGGAAAGAAGCATTGTGGGATAAAGATCCCCTACCTCTCAGAGGGGTCGAGGTGGGGCTGAAAAAGAAGTGTAACGCAAATATGCAGAATATAGTCAACCATTATTTGAAAATTAGAGCACTTATGGACATGAAATAAAATTTTCACATAATTTCAAACCTTGACGAAACTACACTCCTGGAAATGGAAAAAAGAACACATTGACACCGGTGTGTCAGACCCTCCATACTTGCTCCGGACACTGCGAGAGGGCTGCACAAGCAATGATCACACGCACAGCACAGCGGACACACCAGGAACCGCGGTGTTGGCCGTCGAATGGCGCTAGCTGCGCAGCATTTGTGCACCGCCGCCGTCAGTGTCAGCCAGTTTGCCGTGGCATACGGAGCTCCATCGCAGTCTTTAACACTGGTAGCATGCCGCGACAGCGTGGACGTGAACCGTATGTGCAGTTGACGGACGTTGAGCGAGGGCGTATAGTGGGCATTCGGGAGGCCGGGTGGACGTACCGCCGAATTGCTCAACACGTGGGGCGTGAGGTCTCCACAGTACATCGATGTTGTCGCCAGTGGTCGGCGGAAGGTGCACGTGCCCGTTGACCTGGGACCGGACCGCAGCGACGCACGGATGCACGCCAAGACCGTAGGATCCTACGCAGTGCCGTAGGGGACCGCACCGCCACTTCCCAGCAAATTAGGGACACTGTTGCTCCTGGGGTATCGGCGAGGACCATTCGCAACCGTCTCCATGAAGCTGGGCTACGGTCCCGCACACCGTTAGGCCGTCTTCCGCTCACGCCCCAACATCGTGCAGCCCGCCTCCAGTGGTGTCGCGACAGGCGTGAATGGAGGGACGAATGGAGACATGTCGTCTTCAGTGATGAGAGTCGCTTCTGCCTTGGTGCCAATGATGGTCGTATGCGTGTTTGGCGCCGTGCAGGTGAGCGCCACAATCAGGACTGCATACGACCGAGGCACACAGGGCCAACACCCGGCATCATGGTGTGGGGAGCGATCTCCTACACTGGCCGTACACCACTGGTGATCGTCGAGGGGACACTGAATAGTGCACGGTACATCCAAACCGTCATCGAACCCATCGTTCTACCATTCCTAGACCGGCAAGGGAACTTGCTGTTCCAACAGGACAATGCACGTCCGCATGTATCCCGTGCCACCCAACGGCTCTAGAAGGTGTAAGTCAACTACCCTGGCCAGCAAGATCTCCGGATCTGTCCCCCATTGATCATGTTTGGGACTGGATGAAGCGTCGTCTCACGCAGTCTGCACGTCCAGCACGAACGCTGGTCCAACTGAGGCGCCAGGTGGAAATGGCATGGCAAGCCGTTCCACAGGACTACATCCAGCATCTCTACGATCGTCTCCATGGGAGAATAGCCGCCTGCATTGCTGCGAAAGGTGGATATACACTGTACTAGTGCCGACATTGTGCATGCTCTGTTGCCTGTGTCTATGTGCCTGTGGCTCTGTCAGTGTGATCATGTGATGTATCTGACCCCAGGAATGTGTCAATAAACTTTCCCCTTCCTGGGACAATGAATTCACGGTGTTCTTATTTCAATTTCCAGGAGTATATTTTCTCGTTGGCAACCCCATAAAATGATGAAAGGGAAAGAATTTATTGCTTACTACAGTTTCGCTGTTCATGCAATAAAGATGCCGCATCAGGAATGACCTTTTAATTTACTGCTTCTTTATTACAACTCTGTTAACAACACTTTTGTAGGCATCATCTACAATTTGCCTGCATAATTATATCGCTGTACGACACATAATTCAGGAGATACTGAGATACGTAAAAAGCTGGGTATCCTTAATACAGAGCGCAAATAACCAGACTATACTCATCCGTTGTTTGAAAATGAGAGCACCTAGCGACTTCCAGGAAATTTTAATAAACGTATGTTGCGATATGATTTTCAGAATGGAGTGAAATCGGGGGAAAAGTTCAATATGAATTGTACTTCCATGTCATGATGTAAGTGACTTCACCTGATAATGTAACTAACGTTACGAAACCGGTCGTGCTTTTTAAATGAAGTAACCGTAAACCTGCAGCGGTATTTTTTACTCAACTTCAAACACACTTAAAAACCTTTTTCTAACCTTTTGCTCGCTTAAATGCTTAATATCAAATATTTAACACATTAACTAATTAGTAAATGAATCGGGTGTGGTGTAAAAGTGTTCTAAAACGACATGTTGGTATTATTTCCTGTATTTAGTTGTAATACTTTAGAAGTATGTGGTGCAATTTTTCTCTTATTTGTGCTGTTCAATATGTGTTAACGAGGCCGTTAGAATGACCACTGCCGCAAGTCAATAATTTTGTCAGCGTGTTTCGAGACCTAACATCATGACACATGGCTGAATACCACAGCTAAATTTAAGATTGCCGTATGGTGTACAACATTTATTTTTTTTTCATTTAAACACTACAGAGTAGGCCACCACCAGGGTTACTAAGGAGGGCCGTGTGCTACTTAAAACAAGTAACAAGCCAGGCAGTGTTTGGTCTCTTAGCCGAAATGGCTGCTTGCAAGTTATGTCAGCTTGACAAGTCGCCATTCCGTTACCGTCCCTGCCACGTGGAGGCGGACCTTTTCTAAAGTTTCTGCCCTGGCTATTGCTCTGTGTGTTAGTACGCTAATTAATACAGTGAGTGACGTTTATCTGCAAACTAATTGATAAAAACTAATATAATTATTTAAATATAAAATGAAACATAAAAGATATAAAAAAGAAATATACACGAAAGAAAACAAAGAAAAAGAATTCTAAACTATAAGGTGTCTACAGAGAACCGAGTTCTCGCTGATGCAATTTTAGAGTACAATTTAAACATATGCCCAAAATTTGAAGTGGGCTAGATTTCTCTATGTAAGATTGTAAGTGATATTAGAATTTCACATGAAACATAGTAGCATAATGAATATTAAAATACCTTGCATAGACAATCTTAGATACAGGTAGTATTCAGTAGCTATGTATAAACATAATAGGATTCCTCAATTCAAAATTTAAAAAAAATTAAATTAAAGCATGAGATAACATACAAATCATCAATTTTTAAAAATAAGTGAATATCAAAGTTAACATAATTAATAAAAAGAATATGATTATACTTAGAGTAAAAGGAAGTAAGTGTCTGATTCTCTCACATGCAATTCCTGAATGTGGAGGCTATGTATGTGCCTGTAGACTGAACATAACTAGATTCCTCTATGTGACATTGAAAATGAGGTTTCAAATTACATGTGATTAATAAAACAATATGAATTTTAACATACAGCAATGCAATTTTATCTTGCAGACTGTTAATCATAAATGATACCAACATTATCCCCAACACAAATGAAATTACAGAAATATTCAGACAGCTGAAGATTATACATGATCTATTCCTTTATACAGGGTTTTATTTGGGGCAGTAGATTACAAAAACAGAAAAACAATATTAATATATCAACAGCAGAGAATCAGAAATTTGCGTGTGCATTTGCGACATTGCGACATATACTTAAAAAGTAGACAGATATGCTGGTAATTATAAAGATGGCCGCCCCACTTACGACTTGCACCAGGAAAGAACAGCGTTCCGTTATTCGGATTTTGAGTAGTGAATGTGTGAAACCTATTGAAATTCATCGACGAATGAAGGTTCAGTTCGGTGATGCACGTTTGTCACAGCGGCAAGTCTAGGAATGTAGTAGGAAGTTCGCAAATGATGTAACTTCAGTGGAAGATGCTCCTCGTCCAGGTCAGGCACAATGAGTTGCGACTCCACAGAACATTGCAGCAGTTGAAGCCATAGTGAAGGAAAACATCCGAGTGACACTGAATGACATTGCAGCATGTTTACAGATTAGTCATGGGTCAGCACACCACATTGTGCATGATATGCTCCAGTTTCACGAAGTGTCTGCATGATGGGTGCCACGGCAGCTGACTCCTGAAATGAGAGAACGACTTGTTGATGCTTATGAAGAACTTCTTCGGCACTTTGAACGAGAAGGTGATGGCTTCCTTGAAAAAATCGTTACTGGGGACGAAACCTGGGTTCACTTCCACCAACCGGAAACAAAGAGAGCGAGCAAGAAATGGCGCCATTCCTCATCACCAAAACCAAAGAAGTTTCGAACAGAACCATCAGCAAGGAAGGTTATGCTGGCTCTCTTTTAGGACGAAAAAGGCGTCATTACATGCCTAGAGGGACCACTGTCACTGCGGCCTGCAATCAAATCAAAGCGCCGTGGATTGCAGTCAGCAGGTGTCCTTTTGCAATATGACAATGCAAGGCCCCACTCTGCCCGTACAACAGTTGCAACAACCACAGACCTGCATTTTGAGTGTCTTCCTCATCCACCATACTCACCCGACCTTTCCCCAAGTGGTTTCCATATGTTTGGACCACTCAAAGACGCAATGGGAGGAAAGAAGTTCCAGTCTGATGAAGAGGTACGCCATGCAGTACATGAGTGGTTGCGCGGACTATCAAAAGAATTTTTTTCTAAAGGAATTTATGCACTTTGTAAGCGCTGGAGGACTTACATTGAGCGTGGGGGAGATTATGTTGAAAGGTAATACAGCTTTGTACCACTTCTGCACAATAAATAATATTTAAAAAAATATTTAAGGTTTTCATTTGACTCACCCTCATATATATATATATATATATATATATATATATATATATATATATATATATATATATATATTCCACATCTTCTCCCTCTCAACCACTGGATCAATTTCAACCAAACTTATACACAACTTATTTACTGTCTGGAAAGAAACACTGTGGGAGTAAGGATCACCTATTGGTGATTGGGGTGTAGGTGAAAACAAAATGACATAAATTATGAACCAAAAGAGAGGGGAGGAGGCGGTGGACAGAGAGACCAGAGAGGAGAAAATGGATTGAGGGAGGGGCAGGAGGATGTGGACAAGAGAGTGGAAGGAGGAAATGGCCAGAGAGAGGAAGAAGGGGGATATGGACAGAGAGAGAGGAGGAGAAGATGGACCGAGAGAGGGGAAGAGAAAATAAATAAAGAGAGGGAGAGGAGAAAGTGGACAGGGAGAGAGGGTACAACGAGAGAGAAGGAGGAAGGAGGAGATGAGCAGAGAATAGGGGTGAGGTAGTCTTTTAGCTTAAACAGTGTCCAGTGTCAGACTGATTCAATAGCGAAACTTGGTTTCAGATCACACAAAAACTGCCGTTACATTGACGAAAGAGAAAACTCTACCCAGTTTTACACAAAAACACTGCTATTCTTGAATATCCCTCTCCCTCTCGACATCATCAAAACATGCACATGAAATATTTATTTTAGATTTAACTGGCTTGGTTAAGAATTTTACGACCGTGAATTTTCAAAAGTACAAGCACGTTAATCTCGCTGATCGACAGGACTTCATTAACATGAAACAGGCAGGTTCTGTGTAATAAATGTAAATGATAATTGTCTCAATGATATGGCGACAATAGTGGCTGCGCAAATAATGACTAAGCCAGCTAATTTTTTTCACGAAACCTCACCGTCTGATCCACCAGATGAGTTACTTAAAAAACAATAAACAATCAACATTTACTTAGCATGTTATGGCACTGAAATAAAGATACAATATGTGTGGCTGTTAAACATTCTTCATTATTTAAGAACACTTAAGTAGACGCTTCGTCCCAAAATAACAAGCAAGAAGAGAGAAGTGAGGTAACAAAAATGAAAGAACTCATTTTTACTCATGGAAACGAAAAATAAATGTTATAAAGGGACTATATGAATACAAAGAGTGAACATTTTAAGCGACAAACTGCAGGAATGGATTCCTGACTGGAAATGAAGGAAAAAGGTCCTATTAACATGTGTCCGGAAATGCATCGATGCCAGGGTAAATGGCGCTGACGAATGGAAGTTCCTCTGAGTGTCGTGTGTTCCTTGTGTCGCTGGCTGTGTGAGTGAAGTAGCGTACTGTAAGCAGCAAAATGGTCCGGTATTCAAGTCGGGAACACGCTGAGATGGTGTTTGTGTACGGTCAAGCAGACGGAAATGGTCGGGAGGGAGAACCCGGTCTTCCAACTTTGGTCTACGCACAGACCGCCGCCTCTCTGCACGTTCGTCTGTCTGGAAAGTTTCATGACTGCATAAACGCCCAAAAAGGGCTCGAAGTGTTGTGGGATGTGGTTGGTGTCTCGAAGGATACTTGTTTTGGTTTATTGTCTCTGTCTGCTTGGCCGTACGTAAACACCATCTCGGCTTGTTCCCGACATGGATACGGGAACATTCTGCTGCTTACAATACGCTGCGTAAATCACACAGCCTGCAACACGCAACGAACACAGGGCACTCAGAAGTACTTTCATTCGTCAGCGCCACCTACCTCCTCCATTTGCAGACAGGAATCCGTCCCTGCACTTCGTCGGTTTTATTAATCTTCACTCTATGTGGGGTGTTCATAATTATTAAAATTCTAGTTTCAAAACGCTGTGGAAAGAGAACCACTGCTCAGGATATAAAATTTGAGAATTTCAGCAACATCTTACTGACCCAGGGGGAGATTTCATGAAAAAAAAACAGTAATAGATGGCATTCTTAACGTAAAGTGCGTCTTAATGCAGTAAATGTGGTCGGCTACAAATGACAAATTCCAAGATGCTACTCCAGGCGGGTGTAAAAATGAATGTGAGCAATGGAAAATAATGAACGCGAAAATCAAAATCTGGCCCTGTCTGACTAACCCCTGAAGCAGACCTTAGGATCTCTTAATTGTGGTATTATTTCCTCTTTCTTGCGCTTTAACATATAAATTACAACCTAAACATAAATGAATGATTAAGGGAACTAGTAACAACTAAATGATAAATGTTGTTTCTCCTTATACATTTATTGTAGATTAAAAAACCCTTTATATTACAAATGTTTATATTTCCTAACTAATATTACTGATCAAGTGCCAAAATCTGCCCCTTTTTATGGCTACGTGCTCTAATATAAATAACGCGAGATGACTGAAATCATCTACGTATCAAACACTAGAAGACACTACTTTCAAAGATGATCTACAGTGGTGTGCAACCTCAGTGGAAATAAAACTTACATGATCACAGATGTTTAGCTTCATAGCCCTAATAAACCGAAGCAATTAGCAATATCATCTTATGTACTGCGTCCAGTGCATCAAAGTGATGGTTCTCGTACACGTCTGCGACGATGGAAGAACTCCAGCCACAAAATAAACTCTTTCGAACGCTAGGACGGCTAAAGGCGGTCATCTGACTAGTATAATCTAATACTGTCTTCTTCTCTCTGTGTTCTACAGACAAGAAACGCGAACTCCCAGCCACAAGGACAGAATTCAGATAACGTCTCTACGTGAGTATAGACAGAAGAAGTGCTCTCAATCACTGAACGCTGCATATTCAACGACGACTCCCTACCTGGAGGCGAAGTCCAGAATCGTATAAGTTCGCAACAGTACAGTGCCTAACCATTCTAACTATAAAATCTCCTGCGAGCACAGACAGCAAGTCCGTCTGTAGCAACAAAGCTGATAATGAGCGACCGTCAGACATGGGCGCTCAAACCGGAAGACCTCTTTCTCTCCACTGCTGGTTTCCCAGCAGACCTTGGCTCCCCTCCCTCGTAACTGCAGAAGGTGAATCATATTCTCGAAACCATGAAATATTCTCCCTCTCTACAGATTCTTCCGAACGCCGACCAACCATATTTTAGTTTGTTGTCATCCAGCGCGGAAAGTTTGCGAGCAAACACCTATCCTCGTTAATTAGGAATAAATACAATGGTACACTTCTCAGAGTAAAAATCCTTGGAAATAACCCAGCCTCTGTGATTTCCGAGGCAACACTTCCTCGTTCCTCTCTGCTGCGTCCAAGATTTTCAGATTTTCCCAAGTATTATCAGGTTATCCTTGCGGCCCCACTACAGTACTAGCCAGCAGCAGCGGTATTGTGCTTCAGCGCTCAGGTGCCTCGACCGTCCGTCTTGGGATACTTCCTGTGTTACAGTAGACCAACACACCTCTGCAGGCTTTTCCACCCAGGGTCTGCGTTACGCCTCCCGTTTCATTTCCACTGGTGTTCCAACCTCTGCTAGCATAGGCAGTCATGCATTACGCCGTTTTGATAATAAAGACAATGCATCACCTTTCATGCAGTAAGCGTTAACAACTATCTACAAGGTGTACGTGATAATGTCAGTCTTCTTTAAGGGGAGCCGGAAAGATCCATCTCCTCCATGTTAATTTTAGCAAATAGAAGGAACATTTGATGTGACTTCTGAAATTTTCCCGGCGAATTTCTTCAGTAGTTGTGTACTCACCTGATGATGGCCGGACGTCTCTGGGCCGAAATATCGCGGCTGAATGTCGACAGGATCCGGCTGCATACCTGGAAATTATTAGAAGAAGAAACATATTTTTCTAAAACCATTGATCATATTGCTCTGAAATGTGGACTACATGTTCAGTGAATATTTCTCTACAAAGTTATAATACCATGTTAAGAAATATTTATTGGTTTTTGGTTTACAACTTTTTTAAACACATGCTTATTTTTTTCTCTAAAATTTTGCACTTTTTCTTCTATAGCTCTTGAATTATACAATATTTTTTTACAGTTTGTTATAAAAATGAAGGAAAAGAAGTAAACAATATTGTGTATAGATTTCATCGATATACTGTTGACAGTTTTTGGGAAAATGTTCCTCAAAGACGAAAATTTTAAAGTTGTAGGAAATGGCTTCCAAAGTTTTTTAATACATTCCTGCCCCATATGATGGATTATCAGCATCCTCTTCTTTTTCCAGTGTTAGTTTCCTTTTCTCTGGTCTTTTCTTCCCTTTTGCTGCAAGTTGTAGACGTTTGTCTCTTCTTTCTGCACGTCTTAGTCTTTCTTCATCAATTATTCGCATTGTGGAAATGGTGCTGTGTCCTGGTTGGAAACCTAAACTTTTCAGCACATCACATTTGATAAAGTTTCCTCCATTGTATGTTGCCACTGCATCATGCACTCCAAAATGCAATGTTTTTATCTGTACAAACGCTCTTTTGGGAATCCTAATCCAAATTAAATTATTTACACTTTCATTTGTATTTTGTGTTTTCCCATGTAAACACTTTTCCAATAAACTTGGCTGTGATAAATCTCTGAATATGGGCTAGATTACATCAATTACAGCATTTGGCAAACTGTTTTTATGGGCATATTCCTTTCCTGATTGGTACTTATACACCATGAGTCATCGCCTGTGGGGCACAGTGCATGTTGTGGGTGCTCATTTGTTGATGCAGTATGAAAAAATAATGCCCATACTGCTCTCCTCATATGCTCAATGCATCTTGTATTTTGCCTAATTGCACACCCATAATACCTCTGCAGTCTATCAATTGCTTCATCTGTCAATCTTCCTCTTCCTCTATACCACTCCTGTGATCTGGAAAAAATTGCTTTGACTCCCTCTACTTCCATCGCTCCACTCATGCCGTGAAAATTTGCTTCACAACTTTCACTATGTTCGTCCTTGGTATTGCCCTTACATCTACAATGTTGGGAGAATAGCAACATCAATTACTTTGCAACTGTCTCCACTGGTAGCTGTCACAACTCCATTTAGAGGTTTATGACCTCTACATTACCATGTTCCATCTAAAGCAACAGTTAAATCTCTACAATTCCCATTATCTGTCACAGCTTCTTCAACTGCTTTCTTCATTGTTGCTTGAGCAATATTTTCAGCAGAAGATCTCACTAATTCATTATAAAATCCAAACTTGGTTGGTGGTTTTGGCAAGTTCGTAATTCGACATAACATTGTCCCTGCAGCACTGCCCTTGCCAATGCAACACAAGCCATACACTAGCCTAACATTTATATCATACACCTTCTTTCCACTATTACCACTGCGAGGAATACTGTTAGAATTAGAAAACGAAACTTCTGCAGCACATTTGTTACACTTCAATAACATTTTACATGCCAAACCAGTGTATGAAGTTATTTTCAATTCCAGTCCTCTTTCTTTGCAAACTTGGCATAATACGTTATGTTTCAAAATATTAGAGAGCAAGGAAATGTTAATTATTTCCTTTACATCATTACTGTCACTTTCATAGCTTTCAAATTTTTCTTTGCTGTCACAAAGTTTCTTGCTGGAAGGAGTTCTACCACAAGCAGTCTGAGCAGCATCTCCCTTCGAAACAACAAAAGATTTCTTCTTCCACTCGTTGTGCCTTTTCTTAAACACTCGATTGCTGAAACGGGGCATATTGATATCCACAAACCAAATACGTAAAACAGGTACGAGCAAAATTCGTCAAATACGCAAAATTGAACAGCTAAACAACACAAAGCATACTCTACAAGTCAACACACACGGTATAGCGTTTATGTTTACCGATATGAACAGTCACTTGTCACAGAGATAAAGCCATACAACGTTGGAAAACAAAACACTGTCTAATTCCGCAAAGATACTCTGCTTGCAGCCAGCGAGCGGCGCCGTCAGAGCTGACACACCAAGTCGCTACAACCGTTTACGCGGTGCGTCAACTTTGCAGCGATAAAAAACGCACTTAGAATTTACTTCGAAGGGTGAAACTTGATTCGTTGTATTCAGAAAACTCCAAATAATTATATAATGAAAAAAAGTTAATTTTGTCATTTTCATCGTTCCGGCTTCCCTTAAATATTCATATATACGATGTACAGCCTATCAAATGATACCTAATTCCGGTCGTAAATCACGGCAAAGTATGTAGATGAGTGCTTATAAGGTGCGATATTGTAGCCACCTTAGAAGATGAATCGCAATACGACAGCTATGGGTTGAGTTGCACGTTACACCATTTGTACTGTTCAAAGTGCATGAATGCAGATGTTCGGCACTCTACAGCTGTGACACCATTAGTTGAGTACGCCCATCCACTATGACATGGTCGGACCACATCAGATGGGAAAACTTGATTTTCAGTTCTCCTGGGGACAAAAACTGTATAAAAAGGAAAATGACATGCGTTATTATTTGTCCTGGGGCTAAAAACCGCATAAAAAGCAAAATGACATAGCTTTTTAATTTCCCTGGGGTCAAAAACCGCACAAAAATCAAAATGACATCGCTTTCTAACTGTCGTGAGGCTGGCGAAAGCCACGTTGAATATGCTGTCCACCGTTTACTGCCACAAGTTGATATCGAGAAACAGCATGATCCACAACAGATCGAAGTGCCTCGCGGGTCTAGTTCAGAAAGCGTTGTGCAATGAGAAGCCTTCAGTTCAGCTACGTTCATAATTGGATCACTGAACACAACATCTTCCAGATAACCCCACAGCCAGAAGTAAAACGGATTAGGATCAGGTGGCCTGAAAGGCAAGGCTGTAGATCCATGAAAGACGATAATTCTCGTATTTCCGAAACGCCTCTGCAGCAGCCGCTTCACTGGCTGTGCACCGTGTGGAGGAACGCTGTCTTACCTAAAAATAATTCTGCGAACACGTCCGTGCTGTTGAAGCGTTGGAATGACCTTGGTGCTCAAAAGACTCTCGCAGCGTTCACCAGTGGCGGTGCGGGTAACAGGATTCATCTTCTCGAAGAAATACCGCCCAAGGTAAACGGTGCCGTCAATCTGCACCTTTGCAAAATGAAGTGGTACTGTTTCATGTGAGTATGTTGCCCATACTCTGCAGTTTTCCGTATTGACATGTCCTTGGAGATGAAATGGGTTTTGTCTCTCCACAGAATGTTCCATGGCCACTCATTGTTCATTTCTATGCGAGCAAGAAATTCCTGAGCGAAAGCTTGTGTTGCTGGCAGGTCAGCAGTAAGCAACTCCTGAACATTAGTGATTTTTTGCAATGCAGGATGTTTTGCAGGAGTTTATGCGTCGAGCACCGTGCTCGCATGCGTGTCCAATGTTTGGGCATTTGCACATGCACTGCACATTTGCACACCACCACTCGATCCCTTCTGCAGTGCTGTGGCACATTTTCGTCAGACATCAGGTCAACTGCTTTCCTCCCTCAACTACGTTGCATTTGAAAGAACCTGTCTTTTCGAATTTTGTAAGCTTTTTCTCCAGACCTTGAGCAGACAGCAGACCAACGCTTTTTTTCATACCGTTGAGTGTCCAGAACTTCTTCAGGGCTACTGGAGCACAGTCTCTGTTCTTGTAAAGGAGCTTTACCAGCAGCATGCGATTCTTCATGGAGACAGCCATGTCGGGCGTCTAAGACGCGAAGTAAAGCGTTTTGAAACTGGAACTTTCATTATGTATGACCTGCCAGGGTAGCCGAAAGCGCTAATGCGCTGCTTTCTGGAATCGGGAAGGCGCGCCGGCCCCGGATCGAATCCGCCCGTCGGATTAGCGACGAGGGTTGGTAAGCCAGCCAGCCTGGATGTGGTTTTTAGGTGGTTTTCCACATACTGCTAGGTGAATCCAGGGCTTGACCCCACGATCCATCTCAGTTACACTATTCACAGACATTTGAAAACGTTTGCACTATTTCATGACTTATACTAGATGCAGACAGCTGGGATTCATTACTTACAGGGTGGCGGCTGAAGGGCCGATCCCACGTTAGAGCGGGACAAAGGCCCCGATAAAGAGAGAAAAGAATCATTATATTTATGTATATTTAACCACTATTCCCTGTTTGTCCAAATATCACTAGTCACCCAAGATGAATTACACAGCTCGAGACTGAAAGAAATCATAGTGTTGTTTCACTATCCCCTTGATTGAGGCACAGGAATGTTTACATTACAGTACTGAAATCAACCACAACGCGAATCATCGAATGTTGGTCTCTCATTCATTATGAATGTTTAGTGGGATTTGTTTTTTATATCTACCAGATTTTCACACATGAAGGTCTGTATTAATACGATATACTCATGGGCTCAATTGATAATATGATATACTCACGGTCTCTACTGATTTTCGTCCCCCCCTCCCCCATTCAGCGGGAAAACCCCGATAGCAAAAACTGAGGCGTCGATATGTAGCAGGATTTTAGAACATATATTGTGTTCGAACATTATGAATTACCTCGAAGAAAACCGTCTATTGACACACAGTCAACATGGGTTTAGAAAACATCGTTCCTGTGAAACACAAGTAGCTCTTTATTGACATGAAGTGATGAGTGCTATTGACAAGGGATTTCAGATAGATTCCGTATTTCTGGATTTCCGGAAGGCTTTTGACACTGTACCACACAAGCGGCTCGTATTGAAATTGCGTGCTTATGTGACTAGATTTGTGATTTCCTGTCAGACAGAAAGAAAAAAGTTCAAATGAGTGTGAAATCTTATGGGACTTAACTGCTAAGGTCATCAGTCCCTAAGCTTACACACTACTTAACCTAAATTATCCTAAGGACAAACACACATACCCACGCCCGAGGGAGGACTCGAACCTCCGCCGGGACCAGCCGCCCAGTCCATGACTGCAGCACCTGAGACCGCTCGGCTAATCCAGCGCGGCGCTGTCAGAAAGGTCACAGTTCGTAATAATTGACGGAAAGTCATCGAGTAAAACAGAAGTAATTTCTGGCGTTCCCCAAGGTAGTGTTATAGGCCCTTTGCTGTTCCTTATCTATATCAACGATTTGGGAGACAATCTGAGCAGTCATCTTCGGTTGTTTGCAGATGACGCTGTCGTTTATCGACTAATAAAGTCATCAGAAGATCAAAACAAACTGCAAAACGATTTTAAAAAAATATCTGAATGGCGCGAAAAGTGGCAGTTGACCCTGAATAACGAGAAGTGTGAGGTCATCCACATGAGTGCTAAGAGGAACTCGTTAAACTTCGGTTACACGATAAATCAGTCTAATTTAAAAGCCGTAAATACCTAGGTATTACAATTACGAACAACTTAAATTGGAAGGAACACATAGAAAATGTTGTAGGGAAGGCTAACCAAAGACTGCGTTTTATTGGCAGGACACTTACAAAATGTAACAGACCTACTAAGGAGATAGCATACACTACGCTTGTCCGTCCTCTTTTAGAATACTGCTGCGCGGTGTGGTATCCTTACCAGATAGGACTGACGGAGTACATCGAAAAAATTCAAAGAAAGGCAGCACGTTTTGTATTACGGCGAAATATGGGCGAGAGTGTCACAGAAATGATACAGGATTTGGGCTGGAAATCGTTAAAAGAAAGGTATTTTTCGTTGCGACGGAATCTTCTCACAAAATTCCAATCACCAACTTTCTCGTCCGAATGCGAAAATATTTTGTTGACACAGACTTACATAGGGAGGAACGATCACCAGATAAAATAAGGGAAATCAGAGCTCGTACGGAAAGATATAGGTGTTTATTCTTTCCGCGCGCTATACGAGATTGGATTAATAGAGAATTGTGAAGGTGGTTCGATGAACCCTCTGCCAGGCACTTAAATGTGATTTGCAGAGTATCCATGTAGATGTAGATGTAGATTCCCAGACCTTATGTTTTATAGCGGTCATTGATTAGCTGTGACTTGAGAATAAGTTGTTTCTTCATATTCCCTGTTAAATATCTGGGGACATACAATGAAACAATACCTTTGACCGGGGACCAAAGAACGAGCAGTGTGATATCTGTGGACTTCAGAAGTGCTTAGACATCGCTGCCATTCGGATGTCTCTGGTATTGTGAGCTAGTAATAAAGTATCGTTACACCGAAAGATTCTCATACATAATTGTGAGAGCAGTTCCTACCGTACCGTAGGCCACTCTCCCTAGAAACACAAACTCATGTTCTGAAAAAACACAGCACCTCGAACGACTGGGTATATGACGTTCGTATTCATAGCACATGTACATTAGTATGTTTTGCAGAAATGATTAGCTTATGAACCATGTCAGCCCTCGGGTTCAAGGTTAACACCGATATCGCCGTGCAACACCACCTACCAGTAAAATGTGCCTGCGACTGTCGTTGTCGCTATAAACCGAGGGTAACTGATCAGTGTGACTTGAGCTGTCGTGCAGGATGCCTCGCAGACGTATGCGCGAGCCGTACCGTCAGATCAGTGAGTTTGAAAGAGGGCGCATTATTGTCATGAGAGAATGTGATGCATCCAACCGCGAAATTGTGGCTCGTGTGGGACGAAGTGTTTCGGCAGTGCAACGGGAGTGTGGAGAGTGGTTCACGGAAGGCCGTATTAACACGACGGGACTGGTCAAGTCGCACCACCCAGACCAACCCCTGAGAAGATCGACATCTCATCCGAATGGCATTGCAGGACAGGTCTGCGCCCTCCTTGGCTCTAGCGCAACAGTGGAACAGTGCGACACGTCTTATACAGGGTGTCCGAAAAGTCTTTCCCTGATTACATAAACTGATAACTCAGGCTAGAAGTATGATACAAATATGAAACTTGTGTCGAATTGTTTGCAACTATCAAAGTTTTTTTCTGTTTTAGGTACGCAGTACGTAAGAAGTGGATGAGGTGCAGTGCCCAAGAAGTCATGTTAACCAATCACGAGAAGGCACAGTGTGTCCTGTGGTACCATTAGACACGATCACCAATCACAGTGCAGAGACACTTCCAGACAACATGTGGAAGGAATATACCTGATGTTAAGAGCATTAAAGCCTGGTATGAACACAGGATCGGTTGCTGACCTTCCGAGGTCTAGTCGACCCAGAACCTCAGCAGACAGGGTGGAAGCTGTAAGGTAGTATTTTCTGCGAAGTCCGAAGAAATCGGTGCGCAGGGCCTCGCGTGAATTACAGATGCCAAAAAGCTCTCTCCATGAAATTTTACACAAATCTTTATTGTTTCGTGCATACAAAGTGCAAGTCGTTCAGGTCTTGTTACCCAATGACAGTACACGTCGATATGACTTTGCAGTCGAAATGCTATCACGTATTGAGGACGATGATGGTTATCTCAGACGTATTGCCTTTCCCGACGAAGCGACCTCTTTTGCCAGTGGAGTAGTGAATCGCCATAATGTGCACATTTAGGGTTCACAACCCCTGGCGAGGTCATGGAGTGCGCCAGAGGCAGTCCAAAGGTGAATGTTTGGTGCGCGCTATTGCACGATCGAATTATCGGGCCATTATTCTTCGCTGAGGCTACCATCACATCTGCAGTTTATCTGGACATGTTGCAACTGTATGCTGTTCCTCAGCTGCTTCAGTATCACCCCCAATGTCTTGTTTCAGCAAGACGGTGCACCGCCTCATTGGGGTTTGGACGTCCGTGCCTATTTCGATATGACCTTTCCTGGGCGATGGATTGGTCGTGATGGGCCAACGGTTTGGCCTCCACGCTCTCCTGACATAACCCCTTTAGACTTCTTTTTATGGGGTTATGTCAAGAACGAGGTCTACCGAACACGTGTACCAGATCTTGAAAACCTGCGGCAACGGATAACCACAGTCGTTGAATCGATCCCTCCAGTGATGTTGGCTAATGTGTATACGAAATTGAATATAGCCCAGATGTGCTACGTGCTACCAAGGGTGCTCATGTGGAAGTTTACTGATGTGTGAAAAAAACTTCGATAGTTTGTAAACAATTAGACATCAGTTTCATATTTGTATCTTACTTCTAGCCTGAGTTATCAATTGATGCAATCAGGGAAAGACTTTGCGGACACCCTGTACTATGAGGGGTGACAGTCCGTCGCCGTTTATTAAGGCATGTGTTACGTACGCGACGTCCACTTCTCCACCTACCTTTGACGAAAGTGAAGAAACTTGTTAGGCGGCAATCGTGTAAGGAACGACGTCACTGTAGACAGGAATGGCATCAGATAGTGTTATCGGATTACTCTAGGTTCTGTTTGTTTGAAAATGATAACTGCATTTTGGATCGCCGCAGACAGGGGGGCGGCATCACAGTGACTGCATTTGCACGATACATACAGCGCCAAGCCAAGGCCTTATGGTGCAGGGTGCTGTTGTGTACAACAACAAATCACAGTTGGTGCCTGTCCAGCGCACTGTGACAGTGTGATCTACATGAATGACATCCTATGACCCACAACCAAGCCCTTTCTGCACAAAACCCCAAACGCCATTTTTCAGTAAGACAATGCCAGACCAGATGTTGCTGCACGAGCACATGCATTCTTGGTGTCACAAGATGTCAGCCTTTCGCCCTGGCCCACCAGATCAACAGACTTGTCGCAAATCGAAAATATGTGGGATATGGTGAAACTATGGATGCAATGCTGTGACCCAATGTCAACCACCACACCTGAACTTTGGAGCCAGATTACTATTATGGTAAGCATCAATTACAGTAATACACATCTAGCAAAACAAAGAAATATATATAAAAATGAACATGTGAAATTATATACAGTAGACAAGTTTTAAAACGGCTCAGACTACACTCGGATGTTGATGGACTCGATCCAGCGGAGTGCCTCGTACGATGCTTGATGGAGCTTCTCAATGCTACCAGGGAAGCGTCTGGTTGGACATTCATTCACAATGTGGCTCATTGTTTGGGTGTCACCACAGTCACACACACTGTCACCTGAAAAGCCCCACTTGTATATGTTGTATTTGCACCTACCCTCTTCAGTCCAATATCTGTTTAACTGCACCCACACCTCCCTTGGATGGTGGAAGCCTAGAACTGGAGCTGTTGGATTGTCTACAAGTTCGTGGTTTCGGGTTCTTGTAGCTTGCCACTCACGTTTCCACTCTGCATCCTGGTCGAATCCTGTGGATAGCATTTGGACTCCCAGTTCATATGCTGGTCTTCTAGATTTGAGGCGTTTCCTGGGCAGTGATAGCAAATCGTCATGAAGAGGGATCAAGTTGTTTTCAGTAACTTGCTGACAGACGTTGTAAAGAGTAGCCTTTCGACGGAGGTCTGGTGGACAGATGTTTGAAAGCACTAGTAGCCAGCAAGTAGGTGTAGACCGGACTGTACCACTAATTACTCTCACAACTAAGTTCAGTTGGACGTCTACTTTCACTACGTGGGCGCTTCTGAGCCAAATTGGCGCACAGTATTCTGCTGCAGAGTATACCAGTGCAAGGGATGCTCCCCGGAGGACTGATATCGTTGCTCCCTATGTACTGCCTGCCAGCTTTCTCACAAAGTTCACTCGTGTTTGTGTCTTCTTGGCCAAGTTGGAAAGGTGTTTTTTGTATGTTAAAGTTCTGTCCAGAGTGACTCCCAGGTATTTTGGGCTTTCGTTGTATCTGACTGTGCCAAGAGGGCCGAACTGTGGACTGATCTTTGCTGATGAAAGGCGATTAGAGAGGTAGAACAGGCTTACCTCGGTTTTAGAAACATTTGGTCTCAGTCGCCATGTCACCAGATCCAACCAGATGAATGCAGCATAGACAGCTATACCACAGGACGCCATTCGTGCCTTATAGTCGTTGATGCCATCACGAATGGAACAAGTTATCAGGGTCCTTGGCGGACCCTGTGCCTATTAGGCTACGGGTTACATGCTCAACCAGAATGAAGGAACTGCTAATCATTTCTGCAGTCCTGCGAATATGAACGTCATATCTACTGTCGTTGAAGATGTTAAGTTTTTTCCTGAACATAAGTGTACATATACACACACTAAGAGTTCCAAATTTTCTATGAGTTCTGTATAAACATTGTGAGTAAAAGTTTTGTTAGTTATTCAGTTTTTGGGCTCACTCAGTAGCTTAACAGAATGCATAAATTATTTGACTTCTATAGCACTCTTTTAAAAATGTTTTTAGATACCAAAAGAGTGAGTTCTTTCTTTTTTTCATTTGTAGTGCAAATTTGGTCTGGAATGGAATGCCGAGGGTGGCGTTACCGACCATGGACAGGTAGTGAAGAACTGCAGAAATTTTTGCGTGATAACAGAGGAACCATCATCTGAGTTCAGGGCCATCTAGGAAATGTTTTCGGAATCAGTGGACAGGATACCTCACAGGCCGCTCAGGACAGGATAATAGGAAGTTGTGAAGACGTACGCGTCTGGTGGTTTACATGAAAAGACAGTTACACACACAAAATATACGTGTGTGCTGGAAGCAAAGTTAATGTCAGTGCACGATCGATTCGTTTTTCTGACTGATGCAGTGTTATTTTATATTGAAATTCATTAGGAATTCTCGTGAGATTAACGTGAAGCCGTAATTTTATCCCACGATAGTGACAGTTTTAGTCTTAGCGTAAATTACTCATGGGAGACCCGTGGCTAGTTTTTAAATAATGATCAATCTAAAAGTAGTCAATCGCAAGCACAGTATACAGTGTCTGCCAAGTTCTGAACACCTATTACAGCTACAGTCGCACCAAAAAGTATTGGCACACGTGCGTATTTATCGTTGCTGGTTACAAACGCCGCACCTTCCGGTACACAGCACATGTGCGTGCTACCACACATACCAGACATTACAATTCTGCCCACAGTGCCTACCATTAACAAAGAAATACAGTGTTAAGGGCAAACATGTATCTCCTCTGCACACAAAAAGTATTGGCATAGAGCGTGGCTTCTCGGTATATTGCTGGGTTTTCAGATACCGAAACGCCATCTACTGGCGCAATAGACACTGCGTATTGTTGACGGCCCGGCCGCTAGCATGTTGCTGTATTGCGCGATAGTGGTCAGCTGGGGCCGAAGAAGAAGGAGAGAGAGTGGTATTGCTCCATTCACAAGGGAGAAGCTATCGACAAATCGGAGCAGAGGTGTCTGTTAGGTACACCACGGTACGAGCCATCATTCATAAATATAAAGAGACTGGAACAATAGTGAATAAGTGTCGTCCTGGACGTCCAAAAGTGCTTACAACCCGAGAGCGTCGCCGTATCATCGCACTTGCTCGGAAGGAACCTGCTACAAGTGCAGCAACTATTGCTGAGGTTGTTCAGACAACGTCCGACAAGACGGTTTGTGTTCAAACTATGCGAAATGTGTTGAATGTGGCTGACATCCATGGACGTTCTCCCAGGAAAAAGCTATACATATCAGAAATTTAACCGGCAGAAACGCCTGCAGTTTGCCAAGGACTACATCAGCAAGCTGATGGAGTTTTCGAAGACTGTGATATTTAGCAAAGAATCGAAGTTCAGTGTGTTCGGATTTGATACAAGAAAGAAAAATTGGCGCAAGCCGAATACGCATCTCGACATCAAACACATGCATCCCACAGTCAAACACGGTGGGGGCGGTATCATGGTCTGGGGCTGTATGGCGTTGGAAATCTAGCTATAATCCACGGTGCAATGGATCATATGAGACACATCGAAGTGTTACGAGGTAATTTACACGATAGTGCACAGACATTGGGCCTTAACGGGATGTTTCATTTCCAGCAAGACAACGACCCAAAACATACCGCCATGAAAACCCGGGAGTGGTTACTGTACAATGCCCCCAGAAGGGTTCTAACACCACCCCAGAGCCCTGATTTGAACCCCATTGAGAACCTGTGGGCTCATCTTGACACACAAATCAGAAAACTGCGTCCGTCCGGTTAAAACGACCTGGAGAAACTGCTCCTGGAGGAATAGTCGGAAATTACACCTGATATCATCCGGAATTTAATACAAAGCATTCCTAGGCGTTTACGTGCTGTTATAGATGCTAAAGGGATGCACACTAGCTATTATAAAGCGAACATCAATGAAGAAAACGAACACACTGTCCGATTCAAACGCGTGTGCCAGCACTTTTTTGGGTGCAAAAGAGTGATGTTTATTTTCCTAACACTTGGTTCAAATGGCTCTGAGCACTATGGGACTTAACATCTTAGGTCATCAGTCCCCTAGAACTTACAACTACTTAAACCTAACTAACCTAAGGACATCACACAACACCCAGCCATCACGAGGCAGAGAAAATCCCTGACCCCGCCGGGAATCGAACCCGGGAACCCGGGCGTGGGAAGCGAGAACGCTACCGCACGACCACGAGATGCGGGCTTCCTAACACTGTATGTTACTTTACGGACAGGTGATTTGGACATATTTGTAACCTCTGTAATGTAAGGTGGCACATGTATGGGGTCTGTTCTGATATATACACTACTGACCATTAAAATTGCTACACCAAGAAGAAATGCAGATGATAAACGGTTATTCATTGGACAAATATATTTGTTGTGTACATAGTTCCGCGTAGTCAGCGCGTACACAACTTTCCCAATAGAGCGCGCCCTTTTAAGCACAACAGCGCAGGTGCAGCGCTCGTCGGTCTCCGCACTACGAGATGGCGCTGTCTTAGAGACGAATCAAATTCTGCTTCCGCCGATCCGCGTATTAATATGTAACGCAGCCAATGAGATTGCTGCTAACGTAGGACCTTTTCTCCTTGCGGATCACACTCGCGCAGTGATACCTGAACGCTCGAGGTATTATAACGAGTGTACAGACTCCGATTAGTCAGTCTGCATGAGTCTGCATTAGTCTGTAGTCAAGTTTCAGTCTGCGCCTAATAAGATTATCATATTCCTGTACATAGCCATGAAGATAAATGAATAGACACTTTGTCAAGTATCAGAGAGATGTGAGAATAAGATTAAAGTACCAAGATCAAAGGAACTTCAGATTATCAATTGTAAATAGCATCCAGAATCATGTTGAGTAAGGTTTATGATTGTTATTATTTTAATAAATATGTGGGAAAATTAATCAAGTTCTGTTTAAAGTTCGTCACCATCAATCTGCTACTCTAAGCGTGCAAGTGGCATTTCTATCGTCTGATCCAACGGCAGAAGATAAACAAGCCACGATAAGACCACGAGACATATTGCTGACACTCGCCTGCTTCGTTAGAGCGACAAGTCAAATAATCTGATAGTGTGTGTACCGAAGGTCTTACAGTACGCACACCACAATATTATACTAGAACTGACATGTGATTACATTTTCACGCATTTTCAGTGCATTGATCCTGAGAAATCAGTACCCAGAACAACCACGTCTGGCCGTAATAACGGCCTTGATACGCCTAGGCAATGAGTCAAACAGAGCTTGGATGGCGTGTACAGGTATAGTCACCCATGCAGCTTCAACACGAAACCACAGTTCATCAAGCGTAGTGACTGGCGTATTGCGACTATCCAGTTGCTCGGCCACCATTGACCAGACGTTTTCAATTGGTGAGAGATCTGGAGAATGTGCTGGCCAGGGCAGCAGTCGAACATTTTCTGTGTCCAGAAGGGACCGTACAGGACCTGCAAGATTCGGTCGTGCATTAGCCTGCTGAAATGTAGGGTTTCGCAGGGATCGAATGAAGGGTAGAGCCACGGGTCGTAACACATCTGAAATGTAATGTCCACTGTTCAAAGTGCCGTCAGTCCGAACAAGAGGTAACCGAGACGTGTAACCAATGGTAACCCATACCATCACGCCGGGTGATACGCCAGTATGGCGGTGACAAATACACGCTTCCAACGTGCGTTCACCGCGATGTAGCCATACACGGATGCGACCATCATGATGCTGTAAACAGAACCTGGATTCATCCGAAAAAATGACGTTTTGCCATTCGTGCACCCAGGTTCGTCGTTGAGTACACCATCGCAGGCGCTCCTGTCTGTGATGTAGCGTCAAGGGTAACCGCAGCCATGGTCTCCAAGCTGATAGTCCATGCTGCTGCAAACGTCATCGAACTGTTCGTGCAGATGGTTGTTGTCTTGCAAACGTCCCCATCTGTTAACTCAGGGATCGAGACATCCGTTACAGCCATGCGGATAAGATGCCTGTCATCTCGACTGCTAGTGATAGGAGGCCGTTGGGATCCAGCACGGCGTTCCGTATTACCCTGCAGAACCCACAGATTCCATATCCTGCTAACAGTCATTGGATCTCGACGAACGCGAGCAGCAATGTCGCGATATGATAAACCGCAATCGCGATAGGCTACAATCCGACCTTTATCAAAGACGGAAACGTGATGGTACGCATTTCTCCTCCTTACATGAGGCATCACAACAACGTTTTCACCAGGCAACGCCGTTCAACTGCTGTTTGTGTATGAGAAATCGGTTGGAAACTTTCCTCGTGAGAGCACGTTGTAGGTGTCGCCACCTGAGCCAACCTTGTGCGAATGCCCTGAAAAGCTAAACATTTGCATATCACAGCATCTTCTTCTGTCGGTTAAATTTCGCGTCTGTAGCACGCCATCTTCTTGGTGTAGCAATTTTAATGGCCAGTAGTGTATGTTTCGTATAACCTACAACCACTAAAATGTAACTGTGCCAACACTTTCTGGTGCGAGTGTACTTTAAACTTGAAGAATGCAGACGTTTGCACCACGACGCCGACAACAATCGAATTTAAACCTCAACACTGCGCGGCTACAAGTCTTGGTTGCGTCACTCTGCCACGCCGGGTGCTACGCAGATAACAGGTGCTGATTTTCGTATCATCACCGGGAGTGTGTGTATGTGTGTGTGTCCGATGATGACACAACTTCAGTGCAATTAATAGGAAGAAGGGAAGATCTCCTATGGATTCTCTGTCTGTCTCCGTGGCATTCCGAATACTGGTAAATGGAATATATTTTTAGTGCCTTTTAGCTTTTTTAGTTGGCGACACGGTTTTCTCTGTCACACATCATATTCACCTTCACTAAGAGTCTTGAATGCGCACAACACAGTTAATTACGCCACTTGTAAGATCCCCACGAGGTGTCTGCGTTTAACTAGTCAGTCAGTGGAAAACGACGTAGGAGGCGTATAGTATGAGCGGCCGTGTTTTCCATCCGAGATTTACGGCGACTTAAGGCAACCAGTCCTTGTGTTATCTGAGTGAGCTGTCTCTTAGGATTTCTTCCAGTATGTCTTGCCACAACGTTCTTGTAATTGATGCCCCTCCCCCAAGAGTGTACTTTAAACGTGAAGAATGCTGACGTTTGCACCACGACACCGACAGCAATCGAATTTCAACCGCAACACTGCGCGGATACAAGTCTTGGTTGCGTCACTCTGTCACGCCGGGTGCTACGCAGATAACTGGTGCTGATTTTCATATCATCACCGGGAGTGTGTGTATGTGTGTGTGTGTCTGATGATGACACAACTTCAGTGCAATTAATAGGAAGAAGGGAAGATCTCCTATGGATTCTCTGTCTGTCTTCGTGGCATTCCGAATACTGGTAAATGGAATATATTTTTAGTGTCTTTTAGCTTTTTTAGTTGGCGACACGGTTTTCTCTGTCACACATTACATTCACTTTCACTAAGAGTCTTGAATGCAAACAACACAGTTAATTACGCCACTTGTAAGATCCCCACGAAGTGTCTCCGTTTAACTAGTGAGTCGGTGGAAAACGACGTAGGAGGCGTATAGTATGAGTGGCCGTGCTTATCCATCCGAGATTTACGGCGAATTAAGGCAACCAGTCCTTGTGTTCTCTCAGTGAGCTGCCTCTTAGGATTTCTTCCAGTATGTCTTGCCGCAAAGCTCTCGTAATTGATGCTCCCCCCGGCGAGTGTACATGAAGAATGCAGACGTTTGGACGCGACGCCGACAACAATCGAATTTCAACCGCAACACTGCGTGGCTACAAGTCTTGGTTGCGTCACTCTGTCACGCCGGGTGCTACGCAGATAACTGGTGCTGATTTTCGTATCATCACCGGGAGTGTGTGTATGTGTGTGTGTCCGATGATGACACAACTTTAGTGCAACTAATAGGAAGAAGGTAAGATCTCCTATGGATTCTCTGTCTGTCTTCGTGGAATTCCGAGTACTGGTAAATGGAATATATTTTTAGTGTCTTTTAGCTTTTTTAGTTGGCGACACGGTTTTCTCTGTCAGACATTATATTCACTTTCACTAAGAGCCTTGAATGCGCACAACACGGTTAAATACGCCACTTTTAAGATCCCAACCTGGTGTCTCCGTTTAACTAGTGAGTCAGTGGAAAACGACATAAGAGGCGTATAGTATGAGTGGCCGTGCTTTTCCATCCGAGGTTTACGGCGAAGTAAGGTAACCAGTCCTTGTGTTATCTGAGTGAGCTGTCTCTTGGTATTTCTTCCAGTATGTCTTGTCGCAAAGCTCTCGTAATTGATGCTCTCCCCCCCCCCCCCCCCGGCGAGTGTACCTTAAACGTGAATAATGCAGACGTTTGCACCACGACGCCGACAACAATCGAATTTAAACCGCAACACTGCGTGGCTACAAGTCTTGGTTGCGTCACCCTGCCACGCCGGGTGCTACGCAGATAACTGGTGCTGATTTTCATATCATCACTGGGAGTGTGTGTATGTGTGTGTGTCTGATGCTGACACAACTTCAGTGCAATTTATAGGAAGAAGGGAAGATCTCCTATGGATTCTCTGTCTGTCTCCATATCATTCCGAATACTGGTAAATGGAATATGTTTTTAGTGTCTTTTAGCTTTTTTAGTTGGCGACACCGTTTTCTCTGTCACACATTATATTCACTTTCACTAAGAGCCTTGAATGCGCACAACACGGTTAATTACGCCACTTTTAAGATCCCAACCTGGTGTCTCTGTTTAACTAGTGAGTCAGTGGAAAACGACATAAGAGGCATATAGTATGAGTGGCTGTGCTTTTCCATCCGAGATTTGCGGCGAATTAAGGTAACCAGTCCTTGTGTTATCTGAGTGAGCTGTCTCTTAGTATTTCTTCCAGTATGTCTTGCCGCAAAGCTCTCGTAATTGATGCTCTCCCCCGGCGAGTGTACCTTAAACGTGAAGAATGCAGACGTTTGCTGTGGTGTCACCGCCAGACACCACACTTGCTAGGTGGTAGATTAAATCGGCCGCGGACCATTTAGTACATGTCGGACCCGCGTGTCGCCACTGTGTGATCGCAGACCTAGCGCCACCACAAGGCAGGTCCCGTGATACGAACAAGCACTCGCCCCAGTTGTACGGACGACCTAGATAGCGACTAGATGTACGAAGCCTTTCTCTCTCATTAGCCGAGAGACAGAATAGCCTTCAGCTAAGTTAACGGCTACGCACTAGCAAGGCGCCATTAGCCTTACAGTGATTGTAATTAAAGTCTCCTGTGTATCGTCAAGAGCGATGTACCACAATGATTGATTAAAGATAAGTATTAATCCATCTACGTACTTTTCTTCATAGCATTAATTACATAGTCTGTTCCAGTACTTCACGCCCGTCTGCGTTAGTCTAGCGTGCATTTTCAGCCATCTCGATCTACAAGGCGTTGGCCCAGCTGCCGACACATCATTTGCACCACGACGCCGACAACAACACGTTAACCGCAACACTGCGTGGCTACAAGTCTTGGTTGCGTCACCCTGCCACGCTGGGTGCTACGCAGATAACTGGTGCTGCTTTTCGTATCATCACTGGGAGTTTGTGTATGTGTGTGTGTCTGATGATCACACAACTTCAGTGCAATTTATAGGAAGAAGGGAAGTTGTCCTATGGAATATATTTTTAGTGTCTTTTAGCTTTTTTAGTTGGCGACACGGTTTCCTCTGTCACACATTATATTCACTTTCACTGAGAGTCTTGAATGCGCACAACACAGTTAAGTACGCCACTTGTAAGATCCCCACGAGGTGTCTCCGTTTAACTAGTGAGTCAGTGGAAAACAACATATAAGGCGTATAGTATGAGTGGCCGTGCTTTTCCAACCGAGATTTATGGCGAATTAAGGCAACCAGTCCTTGTGTTACCTGAGTGAGCTGTCTCTTAGGATTTCTGCCAGTATGTCTTGCGCAAAGCTCTCGTAATTGATGCCCCCCCCCCCCCCCCCCCCCGCGAGTGTACTTTAAACGTGAAGAATGCAGACGTTTGCACCACGACGCCGACAACAATCGAATTTAAACCGCAACACTGCACGGCTACAAGTCTTGGTTGCGTCACTCTGCCACGCCGGGAGCTACGCAGATAACTGGTGCTGATTTTCGTATCATCACCGGGAGTGTGTGTATGTGTGTGTGTCCGATGATGACACAACTTTAGTGCAATATATAGGAAGAAGGTAAGCTCTGCTATGGATTCTGTCTGTCTCCGTGGCATTCCGAATACTGGTAAATGGAATATATTTTTAGTGTCTTTTACCTTTTTTAGTTGGCGACACGGTTTTCTCTGTCACACATTATATTCACTTTCACTATGTCTTGCCGCAAAGCTCTCGGAATTGATGCTCCCCCCAGCGAGTGTACCTTAAACGTGAAGAATGCAGACGTTTGCACCACGACGCCGACAACAATCGATTTTAAACCGCAACACTGCGCGGCTACAAGTCTTGGTTGCGTCACTCTGCCACGCCGGGTGCTACGCAGATAACTGGTGCTGATTTTCGAATCATCACTGGGAGTGTGTGTATGTGTGTGTGTCTGATGATGACACAACTTCAGTGCAATTAATAGGAAGAAGGGAAGATCTCCTATGGATTCTCTGTCTGTCTTCGTGGCATTCCAAATACTGGTAAATGGAATATATTTTTAGTGTCTTTTAGCTTTATTAGTTGGCGACACGGTTTTCTCTGTCACACATTATATTCACTTTCACTAAGAGTCTTGAATGCGCACAACACGGTTAATTACGCCTCTTGTAAGATCCCCACGAGGTGTCTCCGTTTAACTAGTGAGTCAGTGGAAAACGACATAAGAGGCATATAGTATGAGTGGCCTTGCTTTTCCATCCGAGATTTACAGCGAATTAAGGCAACCAGTCCTTGTGTTATCTGAGTGAGCTGTCTCTTAGGATTTCTTCCAGTATGTCTTGCCGCAAAGCTCTCGTAATTGATGCCCCTCTTCCCCCACTCGCGAGTGTACTTTAAACGTGAAGAATGCAGACGTTTGCACCACGACGCCCACAACAATCGAATTTAAACCGCAACACTGCACGGCTACAAGTCTTGGTTGTGTCACTCTGCCTCGCCGGGTGCTACGCAGATAACTGGTGCTGATTTTCGTATCATCACCGGGAGTGTGTGCATGTGTGTGTGTCCGATGATTACACAACTTCAGTGCAATTAATAGGAAGAAGGGAAGATCTCCTATGAATTCTCTGTCTGTCTTAGTGGCATTCCGAATACTGTTAAATGGAATATATATTTAGTGTCTTTTAGCTTTTTTAGTTGGCGACACGGTTTTCTCTGTCACACATTATATTCACTTTCACTAAGAGTCTTGAATGCGCACAACACAGTTAATTACGCCACTTGTAAGATCCCCACAAGGTGTCTCCGTTTAACTAGTGAGTTAGTGGAAAACGACGTAAGAGTCGTATAGTATGAGTGGCCTTGCTTTTCCATCCGAGATTTACTGCGAATTAAGGCAACCAGTCCTGGTGTTATCTGAGTGAGCTGTCTCTTAGGATTTCTTCCAGTATGTCTTGCCGCAAAGCTCCCGTAATTGATGCCTTCCCCTCCCCCCACCCCCCCTGCAGAAGCAGCATCAGCGCCATCGGATTCTCTGGGACGTACCGTACTTAGCTGTAAATTTTAACATCCACAAGAAAAGACTGTACTATAGCACCTCAGATGTAAGTATCGTAGTTGGTATAAATGATAACATCCACAAAGAAAGACTGAATTATAGCATCTTAGATGTAAGACAGAATGTCATTTAATCTATGTAAGCTGAGTAATGTTTATTTACGTTCATTTTACTTCACTGTGCTATCTTAAGATATTCGGTGGTACCCGGTTGAATAGATATTCATCAGAATATCACTTAAAGAATTACTGTTACTCATTTTTACGTCTTCCTTACACCCCCATTAATCGCTCATATACACTAGTGAAAATATTCTTTAAAACTCATATGACAATAAAATTCCTTGATTTGCTTACTTGATGGATAATCTTTTAACTTCCTTCGCAAGGAATTTGTAAGGGACCCGTGTACATTAACTGCTACTTCTTGCTTTTCTAACAGTAATGGTGGTTTACATTGACTTCTATGTAACAACGTTTCTTCACAGGAATAATTTTGTGCCCTTTCTAACCCTCTGTCACAGGATGCTTTTCTCAAATTTGCATTTTCTGTAATTTAGGTTAAGACTTGGACTTCAACGGCCCCCACCGCATTCCACAAACATCACTGAGGGCTTAATGAGGCCAAGTTTAGTTTGACGAACTCACGGTCAAAGGTCACGCCTCCTCTGAGACGCCAATAACATCACTGCCGGATTTTGATTTTTCCACTGCGGTGCAACGCTATGATTCAGCTCCGGTTGCTGGTAAGTGTTATTCACACTGAAGTGTTAACTTTTGGTGGAGATAATGTTTTGGCTTACCAGTGTATACTCAAGGAAAATATCAACTATCGTTATTTACACATTTTACATATTGCTCCTGCTTTTCTTTAATTAAATGCCCTTTATTTTCTTGCTGATTTTTCATTTTATTGAAAAGTTTATAGATAAATTTGTTGTTGGGAGGGATCCAACTTGAGCAAAAAAAACATTTTTTCTTTTCACCTATTATCCAGACGTGTTTCGCTGAAGTTTCAGCATCATCAGTGGGCTTTTCTTTTCTTTCTTGTTACCACATGCAGCTAGAAAGTCTAAATAGCAGTTTTTCACAGTGAAGATAATGGAAAAACCAGAAAAATGACGAATTATGAAGGGAAAACAGTTGTAATACAAAACACATAAAACCAGGAAAAACACAGCCTGTGGTAACAAGAACGAAAATAAATGAAGACTGACAATGCTGAAACTCAGCGAAACATGTCATGGCAATAGAAGAAAGGAAAAAATTGTGCTTAGCTCAAGGTGGACGCGTTCCAAATGCATATTTATTTGTAAGGAAGCACGGACAGAAGAGCTTCAACCTTGTTTATAATATTTACTTCCAAAAAATATCGACTTGTTTTCTAAGTTTGAAGTACACAGAGTAGGGCCGTAAGCACTCTGTCAATGAGGGACCGAAAGCGGGTCTTCTTGTACGGGTTATGGTGAGTCAAACTTCAATTTATAGTAAGACTCCTATAGCCTATATTGTAAACTTGTGTTTACTTTCGACCTTTTTGGCAAAGAGATGTAAAATGTTTGTGACGCCATTAATCTCGTATTCAGCCGTGAACTTTCTTTCTCGTCGCTTACTTAGTATTTAGCTTGTCAGATATTACGTTAAATTCATTGACATTTCTGTTCAATACCGTAATCACGTCTCTTTTTTGCCCTTCCACTGCCGCCTGCAGTTAGTCTTAAGTCAACTGAAGAACACTTCGTAAAATCGTAAAGAGACTCAGTAAGCTGTGCAACCATCCTGTTGTGCTTTTCGTAAATTTGCATAAGAACGACATAGCCTTCCACTTATCAGCATCATGTATTTCTCTTGTCTTACGCAGAGTTTTCACCACAGACAGTTTGTTTGAGAGAGTACCGACCCGAGAATATGGGTTACAGATGTAGGCCTACTTATCTACGGTAACCTACATAGTTAATGCAAGGTGCACAAACCTGGTTTGTGATCGTAATCATATAAATCCTTCACAGTTACAAAGGTTCCATTGTCTTACTTCGTGTTGATCATGACCATGTAAATGCATACGTTGTAGAGGTGAGATATTTCTTTAGTTTCCTTATTACAGATTTCCAGAAACCTCAGCTCCATTTGTTTCTTAAATAAAAGAAAAAATTAAAAGATGTCGATCAAATATTTTGTGACTCGATTTGGCTGAAAGTAAGAAATAAAATAGATCAAAGAAACATTCGGTGCACCTCATTTGCTGTACTATATGATTTCGAGCATCTTTCAAAGGTGCATCAAATATTTCTCCAAACAATTTTGTTTCTTACTTTTAGACAAATCATTTTGCAAAACATTTAACCGATTGTTTTTTCAATTACCTTTTTATTTTCAAATATTGCTCAGAAAGCATGATACAGAATTACTGACAATTCATTTGCGTTCCTAGCGTCATCTGTTCTCGAAATATCTTGAATTCAGTACTTTATTCGAAGGAAACCATTTCGACAGTTAAATATCAAGCCAATGTAAGTTTTTATGCGCAAAATAGCTAGGACTTGAAAAAATAAACTTTTTGACATCTTATTTGTCTTCTTAGTCTCTTCTGTTCTCGAATTTTTGTGAATTAAGTATCTGTTACATAATTCAAAGAAAGCCCTTTTAAAAACCAAATATCACAGCAAAACTATTTTCCACAAAATAGCGAGGCCCTGAAGAGATGAGCTTCTTCTTACGTCATTTATATAGTAAGAAGCCGTTCGTGAAATATTTCAGTTTTCCCTCAAATCACTAATTAAGCTTTCGTTAATTGCTCTGATTACCTTGAAGCAGTTATTTCGTTTTCTTTCAGACCTCCTCATGGTGGTCAATTTGATGTGGTATCCCATTGGTCCACATCGCGCTGTTTGGCTATCAAATTCGGACAAAAACCCATGTTAGTAATTAATAGGAAGTCTTGTTTTTGCTCTGCTCTGACATTTGACCAAGAAAATCACGAAATCTTCTGTAAGAAAGCTGCGTAACTGGTATCGCTTCACTATCTGGATATCGTTATATTTTTAAAGCACAAGTATCACGAAATTTTCAGGAAAGCCAAAGTGACAACTTTATTAAACTTTGTGTCCATAAAATTATTTCTCGCTAAGGACGGAAAAACGCCAGCTAGCACCACTGAAGAATGAAACTTACCCCAAAAAAAAAATCAAATGGTTCAAATGGCTCTGAGCACTATGGGACTCAACTTCTGAGGTAATCAGTCTCCTAGAACTTAGACCTACTTAAACCTAACTAACCTAAGGACATCACACACATCCATGCCCGAGGCAGGATTCGAACCTGCGACCGTAGCGGTCGCGCGGTTCCAGACAGAAGCGCTTAGAACCACTCGGCCACACTGGCCGGCTTACCCAAAAAGAAATTGAAAGTATTACTTTCTTTCACAGAATTTATTGTAATACATTCGATCAAGTTTAAAAGAAACACTTCGACTCTACTGCGTCCAGTTCAGAAACACCAGTAATGAATCCGAAAGCCCAAGAGAGATCGAATTACGTTCCATATGCATTTTTAGTGTTTCCAACACCGCTTTCGTTGCTTCGATTCAAGACTGCGTTTTCAGAGAGAGAGTTGATTTTAGGCAGCACAGAATTAAGACATGTGTGAATCAAGACATGTGAGTGAATATGTGTAATAAAAGGTGGGCTTCTTCGCTATGGGACTGAAATGTCATCTGATGAGCGTGCGAGTCAGACGTGAAGAATATCTTCGTGGTTGAATACTTTCGTTCACATGGAGTGTCGTCGTCGGATTCATTGAACCAATCCAGCATGCCGCCGGGAAACGCCTCCGATTTGTCTGTGTGTAACAACGGTTCAAACAGCAACTCATCAGGATACATTTGATAGTCGAAGAGCAGTTCTTTCCCGAATGGCTTCGCTTCGTCACTAGAGCACTCCTCTGTTCCATGCAAAAAAAAGTATCGTGCTGTAAGCGTCTCGTTATCATTTACCACAACACCAAGCAATGAATGCCGCCTAAGCACACAAGATCTCTTTATACATTAAACGTTATGGTGATCGTCACGGCAGCTTCACCAACAATAATAAGGAAAAACATACAATCGCTCCTGCAGCAACTACACTCATTATTGTTATCATCTGCTGGCCGAGGCAATGGGTTACGGCTTATACATGGATCCAACACAATGAAACGGTGCATGATTTAGCGCAGCATAGACCTACAAAAGGCCCTTTACAGCGTATTTCTCTGCTTTACATTGATTTCATACTTTTATTGAAAAAATATGTGCAAGGGGACTAGTCCGCTTATATTAGGATGCGGTCTAGTACATTATTGTTATCCAAGTCTGCGCCCTGGAGTAATAGTTAAGGATGATCGGGAAACTTTGCAAATAGCTTATCTCAATCATGTCATTTTGACATGTGAAAAGTGCAAGAAAAAGCAAAAACAACTTATACAATGAACTTGAGAAACAAGAAGTCGCATTCCCTACTTTGTTATCTGTTTTGTTACATGGAAACAATTACACCATTTACAAAATTTAAGCTTTCAGGTCAGTATTATTTTATAAATCCGTACGTATTATAAAAATAGATGTACGTACGCGTGTTTCTATATATGTATGCATGTTCCACATCTCTTCCTAAACCACTGAACCGATTTCAACCAAACTTGGTACACATATCACGTAGGCTTGTTATCCAAGTCTGCGTCCTGGAGTAATAGTTAAGGATGATCTGTATTGTCTTCAGAAAACTTTGCAAATAGCTGATCCCAATCACGTCATATTGACACGTCAAAAGTGCACAAAAAAGCAAAACCAACTTATACAATGAACTTGAGAAACAAGAAGTCGCATTCCCCACTTTGTTATCTGTTTTATTACATGGAAACAATTACACCATTTACAAAATTTAAGCTTTCAGGTCAGTATTATTTTATAAATCCGTACATATTATAAAAATAGATGTACGTATGCGTTTTTTTTATATATGTATGTATGTTCCACATCTCTTCCTAAACCACTGAAACCAAACTTGGTACACGTATCACATAGGCCTACTGTCTAGTGTCGTTGTTTGGGTAAGGGTATCAAAGAATATCAGAGGGTTTTAAAGGGGTGGCGGTGAAAAAGAAATGTAACCCACAACGCTCGAATACCCAGACTTGATTCATCCAGTATTTGAGAATGAGAGTGCTTAGTGACTTCCAACAAATTACTGGCAGGAGACATAGTGAAGCAATGGGTAAATTCAGAAGGTTTGAAGATATTATTTATGAAAGGGACCAGGAATGAAGCCGTAATTTGGCAAGTATACACGGAAATTCACAGGGAGGGGAATGAAGATGGTCATCTAAAGCTTGTTGTGGTTGGATCAACATTCGAAGGTGATGGTGTTTTATAAAAGATATCAAGGAGTACTTTTCCAAAGAAGGAATGTAGATCAGGAGGAATGGAAATTGTGTTTTCCAAACGAACATTTGTTGATTGACTTATTTCACGAGAGTTGTGGACATTATGGAGCCCGCAAATGTTTAGCGAAATTGCAGGAGACCATATGTATTGATATGTGAAGAGACTGATCAGTGCTCGTAAGCTGTATCAGAAGGTGAGACCAGGGATGGTTCCTATTCAAGATATTCATCAGAGAACCCGAGTGAACAACCCTAGGAAAATAATCATGGTGGATTTGTTCGATTCATTGCCAACATCGAGAACATGGTACATGTATATTTTTGTAGCAATGGATGGCCAGGCAGCACAAAGCCCCGCATAAAACCGGAGCTTTCAACAATTTCCAACGTCACCAGATTTATGGCGAGGGATTAGAATAGACTTTGGATTAAAGGATCTTCTCCTATTGAAAGTGAGCTCCATTTAACACTGCAATTCACAAGCGCTCAAGAGTTGATAGCTATCAAGAGTGATTAAAAAATTCTCCAAGCTCTTATCAAATAGGCGAACTACTTTTAGGGTCCCACCACACTAAATAAATTAAAGATTCTAACAAGGACACAAAACTGACTGATGTGGGCAATTATTAAACAACAAGAGAATAAAAGCACAGATGTGAATGAACGTGAACTTGCTGCAACAAACATTGTGTTGATTGCTTAGCCAAGTGTTTCTTGAAGAAAAATCAAAGAGGCTGTGGCCCACCATTAACAATCTGTTGAAGAACTGCTCCAACTCTGATGTTGTTATGTCTGTTGTAAGAGTCAATTGTGCACCTGTTTGTGGGTGTGCCAATGCAACAGTTTGAACGTGGCTGTTTATAGCACAGCGAAAAATTTCTGTCATTTCTGAGCTCCAAGGTAATTTCCTTTTCCCGTGTTTATCTTTCTCTTTTAAGACATTTTTAGCTGAATCTACAATTCAACTGCCTATGGGAGATGTCAACAGTATAAGCCGAGAATCCTGAGGAGTCATTGTAGTCATTATACGTTTCTGAGAGATGAAGTTCTTGTACCAGCAACGTATGTTCATTTGTTGGATTGATGCCAGTGGCGTTGAGAATAAGCCTGAAGAAGGTGACTTCCATCTGCTGGAGTTAATGAGCACTTCACCCTCCTAGAATACAGCTAGAACTTGTTGTAGCTCATCCATAGAATGTGAGAAAATGAGTCTGTCATTGAGATACATATAGCAGAAGGGGAAGTGGTATAGGAGACCATCAATGAATCGCTGCCAAATCTGCACCTGTAAGGCATAAACAGATTCTGAAACAGTCTGGACAGAGACACTGGGGAAGAGCTAGTGATGTCAAAAGTTGAGTCCAGTGAGTGTTTCTACCATGTCAGTAAGGAGGAAGGACCATGGACATCGGAGTGTGGGGCCGGCCGCGGTGGTCTAGCGGTTCTAGGCGCTCAGTCCGGAACCGCGCGACTGCTACGGTCGCAGGTCCGAATCCTGCCTCGGGCATGGATGTGTGTGATGTCCTTAGGTTAGTTAGGTTTAAGTAGTTCTAAGTTCTAGGGGACTGATGACCACAGATGTTAAGTCCCATAGTGCTCAGAGCCATTTGAACCAACCGGAGTGTGTCTGACAGGTGCACTGTGATTGCGACTGTGCCTTATACATTAATTTTGAAGTCATTGGCAGCCTGGAGCATGAGGCCGGCCATAGGCTTGAAAGTCAGAGCAGAGGAGTGTGAAACTAAACTAACATAAGAGCTTGTGCGACTAGTAGATACTAGTTAGATGCTTTGTCCAAGATGAAGAGATGTCCATAAGCAACAGCTGAGGGAATTGTGTGTGTGTGTGTGTGTGTGTGTGTGTGTATGAGGTATTCTGGTCGATTGGAGGTGTTTGATGAGGTGTTCCCGGCTGGAGCACCTATTGTGATCCACTTGTGGAGTTTGGGTATCTGCAATGGTCCCGACATACACATACAGCATCTCTGAATTGTGTATGGTAGCAGCAGCGAGCAGAACACGGAACTGATGCAGGTTGCGTAGCGCTGTTGTTGTGTGTAGCTTCGGGCTCACAGGCAATGAGGCGGGCTGTGGGTCTGCCATCACTTGTCTCTTTGTGTCTGGTCAGCTGTGTTCATGCAGTGTGAGGGCTGAGGTCTGCCACACATCTCACTGAGTCAAATCTTGGGATGCTGTTACTTTCGACTATGGCAAATGATGGTGAACATTCTGTCTGCCACAGCCAAGCTCTGTCCAGTCAGCTCTTCCTCATTCATGATCTTGGTGAGCTGTAGGTCTATCAGTAGCTTGACCAACCAAAGGGCCAACAATAAGGCATCTGATAAAAGAGCTGAATCAACTGAGGCATGGAGGTAGTACCAGAGTGTACTATCAATCTGTTTGATCTCATATATGACCTCTTGTAGTTGCAGTTCCAGCATGCGGGATTGTCTCTGTAACAGCAACACCTTGGCTGTCTTGTATCTATTTTCTGCCAGAGGCAACATGATGATATTATAAATTAGTTCCTAGTGGCCCCCCAGGTAGCTGACCAGATGCATATACTTTTACTGGTCACTGAAAATACTGATTGTCTGAATAATGTACTCAGTGATTATCAACCCCATGTTCAAATTCGTGATGTCGAAAAGTAGTAGCTTGAGCTCAGCACTTCCCAACCATGTCAGTTTACCAGTGAAATCTTAGGCAAGATGACTGGTGATTGGTCGTACATAATTTGTTGTTGCATGATAAATTGCAAACACTGAAATACATTGTGCAACATGGAAGATGTGAGTGACGAAAACTTGGCATTGCAGTGACGATTATAATTAAGAACACACTCGAAGAAGTATGTGGAATTGCTGGATTTAAGTCAGTTAATAGGTTCATTGTATGCTGCCATTGTTGATGTGATGTCATGCCACTGTTGGCTGGCAGTAATGAAAATGGATTATTTCACACTCAGTTTTCACAATCAGATTCATACACTGTCTACTCTGATCCTGAACTGCATTCCTGTGAATGGCGTCCGTTTGATGTAGGTGTGGTGCCCTGTGACCTGATCTACAATGGCCACATTGTAACTAAGCAATAAGCATGATCAAATTCAGATATGAATTTGCACATTTCGTGGTTGACGTGGGGTCACCATGGTGAGAATTAGCATGCAAGGGTGATAGTATCCCACCAATAGAGACAGCACACTTGGATCATGAGAATACCATTTATCAAACAGAGCATTAGTACAGAGTGTCTAGTCAGTTGAATTGTCCAGCTCACATGGAAGTCACATTGCTTTGTCCCGTAGAGCTTCCACACCACTTGTGCCAAAGATGTTAGGTCACTCTAGGATGAATGCCCCCACACTTAGTTGTACACATACATCCATTTTATGATATGTATTGATTGTGTGCTGGGATAATGCAGGTAAAGTAAATGAATTATTCCTCAGCAATATTCTTGAGCAATGAGAATATTCTAAAAAGTAGATAACTGCAGATCTTGAAGAGATCATATCAATGATCTCACTCATCCAATTTATTTGCTATTCAGTGGTATTCATTGCTAATAATAAAGCTCATTTTCATATAGTGTGATCAACACTATCACAAGACAGTGCAAATATTTCCAAGTAGACTTTGCCTCCTAGTCTAGGGTTCAGTGTGAGGCTCTGCATTTTGGTGCAAAGGTTTTTAACAGATCTCCATATATATGCAAGGTGAGATATTGCTTTGCTCTACCTTTTTAAATTTTTTTTATGCATTGTATACATGTTTTGCCTTTATGACAAAAGATTGGAGCCTTTTACTATAGTTATTGAGATTTAAGTTTTTGTTACATAATGTTCACTGATTTGGATAGAGGTTCTGATGAACAAAGTACCTCAATTAAAGGTGTTATCCATCCTGTGTTCCAGTTTATATTACATTCTACATTTGTTAATGTTAAAGGAAAATGGCCCCAAATAGTTGAAGGAAAGTTGAAGTTTTCATCTGCATTATATATCTCTTCCCATGTGTTTTCCCTAAGCACACATAACTGATTTACTTGGGACATTGGAGTACTTTTCAAAAACTGTAACATTTACTGATGAAACAAGTATACTGATAAATGGCAGTATTACACTGCCTGAAAAAAGAAAGTTAATCACCCAGAAGCCAGAATCCGATGCCACTATAACTTTATACATGTACACATCACTGGCAGATACATGAAAGATTAGAGTTGCAATGGTCTGTGACAAGTAAAAAGGCCACCAAAGTAAAGTAATGGTGTATGTGTTTAGTGCTATTAGTGAGCCTAGTAGGTTATACAGTATAAGGGACATGAACAGCATCAGATTTTGAGTGTTTACTGTGAAGGACAGGGAGTTGCTGTGTACTTGTGTGAGACAGCTTTATCATCATTTAAAGGGGGCTCATTGTGGGCCTCCATTTAGCTGGTTGGTCAAATCATAAAGTATCAAGATTTTTGGGGCATTCAGAAGTGACAGTAGTTGATGTTGGTCAGCATAGGATCATCAGGACCAGGAAACTCATCATCTAGGTTCTGGTTGGCAAAGTTTGACCACAAGAGATGATTACTATATGCTGCAGTAAGCACGTTTTATCCCAGTCACATCTGCACCTGTCATCTATGAACAAGTATGGACTTCCTGCAACATTTTGTCATCCCACACCACTGGTCTGTGATTAGCAGCAGTTGGACTAGATAACTAGATACTGACCATCCCACGTGTAAGCAGCCATTAACACCCCAACACAGCTTCATTTGGAATGGCAGCATGACCAGAAAGAATGGACTGCTGATGAATGGCATTTCATTGTGTCCAATATTGAGCTGAGATTATGAACTACCCTATCACTGGTGAGTATTGCAGTGACCTGAGGAAAGGTACCATTCTCCTTATGTTTTGGAGAGGCACAGCAGTGCTACTTCTGGTGTCATGATGCGGGAAGCCATTGGCTACGACCACAGGTCACGGTGACTAGTAGTGGCTGAGGGAACTATGAGGGCAAAACACTATGTCAAAGACACCCTGTATCCTCATGCATTACCTCACATTCTTCCCACGCACTATTCACGAGTGGAACAGAGTTGGAGGGATCAGATAGTGGTACTGAAAGTACCTTCCACCACACACCATTAGGTGGCTTGCAGAGTATGATGTAGATGTAGACATGTGGCAGTATTGTGGTGCCATTTTTCAGCAGGACAATGCTTGTCCACACTTGGCACATATCTTCTGGAACTATTAAGGTAATGTTGAGGTACTCGCGTGGCCATCAATATCTGCAGATCTTTCTTTTATAGAATATATGCAGGAACAGCTCAGACATCAGCTCTGCCCCAGTAGCATTGTCCAGGGTATCAAGGAATAGTTACAACAGTTATGGGACAGCTTACTTCAGAAGAAGATACAGTGAATTTTTGACACCTTTCCCAACTGAGTCAGTGTGTGCATTGAGGCCAGAGGGCGTGCAGTGTCATACTGATAAGTGAGGTCACAATGCGAATTTTTTTGTAAATCTGACCCAATTTTGTAATCACTGAAATAGTATTACATACTCTCTAAACCTACAAAATTTCATTCTGTTTTTTTTCCTCTGTTTCAGGATGTTTCACTTTTCTGTCAGGCAATGTATATCTGTACCAGACACAGCCAGAGAATAATTAAAACCACCAGAAATAGATATCAGTGGGCATTAACTGGATGAAGCCCCATGTGTAAAATTCCTGGGTTCCGTATGGACAACAAACTGAGGTGGTGCCAACAATTTCTGCTTGCTTTATGCTCACAAATCTCTCTCATCATATTGACAAGCAGACAACATGGCTAGCATGCTGTTACTCAATTCCACCTTGTGGCATTCTTCTAAGGCATTGCAGCGATGATGAAAAATTTGTTTATTCTAAAGAAGTGTGCAATAAGAATATTGTGTCAAGTTGATAACCAAACATCTTGTTAAAATGCCCATTCAGGGACGTAGGGATTCTTACACTTAATACAGGTTATATAAACTACCTTATATTATTTGTAGTCAGATACAAGATGAATTTAGGATGGACACAGAAATTCACAACCACATAACTAGAAGTAGAAGTAACTTCCATATATACCATGCATTCCTCTCTAGGGTTCAGAATGAAGTTTTATATTGTGATGCACAAATATATAAAAGTTACCAGTGGACATCAGGCAAGAAATAAACTCCAGAAACATTTCGACTCTAAGTACCTTAACATAATACAGGGTGGCACAGTTAGAAGCAGCCTATCTCCCCTTTGAATGTACAAGCAGTATGAAGACTTCTGGAATATAGTAAACAGCTACAGCAATGGACAGTTTTGTGCTATAATCAATTGTTAGTATTTTTGTCAGCTTTGCAGTTTATTTCATTGGTGAATTTAGACGTTTCTCTTTTCGATCTGCAAAATTACTTTCTCGGTAGAAGAAGGAATTGAAATTGTGGAAGCAGTTGTGAAAACAGGTTCAATTAAGGAAACTCACAATCAAGTATCTAGATAGAGGACTACCAGCAAAAAGAGCTATATAGAATCTGTACAAAAATTGGCAGACTTAAGGATCTTTGCAAAATGTAAAATGACAAAGAATTTCTTTAGTTTGCACATCTTAAATTATTGCCAAATAGTTATTCAGATCCCAAACAAGCCTACATGTAAATTGGCCCAACAGGCACATGTAAGGAGGAAGAATTGCCAGCGGATATTGAAAAGTCTTTATGTGGAGGCATATTGTGTAATAGCTGGGCAGCAATTATGGGAGGAAGACTGTCAGAAATATGTAGATTACTGCACATAGCTTTTGAATAACATCAATGATGGTTTGTTAGAATCTTTCCATTGCATCATGAGAGATGAAACATGGTTTCATCTTTTGGACATGTGAATTCACGGAACACGAGTCACTGAGTAGTGGGGAACCCTAAAATTGTGAGTAAGCAACACGCCATGATGAAAAAATCAGTATTTGGTGTAGTGTAACAGGAATGACCAATATTTTTTGACACTACCCTCAACACAGTTGCAAATATGGAAATTTTTGAAACATTGTGCTCAACTCACTGAATATGAAAATCAATGCTGCTGCTTCCAGCAAGATGGGGCAAATGCCACATGTCTAAAGTATCCCTGGAATGAGACCATGATGTCTTCACTGAGGAACAAACTGTCAGCAAACATTTATGGCCACCACATTTGCTGGATCTAACAGCATGTGATTTTTTCCTATGGGGACACTTGAAGACCGAGGTGTATGAAACAAATCCACACACAATACAGGAACTGAAAGACAACATCAGCTGCGAAGTTACTGCCATTTATATCTGAACTTTACACTGGGTTTATCTGAATATGCTCAGACGTGCACAGCTATGTGTTGATGTTGCAGGGGGTCACTTTCAACATTTTCTATAAATGTATTTTTCACTGTGTTTTTCATTATAAATATATGGTAAGTCCATTTCAGTTCTTCATTTCTGTAATTTCACTGCATTTCCTTATTCTGTGCCACCCTTTACTTCATGTGCCAGTCCTTCAACAACATATGTGAATAGTCCAACTCAGGAACTTAAATTCTGCCAACTCTAATATTTGTATCAGATAGATTCTGATTTTTCCAGTATATCGACAGACAGCAGTGGACTGTGAAAAGTCAAAATGCTTTCTTTGAATTATTAAATCATAAAAGCAGCTGAGTAGTATGCAAGTAGGGACAGTGGCTTTCTGAAAGCAGCTGTTTTCCTCCTAACATACATATATTAAGTAATCTGGAAGTAATTATCATAACCATCCATTTGAGTAGATTATTGCTAGTCACAATTTCTGTTTGTATATTCTTAACTGTCAGTGGTTGCTTGTGACAGTTGACTCATTCCACATCCCTGAAGGGTCTTCTTCATGAAGGGATTGACAGAACATGATGTGTGAATTTATGAATAAAACACCATGGTTGACTCGTTAATTATGTTTCTGGTATAACCTTTTTTTTCTTTTTGTTTTCTCCTATACTCTAAGCTGACTACTCTACATGTATTCTTGGCAGCACTGGACTACCATGGTAATATAACCTTTTACAATTTGTTTTACTCCAGGAAGGTGTTAAGTTATCAGTGGGTGTTGCAATATGACCTCAAGCCTCACTGGGGTCTTTCCAGTGAAAAAATAATCCAAAGCTGTTTAATGAAATCTGTGGGTGCCCTCAGTCAGTGCTGCAGAAAAAATAAATATTTTACCATGAATTACTAGTTACCACTTAACTCTGTGGAATATTAGTAATACTCCCTGTAATTGCTTCATGAAGATATTTCCTGCAGGCAGTCTCTAAACTGTCAGTATAACTAGTTTACATGGTTCCAGGTTCACATTTGCGGACATTAATTTTTGTCCACTTAGAATTTTCTGATGAATTTCACAGAGTTCTAAGTATTATTGAGATAAGCATAACACATCTATTGATGTTTCATTTATTGTTTCAGTTTTCCTGTATTTATATAATAATTTTTCATCTTTTTAGCTAATGACTTCTTAAATTTTGGTTGAAGACCTAAATGACAGACAGAAGCAGCCACTGGGGCAGCCACTGTAATGACATATTATGACTAGAGCTAATCTACTCACACTGATTATTATTGCAGGGATTACACTGAGATACCTTATACATACATTAAAAAAATGCATTACCCCGGTTCCCAGAACTCCTGAAGACAGAAGCTGACTGTGGATATTGTATCACAGATACAGTCCCTTTGACTGTTTATAGATGTCACTAAACCCACCCAAGGATGTAAACAACCATGCATGAGCAATGCACATTAGACACAGGGGGTCCAACAGCCGATCAGTTCCAGTCATTCCACCAGGAAGGAGGTATGTGGCCCATGTTGTCTGTAGTTCAACCATGCCTAGATGGTCAATACCGCGATTTGATTACATCCGCATTGTTACTTTGTGTCAGGAAGGGCTCACAACAAGGGAAGTGACCAGGCATCTCGGAGTGAACCAAAGCGCTGTTGTTCGAACATGGAGGGGATACAGAGAGACAGGAACTGTCGATGACATGCCTCACACAGGCTGCCCAAGGGATACTTCTGCAGTGGGTGACCACTACCTACAGATTATGGCTTGGAGGAACCCAGACAGCAATGCCACTATATTGAATAACCCTTTTCTTGTAGCCACAGGACATTGTGTTAAACTGTGCACAATAGGTTGCATGATGCGTAAATTCACTCCCGATGTCCATCTTCGCAACCACAACACCATGCAGCGTGGTACAAATGGGCCCAACAACATGTCGAATGGACCGCTTAGCATTGGCATCATGTTCTCTTCACCGATGAGTGTTGCATATGCCTTCAACCAGACCATTGTCAGAGACATATTTGGAGGTGACCCCATCAGGCTGAATGCCTTAGACACACTGTCTGGTGAGAGCAGCAAGGTGGAGGTTCCCTTCTGTTTTAGGGTGGCATTATGTGGGGCCAACGTATGCCGCTGGTGGTCATGGAAGGCACCATAACGGCTGTACGGTACATGAATGCCATCCTCTGACTGATAGTGTAACCATATCGGCAGCATATTGGTGAGGCATCTTCATGGGCAACAATTCATGCCCCCCATGGGGCACATCTTGTGAATGATTTCCTTCAGGGTAATTACATCACTTGACTAGAGTGTCCAGCACGTTCTCCAGACATGAACATGCCTGGGATAGATTGAAAAGGGCTGTTTATGGACGACGTGACCCACCAACTGCTCTGAGGGATCTACGTCGTATCACCATTGAGGAGTGGGACAATCTGGACCAAAGGGTCTTGATGAACTTGTGGACAGTATCCCACATCAAATGCAGGTATGCATCAATGCAAGAGGACATGCTACTGGGTATCAGAGGTACCAGTGTGTACAGCAGTCTGGACCACCACCTCTGAAGGTCTCGCTATATGGTGGTACAACATACAATGTGTGGTTTTCATGAGCAATAAAAAGGGTGGAAATGATGTTTATGTTGATCTCTATTCCAATTTTCTGCACAGGTTACGGAGCTCTCGGAACCAAGGTGATGCAAAACATTTTGATGTGTATATGTGTATTCACTATCAGAAGAGAAGAATTACTTTGAAAAAAAATCCACTGATCCCCCTTCAAATATTATTCACTTTCTAACAAACTAAGGCATGGTAACTGACGAGAGTCACCGTTTTGCTGAAAGTCAAAAGACTGAATGACTTTGTAACACTGTTCACTTGTTTCCAGTCACTAATGACCTTAGCTTCAAATAATGTGTGCTAGTATGCTGATGTTGTTATAGACATATTGTTTCTGGGTTAATTTCACCATGCCAAGTTGTGAAGCAGTTTATGATTTGCATTTACTTTGAAAATGAGTAGTGAATTTAATGCTACTTCAAGTTCTTTCACTCCTGTTCACAGAAAGAGAGCTGTTATAAGGAACAGAGCTCATTAAATGATCCTAAATGTTGTAAATTCTTTGACACTGAGAAACAGCAGAACAAGCTGCTACACCCACCTGCTCACTCTACATATCAAGCTGCTGCCTGCACAGGATAAAGTGTTGCCAGCCTGAAATGGATCCTTAAGTTTAGTAATACTCATCCTGGCAAGTTTATGCAGTAACTGCTACTAATTTTGTAGCAAATACATATAATATTTCTGTGATCTCAGACTCTGTGTGTTAACATCCGCTGTTGTAAAAAGTTTGAAGAGACACTGAATGTACTATCATCAGCTAACTGTGGTTAGCTAGGTTGCCTGCACCTAAACAGCTGTCGGTACTGACTACACTGACTGTATCTATTCAACTTGTATCGAAACAGTGAGTCCCATCAGTTGCTGCAACGTGGCTCTTTAGCAAGTGAACAAGTACTACACTACTCAGCTCCTCATTTTAATCTAACATTTCAAACATAATATTCATGTAACTTTATATAGAACACTTATGTGAAGTGCACATATTCTGATAAATTATAGATGAGTGACTCATAAGGTACTCTTTTATTTTGTTTTTGAATGCCATGGGTTTTAATTTCCTGTCCACTAGCAATCATCAATTTATTAATGCTGCAGTCAATACTGTTGTCTGCATCCTCATCTAGAATTATATTGTCATTTTCATCAGGATATTGTCTTAAAATTGCCAGTTACTAGGTAATAATCATCCAGAGAATACACTGCCAGTTTGACATTTCCCTTCCATGTCTATTATCTGTCAGCAAGACCTTGATGTTAGTAACACTCCTTTTCAACCTTTGCTTGCACCTTATGCCATATACTCCTGGACTGCCTGTTGACTTGTTGGCTTGCCTGGATGCTTTTGGCCACAGACTCCAAAACACTGAACATTTTGGAAATGTGTAGACTGCAGGTATTTGACCTGCAGTAGCTAACAGATCTTTCGTTTTTTTGGCAGTCCTGACTAAAATCCAGGTACGTGATCTAGCTCAACATTGGTGCTATCAACTGCAGCTCACAGTTATTGCTACTGAACTGCCAAATCAGTTTCAGATCACTTCATCTTTTCCAGCATTGTGGAGATGTAGTGGCAATGAAATTATACATCTGCAGAAAGGGATCATCATTCCTCTAATTAAAATAAAATGATAGTTTATTAACACGGAGGAAGAACATCCAGTGTCATTTCTCTTCGTGAAAATGAGTTTCCATTGAACTGTGATTTTCCTAGCTACAATGCAAGACAAAAAATAATTTCTGTGAGAAATAATTTACTTGCAGAAGTTAATCAAGTAGCTGGAATCACTAGGTTTAAAAACTCAGTGTTGCAGTTACACAATTTAAAGAAGCAACTTTAATGGTATGTATTTTACCAGACTTACAGTAGCAGTTTTGAACATTTATGTGGTTGATTGCAATAATTAAATTCAGTGGCAACACATGCAAAATTTTACCACTTTCTTCTAACAACAAACAGACAACAAATTCACAAGAAAGGTATTACAATGAAAAGTAGTATTCACACAATGATGAAAAATAAAGTCCACATGATGCTGTTTTCTGCTGAAGAATTTATCTGTAACTTTGGAATTGAAACCCTCAATGTTGGTTACCATATTCTTCTCAGTGGAGAGTATTTCAGGGGTATTAAGCTGTTTTTTTTTTTTTTTTTTGGCATTGTATTCTGAAGAAGGGCCTTGGTTCACTTCAGAGATCTTTTGGGTTCAATAGTTGTCATCAGTTTCATTACCTATGAGAAGGTGTACTGCAAATTGCTGTTCAAAATGAGTTATAGTGGTGATACAGCTCCAGTAATCAACCTGAAGTCTGGTCATTGGTATAATACCAAGAGCTCCATCTTTAACCTTAATGTCTTCAGCATGGTGTAATTCTGGACAGCAACATTAAGTTTTCTCTCTGGAAAATGTCTTGAGAATTCTTTCAACAACAATGCTGTATCTATATGAGCTGGGGCTTGGGGTAAATTATCATGGGCCTTTCTGGCAATCGTATCATAGATTTCTTTTGCACCAGAACATTGGCAAAGACATACTCCATTGCTTGCTCTGAGAGGTAGTTGTTGCAGTGACTGTGGTATCACTGTTATCAATTGAGGTTCTTACATTATTTACAATCTGACGGGTCCGAGATGGCCACCATGTTGGTAGTGCGTTAACGTCTGCTCTGGTCTTATCACATACATGGGTCATTCTGAAAGTAATGCCTCCTCTTCTTTTGTGGTGTCATTGCACCAGATGTTGTTGGTGTAGCGCTAATGCTTGAACCTTCCTCTTTCATGTGCAGTTGGTTCCATTGTTCTGTGGTGGTTGGTGCCAGCAGAGCAATGTTCCTAAGTGGGGTCTGATATAGACACGTGTTTAAAACAGTGTTGTATGATTGAATTCCTCACTGTTGAAGAAATTGTGCCAATTGAAATCCATCAACACTTGCTAAAGGTGTACAGAGATGATACACTAGTGAGGTAATGGGGATGGGTATGGCATTTTCAAGGTGGTGAAAAGAGTGTGCATGACAAGCCATGGCACAGTCGACTGTGCACAGCTGCCATCCCTTGCAATAAAAAGTGTCTTGATCAACTCATCTGCACTAATTGGCAGATGACAACCAGAGAATTGTGTGCAAAGCTGAATGTCAGCCATAACGCCTTGGAAACAATGTTGAAACATCTTGTTTGTTGCAAAGTCTGTGTGAGATTGTTCATGCAGATGCTTACAGAAGAACAAAAAACTCATCAAATTGAAATTTGTTGGGACCTGCTGGATCAATATGAAGCTGATGGTGACAATTTTCTGAATCACTGGAGATGAGATGTGATGTTACCACTATGAGCCAGAATGCAAAACACAGTCCCTGGAATGGTGACATGTGAATTTTCCATCAAAGAAGAAATTCAAGATACAGCCGGCTGCAAGAAAAGTAATGTGCACTGTCTCCTGGAACAGCTAGGGTGTTGTGGATGTCCTGGAGCCTGTAGAAACATCAATTCAGCATGCTACAAGACTATACTGACTAAGCTGAAAGCCCAAATTTCCGTGGTAAGGCCATAGAAGAAGACCAACTTTATCGCACAACATGACAATGCCAAGCCCCACCATGGTTTTGTGACCATGCAACTCACTACAAAATTCAGCTGGACTGTCTTACAACATACACCCTAAAGTCTCGATTTAGCCCCTTCAGACTTCCATAACTTTGGGCCTCTGAGAGATGGACTACATGGTGAACATTCTCAGGACTTGGATGCTGCTGTCAAAGCTGCAAGAAAGTGGTTATCCTCAGCTGGTTACAATTTTTACAAGCATGGCATGCAGGCTCTGGTTCATTGTTGGCAAAAGAGCATAACGAATGGTGGTGACTATATGGAAAAATAACAGTCTGTAGCTGAAATATTGCTCTATTTAGCTGTGCTATTGTGATTTATGTATCTCATTTAGTTTTCTTGAATAAAAATAGGAGACGTTACTTACAGAACAGCTCTCATGGAAAAATGACAGTCTGCAGCTGAAATATTGCTCTATTTAGCTGTGCTGTTGTGATTTATGTATCCCATTTAGTTTCCTTGAATAAAAATAGGAGACGTCACTTTCAGAATGGCCCTCGTGGAAAAATGACAGCCTGCAGCTGAAATATTGCTCTATTTAGCTATGCTGTTGTGATATCTCATTTAGTTTTCTTGAATAAAAATAGGAGACATTACTTTCAGAACAGCCCTTGTATTTATGGTGGAAGATGGAATTCACTAACTTTCCTGCTTGGTTGGTGAATCCATATAGTGCCATTGATGCCGCTGTGAGTGAGTGCAGTCCATGCAGTTGATACTTAATCATAAAAGATGTGTAAATACTTTTCATAATTTCACCCACAGCCCGGGTCATAGCAGGTCAGCCTGAAGCAACAACAAGCTCACAATTGTGGGAAACAAGACTGTAAATTTACTGATCAAAGGGAGTTACAGGGAAACCCCACCATTAGGCTGAACAGCACTAGTGCACAAGCCGGCCGAAGTGGCCGTGCGGTTAAAGGCGCTGCAGTCTGGAACCGCAAGACCGCTACGGTCGCAGGTTCGAATCCTGCCTCGGGCATGGATGTTTGTGATGTCCTTAGGTTAGTTAGGTTTAACTAGTTCTAAGTTCTAGGGGACTAATGACCTCAGCAGTTGAGTCCCATAGTGCTCAGAGCCATTTTTGAACTAGTGCACAAAGAAAAATAACAAGATACCTTAATGAATGACTAACATTCAATGAGCACATAAGACTTACAATTGAAAAATGGCAAAAACTAATACACGAACTCGCCACACTAAACTCAACTCTACAGACTACCATTGTAGACACTGCAAATGTATATATAAGTGCCTGGGCACATCGACTGTTACTCATGATCCGAAAAGCATTGTGAGGCATGGACAAAATGGTGTAGTGCTCAGAATGTCAGTGGCATTTGGCACCATGCCCATGGAAGCCCTGTGCATTGTCCTTGCAACATACCCTATTGGCATGACCAATAGACACAGAGCAGGAGCATACTGGCTCAAAAAGGGAAAACTTGATAAGGTGCATAAAATAACAGGGGAGCATAGTACAGAAAAATGCCAATTAAATCTTTGGAGACGTGGCAAAAAAAAGGGGGGAAAATCTGACAAGGGCCATCGGGTTTTCTTCTTCTTCCTGAAGATCTGGATAATTGAGGCTCAGACACATTGACAATTCATGATATCGTACACTTCCTGATGGGCCATGCTCACACCCTGCACACCTGCACCGCTTTGGCCTTAGCCAAAGTGATATATGTGAATGTGGGCAACATTGATCTCCCAAAACATTTAACACTAAAATGTGGCACACTCACACATGTAGGGCCAACGTCAGAAATCTAAGACATAGGGAAAGCTTTAAGAGACTCAGATAACTGGAACATGCTTATTGCATCACCAATGAAATATCAAGAATGCTACACAAGCTTTATAAGCCGCAACAACTGTATATAAGATCACAACCTGAAACACACCCTATACCACAACATGATGCATGGGACAACGAAGATTCAAGCACAGATATGGGAACAGATGAACATATAGACACAGATGATGACATGAACACTCCAATATCACCAGATACATGTACAGCATAGTAGCAGATCACAGGACAGCAAGAATGCTACAAGTTATATTAATGTGAAATTTAGAAATTAGTTACTAATGGAAATAAAACAATGAATTTTCTTGTTTGCACAAGTAAAACAAGTAATTATTTAGTTCTTTGGATCATTATTTTAAAACATGTTAATGTGTAATTTGTGAAATGTATAACATGAAAACTGTAAAATACATGACCTTAATAAAATTGTGCATAAATGTACATATGCAAATAAGATGTAAATACATAAACGAAAGTGCACAACATAGATAAGAAGCATCCTCTGGAGAGGAGGCCTGAGGTCACCTTCTGAGAGTCATCTCCCACTCATGGCACAGTTAAGTGGGGGAAGCAATTGTAGTAACAAATAGTACCTTATACATGAATCACATAGAGTTAACATCACAACATACATACATACAGTAGCAGATATAGAAGAATATACTAATTCAGGTGAGACAGACTCAAAGTGTTTAAAGGAGCCCTCGCACTTGAAATATCCAGGTAAAGGCCCTGTTTTGCTACCTGAATCTTTCCTTTCATGTATTATTTTCTTCTTAAGAATATAGTAATCTTTTCAATTCTACTTGATGTATCTTGTTTTTAATTAACAATTTAACTATATAAAAAACAAGAAAAGTACTAAAATTCTGAATATTGTCTAGTCTGTTGTAGCAAACAATCCTCTATAGTTAACATAGTGGTGGGGTCCTCTGTAATGTGAATACATAAATATTAATAATCTGTATGAAATGAGACACTGAAATTTTTTCTCTTACAGTATTGCCTGCAACTGTCTGTACATGATTATGTACATGAGGCATTATGTTTTGGAAGAACGCTATCCAAAAGAGGAATCCTTCATCTTGTAGGCTGTGACAGAATCCAACTGTCTGACATATTTGATTTGATGGTGGTTTTTTGAGTGCTAATAGACATTCCAGCAGCAAGGATTTATTTCCATACAACATATTTATAATCTGTGATTTAAAATTCCATCTAGTAGCTGGCCCATTAGGAATCCTTCATGCTGCCAATGCCTGTAATGCAGAAAGTCATTCCAGCAACCTCGAAAAGAAAGCTGAAAAATGTGACAAATTTAAAAAGAACACCCTAGCTGACTGATTATGTGAAGCAGCAAGTTCTATTATTAAATTTAATTGGTACGCATAACAATGTGTGATGTCCACCTGCTTTAACATCTTCGTTCATAGTCCTTGTTGTCGATGTACTGCATTCTTATACTGCCTGAAAAATGGGGGATGGAAGTTCAATGCTGACTGCTGTAGATGATGTATTGATAGGTGCACATTTTCATTTCACAGTTCCTTACTTTCACTGTCCACAACCCCCTGCCCCCCAATATTACACAGTTAATATGGGCAGTTCACCAGTGGTAAATGTTGATAAGCCTCATTAATAGTTTGCAAGCAAAAGTCAGCATACTGCTACAACAGTTTGCTGTTGAACATCTTTGAGCAGTAAAAACCTAAGCACACATTTCTTGCAGAATAATATGGTATGTATTGAACAGACACTGTCATTGTTTCAACACACAGCCTATTTGTGTTACACTTATTTCATGGATAAGTTGATGCATTGTTGTTGTTCTAACCAGCACAGGTTCCTCGTCTGAAAATCTGCCGTGGACTGACTGTCTAGGGACCAAAAATTGGGTGTTTATATATCTCACAATAATAGGTACTGAAACTACACATTGTTCAATGTTTAAGTTACAGGAATTACAAGTAAAACATAACTCATTCAATTAATTGAATATATTTAAAAATTCCTTCTTTTTAACAGTTTCTTCTCTTACAAGGGTTAGGCCAAATTATTTGTTTAAATGATGAAATCAACAGATATAGTTATACAAACAATACTTATGTCAAACCTGACAATTATTTTGGAATTAATTAGGGGCTGGCATTTTGTTAATATGTTTTCAAATAGAGCCAAATAAATACTTTAAGAATCCCAGTGATTCTTTTTCCAAATGTTTATAATTATTATAGAATTTATATTTGTTTATAAGTCAACAATAGAATCTAAGTCATGGAACAGTTACTGGTTTCATACTATAACAAAAGATATTAACTAGGAATAGACTAAATAAATTAGGAAATTGATGACATACACAAAAATAAGCACAGGTCTGGTGTTATATTCTTTAAAACTGAGGGCCAACCTTTCTCTTTTATGAAAATGCAGATTATACTCATGTATGTTAATAATAATAAGTAAAAAATGAAAATAATGACTTTAAGGAGGCAGATGGCAAAACAAGAGGGGAAGTAAATATACCCCACCTACAGTGTCACAAATGCACATAATGAGCATTAGAACTGTTTTAATTTTTGTCTGCATGCCATCTTTACAAAACATCATTTCAGCTGCACCAAATGTATGCTTGTCTGATAATTTTGTGTCTGTATTTTTCATTAAAGGCTCTATGACTTTCAAAATACATGTTGGTAGAGCATCAGCATTGTGCCCTCAGGATTGAAAATAATGCGGAACCTTTCGAATGGTACGCTTTTGTTTTTCATAGCACAATACTAATACTATTCATGTCTTTTCAGAAACATCTTTTGTTTCATCTACCGTTATAGCAGCAAGTTCAGCCTGCTTTATTTCCTCTGAAATAACTTCATTGCAAGTTTCCGACATACAGCCAGCAGCTCATTTTGGATGGATTACATAGACCCGTAAAAACCTGACTATCATCTACATGTTCTTTCACTGCACTGTCTATACCACAAATTAAGTCCTCCAAACACAAAAAGACACCCAGATTCTTTGATGTTTCTGTCTTGCCATGCATTGTAAAAGCCAGTTCAGAAGCACCATAGAACTTAATACAATCAATAATTCTAGAGAGCACATGCCTGATTCTTTCTGTCTGCTTACTTGGTTTCATTATGTCATCATGATTGGTGTGATTTAATATTGTTGTAATATGAGCTTTAGCTAATGCACTAAGATCAAGTATGTTGTTCACATGTTTATAATTTAAGCTATGGTTTTTTTTAATCAATGCATACTATGTGCTAGATCTTTCACTTCCCCCATTCCCATGCATTGTTGTCCCTGAATAACAAAGATGGGAAGCAAAAAAGTTATTGTGACTATCAAATCTCCAGATTTTCAAATTGTTGTTGTTGTGGTCTTCAGTCCAGAGACTTGTTTGATGCAGCTTTCCATGTTACACTATCCTGTGCAAGCTTCTTCATCTCCCAGTACCTACTGCAACCTACATCGTTCCGAATCTGCTTAGTGTTTTCACCCCTTGGTCTCCCTCTATGATATGTACCCTCCACATTGCCCACCAATACTAAATAGGTGATTTTCATAGAACTTCATATTAAATTTGTTCATGTACTTCTTTTTTTGACAACCTCCTACAGCTTTTTGACTTAGATTTAGATTTGGAGTATGTCTACTGAAGTCTTTGACTTTCACTTTCTCCTCCAAAGATTACTGTAAAATTGTCTCTTTGGCTGATCATCTACAGAATTTGCTATGTTGCTTGAAAAATATGTTTTCTGCACTTTCAGTGAAAAAATTCACTATAAGACACATCATCGACAAACCAACAGCACTCCACAGAAGTGTTCTGTTGACACAAGAGTGGAAATAACAAGGTGCCTTGCAATATCCCCACCACACTATCTGAGATCCAACCAATGATCAGTGGAAAGTCATTACGTGAAGGGCATAACTGGAAACACCATCAGAAAGTGCAGTTCACTCACTCGTATGTTAGTTTATATTATTAATGTTGTTTTCAGTGCTCTGAATGCCACCCTTGGTATAATTTCTTATAATTAAATATCAGTTAATGATATGTTGGCAGTAAAAGTCTTCAGGAAATTCTAATATGCCTAATAATATTGTTGCCAACTTCATGTATTCAGTGATGGTAGTAATCATAAGTACACTGAACATATTAATTTTCTGTATATAATTTGAACTATTTAAATATATTTAAATTTCATTCTTCAACATTTAACATTGCGGGGAATAAAATATAATGAAAAAAAAAAAATTGCAGTAGCAGCAAGAATTGACCCTGAGCCACTGAACTGCCACTCAGTGTGCTTGTCCAGCTGGCTACTGCACCTGTACATAACTGCTGTTCAAAAATCTCTCATACTCCATGCATAAACCTTGAGAAAGCATTTTATGTATTCCTATGGCACACTCGGGTGAAATATTCTAGGAACTTGAAAGGGGCATCCACTTGCTTCTACTCACATAGTGAGAACCAAATCAGTGCACTTCGTCCCACACCTTCCTGTTGTTAGATTTGCATTTGGAGTGTATCTACCTAACTCTTAAATCTCACTTTCTACTCTAAGGATGTACTGGAAAAGGACCTATTTAGCAAATTGTATAGAGAAAATGCTTTCATACTAAATTGCTTTCTTTACTTACTTTTTTTACCACCATCTGTAGCTTTTCAGCTTACAAGGGTAGTAATTGTAATCAGATTTTTTTTTATTTGTGCATATAAACTGAACTGTTTAAATGTATTTAAATTTTATGATAACAGTTTAACATTGTGAACAATAAACTAAAAAAATGATAGTAGCAATAACAGTTTAACATTGTAAACAATAAAATAAAAAAAAACGATAGTAGCAGCAGCAATCAAACCTGAGCCAACAAGAGTAACAGACTGAGGTGCCAGCTTTCACTGAAATATTTATATTTCATACTATGTAAGAAAAAGACTTCTGGTGAATAAATATTGTTATTGCCAGTTTCTCATGTCCTCTAACCAAGTTAGGAAGGTACCCATCATTAATTTGATGTCTTATTTCACAAGAACTGACCAGTAGTGTGTGTAATCAGGAATGCTCAGGAAATTCATGAGTAATATTTCATCAATCAGGAATGCTCAGAAAATTCATGAGTAATATTTCATCACACAGCCTCTGTCACTGATCACTCCATGGTGACCTACTTACCAAACATTAAAAATCACTAATGACAATTAGCTATTTGACAATGTGGCTGCCACTTTCTTGCAGAACTGCCTACAAGAATAGATTATTAATTACAGCCATTGTTACTGCCCACTCAGTTTCAATCTGGCTTCTGGAGCCAGTTAGTGAAGGTGAGTTAGCTAGAAGTTGAGTTCAAATGCATGTTCAAAGAAAGCAGCTAACCGGATTTAAAACAGAGTGATATAAGTTTTGTCATTCCCATGGATAAGTGGCTAGTAAATTTCATGTGACTAGAGCCTCCTGTTGGGTAACCGTTTGCCATGTGTAAGTCTTTCAATTTGACACTACTTCGGCAACTTGCGTGTCGATGGGGATGAAATGATGATGATTAGGACAAAACAACACCCAGTCCCTGAGCGGAAAAAATCTCTGACCCAGCCAGGAATCAAACCTGGTCCCTTGGGATTGACATTCTGTCACGCTGACCACTCAGCTACTGGGGGCAGGATAAGTGGCTGATTCATAGTGATAAGAAGAGATCCCATTGAAGTGGTTGACCAAGTGTGTCTTCTCCTTTGAAAGTATGCAGTTCTAATAAAGAAAAGGATTCAAGTATAAGCAAAGAGCATTCCTCATGCTCTCTTCCTCTGCTCTGATCAGAACCCTCGCTCTAAAGGCAAAATTAAAGTGTGTAAATATCAAGTTGATTATCTGACATTAGAGTTTCCAAGCATCCTTTTGAATAATGAGGTATGACCACAGTGTGTTCTTCATTTGGAGATTTTAGCCATTGGTAGCTTGAAGCCTATAAAATTAAAGAGAAACCTGCAGAAATAACATCCAGACCATGTAAGTAAATACATTGAATTTTTTAAAGTGTCAGGAGCAACAACTAAAAGGAAATGTCAAATTTCTCAAAAAACAGTTATCAGTTCCTAAGAAATCCCTAAGAGCTTTCCTGGAGGTATCCTACTTAACTGAAAAATTGAAATCATAACACAATACTGATGAGAAATTATTTCGTTCCAAAGTCATCAGAATATGTGAAATAATGCATGGAGAAATGTTTAGTGAGAGTCTAAAGTTGATGCCATTTTCAGATGATGCTGTGGCTTGTGTTATTGATGCAGTAGCCACTGACAAGAAAAATCAATTGCTACCTCATCTTCATTATAGTCCAAAATTTGTCCCACAGCTTGATGATAGTACTGATATTGGAAAACTTCCCCAGATTCTTGTTTTTAGAGACTACTGTTATGAAAACATCCAGACAAATTTTCCTTCCCCTTTATGTATATAGTGGATAGTCAAACTGTTGAAGAAATAATATCCACCTGGCCAGTCTACTGTTATACAGTTTACAGTCTTGCATGTAATGAAACACTTTGATCTGAGTCACTCAGTAAATAATTCTTAAACTCTTTGAAAGTGCAAACTACAGCTATGAGTTCGTTTTCAGTAGTAGTATATATGTTTTCACATTTCTGCAATTTTCTACTGGCAAAAACCATTAATCTGTGCCAAGTATCCCCATCAGTAATTTTTTCCTTCAAATAAATAAGCTCCCAACCCTTTGTCAGTGCTGTCACAGGGCATGCCTTGAAAGCCTCCTGGCAACTATCATCCAAAGCAGAAATGGTATTTTTCTTTACAAGATCATTTAAACATGTTACATTCAAAGGCTGAGTGATAATGATAGAAACCACAGAAGCCAAAACAGATTTTACTGCTTTTTATGTGTTTGGGATAGTAAATTTTGCAATGGCCTCAATTTTATCTTTGTCAGGCAAAATTCCAGCCTCTGAAATGGTGTGACCCGGAAATTTATGCTGTTTCACAGCAAATTTGGATCTTTCTAACTGTGTTGTCTGCTGGATATATTGGTGACTTGCTCTGCTATCAGTATGGTTAGTCTGCTTGACAGGAACATCTTTGTCAGCTTGCCTGGCAACTCATGAAGATGTCAGTGCAGCTCAGCATGCCAATATAAAGGAGACACAAGCCATATGAAGGGGGTAGTTGTGGTTCTGCACTGAAGGAGTGTGCTGCCTGACTTAAGAAGACAACACTTTGTGTCCATGACTGTGGTGGATGTGTTTATTTTGGACAACACTTATGTGACCAAGGCCAGTATGTTCATTACAGCAGTTACTATTTCAAGGGGGCTAAACACTCAACCATTGAAGGACAGTATCTTAGCTAACTGTTACTGCTTGAAATTAATGGTGAGCAGCTTTCTCAGTGAACTTCAAATGTTTGTGTGAATTGTAACTCACTGTCCTGGTTACCTATTTGCCTAATTGTGGGACAGTGACTATATTGTTAGATATAGTGAGTGTCTTGCCATATTACAGTCATCAGTACAAATTATTCATTGTTCTATTCAAGTTTAGTTAGAGAGTGGCCAAAAATTTAGTTCTTGTGGTGTGTGATTCACTTGTTTGCTCAGGTCACACAACCTGCTTTTTTTTTTTTTTTTTTTTAATTGAATTTTGCATTGATTCATTAAGCTATTCATTGCCAACTTTTACATGTTATTTGAGGTATGTGTTATCTAATTACATGTTATCAATTTCAGGCTGCCACTTTCTGTTTGTAATACGAAGTATCATTAAATGTGGCCTTTGATTGGCAACACATAGCCTTTGAAACCATAAAATTTAAGATTCAAATCTTCAAGGTTGATTAGTAAGCTCAAAAGTGGCATGCACCATACATGAACTGTATTCTAATATTGCTTTATTTTACAGGTTAAAATGTTAGATATTATTGTGTGTGATGCTTCATTTTGGCACCATAATACCAGTTTGTGTATTCTTTGAGGCAAAGGTTTTGGCCGTTTAAATAAAACTTTTTTGTGGTGTGATTAGCTCCACCACTATGTGTAACTCGGCCTTAAAGAACAAATTTTGTCCCTGTTTATTTTAATTGACTAATTTCATCATTTGCTATTTTTATTCTGTTTTCAAAATTTTGTGTGCACAGCTATTTAAAGAGTTATTCTACCATTAATTGTTCCCAGTTTGCTTTACAACTTAATATGGTGGATTGTTTGAAAAACATTAATTTCATTCACTTCAAAATTACCTGTGACCATTTGTCTAAATTTATTCATGTACTTTAGTAATGCTGGCAACAATATCAGAGCAAAATGCCTCGGACCTTTGGAGGTGATGGAGTCCCACCTCTAACTGACAAACCAGGGACTCCTAAGATACGACTTGGCAAACAAATGGTAATGAGATGGGGAGCTATTAATATCAATGGGGGCTACTCTGGGAAGAAGGTAGAGCTGGCAGAGGCTGCAAGTAAGATGGGGCTGGACATTTTAGCTGTTAGTGACATTCGGGTAAGGGGTGAGAAAGAAGGGGAAGTGGGAGAATACAAGGTCTACCTGTCAGGACTCAAAGCAGGAATAGCACAATGGGGTATAGGTCTTTACATCAGAAAACAAATGGAACCCAGCATAGTTGCAATAAGGTATGTAAACGAACGACTGATGTGGATAGATTTGACAGTGTCTAGCAAGAAAATTAGGATTGTGTCAGTATATTCGCATTGTGAAGGGACAGATCAAGATAAGATGGATAGTTTTTATGAAGCACTCAGTGATGTAGTTGTTAGAGTAAAGGACAAGGACAGTGTTCTGCTCATGGGTGATTTTAATGCCAGGATTGGAAATCGAACAGACGGGTATGAAAATGTTATGGGTAAATTTGGAAAGGATATGGAGGCCAACAGGAATGGGAAACAACTCTTGGATTTCTGTGCCAGTATGGTCTTAGTAATCACAAACTCCTTTTTTAAACATAAGAACATTCACCAGTATACTTGGGAAGGCAGGGGAACCAGATCTGTCATTGACTATGTAATAACAGATCAGGAATTCAAGAAGGCTGTGAGGGACACACTTGTATTCAGGGGATTATTTGATGACACTGATCATTATTTAATCTGCAGTGAAATTGGGATTGTGAGGCTGAAAGTGCAGGAGGTCAGGTCCATATGTAGGAGGATAAGAGTGGAGAAACTTCAGGATAAGGAAACCAGGCACAAGTACATAACAGCGATCTCAGAAAGGTACCAGTTAGTTGGTTGTAGTCAATTACAGTCATTGGAAAAGGAATGGACAAGGTACAGGGACACAGTACTAGAAGTGGCTAAAGAATGTCTTGGAACAGTAGTGTGTAAAAGTAGGATGAAGCAAACAGCTTGGTGGAATGACACAGTCAAGGCAGCCTGTAAAAGGAAAAAGAAGGCGTATCAAAAATGGCTACATACTAGAACTCAGGTAGACAGGGAAAGTTATGTTGAAGAAAGAAACAAATCCAAACAGATAATTGCAGCATCCAAGAAGAAATCTTGGGAAGACTTTGGAAACAAGTTGGAGGCTATGGGTCAAGCTGCTGAAAAACCATTCTGGAGTGTAATTAGCAGTCTTCGAAAGGGAGGTAAGAAGGAAATGACAAGTATTTTGGACAGGTCAGGAAAACTGCTGGTGAATCCTGTGGATGCCTTGGGCAGATGGAGGGAATATTTTGAAGAGTTGCTCAATGTAGGTGAAAATACGATCAGTAATGTTTCAGATTTCGAGGTAGAATGGGATAGGAATGATGATGGAAATAGGATCACATTTGAGGAAGTGGAGAAAATGGTCGATAGATTGCAGTGGAATAAAGCAGCTGGGGTGGATGAAATTAAGTCGGAACTCATCAAATACAGTGGAATGTCAGGTCTTAAATGGCTACACAGGATAATTGAATTGGCCTGGGAGTCAGGACAGGTTCCATCAGACTGGACAAAAGCAGTAATCACATCAATCTTTAAACATGGAAACAGAAAAGATTGTAACAACTACAGAGGTATCTCTTTAATCAGCATTGTGGGTAAAATCTTCTGAGGTATTGTTGAAAAGAAAGTGCGAGTATTAGTTGAGGACCAATTGGATGAAAATCATTGTGGGTTTAGGCCTCTTAGAAGTTGTCAGGACCACATCTTTAGCTTACGGCAAATAATGGATAAGTGTTATGAGTAGAACAGGGAATTGTATCTATGCTTTATAGATCTAGAAAAGGCATATGACCGGGTTCCTAGGAGGAAGCTATTGTCTGTTCTACGAGATTATGGAATAGGAGGCAAACTTTTGCAAGCAATTAAACGTCTTTACATGGATAGTCAGGCAGCAGTTAGAGTTGACGGTAAATTGAGTTCATGGTTCAGAGTAGTTTCAGGGGAAGACAAGGCTGCAACCTGTCTCCACTGTTGTTCATATTATTTATGGATCATATGTTGAAAACAATAGACTGGCTGGGTGAGATTAAGATATGTGAATACAAAATAAGCAGTCTTGCATATGCGGATGACTTAGTTGTGATGACAGATTCGATTGAAAGTTTGCAAAGTAATATTTCAGAGCTAGATCAGAAATGTAAGGACTGTGGTATGAAGATTAGCATCACCAAAACGAGAGTAATGTCAGTGGGAAAGAAATATAAACGGATTGAGTGCCAAATAGGAGGAACAAAGTTAGAACAGGTGGACGGTTTCAAGTACTTAGGATGCATATTCTCACAGGATGGCAACATAGTGAAAGAACTGGAAGCGAGGTGTAGCAAAGCTAATGCAGTGAGCACTCAGCTACGATCTACTCTCTTCTGCAAGAAGGAAGTGCACCGTTCAATCTTTCGACCAATTTTGTTGTATGGGAGCGAAAGCCGGGTGGATTCAGGTTACCTTAACAAGGTTGAGGTCACGGATATGAAAGTAGCTAGGATAATTGCAGGTACTAGTAGATGGGAACAATGGCAGGAGGGTGTCCACAATGAGGAAATCAAAGAAAAACTGGAAATGAACTCTATAGATGTAGCAGTCAGGGCGAACAGGCTTAGATGGTGGGGTCATGTTACACGCATGGGAGAAGCAAGGTTACCCAAGAGACTCATGGGGGTAGGAGGAGTCAGGGCAGACCGAGGAGAAGGTACCTGGATTCAGTTAAGAATGATTTTGAAGTAATAGGTTTAACATCAGAAGAGGCACCAATGTTAGCACTGAATAGGGGATCATGGAGGAATTTTATAAGGGGGGCTATGCTCCAGACTGAACGCTGAAAGGCATAATCAGTCTTAAATGATGATGATGATGACTTTAGTAATTACTTGAAATTGCATGTGCATTGGGTAGTTGAAAATTGAAACAAATTTGGAATTGATTCAAACAGTTATATATATCTTGTAATGCTTGTACTGTCAAAGTTTTGGTTGATTAAATTGTACTGTCATTTTGATAAAGGCTTCCACAAAACTTGTATATTCACGTCTCATGTAAATTTGTCCTTCGGGTTTTTGTAAATACAGTTTTTGAAACTCAGTCAAAATTTTATGTGGAAAAACATTAGTGCCTACAGAGACATATAATCGATTCAGTGTTCTGGACGACGAAATACATACAGGAATAAGTGTAAACAATACAAACAAAAGTGCAGAAAGACAAAACAACAGGACTAAAATCACAAAGTGCCAAACTTAAAGCTAATATACATTCAGACAGTCATGGACGTGGCCTAGCGGAAATTTTACATACAGAACTTGGAATAAATGCTATTTCTCCTATAAAGCCAGGTGCACTGATGGCTGAGCTAACAAAAAACATAAAAGCTGCTAAAATGTCTAATTCTAATCGATGTACTGTAATAATTCAGGGTGCCAATGATGTATATAAAAATGAATTAATTAAAGCTACAAGTAACTTTAAAGAAACCCTGTGTTGCAACAAGAATGCATCAGTAGTTGTCGGAATTCCACATAGACATGAACTGATAGAAAGTTCTTGTGTGAATGTAGAAATTGCTAAGGCAAACAGACTGTTCAAAAATATTTGTAAAGCATTCCTCAATGCACATTTCTTATCTGTTGATTTCTTGCAGTGAGAAGACTTTACTACACGTGGTTTGCATTTGCATGCAAGAGGAAAGTCACTCCTTGGACATAATATTGTACAATTGCTAGACAAAAAAAAGAATAAAGTGACCATTGCTATAGTGGGCAATCCAACATCAGCTACAGTACCTAGCCCAGTAACAACAACACAAACAGCAGAAGTTCAACCAACACTATAACCAGCTTCATCTACAGCAGCACCAACTGTGTCAGCAATGAGTAATCCACGAACCACAACAACAGCAGCAGCAATAATTTCTGGGCTACCAGTTAGTCCAGTAACAGCAGATGCCCAACAAACAACACTATCAGTTTCATCTGCAGCATCAGTAATGAGTACTCCAGGAACTACTACAACAGTCTTAGCAACAACACCAGAAGCCTAACCAACACCACAACCAGCTTATGTAACTACTTCATTGGAACCAACAGCAGCAATAATTTCTGGGCTACCAATTAGAAGAAGTGTGAGACAGCCAAATCATCTCAAGGATTTTTTAATGTCAAAGAGCCACAAGAAAGCAGTGTTAAGATAAGTAATAATTTATTTAACTGTGTGTCTAATAATCAGTTTTCAGTCCTATATCAGAATGTACTAGGTTTGAATTTGAAGTTTTGTTAAGTGGCACTTTTAACCAAGTATCTGTTGAATGTGTCAGCGAACACTGTTTACGAAAATCTCATATATGTATAGCAACCCTTCCCAAATTTAAAATCATAAGCAGTTTTTGCAGAAAAAAGTACAGATGCGGAGGTGTTTGTATTTATGTTAGAGACAATCTTAATTCTAAAGAAGTATAGTTAAACAAAGTAAAGTGTATAGAAAAAGAATTTGAATACTGTGTCTGTGGACTGACTGACTAACTGTGGTTTGGTAATTGTCTGTATATATAGGTAACCTTCTGGGAATATTCCTTTATTTTTTAAAAAATCTTGAGGATCTAATGAATGAATTGAGACTTAGGTCAAAATCAACAGTTGTACTGGGTGATTTCAATGTCAGTTTTAGAAGTAATAGTAATGCACACAAGGATCAATTGCTACATCTCTTCACCTCATATAATTTAGAAGCTACAGCACCTGATATCACCAGGTGTGGAGATGGGTGTGAGACAACAATTGATCAGGTGTTTATTAACAAAGAGTCCTGTAGTTATGAGGTTGAAGTAATAGATACTGGTTTCTCTGACCACATGGCAATCAAGCTCTTATTAAAGTATATGGTTAGGAAAAAACATGGCAGTGGAAACTATATAGAAACAAGATATATTAAAGAAAGTAGCCTTTGGAATTTTCATAGCATGTTGCATAGTGTTGAATGGGACAGAGACCCAAACAAAACTGCAGACTCTAAATATGAGTAATTTTTCTCTGATTATAAATACTGTTTTGATGTCGCTTTCCCCCTCAAAAAAAGTAAAAATCTCTCTCAAATCTAATTCATGGTTAACTGCAGCAAGTAAGAAATCTGCAGGTACTCTTAGAAATCTGGGTTGGCATTCAAAGCTTAATGCAGCTTTAAAACCATGTCTTAGATGCTACAAAAAGTTATTCATACAGCAAAAAACTGAACAATGATTTAATTATCAGAAAAGGCAGCAATAAAACCAAGTCAGTTTGGAAGGTCATAAACCATAACGTTGGTAAATCCAAAGTGACAGATGATAATCTTATCATAAAAAAGGGAGGAAAAGTTGTTGAAGACCCTCAATGTGTTGCCAAAATGTTCCATGACTACCACATTAACAGTGCTCAAAATCTTATCAAGAACCTGGGGAACTCAAAAGGTAGTAATTCAAAAGTTCCAGCAAATGAAAAGACAATGTTTTTGTACCCAGTTACGCATTCAGAAGTAAGAAATGCAGTTAATAAGCTGAAAAATAAAATGTCCTGTGGATGTGATGGTATTCCTGATAAGGTCATAAAATATAGTGCAAACAAAATAACAGTTGAACTAGTTGATATTATTGATACATCATTTAAAACTGGTGAATTCCCTTCTGCACTTAAAAAATCAATAGTAAAGCCACTTTATAAAAAAGACTGTCCATATACCATACAAAATTATAGACCATTGTCACAACTTTCAGATTTTGCTAAAGTAATTGAGAGGATTATGTATGAGAGACTGTTGATTTTCCTAAACAAATGCAAAATTCTGATCAATGCACAGAATGGATTCAGGAAAAACAGGTCTACAGAAACAGCTGTATATCACTTCTTGGAACAGGTTTTAACTGCAATGGATAATGAGGACATAAACTGTGGAATATTTTTAGATCTATCCAAGGCACTTGACCTTATCAGCCATGATATTTTGCTAGAGAAACTGTATTGCTATGGAGTGCGTGGAAAAGCATGCAGCTGGTTTCCATCATATCTGTGCAACAGATATCAAGGTTTCAATATAATGGAAGGAAACATTCCACGTGGGAAAAATTATATATAAAAACAAAGATGAGGTGACTTACCGAACAAAAGCGCTGGCAGGTCGATAGACACACAAACAAACACAAACATACACACAAAATTCAAGCTTTCGCAACAAACTGTTGCGAAAGCTTGAATTTTGTGTGTATGTTTGTGTTTGTTTGTGTGTCTATCGACCTGCCAGTGCTTTTGTTCGGTAAGATATCAAGGTTTTATTGATTGGTGACTCCATGGAGTGTTCTGTGCACCACGACCAGATAATGGATATACTTGGAAGGAGAAACAGCATTGGTTGTATTTTTTTGTTTTCTTATCCGCAAAATCGATTTTCGGTCACTTAGTGACCATCCTCAGTGCTGTAATATACAATTTAAATTGGTAGGCACTGGTGTCAACAAGCTTAGAGTATCACATAAACGTAAAAGAAAACTGCTATTTTGAAACAATACTATGTGCCTACTACTCTTAGATTCATAGTAATCTAAGATGTGTGTGTGTGTGTGGTATTCAGTCCAGAGACTGGTTTGATACAGCTCTCCATGCTACTCTATCCTGTGCAAGCTTCTTCACCTCCCAGTACCTACTGCAACCTACATCCTTCGGGATCTGTTTAGTGTATTCATCTCTTGGTGTCTCTTTATGATTTTTACCCTCCACGCTGCCCTCCAATACTAAATTGGTGATCCCTTGATGTGTCAGAATATGCCCTACCAACCGATCCCTTCTTCTAGTCAAGTTGTGCCAAAAATTTCTCTTCTCTCCAATTCTATTCAATACCTCCTCATTAGTTATGTGATCTACCCATCTAATCTTCAGCATTCTTCTGTAGTACCACATTTCGAAAGCTTCTATTCTCTTCTTGTCTAAACTATTTATCATCCACGTTTCACTTCCATACATGACTACACTCCATACAAATACTTTCAGAAACGACTTCCTGAGACTTAAATATATACCCAATGTTAACAAATTTCGCTTCTTCAGAAACGCTTTCCTTGCTATTCCTATTCTTATATTCTCTCTACTTCGACCATCATCAGTTATTTTGCTCCCCAAATAGCAAAACTCATTTACTACTTTAAGCATCTCATTTCCTAATCTAATTCCCGCAGCATCACCCGATTTAATTCGACTACATCCCATTATCCTCGTTTTTCTTTTGTTGATATTCATCTTGTATCCTCCTTTCAAGACACTGTCCATTCCATTCAGCTGCTCTTCCAGGTCCTTTGCTGTCTCTGACAGAATTACAATGTCATCGGCGAACCTCAAAGTTTTTATTTCTTCTCCATGGATTTTAATTCCTACTTCGAATTTTGCTTTTGTTTCCTTTACTGCTCACCCAATATACAGATTGAATAACATCGAGGATAGGCTCAAGCCTGTCTCACTCCCTTCCCAACCACTGCTTCCCTTTCATGCCCCTCGACTCTTATTCTTCTTGAAGTCTGACAGTATTTCGCCTGCCTCATACATCTTGCTCACTAGATGGTAGAGTTTTGTTAGGCCTGGCTCTCCCAAGGCTGTCAGTAGTTCTAATGGAATGTTGTCTACTCCTGGGGCCTTGTTTTGACTTAGGTCTTTCAGTGCTCTGTCAAACTCTTCACGCAGTATCATATCTCCCATTTCATCTTCATCTACACTCTCTTCCATTTCTATAATAATGTCCACCAGAACATCACCCTTGTATAGACCCTCTATATACTCCTTCCACTTTTCTGCTTTCCCTTCTTTGCTTAGAACTGGGTTTCCTACTGAGCTGTTGATATTCATGCAAGTGGTTCTCTTTTCTCCAAAGGTGTCTTTTTTAATTTTCTTACCTTACCCCTAGTGATATGCGCCTCTACATCCTTACATTTGTCCTCCAGCCATCCCTGCTTCACCATTTTGCTCTTCCTGACGATCTCATTTTTTAGACGTTTGTATTCCTTTTTGCCTGCTTCATTTAAGGCATTTTTATATTTTCTTCTTTCATCAATTAAATTCAATATCTCTTCTGTTACCCAAGGATTTCTACTAGTCCTCGTCTTTTGACCTACTTGATCCTCTGCTACCTTCACTATTTCATCTCTCAAAGGTACCCTTTCTTCTTCTACTGTATATTTTGGGGGAATACAGGTTTCACAAAAAGTTGTTTTAAGCTCCAAAAGAGAGCTATTCGCATTCTGGAGGGGTTGCCTACAGACATCCTTGTAGAGGACTCTTTAAGGAGTTGAAAATTTTGACCCTCCCTAGTTTATTCATCTACGAATCAGTATGTTTTCTAAAGTCAAATCAAGAAAATCAAGAATTCTCTTCTCTAAACAGCGAAGTACGCAACTATCAGAGCAGAAACAGGCACGATTTCCATAGAAACATACATTCAAAATCCCTGTACCAAAATAGTGTGTTGTATCTACCCAAAATAATGTTCAATGCCTCACCTAAAGAAATAAAAAGCATACAAAACTTACATATATTTAAAAAAGATTTAAAGAGGCTACTATTAGGTCAGAGTTTCTATAACGTTCGTGAATTTCTTTGCTACCCAAACAGATAGTGCTCACCTTTTGATTTTTCTGCATAATCCTTCGTCCTTTTTTTTCCCAACTTTCATGTAAATAGAAGACAAAACATGTGAAGTTTAATTAAGAAAAACATTAAAGTGTAGTTAAGAAAATGTTATTCCCCTTAATGGTTTTTTCTTTGTGTAAACCTTGCAAACTTTTTATCTCATCTTTGATGTAAAAAGTAGACATAATATGTAAAGTGTAACTAAAAAAATATTATTTCTCTTAATTGTTAAAAACATAAATCATGCCCACTCTCTATCTCTCTCTCTCTTTCTGTCTTTCTTTCTGTATGACATTTCCTGTATCCTGTATATGATAAAATGAATTGAATTTACTGGCCCGGCACCTCACCACTCTCCCCACCCACTCCCTATCACTTTAGTGCAGGGTTTCACAACATACGTGCTCGCGGAGCAAGCTGTGAGCAGCAAGGCGCGAGCACGGAGCAGCACGAGCACGCTACCCCCACTACCGGACCACAGCAGAGAGTGGGGAGAGTCACGTGGGGCACACAACAGCTGCCGCCAGTCAATGTAAATCCGCGGCCACCTGCAGGTATATCACTCACGAATTATTACTGTGACAAATGAAACAAATAAAAGAGAATGTATACGTGCCACATAATTTTATTAGCTTAGTGTATGCCTCTACATTCGTATTATTTTGTGAACTGTTACACAATAAAAGGTGTCACTGAAGTGTGGGATTCTCTGTTATCTTGTACTTTTTGCCCTTTACAATTGCGTCTATGTTCGGAGTAATTGTTCTTGTGCATCGTAGGCGCAGCGTGCAGTTTAAATTTCGATCAGACAATGCGTTTCTCAGGCGCGTCTTGTTACATTTCATTGCAGAGAACAGTTATTCACAAACATACATGGAACCGAACATTGATATTATTGTAGCCGCCAGTTTGTGCAAGTGAGGAAATCTATCCTGAGGGACGTGCCTGTAAAATACCAAAATGTTTTTCTTGTTCTGAAATTTGTCTCTGTATTCTCTGTCACACTGCAGGTCAATAATTTATAGTTGCAGCTCAGGACAAATCTCTTCAATATTTGCTGAATATGGAGAGGGGAACAGATCAGAATCATTGTCTAGTGCTGTCAGATCTTGAAAGCGTTGATCAAATTCTTCCTTAAGGGCAACTAAACTATGTGAATAACGTTCACAGTCTTTGTGAGCATCTTGCATGGATGATAATTTAGGAAAATGAGCTAGATTTCCTGTTTCCAGCTGACTCACCCAAAGTGTCAATTTCATTTTAAAAGTTCGTATTCGATCTATGAAATGAGTAATTAGCAGATCTTTACCTTGTAGTGAAATGTTCAAAACATTCAGATGGCTAGTTAAATCTGCTAAGAATGCGAGATCACATTTCCATGAAGGCTCTTTCAATTCAGGAACACACATGTTACTTATTTCCATGAACATATTTATCTCATCTAATAGGCAAAAATTCGATTTAATAATTCGCCACGACTGAGCCAGCGGACCTCGCTGTAATAAGGCAGGCTACCATACTGGCTTTCTACATCCTCAAGAAAGCTTTTAAGTTGTCTGTGCTGTAGCCCATGCTGCCTAATATAATTGGTTGTACGAACAACAACACTCATCACATTTTTTAGAGTGATACTCTTTGCACATAAGTTTTCCTTGTGGAACACACAGTGAACGCCCCTTATTTCATTTGGCACAGTCAGTTTTTGCATTTTCTCCTTCAACAGCGCAACAAAACCTAATTTTTTTCCCTGTCATCGCTGGTGCACCGTCTGTAGACACTGAAACTAAAGAATTCCATAACAATCCTGTATTTTCAACACTTTCTTCAACACTACTTAAAATATCACCTCCGGTTGTAATGTTCCTCATGACTACTACATCGAGGAGCTCCTTCCTCACCTGAAGATCTCTATTAACACCTCTAATAAATATGGAAAGCTGCGCTGTTCCAGTGATATCAACACTTTCATCCAGAGCTAGAGAATATGCCATAAAATCTTTACAGTCTAGGGTGAAAAGCACATCCTAAACCTTTGGAACGATTTCAACAAAATCTGGTACACATACTAGTTACGATCTGGTAAGAAATACCGCGGGGTAAGTATCACCAGCCTCCTATTGGATAAGTGGAGAGAGAAGGGTGGAAAAGGAGATGGACAGAGAGGGGAGAGGGAAATGTGCATGGAGAGGGGAGAACCTCAGCTTCTTTTACACTCTTGGAAATTGAAATAAGAACACCGTGAATTCATTGTCCCAGGAAGGGGAAACTTTATTGACACATTCCTGGGGTCAGATACATCACATGATCACACTGACAGAACCACAGGCACATAGACACAGGCAACAGAGCATGCACAATGTCGGCACTAGTACAGTGTATATCCACCTTTCGCAGCAATGCAGGCTGCTATTCTCCCATGGAGACGATCGTAGAGATGCTGGATGTAGTCCTGTGGAACGGCTTGCCATGCCATTTCCACCTGGCGCCTCAGTTGGACCAGCGTTCGTGCTGGACGTGCAGACCGCGTGAGACGACGCTTCATCCAGTCCCAAACATGCTCAATGGGGGACAGATCCGGAGATCTTGCTGGCCAGGGTAGTTGACTTACACCTTCTAGAGCACGTTGGGTGGCACGAGATACATGCGGACGTGCATTGTCCTGTTGGAACAGCAAGTTCCCTTGCCGGTCTAGGAATGGTAGAACGATGGGTTCGATGACGGTTTGGATGTACCGTGCACTATTCAGTGTCCCCTCGACGATCACCAGTGGTGTACGGCCAGTGTAGGAGATCGCTCCCCACACCGGGTGTTGGCCCTGTGTGCCTCGGTCGTATGCAGTCCTGATTGTGGCGCTCACCTGCACGGCGCCAAACACGCATACGACCATCATTGGCACCAAGGCAGAAGCGACTCTCATCGCTGAAGACGACACGTCTCCATTCGTCCCTCCATTCACGCCTGTCGCGACACCACTGGAGGCGGGCTGCACGATGTTAGGGCGTGAGCGGAAGACGGCCTAACGGTGTGCGGGACCGTAGCCCAGCTTCATGGAGACGGTTGCGAATGGTCCTCGCCGATACCCCAGGAGCAACAGTGTCCCTAATTTGCTGGGAAGTGGTGGTGCGGTCCCCTACGGCACTGCGTAGGATCCTATGGTCTTGGCGTGCATCCGTGCGTCACTGCGGTCCGATCCCAGGTCGACGGTCACGTGCACCTTCCGCCGACCACTGGCGACAACATCGATGTACTGTGGAGACCTCACGCCCCACGTGTTGAGCAATTCGGCGGTATGTCCACCCGGCCTCCCGCATGCCCACTATACGCCCTCGCTCAAAGTCCGTCAACTGCACATACGGTTCACGTCCACGCTGTCGCGGCATGCTACCAGTGTTAAAGACTGCGATGGAGCTCCGTATGCCACGGCAAACTGGCTGACACTGACGGCGGCGGTGCACAAATGCTGTGCAGCTAGCGCCATTCGACGGCCAACACCGCGGTTCCTGGTGTGTCCGCTGTGCCGTGCGTGTGATCATTGCTTGTACAGCCCTCTCACAGTGTCCGGAGCAAGTATGGTGGGTCTGACACACCGGTGTCAATGTGTTCTTTTTTCCATTTCCAGGAGTGTATAATGTTGCTGCAAATTAAATTTCCTAAAAGAATTCAGCGTTTTGTGACACACTAAACATTTTGCAACAGCATCTTTTTCTGTAAACAGATACAATTCCTCCCAGTGGGGGTTGAACTGTGAAAGCATGGTTGGGGTTACACAACGGCGACTTGACATGATTCTTAACCAGCGAAGTGACTGTTAGAGCTGATCGTAGTACTTTTAACATTACACAGTCGGCGCGAATTCAATAGGCACGCTGCGGTCCTATTCATAAGTGCGCGCGCATTTCCCCTCCCTCCCCTCCCTCCCTACTCCGCGACCTTGCACCTGCTCGCGAGCACGTGCCTGAGCAGACGCGAGTACTCTCGCTCAAAACCGGCCAGTTGTTAAGCCCTGCTTTAGTTGTAGCAGAGCATGGCTGGTTTTGAGTGCCAGGTTTCTGACCCTGTCTAGTGCTAGGAAAAATAGTGTTTACTGTGTGTTATGTACAGTTTTGTGTTATTTCATGTAAGTCCAGAAGTGTGTAAAGGTTATGAATCAGCAAAGAGTGTTGGGAATTTTCATATTTAAATAAGAACTGACCACAATATGAGCTGGGCATACATGGCAAAGCAGTTGAGGCCAGTGTGATTGAGCTGAGCCAGCAGTGCTGAGGGCAGTGCTGGACTGCAAACTGGCAATTACTAAAGAAACCATTAATGATGTAAGTGATGCCTGCTTAATATGTAGTAGTCTCCTTGCTGATGTGCAGGCCAATATTGAATTGTTCCAAGTTAGTTTTCCCACATGCTCTCAAGCATTTAAGATTTAAACATAGTTAGTTCATTTGGCTAATCAGATTCACGATCTGAGCATGGTAAATAGGGATTAGAAGTGTATGTTGCCTATTGAGGAATCGCTAGCTAGTGGTAAAAACTTATGAATCAAAGCAAGTTTGTTGCACTGGAAGGAATGGGCCAGGAACAAAGAGCATTCAATTGTCAAGTGAGCTAGTCATGAGCAAGTATCTGAGTCTTGAGAACTGCAAAATGGGAAATTGTTTAACAAATTACTAAAACCTTTGTGGTCTGTAGTTTATCGATACTAATGATCAAGTGGTTGAGTTGCTATGGCTTATGGTCTGGTTGCAGGACCAGGCCACCATATTGTGCTAATCAGTCTCAGTCACATTTTGGTCATTTATCCATTAACCCAAGGAAAATTGAGTAGGTGTGTAACTGAAGGGCTTAATACTGGTGAGTCATTGACTGACATTGTAACAGGTCGCTGAAGGGGGGGGGGGGGGGAGTCATTTGTCTGGCCTGTTCTGCAATGACCTTGTGAGCCAGTGCTCCTATTGTTTTCAGGAACATACTGAAATGTTAATGTAGTATATTGAAGAAGTACAGGTTGCCATGATAGCTTTGTGTCTCAGTGTTACAGAGGCAGAAGTCATGACTTATTCTTGATGGTTTGCAGCATAAGGACTGTTCCCATATACTATTCACGATTAAGGCACAAACCTTTACATAACTAGACAAGCTTGCAGCATGTATATACAATGTGTGCTTAAGTGATGAGAAGCATGAACCTGCCCCATCTAGTGCCAGTGTGAGGGATGTTTGGGGCACAGTCCAAGTGAGTCGAACTGATCCTAAACCCATAATAGATATTATGTGCTTTTGTTGTAACCAAGGAGAACACTTGATCTGAAATTGCCCGGCAGCTAAAGTGAGAGGGGACAGAACTGATGCTAGGGTGGCACTGGCTGTTGTAAGGGTCTGCACTCATTGAATAAACACTGCAGCAAAGTCATGACTGGATCTCACTCACGTTTACTGAATCATGAATCAGTGTGCACTCTGTTGGACTCCAGTAGTAATATTCCCTTAACCAATTCTGAGTGATGTGAGAAGCTACATCCACACTGGTACTCCGCAAGCCACTGTATGGTGTGTGGTGGAGGGTACCCTGCATTGCTACTAGTCATTTCCTTTCCTGTTCAATTCACAAGTAGAGCAATTGAAACACGACTGTCTATATGCCTTAGTATGACCCATAGTCTCTCATATCTTATCTTCATTATCCTTATGCTGAATATATATTGACAGTTGTAGAATCGTTTGCCAGTCAGTTTCAAATATTGGTTCTCTAAATTTTCTCAATAGTATTTCTTGAAGAGAAAATTGACTTCCCTCCAGGGATTCCCATTTGAATTCCTGAAGTATCTCCGTAACACTTATATATTGTTCATACCTACTAGTAACAAATCTAGCAGTCTATCTCTGAAAGAGAGAGAGAGAGAACAACAGCAGTCCTATCGCACTTCCCGGGGGCACTCCTGATGATACCCTTGTCTCTGATGAACATTTGCCATTGAGAACAACATACTGGTTTCTATTACTTTAGAAGTTTTCAAGCCATCCTCATATCTGTGAACTTATTCCATATGCTCATACCTTCATCAACAGCCTGCAATAGGGCACCATGTCCACTGCTTTCCGGAAATCTTTAAATATGGAATCCGTCTGTTGCCCTTCGTCCATTGTTCACAGACTATCATGTGAGAAAATGGCAAGCTGAGTTTTGCACGAGTGATGCTTTCAAAAACTGTGCTGATTCGTGGACATAAGCTTCTCAGTCTCAAGAGAGTTTATTATATTCAAATTGAGAATATGTTCAAGGATTCTGCAGCAAACCAAAGTTATGGATATTGGTCTGCAATTGTGGGGGTCCATTCTTTTACCTTTCTTATATACAGGAATTGCCTGTGCTTTTTTCCAGTCACTTGGGACTTTGCACTGGGCGAGAGATTCATGACAAACACAAGGTAGGTAATGGGCCAGTGCCATAGAGTACTCTTTGTAAAACTGAATTGGGATTCCATCTGGATTTATTTGTTTTCAAATCTTTCAATTGATTCTCTACACCAGGGATGCTTATTACTATGTCATCCATACAGGAGTCTGTCTGATGATAAGTGTTTTTATGATTCTCCTATGTGAATGATTTCTTGAACATGAAATTTAAAATTTCGGCTTTCATTTTCATAGCTTCAATTGCCACACCAAACTGGTCAACAAGGTACTAAATAAAAGCCTTAGACCTGCTTAGTGATTTTCCATAGGACCACAATTTTCTGATGTTCTCTGCTGTATCTTTTGCTAAGGTATGACAATGGTAATTGTTGTATGTTTTGCACATAGATCTTTTCACAGGTGCATGAATCTCTACTAACCTTTGCTTGTCATCATTTGTGCATTCTCTTTTGAACTGTGAGTGCTACAGCCTCTACTTCCTCAGCATCTTCTGGATTTTGTTATAACACCATGGTGGGTCTTTTCTATCCTTGACCCACTTACTAGGCACATAACTCTCCAGACCAGAATTTATTTATTTATTTATTTATTTATTATCATCCCAATGATCACATTTGTGATATAGGATTTGTCAGGGTACATTTTAACAACTATATAATATCTTTACAAAATTTGTATCTGTGCTGAATTCATACTAATCTATCTTATGTTTAATACAATATACAACTAATAAGTGTTTTTATAACATAATTTATTATGCACTGATGTAATTTCATTTGTCACATTAACTTAAACATATATTTTATACAGTTGCGCAGAGATATTCACTTATGCTGTAATAGCATTTGTCAAGCATGTGGTTCTTTAGAACAGTTTTAAATTTATCCTCATTTTCCAGCTCTTTGATATGTTTTGGTAGTGCATTAAAAAGTTTGATGCCTTGATTACATACATGTTTCTGGCTTCGGGTCCTTGTTACAGCTTGTATGTGGAGATCTTTACATTGCCGTGTATCGTAATTATGGAAGTCTGTATTGGTTTTCATTTTGTCCTGATTTCTTTTGATCACTAACAGACATTTCAGAATGTATAATGATGGAATTGTTAAAATTTTCAATGCTTTAAAAAGGGGCCTACAATGTGTTTGGGGTGGGCTGTGGGTCATTATCCGAATAGCACGTTTTTGCAATTTGAAAATCTCATTTAGACGACAATTTGTTTTTCCCCAGAATACTATCCCATAGGATGCAATGGACTAAAAATAGCCAAAATATACTAATCTGGTACAGTCATTACTACAAACTCTTGAAATTATTCTAAGCACAAAACATGCTGAATTTAGTTTTAGTGCTAAGTTCACCACATGGTCCTTCCAATTAATCTTCTGATCAATGTGCATACCCAGGAATTTTGCACACTGTACTCTTTCAAGTTGTTTGCCCTCCATGGTGGGATTTAGGTCGTCCTGTTCACTTATTTTTCCATATTGCACATAATTAGTTTTTTTTTTTTTTTTTTTGCATTCAGTGTTAGCTTGTTAGCACTAAACCATTTTTGTATATCTTGTAGGACATGGTCCACAGTACTGTGCAATGACTGCTTCATATCACTAACTATTAAACTAGTATCATCAGCAAATAACATGATTCTAGCTTTTCTCTCTGACACCTGAATATCATTAATGTAAATGAGGAACAGCAAGGGGCCTAATACACTTCCTTGAGGTACTCCTACTGTGACCTCCCTTGGATCTGATCTTAGTTTAATTTTTTGATTAATATTTGGTGCTGTAATTTCAACCACCTGCATCCTCTTTTCCAGATAAGACTCAAACCACTTTTTTACCGGTCCTCTGATACCTATAGCTTCAAGCTTTTTCAAAAGTATGCTGTGGTCAACAGTGTCAAAGGCTTTTGACAAATCTAGATTTATCCCAACTACACTATTTCCCTCTTCCAATTTAGTGATTATTTCTTTTGTGTATTCTAGTACAGCTGTTTCGGTACTTCTCCCAGCTTGAAATCCATGCTGATTACTGTTTATCAGACTGTGCATATTAAGATAATGTGTGACTCTATATTTCATTAGTATCTCTAAAACTTTAGAGAAAGTTGGGAGGAGTGAGACAAGTCTGTAGTTTTCTATTTTAAGTTTATCACACTTTTTCAACAGGGGAATGACTTTAGAAATTTTCAGTTTTTGTGGAAACACGCCTTCAGCCATTGACAAGTTTGCTATGTGCATCAATGGTTTCGCTATCTGATTAGCTGTTTTCTTTACTAATGTTATTGGTGCCTCATCTACTCCAGCTGACATCTTGGACTTCAGAATTTTAATCACTTTTAAAACTTCTTTTTCATTTGTTGGAACTGCCATCATACTGCTGGCTGCCTTGGGTGCTTCCATCTTAATCTGCTCCCCAAGATTCCTGCTTAATGTCTGGGGTACATTTAAAAAGTAATTATTTATATAATTAGGCATGGCATATTTATCTACCATTTTATTCTCCTCATCTTTTAGAATAATTTCCTTGTCTTTGGTAGATACCTCGGTTTCTTTTCTCACAATTTCCTATGCTATTTTAGTTTTATTTCTGGACTGTTTTATTTCCATATTATTACTTAATAACTTTGCATTTGCAATTACTCTGCAGTATATTTTCCTATACCTCTTTACATATTCTATAAAATCAATATTTGTACACTCCCTCAACCCTGAATTCAGTTTTTTCATGTTTTCACATGATTTCTTAATTCCAAGAGTCATCCAAGAACTTGACCTTATGTATCCAGTAGACTTGACTCTGGTCAGTTTCTTTGGAAAACACATCTCAAAGTTCATCATATAAATCGATGCAAATACACTAAATGCCTCATCTGTACTTGACTGTTTCAAAACATCTAACCAATTTTCATTTTCTGAGATACTTATGAACTGATGACAGCTGTCCACAGAGAAGTTTCTTTTGTAAATATTATTTACACCTTTATCTTCCTTTGACCTTAAAGGGATTTCAGTGGTGAGAGCATTGTGGTCAGACAATCCTAAATCTATGTTTGTTACCTCTATGTCAGTTTCTGACATATTTGAGAAAATGTTATCTATGAGGCTATTGGAGGTGTTTGTTATTCTAGTTGAATTGTTTATGTGTGGTGACATGTTGAAACTCTTTAATATGTCCAAAAATTGCCTTTTTTGTTGACTTTCAACTAGAAGATTAATACTGAAATCACCACAAAGAATAATCACAGTTTCTTTTTTGTAAATAGTATTTAGCAACAATTCTAATTTATCAAAAAAGACTTCTATGTTTCCACATGGTGACCTATACACTGTTATGACTATGACTTTTTTCATCAGGCCATATAGCTGGACAGCACCTGCTTCAAAAAACTTTTCAATACTTAAGTTCTCTGCTTCACATCTCTTTTTAAATTCTAACTCTTGTCTAAGGTAAATACCGACTCCACCACCTTTTGCAATTTTCCTACTATAATTATTTGCCAGTTTAAATGGATTAATATGAATACTACTAATTTCTTGGTCCTTACACCAATGTTCTGTAATACACAAGACATCAGGTTGGGTGTTACTTACTGCTATTTCAAGTTCACAATATTTATTCTTGAGGCACTGCACATTTAGAGTCATAATCTTCAGAACAGGGGAGTGAGCACTGGTGGTATTTCTCCTTTCGTTTAACACTGTTATCTTGGAGTTCTCATTATGGCTGGATACCAAAAATCCTGTTGTACCTCAGGTTTCTTGTTTCTGTTGCTTTTCCTACTTGAAGCTGATGATGCTGATTGATTGTTTATACTAGCTGTGGCAGCTGATGACATTTTAATATTTACAATAGCAGATGATGATGTTTTTAGTGCTTCAGCAAATGTTGCTCTTGTTAAGGTTTTTCTTTTCTTCTGCTTCTGTCCTCACTTGGAGTGGGATTTTAGGGAACTTTTCTACTGTTATGCGGCTTATTTCCTCTAGTATCTTTTCACCCATCATCTTTTTTCCATAATAGTTCCTGTGCTGTCCATGCCTCGTGAAATGATTTCTCACTGAGCTGTTTGCATCCACAAAAGTTGCACACTTAAAAGCACAGCAGATCTTCCTGAATTTATTATTTGTTGACTTCCTTGTTTACACATGATTCCTCGATTAGATCATTTCTATGTGGCACACTTACAACGAGAGCCTTTAAATTTAGATCTGACAGCTTTTTTAGAGCTGTTTGAAGTGCCCTTGTCGCTAGTTGGCTTTCATTTTTGTATATGTCATTTGCTCCACCTATTAGCACACAGCATGTTCCAGTCTTAACTAAGTTTTCACAATTATTTACTATTTCATTAAGGGGAGCACCAGGTTTGACAATGGCTGTTACTCTGAATTGCGACTGCCGATCATTTATTATTTGTGCCACACCCTTTGCATGACTATCACCTAATACACAGACTTGATATTTGTTGTTCTCCAGGTGCCCTCGTTCCGTCGTTTTTATAGTACACTTTGGAGAAACATTTCTCTCGTTAGAACACACAGATGATCTAGATTCACTTTCACGTGTCTTATTTTTTGAGTTCACATTTCGTCCTGTCGTGTCTTTATTACCCGTTTCTCTTTGCACTCTATTTACTGATGATGTCATACCGCCAGAAAGATTTCGTTTACTACTAGCAGAAGTTTTGTTTGAAACGAAAATTGCCGGTATGTTTTCATTACACTCGTTTCTTAAATCGTCATAATTCCGCTGCTTTATCAGTTCCTCTAACTTATTTACGTAACGATTTGCAAGCACAAGGTCTTGCTGAAGCGATGTAGTAACACTTTCTTCTATGCAGTTATCGTATCTTGACAAAGCTACCGTTAGTAGATCGCAGCATTCCAAGCCACAGTCACATTTCGCGTCCCATTCTTCTGTTCCCGCAAAACACTTTGTATGAATCCGTTTTTGCGACACTGCACATAACTTGGTATCTTTCGTGATGTAGTTATTACACTTTATACAATTTATACTCGATATGTAGCCGTTTACCGTGGAACTATTTATACACACTTCTACACGCGACGCCATCTTGAGTTCTCATGTCTGCTTAAACTTTTCCCATAATTCCTGGGACTAAGTGATATCAATTCACTGTCTAAGTGAGACGCTAACAACTGCTTATCTGCTCTATCTAGCAGAAACATTCTCCTAGCCTTCTTGACTCGTTTATTAACTTTTGTAACCATAGTTATATAACGACATCATGATCACTAATCCCCCTTTCTATACTGACATTGTCGATGAAGTCTAGCCTCTTTGTGGCTAGATGGTCTAAGATATTTCCATTGCATGTGGGCTGCTGAACTAGCTGCTCAAGACAGTTTTCAGAAAATGTATTCAAAAATATTTTGCTTGAACGGCTACCCCCTGCAATGAATCCATAGAGCTGAAGTTCCCTCCAACTAGTATTTCATGACCTGGGTATTTACATGCTACTGACCATAGACTTTCTTTGAATGATTCTGGAACTGTCACAGTGGAATTGTGTGGCTCGTAAAAACATCCAACAATTAACTTGTTTTCACCTATACCTGTTACACGCAACCAGATAACTTCACTGTCACACTTAACTTTGGCCTCAATTGAGATAATATTTTTGTCATCTGCAATGAACACTCTCCATCCTATGGCCTCTAATCTTTCTTTCAGATATATGTTCCATGACTTGCTAAATATTTCAGAGCTTTCCACTTCAGGTTTCAGCCAGTTCTCGGCCCCAAGAATAATTTGAGCATGAGAAATTTCCTGGAGGGCAGTAAATTCGGGAACTTTATTACGAATACTTTGCCAGTTTACTGATAAAAATTTTGACAGTTCAGTGTCTTTACTCTGAATGCAGTCTGACTTCCCTTGCTGCATATCGACTAGTGGGTGTTCACTGGAGCCCCTCAGACTACCATCTAGCTTAAGAAACCTTCATGTGCGTTCCACAAGTACACTGCTACCTGAGTAGCTGCTTCCTTTGTGTTCCTATCAAGGGGAGTCCTACAATCCCCACATGATAATGCAGTTCTACAAATCTGCAGCCAAGACACTCACAGAGTCATCAAAGCCTTTGGTTGAGACCTTTCACTCAGCTCCAAACCAAGGGGCCCTGATAAACTCTGGGAACAATGCTGCAAATTGCAAGCTCTACTTGCTTCCTGCATTTGAGGCCAGCAGTCTTCACCACTTCGATCAGCTGCCTGTATGAACTGAGGATGGCCTCAAAATCCATGCAACAGGTGTTGCTGGTGCCGACATGCGCCACAACTTGCAGATGACTGCGCCCTGCACACTGGATAGCCACAAACAAGACCACCTCCAAATGAGGCCTCCCAGAAGACATACTGAGTGCACATTGGCTTTGTTTCCAGGCCTGAATGCTATCTGTCTAATGGGCTCCATAATGTGCCTAATGTTGGAGCTCCTGATAACTTGTAAATCCCTTCTCCCATGTGCCTGCTCGGATCCTGCTGAAGAAGCAGCCATCTTCAAATCCACAGAGTGAATGGGCAAGGCCTAGTGGCCAGTCTCCACAATGCACCCCCCCCCCCCCCCCCTTGAGCAACGCACATGTGTTAGCACCCAGCACTCACCCTGCTGTGAGGATGTATCCACTGCATCAGGTATACTAGGAGGTGCCTCGGAAGCAGAGCCTATGGGCAAAAGATAGGATTGGCAAGTTTTTTTGCTACGAAGATCACTCACAGCATACAGAACCATTAACAAGCACCTACTGCCAGTAATAGGAAAGGCCATATGGTATGTTAAAATTAAGGAGTTTTTTTTTCCAATGTACTATTAGGATGTGATTTCCTTACAGATAAGATGTGTACTAAATTATGTTGATAAACTGATTTCCTGTAAATTTAAACTTGGAGAGCGTTTTCATTTTTGCAAGCATCGGTTCTGTCATGGAATGTGCTCTGCAAAGGCTAAGAAGTTATGTTTTAATGTTCCTCATTTAGACCAGGGGCAAGGTTGGGCATTATTAGAGGTTTTAGCTCAATACACTGAGGAATTAACCCACCAATTGGGGGTAACCAATAGAACTGAGTACAAGATCAGGTTCTCATCCATTAGTCATGATACTGCATATCACATCTCAAGATGGAGGAGCATAATACCATGATGGTGTGATTAAGTCCCAGTCTCCCCATACTTAGCATGCAGAACCATGAATAGGAACCTACTGATGGTAATAGGAATGATCCTACTGTATCTTAAAATTAAGAAGTTGTTGTGGCCAATTGAGTTTACTGTAGCGAAAGGATTAAGCACCAAAGTACTATTTGGGTGTGATCTGCTTGAAGGTAGGATGTGTACTAAATTATGTAGATAGAATGATTTTCCTTTAAATTTGGACCTGGAGAGCATTTCCATATGTGCCAACAAAAGTTCTGTCATGAACTGTGCTCCATGAAGGCTAAGGAGCTACATTTTGATATTTTTCATTTAGACCAAGGGCAAGATTGGGCTTATTAGAGACTTTCGTTCAATACACTGAGGTATCAACTGGTCAGTTGGGATAAACAGTAGAATTGAGTACAAGATTAGGTTTCCATTATGCCAGTCACAATACTGCTTTTCACATCTCAATATGAAGAAAGTGCATAAGGTCATGATTGTGTGAAAAGGTCCCAGTCTCCACATACTTAGTGGTAAGGGGTACTGCCTGGCAGTCTTTTAACATTCTCAATCAGAAGGTGATTCAGGATCCTGTACCATTGTTAGACTTAGACAATTGTTTCATGTGGTTCTCAAGAAACCAGTATTTTGTTACCATCAGTCTAGTCAGGTATACCATCAGGTGCCTTTGGCAGAAGAGTCAAAACCTCTTATTGTGTTTTGTACAGATTGGAACTTACGTGAATACAGTTGCATCCCATTTGGTCTTGCTACTGGGGTGTTACTGTTTCAGCAGTTAAATTCAGCAATGGGAGACATAAAATTCACGTGTGTCTGTGTCTGTCTAGATGATGTTGTGATCTATAGTTAGAATATTGAGGAGCATTTAATCCACAAAGGCCAGCTGTTGATCCACTTTAGGAAGCTACACTGAAATTGTCTAAGATAACTTTAACGTGTAGGAAAATTTCTTTCTTAGCACACATAATGTTGGCAGTAGGAATCAGGGTTGATCATGAGTGTACAAAAGTCATTCATGCCTTCCTGCAGCCTAGGAATGGAAAGGACATCATGAGATTGGTTGGAATGGTGAATTGTTTTTAGAAAATTCATTGCCATCTTCACTCAGCTTGCAGTTCCCTTTAACCAACTATGACAGAAAGACAAGAAATTCCTTTGGGATGATGCCCATCACGCATCTTTTGATGTATTAAAAGCAGCCATGGCTAGCACATCTGTGCTAGCCATGCCAGTTTTCAATAAATAATTTACTCTTCAGACCAGTGCCTCTAATTTGAGCATTGCTGCAGTGCTCCAGAAGGAAACCGAATGAGATCAGAGGCCCAGTGGTCACACAACTAGAGCTTTGTTGACTACAGAAAATAAACATTCAGTACAAGAACTAGAGGCATTGGCCTTTCTGTTTGGGCTAGAACAGTATTAGTTCTACATAGAACATAAACCTTTTGTGTTAGAGACAAACATCAGGCCTTAAGTTGGGTACTGGCAAGAACTAGGAAGGCTGGAAGGATAGCCATGATGACTGTGAGAATTTCAGCTTGCTGATATGAAGTGCATCACATTTCAGGCACTGATAACCAAGTAGATAAAGTGTAGAATATTCTGGCATGAAGACGAGGATGAGGAGGAAGAGATCTTGCAGGGTATGGAGGAACCTGTTTGCACTGGTGCTGTCCTCAATGAAATTACTGGCATTTATAAATTTTGCTGAGAAACAGGATGAGGAACCCCATCTATACAATTTAAGAAGGCAATGAAAGGAGGACAAACAAATTCACTGAAGAAGAGATTGCTCTTTTATCACAACCACTGTTATGATAAGGATAAAATACATCCACCCTAAGGTTTAGTCATGCCTGTCTTAAATATTTTTACCATTCTCTCTCTCTCTCTCTCTCTCTCTCTCTCTCTCTCTCTCTGTGTGTGTGTGTGTGTGTGTGTGTGTGTGTGTGTGTGTGTGTGTGTGTGTGTGCAGGAAATTATTATATCTTGGTAGCAGTGGATGCCTTTTCATGGTTTGTGTGGTTGGTACCAAGAGGGTTGGGTACCAGCAATGTGACCATTGGCCACATGAGGCATATGTTTTCTATATTTGACACTTTGAATGTGCTTATTAGTGTTAATGCCCAAGCCTTCTTATCCTGCGAATTCAACTCACCACAGTCCAATCTGTGGTCAATCAATAATCTTCTGCTGGAGTATAATGACCCCCGACATCATTAGAAAAATGAGAAACAGCACATAGCACTATCCAGCTTGTGCACCATGGGGAGACTGCTTGTTATCACAAAGATAAGTGTCCTACCACAATGGTTGAATGATATATTTTCCTAAAAGACTTTTGGACATGTAGTGAAGGGGTGTGGTAGTTGATGTCTAAGATGTTGCCCCATTTTATAGGGCAAGGTAGCAGCAGTGAGGCTCAGAGCAGCAATAGAGAGTTTTTTAAACCTTGTCAAGGAACAAGAGTGGCAGGATGCTTATAGTGCCGATAACTTTGATGATAAATATAGTGCTTTCCTGAACACATTTCTCATGCTCTTTGAGAGTTGCTTTCCATTTGAACATTCTAAACGGGGTACTAGCAGTAATAGGCAGCCCAGATGGCTGACTAGTATGATAAGGATATCTTGTAGAACACAGTGGGAATTATATCAAAATGTTAGAAGTAGTCACAATCAAGCTACAGTAGCCCATTACAAACAGTATTGCAAGGTGCTTAAAAATGTTATTAGGAAGGCAAACAGTATGTGGTATGCAAGTAGAATAGCTAATTCACAGGATAAAATTAAAGCCATATGGTTAGTTGTGAAGGAAGTGTCTGGTCAGCAGCACAAGTTTGACGATATAAAGTCAGTTCGTAGTAAAAATATTTCTGTTACTGATAAATCAGATATATGTGCAGTATTTAACAATCATTTCCTGAGCATTGCTGGTGAATTAAATAAAAATTTAGTTTCTGCAGAGAATCATATAACTTTCTTCGCAAATGCCTTTCCAAGATTGATGTCTGAAATATTCCTCTGTGATACAGACAAGAGGGAAATTGAGTCAATAAGTAAATCAGTGAAAACTAAGGACGCTCATGGTTATGATAGAGTGTCTAGCAGAATATTAAAGTACTGTGCTGCACATGTTATCCCTGTATTTAGCCATATTTGTAATTTTTCTTTAGGAATGGTCAGTTTCCTGAGCGATGAAAGTACTCAGTAGTAAAGCTGCTTTATAAAAATGGAGAAAGGGATAACGTAGATAATTTTAGACCTATTTATATGCCATCAGTGTTTGCAAAAGTTATTGAAAAGGCTGTGTTTGCAAGGATGAGTGATCATTTTATGTCACACGATTTGCTATCAAATGTACAGTTTGGCTTTAGAAGTCATTTAACAACTGAAAATGCTATATTCTCTTTTCTCTGTGAGGAACTGGATGAGTTAAACAAAAGGTTTCGAATGATTGACATATTTTTTGATTTAACTAAGGCATTTGATTGTGTTGATCAAAAAAGACTGCTCCAGAAGTTGGACCATTACGGAATACGGGGAGTAGCTCACAATTGGGTCACCTCTTACTTTATTAACAGGCAGCAAAAGGTCATTATTCACAATGTTGATAAGTGCTGTGATGTGGGGTTTGAGTGGGCTACTGTCAAGTGGGGGATGCCCCAGGGATCAGTGTTGGGGCCACTCCTGTCCCTTATTTATATAAATGATGTACCCTCTAGTATTACGGGTAACTCTAAAATACTTATGTTTGCTGATGAGATTAGTTTGGTAGTAAAGGATGTTGTGTGCAACATTGAATCGGTTTCAAATATCGCAGTACATGACCTACGTTCATGGCTTGTAGAAAATAAGCTAACGCTAAATCACAGTAAGACTCAGTTTTTACAGTTTCTAACACACAATACAACTAAACCTGACATTTTAATTTCACAGAACAGGTATCTGATTAATGAAACTGAACAGTTCAAAGTTCTAGGTGTTCAGATATATAGTAAGCTGTTGTGGAATGCCCATGTTCAGAATCTTGTTCCAAGACTTAATACTGCCAATTTTACTATTCGAACGGTATCTGAAGAGAGTGATTGTTCGATATGAAAATAAGTCTACTTTGCTTATTTTCATTCGCTTATGTCATATGGTATTATATTTTGGGGTAACTCTTGCCATTCTAAAAGGATATTTTTGGCTCAGAAACAGGCGGTTTGGGCAATAAGTGGTGTAAGTTCATGAACCTCTTGTCGACCCCTGTTCACGAGTCTGGGTATTTTGACATTGGCCTCTCAGTATATATATTCCTTACTGTCATTTCTTGTTAACAATATTAGCTTATTCCCCAGAATAAGCAGCTTTCACTTGGTTAATACTCAGCTGAAATCAAACCTGCATTTGGATCAGACTTCCTTAACTTTTGTGCAGAAAGGTGTGCAGTATACTGCTGCATCCATTTTCAATAAGTTGCCACTTGAATTCAAAAACCTTAGCAGTAATCCACGTGCTTTCAAATCGAAACTGAAGAGTTTCCCCATCGGTCACTCCTTCTGTTCTGTCAAGGAGTTCCTTGAAAAATTAAGCTGATTCTTATTGTATTGTTGATTGTGTTTACTTAAACTTATGGACTGACTTTTTTTGGGTTCATAAACGTTTATTTTTATCTGATATTACTTTTATGTTGTGATTTCAGATTTTGTGTACTGACATGTTCCCTGACCTTGGGGATTTGATCCCACGGAACTTGACGTGAAAATTAAAAAAAAAAAAAAAAAAAAAGAATGAAAATACAGGGTTGTTAGGGCAAAGTCTCCAGTCATCTTTCTGATCTGAGACCAGTACACACCTAAGTGCAATAGGCACACATTTATCAGCTAATGTTAGGAACTGGTAACCAGATTGTTGGTGAGTCATCAGATACTTCAGCTAACTCTCCCCCACCTGTTCCACATTAAGGCAGGGAGAACTGTGCCATTCACAGGCTACATCAGTGACTTGCTTTGCTATCAATATAGTCCACTATACAGGAACCTGATGGTCGGGTTGCCTGGCACCTTGTGAATATGCTCCTGCAATGTAGCAGCGGTGAGACTCAGAGCAGCAATATGCAGGAGGCATAAGCTATGTGAAGGGAGGAAGTTGTGGTTGAACACCAAATGGCCTGTGCTGCCTAATATAAGGAGACAATACTTTGTGTCCATGACTGTGGTGGACATGTTTATTTTGGACCATGTATGAACATAGTAGCATTGCAGCAACTGTGACCAAGGACAGTATGTGTTGTTATGGCATTTACTATTTGAAGGAGGCTGAACACTCAACCATTGGTAGGACAATGCCATAGCTATTACAGCTTGAAATTATTGGTGAACGGTTTTGTTGTTGAACTTAAAGTATTTGTCTGGATCGTAATTCACCACTCTGGTTACCTAGTGCCTAATTGTGAATCAGTGACTAAATTGTTAGCTGTAGTGAGCACATTGCCTTGTTAAATATGTTATTCATTGTTCTATTCAAGATGAGTCAACAAGTGGCCGAAAGTTTCGTTGTTTTTACAGTTGTCAATACATGTTATTTTTTGTTGTATTAAAGATAAGTTGGCAAGTAGCTGAAAATTTAGTTGTTTTGGTGTGTGATTCACCTATTTGCTTGGGTCACATGTTCTTCTTTCTTTTGAGTGAAGGTTTCCATTGATTCATTAAGCCAATTATCACCAACTGCTACATGTTATTTCATGTATGAATTATCTGATTACAGTTGGTGAATTTCAGGCTGTCACTAAGCTTATTTCTGTTACATAAAGGGAAATGTAATGTAATGCAGTCTTTGGTTGGCAACATGTAATGAACACTTGTGCATGTCCATTGCAACTAATTGTTGAGCCTGAAGGTGGCGCATACTATGAGTGCACTGCACTGTATTATTGTTTTACCTTACAAGTTAAAATATAGTTGCTCTTTCTGTCAGTTAATTGTTATATCTGTTACTTGTTTAAATTAAGGAAACCTGTTTTTTGTTCCGTGAGCTTACGCGTTCGTCTTGTTTCTTGAGTTTCTGTCTAGTTGTTGATGAGTCCAGTGAGTAAGAGTTATTTTATTTGATGATAGGTTTGTGGTTTGCACCATTGATGACCGCCACTGTTGATTGAAATTGAGGCATCTTTACTGAAGTGTCATTCATTTATCTGCTTTTGCTAAACCTGAGTTAGGCCTATTTCTCTCTTAGGGTCATGAAGCATAAGTGTTATTTTCTTCTGCTACTGCTTCATAAGGTTTCTGTAGATACTGATGTGCGTGACACTTTATTTTGGGGTGATAGTACTAGTTTTTCTGTTCTTTAAGGCAAAGGTTAATGTCCTCTCATTTGTCATTGCTGCCTGATGCAGTTTTATTATGTAATTGTTTCTGTTAAAGTCTGAGTAATATGGTGGAATTGTTAGGATTAATAGTACTATTTGGTACTCTATCCGTTGAAATAAATCTTTTTTGGGGGTTGTTACTTAGTTACACCATTAACTGTACCTCAGTTTTAAAAACAATTGTGTCGTTGTTTATTTTAAACTTTTGTGTGATCTATTAAGAAGCTGGTTTTTTTTTATTTTTTTAATGAGACTCTAGCTATGGTGCAATCATTTGTCTAAACTTGTTCATGTATTCTAGTAATTGTTTTGCAATTGCCTATGTGGTGGGCAGTTGTAATGAATTCAGAATTGAATCAAAGAGTTGTATGTGCCTTGTAAAATTTAAATTGTCAAATGTTTGGGTGATTAAACTGAATTATCAATTGGGTAAGAGCTTCCACAAAATCTTTACATTTATGTCTTCTGTAAAGGTGCTCTTTGGGTTTTTGTAAAAAGTTTTTGAACTTGGTCTTTATTAGCTATCTCTCTCTCTCTCTCTCTCTCTCTCTCTCTCTCTCTCTCTCTCTCTTTTACATCTTTCCATTAACACAGTTCAAAATCAAAATTTTTTATCAATTTTTCCAGTAATTGAAATATCACAACATAAATACCGTAGTTATTTTAGCAAGCATATTTTTTTCCTAATCAAAGTCCGAAGAATGAATAAATTCATGCAACAGAAACTAGGTGCTACACAGTATCGATAATACTTACCCCTTTATGAGATACCAGTATATTTCTTAGAACCTTATTCCAGTCGAGTAAGAGAAAACCTAAAGTAAGATCTATATTGTACATTAATTTAATTTGCTCGAACTTCCACGTAAAACTGTCAATATTTTCTGAATGAACACTTTCCATCTCTAAAAATTTGTTAAGATGTCTAGAATCGAGAACCTATCTCGCACCCCATCATTTTAGAGACATCAACAAGAGGGTCATACTCACTATTGCTCCTTGCTATTATGTCCCACCTTTTGAAATTTTACAACTCTCTTTCTACTGCTTCTCTTTTTGAAGAAGGAATACATATGCTTTTAAAAAAGAAAAGTTGATGAGGCCTTCAGTTGAGTGTCTAACATGCAGTTCTTGACTTTCTCTCGATCAATTATGTACTTTCAATTTCAATTTTTGTTCTGAATTTAAACTTTCAACTTCCTCCAATTTTTCCTCTACTGTAGGTCCTACTACTATACTGCTCATCAAATATCTCATCCCAAGTACAGTCAACACTATTAAAATATCTCCTTTCATTAGCATGTCAGGCCACTGGCCTGATTATTGTTATTTACACAATTTTGAATAATTATTTTTGCCTTTGAAGAAGTTCTGTTTATGGGATCCATAATTACTAGATTTTCTTAGACCAATCAAAACTTTCCTCAGCATTTTTGCAATCAACTGATTCCCAAAATAATGTTTTTACTTAGATCTGCAATTACTAAACAGCCATGCAAAAAATTTGTCATAATTGTAAATGATGCATGTCTCTTCACAATTTTACTGTGGCTCCCAGTGGCTCCTCTTATTTTGATCCCCACTACTGGTATTTCAACAAAGTTTGTTAAGGCAAATTGGTCTCATACTCAGGGAACAAATGTTGCAGAGCACATAAAGGAATCCTGAATTGCTATTTTAGGCAATATCCTAGTGGGGGGTGGTTTGTTATAGCCTTCCTCTAACTTATTGTGAAGTGACTATTGTGTATCTGTGTCACGTGGATCTTTTTGTACAATTTAGTGTTGAATTCATGTTGTTATGTATGAAGGAAAGAGAGAGAGTGAAACCTCCTGCCATAACATAGCATTCTCTTTTTGAATAGCACTAAGGGATCTACAAGGCCTAACAACCTCATACAGCAGAGAGATCACCATCCAAAGTGCCACAGGCCTCACTTCATGACACATTGCATAGAAGTTTGGAATGAAATCCAGGACTATGGTGCAAAGACGTGATCATTAAGTTCACGACTCCATCAGTCCTTCCCTTGCTAACCAAGTATTGACAGTGAAAATTTTCCACAATCAGAGAGCCATTGTACCTCCAGGTCAAGCACCAATACACGGGAATGCATCAGCAACCTTGCTTTGTTAAATTTTATCCCTCATCTTTTTGGATATTCCAGAGATTGGACTACAAGTGTCTGCTGAAGACTTGCCTCCCTAACCATCAGTTTGTACATTAATATGTGGATTTCGCAGTACCTCACACCCTTTCTTAACCTACCCTCCATATAAGATCATTTTCAATTTATTTAAAATTCATATTTTTAGCATTGTTTTCTTCTACAAGTCTCTCCCTTTGTGTCTATAGACTACTCAGGGCAATGCTAGGTCCCATTTCACTTTTACACACAACACCAATAGACTGATCATTAGCATTTTCAGTGTGTATTTGTCAAGTTCCACAAACATATTTATTTAATTATTTATACATCTGTGGACAACTTCTGTTGTGTGGATGTAGTCAGGACATAAATAATCTCAATTAAATTTAAACATATAACATAACATGTACTCATCTAATGTAATTTGCTGTCCACACGAAATTCAAATGTTCATCTTCTCATTTTTACAGTTTTACACTTTCACCATTTCACTTCTGCAGAATATACCATGCAGTCACTAATGTTTACTACAGTACACTCTAGCAGCCTCACTTTGTAGCAACATGTCTGTCAAAGGCAACCAGAATAATAAAAGAGCAATCTGCAGCAAGATCATTCTTATACAACAACTAATAAATGTATATACATGCTTTTCTGAAGAAGAGAAATTTGTTAACATTGAGTATAGATTTAAGTGTCAGGAAGTCATTTCTGAAAGTATTTGTATGGAGTGTAGCATGTATGGAAGTGAAACATGGACGATAAATAGTTTGGACAAGAAGAGAATAGAAGCATTCGAAATGTGGTGCTACAGAAGAATGCTGAAGATTAGATGGGTAGATCACATAACTAATGAGGAAGTATTGAACAGGATTGGGGAGAAGAGAAGTTTGTGGCACAACTTGACCAGAAGACGGGATCGGTTGGTAGGACATGTTCTGAGGCATCAAGGGATCACCAATTTAATATTGGAGGGCAGCGTGGAGGGTAAAAATCGTAGAGGGAGACCAAGAGATGAATACACTAAGCAGATTCAGAAAGATGTAGATTACAGTAGCTACTGGGAGATGAAGAAGCTTGCACAGGATAGAGTAGCATGGAAAGCTGCATCAAACCAGTCTCAGGACTGAAGACCACAACAACAACAACATGCTTCCTGATTTATGAACAGAATGGCATTTTATGATATCCTTCTTCTTTTAAAGGAGATCCTCTCTACTGTTTAGCTTCTAAGTATTCTTTTAGGCTATATAGGGATAAAGAGACTAAATAATCTCTTAATTTTTTTTATTTTTATTTTTTATTTTTTTGAAAACTAATGCATTTTCAAAGTGCTTTATTCTGTGCATTAATTTATTGTTCAAAATGCACTCAGCAGTTGTGGGGATCTTTTTCAGTTAACATGAGCCATTTGCTATGTAGATAATAATAATCCCTGTTTCTCATATTGCAATCAAGTATGTCTGTTTCATTGTGCAGTGCTACTTGCTTTAGGCACATTATTGTTGTAGATATGTATAGTGAAGCAACAGTCATGATATCATGTTTTCTAAATTTACTTCTGCATGATTTCTTGGGGTCAGATTTGCAATGCTTCTAGCAGCCTTCGTTTGAAGCTTTACTAATCTATGTATATGTATATGTGCTGCATTTCCCCAAACTATAATGCAGTATGACAGATGGGAGTACACTAGGCCATAGTACATTGTTAGTGCTTACTTTTGAGTATACTTTGCTGATATGGTCCTCCCAGATCAAGTGCTTATCAGTAATTATAACCAATAATTTATGATTCCCTACTTCTTTGAGAACTAAGTTACCTAGTTCAAGGGAGATATTGACAGTCACTGTAGCTTTAGGTGCTTGTAACTCTGTGTATGTTGTCTTATTTGCACTTACAAACAAGTTGTTTTCACTTAGACCAAAATTTACTCAAAAAACTTGCTTTTTGATTTTGCGTGATACTGCTTCCCCATTCAAAAACATTTTTACAAACTTATTCTTAAACATGCCAGTCATTTCAGGGATAAAATTATCATGACAGTGTTGAATGAAATCTGTGGTACACAATTTACCTTCGCCAGGAAAAATTATAGGAATGTTTTTCATATGACACAATGCGCATTATAACTTCTTGTTGCTAAATCTTCTTGTCAACTACAAGTCTCTATGCACATCAACTATATTCCCATCTAATACAGATATACTGCTTTTGAAGTAATCAGCATTACATGCAACATTCTTTTCTACTTCAATAACATACATGTTAATTACGGAATTTGTATCATCAGTATCACCTTTAAACAATTCCACTGTCTTTTGTAAGCTTTCCTTTGTGCATCAATTCCTGACCATAATTTTTCATCTTCACATTTTATTATGTCTCTGTAGATCTACAAAATGATCGAAAAGTAGAATCTGAGTAATCTTGTGTTACATCTTTACACTCAGAAGCAATTAAGTAAACTACCAGTCAAACATGGCTCATGTGTGGTCTCGGTTACTGTAAGCAATGTTCTGTGTTGTCATTGGTTCTAACATCTTTAATAGTTTCAATATTCTTTGAAGTTTTTTTTTCTGTATCTTTAGACAAGTTTAGTGGGACATTTTAAATTCAGTTTTCAGCTACATCTGTACAAGCATTTGATTGTTTGTGCCCTGATTCAACAGTGATTTCTAATCTATTAGAGTCTATGCTGCCATTTGCTTTTAATCTGAAATCCACATAATATTCACAGTTTACCTACAGAACTGTGTCATTTGTTTCTACTACCTGACTACTCAGTTCACTTTTTGACTCCGCAGTTTGATTATACTGTTTTTCATTCAAATGTTGATGTCTGCTAATTCACAGTGCAGTTTGTTTGTGATTTTATTATTTAATTTTGAAATTTTGTCATTTGTTTCTCCTACTTGATTCTCAATTCACTGTTCAATTCACTAATTTTTTCATTTGTTTCACATTCTGAGTCATTAAATTTCCGCCCAAAAGTGGATTTCCAAATCTTTGGTAAAAACTTGAATCATACCCCCCTCCCTATCCCTCTTAATTGTTTCCACGTGTCATTCAATTTTAAATTTGGCATTCATTCTTTTCACATATTTCTAGTTTTTATGGTAAATAATAGTACAGTACAGTTTCATACACAATATTTTTCCCAAGAAGTGTCCACTTCACTACAGTCAGAATAGAAGAATAATAATTTTCAGTACTTAGCTCTTTTTTTCAGCAAATAATGTGATCCTGAATAATGAGTCCAAGTATTATGACTCCACATTTTTCTTATTTTAATTTCAGCCCGTGATAACAAAATACACCCACAGTTAACTTATTTATAGTAAGTTCTACAAGAATGTACAAAATTTTTGACACTGTTTGTCCTGTTACACAAATTGATTTTTTTTTTTTTTTTTTTTACAAAATTAAAATCAGTACTGATTTTGAATAATTAATTATTTTTATTACTTCCATTTACAAGGGCTTAAGATGCAAAGTTAGATCATTTGGTACAACCAGCTACCTTGTAAACTATATTCAATTATTATATTACCAATTGCACTATTTGGAATTTCCAGAATTCCTATTTGACAGTTTTCTATATTTCTTGCAAAAATTGTGTTATGTAATGAGTTATTGTCTTCCTGAATTATAAATTATTGTTTTAGCAGAATAAGAACGTTTTTACATGAAATTCTGAAGTATAATAATATTTAGAATAGACAGTATAACCAGCTTGGTCAAAATAATGTTAGATAATGAATAATAAATGTAATACAAACATATGTAAATATACAACATAAAAAACATACTATGTCTAATGAATTTGACTAAAGTACATTTATTATCAACTCCTACACAAATTCTAAAGCTGTTAAATTAGAATGTTGACCCCTGACTCAATTTTTATCTCTGTGGTGACCACAACTGAAAATATGTTCTTTATACAACTTTCTGTTTTATTTATCAATCTTGTAGGGCTATTTGTAACAGGAAACTTGTTGAAGATTCAAAAATTTTTCGTTTTATGCAGCCTCACTCACAAGGTTTATAGTGAAGCCCCCACAGACTCTTGTAGTGGGTTTATCAGTAAACATACGTCCATCAGAGACGCTGATTTATTAATGAATGTGTCTATATTCCTACTAGATGATATACAACATGTGTGAGAAAAGTAATGAGACTGACGGCACTGTGAGTGATCTGGCAAGGCTGTGTTGTGTTATTTGTATATACCAGTGTGTTCATTCTTCCAGATGCTCAGTCCAAGTTTCAGCTACATACAGTCATTACATGGTTTTTGAGAGTGTCAGTGAAGTTGTGTTTTTACTGTGCAGTACAAAAATGGAACAGTGGAATTTAGAGCAATGTTATGCAATTAATTTTTGTCATAAACTTGAGGAGTCATAGAGTGTGACCATTTAAAAGTTGAAAAGGCCTGTGGGGAAAACATTCCTTATCAAGAGTACAAGTTTTTCATTGCCACAAATCATTTTTGGGAGGCTGAGAACACATTGAAGATTAACCTCACTCAGGGAGACCTTCAACTTTCAAAACCAATGAAAACGTTGAATGTATGCATGCTCTTATGAGATCAGACTAATGTTTAGCTATGACGATGATGGGCGACCTGTTAAACTTAAACATTTTCACCGTGCATCAGATTTTGACCAAAGATTTCACAGGTGAAAGGTTTGAACCAAAATGTTGATGAAAAACCCCGCAACTGAGCAGAAGGACAATCAAAGAAATATATACAGTGATCTTTTTGAGAGGTTTGCCAATGGCCATGAATGGTTCAGTCATGTGCTCACAGTTGATGGATTCTGGATTTTTTACGACAGTACTGAGACAAAGTGGCAAAGTGATGGGAGGCACATTGAGACATCTCCTCAACCAAAAAAAGCTCGCATGAGCAAATCAAAGATTAAGACAATGCTGGTTTGCTTTTTTGACAGTAGAAGTATTGTGCATAAAAAATTTGTTCCTCCAGGGCAAACTGTTAACCAAGCGTTTTATAAGGATTTCCTTGGAAGGCCCAGGAAAAGGGCGAATTGAGTGAGACCAGACATTGCAGACAAGTGGATGATGCATCATGACAATGCCCTATTTCCCACAGCCACTTCCATCATGAAATTTTTGACCTCAAAAGGCATTCCTGTTGTTCCACAGCCCCCCTATTCACCTGATTTGAGTTCTTGTGACTTCCTTGTTTTCCCAAAGTCTAAAAATGTCTTAAAAGGACATCATTATGGTACTCTGGAGAACATTCAAAAATGTGACCAACATGTTAAAGGCCCTATCAGTTGAAGCCTCTCAGCGTTGCTACTGAGACTGGGAACAATGACTCGGCCAGTGTATAGTTGCCATAGGGAAAACTTTGAAGGGAACATACCTCATATATATTGCTATAATTATTACTTTACCCAGTTTCCTGTGCAACTAAAGAGCAGCAGCTTCAAAATACTTTGCAATATTCAAAAGACGTGCTATAAGAGTGTAAGTATAGAGCATTGCCACTTGCCAGTATGAATTCTTGCTTCTCAGACATAGATAACTAGATCATTTTTGTAATATATAGTCACAGCATACAGAACCACTACAGTCGTATGAATGAAAAGAATCATCATTACCATTGCCATCAACTTTGGCCAGTTGATACCCATTTTTGAATAATGCCTTGTCTGAAGTTTCCCATGCACAAAGAATTTAGTATACTAATGTAGGCTGAATCAATACTTTTTATATCAAGGGTATTTAGTTAAAACACAGTACTCAGCTTTCTCAAAACACCGGAAATTCTGTCTAATATATAATTCATATTCATTATTCTGTTCTGTTATTTAGTTCAGAACTGTAATATGGGCCATTGTACTTAATACTTAACATGCTTCTAATCATAGTCTTTTTCCTTTGATTAATTAAATGTAAAGTGGAAAGGGCAACTTATGCCCCAAGAAATTTCTGGGAAATTTTCACATGGAAGAATTTGACCCCAAGTTGTTCAGCATAATTCACCATTTAATTTCAAACAACAGTTTAATTTAACAATTAATCAATTGAAAGAAGGTTACTTTAAACCATCAGTTGATCCAGAATTTGCTTTACCAATCTCAATACTATCTAATGTGACTCTAATTAACAGCATCCAAATCAAGGTTCACAATTTGGCTAATGCTCAGAATAAAATTTTACATTAAAATTTATTTCTTTTACAAAAAAAAAACAAATCACATTCATCTATCATGGGAAACCAGCCACTTAATCATAACTAGTTGAATAAAAAAATTGCAACCTTAAGGAAAATTAACTGGATCAAAATAACAAGGATAATTAACATTTCTGTTAAGATCGTTTATTGAAAACAGACTACAAAGTGTATAAGATTTACAAAAACATGGTTCCTCACATATAACCATTACACAAACACACATAGGTTCAGTTTTGTGACAAAGATGAGCACCCTCTGTTCTACTGTCCATAGATTCGATTGTAGTCGTATGACCAAGATATTGTTACATACCAAACCTGTATCAGTCAGCTGGTCGCAGAATTTCATAAAAGTGAGACCTCATTCACTTTGTCTACCTTGCAGGAGTGTCAACAAACGCAATACAAAACTGTCATGTTTCATCACATTAGCAGGTCAGGCAGAAAGCAGAACATCAGTGCTTTGCATGCACTGGGTAGCTAGCATCATCAGAAGCTTAGTAAATCAATACGACTGAGAAGTATCACATCACCTTGTTCCGTGAAGTACGAAGCTGCATCACTAATGCAAGAAGGCATACTGAATATTGATACAGACCAGTCTGTTGATATAACAAATGTGTTAAGCAAATAGGGCATGATATGAATCGCTGATACATTTATATTAGGAAAGCCTATGCGGTCATTACAAGTGACATTGGGTCAACATCAGCAGATATTTCACACAATAAATTCTCCAGCTTTTGAGTTCAGAAGGGAGTTGGTCAAAAGAATCAATGGCATACAGGATGCATCTACTCAATTCCCTGACATGGTATTAAAACTGGGTGTAAGACTGTGGCAGATTTTCTGCTCGTAGTCAACACCACCACCAGCCACAGGAGAGATGTCTTCCTCTCCATAAGCATCAGTCATGAGTTCAGTGCTGCTGACAGCTTCCAATGCAGATAGGAAAGCTTGGTGGTCTTCCGTGTCAACTTGGGCAAAGACACTAGTGTTCCTAGTGAGTGGGTGCACGGGGCCTACCTGCTTGGCAGGCCAGGTTTGGCACTCTTCTCGACCACACGACAACTGTCATCGCAGTTCAGAGAGAAGAGATGAGCCACGGTCACAGGAGGGGATTGAGAACCTCCTAGGCCAGCATGTGTAAGCCACTGTCTTTGAATGTGGAGTGTGGAGACACAACATCCATTTCCTAAGTAGCTTCTGGGCACTCATGGCACACCCGGGCTAGCAGTGGCAGAGGACCGCCGTACCATCACTAAAGGAGAGATTTATTTGCAAAAATAAATGGTTAAAAATCACTCTTCTTTTACTGCACCCACCAACATACACGGGTTACAATCACCTCCTCTTCCCTGAGGAACTGGCAAGTGGCAAACTGGGAGAGTGCCTCCGGACAGACCATCCATCTACCACGGCTCCCAATAGTCACCATCTGTAATATGAAAAACTTTTATTACACACATATTACAATACATTTCATTTTTCTTCAAGTACCTAAAAATTTGGTTTACTTTATTCCTGTGTTGAACTGTAAAATCTTCCATTGCTCTAGCTGTTGTGTTCACTACGAAAGCAATGTCTGGATGTGAGACTACTGTCAAATATATCAGACAACACACTGCCTCTCAATATGGAACTTTGCCTGTGATCTTCTCTTTGACACTATTTTCTTCACATACAATTGGAGTAGAGACTCCATTAGACTCAGCCATTCCAAATCTTTTCAGAATTTCCTTTGTGTAGTCTTCTTGATTCACTGCTATTGACCCCTCTTCATTTTGCTGTATCTCCATACCCAAAAAGTTGTTGAGAGACCATCTAGTTATATAAAACTCCAGCTTCTACATTTTCATGAACTCTTCAATATCTGCTCCGTTGCTGCCCACAACTAAACCATCATCAAAATAGATTGAAACATATAGACAGTTCTTGTTGCTCTGATGGTAGAAGAAACATGGATCAGAATCATTTTTTGTAAATCCATCCTTCATCATGAAGTCTAGGAAATGTTTGTTCCAACTACATGGTGTTTGTTTGTTTGTTTGTTAGCCATTCAGCATGTTTACCATGAAATTGGTTTTGTCAAAATGCATTTTTCATATTCATAAAAGTATACTTATTACTAATTTTTACATTATACATTATGCATATAAGAAGATTTCGGTAATAATCATTATGCAGTTTACATTCAAGAATTAATTATACAGTTTTACACATTTAATTAAAAATAGTTACACTGTTTCATGTTTGTTTCATTCAAGAATTAATTATACAGTTTTTCACATGTAGTTAGTGATAGTTACATTATTTAATTTTCTGTAGATTCCTTCCAAATTACTTCCAAGATATTCTTCAGTTGAGTAGTATGCTTCATTTTTAAACCATGTGTCTAATACCTCCCTAAATTTATAGAGGGTGAGGGGTTTGACTGATTCTGGTAGTTTGTTATATAACTTTAGGCTTAGGTATTTGTGACTGTTGTTCCAACTACATGGTGTTTGTTTGTTTGTTTGTTAGCCATTCAGTATGTTTACCATGAAATTGGTTTTGTCAAAATGCATTTTTCATATTCATAAAAGTATACTTATTACTAATTTTTACATTATTGTAAATTGTCAACATACAGTGTATGAGATTCACTTGTTTGTTAGTTCCAATCATTTCAAACAACAACCTTTTTAACCAGATTAGCTCCTTTCCCCCTTCACTGGCTGATATTATTTCTGCTTCCATAGTAGATGTTGCCACTGTCTTTTGTAATTGACTGGTCCATGATACAGCCCCTTGACTGATAGTTGCGATGAAACCTGTCATTGAATCTCTTGTGTCCTTGTCACCGCCTTAATCAGCACCCTACGTTTTTCAAAAGTTCATTATTTTTGTTTACTGCCTAGAATGCGGTATATGAAGCATGCAGTTGTTTCTTGTGTTGTGCAAATGTAAATTCATTCTCTGTGTAAGTTGTTGTATGTTGTCTTTTATGTATATTAAGCAGTTACAAATATAGAGACTTGGGAGGGTTATTATGTTTAATAGGCAGAAGTGCTCCTTGCAGGTTCCTCTTGGACCCAATTCTTGTATACATCATTTTTTTTTCTTTTTTTAAATACGCAGTTTGTCCTTGTTGAATTACCCCATAACAGAATTCCATATTGTAGCTGTGACTGAAAGAATGCATGGTAGCAAAGCATCAATAAACTCTTACTGACAGAATATCTTAATTTATACAGCAGGAATATCATGCGTGCAAGTTCACCTGTCAGATGGCTTATTTGGTCATGCCATGAGAACCATTAGTCTAGTTTTAGTCCCAGTAGTTTGGCACTGTGATTCTCTTCTTTCTATACCTTGAGATTAAATTAAATTTCCTCCATTTTTGTGTTGTTTATACATAACTGATTAGCAATACATCGCACCCTATGTTTTTCAAAAGTTCATTATTTTTGTTTACTGCCTCTTGCATACTCTCACATGTGGAGATCATGGTCATATCATCAGCATATAAAACATTTTTGTAAGCTAGCCATATAGTTTGAGAAGTCATAAACATAGATAATAAAGATTAAGGGTCCAAGAACGGAGCCCTGTGGAATTCCCCTTTTAATTTTCATTAGTTATGATCTTTCATTGTTCACATACACTAACTATTGCCTGGTATTTAGGTATAACTTAATCAAATTAAGTGGTTTGTCTGCAATACCATAATATTCTAATTTTTTTAACCATTATCTCATGTGATACTGAATCAAATGCTTTGCTTAAGTCTATGAGTGTTGCACTGGTGGTCAGTTTCCTTTCAAAAGCATTGTGGATTCCAGTTATCAGGCTTTCAATAGCTTTTATGGTTGGTTGATTACTTCTAAATCCAAACTGGCTGTCATTAAGCAATTTATTGCTCTCAAAATACACGTAAATCTGTGTGTGTGAGCAGCTCTCTATGATTTTGGCCAGTATAGGGACAATTGATATTGGTCTACAGTTATCTGGCATTTCTCTGTCACCCTTTTTGTATATGGGTAGTGTATCCATAATTTTAAGGCAATCAGGGAAAATGTCATCATCAAGGATTTTATTTGCAAGGTAGAGTAGAGGAGTTGTAATTTCCTTAATTATAGCCTTTATTAAAGTTACTGAATCGATAGTAGTCTTCTGTTCTAGAGTTGTTCAGCTTGTTTACAGAGTTATTTATATCTGTAGCAGTTATTCTACTTCAGTTAAATCTTTTATGTGTTGTATTCTGTGATTGCAAAAGAAACGTTTCCACATCAGTCAAATTGTCACTTTTTGGTACATGGGCATTCACTGAATTTATAAAGTGTTCGTTGAGAGTGTTACAATTAATTGGGTTACTGATTTCTTCCTTTCCCATGTTTATCTCACTTTTAACTATGTTCCAGGCAGCTTTACATTTGTTTTTAGAATTTAAAATATACTCTTCATTTGCTTTCCTTTTTGCTGATTTAATTTCAGATTTGTACATTTTTCTTAAGTTTATATGCCTATTCTTGTTTTCTTGACTGCCTTCAATTTTGTCATTCAGCATGAGTGGAAGGATTCTGATTTTATTGAGGTGCAGGATGTACCACTTTTTTGTATATTGTAGTTTAGGCATATTGCTAGGGTAATGAGAAGGCAGTTACTGTCAAATTTATTTTTTATATTGTATATGAATGCAGAAAAGCTTTCGTTTATATCTTTGTCGGTGGTTAGTATTCAAGCCCATTCTACTCTACTCAGTTCATTACCCATTTCTTCAGTGTTCTCTTCTTTGAGAGCTCTGTATGTAGTTAGCATCCTGGTATCGTCAAGTGTCAGATTTGCAATTTTGAGCCATGTGCCATCATGTTCAGATAGTCCTAATTTGGTGGTATCCCACTTCACTTGATTCCTATACACATTGCTGATTATATTGTCAAGGCCTCCATTGTGGTCAGTTTTTCTTTCAAACGGTAGTAATTCATTGACCTTATGATATTTAGGATGTGTAACACAGTTTTTCTCTTTGCTCTTACATCTATATTAATGTCTCCTGTGATAGATGTTTTATATTGCTTATATTTGGCAAACAGTAAGATTAATTCAGAGAGTTTTTTTGTGTATATCTCCTCATCAGAAGCTGGTGGTCAGTAAACTGTTGCAAGAATGAGTTTCTGAGTGTGGATAACCAAGACAGATGCTTCAAAAAGTCCTTCAACAGACAGCTTGTGAGGTCTATGATTGAATATTTTAGATTCAAATTTTTGTTGATATAAATGGACACTCCACCATGGGCATTGTTTGGTGTACAGTAGCTTGTTGCCAGTGAGTTGTGAAATGGTACAGATATGCTTATTTCTGCACTTTTAATCAAATGTTCATTCACACAGAGAATGCCACACTTAATTTCCTCCAGCCAGTACTGTAGTTCACTGACTTCATTTCTTAGGGATTGTACATTTGTGTGTAACAAAAGTAATTCATTTTTGCTGCAAGGTGGTATGTTGCTCACATTGGGCTTAGTTTGATTATTTACTTTAAATGTAAATAATATAACATTTGTGTTTGTTTACTTGCCCAGTGTTGTCTTCAGAGCTGTTGTCACAGCAGCTGTTTCATTATGGTATACATCATTGTAACCACCTATAAGAACTGCAAAGTCATTCATTGACAAATTACCGCAATCTTCAGTGTTGGTGAGGATCTGCTTGAATCTTGCTCCAGGTTTCACTATACTTTCAAATGTAATGTTTTTTTGAGTTTTCAGTGTCGTCATTTTTGAAGCCATCCCTCTTCCAAAACCATGAGAGTAGATTCTGATGTGTGTTGTTTTTTCTCTTGGTATTTCTTGACTCTGTGTTCCATCTTGTTCTTTATCTGTTGCATTTGATACATTGTTTGTTTTACTCAGCTTCAAAACAGGCACCATCAAATCTGGGTAGCTGCAAGATTTTTTGCTGGGGTTTTTATTAGATGGTTTAAATAGTTCTGCACTTTTTGTTTGAGACCATAAAAACTTTTGTTCAGCAAACAAACATGCCCAGTACCATCTTCAAAACCTTCAGGTTGTTCCATGTATACATCTTCTTCAAGTGCACCATTTAGAAAAGCTGTTTCGCCATCAAACTGGTTGAGCTTCAGTTTCTCTGTATATGGATGCCAGTGTTAAAGAAGATGTGTACCACCCGTTCACTACTGGGTGATGTCAACAGCGATCGACGGCAGTGGACAGCGGCCAATTGCACTGACGTTATCAAAACACGTGACGTCACACTGCGGCACGGGAGCGTGCGGACGGAATTCAGTGGCAGTCAGTAGCGAGCCAGTGGGTGTGTTGGATCTTCCATCCAGCTACAGACGCCCTTGAAGATGTCTCCCACAGACGGGGATGAAACGTTGGGAATTGACACTGAATTCATCAACCGACCATGGCATAACATCCCGGATAATTATAATGGACATGACATTTCTGGCCATGAAAGTCTACGTCTTAGTATTCAATTTCTCTGCAGCAGACACTGCCAATGGAGTTCGAATTGTATCATAATGCATGACAGGGCTGAAAGTTTCTTCATAGTCAATTCCTTGTCTTAGTATGTGTTCTTTGGCCACAAATCGACCCTTGAAGTGAACTTTCTCGTTTTCTGCAGTTTTCTCCCATGTAAGACCCATTGATTTTGCAAAATCCACACACCACTTGGATGCTCAACTAATATCCAAGTATTATTCTTTTTCAGTTACTTTAATTCTTCATGAATGGCCTCCAGCCACTGATTTTTATTGCTAGACTGCAAAACTTCTGCTTATGAGCTTGGATCCTTGTCCCTGATGATAGGAATTCCAGTCATGTACATATAATCTCCACTGGTCATCCATTCTGGTTTCTTTTTCTCAAAACTTTGCTTCCTCCAGAACTTGACACCATATCCAAATCTTCTTCCTCCGTATTACTTCCTCTGGACTTGATGTTGTCTCCAAGTCTTCTTCCACTTCACTTACTCTTTCTGTTCTCTCATAATGGCTGACACCTTCTGATTCCTTTTTCTCATCATAAGTCTGATTAGGCTGACTCTGTTGAACAGTGTCTTCACCAGCAACTTCAAATTCAACAGTATTGATGAACGGATTACATACAGCTTCAGGCTTGAATTTTACATCATGACTTAGTACAACTTTACTTTGAGATGGAATCCAGACCCTAAAGCCATTTCTGCCATGCACCCCACCAGATGTCCAAGCACAGCCTTGTCATAAAAATTTTGAACAAAAATTCTTATTCACATGCACATAATATTCTGTTCCAAAGATTCCCAGATGATCCAGGTTGTCTGTTGGTCATCCATACTACAGTTCACAAGGAGGTTTGTTTTCAGCAGAGAACATCTCAGTGTGATTTAAAAGTATTGCAGCTGTATTGCATGCTTCTGCCCACATTTCCTTTGGTGATTTATTGGGGTTCAACATAGAACATGCACACTCCACAATAATGTGGTTTTCTCTTTCTGCAACACCATTTTGCTGTGGTGTGTAAGGTGGAGTGATGCAATGCTCTATGCCTCTGCTTGCCAGCAATTCTGAGACTTCCTTGTTATCAAACTCCCTCCCTCATCACACCCGAACTGTTTGACAACATGGCCATTTCTCTTGGATTCATTCAAGGACTGTTCCAGGACTGCTGACTTCACTTTCCTGCTTATGAAAGAAAATTTTATGGAACTTGTTCAAAGCATCTTTGAAACATACATAATAGTGAGCTTTTCTGAGAGACTCTGTAGAAGTAGGTGTATTTACATCAGAATGGATTTGTTCACCATTGGTAACCATTGGTCGATTCATTCTGTTCCTGAAAGGCTGTCTATGCATTTTTCCAAGTGCACATCCATTACACAATTCTTCTTTGCACCCATCCACATTGATGTTCATCTGCTTCAAGATGCATTTCACATGTTGTTTGTGTTGATGTCCAAATCTCTCATGGTAAACTTGCAGCATGTTTGATGATGTCAGCAAGTACACTTAAACTGGCTGTACAGGTTTAGTGACATGTGTGTCAAGAACATAGAGACCATGGCTGACATGACCAGTCACCATTGTTTGCCCAGTCACTTTGTCTTCAATTTTGACATTTTTGTCATCAAGTCTAGTGCAAAAACCTCTTCGCGCAACTGTTTTGAGAGAGAACAAGTGAGCATTTGCTTCAGGAACATAAAGTACATCTTTCAATTCACCAATTTTTCTGTCATTATTCAAATGCATTTGAATTTTCACAGTTTCCTGTCCATGAGCCAACATGCTCACACCTCTTTTCCCAATAGAAATCTCTTCAGGGATGGCGAATTTCATATATGATACAAAATATTTGCAGTGATGTGATTTGTGGCGCCACTGTCACAGTACCAACTGTCAATTCCAACACAGTTTTCAACTGAAGCACTAAAAACATGTGACAAAAATGCAACTTTTTTTTCCATGTTGTTTTCAGAATGATTGATGTGAATATTATCTGTCTTTTTTGTTGGACGCTCTGCTCCCCAGTCGCCTACCTGCCCACATTTGTGACAAGGAAATCTTTGTTTCATGCGTTAAATATTCTTTTTCGATTTTCCACTACCGATATCATCACTTTTGTTTTGCTGAATTTTCTTTTTAGGGCAACTATGTGGAACAAACGCAGCAGATTCAACCATACTTTGATCACATAATTCAATTGTGCACAGTTTTTCAATAAAAGAATCACACTTTGCTTTTCAGATGGAATTGTGTCCCACAGGTCCTTGAAATTGTCATATCCTTTGCCTAGTGTGGAGAGAATTCGGCCATTCAAAATTCCTTCAGACAAAGCATTTTCATTGTGCTTCTGCAATTTGTCATTCAAATCCACAAAAAGTTTCTGTAGTTTCGTGAGGTGTGTGCTAATGTCCTCTTTGGCTTCACATTGAACACAAAAAAAGAAATGCATCTGTCAACATGTTCAGATGTTGTGTACTGCTTTGTTTGAATCGTGCATGTAACTTATCCCAAATTTCACTTGCATGGGTGCATGTTAACATGAGCTTGGCAGCGGATTTTCCTAACACACTTGCTAGTAAACTTGCAGCTTTCACATTGTCTTTCAACGACTGCTGATGTGCCTCCTTTTTCTCTGTGGTTGCATCATGCAGCAATTCAGGACATTTGTACATACTATTTATGATGTCTTCAAGCTTATATGCTCACAACAGCATTGGCATGTGCCACTTCTATTTCACACAGTCTTCAAGTGCTTTGAATTTTTCCACTTGTATTTTGTAGTTACCAACGCTGGCTGCCATTCTCGTCGAACACACAAACAATGGGAAAATTCACATTTTTCACGAGCAAAAACAATTGCTTTGCGGCTGTTCACATGTGGTCTGGGCCCATAACCTGTTAAATTTATTTATTGAAAATAGATTACGAAGTGCAGAAGATTTACAAAAACCCAAACGTGGTTCCTCACAGATAACCATTACACACACACACACACACACACACACACACACACACACACACAGTGGTTCAGTTTTGTGTCATAGAAGAGCACCCTCTGTTCTATGGTCCAAAGATTCAATTGTACACAAGTGACAAAGATATAAAAAAACTTGCGTTACACAGATTTTACAATACATTTCATTTTTCTTTTAATAGTGACAGTTTAATCAGTAATATTGTCTTAAAGAAATAAGAGTCAGAACAATATATAATTAAGGGAAGACTAGGCCCATAAAATCATTCATTAACACAGTAACAGACCAGACATCAAACAGTAAGCAAATTCTTGGAACATGAAAAACAAGTTTCTGTTATTAAATGAAATATTAAATTTTCTAACCACAATGAACAAAAACTTAACTTTACCAATTAGTTACATGGACTAGTTACAACAGGAACAGTACGGTATACAGACAGAGTCCCTCTGGAATGGTTACACCCAACAAAGTGTGTCACCCAACGTCTAGGTGTCCCTTGCAGATTGCAAATGTGCGGACTGACCAGCATGACACTCTCAGCAACCCAAGCATAATGATTACTGCAAGAAAGGTAGTTCCATACAAGCAAGTGCATTAACAACTAGGATGGGAGGCATACCTAGGTTACAAAAATGTATTAGTCAAAATACAAGAGGGAAAACTCATGTAAACTGCACAGAAGTGTACTCCAGATTTGAACTATAGTATAAACATTAAATTTTCTTTAGAAAAACCTTGAACCAGCCTCTATGCTTGGGACTCACACAAATTTAAAAAATTGCCTGAAATACTTGGCCTTACTACCTTGAAATCTCAATAACATGAACAAGTTTACAAACATGATAAAATGCTGTTAATCTGCAGACTAGACTGCACAAGAAGTTTACAGAAATCTTAAATATGTAACTTGTAATAAAATGTTAACTAGTTGAGATTTGCATTAGCAAGACCTGCATTGCTTCGCAACATGCAACATGTAAAATTCTAGAAATTTAAACATGGCAAATTAAACTTCAATAGCTTACAGTTTACCACAGTTCCAGGAGTGAGCCCAGGAGTAAATAGCAAGTCATACCCACTCACTAGAACACCCATCCAGTGATGTACCATAGTTTAAACTTAGCAGTCCACGTGGGCAGTTCTAGAACACTCCAAAATTTGCATAAATTTTCAATATGAAGAAATGCATGCATTTAAAAACAAATTGCTCACATGCAATGTTAAACAGTGTCACATTACACATAGCTGGAGCTGAAGCAGATGATGGCAGTCATTTTAAATTCAATCTCAAGCCAGCTGTCAGCAGCACTGGCAGTAAAAATGACAAGGAAGCAATTACAATACTTGAATCCAGAGTTCGGGAAAATCAGTTTTGGACTTTGGCTGATGTTGAACCAAAATATGGCATGACCACCAGGATAGGGACAACTGCAAAATGCTGCCAGCCCCCCACTGCCTGTGGATCTACCACCAGTATACAGCTTACCCAATAGCACACACTTCCTCATAAAAGGTCTTGACAAGCTTGGTGCACTTGCCTCACTGCCACTACACCAACTCCCCCTCACTTTGCTTACCTTTTGACCCTGCAGCACCCTCTATCCACATGGAAGTCAGTGAACCAAAGACACACAAGCAATCCGAGATAAGAAGGCAAAGAATGAGAATCAGAATTTTATTGTCTCATAAAAAGCATGATAAATCATCGGGTTAGTGTACAGGACTACTCAAATTGTCAGATCAGCTTAAAAATTTTAACAACAGAGTACTGGTAATATCAGCTCAGGTGAACTGGACAAACTACACAGTTTCAGTCACAGTAAGTATTGCAACTCCCTTCTTACTATCAGTGTGACAAAACCTTTTGAGACTTCCACACTTTCTATTCATAGTTTAACCATGAAGCAAACAAGCTTGGACACAGCCACCGGCTTTTGTTAGGCCTCTGGAAATAGATCCAGCTTATGTACTAGGTATAGGCTCCTCCTGGGGTTCCACAGAACATTTTCCTGGGACCGGCAGGGGGGCGGGGGGGTAGGCAGGACTTTACAATTCCAATTATTTTTTGTATGGCTGAGTTGCTCAGTTTTGATAAAAATCATGCCATAACAACTACATTGAATAGGTCCCACGAAAAACATTGTATCATAGAGAACTGATGGTTATCCACTCTGCATATGAATAAAAACTCTGGCTCCTCCCCTTGTGGACAGCTATGGGAATATTGTTGTTACATCACTGTGAATGAAACTCTGAAACATATAAAGACTAAAGCATTCAGATCTTTGCTAATCAATGTGTTATTTAAAATACGTGCCACTCATTTCAAGTTTTAGTTATCTCAGACACTGTAGACCCACTCGGTTGACATCGCTTTGATATAAGTTGTTGGTGCAAAGTTAAGCTTCGACTTCAGTAGAGTGTGAGGGGTGCACAGGAAGAAGGGAGAACTTTATCCCCACATTGAGGAGGAATTTTATCACTCTCCTGTGCAATGATGCAATTTAAGGCATGTGTGCATGCAGCTATGCTAAGAATTACAAACAGAAGTAACAAGGTTATGTGAAAGTATGTCATAGAGTTGTTCACGTTCAAACACACTTGTTACACTCTTTATTTTTCAGTTGGCACATATGACTAATAATTGTCATATTTTAACGTGAGTGACTCTAAACCCACTAAAAAAAAAAAAAAAAAAAAAAAAAAAAAAAAAAAAAAAAAAAAAAAAAAAAATTTTCATGGCTCTGAAGAGGTTAAATGTTAAGCGACAGGAACAGAGCAATGTATCTAACTAACATTAGGGTTGACGAACCAAACAACATGTGACGACGTTCCCTGCTTTATGAATGAAATTATTAATTTCTTGTCGAAGTATAATCTACATTGGTTACATTTGACAAAAGATCTATGTATCAGAGTGAGACATAAGCTCATACACCGTTCAGTAGTATTGTTCTTCTAGTAACTGTGTTAAGTTGTTATAGGCTTGATCACATAACAGTCAGCTAAACTTTGCTTTCAACATGTCACCAAAGATATCTTTCATCCTACATGGTTAAGAACATATCCAATCAAACACAGGCACCTCTCGGTGTGTAGCCTATTGGATTACTGTTTATATGTCATGTGTCTTTGCCATCTGAGTCAAAACTGAGACTGTTTATCAAGTTAGAAAATTTTTCACGATTTCTTAAATGCATCTAATTTCCCCATATTTATCTGTTACGTACTACAAAATCTGTAAAACATTTTGTCTTTTTTGTTACTGCTTTGGTTTCGCTAGCACTTTTATAAACATTTTAAGTTTATGTATCGTATTCACCCTTGGTAGTGCAATGTCTTTTAAGCCAATAAATATATATCGACCCATGTCTTAGGCCCCCCCTCTCCCAACCCATTTTTTGTGTATATTTGTCCATGTCCATTTCTATCTTGATACTGAAAAATTTCACTTTTATTTATTTTATTTCATTGATGCATCTAGTTCCACAGAAGCAAATTGAGGAACAAATCTTCGTGATAAAACCTGTCAGTACATGAAATTACGCCAGAAAAGTTAATAATAAATAAAAATTAGACGAATCCTACGCGATCCACAGATTGGTGAGTATATATTTGCATTATCATCAATATAACACAGGAATTTCCTTATATTTTCCAGGAACTCCCAAATGGGGTGAGTCATGAGGAAACTCATAAATTTCGACTTAAGAGTACAAGGGCTGGTGCTAAGAAATTTTTAATCTTGTTGTTGCTTATTGAAAATGGATGCAGCAGAGTACTGTACGTCTTGAACTGCACTATGTGATATAATGCCTATTTTGCACTCAATATCATAGACTATGAAGCTTGTGTTATCATCAGACAGAAATGTTTTCCAATGCTTTGTCGTATTCCGTACTTACACACACACGCACACAAACACACATTGATCTCTTATATATATACACTATTGGCCATTAAAATTGCTACACCAAGAAGAAATGCAGATGATAAACGGGTATTCATTGGACAAATATATTATACTAGAACTGACATGTGATTACATTTTCATGCAATTTGGGTGCATGGATCTTGAGAAATCAGAACCCCGAACAACCACCTCTGGCCGTAATAACAGCCTTGATACGCCTGGGCATTGACTCAAACAGAGCTTGGACGACGTGTACAGGTACAGCTGCCCATGCAGCTTCAACATGATACCACAGTTCATCAAGAGTAGTGACTGGCGTATTGTGATGAGCCAGTTGTTCGCCCACCATTGATCAGACGTTTTCAATTGGTGAGAGATCTGGAGAATGTGCTGGCCATGGCAGCAGTCGAGTATTTTCTGTATCCAGAAAGGCCCGTACAAGACCTGCAACATGCAGTCGTGCATTATCCTGCTGAAATGTAGGGTTTTGCAAGGATCGAGTGAACGGTAGAGCCACGGGTCATAACACATCTGAAATGTAATGTCCACTGTTAAGGGTGCCGTCAATGCGAACAAGAGGTGGCCGAGACGTGTAACCAATGGCACCCCATACCATCACGCTGGGTGATACACCAGTATGACGATGACGAATACACACTTCTAATGTGTGTTCACCGCGATGTTGCCAAACACGGATGCAACCATCATGATGCCGTAAACAGAACCTGGATTCATCCGAAAAAATGACGTTTTGCCATTCGTGCACCCAGGTTCATCATTGAGTACACCATCGTATGCGCTCCTACCTGTGATGCATCATCAATGGTAACCACAGCGCCATGGTCCCCGAGCTGATAGTCCATGCTGCTGCAAACGTCGTCGAACTGTTCATGCAGATGGTTGTTGTCTTGCAAATCCCCATCTGTTGACTCAGGGATTGAGACATGGCTGCACCATGATCCGTTACAGCCATGCGGGTAAGATGCCTGTAGTCTCAACTGCTACTGATACGAGGCTGTTGGGATCCAGTACGCTGTTCCGTATTACCCTCCTGAACCCACCGATTCCGTATTCTGCTAACAGTCATTGGATCTTGACCAACGAGAGGTATCTGTCGAGAGGCCAGACAAACATGTGGTTCCTGAAGAGGGGCAGCAGCCTTTTCAGTAGTTGCAGGGCAACAGTCTGGATGATTGAGTGATCTGGCCATGTAACACTAACCAAAATGGCCTTGCTGTTCTGGTACTGCAAACGGCTGAAAGCAAGGGGAAACCACAGCCGTAATTTTTTCCGAGGGCATGCAGCTTTACTGTATGATTAAATGATGATGGCGTCCTCTTGGATAAAATATTCCGGAGGTAAAATAGTTCCCCATTCGGATCCCCGGGCGGGGACTACTCTAGGGGACGTCGTTATCAGGAGAAAGAAAACTGGCATTCTAAGAATCGGAGCGTGGAATGTCAGATCCCTTAATTGGGCAGGTAGGTTAGAAAATTTAAAAAGGGAAATGGATAGGTTAAAGTTAGATATAGTGGGAATTAGCGAAGTTCGGTGGCAGGAGGAACAAGACTTTTGATATGGTCAATACAGGGTTATAAATACAAAATCAAATAGGGGTAATGCAGCAGTAGGTTTAATAATGAATAGAAAAAATAGGAGTATGGGTAAGCTACTACAAACGGCATAGTGAACGCATTATTGTGGCCAAGATAGACACAAAGCCCCCATCTACTACAGTAGTACAAGTTTATATGTCAACTAGCTCTGCAGATGACGAAGAAATTGATGAAATGTATGAGGAGATAAAAGAAATTATTCAGGTATTGAAGGGAAACGAACATTTAATAGTCATGGGTGACTGGAATTCGAGAGTAGGGAAAGGGAGAGAAGGAAACGCAGTAGGTGAATATGGATTGGGGCTAAGAAGTGAAAGAGGAAGCCACCTGGTAGAATTTTGCGCAGAGCATAACTTAATCATAGCTAACACTTGGTTCAAGAATCATGAAAGAAGAGTGTATACATGGAAGAACCCTGGAGATACTAAAAGGTATCGGACAGATTATATAGTGGTAAGACAGAGATTTAGGAACCAGGTTTTAAATTGTAAGACATTTCCAGGGGCAGATGTGGACTCTGACCACAATCTATTGGTTATGAACTGTAGATTAAAACTGAAGAAACTGCAAAAAGGTGGGAATTTAAGGAGATGGGACCTGGATAAACTGAAAGAACCAGAGGTTATACAGAGTTTCAGGGAGAGCATAAGGGAACAATTGACAGGAATGGGGGAAAGAAACACAGTAGAAGAAGAATGGGTAGCTTTGAGGGATGAAATAGCCAAGGCAGCAGAGGATCAAATAGGTAAAAAGATGAGGGCTAGTAGAAACCCTTGGGCAACAGAAGAAATATTGAATTTAATTGATGAAAGGAGAAAATATAAAAATGCAGTAAATGAAGCAGGCAAAAAGGAATACAAATGTCTCAAAAATCAGTTCGACAGGAAGTGCAAAATGGCTAAGCAGGGATGGCTAGAGGACACATGGGGTAAGATAGACACTGCCTACAGCAAAATTAAAGAGACATTTGGAGAGAGGAGAACCACTTGCATGAATGTCAAGAGCTTTGATGGAAACCAAGTTCTAAGCAAAGAAGGGAAAGCAGAAAGGTGGAAGGAGTATATAGAGGGTCTATACAAGGGTGATGTACTTGACGACAATATTATGGAAATGGAAGAGGATGTAGATGAAGATGAAATGGGAGATATGATACTGCGTGAAGAGTTTGACAGAGCACTGAAAAACCTGAGTCGAAACAAGGCCCCCGGAGTAGACAACATTCCATTGGAACTACTGACGGCCTTGGGAGAGCCAGTCCTGACAAAACTCTACCATCTGGTGAGCAAGATGTATGAGACAGGCGAAATACCATCAGACTTCAAGAAGAATATAATAATTACAATCCCAATGAAAGCAGGTGTTGACAGATGTGAAAATTACCGAACTATCAGTTTAATAAATCACAGCTGCAAAATACTAACGCGAATTCTTTAGAGACGAATGGAAAAACTGGTAGAAACCGACTTTGGATTCCGAAGAAATATTGGAACACGTGAGGCAATACTGACCCTACGACGTATCTTAGAAGAAAGATTAAGGAAAGGCAAACCTACGTTTCTACCTTTTGTAGACTCAGAGAAAGCTTTTGACAATGTTGATTGGAATACCCTCTTTCAAATTCTGAAGGTGGCAGGGGTAAAATACAGGGAGTGAAAGGCTATTTACAATTTGTACAGAAACCAGATGGCAGTTATAAGAGTCGAGGCGTATGAAAGGTTTAGCAGTGGTCGGGAAGAGAGTGAGACAGGGCTGTAGCCTATCCCCGATGTTATTCAATGTGTGTATTGAGCAAGCAATAAAGGAAAAAAAAGAAAAGTTCGGAGTAGGTATTAAAATCCATGAAGAAGAAATAAAAACTATGACGTTCGCCGATGACATTGTAATTCTCTCAGGGACAGCAAAGGACGTGGAAGAGCAGCTGAACGGAATGGACAGTGTCTTGAAAGGAGGGTATAAGATGAACATCAACAAAAGCAAAACGAGGATAATGGAAAGTAGTCGAATTAAGTCGGGTGACGCTGATGGAATTAGATTAGGAAATGAGACACTTAAAGTAGTAAAGGAGTTTTGCTATTTGGGGACCAAAATAACTGATGATGGTCGAAGTAGAGAGGATATAAAATGTAGAATGGCAATGGCGAGGAAAGCGTTTCTGAAGAAGAAAAATTTGTTAACATATAGTATAGATTTAAATGTCAGGAAGTCGTTTCTGAAAGTATTTGTATGGAGTGTAGCCATGTATGGAAGTGAAACATGGACGATAAATAGTTTAGACAAGAAGAGAATAGAAGCTTTCGAAATGTGGTGCTACAGAAGAATGTTGAAGATTAGATGGGTAGATCACATAACTAATGAGGAGGTATTGAATAGAATTGGGGAGAAGAGGAGATTATGGCACAACTTGACTAGAAGAAGGGATCGGTTGGTAGGACATGTTCTGAGATGAAGAATCTTGCACGGGATAGAGTAGCATGGAGAGCTGCATCAAACCAGTCTCAGGACTGAAGACCACAACAACAATAGTGTATGCGAGGTCAATCACCACAGTAATGAGAGTGGCTGCAGGTGGTGATGTCTGATTGTGTACAGTTAAGTAAGGGATGCCTCACGGGTCAGTGCTGTGTGTGTGTGGTCGCAGCACTGACCTCTGAGGAGCCCCTCTCTTAACTATACCCTGTCAGACGCCACCTCCCAGCGGTTCTCATCATTGTGGTGAATGATCTCAGTTAAATTTTCAAAATGGTATAGAAATAACACCACTGGTCAGAATGACGTCAAATTGCTACGGAATACTATCGGAGAAGGAGGGAAACATATGGCAGAAGAAAAAAAACTGTGTGAAAATTGATCAATGTGTCAGAATACGTAAAGGAAAACACCTGTCATGCGCACGACCTGTTGAAGTTGCTATAAACACGCCGGGTTCACGGCTTTTCCTCCTTTTGCGTCTGCGACATTCGCCAGGACCGTCTCAATACAGGATTGCACTGTGCTTGTAAAGTTGTATTACAAGAATGATACCGAGCGAGGTGGCGCAGTGGTTAGCACACTGGACTCGCATTCGGGAGGACGACGGTTCAATCCCGTCTCCAGCCATCCTGATTTAGGTTTTCCGTGATTTCCCTAAATCGTTTCAGGCAAATGCCGGGATGGTTCCTTTGAAAGGGCACGGCCGATTTCCTTCCCCATCCTTCCCTAACCCGAGCTTGTGCTCCGTCTCTAATGACCTCGTTGTCGACGGGACGTTAAAAAACACTAACCCAACCTAACCTACAAGAATGATAACGGTGCACACGTCACTCTGCAGAAGTCCCGGACACTGAAAGGCTTCAAAAAAGGCGTTGATCCGATGACTGCCATGGGTCTGGAGCAAATGGTTACGGAAATTCGAAAAGACTGGTTCTTTTGGTGTGCAACCTGGTAGAGAGAGGAAACTAATTGATTCGACGTCAGTGGAAGCAGTGGCCATAATGATGCAGGAGGAGACGAGTGGTGGTACGCAAACGTGTAGTGCACGGAGAATTGCACGAACATTGGACATACCCGTGAACACGGTGCGTAAAATCCTACAAAACACCCTTCTTTGCTATCCATTCAAAATTAACTATGTGCGCTTGTTGCTTACTGCTGACTTGCTAGCAAGAGAGACATTTGCTTTAGAATTTTTTGCTCTCATGGAAGTGGACAATGACTGGCCGTGGAAGATTATGTGGACAGACGAAGCCCACTTCCATCTGACAGGATATGTCAATACACAAAATTGTCGAATATGGGCAACGGAAAATCCACACGCAAATCAACCAGTACCACTTCATCCTTAAAAGGTCACTGTGTGGTGCAGGTTTATGGCATCATTTATCAAAGACATATTTTTTCGAAGAGTCAGGTGCTTCCGGTCCTGTTACCTGTACCGTCACTGGAAAGCGCTATGAGTGTCTTTTGCGCAACCATGTCAGTCCAGCTCTCCAACAGGGCTGGGATCATTTTTACGCAAGATGGCGCACCTCCGCACATTGCTAATCCAATTACGCTGAAGCGCCACTTCGGAAATGCTAGAATTATCAGCCGCCGTTTCGCTACAGCCTGCCCGCCCCGGTCACCTGAGCTTAATCCGTGTGACTTTGGGCTGTGGGGCTATCTGAAAGATGTTGTGTTCAGTGTTCCGATTGCAAACTTAACTGCATTGAAGGCATGCATTGCGCAACACATTCTGAAAGTGACCCCAGAAACACTTTGATCAGTTGTGGAACATGCTGTTTCTCGATTTCAGCTTGTTGCAGAAAACGGTGGACAGCATATTGAACATGTTTTACGCCAGTCACACGGAAATTAATAATCCGATTTGATTTTGATTGATGCTTTTTATGCGGTTTTGGTCTCAGGACGATTAAAAACCGATGTGATTGATGCTTCTTATGCGATTTGTGGTCTCAGCACAATTAAAAACCGATGTGACTGATGCTTTTTTTCTTGTTTTTGGCCTCAAGACAATTAAAACCGATTTCTCCCATCCGATGTGGTATGACCTTGCCATGGTGGATGGGCTTACGTAACTAACAGTATCACACCTGTACACCCATGCACAGTGAGTAGTGCAGTTTGTTTAACGCCAAACGTACACCTTAGGCATCGTTGTATGATTCATTTGTCATTTGTAGTCGTCCACTATTAAATTATGATGCTTATAGGGCCATGTATTGCTACATTTTGTAACTATTTATTTTTCTTCTGCCATAAGTTTTCCCCCTTCTCCGCTAATAGTCCGTTGCAATTTTACGTCGTTCTGACCAGTGGTGTTATTTCTACAGCGGTTTGAAAATTTAATTATAAGCATCATGTATGTACAGGCTGAATTTTTCCGTCGTGAACAGACTCTATGGATTGATCGATGAGAGGATATGGATCAAAAACTATCTAATGAACTATGTCCAGGAATGTGTGGTTCCCATGCTAGAGACCTTTTATTCAGTCATACATTGATACAGAGACTGCAGATTATTACATGGTGTACCGTGCAGCCACGGTTACAGTAAGTGCTGGAAATGGTTTCAAAAAATGGTTCAAATGGCTCTGAGCACTATGGGACTCAACTGCTGAGGTCATTAGTCCCCTAGAACTTGGAACTAGTTAAACCTAACTAACCTAAGGACATCACAAACATCCATGCCCGAGGCAGGATTCGAACCTGCGACCGTAGCGGTCTTGCGGTTCCAGACTGCAGCGCCTTTAACCGCACGGCCACTTCGGCCGGCTGGTTTCCATGTGCCTCAACACACAGCAGGATGTTCTGTCTCAAATGTTCACATCGGCCAGGATGCATCCAGACATTGTCAAATGCAGCGTGAATATGCTGCTCCGTTGTCTCCGAATCTGGAATGGGCTCTGAATACACGATACTTTATAGAGATGGCTCCATAAACAACAATCGCACAGTTTGAGATCCGGTGAACGAGCAGGCCATACAATTGGACACCATCATCTGATCCATCGACCAGGAAAGACACGATTGAGATGCAACTGGACATTAATGGTGAAGTGGAGTGGGGCACTATCATGTAGCAGCCACATAACCCTCCGAGTCATCAGTGGCACTTCTTACAGCAGGGGAAGCAAAGTCACCCACAAGAAACGTCGATAGTTCCGGCCTGTTAGGCGATGTGGAAGGAAGACTGGTCCCAAAGTACAGTCGCCAATTATCCCAGCCCACACATTCTGGCTGCACCGATGCTGATGATTCGCTGTTACCAAACTATGGCGTTCTGTGTACTATCTCACAGATGACTTGTTACGAAAGCTGATGATACCACTCCGTGTAAAGGTGGCCTCACCTGTGAATAGGATGGATGACACAAATCGCAGAATTGTGATTGCCTGGTGAAGAAACCAGTGACAAAATGCTCCCAATGTGGAAGTCTGTCATTAATAAGGCCTGCACACCTGTAAGTGATGAGTGTAGTAACAACTGTCACAGAGAATGTTCCACATGGTCATCTGGCTTAGCCTGAACTGGTTGGCTAATTGCCTCGTACTGACGAGGCAGTCGCCTTCCACAGTGTTAATCACATTTTCCTCCTAGTTTGGTGTCCGAACACTTGTGATACGACCTTCATCAGTTGCTGCTTCCTGAAACGACGCTGTCGAAGACAAACGGCGAAACACCGTTGCAAACATTGAATTCTGTGGTTGCTGTCGGCACGGATAGGTCTCCTGATACAACCTTGCTGCCCACCGCCAATTGCCATTTGCCTTTCTGTAATTAAAAACTATGTCAGCAAGCTCTCGATTCGAATACCGAATCACTGTGTACAACGTTGTATCACATCCACTACAATGTGAATCAGCAAGAGAAGTGAATACGACACAACATTACCGATTAATATGGCAGGAGAGGGCACCAGGGCATGACATATGAGGAGCAGTTCCACCCTCTAGGAGGAAATCATGCATATTCTAGCAGTGGGTGCATGGTACAGCGCACATTAGACCACAGTATGATTGAATAAAAGGTCTCTAGCATGGAAACAATGCATTTCCAGACGTAAGTTCGTTAGACCTTTTTTGTCCTTTATCCTCTCATCAATCAAACCCTGAAAGTATATATATGTGTGTGTGTGTGGGGGGGGGGGGGGGGGTTGCATTTCCCATCTGTACTTTGGTTATAGGCTTAAAATATCAGCATTCTTTTAGAGTAGTATGTAAATTCATGTACTATCTAACAATTTTAGATATTTCATTGTTCTGTAAATTTTCTTAGAACAGTAGCACCATACGCCAGTAAAGATACTTCTTCCGCTATCAGATGCCTCTCCTCCTACTTCTCCCTGTTCTGGTTTTGTACATTTCCTAAAGCATCTCAGGTGATTCCTCCTTCTGCAATATTAGTTTCGCCTAAGCTGTTTGTTGTAGGCTCTCATCTATATGAGTTACGACTGGTTTGTTGGGTTGGGTTGTTGTGTTGTTTCTGCGGGAGGAGACCAGACAGCGAGGTCATCGGTCTCATCGGATTAGAGAAGGAAGAGGAAGGAAGTCGGCCGTGCCCTTTCAAAGGAACCATCCCGGCATTTGCCTGGAGCGATTTAGGGAAATCACGGAAAACCTAAATCAGGATGGCCGGACGCGGGATTGAACCGTCGTCCTCCTGAATGCGAGTCCAGTGTGCTATCCACTGCGCCACCTCACTCGGTGGACTGGTTTGTGACTGGTCCAATTGCCCCCCCCCCCCCCTCCACACCTTACTTGAGTACTCAAATTAATCACGTGATTTATTGATTTACTTCAGAATACTGTTTCAATTTTCATCGTTGGTGTTTGTTCCTGTTATCTAGAAGTTTTTTTACTGTTTTTGTATTGTCCAACAACTTACAATGTAAGCTTCTAATTGCACCACAACCATACAACCATGCCACCTGGTGTCATCTGTGGGTAGCAGAGCAATAACATCAAAGATGTAATTTTGTGACACGATGCTTTGTATTAAGGCGTTTTTATGGTATGTAAATTTGACTGAATGTTTTTAACTATTTTTTCTCTTAATGCCATGTATAAGTTTTGCTTGTTGTTTCATTTTTCAGTATATTCTGGTGATGGAATGCGCCTGAAACGTGTCAGTAAGTATAATTTTTAGCAAGTCTTCTTTTGATGTTAGAGTCCAAATTAAACAGTAATATGATGTGTGATCAGAGTCTGTGTAGTGGTGGCATACTTCTTGGACGACTTTCTACGCTAATAGATCTTACAATTGAGTAAATATAATTTTTAACAAGTAATCTGTTGATTTTAGTGTCCTAATAAAACAGTAATATAGATGGGCTCGGAGTCTGTATAATGGTCGCAGACTTCTTGCGCGACTTTCTTCACCCATGGATCTTCCAATTGAGCCATCTGACCATGCCTCATGGTTCGAGTAAGGAGGCTGGCCTGTCTAAGAAAGACAAGTGTTCGTTCGGTATACAGTTTTGTAGTTGTTGTGTTCTTCAGTTTGAAGATTCATTTGATACACCTCTCGCCGCTAGTTATCCTTTGAAAATCATTTAATCTCTGCATAACTACATCTATTTGAACCTGGTCTTCTCTACAACATTCCCCCACCCCAAGAGACGTACCTACAGGCACACACTTACTTCCAGTATCAAACTGACGATTTATTAATTCAGTATATTTCCTATAAACGGATCTCGCCTTTAAGTGAAATTGTACCATAAATTTATTGTTTCCGTACTGTGTTTTAGTACTACATCATTAGAAAACCGATCTTCGCATGTAACATTCATCATTCTTCTGTAGCACCATATTTCAAATATTTCTGATTTCTCTTTGTCTCAACTACTTATCGCCAACATTTCACTTCGATGCAAGGCTACATTCTACGCTATTCTTGGTGTTAACAAATTTCTATTTTTCGGAAGTATTTTTTTTTTACTATCTATAGTCTACATTTGATACCGTCTCTAGACCGTCCATCATCTGTTATTTTGGTGCCCAGGTATCAAAACTCATTTACTAAGATTAGTGCCAGATTTCCCTATGTAATTCCGTCAGCTTTACACAATTTAATTTGCCTACCCTTCGTTGTCCTTATTTTAATTTAGTTGATATTCATTTTATAACCTCTTTTCAGGACACAATTCACTCCGCTCTACTATCTTCCAAGTCCTTTGCTATATCCGACAGACTTATAATGTAATCTGCAAACCTCACCGATTTTCCTATCCTTGAGCTTTAATTCCCTTTCCGAATTTGTGCTTTTTTCCTTTTCTGCTTGCTCACGTACAGATTAATATTGGAGATAAACTGAAGCGCCAAAGAAACTGGTATGGCATGCGTATTCAAATACAGAGATATGTAAACAGACAGAATGCTGCGTTACGGTCGGCAACGCCTATATAAGACAACAAGTGTCTGGCGCAGTTCTTAGACCGGTTACTGTTGTTACAATGCCACAGTATCAAGGTTTAAGTTAGTTTGAACGTGGTGTTACAGTCGGCGACGAGCGATGGGACACGGCATCTCCGAGGTAGCAGTGAAGTGGGAATTTCCCGTTCGACCATTTCATGAGTGAACCGTGAATATTAGGAATCCGGTAAAACATCAAATCTCCGACAGCGCTGCGGCTGGAAAAAGACCCTGCAAGAACGGGACCAACGACGTCTGAAGAGAATCGTTCAGCGTGATAGAAGTGAAACCCTTCCGCAGATTGCTGCAGATTTCAATGCTGGGCCATCAACAGGTGTCAGTGAGCGAACCATTCAACGAATCATCATCGATACCGGCTTTCGGAGCCTAAGTCCCACTCGTATAGCCTTGATGACTGCACAGCAACAATCTTTACTCCTCACCTGGGCCTGTCAACACCTCCATTGAACTATTGATGACTGGAAACATGTTGCCTGGTCGGACGAGTCTCGTTTCAAACTATATCGAGCGAATGGACGTTATGAGTATGGAGACAACCTCATGACTCCATGGACCTTGCATGTCAGCAGGGGCAGTTGAAGCTGGTGGAGGCTCTATAATTGTGTGTGGCATAAGCAGTTGGAGTGACATGGGACACCTGATATGCCTAGATAAGACTCTGACAGGTGACACGTACGTAAGCGTCCTGTTTATCCATTAATGTCCATTGTGCATTCCGATGGACTTGGACAATTCCTGTAGGACAATGCAACACCCCACACGTCTAGAATTCCTACAGAGTGGCTCCAGGAACACTCTTCTGAGTTTAAACACTTCCGCTGCCCACCAAACTCCCCAGACATGAACATTATTGAGCATATCTGGGATGCCTTGCAACGTTCTGTTCAGAAGAGACCTTCATCCCTTCGCACTCTTAATAATTTATGGACAGCCCTGCATGATTCAGGGTGTCGGTTACCTCCAGCACTACTTAAGATATTAGTCGAGTCCTTGCCACGTCGTGTTGTGACACTTCTGCGTGCTCGTGGGGGGCCTTACACGTTATTAGTCAGGTGTACCAGTTTCTTTGGCTCTTCAGTGTATAATATAATTCTTGTCTCACTCCTCTCTCAACTATCGCCCTCTTTTATGTTCTTCGGTTCTTATAACTGCAGTCAGAGTTCTACACAAATCATAGATAATCTTTCATTTCCTGTATATATTCCTGCCACTTTCATAATTGCAAAGAATGCATTGAGTTATCATTGTCAAAAGGTTTCTTCGAATTTTAGAATGCTGTTAAATGTAGGCTTGCCTGTCTTCAGTCTGTTTTCTAAAGTAAGTCGTAGGTTCAATGTTGTCTGGTAGCCAAACTGCTCTTTCCCGAGATCGGCTTCTAACAGTTTCAACTTGTCACACATGTAACGTACGATTACAAAACATTCCATCAATGGGATTCGATCCGTGTACTTCAATGTCGAGATCAGCAGCACTCTTTCTTTGTTGTGACTTTAGTAACACTGAGATGGAATTAATGGGTGGGGATACGTGACGGCTCGTGTAAGAGGCAGCTGAGGGGAAAGGGGACACGGAAGTGTGCGAAATGGGAACTTGAAGTCGTGGACCAGGAAGTGAGCGGCAATGACGAATAGATAAGCAAAATAGAAGTGCACCGGAAAGCGCTCCCCACCCCTTTTTATCATACAAGTATGACCCACACCGCCGGCTCTCAGAATCACACAGCTTCCTGTCAGAAGTGTTCACAACAGTTCAACGACGGCCTGACACGATACAGTCTTGTGCGAAATGGATGTCCGAGTGTGTCAAGATCGTCTTCAGGCGCTGCTGATTCTGCTCGCCATCTTCGTGAGCCCTGGTGAGTACGAATACATTCTAGCTATTGTGGGTAGCGAGAGAGATATTAGAAAGAACAATAGAGCTGTTATAACCAGCGAACTAAATCAACTGATAATGGCCCCTTAGCTGAAATAGAATGTTTCAGATTTACTTTAATCTGGTAACATCCTTTTATTTTATTATTCCGAGTTCCATGGACCCATGTAGTGAGTGTTTCGCTCATGTGTAGAACATGTTATATGTTACTGCCACATTAAGTATTCTTAGGGACATACTTTACTTCATGGCCAGGTTTCTACGGCCATAATGATCATGAGTAACGCAATATTATTGACGAAGTATTATGTTAATTCAGTTACAAACTGTTACTAAACACTATGCGAATTCGTTCCATCATCATGCAAATACTAAGATACTGTACAGATAACACACACAAGATATTACAGCGACAATAAGTGGTTCATCACATTATAATCTATATAAATGTTCGTTTGTTCAGAGTCGCATATCTCCGAAAGATCGTCACCGACTGCTTTGAAATTTTGACAAAATGTTGCATTCAAATATGCGCGTGTATTTCTATGCCCGCTGGAGCGCCATGTACAATATACAAATACATATGCAATGATTATAGGGAAAATCTATATAAAAATATAAATGTTCTTCCGTGCAAAATCTTAAATCTTCGAAAGTTCTTCAATGACTGGTTTGAAATTTTGACACAACATTAAATTCGAATATGCGCCTGTTTATATATACCAATTTTTTAAATATATGTACTATATAAATATATATGTAATAAGTAAAAGGGAAAAATATTACCAGAGATCTCAAAAACTACTCGGCCGATTTGCTTCAAATTTTTACACATTGGTGTAATAAACGCTTGGACACACACACGCTACATATTTTTGATATATATATATATATATATATATATATATATATATATATATAATTTCCGTAATTTATAACGACGCTTCACACACACACATAACACACACATATACATGAAACGTCGTTATAAAATACGGAAATTGTATTTGTGGCTTATCGGTTTATGATTAGAATACTACTATCGAATCTGAATTTGCAATACCAATAAGCAAAGCTCAAGGTCAGAGGGAGGGGTTGGAGGAGATGGACAGGGAGAGAGGGCAGGAGGAGATGGAGATAGAGAGGGAGAAGAAGATGGATGGAGAGAGCAGGAAGAATATCGTGGACAGAGAGGGGGGGAAGAAGGAGGAGATGAACAAAGAAAGGGGGAGGAGGTGGTGGACAGAGACGGGAGAAGAAGATTGGGACGCATATTCAATTCTCATACATGTTAGAAATGTGTACCTTCTCTTTTCTTTCTTTTCTATTCAACCAGACTCAGCCACAGCAATGCGTGGCTAGTAATAGCTAGAATACTCTACAGTAATAGTACTTACAGGAATTAAGTTGCAAAATGGAGATCATCGTTGATTGTCAAGAAATTCTTATTCAGAGTAAAAGGATTTTTGTATGAGACAATGTTTTAAATGATTATTGAATTTGCACGGTTCACCAAATAACAGTTCTGACATGAGCTGGTGAGCACGGTATATCTTGATGCTTGCGTAACGTAATCCTTTCACTACCATACTCAGACATTTTTTCTTTGTGTATCTCATGTTTATTTCGTGTATCATGTTCATGATGCATGCTGTTGAATCTGTATAACATTTTATTTTTTACAAAGAAGGAGATCAGTGAGAGAATGAACCTGCAAGACATAATGAGTATTCCCAAGGGTGTGAATAAATTCTTCCAGGAGAGTCTGGGACGGGCTCTATTCGTGATCCTCTTATAAATAGTCAAAATCCGTTCTTGACGATAATTACCTCAGAATGTAGCGACGAACATCAAAACAGAATTAAAGTAACCATGGCGTGCTGCTTTAGCAAACTCTTTTAAACAAATACAGGCAATCACGTCAATATCAAATTAAGCAGACGTCAGTATTTGGCATACACTGATGAGCCAAACGGGAATAGCCGCCTCTGGTACACCTTTGGAACGCAATATAGCAGCGATTCTGCGTTGTGTGGATTTGATGACCCCTGGTAGCCTTCCAGAGATACGTGGGACCAGATGTCTACGCACACGTTATGCAGGTCCCGCGAATTACCCACCGATGGTTTTTGGGGTGGCGATGGTGACAGATTGCATCCCAGATGTGTCCCATCGGGCTCAGATCAGGAAAATCTGGTGGCCAAGACATCTCCATGAGTCCACTATCATGTTCCTCAAACCACTGTAGCGCGATTCTTGCTTGGCGACAACGGACATTTATCGTGCTGAAAGATGCCATCGCCTCCAGGGAAAACATCAAGCATAAAGGAATACTGGTGGTCTGCAATAATTTTCACGTATTAAGGTCGTGGTCCAAGGCATATTTCTATGCCTAACGTTTCGTCTTCTAAAGCTGGAGACATCATCAGGAGCTATAAAGACTCATATAATATGAGGGTTGGAACTTTAATAGAGGCAACTATTTATTTACAGCTCGTACAAAATAGACACGTGCTTCAAAGTTTTACTGACCTTCGAAGTAGTCACCAGCTTTGCGTATAAACTGTTGCCAGCGATGTGAAAGTTGTAGGACACTCTTAGCAGTGCCAGGTGTGTTGGCAGTTCGAGCGGCACGGTCTAATGCCCGACGAATTAGTAGCAGTTCTGAAGCGAATGCCGCGAAGTGTTTCCTTCAGTTTAAAAATCGAATTGAACTTACGAGGGTTTAAGACAGGGGAGTGCAGTAGGTGGTATAGCACTTAGCAGCCCCATCAGTCAAGTCCGCAGCTCGTGGTCGTGCGGTAGCGTTCTAGCTTCCCGCGCTCGAGTTCCCGGCTTCGATTCCCGGCGGGGTCAGGGATTTTCTCTGCCTCGTGATGACTGGGTGTTGTGTGATGTCCTTAGGTTAGTTAGTTTTAAGTAGTTCTAAGTTCTAGGGGACTGATGACCATAGATGTTAAGTCCCATAGTGCTCAGAGTCATTTTTTTGAACCCATCAGTAAAACAAATCAGTAGCAGCTTGCACTGTGCGTGCTTGAGCATTGTCCTGCAAAATGATGGTCAGGTCCTGCAGGAAGTGTCATCACTTTATGCTGTTCATTTTTGGAACACAACCTACGACCAGCTTAGAGACAGAACTGATGACACTTTCTGCAGGACCTAACCATCATTTTGCAGGACAATGCTCAAGCACGTACAGCGCAAGCTGTTACTGATTTGTTTGACTGATGGGGCTGATAAGTGCTATACCGCCTACTGCACTCCCCTGACTTAAGCCCTCGTAAGCTCAACTCGATTTCTAAAGTGAAGGAAACACGTCACGGCTTTCGCTTCAGAACTGCTACTAACTCGTCGGGCAATAGACCGTGCCGCTCGAACTGCCAACACACCTGGCACTGCTAAGAGTGTCCTACAACTTCCACATCACTGGCAACACTGTATACGCAAAGCTGGTGACTACTTCGAATAGCGGTTCTAGGCGCTCAGTCCGGAGCCGCGCGACTGCTACGGTCGCAGGTTCGAATCCTGCCTCGGGCATGGATGTGTGTGATGTCCTTAGGTTAGTTAGGTTTAAGTAGTTCTAAGTTCTAGGGGACTGATGACCATAGATGCTAAGTCCCATAGTGCTCAGAGCCATTTGAACTACTTCGAAGGTCAGTAACACTTTGAAACACGTGTCTATTTTGCACGAGCTGTAAATAAATAGTTGCCACTATTAAAGTTTCAACCCTCGTAGTTTCAAATTTAAAGAAGCTCAGCAAGTCGAAGTGTTTATACGTATCCACGCAACGATGGTGTCGTGACATCAACAGACTGCTGCCTAATATCGTAGCTGTCATGGTGCCTTTGGTTACTACCAAAGGCCCCATGGAACAGCAGGCGATTGTCTAGATTTATTAATACTGCCCCCACTGGCTTGCATCCTTGGCGTAGAGCACGTTTCGAACACCATTCGCCTGGATGACGGCGTATCAGAAAACGATCAGCGATCTGATGTAACAAGAAACTTGTTTCATCCGATCAGGCGAAACGTTTCGATCGGTCAACGGTCAAATTTCGATAGTCTCAAGCAATCTTAATTGACGGTGTCCTGGTTTCAACATGAGAGCAGGCAGAGGTCGCCTGCTGCGGGGACAACATTACCAGCATGTGCGGTGAACGGTACGCTACGAAACGTTAGTGCGTGCTCATCATCTTACAGAGCGGCCAAGTCTCCGAAGGCCGTAATCTGTGATGAGGCGTGAACTTCCAACACCTTGTCCAGTATTCGTGGTTTCCCCGTTCTTCAACCACTTTCCACAGATGTTCACAGTCTTACCACGCGAACAGCCGACTAGCTGCCCCGTTTCGGAGATGTTCGCAGACGCTGGGTTGTTACTATCTTCCCTTATGTCAAGGGAGCCCGTATCGTCACAATAATGATTTCCTATACGCCTCTGCTCCGCTTATAGACGTACTTTCTATACTGTACTTCCTTTATTGCGTTACGAGCACGCGCAGCCACCATTCTCGCGGTGAGCAGTCGTCATAATGTTTCAACTCATCACTGTAATTCACATGTATGTACTGTCCATCTGAGCTTGATATTGACATATGGTTCAAGGACTCGGGGAAGTATCTGCTCTTGCTAGTTCTTCATCTTTGTATTTTATGGTCAAATAACCTCACATATAGCGTGCTGTTTAAAACTTTTGTAAACTGTATGTTGCAGACAGTGAGAGAGAGAAAATTCGATTTAAACCAGTCCAGAAACTATTGAAAAGCAGTGATTCAAGCAGTGCTTAGACTACTGTTGGCGGGTTTATCAGTCAGAATGGCTGTGTTATTAGCAAACTCAATGGCTCGAATGAATCTTTCGCACTTCTCGAGTTTTAAATAACAACATTATTTGAAATAAGCGAAGCCTTTCGGATATGGATAGTTGTGGGAATGAAGAGAAAACATCTTTAAAAATGAACCTAACGATGTGCACTAATAATCATGGACTGTCATCACCTGCTTGTAATTTCTCATTTTCGACCGTAATATTTACATTTACCTGTTGCTGAAGATAAGTTTAATGAGAAATACGAATATAAAATACAAAGAAGTAAATATATGTGAAATGTTCGGATTAGAATGTCGTGTTCACTTCTTACCTGGTATATCACTAAGGCCACAGTAACCTGTAACTTATTTTGAGATTTTAAGTGCACTTTATACTTTATGTAAGTACGTTGGGCCGTAGCAGCAATAAGTAAATCACAATTCAAGGCGACAATGACAAATATGTTTGTCGTTTCGGAAAATATATTCGTCCACTTGTACGACAGGCAGAGTAATGGACTACCGCAGTAGTCGTTGTTAATGTCTATGACAATGCTGTATTTAAGTTATCAAGTTCATAACTACTTAAGAAGTAAAATGGTCAGTAAAATTTTTCTGCAAATGTAACCGTATTCTAACTGTGTAAAATTCTACGACGTGTCGGCCACTATTTCAAACGGCCTTTCTATTTAAATATCAATAATAATAGTAATAATAATTATTATTATACATTCGTAAAACATTGGTATGAAGCTAACCACCCATGGTGCTCTTTTGCGTACGATAGTTAAGCCTCTTTTATGTTAAAATTTTCACAAATAGTAAGTTTTAGCGCAAAATCGGTACGCAATGTCACAAGTTGATTAAAAAAGCTTTTTAACCACACCACGTTCATCGCTGTACGATTATTATGTGTTGATAAAAATGAATATCGACTTGAGAAATAATAAATATTATGAAAAACTACCATAAGAATGAGAGACTGCAAAATAAATAGTGGTGGTCTCCCATTTCGTCCTTCGTGATGGGGCAGGACTGTGATGCTCCACGGCAACGCCGCATGCCCTAACTTGAAGATGTACTGTGTCGCGTTGAAGAAAACCACTCAACGAGTACTCGAACAACTGCATGTGCAATGATAGTCGCAGTATCGTCTGTGACGTTCTGCGTGAGCAAGAATTACATCCGTACCACTTACAAATGATACAAAGCATTGGGTCCAGCCGATTTTCCACAACGTGTTGCCTACTGCACTTGGTTCCTGCACCGCTGCATAGACACACCCCTATTTCCACGTCGAGTTCTGTTCACGGATGAATGTAAGTTCACTAGGGACTGTGTCCAGAATTTGCGAAACAGCCGTGCCGGACAGACGAAACCCTCGTGCCACGCATCTTCAGGCATTTCAGCACCAGTTTGGTATTAACGTGTAGGTAGATAGTCTGAGTGGTCTTGTGATTGGACGATACTTCCTTCCACTGAAGCTAACTGTCCCTGCATGTTTGCCCTTCCTACAAAAGATACTAGACCCGTTCTTGGAAGCTGTGCTACTGAACGTCAGTTAGGAAAATTGGTTTCAGCTAACGATGTACCACCTCACTGAAGAGACTCTAAGTGGGATGGAGAGTGGAGAGTGTGTACCAGAATATGTTTAGTAGGTTCAATGTCTGTAACGAATTTGGTGGCCGCCACATCGAGCCGAGGTTCGGTGGCGGCTATGTTCTTCACAGTATTCTTCTTCTTGTCAGCAGCAGATGTTGTCATCTCGATGTTTTCAATTGTTTTGTAGACTGTTTGACGAGGACGTCGACGGTATCTTCTGTAGGGCATCTTGGCAGCGTTCAATGCAGTTGCCTGTGCAGCAGCAGCAGCGCGAGTGATCCGCTCCGCGGGCCTCGCTCGCTTTTATAGACGCGCGATAGCGCACAAGGAACACCGTGTACAAGACTATTGAAAACGAGTATACAAAGACAATGGGGATGGGGACATATACACAGATTTTCCAAAGTCTTTATTTGCCAGTTCACCAATATGATAGGTACGGTAAGCTATAATATCTCTGTCTACAAAACTTTCCAGGCCGGGAACATTAGGAACTCCTGTACCTCCTCGTACAATGGCTACTGTAAGCCACCCATTGCCATGAGTAAAGGAATCATTAATGTCGATGCTGAAATTCACAACATCGGCTGCAGACAAGAAGAAGAACACAGTGAAGAACACTGCTGCAACTGCACTTGTCGACGGACCGTGTGTTTTCTGTGGATGTCGACTGAATTTCAGCATCGACATTAATGATTCCTTTACTCATGGCAATGGGTGGCTTACAGTAGCCATTGTACGAGGAGGTACAGGAGTTCCTAATGTTCCCGGCTTGGAAAGTTTTGTAGACAGAGATATTATAGCCTACCGTACCTATCATATTGGTGAACTGGCAAATAAAGACTTTGGAAAATCTGTGTATATGTCCCCATCCCCATTGTCTTTGTATACTGTTCTGTATGTATACTGTTCTGTATGTACAGTATGCTGGATACACTTCTATTTTTGAATAATGTAAACACGTAACATTTAAGTGATAATACAAACAAATGGGATTAAGTGGTAAATGAATGTTTCGAGTTGTTACCTAACAACTGTACTGCGTCACGCCTAACACCCACTGAAGTGCCAAAGAAACTGGTATACGATTGAGTATTGAAATGCAGAGATATGCAAACGGGAAGAATACGGAGCTGCGGTCGGCAACGCCTACATAAGACAACAAGTGTCTGACGCAGTTGTTAGATCGGTTACTGCTGCTACAATGGCAGTAATCAAGATTTAAGTGAGTTTGAAAGTGGTGTTATAGTCGGCGTATGAACGATTGGACACAGCATCTCCGAGGTAGCGATGAAGCGGGGATTTTCCCGTACGACAGTTTTTACGAGTGTACCGTGAATACCAGGAGCCCAGTAAAACATCAAATCTCCGACATCGCTGCGGCTGGAAAAAGACGCTGCAAGAACGGGACCAACGACGATTGAAGAGAATCGTTCAACGTGACAGAAGTGCAGCCATTCCGCAGATTGCTGCAGATTCCAACGCTGTGACATCAACAAGTGTCAGCGAGTGAACCATTCAACGAAGCATTATCGATATGGGCTTTCGGAGCTGAAGGCCCACTCGTGTACCCTTGATGACTGCGCAACAAGAAGCTTTACGCCTCGCATGGGCCCGTCAACACCGACATTGGACTATGGATGACTGGAAACATGTTGCCGTTCGTTTCAAATTACATCGAGAGGATGTATGGAGACAACCTCATGAATCCATGAACCCTGCATGTCAGCAGGGGCAGTTAAAGCTAGTGGAAACTCTATAATGGTGTGGAGCATGTGCAGTTGGAGTGATATGGGACACCTGATACGTCTAGATACGACTCTGACAGGTGACACGTACGTAAGCATCCTGTTTGTCCAATAATGTCCATTGTGCATTCCAACGGACTTTGGCAATTTCAACAGGACAATGCGACACCCCACACGTCCAGAATTGCTACAGAGTGGCTCCATGAATACTCTTCTGAGTTTAAACACTTCCGCTGGCCACCAAACTCCCCAGACATGAACATTATTAAGCATATCTGCGATGCCTTGCAACGAGCTTTTAGAAGAGATCTACATCCCACCCTGCTCTTACGGATTTACGGAGAGCTCCGCAGGATTCATGGTGTCAATTCCCTCAAGCACTAGTTCAGACATTAGTCGAGTCCATACCACGTCGTGTTGCGGCACTTCTGCATGTTTGTGGGGGCCCTGCACGATATTAGGTAGATATAGAAGATTCTTTGGCTCTTCAGTGCTGCTCTTCAAGTAGAAACGGATGAGTAAAACATCTGAAAAGACACCGTCGTAGAACGGAAGCGGTATGTTTTCGGATATGGGTTCCCATCCAGAATATTATGTACTCACTCCGTTCTACAAGTCCTAGAAGTTTGTAGCGGGAATTTCCGAACACCCTCCACTGTTTTATACGGTAGAGCGAGTGTAGATGACTGAAAAAAAATTCCGTACTGTATTGTAGGTATGTTCATCTACACTCTGTCAATGAACCAAAATAAAGAAGTTTCAAAGAAGATACCATTTTCAGAGCTAGAAGGGAGAAAACAATTGTGGAGTGTTAACGCTGGAAAGATGACCTCTCAAGACGTTTTGACCTTCTAAAAACTGTATTGGGCGAAACCCAACACAACATCCAGTCATTGAGTAGTCCAATTGGCAGGTCATCACAATAAAGTGTCAAACTGAGGAGACAAGGACTGTATTGACTCAATCCTAGGCTGTTTTGAGTCACCTCTACCGGTCAATTTGGGGATGTTTTGGAGAGTTTCTTTCATTCATGTCTTCTATGTAACGTTTTACCCAAACAGTCCACTGACATAGCTTTCAAACGACATTTTTTTCAACTTGTGTTATGCCAGTTAACGTTAAAAGGTAGGAGGCATCAACAAAATGAAATAGATCCGGTAAAAAGACAAGTCTTGACGGTAAAAATGTGCTACCAAAGTCGAATAAGCGTTTATAAAGTATTTGCTGTTTCTCCATTTTGAGGCGTATTAATTAAAAGCATTTTTGCTGGTTATTTATTTTTGTTGATATTCAACCAAATTTCTTCAACTGATGTTTTTTTTCTGACTGAGGTTTTATGTTTTCAATAATAATAAACATAGATTTGCAGATCGTTCAATCAAAAAAGTTTTAATAATATCAGAACATGAATTTTTTTATATGTACTTACATTTCAGGCGTCAAAAGTAATCTAAAATGTTTTATGTGCAGTCATTTTCGCGTACATCATGTCGTATTTTGTTCTTAACACGACACATTCTCAAATTCGTCGAATCAGGTATGTCAAAACTGAAAATGTGGAAATTTACCCTCCTCTTGCGTAAATTTCTGGTGACGCCCTGATAAGAAGTCATTTCCTGTTTAGTTCAAATAACGATCTTCGCCTTCCAGATTACGTAGTCGTTATTTTCGAAGTTCTGTTTGTACACAATTGCTTACAACATAAGGAAATATACATCTTTGCTGTATGCTGTTGAAACAAGGCTATTCCGAAATTTTGTGGAGTTCGTGATGACTTCTAAAAAGAGAATTGCTCAACATTCGAGATATTCATGTTCAAGACTGTGTAAAGGTATCTCTAATTAGTGGATTGAAATTAGGTTAGTTAGGTTTAAGTAGTTCTAAGTTCTAGGGGACTGATGACCTCAGATGTTAAGTCCCTGCCGAGCGGAAAAAAAGTTTTCGAGCGCGTGCAAATAGTTTTATCTTTTGACGTCTGAATATTTAATCCTCGGTGCGAATACGTCCGCAGCAAACTAAATTTCAGCACCAAGTTTTATCTTAATGTACTAGGAAAACACTTGCAAAAGGCAGAAGCACTTTAGCAGAACGTAACCATGTGGTGCAATGTTTTCACTTCGATGGACAGCTTTTAATGGCCGGGCACAACACCAGTAGGGAATGCCAACTGCAGTGTACTGTGAACGTTTTCAACCTTAGGACTGATTGAGAAGGCAACGATTCGATCATTCAACAGCTGCTCACTGTAGTGGACGCTATGCGCCATAGAGGCAGGCAAAGACGACAGTCAAGACAAAACAGCTGTTGCAACAGTCGCGATTTCCGCTTTTATCACTTCTCGGGTGGCCCACAGAGAGATAACATAGGGAAGAGGACAGCATGGTCGCTATAACTGTTGCTCAGCTCAGCCAAAATGACGAATAAGGAACTGTCCGGGTTAACTGGACAATTTCAGCAGCTCGTATTCACCATCATATGCGTGCAAATGTAGATTGGTTTGCGTTTATATAAGGCAAAGCTTATGGAATGGAAAAACTAGTAGAAGCCAACCTCGGGGAAGATCAGTTTGGATTCCGTAGAAACACTGGGACACGTGAGGCAATACTGACCTTACGACTTATCTTAGAAGAAAGATTAAGGAAAGGCAAACCTACGTTTCTAGCATTTGTAGACTTAGAGAAAGCTTTTGACAATGTAGACTGGAATATACTGTTTCAAATTCTAAAGGTGGCAGGGGTAAAATACAGGGATCGAAAGGCTATTTACAATTTGTGCAGAAACCAGATGGCAGTTATAAGAGTCGAGGGACATGAAAGGGAAGCAGTGGTTGAGAAGGGAGTAAGACAGGGTTGTAGCCTCTCCCCGATGTTGTTCAATCTGTATATTGAGCAAGCAGTAAAGGAAACAAAAGAAAAATTCGGAGTTGGTATTAAAATTCATGGAGAAGAAATAAAAACTTTGAGGTTCGCCGATGACATTGTAATTCTGTCAGAGACAGCAAAGGACTTGGAAGAGCAGTTGAATGGAATGGACAGTGTCTTGAAAGGAGGATATAAGATGAACATCAACAAAAGCAAAACAAGGATAATGGGATGTAGTGTAATTAAGTCGGGTGATGCTGAGGGAATTAGATTAGGAAATGAGGCACTTAAAGTAGTAAAGGAGTTTTGCTATTTGGGGAGCAAAATAACTGATGATGGTCGAAGTAGAGAGGATATAAAATGTAGGCTGGCAATGGCAAGGAAAGCGTTTCTGAAGAAGAGAAATTTGTTAACATCCAGTATTGATTTAAGTGTCAGGAAGTCATTTCTGAAAGTATTCGTATGGAGTGTAGCCATGTATGGAAGTGAAACATGGACGATAAATAGTTTGGACAAGAAGAGAATAGAAGCTTTCGAAATGTGGTGCTACAGAAGAATGTTGAAGATTAGATGGGTAGATCACATAACTAATGAGGAAGTATTGAATAGGATTGGGGAGAAGAGAAGTTTGTGGCACAACTTGACCAGAAGAAGGGATCGGCTGGTAGGACATGTTCTGAGGCATCAAGGGATCACCAATTTAGTATTGGAGGGCAGCGTGGAGGGTAAAAATCGTAGAGGGAGACCAAGAGATGAATACACTAAGCAGATTCAGAAGGATGTAGGTTGCAGTAGGTACTGGGAGATGAAAAAGCTTGCACAGGATAGAGTAGCATGGAGAGCTGCATCAAACCAGTCTCAGGACTGAAGACCACAACAACAACAAAGGCAAAGCTATCAGTCAGTCCTAATTCAAAACTTACATAGAGAAGGATTATTAAACCCAGCGGAAAAATGCTCCTGTCGGAACACAAAAAAACGAATCTGCGTCTGTTTAACAATCTCTGACTGAAAAGTGAGTTATTAGCTGACTCATCCTACTTTCCCTAGCACTTTTAAAAATTTTCCTATGCGAACATATTCGAGCTCTTTTTAACTTGCGCAGACCGTTGTGCTCGAGCGGTTCTAGGCGCTTCAGTCCTAAACCGTGCGACTGCTACGGTCGCAGATTCGAATCCTCCCTCGGGCATGGGTGTGTGTGTTTGTCCTTAAGATAATTTAGGTTGAGTAGTGTGTAAGCTTAGCAGTTAAGTCCCATAAGATTTCACACATATTTGAACATTTTTTTGTTAAGTCTCATAGTACTCAGAGCCATTTGAACCATTTTTTTTAACATGCAACTAACCTCTCACTTCCGCAAGCTGCCCTAACTGTAACTCGCTCACACCTGCTAGCCCATCGCTGTAGTCGTTCATACTCACCCACTTACTCTTGCCCATTTCGCTCACTCATTCAGCCCAACTCATTGTCATCACCTCTTTGTGTCTCTCCAATTGTCACTGTTGCCTTCGTTCGGTCCAACTACTACTGTCTGCTCTTACTGGCACTCTTTGTCTTCTCTCTCTTACTGCTGCTGTCTCATTCATTCCTTCCCAATGCTGTTGCCTCTTCTCATTGTCACTATCTCTCCCTTCCACGTTTTCATTGTGATTGACTATGTCTCTCATTATCACTAACCCTCACACAATTTCACTTTTATTCGTCTACCACTGGCCCTGTCTCCCCTCACTCTTTCCCTAGCACTGTTCTGTCACTGTGTACTATGTACTGCTTGCACTATGTCCCTCTCTTTCTCTCACATTGCCATGTCTCCTTCGATCTTTTCCATACCACAAACACTGTCTATCTTCCAGTATTTATTACTTTTCTGTCTCTTTACCACTGCTACTGTCTCCTTCTCTCTCAGCATAAAACGGCCCAAATATGTTCGCAAAACAAAATTTTTAAGAAAATTTTTAAAGGTCCTGACGAAGGCATAATAACACAGCTGGTACCCCAATTTTCGGTTAGAAACTTTTAAACAGGAACATATGCACTTTTTTGTCCTCCGGTGGGAGCACTTTTCTGCTGGTTCCATTCTTTTCCCGGCTACAGCAGGGGATAACACTCATATCAAAAGAACTTTATGGGTCAGTAAAATTTTGATACTTTGCTTAAATGAAATTGAAATCACACAAAACATAATTTTACACCTCAGGCCTGATTTTCCGCGCACAAAAATTTTGCATGTGCTTCGGTACTACAACATGAGGTTCCCAGCACCCTTTCGATGCCAGCAGAGTCACTTTTCAGTGTATTTCTCGCGCTGCATTACTTTATAAACTACGTTTCCGCCTCACGCAGGATTTTACGTGTAAAAGCATGGTAATTTTAAACCTCCGTATCTCCGAAACGGGAAAGATTTAGAAAAATTTTCAAGGTTATTCGAGATCGGGATATTAGGAATATTTCGTAAGAAATTCAGCCATTTGCTGTGCTTGGCAGTCTTGGAATCCGCGGTTCAGTTTTAATACGAGAAAATGGTGAAAAACTCTTTTTAGGGGTTTTCTAGTGAACCGCCGATGAACTAACAAAGATTTTTGAAAACGGAAAGACTACATTCTAGATATGCCAAGAGAATATGCCGTTAAAATGTGAGCAATATCTTAGGTCATTTATTATTTAGATTTCGCCTCATACCGGATTTTACGTGAGGTATTTTACGTGTAAAAGAAGGCTGACTTTAAAAGCCTGTATTTCGGAAACGGGTAAAGATATCAAATAAATTTTGAAGATTGTTCGAGGTTGGGGTCATAGAAATGTATCGTAAGAATGTCAACCATTTGCTGCGCATGGTCTTCTAGGAATGCGCGGATCTGTTTTGCTACGAGAAAGAAGTAAAAAAAGGCTTTTTTGTGGTTTTCTAAGGAACCGCCCCTGGGTAACTATGCTTCCATAAGCCCCTTAAGGTCCACCATAGACCGCATCAAATGCTAAAAGAATCAACCAATTTGCCCGTTTACGTAAGCAGTAGAAAGTGGGTAAAAGGAGTGATACCTTGACCCTGTGCTGCAGTGTATTGACACTAAGACTATACTTCTTTTAGGTACGTAAATGATCGCTAGCCCAAGGGCTACGCAAAACGCTTGATCCTACCTTTCTAATCCCAGTAGAATCAGAGGTATGAGACCCGGAAGAATCGCATTTTTATGCGCGGCCCTTTGGTAAATACTCGTATTAGGTAGCGCATGCAACATGGTAGAGTCATGGTACGTACAATCTCAAGGAAAGCCTTGGATGATGTTATGAAAAATAACATTTTCTTCATATATCGTGAGAATAAAAGGATAAAAGTCTAGAGACGAAACAATAACCTTCTGCATCTCTAAGAAAGCCTAAGGCCAGCAACAAAAGTGGAAAATCGAGGAAGACAAGCTCGTGGTAAAAATGCGTGTTAAGATCGCAGCTTATAATCAGTTTTGCGTCAAAGAAGCAAAAATTGAATAAGCTAAAGAATTTATGTCAAACACAAATGTGGGAGGTAAAAAACCACCGATCTAAAGTTCATATGCAACGTTTCCTGCTCGAAAGACAGAACATGTAGAAGAACTTTTAAATGACGTGATAAAGCCTTTTAAAATATAACTTGTATTTCTGTTAAATTCTAATAAGGACTAAAATTATGAGTCACAGTAGTGGTTGCAGAAGTACCAATAGTGCTTTGGAAAATACTGAAATCGTAAAAAGATGTAACAGAAATAAAGGAAAAAAAGGTTACACAAGTTGGCCGACAAAAGAGACACGACAGATTCAGATTAACAACACTAGTGAAAAACGTTTTGTTTTTCCTTAGAGATATAGCTGCTCTAATGTAGCTAATTAAAAGACTGTTTGTACTGTGCCATAAGCGTTTCACTTCTTTTTGTTTGTGAAGCATTTGCAGAAGGGATTTGTGAACTTATTAGTCCAGGAGTTGTGCTTAGTTGATCAGTGTTCAGCAGGATGTTAGATCTTCGGCGTTTTTCGGACACATATCAACTGAACAGATCACATATTCTGTTCGCTGTGTTCTATTTTGGTGGTTTAAGTTCTCTTCATTGAACAGAAGTCCTTTGGTGTCAAGTATCAGCTTAAAGCCGAAGAAAAAGTTTCAGAAACTGTGTGCATTCAGGGCAGCATTGTATGGAACTGGCGTATGGCACGTGGGAAAAGCAGAGAGCCTGGAATATTTGAAATACTACGCTGTGCAAGGAGGTTAAGAAATAAATGGACATCAGATGTCTTATATGTGCTTGACTCATACAAACCAAGACCATTTATTTCTTCCCAATGAATCTACATTTTCATTACAATAGAATAATTCTTTTAAGACGCACATCGATCAAAATAGTACAGTAATTAGAGCACCGAACATGCATTCGGGAGCAGTGGGGCTGAAATCTCCATCCGAGCATTCAGATTTTGGTTTCTGTGGATTCCATAAATTGATTATGGCGACTTTGAAAAGAAGATATCTAATTTCCTGGGTCATCCTTGTTCTATGAAAGTTTGTGTTCTGTCTTTGATTACATCATCGCCGACACGGCGCTAAACTCTAGTCTTTGTTCGTTCTTCTTCTGTCTCACTTTCAGTATCCTATTATCATCTTTCAGTATTTTATTCTGCATTTAACAGAAGTATGGCACCCACAGAAATATGGAATCCAAACCTCGTAAGAAAATAGCTTCACGATTTCTACATTCTTTAGACTTCTTGCTAGTAGCATTTTATGAGAGCATACTATTCACAACGCTCTGTTCTATTATTTTCTTTGCTCATCATTAATCCTGAGTATTTCCAGAGTTCAGTAACGAATTTGTTTTCAACTGCGAGCAATCAGGATCTGAAGAGGATATACATATGAAAGGAACCCTGGAAATTAGAGGTACCAAGAGAGTTCTTTCAAGATCAACTAAAATCAATGCCTTAACGCATTCGTATCCAGTTATGGCGACTGTTATTCTGTATGGGAAATTGACTGGAAAGTTATTTATTTTGCTGCGAGAAGTCGGAGGTGCTCTGCTCCCTATGATACTTTCTCGTCCGCGTGATCTTGCAAGGGCGGTAGGGAATATTTACGTGACAGCAAGCAAGAGTGGAAAAATGGGCGTAAGACAACTACAGCTACGGTATGATCGCTGCTTTTGGCCAATAGATGCTCAAAATAACTTGCTTTTTCTTTATTCCTGGTCTGCGTATAAAAATCATACTTCTTTAGAGCACACTGTCTTTCCTGAAAAGTGTGTGACCTTGCAGTCCATACCACCTGGAACCACTGGACAAATTCAGTCTCTGGATGTTTGTTTTTTCTGTGCCTATAAAACATATTCTCGTACTATTTGAAGCTGCGTGTTAAAGGATAACCAGTTTCACGATAAGCTACACGACAGACTGTTTCGCATTCGGCTGCATGCCATCACGTTCCAGCAGTTCTCATCTGCCCGTTACACCAGTATGGTTCTATATGCCTTCTTAAAGAAGTTTAACACCTTGCACGGTTTGTAAATCCCAAGGAGTTCGCCTTCGACATTGATTATCGTAGTGGCACACAATTTTTCATTCGGTGTTCATGGTGCAATTCAATGGTTTGTTTTGAACATTTCCTGAATGTCGACGATGTTCATTCCGTGAAGTGTAAAACGTACATCCCATAGAAGGTTGACTTGCATCTCCAGGACACTAATTTTCTGTCGCCCTCATACTGCACATGGTGAGTCATTAGCAGTAATATTTTTCCTGTCATAATCGTTAACACAACATTTTCAAATGGGCCTTACTAAAGACTGAACTTACAACCTCGCACTCATTGAAGGGATTCCTTGTAAATCGTCTGTGTGGTAGCTAAGAGATGGGTTTTGGCGTTATATCGTTCGCGCTCCTCATTCCTGACGTTTAAACTCATGCGAGACAGCTGTCTTACTTCTTCAGTTTGGGCGATGAACTGTTTCATCATCAGCATCGTTAGGTTGAAATGGGAACAAAGCATCCATTTTTGGTTCAGTTACCCGACAGCGGATGAAGAAAAACGGTGCCGGCCGAAGTGGCCGTGCGGTTAAAGGCGCTGCAGTCTGGAACTGCAAGACCGCTACGGTCGCAGGTTCGAATCCTGCCTCGGGCATGGATGTTTGTCATGTCCTTAGGTTAGTTAGGTTTAACTAGTTCTAAGTTCTAGGGGACTAATGACCTCAGCAGTTGAGTCCCATAGTGCTCAGAGCCATTTGAAGAAAAACGGTGTGAAATCCTTAGTGTCTTGCTCTATCAATGTCGCGACAGGTAATATTGTATCCTATACACTGTTCGACTTGAATGTGTAAAGAGAGCATACGTTTTTTTAAAAGATTTTACATTCTCTAGGTAAAATGTATTGTTCGAATAACGACTTTTGTAGAGTCACGGACATTTCAGCCAAACAACAGGCGAGCTGGTAGTGGGGCAGTAGATGTCTCAGTTGGGAATGTTTTGGAGATGTTTCCGATTGAGGCTTTCACCTAACAAACAAGAGTAACTTCCCAAAATCCTTGGCGAGAACCCGAGGATATGAACTATTTTGTCCCAAAATGCCCAACAAAAAAAAAAAAGTGGAAGCCGAAGATTTGCTCGATTTGTGTAGTGCACCCAAGTCGCTAACGATCGAGACTGAGTGCATATCTGCCAACGTCACATCAAAATGTTCCATGAGATGATTCGACTGCACGTGGTAGATAGTTCTCATACTGTGAAAGATACTGTATCGTAAAATTTCTTCTGATGCCAGTCGTGACAAAAATACTTTCTCACAATGAGTGATCAGTACACAGGTTGTCACGTGCTTCAAAATCATGTCTTCTACAGGAAATCTGGAGATTTCCTGAGCTTCGGCATCTGGTACTGCTTTTATGACTGCGTAACGATTACTAGTCAATGTACACAGTTAATCACTTATTCCCATTTGTTGACGCCGGAAACCTCCAATCCGATGAAATGGAGCAACTGCAGGAAGAGTTTGTGACAAGGTGTACTGAGGTTCCACGGCTAGCATTCCTTGAAGTAGCTTACATAACGTCCGATCGGTACGGGGAACACTCGACCAGATGGTGCAAATGGCTCTGAGCACTATACGACTTAACATATGAGTCATCAGTCCCCTGGACTTAGAACTACTTAAACTAACCTAAGGACATCACATATATCCATGTCCGCGGCAGGATTCGAACCTGCGACCGTAGCAGCAGCGCAGTTCCGGACTGAAGCGCCTAGAACTGCTCGGCCACAGAGGCCGGCTCACTCAGCCAGAATAGCCGCAGATTAAACTCCAGTTTACAGGCCTATCAATCACTGTTTGGTTTCTCCCCTCTCGCTTACCATTTACTGACCAGTGTCTGAAAGTTTAACAGCGGAATTATTACAATGCTTTCACTCATGACTGAACAACATTCTAGCATTGAAGTACCATGTTATATGGTGATTCTTGTTGCCAAGGAGGTTCTACCGTGATATACGCGTAGTCTTATCCACAGTAAGTTTAATACCTGTAAGCTACGCTAAACTCAGCTGGTCACACAATCCTGTCTGCCAGATAACACGACTAATTCCACCCGCTCAATCCGACCGATAGGGCTCTTTCGACAGGCTGTTTATGGAGAACTTTCCCTGAAGGAACTATCTACACCCCACCCAAGATGCAACAAAAACTCAAAACTGCTATCTTATGCAGGGGCTTCTATTCTGATGATTCAGCTCCGTATAAATTTCCCGCTCTTTCTCTACGTGTTTTGTTCAAACTGTCTGTCGCTGTTACAGCTCTCCGAACAACGAACTCTGAGACAACAATACTGTATCTCCCGTGAGTCAATTCTCGCCAATCTAACGCAGTGGTTTCTACAGTCCAATGCTACTGATCATTACACAGTCTCTGTCCTTTTAGCGGTAATTTATCATCCTATTTCGCAGAATGTGCTTTGAACCTCTACATAATTCTTGGCTTTTATAGGAAAATCCACTGCAAGGGTGACTACTTGCAATGGAAGGCTTCTGCCGTCACAGTTTGTGAATTTATACAGCATTTCAGCTCTGACTGACGTCGGATCTCGAAACTTTGGACTAGTAACCAAACACACTCATCGCTAGACCACGTCAACAAGAGTCACGAAGGTGAAAGCATAGATGAAAGAGACACTGCATAGAAATCTCCTATCAGGCAGGGGGAAGGTCACTGTAATATTCGCCGAACTGCCAGATGCTTTGCTAGTTGAAAGGATACTACGGATGAAAAAATTAGGAGCAAACTAATATCAACATACGCACAACAAATTGAGGACGTAAGCTGCAGTTTATTTCATAGATTAACATAAATAATGGCGATACTTCTTCATAAAAACTGAAACATTGTACAACCATACCAAAGAGTACTCCTAGCTGTGTGGACGAAACTATGCCGTGTTGTGTGTGGTGGGAACACACACAGATGTACAGGTGTGGAAAAAAAATGGAAATACCGCCAGCACAACACATTATAATCCTTGTTATGTTGTAGGAAACACGTTGGCATCCAAAACAGCTTCCAGTGGTCTCGAAATGGATAAATACAGGCTCTATGTGGTTTTCAAGCAAATTTCATACAATTCATCCTGCAAAACACGCTCAGATGACAAAAGTTGTGGGATACTTCATAATATCGTGCCATAACTCCTTTTGTTCGGTGTAGTGCGGCAACTCGACGTGGTATGGTCTCAACAAATCGTTGTAAGTCCTCTACAGAAATTGTGAGTCATGATGCCTCTATATCCGACAATGATAACGGAAGTCTTGCCAGTGCAGGACTTTGTGCACGATTTGACCCCTCGATTAAGATTCATGGGATTCATGACGAGCAATCTGGGTGGCCAAATCATTTGCTCAAATTGTCCAGAATGTTCTTGGAACCAATCGCTAACGACTGGCACAGTGGTATGGGGCATTGTCATGCATAAAAATTCCGTTGTTGTTTGGGAACACGAAGTCCATGGATGGCTGCAAATGCTCTCCAAGTAGCCGAACATAGCCATTTCCAGTCAACGGTCGGTTCAGTTAGATCAGAGCACCCAGTTCATTCTATTTACACCCAACCCACACCATTATGGAAATACCATCAGCTTGCACAGTGCCTTGATGACAACCTAGGTCCATCGCTTCGTGGGGTCTGCAGCACATTCGAACCAAACCATCAGCCCTTAACAATTGGAATCGGGATTCAGCTGACCGTGCCACGGTTCTCCTGTAGTCTAGGGTCCAACGGATATAGTCACGAGCCCAGGAAAGGCGCTGCAGGCGAAGTCGTGCTGTTAGCAAAGAAACTCACGTCGATCGTCTGCTGCCATAGCCCATTAAAGCCAGTTTGCACCGCACTGTCCTAGCGGATATGTTCGCTCTACGTCCCACATTGATTTCTGCGCTTATTTCAAATGGTTCAAATGGCTCTGAGCACTATGGGACTTAACATCTTAGGTCATCAGTCCCCTAGAACTTGCCGGCGCCTATGTTACCCAAAGTGGCGTCGCCGATAACATGACTTGTACCCGGCGACTGACCTTCTCTGGACGGGGCCTCCATGCCATCGATGCCATAAGCTCAGTCACTTGTTTACTGTATGATATGCAAGAGTAATACTTGATTTCTAATTGCTCTCAGAGTCCTAATACTGTTAGAGATGCAACGTCACATGTTTCCACACGTCTTCCAGCAGAACAAACAATAATTACAAATATACAAAAGTTAAAAAAAAAACTACGAACACGTTTCACCGTGCTGCAAAAGGTGGTTATTCAGATTTTCATCACGCTGTCATATTAATATGACTGGACAAGAACTACGTAAACCTAACTAACCTAAGGACATCACACACATCCATGCCTGAGGCAGGATTCGAACCTGCGACCGTAGCGGTCGCGCGGTTCCAAACTGAAGCGCCTAGAACCGCTCGGCCACATAGGCCGGCTGCGCTTATTTCACCCAGTGTTGCTTGTCTGTGAGCACTGACAACTCTACGCAAAGGCCGCTGCTCTCGGTCATCAAGTGAAGGCCGTCGGTCACTGCGTTGTCTGTGCTGAGAGATAATGCCTGATTTTTTTTTTTATTCCTTCATTTTGGCACACTCTTGACACTGTGGATATCGTAATATTGAATTTCCTAACGATTTCCGAAATGGAATGTCGCATGCTTCTAGCTCCAACTGCTTTTCCGCGTTCAAAAGTCTGTTACCTCTCGTCGTGCGGTCATAGTCACGTCGCAATCCTTTCTACGTGCATCACCTAAGTATAAATGACAGCTTCGCCAATACACTGTCCTTTTATACCTTATGTACGCGATACTGTTGCCATTTGTATATGTACATATCCCATGTCTTTTGTCACCTCAGTGTAAGAGCAGCAGTTCTCGTAACGGCGCGATAGCCCTCACGGCAGCTGCTAAAAAACAAGAGGCGTCGATCGAGTCGCGGATCAGCACGGGCGAAGACGTACCCAGTGTAGAGAAGATCTTGCGGAAAATAGAGTCCGAAACCGCTACCTGAAACGGACGTTTCAAAATGACTCCACGCATGCAGCAGCAAGTCGCGAAAAACAAACCAAGCAGTACAGCAAGTACGAACTCTGTATAAGCAAACCCAGGAAAGCAATTATTGGGCACAAATAGAAGAGTGCCCTTCCCGAACCCAAAACCAACTCGATGAAGGAGTTAGTGATATCAAACAAGAAGGAAGCGATAGGAGAAGCGGAAGCCAGTCACCCGTAAAAGAAAATACATCTGCAATTTGCATGAAAATGCTGTGACACGATGAGGCCATTTGGATGCACTTTAGATAACTTCTCTTTAGTATTGATCACATTTTTATTTTTCCAAAAACTTACGCGTTTCGACTTTACTTTATTCTCAAAAGCCGTGTTATGTCAGTTATATAAAATTTTTCATTAGATACATTCTATCACGTTGACATTCTCAGTCACGAGACAAGTGCACACTGCGACGCAGACATAAAAAACGACTCAATGTCAGACTGATAGCGACATCGGTGAAGATCATCTGATGCCTCCATCTGCCGAGATATTCATGACTAGCAAACGAGGTAGAAACGGAATACAGCCAAAAGTCAGTACAGTGCGGAAGAAGAACGAAAACAAAGACTCCAAAGACGTCAGTATTGCTACTCACGGAAAAGACTCTCAGCCCGAAACTCAAATGGAAATGCAATGAAACCACGATCGTTTAGACCAGGGGTCTCCAAACTCTTTAGTCCGCGGGCCACATTGACTCCTCCATGAAGTCATGAGGGCCAAGATCTACCTAGTGGGATTAAAGCATCCTAGCACTCCATGATCATCGTAATGTAAGGCTACAGAGAAGATGAAATCGCAGAAATCTAAGGTTGTTGGAATAGCTAGCACTGAAACGAACTACAATTTTTATTTAATGACATAATTTTGATTGGTGGACGTACCTGACCGAAATTCTGGTGTATCTTATTCTAGCGAATTTCACCGACAAAAAAGTATTATGTCACTGCACGTTCTTCACGAAAGCGTCCTGCAAAGTTAACGAAATCTCAAAATCATTGTTAGCAACACTATTACTGCGAGACGTAACAGAGACAGAGTATGTCAACGCATTGTTATTTCAAGCGGCGCAACAATAAGTTTAGTTATGTAGTCTTGCAGCGAGTAGCAGAGCCAGATAATATATTTGATAGTTCTGTTGCGTGATTGTGTCTATGTTGCGAGTGCCTCACGAGGTTTTTAGTGTTTTATGCGCTGTACTAGTAGGTGAGACGACGAAGTGTGGGACAATTCAAAGTTTGAATTCGAAGAGACAAGGAAAATCTGAAAATCGAAATATGTATAGCACGACTTGAGTATTTTTTCAGTGTATTTTTTAGAGGAACTACAGTGTAATTGTGAGTATTTAATTTAGTAATTAAAGTACCTTAAAATAAATTCATTGCATTTTGTTTAGGCAGACTAATCCCTAGTTTTATTAGTATTAAATAGCACAATTTTATTTTCAGGTTATAATCTTTTGTGAAGTTCTGTACAAATATGGAAAATAAGCGAAAGGTTGATAGTGAATGTAGAATTTTTAAAGAGCAGTGGGGATGTCAATATTTCGTGGTGGAGTCAAGCAACAAACCAGTGTGTATTATTTGCAAAAAAGCAATATCGGTCTTCAAAGAATACAATATAAAACGTCATTATGGGACTAAGCACTCTTAGAATTACTCCAAGTTTACAGGATGCGAACGATTAGAAATGTATGAGTCCCCGGAACGCCAGCTAAAAACCCAGCAGTTGCTGTTTAAGAAAGTAAATGCTGGACAACATGCAGCAACTCGTGCTTGTTTTCGTGTGGCTCATTTAGTAGCGAAACAGTGTAAGCCATTTACCGACGGTGGATTAATTAAGAACTGCATAATTGCAACAGCAGAAGATATGCGTCCAGGAAAAGTTAATTTGTTTAAAAACATAAGTTTGTCGGAAAACAATGCGGCTCGAAGAATAGATGACATTGCACAAAATATGTCAGCACAAATGCGTGACAAAAATCAAGACTTAGACTGGTTCTCTTTGGCCGTGGATGAGTCGACAGATGTATCAGATACTGCTCAAGTACAGCTTTTTATTCGAGGGACTGACAAAAATTCTGAAGTGTATGAGAGCTCCTTGATGTTCGCAGTATTCACGGGACGACCACTGGCGAAGATATTTTTAAAGTTGAAACGGTAGTTCAGAAAAACAATCTTCAGTGGAAGAAATAAAATGTATTACAACTGATGGTGGCAAAAACATATGTGGGAAAAATAAAGGTGTTGTTGCTCTCCTTTCTAAGCTCGTAGAAAATGACGGTGGCTCAAAACCATTAGTAGTGCATTGTATTATTCACCAACAGTCTTTGTGTGGAAAACATTTAGATATGTCAGAAGTTTTAAAGCCATTTATTTCAGTTGTTAATTATATCGGATCCCATGCACTCAGTCATCGCCAGTTCCGCGAGTTTCTTGAAGATATTGAGGAAAGCGACTTGCCATATTATACTGCAGTAAATTTATGACCCGTTTTGTTTGAACTCCGAAGAGTAATTGAAATTTTTTTGAACGAAAGGAATCGCCCTCTGGCTGAGTTACGGAACGGTGAGTGGTTATGGATGCTAGCATTTTATACAGACTTAACTAAACATATGAATGACCTTAATTTAAAATTTCAAGGTGAAACCCAGCTTCTGCCTGATTTATACACGCATGTTAAGTCATTTCGACAAAAGATTGCTTTGTTTCAGTCTCAATTGAACAAAGTATGCTTCACGCATTTTAATACGTGCCAAACATTCAGTCACCAAACTGAGATTCCGTTTCCTGTAACTTTTGCAATTGAAGCTTTGGGCGCTTTAAAAATTAATTTTGAAGCACGTTTTAGAGATATCGATTCAAATTCAAACGATATCAAGATATTTCAAAATCCCTTTGACGTCGATATAGAAGCGTTACCCGCATAACTTCAGTTTGAAATTATTGATTTGCAATGTCGCGACTTTTTTAAAGGAAAACATTCAAAGTCAACTTTACTGGAATTCTATAAGTGTCTTCCATCCACACAGTTTCCAAATTTATATAAATTTGCCCGTGGATTTTTTTCCGCTTTTGGCACTACTTATTTGTGTGAAAAAACTTTCTCCAAAATGAAACATGCAAAAAGTATTTACACATCAAAATTAGGTGATAAGCATTTGAAGTCGGTGATGATTTTCTCTATCAGTAAACTTGATCCACAACTGGAGGTAATTATGAAAGGAAAGTTACAGCTACATAAAAGTCACTAATTATCACTAGGATGTTAAATTTCCTTACGTGAATACTCTAACACTGTGAGTTTTCAAGACATAAATTAATTACAGTTATTTTTATACATCAGTTACAATTAAAATATCCAATATCATTATGTACATGAAACCTCGGTTAAGAAGCGTCTACCATAATGATTAATTACTAAGGCTAGTCGACGAAGTGGCGTCCATTTGAAAGACTTGCACCAGATTCGTGAGTAGAATAAAATGCAAAAAATTTTTTTACTTAAAATGTTTTCGTCAAACTAGTCTGTTAACCGTTCTTATTAGTTTTCACTATCGCACGGAGAATGGTGTGTGTGTTTATTGTGGATAGTCACAAGTTTAACCATGACCTTCCGCTTTGTAAAGATAGAGCTCCGACAATGTCGCGGTGTATTCGTCGCGATAGACCTCGAAACTCAATTGTTGCCGGTATAGGTACCACCTCAAATATTTGGCGGGCCGGATACCGGGGATGTCCGGCCCTCAAACGCGGGCGGGTTTGCCGGCCGTCGCGGGCCGGTTTCGGCGCGCGGGCCGTAGTTTGGAGACCCCTGGTTTAAATAGCATTGAAACCAATATTTTGATGTGGATACTCGGAAGAAACAAACTGTAACGGAACTTACTGATGTTGTAATATGTATTGATCTTCTGTATACTGAATACTCGGGGGTGACAAAAGTAATGGGGTAGTGCTATGCGCATATACAGATGGCTGTAGTAACGTGCCGCGCGGTTTGAGGCGCCACGTCACGGATTGCGCGGCTCCTGTCTCCAGTTCAAGTCCTCTCACGTGCATGGGTGTGTGTGTTGTTCTTAGCATAAGTTAGTATAAGAAGTGTGTAAGTCTAGAGACTGATGACCTCAGCAGTTTGGTCTCTTAAGAATTCACACACATTTGAGCATCTTTTGTAGAATCGTATACAAAAGGTACAAAAGGGCAATGTATTGACGTAGCCGTCACTTGTACTCAGGGTGATTCATATGAAAAGGTATCCGCTATGATCGTGGCCGCACGACGGGAATTGAAAGACTGAACGCGGAACGGTAGTTGGAGCTATACGCGTGGGACGTTCCATTTCGGAAATACGAGTAGTTATGGAATTCAGTATTCCGAGATCCACAGTGTCAAGAGTGCGCTGAGAAAACCAGATTTCGGGCATTATCTCCCACCATGGACAATCCAGTGGCAGAGAGGAGAGGCCTTTGCGTAGAATTGTAAGTGGTCGCGGACAAGCAGTACTGCGCGAAATAACCGCATAAATCAATGTGCGACATAGAGCGAACATATCCGTTAGGACTGTACGGCGGAATTAGGCGTTAATGGGCTATTGCAGCAGACGATCGACGCGAGTTTCTCTGCTAACAGCACGACACCGCCTGCAGCGCCGCTCCTGCGCTCGTGATCGTAGCGGCTGGACCATGCACGTCTGGGAAACCGTAGACTGGTCAGATGAGTCCTGATTTCAGTTGTTGAGAGGTGACGTTAGGGTTCGAGTGTACGGCAGATTACAAGAAGCGATGGACCCAAGTTGCCAGCAAGGCACTGGGCTAGCTGGTGGTGGCTCCATATGGTGGGGATGTGTTTACATGGAATGGCCTGGGTCTGCTGGTCCAACTGAACCGGTCATTGACTGTAGATCGTTATATTCGGCTACTTGAAGACCATTTGCATCTTTTCATGGACTACGTGTTCCGCAACATTGATGGAATTTTAATGGATGACAATGCGCCCTGTCACGAGGCCTTAGTTGTTCGCGATTGGTTTGAAGAACATTCTGGACAATTCGAGCTTATGATTTGGTCATCCAGATCGCCTGAAGTGAACCCCATAGAACATTTATGGAACATTATCGACAGCTACGGAGGCAATATGTCTCAGATTTCTGCAGGGGGACTTGTTGAATCCAAGCCATTTCAGGCTGCTGCACTATGTCGGGGAAAAGGAGGTACGACGCGATATTATGAGGTATACTATGACTTTTGTCACCTCAGTGTGTATAATGCACCTGAAACAAGAACTGTTGGTCTTCATGGATTGTAAAGTCGTAGATGTTTGTGAATAAAGCTCATTTTCAGTATAAAAAGTAAAAAAAAAATAGATAAAAATTTTAAAAATGAAAGCGGTTAATTGCACTGGCTGTCTATTTGTATGCTAATTTTCGATTCCCATTGCTGTCTTAATGTTTTTCGTGTTTTTTATCCATAACAATTAATTATAGAATTTAAGTACATTCTAACTGTTTTACCATGACAATATTGAACAATTAGTTATAGAGTTTAAATATATTTGAACTGTTCAGTTTATGTATATCCAATTTCTATATTCAATTTAGTTGCGATTACCATCCTCGCAAATAAGAAGCCTATATAGCACCACATTGCAGCACATCGGTAAAATTTTGGAATAGCCACCAATGTTCTTAAATGAAATATGTTTCAAATTATTTGAATTATTCCTCATCTCCTCTTTCACTTTGGATCTGTGAAACTAACATTACCACATCTCTCCTTTTTAGTAAATATGTATTATGTACTCTCTTTTCCTGAGATGTTCAACGGCCTGGAATAGCATCACTATGGATCTATGGAACAATCCTATAAGGTGAAGGAAAAACGCACTCGGTGGTCGGCATGTGATTCCTCACCCAAACTGAAGACAAAAGTGAACCTAACGGTACCTAATATCGCTAGTAGGTGTAAGAAAAATGCACCTTAAGACACGAGACTCTGGCAACGCACTAACTGCGGGACGCGTGGCCAAAACCAGGTTGCATGAACTCTGCCCTCTGCTGAAGTTGTCCCTTCAACTCACTGAGACGAGGCAAAGCTGTGGGGAAAGGATATGAAGACGCGCTGATGATCTCGTTAAACTTTTTTTTTCAGTTAAAGCATCAATTGTATCCAATTTAAACCACCACTGTGCGGGAGCGTACTTGTTTCGTCCATGACATAAAATCAACAGAAAACAATAGTGAGTGGAGTAACATCGTCTGTTTCCAATGAGGTACAGAAAACACAATAGGTAGGTTGTACCAGATTGCACTTATGCTACGCACAATAATTCCATTCTGTACGTTGACGATGAGGCTTATCTTGACAGAGCCGGTAAGTAAACATACGAGCAGCGTTCGCTTTAGAGAAGATGTTCAAAGCGACCACGTAGCCTTTGTGGACACTTCGCCACTCACAGGATCATACTTTGTTGGACTCTAGGCAAAACACCTGATACACCCACCATTGCTGAAGTGGCATGCACGCGAGCTATTAGGTCGTGTACATCCATGGGTGGAGTACTGCAAACTTGTTCGTTTAAGTGTCCCAACAGATAAAAAAACTTGTGGGTTAAGACCGGGGGAGCGTGGAGCCTAGAAAACTGGAACTCCACGACCAATCCATTTCCCTGGAAACACTTCATTTAAATAGTTACGCGCATTCATTCCAAAGTATGACGGTACGTCATCATGCAGGAACCATAGCTGTCGCCGAACACCAAGTGGAACGTTTTCTAATGCATCAGGCAAAGTATTGCAAAGAAACGTACGATATAGGGTCCCATTAGACTTGTCTGGCAGTAGCTAAGTGTCCAAAAGCACTCCTCCCACGATTCCAGGTCACAAGTTTATGTCAAAGTGTGCCTAAGAGCCAGGTACATAAGTGACTTGTGGGTTCTGTTCTGACCAATACCGGCTGTTGTGAAGGTTGAAAATACCTTCACCTACATTCAACAGTCCACATCACGTTGTTTATAAAAATGTTCGTTACCTTTCGCTTGGTGCAAAAGCCACTCACAAGTCTGTACTCGTCGAATGCTGTCTGGCTACTAGTGATGAGTCGATGTGCAATGACATTGATGCAGTTCTTCGTCGTGAAACACTTAAATAACCAATTTTTGAGATATCTGGAGCTGCCTTGCAATATCACGCATACTTCGCCGAGGTACTAGCGAACAGTTTCAAGAATAGCGCGCTCTGTTTTTGTATTACTTGTGGACGAAAGTTACCGGTTTCACGAAGGTGTTGCCCCGACGACGAAAAACAATCTTGTCTGGATGGTGCCTTTGAGGGTAACGTGCAGTATACGCATGAGCAGCAGCGGCAGCTTGGTTATTGGATGCACCCAGCGCCAACGCATATCGGCGTATTCATCGTTTGAGTACTCCGCGGGGAAGCCGCACTACATTAACTTGGCAGGACCAGCTATAGTTGGGTGCTGCGCTGTTAGCAGACAGATACATTCAGTTGAATGGGTCCCACTCATGTGCTAGGTAATTATCGTGTGACAAAATGATGTTCTGCTTACAAACGACGAGACCTAGGGGACGGACGCCTAAAAATGAAGACAGAGCCCCAATGAGGGTTCGAAACCATAGCTCCAAGGTGGGTGTGAGTTTGATGTCGCAACAGCCTACGCAGCGAGTTTCGACAGCTGGTTCAGTGGTGCGTGGTGATACATGTTTCTCTGTACATTATGATGCACTGCACGATGTGATAGTGTTGCCAGCTCCTCTTTTTCATACATGTGTTTTCAAAATTCACCCTATTTCATTTTGCTATATAAACTTTTGTTTTGAATCTGGATGAGGAATCGTGTGTCGATCTCCAAGTGCGGCACCTTTTCTTCTAATCTAATTTAAGAGTTCCTCAAGACTGTACTAGTTTTGGACGCTAAAGTATTTACTAGTGGTAATTACTGAGCCTAATACTTCGAAAAGTTGTTGCTAAAATCTCTGTTGTTACAGGTGAAAGTCTGCGTTGTTACGTATGCAGTTCATCGAATGACCCAACATGTGAACACAGCCCAAGGGGATATGATAAATGTGGGAAAACATCAACGTTGGGCAGTTTGGCGTTGCAAGTAATACAGGGTCATTCCGTCTGCATCAAGGTTACCTATAAAGGTACGTGAACCACCATAATTAAGTTTAAGAAACAGTCCATGATGTATATAATAAAAACTGTGTTTTGTAATGTTTAAAGCTTTCTAGGAGTAACAGATAACAGGCACATTCCCAGGCATGCACGCGGTTTTTGGATTTCACTTTCACGAACTACGTCGTCAGTAGATTGTGAACGATTTTCTGCTGTGCCAACTCGATATTCACTCCAACCAGTTTCTAACCCTCCCTCCAAATTCTTCAACGGCATACACATTGTTCTGACTGTCGCATCTACTTGCGTGACTCTTTTACGAAATGGTTATTCAAATTCGTTGTTCGACTGTTTTTATCGAATTATTTATCAAATTCCTTAGCCTTGCCATCCACATTGAACATCTTCGTATATCATAGACATTCGTAAAACTCGAACTCTCAGTCCAATCATGACATACTGCATTCAAACCTGGAACCTTACGTTTCACGGACAATGATCATAATGCTCAATTGGTTTGAGTCTTGGTCTGTCACACACTTACTCTCCCGGAAATTTTAATGACGCTCACAGCTCTGCATAGTGAAAGTTTCATTCATGTTGATAATCATTTCATATCTATTCGTTGTATGAGGCACAATGGCTGCCTTCTAAACTTATAATGAAGTAATAGCATTTTCGGTACAGACTGTTTTATTACTTCTCAAAATATTCAATGTTATCATTTATACACGTTTTCATGCGTTCCAGCGGGTTCAGGAAACTTTTTTCCACTTTTACTTTGCTTTCTCAAAACGTACTTTTGGCAACATTTAACAGCTTCTTGATGAAATTAAAATCTTGGCCCACGAATTTTTGTTTGATATACGTAAAAAAAGACGTCGTTAGACGATATATCAGGCATATAATGGCAAAGAGAGATTAATTCCACGTTTTCTCCGTCAAACAGTCGATTGTTTGACGTGCTGTTTGACAGCTGGTATTGTCATCTTGAAGAGAGATGCGAACGTTTCGATCGTTTTTTGTCGGTTCATCGCTGGACTTGCAGTAAACAGTTTGTATACCATTCAGCAGTAACTGCTCTTAGATCTTACAAAGCAATGATTGCGATCTGTCAGTGTAACCAAAGAAACAAGCGATTATTTTTGGATGATAAAATATTTTTAATATCCACCGCAGGCTGCCAAATTCTTTATACAAGGTTACCTTTATTTCATCGTATATTACATTATAATACAGCCTGTATATGTCTGTAGTAACAATGCTAACAAGACAAAACGTGTCCCACTTATTTGACTCTGATACACCTTGGTTATTATAATGGCTGTTGTATTAGAGTAGCGTCAGTGACATCTTTTAAAATTATTTGGTGCTACATGGGAGAAGAGACTTGTTCTCACATTCATATTTTTCTTTATTGTTATTTCACCCCCCCCCCCACCCACCTCCCCCACCACCACCCCACGTAGGCATGGGTGGGCTGCTAGCTGTACAATATCCAGCTCTTCACCCAAAAGGCTATACAATATTAACTAAGACATTACAACAAGATTCAGGGCAGTAAACTTAAAATTTGTAAGAAGGTGATTGTATGACGCTATTTACACAAAATACAAGGTTGCTTTTCTTCGTTTTTAATTAAAACCAAAAAAGACTAACAAGTAAAGATAAAAAGAAAAAATAGGTGTTTAAAACACATTAATTTAGAATGAGCACTGCACTTTTACTAAAAAACTGAAGGACATGCACTGAGGAAATGATTGTGCAGATTGGAAACTTTGGGTGTTCTCTCTTTATGTATGGGTGGGTGGATAGATGGCTTGGGGGAGGGGGATTAGGATGGATAGTGGGAAGACAGAAAGGAAAGAATAGTTTGATGAGTGGGCAGGGTAGTGGTATCAACAGTGGAATGGGTGGAGAAAGATGGAGAGGAAAGAGGGAGGGGGTAGCACTAATATGGAGTGGGACTCCTAGGGATGAGATATAGTTGGCAGGTTGGATAAGTATTGGGGCGTATTTGTTGTTTGAGAGTGGGAGTCAGTTGAATATGCATTGGAATAGGACATGGAATGTGTGTAGATTTAGGGGCAGTGGGAATGATTTGTCAAGTGGTGGCAGCATAGTAGGATTCTTGATCAGAGGGGAAGCAATGGTGTTCTTGGAACCTAGTTTGCGGACAGCACAACATAAACAGAGGAGTTCAATGTACATGAGAATGGGTAGGCATTTGATAAGATGATAGAGAATCCACACGGGGAAAGATAAACGGATGTGGAAAACAAGGTGGAGTCCAGCATTTGGAGGGACTGATAGAACTTAGGTGAAGAAGGTAACCATGCAACATTTGCATAGCAAAGGATGGGTCAGATAAAAGTCTTGTAGATGTGAAGGATAATGGAGCTGTAGACTCCCCAAGTTCGGACAGTTGATGGTTTTATTAGTTTTAGTCCATTGTGAACTTTTTGTTGGGCATTGGTACATGATGTTTCTATGCCAGTTCCCTGTCATTGTTTAGCCCAAGGGATTTTAGCGTATTAGTTTTCTGGATAGGACGGTAGTAAACGCTGAGGCACCTGACGGCACTCGTTTGGCATAATTCCTATTACGTGCAATCCATGAATGCACAAATACCGCTGCCCCACCTCTTGCTCCACCACATTAAGCGGAGTATTCGAGCAGTGGCTGCCTAGAACGGTAGGAGGCGTGCCTGCCACGCATTGTGACTACTGAGGGGAGAGAAGCAGTGGGGGAAGGCACTGTCGGCAGCTTGCTGCAGTATGCACAGTAGTACTTCGCAGTTTAACGTACTCGGAGACAAATGAAGACCTTTAAGCCAGTGCCCCCCCCCCCCCCCCCCATGAACCAGGGACCTTGCCGTTGGTGGGGAGGCTTGCGTGCCTCAGCGATACAGATAGCCGTACCGTAGGTACAACCACAACGGAGGGGTATCTGTTGAGAGGCCAGACAAACGTGTGGTTCCTGAAGAGGGGCAGCAGCCTTTTCAGTAGTTGCAAGGGCAACAGTCTGGATGATTGACTGATCTGGCCTTGTAACAATAACCAAAACGGCCTTGCTGTGCTGGTACTGCGAACGGCTGAAAGCAAGGGGAAACTACGGCCGTAATTTTTCCCGAGGGCATGCAGCTTTACTGTATGATTAAATGATGATGGCGTCCTCTTGGGTAAAATATTCCGGAGGTAAAGTAGTCCCCATTCGGATCTCCGGGCGGGGACTACTCAAGAGGATGTCGTTATCAGGAGAAAGAAAACTGGCGTTCTACGAATCGGAGCGTGGAATGTCAGATCCCTTAATCGGGCACGTAGGTTAGAAAATTTAAAAAGGGAAATGGATAGGTTAAAGTCAGATATAGTGGGAATTAGTGAAGTTCGGTGGCAGGAGGAACAAGACTTCTGGTCAGGCGAATACAGGGTTATAAATACAAAGTCAAATAGGGGTAATGCAGGAGTAGGTTTAATAATGAATAGGAAAATAGGAATGCGGGTAAGCTACTACAAACAGCATAGTGAACGCATTATTGTGGCCAAGATAGATACGAAGCCCACACCTACTACAGTAGTACAAGTTTATATGCCAACTAGCTCTGCAGATGACGAAGAAATTGAAGAAATGTATGATGAAATAAAAGAAATTATTCAGATAGTGAAGGGAGACGAAAATTTAATAGTCATGGGTGACTGGAATTCGAGTGTAGGAAAAGGGAGAGAAGGAAACGTAGTAGGTGAATATGGATTGGGGCTAAGAAATGAAAGAGGAAGCCGCCTGGTAGAATTTTGCACAGAGCACAACTTAATCATAGCTAACACTTGGTTTAAGAATCGTGAAAGAAGGTTGTATACATGGAAGAACCCTGGAGATACTAAAAGGTATCAGATAGATTATATAATGGTAAGACAGAGATTTAGGAACCCGGTTTTAAATTGTAAGACATTTCCAGGGGCAGATGTGGACTCTGACCACAATCTATTGGTTATGAGCTGCAGATTAAAATTGAAGAAACTGCAAAAAGGTGGCAATTTAAGGAGATGGGACCTGGATAAAGCGAAAGAACCAGAGGTTGTACAGAGTTTCAGGGAGAGCATAAGGGAACAATTGACAGGAATGGGGGAAAGAAATACAGTAGAAGAAGAATAGGTAGCTTTGAGGGATGAAGTAGTGAAGGCAGCAGAGGATCAAGTAGGTAAAAAGACGAGGGCTAGTAGAAATCCTTGGGTAACAGAAGAAATACTGAATTTAATTGATGAAAGGAGAAAATATAAAAATGCAGTAAATGAAGCAAGCAAAAAGGAATACAAACGTCTCAAAAATGAGATCGACAGGAAGTGCAAAATGGCTAAGCAGGGATGGCTAGAGGACAAATGTAAGGATGTAGAGGCTTATCTCACTAGGGGTAAGATAGATACTGCCTACAGGAAAATTAAAGAGACCTTTGGAGATAAGAGAACCACTTGTATGAACATCAAGAGCTCAGATGGAAACTCAGTTCTAAGCAAAGAAGGGAAAGCAGAAAGGTGGAAGGAGTATATAGAGGGCCTATACAAGGGCGATGTACTTGAGGACAGTATTATGGAAATGGAAGAGGATGTAGATCAAGATGCAATGGGAGATACGATAATGCGTGAAGAGTTTGACAGAGAACTGAAAGACCTGAGTCGAAACAAGGCCCCCGGAGTAGACAACATTCCATTGGAACTACTGACGGCCTTGGGAGAGCCAGTCCTGACAAAACTCTACCATCTGGTGAGCAAGATGTATGAAACAGGCGAAATACCCTCAGACTTCAAGAAGAATATAATAATTCCAATCCCAAAGAAAGCAGGTGCTGACAGATGTGAAAATTACCGAACAATCAGTTTAATAAGCCACAGCTGTAAAATACTAACACAAATTCTTTACAGACGAATGGAAAAACTAGTAGAAGCCGACCTCGGGGAAGATCAGTTTGGATTCCGTAGAAATACTGGAACACGTGAGGCAATACTGACCTTTCGACTTATCTTAGAAGAAAGATTAAGGAAAGGCAAACCTACGTTTCTAGCATTTGTAGACTTAGAGAAAGCTTTTGACAATGTTGACTGGAATACTCTCTTTCAAATTCTAAAGGTGGCAGGGGTAAAATACAGGGAGCGAAAGGCTATTTACAATTTGTACAGAAACCAGGTGGCAGTTATAAGAGTCGAGGGACATGAAAGGGAAGCAGTGGTTGGGAAGGGAGTAAGACAGGGTTGTAGCCTCTCCCCGATGTTACTCAATCTGTATATTGGACAAGCACTAAAGGAAACAAAAGAAAAATTCGGAGTAGGTATTAAAATCCATGGAGAAGAAATAAAAACTTTGAGGTTCGCCGATGATATTGTAATTCTGTCAGAGACAGCAAAGGACTTGGAAGAGCAGTTGAATGGAATGGATGGTGTCTTGAAGGGAGGATATAAGATGACCATCAACAAAAGCAAAACGAGGATAATGGAATGTAGTCGAATTAAGTCTGGTGATGTTGAGGGTATTAGATTAGGAAATGAGACACTTAAAGTAGTAAAGGAGTTTTGCTATTTGGGGAGCAAAATAACTGATGATGGTCGAAGTAGAGAGGATATAAAATGTATACTGGCAATGGCAAGGAAAGCGTTTCTGAAGAAGAGAAATTTGTTAACATCGAGTATAGATTTAAGTGTCAGGAAGTCGTTTCTGAAAGTATTTGTATGGAGTGTAGCCATGTATGGAAGTGAAACATGGACGGTAAATAGTTTGGACAAGAAGAGAATAGAAGCTTTCGAAATGTGGTGCTACAGAAGAATGCTGAAGATTAGATGGGTAGATCACATAACTAATGAGGAAGTATTGAATAGGATTGGGGAGAAGAGAAGTTTGTGGCACAACTTGACCAGAAGAAGCGATCGGTTGGTAGGACATGTTCTGAGGCATCAAGGGATCACCAATTTAGTATTGGCGGGCAGCGCGGAGGGTAAAAATCGTAGGGGGAGACCAAGAGATGAATACACTAAGCAGATTCAGAAGGATGTAGGTTGCAGTTGGTACTGGGAGATGAAGATGCTTGCACAGGACAGAGTAGCATGGAGAGCTGCATCAAACCAGTCTCAGGACTGAAGACCACAACAACAACAAGCCAGTGCCGATTTTCTCAACTGCTAGCAGCACCAGTAAAAGTGTCGAGTTGTTGCGCACAAGCTTTTATTTTCCTTGGACAACATACGAACAACAAAAATAGATACAACAACCACATTACACGATGTGCACTGAGGTCACTTAAGTCATTAGTTAGCGATTTGCACATATACAGATAGCGGTAGTATTGCGTACACAAGGGATAAAAGGTCATTGCGGAGCTGTCATTTGTAGTCAGGTGATTCAAGTGAAAAGGTTTCCGAAGTGATTAATGCCGCACGACAGGAATTAAATGGCTCTGAACGCGAAGTGGTTTTGGAGCCAGGCGCATGGAACGCACCATTTCGGAAACCGTTTGGCAGTTCAATATTCCGAGATCAACAGCGTCAGGAGCGTGCGAAGAATACCACATTTAAGACGTTAACGCTCACCACGGACAACGCAGTGACCGATGGCCTTCACTTACCGACCGGGAGCGGCGGCATTTGCGTACAGTTGTCTGTGCTAACAGACTAGCAACAATGCGTGAAACAACCACATAAATCAACGTGATGGTAGAGTCCGAATGTGTCGAGACCCCATGAATCCAAGTTGTCAACAAAACACCGTGCAAGCTGGTGGTTGCTCCACAATGGTGTGGGCTGTGTTTACACGGGATGGACTGAGTCCTCTGGTCCATGTGAACCGATGATTGACTGGAAATTGTTATGATCGGCTACTTGGAGACCATTTGCAGACATTCATGACTTCACGTTCCCAAACAACGATGGAATTTTTGTGGATGACAGTGCTTGATGTCACCAAGCGACAATTGTCCGCGATTGGTTTGAGAAACATTCTGGACAAATCGGGCGAATAATTTGGCCATCCAGTTCACCCAACATGAATCCCATCTGACATTTATGGGACATAATGGATAGGACATTTAGTGCAGAAAATCGTATACCGGCAACACTTTTGCAATTATGGACTGCTATAGAGGCAGCATGGCTAAATATGTCTGCTGGGGACTTCCAACGACTTGTTGAGCCCATGCCACTTCGAGTTGCTGCACTATGCTGGGCAAAAGGAGGCGACCCGTTTCGATGGTATCGTACGACTTTTGTCACTTCGCTGTAAAATAAGTAATTCCTAAAAAACACCACACTTCCTCTGATCACGACGACCGCATTACCTATCGACACCTGTAAGAATGCCTGCTCTCCTATATACACGCCCTTCCAACCCTAGTTACTATCCCGACGATGATAACACCTAAGAGAATGCCACCTCTCTTACCTAAAAGCCATTTCCGCTACCAGTAACTTCCGCCTCCATGACCACTACCTCACCATCCTATCCGTCCTATCCCGTTAACTAACGCAATAAAATCTTTTGAACTACCCCTCGACCGGTAACTTACAATGGAAACCCTATCTACAAACGATCCAACAGAGGGCCCACAGTAGACTAAAAGTACGAAAACTACTAATTGGGCGAACTTGGGGATTACGCTCCGCCGCTGTCCTCCACACTGACAAAACATTGAGGCAACCCATACATCCCTACGTAAATGCTGGATGGACATCCATTTCACCTACGTTCTATCAGTCCATTCCAATTCTCTAGTGTCGTGCACTCAGCCTTGCTTTCTGCATCCGTTTTCCTTCGCCCACATTGACCCTTTTCATCTTATCATATTCCCACCACTCTTCACTCATACTGAACACCTTCAGACTACCTAATTCATCCAAAACTCGATTCCATTAATACTCTTTTCTTCCCCCCTGATTTCTTTCCTTGTACATTGCCGCGGCAATACCGACACATTCCACCAACCTACCACCTGTACACTCTTTACATCCTCTCCCAACGATATTCCAACCCTCTCCCTCATCCAGAAAATGGTCTCTGTCCCGACATTTATCCATCATACCAATTGTAATAACCACCCCACCCATTCTACCTCATCAGGGCTCCTTAACCTCCCCATCTTCCCCTACCCCTTCTTCCCAGCGTTACCATTTTTCCTTACCTTTTTCTCCCATTAATATTATATCCTTAACGACACCCCAACTACTTCGTTCCTGTCTCCCCAACATCCATTCCTTCTCCATCGATACCACCCATCAATCGTCTGTGCTTATACTCACACCGTCCTACCTTACCGAACACCTAACCCTTTCCTCTCCAATGGTAGGCTATTTCTCCTATGGGAGGTCTTTCTACTTTCAGTGACAGTGTAGTGCTTCAAAAGTGTTTCAAATGGCTCTGAGCCCCGTGTGACTTAACATCTGAGGTCGTCAGTCCCCCCCCTAGAACTTAGAACTACTTAAACCTAACTAACCCAAGGACAGCACACACATCCATGCCCGAGGCCGGATTCCAACCTGCGACCGTAGCAGTCGTGCGGTTCCTGACTGAAGCGCCTAGAACCACGCGGCCACCGCGGCCAGCGGTAGTGCTTCAGTATCAAGGTCACAGTGTTATATATCGTGTTTCAAATGTTTTGAATGTATTCCTATTGTTCTCTTTTTGCCTTTTACTATTCCTATTTTAAAATTAACAACGGCGAAAATCAACTTTCTTTCATATAAAATCTTCATTGAATTTATCTTAACATATTTTAAAATCACTTGTAAATATTTCGCCTTTTAATTTATTGTCTTATTGTCTTTGTGTATGCTACATATCCTTTGGCTGAAGAGCGGATTGGCTATACCTCTGACTGCCCACCCCACCCACATAAGGCGAGGGAGTTTTAAATAATAATAATGGAAAAAAGGATGTGTGGCAACAAGATTCTATTCTCACACAGGACAAAGTGGTTTTTAAGCATGGAATACAATCACCGACGCAACTGTAAGCAATGTAACAGAAATAGCTATATGAAAAGTGTAACGATTTCAAATAAATGGTTTACCTTTTTACTTCGTTGCTGTACAGACATTTGAAAATGGTGACGGACAGATCTTGTATAAAGAATTCGAAAGCCTGCGTTGGATAGTTGAAACTATTTTATCGCCCAGAAATTACTTTGAGGAAATGAACCCCCACATGAAGAAACTAAGCGATCATGTTTTTGGTTTCGTTTCTTTTTCTTTTGTCTCGCTTCATCTTTGAACACCCAAATAGTTGATTGTTGTTTAGTTCCCAGTTCCTAAGAGTGTGTCAAAGTTTCGTCTCCAGACGCAACATTGTGCGCGTATTTTGTATGTCCTCGATTGAATTTTTTGAGTATTTCCTTATGTCACTGAAAAAGAGCCTGTTGTCTAGCTGTGGTCTAATTCGGAGGACTCTATCGGTAATTTTTTTCCGCAGCTGAATATTCACGCAGAATTGAATGTATCGCAGTCTTCGATATGCCTAGTATACGTTCGTCTCGCCGCAAGCCATATCCTCTCTACGTATGTTGCACACAACATCAACGTTTTTGGAACAAAATCTAATTTTGGTCGAACGTCGCAAAATTCGTCTCCGGTAAAAGTACGAAAACGATGAAATACTGCAGACCAATTGCAACAGTATTTTCTTTAGATGATTGATTGCCAAACGTTGAATGAAGTGATCTGGACCATTGTTGTTAGTGAGGAATTCACAAAAATCTTAAAAAAAAAACGGCCAAAGAAAACCTAAAGACGAAATTTCCATGTCTCTCACCTAAATGTTTCTTTAAACGCTAACTTTGTGAAGTACGCGCCCACATTCTCAGGACCCATTGTTTGATAAACAGGAAATGACAAATTTTTTAAAAGTAGTGTTGTCACACTTCAATAGTGCCATCTAGTGGTCGTTTCTAAAAACTTAAAAGCCGGCTCTATACAAGAGCAGTTATCCAATTTCTTCGCACAGAAGGGGTGCATGCTTCATAAATTAATTGCAGAATGAAAGAGATGTACAGAGAGCAACGTCTCGTATGTGCACTACATTCCAGTGATGTCAGCGTTATGAGGAGGGCCGTGTAAAAATCAAGGTCATGCCACGCTCTGGGCAAGTGCACGGTGTCACCACCACCACCACGTTGTGGAGGCGATCATAAGGACGAATCAACGGATCACCACAGGCCTTCCGTATACACCTCCCGTCCCCCACGCGCATCCTCTATGACCTGATTCCTTTCCCCCATCTGCTCCTTTTTCTCAACATATCCGAATCCTTACACCTGCCACCGACTTTATCCCCCCTCCCAATCCCCTGGTTGCTCCTCTTCTCTCCAACCCTCGCCCGAACCCCCATCTGCTGCCATGCCTTCACCGTTGTGTCCCCCCTACTCTCCACCTATACACCCCTAATCTCCTTCCCCAAGGTAGCTTTTGTCAAGTCCCTCTCCCAGATGATGCCCTCTCTCCCTCCATTTATCCCTCCTATCAACTCTGATCCTCACCTCCCCCTCCCTCCCTCTGTGCTTTGCCCTGGCTCCCTCTCCCCCCCTTCCATCCTGTTCTTCTCTGCCTACCCTCTCTTGGACTCCTTTCTCTCTGCTGAGTCCTTTTTCATTCCCCTCCATTGCTTTCCCCACTCCATCTCATGTCCTCCCTGCCACATTTTTTCTGTGTCCTCTCCCTCCATCGGCTCCTCCCTATTTTTTTCTTTTCCTCTCCTCCCTCCCTTCTCTTTTCCCCCTCATCTCTCTGAGTACTCCCCCCCCCCCCAGTCTGCTTTTGTACTCTATCGTGCAGTGTTTTCTTTGAGTGCTCAGTGCTTTGTGTCCCCCCTTTTAAGTGATGTGAACAGAAACCAGACTGTCGCTGTGTTTTTTAATTGTGCCTATGTGTTTTAATCAACATTGCCCAACCTTTGTTTTTTATATTTTCTTCGCAACTTTTCACCATGTTCGTTTTCTCGCCTGTTTTTATCGTTATATCTCCTGATTATCTTTTTTAACTTTATCTGTAGACTGCAGTGCGGCGTATTACGCTGCTGCCAGCCCCCCCCCCCCCCCCCCCCTCTTTCCCGTCTGGGGGGAGGGGGGAGAATCGAAATACAATAAAGGAAAAAAAAGAATCACCACAGGTGACACTGTTGTTAAACTGGCGATAAGCAGAGGAACTGTACATCACATAAAATCCACATGAAGCTTCGTTATTTCAAAGTTCATGCATAATCGGTGCCGAAGCATCTTTCAGAGACTCAAAAGACGGCGAGAAGGGTGCTTGCCTAAAATATCTGTTGAAAAACGTGAATTTCATTGCTCAGATTTCGGATGTGATGAAACGTGTTGTCACCACTTCGATCCTGCCTCCAGACAGATGAGCATGAGATGACAGCATCTTGGTTCCCCTCAACCAAAAAACGCCCACTGTCCAGATACCGGAGAAGTGATGCTCAATTTCTTTCTCAATGAAAAAGTATCTCTGCTCATCGGCTGGCTACCACTGGGTGCAACAGTTAACGCTGAGCAGTATTGCAACACGTTCCTGAGGCTCACAGAGGCCATCAGTAACAATAACAGGAGCAAGCTCTCGAATGGGCAGTCTTTCTCGAGGATAACGGTAGGTCACACAAGTGGCTAAGAAGATTCTCGAGCTCTTTCAGAAATTACTATCGAAGGTCCTGGAATATTCTCCTTACAGCCCAGATATCTCCCCATGTGAACAACATATCTTCGGCCCCTTAAAACAATCTCTGTAAGGTCAGAGGTTCACGTTTGACAAGGAAGTACAGTACACAGTGGAGAACTGGACCGTCAGCAACCCAGGAATTTCTCTACTGAAGCCATCCACTGCCTTCCTACGCGATGGGATCGGTGTATGTATATCAGTGGGAATTATGTGTAGTTGTACTGTTCTACACAAATTGTAATTATAATACTGTTATTAAAATTTATTTACATATATTTTTTTCACCTGGGCACACATTATAACTTCACTATTTGTAAACTAAGTCCCATACAGCCATGGTACATTTAGAATCCACCAAACGTAACACGGACTTAGAGACGCAGCTTCTACATTACTGCCTAATAACTATTGTTGTTATTCATTGCTCTGACAGCCATCTAAAGCTGTTTACATAGAGCGAGTTTCAATTTGTGAGGAGTTGGTTCCAGTTAACTCAAAGACACCATGTCTGGAAATTCGTTTTTTTTTTAAAGTGAAACAACCCAATTTTTGAAACTTAATAAGTACAACCAAATTATAAACAAAAACCTCCTAACAACCATTGCTATTCCTCGCAGACTATTGTTGGCTTTAATATTGGACAAATACTGTAATATGTATTTGCAAGAGGAATTTCAAGTGCTAAAATTCTACTTTTATTTGCAGATTATGAGGACAACAAACTGTACATCCAGCGGGCGTGCGCTGTGGAAAGCGAAGTGATAGATGCTTGCTCATTTAAATACTTGGTGACGCAGTTTAAAAACTCGGAAATCGTCGACTGCGAAATCTGTACAACCAATTACTGCAACAATGGCTACAAAAACAGCAACCAACTCCTCTTCTCCTGCTTGTCGTTATTGTTTTCTTTCTTAGTTTCATACCTGTGGTGATAAACTGATAAATCTCTGTCCTGTAAATAAAGACTGTCTTCTTTGTGATGCCACAAACTTTCAAGACTGAAGATGCATAGTGATAAGTTTTAAATAGGTCATTCTACATATCAAATATTCAATGCGATGTGTTGTCAACCGATTTCGACTGACGTTTTGAAACTAGCATCTTGTAAAGCACCACACAGAATGTCAAACGGTATAAAATTTAATCTCAATCAGTCCAGTGCTTGCAGCCAACCGTCTGTTATCACAGGCGAAGTAAGCCTTGAATCTGTACACATGCGAGATGAAGTACAGTATGTCATGTGCTAAATAAGAGCATTAGAGTGGTACAATGGATACTATATTCCGTCTGATATTACATGTTATATGGCCGTAGACAATACATTAACGCATAACATCAGTCTCACTTAAAAACTACATATCAGTTATGCTTCAACGTATAACATATTAACTGAAATCGGTCGACAACACTTTACAATAAAGATTTCACAATCAGATGTGATTTATTATGTTTGAGTAGCGTTACGTCTACAAAACATATGATAAAAAGCATGAAGTAGGATATTTGAACAGTGTTTTGGAACGATATGATGTTTTCCATGATTTTATATACTCAATAAAGTGTGATACAAATGTGTACATCCCTAAAGATGTTTTAATAATTTATAAACATTTGAACCAAGAAAACTTTGTGTGTGTGTGTGTGTGTGTGTGTGTGTGTGTGTGCGTGTGTGTGTGTGTGTGTGTGTGTGTGTGTGTGTGTGTGTGTCGGAGAGAAAGAGAAAAAGGTGGAGGTGGGGGGGGGGGGGGGGGGGGGTTATATCTCCAAGTTAAATGAAAGTCAGTTGTTTCTTTTTGTTTCTAAGAATTGAATGGTTTCTGGGCAGAATTGCCTTCTGCACTAACAGAAGTTCAGTGGTACCAGTAACACTGAGCTGAGTTCCTATCATTCTACGCACTTTCCAAAAGTCCCGCACCCATTTCCAGATCAGGAATTGCAGGTGTGCTACTCCACCAACGCTGTATATTAAGAAAGTAAGTAATACGTTACTGTGATGTGAAGAAGATGTGGAGATGAGCCTGCAAGGAACTGTGAGGTTGCCACAACAGAATATATAAAAACGTCTATGAATAACTAAGAGTAGTTAAGATAAGCAGTGTTGATACCGGTATTACTTGCCCCACTTAAGTTGTGATTGCCTTAGGTACAATTTAAGATCCTTGTATGTATGCGTAAGTTTTTCCTTCAAGCAATTTTGTAAATGGGAATGTTTATCCCGTTCTTTATTTTCTGTTATCCTCAAATGTTATTAGCTAATTTTTATAACATTTTCTTGCAAATGATTACATACATTTAATTAGTTTTAATTTTGCTTGTCATTAAGTAATGCATTCGATTTGGTTGACACTTGTGCCATCCCGTCCGCACAGATCGTACTAGTACTGTACCTCTTGTCGCATTTCTCACTGTAGCTTTTGCTGTGGTGCTTAGCAGGCCCGTTTCTCTGATACGCTCTCTACCTTGCAGCATACATGTTGTACGTGTGTTTCGACGCTATGTACACCATGCCGATCCAGTCTCAGCACACGCATTTTATTCGTTCTACATTCTTATTGCCTCCCATTAAATTTACTTTTCATTTTCATTCCCGTTTAATTTCCCTTCGGTTCTGGTAAGACTTCTAACGAGCGTATGCCTTACCCAGATGATTTTTTTGATCTTGTTTTGTGCCATGTTGTGACTAGTGATGACTGAAGTTTCTTCTGCTACATTTTTATGTGAGTTTAGACATATATTACTATCCCCGTATATCCATGGCAGCACAATTTTGAATCACGCTTCATTACATTACAGTTTGTTTCATTAAAAAGTTTTATCCTGTTCTCTTCAGATAATAATCTGTCGATGCCTCACAAAACGAAACGCTTAATCGGTACTAATAAATACAATTTTGCAATCGAGACTGCGCTTGTCCAAAAAAATATCATAATTGGTTGCTGTACCAGACAGCCAGTGATGAAACTGAAGCAGTACGGAACGATATTGGTTTTTTCATCAAACATCATAGTCGTCCTGTTTTTTAATGGAGCCAGAATTTTGTCTACCAGAGTTCATGAACTGAAGATTAATAGTCTTGGAGTATTCTTTTCCAGTTGCCCCTAACATGGGACACAGAAGCTGACCAAATATCGGCTGATGTAGGAGCAGAGATGTTTCGATTTTCCCAAAATGTAATGTTCACTCTTCAGCGGAGTGTGCGCTGATATGAAACTTCCTGGCAGATTAAAACTGTGTGCCGGACCGAGACATTCTGGAAACAACTCCCAGGCTGTGGCTGAGCCATGTCTCCGCAATATCCTTTCTTTCAGGAGTGCTAGTTCTGCAAGGTTCGCAGGAGAGCGTCTGTAAAGTTTGGAAGGTAGGGGACGAGGTACTGGCAGAAGTAAAACTGTGAGGACGGGGGGTGAGTCGTGCTTGGGTAGCTCAGTTGGTAGAGCACTTGCCCGCGAAAGGCAAAGATCCCGAGTTCGAGTCTCGATCCGGCACACAGTTTTAATCTGCCAGGAAGTTTCAAGTTTGGATTTTAATTTCAAGCTATAACGTTAACTCTTAAGTGCAAGACTGCCTCTTCTGCCAGTTTCGCCGTGCCGATGATCTTCATTTCTGTCTTCGCTGCCATTAAACATTTCACTGTAACCCTATCAAGGGACCCTTACGTGGTACTGTCAGCCGGGCCAAGCCATCCATGACGCTGTAACTCCTCCCCCTCCTCCTTCACCATCACTTGCGAAGTGAGGCCCCGGCCTTGGGCTGCCAATGCTGGAATTACATACATTGCCACTAATGGTGACTTGTGGTACTAAAAGATCGTTTTTGCTTGTTTGATATCACGTAAGAAGAATCTTTATGAGATTAAGATATATATTATTTGCCGTGAACCAGTTGTAGATCTTTTCAGCTATCATCTAGGCTGTGTCTGTTAAGACTGAATTAGCGCCCTTTATTAGCATGCTTGTATCATCATCAAGCATTACAAATTTCGTACTTCTTTCGAATTTTATGAAAGCTTGACACTATATCAAGTGGTGAATATGTCCGTGAGAATGATTATTATTCTAATATTTTTATTGCAGTCTACTGTCGTATTTGTCTGTATAATGATTACAGGTTTAATTCAAAATTCTAACATCTTCAGATCTGTCGTAGTTGCAGAGCGTCCCATCATTTGTGTGTCCAGTGTACAGCCTCCATAAATCACTAATGAACAGACATTACAAAGTCAGAAATTATAATAAAGTGTAGGCAAGCCGTTGAAAGAACATGTCGATTGAGAACAGAAGAGACCCAAGTATCGAAACTTGTGGAACAGCACATGTTATGTCCACTCATTCTGAATTTAGGTTTATTTCTGTGACACAATGTGTCAGTGCGTTACTTAGATCAGTTAATCGCAAGCATGTTTATTTACAGTTCCCAAGTGTAGTCACCATGATTATTAAAAGTGTAATCAACAGAAATCAACTTCTGTAGCGTAGATAATTACTGCTCTACATGACATTTTATTACATTCTTGCTGAAAACCCACACAACAAGCAAATCAAAATCCTATTCCATAATAGACTATAAATGCTTATTTTTTTAGTCATACTATGACTCTTGAAGATAGTCTAGGATTTGTGTTATAATACGGTTTTCCATTTTGCATGTTATGATGTGCTTAGTGATATGTGTCTAATGTCAATGTTGTTTATGTTCCAAAATTGTTTTCTCAATCACACCATTGCATAGAACGATAGAGGGAATACCTCTCAGTTTTGAATAACATTCCAGTTGCAGATTTTTAAGAACTTAACTTACCATACTCATTTTAACTCTTGGTTTCATTTTAGCAGAAGAAATGCAAATGGATCCTAGTAAACCTGTTAAAACTACTAGATATATAGTGTAAGGAGTTCAACAACACCACTGCTTTAAAGGTATGAGATCCACAGCCACTAGCTCTGTATACATTGAACAGAAGATTGCACAGCTGACAATATATACAAACAGTACACTACTTATGACATTTCAAGTGTAATTCATTAATTCATCTTCTTGAGAACCTTATTGGGTAGAGAAAACATTTTGCTAGTTTCGTCTAAAATTAATGCCAGATAACAAGCCTAAATTTATTTGAATCTTGCACACACAATTACAATGAGAAGAGCCTTCACTTAAATAGTGAATCAGCTACATATAGAATACGTAACAATCATTTTGTGAAATGAGCACTTGTGAGACACAAGAGATATGTAAGGTAAATTGGAACATACAGTTATTAGAACCACAGCCATGTCTGAAGTTCGTTACATTCTTTGCTTTGACCCAATAGCAAACTGAAATGAAAGCTAATGGTGATGCAAATTCTCATTGGTGTACCTGGCAAACATGCCTTGAAAAAAATAAACATAACAAACTACACTGTCGCGACAAATAAACGATTTAGAAGACGGTATGATTATTATTAAAATGGTATGGTATGCTGGCCAAAGAAACAAATTTATGACTTGAAAGACACACACACATTTAGATGAGCAATCAAGAAGGTGCATAGCACATAAAAAAGTGAATTCAATGTCAGAACATAAAGGTTAGAAACAGCACAAGCTAACAACCAATGCAAAGTATCAAGCCACTCAAGGTTTTAGAAAATGTAGCTCTAGACCAGGATTTCCCTAACTGTGTTCTCTGGAACACAATTGAATAAATGATCCGTGAGAAATTGCCAATAACATGGCGTTTTCTTAACAGAGATTTTTTAAAAATTTCATTATGATTTCTGCGTTATTAGTTATGCTTTGAAATTGAAGTAACACTAAACAAAGCAAGTTTTTCTCATTTTATAAACTTTTTTTTAATCTTCAAAATAAGCAAGTTATTCCACCAAAGTTCCGGGTTTCTCAGTGCGTTCTGTCAGAGGAGGAGAAATAACTTGGCATTGGTACATTCTGACGGTATTAGATAGTTACTGCAAACTGAAAATAGAGGGAACCTGACTAATTTTATATGATCTGCCTTTGAGGCGACGATAATGGGAAATGGTAAACTTATCGTGAACACTTTATGTGCATCAATGGCTAACGAACATACCTACGCACACTCACACAGAAGTAACTACTTTGAATGTAAGATACTTTATAGACATAGAAGGCACTTGGCTTGCTGTGGTGACAGATTTTGTAGCTGTACATTTATGAACATTTGTTTCACACCAAAGCTGAATTTATTTATATCACTTGTCAACATCTGACAAGAAACTCCACTATCCGTCTGACTATTCCTTGAGCCTAACTTTGAATAAGCAGAGTGTTATTTCATCATACACAAACACTAATTGAGAATTTTCGTAATGTACAACACACCACAGTGCTTTGAACAAGAACAATAGAAATTTCACATAACCTTGCAGTGAAATCTTCTTAAGTTCAGCATCAGCAACATGTAACATTTACAAGGGGATTTAGCTGGTAAATACTTTATGTATTAGCTTCATTTAAGTAACTGGCAAATATTTATATTCATATTTCTACCAGTTTTTATCACTGCAAAACCTAATCAGTTTAACACACCTTCTCAAAGGAAAAAAAGGATCATTTGCCATCTATACAATAATAACAAATGGTTCAAATGGCTCTGAGCACTATGGGACTTAACATCTGAGGTCATCAGTCCCCTAGAACTTAGAACTGCTTAAATCTAATTAACCTAAGGACATTACACACATCCTTGCCCGAGGCAGGATTCGAACCTGCGACCGTAGCGGTCTCGCGGTTTCAGACTGAAGCGCCTAGAACCGCATGGCCACACCGGATGGCCAAATAATAACACCATAAACGCGTTTGCTTTAAGAGTAACTCAAATAACTACACTCCTGGAAATGGAAAAAAGAACACATTGACACCGGTGTGTCAGACCCACCATACTTGCTCCGGACACTGCGAGAGGGCTGTACAAGCAATGATCACACGCACGGCACAGCGGACACACCAGGAACCGCGGTGTTGGCCGTCGAATGGCGCTAACTGCGCAGCATTTGTGCACCGCCGCCGTCAGTGTCAGCCAGTTTGCCGTGGCATACGGAGCTCCATCGCAGTCTTTAACACTGGTAGCATGCCGCGACAGCGTGGACGTGAACCGTATGTGCAGTTGACGGACTTTGAGCGAGGGCGTATAGTGGGCATGCGGGAGGCCGGGTGGACGTACCGCCGAATTGCTCAACACGTGGGGCGTGAGGTCTCCACAGTACATCGATGTTGTCGCCAGTGGTCGGCGGAAGGTGCACGTGCCCGTCGACCTGGGACCGGACCGCAGCGACGCACGGATGCACGCCAAGACCGTAGGATCCTACGCAGTGCCGTAGGGGACCGCACCGCCACTTCCCAGCAAATTAGGGACACTGTTGCTCCTGGGGTATCGGCGAGGACCATTCGCAACCGTCTCCATGAAGCTGGGCTACGGTCCCGCACACCGTTAGGCCGTCTTCCGCTCACGCCCCAACATCGTGCAGCCCGCCTCCAGTGGTGTCGCGACAGGCGTGAATGGAGGGATGAATGGAGACGTGTCGTCTTCAGTGATGAGAGTCGCTTCTGCCTTGGTGCCAATGATGGTCGTATGCGTGTTTGGCGCCGTGCAGGTGAGCGCCACAATCAGGACTGCATACGACCGAGGCACACAGGGCCAACACCCGGCATCATGGTGTGGGGAGCGATCTCCTACACTGGCCGTACACCACTGGTGAACGTCGAGGGGACACTGAATAGTGCACGGTACATCCAAACCGTCATCGAATCCATCGTTCTACCATTCCTAGACCGGCAAGGGAACTTGCTGTTCCAACAGGACAATGCACGTCCGCATGTATCCCGTGCCACCCAACGTGCTCTAGAAGGTGTAAGTCAACTACCCTGGCCAGCAAGATCTCCGGATCTGTCCCCCATTGAGCATGTTTGGGACTGGATGAAGCGTCGTCTCACGCGGTCTGCACGTCCAGCACGAACGCTGGTCCAACTGAGGCGCCAGGTGGAAATGGCATGGCAAACCGTTCCACAGGACTACATCCAGTATCTCTACGATCGTCTCCATGGGAGAATAGCAGCCTGCATTGCTGCGAAAGGTGGATATACACTGTACTAGTGCCGACATTGTGCATGCTCTGTTGCCTGTGTCTATGTGCCTGTGGTTCTGTCAGTGTGATCATGTGATGTATCTGACCCCAGGAATGTGTCAATAAAGTTTCCCCTTCCTGGGACAATGAATTCACGGTGTTCTTATTTCAATTTCCAGGAGTGTATAATGGACCATGAAAATCAGACTAGAGCATGGCTTTCACAATTCAAGTATGGCTTCTCTTTATGAGGTCCGAATTACGTAAAAGCACATACAAAAACAAACTGTGTGATGAGCTATGTCCAAGCCTCCATTGAAAATGCAACTACAAAATACATTTCGCAGCGTACACTTTTGTGGCTCCGAATACTACTGCTTCCTCCTTCGTACTAATAGCAAGTACCATGCATCTTGAAGTTTTGCAGAGCCGTCGACTTCACAATACATGTGTCACATATTTTGTAATAAATCGGAGCCCACTTCTTCTTGGATGATTGCACATATTTGTTTAGCTGTAGAAATGTAGCATTGTACCCTTACCTTTTGAGGCTCTCTTTGATACTTTGCTCAACTAACACCACACACACACACACACACACACACACACACACACACACACACGCATTATGCTTTCAAGTCGTCCACTCTGAACTAGTGCTCTCCATATTGTACTGTTCTGGAATTGCACTTACTGAAAAAGACGGAATATGCCCACACTAATACATCCACAGAGATTTCCCTACAGAATATTCCTGAATATTAAAGCCATGTCTCCTCACAATTAGAAATTCATAACATTACAATATTTTGAATAACATCGTCCTGTTAACAAAATAAATCAAACAATATACATATGCAAAATTGTTGAGGCTTTCGTGGCCACTTGTTGACAAACTGCCTATTGGCTTCTGTCTCGGGTTCTTCGGTCGACATTCATCTGATTTTTCTGACGTTTCGCCAGAAAGTTTATGTCGGAATGACTGGACGATCCATAAACTTTTCCCCATGTGCATCCATGTGCATCCATTAACACCAGGATCAAAGAGCATAAGCGACATTGCAGGTTGGGGCAGGTGGAGAAATCGGCCGTGGCAGAGCACACACTGAATGAGACCGACCACGTAATAAAATTCGCCGACACGGAAGTTCTGGCTGTAGAGAACCACTATCACACGCGTTTGTTCAGAGAAGCTGTAGAAATACAAAAACACGGAAACAGTTTGAACAAGGAAGAGGAAAGCCTTAAGGTAAACGGATCCTGGCTTCCCGTACTGCAGCGAACGACCGTCGCAGGTAGTAAGAGGAGAACCGCACCGGAAATGACCACGGAGAAGCCCTCGGACGTTGGCGCGCCAGGTACATGTAGTCTGCGCCCGCGTGCTCGGCTCCAGTTCACCACCGGCAATGGAGGGTGAAGCTTTGACAATGCCAGCCATTCGTGCTGGCGAAACGTCAGAAAAATCATTAGATGAACGTCGGCCGAAGAACCCGAGACAGAAGCCAATAGGCAGTTTGTCAATATACACATGATATTTCGCAAATAAGGGTGGTGATGTCTACTGCATCATTAGTTGCAACTTCAGCCTTGAGGCGGCAGCGCATTATTGTCACTTCACAATGTTAGTTCTCATTACACTCACTGACATTCTCTACGACATGGCTCTCTACTCATGAGAGCAGACAAATGCTTTAATTTTTGTCAGCTGTTACAATGCAAAGCGGTTACAGAAGAAATTACATGGTTGGCAGTTTACTGTTTATCTTCGTAATGAAACTTGTATCGTTACATATTGCGATGTTTTCTTAAAAGCTGCATGAAAGTGTTTAACAAAACTCGACAAACGTTTGAAAGATGAAGTAATATATGGATTTCATAAATGTATTTTCTGTTTTGCTGTATAAAACGTTTAATGAGATTTTATAGCTGGAAGAGTGTACAAACATTACCTTGCTAAAAGTGTGCAGTCAAGATAAAAAAAAATGTGTGTGAAATGTTATGGGACTTAACTGCTAAGGTCATCAGTCCCTAAGCTTACACACTACTTAACCTAAATTATCCTAAGGACAAACACACACACCCATGCCCGAGGGAGGACTCGAACCTCCGCCGGGGTCAGCCGCACAGTCCACGGCAGCAGCGCCTCAGACCGCTCGGCTAATCCCGCGCGGCTGCAGTCAAGATCATTATAATTAATAATTAATAAAAATTTTATTTACAGAGATTATTTAAATGCGTTCTAATGTTAAATATAATAAAATATAAAATTCTTATTCGAGAAATAAGCCTGGAAAATGAGTGGAACATGTTTTTAGCTCAGCAACATGTGGCCATATATGAATGTTTGAATTAAATAATGAGTAAGTTTTTGTTAATATATGAATTTTTATTTTCTGTTATGTGAGCGCAATTTCGAAGAAGCAATTGTGGGAATCCGCAATTACATAGGTCCTACAAGAAATATACTATTTTCTAATAAATGGGAGTCTAGGAAACGTTTTCCAAAAGGTTTTCCAGACCGTAGGTATCAATTTCTTTTTACGTTTAGAAAAATGGGATTGGGTACTCAACAGTTAATAACCTTGAATACAGCAAAAAGGATAAATTCATTGAACTGAACTGAACAATGAATGCAGTGCTGTACCGTTTAAAGTTTTAAGTGATGACCGTTTTTACAAACTTTACTGGACCATGAACCACACTAGGATTTAGAAAGATAAAATTCTGAAGAAGACAAGGATTGACTGAGCCAACAGGAAATCGCTACACTGCAAAATCTTGTAAGAAGGCGTTGGTATGGTGATAGGGTTGGCTTAAGTGGTGGTAGTAACACCTGCAGTACATAAGAGAATACATTTCTATTAACTGTGGGAGAAGAATGTCTAGCACTGAGAGACATAAGCGGTATACCAACCACGATCTGTTTGGATAGACAAAAGAAATCTCGTATGGGCTAAACCAGTGCTTTGATCTACTGAAATAGATAGTGAAACTGGCAGCCTGAAGGGAAAGTTCAATTCTCTCAATCTTATTGTTTCTTTTCTCTGGAATGGTGGAGGAGAAGTACTTAATTACTCTTATAAACAAATCGTGTTGGTTCAATATTATGCCGTCTATTTCTACCGTCGTAAGGAAACAGTGATACCAAAAGGACGATTAGTGCTCTCATGGTTGATGTGTCAACACTGCACTTGATTCGTGGAGCAACACCATAACATTAGTTTAGCCTCTATTAAGATTAATTCAGTCTTCCATATGTCCACTGTTTGCAGGTGCTGATCTTTTTCCGAGATAAATTTGAAATTCCTCACATATATAAGCACGTTACAGATAAAATTAGTCGCCTCCAGGAATCATCACGCCGACACCGTGCAACATCACATCTGCACAACAGACTCACTTTGACGAGGAAGAGAGCCCATAAGTTTGTTCAGGTACGACATATCCAGCAGGAGCCAGTGGTTAGATAATCTCGAGCTACTGAATTGCCACTTTTCACCCAATGGTCCCAACAGATCCAGAAATTTTCTATGGTTGTTGCATGCGTATCTGAAAGAACAGACCCTGTTCACGATGCACAGCTGTACGAAAGAATTCGAACTATTTCGTACAGCTGTGGACCATCAAGAGCATCCATTCTTTCAGGCATGCCTGTAAGTCTGCGTATATGCAGACTGAAAGGAGGAATAAAAATTTGTACCAAGGCCAGGATTCGAATGCTGGTCCGCTGCTCACTAGGCAGATACTGTGACCACTACGCCACCCTGGCACAGTGGCTTCGTGCAACTACACGGACTACCCTAGCAGCCTATCTCCTCAATCCAAATTCCCCTTCATGCCTCAGCCCGTTTGATTGATGCATGTAAGTATTACAAGCCTAGGTTATCACACAATGATAACAACACTGGTTTCGATTCCTCGCTGTCTCAGCCTCCCTGTTGCAGGAATCTGAGTAATATTGCTTACAGTAGAGGAGGGATTCAGTGGACTAAAATATGTGGACGGTGTGACATATCGCTGTTTGGGTAGGTCCAAGGATCGCACATGGATAGCCAAAGGGGGTAAGGCGACCCTAGCAATAAGCAAAATTGTTTCCAGAATGAGATTTTCAGTCTGCAGCGGAGTGTGCGCTGATATGAAACTTCCTGGCAGATTAAAACTGTGTGCCCGACCGAGATTCGAACTCGGGACCTTTGCCTTGAGTCGTGCTTGCGTAGCTCAGATGGTAGAGCACTTGCCCGCGACAGGCAAACGTCCCGAGTTCGAGTCTCTGTCCAGCACACAGTTTTAATCTGCCAGGAAGTTTCAATAAGCAAGAAATTTTTATATGTCAGTATGCGGTAGTAGATTTATACCTAATACAGATGATGTCAAGGAACTCGCATTCAGCGAATTAATTTAGAATTTTCGGTGGATTTAAGGACTGGAGATTTAGCGGCCTAGTCTAGGTGCTATACTGTGCCTGATTGCTCGTTAAACATGAATGTTGTTATCTTGGAAGGCGGGAGTGTTCACAGCATACAGTTCATGATGATGTAGAAGAAAGATCAACACTAGGTCACAAAGAATACAGAAATAAACTTCCTGGTTCTTGCCCCCAGTAACCTGAATGAGTGGACCAAAGTCTTAGTACGAAAAACACCCCTAAAACATCACTTAACAACCTCCAGACTGGACTATATCCTTCACACACCGAGGGTTAACTGCAATATTAGTCCGTCACTGAACTCGAAGCCTTGCATCATAAAAAAGAAGAAAAGAAAGAAAATCGCTATTCATCAGACCATACCACTTGCCTCCAGCAATATGCTATCCAGTTTCTGTGTTATTTAGCCCGCTGAAAGTGTGCAACATTGTGTGCTGCTGTGGTCAAAGTGCTCGTGCGAGATACCCTGCTACAGATGTCCATTCCAAGCAGACTTCCTCGCAATGTTCGCACAAAGACTTCTTCATGTGGACTTACATTCACTGACAGCAGCAGTCCCTTTCGGGTTCCAAATCGATTCTCACCGAAAAGGCATGACATTCGTCTCATGTCCCTGTTGGTTAGAATCTTTTACTATCACAAATCTGACACTGTATTATACAGCTGTGGATGCACACTGAGGAGACAAAGAACAGTCCACACTGATAATTAACATATCGGGCCATTTCATTCACGGTGTATTCACGGCCACGACCAAACGCGACAGCTCGTTTCTGCTACTCTGTCACATCTTCAAGTCGACACATCTTACTGCACCGATTCCTTGTAACCGACTGACAGATGCACACCATTTCACTGCCATGACTTAAGTGTGTCAGCACTGGGAATCACGTGACTGCTTTGTACCAGTTCTACGCCATCCACAGTTCTTCAATGAGATCTGTGAGCTCTTTTAAGGGGGAGATTAATATTTTAGTTGGAGAGTGTTTTATGCGGTCGTGCAACGTAAGTGTGACCACCGACTATGTTCGACGTCAGCGTGCAATAACCACTCACAGGGGGCAGGTGGCAGCACTAGCAGTGAAGAGTATATATGAAGCTTATCGAGGGGATTCGGAAAATGTGCAGTAGTCGAAACAATGAGTGAACGGGGTGATTTATTTGATGTTCGAGAGGATGTGATCATTGGCTTTCGGGCCCAGAGTAGAAGCATTTCCGAATCTGCTAAGTCTGTAAATTGTTCGCGAGCCACAAAGGTTGAAGTATAGCATGCGTTGAAAATTACACAACCCAAAAACGGATTCGAGGCAACTTTGGTGCACTGCGGGCCGTAGACGACAGGGGTGAACGACACCTGCGAAGATGTGTATGGGCGAATTGACATGCAACTGCTGAGTAACACACCACCCAGATCAACCAAGGGGCTACCAACAGTGTCTCTTCAACGACCGTTCAGCGAACGTTGCAGCATATGGACCTCCACAGCAGGCGCGTGGTCCTTGCACCCGTGCTAAATGCTCTCCATCGGCGACGAAGGCTGGAATTTTCAAGCCAATACCGCATCTGGACGTCCACTGATTGGCGACAGGCGGCCTTTTCAGATGAATCACACTTTATGCTCCATTGGACAGATGCAGTTGGCCTGAACGGCGTGGAACATCTGAAAGCAAATACCCCTCAACAATCGTCGGGAGGTTCACGCCGGAGGAGGGCGCACTGTGGTCTGAGAAATACACTACTGGCCATTAAAATTGCTACACCAAGAAGAAATACAGATGATGAACGGGTATTCATTTGACAAACATGTTATACTAGAACTGACATGTGATTACATTTTCACGCAGTTTGGGTGCATAGATACTGAGAAATCAGTACCCAGAACAACCACCTCTGGCTGTAATAACGGCCTTGATACGCCTGGGAATTGAGTCAAACGGAGCTTGGATGGCGTGTACAGGTACAGCTGCCCATACAGCTTCAACACGATACCACGGTTCATCAAGAGTAGTGACTGGCATATTGTGACGAGCCAGTTGCTCGACCACAATTGACCAGACGTTTTCAGTTGGTAAAACAGCTGGAGAATGTGCTGACCAGGGCAGCAGTCGAACATTTTCTGTATCCAGAAAGGCCCGTACAGGACCTGCAACATGCAGTCGTGCATTATCCTGCTGAAATGTAGGGTTTCGCAGGGATCGAATGAAGGGTGGAGCCACGGGTCGTAACACATCTGAAATTTAACGTCCACTGTTCAAAGTGCCGCCAATGCGAACAAGAGGTGACCGATACGTGTAACCAATGGCTGCTCATACCATCACGGCGGGTGATACACCAGTATGGCGATGACGAATACACGCTTCCAATGTGCGTTCACCGCGATGTCGCCAAACACGGATGCGACCATCATGATGCTGTAAACAGAAGCTGGATTCATCCGAAAAAATGACGTTTTGCCATTCGTGCACCCAGGTTCGTTGTTGAGTACACCATCGCAGCCGCTCCTGTCTGTGATGCTGCGTCAAGGGTAAAGCCACGGTCTCCGAGCTGATAGTCCATGCTGCTGCAAACGTCGTCGAACTATTGGTGTAGATGGTTGTTGTCTTGCAAACGTCCCCATCTATTGACTCAGGGATCGAGTCGTGGCTGCACGATGCGTTACAGCCATGCGGATAGGATGGCTGTCATCTCGACTGCTAGTGATAGAGGCCGTTGGGATCCAGCACGGCGTTCCGTATTACCCTCCTGAACCCACCGATTCCATATTCTGCTAACAGTCATTGGATCTCGACGAACGCGAGCAGCAATGTCGCGGTACGATAAACCCCAATCGCGATAGGCTACAATCCGACCTTTATCAAAGTCGGAAACGTGACGGTACGTATTTCTCCTCCTTACACGAGGCATCACAACAACGTTTCACCAGGCAACGCCGGTCAACTGCTGTTTGTGTATGAGAAATCGGGTGGAGACTTTCCTCATGTCAGCACGTTGCAGGTGTCGCCACCGGCGCCAACCTCGTGTGAATGCTCTGAAAAGCTAATCATTTGCATATCATAGCATCTTCTTCCTGTCGGTTAAATTTCGCGTCTGTAACACGTCATCTTCGTGGTGTAGCAATTTTAATGGCCAGTAGTGTACTTTTGTTGTATTCCCTGGGTGAGCTCGTCGTTCGGGAAGGCGCAGTGGGTCAACACCATGTCCACTCCTACATGCAGTTTTGTTTTCCTCTGCGTGATTGCATCTATCAGCAGGACATTGCAAAGTGTCACACAGCTTGTAGTGTACGTGAGTGGCTCGAAGAGCACCAGGATGAGTCCAAACTTAGGCTTGCGCGGCCATTGTCACAGTCAATAAAATTCTTCTGGGTTTGGGACCACATTGTCAGTTATTGCACCCTGAGGAAGGCGTCTCGCAATAGTCGCCGAAACGTCGGAGTTTTATACTTGACAATGCGGTCCCAAACCCCGAAGAATTTTATTGACAGCACCAGGATGAGTCCACCAACACTCTTGAGCACCAAACTCCTCGGAATTAAACCCAATCTAGAATCTGTGGTACCACCCCGATCGGACTATTCGCGCCCTGGTCCTCAACTGAGAAACCCAAAGCAGTTGGCCACGGCACTGGGGTCGGCATGGCTCCACGTCCCTGCAGGTACCTTCTTAAAACTCATTGGCTCTGTTCCCGCACGTCTCGCAGCGGCCCGAGCTGCAAATGGCGATTACTCAGGTTTTTAACAGGTGCTCATATTAATGTCACTGGACAGTGTATTTCCATTTTAGAAAACACCTGGCCTCTAACAGTAGCCTCATACGGACAATGGTGAAGTAAAACACGTCACTGGTAAAAATATGAGGATCGTAACAGGGAAAAGCAATAAAATGATGTACACTGACCATCAAAAATGTGGTGCACGCAGAAGGGGAGGAGGAAACGAAATGAAACTTCACGGGTTGACAAAGTGTGTGATGTTACAAAGAACTTGGCAATACGAGCCAATTTAACACTATGACGTTACACCCCTGTAGTCTTGATGCATGCACTGACTCGGCAAGGAAGTGTCTCATAAAGCTATGTATCCTCTCCTGAGGCACGCTGGCCAACATCTGCTATAACTGGTCCTTGATCCCCTCTATACTGATACTGGATGGAGTCTTACGCCTGAGCTCTTCCAACATAGGGGTCCAATAAGGGTGTCCTGTTGGCAACGCGAGTACTTCATCATCATGCCAAAAGTTCATAGCGACAAGTGCAAAATTTGGACGATCAATGTCATGTTGGAAAACGGTACAACGATACGGTTGCATGGCAGGTAACACATGAGGGTGCATGATGTCAGCGACATACCGTTGTGCCATCAGAGAGCTCTCAATCACTATCAGTCGTGTCCTGACGCCGTACGCCATAACTCCCAAATTCATGCCCCAGGAGTAACACCACTCTGCCTTCCCAGAACGTTGAAAGAATGGAACCTCCGTCCAGGTCGCCGCCATACTCGATGACCGTGGTCATCTAGGGTAATGCAAAGTCGCGATTCAGCGCTGAATAAATGCGACACCATACATCAGCAGCCAATGCTTCCCGATCATAGCACCGGTTCAAACGTAGCTGTTTCTGCTGTGGTATTAACTGCAGCCTAACAATGGGACGGCAACACCCTAATCCAGCTGTTACTAGTCTCCGACCAATGGAATGGGACGATACAAAATGCTTCAGAAAGTCCATTAGCTGTTCTCGGATGGCAGGCATAGATGTGAATGGGTCAAGATGTGCTTGGTGTACAATACGACCATTCTCCCTTGAGATGGTAGACGTAGGCAGGAACACTGATGACAAATATTCCTGCCCCCACTTTCTCATGCAGTCCAATATTGAGCCACTGTTACATACAAATACCCCACAAACTTGGATTTTGCACCATTCAACCAGCCGGCCGAATGGAGGCCCACGATGAGGTCCCTTTCAAACTCGTCAGGTGCTGGGGCTGTTGCACACCAGTATGGAGCACCTTCGTGTCCTTGACAGTGATCACATCTCACTCTGCTCGCACCTCTTAAATACTTCAGCAGGCTTATTGATAACACAAAACATGAACAACACTAATGCACTCTGGTGGCCGGCCTACTGTCACAGAGAATTGCAATTCTAATCATTCACATACCTGCAAATGGTGTGTATGTGTACGAAGTTATGACCATGTCTTTTGCGTGCTTCAGTCTTTTTGTCAAGCTGTTATCTTTGGAAATATTTCAGTTTCTGCCTCTTGTGGGAAAGGGACTGAGGGTGCGTCATTTTTGAAACGAAATGAAGAAAGTACTCATCCTATCGTAAAGGTAATAATTTATGCCAGTCGACTACAAATGTGTAGCTGCAAATTGGCCTGACCCTGTCCAGTATAAGTTGTGATGTGATAGTACCTCATGGCCATAAGATGGGCTAAGTCACTAGTCCAGACCTCTCATGATACTCGCATCAGTGAGAAAGTCGTCGCTTTAGGCAACAGATGGGTAACAATACACACACAACACACATGGAGATATGAAAAAGAAACGCTTGTGGTGATCCGGGCTACAAATTTTCTAACCTTCCTCTCATACGGTTTTTTAAGGTGTTGTAACAGCTTGTAATATTAGCTGTTGGTTTCTAAAAGTTGTGGGAAGTTACAGTTTCAACGCCTGTATAAAAAGGGAAATCTCTGCAGGGGTGGCTAGCATAGTTTCATGTACGCCCAACAACAGCCCCCCCCTCCCCCCTTGTTGGTGGAAGTAGCTATGAGATACGTATCTCTTGTAAGACTCATGAGCCCACCATTACTGCACGAGTTGATTTGGAAATTTGTGTTAAGTTCCATGGGACCAAGCTGCTGAGGTCGTCGGTCCATAAGCTTACAAACTACTTAAACTAACTTACGCTAAGGACAACACATACACCCATGCCCGAGGGAGGACTCGAACCTCCGACGGGGCAGAGACGAGCGAACCGTGAAAAGGCTCCTCAGCCCGCACGGCTACCCAGTTCGGCTGCACGAATTGATCTAAAATATTCCTGGTACATGGAACTTTACTAAAAAAAATTCAGGATCTTAAACACTGCTTTGCCACGATATTAAGGCAGAAATCTCTACTTTTATGACGTTTTACATAGGCATTGGCGACCAGACGGCCACGAGTGAATTTCTATACAACACTGAGAAAATCGCGAGGTAAGTTAGGGGGCATAGCCCACCTTAACGCAACAGTGGTGAGAAACGATGCAGGGGCTGGTGTAAAATGTATTAATTACTGCCTAATCACGTCGAACCTTGGAAGTAACGTCGACATAAAAGTCAAACACTTTGCTATTTTACACATTCGCTCACCGCATACAAACAAACTTGTTTCACAGCTTACTACGCCATTCAGATCCGACTGGAACTGGTGACATGATCTGCTCTCAGCTGAATACCATCACTATCTCTTCTCCACAATGGGCTGCTTCCTCTGTAAGCAAATTTTCTGCGGTCCGTGGCGTTATGTACGAGAGCGTCAGTTTTCGAAGGTAGTACAGTCTGGACAGTTTTATTAGTGGAAAATGTGTTGAATGCATGTTTCCGCTCGAAACAAACATTACGAAGATTTTATTGTTTCTGCTTGTATTACAAATATTATAATTCTTGACGCACTTTTTTGAATCCACCCTGTTTCAGGGTCGTGTACGAGAAACAAAGGGTTTCCTTTCACTTAATCTGCATATTACTTCTCTTTGAAGGTGAAATGTGTATACACGACCTACTAGAACAGCCCGCGAGCCACGTCCGGGCCACAGTGGAATTTAATCCAGCACTTGCTTGAGCGAAAGTTTTTTAAAGTAAGACAGGCCGCTGGATGCAATGACTTCGCTCGTTCGTAACTAACAGAGTTGCCACTAGAGATGGTCTGTCTGCACCTGACTGTGACTTCCTGTCAGTGTTGTTATTTGAAGTTTGCTTCCTTTCGAATATGTATGCGCTATATTAACTGAAACTAAAGAGAAAAGTGGGTAGTGAGTTAGTGAGTGTAGTATCTTCTATACAATGTGAGCCGTGAAATATTTCGTCATAAAGAAAGACAACAAACTAATGTGTGTTATCTGTAACTAAGTTTTTACTGCTATTAAGAGACACAACATTCGTCGTCACTATGAGAAAACAAAAAAGCATGGTGCACAGTTTGATAAATTCAAGACAAGGTACTTGAACATAATACTGGTAACACGGAAACGTGGTCTCGTTTTTAGCAAAACATTTTTAGCAAACCTGTTCAAGAAAGAGAAGCCATTACGAAAGTAAGTTTACCAACTGCCAAAGAAATCCCCAAATAAGGCTATTCATTCACTGACAGTAATTACATAAAGTGGTGCTCTTTAATTGCAGCTGAAGACCTGCTTCCTGACAAGACCTACAATGTAAAGCAGTTATTCCTTCAACAAATACAGTGACGAGTCGCGCTGAAGATATTGCAGGCATCTAAGTTTGCTTAGTGCTCAATAACACTGGACGAATCCACAGACATCTCCAATACTGCTCAGGACTTGTTTTATGTCTATTAACACTGACTTCAAAGTTACTGAAGAACTAGCAGATCTGATTTCCTTGCATAGTATGTCTTTCAAGGGTTAGAGTTAACTTTAGCTGAAAAGTACCATCTCCCTCTTCCTCAGCTGAAGTGTGCAAAGAGATGACGGGAGAAATACATGTGGCACCTATGAAAGTTTCGTTGAAAGACTAAACTCAGAATGTGAAGTTAGTGGTGTTACAAAAGCCTTTACAACACACTGCATTCATCAGGAAGCATTTTGTGCAAAGTTAGCGGATATGTCCTGTGTAGTTGTAACATTACACTTGTTTAGGCGAGCTGTTCGGTCGTGTAGAGATGGTACTGAGGAGGAATTTGCTTCCCTGGCTGGAAACGAGTCGGAGGGCGAGGATGGCACGCAACCGCCCCAGGTGAGCTCAGGTACCTATGCAATCAGCGTGCGGCTGGATATGGGTAATCCCAGAGCAATGCGCTTGGCTGGTGTTTAACTCGTAACTGGTGTGGTGACCTTTTCATTGCGTTACTGGTATAGTTGAGTCATCAGGACTCAAGTATTTTAGTTTCAAAATTACGGGAATGATAACGAAACTATCTCTTACAATTAATTTACTCTTAATAGATATTAATATTTCAAGATGAATGAGTACAAAAAGCTAAATTAGGACTTTACAATGATTTTCTACAATACAGATCAAGATATGCGTCATTGTTGAGCCAAAACTCATACACTTCTTCATCAAGAATTGACAGTACCTGTTTGTCGACTTCAGAGTCAGTTACTTACATTTCATTATGGAAGGTAAACCTGTTTCAGTCTAGGATAGCAGAAAATAGTTCGTTAGGATTGATTTCATACTCACTCTTGCGGGAGAGGGGAGGGGGACGGGCGGTCAGTCCTGAACAGAAAGAAAAATTAGTCTACGGTCATTACTAACCCATTGTAATCACAACTACTCTGTTCAACAGCTCAGAGCACTCCGTCTGAAAGGTATAGAGACCAGCAGCGCTGTAGTGTTACGGTTATTCAAACTAAACAAAAAACAATATTCCCTGGGGTCCACATGACCCGACTATATCACTTGGAGGTTAAGGCAGTCTAAAATATGGGTACGTACAACATTTAGAAATTCAATAATAAATCTCAGTTCCAGGACACAACAAATGTGATTATATCTGCAGTCTGAGAAAAATGAGTCGTGTTCTGTGAAACAATAATATTTTCAGTTTAATTTTATCAAATAAAGATATTGTTGGAGACCGTGACTGTTATATGAAATAAATTGTTGATTTTACATTACTTTATTCAAAAAGTACCGTTACCGGTTTCGAATTTTTCACAGTTCATCGTCAAACCTTTTTTTATGTTTTCGTCAAAACAAGTCATACATTGGTTTCCTTTGAGTTGCCCTACGATAAACAATAATTTACAATCACAAACATGTAAAAAAAATGGTGCGCTACCGATTTATGTTAGAATACAACTTACGTGTAATGTTCATCTGGAGCACTTGGTTTTGGAGTGTTCTTCCAGTGAAATATATTCTCATGGATGTTCAAATTCTCACAGTCACGTAAGCTGGTTTGCATTGTAAAATACTTTCGTTTTATGAAACATGCAAGCCAACGCATGTTACTGTGAGAACACGAAATGTCCATAAGTTGTAGTCCAATAGGCTACATATCTGTAGCGCATCCATTTTTGTTACACTTTTTTCAAAGAAAACCATTGTATCTTATGTTTTGATGAAACCTTGAAAAAAACCTCTAACAATGGATTATTGCAAAAATTCGAAATAGTAATGATATTTTTTGAATAAAGTAACGTAAAACCAGTAGTGGTTGGTTGCTGTACACCATCAACAATTTATTAATATTTTCATGACCTTAAAAACCACAAAAGTTAATTACCTATAGTGATTGAATATTTTCAAAATAAACCTTAAAGTTAATAACTACTAAAATCTACAGACAACATTCTAGATATGGATGGACAACGAATGTCGGGTACAAAATTTCGAGCTTCATAACTCTAATGTTTTAGTTACATGTTCACCTGAAGGTGTGGCTCTTAATGCCATGAAACCGGTAGTGATCCAAAAACAAAGGAACAAAGAAAGTTGAAGCTGTTCATTAATACCCGAGATAACTACTAAAAACTTCATGCAGTTGCAACAAGGAGTCCAGATGACAGCATGGCACTATAACTATTATCCCCGAAAGTTACGTTTCTGTATGTATTTTATTTATTGACTTACTACGTCTTTATATTTTTTTCATCATAAAATGTTTGTCAGAACATCGTATTTTCCACAACACAGAAACTGAATGCGTCAAAGCACGCCTCGTATCTTGTCCTATTTCTGTAGTTATCTAATGAATATTTTATTATTTTTTGCCAGTAGCTTTATTTAAACGTTGACCAGGACCGATATTAAAAATTATTGTATTTTAAAAGTGGTCGATCACACGTGCAAGCTGACACCACCAATGAATAGAGCGCCAAAAAAATGGTTCAAATGGCTCTGAGCACTATGGGACTTAACTTCTAAGGTCATCAGTCCCCTAGAACTTAAAACTGCTTAAACCTAACTAACCTAAGGACATCACACACATCCATGCCCGAGGCAGGATTCGAACCTGCGACCGTAGCGGCCACGCGGTTTCAGACTGTAGCGCCTTTAACCGCTTGGCCACACCGGCCGGCAATAGAGCGCCAAAAGACGCTTCTGTCAAGTAGGCAGAAGTTATTGTTTAACAAAATGCTCATACTTAACAAATTTTACGATCACTTAATGTTAGTGCACATGCACCAGAATTCTGTACTACTTATTTATGATCAATCTATTGTCTATGTTTATTGCCAATGGTCTGAGTGGGACCAAATGTCAGTAACATTCCATTGATTAAATATAATAATAATATATTAGTTTAACACAGAAGGTGGTGAGTTTACTCAAATCAAGCCTTTAGAACCTAAGAATACTGTAGATCTGGATGGGGATGGCCTTCATCCAATGAGAATTAGATAGTGGCAGAACGCCACTGGGGCGCAGAGCTAAGCGGGGTATTGAAGATGCACACTTAGTGTCAAGAGGTGGGAGAATGCAGACCTGCCTGAGGTAACTTATTTTATTCAGTCGTGAAGGTGACAGATTTTGGGTGGTAAATGGTCTCCGGAGTATTCTAACTTTCAAGGGGATATATACTTTTGAGAGTTTTAAATGTATTCCAGTTCTGAACTTTGATTTTTTCCGCTCGTATTACGGAAATAAGACTGAACAGAACATGAGTTTCTACTCTTCAAGGAAAGTATGTAGGTAATATACTAAATGCTAAACCAGTTTGAGCTGGCGTATTTTCGCGCTTTATGATCACGGAATGGGGATTCTGCCACCATTCTTGAAGGTCACTTAAAGCAACATTACTGCTTTTCAATAAGGTTTTATTTCTGTCTATATTACAATTATGTAGGACCACCTCTCCACATATTTCTGATTATCTTGAATAAACCAACAACTATTCGACACAATCCCCTGGTATTATCTACATCAATATCACTTATCTTTCACTCTGATATATCTCTTTTCTTAATCCGTAATTCTAGCGACTGCACAGATTGTTTGACTGTTGAGTCACATGTACCAGTTATTATTTGCAGCAGGTTTATTAGCTGGATGCGAAAGCAGATATGTATAACAAGACCCTACGACTTCATCGAGCCATTCTTTGTAAACAGAGCCGCGCATAGCCCAATTACTAGTCGATTCTGTTTAACCAATTTAGCGACGTTAAAGCAGTTGTAAAAGGCTAGTAACAACGCATAATCAAGCCTGTAATTTCTGTTGTTATTTGACGTCATGAACTCAGACACCGTCCATTAATGTCCTTCCTAGAATAGATAGAATATTTTTCAAGTTACCTTCCGTGCAACACAGCAGTAAACTGATTAACTACGGTAAAATTTTGCCAAGCTTATTTTCTTTGAGTGCAGAGATTGGAAAAATTTATTAATAACAAAAACAATTCTTTGGAAGTCCTACTGGATAAAGAATGGCTGCGGAAACTAACTTTCTTAGCTGAAGTTGCTCTCCCTTTGAATGGACTGAAAAACGACTTCGCTTTCAGTGGGAGGACAATATTTATGATCTTTACATACATATTAAAACTTTCAGACAGAAACTGATACTTTTTTTTTTCAATACAACGGCAGACATACAATTTTCTCACACTTCGCCAATTATCAGTCATTGAAGGGTCAACTTGTTTCAAGTTTTCCACTCTTTCTGGGGTACAGTTTCCTGGTGAACTGCAGAAAAAGCTCTCTTTCTGGTTTTCAGATTTATATGCTCATTACAGCGAAATCAAAATATACCAGGACCCCTTCTTTGTGAAGTGGGAGGTGGTCAGGCAACACCACAAGCGGAAATAATCGGTCTGCACGCTGATGAGTCCATGAAGTACAAGTTTAAAGAAGGAAGCTTTTTTTAGATTTACAGGTTTATTCCAGAAGACAAGTGTCCTATGATAAACGAGTTTGTTATCTGTCTTTGGCACTTCCTAGACATGTGAACAAACATTTTCTTCGCTGAATATTAGAAAATCTAAATACAGAGATACACGGAAGGACCAAAGAAACTGGCACATCTGCCTAATAGGCAGGCCGGTGTGGCCGTGCGGTTCTAGGCGCTCAGTCTGGAACCGCGTGACCGCTACCGTCGCAGGTTCGAATCCTGCCTCGGGCATGGATGTGTGTGATGTCGTTAGGTTGGTTAGGTTTAAGTAGTTCTAAGTTCTAGGGGACTGATGACCACAGATGTTAAGTCCCATAGTGCTCAGAGCCATTTGAACCATCTGCCTAATATCGTATGTGCCCCCGCGAGTACGCAAAAGTGCCGCAACACGACGTGGCATGAACTCCACTAATGTCTGAAGTTGTGCTGGAGGGAACTGACACCATGAATCCAGCAGGGCAGTCCATAAATATGTAAAATACGAGAGGGTGGAGATCTCTTCTGAACAGCACGTTGCAAGCCATCCCAAATACGCTGAATAATGTTAATGTCTGGGGAGTGCTGTGGCCAGCGGAAGTGTTTTAACTCAGAAGAGTGTTACTGGAGTCACGCTGTAGCAGTTCTGGACGTGTGAGGTGTTTCATTGTCCTGCTGGAATTGCTCAAGTCCATCGGAATGCACAATGGACATGAGTGGATGCAGGTGATCAGACAGGATGCTTATGTACGTATCACATGTCAGAGTCGTATCGAGACGTATCAAGGGTCCCATATCACTCCAACTGCACACGTCCCACACCATTACAGAGCCTACACCACAGTCCCCTGCTGACATGCAGGGTCCATGGATTCATGAGGTTGTCTCCATACCCGTACACGTCCATCTGCTCGATAGAATTTGAATCAAGACTTGTCTGACCAGGAGAGGTTTCCAGTCATCAACAGTCCAATGTCGGTGTTGACGGTCCCAGGCGAGGCGTAAAGCTTTGTGTCGTGCATTCAACAAGGATACACCAATGGGCCTTCGGCTCCGAAAATTATGATGCACTACGCAGTTAAAATTCACTTAATTTGATCAAATTGGCGGGTTTTGACGCAGTCTGCACCAACCCGTTGCACAGTTATGATATATTCCATCATAAATTCTTATCTTATTCTACTTACTATATTACCTAATGTTATTGTTCGAAACTGAGTCAGCTCAGTGAAATTGTGTATCACTCCTTTACCTCAGATTCAGAATGGAGTTTTAGGGGTTTTACATTATGCTGAACAAATCTACAACAAGTTACTTGCAGATGCCAAGTCCTTAGACAGTCAAAAACAAAAGAATATCTCATTAGCTAGTCCTATAATTTTTCAGAATATTTTGACTCAGGAAAGCAAATTCCACGTAACTCTGGTGTTTACGTTAAGCAGCTGCGTTGAGGCTTGCACCTACGCAGCCAGCAACCAGCAACACACACAGATTAGGCAGTCACAGACCTCACAGGGGACAGCTCTTCAGATGACAAAGGATGGCTGCACTCCACCCAGCCACCAGGCAGCAATCCAAGCGCTGCCAGGTGTCACTGTCTCCATAGACCTTTTCTCCTCTGCGGGCCACGTGATCGGAAATCGTACCTACAGTATCCTGGCACTGAGGCATTATTGGGGCCAGTGCCCAGGTTATGTACGATGGTTCTCTACAAGTGAGTTTCCCAAGCCAGGCGCCAATTGTGAAAGCATTCCTACAATCAGGATCTCACACTAGAGTCACTGCTATAACGACGCCGCCATCCACGTCGACCTTCATCTCCAGAAGCTACCAGCTATGACCTACTCCATTCGTGATCTCTATGGTGAAGGGACGTGGCCTCTGATGCTGTGACCAGCAATTGGACTTTGTAATACCTGTCTTGTTTTTTAGTGGCAATATGGCATACTTAAACATGTCCCTTCTGGACCTTGATTGCGGCGCGCTTTGGATTTTCGAACTTTCAATTTACTGTGACATTTTCAGGCCTACAGCATTCCGATATTACTGTTATTCTTCAAATATTCAACAAACGAATTGGCTTCAGTTGCGTTCCGAAGTAACACTCACTGTAGAAGATTGTTTATGTGTGTTACAATAAACTTCCTATTAAGTTTATACCTTGGTATATTTCCTGTGCTGCATTCGGCAGACACATCGAAACAGATTTTGGATTTGTCGACATGTGGGCAGCTGATAGTGTCTATGTAAAGTTATATATGCTTTCTTTGATGTATTAAATAAACACGGCAGTGGAGCAGTGAAGGATGTAAGATAATGAATTTTTTTTATTTAGATGCAGTTGTTTCTCACCTAATCTTCATAAATATGTATAGGATAATTTACAACTAATTCACAAAATTATCAGTATGAGTATATTATATATTAGCAACAGTAATAATTTGTTTTTAGTATAATTTAAAACTGTAAGTAGCTACAGTGTCTGCTTCTTCCTCATAGTGCATAAAGTGACTCGCTCCACATCTCTGGGTGCTATCTTTCATTATGGACTTTACAGAACACAATTTTTGAATGAGTGAATGAATTAACTGCTTCTTTCCTTCGAACTGTTTCGTGAAAGACAATAAATAAATTCTGAGAGATGTAAACTGTTTTATTTTGTTTTACATAATTTACAGTCGTTGGTTTCCAAATGAAAATCGATGACAGACAAGTTATACTTTTATGTGGCGACAAAAGCTCGGTTCAGCAAAAAAAAAAAAAAAAAAAAAAAAAAAAAAAAAAAAAAAAAAAAAAAAAAAAAAAAAAAAAAAAAAAAAACGACAGGAATCCACTACAGATAAGTTGAACTATGCCTGCAAAGCAGTTTCAATATTTTCATACCCAAATTACTCCCAATGCCAGTGTGTGGTGTAGCACTTCTTGAAATTGTAACCTTTTTATCACATTAAGATGTCAGTGACAAACAATTCGTCCCTTTTTTAAGAGTTGTTTAACAATTTGAAGCACACTTATGTACATATCACAAAACCGTGTCCAGCGAAATTAGTGCCTCAGTCAGGTAAGTAACAAATGTCCCACGTAATATAGCAGTAGGATATAGAATTTCTGTATCGAATCAGTTCTTCCACCACGATTACACAGATCTTCGGAGCAGAAGTAACAGCTCTCTACCTTCACCACTTTAGCTGCCTCCAGGCAGGGATTCGTCTTGTCCGGTATTGGCACACACATCCTTTCTGTGTACTTGCGACCGCTGTTCTCTGTAACATCTGTAACATGGGAGACACATTTTTATTACATTTTACACAGACCTGTGATATGACATATCTACATCTATATCTCTACTGAGTGTATTTGCAGTGAGATTGATGTTAGATGTAGGAGATATAAACACACTACTGGCCATTAAAATTGCTAAACCAAGAAGAAATGCACATGATAAACGGGTATTAATTGGACAAATATAATATATTAGAACTGACATGTGATTACATTTTCACGCAATTTGGGTGCATAGATCCTGATAAATCAGTACCCAGAACAACCACCTCTGGTCCTAATAACGGCCTTGATACGCCTGGGCATTGAGTCAAACAGAGCTTGGATGGCGTGCACAGGTACAGCTGCCCATGCAGCTGCAACACGATACCACAGTTCATCAAGAGTAGTGACTGGCGTATTGTGACGAGCCAGTTGCTCGGCCACCATTGACCAGACGTTTTCAATTGGTGAGAGATCTGGAGAATGTGCTGGCCAGGGCAGCAGTCGAACATTTTCTATATCCAGAAAGGCCCGTACAGGACCTGCAACATGCAGTCGTGCATTATCCTGCTGAAATGTAGGGTTTCGCAGGGTTCGAATGAAGGGTAGAGCCACGGGTCGGAACACATCTGAAATGTAACGTCCACTGTTCAAAGTGCCGTCAATGCGAACAAGAGGTGACAGAGACGTGTATGTAACCAATGGCACCCCATACCATCACACCGGGTGATACGCCAGTATGGCGATGACGAATACACGCTTCCAGTTTGCGTTCACCGGGATGTCGCCAAACACGAATGCGGCCATCATGATGCTGTAAACAGAACCTGGATTCATCCGAAAAATGACGTTTTGCCATTCGTGCACCCAGGTTCGTTGTTGAGTACACCATCGCAGGCGTTCCTGTCTGTGCTGCAGCGTCAAGGGTAACTGCAGCCGTTGTCTCCGAGCTGATAGTCCATGCTGCTGCAAACGTCGTCAAACTGTTCGTGCAGATGGTTGTTGTCTTGCAAACGTCCCCTCTGTTGCCTCATGGACCGAGACGTGGCTGCACGATCCGTTACAGCCATGCGGATAAGATGCCTGTCATCTCGACTGCTAGTGATACGAGGCTGTTTGGATCCAGCACGGCGTTCCATATTACCCTCCTGAACCCACCGATTCCATATTCTGCTAACCGTCATTGGATTCCGACCAACGCGACCAGCAATGTCACGATACGATAAACTGTAATCGCGATAGGCTACAATCCGACCTTTATCAAAGTCGGAAACGTAATGGTACGCATTTGTCCTCCTTACACGAGGCATCACAACAACGTTTCACCAGGCAACGCCGGACAACTGCTGTCTGTGTACGAGAAATCGGTTGGAAACTTTTCTCATGTCAGCATGTTGTAGGTGTCGCCACCGGCGCCAACCTCGTGTGAATACTCTGAAAAGCTAATCATTTGCATATTATAGCATCTACTTCCTGTCGGTTAAATTTCGCGTCTGTAGCACGTCATCTTCGTGGTGTAGCAATTTTAATGGCCAGTAGTGTATAAAAAAATAAACTTGCATACTTTGCTTACTTTCATTCTATTATGTCTTACGGGATCATATTTTGGAGCTACTCGTCACATCGAGCAAAAAGTTTTAGCGAGCTAAAGCGTGCAAAAAGATTTATTTGTGGTGTAAACTCAAGAACATCATGTAGAAACCTGTTCAAGGAACTTTGTATTCTAACCACTGCTTCTCAGTATATTTATTCCTTAATGAATTTTTTTGCAAGTAATATATCTCGGTTTTCAACTAATAGCTCAATACATAGTATCAATACTAGGAATAATAACAATCTACATAAAGACCTAAAATCACTTACCTTGATCAAAAAGGGGTCCAAGATCCAGGAACACACATTTTCAATAAATTACCAGCAAGCATTAAGGACTTGGTTTCAGATAATGCAAAGTTTAAACACAGTTTGAAACCCTTTTTGATAGGCAACTCCTTCTACTCTATCGATGAACATCTTAACAGGGACTGTTAGACAAGCTTAAGTAAAAAGGTCTGTGAGATTTCAGTTTTGACAGCACTTTGTCACGACAGTTGAGATTAGGTATTTTGTGTATGATAAATTTATTGAAAGTGCTTAGCAATATTTCATTGTGACAGTGTATTAATTCAGTAATCATCAGCAGTTCCCGTTTACTGTAATGTATTCACCTACTTTGACAATCTGACAAATGATCAGGTTAGAAAGTGTTATGTTCAAATGTTTTATGTTTTTTACGTTATACATGTTTGTTGCATGCCCAGGGGAATCATCTTATTTTGGGTCTATGGAACGGAAACTGAATCTAATCTAATCTAATTTGTGGCTAAATTTCTTTACATAATTTGAGGACATTAGTTGGGACCAAGACGATCAAGTTTAGAAAAGCGACTCATGTCTGGAAATGTATAGTTTTTTCTCTATACGCAAAAGACCCCAAAACACGTTTAAATATCCCACATTATCGGCGCCATTGACTAAGGTATTACGTACGTCATTCACCGATCACATGAAATCTTTGATTTGCGAGACCCACTATGACATCTGTGGGGTATGGCTGCGGCGAAAGCTGGAGGAGCAAGGACTGGTTCAAATTCAAATGGTTCTAAGCACTATGGGACTTAACATCTGAGGTCATCAGTCCCCTAGGACTTAGAACTAATTAAACCTAACCAACCTAAGGACATCACACACATCCATGCCCGAGGCAGGATTCGAACCTGCGACCGTAACGGTCGCGCGGTTCCAGGCGGTAGCGCCTAGAACTGCTCGACCACTCAGGGCGGCCAAGGACTGGTCTGGTGCTCCTGTGTACTGGAACATGGTACGGAGGTACTGCGCCTGTGGTGCCGTCGGTAGTAGCTGGGAAACGGTAAGTTTCTGAACAAGTCTGTGAAAGGAATTTAGTTACACCCTTACATCTTTTCCACAAGTCACATCGTGGTTTTGTCGACGGGTAGAGAATCAAACTCTTTTTCCCGTCATCCCCTTGTTGTACGGTTCGTGGACAGTGCAGTAGAAAAAAGAATCAGTAGTAATGTAAAACACAAGCGGCTTTGCGTTTTTGCTTCTACACACGACTGCATAAATCTGAAGGAGGAAATTATCCAGGTGAAATAATATATTTCAATGCTGCAGCTTCCATTAGACGTCAGCAACTAAATAAAAGAGCCAGACAACGAGATTCTATCTTGCGTTTTGCTGATGGCATAATATTATCTGCCACTAGTTCAGATAACTTGAACAGCGAGAAGAAGAATTTAATAGAGCAAGTTTGAGTGTAGACTTGAAAAACAACTACAATAACTCTATAAATGTAATCCACGCAACGAAAAAAGCATTGCTTAAATTAACAATTATGTCTTGTTTGATATAATTAGGACAGCTGAACACTATGACCTGATAGTATAAGCTCCCTACTCCTTGGAGATTATATGGGTTAATTAATGATTATTATGTTACAATCCTCTTTTTGTAGTTGACCGTGTATATCGAGACTTCGTTCATTGTTAAATGCAATCGTGTGGTACTAACTGATGGAGACGCATTAAGAACTGGTAAAATCTAATTTATTTCCTTTATCACACTGCAAACACACTATTATTCAAACTGTGTGCCACTACTATTAAACACAGAGATAAATCCTTCGCTACGCAACCGCCTACACCTTCCACAGCCTCTCAACAACTGCCTCTACTTGCGACTCTCTGCGCCACTGGGTATTGTCGCCCTCCAAAGAACAACCACTTACAGATACTACACACCAGTACCCTCACCATAAGAAGGAAAATAAGGATAAAAACGGACTGGAGCGCTTTCGATAAACAATATAGGCTTCCCTGTGTCGTTCTTCCGAAGTGTATGAAGATGAAAGTTTTCATCTGTGGTGGGGAGACATGGATGTTTTAAGGACAAAACCATTCAAAAACTAAGGGCAATTAAGAGATGCATATTGGGAACCACTATCAGAGACAGGGAACGTACTATAACCCACAATTACATCGCTTACATGAGGCTCTCAAAATCGGATTTCGTAAACCGATATCCCAATCCTGCTTCTCGTTCATCATGTAAACATTCCAGTATCAATTCCGGAAATGCGGTTCTAGTTGCCGGATTTCCTCTTCCACAGTCGATGCTTGCTGTCAAGTAAACACACAAATTTGTTTGAAACGTGCTTGGGTTGTCAGGTTACGTCTTGTTCTTAAAAATTTTCGGCTAATCTGGACGGGGTGATTTTTTATGTAGTGATGGAGAAGTAGAAATATTAGCCCGAGCGTGAATTTGGCTACCACTGATATTTAATTAAAAAGAAACAGCCATTGTGCTGACTAAACCATGAATCGAAACAGCTGATTTCCAGAGACCATTTGTGCAAAACAAGTAGCGATCGGAAAACCGATGTCTGACTGGTCCTCCAAAACCACTTAAGACCTTAACACGTAAACAGGAGAGAAAAGAAACGGCTACCGAAAATCGGTTTTCGCCGTCCGGAAGTTGTTTGTCATGTAAACGTTGCAAATATAACTTAGCACTTTTCTGACATCACAGGAATTAGGGGAATTGGATCACTTCGGGCAGGCATGGAATGTTCCCGTCCGTCGCCAACCTCAACAAGGAAACAATACTGTAACAATGTGTTGTAGTAGGCACTACGATTGCAGTTTTGATTATAGTGTCCTACTTGTCCTACGAGGAGGTTCAAATGGCTCTGAGCATTATGGGACTTAACTGCTAGGGTCATCAGTCGCCTAGAACTTAGAACTACTTAAACCTAACTAACCTAAGGACGTCACACACATCCATGACCAAGGCAGGATTCGAACCTGCGACCATAGCGGTCGCGCGGTTCCAGCCTGTAGCGCTTAGAACCGCTCGGCCACCCCGGCCGGCCTACGAGGAGGAAGTGCGGCTTGTTCCCTCCTCCCTCCTACCCCCCGCCGGCAACAAACATCTCTTCCCCGCTCAGCAACCTACTTAGGCGATGAACGCGTGCTTAGGCTTGAACTACCGGGTGATCAAAAAGTCAGTATAAATTTGAAAACTGAATAAATCACGGAATAATGTAGATAGAGAGGTACAAATAGACACACATGCTTGGAATGACATGAGGTTTTATTAGAACCAAAACAATACAAACGTTCAAAAAATGTCCGACAGATGGCGCATCATCTGATCAGAATAGCAATAATTAGCATAACAAAGTAAGACAAAGCAAAGATGATGTTCTTTACAGGAAATGCTCAATATATTCACCATCATTCCTCAACAATAGCTGTAGTCGAGGAATAATGTTGTGAACAGCACTGTAAAGCATGTCCGGAGTTATGGTGAGGCATTGGCGTCGGAGCTTGTCTTTCAGCATCCCTAGAGATGTCGGTCGATCACGATACACTTGCGAATTCAGGTAACCCCAAAGCCGATAATCGCACGGACTGAGGTCTGGGGACCTGGGAGGCCAAGCATGACGAAAGTGGCGGCTGAGCACACGATCATCGCCAAACGACGCGCGCAATAGATCTTTCACGCGTCTAGCAACATGTTTTTTTTTTGTTCTAAAAAACCCCATGTCATTCCAAGCATGTGTGTCAATTTTTACCTCTCTATCTACATTATTCCATGGTTTATTAAGTCTTCAAATTTATACCGACTTTTTGATCACCCGGTATACCCCCATCTCCACATCCCCGAAAAGTGCCAAGTTACTCTGTGTAGTGCTGTCTTGGAAGGCATGATGACGGTATTGTAAATGAAATTGAAGTTAACATGACATTTAGCCAAAGAAATGGATTTAAAAAAAACGAGAGATGACCTTTGCTGAAGTCCATGAAATAAAAAAAAAACAATAACTTGATGGAAGGTAAGTAGATGAGATAACATATCACGCAGGAGTGGCAAGTATGTGCATAGCTTGACGACAGGAATGTATGGAGAGGTCTAGAGGGAGCCATTATCCAGAAGTGGATTTCAAACGGTTCGTGATGATGACAGTGAAGATCAGATGGCTGGTTCCTGCAATATGACAGTGTTCCCAGTCACACAGAATTGAATGTCAGGCAGTTTTCAGCAAAAATTAAGATCTTCGTTTTTTTGTTTGTGCCTTTGACCGTGTCGGTGCAAAGACGGCATTGTTATTTTACGAATCTGGCGACGTTAATTTAAGGGATCGTCTTATGCCGTTCCTGTCACTACCCCGTAACACCCAGGGACGGAATGTCTACAACTACACGATTACTCTTCAACGCACAGCTAAGTACTTGGCAGATGGGTCACCGAACCACCTTCAAACTCTCTGCCGTCCCATTCTTGAACGGTGCGCGGCAAAAACGAGCACTTAAATATTTTTGTGCGACTTCTGATTTCTCTTATATTATTATTATGATTATTTCTCCATTGTAGGTGGCCGCCAACAAAATGTTTCACCATCAGAGGAGAAAGTTGCTGATTGAAATTTCATGAGAAGATTCTGCCGCAATGAAAAACGCCTTTGTTTTATTGATTGCCAACTCATTTCACTTATCAAGTCTGTGGCATTCTTTCTCCTATTTCGAATTAATAGGAAAAAAAGTATGACCCAACTGTCTGTGTGTAGTGTTATTCGCACGAAAGCGAGCTTGTGTACTGTGAATCTGAGGTGGGACTTCGGTATGGCACAAGCGGGATGTGTAAAACCACCTAAAAACCACTTCGTGGCTGCCGCCGCACCGTTCCACGTCGTCCCATTCTCACTTGCCCATCCTACTGTATCTGGTCTCAAATGAATATTTCATATTACCTAGAAAGGAAAGGTTTTCAGGGCATAGAAGAAGTGAAGCAAATATCATTGAACTCATGAAATAGCGTTTACGGAAAAAAGCAAGCAGTCCTAACCGACGCATCCATGCGGATGATTGGTCAGCCGAACAAAAATTGACCAATAGAGGCAACCAACAAAACAACCCTTGTAATGCGGCAAAATTTTGTCTCTATACATTTAACATTCTGTTGGTTTTTTTTTCGATTTATATTTATATTAGATCAATGTTTATGATGCATAGTCTTATTATTAATCATTTCATTGGCTGATATCGGCTAGCACCACATACCAACAATTTCTATAGTGCTGCATGTCTGGGTGTAAACTAGAGTTGACAGTGACAAAAAAGGCGATGTAGGCTACAAGTTTTGTCGCCACTATCGGCTAAAGAGAGACTGGGAAGAGACTTGTCATGCTCAGCAGGGACGGACATTTACTGTCCTGAGAGAGAGCATAGCTGGAGGCCACAGAATCTCCATAGTGCAGACAGTGTGAGTGGGAGCTTGCACTGTGGTGGATCGTACAAAATTTCTAAATAGCGATCCTGGAGGAAGAGGTCAGGGGTGGAACTAGGTGAAAAGACATCCGTTTAGTGCGAAAGATGCGGAGGTTCACAAACAATGGTCGCAAGCTGACCTCCAACGAATATCCTCATGGGAAGCGCTGGGGCACACTTCCCGCTGTTAAGCAGAGACACTTCTCTGATTGGTAGAGTGCTGACGATGTAGGAGAGGAAAATATTCTGAAAGGACTATGAGCTTCAGTGGTTGAATGGCAGATTCATGACCCACGTACTGGGAAGCAATGTTTTTGTAATATCCACTGGGATTCATGGCCTGAGCGCAGACACAGAGACTGGTTGTGCAGGAACAAGCAGCGTATGGCGAGAAGAGGCACCTCCCTGCGGGGATCGATCGAAGACAGTTCTCTCCAGAGATCGACTTAGAGACTTCACTAGTGAGGCCCACAGCGGAGAATCTGGCGATTAAATTTTGAGAAGTGTTGCTTGTGACACAAGGAGCACATAAAACCGTTTCCCTGTGAACGGAGTTGTTCTTCTGTTTAATTGAGAGACGATTCCTTAGCCCTCTGTGGCGTCTGACACTCAAAGAAGTGCTTCTTTACGGTGGTATACTTGAGTCGAATTTGTGCTCCTCACTAGTGAGCTAACAGAGACATTGACTCATGTTCTGTCTTGTGCTGAGGTATTTTCAGCCCTAGGAGTTTGCAGATGGCATATTGCGTTCACTGGGTAGGCAGATAATTGCAGGTACGCCACATACCTCATCTGCACAGTGCCCAACATCCCAACATGCAGATCATCGGTGCAGTACAACTCCTGTCCGTACTTCAATAGGGGATATGCCCACTCTTGTTCAGTGGACAGGGAAGCATTCACAGTAACTGTGTTGAGTTCCATTTGCTTGTCCACTGAGATTTTTTAGAAAATGCCAGTCAAGGTGTGGCCTTCCGTTTCTCAAACATATTTTCTGAATATCTCTAAATTACATGTAGGGTAGAATCCGACATTGTGTACTTCATATCTGTACAACTTTTTGCATTCTACATGTTTTTTGAGAATAAATAATTTACGTTACCAAATTGTGATCCGTTGTAGTGGCATACCTGTAGGAATGGTTGGTTGGTTAGTTGGTTGATTTGCAGGAAGGGACCAAGCAGCGAGGTTATCGGTCCCATCGAATTAGGGAAGGATGGGGAAGGAATTCGGCCGTGCCCTTTGGAACGAACCACGTGCCTGAAGCGATTTAGGAAAGTCACGAAAAACCTAAATCAGTGTGGGCGGACGCGGATTTGACCGTCGTCCTCCCGAATGCGAGTCCAGTGTGCTAACCAGTGCGGCACCTCGTTCGATCAGAAGTGATTGATGTGACCTGCTAAACTGAACTGAAGTAAAACCACAACACGATACCTCGTATGATGGAAATCCCTATAGGTTGTCACTTGCATTGCAGGCGGGAGAATTCCGTTGCGGAGACAACATTAGGCAACCACACATACACACGCTTTACGTTACACACACTATGGGAGTTTACACGCTTCTATACCACCCCCGGGAGGGGGATTTTAGTACTTTCATCCCCACCCCTTCTTCAGTATACTGGTCATTTTGAATTTACATCAAGCTCAACAATATACCGGTGTCCTCACTTGCAAGGGGAGGCTACGACGTTTGGAACACGGATTTACTTAAAACTTCGTACACTCGTAGTACTCCATTAGGACAACAAAATGTGTAAGCAGTAGCGCGTACTTCTCAAGCGTTATTGAGAAAATCGCAAGATAATTTCGGTCGTCAAATATATACCCGTGCGTGGCCGTTTTTACCAGAAAGCGGCGGCCGACGACGAGTGGATGCCGGCACGGTAACTCAGCGTGTTCGGTCAGAGGGTTAGCTGCCCTCTGTATAAAAATAAATAAATAAATAAATAATAAAAAAACCTTAGTTAATGGATCAACGACGAACTAAAACGGATGTCTTGCGACGTCCGCCCCAAGCAGATACAAAGAACAAAGACGAACAAAATGAGATTTTAAAAAAAAAAAGTGGGTAGCGTTCAAGCCCCGTACTCGCTGGATCGAGTCCCGTTCTTCAGTTTTTATTTTTAACACAGTCATTTTCTATGCTATTTATATTGCAATTGATATAATGGGAAAAATACGTGTAATCGGATGAACTTTTATTAAATTTACAATGTTATTTGGCAGTCTACAAATTTTTAGTTTCACAAATAATATAATATTCATACCTATCGACTAGTAAACGACTAAACGCATAAAGTGATATTGAAAATGTATGCTTGTCTGTGATTTGAGAAATCCCTTACACGTGGAAGGAGCCCGAAACTACTTGTTACCTCCAAGTTTTGAACGCCACAGACGGCTTTCGAAAGATGTACAATTAATTGTCGCTTTCAACATTACGAGTACAATGTCAGGATGGTATTTTTCGTAAAAACATGGAAAACATACAGTTAAACGACAGCTGCTGCATTGAATAAATGCTGTTTCCGCATACGCAATGTCTTTTGAGGTTTTCCGTGGAAAAACAAACCTCGTTAACATTTTCAAAAACCTCGCTTTCAGCTGATAATTTGGAAGCAAACCATGCATAACGCAACATTTCCTCAAATATCGGCGCTGATAATTGATCACGCAGTATCGAGTGTATTTTAATAGCGTCTTCACGAGAAGCAATTTCTCGTTCTTTTTCGATTAAATACGAACAATTTTGAAGACACGGACAAGCATATATTTTCAGTATCACTTTATGCGTTTGGTCGTTTACTAGTCGATAGTTACGAATATTATATTATTCGTGATAATAAAAATTTGTAGACTGTCAAATAACATTGTAAATTTAATAAAAGTTCATTCGATTACACGTATTTTTCCCATTATATCAATTGTAATATAAATAGTAAATAAATTGACTGCGTTAGAAATAAAAAAAAGCTGACGAACGGGACTCGATCCAGCGATTAAGGGGCATTAACGCTACCCACTTTTTTTTTTTTTTTTTTTTGATTCGCTTGAGAAGTACGTGCTACTGCTTACACATTTTGTTGTCCTGATGGAGTACTACGAGTGTACGAAGTTTGAAGCAAATCCGCGTTCCAAATGTCGTGGCCTCCGCTTGTTGGTGTGAATGAAATATCAACAAAAATCTAGGAATTACAAGGAAATGCAACAATGAACATGTAAGTTACAATACTTACTGGTGTATACGAGACTGACGCAATGAGTGGTGTTCTTAATTGTATTTGCTTGGACGATTGGAGCATTTAAAGCCAGGTAATCATCACAATCTCCCTGGTTTTGCGGACTGGTTGCGCATGAAGGATCTTCAGCTGAACGGCACAGGTAACAGTTCAGAGCAGACGCTGCAAAGAGGAAAAGAACTAAAGGCATAAACCGTTTATAGAATGAATAATTCATACATTTACACATATTTTAAGGCAGAGTTACAACTACTAATGGTGTTGTATAGCAGTTCCTGAAATCAACCTCAAGCCCTGCAAAATACACATTGTTACAAATGTAACAATGGAAAATTATTTTAAAACCTTGGACCATTACAAGTATCAGAGTCTCTTGACAGCGAAGTTAGAACTTGTACAAAATAACCAGAACAAGTAATAATCCAGAAATAATTTCATATTATAAACGGTACCGTAACACATTAAGAAATGTTGTAAGAAACTCTAGTATGTACATCTTGTCTGAAACTGACAGACCAGACAAAAAAATCAAATCAAAATCGAATACTGTCAAAAAAAAGAAAGGGAAATCAGCCATAAAACCTGTCATTATTTATGTTACAAAGAACGGGAAGATTGCAAAAGAAGATTCATTCGCCGATATTTTTAATACTTAATTTACAAAATAATTGAGAAAACTGGAGCAAACATTTTAGAAGAAGCAAAACGATGCACTTGAAGCAATACAGAGGACGTTTAATGAAATAAAAATTTATTTCACATTCCCATTTAAAATAAAAATTCAACTATTAGTTGTGGCCTTGTAATACACAAGGTTCTTAGTCACTTATCATAATGCTTAATTAATTCAGGGTGTGTTCCCAGACAGACGGAAATACGCTTTTGTTAGGGCTCTCTATACAAAGGGTGACTCCACAGGTCAATAACCATCACGGTACTCCTTACATGATATTCTAAATTTTTTGAGAAGGCTATTTTCTCCAAGGTTGTCAGACACCTGTGCAGTACGGGATACTTAGCTAATCACTGTTTGGATTTCAAAAGGACCACTGTACTGAGCCAACTATTTACACATTTACTAAGCACATAATAAAAATTTTGAACGATAAAATCTCACCAGGTGGTATCTCCTGTGACTTATTCTATTAAAGAAGTTTAATTGTTATTGGATACGTAGCTCAGAAAATGCGTGGTTTATTTCTTACTTACGAAACAGAAGCGAGTTCGAAAAACACAAAAGGTAGAGTACATGTGGGGAAATTGGAGTCAGAAAAATTTGTAATAAAGAACGGACTTAAGCAGGGAGATGCCCTATCTCCGCTACTTTTTAATTTAGTCCTAGAATATATTGTGCGAATGGCAACAGATAATTCAGAGGGTGTGGAGTTAAATGGAAATATTAAGATATTGGGGTATGCAAGTGACCTAACATCATTAGCGATAGGAAAGAATCTGTAACAGCAAATGTGAATGCGTTAATCAAGGCTAGTGAAGTTGTAGGTCTAAGGATAAGTGAAGACAAAGGTAAATACCTGGTTACTACTAGAATGCCAACAGCAGTAGATCAGGAAATGTTAAGATTTGGAGACATGCAGTTTGAAAAAGTATCTAGGCGTCAACATCACTTCGAGAAATGAGATCGAATCCGAACTGAAGAAGAGATTACGGGCGGGAAATGCGTGCTACTTCTCACTGAATAGATTACTTTCGTCACAGATATTGTCTAGGAATTTAAAGATTAGAATATACAAAACTATTATTCTACCAGTTATGCTGTATGGGTGTGAGATTTGGTCTCTCACTGTGCAAAATGAAAAGCCGTTTCGAGTATTTGAAAACAAAATTTTGAGGATAATTTTCGGAGCAAAAAGGGATGACATTAGCGGAGAGTGGCGAAAACTGCATAACGAAGGGGTTCATGAACTCTACTCAAGCCCTGACATAATCAGTATTATTACGTCACGTAGGCTGCGATGGACAGGTCACGTAGCTCGAATGGATGAGGCCAGGGCAGCGCCCAGAGTCCTGGTAGGGCACTTAGAGGAAAAACGTCCTGTGGGGAGACCGACGCGTAGATGGGAGGACAATGCGAAGGCTGATTTGAGGAGCCTAGGTATTGAAGGTGAATGAAAGGAAATAGCCCAAGACAGGGACAGATGGCGAAAATACGTTGCTGCGGTAATGTACTCTCGAGTCCGGTATGACCAGTAAGAGAGAGAGAGAGAGAGAAACAGAATGTAAAAAGTCATGCTGGACTATTCGAGCAAAACAAAAAAGAAAGCCACATCATGGGTGTGTATGTAGCACTGTGTCCGAAAGACCACCTGCCTGCCTTCATGTGGATCCAAGTGTGGCTCATCCTATTCTCCTCCTCTGCGAGAGACTTTCTGGCGGGCCTAGGATTGAAGAGGATATCCTGTTTCATGTCATGTAGCCAGCGATATTTTAACTTATTTTAACCTCAGTGATGTATCCTTTCTGGATTTACATTTTAATATGCACCTGAATCTGGGACGCAGGTCCTGAAACTGGATTCTGCTTTCCTTTTTAGACATAAATATTTTTTCAACTGTAGCTGATTTTATCATTGATGGTAATTAGAAATATATCTGCAGTTCACATACGTATATCTTTCAGGCGTGTCTTTACGCTGCTGGAAGTATTAACCTCAACCTCAAGGTACGTGTATTAACTTGTGAAATTTATCAACAATCTATTCAAGTCTGCGAGTAACAGACATACTCGTAACTACAACACTAGAAGGAAAAGTGATTACATTACCCTTTAATTAATGTAACATTGGCAGAGAAAAGTGCGAGAACTCTTTGACAATCGGCCTATGGAAATAATGTGCCTGGCAGATAGAAGAAGTGTTTCCAAATATGGATTAAAGATGTTTTCCCTTAACAACTTCATCCATGTCACAGACACTGAATGGAAATAATTATCCACTTTTACATAAAAAACTGTAAATGGGCCGCATTAAGCCACTTTTTGTTTTTTTAGATATAAATATCTGTGTTCTGTGTTTGGTCTGTTAACACACTCCACATCATGATGTTTATCTTGAATATGATCTATGGAACAAGTAAGTAATCAAGTATGAAAGTAAGTAACTAACTCAACAAAACTGCATGTACAGTGTAGCACTGCGACTACATGATTAAATTTTAGGTAATTTTGGGTACACAGGATGTGAAATTTGGTATCTCTGGCAGCAGCAAGTGTTCTAACCCATCTGGGCATTGAGTCGAACTGAGTTTGAAAGACAGATACATGTTTGTTACTCCATACCGCTTCAACTCTGTGCCAGGTTTCATCAGTCATAGTGGCTGTTGAGTCTGCCGGAAACCCATACTCAGATGTTTCCAATGGATGAGAAATCTAGAGAATGTGCTGGCCAGGCCAACAGTCGAACACCTTCTCTATCGAAGAAGGTCAGGATAGCACAGGCTACATGAGGTCTTGTTATCTTGTTGAAGCGTAGCGTTACCACCTGACTTAATACGTCACAAATGTAACTGCTGCTGTCAATGGAAGCCGCAACAATGGCCAAACATTGTCACACTGTTGATGTGGGTACATGACTTGTTGAAAACAAGCTCATGTTCGTGTGGTGGCTGAACGATGCTGTACGACTAGGCGAACAATATGTTGATACTCTCTGGCTCCAATCGTATGGAGTCGTCGTATGAGGTCTTGATATCCTTCATAACGTTCGGTATCGACCTCCTCAATTAATCGATTCCATACTCACATGATAATCGATAACGCAAACAGTACTATGCCGAAACACTAAAACCGCTAATCTACATCTACTTACGTAATCTGCAAACTACGGCATGGAGCGTGGCGGAGGGTATCTTATGCTGCTATTAGTAATTTACCTTCCTGTTACACTCGCAAATAGAGCGAAGGCAAAACGACTGTTTACGTGCTGCCATACGATCCCTAATTTTTCCTATCTTCGTGCTCCTTACGCGAAATGTACGTTGGCGGCAGTAGAATCGCTCTGCGTCAGCTTCAGATCCAGGAGAAGAGCGTCGTCTTCCCTCCAGGCATTCATACTTGAGTACACGAAGCATCTCCGTGATACTCGCGTTTTGATCGAACCTACCGGTAACAAATCAGGTAGCTCGCCTATGAACTGCTTCCATGACATCCTTTAGTCTTATCTGGCGGAGATCCCAAACACACGAGCAATACTCAAGAGTGTATCGCTCTAGTGTTCTATTCGCAGCCTCTTTTGCAGATGAGCTACACTTTCCTAAAATCCTCCCAGTCAACCGACGTCATCCACTCACCTTTCCTGCTACCGACCTTACGCGGTCGTTTCATTTCGTATTGCTTTGCAACGTTACGCCCAGATATTTTATCGACGTAACTGTGTCTAAAAGAACAACTAACTCTGTATTCGAACGTTATGGGGCCGTTTTTCCTACTGATCCGCATTAACTTACATTTTTCTATATTTAGAGCAAGCTGAAATTCATCATACCAACTAGTTTTTTTTTCATAAAGGCAGTCTCACTTGAAAAACTGATTTATCAACTGCAATTATGCGTTTCGCCCTTGTGAGACATCATCAGATTATCTGAACAGAATAGAACAAAATAATTTTAATGTCACAGAAGGCAACGTAATGAAACGTCATTCTAAACCGTGCAGCCATGAATACAGAGAAAATAATTTATTACGATATACTGATAATTTTTACTTTTTGGACCGCCCGACTACAACTGAATGAAACACAATTTTCGTGCCATACGCGTTTCGCCTTAGTTCTCTGCAAGGCATCTTCAGTGGCCTGGAATATATACACGTTTTACTATTTAGTTTACGTTTTGGGGTAATGTACCTATAGGTTATAAACAGTTCTGGTGGTTTGTTTTTGGTATCATGTGGTAATATTTTAAATTCTACTTACAGGCTGCGTGGACGATTTTCTACATATCATGTTTCTGTTCCATTCTTGGTGCCGTTCCTCTTCTTATAATTGCCACTTGGGGTTTTTTCCACATTTCACAGCACTAGGAACTGAACACTTGTTTTGATGCAATGTTTTGGTTTGTGTTGCCGATTGTCGGATGTTATTGCCAAATATCGAATGCTATTGCCAACTTTCGAGTGTAATTTTTGAAGTATCTGTGATCTGTTTGTGTAAGTATGTGTGTGTATGTGTGTGAGTGTGTGTTTTGGTGTGAAATATTTATTTTGGTCAGCTTTTTATTGTGGCTGCTTATGTGAGTGAGATGTTTTTATTTTATCATTTCTTTTTTTTAAGTGTAGTAGGGAGCCTGTACTGATATGTGTTTGCTCATTTATCACATGTCTGGTTTCAGCAATAGCTTTCTGAATGTGGAAGTTTTCTTGCATTATTTGTCATGGTCGTTTACCGTCATTATTTTCATTTCTTGTGACATGTCTGTAGGATGGTGCTTATGGTGTTTTAAATCTTCTGCAAATGTGGAATGGTTTGTTTCGTACTTCCAACACCTGATATGTTTTTTGTATCGTGTTTTAAAATTTCTACATGCCATGCATAACCGCCCTCCCTACTTCGCGTCCCAAGCGGCGGCTCGTATTGCTTGTGTCTTAAACTGGCGTAGAGTAAAGGCGGATGCTGTAGTTGTCACGACAATAACTTCGTATTCGGAAGAAATGGGCCTGATTCTTCGGAAGACCATCCTACTTTTTATTGACGATTCTTTCCCAAATCACTTAAAGGCGCAAACGCATTAGGACAACGAACGATAGCGAATGGATGAGGCTGAACGTCGGTTCGCAACGCATTGTCATTTGACCTCTCATCCTTACCAAACCAATTGGTTGGGGTCAAGGGATTGGTGCACGTGGAATCGCAGTTAGCTCTGATAACTTGTTGAGGTTGCTCTCGTTTTGTTATCGATACAAAGTAGCGTTTTAATTTTCAACGACCGATATTATAAGGGCAGTAGAAGATTTAGAAGTCGTCGCGTACGCAGTATTTATTTTTCTGCAAGAAGCTGGCCACCAAAAAAAAAAAAAAAAAGAAGAAATGACATTGCTTTTAAAAAGTAGGGAGTCAACTAAACGCCAATGCTTTGATGCTACCGTTGGCATCCGAACCGCAACCAAGGCAAACCGCTTTGTTGGTTCCGATTTGCCGTCCGTACATATTAAGCAAATCTCGGCCAACGATGCGGTTGGTTTTAATTCGTTGGCCTAGTGCGTATGCGCCGTAAGGCGTATGTCATAGCAAGGATCGCCTCTTACCCTCATCGTTCACCAACTAAGCCAACTTTCATGATCATGACATCGGCGAGATTTCATGATGTAACTTCCTTTTACTTCTTCGATTAGAACTGATGGCTCCGTTACCGTCATTCGAGCGTTGTTGACCACAACGTATCATTCAGCCTGAAGTTAGTTTTACCCGAAGTGAGGGTATCAAATGACATGGTAAAACTCTATAAGCAGAGTTCCAGAAAATAGAAGCCGGTTGTCGAAGGTGGGAAGTGTCTGCCGCTAGAGAACGAAATCACAGTTTTAGACTCTTCATTTATGCAGGTATCGACCTTCTGTTATCTTGGTGCTTCTTTTTGTCTTACGTGAAGGGATTTCGAGAGAACGATAGCGTCTGTCCCGCAAAACCAGACCAGCGGAATCGCCAACCGCGAAATCCTGTACCAGTCAGTGATAACTTGTAGTTCTCAAGGTTGCAGTATCAACACCTTCTACTCGGTCCGCTAGCAAGTCCATAATCGATAAGAAAACTACAGAGAAAACTTTGCCAAGTACAACTTTGTGTTGCGGTGGACAACTCTACAGTGACTTGTGTGCATTTTTTAAATCTCTATTAACCCGACAGAATCACAATTATTACACTGAATTACCAGATTCTCCATCATAAGATCACGTAACTGTCGTGGCACTGAACTGACAAGTTACTGCGTCCTGAATGGCATTTAAGATTTAGTTTTGGTTAAGATCAAGAAACGTGTTCAGTCTTCCCAAACATCTGGGAAAGGCTATGGGACGGAGGACGTAGTTCACTTCTTACCAGAACACAACTATCGTTCAAAATATCTAAAGAGACTCAAATTCAATCAGTAAGGAACCTGCTCCTACGTCAGAGATCGAAACCCAAGAACGAACATGTAGTTCTACACTGAAGCGCCAAAGAAACTGTTATAGCCATGCATATTCAAATACGGAAATATGTAAACAGGCACAATACGGAGCTACGGTCGCCTACGCCTTTATAAGACAACAAGTGTCTGGCGCAGTTGTTACATCGCTTACTGCTCTGCAATGGCAGGTTATCAAGATGTGAGTTTGTGCGCGGTGTTGTAGTCGGCGCACGAGCGATAGGGTACAGCATCTCCCAGGTAGCGATGAAGTAAGGATTTTCCCGCACGACCATTTCACGAGTGTACCATGAGTCTCAGGAACCCGGTAAAATATCAAATCTCCGACATCGCTGCCGCCAGATCCTGCAACAACGGGACCAAGGACGTTGAAGGGAATCGTTCAACGTGACAGAAGTGCAACCCTTCCGCAAATTCCTGCAGATTTCAATGCTGGGCCATCAACAAGTGTCAGCGTCCGAACCATTCAACGAAACATCATCGACATGGGCTTTCGGAGCCGAAGGCCCACTCATGTGCCCTTGATGACTAGCCGGCCGCTGCGGCCGAGTGGTTCTAGGCGCTTCAGTCTGGAACCGCGCGACCGCTACCGTTGCAGGTTCGAATGCTGTCTCGGGCATGGATGAGTGTAATGTCCTTAGGTTGGTTAGGTTTAAGTAGTTCTAAGTTCTGGGGGACTGATGACCTCAGATGATAAGTCCCATACTGCTCAGAGCCATTTGAACCATTTCTGTTATGACTGCACGACACAAAGCTTTACGCCTCGCCTGGGCCCGTCAACACCAACATTTTACTGTTGATGAGTGGAAACTTGTTTCCTGGTCGGACGAGACTCGTTTCAGATTGTATGGAGTGGATGGACGTGTACGGGTTTGGACACATTCATGAATCCATGGAACCTGCATGTCAGCAGGGGACTGTACAAGCTGTTGGAGGCTCTATAATGGTGTGGGGCGCGTGTAGTAGGAGTGATATGGGACTCTTGATACGTCTAGGTACGATTCTGACAGGTGACACGTACGTAAGCATCTTGTCTTATCACCTGCATCCATTCATGTCCATTGTGCTTTCCGGCGGACTTGGGCAATTCTAACAGGACAATGCGACAGCCCACTTGTCCAAAAATGCTACAGAGTGGCTCCAGCAACACTCTTCTGAGTTTCAACATTTTCGCTGGCCACCAAACTCCGCAGACATGAACATTATTGAGGATATCTGGGATGCCTTGCAATGTACTTTTCAGAAGAAATTTCCACCTCCTCGTATTCTTGCGGATCTATAGACAGCCGTGCAGGATTCATGGTATCAATGCCCTCCGGCACTACTTCAGACATTAGTCGAGTCCCTGCCACGTCGTGCTGCGGCACTTCTGCGTGCTCGCGGGGGCCCTATGCAATATTAGGCAGGCGCACGAGTTTCTTTGGCTCTTCAGTGTAGAATGTAACATGTATGTTCATTACCCTTGCCCGCCCGTTTGGCCTTGTGGTCTAACGCACGGCTTTCCGGGCGGGAAGGAGCGCCTGGTCTCCGGAACGAATCCGCCCGGCGGATTTATGTCAAGGTCCGGTGAACCGGCCAGTCTGTGGATGGTTTTTAGGCGGTTTTCCATCTGCCTCGGTGAATGCGGGCTGGTTCCCCATATTCCACCTCAGTTATACTATGTCGGCGATTGCTGTTTCCATTACTCTACCACGCAAACATAGGGGTTACACTCGTCTGGTGTGAGACGTTCCCTTAGGGGTCCACCGGGGGGCCGAACCGCACAGTAATCCTGGGTTCGATGTGGGGTGGCGGAGGGGTGAAGTGGACTGCCATAGTCGTCGTGGGGTTATGGACCACTGCGGCTGCGGCGGGGACGATGCCCCTCCATCGTTTCTAGGTCCCTGGTTAACATACAATACAATACATACAATGTTCATTACCCTATGTAGCAGAACTATTCTCCGCTACTCGGAACTATTCCCTGTAGCAAAGTTAACAGAATCACTAACAAGATCTCTGAAAGCCTGTTACCTAAACAGCAGGTAGAACGCCACAGAAAATATTGGGTATCGTGGTATTGTTGTTAGTGAGATGGTGTCATCTGACGAATAAACTGGCAGAAGTACGGAGAGTGTGCGTTGGACTTCGGTATCAATTGGCAGTCATCTATTCGCCACACTGAACGACAGTGCCATTATGCAAACGCCAATATACTCTATGCAACACCATGGCATCTGCTGACGTTCCCCATACACACAGTAGTATTTCAATGAAATCAGCTTAATAATACCGTCAACATACTAAGTATTTAGTAACTCCAGAGATACATTACTCTGTGCATCATGATACCCAGACATAACAGTAATTAATTAGCACAAAGCCGGCCTGAGTGGCCGAGAGGCTCTAGGCACTACAGTCTGGAACCGCGCGACCGCTACGGTCGCAGGTTCGAATCTTGCTTCGGGCATGGATGTGTATGATGTCCTTAGGTCACTTAGGTTTTAAGTAGTTCTAAGTTCTAGGGGACTGATGACCTCAGAAATTAAGTCCCATAGTGCTCAGAGCCATTAGCACAAACATTAACATTAGCATAATAATATCAACGTATAGCCCTGTAAATCACGTAGACGTCAATTTACTAAGGAAGGTAGACTATACGAATTCAAAGACTGCGGTACACATGTGGCTTATGATAAGTCTAGTGTAGGTGAGTAAGAACCTACCAATAGAGTACAAGTCTATATGAGTATATAGTTCCGAGGCAATACTCTCCGGTGTCTGTGATAGAGCTTCTCTTCCCCTTTCTTCGATTATCTCCTATCCGTTATCTATAATTTGGTGTGATGAATGGCAGCTTTCTCTTAATGTGGAAAAACGGTGCTGTAATGTTCGAATGCACTCTTCGTGCAATGCTGCTTGTCACAGCCACGTCGATTACATATCTAGGCGTAACGTTGCAAAGTGATACGAAATGGGACGAGCAGTTAAGGGCGGTAGCGGAGAAGGAAAATGGTCAACTTCTGTTGACAGGAAGAATCTTAGGAAAGTGTAGCTCATCTATAAAGAAGGCTGCGTATAGAACACTAAAGCGGCATTCTTGAGTACTGTTAGAGTGTTATGGATCCCCGCCAGGTCGGATTAAAGGATGACATCGAAGCAATTCAGAGGCGTGCTTCGTGATTTGTTACCGGTAGATTGCATCTACACCTGAGTATCACGGAGATGTCTCATGATCCCGAATGAGAATCCCTGAGGGAAGACCACGTTGTTTTCAATAAAAACGATTGAGAAAATTTTGAGAACCAGCATTTGCAACTGACTGCAGAGGCATGTAGGGAGTTTTCTTGCCCTCTTGTGAATGGAACAGGAAAGGAAATGACTAGTAGTGGTACGACATACCCTCCGCCATTCACCATACAGCGGCTTGCGGAGTATGTGTTTAGATGTAGCAGCCGATTCAAGTATGTATTTAGTTACACTTATCTGACAATAAATGTAGCAATATTAACAAAAGAGTTGTTTTAAACATAGGTGTGAATTGCATCACTGCAAAATTAAATGTGATGGTGTTGAAGGAATTAGATTAGGAAATGAGACAATGAACGTTGTAGATAAGTTATTCTATTTGAGCAGCGAAATAACTGACGATGGCCAGAGTAGAGAGGATATAAAATGCGGAGTGACAGAAGTAAGGAAAGCGTTTCTGAAACAAAGAAATATTTTAACATTTAATATGAATTTAAGTATTAGGAAATCTTTTCTGAAAATGCTGTGTGGAGCACAGCGTCATATCGGAAGGAAATATAAAGATAAGCTGTTTAGACACGAAATAGAAGGAAATTTTTGAATATTTAAGAACAGATGAGTAGATCGGACAACCAATGAGTACATACAGAATCTCACTGGAGAGAAAAGAGCGGTATGGCACGATTTGTCTAAAGGTGAGACCAGTTGATAAGACACGTTCCAAGGCATCAAGGAATAGTTTGGTAAAAACTGTAAGGGAAGACCAATGGTTGACTACAGTATACACGTTCAAGTGGATGTATGTTTCAGTAGGTATGCAGAGATACAGACGCTTGTTCAGGTTAGACTAGCATGGAGAGCTGCATGTCAACCGTCTTCGGACTGAAGACCAGAACAACAACTTTTTAAATGAAAGAATAAATGTCAGAAATGTAATACAGTAATTTTTTACAGATTTGATACTTACTTTACATAGAAACTCATATAAGAGGGTGAGACGTAGCGCCGTATACCGATCCTGCCTTGGAGGCGGTTAAGTGGGACATGTGTCTCAGAGCTGGATAGTGACAGATGGTGACGCGAGACTGGACGCGCACGTAGTTTATGTATCAGCTGATAGAGGACAGTATCTGATAGGGGACTGTGATTTAGTTTCGATTTTGCCCACTAGAGTGCACTAAAGTAATAGAATGTTTTTCATAAACTGTTCTAGTATTTTCATAAAGTGTTATTATGTCTTTTTGTGTATGTAAAATGTTATAAATGAGTTTTAGCAGGATGAATGATGCGTGAGTGTTGTTTAAGGTTAATATGAAGATAATTGTTTAACGAGTTATGTAGTGGGATTTAGAGTGGGAACATTTCGAAGAAGTTTGGATGTGGACAAAGGGGATTTTTGTAGAACAGATTTGTAAAGTAAGTTTATGGTAAAGGGAAACTTAATTCAGGTATAATAACAATAGTAAATAACTTTATGCATAAACAAAACTTCAGCACATTAGATAATTACGTCGGTAAAAAGTACAGTCGTTAGGTTTACTACATTGCGATTTGCGATTGATGAAAAACGCGGACTGACTCGGGAGAATGTTGTTTTGCTATTGACTGTTGAGTAAACTGACCAATGGTAAAGCAATATTATTCGCGCGCCTTTCTCTGCTGGTAGAGAAGACTTAGAGTATTCTAGCGAGGAGTCGGAGCCTAGCCATGGAACAGTTCGGATGTGTGTAGTAGTAGTTCCGATGGCAATGATAAGTTGCCGGTTCTAGCAGTCTTTCATACATCAAAAGTGTTGTAAAGTGACGGCATAATTATTCCGATGGGTGTGTAGAAATTTCGAAATTTTTAAGTGAATTTTGTGACTAGAAAAGACATAAATTCCGCGTGGCGTATTGAGCAGGTCGGTGGCTAAAAACTGTGACTGCATTAGGTACCGACAGACTTAATATTTGGCGAGCATTCTCAATCAAAAACAATCCGTATTTTTGTAGCTATTACGTTTTCGGGAAATGCAACACCATAAGCTTGCTAACGTGAGTCAAAGGGATTATGAGGGACTGTGTTAACACTAGCACGGGCTTGGCAGTGATACTTGTTCACCTAAGTTTCAGAATATATTAATTAAAGAAAAAATTTCCAACCTTTCATTTCGTGTGAAAACTTTCTCCCGAAACGTAGATTAGTGACTTTAATTGCAGCCTGGATCCCGTCGAAGTACAGTAGGTTTCGCTCGGCTTCCCTACTGATGATCTGCTGAGACAATGTTCACAGATAGGTGCAGGTCCGTCGTAAAGGGACGGAAGGAACCGCGCTGCCGCAAGGTGCCTTCAGTAAGTGATGCAATACTTTTTTCCCAGCCAGTTTTGGTTGAAAAATGCGGAATTTGTTGTAGCACATTGAGGAATATTCCCTTGTTACCCCCTATAGTACCGTGCAGTTCCGATAGGTGGCAGCGCTATACGTAGCCTTCAAAACGGCGTCTGTAACGGAGGTGCGGTCCGAGTAGAGAGCTGACATTGAGTTTCTTCTGGGGCAAATCAAGGCATCGCAGATATTCTTAAGTGCTTGCAGAGTGTCTATGGAGACCTGGCAGTGAATAAAAGCACGGTGAGTCGTTGGGCGAGGCGTCTGTCATCATCGCAGAAACCTGACTGATCTACCGCGTGTCGGCCGCACACAGCTGGAACTTGCGGACACACTCATTCGAGGTTATTGACGGATCACAGTCAAACACCTCGCTGCACAACTGCACGTCTGTTGTCTGTTGATAGGGCCCTTATGCTCGTCCATCATTTGGGGTAATCAAAGATGTGTAGCCGCTGGGTTCGTAGCCGCCTAACCGAAGGCCGTAAATAGCAACGAAGGAACATCAGTTCGGAATTATTTGCCGGTCAGGAGGCTTGTAATATACTGATTATTCCTTGCTACTGTAGTGTTATCTTGAAGCTGTGAGAAAGGAGGACAGGCGCTCCAAGGCGCGGAAGCAGAGACGATGTTGAGGGCAGACGAAACTAGAAGAGATATTGTTACATGAAGTAAACCGCAAGGGGAGAGCCTTGAGAAAATGCAGACACCCCCAGACGTGGTCCCAGGGCGCTAATTACTCTTCAGGTAATTAACATGTAACTTCATACATCGTCCAGACGCTGTGGTAGGTTGCCACCGTAGAACTTTGTAACCAACAGGCATGTATTAGCGATAAAGCCAGCTTGATACCAGCCCTGAGAACAGCAACGTCAAGAGGCTCACAAGGGTTAGAAAGAGAGCGAAAACGCCAAAAAAATGTTGACCTAGCAGTCCCTACTCCGGGGAGCCCGAGGGGCGGGGCTAAATGACGTATAACAATAATGTTGCAAGCCTTATTTGGCAGGGCAGTTACGTTTCAGCAGAACAATGTTGATACCATACACGGACTTAGTGCAACCTCATTAACATCCCCACCTTAGGAGCAGTAGAGGGAACCTAACTAAACCGTGATTGGCAGGTGTCTGCAAGAGACCTGCGGGATTGGCTGGGTGACTTTAAGTGGGTAAAACAGTGCCCAACGCGACTCTTTAAAACCCCTAGATTCCGCATTTTGGCGGAGTTCTCAGTCAGACGATCTGGGCGCCGAATCCGCGTCCGTCGACTCCAACCTCGGTCCAGCTCAGCGCAAGTCTACTCTCTCGCTCGGAGTGCCTCAGGGAACAGTGTCACATTCAGTATGTTTTGTTTTGCAACTAAGTTGTTGCCTTAAGATGCTGCTAGTGTTTGCTACTGTGGTTAGCATCCACTCCTGGAACTTCTGCACTGGCTTCTGTTGTAACAGTGTTATTAATGCTTTTTCTAAACCTAGAACTAGCCTCCAGTGTATTAGTTAGTCCTGTCTGGATTAAACAACTATTTCAAAACCCTGTTTGTCCAAGAGTCTCCACAACGAGTTCCCTACCGAGTCTCACCACTTGCGTTTCTAGTAAATGCCTGTACCAGTGTTGGCTGTGATGGAAGGAAGCAATCAAATGCCTTCACTGTGAATTGTCCTTCTGCCTTCTGCTCTGTACTGCTCAGGAGCGGAGACTGACCAGTAATCCCTTTTCTGCCTCTCGATCCTATGTCAGAACACGACAGGCTGATAGGGACAATTTTTGTTGAACATCGTCACATGCGGTGAAAAATGGGTTCATCGCTTCGAACTGTAAGCAAAGCGGCAATTTATGGAGTGGCACCCCTCGTCCGAAGAAACTCAAAACCGTACCCTCAGCCGGTGAAGTCATGGCGACAGTCTTCTGGGACTCTGAAATTGTTCCTCTGTTTGATGTCCTCCCTCATGGTGCAACAATCAACTCGGAAGTGTATTGTGCCACCCTAAGGAAATTGAAGAAACGAGTTCAGCATGTTCGCTGCCACAAAAACAGATACGATCTTCTCCTTCTCCATTACAACGCGAGGCCTCACGCACGTCTGTGCACCTGAGAGGAGCTCACAAAACTTCGTGGGACTGTTCTTCCTCATCCACGCTACAACTCGGATTTCGCACTTTCCGACTTTCATCTCTTTCGTCCAATGAAGGATGCACTTCGAGGGATGCAGTACGTGGATGATGTGGAGGATGTTGATGCAGCTACGACGGCGACCAATTGAGTAGTGCGAAGGGGGCATACAGGCCCTCAAATGTTCAAATGTGTGTGAAATCTTATGGGACTTAACTGCTAAGGTCATCAGTCCCTAAGCTTACACACTACTTAATCTAAATCATCCTAAGGACAAACACACACACCCATGCCCGAGGGAGGACTCGAACCTCCGCCGCGACCAGCCGCCCAGTCCATGACTGCAGCGCGTTTAGACCTCTCGGCTAATCCCGCGCGGCTACAGGCCCTCCCAGTAAGGTGGAGGAAGGCCGTCACATTGAACGGAGATTATGTTGAAAAATAGGGTTTCGTAGCCAAAAGAGTGAGGAATAATACGCCGTATTGGAATCCGAATAAAGCAAACTTGCTTTCAAAAAGCACTGTGTTGCATTACTTATTGGGCGCACCTCGTATATAAGGAACACTGTGGTCCGCCAGACACTCTGCACATTAGTCTAATGGTTTAGTGACTCAAAACGATCGTCAAAATAATTATATTTTTATATAGCTGCTGCTACTACGTAATCAAACAGTTGTGAATGCCCCATGTGGGAGATGACGAGTATGTTCGTCAATATCATTTAGAAATATGGCAGTGAATCAGAAAAATGAAAATAAAAACACGACAATAGGAACAAGATGGTGGTCATCCAATGCTATGTTCACATTGGTTCAACGTTGCTCTTTCATTCGTTAGTTTCACACGTGAAAAATTGCCATAGCAAGTAACCGCTGCGATAGTTGAAATGTCACGATGCAGTACACCCAGTTACTGCTGACCGGCTGCTCTTCCCCGTTCTCCGAAGCCTCATCACTGACTGGGCGTGACCAAACACCGACCTCTCCGGCCACTGCTAGTCCGACTTACACACAATCTTTCTGTAGACTTAAGATTAGCTGAATTTCGTATATAGTTGGATATTTACTGTTTCATTTGTGTGTGTGTGTGTGTGTGTGTGTGTGTGTGTGTGCGTGTGTGGATGTGTGTGTGTGTGTGTGTCTATGTTTGTGTATGTATGTGTGTGTGTGTGTGTGTGTGTGTGTGTGAGAGAGAGAGAGAGAGAGAGAGAGAGAGAGAGAGAGAGAGAGAGAGAGAAAGAGAGAGAGAGAGAGAGACAGAGATTGTGAGAGAGAGAGAGAGAGAGAGAGACAGAGATCGTTGACAATGCATTGAAGTGAAACAAGTCATGGAGTACCTCCTAATGTCTTGTCGCACTTCCTTTTGCGCGGCATAGTGCAGCAACTCGACGTGGCATGGACTCAACACGTGGTCGGCGTTGAAAGCTCCCCGCTGAAATACACTACTGGCCATTAAAATTGCTACACCAAGAAGAAATGCAGATGATAAACGGGTATCCATTGGACAAATATATTATACTAGAACTGAATTGTGATTACATTTTAACGCAATTTGGGTGCATAGATCCTGAGAAATCAGTACCCAGAACAACCACCTCTGGCTGTAATAACGGCCTTGATACGCCTGGGCATTGGGTCAAACAGAGCTAGGATGGCGTGCACAGGTACATCTGCCCATATAGCTTCAACACGATACCACAGTTCATCAAGAAGAGTGACTGGCGTATTGTGACGAGCCAGTTACTCAGCCACCATTGACCAGATGCTTTCAATTGGTGACAGATCTGGAGAATGTGCTGGCCAGGGATCGAATGAAGGGTAGAGCCACGGGTCGTAACACATCTGAAATGTAACGTTCACTGTTCAAAGTGCTTTCAATGCGAACAAGAGGTGACAGAGACGTGTAACCAATGGCACCCCATACCATTACGCCGAGTGATACGCCAGTATGACGAAGACGAATACTCGTTTCCAATGTGCGTTCACCGCGATGTCGCCCAACACGGATGCGACCATCATGATGCTGTAAACAGAACCTGGATTCATCAGAAAAAATGACGTTTTGCCATTCGTGCACCCAGGTTCGTCGTTGAGTACACCATCGCAGGCGCTCCCGTCTGTGATGCAGCGTCAAGGGTAACCGCAGCCGTGGGCTCCGAGCTGATAGTCCATGCTGCTGGAAACGTCGTCGAACTGTTCGTGCACTTGGCTTGCAAAAGTCCCCTCTGTTGACCCAGGGACCGAGACGTGGCTGCACGATCCGTTACAGCCATGCGGATAAGATGCCTGTCATCTCGACTGCTAGTGATACGAGGCTGTTTGGATCCAGCACGGCGTTCCGTATTACCCTCCTGAACCCACCGATTCCATATTCTGCTAACAGTCATTGGATCTCGACCAACGTGAACAGCAATGTCGCGTTACGATAAACCGCAATCGCGATAGGCTACAATCCGACCTTTATCAAAGTCGGAAACGTGATGGTACGCATTTCTCCTCCTTACACGAGGGATCACAACAACGTTTCACCAGGCAACGCCTGTCAACTGCTGTTTGTGTATGAGAAATGGGTTGGAAACTTTCCTCATGTCAGCACGTTGTAGGTGTCGCCACCGTCGCCAACCTTGTGTGAATTCTCTGAAAAGTTAATCATTTGCATATCACAACATCTTCTTCCTGTCGGTTAAATTTCGCGTCTGTATCACTTCACCTTCGTGGTGTAGCAATTTTAATGGCCAGTACTGTACTTAGCCATGCTGCCTCTATAACCGCCCATAATTGCGAAAGTGCTGCCGATGTAGGAATTTTGTACGAACTGACCTCTCGATTATGTCCCACAGATGTTCGATGGGATTCATGTTGCGCGATGTGGGTGGCCAGATCTTTCGCTTGAACTGTCTAGAATGTTCTTCAAACCAGTCTCAGACAATTGTGGATCCACCGTTGTTTGGGAACATGAAGTCCAGGACGGCTGCAAATGGTCTCCAAGTAATCAAACATAGCCATTTCCAGTCAATGATCGGTTCAGTTGGACAAAAGGACTCAGTTCATTCCATGTAAACACAACCCACACCATTATGGAGGCACCACCAGCTTGCACAGTGCTCTGTTGACAGCTTGGGTCCATGTCTTCGCGAGGCCCTCGTCACGCCCAAACACCAGGTCTTACCAATTGAAATCTTAATCCGATCAGGCCATGGTTATTCAATTGTCTATAGTCCAACCGATATGGGCACGAGCCCAGGAGAGGTGCTGTAGGCGATGTCGCACTTGTGGCTGAGCGGTTCTAGGCGCTTCAGTCTGGAACCGCGTGACCGCTACTGTCGCGGGTTCGAATCCTGCCTCGGGCATGGATGTGTGTGATGTCCTTAGGTTAGTTAGGTTTAAGTGGTTCTAAGTTCTAGGGGACTGATGACCTCAGATGTTGAGTCCTATAGTGGCCAGAGCCATTTGAATCATTTTTTATGTCGCGCTGTTACCAAACGCACTTGTGTTGGTCGTCTGCTGGCATAGCCCATTAACGCCAACGGTCCTAACGGATACGTTCGGTTACGCCCACATTGATTTTTGCTGTTATTCGAAGTTTGTTAATTCCAATCGTGCGGTCATAATCACGTCGAAAGCCATTTCACATGAATCACCGGAGTATAAATGAGAGTTCCGCCAATGCACTGCCCTTTTACACCTTATGTACGCGATACTACCGCCATCTGTATGTGTGCATATCGCTATCCATGACTTTTATCATCTCAGTGTAACGTCTCCAGTAAAAGTCAACACCCAAGACCTCATGCTAAGATCAACAATTATTTGTTTTAACGGCTGATTATGTGTGTTCAGGTGGTTCCCCAGCGAAAGTAAAATGTCAGTTTATGCGTGCTCTTTAATATTATGAAATGCTGAAGTTGAGCGATCGAACACTTCGGTCTTTCATGCTGTATAAAATCGTAGGAAAAGAACTTACTATTCGATAGCATTTATTCAAATTACAAATACACTATAAGGAAAATTGATGGACCACGAAGTACTGCCAGTGTCCTGTGTTTACTGTGATCTTCAGTCCGAAGTCTGATTTGATGTAACACTCCACGCTGGTCTACGATGCTCCTACTACCACCTCCTACTATGGCGACAGTAAACCATCCATTTCCATGTGAGAATGTATCGTTTATATTCAAACTAAAATTAAGTGAACATCCAAGAAATACACAAGGTCCATCAACGAGGGCGTGGGCTGCAACACTCTTCACTGGAACGCGAGTCTTCCTGTCTCCTGATGTTGCAGTAAGTTCGATGTTTTCTATATTTTTGTAAACTGTTCTGCGACGACGACGTCGATATCTCCTGTAGGGCAGTTTACAAAAATATAGAAAACATCGAACTTACTACAACATCAGGAGACCAGAAGAATCGCATTCCAGTGAAGAGTGTTGCAGCCCACGCCCTCGTTGATGGACCTTGTGTATTTCTTGGATGCCAGCAGTCACGTAAAGTGGTATGGCTGGCTCTGGGCCCTATTTGACTATAACATCTGAGGTCATCAGTCCCCTAGAACTTAGAACTACTTAAACCTAACTAACCTAAGGACATCACACACATCCATGCCCGAGGCAGGATTCGAACCTGCGACCGTAGCGGTCACGCTGTTCCAGACTAAGCGCCTAGAACCACTCGGCCTCATCGGCCGGCTGTAAAGTGGTACATTCCTGCCAAGTCTTTCTGCAGTATCGTATAATGAACGTTTAGTTTCTCGTAGCCGCATTACACGACCTCGTTCAAACTCAGTGAGATGCTAATAATGTTGTCTTTGTCGCCTTAAAAGCATTCTTGACTAGCATCAACACACCACGTCCAGTCACCACCTTTTGTATGTAAAAACGTGCCTACCGACTTTCGTTTATGTCACACAACTCCTTCTTGGTACTTCGAATTTTTCCGTGAATGTACATACACACTTAAAGTTATAGGTGATAAACTTATAATACAAAGCGGTTTTTAGCACAGCAAACATCAGGTAACCTGCAAAGAAATAATAAAGGACAGGATAAGAAAATTACCTATTACTTTACATGTCTGGAACCAAAGCTTGTACAGTTATATCAGGTACTTTCGTAATACTAGTAAGAGACGGTAGCTGTCATTGATACTATTATAGTGAATCTTTTCCTTCCTTTATTTTGATAAAACTCGCAGTAACGTCGTTCAAATATGTTTTATTTTAAACTTTTATTTTAGTTGATAAAATGGACAGTTTGCTAGCCGTTTTGGATTCATCGTAGAGCGAAGTAATATATAATTAGTTTCAGTTTAGAATAACTTCTCTCGCATGATGCGACAGACACAAATGGTCAAGAAGTAGCGGATTATAAGTGGTGTACAGGGTAATATTTCACTGAAGTCCCATTTAATTATAAATTGTACGACTTCTTTGGCTGCCCGCCAAGCAGCAACGTCCACACTCGTGTAGTTGCACGTAGATGCCTACGATACATTTTTATTTATTGCAGCACCTGCTCTTTGTCATACTCAGCGTACGTTTCTACCAGATTCTCCAGTGCTAGAGCCAGAGTGTATCATGTAGAATAATTGCGTCTAGCGGGCAACTTGTTATCGTGCCACAGTTTTTAACTTTCGTGCTACATTTTACAAAAATTCTACAAATTTTGATCACACTCAGTGATAATTGTTGCATGACAATCTCGTAGAACCCAGCAAACAGTTAAAATTTTCAAAGTCCCAGAGCGACGCTATCTCGCTTACATTATGGCGGTGTCGACACGAGGCAGTGGGTCAGGGAAACACACAGCATTTGTACTTCCGGCGAGCCAGACAGCGGACCCCAGCAGATATGCATTAGGGAGGGCAAATAGACAAGATCACGTCACCTTCGTTACGTGATGAAATAAATGCTACTGCTAATGGAACAACGCGCGCCGAGAACTTTTACTAAAGCAAACTCAAGGAAGATTTACATATGTTGTTGGAGGGCGATCTCTGTCATACGAGGGCTGTGCGGAAGGTAAGGAACGACAGGTTGCGAGGCGGAAACCACAGTGAAAATCAAAACTGTTTTATTTGCAAGAGTTAGCTACAACTTCCAGCTACTTATCTCCATAGTCGCCGATCCGACTTAGACGTTTGTCGTAGCGTTGTACCAACTTTCCAATACCCTCGTTATAGAAGGGAGCCGCCAGTGCTTTCCGCCAATTCTCTACGCTGGCCTACAGCTCGTTGTCTGTGCCAAAATGTTGTCTTCATAGCCAGCGGTTTACGTGAGCAGAGATGAAACTCAGAGGGAGACAATTACGGGCTATATTGTGGGTAATCAAACATTCCCAATCGAAAACGATGCACTAGCATCTTCATTGCAGCTGCGGAATGCGGCTCAGAATTGTCTTGAAGAAGAAAACGCACGACAGTTATGTAATGTTGGCTGCATAGCTTCAGGCTAAATTTCTCACCAGGCCCTTGCACTTGGCGGGATACACTATTGTTCTAGGTATCTTTATGTGCTCCCTATGTGCTCAAAACTAAAAAGAACGACGTAACGCTATCGACGGGCATACTAGAGACACTGCCAAACACACGTGTGCAAAACTTCATCGGATTTTCACTATGGTTTCCATTTCGCCACCGATCGTTCCGTACTATCTGAATAACCCTCATATATAGACTCACTTGAGGTCGTCGAAATGGAGTGTAGTTTTAACTCTATTGGTGCTATGGAGGTTGCAGTTTTACCTTTTATTCATTTGATAACTCATCTGGGAGCATACTGTTTTATAAATAAATAAATGGTGTTTGACGAGGGCCTTCCGTCGGGTAGACCGCTCGCCTGGTGCAAGTCTTTCGATGTGACGCCACTTCGGCACAATTGTTACAGGTAAGTAGGCGCCTACGTTTATATTTTGCATCGTACGAGGCCTATAACTCCAAACTGCTTCCTATTTACTTGAACTTATTTTGATCTTGTTTCGGATCTTATTATAAATGGTCTTGACCTGGAGGGGCTCCAAACATCGAGGCTCTCGAAATTTTGAGGCTCGTCCAGGAACCAGAGGCTCACCGCCCACTCCGCCCGCCACCCCCCTCCCCCACCCCCCTCCCCCACCAAATCTTCAATCTCAGTCCGCCACTGCTTTTCATTCACTTTATCCAACTGAGTCCTAATTTCCTCACAACACTGTAGAGGTATGTCTGGAGCCCGAAGCTGTATATGGTCATCGAAACTGAACGGTCAGTGTGTCTTATTGCTGTACAGGGCCCAGGGCTCGATTTTTAGTGCAACCAGATTTTTTTCTCCTTGGTGCGGGACTCTAAACGAGTCCATTAACTATGTGAGGAGTTAATCGAAAAAGAAGTGGCAGATTGGATTTCGAAAGCCGATACTGACAACCGTGTCTAACACATGCCCACCCAACACTCTTAGACAGGAGCATTTTAGACGGAGGACAGAAAAAGCATTTCTATGATGATAGTGTCACGAAGATTAGTTTCGTTTTTATAGTCTATAAGAGAACTTTCCTCATGAAATACCTCTTTTGTGATACTTAATTTTAATCATAACAAGTTTTCTGGAAAAGCATCTTTTTTAAAAGAAAGTTAATGTAAATTACAGCGAGCACAGAACAAGGTACTTTATTCGTCTATGGCTTATATTGCTATTATCTGCAGTGGCTGATTAATATACGGAGCCAAAAGTGAGAAATAGATGTTTTTTTGTATACAGATTACTAGTTAGTAGTTAATTTTAGCTTCAAGAAGAAAAAGTATATTTCGGAAATATTTATTTGCGCCATATGTTAGGTCTTCATTAACACTCAACAGTCACTTGTACAGTAACAACTGACAAGTAACACCTTTTCCATCTGGAAGCAGTATGTCCTGTCAAATAAAAAAAGCAAAAACTCTTAAATAGTGATAATTTATACTGCATCAAAAGCCTTTTTAAACGTAAAATTGCGGTGATCTGGACCTACGTGAGAATAATGAGATGAAAATCGTCATGCATTTGAGCTCTCTCCATTTTTTGCCTATATTTCTCGTTTCATGCACAACCCGACTTGGGACAGTCATGTTGTTATATACCTTTCAACCTTTGCAACCACATTCAACTGAACCGGGATCGGAGGTCAGATGCAAAGCTAAAGCCCACAAGACAGTTAGCAAATCTGTGAAGAACGAGAAGAAAGATTTTAAAGGGTTTAAAAATTCTGTAGGAGACTATTGCGATATGGTGATTTCGAGATATACTCGGAAGTGTTTCGTTACAGTAACTCACCAAAGCGGAAGGCAGTCATCGCTTATCGTATTTCGCAGCGAGATAACTATTGCGCTTCCTGCTATTACGTAGCACGATCCAGTTCCTCACCTCAGCAACAAAATAGCGATATTCCTGAAAGAAACTTTCCATCTATACTAGAGGGACGCCACAAGGAACCATCATTAAAAGCTTCAATTTGTGCATTTCGCACACAAAGCTCGAAGTGATCTATCCGTGTACAAAACACAACTAAAATATCTACTCAACTCTGTGAGAAACAGACCCATAATTCTACGCCATCAGAATGGACCATTCTTATTTTCGTACCGCCAGGACATTGATAATTTCAGTCCCGTGTGTCTGGAAATGAGCGCATGTCACACAACGGTATATGATAGGATGCAACTAATTACAGATCAGAATCGCTGAGGGCTGTCTATCGCAAAATCCTAGTGCATATTCTATGCACAGACATTACAAGGAAAACAAGTTTCAAAGAAACAGCACGAATTTTCGGAAAGCGTGTGTGAAACACAGCTTGCTTTATTCACATGTGACGTCTAGTAAACGATATGTGCTGGTGAACAGGTAGGACAGTCTTCCTAGATTCCCTAAAGGTGTTCGACCCCTTGCTGTTCGGCACTCTACCACATCGTGTACTGCAAACCAAGATTCGATCATAAAGAGTATCTTTCAAAAATATGTAATTGATAAGAGGAAAATTTAACTAATCGAGCTCAGTATGTTATATTCGATGGCGAATATTCCACCAAAAAGTGAGTAACGTAGGGTATGCCCCTAAGAAGTGTAAAAGGACCTGGAATATTGTGAATGTATTAGGTCTACAACTTTGCTTCCGCCGTTTTTTCTCGAAGTTCGAGGCTCTGTTGTAAAAAACTTACAAAAAATTTACTATTCAAAGTGCTGGTCATCGCCGGCCACTACTTTCTCCCATGTTTCGGGCAGCATACGAATCCCGCAGCGAAAGAACAGGGCGTCTTTGAGGAGATCCTTGAATCGATCCATTCTTGCACTTTTTCATATGACGCAGAGGTGCTGATCAGTCGGGCAGTGTGCCAGTGATCGAAAAAGGTGGTAGTCAGAGGGAGAAATGTCTGGAGAATACGGCGGATGGGGTAAAACTTCCTGTTTCAACGTTTCCAAATATTTTGTGGTGGGTTTTGCGACAGGTGGTGGAGCATTACCATGCTGAAAAATCACCTTTTCATGACTACCGCTGAACTGTGGCCGTTTGTCTTTCAGCGCTTCCTTCAAGCGCATCATTTGATTTCGATAACGATCCCTTGTATTGTTTCCATAGTTTTCAATAGCTTCGAAAACCTCTGATCCACCACCATGCCGGCCTTCTATGTCACAATCACCCTTCTCGAAGCGTTGAAACCATTTTCAACTCGTTTTTTCAGTAATAGGTGCCCCACCTACCGTTTTATGACCACAAGCGCAGATTTCTTCGTGGGAAAGCAGAAAATTAAAACTTTCTGCTAATGACGAGAACAGGGCTGGTAAGTTGACATATTCAATCTAGAATAACTTTATGATGCAATCATAAATCGAAAAATATTTTGGTGACGTTATGGTTACAAATACTTTAGCTAACTGCATGACACTTACGAGCTACCACCTGCACCACCGCTGCCATCTATTGTAAAACGGCGTAAGCAGAGTTGTAGACATAATAAATAAATAAATACTTAACCATGTAACATCAGCACCATAATAAGACGATGCTGAGTTGTCGTTGGAGGATCGTAACTATTTTCAGAAACACTTGGTGTAATGAAAAACAGTTTACTTTAAATTTGGGTAAGAGTAAGATAATGCCCTTATAGATTTAGGTTTTGTGTAAGTCTTCTGAAATTTAGTGCATCTGTAAATGAAGTCATACACGAGACGCTAATGCAACCAATTCTGCTTTTCGACGTCCGGAGTCGTTATCCAACAGGCACGACAACAGGCATCGAAGGCATTCAGATATGCGCTACGATCGTAATAGGCCGCTGCAAAAGCGTAATAGAAATGCTCGGAGTACTTAATTTGGAATCCTTGGAAAAGGACGACGTACTTCTCACGAAATCCTGCTGTGTGAATTTATTCGAAGCACCCGTACTACCATTGTGATGCCACCAACGTACGGAGGTACATAGATAGTCATTTTTCCGTCGCTTAATATGCGAACTGAAAGGGAAAGCTATCAAAATCGGTACGATTCACCCTGTGCCATACAGAGGATGTGCGTAGATGTACGAGAGACGTTCAATAAGTAATGAAATACATTTGTTTTCTGAAAGTAGGTTGGTTTTATTCAGGATTCAGATAGATAGATATTCAGCGATCACAGGCCCTGCTTCCACAAACTGCCTCCATTCCTTCCTCTTTCGGGCCCGGTTCCTCCAAGTGTCTTCAATTCCCAGGGCTGCTAGGTCCTTCGCCAGGTCGTCCATCCAGCGCTGCCTTGGTCGTCCAATGGGGCGTTTGGTGTTTGGTTTCCCCGCTAGTGCCATCTTCGTCTGTCTTCCATCTGGCATACGGGCTACATGGCCCACCCATTGTATTCTTTTGCTTTATCTTCTGTAGGATAGTTGGTTGTCGCATCAGGAGGTAGACTTCCTCGTTTTTCCTCCTCCTCCATTCTCCCTTGTCTAAAACTGGTCCCCATATCTTCCTCATTACTCTTCTTTCGACTATTAAAAGTTTTTTCCTTTCTCGCTTAGTCATGCTCCATGTTTCTGAACCGTACATTACTGCTGGGCATATCACTGTGTTGTATATTTTCATCTTAGCGTTCACTGAGATCGATTTAGGTCCGAGGGTCTCTCTGAGGGAATGCATGCATTTCATTCCCACTGCTGTTCTTTCCTTGATGTCCATTTTTATGTTGTTTTCCTTGGTAAACCAAGATCCCAAGTATTTGAACTGGTGTACTCTCTTGAACCTCTTGCCGTTTATCTCAAGAAATTCTTCCTGCTCTTGTCTTCTTCTTAATTGCATGAACTCTGTTTTGTCTCGATTCACTTTGAGCCCTACCTTCTGTGCATAATTGTCCATTTCCTGGTACATTGCTTTCAACTCGTGCTTTGATTCAACTAGTAGTACTATGTCATCTGCATATGCGAGTCCGATATACCGCATTATTCCTCACTCTTTTGGCTAAAGAACGCTATTTTTCAACGTTATCTTCGTTCAATGCGACGGTCGTACGCTGCCTTACTTGCAGGGTCTGTACGTCCACCGTGGTACCACCCTATTGGTCAACGTCGGAGCCTACCTCTTGCTGCATCAGTGACCTCACCTTCATACACGGATTGCATCTTTCATTGTGCCAAATAGATGGAATTCGGAAGGCGCAGGGCGGGTGAGGAAGGACAGTCCAAGGAAGTTTTGTGAGCTCCTCTCGGGTGAGTAGACTTCGTGTTGTCATGGAGAAGAAGTTCGTTTACATTTTTGTGGCGACGAACCCGCTGCAGTGTTGATCATTGCACCATGAGGGAGGACATCAAGCAGAACTACCCTTTCAGTGTTCCGAAAGACCATCGCCATAACTATATCGGCTGAGGGTGCAACTTCGAACTTTTTCTTCGAAGCAGAAGTGGTGTGGCGCCATTCTACGTACTGCCGTTTTATTTCCAGCTCGAAGACATCAACCCATGTTTCATCGACTGTGACGATGTTCGACACAAAATCGTCACTATCAGCCTCGGAACGCGCAAGCAATTCCGCACAGATGGTTCTTCGGTGCTCTTATGATTTTCTGTTAGGCGGCGAGGAACCTAGTTGAGTACCAAGACTGGTGGACGTGTGTGTCAGCACAGACATCTACATCTACATGGTTACTCTACAATTCACATTTAAGTGCCTGACAGAGGGTGCATCGAAACATTTTCATATTACTTCTCTACCATTCCACTATCGAATGGCGCGTGGGAAAAAGGAACACCTAAATCTTTCCGTTTGAGCTCTGATTTCTCTTACTTTATTATGATGATCGTTTCTCCCTGTCAACAAAATATTTTCGCATTCGGAAGAGAAAGTTGGTGATTGAATTTTCGTAAATAGATCCCGTCGCAAAGAAAACCGCCTTTGTTTCAGTGACTGCCACCCCGACTCGCGTATCATATCAGTGACACTCTCACCCCTATTGCGCGATAACACGAAACGAGCAGCCCTTCTTTGCACTTTTTCGATGCCCTCCGTCAATCCTACCTGGTAAGAATCCCACATCGCGCAGCAATATTCCAGCAGAGGAAGGACAAGTGTAATGGAGGCTGTTTCTTTAGTGGGTTTGCCGCATCTTCTAAGTGTTCTGCCAAGAAAGCGCAGTCTTTGTTTCGCCTTTCCCACAATATTATTTATGTGGTCTTTCCAATTTAAGTTGCTCGTAACTGTAATTCTTAGGTATTTAGTCGAATTGACAGCCCTTAGATTTGTGCGATTTATCGTATACCCAAAATTTGTCGGATTTCTTTTAGTACCCATGTGGATAACCTCGCACTTTTCTTTGTTTAGTGCCAATTGCCACTTGTCGCACCATACAGAAGTTATCTCTAGATCATTTTGTAATTGGAATTGATCGTTTCATGATTTTACTACGGCGTCATCTGCAAACAATTTAATGGGACTGCTCAGATTATCACCTAGATCATTTATGTAAATCAGGAACAGAGAGGGCCTATGACACTACCTTGCGAAACGCCAGATATCACTTCTGTTGTACTCGGCGATTTACCGTCTATCACTACGAACTGTAACCTCTCTGAGAGGAAATCACGAATCCAGTCACACAACTGAGAAGATACTCCATATGCACGCAATTTGATTAATAGTCGCTTGTAGGGCACGGTATCAAAAGTCTTCTGGAAATCTAGGAATATGGAATCGATCTGAGAGCCCTTGTCGACAGCACTCATTACTTCATGGGAATAAAGAGCTAGCTGTGTTGCACAAGAATGATATTTTCTGAATCCGTGTTGGTTATGTATCAATAGGTCATTTTCTTCAAGGTGACTCATAATGTTCGAGTACAGTATATGCTCCAAAATCCTACTGCAAATTGAGGTCAGTGATATAGGTCTGTAATTCAGAGACGTCCAATTACGCAGCGGAGTGTTTGATTGCGATCTGTCTGCACAAATGAGAGTGTCCCCACGTTCCAACACTGCAGGAGTCACAGCTGTGCGAGGCCAGCCGGCTCGCGACCTGGTTGGATGATGACAGACGCTCTCCTAACGACAAACCATGCTTTTGTTCACTGACAGGTCTCCATAGATATTCGACAAACGCCTATGAATGTCTGGGATGCTCTTGTTTTCCGCCAAAGAAACTTAATGACAGCTCTCTGCTTGAAGCGCTCCTCCATTACAGATGCCACTTCGGAGGCTATGTATAGTGCCGCCACATACCGAAACTTGATGAAACTGCAAGGGCTGACGCGGGAGTACTCCACGACATCCCACAACAAATTCCGCATTTTTTCAACGGAAACTGACAGAAAAAGATGTGGTGCTGAAAGGTCTCTGTTGGATTCCTTTCATAACGATCTGTCACACTACTACACTTTAAAACACAGTTTATATGTAATTCATGTCACACAGTCTAATACGGAACCTACATGCGCTTTCTTTAATATAGTGTATATGATACTGTCATCTTCCACCCCCGCCTGCTGCCGCACCTGTATTCCCACGTCCCACCTGCTCTCCATCTCTCCACCCTCCTTACCCTCTCCCATGGTGGCTTCCGCCAGCTCCCCCTCCCTGATGATGCCCTCCACCCCTCCATCTACCCCTCCTACCAACTTTGATACTCCCTCCCTCTTCCTGTTTTTGTTCCTTTGGGCACCCTTCCTCACTTCTCTCCCCCTTCCCTCCCTCCTCCATTTCTCCCCACTCCTCCCCCGGGCTTCCCCTCCCCTGTCCCTCTACTCCTCCTCCCATCTCCTCTGCCATTGGCATCTATGTTCTCCTCTCTCCCCCCCCCCCCCTCCCCTCACCCTTCTTCCCCTCTTGGCAGGTCCCCGGACTCGCACACACTACGTGGACATTCACGCGCCGTAGATCATCGCCATCAGTGTCTCATGTGTGCCGTCGTGTTTTGTGTTCAGTGTTCACCGTCACACTCCATCGTTCACCTGTGCCATCGACATCTTCAGTTTTGTGCGTCGTGTCAACAGTTTGTAGTGTGGATTACCGTCGAGTGTGAACGGCTCCGTGTTTGTATTTATGGGTCTACTGTTTTATTACCCGCCATTATGTAACTTATGTGTATTTTTTCTGTTTCTTCTCATTGTCTATTGTATGGCTGAAGAGCAGCGTAGAATGCTGCTGACAGCCTGCCTGCTGTACATGTTTTAAAATAACAATAAAGAAAAAAAAGATACTGTCATCCCCTTTCCCTTCTGTGTGAAAGGATGAATGAGCAAATGTATTTATAGTTGCATGCTGGATGGTAGCAGACAAGCCTGTCTGCTAGAGAACAGTAGGACCAACGTCGGAACAGGTAGCTACGCTTTCTAAAAGCAAAGAGGTGTTTCTATTCTTGGTATGGTCCTGTCCATCCCTTGTCATGTTGGTATAGGAAGCTGCCTCTCTGGTCACTTCCGTTTTGTATCTGTTAAGCACCCTCGGTAGGGGTCCACACCAGTCTGTCCACGACAAGCGTCTGAAGTGGTAAGATTTCCGGCTAAGCGCGTCTCTGCTAAGTCCGTAGGACAATGGATTTCTTAAGTTCAGCCTAACTGAAAATTTAATCACCTTTATTTCAGGTTTCTATCTAAAATATCTTATGTTATCTTAAATTGCAATGCTGTGTAATTCGAGTGTTAAGTTCAGAATATCTTCCAGTAGTTGCTTTGTCACTACTTTGTGAGTAAAGTGGAACCACGAGTTGATGATCCGTACCTCTAACTAAGATCATCAATCTTAAATGCGAATGTGCGTGAGATTATACCGTCTCGTCTTGACAATATTTTTCAATGTAGCAACCTTTTTTATGTTCAACCCACGTGGGGTGTACTTTGTGAGACCAGTACCACGTGCTTATACAATTGTTTGACCCATCAGGTTAATAGTAAGACGATAGTAACCAGTTCGAGGTTTTTCTTTTGTAAATTGCGTTTCGATGTAATTTATTTTAATTATCAAAATTATTGTGGAGTTACACTTTTTGTGTAAACCAAGTTGACCACGTGAAGCATGTGCTGTAATCATCAAAGTAGCCCTCAGCTATTCTTTTAGGGAAGATTTCACAGAGAGTTAGTATGAATTTAGTATACCAGTGTGTGGTAATTTCATGATGGACAGGATTGCGCTACGAAAGTAACTTCTTTGGGTGAAAATTGAATCGCTTCGTTGTGGTTAATTTCCTCTTGCATATGTTTCAACGTTCTTAATGACATTAGCTGCCAAGGGGTACTGACTAAATCAATGGGGAAAGTTGATTATTTGTGACTCATTAAATCAATATCCACTGCCAGCTTACGTCATTAATTACTTTGCGTCTTGATTCATAGTGGCTGCAGGATCAAAATGGTGTGTGTTCTTTCGAACATCTCCGAAAGAACAGATACCACATATAGAAATATAATAGATTAGAGAAACATTTGATGCACCTCATTTGCTGAGCATGATGTCGAACACTAATCAAGCGCGCGTCAAACGTATCTCTAATCTATTTTATTTCTTACTTTTAGACAAATCATTTGACACATTTGACAGACATCTTCAAATTCTTTTTTATTTTCAAGTTTTGTTGAGAGAGCATTATCTTCTTGACACCTCATTTGCTTTCTTAGCGTCTTCTGTTCTTGAAATGACCTAAATTTTATACTTGATTCGAGGAAAGCCTTTTCGACAGTTAAATATCACATCAGTGTAACTTTTTCTGTGCAAAACAGCTAGGCACTGAAGAGGTGATATTTTTGGCACTTCTTTTACAGAGCTGGCAGCGGCTGTTCTGAAACTTTTCAATTTTCCCCTCAAATCACTAATTAACTTTTTCTGAATTACCATACTGATTTCAAGCAGTTATGTATCGTTTTGCAAAACTAGACCAGACGGTGGTCAATTAGATACCCATTTTTCAATTTATCACTCTTCGTTTGCTACGAAAATTCGTAAAAAGAAATTCTGCAATTTTAAAGAAGTCTTGCTTTCACTCCGTGAAAACATTTCACTAAAAGGAGCTACAAGCTACAGAATTAATGTAAGTGTACGTAACTATTAGTTAAACGTAATCATACAACTAGGGAAACGCGTTAAATAAACGAATTGTTATTTTTCTCAAGGTAGCTGCAACGTTGAAGATGGCTGAAAACTCGAAACAAGTCTTGGCAAAAAAAAAAAGTGTACGGCTGCTGTAATTTAATTCACAGCCACTGAACTCACCCATCATCACCACTGATAAATTAATAGAAACTTAATGTCATAATATTTGCACAAACATTCTTCAAAAATAGTTGGTGAGCAGATGTACTTCTCATACTCTTGATTGTACTGACTTTGTGAAGTTTCCGACATACAATTGACTTCTAGGGTCAGTAAATACGTGATAGATAGATTTCGTTCTTCGTTTACGTGGCCATTGTCTGCAAGTGCTGTACTGAATGAACATCAAAAGAGTCGTAGATTCAGAAGAAACTCAATACTTTCGGGTAAACACCAACTGAAGGAATTCAAAATAACCATATTGGCACAAATGGGAGAATCTTTCAGTTATTTCGAAAGAAAGATCAAACCTGCCTAGTTACATAATATCCTAAAAAGTTTAAGTCCGACGTAAAATTAGTCAATGGATCGGGGTCGTCTGTCTCGACGCCAGTTGATCATGATGACATCGAAATGGAAGGCGATTTAATTATGGCTGAAATGCTTAATTCTGTATTACAAAATTGCTCCATCGTGGAGTATGATAACACACTTCCTACCTTCGAGCCTCGTACGTATTCGATAATGGTCAATCGAAACAAGTGGCTGTAGAATTGAAAATCACCTCAAATTAATCGATAGAGCAAAGGACACAGGACTTGGATGGGGGTTGCTTTGGTTTCCGTATCAGTAATATGCTAGAAATGACTACTCTTTTGGAAACAGTTTATCGTACAAGGTCCGCGGATCAACGAAACGTGCTGCACATTTGGAGAAGGCGCATAACAGAAACGCGTGACTATAGACCTTTTTCACTAACGTCGCTATGATAGAAGCTCCCCGGACGAAATATTACTAACCATCCTACAAACGCACGCTGGAAAGCTGGAGACGCTGTATTAGGGTGATGTCGACTTTTCCAGTCTTGATGTGGAAGAGTATGGTATTGGTTAAAAAGGCTGAGCTACACTACTGGCCATTTTAAAATTGCTACACCAAGAAGAAATGCAGATGATAAACGGGTATTCATTGGACAAACATATTATACTAGAACTGACATGTGCTTACATTTTCACGCAATTTGGTGCATAGATCCTGATAAATCAGTACCGAGAACAACCACCTCTGGCCGTAATAACGGTCTTGATACGCCTGGGCATTGAGTCAAACAGAGCTTGGAAGGCATGTACAGGTACAGCTGCCCATGCAGCTTCAACACGATACCACAGTCCATTAAGAGTAGTGACTGGCGTACGCAGACGAGCCAGTTGCTCGGCCACCATTGACCAGACGTTTTCAGTTGGTGAGAGATCTGGAGAATGTGCTGGCCTGGGCAGCAGTCGAACATTTTCTGTATCCAGAAAGGCCCGTACAGGACCTGCAACATGCGGTCGTGCATTTCCCTGCTGAAATGTAGGGTTTCGTAGGGATCGAATGGAGGGTAGAGACACGGGACGTCACACATCTGAAATGTAACGTCCACTGTTCAAAGTGCTGTCAGTGCGAACAAGAGATGACCGAGACGTGTAACCAATGGCACCCCATACCATCACACCGGGTGAAGCGCCAGTATGGCGATGACGAATACACGCTTCCAATGTGCGTTCACCGCGATGTCGCCAAACACGGATGCGACTATCATGATTCTGTAAACAGAACCTGGATTCATCCGAAAAAATGACGTTTTACCATTCGTGGACCCAGGTTCGTCGTTGAGTACACCATCGCAGGCGCTCCTGTCTGTGATACAGCGTCAAGGGTAACCGCAGCCATGGTCTCCGAACCGATAGTCCATGCTGCTGCAAACGTCGTCGAACTGTTCGTGCAGATGGTTGTTGTCTTGCAATCGTCCCCATCTGTTGACTCAGGGATCGAGACGTGGCTGCACGATCCGTTACAGTCATACGGATAAGATGCCTGTCATCTCGACTGCTAGTGATACGTGGCCGTTGGGATCCAGCACGGCGTTCCGTATTACCCTCCTGAACACACCGATTCCATATTCTGCTAACAGTCATTGGATCTCGACCAACGCGAGCAGCAGTGTCGCAATACGATAAAACGCAATCGCGATAGGCTACAATCCGACCTTTGTCAAAGTCGGAAAAGTGATGGTATGCATTTCTCCTCCTTACACGAGGCATGACAACAACGTTTCACCAGGCAACGCCGGTCAACTGCTGTTTGTGTATGAGAAATCGGTTGGAAACCTTCCTCATGTCAGCACGTTGTAGGTGTCGCCACCGGCGCCAACCTTGTGTGAATGCTCTGAAAAGCTGATCATTTGCATATCACAGCATCTTCTTCCTGTCAGTTAAATTTCGCGTCTGTAGCACATCATCTTCGTGGTGTAGCAATTTTAATGGCCAGTAGTGTAATATTTTCACTGCCTAGCAAAAAAAAAAAAAAAAAAAAAAAGCAAGACATGGTCGGATGTGAATGTAACTTAGTGCATGAACACGCCATGGGCAGGTATGTAAATGATAGAGTTGCAGTTATCTGCGGCAGGCATAACGGTCACCAGAGAGTATTAGTGTTATTCGTGTTTAATTTTGTTAGCAGGAACGGTAGGGTATATCAGCGGGCGTGAACGACATCAGATGCTGAGTGATCATTGTGAAGGACACGGCTAATGAGATGCCACCTACCCTGCGAGATAGCGTTACCAGCTCCTGACAGAGTTTGAAAGAAGCGCCATTGCAGGGTTCCGTTTGACCGGCTAGTGGAATCGTGCAGTAACTATGTGATGTGACAGTGGCCCGGTGTTGTACTGGGTGAGAACGTGAGGGCAGCCATATTCGTCGTCAAGGTTCCAATCGACCACCTTTGACCACCGTAAGAATCACTGTATTGTGCAGCAAGAACATCATAACCCCTTCACATCTGCGCCTGACATCCGATAACATGTAATGGACGTCCTACAACGTTTCTGTATCATCCCTTACGATTGGTCGCAGACTATCAACAGCCGGACCAGAGAATTACCATCCAATGCATAAGCTGACATTAACACCACCCACACATACTGCTGCATTTAGAGTGATGCCGTGACCAGGAAACTGTGGATAAATAGCGTCGCATTGTGCCAGCGGTGAATCATGGATCATCAGCGAGCAGGGCGGCAATCTGCTTCCAATGTTTTGGAGAGGCTCAGCGGTGTCACGGTGTGGGGAGCCATCCGGTATCACTACATGTCACGGCTGGTGGTGACTGACCAAACCTCTCATGCGAAAGCATGGTGGTACCATTTTTCAATTGGACAATGCTCGTCCATACATGACACGAATGTCTATGAATCGCGGCCAGCAAATTCCTGATATCCGTCCCCGATAGAATATGTGTAGAACCAGCTCTGGCGTATCTGCGTATACGTATTGACGCTCAGCTGTTTGCGAACCCGAATTTCCTGCTTATGGCGAGCAGTCGCCTTAAACACCTTGGCTATCAGAGCAGGCCTCCAGGACCTATACAAACTTCCACATGTAACGGAGTTCACAACTATTATGCTCGCGCAGCGAAGGAAAACTAATTTTTAACGTCAATTTAGCTCGTCGAGGCAAGCATGCAGATACTGAATAAACATAAACATTGTAACCATCAATGAGTTACAACACTGGTGGGCCAGGTTGCCTCAGGAAAGGATAAACAGCCTTATGACACTTCCCAACCGAATCGGCTCGTGCAACTAGGCCAGAGAGAAGTGCAACATCATACTGATAAATGGGCTCACACTACAAAGTGCTTTGTAAATTTGACTCGTATCTGTGATCACTGCAATAACATGAAATAACAGTTTAATCCGTGAAGTTTCATTTCGCTTCCTCTTTCCCTCTGCCTACTTCCCCTTTTTCTGTCAGGCACTGTAATGTTCCTGTAATTATATTGGCTACGCCCCTCCCCTCCCCCCCCCCCACCCCCCAGGCACATGTGCGACGTGAACAGCTCTACAGACAGAAGCGGAATTTATCTAGGAACAGCGCAGTTGGGTTAGCGAGGATACTAACTCCACAATAAAGTCTTTCCCTGTGTTGCCACGAGTTACAGACAGGTCTACAGACGTCTGGCATACAAACCAACAGCCCTGAGTCTACAGCTACAGCTACATCTATACTCCGCAATCCCATATACGGTAGGGGCAATTTGTCTATACAAGAGATATAATAGGGCGCACACAAAGCAACTTAACCCAAAGTTGCGCAGACGGCTTGATACGGTAGCGACAGTAGTGGTAGTCTAGTGCAACTGTATTACGGCCCATGTATATAGCGTGTTGGTTGGTTGATTTGGGGGAGGGGATCACATCGACTTAGGGAAAGATGGGGAAGGAAGTCGGCAGCGAGCTTTCAAAGTAACCATTCCGGCATTTGCCTGAAGCGATTTAAGAAAATCACGGATAACCTAAATCAGGATGGCCGGACGCGGGTTTGAACCGTCTTCCACCTAAATGCGAGTCCAGTGTGTTAACTACAGCTCCGCTTCGCTAGATCTATGTAGTGTGTTGATGAGATTTGAAGTGTTTATTCGGTACATTTTATAAAGTCTTAATTACAGTGACAAGTACAGAATTAAATTACTGTTCTAGAGTTAAGAAAATGAAACAAATCGTTTATGTATGGTCTGCACTCGTCCTGAACTTAATATAATTTATTACTGCAAAAGTAGCAAAATATGCATGGGAAAGAAGGATGCCATTACGCTTGAAAGAGGCCCCATTTTTGCCCTTGTCATTTCCGTTTGGGGAACGACTTTGCTACAGGAGAAAATGCGAAATAGGCAGACCCGGTGGACATTGTTGTTATAGGAGTAGATGCAGCTTTCTCGATTTCCGTTTTCAGAACACCAGTTACACGGAAAAAACTTTACCGCGGGCAGACTGAGCACTGCAGAAGTTGCCAGACAGCAGCGACAGTGAAAAGTCGTGTTGTTTACTGCACTCCGCAGAACTTTGCGCTTTGTGTTACCATTTGCACCAAATGTCTACTAATATTTCTGTATTAGAACATCGTCTTTGATAATTACTACCCGTGGTTGCGAGAATTACCGGGCTCAATTATGTGTTTGCAGCGACTGAAAAACTTTGCTTAAAGTAGGCCAAATATGTGCAGCCATCGCGACGCCACATCGTTTTAGCCAGAGACGTGTAGAATTGGCAGAGGTGTTCTTGCCACAGTATCATCAACTGCACTGCACTTATTGAGAGTAGCTACGAAGTTTTAAACTGTCATTATTGTAAAGGAGAGTCAGACTTAATTCAACTCGTTTGCTTCAATATATTGCCACTTTTAACTTTGTAATGTCCCCACAGAAAATGCCCTCTATCACGCACCAATTAATCATTTTCAATCAAGCCATCCACATTCATTCCCTTTGGAAAAGTTATCTGATCTGATTTTCTCGTAATATATGCGGCGACAGCTCGACGACGCCAAAGTATTTTCTAGTGCGTTTATTCTTTGAAATAACAGAGATGCATATATGCATTCCCCATGGTTGTTAGAGTAGTAACTAGGAGAGCTTCTGGAGTATCTGCTGAGGGATTGACGTGTTTCTGAGAGATACATATTCCGCTTTTCTTCTCGCTAAAGCGAGCCAATTAACATTTGTGCCACTAGCGGTTTGTTTGAAGAGAAAGAGACTGTAAAAGGAAAATAATTAAGGTGTGGAATCACCGGAGATCTGGACATGTAATGGAGATGGATTTAATACACAATTTCCTCCATAAATAAGGTTTGTGACTTTTTTGTTCTGGAGTGAATGAACGAATGAGTTTTTTCTGAAACATTTGATGATCACGTTGGCCCTGTAATTAGTGGGGAAGTTTCAGCTGTGTCGAAGAGAGCCTGCAATCACTGAGTCTGTGTTAAATCGTTCAAAAAGGCTTCGTACACATCTGGAATTCGCAATCTTTCGTAAAAGGAACAAATTGTCCACACGATTGATTCTCCCGACTGACTGCAGTGTTTAACAGTAACAATAAATTTAAAGATCTCTTACAGCAAGCCAGCCCCTGATTACCAAGAAGAAGGACTCCACCAAAGATTCTATTTGGCTGATTTCACTTAATGAAAAATTATATGTATATGTATTTACAGAGCGCCTGTACATGGCAATTTGCCGAAATCGGCATGAGATAAAAAATTAACAACTTACGTAACAGTGTAGCTCGATATTATTCATAAATAATCATGAAAGAAACTAATAAAGTCAAGAGGGACGGATACTTTTAGTGTAATGAGTATTGTTTATGACGAAGATCAAACTGTATAGTTCTGTTATACTTTACCCAAACAATGAAAATATTTTTTTTTGCTTTCATAACTCATATTGTTTAACTATAAATACTCCTGTCAACATTAAAAAAACACAAGGGATAGATAAAGGAGAGAAAGAGAGAGAGCGAATGAAAATAGAGATAATACTAATAATCCTCCATTAGTCTAATTTTTCGCCTGTCTTATCACGGATCAGCCAAGAACGGGGAGGGCCTTACTTTACTGTATAGATTTATGTGTGAAGGTGAAGGGAACTTAAAGGCAACAGATACACGTCTATACAGACAAGACAATACACAGAGATAGAGGCTAGCTGCATTCATCATCAATTCTTAGATAAAGAGACGGCAACTTATTATACGAACATTAAAATGTTAAACCTTCATAGTGTTACTGTCTGATTTGGAAATAAACTTAATTTTCCTTAAATCTTACGTTGAAATGACTCAACAGCAACAGCAGCAGCAGTAGCTGCAGTGTTTCCTTAAACCTAAGGAGTCGTAATATTACGTATTTTTGATATGTCGCTTTGCTACATCACTTGAGTAACATTCATTTGCATGAAGCATATTTTCTTTATTCAAATAACAAGTATTAACTTTATCTGAACTGTGAAAGGTCTTAAAGTGCTGAAAGCATGTCAGTTAATATCTTGTCAGTTTCATTATAGTTCCTAAAAAATTTAAAAAATAACAAAGCTTTATAAAAAATTAACTTGAGTAACTGTTCCAGACTAAAGGAAAGGATTTAACTTCCCAAATTCGATCTCACAAAACGGGACGATCGATAGTAAACAGAAGCAACACATCTCACGGAGAATTTCTCAAAGTAAGTTTCGTGACAGTTACTGTCCCGGTGGAGGATGCAGCCACTATTTTTAGTGGAAAATCGAAATCAAGGTGACCAGTGACGGCCGTCGAATAATTTTTTGCTAAATAAAACAACCCAATAGTGTCTCGCCTAAACGCTTCAGAAGAAGTTCGACAGCCAAATTATATTGCAGTTAGGTAAACACACGGCAAAGGTCAGTTACAGAGTGCTTATAGTTAAGAATACTGAGGAGACAGAAATCATAAGATAGCGGTATGTACATACACAGATGCCGGTAGTAACGCGCACACAAGGTATAAAAGGGCACTGTACTGGAAAAGCTGTCATTTGTACTCAGATATTTCTTGTGAAAAGTTTTCCTACTTTATTATGGCCGCACGACGAAATTTAACAGACTTTGAACCCTTATTGATAGTTGGAGCTAGACGCATGAGACATTCCATTTCCGATATCGTAAGGGAATTCAATATTCCGAGATACGCAGTATCAAGAGAGTGCCGAGAATACAGAATTTCAGGCATCTCCTCTCACCACGGACAACGCAGCAGCCGTCGGTCCTGACTTAACGACCGAGAGCAGCAGCGTTTACGCAAGTTTTCAGTGCTAACAGTCAAGTAACACCGTTTGAAATAATGGCAAAAATCAGTGTGGGGCGTACGACGAACGATTCCGTTAGGACAGTGCGGCGTTAATTTGGCGTTAATGGGCTGTGGCAGCAGAAAGCCAACGCGAGAGCGTCTTTGTTACTAGTAAGACATCGCTTGCAGCACCCGTCCTATGCTCGTCACGAGATCAGCTTTACCCTAGAGGACTGGAAAACAGTGGCCTAGTCAGACGAATTCCGACTTCAGTTGGTAAGAGCTGGTGGCAGGGTTCGAGTGTGGTGCAGACGCCACGAAGAAATGGACTCAAATTGTCGACAAGGTAGCGTGCATGCTGTTGGTTGCTCCATAATGTTGTGGTCTCTGTTTACACGGAACGGACTGGGTCCTTTGGTCCAACTGAACCGATCATTGACTCCGGTTATGTTCGGTTACGTGTAGACCATTTGCAGCCATTCATGGACTTCATATTCCCAAACAACTATGAAACTTTTATGGATGACAGTGCGCCATGCCACCGGGCTGCAATTGTTCGCGATTGGTTTGAAGAACATTGTGGACAATTCGACAGAATGATTTGGTCACTCATATCGCCCGACATGAATCCTGTCGTATATTTTGGATAAGATCGAGGCTCTAGTTCGTGCACAAAACCCTGCACCGGCAGCACTTCCACAATTATGGACGGCTATAGAGGCATAATGGCTTAATATTTCTGCAGGGGAGTTCTAACGACTTGTTGAGGCCACGTCAAGTCGAGTTGCTGCGTTACGGCGAGTGAACAGAGGTCTGACACGATATTAGGAGGTTATTCAACAAAACCGACATCGCATTTGCATTTCAAAATTCACACAGCCTCAAACACAAAATTCACAACGGCAGCTCGCAAATTCCCATACACAACAATCCCCGCGTTTACAAAATTTCGTGTAAAAAATTCTACATTGGGCAAACTGGTAGAAACTTCAAAATTAGATATAAAGAGCTCATCAGAGAAAGTGAAAACAACCCATCTACATTTTTTCAGCATTTACAAGCAGAGATATACGATGTAAAACCCATAATCGAAGCACTAGAAATTCTCCATATTACGCAAAAAGGAAGTTGAACATCCTTGAGGAAATAGAGAGAAACAAACCTATATGAAAAAAATGATAATAAACAACTGAATTTTACTTACACTTATTTATAATGGTAACTATGTAAACATGTAACATCGCTGATCCACTGTCATCCAACTGTCAGAAAAGTAGCATATTTGGAAAACAAGTAACATCTAATATACATCTCCACTCTACTCCTGGGAGAAAGTAATAATTCCAAAACAGACGGGACACGACAGCAACGATGTTACGTGTAAGGTAAAACACCTAATGATATATTATAAATTTTCAGATCATAGTTACAAAACCATTACATTAAGACCAACGCTTATATATGTATTTACAGAGCACCTGTCCATGGCAATTTGCCGAAATCGGCATGAGATAAAAAATAAACAACTTACGTAACAGTGTAGCTCGATATTATTCATAAATAATCATGAAAGAAACTAATAAAGTCAAGAGGGACGGATACTTTTAGTGTAATGAGTACTGTTTATGACGAAGATCAAACTGTATAGCTCTGTTATACTTTACCCAAACAATCAACATATATATATATATATATATATATATATATATATATATATATATATTTGCTTTCATAACTCATATTGTTTAACTATAAATACTCCCGTCAACATTAAAAAAACACAAGGGATGAACATATGAGTAATGCAGTGAGCCCAGTGGCATGATCACATACTACGAGATAGATAAAGTAACATGACATGTTAACTATCCGGTGGAGTTGAATGAAAGTGCGGGAACATGTGTCAGAGGTCTCTCAGTGTCGCACAGGAAGCCGGACGTCACATGGCATGAGGTCAGCATGACTACTGGGCCGAATGTGGCTGGCCTCAAAACACGAGGCAAAGAAGGCAGTGTGCGTCAGTCAGCAAACAGTTACATTGCACTTTGGTGGTGTTCTTCATTATAACATGGTCCTTAAGCAACCTTTGGATGACTTCACATGGGGGCGCATCATCGGGAAACTGGAAGAAGGCAAAGTATGGTGAGTGTAGCCCAGGACTTTGGTAGCGCTCACAGTATTGTTTCACGTGCATGGGGAGCCTTCCAAACCACAGGCACTGCTGCCCGAAAGAGATGAAGTCGTCAGCCACGAAGTACTACAGCAACAGATGAATGAGCGCTGCACCATGCAGCAGGCGAGAAGGGACCCATGGACCCATGAGAAACAGCAGGTGCATCTGTAACCGCATTTGACAGAACTTGAAGGCACACAGTCTCAGGTTCCACGATGGTGGGGCACCTGCGTCGGGTTTTCTCTTTACCCGACGACCAGTACGTTGTGTTCATTTGACACCTGCACATCGGCGTTAGCGTTTGTGATAATACCAAGAACGTAGGGACTGGACCAACGAAGAGTGGAATCGCGTGAACTTTCCGGATAAATCGATGCAGTCTGAGTAGTGGTCCAGGACGCACCCTCGCCGGCCGCTGTGACCGAGTGGTTCTAGGCGCTTCAGTCCGGAACCGCGCTGTTGCTACGATCGCAGGTTCGAATCCTGCCTCGGGCATGGATGTGTGTGATGTCCTTAGGTTAGTTAGGTTTAAGTAGCTCTAAGTCTAGAGGACTGATGACCTCAGATGTTGAGTCCCACAGTGCTTAGAGCCATTTGAACCACTTGACGCACCCTCATATGGCGAGAGATAGAAACAAGTAATGCACTACAAACATTACGAACGTGATCTTTTTGGTCGTCCAGGTATTGTGGTATGGAGAGGCATGATGTTGGATGGGCCTACTCACCTCCAAATCCTTGAACACCACACACTCACCAGTCAACGCTATTGTGACTACTTCCCCAGGTGCAACTTTTGAGGAGTGCATTCGACCCTGAATTCATTTTTATGGATGACAATGCGCAACTGCATCGATTGGGGGGGGGGGGGGGGGGGAGCTCTTGCAACGATACTATATTCAGTGCATGGAGGGGCCTACCCTACTTACATCCCATCAGTGACACGTGGGATGCATTGTGGAAACGTATTCTAGTACGTCCACATGTACCACAGCATCCAGAAATTGTTAGCTGCGCTGATGGAGAAATGAAATTCTCTGCCACAAGAACTCCTTGCCAACCTGCTGGTCAGCATGGGAACACATTGCAAATTGTGCAATGCTGTCCGTGGTTATTACTCACCCTATTAAGCACCATACCCTGCTTTTTGTACGTCCAGGGCACCTGCATGAATCGTCGATACTTCAGTGTAATTATTGTCTTTGAATAAAAGTGTCATTTCTAGTCGTCCCAACACAAATATCATCTATACGCTGACGACTTTCATTTATATTTGAGTACAAGTCCAGCACGTAAATTCTGATTTACTTGACTTATCATTCCATTTGGATCTCCGGGGAGGGACTGCCAAGAGAGAGGTGGCCATGATATAATGCAATGTTTACTTTGCTCGTCGTTGCCATTGCTCTGCTTTGTAGCAACATCGCTAGCACTATGGCAGTGTTGTGAGTTGCTCGTGGACTAAGCAGTTCAACTATGGTCCGTAGCCTAATGCTGTGCTCACCATTGGATATCTCCACTCCCTGATATCTCCATTCCCACCCCTATTGTCATTACCTGACAATACTGTGGCAGAAAATATGTGGGGCATCGAATGACGTAAACATCATTGCCTTTTTGTGACCTCGCACTAAAAAGGATAAACTATGTTATGATGTAAAAAGAGGCCACAAAAAAATTAAAAAAAGGTTAAACTTTAACATAAAACTAGAGGGAATGAATTTCGACAAGTTCTGAGTCCTTCTGCTAAATATAGCAGCATCAACTCTTCGCACTACAGGCTCCATAACACTTGTCGACGCGACTTCGCAGTCTTAAGTAACGGTCTGATGGACGCCAAGACGCTACTGTCGTATGAATACATACAAACAGTTCGGCTTGCTGAGCTTTTATTTGTTTTTTAAGCTGCTGTCTGAGTCTTTATAGCCTCTCGTGACGTCTCCAGCATTAGGAGACGAAATGTGAGAGACAGAATGATACTTTAGCCCACGGCCTAGTGCAAAACGAATACGCGTCACATAGTGCAAGAGCAGAAGCAGAGTTTCTCGCACGCTGCAGCGGATGTATGTGTGTGTCCCTGAGAAGAGGAGAGACCCACCTGGAAGCAGAAGTGTAGGCGCCAGCAGCAGCGCGACTAAGAGCCCCATCGGCGTGCGCTCTGCGTCGTTCATTGTTCCCGGCAGGACGGCGGAGTACTGGCGCGGTTGACCGCAGCTACATCCTCCGCGGCGGCGCACTACCAGATAGAGCCGCACATCCGTTGCCCCAGACATGAGATCAAAGGCCGTTCACAGCTTACCCGTAAGTTTTATTTTTTTATTTATTTTCTATCATATCTCTGGTTTGTTGCCTAGAAGCACAATCAAAATGTACAACTGTTACTACAAGAATTTAAATGAGGAAAAGACAAGAAAAATTGGCCAAGTGCGAGTAGTATTCGTGCACTGAGGGTTCTGTACAAACTTAATTACGAGAGTCACTCCAAAAGAAATGCACACTATTTTTGTAAAAATACAGTTTTCATTCTGCATGCGTGAAAGTTTTACAGTCCGTAGATACATCCTTCCCGCTTGTTTTCAAACTTAGTTCAACCTGTTCCCGTGAGTGGCGCCGTCACAGCATGAAGTCAAGATGGCTGCTACACTTGACGTTCGCCAGAAGCAACGTGCTGTCATAAAATTCCTATGCTGTGAAAACGAGGCAGTGGGAAACAGCCACAAGTGCTTGAAAAAGTTTTATGGAGATGCTGCTGTCGATCGCAGTACAGTTAGTCGGTGGGCAAGCAGGTTACGTGATGAAAGCGGGCACGGCAATATTGAGGATTGTCCTCGCAGCGGCAGGCCTCCTACTGCACACACTCCAGACAATGTGCAGAGAGTTAACGAATTGGTGACTGCTGACAGACGCATCGCAGTAAACGAATTGTCACGCTACGTTGGGATAGGGGAAGGAAGTGTTTGCAGAATACTGAAAGTGTTGGAGTTAAAAAAGCATTGTGCCAGGTGGGTCCTCAGGTTGTTGACAGTGGCTCACGAAGAAACGAGAAAAACGGTATGCAGCGAACTTTTGAAACAGTACGAGAATGGTGGAGATGAATTTCTTGAAAGAATTGTGACAGGTGATGAAACATGACTCCATCATTTTTCACCAGAGACGAAGAGGCAATCAATGGAGTGGCATCATCCAAATTCACCCAAGAAAAAAAAAATTCAAAACCACACCTTCTACTGGAAAAGTTTTTGATTCCGAAGGACTCTTGCTTGTGGACATCATGCCAAGTGGAACCACCATAAATCCTGATGCATATGTGACGACTCTGAAGAAACTTCAAGCTCGACTGAGTCGTGCTCGACCACATCGGCAAAAGTAGGATGTTTTGCTGTTGCACAATATGCACGGCCACATGTCAGTCAAAAAACCATGGAAGCGATCACAAAACTCGGATGGACAACACTGAAACACCCGCCTTACAATCCTGACCTGGCTCCATGTGACTATCATCTCTTTGGGAAACTGAAAGACTCTCTTTGTGGAACAAGATTTGAAGATGATGACTCCCTTGTGCACGCTGCCAAACAGTGGCTCCAACAGGTTGGTCCAGAATTTTACCGTGCGGGTATACAGGTGCTGGTTCCAAGATGGCGTAAGGCAGTTGAGAGGGATGAAAATTATGTGGGGAAATGAAAATATTGTTCCTAAAGGATGTATCTACACACTGTAAGACTTTCAGTCATGTAGAATAAAAGATGGATTTAAAAAAGAATAGTGTGCATTTCTTTTGGAGTGACCCTCGTACATAAATAGACAGTTCATCCACTCAGCGCATCGAGAGCAGAAGCTACTATAAAGACTCAGACAGCAGATTAAAAAACTCACACGTGCTCAGAAAGTCATTGCTTTATTTAACACTAGGACCCAGAATTTGTCAAATTCAATGCTTCTTGTTTTCTGCTAAAGTTTCTTTTCTTATTTTTAAGGCCTTTTTTATATACATCCTAGCATAGTAATTATTGGTCCTCGTTAAAACTATAGTATCGGTGAGCCCTTGTCTCAGTGCATGATCTGTTACTGCCGATTTATCGGCGAGGCTAAAAGAATCAGTGAGCTACAGCACTTGGAGAAAGAGCTCCATCATTTAGTAGGTATTTATTTAGTTAATGCTTATTTAGCCTGCTCGGATTAGGACCTTAAGGCCCTCACTTACGCCTGACTAGGAACAACACATACCAAAGATCTTCCAAAAGCATTCACAAGACTAATAACAATCTCAATAGTAGTAACAGTAATAATAATTGACATCGAAAATAATAATAATAATAAAGGGCATTAAGAACAATGTAGAACAGTTTAGCACATTTGAAGCTATATTTAGTATTAACAGAAGTGGAAGGAATAAAGAAAGATGAGAAGACTGAAATCACAGTGGCTGTTAGGAAAGAACAAAATTTAAATAAGGAATTTTGTCGATAAGAGGGAGAGAAAAGTTATGGGAGATGGGGGATTGACGAGAGTGAGCTGTAGACTAGTACATGGGTGCGATGGCTGTTGTGACAGGTGGTCCATTAGCTAAGTTCGGAAGGAAATTAATGTTGTTGATATTTTGATGAGTATTGTTCCGGAGTCCTGTTCCTGATATGGGGAATGGTCTAGAGAACGTGGCTGTGTTATTTGATGGTACAGAGAGATTTGTACTTGTCTCAGAACGAGTATGTCTGCTGACCTGTCCTGGTAGTACTGTAAGAGTCGATGGTAAACAAGAGGGAATGCTGTGATTGAGAGGACCATAGGGCGAACATAGAGTATCATACTCTCTACGTTTATTGGCACGTAGCCATGATAGCTGTTCGTAGATATGAATTATATGGTCTAAATAGCGTACGTCACAAATGTACGTCATACAGGCATCCATTGCCAGTTCTAGCCTGCTGCATGAGCTTTCGTACGAAAGTCGTTGGAGGATAGAATCACGGTAGTCAAGTGTGGGGAGTATTAGTGACTCTACGAGCGTTCTTTTAAGTTCGAAAGGAAAATCGTTTTTATATTTCTGCAGTGAATGAGATGAAGCTGAGACCTACCTGCAGACTGCAGTCGTGTGTTCAGTCTAAGGTACGGTCCAAGACTTAACCGAAAGTTCTTAGCAAAAGAAGAAAAGGTTATTTCTGTGGCATTTGGGATTGATGGTGTAAGAGCTTCTCTGAGCTGCAAGGTAGTAATTCTTTTGTGAGCGACTAAGAGTGCTTGTATATCAGATGTATTAAGCTTCAAACCTATGTTCTCCGCCCACTCTGATAAGGCAAGTAAATCAATATTTAGTTTGGAAGGTGGGAGACGGGGTACTGGCAGAAGAGAAGCTGTGAGGACGGGGCGTCAGTCGTGCTTGGGTAGCTCAGATGGTAGAGCACTTGCCCGCGAAATGCAAAGCTCCCGAGTTCGAGTCTCGGTGCGGCACGCAGTTGTAATCTGCCAGGAAGTTTCAATATTTACATGGTTGTGCATAGTCTGGTTGGACATGAACTTAGTAATAAATGAAAGTCGACAAGGTATAGGTGATATTTGTGATGAGAGAGAACAGCTGACATATCACTAACATATAACAAGAAAAGTAGTATTACCAATACTGAACTTTGCGGGGCCTCTGATCCTACATCCCTACACTATGACCTTTTTGTTTCATTCACTACACATTGTTGGCGGGATATAAGGTATGAGTGGAACCATTGTACAGCACTTCAAGAAAAATGTTGACTTGTGAGTTTAGCAAGTAAAATGTCAAAGCTTTGCTGAAATCCAAAAAGCACATAATAACCACCCGTTGTTTTTCCATGGCTTGTTTCAGTTCGTCAGTCACTTTTATAAGAACAGTCGTCGTGCTCCGATTTTGCCGATAACCAGACTGGTATTCATCTAAAAGGCTATTGGATGTTAAATAACATCATTTTAGGTGGGACCAGGAGTTCCATTGGTTGGCTTTTGCCTTTAGTACTGCGATACATGAGTCACACATACAAGCATCTAGCCTTACGTTTGCTTACAAGCCCAACTTGCCACTAGCGAAATTGTTGTCAATTAACCAACTGTTTACCTGAGAAAATTGATGCAGCGCAAATCCGAGGTGAGAGGTAATCTGATCCGTAATCGTGACAGAGGTCTACAAAGGGGAGACGTTCTACTCACCTCAAACTGGGTGACAGGGTCTGGGTGCAGATCTTCAGGCAGTCAGTAAATGGGAAGATAAAATAATGGGAAGTTTCTGTCCAGGTTTACGGAGCCAGTACGTATCTTGTGGTTTGTGCTTACAGCCATCCAGTAGGTCAAAAACCCACATAGTAAAAAAAAAAAAAATTCCCCTACACTTACCTCAATTTAAACCTCGGGTTAATTACGAAAGAATTAAGGAGGAATCTGTATTATCTTAAACCTGTTCCTAAAAAGAAAAAAAAAGGAACTGTTTGATAACTTATTCTTAAGAGAAGGGTGCCTTGTTAGACTGTTTCCGTTATGGACAAGGATGATTGCCTCCATACATATATTAAATTTTCTATTTTTGAAGAAGGCATATGATTTTCACCACGTTCACGTACGCTATCTTTCAATTTCATTCTTAATTAGAGAGAAATGTATGCTTAAAGCAAGGAGGATCTGCAGTAACTTGAGTTAACTTGTAGTTCTCCATGGTGTGGCGGGACTAATGTTGCTTTGTGAGTTCCCTAACCATAAAGCACACAACGCATGAAGATATTTGGAAGTGGGAGGATGCGCCGTGGCTACCAGCTGCACAACTTTTGAATTTCGCGCTTCTCTGTCACAATTACGCTTCCGATTACCTCTCGCCCTCTCCCTGTTGTCTCAGATCTGCGCTGCATCAATTTTCTCACGTAACGGTTGGTTAACTGACCACAGAGGGCTCACCTGGCCGTCAGAGGGAGCGTGACCATCGCATACTGTGGAGCAGCGAGGCACTTTCGAACAGTACCACTTTTGGCGCCAAGCTGATATGGTCGCAATAGCATAGGCTGCCGGCGAAGATCGCTGCTGACAGAGAGCAACTGTTACACCTCCGGGGTTCTACCGTGCGACAGTCCGCAGCTCGTGGCTTCCCGAACACGGGGTCCCAGGTTCGACTCCCGGCAGGGTCAGCCATTTTCACCTGCACCGATATAACTGGGTGTTGTCGTGTCGTCTTCATCGTCATCATTCATCCACATTACGGTCGGAGGAAGGTAATCGCAAACCACTTCCGCTGGAACCTTTCCTAGTACAGCAGTGCGGGTCTGCAGCATCGTCCCCTGCGCTCTGTCAAGGAGTATGAGACTTCGTCATCTGTACGGCATGTCAACAGGAGATCTGAAGCATCTGTCCGCAACCCAGGAGGAATCTGAAGAACACATTTCTTGTCAACCAGGTGCAGAAGGCAGCCTCTGTGTTTGTCCATGCATAAGTTACAATTGTCTGTTAGGATTTTTGTTATCAGAACTTCCCATTGGTTTCTTCGGGTTGCCACAACGCCCAATCATTTGGCTCTAAACTGCTAAAATTTTAACATTCGGCAGATAACCCTTCTGGTTAAAACCGCGGGGGTAACCCACGAACTTGGTTTTTAAGGTGGATGTTGGGTGTAATAATTTATTCAATTTTTAAAATTTTTTGCTAACGAGTAGGCAAGCCTGAGCTTATTCTTTAAATGTGGTCGTTGGGCCTAATCATCTGACTTACATTCAAATGCTTTATCTAAGGTTGATTGGTTGGTTGGTTGGTTGGTTGGTTGGTTCGGGGGTGGGGACCAAACAGCGAGGTCATCGGTCCCATCGGCTTACAGAAGGATGGGAAGGAAACCGGCCGTGCGCTATCAAAGGAGCCATCCCAGCATTTGTCTGCAGCGATTTAGGAAAATCACGGAAAACCTAAATCAAGATGGCCGGACGCGGGTTTGAACCTTCGTCCTCCCAAATACGAGTCTAGTGCGCTAACTTTATCTAAGGCATTGTGCATGAGAATTATTGTATTCGCCTTTTTTCTTTTAATAAAAGCTGTTAAGAAGAACCCAGATAATCAATCAGCGCTTTCACTCTCCCATGCTGGTAGAGTATGTTAAACAGCTGCACTTTCCATCCAGGAGTTCAGTTCTGTTCTTGCTAAATGTTGGTGTTCGTAATAAACTTGTTTTCGGTGCCAATTGTTGTATTTATTGATGACCATGCTTTCTAATTTGGACTTGAATGTAGTTACGATGTGACATTGTTTAGTGAAGTTGCCGGTTGTTCAAATGTGTGTGAAATCTTATGGGACTTATCTGCTAAGGTCATCAGTCCCTAAGCTTACACACTACTTAACCTAAATTATCCTAAGGACAAACACACACACCCATGCCCGAGGGAGGACTCGAACCTCCGCCGGGACCAGCCGCACAGTCCATGACTGCAGCGCCCAGACCGCTCGGCTAATCCCGCACGGCAAGGTGCCAGTACTTCAAAATATATACATCACCACGGCTCCAATTAGCAACATAATAGCTATCGCCTACATGCATAGGAACCGGAATACGAGCAGTACATCGTTCCCACAGTCCATACGCTCACGAGACCAATTGATTCCAAGCCAGCAGAAAGTCAGCTGCACATCAGGCGTCTATCAGTTTTCGCCAGAGATGCTGGTCAAGATCCAACCAAATGGTGGTCAGATACAGCAGCTTGGATTACGTTTCGCAAATGTGAAGTTTTATATGGGTGGCACAGCCCAGCAGTGGTTCCACCACAACGAACAGAAGCTCAGTGTCTGGGACGTATTCATTCTGTGACAATCAGCAGCAAGTTTGCTTAGCAGAAGAATACTTGAAGAACAGGGCCCATTGTCGTTGGGAAACTATGTAGTCCTACATACAGATTGCTATGGCCCTATGCCACATTGTGAAACCACTTGTGTAGTAGCAGGTTGTGAGAAAAGCGTGATAGTTGACATAAATGTCAACTGAAACTGTCGGACCGAGTACGTGGGCGATAGCACCTTTGAATGTCGACGTGATACATCAGGAGCTAGTAGAGAATGCTGAAGAAGAGGTGTGTCGATCTTTACGATCAGTCTCGGACAACAACCGAATGTGCCAGGAAGAGCAGAATCGGCCAACTCGCACTTCAGCCGTAGCCAGCACCTGACCTACGCAGTTACAGACCTAATTTCTTCGCTACTTTTCTTTGAACAAGCCTCAATTTCCTCGCGTAACTGTTCCTTAGTGTCATGACACTGCGCGGCAACGGCTCTAATTTGTTCACTAAGCTGCCTGGAATTGTTGTCTAATTTTTCATTTAACTGTTCGTTCTGTTCACTAAGTTGTTGTTTGAGATCTTCTTTAAGTTTGTCTTGTTTTTCATCCGACCGTTTTGAATTGCTGTCTATTTTTTTATTCAACTGTTCGTTCTGTTCACTAAGTTGTTTGAAATTTTGTAGCAAAAATGCCATAATTGGATCCGATAGAAAATTAGCATTTCTGTTCTCTGTGCTAATTAATGCTGGATCTGGAATTGTCTCATTTTCCGTAACCATTTGGTTATTCTGAGATTCACAAAAAGGTTTGTCAGTCGGATGTACACTGTCAGACATTATTTCGGAATTAAATAAATCCGTCGTACTTTGTGTATCCTGTTCATTTTCATTAGACAAATTTGTGTGTTCATCACGTAAATTTAGTAAACCGGTTGTGTTAGGCTGGGCAGCGCTCATTACAATAGAGCGTCCCGCGTCATCGATTGTCGTCAAATCAACGGAGGACATAACCGAGTTCGTTTGTTCATCATTAAGACAAAAGTCATCATTAGTGGTTGGAATGCACTGATTGTCAGTGGACGCAGGATTGTCATCATTACACTGCGTGTCACAAGTACTATCAGTAAAGTTGTTTAAGTCGGTAATTTCGTTCACAATACCTCGCGATACACTATTCACAGTCTTTCGCGGCATTTTTACAATAGTCACAATTATTCACAAAACAAATAAGCAAAAATGCAAAAGGCAACAAACACAAATACAACAGAGCAACGAATTGCCGTTGACCTGTAGAAAGCAAGTCACAAGATTAGTAAAAGCGTTGCGCCAAATCCTAATTATATCTATGCAAATAAGAGCAGATATCTGACTGTTTTTCAAAAGATTCTCAACGAAATACGATCCTGGACTGGGTGTCGCCAAGTGTAACTTCCCCACAGAAAAATGAATGACTTAAAATTAATAAATGGGAGCCGTGCGTAACCTCCCTGCAATTAAATCTACTGACAAAGACAATTAAATGTGAAAAATCGCAATCTGACCCAAGTATAAGCTCCCACAAAAATAATAATGAAAGACAATTCAATGCTAATGAGACTTCAGTGACAATGTAAACTCAATTAAACCGAAATATCGGTCTTTGGCCCTGTGCAAAAAAAATCAGAATTAATTTCTTACCTCATTGAAACTGCATGTCAAATTTCTGCTCTTATTGTTGGCCATGGCTTGGAGGAAATGCATTGCAAGCATTATTTTATTTTATTTTTTTTTTTAAATTTAACTGAAACTTTTCTTTAGAGGAAATGGAAGGAATTCGCTCGTTCAATTAAATGGTTCTTTTGTCTGAATGGATTGAAAACAAAATTATTATTGGGGCACTTGTTGAAAATTAATTACAATAAATAAACTTTACATTATCTGATGTGCGCAATGCAGTTTGGTTACCTTAATTAACAATATACCTCATTAGGCATCTTGACCATAGACCCATGTCGACGCCTGCGACTGCGTCCCGCTCGCGACTGTCTCGCGACCGTACAAGACCACTACTGCCGACAGAGTACAACACACAACTGCTCTGCCGACAGACTACCCACAGACTACCCTGGCATACTGCTACCGACAGACTACATCACACAACTGCACTGGGCTGCTACTACCGAAAGACTACTGCTCGCAACTCTCGCGCGGTCAAGCGCAGACTAGGAACGACAAATAGCTCTCTGGTCAGAGACTCTGCAATGCCTCGCCATCGCCGCCACACAACATACGTGTTTCAGATGGATTAAGCTTCAAACCTATGTTCTCCGCCCACTCTGATAAGGCAAGTAAATCAATATTTAGTTTGGAAGGTGGGAGACGGGGTACTGGCAGAAGAGAAGCTGTGAGGACGGGGCGTCAGTCGTGCTTGGGTAGCTCAGATGGTAGAGCACTTGCCCGCGAAATGCAAAGCTCCCGAGTTCGAGTCTCGGTGCGGCACGCAGTTGTAATGTGCCAGGAAGTTTCAATATTTACATGGTTGTGCATAGGCTGGTTGGACATGAACTTAGTAATAAATGAAAGTCGACAAGGTATAGGTGATATTTGTGACGAGAGAGAACAGCTGACATATCACTAACATATAACAAGAAAAGTAGTATTACCAATACTGAACTTTGCGGGGCCTCTGATCCTACATCCCTACACTATGACCTTTTTGTTTCATTCACTACACATTGTTGGCGGGATATAAGGTATGAGTGGAACCATTGTACAGCACTTCAAGAAAAATTTTGACTTGTGAGTTTAGCAAGTAAAATGTCAAAGCTTTGCTGAAATCCAAAAAGCACATAATAACCACCCGTTGTTTTTCCATGGCTTGTTTCAGTTCGTCAGTCACTTTTATAAGAACAGTCGTCGTGCTCCGATTTTGCCGATAACCAGACTGGTATTCATCTAAAAGGCTATTGGATGTTAAAAAACATCATTTTATGTGGGACCAGGAGTTCCATTGGTTGGCTTTTGCCTTTAGTACTGCGATACATGAGTCACACATACAAGCATCTAGCCTTACGTTTGCTTACAAGCCCAACTCGCCACTAGCGAAATTGTTGTCAATTAACCAACTGTTACCTGAGAAAATTGATGCAGCGCAAATCCGAGGTGAGAGTAAATCTGACCCGTAATCGTGACAGAGGTCTACAAAGGGAAGACGTTCTACTCACCTCAAACTGGGTGACAGGGTCTTTGTGCAGATCTTCAGGCAGTCAGTAAATGGGAAGATAAAATAATGGGAAGTTTCTGTCCAGGTTTACGGAGCCAGTACGTATCTTGTGGTTTGTGCTTACAGCCATCCAGTAGGTCAAAAACCCACAAAGTAAAAAAAAAAAATTCCCCTACACTTACCTCAATTTAAACCTCGGGTTAATGACGAAAGAATTAAGGAGGAATCTGTATTATCTTAAACCTGTACCTAAAAAGAAAAAAAAGGAACTGTTTGATAACTTATTCTTAAGAGAAGGGTGCCTTGTTAGACTGTTTCCGTTATGGACAAGGATGATTGCCTCCATACATATATTAAATTTTCTATTTTTGAAGAAGGCATATGATTTTCACCACGTTCACGTAAACTATCTTTCAATTTCATTCTTAATTAGAGAGAAATGTATGCTTAAAGCAAGGAGGATCTGCAGTAACTTGAGTTAACTTGTAGTTCTCCATGGTGTGGCGGGACTAATGTTGCTTTGTGAGTTCCCTAACCATAAAGCACACAACGCATGAAGATATTTGGAAGTGGGAGGATGCGCCGTGGCTACCAGCTGCACAACTTTTGAATTTCGCGCTTCTCTGTCACAATTACGCTTCCGATTACCTCTCGCCCTCTCCCTGTTGTCTCAGATCTGCGCTGCATCAATTTTCTCACGTAACGGTTGGTTAACTGACCACAGAGGGCTCACCTGGCCGTCAGAGGGAGCGTGACCATCGCATACTGTGGAGCAGCGAGGCACTTTCGAACAGTACCACTTTTGGCACCAAGCTGATATGGTCGCAATAGCATAGGCTGCCGGCGAAGATCGCTGCTGACAGAGAGCAACTGTTACACCTCCGGGGTTCTTCCGTGCGGCAGTCCGCAGCTCGTGGCTTCCCGAACACGGGGTCCCAGGTTCGACTCCCGGCAGGGTCAGCCATTTTCACCTGCACCGATATAACTGGGTGTTGTCGTGTCGTCTTCATCGTCATCATTCATCCACATTACGGTCGGAGGAAGGCAATGGCAAACCACTTCCGCTGGAACCTTGCCTAGTACAGCAGTGCGGGTCTCCAGCATCGTCCCCTACGCTCTGTCAAGGAGTATGAGACTTCATCATCTGTGCGGCATGTCAACAGGAGATCTGAAGCATCTGTCCGCAACCCAGGAGGAATCTGAAGAACACATTTCTTGTCTACCAGGTGCAGAAGGCAGCCTCTGTGTTTGTCCATGCATAAATTATAACTGTCTGTTAGGATTTTTGTTATCAGAACTTCCCATTGGTTTCTTCGGGTTGCCACAACGCCCAATCATTTGGCTCTAAACTGCTAAAATTTTAACATTCGGCAAATAACCCTTCTGGTTAAACCGCGGGGGTAACCCACGAACTTGGTTTTTAAGGTGGATGTTGGGTGTAATAATTTATTCAATTTTTAAAATTTTTTGCTAACGAGTAGGCAAGCCTGAGCTTATTCTTTAAATGTGGTCGTTGGGCCTAATCATCTGACTTATATTCAAATGCTTTATCTAAGGTTGATTGGTTGGTTGGTTGGTTGGTTGGTTGGTTGGTTCGGGGGTGGGGACCAAACAGCGAGGTCATCGGCCCCATCGGCTTACAGAAGGATGGGAAGGAAACCGGCCGTGCGCTATCAAAGGAGCCATCCCAGCATTTGTCTGCAGCGATTTAGGAAAATCACGGAAAACCTAAATCAAGATGGCCGGACGCGGGTTTGAACCTTCGTCCTCCCAAATACGAGTCTAGTGCGCTAACTTTATCTAAGGCATTGTGCATGAGAATTATTGTATTCGCCTTTTTTCTTTTAATAAAAGCTGTTAAGAAGAACCCAGATAATCAATCAGCGCTTTCACTCTCCCATGCTGGTAGAGTATGTTAAACAGCTGCACTTTCCATCCAGGAGTTCAGTTCTGTTCTTGCTAAATGTTGGTGTTCGTAATAAACTTGTTTTCGGTGCCAATTGTTGTATTTATTGATGACCATGCTTTCTAATTTGGACTTGAATGTAGTTACGATGTGACATTGTTTAGTGAAGTTGCCGGTTGTTCAAATGTGTGTGAAATCTTATGGGACTTATCTGCTAAGGTCATCAGTCCCTAAGCTTACACACTACTTAACCTAAATTATCCTAAGGACAAACACACACACCCATGCCCGAGGGAGGACTCGAACCTCCGCCGGGACCAGCCGCACAGTCCATGACTGCAGCGCCCAGACCGCTCGGCTAATCCCGCACGGCAAGGTGCCAGTACTTCAAAATATATACATCACCACGGCTCCAATTAGCAACATAATAGCTATCGCCTACATGCATAGGAACCGGAATACGAGCAGTACATCGTTCCCACAGTCCATACGCTCACGAGACCAATTGATTCCAAGCCAGCAGAAAGTCAGCTGCACATCAGGCGTCTATCAGTTTTCGCCAGAGATGCTGGTCAAGATCCAACCAAATGGTGGTCAGATACAGCAGCTTGGATTACGTTTCGCAAACGTGAAGTTTTATATGGGTGGCACAGCCCAGCAGTGGTTCCACCACAACGAACAGAAGCTCAGTGTCTGGGACGTATTCATTCTGTGACAATCAGCAGCAAGTTTGCTTAGCAGAAGAATGCTTGAAGAACAGGGCCCATTGTCGTTGGGAAACTATGTAGTCCTACATACAGATTGCTATGGCCCTATGCCACATTGTGAAACCACTTGTGTAGTAGCAGGTTGTGAGAAAAGCGTGATAGTTGACATAAATGTCAACTGAAACTGTCGGACCGAGTACGTGGGCGATAGCACCTTTGAATGTCGACGTGATACATCAGGAGCTAGTAGAGAATGCTGAAGAAGAGGTGTGTCGATCTTTACGATCAGTCTCGGCCAACAACCGAATGTGCCAGGAAGAGCAGAATCTGCCAACTCGCACTTCAACCGTAGCCATCAAACGGGAACCCAGCACCTGACCAACGCAGTTACAACCAACACGAACCCAAAGCATAACGCCCGTAGAAGAACAGAGGTTTGGAGGACGTGGGACAACAAGCACGTCACTAAGGGCGAATGCTCTGCACACATTATATGCTACTGCAGAAAAAGAAGAATGTTTGACGACTATTACGTTGCAAGATGTCGACCATCACAATCATGCTATTCAGGCCAGTCGACTGCAGACCGACCTGTGGGATGAAGCCCATTACAATATCACGGTCGAGATCGCTCCCCAACACGTCAAAGCCGTTCCCCTTCATTGTACAGAGGTACCAGCTGCTTGCCTATCCGTCGGGTTCAGGAAAACGAAGCAAGACGACCGTCTATGGAGGTAAGGCTGCCACAGATGAAAATCTTCCACAGACCACAGTCACCAAATGTCAGGAAATCTAATTGATATCATCCTAGCCTATTGATATAATCATCAAAGGCCAACGTGTCTGGGCGCTAATCGATTCAGGGACTTCTTTTTCAGTATTATTGTTAGCTACAGAAGACTAAGTCCCAAGATACGAAAGCGATTATGCTGAAAGTAGTCGATGGAAAATACTTCAGCTGACAAGAGCATGTATTGCAATGGAGCCTTCCAAATATGTCGTTTTAGTAGACTGTACACGCCGTGTTATTCTTGGACTGAATATTTTGCAGTCATAGGATGCAGTCATAGCGTGTGAAAGATCACAGCTCCAAATTGACAAGCACACATAATGAAGATTGCTCTGGGTAACTGTTTACTGTTGAAGACGTTTGTCCAAGGAATCTGCGTGCCAGTGACGATTATAAGCATTGTAGGCGGTCAAGGAGAACTTTGGATCATCAGCTGTCACTAGCAGGCACAACTCAGCCCTAAAGGTGCACAGGGACAGCCAAACCAGTCCGGGAAGGGCAGCTTAGTGTCATCGAGGAAGAATCCCGCTGCCCTACCGCAAGTGACTACACAGGAGAGGAAACTACTATCGACCAACCAATAGGATCAGGACCTAACTGAGGAATAACATCAGCGTGTCACAGCTGTTCTGCGTGAATTTTCGGATACTTTCACGTTACGAGTGGAGAAACAACAGACCAAGTAGCCCATGCTGAAACTCCGTGCCAACACTGGAGATCATCCAACAATTAGGCAGTGGTAGTATAGAGTGTCGGCGTCCGAATGACGGATAATCTGGCAGGAAGTAGAGAAGATGCTGCAGGATGGTATCATAAAATCTTCAGACAATCCTTGCTCCTCTCCTGCGGTCCTTGCAAAGAAAGAACGCAGTCCATGGCGTTTCTGCGTCGACGGCCGACGACTGATCAAAATCAAGAAGAAATATGTCCATCCATTTCCATTTCGACCATCATAAGTTATTTTGCTCCCCAAATAGCAAAACTCCTTTACTACTTTAAGTGTCTCATTTCCTAATCTAATTCCCGCAGCATCACCCGACTTAATACGACTACATTCCATTATCCTCGTTTTGCTTTTGTTGATGTTCATCTTATATCCTCCTTTCAAGACACTGTCCATTCCGTTCAACTGCTTTTCCAAGTCCTTTGCTGTCTCTGACAGAATTACAATGTCATCGGCGAACCTCAAAGTTTTTATTTCTTCTCCATGGATTTTAATACCTACTCCGACTTTTCTTTTTTTTTTCCTTTGCTGCTTGCTCAATATGCAGATTGAATAGCATCGGGGAGAGGCTACAGCCCTGTATCACTCCCTTCCCAACCACTGCTTCCCTTTCATGTCCCTCGGCTCTTATAACTGCCATCTGCTATCTGTACAAATTGTAAATAGCCTTTCGCTCCTTGTATTTTACCCCTGCCACCTTCAGAATTTGAAAGAGAGTATTCCAGTCAACATTGTCAAAAGCTTTCTCTGAGCCTACAAATGGTAGAAACGTAGGTTTGCCTTTCCTTAATCTTTCTCCTAAGATAGGTCGTAGGGTCAGTATTGCCTCACGTGTTCCAATATTTCTACGGAATCCAAAGTCGGTTTCTACCAGTTTTTCCATTCGTCTGTAAAGAATTCGCGTTAGTATTTTGCAGCTGTGACTTATTAAACTGACAGTTCGGTGATTTTCACATCTGTCAACACCTGCTTTCTTTAGGATTGGAATTATTATATTCTTCTTGAAGTCTGAGGGAATTTCGCCTGTCTCATACATCTTGCTCACCAGATGGTAGAGTTTTGTCAGGACTGGCTCTCCCAAGGCTGTCAGTAGTTCTAATGGAATGTTGTCCACTCCTGGGACCTTGTTTCGACTTAGGTCTTTCAGTGCTCTGTCAAACTCTTCACGCAGTATCATATCTCCCATTTCATCTTCATCTACATCCTCTTCCATTTCCATAATAATGTCCTCAAGAACATCGTCCCTGTGTAGACCCTCTATACAGGGTGTTACAAAAAGGTACGGCCAAACTTTCAGGAAACATTCCTCACACACAAATAAAGAAAAGATGTTATGTGGACATGTGTCCGGAAACGCTCAATTTCCATGTTAGAGCTCATTTTAGTTTCGTCAGTATGTACTGTACTCCCTCGATTCACCGCCAATTGGCCCAATTGAAGGAAGGTAATGTTGACTTCGGTGCTTGTGTTGACATGCGACTCATTACTCTACAGTACTAGCATCAAGCACATCAGTACGTAGCATCAACAGGTTAGTGTTCATCACGAACGTGGTTTTGCAGTCAGTGCAATGTTTACAAATGCGGAGTTGGCAGATGCCCATTTGATGTATGGATTAGCACGGGGCAATAGCCGTATATATAACGTATAAATACGTTTGTATCGAGACAGATTTCCAGAACGAAGATGTCCCGACAGGAAGATGTTCGAAGTAATTGATCGGCGTCTTAGGGAGCACGGAACATTCCAGCCCAATGACTCGCGACTGGGCAAGACCTAGAACGACGAGGACACCTGCAATGGACGAGGCAATTCTTCGTGCAGTCGACGATAACCCTAATGTCAGCGTCGGAGAAGTTGCTGCTGTACAAGGTACCGTTGACCACGTCACTGTATGGAGAGTGCTACGGGAGAACCAGTTGTTTCTGTACCATGTACAACGTGTGCAGGCACTATCAGCAGCTGATTGCCCTCCACGGGTACACTTCTGCGAATGGTTCATCCAACAATGTGTCAATCATCATTTCAGCGCAAATGTTCTCTTTACGGATGAGGCTTCATTCCAACGTGATCAAATGGTAAATTTTCACAATCAACATGTGTGGGCTGACGAGAATCGGCACGCAATTGTGCAATCACGTCATCAACACAGATTTTCTGTGAACGTTTGGGCAGGCATTGTTGGTGATGTCTCGATTGGGCCCCGTGTTCTTCCACCTACGCTCAGTGGAGCACGTTATCATGATTTCATACGGGATACTCTACCTGTGCTGCTAGAACATGTGCCTTTACAAGTACGACACAACATGTGGTTCATGCACGATGGAGCCCCTGCACATTTCAGTCGAAGTGTTCGTACGCTTCTCAACAACAGATTCGGTGACCGATGGATTGGTAGAGGCGGACCAATTCCATGCCCTCCACGCTCTCCTGACCTCAACCCTCTTGTCTGCGCAACCCCGGCACCAAATGTAGAGACTCTTCGTGCTCGTATTGTGGACGGCTGTGATACAATACGCCATTCTCCAGGGCTGCATCAGCGCATCAGGGATTCCATGCGACGGAATGTGGATGCATGTATCCTCGCTAACGGAGGACATTTTGAACATTTCCTGTAACGAAGTGTTTGAAGTCACGCTGGTACGTTCTGTTACTATGTGTTTCCATTCCATGATTAATGTGATTTGAAGAGAAGTAATAAAATGAGCTCTAACATGCAAAGTAAGCGTTTTCGGACACATGTCCACGTAAAATATTTTATTTCTTTGTGTGTGAGGAATGTTTCCTGAAAGTTTGGCCGTACCTTTTTGTAACACCTTGTATACTCCTTCCACCTTTCTGCTTTCCCTTCTTTGCTTAGAACTGGGTTTCCATCCGAGCTCTTGATATTCGTTTAAGTGGTTCTCTTTTCTCCAAAGGTCTCTTTAATTTTCCTGTAGGCAGTATCTATCTCACCCCTCATGAGATAAGCCTCTACATCCTTACATTTGTCCTCTAGCTATCCCTGCTTAGCCGTTTTGCACTTCCTGTCGATCTCATTTTTGAGACGTTTGTATTCCTTTTTGCCTGCTTCACTCGCTGCATTTTAACACAACATATAAACATAAAAAAGGCTTTAGTAGTCAGTAATATATTCTCCTTCATTATTTACAACAGTCTGCCAACGGTGGGGTAACTTTTCGATTCCGCGACTGTACAAATCACGTAACTTTCATGCGAAGAGCTTGTCGAGCTATGTTTGGAGCGCATTTTCATCCGGAAAGAGAATTACTTGGAGGCTGTCCGATACAGAGCGTAAAAGGTGAAAATCTGAGGGTGAAAGATAAGGTGAATAACGTGGGTGCGGGACTTCCCAATCCGACTCTTGTATAGCGCTTTTATCAGTTTTTTGTCAGTTTTTCAGAATTCTGGCGGGATTATTGTGAAGCAGCATCACTTCACGCTGTCTGCTTGGTCGTTGTTCTTGGACGGCGTCTGCAAGACGTCTCAGCTGTTGGCAATGTCAGCGCCGGTACCAATTCGTAGTACACCACACCCACGGTGTTCCACCGCATGTATAACATTATCTTTTGTGAGTGTGCACAGGTCCTTGTTGCGGGAGTTGGTGCTTTGTTTGGGCTCAATCATTCCTTTCTTTTCCTTGTATTATCAGAAAGATACATTTACTCGTCACCCTTAACAATACAAGATAGGAATCGTCGGTGTTGTTCATCAGCAAGCGGAGATGCACATATGACTACATGCCCAGTTCTGCGATTTTTGGGCATACGGTACCCATACATCCGATTTTTGAACCGTCCCCATTGCCTGCAAACATCGCACGATGGTGGAATGATCACAGTTTATCACATTTTCCAGGTCTCTAGTACACTGACGTGACTCATTGTGGGTTAATGCACTTTTACACGATCTTCATCAAACCCCGAAGGTCTTCCTGAACGTGGAGTCACTAATGTCAAAAGATCCTTCTTAAAACAAGAAGACCATTTTATTGCCGTGCTCTGTCCAATGGCATTATCCTAGATCCTAGAGTGACTAGACGACCCGTTTTTAACGGATCTGTCCTTTTTTTCGTTCTGTGTCCCGTAGTCCCGCGCAAAATATTCAACAGGACGCCAAACCCTCCGGTTTTTTTTCTTTTAATCAGCGGTAGCCTTATCTGTTTGTGTTTTTTATTTATTTTTACAACAGTTTAGTGTCGTTGATATAGTTTTTAACATTTTCTTGAGTCTTGCTTTGTCTTGAACACAAAAATGAAATAAATGAGCATTATTTTGGTCATGGGATAAAGAGAGGGGTGAACAGAAGATTTTCCGTCATGATGTTCAGTGCCAGTGACTTATGCGTGAGCTTCACGATTCGTATCGGTTATTTGCTACTGCATAAATGACGAACGGATATAACAAGTTTTAGTTAAAGAACATCACCGAGCTATTAACATTTAATTGTATTTGTAGTTACGAATTAGCTCACTGTTAGATGACATAAATTTGCAGTACATGCAACCGACACGAAGTCTTCGGACTTTAACAGACAACAATGAGAAGTAGGTGGCAGTTTCAGCACTGGGTTCGGCAAGCTTGCTTTAGTCCTCTCCAATGTCTGTTGTTCGCTGTATGTGAAACTAACTCGTGCCCATTAATAAAGAGTGCCCTGTTTTCAAGGAAACCACGAGTAAGTATGTAGGATTTACGTTGCGTGGTTCATTTTTTCCACTGAACATGGGGAACAGCGATGAATTCAGGGGGTGGCCCCGGGGGTGGGGGTGGGGGGGAATTCCCCCCCCTGGAAATTGGAAATCCCCCCCTTAGAAATTCATATCTATAGTTGTGGTGAAACATAAAAATTATCACCTGGTCTGTTAACTTGTACCATTGTAACCAAATTTAAACTACACCAGCTGCTGTTGCCAACGAAGATTGGAGTCAACTATGGAGAAGCCATGATGACATGCAGTTTTTACAAGCAAAATGATTGTGTAACATAATAGGTGGCGGCTGGGTCCCTATAGTTTGGGTTCGCTAATTCGGTTTGGAACACTAAGCGTCGATTGTTCTGTTTTTATTATAATTATTATAAGTGTGCGGTAAAGCTAAGCGTTGCAAGGTGTGTTGGCAACGCCGATTGTGGTATAACTCAGCCTTTCCTCTCTCATGTCTTCCCTCACCGCACCTCCAATCGGCCTAACGTGTAAGCTAATCCCTTAGCTACGCAGCCCACCCTCGCTGCGAACTTTATTCTTATCCGCCACTCGTATCTATACTTTATTTGGCCTTAGAATAAACCTGATGTCGCAAAACACGTCCCTGGGTATTGCTACGAAATTGGAAGTAGCATCTGACATTATAAAAGATTTTTTTAATTTTTTTATTGCATTGCTGGGAATATTTCCAAGATTTAATAGCCATCTAGATTTTTCCTAATCGATGAGTCCAAAGCTCAAATCAAATATTTGTGTACACTTGACAATGATTTTCGCAGTGTCAGTGGGGATACACAATTTTTGCCTAAAGAAGCGGTACATTCCACCATGAGTGGGACGTTTGGCAAAGCTGCTCTACGAGTATAATCTAAGCTTTCATTGTTGTATAAAAACTCAATGCATTGTTGAAACTGTTGTAAGGTTGTAACAGTCAGTTGACAGGTTACTATGGAAGTGTGATGTGATTACGTTGTGTACTACGTGCAGTCTTCGTCAGTTTATAACATAAAAAGAAGTGTTAGTGCCGAAATACAATGTTGAAACACCAAACTTTAATTTCTTTCTTTTCTAATAACAGACAGTGTATTGCAAATGACAAAGACGAGTGTGAGTCTACTGAAAGAAGTTCTAGTGATTGTGACGATGAATTGCGTAGGTCTACCAAGTCTTCAGTTTCCCTTCCACAGTTTTCAAACGATAAATGTGCTATTTCTGGCCCATCCGTAAATTGCAATTCTAAGCAAAGTATTGAACGCGAGATTAAGTATCAGCAAAAATGGGAGTGTAAGTACAATTGTTTGTACTTTGATCAGGAGCGGGTTGGGGCTTTCTGCAAATTGTGTGAAATGCATTTAAAAAACGATATCGAAGCTCTACAGAAAACAGGAGGAGTGTTCATTTCTGTACCTATCACTAAATTTGGAAAAGCTACCGGAAGCACGGGAAAACTAGAAAAGCATGCCAACTCAGAAAAACATGCAAGAACCATTGCACTTGAAAATTGTAGATTACAGGGATTAAACGCTCCAGTACATACACAGATATTTAAACAAAATGAAAATGAAAAAGCTTTAAACCGCCAAGCATTGTCATCATTAATTTAAAGTCTGTATTTCCTTAGTAAGGAAGAAATACCCCACCCAACAAAATATGAACCTCTAATTTATAAGGTAGTACTGAAAAGCGTCATTAATCTTGAAAAGTGGTCTGTGTGAATGATGGATTTAATGACAGCAGATGTAAGTATTAAACATGTAAATATTAGAAGTTTAAATTTAATTCACGTACATAATTTTACTGTTTATTGACTGAAGATCATTAAAATCAATGAAACTCAACTTATTGTAATTGCATTTTGTGATGTGTTTATCTGACGTGTTCCACACCCAGGAGGATTCCCTCTTTCATGGGTCTATGGAATGAACAATTAATCTAATCTAATATAATCTTAAAATTTCAGAGTGAAAGGTCCACATATCTTAGTAAGTATACTGCGTCAGAATTGTTGACTCGTTTGCGAGAGTCTTTAGACTTTCAAGATGAAACACTTCTCCATGACAAATATTTTTCATTAATGGCAGACGAATCTACAAGTGTTTCCAACCAAAGTGAACTGTCTTTAGTAGTTCGATATGTTGCACCGTCTCCATCGTTTGAAGTGAAGGAAACGTTTTTATGTCTTGTTGAGATGAAAAGCACTTCAGCTGAATCCATATTTACAGCAATTGATACTGAACTAAAGAAAAGAAAACTTTCTTACGACAGATTATAATCTTGTTCTTTCAACGGTGCTGCTAATTTTAGTGGCTCTATCTCAGGAGCCCGCGCTCGGTTGTCAGAGAGGAAGGGCCATAAGCTGCCATACATTCACTGTAGAGCACATGTTTGGCAATTGCTGCCACCAAATCTAGTAATAAACACCCCATTATAAAATGCACATTACATGTTGTTAAAGACATTTACAAACTTTTTCATGGTTCTTGCAAACGAGGAAATAGTTTTGCATGAAATTCAGTGTGCTTTAGAGCAACCTGTTTTAAAAATAACCGAAGCTGTTGACATCCGATGGTTAAGTACCTATCGCACAGTTCATGCTATTTTCCTAACCTACAAGTCCATTATAATGGCATGTGAACATATACACAAGGACGGTGCGGATTTAACAAGTTTAGCTAGAGGAATCTTGTTAGAAATGATGAATTCCAATTTCATTGTAGGTTTAGTGATTTTAGACGATACGTTAAATGCAGTGTCAAACTTGTGTAAAGTATTGCAGAGACAATCACTCAAAATTTTGCAAATCTCTCTACTTGTTTCTGGAACTCTGTAACATTTAAGACACATCGACTGTCTTTGTGACTGCGATGGACATAGTGCAGAAAATGAAACTCTTAATAAAATTAAAAAACTGCAGGAGGACGCAACAGACGTTATAGGTGTGCTATTCACGAATGTAGAGGAGCAGATTCAAGCTATGAAAAGCGCAAGGAAATTTGTTAAAAGTATGACTGATGAAATTGAGCAACGGTTTGATGAGAAGGCAATAACAGTGATAGAACTAAGTGCATATTTTGAGTTTTAAAAAATTTCTAGAGTTTAGTGATAATAATTGTAAAGACCTGTGCTTGATTTTGGGACTTACAAACATCGATGCTGTTATTGCAGACTTGCATTCTTTTAGGTACGTTGTTAGTAATGAATTAGACGATACGTCTTCTGATGTTGCTTCTTTCATTATGAGAGCCAACATCGGCTACGAAGCACTACGGACACTCGCTGAATGTGTACTGTGCATTCCCGTTTCGACCTGCAGTATGGAAAGGCCATTTAGTACAACAAACAGGGTGATGACAAAATTAAGGAATAGCATGGGTCAGGAAACACTCCAAGCTTGTGTGAATATTTCAACTGAAGGGGACGACGAGCCAACAGAAAGTTTTATTGGTGACGTCATCAATAGATATGCTGTAAAAAAAGTCTCGACATATTAGTTTGATGTAAATGTGAGTTTTTTTTGCATGCAATAAAATTATTTTATTATTTAATATAATTAACTTAGGCTTAGCCTAACAGCTTAGTACTTAACCTACATATTATTTAATTATATATTAGCTATTCATGAAAAATTTTTAATATTAATAGCGCTGCTACGTCTTTAGTAGAACGCTATCACTTAAATTTTCATCCTATAACTTTGCCCCCCCCCCCCCCCCCCCCGAAAGTGGCTGTATTCATCACTGATGGGGAACGTGCCAATATAACACCACAGCACATAGAGAGAAAGAAGCACCTGCTGGCAGTTTTTGTGAGAACTGTAGCAGCATAACTTCCTTTGTAAGTACGAACAAACTAAAAACAGAGGAAGATAAAAGTATCGCTACGGAGGAAGGGCTGTTTGCATTCCACACCGCAAAACACACTCATTCTTTCCGTTCAGTGGACTGCACGGTCCTTCTCATCAGAGACCTACACTATGTGATCAAAAGTATCCCGACACCTGGCTGAAAATGACTTAAAAGTTTGGGGAGCCCTACATCGGTAATGCTGGAATTCAATATGGCGTTGGCCCACCCTTAGCCTTGATGACAGCTTTCATTCTCGCAAGCATATATTCAGTCAGGTGCTGGAAGGTTTCTTGGGGAATGGCAGCCCATTCTTCACAGAGTGCTGCACTGAGGAGAGGTATCGATGCTGGTCGGTGAGGCCTTCATGAAGTCGGGGTTCCAAAGCATCCCAAAGGTGTTCTATAGGATTCAGGTCAGGACTCTGTGCAGGCCAGTACGTTACAGGGACGTTATTGTCGTGTAACCACTCTGCCACAGGCCATGCATTATTAACAGGTGCTCGATCGTGTTGAAAGATGCAATCTCCATCTCCAAATTGCTCTTCAACAATGGGAAGCAAGAAGGTGCTTAAAACATCAATGTAGGCCTAAGCTGTGATAGTGCCACACAAAACAACAAGGGGTGCAAGCCCCCTCCATGGAAAACACAACCACACCATAACACTACCACCTCCGAATTTTACTGTTGACATACACACGCTGGCAGATGACGTTCACCGGGTATTCGCCATACTCACACCCTGCCATCGGATCGCCACGTTGTGTACCATGGTTCGTCACTCCACAAAACATTTTTCCACCATTCAATCGCCGCGTGGAGTGGCTGTGCGGTTTGAGGCGCCATGTCACGGATTGCGCTGCCCCTCCCGCCGGAGGTTCGAGTCATCCCTCGGGCATGAGTGTGTGTGCTGTTCTTAGCATAGGTTAGTTTAAGTAGTGTGTAAGTCCAGGGACCGATGACTTCAGAAGTTTGGTCCATTAGGACTTCACACACATTTGAACTCTTCAATCGTCCAATGTTTACACTCCTTACACCAAGCGAGGCGTCATTTGGTATTTACCGACGTGATGTGTGATTTATTAGCAGCCGCTCGACCACAAAATCCAAATTTTCTCACATCCCACCTAACTGTCACAGTCCTTGCAGTGAATCCTGAGGCACTTTGGAATTCCTGTGTGATGGTCTGGATAGATATCTGCCTATTACACATTACAACCCCCTTCAACTGTCAGCGGTCTCTGTCAGTTAACAGACAAGGTTGGTCTGTACGTGTCCCTTCACGTTTCCATTTCACTATCATTATTCAGATAGTGAAGGGAGACGAAAATTTAATAGTCATGGGTGACTGGAATTCGAGTGTAGGAAAAGGGAGAGAAGGAGACATAGTCGGTGAATATGGATTGGGGGAGAGAAATGAAAGAGGAAGCCGTCTGGTAGAATTTTGCACAGAGCACAACATAATCATAGCTAACACTTGGTTTAAGAATCATGAAAGAAGGTTGTATACTTGGAAGAACCCTGGAGATACTAAAAGGTATCAGATAGATTATATAATGGTAAGACAGAGATTTAGGAACCAGGTTTTAAATTGTAGGACATTTCCAGGGGCAGATGTGGACTCTGACCACAATCTATTGGTTATGAACTATAGATTAAAACTGAAGAAACTGCAAAAAGGTGGGAATTTAAGGAGATGGGACCTGGATAAACTGACTAAACCAGAGGCTATACAGAGTTTCAGGGAGAGCATAAGGGAACAATTGACAGGAATGGGGGAAAGAAATACAGTAGAAGAAGAATGGGTAGCTTTGAGGGATGAAGTAGTGAAGGCAACAGAGGATCAAGTAGGCAAAAAGACAAGGGCTAGTAGAACTCCTTGGGTAACAGAAGAAATATTGAATTTAACTGATGAAAGGAGAAAATATAAAAATGCAGTAAATGAAGCAGGCAAAAAGGAATACAAAAGTCTCAAAAATGAGATCGACAGGAAGTGCAAAATGGCTAAGCAGGCATGGCTAGAGGACAAATGTAAGGATGTAGAGGCTTATCTCACTAGGGGTAAGATAGATACTGCCTACAGGAAAATTAGAGAGACCTTTGGAGAAAAGAGAACCACATGTATGAATATCAAGAGCTCAGATGGAAACCCAGTTCTAAGCAAAGAAGGGAAAGCAGAAAGGTGGAAGGAGTATATAGAGGGACTATACAGGGGCGATGTACTTGAGGACAATGTTATAGAAAGGGAAGATTATGTAGATGAAGATGAAATGGGAGATATGATACTGCGTGAAGAGTTTGACAGAGCACTGAAAGACCTGAGTCGAAACAAGGCCCCATGAGTAGACAACATTCCATTAGAACTACTGACGGCCTTGGGAGAGTCAGTCCTGAAGAAACTCTACCATCTGGTGAGCTAAATTTATGAGACAGGCGATATACCCTCAGACTTCAAGAAGAATATAATAATTCCAATCCCAAAGAAAGCAGGTGTTGACAGATGTGAAAATTACCGAACTATCAGTTTAATAAGTCACGGGTGCAAAATACTAACGCGAATTCTTTACAGACGAATGGAAAAACTGGTAGAAGCCAACCTCGGGGAAGATCAGTTTGGATTCCGTAGAAACATGGGAACACGTGAGGCAATACTGACCCTATGACTTATCTTAGAAGCTAGATTAACAAAAGGCAAACCTACGTTTCTAGCATTTGTAGACTTGGAGAAAGCTTTTGACAGTGTTGACTGGAATACTCTCTTTCAAATTCTAAAGCTGGCAGGGGTAAAATACAGGGAGCGAATGGCTATTTACAATTTGTACAGAAACCAGATGGCAGTTATAAGAGCCGAGGGACATGAAAGAGAAGCAGTGGTTAGGAAGGGAGTGAGACAGGGTTATAGCCTCTCCCCGATGCTATTCAATCTGTATATTAAGCAAGCAGTAAAGGAAACAAAAGAAAAGTTCAGAGTAGATATTAAAATTCATGGAGAAGAAATGAAAACTTTGAGGTTCGCTGATGACATTGTAATTCTGTCAGAGACAGCAAAGGACTTGGAAGAGCAGTTGAATGGAATGGACAGTGTCGTGAAAGGAGGATATAAGATGAACATCAACAAAAGCAAAACGATGATAATGGAATGTAGTCGAATTAAGTCAGGTGATGCTGAGGGAATTAGATTAGGAAATGAGACACTTAAAGTAGTAAAGGAGTTTTGCTATTTGGGGAGCAAAATAATTGATGATGGTCGAAGTAGAGAGGATATAAAATGTAGACTGGCAATGGCAAGGAAAGCTTTTCTGAAGAAGAAAAATTTGTTAACATCGAGTATAGATTTAAGTGTCAGGAAGTCATTTCTGAAATCATTTGTATGGAGTGTAGCCATGTATGGAAGTGAAACATGGACGATAAATAGTTTGGACAAGAAGAGAATAGAAGCATTCGAAATGTGTTGCTACAGAAGAATGCTGAAGATTAGATGGGTAGATCACATAACTAATGAGGAAGTATTGAATAGGATAGGGGAGAAGAGAAGTTTGTGGCACAACTTGACCAGAAGACGGGATCGGTTGGTAGGACATGTTCTGAGGCATCAAGGGATCACCAATTTAGTATTGGAGGGCAGCGTGGAGGGTAAAAATCGTAGAGGGAGACCAAGAGATGAATACACTAAGCAGATTCAGAAGGCTGTAGATTGCAGTAGGTACTGGGAGATGAAGAAGCTTGCACAGGATAGAGTAGCATGGAGAGCTGCATCAAACCAGTCTCAGGACTGAAGACCACAACAACAACAACATCATATCGGAAACAGTGGACCTTGGGATGTTTAGAAGTGTGGATATCTCGTGTACCGACGTATGACACTAGTGACACCCAATCACCTAACCATGTTCAAAGTCCGTGAGTTCCGCGAAGCACCCCATTCTGCTCTCTCACGGTGTCTAATGACTACTGAGGTCGCTGGTATGGAGTACCTGGCAGTAGGTGGCAGTACAATGCACCTACTACAAAAAACGTATGTTTTTGAGGGTGTCCGGATACTTTTGATCACATAGTGTATCTGAGAAGAAAATCTCATGTTCTAGCACAAAATGTGAGCCGATTTTAGTGAACATTTTATCACTGCATGCAGTGCATGAAGTTCAGTCATAACTTAACTTACTAAGTATGTGTCTGTGATGACTGCTGCATCAAGTCACAAAAGCTTAAAGCTAGTTTCGTTTCTAGCTAGGTATTTCATTCCTACCAAAGGTGATCAGTGCAAAGTACTCTGTCTCCAGGACACTGGTGGAGAAGCGGCAGAATTAATAGTTACCTTTATTCTGGATATTTTAAAAAAAGCAAAATATAGTTGACAAGATTGTCACATTTTGTACAGGTAACTGTAATACCAACTTTGGTGGCTACAAGAGGACAAATAATATTTATTCCAAACTGAACAGTGTTCTCAAGATGAACATTCAAGGTATCGGTTGTGCAGCCCATGTGGTGCACAATGGGGCATAAGTAAGTGCAGACATTCGTCTCAATGACACAGAAACAATAGTGAATAATTTTTTCAGTACCTATTTTCACATTTAACTGTGCGTGTCGAGGGACTCGAATCATTCTGTGATTTCTGAACTCAAGCAAGTTCTAGCCAGTATTAAAACTATGTGGTTGTCGTTGTTGCCAGGAGTTGCAAGAGTCATTTATATGTCTGAACCTTTGGAAATTTTTTCCTGTCTCAAGATAGGTGTCCTGCATTGCTAAAACAGTAACTTAAAAGAGTATATGTCTAACACACGATGACAAGAAGATAGAAGAAGTGGACAGTGTTAAATTCTTGGGATTACAGCTTGATAATAAATTCAACTGGGAGGAGCACACCACAGAACTGCTGAAGTGTCTTAACAAATCTCTGTTTGCAATGCGAATTTTGTCAGACATAGGGGATATAAAAATGAAAAAGCTGGCATACTATGCTTACTTTCATTCCGTAATGTCATATGGGATTATTTTTTGGGGTAATTCATCAAGCCAAGCTAAAGTTTTCCGGGCACAAAAACGTGCAGTAAGAGTTATATGTGGTGTGAACTCAAGAACATCCTGCAGAAGCCTGTTTAGGGAACTAGGGATACTAACTACTGCTTCCCAATATATTTACTCCTTAATGAAATTTATCATTAAAAATATATCACTTTTCAAACCAACAGCTCAATTCATGGAATCAATACTAGGAATAAGAATAATTTTCACAAGGATTTAAAGTCACTTAGTCCTGTACAAAAAGGTGTGCATTATTCAGGAACACACATTTTCAATAACTTGCCAGCAGCCATAAAAAGCTTAACAACCAATGAAATTCAGTTTAAGAGAAGCCTAAAGGATTTATTGGTTGTCAACTCCTGCTACTCCATTGATGAATTTCTTAGTAAAACCAATTGATTTGTATATAAGTACAACATAACTTCTGCACAATTTCTAATCTAATAAGAACCCACAGTCACTGTAGTAACACTGTTCATGTTTACGTCACACTTCACTTAGCCTAGACCGGGACTGTGTCCTAGGCATGCCCGATGTTAACTGACTGGGCACAGCCCGTGCTGCCGGAGTTGTTCTTGTTGTTGTTGTTATGCCGGCAGAGGTCGCGTCCGAATTCTCGCGTGCCCTCTGGTGGACGGGACTCTACTTGCGGCAACTACGTGACGCGCCGTGCCAATGTGCTCCTCCCGCGATCTTTCTGGTGGCTACTGCACTCCTCCTCCTTCGGGGGGTGAAGCCACTGTGATCCACTGCGTCAGAAGGTGGAGCGTCAGGCAGGAGCGATGACCTCCACATCCATTGGATGGCTGGAGTCGAGGGGATCTGCCAACCCTCGAGCTGGAACCTTCGAATACGGCTGGAAGTGACCCACACGAAGAGGCCCCCGTCGTCCCACAACCAGAGCCTGGGACAGAACGGGCGACAAGCTGTCGTACTCCGGATCCTGTTCCACCTTGGGAGGGGCAAGACCCAGTGGCAGGGACAAAGGGGAAGGGACGACCACAGGTGAACCATCCTCCTGAGAAACCAGGCCTGCTATGGGGGCCGGCTCTCGCTGGGGCATCTCGAACGATGGCGATGCCGGTGCTGGAGCTAGTGGAGGCTGCCAAGGCTGAGAACCATCGCAGTGCGGCAGAGTCACAGCGGGGAGAGGAGGTAACGTCCCCTGTGAAACCAACATAGGTGCCGGCAATGGGGAAGCCGGTGTCCGAGAGGTTGGAGGGTGGGTGCCCGAACGTGGACGTAGCTGATTTTGGTGACGACGTACCACCCGGTCCCCCACTTGCAAGGTATAGAGCCGGCGGCCATTTCGGCGCAGGACCACCGCCGGTATCCAACGTGGATTGCGACCAAACCCATGGGCCCAGACCGACATACCCAGTGGAAAGCCAGGTACTCCGTTTTGTGAAGACTGGCGAGGACCAGACTGGAGGAGGTGCAGCAGAGTCCTAGGTTGACGCCCATGGAGGAGCTCTGTGGGGCTGCGTTCTCCCATTGGTGTGGTCCGGTATGCCGTCAAGAAAAACGTCAATGCTTCCTCCGCAGGAAATTCGTGCACATACTTTTTCATCTGCGTCTTAAATGTGCGCACCATGCACTCAGCTTCCCCATTCGATTGTGGATGAAAGGGGGGGAGAGCAAACGTGCCGAATACCGAAGCGCCTACAAAAATCCTGGAAGGTCTGCGAAATAAACTGCGGTCCATTGTCCGAGACCAGGGTGATTGGCAGACCTTCCACAGAAAAGATTTTTGCTAGTGCCTGGATTGCAACTTCTGAAGTGGTTGAGGAGCAGCGAACCACATATGGGAATCGGCAATAAGCATCAATGACAATGAGCCAAAAGCCATTGAGAAACGGGCCCGCAAAATCTATGTGAACACATTCCCATGCTTGGGTTGCCGGCGGCCATGAAGAGAACGCTGCCCTGGGAGATGCTTGTTGGCTCGCACACTGGGAACAGGCGGCCACCAAGTGCTCAATTTCTCTGTCAATACCAGGCCAGTACACATGTCTGCGAGCCAAGGTTTTAGTATGGGAAACACCCCAGTGCCCCACATGTAATAACGTGAGGACCTCCCTTCCTAAACTTGCAGGAACAACCACGGGAGGAGCTGTATCATCGGTAGCCAGAAGGAGAACTCCTTCCAAGACCGAGAGGCGGTCTCGTAGAAGAAAATAATTACGAAGAGCGTCCGAGGTCCGGCCCGGAGGGCGGGATGACCACCCCTGCTGAATGAGGCGAACTACATGCCGGAGAACCGGGTCAGCTGCCGTTTCTCTGGCGACTCGAGAACTAGTGATCGGGAAGCCATCAACCGCTTGGTGGGACGCCACATCCAAATGAAAACACATAATCTCCTCTCGATCGAACGTAGGATCCGAGCCCACCAGAAGACGGGAAAGAGCGTCGGCGTTGGCATGCTGTCCTGTAGGGCGAAAATGAATGTCATAATGGTACTTAGAGAGGAACAAGGCCCAGCGCTGTAGTCTGTGGGCCACCCTATCCGGAATCTGAGAGGCGGGGCCAAATAACGATATTAACGGCTTATGGTCAGTGATTAACTGAAACTTCGTGCCATACAAGAAAGGGTGAAACTTGGTAACAGCGTAGACAATGGCCAAAGCCTCTTTTTCCACCTGGGAGTAATGGGCCAGCGCGTGACTAAGCGTTTTAGACGCAAACGCCAGTGGTTGCTCGGAACTATCTGCGTTGCAATGGGCCAGGACCGCCCCCACCCCATACTGCGAAGCATCTGTAGCCAAGACCAACGGCTTATGGGGATCAAAAGTAGCCCAACAAGGGACTGACGTGAGGAGGCCCTTCAACGAGGTGAACGCTCGCTCACATGCAGGCGACCAATCAAAAGGAACACCCTTGTGCAGAAGGCAGTACAGGGGGTGGGCTATAGTGGGTGCCCTGGGAATGAACCGGTGGTAATAGGCTATCTTGCCTAAAAAAGCTTGTAACTCTTTCAGCGAAGCGGGCCGAGGAAGGTTCACGATACCTTGGACCAAACTTCCTAGTGGCTGGATGCCGTGCCGAGATATGGTGTAGCCCACATACTCAATGGACAGTTGGAAGAAGGTTGACTTATGCAGGTTGCAATGCAAGCCCACAGACCTGAATCTGAGAAAGAGGGTGCAAAGGTTGTGTAAGTGTTCCTTCGTGCTGCGGCCTGTGACAATTATGTCATCCAGGTAATTAATACAATGAGGGATTGTCGACGTGACATGCTCAAGATAACGCTGGAATATCGCCGGGGCACTGGATATTCCAAAGGCCAACCGCTGGTATTGGTAAAGGCCAAACGGGGTGTTCACGACCGCCAGCCGTTTGGAGTCCTCATCAAGTGGTATCTGATGATAAGCCTCCGACAGATCGATTTTCGAAAAATATTGGCCTCCCGCCACGGCGGAGAACAATTCATCAGCACGAGGCAAAGGATAGGTGTCCACCACCAATTGGGAATTAATGGTGGCCTTGAAATCGCCACAAAGACCTAATTTTCCCGAGGGCTTCCTTACAATAACGAGGGGCGAAGCCCACTCACTGGAATAAATGAGAAGAACGACCCCTAGGGCTGTCAGCCAGTCTAGCTCTTCCTTTACCTGAGGGCGGAGAGCCAAGGGGATCTGCCTCGCGCGTAGAAAACGCGGGCGAGCCGACGCCTTCAACGTTAAGTGAGCTTCAAAATCTGAAACATGCCCCAGGCCCTCCTCAAAAATATCGGGAAAGTCTGAGATCAAAGATTCCAATGATTGATAGGGAACGTCTTTGGAGACCAACTGTATGGTGTCAGCGATAGAAAAACCGAAAGCTTGAAAGGCATCCAGGCCAAAAAGGTTAGCAGAGCTCGCATCACTGACAACAATAAAAGTAATAGGCAGAGTGACTGATTTTTAAGTCACGTCGGTAGTGAATTGACCCAGTAGGGGAATGAACTGTTTACCATAACCGCGTAGACGCCGGTAAACTGGCGCCAACGGGGGCGATCCAAGGTCGGAATAAGTTTGTGCATTCAACAACGAAACTGCCGCACCTGTATCTACTTGCAGTTGTAACCGGCGCGACTGAACCGACACCTCGATAAAGAGTTTGCGTGCCGATGCGTCGGGAGCCTGGCCCGATGAAACTTCCTGAATGTCAACATCCATGTCCTCTGTACCTGCTTCCTTCGATTCTTTTGAGGCTGAGCGGCAAACTTTAGCAATGTGACCTTTTTTATTACATTTGCGACAAACGGCCCAACTCTGGGGGCACTCTGACCGATCATGATGTATATAGCGCGACGCACAGGACGGCAACAGGGGCCGGCGGCCGGAATTCTGTTTACGCGCCGTGCGGGAACGGCCGTAACGGCCGGATTGTACCGCTCGCACGTCGACCACCCCGGACACAGTGGACGCGGCCGCGCCGCCCTGAACCGCCGCGACGTCGCACCACGCTTCCAGCTGTTGACCTGCTGCGTGAGAGACTTCATACGATTGAGCAATGGACAGGACTTCCTCGAGGAAAGGGTCTTCTAACTGCAGGGCCCGTTGCCGGACCTCCCTATCAGAGGCCGAACGAACAATGACGTCGCGTACCATAACGTGGGCATACGACTCTCGCGACTTCTCCGTGACAAAATGACACTTGCGACTAAGACCGTGCAGGGTAGCGGCCCACGCCCGGTAAGACTGATGGGGCTGTTTCTTGCATTGATAGAACTCGACCCTAGCCGCCACAACATGCGTGCGGCGGCGATAATATGAAGACAGCAATGAACACAATGCGTCAAAAGACAAGGACGAGGGTTCCTGCCGCAAAACTTGATACAGCGAGGGAGATATCCAAGACAAGAAGAGAGCACGACATACTTCCACATCGGCAACATGAAACGCCTGGAAATGCTGCCGAAGGCGATGTTCATATGCGTCCCAATCCTCCGCCGTCTCGTCATACGGGGGAAAGGGAGGAGGGAACTGCGCTGGAGCAGACGGCTTGGAGAGCAACGCCGGAAGCACTTGTTTCATGGTGGCCATGAGCTCCGTCTGCTGCGCAACCAAAACCCGCACCGGAACAACGACGCAACACGCGAAAGAACGACCCTACTCGTCGCCAATTGTGTAGTAACACTGTTCACGTTTACGTCGCACTTACTTAGCGTAGACCGGTACTGTGTCCTAGGCATGCCCGATGTTAACTGACTGGGCACGGCCCGTGCTGCCGGAGTTGTTCTTGTTGTTGTTATGCCGGCAGAGGTCGCGTCCGAATTCTCGCGTGCCCTCTGGTGGACGGGACTCTGCTTGCGGCAACTACCGTCCGTGATGCGCCGTGCCAATGTGCGCCTCCCGCGATCTTTCTGGTGGTTACTGCAGTCACTTCTTTGGCTTCATTTCACACAAATCCAATTGAAAATGTTTTCAAATTCAATCCAAATTTGGAAAGAACCATGGGAGATTTAGATATAGCTGCTTAAAGAAAAAAATCAGTAACAGGAAATTTAGTAAATTTCAAACTGAAGTTATTTCTTCCATTTTAATTAACTTGGAAAAAGGAAGGCATTTTCACTCAGTCAAAATACAAGACGATTACCATTTTATTTTATGACACTTTTGTGACTACATTTAGAAGAGTGAACTTCTCCATTTCAACATCTGAAATCTTTCATTGGATAACACTGAAAATACTGTTTATTGGGCTGAACTTTAACATTGCCTGAAAATTCTTAAGACAGTAGATTCAGGTACAACATTTCAGATAGATGAAGGTGTATTGTTTGGTGACCTAAGATTTGTGATCAACATTGTATTCAAGAAACTTGAAGAATGGGAAAAACGTTGATTTGGAAACAGATAAGAGATGGTGTGGTGTATTCCACGCACTTAAAAGTACAGGTAGGCTACTTCATGCTTGTGAGTTTTGCTCATTCTGTACCAAGCATAAATAGGACTACTGTTGTGAAAAGGGTATTTCCAATTGCGAGTTCCCTTTGGATTGATGAGAAAACTGTTTTGCCTCTGAAACTATTGAAGCAATTGTAATAATTAAGACTCATTTATCAAGAGCTTGCCTGCAAGTTCTACAAACTACTATTAACCAGTCCAAAGCTTTTGAAAGTATTAGGTCTTCTGCTAAGTACAGAGTTAGTAGCAGTGTGCCTGATGCAGTAGCTGAACAGTCTTTGGATTTTTTATCTCAACATTAGCGTTCATTTGTTAGAAATCACTCTATCATTTTCTCAACATTTTGAATTATAATCAGTTCTTGGAAATACAATAAATTCTCATATGATGCAGTGCCATTACAAGCATGTTTTGAAGTACCTTGTTAAAATATAAGCCCTTTTATGTGTATAAACATCAGTTTTTATTTATTTTAGTAAAGTGATGCACTCATGCATACAGAATATTTTCTTTTCGTTTAGTGTCCTGTTACATCTGTTTTTTTATCCCTGTTTTTCGCAAATACCCCATTATTTCCCATAGAAAATCTGATCACCTTACATTATCCCCATACTCGGCGCTAGTATTCCTGGCCACCTCCACTCCTATCACCCCTCTATTGAACTAAAACAGAAGAATATGTCGGAAATATTCCGATTTCTCCGCTTGGCACTCCATTTTATAGCATCCACAGCTCCACTCACTAACTCCAAATGACAAAATGACAACACCCAAACTCATGTGACAACAGTGAACCACAAATAAGAAATGGCAATCAGTAAATAAACCCATAGCAGCAAGAATACCAACAAGCAAAATGAAAACACTATGAACTTATGCATTAACACAATAAGAGCAGGCACAGATTTTTCAATTCCTTGGCACATTTGTATGTGAGAAGTTTTCTCAGAATGTACTCGTACTACCATTGATTCATATAGGATTACTGTACCAAGGCACCTCCCTTGCAAGAACTACTGCCAGGACCTGCCAAATTATCTTAGAACCACTGCAAGAAAGATTTTGCTTTGTCCTTAAGTGGGCTGTAACATCTTCTCCAGTTCTAGCATAGTAAGAAGAGAATTCCGAAACAGAAATTAACGCCAACGTTATTGGTAATAGGATAGGTGCAGTCTTAATGCAATTTTAGGAAGTTACTGAACAAGCGATGGTTTACACTTCCGCAATATCCCTAAGTCCAAGATGAACTAACTACTCTACAGCTGAGAAAGAGTACTTTGCAATTGTCTGGACCATCAACAGGGTTCAGCCATACTGTATTTACTTGGCAAACCATTCACTAGACCACCATTCTCAATGCTAGCTGACTAGTCTGAAAGACCTGTCTGGTAGACAGGTAATATGGGTTCTGAGGCTTCTGGAGTATGATGTGACAGTGGTACATAATCTATGGATGCAAACACAAGGACACTGACTACCTTTCAAGATGTCCTTTGGTGGAATACAGCAGTGTCATTGGGCATGAAATGACATTGCTGCTGAACGGAGGGACAGTCCAGCACTGCTGAAAACAGTAGAAGCCTTGAAGAAGGAGGCATGGTTTACCTCAACACATAGGTCTCTCAAATGTAACTAGATTCAGAATCTGCTGTCACAGAGGGTAATTAGGAAATGGAATACTGAATCCATCAATATTCTTAAGTGTTGATACTGTTACTATCCTAAAAGTGGAATACGGTGCCATTAGGTGTCATCATAACGATGCTCAATTCCAAATCTGAAATTAGGGCCTCAATAAAATACAAAACTGAGCCAGTGAAGCACATTTATTATGAACTCCAAATTACAGCCTGAACAGAATAGAGTTCCTCAATGGAATTCCAGGAAGCTGGTATTTACACAACCACTGAATATTCCAGAATATACAAAAATCAGATGTTTCAAGAACTGTCCAGAAATAATAAATACTAATTGACAAATAACTGCCAGACATCAGGTTTGAACTGGTTACCAGCACCATGTTGACCAGTGCTACTGCCCATTACACCACACTGCATGCAAGACGGCTCAGGACATTGCGTCCTCACCCCTCGCATTCTGGTCACGTTGTCACATCTTTGTCAGTATGATGATCATCAAAAGTGACATCTGACAAGCGACAAAGGATATAATACAGCCCAGCCTAGTGCCTTAATAACTTTTATAGTGGTAGTAATCACCTGGCAGGCGTAAAAATCCACACCAAGACTCCCAGGCTGTATCTCACTGGCCGGTGATTAGTGTTAAAGCACTCTCAGTCTTCTCCCTGGCATTCAGTATCCATATGTGAGTCAGAGCCTCATTTCTTCACTCCTGATAATGTTTCACATAGTCATTCTGAGTATATCTGACTGAAATGGGAACAATGATTCTGTTATAGTTTTGGCTTCATGATGACATTGGACAGAACCAGTCTCAGATTCCACTGGTGAGGACTCTACTAATATGTTAAAGACAATGTGAGCCACTATAAAGAACATCTGTGACAGAAGGACATCCTGCACTTACCTCCGGGAGATCTGGTACCTCCTGGCCAATGGTATCTGAAACTGGTTACGTCCAGTGTCATCATGAATTCCAGCTGACATGATGCTGTTGGAGCATCATGGAAATACTTTAGTATAGTTGTCTGTGAATGAGCTCAGATGATGGATAACCATTTCTGCCCCAATGAATCATTGTTTCTGTTATACAGTGCCCTATTTATTAATTGGAATTCAACCTACTTAATTTTCAACACTCTTCTATATCAAAACATCTCGAATACATTGATTTTCTTCTCTCTCTCTCTCTCTCTCTCTCTCTCTCTCTCTCTCTCTCTCTCCCTCTTTTTTCTTTACTTTGCTCCCAACATAGAAATAGTCCTTCACTTTATCTACTTCATGGGTGGTCCCCAATGCTGATGATGTTAAGTTTGTCATTAGTATCAGTTCTGCTAATTCTCATTACTACTGTCTACTTTAAATCCATTCATTAGCTTGTTCATTCTGTTCAACAGGTCCCTTTCAACAGGTCCCTCCTCAGTTCTTTCTCATTTTCACTGAGGATGGCAATGTCAGCAGTGAATCTTACGACTGATATCCTTTCAACCTGGATTTAAATCTCACTTCTGGAATTCTGGAGCTTTGCCTTATCCATGTTTTAGGCCATTAGGAACAACAAGACTGACTAAGAACTAATAGCAGTAACAATAACATTACTACTATGAATAATAATAATAGTGTCAATAGAAAATAAAAACGTGGTTGTGGTTATTTAACATTGAGACATAGTGGTTACTAAGAGAAAGGTATTCAAGCAGATTGCCCTAACTGTGGACATTAATAAATAAGAAAGCTCTGTAGGGAATGAAGGGTGCTTAGTTGTAATGGGGTGAAGGTCAAATTTAAAACCAAGACCAGATATTACTGTTACTTTAGGAAATAGGTCATTGTTTGTATCTTGAAGCTCAACATTACTTCAGTACTCTGGTTTAATGAGAGAAATCATTTTCATTTTGAATTCCTACTAATGAAAATCATTTAAACAAGGTGTTTGTGTGATGAGGTGTTACAGAGTAGATTTTACTCTGACAAGAGTGACTATGTCTGCTGTTCTGTTCAAATGAGAGTGTTAAGGTTGAGGAGAGACACGAGATGCTGTATGCATTGACAGAACAGTAAAGCATCACAGAGTGTTTAGAAATCTTTGCCTATGTCTACACACAGCCAGAATAACTATGTGTAACTCAGTGATATATGATGAAAATCATAAATGTCACACAGTCATTGTATGCAGAAATGCATCACCTGTTATGGCATAAAGTCAAGTGCCAGCACGCCAGTCAGGAACGATAGAGATGAGATGGCTGTGAGAAGACATCAGCCAATTACACACTAACCGGACCTCCCTCCAGGACAACCACATGACATCAGCGACCCCTATGTAAAGAGGACATAAGCACCACACCCGACTGGTCATGGCTCCAGTTCTATAGCAGCTGCAAGACTAGCGACATGGATAGAAGCATTAGTGAAAGTTACTTCATTTGTACTGTCTATGTAGCACGCTGAAGACGGATGCTTATTTTGTTTGTCACCCTTTGCTTGTGATACTTCTGTGTAATTGTCAAAGTTAAGCATTGTCTCTTTTCATTTTGTAATAAAATTCATTAGCACGATTTGCTTGAGTATTCGTCTATTTGTTGACAAGGCTGAAAACATAATATTTGGTGACAAGGTGTAAGAAAAAACTAGTGCCTGGCTGCCACAGTTTTATATTGTCATGGGCTTTTTTGTTTTGCTGGCACCTTAATTCTAACTTATTTTTTCTTTGCATGAGTGTGTACACAGTATTAACAGTGTCTTATAGTGCTTTTTCTATTCAGTGTTTTCAGGTGGGTGTTGCAGAAATTTTCTTTGCTTGTGTGCTTATTTTTAATGCTTGTATTTTCTGTTCATTGCATTGGCCTATTCCAAAATGAACAACCCAACTCTGCCGCCCCCTGTTCAGGCACCTCAGCTGTAAGCGATAGATGCAATGCAGCTGACACAGATGTTTCGGTTTCAGACACAGTAGATCTCAACTCTACAGAACACAGTACAGCACTTACTAACAACTCAAGCGGCCAGTGCAGCACAAAATACAACAACTGTAGCTTCAAGTGCTATACCGCCTTTTCACCAATTTAATGACAAATAACAGGAATGGACTGAGTGGTTACAACAGTATGAAGCCGACATTATTGCTCACAAAGTACCAGGTACTGTGAAACTAAACTACTTTTTGTTTATGTTACGAAGTGCAGTGTTTCGCCCCATTCAGAAACTGTTCCCTAACATCACTCTGAGTGAATTTCCCTATGATCAGGTTGTAGATTCTCTAACAGTTATGACCAACAAGTGAATGTGGTGGCACCAAGGTGCCAATTCTTTACTTGAAAGAATAGGTCAGAACAAACTTATCACGAGTGGGTAAGAGATTTGCAGGGTATGATGAGGAAATGCAAATTCAAAAGAGCTTGTGGTGCTTTGTATTCAGATGTTATGTTGTGTGATGTGACTGTTTATAGTGTAACTGGTGTCAGACTTAGAGAACAGATTTATGACTGGCCCCGTAGGCAGCAACAGCATGTGCGTGCCATGCCACATAAACAGTTCACAGGTGGCTAGGGTTAAGTCATGCCCTCAGTGCTATTCACAGCACAAATACCAGCACTGCCTGTCCAGACAAGCACAGTGTTATGCTTGTGGCAAGAAAGGTCATGTACAATCCATATGTTTGCAACAGAACAAACATTAGACTTCTGCCCACTCACATAATTCTCTTCACAAGGTCCATGTAATCAATGCAATGTATTCAAAGCCTGCTTCAGGCATTAGCAAAACTAGCAAGTGAACAGTTTCTTCAGTGATATGCCAGTCCAATAAACTTTTGTTCATTTGCATATTACTGGAAAATGTGTGAATTTCAGTTGGACGCAGGTGCCTCCGTTACAAATTCTGAATCATAACACATATGAACTGTTAGGTTCCCCACGCCTGCCTAAAACTAGCACATACCTGACAGGTTATAGTGGACAAGACATTCTCGTTCTCAGAAAATGTACTTTGCCTGCCATGTATCGCTCTCATCTGCGAACTGTCACTTTCACTGTGCTACAACCACATGATTGTGAGAACATATTTGGCCTTGATTCATTCAATTGTTTTTGCCTTAAAACTGTGGACAATGTGTTGTCAATGACTGCATTAAATAGCAAAGACAGTGTAGCTAGCTTGCTGAAAGAATTCCCTGAACTCTTTTCTGAAGGTTTAGGCAAGGCTAACAATTTTGTTGCACATATTACTATGAAAGACATTGCTTAGCTGAAATTTTGCTGGGCCAGAACTGTTCCCATTGCATTATGGGACAAAGTGACTTCTGAACTTAAAGAATTGCAAGATAGTGGAGCTATTGCACCCATACAAGCTAGTCAATGGGCAAGTCCACTGGTTTTGCTCTCCAAACCTTCAGGTCGCATTCGCCTCTGTGTTGACTTTAAGTCTACAGTCAACCCCCAGACTGTGACTGATACTTATCCATTGCCATGCCCAGAGGATCTCATGGACAGATTAGAAACTGGTCGCTACTTTTCAAAAATTGATTTGCGCGATGCATATCTTCATTTCATGTTCATATGAAACAGTTAGCGCATCGACACTGTGCTTGGCAGAGTGTGGACACCCAAATAGAACAGATGATGTCACAGTGTCACCCATGTGCAGAAAATCAGTCCACTCCATCACAAAAAAATTTTGCTTGGCCTAAGTCTCAATCACCATGGCAACGTGTGCACACAGACTTTGTGGGATCTTTTTGGAACAATTGTTGGTTGACTGTGGTAGACCCTTATGGCAAGTTTCCTTTTACTGCGCCAATGAACTCGACAATATCAGGTACCATGATTTAGCCGTTGTCCTCTATTTTTTGCCTTGAAGGTTTGCGTGAAGTCATAGTGTCAGACAATGGTCCTCAGTTCACATCAAATGAATTCGAAACATTCTGTGAACGCAATGGTATAGAGCATCTAGCTAGTGCACCATTCTATCCCCAGTCAAATGGCGAAGCGGAATGTTTTGTCAGAACCTTCAAGCAGCAGGTGGTCAAACTTCACAACGCACACTTATACCCAGTTAAAAACTTTGTCCTGTTACTAAAATACTAGGCCACAGTACTCATACTCTATAGAAAACTTTTTCTCAGCTCCTATTGTTTGCATCCATGCAATGGACTGTCGCCAGCAGAATTGCTTCGTAGCTGCTGCTATCAGACACTGGTCTACCTGCCCCACCCACTCTCAGCATCTGGCACCAAAGGATGGCCACTTCACGCCGCATGATATTGTGTTTTTCAGGGTTTTCAGCAACAGCAGACAGTCAGCGTAAGGCGAGTTCCTACGTCAACTTCATGCATGCATATATCTTGTTTCAGGCTCAGACAGATTGCAGTGCCAACATTACAATTAAATTCGCCACTGTCATGTGCATGGTGATCCATCAGTATCTCTTCCCCCAGATTATGAATCCTGAGGAGAGAGCAGCCAGAGTCACTGCCAGAGGGTGTCATCACAACCCCATAGAGATGGAGCCTTTGCCTCCTCCACCTCCTCTCAACCTGCTGATGGAGCTGGATCCGCCCATGCTGCAGTAGTCAACACCTTCTACATCTTTGTATGGGCCTCAGGAGGTGGATGCATACCCTTCTGGGCATTTTCTGGGGGATGTTTCCACCAGAGCATAGGCCAGATGGTGGGTATGACTGGAAGTCTGACATCCTCTGCTGCCACAGCTTCTGGTCCATCGCAGCATCCACACTCCTGCCCCCTTTCCCATTGTCATGCTCCTTATACAATGACAGTGCATCACTTTGGGGGGGGGGGGGGAGGAATGTGCAACAGCAGTGGCACCTATGTGAACGGGACATAAGCTCTGCACCCAACTGGTCAAGGCCCAAATTCTAGAGCAAGTTCAATACTAGCGACTTGAATAGAAGCGTCAATGATAGTTGCTTCCTTTGTACTGCCTATGTAGTACAGACTTGGGGTTGTTTATACTGAAGATGATTGCGTATTTTTTATGTCACCCTTTCCTTGTGACACTTTTGTGTGATTGTCAAAGTTAAGTATTGCCTCTTCTCATTTTGTAATAAAACTCATTAATAAAATTTGCTTGAATATTTGTCTAGCAGACAGAGAATGCAGGATTCCTAGACACCCCATATTTGATGACAAGGCTGGAGACATAATATCACCACCTCCAGCCAGAATGATCTATCCAGATAAAGACAACACAGAATGGCGATAGCAATTAATAACTGGAAGCAAAGAAGCAATGGTACCCTTACATAGTTTTTGGGAGGGGGGCTAGACCCCCGGTTTGGTGTTAATATTTTGGAAGATGAATGGTGACTTATATCCAGTAGAAACTTTTAAAAATACATATTTTGTAAGATTTTATACTGGTATTGAGATTATAAGCAAATTGTAAGGTCAGTTTATGGCTTTGACACTACTATTTATCTGAAAAAGTAAACTGTAAATTTATTTTCCTCTTGATGAACAATTGAATCACTATGTCCTCTAGACCAAACTTCTTCACACTTTCTGCAGGAGTATCATGGGACTTTGATTTTTCCAAACACTCATTTGCCTGATGTCATACCATACTCAGGCTTCGGCTTTTTAGTTGTTGATTTGATAAAACTTTTGTAAACCTTTAAAATATCTCTCATGAAATCTTCTTTCTGCTGATTTTTCATTAAACGTAGGTGAAGAATCCCATTTTTGAAAGGTATATCTGTAACTTGTTCAAATTTTGTGATAAGTGACATGATTATAGAAGCCATGTATGGACTGTATAGTGCCACTTTGAAGTAGCCTTTGGGTGATGAGCATTGGTCATCACATTGCATATGTGGTTCTGCCTTCCAGCCAATCTTGAGATTTTTATATCTATGTCAAGTTCCTTACAATCTTCTTTTTCTTCCTAGAAAAGAATTCATCATTGCTTTCTCTCTGCTTTTTGAAAATTGGTTTGCAGGTCAGCATTGACATATCTGTAGACTGAGGGGAGATTATTGGAGTATATTGCAGTTTGTTCATTATTTGTTATAATGCCTTTATATACTGAGTAGACAAATAATAAATGTAGTTGATGATGATGCACTATCTAGTTGGTTGGCAAGTGATCTAATATCTTTCTTGTTTTCATTGTTATCTGCAAGGAAGTTGAGACTACCATTTATCACCAAGAAGTTTTCTTTGAATATCCTGACTGGTGTGTATTTTTGTGTGAACACCTAGTTTTATAGAACACTGAAATGTTATGTATTGTTCTCCTATACAGTATACGTTCTCTAAAGAGCCTGTGGCATTTCTGGCACAGAGTACCCTATTTTGGGAACCTTTTCCTTTGGACTAGATAGTCTTGGTGTATGTACAAGTGTTCAATAAATGTATATTTCGTATTGAAGTGAGTTATCTCTCGACTAATCTCCCGTGATGGTGACCCTGACACCATTGACATCCCATCTAGCATTATTTGTGCTGTTTTCATCATTCACTCACATCGCATGCCAGACTGCAATGTTTATGTCACACTGCATCTATCTGTGACTTTCAGTGCAAGTGTAACGGGCCCCATTAATTCTGCCGATTCCGTACCTCCTTCGAACTTTGCTAACAGTGAACAGTTATTTATGCCTAGCCATGCTGGCAGCCACCTAACCATACCTGGTTCAACATGGCTGCCGCCTAGCATGTCAGCACAACAACAGCCACAACATGAACAGTGCCCACCGCCTAACCGCAACATGGAGGACATTCCACTTAAAGATATTGCAGTCTATCCTTCATGTACATCGTTACCTTCAGGATGGCTTGGTGAAGCAGCAAATTTCCAGGACTTTGAACCTAACACTACAGTGCACGGGGTAGCACATTCTCATTTACATAGTGTCACAGCACCCCCCCCCCCCCCCTTCTGCACGCCATTTCAGCGACACTGGTGGTCACCTCGACTGTGCTGGTATCCCCAACCTCCACACAGTGGTTGCACCATGACCACCTTCCGCTTGCTTTCATAATGGGATTGGCCGTTCCACCTGCTCCAGTTCCCAGGTCCACTGCTCCGTGGCTCCTCCATGACCGCCACCACTATTGCAACAGCACCGGCCACTACATCCGCACTGTGTTCTTCATCATGAACACACCTTGCTGGCTTATACACCCGCTATCACTTCTGTTTCCTCTGTATCATGTGCTGCATGCTGCCACCGCCCCACCCAGACCTTGGGCAATGCACTGTTCACCGCTACTGCACTTTCGGCGTCGGAGGCATCCTGCTCCACCTACACCGATCTCCAGCTGCCCGTGCAGACTCAATTTGTGTAGCCTGGTAGGTTCCCTAAGCTACCAGCACTGCAAAAAGACAACCCAAAAACTTGATTCACCTTAGTGGACCACCTCCTGAACATCCATGGCATTTCCAATGACGGCGCCCATTTTGTCTGCCTGGTGAGCCATCTCCATGCACACACAGACCCCATCAGCGACTTGCTCTTCTCATTGCCCACCTCACACAAATATTTGATGGCCAAATCACTGCTTATCGAGCATCTTTCTCGCCCTCAATCAGACGCTATCCATCACATTATATACGAGGAGCATCTTGATGACCACACCCCTTCGCAAACTTGGCGGCATCTATGTGCCTTAATCGAAGACCACATCACTGCCTGACGTTACTCCTTGGACATTGTGGGTGGTCAAAATGCCTTTGGATCTGCAGCTTCATCTCCTGTCTCATATCGCTGACCTGCTCAAGGTTCAATTATGTATGGCAGATCAGGCTTATGCCATCATTTGTCACCAACACCACCTGTCACGAACAACATCTCCACCATCCTACTCAGCTGTCACACCTGCACCTCCAGTTCCATGGCCAGCCAGCAGAGGCCGGAGCACTTGCCTAGGCACCTCAGTTGCCCATCAGGAGCTGCCAACTAGCGGCCCACAGGATGTACGCCCAGCAAGCTCTTAACAGCCGCCGACCTCACCTGAGCAATGGCCCATTTGGCTACCAGCCACTACCCCCATCCTCACTGCACCGGCCCGCCACCCGGCCTATGCACTGTGCTGGTTCCACCTAATTATGATGACCCTGCTTGCAACTGCTGCACACCCTGCGCCTGCTCAAACAAGACTGGCGGGCATGTTTAGGCACCATGTCCCACCATGTATGTTCACGGCGTCTATCATCCAACGCCTCAGCAACACGAAGCCTCTATGCCACAGATATCTGCTTTCTCCTTGACAGTGGCGCCGACATTAGCATCATCCCAGCCAAGCATGCTGTTGATGCACTATCCCCCACTACCCTTGCCTTGATCGCCACCAACAAGTCTCCACGCTACCGATGTGGATGAACCTGTGATCGGGTTGGATTTTCTACACCATTACAAACTTTCACCAGACCTGCAGGCCGCTGTGCTCCACCACGCACCCGGCTCTATAGTTCCGTGCACACCTGATTTCAGCCCCTCTTTGCTCCCTCCCTCCTTGGCTGGGCTTTCCACATGTGCTTACCTGCTCGAGCAAATAACTTCAAGGCTCTCTGATCTGTCACACATGAGCTCCCAGATTAACGAACTCTGCACTCAGAATGATGACTTACGTGCCTGCATCGCCTCTGCCTCCGTCAAATTGTCACATGCATGGCGTACCATACATTGCCTATCTGCAGCCCCACAGTGAGGCACCCCAGCACACACCTCTACAGAGTCTTCTCGCCAACCTGCTCCAGTGTCGAGCATTCCACCGCCTGCCTTTTTTTCACATCGCCACAGATGAATCTCCAAGATGCACCTGCATACAACTCTCCAGATTCTTCGTGCCGCTTCACTCCTAAACCGCACCTTCTGTCCCCAACTACAGCCGACGCCTAGCCTACGTTGCCCCGGTTCATCAAGGCCAGTGAATCAATGTTGCCTGTAGATACCTTCTTGACCCCTCATGCCGAGTCCCCTACACGATTATTGGCCATCAGTAATGCCACTTGCTACAAGATTCGCACCTCCAATGGCCCACCTGTTCTTCATAAGGCCAGGCACCTTAATGCTTGCAAACTTCTGTGTGCTAAGGAGATCGTTCGGGATCTGTTGGTTACAAGCGTACTCCGCTGCTCCAATAGCAACTGGTCTTCCACTGTTCACCTTGTTCCAAAAATGGACGGCACCTTTCGCATGTGCAAGGACTACAGGTCCCTTAACACCCACGCCATTCTGGATAACTATACCCCATACCACACATGCAAGATTTCACGCAGTTTCTTCATGGTTCTACTTTTTTCTCTGTATTAGATTGTTGCAAAGTGTATCACCAGATTCCTATGCATCCACCTGATATTCTCAACATGGCCATCATCACGCCCTTTGGCCTATTTGAATACTGTTAAATGCCTTATGGACTGAAAAATGCTGTGCAGACATGGCATCGGTTCGTTGATTCCATTTTGCTTCCTTTGCCTTTTGCTTATGCTTACTCAGACAATATCCTTATCTATTCTTCCTCCACTAAGGAGCATCAAGTCCACCTTGCTTCAGTCCATTTGGCCCTCACTGCCAACGGCGTGGTGATCAACCATGATAAATCTCAATTATGTTCCACATCAGTTACCTTACTCAACCATTCCGTCTCTGCCAATCGCCTCCGGCCGACGAGTTTTCATGTTGAAATCATATTTAAACTTCCTCTCCCCAAGGATTATGCTCAGCTCCATCGTTTTCTGAGTATTGCAAACTTTTACTGTCTCCATATTCTTCAAGCTGCCTCCATCCAAATTGCCCTCACCGAAGCACTCTCTTCCGGCAAGAACACCACTGGAAAATGGAAGTTGGAGTGGACTCAACCAATGCTCGACGCTTTTGGTAACCTTAAAACTGCCCTAGCCAAAGCCATCACAGTCGCCCACCCTGACCCTGAGGCCCATGTCTTGATCACGACTGATGCCAGTGATTCAGTCAGCTGTAGGCGCCATTTTACAGCAGCACACTGCTGACTCTACCCAGCCCCTCCGCTTCTTTTCCAAGAAAATGACTAAGAGCCAGTGCAAGCGGTCGGCATTTGACCATGTGCTGCTCACAGTGTGCAAGGGAATTAAATATTTTCATAGTGACCTCGAGGGGCAACCCTTCACGATCTATACTGATCACAAGCCACTAGTTGCCGATATTCATAATCCAGCTAAAAGACTTTCTGCCCAGGCGTTTCCACCATATGGACTACATCTGTCAGCACTCTTCTGATATATGTTATACCCGCAGCACAGAGAACGTTGTGGCAGACTACCCTTCCTGCATCATCATGCTATCCACACTGCTGAATCTGGAGGAGCTCGCCCAACTACAAACCGATGATGACGATATATACCAGCTAAGATCAGACAATAGTTCATTGCTCTCTGTCCAGCCCCATATACTACCTGGTTTGGCAATCCCTGTCCTTTGTGACACCTCTATGGGCACGCTTTACCCCCTGGTCCCTACCCCTCTGCGCCATAGGGTCTTTACCTCCTTGCATGGCTTAGCTCACCTGGGACATGAGCCATGATGTGGCTGGTTACAGAGCACTTTGTCTGGCCTGGTGTCAAGCATGACTTTCGTACTTGGAGCTGTGTGTGCATTATGTGCCAGTGCAGCAAGGTCAGCAGGCATTCCCAACCTCCTCTGGAAAAGTTTGACATTCCTAAGGGGCGTTTCCAGCATGTCCATATCGATGTCATTGGCCCCTTCCTCCATCCGAGGGCTACAGATATATCTTGTCGGTTATCGACCGTGTGACCCGGTGGGTCGAGGCGGTCCCCCTTACTGACATCATGGCCGAGACCATCGCCTGTTTCTTCATCTAGGTGTGGTTTGCTCACTTTGGCTGTCCCCTATCTCTCACCACTGACCGGGGATGCCAATTTGAGTCTGCACTCTTTGCACGACTCTGTGAACTCTGCGCTGTCGACAAGTTTCATACCACAGCTTACCACCCGCAGGTGAAAAGTCTCAATGAGCGATGGCAACACACACACTCAAGACTGCCCTAATATGCCATGGAAGTCTAGGTTGGAGGCCCTCCCTGGGTCCTGCTGGGTATTCGCTCAGCTCTTAAGGAAGATCTTAATGCCTCGTTCGCTGAGGTTCTGTATGGTGAGCCACTCCTTCTCCCACAGAGGTTGTCAAGGATTAATCCTCCCGCCAGCTCTGTGGAGTCTCTGGTGCAGAGCACCCTATCTTTGGAAATCTTTTTCTTTGGACTAGCTAGTGTGGCATAAACTTCCTGCTCATGGTATGTGCAACAGCCATAATTGTCATATGTAAAAGTGTTCAATAAATGTACTTAGCTCTGCAAACCCTAAAAATTCTTCTTTTATGATAAAGTTCAATTTCATGTCCACAAATTGTACTCCCACCAAACACAGTTGTTTTTTCCTTTTGTCAGCCTGCTAATGAATTTAGTTCTAACAAAGAGATAGAGGGGCTGGCCAGTACTTAGCTCAGTACAGCCGATAGATACACAAAACACAACAGAAAATTTACGCATCCTAGCTTTTGGAATTTTGTTCCTTTGTCAGGGAGGAGAGAGGGGAAAAAAGGGGAAGAAGGGAAAGTGGATTCAGTTACTCAAAACCCAGGTTATGAAGCAACAGGGAATTTAGTTCCTCCATCTTGCTAACAATAGAAACTTAAGGTCACAGCCTGACGTCATACCAATCAGTAGCATCTAGTATAGTGATATTATCAGACTCAGTACTACTTGCGGAAGAACATTGTGGCAGCAACACTTCTGATGCCTGGAAATTGTAGAGATTCTGCTTGACAGATAATGTGAAGTTAGAAGCTTGTGTTGACCATAAACTAAAAGTTCTTGCAGGACATACTTTCAAAGGTACTGGACCTCGAACTTTTAGTGGGTCATGGAGGTTCCTTTTATGTGTAGTGGGAACACCTTTTTGTCCAACCAAATTCCTGACATCTATCCCTGAAATAAACACAAGAAAACTCAAGTTCAGAATATTTAAGAGTAACCCTCTTAAGAGACTCTCTAACCTCCCATTGTAATATTAGAATTTAGTGTCATTTTTATCAGAAAAAATAATATGCATTATTTTTAAAGATGTATGTTCACCTGAAAAACTATAAATATTCTGAACTGATGTGATGAAAGAGGAAAACTAAGGAACACTACTCAATAATAATTACATTTTTGGTATTTTCACTTTTCATGAATTTATTTACACTTATTTAAAAGTTATTTACACTGACTGAACATCTTAAACAATTCCAGACCAGTTGTGGGAACCTATAAACTCACATTAAAGAAACTCGGTTTCAACATGTTAATAGGGAACATACACATTGCTGTGTTGTGCTGTCGTGTGGGCTTGGGTAGTACTGGGAAGGGGAATAACTCATCAAGGATGATGTACTTGTGAGCTATATCTTGCTGTACATGACATCTTGAGACCACTTGAACTCATATTTAAAAAATTAAGTTATATGTATAGGGTGATAATTATGAACTATATGAAGGAAAAAAAAAAAACAATTTAGTTATAAACAGTGGCATGCACAAATTTTATTCAAATATGTGTAAACATCACTACAGATATTTGGATTTAGGTTATAATATGTCTGATATACCTGCTGTCCTTGGTGATGATGTGGCACAGACAAATAGTGAAATTCTGCATGATCCACGAAAGTGGGAACATTGATGTTGTCAATGACCTCCTGTATGGTTGTTATCAGCTCAGAAAAGGTTTTGTGGTTATTGCTGTACACCTTGTCTTTAATATAGCCCCATAAAAAGAAGTCGCGTGTGTTGAAATCCAGAGAATATGGCAGCCAATTGAGGCCCATGCCAGTGGCCTCTGAGTATCCCAGAGCCAGAGTGCACTCCCCAAAGTGCTCCTCCAGGACACTCTCCTGCTTTGATGTCATCGAACTCTGTCCTGCATGAACCACATCTTGTCAAAATCAGGGTCACTTTGGATAATGGAGATGAAATCATCTTCCAAAACCTTCACTTACCATTCACTAGCCACCGTGCATCAAGAAATATCACACCGATTACTCTGTGACTGGACACTGCACGCCACACAGTCACCAGTTGAGGATGACAAGACTTCTCGATTGTGAAATGCGGATTCTCAGTCCCTGAAATGCGCCAATTTTGCTTCTTGATGAACCTATCCAAATGAAAGTGGGCTTCGTCACTAAACCAAACCATACATGTGCATACTAATTCCCATCATGCTCCATAGTCAACCATACAGTTTGAACGTCCTAACACAAACCATTCAGAAGTTTTGATGATTTTATTTCATATAGTTCAATAATTGTCACCCTGTATATATAAAAAATATTTTAGTGCTGAACCACTTCTAGGTAATAAAGACTTTCAAATAAATTTTCTTGAAAGGAAATCACTTGAATACACTGTATATTTTCCTGTACTGGAGGAGGGGGAAGGCATGCTGATTTAGTTTTCTTTGTAGAGTGTAGAGAGATGCTATTGCCTTCTTACAACTGTATCTGTGTGTTCAGCCTAGTTTATGTTTTCATCTAATATTACTTACAGACTCTTCACTCAGTGAGAAAAATTTATTTTGATCCATTTTGGAATTAAATATAGCAAAGAGTCCTGAAATTTCTGGCTAATGAGTCTCCTATTAGTAAAGAAGATTAATTCAATTTGGGATGATTTGAGATTTTTTTATGATGCTTATAGGACAGCACTGGCAGCCTCAATATTTGTCTTTAATATAGTTGGTTTTTGATATAGGTATAACTGGATATTATGAGAAATATGTTGTATTTACAGTGGAATGGAACAGGTGACACATAATGAACATACAATGAGAACAGTATCAGACCTAACCAAACCATGGAACTGCCTGATATTACCTGTCTCCATTTCAATGCTATTATGTTGGCAAGATATCAAGTATATGCAAAACCAATATACTGCACTTGTAGAACACTTTAGGCTGTTGTTTTTACAAATGAAGCATTGAAGTCAACTGTATAAAATGTTTTTATAAAGTATAAAATGTGTGTGGTAGTCACTACTTGTCCCTCCATGGATAGTTTCACTTAGTTACAACATTTATCAAAGCACATGTGTTACAATGTTTGTGTAAGACTCATTGTCATTCATATAGTAGGTCATTCATAATTAAGTAGTTGGTAAGGTGGCTATGTGCTATATACTCTAATGCCTTGGACAAGACTGAAAAATACAAACTAGGTAATAGTCAAAGGGAGATGCAGCAGTGTCCTTCTTGGACAGTCATTTGACAAGTCCCTGATCCCAGGCTGCTGGGAAAATGCTTGCAGTCAATATTTCAAGACATCTATTATTTCTTGCAGACTGAAAAATGCGAACTAGCTGATGGTCATAGAGTGCTGCAGCAGTGTCTCTCTTGGATAGTGGTTTGACAAGTCCCTGATCCCTGACTGCTGGGAAAATGCTTGGGATCAGTATGTCAAGACATCTGTTATTTCTGGAAGTATTTGATCAGTAATAAGCTTTATCATTTGCAGTTTAGTAATAGTAGTAGTAGTAGGAGGAGGAGGAGGATGAGGAGTAGACGTAGGCCAATGGCCTTGCCACAGTGATAACACTGGTTCCCGCCAGATCACTGAAGTTAAGCACTGTCAGGCTGGGCTAGCACTTGGATGGGTGACCATCCAGTCAGCTGAGCACTGTTGGCAAGTGGTGTGCACTCAGCCCTTGTGAGATAAAGTGAAGAGCTACTTGATTGAGAAGTAGCAGCTCCGGTGGTTGGAAGAGCAGTGTACTGACCACATGCCACTCCATATCCGCATCCAGGGATGCCTGTAGGTTGAGGATGTCACAGTGGCTGGTCAGTACCGTTGGGCCTTCATGGCCTGTTCGGACAGAGTTTTAGTTTCTAGTAGTGCAGCAGCAGCAGTGGCAGCAGTCGTGGTGGTGGTGGTGGTAGTGGTGGTGGTGGTGGTGGTGGTGGTGGTAGTAGTAGTAGTAGTAGTAGTAGTAGATTTATTCATCCATAGACCTCTGTTACAGGGATATTGAACATGTCATGGAGTTAAAATTTAACAGTAATAAAATAACGTAATTCACATACACAAGAATTTACATACTTACAAGTCCAGTTTGACAAGGCTAGGACAGAAGAGTTACTTTTCATAATAATATAAAAGGCTAGTGATACACTATTCATTCACAGCTCACTCACACAATCACTGCACACACTACACGCATTTTATTTTGTATTGAAACAGTAAAAACACTATCAGCTGACATCAGGACCACACTGCAATGTTTCGTTTCCATTTTGTGTACCACAACTTCCCACTTTCTAGCTGGAAAAGCTGAGTCAGCAGCCCTCTGTAACGGGCGAGTTGTTGATCTCAGAAAGGTGTTAGTATTACACTTTGCGTAGCTTTGGAAGTAAGGTTTTCCAGAATAGGAAAAAAAGAAAGTAGCAGACAGAAGGAAGGGAAAAACATAGTGTGAAATTGTTATGTGTTATCAATACTGTTGTGATGCTCCCCTTTACCCCTACTGCCCTCAGATTCTTGATTCTTGATGTCTCATGTCTTGATGTTTGGCATAAATTAACTTAAAGCTGACTTTTATTATACTGAAATGATGTATACTGTGGAGTAAGTGGCTTGTGCCCACCGGTTAGCCGTGTGGTCTAACGCACTGCTTTCTGGGTGGGAAGGCATGCCGGTCCCCGACACGAATCCACCTGACAGATTAGTGTTGAGGTCTGGTGTGCCGGCCAGTCTGTGGATGGTTTTTAAGGTGGTTTTCCAATTCAGTTTCTTAAACACATGTGTGATACTCTCCCATGGGTCAGACATACCTGTAACCATTTGTGCTGCCATTCTCCATATAGGTTCAATTTCCTCCCATTAGTTCTATTTGGTACAGGTCCCACACACTTGAGCAATATCCTAGAACTGGTTGCGCAAGTGATTTGTAAGCAATCTGCTATGTAGACTGATTGCACTTCCCCAGTATGCTGCCCAATAAACCAAAGTCTACCAACTTCTTTGCCCACAACTGAACCTATGTGATCATTCCATTTCATACCCCTACAAAGTGTTACACCCAGGTATTTGTATGAGTTCACCATTTGCACTTTTGACTCACTGATATTATAGTCATATGATGCTACATTACTTTTCATTTTGTGCAGTGCATAGTTTTACAGTTTTGAACATTTCAAACAAGTTGCCAGTCTTTGCACCACTTTAAAATCTTATCAAGATATGAATGAATATTTATTCATCTTCTTTCAGACAGTACTTCTTTATAGATAACTGGATCATCTGCAAACCATCTGAGGTTACTATTAATATTGTCCACAAGGTTGTTAATATATAACATGAACAGCAAGGGTCCCACACACTTCTACATCTGATGATAACCCTCCATCCAAGATAACATACTGAAACCTTCCTATCAAAAAATTCTCAATTTAGTCACAAATTTCACTTGATACTTTATACGATTGAACTTATGACAATAGGCATAGGTGTGGCACAGAGTCAAATGCTTTCCAGAAATCAAGAAATACTGTATCTACCTGACTACCTTAATCCAAAGCTTTCAGTATGTAATGTGAGAAAAGTGCAAGCTGGGCCTTATAATGGCTCACCCTCATCTAACATTAGCTTTTTTTATAGAAATAACTGATACCATTTATAATATCGATTTTTGTATAGGTGAACTTTATCAGCTGTCTAACTGAATGAACTTCATATGATTTTGTATGATATGTATGTTTCAGGCTACAATATGTAAAAAGAAATTGATTTGTTAGTACTCTGTGTGTATGGTTAAAATTACTCTTCTTTCAAAAATGATGGAAACTGCAAAATTTCTGGCCTACTTAAAATTGAAATTATTAATTGCACAATCTAATGCTAATTATTAAATGTATTTCTGGATTAATTTATAAAATAATGATATAAATTAGTAAAGATCCTTTTTGTATCAAGAAAGTTTGTAAACTCTTTTGCTTTGTAAATTCTTTGGAAATAGTTAGTACCACAGTATGTAAGTAGTGGTGGGCGTGCCTCAGCTGGAATCAGATGTATTTTTGATTGTGCCTCTAATAATGTAATGTAATTTGTGTTATGGTAAAAATGGAGATTATGAAGTCAGTGTGGTATAGAAGAATGGGATAAAATAAAAAGATATTCATAGCAACAGCCTAATCTTCATCAGTTAGTTCTTCTTCAGGAACCCCTTAGATCATAATTACAGCCTCAAGAATGTACCCTAAACACAACAACACTTTGAACCAACAACAACAACAAGGTAATGAAGATAAGTAAAAAGTCTTCTTTCCTGTGTCTTACACGTCTTGAAGCTTTCAAAATAGGTGCAAATACAGAGAAATTTTATAAGTGATGTGTGGGAGGGTAAGATTACAGGTGTAGGCATCAGCCATGATCTGTTGACTGATAACAAAGTCTTGTCGCTGCAGAAGAAGAAGAAACAGTAATTTATGTCAATTACAGTTATGAAACTCAAATCACTTTAAGAAAGAAGCCCAAGGACTGTCCAACAAAATCATATCAACACTGACAAGAATGTCATATGATGTCAACAATGATGGACTGGGTGAATTGAGAGAGGACTTGACAACTATGACAAAGGACATTAGAAAAGATAAGTACAAATCATTTGTGAAATAAATTTTTTTTTTTTTTTTTTTTTTTTTTTTTTTTTTTTTTTTTTTTTTTTTTAGGAAATTAAATAGAGACGAGGGTAGTGGTTTTATTTTTTTATTTACGTGTCAAGTTCTGTGGGACCAAATTAAGGAGCAAATCTCCAAGGTCATGGAACATGTCAGTACATGAAATTACAACATAAAAGTAATAACAGATAAAAATAAATGTTTATGAACTCGAAAAAGTCAGTCCATAAGTTTAAGTACACACAATCAACAATACCATAAGATTCAGCTTAATTTTTCAAGGAACTCTTCAGTTTCGATTTAAAAGCATGTGGATTACTGCTAAGATTTTTGAATTCGAGTGGTAGCTTATTGAAAACAGATGCAGCAGTATACCGCACACCTTTCTGTGTAAGAGTTAAGGAAGTCCTATCCAAATGCAAGTTTAATTTCTGCCGAGTATTAACTGAGTGAAAGCTGCTATATTTTGTTGGGAATAAGCTAATATTGTTAACAAGAAATGACAGTAAGGAATATATATATTGAGAGGCCAATGTCAAAATACCCAGACTCGTGAATAGGGGTCAACAAGAGGTTTGTGAACTTACACCACTTATTGCCCCAACCACCCATTTCTGAGCCAAAAATATCCTTTTAGAATGGGAAGAGTTACCCCAAAATATAATACCATATGACATAAGTGAATGAAAATAATCAAAGTAGACTAATTTTTGTGTCAAACGATCACTCACATCAGATACCTTTCAAATAGTAAAAATGGCAGTATTAAGTCTCTGAACAAGATCCTGAATGTGGACATTCCATGACAGCTTACTATCTATCTGAACACCTAGAAATTTGAACTGTTCAGTTTCACTAATCATATGCCCATTCTGTGAAATTAAAACTTCAGGCTTAGTTGTATTGTGTGTTAGAAACTGTAAAAACTGAGTCTTACTATGATTTAGCGTTAGTTTATTTTCTACAAGCCATGAACTTAGGTCAAGTACTGCAAAATGCTTAACTATAGACTGAAAAGTTGGACTGACCCCAAGTTTAAAGAACATGTAACAAATTACAAAAAATATATAGAAAAGTAATTACAAAAGCAAAATTACTAAGTAATGATAAATTAATAAGAAAATCAGGCAATAAATCAAAAACTATTTGGGAAATTGTGAAAAGGGAAACAGGTAAGGGCCTCAAGGATCAGGAAATAGTACTCAAAAATAGTGAAAATATTGAATTAAAAGATGAAACTCTGGCAAATTACATTAATAATCACTTTTTAAGTGTACCAGTGTCATTAAGTAAAAACTTTACTAAACATGAGAAATTAACAGCACCAAAAGTAGACAGTAGTATGTTGTTAACTCCCACAAATGATAATGAAATATTAAAGGTGATATTTATTTATTTATTCCATATGATCTGATGGTACACAGTGTGTTGCAGATGTCAGAAAACATCATTTAACATTGTTAACATATATTAACGTAGGCCTACAGTATCCTAATGTATTATATTGCTCAATGTTTTCAATTTAACACAAACAGCAAGATTACTGTTCTAAGTATTCATTTACAGAGTAAAAATAGTGACACAACAAATATGACTTCATGGCTTTGCTAAATTTTATGTTGTCTTCGATAGACTTAATACTAGTGGGAAGATTGTTGAACAGTTGGAGGCCCATGTGGAAAACTCCCTTTTTACACAGTTGAGTGTTTGTACGTATAACATGCAGGTTTGCATTTTTCCTGGTGTTGTGTTCATGTATTTCATTATTTTTTACAACTCTGGGGTCACTTGGCACTATGTGTTTTCTGAAAATTTTTAGAGTCTCAAGAATGTAGAGGCAAGACAGTGTAAGGATTTCCAACTTTCTGAAGATGGGTTTGCAGGAGTCTCTGGGTTTGCTCCCAGTAATAATCCTCATTGCTCTCTTCTGGATTCTGAATGTGCTCAGAGCAGTTGAAGAATTTCCCCAGAATATTACAGCATATTTTAGGTGGGCTTGTATGTAAGCGTAGTATGCACTGGTTAATGTTTTCAGGCTAGCACATGTTTTCAGTACACTCAATGCATAACAGCCAGTACAAATCCTGGCATTTAGCTTTCCTGTATGTGTATTCCACTTTAGGTTTCTTGAACCCACAGACCTAGGAATTTGAAAACAGTGTCGGTATCTATTGACTGGTTATTTATAGTGACAAATGGCAGAGAGGAATTTGCATTTTGTGTTGTGTGGAAGTTCATGGAAGCTGTCTTTTTGGTGTTGATAGTTAATCTGTTGATTTTTGCCCAGTTACTGAGTTGATCAGTAGCCAAGTTCACGGCTTTTTGCACAGCCTCTGTATTCTCCCCTTTGAGGAGTACAGTTGTGTCATCAGCAAATATTATTGTTTTGTGATAAAGAGTCTAAAATAAAAAATGTCTGCAGGTGTGATTGAAGTGCCTGTGTCAATAATAAAAAAAGTTACCCAACAAATTATAAAGCCCCTGGTACATATTGCCAATTTGTCTTTCAGTGAAGGTGTGTTTCCTGAGAGGTTGAAAATCTCTAAGGTTAGGCCTCTGTTTAAAAAAGGAGATCCATACAAGGTAGAAAATTATAGACCAATATCCCTTCTCCAATCATTTTCAAAAATTCTAGAGAAATTAATGAAAACCAGACTCATAAATTACTTAGATGCTCACAAACTTCTAAACTGCAATCAACATGGCTTTCGCTCGGGCCACAGCACAGAATCAGCTATCCATGCCTATACCAAAGAGACTGTCAGGAGTCTTGACACTAAAAAATGTGTAGTGGGAATTAACTTAGATTTATCTAAAGCTTTTGATACAGTAAATCACAAAATTCTGTTAAACAAGATGGAGGCAATAGGTGTAAGGGGAATTGTGAAGGAGTGGTTTGAATCTTACCTTCAAGATAGAACTCAGGTGGTAGAAATCATCGCAGAACATAAAAATCAGAAAATCAAGTGGGTCTCAGATGCAAAGAAATTGGAAATAGGTGTCCCACAGGGCAGTGTTCTTGGTCCCTTATTATTCTTGCTTTATATAAATGACATAAAAAATCCTAATATTTCTACCAAAATAATGTTGTTCGCAGATGACACTAACATAATTATAAGTGATGATAAAAAAATCATGAACCACCACAACTGATATAGTCCTGAAATATATTCAACATTGGTTTAATGCTAATGAGTTAACACTTAATCTAAGTAAAACAAATTATATACAGTATGACAAAGCAACTCAAGATATGGACCTCCAGTTAAAACTAATGAATAAGAAGATAGAGAGTGTACAATCCACAAAGTTTTTGGGCATGCACATTGATCAAAACTGAAGCTGGAAAGACCATCTCAAGTACTTATCCCACAGGCTCAATTCGGCATGTTTTGCATTGAGGATATTATCTAGAGTATGCAGCACAGTCTGTACTAGACTAGTGCATTTTGCTTACTTTCAGTCCATCGTGTCTTATGGCATAGTGTTCTGGGGTAAAACTAAATCAAGCTTAACAGATATCTTCAAATTTCAGAAAAGAGCTATTCGAATCATAACACATAACTCTCCAAGAACTCATTGTAGGCCCCTTTTCAAAGAACTGCAAATACTCACAATACCATCACTGTATATTTTTAAAAGCATTCTGTGTACAAGGGCACATATGAAAAATCTACATACAAATGAGGACTGCCATAATTATAATACTAGAACTCGTAAGAATTTGTATGTAGAAAGGGTAAGGACAACACAAACCCAAAAGCATGTAAGTTATTTTGGAATAAAACTTTACAATGCTCTGCCAGTGGTACATGAAGGAAATAATAGATGAAGTAAAATTTAAGACTGAGCTTAAAAATTACCTTTTAAGCAAAACTTTCTATGACGTAGATGAGTACTTTGATTGTGTGTAAATTTATTGCCAAAAATTTTAATTTATATGTCTAAATTTGTACTTTTAAAAAATGCCTTGAAAGTGATATTCCATTATTATGTCTGTAGTACTTGTACTAGTATGATAACTTTGTTGTAACAATTCCTACATCATGTAAATGATTTACAGGAAGATAATAAAATGAAATGAAATCAAATGAAAATGAAATATTTGAAACCAAGCCAATATTTTACACAACATCCTTTACAACCAAGCTAGTGCCATCAGTAAACAGATATATTTTAGAGTTACCCATAATACTAGAGGTCATATCATTTATATAAATAAGGAACAGGAGTGGCCCCAACACTGATCCCTGGGGCACTCCCCACTTGACTGTACCCCACTCAGACCCCACATAACAGCCGTTATCAACATTGCAAATAACGACCTTTGGCTGCCTGTTGCTAAAGTAAGAGGTGAACTAATTGTGAGTTATTCCCCGTATTCCGTAATGGTCCAACTTCTGGAGCAATATTTTGTGATCAACACAATCAAATGCCTTAGTTAAATCAAAAAATATGCCAGGCATTTAAAACCTTTTGTTTAACCCATCCAGTACCTCACAGAGAAAAGAGACTATAGCATTTTCAGTTGTTAAACAACTTCTAAAGCCATACTGTACATTTGATAGCAAATCGTGTGATAACCATGAGAGTCCTTAGTCTTCAGTGATTTAATTATTGACTAAATCTCCCTCTTGTCTGTATCACAGAGGAGTACTGCAGACATCAATCTTGGGAAGGCATTTGCCAAGAAAGTTATATGATTCCTGTAGAAACTAATTTTTATTTAGTTCACCATCAATGCTCAGAAAATGATTGTTAAATACTGTACATATATCTGATTTATCAGTAACAGAAATATTTTTACTGCGAACTGACTTTATTTCGTCAACCCTGTGCTGCTAACCAGACACTTCCTTCACAACTGACCATATGGTTTTAATTTTATCCTGTGAATTAGCTATTCTATTTTCATACCACATACTCTTTGCCTTCCTAATTATATTTTTAAGCACCTTACAGTACTGTTTGTAACAGGCTACAGTAGCTTGATTGTGACTACTTCTAACTTTTTGATATAATTCCCGCTTTATTCTACAAGATATCCTTGTCAGCCTAGTCAGCCACCCAGGCTGCCTATTACTTCTAGTACCCTGTTTAGAACGTTCTAATGGAAAGCATTTCTCAAAGAGCATGAGAGATGTGGTAAGAAAGCATTATATTTATCACCTATGTTATTGGCACTATAAACAACCTGCCACTCTTGTTCCTTGACAAGGTTTAAAAAACTCTCTATTGCTGTTGGATTAACTTTCCTACATAGTTTGTAATTAAATAAGACATTTGTTTGAGTACAAAAGCCTTTTAGTGTTAAAAGTTGTTCATCATGGTCTGCACGGCCATTCACACTTTTAAACAGAATACCCATCTAGTAATGAAGAATGAATAAAAATATTGTCTATGGCTATGCCACTGTTCCCCTGAACCCTAGTTGGAAAAAACACAGTGTGCATCAGATCATATGAATTTAAATCTACCAACATCCTTTCTCTTGAACCATCATATACAAAATTAATATTGAAGTCACCACATATAACTAGTTTCTGGTACTTCCTACAAAGTGAATCAAGAACCCTCTCTAGCGTAAGCAGAAATTCTCTGAAGTAAGAGTTACCTATAAACAACAACAATTAGAAGTTTAGTTTCATTAAATTCAGCTGCCCCCTGCACAACATTCAAAAGTCTTTTCAGTGCAGTGTTGTGATACGTCTATGGACTGAAATGAAATACCGTTTTTTATGTACATAGCCACTCTCTCAGCCTGCAAGGAACTCCTTGAAAAACAGCCAGCTAATGTGTATCCTGGTAAAGGAAGCCTCTGAATTGTCAAATTATTAAAGTGGTGCTCTGATATATGAATAATTTCAGAGTCAACATCTATAAGCAGTTCACTAACTTTATCTCTAATACCTCTTATATTTTGATGAAATATGCTAACATTACATCCTCGAAAGGTGAGCCCTTAGTTATAGGGACTTCCTTTAAGCAGGTATACCTATCAGCTGACTTCAACTTAAAAAAGGTGCAGCTATAATACCAACTATTAGAGGAATTTTTCCAAGAGTGACCCCACCACCACCACAACTACCCTCTAAACTGTCGCCTATAAGCTTAGCCAGGCTCCGCTTCCCATACCTACTGAGGTGCAGGCCATGCCTAGTGAAACCCGATCTACTGATAGACCCAACTGGCACCACTGAGATGTGACCCATGCCCTCTGCCATCAGCACCCTCCCCAGCCCCATGTTAACAAGCCTAACAGCCACATCAAGGTGAGGCCAATCATGATGCTGAAACAGTTGCACATTAGTGCCACCAGTTTGAGTAGCTATCTTTACTAGGTCACCACCTACATCATATTCCGCATCCCTATCAAGACTGTTCCCTGCTCCACCCACTATCACTACCTGATCCTCCTTTGTACAATTCCTCCTTAACTCCCCTATGCTGTCAGTCACTTGAGCCAATCCTGAACTAGGCTTCACAATGCTGATGACCTGGCGCTCACTCCCCAACATTTCCTGCAAGTGTTGGCCCACACCTCTACCATGAGAATTACCTAGCAGCAGAACCTTCTTCTTTCTGTTAGACTTTGCAACTAACCCAAGAATCCTAATTGCTGAAGACTGCTGCATGTTCCCTACTTCCACAGCTACATGAGGCTCCTCTCGACTCAACTCTGACAGTTGGTCAAATCTATTGCACATACGCACAGTAAAACTGTCTGAATGTGATGAAGTGAAAACTGTAGAACATAGCCTAAACATCTTTTAACCAAGAGCAAGTGTAGTCAGCAAAGAAACAGTGAAAACCGATATTTTGCAGTTGATTTCAATAAAATTAGAGGAAATGAAGATGAACAACAATAGCAAATTTAGTGCAGTTAATGATAAGTTAACTGAAGAATTTACATCACTATACGGATAGTTAAATGAACTGAAAACTGAAACAATGACAAAATGGACAGGGTACAATACCCAAATAGACCAACCTAGTAATCAGGTTTCCAAGCTAAAAAATGGATTGTCAGATGGATTGAAAAGTATGAATGAAAAAGTCGATGTATTAGAAAAGAAATTTATTGTTTTGGAAAATGAGTTTGTGGCCCAATCTGCACAACAAGTGAAGAATGTTGATGATGTCAGAGTTGAACAGAAAGCTGTAGCATAAAGAATGGAACAGAACTTTAGTAGTTCAGATCAAAACATGCTAGCTAATGTAAATGTTTTAGATAAAAAAAATCTCAGTAGTTCAGTAAATCTGCATTCACAAGAATCTGTATTCAAACAGAGGTACTGCAAGGTCCAACATGCCTGTCAAAAGTTTTCCATCAGACAATTTACATCCAGTGGATTTTCTACACCACAGTAGAGATAGTTTTGTGTCAGGCATGAGTGATGACCAAAAGATTAAATTTGTTAAAAGATGTATAGGTGAAGCTCTGTCATGGGTAAATCTAAATTTAAGTCAATGGGAAACATAACAAAGTTTCAAAAAATGTTTTTAAATAAATTTTGGTCAGAAGTTGAACAAGGGAGAATTAAAAGTGAATTTCTGAATGGTCCAAATTATAAGAATAGGGACAGTACACTGAAAGAATTTTCTAAGAATCAACTTAAGAAATTAGCCCACTTTGACAGACCATTTGTCAAAATGACAGTAATTGATACACTAAAAAGGAGATTACCAGAAAGGTTGCAGTGGGGTTTAGTACGCAGACCTGACAATTGTCTAGAACAATTGTTACAATATGTTGACAGGCTGGATAGGGCAGTAGAAAGAAACATGTACCATAATAACTGAAATGATAGAGATCACAATGGTAACAACTACTGAAACAGAGATAGTGGTAACTTCTATTAGGGTCAAAATGGTAATAAAGACAAAAATTTTGAACATCAGCAGAATAGGAATATTGGTGATAACCATGGGCAACTTAACAGGAGAAACAATCATCATAGAGGCAACTATTCGGGAAATGGTGATCTGCTTCAATGACAGTCCACAGTTTTGGGGAGAGGAAACACAAGTACAGGATCCCCAATTTACACTTACAATTAGACAATAGTAACAATATTAATAATGTGGCTCAGGTATCTGAAGTTGAACAGAAGGAACAACAGATTTCTCATTTAGGTTTTGATCAAAAGTTTTGGAATACTATGTTTAATTATAATAATGTAAATCCCAATCACAAACCAGAATGGAGAGTAATGAGAGTTTTGATGTAGTGTCTACTAATGATTTGTTCTCTTGGTCAGAAAACAGTGTTATTGATGAATGTGCAACAGGCGATGACTGTATTGGATCTGAATTAGGTGGTATTTTTGATGTAGATGTGAGTGAGAGCTGTGAAATGACTGAGGTTGGTAAGTCTGAGACTGGTAGCTTATTGCAAATGAATGTAGGTGAGGCGTGTGACTTTTATAGTGATGAGAATTGTGTTGTTAATTATGTAATTGATTAAGTAATTTGGAAGAATATGATGTTGAAAATGATGATGATGAGTATCAGGTTTTTGTAGAGTTTAAGAATAATGAAGTTTCAGAGTTGTTTGTGAATACAGGTAAGGTAGCGATGTTTGTGATAATGTAAGTGAAAGTCATAGAATACCAGTCCAGTCAAAGCAGTTTTTCGTTAATGTCATGCAGAGTAATGATCCAAACAGTAAAGCTGAGTTATCTGTAAGCCTAGAGAATAAAGGTGCAAACTTTTTGAAATTTGTTTGGAACCAGATTGATGATAACATAGATAAATGTGCATTCTGGAATACGATAGCTGTGATTAGTCAAAATTTGTATCCAAATTGGTGGAATGAAGTGAAAGAAGATCTAAGTAGGAAATGTAATTTTGACAGTAATATATTTTGTGTTCCTTCTGTAATAAGTGATATTAGTGTTTCTATGGATCCCATTCAGTGTGTTCAATCTTCACCTGACAATGTGTGTAACCAAAGTAATGCTATGACACCAGTAAAGTTGATAAAATCCTGCAAAAACAGTGTGGTTGTAGCATTTGGTGAAACTGAAAGTTATCTTTTGCATGAAGTATCTAATAGCAGAGATGATGATTCAGATTTTGGATGTTCATACCTTAAGATTAAGATTGATCAGTGGGAAGGGAACTGTTTGATTGATACAGTTAGTCCAATTTGTGATACGGTATATTGGAACAATTTAGAGATGACATTAAGTATTGTAAGAATTTTGTGGAAATGTCAATAGCACATGAAAAGATCAGAGAAGCTGCTGATAATAAAAGCAGGCATGTGAAATGTCAAGTACTGTTAACATTTAGTATAGAGGACAAGGTATATGAACATGGATGCATAATGATACCTAGTCTAGAAGAAAATAAACACTATGTCTGTAGATTTATAAGACTATATAGTTGTCTTTTGTTTGTCGTGAATGTAGTATGTAAGATATTGTAATTTTAAAGTTCTGTCTTATCTATTGACTTAGGGAGATGATGAAAAAACAGGGGGATAACAGAAAGCAGAGACATGATGGTAAAGGCAGATTTTCCAAGTTTGAAGTAGGAGATCTTGTGTTAGTGAAAGCCAATGAGAAACCTAAAGTGTTAGTAGACATGATCCATAAGTATCTGATGTTTGTTTGTCTGTTCTTCTTCTATTGTCATGAATTTAGTGTGTAAGATCATGTAGTTTCTAGAGTTCTGTCTTATCCATTGACTGAGTTTAAATCTATTTGTAGATTCATAAGGCTATAGAATTGTGTGTTGTTTGACTGGAATTTGGTATGTAAGATGATGTGATTTCTAAAGTTTTCTCTTACCTGTGGACTGAGTTAAAAACTATGATACACTATATAGTTGTGTCCGCCTCCATAGCGTAGCAGTAGCATTTCCACCTGTCATGCAGGGGGCCCAGGTTCGATTCCCAGCAGGGGACTGTGTGTGGTGTGCCCTTTATCAACATTTTCATCATCATTGACCCGCAAGTCACCGAAGTGGCATCGACTAAAAAGGACTTGCAATACAATGGCCGAACTTCCCTGCATGGGGCCTCCCAGCCAACAATGTCATATGCTCATTTCATTTCATTACTGTATAGTTGTGTTCTGTAATAGATTTGTCTTTAGAATTTTATACACATAATCCATGAGACTAAATGAGTAGATCTTTTTGCAATTTTGAAATAAGACAATATTCATAATTTGTATTGTGAATATTGGGAATGGCATCTCAGTATATCTGGTGTATCACTTGGTTAGTTCATTTCTTTTTTATTGCATTTAACTCTGATTATTAACGTTTCATATGTGATTACTTTTCAATTGCACCTAACATAAACCCCATATAATTGATTTTAGAATGACTAAGGAGAAGATATCTTGTGTGATGAGAAGGAGGCATTGAACAGCATATTTAGTATAGAAAACAATGTTTCAGGATTTGATGTGATTGCTAGACAGGAAGTTACCTATCCATTAGAGCATGTGACGAGAACTCTAGGGAGGAAGCTTAAAGATGTGGGCAGATCCACTCCCCATACTGCTCTATAGCTGTAACCTGCTGGACCAGTCAAGTTGCAAGAGATCATGGATGCTGGGTAACGCACTCGAGCATCTATCAACTGGATTTGTTTTGTGACAGATATTTGTGAATTGTTAGCCAAGACTGCTAAAGACAGTGTTATTCAACATAAATGCATGTAGGGGGATTGTCTTACCAATACATTATGTAGCTTTAATTCAGTATGTATTTTTTATCATTTGTTAGTGAACATTCTAGGCCTTTATATATGTAGGTTAGTTTGTATGGACAATTAGCAAATAGTGTGGAAGACATTTACTAGTATGGACAATATAACAAGATGTACATATGTCTACTTTGATACTCTGATTTTGGTTCTCAAGCTACTGGATTGTGTCAACATTCAAAGCTAATTTATAACTCTGAGTATTTCAATACCATATCTAATTGGACCTTGAGTTGTGGGCAGACTCATGCTTAACTCTGTTTTGGGTACCCCTGGTCATGGCAACTGCATATGTATGTGTGTGTACTCAAGGAGAGTGTACAGCCATTGATTGAGGCTAGATGCTACTTGCAATTACTCTTTTCATATGTGGTTTGTACCACATCACAAACTCGGGTCCTAATATTTTTCCATTAATTTGTTCTTTCATGAGTCAACATATCCGTAAATACTATGATTTATATGGCTGATTGATTCCTACGCATGATTGAATATGTTATTACTGGTCTGTACCCGTCGTTGTGAGTTTTTCACGTCAGGTCACTCATTGTACACTTAGGCTCTGAAATTTTTCTCTTCTCTTTTGAAAATTTTCAAGGTTTGATTATATAGATCTTAACTTAAAATTTATAAATTCTAGTAATTTACACTGTCTCTGTAATTATTTCTATAGTTTAGTAGTGTAATGTTGTAGTTTTGATTTTGTATTATTTCTCTTTTGACAGTATGTTCCACAGATCAGAAAATCTGAATGCCATATCCTGGTATATGTATATATTATGATTTGTATAATAGATATTTTTCTTATATTTTCTGTAATAAGCTATGTATCAGATACTTCTATACAGTACTTCTCTAGAGCTATATTCTATCCTTGTCATCAGTTTGTACACTGTTTGCAAACCTTATAGTCCGTCACACAATATTGTAAACATAAGTTTCAAACTTATGTGAGGGGGATACTGTAATAGGACACCCTCCTCTAACATTAGGTTTTTTTTTATAGGAATAACTGATACCACAAATACTATCGATTCTTGTATAGATGAACATTCTCAGCTGTTTAACTGAATGAACTTTATATGATTTTGTATACTACTTGTTATGTTTTGGGCTAAAATATGTAAAAAGAAATTAACTTGTTAGTATTCTGTATGTACATTTAAAAGTACACCTCTTTTAAAAATATTTGAAACTGTGAAATTTCTGGCATACTTAAAATTAATATTATTAATTTCACAATCTGACAATAATTAAAATTTATTTCTGGACTCATTTCCAAAATAATGATATATTTTAGTGAAGATTCTTCTATTGTCAAGAAAGTTGTAAACTCTTTTGCTTTGTAAACTCTGGAATTTTGTGAGCACCATAGAATGTTGGTAGTGGTGGGCCTGAGAAATGCATATATTTTGCTAATCTTGAAATTATTGGTTTTTTGAAAGTGAAAATTGTAAAGTTGGTGTGATTTAGAATAACAGGCTAAAATAAAAACATATTTATAGCAACAGGCAAATCTTCATCAGTTATTCAGTTATCAGGAAACCATTAAATCAAAATTTCAGCTGCAAGAATGTTCCCCTAGGCAGAACAAGACTTGGAGCCAACAACAACTAGACGCGAAAATGAAGATAAGTAAAAAGTTTTTCTTTTGTAAATCTTATGCCTCTCGAAGCTTTTTAAAATAATGAACAGAGGAAGGGGAATTTTAATAGTGATGTGTGGAAGGGTAAGATTACAACATGTAATACCTGTACCAGAGGTACCTCAAGTACTATCACCTCCTGTGAATCCTGTCTCCTCTGCAGAAAGTACAGGATCTGCCATTACTCATCCACATAACTGTGAGTGGCGTGTCAATGGTAGATCTAGGCACCCTTTACTTGGTGGATGAGGACCAGGGAGGATTCAGGTTGTTGTACCGATCCCCTTAACCAACAAGTTGAGGTGTTGTCTTTCATTAAAACTGAAACTGAGCCAGTGGGACTCACTTCAAGTGTTTTGGGGAAACTTGTTTTTTCCAGCATCGGAGGTGGGAAAAGCAAAAGGGTAGGGGTCTATTAATTGTCAGTAGTTCAAACATACAGCAAATGATGGAACCCCATAGGGAAATGGCAGCAAGGGACAGGAAAGGATACCAGGTGCACTCAGTGTGTATGCCTGGGGACCTCAAGCATGTTGAAGAGCCTATTCTGGCAGCCACTGAGGGAACAGGGAGCAACCAACTGCAGATTTGGGCGCACATTGGAGCAAATGATATGTGTCTACTGGGCTAGAAGGTCATTGTTGGGTCATTCTGGTGACTGGCAGAGAAGGTTGAGAAGACCAGTCTTGAGTATGGAGTTTCAACAAAGCTCACAATTTGTAGCATTGTCCTCAGAACTGATTGTGGCCCTTTGGTTCTCATTCAAATGGAAGGATTGAACCAGAGAATTTGAATGTTCTGTGACAAACTAAGCAGCAACTTCCTGGACTTGCACCATTGGGTTGAGAACTGTAGGATGCCCCTAATAGGTTGGCTGTGTACTACACATCAGAGACTGCTACTCAGGTAGCTGAGTGCGTGTGGGGTGCACACAAGGTGTTTTTAGATTAGACAACTCTCTATCAAATCCAGATAATCATAGCTGTAGGAAACATGGAAGTATCAGTGTAAGATCAAAAGAAATGTCTCCCACAGGTGGCAGTATTAAAATCCTAACAGTAAACTGCCAAAGCATTTGCAATAAAGTGCCAGAGTTTGAAGCACTAATGAAAATCAGTAAAGTTCATATAAAACTAGATACAGAAAGCTGGTTAAAACATGAAGTTGATAGCAGTGAGATTTTTGGGGAACATTTAAATGTATATAGAAAGACCCAGTAAATGGGAAACAGGCTGATGTATTTGTCACACAGAAAAAAAACTCAGATCCACCAAGATAGAAATTGAAGATTCATGTGAGATTGTTTGAGCAAGACTCAGTGGGTATAAAATGATAATTGGATCCTTCTGTTGCCTGCCAGACTCATCTCCTGATGTATCTGAAAACTTTAGAGAAAAACCTAAGTTCACTTGTATGTAAGTTCCCCAGTCACATTGTAATTGTTGGTGGAGACTTAAACCATCTAATAATTAATTGGGAAAATTACAGTTCTGTTAGTGGTGGGCATGATAAGACATCCTGTGAAACTTTACTAAATGCCTTCTCTGAAAACTACCTGGGACAGATAGTTAGGGACACTACTTGTGATGGAAATATATTTGATCTAATGGCAACAAATAGACCTGACAACATTGAGGGTGACAACATTAAAATTGGTATCAGGGACCATGACACAGTTAAACTAGATAAAAAAAATCAGTAGTGTCTATCTCACTGAGGAACTTGAAACTTTCAGCACAGGTCAAGAGTATGTAGACGAACTCTAGCTCGAGATAACGAGCGAGGTGGCGCAGTGGCTAGCACACTGGACTCACATTTGGGAGGACGGCGGTTCAATCCCACGTCCGGCCATCCTGATTTAGGTTTTCCCTGATTTCCTTAAATCGCTCCAGGTGAATGCCGGGATGGTTCCGTCGAAAGGGCACGGCCGGCTTCCTTCCCCTTTCCTAATCCAATGAGACTGATGACCTCGCTGTCTGATCTTCTCCCCCAAAACAACCCCCCCTCTAGCTTGAGTTTATGAGAACAGTTGACCACACATGACAGATATGTACCCAGCAGAATAGTTATAGTGGGAGGAAACCACCATGGTATACAGTCCCCATAAAGAAACTTCTAAAGAAACAGAGATTACTGCATAATAGTTGTAAAAAAAAGAACAGGGTTATAGATAGAGAGATGCTGAATGAAACACATTTGACTGTTGAGAGAACAATGTGTGATGTCTTCAACGACTACCGTAACAGAATATTGTCAAGTGATTTTTCGCAGAACCCAAAGAAATTCTAGTCATATGTAAAGGCTGTCAGTGGCACCAAAGTAAGTGTCCAGTCCCGAGCGAATGAGACAGGAACTGAAACTGAGGGTAGCAAAACAAAAGCTGAAATGCTTAACTCGATTTTCAAATGCTCCTTTACAAAGGAAAACCCATAATTGCCCCAATTTAATCCTCATACCACTGAAAAGATGAATAAAATAAGCATTAGTGTCAGTGGTGTTGAGAAACAGCTGAAACTATTAAAACTGAACAAAGCTCCAGGTGCCAACAGAACTATTGTCAGATCCCAAACTGAATCTGCTGCCAAGTTAGCCCCTCTTCTAACTATAATCTATTGTAGATCCCTCAAACAAAAACCTGTGCCCATTCTTGGAAAAAGGCACAGTTCACACCTGTCTACAAGATGGGTTGTAGAAAAGATCCACAAAACTACCATCCAACATCATTGACATCAATTTCTTGTACAAGGTGTTCAACTTTGGTTCCGCCGTTTGCTGATACGTGGCGACAACGGTAAGTAGCGGTTGAAAGAAACAGATCACATACGTCAGGCAGTTAGCTTTGAGCTCGGTCAACATAACCTCATTCAAACATTAGTCGGTTTGTGTCTGCATCATAAAGTGGTTCTTGACTGAAAATGTCGATTTACGAGCCTCATTCTTGTCATTTGCGGGAGGTGTTATTGTTTTGTTTCAATATGAAGAAAACAGTGGCTGAGTCTCATTGAATGCTCTCAGGTACATATGGTAAGGACACTATTAGTGAAAGAACATATGAGTGGTTTTAACACTTCAAGAATGGTGATTTTAATGTTGTAGACTGGCATAGTGTTGGAAGGGAGAATGTTTTCGAAGATGCAGAATTGGAGACACTGCTGAGTGAAGACTCGCATCAAACTCAAGAAGAATTGGCACGATTAGTGGGAGTGACACAGCAAGTCATTTCAAAATGTCTCAAGGCTATGGGCATGTTTCAGAAAGAAGGAACTTGGGCGTTGTGTGAGCTGAAACCAAGAGACATTGAACAGCCTTTGTGTGTTTGTGAACAGTTGCTTCAGAGGCAAAAATGGAAGGGATTTTTGCATCGCATTGTGACCGGGGATGAAAAATTGATTCATTATGATAACCTTAAATGCAAAAAATCGTGGGGATATTCTGGCCATGCTTCCACATCAACAGCCAAACCCAATATTCAAGGCTCCAAGATCATGCTCTGCACTTGGTGGGACCATCTCGGCGTCATGTACTATGAGGTGTTAAAACCAAGTGAAACAATCACAGGTGCTCTTTATCAAATGCAATTAATATGTTTGAGCAGAAGATTAAAAGACAAATGGCCACAATACAGTGAGAGGCACGATAAAGTGATTTTGCAGCACAACAACGCTCAACCCCACATTGCAAAAGAGGCCAAAATGTACTTGGAAACATTAAAATGGGAAGTCCTAACCCACCAGCGATATTCTTCAGACATTGCTCCCTCTGGCTATCACCTGTTTAGATCAATGGCATGTGCCCTGGCTGACCAACACTTCCAATCTCATGAAGAAGTCACAAATTGGATCAATTCGTGGATCACTTCAAAAGATGAACAATTTTTTTGACGCGGGATTTGTACATTGCCCAATAGACAAGTAGTGGCCAGTGATGGAAAATAATTTGAATGATACATATGTAACCAACTTGTTTTCTTAAAGCCTCAAATGTTGAGGGAAAAATGATGGAAGCAAAGCTGTACACCTTGTAGAATCTTAGAACATATTCTGAGCTCAAGCATGATGAAGTATCTTGAACAGAATGACCTCCTCAATGCGAACCAGCACGGATTTTGTAAACATCAATCGTGTGAGATCCAACTCACACTTTTCTCACATGACAAACTGAAAGTTTAGGATCAAGGCAACCAGGTAGATGCAGTATTTCTTTATTTCTGAAAAGCATTTGACTTAGTACCACACCCTCACTTAATGTCAAAAATACAATCATATGGGGTATCAAGTGAACTCTGTGAGTGGATTGAGGACTTTTTGGTGGAGAGGACAAAACATGTTATCTTGAATGGTGAGTCATTGTCAGATGTTGAAGTAACTTCGAGTGTGCCCCAGGGACGTGTGTTGGAACCCTTGCTGTTCATGTTCTATATTAATGACCTTTTACACAATATTGATACTAAAATCAGGTTTTATGCAGATGATGCAGTTATCTGTAATGAAGTACTATCTGAGAAAGGCTGCATAAGTATTCAGTCAGAACTTGATGAGATTTCAACATGGTGGAGAGATTGGCAACTTCCTCTAAATATTCAGAAATGTAAAATTTTGAACTTCAGAAAACAAAAAAACATAGTATCCTATGACTACAATACCAATGAGTCACTGTTGGAATTGGCCAACTCGTACATATACCTGGGTGTAACGCTTTTTAGGGATATGAAATGGAATGGTCACTTAGGTTCAGTTATGGGTAAAGCAGGTGGTAGACTTTGGTTTATTGGTAGAAAACTGGGGAAGTGCCAATCTGTCCGCAAAAGAAATGCCTTACAAATCACTAGTGTGACTTGTTCTAAAATATTGCTCAATTGTGTGGCATACAGAGAAGGGTGGTATGAATGGTCACAGGTTCGTTTAATCCATGGGAGAGTGTCACAGAGATACTGAAAGAACTGAAATGGCAGACTCTTGTAGACGGACGTAAACTATCCCGAGAAAGTCTATTAACAAAGTTTCAAGAACTGGCTTTAAATGGTTACTCCAGGGATATACTACAGCTCGCTATGTATTGCTCACATAGGGATCACGAGAATAAGATTAGAATAATTACTGCAGACACAGAGGCATTGAAACAATAATTCTGCCTGTGTGCCATACATGACTGGAACAGGAAGACACCCTAATAACTGATACAGTGGGATGTTCCCTCTGTCATGCACCCCACAGTGGTTTGTAGAGTACAGATATGGTTTTAAAAAACAAAATTAAGGAACTCAAGGAATTATGATTCATTAGATTATTAAAAAGGCACTAATTCTGCTCTCTATTACAGTCTATTATGGTGTTTCTATCAGGATATTAAAATCTTATGCTGACTAGATAGGAACACTCTTAAGTTATCTTTGTATCATGATTCATGAAATATTTCCCAACAGACTTAAATATGTTGCAGTAACAACAAAACTATCACTTCTTCCAGTCCTTTCAAAGGTGTATGGGAAAGTGACCTACAGAAGAATACTGACTCATTTAACTGAGCAGAACTTATTAAATGCCTCTTGGTTTGGCTTTGATAAATGATTCTCCATGGAAAAGGTAATGTAAGACCTCACAAACAAACTGCTGACAGGACTAAACAAGAAAAAATATCATGTTGGTGTATTCCATGACCTTGCCAAAAGCTCTGATGTTTATCACAAAATTCTACATGCAAACTAAAATGTTATGGCAGTAATGGAATCTCTCTTACATGGATAGTATCTAACATTCATAACTGTCAGTAGAGGGTGTCTTTAACAGACTGTGTCTTGGACATGGAAGTAACTGCACGATGGGGGAACGTAACATGTAGAGTGTGACAAGGATCGGTACTGGGCCCACTGTTGTTTCTAACATACAACAGTGACCTTCCAATGACTTTAAAAGGTAGTACAAAAACTGTAGTGTCTGCTGATGATGAGAGTATACTAATAAAAGGTCCAAGCTCAACCTTAGGAGTACAACTCAGGTGATAATTTAAGACATTAACAAGTGTTTCATGACTAACAGTTTGTGTCTTAATCTCATGAAGATTCATATTACACTATTTGAAACCAGCAATTGTGACCTATTTGCACCAGAAATAAATATTAATGGTTATATGCTAAATGAAACACACTGTGCAAAATTCCATGGTGTCCTATTGAATAACAAGCTGAAATGAGTCAATGCTTGGCTAAACTAATTAAGAAGCTCAGTTTATCATATTATGCCCTTAGAAACGCTTCTCTTTGCAATGACCTAATGAAAGGAGTGTTAACCTCTTTCATGCATTATCACTCCCTGTTGTCTTGTGGAATTATCTTTCGGCAATGCACTTAAAGTAAATAAAGTGTTTATTCAGCAGAAGAAAGTGATAAGAAAATTGTGTAAGATTCATAAACATACATCTTCCAGAGCTTTTTTAAGGATCTTGGAATTCTTACATTCACTTCTCAACACTTTTAGTCCTTAATAGCTTTTGTTGCTGATAATAAAAATCGGCTTCAGCTGTACTGTGATTTACATTCACAACAGAATATATGAGCATAATTTTCAAGCCAACTTTGTCTCCTTGTCTGGGGTTATGTACTTGAGCTGTGCTGTAAGTCAACAGGTCATGTTTGGGTTGTGAGTGAGCATATCTCTGGACAGAGGCCATGTGCATGTGGTGAAATGAGGCACTGGCAGACACCCTCTTGGAACTGAACCAGTAAGTAGTGACATGGTGGTTGCAGGAAGGAAGTGGCTTAGTGTGTCCTGTCACTGATTGAGGTTCAGGGTTGTGTTAGCCATTTTCAGAATCTTGAGTTTGTTGCTGTGGAAGGTGGAAGTTGGAGGACAGCACATTAAAGGATCAGTTCATTAAGGCTGTGGTGAACCAAGAGATGTCCATGAGCGGCAGGGCAACTGTTGCAGCCTGAGGGGCACATTTTGCAGTGGGCCTACAGTGCCAGGGGTTACAACACTTGGCATCATGAGGGTAGAAGCAGTCTCCTAATGAATCTCCATTAAAGACACCGGGCGAGCAAGATTTGGAATGGTTCATTAGAATTCAGGTGTTCATTTTGGCTAAGCCAACTCTCCCATGACGATAGTCTTTCTGGTGTGTTTATTTGTTGTTTATTTAATGCTTTCATCTGAATACATGTGTTTGTTAATAGTATTGGGTGGTTTAAAAATTTAGTGGGTGTTACTGACAGTCTTCACACCTAGCTCTTTAACTATTTCCTTGTGAATGCCTTCATCTCAATATATCTATTTATTAACATATCTGTAACAATAAAACAATCAATTTTTGACAATATAATGTAATTGGATAGAAAAAAAAATCTACTCACCAAGTTGCGGCAGAACATTCACATAAAAGAAGGTTATAATTATGTAACAATGTTCTGAAATGGAAAGCTGCTACTCACCAAATAGCGGAGATGCTGAGCTGCAGAGAGGTGCGACAAAAAGACTGTCACAAACAAAGCTTTCGGCCTGTAAGGCCTTTGTTAAAAATAGCTGACAGAACAACTAAAACACACACACACACACACACACACACACAAACGTAACTCTCACATGTGACTGCAGTCTTAGGCAACTGAAACCACCTTTTCATAATATTGTTACATTCCATCCTGGATTTTCTGTTATAATTATGTAAGCTTTCGGAGCCAGTGGCTCCTTCTTCCAGCAGAAGGGTTGAAGGGGAAGGAAGAGGGGTGAAAGAAAAGGAAGGGCTAGGTGATGGTGTTGAATTTGGAAAAGTCACCTAGAACCACAAGTCGGGGGAGACTTACCGGATCAGATGAAAAGGAAAGACTGATTGTTGGGGATTGCCCCAGATGAGATTTGAAAACCTGGGAGCTTAAAGGTGGAAGACAGGGTAATATGTAAGACAGAGATTACTCTAAAACCTCATGCATGAGTTAATAAGGGTAAAAAGCGAAGTGCATTGTACGTAACAGAGGTGGGAGGGGGACGACAAAAAATAGACAGGTAAGAAAATGAGAGATGTAGAAAACTAAAACAGAGTGAAGAAAGGAGTAGTTACTGTGAAGAAATGCCAGGATGGAAGAAATTAATGTAAATTAAGGCCAGGCAGGGGCAAGAACAAAGGACATGTTGTGGCACTGGTTCTCACCTGCAGAGTTCTGAGAAATTGGTGTCTGGGTGAGGAATCCAGATGGCGTGTGGGGTGAAACGGGCACCAAGGTCACGATTGTCATGTAGAGCATACTTTGCAACAGGATATTGTGTGTTGCCAGTATACACCTTCTGCCTATGCTCGTTCATCCTAACTGATAATTTCGTGGTAGTCAGGCCAACATAAAAGGCCAGGCAGTGGTTAATAACAGCTAGTATATGGCGTGTTGTTTCACAGTAGGCTCTCCCTTGGATAGTATATGTTTTGCCAGCTACAGGACTGGTATGGGTGGTGGTAGGAAGGTGCATAGGGCAAGTCTTGCAGTGGGGATGGTCACAGGGGTAGAAGCCATAGAGCAGGGGGATGGGTGCAAAAGCAGCATAAGGCTGAAGAGGATACTGCGAAGATTGGCCCTTGGTTCGTGCCACCCACCTGGCCTTAATTTACGTTAATTTCTTCCATTCTGGCATTTCTTCACAGTAACTACTCCTTTCTTCACTTTTAGTTTTTGACATATTTCATTTCCTTACCTGTCTGTTTTTCACAGTCCCCTCCAATCTCTGTTATGTACAATGCACTTAGCTTTTCATTCTTATTACCTCATGCATGATGTTTTAGCAGTAATCCCTGTCTTGTCTATTACCCTATCTTCTACCTTTAAGGTCACAGGTTTTCAAATCTCATCTGGTGCAGTCCACAACAGTCACTCTTTCCTTCTCATCCCATCCAATAATTCTCCCCTGACCAGTAGGTCTGGGTGACTTTTCTGAAATTTACCCTTTTTCGTAAACCTCTCCATTCTTTTTCCTTCACCCCTCTTCCTTCCACTTCAACCCTTCTACTGGAAGAAGGAGCCACTGGCTCCAAAAGCTTGCTTAGTTATAACTTCCTTTTAAGTGTGTGTTCTGCCACCACTTCACACATAGATTTTTTACCTATTAATGTATCTGATGATTTATAAATTTAATGAATGTAATTGGTGGACTTTGTGCCTAGCTTTTGAATTCCACTACTTGCTTGGAACCACTCACGTGGGAAGTAGCTATTACTTGCCTTACATGTGGGAAGTGCTCTATGGTTCCCGTTTCTTGAATTATCACTGTGAGAGACAGATTCCTTTAATTAAACTGCAGAAACTAGAGTTGGCATACTACTGTTGCATGATTATGTGTGCCTTTTCCCTTGTTTTTAGAATTGTATTTTATGTGAATTTTAGAGGCAGCTAAACTGACTTGTGTGGATGGGCTATTATGAGGTATCCTGCTTCACAGTGATGTCAGAGCTTGTGTTGTTTATTCACATCTACTTCTGGAGTTGCTCTGGAAATTTAATACCTGATTTTATGATGTATACTGTTCTTGGAATGTGATGTCTTATTCAATGTATTCATTATTAATTCCTGCTTGATCTTTTTTGCATCTTCCCAAGACTAACAACTAACTATTCAGCCTTTGCTGCTTTTGAGATTCACTGTCCAGTTTAATTTTAATGGCTACTCCTACAATCTTATTGTGTCTTAATGAAGGCACAAGGTTGTTGCTGGCATCCAGCAAAATGGTGTGCAGAGTTTATTTGCCTTTGGAAATAGAGTTAGTTGACTGAAAGTCGTTCATCACTTATGTTGAAAGAATTTTTATACTAGTAATTTTAGTAATAATTTTCTTGTTTTGTAAGAATTACCTTTGTTAATGATTTCAGGTGCACTCAGAGGTAATATGGAGCCCTGGCCAGTGATGGGAGTTGACCACCTGAGGAAAGAGCAGCTCTGATATGACTTGTGGATTCATGGCCAATCAGAAGGGGTGATGTCAGGGAGCTGTGTTCACATCCCTGCAGGGCAGCTATGCTTCTATCACAGATTATGGGGGCCTATATTGGCCAGGTGAGTGCTGCACTGGAGTGCTGCACCACTTCTCTTTCTGTTCTTGAGGAAAACCTTGCATTCCTATATGGTGGTCACCCATCCCAAGCACTAGTGTACTGAATCCAGGTGCAGATCATGCACTGGTTTAATCAAATTGAGGACTGGAGCTGGTGGTGTCTCATTTACGATGTAAGGGATCAGTTAACTAAAACTAAACTAAACTCCTCCTGAACAGGCCATGAAGGCCCAAAGGCACCAACCAGCCGCCGTGTCGCCCTCAGCCCACAGGCGTCACTGGATGCGTATATGGAGGGGCATGTGGTCAGCACACTGCTCTCCTGGCCATATGTCAGTTTCCAAGACTGGAGCCACTACATCTCAGTCAAATAGCTCCTCAGTTTGCCTCACAAAGGCTGAGTGCACCCCGCTGGCCAGCAGCACTCAGCACACCAGAAAGGGATCAGTAAGTGAATTGCAAACCAATGCAATTCAGTTACACATGAAATTGAATGCCTTAAAATTGGGCAGGGGTCCAGGTAAGAGTGAGGAAGACAGTCGCTTGATATTAGAGAATATGGGAGCTGATTCTAGCATGGAAAAACAGAGCATGGACAGCTAGTCATGTCACTTTGCTAAAGTGCCGAACTCTCTTGTAAGTGTGCTGAAAGGGGTGGAATGCCTTGCCATCTTCAATGTGCAACAGTTAGTATGGTTTTTGTGGTTTTCTGTGTATTCAGAGAGGCAGGTTATTGTGGTTTTCTGTGTATTCAGAGAGGCAGGTTAATGTGTTCAAGGATCCATAGAGTGTAATTTTTCAAATGTTATATCTGTTACATCAAGGCTCATTAGCCAACATGGTTAATGTTGTCCTGGTGGACCATGGGAGTCTGCAGGAGTAGTGCACTATGATCCTAGAGGATACGTTGTCAACCAGAGTTAGGTGTGACTTAATTAACCAGTACCTTCTTCATGTCCAATGGATGGGAGAGCCATTAACCAAATAGATATAGAAAGTACAAACAGCAGCACTTGCTTTTGATGTTCAGCTGTCAGAATCTGAGATGGCAGCCACTACTCGGCAGGGTGTGAAGTCGGAGGGTCAGTTTTGTGTTTTATTTGCTGAGAGGCTGGCCACTTACAATAACCTAGACCATTTGGTGACTATAATGGAAGGAGTGACACAAGTTGGTATGAGGCAGGGACATGAAGGCAGTTCCTTTCAGCTGAATGATAACACTAGTAACGGTGGCACCCCCAGTAATGCCAGTGGTACTAAGCCATGCTGCTATCACAGCGACGAGCTGGATCACCTTGCCCACTTTTGTCATGTCAGGCAGTAAAAACAGCCAAATAGCTGACTTCAAAAGAGGCAAAGATGGTTTCCAACTTGTGTTATACTGAATGCCTGTAACAGGGTCAGGAAAGTGACTGACAATCCACTACCCTTTGTGGGTGTTGCTATTAATCACAGGCCAGTAATTGCATTATTAGACTCAGGGAGTTATATTTCTTCATTACTACTATTTGTAAATTTTCTGACTTACAGCCCATCACATAGACTTATAGGGCCATTTCTCTGACAGTGTTGTTGCATGTTTTCTGTAGGATTGATGACTTTTCTTGGCCCTTGGAGGTATTAGTGGTGAAAGTTTTGAACAATGACTTGCTCTTATGATGTGATTTCTTGAAGAAGACTGGGTTGGTTTTTGATTATTCATGGGGGTTTTCTGTTTTAAGTTTTATTCATCTGTAAGGTTCCATTTGTGCTGGCACACTAATTTCTCAGGTGTTTATTTGGTACAAAGTGATCATGGTGGGTTCAGTGGGCTCCTTGTCCAGGGACAAAAGTTGCCAGATGTTTTGTCAGATAGGTTAGGTGTAACAAACAAAATTGAATGTCATATCCAGCTGTCAGATAAGATGCCATTAGACAACCCATCACAGGCTGTTCCCCCCTAAAATAAAGGCGTTGCATCTGGTAGCATAAACTTGCTGAGCGAAGGAGTTATGCAGTTCTAAATCTCCCTCTGCCTCTCCAATTTTCTCAGTGGCAATGGGCAAGGATGGAGGGTATATGGCAGTAGATGATTACCTAGCTTGGAATCATGAGGTGGTTCAGGCATCCATACCCCTTCCAGATTTACATCATTGCATCAGTGGGGCTCGTTATTTCATTGTGCTCGATTTGAACCAAGCTTATTACCAAATTCCCCTGGCAGAGGAATCCAAGGCAGCTACAGCATTTACAACGGATTGCAACTTATACAAGTTTAATCAGGTGCTCTTCGGATTGTCAACGAGGACAGCTTATTTGTTTAGGCTCTTCCATTATGTGCTAGGTGACATTAAGTTCCAATTCACATACAATTATCTGGACCACGTGGTGGCCTACAGTAGATATTTCCCTGAACGTCTGGAACACCTTCGTCAGTACCAGAAATTTGTGCCTTTAAATCTGCTGCACTGGAAGGGGAAGCCTTTCAAATGGTCCAAGAACCAGCAGGTAGCCTTTGATGTATTGAAGACTTTGTTAAGTAATGCTCTGATGTTGGCTATCCCAGACTTCAGGCTTTCTTTGATATTACAAATGGATTCTTCCAGCTCAAGTGTTGTGGTAGTATTGTTGCAGGAGAAGGGTCGGGAAAGCAGGCCAGTGGCGTACGCTTCCTGTTCATTGACTCCTGCTGAACTCAAGGCCTGAACCATTCTGTTTGCCACTGAGCAATTCAAGTTTTATTTGGAGCATTCCAAATTTTTGCTTGAAACTGGTGACCAGTCCCTCACTTGGGTACTGACACACCGTAAAACTGGGTGCATTGCCTGCTGAGCATTGCAGATATCCACTTTCAAATTCTCCATCAGGCATAGAAGAGAATGGGAGAATATGGTGGTCGACACCCTCAATTGAATGTTCAAGGAAGAGAATGAATGTCCTTCCCCTGAGGACTCAGGGGAGGAGGGGGAGAGGTTGCTAGTGCAGTGCTTAATAGGATGTCAGGCTATGCCAACAGCAGGATTGGGATTCGGAGTTGGAGCTTATCAAGTGCCACATGGGATCAGGTGAAGGCATCCCAGGGTACAAGTTAAAATGGGGGATTGTCTTTTTTGCACAAGGAAAGACAGACAGTTATTGTATAAAGACATAAGGAAAATGGTAGGTCAGTGTTGGGAGTGTAAGGTTGCCAAACCTAACTCTGATGAATGCAGGGGGTTCGCCCAATTCACCCATGCTGAGCATCCAATGGTGCTTCTGTTCATCGACTATGTAGGGCATAACTGTGTTGTAAGTTGATAAGTTGCATCAGGATTTGAAAGGGGATAACTTTGCACTTGGTGAATTGAGGCTCTGGTAGACACCCTCTTGAAGTCAAAATGGCAAGTAGTGAGGTTGTGGTGGCAGGAAGAAAGTGATTCGGTGTGCCCAGTCACTGAAATGTGTCATGGGGGCACATTGGCTGTTCACAGAGTTCTGAGGTCATGACTGTGCTGGTCTGTCAAGCAGACAAGGTGTGTTGGAAGAGAGCACATTAAAAATCAGGTTGGTGGGCAACATGAAGCTGGGAGATGTCTGTGCGCATCATGTGGACTGTTGTGGCCTGAGGGACACATTCTGCTATGGGCCTACAGTTTCAAGGGCTACAGCACTTGACATTTTGATCGCAGAAGCAGTCTCCTGATGAGCCTTCATGAACAACACTAGGTGAACAAGTTTTGGAATGATTCACTGGAATTCAACTGTCATGCAGTGTCTTTTCCATTGCTGTTTTCATATCAAGCAATTATGCCTGTGCATACCCAGCTATTTGTTTTCCTAGAGTGTGCTTGCTACCCTATTAATTTGCCGAGTGAACCTTTCTGGTGCCAAGCTGTCACTATTGCGACTGTAATCTGTTATCTCATTTTGAGTGAGCTCAGTGTCCCATGAGGAAAGTCTGGTGCGTTTACTAGTTGTTCTCTTAATGCCTTCTTCTGGATACATGTATTTGTTAATGCACTGTGTGACATATAAATTTAACAAGTGTTACTGATGGCCTTCATGCCTAGGTTTTGAATTTGACTACTTGACTTTAACTACCTTACTCTTGCTATATCTATTTATTAATGTATTTGGTGGTTTACAAATTTAATAAATGGAACTGATGGTCTTCATGCCTAGCTTTTGTTTCACTACTTGCTTGTGACCACTCATGAGTAACTACCAGTAGCCATTACTTGCCTTACACATGGGAAGTGCTCTTTGAGACTGTCCTTTAGCATACATACCAGTTCCCATTTCTTGCATTATCATTGTGAGACATAGATCCCTCTACTTAACCTGCAAGGAACTGGAGTTGGCATACCACCATTGCATGATCATGTATAACTTTCCTCTTATTTTTGAAACTGTATTTTATGTTTGTTTAAGAAAAAAGCTAATCTGACTTGTTCAGATGGGCTATTGTGAGGCACCCCACTTCTCGGTGGCATCAGAGCCTATGTTGTTTAGGAATGTTCACTTCCAAGTGTGTCAGGGAATTTAATGCCTGATTTTATGACATTTACTGTTCTTGTGATCTGATGTCTTATTCAATGTATTTATTTTGTGAAATTCCTGAGATTTCCATAAGTTTCCCATGTAAAATGTAATTTCCTGAGAATTCCATGTTTTCCAAGTATTCCAGAGGAATTGCCACCCTGCACACTAGTCACTCTTTCTAAATATTGTTGAAATATCTAGATTCAGGGATTGAAAAGATCTCTTAGCCACTAGGCAAGTAGTAAGGTTCTTTGTAAAGCCGCATGACAAGTACTAATGTACTGTAAATAGCACACATGTTCCTTGAAAAATATAACTGTAGTGAATTAACATTAAACTACAGTAGCATGTAAATGACAGCAGCTACATAGTATAACTGAGGAAGCAGGTAGCAACTTTCTTTGTAATTTACCCAATTAAATTTGGTTGTAATAAGCATGAATAATATTTAACAGTTTAGTGATAGTTTGGTTGCAGTATAGTATACAGATTAAATTTCTATTATTTCCTAATTTTTTGTTTATGTGTATCTTGGCTAATTCCAAATTTGTGAAGATCCCCATGATGGGCTCTGTGTAACATTATGAATGAATGAGCGTTGGTTGCTTCTTTATTGAGTGGTCTCACTGTTAGTAGGGTATCGCAATCTGCAAAAATTTTCTTGGGCTGCCTCTTTCACTTGTTATATACTGCATGACCAAAAAAGTGAAGCACTCAGAAGGAAGGAGGAAACAAAATGAAATTTCACAGGTTGAAAGGGCATGAAATGTTATTTCAGTGATTACAAAACTGAGTCTAATTTATAAAGAATTTGGCAGTATGGGCCCACTTATTAATGGCTTTGCACCCCCTTTGGCCTGCATGCACACACAAATTTCGTTGCGATGTGTCTCAAAAATCAATTGTATCCTCTCCTGAGACCATCTGGCCCATAGCAGTTGTAACTGGTTCTTGATATGATGGAGTTGAATCTAGCTGCTCCCACACATGTTCTATCGGCAACAGATCTGGTGATGTTACTGGCAATAGGACTATCTCAACATTATGCAGACAGTTCAAAGAGATATGTGCCTTTCATGGAACCACATTATTCTGTTAAATAAAGACACCACAGTAGTGTAGCATGAAAGGTAACATCTGAGGGTGCAGGCGTTAGATGTATAGCAGTTAAGATGTGCTTGGTGTACAGCAAGGAGTTCCTCCCTTGTGGTGGTCTGACATGGTTAACCAGAATCTTGATGACAAGTATACCTGCCCTCACATTGCGATGTAACACAAGCAGTGAGAGATCTCTCACTTTTTATTAGTCACACCCCCACATTGAGTGATAGTTACTTTACATTGTTATAGGTCACTCATTTGTTTCATTGCAGCCATTAATATGTAATATTTCACAAACAATTTCAGTTTGGAAAGGTGGTTATGAATTAGAGCATATTCAGGCATAGGGCAAAATTAGCGATTGGTACCATGGTGGTTATCCACTACCAAGGCAGTGGGAATTCAATAAACTTTCATCAAAACTTCACTTACAAATTTTTATTTGAAGCATCTCAATTTGAAATTACACCTTTCTACAACTACCAGATTTATACACACAAGCATTACAATACAGTACTTAAAGTTCAATTAAAATATCATAACTTAGACTGCTCTTACACAAACCTACATTAATGTCACGCTTTATAAAAATTTATATAAAAGTAAGTACATGTAATAATCATCAACATACTGTTTCATGTATTGCAAGTATGTGCTCCAAGTGTTGAAGTTTCTAAATGACTGGCACTGTTGAAATAAGAAGATATCATGTCCTACATCGGTATTCAACTTAGTTGAAAGTGAAATGATTCACAAATGCTCCACAAATAAGCACTTAGCTACACTATGGATTATTTCAGTGCGAGGTGCAAGAATCAGAATCTCCATTGAGAAGTTATGATAGAAAGGAGTGTCAGCAGTAGTATCTACAGGACGAATATGAACAGAAACACGTAATAATACTATGTAAATATATTACTAAGAAACAACCATACAGCAGTTTCTTGCAGATTTGTCAGTTGACATATTAATAATTGATTTTCATAAGGACTTTCTTCACAAGGTCACTTCACACTGAACATCACATAGTTGCTTTAGTCTACATTTAAAGGACTGTACAGCTATAAACATGTATTTCAGACATATTATATTTGTCTGAAGTATAAACTAAGATAATTATGTAGTGTGTGTGGTGCAAGCAACATCATTTTAATGAATGGGTGAAAGGATGAGAGTAATAATGCAAGGAAGCAACAATGCCAGGAAAGAGACAGCAAGGTGGTTGCCATTGTTGCAGAGATCATTTTGGCAACTATCACAAAATGTAACTTCAGCATTTGATGGTAGATTCATTTTTTCAGCAATGTCACAGGTCTTCATCAAAGATGTGTCTACTATGCAGCTTCGCACCACTATCTGCTTGCCACCATGTTCATTATCTGCAAACAGAAACTAGTTAGCATCATTTGAAAGTAGCTACCTTAATAAAGAAATCTGGAAGGGCAATAAAAATAATACATTGAAAACCACTGAACAGGTCCATTTAGTTGGAGTGTATCAATATGTTCACAAATAAGATAATTTTTCTCAGTGGAAACACTGCTACATGCTGGTCATTTATGTAGCCATATTTGTTTGTTATAATCATAATCTACAATAACATTTGATAAATGTAACCCAACAATGTACATACTGTCTATTCAGAAATTCATCTATATGTAGTAGAGAGAGTTATCCAGTAGAAATAATTTCTCTAATTTGTGAGAGTTGTGGTCAAATACTTTAATCACTTATTTCAATCCTTCTGGTGCAACAATAATGTTAAATTAGCAAACAGTGGTGGCTGTTTCTATTCCTACTTTTATACTTCTGTACTGCTATTACTTTCAAATAACACCTAATTTTCCACAGCAAATTTCATAACTGTCAGTCTGTTATTAGTATACATATTAAAAGAAAACAGTTACCTACATTAAGCTCAAGGATGGACACCAAGCATTATCCTTACAACCACATTTTTGTGCAATGAAGAGGTTCACTTTGTGTTTAACTCCCCCTCTTCTTATCCAGTCTGGTAAGTCTCCCCTGACCTGGGTTCTGGGTGACTTTTCTGAACTATATGCCTTTTTCTAAACCTCTCGACTCCTTTTCCTTCACCCCTCTTCCTTCCCTTCAGACCTTCTGCCAGAAGAAGGAGCCACTGGCTCCGAAAGCTTGGAAAGTAAAACCTTTTTTTAAGTGTATTCTCCTGCCGCTGCTTGGCGAGTACATTTTTTTTATCTATTCAATTACATTATACTGTCAATATAATAGAGGGAAACATTTCACATGGGAAAAATATATCTAAAAACAAAGATGATGTGACTTACCAAACGAAAGTGCTGGCAGGTTGATAGACACACAAACACAAACATACACACAAAATTCAAGCTTTCGCAACAAACTGTTGCCTCATCAGGAAAGAGGGAAGGAGAGGGAAAGATGAAAGGATGTGGGTTTTAAGGGAAAGGGTAAGGAGTCATTCCAATCCCGGGAGCGGAAAGACTTACCTTAGGGGGAAAAAAGGACGGGTATACACTCGCACACACACACATATCCATCCACACATATACAGACACAAGCAGACATATTTAAAGCAGACATATTTAACTCTTTGTCTTTAAATATGTCTGCTTGTGTCTGTATATGTGTGAATGGATATGTGTGTGTGTGCGAGTGTATACCCGTCCTTTTTTCCCCCTAAGGTAAGTCTTTCCGCTCCCGGGATTGGAATGACTCCTTACCCTCTCCCTTAAAACCCACATCCTTTCGTCTTTCCCTCTCCTTCCCTTTTTCCTGATGAGGCAACAGTTTGTTGCGAAAGCTTGAATTTTGTGTGTATGTTTGTGTTTGTTTGTGTGTCTATCGACCTGCCAGCGCTTTTGTTTGGTAAGTCACATCATCTTTGTTTTTAGATACATTATACTGTCAAAGATATATAATATATTACTCCTAGTTTAAGTACTGATCAGTATTCATTTTCAGAAATTTGCCCTGTGCTGCATTGTTATTGATGATGATTTTTTTTGTCTTGAACACAGTTGCACAAACTGTGTTCTTTCTAAGTCAGTGACTGCAATAACAGCACAAAAATCACTATATTCAATGTATTTTTACTCTTTAATTTCTTTTTAAACAGTGTAAAGTCCTTGGGGGAAAAGTTAATGCCTGTATATTGGTTGTTAACCAAGTTATATGAACACACTGTCGTTTGTTTCATGAGTCCCTCGTCATTGTTCTTCTAGGTGAAAATAAATAACAAATGTCTTTAATGGGTCAAAAGTAATTTCAAGTGAAAAAGTTTGGTGCCTCACACTGTACATAAGAAGAAAAGAAGTGCTCCCACAACTAAACCCTGTGAAAAGCCAGTAACAATAATGGAACAAACAAGAAAGTGTTTATACCCACAGAAGACAGTCAAAGTAACATAGAAAAGAGGAAAGTGCTTGCTGTCACTGACAAAGTGATAATACTGTCATGCAGCAGATCACTTTGTAAAGTGACAGGAGCAATGTGACTTCATTTGCTATCAAATGTAAACTGTTCAAATGATGAATTAACATTACAATACAGTACAAGTTCTATTATATGTGTACATTTCTATGTGGCAGTTGAGTCTATGTCAGCTGGCCATGGTCCCCACTACACTTTTGTTCAGTAAATAGGAATATTTAAACAGAGAGTTTCATGTACATAGGTATCATAATCTACACCCAGTTTCTCACCTTCAACCTAAGTGTCTCTAATTACCATGGTGGTATGGAATACATATTAATGCAAATCTTGAAAATACATATATCTTTTTACTAACAATAATTTTTACATACAGGTACAGGAACCCAATGTAAACAATATAGGATTTAGTTTTAAATTAATAATCACTGAACACAACATTTAAGTCACATTTTTCATAAATTACTCTTTATATATTCAGCAACAAAATAAGAGCAATGTTAGAGTGGTATACTGTGGGCTGTCTTCCTGAATGAGTTGTTAATTTTGACTGAGCAGGACAATCTATTATGAAGTATGCTGATCCACCTTGCCATGGTATGGGGAGTAGTCACAAAGTTTTAATTATCACCTTGAAAAAATAAAGTTAAATAATATTTTTTTGTTTATTTGGAGGTATATGTCTGCAGCCTTGGTACACTCTTAAATCCTTGTGCCACAGTATGCAGTACATCACCAGAGGAGCCAAAATATCTCCACTTTATCTCTCAACTGTGCCATTTTATCTTGGCACATCTCACAGCATATTGTGGCACAGTGAAATGAAGATTTTAGTATCAGAACTCCAGGAAAGTAGCTTCAAACAAACAATAATTTCATGAGACCTGAGTTACTTCCAACACATACTATGTTCAAATAACTTATGGGAAACACACAAACACACACATATACACTCTCACTCTCTCTCTCTCTCTCTCTCTCTCTCTCACACACACACACACACACACACACACACACAAAACCTCACTCTCAGTGAACATTAACACTACCACACAGGCAAAGATGACCAACATTAGAAGTTATCAATAGGGAAAATTAATAATCAACCAGTGAGGTAGCATTAACTCTGTCCTTCCATTTTTTGACAAGTCAGAGAGCACGATTCCATGCAGAATTTAAGCAAAAACCTCCATCCTAATTTAATATCAATTGCTTCCTTAATAGCACTAAACAATAGCTGGAAGCGCATGCCAGAATCTCCATCTTGCTATATTCCATATGATGACTGTTGCCAAGACAATGTTCTGCAATGGCAAATTTGCTCAGCTATTGTAAGCATATGTGAGGCTTATGTTCATACAACGGTCCCCGATAGTCATGATAGTCTGACCAATATATGACATGCCACAAGTGCAATGAATATGATAGACACCTGTCTGACATAGATCAGTATCACCCCTTACTGAACCTAAAAGGACCCTAATCTTAGATGGTGCTCAAAAAACACATTTCACATTATATTTCCACAAAACGTGACCTGTCCTGTTGGAAATGCTCCCTTCTTAAGGTAAACAGAAGGTAGTCTTTGATGTCACCTAGTACTATTGTCACTCACCCACTGCACAATTGGTCAATAGCGCAATGCATGTCTGATTTGTCTTTCACTAGAACAACTCTGACAAAAAGTGATCTCAAGATGAGCCAACTCAGCTGACAAACTCCGGGGATCTGAGATGATGCGGTGCTGTCAACCAAGGTACAGAATACACCTTCGCGATGAGCCAAATGGTGACAAGCATCAGCTGGTAGATGCAATTCAGTGTGAGATGGCTTCCTATAAATGACGTGTCCCAACATACCATCAAAATTGCTCCTGACCAAACTCATCAATTGTGAAATGAATATTTGGGCGGAATGTATCCAGATGTTCTAAAAAGTCATTAAAATTCTGTCATGAGCCCAAACAAAAAAAAGTATCATCTACATATCTGAAAAAACCCACAGGTTTCAAAGCTACTGACTCCAAGGCATTTTCCTCAAAGTCTTCCATAAACAAATCGGCAATAAAGGTGACAATGGCTTTCCATCGCAACTTCATCTGCCTGCTCATAGCAACAGTCACTGAACAAGAAGAGAAAAAGCAACCCATCTAGAAGTAAGTCCATTAATTCGACACCATTATAACATGAACAAGCAACAAGGGAAGAAGCAACAACAGAAGAACCAACAACATCATCAGAAGAAACGACAGCAGAAGAATCAATAGGAGCCACTCTTAACAAGAGAAAAACTTCACCACCATGCCATTTAAGGATAGTTAGTAGAAAATGGGAGGAAAAAAACATTAAGATAAGTAATCTACAACAAGTTTTGTCTGGCCAGTTTAGAGTAGATAATTTTGATGACATCACATCTAGAATAGCAAATAACAATCTTATTATGCATTTGAATATTGAAGGTTTATCATGTAATCTGGTCAGTAAGCTTCATGACTTAGAAATATTTCTAGAGAGGACAAAATGGTCTGTAAAGGTTATTTGCTTCAGTGAACATTGGCTTAGGGATGAAAATATAAATTTATTGAACAAACTTACAGATTATGAAGTAGCAGCTAGCTTCTGCAGAGACAGTGGGTATGGTGGTTCATGTATTGTGGTTCATTCATAAGTAAAATACCAAATTAAGCAAAATTTCAATGATTTAAATGAAGACTGCACATTTGATAGTTCCTGCATAGAACTTAAGGACTATAACATGCTGATATTCAGCATGTTATCATATGCCTGGTTACTCAGTCCTGCAGTTTTCTGGTCAAACTTGAAAATTTACTCTACCAAGTCAAAACTGAAAAGTTATGTAAAAAAATTATTGTTTGTGCTGATTTTAATATAGATGTGAGAAAAAATGACAAATTTGCCTTTAAGAAGAAGAAGCTGACATCCACACATGGTTTTATTCTAAATTTTGTAGAAATGACAAGGGTAACTGCTTCATCAGCATCCTGCATAGATAACGTTGCCAGTAGCTTAAACTACAGAGTAACAGAAAAATGTATAGTAAGCTTAGGGATCTCAGAACACAATGCTCTGTTAGTGCCATTACCCTGTGTTAGCCCAAAGCACACAAATAAGAAAATCAGAAATTTTAGACAAGAAAATATAGAAATGTTCATCAATAAAATCAGCCTCATCTCATGGCCATTTACTGCTAAGTCCTCAGTAAATGAAAATCTCAATAATTTTCTGGAGGCCTTCTTGATGGTGTTCAATGAATGTTTTCCTGTTATAGCTATAAAAACTGACACACCTAAGAAGGGTTCAAGAATAATTAGGGGTATTCAGATTTCAACAATAAGGGAAAGAGAACTTCATATGGTGGTGGAAGTCAATCAAGACCCAGAATTCTTAAAGTATGTAAGGCAATATAAGAAAATCTTTGATAAAGTTGTCAGACAAGCCAAAAAATTGGCGAGTAATAATTACATTTAAAATGCTAAAAGTAAGTCTAAAGCAATATGTACCATTATAAAGACTGAAATAGGTATCAAAAAAGGCAGACAATGGAAACTTGAACTGGTGGTTGAAGGTGAGACTGTTCGGGATGCTACACAAATCTGTGAAGCGTTTAACAGCCACTTCATAAATCCATGTAAAAGTGATAAACTTTCACTGCCAAATGTGCACCATGTTTCCAGTTTATGTAACCCCACTAAATTAAAATTCATCCATACATCCTATTATGAAGTAGCTGATATCATAAAGTCCTTGAAGAATTTAAATTCTGTAGGCTGGGATGAAATTCCTACAAAAATAATAAAGGCAGTCACCCATAGTATTGCACATCCTCTGTAGTTTATAATGAATCAGTCTTTCGATGAAGGATGTTTTCTCGATAGACTGTAGTATGCTCTAATACGACCTATTTATGAAAAAGGAAGACACAATGAAGTGAGTAATTATCGACCGATCTCATTGTTATCATTATTTCCCAAAATATTTGAAAGAGCTGCATGTAACCAGATAGTTAACTATTATAATCTGCATAATATTATGCAGAAAAATCATCATAGTTTCCAAAGAGGGCACTGCACTGTGCAAGCCATTAATGAACTTATAAATTAGATTAGATTAGATTAATAGATGGATCATGAATACGATATTTCGTAATGATGTGGAACGAGTCAAATTTTCCAATACATGACATAATTAAGTTAATTTAACAACATACTTAAGTTAATATAACAACTTTTTTATTTTTTTGTGTTTTTTTATTTTAATTCTTTTTTAAATATATATATTTTTTTCTTTTTTTTCTTAATTTATATCTAAAAATTCCTCTATGGAGTAGAAGGAGTTGTCATTCAGAAATTCTTTTAATTTCTTCTTAAATACTTGTTGGTTATCTGTCAGACTTTTGATACTATTTGGTAAGTGACCAAAGACTTTAGTGCCAGTATAATTCACCCCTTTCTGTGCCAAAGTTAGATTTAATCTTGAATAGTGAAGACCATCCTTTCTCCTAGTATTGTAGTTATGCACACTGCTATTACTTTTGAATTGGGTTTGGTTGTTAATAACAAATTTCATAAGTGAGTATATATACTGAGAAGCTACTGTGAATATCCCTAGATCCTTAAATAAATGTCTGCAGGATGATCTTGGGTGGACTCCAGCTATTATTCTGATTACACGCTTTTGTGCAATAAATACTTTATTCCTCAGTGATGAATTACCCCAAAATATGATGCCATATGAAAGCAATGAGTGAAAATAGGCATAGTAAGCTAATTTACTAAGATGTTTATCACCAAAATTTGCAATGACCCTTATTGCATAAGTAGCTGAACTCAAACGTTTCAGCAGATCATCAATGTGTTTCTTCCAATTTAATCGCTCATCAATGGACACACCTAAAAATTTGTAATATTCTACCTTAGCTATATGCTTCTGATTAAGATCTATATTTATTAATGGCGTCATACCATTCACTGTACGGAACTGTATGTACTGTGTCTTATCAAAATTCAGTGAGAGTCCATTTACAAGGAACCACTTAGTAATTTTCTGAAAGACAGTATTGAAAATTTCATCAGTTAATTCTTGTTTGTCAGGTGTGATTACTATACTTGTATCATCAGCAAAGAGAACTAACTTTGCCTGTTCATGAATATAGAATGGCAAGTCATTAATATATATTTAGAACAACAAAGGACCCAAGACTGACCCTTGTGGGACCCCATTCTTGATAGTTCCCCAGTTTGAGGAATGTGCTGATCTTTGCATATTATGAGAACTACTTATTTCAACTTTCTGCACTCTTCCAGTTAGGTACGAATTAAACCGTTTGTGCACTGTCCCACTCATGCCACAATACTTGAGCTTGTCTAGCAGAATTTCATGATTTACACAATCAAAAGCCTTTGAGAGATCACAAAAAATCCCAATGGGTGGTGTTCGGTTATTCAGATCATTCAAAATTTGATTGGTGAAAGCATATATGGCATTTTCTGTTGAAAAACAAAAATTAGTAGGAGTCTAGATAAAAATATGAATGTACCAGGCATCTTTTGTGACCTAAGTGAAGCCTTTGACACAATAGATCACAAACTACTACTTTGCAAGCTACAAGTATATGGTTTTAGTGAAAATTCACTGAGGTGGATGACATCTTACCTATTAAACAGGAAGCAAAGAATAGTAATAGAAAAATCTTATAAGAGATTCTTCTCAATTTGGAAAAACCAAGAAAAAAGTGTGCCACAAGGATCTATCCTTGGACCAATATTGTTCTTGTATTATATAAATGACCTGCTGACTAACATAAATTCAGACACTATTCCTTATGCAAATGACTCTACAGTGATAGTCTGCTGGAAGAAAAGTGAAAATTTAATTAGTCATCTTCAGCAGTCTCTGGCTGAAATTGAGACCTGGGTGAGAAATAATGGTCCGAAATTAAATCTAACAGAGACACAAATCATTCTCTTTACCACAAAACAAGCTGTACAAGATATACTAGAAATACCATATGAGGACAATCACCTTGCCACTACAAACTGTATCAGATTTCTAGGTGTAATGATGAACAAGAATTTATCATGGACAGACCAGGTAGATGTGTCACTGTCTAAATAGTCTAATATTTGCAATGAATGTTATAAGTAGTATAATACAAACACCAGTCAAAAAAGTTGTATATCATGCATATTTTGTATCTATGATTAGATATGGTATAATTTTTTGGGGATCAGAGAAAACAGAGAGTCTTTAGGCTACAGAAAAAAATCACTAGAGCCATGGCAGGTGCAGAAAAAAGACAATCGTGCAGACCTATGTTCAAGACCCTTCATCTTATGACTGTTCCTGGCCTCTATATCTATGAGACAATTAATTAAGTTTTCTAAACAAAACCCACAACTTTTTGAGGACAACCTGTTTAAGCATGATTATGAAACAAGAAACAAATATCAATATAAATTACCAACTCATAGGCTAAAACTGCTGGAGAAGACACCTTATTATATGGGTATGAGACTGGGAAATAAAGTCTGTGAAAAATTTAAAAATTATGAAACAGAAGAATTTGGACATCATTTTAAAAAATAGCTAGCAAGTAAATATTATTATAGTGTAGAAGAATTTACGACTGACTGTCACAAGTAGTTGTACCTGATGTTACATTTTATTCTGTCACGCTAAAAAAGTACTTTAAGTAAATACTTATTCTTAATTTTTCTTTATTTTTAACATGATTATTTTAAATCACTTTGTGGTACTTAAAACTACAAAATAGCTATAATTATTCTGTATACTTACAATTAGAAGTAGCTTTAAACTGACAAGTCACCTATGTTCCAATCATCTGATTGTATATGACATGTAATGTGACAATAAAGTTTCTATTCTGTTCTATACTCTAACCTTAATTAGCCATAACAAGTCAGAAAGAGGAATGTGAGTGAACAGAGAGAGAGACCTAATCAAAACTTATTAGAATATTAGAGTAATTCAAACACATTCCTTCTAATTGTTTATGCGGTGCTGCTAGCTTTTACAGTGTGTGTGTGTGTGTGTGTGTGTGTGTGTGTGTGTGTGTGTGTATCTTTCCACAGATGCTCTGTATACCAGGTTTTAAATTCTTTTGCACAACACTTATTTCCTGCGATTTTGCCTTGAAAATAAAAAGGTGCGCACCTGTCAAAATATCAACAATTGATGATATCACCCAGCTAAATTCTAGTAACGTATTTGACAATTCTAAATGCAAGAGGTGAAATTCAGGTCTCATACTGATTACCTCCACACGGAGGTAATGTATAGTTGCTTGCACAGGTTTGATACACTCCACAGCAGTAGAGTAAGATTGCCTCTGTATTGTCATTTTTGTAGATGTGTCATGATCAAAATATACTTCCAACATTTGCCAAAAGTTGCGTATCATATTAATTCTCCAGCTATCAATCATATCAAGTAATTGCTTAAAAAATTCTGGCTTTTTCTTGGGATTGGCTGGATAGAGCTTCATGGTTACTATCGCATTGGGAATTTCATTCTGTTATTGCTCAGCATTTGGTGAAGTATGAACCTTTTCATGGCTTGGAGTCTAATAATGTTTCTTGATGTTATGTGATAAATCTCACAAAGAAAGCTTTTGGTGACACAGCTTTATGCATGCTATGGAAAAGTTTAAATTTTTTACTGATGCCCCATCTTTTCCAGTAGTTAATTTTATTAGTTCTGTTGTATAGGCTGTTTTTAAACTGCCTTCTGATGCTGCAAAAGGGGGTCAGGAGGGAGGGGTAGGTCCCCTCAAGACAGCAGCTGAGAGGACTGCTTTACACTCACTTACAGTTGATCCAGATATTGTTACTTTATCCACAGACAAGGGTGATATATTTGTTTTTAGTACAAGCAGGATTTCATTCAAAACATGCAGTGTTTAGTATCTGATGCAGCGTATCATGGAATCGGTGCTGAATCCACAAAAAGTGTTGAGAAAGAGAAGTTGCTTTTGCTGGAGACTATCAAGAGTCTTAATTCTTACTGTACTGTTCCCCCTAGGTTACAGAGCCTTCCAAATGTCCACAAAGAATGGTTCCACTTAGAACGATTGTGAGTAATATTGTTGCTGCAAGATGATGTATAGAAAAACAACTTGCTACCCAGTGATGCAATTAGTAGGTCTAAGTGAGCAACACATTAAGAACTTGATGGATTTTTTATGTTGATTAGAGGGAATGCGTTTGAGTGACCCTGACATTCTCGTGAGTTCTGATGTGGCCTTTCTCTTCACTCATGTTCCTCTGTCATTCATCATGGTCAATTGAGGTTAGATTTGGTGTTGAATTAAAGAACCTATTTCAACATGTGTTGACTTCTGCTTACCTTTCATTCATTCAGTGATCAGTATTATGAACAGGCAGATGGAGTTATGATGTGAAGCACATTGACACCTATTATTACCAGTTTGTTTCTGGGATATTTTGAGGAACATGCAAATTAATGAACCTATTTCAACATTTGTTGACTTCTGCTTAATTTTCATTCATTCAGTGATCAGTATTATGAACAGGCAGATGGAGTTATGATGTGAAGCCTGTTGGCAAGTATTATTACCAGCTTGTTTCTGGAAGATTTTGAGGAACATGCCTTGCAGTTAGTGGCTTTGAAATCTGCATGTTTTTTCACATACTTAGATGATAATGTTATGAAACAAGTTGGTAACCATGGAAGCTGGCCAAAGGATCTGTCACCATAGGAATTTGGACAGGCAAGCAAAAGATTTGTTGACATAAAGACAATTTAAATAAATATATTGGGCCCAATATGTGGGTGAAAAGATGTTACACTGTTGACAACTTGTGGTAGCCACAGATAGCTATAAACAGAGCACGGACATGGGCAATCATCTAAGTACACTGAATGTTTACCGGTTGAGCTAGGTATCAACAACTTGGTGTAATGTTTGGCAACCGGCAACTAGAAGTAATCTTGAACTAGAAGACTGGTGTTCAAGTGCCTGCCACTTAAGAACCTGGAGGTTCTTCATTGGTGGTGATGTTCAAAGCACTACTCCCATTGCCTGCAGGAATCTTTGAGGTGCTGGTTCCAGCAGTATTGGTATACTGTGACACTACAGATACTTTCATTGTTTGGCCTAATGACAGTGAGAACCTGAACAACTTTTTAGAACACCTGAATACAATACACCGGAATATTCATTTCATGCTGGAGATGGATACTGACAAAGGTGAGTGCCTTCCCTTTCTTGACATGTCAGGGAGGAACGTTGATTGTATGTTGGGACTGTAACGGGACACCCTCCTGTAGCATAACTTTTCCTCAACAGTAGTTGTTGATATCAGTACTATTTTTTGAATTTCGAACAGGACAGTATAATCTCAGTTGCTATTCTGAAAACTTTCATATAATTTTCAGGGTGTATACGACCCGGGACAACCGGGAGATCCGGGAAAAATCCGGGAATTTTTTCATCCGGGAGAAAACCGGGAAAAACCCGGGAATTATTTTGTATTCCGGGAACTTTTCATTGTTTTAGTTTTCAGTTAAATTTTTGTAATTTTGACTGGTAGGAACCGATACTCTATCAAAGGATATTACTGTATCCCACTATTGCAGAATTATACTTCAACAATAAAAACAATTGAGAGGAAAAAAAGAAAATAACTTAAGTTTCAAAGGAAATGCTCCATATACAACAACGACACACAGTGCTCATGAGAGCGTCTGCCAACAGCAAAATGTGTCAAAGGCTTTAGGAAGACTATGCAATGCTTCATAACGACAAATTGCCTCCGATGAGCGTGAAGTCACAACTGTTTACATTAGATGCGTTTTAGAGTTTCGAGCGGCCTCGTGCGCATGCGCAGTTGAGTCGCGTTTGAGTTGTAGATTCTTCCGGTTCCGACTACAGGAATGTGGCCATTGACTGTGCAAGCAGCTACATGCTACCGGGAAAAGGGGACGCCAAATTCATATTCTTGAGGAAAAGAACTTCTTTCACAAAGCGCCTAGCATCCAGCGCACGTTTGTCTATCGATTATTCATATGATTTTGAAACGCTTCCCTGTTAGTTTTTTGAACATTTTTGAACACATTTTAAGTTGATTTCTGAATGAATCCTAAGTTGATTTTTGAATGCGTGATGTATCTGTCAGGAGAATCCAGAAATAAACTTTCCGCAGACAAAAGGGGACGCGGCTATATGAGCTGAGCGGAGTAAAGCCAAACGGATGAATGCCAATTGCTGTCTGATTATGTGGTTGAATGGGTTTGCGAATGATCAGCGTTGTTATAATTACTAGTGAAATCTATAGATCCAGACTACCAGAATGGAAATAAACGACTTACAGGAATAACAGGTGAGAAAGATTACGTATTAACTTCTCGATGTATCCAAGAAATTGAAATTTTGGCAGAAAATTTTTGGCCAGATCGCTCTACTAGTAAGGACCAGTTGTACAGTCCCCGGCTAGCAGCCGCTTCAGTTCTATTTGGAAGTAACGCGGAAAACGTTGTACGAACACGTAATAGCGCCTAACCGCAAAATAATCGCGGGACAACTAAACCTGTGATTCTGACAGGTTTAGTGAAGTTAATGAGCGAACAAATTTTTACAATGGCAGGAATAACTACAGAGTTAGTGATGACAAGATTGTTTGTTAGAACGAAGAAGGAGAAGAAATGGGGACATCACACAAATTATGGAAGAATAAGACGATTCCAGATTTATATAAAAATTTCGTAATACTACTTTTCGATCTCATGCTTGAGAAACTGGTTCGTATGAATGAAACATGAAATTAATTCCTAACATAAAGTTTTTTGTTTGTAATGCTTTATAAAGAGGCGTGGCACTGCACTTTGGCACACTTGAGACCAAATAATATGTCTTAACATTTTCTCACACACATATGTGTTATGTTTCAGACTTTTCAGAAAGATATGCGTTACAAGATGAACATATTTTTGAAAATTCGATTTTTTTAGTATTGACTCGGTTCGCAGATATCGTAGATCCGGGGCTGATGCACAGAACAGTCTGAGTTATAGTGGGTAGTTTCCACGTGACCCATGTTTACATTTAGTGATTTTGCTGTTTACCCCTCGTTTACTCTCACGTCAAATGAAAACAAAACGAATATCTGTGGCCGGGTGCTATCAAGTGAATGAAAATGCATTCACATGATTACGGAAGGCTAAAATATGTCATTAGTTTCAGATTTGATTTTATTTCCACTTCTCTGACAGTCAAGCGTTAATCGCCTTGCGGAACAATGAAGTTATTTTTGTCTGTTTGCTAAAGAAATTTGACTTTTATAAACTTTTTCCGTAGAGGCAGTCAATGTATCTGAAACGAAATGTTTAATTCCACATTACTGGCTGGTTTCAACTGTTCGCTGCATTTCAAGTGTACGTTTTCATCTTCTTGCACATATGGCATTTTGCCATAATAAAGAAACAAACATAACATAATACAGTACTGATGCTCCAAAAAAATTTACATCCCGGAAACCACACTGAAAAGCTTAATATCAGGTCGAGGTCTACTTCATTGGGAATCTGGACATACAGATGTGCACTTTAAGTATGCACTTTAAATGTGCACATTTTAGTATGGTTCACGAAATTCCGATGCTCTTGGAGTATCCTCTGATGTCTTGTTTCTTTTATGACATAATGTATGATTTTTTAATATTTTACACGTGCGTACATACGGGCTTCCCACATCATGGTAGCTGCGCAAGCACGGTGTCGCCTGTTATTTGCGCTCTCTGGCAACTGCTGAAATGAACCTATTTCTAAATATTGCGAATGGTGGTTTGAAAAGCGTTACTTTCAAAGTAAATATCCTTTTACGTAAGTTGAATTATGTGCGAGAATGTACCATGAATTTATTAAATCACAGAGCGTTTGACTCTCGATTAAAAACCAACTCATTGATGACGAGCCATTTAGAAGAATTTCGAACCCTGAAGATCAGACATATTACTGGCACATTCGTGTGGTATATCCTAAGTGTAACACTTGAATAAAAGATCAAGATTATATGCGAAAGCTTAGCTTTTCTTGCAGCTTATTAACCTTAGTGACCAATATTATATGTGAAAGCTTTGCTTTTATTGTATCAACACTATGTATATTAATTTAAACTATTAACTTTCCCTGTTTGTGTGTTTGCGCTACTCAACAGTGATGTTGCTGTTGGTTGACTACATCACGTGTCCTATGCTCTGAATATCCGCAGCCATCGGCTGGCGAGATCACGTGACATGACCTATGACTGGCTTACAAACGCGCATCGCAATCTCGATTTCAATGATTCGGAAAGTAACATGTGGTATTTGGTAGAATTCCAATGTATACTTTCGTAATACGAAAATACGCAGCGAACATGTTGCTGCACATCTAGGATATTTCCAAAACGTGTGTTTTTCCCTCAGTTTCGTTTTTAAAAGTGCCGGGAAATTCTACCCCCATGTATAAAACCACAACCATTCAAAGGATTGATAACGGAAAATATACTGTCACATAACACGGAAAATGCTTGTTTTCACCTGGGAGAAAGTGTATTTTTAACCGGGAAAAATCCAGAATTTTTTTTTTTCCTTGTCCACATGTACACCCTGAATTTTATACGCAGTATGTTATATTTCAAGCTAAAATTTACGAAAAGGAATTACTTTATAAAATAATTTAGTTCCAATGTTATAATCAATATGTGCTAGTTCTGAATGTCCAGTTAATTTTATATATATATATATATATATACAGGGCTATTACAAATGATTGAAGCGATTTCATAAATTCACTGTAGCTCCATTCATCGACATATGGTCACGACACACTACAGATATGTAGATATGCAGAGATCAGCCCAAACTCTTTGTCTTCAAATATGTCTGCTTGTGTCTGTATATGTGTGGATGGATATGTGTCTGTGTGCGAGTGTATAACCGTCCTTTTTTCCCCCTAGGGTAAGTCTTTCCGCTCCCGGGATTGGAATGACTCCTTACCCTCTCCCTTAAAACCCACTTCCTTTCGTCTTTCCCTCTCCTTCCCTCTTTCCTGATGAAGCAACCGTTTGTTGCGAAAGCTAGAATTTTGTGTGTATGTTTGTGTGTCTATCGACCTGCCAGCGCTTTCGTTTGGTAAGTCACATCTTCTTTGTTTTTAGATATATTTTTCCCATGTGGAATGGTTCCCTCTATTATATATATATATATATATATATATATATATATATATATATATATATATATATATATATTAGCGCATTTAAAATTTCTATTATTAATTATGCAATCCTGCACTGTTTACTATGTTTGTTTCTGGATTCGTTTATAAAATAATAATCAAAATTAATAATGTAAGAGAAAAACTGTGAACCCTTTGGAATATTATTTCCAAAGAGTGAAGAATTGTAAGCATGCCTCTGATGTGATTGTACATATTTTTTTTTATTTTTGTCTGCATGATATACTAAAATATGAGAAAATATCTGATGTGATTGTACATATTTTTTTATTTTTGTCTGCATGATATACTAAAATATGAGAAAATAAATTCTGCATATACAATCTTCAAATTTATTTAGTTCAATCCAACCATGAGAACCCAAAATGTGAGATTTTCAGCTGCAAGAATCAGACCCGTAAACAAGAAGAACTGGAGCCAACTCAACATGACAAAAATTGTTGGATTTAAGGTCCGCTAATTATGCAAAACACCATTTTTCCAAGTTCCCAAACATGTTTCAAGAGCAAAGTGCTTTTACGACCTTATTTTGTGAAAATACATGTTATGTTTATGTGTGCTTCACAACACCTCACCATGATGCTGAGAATAAAAGGGCTTGCCATACAAAAACATAAGTCAAAATGAATACAGGTGTGAAATATTGCGACAAACTAAATTACGTTTAGAACATAAAATAATAACCTAACACGCAACAAAATTTCTCATCAACATCATTTGGTTGCAGATGACAAGCTACCTGTAATAAATAATACACAAGTGGTCCTAAAAAACCATGCAAACTTAGTGTAAAGGTACTAACAAAAAGAAACAAATTATTGTTTGAACTAAATATCCACATAATTTTATAATCATTTAGTAAAAATGTTCACATTACAGATTAAATAAAACAGAAACCCACTAATGATGGCACAGAGGTGCTGAAATACATTTGGGAACTTGTAAAAACGGTGTTTTGCATAACTGGCGGACCTTACATCCAACAGTTTTAACTGCAAACATGATAAACACAAGGAGCTGCAAATCCATTTGATGAATATCAACAACACAAGCTAAGTAAACTAAAAAGTTAATTGTACTCTTCACTCCTCTCAAATCTTCATGAAAGACATTGCGTAATGTGGACTACGGATAGAAGTAGAAAGGTGGGGGTAGGTTACAGGAGACATAATTTATAGGAAGCCTACTCACACTGACTTGTATCTATAGATCAATAATTGTCACCATCCAGTTCAGCGTGAAGGGGTACTTCATACCTTCGTTCACAGACCCTGAGAATTCGTCAGCTGAGTTAGCCCATCCTGAGGACACCTTCCATCAAAATGGTTATATTGAAAGACAGATCAGACATGCATTGCACTGTCAACCAATCATGCCTGGGTGAATGATGATAATATAGCCATTTTGCTTGATGCAGGATGCATCTCCAACAAGATTGGTCATATTTTGTGGATATATGATATGAAATGTGTTTTGATCACCATCTAAGATTAGGATCCTTTTACTAAAGGTAAAGGATGATATTGGTTTAAGTAAGGTAGTTGTCTACTGCATTCCTTGCATTTGTGGTATGTCACCTGTTGATCAGACTACCAGGATTGCAGAGGGCAGGTGTATTGAGCATTACACATGCTTACAACAGCCGAGAAAATCTGCTATTGCAGAACATTGTCTTGCACTGGTCATCACTGTCAAAATATCAGCAGTTGTCAACAATGTTTCCCGGCTGCATTCCCATAAGTTATTTAAACAATATATTAATTATGTATCTTAATTGTTTAAATAGTGATAATTAAAACCTTATAATGACCCCTTGTGTCTACTCAGTCTATGCTTTGTTAGATGAATATTGTCAGTAGTACACATGTGGTGATCTTACACACCATCATTTCCTTCAAACAGATGGAGCTTCTTATTCACAAATGACATGGTCATTATGCAAGGAGCAGACAAAATCCAAATTCTTTGGAAATTGGCTGAGTGTTTGCATGTGGTAGACTTCATCACTATTTGTTTTTTCATAAGAAATATTTTTGCGTGTTGATCCCTTAAAGGAATAACCTATGAAATGACAGAGTTTATGAGAGTACAGCAAACATTTCTTGTGACAGTCAAGTCACACCATAGACTAAGCACTGTAAAAGCATGGCTCAAGTTACTTAGCAGTTTATCTCTGTGGATATTCCAGCAAAATGTGTTGGCTACCCACAGCACAAGAAATTTAGCCTTCGTTCAATAGCTTTATTTTCAATGACTATAAGTTCTTCTTCAACAGACAGACAGAAGATAATATGAAGAGTTTAATCCATATCTAGCAAGAGGTTGTGATCAGAGTGCCAGTACAAGAGATTTTACTGTCAACTACATGAACTCTCATCTGCTGTGGAGAAATATTCTGACCACAGAATACAGGAACATTTAACGTTAAGTTTTCTGGGAGAATGTGAGGAATGGGCTCAGGGTTGGTTCTTGAGGAACATGTGAGTTGACTGGTATTACATTTGTCTGACATGTTCTTCCATCATGTGTTATTTCTACTAGCTGCCCTCTGTTTTATATCTATGACTGTAAAAACCCTTTGTGTACACCACAGGAATCTTGTTTGATAAGTATAGAGAGTGGTTGGATGGATCAAACGTTTTTGTGAAGTCCATAAAAAGTCTAGAACCACAGTGTTTTTCACTAAATGAGTACAATATCTGGTCAATAAATAAAAAGAGAGCTTACATTAGTGGATTTACTTCAATGATCTGATAGTAAGGAGTTACTTTCAGAAAAGCTCATTACTAATGCATACATAACATTTTCTATTATTTTGGATGCAGTTGAGAGGATGAAGACTGGTTGATAGTTACCTTCTACTTGTCTGCCTTTTTGTGTCATGGAATAATCTTAGAGGCTTTGAATGGCTGAAGGAAAATGACACTGGCCATGGAGTTGGTGATTAACTTGCACTGGCTGTTTGGACTATTTAAGATTTAAGTGGTCAATTTTGTTGCTTCTGCTGCATTCTGTGCCCTCTTTAAGAGTATTATACAGCCACTCCACTGTGCTATCAGACCTGCAGAAAGTTCTAGCAGTTGTACAACTGGTGAACATGTTTACATTTTTGAGCCAGTGCTCTGAAGAACAAATAGCACCAGTCTTCAAACTGATGTCTGACAAGTAGGCTCCAACCTCTAAATCTATATTACTTATTAACTGGGTACTATAACAGATAATTAAGGCTGACTTTTTCTGGAAAGATTACTTGAGTTTGCTGGATTTCTACTGTTTTATTTGTGACAGGTCTGTGCCTTCACTTTCATTTGTCATTCTGAGCACACCCCCATTTCAAATGGGCCAATTATGAGGTTAAAACTATTTTGAACATTTTAACGGAAATGTTACATTGCTGTCATAATAAGTTAAAACCATCTCTGAACTTTAAAAATTAATACTTCATACATCAACCATGGCCTTGCTGTTGGTGGGGAGGCTTCCATGCCTCAGCAATACAGATAGCCATACCATAGGTGCAACCACAATGGGGGGGGGGGGGGGGGGGTAACTGTTGAGAGGCCAGACAAACATGTGGTTCCTGAAGAGGGGCAGCAGATAGTGGGAATTAGTGAAGTTCAATGGCAGGAGGAAAAAGAATTCGGGATAGGTGAATAGAGGGTTATAAATACAAAATCAAATAGCGGTAATGCAGGAGTAGGTTCAATAATGAATTAAAAAATGGGAACGACTACAAACAGCATAGCCAAGATAGAAACAAAGTCCACGCCTACCACAGTAGAACAAGTTTATTTGCCAACTAGCTCCACAGACAATGAAGAGATTGAAGAAATGTATGGTGAGATAAAAGAAATTATTCAGATAGTGAAGGGAGACAAAAATTTAATAGTCGTGGAGGACTGGAATTCAATAGTAGGAAAAGGAAGAGAAGGGAAAGTAGTAGGTGAATGTGGAATGGGGGTAAGGAATGAAAGAGGAACCCACCTGGTAGAATTTTGTGCAGAGCATAACTTAATCATAGCTAATACTTGGTTTAAGAATCATGAAAGAAGGTTGTATACATGGAAGAGGCCTGGGGACACTGAAAGGTTTCAGATATATTATACAATGGTAAGACAGAGATTTAGGAACCAGGTTTTCAATTGTAGGACATTTCCAGGGGCAGATGTGGATTCTGACCACAGTCTATTGGTTATGAACTGTAGATTAAAACAGAAGAAACTACAAAAAGATGGTTATTTAAGGAGCTGGGACCTGGATAAACTGAAAGAACCAGAGGTTGTAGAGTTTCAGAGAGAGCATTAGGGAATGACTGACAAGAACAGGGTAAAGAAATACAGTAGAAGAAGAATGGGTAGCTTTGAGAGATGAAATAGTGAAGGCAGCAGAGGATAAAGTAGGTAAAAAGATGAGGGCTAGTAGAAATCCTTGGGTAACAGAAAAAATACTGAATTTAACTGATGAAGGGAGAAAATATAAAAATGCAGTAAATGAAGCAGGCAAAAAGGAATACAAACGTCTCAAAAATGAGATCAACAGGAAGTGTAAAATGGTTCAGCAGGGATGGGTAGAGGACAAATATGTAAGGATGTAAAGGCATATATCACTAGGGGGTAAGATAGATACTGCCTACAGGAAAATTAAAGAGATCTTTGGAGAAAAGAGAATCACTTGTATGAATATCAAGAGCTCAGATGGAAGACCATTTCTAAGCAGACACAGGAAGGCAGGAAGGTGGGTGTATAGAGGGTCTGTACAAGGGTTATGTTCTTGAGGGCAATATTATGGAAATGGAAGAGGACGTAGGTGAAGATGAAATGGGAGATATGATACTGCATGAAGAATTAGACACAGCACTGGAAGACCTAAGTCGAAACAAGGTCCCGGGAGTAGACAATATTCCATTAGAACTACTACTAGTCTTGGGAGAGCCAGCCCTGACAAAACTCTACCATCTACCTCAGGCTTCAAGAATAATATAATAATTCCAATCCCAAAGAAAGCAGGTGTTCACAGATGTGAAAATTACCGAACTATCAGTTTAATAAGTCACAGCTGCAAAATAGTAACATGAATTCTTTACAGACGAATGGAAAAACTGGTAGAAGCCGACCTTGGGGAAGATAAGTTTGGATTCCGTAGAAATGTTGGAACACGGGAGGCAATACTGACCTTACGACTTATCTTAGAAGGAAGGTTATGGAAAGGCAAACCTACGTTTCTAGCATTTGTAGACTTAGAGAAAGCTTTTGACAATGTTGAATGAAATACTCTCTTTCAACTTCTGAAGGTGGCGAGGGTCAAATACAGGGAGCCAAAGGATATTTACAATTTGTACAGAAACCAGGTGGCAGCTATAAGAGTCAAGGGGCATGAAAGGGAAGCAGTGGTTGGGAAGGGATCAAGAGACAGGGTTATAGCTTATCCCCGATGTTATTCAATCTATACATTGAGCAAGCAGTAAAGGAAACAAAAGAAAAATTTGGAGTAGGAATCAAATTCCATGGAGAAGATAAAAACTTTGGGGTTTGCTGATGACATTGTAATTCTGTCAGAGACAGCAAAAGACCTGGAAGAGCAGTTGAACGGAAAGGACAGTGCCTTGAAAGGAGGCTATAAGATGAACATCAACAAAGGCAAAATGAGGATAATGGAATGTAGTCTAATTAAATCAGGTGATGCTGTGGAAATTAGATTAGGAAATGAGACACTTAAAGTAGTAAAGGAGTTTTGCTATTTAGGGAGCAAAATAATTGATGATGTTTGAAGTAGAGAGGATATAAACTGTAGACTGGCAATGGCAAGGAAAGCGTTTCTGAAGAAGAGGAATTTGTTAACATTGAATATGGATTTAAGTGTCAGGAAGTTTTTTCTCAAAGTATTTGTATGGAGTCTAGCCATGTATGGATATGAAACATGGGCAGTAAATAGTTTAGAAATGTGGTGCTACAGAAGAATGCTGAAGATTTAGATCATGTAAGTAATGAGAAGGTACTGAAGGAGAAGAGGAATTTGTGGCACAACTTGTATAGAAGAAGGGATCGGTTAGTAGGACATGTTCTGAGGCATCAAGGGATCACCAATTTAGTACTAAAGGGAAGCGTGGAGGGTAAAAATCGTAGAGGGAGACCAAGAGATGAGTACACTATGCAGATTCAGAAGGATGTAAGGTAGTTGCTTGGAAATGAAGAAGCTTTCACAGGATGGTGTAGCATGGAGAGCTGCATCAAACCAGTGTCTGGACTGAAGACCGCAACAGCAACAACGATACCAGAGTTAAATGAATATAAAATTTAGCATAATACAAGACATCTTTACTGATATGTTTTTATTATTCATTTTATATATGGCAGTTACCAACTGAAAATTAAATGCAAAACACACAATTTCCATTACTGAAAATTTCAACATATATAATGACTAGATAATTTGATGCCTCACTTATTGAGATTTACAAAGCTGATGGCAATCATTTTTTTGTTAATGTATCTTTGTGAATCTCACATCTGACACATAAGGATCAGTGTGTGGTCATCTCCAAGATTCCATTTCTCAACTGGTCAACTTCATGAGTTGGATGCAATAGATCGATAAAACAAAATGAAAAAACAGCTGCAGACTATCATTACTACTGAGTTTCAACAAGAAATTATGCTTTATTGTAAAACTGAGATTAACATTTACCACGGTACACTAAATCAAATGTTACGGCAATAATGTGAATGTGATAGTCTACTTACACACTTTCAGAGGCAGTACTATGGAACAAAACAAGAAAAGATGTCAGATAAACATGGGATCTAAAATGTGTAGCTTAGGAGCTATGAGCACTTGTTCGTCTCTGCTACTGTGAGACACATATCTTCTTTGCTTTCCATATCTTGAGAGATGGTAGTATGAACCAAAATAAGAAAATAATGTTGAGTGAAAGTGGGCTCCAAAGTGCACATGTTAAGAGTTACAAGTACTTGTTCATCTTCAATACTGTGAAACACATTACTTCTAGCCACCAAATGCTCATAGCTCTTAAGAAATGCATTCGAGAGCCAATGCTTACTGTCCTTTTTTTTCTTGTTTTGGCCCATGCTACCACCTCTGACAGGTTGTTGATGGAGTTCTGGTTCACCCTGTGTATACATTGTGCAATGTTCACAAGTTTCTCTTTCACACACAAAAAATAGTGTATATGAAGTGAACAGAGCAAACCTAAATTATAACTACTGAAATAACATGAATATGATAAAAGTACCTCGAACAATGGCCTTTAAACAGGCAGGTTTCACTTCAAGCAGGCCCCCTGTAATTTTGCTAAAGTCAGGTAAATCATCACAGTTCTCAGTCTCCTGTGGATTGGTCTCACATTTTGGATCACTGTCAGAGGTGCACTTGTAACATTGTAGTCCATCTCCTGAAAAACAAAAACAGGATGCTTTAATAGTGTCAGTGCTGTGCTCTTCAATCACTAATGTCATACAGCTTTAAATCAATTCATGAAAGAGCAAAAGCAAGCCAAGTGTTTCAGCTAATGATGCACATTACCTATTATGTGAATTATCATTTGACAGTAATAGTACCATCCTAGTGATGAATGTTATGAATTGAAGTTGATGTCAAACTTACTTCAAATAAATGAAATGGTTTAGTAACAAAGTGTTTTGCTACAGACCTTGTTTCTTTAGATGGTGAAAAAAAAAATATATTTTGGTGTCGGAAATGCACACTTTATTATTATGAAATATAAGTTTCTTACTATTGCTGACTGTTAGCATACTGATACTAGAAAATTAACTTCTCTCCTAGACCTAGCTTGTGTGAAAAATGTTTTGTATAGCTGCCAGATCCTTCCTTCTGAGAGTTCAGTTCAGTGGAACACATCAGCCTCCAGTATGGTAAAACAAGAGTAAGTTTTAGACCAAAGGGGTCTCATCAAATTTACTTAGACAGTTTTATTATTATTATTATTATTATTCCTTTTGTGTGGAAATTTTAATGTTCAAAATGTGCTATTGGGCTCAGTAACTATCTGCACCAGGATTACAGCTACTAAGAAACTCTTAATGTCACCAAATTTTGAATGTTTGTTGAACATTGGACAGAGCACACACTCCAGCTCTGCAACAGAATCATCCACTGCTACAGATCTCTCAATACACTCTCCAACCCATGTAAATGCTGCTCAATAGAAAGTAATTGATGACTTACGTGCTAGTGACCAGTTCCCAATCTGAACAGATCTGCCAAACAGATCAGTGGTCAAAAGACACCTGCCACAATGAGTGCTTTGTAAAGGCAAACTGGACCTGATACAGCCAACTTCCTGTGTTTGAACCTCATGTTGATGTCAAGGACTGGGTGGATCATATCACTTGAGTCTGGATTGTTCTGTAATTTCATATTCTTTTTCTTCACTCCTATGTACATGAGAAGCACAAATGTTCTTGAAATATGTTGTCATATTTCATTTTATCGTAGCATATTTCGATATCATTGCTGGTTTTTTGACATATTTTAACTTAATGCTGCATAAAATTACTCACTATTGCTTTTTTAATCCTTTTCTATACATCACCACACCCTCAATAGGCCACTCCATTGGAAACATATCCAAATACAACATATCGTAAAAGTAGAAGACAGGAAATAAGTTATCTCTAAAAATGACTTAATAGTGGAATAAAATGTGATTAACTGCACTTTGATGTTGATTTTAAAGCATACACTTCTGCTCAATTTCCTAAGATTCAGAATTTCATTTCTCAAAAGTGACTTTTATTTATCCAGAATTAGGAAGTGCATGCACCAAAAAGAGTTTGCCACATAGTGCTTCTTAAGAGTTCACAATTCATGGTGTCTATTGTTGGATCAAAATTTGTGAGTTGAGAACCTGATTGGGAGCTCTATTGAGTGTTGAGAACCTGATTGGTGCTCTACTTAGTCCTAACTAAAGCGATACATAAAATCCAGCCATGCACATATAAGTTTTCTATGAGTTCCCTAAATTGTTACAGACAAATTTTGGGATGGTTCCACTGAAAAGAACAAGCCAATTTCCTTCCCCAACATTTCTTAATCTGTGCTTGTGCTCCATTGCTAGTGATGTTGCTGTTGACAGGACGTTAAAAATCTTCTGTATTTTACCTATTTTCATTACAAAGGCATGTACATATTTTGTGTGTTGCAATTACATCAAAATACAGGCTCTACTTATCGTGAACACAATCCTCCACTCTCTTGCAGAATTCATTCCACAGTCTTCATGCCAATTACAAAAGCAGCTTGTCCCACAGCAGAACGACAAGTGCTGCTTTGGAACCAGGAATGGTGGGGAAGGTGGCTCTGTGTAACTTCAAGATCCAGCTCACTGCTGAGCACTTCGCAGTCTTTTGGTGTAGTACGTGCTTGAAGTCGAATTATTAGAAGAGTAATCATAGCGTTCTCCTCGCCAGCTGTGCAGGAAAGACCCTGTAGTGGATGGATAACACTTCTTGTCTCCATCTTCACAATGTAATTTTAAGAAGTACCATATCATCATTGATAACCTGGTCCTATTGGAAGCGGCTTTCCTATGCAGGAAGATCTAACAGATATATTAGAACAAATAAGCCCTCGGTCACAAATATTAAGTCAAAATTGACCAGGTTTCGACGCTACTATAAGCGTCATCTTCAGAATTAGACTAACTGTTCTAAAACAAATTATGTATATAATACATTAAAAAAATTAAAGTTCGTACGGCTTAGATCTTTTTTAATATGTGACTTGTAAGTACTGCATCTTTTTCCAGTCAGTACAAACTTTAATTTGATTAATGTATTATATAGTTAATATGTTTTAGAACAGTCAGTCTAATTCTGAAGACGACGCTCATAGTAGCGTCGAAACCTGTTCAATTTTGATTTAATATTTGTGACCGAGGGCTTATTTGTTCTAATATAATTCTGACACGGTCACTGAACCTTAGCAGCTATGTTCAAAGTTTTATCTAACAGATATATTTTTTGACACAGAGAAGGGCTTTTAATTACTAAGTCGTCGACATCCGATTATGTTGACTGTAAGTAGTGCTGTTCAGTGTTCAATATTTGTGGATGATTTATCCATCTTTTTTTGTCTCCTCCAGCCTTTTGGCAACCCACCAGTCTCAGCTGATGATTAGGATACTGGGACACAGAGATGGAGAAAGATTGTTATTTTCCTGCTGTAAGTGTCTTTTTACCCATTCACTTACTGCTTTTAACATTACAGAACAGAAAATGAGGGACACTTCTTAACTTTATTGAAATAGTGATGTTTCTAGGCGTTAGATTTGATTTTAAACGCCGGCCGGGGTGGCCGAGCGGTTCTAGGCGCTAGAGTCTGGAACCGCGTGACCGCTACGGTCGCAGGTTCGAATCCTGCCTCGGGCATGGATGTGTGTGATGTCCTTAGGTTTAAGTAGTTCTAAGTTCTAGGGGACTGATGACCTCAGAAGTTAAATCCCATAGTGCTCACAGCCATCTGAACCATTTCTTCTGATTTTAAACTTGCCTGGTTGTCACACATTACGAAACTGAAAACATGACCCCTAAAAGCACTGAATATTTAAAAATGCATATGGCACAGTTTATGGGGAGCAGACCAAATTTGTATGATCCAGTTTTGCAGAGCCTTCATGTGATCATGTGTTGTTTATGGATGAGTGGTTCAGCAAGCTCAGTCTCTTTAAAATTGTTGGACATGGTGCACCTTGAGGGAATACGGCTGACCTTTAGGACCAGTTCTGTTCTGGGACTCTCTGCTGAGCAGCTGGTGACCTGGCACTTAACACCAAGGGACGACTCCTTATGAAACTTATAAAACAATATCAGCGCCAAAGACACTTGCATACCGTACCACTGCTCACTCCTGCACCTTGAAACAATTTTTCAGCAGGACTGCAAACAACAAGACCCTTTTCGCTTCTGCACGAAGAAGTGCGCTGTAGTGATATGTGCCTCATTTTAAAGTTTTACGCCAAGGATGAAAGAAGTCTCCATTATAGCTTATTAAGGTGATCCAGAATTATTTTAGAACTGCCAAATTTTAAGAGATAATGCATGACAGAATTTACTTTTGCGTCTTCATTCTACAGCATTTTAGAGAGGATCAGGCACTCATGTCGGCAGTTTTGAAACCTACAATACTCTGGCAATATGTTGAAGATACCTTAATAACCTGGTCTCATGACTTGTACAGTCTCTGAGAATTATTTCAACATCTTAGCTTCATATGTCATAACATAATGCTATACAGAGGTGGAAAGATGGCTGTTTGTCATTGATGGATGCCATAAGCCCAGTCATACAGTCATGTATTTAGCTGCCACCACCCAGCAGCCACAATACGCATCCTCCAGATTTGGTATGAGAGAGGCCACACCGTCTAGGGATGTATATAAGACAGAAGGACAAGGATGAAACCTTGAATACGCTACTAACCATATATTCGGAACGTATACGTGAAAATGCATAGAAGACTGAGTGAAAATGCTCTTTCATCCTCCACCAAAGACTTTGACGCTTCTGGAATATGTTAAAGGCAGTGATGCCTGGGGTTTGGGGGGGGGGGGGGGGGGCAGTACAGGTTTCTGTGCAAGTGTGGCAATATAGGACAAAAGATATGTACCATTCAGGAGTGCATTGTGGAGCACAACTTGCATACACATCTCCACCAAGCCACAGTGACAGTCATGACCCTCCCTGGTGCGAAAGTTGTTACTGTTTGACAGCTGGAGCAACACTAGCGCTCCAAGCGATGAGAAAGCATACACATACGTCGTTCGTAAGGATAATATTTAACGTAACAGTTGTTATATGTTTGCCTTCCATGCGTTTGCAAGTTACCAAGAGACATGAATTATCGTGAAATACATGTAAAAACAACCGAATCACACTGATTCAATGACATAAGCTACAACTCATTCATGAAGAAATTCTTTCGAATGTCTATATTTGCAGCTCATTCCGTTGAACGGTGGGTGCTCGGAGCAAAGTCTTCTGCAACCACACCGCATGCACACAAGTAACAGCAGGGTACTGACAGGACCATTCACACCTCGCCGTCATGTCACATCAAAACATTCCACAGTGCATTTCAAATGGCGGCATTCACACAGGCCGTCAATGGCACTTCACATCCTGGTCCCTCAGGAACAAAGATATAACGGTGTCGTCGTCTGTCAACATTGGAAGTTAACTTATTTTCGCAGCACTCACTAATGTTGTAGTAGTTGATTTTGTGCTTTTGTTTCTTCTTAATCTTTATTTTTATTATTATGCTTTGTTATCGTAGCAAATTGCAAATGTTCCATGATAACTTCCATATTTTTCCGTTGAGTGTTCTCTATTATCAAGGTCTGAAAACGAAAAGTTATCCAGGTTTCACAAAAACAGAACGGAGCTGATGCCCACAATGTCTATACAAGAGAACGTAAGTTGACGAAGCAATTTTGATTAAAGGAGAAAAATACAGTTGCTTACGGCGTTATTAATTACATAAGAAAAACAGCATGGAATAGGTAAACATGTTCTATTTATGCCTTTGTACATACTGTCTCATGTGTGTGTATGTTTACATTTTCGCTAGCAAATAAATGTTGATGTTTTGAAATACGTATTGTTTCACTTCACAGCACTTGAATACACAAAATTGATCAATTTGTTATAGGTTATGAAGTTTGTTTTGACCATTAATACACTTTATCGTTCCTATTTCCTCAATTTCGATACTATACACCGGTTTTTTGTACCATGGATGGTAACACATAACCTCACTTTCACTGGTCGAAACTAACCTATGCGAATTGACATGATGTAAAGTGCTGTAACAGCATGAACACACCCTGACGTGATGGTGCGTGATTACGCGTGACGTGACGGTTAGTATGAATAGGCCCTCCGAGTTCGGCACACCTGCGCTAATGGGACCTTAAAAAATGAAATGAAATGATCGTGTGGCATTGTTGGCCTGGATGTCCCGTCCGGGGAAGTTCGGCCGTCGGGTGTAAGCAAGCACGTTACCACTCAGCTAAGTAGGCGGACAATGGGGTCTTAAATAGAACAGATTAAAATGCCTTGTTATAGAGAAATACAGTAATTGATAACCATACATGACACACTAGAAGGCATCACAAACCCCAAAAAACCGACGCCCAATTAGTTTGCTAACACCTTGCCCGAAGTATTATGGTTTTAGGCTTATAATTTTACTTATGAGACTCACTGTATCACTAACGGCACAACTATCCGAGCACAACAGTTTCGCTTCACACATAGCAAAAAAATTTTAACTTTACAATCTGAACAGTTGCAATCTTCCTATATCTGTAATGTGCTGTGAATTTGAAAAACGCGGCGCGTCATTTTTCCTGCCCCACCCAACCTGGCCACACAGGACGCAGGCCGGCGGCGTCTCTTGCGGCCTTGAGCGACATGGCGTCGGTGATATGTTAATTATTGCATCCTGTCGGTCAAACAGAGCGCGGCTTTGACGCGGCGGCCAACGTCCTACCGCTGCGACCAACGACAGGTTGCTCAAAACACAGATTTGCCGCCGCGGCATGCGGCTGTGTGTGTATTTATATGCTGTGTTCTCAAGTAGCAACGGCGGAAAGCAGATCTGTCGTGTCGGTGAGCGCGTGGTGCACACAGTGGAAATGATGGAAACAGAAAAAAATTATCGAAGAGGTGACGAAGTATAACTTCTTATACCTCAAATTCTATGCAAATTATACACTCAGGCGACAACAGTAATGGGATAGCGACATGGACGTATACAGATGGCAATAGTATCGCTTACGCAAGGTATAATAGGGCAGTGCATTGGCGGAGCTGTCATCTGCATTCGGATAATTCACGTGAAAAGGTTTCGGGCGTGATTATGGCCAAATAACGGGAATCAACAGCCTCTGAACACGGAACGATAGATGGAGCTAGACGCTTGGGACATTCCATTTCGGAAATCGTTAGGGAATTCAATATTCCGAGATCGACAGTGTCAAGAGTGTGCCGGGAATGCCAAATATCAGGCATAACCTCTCACCACGGTCAACGCAGTTGCCGACGGTCTTCACTTAATAACAGAGCAGCGGCATTTGCATAGAATTGTCAGTGCTAACACATAAGCAACACTGCATAAAGTAAACGCAGAAAGCAAAGTGGAACGTAAGAACAACGTATTCGTTAGGACAGTGCGGTGAACTATGGCGTTCATCGACTACGTCAGCAGACGACTGACGCGAGTGCCTTTGTTAATAGCATGACATCGCCTGCAGCGCCTCTTCCGGGCTCGTTGGATCGCGTACAACTAGAAAACCGTTCAAAAAATGGTTCAAATGGCTCTGAGCACTATGGGACTCAACTGCTGAGGTCATTAGTCCCCTAGAACTTAGAACTAGTTAAACCTAACTAACCTAAGGACATCACAAACATCCATGCCCGAGGCAGGATTCGAACCTGCGACCGTAGCGGTCTTGCGGTTCCAGACTGCAGCGCCTCTAACCGCACGGCCACTTCGGCTTAGAAAACCGTGGCCTTGTCAGATGAGTAAGAGCAGATGTAGGGTTCGAGTATGACGCAGACTCCAAAGTTGTCAACAAGGCACTGTGCAAGCTGGCGATGGCTCCATAATGGGCTGTTTTTACATAGAATGGACTGGGTTCTATGGTCCAGCTGAACCGATCATTCATCAAACGACTTGGGACGTAATAGAGAGGTCACTTCGTGCACACACTCCTGCACACTTTCGCAATTATGGGAGACTATAGAGACAGCATAGGGAAAGATATATACCGTCTACAGGAAAATTAAACAGGCCTTTGGGGAAAAGGGAAGCATCTGTATGAATATCTAGAGCTCAGATGGTAAACCAGTCCTAAGCATATAAAGGAAAGCTGAAAGGTGGAAGGAATATATAGAGGGTCTTTACAAGGGAGATGAACTTGAAAGCGATATTATAGAAAGGGAGTTGGGCGTACATTACGATGAAATGGGAGATACGATACTGCGAGAGGAATTTGACAAAGCTCTGAAAGATCTAAATCGAAACAAGGCTCCAGGAGTAGACAATATTCCATCAGAACTACTGATAGCCTTTGGAGAGCCATTACAAAACTCTTCCATCCGGTGTGCAAGATGTATGAGACAGGCGAAATGCCCTCAGACTTCATGAAGGATGTAGTAATTCCAATTCCAAAGAAAGCAACTGCTGATAGGCGTGAAACTTACCAAACTACCAGTTTAGTAAGTCATGGTTGCAAAATACTAACATGAATTCTTTACGGAAGAATGGAAAAACTGGTAGAAGCCCACTTCGGGGAAGATCAGTTTGCATTCCGGAGGAATGTAGGAACACGTGAGGCAGGTTAAGGAAACCTATATACATGGCATTTGTAGACGTAGAGAAAGCTCTTAACAGTGTTGACTGGAACACTCTCTTTGAAATTCTGAAGATGTTGTTGTTGTTGTTGTTGTGGTCTTCAGTCCCGAGACTGGTTTGATGAAGCTCTCCATGCTACTCTATCCTGTGCTAGCTTCTTCATCTCCCAGTACCTACTGCAGCCTACATCCTTCTGAATCTGCTTAGTGTATTCATCTCTTCGTCTCCCTCTACGATTTTTACCCTCCACGCTGCCCTCCAATACTAAATTGGTGATCCCTCGATGTCTCAGAACATGGCCTACCAACCGGTCCCTTCTTCAAGTTGTGCCAGAAGCCCCTCTTCTCCCCAATTCTATTCAATACCTCCTCATTAGTTATGTGATCTACCCATCTAATCTTCAGCATTCTTCTGTAGCACCGCGTTTCGAAAGCTTCTATTCTCTTCTTGTCTACACTATTTATCGTCCACGTTTCACTTCCATACATGGCTACACTTCATACAAATACTTTCTGAAATGATTTCCTTACATTTAAATCTATACTCGATGTTAACAAATTTTTCTTCTTCAGAAACGCTTTCCTTGCCATTGCCAGTCTACATTTTATATCCTCTCTACTTCTGAAGATAGCTGGGATAAAATATACGGAGCGAAAGGCTATTTACCACTTGTACAGAAACCATACGGCAGTGGTAAGAGTCGAAGGGCATAGAGGCAGTGGTTGAAAATTGAGACTGGATGATAGCCTCTCCCCGATGTTATTCAATATGTATATTTAACGAGCAGTAAAGGAAACTAATAAAAACTATGGAGTAGGAATTAAAGTTCAGGGAGAAGAAATAAAAACTCTGAAGTTTGCCGATGACATTGTAATTCAGTCAGAGACAGCAAAGGACTTACAAGAGCAGTTGAACGTAATGGACAGTGTCTTGAAAGGAGGATGTAAGATGAACACCAACAAAAGCAAAACAAGGATAATGGAATGTAGTCGAATTAAACCAGGCGATGCTTAGGGAATCTGACGAGGAAACGAGACACTTAAAGTAGTCGATGAGGTTTGCTATTTGGGAAGCAAAATAACTGATTATGGCCTAAGTAGAGAGAATATAAAATGTACTCTGGAAATGGCAAGAAAAGCATTTCTGAAGAAGACAGATTAGACAGTGTTAGAAAGTCTTTTCTGAAGGTATTTTTCTGGAGTGTGGTCACGTATCGAAGTGAAACACGGACGATAAAGATTTTACAAAAAAAGAGAATAGAAGCTTTCGAAATGCGGTGTTACAGAAAAATGCTGACGATTAGATGGATCGATCACATAAATAATGAGGAAGTCCTGAATAGAACTGGGAAGACAACAAATTTGTGGCACAACTTGACCAAAAGAAGGGATCGGTTGATTGGACACATTCTGAGACATCAGGAGATCACCAGTTTAGTACTGGAGGGAAGCGTGCGGGGTAAAAGCAGTAGAGGGTGATCAAGAGATGAATACAGTAAGCAGATTCAGAAGGATGTAGGTTACAGCAGTTATTCGGAGATGGAGAGGCTTGCAAACTGTACAATAGCATGGAGAACTGCATCAAACCAGTCTCTAGATTGAAGACCATAACAACAACAAACGTGATACGCAACAATACGGTTGGTAACATATATATGAAGCTGAATTTTACACAGCACATGAACGAAACCAAGTTTGATGACGTTAATTACTTCACTTTTTGTACGAAATAGACGTAACACACTTTTTTCATCATGTGTGAGAACTATGGGGACCGTTGATAATCTGTCTTGCTAGAATTTCAGACATAAATTAAGTTTCAGTACCATGAAGTAAACGCTAGTCTACTGTCTTCTTATTTCACTAAACTTGCTGCAGCACATTCGCAATACGAACGGTATATGTTTGAAATGCATGTTTTGCCTTATATGATTAGCTGTTCTAATAACAGACACAGTCTCTGCAACTGCAGCATGAGAACGTCGTCCCACAGTATGCAGAGAATCGTTCCAATGATAGTTCGTCCAGCTCCAGTGTGAGACTGCTGATGTTTAGCGAGAAATGTTGTCCTATACACGGTGAATTTCAGTCTATACAGAAAATCATTCCAAATTGCTTGTAATAGTTACTTCACTTGGCGGATACGTCGGCATTAACGGTTTCTAGCGCCTGTTGTCCTCTGCTGACGTTTGACTGAAACATGGAGAAAACTCAAGCACGGCACTGGTCGAATGATGCCTCTCGACGACCTGAATGCAATGTTAAAAAGGAACATGTTGCCCCTGTGCTACCACCAAACCAGGACATGAATCGGGTGCAACAATTTCTTAACTCATGAAGCACAGTATTTCAAATCGTATTTGCAAACTATGGCTATTTCGTGGCATCCAGACACTGGGAAATACCATAAAGCTCGTGAAATATGAAACCAGATCCCAAATACTGTACTTACACTAATCACTACGCTAAGCTACGATTTCGTACTCAACCAATTGGAAATTTAAAGGCAGACGTTTTTACGTTATTTCCCAAATAATTTCGAACCCAAAACGATTCTTATCAATATTTTATAAGTGTAGCACCACTCTAGATCTACTTTCTGTGTCTATAGGGACCTGCAGCAACTGTTGGAAAGCTGCAACTGATTATTTACCTCAGTCATAGTTGCGCTTTAATTTAGGCATATACCGTTTTCTGCCGTAATGAGTCACCTTTAGATCTCACAGCGCGAAATACAACATTTTTGTGTTGTTGTCATACATGGCGGAGAAGTTAACGTTTTACACTGTAGCTTTTCTGAAAACATATCAAGATGGGACATAACGACCGAAACCGGCATTTCTCTATATATAAAGTCGGAACTGAGACTGGAATCGGTTATAACGTTCATCTGTAACATTTGTTTTAAAATTTTTAATTAAATTTCACTTTTTTTTTAATTCTCCATAAGTATGTAGAGTCTGGTTGACAGGCAGACTAAAAAAAACGTTTATTTGGGATTTTAGCTAGAACAATAACAACAATCGATGTTAAATGTACTTAGCAGTTGTATTCAGTTACAGAAACTTTCTCAATACTGTCCCTCTCATTACTATTTCCGCTGTTTTGTCGTAATGCTGCAGCGAATTAGACGAGTCATTAGCTCTCTGACAGTAGTTTTTTAATTGTCCACTGTTGTGGTTTCGGCGATTTCTCCAGTTAAACTGTTTACTTGCAGGCGTATATGTAGTCACGGGACTTTCGCATTCCTTTCTTAAGCAATGAGACAAGGATACTCATTAGGAAATGCAGGCCGTCTTTATGGGGTTGCGTAATCCACATCCGCATTTCATCATAGCCAGTCTCTCAGACTAGCGTGCTGTACAATTTTCTGGCCGTGTACGGTAGTTCTCGGGTACCTGGTGGAGTTGTAAGAGTCCAGCATAGGCCTCTTATGTGTTGTGTGTATAGATCCAGAATCATAAACACAAGGAAAATCAGAAATTTTATTTTTTAGTTATTTACACAACTATTTTCAGTTCAACTTTATAGTTAAACAGCATGTGTCTATTATTTACTACTTGCGGTACAAGTGAAGGATTGAGGTAACGTGATAGCGAAAATTCTACTAATCTGAATACCACAGCCGGCTGCTGTGGTCGAGCGGTTCTAGGCGCTTCAGTCCGGGTGGTGGAAACTATTGGCGTTCAAGTACCAAGAATGGTAGCTTGCCGCGCTTCTCCATCCCGACAATAAATTTAATGTTGGGATGTACACCATTCATGTGTTCGATGAACTGCTGTAGTGTATCTTCACCATGAGGCCATATCGCGGGTGTCATCAACGTATCGTAGAAGACGATCGTAATGTCGCAGTTCGCAGAGCCTGCTCCTCAAAGTGCTCCACGGAGGAATTTGCGACTGCTGGAGACAGTGGGGATCCCATGGCTGCGCTGTCCGTCATCTCATAATATTCACCGCAGTACAAAAAGTACGTTGTCGTTAGGACGTAACGGAACAACTTACTGATTCCAGATGGAAAATGCTGGGCCAAAAGATCCAGCGTATCTTGTATTGGCACTCTCAGAAATGTGTGTAACCAGCCTGCGACCAAAGGAATGATACGAAGGACAATACAGGGTGTTTCAAAACGAATCATTCGATTTTTAAAAATCGAAACTTATTTTATTTGAGATATGTGTGTGAACTATGTAGTGTTGGAAAGAGCAAACGCTCGAGTTTTACAAGGTTCCCGCTAGGTAGCAGCAGTGTGCGCCCACTTCGCTTCCAGTAAAAATGGTGTCGGGACAACGGGAAGCGTTTTGTGTTCTACGTTTTGGGCAGTGCAGGTCAGTAATAACTGTTCAGCATAACTTTCGTACTAGGTATGGTGTGGATCCTCCTAGAGGTCAGAGCATTAGACGATGGCACAAACAATTCCGAGACAACACGTTGTTTGTGTACAGGCAAACCGCTGGGCCGTCCCCGAGTGTCTGACACAGATGTCGAAAGCATCTGCTGTAGTTTCACAAGGAGTCCGCAGAAATGCGTTTGCCGTGCAGCTCGACAACTCAACATGCCTCCGATGTCCGTCTGGCGTGTCTTCGTCGACGTGTACGCATGAAACCATGCAAAATTCAGCTGCTGCAGGCTCCTTGTGAACGTGTGGAGTTCTGTAATTTCGTTCTTGGCAATATGGAGGATGACAGTTTTCTTTCACACTTAGTAATTAGTGACGAAGCAACATTCCATTTAAAGGGAAAGGTGGACCGTCATAATGTGAGAATATGAGGTACAGAACAACATGAGAGGGGTATTCTGAAATTTAATGTGTTTCGTGCAGTTTCACGGGAAAAGGTGTAAGGTCTATTTTTCGTTGCTGAGAACACTGTTACAGCAAGCACATATCTCGATATGCTTGAGAACTTTCTTTTCTCACAGTTGGAGACTGATACCAACGACTTCATTTACCAACGGGATGGGGCACCGCCACAGTGGTGCTTGAGGAAGGATTACTGAACGAGGGATTTGTCGCACCAGACCAAATGATTTAGCCTTACATTACTGGCCTCCAGGGTCACTAGATCTGACTGTATGTGATTATTTCTTGTGGGGGTTTATAAAGGACTCTGTTTATTTGCCTCTGTTACCAACGACAATGAATGAAGAGATATCTCACAATAACAGCTGTGGAAGCTGTAACTCAAGACCTGTTCGCTACAGTGTTGGAACAATTTGAATACCGCATTGACATATGCCGTGTATCTCAAGGGGGGCATACTGAACACCTATGAAAAGGTATGAAATAAAAATTTTTGAGTTTCCCGTTCACAAACAAACAAAATTCATTGTATATCTTTATTAGTTTCTGAAATATAGACGCGCCAAATCGAATGATTACTTTTGATACACCTTGTATTACCGCCTGGAGACTCATATTTCAGCGAAGAGTACAAATCCATTGGAATTTCATGACTGATGGGGGCACAATTATTACGCCCCCAGCATCACCGAATCGAGTTCGAAGTCACAACGCAACGACCACAAAAACTGACAAGCTGCAATGCCGATCATTCTCCCCTGTAAGACTTAAAACATATAATATAGATTTCATTGTAATTTCTTTCTCTTTTGTGAGAAATTTTTCTCAAAATCTGCTTGTAATATAGATCTGCATGTAATATAAATTCAATTGTAATTTCTTTCTCTTTTGCTAGAAACTTTTCTCAGTATCTGCTTTCTTCGAAATAAAAATAATTTCAGTGAAATGATATTGTTGACCCACCATTAATAGTAGTTACTGCTATTTACTACTAGTGTCTTAATCCTTTATTTAATTGTAGTTGTTATTGTAAATGTTTGATGTATTCTTTTGGAAGCACTGGCGGTATTTCAGATAATACAACTAAAATGTAATTATTTAGGCTTACGTATAGTACAATTTAAGCAAAAATACGTCAGATGTTTCTAGTTACATTTGTTCAAAAATGGTTCAAATGGCTCTGAGCACCATGGGACTTAACATCTAAGGTCATCAGTCCCCTAGAACTTAGAACTACTTAAACCTAACTAACCTAAGGACATCACACACATCCATGCCCCAGGCAGGATTCGAACCTGCGACCGCAGCGGTCGCGCGGTTCCGGACTGAAGCGCCTAGAACCTCTCGGCCACTAACGGCCGACCGTTACATTTGTATTGAGCCATGTTCCTTTCCTTCTACCTTCCGTCTGCTGTACGAGAATACATCCAAACATGACACAAGTGTTGACCAATATTTCAAAACCCTAAACGTAAAGTAGTTATATAAGCCCATTTCTTACGACTGTTACACGCTCTTTGCGCTCCCCGCCATGTTGCGACTCTAAAGTGCTGGATTCAGTGACACTGTATTATTCAGTCTACTAATGTATCCGTGAGTGTACCACGTAAGGTGTGGCGCCCGCCATTAAATTCTGAGCACCGACCAATCGCAATTACGTGTCTTCTCTGCTATTGGTGCAAGGTACGCTGTAGGTGGAATTTTGAATCTGACGCTGTCTGCTACGTAAACTGTATTTACATTCCACAAGACGTTTCATATCGACATGCTCATGACCAAGTGAATCGAAATTCATGGACAAAATTACACAAAGTAGATCTCTGAGAACAGTTTTCTTCAGAAAATAGATGCGTTGTTGAGGTACGAAAGACCTTTCTTCCTGGTTTTCCATCTAATTACACGTCCTTCCTGTTTCTTTGGATCCAGTAATTTCCTTATGCCCGACTCACTCCTGTTTCGTTTGTAGTAACAGAAATCACTTACGCAACTACCGATGGCTGCTCTTCTCGGATGTTCCTTTAATTGGAATTATCGCTTCATAGTCTGATTCCTGTTTGTGTATCTAATATGTCATAAATGGTGTTCGGCATGAAATCAGTGAATCGATCAGCTTTCCTCTTCAATATATTAACATCTGCATCATTTACGACATTGAAAAGTGTAGAAGCTAACACGATATAATATTGTCATGAATTATCGAACATTTGGTAAATGACCTATTTTAAACAGTATTGTTTGTGAAAAGATGAAAACATGTACCCAGTTTTGTGGCCTGGAAATGAACACCCACTACCCTTCTCACTATCCCCTACCGTACCTGAAGCATCGCATTCATCGGCTACTACAGGCCTGATTTGACCTTGCCTTCACAATTACAGTGGAACAGATCAGGCGTGATGATAGATTAACGGCAGTAAGCGATAGCACCACTCTACCTAAACAGGAGTCGACTACAGACTGAAATATGTATATATTGATAAAAGACCAACAAATATAGTAATAAGGATGCTCTCACGATTGTGCTAGATAGAAATAGGTGACAAAATTGCCTAGATAGGAGGTACTGTATTACTGGACCGTGAGACAACGCTCGGTCAATTGAAAGCGAGCGAGAGAGGTCCTAATGATGGCATATTATAGATTACCTTGGGGGGTTGCCCTCTTGCTGAGGGAGGCCTTTTAAAACCTCGCCTTTCGAAGAAAATTGCCAACAGCGCAGACCGCTTTACTTTTCCCGGCCAACCTAACTGTATTCATTTGCACAATTTTGAACAGGCTGCTTACTTATGTTAGGTCGCCAGACATTTGCTTCTTCTAATGGCCTGCTAAGCTTATCTGACGCCTCTTTGGTGTAGGACTATTCAAACCTAACATAAAGGGCTCCCTTACAACGGAAGACGCCAACTTGGCAAAAATTACTAACTTCTGAGTGTATTGGAGTTAGGAGCAGTAAGAATGGACAATCCTTTACACCGAGCATCATTACTGTCTATCTGGTATCTCTCGTCCACCCTCGCAACACTCACGAAATCACGAATCAAATTGTAGTAAAAAATAGCTCGTATAGGAACACCATTGGTAGCCGCAAAGATTTCTAATCTCTAACCTACTTCAGATGTGGCGATAAAAGTTTTCCGCCCCCAGAGTGTGTTGCTTCATACGTTCAATGTGTGACGACTACCTAACAAGACTTAATTTTGCTTCCCAATGTACAGCAGAAAATTTCACAAAATCCGTTTCATTCAGAAAGTTGCAACTTACGGAATGTAGCAAGTTGGCAAGCCCTTTTATATTAAAAATGTCAAAAGTGTTAAATTTTTTCCTTTTAACGCTCCGTTTTCTAACCTACAAGCAGCATTAGTCATAACCTTCAAATATGCAACGTTCGAGATATCAACGTTATAACAATACACGAACTTCTTCGTTAATGACATGTACATTACGAAGTTCGACCTCAGCGAACGAAAATTTAGGCCAGGGGCAACCCCACCTTAGAGCTCCGGCATACAGAGCGAGTTAAAATGATTTACAAAATTTCATTAACCTCGGAAGCGCATAAAATGCCTAAGGATTCGATGCAGATAAGGCACTTTCGGATGTGGATGTCATTTTTTTTTCTCCACGTAGACCTCTATCGATAAGATTGTGCACTGTAGTGCTAGGAATTGTAAGAGAATCCCGTTTAATGGTACTAGGGTAGAGGTATTTACACTTCGTCAGAAACTTAATCAGTTACACAAGAATAAATAATTCACCATAGAAAACAGAGATCGGAGAAGTATAAAATTTTTATATGTCACTGTTTGGAATTTAAAGGAAACACATAGATTCAATATTTATCGGAAGCCGACAACGTTAGACGGACTTCACAATAATTCATGTTTAATCATCTTGGTCTGCGGAGTAAATTACGAGAATTCAGGTTCACCTATTATGCAGATATCAGTAACTATTGTTTGTACTGCTGTTAATAAACTCACTCCTTTAGTTAGACTATTTACTGAAAAGGTCTTGGAATTTACAGACAAACATTAGAATAACTATTGATCCAATAAAAATCACAGGGTCATGCAGAGACGATCTCACGATCTCGCTCCAACACTTTCGAATCACCTAAATATGTCCGCGTCGAACATGCAAATTTATGATGATGATATTTGTGATGTGATTAGACTAGACGAATTCAGCCAAGTTGTTAGCCAGAGTTCTGTTTTCGAGATCGTAGGTGATCATGGAATGAAATTAGAAATCAGTACCTCTGCAGAATTACGCTTTAATTTGGTAGATAATATTTCTTAATATGTGTCATCATCTTCATGTAGATTTTCTGGTAAACTGCGGTCGCCTCTAACGTCAGATGTTGTCGAAAATTGCCTCCGCTTTGCCAAAATACGCACATACGCTTTTCTGTGGAGAGTTACTTGCTATTGCAACCAACGCTAAATAAATGCTGTCCATAGTTTACCATTACTTCTTTTTTCGCTTGTGCATTTGAAGAACTTTACCCAAGTGCCTGTCAATATTGCCCATCGTGTCTGCTTCGCTTAAATACTTCCCTCACCACATAATAAGCGCACAGCTCCATAAGGCGACATTCGGTCTTGCGGTGGATAGTGGTCATACAGTTTTTCCTCATTAGTGTAGATATTGATTCAGGTCTCTACAAGTCGGTTGCACACTATCTATCCATAGTGTGCAGCAAATTCAATTTTGGCGGTGGATCTGGAGATCTCAGCAACTTCCAAGAAGAGAAATGGTTGGTGCACGTTTATCCAGATCATATGCTCCAGAACCGGCTCATACATCTTGCCACAACATTAAACAACGGTCTCCAAAAATCGAGGCTAGATAGCATCAACTAAAAATCAACTAGCCAAATTCAATGCAAAGTTAGAAGAATCGCTTGAGTTTAAAGAGCACTAAGGAACACTTAGTCTAGCCTCCACAGAGCAAGTGACGTTAGGTGCGGGTAATATGTGAAATAACTTGTTACTATAAAATCGGTCGAACGAAAGTTTCATGGCAAAGTCAACTTCTGAGCGAAACTGCAGTTTCAGGATGCTTACTGCCTAGGGCAACACTACATTCAAAGGAAAAATTATAGAAGATAAAACTTAGTATCTGATGTCCCAAGAAAATCTATTTGGATCGGCTAACAAGATTTTCTTGGAGCAGATTTAATTAATCAAATCGTTATCCAGTTACATTCCTGCGAAAAGAAAATTCAGATAAACAGTGTTCTTCGAACCACGTCGCTGGTCTCTGTACTCTGTTTCCCAAGTCTCCTTTCTATCGCTACGTTGATGTTTTATTCGGGCTACTCTTGGTACACAAGGTTATCGACGTGGAACTGACCTTCGTACAACACTCTAATTTACGCTGGCATTCAGATGACGAATGCTGCCTCTTGGTGCCAGTTCGTGGGATAGAAGAAATAAATGGGCCGACGTATGCTAAAAACGGGAAACGGGCTGTCGATGGGAGGATCGCGACGACGTCATGGTCTTTGGGGATACGGGGAAGAAAATACCGTGGCACTATTCTGCCCCAGAGTTTAGGCTGAAATTATTCTTAGAAACCACTAAAAGTCTTAACCTAATGGTTAATTACGGTATGGACATCATTCCTCCAAGATGTGAAATCTTTACATGAAGTAGGAAGGAGTGAATGAGTTATCAGCCTCACTTGTTATGAACGCTTCCCAGCCAAATACATTTGTCAGTAAGTCCGCATATTCATCACTCCTTCACTGGTGCTTTCACCTACGCCTGTACCTATGCTCTGCAAGTCACTATGAAGTGTGATGTAGACAGTGCTTGCCATCGCATTATACATGTACTCAGGTTCCTTCACGTTCCATACATGGACGGAACTTGGGAGAAATGTATGCGGTACACCTCCGTCCGAGCTATTGTTAAACATAATTTTATCTGTACAGAATTCAGAAGTGGTTGGCTGGAGAGTACTCAGTTTTTACCCCGAAATCCTCTTCTTGGAGTTTTCTGACAAGGTTCTCCTGCAACATACACCTTTCCTCTAGCGCGGGCTAATTAATGTGTTCAAACGTATCTCTCCATCGGTCAAAGAATACGGTGAGCATTCGCATCGCCCTTCTTTGTATGCGCTTGATGTCCTCTGTTAGTCTGAGCTGATATGATTCCGAAACACTACACTAGTATTCACACAACTGTGCTGTAAATAATTGTCTTTATAAACAAACTGCAGTTCTCGTATCCCATCAATAAATCAAAACTATCCGTTAGCTTTACCTTCATTTTACTTGATCGTTTCTCTTCATACCAGCATCTAACCAAGCACACGATTCTTTAAAGAGTCGAATCCCCATGTACAAAATATCTAGCTAGTTTTTGCAGCAATTCAAATGTTTATGACCTATAAACTAAGTGTATTATAATTTTGTACGTACATTCAGTCGAACATGTCGATGCTGTCTGCAAAATGTTGACAAAAGAGTAAATTAAAAAGTCATATCTGATGCTGAAGTTTCACTGCAGGAACTACGAAAAAGTAATAAAAAATAAACGCTTTCCCTTTTAGTATTTTGTTTCTGTGTGTGTGTGGGGGGGGGGGGGGGAGGGGGAAGGGAAGGGATCAGCGATAAAAACCTTCGAAAAGATTTGAAATTATGTGTAAAGTTTACTGACAGTCGTTAAGTGCTCTCATTCTCAAAAACTGGATGAATTAGTGTTTCTAACTTTAATACTTGACTTGTGTTTAACATTTCACGTAAGATTATATGTGTAAATGATATTATTTTAAAATTTTTAAATTTGGTCAATAATTATACGAAATACTGGAGGTCAGATTTTTGTTGCCCAGAAAGCTGTCAGATAGGCAGTCTAGAACTTTAGCTCGGTGACCGTTTTAGCTGTTTGGTGGTGTAGATCTCTAACCAGTGGTATGTGTGGCATGACTGCCTCAAGTAGCCATTAATCCTGCAGTCAGAGGTTACCACACACAGATTTCGTTAAAAGTTGGCTCACATACTGTTGAAACCAGATAGCACTACGGTTTTTACTGGACACGAATTCCTCATATGTAATTGTATCATATGCGACAAATCTGTGATTATAATTAACACTGCACTTTGCTATCTTCTTCGACGGACAAAGCGAACAAATACAAACGCTAAGTAAAGTTTGCAAACACTTATTCCTCAAGGCCAGAAATAAGGAAGATTTAAAGACCTGCTGACAGGATTGGACAACACAAAAAACGTGTCATAAGCATAAACAAAGCAAAGATGAAGGGCGATTATGAGTAGTACAAAAAAAGATAACGGCTTGCTTGATACACTCCTGGAAATGGAAAAAAGAACACATTGACACTGGTGTGTCAGACCCACCATACTTGCTCCGGACACTGCGAGAGGGCTGTACAAGCAATGATCACACGCACGGCACAGCCGACACACCAGGAACCGCGGTGTTGGCCGTCGAATGGCGCTACCTGCGCAGCATTTGTGCACCGCCGCCGTCAGTGTCAGCCAGTTTGCCGTGGCATACGGAGCTCTATCGCAGTCTTTAACAGTGGTAGCATGCCGCGACAGCGTGGACGTGAACCGTATGTGCAGTTGACGGACTTTGAGCGAGGGCGTATAGTGGGCATGCGGGTGGCCGGGTGGACGTACCGCCGAATTGCTCAACACGTGGGGCGTGAGGTCTCCACAGTACATCGATGTTGTCGCCAGTGGTCGGCGGAAGGTGCACGTGCCCGTCGACGTGGGACCGGACCGCAGCGACGCACGGATGCACGCCAAGACCGTAGAATCCTACGCAGTGCCGTAGGGGTCCGCACCGCCACTTCCCAGCAAATTAGGGACACTGTTGCTCCTGGGGTATCGGCGAGGACCATTCGCAACCGTCTCCATGAAGCTGGGCTACGGTCCCGCACACCGTTAGGCCGTCTTCCGCTCACGCCCCAACATCGTGCAGCCCGCCTCCAGTGGTGTCGCGACAGGCGTGAATGGAGGGACGAATGGAGACGTGTCGTCTTCAGCGATGAGAGTCGCTTCAGCCTTGGTGCCAATGATGGTCGTATGCGTGTTTGGCGCCGTGCAGGTGAGCGCCACAATCAGGACTGCATACGACCGAGGCACACAGGGCCAACACCCGGCATCATGGTGTGGGGAGCGATCTCCTACACTGGCCGTACACCACTGGTGATCGTCGAGGGGACACTGAATAGTGCACGGTACATCCAAACCGTCATCGAACCCATCGTTCTACCATTCCTAGACCGGCAAGGGAACTTGCTGTTCCAACAGGACAATGCACGTCCGCATGTATCCCGTGCCACCCAACGTGCTCTAGAAGGTGTAAGTCAACTACCCTGGCCAGCCAGATCTCCGGATCTGTCCCCCATTGAGCATGTTTGGGACTGGATGAAGCGTCGTCTCACGCGGTCTGCACGTCCAGCACGAACGCTGGTCCAACTGAGGCGCCAGGTGGAAATGGCATGGCAAGCCGTTCCACAGGACTACATCCAGCATCTCTACGATCGTCTCCATGGGAGAATAGCAGCCTGCATTGCTTCGAAAGGTGGATATACACTGTACTAGTGCCGACATTGTGCATGCTCTGTTGCCTGTGTCTATGTGCCTGTGGTTCTGTCAGTGTGATCATGTGATGTATCTGACCCCAGGAATGTGTCAATAAAGTTTCCCCTTCCTGGGACAATGAATTCACGGTGTTCTTATTTCAATTTCCAGGAGTGTATTTGATGTGGGGGACGATACATTACTGGAAGAAGTGAAACAATTCTCTTACCTGGTCTTCTTTCTAGGAAGCAAGACTGCACGGGATGGCAGAAGCAAGAAATGTATCACAAGTAGATAGGCACAAACTAAGAGAGCTCTATTTGTAGCATATATTAATATGGCGATCAGTAATGAGTACATCAGAAGAACAGAATTACGTAAAAGTGAAACTTGGATCATCGGAATCCGGAGAAGAAGCTGATATCTTTTGAAATGTGTTGTTATGGGAGAATGCTAAAAATTAACCCTATGGTGCACATGTCAACTGCAGTAAAAATCTGTTAATGGTCGCTTCTTTGGGGTTTTCAATCATTCCTGAGGCTGAAAATGGACGCAGGGCACAGCACCAGCAGGGAGTGTCCACTGGAGCTGATTGCGCGCATTTGCAGCCTCAGGACTAACTGAAAACGCTAAAGGCGCGACATTAACAGCTGTCCACTGCAGCGGACATGTACATCACAGGGCACCGTGGGCGGCTAATATACGAAATAAAGTACTAAAAAGAATAGGTGAGGAAAGAAATCTATGGAAGACATAGAAGGGACAAAAGTAGCTAACTTGAAGGTGGGAGGAGCCTTTGCCGTCAGCCGGCCACAAATTCCTCACTTGTGCCAACATTTTCATCTCAGAGTAGCACTTTCACCCTACGTACTCAATTACTTGTAGGATGTATTCCAATCTCTCTCTTCAGCTGAATTTTTTACCCTCTACGGCTCCTTCAGTACCACGTAAATTATTCTCTGTTGTCTTAATACATGTCCCATCACACTGTCTTCTCCCCTTGTCAATGTTTTCTGTATGTTCCTTAGATATGACGGAAAATTTCCTCGTCCCTTATAAGTCCACCTAATTTCAACGTCGTTCTGTAACAGCGCTTCTCAATCGCTTCCATTCTCTTTTTTTTCGGTTTTCAGACAGGCCATGGTCCACTGCCACACAATACTGCAATCCAAACGTATGTTCGCAGAAATTCTTTCCTCAGGTTATGGCCGAAGTTTGATACAAACGGATTTCTCTAGTTTTATACTGTATCGCAGATTTTACGCGTTGCAGTTCTACTTCACGTTCATTCTACAATGCCACTTTGATTTCAAAATGAATCGTTAACTCTGTGGCGGAGTGTACTCCGTTATGGAACTGTGCGAGACAAACTGTTTGTCGGACTGGGGCCGTACCAGGCACTTTACTGACTGCGTCCTAGCCATTTCCGCACCACATCCCTTCTTATATGACAGCTAGTCCAGGAATGTCTACTACTGTTACGGGTAAACTGCGAGTATGAGACGGGCTGCAAGGCATAAATCATAAATTAACGGCTTAGTCAACACTGCCTAATGACGACAAGATTTCGGGGTTCGAATCTCAGTCCGGCATACATCTCTAATCGTTTCTCCGTTAAGTAACACTAAAACAAGAAAGAGGAAAAGTGGGTCATGTCATTCAATAGCGAATTCCAGAATGAATTGTTTCTTCTGCAGAGGAGTGATCTACAGGAAGTTCCAAATCGGCGCACAATGCACTGCAGACCCAGCGTGTAAACAACCACCACACTGTGGCTGAGCCATTTCTCCGCTATATCATTTCCTCTACTAGTGCCAGTGTCGCAAGCTATGCAGGGTGGCTTCTGTGAAGTAAGGAAAACAAAAAAGATGCAGTGAGACTCATACTCTCTGGGTGAGTCGTGAGACGTGCCTGGATAGCTCAATCGGTAAGAGAACTGCGCACGCAGGTCACGATTCTGGGTTCGAGTTCTGGTTCAAGACACATTTTTAATCTACCTGGAACTTTCAACGGCCAGTTTTAGTGTCACTTCTGGCTGCAATCACGTAACAGCAACTTCATTAATTTGAAGCCCTGTGTCTGCACCCGAACCCACTCCACAACCACCAGCAAATGGGTAAACGAACAAATGATATTTACAAAATTGACCTACAGAAAGATCACAATGTTATGTAGATGCAATGCTTCACAGCTGGAGGGTAGGCTTGTTTCATAAGACACACAGCCTATCCGAAAAAGTGATGCACCCGGAAGGCGAGCAGGGGACGAAGTGAAACGTTATGGGTTGAGAGGTAGTGATGTTATTTCAGTGGTGTCACCGCCAGACACCACACTTGCTAGGTGGTAGCTTTAAATTGGCCGCGGTCCATTAGTACATGTCGGACCCGCGTGTCGCCACTGTCAGGGATCGCAGACCGAGCGCCACCACAAGGCAGGTCTCGAGAGACTGACTGGCACTCGCCCCAGTTGTACGGACGACGTAGCTAGCGACTACACTGACGAAGCCTCGCTCCTTTGCCGAGCAGATAGTTAGAATAGCCTTCAGCTAAGCCCATGGCTACGACCTAGCAAGGCGCCATTAGCCTTACATAGCTTGTATCTAAAGAGTCTCACTTGTATCGTCCAGAGCGATGTATACAACAAGGATGGATTAAAGTTAAGTATTCCAGAAGCTACGTACTTTTCTTTATAGCATTCATTACGTATCCTATTACAGACCTATCTCTTGCCTGCGTGAACTAAACGCGTGCCTTTCGGCTACTTCCGTGGCGTGGCTGTCTTGCTACGCCACAACAATTTCAGTGATTACAAAATCGAGTCAAATTTTCAAAGAGCTTGGTAGTATAAGCGCGAGTATCAGTACGATGTTACACCCCCCTCTGGCCCAGGGAAGGGTGTCATGACGCTGCCCTATCCTCTCCTGAGGCAAGCTGGTCCACAACTGTTGCAACTGGTCGTTGATATCCTGGATACCGTCAATGGGACAGAGCTGATCCAAAGTGAGTTCAATAGGGAACACATTTGAGGATCTTGCTTGTCATGGAGGTACGTCAACATAACACAGACAGTTCAATGAGACACCTACAATGAGTGGACGACCATGTGTCACATCACAGGTAACACATGAGCACACAGACCATGCATGAAGTACCACTGTGCTGTCAGAGTTCCCTCAATCACTTCCAGTCGTGACTTGAAGTCATATCCTATGGTTCCCCACACCATTACGCCAGGAGCAACACTGCTCCAACAGTGGAAGAATAGGATCTCTTCCCAGATACACCCCCCCCCCCCCCCCGCCACACACTTGCCAATGATGACCATACAGAACAGTGCAGAATGGCGATTCAGCATTCCCTCAATCACTACCAGCTGTGACGTGAAGTCATATCCAATGGTCCCCCACACCATTACGCCAGGAGCAACACTGCTCCAACAATGGAAGAATAGGATCTCTCCCCAGATTGCCGACATCCTCACCAGCGATGGAGTTACGGGATAGTGCATAATGGCGATTCAGCGTTCTCTCATTCACTACCAGCTATGACTTGAGATCATATCCAATCGCTCCCCACACCATGACGCCAGCAACAACAACAGTCCGACTGTGGAAGAGTAGGATCTCTCCCCAGATCGCCCCTATACTAGCCAGCGATAGTCACACGGGACAGTGCAGAATGGTAATTCAGCGCTCCCGCAATCACTACCAGCTGTGACGTGAAGTCATATCCAATGGTTCCCCAGACCATGACGCCAGGAGCAACACTGCTCCAACAATGGAAGAATAGGATCTCTACCCAGAACGCTGACATACTCGCCAACGATGGCCTTACGGGATAGTGCATAATGGCGATTCAGAGTTCTTTCATTCACTACCAGCTGTGACTCGAAGTCATATCCAATGGTTCCCACCATGACGCCAGGAGCAACACCACTCCGACAGTGGAAGAATAGGATTTCTCCCCAGCCCGCCCCCATACTCGCCAACGATGGTCATATGGAACAATGCAGAATGGCGATTCAGCGTTCCCTCAGTCACTACCAGCCGTGACTTGAAGTCAAATCCATTTGCTCCCCATGCCATGACGCCAGGAGTAACACTGCTCCGACAGTGGAAGAATAAGATCCTTCCCCAGATCGTTCCCATACTCGCCGACGTCGGTCGTACGTGACAGTGTAGTATGGCGATTCAGCGCTGAACACAGTGCGACGCCTTGCACCAGCAAACCATCCTTTCCAGTTACAACAGTACTGCAAACGCAGCCGTTTGTATTGCGTTGTTAATGGGATCCTACGCATGGGGTGGAAATTCCCTAGTCCAGCTAATGCTAGTCTCCCACCAAAGGTGTAGGATGACAAGGTACATTACAGGGGAGTTCAGTACTTGCACTCAGGTGGCCGGCGCAGTTCTGAAGGGCTTACGATGTGCTTGGTGTACGATGTGGCGATCCTCCCTTGTCATGGTCGAACGTGGTCGACCGGAACCATGACAATGAGTACATGTGGCCTAACACTCTCAAGCAGTCTGACATAAGACCACTCTCACATCCCAATCCTCCACAAATCTGGATATTGCACGATTCGAGCAGTCGGCCAAATGGAGTCTCACAATGAGGCCCCTTTCAAACACTTGACGAGTACTGATAACGCTGTCTCTCACAAGTACGCGACATCTCCGTATCCTTAACAGTGATCACTCATCATCCGACACTATTCACCCATCTTATATACCTTACCAGTTCTGGTAACGCTAATCGCAAGCAACACTAATCCACTTTTGTGTCCATTCTACCTAGAGTTGCAACTTTTAGTCATTTACATACCTGCTGAAGCTACATTGACATCTGACCATGTCTTTTGTGTACGTCACTCTTTTTGTCAAGCCGCGTACGTTACATAATTATATGTAATTTTAAAACAGTATTCAAGTACAAATTACAAAAATTAGTGATGTGGAGATTTAAGATAACATGTCACAGGTTGAAGAGAGGGAAATTGAGTAGAAGCAGAGGGAAAAAGAAAATAAGCTGTTTCAGGCAACACGTGTATCATGAAACTCCGCAGACAGTGGAGAACGTATTTGTGTTCTTCCAAGACTGAAGCAAATAAGACTGAAACACTTATCACTGTTCCTGTATTCGGCATTGTTTTATGCCTGCTGTCTCATAATTGCACAGGACACATTTAGAATACTCAAGGTCATATACTCTAATAACATATTCAATTACTTCTCGAGTACGAATGAGATTCTGTGGCTCTTTCGTAGGAACACTCAGGTTCCAGTCTATCTGCTAAGGATTGAGCAAAACCCATCGAACACCTAATGCAAATGGAAGGATGAGATTCGCCGGGTTCAGTCAAGAACTTCTCTTATTGAGCGCCAACTGCTTTGAGTAGGTGATAGACAGCGTATTTCGGTCGTAGAGGAAAGGAGCGTCACTTGACTTCAATACAGAGATCAGGCGCATTCGCGGCGGCGAACATCTGGCGTGGGTTCGCGTGACGTTGTCGTCCAGATGTATTTCCGGACCAGCACTCTTGGCTAGCACTGACCGCTGTTTCTCTCTTCTTTAGGAGGGACGTCCAGGAGACGTACATTTTTTATGGCATATGCTGTACTTAAAGCCAGCTGCAGGAGCTTGAAGACACAGCCGCAACGTTGCGCTCTACAGTGAGTCACGTACTTAAATTTTGTTTTTGTGTACAGCAGCTACATTTCACGTACTTTGGAGAAATTACGCAATCAACAACAAAGAAACCTGATAGAACGATGGTCGCTTCCTCTGAAACCCAGGCTTCCAAATGTCAGACACACAGATCGGGCCGGCAGGAGTGGTCGAGCGGTTCTAGGCGCTACAGTCTGGAAACGCGCGACCGCTACGATCGCAGGTTTGACTCGTGCCTCGAGCATGGGTGTGTCTGTTGTCCTTAGGTTAGTTAGGTTTAAGTAGTTTAGAAAATGCGTAAACGGTAATTAAAAGTAACACCAGAACTACTGAGCACAGGAAAAGCGTATCTATGAGCAATTGTGTGTAGGTCCGTGTGGGTGACTTGGTAGAGCGTGAGGTCATCGTACCAAACAGTCCGCGTTCAGACCAACTTTTTTGAACTGTTCACATGTGAAATTGTTTAGTAATTTGCTTCACAACTTTTTCGTATGCAACCATTATTGTGAAGCCTTTGTTCCTGAATGAAGGACACTGTGTGTGTATGTGGGGAGGTGGGGGGTCGTGTTTGCATTTATTTTTAAATGTTATGTACTTATAATTGATCTTATTATTTTGTTTATATACTATTACCACTATTACTTTTATTACTACTACTACCATTACTTCCGCACGTGGGATACAGTTGTTTCGTTATTTTTCTGTTCTGGTTGTGTATTCTGTTAAACTACAAATGTACTCCATACTTTCAAAGAAGCGAAGCGAAAGCAGACTGCAAAGAGAACATCATGTAAACTCCAAACAGCCCTTTTACATGTCATATACATGTTGTCCTATATAACACTTTCACGCATAATACAGTAAAAAAAATTGTTATCACTGGAGTTTGAACCCAGAACCCTTGGTACGACAATCCAGCGCGCTACCAGCTTCCCCTGTCAAGTTCCCCACAAAAAGCTAATCTTAATAATTTATCACAATTATACGTTTCCTGTGCTACGTAGTTCTGGTGTTACTTCCACTTAACGTTTACGCCAGTTCTGATGGACGACAGCACATAGTACGAACGAAGGCGGATTTTGGTTGATGCTCTATCGACATACAACATTTCGTACCGATCTGTGCGTCTGACATTTGGAGGTTTCATGTGAAACTGACTCTTACGCTTAGTAATTAAAAAATCGAAATGGAAACCGTGCGTTATGCTATGCACTATTGTTTGTGAAACCCTTGGCGGACTAAAGCTACAACGTGAAGTCGAACTACTCCTGCAAAACTTCAGAGGCTGTTCAGCATGTTTTCTGAGTTTTTGGGTCTAAAGAACAAATGAAGAAACGGAGACATTAAAACACGGAAATGCTTTCGAAAGGATGCAGAACGGTTACTTAATTAGTATTCATTTACTTTGATGAAAGTAGATGCTGGAAAAGATGAGATTTATTCGTCATTCTAAAAATATTTCAGTTAAAACAAAAAGAAATAACGCCACGATTATCCAGATGACCTAGTTTGATGCTTCGGCATGCCTCCCATCAGCATAGCATAGTTTCTAAATTCAAGGAAAAATTAATTCGCACCAGAAAACACTTCCACTTCTTTTTTAGTCCATCTTCTTGCAATTAGATAAAATAAGTAATTGATGTCAAATCTGGTTGCACTGGCATGATCAGTTGAGTTCCGGTTTAAGATGTTCAGCACATTATTCCTATTTCAATTATTTTAGGAAATTTCAAAAATTGAGAAAAAATATGAAATTGAGGTCATTTATTATCCTCAATTAGTTTTAATGGAATCGAGGGCAAAGCATGCAAATTGAGGACTGTCCGCAGAAAATGAAGAGCTCTGGTCACCTTAGTTTAATGGTTAAAAATATAATAGGAGACTCGTATTCTTGTGTCGTTGGATGTTGGAGTGGTAGAAGAGGAGGGGGATATCCGGGAGACCTACGGTAGTAAAAAAGAGAGGATGTTATGTTTCAGTTCTTGTCTAGGGCGGTAAAACACGTAGTAATGCCGCTCATTGTAAAACTACCGTAGGCTGCCGTTGACTACCATCAGCAAGACTACGGTAGCGTACCTAGTAGCTTTGGTCGGTTACGGTCGTACCCGCGTTACGTGTACGTTAGGTATGTTGCACATGTATCAGTGATACCTCATAACGATCGATTTCTATACGTATGACCGAGCAAGGTGGCGCAGTGGTTAGCACACTGGACTCGCTTTCGGAAGGACGACGGTTCAATCCCGCGCCCGGCCATCCTGGTTTAGGTTTTCCGTGATTTCCCTAAATCGCTTCAGGCAAATGCCGGGATGGTTTCTTTCACAGGGCACGGCCGACTTCCTTCCCCATCCTTCCCTAATCCGACGAGACCGATGACCTCGCTGTTTGGACACTTCCCCTCCCCCCCCCCCCCCCTCCCCCGCCCCCAAATCAATCCAATCCAAACCAATCTTATCTTTGCGTATGCGATCACTGTCTTATTAGATTTCCCTAAAAACCGAAAGTGGTGAAGCGTCCATAAATTAAGTGCAGGTATATAAAGGGCCAGGTAATCTACGGAACATTTTTATTCTACATAGTCGTCTGTATGTCAATTAAGAATAAACAATATTTATAGCATAACTGAAATTGTCAATGTTTAATTCTGGTTTCGTTCAAAAATTTTTGATTTGTAACGTGAGACAGAGGTATGTTGTGGTAAAAATAAAGAAAACAACACAAATTTATCACACAGCGCTAGAAAACTCAATTTCCTCAACAACAAAATCGCAGTATATGAAGCATCGCTTAGATAATTCGTCGAATTTATACAAAACATGTTCCTGTTAATCATAAACAACTTTCGCATATAGCAGTAATAACAGGAAAGTCTTGCCTTTGATCATGATGAACGTTGTATTGAGTATAAGATAACAAGAATAATTAATATACATATATTTTTATGTTTGTGCGTATAAACTGTACTTACATCAAAAGCAATTGCTTTGGTTCCATAGAAGACCAGAAATCAGGCGATCAAATAATTTTTATAAGTTATAAAATGCAATTTATATTCTGCAAGGATATAAAATACACAATGCACTAACACTGAATGACGATCGGTTCTAATTATGTGAAAAAAGAAAACAAAGGGAAATCATCGGCGCCCTGCTTCTCTCTTACACATTCATTTGTATTTCGTTCCCTACTAAGTAATCCTACATTTACTTTCTCATTAATGTAGTGTACCAAAACTACCGAACCGTAGTTTTGGTAGAGCGCGGCTCTGCACACAACAAACACATTCCGTTGACATTTGCACTATTGTGTGGATCTTGTAAGGGCTGCAACTGAGGTAACGCTCGCCCGAATTAACCTTACGTGCCATTCGCTAAACACTTAAATATGTTGAAAATGTGGACGACAACACAATCGTACTCTATGTTTCTGTTATCTCAGAACCATGTAGCCAACAATACCAGCAAAAAATGGCTCTAAGCACTATGGGACTTACCATCTAAGGTCATCAGTCCCTTAGACTTAGAACTACTTAAACCTAACTAACCTAAGGACATCACACACATCCATGCCCGAGGCAGGATTCGAACCTGCGAACGTAGCAGCCGCGTAGTACCGGACTGAAGCGCCTAGAACCGTTCGGCCACAGCGGCCGGCCAATACCAGCAATTACTTGGTATATCAAAAGGTAAAACAGCTGACAGAATTATTATGTCGTAAGAAGACCAAGGCGATGTGAGTGAACGGGCAGTAAGAGGTGACAGGAAATGAATTTGTCGACATGACAGCGAAGGAGGCAGAGCACAGCTGGAAAGAATGTGGTCACGCGCATACTCGTATATGTCAGAGGTTTTACACTAGTGCGTAGACGGACGCAAACGAGTACCAGATGGGGCAGCGAACTGCGTCTTTCATACGAATACAAGATGCTGCAATCTGCGTGAACAGTCCAGAACATACCATCGCCACTGTGACGTGCGGCACAAGAATTTTCTCATGACAGTTTTCCGCTCCAAAAGAATTTTCTCATGACAGTGTTCCGCCTCCTCTTTCATCACAGAAAGCTTAGATAGCAGCTTCCTCGATTACAATGGCGTGAATCACTCCTCTGCAAGTGAGACGTAGAAGAAGGCTTTAGCCGGCCAGTGTGGCCGAGCGATTCTAGGCGCTTTAGTCTGGAACCGTGCGACCGCTACGGTCGCAGGTTCGAATCCTGCCTCGGGCATGGATATGTGTGATGTCCTTAGGTTAGTCAGGTTTAAGTAGTTCCAAGTTCTAGGGGACTGATGACCTCAGATGTGAAGTCCCATAGTGCTCACAAGGGAACCTCCCCATCGCACCCACCTCAGATTTAAATATAAGTTGGCACAGTGGATAGGCCTTGAAAAACTGAACACAGATCAATCGAGAAAACAGGAAGAAGTTGTGTGGAACTATGAAAAAAATAAGTAAAATATACAAACTGAGTAGTCCATGTGCAAGATAGGCAACATCAAGGATATTCTGAGCTCAGGAGCGCCGTGGTCCCGTGGTTAGCATGAGCAGCTGCGGAACGAGAGGTCTTTGGTTCAAGTCTTCCCTTGACTGAAAAGTTTCCTTTCTTTATTTTCGCAAAGTTATGATCTGTCCGTTCGTTCATTGGCGTCTCTGTTCACTGTAATAAGTTTAGTGTCTGTGTTTTGCGACCGCACCGCAAAACCGTGCGGTTAGTAGACGAAAGGACGTGCCTCTCCAATGGGAACCGAAAACATTTGATCGCAAGGTCATAGGTCAACCGATTCCTCCACAGGAAAATACGTCTGATATATTCTATACGACACTGGTGACGGTATGTGCGTCACATGACAGGAATATGTTGTCGACTCACCTAACTTGTACACTTGGCGAATGGGTAAAAAGATCCTTCTACCTTGCCCGATTTAGGTTTTCTTGTGGATGTGATAATGACTCCCAAAAGACGGACAGATAATAATTGTCTGAAAATAAAAAATTAAACTTTTCACTTGAGGGAAGACTTGCACCAAGGACCTCTCGTTCCGCAGCTGTTCACGCTAACCACGGTACCACGGCGCTCGTGACCTCAGATTTTCCTTGATGTTGCCTATCTGCGCATGGACTAATCAGTTTTTATATTTTGCTTATTTTTTTCATAGTTTCACACAACTTCTTCCTGTTTTCTCGATTGATCTGTGTTCAGTTTTTCAAGGCCTATCCACTGTGCCAACTTATAACTAAATCTGAGGGGGGTGCGATGGGGAGGTTCCCTTGTCAGAGCCATTTGAACCATTTAGAAGGCTTTAACGGATGTCCTCTCTGACAGTTAACCCATTACTTGTCAAAACTTCATTATTTTATTTTTTCGGTCTTTCTATTACATTAATGTAATATCCTCAGTGATAAATGAAAGAAAAAGCTGTTTTGAAAAATTTCGGCGTATTAGCACATAAGCTGTAGACTGCCTCATTTTTCGGACGTTGGCTAAATTAGCTCTCGAAATGCACAATAGTATTGTAAGTGCAGAAAACATCATGAACAAAATAAAAACACTGTAATTTCTGACTACATATACTGGTGTTTTGCCCCTCTATTTCACTACCAGAACGACATTCTCTTTGTCAAACATGTAATCGAAGAATACTCGTTCAATTTCTTTGCCATTTGCTTTTCGTTTCTACGAAGCGACGTCTCCTTTATTATTTCAGTTGCCTGCATTTTCTTCTTTCGCAATGTGATGTGTCAACATTGGTGGAAAAGTTGTCAAAGAAAAACTTGTGCTTCCGACGTCCTGTTTCTGGAGCCATGCAGATTAGTTCATGTATTACCCTTACACTTAAAGGCTCTTGTTTATTGCCTGTCTTGCCACAGTATGGTGAAAAATTATAATGAAAGCCATTGGAACTTGTAAAAAACCAAATTTTATATCAAAATTTGATAGTCTTTCCACTTAGAAACATCTTAGCTCAATGTTTGCCATTATAATATCAATTGACAGTTCTGAATGAAATGCGCCAAATTTACCAAATTCCTCTTTCAGTATTTCAAAGTAAAGCATCAGTTTAAACATCTTGCCATTTCTAGTTCATCGGAGGTGAGGGTATCATCTGGAGTGGCCCAGGGAAGTGTGGTAGGTCCGCTGTTGTTTTCTATCTACATAAATGATCTTTTGGATAGGGTGGATAGCAATGTGCGGCTGTTTGCTGACGATGCTGTGGTGCACGGGAAGGTGTCGTCGTTGAGTGACTGTAGGAGGATACAAGATGACTTGGACAGAATTTGTGATTGGTGTAAAGAATGGTAGCTAACTCTAAATATAGATAAATGTAAATTAATGCAGATGAATAGGAAAAAGAATCCCGTAATGTTTGAATAGTCCACTAGTAGTGTAGCGCTTGACACAGTCACGTCGATTAAATATTTGGGCGTAACATTGCAGAGCGGTATGAAGTGGGACAAGCACGTAATGGCAGTTGTGGGGAAGGCGGATAGTAGTCTTCGGTTCATTGGTAGAATTTTGGGAAGATGTGGTTCACCTGTAAAGGAGACCGCTTATAAAACACTAATACGACCTATTCTTGAGTAATGCTCGAGCGTTTGGGATCCCTATCAGGTCGGATTGAGAGAGGACATAGAAGCAATTCAGAGGCGGGCTGCTAGATTTGTTACTGGTAGGTTTGATCATCACGGAGTGTTACGGAAATGCTTCAGGAACTCGGGTGGGAGTCTCTGGAGGAAAGGAGGCGTTCTTTTCGTGAATCGCTACTGAGGAAATTTAGAGAACCAGCATTTGAGGCTGACTGCAGTTCAATTTTACTGCCGCCAACTTACATTTCGCGAAAAGAACACAAAGATAAGATAAGAGAGATTAGGGCTCGTACAGAGGCATATAGGCAGTCATTTTTCCCTCGTTCTGTTTGGGAGTGGAACAGGGAGAGAAGACGCTAGTTGTGGTACGAGGTACCCTCCGCCACGCACCGTACGGTGGATTGCGGAGTATGTATGTATATGTAGATGAAGATGTAGATGCAGTTTGGAGTTGTCATTCTGAAAATCTTTTTCTTGACACAGAGCTGACGACTAAAGTAACACTCAACATCTAGAGCCTGTTCCCAGTATATACTCTCATGGAGAAGCTTATGATATGCACTCGGAAGTAGTACGCCAATAAAGCATTTTAGTTCTTCTTTGGTTAGAAGAAAATTCATGTTTTTCTGTTGGCATACATATATTTTGCTTTCTCCTATAATACTATTCTCTAATTCCTCAGAAAAAATCTTCAAACACCTGTAGCAGTCTCTTATCTGTTAGACATTCTGCAACATTACATTGCTCTTACCTCGTTCATTACGTACTTTGTGTACATTGATTCACTTTTATACCACTTGCATTTTTCTTTGGATAGTGCACCACTTTTCACTTCATGTCCTAATGCTTTTCTTCGCTTAGCTTCTGGTGGCAAAAGCGATAACATTAGTTTCATCGCTGCTTATAAATTCTGAAGTACCTGCTACATCTTGTACAACAGATATTGTTCAGTGCACTTTCTTTAACGCCTTCATCTGTTATTCCATCTGCTTTGTGTGGAATAATCACCGATTCAGAGTCATCAGGATCATCTTCACACACTTCATAGGTCTCCGCTTCTGCTAGAACTCTGCTTCTCATACAATGTAAGAAAAGCAGATTTCAAAAATGTAAATGGCAATTGTTGTACATAAGATGTGTATGCAGTAATGCACATCAACCAAGGATTGATAATGTCACATGACAATGTCCCGTTATTGGGACACACAAAATAAATTGATTTTGCACTTCTGGAAATCTGAAATATACTGAATGTTACATGGACACCCGTATATTCATAAGAAACACACCCAGACAACTAAATTGCAATTCATTGTTGCACAGAAAGTACCAGCAAGCATACAGTGCAGCCAAGTGCGGAGATTGAAAATAGCCAAATTAGTTCCTTTTCCAAAATGAGCCAATTAGAGAAAAATAATTTCATTTCAATTTGCAGACATTATAGCACGCAGTTCAACCTTTATGTATAACAATCAAAGCTGAAAGTTTCATTGCTTATGTAGAAACAAAATATTTGCGTCTCAAAAATGGGACAGTGGTAAAGAATAGATTAAGAAACTACTTGTGTAACACAATCTAGAACAAAAGCAGACAAAAAATACTCACTAATATGAAGATTTTGTTAGGAACTAATAACTTGGAGATATAAAAACATCTGTACTGGAGGCGTTGGCACAACCCTAGGAGGCATCTAACCATTGCTATAAGCCTCCTAGAGTGGCGCCTGCACATCGCCAGCTTCAGCAGACTCCCATGAAGTAAGCGGTCCGTTGATGACCAGAACAGTGGTCGAAACCTGACACCAGAAAATGAACAAACACGGTAAAATGTTTCAAAAAATTTTGTATGATACGATGTTTAAAATGCTGTACATTATATTTAATAATCTTAAGCGTATGTGTTTGCGTGTGCGTTTGTCTATATGTGTGCTTTTGTAAACTGATGATATCCGAAAGAGAGAGAAAAAATACCTATCTATGAGAGCTACGAACTCGCATCAACATTGCCTTCGAATAGCTTGGTGTGGATCGAGTGGGAGATGAATTGGATTGCAGATTCTATATTCAGTACTTGTCTCATTGTTGACAATCATATCTGAAATTATTCAAATCGAGTGTCTATGGTTTTGCATTGCTCCGTCACATGTATGTGTAACGACTACTAGTCTAATTTACCAGCCGGCCGCTGTGACCGAGCGGTTCTAGGCGCTTCAAGCTGGAACCGCTACGGTCGCAGGTTCGAATGCTACCTCGGGCATAGATGTGTATGATGTCCTTAGGTTAGTAAGGTCTAAGTCGTTCTAAGTTCAGGGGGACTGATGACCTAAGATGTAAAGTCCCATAGTGCTCAGAGCCATTTAATTTACCAGGGGAGGAAAGTAGAGGAAGTTTAATCATTGACGGCAAGCCCTCGTAAAAGCCGCTGACTCAAGCAGAAACTTGGTGGCGTCAGGGGAGGGGTTGATAGTGATCGATGAAGCACACTCTGTTCTGACCCAGAGAATTTATGGCACTTTCTACATGACAAAGAAAACTTTCCCATGATCTGGACGAGCGCAGTGAACACGAATTTGCCCGAAACATTCGCTTCCACCAATACTATGAGGAAATGATGTTCTCTATGAAAGCAGCGGGGGAACGTTAACGATTTGTTACCCTTATAAATAACTAATTATATTTAATTCACTGTATGGTGTAGGGAATCACACGCCACAGCAGTGTGTGAATCAGCATTAATACTGCATCTTAAAAAATCAACATTCTAGAAAACTATTTCTTCCCTGTTTGTGTTTGTTCTCATCGAAACCACTGTTTAGCTGTCGAAAGGACGCGTGCCTTTGTTGTATTTAATATTTCAGTCACATCGCATATAATTAATTGAAGAATGACACGAGTTTGTTAATATGCAAGCAGAATATCTTTCCCAAGTGCCAACATAAGGGGAAGAACATACAGGCAAGATCAGACGCTCACGTGAAAAAGTAAATTGTGTGTGGTGTACTGAATTAAATAAAATACAGTGCCGGAAAAAACTGAAATAACAAAAAATAATTGACGGAGAGTAATGCTATTTCTGGAATACATTTGTCTAGGTAACGTACACTACTGGCCATTAAAATTGCTACACTTCGAAAATGACGTGCTACAGACGCGGAATTTAACCGACAGGAAGAAGATGCTGTGATATACAAATTATTAGGTTTTCAGAGCATTCACACAAGGTTGGCGCCGGTGGCGACACCTACAATGTGCTGACATGCGGAAAGTTTCCAACCGATTTCTCATACACAAACAGCGGTTGACCGGCGTTGCCTGTTAAAACGTTGTTGTGATGCTTCGTGTAAGGAGGAGAAATGCGTACCATCACGTTTCCGACTTTGATACAGGTCGGATTGTAGCCTATCGAGGTTGCGGTTTTGTCATATCGCGACCTTGCTGGTCGCGTTGGTCGATATCCAATGACTGTTAGCAGAATATGGAATCAGTGGGTTCAGAAGGGTAATACGGAACGCCGTGCTGGATCCCAACGGTCTCGTATCACTAGCATGGCTGTAACGGATCGTGCACCCACGTCTCGATCCCTGAGTCAACAGATGGGGACGTTTGCAAGGCAACAGCCATCTGCACGAACAGTTCGACGACGTTTGCAGCAGCAGCTCGGAGACCATGGCTGCGGTTACTCTTGACGCTGCACCACAGACAGGGGCGCCTGCGTTGGTGTACTCAACGACGAACCTGGGTGCACGAATGGCAAAACGTCATTTTTTCGGATGAATCCAGGTTCTGTTTGCAGCATCATGATGGTCGCATCCCTGTTTGGCGACATCGCGGTGAACGCACATTGGAAGCGTGTATTCGTCACCGCCATACTGGCGTATCACCCGGCGTGATGGTATGGGGTGCCATTGATAACACGTCTCGGTCACCTCTTGTTCGCATTGACGGCACTTTGAACAGTGGACGTTACATTTCAGATGTGTTACGACCGGTGGCTCTACCCTTCATTCGATCCCTGCGAAACCCTACATTTCAGCAGGATAATGCACGACCGCATGTTGCAGGTCCTGTACGGGCCTTTCTGGATACAGAAAATGTTCGACTGCTGCCCTAACCAGCACATTCTCCAGATCTCTCACCAACTGAAAACGTCTGGTCAATGGTGGCCGAGCAACTGGTTCGTCACACTATGCCAGTCACTACCCTTGATGAACTGTGGTATCGTGTTGAAGCTGCATTGGCAGCTGTACCTGTGGACGCCATCCAAGCTCTGTCTGTCCAGGCGTATCAAGGTAGTTATTACGACCAGAGGTGGTCGTTCTGGGTACTGATTTCTCAGGATCTATGCACCCAAATTGCGTGAAAATGTAATCACATTTCAGCTCTAGTATATTTGTCCAATGAATACCCGTTTATCATCTGCATTTCTTCTTGGTGTAGCAGTTTTAATGGCCAGTAGTGCATTTAAGTGATTGCAAGATCGCAAATTAATATAAGCGCGAGATAAGCCATTGCAAATGTGAAATGCTGTAGCATTAACAACCTGTGTAATAGCCAGAATGTTGAATGTAATCATGCAAACGTGCATGCATTATCTTGTACAGGTAACAGATTAAGTCTGTGGGATGGAGTTCCATGGCTGTTGCACTTGAGCGTCAATATAGGGACGGTTAATGCTGGTTGTGGATAACACTGGCGTTGTTATCCTATGGTGTTCTATATGTTCTCGATTGGTAACAGATTCGATGATCGAGCAGGTCGGGGCAACTTGTCGACATTCTGTAGAGTATGTTGGGTTACAACAGCGGTATGTGGACGAGCATTATGCTATTGGGAAACACAGCCTGGAACGCTGTTCATAAATGACAGCACAACAGGTCGAATCATCAGACTGACGCACAAATTTGCAGTCGAGGTGAGTGGGATAACCACGAGAGTGCTCCTGCTGCCACACGAAATCGCATCCCAGACCATAACTCCAAGTGGAGGTCCAGTGTGTCTAGCACGCAGCCAGGTTGGTTGCAGGCCCTCAGCTGGCCCCCTCCTAACCAAATGACGACCATCGCTGGCACAGAGGCAGAACCCTGCCCTCCATTGAGCTCTCGCTTGGAACCACTAAAGTCGCAAATGGTGGTAGCTTGGCGTCAGTGGAATACACGCTATAGGGCGTCTGGCTCGGAGGTATCCTTGAAGTAACCTGCGTGTAAAAGTTCGTTGTGTCATTGTGGTGCCAACTGCTGCTCAAATTGCTGCTGCAGATGCTGTACGGTGCGCCAGAGCCATATGACGAACACGATGGTCTTCCCTCTCGGTAGTATCACGTGGCCGTCCGGAGTCCGGTCTTCTTGTGACGGTACATTCGCATGATCACCACTGCCAGCAGGCACATACAGTGGCTGCACTCCTACCAAGTTTTTCTGCAGTATCGCAGAAAGAAGATCCAGCTACTCGTAGCCCTATTACACGAGCTCGTTCAAACGCAGTGAAGTGTTGATAATGGAGTCTTTGTCACCTTAAAGGTATTCTTGACTGATATCAACTCACCACGCCCAATCTCAAAGGTAACTGACTGACAACTGTAATAGCGTGCATTAAAAACAAACCTACTAGCGCCACTCTTATGCGATTGGCGCGACGTTTTAATAGACATCATCTTCCAGACAGAGAAACAGGCCTACGAACATTCGTTTTTTCCTTCAGTGCATTTGACCTAAGCTTGTCATATGCCTTGAAAGTACCCACACATTCGGCGTTTTCGGTGTCATTCTACACTCCTGGAAATGGAAAAAAGAACACATTGACACCGGTGTGTCAGACCCACCATACTTGCTCCGGACACTGCGAGAGGGCTGTACAAGCAATGATCACACGCACGGCACAGCGGACACACCAGGAACCGCGGTGTTGGCCGTCGAATGGCGCTAGCTGCGCAGCATTTGTGCACCGCCGCCGTCAGTGTCAGCCAGTTTGCCGTGGCATACGGAGCTCCATCGCAGTCTTTAACACTGGTAGCATGCCGCGACAGCGTGGACGTGAACCGTATGTGCAGTTGACGGACTTTGAGCGAGGGCGTATAGTGGGCATGCGGGAGGCCGGGTGGACGTACCGCCGAATTGCTCAACACGTGGGGCGTGAGGTCTCCACAGTACATCGATGTTGTCGCCAGTGGTCGGCGGAAGGTGCACGTGCCCTTCGACCTGGGACCGGACCGCAGCGACGCACGGATGCACGCCAAGACCGTAGGATCCTACGCAGTGCCGTAGGGGACCGCACCGCCACTTCCCAGCAAATTAGGGACACTGTTGCTCCTGGGGTATCGGCGAGGACCATTCGCAACCGTCTCCATGAAGCTGGGCTACGGTCCCGCACACCGTTAGGCCGTCTTCCGCTCACGCCCCAACATCGTGCAGCCCGCCTCCAGTAGTGTCGCGACAGGCGTGAATGGAGGGACGAATGGAGACGTGTCGTCTTCAGCGATGAGAGTCGCTTCTGCCTTGGTGCCAATGATGGTCGTATGCGTGTTTGACGCCGTGCAGGTGAGCGCCACAATCGGGACTGCATACGACCGAGGCACACAGGGCCAACACCCGGCATCATGGTGTGGGGAGCGATCTCCTACACTGGCCGTACACCACTGGTGATCGTCGAGGGGACACTGAATAGTGCACGGTACATCCAAACCGTCATCGAACCCATCGTTCTACCATTCCTAGACCGGCAAGGGAACTTGCTGTTCCAACAGGACAATGCACGTCCGCATGTATCCCGTGCCACCCAACGTGCTCTAGAAGGTGCAAGTCAACTACCCTGGCCAGCAAGATCTCCGGATCTGTCCCCCATTGAGCATGTTTGGGACTGGATGAAGCGTCGTCTCACGCGGTCTGCACGTCTAGCACGAACGCTGGTCCAACTGAGGCGCCAGGTGGAAATGGCATGGCAAGCCGTTCCACAGGACTACATCCAGCATCTCTACGATCGTCTCCATGGGAGAATAGCAGCCAGCATTGCTGCGAAAGGTGGATATACACTGTACTAGTGCCGACATTGTGCATGCTCTGTTGCCTGTGTCTATGTGCCTGTAGTTCTGTCAGTGTGATCATGTGATGTATCTGACCCCAGGAATGTGTCAATAAAGTTTCCCCTTCCTGGGACAATGAATTCACGGTGTTCTTATTTCAATTTCCAGGAGTGTATTTGGAATTGCATTATCTATGCACTTTCCCACACAAGTTTCGTTGTACTGTGCCCTTATATGGCAAGGCATTATATACGCCATGTGATCAAAAGTATCCGTACACCCCAAAAACATATGTTTTTCATATTAGGTGCATTACGCTGCCACCTTCTGGCAGGTACTCCATATCAGGGACCGATTTGATAGTGAAGTGGAAACGTGAAGGGACACGTACAGCACAAAAGCGTACAGGCCGACCTCGTCTGCTGTCTGACAGAGACCGCCGACAGTAGAACAGAACCGTAACGTGTAATAGACAGACATCTATCCAGACCATCGCAAAGGAATTGCAAACTGCATCAGGATCCACTGAAAGTACTATGACGTTTAGGCGGGAGGGGCGAAATCTTGGATTTCATGATCGAGTGGCTGCTGATAAGCCACACCATCACGCCGTTAAATGCCAAACGACGCCTCGCTTCGTGTAAGGAGCGTAGTGAACATTGGACGATTGAACAGTGGAAACACGATGTGTGGAGTGATGAATCACGGTACACAATGTGGCGATCCGATGGCAGGGGTGGGTATGCCGAATGCCCGGTGAACAGTCATCTGCCAGTGTGTGTAGTGCCAACAGTAAAATTCGGAGGCGGTGGTGTTATGGTGTGGTCACGTTTTCCACGGAGGGGGCTTGCACCCCTTGTTATTTCGCGAGGCACTATCACAGCACAGGCCTACATTGATGTTTTAAGCACCTTATTGCTTCCCATTGTTGAAGAGCAATTCGGGGATGGCAATTACATCTTTCAACGCGATCGAGCACCTGTTCATAATGCATGACCCGTGACGGAGTGGTTACACGACAATAACATCCCTGTAATGGACACTCCAGCACAGAGTCCGGACCTGAATCCTATAGAACATCTTTGGGATGTTTTGGAATGCCGATTTCGTCCCAGGCTTCACCCGCCGACATCGATACTTCTCCTCAATGCAACCCTCCTGCCGCGCGGATTGGCCGTGCGGTTTAAGGCGCCGTATCACGGATTGCGCGGTCCCTCCCGCAGGAAGTTCAAGTCATACTTAGGGCATGTGTGTGTGTGTGTGTGTTGTCCTTAACATAAGTTGGTTTAACTTAGTTTAAGTAGTTTGTAAGTCTAGGGACCGATGACCTCAGCAGTTTGATCCCTTAGGAATTCACACACATTTTTTTGCAGCGCTCCGTGAAGAATGGGCTGCCATCCCCCAAGGAACCTTCCAGCATCCGATTGAACTTATGCCTGCGAGAGTGTAAGCAGTCATAAGGCTAAGGGTGGGCCAACACCATATTGAATTCCAGCATTACCGATGGAGGGCGCCACGAACTTGTCATTGTCAGCCAGGTGATAACATAGTGTATGTTATTTCTCAAGACAACATCCAATTTTTATCACATACTCATCGTACAGGGATGAATGGAGTATCGTTATAAAAATATTTTTAATCGCTTTCTGACATTGCATACCAATTTTGGGCTAAGACTTTTTACTTGTGATAAATTTTCATATAAAATAATATTAATATAAAAGAGATTTTCAACTATCGTAGGCAAAAGGGCGTCATGGATGCCCAGCTTCACACCTACATTTCACGAAGATAGTTTATTAATCACGAATAAAAGATTTCCTTTTCATATTATATTGTTACAAATATGATTTTATTTGTTTCAAAGTACTTACAAACTTGATAATTTTTATACAGCATTGTCATAGACAAAATACCGTGACCACTGCGGTAGTCCATTATCTCTGCCCTTCGTACGGCTTTTCTATACGAATATACTTCCCGAAACGACAAACATACCTGTCGTTGTCGCCTTGAACTGTGGTTTACCTATTGCTATCACGGCCTGCCATGCTTACTTTCATTGGAAATGTTTGTCGAGTTAAAGTTATGGCCCTATTGACAATCCCTGACCTCTGCCCGTTGTACAAACAGTGAGAAACATTCCAAATTCAAAACACATTTTTGGACACATGGTGTGTATACAAGGATGCACCATAATTCGTGATTATTATTTCAGGTCGATCGGTTCATTTTTACAGGTGTTTTCCCTTCATTCCCGCAGTTATCCTTAATACCAACGATTACACTTATTCCAAATACTGTCATTATTTAAAAATATAATAGTGCGAAAGCTTCACACGGGTCCCTTGGTTTCATAAACTTTGAAAATTATCAGTTTCTTTCAAATTAAAAATCACGTTTTTTTATATTTTCAGATATACGTACATATAGATCACGGCATTTGTCGTATCACACGAATGTGTGCCTTCGATACAGAACGACCCAGGTTCGATTCCCAGTACCCCCGCAGAGCCTTTTTTTAATTTTATATTTTATTTATTTATTTTGAGGTAGAGGAGACTGGAACGGGATAAACCTGCCCTTATGAGCCCGAATGAGGAGCTGCTTCAATAAAGAAGCAGCGGCATAACCAGGATTCACCTACTGGCAATAACGGCATGGGAGTTGCTGACATGCTGATTACATGTTCTCGGTCGTAATTCGCTCATGATAGTGCCTTGTAGGCAGGAGTCAGATCAGGTCTAAGGTCTAATCCATGTGTAATGGTTACAATTACGCTTTACAAAAATTTAATTTTCAAAATAACACAGCGAGAAACATCCCCCAGGCTGTGGCTAAGCCATGTCTCCACAATATCCTTTCTTTCAGAAGTGCTAGTTCTGCAAGGTTCACATGAGAGCTTCTGTACAGTTTGGAAGGTAGGAGACAAGGTACTGGCAGAAGTAAAGCTGTGAGGACGGGGCGTGAGTGGTTCTTGGGTAGCTCAGTTGGTAGAGCACTTGCCCGCGAAAGGCAAAGGTCCCGAGTTCGAGTGTCGGCCAGGCACACAGTTTTAATCTGCCAGGAAGTTTCATATCAGCGCACACTCCACTGCAGAGTGATAATATTCTGAACACGCGAGACTCTTTGTTGTTGACACTGATGAACTGGACTAGGTGGATTAGCTGTACTGAGTCTTCATTCGGTTGGAGAAACACAATTTAAGTAAATATTCTGTTTGTTGTGTTATCTTGTTCACTAATCACTTCTATTCCTGCCCAGCTTTCCCATGACGGCGGTTGTTGCAGCAGGCTGCAGTACAATTCTCTTTACCGTTTTGTACGAAGTCGCGCACGACAGGTTTGACGTCTTCAGTCCTGTCGACACAGAGGTCGAGAGACATGGAGTACTAGCATATAACAGAGAAGGAAATGGGCCACGTCCTTTACGAAGGAACCATCAATGAATTTATCCTATGCGATTCCGTAAATACAGAAAACTATGTAGTCAGGGAAATTACAGTCGCGAATATGCGTCTTGGAAATAACAAAACCGATTCAGCTGTATGAAAATCCTTTACTAGACTCACGAGCAGTTTCGAGGCATTACAGCCAGATCTTCAGGTGAACATCTAGATATAAACACGTAAACAATATATTTACCCCAAAGTATAAGCACATAATCTTAAATGTAACAGAAGGTACTCACATAGCTCAGCTCATAAGATGGTCAACTTTTCGGTTATACACACGCACGGCACAGCGGACACACCAGGAACCGCGGTGTCAAATTATAATGAAAACTAAACCGATAAGGGGGCGGTACGTCGAAAATACATATTTACAAAGAGCTTGACACTTTAAGCCCATATATCAGTATGACATTGCGCCCGGTGGAGGTTCGAGTCCTCCCTCAGGCATGGGTGTGTGTGTTTGTCCTTAGGATAATTTAGGTTAAGTAGTGTGTAAGCTTAGGGACTGATGACCTTAGCAGTTAAGTCCCATAAGATTTCACACACATTGACACATGCACTGATCCGGTTGCGAAGGGTGTCATAAAGCCGTTACATCCTCTTCTGAGGCGAACTGGCCCATATCTGTTGTAACTGATCCTTATCCTGGGTACTGGGTACTGCGACTGTAGATCTCACTGGCATCGGGAGTACTTCAACATCACGCAGACGGGGCATAGAGATACCACACATTATAGTATGGATGAGTATTGTCCTGTTGAAAAACGGCACCACGACACTGTCACGTGAGGTAACACAAATGCACTCAGGATGTCCGTAACATATCGGTGTGTCTTTCTCTTAATCGCAACCATCTGTGATCTGAAGCCGCCCCCACTAGCTCACCACACCACCAACTAGGATTAACATCATTTGTCCTTCCAGAACATCTAAAGAATGGGGCCTGCCTCCAGGTCACCGCCATTCTCCAGACGATGGTCATCCGGGGTAGTGCAGAACCACTATTCATGGATGAATCAAATGCGATTGTTCAGCAGCAATCCATGCTTCTCGGTCTTGGCACCACTCCAAACGTTGCCCTTTTTATTGTGCTCTTAACGATAGTCCTACGCATGGAACGGGAATTCCCTAGTTTGGCTGCTGCTAGTCCCCGGCAAATTCTGCAGGGTGACATAGATGTTGCAGGGAGACCAGTACTTCTTCTCGGATGGCAGCGGCAGATGTGAAGGGACTATGACGCCGTTGGTGCGCAACATGGCGATACTTCCTTGTGGTGATCAGAAGTGGTCGAACGGAAATCGAACGGAAACTTGACGATGGCTATCCCATGCACTCCAACATTGGGTTACTGCCCCGCAAATCTGGATTCTGCTCGTTTCAGCAAGTGGCCAAAAAGGAGACCCACAAAAATTTCACTTGTAAACTCAGTCAGGTGCTCACAAAGGTGTGCAGCATGAGTAATATACATCGGCTTGTCCTTTGCAGTGATCGCTCAACATCTGACGCTGTTCATGTCCCTTATACAGTATAATGAAAAATTTGCGCACTCTGACTTCGCAACGCGGTTCCTCACATACTAGCAATGCAAAAATATCTGTCACAAAGTTTCGTCCTGCAAGTATTTCGGCCAGTAAATGGATATTAGAGATTGGCAACCTGGCAACACTGTAATCACGTGTATAGTAATCACTTCTGTCAGGAGATAGTGGCAGTGCTGTGCAGTTGGTCCGTTTTGGGTTAACATGCAGGAGGTCCGTGGTTCGATTCTGGGCCCAGACTTATTTGTTTTTGTTTGCTAAAAGTAGTCTGCATGGTACGGTGTCTGGCATCTTAATGGTCATACAGAGGATGCGAACTGTTTAGCATCACTGCATCTACTCCATTCCGAACTTGTTTTGTATGTACCCTCCTCCAATGGTCCCATCGATTTATAGCAACCATAATTCTTGCCACATTCGGGTCCCTTACATTTTCTTAGGGCCTCCGTCACCAGTAGGGCTAGCAAATAATAGCTTTGGAAATAATTGCCGCGCGGGATTAGCCGAGCGGTCTCGGGCGCTGCAGTCATGGACTGTGCAGCTGATCCCGGCGGAGGTTCGAGTCCTCCCTCGGGCATAGGTGTGTGTGTTTGTCCTTAGGATAATTTAGGTTAAATAGTGTGTAAGCTTAGGAACTGATGACCTTAGCAGTTAAGTCCCATAAGATTTCACACACATTTGAACATTTTGGAAAAAATTTCGATCGGACCATTGGGAGAGGGTACACAGAAAACAAGTTTTGAATCTAATAGATGCAGTGGCGCGAAACAGTTCGCATCCATGACGTACAAAAGGTTTCCTTAAAAGCTGACCAATGAAAACGATTGCACTTCTGTTTCTGTGTTCTTAGTACATAACTGCAAAGTTTTGTAGAAGACCCACTGTAATCGCAGTACGACGATTAAGACTCCACATACCGTAGCACGCAGACTACTTTTAGCGAATACAGACAAATAAGCCTCGACCAAGAATCGAACTTTCGACCAAAAACGCAATCCACTGCATAGCACTGCTCTGTCTGCTGACAGAGGTAGTTACCATAAACGTGATAACAGTGTTGCCAGACTGCCAGTCTTTGATGTCCATTTACTGCCCAAAATATGCACAGGACGATATATTCTAAGAGACATTTTTGTATAGCTAATAGGTAAAAAGTCTGGGCTGCGAAGTCCGAGGGTGTGAATTTTTCTTCGCCCTGTATGTCCCACCGGGTCTGGTAACAACACTAAACACCATAGTCGCTTGTACTTTCTAGAGTCATAAACGGCATGTAGTTGGATTCACGTTCTCGCATTCTTACCGGACGTTGTGTACCTGTGTCGTAGCAAAGGTTACTCTATGGCTGTGATAGTGCAATATTTCTGTTCACAGGACAGAAAAAAACGCCAGTCATATCGCTATGTTGTTCATTTCGACATAAGAGTTTCCGGGTCCTGCTCAAGTGAACAGACAATATTGTGAGTGCTTTGATGCTTATAATCTGGTCTCGTATTGTTTTAATTAAAGTGAACTGGTATTACTATTGCCATTAGTAAGTAATCCGATCAGATACGATGATTATATCCTGATGTGGCTCAGAAGTCCCACTTGTGTTTTTACATAAATTAAATCTCTCCAACCCCCCCCCCCCCCCCCCCCCCCCCCGAGGTTCGAGTCCTCCCTCTTGCAAGGGTGTGTGTGTTGCCCTTAGCGTAAGTTAGTTAGAGTTAGATTAAGCAGTGTATACCCAAAGGAACTTACCACAAATTTCCAAATTCTCGTGGCGGCTCGCTGCCGAAGGTTGCAAGTCTTTTTGCTTCACGCCCTTTAGGCGACTGGCGTACCGGTGACGATGAAATGATGATGATGATGATGATAACATCCAGTCCCCGAGCAGAGAAAATATTCAATCCGGCCGGGAATCGAACACGGAACCTTCGGTTGGCATCCAGCCAAGCTGACCCCGTAGTTACCGAGGCGAAATTAAAAGAAGCAGATGTATTACAATGTAATACTGTGTTTGTGTCTGCTTTGGTAATATTCTCCCCAAATATTAAATCCCCTGGTACAGTTTTTCATAGTTTGGACAGGAAACAACTAATGAACTTTGGTGGTCGTTTTATCAGTCACAGCTACACGGGAAGCAGGGTCTGTGTGGAAGGGACAGGGCGGTTTCTTTGGTTAGAGGGCCTCAGGAAACCACAGACATGGCGTCCGTATAAAAGGGGGCAAATTAAACACAGTAAGGTAGTTGTAGAAACGATCGGTATTGTAGTTGTAAACTGTCGTAGCTGTGTTGGGAAAGAACCAGAGCTCCAAGCCCTAATAGAAAGCACTGAAGCTTAAATAGTTATAGGTACGGAAAGCTGGCTAAAGCTGGAAATAAGTTCAGCTGAATTTTTTTTCAAACGATCTAACAGTGCTCAGAAAGGAAAGATTAAAAACAGTTGGAGGTGGAGTATTTATTGCTGTCAGAAGTATTACCCTGCAGCGAAACTGAAGTAGATAGTTCCTGCGAAATAGTATGGGTAGAGGTTATACTTGACAGTCGGACCAAACTATTAATTGGATCGTTTTACCGATCCCCCCCCCCCCCCTCCCCCCGACTCAGAATATATAGTTGCTGAACAGTTCAAAGAAAACTCGAGTCTCATTTCAAATAGGTACCACAATTAGGTACCCCAATTATAGTCGGTCGTGACTTCAATCTACCCTCGATATGCTGGAAAAACTATACGTTTAAAGCCGGCGGCAGTCATAAAACCTCATCCGAAATTGTACTGAATGCTTTCTCAGAAAATTATTTTGAACAATTAGTTCATGAGCCCACTCTAAGCGTAAATGGTTGCGAAACCATGCTTCAGTTCTTAGCAACAAATAATCCTGGTCAAATAGGGAGTATCATGAAGAATACAGGGATTAGCGACGACAAGGCAGTTGCTGTTAGGCTGAATATCGTAACACCCACAACCATCAAAAAGAAACGCAAAATACATCTATTAAAAAAAGCTGATAAAAATGCTCTGAACGCCTTTTTAAGAGACAGTCTCCACTCCTTCCGTTCTGATCATGTAAGCATAGAAAAGATGTGGAATTATTTAAAACATATAGTATCGACAGCACATAAATTAATAAATGATGGCACTGATCCCTCATGGTACACAAAACGGGTCAGATCGTTGTTGCAGAAGCAACGAAAAAAGCATGCCAAATTTAAAAGAACGCAAAATCCCCAAGATTGGCAAAGTTTTGCAGGAGTTCGAAAAATAGCGCGTACTTCAATACGAGATACTTATAATAATTTCCACGACGAAACTCAGTCTCGGAATCTGGCAGAAAACCCAAAGAGATTCTGGTCATACATAAAACACACCAGTGGCAAGACGCAATCAATACCTTCACTGGGCGATAACAACTGTCAAGTCACTGATAACAGTGCCACTAAGTCAGAGTTATTAAACACGGTTTTCCGAAACTCCTTCACCAAAGAAGATGAGGTAAATATTTCTGAATTCCAATCAACAACAACTGCCAAGATGAGAAACATAGAAGTAGACATCCTCGGTGTAGCAAAGCAGCTTAAATCACTTAATAAAGGCAGGGTCTTCGGTCCAGGTCGCATTCCAGTCAGGTTCCTTTCAGAGTATGCTGATACAATAGCTCCACATTTAGCAAGTATATACAACCTCTCGCTCACAGAAAGATCCGCACCTAAAGACTGGAAAATTTCTCAGGTCACACCAACACCCATAAATAGAAATAGGAGTAACTCACCGAATTACAGGACCATATCACTGACGTCGATTTTCACTAGGATTTTGGAACATATAATGTGTTCGAACGTTATGAATTACCTCAAAGAAAACGATTTATTGACACACAGTCAGCACGGATTCAGAAAATATCGTTCTTGTGAAACACAAATATCTCCTTTTACTCATAAAGCAATGAATGCTATCGACAGGGGATGTCAAATTGATTCCATATTTTTAGATTTCCAGGAGACTTTCGATACCGTTCCTCACAAACGTCTTCTAACCACACTGCGTGCCTATGGAATATCGCCTCAGTTGTGCGACTGGATTCGTTATTTCCTGCAAGAAAGGTCACAGTTCGTAGTAGTAGACCGGAAGTCATCGAGAAAAACAAAAGTAATATCCGGCATTCCCCAAGGAAGTGTTATAGGCCCTCTATTGTTCCTGATCTATATTAACGATATAAGAGACAATCTTAGTAGCCCTCTTAGATTGTTTGCAGATGATGCTGTCATTTACCGTCTTGTAAAATCATTAGATGACCAAAACGAATTTCAAAATGATTTTAAGTAAGATATCTGTGTGGTGCAAAAAGTGGTAAATGACCCTGAATAAAGAAAAGCGTAAAGTTATTCACATGAGTACTAAAAGATATCCGCTAAATTTCGATCGCCCGGTAAGTCACACAAACCTGAAGGCCGTAAATTCAACGAAATACTTAGGGATTACAATTACAAATACCCTAAATTCGAACAATCGCATAGATAATGTTGTGGGTAGAGCAAACCAAAGATTGCGATTCATTGGCAGAACACTTAGAAGGTGCAACAGGTCTATTAAAGAGACTATTTACACCGCGCTTGTCCGCCCTATTCTGGAGTATTGCTGTGCGGTGTGGAATCCGCATCAGGTGGGATTGAAGGATGACGTCGAAAAAGTTCAAAGAAGGGCAGCTCGTTTGGTATGGTTAGGAAATAGGGGAGATAGTGCCACAGACGCGATACGTGAATTGGAGTGGCAATCATTAAAACATTGGCGTTTTTCGTTGCGACGGGATCTTCTCATGAAATTTCAATCACCAGTTTTCCCCTCCGATTGCGAAAACATTCTGGTGGCACCCGCATACATATGGAGAAATGATCATCACGATAAAATAAGAGAAATAAGGGCTCGCACAGAGAAATTTAAGTGCTCGTTTTTCCAGCGCGCCGTTCGAGAGTGGAACGGTAGAGCGACAGCTTGAAGGTGATTCACTGAATCCTCTGCCAGGCACTTTATTATGAGCACCAGAGTAATCACGTACATGTAGAACTGCAGTCATTTACACGCCTACCGATAGTGCGTAAACGTACGAAGTTACATCGACAATCAATCATGTCTTCTGAGTGCTTCACTTTTTTGTCTGCCAGTGCATTCTACCCAAGAAGACGTAAATAAATATACATCCCCTCAAAGTTTAACTAAACCCAATCATCATATTTAAAGTATCATAGGATTTCCACCAAGCACTTCAGGACGTTTCCACACCTTACAAGACACCAACACTGCGGCGGGAGTAGCCAACTCGAACGCCGAAGGCGGCATTCGAACGAGAAACTATTATTTGCGGCATTTCGACTTATTGAACACTTTAATCTGATTCACTGGAAGCAAATTTCAGTCGAAACCTCCCTTGGTCGGAAGACTTGCCTCTGGTGTGTCATTCCATTTAGCATGGACAGCGCTACGACCTTGGCGATAGCTGACGAGTCATGTCTGGGCGACAAACGGAGCGAAGGAGAGGGGAAACATCCGGCCATTAGTGCTCTTGAATTACCATGGGGTCAATGTCGGTGAGTTGTCATCTCGCAGGCGAATGTAATTTGCATTCATTCCTTCCGAATAAGAACGAACCTTCCGACTGTCGAGTAACGAAAGTAGGAAAGATCCGTAGCGCTTCACAGTAACCCTTTAGATATTTATAATTAATCGATAATTTAAGGTAAGAAAGTCATTCCAACAACAGCTAAATGAGGGTTGATTTTCTATTTCACTGAAACACTATATCAGCACAAAAAAATATCTCACTTCCCGCACTGATGTGAAATAAGTCGTGGACTATCAGTGCGCGATTGTTTTTAGATACTGAAATGGGTCCCTAGGCTGTGAAATGTTTTAACGAAATTGATGAGTTTACTGGCAGTGAAACAGTTTACTACAGGCGTTATCAAGCATTTGTCACTGAAGAAATGGATCTAACGCTAAGAATCAGTGTACTTACAAAATCCATTCAATTAGTGGTGGCTGCCTTCAAAGTAGGACCCACTTGGGTCGACAGCTGTCTGCATTCATATCTTGCACTGCTCTTAAAATGCGCAAAAAGTCCGCCATTTTTGGTCTTCGGAAGGAGTAGGAAAGCACGTCTGTAGTAAACTGCTCGTACACTGCTACTACATCTACTTATACACATATCATGATGAGCCAAAACATTATGACCACCTGCTTTTAATATGTTGGTCCACTTTTGGAGCGCAGTACAACAGCGCTGCTGCGTAACATGGATTCGACATGTCGTTGGTAGTTTACAGAGTTCTGTGGCACCAGATGTCTACGTAAAGGTCACATAATCCCTTAAATTACGGGACGGTGAGTTCATGGACGCGAGGCTTACGCCCCAGAGGTCTTCCATTGGGCTCAAATCAGGAGAATGTGGTGGCCGAGCTATCAACATTAGTTCACTACCATGCATCTCAAACCACTGTAGCACGATTTTGGTTTCGTGCCACAAATAGTTATCCTGCTGAACGATGCCATGACCGTCGGGGAAGACATCAAGAACGACGGGGTGCAGGCGGTCTGTAATAACTTTCACGTAGTTCACAGTAGTCAAGGTCCCTTCGATTACGACCACAGGCCCCATGGAAGCCAATATCAGTGTTCCCATACCATAATACTGTCCCAACCGACCAAAGTCTGTGGCACGATTTATATTTCGAGCAGCAGTTCGCTTAAATGATGAGGTATTCGCATTGAGCATCGACCTGGTGCAACAAGAAACGTGATTCATACGACCAGGCAACACGTTTTCACCAGTCCACGGTGCAACGCCATGCCGATTGTACTTGAGACGTTCCATGCCCTCTTTTGCATGGCTCTAAGCACTATGGGACTTGACATCTGATGTCATCAGTCCCCTAGACTTAGAACTACATAAACCTAACTAACCTAAGGACATCACACACATCCATGCCCGAGGCAGGATTCGAACCTGCGATCGTAGCAGCAGTGCAGTTCCGGACTGAAGCGCCTAGAACCGCTCGGCCACAGCAGCTGGCCTCTTTTGCGTGTCGCCTCTCATTCTCATCAATTTTATTAATTTTTTATGTCATTGCACGGTGGTAACAGGCCAAATAAGGTTATTGTAATGAGAGTACTTGTACTGAGAGCTCAAAATACTTTTCACTTGATTCCTATGCATGTTGGGCTACTTCCCTGGGTGGCCTGTGCGAGGCAAGCATCGGAGGATGCAGCACACTGCGTTTCCAGTTGGGGGCTGCACTTCTCCAAATACTGAGAAGGTCGAACACCAATGGGCTTAAAAGCCTGGCGGAATGACTGACGTCGGTCGAGTTTTGCCTATTGTATGCAGGGCGAAACGACCTGCGAGACGTCTGAGTGTCACCGCAGTTTATGTTTTCACCATTCCACCGCGTCCGGAACGAAGACTGCTGGCACCGACTGACTGCATTGTCCTCATACTTCTGAGAATTCTTGTGGACCGTGCCCTGCTGGGCGCGACTGTCTGGCGCCAGATGGTCGGTGGTCTAGGCACGTTGTTTTCGTAGCCGGTCAAAAGCCCTGCTCGAAGTTGGAGAGGATGGTCGCTATTGACACGAATGATGTTTTGAGACAGCGTGAGGGAATTTTGGAATCAGCACTGAATGATGAATCACAGTTCTCGAGGATGGTAGGGAGTTGAGCAATGTTGGCTTCGCTCTTGCGTTGCGCGGGCGCAGGAATTTGGGATCTGATCTTCGTCAGAGTCGGACAGTCTTGCGACTTAGTCGCACTTTTTCGACAGAACTTAGAATTCTCGGACAACCTTCGAGGCCACGGGTTGAAACAGTTGCTGCACAGCAGAAGTCGGCGCCTACATCATCAGAACGCTGCCTACCGACGACGTGCTGCAGATGTCAGGTCTGGTACAGTATTTTGCGGCTTCGGCATTGTAGGACCTACCATTTTTATACTGAATCCCTCAGCAGCACGCGCGCTCGCTTTGCTACAAGTCCACCTTGCTTGTTTCTCCATGTGATCCCATTTAACCTCTCACTACTAACCACAATATTGCAAATGTAGTCGGGAGAGTAATATTTGATTGATTAGGACCTCCAGTAATTATCGTCAATCTATTGCATCACAGAGAGTAAGAGCCCCTTGTTCTCGAGCCAACTCTTATTCTCAGAATAATTCAGTATACCCTAACCTTTAACCTACTGTGTGTCGATAATCATGTGCCTTTATGTTCTGATGTAAGATAAATCTCGTTGTAACATTTAATCTGCATATCATTTCGTAGATATATGCAGAATCCCATTTCCTCTTGTTTATTATGATAAAGTTCTCTTTTTTTCTCTCAGTAGATTACGATTTTTATTAAATTATTTGAGTATGCACTCCTTATTTTACCAACTAGCAGAGACCACCATCATTTCCTTTCGTTACCGTTGTGTGCATAATTAATTAGGTGGTAGGTAAGGACGGGGTCGAGTGCATGTCTAGTTCTCATGCAAATTTCGTCAGAATTAAAGAGGTACAAACTCTTCTCCACGCTTGCACCTCGCATACTCGTTATTGTCGATGTTGTTGGATCAGCAGGGGAGCACTTACGGGTTGTCTGCCGCAGAAGCCCATGTTCAGCAATGTTTGCTGAACGGTTTGCCGCGAAACACTCGCGCCTGCACCAGCTCTGTACTCTGACGTCAGATCTACCACGGCTCGCCGCCTATCTTACTCTACAGAGGGAGCAAGCTACCGACCTACGCGTTCCATGATGAGGCGCGGATCTCTAATACTTGGTGACTAGTCGTGGTTTCACAGTCCTATCACTTTCCGTAGTTGCTCACGAAAGTAGCACGCAAACAATCGACAAGTTTTTCTGTTTCCGATATGTTCGTTCCCTGGCGCCGAGCTATAACAGTTTGTGGATTTCCGAATTTGTGGCCTGTATCGTCGTCACAATGTTTTTCTAGTCGCCCCCACTCTGCTTACATACGAGCGGCGTTCAATAAATATGGCAAGACTTTTTTTCTCGGCCCATTTCGGTTAAAAATGCGAAATTTGTTGTGGGACATCGTGGAATATTTGTGCTTCGGCCCTTATAGTTTAATGAGGTCCCTACAGGTGATAGCCGCTTTCAACATGGCATCTATAACAGAGGTGCGCTTCAAGCATAGATCTGTCATTGAGTTTCTTTTGCTGAAAAACCAGAGCTTCGCGGATATTCATAGGCGCTTGCAGAACGTTTACGGAGACCTGGCAATGAAGAAAAGCACGATGATTCGTTGGGCGCGCAACTACAGGGTTATTACAAATGATTGAAGCGATTTCACAGCTCTACAATAACTTTATTATTTGAGATATTTTCACAATGCTTTGCACACACATACAAAAACTCAAAAAGTTTTTTCAGGCATTCACAAATGTTCGATATGTGCCTCTTTAGTGATTCGGCAGACATCAAGCCGATAATCAAGTTCCTCCCACACTCGGCGCAGCATGTCCCCATCAATGAGTTCGAAAGCATCTTTGATGCGAGCTCGCAGTTCTGGCACGTTTCTTGGTAGAGGAGGTTTAAATACTGAATCTTTCACATAACCCCTCAGAAAGAAATCGCACGGGGTTAAGTCGGGAGAGCGTGGAGGCCATGACATGAATTGCTGATCATGATCTCCACCACGACCGATCCATCGGTTTTCCAATCTCCTGTTTAAGAAATGCCGAACATCATGATGGAAGTGCGGTGGAGCACCATCCTGTTGAAAGATGAAGTCGGCGCTGTCGGTCTCCAGTTATGGCATGAGCCAATTTTCCAGCATGTCCAGATACACGTGTCCTGTAACGTTTTTTTTTTCGCAGAAGAAAAAGGGGCCGTAAACTTTAAACCGTGAGATTGCACAAAACACGTTAACTTTTGGTGAATTGCGAATTTGCTGCACGAATGCGTGAGGATTCTCTACCGCCCAGATTCGCACATTGTGTCTGTTCACTTCACCATTAAGAAAAAATGTTGCTTCATCACTGAAAACAAGTTTCGCACTGAACGCATCCTCTTCCATGAGCTGTTGCAGCCGCGCCGAAAATTCAAAGCGTTTGACTTTGTCATCAGGTGTCAGGGCTTGTAGCAATTGTAAACGGTAAGGCTTCTGCTTTAGCCTTTTCCCTAAGATTTTCCAAACCGTCGGCTGTGGTACGTTTAGCTCCCTGCTTGTTTTATTCGTCGACTTCCGCGGGCTACGCGTGAAACTTGCCCGCACGCGTTCAACCGTTTCTTCGCTCACTGCAGGCCGACCCGTTGATTTCCCCTTACAGAGGCATCCAGAAGCTTTAAACTGCGCATACCATCGCCGAATGGAGTTAGCAGTTGGTGGATCTTTGTTGAACTTCGTCCTGAAGTGTCGTTGCACTGTTATGACTGACTGATGTGAGTGCATTTCAAGCACGACGTACACTTTCTCGGCTCCTGTCGCCATTTTGTCTCACTGCGCTCTCGAGCGCTCTGGCGGCAGAAACCTGAAGTGCGGCTTCAGCCGAACAAAACTTTATGAGTTTTTCCACGTATCTGTAGTGTGTCGTGACCATATGTCAATGAATCGAGCTACAGTGAATTTATGAAATCGCTTCAATCATTTGTAATAGCCCTGTAGGTGGCGCAGAGCTGTTGTTCCTCATCCATGCTATAGCCCGGATCATGCACCTTCCGACTTGCAGTTGTTTGGCCCAATAAAGGTTGCGCTCCACGGAAAGTTGTATGTGGATAATGGGGAGGTTATTGTTGCAACAAGACGTTTGTTCCGACGTCGACTACTATAGTGGTACCATGCGGGCAATCAGGCCCTCCCAGTAGGGTGGAGTAAGGCCGTCGCACTGAACGGAGATTACATTGTAGCCAAAAGAGTGGGAATAAGAAGGTGCATTGGAATCGTGAATAAAACCAACCCGCTTTCGGAAAAAAAGTGTTGCATTACTTATTGAACGCCTCTGGTACTCTCCTTGCCGCGTAATGTGCTCACAAGACAAAGTTCAGTCCCACAGTTGGCAGTGGTCATAACATTTTGGCTCATGAGTGTCTCCTTCGCATCCCACTACTCAGCGGATGGTGGACGGTTCGTGGAATCAACAGTATTGATATTTTCCTATCTCGTTCGAGTATTGAGGGAGGAAGAAATGACTACAAGTAAGCTCTGTACCTGCCCTAATCTCTTTTTGCCCTATGGTCCCTATGCGAGGTATACTATGGTGTTAACATAATGATCGCAGAGTCCTCTTCACGTACAGAATCTTTAAATTTACTCAACAGGTTTCCGAGAGAGCTACATCGTCTTTATTGGAAGGATTAGCCCATTTTAACTTTTCGAGCTCACCACTTGTACTTTCGAACAGGCTACTCCACACATTCATTTACCAAGGATGCATACCGGCTGAAGGGCAGTATTATGGTATTGAAGGCATTCACCTAACCATCCAAGAGACTTGTGATACTAATCGAAGGTAACATTACAGATGGGAAGCTACTGGACGCCAGCTTCAATGCCACCGGCTATTAAAACAGGTGGTCATTATGTTTTGGCTTTTTAGTACACTGCCACACATCGGACAAGAATTTTCATAAAAATATACTAGGGCAGGCTTAAAACATTCTAAAGATAAACTACACTCCTGGAAATTGAAATAAGAACACCGTGAATTCATTGTCCCAGGAAGGGGAAACTTTATTGACACATTCCTGGGGTCAGATACATCATATGATCACACTGACAGAACCACAGGCACATAGACACAGGCAACAGAGCATGCACAATGTCGGCACTAGTACAGTGTATATCCACCTTTCGCAGCAATGCAGGCTGCTATTCTCCCATGGAGACGATCGTAGAGATGCTGGATGTAGTCCTGTGGAACGGCTTGCCATGCCATTTCCACCTGGCGTCTCAGTTGGACCAGCGTTCGTGCTGGACGTGCAGACCGCGTGAGACGACGCTTCATCCAGTCCCAAACATGCTCAATGGGGGACAGATCCGGAGATCTTGCTGGCCAGGGTAGTTGACTTACACCTTCTAGAGCACGTTGGGTGGCACGGGATACATGCGGAAGTGCATTGTCCTGTTGGAACAGCAAGTTCCCTTGCCGGTCTAGGAATGGTAGAACGATGGGTTCGATGACGGTTTGGATGTACCGTGCACTATTCAGTGTCCCCTCGACGATCACCAGTGGTGTACGGCCAGTGTAGGAGATCGCTCCCCACACCATGATGCCGGGTGTTGGCCCTGTGTGCCGCGGTCGTATGCGGTCCTGATTGTGGCGCTCACCTGCACGGCGCCAAACACGCATACGACCATCATTGGCACCAAGGCAGAAGCGACTCTCATCGCTGAAGACGACACGTCTCCATTCGTCCCTCCATTCACGCCTGTCGCGACACCACTGGAGGCGGGCTGCACGATGTTGGGGCGTGAGCGGAAGACGGCCTAACGGTGTGCGGGACCGTAGCCCAGCTTCATGGAGACGGTTGCGAATGGTCCTCGCCGATACCCCAGGAGCAACAGTGTCCCTAATTTGCTGGGAAGTGGCGGTGCGGTCCCCTACGGCACTGCGTAGGATCCTACGGTCTTGGCGTGCATCCGTGCGTCGCTGCGGTCCGGTCCCAGGTCGACGGGCACGTGCACCTTCCGCCGACCACTGGCGACAACATCGATGTACTGTGGAGACCTCACGCCCCACGTGTTGAGCAATTCGGCGGTACGTCCACCCGGCCTCCCGCATGCCCACTATACGCCCTCGCTCAAAGTCCGTCAACTGCACATACGGTTCACGTCCACGCTGTCGCGGCATGCTACCAGTGTTAAAGACTGCGATGGAGCTCCGTATGCCACGGCAAACTGGCTGACACTGACGGCGGCGGTGCACAAATGCTGCGCAGCTAGCGCCATTCGACGGCCAACACCGCGGTTCCTGGTGTGTCCGCTGTGCCGTGCGTGTGATCATTGCTTGTACAGCCCTCTCGCAGTGTCCGGAGCAAGTATGGTGGGTGTGACACACCGGTGTCAATGTGTTCTTTTTTCCATTTCCAGGAGTGTATTTCCACAATTTTATAATCATAAAAGAAGCAAACATTGATGTTTTTGAAATGTACCATGATTGCACTCAGGTGTGCACCTCTTCGTCCGAAGCAAATTGGCAGCCTCTGGTATCTTTCATCGGGGCTCAAAAAATATGGAAATCGCAGACGGACGTATAAGGGCTTCCCAGCTAAACTTCTTCGCGTAATCGAAACTAACTTGGCAACATGTGGGCCCGCTCAGAACTGGTGCGCGCCTGGGAACGATCATGTTTCCGTAGCAATAGCAACCGTGTTTCCGTGACGGCACTAACAGTCTTGTCACCCAGTGGGATAACTTTATTAACAGTTATGGAGTTTATTTTGGAAATAATAAACAGTTTAATTACTTTTTATCCGTCGGTCTCGTTTTCAGTTGACTGTCCCTTACATCTCAAAAACATTTATTGATTTATTGATGTTATACTTTAAACAAAAGCGAAGCACCTCAGTGCACTGCACTAAATTTTTGTTTCCTCTATAGATTCACGAGATCCAATAATCAAGACATATAAACAAACACAATGAGTACTAGTAGACAAATATAATGCAGCAACAGTAACGCATTGGACCACCTCTTGCTGCAGTACATGCCGCAATATGGTCCTGCATCGAGCTGATTAGGAGTCTGATGTTGCCCTGCGGCACGCTGGCACACAAATCTTAAACAGCCACCTCCATATCATGTACAGAGTGACACGGCGGCGTCTGGCGTTTTAGCTGGCCCCACACATGCTCTGTATGTGACATGTCTAGCGAGCAGGCTGGCCATGGTAGAGTCGGAACAAGACGTAGAAAGTCTTGAGCAATTCGAGTTGTACGCGGTCGAACATCGAACATTACTTTGCTGGAAAAGTGCCCCTGGTAGACCACGTACTAAAGGTCCCACGTGGTGTCCAACAAGGTCATTAACATAACGCTGGCCCATTATAGTTCGACGTACCGTAATTAGAGGGCACAGACTATCGTAGGCTAAGGCCCCTCACAGACCAATACGCCGGCTGTGCGGCCGCTGTGACATGCGACAGCATGGGTGGAACTTTACCGTTTACCAGGCTGCCACCACACTCATATACAGGGTGGTCCATTGATAGTGACCGGGACAAATATCTCACGAAATAAGCATCAAACGAAAAAACTACAAGGAACGAAACTCGTCTAGCTTGAAGGGGCAAACGAGATGGCGCTATGGTTGGCCCGCTAGATGGCGCTGCATAGGTCAAACGGATATCAACTGCGGTTTTTTTTTAAATAGGAATCCTAATTTTTTATTACATATTCGTTTAGTATGTAAAGAAATATGAATGTTTTAGCTGGACCACTTTTTCGCTTAGTGATAGATGGCGCTGTAATAGTCACAAACGTATAAGTACGTCTGCCAGTGCGGACGGTATTTGCTTCGTGAAACATTATCCGTGTTAAAATGGACCTTTACCAATTGCGGGAAAGGTCGATATCGTGTTGATATATGGCTATTGTGATCAAAATGTCCAACGGGCCTGTGCCTTGTATGCTGTTCGGTATCCTGTACGACATCATCCAAGTGTTCGGACCGTTCGCCGGATAGTTACGTTATTGAAGGAAACAGGAAGTGTTCAGCCACATGTGAAACGTCAACAACGACCTGCAACAAATGATGATGATGCCAAAGTAGATGTTTTAGCTCCTGTCGCGGCTAATCCGCACATCAGTAGCAGACAAATTGCGCGAGAATCGGCAATCTCAAAAACGTCGGTGTTGAGAATGCTACATCAACATCGATTGCACCCGTACCATATTTCTATGCACCAGGAACTGCATGGCGACGACTTTGAACATTGTGTACACTTCTGCCACTGGGCACAAGAGAAATTACGGGACGATGACAGATTTTTTGCACGCGTTCTATTTAGCGACGAAGCTTCATTTACCAACAGCGGTAACGTAAACCGGCGTAATATGCACTACTGGGCAACGGAAAATGCACAATGGCTGCGACAAGTGGAACATCAGCGACCTTGGCGGGTTAATGTATGGTGCGGCATTATGAGAGGAAGGATAATTGGCCCCCATTTTGTCGTTGGCAATCTAAATGGCGCAATGTATGCTGATTTCCTACGTAATGCTCTACCGATGTTACTACAAGATGTTTCACTGCATGACAGAATGGCGATGTACTTCCAACATGATGGTTGTCAGGCACATAGCTCGCGTGCGGTTGAAGCGGTATTGAATAGCATATTTCATGACAGGTAGATTGGTCGTCGAAGCACCATACCATGGCCCGCACGTTCACCAGATTTGTTTCTGTGGGGAAAGTTGAAGGATATTTGCTGTCGTGATTCACCGACAACGCCTGCCAACATGCGTCAGCGCATTGTCAATGCATGTGCGAATATTACGGAAGGCGAACTACTCGCTGTTGAGAGGAATGTCATTACACGTATTGCCAAATGCATTGAGGTTGACGGATATCATTTTGAGAATTTATTGCATTAATGTTGTATTTAAAGGCAATCACGCTGTAACAGCATGCGTTCTCAGAAATGATAAGTTCACAAGGTGCATGTATCACATTGGAACAACCGAAATAAAATGTTCAAACGTACCTACGTTCTGTATTTTAATTTAAAAAACCTACCTGTTACCAACTGTTCGTCTAAAATTGTGAGCCATATGTTTGTGACTATAATAGTGCCATCTATCACTAAGCGAAAAAAGTGGTCCAACTAAAACATTCATATTTCTTTACCTATTGCACGAGTATGTAATTAAAAATGGGGGTTCCTATTTAAAGAAAAAAAATGCAGTTGATATCCGTTTGACCTATGGCAGCGCCATCTAGCGGGCCAACCATAGCGCCATCTGGTTTCCCCCTTCAAGCTAGACAAGTTTCGTTCTTTGTAGTTTTTTCGTTTGACCCTCATTTGACGAGATATTTGGCGCGGTCACGATCAGTGGACCACTCTGTATACCACTGTAGACGGAGGCGCCGATGTCTCGGTCTTAAGGACAGTACACAAGAGTACCTGGACTACAAATTGGCATCCGCAAGGCGTCTGGAAATGGTTTGTGGAAGAAATGGCGTCCGTAATCTGCTTGTGTCGTGGAGCAACACACAGTAGAATCCCTGATCGCTTGCCGCACGACCTTTCGATCCTCTAGCCCCTCCGTCTTGCTCGTCGCTGCAGATCAGGTACGTCGCTCGTGGGAGCCATCTCGTGTCCACTGCTCTCAACATCGTCCCACGGAACTCTCCGAACGATCGACCTGGGCTTAACTGGCTTAACTGTGATGTCATCTAACACAACTACCTGGCATTCTGCGCCTACTAACGTCCACCTCGAGAAGGGATGTGATCGTCAGGTGTATGACTTTGTAACCTCCCCCTCACTTATCGATCTTAATGACAGTAAAAATTAAACCGCGTGTACCTACTGGAAATTTGGGAAAAGCAATCGTCACCGAAGTTAATTTGTCGGTAAAGAGGGAGGAAAGGATTACATCTAAATGAAAGGAAAAATGCAAATGAAACTCGTGGAAATTAATTTTGAAAAGGGGTAAAGTTAATAAAGAAAGTAAATGTGCGGTCGTTACGTCAACAATTAACTGGCGTTAATTAGATAGTTGAGATTTGGGGAAAATTACGGTCGCCAGTCCTACGGACAACTACTACAATAAATGAAAAAGAAAGGTTATTGCACATATAATTAGCACCAAAAGCGTGGCAACTGAAGGTTGACACGTGTTGTGTGAAAACTGAATTTTTCTCAGAAGTAATAAATTTCGCTACACTCTGACTTAATTTAACAAAAGAATAAATGAAACCAGAAAATTGAAAGTTAATTTAGTGACTGAAATTAATAGTGAACTTGGTTTCTGACGCACTACGAAATTCAGTAAAATAAGGTTAGTCTTGGGCTACCTCAACAATCATTTCAATAGCTACTTGAATCTACGCAATTTAGAAATAAGAGATTTAACTTTGAACTTGAATTAAATGATTCTGAACAATTAACAATAGTAAAATTTAGCACGTGCCAAGCTGAGCTGCAGTCACAGGTAAGCTAAAATAAGGTAACAAAACTCGCACTCTTAATTTGTGCTTGTGTAATCTAAATATTGTAGCCAGCTATGAATACCTCAACTGAACTTTGAAATTAAAGCAGTGAAATCGAATGATATTACTGTAATGCTGGCGTTTGAATTTCAACGACACTCGAGTTCATTTCGGAAAAGGAAGCGACCCTGCTTGGTAATGCAATTGGGACAATGAGCAATAAAGGTTCATGCTAAGTTGCTGTATTTTAGTGATGCTAATGGAAAAGCTGAGGTCTGCCATACAGTTCTAAGACTTTATGTGCTTTCAGTCTTCCTTGTTGGTTGATTGAAGGTTTGAAGTCGTCGATCGAGGAGGCGGCGACAATCACTTATTGTCGGCCCTAGCTGTTGCAGAAGCTGGATGTTAGTGCGCCTTCTTCTCGACACGGTCACCAGGCGAAACGGGCTCTTGATGTGTGCCAGCTAACATTTCCCGTCCGCGACACCGTGCCAGAAACTGTCATAGCAAGTCGAGCGTAATTACATGCTGCCAAACACCGGAAGCGCGGCAACTCGCGGGACTGTCACTCAACACACCTGCTCCACCGCCCAACTCCACCCAGACCCCGCTCTGCCCGCGCTCCACGCGGCAGACATCGACATAAATATATATATATATATATATATATATATATATATATATATATATATATATATATTTATGTCGATGTATAATTGGTTTGTTTTGTAAATACTATTTGTATTTTTCCGCTGGGTCTTGCCAAGTATATATATATATATATAGTAAAACAATTACAATATATAAAGACACATAAATGTCATATCTTCAGGTAACAAATTAAGGAAAAAATTTATAGTACAATAGATGGAAATAGAAGGATATGCATTTCCGGCGTTACAACTTGTCCAGTACGTACCGTTTAAATATCGCCCCCCCCCCCCCCCCCCTCTGCCGATTGCAGCACCATTGCGGGGTTCATGGGTATGCGCATTGGCACCAAACAAGGATCATTTGTATATCGGATCTCGCAGCACTTATTTGCATAGTTTCCTTCTGGGTGCGCTGTTTTCAGTGTTTCTAAAAATGTTTTCAACGAAAACAGGATTGGAAGGAGCACGTACTGCATACGTCATCTCAGAGAATCGACTAGCAATGGCATACAATGCTACTGGAAGAAGGAGTGTGGTAAGTCCGAGAAAGAGATGGTGATGCCGAAAAAAGCCGCAAGACCTTATTCTGGATTGACAGAAGAAGAAGAAGAAGACAGTACGACATTTAGTAGAGCTACAGTTTCGGAATTTTGGTTTTTGTTGGTAAAGGAGTTGTGCTCGAATCACACTGAGACTCTCCCAACGTAATACAGATGTTCCGTGGCTTGTTGGCTCTGAAGGGCAAGGACAAGTCGCCTAACACTGTGGAGCAATTGGCACCGCAATGAAGACTGATTAACCCCAATAATGAACAGAGGATCACCGCTGTGGAGTGAACGCTGCTTCTTCTACGACTGCATCTGCATCTACATAAATACTCCACAAGCCACTTACAGCCATAGCTGAGGGTACTGAGCGAGGAAAAAATCTCTGTTACTAACAAGAAGACCACAGGGAAGTCGGGCTTTTGTAAATTTCTATATTTATGGTGCGTGAAGTTCAAAACTCAAATATCAATTTCCCAAAGCAGTTCGATGCAACTCTTTGCAATATTCTCGATAAAATGGACTTTTTGGCTTTCTGAGGATCCTTAATAACGAAAGGCACTGTGGTGGAGTGATCACTTGTCATCTGTCAGGCTTAGGCTCGAATCCCTGCCTACACAAATTTTTATTTAAAGGTACATTATCCACGAGCATTTCCGCGAAGTGTAAAACACAAAATTAAAAAAAAATTTAGTTTGCAACACAATTTAGGAAAAATTGTTACAACAATGGCCAGTTACACTCTTTAGATGTTTATAGTGGTGGTTAGGCATACACATACTGACTTTCTAGTATAAGCACGTTCCGGAATATCTCGAGTGCAGCCGGCCGCTAGTGGCCGTGCGGTTCTGGGCGCTTCAGTCTGGAACCGCGTGACCGCTACGGTCGCAGGTTCGAATCCTGCCTCGGGCATGGATGTGTGTGATGTCCTTAGGTTAGTTAGGTTTAAGTAGTTCTAAGTTCTAGGGGACTGATGACCTCAGATGTTAAGTCCCATAGTACTCAGAGCCATTTGAACCATTTGAACCATCTCGAGTGCTTCAAGAATGTGCTCTTATTTCCAAAGTCAGTCTTTTCCATACACCAAGTTGCACACACCACATAACAAACAACTCACGGAGCTCTAGTAGCCTTGGCTAGTTATGGGTCTGAGGAACACAGTTCTGGCGCAGAGAGCTCATCCAACGTCACTATTCCTCTTATAATTATAAGCTTTGGACTTGCTTCAGCGACCACCTTGCAATGCGACGGTTGAACGTTCGCCATTAGGTACAGGGATCTTGACTTGGCATATCTGTCTGCAGCCTGTTGCATGTGTTCTTATTGCTGTCCGATTTAAGTCTCTTTTCGATCGACTTCTGTACTTGAGAGCAGACAAACAAATATCCCTCCCTCCCTGTGTGTGTTTGTGTGTGTGTGTGTGTGTGTGTGTGTGTGTGTGTGTAAGCGTACTCATTTTAAGATGTCGAGGACCCAAACTATTTTTCATCATCACCTTGCCTCGGACTCTGTCCGTTCCAGCACACAAATGGATAAAATGTAGCCATTCATCTGACAGATACAAAAAATAACAGGAGCGAGTAGGACTCGCGATCTGAGTGTTCTGTAAAAACTTATATAGACCATCCATTCCGGGAATCGAGCATCTCGACGATTTTTGCCTGTTATTGACATTGGTACTGGCAAGGTACCGGTCCAGACGATTCCACGATTTTCGAGAATGTTTTAATTGCAAGTTTGAAGTCTGATAACAAATGACAACAACAAGTTTTTTCGGGCGATATAATTACAAATTAACAATTTTCTGATTTTTTTCCTTTACTTGTACCGTGGAACCTTGCTTCTTGTCAAATTTTATGGTTGTAGGTCAACGAGAAGTGTTCTACAGATTGTAAAGAGTGAGTCTGAGAATATCAAATGTTCAAATGTGTGTGAATTCCTAAGGGACCAAACTGCTGACGTCATCGGTCCCTAGAATTACACACTACTTAAACTAACTTATACTAAGAACAACACACACACCCATGTCCGGGGTAGGACTCGAAACTCCGGCGGGAGAGGCCGCGCAATCAGTGACATGGCGCCTCTAACCGCGCGGCCACACCGCGCGGCCTTTGAGAATATCAAAATATGTGATGTAAATGAGCGTATCTTTTGATTACGTAGACTTAAAAGCTTAATTGTTTTACATTACCAAGGGATTATAATCTTCAGAACGGAACATAAGTGTCAACTTGATATGCCCACTTGTTAATGAGCAAAACGCGTCTTAACGGTCTAAGAGACACACAGACAGTCAGGTAACAAATGACAAAAACTCTTTTTTCGTGTGATATAATTACAAATAAACACTTTTCGTATTTTTTTCTGTGAAATCTTGCTTCCTGCCAAATTTCATGATTTTAAACCAACGGGAAGAACCCTATAGGTTTTGATCAGTGAGTTTGCGAGAATCAAAATATGTGACAAAAATGGTCGTGTCTTTTCGTTGCATTGCCTTGGAAGCTTACATTTATTACACTGCCAAGGGACCGTAGACGTTAGTACGTGACAAATTTCAACTTGATATGTCTTCCCGTTCCAGAGAAAAAGAGGTCTTAACAGACAGACGGACAAATGGCAAAAAAATTATTTTTTCGTGTGATATAACCAGAGATTAACAATTCTTGGATTTTTTCCTTTGGTTGTACTGTGAAACCTCGCTTCTCGCCAAGTTCCGTGTTTCTAGGTGAAGATGAGTGAGTCTGCGAGTATCAAAACATGTTATGGGCATATCTTTTAACTGCAGTGACTTACAAGCTTCAATTTTTTTCACCACCTAGGGACCGTAGCTCTTAGAATGCGACACAAATTTCAACATGATCCGTCTACATGTTCCTGAGATAAAAGGCTTTCAAAAGTGGAATAGACAGCCAGACAACAAGTGATCCTATAAGCTTTTTTTTTTTCACCGATCGAGATGCAGAACCCTAAAAACTATAAACATTAACGTCACCTCATAACGGACAAAATTTTCAACCTCTCTGTTTCATATGTACTCATAAGATACGGAAACACACAAGACTTTATCCGCAACAGGCCTCGGAAGTTCCAACGGCGCCGACCGACCGCCGCGTCATCCTCAGATCATAGGCATCACTGGCTGCAGATATGAAGAGCCACGTGGTCAGCTCACCGCTCTCCCAGCCGTTGTGAGTTTTCATGACTGGAGCCAGTACTTCTCAGTCGAGTAGCTCCTCAATTGTCCTCACAAGGGCTGTGTGCACACCGCTCGGCAACGGCGCTCGGCAGACCCGGACGGTCACCAACTCAGTGTTAGCGAAGCCCGACAGTGCTAAGCGTTCGTGATCTGACGGGAACCGGTGTTACCACTGTAGCTGTCATAATTAAAGGCGATAACTGACATGGAAGAAAGAAAGGTAAAGATAAAGTTCCAAATCCTGGCCCTGATGGGCCAATCGGGCACTGTCGCTAATGGCGTCATCGGATGAGGTAGGAGCAGTACATCGCTCTCCCTGCCATTACGGGGTTCCTAGGCCATGGAGCCGCTACTAAGTGGTCGAGTAGCTCCTCAGTGGGCCTAGTGAGGGTGGGTGCGTCCTGTACCCAGTCCTCCCACCAAGGGTATAATCGCTGTCAGTACCGGGAATCGAGGCGGGTTGCCCCACACGGCAGTAAGCCGCACTGACCACTCAGCTACCAAGGCGACTACGAGGAAAAGTAAAACATTATAATGGCAATACCGTTCAGCTAAACGTGAGTCGACAAACGAGCCATTTCCGAGATAACTGAGAATGTGAAACCGATTTCGGCATAAAATATCGCTCTCCTCTGGCAATATTGGGTTTTCTGTCGGTAATCTCGTCGTACTTGCACGATATTTCGACCGCGCATCTCACAGTCTTTATTAGAGTCCCAGGGTGCACCTGATGAAGATTGTGAGTTACACGTTCGAAAATCGTGCTGGTATGACGCGTATTATCTGCAGAAAACCCGATTTTCCAATATGACAACGCCTCGCCGGGGATGTCTGAAGATAAATATCGCCTCAATAATTACAAATATTATTTACAGGGTGTACATAAAGTCCGGGAACACTTTCAATTATTTATTGCTCAAGAACCAAACATTGTACAGATATCATACATATGTCATTTTGAAGAGAAGCCCTGAAAGTTTTTTTTTTTTTCGTGTATACCGCCACAGCGTAGTTTGGTAATTTGCCGACTGTCACCGCTAGTCGCAAACATGGCGAGTTCAGGTGCGAAGAGAGCTTTCTGTGTGTTGGAGTTCGACAAAAACAAGTGCGCTACGGCTGTTCAACGGATGTTTGAACCAAGTACGGTAAGAAGCCACCAACAAGGAAGGCCATTTACCACTGGCACAACAAATTCGTTACGACGGGTTGCTTGTGCCCAGCAAAGAGAAGCGATCGTCCCAGTGAGTGAAGTGAACCTGAACTCGCCATGTTTGCGACTAGCGCTGACTATGGGCAAATTACCAAACTACACCTAGGCGGTATACATGAAAAAAACTTTCAGGGTTTCTCTTCAAAATGACATATGTATGTTATCTGAACAAGGTCTGGCTCTTTTGCAATAAATAATTGAAAATGTTCCCGGACTTTATGTACATCGTGTAAAATGTAAACTTTTGAATTACGTTCCCATGGACCAATTGGTGCCCAGCGTGCCTAGTGTCACATTAACGGTTCATGTGACAGGACTGAACTATTACTTCCTTCTTGGATAACAATGACCTTTTATAATATTGTTATGACTATTCAAGGATTGTTGAACATCTTTCGTTCCTGCGTTAGTAGACTAGTTGTGAGAAGCAGTTAGATTACTGGGGGCAAATGGCAACTGAATTCTAGCTTTTTTCTACATTCTGATACTCACCACACCAAGAATTTAGAGTATGACAATTAAAATATTTTATAATTTAGGTTCAAAAACGGTAAAAAGTTCCTTAAGGAACCAACAATCACATATCAATTATTTCAATTTATGTAAAATTATTTCGATCAAGGGATACACGCTACATTTTTAGTGTTACATAAAAGTATCGCTAAGCACTAATGAGAGCATTTTAATAACTTTTACACATTTTTCTATTATGCCTAATTCTGCTGTAATTTTCCATTCTTCTTCTTCTTCTTTCTTCGATTTGGGGCTCTTATGGACCACGTGAAGTAACTTTCTCATCACTTTGTCTTCTTTCCTGATTTTCTCTCTTTCCAGTATTTCTCCATCCTCTTGCCAATCGCATCATCGGATGCGGTAGGAGCGGCACCCCGCTCTCCCGGTCGTTGCCGGGTTCCTCGGCCTCATTCTCTTCTTCTTTCAACTGTCCACAGCGTGACGCGCTTTATGACCTTTTCTTGAACCCCCCCCCCCCCCCTCCAAAAAAAAATACCTAACGCCTTTCGAAAAGCTGACCTGTCTATAATAATAATAATAATAATAATAATAATAATATTATTATTATTCCAGAGAAGAAAGCCGGCCGTTATGACAGGGCGGTTCTAGGCGCTTCAGTCTGGAACCGCGCGACCGCTACGGTCGCAGGTTCGAGTCCTGCCTCGGGCATGGATTTGTGTGATGTCCTTAGATTAGTTCGGTTTAAGTAGATACAGGGGACTGATGACCTCAGATGTTAAGTCCCATAGTGCTCAGAGCCATTTTGAATCAAAGAAGAAAGAAACAGAAACACCAAAGAGATGCCATATACAAGGAAAATGGCCTATTTCTATGTAAGTGGCAAGACAGCTTCATTGTTGCTGCAGTATCAAATACAACTAATGTGAATCCAATAACTAACGTTAAAAGATATCCTTCAGCGGTCAAGGAAACACACTGACGTTCCCTGACCCTCCGTCCTGACAGAAAATACGACAAGCACACGTGTGGAACTGATGGAATGGATTAAAATGTGATTCGAGATCAATATACATAACACGAAATGGTACACGCCTCTTTTTAGTTGGTTATTGGACGTCACTGTGCACAAAGCCTGGATATTCTATTCCAAAAAATTGGAAATACAATATTTCACGCAAATTTTCGAAGAGAAGTTGTACAGGTATATTTGAAGGGATATGCGACGAGACCGAAAGGACGATTGACGGACCCCGCACTCCAGTGCTGTAGCAGATGATCTGCCTTTTGATGAAGTGAACCACCTGATTGTAAAAATACAGGAACTTAAAACAAGACGACGATGTGTTGGAATAAACTGTAAGATATCAGCACGTACACACTGTAAAATATGTAATGTGGGGCTGTGTGCTGAATATTTTGCTGCTTATCATTCCAACTAAGTTGTTGTTTTTGATTTGTAATATGTACTCATGCTTAATTTGTTACTTTTAGTACCAAAATGTGTAACCTTATTATATACGAGGGTTATTCCAAAAGTAAGGTCCGATTCGCCGTAACTATTGAAATTTGGCGCCAATGACAAAACACGCATGCGCGTCGACTCCCGGCAAGCCTTGCGCGTCAAACGCCGCCATTCCCTTTGTTACTGTTGCTGACTGTAGTTCACAGTGTCACTTTACAATGTTTAAGACAATTGATCAGCCCGCCGATTGTGAAGTAAGGCCAGTGATACGGTTTTTGTCTGCAAGAAACAATTCAGCGGCGGAAATCCATCGGCAGATTACTGAAGTGTACGGTCCTAACATAATGAGCGACAGTAAAGTGCGCAAGTGGGTGCGAGCTTTTAATGAAGGACGGGATAATGTGCACGATGAACCACGGTGTGGCCGACCATCAGTGATTTCAGACGATTTGGTCAATGCGGTTGACAAAAAAATTCGTGAAGATCGCCGATTCACTATTACAGACGTAGACATGCATTTTCCGAATGTGAGTAGAACAACTTTGTACAGAATTGTGTCTGAACATTTGAAGTTTCACAAATTGTGTGCCCGTTGGGTTCCCAGGCTGCTTACTGAGCCCCAACGAATGAAAAGAATGGCTTTTGCTCTTGATTTTTTGGAGCGATATCATAAGGAAGGTGACAGTCTTTTAGACAATGTTGTCACAGGGGATGAGACATGGGTTTCTCACATCACTCCAGAGTCTAAACGTCAGTCAATGCAATGGCGTCACACGTCATCGCCAGTCAAGGTCAAGGCAAAGCAGACAATCTCAACACGTAAGGTTATGGCGACTGTGTTCTGGGATAGACGTGGAGTATTGTTAGTCGACTTTATGGAGAGAGGAACAACGATTAATAAAGCCGCCTACTGCGCTACCCTGACTAAACTTCGACGTGCAATCCAGAATAAGCGACGTGGTCTTTTGTCGTCTGGAATCTTGTTGTTGCATGACAATGCCAGACCCCACACTGCAAATGAAACGCAAGCTCTGATCAAGAAATTTGGATGGGAACAGATGGACCATCCTCCTTACAGTCCGGACCTGGCGCCAAGTGATTTCCACCTGTTCCGTTACTTAAAGGAGTTTCTCGGCGGCAAGCGCTTCGACACAGATGATGAAGTGAAAGAAGCAGTTAAGGACTGGTTATCGTCACAGGCGGCCGATTTCTATAACATGGGCATTCAAAAGCTTGTTGAACGATGTGACAAATGTTTAAATAAGTATGGAAGTTATGTAGAAAAATAGATAAAGATGTAAGGAATGTAAATAAAACAATTGTTTTGAAAAAACATTTTAGTTTTGATTTTTTTTTTTTATAACCGGACCTTACTTTTGGAATAACCCTCGTAAATCAATATTTTGCTCTCAACAATGCTTAGAGTTACATGTATAATATGGTATATTATACGAAGAAAAGTAAAAATAGCTTTTTCATTTTAAATGCTTCTTTTTCAAAGTGAAAAAACAAGGTGAATGTAGGTTACGTAAAGCTACGCGTTCTGCTCTAGATGGGACAATCGGGCCGAACGACGGCGTCGGGGAAAAAAAAAAAGTTCAAATGCCTCTGAGCACTATGGGGCTTAATTTCTGAGGTCATCAATCCCCTAGAACTTAGAACTACTTAAACCTAACTAACCTAAGGACATCACACACATCCATGCCCGAGGCAGGATTGGAACCTGCGACCGTAGCTGCCGCGCGTTTCCAGACTGTAGCGCCTAGAACCGATCGGCCACTCCGGCCGGCCCGACGGCGTCATTCGATGTGGTATGGAGGAGAATTTAGTCAGCACACTGCAGGTACAATCAGTAAATGTAAAAACAATTAACAAAAAATAATTCGAGCACTAATGGGTTAAATCGGGCTCCTAATGACACTCATGGCCCTTGCTTATAAAAAGTTTTACTTGCAAGGTGGGGTACACATTTTGCTGCTGAAGTAAAACGATATCTAACGCGCAAGTACAGCTCAGTATTGATAGGTCGAGCAGGGCCTGTGCCGTGTCGTCCAAGATCACCTGATTTTGTACTGGATTTTTCTGACTGGTGTCACCTCAAATGTCAATTGTGCAGAACTCCCATTAACATGGCTGACGACTGGAGCGACGAATTGTACAGTCTTGTCAAGATTTGCGAGTTTTTCCGGACGTGTTTGAAAGAATTCTTAACTCTTTGCAGAGACACATACTGACTGTTTACAGGGAGTTTGAAAACGACGCTGAAGACAAAACATTTTTGCAAAGTTCCCGTAAGAAAGAGGCTTTTTTCGGATTAACTTACTGCGCCGTTGGATTTCTTCTTCCTAACCAGTCTTTACTTTTCAGTCCGACCGAGAATCTCACTAGCACAGCTTACAAGGTGAAGAGAGGTCCCATCATTTGGAGCCCACATGTGTCAGTGAACGACCAGATGAATACGTCCTCTCAACTGGGGACTTCGTCTTTCACATGAAGAGAGCACGCAGCATCAGTTAGCTGGAGTGCATACGGACCTATGAAGGAAGCGTTCACTTTGCCTGCCCACTTATTCAATACGTTCTTCATTGCTGGCTGCTAAGAAACGTAACACTGGGATTTACGTCTACCAATATGCACCCCACCTTGACTGCGCAATATCTTTTATCTAGGGAAACAGTCATCATCAATAGAAAGTAACTAGACATAGAACACAGCCTGCATCACTCATCATTCCAGCGACCTTCGACCAAGCACAACGCGACGTCCGAAATCTGTTAGACCCTGCTGAACACAGTGAGACAAGTCACCACGCTTAAATTATCAAAGCACACTATTTGGCTACCCCGTTTCATGTTCAAGTATTTAAGCGCTTATTGCTGGTTGTTCAGTCTTCCCATCAAGTAGGGGAGAATGTTGGACATAGAGGACAGTGTACCTACGAACACATGATTTGATTTTTCCTCTTCGGTACTTCAATCTAATGACCGATTTTCGAATCACGAGAAGGAATATCCTCCACAGACAGCCGGATGTAATTTCCTAAATTTTTTATATTTCTTGTTGTGAGCCATAAGGTTTTGGTTTATGGAAAATTTGTAAACATTTTGACTTCTACACATTTAAGTACAGTTTAAAAGCTAATTGGAAGATCCTGTTACTTTTTCAGTTACAGAATTTTATGGCACGTAAAATTCTGTATACACATATCAAAAAAAGTTTTGCATCCCCTCGGTTCCGGGAGTTCCGGAACCTGTATAGAAAATTGGAATAGAGATCAATATAAACATCATTTCTGCCCTTTTCATTGCTCATGAAAACCACACATTGCATGCTGTACCACCATACAGCGAGACCTTCAGAGGTGGTGGTCCAGATTGGTTCAAAAAAATGGCTCTGAGCACTATGGGACTCAACTGCTGTGGTCATAAGTCCCCTAGAACTTAGAACTACTTAAACCTAACTAACCTAAGGACAGCACACAACACCCAGCCATCACGAGGCAGAGAAAATCCCTGACCCCGCCGGGAATCGAACCCGGGAACCCGGTCCAGATTGGAATAGAGATCAACATAAACATCATTTCTGCCCTTTTCATTGCTCATGAAAACCACACATTGCATGTTATACCACCATACAGCGAGACCTTCAGAGGTGGTGGTCCAGGTTGCTGTACACACCGGTACCTCTAATACCCAGTAACACGTCCTCTTGCATTGATGCATGCCTGTATTCGTCATGGCGTACCATCCACAAGTTCATCAAGGCACTGTTGGTCCATATTGTCCCGCTCCTCGACGGCGATTCGGCGTAGATCCCTCAGAGTGTTTGGTGGGTCGCGTCGTCCATAAACAGCCCTTTTAAATCTATCTCAGGCATGTCCGATAGGGTTCATGTCTGGAGAACATGCTGGCCACTTTAGTCGAGCGATGTCGTTATCCTTAAGGAAGTCTACCACAAGACGTGCACGATGGGGGCGCGAATTGTCGTCCATGAAGACGAATGCCTCGACGATATGCTGCCGATATGGTTACGCTATCGGACGGAGGATGGCATTCACGTATCGTACAGCCGTTACGGCGCCTTCCATGACCACCAGCGACATACGTCGGCCCCACAGAATGCCAACACAAAACAGCAGGGAACCTCCACCTTGCTGTACTCGATGGACAGTGTGTCTACGGCGTTCAGCCTGGCCCGGTTGCCTCCAAACACGTCTCCGACGATTGTCTGGTTGAACGCATATGCGACACTCAACGGTGAAGAGAACATGATGCCAATCCTGAGCGGTCCATTCGGCATGTTGTTTGGCCCATCTGTACCGCGCTGCATGGTGTCTTGGTTGCAAAGATGGGCCTCACCATGGCCGTCGGAAATGAAGCTGCGCATCATGCAGCCTATTGCGCACAGTTGGAGTCGTAACAAGACGTCCTGTGGCTACACGAAAAGCATTGTTCAACGTGGTGACGTTGCTGTCAGGGTTCCTCCGAGCCATACTCCGTAGGCAGAGGTCATTCACTGCAGTAGCAGCCCTTGGGCGACCTGAGCGAGGCATCTCATCGACAGTTCCTGTCTCTCTGTATCTCCTCCATGTCCGGACAACATCGCTTTGGTTCACTCCGAGACGCTTGGACACTTCCCTTGTTGAGAGCCTTTCCTAGCACAAAGTAACAATTTGGACGCGATCGAACCGCGGTAGCGACCGTCTGAGCATGGTCGAATTACAGACAATACGAGCCGTGTACCTCCTTATTGGTGGAATGACTACAACTGATCGACTGTCGGACACCCTCCGTCTAATAGGCGCTACTCATGCATGGTTGTTTACATCTTTGGGTGGGTTTAGTTACATCTCTCAACGGTTCAAATGGTTCAAATGGCTCTGAGCACTATGGGACTTAACATCTGAGGTCATCATTCCCCTAGAACTTAGAACTACTTGAACCTAACTAACCTAAGGGCATCACACACATCCATGCCCGAGGCAGGATTCGAACCTGCGACCGTAGCGGTCGCGCGGTTCCAGACTGTAGCGCCTAGAACCGCTTGGCCACTCCGGCCTGCCATCTCTGAACAAAGGGACTGTGTCTGTGATACAATATCCACAGTCAACTTCTACCTTCAGGAGTTCTGTGAACCGGGGTGATGCAAAACTTCTTTTGATGTGTGTATTTTTAATACCAGTTATATAACGTGTGCGCCGGCCAAAGTGTCCGTGCGGTTCTAGGCGCTGCAGTCTGGAACCGCGAGACCGATACGGTCGCAGGTTCGAATCCTGCCTCGGGCATGGATGTTTGTGATGTCCTTAGGTTGAGAGGCACCCACATGCCTTGCTCATACTATGGCATCAAGCAGTCAGGCCTGCAAGATGAGTGGTCTGCCAAGCGAGTGGATTTTTTCTTAATTTATCGAGTAACATGAACTCTCGTACTCACAATTTAGTTACAAATTATCCTCCTATATAATTAATACGCAACGGAAACGCACATTTGACTATCAGTGATTTACAGAACTCTGACTGTTCACTACGCACTGGCAATACCACATTTTATTTTTGCCCGCATCTCGTGGTCGTGCGGTATCGTTCTCGCTTCCCACGCCCGGGTTCCCGGGTTCGATTCCCGGCGGGGTCAGGGATTTTCTCTGCCTCGTGATGGCTGGGTGTTGTGTGCTGTCCTTAGGTTAGTTAGGTTTAAGTAGTTCTAAGTTCTAGGGGACTTATGACCACAGCAGTTGAGTCCCATAGTACTCAGAGCCATTTGAACATTTTATTTTTGTCTTTTATTTAACGGCTTTTATCAACACGTGGCCACCGCACTGAATATGAGTGGCGCACACATTATAAATTCGGGACATTATGACAACATACAATTCAATGGAAAAGTCCACCAATCTTTTTCTTTTCACTATCTTATTTATTCCAATAAATTCTCTAACCTAAACACACAAATTCTACAACCTACAACAATAACACATAAGAAATTCCGCCCAGTGGGCATGGCTTTACAATAGTGAATCTCTATATTATGGTCTCGTAATTACTTTTAACGCTACAGTGCACTTTCTGGATAGGATGGTGGATCTTTTATTATACCTCACACTTCGACTCTCACAATCATCATCACTAAACTTTCCTCCAGACCGAGCGGTACCGAAGGAACAAGCATAACCCACTAATCTTTTGAAACTACCTCGCTACTCTCCCATGCAAACCACACATACCCAAATTACATGACATACACCACACTACAACATGAAATACTACACAGAGAATAGTCACAACATTATCACTTTCAGCTTTCCCACTTCAATTAATATTTATCCCAGTTTCACACGACACTGCCCCACTTTGTAATTCTACTTTCCTACTATGAACTGTGGAGATATTTGCACGTCTTCCTGTGCAATGCAAGCCAAGTGGCGTTGCTGGATAGACGGCCGACTCACCTTGCTTCTCTCTCAGAGTTTGAATCTCGCGTCACACGGAATCCTATTACGCAAAGTAATATTACGCACACACGCGAGTCCTCATCTGATACCATGGACGAGTACTTCTCTTTATCCTTTGTCTCATACACAGATTGAGACTCACACAGTACTCACCACGTGGAAGTACTCGTCTCTAATTTCAAGTCCTGCACACGCCATTTCTTAAATATTTCAACTTATGGTACACACGCTATTTCTTAAATATTTCAACTTATTGTACACACGCTAGTAATTCAGCTTAACTTAAGCACACGGAAGTATTTCAACTTATTGCTACACGTGGTTTCATTGTGACCGTTGGTCACTTCTGAAGATTACTACAATCCCTTTAATATTACCTGCCTGACATTTTAATTCTCCCCACAAAAGTTCCTGAAATAGAGAAATTAATATTTCAAACTACTCTTAAATATTCCACATGCATACCATGTCCCCACTCTTTCGTCATTACGGAGCACAACTAACACAGGTCTTAACAGCACAAGATCCAGCGGCAGAGTGCCGAAACATGGCCGTTCTCTAGGTCCTCTCGCACCTGTGTCGAGGTGGGGGAAGCACCTTGCTATCGTATTGGTCAGCCACATTTCAGACGCTCAAAGCTCTGGTAAATTTCATCTCTTTGGTCCCACCAAAGGTGGCCAAAGGATCGACTCAAAGATGATCATATATTCACATTCACTATCTGCGGTTAGCAGACGACCATACATTCATTCATTTCACAGATCTCACCAAACTGGATGTAGGGATTTACTTTGTGGGATTGCACATGTGATCAATTAAATAAATAAATTGTCATTCTTTCCCACACTGGTATCCGGCTTCGCTGTATTAATTGAAATTGAGTTATTTTACAAAAAAAAAATGTGTTGTTCTGACAAAAATAATGAAGTATGTTGTACCTATTTTCAATGTCGGGTGGTACTGTACCCTTTCAAGGTTAGTTAAGTTTAAGAAGTTCTAAGTTCTAGGGGACTGATGACCTCAGATGTTAAGTTCCATAGTGCTCAGAGCCATTATCCTCCCTCCCATAATGCCGCACCATACATTAACGCGCCACGGTCGCTGATGTTCCACTTGTCGCAGCCATCGTGGATTTTCCGTTGCCCAATAGTACATATTATGCCGGTTTACGTTACCGCTGTTGGTGAATGACGCTTCGTCGCTAAATAGAACGCGTGCAAAAAATCTGTCATCGTCCCGTAATTTCTCTTGTGCCCAGTGGCAGAAGTGCACACAATGTTCAAAGTCGTCGCCATGCAATTCCTGGTACATATAAATATGGTACGGGTGCAATCGATGTTGATGCAGCATTCTCAACACCGACGTTTTCGAGATTTCCGATTCTCGCGCAATTTGTCTGCTACTGATCTGCGGATTAGACGCGACAGCGGCTAAAACACCTACTTGGGAATCATCATTTGTCGTGGCTGACGTTTCACATGTGACTGAACACTTCCTGTTTCCTTAAATAACGTATCTATCCGGCGAACGGTGAGGACACATGAATGATGTCGTCCAGGATACCGAGAAACGTACATAGCACACGCCCATTGGGCATTTTCATCACAATAGCCATACATCAACACGATATCGACCTTTTCCGCAATTGTAAACGGTCCATTTTAACACGGGTAATGTATCACGAAGCAAATAACGTCTGCACTGGCGGAATGTTACGTGGTACCACGTACTTATACGTTTGTGACTATTACAGCGCTATCTATCACAAAGCGAAAAAAGTGGTCCAACTAGAACATTCATATTTCTTTACGTACTACACGAACATGTAATAAAAAATGAGGGTTCCTATTTAAAACAACGCAGTCGGTATCCGTTTGGCCTATGGCAGCGCCATCTAGCGGGCCAGCCATAGCGCCATCTCGTTTCCCCCTTCAAGCTAGACGAGTTTCGTTCTTTGTAGTTTTTTCGTTTGATGATTATTTCGTGAGGTATTTGGCCCGGTCACCATCAATGGACCACCCTGTATACGAGGCATGGCTGTAAAATAACTGGACTGTTGCTGTAATAGAATAAATACGTATGTGCCAAAGGTGGACCTCCAATTTGGCTTTTGTAGACAAATCAGTCTGGCCATGGCCTTCGCTTGCGTAAGAGCTGTTATTTTGTTTTGCCGGAAAAATTATAAGTGCAATAATAGAGCAACGAAGTGTCGTGAAACATGGAGAAAACGCTCCTGAAACCTATTTGTTACTAAAAATGTCTATTGGGAAGACTGTTTATCGCATACGCTAGTTTTTAAGCTGTTCAAGCGTTCCCAAAGTGGCCGAGAAGACGTTGAAGATGATTCACGCCCAGGACGCCCTTCGACTTATAAAACGGATGAAAATATCGAAAAAGGAGGTTGAGTATTAAATCGATTGCTGAAACTGTTGGAACTGACAAAGAACGCGTAAGTTAAACTATACATAACGAGTTTAACATGAGAAAAGTATGTGCAAACTGACAGTTACGTCTTAAAGCCATGTGTTAACATTGTTTACATGTTTTGGACTATCTTAACAGATATGACATAATAATAATGGTCTAATAACTTTTAGTATTGTACTTGATAACGGCATAAAACCGAAATCTGGATACTACTAAAGATAAATATAGCAATACACGGTCAAATGGAGGTTTACTCTTTCAAAAAGATAGGGATTGGTGCGGATAGTGGAACACAGAAGGTGGGAAAGAGAGAGAGTGCGGAGGAGTTTGGTGTGTGGGTAGGGTAGTGGTAACAAGAGCAAAGGGACGGGGGTGCATGGAGAGGGAAAAGAAGAGAGGAGCCCTGACGCGGAGTGGGATAGTTAGGGAAGAGTTAAGCTGAGGGGGGAGATAAATATCGCGGCGGATCTCATTGAGCGGGAGAGGGAGTAGGGTTGATGGTCATCGCTAAAAAAAGAATGAAAAGTTTTAAGATTCCTTCACACTTTTGCGTTTCAAGATACACAGATTCAAAATATAGAATAAAATAAGCAAATAACTGAAAAAATTGTCCTTCCACCTTTCACTGCTTTTCTTGTCAAGTAACGAGGTGTTGAAAACTACAAAAACTTCATCGGTATTCTCGTACCTTCTGTACTTTTGTTCGTGTAAAATAGAGTGTACTGCAGTCTTAGACATACTTAAGGATGCCTTTATCCTACGGTAGGTAACAATCCGATCTACTTCAATCATGTTTTTGTAATGAAACACATTTTGGCCGACCTTCATCATTGACAGAAATACGATCGCGACGAAATTTCGCAAACAAATTGTAAAGTCTTTTTCTGAAAGTGATTACCAAAAGTTGAACGAAGCGATTCGAGGGACTGTCAAGACGGTACGAAAATCCACGAAAAATCTTCACATTATTTTTCGTCACTGTTCCTTTAAACGCTCGCGACAGACGAGGTACTTGTACAAATTCTGAGTTGACAGTGTTTTTACAAGCGACAAATTTCAGAACAACAGGTGTGTTACATCTCAATAGCGCCTTCTGGTTCACGTCCGCTGCCTCACGTTCTACTACCAAGCGGCAAAAGAAAACCGCAACTGCAGCGACCAGTCACTCCTGCGCGGCGGTTAACGCGCAACTTCCTGCCCGAAGTCGTAAACTCGGGGCAGCCGCGCAAAACAGGACAAAGAACAGTCAGTCAGTGAATGGCTCCATTCAACAGTCTGTTGTGTCTGTCTTTGGTAGTATGTGTTGACTTACTATTCTGCTGGCCAGGATGTCTCTTAGGGCTAATGGTAATTCACTTCACCGAATACATGCTGCCCCCGTAACACGGACAGTCACGTTTTATAAACACTTCAAAATATGAAGCAAGGCACTGTAAAAGTCATAGTGTGCAAAGGAGACAAGCAGGGGCGGTTATCCTTCCATCTCTGCAGCCCTTCACTGTCGAATTTTTCCGGGGAGAATTAACCATCAACACTTCTTCTCTTTCTACATTTCAAGTAATAGGCTTTTGCCTGTTACAGAGGCCCATTTCTCCTCGCCCTTTCCAAACTCTCGTCGGCCTAACGAACTGTAATTTCTGATTTTGTAAGGTAGTCTCCCACAGTTCATTCTGTCGATACGTTAATTCAGTTTTCTTCGGCTGTCTTCAGTTTCGTCTCTTACGTTATATTTAATTCTTTCCTAATGTCCACGTCTTCATCTACCTACTCTGGTATAGGCTTTCGCAGCCTTAAGAAATCTCACTTCGGCTGTGTGGATCTCAATTTCTTGTCGTTTGTAAATGACCCACATCTCACTTCCGTAGAGTGGTTGAGCACACCCATTACTTTATAAAACTTCATTCGTATCATATTTTGTGTTTTGTTTCTGAAGTACCCGTTCATTCCAGAATGAATTTCTCACGCTGCAGCGGTATGTGCGCTGATGTGAAAATTACTGGCAGATTAAAACTGTGTTCCGGGCCTTGACTCGAACTACGGACCTATAATTGTCATGGGCAAGTGCTCTGCCGACTGAGCAACCCAATTTGACTCAGGACCTGTCCTCAAAGCTTTTCTTCTGCCAGTACCTTCCAAACTATACAGAAGTTCTCCTGCGTAATGGTCTGGGCTGGCATTCCTCCGAAGAAAGGGTACTGAGAAGACGTGGCATAGCCACAGCCTCAGGGATGTTTGCAGAATGAATTTTCACTCTGCAGCGGAGTGTTCGCTGATGTGAAACTTCCCGGCAGGTTACAATTGTGTGCCGACACACAGTTTTAATCTGCCAGGACTTTCATGCCCTTTTTTTTTGTTCCACACGTTTCCTAATTTTGCCACTTTCTTATCTATATCTTTGTCATGCTCGTAAGTGATATTACGTCACAAGTAATTAATATGGCGATCCTGTTTTACTATTACATTGTTCACCATTAGTTTCGTTCTTACGGTGATCCCTTACTATAAAAGTATTTTTTTCTTTGTGGTTATAGTACTCTTTGGCTACTTTGCTTGAAGATAAATTCCTTTTTGCAGCCCTGTGTTTTCGTATGGTGTCTATTAAATTCAAAGCGTACCCTGTTTTCTTTATTATGCTCCATAGTTTTTTTCTGTGACCTACATGAGAGACTTTTTCCAAATCCTTAAATGCTAAAACGATCTGAAAATGGTAACAGTGTACCTCTACATTTACTTCTACACAGATACTCCGCAACCCATCGTAATCTGCGTGGCAGAGCGTACCTTGAACCACTACTTGTCATTTACCCTCCTGTTACACTCGCAAATAGAGCGAGCGAAAACCGACATTTGTACGCCCCCATATGAGCCCTAATTTCTCGTATCTTATCTTCGTGGCCCTTAAGCGTGATGTACGTTGGCAGGAGCAGAATCGTTTCGGAGGTCAGTTTCAAATCCTGGTTCTCTAAATTTTTTTAATGGTGTTTCTCGAAAAGAATGCCGCCTTCCCAAGCATCTCCGTAACAATTACGTTTTTTCTACCTACCGGTAACAAATCTAGGAGCCCTCGTCTGAATTGCTTCAGTGTCTTCCTTCAATCCGACCTGTCACGGATGCCGAACACTCGAGCAGTACTCAAGAATAGGTCGCACCAGCTTCCTATATGCGGTCTCCTTTACATGTGAACAACTTTTTTCTAAAATTCTCCGAATAAATCGAAGTCGACGATTTGCCCTCCCTACCACAGTATTCACATACTCATTCCATCTCATATCGTTTTGCGACGTTACGCCCAGATATTTAAACGACTTGACTGTGCTAAGCTGGACACTAGTAATACTCTATCCGAACATTACAGGTTTGTTCTTCCTACTCATCCGCATCAACTTACATTTTTCCACGTTCAGGACTAGCTGCTATTCATCACACCAACTGGAAATTTTGTCTAAGTCGTCTTGTATCTTCCTATAGTCACTGAAAGTCGACACCTTATCGTGCATCACGGCTTCATCAGCAGACAATCGCACATTACTGCCCACCCTGTCCGCCAGATCATTTATCTATATAGAGAACAACAGCGATCCCATCACACTTCCCCGGGGCAATGCTTTCCTGAAATCTAAAATATGAAATCTGTCTGTTGTATGTGTGTGTGAATTCCTAAGGGACCAAACTGCTGAGATAATCGGTCCCTAGACTTACGCACTACTTAAACTATCTTATGCTAGGAACAACACACACACACCTGTGTCCGAGGGAGGACTCGAACCTCTGGCGGGAGGGGCCCCGCAATTCGTGACAGCCGGCCGCGGTGGCCTAGCGGTTCTAGGCGCTACAGTCTGGAACCGCGCGACTGCTACAGTCGTAGGTTCGAATCCTGCCTCGGGCATGGATGTGTGTGATGTCCTTAGGTTAGTTAGGTTTAAGGAGTTCTAAGTTCTAGGGGACTGATGACCTCAGATGATAAGTCCCATAGTGCTCAGAGCCATTTGAATCATTTGAACCAATCCGTGACATGGCGCCTCTAGCCGCGCGGCCAATCCGACCGGCTCATCCATAGTTCTCAGTGTATTATGTGAGAAAAGGGTAAGCAGAGTTTCGCACGTGCACTGCTTTCTAAAACCATTCTGATTCGTGGACATAAGTGCTTAGCCTCACGAAAGTTTATAATATTCGAACTGAGAATGTGTTCAAGAATTCTGCAACAAACAGAATTTAGGGATATTGGTCTGTAATTTTGAGGGTCCGTTCTTCTACCTTTCTTATCCACTGGAGTCACCTGCGGTTTTTTCCAGTCGCTTGGGACTTTGTGCTGGGCGAGGGAGTCACGATAAATGCAAGCTTTATTCACATGAAGTGTTGAGTGCTATTGACAAAGGATTTCAGATCGATTCCGTATTCCTAGATTTTCGGAAGGCTTTTGACATTGTACCACACAAGCGGCTCGTAGTGAAATTGCGTGCTTATGGAATATCGTATCAGTTATGTGACTGGATTTGTGATTTCTTGTCAGAGAGGTCACAGTTCGTTGTAACTGACGGAAAGTCATCGAGTAAAACAGAAGTGATTTCTGGAGTTCCCCAAGGTAGTGTTATAGGCCCTTTGCCGTTTCTTATCTATATAAACGATTTGGGAGACAATCTGAGCAGCCGTCTTCGGTTGTTTGCAGATGACGCTGGAGTTTATCGACCAATAAAGTCATCAGAAGGTCAAAACAAACTGCAAAACGATCTAGAAAAAATATCTGAATGGTGCGAAAAGTGGCAGTTGACCCTAAATAACGAAAAGTGTGAGGTCATCCACATGAGTATTAAAAGGAACTCATTAAACTTCGGTTACACGATAAATCAGTCTAATCTGAAAGCCGTAAATTCAACTAAATACCTAAGTATTACAATTACGAACAACTTAGATTGGAAGGAACACATAGAAAATGTTGTGGGGAAGGCTAACCAAAGGCTGCGTTTCATTGGCAGGATGCTTAGAAAATGTAACAGACCTTCTAAGGAGACTGCCTACACTATGCTTGTCTGTCCTCATTTAGAATACTACTGCGCGGTGTGGGATCCTTACCAGATAGGACTGACGGAGTACATCGATAAAGTTCAAAGAAAGGCAGCACGTTTTGTATTATCGCGAAGTATGGGAGACAGTGTCACAGAAATGATACAGGATTTGGGATGGACATCATTAAAAGAAAGGCGTTTTTCTTTGTGACGGAATCTTCTCACGAAATTCCAATCACCAACTTTCTCCTCCGAATGCGAAAATATTTTTTTGACACCGACCTCCATAGGGAAGAACGATCACCACGATAAAATAAGGGAAATCAGGGCTCGTACGGAAAGATGTAAGTGTTCATTCTTTCCGCGCGCTGTAGGAGATTGGAATAATAGGTAATTGTGAAGGTGGGTCAATGAACCCTCTGCCAGGCACTTGAATGTGATTTGCAGAGTATCCATGTAGATGTAGATGTAGAAGCTAGGTAAGTGGCCAATGTCGTAGATTACTCTTTGTAAAACCAAATTGGGAGTCCATCCGGACCTCTATCAAACTAACGCAATGATTGACAGTGGAGCATGTAAAGGCGCGATGTTGGCAGTTCGTCCTGACCAGTGCACACAGCAGAAGGTCCGGCAGCAACAGATGTACAGTCTAGTTCCGGGAACGTTCACGAGCGACAAGCGGTAGTGCGGTCGCTTAGCGGGACGTTTATAGCCGTATCAAGTTCCTGGGCATTTTCATAACTACATTCCGACATTCTGTCGCGCAGAATGAACATGGCGCACTGAAAAACAATGAAAACTTATCACATTGTCAAATAACTGGCTTAAGGCTGCAGTTAACTGTTGTAACTAGAACTTGTAGTAGCAGAGCGTTATGACGACGTTGAAGAGACAGAAGGCGCGACGAAGCTCACTGCCTGATTGGTTGTTGCTGTGGTAGCTGTCCTGTAAACAAATACAGAGGTTGGACAGAAATTTGGAAACACCGCGAGAAATACATGCTGTAAAATAAACGCAGATGCTAGCCAATCCTGCACGTTATGCTGTTGTATTTGACAACGAGCAGCACTGTGCAGTCTGCTCGGCTCGCTGCATGTGTTACAACTAATCGTGATCTGGACAGTGTCCTGTGCAGCTGTGAGTGCATTATGTCGGATGTAAGTGAATTCGAGCGTGGGCAAATTGTTGAGCTCATACGGTGGATGCTTCCGTAAAAAAGATAGCCGACGGATTTTCTAGATGAAATGTATTCGGAATTGCGAATGGTAGCACAATTGCTGTGCTTCCTGTATATACTCTACAGGGAGATTCTTCATTACTATTGTCGTGGCCTGTCTACGCATGTAATACTATTTGCAGTGTTTGAAATTACCAATGTTCTACGCAGTGCCCTTCAGACAAGCACGTACGTTTAAAAGACGTTGCATAGTACGTCGTTAAACACAGGCACTGCAAACAGGGGGAAGTTCTTGATGTTTCAGGAGGTACCGTATCGAAAATTTATAATGCACACAGGGAAAGTGGAAAGATATCATCCGCTAAGACATAACGCGGCCGGAAGTCAATGCTGAGTGACCGTGACAGAATGCTAATTGATTGTGACAGACGGACACTGAAGACGATTGTGACTATAAATAAGAGGGCGACAGGTGGAAAGGTCACTGCAGAACTGAATGTCGCACTTGCAAACCCTGTCAGCACCAAAACAACACTACGATGGTTGCATAAGCACGGCACTGCGAGGCGAGCTAGAATTCCAAAACCACCCTCAATGCAAATGACCGTAACGGGAAAAACTCATTATGGAAAAAAATGGAAGCCGGCCTGGGTGGCCGGGCTGTTCTAGGCGGTTCAGTCTGGAACCGCGCGACCGCTATGGTCGCAGGTTCGAATCCTGCCTCGGGCGTGGGTGTGTGTGATGTCCTTAGGTTAGTTAGGTTTAAGTAGTTTTAAGTTCTAGGGGACTGATGACCTCAGAAGTGAAGTCCCATAGTGCTCAGAGCCATTTGAACCATTTTTTGAAAAATGGAAAAACATCATTTGGCCGGATGAATCTTGTTCCACACTCTTTCCAAGTTCTGGTCCAGTTTACGTTTCAAGAGTGAAACATGGCGGAGGTTTGGTGATGATTTGGAGAGCCATACTGGTATCGTGGTATTCTACGGGCCCCAAAGCTACTCTGTAAGGCCGCATAACTGCCAAGGATTATGTGACCGTTTTGAATGATCAAGTGCATCCTGTGGAACAATGTTTGTTTCCCAATGGTTCAAAAATGCTTCAAATGGCTCTGAGCACTATGGGACTTAACTTCAGAGGTCATCATTCCCCTAGAACTTAGAACTACTTAAACCTAACTAACCTAAGGACATCACACACATCCATGCCCAAGGCAGGATTCGGACCTGCGACCGTAGCGGTCGCGCGGTTCCAGACTATAGCGCCTAGAACCGCTCGGCCACTCAGCCCGGCTCCCAATGGTGATGCCTTGTTCCAAGACGACTGGGCCCCTGTCCACACGGCTCGTATCGGTAAGTACTGGTTCTGGGAGTATGAGGATGAATTGTCGCCCCCCTGGCCACCATTGTCCGTAGATCTCAATATTATTCACCCTGTGTTGTCTACTTTGGAGAGCTGGTCTGTGATCGCTATGCACCTCCATCATTGTTACCTGAACTTGTCACTACGAGTATTTCTCAGGAAGAGTAATATAAGGTTCTCTTGAAAACCGTACAGGAACTGTATTTATCCATTCCGATGCGACTGAAAGCTGTTTTGATCACCAACGGTTTTCCTACACCATATTAAGCATTGCAATGCGTTGTGTCTGAGGTGTTTCAACATCTTTGTCCATTCCCTGTCGCCGTCAATCAATTTTTTTATTCTATTCGATGTACACTGAGGTGACAAAAGTCAATGGATACCTCCTAATACCATGTCGAACTCCCGTTTGCCAGTGTAGTGCAGTAGTTCGACGTGGCATGGACTCAACAAGTCGCTGGATGTCCCCGGTGTAAATACTGGGCCGTGCTGTCTCTATAGCCGTCCATAACTGCAAAAATATTGCCGGGGCAAGATGTTGTGCACCAACTAACCTCCCGATTATGTCCCATAAATATTCGATGGGATTCATGTCGTACAGTCTGGATGGCCAAAGCATTCGCTCGAATCGTCCAGAATGTTCAAACCAATAGCGAACAATTGCGGACTGGTGACATGATATCGCTGTACGGGTTGGTTCAGATGGCTCTGAGCACTATGGGACCAAACTTGTAACCTCTCCACAGATAAAATATATATAACATTCACACTTAGTATAACCTACCAACAGATACATTCTGTGACCTACCAATAATAAAATGTGACTAATCTCTCAATAACATTGTGGCTCACTTATAACCTTTAAATAATTGACTGTGAATTTAAATTGGTAAATTTTGGACGTCAGCAGTGCTGCGTCACGGCCCTGAAAGATCATTCTGAATAAATTGAAAATTCTTACTCAATGAAGTCGCCGGATAACGCGTATATACCTGCTCCAATAAGAAATTTTTCTGGCACAGCCCAGTGCAATGCTGGCCGCTAGATTTGTCATGTATAAAAAGAAACAACTGATTTTTATTTACGATAATCGGGATGACCATGCATTGCAGAAATTAGTAAATTCTTTAAATTCAAATGAATGATTGTCAAAAAAGTTAATTTTATAAAAAAGATTATTATTAAAAGATTTTTTAAAACATTTACACGGGACTTGATATAACAATAGTACAAACTTTGTCGTAATAAACTAAGTATGCGGGCTGCTATTTTTACCTTATACTACATCGCTCAAGCACCGCCATCGCTCCCCACGACCGGCCTCGCGAACTCCATGCACCAGACTGTTAGCTACTACTTACTCCTACTGCCACTGCTCTTACTGCAGCCAACACTGCTCTCTGGTCTGAGATTCTCTTATAGCTTACATATCACAGGCAGCGCGTGAGCAATCCATCGAAATTACATCTGCTCGAGTGCGCTAGCAATAAATTCCTTAGTCATGGACCTCTTACAAACTGCTGATGTCATCAGTCCCCTAGAACTTAGAACTACTTAAACCTAACTAACCTAAGGACATCACACACATCCATGCCCGAGGTAGGATTAGAACCTGCGACCGAAGCGGTCGCGCGGTTCCAGACAGTAGCGCCTAGAGCCTCTCGGCCACTCCGACCGGCCGCTGTACGGGAACATGAAGTCCGCAGATGGGTGCAAATGGTCTCCAAGCAGCAGGCCATAACCATTTCCCATTAATGATCGGTTCAGTTGGACCGTAGGATCCAATCCACTCCATGTAAACACAGCCCACACCATTATAGAGCGGCCACCAGCTTACACAGTGCCTTGTTGACAACCTGCGTCCATGGCGTCGTGGGGTCTGCGCCACCCTTGAACTCTACCATCAGCTCTTACCAACTGCAATCGGGACTTATCTGATCAGGCCACGGTTTTCCAATCGTCTAGGGTCCAAACGATATTGTCACGAGGCCAGGAAAGGCGCTGCAGGCGATGTTGTGTTGTTAGCAAAGGCACTCACTCCAGTGATCTACTGCCACAGCCCATTAACGCCAAATTTCGCCGCACTGTCCTAACGGATACGTTCGTTGTACATCCCACACTGGTTTCTACGGTTATTTTACGCAGTGTTGCTTCTCTGTTAGCACTGACAACTCTACGCAAACGCCGCTGCTGTGGGTCGTTAAGTGAAGGCCGTCGAGCACTGCGCTGTCTGTGGTGAGAGGTCTATCTATATCCGAATCCCGCTCCACCTACTGCCGGATCTGGGTGCTGACGAGTTCTCTCCATTTGGCTCAGTCCTCCCACCACTTTTCTTCCTCCACTTGCTGCCAGGTCACACCTCTCCTTTCTACAGATATTCTCACTCCCATTTTCCACCGTGTTCTTGGGCGCCCTCTAGGTCTTTTCCCATCCATCTTTAGTTCTTCCATAATTTGGGGGAGTCTCTGTCCATGCATCCTCTTAACATGCCCATACCATCTCAATCTCTTTTTTTTTTCAATTTCTTCTCTCATACTTTCTTGTTTAAGGTCCTTTCTATCTCTACATTCCTTACTCTGTCCATTCTTGTTTTTCCGGCAACTGCTCTGAGAAATTTCCTCTGCTTGTGGTGAGAGGTAATGTCTGAAATTTGAGGTACTGTCTGGAATATTGTTATTACCTCAGAGTGAGGAAGTAGGAGTGGGGCCTCTGATGTGATTGCACGTTTTTTTTTTTTTTTTTTTTTGGTGGAACAATCCAATTTTGGCTTTGTTAACATGAAAATTCAAAAGACAGTGCGACGTGGTAAAATGTGAAGCAAATAAACATAAAAAACAACAAATCTGTAAAGGCATTCATCAAATTTATTTACGTCAATTGGAACATGAGAACCTAAAATGTGATAATTTCAGTTTCATGAATCTTACTCTTCTCGTATTTTTTGAAAAAACTTTACCATTGACAATAGTAGTGACAACAACGAAGGAGGGAGGGGGAGATTACATCTTGGCACTGTGGATCTCGGAACTTTGAATTCCCTAACGATTTCTGAAATGGAATGTCCCATGGGTCTAGCTCCAGCTACCATTCCGCTTTCAAAGTCTGTTAATGCTCATCGCGCTGCCATAATCACACCTGAAACCTATTCAAGTGGATCACCTGAGCACAAACGGCAGCTCCGCCAATACACTGCTCTTTCATACCTTGTGTACGCGATACTACCGCCATCTGTATATTGTATATCGCTATCCTGTGACTTTCCTCCACTCGGTGTATATATGCAGTGCTTTTTTTCTAAAAAAAGTTTGAGGACACTCCGACATTGGATATAATGCAGCGAAAATTACTTACAACTGAAGCATGGGATACCATCCGTGTGCTTATAGCCATGATGTCATCAACATGTCGAACTAAAAAAAAAAGTATCGGACTTTACTACAGCTGAAATGAAGCAGGTGAAGTATTATTTGGGCAGCAGCTTGATGAGCGGAACTTCCTTTATATTTAAATATTTTTTTACGCAGAGATACCATTTCTTCTTTTCTGGAACCACCTGAAGATGACTCAGATATTGTTGCCCAAGGCTGTGCAATGTTCATGCCGTGTTTATTTCTTTCTACGCCTAAACTTTCTACTTCTTTGCAATGCGATTTCTTGTTCCAAAGTCCAACATTCTGGACGATCATTTAATTTTCTATCACGCACACGAATTATTGACAGTTTTTAGTTTTTTAGATCCAGGAGAACAAGTAAAATAGTTTGTTAGTTTTCTGATCACCTCCAACTTAGCTTACAAGTTGCAACGAAACACAGGACACACTGTAAGACTTCGCACAACCGACAAGAACGGAACAGCAAACGCAAACGAATAAAGAACAACAAAACAAAGACGGCAATGAATCGCGAAGGATCATGGTAGCGGGACCGTAGAGACATCTATCGGTAGCACGGCGTTTTAGCGTAGGCATATGCCGCAGCTTCGAAATGCTTGAAACAGTCAATGACATCGCTTTTCCCAACTGCACTGGTATCGTTCGTACTGCAATTACCAACACGAAAATATGAAATAAAAAGTTTACATTAGTGAAATAAATCTTTGGCACTCTTTCAAGTTCTCAACATCGTAAAAAACTTATTTCGTCGACGAAAAAGCTTAGGGGTACGCATCCCCCAGTAAAACATCACCGTATATATGGATCATATGCGCATGGCACAAAATTGGAAATACCGGATTATTGACATAAAACTGCTTGTATTTTCGTATTTTTGAGAAGTATACATTATTCGTAATTTTACTTGCCACTGTTTACTTACAACAAATTGGTATAAGATTTGTATTTATACATTACTTTGCTTAACTTTGGTAACAGAGCTTACCGGAAATTGTTGATATCCCCTCGCGCCAGCGGCGTAGGGCAGACGCGCGTCGCCTACCCAACAAACGCAGCGCGGCGCGTCCCGTGTGGACAGCGAACCGCGCCGCTCTGCGCATTGTCGAGCAACAACAAACTATACCCACCGTCAGAACGATCCTAATGTAAACAAACAGATGCGCGGCAACTAGTCAGCGGTCGAAGCACACGTTCACAGGTGTTATTACGCCACTGGAATTAGACCCTAATTATGTATCTGATGTTTTGTGCTATACTACCGCCAACAAAGCTTTGAGGCCTGGCCAGACAGAACGCGGTCTGGCGGCGCGCTTCACGCCATGGTAGTTGGCAGTGGCTTTCAGCGGCGAGGGACACTTCTTAAGTAATAGAACGCAGTACGTTGTCCTCGATGGTGAGTGTTCATCGGAGGTGAGGGTATCATCTGGAGTGCCCCAGGGAAGTGTGGTAGGACCGCTGTTGTTTTCTATCTACATAAATGATCTTTTGGATAGGGCGGATAGCGATGTGCGGCTGTTTGCTGATGATGCTGTGGTGTACGGGAAGGTGTCGTCGTTGAGTGACTGTAGGAGGATACAAGATGACTTGGACAGGATTTGTGATTGGTGTAAAGAATGGCAGCTAACTCTAAATATAGATAAATGTAAATTAATGCAGATGAAAAGGAAAAAGAATCCTGTAATGTTTGAATACTCCATTAGTAGTGTAGTAGTAGTGTAGCGCTTGACACAGTCACGTCGATTAAATATTTGGGCGTAACATTGCAGAGCGATATGAAGTGGGACAAGCATGTAATGGCAGTTGTGGGGAAGGCGGATAGTCGTCTTCGGTTCATTGGTAGAATTTTGGGAAGATGTGGTTCATCTGTAAAGGAGACTGCTTATAAAACACTAATACGACCTATACTTGAGTACTGCTCGTGCGTTTGGGATCCCCCAGGTCTGATTGAGGGAGGACGTAGAAGCAATTCAGAGGCGGGCTGCTAGATTTGTTACTAGTAGGTTTGATCATCACGCGAGTGTTACGGAAATGCTTCAGGAACTCGGATGGGAGTCTCTGGGGGAAAGGAGGCGTTCTTTTCGTTAATCGCTACTGAGGAAATTTAGAGAACCAGCATTTGAGGCTGACTGCAGTACAATTTTATTGCCGCCAACTTATATTTCGCAGAAAGACCACAAAGATAAGATAAGAGAGATTAGGGCTCGTACAGAGGCATATAGGCAGTCACTTTTCCCTCGTTCTGTTTGGGAGTGGTACAGGGAGAGAAGATGCTAGTTGTAGTACGAGGTACCCTCCGCCGCGCGGGATTAGCCGAGCGGTCTTAGGCGCTGCAGTCATGGACTGTGCGGCTGGTCCCGGCGGAGGTTCGAGTCCTCCCTCGGGCATGGGTGTGTGTGTTTGTCCTTAGGATAATTCAGGTTAAGTAGTGTCTAAGCTTAGGTACTGATGACCTTAGCAGTTAAGTCCCATAAGATTAAAAAAAGGTACCATCCGCCACGCATCGTATAGTGGATTGCGGAGTAGGTATGCAGATGTAGATGTAGACACCGCACAGGAAGTAGTTCCCACATAGTGGCTGATAGGGGTACGCGAGAGAAATGAGTTTCCGAATTTCTTTCTGTAAAAAATTCCGTACGTAACTGAAGCAAAGCTACGACAACTTTTTGAGATACAAAAGTATTCTACAACTACGGTAGAGGTTCTCCTTTTTTTTAAAAAAAAATTTAAAAACCACTTCTATCGCTTTTGTGCGTTTTCACCACTGTACAATACTTGTCATTCTATTCTGAGCAAAATAGTTGACAAGAAAAGTTGATTTTTGTGTACCTCATAGCTTCACATTATAGCTTGAGGATTGTCTATTTTGTCTCTATTGGACGTATTTATCGTGATACCTGTTTTCCAAGTATTATATAGCATAAATTTTGAAGGGTTTGCAGTGAAAAATATGGTCACTGGCTACTTCACGTTTCGTTCGTTTTAGGTGATACACTGTTGGGAACTAAATATAGCTAATATACCGAAATTGTTTTTAAAGTTGTAATGGAAGCCAGATCTCACTACAGTATGGAGAAAATAGGTAATTTATAGCACTTTATCTGTGCGTGCTGGCGGCGAGCGCGGTGCCACGGGCAGATACCGCAGACTCCATCTCAGTCGTCAACAATTCGTGGAAATACACGCACCTTTTTCAAAATAGTGATCGCGAATTATTATTACACTTACTGCTGGAAGGAAAAGGTGCAGACGAAGGCATTGGTTCAAATGGCTCTGAGCACTATGGGACTTAACATGTGAGGTCACCAGTCCCCTAGAACTTAGAACCACTTAAACCTAACTAACCTAAGGACATCACACACATCCATTCCCGAGGCAGGATTCGAACTCGCGACCGTATTGGTCGCGCGGTTCCAGACTGAAGCGCCTAGAACCGCTCGGCCACGTCGGCCGGCACGAAGGCATTCTACTCCAACAGTTGCATAATGGAAATGTTGAAACACATCCCATCTTTAAAGCAAAGGTTGACAAAAATTTCGTTTACGACACGTATCAGTCATCATTTACTAAACGCAGACAAAGTCCTGTGACTTCTTCATATTAAATATTTCCTAGCTTAACTATTTCCTAGGTCTGGTCAAAGAAGCCTTTGGGAAGAATTCATCAAATAAATATTTATATCCAATAACATCCATTAACACTAAAGTAAGAAAAATCAAAATACTTTGAAGACTACAATAGTTCATTCATAATTTATTCTGTTGTAATTCGTGTTTTTCCACGTACCTGGATAATACAAACAAAAGCAGACAGTCGCGTTTTCACTTCAGGTAGAACATTCTACCGCTTTCAAGACAGTAAAGCAAGTCTCTATTAAATTTTGACAGATTTTTCACAACTACACAAGAAATCATCTGATCCTTGTCAACACTTATGAAGCTGGGTCTTCGTAGCCACAGAAGCACTCTCTCTAGCATCTCAGAACGCAGTGAACTAGAGAGCAAGTTAGGTTGAATAAATGAATACATTTAAAGAAAAGAGAACCAAGCGACAACTGTATCCAATATCTAATTTATTGCCAGCCGCTGTGGCCGAGCGGTTCTAGGCGCTTCAGTCTGGAACAGCGCGACCGCTACGGTCCCAGGTTCGAATCCTGCCTCGGGCATGGATGTGTGTGACGTCCTTGGGTTAATTAGGTTTAAGTAGTTCTAGGGGACTGATGACCTCAGATGTTAAGTCCCATAGTGCTCAGAGCCATTTGAACCATTTTTGAACCATCTAATTTATTTTCGTGTGGATCCAGACGTAATTCTACATCTACATCTATATTCAACAAAGCGTTTTGAAGTGCGTGGCAATGGGTAAGTCCTATTGTACCCAGTTATTAAGGATTTTTCCCGTTCCATTAAGATAAGGAGCGCGGTAAGAACGACTGTTTGGATGCCTCCGTGACCACTGTAATTAGTCTAACTTTGTCCACACGATCCACATAACACAGGGGGATATACGGAGGGGGTTGTTGTATATTCCTAGTCATCACTTAAAGCCAGTCCTTGAAACTTCGTAAATAGGCTTTCTCGGGCAATTTTACGTCTACCTTCAGGAGTCTGTCATTTCAGTTCGTTCAACATCTCAGTGAAACTCTCCCACGGTTCGTACAAACCTGTAACCATTCGTGCTGTCCTTTTCTGTTAGTCCTGTTTAGCATGTGTCCCACACACTTGAACGACATCCTAGTACGGTTCAATTGAGTGATTTTTAAGCAATAGCCTTCGTAGACTGATTGCATTTCCTTAGTAATCTATCAATAAACCGAATTCCGGTACCTGCCCGTCCCTACCCATGACCGGGCCTAAGTGATCGTTCCATTTCATATCCCTAAAAAGTGTTACATTCAGGTATTTGTACCAGTTGGCTCATTCCAGCGGTGACTCGATGATATTGCAGTCATAGGAACTAAGTTTTTTTGTTTTGTTTTGTGAAGGGCACAATTTTACATTTATGAACACTTCAAGCAAGTTTCCAATGTGAGCACCACATTGAAATCTTAGCAATACCTGAATGAATATTTATGCCGCTTCTTTCAGAGTATAATTCACAACAGAGAATCGCATGATCTGCAAAAAATCTGAGGTTATTTTTAATATTGTCCGTAAGGTCATAGATACACAACATGTAGAGCAAAAACAACACACTTCCTGGGCACACCCGAAGTTACGTCAATATCTGTTGATTCTCCATCCAAGATAGCTTGCTGCATCCTCGCTAACAACATTTCCTCAATCCAGTCGTAAATATCACTTGATACCCAATATGATCGTTCTTTTGATAATAAGCATAGTTATCGCACTGAGTCAAAATCTTTTCGGAAATCGAGAAGTACTACATCTACCTGACTGCCTTTATTCATGGTTTTCATTATGCCATGTGAGAAAAGCGCGTGTTTGCATTCACATAACAATGTTTCCAACATCCATGCTGATTTGCATGAAGGAGGTCATTCTCTTCGAGATACGTCATTATGTTTGAGCGCAGAATATGTTCTAAGATACTACAGCAAATTTATGTGCAGGATACTGGGTGATAGTTTTGAGGATCACTTCTGCTATCCTTCTTGTAGGCGGATTTCACCTATGCTTTCTTCCAATTACTGGCCACAGTTGTTTGTTCGAGGGAGCTACGAAAGATTATAGTTAACGGACGGGCTAACCCAGCCAAAATATGGAATTAGATACGGATTACGTCGGGTCCCGGGGCTTTCTTCAGTTTTAATGCGTAGGTAAACTCTTAACTGACTGCAAATACACTAACTGATTTCCAGTACTTAATACTGTACCATTCTTCATTTTACCTATCATACGTCATGCGTGAAAATTAAAATTTTTGCAGAAATATTTACCGTTCTGAACCAGTTTAGCAGCTACGTCCGTGCATGTTTCGCCTTCTTCAAAATCTTATAATTTGCAATGCCTCTGTCGCACAAGAAGTTGTACTTCCTCACCTGTTCACCGCGCGGGGTAGCCGAGCGGTCTTGGGTGCCTTGCCACGGTTCGCGCGGCTCCTCCCGTCGGAGGTTCGAGTCCTCTTTCGCGCATGGGCGTGTCTGTTGTCCTTAGCGTAAGTTAGTTTAAGTTAGATTAAGTAGTGTGTAAGCCTAGGGCCCGATGACTTCAGCAGTTTGGTCCCATAGAAGTTACCACAAATTTTCAAATTTCCTCGCCTATTCGATAAGTTTTTCTGTTTGCACGCTTTCCAGTGAGTGCACCACGCGCTCAAGGATACAACAGATCTCCCTCCCGCCGCTGTTGACTCAGCCAGTGGCAGAATATTGCAAAAAATGTTTGAAAACTGCAAAAAAAAAAAAAATCGCTTGTAGGCACTCACAACCGCCGACCACGGCGGCGAATCTGTATTTTGAGACAGAGCGTCGCTCACCGCGGCGGCAACACCGCTCTTTATGAGTCAGACACGATGCAACAGCATTCATGTCAACGACGCAGCCTGTTCGCCACAGCTCAAGGTCGCAGACAGCGCGCGCAGACGGCTTCCCGTATGGCCTAGCCTTTAAGAGGTTCTAAGATCTGAGGCATTAGCAGACCGCAATGGTTTTGCTGATCAGTAAGCTAAATGCTTACGCCACGTATTTCTTATTTCAAATCTCAGTGTACAGTCGCTTTCTCTGAACAGTTCTTTGCACGAGTAATGGGCAGCTCTGATCGCTTGATTTCTAAACACTCTCAATCTCTCTTTTGAACATAAAATGCCGAAACGCTTTTCACTTTCTTTTCAATAAATCTGAGAAACATGGTAAAGTATCGTTATAGAAACCTCTCGAAATCTACAAACTTATAATGGCGTAGCAGATGTAGCAAATGACTTGTATATGCGAGGTTGTGGGTTCGAGTCCACTCTATTTTTTTTAAATATTTATCGAAATGGCGCCCTGTGTTACACACCTGAGAATAAATGGACGGTGCGGAGGAGAATCAGCCTTTGTATGTGACAATGCGCTTCTCACCGTTCCTCAGTTTGTAAGTGGTGACCTTCCTGTACAGGAGGGTCCAGTTATATAGACCTACGTCATTCTGAAGGAACATGCGAAGGGTAGGAGAGAGCAATGAACCTCTACTGTTGTGAGTACTGAAAGAAATGTCGCGAAGTATCCCCCGATCCCCACCCCTATCGGCTTTTCAACAATCACGGCAGTCATTGTGGTGCTTCCCACCCGTTCGTGTTTCCCATGTGTACGCTGAAAGTGGCTGAAACTGTGACGTGTTCTTTTGTGAACAAAAAAGGGGAACACCGTTAATAACAGGTGAAAACTGAGAGTTATAACTATTTTTGAGAAGTTATCGGAAAACACCTGTCGCTACCGGCGAAGGAAGTTACAGCAATAACATCGGAATCTACTGGTGTTTCTGTGACAAGTTAATACGTGCTAAGCCGTCAGCTCTACGAAAGACAAGAAAACGTCAATCTTGTGATTGTGATTTAGGGAAAAGGGACGATTACGTTGATAATGCCGGACGGTCAAAGGCGCACACATTTTTCTTAAGGAACGAAGCGCCTATAACAACAGTGTACTTCAAGCGGTAAATAATAACGATGACTTGCCTACTTTTAAAAGAACGGATTTTATAGACTGATAAAGTTCGAAAGAAGGAAACGAATTAGCATCATTACAGAAAGAAAGGATATTGCATTGTGGAGGAGGCGTTATTTCCGGGATTGAGACGCGAGAAACGGAAGATTGGGAGTTAACGCAGAAAATGTGACACAAAAAGTGTGGACTGACAAAACAGAGACTGATACGAGGCAAGATTTCGTTGCACGTATGTCACAGGGATTAAAAAATCCACTGGGAAAAAGAAAAGGGCTATTTATAGCGTATAAAAGAAGCAACACTGGTTTTGTGCTGAATAGATTTTTAAATCAAAAAAGGCTAGAGATTATCGTGAAGACATGAATGATACGGTCAAGTGTTCCTAAAATGGTTCAAAGATATTCTACCTAAATTAGAACCCAACAGTGTTATAATTATGAACAACACTTCATACCATAGCGTTAAGATTGAGCGTAGGCCACAAAAGTCTTGGAGGAAAGAGGACAATGAATTTGGCTGATGAGAAGGGAAGCACATGTCAGTCATATTGCGATTAAGCCTGAAACACTGAAACAGGTTGAATCTTACGTTGTAGATCAGTACATAATTGACGAAATGACTCAGTCTGCGGGTCACGTCGTTACGTTAGCGCCGTACCAATGCAATATGAACGACATAGAACTTATTTGGAGCTGAGGTAAGAGATATAACGCAAGAAATAATTCATTTCAGCTACCAATCGCGCTCCAATTAATGCACAAAGCTCTGTCGCACGTCACTGTCGAACGCTGATTGGTTGCAAATTACACAAAATTAAAGAAGAGATGATGTGGAGCTTGGATGCTATCATAGATTGTATGTAAATTGAAGGTGGACAAAGGGAGAAAGGAATGGAAAAGGAGCGGAAAAAGCCGAGGTAAGGGATATAACGCAAGAAATAATTCATTTAAGTTACCAATGGCGCTCCAATTAATGCACAAAGCTCTGTCGCACGTCACTGTCGAACGCTGATTGGTTGCAGAACAATACAAAATAAAAGAAGAGATGATGTGGCGCTTGGATGGTATCATAGTTTGTCTGTAAATTGAAGGTGGATAAGGGGAAAAAGGAAAGGAAAAGGAGCGGAAAAAATTTGGAAATTAGTGGTATGTTCCTGTGGGACCAAACTGCTGAGGTTATCGGTCCCTAGGCTTACACACTACTTAAATTAACTTACGCTAAGGGCAACACACACACCCATGCCCGAGGGAGGGCTCGAACCTTCGACGGGGGAAGCCGCGCGAATCGTGTCAAGGCGCCCTGGACCGCACGGTTCCCCAGCGCGGCGAAAGGAACGGACCATTGCTTTCAGTTGCATTGGAACTTTGCGCGGAATCAGCGGCGACGAGTGAAAATTTGTACCGGACCAGGAGTCGAACCCAGGACGTGCTGCTTACTAGGCAGGTGCGTTAGCCTCTGCGCCTTCCGGGACACAGGGCTATCGCAACTGCGTGGACTATCTCAGCACGCCTCACGGCCGATCCACATTCCCATCGAGCGCCACCTACCCGTACTCCCTGTTCATCTCCTCCAAGCTCTCTAAGATACTCACAGGGGGTCGGACATATCTGTGCATCCGCACGGACGAAGGTTGATCCATTGCCCGGTAGGCTAATTAATTGTATGAAAGCGTGGTGTCCGTTCTTTCGGGCGTGTCCAAAAGAACTCATTCATATAATTCATAGATTTTGTTGTTGATCGGTTCCTCGTCAGTATTGAAGACGGCAGTTCCACTGATGGAATGTCTTCTTCAGATTCAGAGATGGATGGAGTTGAGGTTACCACACGACTGAGGTAACATCTTAAATGGCTTCAGTATTTCATTAAACAGCAAAATCTCTGTAATATGCTCTTAAAATCACACATTGATATCACAGATGAAAAATACTATCTTTAAATAAATATGATTTGTATGTTGAGTTCGGTGAGATGATACCAAATAAACTAACAAACGATTGAGCTGATCCTCCTTGGTACACAAAACGGGTTAGAACACTGTTGCAGAAACAACGAAATAAACATGCCAAATTTATCAAGACGCAAAATCTCCAAGATTGGCGATCCTTTACTCGGCGATCCCTTACAGAAGCTCGAAATATAGCGCGGAGTTCAATGCGAGACGGCTATAACAGTTTCCACAACGAAACTTTGTCTCGAAACATGGCAGAAAATCCAAAGTGATTCTGGTCGTATGTGAAGTATGTTAGCGGCAAGAAACAATCAATGCCTTCTCTGCGCGGTAACAATGGAGATACTATCGAAGACAGTGCTGCCAACGCAGAGTTACTAAACACAGCCTTCCGAAATGCCTTCACAAAAGAAGAATTCGAATCGAGAACAGCTGCCAACACGAGTAACGTAGAAGTAAATATCCTCGGAGTAGTTGGTTCAAATGGCTCTGAGCACTGTGGGACATAACATCTGAGGTCATCAGTCCCCTAGAACTACTAACTAACCTAAGGACATCACACTCATCCATGCCCGAACCTGCGACGTAGCGGTCTCGCGGTTTCAGACTGAAGCGCCTAGAACCGCTCGGCCACTCGGAGTAGTGATGCAACTCAAATCACTTAATAAAAGCAAGTCTTCTGGTCCATACTGTATGTCAATTAGGTTCCTTACCGAGTATGCTGATGTATTAGCTCCATACTTAACAATCAGATATAACCGTTCGTTCGACAAAAGATCCGTTCTCAAAGACTGGAAAGTTGCACAGGTCACACCAATGTTCAAGAAAGGTAGTAGGAGTAATCCACTAAATTACAGGCCCATATCGTTAACGTCGATATGCAGCAGGATTCTAGAACATATATTGTGTTCGAACATTAGGAATTATCTCGAAGGAAACGGTCTATTGACACACAGTCAACATGGGTTTAGAAAACATCGATCCTGTGAAACACAACTAGCTCTTTATTTACATGAAGTGCTGAGTGCTACTGACAAGGGATTTCAGATCGATTCCGTATTCCTGGATTTCCGGAAGGCTTTTGACACTGTACCACACAAGCGGCTCGTAGTGAAATTGCGTGCTTAAGTAATATCGTCTCAGTTATGTGACTGGATTTGCGATTTCCTGTCAGAGAGGTCACAGTTCGCAGTAAATGACCGAAAGTCATCGAGTAAAACAAGTGATTTCAGGCGTTCCCCGAGGTAGTGTTATACGCCCTTTGCTGTTCCTTTTCTATTTAAACGATTTGGGAGACAATCTGAGCAGCCGTCTTCGGTTGTTTGCAGATGACGCTGGAGTTTATCGACCAATAAAGTCATCAGAAGGTCAAAACAAACTGCAAAACGATTTAGAAAAAATATCTGAATGGTGCGAAAAGTGGCAGTTGACCCTAAATAACGAAAAGTGTGAGGTCATCCACGTGAGTGTTAAAAGGATCTCATTAAAATTCGGTTACACCATAAATCAGTCTAATCTAAAAGCTGTAAATTCAACTAAATACCTAAGTATTACAATTACGAACAACTTAGATTGGAAGGAACACATAGAAAATGTTGTGGGGAAGGCTAACCAAAAGCTGCGTTTCATTGGCAGGATACTTAGAAAATGTAACAGACCTACTAAGGAGACTACCTACACTACGCTTGTCCGTCCTCTTTTAGAATACTGCTGCGCGGTGTGGGATCCTTACCAGATAGGACTGACGGGGTACATCGAAAAAGTTCAAAGAAAGGCAGCACGTTTTGTATTACCGCGAAATATGGCTGAGAGTGTCACAGAAATGATACAGGATTTGGGCTGGAAATCATTAAAAGAAAGGCGTTTTTCGTTGCGACGGAATCTTCTCACGAAATTCCAATCACCAACGTTCTCCTCCGTATGCGAAAATATTTTGTTGACACCGACCTACATAGGGAGGAACGATCACCACGATAAAATAAGGGAAATCAGAGCTCGTACGGAAAGATATAGGTGTCCGTTCTTTCCGCGCACTATACTAGTTTGGAAAAATAGAGAATTGTGAAGGTGGTTCTATGATCCCTCTGCCAGGCACTTAAATGTGATTTGCAGAGTATCCATGTAGATGGAGATGTAGTGAAAGCGAAAGCGAACCGTAATTGTTTATACTGGTCTGTAGAATGGGTTTTACAAACGGGAGCGTCTGTAGCGCAATAAATTGCAGCAAGAAGAAGAAGGAGACACCACATTTGTTTTTTTAGGTTTCCTGACGACTCTAGAAGGTGGAACCGCTACTGTATAGAATAGTTTATTTACGATTTTCTTGTAAGCTATGGATATTTGATGGAAAATGCAGTGTTCTTTAAGAACAAAAAATTTGCTCGTAAACTGCATAATACCTGACCTTATGTAGAAAGGTGCCGTATATCGACTCAGAGACGTTCACTTTTCTTCAATACACTTCCAGTTAAATCAGTGAATATGGAACACTCAGAACGTGTACAGAATGCAGTACCTACTTTATTTAACGTAGCAGATAACCTACCATACAGAGTGATAATAAAAGAACAAAAATGATAAAACTGTTTCCCAAAACAGAAGAGCGAATTCCACAGCGTATTGTTGCTTCGTCTGAGCAACAAATGACAAGAGTCTTCAACACATTTGCTTTTGAAGCAAGAGTAATTGCATTTACAAAGGAATATATGTATTAGAAAGCCGACTGAAGTGTAAGACTGTGCGGAACATTAGGTTCACTACTTAGTTATTACGCGTCAAGGAAAGTATCTGTCGTAACAAGAACAGACAACTGAACAAATATATTCTTCTCGTGTGAGAAATATGTGTTTATATTCACTTCTTTTCAGCAGAGTAAGCTGCGATTATACACGTATTCGAAAGTATTTCTTCTCCATTAAATTATAGCTTATGCCACTGAAGAGGGAGATTCGGCTTGGTTTTTACGTGTATTTGATGGTCATGTCCCTTTACAATTTACTAACGCTTGGAACGCGAAAATACGATAACTATTTCGCCGATTAACTAGAAAACTGATTAATATTACTGCTGCTTTCTCGCCGCTTGGTGCGCTAGTGTCACACCAACTGTCAGACGGTAGTAACGAGTGCTGTGGTATTATACAGTCATCAAATACTTCGTCATATTCCTTCACAAAGTCCGACAAATACCTGTTACTGTGCTCTGCAGTTGTGTGTACAGCAATTGCATTGTGTTTACATTTGAAATAGAGTCAGAAAAAAAGGAAACGTACTTGGATGTATTTTACGGTGACGCAATAAAAGCATCAAACAAAATTTGTTACGGGAGCTGCAAGTCGGGCACGTAAAGGCTTATGCAAATTAGTTACGAATGGACGATAGTATATTTCGATATGAGCTCAGGAAAGTGGCTCCTTATGTTACGAAGCAGAACACTCACCTCAGAAATGCTATATCCGCAAAAGACAGACTGAGAGTAACGCTATGGTTTCTTGCAACAGTAGAAAGCGACTCTAGATTGAGAGTACAATATAGCAATCGAAAAGCGCAGTGCTCATTGACGAACGAAATACCAGAAAGCACTGTAGGGAATTAACTATTTAGCACACAATATAGCCAATAACAGCGATTTTCATCTCTACAGAAGTATATTTTTGGCTTTATATCTTCGGGGTATATCCTGGCCGTAGTTCACGGTTAATAGCTTCCGATTTTCTTTTCTTTTATAGCTCTCGCTTCTTCTTATTCTATTTTTATATTCGGCATGCCACAAGTTATATGGTAATGCAGTGCTTCAACTGCCTCTTATATTTCTGTCAACATTGTAGTTGATGGAACGCACCACCTAAACTTAGTGGCCGTGTTTATAAACACTACATTAAACGTCAAACAGATGCAGTGTTGCTAGTGCTCCAAGCGGTTGCATTTCTTCTTGCAGTGAACACTGCGCGACCGCATTCTTTGATCAAGTCGAAGGCGAGGCGCTAGATTTGAGTCCGCAGCTCGTGGTCGTGCGGTAGCGTTCTCGCTTCCCACGCCCGGGTTCCCGGGTTCGATTCCCGGCGGGGTCAGGGATTTTCTCTGCCTCGTGATGACTGGGTGTTGTGTGATGTCCTTAGGTTAGTTAGGTTTAGGTAATTCTAAGTTCTAGGGGACTGATGACCGTAGATGTTAAGTCCCATAGTGCTCAGAGCCATTTGAACCATTTTGCTAGATTTGATCAAATAAATTGAATGAAAGGCGATATTTGACAAAGTTACCTACTACACTTCGTCAAATATGTTGGACAAATCAAGTTTGTCGAACAAATCTGACAGTGTAATACCGGGCTAAGCGAAGTGGAGCAACCAGTATTCTTTTGAATGAAGGTTGCTCATTTAACAATTGATTTTTTGATCTTGCTTTACGTTTCTTTCACTAATTTTAAGCTGAGGCAGTGTCTTCTCGTGAGTTTATCGATCATGTTTCAACGCATATCTTTGAAAATAAGTTGACACTCCCAGTGAGGAATGCTAGGAGTGACCTCAAGGGATCTGCCGGTTCCGTTGTCCCCGCTAGGCGCACCAAGTTGGACTACGCATATAGTACTGTGATGTTTAACCCGTTCACGTACGACAGTGTACTCAGTCTCGCAGTACGGAAGCCGCCCTCACATGGGACGAGTGAGCTAAAGTTGGCGTGGAGCTGTACGTGTTTTGTGACGTTTCCTGCTACTTCACGTCTCGGAGACAGTTCATCACGTTCTGCGAAATTTCGGTAATACGCCACGTAAAGTAGAACCAATAAGAAGTAGAACACTTTCTAGTCACAAGCAGGACTTGCTAAACGGTATATTGGATTTGTCGTTTTCGCCCGTATTTGTTGGGACTTATGTAACAACTGCACTCTATGAATATATGCTGTTTCTAAACAGCAGCACACTGATGATCTCTCGAAAAGGCGTCGTTACTGATACGATCTGTTGTTTTAAAATAACGATAAATGACGTATTGGTATTTAAAGAATTTCCTTATTTAGGTATTTACGTTTTAAATTCGCGTGTTACATAATTTTAGGGCAACGACACACAGATCATTAATTAGAATCTTGTCGTTTTAGACAGGATTCGTTATAATTAAATATCAGTTAATAACACGTCTGCGACAAAAACTTTCAGGCGAATATAACATAAAAGACAAACTTAAGCGTGAAAGAGGCGCCGACTTGCGCAACAGTGTGTAGCGGGTTCGCGACCCATTGTTTTCCCCACCTTCCTGTTCTCTGAAAGGTTGTGGGACTTCATTAAATTGATGAAACAATTTCTGTGATACTCGATGTTATGTGAATTTGTCCAAGTTAGTTAAGTGTTATAGGCTGATGTCCGCTGGACATCAAACTTCCCATTCTATCGGCCGGCCGTTGTGGCCGAGAGGTTCTAGGCGCTTCAGTCTGGAACCGCGCGACCGCTACGGTCGCAGGTTCGAATCCTGCCTCGGGCATGGATGTGTGTGATGTCCTTAGGTTAGTTAGGTTTAAGTAGTTCTAAGTTCTAGGGGACTGATGACCTCAGATATTAAGTCCCATATTGCTCAGAGCCATTTGAACCAACCCATTCTATCTTATAACATGTCCAAAGATATTGAAGTTTTTTATTTATGTATATTACAGAAAAAAACATGACTAGCATACGGACAAAGCAAGAAATGTGTGTTTTAATAGACCAAAGGTAGGAATTTTACCAGCGTCCCCTTTCGTAAAAAGTTTGGTTTGCGAGCCAAATAAAGCTGACAACAGACGCTGGAGAGCAAATCACGTTAGCTATCTACATCTACATCTACACCTACGTGATTACTCTACTATTCACAATTAAGCGCCCGGCAGAGGGTTCAATGAACCATCTTCAAGCTGTCTCTCTACCGTTCCACTCTCGAACGGCACGCGGGAACAACGAGCACTTAAATTTTATGTAGGCGGGTGCCAACGGAATGTTTTCGCAATCGGAGGAGCAAACCGCTGATTGAAATTTCATGAGCAGATCACGTCGCAACGAAAAACGCCTTTGTTTTAATGATTGCCACTCCAATTCACGTATAATGTCTGTGACACGATCTCCCCTATTTCGCGATAATACAAAATGAGCTGTCCTTTGTACTTTTTCAACGTCATCCGTCAGTCCCACCTGATGCGGATCCAACACCACACGGCAACACTCCAGAATCTGGCGGACAAGTGTGGTGTAAGCAGTCTCTTTAGTAGACCTGTTGCACCTTCTAAGTGCTCTGACAATGAATAGCAGTCTTTCGTTTGCTCTACCCACAATATTATCTATGTGATCGTTCCAATTTAGGTTATTTGTAGTTGTAATCCCTAAGTATTTAGTTGAATTAACAAAAAAAAAAACAAAAACAAAAAAAAAATGGCTCTGAGCACTATGGGACTTAACTTCTGAGGTCATCAATCTCCTGTAACTTAGAACTACTTAAACCTAACTAACCCAAGGAGATCACACACCTCCATGCCCGAGGCAGGATTCGAACCGGAGACTGTAGCGGTCGCGCGGTTCCATACTGTAGCGCCTAGAAGCGCTCGGCCAGTCCGGCCGGCTTGAATTTACAGCCTTCATATTTGTGTGACTTATCTCGCAATCGAAATTTAGCTGATTTCTTTTAGTACTCGTGTGAATAACTTCACACTTTTCCTTATTCAGGGTGAACACTTTTCGCACCATACAGATATCTTATCTAAATCATTTTGCAGCTCGTCCTGTGTGTCGGCGACGCTGTCTGTCGTGAGGTCGAATGTCCTGTCTACGTAAACGTAAGCTGTCTCGTCCCGTGTGTGAGCAGAACGCTCGATGACGTCAGAACACGACCCGACGCCGTGGTGTCCTAAGTAGCAGGCCGTCGTTCTTTGATGTGTAGTTGCATTCGGCAGAGATCAGACCAATAGTGGAGTTGGACATGACGCTAACCGTTTGGCTTTAGAATAAAATACGTTTCTGAACATCGATTTATTCGGTGTAAGCACAGGTACAAGTATTCCAGCGAAACGGAGAGAATTTTATCAAATCCTCATAAATTCCATGAATACACGAGAATGTCTTCATCTATATTTGATTATATTTTGAAAAAAGATCGATGCACGCTAGAGGGCGCTCTGAACCAGATTCCATTTAACTATATCGCCACTGGAAAAATTTAATGACCTCGAGGTAGTAAAACCGAATGCAATAAATTTTCTTTTTTAATTTTATTTTAAACGAAAGTAGTATTAAGGAATTTAAACAGGTGCATTTAACATCTAATACTCTAAAATAGAGCTCGATGGAGGTAATTTGAGTAATGTGTAATCTGTAAATTGCCAACAGTCAGTTGCTTGATATTCACATTTTCCCGGTAGAGAAGAATAAAGTCTGATTCTCAGTTACAGCTTGAATTAATCACTCACTGATTTTGCCCGAAACTACTCCATGAGAAACACATAGTCTTCATCTTCCTCTAATTTCTCTTTTGCTTCATTTTCACTTAATCTTTTCTCCATCAGCAAAAGTTTCATTTTTTCCAATGCGAGCATGTCTCCTGGTAAAGAACCATCATTTCGCTTCCTTTTCATGGAGATTAATAGGTCGTGTTAAAATTTTCTTGTAAAGTTCGAGCTGGAACTGTGTCCTGCCAATCCATTTCTGTATTTAAACTTCTTCTTCCTTTCTGAACTGATTTTTACTGACCTTTCAGACGCTTCCATCGTTTCTTCAGTGTCTCGTCAGAAAGAAACGAAAAAATAAAAATAAACAAATCTATAGAATGTGATCTTCGTCTCAAGAGACATGAAGAAAATTGCAGATGGTCATTGTAAACTATAGCAGATTGCCTGCTGCACTGGGGCATCTGTCGGAAGACACTGTGAAATCATTTGTCCTGACCAGTCAGGATCGGCATAATACAATGTCCAGCTACAGTAATGTCATCACCTGTCACAAGCCTGAATAACCACATTTTGCAGCACGATCCGCGGCGAGACGTGTAGAAAGAGAATCTGAGAGGTTCTGGAATGTACCGACAGGGATATGGGAGCCATGGTGATTCCAGTGCCGTGGCCAGACGGCTAGGTTTCTCGGTTGAGGATTCATGGGCGTGAACAGAGATTCTCGACTGGGTTTAAATCCGGAAAGTTTGGTGGCCATTGGAGTGCGGTGAACACATCGTGGTGTTCTTCGAACCATGTACGTACAGTGACAGTCGTGTGGCAAGTTGCATTGTCCTGCTGTTGATGCCATCGTGCAGAGGAAAAACAAGCAGCATATCCGGGTGGACTTGGTCCCCAAGTATAGATGCATGCTTGTGTTGATACTCTGTGCCTCCCAAAATGGTTCAAATGGCTCTGAGCACTATGGGACTTAACTTCTGAGATCATCAGTCCCCTTGAACTTTGAACTACTTAAACCTAACTAACCTAAGGACATCACACACAACCATGCCCGAGGCAGGATTCGAACCTGCGACCGTAGCGGTCGCGCGGTTCCAGACTGTAGCGCCTAGAACCGCTCGGACACACCGGCCGGCGTGCCTCCCAAAATGACAAGATCACCCAGGGAACGCCACGAAAACATTCCCCATACCACAACTCTCACTCCTCCGGCCTAGCCCCATCTGATGATTGTTGCAGACTGATTGGTTTCAGACGTCTCACGCCGTACTCGCCAACGGCCGTCTGTCCAATGGGGCATAAAACTTGGTTCATCTGAAAAGGCCACCTGTGGCCACTCAGTGGACATTGAGTCGCAGTACTGGTGTGCAAATTCGAGCCATCGTCGCCAATGAAAACAGTCGGCATGGGTGCATGAATCAGGCACTTGTTGCGGAGGCCCATACGTAACAACATTTGCTGATCGATCGTTGAGGACACGCTGTCAGTAGCCCTTTGGTTCGTCTGGGCGGTCAGTTGCTCTATAGATGCACCTCTATTAGCTCACACACATCTCCGCAGCTGTCGTTCATCCCTGTTATCTATGGCCCGTTGAGCACCACAGTTACCTCGGCTCCGGTTTTAGAAAGTACCATTTTGCCATGCACGGTATACTTTAACCACGACAGCACACGACCAGTTTACAGCCAAGTCGTTCGGGAAGAGTCTGCACCGTTGGCCCGACGGCCAATGCTCATGCCGTTTTTGACGACTGATAAATCGCACCGTTTCCACATTACGACAAGGACTGCACTGTTTTTTGCGTCTGCCCCGATACGCTTTATATCCTCTCCACTTCTAGTGCTGCCATCTGTGAGTGATTATTCCACGTTAACGTAGAACATCGGCGATGGACTGTGTATAATTATAAGAATTATTTCTCTGTTGTTTTACAAGTTGTTGCTGATGCAAATAAAAAATTTATAGCGATAAACACTATGTGATCAAAAGTATCCGGACACGTCCTAAAACATACGTTTTTCATATTAGGTGCACTGTGCAGCCACTCGGTACTCGGTATCAGCGACCTCGGTAGTCATTATACGTGGTGAGAGAGCAGAACTCACAGTCTTCGAACGTGGTCAGGTGATTTGGTGTCACTTGTTTCATACGTCTAAATATCCCTAGGTCCCCTGTTTCCGATGTGATAGTGAAAAGGAAACGTGAAGGGACACGTACAGCACAAAAGCGTACAGGCCGACCCCGTCTGTTGACTGACATAGACCACTGGCAGTTGAAGAGGGTCGTAAAGTGTAATAGGCAGACATCTACCCAGACCATTACACAGGAATTCCAAACCGCATCAGAATCCTCTGCAAATACTATGACATTTAGGCAGGAGGTGATAAAACTTGAATTTCATGGTCGAGCGGCTGTTCATAAGCCACACATCACGCCAGTAAATTCCAAACGACGCCTCGCTTGGTGTAGGTAGAGTAAACATGGGACGATTGAACAGTGGAAAAACGTTTTGTGGAGTGACGAATCACGTTACACAATGTGGCGATCCGATGGCAGGGTGTAGATATAGCGAATGCTAAGTGAACGTCATCTGCCAGCGTGTGTAGTGTCAACTGTAAAATTCGGAGGCGGTGGTGTTATGGTTCGTGTTTTTCATGGAGGGGTATAGCACCCCTTGTTATTTTGCGAGGCACTGTCACAGCACCGACCTACACTGATGTTTTAAGCACCATCTTGCTTCCCACTGTTGAAGAGCAATTCCGGGATGGCGATTGCATCTTTCAAAACGATAGAGCAAATGTTCGTAATGCACGGCCTGTGGCGGAGAGGTTACACGACAATAACATCCCTGTAATGGACTGGCCTGCACAAAGTCCTGACCTGAATTCCATAGAACACCTTTGTGATGTTTTGGAACGCCGACTTCGTACCAGGCCTCACCGACCGACATCGATACCTATCCTCAGTCCATCATTCCGTGAAGAATAGTCTGCCATTTCCCAAGAAACCTTCCAGCACCAGATTGAACGTATGCCTGCGAGAGTGGAAGCTGCCATCAAGGCTATGGGTGGGCCAACACCATATTGAATTCCAGCATTACCGATGGAGGGCGCCACGAACGTGTGAGTCATTTTCAGCCAGGTGTCCGGATACTTTTGATCACATAGTGTAAGTTGGTGCATGGGGGAGACAGTGATCGATGAACTTTCCACTGCTCACTGCTAGATAAGTCAATAACACTGAACTAAACTCCGCCCTAAACAGGCCATGAAGGCCCAACGGTACCGACCGGCCGCCGTGTCATCCTCAGCCCACAGGCGTCACTGGATGCGGAGACGGAGGGGCACGTGGTCAGCACAGCGCTCTCCCGACCGTTTGTCAGTTTACAAGACTGGGGCCGCTACTTCTCAATCAAGTAGCTCCTCAGCTTGCCTCACAAGGGATGAGTGCAACCCACTTATCAACAGCGCTCGGCAGTCCGGATGGTCGGGTGCCCAGCACGACAGCGCTTAACTTTGGTGATCTGACGTGAACCGGTGTTACCACTGCGGTAACGCCGTTGGCTAAATAAGTTAATGGGAAGTGAAAATCTGATACTACCCCAAGAAATAATGCCTGAAACCACAAGATTTTGCTATACATTTTTTATCACAGATGAGGTATACCCACTGAAGTCAAATTAATGCTTTCCATCCCAAAAAGAACTCTGAATGGTGGAAGAAAGTATTTTAATCAAAGCCTTTCTGGAACTCGACAGTACGTTGAATGAGCATTTGGAATTTTGCGTGCGCAATTTAGGAAAACCTTTAGTCAAATGAACAACATGTGTGTCTTATAATCGAAACATGTCTTTTACAAAACATCATTGAAGAATGATCCGGGTCTGGCCCGTGATTGGTTTCAATCAGGTCCGTGGAACCAATTCGTGGGAGAGAGGTCCAGTTAAAGGTTCGTCACACTTACAATATTATTGTCAATAAGTCAATATAAAGACCGCCTGAGGCTGTGTATTGTCGTATTGTCAGTACTGGAAACACTGGCCGGCCGCGGTGGCCTAGCGGTTCTAGGCGCTCAGTCCGGAACCGCGCGACTGCTACGGTCGCAGGTTCGAATCCTGCCTCGGGCATGGATGTGTGTGATGTCCTTAGGTTAGTTAGGTTTAAGTAGTTCTAAGTTCTAGGGGACTGATGACCATAGATGTTAAGTCCCATAGTGCTCAGAGCCATTTTTTTTTTGGAAACACTGACGAACGCTATTGAGGCCGACAAAAGTATTCTCAATGTTGCCGGTGCGTACTGAGCATGTGAGGGCGAGTACTAAAATTTGACAATTCGCCTTGCTATTGATCGCATTTTTTCAATTTGCCTCCTACATTATACAGCCGATACATGCTAAGTTCAAGCGATTTAGACACTCAAGCTCTTTAAAATAAACAAAGACATGATGACTTAATTTACTTAGTGTTACAGAAACAGTCCATGTCTATGCGATCACTCAAAAAAGTATTTTTGAATAAATATTTGAAAACTGCTTGCTAATAGTGTTTGTCGGGCATGAACATACTCGAATGGACCTGCCTGCAGTCAAAAAGCGCCAAGCTAACCAAAATTCCTAGTCGATTGGGATTGCATATCTCATTGCCGTGTTTTGTTTTTCTGTTCTTTCTCGTGTTTTTTCTGTTCTTTCTCGTGTTAACATTAGTAAATAATACTCGCGATTTGTGGATGTATTAGAAAACTGCAAAAAATAAATAAATAAATAAATAAAATAAAATAAAATAAAATTGGCACCGAGTACTATGGGACTTAACAGCTGAGTTCATCAGTCCCCTAGAACTTAGAACTACTTAAACCTAACTAACCTAAGGATATCACACACATCCAAGCCCGAGGCAGGGTTAGAACCTGCGACCGTAGCGGTCGCTCGGATCCAGACTGTAGCGCCTAGAACCGCACAGCTATCGTTAGCAGAAATGTATCTAATTGGCTGGTGATTATGTGGAAAAGTGAATATTGGTAATTAAAAATCACATTCTAAGGATTATTTCTGCGTTTGATTTATTAAAATATTACCATCCAAACCCAATTAATGAAGGTGGAGGCATTTCTTTTCATTCAACCCTCGTACAAACTGGCAAAACACTTGGCCTCTCTGCTTCAGGCGCACGTGGGGAGGACTCTAGGACATTTCATTGAGAAGCTGAAGAAACTTAAACTTGCACCGAACGACATCCTGATCAGCTTTGTGGTTTCTTTGTTTACGCAAGTGCCACTACGTGAGTCTCTGGAGCACATCGGTTTTTTCCCGGAAGACATCACAAAGCTCTTTCACGAACGTCTCACGTGGAATGCCCATTTCTACGAACAGCTGGAAGGCGTCTCTATACGTAATCCTCTTAATCCATCAGTGGCAAACTTCTTCATTGAACATTTCGAAGCACAGGCACTGGACGTGACAACTTGTAAACCTAAGGTGTGATACAGATAAGTCGATGATACTTTCGCTGTGTGGAGCTATGGTGAAGAATAGCTCGGTGACTTCCTAAGATGGTGTGCGGACATTTGCCACGCCGGACATTTGCCACGGTTTTACCTGCTCCGAAGGGTTGAGTCCCTGTCTCCCTCTCCTCCTCCTCATCGCTGTCGCGCAGTAAAGGTATTTACTGAGCCTTTCCGCTGGTTTACTTAGCATAGGACCAGAATCTCTCTGGATTTTCTTCCACATTTCTAGAGAGACTTTCGTTGTGGAAACTATTAAATGCATCTCGAACAGAAACCCGCACCAAATTTCGAGCCTCAGTAAAACTTCGCCAATCTTGGAGATTCTGCGTTCGTCTAAATTATACGTGTCTTTTTCGGTGCTACTGCAGCAGCTTTCTGTTGTGTTTTGTGTACCATGGGGGATCAGTTCCGTCTCTCATTAATTTATTTGGTATGAATCTCTCGAGTGCTGTTGATACTATTTCTTTGAACTTAAGCCACTTACGTAGTTTGGAAGGATTGGAGACTGTCTCTTAGAAAGACGTCAACCGAATTTTTAGCTGCTTTTATAAATAGATATACTTCGCGTTTAGTTTTGGTGAATGTCTTTGTTACGGAATTGAGCCTCTCTCCGACTGTGTGTTCACTAATCCCTGTATCCGTCGTGATGCTCAGGATTATTTGTGGCTAAGAGGTCAAGTGTGTTTTCGTTACCATTTACAATTTGAATGGCCTCGTGAACTAATTGTTCAAAATAATTTTTAAAAAGGCATGTAGAACAATTACGGAAGTTGTTTTCTATCTACAATGTGTTTGTTGTTGTGGTCTTCAGTCCTGAGAACAATAGGGTCTGAAAATGTATTTTTGTCAACATACGGAAGGTAAATTGAAGTCACTGCCACCTATAATTGTATGAGTAGCATACCTATTTGCAATGAGACTCAAGTCTTCTTTGAACTGTTCAGGAACTGTTTCATCTAAGACCGGGGGTCGGTAAAAGGAGCCAGTTATTAATTTATTCCAGTTGTCGAATATAACCTCTGCCCATACTAAGTCACAGGAACTACCTGCTTCAATGTCGCTTGTGAGCTGAAACACACATTACATTATTTTTTCTTAAGTTGTGCTTCTTGTTTCTCTTGTAGTGCAGATCATCACAATTACGGCTTTTCCCTCCGAAACTTAGGATGCTTTCTCTGTGACCCTGTAAATACCAGAGATAACAATGTATAAATACAACGTACATTACAAGGATAGCATTCTGTATTACTTCGTTTCCTTATTTCTAACGTCGACTTTAGATGACATGTGAATCATAGATGTTCTTATCTCTATTTAGTGAACGTATTTTCGGTCATGTTTTGAACATTGTCCCGCTACACTTTATTAACTAATGTTTCGCCGCAAGGGATATCGGATTTTAGAGAGTAAATTAATATCGAGTATGTCGTTCTTCTTTTCAAACATTCACATTTCCATTTATTCTTTCCTTATTGTCTTTTGGGCATGCAGTTGTAATTAAAGTAGGCACAAATGCAGTGATCAAAAAGAAATGATTAGCGTACATTCGCATTCTCTTTACATCGTTCCCTTTTTGTTGCTTCCCAGCCAATGGACTGTTTCTGTCGCAATCAGTAAGCGTGAAAGGAAGCCACCGTACAGACAGAGGGATCTATATACTTGGCAGAACTAATTACATACTGACATAATCGTCGGTATTGCTTTCGTTTCCCAAAAGTTATAAATATTTCGATTTCGGAAAAAGAAGCTCTGTATTTCGCCAAGATGTCGAAGAAGAAGGTCCCTTACGTAATGGTTGTATCGAGTAAGATGTGGAGACAACGGTTTGAAAGCGGACAGAAAATGTACGAGGAAAGGCGTCTCTTACGTGAGGGATCGCTACTCAAGCTACCTGGCGAAGGGGCAAGTGTGGCAAATCTCCGGCGTGGCAAATGTCCGGCATTCTCCTACGACACTTGAACAGCCTCCAGGCAAACATAAAATTTACTATGGAAGTAGAAAAGCACAAAAACCTACCATTTCTAGCTGTGCTGGTCACAAGGGATAGTGAAAACCTGGGACACAGCGGGTATCGAAAACCGACACACGCGGACCCGCACAAACTATCAAACCACCACCTGAACCAGAAAAGAGGCATAATTAATACGCTCGTAACGCGAGCAGAGCCGCAGCACCACAGGCGCGAAATGCAACACGTAGACAGTGTTCTAAGGAGCAATGGGTACTCCATAAGTTATATTAGAAGTGTAACAGATCCAAACACTAGGCGAAGTGACGCATCAGAAAAAGAAATGTCGGCTACGGCCTTTCTGCCATACATTCCCAGATTGGCGGACAGAATAGTCCATATATTGGGCAAATACGGCGTAAAGACTATTTTAAACCGACAGAGATCAAAGTGTGTCTCAGATCGACTAAGGAGAAAAGGGATCCACTTGCAATGTCGGGAATATACCGCATGACATGCACGTGCGGAAATGTTTACTTCGGAATGACGATCAGTCAACACCAGGATCAAAGAACATAAGCGACACTGCAGGTTGGGACAGGTGGAAAAAGCGGTCGTGGCAGATCCTGGCTTCCCGTGGTGCAGCGAACGACCGTCGTAGGTAGCAAGAGAAGAACCGCACCGGAAATGACCGCCGGAAAGCCCTCGGACATCGGCGCGCCAGGAGTACATACTCTGCGGTAGAGGTGGACCAAACGGTTATTCTGGAGTAACCGTTATCACAGTACCAGTTATTCTTTGATAACCGTTATTTTTAACGGTTATTAATAACTGTCAAGTTATTTTTCGCTAGCGAATACTGAATACTCCGACGGGGCTACAGTTAAATAACGACATAGTTGGAATCCACCAGTTTAGTTATCAGTATAACTGCGAGTAGTGTGAAATGGCAAGAATGTCGTATGAATCGTGTCATAACCTTACCTTATTAACTCTGGGTACATTTTAGTTGATGTTAGAACGATTATTATGTATGTAGGTTATCGGTCGCTATTAGAAATATTATCTTGCAGCTGAACAGAAAGTACGCGGAACTTCGCCACAGCACTGTTTAAGTAAAATGTTAACAACGTGCGTTTTTAAGTATGAAGTAATATGTAAACTGAATATTGTAGGTTAAATTCCAAGCTTAATTTCCTGTGCTGCCCACTTAATAGAATAAGTGTACAGCCTTGTAATACAACAAAAAATATACGTAATGTGACGGATTCGTTTACCCCTGTCCTGTACAAGATAGTCCTATTGGGGAAAGTGTGAGTACGCTAATCCAAGTTTTATGTGAGATTTGGAAATTGCTCGATTTCTCCAGCTACAGCATGTTTATAACATATGAAGACATGCAAATCGAAAAGGTTTGACAGTGTTACATTTCTGGGACTACAACTCGATAATAAATTCAGTTGGGAAGGGCATACCACAGAATTGATGAAGCGCCTAAACAGATCTGTATTTACAGTGAGAATGATGTTAGATGTAGGAGACATAAATATAGAAAAGCTTACATATTTTCATTCTATTATTTCATAAGGGATCATATTCTGTCGTAACTCATCAAACGGAGCAAAAGCATGTAAAAGCGTGTAATAAAAATCGTTTGTGGTATAAATTCAAGAACATCATGTAGGAAGCTGTTCAAGGACCTTTGTATTCTAACCACTGCTTCCTAATATATTTAGACCTTAATGAAATTTGTTACAAGCATTTCCAACCAATAGCTTAATACATAATATCAGTACTAGAAATAGGAACAGCAATCTACATAAAGACCTAAAATCACTTACCTTGGTCCAAAAGGGGTCCAATATTCAGGAACATGCATTTTCAATAAACTGCCAGCAAATCAGCAACCATTAAAAAACTTGGTTTCAGATAAAGCACGGTTTACAGTGTGTTTGAAAGACTTTTTGACACAGAAGTGTCCGATTCCACCCGTGCGCTTTGACGCAAGACGTCATCAATATGCAGGAAATGGCTATTTAAGTGTGTTTATGACGTCACTACATACACATGGCAACAAACACGGAGATACATATAAATAATACAATAACATCTCCCACCAAAACTACAATCAAACCAACGGGAGAACTGCGGGATGTTGGGGGTTTTGGGATGAGGACAAGCTAGTAAAAAAAAAAAAAAAAAAAAAAATAAATACAGCATTCCGCTATACCACCAAAAATCTGCCGGAATCGGACACTTCCCTTGAACAATATAGGTCAACCATATACCAAAACACCAGTACCCATAACTAAAGGTACGAAAAGTGGAATCAGACATTTCCCTTGACCTACATAGGTCAGCCTCAGATGACGATACCAAAACATCAACACCTACAACTATGAAAATGGGAATCGGTCATTTCCGGTGACCTATATAGGTTCACCACAACTACTGATGCCAAAAAAACAATACCTACAACTGCGAAAAATAAAACCAAAACCAAAACACCAAAAATCCACAAATCAAACATCCCTACATATATTAAAACACATTCAATACTCCATAAATACATAAAACACCACAACTAGAAAAAAAAATTAACTATCACCAGCAAATTCCGGCACTGCATACTAGATCGGCCAGCCTCCCCCCCCCCCCCCCCCCCCCCCCCACACACACACACAAACACAAAAACCAACTCATAAACACCGTGCCGTATTGACATTCACACAGCACAACATCTTTACTTCAAAGCAGACGGGTGGAATCGGACGCTTCCATTGACCCCTCCTTCTACTCTTTAAATGAATATCTTAAGAGAGACTGATAGACCAGCTTAAGTAAAAATTCTGCTATATTTCAGTTTTGACATCACTTGGTCGCAACAGTCATGATCGGGTATTCTGTGAATGATACATTTATTAAAAGTGCTGTGTTTTATTCTGGAAGTGTATCAATTCTGTAATATTAGCAGTTACTGTAATATATTCACATATTTTGACAATCTCCTGACAAATGATTAGGATAATAATTATTATATTCAAATGTATTATGTTATATTTTCTGACATCATTCGTGATGGCCAGCGGCTATTTCCGAAGAAGTATGAAAATATTTGTTCGCTCCAGTAACTATCCTTTCTGAAAATATCACCGGGGTCTAAGACTGGAGTCACTGTCAGGAACGCAGACACATAGTTATTCCGTTACCAACTTCCAGGTTACTTGTAGGGGTAGCCCGATAACTGTCAGAGAACGAAAACTGTGAGCCAATAACGAAAACTGCTAGAGGAGAATACCAATCTCTGACAGTTATTTCCATAGTCGCTCGAATTCCTAATGGTCTCTCTCCTTGTACTACCCGTCCAAGCTAAATTAACACATAAGGCGGTGGCTCAAGGGATCGACTGTACTTGTTAATGCCTGTACTGCAGCTCCTATCAGCCACCACTCGGACATTAACTTTATTTAATTGTTTGTGCTAAAAGTAACGAAGGCCCACGAAATAGTACACAATTCTTATCAACAGATGGCGCGCAGTCTCACAGTTATTCCCATGGCCTATAGAACGCCTTCCAAATGCGCAGTACGATCTTCGGTCAACAGATGGCGCGAGGCACTGTTGATACTAGACAGATATTGAAATAACTGCCATAATCAGAGGAACGGTTATCGCAGTAACCGTTACTTCTCAGTAACCGGTTATTTCTATCAATTACGTTATTTTTTGCCACTTCTACTCTGCGGCCGCGAGCTTGGCTCCGGTTCACCACCAGCAGTGGAGCCTGAAGATTTGACGATGCCAGCCACTCGTGCTGGCGAAACATCAGAAAAATCATCAAACGAGCGTCGGCCGCAGAACCCGAGACAGAAGCCATTAGGAAATTTGAGATACATATTGTTTGTAAAAGGCAAGGTAGTGTTCAGCCAAGTCAAAATTATTGGGGGTGAAACAAGGCTGCAGTATGACATCCATCTTCGTCAACCTTGCGTAGAAATTCCTCTCTGAAGATGGAAGAACTGCTGTGGAGGAATAGGAATCATTGATAATGATGTACAATGCTCTCATTAATTTCTACTGATGATCAAACTATTCTAACACAGGCCAAGTACAGTCTTGAATTTATGATTCAGCATATATACTCAGGGTTGTGACGAATGAGGGTTATAGACGAGGGTGACAAAAATCGAACGTCTCGTACTGAACAGTGACACTGGGTCTGAGGTACACCCAGTGGCAGTGTGTTATGAGATAGGTAGAAAAATTTAATTAGCTAAGGACATATATAGACAAAAGTTATTTGGATAATGCAGGAGTCAAATACAGAATACATCAAAGCAGAAAAGTAATAGGGTGTACAAATTTTTTGTGAATGGGAAGGAACATTTTCCACAACAATGAGAATCGGGCCTATGCTATGGGTCAGAACTAAAGGTTTCAAATGCTGGCCTCAGAAGAAGGTATAGCTCAGGAAATTGATTTTCTAGGAAGGAGCGCCAGAACAACAAGAATAGACAAAAAAAAATTAATGATGAAGTAAGAGCTAGACTGAGGACAAATGAAACACTGTGCAACGGCGCGGTTACTTTTGCTTGTCCCACTGAAAACAGTTCCCCTCACCTTTGGTGACTTCTACTGTACGCCTGTCCACTCGCCTTTCCTGTTAGAAAAATTCGTTATGTTCGTCGGATAGAAAAAGCTCTAGCGGAAACTAGCCGCACTACACAGGCCGCATCAAAATGTTTTTCAGTATCAGTTTAGCTGAGCGATTAATTGTAAAGTAGTTTGCTAGCAAAAACTTCAATGTACTGTGACTTGTTTGATACAAAATACCGCCAAGTCTGCTCTAATCGTTACGTTACAGTTTCACCATTACCACGCAGTCACACTCACTCTTAATTGTAGCTAATCAAATCCGTTTCCAAAAGGATTAACAGTTTGTCTGTGACAGAATACCCGCTCAGATATTGCACAGTTTGACCACAACGAATTTTCAGTTTGGGGTCACGGCTCGTGTAACACGCCACGCAGATTTTGCCTATTAAAGAGTGACAGTTTATATATTAAAATCGGAATTTCACACGTTCGCGTCCTCTTTGCGGCACTTCATGGTCAAGTTTTAACCATTATTCCGTAAAATTTTCACATTTATTCAGAGCTCCTGGTATCCACGTCCGAACATGATCACGGCTGAGATCGGAAATGGTTCAAATGGCTCTAAGTACTATGGGACTTAACATCTGAGGTCTCAGTCCCCTAGACTTAGAACTACTTAAACCTATCTAACCTAAGGACATCACACACATCCATGCCCGAGGCAGGATTCGAACCTGCGTCCACAGCACCCGCGTGGCTCCGGACTGAAGCGCCTAGAACCGCTCGACCACCGCTGAGATCCGAAATCCACTTAGGCTTCACAATGCAATTCTCTTAGTCCACAAAATACGCGCGAACGTACTGTCCCCTGATTGGCTGATATATATCGTACAACATTAATATCAAATCGCACAATCCCGCATCTTTTATTTTTGACCAATCACACATTAATAGATTTTATGAACCGTCTACTAAGTAAAAAAATTTAGAAACTCTTAAATATCAAAATAACTCCCACTTTAAATAACAGAAATATTGTAAAATTTATATTGTTTACTCAGTCCCATAAATTGGCTAGTTGCGATTTACAATTTCCCCGTGAGTAGAGTTCACAGTCTCAATACACAATTCTCATGCTAACGTATACTCGGTTACTAGACATAACTATATCTAGTTACTTAGTACATTGCATTCACATTATCATTCACACTAATAAGCCGGGTGATGCTGCGGGAATTAGATTAGGAAATGAAACACTTAAAGTAGTAAAGGAGTTTTGCTATTTGGGGAGCAAAATAACTGATGATGGTCGAAGTAGAGAGGATATAAAATGTAGATTGGCAATTGCAAGGAAAGCGTTTCTGAAGAAGAGAGATTTGTTAACATCGAGTATAGATTTAAGTTTCAGGAAGTCGTTTCTGAAAGTATCTGTATGGAGAGTAGCCATGTATGGAAGTGAAATATGGACGATAACTAGTTTGGACAAGAAGAGAATAGAAGCTTTCGAAATGTGGTGCTACAGAAGAATGGTTGGTTGGTTGGTTGGTTGGTTTGGGGAAGGAGACCAGACAGCGTGGTCATCGGTCTCATCGGATTAGGGAAGGATTGGGAATGAAGTCGGCCGTGCCCTTTCAGAGGAACCATCCCGGCATTTGCCTGGAGTGATTTAGGGAAATCACGGAAAACCTAAATCAGGATGGCCGGACGCGGGATTGAACCGTCGTCCTCCCGATTGCGAGTCCAGTGTCTAACCACTGCGCCACCCCGCTCGGTTACAGAAGAATGCTGAAGATTAGATGGGTAGATCACATAATTAATGAGAAGGTATTGAATAGAATTAGGGAGAAGAGGAGCTTGTGGCACAACTTGACTAGAAGAAGGGATCGGTTGGTAGGACATGTTCTGAGGCATCAAGGTGTGAAGGCAACAATTACCAAAATTTGGTAGACTTGGATACGGAACAATTGGTCGAACAGTGGGAAACGCGCACCGCGGTACCCATTGTTCAGGGGCAGGCGGCTAGCATGAAAGACGCGACCGCCGAAACGCAACAAAGAGCGGAAATGGAATTCCAAACTTTAGAAAATGTTTCGGAATCGGAAGTGAAAATCAAATCTGAACCCCTTGATGACGAATACGGGGGGACAATTAAAGAGGAAGCCGCTACGGAAGTAATATCGGTAGTTTCCGGGAATTCAACTGATTTATTGAATGTTTTGATTAACGAAATCAAGAGTCAATCGGCCAAGCAAGAAGCTCAGTCTGAAAAAATTGAACGGAAGCTAGACAATCAGAACAAAGCTATTAATGATGTTAACAACAATGTTGGAGTTGTTAACACAAAAGTTGATAAAATGAAAGAAGATATTGTTGTAATTAATACCGGAATCGGTAATCTTAAACAGGAAATGATAGGCGTTCAGGCGGAAATTGCGAGCATAAATACTCGTTTTTATTCCGAAATTAGCAGAATCGAGAAAAGTGTGGGAGAAGCAGTTGCTCCGATAATGTGACGGAACAAATTCAATTAGTGAGAAAAGAGAATCAAAAGATGGTGGAAACTTTAATGGCTTTAGTATCCGAAGTAGATACCAAAGTGAGGAGGCAGGCTAATACCTGCGAAGAGAAAAAGAGGGAAGTGGAAACGCTTGCGACAACCACTTGCCAAGTGATTACGAGAGTTTCGGAATTAGAAAAGAAACTTGACGAAAAACAGAGCTATGTGCCAATCTGTGCACACAGTTCGGAATTGTTGACGAAAGAGGAGCGGTTCGACCCCTTGTAAAAAGGCGGTATACACGAGACGGATTTCATTAAAAAATGTGAAAGAGTTTTACCCAGATCATGGGCTAATGAGAGAAAAATTAATGCGGTTATTGACGTGTTGGCTGGTGATGCCAAGCGTTGGGGCTTAAACCTCAACATCACGAACCTGACTTTTGACGAGTTTAAAAATTTGTTTCTGGCTGAATACTGGTCAGAGCAAAAACAACACAGTGTCTGGCGCGAATTTGTCGTATCGAGGCCTTTCGATGCGAATTCGCGCGGCTCGATGAAGGAGTTTTGTGAGGGCTGGATCCGTAAGTTGGAATATTTGCGTGATCGCCGCACGGAATCCGGAATAGTCTGGGAACTCTACAAGAAGCTTCCAGATGATACAAAACGCTACATAGGACGCAATTACAGGACAATCAATGATTTCCTGGAAAGAGTTGAGGACGAAGACAATTGCCGCAACAATCGCGACAGTGGTAGAGGCCGTGGTAACAACAACGGGTACCACAGCAACCACAACATGATAACTTTGGGAATAATGCATACCGCAATCTTGGCAGCAATAACAATAGTGGTTCGGGCCGTAATGACAATCGGTACAATGCAAATAATAACAGGAAAGACGGAAACCAGTATCATACTAGCGTGATACGGGCTTCGCAGAATAGTAATAACGCCAGAGGGTGTGATCAGCCGCCTCAGCAGCATCCGGGGAGTGTATCTGCTGGGACGAGACAGGGAAACCATTAGCCACGCCGGTGAGGGGCCGACCGCGCGTGGAGAAATTTTGGCGGCCCAATAACAGCAGAAAACCGAGGTGTCGTCGTTATGAAAATTCCGTATGGAATAATCAACGGCGGGAGAGTGTGCCGTTTTAGGAGAAAGGAGTGCGCCCACAAGTAGTAGATCAGCTGTAGACACGGCAGCAGAAAGTACATTCACTGTCATTGAGAACAATTTAAGTAGTGTTCCGGAAATCGATTATAAAGTGGCAGCTGTAACACCCACAGCGGAACTGGAGATTGAGTTTAAGAATGATTCGCAAGTGTTGAGAGAAGATCAGATGTCGGATAACACGTCCGTCATCGAGCAAGGGGATGCAGAGAGGGATGAGATCTGGTTAAGGCAGTTCGGTCGCTTATACGACGAACTAAGAGATTATAGGGGCCTGTATGGGAGAAGTGTTTATGGGGAACGCGTGCAGGATTTGCCGCGTCTCGTCCCACAGGAAGATAGTGTTTGTGAAATGATAGAAAGTTCTGGCCCTAACCGGCAGACTTTGCCAGAAATAGTCGATGTTAAGGGGGAGCACGAGCAAGATTCGTCGTGTTTCATACCGCAAGAGTTGGATGTTGAAGTAGTAACGGAAAGTTCTGGCCCTGACCGGCAGACTTTAGCGAAAGTTATAGTGTTACAAGTAGCCGACCCATCCGACGCAAAACTCCAGTTTAAACATTGCGAAAGTATTGAGGAGAAAGATTACGAGAATTTTAGTGATAACCGGACACGATTGGTAGAAAAGCACGTAGATTCCAGCGTGTATGAGGTTAGAGCTGACGTTATACGGTCAGACGGTAGCAGTGTGGGTTGCGCAGATCCAGAGGAAGTAATTGCAGATACTACTGGGCACATTCCTCCAGGTAGATTGGCAGATGAGATCAATCTGACCAAAGAGGAATCAACGAAGGTGACAATTAGTGAATTGATACCAACGCAACACTCACTAGTTGACGAGTTACAGGAAAAGGTTTCGGTATTGGAGGCGGAGCTACAGACTAAGCCTCAGGACAAACGTGTTGAAATTAAAACTATGTGAACAGAGGCTGAAAAAGCCGCCAGATAAGCCGGATTTACGATCAAAGCCGGATGTTTTTTTCTGGAATGACCTGGATATAGACGAGGATTTATTGTGGGAAAATAAAGAAACAGTCGAGGATAAGTGTAGACAGATAGTAGTGTCTGTTAATATGCACGACCTACAACTAAACGTGTTGATTGACATCGGTGCAGAATTGAGTGCTGTATCTGGGAAAATATTTGAGTTACTGAAAGACAGACCTGGTATCGTAGTTATGCCAGTAACAGGAGTGAAAATTATCGGTGCTACTGGGAAGGCCAGTAAACCGGTCACAAAACAGATTTTTGTCAACTTCGAGATATGTGGGGCATGATTTGAACAAGAGTTTGTCGTCGTGCCAGACTTAACTACGGAATTAATTATCGGGTTAGATTGGCTATTAAAGTACCGTGCAGTGATTAATTGCGAAAGCAAAACTTTGACATGTACGTCACAAGATAAAACAATAGTAGTTAGTTTTGACGAGGCAGGAGATGGTGTGCATAGGCAATACCAGCCTATACACATTGTTAACTGGCCGGATGCCATTGACGTAGGTATGAATTTGAACTATTGTAACGTGAGGAATCTCGGCATTGACAATAGTGTAGAAAGTGAATTGGAAAGTATTGTAGACGGTGTGTCAAATGTAACACACGAACAAAGACGAGGCCTGTATGAAGTAATAATGAGGAACAAGAGTGTGTTTCCAGACAAACCGGGACTTGTGGAAGAGATAATCAAATTCCCTCCACAGATTGACATTAGTATTGGTGTGAAAAAGAGATCGTCTGCGAGAAATAATGAAGCTAAAAGCCGATGCTCGCATACGTCGTCATGACCCTAAAGCACGTTTTGCTAAGTTTGCAATCGGAGACTTAGTACTTGTAAAAGCTCATGAGAAATCGAGCGAGATAGACAATGAAATATCTAAATTTAAGTTTGTTTATAATGGACCATATAAAGTCATTGGTATACCTCACACAAATGTGTGGAAAACTATTAGGTATACGGAACATTGTAGACTTGAAATTGTATCAACCTAGGATTGATTAATACCACAGAATGGGTAATTTGTACAGTATGTATATATAGAGTGAAATATTTAACGATTTGCTAGATTGACATGCTTTTGCCTGACCAAGAGGTCATTAAAGAAGATTTAATTAATAAGTAATTAATTTTGATTAAATGATTTAAGAGTAACTGATTATTAATCAGTCGAAAAATCCAAGCTGCTAGTTTAAGTTTTCAACTGAGTCACAGTAGTTTAAGGAATGTAAATATGATTTTGCAACTAGCTGTAAGACTTCATAAACATGTGATTCACTAGTCATTGCCGATGTACTTAGACGCTGTTTTAAGTTTCAGGCTAGTACATGCGTGTGATGATGGACAGTGTCGAGTTATCCACTGTGATAGTGTTAATGGACTCCTTGAGATCACTCCGGAGTGAGTTTTTCCGAAAGAATTCAGGGAAACGTACGTTCTGGAAATGCCATTACAAGGGCGAGTGAGATCAAGCGTGCCGCACAGGCGGGCGCAACAATACTGGCGAGGCGGAGCCGCTGTCGGCTCTTGTGCCGCTGTCGGCATTCTTTGTACTTGCGGGTACGGAAGGCGGAGTTGTTTTTCTTCCCGGACAGCCTATGTGAAAGAATTCTGTTGTCAATATTTATGTTTTTGTCGATCTGCTGTATATTATTTACTTGTTTAGCGTTAAGTGGACTCTCATGGCGAGAGTATTAATTATGAAAAGGTTATATAAAATGTGTATTCTATGTAATTAATTATTAATTTGCGTATTTTGATATACCTGTTTTCTATGACATGTACCCTGATTAATTTTGTAAATAGTATTCCATTTCTTGATACTGTTAGGAATTTTGATTTTTTTGAATAGCTAAACCGTTTTCTATGTTTTCTATGAATTAAATATGTTGTCAACCAGTTTTCTTTTGTGTAAGATGACAGAGTGGAATAAGATTAGGAGTGTCTCCACTCAATTATTATGGTCAAAAAATTGTTTTATGGTTAATTAGCCTAATGCTAAATTTTCCTGATGTTTTGAGCATATGCATTTCCGCTGTTTTTTTTTCCTTTTTGGGACATTTTCTGAGTCTGTTTACGTTCACAAACATCCTCAGACAATGTGGGGCACGTGTAACGCCGGAAATGCATATCCTTTTATTTCCATCTATCGTACTATAGATTTTTCCTTATTTTGTCACCTGAAGATATGACATTTCTGTCTCTTTATATATTGTAATTGTTTTACTATTTGTATATATATATATATATATATATATATATATATATATATATATATATATATGTCGATGTATAATTGCCGGCCGAAGTGGCCGTGCGGTTAAAGGCGCTGCAGTCTGGAACCGCAAGACCGCTACGGTCGCAGGTTCGAATCCTGCCTCGGGCATGGATGTTTGTGATGTCCTTAGGTTAGTTAGGTTTAACTAGTTCTAAGTTCTAGGGGACTAATGACCTCAGCAGTTGAGTCCCATAGTGCTCAGAACCATTTGAACCATTTTTGATGTATAATTGGTTTGTTTTGTAAATACTATTTGTATTTTTCCGCTGGGTCTTACCAAGGGAAAATTATGCTATCGAACGATTACATCGATAGGTCGTGTGGAGAACCAAAGTGTTTAGGATCTTTGGTAGTGTTAACTCTGCCGCGTGGAGCGCGGGCAGAGGGAGTCTGGCTGGAGTAGTGCGATTGAGCAGGTGTGTTGTGTGACGCTCCCGCGAGTTGCCGCGCTTTCGGGGTTTGGTAGCATGTAATTGCGCTCGACTTGCTATGTTAGTTTCTGACATGGTGTCGCGGACGGGAAGCGTTAGCTGGCACACATCAAGAGCCCGTTTCGGCTGGAGACCGTGTCGAGAAGATGGCGCGCCAACATCCAGCTTCTGCAACAGCGACGGCCGACAATGAGTGACTGTCGCCACCTCCTCAACCGACGACTTCAAACCTTCAATCAACCAACAAGGAAGACTGGAACCACGTAAAGTTTTAGAACTGTATGGCAGACCTCAGCTTTTCAAACTGTTCAAATCACAAAATTACAGCAACGTAGCATGAACCTTTGTTGCTCATTGTCCCAATTGCATTACCAAGAAGGGTCCCTTCGTTTTCCGGAATGAACCCGAGTGTCGTTGAAATTCATACGCCAGCATTAAAGTAATATCATTCGGCTTCACTGCTCTAATTTCAAAATTCAGTTAAAGTATTCATAGCTGGCTACAATATTTAGATTACACAAGCACAAATTAAGAGTGCGAGTTTTGTTACCATATTTTAGCTTACCTGTGACTGCAGCTCAACTTGGTACGTACTAAATTGTACTATTGTTAATTGTTCAGAATCATTTAATTCAAGTTCAAAGTTAAATCTCTTATTTCTAAATTGCGCGGATTCAAGTAGCTTTTGAAATGATTGTTGAGGTAGCCCAAGACTAACCTTGTTTTATTGAATTTCGTAGTGCTGCAGAAACAAAGTTCCTATTAATTTCAGTCACTGAATTAACTTTCGATTTCCCGGTTTTATAAATTCTTTTGCTAAATTAAGTCAGAGTGTAGCGAAATTTATAACTTCTGGCAAACATTCAGTTTTCACACAACACGTGTCAACCTTCAGTTGCCACGCTTTTAGTGCTAATTATATGTGCAATAAGCTTTCTTTTTCAGTTATCATAGTAGTTATCCGTAGGACTGGCGACCGTAATTTTCCCCAAATCTCAAATATGTAATTAACGCCAATTAATTGTTAACGTAACGACTGCACATTTACTTTCTTTATTAACTTTACCCTTTTTCTAAATTAATTTCCATCAATTTCATTTTCATTTTTCCTTTCACTTAGATGTAACCCTTTCCTCCCTCTTTACCGACAGATTAACTTCGGTGACGATTGCTTTTCCAAAACTTCCATTAGGTACACGCGGTTTAATTTTTACTGTCATTATGGTCGATAAGTGAGGGGGAGGTTACAAAGGAATCATCAATTTAGTATTGGAGGGCAGCGTGGAGGGTAAAAATCGTAGAGGGAGACCAAGAGATGAATACACTAAGCAGATTCAGAGGGATGTAGTCTGCAGTACGTACTGGGAGATGAAGAAGCTTGCACAGGATAGAGTAGCGTGGAGAGCTGCATCAAACCAGTCTCAGGACTGAAGTCCACAACAACAACAATTAGCAATAATTGGCGCCAAATCCGCATTAAATATAGTTTTGTTTCCGAAATATACAGTTTTGACTACTTGATAATTTCATAGTCCATAAGATGCTGACACCTTGCGGCCACAGCCAAAACTACTTGCAGCTAGCTACAAGATACTAGCACATTTGTCATGGTAGACACGAAGCTGTCTGCCTGCTGCCGTCTCTTATTTATACAGGCACGATGCTAGGCACTAGGCCTAAAGACATAGACAAAATTGAAAGGAAATCAAGAAACTGGTATGGACATTTGGCAAACATGCCATATCATTGGCGGTGAAAGAAATTTTTTGAATGGAAACCACCTGAAAGAGGGAAACGCAGCAAGCCACACCGTTCTTGAAAAAGGTCATAGCAACGATATAACGGAGCATCACGTTGTACGCAGAGATGAAAACCTGAACAGAGAAGCCAGCAGATGACGACAAGGTTACAACAAAATGATGTCATTAATTGACTTTTCTATTAGTTACTCCAGTTAAATAATAATAAAATAATCAGACGTCACGTCCACATTTTTACACAGAAATAAAATGAAACACGAAAAAGAAAAGTACCTGATGATTAACAGGTGCCTGCCCGACGTTAATCGGTCCTGGAGGCATGTATTTTTTGCTTAGTTTTTTTTAAAGGACTTTTCATGTTCATAGTTAATTAGGGGGCATGTGTTATCTAGAGAGGACAACAACGGTTCGTGTTTAATTTCATTTGCTTTTCTCGGCTTTTTATTCACCAACATACAGTTACAAGCACAGTTGGGAGGAAAAACGAACCGTTTAAAAAGAAAAGCTTAGGTGACCGGTTTTGGCTGGGTGAGGATCAGAACCTCGATGAATTCCAAATGACATTTCCATCACACTTGCCGGTCGGTGTGGCCGGGCGGTTCTAGGCGCTACAGTCTGGAATCGCGCGACCGCTACGGTCGCAGGTTCGAATCCTGCCTCGGGCATGGATGTGTGTGATGTCCTTAGGTTAGTTAGGTTTAAGTAGTTCTAAGTTCTAGGGGACTGGTGACCTCAGATGTTAAGTCCCATAGTGCTCAGAACCATTTTGAACCATCACACTTTCTGGTTAAAACAGAACTTTATTTAGTATTACTGGTCAATTTCGAGCTTTACTACATTTTCAAGAGCACAAGTAGATGTGTTCTCATACTCCTAGTGAATACAAAACAAAGGTAACATGACATTGTCATCAATGGACACAACCAACAACGGATGGGTAAATCTAGGAATTTCAAATCAGTGTTTGGTAGAGCTTAAAACTGTTACACGTACGATTTCTGACGTCGTTATGTCAATGCAAATGAAACGTCATCCCGTAATTACCCCTGGAAATGAAATTTCAGTCACGATAGTAGGACGCCTAAGACGAAAGTGCTACGAGGCCGCTGAAGACCGTTTTGTCAGCGGGAAAAGAGGGGACAGCTCTTCTGCTGGGACTCACATGGAATATCATCGTGATTCACTGTTTAGGAAACAGTAGAACAATCGTCGGCTTCTGTCACACGACGTTGCTCAGAAGTTTACACACAGCTGAGAAGTCAGGGTCAGCGGAAAAGAAAGCTCTTTTACACTCTGACAATGCTCCTGCACAGACAGGTGCCGTAGCAATCAGTACAGTCTTTTTGAATCATCGGCCTTCTGACAGGTTTGATACGGCCCGCCACGAATTCATCTCCAGTGCTAACCTCTTCATCTCGGAGTACCACTTGCAACATACGTCCTCAATTATTTGCTGAGAGTCTTCCAATCTCTGTCTTCATCTACAGTTTTTACCTTCTGCACTTCCCTCTAGTACCATGGAAGTCACTCCCTGATGTCTTAATACATGTCCTACCATAGAGCCCCTTCTTCTTTTCAGTGTTTTCCGTGTGGTTCTTTCCTCGCCGATTCTGTGGAGGATCTTCTCATTCCTGACCATACCCATCCAACCCGTTTTCAACTTATTCCTGTAGCTCCACACCTTAAAGGCTTCGATTCTTTTCTCTTCTGGTTTTCCCACGGTCCATGTCGCACTACCATACAATGCTGTTCTCCAAACGTACACTGTCAGAAATTTTTTTCCTCAACTTAAACCCAGAAGAAATGCACACTATTTTTTTTTAAATCAATCTTTTATTCTACATGTTTGAAAGGTTTACAGTGTGTAAATACATCCTTTAGGAACAATATTTTCATTTTTCCACATAATTTCCATCCCTCTCACTTGCCTTACGCCATCTTGGAACCGGCGCCTGTATATCCGCACGGTAAAATTCTGGACCATCCAGTAGGAGCCACTGTTTGGCAGGCCAGAACTGTAAGGCGGGTGTTTCAGTGTTGTCCATCCGAGTTTTGTTATCGATTCCATGGTTTTTTGACTGACATGTGGCCGTGCATTGTCGTGCAACAGCAAAACATCCTGCTTTTGCCGATGTGGTCGAACATGACTCAGTCGAGCCTGAAGTTTTTTCAGTGTCGTCACATATGAATCAGAATTTATGGTGGTTCCACTTGGCATGATGTCCATAAGCAAGAGTCCATCCGAACCGAAAAACACAATAGCCACAACTTTTCCGGCAGAAGGTGCAGTTTTGAATTTTTATTTTTCTTGGGTGAATTTGCATGATGCCACTCCATTGATTGCCTCTTCGTCTCTGGTGAAAATGATGGAGCCATGTTTCATCACCTGTCACGATTCTTCCAATAAATTCATCTCCACCATTCTCGTACTGTTCCAAAAGTTCGCTGCATACCGTTTTTCTTGGTTCTTTGTGAGCCCTGTCAACATCCTGGGAACCCACCTGGCACAAACCTCTTTTAACGCCAACCCTTTCAGTATTCTGCAAACACTTCCTTCCGCCATCCCAATTCAGTGACAATTCGTTCACTGTGATGCGTCTGTCAGCAATCACCAATTCGTTAACACTCTGCACATTGTCTGGAGTGTGTGCAGTACGAGGCCTGCCACTGCGAGGACAATTCTCAATATTGCCGTGCCCGCTTTCAACACGTAACCTGCTTGCCCGTCGACTAAGTGTACTGCGATCGACAGCAGCATCTCCATACACCTTTTCCAACCTCTTGTGGATGTTTCCTACCGTCTCGTTTTCACAGCACAGGAATTATATGACAGCACGTTGCTTCTGACGAACGCCAAGTGTAGCAGCCGTCTTGAAGACATGCTGTGACGGCGCCACTCACGGGAACAGGTTGAACTAAGTTTGAAAACAAGCGGGAAGGATGATTCTACACACTGTAAAACTTTCACACATGCAGAATGAAAACTGTATTTTTACAAAAATAGTGTGCATTTCTTTTCGAATGACCCTCATAATCGCTATTCTGTAACTTCTGTCACCTCAGCGTACATTATATGTGAGACGGAAGAAATCGCTCCGCTGCTCACTTACAGACCATAGTTGTCTGACACTTGGATGTCAAGCTCCGCCCGGCTGGCGCAACACTCTCAGAACGTATCGTGCGAAAGTGTAAAAAAGTGCGTGCATGGGTCACGGCTGAGGCAACGAGCGCACGCCTCGTTATCGCTCTGCGACGGCAGCTGAGCGTCAGTGAAGTGTGGGCGGCGAGCAATGTGTCGCAGTCAGCGCGGAGGAAGTGTGTTATCTAAACGGGGGTGGAGGTCCAAAACCGCTTACTAGCCAGCTCCGCAAAGATATACTCTGGCGTGCTTCGTCCCACGGCCGTTCAATGGAACCGTCACATTAGTCTGATAACGGCTGCTGATTACCCAGAAATGCACCGGCAGGCAAGACAACTGTTCAACCGTCCTCACACTGGACGAGGCAGCTAACGTTGACGTGGATGCAGACGGGACATCCGGCCTCACTAGAGAGACACCGCTATTGACACACGGAACGAACTGGTTAACGTGATTTGCGCTTTCCGCGTTCTGCAGCTGCCGCTGTCGGCTTTATTTGGTTCGCAACCCACATAGTTCCTTTACAAAAATGGACCCGCGTAAAATACCTGCTGATAGAGGAACAGTACATAATAGAAGGCAGCGAACAAGCGGTACTCTACTGTACCAAAAACGCCTGACGGGTACAATTTCTTTTAAACAAGTGGTACACTATTGTAACACGCGTTATAAGGGATTACGTTTAGTTTTTTTTCTTTTCTTTTAGTTATGTCATGTTTTGTAGACTACTTTCCCGATTATATATTTATTATATATACACACGTGAATAGTGCTAATATTAATATTAGTGAAATTTTTAATTCTACACACACAACTACATTTAGAGGAACAATTTTTTTTTTTTTTTTTACCATTTCTGAAACAGAAACTCGTCCATGGAGTAGAAGGAGTTGTCCAAAAGAAATGATTTTCCTAAGCTAGATTTAAAACTTGATCTGCTACCTGCCAGAAATTTTATGTGGTGGGGCAAATGATCAAAGATTTTTGTTGCTGAATAATGTACTCCTTTTTGAGCAACTGTCAGCTTCAATAACGGATAGGAAAGGTCATTTTTCCCTCTAGTGCTGTACGTATGAACATCACTGTTCTTCGCGAATTGAGATGGATTATTTAAAACGAATTTCATTAGCGAATTTATGTACTTTGAAGGTGCAGTTAAAATACCTAACTCCTTGGAAAGTTGCCTACATGACGTCCTAGGGTGAACACCACTAATTATTCTCACAGCTCCTTTTGTGCAATCAATACTTTATGTCTAAGTGGGAGGTACCCCAGCCGGCCGGGGTGGCCGAGCGGTTCTAGGCGCTACAGTCCTGAACCGCACGACCGCTACGGTCGCAGTTTCGAATCCTGCCTTGGGCATGGATGTGTGTGTTGTCCTTAGGTTAGTTAGGTTTAAGTAGTTCTAAGTTCTAGGGGACTGATGACCTGAAAAGTTAAGTCCCATAGTGCTCGGAGCCATTTGAACCATTTTTTTGAGGTACCCCAGAAAACAATTCCACCCTACAGCGTCTAATGTCAGTTTGCGCGTGCATATTATCCATATTCTCGATGTCGCACTGACTATCAACTATATGAAATATTAAGCACACAGATTTCAGTATCGAAATTTGTTTCGTAATTTCATTCGAATGGAAGAGGAGAGTTTTTCGAAGGTGTTCACAATCACTGGAAAGGATATTTACTGGCAAGGTAAACACGAACCAGCCTATAAGGCCTGAGATGTATACATATGTTTTACAGAAAGTTTCATAATAGACACTTCCATTGTATAAGACCAGTTTACTTTCTGACAGACTGGCAGTCACGTTAAGACTTCTGGCCTTGGAGAAACATTTCAGACGTTGGTCTTTGCAACAAGAAATGCAGCAATACATTATTTGTAATAAACCCTGAATCTTTTAGAAAACAAAAGGCGAAGAAGATTGGAAAGAGGTGGACCTTTCATTTACCAAGTGAATAGTTCACGGCGTTATCAGCTGCGCTACAGCTTCGACATTACCTTTGGGTCCCCGTATGTGGCATACACTGTCTAAAGACTGTAGCAGATGTCATTAGTTGATATTTAACATGTAAATTGTACCAAAAGGATGCACTTTTGATGGATCATCACTGTGTCGTAGCGATGAAACGGTACATTTTCATAGCACACAAGATATTACAGACAAAACGTCAGCTACAGGAATTCTTTACTTGCCGATATCTAGTTTCCTGTCGATTAGTTATAACAAATTTGCTGATGCTCTGAAAAAGCTTACATTCTTACCGCGTACTTTATGAGAAAGGAAACCCGCCAAATACGATAACGCCAGACAATATGGCGGCTCTTATGCCCTGCTTGTGACGGAAAACGATGTCGCGTCCCATTGGCCACATTCGTCTCCACTAGGTAAAAATTCCAGATCTTTAATTCAGGCTCCACATTGTAGTGGAACATGGAATTCCCCGCTGTGACGCCAAAGGCTCCTCGTCCACGTACCTTTTCACGTCCCGTGAGAGAACGGCTTTACTTAACAAAATGTCACGTAGCTCATTTTAAGTCTAACTAGATGCGGTATAGCTAGTAATTAAATCGAGCGAGCTGGGGCAGTGGACTGGCAATGGAATTTCATCCGGAAACAGGGTAAGGGGCGTGGTTAAAATTTCATATGGCCCGTCAGATTAAAGTTTAAACTTTCGGACAAACTGTGTGCCGGACCGAGACGCGAACTCGGGACCTTAGCCTTTCGCGGGCAAGTGCTCTACCGCAGGAGAGCTTCCGTGAAGTCTGGAAGATAGGAGACGAGGTACTGGCAAAAATAAAGCTGTGAGGACTGCTCGTGAGTCGTGCTTGTGTAGATCAGTTGGTAAAGCACTTGTCCGTGAAAGGCAAAGGTCCGGCGCACTGTTTTAATCTGCCAGGAAGTTTCACATCAGCGCACCATCCGCTGCAGAGTGATAATTTCATTCCAGATTAAAGTTTACCACAGTTTTCATACTCTAAACGAATAACGGAATAGTTTTCTCAAAACAGTCAAAAACCTTTTCATGCTCCATCTTTCTCCATATCCACTAGAAAGCCGTCGCTACTGATCTCAGTGATAAATGGGTGTGATACTTTACCATACCCTCCTTCAAGTCAATCAAAGCAGATGCCAGTCTGTTAACGTCTGTTGCCGATTTTTAATTGGACCAACGACTACTCCGGTCTCGCTTAAAGTTGCCTACGCAACATAACAGCACGCTTGAAAAGCATGCATGCGCCATCGCGCTTGCCCAGACATGCTTGAGCGTATGTAGGGCCAATCTGCACAAGCATCACGACAGTATAAACAGTTTGATGTTTGATCGAATTTCTGTTGTTCACGCTTGTGCAATCGTTCATCAAGAATGTGCATGCTTGAACCAAAGTACCAGGAACAGGGAGGCTTGTGTAACAATTCGTTAACGATTTGATCTGATTTAATGTTTATTTCGTTCTGTTAAATTACATTATGTACAAAAGTTGTACTGTAATGTAGGATAAGTCAAAGATTACAACGTTACAAGGAGAAAAAAGAAGAAAACCAGCAATACTGTGAGATGGATTCAGTAGCGTATCTACTGCGAACAGTTAATGTGAGAAAATGCTTTTTTTTGTACTTCGACATGACCGCCATCAAGGAGTGTGACTGAATGAAATTTTATCTCGAACGGTCGTCAAGCAACAGTCACTAAAACAATGAAGTTTTTAAAAGGTTACGTAACTAGTTCGAGGCACTGAGTCGTAATTCTTGAATGTAACCACAAACCTGGAAAAACTGCAGTTATTATGTAGTTCTTCCAGGTTTGTGATTGAATTTCAAAATGACGGCTCAGTACGTCGGAACTAGTTATGTAACGTTTTAAACATTTCAATGTTTTAGTGAGTGACTTGACGACCGTTTGTGGTGTCAGATAAACATTTTAATAATATTTACGTTTCTTTAACTACTTTTCAGTCCACAGGTAGTAAGGCTGTCAAAGCCGGCGCATCATCGTCTGAGCTCCCCATCTTCCGTAAACAAACCGATGCTTTGACAAGCAGGCTTGAGCGGCGTGGAGGCGCGAGGAATTTGTGCATGCTTGCGCAAATCATACTTGTGCATGCGTGCTTGTCAAGTATTTAGTTACATATGTAGATACCTTAAAGGTGCAAGAGCGGTAGCGTTCGGGCATCGCTGAACGAAAACAAGACGGTGCCTCCCGTCGGAAAAGGCACGCTCAGCTCCGCGTGCACCAGAGACAGAGATGCGTAACGGCTGCGATTGACAATGTGGTACCACTATCGATAATAGTGCGCCTCATAAGTCCCATACACCTCAATGAATACTGAAAACCGCATGCTTTTGCTGCCCTTCTGTGAGGCCCTTAATGCACTACGTAAATAAGTGCAGCAGACTACATCTAGTTTATATGTTCCCTAAGTTATAGTCTGTCTGTAAACTGAAGAGCGAGCAGCGTTTTTGGTGGGGGAAGTGGCCTTTCCCGGAAGAACCCTGCCACTGGCCTACAGGGCAACCCAAAATCTGTTGGCCGTTACCTGTGTAGCGGTGTATTTCGGCGTGCAGTGATGTACGTCGTTTCTGTTCGTGGGATCTTAGTTGCCGACCTCAGTCAGTTGACTCAGTATACTCACTGATATACTTCAGTATCCGTAAGTGATGGATAATCGCCCTGCATTGCAAGGAAATGTGCAGAATACGAAGAAGATACTTGCGCAGAACGAGCGTTCGATCGTCTCTAACGTTATTACAGCGTGTGTTAAGGAGGCGACACAGAAAGAATTGTTGGCTAATGTTACCAGTCCCAATTAAAGGGCTGCAGTTTATTCAAACATCAGCCTCGCCAAAATGCAATCATAAGGAAGGGACGCGAAAACAAGGCGCATGGTTTACTGGAATCGCCGCGAAGGAAAACTAACAATTTAGGGCGGAAACTCATCGTTATAGACAGTTTCACAAAATCGGTCTTTCGACAAACGATGGAGGACTTTTACATAAACCAAAAATAATGCCCACATTACGGAAATTACTCACTGGCGTGAAACAAAAAATACATTTTCGTTGCAAAAAGATGTTTTACACAACACATTGCGTGAAATGGGATTTACCTGGAAATACTTTTCAGACATGTTTACGAAGACAATGACAAAAAAAAGCAGTGCGAATCGAACTAATACAACACACGTAATTATAAATTTCTAGTTACTTTTTAAACACTCTTCGTGTTGCAAGAATCGTTAAGTTTTAATGCAGCCCTTCAAAAAAAACTCAACCTTTTAGTAGGAACACAAAGTAAGAACAAGCCTTAAATTCTACAGATTGATTGCACTAAATCTGGTTCGTCTTACGAATAGAGGAACATACATTCATATGAATAGGCATTCGGTTCTATGTTTGTACTAGAATCCTGACTTCCGTTCTTATGTTAATATTATTTACTCTATAATGTTTTGTTTCGAAGAAGCTATCGTCTTTTGTTTTCCTTATAATCTTAACGCATTTGTTTAAAAATAAACGCACACGGGACGTATCTGTACACAGCGTCCTCACAGATTTAAACCGCGCGCCGCGGCAGGGACGGTACTACGTTGTGAAACAGCCTGTAGAAGCGCCTTGTGACGTAGCAGGGCAGGCAGAGTGGGGACTCGCGCGCTCGCTCTTCAGTTTACCGACAGACTATACCTAACCGTGTGTGAGGCAGGGTGCATCTGCTTTCACTATTTTTTTCTCCCCTTCCCGGTAATGATCCACGACTGACATGTTATGTTCTGCAAACCACTTCTTTCCTTAAGGTTCTCCCAGTGAATATCAAGATGGTTTTTCCTGCAATTTGTTTGATGTGGTCATTGTGCTTTGAATCACTCCTGATGGTTACTGCAACGTATTTTACGGTACTTGTTGCTTCCAGTGATTTATCACAAATAATGCAATCAAATTAATTTATTTCTTGGCCTAATCATCAGAAATACTTACGGTCGGTGAACTGATACACCCTGTACCAATCGTCTGTCCTCTGCAGGTCTTCCTGCATTTCGCTGCTGTCTTCTCGCATTTCAAATTACGCTCTTCCTATAGACTACAGCATCGTCTGCGAACAGCCTCTCGCAGCTTCCAGTATTATTCAATACATTATCAATATACACTCGAATTTCTAAAAAAAGACACGCACCAGGAAAGAATTATCCGAATGGGACAGAAATCGGTAGATGTAATGTACATGTACAGTCAAACAAATGATTACAACTTCAGAAAAATTGGATGATTTGCGCAATAGAAAGGGCTTCACAAATTGAGTAAGTCAATAACGCGTTGACGCATCTATGGCTCTTATGCAAACTGTTATTCGGCTTAGCACTGATTGATAGAATTGTTGGATATCCTCCTGAGGGATATCGAGCCAATTTCTGTCCATTTGGAGCGTTAGATCGTCAGTATCCCGAACTGGTTGGACGGCCTTGTACATAATGCTCCAAACGTTCTCAGTTGAGGAGAGATCTGACATCTTTGCTGGCCACAGTATAGTTTGCCAAGCATGAAGATTAGCGGTAGAAACTCTCGCCTCGCTGTGTACGGGCAGGTATTATCTTGCTTAAATGTAAACCCAGGATAGCTTGTCACGAAGGGCAACAAAACGGGATTTAGGTTATCGTCGACATACCGATATGCTACAAGGGTGCCATGGATGACAACAAAAGGGGTGCTGCTAAGAAAAAAAATGGACTGGAATCTCACTGACTGAACTAGAATTCTCTTCAGTGATGAGTCCCGTTTCGAACTGAGCCCCAGCAACCAGTGAAGACGTGTCTTGAGACGCTTCGGACAGCGGTGGAATACTAAGCTGTCACCCGCCATACGGCCCGACAACGAGTGATGGTCTGCAGTGTCATTTATTTTCATAGCATGCTCCGTCTGGTTGTCAACTGTGGTACCCTTACAGCACAGCAGTACGTCCACGATATTCTATGGATCGCTTTGATGCCCTTCATGGAAACCCTTCCAGGGCTTACATTTCAGCACGATAGTGCCCGTCCGCACACGGCGAGAGATCCTACCGCTTGTCTTCGTGCTTGCCAAACCCTACCTTGGCCAGCAAGGTCATCGGATTCAGCCTATTTGATAATGTATGGAGCATTATGGATGGAGCCCTCCAACCAGCTCGGGATTTTGACGATCTAACACGCCAACTGGACAGGTTTGACACGCCCCTCAGGAGGACATCCAACAACTCGTATCAACCAATGTCAAGCCGACTAACTGCTTGCGTATGAGCCAGAGGTGAACTGATGCGTTATTGACTTGCTCAATTTGTGAAGCTCTTTCTCTTGAATAAATCGTCCAATTTCTTTGAAATTGTAATCATTTGTTTGTCTGTACATGTACATCACATCTACCGATTTCCGGCCTGTTCGGACTATTCCTTCGTGGTACGTCGTTTTTTCTTGTCTTAAAGTGATATTGTAAAAATTAACTGCTTTGCCACACTTTTATGGTACTCCTGAAATTATGTTAACACCAGTAGATTTTGTTCCGTTAGGAACGTGGTGTTAAGTTCTTTATGCAAGGAAGCCCTGAATCCGGTCAAAAATCTGGTCCGGAACTAGGTAAGTTCCTAAATTGATCACTAACAGACAGTGCGGAACTGTATCGAATGCAAAAGTGCATCGAATGCCTTCCGGAAGTCAAGGAACAAGGCATCAACCTGGGATCCATTGCCTATGGTTCTCTGGATTTCATAGGCGAGTTTCGCAACATCTGTTCCCCGAATCCATGTTGATGTTTATAGAGAATAATGTAATAACACGACCTTCCTAATTTCTGCAAGTCCAGAAAATTTCATTCCTATTATGTTTGGGCTGATATTCCGTAAACTAGAAAACAGTACTTAAGAAAAATTGCATTAATATTCCAGACCAAATTTTGTGTAGTCATTTATACAAGATGTCCCAGGAGTAATGGTCAGTATTCAGGGATATGACACCCGAACTACCATTCGAAGTAAAAATATCTAGGAAACGTGGGCTCTAAAATACATATCTTACTTAAGAGCTATGAGCACTTCATCTACGATGCTCTGAAATAAGACTCTTCCACTGCAAGTTCTTTGGTTTCAATTTTTTGGGACAGGTACTATGGGCCGTTAACAAGAAAAAAATGTGTAATAAACATGGGCTCTATGCGCACACCTGAAGACGTAGGAGCACTTGTTCAACTCCGCTGCTGTGTAACACATCTGTTCTACCGAACAAGGAGCTCTTGAGATATTAAGACTTTTGATCCATACTACCCATCTGAAAATTGGAAATCAAAGAGCTTGCAGCAGAAGAGGTTTGTTTCACACTATCAACGATGAAGAAGTGCTCGCAGCTCTTAAGGTATTCATTTTAGAGCCCAAGACTGTTTTGCTTAGACTGATCGATCCTGTGATATCCCTGAATATGCAGGAGGATCTGAAACGAATTGACGCATGGTGCAGGAAATGGCAATTGAATCTCAACGTAGACAAGTGTAATGTGCTGCTACTACATAGAAAGAAAGATCCTTTATCATTTAGCTACAATATAGCAGGTCAGCAACTGGAAGCAGTTAATTCCATAAATTATCTGGGAGTAGGCATTAGGAGTGATTTAAAATAGCATGACCGTATAAAATTAATCATCGGTAAAGCAGATGCCAGACTGAGATTCATTGGAAGAATCCTAAGGAAATGAAATCCGAAAACAAAGGAATTAGGTTACAATACACTTGTTCGCCCACTGCTTGAATACTGCTCATCGGTGTGGGATCCGTACCAGATAGGGTTGATAGAAGAGATAGAGAAGATCCAACGAAGAACAGCGCGCTTCGTTACAGGATCATTTAGTAATCGCGAAAGCGTTACCGAGATGATAGATAAATTCCAGCGGAAGACTCTGCAAGAGAGACGCTCAGTAGCTCGTTGCGGGCTTTTGTTGAAGTTTGGAGAACATAACTTCACCGAGGAGTCAAGCAGTATATTGCTCCCTCCTACGTATATCTCGCGAAGAGACCATGAGGATAAAATCAGAGAGATTAGAGCCCACAAAGAGGGATACCGACAATCTTTCTTTCCACGAATAATACGAGACTGGAATAGAAGGGACAACCGATAGAGGTACTCAAAGTACCCTCCGCCACACACCGTCAGGTGGCTTGCGGAGTATGGATGTAGATGTAGATATTAAACATTCCTCCTGGGACACCCTGTATACAGTGTAAAGAACAGTGTCATCATTACGATCTTAAGTCGAGTAAATTTCTGTTTGGTTGTATTTTTTTTCACTGATTTTCTGTAAACGATAAGGCTGTACGTAACTATTCATTTCTAAAAAATTAAGATCTCCTTGAACACTCTTTACTAACTATTCCCGAATCATAAGTATGACAAAAGCAAGATAAATATTTTACACCGTCAGTTCTTGTTATTCTACGCATGTGAACGCAGCAATAGAATGGTTTGTTGACAGTAGTACATATGTTGCAGAATGTTGCTAGAGACGAACTATGTTGACCAAGGCACGAAATGTTTATATATACTAGAGTATGCTTCAATTTTTTAGCATATACTTAGGCATAAATTTTTACGCTTGCAAATGACACAAACGGTTAAACTTCAATCGTGATGATTGGAAATAGTGATAACATTCAAAGACGTAAAACAAGTACCTCAAAATCATAGATTTAGGTTTTCCATTAAATCCTTAAATCGCGTATAGTCTTTTTAAGAGGACGGGGTTGCTTTCCTTCCTCAGCCTTGAGTTTTCTGTTCCATCTGCGACCACATCGTCATCGAGCCGTTAAACTCTAATTTTAGTTTCCTTTTTCGAATACGTTATTATCCGTTATGAGATGTACAGGGGACAGGGAAAATAATGTGAACAGTGGTAGTAATGGGATGGTTGTGCTTGGCGATCAACAACGCAGGTAAGGCACGTGTCGCGCTGGACTGTGCGTGTTCAGTACGGACTAGGCATCATTGCACGATGTTTACGACTAGTACAGTCGTAATTGCATTCGGAGGCCGAGGTCGACGTGCAACTAAAGAGCTAACAGGGTTCGCCAAGACGAATTGTGTAAAAACAACGCAAAACTGTGTGGGCTAAACTGACTGCACAGCTCAATAGCCGTGTTCGAGACCCCGTATCTATCGACACTGTCCGCCGAGAACTCCATAAATCGAATATTCGTGGACTAGCTGCTGTACCGAAACCATTTGTGACTGATCAGTGGAAACACCTCGTATGCTCCGACGAGTCAATGTTTCCGTTATTTCCAACATCGGGCCAGGTTTACTTCTGAAGAACGCCAAAAGAAGCCTACAGTCCTGATTGCTTGATTCCAACGGTTAAGCATGGAAGTGGAAGTGTGATGGTGTGGGCAGACATATCATGGTATTCTGCTGGTCCCATAATTACTCTCAAAGACCGTGTTACAGCCAACGATTATGTGAACATTTGCACCCATGATTCAAATGTTGTTCCCCAACAATGATGCAGTATTTCAGGACGACAATGCACCCATTCACACAGCCAGGACAGTACAATCATGGTACGAGGATCATGCAACTGAACTGCAGCCTCTTCCCTGGCCAATACAGTCTCTGGAATTTAACATTATCGAATCCTTGTCGCAGATTTCGGCCTGCCTCGTCACTACAGGAGATAGAAGGGGTTCTGATCGAAGAGTGGCAGCACATTCCACTGTAGACTATACAATCATTATATGCCAAGAAGAATCGCAGCTGTATTGCGGGCAAATTGGGGTCCAACCGCTTGTTAATAAACCATTCCAAAGTAAGTACAGGTGATCACATTATTTTGCCTATCTCCTGCACGTTTATTTCCCAAGTGAATGTTCTAGGAAACACTTCCACACAGCTTTGGCAGTCACTATCTTTATTTTAATACTTACGACAAATAATTCTATTCCATAATACCAAGGACATTTTGGAATCTTCCTTCTTTTTAAGTTACGTATGTTTCTGCTCAGGCGTTACGCTGGTAGCTAGAATCCTAAATGAATTTGATTCAACGATCCAAAACATAGCTGTGTTGACCTCATGCTAACTAGCCCACAAGAGATATTAAGGGCAGTTCCGTTTCATGACATGTGGGCTTTGAATATGACACATTAGGTAATTAGGACAGAAGCTCATTTCTACATAAGGTTATCAAGTTCTCGTTTCAAAGAGAAATGCGGGACGCCAAGAGTGCTCTGTTTCATTACAGCTGATTTCAGCATGCCAGGCTAATTACTTAGCAGTTCCCAGTGCGTTATTGATACAACGGAGATAAAAGACAGGCTACGCGCTAGTTGTGTCAGCTCCTACGAGGCATGGACGATACTGTGGAAAAAAATAGCTTAAAAACTCCTCATTTACATTACTGTGTTTGCTTGGATTCAAGCAAGTCGTATGAACACGCAAAGTCAGCAGTTTTTGTTGCGAGTAGTGCTAAACTTGTAACGCTCAGAATTTTTCATACGTTCCTTGTAGGCTGTTATCTAGCTGTGCGAATATGTTCGTTGTGTCCTAATGGATCTCTGCTAATTCCCGAGCAAAAAATCTTCGTATAGTGTCAACAAATGTTGCAAGTTTTAGGAGGGAACACTGCAGATGACGTGCTTACCACGACGTACCGCGAGGAGACCATCCTACATCTACATACACATTATACAGACTAATGTGAAGTGCACAGAGCGTAGGGGACGATGCGGGAGACCCGCACAGCTGTACTTCAAATGGTTCAAATGGCTTCGAGCACTAAGGAACTTAACATCTGAGGTCATCAGTCCGCTAGAACTTAGAACTACTTAAACCTAACTAACCTAAGGGCATCACACACATCCATACTGAAGCGCCTAGAACCGCTCGGCCACACCGTCCGACACACAGCTGTACTAGGCAAGGCCTTAGCGGAGGTGGTTTGCCATTACCTTCCTCCGCCCGTAATGGGGATGAATAATGATGACGACACGACAACACCCAGTCATCTCCAGGAAGGTGAAAATCCCTGACCCCGCCGGGAATCGAACCCGGGACCCCGTGCTCGGGAAGCGAGAACGCTTCCGCGAGCCCACGAGCAGCGAGAACGCTACCGCGAGACCACGAGCAGCGGTATGTGAAGTGCATAGCAGAGGGTAATTATCATTTTAGGGTTTATTACCGCGCTTGTTGCATATACTTAAATGCCTCTATGGACACTGTAATTAGTCGAATCTTGTCTTCGCGGTCCATAGGGGAGCGATACGAATGACACTATACCAGCAGATTCCTCACACAATTATTTTCTTGGAGATTTTGTAAGTAGGCTTTCGCGCGACTGCTAACGTCTTAACTTCAATTATCTGCCAATCAGATTTTCGTGATGCTCTTCCGTCAGCTAGACCTGTGACCATTCGTGCCGACGTTCTTTGTCTCCTGTGTTAGTCCCATTTGGTACGAGTCCCACAAACTTGATCAATGTTCTGAGATGGAATGCGGTATGTAACGAACGTTGCAATTAGCAGAGCTTCACGCACAAAATGGATAACAGACTGATAGAGGCTCATCAAGAAGCATATAGTATGTTGGTGGAAAGAGGATATCACTTCTGTTATGGATCTTACGCACTCCTGTTACGGCCCAGCGCTTAACATATATTGTAGGTGCCGGAACGCACCTCTTCAACAATGCAACACCCATCTCTCGCTACTCTTCTCCCAACAGTCCACCCACACCCATAAAGATCACAAGTGGCGATCTTCGAAAATTTGTAATAAAACTTACAATGAGGAATTGTTTTTACATAATACTGTTCTGAAATCCACGCTTTTCAAACATAATTTCTTACAATCAAAACAATAAAACCACAAGATTTAATGTAAACAACAAGTTCAAAAATGACTCTGAGCACTATGGGACTTAACATCTACGGTCATCAGCCCCCTAGAACTTAGAACTACCTAAACCTAACTAACCTAAGGACATCACACAACACCCAGTCATCACGAGGCAGAGAAAATCCCTGACCCCGCCGGGAATCGAACCCGGGCGTGGGAAGCGAGAACGCTACCGCACGACCACGAGCTGCGGACCTAAACAACAAGTGCTACCGTCTGCACCCGTAGTAGTTGCACTTTGTCCCGTAGTTCTGTTCGACAGGTATCGACACCAGTCGGTAGACTTCGTGATTATGACATGATACACTCCTGGAAATTGAAATAAGAACACCGTGAATTCATTGTCCCAGGAAGGGGAAACTTTATTGACACATTCCTGGGGTCAGATACATCACATGATCACACTGACAGAACCACAGGCACATAGACACAGGCAACAGAGCATGCACAATGTCGGCACTAGTACAGTGTATATCCACCTTTCGCAGCAATGCAGGCTGCTATTCTCCCATGGAGACGATCGTAGAGATGCTGGATGTAGTCCTGTGGAACGGCTTGCCATGCCATTTCCACCTGGCGCCTCAGTTGGACCAGCGTTCGTGCTGGACGTGCAGACCGCGTGAGACGACGCTTCTTCCAGTCCCAAACATGCTCAATGGGGGTCAGATCCGGAGATCTTGCTGGCCAGGGTAGTTGACTTACACCTTCTAGAGCACGTTGGGTGGCACGGGATACATGCGGACGTGCATTGTCCTGTTGGAACAGCAAGTTCCCTTGCCGGTCTAGGAATGGTAGAACGATGGGTTCGATGACGGTTTGGATGTACCGTGCACTATTCAGTGTCCCCTCGACGATCACCAGTGGTGTACGGCCAGTGTAGGAGATCGCTCCCCACACCATGATACCGGGTGTTGGCCCTGTGTGCCTCGGTCGTATGCAGTCCTGATTGTGGCGCTCACCTGCACGGCGCCAAACACGCATACGACCATCATTGGCACCAAGGCAGAAGCGACTCTCATCGCTGAAGACGACACGTCTCCATTCGTCCCTCCATTCACGCCTGTCGCGACACCACTGGAGGCGGGCTGCACGATGTTGGGGCGTGAGCGGAAGACGGCCTAACGGTGTGCGGGACCGTAGCCCAGCTTCATGGAGACGGTTGCGAATGGTCCTCGCCGATACCCCAGGAGCAACAGTGTCCCTAATTTGCTGGGAAGTGGCGGTGCGGTCCCCTACGGCACTGCGTAGGATCCTACGGTCTTGGCGTGCATCCGTGCGTCGCTGCGGTCCGGTCCCAGGTCGACGGGCACGTGCACCTTCCGCCGACCACTGGCGACAACATCGATGTACTGTGGAGACCTCACGCCCCACGTGTTGAGCAATTCGGCGGTACGTCCACCCGGCCCCCCGCATGCCCACTATGCGCCCTCGCTCAAAGTCCGTCAACTGCACATACGGTTCACGTCCACGCTGTCGCGGCATGCTACCAGTGTTAAAGACTGCGATGGAGCTCCGTATGCCACGGCAAACTGGCTGACATGACGGCGGCGGTGCACAAATGCTGCGCAGCTAGCGCCATTCGACGGCCAACACCGCGGTTCCTGGTGTGTCCGCTGTGCCGTGCGTGTGATCATTGCTTGTACAGCCCTCTCGCAGTGTCCAGAGCAAGTATGGTGGGTCTGACACACCGGTGTCAATGTGTTCTTTTTTCCATTTCCAGGAGTGTATTTTCAACAGTTGACAGCCGCAATGTTCAGACAGTTAACATTGTAGTGAAACATCCCCTTAGAAAAATTTATGAATTACTGTGCTGATAAACCTCTTACATGATTTGATTTTCAAACAGCTGAGCAAAACTGAACGTACTCAGACATTTCTCTCTTTACTTATTCTGATCATCACTAGAACTGACACACAATATTTTTAGCGCAACGCAATCTGACTTTCAACAATCTCTACAAAAAAATGGCCCTGACTAACAATAACCTATAGCTTTCATGAATCACTTACCTCACAAAAATCTTCGTTACTCGAACTACTGCAATACAGCGAGCGCCACTACTGCCAGATAAATAAAAGATTCTAACTACTGGAGGCACTAACTACAGATGGGCATAGTTAGCAAATGAAAGATTTTGATAAAGAACAAACAATGTATTTACCTTAATAGTGTTCAAAATATCAGTTCATGACATCCAGTCTCACAAATTTACTGTCTCTGATAGACACACGTCCAGATCATCCGCTCTCAAAACTCCTCCATCTCTCTCCCCACGTCCACCACTGCTGGCGGCTCACATCCAACTGCGCAACGCTACGCGCTGTTAACAGCCAACTGCCCAACACTACAATAGCGACTATTTCAACGATGCCCACCAGCCACAAACTGCACACAGCACATCCAGTGATTTTCATACAGAGCGCTAGATAACGTTACCAACATAAAAACCTAAGCAGCCTACTTACAGTAGCTGCTCGGTGAAGCAGAAGTTTTGGGTGTACACATGTATTTCCAGATTGTAGAAAGTCTCACCATGAGTTTTCTGGAAACTTATTTTTTTCTGATTGCAGTACTTCATTAAGTAATATGTCTGCCCATTGCATCACGTTGGTCACCCATTTTCAAGAACGCTGATGCCGACACAGGGGTAACTTGTAATTACGTTGCGATTTAATAAAAGTGTACTACTTTAAATCTCCGGTGCCGACTTGTTGCAGTGAGTTAAGGCCGAAATTAAGCCTTGTTATGGTCTTTAGCTATAGTTAGTAGGCGTCCTCAAAATGGAAGGATGGGAGGGGTCAAGAGAGAACATCCAGCAATCTGGAGTTCCGAGTATTTACTTTCATAATATTCTCATACATTTCTAGGAGTGAGTGGATAACCATCAGTTCTTTGGGATATAATTTTTAGCGTCGAAACTCTCCAATTCAAAAGACAATCTTAGAGTCTTGCCTCCCTTCCCCCTCCACCAACGCCACCACCACCACCCCCTGGATTTGGAAAATTCACAATTGGGGTATCAAGTTGACCAGCGCAAGGTCTGGTTGGTTTTACAAAAAAAATATTTAATTGCTTTAAAGTAGTCACGGCAATTAAAAAACTTAAGTAGTGATTTGAGGAAACAATGAATTTTTATCCGAATCCTCAAAGTCTGACGAAGAATAGGAAATGGGCAAAAAGGGATTCAAACTGACAAGTGTGAGATCTAGCTTTGAAAAAAAATTGCTTAAAGTAAACAAGTTAATTATAAGAAAAATTGATGATTTAAGAGAACACTGATGTATTTCACGAACAGCTGCTGAAGTGTCAGGAAGTTCATCACTTCCAGGCCTAGCTATTTTGTGCATAAAAAATTCCATCGGTGTAATACTTAACTGCCCTAAATTGTTTCCTTCGAATCAAGCATTAAATTCAGAACATTTGGAAAACAGAAGATCCTAGAAAAACAAATGAGGTGTGTGAACAAAACGTGAAAATAAAATAAAAATGAAAAAAATGTCGGTCAAACGTTCTGTTAAACGATCTGCCTAAAAGTAAGAAATAAAATAGATTATATAGGCATCTGACACGTCTTTGAATGATGCCCGAAGTCATTACAGCAAATGATCTGCGTCAAATGTTTCTCTATTCTATTTTGTTTCTTACGTTTAACCAAATCATTTCACAAAATATTTGGCCGGTTGGTTGTCTTTTATATATTCTCATATGCAGAGTACTGGATTATTGATTTTAGTTACATCTGGCAACTTAAATACAAACTAAAATTTACGCCCACTCAAACCAATATGCACAGCAATATGAGTCGATGTAGACACGATCTGTCTATAGTGTACATAAGGGGCCAGCCATTACGCAGAAGCAATAGGACTCATTGTTGACACTAGTTGCAGATAGCTTCCATTCGGGACCAAATGGAAATATTTAGACTCCTGATTACTACCAAGAAATATTCTTTTTTTTTTAATTTTGGGTTTTGGTCATGCCGACTATGTAGCCATCTAAATGTATTACATGAACTTAGAACACTTCCTCTATACAAAGTGTAACTTTTGCCTCGCATAGTTTCTGACTGATTTTACCTGACTTCCCGTTATTGGAAGGCTCTTTTATTTAAAAAAAAACAAACTATACTGTTAATCTCAGTTCGTGAATGTCTGAAATCGTATGTTTGTTTCGTGTTCATTTTCTCTTTGCTCGTTTATCCACATGTTCACTGAATATTATTCCTACGTGGCCCCTTGCCCACAAACGTAGTATATTGGTCAATACTAGCTTTTTTTCACGTCTTGCTTGATATGTTCTAATATACATCACTACTTCTGAACTCGCATATGCTTCTGCGGAGAAAGACGTTTCTTTGGGGAGGAAAAGTTGTTGGAGGTACCCAGTGCTTCGCCAGAAAACGGCCTATACGTATGTCTCGAGCAAAACCCATGAACATAAAATTACAGAGAATCTATATTACACGGAGTTTTACTAACAATCATTCTTTCCGCGAACCATTTGGGACTGGGAAAGGAGGGAGGTGTGAAGTGTGGGAGGGGGGGGGGGGGCACTAGTATAGAAAATACCGTCCGACACATACCATAGGTGGCTTGAGGCGCACTGTTGTACATGTTGATGTACATGCTTTCATTCTGCAAACAAGAACAGATCAACGGCAGGATGAAAGTTCTCCAATTAATAATTAATTTATCACGAGTACATATCCTGCGTCATACGGACGAAACGAAGGAGCAGTATCACCGAGGTACAGAATTTTCTCAAAAGCTTTCAAGAAACACCAATTAATGCCGAACATCTACGAAGGAAGTCACTTATTGGACACTAGAGAGACCAAATTCTATTGTTCCAGCCTTGCGAGGCCTTATTAAATAGGTATGGCAGTAGACATCGAGATGCGTTTCTAGGATCATGAACGATCTGTTTAGCCCACAAGCAAGAGTGACAGAAATGCTCGAGGCATTTCAATGGGATTCTTTGGAAGGAATAAGATGTAGTTGTAGCGAAACCCTACGTGTGATTTTAGAGAACATGTAAGCGAATAAAAAGTGGAAATCTATCTACTCAAATTATAGTGGATCAGAAGCTACTATAAAATGTTGACCGATTTCCGTAACTTGTCAGCATTATCTGTAATAACGAGGCCGTAGATGCAGACAACAGGAGCAGAATTGGGAAAAGTTCTGCAGCCTTCCAAAGAATGCAACGCATATGGCAGTTAGACTCTATAAGTATGTCCTCAAAGCTTCGGCATTTGGCAGTACTCCTCTGGCAATCTCCCTACGGTTGTGTATGGATGTGAAAGGAAAAATGTCAGATAAATCAGCACACAAGCTCAATGTTTCTTCACTAACAATGCTTGAGTTGAATTTTGAAGATTTGTTACCGCGACTACGTCTCAAATGATGAAGTGGTCTACGAAGTGCACGGAATTGTTGCTGAAAGAAGAGTGAAGCACCTGGGGTATATTCTACGCAAGAGAGGTGGAAGAATTCCCAAATCAGCGCCGTTGTGGAAACCAAATGATGGATATAGAAGTTGAGGAAGGCCTTGTAACAGTTGGAAAAGGAACTTTTACAGATCTTCAACGCATGGAAGCCAACAGCGAGGAAGCTGGAGACCTGACAGCTTCTGGAGTTCGCTGGAGAAAATTGTTGCCTGATACGTTGCTTAGCACTGGAAGAATTAACGTGCAGTAAGTCTAAAAGTGCCCTTACACGCTCAGTAATTATTATATTAACGGAATCTTTCGTCGGTTCTTGGTAGAACAACATTATAATAAATGAAAAGCACCAGTTTGCTTTTGTTCTACAATATTACTTTTATTGTAAACCGGTTTTCGGCTTACAAGGCCATCTTCAGACATTTACTGAGTATTATCACCAAAGAAGTTAAATGTTAGCAGACAACATTGGAAGAGAAGTAACACATCTAGCCTGATGTAGAAACATACGGTAAGTAACATCTTTGCAATGAAAAAGTAAAAACTGAACTGTACATGAATAACAATGGAGTAGGCAGGAAAACCTTTAGCACAAAATAGGAATAGCATGCCTACATAACCGTTTCTATTAATAAACAAAACTAATAAAATAAAATAAAATTAGTACTAGACAAGGCTTCATCAGGAGGTATGAAACATGGAGAGTCATACACAACAAATTAAAAGAAGAGACAGTTATCAATGTAAATACAGAATACATAAGGAAATTAAGCAATATCAATAAGATAAACAGAAACAAATAAATGCAGGAAAATGGAGGTGTTCGAGGGAAGCTACAGTCTAAGAGTGTGTGCCTACAGACCGATACGGTCGCAGGTTCGAATACTGCCTCGGGCATGGATGTGTGTGATATCGTTAGGTTAGTTAGATTTAACTAGTTCTAAGTTCTAGGGGACTGATGACCCCAGAAGTTAAGTCCCATAGTGCTCAGAGACCTTTGAACGATTTTTGAACTTAATGCTTTATTAAGCTAGACTGCCGTCATGATGTTTCAGACTGCAGCGCCTAGAACCGCACGGACACTTCGGTCGCGCGGTTCCAGACTGCAGGGAAGCATTAAGTGTCTGTAAGACGATTGATCCTATTTTAGCACGAATTAGTAAGATATTACCGACTTCTAACTTCGAAGAGATCTGTATTTACTTCATTTCCTGTATCATTCACAAGTATTATGAAAATGTGGCATTCCATAGATAAAATTATGTATTCACAACAACAAAAAATATGTCGGCAGAAAACAAAAGTGGCATTATGAAATTGGCAGTACCGTAAGGTTTTAGCTCTGACAGTAAGGATTACTGGAAGTACCAAGACAAATTTGCTCGAGCGCTGCCTTACGATTAACTTATTGAGTTTGTATCTGCCTGCTTGTAGCTCTACTACAAAAGAATAAAAAATCTGGCTTTCAGCGAGTCTAGAAAGGCGAACGAAAGCAGCTTGCACCTGGTAGCCAAGCATGTTACCTGAGAAATGGTATTTTCCTAAAGTGGGAAGACATCCTTTAGTGGTTGAATTGTTGGCAACTATCAGTCAGACGTGTGCCGTTGGTCTAAGCGTTTCGGTGTGTTGCATTTGTACCAATGATTTTTCTACAGGTTTTTTCTCTCCCAAAGAGAGTGTTGAAGTCTCCCTTTAGTATTTTCACGTCATCATGGTGACTTTTGCTCATAGTGTTTTCGAATGTGATCCAGAATTTTTCGACATTTTTGGTGTTTTTTCTTATTTTTGATGTTGGTGGGGCCATGTGCATTGATGAGTGTTCATTTTTTACTGGGGCTCTGAATGAGCATAGTCATAAGTCGATTGTTGATGGGTGTGATTTCTTTGACAGAACTGATGATAGATCTGTGTTCGAGAAATGCCATGGCCTTCGCTACCTTTTGTTGCATTTTGCTCTTGAAGATGCAGTGGTTTCCGCAATGCAAGGTTTCATTGTCAGTTAGTCGTGGTTCTTGAAGAGCAATGATGAGAATTTTTTGTCGGTCGATTTATTATGTTAGATTATTTAGTTTTCGTTATTTGGATCAATGTATCGATATTTTGTTATATAAAAAGAAGGTCTTATGTATGTGAAATCTTATGGGACTTAACTGCTAAGGTCATCAGTCCCTAAGCTTACACACTTCTTAACCTAAATTATCCTAAGGACGAACACACACACACCCATGCCCGAGGGAGGACACGAACCTCCGCCGGGACCAGCCGAACAGTCCATGTCTGCTGCGACTCTGACCGCTCGGCTGATCCCGCGCGGCGTGTAGTTTTCAAAAAAATGGTTCAAATGGCTCTGAGCACTATGGGACTCAACAGCTGTGGTCATAAGTCCCCTAGAACTTAGAACTACTTAAACCTAACTAACCTAAGGACATCACACACATCCATGCCCGAGGCAGGATTCGAACCTGCGACCGTAGCAGTCGCACGGTTCCGGTTCCGGACTGCGCGCCTAGAACCGCGAGGTAGTTTTCAAATGCATGTTTTCTGCTTGTAGGGAAATTTACAAGAGATCTTCAATATTCTCTGCCATGCTAACCTGGCCTCCCCAGAATCCGAAATTCCAACTGCCGCCTGTCGACCGTCTGCACAGTTCATGTTCGCTTGTGTTTCATTGGTTTGGCTTGGGTGATTCCAGGACCGTACAGGACGAGAGGGTGTTGAAGCCTTTGGAAGCAAATATTTTCAGCCGAGCTCATTGAGCTAGCAGACGGTGACCAGAGTAGCGGTGGTTTTCACTCAGACGTGCGTGGATTTTGAGTTCAACGGATTGAGTAGTCGTTGACGATTGTGTTAGTATTTGGTTCACCCCAAGTATTTGATTTCCTCGGTACCACCCATATGGGGGAGGGTTTCCCCTATCGGCCCCACGGGATTATTATTATTATTATTATTATTATTATTATTGTTGTTGTTGTCATTATGTCATCAGCAAATCCGATATGGTGCATCCTCCCACCACTGAAATAGATGTGCATTGTTCAAATCAGTATTTCCATCACATAAATATGGGTTATAATTACGTTACATTGCTGCTAGTAGACATATTTCTCACTTTTTCTTGGGCGCTTGCTACCTGTTACTCCATCACAGGAATTTATGTGCGCAGCATTGTTGCAATACAGACGTTCAAATTATCCGCTTTCTGTAATTTCATTTCGATACCAGATCGTTCTAATCGGATTCAGCCAGTCAGGCTTAATGTGGATATTCGAATACGACTCTCATCATTTGATAGACTGGGTAAACCACATTCTTAATCGGACGGTTGAATCTAGATCACTTGTTTATGACAGGGCCTGAATTCTTAAACACTGTGAAAAATAATAATACAATGTGCTTATTACTAATATTTTATTTAAATATAAATATATGAACGAACGAGATAACAGTTTATTTACAGGAGCAGAGCCCCATCCATCATAGCAGAGCAGTGCGAGATTGGTTTCAGGGCCAAGAGAGGATAAAGCTGTTGCCGTTTGTTCCACGATCACCGAACATCAACCAGATAGAGAATATGTGGGCAGAGGTAACAAGGTCATTGCCATGTGGACCTACAAATGCAAGCGGCCTTTGGACGAATATAGAAAACGTATGGTGGGAAGTAAACCATCACGCTACACTGTCGAAGACTTAATGAAAACAATGCCCCTACGCCTTCGAGAAATCTTACGTAATGATCGTGGGTGGGTTGGTTACTAAAAGTATACCCGTCCACAAAACCCATGTGGGCAATTATCTGATAGTCGGTCAAGCTTTGCTTTGTCGCAGCTCTTTAGATACAAGTCCATTTACTTTCAGTCTCCTCCTTACAATTCTTGCAATGCGAAGTAGACAACACTTCCTCCTAACACTTCCCCATCTTACAGTGTTGCCAGATTGTGCAGATGGTGGTCAGTTTTATTGGCCACCTTAAGTGAACGACTCGGACTTAGTCTCTGTGGCGGCCGGCCGGCGGTCAGTTTTTATGTCTAAGACTGTACAGCACTGCGATTGCAGTCGCAACGTGCTGCAAGAGGAAAAGCAAGAGGAAACAGCGATGGGCAAAAAAGCGGCTTGGAAGGCAATACTAATACGCTAAGAGAACTTACATCAAAGCCAGATGAATGTCGGAATAATTAAAGAATGAACGAAAAAGCTTTCAACAAACTGGTCAACTACGATCCTTATGTACACAGAAACGACAGTTTTCGTATACTCGTCGGGTTTCACTTTCCACAATGCAGTTAGCGATTTATGAGCCTGAAAAGATATACATTATTGTAGTGTATCTATAAGTAGTCCTGTTATTCAATAAGTAGTCCTGTTATTCACTTCTGCAATGCGTAATTCAAGCTTCTGAAACGAACAAATAAGCAGTTGCAATATTATTTCCCCGCGCTTAAACAATTTTGTCGAATGTTTCTACAGCTAATTACCGATTAAATATAATCAGACTACTCTCCTCAATGCAATGACACAGATCATTCCTTTCATTTTTTTTCCTGGTGTATTTACATTCATTTGGCGTCGTTGTATCAGTTGTTCAAACGTCCGCAAATCATAAAGTTTCGGCAGGAAGAGCTGTGTCTGTATTGCGCTGTATCATCCTTACACGGTACAATATACTGTGCAAGTGCCAATATTTTCAAAGCTCTGCAGCCTCCTTCAGTACATTGCGCAAAACAGTCCATACCGCTCTCATGCCGTCAGTATTTATTTATTTACATTTTATGGCCTTCATTGGAGCACTCTAGCCAACTTTATACAAAGAATCTTCCAGTTTTCTGTGAGCCGAGTACTTCTTCATTCTCTCGGATCTTATCCTTCTTTCTTCAGCGGAAATCACCCTTCCCATTGTCTGTTTGTTGATTCTCGTTTGCAGTCTGGTTTGTTTGTCTGTGAGTTTCCTGCTGTTGTCAGTTTTGTTTCTTAGGTCTTCCAATGTAATCTGTAGCTCATCCACATCTTCTTTGATTTCTGAAATCCACTTAATGTTGTACTTACTATTCCACAATTTTTCTGTTCTTGCCGGCCGAAGTGGCTGTGCGGTTCTAGGCGCTGCAGCCTGGAACCGCGAGACCGCTACGGTCGCAGGTTCGAATCCTGCCTCGGACATAGGTGTGTGTGATGTCCTTAGGTTAGTTAGGTTTAACTAGTTCTAAGTTCTAGGGGACTAATGACCTCAGAAGTTGAGTCCCATAGTGCTCAGAGCCATTTTTGATCCTGTTCTTTGGTGTTCTGATTAGATGTCCGAAAAATGAAATACGTTTCTTCCTGACTGTACTCAGTGTTATTGCGCAATAAATATTGAGCGTCTGAGGGCCTCTTAAGTCTAAGTATTCGAAGAAGAATATGTGGCATTTCTGCTGCCACAGTCGTAAACCTGTATCATGTGGCGTACAGACGGAGGCCGTAATTTTTCTCGCCCAGTACGCTAGTGGAATAGAACAGTACATCGATAATGCTGGTACGAAGTACCCTCCGCCACGCGCTGTACAGTGGCATGCGAAGTAGATCATACGTGCCCAGAAACGGGAGGACTCGCTTTCTCTGCTGTTCCTGTCGGTTTTTCCCCAGGTGTACTCGTGACGTCTTCCTAGGCCTTGAGACAGACGTCGGCGCCTAATGGGCGCAGCAATCTTCCGCTAACCACAGGGCGGCTCTGTACTGCGCAACACGGAGCCGTCAGTTATCCTCCAGCAGTCCTACAAAAGCGACCAGCACAAAGTAGCGGCTGAAGCGCTGAAATTCCACTGGCCTTCGATTACTGATTGCCAATCCCCCCCCCCCCCCCCCCTTCCCGGAAGGTGGATAAGGCTGAATGTTATATCATGTTTTACAATCTTTTGTGTTTCCTTCACATTCTGCCGGTATGCTTCACTATTACAATTGTAGAAAGATCAGTACCACAGAAATACAGTTACTTCTAACTGCGATAAAAAGTATATACACCCTCGTATCTACATCTACATACATAGGAATGTATTGTGAAGTGCACGGCAGAAGGAACTGCGAAGTGTAGGATCTCCTTCCGTTCCAAACGTGTAGGAGTGCCTTCTTAAATGCCTCTTCGCACACTGTGTTTACTCCAATATTGATAGAATGAAGGCTTTCGCGACCGGATGACATTGCTGCTGGGAAACCTTTCGGAGTCTAAGGTCGTGGTCCCCGAAACTCTTCTGTCCCTAACGTTTCCTCTAGAAAGCGCTGGGCACTTTCAGAGGCATTGCTCCTCCGTTTGGTCTTGCCGACTGAAGGGTCGGACGTCTGAGAGCGACATATGTACTGTAGAAAAAGAGGCGTGGTCGGATTTACATGTTTAATAAGCCACGGCTGCAAAATACTAACACGAATTCTTTACAGACGAATGGAAAAACTGGTAGTGGCCGACCTCGGGGAAGATCAGTTTGGATTCCGTAGAAATGTTGCAACACGTGAGGCAATACTGACCCTACGACTTATCTTAGAAAATAGATTAAGGAAAGGCAAACCTACGTTTCTGGCATTTGTAGACTTAGAGAAAGCTTTTGACAATGTTGACTGGAATACTCTCTTTCAAATTCTGAAGGTGGCAGGGGTAAAATACAGGGAGCGAAAGGCTATTTACAAATTGTACAGAAACCAGACAGCAGTTATAAGAGTCCAGGGGCATGTAACGGAAGCAGTGGTTGGGGAGGGAGTGAGACAGGGTTGTAGCCTCTCCCCGATGTTATTCAATCTGTATATTGAGCAATCAGCAAAGGAAACAAAAGAAAAATTCGGAGTTGAAATTAAAATCCATGGAGAATAAATAAAAACTTTGAGGTTCGGCGATGACATTGTAATTCTGTCAGAGACAGCAAAGCACCTGGAAGAGCAGCTGAACGGAATGGACAGTGTCTTGAAAGGAAGGTATAAGATGAACATCAACAAAAGCAAAACGAGGATAATGGAATGTAGTCGAATTAAATCGGGTGACACTGCGGGAATTAGATTAGGAAGGTATAAGATGAACATCAACAAAAGCAAAACGAGGATAATGGAATGTAGTCGAATTAAATCGGGTGACACTGCGGGAATTAGATTAGGAAATGACACGCTTAAAGTAGTAAACGAGATTTGCTATTTGGGGAGCAAAATAACTGATGATGGTCGAAGTAGAGAGGATATAGAATGTTGACTGGCAACGTCAAGGAAAGCGTTTCTGAAGAAGAGAAATTTGTTAACATCGAGTATAGATTTAAGTGTCAGGAAGTCATTTCTCAAAGTATTTGTATGGAGTGTAGCCATGTATGGAAGTGACACGTGGACGATAAATAGTTTAGACAAGAAGAGAATAGAAGCTTTCGAAATGTGGTGTTACAGAAGAATGCTCAAGATTTGATGGGTACATCATATAACTAATGAGGAGGTATTGGATAGAATTGGAGAGAAATTTGTGGCACAAGTTGACTAGAAGCAGGGATCGGTTGGTAGGACATGTTCTGTGGCATCAAGGGATCACCAATTTAGTATTGGAGAGCAGCGTGGAGGGTAAAAATCGCAGAGGGAGACCAAGGGATGAATACACTAAACAGATTCAGAAGGATGTAGGTTGCAGTAGGTACTGGGAGATGAAGAAGCTTGCACAGGATAGAGTAGCATGGAGAGCTGCATCAAACCGTCTCTGGACTAAAGACCACAACAACAACAACAAGCAGAGATTATCCTCGTCATAGATCAAACTTTTTTATCGATTGTCGTCTTGTCAAAGGCAAAAAAACTGTTAACCGATTCTGCAGAGCTACTGTCCATATGTCGCTAAGTTTCAAGAGACCATGATAATTAGCGACATCTGAACAGTAGCTCTGCAGAATCGCTTGAGTTTTTTTTTGTCTTTGACAAGACGACAATTGATAGTTAACTTTATCTTTGACAAGGATCATCTCTGCTTATCACGTGAAACTCTGGCCACGCCCCTTTATCTACATTAATCTACATTATACGAGGCCTGTTGAGAAAGTAAGCTCCGATTGATTGCCAAATTGAAACCACAGTGAACATCAGAAATGTTTTACTTGTAACAATTAGCTACACCTTTCAGCTACTTCTCTACGTAGTCGCCGTCCTGACTTAGACTTTTGTCATAGCGTTGTACCAACTTTTCAATAGCCTCATCATAGAAGGCAGCCGCCAGTGCTTTCCGCCAATTCTCCACGCTGGCCTACACCTCGTTGTCTGTGTCAAAATGTTGTCTTCAAAGACAGCGGTTCATGTGACCAGAGATGAAACTCAGGGGGAGACAATTGCGGACTGTATTGTGGGTAATCTAACATTTCCATTTGAAAACGATGCAGGAGCATCTTCATTGCCCCTGCAGAATGCGGCTGAGAATTGGCGTGAAGACGAAACAGCACGACAGTTATTTAATGTTAGCTGCATAGCTTCAGGCGAAATTTCTCACCAGGCCCTCGTACTTGGCGGCAGACACTATTTTCTAGACATCTTTACGCACTCACTGCGAGCTCAGAAATGAGAAGAGCGACGTGATGCTAACTGGGGTTATACTAGAGACACTACCCAACACATCTGTGCAAAGCTTTATCGGATTTTCATAGTCGTTTCCATTTCGCGACCGATCGGAGCTTACTTTCTGAACGCCCCTCGTACATGTCGCTCTCAAACGTTCGACCCGTCAGTCGGCAAGACTCAACTGAGGAGCAAAGCCTCTGAAGATGTTCAGCGCAGTTCTGGACGAAACATTACGAACAGAACAGTTTTGTGGACCTCGACCTTATACTCCGAAAGATTTATCAGCAGCAGTACTCTATGGTAACACTCTACGGAAATGTGAATAATAATGTATTGCTACACGGTGTCATCGTGTATTAACCAAAAGCTACGCTTCAGAGGCTATTCCTTTCACACATTGGTAAAGATACAGCTGTTCTGTTGCGGTAGATGTAGAAATGGTTAATTTGCGTTTCAAAAAAGAAAAATATCTAGACACGAGTTGTGTGAATTCTATGCTGCGATTTTCCATTGTAGACCCTGTCATGACTTAATAAACGATACCGTTGGTGCTACACGTTGCTAGGCTTTCGCAGCCATTCATTTTACGTGGGGTGGTAAATAACCCTTAAGAATAACAGTTGACAGCCGTTTCGGACAGTACAACAAGTTCCCTTGATTTTATGTATTTATTATCGTGCCAGAAGTACAAGGTATATAATCAACAAAAGGAAATCGATCGTTGACATCAGTTTATACATACTCCGTCCGTACAGGCCTCGGAAGGTCCAGCGGCACCGACCGACCGCCGTGTCATCCTCAGTCGGTAGGCATTACTGAATACAGATAAGGGGGAGCATGTGGTTACCACACCCCTCTCCAAGTCATTGTCAGCTTTCGTGACTGGAGCCGCTATCTCTTAGTCGCATAGCTCCTCAATTCGTCACACAAACGGCTGCGTGTACCTCGTTACAAACAGTGCTCGGCAGACCCGGGCCATCACCAACAGCTCCTAACTTAGGTGATCCGGCGGGAGCCAGCGTTACCAATGTGGCAAGACTGTTGGCAGTTTATATATAGGTTGATCAGAATCGCTCTCATCAGGTCTCTCATGCTGCATGTGGCTGTAAATTAGGAACACTGTAGCAGATGGTTGTTAGTCTGCACAGCACCACACTTGCAAAAAACTGACTCCACAGGAAGGCCCCATTTCTGCAGGTTGGTCTTGAATCTCGAGGTACTAGGGCACAGCACCATCTGTTGAGAGCCTTCCATGTTGTTCACTTCTCTGAATGACCAAGAGGGAGCCCTTGTACCAGAATCACCCATTTCTGCTGTTCTTTTGGAACCACCCACTTCTCCAAATGCTGACATTTCTCCAGCCACTTTGAGGTTCTTTCTTGCTGTGGTGATCCTGTAACAGCTTCACTGGTTACCAAGAAAGGTGTTTTTGGTTTTAGATGACAATGTGCTGGCTTACTGCCATAGAAAGAGAGGGGTTCCGTAGTTGTAGCTTTGCTTTCCTCGCATCTACCAGCTATCTCGCGCCTAATTTCAGGAGCAAGGCAGCGGAGTACGAGCATATCTACGGCTGTAGGTGTTGAACAACCCGTGATAAAACGACACGTCCCATTAAGCACTATGTTTCTTCTGACAGCTGGACTTGTACCATGCCGAACATGCATATTTAGCAATTGAGCAACACAGTGCCAGCGCGCTAGTTCTCACGGTGCATGGGTAAGCTCCCCACGTGGTACCTGTCAGATTCCACGCTATGTTGGTTCTTGCAGACACTTTCTGTTTCATGGTTACACAGTGTTTCTCGTATGCCAGTGTATGGTCCCGAGTCCCTGCCAGATATTTCGGAGTCGGACATTGTTCAAGTGTAATTCCTTCCCAGATGACTTGAAGGTTTTTAGCTACTTGTTTGCTCCTGAGGTGGAATACATAGATCTGAGTTTTGGTAGAATTCAGCTCAGGTGATTATCATTACATCCCTTGATTATGATTTAGTAATACTACTGCAACAATCCAACTTTAATGTATTGTATTTACTTCTGCCCTTGAAATATGTTATGAGGGCCATATATAAAATTCCGCATTTGGGAAAATCGCTATTCAAATCCATGTCCGACCATCTAGATTTAGGTCCGTTCTAACGACATCGCTGTCGACTGTTGTTACTCCAGTCCCTCCCAGTCCCTCGCCTTCAGGGCGAGGTTTGGTTTGGAGTGTAACACTGCAGCAGAACTCTTCCTTTGAGTCAGCTGTCTTTTGACTGATTTCGCCTCTCCTCTCCTGCGCCAACTTTTAAGTAGCAGTTTCAACCTACGTCCTCAATTATTTGATGGACACGTTACAAATATATACAAACATAGTATTCCAAAAGATTTAAAAATAAAAAATAGGTACTTTTCATTAAAAATATGGAAATTGGCTGTTCTAAATTGAAGACTTTATGTAAAATATTGTTGATGAGAAGCTGTCATGTCTACACTGGGGTGGCTGAGGTACCGCCGACGATTGACGAGGAACGTCGGGACGTCGCTTTATCACAACACTGCCACCCAGCTGGTGACCTGAGAATTTTTAATTACCAGTACACGCCGGGAGAGTCTACATACACACACAAAAGTCTGCACAAAAGTATCTGGACACCTGTTAGTGGAAACGTTGCTGGGGATACTTTTAGTGAGATATCTGAATGTCTGTTGAGAAATCGCAGTCCATTATTTCTCAAGAGCAAAACCAGAGACAGTAGTAGTTTTGGATGCCGGAGTCTGGAGCAGAGTCGATGTTCTGACTCATTTCAATAGGGTTCCGTTGGATTCAGGTCGGGACTCAGGAAGGGCTAGTCCAATTCAGGAATTCTATGGTCCACAAACTATTGTCTCACCAATGCTGCTTTACGATAGGGTGCATTATCAAGCTGATACAGTCATCATCTCCGAACTGTTCCTCTACTGCACGCGGTAAACAGAGCTGTAAAATGTGTTGTATTCTTCCGCATTAGGCGTTTTCTTAAGCGCAATAAGATTACAAGGCTTTAACCAGGGAAAATACCACCGTACACCAACACTACCTCCTCTGCGCTTCACGGAAATGAAATGATCGTATGTCATTGTTGGCCGGGAGGCCCCATTCGGGGGAGTTCACTACTGGTACAACATAACGTTCTCTAGACATTCGCCAAACTCAACCTCTCCCACCGGATTGCCGCATATATAGTGCTACTCGTCATGTCACTCGTTTCCAGGCATCCGCTGTCCACTGGCATCGCCCTTTACATCACCTCAACTGACACTATACGGAAATTGGGTTTGGAAGTCATTCCACATACATCTTAATCTGATCTAGCGCCCTCTGATTTTTACTTTTTTCAATCTTTGTCGAACAACCTTTAAGGAACTTCCTTTCCGGATGAAAATGAGCTCCGAACATCGAAAAATTACCCTAACGTTGGCAGATTGTTGTAAATAGTGAAGGGGAACATATTATTGATGAGTGAAGTCTCTGTTAGGTGTATTTGTTGTGTTTGTTTAAGTTATGCAAAACGGCTAGAAACTTACGCATCAGTCCAATACATTTATAGCACTTGTAGATTTAGAGAAAGTTTGGCTCAAATGGCTCTCAGCACCATACGACTTAACTTCTGAGGTCATCAGTCGCCTAGAACTTAGAACTAATTAAACCTAACTAACCTAAGGACATCACACACACCATGCCCGAGGCAGGATTCGAACCTGCGACCGTAGCGGTCGCTCGGTTCCAGACTGTAGCGCCTAGAACCGCACGGCCACTCCGGCCTTCAGAGAAAATTTTAAAGAAGTCTTTTGGTTTGTGGGATTGAAGGGACCAGACTGCTAGGGCCAACAGTCAAAGAAGTCTTTCCTATCGCTCTTTGCCGGAGAACGTCTGTGAATCCAACCAGAAAATAAAATACACAGCTTCGTCTGATTTGACTGCAACATACTCTCTGAAATTCTGAAGGTGGTGGAGAGAAAATACGGGGACAACGTTTAGAGAAACCAAACTGTAGTTATACAATTCGGACAACAGTACTTGAAAAAGGAGTGAGACAGTGTTGTAGAGTATCCCCCATTTTACTCAGTCTACACATGGGCAAACAGTAAAAGAAACCAAAGAAAAATTTGGAAAGGCAGTTATAATTCACGGAAAGGAAACAAAAAGTTTAATGTTTGCCGATGACGTAATTCTGTTACTGACATTATAAGGCTTGGAGGAACAGTTAAACAGAATGGATAGGGCCCTGAAAAGAGGTTATAAGTTCAACGTCATGAAGGTGAAGCAAGGTTAATGGAATGTATTCGAATTAAATTTGGCGGTGGTTAAAGAAATAAGTAAGGATTTGGCTACTTACCGACTATTGTTAACGTAGAGAAGATATTATATGCAGACTTACAATAACAGGTAAAGCTGTTTTGAGAAAAAGAAATTTGAAAACAGCTATTACAAATTTAAGTGGTCGGACGTCTTTTTCCGAAGTATTTGATTGGTGTGTGTGCCTTATGAGGCAGTGAAGACAATGAACAGTTGAGACAAAAAGAGAATAGAAGCTTTTAAAATGTGGTGCTACACAAGCATGCTGAAGATTAGTATTAATGACAATTTGATGGAAAGAAAGTTCGCTTGATTGGAGAAGTTCTAAGGCATGCAAGGAATAGTTAATTTGATAGTGGAATGAAGAGTCGACGGTAAAAATTGTCGAAAGGAACCAAGGCTTGACTACAGTACTAGCAGTCTGAAATGGGCGCATGGTACAGTAGTTATGCAGGGGCGGACAGACTGGCACTTGAGTGGAGAGCTTCAACAAACTGGTCTTCGACAACAACAACTTGATTGGATCTGCAGAGTGGGGAGGAGGAGGGCTAAGAGTCTTTATTGATTGTAATTTACGCTGAAATTTTAATGGCGAGCCACGAGAGGGTAGCTTTTGTGGCGCGATGCTGCTGCTACGGAGTCTGTTGCCGGTTAGGACTCGTCAATATGTCGTGTGCTTCCACTTCCCCAGACTGAGGTAGCGTCTCGGACACTGCCTGCTACTAATGAGAGCTAAGACAACGGAAGCTGTTAACAGTCACCATAAGTAATTCAGCAGTCGCCACTCGTATTTCCCTTTTAAAAGTAAGATGGCCCTCAAACTAGAACGAGCCGGCCGGTGTGGCCGAGCGGTTCTAGGCGCTTCAGTCTGGAACCGCGCGACCGCTACGGTCGCATGTTCGAATCCTGCCTCGGGCATGGATGTCTGTGATGTCCTTAGGTTAGTTAGGTTTAAGTAGTTCTAGGGGACTGATGACCTCAGATGTTAAGTCCCATAGTGCTCAGAGCCATTCGATTTGAAACTAGAACGCGAGCCGCCTCGAATTTTATCGCTTTGCTGTCTTCACTTTAGTCTTCTGCCACCGCCGAGATAGTATGTTGCCAGAGCCGTATGTGACCCTCGTGTTGCCTTAGCTGTGTGCTTATAGGTCGCCCGTTATCGCCGGTATTACCCAATCGGCAACCACAGTTGACCTGTTAAACTTCCGGCACTTGTAGCGTACCGAGGCGCCTTTGACATACCAAACGAAGCATCCAAATCTCTCATCGTAGCACAGATAGAAGGTAATCACGTAGGTATTTATTTCTCATCTTGTTTAGCGTAGCTGGTGTGTGGCTTCATATAGATGACACAGTCTTACGCCACAAGTTTACTTGGCCGCTTCAGTACGAGAACTTAGCTGACGGATTCGCTCTTACACGAGGACACACACTGAAATGACAGAAGTCATGGGATAGCCATTTGCATATATGCAGATGGCGGTAGTAACGCTTATACAAAAAAATGGCAATGCATTAGCTGAGCTGTCATTTGTACTCAGGTGATCCATGTGAAAAGGTTTCCGACGTAATTATGGGAGCACGAAGGGAATTAACAGACTCTGAAACCGGAATGGTAGTTGGAGCTAGACGCATGGGACGTTCCATTTCAAAATCGGTAGGCAGTTCAATATTCCAAGATCCATAGCGTCAAGAGTGTGCCGAGAATGTCAAATTTCAGGCGTTATCTCTCACCAACGACAACGCTCAACGACCAAGAGTAGCAAAGTTCGTGTAGAGTTGACAGTGCTAACAGACAAGCAACACTGCATGAAATAACAGCAGCAATCAATGTGGGACGTTGTTGTTGTTGTGGTCTTCAGTTCAGAGACTGGTTTGATGCAGCTCTCCATGCTACTCTATCCTGTGCAAGCTTCTTCATCTCCTACTACTTACTGCAACCTACATCCTTCTGAATCTGTTTAGTGTATTCATCTCTTGGTCCCCCTCTGCGATATTTACCCTCCACGCTGCTCTCCAATACTAAATTGGTGATCCCTTGATCCCTCAGAATATGACCTACCAACCGATCCCTTCTTCTAGTCAAGTTGTGCCACAAATTCTCTTCTCTCCAGTTCTATTCAATACCTCCTCATTAGTTATGTGATCTACCCATCAAATCTTGAGCATTCTTCTGTAGCACCACATTTCGAAAGCTTCTATTCTCTTCTTGTCTAAACTATTTATCGTCCATGTTTCACTTCCATACATGACTGCACTCCATACAAATACTTTGAGAAACGACTTCCTGACACTTAAACCTATACTCGATGTTAACAAATTCCTTTTCTTCAGAAATGCTTTCCTTGCCATTGCCAGTCAACATTTTATATCCTCTACTTCGACCATCATTAGTTATTTTGCTCCCCAAATAGCAAAACTCCTTTACTACTTTAAGTGTCTCATTTCCTAATCTAATTCCCTCAGCATCACCCGACTTCATTCGACTACATTCCATTATCCTCGTTTTGCTTTTGTTGATGTTCATCTTATATCCTCCCTTCAAGACACCATCCATTCCGTTCAACTGCTCTTCCAAGTCCTTTGCTGTCTCTGACAGAATTACAATGTCATCGGCGAACCTCAAAGTTTTTATTTCTTCTCCATGGATTTTAATACCTACTCCAAATTTTTCTTTTGTTTCCTTTACTGCTTGCTCGATATATAGATTGAATAACATCGGCGAGAGGCTACAACCCTGTCTTACTCCCTTCCCAACCACTGCTTCCCTTTCATGTCGCTCAACTCTTATAACCGCCATCTGGTTTCTGTACAAGTTGTAAATAGCATTTCGCTCCCTGTATTTTACCCCTGCCACCTTTAGAATTTGAAAGAGAGTATTCCAGTCAACATTGTCAAAAGGTTTCTCTAAGTCTACAAATGCTAGAAACGTAGGTTTGCCTTTTCTTAATCTTTCTTCTAAGATAAGTCGTAAGGTCAGTATTGCTTCACGTGTTCCAGTATTTCTACGGAATCCAAACTGGTCTTCCCCGAGGTTGGCTTCTACTAGTTTTTCCATTCGTCTGTAAAGAATTCGTGTTAGTACTTTGCAGCTGTGGCTTATTAATCTGATTATTCGGTAATTTTCACATCTCTCAACACCTGCTTTCTTTGAGATTGGAATTATTATATTCTTCTTGAAGTCTGAGGGTATTTCGCCTGTTTGATACATCTTGCTCACCAGATGGTAGCGTTTTGTCAGGACTGGCTCTCCCAAGGCCGTCAGTAGTTCCAATGGAATGTTGTCTACTCCGGGGGCCTTGTTTCGACTCAGGTCCTTCAGTGCTCTGTCAAACTTATCGCACAGTATCATATCTCCCATTTCATCTTCATCTACATCCTCTTCCATTTCCATAATATTGTCCTCAAGTGCATAGCCCTTGTATAGACCCTCTATATACTCCTTCCACCTTTCTGCTTTCCCTTCTTTGCTTAGAACTGGGTTTCCATCTGAGCTCTTGATGTTCATACATGTGGTTCTCTTATCTCCAAAGGTCTCTTTAATTATTTCTGTAGGCAGTATCTATCTTACCCCTAATGAGATAAGCCTCTACATCCTTACATTTGTCCTCTAGCCATCCCTGCTTAGCCATTTTGCACTTCCTGTCGATCTCATTTTTCAGACGTTTGTATTCCTTTTTGCCTGCTTCATTTACTGCATTTTTATATTTTCTCCTTTCATCAATTAAATTCAATATTTCTTCTGTTACCCAAGGATTTCTACTAACCCTCTTCTTTTTACCTACTTGATCGTCTGCTGCCTTCACTACTTCATCCCTCAGAGCTACCCATTCTTCTTCTACTGTATTTCTTTCCCCCATTCCTGTCAATTGTTCCCTTATGCTTTCCCTGAAACTCTGTACAACCTCTGGTTCTTTCAGTTTATACAGGTCCCATCTCCTTAAATTCCCACCTTTTTGCAGTTTCTTCAGTTTTAATCTACAGTTCATAACCAATAGATTGTGGTCAGAGTCCACATCTGCCCCTGGAAATGTCTTACAATTTAAAACCTGGTTCCTAAATCTCTGTCTTACCATTATATAATCTATCTGATACCTTTTAGTATTTCCAGGGTTCTTCCATGTATACAACCTTCTATCATGATTCTTAAACCAAGTGTTAGCTATGATTAAGTTGTGCTCTGTGCAAAATTCTGCCAGGCGGCTTCCTCTTTCATTTCTTAGCCCCAATCCATATTCACCTACTACGTTTCCTTCTCTCCCTTTTACTACACTCGAATTCCAGTCGCCCATGACTATTAAATTTTCGTCTCCCTTCACTATCTGAATAATTTCTTTTATTTCATCATACATTTCTTCAATTTCTTCGTCATCTGCAGAGCTAGTTGGCATATAAACTTGTACTACTGTAGTAGGTGTGGGCTTCGTATCTATCTTGGCCACAATAATGCGTTCACTATGCTGTTTGTAGTAGCTTACCCGCATTCCTATTTTCCTATTCATTATTAAACCTACTCCTGCATTACCCCTATTTGACTTTGTGTTTATAACCCTGTAGTCACCTGACCAGAAGTCTTGTTCCTCCTGCCACCGAACTTCACTAATTCCCACAATATCTAACTTTAACCTATCCATTTCCCTTTTTAAATTTTCTAACCTACCTGCCCGATTAAGGGATCTGACATTCCACAGGCTTCATAAGAGGATTATTATGTACCGATAACAAATTTACTGTGCAAGAAATAATACGGAAAAGAAAAGAATTTTAACAACCTACGTGGCGTTCATATTTTTAAAAAGGCAGTTGACAGGGTGAACAGACAGAGCCTGTGGGAAATTATGGCAAAACGCAGACGTCAAGATCACTTGATAACTACAGCAAGTATCAGCGTAATGGAATTTAGACTTGACGTGCCCAGTTACACAGGATAAAAAATTTTACTAAACCAAGTTGTGAGGGGTGCACTTTATCGCCTACTCTTTTTAACAGTTATATAGATGACGCCATCTTAAAATAGAAAGTGCACCAAAAGGAATCCATATAAACAAGAATAAATGTGTTAACATTACATGCTGATGGCATTGCACTAATGGCAAATTCTCAAGGCGAACTACAAAAATCAAATTATCTTTTAAACTTAATTGGAAATTATTATAATTTTAAGAAAGTAGTAAGTAAACATAAGACATTGGCGTTCCATGGGAAATATACAGTACGAAACAAAATTGTAACTGAGGATCACATTTTGGAACGAGTTTAGCACTTCGATTACCTTGGCAGTTATACTGCTTTTAACGAAGATCAGGACGTAGTTAATAGATTACAGAGACACCAGAGTATATGTGGCACCATAAGCGGAACGAAGAGACACAAAAATGAAGTTCTACATGTGGTGTCACCGCCAGACACCACACTTGCTAGGTGGTAGCTTTAAATCGGCCGCGGTCCATTAGTACATGTCGGACCCGCGTGTCGCCACTGTGTGATCGCAGACCGAGCGCCACCACAAGGCAGGTCTCGAGATACGGAATAGCACTCGCCCCAGTTGTACGGACGACATTGCTAGCGACTACACTGACGAAGCATCGCTCATTAGCCGAGCAGATAGTTAGAATAGCCTTCAGCTAAGTCCATGGCTACGACCTAGCAAGGCGCCATTAGCCTTACATAGCAATTGATAATTATCGTCTAAAGCATGTCTCAACAAGAACGATGTATACAACAAGGATGGATTAAAGTTAAGTATTCCAAAAGCAACGTACTTTTCTTTATAGCATTCATTGAGCGTCCTGTTTCAGACTTCACGATATTCTGCGTGAGCTTATAGCGTGCATATCGGCCCCCTCAAAATAACACTGTGTCGGCACTTCGGTCGACACATCACTACATGGTGATTCAAATGGTTCAAATGGCTCTGAGCAATATGGGACTTAATATCTGAGGTCATCAGTCGCCTAGAACTTAGAACTAATTAAACCTAACTAACCTAAGGACATCACACACATCCATGCCCGAGGCAGGATTCGAACCTGCGACCGTAGCGGTCGCTCGGCTCCAGACTGTAGCGCCTAGAACGGCACGGCCACTCCGGCCGGCTTCTATATGGTGATGGCTGCACTTGTTTTACTGTATTGTACTGAAACCTGGGTTATGAAAAGAAAAGATTCTAACCACATACAGGCGGATGAAATATATTTTTTACGAGCAGCCAAAGATCGCACTAAGATGGGCTGTATTCATAATGGAAACGTTAGATAAGAACTGAATATTTCTGTAGTAAATGACAAAATAGAAGACCATCGAAAAACTGGAAGGATCATCGGGAACAAATAGATGAATCAAATATTGCAGAGATGACCTTAACAATGTAAATGAGGAAAGGGAGACATAGGACGGATAGCTAAAAGATGGAACTGAGGCTAGAAGAGGTTGATAGACCTAATCTTGGAAAGGCAGGAGAAAAATAAGACTGGTTCAGCTTCTGATCATTCGTTGTACTTTTCTCGTGCTCCCTGACATCTTCACTGAAAGGAGTATATGTTCTTTAGCTCCATCTGCGGTTCTGTTGTACAAAATATTCATTGCAATTGCATTTCCATCTCCGTGGGAACAATTTGCTTTTCGGATTTCTTTAAGGGAATGCCTTTTTTAGACTTATTTTCTCGGACAGAGGTCAGACACACGAAGCTGTTATTCCAGGTGTCCCTCGATATGACGTTCAACGTGCATGACTGCTATTGAAAATACAACAGGGAGTGCTGGGGCAACCAGCGGTCGGCAAAAAGCTCGTGGCAAGAAAATGGTAGGATTTAAATGCGCAACCATGTATTCCAAGAACTGAGACTAAGTCAATGCTTACTTTTTAAGTATTCTATAAATTTTTGGTCAAGTGCTGAGGTGCTCATTTTAAGCTTTCGAAATTTCTGAGATACAATGACAATAGCATAAGCGAAGGTTGGAGGTAATTCTTGTAGTTATGTGAAAGTGAAATGTGATATACGTAAAAATGTGCGGAAGAAAAGTCCCAGGGAGAACGAATAGCGGGCAATTGGAAGGATGCCACTTGATACTTTGCCAAGTACTCGGACGCAGTAATTTGTTTTGAAACGGAAAGTTTCTGTCCAAATGAGAACTTTCACCGCTAATCGATAAACCGCAATGCATGGCGTAAGTTCGATAACGCACGAAGTTTCCCAAAGATGATATGAGATATGGCTGGTTCAAATGGCTCTGAGCACTATGAGACTCAACATCTTAGGTCATAAGTCCCCTAGAACTTAGAACTACTTAAACCTAACTAACCTAAGGACATCACACACACCCATGCCCGAGGCAGGATTCGAACCTGCGACCGTAGCGATATGAGATAATGGACGACAACGTTTCTGAGATTAATGTGGTAAACATGATGACACGATCTTCATAGAGATCCATCAACTCATGTAATTGTGGGATACATCGAAAACTGAAATAAGACAGTGTAAATTAGCACCACGAAGTAATATATAACGAAAGCATTACAAGTAACATATTAATAATTATCAAGATATTTGCTGCTAATTCATACTGAATACTAAGCGACTTCTTCATCTGTTGGAACATATTCCATATACTGGTTGCATTTTCCTGTTGTGCATAGTGAACTTTTACAGAAGTATTGCGGCTAGTTACACATTAAGTTACAAATAAATGAAAATTGCTATCAACCAATGAATGTGTTGTGGAACCTCATGCTCCCAACGCGAAAAAAACAATCGACATACTCATTATATGCAAGGCTATTTGTATGCTCTGCATCATTTCCGCGAAAGAATTGTTTCTGGGTTAAAACAGTGCTGTACGTACTGACAAAATTAAAAATTCCGTACGTTTATTGAGCTATGTTTGTCACAAATTAAAACTGTGCCAATCTGGGCTTGAAGAAGAATCTCTGCATTTCACGGGCCATTAAATGTTCTGCCAGCTGAGCAAGATTGCACCCAACAGACGACGACGAGAGTTTCGTCGCGGCACACTTGCCAGGAAGTTCTTGCATAACCTCTAGTAAAAATTGCGGCACCCAAATTGAATTGCCCGACTGAAACGGATTTCATAGGAAGTGTACGACGTACTATCAATATGACATTAACCTCCCACTTGTGCCTCGATTCCGCCGGAGCGAATACAATTGAACGAGCCTCTGAAAACGAGAATTTTCTTGATGTGTACACCGTACTACACTCCTGGAAATGGAAAAAAGAACACATTGACACCGGTGTGTCAGACCCACCATACTTGCTCCCGACACTGCGAGAGGGCTGTACAAGCAATGATCACACGCACGGCACAGCGGACACACCAGGAACCGCGGTGTTGGCCGTCGAATGGCGCTAGCTGCGCAGCATTTGTGCACCACCGCCGTCAGTGTCGGCCAGTTTGCCGTGGCATACGGAGCTCCATCGCAGTCTTTAACACTGGTAGCATGCCGCGACAGCGTGGACGTGAACCGTATGTGCAGTTGACGGACTTTGAGCGAGGGCGTATAGTGGGCATGCGAGAGGCCGGGTGGACGTACCGCCGAATTGCTCAACACGTGGGGCGTGAGGTCTCCACAGTACATCGATGCTGTCGCCAGTGGTCGGCGGAAGGTGCACGTGGCCGTCGACCTAGGACCGGACCGCAGCGACGCACGGATACACGCCAAGACCGTTGGATCCTACGCAGTGCCGTAGGGGACCGCACCGCCACTTCCCAGCAAATTAGGGACACTGTTGCTCCTGGGGTATCGGCGAGGACCATTCGCAACCGTCTCCATGAAGCTGGGCTACGGTCCCGCACACCGTTAGGCCGTCTTCCGCTCACGCCCCAACATCGTGCAGCCCGCCTCCAGTGGTGTCGCGACAGGCGTGAATGGAGGGACGAATGGAGACGTGTCGTCTTCAGCGATGAGAGTCGCTTCTGCCTTGGTGCCAATGATGGTCGTATGCGTGTTTGGCGCCGTGCAGGTGAGCGCCACAATCAGGACTGCATACGACCGAGGCACACAGGGCCAACACCCGGCATCATGGTGTGGGGAGCGATCTCCTACACTGGCCGTACACCACTGGTGATCGTCGAGGGGACACTGAATAGTGCACGGTACATCCAAACCGTCATCGAACCCATCGTTCTACCATTCCTAGACCGGCAAGGGAACTTGCTGTTCCAACAGGACAATGCACGTCCGCATGTATCCCGTGCCACCCAACGTGCTCTAGAAGGTGTAAGTCAACTACCCTGGCCAGCAAGATCTCCGGATCTGTCCCCCATTGAGCATGTTTGGGACTGGATGAAGCGTCGTCTCACGCGGTCTGCACGTCCAGCACGAACGCTGGTCCAACTGAGGCGCCAGGTGGAAATGGCATGGCAAGCCGTTCCACAGGACTACATCCAGCATCTCTACGATCGTCTCCATGGGAGAATAGCAGCCTGCATTGCTGCGAAAGGTGGATATACACTGTACTAGTGCCGACATTGTGCATGCTCTGTTGCCTGTGTCTATGTGCCTGTGGTTCTGTCAGTGTGATCATGTGAATGTGTCAATAAAGTTTCCCCTTCCTGGGACAATGAATTCACGGTGTTCTTATTTCAATTTCCAGGAGTGTATCTTTATGAGATTGACCTCTACTTGCGCCTGGATTAAGCCGGAGCGTATGCAATTAAATGGTTCAAAAGGCTCTAAGCACTATGGGACTTAACATCTGAGGTCATCAGTCCTCTATACTTAAAACTGCTTAAACCTAACTAACCTAAGGACATCAGACACATCCATGCCCGAGGCAGGATTCGAACCTGCGACCGTAGCAGCAGCGCGGTTCCGAATGGAATCGAACGAGCATCTGAAAACGAGAATTTTCTTGATGTAAATGATAGGTGAGCTCGAGTACAAAACATTCGTTTTCGATTCACATATGCTGGTGCTCGCTGGTGTTCCGTTGGTTGTCTGTTTTTCGCCGAACCTCAGAGGAAGTTCCCGTCCCCTCTGCTTCGGTTCTAGCAGCAGAAAGCATTCGTCTGCCGTTTTCCGAGGGAACTGTTTTTGTTGTTGACATGAGTTTATTCACCGGTGAAGCGTACTGTTGGTGTTAGAAGAATATAGAAATCATAGATGCTTGTGGAATCCAAGAAATCCAGCACAAATGGCGAAGAAAACGAAATGTGATTGATAGAAAACTGACAAAGCACTCTAAGGTCTAAACGGTGTCGTGGAGAAGACGATAAATTCATCAGATGCTTTTATCAATCGAGAACGAAGTGAATAAGCACATGGTTCGTATGTATTGTTATTAAAAAGGATGAGCGCAGTAATGTTCCTTGAAAGTAAAGAGGGCCGAATATGATTCTATTGTGCAGATTAAAGTCAAAATTATACGACCGACGTGACCACTGTCGTCGTTACGTTCATAGTAGCTGTAGTCAAATGGCTGATGTATCACTGCCATGTTAAAGATTTTTGATGATAAAGATGGTTTACCAGGAATCACATTATCTGCACTCAGAGTGTATAGCAGATTTTTTGAAGTAGGCAGTGAGACAAGACGCATGTATATTTAATTACCTGAATCAAATTTTATTGAAATTATCTTCCGTGCACGAACTATAATTAAAACCCTGAAGTGCTACGCATTTTTCACTGCAGTATCAGAAACCATCGGATACATAAAGGGATGGATAAAAATACGGAAACACCACAAATGCAACACATTATCATGCCTATAAGGTGTAGGAGAACCACTGGGATTCAAAATAGCTTCCAATCGTGCAGTTCCTGTATGGTTTTCAAGAACAACTTACACCATTCTTCTTGATTGAGAGTGGCAATTTCAGGTAACGCAGATGGAAGTGGGTCGCGATCACTCATCCTTCTCTCCAAAGTACACCATAAAGGCTCTATAACACCGATATATGGTGATCGTGGTGGCCAGAGGAGGTGCGATACCTTGTTCTCGTATTTATAAAAAGGAAGAAAGGGATAATGTAGACAATTTTAGACCTATGTTCTCTTTTCTCTGTGAGGTACTGGGTGGGTTAAACAAAAGGTTTCGAACGCTAGTCAAATTTTTTGATCTAACTAAGGCGTTTGATTGTACTGATCACAAGATATTGCTCCAGAAGTTGGACCATTACGGAATACGGGGAGTAACTCACAAGCGGTTCACCTCTTACTTTAGTAACAGACAGCAAAATGTCGTTATTCACAGTGTTGAGAATGGCTGTGATGTGGGGTCTGAGTGGTGTACGGTCAAGTGGAGGGTGCCCCAGGGCTCAGTGTTGGGACCACTCCTGTTCCTTATTTATATAAACGATATGTCCTCTAGTGTTACGGGTAACTCTAAAATATTTCTGTTTGCTGATGACACTAGCTTGGTAGTAAAGGATGTTGTGTGCAACACTGGCTCGGTCTCAAGTAGTGCAGTTCATGACATAAGTTCATGGCTTGTAGAAAAGAAACTAGTGCTTAATCACAGTGACTCAGTTTTTACAGTTTCTAACACACAATTCAACAAAACCTGACGTTTTAATTTTACAGAATGGGCATATGATTAGTGAAACTGAGCAGTTCAAATTTATAGGTGTTCATATAGATAGTAAACTGTCGTGAAAAGCCCACATTCAGGACCTCGTTCAAAGACGTAATGCTGCCATTTTTACTATTCGAACGGTGTCTGAAGTAAGCGAATATTCTACTTTGCTTATTTTCATTCGCTTATGTCGTATGGCATTATATTTTGGGGTAACTCTTTCCATTCTAAAAGGGCATTTTTGGCTCAGAAACGGGCGGTTCGGGCAAGAAGTTGTGTAAGTCCACAAACCTCTTGTCGACTCCTGTTCACGAATGTGGGTATTTTGACACTGGACTCTCAATATATATACTCCTTACTGTCATTTCTTGTTAACAATATTAGCTTATTCCCAAGAATAAGCAGGTTTCATTCAGTTAATTCTCGGCAGAAATCAAGCCTGCATTTGGATCGCACTTCCTAAACTCTTGTGCAAAAAGGTGTACATATACTGCTGCATCCATTTTCAATAAGCTACCACCAGAATTCAAAAATCTTAGCAGTAATTTACGCGCTTTCAAATCGAAACTGAGGAGTTTCCTCATGGGTCATTCCTCCTATTCTCTCGAGGAATTCCTTGACAAATTAAGCTGATTCTTGTTGTATCGTTGATTGCGTTTACTTAAACTTGTGGCTTGACTTTTTTCGGGTGCATGAACATATTGTTTTTATCTGTTATTACTGTTATGTTGTAATTAACATACTGACATGTTCCATAAACTTGGAGATTTGGTCCGCAATTTGGTCCTATGGAACTTAACGTGAAATAAATAATTAAAATAAATAACGTGAAATAAATAATTAAAATAAATAACAAAACTACTGCTGGACGATTCGAGATGTGTGAACGGGGGGCCCCGTCGTCTCGGAACCCAGAATCACCACTGGAGAACAAACATTTTACCAGAAAATCGACCACATTAGCCAGAACGGTCGTAGTACCGCGAACTTGCAGAGCAGTCATGAGGCCAATGGAATACCACGATCTGGCTATCCAAATCATCACATAATCCCCGCTGTGTTTCAGTCTTGGGACACAAAATCGACCAGTAGTCGGAATGGCGTGCAACAAGACTCAGCCGATCAAATAACTTTCTTCCAGTGCTCCATTGTCCAAGTTTCATGACTTCGCCAACACGTTTTCCTGTTAGGAGCATTTTCAGCATTGATGAGTGGTTTTGGGATTCGAGCTCACTCTGCAAATCCCTTCGTGCTGTTTTGATGCTGACAGTGTTCGCGAGTGATTTTTGCAGCTGTCGTACAATCCTCTTCAGTGGTCCATTGTCATGATCTAAATCTACATCTACATCTACATCCATACTCCGCGAGCCACCTGACGGTGTGTGGCAGAGGGTACTTTGAGTACCTCCATCGGTTCTCCCTTCTATTCCAGTCTCGTATTGTTCGTGGAAAGAAAGATTGTCGGTATGCCTCTGTGTGGGCTCTAATCTCTCTGATTTTATCCTCATGGTCTCTTCGCGAGATATACGTAGGAGGGAGCAATATACTGCTTGACTCCTCGGTGAAGGTATGTTCTCCAAACTTCAACAAAAGCCCGTACCGAGCTACTGAGCGTCTCTCCTGCAGAGTCTTCCACTGGAGTTTATCTATCATCTCCGTAACGCTTTCGCGATTACTAAATGATCCTGTAACGAAGCGTGCTGCTCTCCGTTGGATCTTCTCTATCTCTTCAATCAACCCCTTCAGGTACGGATCCCACCTCGGTGAGCAGTATTCAAGCAGTGGGCGAACAAGTGTACTGTAACCTACTTCCTTTGTTTTCGGATTGCCTTTCCTTAGGATTCTTCCAATGAATCTCAGTCTGGCATCTGGTTTACCGACGATCAACTTTATATGATCATTCCATTTTAAATCACTCCTTATGCCTACTCCCAGATAATTTATGGAATTAACTGCTTCCAGTTGCTGACCTGCTATATTGTAGCTAAATGATAAAGGATCTTTCTTTCTATGTATTCGCAGCACATTACACTTGTCTACATTGAGATTCAATTGCCATTCCCTGCACCATGCGTCAATTCGTTGCAGATCCTCCTGCATTTCAGTACAATTTTCCATTGTTACAACCTCTCGATATACTACAGCATCATCCGCAAAAAGCCTCAGTGAACTTCCGATGTTATCCACAAGGTCATTTATGTATATTGTGAATGGCAACGGTCCTACGACACTCCCCTGCGGCACACATGCAATCACTCTTACTTCCGAAGACTTCTCTCCATTGAGAATAATATGATGCGTTCTGTTATCTAGGAACACTTCAATCTAATCACGCAATTGGTCTGATAGTCCGTATGCTCTTACTTTGTTCATTAAACGACTGTGGGGAACTGTATCGAACGCCTTGCGGAAGTCAAGAAACACGGCATCTACCTGTGAACCCGTGTCTATGGCCCTCTGAGTCTAGTGGCTCTCCGGTGTACACCATTCAATGCTGAATGGAAGTTAACTTCTCGTGTAGTTGGAAGGCCATGCGAGTGTTTAATATGCCATCGCACTATTATGAGTTGGAAAAACATTCGTTGGAACATCATAAAAATTGTTTGTTAGTGTAGCTGCCTGGGTAGGACAAAAAAATGTGTTCATTGGTTGGTTGGTTGATTTGGGGGAGCGACCAAACAGCGAGGTGATCGGTCCCATCGGATTAGGGAAGGAAATCAGGGGTCCCCTTTCAAAGGAACCAACCCGGCATTTGCCTGAAGCGATTTAGGGAAATCACGGAAAACCTAAATCAGGATGACTGGACACGCGTTTGAACCGTCGTCCTCCCGAATTCGAGTCCATTGTGCTAACCGCAGCGCCACTTCGCTTTGTGTGTTCATTAATGTTAACACTAATCTTGTATACATACAGGTATCATGTAAAACTGATTCGTTCCTCATCATTTCGATAAAAGAATCGTTCAAATGATCTATAGAACATGTAACTAAGTAACCAGCCACAAAAGTAATGTGATGTACTTGTCTCCTGACATACGAGAGTGAATGCTGGCTGAACTAAAGGCGGCTGTTAGCAAAGAAACTGAGTTAAGAGCAAACAGAGCAGTGTCAATTTATGGTCGGCATCAGCAATTATTTGATTTCATTAAATTTTTTAATGCAAAGCGAAAATCATTTCGTAACAGATATGGCGGACGAGACTGATGCTATCAAACAAATTAACCCTATGGAAAAAGCAGGTTCAAGTACATGACATGGAACGTTTCCCAGGACTCAAAGTAGTCATTTGTGAGACAGACATGACTGACTGTAATTGAAGCATTTCATCATTGATTCTCAAAGAGATTGCAAGACTTTGCAGGATCGAAGACTGATTTAGATTTATTTGTCAGAAGGTTCTTGTTTTTGGCTGCTGGTGTATCTACTCTTTACCACCACCTCAAGCCAATAAACGAACAGTGAAGCACCTGACTCAGTGAGCTGTTTCTTCAAACCTAGAATTTAGAAGACCCTTTTAAAATGTTACCCCAAGAGCAATATACTCAACTACAAAGACAAGTCGCCAAAGCTATTTCACTGTTCGCTTCAACGTGTGTGTTCAAACGGTTTTTTTTTTTCTATTATGAAATTATGAAAGTGCTGCCAACGTTCGAGCCTAACAGATAACACCACGTGTTTGTATCACGAACCATTATTCCAGATATATCACAATTCCAAAATCGAAATGATAAATTTATAATCACAACTTAATGTTAAATGCCTGTATCCGAAACATTTTATAGTTCTGCTATTAGCACTGGCGAATGCACTAAGTGTTTAAGTAACTGCTTTGACGGAAAGATAAAAAGCTAAAAATAAACAATAGTCATAAAATGTGATAAAGAAAGTGGTTCTGCCTTGAGCAAACACAATTTCCACTTGTTTTACTACCCATATTTATTACACGTTGGTATTCACCATTCTCTTTCGTTTTTGCAGCACAGCTACAATTTTTGCCTTCCACTACAACATTTTTTGTAGCTGCGGCGTTTTTGTACTTCACATCACTGAAACAGTGAAACACTATGTGAGAGAAAGCGCTACTGAAACACCCTGTAGAAGCACGAAAAGCCGATATCTATGAAAAATAATATACTGGAGGCAAAAATTGCAGCTGTGCAGGAAATACCAGAGTGGTGAAAACCAATATGTAATAATAAGATAACAAATGAAACCCACTGAAGATGAAGAATCTTCTCCGAAACATATATGGGAAGTAAAATAAGAAAAATTGCGTATTCACAAGTCTGGTTGATGTTTGCAACACAACTTCAGTTTTTGGCGTCCAGTAAATCATTTTGTAGACATGTCGTTTTTATACTTTTCATCACTCAAACAGTGAAACAGTAAGTGCTAGGAAGCTCCACTTAAACACCCTGTAGAAGCACGAAAACTCGATATCGACAATAAATGACATACTTTGTGCTGCAAATACCAAACACACTTGTGAATACCGATACATAACAATAAGTTAATAAATAAAACCCACTGTAGATGGCGACACTTCTCCGAAACACGTATAGGTAGTAAAACAAGAAGAATTTGTTTGCTCAAGACAGCATCACTTTCCTTATTAAGTAATGGGAAGCAAAAGCGAACAAGGAAAGAGCTTCAACCACAGAAGTATGCTGCAATATCTGCGTCTTAGAAGTAGTTCCACTTTGTTGCAAACACGTCTTCCTGAGTTTTCCGCATGTACAGACTTCGGCATTCAGCCGTCACAAATCACACGACTGCTCGGAATGCCGCAATGATGGGGCAAGCCGGAGCGCTGAGCAGACTCGTTTGCGCTCGCATTCCGGGCCGCAGATCTTTGCCAGGCATGCTGTACTGTGAACGCTTGCTCGCAGGTACAAGCGAATGGCAGTGGTACGTGCGAATGTGCATTCCCTTGCGTCAGTTTCCATCCCCTGCAGCGTATAGGGGGCTTTAGGTGTCCTAGTGGCGTAGCTAGCTCGCTTGCATGCTTGTTCATTACCAAAGTGCGTCGAGTCGGTAAGGTCGTATCACAGTAACAAAAGGCGTTTTGCGTTCTCCGTTTCGACAACTGAGTATCAGTTGCAACCTTCGGGTGCGGTGTTCGTCGAGAGTGTAGCACTACGTCTACAGCCTAAGCGCCTTAAGGGCCTCACACTAAAATACGAGGTGCGTTTGAAAAGTCCGTGCAAAAATAAAAACTACTTTCATGTTTGGGGTAAACCTTATTTATTTTTCGACATAGTCTCCTTTTAGACTTATACACTTCGTCCAACGCTGTTCTAATTTGTTGATCTCTTCCGAATAGTAGGAATTGTCCAAGTCTGCAAAATAGCTATTAGATGCTGCAATCACCTCCTCGTTTGAATAAAATCTTTGTTCTGCCAATCACTTCTTCAAATTGGGGAACAAATAGTAGTCCGAGGGAGCCAAGTCTGGAGAATAAGGGGGATGTGAAACGAGTTGGAATCCTATTTTCATTAATTTTGCCATCACAACTGCTGAGGTGTGTGCTGGTGCATTGTCATGATGGAAAAGAACTTTTTTGCGGTCCAATCGCCAGTGTTTTTCTTGCAGCTCGGCTTTCAAACGGTCCAGTAACGATGAATAATATGCATCTGTAATATTTTTACCCTTTTCCAGATAGTCGATGAGGATTATCCCTTGTGAATCCCAAAAGACAGTCGCCAAAACCTTTCCGGCCGAAGGAATGGTCTTCGCCTTTTTTGGTGCAGATTCTCCCTTGGTAACTCATTAAATTGTTGTTTGGTCTCAGGAGTATAGTAGTAATGTATCGATGTCTCATCCACAGTGATGAAACGACGCTGAAAGTCCTGCGGATTCTTCCTGAACAGCTGCAAACCATCCTTGCAACACTTCACACGATTCTGTTTTTGGTCAAGCGTGAGCAATTGCGGAACCCATCTTGTGGATAGCTTTCTCATGTCCAAATGTTTACGCAAAATATGATGTACCCGTTCATTCGAGATGTCCACAGCACTAGAAATCTCACGCACCGTAACTCTTCTGTCATTCATCACCATGGATTTTATCAATGATTTCTGGAGTCGTAAACCCCACAGGGCGTCCAGAACGTTCAGCATCATTTGTGCCCATATGGCTACTCCGAAAATTCTGAAACCACTTATAAACTGTTCTAATCGAAGGTGCAGCGTCACCGTAATGTTTATCAAGCTTCTCTTTAGTCTCCTGAGTCGTTTTGCCATTCACCAAGTAATGTTTAATCACCACACGAAATTCTCTTTCGTCCATTTTTTGACAGTTACTCGACTTCCTTGATTCACACGAGTGCCAAACACAAAGAAATAGACCAATATGGCTGAAACTTGATGTGCGTTCTTTCCAAAAATGCTACTAACTAAACATGACCTCGATACGTGCCGGTGGTGCCATCTCTCGGACTTTGCACGGACTTTTCAAACGCCCCTCGCAAATGGAAAGCGCTAGTTTGCTTTTGTTATACAGTATTAATTTATCGCGTTAATCGGTTTTCGGCTTACAAGGCCATCATCAGACATTTACTGACTGTTATCGCCAAAAAAGTTATAATGTTTGTAAACGGCATTGGAAAAGAAGTTACACATCTCGACTGAAACGCAATGTCATCTACAAACATTGTAACTTCTTTGCCGATAATAGTCAGTGTATGTCTGTTGATGGCCTTGTATGCCAAAAGTCGGTTAATACAATAATTTAATACTGTAGAACAAAAGCAGACGAGCGCCTTTTATTTAATAATGTTGTTGTATCAATAACCGAAGGAACATTCAGTTAACATGATCTTACATTACCATTATTGGCCTTCAAGATCGCCTGACCTCAAGGTGGTCGGCGTGATTTGTCAAGGATCCCGTTTACCCGCCTCTGCTTCCAAAGCTCTGCGTGAATTGTGACGCCTCGTACAAAAAGCAGTGAATTTAGTAATTCTATACATGCTCGCTAACATATGGCACGGATTTGACTATGATCTCGATGTGTGTTAAAAATTAAAAAGGCTCTGAGCACTATGGGACTAAACATCTGAGGTCATCAGTCCCCTAGAACTTAGAACTACTTAAACCTAACTAACGCGCCGGCCGTAGTGGCCGAGCGGTTCTAGGCGCTACTGTCTGGAACGGCGCGACCGTTACGGTCGCAGGTTCGAATCCTGCCTCGGGCATGGATGTGTGTGATATCCTTAGGTTAGTTAGGTTTAAGTAGTTCTAAGTTCTAGGGGACTGATGACCTCAGAAGTTAAGTCCCATAGTGCTCAGAGCGATTTGAACCATTTTGAACCTAACTAACCTAAGGACATCACACACATCCATGCCCGAGGCAGGATTCGAACCTGCGACCGTAGCGGTCGCGCGGTTCTAGACTGAAACGCCTAGTACCGCTCGGCCACACTGGCCGGCCGTTAAAAGTAAACAAAAATTTTTATCCTAAACGTAATTCTAAAATGTACGCGATGACTGTATGTGAATGCATTTAACCCTGCTGTTCTGTTCACTTTTACTATACAAATTACTGCTCAGGTCAGTATCACCCGACATAATAAAATGCTCAAAAAAGTTCTCCTCACACATATTTTTCGTACAGTTGTAAGCCATCGACATTGTTGTTATATTACAATATGCTGTTAATAATACTAGTGATGATAATAATAATAATATTCTCAACAGAATAATTATAATAATACATAGAACTTCACTAAAGAAAATGTATTATTTTGATATTCAGATACCGTAAATTACAAACAACGGACAGTTCCATCAAAAAGTCGTTCTCACCATCCATCCGTTCGTCCGTCCGTATCACTTTGTTTCCTTCTTATTCATTGCGGTTTGGACGCACGTAGCTTACACGTGTTTTGCATATATTTTTATTACACTTTCAGCAGAACATGTATGTTTTATTGTCATTGCTGTAAGACGGGGTTTTTCTTATTGTTATTGATTTGGGCACACCTGCCATTCCATCACGGTCTAGAATACTCCAGACCATTCTCAGAGAATCTTCTGTTCTTAGAAAATGCTTCTTTGATGTAGTGTGCTTTGTTACCATTGACTTTCCAAGTTCCTCCAAAAATATTCTCCTTCTAGTCAATTCTATTGATTTCCAATTAGGGACAATCGAAGTCCACAACACGTATGCCTTATAAGCAGCAACATCTCATGAATGTTGTAGAAAACTATCATGAACCATCTATTGGTTTTTCGTTTGCATATATATGTACCTGTTAGCTGATGAACGCGTCCACAGCTCTTTTGGTTGAATTATAATCCAAAATTATTTTTGGCTCTCATCAGCCCTGTCATTGATTTCCCCATCACGGTCGAGAGGGCTCGTAAGTACAACATTCTCCTTTCTGTTAAGAATATTATTGACCACCGTAGCGTCATTTGTAAAGTAAAATGAAGAGCTACGAGCCTCTTTGTTGGCCATATTTTGTGGAAACTGCCTTATTTTTCGGTATGGTTCTTAAAGTTGTCAGTTTCCTTTTCAGGAACAGCTGTCCCAAATTGCATGGCGTAATACATTCTGACCTCGCAAATCAGTGGTGAGATCAGCAACTACTCTCATTCCCTGATTTTTTTTCTGGTGTCGCTCCGCTTTCTTGCATAAATTTGGGCTTTCACTACATATGAAGATGTCCACAGAGTCCATATTTTGAACCTATATTTTGCGGGTCAGGTTGGGATTTACTGCATGAATGGACAGCGGCTCTGAATGTTACTAACTGCTCGTCGATGGTCACATTTTTTTCCTAGATTATCCAGTCATGAAGAACTTCTAACCACTTCTCTCAGATACTAGGAACTGTGACAACTTTATCGGTATGTCGTCTTTCCTACCTCGTGGAGTTCTTATAAAATCTCAAGACATGCTATATTTCACAGAATGTTATAAGGGACATAGTTGCTCGAAATGCGTTCCACCCATTATCCTTACTCCATAACCATTTTGTAGATTCCCCGTGTGGTCGTTATACACCCAGAAGGAACAAGAGTCCTAAGTATAGTGAGAAACAGAATCATCAATGATTGTCTATTGTTGACCATAAACTCATGGCCTCTCAGTATTTAACACCTCACTTATTTTATTCCGAAGCGCTGTACAAAATACGAGGGCTGTCCGTAAAGTAAGTTACGATTGATCGCGAAATGGAAACCACTGTAATAATCAGAAATACTTTATCTGCAGCAGTTAGCTGCAGCTTCCAGCCACTGCTTTATATAGTCACCATTCCGACTTAGACACCTGTCGTAGCGTTGTACCAACTTTCCAATACCGTCATTATAGAAGGCAGCCGCCTGTGCTTCCCACCAATTCTTTACGCTCATCTATAGCTCGTAGTTTGTGCGAAAATGTTGTCTTCATTGCTAGTAGTTAATGCGAGCAGAGATGAAACACAGAGGGAGCCACTTACGGGCTGTAGTGCGGGTGATGAAACACTTCCCATCGAAAACGCTGAAGGAGCATTTTCATTGCCCCTGCAGATTACGACCGAGAATTGTCACGAAGTAGGAACCGTATGACAGTCCTGTAATGTGGACTGCATAACATCAAGCGAAATCTCTCACCAGGACCTCATACGTGGTGGCAGACACTTTTTTTTTTTTTCTACGCATCTTTATGTGCTCACCATGCGCCCAGAACTGAAAAGAGCAAAGTGATGCAACCGGCAGGCATACTAGAGACACTGTCGAACACATCTGTGCAAAGCTTCATCGGATTTTCATAGTCGTTTCCATTTCGCGACCGATCGGAACTCACTTTCTGGACACCCCTCGTACAACTTCAAATGAACTTTTTATATCACTTGTTCTGTTGCTTGTACACCTAGTAACTCCCGGGGTACTCTTGATGACGTTCGAAGCAGGTAGGCGGGTGTGTTGTGCTGATGGGTTGCAATAGCCATTCTATGTTCCCGTTTTTAGAAATAGAAGTCTGTACACAATTTTGAACATACTGTGGACTGTCTTCACACTGGCTTTCAGATGCGTTACTGACATAATCTTCGAACTAGAAAAGTGATCCTTCGCCTGTTGAGCTATACACTAATTCTTCCAACTCAGCGTAAGTCAATGACGTAATCGCCATGATGTCGCAACAAGCGCTAGGGAATTCAGTGTCACAATTCAAACTGATCAGAAAGAATGAATAATTCAAACAGTTGAAAAATGCTAATAACAAACCCATTGTTGTACATCTAGCGCCTTTGTAGATTTGTTGAATGCTGAGAGTAAGTATGAACAATGAAAGTCATTACTACTATAAATATACATCTACATCTACATCGATACTCCGCAAGCCACCCAACGGTGTGTGGCGGAGGGCACTTTACGTGCCACTGTCATTACCTCCCTTTCCTGTTCCAGTCGCGTATGGTTCGCGGGAAGAACGACTGCCGGAAAGCCTTCGTGCGCGCTCGAATCTCTCTAATTTTACATTCCTGATCTCCTCGGGAGGTATAAGTAGGGGGAAGCAATATATTCGATACCTCATCCAGAAACGCACCCTCTCGAAACCTGGACAGCAAGCTACACCGCGATGCAGAACGGCTCTCTTGCAGAGTCTGCCACTTGAGTTTGCTAAACATCTCCGTAACGCTATCACGCTTACCAAATAACCCTGTGACGAAACGCGCCGCTCTTCTTTGGACCTTCTCTATCTCCTCGGTCAACCCGAACTGGTACAGATCCCACACTGATGAGCAATACTCAAGTATAGGTCGAACGAGTGTTTTGTAAGCCACCTCCTTTGTTGATGGACTACATTTTCTAAGGACTCTCCCAATGAATCTCAACCTGGCACCCGCCTTACCAACAATTAATTTTCTATGATCATTCCACTTGAAACCGTTCCGTATGCATACTCCCAGATATTTTACAGAAGTAACTGCTACAAGTGATTGTTCCACTATCATATAATCATACAATAAAGGATCCTTCGTTCTATGTATTCGCAATACATTACATCTGTCTATGTTAAAGGTCAGTTGCCACTCCCTCACCAAGTGCCTATCCGCTGCAGATCTTCCTGCATTTCGCTGCAATTTTCTAATGCTGCAATTTCTCTATATACTACAGCACCATCCGCGAAAAGCCGCATGGAACTTCCGACACAGTCAGAAAGTATCCGACATTAGAATAATCATATTAATGTCACGTCATTATGACCTGAACGTTACATACGTAACAATTAAGGTTTACGAGAGAACCATTTAAAATATTTTAAAACTTATTTAAACACGTATTGCTCTTGAATTTTCAGAGAAAGTCATCATCTTTCATAAAGTTATGTTCATACTTAAATAATAATATCCACAGCAGTGTTGAAAGAATATCCTTATAAAAACGGATGTTTTTTTTAATATAATCTTTGTAGTCCTGGCGTAAATTAAAATTTATCTGAAGTTGCTATCTTCTTTCATGTAGAAGCTATACTCCTGTGAGAAGAGGCGAATCTATCGGTGACCCGCTGTATTGCCATTACGTGTCAGGCAGTGAGTCTGCTTCCTGGGCGTCGTCATTTGCTGTGGTTAAGTAATGGATAGCGCGAATTGTTTCCGCTGTCCTCGCGAGTCGCGTTTCACGAACGCAACCGCGGTTACACCGCCGTTGTCTGTTAGCAGGCGCAGCCAGCTCTGTCTCGTCTTCGTTATGCAAATACCTTCTCAGAAAACTCCCTCCAGCCTCTGACAACTTTCTATCAGACAAGAATCGAAGTATTTTTGTTTAATGCGGCAGATGAGTGTACGTTTTTAGAATATAGGGGTTGGACAAAAATATAGATACAAAAAGTGAGAAATGCATGCTTGAGCCGAAATGCATATTCTAACCAAGCCTGCAGTTTGCGCTGTTGTACTTGACGACGAACGGCACCTGTGTAATGTCCTCAATATGCTGCAAGCGTCAGTCGTGCTTAGAACTGTATTCTGTGTAGTCGTGACTGCATTATGTCGGCGCAAAGTGATTTCAAACGTGGACAAATCATTGGTACTCATTCATATCAGAGTGAAGACCTTTCTGAATGTGAAGAACACCTAACGAACAGCCTTACTAAACCTTATGAGTATTTTGAGACATGGTGACTGAGACCAAATGTTTCTAAAACCGAGGTAAGCCTGTCCCACCTCTCCAATCGCCTTTCATCAGCAAAGATCAGTCCACAGCTTGGCCCTCTTGGCACAGAACTTAAACATACAAAAAACACCTTTCCAACTTGGCCAAGAAGATACAAACACGAGTGAGAAAGCTGGCAGGCAGTACATGGGTAGCAACCACATCAGTCCTCCGAGGAGCATCCCTTGCACTGGTATACTCTGCAGCAGAATATTGTGCATCAGTCTGGCTCCGAGGCGCCCACGTAGTGAAAGTAGACGTCCAACTGAACTCAGTTATGAGAGTAATTAGTGGTACAGTCCGATCTACACATACTTGCTGGCTACCAGTGCTTTCAAATATCTGTCCACCAGACCTCCGCCGAAAGGCTGCTCTTTAAAACCTCTGTCAGCAAGTTTCTGAAAACAACTCGATCCTTCTTCATGACAATTTCCTATCACTGCCCAGGAAACGCCTCAAATCTAGAACACCAGCATATGAAATGGGAGTCCAAATGCTATCCACAGGATTCGACCAGGACGCAGAGTGGAAACGTGAGTGGCAAGCTACAAGAACCCGAAACCACGAACTTGAAGACAATCCAACAGTTCCAGTTCCAGGCTGCCTCCAACCAAGGGAGGTGTGGATGCAGTTAAACAGATATCGGACTGAAGAGGGTAGGTGCAAATATAACTGCACAAGTGGGGCTTTTCAAGTGACAGGGTGTGTGACTGTGGTGACACCCAAACAATGAGCCACATTGTTAATGACTGTCCAATCAGACGCTTCCCTGGTGGCACTGAGAAGCTCCATCAAGCATCCCACGAGGCACTCCGCTGGATCGAGTCCATCAACATCCGAGTGTAGTCTGAGCCGTTTTAAAACTTGTGCACTATATATAATTTCACATGTTCATTTTTATATATACTTCTTTGTTTTGCTAAATGTGTATTACTGTAATTGATGCATACGATAATAATAATAATAATAATAATAATTGGTACTCTTATGGTGGGTTCTTCCGTAGCCAACGGAGCCGAAAGGGAAAGCTGAGAAACGTCTGCACGCTGTCTTCGAGGTCTTCGCGACGTTATCTTTCAACAAGGTAACGCAAGGGTGTTCGACTCTTGGAGTGCTCAGCATGTCCTCGAGATCTCTTACCCACGGAAACATTTCTCGCGGATTAGTATAACACTTGCACGGCATCCACTCGCCAGACAGTAAGATTTATGTAAACTCGGGACACAAGAGTTGAAGCAGCGTGGAATGATGTATCAGTAATCCAAGCTCTGTTCGAGTGGACGCCCAGCAGGATAGAGCCGTTAATACTACCAGAAGTTGCAGTTCTGTGTAATAAATTTCGTAACCTGTATATCCCAAAATAACCCAGAAAATCAGTCATGTGTTCTTCCTTCTCTTCTGTAATTGTACAATAAATAAAATTCCGTAAACTGTTATCCTCCCTGGTGTTGCAACATTAATGGCCATCAGTGTAATGGACTGTCAGGCGACGGTGCTGCAGTGTTATGTCTACGTATTGTTTAATCTCTACCTTACTGAAACCTTCGTGTTATTAGAAGATCATGCCCCAACCTTCCCAAAGTCTTAAAGCAATGTTAACATCCCTGTAGAAGTATTAAAAAAGAATTAGCACCTCTGAAAACACACATACAGAAAGAGAGAGAGAGAGAGGGGGGGGGGGGGGGGGGGGAAGAAGAACAGGAGGAGAGAGAGGGAGAGAGGGAGAAAGAGAGAAAAAGAGAGAGAGAGCGAAGCGAAATGGACATTCGTTTAGTAGGCAACACTTAGACGTATAAACAACGAGACACCAAGCGAGCTAACAGTGTTACGACTAGAGTTGCAAAACTATCATAGCCTACTGTAGACTGTTATAAGGAAGAGCAGACAACGGTAGTCTTCCTAGTAGCTTTGGTCGGCTTAAGACGTACCCACGTTACCTGTACGTTGTGTGTGTTGTATACCTGTTGAGCATCACTCCATAACGATCAATTTCTTTTCGCATGCGATACGTATTAGATTCCCCTACTAGAAACTGAGTGAGGATATATAACAGATGGAACACTTTTGTTCTATGTAGTTTCCTACTGCCTGTTACGTAAAAGTTAACAGTATTTATAGCTAAACTGAAATTTCCAAAGTTGAATTCAGTTTTCATTCGAAAATTGTTGATTGGTAGCTTCAAACAGAGTGATGTTGCAGCAAAAACAAAGACAACAATACAGATTTATTACATAGCGCTGGAAACCGCAATTCCCACCCCAAAAAGGTAAAATACAAAACTACCGCAAAACAAAAATATATCAAACATCACTTCGATACTTCGTTGAACTTATATAAACCATGTTTCTGTTATTCATAAGCAACTTACGAATATATTCGTCTGCTGTGTTTCTGCTTCCGTTCTTCGGTCCTCTTGTTTCTGCTTCCGTTCTTCGGTCCTCTTTAGGTCCTGTGTTCTCTTCGGCTTCTCTTTTTTCCTGTTCGCCAGTGTTCCTTCATCCTCTGGCTCTGTTCTTGTCGTCTCTGTTCGGTCCAGTGTGTTCGTTGGGGTACAAAGAAGGAGCCCCCTAGAAGGTTGTGAGCCTAAAGACTGAAGACAGACACAATCGGGCGTACCCTGGAAACGGTGAAATATTTCACCGGCTAATCCTTCTAACACCAGATTAAGTTAAAGTACAAAACCAAATTAACATCAAGATGCAACGGCCTTTATTAAGACCACCCCTTGTGACGATCTCGATAAATATTGAGGGATTCTCTAGTCATAAGAGTGTTTTATTAGCAGACATGTGCTATAAGCATAAATGCGACGTATTGTTGGTGCAGGAAACACACCGGGGAGCCACCAGCCACAGACCTAAAATAGCAGGAATGGATTTGGTCATTGAAAGACCTCACGACAAGTATGGGAGTGCGATTTTCATCAAACCCGGGCTCAACGTAACATCAGCTGCAATGACGGAAGTAAATAACATTGAAGTACTTACCATTCGCGCCCAGAAGTTCTCTGTGACGTCTGTGTACAAACCACCAGACGTGGACTTTGTTTTCCATGAACCAAACAATTTTACATATGACCATATTAATTTTGTCATGGGTGATTTCAACTGCCATGGTGAAGCATGGGGATATAATGAGACTGATAAGAATGGTGTACAGCTTGAATCCTGGGCTGACACTAATAACCTACAACTCATTCATGACCCAAAACAGCCAGGATCGTTCAACAGCAGAAGATGGAGAAGAGGATATAATCCTGACAACATCTTTGTGAGTAGGAAGTTTGCAGCACAGTGCGTGAAGCTTGTTGAAGAACCTATCCCAAGTACACAACACAGACCCGTCATTTGTGTTGTTAATGCCATGGATAAACCAGAGGAGGTGGCTTTCCGAAGACGGCTTAATTTCAAAAAGGCAGACTGGCAGAAATTTAAAGAGCAATTGGACGAAGAGATTGAGAAATGCCCTTCTCGACCAGATGAGTATGGTAGATTTATCGATCTTGTGAAAGGGATCTCAAGGCAAAACATCCCAAGGGGTTGCCGTACCCAGTACATCCAGGGTCTGACCGGCAGCAGCAAGGTCTTACTTGACAGGTACCAAAAGCTGTTCACTCAGGACCCCTTCAGCGAAGATACGATGGAGGCTGCGGAGGAACTAATGCAGGCTATTGCTGAGGATAAGAGATCACGGTGGTGCAAACTAGTCGAGAATCTTGACATGAAACTAAACAGCAGACGTGCATGGAAATTACTGAAAAACTTAAGTGGGGACCCAACTGACCACCAGCAGAAGAACAACGGGGTAACAGCAAATCAGATTGCTAGCCAACTTCTGAATAATGGGAAAACCAAAGGGAAAAGAGAAAGGGAAAGAGTTATACCCCAAGAACAAAAAGATTACGGACTCCTCAATGCTTCATTCACAGCAACCGAACTGGAAGACGCCATTCAGAGTATGAAACTGAATAAGGCCGCTGGAACTGATGACCTTAGAACGGAGCAGATAAAACAGTTTGGGCCCAAAGCTCGAAACTGGTTACTACAAATGATGAACACCTGTATTAAAGAGCTGAATATTCCAAAACTATGGCGGCAGGCGAGAGTGGTGGCTTTACTAAAACCTGGCAAGGAGGCAATGAGTATCATGGCGGCTGCAGTGTAACACGTGTTAAGTTCGGCTCGCGAAATTTAGTTGATTTCGAAGGTGTTCTCGCAGGTGGTGCTGTCTAGTACAAGTGGAAATCGTGTAAACAACAGTGTTCTGTGCAGTAGTGCTATTTTTTTTCTGTGCTCCGCCAATATCTTCGAGAAAATGGTAAACAGAAGAGTGAACAGCAGCGCGTCCAGCAGCGGGGAAGCCGCAGGTGCGGCGGGTCTGCTCTTGGCGGAAGGTGCGGCCGCGGCTCCCGGTATAGCGGAGCTGGTCCGCTCTGAGGTAAACGCTGCGCTTCGCGATAAAAACAATCTCGATCTGATAGCAGGCACTATATCAGATACTGTAACGGCAGCAGTATTGGCCAAAATGCGTGAAACTGTTGAGGCCAATACTGCCGAAATTACAGCACTAAAAAAGTCGGTGTCTGAATACGAGAAAAAGACACGAGAGTTAGAAGTGAAACTATCTGTCGCAACAGACGAGCTAGAACAGTACCAAAGGCGAAATAGTCTACGACTGTTTGGAGTAGCAGAAAATAAGGAAGAAGACACAGACAACCTGCTTATAGAGGTTGCGCGTGAAAAATTAGGTGTTGAAGTGACCAAGGCAGACGTTGACAGGAGCCATCGGGTCGGACGAAAACTACCAGGTGCTACCAAACCTCGTCCAATAATAATAAAATTTCTCTCGTACCGGAAAAGGGCAGAGATCTTTACCCAGAAAAAGAAGTTAGCAAGGACAGGGCTTACAATAAGGGAAGATCTGACACACGAACGGCTAAAGATTTTAAACAGTGCCATATCCCATTTAGGTCTTCAGAATGTGTGGACTCAGGATGGCAGAGTAATCATTAAGACAGCAGCTGGAAAGAAGACAGTCACAAACATGACAGAACTGAATAGTATTAAGTGAAGCTACTCGAGTCAAAAGTGCAAACTTAACACCATTTGCAAATTGTAACAGCCCTATACTCAGATATAGTCTTGTAACTGTATTAACTTTTCAATTATACCCATATTTGTACCTTCAACTAATTGTTTTTGTAACTGTATTAACTTTTCACTATTTTTTTGTGTCTGTAGCTCTAACCATTACTTAATTTTAGTTACTGCTAATACTTTTTTCATTTTCTCAGTTTATTCTCTTCCATTCTGTAATAGTTCTATTGCAATTACTAGTCTCTCCTTTAGTTCATTAATCACCCATCTCTTCGGTTTAAATTGTTCATAACAAAAATCACCATCAGTATCACTTTAGCAAATTTTCAATCTAATTGTAGCTTCCTACGATAATCACTACCAGTATCACTTTAGTAAATTTCAATTTAATTCTAGCTTCCTACGATAATCTATTAATTATTAAGCTTACTTCTCTCTGTTGGCCTCTTAAATCACTCCCCTTTCCCTTATTTCCACCCTAACCTGTTTCAAATACGCTAATTACATTTCTCCTCTTACGACATAGGATACACAGTGACACACAGCCGTCACTATTATTGGTCATATTCTCCTTGCACCGAATACCACTAATCCATTTTCTATACTCCCGCAACCTCAGGAAATCTCTTGCAGTCGCCTTTCTTTCGGCACTCGCGGTTTCACAAACAGGGCGCGCAAAATCTCGGACACCCCTGTGTTATGTCACTTGGCGGAAGCAGCGGCCAGTGCCCCTCGCGGCAGGTAGTGCCTAACAAAGGGACAAACCAGTCTGCCACCCTACTCCAGGCTGCTCAGCGGAAGGCGTCAGAGCTTTTAGCAGCTCACTGCAACATCCAGTCTTTACCTGCACATTACGAAGAACTTAGCCTCCTCTTCAACCAACTAAACTACCACGTAATCCTCTTATCCGAAACGTGGTTGAAACCACACATATCCTCTGCATCTATTCATCTCCCAGGGTACACATTTCTTAGGGCAGACAGATCAAAAAAGCGAGGTTGCGGGGTCGGCGCGTATATACGAACAGATCTCAAAGCGAAAGTCTTATGTACGTCAAATCCTGCTGAAGAAAAAGAGGCTGAATTCATGTTCATTGAAATAAATATACAAAGTCGGAAATTCTTGACTGGCGTCGTGTACAAGCCGCCAAAAATAAACTCAATGAGTTCCTTCCAGTCGGAATTACATTCACTCCAGTGTCAATACGAACATGTCATCGTAATGGGTGACTTGAACGTAGACCTGATAAGAGACACTCCCTCCGCAATAAACCTAAGAAGATTGTTAGTTGCAATAGCATGAACATTCTTCCATTACAACCTACACACCATACGGCGCACAGTCATACTCTTATAGACGTAATCGCAACGAAACAGACTGACAAAGTAAGAGATGTTGGTCAAACATCGGCCTCTGGCCTCTCAGCACATGATGTAATATTCCTGGCCTACTCTGTGCAGCCCCCAAGGATCAAATCGCGTTACATAACTTGTAGGAACATGAAACGTATTGACCTTGACGCTCTAACAGCCGATTGCTCAGAAATCTCATGGCATCAAATAATCAGAGAACCTACAATCGACGGCAAAATTAATGAACTTGGTGATAAACTCACTGCCCTCTATGACAAACATGCACCTGTGCGCACAATCCATGTAAGAAAATCTCCTGCTCCATGGCTGACAGCTGAATTACGTCAAATGATGACTAATAGGGATGCTGCCAACAGGCGTTTCAAGGCAGATCCGAAACCCGAGCGTTTCGAGGAATACAGAAAGCTACGGAACAGAGTGAAACAATGCATTCACAATGCTAAAATCAGGCGCGCTCGCTCCCTTGTATGCAGCGATCTGACGCCCACGACTCTATGGAAGAATCTCCGTAGCTTGGGGGTCGGAAAGGCAAAATCGGAAACTACTTTTCATGTGTCAGCTAACGAATTAAATGAATTCTTCTCTGCACCTCTGAATACCAGCACGGCTGATAATTACCGTCCACAAGAATCCCCAAACAGGATAACTAACAACGATAGCTTCCATCTAAAACATGTAACAACAAATACGGCAAGAAAAGCAATAATGAGAATCTCTTCTGATGCAATAGGCAACGACAGTATCGGTATAACCATGATTAAGAATGTTGCCGATATCTTAGTACCTGTCTTAACTGACATATTTAATTTTTCCCTCGTGAACGGAATATACCCCACTGCATGGAAAAGAAGCATAATTCGACCCATCCCTAAGATCGAAAACCCGCAACTGCCTAGTGATTACCGACCAATTAGCATACTGCCTGCTGTTTCCAAAGCACTCGAATATATTGTTCATGACCAAATCACTGAACACTTGCATGAATTCAGCCTATATGACAAATTTCAATCCGGTTTCCGTAAACATCACAGCACAAACACTGCTCTAATTAAAGTAACAGATGACCTGAAATGTGCCATCGACAATCGAAAGGCAACAATATTGACGCTACTGGACTTCAGCAAAGCTTTTGACACTGTTAACTTTGACATATTGCTCAGAAAAATGCAACAGCTTAATTTCTCTGATAGTGCAATGAGATGGTTTGAAAGCTACTTAAAAGACAGACAGCAATGTGTTGTCTGCGTAAATGAAAAATCTTCCTGGAAACATGTTCCCTCGGGAGTGCCACAAGGATCAGTCTTAGGACCACTTTTGTTTTCTTTGTATGTCAACGATATTTCGTCGGTTCTGTCCTCCTGTAAATATCATTTCTATGCCGACGACCTCCAGCTCTACCTAAGCGTCAGACCTGAAGACGTAAACACTGCAATTGCTCAGATGAATGATGATCTGTCTTCGGTAGTGACATGGGTGAAAAGCCTGGGGCTTAAACTAAATGCAAAAAAGACGCTAGTAATCTTAATAGCCCATCAGAAATTAATAAGTTCAGATTTCCGCGAACGGCTACCTCCTATTCTGCTCGACGGTACTCCAATACCATATCAGAAAACAGTGAAGAACTTGGGTGTAACTTTGGATGAGCATCTCAACTGGGCGGAGAATACAGTCGCAGTGTGCCGAAAGACGTCTGCTTGTCTCTATGCTCTCAAAAAGTTTCAGAACATATTTCCACAGGCCTTGAAACGCCAGCTCGTGCAAGCACTCGTTCTACCGAACCTCCACTATTGTGATGTGATTCAACAAGGCACGAGTAGTGAAAACTAAAGACGGCTAGAGCTAACCATGAATGCCTGTGTGCGTTACACCTGCAACATTCGCCGATATGATCATGTTAGTGCTTCATACTCCGAGCTAAAGTGGCTGCGGCCGGACAAATTGCGTGACTACCACACTCTATGTCTACTTCACAGACTCCTCGTTGCGCGAGCACCCCAGTACCTTGCTTCAGAGATTAAAAACCTGTCATGCCATCATAATCGAAACACGAGGTCACTCTTATTTGGTATCCTAACTGTGCCCACTCACAAAACAAAAACTTTTGCAAACTCCTTCTCAGTTGCCGCTGTCCGCCTCTGGAACAAACTGCCCCTTACCTTGCGGAAAATTGAATCTCCTGCTGCTTTTAAGAAGTTGAAGCATTTCCTACTATCATCCTCATAAAGTTCTCCACAAAATTAATGTACCAGGCCAATCCTCTCATCTGTCAAATAGCAAAGCTAGCGTCTCCTATCTTGCTCCTGAGATGCCTTCCCCTTCATCTATCTCTATTAGCCAGGCAATCTTCTTTTCCTTTATATTTCCTTAATTATGTTTCATCACGTCTATTCTTCTCCTCCCTTCACCATGAGTCTCCCTCATACTCCCTGCTGCCAGCACTCCTATCTAAAATTTGTCTGTTCAATTATGTCTAATTATAACATTACTTATGATCTACGAATATAAACTCTGTATGTACGTATTTTTCCAGGTGTACCTTTCTAATTGTTTATTTCACTTTTTGTACTAGATGTAGTTTAACATGCCTACTAAAACGTATGAATGTAAAATAAGTAGATTGCCTGGTTAGATGTAAGAGAGGGCCTGATGGCCCTAATCTTGCCAGGTTAAATAAATCAGTAAATAAAAAAATAAAGGACCCCAAAAGTTACAGACCAGTGTCACTTCTATGCCATCTCTATAAGATACTGGAGCGGATGATTCTCAACCGGGTGGCAGAAACTATAGATGGAAAGCTCATAAAGGAACAAGCCGGTTTCAGACCAGGAAGATCTTGTTGTGGGCAAATACTTAATCTGACGCAACATATAGAACATGGGTTTGAAAAAAAATTAATAACTGGAGCAGCTTTCATAGATCTTACTGCTGCATACGACACGGTAAACCACAGAAAGCTATTGCGCAAATTATAACACCTCACAGGGGACTGTAGGTTGACGATGGTTATTGGTAGTCTTCTGCAGAATCGAAGATTTTATGTCTCCCTAAATGGTAAGAACAGTAGATGGCGACTGCAGAAGAATGGCTTACCACAAGGAAGCGTACTTTCTCCCATCCTTTATAATGTGTACACTAATGACCAACCTATACCTCAAGATGCGAGACTGTTCGTATATGCTGATGACACAGCTGTGGTGGTCCAGGGGTCCAATTTTGATGCAACATCTGGAAATCTCTCTAGAGCGCTTGACGAACTGGCTCAATACTACGACGCCAATCACCTCAAGCCAAACCCTGACAAAACCCAACTATGTGCTTTCCATCTGCGCAATAGAGATGCTGGAGTTGAGCTCGACGTTACATGGCTAGGTAAGAAGCTAAAGCACTGTCCAACACCTAAATACCTTGGGGTTGTACTTGACAGAACGCTTTCCTTCAAGCAGCATTGCCAAAACACCAAGGCTAAAGTCTGCTCCAGGAATAACATCATCCGCAGGCTGACAAACTATGAATGGGGAGCTCAACCATCAGTACTGAGAACATCAGCACTTGCTCTGTGTGTTTCTGCAGCAGACTATGCAGCGCCTGTATGGGAAGCATCTGCACATGCTAAACAGGTTGATGTAAGTGTAAATGAGACAATGCGAATTGTTACAGGCTGTCTCAGACCCACACCAACGGGTAATTTGCACCTACTTGCTGGAATTGCCCCATCCAAGTTCAGAAGGCAGGTGGCAGCAGACGCTGAGAGAACAAAGAAAGAAACAGATTCTCGACACCCACTGAATGGGCACGTCACTCAGGCTCGGAGGCTTAAGTCTAGAAATAGCTTTATTGCAAGAACCAAGATCCTTGACGGTTCACAGGAAGATAATAGAGACCGCAAATGGGAGAATGAACAAACCGCACTGCAGATAATACCAAAAGAGCAAATGGCACCTGGAAACAAACTTCCTTATACAGTGTGGAGGACACTAAATAGGCTGAGGACTGGTGTACCCAGATGCAAAACTAATCTGTGCAAGTGGGGACTGTCGAATAACGATGACGACGTTCTTTGCGGATGCGGAGAGGTACAAGACGAGGCACATCTGCTCATGTGCCGACTACTGCCGGAGCCCTGCAGATTTAGTGACCTGCTACAAGCCAACGACAAAGCCGTAGCGGTGGCTAACTATTGGAAAAATAAAATTTGATCTGGACACGGAAAAGTAAAGTGTGTTCGTTTGTTGTGTGGTATCTCTTGTAGTTTGTTTCTTCTGATCAGGTTCCCAAGGAGTGTTTTCTTTTGTATTGATTCCTGTGTGATGTTGAGTTGTTCCATGTCATTTCTTACTTCATTCATCCATTACTTGTTTTTCCTTGTGCTAACCCAGTCCAAGATCTGTCTCTTTATCCTATGTGGTGTTATTCTGCTGAGGTGTCCGTAAAACTGTAGTCTTCGTTTCCTGATTTTGTCTTTTATTTTCTCTGTGTGTTCGAATCCATGCCCTGTCTTCTTGCGTCGCCCCGAATATTTTCCTGAGTATTTTTCGTTCCGTCTTCTCTATCTATTTGATTCGTGTCTGTCCTTATACTACTGTGGTCTCGGCTGCGTATAGTGCTTCTGGTAGCACCACCGTCTCGTAAGTTCGTAGCTTGGCCTTTCGTGTGATAGCTTTCTTATTGTAATGATTCCAAGTCAGCTTGTAGGCCTTCTCTAGTTTCGCTCTTCACTCTTCATTAGATACCTTATCTCTTCCTGTAATCTGTATTGTTTCTCATAGGTACTTGAAATTTTCTGTTCTGTGTATTGTTCCACATTTTGCAGGTATGTAGTTTTTGGGTGCTCATGAACTGTGTTTTCTCGTATGATATCTGTAGTCCGGTCTTGGCTGCGATTTCGTGTACTTCCTCTATGGCTCTCATTGTTTCTGTTTCTCGTACCATTACGATGGCTAAATCGTCTGCGAATGCTAGGCACTTGACTCTTACTTATCCTAAAATGACTCCTTTCTGTGTCTTTTCCCATTTCTTCACTATTTTGTCCAGTACTATGTTGAACAGTAATGGCGAGAGGCTGTCGCCATGCCTGACTCCTGTTATGATTTCGAATTGTTCTGAGAGCTCTCCACAGAATTTCACTTTAGATGTCGTATTTGTTAGTGTTTTCTGAATTATGGTTAGTGTCTTCCTATCTACTCTGTGTTCTTTCAGGATTTTAAAGAGTGTTTCTCTGTCTATTGAGTCGTACGCCTTCTTGAAGTCGACGAAGGTGATAGTTATGTTCTGTTTGTGCTGCAGTATCATCTCAAGGTTCCCTATCTGTTCAGTGCACGACCTGTCTATATGAAACCCAGCCTGGTATTCGCCAATCAGGTGGTCTGTTTGCTTCTATAATCTGTTTAGCAGTGCTTTCGAAACTATCTTATATGTGACAGGTTAACAGTGAGATGCCCGTGTAGTTGTTTAGGTCCGACTTATCCCCTTTCTTGTGTAGAGTATGTATCAGTGCTGATCGCCATTCTTTCGGTATCTCTTCTGTTTCCCCTATCTGTTTCATGATGTTGTGTATGTGCTCTGTGATATCCGGGTGTTGCAGCTTTCAGAATTCTGTGATCACTCCATCCTCTCCCGATGCTCTATTGTTCTTGAGGTTTTTGATGATTTCTCTTACTTCTTCTATCAATGGCGGTTAGCTATCTGGGTTTGGAGCGGGTTCCTCTGTGTCCAGTTTGTCTGTTGGTGATTCTGCGTTTAGGAGTTTCTCGAAGTACTTCGCTGCGAGGTTACAGTTGTTCTTGGTATTGGTCTTTAGTGTGCCGTCCGGTCTTCTAAAGCACAGGTTCGGTGCTTGGTATTTCATCATGTTTTCTCTGAACGTCTTGTGGAAATTCCTTGTGTTGTTCCTTGTGAAGTCTGTTTTATCTTGATTTTCTCCAGTACTTTCTCTTGGTTGAGTGTTAGATATTTTGGGTCTGGTGTAATGATCTTAGTTTTCTGTTGTTTTCTCTTAGGGATTAGGCGTGTCTTTATCTGTAGTAGGTATTGATTCGAGTCAAAGAAGTCCTTTCGTGTGCTGATGTTCGGGATTTCAAAAATGGCTCTGAGCACTATGGGACTTAACTAAAAAATGGCTCTGAGCACTATGGGACTTAACATCTATGGTCATCAGTCCCCTAGAACTTAGAACTACTTAAACCTAACTAACCTAAGGACATCACACAACACCCAGCCATCACGAGGCAGAGAAAATTCCTGACCCCGCCGGGAATCGAACCCGGGAACCCGGGCGTGTGGGACTTAACTGCTAAGGTCATCAGTCCCCTAGAACTTGGAACTACTTAAACCTAACTAACCTAAGGACGTCACACAGATCCACGCCCGAGGCAGGATTCGAACCTGCGACCGTAGCGGTCGCGCGGTTCCAGACTGTAGCGTCTAGAACCGCTCGGCCACCCCGGCCGGCATCGGGATTTCCCTCTGTGCTTCTCTTTGTATTATGACGTGGTCGATATGTAATTCTCTCTTGCCATTTGGGTGTTTCGATGTGGTTAATTTTAGTGTTGGTTTCTTGAAGTTCGTTGACATGACTTTGAGGTCATGGGTCTCGCAGAATTGTATCAGGTGTCTCCCGTTTAGGTTTGTGTCACGGTGTGGTGTGTATTTTCCTGTAATGTCTGTATTTTTGTTCTTTTCCTAGTTTTGCGTTGAAGTCTCCTTGAATAATTTTAGTTCAGTGTGTAGGTATTTTCTTAATTGTCTCCTCCATTACTGTCCAAAAGTCCTCAATGGCGTCTGTGTCCTTCCTGTTGTGGTCGTTTCTAGGTGCGTGTGCGTTTATGATCGTGTATGCCCTGTTTGCCGAAACCGTAGCCGAAGCTCAGATTTCGACCGGATAAACGGATAATTGTAAGTAACAATTTACTCACGTAAATACGTATTGCGGCTTCCACTGTTTTCTAACATACCCTATCTTTCTTTCATTTCCCTAGAGTTTACCGCGTCTAGCATGGAGTCTGCTTTTTCAGGATTTGGCAAATTTTATTTTATAATTTAACTTTGCGGAAGGATGCCCTCATGAAGCCACAGCAGTAAAGGCGACCTAAGTGAGGTATGTCGTGTGCGCCATCTGGATGAATCGTGTAAACTTTGTTCTGTATGTCTGTGTGCCGTATTCTCGGAGTCTAAATTCGGGGACCAGCCCGGTATTTGCCCGAACGAGCGTAGGGAACAGCCTAAATGCCACAGCCGGGCCGGACGGTGTACCAGTCAACCACCGTACGGATTCGATCCGGAGGCCTGGCTCACTTCCCGGTCTCGCAAGCTTACACGCTGCGTGTTACGCTATACGAGCGGGTCTTTGTTTTTACCTGTAAGTATCGCATGTAAGAACAATACCGTATTGTTCCTCATTAAATCAACTGAAGATGTCTTAAAATAAAAGGCGAAACGTGTCCGGAACATAAATAAACACAGATTGTAGCAAGAACAAGCCACTTCAGTTTTAAAACGATTCTAAATTACTGTATTGTTTGCCTTCCTCTTCAACAATATTCTAAAGAAACGTAGATGATGCCCGTGACCATGAGATGTTACGGTCATTTATCAGTACTGCCTGTCCTAATACACTGAAGTGTCAGAAGCCATGGCATACCTCCTAATATAGTGTCAGACCTCTTACCCGGGCCGCGCGGGATTAGCCTAGCGGTCTAGGGCGCTGCAGTCATGGACTGTGCGGCTGGTCCCGGCGGAGGTTCGAGTCCTCCATCGGGCATGGGTGTCTGTGTTTGTCCTTAGGTTAATTTAGCTTAAGTAGTGTGTAAGCTTAGGGACTGATGACCTTAGCAGATAAGTCCCATAAGATTTCACACACATTTGAACATTTTTCTTACCTGGCGTAGTGCAGCAACTCAGCGTGGTGTCGACTCAACAAGTCGATGGAAGTCCGCTGTAGAAATACTGAGCCATGCTACCTCTATAAGCTGTCCATAATCGCGAAAGTGTAGCCGGTGCAGGATTTTGTGCACGAACTCTCCACTAGATTATGTCCCACGTACGTTCGATGGGACTTATGTTGGACGATCTGGGTAGCCAAATCAATCGCTCTCATTTACCAGAATGTTCTTCAAACCAATCGCAAATCATCGTGGGCCGGTGACATGGCGCACTGCCATCCATAAAAATTTCCGTCGTTGTTTCGGAACAATGGTCTCCAAGTAGCAGAACATAACCATCTCCAGTGAGTGATCGGTTCAGATGGACCAGAGGACCTACACCATTCCATGTAAATACAGCCCACACCATTGTGCGCCACCGCTAGCTTGCCCAGTCCTTGTTGACAAGTTTGGTCCATAGCTTGGTGGGGTCTGCGCCACAGTCGAAACCTTCGATCAATTCTTACCAACTCCAATCGAGACTCATCCGACCAGCCCACGGTTTTCCAGTCGTCTAGATTCCAAGCGGTACAATCACGAGCCCCAGAGAGGTGCTGCAGGCGATGTCATGCTCTTATCAAAGGCACTCGGTCATAGCCTATTAAAGCCAAACGTCGCCGCACTGCCCTAATGGATACGTTCATCGTACGTCCCACATTTGTTTCTGCGGTTATTTCACGCAGTATTTCTTGTCTATTAGCACTGACAACTCTATGCAGACGCCGCTGCTCTCGCTCGTAAAGTGAAGACCGTCGGCCACTGCATTCTCCGTGGTGAAGAGTTAATGCTCGAAATTTGTATTCTCGCCACGCTCTTGACATTATGGATCTCGGAATGTTTAATTTCCTAACGACTTCCGAAATATATATCCCATGCATCTAGCTCCACCTACTATTCTGCGCTCAAATTCGGTAATTCCCGTAGTGCAGCGATTATTACGTCGGAAAGTTTCCCACATTAATCACCTGAGCAGAAGAGACAGGTACGCCTATGCACTGCCCGTTTATATCTCACGTACGCGATACTACCGCCATATGTACATGTGTTTATTGCTGTCCCGTGACTACATTCACCTCGGTGTATATGTTTTTTAATCACATTTACCCCGTACGTAATAAGGTGCTAAAAGCTTTAGCGTGTTGTAAGCTTTACGACAGGTAACAGGAGAAAAGACTAAATGACGTTGCAGATAAAGTTTCTATGGCCAGTACTCGGAACACGCAAACATAATGACGAAAGAACTGAGGTAATAAGCAGCGTTGCTGGTGATAGCGTGAGTCGAAAAGTCACTGTCTGAAATAAAGGGCGTGGCCCGGAGCTGTAAACGATGATTAACGCGACTATCCAATTACAAGTAACTTCCTTTGATCCCCAAAGGAGTTTGAGGGAATAGCACGACTGAGTGAGTGAATCCAGCTTTTGATGTTGATAACCTCTGAGTAAAACACGTCAAGAAGATCGGGCGGACCACCCTGCAACCGCTGCCTAAGTTGATGAGTGATCGTGTAGCTAAGCTTTATATTCCCAGGCTCTGGTTGTATTGCCTGAGACTGGTAAGGCCCCAGAAGACCCTAAAACGGTGTCATTGTTGCGGCATTGTCTCGAGATCTTTGAGCGTCTTGTTCTTAAACAAACTAACAGCATAATCTAAGGGAAGTTCATTCCTCAGCGAGCTGGTTTCGACCTGGAAATTCGTGCTAGACTCATAATGTGAACCTCACTCAACATATTGAGAATGGTTTCGAACAGAACTGGAGTTACTCCCTTTAACAGCTGCCTAACACGCTCACAGAAAGTTGCTGAAGAAAATGTACCAGCTCACCAAAGATTACCAACTAACATCCCTCATAGGCACTCTCCTGCAGAATATAAGATTCCAGGTCGTTCTCCAAGGTAAGAATAGCATACTGCGCATACAAAAGAACGGCCTACCTCAAGGCAATTTGCTCGCTCCTGTTCTTTTTAATATTTACACCTATGATAAGTCCGTTCCAGAACACTCAGGCATATCATCTATGCTAATGATACAACAATGGCTTCCCAAGGGAAGACGTTTGAAGAGGTAGATGAGAAGCTGATCTCTTCATTGGGTACGACTGGCCGTTACTATGAAGACAACCATCCAAGGACAAATCTCAACAAGACTCAGGTGTGCGCATTTTACTCACTGAACAGAGATGCCCAGCGTGTATTGGATGTCACACCGCAAGGCAAACTAATTCAGTATTTCCCAACACCTGTGTATCCGGGTGTTATACTTGATCGCACACTGTCCTTCAAGAAACAATGCCATAACACCAGGCTGAAGGTCAGTGCAAAGAACAATTTCCTCAGGAAGTTCACAGCCTCTGGTCCTCACGCCCTTAGAATTTGTTTGTATTTGCTGTACAGTACCCGTTACCTGTCTATAGTGCATCTGCGCACACAAAGAAAATTGACACTGCAGTCAATGAGGTTATCCGAATTCTCTCTCGGCTTGTTAAGGCAACTCCAGCGGACAAACTACCTAATTGTTGGAATAACTACCCCCTCTACCCGTCAGAAGAGTCGTCGCCACAGATGCGAAGAGGGCAAAGCAGATCAACGATACTTATCATCTACCACTCTATCAGAAAGCTGTAGTTTGTCGATTAATATCGAGAAACAGCTTCACTGCTAGGACTCAGCCACTGGAGGAGAACACCAGAGTGTAACTGCATCATCAGTCGGATGAGTAAGTTGCTGTCTGATATCTCTGCAAAGGAAGATCCAACCATAGGAGGGATCTGTTCAAAAATGGTTCAAATGGCTCTGAGCACTGTGGGACTCAACTTCTGAGGTCATCAGTATCCTAGAACTTAGAACTACTTAAACCTAACTAACCTAAGGACATCACACACATCCATTCCCGAGGCAGGATACGAACCTGAGACCGTGGCGGTCTTGCGGTTCCAGACTGTAGCGCCTAGAACCGCACGGCCACTCCGGCCGGCCGAGGGATCTGTCCCATTCTTTTTAGAGAGCACTCAGTCGTCTTAGGGTGGGGATCCCTCGTTGCAAGAACAACATGCAAACGCGGGACATCCTACCAGCTGATGGAGACGTGACCTGGAAGTCTGGAACAATACAAGATCTGGGCTACTTGCTCATATGTCTTCTACTACCAGAACAACACAACACAGGACTTGATTGAGGCAAATAGTAAGGATATGGGAATTGCTACGTGCTGGAAGTGGTGACCGGACACGGAAATGCATCAGTGACATCTAGGGGAAATGTTTGAGTAGAGGAATATGTCAACCCCGAAAGGGATGTACGGTATACGAAATTAATTAAAAGCTGTGAGATTAAATTACTGTCACGATAGGGATGAAATCAATGAAGATTCAGTGACTTGAAACAATATCAGTTTACACATTCAGATATGCTAAGCCTTTATATATTCCTGGCATGGTCAGTCTGGGAGCGATGTGCAATGCGTGGTAACTGAAGAAAACTTCACAAGCCAAGATCGCTAAAAAACATTTTATTGCATGACCGGTTTCGACACAGCTATACTCCCATCATCCGATGATGACAGCATAGCTCTGTCGAAAGCGGTCACGCAATAAAATATTTTTTAGCGATCTTGGCTTGTGAAGTTTTCTTCGGCTACCATACTATGCTAAATCTTTCGGAGAATCTCTGGTAGTAGTGCTGGGAAATCGTAAGTGGAAATATTAGTGACAATTGAAGTCTGAGTCATGGCTTGAGGCAAACTCAGATAGCGCCCACATAAATATGAAACTGAACAAGAGGAAAATTGGTCTCATGATATACAGAATGATAATACAACTAATAGCGATCATCTGCATATTGTAACCGGGCTGAATGTCTTCTGGAGGCGGAAAAAAGAACAGTTAAACGAGGCTATACGATGTGGAGACAGAATCTGACAGAAGAAGGTTTTCAAGAAATCCTAAAACAGTTTTCCCGTCGTGTTAACTAATAACATCCTTTCCGACTGTGCAACTGGGTCGTACAAATCATCATTCACACAATATTTTCGCAGTCCAGCTGGCCACCATCTTGAGTAGAGAAATCGAGTACACGTCTGAGACAGCGTTATCAGCACCTGACACGAGTTTGAAAGGTACTCAACCTGTAAAGCATCATTTCGTTTTCCTCCTCCCATCAGAGAGGTACTTTTTTGAGGCAGTGTATTTACCCCTGTGAGATTACCTTTTCCAATTATCCGAAGTAGCGTACGAGACTGTCAGTTTCCTCTCGATCAAGCTGGTGCTACAAGAACCGTGCTTCTGTGATTTCATAAGACGGTATAGATCCCAAGTAACATCCACATTACTGCCTAATAATCATCACGATGGCGGCCTTAGGTTCTCTTCTCTTCTTTCTTCTTCTCACGGCATTACAACCCTGTGTGGCTTTTAGTCTCATCAACAAGTTTCCCCCATTTTGGCCTCTCCAGCGCGATTCTCCGCCATGCTCGGATTCTGAGAGATTTTATATCTTCTTCCACATCATCTATCTTCCTCTCTGTCTTCTTCCGGATGGCCTCCACTCAAAAATCTTTTTAGTTGTTCTTCTAGTATCCATCCTAAGGACATGCCCAAGCCACGCTATTCTTCTACTTTTTATAATTCTTACGATGTCAGCTCCTTGTATGAGGCGGTCCCGCTCAATATTCGTTCTTGATCTCTTAGGTCCGCAGCCAAAAGAAATTTGACTTCTGTTAATAAAAATCTTGCTTCAAAAACCATTTGTTGTTTGCTTAATTAACTGGTTTTGAAGGGAAAATGATGTCGCCAGATCCGTGGCCAGGTAACGAGACGCTAGCTGTCACATGTAACAACAGCCCAGTGTGTGTCTCTATTCATTCCTTTCCCAAATACTAGCTGAATGAGCTTGTTATTCGAAACACTTTGATGATTCACACTAATCACCGAAGTGCCCTTTGGGATACAAAGAATAAGGATTACGCCTTCAAAGTCCCAAGTCATGGCGACCATCAGTTTCTTAGCTTTCGATCTTACCCAAAACAGTTTTGGTACCAGTCAGTCTTAGTGCTTCCATTCAGCTGACTGACGCTTCATTTCAGGTATTCGTACTGAATCCATTGTCACAATTGTTGCAAAGTTTGTCTTAGTCATGCCATCGTCACGCGACAATGTCGCCTTGTACCCACCTTTCCGCACTTTCAGGTCATCATACAGGATTGTGTGTATAGATACCATGTAAATGCTAACTACAGACACGATACCTCTCGCACGCAATCAGTGATCCTCCCACACAATTGCTTCCACACACGTGGCCATACTGGCAGAATGGCTGAGACTGTTCTGGTTTGTTGACATCCTCTGAACTGTCGAAACCATGAACGCACTTTCTTGATATTCATGACACCATTCGGTGTTATAATCAAGAAGCTTCCATTTCTAGTATACAAGGTGTCCTCACTCTCGCTGCAGGCATAACAGCTGTGTGCCGTATAGTGCTGCCATCTGTCTTTCGTACGTACTAAGAGTACCCGAGAGTTTTAAGCCAAACTGCAAGTTTCTATATGCTCCTAGCCCTGAGAAAGAAAACAGGAGATGCTTCTTGTCCGAAGAGTAGTATGATACACAGTATTTTAAATATTCTTTCTCTTTAAAAACACGTTGTCGCATGAAATGCAATCATTTATCACATTTTTTTACGTGTCCTACTCTTGTTTCTCGCACTAAAAGGAAATGTATGGCTCACTACTGTGCTTACTATTGATCCTCTGTTATGCCAGTCCCGCCTGGATATCTGCCCCCCCCCCCCCCCCCTTGAGCATCATGCACTCCGCCACGCCTTCCGTATATGCCTCCTGTCCCCCACGCCGATCCTCTATGAGCTCATTCCTTTCTCCCATCTGCTCCTATTCCTCGAACATCTCTGCATACTCTACACCTCCCGCCACCTTGATCCCCCTCACCCCCTGGTTGCTCCTCTCCTCTCCCATCCCCGCCCCCTGTCACATCTTCACTGTTGTCCCCCCCCCCCCATACCCTCCATCACTACACCCTTAATCTCCTTTCCCAGTGCGGCTTCCATCAATTCCCCCTCCCAGATGATGCCCTCTCTCCCTTCATTTATCCCTCCTATCAACTCTGATCCTCACCTCCCCTCCTTTCCTCCGTCCTTTCCCTGGGCTCCCTCTTACCCCCCTTCCATCCTGTCCTCCTCCCTGCCTACCCTCTCCCTACCTCCCTCCCCCCCCCCCCGAGTCCTTTTGTATTCCCCTCCTCTGCCTTCCCCACTCCCTGTCGCGTCTGCCCAGCACCCCCCCCCCTTATGGGTCCTCGTCCTCCATCGGCTCCTTTCCCCCCCTCCCCCATTCGTTTTTCCTCTCCTTTCCCCCTTTTATTTGCCCATCATCTGTCCAGATTGCCCCCACCAGACCTCGGCTGTGGTATGTCATATTTGCCACCTTTTTAGTGCAGTGTTCAAGTGAATGTTCAGTGTTGTTCGTCTTACCAAAGTGTTGCGAACAGAAATCATGCTGTCGCTGGGTCTGAATTTTATGTCTCTTGTGAACAGAAACCAGACTGTCGTTGTGTTTTTTGATTGTCTGTCTATTATTTTACCTGTCTGCTTCATATGTATTTTATTAGCATCATCATTCCTTTGTTTCTATGGTTTAAGTTCCGCCGTGTTACCATTTAAATCTCAGATTTTATCGCCTGTTTTTATTATTTATTATCTTTCTCTTTTCAAAACAAATTCTGTCGGCTGAAGAGCGGCGTACTACGCTGCTGCCAGCCCGCCCCCTTCGGGGGGAATCGAATCTCAAGAAAGAAAGAAAAATTACTAATGACGATTTAGTGACCATTTTGCTATCGCATTATGTTCACAACATTGTGCTGTGTTATCTCTGTTTCTCCAAAATTGTTGTATACCGTTCTTTTGTATTGGAACCCTTCTTTCAAAATGATTACTTTTTACTGTAACATGGCCATTCATTCCTTATCTGCGTAATTGTGCTAGTGGAGGTTGTAAAGGAGCACACAATGTTCACAGGAAACTGTCGATGTCTGACAAAAAGTTTGCACTAGAATCTTGTATCAGCCGCCATCGTTATTCAAATTATCTCTTCACGCAGAAAAATCAGTCTCTTATCTATCAGTCTTTATAAATAAAAATCAGTTGCTGCATGTGAAAGATCATCACTTGAAAACGGCTTGACCGACTGTTGTTCTTTCCCCTTAATTGTCAGGACAAGGTTTGTATATGTGGAAAATCTACCGGAAAAGTCGGAAATTTGAATGTACTTTTGTATGAAAAGTTCAGTGAAAGAAATGTGAAGGTCGGTCTGACAGTTCTGCTGCCAGATGTTTTCACAACCAAACAAAACAAAGAATGTGATATTCGGTTTGGCAGTTCTGCTGCCACAAAATAGACAATTTTATGTTGTCGTCAATGGAAAAAAGAGCAGATGGAGAAACCAGAAAAATGGTCTGGCCCAAGGAAGCACTTTGGCGCCCTCCCTATTTAATCTATATACCAACGACCAACCGATGCCTAAGCATACAAAACATTTCTGTATGCGGATGACCTGGCAATTGCAGCACAGAGGAGGACCTCTGAGGATGTAGAACAGAAGTTGGAGAAAGCTCTTAGAGAAATGTCAAAGTATTATAAAAACATCTTTGTTAAGGCAAACCCGTCCAAAACACAAGTCCGTGCCCTCCATCTTCGATCCTGGCAAGTTAACCGACAACTTAACGTCTCTTGGAATAATACCACACTGGAACATACCGACAAACCAACTTAGCTGGGCGTGGTGCTCGATAGATCTCTGACATACAGGTACCATTGCGAAAAGACGCGACAATAGGTGCCAGAAATAATATTTTCGGAAACTAGCTAAATGCAAATGGGATGCGAAACCTTCCTTATTAAGAACCACCGCACAAACCTTATGCTTCTCTACCGCCGAATATGCTTGCCCAGTATGGTCCAGACCAACCCATGCAAAGAAGGTCGACATAAATCTTAATGAAACATGTCGATTAACAATGGGATGCATGAAACCTTCCCTACCAGAACTATATAGAGCTGCCGGGTTTGCGAATCCCAACTCTCGCAGAAAATACAGCATGAATTCACAGAGGCTCAAACACACTCCCAAGATCGGCATCCCCTTTTTGGCAATGAGTGTAAACCTGGGCGATTGAAATCCCGTAAAAGGTTCCTAGCCACGATAATAGAACAACCACCAGCTGATTATCCACTTGCACAGGCAGTGCCCAGCGGATTCAGCACAAACTGGAAGACATGGAGGACGCTGAACCGAATTAAGGACAGGGTTGGCCCCAGTGAAGGCAAGTATGATTAGGTGGGGTCTTGGAACCACGGATGATAAGAGTGACTGTGGCGCTGTGCAGGATATGGAGCACCTGCTTGCCTGCCGAAACTGCCCTTATAGGTGCAACCCTGACGACTTATGGTTGGACAAGAAATAAGCCTTGGACGTGGCCCTATACTGGGCTGGTCTCGGCGGAGGTTCGAGTCCTCCCTCGGGCATGGGTGTGTGTGTTTATCCTTAGGATGATTTAGGTTGAGTAGTGTGTAAGCTTGGGGACTGATGACCTTAGCAGTTGGGTGCCATAAGATTTCACACACATTTTGAACATTTTTTGAAGCCCATCCTCAGGTGTCGTAGCTGTGCTGTGGTCCCCGAGCGCCGCGTATACCAGCCGCGGTGTGCTGCTTATGACCGCAGAACAGGGAGGATGGGCTTATAACAGTCCGAAACCGGTCGTGTGAAAATAAAGTAATTACAACTGAAGCGGTATTTTCAACCTCTGCTATAATGCTCAGTTGCGGATGTTCTGCCAACGGGATTGTTTGTAGCACTGGAAATACATAAATGTTATACAATAAACAAATCCTGTTAAATCGGCTGTAAGAAAGAATGTGCTAAGCTGTGCTGTGAAAATGTGCGGTTTTATTTTCCTTTTCGCAGTCATTGTTAACAGAAAACAGTAAAGTTGTGTTAATGATTAACTTCATTTCCTACCTATTCGTATATTAAAACCATGCGAAATGCTGTCACAGATCCAGCAGTTGGACAGGTCTCTCTCATACGCCGTGCACTGATGATTCCAACCGATTTACTCATTCATTTTGACTTCTATTTCCAAGCAAGTTTCCGTTTTCAATAAAAATAAATAATGTCAGATAGAAGGGGGATGAAGAGATGGACAGAGAAGGGGGAAGGAAACAGATGTAAAGAAGGGAAAGGAGGATATGGACCGAGAGATGATGGAGGAGAAAGTGTGGGATAAGAGACGTATAGGGAGCAGTGGGAAGGTGATGGGCAGAGATAGGGAGGAGGAGGAGGAGGAGGAGATGGGCAGAGGGAGAGGGAGAAGGAGGGATAGAAAGAGGGGGAAGGAGATTAGGACGTATATCCAATTATCAAGCATATTTAGCAATTGCGAAGCATTGCCTAGTTCGCTGGTATTTGATAAATATAACGGTCGTGCAATTAAACGTCTTTCTGATCATGGCTGGTATTACTGTGTAGGTGAACCTGAGCGCCCTGTCTAGCTACTGTCAGTGAGAAGAGCAAATCGATTGCAAATCTCATTAAAGAAATATTTGTGGTTGTAATTTAACGTAAGTCATTTTGTATATGCAGATGAAGTTCATTCATATGCAAGTTCCCACAGCGCCTAGTTTCGAGCGGCGTGGAAGGCATGTGAACTGCTTATGGACTGAAGCCCAGCGCGTCTGGAATTCCTATCGCTGGCGCCAGTCGGACGACAGACGCTGGTCGATTGCGACGCATGATGCGGCGCCGCCTGGTCCACAGAAAAGTCTCCGCTCCGGAGGGTGGCCACGCCCCACACTTTTCGTAGGTACGGCACCATCAGTAAATAGTAACAAAAACGTTCCTCCAAACTAATTCTTCTCTCTGGCTGTAGAGTTCATGTATAGTACACATAGGCAGCCGTGTTCTGTCTTGGACAGCTGTCAGCTTCACTTGTTTTAAATTAGGAAGTAGTTTGCTTTCAGTTCGTTGTTGCTGTGAGTGCATGGGCAGCAAATGAGCATAGACAACTGAAATCAGTGGCAAACAAGCAAGCGCGCCTGCACACACACACACACACACACACACACACACACACATCGCCTGACGACTAATGAGTAACAGTTGGTTTCTGGCATATTTTACATATACACCGCCTGAAAAAAAAAAAGTGAAACAACCAGAAGGGAACGAGGAAACGAAATGAAACTTCAAGGTTGAGAAGGTCTGGGAAGTTATTTCAGTATCAAAATCGAGTCAAATTTACGAAGAACTTGACAGTGTGAGTTCACTTATCAATATGACATTGTACTTCCTCGTGCCTGTATGCATGCACTGATTCGGTTGAGAAGTCGTTGTATCCTCTCCTGACGCAAACTGCACAACTGCTGTAGCTGGGTCTTGTTGTATTAGATACTAGCAACGAGACGTAGTTGAGGTCATGTCCTGTCGAAAATCTGAGGGTAATGTTAGCCACGTAGCGCAGAAAGTTCATAGAGACTTCCTGGCAGATTAAAACTGTGTGCCGGACCGAGACTCGAACTCAGGACCTTTGCCTTTCGCGGGCAAGTGTACACCATCTGAGCTACCCAAGCACGACTCACGACACTTCGCCACAGCTTCAATTCTGCCAGTACCTCGTCTCCTACCTTCCAAACTTCACAGAAGCTCTTCTGCGAAACTTGCAGAACTAGCTCTCCTGGAAGAAAGGATATTACGGAGACATGGCTTAGCCACAGCCTTGCTGACGTTTCCAGAATGAGATTTTCATTCTGCAGCGGAGTGTACGCTGATATGAAACTTCCGGGCAGATTAAAACTGTGTTCGGACCGAGACTCGAACTCGGGACCTTTGCCTTTCGCGGCTCCTTTCTTCCAGGAGTGCTAGTTCTGCAAGGTTCACAGAAGAGCTTCTGTGAAGTCTGGAAGGTATCAGACGAAGTACTGGCAGAATTGAAGCTGTGTGGACGGGTCGTGAGTCGTGCTTGGGTAGCGCAGTTGGTAGAGCAGTTGCCCGCGAAAGGCAAAGGTCCCGAGTTCGAGTCTCGGTCCGGCACACAGTTTTAATCTGCCAGGAAGTTTCATATCAGCGCACACTCCGCTGCAGAGTGAAAATCTCATTCTGGAGTTCATAGAGAGATGTGCCATCTGTACGAGCACTGTCCTGTTGAAAAATGGCTCGACGATATTGTCGTATGAGAGGTCACACACGAGGACGATGGATGGCTGCGACGTACCGTGGAGCCCTCCGAGTTCCCTTTATCACTGCCAGCAATGTTCTGAAACCGTACCCGATGGCTCCCCCCCAGCCAAAAAGATACAAGGGTCCTTTGAAGTGGGTCACAGCACATGTCACTTAAGGTCTTATGAGTCCCAGCGACCATCTGTGGCGTGGAGCGAGTTATTGTTTCATATAAGTTTATAAATTTAACTGTGCGTTTAAATATCTGCAAGCTCTTGACAACACATGACAAACTACAGACCTTTAGTGGGCACCTTTTCATCGATCTCCCTTGGGCCCCACACGGAGCAGAGCGTCACCATGAATATCGGGCAAGGCAACTAGTGTGGTGCCACAAGTTCGTTGTGAGGATCGCATTGCTCGTGGGTGCAGTTCCCACACCATGAAGCCAGGAGTAACAGATTTGCGTCTTTCCAAAACAATGGGGGCCGGGTTAGTGCAGAATCATGGTGCACAGCTGAACACAATATGATCCGTTCATCAGCAGTTCATGCTTCCCGGTCACGGCACCACTCCAAATGCAGCAGTTCGTGTTGGGCTGTTAATGGGGCCTAGGTATGGGACAGTAATTCGCTAGTCTGGTTGTTGCTTGTCTCTGACCAATGCTTCCCAGTCACGGCACCACCCCAAACGCAGCAGTTCTTGTTGGGCTGTTAACGGGGCCTAGGTATGGGACAGTAATTCGCTAGTCTCGACGTTGCTTGTCTCTGACCAATGCATCCCAGTCACGGCACCACTCCAAACGCAGCAGTTCGTGTTGGGCTGTTAACGGGGCCTAGCTATGGGACAGTAATTCGCTAGTCTGGTTGTTGCTTGTTTCTGACCAATGCTTCCCAGTCACGGCACCACTCCAACGCAGCAGTTCGTGTTGGGCTGTTAACAGGGCCTAGGCATGGGACAGTAATTGGCTAGTCTGGTTGTTGCTTGTCTCTGACCAATGCTTCCCAGTCACGGCACCACTCCAAACGGAGCAGTTCATGTTGGGCTGTTAACGGGGCCTAGGTATGGGACAGTAATTCGCTACTCTGGTTGTTGCTTGTCTCTGACCAATGCTTCCCGGTCACGGCCCCACTCCAAACGCAGCAGTTCGTGTTGGGCTGACAACGGGGCCTAGGTATGGGACAGTAATTCGCTAGTCTGTTTGTTGCTTGTCTCTGACCAATGCTTCCCAGTCACGGCATCACTCCAAACGCAGCAGTTCGTGTTGGGCTGTTAACGGGGCCTAGGTATGGGACAGTAATTCGCTAGTCTGAGTGTTGCTTGTCTCTGACCAATGCTTCCCGGTCATGGCACCACTCCACACGCAGCAGTTCGTGTTGGATTGTTAATGGGGCCTAGGCATGCGACAGTAATTGGCTAGTCTGGGTGTTGCTTGTCTCTGATCAATGGTGCAGTATGACACAGAACATATGTATTGTTCTAGGACAGCAGGCGCAGAAGTGAACGACTTAGGGCAGAATACCGCAATTCTCCCTTCCTTTAGTCAGAAGAAATCGACTGGAACCTTGACGACCTGCCTTCAAGCTCCCAACCAGCCCGGACTACTGGTCGACATTCTACCCGTCACAGAGAGTTGCCACACTACTCGTTTACATACCATCTGATATTGTGCCCGTGTAAGAAGTTGAAGAGATATCCGTCCATGTCTTAATTGGGAGCTTCATTATATACAGTGATGCGCCAAAAAACTGGTATAGGCATGCGTATTCAAATACATAGATGTGTAAACAGGCTAAAGACGGCGCTCCGGTCGGCAACGCCTATATAAGACAACAAGTGTCTGGCGCAGTTGTTAATTCGGTTACAGCTGCTACAATAGTGGGTTATCAAGATCTGAGTGCCTCTCTGCATCTACATCTACATGGATACTCTGCAAATCACATTTAAGTCCCTGGCAGAGGGTTCATCGAACCACCTTCACAATTCCCTATTATTCCAATCTTGTATAGCGCGCCCACCCATATCTTTCCGTACGAGCTCTGATTTCCCTTATTTTATCGTGGTGATCGTTCCGCCCTACGTAGGTCGGTGCCAACAAAATATTTTCGCATTCGGAGGAGAAAGTTGGTGATTGGAATTTCGTGAGAAGATTCCGTCGCAACGAAAAACGCCTTTCTTTTAATGATTTCCAGCCCAAATACTGTATCATTTCTGTGACACTCACCCCCATATTTCGCGAAAATACAAAACGTGCAGCCTTTCTTTGAAGTTTTTCGACGTACTTCGTCAGTCCTATTTGGAAAGGATCCCACACTGAGCAGCAGTATTCTAAAAGAGGACGGACAAGCGTAGTGTAGACAGTCTCCTTAGTAGGTCTGTTACATTTCCTAAGTGTCCTGCCAATAAAACGCAGCCTTTGGTTAGCCTTCCCCACAACATTTTCTATGTGTTCCTTCCAATTTAAGTTGTTCGTAATTGTAATACCTAGGTATTTAGTTGAATTTACAGCTTTTAGATTAGACTGATTTATCGTGTAACCTTTGGACATGATATATAGGATACAGCAACTCTGAGGTAACGATGAAGTGGGGATCTTCCTGTAAGACCATTTCACGAGTGTACCGTGAATATCTGGAATCCGTTAAAACATCAAATCTCCGACATCGCTGCGGCCGGAAAAAGATCCTGCAAGAGCGGGACCAACGACGACAGAAGAGAATCGTTCAACGTGACATGTTGCCAGGTCGGACGAGTCTCGTTTCAAATTGTATCGAACGGATGGACGTATACAGGTATGGTGACAACTTCATGAATCCATAGACCCTGCATGTCAGCAAGGTATCGTCCAAGCCGTTGGAGGCTCTGTAATGATGTGGGGCGTGTGCAGTTGTAGTGATATGGGAACCCTGATACGTCTAGATACGATTCTGACAGGTGACACGTACGTAAGCATCCTGTCTGATCACCTGCATCTATTCATATCCATTGTACATTTCGACAGACTTGGGCAATTCCAGCAGGACAATGCGACACCCCACACGCTCATAATTGCTACAGAGTAGCTTCAGGAACACTGATCTGAGCTTAGACACTTCCGCTGGCCACCAAACTCCCAAGACATGAACATTATTGAGCGTATCTGGGATGCCTTACAATGTGGTGTTAAGAAGAGATTCCCACCCCCTCGTACTCGTACGGATTATGGACAGCCCTGCAGGATTCATGGTGTCAGTTCCCTCCAGCACTACTTCAGACATTTGTCGAGCCCATGCCACGTCTTCTTGCGGCACTTCTGCGTGCTCGCGAGGCCCTACGCGATATTAGACAGGAGAACCAGTTTCTTTGGCTCTTCAGTGTATATACACTCATGTTCAGAAAAACAGAACACCTTGAAAGACATTAATATGTTCTGCAGAAATAATTAGCATTTCAGTCACCTCAGCACAGCATGTGTCCTATCGTCCAAAGGGTCTGCCATGGGCCCTGATAAATTGTTCCATGCGCGATGGAATCGACGCGTACAACGCGCGAATGGCGTCCTGTGGTATAGCCTTTAGCCATCCATGCTGCATTCACCTATTTCCAAAGTTCATCTGTGGTGGTTGGCATTGGGTCACAGCGCTGCACCCGTCGTTTCAACACATCCCACACATTTTCGACAAGTCTGGTGATCTGGCGGGCCGGAGCAAATGGCTAACATCCTGTGACACCAAGAAGGCATGTGTTCGTGCAGCAACATGTCGTGCATTGCCTTGCTGAAAAATGGCGTTTGGGGTGTTGCGCAGAAAGGGTATGGCTACGTATCGTAGGATGTCATTCGCGTACGTCACATTGGTCACAGTGCCCTGGACACACACCAGCTGTGATTTGTGGCTGTACCCAATAGTACCGCACACCATGAGGCCTAGAATTCCCGCTGTGTGTCTTGTACTAATGCAATCACAGTGATGCAGCTCCCCCTGACTGCCGCGAACCAAAATGCGGCCATCATTTTCAAACAAATTGAACCCGGATTCGTCTGAAAACACTATTTGATTTCGTTCGTGTTCCCAGTGGTGACGTTCCATATACGATTGCCGTCTGCACATTCGTCAAAGGTAGGCGGAGAAGTGGACGACGCGCACGTAACCCATACCATAATAAACGGCAACGGACTGTCCTGATAGTGTACCATTTGTTACACAGTTCCACTGTTGCGCCAGGGCCGATGAGGACGCAGATCTGTCTTGTAGTGCCATTCGGGTAAGGTGTTGATCTTCTCCGGGGGGGTCAAAATGGTTCAAATGGCTCTGAGCACTATGGGACTCAACTGCTGTGGTCATCAGTCCCCTAGAACTTAGAACTACTTAAACCTAACTAACCTAAGGACAACACACACACCCATGCCCGAGGCAGGATTCGAACCTGCGACCGCAGCAGCAGCGCGGCTCCGGACTGGAGGGCCTAGAACCGCACGGCCACCGCGGTGGGGGGGGGGGGGGGGGGGGGGAGTCTGAGGTTTGGGTGGTGCGAACTGACCCGTCTCGTCGTGTTCTACGACCTTCCGTGAACCATTCTGCACACACCAGTTGCACTGCCGAAACGCTTCGTCCCACATTAGCAGCAATTTCCCAGATGGATGCATCACATTCTCTCATGCCAATAATGCGCCCTCTTTCGAACTTATTGATTGACGGTATGGTTTGCGCATACGTCTGTGAGGCATCCTGCACATCTGCTCAAATCATATTGACCCATTACCTTCGGTTTTTAGCGACAACGGGAGCCGCAAGCACATTTTACCGATAGGTGGTTTTGCGCCGCAGTATCGGTTCAAATGGTTCAAATGGCTCTGAGCACTATGGGACTCAACTGCTGAGGTCATTAGTCCCCTAGAACTTAGAACTAGTTAAACCTAACTAACCTAAGGACATCACAAACATCCATGCCCGAGGCAGGATTCGAACCTGCGACCGTAGCGGTCTTGCGGTTCCAGACTGCAGCGCCTTTAACCGCACGGCCACTTCGGCCGGCTCGCAGTATCGGTTTTGAACTTGAACCCGAGGGCCGACGTAGTTCAATTGCTGATCATTTCAGCACAACATACTAATATACACGTCCTGTGAATATGAACGTCCTGTCTCTAGTGGCTCAAGGTGTTCTGTTTTACCCGAACCACAATCATATACAAACAAACAAAGTGCGAATGGTCACATGAACGTTTCACTGACTTGAGTGCAATAGACATTCTGCAAACTCACAAGGGAACCTCCCCATCGCACCCCCCTCAGATTTAGTTATAAGTTGGCACAGTGGATAGGCCTTGAAACACTGAACACAGATCAATCGAGAAAACAGGAAGAAATTGTGTGGAACTATGAAAAAAATAAGCAAAATATACAAACTGAGTAGTCCATGTATAGGCAACATCTGAGCATGGGAGCCCCGTGGTCCCGTGGTTAGCGAAAGCAGCTGCGGAATAAGAGGTCCTTGGTTCAAATCTTCCCTCGAGTGAAAAGTTTAATTTCTTTATTTTCGCAAAGTTATGATCTGTCTGTTCGTTCATTGACGTCTCTGTTCACTGTAATAAGTTTAGTGTCTGTGTTTTCGGACCGCACCGCAAAACCGTGCGATTAGTAGACAAAAGGACGTGCCTTTCCAATGGGAACCGAAAACATTTGATCGCAAGGTCATAGGTCAACCGATTCCTCCACAGGAAAACTCGTCTGATATATTCTATACGACACTGGTGACGGCATATGCGTCACATGACAGGAATATATTGTCGACCCACCTAACTTTTACACTTGGCGAATGGGTAAAAAGATTCTTCTACCTTGCCCGATTTAGGTGTCTTTTGGATGTGATAATCACTCCCAAAAAAGTGATGAAAACATGAGTTTGTCACATAAACTGCAAAAAATGAATGCAACAGTTTCACAGTCGCACAGTTTTTCCTGTGCTCTGTCAAAACATATGTTTTTAACGTTTTCAAATTTTTCCGTGTGTAGATCGTCAAATCCTGCATATGTCCAAGCAAATCTGAACATGTCCTGGAATTTTGGAGAGCGAAGTTGATTATGTGTGAGTGCCTGAACTTTGATAACAGTCTGAAAATAAAAATTTAAACTTTCCACTCGAGGGAAGGCTTGAACCAAGGACCTTTCGTTCCGCAGCTGCTCACACTAACCACGGGACCACGGCGCTCCTGACCTCACAACGTCCTTGATGTTGCACATCTTGCGCATGGACTACCCAGTTTGTATATTTTGTTTATTTTTGTCATAGTTCCACACAACTTCTTCCTGTTTTCTCGATTGATCTGTGTTTAGTTTTTCAAGGCCTATCCACTGCTCACACTAACCACGGGACCACGGCGCTCCTGACCTCACAACGTCCTTGATGTTGCACATCTTGCGCATGGACTACTCAGTTTGTATATTTTGTTTATTTTTGTCATAGTTCCACACAACTTCTTCCTGTTTTCTCGATTGATCTGTGTTTAGTTTTTCAAGGCCTATCCACTGTGACAACTTATAACTAAATCTGAGGGGGGTGCGATGGGGAGGTTCCCTTGTCAGAACTAAGACACTGAAGAAAGTGGTCCTTAGTACCTTGCGAGAACTTCCCAAGAAAGTTACAGGAAGAGAAATACATGAAGAATCCTTAGCCTCTCCCTCACGAAACCGTGAAGATGAATTTGGAGTACTGACTACAAATACAATGGTCTGCGGTTCGTTCCCCAGTTGGCCTCTGGATTTTTTTCTGCTACTTAACGTTTCCCTCTCCTCTGCGTATGATAAATGTAAGGGAAAAAGCCAAGTTGCACTGAGCTTCAGACGATGTTAAAGTGATTAAGTCAGTTCGTAGGTCAGGGAAAGCCAAGAGTTCATTGTTCCAACAGGACAATGGTTGGTAAAGCACCGCCGGTACTCAAACCAGGCTATGGGCGAGGACATTTTCACTACAATTACAGTTTGCTCACACAAATATAATCGGTCATCCCTCCCACTCTCTAGTCGCGGCGAGCAGAATAAATTTAAGAGATGGTACAAGGAAAGGTACACTGATTTGAAGTGAACAGATCCTGGTGCGATTGTACAGGATATAATCATGTTTATTTGTTTGCTGCCCTTCTTTTAGCTATGCAGAAGTTAAGATAATATCTCTTTTAGATTTGGAATGTGACGCTAAAATTGCGTAGTGGGGTTATTTTGAGCGTTTGGTTTTGGTAGAAAAGTTCTGCGAGGCAGAATAAGAATAAAAAACGATCTCTGAATGAAAGTCAGCGCATGCGAAAGACGTTTGGAATCGCCAGATCATTGCCACACCTTGCTCGCCCGGGGTAGACACCGTTATTTAAACCACAGTAATGACACAACAGTGAAAAGTGCTTTCACAGGTAGTCCGCAAAGCCGACCAGCAAGACCAAAACTCACCAATGCTGTAGAGCATAGTATAAACTGATTTAAAAATCACTCATGCTGTCTCAGGGAATTAAATCGTTCCAAGGATTCAGATATGCGAATTATTTCTTGGTATATACGATGGAAATTACAGTTTTCCACATTTAAACTTTGGAAGTGTTGCGACAGACCTTAAATTACATTGCTAAACGTGTACGGCTAGGTGTCTGACGTACGATAAAGTGATGCTTCACAGCCTGAGATAATCTGTTCGAATCCTGGTGGTGTAAGAAACTTTAAAAACCAAAAAGATGGTGTTCCGACATCGTCTTTTCTTGAAAATGCCATGGTAGTAATAAGATCTGAAAATCGTTGCCGAGACAAAAGGCAGTGTAATAATTATGTGATTCCGTCGATAAATTAAAATTAGTAAAAAGGAATAAAATTATAGTGGAGCTCTCCGATGTGTCACAACATCGTTATTTACAAAGTAAAAAGTATCTTCGAATATAAGTGGCTTGCAGCTTCAAAAGAGATGGTGCTGTAGAGTTCCATATCACTACATCGCACGCTAATGTTCTGGATATAATCCCAAACCTCTTTGCTGTGTTTCATGAAGTGGGAGCATGCGACGTTAATGACGGCGATGTGGATGTACTACCATAGTGCTATTCGAAAGGGGCTGTTTCTTTCCATGTTGATAATCACGTACAAGACCAACACAAGCGCAACAGTTCTTGCACAAGCACATCACAGTGCTGCACGCAATTCAGATATATATTTGACACATTGCATAGGAAAGGAGAACAATTTATCTTCACTGATTCAGACTAGCTCACGACCCCTTCAAAAAATAGGTCATAATGTTTGGGTTCCAAATAGGAAGGCAGTCAGCAGACGCATTACGTATACTCTGCACATTATGATTCTCGTGGCATTTTTCAGAAACAAGGGTTAGTGTATGGGTTGCAACGTACGCAGAAAAAGTTTTCAGATACCTCTTTTCCGCAGACGCAAATACATTGGAGAATCGTATGGTCGGAGGCTATTTACATGTCTTGCTAATAGTTGAAATGAATTGTAGAAAATCCTTTTACTCACAATGAATATTAACCTCTTACCACTGGAATTAAGAACGACAAGTTCAAATCATCAATTGGTCACCCAGATCTAGGATTTCTGTGGTTACCTTAAAAAAGGAGAATACTGAAAAGGATTCCTAATCAAGGTAGACGACCAATTTCCTTCCCATGTTAATCCAATCCGACCTCGTACATCATCTCTAATGACCTCGACATCGATAAGACATAGCTTCGATGTTCCCTATTATGCAGTTTTCCCGTTACAAAAATGGTTCAAATGGCTCTGAGCAATATGGGACTTAACTGCTGAGGTCATCAGTCCCCTAGAACTTAGAACTACTTAAACCTAACTAACCTAAGGACATCACACACATCCATGCCCGAGGCAGGATTCGAACCTGCGACCGTTGCGGTCGCGCGGTTCCAGACTGTAGCGCCTAGAACCGCTCGGCCACACCGGAGGGCTTTCCCGTTACATTCGCTTATAGACCGCAGAAAGAACTATTGTTTAAATGCTTCTGTGCACACTGTAATTAGTCAAGTATTGTCTTCGCCGTCCTTACGGGTGCGATACGTAGAGGGTTGTAGTATATTCCTAGATTCCTCACTTAATACTAGTTCTTGAAACATCTCAAGAGGGCTTTCGTGGAATAATTGGCATCTATCTTCAATCATATGCTTGTTGAGAATTTTCTCCATATCCGTGATGCTCTCCCGTGGGTCAAACAAAATTCATAACCGCAGTTAATCCTATCTGGTATATGTTCCATGCAGTTCCGCAGTATTGGAGGATGAGTTGCACGAGTGTTTTGTAAGCAATCGCTTTTATAGAGTGATTGACTCCAGTTGTGATTATTGTTATTGTAGTCAGGATACTAAAAAATAAACCTACCCAAGGGATTCACTTCATTTTGATTGGCGTTGAATATGTTATATTGTAGAGCAAAATAAGATACACATAATTTTTTATATGTGCCCATATGGCCTTGAAGGGGTTGAAAATCCCCCTTGAATAAATTGAGTTTAATGTTTCTGAATGAATACCGTTACAGATACAAAAAATACTTAAAATAGAAGTCCTATGATTTTTAATGTATGTTACATCGATGCATCCATATTTGTCGAAAAAGTAATTTTTTTGGAAATCCCCCCCCTCCCCCCCCCCCCCCCCCCCAATTCAGTATTTTTTTATCAGAACAATTCTGCATTTCGTCATTATTATACAAATTTACAATAATGTTATAATGAACTAGCGATTTCGAATATACCATAATTAAATATGAAAAGATTACAACTTCAAAACAAAATACCGCACACGAAGTGTACAAAGAAAACACAAATACAACACGAGATAGTTTATATTTCATAAATTTAACAGAAAAAATATGTATGGAACAGTATGTGTAGAACTTATATTTAGAATATATTTATCTGGGGAAGGTTTATTAACCATGACAGTTGCCACTTAAATGGTGTAGGGCGCATGTACCGCGATATAGAGATATTTCTAGCTTATTTCTGACAGATGCATCTTTGTAATCGCATTTCATCAAATGTGAATGAACTTTGTGTTAATGATGCTATAGGTTCTGCTATTAGTCAAATATCGAAATGCAAAACAAAACAGTGTTGGGGAGGGGATATCGAAAAAAAATGACTTTTTCGATATATATGGGTGCACCGTTGTATCATACATTAAAAACATTTTATTTGAATTTTTTTTATATCTGTTACCGTTTAGCGGTAAACTTTCAGAACTATTATACTCAGCTTTTTTCAAGGACGTGTTTCACACCCTCAACGGCCGTTTGGGCACGTTAAAAAAATATATATGTCTCTTACTTTGCTCTACACAACAACACATTCAAAGCCGATCAAAATCGAAGTGTATCTCGGGTAGATTTACTTGTAAGTTTTAATTAGTGAGATGTTCAAAATTTTACATATGTGATAATTTAAAGTAAATTGCCAATATTTGCATCATTATAATGGTCTGAATATTTGTGTAGCTTTTTTCAGACAGTAATGCAGCACAGCAAAAAACTGACGTTACTATTATAAATAATGTCCACCAGACGATTAATATACATCAACAGCAAAGATCCCAACAAACTTCCGTGGCGCACGCCTGAAGTTACTTCTATATCTATCAATGACTCTCTATGCGAGATAACTGGCTGAGTCCTCCCTACCAAGAAAAATTCAATCCAGTCACACTATTTTTCAGGGAGACCAAGTACTCGAAACATCCTGAGTAGATTCCGTAATATAATCGTCGCTTTTTTGAGGTTGCAAGTCAGTACAATTGCATCACCCTTTCTAGTGACTCATCTGACAGTTTTCCTGGTTCCTTGAACGACATTTGCTGCTCAGGTTGCCTAATGTGCACTGTCGCAATGTCCACAATGTTAGAATGGTAATAAGCATTTGTAGACATTAGCCGCCGTTAGCAGGCTGCCGCTGCAGCAGCGGATGGCGGTAGAGTTGAGCCCTGTGCTGGTACCCTGGTAAATCTGTTGCCGTAGACCCTACCACACAGACGAATGCTGTAGTGATCTAACATATTATCTACGCTCAATTGTTTAGATATGTACCACCTCTACAGACTTTTAGTTTCAGCAGGCCAATGTATCATCCCATCGCTCCCCACCTGTTTCAAATTGGTTCTGTAAAAAGTCAGTGGACATGAAGAAGTCTTAAACCTCACAATTATGGAGGGCACACAGACTTTTCGGTGTATTAGACTTTGTTCTGACTAATCAGAAGTGAGTTTCGTCTCAGCGTACCTGCTCGGCTTGCATTGTATTTGTGGCATTAGTGATGGGAACAACCCAATGAAAACAATCGATTCAGTCCAGTGTTGGAAAACAATCAATCAGCTGAATTATTCATTCGTTCTTTAGAGTGAAACCAGTTTATGGAAGCATCCGAATGAAAACAGTCGATTCAGCACTTGCCCGCGAATGGGAAAGGTCCCGAACTCGAGTCTCGGTCTTGCACCCAGTTTTAATTTGCCAGGAAGTTTCATATCAGCGCACACACCGCTGCAGAGTGAAAATCTCATTCTGCAGACGACTGTAGTTTACGTATCGGTTGGAGTGAGTGGGAGAAAACGAACGAAAATAGTCGACACAGCCCGTGTGTAGGTTGGATTACTATTCAGATTTCTTTTTGGTGAAACAAGTCTATGAAAACAATCGAATGAAAACAGAACAGTCCATTGTAGTTTTGTGTATTAACTGAATTATTTTCTTCCTTTTTCAAGTCAAACCAGTGTACAGCTTTTCTGTCGGCTGAACCACGTTTTCGCTCTTTCAAATGAAACCACTCTTTAGCTGGCTGAGTTACCCATTCATTCTTCTGAGTGAAAAAGAGTCTGTAGTACTATCATCAGTTCCCTGGTTCCCAACCTGGGGGTAATTACCCCCTGAGGTTAACATGAAATTTTCTGAGGGATAAAAACTAAACGATTCAATTCTGTTTCAGTCGCGAAACTTCATTATTTTCAAAAGATCATTACTATTATCACAATTTTAGAAGACTCTAATACTGATTTTATAAGTTATCAATAATTACTTTTTCTCAATTAGTAGCATTAATGCGGTGGATATTACAGGTTCGTCACATAGTCCACCCACTACACGCATGCGTTGCGTTTTGTTCCTTTCTCCGCTGATGATAAAAGTGAGACATATACGTAACAAATGCTAAATATCTCAAGAAAATGTCCTCTCCAAGTTGTAGATAGAACCTGCAGTAGTCCAGAAAGTACTTCATTAATCGCTTCGAAACGATAAATGAATTAATTGACAGTAGTTCTGTACACAGTTCTATTGTTATGATCATTATTATTGTTAGAATGGTTAGACATAAAGCATTAACAGTCTGAAGCCGACCAGTTTCTGCCAGTTCAGAAGTAAGGAGTGAAGCATCAAGTGATTTACGAACAGTAAGTATAGCGCACACGTCTGAACTTGTCTGGTTTTAAATGGGGTTGCAGTGTGCAGATCAAGCAACTGCCGCAATGAAAAGGAATAATGCGAAGGAAATATGTTTTGTAACAAGTGCGTATCCTCACTGTGGAGAGTTTGCTTTCTTTTGTGAGAAGGAGTTGTAGGTGGCACATATGATGCCCCACGAATTTCTACGTCAGTCATTGAAATCACACACACACACACACACACACACACACATACATACACACACAAACAAACTAAATATCATTCATCTTTCATCATTTTAAAAAAAAAGTGTTCCAAGAAACGTCTTTCATTCTACAGTTTAGTTAGGTGCTGAAGTTGGTGATAAGGTGGGGGAGGGGAGGGCAACATGTGGCAAGGGGAGGGGGGCAACAGATGGCATGGGGAGGAGGGGGGGCTAGTAGCTAATGTCTGACTGTGCTCAGGGGAAATGGGCTAAGAGAGGCTGGGAAGCACTGCATTAGTTGAACTAAAGCAGTGATATACAACTCGAGGTGCACACACGATCGGAGGGTAGCACTACTCCCAGGGATACGTGAAGACATCACTAGGGGTACACACCAAACTTGAAATAAACATTATAACGTTCATTTACTTATGTATAGAATAGACTAATTCTTCGTGTCATCATTTAAAACCGACTACTACAGTGCTTCGAATTATGTTGTTCCAAATGCAATTAACGTGTAACTAATGAAGCTGATGTATCGCTGGGGATACAATATTGAGCATAAAAATACCCCTTGATGATATCCAATGATTAAAAATCATTTGAACCCAATCCTTACACACCTATTCAGCCATTTATTCGTGAGGAAGGTAAATGTATTGTGCAGAAAATTAAGTTACCGTCTACAAATCTCAGCTGTGAACACGAAGCTGTATACATTTTACCATTTAGAAAAGTAGCACATATAGTGTTTCAAGAACATCAACAAGTGCTATTCAAATTGGCACATTGGTACTTTCATTTCACGGTTAAGCCTGTTCCCATCTCTGGACAGACGGAAGCGGAAACATGTCGCGGAAACATGTCGCCTGATCCCCGGCGCATTCTGTGCGGAAGATCGTTTCGGCAGTGTAAAATCAGTTATTAACTGCACGCTGTCATCGTCTGTCGTCGCTGTTATTGTCGTTCCGGTATTTCTTTTTATTGAGTGCCACTGAGAACCTTGTAATTCAGTTTTTCCTCCATTGTTATAAATACGCGTTCACCTAAAAGTGAGTTTTGTGTCTGGATCAAAATACCGAAACACTCAGTGGTGTGGGAACGGAGGAAATCATGACTGGATAAACAGTGGTCCTCGAGATAAATTCAATGCGATACGCTGGATCTGCAAGGATGATTCATATTCTAAAACCATAACAATTAAAGAACTCAAATAAAATAAAATGAAGATAAATATTTCTCCTGAAAAAATACTTCCGACAGGTGATTAAGTCAACAAAAAATTGAAAAAAATTGTACCTTATGTGCTTTCTGTTCACGTCACGTCAGCATTTACGAAACAGAATTATCGGTAATGGATGCGAGCCAACAGGAAAAGAGATACAGGCCTTCAATATATTTAAATAATAATTAACTGTTAATTTATTTAAACAATAATGTATAATGTAGCGCGACTTACCAACCTTTCAAACTCAACCAAAAATCAATATTTAATGATAGAAGTGGCAACGGCCTTGCTGCAGTGGATACACCGGTTCCCGTGAGATCACCGACGTTAAGCACTATCGGGCGTGGCCGGCACTTGGATGGGTGACCATCCGGGCCGCCATGCGCTGTTGCCATTTTTCGTGGTGCACTCAGCCTGATGATGCCAATTGAGGAGCTACTCGACCGAATCGTAGCGGCTCCGGTCAAAGAAAAAGATCGTAACGACCGGTAGAGCGGTGTGCTCACCACACGCCCCTCCTATCCGCATCCTTATCTGAGGATGACACGGCGGTCGGATGGTCCTGATGGGCCACTTGTGGCCTGAAGACGGAGTGAATGATGGAAGTACGAAAAATTCGTATTTAAGTAAGTATATTTTGAAAATTTTCCAAAATATACTTTTTATTCACTGCTCCTTGAAATAAGAAACGTTATTTGTCTCTGAAAAAATTAGCAACTCTGGTGTATAACCGAAAAGCTATCCTAGAGTCTGACAATGGTTGCAAATGAAGTCAGTGAAATCCGGAGACTGACTGTCAACATTCATGAAACTGATATCACCCTCAGAGATTTGTGGCAGCCCGTCGTCTCATATTTACTGAACCCACTCAAAGCGAGTGAAAAACATTCATATAGGTGCCTTGGCCACAGAGACTAGTTTGATTCGACTGAACGGAAAATCAAGTCAGTCAGTCAGTCGATAGCCCCATCACGATGTGGCATTCACACCATCCCGAACTAATGCTATCATGAGAGTGAAAGATGGAGTGTTAGAAGAGACAGGAATTCCGCTATACAGTGCGACGTACTAAAACTTCTCAGCGATGTGGTTCGAATAGTTGTTATACATACGAAATAAAACCTCTTAAGTCTTAGTGTGTGTGTGTGTGTGTGTGTGTGTGTGTGTGTGTGAGACTCAGTACTCGTGCAGTGGTGATCGTTACAATGCTCATCAGGAAGGAAGGAAGGAAGGAAGATTATAGTTTAACATCCCGTCAACAAGCTCATTTGTGGCGGAGTGCAAACCACGATTGGGGAAGGAAATCGGCGATGCCCTATCAAAGTGTACATTAAGCGATTAAGGGGAATCACTGGAAATCTAAAGCGATGGATTCAAACCGCCGTCTTCCCAAAAATGAGTCCAGTGTCTCACTACTGCGACAACTCGCTCCATGTCGAAATACGTCTGACTTCCGTTCAGTATCGCGTCAACGTCCATACTGACAGACCAAAGAATGATACACTTTTCTATCGTCAACCATCGTAACAAGTTTTACACGAGTAAAGGCGCATTTTTGCTACTTTATTACGTCGTAAAAATACACGAGACAGCAAGCTATGTAGACTGATGAGAACGAAAACGTGTTTTTATGCACTCCCTTTTTTGGCACAACACGGTCCCTTAGCGCCATTGTTTGGCTTGCAATCAACTAGAGCCGGCTGTTGAACTGAAACTGATAGCTGAAGAAAGCGCTTTGCAAGGCCTCACTCACCTGGGCGTACGATGGCGGTGACTAACAACAGCACAGCAGACAGGCGGAGAACAGCGTTGCTATGAGCCATGTCGAAACTTTACGAGCGTCCCCTCAGTCTAACAAGTGTGTACGCGAATAGCTCCCACAAGCTAGTGCCCCTCGGACAGCGGCAGCGGTCGGGGTAGCGAACAGCGCTGCGACACAGCAGGGCTGCCAACCTGACGCTTGGTGCCAAGGCGAGACTAAAAGACGCGAGAAGATAACCGATAACTTCTCGCGCGTTTCGCCTAGCACCTACCAGCTTTTAACAACAGACTTTACTGTGCCAGTAAAGCTAAGAATGACGAGTACGAATAGTGTTCGAAACGAATGGGTATTCAGATCGATAAATCAAGCTTAGTTTGCGAAATACAACAGCGCTTGTAGAGCGAACGATCATTCTCTCTGGAGTAAACGGTAGACGATAGCGAGCAAGCAGTTTTCGTTCGTGTTCGCTTTGTATTCGCAGATGTTCGCTCATATTCTCTGATTGCCGTCCTTTCAGCGAACCATCATAGGAAGTCCGTGTGCTCTCCGCTTCGGCGTTCGCAACGCAGGGAGCATTCGTCTGCTGTTTAGCACGCGAGCTACTTTTGTTGTTGAACATGAATTGCGTGGGTGATGGAATGGTCAGAAGGGAAAGTAATGTTGCTAATAGAAGAATACAGATATCATAGGTGTTAGTGGGGTCCAAGAGATCCACAGCATAATATGCCGGACAAAGGAAACACGCTTGGCCGAAAATTGCCGAAGCACTCGCAGATCCAATTGCAGACGTGGGAAAGACGATCAGATTCATTACTTACTCGCATCAGGCGGGAATGGAGTCAAGAGCACAAGCTATCGCACACTGGAGGAAAAAAATCGCATCATAAAAAAAAATTAATGTAGAGTATTGAAATTTCAGGAATACATTTGTCTAGGTAACGCATTTAAGTGATTTATTTCGTTAAGATCACAGGTTAATGTAAACGCGAGATAAGCCATTGCAAATGCGAAATGCTGATACATTAACACTTACGTTGCTAGTCTCGCACACAGCTGCGATTAACTATGGGCAGACTAAAATATGTGGCTCTGGGAAGGTATACCTCGAGTGTACAAATATGTAGTTCGAATTTCCAAGCGTTTTTAGGTTTATTGGGCTTTCTATTTTAAATATACATACTTTGGCAATGCTTATGTTAATTCTGAGTCCACAGGTAAAAGTTCAAATTAATAGTAATTATCGCATAAAAATATTTGAAAAGGAGTTCTCGTATTCAAATACATACCCTGGTAAGTAAACAAGTGATCTTTATGTTTAAATTTCTGTTACTGTCCTTTTAATCCTAAAGAAAGACAAAAAACTCAAGAACAAAGCAAAGATTCAGTGAGAAAATTAGAGAAATTAGATCTCATAGAGAGCTTTCGCAGCGATCAATTCTTCACGAGCCTCGTTCGTTAATGGAATAAGAATTAGGGTGTAAGATAGTGGTACATCTACATGCTACTCTGCAATTCAGAGTTAAGTGCTTGGCAGAGTGTTCATCGAAAGTATAGTGTGATACAAACAATACACTCACTAGAATGACACACTGCATTGATATCCTGATTTACCTGCAGAAAATTCCCACATAACAATACAATCTGTGAAAATAGCACGATAGACGCATAAGCTGAATCGTCATCAAATACTCCGTTCTCAGTATCTACAGATCCGTCAGAGACTTTATAAATAATTTGCTCCAGTCGTTTCTTCCCTTCACTGCAAGTTTTGAACACGAAAGCATGCAACACGAACGAAAGAGAGAGAACCTGAGCGTCAGCAACCGCCTACAAGAGACGATAACAAAGGTTTCAAAACCGGCGAATTTTTCCAGTGACACCACTCCTACCATACAGAAAAAACTACGAAACCAACAGACATGACAGACGTTTGCGAGAGCCGTAAATGTAAGTTTGACACCGCGGAAAATCATCATAACTAACGTGACGTACTGTTACACCCGTCGTCCGCAGCTCGTGGTCGTGCGGTAGCGTTCTCGCTTCCCACGCCCGGGTTCCCGGGTTCGATTCCCGGCGGGGTCAGGGATTTTCTCTGCCTCGTGATGACTAGGTGTTGTGTGATGTCCTTAGGTTAGTTAGGTTTAAGTAGTTCTAAGTTCTAGGGGACTGATGACCATAGATGTTAAGTCCCATAGTGCTCAGAGCCATTTGAACCATTTGTTACACCCGTCGCACATTCCCATTTCCCGCCATCGCAGTAATATTACGTCAGCCGCACAGTAAGTGCTAATAGCTGGTGTAAACTCCAGAATGTTGAATGCAAGCCTGCAAACATGTATGCAGTGTGTTGTACAGATGGTGGATGTCTGTTTGTGGGACGGAGTTACATATCTGTTGCACTTGGTCGTGCAGTACATGGACGGTTAATACTGTTTGTGAATAATGCTAGTCGACGATGATGTTCCATATTTGCTCGATTCAAGACACATTTGGTGATTTTCAGTCTGCAGTGGAGTGTGTGCTGATATGAAACTTCCTGGCAGATTAAAAAACTGTGTGCCGGACCGAGACTCGAATTCGGGACCTTTGCCTTTCGCGGGCAAGTGCTCTACCAACTGAGCTACCCAAGCACGACTCACGCCCCGTCCTCACAGGTTTACTTCCGCCAGTACCTCGTCTCCTACCTTCTAAACTTTACAGAAGCACTTCTGCGAACCTTGCAGAACTAGCACTCCTGAAAGAAAGGCTATTGCGGAGACATGGCTTAGCCACAGCCTGGAGGATGTTTCCAGAATGAGATTTTTTGACAACTAAACACTTTTGCATATTAAACAAGGAGCCACAATAATGTAGATATACTGTTAATATCTTTCATTCTTCCAAAGTGCGAACTTCGTGAGTAGAAACTGATATTTTTACTATGCACAAAAAATTACATATCAATATTTTCGAAATATTCCGCGATATATCGTGCACATGGCGTGCTGAGGAAAACTAGTTCACCAGCACTGGTGGTCAAGAATCTTGGCGACATATATATATCTCGCAGTTTTTCAGATAAACCATCACTGCACCTTTTAATTCTTATAAGCTGTAAGCAGGAGATCGCGGGTTCGAGTACCGGTCGGGGCACATAGTTTCAACTGTCCCCGTTGATATTTATCAACGCCAGTAAGCAGCTAAAGGTCTGGATTTCATTGTAATTTCATTTTCACACTTCTAGTTGCTGTTGACGTGTCTCAGGTCCAATACCGAATCCCACTACCCCTTCTGATAATCTTTCAGTGCGTACTGCGCTACCACCCTCACCCTGATGCTGAACGTTTTGTAACATGGAATCCGCGCTTTCTTATATTACAACAAGTAAAATACTTAGATTCTGTTATTAGTGTTGCCGTTTCTGACAGTGCAGCTTCAAATACACACTTTTTAGCGAGTCTTCTGGCTTTTGTGACATGCCACTTCACTGAGTCAGAAGGCAAAAAATGTGATTTTTAAGCACTAGCCATCAAGTATTCTATCATGTTGTCGACACAAGATTCACATCTCGTTTTCCACATTTACGAGGAACATGATCTTTGGAAAATGCAGGTTCTGAGATATCCCGGAAACTTAGTCTTGGACGTACACGTTGAATCTCTGCAACAGGGAAGAGATAATCCTATCTCCCATCTCTTTGGTACAATTCTTGCGATAAAAAATTCTTTCCACTCTTTTAATATGCGCATAACAGTGAAAGTCGTCATGCATCTTAAGACGCTGCAACAGTAGATCAGCAGCTGCTCGCAACCTCATGAGATAAGATGGGCCCATACAGCTGAGCACACTTCCATGCATGCGGCGTTCTGCAGATGTAGTATTTGGTAGGACGGTATTTGCATTTCGTCTTCACAAACGAATACATCCCTTGCCCAAGATCTAATGCATGCTGCTAAATCCCATACATTAGTTATGTGTACTGTCTCCAAAGTCACAAAACGCACTTTTTGTGAATGTTTCAACTGACTGAGTGTTCTCACACGCAACTGCAATTAAAGCCTCGTCAACTTCAAGCAATAACAGATGCTTTGCGAAGCCTACTCCTCTAAAGGTTCAACTTGGTTTACACTAGAGCGAACGAGCAGACAATTAATCACCATTCACTTGGACTTGTGTTTACACTAGAGGGAACAGAGGAAAACGTGGGCATAACCTATGAACTCTGTTTTTCTTTCTGATGCAGATAAGCTGCACACCTTGAAATGCGTGGATAAAGTGCACTTAACACTGAACTGCAGCTCTGGCTTTCCCTGGTGTTAGTCCAAAACTTTTAACATATGTCGATGGATACTTCTCATTACAATTCGCAAGCTAATTTGAAATAAGAACTCTAGCATTTCCAATTTACTATGTGGTTATTAGCAACTGGATTCAATTATGTCGTTGCAATAGGTGCTAAATCTCTGATAGTTTCTGATGTAGCAATTCAAGAAATTTACATATGTGTAAGATAACATCAATAAAATCGAATATGAAATATGCACATGACCTGTCACATGGGCTACTTAAAATCTGTTACATAGTTTATTACACTTTCCAGTCACATTAACGTGACCACAGGCCAAAAGGCTGAATAACCACCTTTTGCAGTGTGGACCACCGCGGGATGTGCAAGAATAGAGTCAATGACGTTCTGGAAGGTACCGACATAGATGTGGAGCCATGCCGACTCCATCGCCGTGCCCTACTGCGCTACGTTTCTTGACTCACGATTGACGGCACAAACAGCTCCTGGTGGTAGTCCCACAGATTCGCGGTTGGGTTTAAATACAGGAAGTCTGCTGGCCAGGCTACCTACCAGAATGTCGAGATCACCCATGGAAACATTCCCCAGGCCATAACACATGTATGATGTTTGCTTTCAGACGTTTCACGTTATACATGCCAACGATCATTTGTCAGATGGAGCATAAAACGCGATTGATCTGAAAAGCAACCAGTCGTCACTTAGTGGATGTCCAGACGTAGCATTGGCGGGCAGATACCAGCCTTTGTCACCAATGGACAATAGTCTGCATGAGTACATGAACCAGGTGCCTTTTACAGAGACCCATACACAGAAACGTTCGCTCAGCGGTCGTTTAGGAGACACTTTTAGAAGTCCCCTGAGTTCATCTGGGCATTGCCCAGTAGTTGCACGTCTGTTCGTCCGAACACATCTCCACATCCGTCGCTCACCCCTGTCATCTACAGCCTCTGTTGCACTAGAGTTTTCTCGGCGCTAGTTTTGCATAGCTCCATTTTGTCATGCACAACATATTGTAAACACAACGGCACTCGAACAGTTTACAAACTTCAGCGCTTCAGAAATTCTTATATTCGCACTTGTATACTTTCAAGAAGAGTTAATATGTTTTTCGATTTCAATAAGAAGAAATACATTGCTTATGATTATTCCCACCTGACGCAAATATCTCGTCTTTCTCACATCTCCATTTGGACTTTCGAAAGCAATAGACAGTTTCCCAGTTTTTCCTTCAACATTTGTGTATGAGTCTCAGAAGCACCTACGAGACCTATAATCTTCTACCAGGAATCTCACCTGCCATCATTCACACAACTCTTATCAACAACAATAGAAGTAATAAAGGTAGCAAATTAAAACTATCTGTAGTGCTAGGGATGTGAAATTCAGTGGAACACAAGCAAATGTGAACTGAACAGTACCAAATGCTGTTTACTCATGTTTGCTTACTGAGAGAACTCCGGTTTTCTGATGCTAATTTACTTGTGTAAACCAGATATTTTAGAATCCAGACTCTAAGTAAGCCTCATTATCTGGAATTCTTTGTGCAGTTTATGGGTGCCCCAGTGAATTTTGTGCACTTTTTAAGTCTGTTATATATAAAAATCATACTGTCTATGTCTGGGACCTCTATTCTAATTGTAGGATCGATTTCAACCAAACTTGCCACAAAAATCGCAGGCCTCAGAAGTATCAGCACTGTGTCGATTATAAACTGCTAACTCCAATAACAGCAGAGATATTGGCGAAAAGGTGTTTTCCTAGCCCCTGACATATAGACTGCCATGCATGACAGGCATGTTATGTGGGAACAGTACTGGCCTGCCAAATCAGCCTGCTTCACTAGGCAGCCTACATGTCAGAGGCAAGTAATGGTTTTCCAGGCCTCAACATATGGGCTGCCATGCATGACAGGCATATTGTATTGGAGTAGTATCAAGTCTGCTTTATCAACTTGCTCTGTGTGGTGGCCTGTTTGTCAGCAGCAAATACATGGTTTTCAAGCTGCTGATGTGTAACCTGCCCTGCACGACAGTTGTATTGTAGAAGTGGATTGGCCTGTTTTATTGAACTGTATTGCAATGGCTAGATGTGCCAATGAGTTTGGCTGGGGACAGATTGAGATGGATACAGGAGGGCACTGGCTGAGTGAGGGGGTGGGGGAAATGGAAGGAGAGGGAGATGCTTGAGACAGGTAGAGGGTGTAGAGGGGTAGTAGGTAGGTGGAAAAGAACGAGGGAAAGCACAGTTGGAGAGCAGGAGGGGAGCAGAAGGATATGATCAGAGAGAAGGGGTGGAGCAAATGGACAAAGAGGGAGAGATGAGGGGATGAAGAGCCAAGAGACAGCTTAGAGGAGGAGACAGATAGTGGTGAGAGTAGGAGGTGGACGGACAGGTGGAGGAAGAGTTGGGCAGACAGATGGAGGAAGATGTGGACACAGAGAAGTGGGAGGTTGCTTCAAATGGCTCTGAGCACTATGGGACTCAACATCTGAGGTCATCAGTCACCTAGAACTTAGAACTACTTAAACCTAACTAACCTAAGGACATCACACACATCCATGCCCTAGGCAGGATTCGAACCTGCGAACGCAGCGGTCACGCGGTTCCAGACTGTAGCGCCTAGAACCGCTCGGCCACTCCGGCCGGCAGAGGGGGGAGGAGTAGGTGTTTTCAGTACATGTTTCGAATGCATAGATGGAAGCAGCAGCTGAATGCTATAAGATCGCAAAACTATGGCACGAAGATGTGAGGTCCATTTACACGTTTCCTTTTGTTTTAGAAAAATGAAGCAAGAGGTTGGCTAGAAACTGGAAACTCATGGGAACTTGATGATTAGACGTTTCACACCAGATAAGAAAATCGCGAGTATGTGCGTATCTCTGCTGACTCAGTAGGAAGGTTTGGGTATAACAGTAGAGCTTCCACTCGCAGAAGCCATTGATGTCATGTTATTGTAGCTGTCAATGGCGTGAGCGTGTGTGCAGCCAAAAAATATAAATATGATAAATACAAATTTTACTGTTAATAATATTACATCCATGGTATCTCACACATGCTTTTTAATTATTTAATACATGTTTTACTACTAACAGTCTTACACCTTGCATATTACTGACTATTCATGAATGTTATTTTTTCATTCAATGCACCCTTATAGCACAGTGGTACGTCGACGATATTCTACGCCCTGCTTTATTACCCTTCATGGCAAGCCATCTTGGGCTCACATTTCAGCAAGATACTGGCGGCCCGCACACAGCGAGAGTTTCTAAGGCTCTTCTTCATGTTTTCCAAACCATACATTGGCCAGCAAAGTCATCAGATCTCTCCCAAATTGAGAACGTTTGGAGCATTGTGGGCACGGCCTTTCATCCAGCTCTGGTTTTTGATGATTAGGAGCCAATTGGACAGAATGTGGCACGACATCTCTCAGGTGGAATCCAGCAACTGTATCAATCAACGCCAGGCCGAGTAATTGTTTACATAAGCGCCTGAGGTGGACAAACGTGTTATTGACTTGCCCAATTTGTGAAGCTCTTCCTCTTGAATATATCATCCAATTTTTCTGAAATTGCGGTCATTTGTTTGTCTGTACACGTACATCACATTCCTTCGTGGTGGATCTTTTTGTTCTTCTTTTGAGTGTATATTCTCTATGCAAACAAATTAAACTTCAATTAAACATTGGCAACGTACCGTTCTCTGCAGAGCTGAATAGTGTTCACATTTTCAAAAAGCTGAATGAAGACGCCTCTGTAAACGTTTATGGCATCCAATATTCAGATCGCGAGTGGATGATTGTGGAAGATAAACAAGATGACAAAGAATTCTGAGTTGTAACACTGCACATCACAAAATAAAATCGCGAGAAACATGTAAATATAGTAATGTCGCTGGTTGCTAATATAGATATATATGTCATTTCTACTGCATAAAAAGCTTGTCGAGGCTTGCACGGAGTAGCATCACTGCTTTTCGCCGTTCAGTTATAATCTGTGAACGCTGCCTGTGTTATTTTCATTTCAAGGAAAAGACAGATGCGCGTTTAGTTGACTGCGCACATTTTAAACGAGACGGCAATGTCAAGAACGATTCTATAAAATCTACACAGTTCTCCAACAAACTGAAATTGTTTTTTGTAACTTACGCTGGTACGGAAGGTTACTGGAACCAGTTGCTATTTACAGTCGTAGCAGTGACACTGGTTCGTATTCTGATCATCTACATTAGCATAAACGATTCATTGCCTACTACACACATTGCGGCTGTCACCAGTATCCTGAGTTTAAATTGTACAGAGCCAACGATTGTATGGAATGTTTCGTTGTACACCTTTGTGCAACAGCTGAGACTGTACATGGGTTTTTATTCCAAAATAAAAAGACAGTAATATGCCCCGAATCAGAATTATTGGTTTGCCTGGCGGAAGTCTGCCGTATGCGAGGAAACCATTTAAGTAAGGCGATGTCAAACACGGAGACCACTGTCATTCCACGGTTGCGCACGGAGGCGCAGCACATACCATTGGCAACGTGACCTGCAACTGCAACATACTGGAAGGCAGATTTTGTATAGCTACCTTAACTGCGGCAACAAATTTTCAAAGGCGGAATTTTTTTAACGGAAATTTAGTCGCCATCGAATTGAGCAAGCTAAATGTAGTCTTTGATAAACCCATTGCACTATGAATGACCACTATGGATTTTTCGAAAATGCTTTTTATCAATTTTCACTATGAATGCACATTAAGTAAGTTTCAAGAGAAACGTGGAAGACTGTGCTACACGGACACCGACTACTTAATCTACTGCATTAAAAATCTACGAGAATATCAGGAGCGATATGAGTACAGAGTTTGTTGTATCAGGATTCCCTGACAATAACTGGAACAAGATTCCAGTTGTAAATAAAAAAAAGATTCATTTAAAGAAAGACAAACTTAATGGTGAACCTATTACAGAATTTGTTCGCCTAGAAGCAAAAATATATGCCCTTGAAACTGAGTCTGGAATGATAATGCACAGTTCGCCTACAAGCAAAAATATATGCTCTTGAAACTGAGTCTGGAATGATAATGCACAGAGCAAAATGAGTATAACAATATTGTGTCCGTAGATGAGATCGACAGGAAGTGCACAATGGCTAAGCAGGGATGGCTAGAGGACAAAGGTAAGGATGTAGAGGCTTATCTCACTAGAGGTAAGATAGATACTGCCTACAGGAAAATTAAAGAGACCTTTGGAGAAAAGAGAGCCACTTGTATGAATATCAACAGCTCAGATGGAAACCCAGTTCTAAGCAAAGAAGGGAAAGCAGAAAGGTGGAAGGAGTATATAGAGGGTCTATACAAGCGCGATGTACTTGAGGACAATATTATGGAAATGGAAGAGGATGTAGATGAAGATGAAATGGGAGATACGATACTGCGTGAAGAGTTTGACAGAGCACTGAAAGACCTAAGTCGAAACAAGGCCTCGGGAGTAGACAACATTCCATTAGAACTACTGACGGCCTTGGGAGAGCCAGTCTTGACAAAACTCTACCATCTGGTGAGCAAGATGTATCAGACAGGCGAAATACCCTCAGACTTCAAGAAGAATATAATAATTACAATCCCAAAGAAAGCAGGTGTTGACAGATGTGAAAATTACCGAACTATCAGTTTAATAAGTCACAGCTGCTAAATACTAACACGAATTCTTTACAGACGAATGGAAAAACTGGTAGAAGCCGACCTCGGCGAAGCTCAGTTTGGATTCCGCAGAAATGTTGGAACACGTGAGGTACTACTGACCCTACGGCTTATCTTAGAAAATAGATTAAGGAAAGGCAAACCTACGTTTCTAGCATTTGTAGACTTAGAGAAAGTTTTTGACAATTTTGACTGGAATACTTTCTTTCAAATTCTAAGGGTGGCAAGGGTAAAATACAGGGAGCGAAAGGCTATTTACAATTTGTACAGAAACCAGATGGCAGTTATAAGAGTCGAGGGGCATGAAAGGGAAGCAGCGGTTGGGAAGGGAGTGACACAGGGTTGTAGCCTGTCCCCGATGTAATTCAATCTGTATATTGAGCAAGCAGTAAAGGAAACAAGAGATAAATTCGGAGTAGGCATTGAAGTCCATGGAGAAGAAATAAAAACGTTGAGGTTCGCCGATGACATTGTAGTTCTGTCAGAGACAGCAAAGGACTTGGAAGAGCAGTTGAACGGAATGGACAGTGTCTTGAAAGGAGCATATAAGATGAACATCAACAAAAGCAAAACGAGGATAATGGAATGTAGTCGAATTAAGTCGGGTGATGCTGAGGGAATTAGATTAGGAAATGAGACACTTAAAGTAGTAAAGGAGTTTTGCTATTTGGGGAGCAAAATAACTGATGATGGTCGAAGTAGAGAGGATATAAAATGTAGACTGCCAATGGCAAGGAAAGCGTTTCTGAACAAGAGAAATTTGTTAACATCGAGTATAGATTTAAGTGTCAGGAAGTCATTTCTGAAAGTATTTGTATGGAGTGTAGCCATGTATGGAAGTGAAACATGGACGATAAATAGTTTGGACAAGAAGAGAATAGAGGCTTTCGAAATGTGATGCTACAGAAGAATGCTGAAGATTAGATACGGGATGTCCCACCTAACTTTGCCACGTCATACACTTCAGAATGTGTGAAAAATGCAATTGGCTAGGGATTCGCCTATGTGAGCGGCTCACACAATGGGCAGGAATGCACAATGGAAGTTAACAAACATCATTTTCAACACGAAGTTCTTTTAAATTGCACGTGTATGTTTTTCCTACGGAAATGAAAGCCACAGGCACAATTAGTGACGGCAGCTTTGTTTTCACTGTTCTAAACTTCAGACCGTCTGAAATACTTAAAACTTTAAAGGATGGCATCGGCGCCACAGTTTCTGCAGTAATTCGCAGAGAGAGGGTTGCCTACAGCAGCCTTCAGGACAGTGCAGGCAACCCGCATTGGATAATTACGGCAGAAACTGTGGAACCGTTTCTATCACTTAAAGACTAAGTATTCCAGAAGGTATAGGGTTTAGAGCAGTGAAACCAAGTCTGCCATCAGTAACTGTGCATCTGCTTTTCATTTCTGTAGAAAAAACAGACGTGTGCCACATGAAAACGTAAATTTGTACTGACAGCGGCGTTTGTTTACTTCTACGAATTGTGAATTCTTACCCACTGTCTGAGCCCCTGACGCAGGTGTATCTCTGGCCAATTGCATTTGTCAAATTTTGTTTCATTTCGGAAATATACGAGGTGGCAAAGTTAGGTGGGACACCTTGTGTATTGCAACTGAAGATGCTACTATTACCACTTTTAACTTCATTTATGCTTTCTGTGATATTTGGGCTAGATATATATATTTCAATTTCTCGTAAGCAAGAAGAATAGACCTGCAAATGAGTCCAGTTTAATAATAACAAAAATATTTCGTACGAGCAATAGCGCCTACCTGGCGTTTAAGTGTCTTTTTTAATCTCTTGGAGTAGTGTCGTACTGAGACGATATTTACTGAAAGCAAAAGAGACACATGAATTATAGGTTTCAGATGTCCTTAGGTTAATTAGGTTTAAGTAGTTCTAAGTCTAGAGGACTGATGACCTCAGATGTTAAGTCCCATAGTGCTTAGATCCATCTGAACCATTTTGATTCTTATTGATAAGAGTAGGATTTAAATAGGTCTTTTATGAATATGTGGCATATGCACTTGGCAGTGAATCACAGTGGTTACGCTTCCTGCTGCAATTTAATCTTCACTTTCAATAGGCAGTATGTCCAGTTTTGTGCTGAAAACTTGACCATTAATTTGCTAATGTGCTAGGGATTTAAATCATTTTCGGCACTGACGACATCAGAGAACAGATTCAATTGGCGCTGACTCGGAATAGTAATTAATCAGGAAACAGAATCGTTGTGGCCCAACCAGGCTTTACTGTAGTACCGTTTCTCTCTCACAGTGACAGTGTGATACTTTGAAAGCCCGAAAAAAAGCAAAGGTGCAGCGGAATTGATAAACAACGCACACGTAAGGCAGTTCTCGTCATGCCAGATAAGACTGTTTGTAGCCGACACGTCAGACAGGAGAATGACTCACGTAACGACCGGCCATCCACGAGAGTCGCGTCCATTAAGGAAGACATCAGCACTGTTTGGTATAACTGGGGAACGTAGGGCTCGAAGCGCAGAAACAGAATAACCTCTGACGTCCGTGAAACTGCGCTTTAACGAAGCCTAAACAGGAAGCTAAGCACACATGTACTTCACCTGGAAGGATTAGACCCTTCAGGCCCTCCACACATCCTTGGTGAATCAACATTACAATTTGTATAGTACAGGAGCCATATCTAATGATGATGATGATGATGATGATGATAATAATAATGATACTGACAACATTTGTAGCAATTATTATTTGTATTTTAAGAAATTTTACTCTTATTAAGATCATATTAAGCAGTTTCCTCATTACATTTTTCTCGAATGTGAATAATGATATCAAACAGAGACGTGTGGCAACAGCACAGAAGGAACCAAAGAGGAACAAGAAGTTAACTGGTCGCAAAAAGAGCGAGAAATACACAGATATTCAGAACTAAATATGGACGAAAGTAAGGACGCACTAAGTAAGGAAGAAAGTAACTTTAACGGGATGTGTCACTGCCAAGTAGCGTAGCTCTACGAAACTTCGACCATACATAGAGAGAACTGCTGCAGTATAGTCCAAAAGGTAATTGAAAGAAATACGCAATGAGACGACCAGAAATGACACGTTTGTTCAAAGACAATAATAGCAATGAAGTCAACACGATTCATGATGGTTCCTTGGACATAACAAAAGGTGCCACATGGTTCTGAGTCACCACGGACCACGGACAGTAACGCATGCTCTGCAACGTACTCCCGTGCTGGCCACTGAACTGGTAAGGAATTATTGTGGTATGGCGTTCCATTCCTCAGCCAGCGCGGTCCACAACACCTGGACGACCAAAACAATCATGTTCGACTACGTTCCTGGGTGCATTACGTCTTCCCAATTGTCGCCATATTTGGATATGTAATGCACCCAGAAACATGATCATCTTGGTGATGCAGTTGTGCCGATTGGAATTTCAGTCTTGGGACAGCCAAACCAGTACATTCGCCAAATATCCTCTCGTTCCAAGAGCTCCTCCAGCTGCACTGTCAATACACCAGGTGTAGTGTGAAATCGGAATTTCCCTAAAGATTGTCCTTGCTGTAAGTGTACGGACCGTGAGACCGGGTCTGCAGCGCCAACTCATTCCTGAAACGGATGACGACGAATGTCAGCACACAGTAACCCAAATTCCATACATCGGTATCTATTTCAAACCCGTAAACATGTCGAGTTTTGTGCCTGCGAACTACGATTTGCGGACAGCATTAGTTTTCTGTTATCATTTGAAGAAAAATGCTGTAGAATCGCATCGAATGCTTGTCGAAGCTTTCAGCGACCATGCTATTGGGAAAACACAGTGTTTCGAGTGGTTCAAAAAAATTCAGAAGTGGTGATTTTCACGTGAGAAACGACGAGCGCGGGGAACAACCGAAAAATTTCGAAGACAACGAATTGCTGGTTTTATTGGACGAAGATGATACTCAACTCAACAGGAACTCGCGGAACAATTGAATGTGACGCAGAAAGCCGTTTCTCTTCGTTTGAAAGCTATGGGAAAGGTGCAGAAAGTGGGGAAAATGGGTTCCGCATGAACTGAACGAAAGACAGCAAGCAAATGGAAAGACCACTTGTGAAATACTGCTCGCCAGATACAAAAGAAAGTCGTTTCCCCATCGAATAGTGAGAGGTGATGAAAAAAGGATATATTTTGAGAATCCTAAGAGTCGTAAATCCAGGCAAACCATCGACATCCACTGCAAGACCAAATCGCTCTGTAAAGACGACAATGTTCAGTGTTCGGTGGGATCAGAAAGGTGTCATCTAATATGAGCTGCTAAAACCTTGTGAAACCGTTAACACTGATCGCTACCAACAGTAAATGATCGATTTAAATCGAGCATTACGTGAAAAATGGCCGGAATATGGAAAAAGGCAACACGAAGTCATATTGCTCCTTGATAACACCCCATCACACACAGAAAAATGGGTCAGGGAAACGATCGAGGCGTTCAGTTGGGAAATACTAGAGCATGCGACTTACTCTGCAGAATTGGCTGCGACCTATTTTCATCTATTTGCATCATTGGGAGACGCTCTCGCTGATCAGTGCTTTAATACATTTGAAAATGCACGAAAATGGCTCGCTGACTGGTTCGCCTCAAAAGAAGAACTTTCTCTTTTTTTTTTTTCTTTTTTTTTTTGGCGTGGCATTCATAGCCTGCCGGAGAGGTGGGAGAAATGTATAAACAGCAGCGGAGATTATTTTAAATAAAATATTGCTTATCAGATTCAAATAACAGACGTGTATTTATTGCAACCAAATTCCGATTTATGCCTCCACCCAATACAAAATTAAGTCGGGGCCGAATCCACCCCTGGAAAGACGCACGTGTGGAAGGAGAACAATCTCGCAATAACGTTGAGCGGTGAGTGTGTCACGTTTAAAGGTTTGGAGATCGGTACGACCATGCAACATTATGCCTCTCCACACCATTACAACAATGTTCAAATGTGTGTGAAATCTTATGGGACTTAACTGCTAAGGTCATCAGTCCCTAAGCTTACACACTGCTTAACCTAAATCACCCTAAGGACAAACACACACACACACACCCATGCCCGAGGGAGGACTCGAACCTCCGCTGGGACCAGCCGCACAGTCCATGACTGCAGCGCCCCAGACCGCTCGGCTAATCCCGCGCGGCAACACCATTACACCTGGACCACCAAAACGATCATGTTCGAGACTGTTCTTCAGTACATTACATATTCCCACCTCTCGCCATGTCCGCCCCGGTAGATGAGTGGCACCGACACGGTAGCTCAGCGTGTTCGGTCAGAGAGGCGATGGCCCTCTGTAATAAAAAAAATAAAATAAAAAATAAAACTGAGTAAAGGAATCAACGATCAACTTGAACGGACGTCTTGTGACGTCCGCCCAAGCCAAACACAACGAACAAAATAATAATAATAATAATAATAATAATAATAATAATAATGAAAAAGTGGTCAGCGCGACAGAATCTAAATCCTAAGGGCCCGGGTTCGATTCCCCGACTGGGTCAGAGATTTTCTCCGCTCAGGGACTGGGTGTTGTGTTGTCCTAATCATCGTCATTTCATCCCCATCGACGTGCAAGTCGCCGAAGTGGCATCAAATCAAAAGACTTGCACCCGGCGAACGGTCTACCCGACGGGAGGCCCTAGTCACACGACATTTACATTTTACCTCTCTCCATACGAGGGTATGGCCAGTACTGTCGAACATGATCGTTTTGGTGGTCCGTTGTGACACTGTTCTCCTTCATCATGTGCGTCTTTTCAGGGCTGTATTCCTTCGTTTTTATGGATGACAGAGCGCGACGCGTCGAACGGTGCGGTTGGAGGAGCTCTGAGGACGAGAGGATATTCGGCGAATGGTCTCACCCGTCCGTTCCTCCGACTTAAACATCCTCGAGCACGTGTGTGGGACGCGTTGAGACCCGCATCGCTGCACGGTCTGCATGCACCAACGACGCCCAGCAGTTGTCAGCCGCGCTGGCGGAAGAATGGAACGCCCTACCACAATAACTCATTACGAACCTTGTGTTCAGCATGGGAGCGCTTTGCAGAGCGTACATTGGCGTCCGTGGTGATCACACACCCCATCAAGAACCAAGTCCCGCCTTTTGTATGTCCACGAGACCATCATGAATCGCGGTGACTTCAGTGTAACGATTGTATTACTGTCTTTGAAGGAAAGTGCTGTTTCCGTTCATTTAATTGCGTATTTCTTTCAGCTACATTCTGTACTATGCGGTAGAAGTTCTTTCTGCAAGAAGGAAGAAAACAGAAAGGGATGAGAAAAGCACAGATAGTTTATGATGGGACAGAGCTACTGGTTTCTGCTGTACGGACAAAAAACATCACGGATATGCAGAGCGGGAAGCTAGCCAATGACAACAAAGAAATAGTTCAAATGTCTCTGAGCACTATGGGACTTAACATCTGAGGTCATCAGCCCCCTAGACTTAGAACTACTTAAACCTAACTAACCTAAGGACATAACACACATCCATGCCCGAGGCAGGATTCGAACCTGCGACCGTAGCAGTCGCGCGGTTCCGGACTGAAGCACCTAGAACCGCTCGGCCACCACGGCCGGCCAACAATAACAGATAAAGCTTTAATCTCCTGCTGACTGAATAGCGGTTTTGGATAAGAGGCAGGTTACAGGGTAGTTTGACCCACAGTCGTAATTACTGAAACGGTGAAGGCGGCGAAGAGAGATATAGTATTGAAACTTCCTGGTAGATTAATACTGTGTGCCGGACCGAGACTCGAACTCGGGACCTCAGATGGTAGAGCACTTGCCCGCGAAAGGCAAAGGTCCCGCTACAGAGTGAAAATCTCATTATGGAGATATAGTAGTATCCAAAGATACAGCAGAGGTGAGATGCTGGACGCGTCCGAACTGGTGCTGATGTTGTGGAATGGCGATATGTGACGAGAGGTGTTAAGGACACTGACAAAATAAAGACAGCTTACAAAAATTATGTCCTTATCCTGTCGAGCCGTTCCATGTCGAGGACTAATCTCGTCATACAATCGAATGTTGCACACACATATTCTGTAAGCATTTATAGAGAGCTGGAGTCGCCTGGAGTTTTCCCTATTTGTGCCGTGCTGAACTAAATCACAACAGTGAACTAAAGACTGAACAATTTTTTGTTTATTTTGAGATGGAAATATTTTTCTAAGTTTTTGGATTGCATTTAGGCACTGTTCTACACCAAAAACTTCTAATCAAGTTCCGTGCCTATGCAGTATCGTCTCAATTGTGCGACTGGATTAGTGATTTCCTGTCAGAAAGATCACAGAAAGTAGTAATTGACAGAGAGTCATCGAATAAAGAAGAAGTGATGTCTGGCGTTCCCAAAGGAAGTGTTATAGATCCTCTGCTGTTCCTAATCTACTAAACAATTTGGGCAGCAATCTGAGCATCCCCCTTAGATTTTTTTTTGCAGACGATGCTGTCATTTACTGTCTAGTAAAGTCAGCAGAAGATCACAACTAATTGCAAAATGGCCTAGACACAATATGGTGCGAAAAGTGGCAATTGATTTTGAATAAGGAAAAGTGTGAAGCCATCCACATGAGTACTAAAAGATCTCCGTTACATTTCGGTAATACGACAAATCTCGCAAATCTACAGGCTGTCAATTCAGATAAATACCTAGGAATTAGTCTACGAACAAATTAAATCGGAACGATCACATAGATAATGTCATGGGGAAGGCAAACCAAAGACTGTGTTTTATTGGCAGAACACTTAGAAGATGCAGACTAATGTTGTGCGGAAGTCAAACAAAAAAACTGTGGTTTTTTGGCAGAACACTTAGAAGATGCAATAGGTCTATTAAAAAGGCAGCCTATGTTACGCTTCTCCGTTCTCTGCTAGAGTATCGCTGTGCGGTATGGGATATTTACCATGTAGGATCAACGGAGGGCAATGAAAAAGTTCAAAGAAGGACAGCTCGGTTTATATTATTGTGAAATATGGGGGGAGAGCGTCACGGATTGAGGTGGCAATCATTATAACGACAACATTTCTCGTCGCGGTGAGATCTTTTCATGAAATTTCAATCACCAGCTGTATGCTCTGAATGCAAAAATATTTTGTTCCTGTCAGTCTAAGTAGGAAGAAATGATCATTGTAATAAAATGAGAGAAATCAGATCAGAATGCGTGCGGAATTATTTAAGTATTCTTTTCTTCTGTGGAACGATACAGAAATAGAGTGAAGATGATTCCAAGAAGCCTCTGCCAGGCACTTAAGCGTGAGTTGCAGAGTAGTCATGTAGCTGCAGATATAGAAATATTTCCTGCATGCTGTAATAGTTTATTTTTCGCAATTTAGATGCTGGTTCAAGATTATGCCGAGGTCTTTTATTATTTTTTGAAATGATAACTGGATACCTCTAGGAAGTATTGAAGGAACTGTTCCACGCCATTGTCTGCAGATTAACTATCGGTGTGATACGAGGATGACCTGTGATTACTTAGAGCTTAATTTCAAAACCAAGTTTTATGCTCATCGTGATACTAACAAACGTCGGGTGAATAGGGCCTCCCGTCGAGTAGACCGGTCGCCGGGTGCAAGTCTTTCGCTTTGACGCCACTTCGGCGACCTGCGCGTCGATGGAGATGAAATGATGATGATTCGGACAACACAACACCCAGTCCCTGAGCGGAGAAAATCTCCGACCCAGCGGGGAAACGAACCCGGGCCCTTAGGACTGACATTCTGTCGCGCTAACCACTCACCTACAGGGGGCGGACATCGTGATACTGAATAAAGATCGCTGTTTATAACTGATTCGACAGCAGCAGTGTTCTTATGGTTAGTGACGGAAATGCAACTGGGCATCGTCAGCAGGTTAGTGTTAGTTACAAGAGAGATGCACATTACGAAATATCATCAACTTGGACAGGTTTTGTGATTGGTGTAAAGAATGGAAGCTAACTCTAAATATACACTCCTGGAAATTGAAATAAGAACACCGTGAATTCATTGTCCCAGGAAGGGGAAACTTTATTGACACATTCCTGGGGTCAGATACATCACATGATCACACTGACAGAACCACAGGCACATAGACACAGGCAACAGAGCATGCACAATGTCGGCACTAGTACAGTGTATATCCACCTTTCGCAGCAATGCAGGCTGCTATTCTCCCATGGAGACGATCGTAGAGATACTGGATGTAGTCCTGTGGAACGGCTTGCCATGCCATTTCCACCTGGCGCCTCAGTTGGACCAGCGTTCGTGCTGGACGTGCAGACCGCGTGAGACGACTCTTCATCCAGTCTGAAACATGCTCATTGGGGGACAGATCCGGAGATCTTGCTGGCCAGGGTAGTTGACTTACACCTTCTAGAGCACGTTGGGTGGCACGGGATACATGCGGACGTGCATTGTCCTGTTGGAACAGCAAGTTCCCTTGCCGGTCTAGGAATGGTAGAACGATGGGTTCGATGACGGTTTGGATGTACCGTGCACTATTCAGTGTCCCCTCGACGATCACCAGTGGTGTACGGCCAGTGTAGGAGATCGCTCCCCACACCATGATGCCGGGTGTTGGACCTGTGTGCCTCGGTCGTACGCAGTCCTGATTGTGGCGCTCACCTGCACGGCGCCAAACACGCATACGACCATCATTGGCACCAAGGCAGAAGCGACTCTCATCGCTGAAGACGACACGTCTCCATTCGTCCCTCCATTCACGCCTGTCGCGACACCACTGGAGGCGGGCTGCACGATGTTGGGGCGTGAGCGGAAGACGGCCTAACGGTGTGCGGGACCGTAGCCCAGCTTCATGGAGACGGTTGCGAATGGTCCTCGCCGATACCCCAGGAGCAACAGTGTCCCTAATTTGCTGGGAAGTGGCGGTGCGGTCCCCCACGGCACTGCGTAGGATCCTACGGTCTTGGCGTGCATCCGTGCGTCGCTGCGGTGCGGTCCCAGGTCGACGGGCACGTGCATCTTCCGCCGACCACTGGCGACAACATCGATGTACTGTGGAGACCTCACGCCCCACGTGTTGAGCAATTCGGCGGTACGTCCACCCGGCCTCCCGCATGCCCACTATACGCCCTCGCTCAAAGTCCGTCAACTGCACATGCGGTTCACGTCCACGCTGTCGCGGCATGCTACCAGTGTTAAAGACTGCGATGGAGCTCCGTATGCCACGGCAAACTGGCTGACACTGACGGCGGCAGTGCACAAATGCTGCGCAGCTAGCGCCATTCGACGGCCAACACCGCGGTTCCTGGAGTGTCAGCTGTGCCGTGCGTGTGATCATTGCTTGTACAGCCCTCTCGCAGTGTCCGGAGCAAGTATGGTGGGTCTGACACACCGGTGTCAATGTGTTCTTTTTTCCATTTCCAGGAGTGTAGATAAATGTAAATTAATGTAGATGAACAGGAAAAAGAATCCTGTAATGTTTGAATACTCCATTAGTAGTGTAGCGCTTGACACAGTCACGTCGATTAAATATTTGGGCGTAACATTGCAGAGCGATAAGAAGTGGGACAAGCATGTAATGGCAGTTGTGGGGAAGGCAGATAGTCGTCTTCGGTTCATCGGTAGAATTTTGGGAAGATGTAGTTCATCTGTAAATGAGACCGCTTATAAAACACTAAAACGACCTATTCTTGAGTACTGCTCGAGCGTTTGGGATCCCTATCAGGTCGGATTGACGGAGGACATAGAAGCAATTCAGAGGCGGGCTGCTAGATTTGTTACTGGTAGGTTTGATCATCATGCGAGTGTTACGGAAATGCTTCAGGAACTCGGGTGGAAGTCTCTAGAGGAAAGGAGGCGTTCTTTTCGTGAATCACTATTGAGGAAATTTAGAGAACCAGCATTTGAGGCTGACTGCAGTACAATTTTACTGCCGCCAACTTACATTTCGCGGAAAGACCACAAAGATAAGAGAGATTAGGGCTCGTACAGAGGCGTATAGGCAGCCATTTTTCCCTCGTTCTGTTTGGTAGTGGAACAGGGAGAGAAGATGCTAGTTGTGGTACGAGGTACCCTCCGCCACGCACCGTATGGTGAATTGAGGAGTATGTATGTAGATGTAGATGATGGAACGTTTGATTAATGGTCGGGTGATGTGGTGGCACGAATTTCGTGATCTCCTCGCTTATGTCCAATGTGGATTCTATAGTAGATGTAGATACAATGAGCGGAACTCCGGGGAACTCCAGAGAGCACATATGTCATCATGACTTCTCTAACTGAAAGATGACTCGTTGACATCCGTTTTACAGGTAGTTGTCGAACCAAGTACTGAGACATTCAGCTCTTCCATTTAATGAGCAATCCCCCATGCAGTCACATTAATACGACCACGTGTCAAATCCCTGAATAACCCCCTTTTGCAGCGCGGACCACTTCGAGATCTGAACGAAAAGAGTCAATGAGTTCTGGAAGCTACCGACAGGGATGTGGAGCCATGCAACTCCAGTGCCGTTGCCAGCTGCACTAAGTTTCTCGGTTGGGAATCCATGACGCGTACAGCCCGATGGAGGTGGTCCCGCTGGCCCACTCATGTACCCTTGATGACTAGCCGGCCACTGAGACCGAGCGGTTCTAGGCGCTCCAGTCTGGAACCGCGCGACCGCTACGGTCGAAGGTTCGAATCCTGCCTCGGGGATGGATGTGTGTGATGTCCTTAGGTTGGTTAGATTTAAGTAGTTATAAGTTCTAGGGGACTGATGACCTCAGATGTTAAGTCCCATAGAGCTCAGAGCCATTTGAATGTTTGAGGTGGTCCCAAGATTCTCGACTGGGTTTAAATCCGGGGAGTTTGTTGGCCAGATGAGTACGGTAAACTCATCCTGGTGCTCTTCGAACCACGCACGTACACTGCGAGCTGCGTGACTCATTGGATTGTCTACATGGTAGTTGCCGTCGTGCCGATGAAAAACAAACTGCAAGTAGAGATGGACATGGCCCCCAAGGATAGATGCATACTGATGTTGATCCATTGTGCCTTCCAGAATGACGAGACCACCCAGGGAATGCAACGGAAACCCAATAACGCTCCCTCCTCCGACGTGGACTCTTCCGACGATTCTTGCAGGGTGTTTGCTTTAAGACGTTTCATGCGATACACGTCAACAGCCATATCTCATGTGAAAAGACCACCTGTCGCCACTCAGTCGACGTCCCGTCCAGCACTTTTTTTTCCTTTTTCAGTCTTCTGACTGATGCGAGTCGTCACGAATTCCTCTGCTGTGCCAACATCTTAATCTCAGAGTAACAACTGCAACCTTTGGAATGTCCTCAATTATCTGAAGGGTATGTTTCAATCTTTGCCTTCCTCTAATACCACGGAAGTTATTTCCTGATGTCTTAACAGATGTTCTATCAGCCAGTCCTTTATCCTTGTCAGTGTTTCCTACATATTCCTTTCCTCTCTGATTCTGCGCAGAACCTCCTCATTTCTTACCGTATCAGTTCACCTAATTTTCAGTATTCTTTTGTAGCACCACATCTCAAAAACTTCGATTCTTTTCTGTTCCCGTTTCCCGACAGCCCGTGTCTCACTACCATAAAATGCTGTGCGCCAAACGTACATTCTCAGACATCTCTTTCTCAAATTAAGGCCTATATTTGATACTACAAGACTTCTCTTGGCCAGGAATGCCCTTCTTGCCAGTGCTAGCTAGTCTCCATTTATGTTCTCCTTGCTTCGGCTGTCATAGGTTACTTTGCTGCCTAGGTAGCAGAATTCCTGAACTACGTTTACTTCGTGATCCGCAATTGTAACGTTAAGTTTCTCGCTGTTCTCTTTTCTGCTGTTTCTCATTACTTTCGCCTTTCTTCGATTTGTTCTCAATCCATACTCTGTACTCATCTGACTAGCCATTCCATTCAACATATCGTGCAATTCTTCTTCACTTCCACTGAAGATAGCAATGTCATCAGCAAATCTAAATCATCGATATCCTTTCACCTTAAATTTTAATCTCACTCTTGAAGTTCCTTTTATTTTCATCATTGAACAATATAGGACTACATCCCTGTCTTACAACCTTTTTAATCCGAAGACTTCGTTCTTGCTTTTCTAGTATTATTTTCACCTTTGGTTCTTGTGCATATTGTATGTTACCCGTCTTTCCCTAAGCTTACCCTTATTTTTCTCAGAATTCCGAACACCTTCCACCATTTCATTTCGTCGAATGCTTTTTTCTAGTCTACATATAAAGGTGTCTTGATTTTTCTTCAATCTTGCTTCATCAACCGCAAAGTCGGAACTTCTTCTCTGGTGCCTTTACCTTTACTAAAACCAAACTGATCATCATCTGACATATCTTAAATTTTCTTTACCATTCCTCTGGATATTATTCTTGTCATCAGCTTGGCTGCTTGAGCTAAGCTGATTGTGCGATAATTCTCGCATATGTCGGCTCTTGGTATCATCGGTATTTTGTGGATGCTTTCCCGAAAGTGTGATGATATATCACCTGTCTCATACAATGTACACACCAACGTCAATAGACGTTTTATTGCCACTTTCCCCAATGATTTTAGAAATTCGGATGGAATGTTGTCTAGCCTTTCTGCCTCATTTGATCTTTCGTCACAGTAGGACATTATGGTACGCAGTGAATTAGTAGACACTATGCTGCTTGATATTTTATTTTAGTATATAAGCTTATTTCGCCTTTACTGCCTTCATTAGTGCATGTCGTGACGTTGTAGATGGACATATGTCACTTACGTCGTCCAAACCTCTTTTAAATTCTTATTCCAATACTGAGTACCCTCTCTCTTCCCTGTCGACTCCTGTTTCCTCTTCTTTCACCTCATCAGAGCAGCACTCCCCCTCATAGAGGCCTTCAGTGTATTGTTTCCACTCATCCGCTCTCTCCTCTTTATTTAATAACGGAATTCCCAGTCCTCTCTTAAAGATACCGCCCGTGCTTTTAATTTCACCGAATGTTTTTACTTGTCTATATGAGGAGTCAGTCCATCCGACAATTTCTCTTTCGATTTCATCACATTTTTTCAGTAGCCATTTCGCCTTAGCTTCCCTGCACTTCCTAGTTATTTCATTTCTGAGTGACTTGAATTTCTATATTCCTGAATTTCTCTGTATATAATTGTACTTCTTCATTTCATCGATCAACTGAAGTATTTCTTCCGTTACCCAAGGTTTCTTCGCACTTACCTTCCTTGTACCTAGGTTTTTCTTTCTAACTTCCGCGATTGCCCTTTTCAGAGATGCCCATTCCTCTTCAACTGAACTGCCTATTGAGCTATTCATTATCACAGTATCTATAGCCTCAGAGAACTTCAGGCGTGCCTCTTCATTCCTTAGTATTTTCGTATCCCTCATCTTTGCGCACCGATTCTTCCTGACTGGTCTGTTAAACTTCAGTCTACTCTTCATCGTTGATAAATTATGATCTGAGTCTATATCTGCTCCTGGGTACGCCTTCCAGTCCACCATCTGTTTCGGAATCTCTGCTGACCATGATGTAATCTAACTGGAATCTTCCAATATCTCCCCTCCTTTCCCAAATATAGCTCCTCGTCTTGAGATTCTTGAACATTAGATTAACGACGCAACCGCTACGGTCGCAGGTTCGAATCCGGCCTCGGGCATGGATGTGTGTGATGTCCTTAGGTTAGTTAGGGGACTGATGACCTCAGATGTTAAGTCCCATAGTGCTCAGAGCCATTTGAACATTAGATTAACATCTGCTTTTCGGAATTACTGGTCCCTAAGGTCCAGCACAAATCCAAAGTTGTAGCTCTTCTGCTGCCTGGAAACGGACGATGATGATGATGATGATGATGATGATGATGATGATGATGAGGTCCCATACTCCGAGAAGTGTAGGGGATGATGCGGGAGACCCGCACCGCCATACTAGGCAAGGTCCTAGTGGAGGTGGCTTGCCATTGCCTTCCTCTGACCGTAATGGGGATGAATGATGATGATGCAGACGACACAACAACACCCAGTCATCCCTGACCCCGCCGGGAATCGAACCCGGGACCCCATGCGCGGAAAGCAAGAACGCTACAGCAAGGCCACGAGCTGCGGATGGAAACGGACAAACTGATCCTAAAAACTTCAGGCCAGTTTCTCTTTTTTGCCAACTGTACAAATTTCTGGAAAGGCTGATCCTCAATCGCATCCCACAACATGTCACAAAAATCTTATACATGAGTAGACGGGTTTCAGTCCAGGAAGGTCGTGCTGTGGTCAAATCCTCAATCTGACTTAGTATATAGAAGATGGATACGAGTGAGTTCAAGTCACAGGAGTGGCATTCATAGATGTGACAGCAGCTTACGACACCGCCAACCTCAAGGAGTTCATTAGAATTGTCAGTTATAAAAGACTAACGCTTAACACAGGTCATCCGGTGTTTGCTGCAAAACAGGTTTTTTGTTACTGTGCTTAACAGGAAGAGCCGACGGAGAACCCTGAAGAGTGGTCTCCCCCAAGGCACCGTACTGGCACCCCTGCTGTCCAACATCTAGACTAACGTCCAACCAATCAACCTTGGAACAAGAATATTTATTTATGCAGATGACACAGCAACTGCAGCTCGAGGCAAAAACTTTGAAGAAGTGAAGTCAAAGCTGACGGCAGCCCTCGAGGATATTGGCAAGTATTTTAGTGAGAACCACCTGAAGCCAAATCCTAGAACGACGCAGGTCTGTGCTTTTTATCTGAGATACCGGGAAGCCAGCAGGAAGTTAAATGTTACTGGCAGAGGACAACAACCACGCCACTATGACATCCCAAGATACCTGGGAGTAAAGTTGTATTGTAGTCTCACATTCAAAGATCATTGCCAAGAAACAAGGTTGAAAGTATCTGTTCGGAACAACATCACACGTAAACTTACTGGCACCACCTGGGGATCACAGACTGACGTGCTCCGTGCATCCGCCATGGCATTATGTTTCTCCTCAGCAGAATATACAGCACTAGTCTGGTGCAACTCCACACATGCTAAACAGGTGGACACGGCATTGAATGAGACTGGACATGTCGTGACTAGCTGCTTACGACCAACTCCAGTCACCAAAATCTATCAGATTATGCGTATAGCGCCACCTGATACCCGCAAAAGAAGAGCCGCAGAAATTGAGAAAAAGAAGTAGGAAACCGACACCAGGCATCCTCTGTTCGGGCATGAAGCACATAGACTTAGGCTGAGGTCAAGAAGGAGTTTCATGCATACAGCTTCAGCAATTATTCCGTCAGCATCTGGAACTCGTCGTACAGAGCTATGATAAGATTCATTAACTGAAGGGGATAGGAAGAACATCAAAGAAAAACCTGCCGCGAGCTTTCATCTCCCAGATGTGACTTGGAAGGCTCTAAAACCAACAGACCAGGAATATCAAGATGCAAGAAGAGCCTTAGGAATTGTAGTTACACCACTAAGGAGGAATTATGGGAGTGTGGCAACCTACAAGATGCGTATTATCTCCTGGTCTGCAGAAACCGGCCAGATCCTTGCATTACAGAAGATCTTTATGCAGCAAGTGATAAGACCATCAAAACCGTGGAAGTGGAGCTTGCGCCCCGTTTAATAAAAAACCATATGTGTCTTGCTGTATTATGTCATTAATTTCGGTGGTTTGTATTTCTGTATTGTACTTTTATATTTTGAACATGTCTGCACTATAGCAACGGTTACAGAACAGTAGGTGTAATAGACAGCCAAACAGTTGCAATAAATGGTGGTTTCAAGTAACCTTTACCATAGTTTCGATGGATTTAAACCTAACTTCCTCAGAAAGACAAACAAATTCACATTAGCTATCAGACAGTAAAGCTATCTTCACATTTCATGTGTCGGCAACGTTCTGTATGTTCAAGCCGAAATTTCTTGCAGAACTCAATTATTGTGTTTTCACTCTCATTCCTACTAGCAAGCCCATATTTTCCCGTAACCCTTTTAGGTACTCAATTACTCATTCAATATCCTCATATATCCTCTGCTTGCGACGGTGAACTATTGTTGTCGGTATTGGGTTGCTGTCGGTTCTGATGAGAACAACCCTATCACTGAACTGTTCACAGTAACTCACTCTCTGACCTGCCTTCCTATTCAAAACGAATCCTACTCCCGTTATGCTATTTTCTGCTGCTGTTGATTTTGCCCTATACTCGTCTGACCGGAAATCCTTGTCTTCTTTCCATTTCACTTCGCTGACCCCCCACTGTATCTAGCTTGAGCCTTAGCATTTCTCTTTTCAGATTTTCTGGCTTCCCTAACACGTTCAAACTTCTGAAATTCCACGCCCCGACTCGTAGAATGTTACCCTGTTTTTGGCTATTTGCTCTGTTACTCATAGTCACCTCCCCCTTGGCAATCCCCCTCCCGAGATTCGAATGGGGGGCTATTCCGGAGTCTCTTGCCGAGGGAGAGATTACCATAACACTTGCAGAATGAAATTTTTACTCTCTAGCGGAGTGTTCGCTGATATGAAACTTCCTGACAGATTAAAACTCTGTGCCGAATCGAGACATGAACTCGGGACCTTTGCCTTTCTTGGGCACGTTCTCTACCGACTGAGCCACCCAAGCACAGCTCACGACCCATCCTCATAGCTTTACTTCCGCCAGTACCTCATATCCTATCTTTCAAACTCCACAGAGGCTCTCCCGCAAAACTTGCAATACTAGCACTCCTCGAAGAAAGGAAACTTCGGAGACATGGCTTAGCCACAGTCTTTGTGATGTTTGTCGAACGAAATTTTCACTCTGCAGCAGAGTGCGCTCTGATATGAAAGAAGAGGTACTGGAGGAGAGCAAAGCTGTTGAGGACCGGTCGAGAGTTGTGTTTGGGTGCTTTAATCTGCCAGGAAGTTTCATTATGATACCTTTTTAAGTTTCAGGCCACATGTCCTGTGGATACACATTATGTGTCTTTAAAGCAGTGGTTTCCATTGCCTTCTGCATCCTCATGCCACTGATCATTGCTGATTCTTCTGCCTTTTAGGAGCAGCTTTCCACACCGGGGGCAAGAGAGTGCCCTGAACCTCTATCCGCTCCTCTGCCCTCTTTGATAAGGTCGTTGGAAGAACGAGGGTGACTTCTTATGCCGGAAGTATTCGGCTGCTATTGCTGATGATTTTTATTCAAAATTTAAGAGATGTTACGTATTTAAGGTAGCATAGACAATACATTTGATTGTATTATTGGTTCCTTCTAAGAAAAATAACAAACCTACTTAGGTCACATAATGTGAAAGCATTTTTCTCCACAAACAACAAACTATAACAGGAATTAGTGCACACCTTAAACAATAAAAATGAATAAATTCTCCGACACGGGAAAATACAAAACAGCATACAAAACTTGCTGAAGCTACTACATAAGACAAACTGGGAGGAATTTTCAAATTAGATACATTGAATACATCAACTGTTACATATTTAACCAATTCATGAAGTCAGCCATAGGGACACACATTATAAACACAGGACACCCATAAGAAAACATAGATCTTAACATACTCCACTACTTCCAAAAACTTAATGGATTTAATGGAAGAGCTTGAAAGTTTTGTATGCCACAAAAAACACAGATGTTAACAAACAACTCGAAAAGTTCTTGAGCGGTTTACTTCCAGTTTTTTTACACGATCCTCTAATCCGTTGTTTGGATGGACATAGGCTATTTATTTTTTAATATATATGGAATATAAGTATAAACATATATACCATGTAAAGGGGCAGTGTGTCATCAAAATTTTCGAAAACGTCTTGACCATTTACTTCCAATTTTTACGCGATACTCTAATAATATATATACTATTTGAAGTGGCAACGTTGTTAGCAAAAATCTCTAACAATTCTTGAACGATTTACCTCAAATTTTTAAACGATAGTGTAACAAAACGTTCAGACAGACAGAAGCTACATCAGATGCAAATTACAAATCGTTTCAAGCAAATGTTCTTTAGCTGTCATGGGGACATCAGTCAGCATGATTGGTTTCGTTGTGGTTTTGTTTTTTATAAAGATATGAACAGCGGTATGACTTTTTTAAATGGCACCCAGTATTTTTTATTCAGTAATTTAATTCCTCTCCTAAAGACCTATTCAGAAATGTATCACAGTGTACCATTCACTGAAAGACAACATTATTAATTACGTAACACAACATTGACTTTGAGCCCGGGATCACAAACTCGTTCACTTGCTGGAGTTGTCACAAAATAAATGAAAACCAAGTAAAAACATAACACAAAATTGACTTTGATTCTCCTGTACCATTGCCCAGAAGTAGAACATTCAAAGAAGCTCAAAGTAGTGGCCCTGGACACCGATACACTGGTGCACTCGTTGAATGAAAGAATTATTTACTGCTTCCAGTGTTGCCTGCTGAAGAGAATTACAAGCAAGCACGATTCGTTCCTGCGTGTGCTCTGGAGTTGTTGGAATCTCGCGATAAACAACGTCTTTCATGCATTCCCAAAGAAAAAAGTCCAGAGGATTTAAATCAGGAGACCTAGCAGGGCAAGTAACTGTTCCTCCTCGACCAATCCATCTGGCAGGATACCTTCGGTTCAGTACACGACGTGCACGCAAGGCATTATGTGCTGGATATCCATCGTAGTGAAACGACATAAGCATTCTGATTCTTAGCGGCACTTCATCCAGAAGAGTAAGAATTCCTCTGGGGAAGTTGGCATACGCTGTGCCGTTTAGACTACCATTGATGAAATAAGGGCCAATAATTATAGTACCAAGCATCCCACACCATAAGTTAACTCTCCATTGACGCTGATGTCCCATTTGTCTAAGCCATCGTGGATTGTCGCTGGACCAATAACGTATGTTCCTTGTATTTACTTGTCTTTTGTTTGAGAAGGAACATTCATCGGAAACAGAAAAGCGAGGACTTGCTGCTGGGCCCACTGACAGAACTGTACACGATTCTGGAAACCATTCCCATGCAATTCTTGATGTAGGTATACATGGTAAGGATGGAACCGGTGACGTGTAAGAATACGATGTACTCTGGTTTTAGGAATGCCAATCTCGTTTTCAAACTCTCGTGTGCTCACATGTGGATTCATAGCAACGGAAGCGAGATCAGTAACTTCGGCAGCTTCGTCTGTGCGAGTGCTACGACGATTGCGTTGTCGTAGGTTGAAACTTCCCGCTTCCCGAAGCGGCGCAACAAGACGAGAAAACATCCTTCGGGATGGTGGGTTCCTGTCAGGATGTCGCTCTCTGTACAGTTCCGCTGCTTGCGTAGCATTTCGCCTACCTTCAACAACAAGAAAACTAAAAGAAACGTTATGTCGATGCAGTTCGTAGGAAAGACAGCCTTTACTGCATGCCCACTCTACGAAACAGTACTTAAAAGGAATAAACTACTGTACTACATGTATCCGTACATAAGAAAACTACTGCAATTACTGTTCTACTAACTTACATTCCCCATAGATGAGTAGCATTTCTACCTTATCTTCGCTCGTGCACATTCTACTCTCACAACTCTTCAACTGACGCTGGTTGGCAGAATGACGGGTGTGCATTCTACTTATGTTTACATTGGTCCTCTGTCAACGTCAGCACGTGGATGTGTTCCATTACCCCGAGTACCTGCACTAAGCGCTGGGAGCGTCAATGTCATTGTTGTGTTATGTAATTAATAACCTTGTATTTCAGTGAATGGTACACTGTGATACATTTTTGAATAGGTCTTTAGGAGAGGAAATGTATTACCGAAAAAACAATACAGGGTGCCATGTAAAAAAGTCATACCGCTGTTCATTTCATATCTTTGAAAAAAAAAAAAAAAAAAGAAAAGAAAAAAAAAAAAGCTACAATGAAGGCAATCATGCTGATTGACATCCCCCTGATGGCTAAAGAATATTTGCTTGAAACATTTTGAGCCGGCCGGGGTGGCCGAGCGGTTCTAGGCGCTACAGTCGGGAACAGCGCGACCGCTACGGTTGCAGGTTCGAATCCTGCCTCTGGCATGGATGTGTGTGATGTCCTTAGGTTAATTAGGTTTAAGTTGTTCTAAGTTCTAGGGGGCTGATGACCTCAGTAGTTAAGTCCCGTAGTGTTCAGAGCCATTTGAAGCCTTTTTTTTTTTTTTTTTTTTTTTTTTTAACATTTTGTATTTGCATCTGCCTTCCCCATGAACCATGGACCTTGCCGTTGGTGGGGAGGCTTGCGTGCCTCAGCGATACAGATGGCCGTACCGTAGGTGCAACCACAACGGAGGGATATCTGTTAAGAGGCCAGACAAACGTGTGGTTCCTGAAGAGGGGCAGCAGCCTTTTCAGTAGTTGCAGGGGCAACAGTCTGGATGATTGACTGATCAGGCCTTGTAACACTAACCAAAATGGACTTGCTGTTCTGGTACTGCGAACGGCTGAAAGCAAGGGGAAACTACAGCCGTAATTTTTCCCGAGGGCATGCAGCTTTACTGTACGATTAAATGATGATGGCGTCCTCTTGGGTAAAATATTCCGGAGGTAAAATAGTCCCCCATTCGGATCTGCGGGCGGGCACTACTCGAGGACATCGTTATCAGGAGAAAGAAAACTGGTGTTCTATGGATCGGAGCATGGAATGTCAGATCCCTTAATTGGGCAGGTAGGTTAGAAAATTTAAAAAGGGAAATGGATAGGTTAAAGTTAGATATAGTGGGAATTAGTGAAGTTCGGTGGCAGGAGGAACAAGACTTTTGGTCAGGTGAATACAGGGTTATAAATACAAAATCAAATAGGGGTAATGCAGGAGTAGGTTTAATAATGAATAAAAAAATAGGAGTGCGGGAAAGCTACTACAAACAGCATAGTGAACGCATTATTGTGGCCAAGTTAGACATGAAGCCCACACCTACTACAGTAGTACAAGTTTATATGCCAACTAGCTCTGCAGATGATGAAGAAATTGAAGAAATGTATGATGAAATAAAAGAAATTATTCAGGTAGTGAAGAGAGACGAAAATTTAATAGTCATGGGTGACTGGAATTCGAGAGTAGGAAAAGGGAGAGAAGGAAACATAGTAGGTGAATATGGATTGGGGCTACGAAATGAAAGAGGAAGCCGCCTGGTAGAGTTTTGCACAGAGCATAACTTAATCATAGCTAACACTTGGTTCAACAATCATGAAAGAAGGTTGTATACATGGAAGAATCCTGGAGATACTAGAAGGTATCAGATAGATTATATAATGGTAAGACAGAGATTTAGGAACCAGGTTTTAAATTGTAAGACATTTCCAGCGGCAGATGTGGGCTCTGACCACAATCTATTAGTTATGAACTGTAGATTAAAACTGAAGAAACTGCAAAAAGGTGGGAATTTAATGAGATGGGACCTGGATAAACTGAAAGAACCAGAGGTTGTAGAGAGTTTCAGGGAGAGCATAAGGGAACAATTGACAGGAATGGGGGAAAGAAGTACAGTAGAAGAAGAATGGGCAGCTCTGGGGGATGAAGTAGTGAAGGCAGCAGAGGATCAAGTAGGTAAAAAGACGAGGGCTAGTAGAAGTCCTTGGGTAACAGACGAAACATTGAATTTAATTGATGAAAGGAGAAAATATAAAAATGCAGTAAATGAAGCAGGCAAAAAGGAATACAGACGTCTCAAAAATGAGATCGACAGGAAGTGCAAAATGGCTAAGCAGGGATGGCTAGAGGACAAATGTAAGGATGTAGAGGCTTATCTCACTAGGGGTAAGATAGATACTGCCTACAGGAAAATTAAAGAGACCTTTGGAGAAAAGAGAATCACTTGTATGAATATCAAGAGCTCAGATGGAAACCCAGTTCTAAGCAAAGAAGCGAAAGCAGAAAGGTGGAAGGAGTATATAGAGGCTCTATACAAGGGCGATGTACTTGAGGATAATATTGTGGAAATGGAAGAGGATGTACATGAAGATGAAATGGGAGATACGATACTGGGTGAAGAGTTTGACAGAGCACTGAAAGACCTGAGTCGAAACAAGGCCCCGGGAGTAGACAACATTCCATTAGAACTACTAACAGCCTTGGGAGAGTCAGTCCTCACAAAACTCTACCACCTGGTGAGCAAGATGTATCAGACAGGCGAAATACCCTCAGACTTCAAGAAGAATATAATAATTCCAATCCCAAAGAAAGCAGGTGTTGACAGATGTGAAAATTACCGAACTATCAGTTTAATAAGTCACAGCTGCTAAATACTAACGCGAATTCTTTACAGACGAATGGAAAAACTAGTAGAAGCCGACCTTGGGGAAGATCAGTTTGGATTCTGTAGAAATATTGGAACACGTGAGGGAATACTGACCTTACGACTTATCTTAGAAGAAAGATTAAGGAAAGGCAAACCTACATTTCTAGCATTTGTAGACTTAGAGAAAGTTTTTGACAATGTTGACTGGAATACTCTCTTTCAAATTCTAAAGGTGGCAGGCGTAAAATACAGGGAGCGAAAGGCTATTTACAATTTGTACAGAAACCAGACAGCAGTTATAAGAGTCCAGGGGCATGAAAGTGAATCAGTGGTTGGGAAGGGAGTGAGACAGGGTTGTAGCCTCTCCCTGATGTTATTCAATCTGTATATTGAGCAAGCAGTAAAGGAAACAAAAAGAAAAATTCGGAGTAGGTATTAAAATCCATGGAGAAGAAATAAAAACTTTGAGGTTCGCCAATGACATTGTAATTCTATCAGGACTTGGAAGAGCAGTTGAACGGAATGGACAGTGTCTTGAAAGGAGGATATAAGATGAACATCAACAGAAGCAAAACGAGGATAATGGAATGTAGTCGAATTAAGTCTGGTGATGCTGAGGGAATTAGATTAGGAAATGAGACACTTAAAGAAGTAAAGTAGTTTTGCTATTTGGGGAGCAAAATAACTGATGATGGTCGAAGTAGAGAAGATATAAAATGTAGACTGGCAATGGCAAGGAAAGCGTTTCTGAACAAGAGAAATTTGTTAACATCGAGCATAGATTTAAGTGTCAGGAAGTCATTTCTGAAAGTATTTGTATGGAGTGTAGCCATGTATGGAAGTGAAACATGGACGATAAATAGTTTGGACAAGAAGAGAATAGAAGCTTTCGAAATGTGGTGCTACAGAAGAATGCTGAAGATTAGATGGGTAGATCACATAACTAATGATGAAGTATTGAATAGAATTGGGGAGAAGAGAAGTTTGTGGCACAACTTGAAAAAAAGAAGGGACCGGTTGGTAGGACATGTACTGAGACATCAAGGGATCACAAATTTAGCATTAGAAGGCTGCATGGAGGGTAAAAATCCTAGAGGGAGACCAAGAGATGAATACACTAAGCAGATTCAGAAGGATGTGGGTTGCAGTAAGCACTGGGAGATGAAGAAGCTTGCACAGGATAGGGTAGCGTGGAGAGCTGCATCAAACCAGTCTCAGGACTGAAGACCACAACAACAACAACAACAACAACATTTGCATCTGGACAAACAGTTATTTAGGTTGGTCAAGATAAATGGGACACCGGTTAAAACTATGTGAAATACTGTCATTGAAGCTACCGTCTTCAGAGATTGAGCAGCTGGAGAGGTCTCTCGTACCCCATATACCAATGATCCTACTGATTTATCCATTTCTTTTAAACGTCTTCAACTCCCAATAAATATTTTGTTGGCTACAGCAATAAATAAGGCTCAAGGCCAGGAGAGGGGGAAAGAAGAAATGAAATCGCTTCAGGATAATGATTGCCATAATGTGTGTCCATGCCAATTTAAACAACGAAGAACGTTATAACTGGCCAATGTTGCATTATCTTGACTGACCAGAGGTACACCTAGTGGAGAAAGCATTAACTATTAGCATTACAGTGTCAGCTTGTCTGCAACTTGTCATTCCCGTCAGCTATAAGCCACAGAAGACTACGGGCGGATATGTTCGTTGGTCCCAGTGAGGATACATAGGCCATGGTCAGATATATCCATCATGTCCACTTAAAGGGCTAACACATCTGTATTTCCATGTTTCTTTCCTAGTTTACGAATCATTTCATAGTCAAACTCATGGAATCTCAACACTCATCTTTTAAAGTCTGCTCGATGCATCTTACAAACTTAATAACCATTTTGGAGCAGCACAATCAGTCGCTACCTTAAATAAATTCCTGTAAAGGTAACATAGAAAATGCGTCATCCCGTATATGGGGCTACACATTTCCTTCTCTGCGACTGAATAGTTTTTCTCGGCTCTATTGAATTGTCTCAACAAAAGAGCGACGGGGTGTTCCTCACCATTAACCTCTTGAACTTGGGTGCACACTAAAGAATGATTAGAGGCACCACAATATAATATAAATGACTCCAAGAAGTCTGATAAAATTAAAACTGGTCCCAACATCAAAACTCACTTTAGCTCCTTGAATGTGCTGTAGCTTTCCTCCAGCCACAAAAATTTTGCATCTTTTTACAACAGTTGCATGAGTGGTTCCAGTGTTTCAGTGAACTCTCTCATAAATTTCCTATAATAGCGAAAGAGTACCAAGAGCAATTGTAGTTCTTTACCCATCTTCGGCACTGAAAAATCTCATACTGCCTCCACTACTCTTGGATCCATTCTCACCCCATCATTGCTAACCTCGTGTCCTAAATAACCTACTTCCTCCAACACAAAATGACTCTTATCTGCACTGAACATTAACTGTGCAGCCCTCAACTCTTAAATACATCTCTCAGTTGCTGCCTATGTTCCCTCATGTCTTTTGACAACACGATAATATCATTCAGGTACACTAGAAACTAGCGAGGCTTCAACTCCTCAATAATCCATCCAACAAATGCTGCATGTTGCAGGAGCATTCTTTTCAGTTGAAATGGCATCTTATGAAACTGATAATGGCCCCTGAATAATAAGAAAGCTGTCTTTGTTCAGTCTTCTAGAATGACCTCTAACTGATGGTACCAGCTTCTTAGATCCAAGATGGAGAAATATTGGCACTGCCCCAAATTGTCAGTGGTCTTTTGTAATGCATCTGTTATGATCTTACTATTCAAATGATGGTAATTACAACAGAACCTGTACTTCTTACAATCAGATGTAGGCTTCTTTGACACCATCACAATTCCTCCCCCATCCCCCTGTGGACTACTACTCTCTTGTATTATCCCATTAAAGAACTGCTGGTCAATAAATTCCTCCTGGATCAGCTGTAAATATCAAGGAATTATGTATGATTTGTAGTTCACCAGTGCTTCACTTCCTGTTGGAATTCAGTGCTGTGTAACAGGCACCACCGGCATGGACTCCAAGGAAAACATAAATCCTCAAATTCCTACAACTAAACCATTTGTATTCTGTCTACTCCCTTTAAGATACACCACCTTTCTACATAACGCAGTCTCTTGTGGATGCCCATGGCTTACACCTTCTGTGCACAAACCCTTCTCCTCTAAAATGGCCAAACTAGCTATTATTATCACCTTCACTAACTTCATATCTTCAGCACCAAAATTATCGAGATTGATGAGTATGGCCATCCTGGTGCCCTTCTCCCACATGTGTATGATATTCCTTTTAACCACACAGCTCACTGAATCCAACACTTCCTTCTCTTCCAGCAGTTCCCTTACATGCAACATATAAACTGGTAAGTCTGGCTCCACACTCACCCAGACCGACTTTCCGGTGCCACCTGACACACAATCACGTGAATCAAGCCTTAGTATATTTGCACACAGTTTAACCCTTTCCACTTGACTTTTTTTTCATTCTGTACAGTACCTGCACTTTTAATAGAATGGCAGAAAAAAAATCGCAACATCATGAAGGAGTTGTGCGACATAAACGAAAGCTGGAAGTCGTGTTTCAACATCTCAGAAATGATGTCTATTCAAATTTTGTGCCAGTCATATAACAGCAATGTTAGTAGTGCCATTATGAGGATGCAAATCATATTTGCTTTAAATACATGCTGTGAAGGTTGTGAGTTGGACGTGGCAAGTTGATGTTCGTCAAGAATGTCATTAAGGCAACAAAGATGCCATTATTCATACCTCACAGAATTTGAATGAGGTCGTGTAACAGGGCTACGAGAAGCTGGATATTACTGCAGGAAGAATTGGCAGGAGCGTAGCCACTATACATGTTCACTGGCAGCGGAGGTCACAAGAACGTACGATCGTAAGAGGACTGGGCTCTGAACGGCCATGTGGCATACCGAGAGGGAAGTCTATCATGCTCAGCATACGGCTCAGGTGCACCGTACTGCAGCTGCAGTGCAGTTTGAGCAGTAGTAGGCATCACAGTGACACAACGAACTATTAGAAATCGGTTATGTCAGGGACAGCTCCGAGCCACTCGCCCTGTAGTTTGCACTCTACTGATTCCAAACCATCGCCATCTGTAAATTGAGAGCTCTTTTGAGGGCAGGGTGGAAGTGTTTTGTTTTTTATGATGAACGCATGTCTGCCTCGAGCCCAGTGATGGCCATGTGTTGGTTAGGAGGAGGCCAACCTGTCTGTGTGCTACACACATTGGACCTACACCTGGAGTTATAGTCTGGGTTATATGACACCAGCAGCACTCTTGTGCTTATCCCACACACCCTGACTGTGCATCTTAATGTTAATCTGGTGGTCAGACCTGCTGTGCTGCCATTCAAGAAGAGCATACCAGGGATATTTACCAACAGGATAACTCTCGTCCACATACCACTATTGTAACCTTATGTTTCCTTGACCTGCTGGACCACCAGGTCTGTCTCAAATCAAGCACACGTGGGACAGTGTCAGATGACAATGCCAGCATCATCCACAAACAGCAGTAATCGTCCCTGTATTGACCGACCAAGTACAAGAGGCATGTAACTCCATCCCACAAACTGACATCCGGCACCTGTACAACACAATCCATACATGTATGCATGCTTGCATTTGACTGGTAGTTACACCAGTCAGTGCTGTACCAGCAGTTCACATTTGCAATGGTTTATCTTGCACTTACATTAACCTGTGATCTTGCAACATTAATCACTTAAATATGTTACCTACACAAATGTGTTCCACAAATTTCATTACTCTACATTATTTTTTTGGGGTTGCGATTTTTATCCATCAGTACATTTGCACTGAAAATAATCTCTGTTACCTACAATGAAATTACACCAAGGAAAACTATAAAGTTAACAATAAAACAATTACATGTACATTATAACACTGAACATTTCATGTTTTATCTTCCATTTCATGTATTTCGTAACTTAGGCCCTATATTTCTCAAAGGTGTGGTAAGTTTCGAAGCATTCACCCTGATGGCATCCTGGTTTCATGTTATTGCAAACAGTACAACCTTACCATTACTCTTTTCATTGGAATAATGAAGTGTGGCTGCCTTGATACTCTCTCTTTGACATTCGAAAGTAGATGGTCTTCCCCTATTTCTTCCATTTGTGTTCTGTACATTTCCAATCAGGGCTTTCAGAAGTGCCACTCTGTATCTCTTGTGGCTCAACTTGGGTTTCTGGTTGGAATTAGTGTCGAGATGAACAGAATGAAGCTACCGACTACTGTTACCTCCAACAGACATAGAAACATCTTATAGCCCCACTTTTTCGATTTCCCGGTAAAAATGTAGGATTCTGCGAACATGACAAATTAATATTTGTATTTTTAATGTATTTGAACAGTGTTTGTCATGATAATGTTGGCATAATAATATTATTATTCTTTGGAATAAAACAAAAAAGGAAGTTTGTTGTTCCCTGGTGATTGTAATAAAAGTTTCTTGGTGCGTGCGATAAGAAAATACAATAACTTGAAAAATCTGGTTAAACTGAGCTCTTAATTGACATAGAGATCAACAAATTGGTGATTCTGATGTGATCAGTGAGATGACATTTGCAAAGTAATTGCGGCAAAATTTTTTAACTTGAATTCATCACAAACCGTGTTTAAAAAGTATGCAAAATGCCAACAGTAAAGAGACCTGAAGGTAATAATCCTGAATCCAAGCTGGAAATTGGTATGGGAAGCATTAAGCTACTGCTTTTTTGCATGGAAAAGCCAGACATCTGGTTTTGTCAAGCCAAAGAGCAATTTCTGATCGCTGGTATAACTACTGAAGAGACTAAATATAACTATTTGTTCGCTCAGCTGGAGGCAAAATCTGTTGAAAATATCTGGGAACTAGTGACAAATGACGAGAAAAATAAATATTCTCTTGCAAATGAACGACTTTTGGCCATTTAGAACTTGGTGATACAAGCTTAGTCAATTATTACGAAAATGCAGGGCTATGCCAGTACTTATGTGTCGGACAAGATCTTGAAAACACTTTGGCTTGACAAACTTTCTAGCAGCATTCGAAGTACTTTATTTACATCTGACGAAACAGTGCATCAGACTGCTCAAACAGAAAATCATATGATAAAAATGCACTCTGTTGAGAAGGTTCAGGTTGCATCAGTTCAGCCTATTTCGTCAACATCATAACCATGTCAGTCCAAGATCTTCTCTTAAGAATTGGAAAATGTGATAAAAATGCTTCGAAAACCAAGTAGGCAAAGATCGCACAGTAGAACAGAAGCAGAACAAAATTCAATAAAAATGGAAAATATTGCTATTATCATTTTAAATTTGGCGCACGCTGTAAGCCTGAAAAATGTGTTCAGCCCTGGAAGTGGCCAAACGAGGAAAACTAGAAACGGCCGACACAACAGCGACTGAATGTTCTACCCCAGTGCCAACATCAAGCCGCCAATATTACCTGTTTGTTAAAGAACAGAACAGTGAAAATATTTTCTGATAGATAGTGGTGCAGATTTTTCTCTTACACCAGTTTCAAAAGGCAAGAAAGTTCGACCCTCTGACTTCAGTCTTATGCTGCAAATGGTTGTGAGATAAAGAGTTACGGTTCAAAGCTGTTAACCACTAATTTAGGGCTTAAACTCAATTTTTAATGCCATTCCAGAATGAGATTTTCACTCTGCAGTGGAGTGTGTGCTGATATGAAACTTACTGGCAGATTAAAACTGTGTGCTGGACTGAGACTCAAACTCGGGACCTTTGCCTTTCGTGAGCAAATGCTCTACTGACTGAACTACCCAAGCATGACTCCCGACCCGTCCCCACAGTTGCCATTCATTGTACTGGATGTATCAAAAGGTATATTGCGGGCTGATTTCCTTCATCATTACGTTTTACTCGTTGATCTCAAAAATGAAAAATTGATAGACAATACACCGAATTAAACATTTCAGCAGAAGTAATTGGTGTGAATGCTAAAGACTTAGTAAGCTCTCTCTATGCAACATGCCAGTTTTCTAAACGTTTGGAGAAATTTCCTGAACTAAAAAAACCATCCATAGTACTACAGGTGTTGAAGCACAAAATACATAATTACATCACTATGTCAGGTGGTCCACCAGTATACAATAGAGCTCGTAGATTGGACCCACATAAATTGCAAATTGGTAAAAAAGAAATCAGTTTCTGTTAAATAATGATATTATACGCCCATCGCAATCACAAATGGGCTTTTCCACTATGAATAGTTATGAAGCCAGACGGCCAGTCGTGAGTTTGTGGAGATTATCGCTGTTTGAATGACAAGACTCTCCCAGACCAGTACCCAATTCTATGAGTTGCTGATGTAAGTTTTATGTTTCAAAATAAAAAGATATTCTCAAAGATTGACCCACTAAAAGCATATTATCAAATTCTGTTAGCTGAAGAGCATAAACCTAAGTCAGCTATTAAAAATTGAAAAATCTAGTTAAATTGAGTCCTTAATGAACCTCAAGAGTAACACGATGCACAATACTTGATGGATATATCCTCTCCATCCACATTTTTATTATAGTCCCAAAAGACTTTAGGCTTTAGGAATTGCCCCTCTCTGTTGTTTGTTGTTTTTGGCCCTTCTTGTCGTTGGTATAGTTTTAGTGTTGTGCCAAGTACTTAACATAACAGAATTGCATTTGTCTTTCCACGCCAATACCGTTACTTTGTCATCTTTCTTGCAGGCAACAACTTCACACTGTTTCACATTCAATTTCTTCTTGATTAATTCAACTGCTAGTTCTTTCTTGTTCTGTTGAATCGCACCAGTTATGTAATAGCTTATGACCTAGCACGATCATACACAGTGTAGAATCTGTCTGCATAGAGATGATAACCACTGGTATCACCAGTAACATTCGTATGTTTGTCACACAAATGCATAAATATCCTAATTATAAATGAGGTTCCTGGCATTGGCAAAATCTGTTTGTAGTTGCTCAAAAGCATGGTTCAAATCCTGCGAAATATGCTGTTTGACTGCCAGCCAAAACATAAACCCTTGTGGCACCACTTCATTGGCTTCTTCAGAGTGTAGCATTTGAAAATGGCATGTCATTTGTACCCAGTAGTGCTCTCATCAATGCATTTGTGTCTTTCTGGAATGTAAAATGCTCTGAACCTATTGTTAAGGTACTGCACTATGCTTTCCAATTGTAGACCACCTTGTGACAGTTCCAACTGGAGGACTTCTTGCAATTGGTCCAACATGGAACATTCAAAAATTTTAAAAATCCTTCTTGACATAATATATCTTTGTAAAGTGAATAATTTTATGTCCATTCTTCAGGGAAGCCCATGTTCAGAATTACTCATAAGAACACTTTCCATTCATCAAAAGTAGTTTCTTTCCAGACCGATCTCTGCTTCAGTTGTTCTTTTTTTATTTGAACCTTAGGATACTCATTTGTATTTTTTGTTATCTCCTTTATCAATTCATGTGTAAAAAATAACTAAAGATCCAGTACTCCATTAGGACACTAAAGAGGGGGTCTGAATCCATTTCAGCAAAATCGGTTTTTGGAAAGACTGGTTGATTTCCGTATTTTCGCCAGTGTTCTGAAGCAGACTGGTCGACAATGTCACTGTCCTACTTGTAGACGCTGCATGTTCATCTCTATCAATTTTTGTATTTTCACCCTCACAGTCACTGTTTTGTGAACTACAATTACTGTTGCCATCGCTCAAATCACTCACACTTTCATCCAACGTCTCCAACACTGCTTTAGAATTGCCACATAAATTTGCCATTTTGTTGATGTGGTGCTGAACACTTCCTTCGGAGTGAACTAAAACTGGGTAAACAAAACAACAGTGGTATGCGTTTGACAAATGCATTTTCTTGTAGTTATATTGCTTACTGACCGATGTCGGAACACATCAGTACAAGAAATAGAGTGGTGAGAGTCCTGACATATAGGTTATAGAGAACTGAAATTTGTTGGGTGACAGTCGACGCGCAAGTCAGTTGTGATATTCACATGGGCAGGGCTGCCATGCCGGTTGAGCGCTAAGGGTTAATTGGATTGCCCACTATGATGGATGCACCTTATGACAGATCTACACTGGTGATGGCTCCTCCTAAGTGGAATCCCCCCCCCCCCCCCCACTAAGTTTCATTACATGTCACCAAAGGCCAATTTTGGTATGATGTTGAGCCAAAAAGTCCAGCCCCAGCATCATGCTGTAACCCTCACTTACAAGAGGCACTACTTCCACACACAGCTTAAATTCAATTATCTCCACTAGCAAATCTATTTCCACTATAGCCAACAGCCTAATATCATTATCTCCCACCCCACACAAGCAATAGCAGGGTGGATTCCATCACCTCCAACACACCAAGTCTCTACTGGCTACAAACACATGTGCTCATGTCCAACAGAGACTTTAACTTCCTGTTCCATGCAACACCCACCACTGCATATTCCCCCTCAGCAAACATACTTGTTGCATTTAATTCAGCAGACTTCAGTTTCCCTCCTGCATTTAACGGCTGCTTCCTTCCTCACTGTCCACCTTTATTACTTTTACTATAACGCTGTTGCTGATACATATCCTGTTTACTCCACTGTGGCTGGCAGCACGGCCTCGGCAAGTGCCCTGTACACCCAAACATGTAACACCTCACACTGACACACAATAGGCCATGCCTATCACACACCCATTGACTCATCAGCCTCTTTACGTTCCTTCGTTTATGCCCCAGGATAGTACCCCAGCCAGACACTAAAAATTCATCAAGTTCTACCTTGGCAGCCCCCGGAAGGTGAATCACCGGTGGCAGTGACAAACAGACTGTCAGCTAGGGGGAAATACTGAATGAGTTGCAGCAAACATGGAAGCTATCACAACACGGGGGAAGGTATGAGCACACAGGTCTATGAGTAAAACATAATGACATAATGGAAGCCAAGAGATACCATCATAATAGTGACAAAGCAGAATTTCGTAAGAAAGGCTAGGTACAAAGCAAATTTAAATAAAACAATAAACTGGTAGCCAAGATCGCAGGAATTATTTTTATTCCATGATTACCTGTTTCGGCGAAACTAAAGTCGACATCATTGGATATTAGGAAACATACAGGTTACAACATCAAGGTAAACAATGGTGATATTAATAGTTGCCTATAACACGCAGGCCTTACAAAATTGTCCTAACTAGCACATAGGCGTCCAAGAGAGATGACATAAATATTAAGTATCTCCATCACATACAAGCGCAAGCTAGGTACTCCTGGCATGTAATAGGCCTGTGTGTTATAGGCCACTATTAATATCACCATTGTTTACCTTAATGTTGTAACCTGTATGTGTCCTAAGATCCGATGATGGTGGCTTTAGTTTCGCCAAAACCGATAATCATGGAATAAAAAGAATTCCTGCAATCTTAGCAACCAGTTCATTGTTTTACAAGCATCTAAGATCGCTCCCACATGAGCACAATGTGCTCCCTGCAAATTTAAATATTCAGGTATCAAGCCAACAGAAAAGAGCTTCTGAAAGGTGCAGTTGAGAAAGTCTGGAGGCACTGGGAGAGCAGACAGCAAAGGGAAAACTTGAACACAAGATGTCGTAGCCATCCCCACCACTGCAGAGCACACAGAAAGCACCATCATAAATACTCACCCTTCTTAATAAATTACTGTCTGCTGATTGCCAACTGCCCAGTGTCTAATCTCAGCTCTTGTGTCAATTGCAGCTATCCAGTGAGAGGGGAGGTTATGGGGGTCAATCCTAGGCACACCTAGATGTCTTCGATCATCTATGGAACCAATAGTTGAGATGGAAGAACACTGTTGCTGCCAGCTGCATTGTCAACTTTTGAGGCCACACTGATGGGGTGCAGAGGCTGCGATCAGCCTGCAGTTCTGTTGGGGGCCTGACCTACGTGACCTGGATGCTGTCCATCACCCACCTTTGACCAGGAGGGCACTGCTACAGCTCATCCCATTCCTGCTGCAGACCGACACTGTCGGTTCCTGACTTCTAAATGGGAGATGACAGCTGATCCCTGCGAGCCAGTGAATACTTCAGATAGAACTGGGTTGAGACTCCTGAGTGCAAATCATCAACGTCCATGAGAATGCTTCAGAGAATGATACACAGAGCTGGAGGGCACTGCATTCCTCGGTCAATGGCTGCCCTTGATGTAGCAGCTGCTACCCGATGCTTCACTGTGCTGGTTGTACTACTGCGAGTCAAGTGTATGTTGGCTTTCCTCCACTGATGAGGCACGGTTCTGCTGGACCATTTGTGGCATGGGGGTTTCGAAGACAAATCTGTATTGTTGCCAAATAAATATGTTATTGTCAATGATGTTTTTTTGGCACTCTCGAGTTTAACTAGGACCTCACCACAACCTACGCAGCTCCTCCTGATGACTGTAGGAGTCTGGGACTGGTAACATCTGGTGTCAGGTCCACACATCTGGAACATCAGCAGCTGACCGTCTATGCAACTCTGATGTGAGGTCAACGGCTACAAGTTGAAGTTTGTAACAATGTGGTGAGGTGAGTGGCTCATATTTGTTTGGTTTCTTGTTCTGTATTTTCTTATAGCCATGTTGAGTCACAGGGACCTTCACAGTACGTTGAAAGTGTTGTTTGATAGACTGTAGACTTGCTTCAGTTCCGCAGGAACATTAGAGAAGTTTACTTGTAGTCAGTGAGCTGTCCTCACTGTAATTTATCTGCACATGACTTGTCATAGGTTCAAGCTGTGTCAGCTACATGTAGTATGTGTAGAAGAGTTGGTCATGAAGCACACCACTGCACTGAGTGTTGTTGGGCTATGATATGGCATAAAGATTAAGAATCATTTAATTCCTATTTCTTCTTTTTTGCCTTTTGTGTCTGTGCAATTTCCTTCTTTTCTGGTATAATGGCAGATGGAGTTTACACAAATGCCAAAAACATGACAGCGACACTGAATGAAATGGTGGGAGCTCTGCAGAAAGCCACAGTGTTACAAACTAAAATGCAGCAGGGGTAAGACAATGAAGCATTGTGTAGGACAAGAGAGCAATGAAAAGCTGTAGTGGCCAAGGCCTCCTTGATTTAGAAGAAAATGAAACTGTGTTGAATGTATGCACCCATTCCATCTATACCGTAGCAGTTAACTTCTCAGTGCCATTTTTGGGGAAAGCAACCGAGATGTACCTATTTTTATTAGTGATGCACACACCGACACCAAATTGGGAAAATGGTTGGAAGAAACGTCCTTGAATATGGCTAGATTAAGGTTAGTAGGCGACACGAAAACATATGTTATGTACCGTGAAACCCTCAGTAAGGACCAAATGTTTGATGAACTGGCTAACGGTCTAATACAGTTCTATCACAAGCAGAACAGCGCGGGATTCTTTAGGAGAAAACTCAATAGATTATTGCGGAAGTTTGATGAGTAACAAAAAACTGTGTATTACGAGTGGTAGTACCTGCAGCTTTCTGGAATGAACTCTTGGCACAAACAAATGACCATATGTTGTCAGATCATGGTGGGCAAAGAGCAACTGATAGACAAATTGCTGAACAATTTTGTGGAGGACTAGAAAACGAGGTGTCGAGCAATATGTGAGGAAATGCATACACTGTGCCCAACAAGCAGATCTTAGCCACCGACTGATTATGTTACGTCTGCCAGAAGCATCTATACCATTCAAAATGCTTGGACAGGACATTTTGACATATTTAATAAAACACCAGCAGGAAAAAAGGATCTATTGACTGTAATGGACCATTTCTCATGTTATATAGTGGTTGCAATTCCTGATCAAAAATCGAGCACAGTCACTCAAGCCTTAGTAAATGGTTGGTTCATCACATTTGGCATTCTGGACAAGTTAAATACAGACCAGTGAACCAATTTTATGTGTGATCTTGTGATGCAATTGTGTCAATTGCTATGAATTCGCAAGCTGCAAACGAGCCCCTAACAGCCTCAAGCTAATGGGAGAACAAAGAGAGTTAATTGCACGATTCTGAAGGTGTTGAGCTATTATGGTAGCAGTAATCATCAACATTGGGGTACATATTTATATTTTGCAGCTGTAATGTACAGTTCTAAAGTCTCCATGGCTACTGTTCTTTTGCCACATGAGGTAATATATGGGAGAAAAATGCCTTCATCTTTCAAGGTGATTAAGCCAAAGCTTGGATTCAATGTCAAATCAGTAAAAAAGTTTGGCAACAAATTGTGAGACACTTGGCAACAAGTAAAAGCACAAATATAAAAGCCTTAGAACAACAAGAGCAGATAGGACAATGATTAGGGAAGTTTCTGCAATATAGAATTAGAGAATGGGTGTTATATGTATGTGTGGTGTCTGTTCTTTCGGACATGTCCAATAGAACAGCGTGTGAAATTTGCAGCTGTGATAGATAATATGTAAATCGAAGGTGGAGGAGAGGGGAGAAAGGAAAGGAAAGAGAAGGGATTACTGATGTCAGCCACATCAGGACTTCATGCAGAATCAGTGGCGATGTGTGAAAATGTGTGTTGGACAGGGATTCAAACCCAGCATCAGCTGCGGATTCCGTGTGGTGTCTGTTCTTTCGGATATGTGTGGCTGCACAATTTTGTCTGATGTCATGCAGGAATCACAGTAGTGAGCATCGAGGACATGAACAGGGACTGCAGATAGGTGGTACTATACGGGAGTGTGGTTTTGCCAAGAGGCATGACTAGATAGTCTGCACAGTTGCGATAAACACTGTGTCTGGTTGGCACAGTGGTTAATATATCTGCCTAGTAACCAGGAGATCCCGGTTTCGAATCACAGTCTGTAAGTCCTGATGCAGCTGGCATAAATAGTCCCTGCCCTTTCACCCCTCCACCTTTAATTAACATATAATATTTCACAGCTGTGGATTCTGCATTCATTCATATAACTGATTCACCTTGATGGGCTACGAATCTACCTATTTCAGTGTGGATGCACCATTACATCTGACCCCCGGTGTGAATCTCACAGTAGCAAGCATGGAGGACATGGACAGGGACTGCGGATAGGTGGCACTAGGTGGGAGTGTGAGTCGGCTGAGAGGTGTGCCCACAGTCATCACAGTTGCGATAAACATTGTGCCTGGGTAGTGCTTAATGCAACTGCCTAGGAACCAGGAGACCCCAGGTCAAATCACAGTCCAGCACATATATTGCTGCATATTCTGTGTAAAGTCCCAATGGAGATGACATCAATAGTTCCTTCCATTTCCTTCCTCCCACTCCACCTTCAGTTTACATACAATGGGTATTAGTGATGAACCTGTATACACCGTACAGCAAAACAAAGATACTCCTGACCCGATACCATGGCCCACACAAGTAGTGGAAATTGTGTCACTTTTCGAAGTTTAAATACAGATGCCAATGAACACATCCATTATTAATGTGAGACGTATTAAACATTATAAGGGAACCCTGCCACAGATAACAGCAGCAACTGCAGTGCAGAGTGCAAAGTCCTGTTAAACAAGAAAGAAACAGACGAATGATGAGCAAAGTGTACCTAAAATGTCTTACGTCCTTAGGCCATGTCAACAGACAAGATTTGCAAGTGTTGTTTGCCTATATTGCACTTTGTTCGTTCATTTATACAAGTCAATATAATGGAAGGAAACATTCCACGTGGGAAAAATTATATATAAAAACAAAGATGAGGTGACTTACCGAACAAAAGCACTGGCAGGTCGATAGATACACAAACATACACACAAAATTCAAGCTTTCGCAACAAACTGTTGCCTCATCAGGAAAGAGGGAAGGAGAGGGGAAGACGAAAGGAAATGGGTTTTAAGGGAGAGGGTAAGGAGTCATTTCAATCCCGGGAGCGGAAAGACTTACCTTAGGGGGAAAAAAGGACAGGTATACACTAGCACACACGCACATATCCATCCACACATACAGACACAAGCAGACATATTTAAAGACCAAATATGTCTGCTTGTGTCTGTATGTGTGGATGGATATGTGCGTGTGTGCTAGTGTATACCTGTCCTTTTTTCCCCCTAAGGTAAGTCTTTCCGCTCCCGGGATTGGAATGACTCCTTACCCTCTCCCTTAAAACCCACTTCCTTTCGTCTTCCCCTCTCCTTCCCTCTTTCCTGATGAGGCAACAGTTTGTTGCGAAAGCTTGAATTTTGTGTGTATGTTTGTGTTTGTTTGTGTATCTATCGACCTGCCAGCGCTTTTGTTCGGTAAGTCACCTCATCTTTGTTTTTATATATAATTATTAAGAAGTCATTCTGTTTTATTTTGTTCTATTGATAGTATAGTTTTTTTTCCATTATCGTGGGATCTATACAATGTTATTTTTGTATATGGGGGTTGTATAGTTTATTCCAGGTAAACTCACCTTCTGAAGGGAGTGGCAGATGTTGATAAAGATTCCTTTCTCTTAGGCCACATACAAGAATGGATACGGGTATGGATCAATGATGTATTAATAATTTCAGACCTACAACGTCATTGGAAGACCTGCAGAGAAGCCAGAGGCAAAGTGTTTTGATCTGCCCAAGTAAGATGATAAGGACTGGTGTACAGGCACGCAAAATCCAGTTATTCCTGGAAAAAAACTGAAGCAATATTTCGAGAGAGCAGGCAACCACTGGGTTTCAGAAGTAGTCACAGTAAACTGTTACGAACATGGGAAACCAATAGGTATGAATAGACTGGAATTACAGGGTAGCAGAGTAATAATGGACGGCATGACTTGGGACTTAGCTCACGCAACACTTCCTCTACAAGCTACGATCACTGGAATGACCACACTTAAGTGGAACAACCTATGCTGTACAGGACCAAGAAGCTGCTAAAAGTGCTGCCTACCCAAAAACTTAAGCTTCCTAAATAATACTCTGAATCTAGACACTCTATCCTCACTATATGAACTAGTAGCAATGCAAAGAGGGAAAATTACAGCTGAACAAATGTTCCAACACATACAGGAATACGATAGGCATAATAATTTTACAATATAAGTGGACATCTACCAGTGCAGTAGTGATTCTGTTTGCAATTTATGTAATCTACTTCTGTTTTAAACTAAAAGAACTGCACAGCTCAGATTTACCTGTGCATCAGATACCTGTTGATCGGTTTGTAAATAAAGCTCGGGCGCAGTAAGGGAATTATGTATAAACTAATACATTAACCTATAAGTACATGAATAATGAGTCCTGCAAAGACATATGTTATCACTTTCACTCATCCAACATTGAAAATCATGTAAATTAGCTGTAGGGTAATGGAAGAACAATTAAAGTTGTATAATGTATAACAACTGGTGCAAAATATGTGGGATTTCTTTATTACAGGTACCCCAAACTGAAAAATTCATGATGAATTTTCTGAAAGAAGGGGGAGATGTTACACCACAGGACAGTATCCACAGCAGATACTAAAAATTCATCCAAGTTCTACCTTGGTAGCTCCCAGAAGACAAATCACCTGTGTCAATGACCAGTAGACTGCCAGCAAGGCAGATATGCTGAGCGAGTTGCGGCAGTCATGGAAGCTGTCACAACACGGGAGAATGACCGAGCGCCCAGGTCTCCGAGCGAAGCATAATACCATCATGGAAGCCTAGATATACTGTCATACTAGTGACAAAGCAGAATTTCGTAAGAAAGGCTAGGTACAATGCAACTTTAAGCATTCAGGTATCAAGTCAGCAGAAAAGAGCCTCTGAAAGGTGAAGTTGCAAATGTCCGATGACACTAGGAGAGCTGACTGCAAGGTAAAACCAAGACACATGATGTCATACCCATCGCCACTGCCACAGAGTACACAAGAAACACCAACATAAATACCCCACCCTTATTAACAAATTACTGACTGTCGACTGCCCAGAGCGTAATCTCCGTCCTTGTGTCAGTTGCAAATATCTAGTGGGAAGGAAGGCTATGGGGGTCAACCCTTGGCACACCTAACTGTCTCCTATTGTCTATGGAACTGTGAGTCCACTTGGAGGAACGTTGCTGCTGCTAGCTGTACTATCAACTTTCGAGGCCACACTGATGGGGCACAGAGGCCACCGTCACTGTGCATATTTGCTGGGGGTTTGACCTAGTCAGGACATTGTCTGTCATCTGCCTCTGAGCGGGAGGGCATTACTGCTGCTTAGCCCGTTTGTGTGGCAGACACCGATGCTGCTGGCTCCTGTCTCCTAAACGGGGAATGAGAGCTGAGCCCTATGAAACAGTGAATACTTCGGGTGGAACCGGGTTGCGACTCCTGAGTGCAAATCTTTGACATCCATGAGAAGATTTGGAGATCGATATCCAGAGTTGGAGGTTGCCGGAATCGCAGATGATAGCCGCTCATGACATAGCAGCCGCTACCTGATGCTTCACTGTGCTGTTCATACTGCCACGAGGCACTGTTCCACCAGCCCGGTTGCGGCACGGCACTTTGGAAGACAAACCTCTATACTGCTGCCTAATAAATGTGTTATTGTCAATGACATTTTCTTGGCACTCTTTGAGCTTAACTAGGACCTCTGTACCCAACACAGCCCTCTTCTGACAACTGTAGGCGTCTGGCATTGGACTCCTACACGACGACAACCTAACAACCAAAAGAAGATGCTTCGATGCCCATCTGAACACCCTTATTGACATATCTGATGTCAAGCATCAACCACCCTTTGCTCAGCCTCCTGCAGCAAAACTTCATTTGCTTCATCACTCTGACCCAGTTCATATGTTCTCTTCTACAGCTTCCTCTTGCCTCTTTGTAATACCACTGAATTGTTCCCGAAATAACCTGACTCTGTTCTGCTTCTTGTACGTCTGCAGAAGGCATTGTTTCAAACGCTCGAAAATTTCCACCTCTCAGTGATTCTGTGCATCTCACAAAAGTATTTGCCTGTCCTGCTAGATGTACTTTTGCTTTCTGCAACACCTGGCTGTCAGACCAATCACCAATACTCACCAATGTTGTCAGGTCCTCTACAAATGACATCAAATCCCCAGACGATCTTCCAGAAAAGGGACTGTCTAGGCTAGTAGCAGCTGGATATATTATAAGGTTCAGTGCCCAGAGCAATGCTGTTTCCTTATTCTTACCTCCAAGCTTGTTCCACAAGCCCATGTTATCTGCTCTCCACTGTGCCACTTCATTAACCAATGCTTGAACTGCCTCCTGGCCAGTAACAACTTACATCTCTCCATCTGTCAATGCAACACCTTTACCCTTCAATCACACACAACATAAATGCATAACAATTACCAAACTGAAAACTGATTAACAAATTATACTTTGCAACTGATAATCATTCATCTACATTCGCTGCACTGCCTCACAACATGACCAAAACAGTGGGATGTAAAACAAATTACAGATACCAATTTTGTGCATGGCACAGTATACCCACACAGATTACAATGCAAACCTCTAACAGGCTCCAAAAATTGATCCTTGCTGTTGCCCTGAAACTCTGACACATCAACCAGTTCCTCTGGCCTAAGCAAAATAACCCTCATGTTATTACGATACTCTCTCCTAGACCCCCTTTCTGTCACATACATGAAGAGTAACTAACAGTTTTTCCACTCGCACCACTGTGCTGACAGTGCAGTTTTGTGATGCAAATGCTGCACTGCGTGGACAACGCACCCTCTGCTGCCCACTGAAAATGACGTCACTACTGCTGACACCAATTTACTACTGACCCTGGGGGCGGCTGCATTGTCAGGATATCAAACAACTTACGGGTGGGATTGGTCAGCAGGCTGATGAAGGCACAGAGAGAAGCGACTGTTAAAATCAATAATTTATTTTATGTTTGAACATCAGAATTGTGTCAATATGGGAGGTGACCAGGCCCCCACCCCACAGAAAGAGGGCTGGCAATCAACTGCTAGTGATCAGCCAGTTGGCTGCAACACGTCTTCATGCCCTGCCTTGCTGATGCCTGCAATCGGTGCCTCCCATAGAACCGGCGTCAACAGCATTTAGAGAAGAGGTAGGCAACTCTGCAATGAATAACCACACATGGGCAGCTGAAGCTTGCAGCATGGAGGCGTGGATCAAGTTGTCCAAAGGCAGCTGCTTTGCATGGATGGCAGCCTACTGCCCCTGGGCAGGAGCCCGGCTGCTTCTGGAGTGAGCCAGGAAGGCCCACCATGCTGTGAGTCCAAGTCCAGAGGGCAGATCAGTGCATGATGATGCTGCTGGCAGCTCCGTGCCACCTCTCCATTTGGTGTCAGCCCTCTGTCCTGGTAGGTTGCTGGGCTGCGAATGAATCAGCTACAAAATCGACAGCTATTTATTCCAGGTAGCAGCGCACATGTCATGCAATGCACCACTTTGGGTCACATAATCACCACAACCACCGAAAACCTAATGACGAAGAAATCCCCTTTCTGTGCTTTGCATTACGGCCATGCTGCAGATTACACATAGTGAGTACACCCGTTTCGCAATAATTCAGCACTGTTGTTGCCTTAGATGAAATGATGAAACACCATGATCACCAGCTACCAGTCGCTAATACAATGTTATACTTTACTTTCTCAAAGATTTTCCCATTAAAATGGTAACAATGCTACAAGCACTTAGGAAAAATATTTCTTTGCAAGCTCATATTTATTTTATTACGATCTTTTTTTCTATGTAGATAGGAGTAAGCAAAATATTTTGGTATTCAGAGGAGAAAATCAGTTATTCAAATTTCATTGAAAGATCTCGTGTGAACAAAATGTGCCTTTGTATTAATGATTGTCACCCCAACTTGCTTATCATACCCTCGACACCCAGCACGGTTGACTCAAGAACATTTTTATGCACAAGTGACATACCATTTTGTAACCCCTCCCCTCACCATTTTCCCTTCCTCCCTTATACTTTTATTTGCTGTTCCTTTGGCTCTTGGTACAACTTTCTAAATGTACTAAGCATGGAAATGGGTTGTTTTTGCTACTAATTATGACAACACCATATAAATTTTTCATTTGGGCAACCCAAGTGGGCACTAGGTCGTGAACTTTTTCAATATCTTCTGTCACTCTTATCTTATCTTATCCCAAAAAACACAGCACTACTCAGATGAGGACAAACAGTCACAGTATACGTAGTCTTGTTTCCAGATTTGTTGAGTCTTCTAAGTGTTCTGCCAGTAAAACAGTCTTTGGTTTGCCTTTTCCACAAAATTTTCTGTGTGAAGATTCCAACTTTAGTTGCTCATAATTGCAATCACTACATGTTTAGTTGAATTGATAACTTTCATATTTGTGTGATTTTTCATGTAACTCAAATGTAATATGAGAGAGGGTTCAATCCTCAGTTCGTACTTTGTCAGTTCCACCAGTGTAACAATATCAATTATCTGACCATCATTGATTTTCATCCAGTGTCAAATTTGAAACATGAGCAGCTGGTCAGAACGTTTAAAACTAAGACGCAGAATATCACGTAAACAGTGCCCCAAGATGAAGTCCTTACTCATCACCACTCATCGTATAGTTCCACGCCTAACAGCAATCACTGCCCATCTGGATTGATGAATGGGCAACATCTGTGAGTATTACTTGACCTGTTGCACCAACCACAGCAAGCCTCACCTCACCATGTCACACTTACTATTACTCAAGCTCTCATCTGGGCTCACATGTTCGGTCAAAAGCTGTGGTGGATGCTGATTTGTGTTGCCAGTTTATGGAAGGGTGGCATATGTTTTATGTCATGGCATGACCAAATCAGCTGCATCCTCAAAGAAAACAGCTTTGGCCATAATACCAACTGAATGCCATGCCCCCAGGTATTCAAAGTGTGGGACCAAGCATTCTGGATTTAGGCCCACATCCAACACCACACTGAGGAAGCAACAGAACGATCCTCCACTGATCACCACAACCGTCTCTGTCCCATTATGACCTTCATCCCATCTCCCACCACCTATATTCCCAGTGGTCGGCACCAGCATGGTGCTCTTTCATTGGGCCACTCCAACAACGTCACTACTGAATGCAGCTCATGTCACAGTCCCAGTGTCACCTCCTAAATTGCCCATTCTTTGGTGAGGTGCTTTACTTTAAAAGGACGAAAAACTACTTTTAGACTCATTTTCCAAACTGATCAAGTTGTTGAGACAGCGAAGGAATCGAGGTATTGTCTGGACCCTGCATCCAGATCTTGAAGACGCAGTGTTTGGGATATTCGATAGCTAAGACGATTTCTTGTAGATGGCCAATAAATAGGATGGCATCCAGGTGCCCAATTTGTGACTGTGGATTTGACTGTGTATCTCCCTCTCAAAGAAGTACTTACAGCTAAGTGTTTAGTTTTTCAGATGTACAAGGAATGAAGTGATGAGTTTGGAGTTGGTAGGACCTTGTGAGAGGTATTCTTCCACAGTGGTCTTCTATTATGTAGTAAAAAGCCTCTCCCATACAATCAGGTCAATTGTCTACAGTATTCCTTTGCTCACTAAACTGATGCTCTCACAAATGATTTCACAGACAGAGATTTCACTCCAAACCTAGTCTGTAAACACTTTTCCAGCACCATATCCACACATGCCACCAATTCTCCAACCACCCACATGAACCAGCCAACCACTCACATGAACCAACAACCCACCCACTCGAACGAGCCAATGACCAACATGAGCCAGGTGCATGAAGACCCCATCATTATCCGATGTCACCCCAGACTGGAACAACTTACCCCACATCATTCCTGAAGGCTTTGACTACTTACTGTCTTGCCCAGAAATGAGGAATACCATACCTACAATCCTTCACACCCCAAAACAATATTCTGCCACCCACCCAATCTACAGAATACCCTAATCCATCCTTAAACACACTTAGTACCACCTTTTGCCACACAGTAAAATTTATGTGTTCTGGACAGTCTTTATGTAGGACTGAGTACGAACCAGCTGTCCACCCATATGTGTGACCCCTGCATTTCTAGTGACCAAGAGTAAAGTTGCTCACCAAGTAGAGAAACACACTGATGAACACAGTTTCCTCTCAATGACTGCTTCACAACCTACATCACGAGGATCCCCCCCTCTCTGAATTAAATAGACGGAAATTGTTATTACACTACATCCTTTGATCCTGGAGTCCTCCAGGGCTCACTCTCTGCTAGCCCATGTCCAACACCTAGCTCCACCCCTACCCTATTTCACGCATTCTACATTCACAGCTTACTCTTCACACTTTCTCTCTTTCCTTCCGAATCCTCTCCTCATCATTGTGCACCACACCGACTTCATGTGCTTGTGCTAATTCCTATCGTACATGCTTGATACATCTCCCTAACAACCATCAGCCACCCTTCTCTTCAAATCTCCCTCTCACATCTTTTCTCCACTCATCCACTCCACCAAAAACAGCCCCTCACCCCAGTCGAACTGAAGTTCCAGTAAAATGTAGTTAACTGAGACAATGTAGCTGTGCAGATGTATATACAATTGTGTATGTGCATTCCAATAGCTCCGAAGGATTTGCATAAAAGCTTAGCAACATTCTCTGTTGTGTTTGTATGCCTGCTGATGACTTAAGGGGACACACGCCTGAACGGGCTGCATTTTTAGCATTATCTTCACCCCCACAGTACAACTGATCAATAAATGAGATATACCTCAAAATTCTTATGCACAATTAGCATCATTAGTCAAAGCGTTTCCCAAAAAATCATTGGGATATTTATTATATTTTGGTACTGACAACAATACTTGTGATAGTTTGAAAAACGGACCACTATTTCACTGCGGTACCATTTTCTTTGGAACTACTGACTGCACAGCTTGGAAAAAGAGTCAGAGTACAGACAACATTCACGTAAGTGTTTTATGTCTCCAATTTCCTTCCCTGATGCTGATTTGTGAAAAAGACAAGTAATTTATTTTACTACAACAAAAATATTTAAAAATGTAGCTCAAATATCATCGACATCATCATCATCATGTTATAAATTTTTCAGGAAATAGTAGGCAAGGGAGGTAGAGGAGGTCGTTCTAAATATCTGCATCAATTTTTGTGAGTTTAAGTGTACCTGAATGGCGAAAATTCAAGTTTTTGGTAAATTGCAAAAGAAGATTTACAGATTTATTAACTTACCACTATGCTCATTTAGAACATTCCAGCTGCATACTCCAGTTGTCCTCTTGTTTCCTCATCCTCCATACTCTTTCTCTTCATTCTTTTCTTTATCCTTGACTCCTTGGTAGCAGCTTCTGCAGCTTTCTCCGCTTCGGTTAACCACCGCTTATCAATAGCAGTTAGAGCTGAAGCCATATTCCTTCCCATCTGGATGTTCAATTCCTTGAAATTGCACCATCACTGAATGTTGTTATTGCATCCATTACACCAATCTTCAGCACGGTCAACCCAACAAATACAGTTTTGGGTATTCACTCTCATACACAGCTGTTGAAGACCATGCATACATTTCCTAAGTAGATTTTTATTTGCCAGATCCCTGTACATAGGCCTAATTGCCTCCATTACAGCAAGTGGTAAGGAATGCTTGTGGGTATATCGTATGCCTGTAGCATTGCTCAACCAGTATTTGCACCACAAATCTTCCCCTTTTGGACACAAACCATGGTGTGGGGTTTCATTTGTTGACACTCTGTGAAACCATGTTGCCCAAACAGCTTGTCTGATGTTCTCCAAATCTCCTTATTGCTAGTCTATAATATTGAGTCAAAGAATCAATTTCACTTTTTGTAAGACCACCTACGTGTTTTCTGTCTGACAGTTTTTTTCCACTGGTCTTTGCATAATTTTCTCACCCGAGCTCCCATTATTTTTTATATATGTCCAACACATTCAAGTTTTTCTATCAGAGTGTCCCCATATGGTTTGTCATTAACAACAGTTGTGTGTCCTTTACAGTCTCTATCCCCAAGGTAGCCTACATACCTCACACCACGACTGACAGCTGATCTTCTAAAAGTGTTTAGTACTATTTTTCCATTTGGGCCATCAAAGTTCTTTACACAAACATGGGTTCCAATAAGTTTACTTGAACAACCCTGGCAGTGCTTTGTTAGACATTCATAATCTAGTATCTTACCTGTTTCAATAAATGTGGCAATTACAACCCTAATCAAAGTAGTATGACCTCTCTTCTGCCAAGATCCATCAAATGCTGCTACAATGTCTGTATTCTCAGACAAGGCTACTGCTTCTTCTGCTGCTCTTTTCATGGAATGTTCACTTACACCACATAAACCATTATGTATTAATTTAATGTATCTGTCAAACCTCAGTGTAGGTGGAGGCAAATCCATCACTGCACAAAAAGTCTGGGCAGCTCTCCTTTCCCTTCCAATACATCGCATTGCATAAGGAAACTGAATATTTACAGTGTAATGTCGACAATCAGTTACTGGCGATTCATAGTATCACTGTGCATCTTACATGAGTTACAGGCAATCATTCACCGACTTGAAAGACCCTTCCTTGCTGAAATGTCAATACTATCTTCACAATTGCAGTACTTACATTTCACAGCACTATTCTAAAGTCTTGACAGCATATTTGGGTTCACAATAACATTTTCATCATTATTGCTGCTCACTATACTACTAGGCTTATTCTTATTACATCCAGAAAGTGAAAGTTTACGTCTAGAAGCACTGCCTGTAGACACAGTTTCCGCGGGCGATTTTTGAAGCAACTGATGTGTATTATTTGGTTGTGTTTGGAACTGGTTGCCACAAAACTTTCGTTTGGGGCTAAATTTCTTTACTCTCGGCATTTGTAACACAGGAAACACAAACACAGATACAAAACAACACACAATAACTACAAAACCACACACGTATGTAATTCCAAAATCATATATTTTCAGATCTTCGTTTACATTTGAACCATAACCTTCTAGACATGCCTATACTTTGGTTCTGGGAGTCAGTGCATTCTAGAATACACCTGTGGTAACGATCCATAACTGATGACGGAAAAAAACAGACGTACAAAATAGTGCATCATGTATTCTGACTCCCTTCAAACTGACAGATGGGCGTGGCCCCTGTGCAACATTACGTTCAACCTCAATTTTAGAATGAACGGAAAATGATAATGCCCTTAAACTATAAATTATTGAAATCAGCATGAAATGCTCTTTTCTATAGACCAAGAAATTTTTTTTCAAATTTTTGGTCATTTTCATGAACATGTCCCTGTAAGGGATCTGCTATATGGTGAGATGTTACATTTACTACTTTCATTATCTAACTTACACTGAATGGTTGCAAGAAGCATTGAGAAAATGGGTTGCAAACGAACAGGAAAGCACACGTCTACATCTACATCTACACTCCACAAACCACATTACAGTGACAGACAGAGGGTAATTCTGGTACTGCTATCATTACCACCCTTTGTATTCCACTGGTGAATATTGTGAGGGAACAGATACTATCAAGAAATCTCCTTATGAGCTCTAATTTACTCATGGTCATTTTGCAAGATGTTTGTGGGAGGAACCAATATATAGTCTGAGTCTACTTGGAATGTGCCCTCACGGAATTTCGACACCTCTCTCTCTCTCTCTCTCTCTCTCTCTCTCTCTCTCTCTCTCTCTCTCTCCTATTAATCCATCCTCAAATGGGTCTCGAATTTATGAACAATACTCAAGAATCACTCAAATGAGTGTTTTGTGAGACACTTCCTTCATAGATGAATTACATTTCCTTACAATTTTTCCAATGAAACTTTTTCTAGGTTCTACTTTTCCAGAAATAATTTCATGTGGTCATTCCTACTTGGGTTACTCTGGTCAGTTACTTCTAGGTATTTTGTAATTATTACGATTTCCAATGCTTTTTCACCAATAATATTACTATTAATGGATATGTTCACCTACTTACACAACACTTTACAGTTATCAACATCCAGGGTCAACTCCCAGACCCTACATTCATTGTCAACCCTCTACATGTCTTCTTGCAGTTCACAAAACTTCTGGCACTGCAACATTGACACTGACAATAACATCACCCACAAAAAGCCTCATGAAGCTTCCATTGTTAACCACTATGCCATTTACATAAATTATAAACAATAATGACCCTACAACCCTCCTTAGGGTACCCAGAAATTACAACATATTTTTATATGGTCCCGTTGAGAACATGCTGAGTTCTATCTACAAATATGTCCTGAATTCAATCCCAAACCTGTTACAATAATCAGTAAACTCCTATTTTGTTCACTAAACAAAGGTGTCAAACTGCATCAATGTCTTCTGGAAATCAAGGAACTCAGCAGCAACTTTGAATTTGTTAGCTTCACAAAACCTCTGTCTGTAGAATGCACATTGATTTTTATAGAGAAGAACTTCATTATCTAAAACAATCGAAGTGTAAGCGTAAAATGTGTTCTGTGACTCTACAAATCACTGACATCAGCAATACAAGTCTATAATTATGAGCAGTCTTGATGATCTTTCTCGAAAATTGGAATGACATTCACTTTTTTTCAACTGCTTTGTTGCCCCAGTGACTTTTAAAAAAGATTGTTGTCAGAAAGGGAGGAAGCTCTGTCACATAATCTTTCTAGAATCTCACAAGTATCTCATCTGGTCCAGATGTCTTTTGATTATTGGAGAATTTAGTCAATTTTTTATTCCACAATAGGCCTAATTATCTCAATATCTGCCATTTCAACAGACCAAATTTATTGTATCACCTTTCTCTCTATCATCATCTTCAATTTCGGTGCCAGTATTGTCACTGAGCAACTGAACAGATGATTTCGATCTACTTACTGCCTTTACATAATACCAATGTTCATAGGATTCTTGGTCAGACGAGTTAGGAAAATTTTAATTTCAAATTCACTACACTTGTTTTAGATTTGACCAGCTTGATTCTGTTAGTAAGGGTTTTATTTTGTTTTAATGTGTAATGAACCCCTCTTTGCTTTTGTAGCAACTTTCTAATATAGCTACTGAATTGTAACTGGTTTTTCCCATCCCTTGCAACCCCAACTGCAGTTACATAATTTTCTGAGTGCATATTAAAGTCCCTGTCTGAATTTCTGAGTTTGCAGAATTCATTACTGAGATAATACTGACCAAATTGTAAATCTTACATCTGTAAAGCATAGGAAAATATAAATTGGATATGTTGAAAACATAATTACTATATTTGATGCAAACTGAGACACAAATTTTAAATACAGTCATTCACAAATAAATGTAACATTCAGTGCAACTTTAGAGTAACAAAATACAGTTATTGAACAATAATGAACTGAGCTGTGACAACAGTTGTATTACATGTTAAAAACTACTGTGATGGGTGCTATAAATGGTTTTCCTATCCACTTTTCTTGGCTATTTCATTATGTCAGATAATTGTAGTAAATTATTTGCATTCGATACATTTAAACTGGACATTGTAAAGATAACAAGCGGATAAGATATGTTAAAAACATAAGAGTTATAGATGCTCCACAGATGTCATGACAAAAGACATTACGCGTCAAAGTAAAACAACTATTGTCCAGATATCTCTGTTGTGAAATGAAATCAACATTTCATTTGATTATCATCACTAATGAAGAACTGATCTCATCCCTTGTTTCTCCTACATTTGTCTAGTACTTAATGATATTCTCTTTTGTTCATTTGCTGATATAACAGAGGAAGGGCCCACATATTACTTAAAATTTACACGAGTAAAATAAATCAGTAACAATATTCAAATAATATTGTTTAACAAACTTTAAAAAAGTCTAAACCATTACTTGCAGCATTGGAGCTACCAACATATTACTCAATGAAACATAGACTTCTCTGCAAGAACACAACAAATAATGGCAAACAAGTAGTAGTTATTTTTCTGGGTCAGCTATAAACGTACCAGTTGGTAAATGAATAATATATATGACGTCCACAAAAAATGCCTCAATATGCGAGTTCTATGATAGGGACATGCATGAACTGAAACCATATATGAATTCCATGAGAAATATGTGAACATGTGAGTACTAGAACATGGATGTAAATGAATTACTGAATACATGGCAAAGCAAAAACTGATAAATAAAGGCAGATAATTAGGAGTATGGTAGCCTTGAACAAATAACAGAAATTTACAATACTCAAAAACAAAAAAAAAGTATATCAACTGTAATTATCTGCTTAGGAGCAATAAGTAAACTCTCAAGTTAAGTCAGTTACCACAATCCTTTCCACCTATGTACCACAGAAAACATTGAATTTGTTGTGTTGCCATACTTCATAATTCATATCAAGTATTATTATCTACTCACACAGTAATCTGTTCATTATTCTTAAGGAGTCTTCCCGATCAATGACCAATACAAACTTCCTGAAATCCCAATGCCTTAAGGGCCAGATGACAGGCTGGTAAGAACTGTTCAGTTTCATCTAGCTTTACCTGAAATATATACTAACTCTGCTTTTGATATGTTAAACTCATTATCACCACATTTGCTATTCCAGTGACTAAAATTTCAGAATACAAAGACAACAGTGGTAACATGTGACTAGATTTTACATTCAAATGGAGAGACTTTAGTAACTTTAAAAACAAGCTACACAATCACCTACAAATATTTCTTAAACTAAAATCTAACTGAAATAAGATGAACAGTTGGAAATGTCATTGCCTGAGTGTATGACAGTTAACTACATCTTCCATAGATGTTCACAATGACAATTTTGATACAGCCAAGTAATCTAAAAATTGCACATGAGCTATGAGAATAATCCACTTGTGTGATGCACAATTACTTCATAGGTTGATTGGAGACATGACCTCCATCCATGGGCCATTTTTTTTTTTATTCCAATGACTACTCTTACGACTTGTGGAGCTGCCAAAAAGCATCACACTACATAATTCAGTTTCAAACAATGAACTGGCTTTGTGCAGATTTAAATTCACATTTCTATACAGTTAGAACACTGATGTTATCTACCACCTAATCTCTCCAATGTCACCGTTTTATTAAAACTCATACAAATTAGAAATTCCATTTAGAAAACTTCTGATTAAATGCATATTATTCAGAAGAACTCACAAAACTTGAAAATTAATCAGTATAAATTATAGTACGGATGTTGTGCTATCATATATGATAAAGTTTGTACCATGAATTATTTTGGATACAGAACAATTTGCTTGCCAATAAAAACTTGTGCTACAACTTTTGGTACATACAGCATCGACCATCCAGCAAAAATTGTGATCTAAATCAGAAGAGTTGCAATAAGATCTCCAATAGTTTCACTATTCAAAGCTGTTGTCTTTTGTACTATTACACATTGTTTGTATTTCCTGAAACATACATTGACACAGTGGAGGAGAAATTAACTTTCTCTTACAGTAATGGGACTCAAATATGGTGTTACATAAATGAAAATTAAAAATTACTAAATGACTTGATTGATATCATGTAATTCACTTAATGTCTACAAGAAAATCGGAGACCAATTAGATAGCTGAGACTGACTTGTAGCTGTAAGCATTTTTTGAAGCATTAACATATTTCGTGACAGTATCCACCAGAATTTGTTGACTACTATTGGCAACATTTATGAGAAAAGTCATGAGAGCAGAAGACACTAATATTCAACGATGCAAACAAAGTGCATAAAACATAAAAGCAATAAATTTACATTTGAAATGTGAATAGCCTCATTTATCAAATAAAGTGCACTGTTATTCAAAATGTATAATTTTTGTCATTTACTCATACAAGTCACCTGTTACAGCATTTATTCGTAGAAGTCCCCTGATAACATTTCTCAAGTCCTGGCAATAATATTCCAGAGGCAATATCTCTCTCTCTCTCTCTCTCTCTCTCTCTCTCTCTCTCTCTCTCTCTCTGTGTGTGTGTGTGTGTGTGTGTGTGTGTGAGAGAGAGAGAGAGAGAGAGAGAGAGAGAGAGAGAGAGAGAGAGAGAGAGAGATTTTATACTTCCCACTAATGGTTTTCAGGTAATCTAAACAGTTGGTGCAATTTGTTTCACATATACATGTTTATGAATTTGGTCCCAAATATGACTCTGCAGATAGTATCAACTATTTTCAAGGAAATCAATGTATGCTTACAACTTTCTGTAGAGGATAAAGATCCTATCCACTGTTCTGACTGTCTATGTCAGAATGAATGCAAATATCGGGTACAGTATTCTCATAACATGTTAAAACATTATAAACTGTGAGCCAAAATTTCAACAGGAACTGATTTGTAACAGTGCTTTACAAATAGCTTCAGTGTATCCTCACTCAGGGTCATTTGCAGACAATGAAGGCTAGAATAAAGTTTTCTTTTAGAACACTGACATTGTTTACAAATTCCCACAGCTGTCAATAAATATCCAATTGCAATGTAGAACAAACAAGAAGAATATCTGTCCAACTGTTATCATGATAGGATTCATGAAATAATTTGTTTCATAGTTGACTCAAAAGCAGTCTCAAACATATTTTTGGCACAACATACTCTTCCATGTTACTGCCTATGGAATGAATCACTAATTACCCACTCCTTCTTCTAATGAACATTAGAGAGAGAGTAAAGGAAAATTCACCTGAATATTATCATCGGCATATTAATACTTTAAAGCTGCAAACTGATGAACTGACCATTCCCATTAATCTGAAAGTGACAATATCACTTATTTACACAAACATTAATCCATTTTTACTCTTCTCTAAAGAGCTGTTATTTGTTTTAATAATATCTCAAATGAAAATATTATGGAACAGCTTATGAACAAGAATCCAGTTACAATACCCTCACCATTTACTTTCTGTTTGGCCATTATATCTGGAAGCACTTTCTTCTGAAATATGCAGTATATGAAAGGAGATTTTGAAAATATTACACATTATCTTCGGTTCTATTCTAATGCAAGCATAAACTCTTTTAGCTCTTTAACATCTGTCCTTTCTGTAGCAGCATTGTTCAGAATTCATAAATATGGCACATTATGTCACAACAACCACAAGTAACTAGGGTGCCCTGCCTATGAGTCACGTAAAGAGCGTACACAGTCTCATAGCCCAGCACGCTTCTCCGTAACCCAACAAACTTCTCTCTATGATCAAAGGCAGTTTATTAAAATCTGGATTTTAAAATCTTAATACAAATGGCAGTAACAGTAACCAGTTCTTCTTGCCATAACACTGTCTTTATTTCTTTACAACATGAATTTCATTGATCTGGACATGATATAACGTGAGGGAAACCAACCAGAGACATCCATCGTGACAAAGGTCATCACAGGATGAGAAAAGTACCCTCTTCAGTGTGGTTACAAGTTCTAGTTACATTTCAACAGCATTACTGTTTCATGAAGGTGGTTCTCATTGTGATTTTGTTTGCATACTACATTAAATGTTGTGCATCACTATGAAAATAATTTAACAAAGTAATGCTAATTGCTGAAATTACAATTTCTAAAACTGTGCAAACCACACTGTTGTACAGTCTGTCTTCAGCCCGTCCACTGTTCCAGTCTTATGAGGAGATAACTTATGAACACCTGAAGCCAAGTGTGTGATCACCAGCCAAAAACATTCCCCCATGTGTGGGCGACACACCTGTAAAATTTAATACAGGCATGATATATATTCAGGACACAGATCAAGAACTTTCATTTTTACTCCTTCAACAATTTTTACAATAAAAATATAGCAGTTGTCTGCTTTATAAGGAAGATAATTATTACTCTAAGAAGACTCCAAGACCACATTATACTAAATGTTGTTCAGACAAAGTAAATTGATTTATCAAACTTTCAGACTAATAACTGCACTCCCCCCCTCTGTTTTTAGAGGAACATTTCCAACAAAATCAGTTTTTGACAGACTTTTGTAAATGGCAAGTGCAAATTTAAGAGGCATAAAACCTACAAAAATGCAAATACATTCTATATCATAACAACATAATGAAACCACTTTAAATGATGTAATTCTTCAAAAAATAAACTTCTCACAGCTATGTCTGTTACCAGAACACTCTCAGAATGAGGCAGGGCAGCAACTCAATAATATTTTTCTAATTAACATGTCAAATCAAAGACAACCAACGGCTGGCAGGCTCCATCAAAATACTGGGAACCAATATGGGAATGACATATGTGATAAGCACATATTTGAAGGCAAAGAAATGATGTCACAGTATTATATATAATAGTAATAATAATAGTATTATTATTATTAGTATTAGTATTATTAGTAGTAGTATTACTATTATTATTAGTAGTAGTAGTAATAACAACACAAGTAATAACAGATTAAAATTAGGGGTTGAGATCCAAATGATATATGCAAAATACAAGTATAAAGGTGGAACATTAAAGGTACTACAACATACTTTTTTCAAAATTTTAAACTAATTATAAACTGTAGTTACAAGTTCAACATTCATTGTCTCATGCTTCAGTTACACTGTACTTTCTGCACAAGATTGTTATTTTGAAAAGCACAAGCACACAATGCCATGCAAACCTTATTGACCATATTATCAGCTGTGCAATATATACAATGCATTTTTTGAAATGACAAAAGAGCCCATGAAACCACAATTAGAAACAATGACTACAGAAACCACGTAGACGAAAAACATTTGGACACAATGATTTTGAAATTAACATCAATTATACGACATTGATAGTCAAAGGACAAATAGAACCATGCTACATTATTTCAATAACATATACAATAGATATAAAAAGTAAGATTCTAAATTACAGATTAGAGTCAGACTTCTATAATAACAAGCTTCTTACAAATAAAGCAAAGCTCAAGAAATGAAACTATGACAACAACGTGAATAATTCAATATAGTCACAGTAACTATATTTCTGTTAAAATATTTGTAGCAATGAATACGTTAGTAGAAAAATGTTACATATTATGCATACAATGGTATTCACTGTAACATTTACGCCCATTTAAATGTAGGTAAAATTTTCATAGCAATAATGATTTCCTCGCTTCACCTACATAGTGTGGCATCAATCTGCGAAATCCAGGGAAGCATTAATTTAAGTTTTCTCCTGTAGTTGACGTCTTTCGACACAGGATTGCGTTCTAAATAAACGGTGACCAATCGTCTGTTGCGTGTCAACACTTCAACGTTAGACCAATCATCAACTAGATTGTCATTCATCTACAAAAGAAAATCACACATATAAACAATGAATCATAGAAAAGAGAAATATCATTGTAACAATGGAAAATCATGAGTCAGTAAGTACATGCGGACAAAGGGGAGGGGGAAAAAATCTCAGATCTCCCAGTTAAAAATGCACTTTTTCCCACATCAACATACATTTCTTTCAAGGTGAAAATACACTTTTTCCATGATAAGCGACAGTGTACTTTCCCTTAGAACTGTAAAAAATCAATTCTTATACACCAGTGTAGAACTTCCCACAACTTCAGTAAATGAAACACAGTAAGGGAGGAAAAAACAAAAAAAGAAGAAAGAAACATGTTTTGGAAAGATATTTGATGTGCAGCGACACGTATGCTGCATATTTTCGTATTATGAAATTATAAATTCAAATTCCACCAAACACAGCACTTTAGTTTCCGAAGCATTGAAACAGAGATTGCAATGCGCTTTTGTAAGCCAATCATAGCTCATGTCACGTGATCTCACCAGCCGATGACAGCAGACATTCAGAGCATAGCACACATGATGTAGTCAGCCATTAGCAACATCACCGTTACGTCGAGTGAATACACATAGAGGAAAAATTAATGGTTTAAATTAATGTACATAGTGTAACTACTTGAAAAGCTAAGATTTCACGAACAATATTGGTCTTTTTAGCGTGTGTTCACTTTAAGATACATCACACAAATGTGCCATTAAAATTTTAAACAATGACATTAATGTCTCTTATTTATGGATTCTTCCGTCGCTTCTTGATAGAACAATTCCATATTGAAGGTTGAATAACACTTAGGCAGTTTGTTGTTCTACTTTTTTTTATTTGTATGAACTAGTTTTCGGCTTATTAGGCCATCTTCAGATAACTACTGGCTATTGTTTACAAGGAGCTTGTGTTATTACGAACCAAACATTCTGGGCTACGATACAATGCACTTACATACGATCTTTAGTTGTGGTATTGTCTTTGGAATTGTCAAATGGGTCTTTTGACTTTATGTTCTGTAAAACTGTTCTTTAACTTAATAAATCACATTTTATGGTTTGTCAGCACCATGTATGACAACAATTAGAATTATTTAGAATACACATTATTACAATTTTTTGGCATTTGTTGTGAACAGTTGCACTGGACACTAATTGTCGGCTGTACAACAGCGATGTTTTCTTTGGGGGTTACATTTTGTTATTAGAAAAATTGTGCTTTAATATATACCAAAATATTACATTGTTACACTTGAGTTACAGTTAGGAATGTAAACAAATAAGGGATATTACATTAAATTGGGGTGTGAATTTGTTTACTATTGGGACACTTTGTGGTTAGTAGCAGGTTTACTTTATTGTGTAAAGTTTAAGAGTAGTGATGTGCTCAGTTGCAATTGGTCATTTAGAGCCAGCTGGGGATTTAGGGCTAAGTGTTTGTTAATTTAAAGTGCTTCTAGTCGGCTGAGTTTCCTGCCTTTGTTGTCTATATGTAGCACTTCTGTGTGTGTTAGATATTTGTGTCTTTCTTTGAGCACATGTTCAACAAAGGTGGAGACTGATTTATTTAATCTCCAGCTGCGTTCATGTTGTCAGCCTTGTTGATATGGCCCGGCTCGTCAAAAGACCCATTTGACAATTCCAAAGACAATACCACAACTAAAGATCGTATGTAAGTGCATTGTATCTTAGTCCAGAATGTTTGGTTCACAAGAAAACAAGCTCCTTGTAAACAATTGCCAGTAGTTATCTGAAGATGGCCTAGTAAGCCGAAAACTAGTTCATACAAATAAAAATAAGTAGAACAACAAACCGCCTAAGTGTTATTCAACCCTCAACATTAATGTCTTGTCTTCTGGGCTTGAAATTATTCTAAGCGGCTGGTACTCGAAGTGTTAAGTTTGAAATGAGAGTCAGACTCTCTGATTTAAGAAATTTATTGCACATTCTCATACATGACATAAGTCATCTTGCGTGAAAGGAAATTTCCTTTGAAAATAATGATTTTTGAAGAACCATTTGCAATATTTTCCTGCAACCCATATATTTGTAACACACGTAGCATTAGGAGATCTTACACAAAGTCATAAAAGAAACAGGACATCACAGGATACTCCACGAGCATAGGAATTTTGTATACCATACTAAACTGCGTAATTCAGCTTAAAGGGCACATTCAAATGTCCAGATTCACAGTGAAGAAGGCCGAACCTGATATTAAGCTTTTAATGTGCTTTTTGAGATGCAAATTTTTTTGGAGTATCAGTACTGTATTGTCTCACGTTTGGTTCTTAATATGGCATAATGCCACACATGCCAGAAGATAAAAATGTGCACTTTAAATTCAGTTAAGAGTTGAAACTAGCCAATAGTGTGGAATGAAACACTTATGTTTCTCATAAACTGACTGCCTCTGTGGAAAAGATTAATAAAAGCCACATTTATTTAGCAAACCGACAAAAATAACTTCACTGTTGTGCAAGGCAATTAATGCTTGACTGCCAAAAATGTGGGAATAAAATCAGATAACTGAAACTAATAACATATTTTAGCCTTCCGTAATTATGGAAATGTATTATAATTCATTTGATAGTTCCCGGCCACAGAAATCCGTTTTGTTTTCATTTGGTGTGTGAACTGTAAATGAAGGGGAAGCAGCAAAATCACTAAAAGTAGACATGGGACACTTGCCCCCTCCGCACTACAACCCAGACTGCCCTGTGCAGGCACCAATGTGGCAGCTTTGGCAAGCCAGAAAAATTTTTCTGGGTAGCATAACTGCATCTTGCTACCGAGAAACAGGAGAAGGTACTGCTCACATGAAACTCAACTGCACATTTGTATAAGCCCACCGGCAACTGCTCAAAATTAACTTAATGTAAATAGTTGTGACATCATGCTCATCGGAAGCAGTTAGCTGTTAGGAAGTATTCAACTGTCTTCGCCCTAAACCCTTTGATATATTTTGCTTTTGGCAGGTGCGTGTGTGTGCACTGTGTTTTGTTGTTGTAAATGGCGCAATTCCTTTGCAACTTGAGTTTTATTTTGGTTTTATTCCCTCATTTATGTTTTATAGCTGAAGTATTATTCTGCAGTGGCGGGATACAGTAAAATTCTTTGTTGGACTATCAGTTCTTACCAGCCAAAACTACAAAAATTTTACTGAAGACTAAAACAATGAAAAATTCCCAGAATTCCCAGTTTTCTCCCAGATAAAAAATTCCCGGGTTTTCCTGGATTTCCAGGTTGTCCTGCAGTGTATACACCCTGTCAGTGTAATCTACTGTATAACAAATAGTAAGACTGACAACAGGCTTCCCTTTAACAAACACTAAAATAATCACAAATGAAAGAAAGAATTAGTAGTAGTAGTAGTAGTAGTAGTAGTAGTAGTATTGGTAGTGCTAAGAGGAGGAGGAGGAGGGGGAGGGGGGGGAGGAGCCTCAAGAAATATGAGAAATGGAAGCAAAGTAACTTTTCATGGGAAGTGAGGTATTTTGTACACTAGGTTACTGAGCTTTCATCTCTCTGGAAATCATTCAACATAACAGAGATATAGAAATATGTTTCTATACCACTAAACAGTTTACCATTACAGCACAAAGGAAGGAGCCAAAAAATAATGGGGAAAATGCTATACAGGAAAGATCAAACATAATCTGTTTCTGTCAAGTATTTAATCTAGATCTCTGGTTTCCACTTAAAAGTCGCAACATTGTTCACAGCTTAATATCACATGGGAGTATCCTTCAAAACTTTTGTTCCTCATTATTGCTTATTCAGTTATTAAAATATGTATAACAGTGTATCCTGATCAAGAAACGGCAGAATTCAGTCCTCGAGATCCAAATGAAATTGAATATATATCCACGAACTGAGAGTTCTTACTAGTACAACCAAATGTGGGTCAAAGCATACAGTGCTTGCTTTGCTGCATTCTAATTTTCACACGCCGACTATTTTATACTTTTACAAGCCTTTATATACACAGTACATTATTTGGGAAAGGTGCAGAAGGTGACAGATCCTGAGTAATATTGCAAGAACCAGTTTGGAGCTTACCATAAATTAACTCATCTATTTTATTCTTAATATATTATAATTGATCTCACAATAGAGGTCTTGCCACTCCTGGTCCCAGTCCCTGGCCTTCCCTGTGGGAGACAGAGCCTGGTGCCAACAGGCCAACAGAAGAGAGCATCCCCCTTTCTGGGACACCCATGCTATCGTACACCAGAATGATTTTATCAGATGCTACTGTGCAATGACAATATGCAGTTTGCAAAGGGAAAGAATACTTGCTGTGAATGTCTTTTTGGCACTTGCATGTGCTTTCCTGCAGAAGGAAATGTGCGAAAGATCACACTGAAGTGGAAGGAAATTTTAGCACAGGTGGAGGTGACAAATGTACAGGACATAGGGTATCTATTCTTAATTGGTGACATGGAGTTTGCCAGTGAAGGAATTCCATCTACAATTATGTCTGCATATGGTTGTCCAGCCATGGGAACTGTGGATGACACACAACATGTGATTAGGATGCTGAACAATAATTTGATTGGCCGGAGAACAATTTGAGCGACCCATCTAGTGTATGGATACGCCCAGAGACATAGCTCTGGAGCACGCAAAGAGACTGCCTTAGAGGAACAGTTGCTGGTGATATGGAAAGAAGACATTTCACATACATGCTGCTGGGCCATATGGCCAACCAATCCCAGTAGTCCTGCCTTCACGCTGCCAAGAGATGATGCCAGACGACCTGCAGCATGTCTTCCACTGCGACACTAGCAGCCTGATCACCAACTGATAAAATGCAATACAGTTCTCATCTATAAGCCCACCTGCCAATTCCGTTTGTCTCTTAGCAACCACAATTTAAACACCCTGGTACTGATCCTGATAATCTTGTAATTGCTAATAGGCAAATTATTATTTCCTCTTTCATGAGTAAGAATAATTTGTAAATTGTATTTGAGTAACTGTGGTCAAAAGGCATATTGTCAGTAAAAATACATGTCTATGAACAAATTCTTAACATTCTGGTGGCCAGCACTCTTAATCCTATAACATAATTTGCAAATACCACACTCAAATGCAGTTTGACACATTGTGATTCCTTTGATTTCATATGCAAATGCAGCACTCAAGTGAAATTTAATAATACAAAATTTGATGACTACAATATACATTAAAAAATGCACGAATTTACGAAAAAAGACAGTAACAGAACATTTTGACAATGGATTTTATTATAAAAATGTTTCTTAAAAAACAAAAACAAAATTAAAAATAAAGAGCCATAAGAAGTTGCTTCAGACCCGAAATACATACACAGAACTTAAACCATCAAATGGCACTCATTTTAAACCCTAGTCATGAGTGTTTAACCAATATAAGTTTTATTCTCCTGCAACGAGTGTCAATATAGACATTAAGCTATGAAGTAGGGTCGTTCTTTCTGAAGATCCCTTATTAGCCTATGTTTACATACAAACAGTACACACACATAGCCACACAATATTCCAAACCAAATCCTAACAAGATGAAAGATAACAGGTAACAGATCAGTTTTGCATGCTTGATGTATACAAGCACTGTTGGGTGCACACTTTCATAGACAGCAGGCCTTTGTGAGGCGCACACTTTCCCTGATTTGTGATTGTTGTTTCTACCACTGAGAAAGGTGCCACATAGCAAGGGAGACTGAGATTTAACATAATATTTTTAAGAAGAATTTGTGATGATGTATTTTAACCAAATCTATCCCTTCCCTCATCACGTACTGTCGCATTAACAGCTATGCCCTCTTAGCGTTGATGTAATTTATACAAATTGAAGGATTATTAGTGTTTGACATCATGTCGGTAGTGAAGTCCCTAGTGATGGAGCAAGAGTTCAGTTAGAGCCAGTATGGAGACAAAGACCTTTTCAAAAGAATCGTCCCAGCATTCATCTTAATTGATTTAGACCAAACATCTACTGAACTTCACGGACTATGAGAGACACCTTATTTTTTAAGCATTTTGTTTTTTTTAAAATAACATTTTTACCCATTTCATTACTAGATTGCAAAGCCAGACTAATAAAATCTTCATTTATAAAACCAAACTCACCTTTAAAATTCCTGAAATCTTCACTTGAACTTCCTCCTCCTCCTTCTTCTTCTTTTTATTCCTCTTTGTTGTCATTGTTGTCCTCTTCATGCATAAGGCAGTCTTCACTGCCATCGGGAGCATTACTTATGCAACCCCTCTTGAAATATTTAACAACAATGTCTTCTCTCACTCTAGACCATAATTGTTATATCCACTGACACACTTGTTTGACTGTGGGTCATTTTAAATCTCCCTTCGGTGTGAATGTTGGGTCTCATTCATCATCCATTTGTTCCATTCCTCTGTCATATACACTGTATATGGTTTATCTATCGAGATATCAATCAATTGCAATTGTTAAATAAGTGTTCCAGAAGAACAGCAGTCTCTGTACTTTCCTGTCCCAATTTCTCTTTCACAGAATTTTGCAAATGATTACTACACTGATAGGCACAAAAAGAAAACTCTTCTTCATTAAAGCACCTTTCCTTCTCTCCTACACTCAGTTAATCCATAATTTCATACCAGCCTTGTCCATCCAACCCTTGTCATGAACAACAACAACAACTGGCAGTATTTCAGAAGGTACTGGCATTGTTTTGTACTTGAAAATGGTTACTGGATTAAGTTGGTTGGTTGGTTGATTATGGGGGGAGAGGACCAAACAACAAGGTCATCAGTCCCATTGGATCAGGGAAGGATGGGGAAGGAAGTCGGCTGTGTCCTTTCAAAGGGATCTTCTCGGCATTTGCCTGAAGTGATTTAGGGAAATCATGGAAAATCTAAATCAGGATGGCCGGACAAATGTTTGAACCATTGTACTCCTGAATGTGAGACCAGTGTGCTAACCACTGTGCCACCTCACTTGGTCTGGATTAAGTCTGGTACCATCAGCACAACATACAAAGACAACAGTGTAGTGCATTTTTTCATGTCCATTTGTTTTCATAGGTACAGTTGTAGCATCTTTCATGGTAAAAGTTCTGTTACTCAGTACATCATATGTCAGAGGAGTTTCGTCCATATTCGCTATTTGGCTTAGTTATACACTGGTTTTCTTTCGAAGATGAATAATAAAGCAATGGAAAGATAATATTTTCTCTTCATACTTTCATTGCATTTTAGGAGGTATTTTGTTTTTGGTTCATATGCTAAGTCCATGATGCTTCATAGCCCTGTAACACCAACCAACTCCCCCTTGGCGTCTGTTACTCTCCACTGTAGCGCTAGTTTATGAGTATGTATTTGAATCATTTTAATACTAATTCCAATGCCATTTTGACAGTGTCCTTGTATCCCTTTCAATACATCATCTTCCAGTTTTGGCTATTTTGCATTCAGTCCTCTATTTGCACATTTATTCTTCTACAATTTTTTCTGTTCTTCTTTACTAGGCCACCAAATGCGAATGATTTTTTTCTGATGCTGGAGGGCTGAAATGCTGCTCTGTTTCCTTATTCTTCTGCATATGCTATATTACTTTCAATTTATAACCTGCACCACACGAATACCTTTTATTTTTTTCATTACAAAACTAATTACTAACAAAAATATTGTACTGTTACTGATAACACAAATCACTTTCCATTCAAGTTCACTGGCACCACAGACTGCAATGACTCATAATAGGCTAGGCAGTGTTCTGGGTTTTGTGATGGAAGGGCAGGAGGGTGACAGTGTTAGCAGGTTTGTGAATCCCCACAACTCATGTTCGTCATATTGGTATGCTGCTGCTGCCAGTTGAAATCAAAGTTGCAAACAGAGATAGGTTTCCCACAGAATCGAATATATGACCATTTTTAGGACTGGCAGGAATTTTAAATCAAACACTGGACATTTTTATATTAATTTCAAGTACAAGATGCACCTGAATTTTGGAGCCAATGTTTTGAAGAAAAAAGTTAACCTTATAGTCCGTTAAATCTGGTGAATCCTAGTACGAATGGCTACATGAGGATCTGAACTCTAATTTTTGTAAATGTGAATCCTGTGTGCTAACCACTGCACCACTTAGCTGTGTGTAATGTAATTTATAGGTGGTCCTACTACAGATAATGCTGATTTCAAGAATACAATTTTATTGATACAATTTCCAGTGAAATTAACCTTATGATTTATTCTGTTGTAATAATGGTTACGGAATTTATGAAAACTTAACTTTAGAATTGTATCAATAATTAGTATCAATTTTTTGTCAGTACTTGTTTTCATAATATTTTGTTCTCTTGTAGTTGTCAGAAACATATTTTACAGTTAGTGAAACAATTTTCAGTAAAATTGTGTAAGATTGTTATCATGCCTATGTATTTTCTAAAAATTCACCTTTCAATGCAAAATTGTATTTTGTATAACAAGTTCCCACCACTATCCAATTTTCCATATTATTGAGCAACAAAAGCCAGATACCTATCTGAGAACTTTTAAAAATGCAAGTACTTCTGATATGAACAAATCTTGACTTCTCCTCCTCCTCCCAGCTATAATAAAATAACAGTTTTTGCTCCACAATCTGAGGTCAAATACAACTAATTTATACACACAGTCCCAGGAGGAAAGGTGGGTATTCAGGATTACAACAAGAACCATCATTTGCATGAAAAAATGTCTAGTGGGCTCTGCAATGCGTGCTCTATGAGTAGTTCCTTCATCTCTGATACTGTGAAACATATCCCCTCTATTGAACAAGTCCTCATAGCTCATAAAGTATTGCATGCTACAGCCCACATTTTCTAGACAATTTTTTCTACTTTTGGTCCACATTACCTCCTCCCAAAATATGACACCAAAGAGCTTGCAGTAGAAGAGATTTATTTCACAGTATCAAAGCTGAAGAAGTGCTCGTAGCTCTTGAGGTATGCATTTTAGTGTCCATGTTTACTGGACTACTTAGCTTTGAATGACTGTTTCTGTTCTATTCCTGAATACTGACAATTCTTCTTGGGGCACTCTGTATCTTATGTAAAACAAAAACTAAACTTTTAACTAAATCTCCCTGTAAGAAAAGAGAACCAACTTACCCAAAACTCTTCGAGCCTTTCCAAGTGCTCTGTATTGCTGATGCGTTGTATTTTGTTACTTCCTACATCTAAGGTTGAAAGTTGCTTGTTGTGCTCAAGACCCTCCATCACAGAGATACCATTCTCTGACAAATACAACTGATCCAAAGCTGTAAGTTCTTCCAAATTCTCAATTTTAGTAATACGATTACTCTAGAACATATATAAAAAGAAGGACACAAAGATTAGATTCCTGAAGAAGAAATAGTGTGACAATATTATTGACTCAATAAAATCTTTCACACAATATCTATTGACACTTTGATTGAATTGTCTCGTTTTGAGAAGACAGAAGGAGCAATCAGTTTTACTTGCTAATAACTTTCTAAATCCAAGATCACATAAGTACAGGGTGTACATAAAGAACCATGAGTGACCCAGCAGACACCAATACTGTAATCAAATTCTTGCGATACCCGTCCTAGCATGGCATCGTCGACTGTGGCAGTCGCTTCCCATATTCTCTCCCGGAGCTCTGCTACATCATGAGGTAGAGGTGATACATACACCAGATCTTTAATGTGTCCCCACAGAAAACAATGTCACACGGAGTGAGATCTGGTGATCAGGGAGGCCATTTCATGAAACAGCTTGCTCCACACCCAAACTCGCCAAGTTTGCGACTAGTGCTGACTATCAGCAAATTACCAAACTACGCGGTGTTGGTATACATGAAAAAACTTTAAGGGTTTCTCTTCAAAATGACACATGTATGATATCAGTACAATGTTTGGTTCTTGTGCAACAAATAACTGAAAGTGTTCCTGGACTTTATGTACACCCTGTATTTCTTGATTTAAAACAACTGGTTTTGACAGACTTTGCTGTCATCTTCAGGTCTGTAAAAAAGTGCACATACAAGGAATATGTCTCATAACATGAGTTAAGATGTAGTGTTTGAGAAAAAAGTTTTAGTTTGGTAAGCAAATAGCCATGCCCATATATATACTGCTCACAAATGATTGTTACGTCACAAAAACATTACAACTTTTATCTTAAATATTACATCTTAACTCATTTTATGAGACATATTCCATGTAAATGCACTTTGTTACAGACTTGAAGATGATGGCAAAGTCTATCGGTTGTTTTAAATAAATAAATATTTGTGCGATCTTAGCTTTAGAAAGTTTTTAATCTTTTGGCACATTAAAGATATTTGTGATGAATATTCACAAAGACAATTAATTACAAGATAGATAAAACTTTGAGCAACATGTTTTTACAACTTTTTCAACTAAGATAAAGACACCAACAATGTTATTTTTTTTGGTTGATGAGACAAAGTGAACAATATCAAAACTAAGGCGGACAAAAAATAATCGAGGCCCTGGGAAAGACAGCATAATCCTGGAATTAATAAAAGCTGGTGGAGAGGCTGTAATAAAGGAACCGCACACATTAATATCATGTATATGGGAAACGGAAACTATGTCAGATAATTGGAAAAATGGAATAATAATCCCCAGTTATAAGAAAGGGAATAGAACAGCATGTGAAAACTTTAGTGTGTAACACTCCTAAGCACAGCCTGTAAGATCTTCACAAATATATTAAACGAAAGGATACAGAAGTGTGCAGAAGACATGCTAAGGGACTATCAGTGTGGCTTTTGACCAGTCAGAGGAACAGCTGATCAAACATTTGTGGTATGACAAATAATGGAAAAGTTCTATGAATATGACGTAGATCTGCATTTCCTGTTTGTCAACTTCAAACAAGCCTTTGTCAGCATAATCCAGCAAGAAGTATATAGAGTACTGGAAGAAGTTGGTGTATGTGCTAAGCTAGTAAGACTCGTCAGAATGACAATGATGTAGACAAGAGCAAAAGCAAAGGTCTTTAGCAGAACAAGTGAAAGATTTGACTTTAATAACGACATGAAGCAAGGTCCTATTCAATACAGCCCTGCATAGTGTAGTACATAAAATCAACAAAAGAGGATCACATTTATGAAAACTAGCCAGATATGTGCGTACACTGATGACCTTACTATTGTAGGAAGAAATATCAATACACTCCAAGAAACATATCAGGCAATGGAAACAGAAGCATTACAAATTGGCCTCAACGTAAATGAAAACAAAACAAAATGTATGGTAATGTCACAATCTGAGGCTAAAGAACCCCTAAAGATCTGAACATCAACAGTAAATACTTCAAAGGAGTGTCCTCTTTTAACTACTTGGGAGCCCTTACAGCAAATGATAACAGTATTGGAAAGGCCATAAGGGAAAGGATATAAACAGGAAACAGAGCTTACTTTGCAAATATGCAACTTTTCAGAAATAGCCTTGTTACAAGAAAAACAAAACCACAAATATATTATGCCCTAGTCCACCCAGAGATCACGTACAGATCAGAGGTATGGATGTTGACAGAACATGACAAAAATGCACTAGGAACCTTTGTGCGGAAAATACTACAGTCCAATAAGGGAAGAAGAAGGCTGGAGAATATGCTACAACAGTGAATTACAGGTATTAATACAAGACAGGGACATAGTAAAATTTGTGAAATCACAGTGAATACGATGGCTGGGACACATGAAGAGAATGGCAGAGGATAGAATTCCAAAGAAAATTATGAAAGGTGTGATCCATTCAGCTAGGCGAAAAGGGAGGGCCAAGAGAAAATGGATTGACGACATAATAGTAGATATCACCAGTATGGGAGTCTGTGGGTGGAAAAGAGCAGCAAACAACTGAGAAATGTGGAGGAAAATCACTGAAAATGCCAAAGCTCAGCAAGGGCTGTAGAGCTCCCACAGAAGAAGAAGAAGAAGAAGAAGAAGAAGATTCAGTTGAGAAACCTAACAAATTATAAAACAGAATGTCTGACAGTACTTTTATTCAGGATGTGACACATGACCTAGTCTTCGGAACTAATATTCCCCTATAGGAGAATGGGATAGGTGGGGACAGTTTATTTCTCACTCAGCCCTGGCACAATGCATATCAATGTACTATCTCCAACCTACTCTCTCAGATGGCTCCCCTCCATTTTTGTCAACCAATCCTCATCACAGGTGGGTCTATCTCATCCTGGAGTCTCAGGGAGTTGTCCTTGTCTCTTAATCTCCTCCAACATACCTCTCTCTCTCTCCTCCTCCTCAAGGTACCCCCCCCCCCTCTCTCTCTCTCTCTCTCTCTCTCTCTCTCTCTCTCTCTCTCTCTCCTCCTCAAGGCAGAAACTACTACTTTAAAAAGCTAGGTAGTGTGTCAATTTTACTTTTATACATTTCTTTTGTGGTTCTACACTTTTCATCGCCTGAAGGCAAATTCTGGCCACAAAAAGTGAGTGTTGTAACTATTTTTTGGTTGTGGAGTAAAACAGTATTTAATCTGGAAATTTGTGGTAAGGTCTTATGGGACCAAACTGCTGAGGTCATCAGTCCCTAAATCTATACACTACTTAATCTAACTTAAACTAACTTATTCTATGGACAACACAAACACCCATGCCCAATGGAGGACTCGAACCTCCGACGTGGGGAGCCGCACGGACCGTGACAGGATGCCTCAGACCATGCAGCTAACCAGCGTGGCAAAACAGTATTTAAATTGGTATTGTTATATCTTGTGATGGGCTGAGTTGTGTACTACCTGGAAGTTTATGCCACTATCAAAGACAATATGTGTTATCATAATTTTTAGCACTTTTCTCAGGAGGGTTTATAATTAGTGCAGTAGGACTGCTACAGGTCAACTGTGTTGTGAGAAAGAGTAAAATTTCATAATTCTGTCAACAGTTATGTAACATATCAGTTATCTTAAATCACACCTATCCTACAAATATACACATATTATCACAAAGCTTTCTTTTTCTTTGGAGAGGACGTGAAAAACTCTAGTTTAGCCTGGCCTTCAAATATACAGCTAAGAATTCCATCTGTTATTGCTCTCCACTTAGGAAGATGCAGAGAACTATAAACTGCCCTGAAAAAAAGTTACAAACTAAGGCACTTTTTTTTCTCTAGTTTTTTAACAACTTCATGGTACGGCTCACTTCTCCTCACATTTGAAAAAAAAAGTAATAATTTTTTAGAGGGTGTAGTATTCAGTCCACACCATTCAATACACACAACTTAATCTGCTGGCTGAGAAGCAAGCAGACAATAGTAAAAGTGTGTGTTGCCCCAGGTACTCCAAAGTTAAGTGAGATTTTCTATATTCATTTTGTTTATGAGTAATCTAACATACATTATGGACTACCAAGAAAAAAACGAAATCTTTACTGTGACAATACAATTTATTTTCAGTGTAACAAGTAATACCTAAGATTAAACTTTTTCCATTTAGTTTGTGAAATACCTGTAGGCTAAGGATCTCTAGTTGCTTTAGTGACTCCAGGTTCTCAATTTTTGTAATTTTGTTCTTCCCAAGGTACAAATGTCGTAAGGTATCTAACCCCTCAAGGTTCTCTATTTTCTGAAACAACAGAATACAATAATATTACTGTGAATGAGCAACATATACTCAATGAACAATAACATTCAAATACAGATACAGATACAATACACACAAAAACTGTATTAGACATTGCAGAACCAAACTAATAATAATAGTAATAGTAGTAGTAAACAAATAATAACATGAATAAAGGGGCAGTTCCCTGTATATTTATTCTTTGTATGGTATGGAATGAAATCAACATCCTTCACTCATGCCTAGTATTTCCTTTGCAATTTTGGTCACTGTTCTAGCCATACTGTCGTGTCTAAAGAATGAAACGTTTTTTAAATAAATGAAACCTATGGTGCCATCAGTTTTGTGTTTCTGAAAAATTAGGCACCACATTGAAGCAAAATATTTGTTTCTTCAGACTGAGGCCTACTGATAAACTGACAGTTATTTTATTAAAGTACATCCACTAAACCTGTAAGAGATCCTATTTTGGAAATGTTCACTGTAAGGAATCATCAATAAGACAGTACAAAATTAGTGAATTCTGGGTTTCTGCTACTAAATTCTGCTCATTTGCCATATTTCCATGAGCTTAATACAAACATTCTCCCTGTTACTACAATCAATCATGTAACAACTGTGACTTTTAAATTCTTCATTTACAAAACTTTTAGTATATTCACAAAAAAAAGAAAACGCTTCCGCCAATCAAAGTAAAACAAATACCATTCCACACTTTCTATTACATATATATAAAGCATAGAATGAATTATTGTTAGACACTACATAAGTCTTAACTCACCCGCAATTTATTATCTCCAAGTTCGAGAAGAACTAATTTCTTTAAGCAGTTAACATTTTCAATTTTCGCAATTTTATTAGAACTGAGAAACAATTTTTCAAGTTTCTGCAAGTTTTGTAAGCCTCCTATTTCACGTATCCTATTAAAGGACAAGTCCAAAATCCTGTGGAGAAAAAAAAGTAATAACAATTTACTGAAATTAAACCTTTTCAATCATGCTACTGTTTTCAAATGGTACAAAAAGAGTGAACTGGAGAGTGACGAGAATGTTAAGTGACATCAAGTCCTGTAGAATGAGACATCAAGCAGAACAAATTACACATACCTCAAATGTTGACCGTCTCGAATATAATACCTTCGAAAACATAAAAAAATACTTGTGAACAGTGGTAAGGCAAGGAACTTTAACTGGTAAATGGACAGGTGAACCAAAGATCAACTTGTACATAAGCAGTATTTAAGTTCTATAAATAATTCTAAAACATTATTTTTATTATATGGTTGCAAAAATGGGCTAACTCTCTGTCCTGTGTAATTCTTGAAATTTTTTTTAAACATATGAATCAGAACACTTACTCCAGATTGACAAGTGTATCCAAATTTTCAATGACTGTGATCTGGTTATCATACAGCTCAAGCTCTTTCAATGTAACTAAGGTATGTAAATTTTCAATTTTTTTAATTAGGTTCCATCGAAAATACAGTCGTTCTATCTGAGTAAGGGGCTCCAAGTTCTCAAGTTTTCTTATTCTCTGATGATTCAAGTCCAGTTCCTAAAATGACAAAAGTATGCAATGTTAGCTAATTTATGAATCACAACAAATAAGAGAAAAAGATTGTCATGCAAGTCTGCAGTTACCACATTACACACAAACAAACAATACAAAGGCTTTATTTTATAAGTATGCTAAACTGTAAATAAATAAACGTGGATTATGTTTCAATTCGAGATCCCAAACAAATGTAATACTGTGTACTGTTCCAAAATTAGACTGCAGTGAGATATGATAAATAAGAAACTAACGCTCAAGTTTGGTTACATTAAAGCTGCTTCCACATCACATCAGAATTCATATAAATGACTGGTACGAAGGAAAATGCATGTACTCTGAAGTGTGTGGAACTGTTCAGATGGGGAAACTACCAGGTAATATGCAGGGAAGACCTTACTAAAGTTGCCAAGGAAGTTTTGTTACCAACAATACATAATACGCAGTATATGAAGCAAGATAATGACATGATTATTAGAAAGATGCATCAGCAGAATAGCTGCTTACAATAACTAATCTTTATTCACAACAGACTGTTTTGGTATTTATCACCATTGTCAAGTATGTCTAGGCTGATGTGATGTCCACATTACATCATTAGTGAACTGTCTTATAACTGTCACTGTTTTAATAAAATGGTGATTTACATAAATATATTGAAAATAATATGTTAATTATGGTTTGACAGTTCAACTTTTATGGCACTGTGTGTGTGTGTGTGTGTGTGAGAGAGAGAGAGAGAGAGAGAGAGAGAGAGAGAGAGAGAGAGAGAGAGAGAGAGAGAGACTACAGTGTCATAAGTGTTGAACTGTCAAATTACTGTCAAACCATAATTAACACATTATTTTCAATGTATTTATATAAATTACCATCTTATTCAAACAGTGACTGTAAGAAGACAGTTCACTAATGACATAATATGGAGGTCACATCAGCTTAGACGTAACTGACAATGGTGATAAATGCTGAAACAATCTGTTGTGAATAAAGATTAGTTATTATAAGCAGCTATTCTGGAACATCTTAGTAATAATCATGTCATTATCTGACATATATTACGCAGCGAGCCCTAGAGAAGAAAAAAAAATACAAAGCATGGTTAATTCATTTCCAAATTTAGTATTTCAACAAATATATTTGTTCTAGTATACAAAAAATTTAATACAACACTTCATGTTCTGTGCAGTTAGGAAAAAAAATGTATCTTTTACTTCTAATAGTCTCACATTTCAGCTTCATGGTGAACCCATTAACATTTCATTATTACTATTCAGTGCAGGTATCACAATATTGTAAAATTAACTGAACAGACACACATATGTTCTAAGATTTTGGACCATAATATCTGGACACATTATATTTGGTAGAGTTTCATACCATACATTGGAACCTATGACACATTTATCTCTGGGCAGGAGCATGTAGAGGGACTGTGGCTCAGGTTTAGAAGAATAGTTAGACAAGCAGTGGATACATAGGGACACTCCATGGTACACCGTCACTATTAAAGACACTTCTAAACAAACAGCATCTAAATAGACAGACACTGATGTGTGTTTGGCTATTACAAGAGGAATATGTAATTATACCTTTAACAACAACCACTGCAGAATCTTTTAGAAAGACGTCTCACAAAACCCAAAGAAATTCTCATTATATGTCAAGCCTGTCAGTGGCTCCAATGTTACGGTTCAGGCACTCAAAGATAATACAGGAATTGAAATTAAAGGTAGAAAAGCAAGAGCACAATTGCTGAAATCCGCTTCTAAATGTTCCTTTACAGTGGGAAATACAGTTTAAATTTGTATCTCTGAAAATGTGAGTGATACAGATACAGTACTACCCATCATTTCAACTGCAAGTCCACAAAGGACAGCAAACAGTAAAATATTGCTTATTATGTATATACGTACAGTATGAAGAATACATGATTAAATATGTAGGTAATTTGGACTTATAAAGGTGTGAGATTTAGTACACAGAGCTGCCACTTCTCACAGCAACTACAGCTCTAATCCATCTGAGCATCAATTCGAACTGACCTCAGATGACATACATGAGTTTGTCATTCCATGATGCTTCAGCTATATGCCAGTGTTCACTAATTGTAGTGGTTGTGAATGATGGCGTGCCCATCCCACTGTAAGCCATGACCAGGTGTTTTCAACGACTGAGAGCTGTGGAGAATGTGCTGCCAGGAGAATAGCCACATCCTCCATATCAAGGTAGGTCAGGACAGTGCAGGTAATTTGTGATATTATTTTGTTGAAAGATAAAATCACAGAGGCCTCAAAGATAGGACACAGCCATTGACATTAACACATCAGATGTATAATGGCTGCTACTCAAATTACTGGCTTTGCACACCAGAATAAGTGTGTTGTGTTGTTGTGTACCTAACGGAACACCAACGATCATGCTGGATTCTAGGCCCCTATAATTATGATGAATACGATCTGGCAATGTTCATTCTCCTCAGAGCTGCCAGGTACGATTTTCTATGGAAGCTGGTTGCATCAAAGTGAAGCAGTCAACCTGAAACTCTATGAACCTCTGTCCTTACACTGTACTATTATGCAGGAGAGTAATCATGTCCTGTTTAGTGTAATTCAACACATGCCAAACAGGTAGGCATAGCTCTCAATGACACCTGCAGGATTGTAACAGGCTGCTTGAAATCCATTCCTGTTGAATGGCTTTAACACCTCACAGGAATAGCACCACCTCCTGTTCCAAGAAAAATAGCTGTGACCGAGGAGGGGGGGGGGGGGGGGGGGGAGTGTAGCAGGAGAGAACGCATCCTCTGTACGGGCACGAACTGCACACACAACCACTGAAGTAAGGAGGAGTTTCCTTAGGACATCGATAGCACTTAGAGACACTGATAAGAAAGCTAGGTTGCCACTATTTAGGGCAACAAATTACCTTCCCCCTGGCTGGGAAAGAGTTTCAGAAACTCTACCTCCTGGCTGTGAAAAGAAATGGACAACTTGAAGTCCCTGAAGAGACTGAAATCTGGAGTTGGCAAGTCAAAGGTTAATCTGGCAAGATAGTATTCAGTGTGACTGTGGAGAAGTCCAGAGTGTTTCTCATATGCTTCAATGTTGACTGTGTCCTGGCTCCTGCACAGTAGATGAACATCAAGGAAAAGAAAATGCAATGGAAATGGCCAAGTTTTGGGCAAAAGTAATATGGTCATAAGTGTGTATAATACGTATGTTTCCAATACCAGAATAAATAAAACGTACACAGAACAGGGACTCGGCTAAAAACCTACCATGGTGCCACTCTGTCTAGTGTTGCTGTTGGGCACGCCACTGTTGGCACCTCTCACTCTGCTACAATGTTAAGGTCAATGTGCTGAAGGTCTGTGCTGCTCTGGGTGTCACTACACTGTATGACTTTGCATGCTCAACTGAACAATGTGTGTCCTCTCAGATGCTTGTTGCTTGGAGCCATTGAGATTACAGCATGCACAGAGGAATTTAAGAAGTAATTTTTCTGTGCTACACACATGAATGGAATAGGAAGAGATCCTAGAACACTGTATGTGGTAGAATCATTTCAAATTGGTATGTGGAGTATGGAGGAGGATGCAGATAATTAATAACTATTTTTTAAACTGAAGAGGATGGGAGAGGTATAGGAAGTAGGTTGGTAATTAGAATCATAAACTGGTGACATACTCCATGTGAGTAACGAAATTTGTTCATAAATGCTTTATCAAGTCACATAGTCACAACAGAAATATACATTATATTTATTAGTAGCTTATTTAAGCAAGAGTAATTGGTTAGTTTATATAGCTGAACAAACATTTTGTTGATTGCTGAGGGAGAATTAATCATAAGAAACAATGTCCTTGGAAGAATGACACACAATTAAACAGAGTTGTGTGTTGCTTCTTCATATCTGAATTTATCCTGTTCAAAAATTTTTCAAAATAGGCTAAGGCCAAGCACAAATACTGAAGAACATATTCTAATCATCTTCCACATTTTCACAAAGAACATGAATGACCTCTTTACAGTTATTAAATTTCTTAATAGGATCCACTCCATGGTTTTTTTAAAGTCTTGTGGGCTTTAGTTAATACAACAAAAACACAGAAGACTTCAATTTCATCCAATTTAGCTGCTGTCACAATGTGTACTGATGAGTGTCGCTCCCAAGTGCAGCACAGAATGGGAAGTAGCATGAATGTGTTGCAATGTAAGACAATCATAACAAAATTAGTACTATTTCTCTATTAAGATACACTATCTGATCAAAAGCAATTCAACACCCGTATGTCATGTGGAACTGACCCCAGATGTGATGAGAGGTGAACCCACCATTTTAAGGAGGTAGGGAGTATTGACTTATCACCAGAGAAGCAGTAACAGCAGAATGGGTCAGTCAGGAGAGCTCAGTGAATTCGAGTGCTGACTAGTCATTTGGTGTCACAAGTAACAATCCCATCAGGGACATTTCAAATCCTTCTAAACCTGCCCATGTTGACTGAACTGAAAGTGTGATGGAACAAACACAGCTAAAACAAGAGCAGGCAGACCTCATGTACTGACGGACACGGACCATTGAGCACTGCAGAGGGTCATTGTAAAAAAAGCCATGATATCAGTGGAAGGAATCATTTGTGTGTTCAAAAGAACTATCAGCATTCTAGCTAACATAACATGCACAACGAGTTAAAAAGAATGGGGTACAAACGGCTGAGCTTTTCTTACACCAGTGCTAAGCGACACTTTAGGTGATGTAAAGTGTGAGGCCACTGGACAGTGGATCTCTGGAAATGAGAGATTTGGGGTGATGAATCACACTACATCCTGGAGTAATCCGATGGAGGCATTTGGTTTTGGTGAATTGTACCTGCTGTCATGTGTAATCATCAACAGTAACGTACGGAGGAGGTACGTTTATCATATGGGGGTATTTTTTGTGGTTAGCATGTGGTTCTCTTACTACGCTTAAGCAAGTTCTAAGTGTGGAATGATATGAAAACATTTAACAGCATTCTATACAATGCATAGTAGAGGAAGAGTTCAGAGATGGTGACTGCTTGTATCACCGTGACCATGCAGCATCTGTGAGGCAACTATTTGTGGACAATAACATACCTGAAATGGACTGGCTTGTTCAGAGTCCCAACCTAAACTTAAGCAACATCTTTGGAATTTTTTTAGAATGTCACTTTTGCTCCAGACCCCAATGTCCAACATCACTTTATTATCTGGTTTTGGCTCTTGAGGAAGAATGGGCTGCCATTCCTCCATTGACATTCAGAAATCTCACTGAAAGTGTTCCAAGCAGAGTGTCTGGGTACTTCTTGTCGGATAATGTACACAGTTAGTCCAAAACTGTTTCTCTCTGCTACTGTTCCACATAATTCATAATCAGCTCTACATAATATACAGGGTGAGCATTAATAGACCCACCAAACTGTATTGACGGATTTCTGACTAGAAATGGAGAAAAAAGGTCCTGTGAACATCTGTGCACAAATGCCTCGCTGACACATTAGATGGTGCTGACAAATGATAGTTCCTCTGATCATGTGCTATGTGTTTCTTGTGTGTTGCAGGCTGTGTGATTGACACAGCATACTGTAAGCAGCAGAATGGTCCAGTACTCATGTCAGAAACAAGCTGAGATGGTGTTTGTGTACAGTAAAGCAGACGGAAACGAATGAGAGGCAGCGCGGCTGTACCAAAACAAGTACCCTCACAGACACCAACCACATCACACATTTCAAGCCCTTTTTGGGCATTTGCGTGATCACAGATCTTTCAGACGGACGTCAAGGAGGTGGTGGACTGTGCATACACCAGATCTGGAGGACTGAGTTCTGCCCCCAAACTGTTTCCATCTGCTTGAGCGTACACAAACACCATCTCAGCTTGTTTCTGACATGAGTACTGGACCATTCTGCTGCTTACAGTATGCTGTGTCAATCACACAGCCTGCAATGCACAAGGAAAACACGACACATGGTCAGAGGTACTTCCATCCATAGCATCATCTACCGTGGCAATGATGCATTTCTAGACGTATGTTCATATGACCTTTCTTCCTTAATTTCCGGTCAGGAATCCATCCCTGCAGTTTTATCAATGTTCACCCTGTAGTGTAAAAGGGAGGACAAACGAAATGAAAATTAAAATTATGATTTTGTAGACGCTTGTCTATTCAATAGCTACGATCGCACAGTGAAAACTTCTCAGTCTAGAAGTGAATGCCTATAGGTGCTGTCACTACGCACTACATCTACATCTACATCTAATGATTACTCTGCAATTCACATTTAAGTGCTTGGCAGAGGGTTCATCGAACCACAATCATACTATCTCTCTACCATTCCACTCCCGAACAGCGCGCGGGAAAAACGAACACCTAAACCTTTCTGTTCGAGCTCTGATTTCTATTATTTTATTTTGATGATCATTCCTACCTATGTAGGTTGGGCTCAATAAATATTTTCGCATTCGGAAGAGAAAGTTGGTGACTGAAATTTAGTAAATAGATCTCGCCGCAATGAAAAACGTCTTTGCTTTAATGACTTCCATCCCAACTTGCGTATCATATCTGCCACACTCTCTCCCCTATTACGTGATAATACAAAACGAGCTGCCCTTTTTTGCACCTTTTCGATGTCCTCCATCAATCCCACCTGGTAAGGATCCCACACCGCGCAGCAATATTCTAACAGAGGACGAACGAGTGTAGTGCAAGCTGTCTCTTTAGTGGACTTGTTGCATCTTCTAAGTGTCCTGCCAATGAAACGCAACCTTTGGCTCCCCTTCTCCACAATATTATCTATGTGGTCTTTCCAACTGAAGTTGTTCGTAATTTAACACCCAGGTACTTAGTTGAATTGACAGCCTTGAGAATGGTACTATTTATCGAGTAATCGAATTCCAACGGATTTCTTTTGGAACTCATGTGGATCACCTCTCACATTTTGTTATTTAGCGTCAACTGCCACCTGCCACACCATACAGCAATCTTTTCTAAATCGCTTTGCAACTGATACTGGTCTTCGGATGACCTTACTAGACGGTAAATTACAGCATCATCTGCGAACAACCTAAGAGGACTGCCAGATTGTCACCCAGGTCATTTATATAGATCAGGAATAGCAGAGGTCCCAGGACGCTTCCCTGGGGAACACCTGATATCACTTCAGTTTTATTCGATGATTTGCCATCTATTACTACGAACTGCGACCTTCCTGACAGGAAATCACGAATCCAGTCGCACAACTGAGACAATACCCCATAGGCTCGCAGCTTGATTAGAAGTCACTTGTGAGGAACGGTGTCAAAAGCTTTCCGGAAATCTAGAAATATGGAATCAACTTGAGATCCCCTGTCGATAGCGGCCATTACTTCATGCGAATAAAGAGCTAGCTGCGTTGCACAAGAACGATGTTTTCTGAAACCATGCTGATTACGTATCAATATATCGTTCCCTTCTAGGTGATTCATAATGTCTGAATACAGTATATGCTCCAAAACCCTACTGCAAACCGACGTCAATGATATAGGTCTGTAGTTCGATGGATTACTCCTACTATCCTTCTTAAACACTGGTGCGACCTGTGCAATTTTCCAATCTGTAGGTACAGATCTATCAGTCAGCGAGCGGTTGTATATGACTGCTAAGTAGGGAGCTATTGTATCAGCATAATCTGAAAGGAACCTAATCGGTATACAATCTGGACCTGAAGACTTGCCCGTATCAATCGATCTGAGTTGCTTCGCAACCCCTAAGGTATCTACTTCTAAGAAACTCATGCTAGCAGTTGTTCGTGTTCCAAATTTTGGAATATTCCATTCGTCTTCCCTGGTGAAGGAATTTCGGAAAACTGCGTTCAATAACTCCACTTTAGTGACACAGTCATCAGTAACAGTACCATCGGCACTGCGCAGCGAAGGTATTGACTGCATCTTGCCACTTGCGTACTTTACATACGACCAGAATTTCTTCGGATTTTCTACCAAATTTCGAGACAATATTTCGTTGTGGAACCTATTAAAGGCATCTCGCATTGAAGCCCATGCCAAATTTCGCGCGTCTGTAAATTTTAGCCAATCTTCGGGATTTCGCGTTCTTCTGAACTTCGCATGCTTTTTCCGTTGCCTCTGCAACAGCGTTCGGACCTGTTTTGTGTACCACGGGGGATCAGTTCCATCTCTTACCAATTTATGAAGTATGAATCTCTCAATTGCTGTTGCTACTATTTCTTTGAATTTGAGCCACATCTCGTCTACATTTGCATAGTCAGTTCGGAAGGAATGGAGATTGTCTCCTAGGAAGGCTTCTAGTGACACTTTATCCGCTTTTTTAAATAAAATTATTTTGCGTTTGTTTCTGGTGGATTTGGAAGAAACGGTATTGAGCCTAGCTACAACGACCTTGTGATCACTAATCCCTGTATCAGTCATGATGCTCTCTATTAGCTCTGGATTGTTTGTGGCTAAGAGGTCAAGTGTGATTTCGCAACCATTTACAATTCACTTGGGTTCGTGGACTAACTGCTCGAAATAATTTTCGGAGAAAGCATTTAGGACAATCTCTGCCTACCACCGGTTTTGAACAACTATTTTTGCCAACATATCGAGGGAAGGTTGAAGTCCCCAACAACTATAACCGTATGAGTGGGGTATTTATTTTTTACGAGACTCAAATTTTCCCTGAACTGTTCAGCAACTATATCATTGGAGTCTGGGGGTCGGTAGAAGGAGCCAATTATTAACTTAGTTCGGCTGTTAAGTATAACCTCCACACATACCAATTTGCACGGAGTATCTACTTCGACTTCACTACAAGATAAACCACTACTGACACACACAAACACTCCACCACCAATTCTGCCTAATCTATCTTTCCTGAACACCGTCTGAGACGTCGTAAAAATTTCTGCAGAACTTATTTCAGGCTTTAGCCAGCTTTCTGTACCTATAATGATTTCAACTTCTGTGCTTTCTATTAGCACTTGAAGCTCAGGGACTTTCCCAGCACAACTACAACAATTTACAACAACAATTCCGACTGTTCCTTGATCTAAGCACGTCCTGTATTTGCCATGCACCCTTTGAGATTGCAGCCCATCCCGTACTTTCCTGAGGCCTTCTAACCTAAAAAACCGCCCAGTCCACGCCACACAGCCTCCGCTACCCGTGTAGCCGCCAGCTGACCTATTCAGCGGAACCCGAAACCCCACCACCCTATGGCGCAAGTCAAGGAATCTGCAGCCAACACGGTCGCAAAACCGTCTGAGCCTCTGATTCAGACCCTCCACCCGGCTCTGCACCAAAGGCCCGCAGTCGGTTCTGTCAATGATGCTGCAGATGGTGAGCTCTGCCTTCATCTCGTAAGCAAGACCAGCAGCCTTCACCAAATCAGATAGCCGCTGGAATCCAGAGAGAATTTCCTCAGATCCAAAGCAACACATGTCATTAGTGCCGACATGTGCCACCACCTGCAGCTGGCTGCACCCTGTGCTCTTCATGGCATCCGGAAGGACCCTTTCCACATCAGGAATGATTCCACCTGGAATGCACACAGAGTGCACACTGGATTTCTTCCCCTCCTTAGCCGCCATATCCCTAAGAGGCCCCATTATGCGCCTAACATTAGAGCTGCCAACTACCAATAAGCCCACCTTCTGTGATTGCCCGGACCTTGAAGGCTGAGAATCGTCCTCTGAAACAGGGCAGGCAGCTGCATCTGGCTCAGCCAGAGACAGTACCTGAAACCTGTTTGTCAGACGCACCGGGGAGGCTTTCTGATCAGCCTCCGGGAACGTCTTTCGCTGCCTGCCACGCCTTGGAACAACCTCCCTATCAACCGCAGGCGAGGGCTCAGCCCCACTGCGGGCAGCAACCGGGGCAACCACTGCGGCAGACCGATCTGGGGACAGACGGGATGAGGTTGACATCCCCGTGATACCCAAGTCCGGCTCCCCACAGTGGTGCCCATTGGCAACAGCCTCAAGCTGCGCGACCAAAGTCAGCGCCGCCTCCAGCTGTGAGCGAAGGGATGCCAACTCAGCCCTCATCCGAACACAGCAATCACAGTCCCTGTCCATTCTAATCGATGTTGAACAACAGTTACTGAAACACGAGTCCGTGCCTAGATAACGCAAGGGAAACACGCAAAGAATGTATGAACTAACCTGTACAAATGCCTAACGACTGCGCTACAATCTGCCTGAATTTATGATTACAGTAACTAAAACTCGAAATTACACCTCCTATACGAAACTCACACACAATTTAAGTAATAATCTACGAAGTAAACACAGAGAAGAAGCTATATACGTATCTTTCTGCACTGTCGACGTGCACCAACTCGGAGCTCAGGCCACACTACTTTGAATCAGGTGATAAAGCGTTGTCGATGAGGAAACATCAGTTAAAGAGTTACCGCTTTTGTAACAACTGTATCATGTGTTCACAGATTTTAGTTTCCAATGTTCTATATCCAAAACATGCTTTCCAATCAGCTTATTTTAATTCCAGGAAACAGTAAAAGATCACAGAGGGAAAACTCTGTTGCCTATAATAATTTGTGACAAAATTTAATGTTAGCAAGTTGTTTTATTATGTAATGCAAAATCACTAAACATATGAAATACCATTTACGGTAACAAGCACTCTGACCTATCTAAACTTCTGCATGAATAGTGAATGGCTGAATTGAATAAAAACGAGTAATAGAGGCACCATGCTGGAGAACTCAGCCCCTCTACCTCTAGGAAAGGAATGAATTACTTCTGGAACCCACACGGTATAGCAAAAGTTACCAGTGGAGATGACATACTACAAAAGAGAAATGCTACCTATCAAATCGGGGCTTCTACAGTAAGCATCAGCAATACCTGCCGAAATTCACACTTAATTCTCTCTAAGCCAATGGCTGTCGATGATGGATGGTGTCCTCTTTTTAGTGTTTGGTTTTGTTTTTCTTTAGGGTGAAAAAAATAAATGGGGTCATATGCACTCAGTCAAAACTATAGAATACGAAGACAGGGAGAAGTTAAAAAATGACTATACGTCAGTCCCAATGGACATAATAGAAGACAGCTAAAAGCGTGCATGGAAAAAGGGCTAAAAAAAAAAGACACCATACAGAAACAGAGGCCCAAAACTAAAAATTAGATGGCCTTTGCCATATTACTTTGGCAGATAAAAAGTAAAATGCGGTTGACAGCCCGCACGTCATTTGTTAAAATGGCCGATAACTCAAAACGGCAAACCCAAGCAGGAATGTGAACGGTTAAAAAATTGGCAGTCTGTCAGGAAGTGGAGGACAGTTAAAACTTGGGCACAATGTGTACAAAGTGGTGGAGTAGCGTCACTTATCACATGACGATAGCTAAAAAGGCACTGCCCAATACGCAGTCTACTTAAAATGACCTACCCCTGCAGGAGGGCTGGGAGGCGGTCGTCCAAGCTGCTGGAAGAGGCTTAATCAGCCAGAGCTTATTCCTGCGAAGCAAGGACCATTGGCAACGCCAAAGGAACACCACCTCCTGTCAGACGGCAACACAGAGATCATCGAAGGAAATACAGGAACACTCAGGCTGAGGTATGAGGACTGCAGCCTTGGCAGCAGCGTCAGCAGCCTTGTTTCCTGGCAGGCCAACATGACCAGGAACCCACAGAAACATCATACTGGCTGCACCAAGAGTGAGCAAGTGACAGTTTTCCTGGACCTGCTGCACTAAGGGATGGGTGGTGTACAGCATACATAAACTTTGAAGGGCGCTGAGTGAGTCTGAGCAGAGGACACAATTGAAAAGGCTGTGCCGCCAGATGTACTCCGTGGCCTGATACAGGGCAAAGAGCTCGGCTGTAAATACGATGCAGTTTCCCAGAAGCCGATATCGAAAGAGATGGGTGCAAATGACAAAGGCACACCCAACCCCACAATCAGTCTGAGAGCCATCAGTATATACAAAGGTACAATCACAAAGTCCCGTGCGAAAGTTGTGAAACTGAAGGCGATAGATTGAGGCTGGAGTAGTGTCCTTAGGAAGCGAATTAATGCCAAAGTTAACACAGGCCACTTCACGAAGCCAAGGCGGTGAAGGGTTCACACCCAACGGGATAGTTGCAGGTACTCTGCTCAGATGCGGTTGTACATGTTAAGCAGAAAGTGCTTGCCTGGAAGAGAAATGTGCTGCAACATCTGAATGTGGATGGTGTCTGGCCCTGGAGCGGAGGATCAGGAAGAACTGAGAGCCTGATCTAGCTCCCTTATAGTAAAGGCGGCATTGCAGCACTCACGATTTAGAGAAGAGAAGCGTATTGCCCGCGTCTCCTCCACTTGTTTCCGATGAAAGAAGGCAGGGTGATAGTGGGAAGAGCGCGAAATTTCCACAAAATGGTGGCCCAAGGTGTTGGAGATAGCAATAGGGACCACAATGACATCATCAGTTACTGTTAGGCTGGAAATTGGGGAATGGATCTTCGTCCCAGAGAGCTGTCGAAGGTTGACCCACACGACAGAGAAAGGGGTGGAACTGCTAAAAGAACTAGTGGATGAAATCCAGCAAGCTCTTTTGCTATCCCGAAGAACATGACAACACTTTGCACTCATCTGTTTATAATGAATGCAGTTTACCATTGTAGGATGGTGGTTAAAAATGCGAATTGCATCGCGGCATGCCTCAGTCCACCAAGGGACTGGGACACGACGTGGTAAAGAGGAAGTGCGGGAAATGGAATGTTCTGCAGCATTAAGGATAAGGTTTGTGAGATATTTCACCTGGTCATCACAACTGGTGAAATCTTGCTCTTCGAAGGTCACCAAGGAGGAGTAAAGCTGCCAGTCAGCCTTAGCAAACTGCCATTTGGGTGTGCACGCAGATGGGGTAGGAGTCAGCAAATGGATAGCACACGGGAAATGGTCGCAAGAGTAGGTGTCAGAAAGAACAGACCACTCGAGACAAGAGGCAAGCTGGGCAGTGCACAAGGATAGGTCCAAATGGGAATAGGTGTGCGAGGAGTCGGATAGGAAAGTGGATGCTCTGGTGTTAAAACAGAAAAGGTTAAGTTGGTTAAGAAGGTCAGCCAAGGCGGCACCTCTCTGACAGGTTCTGGGAGAACCCCAATGGGGATGATGCGCATTAGTCACCAAGTTGCAAAAATGTGGGACGTAGTTGCTCAATACGCTGAAGGAAGTCTGCCCTGGTGACAGCGAATGACAGAAGGACATAAATGGTACAGAGGGAAAAAGTCAGGTGGGAAAAGGAAAGGTGAACTGCAACAGCTTGAAGATTTGTAGTCAGGGAGATGAGTTGACCATGAATGTCATCCCCCACGAGCAGCATGCTAAAAGCAGCCATAAATCCTTTTTGTGGGACCGAAGACCATGAACATTCCACTGGAGGAGAGTCATGATGAGGGGGAGATATTGGGGTGTCACCTCGGCAGCTGCCGAGTGACAGCTGGGGAACAGTCGCTACTACAGGGCACAGAAGCAGGAGGATCCTGCTCCATGGGGTCCACAGAAGCATCAGCTTGCTTGTATGGCCGATCTGTGGAGTCCAATGGTGAAAAACGGTTGTTGGTGGAGGGATGGAAGAAGTCTTCACGACAGTACTCCTTCCGTCCATTCCGGCCTACCGGTTGTGTGGCTGGTAGCTTCACCCCTTGAGGCGAGAGTTTGACAGCTTATTGTACAGATGAACGGGGGGATGGCAATGCTACCTTGACACTGGGCAATTTCACAACCTCAGAGCTGAATTGGAGGTCACATGTCTGCGTGGCCATGTCCTTCATGGAGCGAGGGGTAGCAAGAACAGAACTGTAGGTACCAGACGCGAGACGCCTGATTTGCAACTAGACAGTAACTTGCGAGCGACTGGGTAAGGCACTTTTTCCTTAACTCGGATCTCTTGAACAGCCCACTCCTCAAGATACACGGAACAATCCCAAAATGAGGTGGCATGGTCGCCAATGCAGTTGATAAAGTGGGGAGAAGGAGGTGGACAATCGTCCTCATGCGCAACCTTACCACAGGTGACCCATTTGGCTGGGTGTTGACAAGACGTTCTAGTGTGGGTGAAATGATGACCCTGATAGCAGCGCATCATGTTCAGAAAGTAAAGCCGGTCTGTGATAATTTCATAGCCTGCTTTGATCTTCGACGGAAGCACCACTCTATCAAAGGTGAGAAAAAAGTGTGGGTGGGTACTAAGGAGGAATGTACCTTTTGCATTAAACAATGGATGGCAATGACACCCTGATCAGAGAGGTAATATTGAATTTCGGCCTCGGTTAGGCCATTGAGCAGCTTGGCATAAATTACACCACGGGAAGAATTCAAAGTTCTATGGGCCTCGACACCAACAGGATACCCATGAAGAAATGAGGCAGCAAGCATTGTTGTGCTTGAGAATCAGAAGTGGTCTCCAAAAGCAAAGTGCCATTCCGTAAACAAGAGCAGGATTTCACAGGGCCGGCAACTGCATCAACACCTTTCTGAATAATAAAGGGATTTATCGTGGCGAAGGACTGACCGTATTCAGTATGCGAGACCACGAGGAACCAGGGTGCAGTGGGAAGGGTCTTTGAATCACTAGCCTGATTATGTTTTGTAGACGTTGAGTGGGAAGATGATTGACTCACCACAAGAAAATCCCCCATGATTGCCAGCGTCTCTGATGGCGCGCTCCTTCCAACTGGGGGACCCCTTCACAAGGGGGCACACCCGCCTTAGGTGATTGTTCACACCTCAGGTCACACTTCCCGAACAGCTGACAGAGGGATCAATCGGCAATTTGGGAAGGTTACAGCTCAGGCAATCACCCCTCCATGGGCTTGGCCTGTATCAGGGGGTATGTGTGAACCCTACCTTTCGACACGGGGATGGGAATTACGCGTTACCCCGTCACCTGTTGCACATCAAATGCGGGGCTGGCCTTCAGGAGCACACAGGGAGGAAGAAGCAAAAGAGGAATCTCAAACACCAAAGCAGAGGAACGAGAGGAGAAGGGAAATAAAGAAAGGAAAAGGGAGTGAGAAACGAAGGTGAGACTGTTCTTATGTCAGCGACAGAATGCAGAACATTCCCAATAACACCCCACACATGTTCCCTAAGGGAGGACAGACATGCAGCACAGAAGGGAAAAAATTCTGCAAAGGCTGGGGCCCCATGGTAGCCATGCATGAACCCGTCAAAGAGGTGGCGAGCCCGTGGGGGTCTTTTTAGTGTGTTGGTTTTAACACACAAGCTGACATTTCTCACACTATAAAACTTCAGATGATAGAACTACATATGGACCACTGGGAAAGAGATCACAACAAGACATCTGCAAGACATCACACATATTAGCCGAGTACGGACAGCAACAAAGTACAAAATGTAAATTTTTACCCGTTACACAAAGCAGCAAGAATCCTAACCACGTCACTCATATCTCAGCTTACCCATCCTGTTTACTTACTGTTTCCATAACCCAGGGGTCCAAATTCATCTCAACTTCACAGATCTATTTCTCTCTACTGAGAGCCAATCTCCACTCCTTCCAAATTAACAATGTAACTGTTGACCAGATGTGGCTTGAATTTAAAGAAATAGTATCACCAGCAACTGAGAGATTTATACCAAATAAATTAACAAAATACAGAGTTGATGCCTCATAGTACACAAAACAGGTCAGAACAGTGTTGCAGAAACAACAAAAAAAGCATGCTAAATTTAAACAAATGCTTAATCTCCATAAAGATTGGCAATCTTTTACAGAAGCTCAAAATTTAGTGCAGACTTCAATGCGAGATGCTTATAATAGTTTCCACAGCAAAACTTTGTCTCGAAACCGGGCATAAAATCCAAAGATGTTCTTGTCGTATGCAACGTATGCTCTTCTCTGGGGGACACCACCTTGACGAAGCACTGTCCATATGAATGGAGAGGCTTGTGTTTCCACCAGAAACTGAGGGCTATTCCGAAGGTAGAGGACCTACTGCCAGAGACGCCTTAGCTCATGGATCAGACTATGAGTGTCCCAAAACGTCCTGTCTTCCTGACCCACTCGTAGTCCTTACCCAATTCCCTTTCCCAACCCAAGGTGTGATGCAATCCGTCCCGAGGGGTGTATGGCACATGGGGAGATGTGTCGCAAACGGAGCCTCAGGGATACCGGGTGACCTCCCAGAGTAAGTAGCCTTACACCGCAAGGGGTTTTCGTGGTGTAGACTGTGTAGATACCCAAATCTCGTGGGACCAAGATGGGCACAACAAAAGAAAATAAATTAAAACAAACTGAGGGGTAAATTGAGACCTCAGCCGTCTAAACATTGGGGTCAGGACCAATGGAATGCACTCCCACAACTGAATCAGGGTTGAGACCTGAGCAAGAAGTGGGAACTGTAACTTAGAAGTTGGACCAGATTAAGTTTAAAGCCTTGTCTGGGGCCAAGAGGAGCGAACTCCTCAGGGAACAGAGACAAAAGGAAGGGACAGAATGGCTTCCCAAACCAGGTGGAAGGAATTCAAAGGGCTTGAGCCCAAGACCCCCAAGAAAAAACTGTCTCAAGTTGAAGGGGATATGCAGACCCCCCCACAACATCGAAGACAGGTAGCAAGAGGATAAGAGAGGAATCCCAGACTCCCTCCTCCATGGATAAGTGAGAGCAGAAAAAGCCAAGGCAAGAAATAGGGAAACAGATCTATAGTACTGCAGTCTCAGTTTTTAAGATGGCAGTTATCCAGAAAGGCTATCCACTGGTAGCAATCACCTCACAGCAGGAGGAACTCTTACAGATGGCCCTCTTTGGAAAGATTGGGGGTGGGGTGGGGTGGGGTGGGGTGGGGGTGGGGGGCACTGGTCCAGGACCCAACTTTAGGAGGGTCTATCTAGATCGTGGTGCCATCATTTATGTTTGTAAGGGGGTGCACACAGTGCCCATGATATCCCCATGGGAGGATGCGAAGCTGCTGGTCAAGACAGCAGCAGGGCTTCTTAAAACCACAAAAGTATCAATATGGGTACCAAAGATCCGACACCCGTAAAAATACGGGCGTGCGCGACCTGCCCAAAAGTGCGGCGCCCGTAATTTTACGGGCACGTGTTCTTGTTCTTCCCCTTCTTTCCTTTGTGTGTTCTTACGGCTCCCGCTTGTCTGGGAGGCGCTGCATGGACTGTAGTTTAAGTATTGATCACTAGATAGTGCGGGCATGTTGTGGAAGGGCATGCTTCCCTTTTTATTTGTCGGGTTTTGTGAGCAGTGAATTTTTCCCGCGCGGTCTCAGTGGCGTCGACATGGCAAAGCGTGGCTTGACGGACAAAGAAATTGCTCGTGAGTTATATCGTGATTTAGAAGAAATTGACGTTGATTTGTCAGAGGAAGATATTGTAGATGACTCTGATGATGATGTGGACTACGTTCAAGAAGAAGTTTCTGGCAGTTCAGGTAAAGAATTCTGACAACAAAACATGCATAGTTTTTATTCAGATTTTCACTGAAAAAACTCTCAGTACTTAATTATGATTTTATTTGCAAATACTACTCTTCTGATAGATTCAGAAGAGGAGAGCAGGTGTCCAAGCACTTCAGCAGCGAGTAATCCCGTCGATATTGTGCCTGAAGAACGAGTGAGACTAACGGTGAGGGGGAAGCCGAGACGTGCGCGCCGCACTGATTCTGAGGAAGGTTGGACGACTACTGATCGTGCACCAGATATCGATCTATTCTCAGGACAATTTGGAATATGCAATGTTGTCAGTTTAGACTAGAACAGCACCTCTAGAATTTTTTTTCATATTTCCTGACAGACAGTATGATGAAACATACAAAGGAACAAATTAACCTGTATGCTCAACAACGGATCAGGAAATTATGAAGCACAAATTACCTTTCACCCACCTGCTCATTATCAAAGTGGAAAGAAATTACACTTATGGAAATAAGGAAGTTTCTGGCAAAGTGTGGCGAAAAGACACAAGCTACCAGTGTAGTGAATGTAAAGTAGCATTGTGCAAAATGCCGCACTTCAAAATTTACCATACAAAGAGCAAAATTGCATCCTAAAATAGTTACAGGAGGTTACTGTAGATAAGACATACTGTATCCATCATAATTACAATTTTTGTGTAAAATAAAAAAAATCCTTCTAAAAAATACAGGAATATACCTTTAACCAATTTTTCCTTTTTTTCAAAAACAAAGTTATAATAATAACGCTTGTCGAAAGTATGTATTAATTCAAGAGAAAGGTATTATATATGGTTTTAAACAAGAAAGCCTAGGTTTTTCAATAAGAGTAATTTTATTGATATAACTGAAACCTTTCATGAGTTGTAGTAGTTTAAAATTCGTTAAAATCAGCCAGTCTTTATGGTAGACACTTGCGCGCAATGGCTCAGGACCCAAAGTGTTAAGGATGTCTCTCCAAAGATTCTGTTTGAGAAAATAGGGGTCCAGAACCCAAAAGTCTCAACAGAGGACTGGAGAGTAATCAATCAGAAGGCTGTACCGGAAGGATGGACCCTGCTGGTGGAGGTCAAAGAGAAGTCCCTGAAGGCAAAGCGAGAGCAAGACATGAAATTGTTTTTAGGGTTCTGACAAGTCACCATCAGGGTAACCAAAGACCTCAAAGGCAATGATGGCAGCAAAATGGAGACAGGAGGTGCTGCAGATTAATCTGCAGCACAGTAAAGGGGCCATTGCTGCACTGAGCTGCTGCTTGGGCTGACAGGAAGTGGATGTGGCCCTGATACAAGAACCCTACTTATATACATCTATGTAAGAAATGAAATTTCTTTCATGCCAATGATGGATTTCTGCTCCAGGGACCTAGTGACCATCAGGATGAAGCAACGTGAGGAAGGTATCACGAGGGAAATTTTTTTGGCCTCGGCATACCTTCCTCACGAAGACAACTCTCCTCCTCCTTTGGAGGTGCGGAGACTGACAGAAGTTTGCCATCGGCTAGGCGACCAACTGTTGGTTGGATGTGACGCAAATGCCTACAACCTAGTGTGGGGTAGCAAGGGCACCAACAGTATAGGTGATTACTTTCTTGAATTTCTTTTGTCTAACAACTTGGAGGTCCTGAATAGGGGCAATGAACCTACATTCAGGAATAGCAGAACGGGAGAAGTAATTGACATAACCTTTGGTTCCATGATAATGGGCAGCTATGTCAAACAATGGCATGTAGCGTTAGAGCCATCCACATCAGACCACATGTACATTAAATTCAAGATTGAAATGGGAATCAGACAGACCATGGCCTATAGGAATCCCAGGAAAACAGACTGGGAGACATTATAGGAGGGACCTGGACTTAAGCTTATCAGAAATTAAAACGTTGATAAGGAATCCAATAGAGTATGAGGAAGTAGGAGAGGCTGTTACCTCTGCCATAGTGACCTCATACCACGATAACTGCACAATCACCAAGAAGCGCACATATAAGAGTGTGTCTTGGTGGAAACAATAACTTGGAAACACAAAGAAAACAGGTACGAAGACTGTTTAACCTTACGAGGCATAAAGGACAATGGGCAAAATATTGTGAGGCCCTTGTCAACTACAATCTTGCAATTAGACAAGCAAAGAAGGCGTCCTGGAAGGCATTATGTGTGAAAGTGGAGAGCACGACTGCTCAAGCCAGACTTCACAGAATCCTCACTGAAGTACCAACTAATCCAGGAGGTACGCTGAGGAAGGAGGATGGGGAATATACAAAGACAGCACATGAGATGCTGGAACTGCTCCTCAAAACTCACTTTCCTCAATATGCTCTGGCTGATAACACAGACCAGAATGTGATCCCAGAGAGACAATGGTTCTCAGGTACTTGAAGATAGGACTGGGAATCAGCCAAGGAGTGTGTTGACTTCAATAAAATCCAATGGGTGGTGGGAACATTCCAACTGTTCAAGTCACCTGTCCCAGACAGAATCTTTCCAGCTCTCCTGCAACAAGCAGGAGAGAATCTCATAAGGGTCCTATGCAGGTTATTCAGAGTTAGCCTAGCAGTAGGTATCATTCCCAATGCCTGGGGGGCAGTGAAGGTCGTCTTCATTCCAAAGCCAGGGAGAATTGATCATACAAAGCCAAGGATATGAGACCAATCAGTCTCTCCTCCTTCATTCTTCAAACATTGGAAAAACTAGTTAATGTATGTGTTGGGGAGAGGAGGCTAATCAGGGCCCCTCTACATTCAAACCAACGTGCATATCAATCAGGTAAATCATGTGAGACAGCTCTCCATCAACTCGTTGGGAGGGTGGAGAAATCACTTCACTTTAAAGAAATAGCCCTCTGCATCATCTTGGACATCAGAGGGGAGGCGGGGGGGGGGGGGGTCAGTAACGCAACCTTCGATTCCATGGTAAGGGCAGCACAGGTGCGTGACCTATAAACCACTATATGTAAGTGAACTAGGGCCATGCTTAGTGGAAGGAAGGTAAAGGCTACCATGATAAATGAAAAGATGGTAATTAACACCACAAGAGGCTGTCCACAAGGAAGAGTTCTATCCTTTATTGTGGAACTAAATTCCAGACAATGCTTTTGCCAAGGATACGCAGATGACCTTGTCATAGTAATACTTGGCAAATTTACTGACACAGTTAGATATATGGCACAAGGTGCATTGGACATTGTGAAAGACTGGCGCATTAAACAGGATCTAAGGGTTAATCCTAAGAAGACTGTTGTGGTCCCATTCACAAAGACGCATATACGACACTCAAGTTGGAATCTAAAGCGCTATGATGAAACTCTACCTGTGAACGGGATAGTGAAATATCTAGGGGTAACCTTAGATGAGAAACTAACATGAACCCCTCACATTAAGAGTGTCTGCTCCAAGGCGAAAGGTACTCTAGTGAGTAACAGAAGGGTTCGTGACAAAAACTGGGACCTAAACCCCAGAGATATGCACTGGATATATACCACGGTGGTTAGACTAGGATTTCCTATGGGGTCATAGCGTGGTGGAAGAAGGTAGAACAGCAGGTTGCAGCTAAGAAGCTTGCTAAGGTGCAGAGACTGGCCTGCTTAGCCATAACAGGCGGAATTAGCAGTACGCCAACTGCTGGGATGGAAGCCATGCTAGACATGCCTCCACTACACCTACTGGTCAAGATGGAGACAGCAGCTGGTGCATACAGACTTAAAACTGGTAAAAACTGGATCTCATTGGGATATCCAGAATCACACACTAAGATAGTGAGTGAGGTAAATATAGGAATGGATGGGGAATTACCGGCTGACTATATAACAACTCCCAACTGCTTCAACAAGCCTTACAATATAATAACTGGAAGCAGGGAGCAGTGGTAAAAAACAGTTCGACATCGTACGGGGCATACTGTTTGGTTCACCAATGGGTCGAAATCAGATCAAGGCACTGGGGCAGGGGTGTACGGGGTTCAGCCAAGACTGGAGGGCATCATCTCTCCAGGAAAACTGGCCTCAGTATTCCAAGCTGAAATTACTGCAATCAGGGCATGTGTGACGGAGAATATGCATAGGTGGTACAAGGACCACAGCATCTACATCTATTCAGACAGCCAGGCAGCCCTGAAATCACTGGCAGCTCCTGCAACAAGATCTAAGATTGCTGCAGAACGCCACAGGGCCCTGGTGGAGCTAGGGGGAAGCAATAGGGAAAACCTAGCGTGGGTCCCTGGCCACTCTGGGATCTAAGGCAATGAATAAGTTGACAGATTGGCAAGGATAGGGGCAATGACTCCATTCATTGGACCGGAACCCGTCCTGACAATCATCAAGGCTATGATCAAACTAGAACTATGGAACTGGCTTAGGAAACGGCACGTAGAATACTGGACCAAGGTCTATAAACAAAAACATGGTAAGGTAATGATGCCTAAGCCGTGTTTTAAAAGAAGCTCTGTAATCCTGGGATTGAACAGGAAAGAGATTAAACTCATGACTGGACTGATGACTGGCCATGAGAATTTCAAAAAAACACCTACTTACAAGGGGTATAACAGAAGAAGACCTCTAAATGTAGGATCTGTAATGAGGGTGAAGAAACTGCATCACACCTAATCTTCGAATGCATGGCATTGGAGAGCAAGTGATACAGTATTTTCAGGACAACTAGACCTGAAGAAATCGAGTCTAACAAAAAAACTGGTAAAAGGACTCCTTGCACTATTTAAGGGCATTGGTTGGCTTACTAGATATACAGGGAGTGATACCACGCAATAAACTCGGTTTTGGTGCGGGCAGTGGCGAGTTAGACCAAAGCTGTTTTAGTTTCCATGTCAAAATTAAGCAAGACACAATTGATGCCTTCTCTGTGTGATAGGAATGGAAATATTATTGAAGACAATGCTGGTAAGGCAGAGTTACTGAACATAGCCTTCCAAATTTCATTCACCAAAGACAACGAAGTAAACAGTCCGTAATTCGAATCAGGAACAGCTGCCAACAAGAGTAACCAGGACTAACTTAGCAGTAGATGTCCTCAAAGTAGTGAGGCACCTTAAATCACTTAACAAAAAATCATCTAGTCCAGATCATATACAATTTAGGTTCTTTACAGAGCACACTGATGCAATAGCTCCACGCTTAACAATCATATACAATTGCTTGCTCGATTAAAGAATTGTATCCAAACACTGGAAAGTTGCACAGGTTACACCAATATTCAGGAAAAGGAGTAATCCACTAAACTCCACATCCATATCATTAACATCGATATGTAGCAGGATTTTGGAACATACAGGGTGTCCCACTCAAACCTCCTTGATTTCAAAGACCCAGGAAAAAAAACCACAGTAGATACAACAATGAAAAATGCACCACATTGTACAGCATCTCAAAGAAGTTATTTATTTATCATCAATACACCTCTACATGTGAACCATTTGTAGCACGAAGATATCTAGTCTATATTCAACTTCTTGCCATGTTCTTTGTAACATTTCCTCTGTTATTGTTGCAATTGCATTAGTGACATAATGTCACAACGAAGGAATATCGCCCACTTTGGTCACATACACGCACTCCTTCATGAATACCCACATGAAGAAATCAAGCACCATAATGTCGGGTGAACGTGGTGGCCAGGCAATGGGTCCTTTGCGTCCAATCCAATGATTGGGAAATTTCCTATCCAGGAACTTGCGAACAGCCATTGACCAATGCAGCAGAGCTTCATCTTGCTGAAAAATGATGTTGGGTTGCAAGTCTTGTATCTGAGGGTACACAAACTGCTCCAACATATCCAGATACACTGACCCATTCATTGTTTGTTTCACAAAGAAGAACGGCCCAACAATCCTGTTGTGCATTAGCCCGCACAAGATGTTTAGTTTAGGGCTACCACAAACATGTTCAATAACAATGTGCGGATTTTGCGAACCCCAAATCCATACATAATGCCTATTAAGCCTTCCTGATAGATGAAATGTTGCCTCATCTGAGAATAAACATCTTTCCAGGAAGCTGGCATCCATATTAATACGCTGCAGCATATCCGCAGCAAATTTTTGTAGGCATGGTTTGTCGTTCAGCATCAGAAGTTGCAGAATTTGCACTTTGTAAGCACATGTGCGAAGACGTAGGTGAACTACACGATGCGATGTTGATTGACGTACATCAAGTTGCCTAGATGCTTGACGAATTGACTTATGTGGGCTTCTGAGAAGCATTTGTCTGATGTCCTCCACTGTCTCTTTCGAAACTCTGTAATGTGCACCACCAGAATGTTTCAGAACACTTCCTGTTGCCAGAAACTTCCTATACCATTCCTTATTTTCACATCAAGTGGATCACATTGAAACTCATAATGATAATTTCTTTCCAGAGTAATCAGAGATTCTGTTTCTGCAAACCACATTATTGCCTGGCGCACTGCTGTGGAGTCGTCATTTTCACTTCATGCGACCATACTGCACTCTGGAAACGATACTTGGCACTTCTGATGCGGGAATATAAATTCTTTGAGATGATCTACAATGTGGTGCATTTGTCACTGTCGTATCTACTGCGGTTTTTCTCTCCTGGGTTCTTGAAATCAGGGAGGTTTGAGTGGGACACCCTGTATACTGTGTTTGAACATTATGAATTACCTCGAAGAGATTGGTCTATTGACACATAGTCAACATGAATTTAGAAAATGTTGTTATTGTGAAACACAACTAGCACTTTACTCACACAGGCTGCTAAGTGCTATCGACAAAGGATTTCACATTGATTCCGCATTTCTAGACTTCCAGGCACTTTTGACACCATATCTCACAAGAGGCTTGTAATCAAATTGCATGCTTATGGAATATCGTCTCAGTTGTGCAACTGGATTCATGATTTCCTGTCAGAGAGGTCACAGTTCACAGTAACTGATGGAACATCATCAACTAAAACAGAAGTGATTAGTGGCGTTCCCAAGGTACTGTTATATGCCCTCTTTTGTCCTTAAACTATATAAACAATTTAGGAGATGATCTGAGCAGCCTTCTTAGGCTGTTTGCAGATGATGCTGTCAGTTACTGTCTAGTACAGTCATCAGAAGATCAAATCCAATTGCAAAATGATTTAGATAAAATATCTGTATGGTGAGAAAATTGGCAATTGGCTCTAAATAATGTAAAGTTTGAGGCCATTCACATGAGCACTAAAAAGAATCCATTAAACTTCAATTACATGTTAAATCCAAATCTAAAAGCCATAAATTCAACTAAACACCTAGGAATTACAATTACAAACAACTTAAACTGGAAAGAATACAGAAAATGATATGGGAAGACAAGCCCAAGACTGTGTTTTATTAGCAGAACACTTAGAAGATGCAATGGATCTACTAAAGAGACTGCCTACATTATGCTTGTCTGGCCTCTTTTGGAGTACTGCTGCACGGTGTGCGATCCTTACCAGACAGGATTAACAGAGTACACTGAGAAAGTTCAAAGAAGAGTAGCACATTTTGTATTATCAAGAAATAGGGAAGAGGGTGTCACGGACATCATACAGGATTTGGGATTGAAATCATTAAAGCAAAGGTGTCTTTCCTTGCAGTGGGATCTTCTCACAAAATTTTAATCACCAACTTTCTTCTCCCAATGCAAAAACTTTTTTGTTGACACTGACTTAAATAAGGAGGAAAGATCATCATAACAAAGTAAGGGAAATCAGAGCTCGCACTGGAACAATAGAGAATTAGTGTGAAGGTGGTTCGATGAAGCCTCTGCTTGGGGCATAAGTGTAACTTGCTGAGTAGCCATGTAGATGTAGATATCCATGTTTAACCCTCATCAATACCTCATCCAATTACTCGTATCCACCACTGACCGCACACTATTTAAGGCAGTGAGTGGAAAGTCCTCTGATGCAACATGTTTCTTGAGCGCTTAATGAATTCCACCTGTCAATGGATGAAGCTCAACGAAGATTCACCCTGGGTGGCACCTGAGGCTGTTGCTCCATTTATCATGGCTGCCAGCCAAAACTGCCCCCCTAATCAACCCAGCTAATACTGTTCTTACTTCACATGTTCAGACACTGGTCAGGCTGGCCCCGGCTAAAGTGGTTGTCTCCCAGTCATCACTTGTCTGTTACTGAAACACCTAATTCACAGTTAAGAAGATACTAAAATAATTTAACCCACAAGTATTTAGCAAACATCAGTGCTAATTGGGAATGGTTATTGCCTATCCTATCTGCCTGCTATGGCAGAGGATACTGAAATAGAAGACTGACATACACAACACATACTGTGGGTGCTATAGAACACATGGACACACAACACTGTGAAGCTGTCGACCCCACTGCCAGAGATATTCTGAGGGACTGATCAAACGTTTGGCCTTAGCTACAAAGAACTTCCAAAAACATTGCCCCATTCCTACTGATACTTTAATCGTAACTGGATAGTCAAAAACTGATGATTTTCGTTGTTATGATACTTTAATCAGCAACATCTGAGATGGATATATGATATCTGAGATGCTGATTGTCTGGTGGGCTCCTCAGCAAAAGCCAAGATACGATAACAAATTCCTCCACAACTTGAATAATGTGGCACAAACCTGATCCTTTTCAGCCGCATGGACTAATTCTAAGGGTAGGGTTTAGCATACCAGCAAAAGGAGTGATTAAGAATGACCACAGTAAAGCTCAAAAACCGACTTGATGGAGGCAGCACCATGAGCCTGGACATGCTCATCAGAAATCACATGGACTTATACACACTACCAGCAGCCTGAACCTGCAGTGGCTGTTTCTGCATGTTAATGAATACCTTGCCTTCTTCCAAATCCCTGAGGCTCTTCATGATGAGATTTATGGAACATAATGTGTGAAACAAAAAATAAATGAATGAACACTGGGTGGTTTCGGGAAACCACATGCAATTTAAATCAGTGTGGTCAGACTAGCATCTGCTGTACAGTACTTGTGCCTGAGCAGAATTTCTCCCGCCAGCAGCCAATCACAGAACAGGTGTGTGCAGAAGAGTACGAGATAGACATAATGACATAATAATCATAATGTTCTTTAACAGTAGTCAACATAAAAATTAAGTTGGTAAATTATTTCATGCCACTCTGACAACTTAATCAGTGAAACACACAAATCAACTAGCAAGTCGAATAAAAACCGAAGTGCAGGAGAATAAACGTGTAGTGTAAAATACATTGAGCTACTCATTATCTCATTAAATTTCGATAGCAGCTGTCGCGATAGATGACAAGAAAGGGAGTCATACATGGAGTGTATCTATTGGTAGCATAGTTGGTTGTGTCAAAAATGTAACTGTTTTCTCCACTCAAGATTTCTTTCTGATTTAGTAGGAAATCTGTTACGGTGTGAGGACGAACACTCATCTTAGAGCTGTTATTAGCCTTTAAATTTATAATTACAATGTTAATGCAGTGTTTGTTACTAATATTAACCACTATGTCTAATGCCCTCCTCTCGACCAGGAACAATTTTATTAAGTACCCGTACGACTACTGTACTCATTATCATGGGGCATATTCTCTACCAGCCAGCAAACAATGCCTTCCAGCTACAGCCACCTGTTAATCAAAAATTTATTTTGTATGAGCCATTGTGCAGACACAAAAACACCCATCTAGAAAGAAGAAAAGCAGCGGAATTATTTCATACAACTTGTGTGATATATTTCACACCTCAAACTGCAATACAACACTCAGTATATTCTAACAACAAATACAACATCCTGTGTATATTTAAACACTATTACCTTATTTCTTTGTTGAATGAAACTTTTTTCCTAAATAAGCTGCTACTTTATTTGAAACTGACAATTACTTCACATAACTGGGCAATATGTACACCATGGTCATTTCCAAGTTTACTCGAGTGTACAGCCCTGCATGATATTTACCTAAACAGATTGCATTTAATTTCAGAAGAGTCTGATGTAGTATATTCCTTGCCAAAATGAAGCCCAAGACGTCATCACATAGTTCTCACAACATACAGTGCATACTGGCACTCCAATATTTCAGTAAAGCAAGAGCCTATAATGGAAAATAGTTACAGTCAACAAATTCACAATGTCTCAATGTCTTGGGAAAGTACTCCAGGGCAGCCAACAAGTATTCCAAAGATCTGTATGATAGGAAACTCAATTTATGTTCTTCATGTATGATAATGCTACTAGCTAAAGAAAAGGTGGGCTACCTATGCAGATTTGCAACTGGGGTGTGTGTAGGGCACCTGCTGTTCATGTTGAATATTACTAGCTTAAGTAATCTTCATTTTGAAAAAAATTATACAATAAACTACTCACGTTCTGACAAATGATTTACCATCTAGCTAAGGTTGCAGAGCCATGTGAAGCTGCCAACTTCACGATAAGTAAAAACATATTAAACTTTGTAAACTTAATAAGTCACATCACATGTAACCCAGCTCTTACAAATATTTTGCTTTCAGGTTTGGTGTGCTCTGAACAGGTCTCTGCATGGTGCTGCCATATCATGGATTTTTCTTAACACCTCAGGTTGCCAAATTGTGCAACCTGAAGATATGTAAAGAAACAAAACTGGTTGTAACACATTACATTTGTAATAACACAGCTGAGGTGGTTTTCATTAACATTAATGTCTGTTGTGGGCTAAATATGATGAACATCATCTATTAAATTAGTTTGGCATTCTCAAAGAACAATCCTCACTTGCTTGAAACCACTTCACTGACCTGTGGTGCTGCTTTCTCATTGGCTAGCAGTGCATTTTCTGATAAATACATTGAAATTTTTGACCAATACTGAGATCGAGAAGCTTCTGAATGAACCGTACGAAGGTTCTGGCTCCAAAAAGGACTTTTTGACAATGAATACAGTGATTTTGCATCTGAATCAAACTCTAGCACAAAAACAGCATTATGTTAATATTATCATTCCATTATTTTGTATTATTTTGCTTGAGAAATCTGCAATATAAGTTATACTTCCATTGTGTCTTCACATGAAATTCCACCACTAACAGTAGAAAATATTTTCTAATAATCATGGTAGCACTTCGAATGTAGTTCCATCTTTAGAACCAACATGCAAGAGAAGACATTCTAATGTTCCATTGGGAGTGGAATTAGGATGGACCACATTATATGAGCAACCATCACTGCCTGAATTCAAAGAAGAAAGTGAATTTGTAATAGAAGTGAATTAAAGCAGCAATGCTTTCAATATTTTTTCTATTTTTCTCTGCATCAATAATAAAACATGATAAGGCAGACAATCAATTGCAGATAAAATGATAAGATCAAATAACACAAAACCCACAAGGTTGTGGAGCACATGAACTTGAGTAGAAATTCATGATTCTTTGCTGTCACAATCTACATGTCCCTAGCAAGAAAAACAGACTGTGAGATTACCTCAAAAAGGGACATACAATTGCCATGGACAGATATTACAGTTGAGCAAGTGTAGACAAGAATGATCAACTCATATCATACTACCTTTTCAAGAGCTCCTTCCTCAGGAAATAAGATGCACCCAACAAGCATGCAAAGTTTGTGCAAAAACAGTCTGCAGTAAGTCTTCAAGAAAAGAAACAGTACAGTGGTGCCCTGACTGTAAAGTTCTTCTAAGATGCCAGTGATTCAAATTGAACCACAGTTAAATGTAATTATAGGAACCCACGCATAATTTTTTGTTTCGTTTACACTAAACACGTATTGAAATTTAAATAAAATTTACAAGCTTAATTTTACGTAAATATGCTTTATTTTGTAACTAGATTAATGAAAAACCTTTAGCTGTATCAGCTGCTATCTAGTCAGCCGCACTTTAAAGCGCACACTGCATGTTATGCCACCATGTTACCTACAGCTGCCAATGCAGCATAGGGACACTGCCACAAATGCTTACACTGCTGCCAATGATATGCAAAGCATTCCCCTTCCAAAGCCCCAGTGGTTGCTCTACTTAAGCTCAAATATTGACACACACAGCCCCATTTTGTGTGTTTGTCTTTTCATAAAATTTACTGACTTTCATAGCAGTCAGGGCTCATCATCTATGGAACAGTCATTGTACTGGTAACTGTCTGAAATGTAAATCTTTTATACCTGTATATATTTCAACATTGAAAGCTAATGTTAACAACTGACACTGCAACCACAGTAAACAAAGATACATATTTCTTTTACTATATGGTATTAGATGTAGTATAAAATAAAATCTGAATTCTCTGTCCATGAACTGCATCTGTTCCTCGATCCTGTATCCACTAAAGAACCACACAGGAACTGGTGAATACGTATTTTAGAGATGCTAAAAAAAAAAAAAAAAAAAAAAAAACCTGAGTTTTGTGACATTGTGTACAAAAGGGACTGGGACTCAAAGCGTAGTTCCATCAAAATTGCAATGCAAGTGATGATTTGGCTTCCAAACATTTAATACTCCTTTTTCTTCCTCAGGGAAGTGTCACAATGATGAGTTTTAAGTAACAACCATGCTTCTCTTGTTGCTATATTGAAATTTGCTTCCTTTATCAGAACACAGAAAAATTGACAAAGATTCAACTCACAAACATTTTAATGCAGTTGAAATTGCAACAGAATGTGCAGTTGAAATTGCAACGGAATACTGAAACAGTGTGCTGGTAAACTAGCAACTGAGGACAAGACATCTCAATAGTTTATATATATAAAAAAAACTCGTTCTCAGTAATAAAAAATAAAATAAAAAAAATAAAAAAATGTTGTGACTCATGTTGTTAGAAGAAATCATCGCCATTTTTGTTTCACAAGTTATCAATGGCCCTTAAAAAAAAAATTACAGTATTCCTCTGAAAAAACTGTAGGTACTTGCATATTGTGGTAAATAATGGAGTATCACTTGTTAACCATTTGGCACAATAATTTCCTCTTTGCATGCTATCATTTGCCATAACCTATCATTCTCATTTGCCATAACCTATCATTTACAAAATATGAGGAATGTTATGAATCTTTCATTTTTGCTTTATCGTTTGCATGAGCGAGCAGAACTGGGTGTACTATGCATAATTCATTTTCTGGGGACAGGAGATAGATATAAATGTCCTTCCAAGTTTAAAGGACAATTCCATCTGTTAGCTAACTTTTATATGCAGCAACGTATGGCTCACATGCACCAAATGCAAACTCACAGCAACCCCTGTTTCTCATTGGAAACTATTCAAATTTAGTGCAATGAGTTACTTAATCTCAAAATATCACAAAATGACCATTAACAAAATTGTGCAGTTCATCATGAAACTAAAGAATGAGAAGACGAGATATAAGAGACCCAATTTCTTTTTTACCAAATAGTTTCTTTCAAATCATATGAAAAAGTCTGCAGAGCAGCCAGTGGATGCATGACATATTGGTTTGTCTTGTGGATTAACCACTGTTATTTGAGAAACCCTACACTGCAGGCTGTGACATACATCACACTGAAACAGGACTCCTAGCTTGCCAGTGCAGGTAGCATTCAGTGAATCCTAGAAGGGACACAGTACAGAGGATATCATGGTAAAAATGCTAAGCTCCCAATTAGCAGCTGCAACATGAGCCAGCAAGTATGCTTAGAGCAGATCTTACTCCACATTAGATGAGTTTAAGGCTTGCTTTTTCCTCTTACATAACATAGAGTTCTCTACTAACCATTAATATTCTGCAGCGTGATATAAAATGAAGGAACAACAAATATTTACATGTCACAGTTTTTTAGTAATTAACAACCTAATAATAACAGTTAGCCTACACTAAGAAATTTAATATATTGTTTGGCAAACTCCTGTCATACCTCTGTCTCTGGATCAATAATAAGTATTTCTCCATATTTGTCTTCTTCGCCTTCAACTGAAGAAAGAGAAGAGAAATTAAAATACTAACAAAAGGAGATAATGACTAAAAAAATATTATTTTGAAGACGTCATGGTTTACAACTCATAACAATTGCTGAAACATCATGGTTGCACACAGCTGTATCAATCAATTTATTACACGACCAGTTTCAGTCATTAACAGACCCTCTTCAGATGTCGACATACAATGAAAAACCAAAATACGGCACAGTGAGTCATTACAAAAAATAATTGTAAATATAGTAGTCAACATTTACACCTTTTGAGAACTTACATTGTGGAACTGTAATCACGTGTGAGACAACTCATAATCGCAATCAACCAGTATGGCACAGGCTAACAACTCCATTTAACTATAATTCCGGAGCTATACAGTATGTAATAATTCTGTCACACAACATTTTACAATACTGAAGTATGTCAAGGATGTTATACTGGTAGGAAGGGATGCAGAACCAATGAGCCCACTATAATTTAAATCACAGGTACTACTCAACCTATGGCATCTCAATTTCACTGACTTAAGGGTAAAATAAAGTGGAGAAGTTGGATAGGTTTTGGTTTCTATTCTGCAACCTGTTTGGATTAAGGATCTACATATACCCCACTGATACCACAAAACATTCTTCTCAGTTGTGGCACTTATTAAGGCATCCAAAACAGCGTCATCTGTAGGGGTGATACTGCATGGAACCCTATTACACCTTTTCACTGTGCTGTCACCTTCCAGGCTGTTTGAATAATGCGTGTTCTAAGCAACGTTTGAACAATGTATAACAATTGGTATTTTAGTCCACTAAGGCTTGAAGTTTGGTGATTATATTTCTCATTGTTCAATAACATAAAGTTTTCAAAAGATGCTTATTGAGTGGGTTTAATGATAAATGCTGCAGGTACAGTGCTACTGCAGCTGCTATAGGATGTACATAGTGTAGGCGACTCTCATAATGAAAACATAGTTCTCATCATATGCTCAAAATTCACAATAGCAGTATTAACAGATAGAATATACCATATGCTTTAAATCAGTATGTTGTTCTTACCATAAGGACAGGGTTAATCATTTTTACACTTGAGATTGTTTACTGGTAAGGATGAATGTATACATACCGCCATACTGCTTGTGCTACATGAGTCTGACAGTGTATTAATTCTGTAGATATTAGCATTCCAGTTTACTGTAATGTATTCACCTATTTCGACACTCTCCTAACAAATGATCAGGGTGGTAAGTTTTATATTCAAATAGTTTGTGTTTTTTATGTTATACTTTCAGACAAGTCCCACACCCCCGGGAATCATCTCACTTTTGGGTCTATGGAAGAAGACTGAATATAACCTACTCTAATCTGATACTTGAACTTATTACGTGCTAACGTCAACACAAAAAGACCTTTTAACTGAAAAATAATAGAATGATTGTAAAGTCTGTAGACATATGCTGAATTCACTTTCAATAGATGGCTATTCAAATTTTGTTCTCCTCAAATGTTGCACTTTTATTTGAGGTAAAATAAGATCAGTTTTTAGCTAGGATTGATTGTATCTAATATATATGAAGTAAGAAAAATACCATGATGGCCTGTAAGTTGTCTACTTAAGGTTGCTAGTTGGTTGTCAAGATTGTGTGTTCAATTTTCCTAAACATTTTATTGTATACAGCATTGTAGTCTACTTTGCATAGGTCATACACAAAATATCTTTAAGATTTTACCAACATGGGATGTTCAGTAATTATATTGAAATAATAATGTCTTCTTGTTTCCATTTACTCATTTTATGTATGTGTATGATGATGTAAGATACCACAACACTTTGTAAGTGATTTACAAAAGGTTGTTAGTTGGTCATATGGATGTGTTCATTCTTCTTGAGCATTTTATGTTATAAAATGTTGTATTCTATTGCAGCTGATACACCACCAGATCCTCATGATCGGCAGGTGTGATGTGCTGAAGTCAGTTTACACTACATACTTTTATTCTCTAATTTTACTTGGCACAAAAAGAAGTAAAAGTGACTAGCATTGTTGCTCGGCAGACAATGTGTCACTCATTGTGAAAGACTTTCCTTTTAAAATGTGTTAGCACATTTCCTTTGAAAAGTCTAAAGTGTAACAGTTCAGTGCAGAAAAATTGTCATTGTCTTAGTTTTAAGCATTAAGAACATTTGTGAAGGAAGCAAATCATGATCAAACACATCTCAAGTACGGTCTGACCATGATACTATGAAAATGCTTACCAGCTCCCGAGTGCACTCACACACTTACATTTACTGCTGAGAATACAGATCGAAATAATGTGCTGTGATAAATGAAAATCATGTCAGACTGGTACTCAAACCTCGATTACTTGTTTTATGAGAGCACAGGCCTTTAGCCACTAAGATACCTTAGCATGCCTCCTGGACTGAGTAATACTTCCACTGACACTAGTTGTAGCATGTCATTTCCGAAAAGGGTGTAAGAGACTGCAACTGTCATCTTCTCTGCAGAACGATTACTGGACCCCCGTACAATGTCCAGTTAGGAAGCATGCACATATTCTTCCTGCAGGTCTCTGCTGCTCAGAACCTGGACCTACCAGTGGACCAAGAAGACCTCATGGTCATCTTTACTCAGCAAATGCCCTTGTGGGTAAGGTGGCAGTTTATCAATTTCCATTCAAAGTCAGCAGAAGAGTCACTAGATATATTTTCAGCCTTGGATGAATTCTGGACAGGATGTGATAGAAATAATGTACAATATTTAAGTGTCCAAAACAGCCCTACCCGATGCAATGCTGCGAGCGAATAGGGAAAGGAAACAGACTTGCTATTTGGCAAAATAGTCACCAGCAGCATGGCGACAAGGGCAGAGAGATGTGGCAATGTGCAATATGAATTATGCACACAGACTGTGGGTAACACAAGAACTGTTGAACAGGAAACACAAACTATAGCGAAGAGGGGTACAATCCCACAGTCAGTCTTATATTAACATTTCCCCTTACACAGGAAAACTCTGGGGTCTCCTACAGCTCCCTGTGAAGACCTTACAAATCAACAGGACCAGAGATTTTAACTCCCAGTAGAGAATTACAAGGTGTGACCAAAACCCATTAGAAGATTTTCTGTCTGCAGACAGCAACGTAGATGAAAATGTACATTGCCACTCTTATGTAAATTTGCAGTGTCACAGTGAAAATGTAGCTGTCATTGACACTGGGGTGGTTGTTAGCATGGTGTCAGAACATTTTGTGACACTGTTCATAACTAAAACAAGTATCTTCTTTTCCTTGTCACAACAGTAAAGTTGGAGAAGCTTGGGGGAGGGGGAGGGTTCCAAGACTGTGACACGATAGACCCTGTTACATACCATAGTAGATGATGTAACAAGGAATCAGCTGGCACTTGTAATTCCAGGGTTGGTTGCATCTGCGTTATCAGGGTGTGACTGGTTTTGGTCTCCACCAGTGCTGTCATCAGCTGTAAATGGCAGTGCCTGTTTGTGTGGTCAATCAGAGGCCACAGGAGTCACTTTCACTGCAACATTATCCATACCATGCAATTTGCTGGTAGTTTTACCCGAAAGGCCACATGCCCTCTTCAAAAGGAACCAATTGCCAGCAATGACCCTTTCCCTCACTCAAAAGAAAATACCAAAGTTCTACCTGCATTACGGAAATCCACATAATATTAACATGAAAACTGGCAATTACACTTATCTTTTGATCAACAGAGACAATGGAACTGCCAAGAGTCTACACCATTATCAGTAACCTAAAGTAGTTCCTACATTAAGTAACCTACTTTAACTAAAAAAAGACAGTTCACTAATATCCACTAAGCTGTGGAGTTTTATTGTTGTCAGACCCAAGCTTCTTTGGAAGCAGGAAACAGCAACAATGCCCAGGTTAAGTCATTTAGTATGTATGTTACTGTTTCGCTTAGTGTTTCCTTTCCTTAGATTTTGTTTTGTGTTGTGTTTAATAATAAGTGATATCAGCACTAGCTCAGTGAGTATCTAGAACAGTGGCCTTTTGTTAAGTAAATTTTACTTACTGGAGTTCAGAGATGAGAGGCTGTAGGCATGACATAGGAGAAAAATGAACTCCTCCACCCCTTGTTCAATATGTGATATGCAGCCCAAGGTTGGTAAATTCCCTTGTCCTGCCATTACTCACTTGATGTGGTCGTCATTTTATGAGCACCAGTAGCACAACAGTCTTTCTTCTTTAAAGAACTTTGGTGCCGAGTCCTAGCTGCTTCACTACGTGTGAGCACAGCAATCTTTCTCACGAGGGGCTGCCACGATGTTGGGATCACAGATTTACTTCAAACTCTGTACACCTTTAGTAGGACATTAAAACAACAGAATGTGCAAGTAGTAAGGTGCACTACTCTGGCAATTCCAAGAAAATCACAAAAGAAGTTTTACACATCTATTATGTAACTGATGTAACTGTGCGTCAGTGCTGGCCATTAGAGTTCATGGTGGTCAAGTGGTTAGTGTTTGATTTATGTAAGATGAACATGTATGAGGCGACAGTTCAACTCCCGCACAAACTTAACTTTTATTCCTTTTTTTTAAATCACTGGTCATACTATTTAATTTATATGACATTTGAGAAAATGTGTATTTTCATGAAGTTTTAGTGAATTTCATGTTACTATTTTTAATTAAACTTAATTATAACTATTGACAAGTAAATGAAGAAACACACAGTTTTCCTGAAAATGTATGCCTCTTGTCATTTGTGAAATCCATTGTACATGCAATGTGGTAAGGTACTTGGAACTACTTTGCACCTCAGCACTTTGAGCTGCAGACACAGAGGCAGGCCCCATTTGGCAGTTAACCTGTGTAGTGGTGAGACATTGTTAACGTGGCAAGAACAAATAGCATAGGTGCAATTTTTTTTAATTTCACAGAATTTACACTTGTACTACAAAAACGAAGGTTTGAATGGGAGTTGAAGTGCTGCCTCATACACATTCATTTTCCAAAGCTCAAAAACTAACCACTTGACCACCATGAACAGTAACATCCAGCACCTGCACACAGATACATCAGTTACATAATAGACATGTAAAGCTTCTCTTGCAATTTTCTCGGAATTGACAGAGTAGTACACCTTACTACTTCCACATTACGTTGTTTTAATGACCTACTAAAGGAGTACAAAGTTTGAAGTAAGTCTGTGATCCCAACGTCATGGCCTCCCCTTGTCAGTAACAGTAACGATTAATTTAGAAAACAAAGCCTCGGCTTCTGGCCTGACTGATCAGGAAGAAATTATAGCAGTTAATGGATGTCCATTCTCATTATGCAGTGATGTGGGCTTGCACGCCATCTGTCATTGACACAACAGAAATAATGTATTACCTGGTAACTTTAAAAACAGGATTGGTGGTCACTGAATCTATTCATGCAGTATTCTAATCGGATGTCATTGACGTGTTAGTGTGTATAAGGTGCACAAGTATTATGAGTATTTGTTTTAGTGTGTGGGGCACCTCTATTGAAGCTGGTTAATTTCGTTTTGTTTGGGTGACCAAGTAGTTCAGATATGGCATCATGGTAGTAGACATTAAGTCTCTGTGCCTACCTTTAGAAGACTGGGCATGCTTGTATTTGTGCATATCATGTTTAAGTGATTATATTGTGTGAATGAATGCAGGAATTTGTTTATAATTTTATTTTAAATTAGAAATGGCTTCATGGTCTTCGATAACCTAATGACATTTTCAGAACCAATAAAGATTTAAAAGACCAATAGATGTGGTTTGATTTGGAAAAGAGTTGTATTCAATACACTGAGGTCATTAACAGCCTGGGATAGCAAATTATGTATGAAATGGGTATATGGATCAATAACCTACCTGTAGATGGAGTGTAGTAACAATCTTAAGTTTGTAGCATCAGCTGTTTGTGGTATTAATGTAAGAAATACATACTTTTACTGCTGTTACCAGACATTGCCTTGGTCAACAGTCTTCATTAGGTAGTGGTCATTGTACCCAGTCAGACTGTCGATACTTGGCACAGATTTTGAGCTTATACTTGCAGAGCTTGGACTATTTGGTTGGTTGGAGCTTTAGGGTGCAAAACTGCTAAGGTCATAAGTGCCCATATCATAACATAAGAAAAAATGTATTAAATAAAAACCTGAGGTAAAAAAGACAAAAACCCAATCAAGCAACTTCAAAAGAGGAGCAGTTAAGGCCATGGACACCCTAGGGAAAATTTCTCAGAACATCATTGATATGGAGGAGGTCCCCATGGGGCCATCAAATTTGCTTTGCCATGCTGCTGCAGAGAATTAAAAGATGTGATTGATAGAATGCTTGACATCTGCTAAAACATCTGACAAAGTAAACGACAAACTTAGACATAAGCAGTTAAAAAATGGGCACCGGATTTGAAAACAGTGCACCATGAGGGGTTGAGGGCCGTACCACTTAATAAATGGCGGTGACTAAAGTGACAGTGTCCTATACGCAGCTGGGCTAAAATGACCACCTCGCAGTGTGAGGGCCAAGAGGAAGTTGACCATGCTATTGGAAGAGGTTTAATGGTACAGACTTTGCTCCCCTGGATAGAAGACCACTGTGCACTCAAGTGATACTACATGCCGATAAACAGTGACATGAAGATCTGAGGGAACAGCATGACTAGCAGGCCGAGGGAGGAGAGCTGCAGCCTTTAAAGCAGCATCAACAGCCTTGTTCCCGACGTGACCAACAACCCACAAGAAAACCACGTTGGCTCCCCAACAGTAAGTGAGTGGAGGCATTCTTGAATTGGATCCATTGTACTAAAGGGTGGACTAAGAACAATGCGCAAAGTCTCTGAAGAGCGCTGAGAAAATCTGAGCAGGTGACACAATTTGGAAGCCCGTGTCGCTGGTTGTACTGGATGGCTTGATAAAGGGTGTAAAGCTCCACAGTAAAAATCGAGCACTTGTCAAGATATTGAAAAGTATCATCGTACAAAGGCACAACCAACACCATAGCCGATCTTGTAACTGTTGGTATAGATGAAGCCCCGGCCCCAGGCCATGTGAAAAGTGCAAGTAAGTCACTGTGGTACACCAGGCCAGGAGTAGTGTCCTTAGGAAGCAAATGGAGTCCAAAATGAAATGTACCTTGGCACGAAGCAAACGAAAGCAGACTCTGGGAGGCTACAGAGAAGAAATGTGCAGTCCATGCTGGTGGTCAAAGGAATCGTCAAAAAGAGGGAGCATAGGATGGGTGATTGGGCAAAGAAGACAGATGGCTCGTGTAACGACTGAGGAGAACATCCTGCCAGTAGGACAATGGTAAGTCAGCAGCCTCAGCATAAGACTCTCATAATGGGACTAGTACAGAAGGTGCCAGCGGCCAAACGTGCAGATAAATATATGACACATCCATAATCAAGTTTCGAATGAACAAGGGACTGGTGTAAACGGAGGATGGTCCCATGGGTTACCGCATAAAACATATAGAACATTGAGAGAACGAGTACACAATTAGCTTATAGGTAAGAGACATGGGAAGACCAACAGAGTTTCCTATCAAACACGAGTCCCAAGAATTTTGCTGCGTCAATGAATGGAAGAAGGAATGGGCCAAGACGTACGAACAGGGGAAGAAACTCCTGGCACTGCCATCAGTTCATATAGACAGTCTTTTCAGTGTAAATGCGGACTCCATTGATGCTCCATGAGTAAAGATGATCAAGACATCACAGAAGACGCCACTCAAATAGATAGGTTCACTGAGAGCTGCAATAGATCACAAAGTCATCAACAAAAAGAGAGCCTGTGATACCTGGCGGGACAGAATCCCTAACAGGGTTAATGGCTGTGGCAAATAAGACAACGCTGAGTACAGAACCCTAATGCACCCCAATCTCTTGAATAAAAGTGACCAAGAGAGCAGAGCCTATACGTAACTTAACTACACAGTCTTTTAAAAATTCCTGAGTAAAAAGGAGGAAGCGACACTAAAAGCCCCACTTGTACATAATATGGAGAATATCCATCCTTCAGCAGGTCTCATACGCCTTCTCCAAATCAAAAACCATGGCCACAGTCAGCAAAAAATTGTTCATAGTATGAGCTGGCAAGGTGATGAGATGATCAACTGCAGAATGCCTATGGAATCCACATTGGGCGTAAGTGAGGAGATTACGAAACTCGAGCCACCACATCACCCGACCATTAATCATACGTTCCATTATCTACATCTACATACATACTCCACAATCCACCATACAGTACGTGGCAGAGGGTACCTCTTACCACAACCTGCATATTCTCTTCCTGTTCCACTCCCAAACAGAACGAGGGAAAAATGACTGCCTATATGTCTCTGTACAAGCCCTAATCTTTCTCTTATCTTATCTTTGTGGTCTTTCCGCGAAATATAAGTTGGCGGCAGTAAAATTGTACTGCAGTCAGCCTCAAATGCTGGTTCTCTAAATTTCCTCAGTACAGATTCATGAAAAGAACACCTCCTTTCCTCTAGAGACTCCCACCCGAGTTCCTGAAGCATTTCCGTAACACTCGCGTGATGATCAAAACTATCAGTAAAAAATCTAGCAGTCTGCCTCTGAATTGCTTCTACGACCTCCCTCAATCCGACCTGATAGGGATCCCAAACGCTTGAGCAGTACTCAAGAATAAGTCATATTACTGTTTTATAAGCAGTCTCCTTTACAGATGAACCACATCTTCCCAAAATTCTACCAATGAACCGAAGATGACTATCCGCCTTCCCCACAACTCCCATTACATGTTTGTCCCACTTCATATCACTCTGCAATGTTACGCCCAAATATTTAATCGAAGTGACTGTGTCAAGCGCTACACTACTAATGGAGTATTCAAACAATACGGGATTCTTTTTCCTATTCATCTGCATTAATTTACATGTATCTATATTTAGAGTTAGCTGTCATTCTTTACACCAATCACAAATCCTGTCCAAGTCATCTTGTATCCTCCGACAGACACACCTTCCCATACACCACAGCATCATCAGCAAAGAGCCGTACATTGCTATCCAACCTATCCAAAAAAATCATTTATGTAGATAGAAAACAACAGCGGACCTACCACACTTCCCTGAGGCACTCCAGATGATACCCTCACCTCCGATGAACACTCACCATCGAGGACAACGTACTGGGTTCTATTACTTAAGAAGTCTTCGAGCCACTCACATATTTGGGAACCAATCCCATATGCTCGTACCTTAGTTAGGGGTCTGCAGTGGGGCACCGAGTCAAATGCTTTCTAGAAGTCAAGGAATATGGCATCCGTCTGATACCCTTCATCCATGGTACGCAAGATACCATGTGAAAAAAGGGCGAGTTGCGTATCGCAGGAGCGATGCTTTCTAAAGCCGTGCTGATGCATGGACAGCAATTTCTCTGTCTCAAGGAAATTCATTATATTCGAACTGAGAATATGTTCGAGAATCCTGCAAACAAACCGATGTTAAGGATATTGGTCTGTAATTTTGAGGATCCATCCTTCTACCCTTCTTACATACAGGCGTCACCTGTGCTTTTTTCCAGTCGCTCGGGACTTTACGTTGGGCAAGAGAATCACGATAAATGCAAGCTAAGTAAGGAGCCAATGCAGCAGAGTACTCTCTGTACAACCGAATTGGAATCCCATCAGGACCTGGCGATTTATTTATTTTCAACCCATTCAGCTGCTTCACAACCCCAGGGATGTCTATCACTATGTCCTCCATACGGGAATCTGTATGAGACTCAAACGGCGGTATGTTTGTACGATCCTCCTGCGTGAAAGATTTCTCAAATGCTAAATTTAATATTTCAGCTTTCGTTTTACTGTCTTCCGTTGCCGGGCCAGACTGATCAGTGAGTGACTGGACGGAAGCCTTCGACCCGCTTACCGATTTTACGTAAGACCAGAATTTCCTTGGGTTTTCAGCAAGATCGTTTGCTAAGTGGTTGAATGCTTCGCGCATCGCTCTTTTTACAGCAGCACGAATCTCTACTAACTTTTGCCTGTCCTCATTCTCCCGAACTTTCTTGTACCGCAAGTGCAACTGCCTTTTCTTCCTGAGCACTCTTCGAATTGCGCTGTTAAACCATGGTGGGTCTTTTCCGTACCTAACCCACTTTTTCGGCACATACATGTCCAATGCGTGATTTACAATGTGTTTAAAAATTGCCGATAATTCTTCCACGACCATCGTACCAGAAGTAAATGAAGTCAATTCATTTACTAAGTGGGAAGCTAACAACTGCTTATCTGCTCTTTCTAGTAAAAATACTCTCCTAGCCTTCTTGACCAACTTTTTAACTTTCGTAACCATAGTCATAATGACAACATCATGATCACTAATCCCTGTCTTATCACTGACACCGTCGATGAGGTCTGGTCAGTTCGTGGCTACCAGATCTAAAATATTTCCATTACGCGTTGGCTGTCGATTTAGCTGCTCAAGACAGTTTTCGGATAAGTGTTCAAAAGTAATTCACACGACGGCTTGTCTGTACCACCTGTAATGAATCCATAGACATCCCAGTCTATACTAGGTAGGTAGAAGTCGCCTCCAACTAATATAGCATGATCCGGGTACTTCTACGATACAAAATGTAGACTCCCTTTGAATGATTGTAGAACTGTCATGGTGGAACCTGGTGGCCGATAATAACACCCCACAATTAACTTTATTTCCCCTAGCCCTGTTAGACGTGTCCAGATAACTTCACAATCACACTCTACTTCGACCTCAGTAGACACAATATTTCTGTCAACTGCAATGAAGACACCACCTTCCATGGTGTCTAATCTGTCTTTCCAATACACGTTCCAACTCTAAATATTTCAGAACTTCCTATCTCAGGGTTCAATCAGGCCTCAATCCCGAGAATAACTTGCGCGGCACATGCTTCCTGGAGGGAGTAAATTCAGGAACTTTATTCCGAACACTCATGTTGCAGACGCTACTGGTTGGTAGCTGGAAGTAAAATGTTTGTCCTTACCAAGGGTTAGGTATGTGAATGTCAATGGCCTAACACAATAGTGACTGGGAAATATGCAATCTGCCCAAATGTGGTTACATGTAAGGAGGAGAAAGCATAGCCCATCAGGAGATAAGTGTTGCAACATCAAAACTTGAATGCCCTCCGGTCCTGGAATGGATGACTGGGACAAAGAGAGTGCTTGTCTAAGCTCCCTCATAGTAAAAGCAGTATTGTGACATTCACCATTCTGGGAGTAGAAAGATACCATCCTTGCCTCAGCCACCCATTTTAGAGGAAAGAAGGCAGGTGGTAGTGGATGTAACTTGAAATGGGTAGTTTCATTAGTAACGGAATGACACTCAGTGATTGTTTTTGCTCTGTAAGTGTAGAAAAGACCAAGAATCATGATAAAAGAAAAAATTTAATATTGTATTTTCTACACAAGCAAAGGAACACAGTTTATTTAATTTAATAGTTTAAGTTTCATTCACATAATGAGACTTACATAAAAAACACTCTGGTAACAGAATGACACAATTCAGATGTGCATATAGTTCTCATTTATAATGCAACAATAATTCAGCTCGGCCATTTGTTATTAAAGTTCACAAAAATTATAATGTGAAGAGGAATAAATGGGAAACAAAACGGCATAGATGACAGACGCATTAAACTAATATTTTACTGACAAAATAAAAAAAATCGCTGTTAACAGAATGACACTTAATACTAACAGAATGACACTTTCACTTGAAAATTACCAGTTGTATTCTACACTGTTGATCACATAGGGAAAATGGTACTTATTCCTCTGATCTATAGTAGGTGCAGCTAGTTTCTCTACAATTTAGTCTTTTTCCACCCAACATTTATTTTCCTTTGAGTGAAATGTAAATATCTTTCCATTTGCACTTGTTCTTTCTAAGAAATGAAATTTTGTAACCATCTTCAACAGAAATCACCTGCCCCACAAAAAATCTGATCTGTTTCTTCCAGCATAGGAAACCAAAGCAAAATCACCTTTATGCAAGCCTGTATGATTGATCAGGTCCTGGAAATTTTCTTTGGCTGAGGATCGCTCTTTGAAGTTGCGCACAAACCTCTGGGGAGATAGTGAGTAAAGCTGGTACTCAAAAGTATACGGAGCGATAGGTGTAACAGCATGGATGGTTTCGGTCTACGCAATTTTTGCAAAGTCCTCGGTCTATGCACTTTTTACAAAGTCCAGAGCCCCACATAGTATGTGTTTCCCAGCTTTGCAGATATTCCACATGGCACACTTTAAAGTTTCACCAATCCCATCCACAACACCTTTGCCAAGTGAAGTGGCAAAGAAGTCCCATGAAACATCTATTCCATAGTGTTCTCTGAAAAATGTCAAGTTGGCAAACAGGAAACACTGCTTAAATTGATTGGCTGCACCAACACTCATGAATGTGACAGATTCTATCTCTGGGTTCATAGATATAATGTGCTCTACAATCTTACTTAGAAAAGCATGCACTGAATATTTAATATGATCAAGTTCATCACTAATAACAGCACAAAAATATCCATCATTTTGTGAGTCCCAAACATATGCCACAAACAATTGGCTCTCTGGACTACATTCTGCAGTTGAACAGTATAATTTTCTGCAAAATCTACTTGCACAAGATGTTCTTGTATGCAGAATTCTTTTGGTTTTCAAAAAAATTTGACTTATGTCTTTTAACAAATGTATGTTGTAAAAATTACAGTAGCAAGTTTGAAAAAGCATCAAGACTCTGACCAACACTACCATGAAATTCTTTCAGAGTGATTCGCTGGTTCACTATTTGCCTTTGGGTCCATTTGCTCAGCTTCTTCACTAAGTTCTCATCCAAAGAATATTTATCCTTCAAAGACACATTTGCACACATTCCACATTTGGACATCATGCGAACTTCTTTTCACTTGCGGAACAACCTCATTTATAGCTTTCAAAAGTAGCTTTACATTCTCGTGAAAGCGGCAGAGACAAACATTGTGCGGTGTATCCTGAAAGGTGCATACAAACTTTGATCTCAATGCACAGAACTTGGACAATTTTATTGGCATGTCTGGGAATTCCTCTTGATATATAGCATGTGCTTCTTTCAAGGTCACAATCATGTACCTCTTCAGGAGTTTGGTTTTTCCACTTTCCTTATCCTTCATTATCACATAATCTTTCATTCCAGGAGTTTGCCATGAAATCTCATCTCAAACTTGAAAAGTAGCAACAGGTTCTTCTGTATCTGTATTTCGGCACTGACTGATTTTTCACCTGTTGTTCGTTTACCAAAACTCCATGAGCAGCAGCTAATTCCAAGACAACTTTCTTGTACTTTCTTGGACTTCTAGGTAAACAAGTTTCCACACGTTTAACTGCTTTCCTTAATGTAGCTGTAGGTTTATATGGACTCTTGGTGCAGACGACACAAGCATCATCGCTATTGCCTTCACTACTGCCTCTAACTTTGTTTCTGAATTTTCTTTGATTAAGTTTCTCTTTTCTCTTTGTTCCTTAAGTTGAGCAGCAGTTAAAACTTTTGCCATTTCAGCCTTTTCCTTTTCCTGTCCTTTCTCTTAATCTCATCACTTAACCTTTCTCCTTGAGTCATGTCCAGTATTCTCTCATTTTCTCAGCTGATGAGAGAGGCATGATAACAACTGTAAAAATGAAATATCTTGTTTTAGAATTACTGTGGAAACAGTGTAATTGCTAGAAACAAGCCAATATCTATTTTAAATAAAAAATTCTGTTCCATATGGTGATCTTCTAACAACACAATACATAAAAATGTCTCATTATTTAGGCATAATACATAGTGACCTTCAAAGAAAATCAACATTCTGTTGCAGTACATAGTACGTCAGTTACTTCTTTTTCTATATGCAATATTGAGGTTTTCTTATAATTTGGTACTGCCATTGCTCCCCAGAGAAACCATAGGTTAGTGAATAAGAAATATGGTTTATCAAAATAATTAACTCCATTCTACATGTAGTATTCAGCCATTTAGTCATTTCATTGTAATCTTTACCAAAGAAGCTTATTAAATCCCCTTTCAGCAGTTACTCTTCAGATTCACTGAATATAAGTTCTTCTCTCTGAAAAACACATTCTCAGTTTGTGGGACTTCCCCACTCCCCCCCCCCCCCCCAAAAAAAAAAAAGCTTTTACTAACAGTATAGCCGACATACAAAATTGCAATATAGCCAAAATACAAATGTATTTGCCTTACAACGCCTAAGGAATGTCAGGCAAATTCAGTTATAAACTATTGTCATTCCTTTACTCCATTTATGTCATTCCGTTACCGTTACAAAATGTTGTTTATAATGAATATTTTTTTTCTCTGCTGTGAGACTTTTATCTATCTCACAAATCTGTATTTGCATGCCTAATTACAGGATTCTATAATACTGCATTGACCCTGAAAAACAAATTTCAGGCTTTCTTTGGTAACAGAATGACATGAGATAACAATAAAAAATTAATCAGCCTGGGGACTTCACTAATTAAATAAAATCAATATCAGCGATCAAAATGTGCTGGCTTAAGATACCTTTCAACTTTTTCAGATATTTTCTGTTAATAAATTACTTTACAATGCACCACTGTAGTATTTTTGAAAACAAATTTCTTAGAAGCTCTAGAGACTTAAATTTAGACAAGTTATAAAGCCATTTGTTCAGTTCCAGCAGTTTTTAACATGAAAATTAAGCTTCAAATTGATAAATTTTATGTTTCAGCTAACAGTGCTGATAATCAGATTTATAATAAGAATATTTTTAATTTTAAGGTCTGCCTCCATGTTTTCACACAACAGCCCAAATGTCTGCAAAATATTGGCCCAAGGTGTGGAGATACCAAGAGGATCTACAATGACATTGTAGATGACATGTTGTGCTACTAAACAGCGAGACCTTCACAGGTGGTTGTCCAGATTACTGTCACACTGGTTCCTCTAATGCCAAGTAGCACATCCTCTTGAATTGATGCATGCCTGTATTCGTCGTGGCATACTAACCACAAGTTCATCAAGGCACTGTTGGTCCAGATTGTCCCACTCCTCAATGGCGATTTGGCGCAGATCCCTCAGAGTGGTTGGTGGGTCATGTCATCCATAAACAGCCCTTTCCAAACTATCCAAGGCATGTCTGATAGGGTTCACGTTTGGAGAACATGCTGGTCACTCTAGTTGAGCAATGTTGTTATCCAGGAGGAAGTCATTCACAAGATATGCACAATGGGGGTGCGAATTGTCGACCATGAAGACGAATGCCTCGCCAATATGCTGCTGATATGGTTGCACTATCGGTTGGAGGATGGCATTCATGTATTGTACAGCTGCTACAGTGCCTTCCATGGCCACCAGCAGTGTATGTCGGCCTCACACAATGCTACCCCAAAACATCAGGGAACCTCCACCTTGCTGCACTCACTGGACAGTGTGTTTAAGGCATTCAGCCTGACCGGGTTGCCTCCAAACACACCTCCGACGATTGTCTGGTTGAAGGCATATACGACACTCATCGGTGAAGAGAACTTGATGCCAATCCTAGGTGTTCCATTCTGCATGATGTTGGACCCATCTGTACCGCGCTGCACGGTGTCCTGGTTGCAAAGATGGACCTCGCCATGGACGTCGGGAGAGAAGTTGAGCATCAACCAGCCTATTGCGCACAGTTTGAGTTGTAACACGATGTCCTGTGGCCGCATGAAAAGCATTATTCAACATGGTGGCATTGCTGTAAGGGTTTCTACGGGCCACAATCCTTGGGTAGCAGCCATCCACCGTAGTAGTAGCCCTTGGGTGGCCTGAGCGTGTCATGTCATCGACAGTTCCTGTCTCTCTGCACCTCCTCCATGTCTAAATAACATTGCTTTGTTTCACTCGGAGACACCTGGACACTCCCCTTGCTGAGAGCCCTTCCTGGTGCAAAGTAACAATGCGGAGACGATCGAACCATGGTATTGAACCGTCTAGGCATGGTTGAACTATAGGCAACACAAGCCATGTACCTCCTTCCTGGTGGAATGACTGGAACTGATCAGCTATCAGACCCTCTCTGTCTAATAATAGCTGCTCATGCATGGTAGTTCGCATCTTTGGGCAGGTTTAGTGACATCTCTGAACAGTCAAAGGGATTGTGTCTGTGATACAATATCCACAGTCAATGTCTATCTTCAGGAGTTCTGGGAATTGGGATGATGCAAAACTTTTTTGATGCGTGTGTTGAAAGAGCTCTGGAAAGGAAGCCAACTAGCTTTTTTGCTGTCCCTGAAAATGCAGCAACACTGTGCACATAACTTTACAATGGATACAGTTCGCCATCGTGGGTTTGCATTTTAAAAATGCGGAGAACTTGTCTCTGCAAGCAGATTGTGTCATGGAATGCCTCAGTCCACCATGGGAGGGGGTACGTTGCGGCGAGGAAGAGGTGCGAATTATGGAACATTCTGTGGCAGTAAGGATAGCGTTTGTATGGTATTCGACCTGATCATCAATTCAGGGGAAATGGTGTTCATCGAAAGGGGCTAGTGAGGAGTAGAGCTGCCAGTCAGCTATGGAAAGCTGCCAGTTGGTGGGATGCACAGATGGGATAGGCATTACTAAACAAATGACACAGACGAAATGGTCATTCGAGTGTGTGTCGGAGAGAACAGACCACTCGAGATGATGAGCAAGCTGACCAGTACAGGTCAAAAATTCAAAACGGTCTGATGTGAAGTGTGGGAGGTGAAAGCAATCTTGAGGGAGTAATTTTGTTTCCTGGTGACAGGAAACAATTGGACAGTATGATCACAAGGGGAGCTGTAATTCAACCATATTGCATCTGATGTCACGAATGTTCCATTGGAGAATAACCATATCCAATGATACACAGGAAACAGGCCAAATAAGGAGGCAGTCACTGTGGTGGCTGCTGAGTGCCAGAATTCGAACGTACACAATAACCAGGTTCAGAGGCTGTAGGATCCTGGTCCATTAGTTCGACAGAGGTGTCGGTATTCACCTCCAATTGGCCAGCAGACTGGTTGTTGCGTCCCAGTAAAACGGAGGTTGGCTGGGTGAGGGTATTGTACGGTGACACCGTTGAAGAACAAACACTAAAGTGGAGAAGGAGAAGATTGTTTGCCTTTGTCTGACTGCTTAGAACCTTGGAGTTTGTCAGGTGCAGAGCTAGATGTTGGCTGCCTACAAGTGTGCAGAAAGTCCTTTTTGGATTTCCTTGCTTCTGCTTGCGAGGCAGGCAATTTTGATGGAGCAGGGGAAGGTTTGTTAGTATGCTGTGCACGCATAGCAGGTGAAGATTAGGGTGTGACCTTGGAGCTGGACGGTTTAACAACTGTGACACTAAACTGTAACTCACAAGTCTGCATAGCCATGTCTTTCGTAGGTCAGGGTGTAGTGAGAACTACACTATAATTGCCAGAGGGTGGTGTACAATGTTTGTGGCTAGTCAACATTTTCCAAGCAATGTTAGTAGGAACAGGTGTCTCACTAAAGTAGATTGGACATCATGGGTGGAAGCAGCATGATCACCCTTGGAATTGATATACTGAATGTAAGGACTTGGACATTCAACCTCATGAGCGTTCCTGCCACAGGTTATGCACTTGGCTGCATTTTCATGGGTGTGGTTGTAGTGCTGACATAGCAACACGTGGGATTCGGGATATATGGTCTGACAGTAATAGCTCCAAAGTCAGCCTTAATTTTTTATGGACGTACCACATGGTCAAAAGTGACTAATTCTTTGTCAATCCTTTTCCTGAAGCACTGAACTACAGTCACTCCCCAATCTGTGAGATAGGCAGTTACTTCAGCCTCGATCAAGCCATCAGGTGGCCGAGTGGACCTCTACTTTAACAGGAGCTGTGGAGATGGGTTGTATTACGCAGTTTCTGTGCTTGAAAAGCACTATCTGCCTCCAAAAGCAAGGTTCCATTACACAACCAAGAGCAGGACCTCACAGGACCGGCAATGGTATCTGCACCCATCTGAATAACAAATGGATTAAGTGTTGTGAAATTGTGACCGTCTTGGTGCACTTGGCACCACAAGGTACTGGTGGCTTTCGGGCACACCTCACTGTTCTTGACTTGTTAATTGTTATAATGTCAATGATAATTTGAATAGTTATTGAGTAATGAGTGGTGTTATTGTTACGCAAATAACACTATGGATTCCATGAAAGTGGACACAATTAAGAGTCAAGGGCCTAACTAAGATGTAGGCCTATGTACAGTTGCAATGGATTTACAAAAGTGATTTCTCTTGCTTTATTATGGCACAGTGGAATGTACTATTTATGGCATCTCTCAAATTACAGCTTTTGCATTCATGTTGGTGATAATCAAACAGATCACATGTTTCTCTGGCATGAGGCCTTGTGTGGTAGGGATTGGAATGAAATTGCTTCCTGTGTGCTCAAAGTCTTACACCAAAAATTACTTGTAAAAAGAAACTGATAATGTGGAGTGACACTCCTGTGGGCAGAACAAAAATAAGGTGGTGATATTTCTGTGAGTTTATCTAAAAGCAAAAGGTTACTCTAAGGAAATAGAACGTAAGTTCTTATTGAAAGGGCACTGTTTTATGTCTTGCAATCGTGATTTTGCTCGCACTGAAAAATGAAAGAGGCTAACTGTGTGTGTGAAGTTCCAAAAGATTCAGTTGGTCTCATCATTGAAGCTACACACAGAGCACCATTCACATTGACTATTATGCAAGAAACAGATTTTTGTGATTTTAAGTCAGCTGCTGACAAATATAAGAATTTCACCAACATGCATATTCCAAAAGCACTGTGGAGCAGACTGACTGCTGAATAGCTATGGGTACTGCAAGTTCAGTTAACTCTTAATGCAACTGACAAGTTCAAGGAACATTACACCTCGAAAAGGGTCGTGACGCCTCCTGATCTTCAACAGGTGTAGCTGAAAACACCACACTGTGAATCTAGGTTGTCTGAAGGAAAGAGAAGGGATTTAGCTAAAATGATTTCATTTGTGAAAGAGGAGAACAAGTGGTTTCACAAGAACCTTAAGAAATGAGTGAAAATGGGCATGATGGCTCTTGTATCATTGTTTATGTTAAAGCCATAGTATACAGAACATTTCATTTTCTTCCAATTTTGTATTGTTTTGTTCTTAACCCTAATAATGTTGAACAAAAACCCATCTATGAAAAGAAAACTGTGCAGTTCTTTTGTTTGTGTACTGATCCCCTACTTTTATACCGCTATTGTGGAAGTGCTATGTGCATTTTGTTGATTATCTCTAAATCAGTTTTTTGGCACTTGACACATTATTTTCTTATGTGCCACGTGTATCAATGACTTTCCAGACATTATAAGATATTTAGAAAATGTTGCTTTGCTGATGACAACAACATCAGAATCATTGATCAAACAGATGAACTGTTAGAGAGAGCACATGAAATCCTCAAGAACTTTTATGAGTAGGCAGTATTTCATAAATTAAGATTTAACAAAAAGAAAATAATCAGTATGCACTTCAGCATAAACAGGGAAAACAATTCTGTCACTTTAATCACAGATGATAAATCTATCAGTCATGTAACATAAGCTTTTTGGGATGAGTATTGATTGTTAAGATGGAATGAATACATAAAGATAAGGGAAAAAAGGAATGTCATCAGCACATTTTGATCTTATGGTTTTATCATTAATTTGTAATAGCCAATGCTATGGGATTCTTTTCTGCGGATTGAAGGAACAAAACATGGACACAATTTTGAAACTGCAAAAAAGGGCCATAAGAATAAAAATGAGAAGTGGCAGTCAGACTCATTCTAAACAGCTATTTAGAAAACTGGGTATCCTTAATGCATCATGTGAGTACCTGTAACAACCTGTTGTGCACAGCAGGAAAAACATTACTAGTGCACCACTAATAGATCTATGAACTGTCATGGTACAAGAGCCAGTTTGGACAAACAAACAAAAAATTCAAAACAGTGTTTTCTATCAGTGAATAAAATTATACACATAAAAAATTCAAAACAGCATTTTCTATCAGTGAATAAAATTGTGTAATAAACTCCCTGAGGAAATGGAAAAGATCACTAAAATATACCTGTTTAAAAAGGCAGCTTCATAAGTAATACAGAATGGTGTTACAAAATTAAAGCTTACTCCGAGGATCAGACTAATGGTTAATAATGAAAGGGGATAACTACAAGAACCTGTCACATTGCAATACCTGATCATGATGTTAAACCTTTACAAGAAAATCATGAGCCAAGATCTGAAGTGCATGAGGAAACACCCATGCTCCCATGATGAGTGGTATATTGAACTTGGGAGAATGACAAGACATTATAATTCTCCCTGGTTCAATATGTCACTCATCATGAGGGCAGGGTCTGTTTCTTCAATTTTTCAGATGGACTGACATAAAGACGTGAATGGGGAATAATTGAAGGCCTGGTGTCACCTTCCTGAACAGACTGGTTTAGTGTAAAAGGCACAGCAGCATCTTCATATCCAGGAGTCACCAGTAGGTGTCCTTAGCATATGCAGTGATGAAGATCAAAAGTATGTTTAATGCTATAAGTTAACTGAAACAAATTTTAAATAAATCAAAGAATGCTTGAGACTTTTCAGTGGTATGCCACCTCACTTCGTACGCTCATTTCAGAGTTACTAAGTTTACAGATTATAATAATGACTAAGAAAGGACGCATGTGAAAACCTGTGTCGAAGGATGTGAATTTTTATTAAAGTGTGATTAGTGAAAACAACATCGTGATATAAGCTTGGGATCATGATATATTGGAATTTTGATTGAGTGTAATAATTGGAATTGGTGGTAGCTGAAAATGGCCCCAGGAAGCCATTGTCACACAGCAGGAAGAAGGCACAAGCGAACAAATGTGAATCATCATGCCAGGAGTTACAGGTGTGCTCTTGGGAAGTTTGGAAGGCTGGTGTAAGAATACCAGCAGGGAGAAAAATAAAAATACTGTATAGTTGTCAAGGACGCCCTCTACAGATGGAACAGACCAACTCAGTGAAGCACAGAGAGGAAAAATAGTCCACCATAAAATCACATATTGTCAGAGTTAGTAAGTAGGGGAAATTAATTCACATCGCATACTGAGAGTGTCTTAAATAGAGTAGTTGAATTAGGCCATTATATTACAAGAAGCATTAATATATCTAACTTAGATTGTCTAACATCAATCCTGCAGGCCAGAAACATTAGCAGCGGGGTAGATGAGTGCTGTTCACAGAGAATGCACCGGATGTTGGAAGAGGTGAGACCTGACTCAAATGGCAGCTTCAACTCTGTGGCATGATAAGCTTTATTAACAATGCCTAATTAAGTACAGCTATGTAGACAGTGATTTTGACTGGTGTTGATGCAGTATACTTTGATTGCGATAATGTACACAGACCTAGATGACGACAGATAGTGAGAAAAGTGTATGCCGTACAATACGCCATCACTCCAACACATGTTGGTAAGTGGAACAATGTGGACTATCTGGTTGTTTCCACCTCAGTGTTGTGACTACGGTGTAGCTAATGACCTCTGGCTCACGACAGCGAATTTAGATGATACAGTGCCTCAGAGAATATTATATTGTGTAACTGGTTAACCTCTGTTGATGCTAGTCAATTGTCAGGATGAGCATTACCGCAAAGGGCATTTGATTCTAAAGCATTATGTCAGGGTGAAAAACACTAAATAAATTACTTTTTCTCTCTTAACAACATGTGGGCAGGGTGGGTTCTTCCTTGGCTCAGGTATGAGGTAGAATGAAACAGCGTTTTTTACATAAGATAACTTTTATTGGAAGATTCGTACAATGGTTTTGCTTACTGGATTGTTCTGGCTGGGAGAGCAGCAGCTGTCGTTTGCGAAGCCTTCTGCTTGCATGAGCGGCAGCGCCTGATTACGCGTGGCGGTGTGGATCTCGTGTCGCTGTTTTGCCCAGTTGACTGGAGACGCGCATTGTGAGGTGGCCTGTTTAATTATTGAGAATGAAGTCGTGAATCGGGTGGTGATACCTTGGATGTGGCGTCCCAGTGTTTCTCTTCTCTATGCGGCTGCGTGTGTTGTGCGTCGGCCAGCGGAGCGGCGCGGCAGGGAAAGGCCAGTGTCCTGGACTCGAACAACGGACTCCAACTTGCCAGTCTTTGGCTGTCAGATCTTCATCACCAGCTCACAAGTGACTGCTGATGTGAGGCCGTCTCCTTCCCGTCCTCACGAGTCACCCGGGTACGTAAAAATCAGTCTTCAAATACCTTCAAATTTCTGTCTTCTGGCGGCGAGGCTGCTGCTTGCTATTCCATTACAGCGGCAGACTTGGTGCTTCTGTGTATGATGTAGTCTCTTCCTGCATGACGGTCTTCAGCACCGACTGAACTGTACTGGAACTGAAAACTACTGTCGGGCCCACTGCGTCTCGCGTATTTATTTACTTCAGTTCACTGGAGGTGGACGACTTCACGGTCATTGCCTCTTCTGTCACATTGAAAAGCTTCTTGAAGAATCTTCTTAACGTCAATCATTGGCTCTTGGAATGTAGGTGAGGGCCTTTGATCACATGTGACAATTAAGAAACGTGTGAGCCGGTTGGGTGATGACCTGACGGCTGAATCGACAGCTTCCGCTTATGTGGGGAGGGCGATGGCTTCTCCTGAACGTGCTGACTTGCAAGCACCGGCCGTTGCCACTGCTGCTCTGCTCGCTGTTTGCCAGTGTGTAACTCTTCTAAACTAACTAAGTTTTTCATTCTAATTTCTACTTCACTTCACATTGATTCCACTAATTTATTTACCTATCTTAAGTACCACTCAACAATTGCTTATTGCCAGTAGATCCACAACTATTCTGGCATTGTGGCTTTAAGTCCCTTGTGGCACAAAGCATAAACTATATGCCAAACAATATAGCAGTGTCGTAGTGGTTAGAAATGTAAATTCATTCTTGGTGGTAGTGCCATGTTGATTGGCAGTAGATGTGGTGGTGTGAGCTCCGTGAATTCTGCTAAATGCACTTGCAACTTTGCATAATTGCTCTAACATAGCATACAAACAACTGCACTACAAGAGAGGGCAGGCAAGGTTAACAGGTCAAGTACATGCAGATGAACTTCGAGGATACAGTACCAACAGGTAGGTCTGTGTTACAACTAAGTTAAGCTCCCACTTCCTCGTACAGGCAGTGGGTTCCACAGTATGTTGTTGATTAGTGTTTGGCATTTATTTTCTCTATATATAAATCAATGTAGCTTGTTCTGATTAGCACCAAAAGGGGCTATCTCCTATTAAGTTTTAACACAGAGGATATAACATATTCCACTGAATGAAGAAATGCAGCTGTTAAGACACTGACCTTATATTCGGGAGGATGTTGTTTGCTCTTTCCTGCTACCCTGGTTTAGGCTATCCTAAATTATTTCAGGCAACTGCAGGGATGGCTACTTCATCAAGTCCCATCCTCAAAAAGAAACTTATGTACAGTACTGTATTCTATATATATGTGTGTGTGTGTGTGTGTGTGTGTGTGTGTGTGTGTGTGTGTGTGTGTGTATTTTTAATCTATTTAGTTTCATTGATAATTCCTATATCATAGTGAAATGATGCTTTGATGAGTAAATAAATTATCTTCATGAACCCCTGAAAAATACAAAATAACTCAGGAACATTCTCCCACCATTAGTACTCATTAGGATGAGCCCGCAAGACAAAAAAGTGTCTTCTATCCCTCGCCACAACACATTTAACTGACCTCAAATACCCCTCAATAGTATTCGTACAAGCACAGTCGCATAATTTTAAACTATACTATGCAATTAACTACAAGGTGGTTGTAAGCCCTCCATCCCAACCCTTCAATGTGAAGCAAATCCACCTGACATGTTCCTACACCGTCTCTCAAACATAGAGCCCTACATCGTGTCCCCCCGCCCCTCAATAGGACCACTACATTTAATTAATTACACACATACACACACGCCAACAAAATGAAAACTAATCAACCAGGGTACACTCAGTAACACCTGTTTTGAGCATAGCACGCTCCACCAAAGACTCTCGATAAATCTCATAGATAACATCACTAATACGCTTAAACTGAACTTCGATTTCTCAAACTAAGTATCATGCCCGATGGACCTCATAACACAAAAACTGATTCATATTTACAGCAACTGCAAGAACGCTTTAGTATCAAATAACATTCAGTTATTTTGTTGGCTGACACGAAGATGATGAATTTTTCCATAGTAACTTTGCAAAAAAGGTAAGAGGAAAAATGAAACTCAGCTCCACAAGATTTATTTGTTACTTTAATTGACAGTGGGCAACTGACAATGATAACCAAAACATAATGAAACATATTCTTAGAAGGGACATCAAAGGTGAAATTATTGATATAGAAGTCACCAAAGAATAGGATTTTTTAAAAAAGATATTATCATAAACTGTGCAAAGAATTTAACCTCAAGTTAATGTTCACAACTTCTAAAAAATTCGCAAGAGAACAAAAAACATGGAGTGGCAAATCCACATTTAGGGGAATTTCAGATTGACCATATGACCGCCTCATTTCACAACATCGAAAGAATTAAATAAAATTCTCCCACAGAACAGGAAATTATCACCAAAACGTAAACCCTTAAGAATAGATACAGAACAGCAGAATGCTAAGAAAAAGATTTTCAAGAAAAACTTTTTTATTATAATATAATGGTTCCAATGAAATTCAATGGGTTAATTGAACCAAACTACTCGAATGACCCACTTTTCTTACTTTACAAGGACTTCCAGGAAAGACGAAAACTGAAGGCTGGCCTTAAATAATCACGAAAACTGTAGGATGCTGGCAAGATACTTTCAGAAACTTTTATACTGTGAAGAACTGAAGGAAAAATTCCCAAAACTTTTCCACAACATAAAACTGAAGACTCCCAACAGTCAAATTTTGGAGGAAATTCCACAAATTATTGAAGAACTAAAAACCAACAAAGCTCTAGGGAATTACAACATTGTAGCAGGAATGTAGAAAAATGCAAATGACTGAACTGTTAAGTGGCTACATTAGGGAATTGGAAACATCTGAGAGACTTACCAGGAGATTCGAAAACAGTGCATATTCATACATTAAACAAAAAGTGGGTCAAAACAGAGGCCAAGAAAAATATTCACTACTAGTCCTCGGCTCTGACCAGTTAATAGCTGCTGTGACATCACATCTGGTGCATATTTTTACAGATTCGTTTTTATTTGGTAAAGCCAAGCAATGAGCAATGAGAAAACCTTGTTGTAGTGAGAGACTGGTTGCAAGTTGTCGAAGCCAACAAAAGTGAAAGCTAAAAATTTGGTTGTTGTGGCAAACTGATCTGTAGCTCACCCTGTTTGAAAAACTCACCACTGATATCACGTTATAAATGCCGTGTTGCTTACAAAGTTTGCTGCATGTTTCCCACATCACTCGTCAGAGCTGAAAAGCTGATGACTAGTATTGAACATAACTTTTTAACCAAAATATATGTAGACAATTACTGAGGGATATCACTCCTCCTGGTGATGTATAAAACTATCTTTGCAAAATAGGTTAAACAATCCAATGGCAGAAAAATTAGGGAATACTAGGGGGGGGGGGGGTTTTGGAGAGGAAGACTGTGTGTCAAACAAGTACTCAACCCTAAAACTCTTAATCAGGTGTAAGAAACTTCAAGTCCCAATCAGCGCGCACACACACACACACACACACATACACACACACACACACACACACACACACACACACACACACACTATTCCTAGAAGAATTTGGAGACGACAATAAAACCTTGGCAAATCATTAAGCAAACTTTGACTAGCAAAATTTCCAAAGTTTAATTTGTAATGGAAATATCGAAACATTTCAAAATTAAAATTGGCATGTGGGATGGATTGTCTCCATTATTATTCATTTGTGTTTTAAAGAAAGTAGTATGAGTATGGATAAAAAGAACAGAAGAAGTGGGAATAAATAATATTGAAAATCGGAAGAAAGAGAACCTTGAAATTGACTTGTTTTGCTACTGATTTAGCAATCATAGCAGGAAGTTGTGGAAAAAGGTGGATTACAAATTTCATTTGAAAAACTGTATACATGACCAACATTAAAGACTATGTACTGGGATCAAGATATGGAAAAATTAAGAAACTTTCACTATTTAAATACTTCAGAGAAATAATTCAGCCAAGTACTCTGGGCAAAGCAGCTAACTCAAACAGAGCCAAAAAATGGAGTCAGCATTTCACTTCAAAAAAAAAGATGTACCATAAAAATATTAATACATTAATGCAAGCTGAAGCATCACAATGTGGTGAGTAACCCAGAAAAGTGACTGCCTTCATGCCTCACCATAAACACAGCCAAACAGTTTAATAATTTGGAGAAGAAATATCAAATAACAATTTGAAAAATTTGGGGTACAAAATATGAACATGGGATTTTAAAATTAAGAATTAACAAGGAAGTGTACGAAAAAACTGAAAATTGATACAATGAGAAAGTGAAGCGCTGCATTTTACAACCAATTAAAATGAATGGATAACAAGGGGTTGACAATAAAACAAATGTCATAGGTTATGGAAGATAAGAAAGATCTACAACAGTTGGGAAAAACAGTCAAACACGTAGAAAACATACAAGAATCCGAGGATTAAAACACAAAAGAGAGATGGAACGTTTTCAAAATATAGAAGAGAGCAACAAAGATCAAGAATGCAGATGTACTGGAAAATAATATGATGTAGCCTAAATACAACAGCAACAACAATGGGAAAACTAGTAAAGCCACAATATTTAACACTTGACGACGAGGATATACTTCCAAAATATTTATAACAAAATTTTCTCAATCGTGCTGACAAACTGTCAAGAATCTGAATCTCAGCAGCTGCTCTATGATGCCCCTTTTCCCCATTACGAGCCAACCAACACCTCGAGTATCTAACCGCCAGCCAAATTCTGTAACTACGCAGCACATTCAGAGCCAAATGGCAGCTTTGTATTAAAACTGATATTAGTATACCAACAACGCACCAACACAAAACGGGAACTTGAAACCAAAAGTTACAGATTCCCGGAGAGAGTGAAGAGGAAATGTAGTTGTTACTAAAAATCGAAAGGATAGTAGCTGCGCAACATAGTGATAAATACTGCCGACAAAAACTTGGGTGAATTAGATGACTGGACTTCTTATCCGTTAAACAACTGATAGTCTCAAGTCAAATGAAACCAGAGATTTAAAAGAAATAGCAGTAAGTTACAAGAAGCTTCGTTACTTTTTGGTTGACAATCAATTATAACATTATGGAATATCTGACCTGCTGTCACATTCTCTTCTGGATCTCCAGTTGAAAGCACACTCTCTGATCCAGTAAGTGTTTTATCTCCATCATTTTCTGTCACGTCTTGCGAGTTACCTAACATAAAAATTACAATTGCTCGTTCAACTTGTTTCTGTTTGTGAATCCATCCACTGCACATTCCACTTTCTTCATCAATACTCACCCGTATTACTCATTCTTCAGCACAAATTAAACGACTTGTAGCCTCCAGTACCAAGAACGGCAGGTAGGCCTCAAACACAGTAAACGAAAACTTTATTCGTTACTTTGTTTACAATTGCTTGTGCTATCATCCAACGATTATTACAGCAGTTAACTGACGACATGTAAACAGATAAAACCTTACATGAAACTTCTGTGACTTTCAGTTCAAGAAGCCAAAGATCACTGCTGCATGAAGTTTATTAATGACCGAAGCAAACTTCATAATGGACATTCTTGATCAATTTTATGTGATAACTGCTGATATGCGAAACAACATTTATTCGCTACCGAAAATCCTACAAACAAACCCCTAAGAGAATGAAACTTCCTGGCAGATTAAAACTGTGTGCCGGACCAAGACTCGAACTCGGGACCTTTGCCTTTCGCGGGCAAATGCTCTACCATCTGAGCTACCCAAGGACAACTCACGATCCAGAATCTTTTTCACTTTCAGACACCTTGTTTCTTTGGTGGAAGAACACTCAATGCTAAAGATCCAAGTCTTAATGGGACGTCTGGAATTTGTCACAAAAACAAAGCAAAGTAATAACGTAATGTTTAATCTACATCTACATTTATACTCCGCAAGCTACCCAACGGTGTGTGGCGGAGGGCACTTTACGTGCCACTGTCATTACCTCCCTTCTCTGTTCCGGTCGCGTAAGGTTCGCGGGAAGAACGACTGTCTGAAAGCCTCGTGCGCGCTCGAATCTCTCTAATTTTACATTCGTGATCTCCTCTGGAGGTACAAATAGGGGGAAGCAATATATTCGATACCTCATCCACAAATGCACCCTCTCGAAACCTGGCGAGCAAGCTACACCGCGATGCAGAGCGCCTCTCTTGCAGAGTCTGCCACTTGAGTTTGCTAAACATCTCCGTAACGCTATCACGGTTACCAAATAACCCTGTGACGAAACGCGCCGCTCTTCTTTGGATCTTCTCTATCTCCTCCATCTATCCGATCTGGTACAGATCCCACATCAATCCGATCTGGTACGGATCCCACACTGATGAGCAATACTCAAGTATAGGTCGAACGAGTGTTTTGTAAGCCACCTCCTTTGTTGATGGACTACATTTTCTAAGGACTCTCCCAATGAATCTCAACCCGGCACCCGCCTTACCAACAATTAATCTTATATGATCATTCTACTTCAAATCGTTCCGCATGCATACTCCCAGATATTTTACAGAAGTAGCTTCTACCAGTGTTTGTTCCGCTATCATATAATCACACAATAAAGGATCCTTCTTTCTATGTATTCGCAATACATTACATTTGTCTATGTTAAGGGTCAGTTGCCACTCCCTGCACCAAGTGCCTATCCGCTGCAGATCATCCTGCATTTCGCTACAATTTTCTAATGCTGCAATTTCTTAGTATACTACAGCATCATCCGCGAAAAGCCGCATGGAACTTCCGATACTATCTACTAGGTCATTTATATATATTGTGAAAAGCAATGGTCCCATAACACTCCCCTGTGGCACGCCAGAGGTTACTTTAACGTCTGTAGACGTCTCTCCATTGATAACAACATGCTGTGTTCTGTTTGCTAAAAACTCTTCAATCCAGCCACACAGCTGGTCTGATATTCCAAAGGCTCTTACTTTGTTTATCAGGCGACAGTGTGGAACTGCATCGAACGCCTTCCGGAAGTCAAGGAAAATAGCATCTACCTGGGAGCCTGTATCTAATATTTTCTGGGTCTCATGAACAAATAAAGCGAGTTGGGTCTCACACGAATAAAGAAGTGTAAAGAATAGGGAAGATGTTTTTGAGGTGAATTACTTCAAAAAAGCGGAAGGAAGAGAAAAAATTAGGGAAATATGTCGAAATATGCGAAGATATCAAAGTGATGATGATGCACTCAAGTCGGTAAAGGTCAAGTTTGACAATCCGGACGCAACTAACATAAGGGCTTCATATAAAATACACAAAGGTGTACTGTATCTTCAAAGATTAAATAATCCAGGGAAGTGGAGAGTATGTTGTCCGGAACAACACACTGAAGTGCTGATAGATTATGTTCACTTGGCATATGGCCATTGTGGTGCACGGAAGTGTACTGATAAGTTAGATGAATGCATTACCTTTAACAACATGGCACGAAGGGTAGCACAGAGGATAAGATCTTGTGATCTATGCCAAAAGGCGAAAGTAACAAATGCAACTAATCAAGGGCCCATGCAATCAATAAAACCTGATGAAGTATTAGAAATAGTAGCAGTGGATATCTTTGGACCATTACCGAAAATCATGGGGGGTTTAGTATACATATTTGTAGCAGTTGAACTTTTCTCAAAGTATATAAAGCTATATCCCTTGAGAAAAGCTACTGCCAGAGCTGTGTATGATAAAATGGTGTGTGATTATTTTGTGAAAGTAGGGAAGCCAAAAAGAATACTATCAGATAATGGTGTTCAGTTTTGCTCCAAAATGTGGAAGGATGGGATAACTGAGAAACAGGTAGAAGTGGTACATATCTCAGCTTATCACCAATCAAGCAATCCGGCAGAAAGATATATGCGTGAGATAGGTCGGTTATTTAGGACGTACTGCCATAGTAACCACAAGAAGTGGGGCATGTATGTGAGTGAATTCGAAGAAATCATGAATTCATTAACAAACGAGAGCACTGGATTTACTCCAGAAGAAATCCTGAAAAAGACGAGAAGTAAATGTCTAGTAGAAGACCTACTAGAATTTCCAGATAGAGTTGAATTAGATTATGATAGTAAAAAGAACTTAGTAAAAGACAAGATGAGAAAACAAGCAGATGCAAGAATTCGTCGTCATGACGAAAAAGTAAGGAATCCTAAATTCAAAATAGGTGATCTCGTTCTTGTAAAAACACATGAAAAGTCAAGTGAAATTAATAACGAGATCAGCAAATTTAAATATATATATAATGGACCTTTTAAAATAGTGTCCATACCCAATGTGAACGCTTATTATTTAGAGTACCCATTAACAGGCAAACGCCTGGGAGTAAGAAACATAGTGGATCTCAAAAGGTATGAACCACGAATTCTACCAGATTGAAATTAAATATATAAATAAATATTAAAGTAAACCAATATGTAAATAGTTTTGTTTCTTTTGTTCTATGTGAAAGGTAAATGTTCACTAAAATATGTTGCAGTATTCTAATGAAACTTCTAGTTTAAGTAGAGACTAAACAGACTGGGAAAGACTGAGCTTCTAAGAAAGCCTTAATAGATGTGTAAATAAGTGTTGTGGAAGAGGTAGAAAAGTGAGGAGGTAAAGTGAAAAGGACGGGCTATAAAGTAATGGGCGCTTAACGTGTGTTTTACTTGCCTGAGATAAAAGAAGTGTATTTAAAAATTTTGTAAAAAAGATGTTTAAAGTGTACTGTGTTTAGATGTAAGAAAATTGTAAAGAATATATGTAAATCATTTACGTAATGTTTAGCAGGAAAGATAGAAAGAATTGGTGTTTAATTTTAAATAAGTAATATAAGTACCGAGGTGTATCAGTAAGAAAGGGAAAACCCTTGGTAAAAAGCTTAACGAAAATTTCAGATTCATTATAGGAGAGACTTCTTATTGAATTATCACTGTTAGATACTTCAATAAGAAGTGGGGCATGTGTAACGGAACTGAAATGATGGTGGGCTGACAGTAATTTGGAGCCCGCGCGTCGGAAACGGGCGCGCTGGTGTGACACTGCCAGGGAGTGCACCCTGATGCCATCTATTGGCGAAACTGGGAATTAGCGCTGTCTCAGACAATGCGCTAAGCTATCGGAGTCAAATGTATTCTTTTTCTTGGTAATTATAAGCTATTACTGTATGATTTAATGTTATAAAGCGCTAGTAGTAAATTATTATGACTGGTATGAACTCCAGGGTAATAAATATAAATATTCTTAAATACTAAATGATTTCGGTGAAAAGGTGGTAGGGGAACGCCCCCACTCTTGGTGATACGAGCGTAGCTAGAGGTAGCTGGAGACACAGGGACTGAACAATAAAATGGCCTGGGGAGTGTTGACGTGAGCGGACGTGCATAACTGTGCTCACGCAAAAGTGACTGTGCAACAGCGAAAAGGAGAATATCGTCGCCGTTTGTGGAGTAGAACGCGACGAATGGTTGTCGAAGCCGTCTCTATGCCACTGGGGCTGATTGTAAGAGTTCCTGCGCCCAGATTTTATGGTGGACGCGCAGTAGCTTATACGAGTGCTACAGCTCGTAGTTCCAGCCGCCATTAAGGGCACGAGGCGTGAAGAGGAAGAGCTGCGTTAACCACATGCATCTCACCACCAGCACCGACACGTCTACCCAAGGCAAGACTGCTTGAAATTGTTAAGTCGAACTTTGTATACATGTAAAAGGAGAATACCAGTTTTCTTTTGTGCAAGTACAGAGGACAGAATATAGTAATGAGTAAAATTACGACGCATGTTGTTCATTGTAAAGTGTAGTAACCTGAAACATAGTGTAGTGAAATCAGACTGAGGCCACCATCGCCTCTTTCATTTACAATTCTTTTGGTTGTAGAATACTTTAGCGTTTAAGAATATAGAAAAGAGCAATGGTCACACCAGAATGAGTCGCCTATTTATAGTTACTTAAAATTTTCTGAGTAACCTTTCAAGTAAAGTCACTTAACTAATTCTATAGCAATTGTCCAAAGAGTAATATCCCAAAATCACTAAATAAGTTGAAGGGTAGAAGTTTGTTAACCTAAGTTGCTTAAATTGTCTTGGTGGTAATTACCAAGCCAACTCACAGAAATTGAGAGAGTATTTGCTTTGTAGAATCACCTAGAATGATCAGAAATAGTAATATTCAGAATTAAGTTTAAATTCAACTCAAGCCGTTTCACTTTGAAACGAGCCAAAAAACTGATTTATTCTTTTGCTCCTTCAGAGCTGGCGACCGTAGTTATAAGTATTTTCAGGAGGATTCGACGGTAAGTCTGCTGCTCTCGTCGTGCTGATAGGACTACCCACTGCTGCTAGCAGTGGTGATTGGATACATAAGCTCACTACCAAGTTAAGTGGGTCAGGTAGGCAGTGTTACCGTGTGAACTGTAGGGCACTGTAGGCCGTGGATCGAACCCGTTCAATCATCACAGCTCTTTGGGAAATAGTCCGGTTAGGAGTGTACTAATCCAATAGGTAAATACTGGCGAGTAACGGTCAAAAATGTATACGCAAGTGAATTTAGCAAGGTCCATGTAGCACCTAATTAATGTGGTGCAATGGCGAGGGTAGGAGTGGAGTAAAAGTGAGCTGAGCTTGTGGCAGCTGTGCTGTCTTCAAAGATTAATAACGTGAATTCACTACTACCTCTTGCCATTAGGGCTGAGCTATTTACGGTTAAAATACGTAGCAGTAAGCGCAAAGGCGTGACAGCTACAAGTCCGTATTGGCTTAATACATACGGAAGTAGGAAGCGGGTCATTCTGTCAGTGGAGGGGTTAAAACAACGGAGTCACTTGAGAACATACCCCATTTACTGATGGAAAGATTCGGCGGTTCGGTCGCAAACTGCAGTGGGGTCTTCCTCTGTGAAACAGCTTTGGAAAAAGGTGTTTAGTATTTCAGCTTTACGCGAGTCATCCTCTGTTTCAATGCCATCATCATTCCAGAGTGTCTGGAAATGCTGTTTCGAGCCACTTACTGATTTAACGTAAGACCAGAACTTCCTAGGATTTTCTGTCAAGTCGGTACACAGAATTTTACTTTCGAATTCACTGAACGCTTCACGCATAGCCCTCCTTACGCTAACTTCGACATCGTTTAGCTTCTGTTTGTCTGAGAGGTTTTGGCTGCGTTTGAACTTGGAGTGAAGCTCTCTTTGATTTTGCAGTAGTTTCCTAACTTTGTTGTTGAACCACGGTGGGTTTTTCCCGTCCGTCACAGTTTTACTCGGCACATACCTGTCTAAAACGCATTTTACAATTGCCTTGAACTTTTCCATAAACACTCAACATTGTCAGTGTCGGAACAGAAATTTTCATTTTGATCTGTTAGGTAGTCTGAAATCTGCATTCTATTACTCTTGCTAAACAGATAAACCTTCCTCCCTTTTTTTATATTCCTATTAACTTCCATATTCAGGGATGCTGCAGCGGCCTTATGATCACTGATTCCCTGTTCTGCACTTACAGAGTCGAAAAGTTTGGGTCTGTTTGTTATCAGTAGGTCCAAGATGTTATCTCCACGAGTCGGTTCTTTGTTTAATTGCTCAAGGTAATTTTCGGATAGTACACTCAGTATAATGTCATTCGATGTTCTGTCCCTACCACCTGTCCTAAACATCTGAGTGTCCAGTCTATGTCTGGTAAATTGAAATCTCCACCTAAGACTATAACATGCTGAGAAAATTTATGTGAAATGTATTCCAAATTTTCTCTCAGTTGTTCTGCCACTAATGCTGCTGAGTCGGGAGGTCGGTAAAAGGAGCCAATTATTAACCTAGCTCGGTTGTTGAGTGTAACCTCCACTCATAATAATTCATAATAAGAAACAAAAGGACAAAAAAAATCACTAAAAGGCCAAATCACACTGGCCGTCACATCACTTCCCGTCATATTCCATCAAAACATTCTGCAATGCATTTCAAATGGTGGTATCCTCACTGGTATACCCGCCACATCACATCGCGTCGCGGCACCATCTAAGTTTCACGGGGAGAAAATTTTGAAAGCTAACTTCATATGCCTCATCGATCCGTGATCCCCAAGCTCATTTTCTCCCAACACACAGCCCTGTGCACATCTCCATATTTCACTTCATCATAATTAATGTCTTTGATATTAGTTGTTTGTCATTCGTTATTTTTGTTGTCGGTTATAAATTTTTTCGTTTCATTATTTCTTTTGATTAAATTTATAACTTTATTATGAATGACGAAAGATTAATTGCAGAAGCGACACTAGCCTACTAACTTACCTGCCCCCTGCTACAATTATAAAGTGGATTTTAATTCATACCGGTAATGTATTTAATAGTTTATAACAACAGGATTGTAATATGGCTGCAACTTGAAGTGAACTGTGGGCAGAATCAGTTTGCTTAGTAAGTGGAATTTATTTGTACGTTGTCAGGCATCTGTAATGTTTCATAAAGAAATAGACTGAAACCTTCAGACACAGCCAAAACGTCAAAATGCTTTTTTTGTGAAGCATGCATCAAGTAATGTATTAGAGTTATTTTGTGTCAAGCTTATTTATTGTTAAGAAGCTCTCTGAATTGTGTATGAAACAGTTTTATAAGCATGTGTGATCAGTATTTATGTGGCTTCACTACCTAAACTCAGTACAGATAAGGTGCTTGAACCATTAACCTTGAGTAAACGCAACTGTGTTTAAAGTGCACCTACCACAAATAACATTGTCTTGCACTGTTCCATTGTCGTTTCACAATTGTAAACCCATATCTACTCCTTCATTACTGGCTCAGTTAACACAGTAATTAGCTTGGTGTCATACATCCAAATAAAGCACTACAATATAAAATAAACAGCATACTACGTGACCCGAGCAAGAAAAGCAGTACAATCTCACAGTGAGGCAGGTGTCTATGAAATAATCAGTGATCACACAAGCAGTTGGGATCTGAAGTAACTGCACTGTTTATTGCATCGACTGTACCATACCTGTGGGATAACACTTGTATGTGCTAACAGAGTGATATAATGAATATTTATTTTAATATTACTTAATTAAACAGTACTGTAACTCATATATTGTGAGTTTATTGTGTCGTTGTTGAATCAAACTGAGATTAAACTGTGATATTGCTCATACTGTTTACCTTGGTAACATGAAGACAGCTATTCTTTATATGTCTATGAAGTACGCCGCATACTTGTTCCTGTTACAAAAAACAGCACAAACACTCGAGGGTTAAAAGCCAAATGCAAGACAAAAAGAAAACTTATAACTCTTGAAGGGGAAAGTGTTGAGGGAAATACAACTTCTACACAAAAATTTGCTCTGGACTGGAAACTAAACTTTTAAAAAAAAAATCATGGTATGTGATGGTAGCTCATAAAACTGTGTATCTTTTATTAACTTTGGTTGCAATTTATGTAAAAATAAAAAACCTGGTGCTTCAACTTTCTAAAATATCTATAAAATGCAAATTCCTCTTCCTTGAACTCCTTGTATAGTGTGTGAAATTCCCCTTCTGTCCATGTAATGACATTTTTTGGACCAATACTTTTTTAGGGTTGTTTTGCAATTCTGCCTTCCTTCTCTAATATACAAGCTATCCCTGCAAGCTGCAGACCATTTGAGACCAGTGTCATTTTCGTGTAAATGCAGACTCCAGCATCTATGTATATAGGCTACCGTGTTGTGTATGTGCACTTCATGTGTAAAAACAGTTGAAAACCATCTTGCGAAGATCGCAATTCCCGGAAAAAGACGGCTAAGGAAGGCCATGCAAGTAAAGATCATATGACTGGAATTGACTTGTAATGCTGTAGCATGACGGACAGTGTGAATACACTCTGACGTGACAGTGCCATATACAGGATGGTTCTGTGAGGGTCAGTATGAATTGGCCTGTGACAGGAATGAGCACAGGGAAAATGGTTAACTTTCGGTGATAGACAGTCATGACATATTTTCCCTAAGCAACCTCACCATCTTGAGAAACCTTCATGATGATGTGACCTGACATGACGTGCCAGCCTATGTGAGTGCCGCCATTTGAAACGTTTTGTGGAACTGATTGACATAAAGTGACAACTAGTGTAAACTGGCCTTGGTGGTAACTACATATTATGGCGGAACCTGTGACAGAATTGTGTACAGTGAACATAGTCTTGACAGTAGGCCTATCTGCTCGAATATACATGACAGTGCAAGAAATATTTGTAGTGCAGTGAAAACCAGTGTATGCAAATAAATTTAAGTTGTGCTAAGCACCACCTGGGGAATCGTGTCATATAGTTGAAAGAACATGTGGGACACTGATGGATATGAAAGTCATTGATGTACTGTTAGAGTTCCAGCCCAAAAACAACCTAGGAAATCGTTGCAGATTCCGGAAAAACGCTGTTCATTGGTATTTCAGCAACCCACCACAGTGTAGAATGTACTGCTTGTCAGGCATTCCTTACTTCCTTTTTCAATAAATCTGTTTTACTAATCTCTCTAATCCCCAATTCTTATTTTTTGTAGAAAGTTATTTCTTGGTAGAAAATAATCTTGTGAGTTTCATGCATATTTTTTTCTTGTAAATGTAAGTTAAATTTATTTCTTACTTCATGGTCAATAGAGATGTTTATGCAGTTAATATTAAGATTGTTTTTTGATGTTTAAAACTGATTGATAAATGTGCTCACATAGTGTAGCTAAAATATCAAGTCCTTTGGACATTTCTTTACAATGAGCTCAATTACTATTCTTTGTTCTATTCTTATAGCTCTTTTCTACAGTTTGAAAACAGTGGTCATATTTTGTAAATTTGTTTCTCAGAATATATTTCCATTGACTGTGCATATGAATAGCACATAACTAAAAAACGCTTGTTATTACAGACTGATGACAACACTGCTTCAGCAGTATATAGACAAAAAGGTATATTTGATAAAAACTACATTTCTTTACAATAGCAAATAATGTTTTAATATAAAATAAGAGTTTTACAAATTTTACTGGTACAGACAGTTCAAGGAAATGTTCAAAAATCTTTTGTGACAGAAATAAATTTTTAACAAAAGTCTCAGAATTCAGTTCAGTTCATGGACTTTTTGTAATACAATAATGGAATCTAGCAACAGTCTGAATTGCAGTCTGAGTAAGTATAAAATATAATAAGATACATCATAGGAAGTACTTTAGTTTTGGTACTTCATCAGGTATTTGTTTGCTGCACCAAGTAGATGACTTGCTTTCTTAGTGCTCCCTGATTTCCTCTGCATTGTGCATGAAAAACTGATGCAACACTGCTCATCTTTGGCTCACTAATGTAGAAAAAATTCAAGTAAGTAAAAAATGCAAGCATCTCACACGTTTATGTATAAGCAAACTTCTAGATTTTCTTTAGTGTAAGACTGCACTGCCACACAAATATATTTCGAAATTCTAGATTGACATATTTTTCTGTATCCATCAGTTTCCTATAATCTTTCATTGATTGTGAAAGGTATCTTTGTAACACGAAATTTCGTGTATTTTTGAACATTGGTAAGTTCCATGTGAAATTCGTACTATATCATCGATTATAAACTAAATACTGATTTTTAGAAATTTTTGGCAATATCATCCCCATTTAAAATCAATCATTTCCTAATTTAATTGTGTGTTTTGGTGATAGTAGAAATAATTTGAGAATTTTTGGATCCACATGAGTGTTGTGGCCAACATATTTAATGCATTCTGTAAATTTTGGCAGCAGTATCTTTTCAGAAAGCAGGTGTTGACATGTGAAAATTACTGAACTATCAGTTTAATAAGTCACGGCTGCAAAATACTAACACGAATTCTTTACAGATGAATGGAAAAACTGGTAGATGCCGACCTCATGGAAGATCAGTTTGGATTCCGTACAAATGTTGGAAAACGTGGGGCAATACTGACCCTATGACTTACCTTAGAAGATAGATTAAGGAAAGGCGAACCTACGTGTCTAGCATTTGTAGACTTAGAGAAAGCTTTTGACAATGTTGACTGGAATACTCTTTTTCAAATTCTGAAGGTGGCAGGGGTAACAAACAGGGAGCGAAAGGCTATTTACAATTTGTAAAGAAACCATATGGCAGTTATAAGAGTCGAGGGGTATGAAAGGGAAGCAGTGGTTGGGAAGGAAATGAGACAAGTTTGTGGCCTATCCACGATGTTATTCAATCTGTATATTGAGCACACAGTTAAGGAAACAAAAGAAAAATTCGGAGTAGGTATCAAAATCCATGGAGAAGAAATGAAAACTTTGCAATTTGCCGATGACATAATTCTTTCAAAGACAACAAAGGACATGGAAGAGGATCTGAATGGAATGGACAGTGTCTTCAAAGGAGGATATAAGAGTAACATTAACAAAAGCAAAACGAGGATAATGGAATGTAGTCGAATTATATCAGGTGATGCTGAGGGAATTAGATTAGCAAATGAGACACTTAATATAGTAGATGAGTTTTACTATTTGGGGAGCAAAATAACTGATGATAGTTGATGTAGAGAGGATATAAAATGTAGACTAGCAATGGCAAGGAAGAGCAATTTGTTAACATTGAGTATAGATTTAAGTGTCAGGAAGTTTTAAATGGAAGTATTTGTATGGAGTGTAGCCATGTATGGAAGCGAAACATGGATGATAAATAGTTTCGACAAGAAGAGAATAGAAGCTTTCGAAATGTGGTTCTACAGAAGAATGCTGAAGATTAGATCATGGAACTAATGTGGGGGTACTGAATAGAATTAGGGAGAGGAAGAATTTGTTGCATAACTTGACTAGAAGAAGGGATCGGTTGGTAGGACATGTTCTGAGGCATCAAGGGATCACAGGTTTAGTAATGGAGGGCAGCGTGGAGGATAAAAATCGTAGAGGAAGACCAAAAGATGAATACGCTAAGCAGATTCAGAAGGATGTAGGTTGCAGTAATTACTTGGAGATGAAGAAGCTTGCACTGGCTAGAGTAGCATGGAGAGCTGCATCAAACTAGCCTCTGGAAACAATCTCTTCAGAAAATCGTTTCTCCTTATTGAAATTTAGGTATGTATGACAATAGTGCAATATTACCAGTTTTTCTGGTCATTGACCAGTTTCCTCTACATCACATTAATTTTTATGATTAGTAGGTAAACTTAAGTCTTACGAATTCAATAATTGTATTATAATGGTTTATTCTTAGACGACTTTATTACCAAGCATGACCTTCACAGAACTTCGAAAAACATAGTTACCTTTATGAAATTTGTAAATTTTATACCATGCTTTTCTCTCATTATTTACACAAACAACTTTCTTGCATGTCATAGCATCATTTCCTAAAGGGAATTGGCAATCCTTATTGCATTAGGCCCATATTACACACTAAAAGGTTTTTAATGGAGATCTTAGAAGCACTTTAAGTAAGACAGCTTTCTTCAAAGATCTTTCGAAAAAGTTAGAGCAGCCTTGTAATATCACGTTGTCAATTGATAATTTTTGTCACTGTTATTAATAGTGTGAGGGCGCTTCAGTATATTGAAGATTTGACAAACTAGTATTGTCAATAAATACTGAATGTGTGGAGGCTCCTTAACAATTCGACATTGTATACTTGACATTAGGTTAATCAAGGAATATTATTCTAACCTCCTTGATTACAGTACAACTTGTGTAATGACTCAAAGGTGTATCTGCTATGTAGCTACCACCACTGAATAATTTTAGAATATGAGGAGTAAGAGATTCTCCCTAAAGCAATCAAGCAGTTTACAGAAACAGTAACAAGTGATTAGAATCGTTCTAGTAAGCCCCTGATTCTTTAATGAGTCGAATTCCTGTGTATAATACAGCTTCAAACTGCTAATTATTTTACAAATAAGTAAATGAGTTAAATATTTGACGTCAAGGATATAAGTGAAAAGAAGTTAGAAAATACTTGACATTACATTTAAAATTTGTTAGAAGTCCTTAAGTGTTTTCATTACCAAACATTATATGAGTGTGGTCTGGGTAACGTGTTCTCAATTTTAATCAAAAGCTAGCTTTTCACACATTTCAATGTTTATTACATCATATCTCTCAAATTATATGTCCTGCAATAGTATAATTTTGTAGGTACATTCTGTGGTATATGTAGACCAGCTGAAAAATGCTCCTGTTGGAGCACAAAAAGGTGAATATGCTCCTTTTAAAATGACTGAAAAGTAGGGAACCAGTTGCCACATACATTATTCTACCTTTCTCACTAAAAATTTCGGCTTGCAAACACATTCATGCTCTTTTAAGACAGATTCTCAATCCTTTTACCTAGTCTTTCTTTGTAGTGAAGCCTTCCTATTCAGCATCTCCCTCTCACTATCTCTCTCCCACTGCCAGTGTATACGTTTCTCCCCCACTATCTCCTGTTTCTCCCATTAGCACATTCACCAGTGTGTCGCTCCCACAGTCCCTATCTTCATCTTTTTCTCTTGCTCTTCCTTACCACTACTTCCTTCTCTGTCACTTTCACTCTCTCAGTATCCCACTGGCACAGCCTTTGTCCTATTCTTTTTCTCTTCCACACACACTATCCATTTCTTTCTCACTTACACTTCGTCACCATTGTGTCCTCACCACGCATTTCCTTGGGGATAGTTTGTTCGTGGTTTTGAACCCTAGACCAGAAAACTTTAAGACGTGGGTATAGATGATGGGGGAAAGTGGGCTAATTTTTTCGTGCTTAATTTCGCCAGTATCCTCGCCTCTCTCTCATTTTCACTGTCTACTCACTCTTTTTCTCCCACTGCTGCTATCTCCACCCATCTCTATTTTTCTTTTACTGCCACTGACTCTCACTGACCATCACTATCTCTTCTCTCTTTGGCTCACACTGCTATTGTCTTCATACAACTCTTTTTCTCTTCCACTTTTTCTTTCCCACCAGCAGTGTCTCCTCTCTCTCTTTCTATCCCACAGGCACTGTCTGCTCTCTCTTCCACTGCCACTATCTCTCTGGTACATTCTTTCAGCACAAAAAAGTGTGAATATGTTCATATGCTAAAATTTTTGATGATGAAGGGAATAACATATACCGAGTAAGTTGGATCCCCGCTTTTCCGCCAGTCTTTTAAAAAAGAGCATATTCGCCTTTTTTGTGCTCCAATGGGAGTATTTTTCAGCTTATTTTCCTTGTTACAGCAGGGTATGTTGCTTATATAAAACTAATTCTGTAGGTCAGCAAATTTTTGATAGTTCATTTATACACTTCAACACATTTACATACTTTGACATATACATAAAATTAATAAGTATGCATAATATGATGGTAACAAAAAATCGTGCCCCATCCAATGCAAATTCAGTTTACAGTACATAAAAATGCTCAACACGTTTAGGCCGCACCTGCAGTACATAAAAAAATGTGGTGTTTGATTCACGTGGACAGAGAATTTCGTACCACGAAATAATTCTTTGTAAGGAGCTTACACCACCAGGTGGCAACATCATATAAGCGACAGGGCAAGACAGCATGTATGGGCGTGAAGTGCCCATCATACAGAGACAGTGTGTCATAAAGCTTTATTGATAAACCAGAGCTGACTAAAAACATAGTTTGGTGAGATTAGGACCCTTGTGATGACTGCAGAACCGTTGCTACATGTTCACTACATCAGTTAAGACTAAATTTACACCACCTCAGACCAGATATTATGTTCATATTATGTACTGTAAAATCCTCAAAACAAATTATTCTACTGTTTATGGTAACATATCAATAATGTTAATCATTGAGTGCTCATGTGAGTTGAGTTGTGTAATCAGTCCCTTATCAGTCTAACATTTCCAGACTGGCTAAAATATGTTAAAATTAGGCCTCTTTACGAGAAGGGGGACAAAGAAATAGCATCAAACTATCGACCAATTCCACTTTTTCAGGATTTTTCAAGCACCTTCTTAAGCATCTGGATGCAAATAATATATTGTCCAAATCAGATTTTGGGTTATTTATGGATTCTGATATAGAGTAGGCTATTTGCATGTACACTGAGAATGTACTTTATTCATTAGAAAGCAAGTTAGGGGAAACTAGCACTTTCTGTGGCGTGTCAAGTACCTTTGACTGTGTGAATCACAACATTCTCTTAATTAAATTAGAAAATCATGGTTCCAAAGGCATTGCTGCAAAATGGTTCGAGTCTTCCCTAACTAACAGGAAAAAATAGTGTCGTTGCAAAATACCTGTGGATTAAACCACCAGACCTCATCTTTTTGGGAATTAATTACATATGGTGTTCCTCTAGTTTCCATCTTGGGTCCATTTCTTTTTCTACCGTACATTAATGACCTCTCATCTGTTATATTGCTTGATGCTAAGTTTGTTTGTTTGTAGATGATACAAACATTGCAATAAATAGCAAATCAAGTACACATTTGTAAATGGCTGCTAATTAAATTTTCATTGAAGTTAATAAATGGTTTAAAGCCAATTCATTGTTATTAAACTTTCAAAAGACCTACTATATGTAGTTCAGAGTCTGTAAGAGATTTCCTTCCAGCATGTGTATAACATGTGAAGACATGCAGATAGAAGAGACTGATGGTGTTAAATTTCTTGGATAACAAGCTGACAATAAATTCAGTTGGGAAGGGTGTACCACAGAATTCCTGAAGCACCTAAAAAAGTCTGTATTTGCAATGTGAATGATGTCAGATATAGAAGGTAAAAATGTTAAAAGAACTTGTATACTTTGCGTACTTTCACTCTATTATGTCATCTGGGATCATATTCTCGAGTAACTCATCAAACCGAGCAAAAGTTTTTAGTATGCAAAAGAGTGTAATAAGAATCATTTGTGGTGTAAATTCAGGAATGTGATATAGAAACCTGTTCAAGAAACTGGGTATTCTAACGATTGTTTCTAAGTGTATTTATTCCTTAATACTGCAGTAGCTGCACCATTTTTTGTATCATTAGTAGTCACTGTGAACTGTCTGCATCTAGATAAACATAGATGTATTATTAAAAATCAACAAAGTAATTGTGAATATATGATTGAGTACATTTAAATTTTAATGGCAGCTTGGAATTGCACTTCTGAAACAGGAAGATAAGACAACAGGTGCAACAAATCTCTTCCCTTAGTGCAGCTGTCTAAGTTGTTAGTAGCATGAATTACTAAAGAACTGATATCTTTAACAGTCAACAAAGAATAAAATATAACCATAGGCCATCAGTAGGTGTGTCTTGTACATTGTAAATGTCACATATATTGTTACATATGTCTGCATTTCTTTTTGTCTTGCTGAAAGTGCTTGTCATTTCTGCTGTGCACATTTCTTCATCAACACTGTCATCATGGTGGAGATCAGATATGAGGACAACAATTTTACCATTCTTAGGAATATGTGATTTATGAGTACAAGATTTTCTGATGACAAACATATATGAATCCTCTGGATGCTTACTTGACTTCATAAATTCAAGTCACAATTCCGTTCTGCAACAATTTATAAACAGAACAATTAACTAGCCTGTACCTAACAATAACTAATAGAAAGTAACTCTGCAGTAATAAGACACCCTAGACAATAAACTATGTGGCTATAGTGGCTTCCACTTTACTGTATATCCTAAATGCAACAATGCACATTATATTGAAAGCTGTTGCTCACATGAGACTGTCAGTCTGCAGTTACTGACCATTTCACCACTGCTGCTCTAATCCAAATAAAATAAAGGAATAACATGGTATTGCTGATTGCAGGAAGGTACATGGGTCATGTGACACGAGGGTCCAAAAAGATTAAAGGCAAAGGAAAAAATACACTCTTGCACACTGTCAGTCTGCATGTGACAACTGCAGGTTAAATGAAATTTGTTCCAAATAATATGTCTCTATTTCCAACCAATAGCTCATCACATAGTATCAATTCTAGGAATAAGAACAATCTACATAAAGACTTAAAATTACTTACCCATGTCTAAAAAGGGGCCCAATATTGAGGAACACAAATTTTCAATTAATCGCCAGCAAACATTAAAATGTTGGTTTCAGATAAAGCGCAGTTTAAACAGAGTTCGAAATACTTTTTGCAAGGCAATCTCTTCTGCTCTTTGGATGAATATCCTAACAAGGACTGTTAGAACAGCTTAAGGGGACATTGTACGTTAAATTCGTTGAAATTTGACATTTTCTGTTTTCTACTCCATAATGTACTTTGGACTTTCCTGGACATTTTGGTATACAATACATTAAAATCAGACAATCGTGAGACCTTCAAATAATATTTTGATTGTTGGCGTGTGACTGTCAAATTTCGCGGCTACGCATATACTGCCACAATTCAGCAGTCATATCTTGGGATCTACACAGTCTAGAAGGCTGTGAATTGCTTTGTTTTGAGCCTCCTGCTACGTCTCAGAAGTTGACATTACAAATAAACAAATCAGTCCTTTGTTTCTGATACTACTTGTCGTTGAAAGTAGTATGATTTTCGGCTATTTTTGTAGTAAGCTAACTTCTATTGCTTTTTATATGCAAATAAATAGACCAAGCGCAAAAGTAACTTCAAGAAACGCAAATTTGTGGGTAACAGATATGTGAGACCTGCAGTTTCTTCTGAAGTACGTGTGCTAGCAGTGAAGGAAACCATGATAATGTTTCCGAAGTGACCACTCCCTCTAGTGCATCGAAAAGGAAAGTAACTTTAGAAACGGGTGACAATGGTAAAAGTAATGGACAACATCATTATTGATCTGCAAATCCTTGCACAAATTCTTTCTGAAACTGTCTCTTGTTGTCTTTGTGGTGGTGAAGTTAAACTTTATGAGAATATTGGTGCTGGAATAGGTGTTGTGGCTAAATTAATTATTGAATGTCTGAAGTGCAAAAACGCAAAAGCTTTTCTTACTTCAGCAATATATATATATATATATATATATATATATATATATATATATATATATATATATATATATTTTGCAGGACTCCACATTAAAAATAATGTGGCAGAACTTGTTGTCAGGGGGGAAGTTCATGACCACAATATCAAGGCTAAGTCGAAGTTAGATATACCTAGGCACAGATTAGCAATGACTGGAAATTCTCACAAAGTAAACCCACTCAGAATTTTCAATAAGTTCCGAGTCTTTGCTTGGACCATGGATATAATTCGTTTTAAACATAAGTGGAGCAATTGGTTAACAGATCACCTTTTTATAATATTAAAGAATACTTTGATTTAGCAGATTTTATATTAACTTTTAAAAAGTGTTACTTTAATTGTATTATTATGTACTGTATAAACTTTGTAGAACTAATATTTAATGCTACACATTGTGCTATTGTGCATTGTATATACTTTATCGTGTATCAAATTGACAAAACCCATATCATTATGAAATGATTTATGGCGAATAAAGATTATTGATTCTTGAGACATCAGCATTGTTGTGGATGGATCCTGGGCAAAAGCATGGGTTTAGTTCTAAAAATGGTTTTACATTTGCAATAAGTACTGACCCTGGAAACGTTTTGGATTTTGATGTTCTCAGTAAGTACTGCCAAGGTTGTACAGTGAACCAGAAGAACAGATTACTTCATAAGCAGCAGCGTATAAAAAATTATGATGGCAGAAGTGGAGGAATGGAGGTAAAAGGAGCAGTTAACATTTTCCAGCGTTCACAGAAGGATGGAGGTGTCAGATATGTGAATTACTTAGGTGATGGAGACGGCAAGGCTTTTATTGCAGTACAAAACAGTAAGCCATATGATGTTCCTATACAAAAACTTGCGTGTGTAGGACATGTCAAGAACAGGATGGGAACACGCCTGTGTAACCTAAAAACCAAGCTGGGTAACACAAAACTGTTTGATGGCAAGACAATAAAATGTGGTAGAAGACTAATGGACTAAGTAATTGACAAATTACAGGAATATTATGAGAAGGCCATTAGAGATAACTGCGACAATTTAGAGAAGATGAAAAGAACTGTGTCGAGCACTTTCTTTCATTGAGTATCAACCGATGAAAAGCCATGTCATGCTTTGTGTCCACCTCCACTAAACACTTGGTATAAATATAGGCAAGCTGAATTTTCTGGCACCCTGCATGAATTTACACGTAACATTCTCTTCCTTTGGCAATAATGGAAGCAATCGAACCTTTTTACTTAGATTTGGCAAATCCTGAGCTAATAAAGAAGTGTTTACATAGGAAGACCAAGAATGTGAATGAGTCCTTCAGTAATGTTGTGTAGTGACGTGTGCCTAAAATGTAGTTGTTGTCCTTATGACCCTAAAGTTAGCAGTGTCTGATGCTGTAATAACTTTTAATGGTGGGAACTATGAAAGACTTAAGGTTCTGGAGAAGTTAGGGGTACGTTTTGGACAGAACACAGCTAAAGGACTGTAGGAAATGGATGAGCTTTGTGTATGTGAAGCAGAGCAAATAACAAAAGAAACAAGAAAGGAAAGGAGGAGGTAAGCGTTGGACTGTTGTGACACTGAGGAAGACACAGAGTATTGGCCAGGGCAATTCTAGTGTATAAAAGACACAGAAATATAATTATAAGAATTTGTAATAAAAAAGTTTTAAACCTCAATACATCTGAGCTACATTTTTTGCAATAAATGACCCATTTTCTAAGAAAGTATGGATGGTAGAGACATGAAATTTTCACAGCATGCCAAGTGTGAGATTCAACACATATGGAACTAGACTAATTAAAATATCCTGAGTTGTTTTGTTTTTATGTTCATTTATTTACAAAATTCTGTCAAAAAATTGAGTGCTTGAAAAAAAAAGATAACATGCACCACAATACAGTTTTAGTAATAATTCTAGTTCAGTGTATCTAGAAAGTTGCATTCAATAATTATGGAAAATTGTAAATTGGTGTCTTAAAAAGTTTCCAAGATAATTTAACATTGGTGTCATAGGACACACAATATCCCCTTAAGTAAAAATGTCTGTTAGATTTCAGTTTTGTCAGCACTTGGTCACAACAGTCAAGATTAGGTAGTGTGTTTGATAGATAAAAGTGCATAATCAAGTTTCTTTTTGAGAGTGTATTAATTTTGTATATATTAACAGTTGTACTTCACTATACTGTATTCACATATTTTGTAAATCTCCTGACAAATATGTATATATTAACAGTTGTACTTCACTATACTGTATTCACATATCTTATAAATCTCCTGACAAATAATCAGGGGAGTGAGTGTTTTATTCAAATGTTCTACATTTTTTGTGTTATACTTTCTGTCATGTTCCACACCCATGAGAATCACCTCATTTTTGGGTCTGTCGAACGAAAACTGAATCTAATCTAACAAATGGTGCTTTTAATAGCTGTCTAGGACCCAGCCTGGACCATACATGAAAGAACCAACCGATTTGCTCAATGTGCCTGAGTTGAGGGAAGTGTCTAGTGTTTAAATTTTGACCCTATACTGTAGCTATACAAATGATTGATGGGCAAAGGAATATCCAAAACACTTGACCCATTACATCTGTGATCAGAAGCTGAGATATGACTGCCTGAAAAACCACATTTTTCTCTCAGCTTTTAGGAATGTATTAGTACCATGTGCTCTTGTGCATGAACTGATAATGCCTGGAAAATGTGTTGAAAAAAGAGTTAGTAGTATAGAAGTAATAAATTAAAATTTCATGTCTGACGCTGAAAGATTGCTGCATGAACAGCGAAAATATAGTAAGTCCTAAACTTTTTTCCTATCAACATTTTGTAGTCGGTACAAGCGATACAAAGTCTCGTAGAGGTTTGACATAATACGCACAGAAAGCCTGAAGTCACTAATTGATCTCATTTTCAAATACTGGATGAATATAGTCAGGGCACTTCGTGTAGTGAGCTATGCTGCTGCAAGGCATATACACAGTTCCTAACAATTATACTTGACTTATTGTGTTAACCCTTAAGTATAAGATTACACTTCTTAATGAATAGATTACGACAGCATTTTGAATTTTTAAAACACTCAATAATTATATGAAATACTGAAAATAAAAATTTTCGTTGCTCCTGGAAGCATTTATATAGGCAACATGGAACTGCCACTGGTTGCCAAGAAGCACGTTACCCATTTAGTAATATAAATAGGCAAGTAGCTGCAACTATCAGATGCATCCAATGTAGCTTCATTGTTGATGATGCTTAAAAAATGAAATTGGTTAAGGGGTCAATATTTGCCAGAGAAATTGGACACAAGTACACAGAACTGCAGTTAACACAGTAAATACGAAAACTACGAGGCGTGTTTTTTTAAGTAAGTACCGTTTTGAAATTAAAAAAAGACGTGCTAAGAATCTCAATAATTTTATTTTTATATGAAAGCCTCTACCTTAATCTACTATTCTACATAATTTCCGTCAATATTGAGGCACTTGTCATAATGTTGTACCCGTTTTTGAATACCCTCCTCATAGAAGTCTGCCACCTGACTTGTTAAACACTGTGTCACCACTGTTTTGACTTTGTCATCGTCTTGAATTCGCTGACCGCCCAGGTGTTTCTTCAAGTGCAGGAACAGATGGCAATCACTGGGCGCAAGATTGAGGCTGTACAGAGGATGATCTAGAGTTTCCCATCGAAAAGATGTGATGAGATCTTTGGTCTGATTCGTCACATGCGGACGGGCATTATCTTGCAGCAAAACGATGCCCAATCTCAACATCCATGGATTGTTGCTTTGATTCTGGTGTGATGTAGACCACACATGTTTCATCGCCCGTAACAATTTGGCTTAAGAAATCATCATCATCGTTGTGGTACCGCTCATGGAAAGTCAATGCACTGTCTAAACGTTTGGTTTTATGCACATCCGTCAACATTTTCGGTACCCAACTTGCGCACAGTTTTCGGTAATTCAAGTGCTCGGTCACAATGCCATACAAGACACTACGAGAAACATTAGGAAAGTCATCCCGCAAGGAGTAAATCGTAAAGCGTCGGTTTTATCTGACCTTATTGTCCACTTCCTGCACCAAACTTTCATTAACGACCGAAGGACGCCCACTCCGTTGTTCATCATGCACATTTTTGCTGCCATCTTTAAATGCTCTCACCCACTTTCTTACAATTCCATCACTCGTAATGTTTTCTCCGTAAACAGCACAGATCTCACGATGAATATCGATCGCTTTTAGGCCTTTAGCACTAAGAAATCTTATAACAGCCTGTACTTCACAGTCGGCGGGACTCACGATCATCGGAGGCATCTTAAACACTCAGTACACAACGTAAACAAGGAAGAATCAGACTGTAATGGCGTCAGTGCGTAGACTAAGGTACAGACTTTCATGTAAAAATAAAATTATTGAGATATCTTAGACGTCTTTTTTAAATTTCAAAACTGTTTACTTAAAAAACACACTTCATATATATCTACATCATGCAGGGTAATGCATTACAGCAGACTGTCATCATCAGATCAAAACTTAAAGACTCAGTACATCGTGTTATGTCAAATAGTGCATGACCATATAGAGCACATCCATGGTTTGAGAACAATACTTTGCATCCAAATAATATGTTGCAAGGGAGCGCCACATCACTTTACAGTTTCTGTACACACTATTTGGAGAACTTTAATCAATTTTAAAAGTCATTGCCATGAGGCAGTATGTGGAGTGAAATGCAGGAGAAGTGAAATGAACTACCTAGTAGCGACATTAGGTTCACGGTGGCGGCTAGTGGGAGGAGGTTAATTTGACAAGTCAAGGTGACATGTGATATCATCACGAAACATACACACTGTATCAAAGACAACAGAGGGCATGCATCGACTTTTTTGATTGTCTGAGACACTAAACTGCAGTAGCCATTCTTTCACACGAATTAAAGGAGCAGATCATTATATCGTCAACTGGCATATTCACTGCAATTTTAGAAGCTATTGTTGTCTTTATTTTCTTTGGAAGTGTGAACCTGCCAACTTTCGGAAAAGAATGACATCGCAAAACGGTGTGTAAATAGTGAAATTGTAGCTTTGGAAGCAACATTGTTGTGGCTCAGTCAGTCTACCTGCAGTAGTGAGACAGAGCAGAACATGTATGAGAACACAACAACCTCTCACTGGTGTGTGTGTCTTGGCTGTTTATTTATGCTGATTTAGCCAAGTGTGTTTGAGGTGTTGCGAATAACGAATATGATGGTACATTCATATACATAGATGTTAATGTTAAAATTTAGTTTCCATAATGATTATTCATGACTGAAGGCTTGTATGACAGAATGATTCCTAAGAGATGAAGTCAAAATAAAGTGATGAGAAATGGTGGGGATAGGATACATTTGTCCACTGTATCTAGCACTGTCTATGCGAAGCTTATAAAAGAGACAGGAACGACTTCTACAGTGATCGAAGGACAGTTATCAAATCTGCTATGATGAACATTGGCATGGTCACAGACGATCATGCAGGAATAGGGAATATATACAGTATGCATCCTCAAACTTCTGTGTGAGCTCCTGGCAGAACTAGTGATGGGCACCCCTCACCCTTATGGGAAAGTGCTAGACCATATAGCTGAAAAATGAGCGAGCTTTGACACATACCCAATTCTTAATGGGGTGAGCCAACTGTGGCTTGAACTCAGGAAGCATGTTCCATCCTATTTGTATATAGGAGTCCACCTGATTAGTTGGGTGGTACAGTGCTCGCCTCCCATGCAAGTAGGCCGAGGATCAATTCCTGGCCAGGTTGAAGATTTTCTCCACTCGGGGACTGAGTGTTGTGTTGTCCTCGTCATCATTTCATCCTCATCACCAGTGCGCAAGTCACCCAATGTGGTGTCGACTGAAATATGACTTGCACTTGGTGGACGAACTTCCCCGGATGGGGCCTCCCAGCCAACAATGCGTTCACTTCCATTTTTTTTGTATATAGGAGGGCGCTGGTAATCATAATTTATTATGGGCATCCATGCACGTGTCCTAGGTTCGGGTATGAGGGAAACATACACTTGGCCTGCATACAGCGATGACTGGTACAACTTCTGTGGGATGACTTCCGTCTGACGCAACATGTGACAGCGCTATCATTGACGTATGTGGAGGCACTGCAATAGGTGAAATTGCAGATGCGCGACAGTAGAAACGATCAGTGATGATCACGAACATCAATGGTGTGAATCTCCACTTCCTGGCTCACCAGTGGCAGCCACTGAACCAATTTTGCACACTACAGCTGCAGATCGCCCCTGGACAATTGGCAGTGATGGCTGATGCATCCTATGTGGGTGCAGCAGCATGGCAATAGGCAATGGAAGTGAAGACCAACCTGCGGTTGTGGAGATGAGACAACGAAAGCAACGTGTGCCAAGGAGGAGGTAGAATAACAGATTACTTTCTGCTGATGACAGCATCAGTCATGAGGGGATGGCAGACTGCAACGATGATCCCAACCCATGTCTGTGTGACACTACAGGCAATGAGTCAAAGATGCATAAGCTAAAGAGATGATGATCTGGATGTCCCAGCTGGCAGCCAGACTGCAGAAATGGAAATGACAGACACCCCAAGCAAGAGTAATACTGTTGCATACCATCCTCTTGAGGCAGGGACTGGAGGCATGCTGCAGCTTGGGCAATAGAGATGGAAAAACAGCAAGGCAATGAAGTTATGGAAGAGGCATCCAGAGTTCCTCCAGACAATACACTGGAGGGGACTGATATGCGATGAGATACTTGAGTTTGAGATTGGTCGACTAGGAGAATCAGCACAGGAATGCCATCCAGTTCCTAGTCGACACCCCCCCCCCCCTTTGATGGTGTCGTATGCCTACTGATAGGTGTACAAAAGTATACCAAATTGGGACAATCAATATAAATGTTATATGGACACTGATTAAGATTCAAATGCTGAAGTACATGTTAAACACAGTGAATGTGGACATTTCATTCCTGCAAGTAGTGTGTTTCACTTCTCCACTGGAATTTTATTCTTAAGGCGCGCATTACGCAGTTAATGATGAGGGTGGCTGCAGTTCTGCTATTCTCACCTCGGAAGGAATATGAGTGGCGGAACTGATGCCCCCCTTCAGCATGAGAAATAGATGTCACTATCGATGGTATTCACTTCATAAACGTATATGCCCTGTCTGGTTCCATGAAAAGATGGGAGACGGCAGACTTTTACACTGCATGTGTAGCACCATTGTTCGCCAGACGATATGGCGATTGTGTATTGGAAGGTGACTTCAGTTGTTTCGTCACCAGGCAGGCCCAAGTACTGACTGACATTCCATGTGAGGAATAGCATAGTTCGGTCATTGAGATCGCACTTTTCGACACCTGGGAACTGTGATATGGTGAGAATTCAGGATTGATAGGGTGTACGTGACTGGCGATGCTGGACATTGAAATCTGACCCACGGCATTCACAGACCATATCGCGTACATCTGTACAGTATCCTTTATGCTGCAGACGATACAGCACAACAGATGTCAGTGAAAATTAAATATCATGCTACTGCATCATGAAGAACTCCGATGTTCCAAAGCAGAGAGCTGGGAAACCTGTGAGTGCGCCAATAGGCATGCACCTTTGTACTATGATGGTGGATCCAATATGTGAAACCAGTGCCACAATGGACTTTAATGCATTACAGACAAGAGAAGTTGCAATGGCACCGCATGACAGTTGACTTCTATTTTACAGCCGTTAGAGAGTTGATGGTTCACACCCTTCACCGGAATGGCAGGCGAGCATGTATAGAATTGAAGCCTAGATTTTGCAATTAACAAGACGATGAATGGAAGTGGTCATGGTGAGGGAGAGGATGACTGACTCGCCTTCATTACTGAACCCCCTCAATGCATCATGTTGTTTGAGAATGCCATCACTGTTGCAGGACTTTGATCAAGGAAGTAGAAACTCAAGTCAGCCGCCATTGTGTGACACAGCATGACATTGCGTGAGTGTTCAAAGACCACTTCCATCAGTTCTTATGGCAGTGACATAGTGGACTATAAGCTAGTGCACAAAGTACTCTCCGAATTGCCGGACAGAGTCCAGCCGCTGGAGGAAGAACCTTTCCTCACAGCGATCAAGCAGGATGAACTAATGGTGGCCATAGCTCAGGGCGCATCAAACAAATTGTCGAGGTAGGATGGTTTATCGATGGACTTTATTGTACATTTGCTTACCTTATGGGCTGCACACGGATTTCGATGTACAATGAACTTCTGTCGCCAGTGGTCGAGACACCCAGTGGGAGTGACAATGGCAAACTTGACCTTTCAATGTCACACTTATGCCAATTATGTGATGTTATTAGTGTGGACAGCAATGAAGTATGCACAGCAATGTGGGATGGTTGTGCGAAGCATACTCAACCTCTGCAAGTCTCTCTGCTTGGAATTTGGTTGATGGTTATGACATGGGGATGAAGGTCCTCTCAAGTTTGAGCCAACCGCTAAATGCTCAGATATAACGTTCCATACAGATATACAGCAAATGTTGGCAGAGAATTACCAGTGTATCTTGAAGATGATGTAGAATTTGGTACATTTACAATGTTTGTGGGAGTTAGACATGGTACATAAGTCACTTACGAAAATGTGCACTTGGCACCAAGATTCACGCATCCAGCTCACATTCTATCTTCAATACCTTCAACGTGCACAGTGGTGGTGGGACTGCAAGTGATGTGTGGCACCTATGCGAGTGTGGGCCATTTGTTCAAAATCCAAGTCTCATGCTGCTTCCAGGTGAGGGCAGCCTTGGGTAGCTGAATATGTATGGAAACACATAGGATTTATATGTCTACATGATGTCCTGTCTGCAGCATGTGCAATCACAGTCTCACTGGACTACTGGCGAAAACACGGGTGCCCACATCAATAGTGCCAACAATTACTGTGGGTCATACACTGAAGACCCAAAGAAACTGGTACACCTGCCTAACATCGTGCAGGGCCAACACGAGCACGCAGAAGTGCTGCAACACGATGTTGCATGGACTTGACAAATGTCTAAAGCAGTGCTGGAGGGAATTGCCACCAAGAATCCTGCAGGATTATCCATAAATCCGCAAGATTACAAGCGGGTGGAGATCTCTTCTGAAGAGCACGTTGCAAGGCATCCCAGATATACTCAATAATGTTCATGTCTGGGGAGTTCGGTGGCCAGCGAAAGTGTTTGAACTCAGAAGAGTGTTCTTGGAGCCACTCTGTAGTAATTCTGGACATGTGGGTGTCACATTGTCCTGCTGGAATTCCCCAAGTCCGTCGGAATGCACAACGCACATGAATGGATGCAGGTGATCAGACAGGACGCTTACATATGTGTCAACCATCAGAGTCATATCTAGGTGTATCAGGGGTCCCATATCACACCAACTGCACATGTCCCACACCATTACAGTGCCTCCACCAGCTTGATAGTCCCCTGCTGACACGCAGGGTCCATGGATTCATGAGGTTGTCTCCATACCCGTACATGTCCATCCACTCAATATAATTTGAAAAGAGAATGTTCTGACAAGCCAACATGTTTCCAGTCATCAATAGTCCAATGTCAGTGTTGACTGGCCCAGGTGAGGCATAAAGGTTTGTGTTGTACAGCCATGAGGGGCACACAAGTGGGCCATTGGCTCCGAAAACCCATGATGCTTCGTTGAATGGTTCACACATGGACGCTTGTTGATGGCCCAGCACTGAAATCTGCAACAGTTTGCCGAGGGGTTGCACTCCCTTCCCGCTGAACGATTCTCTTTAGTCATTATTGGTCCCATTCTTACAGGATATTTTTCCAGCCGTAGTGATATCAGAGGTTTGATGTTTTACTGGATTCCTGATATTCACAATACACTTGTGAAATGGTCGTACAGGAAAGTCCCACTTCATCACTACCTCAGAGATGCCGTGTCCCATCCCTCTCACACTGACTATAAGACCATGTTCAAACTCACTTATCTTGATAAGCTTCCATTGTAGCAGCAGTAACCGATCTAACAACTTCCCAAACACTTGTTCTCTTATATAGGCGTTGCCGGAAGCAGTGCCATGTTCTGCCTGTTTACATATCTCTGTATTTGAAAACGCATGCTTATATCAGTTTCTTTGGCGCTTCAGTGAATATCCCCAGTGATGTCTCACTACAAAACGTTCTATTTGGACCTAAACTATGTTATGTTGTACTTCCCAATGACTAGACCACATACATCGAATGATATGTACTGCATTCTGCAGCAATGCCACCCAGGGAATGTAGTGGATGGCAAATACCCAGATAAAAATTGGGGACAGAAATGGTATATATTACGAAACATTTATCTCCCAACAATGGTTGAATTGTGGTGGCCCATAGTGGTTTATTCCCTATTATGTCTCAGTTATGGTGGTCCATAGTGGTTAACTGAAAATTCGCCAGTAAACAGCGGTTAATGCCGAATTCCCCATTATATCTCAGCTGCATTATGGTCGACACTGATAAACATCACTTAGTCTGAAGTGAGGCAGTAAAGGAGCTCCATCTGGCCAGGCAGATATTGGATTTCTTCTTATGTACCGTCTCCACAAATGTCCTTTGCCATATTGCCTTCCCCAGTGCTCCACACTCTCACTTCAAGGGGGGGGGGGGGGGGGAGAGCGGGGGTGAACTTCACCAACGATAGCAGCAGCGGAGTAGATGAGAGTCTCTGACCAGCGCAATAGTGGCTGTGAGTGGAATATCTTGAGGAAAAGAGTGGGATCTGAGCTGTACGCCCATACAGTTGCCACTAGAAATAATGAAGTACATTTTACATGTAATATTATTTGTTGGCTTTGTCCTTTCCAGGAGTAAAATCTGCACGTTAGATGTTTGGTTAAATTAAAAAACAAGAGCATTAATTCAATAACACAAAAAAATGTGCAGTAGATAGCACATACAGGGTCTAGATCCATTTCTGAGAAATAATGGGCATTATTACATAATACATAACTGTAATCCAATTCTGTGACAGGGTGGTTCCACTGGTTTTCTTTTTAATTTAATTAAGAAGAATGTGTCAGTGTTGTTAGTGGGTGATAATGTTGTTTGTCTTATCTGGAGATGTAACAGGATTTCTCTCGGAAATTCCACAAGCCAGCACCAACAAAAACAAACATCCAGTTACTTGTCAATAAGTTCCAAAGAATTGGAAATGTTGCCGATGAGTCACAGTCTGGAAGACCTCCTCTGCAACAAGAATCTTTTCAGCGAATCAGAGATGCACCCGGAAGAAGGCCAGATGCATCAACTCGTCGTCTAAGCGACGTGCATGACGTGCCAAAATCAACGGTTTTGAAACTTTTACACTTTACACTAGAGAGATCAGCGTACCACATTCAGGAGCTCCACAAATTAGATAACAAAGATTATGCAGCTCGCCAAGCTGCGTTTCATGATTTGATATAAGATGTTTACTAAAGAGGCCACGTTCGACATATGTGGAAAAGTTTCAAAAGGAAGTGGAGCATAAGGAGTAACAAGCCACCCCTCGCTACCACTGAATGGCAAAGAGGCACATCAAAAGTGAGTATGTAGCTTGTATTCACAAAGACTACAGTTTATGGACATTTCATTGCCGCAGAAGAGACTGTTAAAAGAAACATTTACCTTGATATGCTGGAGGAGTTCCTGAAACCACACTACAGCAAGACGATATTGCTGGTATTGTTATCTTCGAGCAGGATGGAGCATCCTACCATTTTACTCTCATAAGAATTTAGTACTAGTACCTAAATCGCAGATTCGTCAAGAGATGAACAGACAGAGATTCGGCAAGATTGTGTTCATCATGTTCACCTGATTTGATTTCCCGGGATTTCTTCACTTGTGGGTACATAAAGTCAATGATGCGCAAAACATCAGTAAGAGATCTACAGGATCTAAGAGCTCCTATCCAGGATGCAGCGTCGGCTGTTTCACAAGATATGCTTCAGAATGTGTTCTAATCTTACTTCAAAGATGGAAGTAATGCTCCGAAATGGACGGAGCCGGAGACATTGGTATCGGTAATTTGTAAGTTACCGTTGGTGCCATGACTTGTGGTATTTGGAATTACCTTGCTGCTTCACGAGAGGCTGCAGGTTCAGTATGCACCAGTTTTAAGGTGGTGCGCAAATGGGGTATGGAATAGCTTTGGAAGTACTTGGCCACAGAAACAGCTGGCAGCAGCAAGAATGTCAACACAACCCAGGCACAGTGACGATTGGCAACTTGTGAAGCTCGCGGTATTTTTTTCGGTTTGGCCACATATAAATTCTTTGGCTCTTTCGTGGCATTTCCATTTCTGGCATGGAACATTCCCATGCAGAGGATTCAGGCTCTGACACTGCCATGAAAACAGTTCACCGACGTGTACCTGCTGTGAGATTGGTGTGGCAGTCATAATCGTCATATAACAGGAGCTAATGGTGAGCTTTCGTGTGTTGGGTTGCATCTTAACGGGGCTTGTTTGCACCAGAGTGAGTGAGCATACTACTTGCATGGGTAAATCTTGACAGTGATCTTGTGAGACTGGCTGCTCCATGATTTACGTGTCCATCACCATTCATTCTATGTTTGATGTTTAGAAATCAGGTGCCACCTGTTGTGGCAAAATATATTGAGTTTATGTGTTTCCTTTATTTAAGATTCTAAAAGGGAGTGCCAACAATAAATTGTGCGCTCATGTGATTCAATTTAGTGTGTTAGTATTGCACTCCTGCGAGTGATCTTACCTCAAATTTCATTTTACTTTGAACTGGCTGAGGTGGCTATTGAATGTGATAAAGTTTTTTGTTTTTCGTGGATATGGGTTGTCACTGAGATTGAATTAATTTAGCGACACAAGTTGAGAGTAAATTCCCCAGGTGTACTCGGTTTAAATGTGTGCGACTAGGCCAAAGGGTCCGCCTAGTCAAATGAGTTATTGTAACACTGATATGATAAATGGATTTAAGCTGTGGATTTGTGGAAAAGGTGAAACTCTGGTATCTTCGCATAAATGATCTATAATTGTTTTAGAAAGTTATGGCGTGTGTGGTAATATTGCTTTTTTTCTGTTTTAGAACTCTAAAACTTACTTGTTTCATCATACCTGTCTCAATATGGTGGGAAGGCCTGTTGAGGCCTGTGGTGAATGTAAACAACTTTTGTACCAGCTTCTGGACGAAGGGATGATTATTTAAATTCATACATCTGTTATTGGCGTGCTGTTTTAGTATTATAATTAAACTGCGGACTTTTTATTGGAGTTTTGCCAGTTACTAGTTTTGAATTAATTGAACGCTAAAGCACAGAAATCCTTTTAACGGAAATTATTTTGATGTTTAAAGTGTTTCATTTACTTGTTGGTGAGTTTATATTATACAGTAATTACCTCAAGAATTTTTAAATCAATGATTAAGTCTGCTTAAGTTACCAGTGTGTGTCTTAAGTGGAGGAGGAGATTAGTGTTTAACGTCCCGTCGACAACGAGGTCATTAGAGACGGAGCGCAAGCTCGGGTGAGGGAAAGATGGGGAAGGAAATCGGCCGTGCCCTTTCAAAGGAACCATCCCGGCATTTGCCTGAAGCGATTTAGGGAAATCACGGAAAACCTAAATCAGGATGACCGGAGACGGGATTGAACCGTCGTCCTCCCGAATGCGAGTCCAGTGTGCTAACCACTGCGCCACCTCGCTCGGTTGTGTCTTAAGTAATGTTACCGATATGAAATAAAGTGTGAAATTTTATGTTGCTTGGTGTGGGCTTAGCAGCTTACCACTCCTGGATCCCAATACCCTTACCATTTCAATGGCAGCATGATGCTTAGTTTTCAGTATGTGAACATTCACACTCGCTGGTAGTGTGCAAATGGTGTTCTCAGTGGCTATTGTTCTGTTTGTTTTGGCAGAGAAAAAGGCGATGGGAGCAAGAGGTGCGGTGGAGTTGGCTCATTTACGGAAAACTGTCCACAGTATGAGATAAATATTCGTAACGAATCAGAGGACGGCAAACTCGCTGCTTTTGTCAGCAGTTGCTGGCTGAATCAAGTCATCTGGTAAACATCACAGCGGAGACAGCATGGTATGGAGCCGCCTGCTCCGCTTGCACGACGTTGCTTTCCTGATGAGAAGGGAAATGTTAATCTATTAGTTGGCACCTCACCATCTCGCACACAAATGTTTCACTTACAAGCGCTCGTACATCTTGTCGCAATTAGAGTCTGAGATGTGTGTGTCTGCCTAATGTGGATTCCCAAGTTCTTGTCGGAAATTCAGGCATTGGAAGAGGAAGTTCTATTATTGCCAAAACGAATTTCTTTTCTCGGTTCACAGGCAGAGAACGAAGCACTTAGTATTGATTATGAACAATTTTTCAATATGGTCGAGGGCCCAAGACGGGCCACGGGGAAAGAATTTAGTAAACTACCGCATCCAGTGAGCTTGATTTTTCAGAATATTTGGAGGTTATTTATTGAATATATAAACCAACTCTCTTTCAAATTCTGAAGGTGGCAGGGGTAAAATACAAGGAGCGAAAGGCTATTTACAATTTGTACAGAAACCGGATGGCAGTTATAAGAGTCGAGGGGCATGAAAGGGAAGCAGTGGTTGGGAAAGGAGTGAGACAGGGTTGTAGCCTCTCCCCGATGTTATTCAATCTGTATATTGAGCAAGCAGTAAAGGAAACAAAAGAAAAATTCGGAGTAGGTATTAAAATTCATGGAGAAGAAGTAAAAACTTTGAGGTTCGCCGATGACATTGTAATTCTGTCAGAGACAGCAAAGGACTTGGAAGAGCAGTTGAACGGAATGGACAGTGTCTTGAAAGGAGGATATAAGATGAACATCAGCAAAAGCAAAACGAGGATAATGGAATGTAATCAAATTAAATCGGGTGATTCTGAGGGGATTAGATTAGGAAATGAGACACTTAAAGTAGTAAAGGAGTTTTGCTATTTAGGGAGTAAAATAACTGATGATGGTCGAAGTAGAGAGGATTTAAAATGTAGACTGGCAATGGCGAGGAAATCGTTTCTGAAGAAGAGAAATCTGTTAACATCGAGTATAGATTTAAGTGTCAGGAAGTCGTTTCTGAAAGTATTTGTATGGAGTGTAGCCATGTATGGAAGTGAAACATGGACGATAAATAGTTTGGACAAGAAGAGAATAGAAGCTTTCGAAATGTGGTGCTACAGAAGAATGCTGAAGATAAGGTGGGTAGATCACGTAACTAATGAGGAGGTATTGAATAGGATTGGGGAGAAGAGAAGTTTGTGCCACAACTTGACTAGAAGAAGGGATCGGTTGGTAGGACATGTTTTGAGGCATCAAGGGATCACAAATTTAGCATTGGAGGGCAGCGTGGACGGTAAAAATCGTAGAGGGAGACCAAGAGATCGATACACTAAGCAGATTCAGAAGGATGTAGGTTGCAGTAGGTACTGGGAGATGAAGAAGCTTGCACAGGATAGAGTAGCATGGAGAGTTGCATCAAACCAGTCTCAGGACTGAAGACCACAACAACAACATATAAACCAAATTTTGGAATTACTGTGGCGAATGTTAGACTGTAAAAAGAAAAAAAACACACGTGCCGACGTGTTGCAGATTCTGCATGGCATTCTGTTCCAAATTATTTATCCATTAGTGGTCAGTCAATTAAGATTCCCAAAGTTTTGCGAGGTGTTAGGTCACTAGGTGAGCTCTGGAGGAACATTCTTTTACGGGCACGTAAACGATAGGAACACAGTGACCAGCATTTTTCAGCGTGCAAAGGGTAAATGAATCTTTAGGGGATTATATTGATAGTGAACATAAACAATGATGGAGGAGCGCTGGCGAGGAACATTAGTCGCGTTTCGCCGACGAATGGCTGTCGTAAGGTGTATGCTGTTGATAAAGTGCGTCTGACGATTATTTGTGCCACGCTCTGTTCGCAACCAGTTTGTGCATCCTTTGAATCTGGCAGCAATGCCTCTTTACTTGATTATCGCTCGTATTGTAGCTATTACCGTGTAGGGAAGTTTTCAGGTTGTTTGTGAAAACTGCCGATCTGTTTCACGTGATTTATTATGTGTACTAAGGCAGGCTCGTTTTAATTTAAGAACTGGAGATTTTACATCGCGTTCAAAATTTCTTGTAGCCAAAGGGCTTACAATTAAGGTATTGTTGGTTTGAGATTTTTGCGTGCTACTCACTGTGAGTGGTGTTATGCTGGGAAAAGTCGTTCTTTTAATTCCAGGACGAAAAGAGATACTGATTCAGAGATACAGATTCTTTAGTAATGTCGAGGTTGCTAATGTATTTAGTATCCTGGCTAGCGACCCTAAATTCAAAGTCGTTCATTTAGCTGAACCTGAGACCGCACAGTTATTACAGCTGCTTGCTGAATTTCTTGAGGTGTAACACTAGGTGCTACCAACAAGATTCAATATCAGATTTGGCTGATTAGATTCTGGATCAGTAGAATCCACACCGATTTTCGCCACCAAAGATGACGAAGTCACGTAAAATCGTAGATGAGCTGATGGAAGATGGGGTTAATAAACCTTCTGTTCCGCCCTTACGTGGCTCCTATGTTTTTGTTGGCGAAATCGAATAATATAGGGTGTACACCAGTCATCGATTACCATGCTTTACATCAGGAGGTATTGTAATCTATTCCGCTTCCTGACCTACATAACTGCTTTAAAAAAGGAAGTACTGTAAACTGTTCCGCTTCCTGACCTATGTAACTGTTTTACGTGGTTTACAGGGGTGCGCATTTTCACCTTGCTGGGTCTTAACCAAATTTATTCGTATTATCAGATACACCTCACCGAAGATTCCAAGCCTTTAACAGCATTTTGCACTGACTACAACCGTTTTGAATTTCCTTTTAGAATTTGGGTTGGGGACCTTAAGCTCAAGTCTACGGTTACTTAGATCAGACGACATGGGCAATTTTATAGCAATCTTTGCTGATCATTCAGAACTTCTTAGCCAAGTGTTGGGGCATGTGATGGAAGCGGGCTTCACTGTTAACTCGTCTAAAGTAAATTAGGTCCATAGGAAAAACTCATTTTTGGGCCATATAGTATCACCTGGGGAGGAGGGTTAGGGATTATTTATACATCAGGGCTGTACTCAAGCTGTTTATAAGATCCCACTGCTCAGGTCAAGAAGTGCGCTGCTCAGTCCATAGGCATGGCGAACTGTTTTGGAAAATTTATCTCCAGCTTTGGCTGCGCTTAATCAACTGCGTCCGAAAAATGACAAATTCCAATGGGGAGATTCCCAACACGGAGCCTTTGATGCCTTAAAACATGCGTTGAGCAATGCTCCAGTACTGGATATTCCAGATTTCAATTTGCTGTTTGTTGTGCAGACAGGAGCTTCAAATTCCAGCGTTGTTGCCTAGAGCATAATAAATTTAGATTAGAAACTGATAATTGGGCGTTGAGCTGCGTCCTTGCTGGGCCCTCAAGACGAGAAGAATTATGCAGTGGGCGGTTTGAATATCTGCCTTCCAGTTTGATGTAGTACATTTACGGGTGAGCGCAAAATCAGGTCGTGGATGTGCTTAGTCACATGTTTCAGGAGAACATACCGGAAGAAGCAGAGGCACTGGAATTGGTGATACCCATAGTAGTTCTCTCTGAGATTCCTTCACAGTCTGTTGATCTTAAGGAGAGACCACAACAAGATAATGTTCTGTGTGAAATTTGGGTAAAGCTGAAGGTGGGTAATTAGATGGAAGGCAATTCCTTGGAGAAGGCAGTGCTGTGGTAGAACACTCGTTATGACAGGAATTTTTCATCGTTCATTGTGCATGGGGCACTTGGGGTTTTGTAAAACCGGGATGAAGATTAAAGAAGGTCTGACCTGGAAAAGTATGAACTCAGATATTAAGAATTTAGTAGGTCAATGTCAGGAATTTGAGACTGCTACTGTATCACTAACACGAGATGTTTTTGCAACCCACTATGGGACATCAGCCCAGGGATAAAATTTTTATTGGTTATTTAGGACCCGTCATGCATCCCAAAAATGGTAATAGACACATTTTAGTGGTGATCAGTGCTTTCACAAGGTATATGCAGTTGGTGCCTAGTAAAGGAATGACAATTGCGCTTATTATCCAGCGCTTAACTGTTATTTTTGCCAGTTTCGGACCTCCTAGGACCTTGGTAAGTGACCACACGCCTGCATTGACGCCATGTTCAAAAAATTTGTTTTAATAATGGCACTTTTCAGGTGATTACTACTCTGTATTATCCTCTGCTGCCTTTTTCAGTGCCTATTAACAGAAATTTGGACTAAGCCTCAATAATTTAGAATTCTCGTTGGCAGTAACAGTGGCCAGTTCAGTGAACTAGCTTAGTCTTGCCTCGGCTGCCATGAGGCACGTAAGAAAAGGCGTGCCACACTAAATAATTCGCTGTTGAGTAATCTGTGGGCGTTGAATGATCTATTACCAGAGCGTATTGACGCTGAGGACATCAGGGCTAAATAGGTGGCAGCGAAAACTAACATTTCTCTTGCACATCAGAGAGAGGCTCATAGGTACCTTCAGGTAAGATGTACAGCTTTCAGTGACGGTGGGAGATATTGTTTATGTGCAGAATATCTGGGGCACAGGGATCACAGGGAAAATGTTGTCCTGATTTCTCAGGGCGTATAAGGTTATTAAGATTTTGCGTCTTGTCAGCTTCTTGCTCCAAGACCTTGAAACGCCTAAGAAAATCAGGTCTCATTGGAATCACCTAAAATTTGGTAGTGCCAAAGCAGAAGCTGGTAGCTAATCAAATAAAGAAACTGTGCTGCCCTCCCAACTTGAGTTTTATTGGGGGATGAGGGGGGGACTGATTTGTTCGTATCGATATACTGTGGTAGGCTAGCCTCATTGCCTTCACTTTTGGTGTCTGGAGTTAACTTGGAGCATCGCGAGACAGTGTGATTTCAGCGTGCGCCTGTTTTAAGATGGTGTACAAGCGTGGTACGGGACGTGAGCTATGATTGGTTTTGTTTAGTTTTGCTTTAGGGTGCAAAAAACAACTGGGGTCATATGCCCCAAGTCAAAACTATAGAACACGAAGCCAGAGAGCAGTTAAAAAACGATTATACGTCAGTCTCAACTGACATAATAGAAAACAGCTAAAAACAGGCACGTGGAAAAGGGCTAAAAAAGACACCATACAGAAACGGAGGTCCAATACTAAAAATTAAATGGCCTTCGCCATATTGCTTTTGCGGGTAAAAAGTAAAACGCGGTAGACAGCCCGCGCGTCGTTTGCTAAAACGGCCGATAACACAAACGGCAAACCCAGGCGGGACAGTAAACGGTTAAAAAATGGGCATTACATCAGCAAGTGGAGGGCAGTTAAGGCTTGGGTGCAATGTGCACAAAGTAGCGACATTTATCAAAGTACGATGGCTAAAAAGGCAGTGCCCAATACGCAGCCTAGTTAAAAATGACCTCCTCCCGGCTAGAGAGCCGAGAGAAGGTCGTCCAAGCCGGTGGGAGAGGCTTAATAAGCCGGAGCTTATTCCCGTGAAGAGAGGACCATGGGCAATGCCAAAGGGATACCACCTCTTGACAGGCGGCAACACAGAGATCACCGGAGGGAATATAGGAACTCACGGCCTGAGGTACGAGGACTGCAATCTTGGCAGCAGCGTCGGCAGCCTCGTTTCCTGGCAGAACGACATGACCAGGAACCCACAGAAACATCACACTGGCTGCAACAAGAGTGAATATGTGACAGTTTTCCTGGACCTGCTGCGACTAAAGCTCTGAGCACTATGGGACTTAATATCTGCGGTCATCATCCATATCCGAGGCAAGATTCGAACCTGCGACCGTAGCGGTCGCGCAGTTCCAGACTGAAGCGCCTAGAACCGCTCGGCCACAACGGCCGTCCTGCACTAAGTGATGGGCGGTGCACAGCGTACATAGACTTTGAAGGGCGCTGAGCAAGTCTGAGCAGAGGACACAATCGGAAAGGCTGTGTCGCCAGTTGTACTCCGTGGGCTGATACATGGCGAAGAGCTCGGCTATAAATAACAAGCAGTGTGCTGGAAGCCGACATCGAAAGACACGGGTGCCAATGACGAAGGCACATCCGACCCAATGTCAGTCCGAGAGCCATCAGTGTATACAAAGGTGCTATCGCAAAGTTCCATGCGAAGGTAGTGAAACTGAAGGCAATAGATCGAGGCTGGAGTAGTGTCTTTACCACTTTACGAAGCCAAGGTGGTGAAGGGTTCACACCCACCTCGAGAGTTGCAAGTAGTGTGAAGTTAAACCGCTGTAGCAAGTGCCGAAAGCAGACTCCAGGAGGTAACAGAGAAGAGGGACGCGCCTCTTACTGGTGATCAAAGGAATCATCAAAGAAGGAGGCATAGGATGGGTGGCCTCGTGTGGCGGATAAACGGCATGCATACCTGCTGAGGAGAAAGTCACGGCAGTGAGACAGTGGTAGTTCAGCACACAGACTGACAACCGGGCTAGTGTAAAAGCCGCCCGTGGCCAAACGTATGCCACAATGGTGGATATTGTTGAGACGGCGTAAGAGGGATGGGCGTGCAGAGTACATTGACCACAGAGTTTCCTGGCAGCGGCGAGCACGTCAGCATAGCCAACAAGCAGTGACTGTTGCCATTTGGAAAGGCGGCTGGTTTTTCAGTTTGGAGCTGGCTATGTGATGGGTAGCACAGGTAAATTCTGTAGTTCTTTAGTTGTGTTTCCACTGCTGGTCTGGAACATTTCCTTGCAATCAAACCAGGTTCGGATCCTGCCAGAAAAACAGTTCACTGAGGTGTATCTGCTGTGAGACTATTGTGGCAGCCATTATCATAATCATATAACAGAAGTTACGGATGAGCTTTCATCTGCTAAGTTACATCTTAAGGGGCTCTGTTGTACGAAAGCAAATGACCATACTAGTACATCTTGATAGTGCTCGGGCGAGATCAGTTGTCCCATCGTTTAAGCATCCACGACAGTTGGTTCTGTGTTTGGTGTATTTTATCACAAAAGTTGACAACTGATTCCTATCTGGTGTCAACTTTTGTGATAAAATATGTTAAATTTATGTGTTTCTTTTATTTCAGACTAGATTAATACCCGACGTTGTCTGGATATGTATTTATTCCAATTCCATTAGTCCTTCTTTTCTTTCCCCTTCTCCCTGGCTGTCTCCTCCCAGCCCTCTCTCTCTCTCTGTCCATATACTACTCCCCCTCTGTCTATCTAGTCCTCCTCATTTTCTCTGTCCCTTTTCTCCTCCTCACCCTGTGTCTATTTCCTCCTCTTGTTCCCTCTATCTCCTTCTTGCCCCTCTATCTCCTCCTCCCCCTCACTCTGTCCATCTGCTCTTCCCCCTCTTACTGTCCATCTCCTCCATCTGTCCATTTCCTTATCCCTGTCTCTCTGCCGATCCCCTCCTCGCTCCTCTCTCAGTCTGTCTCCTCCTCCACCTTCTAAGTCCATCTCCTCCTCATCTTTTCTATCTCCTCCTCTTCCCTCTCTCCCTCCACCTCCCCTTTCTCTGTCCATCTACTTATTTTCTGTCCCTCTTCTCTTCCCTTTCTCTGTCCATTTCCCCCTCTTCCCCTATATCTGTGTCCATGCCCTCCTTCCCTCTCTCTGCTCCCATTCTCTCAAAACATTACCATCTACACCCGAATAGGAGGATGCTGGATCTTAACTCCATAGTATTTCTTTCCAGAGAGTAAATCATGAACTATGTGATCAAAAGTATCCGGACACCTGGCTGATAATGACGTACAAGTTCGTGGGGTCCTCCATCGGTAATACTGGAATTCAGCATGGTGTTGGCCCACCCTTAGCCTTGTTGACAACTTCCACTCTCGCAGGCATACGTTCAATCAGGTGTTGGAAGGCTTCTTGGGGAGTAGCAGCCCATTCTTCATGGAGTACTGCACTGAGGAGAGGTATCGCTGTCGGTCGGTGAGGCCTGGCACGAAGTCGACGTTCCAAAACATGCCAATGGTGTTCTATAGGATTCACGTCAGGAGTCTGTGCAGGCCAGTCCATTAGAGGGATGTTATTGTCGTGTAACCACTTCGCCACAGGCCATGTATTATGAACAGATGCTCGATTGTGTTGAAAGATGCAATCGCCATCCCCGAATTGCTCTTCAACAGTGGGAAGCAAGAAGGTGATTGAAACATCAATGTAGGCCTGTCTTGTGATAGTGTCACGCAAAACAACAAGGGGTGCAAGCCCTCTCCATGCAAAACACGGCCACACCATAACACCACCGCCTCCAAATTTTACTGTTGGCACTACACACGCAGGCAGATTGATTACGTTCACTGGGCATTCGCCATACCCACACCCTGCCGTCGGATCGGCACATTGTGTACCGTGATTAGTCACTAAACACAAGGTTTTTCCACTGTTCAATCGTCCAATGTTTACGCTCCTTACACCAAGCGAGGCGTCGTTTGGCATTTACCAGCGTGATGTGTGGCTTATGAGGAGCCGCTCGACTATGAAATCAAAGCTTTTTCACCTCCCGCCTAACAGTCATAGTACTTGCAGTGGATCCTGATGCAGTTTGAAATTCATGTGTGATGGTCTGGATAGATGTCTGTCTATCACACACTACGAGCCTCTTCAACTGTTGGCGGGCCGGCCGCGGTGGTCTAGCGGTTCTAGGCGCTCAGTCCGGAACCGCGCGACTGCTACGGTCGCAGGTTCGAATCCTGCCTCGGGCATGGATGTGTGTGATGTCCTTAGGTTAGCTAGGTTTAAGTAGTTCTAAGTTCTAGGGGACTGATGACCACAGATGTTAAGTCCCATAGTGCTCAGAGCCATTTGAACCATTTGAACTGTTGGCGGTCTCTATCAGTCAGCAGACAAGGTCGGCCTATACGCTTTTGCGCTGTGCTTGTCCCTTTACGTTTCCCCCTCACTATCACACCAGAAACAGTGGACCTAGGGATGTTTAGGAATGTGGAAATCTCGCGTACAGACGAATGACACAAGTGACACCCAATCGCCTGACCACGTTCGAAGTCCGTGAGTTCCGCGGAGCGCCCCATTCTGCTCTCTCGCGATGTCTAATGACTACTGAGGTCGCTGATATGGAGTACCTGGCAGTAGGTGGCAGCACAATGCACCTAATATGAAAAAGTATGTTTTTGGGAGTGTCTGGATACCCTTGATCACATAGTGTATGTGTACCAAGTTCGGCTAAGTTCATCCACGGTTTTTTTTTTTTTTTTTTTTTTTTAATCCGATGATTTGCCCACATTCACATGACACATATATTTAACATATGTCACCTGCATCTCTAGAGAATTTCGCACTGCAGCTTCTTTTTCACACATCTCAGCGTTCATGACGTCATATCTCGTGAATTATGGGTCGTACAATTATTAAATTTTGTCTGTACAAGCAGCGGCATATATGGATACTGTCTGCGAAACGTGTTGCGAATTGATTTAGTGGCAAAGAAGTATTAATTTTAAACGTAATGCAAAATGCGGCAGTTTTTCACGCACATCAGTGTTTATGACGTCGTATCTCCTCAACTATGTGTCTTACAATGATAAAATTTGTTAGGTACATTCACCGGCATGTGTAGATACTGTCTGCAAAATGTGTTGCGAGAGTTATAACCAACATTTATACGCCATGCATAGTGCGGAAGTTTTTCATGCAGCTCAGACTTTTTTCCTTTCATCATTTTGTGGGGGTTGTCACTGAGACAAAGTTTCGTAAAGATTTGAAATTACGTCTAAAGTATGTTGCGTGAAGCTAAGTGCTCTCATTCTCATGTACTGGATGAAGAAAGTCTCGGAATTCGCGAATCTTGGGCTATACTTCTTGTTCACCCCGATCCCTATCCCTTTGATAGGTAATGGTTGTTGCCCCTATGGCTTTTCTTTCCAGACAGTGTGTGATGTATGTACCAAGTTTGGTTAAAATCGGTCCAGTGGTTTAGGAGGAAATGTGGAACATACATACAAACATAAATACGTATACATAGACACTGATGTAACAAAAGTCATGGGATTGCGATATGCACATATACAGACGGCGGTAGTATCGGTACAATAAGATCAAAAAGGGCACTACATTGGCGAAGTTGCCATTTGTACTCAGATGATTCATGTGAAAATATTTCCGACGTGTTTGTAGATGCATGACGGGAATCATCAAATTTGAACGCGGATTGGAAGTTGGCACTAGAAGCATGGGACATTCCATTTCGGAAATCGTTAGGAAATTAAGTATTCTGAGATACACAGAGTCAAGAGTGTGCCGAGGATGCCAAATTTCAGGCGCTACTCCTCGCCAAGGACAACGCAGTAGCTGACGGCCTTCAGTTAACGACCGTGAGCAGCGGCGTTTGCGTAGAGTTTTCACTGCTGACAGACAAGCAACACTGCTTGAAATAATTGCTGAAATCAATTTGGGACGTACAACGAACGTATCCGTTACGGTATAGCGGCGAAATTTGGGCTATGGTGGCAGACGACGGACGCGAGCGCCTTTGCTAACAGAACATTATCGCCTGAATCACCTCTCCTCGGTTCGTGACGACACCGGTTGTATCCTAGATGACTGGAATCTGTGGTCTGGTCAGATGAGTCCCCATTTCAGTTGCTAACAGCTGGTGGTATGGTTCGAGTGTGGTGCAGACCCCACGAAGCCATGGACTCATGTTGTCGGCACTACGCAAGCTGGTGATGGTTCCATAATGGCATGTTTGCATTGAATGGCCTGGGTCCGATAACTGACTGGAAATGATTATGTTCGGCTACATGGAGTCCATTTGCAGCCATTCATGGACTTCATTTTCGAAAACAAAGTTGGAATTTTTATGGATGACAATGCGTCGTGTTATCGGGCACAGTTCTTTGTGATCATTTGAAGAACATTCTGGACAATTCGAAAGAATCGCCCAATATGAATTCCATTGACATTTACGGAACGTAATTGAGAGATCAGTTCGCGTACAAAATCTTGCAGCGGCAACACTTCTGAATTATGGACGACTGTAGAGGCAGCATGGCCCAGTATTTCTGCAGGGGACTTCCAACGACGCCGAGCAAAAGGAGGTACGATACGATATTCGAAGGTAGCCCATGACTTTTGTTACGTCAGTGTAGATGCGTATGTACACTTCTGGAAATTGAAATAAGAACACCGTGAATTCATTGTCCCAGGAAGGGGAAACTTTATTGACACATTCCTGGGGTCAGATACACCACATGATCACACTGACAGAACCACAGGCACATAGACACAGGCAACAGAGCATGCACAATGTCGGCACTAGTACAGTGTATATCCACCTTTCGCAGCAATGCAGGCTGCTATTCTCCCATGGAGACGATCGTAGAGATGCTGGATGTAGTCCTGTGGAACGGCTTGCCATGCCATTTCCACCTGGCGCCTCAGTTGGACCAGCGTTCATGCTGGACGTGCAGACCGCGTGAGACGACGCTTCATCCAGTCCCAAACATGCTCAATGGGGGACAGATCCGGAGATCTTGCTGGCCAGGGTAGTTGACTTACACCTTCTAGAGCACGTTGGGTGGCACGGGATACATGCGGACGTGCATTGTCCTGTTGGAACAGCAAGTTCCCTTGCCGGTCTAGGAATGGTAGAACGATGGGTTCGATGACGGTTTGGATGTACCGTGCACTATTCAGTGTCCCTTCGACGATCACCAGTGGTGTACGGCCAGTGTAGGAGATCGCTCCCCACACCATGATGCCGGGTGTTGGCCCTGTGTGCCTCGGTCGTATGCAGTCCTGATTGTGGCGCTCACCTGCACGGCACCAAACACGCATACGACCATCATTGGCACCAAGGCAGAAGCGACTCTCATCGCTGAAGACGACACGTCTCCATTCGTCCCTCCATTCACGCCTGTCGCGACACCACTGGAGACGGGCTGCACGATGTTGGGGCGTGAGCGGAAGACGGCCTAACGGTGTGCGGGACCGTAGCCCAGCTTCATGGAGACGGTTGCGAATGGTCCTCGCCGATACCCCAGGAGCAATAGTGTCCCTAATTTGCTGGGAAGTGGCGGTGTGGTCCCCTATGGCACTGCGTAGGATCCTACGGTCTTGGCGTGCATCCGTGCGTCGCTGCGGTCCGGTCCCAGGTCGACGGGCACGTGCACCTTCCGCCGACCACTGGCGACAACATCGATGTACTGTGGAGACCTCACGCCCCACGTGTTGAGCAATTCGGCGGTACGTCCACCCGGCCTCCCGCATGCCCACTATACGCCCTCGCTCAAAGTCCGTCAACTGCACATACGGTTCACGTCCACGCTGTCGCGGCATGCTACCAGTGTTAAAGACTGCGATGGAGCTCCGTATGCCACGGCAAACTGGCTGACACTGACGGCGGCGGTGCACAAATGCTGCGCAGCTAGCGCCATTCGACGGCCAACACCGCGGTTCCTGGTGTGTCCGCTGTGCCGTGCGTGTGATCATTGCTTGTACAGCCCTCTCGCAGTGTGCGGAGCAAGTTTGATGGGTCTGACACACCGGTGTCAATGTGTTCTTTTTTCCATTTCCAGGAGTGTATATCTGAATGGTGTACGACGCTCAGGGACGTAGCGATTCATGTAATACTATGTAAATGGATTTTCTGAGGCGTTAAAATCGAGGTACATGAACGTACACGTGCTTCTCATTCGTATCCGGTGACCGGAATGTACTCGTTCAAAGATGTCTTTCTTGTTGAAGTTGGTATGGTTAGCTTTGTGGCGTTCAGCGAGCTTGTGATCTAAGCAACTGCCACAGAAAAATTCAAAAGTAAATGATGCAGCATTTTATCTGCAGACCGTTCCAATGACGAAAGTGCCTGCAACTCAGTGAGGTTGGAATTTTTTTTTTCCAGCCCATCGTTACTTTCATTCACAATTATTCGTATTCCTATTAATTATTCATTTTAATTGAAGTATTTTGTAAATATAACATAGGAAATTATTTTATATTTCTTAGGTGCTTGTTCCAAAGACCGTATTCTTCAAATGAGGTAGTTATTTGTAGTAAGAAATATAAAATTAAATTAAGGGTGCTGTAATACGACGCAATGAGTGATAAACATTTCTGATCGTGTCTCATGTTGCGTAGTGCATTTAAATATGCGTACAATTATTATTATTAGCAATTAATCGTTCGCTTGTACATAGAAGACAACAACACTTCGTCAGGCAACTACAGTGCCGCAACTTTGGACTCTGAGGGCGGCAGCAATCTGAACAGACAACAGTCGACACGAAGTGTTCCAAATGGTGACGACGTTTAATGATCACTACCTAGGGACAGGTGGAAAACTTAACGGGCCCTTGAAATAGCTAGTCTATTGAGGGCTTGTAATATACCAGTTTATGTAAGTAACCAATTATTATAAGAGCTGTACGTATGCGGTGGTAGGTACCGCCCACAGTATCAGTATTGGCACTTAAGCGAAAAAGTTTGGCGACTAATCATATGAATGTTTCAAAATATTTCTAGCAATGAATGGCATTATCTAATAACGCAATTCACTGAAATTGGGTGTGATGATGATACTGAAGAACGAAGCAGGTATTTATCACGTCTCATCTCTGTCATCCTGTAGCACGGCGCGCACCGAGGCAGACTGAATAAAATGATAGGTTAAATGACAGCTCCTACAGCTACAAAGTTAGAATGACAACGGATGGTGAAGCAGCAGAGGTACCAGTATGTTTTAAAGCATTTCAGTCATTCTTTGGGATTAAACCTTTCCGTTTACACACAATTAAAACATCTTTAAGAAAAACTGGCAAGTCACCAGTTGATGGGCGAGGAAACCACACTAATCTACCTGATAAGCCCACCGAACAGGCTCGTGAAGCACTAATGCAGTTTTTGTGACTTAACAGGAAGAAAAGCACATTACATTGTAAAAGACTTAAAAAAACCGTTTCTTCCCGTCGACTAAAATGTCAAGAACCTCTTTCAATTTTTTGACCAAGTATCGCAGATACTCGCATTTCTTATGATACATTTAGACACATTTTTGTTTCAAAGTTTAACATCGCTTTTGGCTTCCCCTGAACCGAAGAGTGATGTTGGTGTGATGAATGCAAGGCTAAGATAATTGATCTCAACAAGCAAATACGCAATGCCTAAAGAGAAGGAGATAGGAAAGTGCTGCAGGATAATCATAGAAAGCTGGAAGATGAAAACATATTGCAGCGTAAGAAAGCTGAATGGGTCTGCATAAAGAAAAGAACTGCCAAAAAGGCGGCTCAAATGGTTCAAATGGCTGTGAGCACTATGGGACTTAACTTCTGAGGTCATCAGTCCCCTAGAACTTAGAACTATTGAAACCTAACTAACCTAAGGACATCACACACATCCATGCCCGAGACACGATTCGAACCTGCGACTGTAGCGGTCGCGCTGTTCCAGACTGTAAGGCCTAGAACCGCTCGGCCACATCGGCCGGCCAAAAAGGAGGCAAATCAGTCACCAACTACTCAGGCCATTGAAATTGATTTCGGTAAAAACCTCCCTGCACCAAATTTAACTTCAAGTGAGGTGTAAGACAGCTTTTTTTCTACATTTTCAATGCCCATATTCTATCAGCTGGCTCATCATTTATGACCATATCGCGACAAAGAAAGGATCAGATTATGTTGCGTCAGTGCTTCATCATTTTTTCAATAATTATCTGAACAGAAAGGTTCAAACGCTTCATTGCTTTCGGCGACTCGTGTAGGGGACAAAACAAAAACCACACCATCACCCGGCTCTTGCATTACGTCACTGTTGAATTAATGTGACGTGAGAAGGTGACCTCTACATATATGAGTGCGAACCATTCTTTCAAGGGGATATAAACATGGCATTGATCCTCAAGTGTGCAAAGCCTGAGACTACTCATAGTTGGAGATAAGCGACCGTTGGGGCCAGAGTCAAGCCTATTCCGTTTAATGTTGTCCGTGTGAACAGAGCATGTTTAAAACTCAGAGTAAATTTTTTTCTTCTAAGTTATACAAGAAAAAGGTTTCTTTTGCTGTTAGGCCGGTGAAGAAGTTAATATCCCTTCAAGTAAAATAAAGAATCATAGAACATAGAGACACTTATAACGGACCATTCTTCGTAGCGTTGATAAAGGAGCAACGGAAGAATCAGACGAGTCAACAATGTGTTCCAGATCTTCATGAAAGTGAGCCCAGGCGCCTATTCTTCTGCCCAGAGGCAGGTACAAGGCATTGAAGATTCTGGGTCCGTGAAGACGAGGGTTCCAGGAAATTCTATAGCCAACTTCTTGCTGCCCAATAGCTCGGACCGCTATCTGAACGAGGCTGCACAATAGCTAGGACTGCTATCTGAACGAGGTATCTCCGATGGTGAATGTTATTTTTAAAGTTATTGTCATTTTGTTACATACGTTTCCTGAACTTGGTTTATTTTCTGAAATTTGACTATAACAGGCCAAAAATTTTACAGACTTAAATAATACTCACTGTCAACACAAGATCATGTAGTCTCAAACAGTGTTATAAGGAGATCCAGCTTCTTTATTGCAAACTGCAAGGGGAAAATCAACTGGGTTCACTCATTATTTATACCGTTAATTAATTATTGCAGTAAAATAAAAACTTAATGCTTTTATAATTTCGGAGATAAACAAGAAAGAATTCAACGTAAGTTCAAAAATATTGTTGGACAAAAAGGTACAAACATAACACAGTTTAAGCATATGAAAGTTTATTTTACTTCTACCGCAAAAATTTCAGTTTTTGGACTCTGTTTGTCTTCCTATACCCTTCAACTTCACCTGCTGTTTGACATGGAACCCTTCTTGCTGTTCCACAATGTAGCGGTCATCTGCTGCTGTAGTTGACCGTGGCAGCCACCTGCTCTTCTTCGGGAACAGTGCCTGTGGTTTAGAACGCTCCCCATGCACATGAAACAAAGCAATACGCAATACCTAACTCTTGGGTTACAATCGTTACACTTCGTCCTTGTTCCAGACACCTGGTGATTATTCCTCGTGTGAAATCACCTAAATGTTGTCTCCAGGAAATGTAATGAAGAGCACCACCATGGTTTCCTGCAGTCACTCGCTGACTGACACATATTGTCTTTTCGCGTTCTTTCAGCTGAGTCATGTCTTCGGGCGAGCCCCATTTAGCGCTGTTTCACGCCATGTGACGTTCGTTCAGCTTTGTATGGACTTTTGGCAACATGCTCCCGTACTTCTAATCATTTGACTGAGTTGTTAGTGTGTTATCTTACTTAATCCATTTCGTCCTTAAGTTTTGCAGAGCAGGAGTTTACTTAGTTGAGATTGGTTGAAAGTAACAGTGTTTTTGTATTGCTTTTCTTCACTAATAATAAAAGTGGTTATTTTACTGTTTATTAAAGCTCATGAAATTAATACCAGATGCAGACTTATCAGCTAACCGAGAATGTAACTACTGTTGGTTTTTATGTCTGGAGGTGTACACCATTGAGAAGTAATTAAATGATTTCAGTATTACACAGGAAGTAAATGACATGTTGTTTGGTATTGCTAAATGACAGCAGTATTACAGAGGAAGTATAGATGATATGTTGTTTGGAATTACAACACTGTTAGTGTACATACACATCTTGAAGTTACTTGAAGTTACTGTATGACTGTTGCTTTTGCTTGTACACGACACACTGTAGTAATTCTCAGTGAGTCTATGAAGTTTAACTTCCTTGTAGCCTCACATTCTTAACTTCGCAAGTAAATACATTGCGTTAGTAGGCTGTTAAATTCATGCTGAGAGATAGCTTTAAAGCCCACATAAATTTTAATTGAAATGGTATTGTATTTAACACAGAAAACAATAATTCAGTATTTTCACATTCTGAGACACTGTAGTAGCTTTCCAATTCATAGCTAATGCTTGTTTACACAAGGTTTATGCTACTTTTCAGAATTAAAGTTAACAACTATAAACAGATTCTGGCACAGTCAAACTTTTCAAATAAAAGACTTTTACAATATTTTTAGCATCATTTAACTTTTAGGTGGATGGTTTAATGGTAAGTACTGGTTTCTGTCTCGGCTCTCTCTGCACTGCCAGAAACTGTACTAAAGAAGGATAAGAAGGTTGGAAGTGATGGTGTTGATTAACAGCCAATTGACAGTGTATCATTGTGTCTTCGGATGCTGATACCTATTGGTTACCTAGGTCTCCGTCTATGCACACAGTAACGCTTTCAAGAGTTAACTAGCTAGCTGGTGTGAAAACAAAGAGCTCTCACGCATTTATCCTTTTCTTGACCTGAAGTAATTAACTACATTACTTTTCTTTTATTAAACAATGTAGTTTCTTTAAAACCGCTCTGTAAAGGCGACCGTTTATTTAAATTGATGAGAGTGATTAATTAACTCACTCAAGACTACAGTACTAACTAAGCGACTGAGATTTAGAGAAAGAAAAGCGAGATGGGTCGTTAGATTTGGCTGTCGGTTTATAGAAGAGTTGGGATATGGCGGTTAGAGCATGACGAATTTATGTCCAATAGAACCGGCGTGGCGAATATTCGGCTACAACAAATGTAACGATTGATGTGCCTTGAGCAATATTCTCACTGTACAATACAGATTTTTCAGATGCATTCAAAAGTACTACCAGATTTCAAATATTTTATAAGGCGGTTACTAATGACCAATAAATATTTTTTTAAACTTCATGGTACATGAGCTGTGCGTCTTGAACTTCACACGCTGTTCGCTATCCATCTCGCTAGTTACAGGAAACCACCGTCGCTAGATTGTAATAAGGAAATAAAGAACGACTTAGGTGTTTTCTTTGGCGTACTGAATGAATGTCAACTCTATTTATATACTGGTGAACATATGGCAGTGCTCTTAAGGAAGAAGAACCCTACTATCGTATTCGATTTTAAGATCAGTGGTTATTTTAATGAACCTGTTAAAATATCCAGCTTTCATAAAATTAGGCGACGTGGACTTGCACGAATACTAGAAATCATTAGTAGGCAAGGCGAATATAGACACAACTTTGCAGACAGCTTTCTGGAAAGGAGCTGTTTACCAGGTCATGGAAACCGAATACAATAATCTAGAGATACCTAGAGTACCTTTGTCAGCATTTGGAGTTTGTGTCAAATAGAGATAATGGAAAATACCTAACGAAATCAGAGATGCAGTGCTAGAACCAGGGTCAGTACAGCGTATGGAACTGAAATCACCGATATGTGCAGAAGACTGTACAACATATATACTGTATTCATCACATATTCTGGGTAGGAGTCGTGAAAATAATGTAAGCTAGACGATGGCACGTATGGGGAAAAGAACAGCCATTTTCCTTCGCTTTATATGTGTATGGAATAAACAGACAAAGTTGCTAATGCCTCTATCATGCACTTCATAGCGTCTGAAAAACTTTTGTGTGGACCTAACTGCATTCAGTGAATTTCTCGACATGCAGCAAAACAATGCGACATAGTAAATGACCATTTGGAAAATCAGAAACACAAATTATTTTAGTTTCCTGTGTTAGTGAACGCAGCACTTCGCACTACATAGTCATACGGACTAAAATTAGAAATCACAATATTCCCATGACGCCTAAGTCACTGGAATTTTAAACACATTTTCTTAAAATTAGTGCGAGTAGAATACTTTTATATGGTACTGAATGTATGATACATTCACCAAAATTTCTTTGTCACTGTATGTACATTTATGCCATGAATATATTAAAAAAACGGAGAAATAGTTTGTAAACTCAATGTATTCATCTTGTTGGTGTCTATTAAACGTGCATCCGTCTCATTAACGGGTACCAATATAAATATGCTTAGGCCAAGCTCATCTTCAGGGGAGCAGCACTACGTAGATAGCAGCCTTTTTTCTTTTAATTTGCACAAATCTCTTATTTTTACGAAGTAGGATTTGTGCTTTGATTAAAACTGAGTTCTTAGTTGGGAATGGATTGCATTAGACGATATGGCCAAAATACTGAGCACCATATCAGACAACACAGGAAAATACGCTTTAACGAAAAACAGTGTTTAAGGAATTCCTACATTGCGGTATCCCATAGGGGTTAATAAATGGACTCATAAGCTACATTTCGAGACACCTTAAAAAATCGTTTAGCAGATGAAATGTTATTTGACTGTTAACACGCTCTACCGAAAGCACAGACGTACTACAGTCTGAATGTAAACACAGATAGATTTTCGTTTGGTTCCTGTCAGAATCTTTACTTACCGCTGCAGTACCATTTTCTATAGCCTGTGCATAAGAAACACAGTGAGCATTAAAGTTCGCAGACCTTTGTTCCATATGCCACAATTTTTTTCCAGAAATAGCGTCTGCCAAAGGTTTCTTAAACCAGAGATAGCATTCGACGCATTGACGAACGCTTAACAGTTGAAGAACTGGGAATGTATTCGCTGAATAAATCTTTAAAAAAAAGGGGCGTGGCCAAACGGAGCAGTCAACAGTACAGAAAGTCCAGCTGACTTCCGAACGACATACCGGAAAGAAATCTATAATAGTTTTTCCTGTCGTTTTTCATCTTTGTTCTTCCTGTATTTCAGCTGCAAGTGGATTCTCTTTCTCTGTTTCTCCAAAGCTGTTACCCATCCTTAAGCTTGCATCTGCTGATCACTGTCATCAAGAACCAGAGCATTGCTACATCGCAAATAGTAACAGACAAGAATAAATACTGTTTCTATCAAAGATTGATTAGATCAAGGACTGAGTTCTATTCCTTTCATAACTTCTTAATGCGAATATATTGCTAAAATCATTAAAGACAATAAAATTCAGCTGTAGCATTTATTTCGGAATATATATTTTACATGAATGTTGGCTACAGCAATTGGAGGATGTTTCCAGTTCCGGCATTCGCCTTACAACCAAGGAAAACCTCCAGAAAACCTTGGTCGGAACTGACAGTTCGTTGTTGACACATTCCCAGGAGACATGAAGCTATGGATGCAGATGCGCAGAGTCGCCGCCATCGTCACCATGATCGCCGACACTGTGCGAAGCTCACTAGCAGCAGATTTGCAGCTCTGTAGACTCCTTGATGTGTACACTCCCAGATGCATAAACTGAGCAGGCATGTAGACAAGCAGACATGTGTGACCTAAGCATGTATGTGTGGACTAAGCAGGCAGTGTCGACTAAGCAAGTGCATGTAGACCAGGCATGTGTGGACTAAACAGCAATGTGTGAAATAAGCAGACACTTGTGAAGTAAGCACATATTTCTAGACTAAGCAGGCATGTGTAGACTAAGCAGGCATATGTGAACTAAGCATGCATGTGTGGACTAAGCAGGCATGTGGGAGCTAAGCAGGCATGTGTGAATTAAGCAGATGTGTGGACTAAGCAAGTGTGTGTGGACTAAGCAGGCATATGTAAACTGTGAGTGCATGTGTAAACTAAGCAGGCATGTGTGAACTAAGTAGACATATGTGGACTAAGCACATATCTGTGTACTAAGCAAGTATATGTGGACTAAGCAGGCATGTGTGGACTAAGCAGGTGTGTGTGGACAAAGCAGACATGTGTGAGCTATGCAGACATATATGAACTAAGGGGACATGTGTGGACTAAGCAGACATTTGTGAACTAAGCAGGCATATGTAAACTAAGCAGGCATGTGTGAACTAAACAGACATGTGAGGACTAAGCACATATTTGTGGACTAGGCAGGCATATGTGGACTAAGCAGGCATGTGTAGACTAAGCAGGCATGTGTGAACTAAGCAGGCATATGTAAACTAAGCGGGCATGTATGAACTAAGCATGCATGTGTGGACTAAGCAGGCATGTGGGAACTAAGCAGGCATGTGTGAATTAAGCAGATGTGTGGACTAAGCAAGTGTGTGTGGACTAAGCAGGCATATGTAAACTGTGAGTGCATGTGTAAACTAAGCAGGCATGTGTGAACTAAGTAGACATATGTGGACTAAGCACATATCTGTGTACTAAGCAAGTATATGTGGACTAAACAGGCATGTGTGGACTAAGCAGGTGTGTGTGGACAAAGCAGACATGTGTGAGCTATGCAGACATATATGAACTAAGGGGACATGTGTGGACTAAGCAGACATTTGTGAACTAAGCAGGCATATGTAAACTAAGCAGGCATGTGTGAACTAAACAGACATGTGAGGACTAAGCACATATTTGTGGACTAGGCAGGCATATGTGGACTAAGCAGGCATGTGTAGACTAAGCAGGCATGTGTGAACTAAGCAGGCATATGTAAACTAAGCAGGCATGTATGAACTAAGCAGACATGTGAGGACTAAGCACATATTTGTGGACTAAGCAGGTATGTGTAGACTAATCAGGTATATGTGGACTAAGCAATCATGTGTGGACTAAGCAAGCATGTGTGGACTAAGCAAGCATGTGTGGACTAAGCAAACATGTGTGGACTAAGCAAGCATGTGTGGACTAAGCAGGTTGTGTGGACTAAGCAAGTGTGTTTGGACTAAGCAGGCATATGTAAACTGTGTGTGCATGTGTAAACTAAGCAGGCATGTGTGAACTAAGTAGACATATGTGGACTAAGCACATATCTGTGTACTAAGCAGGTATATGTGGACTAAGCAGGCTCTGTAGACTAAGCAGGCATGTGTGGACTAAGCAGGTGTATGTGGACAAAGCAGGCATGTGTGAACTAAGCACACATTTGTGAACTAAGCACGCATTTGTGAACTAAGCAGGCATATGTAAACCAAGCAGCCATGTGTGAACTAAACAGACATGTGAGGACTAACACATATTTGTGGACTAAGCAGGCATGTGTGGACTAAGTAGGCATGTGTAGACTACGCAGGCATGTGTGAACCAAGCAGGCACATGTAAACCAAGCAGGCATGTGTGAACTAAGCAGACATGTGAGGACTAAGCACATATTTGTGGACTAAGTAGGCATGTGTAAACTAAACAGGCATGTCTGACCTAAACAGGCATGTGTGAACTAAGCAGGCATATGTAAACTAAGCAGGTGTGTGTGAACTAAGCAGATATGTGTGGACTAAGCACATATTTGTGGACTAAGCAGGCATGTGTAGACTAATCAGGTATATGTGGACTACGCAAGCATGTGTGGACTAAGCAGGCACGTGTGGACTAAGCAAGTATATGTGGACTAAGCAAGTGTGTGTGGACTAAACAGGCATGTGTGTACTAGCAGGTGTGTGTGGACTAAGCAGGCATGTGTGGACTAAGCAGGCATGTGTGGAGTAAGCAGGTTGTGTGGACTAAGCAAGTATGTGTGGACTAAGCAAGCATGTGTGGACTAAGCAAGCATGTGTGGACTAAGCAGGCATGTGTGGATTAAGCAGGCATGTGTGGACTAAGCAGGCATGTGTGGACTAAGCAGCCATGGTGAACTAAGCACACATTTGTGAACTAAGCAGGTATGTGTGAACTAAACAGACATGTGAGGACTAAACACATATTTGTGGACTATGCAGGCATGTGTAGACTAATCAGGTATATGTGGACTATGCAAGCATATGTGGACTAAGCAAGCATATGTGGACTAAGCAAGCATGTGTGGACTAAGCAAGCATGTATGGACTAAGCAAGCATGTGTGGAGTAAGCAGGTTATGTGGACTAAGCAGGCATGTGTGAACTATGCAGGCATGTGTGAACTATGCAGGCATGTGTGAACTATGCAGGCATGTATGAACTATGCAGGCATGTGTGAACTACGCAGGCATGTGTGAACTATGCAGGTCATATGTGGACTAAGCAGGCAAGTGTGGACTAAGAGGCATGTGTAGACTAAGAGGCATGTGTGGACTAAGCAGGTGTGTGTGTACTTCAGGTTCGTTGACTCACCAACGTCACTCATTGACTTCTCTCGTTGCTGGACTGGTCTGAATTCTGTGCCTGTTACGTTCTTTGTATAGCCTCTGTGCTCTGTTGAGATGTCATTTCCTCGGTAACCAATCACATTATTGTTGCTCAGCCAACCTTAAAATAACAATGGACAATACGATTCGCCTGCAATCATGCTATAATTTCCTTTTTGCTTACACTCCATCTCAACAGTTCTAATAACGGCGGTGTTAAGTGCTGTTTTCAATTATTAAGTTGCAAGTACACAGCGATAATAGACAGGCGTTCGTAAATGTTGGTAGCTTCTTATGTCAATACTACGAGAGCCGTTAAGCTACGTTTTCTTAGCTGCGGGAATTTTCCGCACCGTGCTGTATAAAACGCCTGCGGGACCGCGTTCTCCATTTGCACAATGCAACGAAAACGAGACCGTTTTCCTAGAATGTGAACAACTTCATTATTACTGACTCAACTGGTCAGAAAGCTGCAGACGTTATCGATATATCTTTCTGAAGGAAACTTTAAAATTATGTTGTTGTGCGACACATAGTTTAGGAGATATGGCGTGATAAATATTGGGTAACTCGAAAATTCAACTTGTCTTGAAAGCTTAAATATACCTCTATTTCAATAACACGAAATTTTCATCGAATTAAAAAAAAGGTGGTTGAAGGCAATGTTCGTATCAATCTATTGTGTATTAATCGCAAATTATAAAAGTCATTACTTTCGTTTTTTACGTTCTGACGCGCGCCGCCCCGCGCCTAGGAAAACGGGCGGTAAACTTCCGCACCTAGGAAACGATAGCTTTAGGTGTGAGCTTTGATTTATCTTATTTTATAAGATTATTATTTCTCCGTAGGTTGGCGCCAATAAAATATTTTCGCAATAGGAGGAGTAAGCTGGTGATTGAAATTTCACGAGAAGGTCCTGTCGCAACGAAAAACGCCTTTGTTTTGATGACTGCCACCCCAACTCACGTATCATTTCCGTGACGCCCTCTCCCGTATTTTGCGAAAATACAAAAGGAGATGCCCTTCTTTCAACTGTTTCTTTATCCTCCGTCAGTTCCATCTAAAGCGGATCCAACACCGCACAGCAATATTCCAAAAGAGGACAGACAAGCGTGGTGTAAGCAGTCTCTTTAGTAGACGTTAAGAGTTCTGCAAGTTATCTGTTGTTGTAATCCCTAAGTACATAGTTGAATTTACAGCTTTAGATTTTGTGTGATTAATCGTGTACCTGAAATAAAGGGCAAAAGTTGTTAGTGAAAAACCTCGACCCGTTTATTTCAAATTTTTACACGATAGTACAATAAATGTTCAGACAGAAATATGTTACATATTTTAATACATATGATACATAACAGTGTATGCAGTACTTAAAGGGGAAACGTTGTTAGAAAGTCTCGGAAACTTCTTGACCAATTTATTTTAAATTTTTACTCGAACCATTAATAAACATTCGGACAACTGTTACCCGTATATTTTTAAGTATGCGTAATATATAAATACATATTTGGTATGTAAAGGGGAAATGCTGTTGGAAAAAATCTCCAAAAATTCTTGACAGTTTTATTTCATGTGGTTAGGCAATAGTCTATTACCATTCAGACAGACATGTGCTGTGTATTTTTTTAAACAACGGTATACAGATTTTCTGTTAAAAGTAACTGCGAAAAAGAAAATGTTGTGCTGTGAAAATGTGCAGTTTCGTTTTCTTTCTCGTAATCTCTTTTAACTAAGATATCAGGCATTTAAGCCATCAGACAACAGTTTCTTCCAGATATAGTCTTTATCCTTATATAAAACTTTAAACAAAAATCATTTACACTGCAGCGCACTGTCTGGTGTTCTTCATCGCAAGCAGTTTTATGAGAAAAGAAGAATCTAGTATTTAACACTTATCGACTTATGATTAGAATACTACTATGGAGTCTGAATCATTCGAAACTGTGCAATCCGTTCCGTTCACAGTTTAAAACTACGATAAATACTACTGATTGAATCTACTATCCTCAAATCCTCAAATATCCAGCAGCTAGAGTGATCTCTCCTGTACGCCTTATATTAATGATTCCAACCGATTTACCAATACATTTTAAGTGCCTTCATTTTACAATCGTGATTTCGTTTGCAATAACAATAAACAAGGCTAAAGGCCAGAGAGAAAGGAGGAGATGGATAGAGAGGGGGAGAGGGCAATTAGAGGGTGTATGAGAAAATGGGCAACGAGGAGGGGTGGAGGGGGGAGGGGGGGAAGAGCAGGAGATGAACAACGAGAGGGAGGGAAGAAGGAGGCTATGACTGATACGCAATTCCCATACCTATTCAGCCATCACGATGACAAGTCGTTTAAAGTTGTTGCCAAAATCCCTGAAAGTTCTTGACCAATTTACTTCAAGTTTTTACATGAAATAAAGTTTCGAACGGACCACACGCACACACACACACACACACACACACACACACACACACGCACACACACGCCGATAAAGGAAAAGTTCTTAGCACAAATCTTGGATAGTCTTTAACCGATTTACTTCAAATTTTTACACAATACTGTGATAAACGTTCGGACAGACATAAGTTACACATTTTTAATGTATATGGTATATAAATACATATGTATATCATGTAAAGAAGAAACTTCGTTACCAAAAATCTCGAAAAGTTCTTTACTGATTTACTTCAAAATTGTATACAATATTCTAATAAAAATTTGGACACACACGAAAAGAGTAAGAAATTTCGAAAGTTTGTTTTTAATTGGAGGAAGTTTAGCCAGCGTACAGTTGGCTGGCAGAACTTAGTTTTCCGATCTTTCCAACTATATGAACGAGTTAAAAAATAAAATCTTCTGTCTCACTTTCTGCAAGACGTAGGCCTTTTTCTGACAGTTTGGACTAACAGAGCTCGTTTTCCGTTTGGAACGCCTTCGCCGATTCTGATTTAAAGTATTCATAATTGCATATTTGAGGAAGAAAGGTTCTCAAACGCTTGACTTTGCATCTACAACGGAGGCCATTCGCCACTGTTTTTTTTTTTTCAAATTTAGCGGTTTCTGTTCGACATTAAAAGTAAAGTTTCCGTCTACTATATTTTCGTCGGTATTGGCGTCCTGCCTGCGTGTAACTAAAGAGAGCAAAAATGGATAGGGGGCCTTCTTCGTGACGTAAGAAAACTAAAAGGTTTCGCTTTGATGCGTTTATCGTCGTAGACATCTTGCTCCCTTGTGAAAACAAAAATTATTTTCAGGTTGGTCTTCGTCATCTTGATCGACGGTTGTAGCATAATGTAAAATCGACTTAGCAATTGTAAAAAATGAAACTGAATGACACTGATTTATATGTATAATCTGCTCTTATTCATTAATATAGATTTCTTTGCTGGTGTTGCACCAATATTTGTAATTTACTTATACTGTATTACACTTTTAAAAATTGGCACTGGACTGGTGCACAGAGGGTTCCGTGCAAACTTAATATATATAGATCATCCATCCTTGGAATCGAGAATCTCAACGATTTTTGCCTGTTTTCGGTATAGATACTGGCGAGATATCGGTCTCGGGAATTCCAAGACCATATCAAAATCTCCACTGGTTTATATATGTAGATAAAATAGGTTTAATAAAATATTTTAAATTTACTTACTGAAACCTCACTACGACTTACTTTTAAAGTTTGCATGCAGTACTGTTCGTCTATTGTGCTTTTGATAGCTGATGAATGCAATGTGTGTTTTAATGACAGAAAGATTTTTTTGTGGTATCATCACAATGCAACAATTTTCAGATTTTTTTTTTTACTTTACTTGTTCTGTGAAACCTTGCTTCTTGCCAAATTTCATGAATCTACGTCAGCGGGAAATACCCCATAGGTTTTGATGCTTGAGTTTGAGAGTATCAAAATACGCGACATAAATGGCCCTATCTTTTGATTGCATTTACTTAGAAGATTAAAATTTGTACAGCGCCAAGGATCCATAGACCTAAGTATGCGACATAAATTTGAATTTGATACGATTGCCTATTGAAGAGAAAAAGTGGTCTCAACAGACGGACAGACGGATAAAAAATGACAAAAAATATTTTTCGTGTTGTGTAATTACAAATTAAAATTTTTCGGATTTTTTCTTTAATTTTTACTGTGAAACCTTGCTTCGTGCCAAATTTCATGGTTCTAGATCAACGGAAAGTACCTCGTAGGTTCTGATGAGTGAGAATTTCGAATATCAAAATACACTCCTGGAAATGGAAAAAAGAACACATTGACACCGGTGTGTCAGACCCACCATACTTGCTCCGGACACTGCGAGAGGGCTGCACAAGCAATGATCACACGCACGGCACAGCGGACACACCAGGAACCGCGGTGTTGGCCGTCGAATGGCGCTAGCTGCGCAGCATTTGTGCACCGCCGCCGTCAGTGTCAGCCAGTTTGCCGTGGCATACGGAGCTCCATCGCAGTCTTTAACACTGGTAGCATGCCGCGACAGCGTGGACGTGAACCGTATGTGCAGTTGACGGACTTTGAGCGAGGGCGTATAGTGGGCATGCGGGAGGCCGGGTGGACGTACCGCCGAATTGCTCAACACGTGGGGCGTGAGGTCTCCACAGTACATCGATGTTGTCGCCAGTGGTCGGCGGAAGGTGCACGTGCCCGTCGACCTGGGACCGGACCGCAGCGACGCACGGATGCACGCCAAGACCGTAGGATCCTACGCAGTGCCGTAGGGGACCGCACCGCCACTTCCCAGCAAATTAGGGACACTGTTGCTCCTGGGGTATCGGCGAGGAGCATTCGCAACCGTCTCCATGAAGCTGGGCTACGGTCCCGCACACCGTTAGGCCGTCTTCCGCTCACGCCCCAACATCGTGCAGCCCGCCTCCAGTGGTGTCGCGACAGGCGTGAATGGAGGGACGAATGGAGACGTGTCGTCTTCAGCGATGAGAGTCGCTTCTGCCTTGGTGCCAATGATGGTCGTATGCGTGTTTGGCGCCGTGCAGGTGAGCGCCACAATCAGGACTGCATACGACCGAGGCACACAGGGCCAACACCCGGCATCATGGTGTGGGGAGCGATCTCCTACACTGGCCGTACACCACTGGTGATCGTCGAAGGGACACTGAATAGTGCACGGTACATCCAAACCGTCATCGAACCCATCGTTCTACCATTCCTAGACCGGCAAGGGAACTTGCTGTTCCAACAGGACAATGCACGTCCGCATGTATCCCGTGCCACCCAACGTGCTCTAGAAGGTGTAAGTCAACTACCCTGGCCAGCAAGATCTCCGGATCTGTCCCCCATTGAGCATGTTTGGGACTGGATGAAGCGTCGTCTCACGCGGTCTGCACGTCCAGCATGAACGCTGGTCCAACTGAGGCGCCAGGTGGAAATGGCATGGCAAGCCGTTCCACAGGACTACATCCAGCATCTCTACGATCGTCTCAATGGGAGAATAGCAGCCTGCATTGCTGCGAAAGGTGGATATACACTGTACTAGTGCCGACATTGTGCATGCTCTGTTGCCTGTGTCTATGTGCCTGTGGTTCTGTCAGTGTGATCATGTGATGTATCTGACCCCAGGAATGTGTCAATAAAGTTTCCCCTTCCTGGGACAATGAATTCACGGTGTTCTTATTTCAATTTCCAGGAGTGTATGTGACATAAATGGCCACACCTTTTGATGACATTTAGTTAGAAGCTTAAAATTTATACACTGCCAAGGTACCACAGACCTTAATATGTGACATAAATTTGAACTTGGTACGTTTACCTGTTCCTGAGGAAAACTGTTATGAACAGTCGGACAGACGGACTGAAAGTCAGACGGGCAACAAACCGATCCTATAAGGATTCCGTTTTTACAGATAGAGGCACGAAATCCTCAAAATTAAGACAGTTTTCCGTTTTTTCGTAGTAAAGTGAATGCTGAAGAAAAACTGAAGGGAAAAAAGATGCACGACGGCGTCAAATTTCCGTTCCCCTCTACAGCTGAATTTAACCGTCGGGACGAGCACAGGCAACAAGTTTCCGAACGAATCTAGTATTATTCCGGGACTTCTCTTCCCATGCGGCATGAACATCTTGGGACAGCGCTATCTTGGATATTGCTGCAGGTCTTCTATTAATTGTCTCCATCTATTCCCAAATGCTCTACAGGACTCGGGTCAACACCTTTTGGAGGTCAGTCCAAGAATCAGCGTCTCCGTTGATTTGAAACCAGTGTTTTACACAATTCTCTGTGTGGGCTGGGAAAGGTCGTAGTGGGTGATTATTCTGACTCCCGAAAATCTCTGGAGAACAGAAGGAAGCATTTTGTTCTCCTGTATTTGGCAACAGAAATCACTAGAAGTCAGATAGTCCTATTCCCACAAAATACTGCAAACATTTGCTCATATCTATTCCCAAAGTGTGACAGATGTTTGACGACACCTTTGTCTCTGCTTGGACATATTTATGGTAGAAGCTCCTTCCAGTTGGGCGACATACAGGGGCTGACTATTTGGTTTAGTATAAAATATCTTCTCGTCCTTAAATAAGACTTGGTCCCCTTATGAAAGCGGCTTGCATCCGTTCGCCAGTGCAAGGGTTAATCTAATAGCCTTACGTTGTCCTTTCGCATTTCCTTAACCGCTGATTTTCGTCCATAACTGCTTTTGTCACTGAGACGGTGATGTATGGTCGGCCTGCTCATGCTTTAACTGTCAGATATTCTTAATTTCTGTGCTGGTCCTGAAAGGGTCGTCATAACTGCAGTGGAATGTATTACTGTCTAGATCCACCGAGGTAGTGCGTGCACGTCCAGGGCTACGACGACCGTTGATGTGACCTTCATCCGCCTTCGTCTTCACCCAGAGATGAATCGTAGCTTTGCTGTATGATACGGTATCATAAATAGTAATTATGTCATCGTTTTCAGAGAGCAGAAGAAAAATTTAGATTCACATACTGACACTCTGTAATATTGCTCCGGCTATAGTATGTTCTTAAGCAAATGTGTTACCTCACACATTACACAATACACAACGGCAATAGGAAAGCACCCAAGTCGACGTATAGCGTGTGGGTTAAAACGGTGATTTTGTAGCCAGTGACTATCGGTTGTGTCCTACCACTTCTATAATTTTTAAATCGTTGTAAACAAAGAATTACATGTTTAGGACCACAACGTCAATTACAGTGTTCAAAGTATTCACAGTATCGCATAAATTTTGTGTATAAGACTTCCAGTGCTCACTGGAGGAAAGCAAGGGCAAACCGTCTCATAACTTCTGTGTTATAAATACAGCACGCTTCAGTTTGAGAAAGAACTCGACATTTGGTTGATAATCCGCTTGTACTTGCAGCAGTACCACATTTTAAAGTGTTAAACACGGTTTCAGTTAATGGTTTCCACAGCTACAGAAACACAATTTGTCGTCTCTCTTAGGCCAAATAATCAGTTAGTGCTATTAGTCAGATTAATCCGCCCAGGAAGTATCGCATAAGAGCACACTGAAAATTTCATCCTCTACATCTACATATATACTCTGCAAATCATATTTAAGTGCCTGGCAGAGGGTTCATCGAACACCTTCACAATTCTCTATTATTCCAATCCCGTATAGCGCGCGGAAAGAATGAACACCTATATCTTCCCGTGCGAGCTCTGATTTCCCTTATTTTATCGTGGTGATCGTTCCTCCGTATGTAGGTTTGTGTCAACAAAATATTTTCGCATTCGGAGGAAAAAGTTGGTGATTGGAATTTCGTGAGAAGATTCCGTCGCAACGAAAACCGCCTGTCTTTTAATGATTTACAGCCCAAATCCTGTATCATCTCTGTGACACTCTCTCCCATATTTCGCGATAATACAAAACGTGCTGCCTTTTTCTGAACTTTTTCGATGTACTCCGTCAGTCCTATCTGGTAAGGATCCCACACCGCGCAGCAGTATTCTGAAAGAGGACGGACAAGCGTAGTGTAGATAGTCTCCTCAGTAGGTCTGTTACATTTTCTGAATGTCCTGCCAATAAACCGCAGCCTATTTGCTATGTGTTCTTTCCAATTTAAGTTGTTCGTAATTGTAATACCTAGGTATTTAGTTGAATTTACGGCTTTTAGATTAGACTGATTTATCGTGTAACCGAAGTTCAACGAGTTCCTTTTAGCACTCATGTGGAGGAACTCACACTTTTCTTTATTTATGGTCAACTGACACTTTTCGCACCATTCAGATATTTTTTTAAAATCGTTTTGCAGTGTGTTTTGATTTTCTGATGACTTTATCAGTCGATAAACGACAGTGTCATTTGCAAACACCGAAGAAGGCTGTTCAGGTTGTCTCCCAAATAGTTTATATAATTATATAGATAAGGAACAGCAAAGGGCCTATAACACTTCCTTGGGAAACGCCTGAAATCACTTCTGTTTTACTCGATGACTTTCCATCAATTAACACCAACTGTGACCTCTCTGACAGGAAATCGCGAATTCAGTCACATAACTGACATGATATTCCATAAGCACGCAATTTCACAACAAGCCGCTTGTGTGGTACAGTGTCAAAACCCTTCCGGAAATCCAGTAATACGGAAGCTATCTGAAATCTCCTGTCAATAGCATTCAGCACTTCATGTGAATAAAGAGCTAGTTATGTTTTACAGGAACGACTTTTTCTAAACCCATGTTGACTGTGCGTCAATAGATCGTTTCCTTCGAGGTAATTCATAATGTTCGAACACAATATATGTTCTAAAATCCTGCTGCATACCGACGTGAACGATATGGGCCTGTAATTTAATGGATTACTCCTACTACCTTTCTTGAATATTGGTGCGACCTGTGCAACTTTCCAGTCTTTGGGTACGGATCTTTCGTCGAGCAAACGGTTCTATATGATGTATAATCCATCAGCATACTCGGAAAGGAACCTAATTGGTATACAGTCTGGAGCAGAAGACTCGCTTTTATTAAGTGATTTGAGTTGCTTCACTACTCCGTGGAAATTTACTTCTACGTTACTCATGTTGGCAGCTGACTTTGATTCGAATTCTGGAATATTTACTTCGTCTTCTTTTGTGAAGGCATTTCGGAAGGCTGTGTTTAGTAACTCTGCTTTGGCAGAACTGTCCTCGAAACAGCACGCTTTCTTTCAGGAATACTACAGGGTTATTACAAACGATTGAAGCGATTTCACAGCTCTACAATAACTTTCTTATTTGAGATATTTTCACAATGCTTTGCACACACATACAAAAACTCAAAAAGTTTTTTTAGGCATTCACAAATGTTCTTTCACATAACCCCACAGAAAGAAATCGCATGGGGTTAAGTCGGGAGAGCGTGGACTCCATGACATGAATTGCTGATCATGATCTCCACCACGACCGATCCATCGGTTTTCCAATCTCCTGTTTAAGAAATGCCGAACATCATGATGGAAGTGCGGTGGAGCACCATCCTGTTGAAAGATGAAGTCGGCGCTGTCGGTCTCCAGTTGTGGCATGAGCCAATTTTCCAGCATGTCCAGATACACGTGTCCTGTAACGTTTTTTTCGCAGAAGAAAAAGGGGCCGTAAACTTTAAACCGTGAGATTGCACAAAACACGTTAACTTTTGGTGAATTGTGAATTTGCTGCACGAATGCGTGAGGATTCTCTATCGCCCAGATTCGCACATTGTGTCTGTTCACTTCACCATTAAGAAAAAATGTTTCTTCATCACTGAAAACAAGTTTCGCACTGAACGCATCCTCTTCCATGAGCTGTTGCAACCGCGCCGAAAATTCAAAGCGTTTGACTTTGTCATCGGGTGTCAGGAATTGTAGCAATTGTAAACGGTAAGGCTTCTGCTTTAGCCTTTTCCGTAAGATTTTCCAAACCGTCGGCTGTGGTACGTTTAGCTCCCTGCTTGCTTTATTCGTCGACTTCCGCGGGCCACGCGTGAAACTTGCCCGCACGCGTTCAACCGTTTCTTCGCTCACTGCAGGCCGACCCGTTGATTTCCCCTTACAGAGGCATCCAGAAGCTTTAAACTGCGCATACCATCGCCGAATGGAGTTAGCAGTTGGTGGATCTTTGTTAAACTTCGTCCAGAAGTGTCGTTGCACTGTTATGACTGACTGATGTGAGTGCATTTCAAGCACGACCTACGCTTTCTCGGCTCCTGTCGCCATTTTCTCTCACTGCGCTCTCGAGAACTCTGGCGGCAGAAACCTGAAGTGCGGCTTCAGCCGAACAAAACTTCATGAGTTTTTCCACGTATCTGTAGTGTGTCGTGACCATATGTCAATGAATGGAGCTACAGTGAATTTATGAAATCGCATCAATCATTTGTAATAGCCCTGTAGTTTTGCAAAGTTCTCAGGAGGGCTGCTGTGAAATTTGGAAGGTAGGAGACGAGGTACTGGGGGGAGGAAAGCTGTGAGGAGGGCTTGTGAGTCGTGCTTGGGTAGCTCAGTCGGCAGAGCACTTGCCCCCAAAAGGTAAAAGTCCCGAATTCGAGACTCGATTCGATATACACCATCAATCTGTCAGGAAATTTTAGATCAACGTGACTTAGATTATGCAGATTTAGGTCTCAAACCTCTTTCTGTCTGGTCAATGATCTTTTTTATTCGAAAAGCTTTTGAAAGTTGTTGGTTAAGTCGTTTTTAGAGGAAACAACACGGACGGAAAAAATCGCAGCACTGAGAAGGAGTTGTGCGACATAAACGGAAGTTGGTGGGTGTGTTTCTACATCTGAATGACGATGTGTATCAAAATTTCGCGCCAGTCGGATAAGACACGTGCTTGTAGCGCCACTATGAGATGCAAACCAGGTTTGCTTTAAATACAAGCTATCATTCCCCAGGGAAGCGTCCTAGGACCTCTGCTGTTCCTGATCTATATAAATGACCTGGGTGACAATCTGAGCAGTTGTCTTAGGTTGTTCGCAGATGATGCTGTAATTTACCGTCTAGTAAGGTCATCCGAAGACCAGTATCAGTTGCAAAGCGATTTAGAAAAGGTTGCTGTATGGTGTGGCAGGTGGCAGTTGACGCAAAATAACGAAAAGTGTGTGGTGATCCACATGAGTTCCAAAAGAAATCCGTTGGAATTCAATTACTCGATAAATAGTACAATTCTCAAGCCTGTCAATTCAACTAAATACCTGGGTGTAAAAATTACGAACAACTTCAGTTGGAAAGACGACATAGACAATATTGTGGGGAAGGCGAGCCAAAGGTTGCGTTTCATTGGCAGGACACTTAGAAGATGCAACAAGTCCACTAAAGAGACAGCTTACACTACACTCGTTCGTCCTCTGTTAGAATATTGCTGCGCGGTGTGGGATCCTTACCTGGTGGGATTGACGGAGGACGTCGAAAGGGTGCAAAAAAGGGCAGCTCGTTTTGTGTTATCACGTAATAGGGGAGAGAGTGTGACAGATATGATACGCGAGTTGGGATGGAAGTCATTAAAGCAAAGACGTATTTCGGCGCGGCGAGATCTATTTACGAAATTTCAGTCACCAACTTTCTCTTCCGAATGCGAAAATATTTTTTAGCCCAACCTACATAGGCAGGAATGATCATAAAAATAAAATAAGAGAAATCAGAGCTCGAACAGAAAGGTTTAGGTGTTCGTTTTTCCCGCGCGCTGCTCGGGAGTGGAATGGTAGAGATAGTATGATTGTGGTTCGATGAACCCTCTGCCAAGCACTTAAATGTGAATTGCAGAGTAATCATGTAGATGTAGATGAGCGTTAGTTACCTTTGAGATCGGACGTGATGAGCTGATGACAGTCAAAATTGCCTTTAAGGCGACAAAGATGCCACTATCAACACTTCACTGAGTTTGAACGAGGTCGTGTAACAGTACTGCGAGGAGCTGGATGTTCGTTCTGCGATATTACAGAAAGAGTTGGCAGGAATTTAGCCACCATACATGACTGCTGTCAGAGATGGTCACGAGAATGTACCATCGCAAGAAGACCGGGCTCCGGAGGGAAGAGGGAAGACCATCATGTTCGATGTATGGCTCTGGCGCATCGTACTGCATTTGCAACAGCAATCTGAACAGCAGTTGACACCACAGTGACACAACGAGCTGTTACAGATCGGTTACTTCAAGGACAGTTTCGAGTCAGACACCCTGTAGCGTGGATCCCACTGACCCCAAACACCACCATTTGCGACTTCAGTTATATCAAGCGAGAGCTCGTTGGAGGACAGAGTGGAGGTATGTTGTGTTTTCTGATGGAAGCTAGTTCTGCCTCGATGCCAGTGATGGCTGTTTGTTGTTTCGAAGGAGGCTTGTTGAAGACCTGCAACCAACCTGTCTGTGTGCCAGATACATTAGACCAACACGTGGAGCTACAGTCCGGGGTGCGATTTCATATGACAGCAGGAGCAGTCTCGTGGTTATCCCACGCACCCTGACTGCAAATCTGTACGTCAGTCTGGTGATTCGATCTGTTGTGCTGTCATTCATTAACTGCATTCCAGGTGGTGTTTTCCAACAGGATAACGCTCGCCCACATACCGCTGTTGCAACCCAGCATGCTCTACAGAGCAGCGACATGTTGTCTTGGCCTGCTCAATCATCGGATCTGTCTCCAATCAAGCACACATGCGACGTCATAGGACGACAACTCCACGTCATCCACAAACAGCATTAACCGTTCCTCTATTGACCGACCAATCAACAGGCATGGAACTCCATTCCACAAACTGACATCTGGCTCCTATACAACACAATGCATGCACGTTTGCATATTACTGTCTGGCGTTTAAACCGATTATTAATGTACCAGCATTTTACTTTTGCAGTGGCTTATCTCGCGCATACATTATCTTGTCATCTTACCTCTGGTCGTAATAACGGCCTCGATACGCCTGGGCATTGAGTCAAACAGAGCTTGGATGGCGTGTACAGGTACAGCTGCCCATGCAGCTTCAACACGATACCACAGTTCATCAAGAGTAGTGACTGGCGTATTGTGACGTGCCAGTTGCTGGGCCACCATTGACCAGACGTTTTCAATTGGTGAGAGATCTGGAAAATGTGCTGGCCAGGGCAGCAGTCGAACATTTTCTGTATCCAGAAAGGCCCGTACAGGACCTGCAACATGCGGTCGTGCATTGTCCTGCTGAAATGTAGGGTTTCGCAGGGATCGAATGAAGGGTAGAGCCACTGGTCGTAACACATCTGAAATGTGATGTCCACCGTTCAAAGTGCCGTCAATGCGAACAAGAGGTGACCGAGATGTGTAACCAATGGCACCCCATACCATCATGCCAGGTGATACGCCAGTATGGCGATGATGAATACACGCTTCCAATGTGCGTTCACCGCGATGTCGCCAAACACGGATGAGACCATCATGATACTGTAAACAGAACCTGGATTCATCCGAAAGAATGACGTTTTTCCATTCTTGCGCCCAGGTTCGTCGTTGAGTACACCATCGAAGGCGCTCCTGTCTGTGATACAGTGTCAAGGGTAACGGCAGCCATGGTCTCCGAGCTGATAGTCCATGCTGCGTCAAACGTCGTCGAACTGTTCGTGCAGATGGTTGTTGTCCTGCAAACGTCCCCAACTGTTGACTCAGGGATCGAGACGTGGCTGCACGATGCGTTTCAGTCATGCGGATAAGATGCCTGTCTTCTCGACTAGTAGTGATACGAGGTCGTTGCGATCCAGCACGGCGTTCCGTATTACCCTCCTGAACCCATCGATTCCCTAGTCTGCTAATAGTCATTGGATCTCGAGCAACGCGAACAGCAATGTCGCGATACGATAAACCGCAATCGCGATAGGCTACAACCCGACCTTTATCAAAGTCGGAAACGTGATGGTCCGCACACGAGGCATCACAACAACGTTTCACCAGGCAACGCTGGTCAACTGCTGTTTCTGTATGAGAAATCGGGCCGGCCGGATTCGCCGAGCGGTTCTGGGCTCTACAGTGTGGAACCGCGCGACCGCTACGGTCGCAGGTTTGAATCCTGCCTCAGGCATGAATGTGTGTGATGTCCTTAGCTTAGTTCGGTTTAAGTAGTTCTAAGTTCTAGGGTACTGATGGCCTCAGCAGTTAAGTCCCATAGTACTCAGAGCCATTTGAGAAATCGGTTGGAAACTTTCCACAAGTCAGCACGTTGTAGGTGTCGCCACCGGCGCTAACCTTGTGTGAATGCTCTGGAAAGCTAATCATTCGCTTATCACAACATCTTCTTCCCGTTGGTTAAATTTCGCGTCTGTAGCACGTCATCTGCGTGGTGTAGCAATTTTGATGGCCAGTAGTGTATTATTGAATTGTGGGACTTGTGGAGCCGTTTAGAATATGGTAATACACACTGAGTGGTTGAGACAGCTGGTGAAGTCCAACAAAATTGTACAGAGCCAGGAAATGAACGTACTGAACAGGCTGGGATCCACTTCTAGCGAGTGAGACATAACTCTCATACATTGTCGCTTGTCTTCCATTGCTACACCGTAAGAAAGGTGCACTACGAGGACTTCAGTATCGTGGTAGATTGATCCTCGAGTGATGTGTGCAGAAATTTGGCTCGATTCCCACTTCAGGCATCCATTTTTTAACAGCCATGAACAGACCCCCTTCAGCTAAGGCAACGCCAAGTGTAGAATGCCAGGTTGCACCATAGTCCAGAACCCACATTAAACATGATATCATTTTGCTACCGACTGAGGCTACTTCCGCTTTGCTTCAGGCTGATCTGCGGCAGCTGGGTTGTGTAGGGTTTACTCAGGAGCATTTCCTACTTCTCTCTGGGGGGGTGGGGTTGTGTGTAACATCTTTATTTGCTTGTGTGTCTTGGGGGTGAGCGGGCACGAATTATGCCCTGTCTTTGGTGCAGATTCCGTCTTATTTCGGATTATTTACATTACCGTTCCAGCATGGCAACGGGTCGCGCATAGCGCTCCAAGGTTTCGTATAAGGGGATTGGCGGAAGTTCCAGTCCTGGTGCAGAATCTTCGTGCTATCTGTTGATGTCGTTGTGGCACTTCCAGTTCATCTGCAGCTTCATGGATGTACCGGTGCAGGAACTGCGGGGGAACGTGGAAAACACGACGAAGTACCTTATTTTGTAGCGATTGAAGGCGCTGAAGATGTGTCTTTGTCGTGTTGCCCCATACCTCGTAGGATAGTCAAAAATGGGGCGGACGTACATTCTGAATATCAGTAGACCGTTTGCTATCGAGAGGTCCGAACCTTCGTTTATGAAGGGGTAGGGCTGGTTTAGCTTAAGCCATGACATGGCGGAATTCGTGGTTAACTGAAACTCTGTCGCCGGGAAGTTTTCTTACTCTGAAATTTTATTTAATAAACCGGCCACCACGAAAACCATTGTTCACGTAAGATCACAGGATTTCTTATTTTTTATTTTTTAACTTGACAAAATTAGTGGAGGCACAGCTCCACGAGATACCATCACTGTCGGTCGAGGCGGCTCTGGCACAACAGACTCTCTGACTGTCAGTTGGTCTGATGACTTGATTGTGTTCGCACTCTTATGTATGTATACTCGTAATAAATATTGTTCTACAGTGCATAAGGACCATGTAGTTATTCGTCGTAATCAAACCATATACCCTGTTTAGCTACATAGGTAACTCCCGACGATCGCGATCGCATATAAATTCAACAATCAGTCTATTCCACAATGACAGTGCTGCCGGCATGCTCACGTTGTGCTGCGCAGTTTTCAATGGCAGACAGTGTTTCTTCAGGCGCGGCGCTAGCTACCATGGAAAGCACCTCACAAGCAACTCTTGTGATAAAATGTAACCTTGAGACTCTCTTGAACAGAGCTACACTAGTGCGCAACAGCACCGATCAATGGAAGGTGACAAACAATTGGATTGGATTGTTGGGGAAGGAGACCAGACAGCGAGGTCATCGGTCTCATCGGATTAGGGAAGGACGGGGAAGGGAGCCGGCCGTGCCCTTTCAAAGGAACCATCCCGGCATTTGCCTGGAGCGATTTAGGGAAATCACGGAAAACCTAAATCAGGATGGCCGGACCCGTGATTGAACCGTCGTCCTCCCGAATGCGAGGTCAGGGTGACAAACAATGTACTCTGTGGTTTTTTCGCCAACTGGGCTACAACCGTGCCATGGCAGTCCAACAAGTTGGATGCGTATTTCATCACTTTCGATGAGACAACTGCACCACGCACGGAACTCATGCATCCGGCCCCATCACCAACCACATCATATTCCGTGCATCATGTACCGCCACTACGGACTATACTTTTTCGGCAGATCTTCCAATGTGAACATCGCCCAGATCAACATATTTTGAGGTGCACCGTAGTGATCGATATATTCACATCGAGTGACATCAGCGATGACGCCAAATGTTGTTAAACCACTTCGGAGAACATACGGACACAATACGTGATATCATCTTCGCCTCTCCAGCAAATAAGAGACAGTCAAAACTGCTCTTCTCCGCCTCCTCACCTGCGCCCCACAGACGCAAATTCATATAATTTAGGATGGAGTTTTACGTGACAAGAACCCATTACAATTATGGTGTCGCCTATTCACACAGAACGACATTCGTCTCATACCTGCACGCACGCTGTGGACTTCGCGGGTTGTGAAGTTCCCCACACAAGAGCAATTAGCAGTGAACTCTTGTACACACACCTAAAAGCTTCCCGATCATATACATTCGCTCATGTGACACAAACAACACATTAATAATGCCAACAATAATGGCAGCGGGCGTAATGTATTAAAATTCTGAAATCATCAGTAGCATTTATTGTTATTATTATTAGTATTAGTATTACAGTTTTTGTGATTACTTGCAACATTAATAATGTCAATCACAATAGCAAAATCAAAATTATAAATTATATAAAAAGTTTTCCTTGTTTGTATATATCGATTTCATTCTGAAATAACAACTTCGCATAGCTAACTATATCTCTACTCACTTTTTTTGTTTTTTTTGTGCATGTCTGTGGTTGTGAGAAAAGTGCGTTGAGGCCTGATGTGCGGACATGTTTTTTGGAAAGTTTTGAATTTTGCAGTTGTGTGTATTGTGGATTGTACTTCAAAAGGAGTCATTAAAAATGAAAAGGACCATGAGAAAAGTCTTCCAATGATTCATTTTTTATGTTCGTGCATGTCTTCAATCACAGTCTTAGATTTTTCTTCTTAAAGCAGGAATTATCAAGCCTAGAGACGTACTGTGCCAACAATAAACTATGAATAAGAGAAACAGATAAGTAGCAAACAGTTTACACAAATTTTGAGAATCATTAAATCATGAAACGTCTAACCAGCAATCTTTTGTGTTCTAGAGGTATTGAGAATTATTCGAGCAGACCACAACACTGTTCCCAGTCAGGTTTACTGAACATTATTAAATCTTATTATTTTCATGCCATTACGAAAAGTGGGTTAGACGGCAATCATTGTACCAAATGCTAAAAATCTGAGTCTTTCTGGATTTTACAACAATATTTTTTTTCAAAATTGGTATCTTGTATAATAGTATCATTCATAAACAGTCTCATAAAGCTACCGTCGTTATTTAGTAAGTCATTCGTACATATCTGAATAGCATCAGTCCTCCCATAATTACCTGAAACGATTCTTTTGGTTATAACAGCTGCAACCCAACGAACCCTATGCGTATTGGGAGTGCTAAACCAGAACCGCACAAACAGGTACACAGACTTCTCGATCTCGTGAACAGACACGATTGTGGATCGCGTATTATGAGTGGCTTCCTACATAAAAATTTGTTCGCCCTCCTAAATAGTGCTCGTATGGGAGCACCAAGGACGTCTCAAATTCTGCGATAAAATGGCGAGAGCAGTACAATTTGCTAATTTGGTGCTCTCTGCAACCATTCTTAAAAACAAGAATGACCTGTGCCAGGAAGCTGCCTGTGCCCTTTATGGGACCGACCCTGCGTTGCCCCAGTGACCTTTGATAAACAACTGCTAGAGGAGAGGTCAGTCTTGTTGTCTGATCAATAAGAAATGTAACAAGCGGTACACACAAAGTTAGTGGCCCTGACATTACAGTGGGACTAAAATTGCTTTTGAATTCGGCAAATACTTATCTTCAAAAAGGAAGAACAGATTTCAGTTGTTTATTATAGACAAACTGTGAAAAATGGAAACACATTGCGCATATCAGTGTATAGTCTTATGTTCTTACAGACACTATATCATACACTCAATATGAGCACCATGCGTTGCTCGAGAAACATCGAAACGTTAGTCTATTTAATTCCGCACCCAAATCAATATGTCTCTCTTTATTGAATCGACAGGTTCAACAATTCGATTTCTCAGCTTTTGAAGTGTAGCTGACATAGGTGGTACAAAGACTCTGTCTTTTGTGAGCTTCCACAGAAAATAATCGCAAGTAGTGAGGTCTGGTGACCTGGGAGGCCAAAAGCATTGAACAAGATTTTGTTGTGCACCTCTCCCAATCCAGCGTTGTGGGATGATGTTAAGATAACGCCCCACCTCAAGGCGAAAATGAGGCGGGGCGCCGTCCTGCATAAAAATGAAATCGTTGGAAACTTTTTACAGTTGGGGTGAAACAAATTTTGCAGCGTTACCAGGCGTGAGATTCCTGTCACAGTTTCCCGCACGAAAAGAAAGATCCTTAAACTTTGTGAACAGAAGCGGCGCAAAACACATTCAGTTTCGGTGAGTCTCTTTCATGTTCGACGATAGCACCAAGATTTTGTGATCCCCAAATTCTTACATTATCGCCGTGTATTTTACCCGATAGATGAAATGTCGATTCGTCCGAAAAGATGAGCCGGTCGAAGAAAGTGTCCTCTGCCATATCCTGGAGAACTGAAATACAAAATTCGTACCTTCTGTTATCGTCACCGCGACGTAATTGCTGCTGTAGCTGTACCTTGTAAGACTTCACATGCAGACTGCGTTTCAGGACACGCCACACCATTATCTGAGGACGTTGAAGCTCCTAGCCTGACCGTCTTGTGGACTTCCGAGGGCTCTGTATGAACGCATACCGGATAAGATAAACATTTTCATCAAAGCTGCGTGGTCGATCAGTGCTCTTCCCTTCGCATGTACACCCAACTTCCAAGAATTCTGTATGCCAGTCATAAATATGGTTGTGCAGACGTGGCTTCTTGCTGAATCGACTGCGAAATGCACGTTGTATTTGAACAGTGGATTGATTTCACCCAAATTCCAACACACAAAATGATTGTTATGCAGTCGCCATGTTGCTACAAAAAAACAAGAGCGCAGCTATTTCAAAACTTTGAACGTCCGTCTGCCCACTGATATGTGCAATGCGTTTCTATCTTTTGTAGTTTTTCTGCAATAAACAACTTAAATTTGTTCTTCCTTTTTTGAATCAGCCGATGAAACTATGATTTAGACCTATTAACTGAACTGAATAAGACAAAAATTTCCTAGGATGTTTGACAATTTATTAAGCTGAGCTTTTCTTTCTGCTCGTTTAGTCATTCCATTATAGCTGTGTTAATGCTTGAGTTTAATTCCTTTTAGCGTTTCTCTGTTATTAACGCTTTGACAAAGTCGAAGATGTGGCTCTCGTCTCCTTCCAAGTAGCTTTCCAATTCGGTTGTTAAAACATGATAGGTCATTGATAGTTTTGTGTGCAAATGCACTGTGTGGTCAAAAGTTTCCGAGAACCCACAGTGTTTGTACCATCTCGGTGCAGGCGCTTCAGCTTTTATCGAAGACTTCTCATTTGGCCTCACAGGGCTGTAGGATCCTACTCCCCGTTTCCGCTACAAAAATTTGAGGTGGTAATGGGTGTCGAACCAAGAATTTCCACATCAGCTGCCAACAATGCTAAGCATTTTTTTCTCGTCCTTTAAAGATACACGGGCGGCCCGAGAGAAGTATTAAACTGCAGCCTTGGTGTTTCATAATCATAAAAGTATTTTCCATCAGCACAACTCGCTCGAGACGTTCGAATGATTATAGTGGCTCTTGTTTTGGCATGTTGTGAGAGATATCACAGAAGTCAACTATGCTCAAGTCCACAATTAGAGACTGAACATCAGGAAGCACTAAGTGCATTTGTCCACTCTGGTGGATGGTGTCATCAGTCGCACGACTGCTCTGCAGTAACAGCTCTACAGGATAGTCTATCTTATGCATACCTACGTAACAACTACATCTACGAGCGTTGCCCAGAAAGTAATGCACCGCATTTTTTTCTTCAATTATTGAACATAATGAGAATTGCACACACGAAAGAATGGTGTTTTATCTACACACCCTATTTTCCCACATAATCTCCATCCCGGTCTATGGCCTTCCCCTAGCGCGAAACAAGGGAGCGTGTGTGCCCTGTGCCGGCCGGGGAGGCCGAGCGGTTCTAGGCGCTACAGTCTGGGACCGCGCGACCGCTACGGTCGCAGATTCGAATCCTGCCTCAGGCATGGATGTGTGTGATGTCCTTAATTAAGTTAGGTTTAAGTAATTCTGAGTTCTGGGGGACTGATGACCTCAGAAGTTAAGTCCAATAGTGCTCAGAACCATTTGAACCATTTTGTGTGCCCTGTCGATACCAATCCTTGACATGGTGGCGGAGCCAGTACTTCACTGTGTGAATCACCTTCTCATCATCCTCAAAATGTCTTCCTCAAATGGGACCCTTTAATGGCCCAGACCAGTGGAAGTCCGAGGGGGCTACGTCAGGGCTGTAGGGACGATGGGGTAACATTGTCCAACCCTGTTGTGCGATGTGTTCAGCAGTCCTCAAACTTGGGTGGGCCTGAGCATTATCGTGTTGCAGCAAAGCATCTCCTGGCTTGCTGTGGCGCCGAAGTCGCTGGAAGCGCGTCTTGAGTTTTGTTAATGCCTTGACATACGCTTCTGAATAAATGGTACAGCCTCTTGACATCATATCAATGAGAAACTCGCCTTCACAGTCTCAGAACACGGCGATAATTACCTTACCGGCGGAAGCAGAAGGTCTCGCCACAGTTTCAGAATGATGCAACAAATAAAGACATGGTTTTCTGTGCGATTTGTGATCCACCGTTAGACACCGCGGGACCCATCATGCACACACTTTTGAATATCCCTGAATGCAGGTAATTGCATCCTCTCTTTCTTTGCTGATTGACAGATGCAGCGCCAACTGCCGAGTCGTAATGCGTCTATTCTCACGAATGACAACATCAGCTCGCTCCAACATGTATGACAGCCGTGGATGGTCTCCCCCACAGCTGCAAATCGTGAAGCTCCGGCGAACGCCGTCTGATGACCTCACCCTCCGTGCCCAGTGACTAACTGTACTTCTGTCGACAGCAGATTCTCCATAGACTTTGCACAAGCGTTTGTGAATATCCCCCACAGTTTCTTTCTCTGCAGTGAGAAATTCTATGATGGCACGTCGCTTGTAACGTACATCACCTACAGACGCCATTTTGAAACTGTCGTATGCTATCTGTCGGAAGTGACGGAAACTTGGCGCGCTCACTCAGGAGACTTCATATAATACGTATGTAACGTTTGGCGTTCGCAGCATTATTTTTGGCTGGGAGTAAAAAAAGGTGCAATGAGCAACCCTCGCATTTTACCCCGCTTACTATAGTCAGTCTTGGTCGTAATTACGGGTCCCCCCCCCCACCCTCTTCCGTTATCAAATTAACAAGTCCTTGTGGCTTCAAGATGTTTTTATCATCTACTCTTTCTTTTAAGCCAATCACCTTCCCGCAGTGGTAACCCCAGTTTCCGTCAGATAACCGACGTTGAGCGCTGTCGGGCTGGGCTAGCGTTTCAATGGGTCCCCATTCGGTCTGCCGAGCGCTGTTCCCTCAGCCCTTGTGAGGCAAACTGAGGAGCTACTTGATTGGAAAGTAGCGGGTCCGGTCTGGTAAACTGACATACTGTAGGGACAGCGGTGTGCTGACCACATGCCCCTCCATATCCGCATCCAGTGACGCCTGTGGGTTGAGGATGACACGGCTGCCGGTCGGTATCGTTGAACCTGCATGGCCTGTTGGGGCGGGGTTTAGTTTAATTATTCTTTCTTTTAATTAAATTGTTCATAAAGTCCTTTCCACTCCAATTTTCTTTAGTAACTCTTATTAGTTTCTCGATCAACCCATGTCACCCTTAGCATTTTTCTGTAGAACTACATTCGGGTACGCCTGAGAAATTACCTTGTGGATACCAACAAAATCCAAAGAATACGGGAAAGTTGGATAAGATGGCGAACTTAAGCTTCGGATGTTTTTTCCGAACTAAATGTTTGCCACTAAGAGAAAGATTCTTCTTACTGGTTTAAATTAATACTTCTTAAAAATTTCATTTCCCAAGTTGTGTACTCTAAAATTTAGTTCTTCAGAAAAAAATCAAATTCATCATTTCACTTCAACATGTACGTATGATGACGAAGAGAACAGGGTAAGATTGCACGTTAAGACAAAGATTTATTTAGTTCGGCAAAGAAGTACAGTGACCTTTCATCTATGCTAAGTTTTCGTGACTTAAAAAGCAAGCCCTAAAAACACAGTGAATCAGTTAGCGAAACCTAATAAATAAGATGACTTTAAAAATCTGGTAGGGTCTGCGAAGTGCTTGTCACTCCTGAGCTATGCCGCTTCCCAGAAATATGTCCTTTGCCGCATGTAGCGACGAAACTCTCAAACTGCCTACAGCAAGTCACTTTGGAGCTCTTAGTGGCGCATTATAATGTCCCGTTCACGTCAACACATTACGAAGAACTGAGCCTTGTTTTCCATCAACTAAACTGACGCAGTTCTCTTTACTGCATTGTGGCTAAAGCCACAAGTATCTTCTGCGTCTGTTCACCTCCTGGCGTATTCATTCGTTAGGGCTACGAGGCCAGATAAGTGTCGTGGGTGTGTCAGCGCTTATGTGTGATCTGAAGGAAACTCTGTCTTCAGCATGTTGAACCGTAATGAACAAAGACAGGCAGAGTTCATGTGCGTCGAAATACGTCCACAGATCCAGAAGTGTTTAATTGGTGCCGTACATAAGCCGTCAAAAATCAGTTCAGTGACGTTTTTCCAGTCAGAAAGACATTCACTTCAACACAGGCACTACATCGTAATGCCAGATGTAAACATTGGTTTAGTGAGAAGCACTCCCTCCACAGTAAACCTAAGAAAATTGTTTAACTGCAACAACTTCACCACTCTTCCATTGCAGCACACACAACATTGGACGCACAGTACTTTTTAGATGTCATCGTAACAAAAAAGATTGACAAAGTAGGACATGAAGGTCGAACTTTGGCTTCAAATCTCACACAATCAGCACGTGATGTAATATTCTTGGACTATTCCTCACAGTCCCCAAAGCCCAGATACTGTTATGTAACTTGTAGGAACATTAAACATGTATATCATCAGAAATCCAGTGGCATAAAATAATCACAAAGCCCATAGTAGACGGCAAAATTCAAGAACTCACTAATAATCTCATGGTTATCTATGACAGACGTGCTGCTAGATGTATACACTACTGGCCGTTAAAATTGCTACACCACGAAGATGACGTGCTACAGACGCGAAATTTAACCGACAGAAAGAAGATGCTGTGATATGCAAATGATTAGCCTTTCAGGGAATTCACACAAGGTTGGCGTCGGTGGCGACACCTACAACGTGCTGACATGAGGAAAGTTTCCAACCGATTTCTCATACACAAACAGCAGTTGACCGGCGTTGCCTGGTGAAACTTTGTTTTGGTGCCTCGTGTAAGGAGGAGAAATACGTACCATCACGTTTCCGACTTTGATAAAGGTCGGATTGTAGCCTATCGCGATTGCGGTTTATCGTATCGCGACATTGCTGCTCGCGTTGGTCGAGATCCAGTGACTGTTAGTAGAATATGAAATCGGTGGGTTCAGGAGGGTAATGCGGAACGCCGTGCTGGATAACAACGGCCTTGTATCACTAGCAGTCGAGATGATAGGAATCTTACCCGCATGGCTGTAAAGGATCGTGCAGCCACGTCTCGATCCCTCAGGCAACAGATGGGGACGTTTGCAAGACAACCATCTGTACGAACAGTTCGACGTCGTTTGCAGCAGCATGGACTATCAGCTCGGAGACCATGGCTACGGTTATCCTTGACGCTGCATCACAGACAGGAGCGCCTGCAATGGTGTACTCAATGACGAACCTCGGTGCACGAATGGCAAAACGTCATTTTTTGGGATGAATCCAGGTTCTGTTTACAGCATCATGATGGTCGCATCCGTGTTTGGCGACATCGCTGTGAACGCACATTGAAAGCGTGTATTCGTCATCGCCATACTGGCGTATCACCCGGCGTGATGGTATGGGGTGCCATTGGTTACACGTCTCGGTCACCTCTTGTTCGCATTCACGGCACTTTGAACAGTGGACATTACATTACAGATGTGTTACGACCCGTGGCTCTACCCTTCATTCGATCCCTGCGAAACCCTACATTTCAGCAGGATAATGCACGACCGCATGTTGCAGGTCCTGTACGGGCCTTTCTGGATACAGAAAAAGTTCGACTGCTGCCCTGGCCAGCACATTCTCCAGATCTCTCACCAATTGAAAACGTCTGGTCAAAGGTGGCCTAGCAACTGGCTCGTCACTATACGCCAGTCACTACTCTCGATGAACTGTGGCATGGTGTTGAAGCTGCATGGGCAGCTGTACCTGTACACGCCATCCAAGCTCTGTTTGACTCAATGCCCAGGCGTATCAATGCCGTTATGACGGCCAGAGGTAGTTGTTCTGGGTACTGATTTCTCAGGATCTATGCACCCAAAGTGCGTGAAAATGTAATCACATGTCAGTTCTAGTATAATATATTTGTCCAATGAATACCCGTTTATCATATGCATTTCGTCTTGGTGTAGCAATTTTAATGGCCAGTAGTGTAATACGATTAAGACAAACTCGTCCTCCTTGGCTGACAACTAACTTCTTATGGTACATCAAAGGATGGGCAACAAGAATGTCGCTCGTTCACACCAATACAGGCAAAATCGGGTTACGCCAGAGGCAAATGCAGGAAGCGAGCCAATATGTCGTAAGTGGGTCAGATCGTCGAACATTACAACACCGTCTGTTGAGTGAGAATACACAAATCATCAGGAAGGAAACTGCGACAGAAAACCAAAAGAAGCGAGACAAGCACATTCGTAGCTCATAAGACATGTTGCAAGAACGAGACCGTCGTGCTCGTTAGCTCATAAGACATGTTACAAGAAATTCTATCACTTTCACAAGATCACACAGTGAGGAACTGACAAAGCAGTTAACAGCCTGTTAAGTGAAAACAGCTGAATAAGGAGGACACATACAGCCATTATTAACCTAGCCACCAAAACTTGCTTCATAGTTTCTTGCTAGCTCTCTTTAAATACCCGAGCTCTCCAGCTCACGTCATTGGCATTGACGGCATTCGCAGTAATAGCACTCAATTCCAGGATTACAATACTGTAGTGGATCTGTGTCCTAGATGCTCCACCATAGTCTATGAACTAGCCAAAGATGTACTCAAGATGATGGTCTTCACCTGCTGAACTTCATGCAGCTTGCCGCCTACAATCTACTGATGGAGGAAGTGACTGTCTTCCAACAACATCACATCACACTTTACTGACAGCACCGAACTTCAATGTCGGAGCCAGCAACAGGGAGTCTTGGGGTCCATGTTCCTGTACAACATATGGGTGCCTCTGGATGCTGAAACCAACGAGGATAGAGAGGAGATCAACTGACCACATGACTATCGACACCCTGTACATCGCAGATGGGTCATCAAAATTCATCGAGGAATTCGGAGTGGAACCAACGACACTTCTGCAGCCAATGTGGGATTACTTTATGCTCAGCTACGGCTTCCCCTGCTGGCTGACAACCCGCCTCTGCGCCGATATCGCTAAATCTTGCCTGGGAGTGCAACTACTGAGCTGACTGTACAGACGTCAGCTAGAATCCAATATGCAGCTGAATGAGCAACAACCGAGGCTGATGTGGAGAAACGCTGACTTGTAAACATTGAGAATAAACTATTGATCTCAAGTAATGTGTTACTTGCGTTGTTAAAACTTCACAGGTTCCCAACAGCTATCCTCACTTCACGCAACAGCATCGCTACTTGGCCCTCTGGTAAGCTATTGCCCACAACAACCATAACATTTTCCACCTAAAACGCATTACAATAAACACAACAAAAAAGTATTAATGAGAATCTCTTCTCGAAAGACGTTATCAGCGTAGCTATGATCAAGAATGCCGCAGAGAAATTAGTACGAATGTGCTATATACCCCTTAATGCAAGTAAGCGTAGTTTGATCTCTCTTTAAGAGTGAAAACACACAATCACCTTATGGTCACCAGCCAATCAGCACCTCACTCAGTGTATCCAATGCCTGGGAATACGAGAGTATGTTGGAAACTAATGTCTCCGAATTTTTTTTTTTTTTGTAAAAATTCTTAAAGCTTTTCAAATGAAACAAACATAATTAACATTCAATATCTTTATTCTTAATGTCTACCTATCTATGTCTCAACATAGCGATCCTGGTGACAACCATATTCCTCCCAACAACAGACTAATTTGTTGACACCGTCAGTGTAGAATATTTGATATTGATTCATCTCTGCTTGCACCGCTTCATCACTATTAATGTGAAGCCCTCGAAGGTGTTCTTTAAGTTTCAGAAACAGGTGAAAATCGGATTAGGTCAAGTCTGGACTGTACGGAGGTTGGTCGAAGACAGTGAACTCAAGGCGTCGGACGGTTACAAATGTCGCAATGCTCGTATGTGATATTAGCATTGTCATGGTGAAGGAGAGGGTGCTCCGTGTGCAGGCGAACTCTCCAAACTCGAAACTCGATTACAGTTCGCTGTTTCTCATGCACCAACATAGTTACGTTACTCACCGCCATGCTACAATACGAAGCCCTGTGGCGGCACAGGGCTGCAAATATGTAGACATGAAGAAAAAGATGTACAATGTTAAGAGTTTTCACATACAAAATTCTGAGGCATTACTTTTCAGCACGCCTTCGCATGGTAGTCGTGACAAACTGACTGAATACTTTCACAGAGCCATCTTATGTCACAAATATCAGTCCTGTTGTCAGGCTAATGCCACACTAGGTGATTTTCTCCGCTGAAGATCAACGATTTGGAAATGGAAATGGAACTCCATGTTGCAAACGGAAGGTGCCATACTGGGGTGTAAATGCCGCACCGTTAAGTTTCCGCACGCGACTGTCGCTGTCGAATGAGCCCTGGCCTATTTCTGGGGCGGCAATAATCGTCGGCACCCCTGCCACACTTGAATGTTATTATTGCCAGTCGCGTAGCAGCCACAAGGATACTGCACTCAGTTCTGCTTCGTCTGTGTGTAGCAATGTCCGAAAACTCTGTAAATGTCGTTCCCATGGATCATTTGGACAAATGGTTCAAATGGCTCTGGGCACTATGGGACTTAACTTCTGAGGTCATCAGTCCCCTAGAACTTAGAACTACTTAAACCTAACTAACCTAAGGACATCACACACATCCATGCCCGAGGCGGGATTCGAACCTGCGACCGTAGCGGTCGCGCGGTTCCAGACTGTAGCGCCTAGAACCGCTCGGCCACTTCGGCCGGCGATCATTTGGACAGTGAACTGATAATAATTGAGTTGGAGAAATATCCCTGTCTCTACAACATCAAATCACAAGATAATAAAGACTGTCTGCTGAAGACACAAGCACGGAAGAAGGTGTGTGCAGATGTTGTTGGGGCTGAGAGGTGGAACTCGTTATCCCTGGATGCACAAAATGCAATAGGTAAGATGATATACGTACATACTTGTATATTGAAAGACTTGCACCAGGCGAACGGTCTACCCATCGGGAGGCCCTAGTCACACGACATTTATTTGGTCCATTGATAGTGACCGGGCCAAATATCTCACGAAATAAGCATCAAATAAAAAAACTACAAAGAACGAAACTCGTCTAGCTTGAAGGGGGAAACGACATGGCGCTATGGTTGGCCCGCTAGATGGCGCTGCCATAAGTCAAACGGATATCAACTGCGTTTTTTTTTTAATAGGAACCCCCATTTTTATTACATATTCGTGTAGTACGTAAAGAAATGTGAATGTTTTAGTTGGAAAACTTTTTTCGCTTTGTGATAGATGGCGCTATAATAGTCACAAACGTATAAGTACGTGGTATCACGTAACATTTCGCCAGTTCGGACGGTATTTGCTTCGTGATACGTTATCCGTGTTAAAATGGACCGTTTACCAATTGCGGGACAGGTCGATATCGTGTTGATGTACGGCTATTGTGATCAAAATGCCCAACGGGCGTGTGCTATGCATCCTACTGGGTATCCTGGACGACATCATCCAAGTGTCCGGACCGTTCATCGGATAGTTACGTTATTTAAGGAAACGGGAAGTGTTGAGCCCCATGTGAAACGTCAACCACGACCTGCAACAAATGATGATGCCCAAGTAGGTGTTTTAGCTGCTGTCGCGGCTAATCCGCATATTAGTAGCAGACAGATTGACCGAGAATCGGGAATCTCAAAAACGTTGGTGTTGAGAATGCTACATTAACATCGTTGCATCCGTACCACATTTCTATGCACCAGGAATTGCATGGCGACGACTTTGAACGTCGTGTACAGTTCTGCCACTGGGCACAAGAGAAATTACGGGACTATGACAGTTTTTTGAACGCGTTCTATTTAGCGACGAAGTGTCATTCACCAACAGCGATAACGTAAACCGGCATACTATGCACTCCTGGGCAACAGAAAATCCACGATGGCTGCGACAAGTGCAACATCAGCGACCTTGGCGGGTTAATGTATGGTGCGGCATTATGGGAGGAAGGATAATTGGCCCCCATTTTATCGATGGCAATCTAAATGGTGCAATGTATGCTGATTTCCTACGTAATGTTCTACCGATATTACTACAAGATGTTTCACTGCATGACAGAATGGCGATGTACTTCCAACATGATGGATGTCAGGCACATAGCTCGCATGCGGTTGAAGCGGTACTGAAAAGCGTATTTCATGACAGGTGGATTGGTCGTCGAAGCACGTTCACCGGATCTGACTTCCCCGGATTTCTTTCTGTGGGGAAAGTTGAGGGATATTTGCTATCGTAATCCACCGACAACGCCTGACAACATGCGTCAGCGCATTGTCAGTGCATGTGCGAACATTACGGAAGGGGAACTACTCGCTGTTGAGAGGAATGTCGTTACACGTATTGCCAAATGCATTGAGGTTGACGGACATCATTTTGAGCATTTATTCCGTTAATGTGATAATTACAGGTAATCACACTGTAACAGCATGCGTTCTCAGAAATGATAAGTTTACAAAGGTACATGTAGCACATTGGAACAACCGAAATAAAACGTTCAAACGTACCTACGTTCTGTATTTTAATATAAAAAACCTACCTATTACCAACTGTTCGTCTAAAATTGTGAGCCATATGTTTGTGACTATTGCAGCGCCATCTATCACAAAGCGAAAAACGTGGTCCAACTAAAACATTCACATTTATTTACGTACTAGCGAATATGTAATAAAAAATGGGGGTTCTTATTTAAAAAAACGCAGCTAATATCCGTTTGACCTATGGCAGTGCCATCTAACGGGCCAACCATAGCACCATCTGGTTTCCCCCTTCAAGCTAAACAAGTTTCGTTCTTCGTAGTTTTTTCGTTTAACGCTTATTTCGTGAGATATTTGACCCGATCGCGATCAATGGACCACCCTGTATTGCGAGCTAACATCCCAAGGATGTTCGGGGTCACATGCAGTTCCTCTCCATCGAAATGTCTTGGCTCAAACTCGTCTAGAGGTTGAACCACAAGTGTCGCATTACACGCCCTAAAGTAGACACTTGTGACAAGTGGCTCCCAGAGAGACCTGGTTCCCCTCCCCCAGCACATCCGACCCGAATCCAACACCACTCCCGATGTGGTCCTTGCCTCTCCCAACCTCCTTGGCCGCATCACTGCAGATGTCCTTGACCTCATTGGCAGTGACCATGCTCCCATTCTCCTCACTATCTCTAGTGGTCGCCATCCCCGCCCCGCTCCTCGCCCCGACATCCCTCCTAAACTTGTCCATGATTACTCCCGTGCCAACTGGGATGCCTACCGGGACTCCATTCACACCCAGGTTGAAGGCCACGAGCTTACCCTCCAATCTCCTGATGAAATCTCTCGCACTGCTGCCTTCCTGCACCAGACCTTGTTGGACACCATCGCCCCCGCATCCCCACCAAGGCCATCCACACTCACCGCCCAGCCCCGCCCCAAAGGCTGTCCTTCTCCTTCGAGAATCCCGCCGCCTCTTCCGCTCTTTTCTCCGCACTCGTGACCCGACACACTTACCTGCCACCAGCAATTACGACGACACATCCGCAACCTGCTTACTGCGAAGAAACGCTGCACCTGGCGCCAGACATGTACACAACTCAACACCATGCTTTTAATAAACTCTTCCAAGTATTGGTCTGCTTCCCACCGCCTTACTGGGATCTGCCCCAGCCCCACTACCCTCTCCTCCTTGATGACCATCCCTTTCCTGACAACCTCAGTAAGGCCAACCAATTTGTCTCTCACCTCTCCGATGGTTTTCCATCCCAGATGATCCCCAATTTGATTATTCCCTCTTCCCTGACATCATCGACCGTACGAATACCTCTGTTCCTCCTCTTGCTCCTAACTTCCAGTACTTGGGCCACACACTGCCATCTGAACTTAACACTATCATCACTACACAGAACATCAGCCTCACACTCCACACTAAACGCAACACTGCTCCCGGCCATGACCACGTTACCTACCGCCATCTCAAACACTGCCCTCCCTCCTTCCTTTCAGTTCTTGCCACCCTCTACAATGTCATCCTTGCCACCGGCTTCTACCCCGACCTATGGAAAACCTGCCGTATCCTGCCTGATGTTTCCAAACCCAACAAGCCTCCAACTGATGCCTCTTCCTATCATCCTACATGTCTCACATCGGTGTTCAGCAAGCTCTTGGAATCCATTCTTATCTGGCTCATCCATCACCACCTCCACCGAAACCACCTTTTCCCCAACACCCAATGTGGCTTTCGACCTTCCTTCTCTGCGGATGACCAACTCCTATGCCTCACTCATCTCCTCTCCCTCCAGCTTAACTCCCATCGCTCCGCCAGTTTTATCTCCCACGAGCTCGAAAAGGCCTACGACTGTGTCTGGCATCCCAGTCTCCTGTTTAAACTCCAAACCTATGCCCTTCCTGTCAACTACATCCATCTGATGGCCTCCTTCCACTCCCACTGCCCCTCCTATGTTACCATCCATAATGCCCATTCCCACACCTTCTACCCCTCCGCAGGTGTGCCCCAGGGCTCTGTCCTCCCCCATCTCCTCTACCTCCTGTACATGGCAGATATGCCCCAACCCCCCCTCCCCTCCCCACCAGTACACCTCTTGCAGTATGCTGATGACACCGCATTCCTTGCCCTCGCTTCTACCCTCCAATGGTCCCAACGCCTTCTCCAGAATCACCTTGACCTTTTTGCCGCATGGTGTAACCAGTGGCTCCTGAAAATCAATCCTTCCAAGACCCAGGCAATCATCCTTCTGGCTCCTGGATTTCTCCCTTACCGCCTGTGCCCGTCCTGTCCACCTCTCCCCCACCCTCACCTACCTTGGCCTCACCATTGACCCTCACTTCACCTGGATCCCTCATCTCCACTCCATCCAATCCAAAGCTCACAACTGACTCCGGCTCCTCAAACGCCTCTCTGGCCAGACATGGGGGTTGCACCCCTCTACCATCCACCACACCTACAGATCCTTAATCCGTCCCATCCTCTGTTATGCCAGTCCCACCTGGATATCCGCCCCCCCCCCCCCCAAATTATATAAGTCCCTCCAGATCGTTGAGCGTCATGCACTCTGCCTCACCTTTCATATATGCATCCCGTCCCCCACACGGATCCTTTAAGCTCTCATTCCTTTCCCTCATCTGCTCCTATTCCTCAAACATATCCAAATACTCTATACCTCCTGCCAACTTGATCCCCTTCACCCCCTGGTTTCTCCTCTCTTATCCTGTCCCCGCCCTCTGCCACGCCTTCACTGTTGTGTACCCCCTACCCTCCACCTCTACACCCTTCATCTCCTTTCCCAAGGTGGCTTCCGTCAACTCCCCCTCCCAGATGATGCCCTCTCTCTCTCCATTTATCCCTCCTATCAAATCTGATCCTCACCCCCCTCCTTTCCTCTGCCTGTCCCATGGGCTCCCTCTTTCCCCCCTTCCATCCTGTTTTCTCCCCGCCTAACCTCTCCCTACCTCCCTTCTCCCCCCCAAGTCCTCTTGTACTCCACTCCTCTGCCTTTCCCCAATCCCTGTCGCGTCCGCCCAGCACCCTCCCTCCCTACGGGTCCTCATCCTCCATCGGCTCCTTTCCCCCCTTCCCCCCTTCGTTTTTCCTCTCCTTCTTCTCCTTCCCCCCACCTGCCCTCGGCTGTGGTATGTCATATTTGCCAACTTTTTAGTGCAGTGTTCAAGTGAATCTTCAGTGTTGTTCATCTTTCCAAAGTGTTGCGAACAGAAGTCATGCTATCGCTGGGTGTGAATTTTATGTCTCTTGCAAACAGAAACCAGACTGTCGCCGTGTTTTTTAATTGTCTGTCTATTATTTTACCTGCCTGCTTCATATGTATTTTATTAGCACCATCATCCCCTTGCTCTATGTTTTTAAGTTCCACGATTTTTCCCCCATGTTACCATGTAAGTCTCCATTTTTAACATCTGTTTTTATTATTTAGTATCCTCATCTTTTTAAAACAAATTCTGTAGGCTGAAGAGCGGCATACTAAGCTGCTGCCAGCTCGCCCCATTCGGGGGGAATTCAAACTCAATAAATAAAAAAAATAAAGAAAAAAAAAACAAATGGCTCTGAGCACTATGAGACTTAACATCTGAGGTCATCAGTCCCCGAGAACTTAGAATTACTTAAACCTAACTATCCTAAGGACATCACACACATCTATGCCCGATGCAGGATTCGAATCTGCAATCTTAGCAGTCACGCGGTTCCAGACTAGAGCACCTATAACCGCTTGGCCACCCCGGCCGGCCGCACTTGTGACCCTTTGGTTAAATTGTCTAGCTGGTGGCAAGTTTGCGAAATTGTATGAAACACACAATGTTAATATAACTTATAACAACAGTAATAATAATATCAGGAGTTAAATTAACGACCCATAAAAGATGTAGGCCACACAATTGCAATTCGGTTAGAATAATCTTTATTCAGAAAGCTAGCTAATAGCGAAAGTGGTCGTATCTAGAATTACAATTACACTCGAGTGCATATCGATTTGACACAGTTTGATCATTCGCAATCTCATTGTGAATTACAAATCCAGTGCTCCACCTCGTTAACTATGCGAAAAGTTAAGAGTTCACACCAGACGCACAGCTTCTCACCGCTCAGAAACTAAGTCCCGCGATATCACACAATGCAAAATTTTCTAAGTCGTTTCACTTCCTAGCTGCCTAAAGACCGACCATCTGCTTTCGCGTCTCCACCAGCACTGTCCCTCTACTCATCTCCCAGCCGCGTTTCCAGCACGCCGAACATCCTCGCTCAACTGACAAGGGCAGTTCCCTTTCCTGAAGCCGTCCATCTGATTGGCTACAGCATACTCTACATTATTTTACATTTTAACATATTTAAATAACCAAAGCTCGATTACTTTCACGTTCTATATGAAGTCATATGAATAATATCCATTACATAATAAACGTTAAATTCTTTTACATAAAACCGATACAATTTCCTTCTTAGCTTTGAATGTCACAGCCAGCAGACTTGCACCAATTTGCTTTCTGATAAATAAATGAAGAACAAAAGTAACTATTATGCACTAAACTTTACAATAAATATCATGTTACCTAATGATTCAATAAGGTGTCATGCTGCCATGGTTCAATGTGTTTTGTGTGGAGGAAATGATGATCTGATGCTTAACTGAAAATACTGATAGGCTAATTTAAATTTAGCTATGAAATCTTCACGTCTTCTAGGTGCAATGTTTCAATGGATTTACTGTATCTTTTAAACAAATAAAGTTACAGTGTTGATGTTTACATCTGTCATTTTAATGATGCACTTCCATATGAAATGCCAACCATTAAGATCGACCAAAGCATTCAGATTTTAGCATTCAAGTCTTTGTTACAAAATATAAGGAGTTTGTTTGTGTTATTACCCCCGGATGATAATTACACAAAATATTTGTCAGGATTCGTAAGCAATGGGTCCCTGAAGTACAGAATACGCAAACACCAAGAAGTAAGTTTAAACAGTTTATTAACAAAAGACTGATTATAAAACACGCACACTACGCTCACCCATCATCACTGTGTCTGACATCCTAACACCAGCTAATTACGGTTGTATCGAAAGGCTCCATGGTGAACTAAGAAAAGACACACATTCGCGCCAGAGACCGCACTTGTTATACGGCACGCTGTGGACGGCAGCCTGTGGCTTACTCCCTTATGGCACGCTGCAGCCGGAAACACGTCTACTGACCAAGTAAATTGTCAGCATTCCAAGAAAGGTTGGCTGGCGAGCGCGTGAACGTACTGTACAGCTACGTGCAAACCTGTAGAACCTTACAAAACCTTGTTAATTTCTCTTTAACAGTAAATCTTAAACTATTATAGATACGATCAATACGTAAGTTTTATTGGGATCACCATGAAAATTTATGAAGGATGGTAGATTAAAATTATTGTGGCTTAATTCCCTGAATTACTACAGAATTAAATTGTTTTCGTAAGTGTTTCCCCTTAGGTCCGCCATATTTAATACTGTTACGTCTCCCTGGCCACAGACAGCTTCTACAGGATTTCCCTATGACATCGGTTCTCGTCTGTCTCACTCGCACACTACAGTGCTTAGGCCTCATTCAGCACAATAGACGCCTGTGAATTGCCCCATCTCATGGCAAATCTGCGCTCTTTGTGGCACACAGTCCTGCACGACATGGTTCGTTTCACAATTCTTGAAGGCTGATTCTTTCCGCCATAAATTTAAATGAGAGCGGAATGTTCGTTAATTCACAATGTTAATGACTTACCACTCTATGCTGAAGTCTGTGGCTCGTGGTCTTGCGGTAGTGTTCTCGCTTAGCGCGCACGGGTCCCGGGTTTGATTACCGGCGGGGTCAGGCATTTTCTCTGCCTCGAGATGTCTGGGTGTTGTGTGTCATTCATCATCATTCATCATCCTCATTCACTCACAAGTCACCGTAGTGATGTTAAAGAACTTGTTGAGCGGCGGCCGAGGGGTCTCCCAACCACCTATGCCATACGCTCATTACATTATTCTGTGCTGATGAAGATTCAAAGCTAGTTCTTTTTCTGATGATACAAGTATACTTATCACACTCAACAAACAAGAATTAATTGAGGAAATTGTAAAGAATGTCTTCCAGAAAATTATTAAGTGGTGCTCTGCAAATGGACTCTCACAAAATTTTTAGAAAACACAGTATAATCAATTCTCTACAGTAAATGGCATAACACCATTAATATGTATAGACTTTGAACAGAAGTCTGATGCTAAGGCAGAATATTTAAAGTTTCTGCATGTGTGCACTGCCGAGAAATTGACTTAGAAGAAAGGCGCTGACGATGTACTGAAACGGTTAGGTTCTGCAACTTACGCTATTAAGGTTATTGCAAATTTTGGTGGTAAATACATCAGTAAATTAGCCTACTACGCCTATTTTCATTCACTGATTACTTGTGGCATGATATTTTGGGTAATTCATCATTAAGAGAAAAAGTATTCATTGCACAAAAGTGTGGAATGAGAATAATAGCTGGAGCCCATCCAAGATCACCTTGCAGATATTAATTTAAGGAACTCCTGATATTCACAGTACCTTTGCAACACATATATTCACTCATGAAATTTGTTATTAATAACGCATCCCAATTAAAAAAAAATAGCGAAGTGCATATCTAGAACACTAGATGAAAGGATGATCATCACTGTTTTGGGTTAAATCTGACTTGGTACAGAAAGAGGTGAATTATGCTGCCACAAAAATCTTTGGTCATTTGTGAAAAAGCATTAAAAGTCTGACAGATACCCAATCAACATTTAAAAACAAATTAAAAGAATTTCTGAATGACAACTCCTTCTACGCAATAGAGGAAGTTTTATATATGGAGTCGGAACTGTGAAAAAAGCGTAATGAAAACTTATATGTTAAACTGACACTTTCCACATCATTATGAAATGTCGTATTCATGACCAGTGGAACAAGTGTTAATGTAATGTGTATTTGATACATAATCATATTGAGCAAGCACATACTTCATTCATCTGATGTTTTTTGCGTTTTTGTGTTTTGGAATGGTTCAAATGGCTCTGAGCACTATAGGACTTAACATCTGAGGTCATCAGTCCCCTAAAACTTAGAACTACTTAAACCTAACTAACCTAAGGACATCACACACATCCGTGTCCGAGGCAGGATTCGAACCTGCGATTGTAGCGGTCGCATGGTTCCAAACTGAAGCACCCAGAACCGCTCGGCCACACCAGGCGGCTTTTGTGTTTTATGAGTCTATGACCGCTAAATAACATTATATTAAATAGTTACTTCTTATATACCCATGCAAGAATGCACAACTTTATTTCTCTTTTTGGTAAAACATAAAAGCGAATAATCAAGCATGGAACATTCTAACTCCGTGGAACAAAAGCAAGAACAAACAGTACTCAAATATTTAACGTCTTTGCCGCCGACTGATGCACTGTGCGTAACTGTTTATTTATTTTGTCTATCTTCCCGCTCCCACAAGTCCTCTGCAGATGAAGTTTTCATCATAATGTGTCATGGGTCTCATGTGGCTCTTGTAATATTAACCAACTGTATCGTTTGGGTTTCAATAATCAACTGAGAAATAATCTTTTACATTTCTTTGCAAGTCGTCCCCTAATCAAATTAAGTATAAATGTAGATTAGATTAGTTTAGATTAATTATTCATTACATAGACCCATAAAAGAGGGAATCCTCCTGGGTGTGAAACATGTCAGATAAACACATTATAAAAATGTAATCAGAAAAACTTGAGTTTCATTAATTTTGATGATCCTCAGTCAATAAACAGTAAAATTATGTACATGAATTAAATTTAAACTTCTAATATTTACAGGTTTAATACTTACATCTGCTTTCGTTAAATCCTTCATTCAGACATTTGCTAGTTTCTTGGCTATTACAACCAAGTATTGTCAAAAATTAAAGTAAATTATTCATTTCAGTGATCCTCAAGTTAAGAACAGTCAGATTATGTACAAGATTTAAAATTAAACTTTCACTATTTACAGACTGAAGACTTACATGTGCTTTCCATACATCCATCATTAACACAGTAGGTAGTTATTTGGCTGTGACAACCAAATATTGTCAAAAATTAAAGTATAATAAATTTTCATTAAAATGGTCTACTGCACTTGTTGAGAAACTCATGGATGTAATAGGAGTTGGCCACCAAAAATTCTTTTAAATTATGTTTATATTGTGCCTTGTCTGAAACTAAACTCTTAATGGTTGCTGGTACCTTATTGAAAATATGCGTTGCTGAATACTGGACTCCTTTCTGGGCAAGAGTAAGTGATTTTAAATCTTTATGTATATTGTTCTTATTCCTAGTATTGTGCCTGTGTACTAAGAAGTTAGCTGGAAAAAGAGATGTATCATTTACAACAAACTTCATTAAGGAATAAATATACTGAGAAGCTGTGGTTAATATGCCCAATTCTTTGAATAGGTTTCGACATGATGTTCTTGGATTTACACTACTCATTACTCTTATTAAATGCTTCTGTACTCTAAAAATTTTTTCTCTGTTTGTGGAGTTACCCCAAAATATGATACCATATGACATAATGGAGAGAAAATAAGCAAAATATGCCAGTTTTTTATATTTATATCTCCAATGTCTGACATCATTCGCATTGCAAACACAGACTTGTTTAGGTGCTTTAGCAGTTCTTTAGTATGTTGCTCCCAAATGTACAATTTTATAACGTGTGTCTTTGAAGATCTATGACCCTGTATTATACACAGTGTGCCTGTGTTTACAAGAAGCACATTTTAAAGCCACTGACACTCCTGTGCTACGCAGCTATACCCTTCACCGGAAGGATGACCTGACTGGAGACAGGGCCAAGGGGTGTGTTGCTGTGTTTGTCAATAATGTGCATCACTCCTGTGTTCTCCCCCTTGCTACCAACCAGCAAGCAGTTGCTGTCGAAATTCATCTGTGTCGGAGGATCACTGTTTGTTCGCTGTATCTCCCTCCACAAGACGCGATCGACTCTTAGGCTCTCATAGATCTTGTAGAACAACATATTTACGTATGTCTGCCTGTGTCTGTATATGTGCGGATGGATATGTGTGTGTGTGCGAGTGTATACATGTCCTTTTTTCCCCCTAAAGTAAGTCTTTCCGCTCCTGGGATTGGAATGACTCCTTACCTTCTCCATTAAAACCCACATCCTTTCGTCTTTCCCTCTCCTTCCCTCTTTCCTGATGAAGCAACCTTGGGTTGTGAAAGTTCAGATATTTCAACAGTGTGAGACTGCTTACAGTATTCTAGTAGATTTCTTTTAGGTGACAGAAGGTAAGTTTCCACCGAGAACTTCGGGCCAGCAGTGACAGTGCCATGTTTCATGCAATGTTCTAGGAAAAATTATGTGTTCTCAGCTTGTTCAAAGAACAGTGTTGTGAATTACAGTCTGCAGTCAAGCATGCTCCTTGTACCTTGTTTGCCAATAAGGCATAACATAGGATGTGTTTGTAGGATCACATGTTGTATTGTATTGTATAGTATGTTAACCGGGGGCCTAGAAACAATGGAGAGACTCCGTCCCCGCCACAGCTGCAGTGGTCCACAACCCCACGATGACTACTGCAGTCCACTTCACCCCTCCACCGTCCAACGTACGTGGAAAACTTTTTTGTGCAGTAGTCACCGACATAGTGCAGGTGAGGTGGAATAAGGAGAACCAGCTCACATTCGCCGAGGCAAATGGAAAGCCGCCTAAAAACCATCCACAGACTGGCTGGATCACCGGACCTCGACACAAGTCTGCTGGGCGGATTCATGCCGGGGATCAGGTGCTCCTTCCCAATCTGGAAAGCTGTGCATTAGACTGCATGGCCAATCAGGCGGGCAGGATCACATGTTAGTTTCTGTGATAGGAAGGTTACTCACTACAAAACAGTAAGTAATTCAGAAGCCCAGTATTATCATGGTGGCTAGTGTGTTTGTATGTGCTAGATAATTCCTGAAGGGTAGTCATTTTGTGGTATGATATTATTTTTAGGGTCAATATTCTTAAAGGAAAGAAAGTATCTTTCATCTGGGCACTTTTCTGTGGCACTTCACTGCCCGCTAATCCAAATCAGTGGAACTCACAGAAAGCCTGCTAGTTTTTGTAAACACCATAGCCCAAACAATGCACCAATTAAAAGAACTGATATGCTGAAATATGCCAAGGAAGCCATGAGGTCACATTATTGACAAAGCACTTGATACTGTCACCTATGACTTACTGTTGAGAAAAATGCGACAGTGCAAGTAGCAGGAAGGGCTTAGCGTCAAAATTAGTTTTTCTGTGTAGATCCTGCAATAAATCTACCTCAAAAATTACTTTGAACATTGTGCATAATTCATATGATATGTATGCAATGTGTGCAATAGGAAAAGGAAAAAAGACTACTCAAACATTTTGTGGTTTGATGGACCTTCCTCCTCCTCCTCCCAGTAGGTTCAGCAAGTACATAAAAATACTTTTAGGTGCCTTGGCATTTGTGTCTAAAGCATCTGTGAAACGTGCAGTAGAAGAAACTGTAAATATTAGTGGAACCAGAGACATTGCTATTGCACTTGATGGGACATGGAAACGCCGAGGACATCGTTCCTTGAATGGTGTTGTAAGTGCTACTTCTCTGGAGAATGGAAAAGTTGTTGATGTTGAGTGCTAAGTACTGCCACACCTGCCATGGTAACAATGAAGGACATATTAAACATCAGAGTTCTAAGAATTATGATGGTTACAGTGGAGATATGGAGTGTGATGGAGCTATAAAAATATTTCCCTTTTATAATGTTAGATATATGAAGTACCTAGGCAATGGGGGCTCTAAAGCTTTTAATACAATTAATGAGTTCAATATTTATGGTAATACCTAGGTAACAAAACTGGAGTGTTGTGGACATGTGCAAAAGAGGATGGGTGCTTGATTGAGGAAGCTACAAAGAGAAATTAAAGGAAAGTTGCTATCTGATGGAAAATCTCTATCTGGCCATGGCAGATTGACAGAAACTGAAACAGACCTTCTTCAGAGTTATTATGGACTGGCCATTAGACCAACTGCACCTCTGAATGATGTCATAGCAATGAGAAAAGCTGTATGGGCCACCTACTTTCATAAGTTGTCCACTGATGACCACCATGTTCACGACTTTGCCCTAAAGGTGCAGATTCTTGCTGTGGTTACCAAAAAGCAAAAAGAAAGTGGTCAAATATACCATCATAAACATTCTCTTCCTGAGCCTGTTACGAATGAAATAAAACCAATTTTTAGAGACCTGAGTGACCCTGTTTTGTTTAGTAAATATCTTCATGGGGGCACTCAGAATACAAACGAAAGTTTCAACCACTGCATATGGGAAAGATTGCCAAAGAATGTTTTTGTAGGACTAAATACATTAAAAGTTGGTGTTCTAAATTCAGTGATATGTTTCAGTGATGGAGTGATAGGAAGGTTGGAAGTCCTGAGAAACTTAGGCATAAAATGTGGCTCTAATATTGAAGATCATTTGCTTGCGTGTGACAGACAATGGGTGCATGAAGGTGAAAGATTCGCTCTTCGAGTTACCAAAGAAGCAAGAAGTGCTAAAAGGAAAGCCAAGAGGAAGCTTGAAGATGAAAAAATGCTGCAGGATGATGACTATGCTACAGGAATGTTCTGAGGCACAGTTTAATTGGACTCATATCTTCATTTGCAATTTCCTGCAAGTTGTATTTTTCAGAATTCATGTACAGATATTTCCCAAAGTTTATAAAGCATTGCTCTAATTTTTTTTCTGTAACTTGCAATATTCCATACTTATGTAGTAGACCTAAGCTTTATTGCAATAAGTCTAGTATCTCAGCCATCATGTCATGCATATATGCCAAAAATTTGGTCTCCTTCAAATGTATAACATTGGATTAAATGGTACCTCAATTAGAGGAAGCATCATTTCTTTGTAATTTTTTAAATAATCCTTAGCAGGTTCAAAAACATTCTAAATGCTTCTAATTTGTTTAGTAACTGTGCTGCATTACCTGATATCAACAAAAAATCTGTAAAACATTTACATTATAAACAGTGCCTGAAAAATAGGTGTTGATTTTTACATAACATTGAGCCATAAAAGTACCCTGTATCCTTAAATCCAAGATTTTTTAGAAAATCTTTTCTTTTCACTTTTTGCTGTGATTTACAAGGAATAGGATAAAAGTATTTATTGCTGCCTAGTCCAGTATTCCATAAAACATCCAAAGTGGCTAGCGTCATGTACTCCTCGAAACAGAGTATGCATGTACCATTTTCTCAAATACATCCACATCTCCTTTTGTACTATCATAAAATTCAATAATCTCAGGTTTATTTGTGATCTGATCAACATCAGGAGCACTATGCATTGTAGACAAAAGAACAACAGATTTTTCTTTTCAAGAGTGAAGGAGACAAGTGTTTTTTCTGATGGAAAGCAAATTCTGATGATAGCACTTTCTTTTTTCTATTGGGTAGGGAGCTTGGAGGGATTTCCACCTTATTTTTACTCAGCGTACCAACAATTGTCAAATTCTCTATCAGCAACATGTCTGCCAAAGGTATAGATGTGAACCAATTGTTGACCTGTCCCACAAGTAGTTCTGGGCAGAGTTTTCACATAGTATGATGGCAGACTTTATTTGTGTTTCTGTTCTCCTTCACAATGTATGGAATAGCATATATCATATAGTATGTTCTGGTGTCACACATTGAGCTTATTTTTGTGCCATATTTGTCTGGTTTCAAAACAATGTAAACACAGAATGGGCATTTGCCATGAAATCCTAAAAGCTGCTCATCGATTATTAGATACATTTGAGGAGAATAACTTGAGCAGCAGTTACTAACAAAAGCTGCCCAGAGCTCACGAATACGTGAAAATTTGTCGTCCTTATTTCTCTTGGTCTTATCATCAAATCTCAGACAATTTATAAGAAATTTGAACCTCATTTGAGACTAATACATTTGTACACAGATGAGCCACACCACATTTCTTCATTGTTGAGATGACCATCTTTTCTACTACCTGACATAAAGCAAATACATTAGTGCACATATTTCTTCCTTGTACGTATCACCAAGAAACCTCTGGTCAGTATATGTATATTTTTTTCTTTGGGTCTCCTCATTTGTATGATCTACAGTCGTATCAACTATCCTTGTATCTAATAATATTTCCAGAGCATCTTCCTCTGAGTCAATGTTTTGACCAAAGTTACCCGCTTTAGGAATTTTTGCAATGTTTCTACTTTGGATTTTGCCTTTCTTAGGCGGTATTTTAGACCATAAAAATCCATTCTTACCCTTGATTGTGTTTGTTGATGATACCTCCTCCTCTTCCTCATCACCATCTTCTGACATCATAGCTTCACACTCAGAACAGTGAGAGTTGAATGTAAAGTAATGCTACCACCTTCATTAATTGGATTTGGATGGGAGTATTTTAATAAATCAAATGTAGAAATAATCCTTAGAATATGATCTTTAATTATCAATATTCACTTTTCCACATAATCACCAGACAATTGGATACATTTCTGCCAACAATGAACAAGTTTTCTGAAGCCATCTCAGAAGAAGTCAACACTGTTTCTGCAACCACAGTCTCACAGTTCTCTCAACATCTACAACAGAAGCATAATGATGTCCCCACAGATCGTCTTTCATTATCAGGAACAGATGGAAGTCATACGGTGCTAACTCTGGGCTGTATGGAGGATGCCGTACGGTGGTGAGATTCAGTCTCTGAAAGTTTGATGTGGCGGCATGTGAAGTGTGTGGTTTGACATTGTCATGCTGCAGGAAAACATTTGCCTTTTCCTTTCGGACCCTTGTTACCCGTCGTTTCAGAGCATTGTGATGCAATGCTCTAAATTTATTGTTGTTCCACAATCAAGGAAATCAACATGGACAACACCATCTGCATCCCAGAACACTGTGGCCATGGTTTTTCCAGCTGAGGGCTGCGTCTTGAATTTCTTTTTCTGGGGTGAGTCTTTGTGTCAATATTCCATAGACTGACGTTTCGTCTCTGGGTTGTAATGATGTACCTATGTTTAATCTCCTGTCATAACTGAATGGAGAAAGGCGTCACTTTCATTCTTGTAATGCGAGAGAAGTTCCTGGCAAACACTTTCATTTCAGGAGTCATCATCTGGGGTACCCATTGTGCAGAGATCTTACGATAGCCAAGCAAAGCAATAATGTGACCCGTACGTTCTTGTGAAATGGCGATTGTGCTTGCAGTTTCTCTCTGAGTGATAAGACAACTGTCCTGAATCAATCTGTCAACATTTTGTTTGTGAAACTCAATGGTTGCTGTCACAGGACGTCCAACTCTTTGTTTGTCATGCAGGTCAGATATTCCCGCCTCAACATCTTTAAAATTACTCACCCAGCGATGTGCAGTACTCACATCAACACAATCGCCATAAACTGCTTTCATTCTCTGATGAATCTCCTTTGGTGTAACACCTTCTGCTGTCAAGAATTCAGTGACTACACATTGCTTAAATCGCATTGACTGACCATCTGTGCAGGTTCCATACTTTACACTGTAACAACACAGCCGTTCAATGCTAAGGTTTCCCACAACTGGAGATGTAGAGAAGAGGCTACGGAACAAGCCAGTACCTGCTGCATACCAATGCTGTCAACTGTTGAAGAGTTACAAAGATGGCATTACTTTTCTGTCAACCCTCATATGTTCAGATTGTATTTCCAAAGTATTTTCCTCGCTTGAAAATAAGTCATTTTCACTGCAGTCGTCATTGTCTTCCTCCAGAACACTTCTCACAAAGTCCTCAAACCTTGGATCATTCACATTTACAGATTCCATACTTGAAAAGCTTATGAAATCTAACAAATATATTTCAGCTAGGTACGAAAATGGTAACAGGGGTGACCTATAACCCCAAGAACTGTTCGATCTCAAGTAGCAGCTGAACACAACTGACCAGCAGCATGACAGACCAGTGACTGATTTATACAACAATGATGAAAGAATACACAAGCCTGCCAGAAAAAATACCATTGTTGTCAGCTTAACAGAAGTAACAAACTACCACTGGGGTGATGCATCACCCCTGTTACCATCGGAGAGTTGAGTATCGAGCAGCTACTGTCCATATCATTTCATGTGACTTACATGTAATAGGGTGTGTCGTCAGCACTGAAGGCAGCAATTAACATGAGTATTGTTTTCATCAGTGACGTCTCCTGGGAGTGCACAGGTTGCCCACCAACATCTGAATAAAATTAGGGAATTATGATGTCATTCTTAAACCTGCTGTTCTGTTCAGATCTATACGACCTGAAATGGTTATATATTTCATTTCTTATTATTTAAATATCACAATAACTTTATGAAATTTGGTAATAATGTCTGAAAATGTGAGGGTCGTACGTGGTTTAAAAAGTTTTAAAATATTTTAAATCATCTGGTCATAAACATCGAGAGTTACATATGTAATGCTCAGAGCAATGTGATCTGACATTAATATGGTTACTCTGAAGTCAAATACTTTCTGGTTCTCTCTTATTTTATAATAGTAATGACTTTCACTGTTCATACTTACTCTCAACATTCAACAAGTCAATAAAGGCGCTGCATTTACAGCAATGGAGTTCTCATTATGACTTGTGAACTGTTGTTATCCATTGTCTCTGCTCAGTTAGTGTTCTCTATCGTTTGTGATCAGTCTGAATTGCAGCATCATGGTGATTACATCACTGACTGACACTGAGTTGCAAGAATTAGTAAATAGCTCAACAGGCCAAGGATCACTTTCTGGGTTTGAAGATCGTGTCAATAATGCATCTGAAACAGAGTGTTTTGATGACAGTCCACAGCCTGTTCAAATTAGTGAACACACTTCTATTTCTAACATAGAATGGTTGTTGCAACCACGTCCATAACATGGCCGCTTACCTGCTTTGAATGCCATTAGGAGTACCCTGGGAGTGACCAGGTATGCAAGCAACAAAATAAGAGACGTGAGGTGGACGCTCGGGTGAGATGCACCAAACAACACCTTATAATCAGGAGTTCATTTATTTACCTCTTCACACAAGTAAGGCTTACAGAGAACTGGATGGCGGAACTACACAAAGATAATGTTTTGCTAGGTTCAAAGATGATGCTCAGATTGATACTGGTGTCAATCTCATCAGCACCACATAGCCGGCCCCCCTCCCCACAGTACGGAGTACTCCTGAGAGGCCCGGGGGGGGGGGGGGGGGGTGCGACTTTGGCGTTGGCAGGGGTGGTCCGTCCACGGGAGCTCAACCATGGTCAGCTTGACAGTGTCGTCGGGGAGCTGTGCTGGTAGATGACGTGAAGGAAGGTCCGGCCACCGAACCTGGAAGTTGTGGAAGCGCCCCGGGTGTCGTACTGGGCGTGCTGGTCATGCGGTGACAGGTAGGCCAGCGGTTTGCGGGAGGAATGGAGCGATGACGACGATGTCTCCTGTGGCCGTGGCGAACACACGAAGCATGTCAAGGTTGACGTCGGGTGAGAGGGGAACACATTTCATGAGGTGGCAGGGAACGGCAGAGGTTGTGTCATGAGCACCGGATGAAGGGAAACATATGACAAACAGTGTGCCATCGCGTAGTATTATAGAGATGTCATGGATTATGTCCAGGGGGACAGGCACTAACACCTCGAGCGAGGGCATGTTCAAGATGGGGGGGCGTGAGAAACCTCGACAGGGCGAGGCAGGCAACGGGGGAGAGGTCGAAGGGACCAGAGAAGGGCCCAGCGGCGAGGGCGTGATCGTAGGTAAGCTCGACGTGGGGAGCATGTGATCACTCGATGGAGTGCATGAGACCGGAGTAGAGGGCGAGGTTGGAGAAGAGCTCGAGGATTGGAGCTGGAAGTCACTCGACCGAATGAGTAAGTCCAACGTAGAGGGAATAGTTGGAGCGTCGTGAGTCACGACAGTGAGTGGTGTGGTCGTGGCCTGAAGGGGGGTAGAAGCGGGCTCCACATGAGCAGGCTTAAGTCTGTGAGAGGCTGTAACAGCTGAATCTTTTATCTGGATGTCATAGGTGTTGGCTGAGCGCTGGATAACTCGATACGGGCCAGTATATAGGGGTTGGAGGGGAGCACGGACAGTGTCATCTCGGAGCATGACGTACTAGCAATTGTTCAGAGATTTCAAGACGTGAACCTTAGGGTGGGAATGACTGGTGGGCGGAGGGATGTGGAGGTTGATTAAATGGCGTCTGACATGGTCCATGAAGGAAGGTAAGTCAGACTGAGGGAGAGAAGCGGAATGCTCACAAGTTCGCCAAGGAGAACAATGTTCTGGCCGTATGCAAACTCGGCTATTGTGCCTTTGAGGTCTTCCTTATAGAGTACACGAATGACGAGTAGCACAAGGGGAAGGGCCTCTGTCCAAAGAGAGTCGTGGCATCGAAGAGCCGCTTTGAAAGTGCGGTGCCAGCACTCAACTAGCCCATTACTTTGCGGGTGATATTCTGTGGTATGGATGCGCCAGGTGCCACAAATGTTACAGATCTCATAGAACAGGGCTGACTCAAATTGTTTGCCCTGGTTAGCCGTGATGATAGCAGGACATCCGAAACGTGATACCCATAACTCGATGAAAGCTCGAGCAACAGTTTCTGCCATGATATAGGGGAGGGGGACAGCGTCAACCCAGCGAGTTGTTCGGTTGATAGACGAGAGAACATAACGAAAGCCGTTAGAGGGGGGGAGCGGGCCGACAATGTCAATGTGAATATGATGGAAACGCCCAAGAGGGATTGAAAAGGTGCCGAGGGGAGAGGGGGGGGGGGATGAAGTGTGCTTGTGTACTTTGTAGCGTAGGCACGCGATGCATGAGCGTGCCCATTGCTAGCAGTCCTTGTTGACATTTCTCCACACAAAGCGCTCCACTACGAGGCGGGCGGACGCACGAACACCGGGTTGGGCTAAATTATGCAGTGCGTTGAAGACAGCTCGATGGAGCGTGGTTGGGATGAGGGGGTGTAACCATACTGTTGTCGCACCAGATCTCACCAGAAATGCCAGGGAAGGGGGTGCGGACGAAGTGTAGTGAAGTGGTAGAGTCTGAAATCAGGTTTTGTGTGTCCTCATCAGCGGGTTGGAGGTTAGGCAGGTCAGAGAGGTCTAACAGCGAATGAACGGCGTCAACTCGTGAAAGGAAATCAGCAACTATATTGTCAGCATCCTTTATGTGTCTGACATCGGTAGTGAACTGAGATATGAAGATCATGTATCTGAAACGGCGAGGAGGCAGGTCAGCTGGCAGGTTTGAAATGGCCACATCCAGGGGTTTGTGGTCTGTTAAAACATAGAAAGGGCGACCCTCAACATCGGTCTTAAAACGCTTGATCGCTTCATAGACCGCGAGCAACTCCTGGTCAAACGTGGAATATTTCTGTTGTGCATTGGTGAGCTCGCGCGAGAAGAACTGCAGAGGCGAAGTTTGGCCGTTGACTGTCTGGCTAAGGACAGCGCCGATGGCAGTATCGCTCGCGTCTGTGGTGATGAAAAGCTGCGCATTGGGATGAGGATGCGCGATGGTGCAGGCCTCGGCAAGAAGATTTTTGAAGGCAGTGAAAGAGTCAGTCATAGCAGGGGTCCACGGAACGGGCCGAGATCCAGAAGTCTTGGTGCTTGCCAAGGCGTCCGTCAGTGGAGCCTGAATCTCTGCAGCCCGAGGTAGATGACGGCAATAATAATTAACAGTCCCCAGAAAGCGCCAGAGCTCTTTGAATGATGAAGGTCTGGGTAGGTTTAGTATTGTTTGTACTTTGTCAGGGGGCGGTGAAATGCCATCGGCAGAGACCCGAAAACCAAGAAAAGTGACAGCGGGTTGATGTAGCTGCAATTTGTCCTGGTTGGTCTCGATGCCAGCTGCCGCGAGAGTGTCCATAACAGTTTGCACATGTTGAATGTTGTCCTCAACAAAGGAGCTGAACACAAGAATGTCATCAAAATATGCAAAGCAGAATTTTAGGCTGAATAGCACTTCGTTGATGAAACGTTGACAGGTCTGGGTTGCGTTTTTTTAGCCCGAAGGGCATGAATCGAAACTGAAATAACCTGATTAGGGTGGTGATTGTTGTCTTCTCGATGTCTTCAGGAGCCATGGGGATCTGGTGGTAGGCCCGTTTGCAATCAATGACAGAGAACATGGTCGCACCTACGAGGGAACTGGTAAAGTCAGCAATGTTGGGAATGGGGTAGGTGTCCATAATTGTTCGTGCATTTAGTTGACAGTAGTCTCCGCACATGTGCCAGGACCCATCTTTCTTGGGTGTCATATGAATGGGCGAAGACCAGCTGCTGGCAGAGGGTTCGATGACGCCGGAGCTTAGAAGTTCATAAATCTGCTTTTTAAGGTTGGAGAGGCGCTCGGGACAAAGTCGACGTGGTTTACTGGAGATCAGGGGGCCTGGCGTGAGGTGAAGCTTGTGAACAGTGCAGTTGGTTGCGACAAAAATGTTGCCGACGGCACAGGAGGCGGTTTGTTTACAATGTGAGGTGGGCGGGACAGGCGAGGCGCGGTCGTGGTGTTCGGAGCCACTCGGCAGATCCGACCGGAGCCGAGGCGGCGAAGTGTCCCAGGAGTCAATGTGACAAGATGGCCACCGGCCCAAAGCAATGGCACCGTGGTCGGGTGAGCCCAGTAGAGCTCGTGAGCCGTAGTGAGTCCATTGTCCGAGGGCGCGGCCTGTGGCAGCACGGTCGCGGGCGAAGCGCTTGGCGAGACTGCACTGTTTGTGTTGTCAGTGGCGTTCGCACGGCGGCGCGCAGGAGCCGAAGTTGCATAGTTTGAGGTGCTGTCCGCAAGGGGAGGGGTAGGAGCTGTCAGTACGGGAACACGTGACGCTCGTCACGCATGCGCACTCGTGTCCGGCCGAGTGTCAAATGCTGCCGTGTTAGGGGGGTGTGGTCCTGTGAAACTGTCAGTACACGTTATGGTAGACTTGATAGCACAGTTGCGAGGAGTAGCGGGCGGTAAGCACTGACCTTGCTGCAGTGTAAGTAATTCCTTTGCTGCGTCGGATAGCTGGAGCTGATTTTCATGGAGCCGGAGGGAGAGCTCGAAGTTTTCCTTGTCTAGGCGAGCGACGTTTTCAAGCTTGACAAGGCACTGGTGCATTGTTTCTTGTAACGTCGTTGACAGAGCCGAGCATGTACAGATGAGATGAGCCCAGACCGACGTGTCACGGGGGGGTTTGCTCGACGGAGAACAGGGGAAGTGAGTTTTGGATGGGTGATGAAATACGGTTTTACGGACTAGGTCCGGTGAAAGTTTGTGATGTCGCAAGAAGTCAATGCCTAATACAGGTTCCTCAATATTGCACACTAAAAAGGTCCACTCGAGTTTGCAGTTTGCGGAGAGTGAGACGACGTGGGAGGTTGAACCTGAGCATTGTAGTTTAGTAGAATTCACAGCTTGCAGTGAAGTATGATGAGGGCGACACTAAGGACGTAGGCAGCAGCGAAACATCAGCGCCTGTGTCCACTAGGAAAAAGTATCCCGACTAAATGTCTTTAATATAAAGTCGTCCATAATTATCTGATTGTTCGCGGACAGAATGGAGCACTGGGGGGTGCCTGTCATGTTGTGCGCAGGAGGCGGTACCCGGACCTACCTGCGATTGGTGTTTGGTAAGCAGCAGGATGGTCTGCAGTTCTGTGCCACCTCACCAAACCGTGTGTGGAAGTAACAGTATGAGTAGTGCAGTTGCATTTCCTGCGGAAAGTTTGTTGCCAGAGGCGGCGGTTGAGGTTCGGTGGCCGCAGCCGGTTCGGTTGCAGGAGGGGGCGTGACCAAGGGCGGAGCCGTTGATGTCCCAGCTGCTTTTTTACTGCGTCCCAGAGTGAGCGGAACAGTCGGTACACTGCAGCCCCAGTCGCGTCCGGCCACAGGACGAGGAGCCTGAACCTGAGACTTGCCAGGTAGGCAGTGACTGGCGAAATAGAGCAGAGATGCCACATGTAGTTTGTCGGCAATTGTCATTCGTTGCTTGACAGGTTCGGGAGACCTCTGAGCCAGAGCAAAGCGGATGTGAGGAGATAGTTTATCTGACCAGATGACCAGGAGAGCTGTGTCAGAGAGTAGATCATCGCTGACCAGGGCACGTAGCCGTCTCCAAAGTTGTGAAGGGTTGTCATTGCCTAGTTGCTCGACGTGGATCACTTGCTGGCACAGAAATCTGGTTGATTCGTCGAGTTTGAAATGGTCGAATACTTCGTCCACAATTTTGAACCAGGTTGTTGCCCTGTCAGGATTGAATGGCGGCAGCGTCGGTAAGCGTCGTAGAACGTTCAGAAGAACAGGGTGAGTTGAATTTGTCGGGGCACTGCCTGAAATGAGCTGTTGTTGCTGCAGTATTCCAGGAGAGTGTGTTCCAGGGTATGTGGCGACGACAGCTGGTTGGGTGGCAGCGTGAAGGTGACGCATTGTGGATGAGCGCGATCTGTCACGACGCGGAAGGCCGATACCGGTGAGACACCGTAATGTGTCCATTGCGATTGCGGAAGTTCGACTGGAGCCAGCGCAGGGGTGATAGGTGAGAAAAAGTTCAAAGTTTGAAAACGCCTGCCAGACTGTGGAAAACTTGACGTGCGATCAGAGTCAGAGCCACTTGTGTTGCAGGGAGGCTGCGGAGGTGCGGACTGTCCAAAAGCACAGTGAGGAAAATGATGTCGAACGTTGGGCGAAATGTGTGAATGTTCACTGTTGATAGTCACTTCACTCAAAACAGTGTGCGGAAAAGGTGAATGTCGTGGCACAAAACACTGAGGCATAGCAGTAGGACAGAGATGGAGGTCAAGCACAGATAACAAGCCATTGTTCCTGTTGCAGGCCAAGGTATTGAAGCAGAAAGGCATGTGCTGATGCTGAACCGAGGCAGGCGCGGGCGTGGTCGGATGCTGAGGAGGTTGACCTGTGAACAAAGCAGTTCCGGCCACGTGGCAGGAATCCATGTGGTACTGCATGGATTGCGGCATGGCAAACCATTGTCCTGGCAGTGGTAGATTATCCAATGGAGCATTTGCAGAAATCAGCATTAATCCTGCACTGCACGGAGATCTGTAAGAGGTAACTGCACTGTCGATGAGGGAGGGCACATGTGGCAGGAACAAAGGCATCTGATAGCCAGAGTCATGCACACTCCTAACCTCACTTATTGTTGTAGGCCCGAAAACGTCTGACGAAATCGGCGTAATCGACGAGTGAGAGGCATCGTGTTGAAGTCCTGGTGGGTGTACATCGCCCACAACACGATGCATGTCAATCACAAAATCGGGTGTTAGGCGTTGGGCCGAAGCCATTGTTTGAATGTTGTGTTGATGTAATACATGCAAAAATAACTGACACAGAGGCCGCGGACACAGTAAAATGGCGAAAACGGAATACGTTACAACTCGGAGTCACCAATGAGGTGGATGCTCGGGTGAGATACACCAAACAACACCTTATAATCAGGAGTTCATTTATTTACCTCTTCACACAAGTAAGGCTTACAGAGAACTGGATGGTGGAACTACACAAAGATAATGTTTTGCTAGGTTCAAAGATGATGCTCAGATCGATACTGGTGTCGATCTCATCGGCGCCACAGACATAAAAAGTTCATTTGAAGTTCTGTTATCTACAGCACTTCAGAATGAAATAATAGAGATATCAAATATTTAGGGGCAACGAGTTTATGGTAAACAATGGAACAATTGATGATTCTCTTTTTCACACATACTTAGGAGTCCTATTCCTTGCGAGTGTATGTCGCTCACATGGGGAATCTACAAAAGTTTATGGAATAAGGATACTGGGCCATGTCCCTAGAAACATTCTGTAAAACATTGTGCGACTTCTGATTTGATAAGAAATCCACAAGAGAGGAAAGATGACATACTGATAAACTCGCCGCAATTCACAGTATCTGGGAGAAGTGGTTAGAAGTCCTCCGTAAACAGTATGCTCCAGGAGCAAATGTGACCACCGACGAGAAACAGGCAGTATTTAGAGGCCCCTGCCCATTCAAGCAGTACACACCAAGCAAACCGGCAAAATATAGGATCAAGCTATGGATTCTGTGTGACAGCAAATCTTCAGATGTACTGAAAGCCCAAATTTATGTAGGAGAGTGAAGCAGCACCAGAAAAAAATCAGGGTATCAGACTAGTTGCTTATCTTACCTGTGATACGCGAGGTGAAAATGTAACATATGACAATTTTTTTATGTCATACAATTGGGGACAGCTGCTCCTCAAAGGAAAGTGGCAATGTTAGGAACCATACGTAAAAATAAACCAGAGCTTCAACAAAATATGACCAACAAGGAGATTCATAGCTCTTCATTTTACTTCACAAGTGACACTAAGGTGGTCAAGAGAAATGTGAATGTTGTACTAATGAGCACTCTCCACCATGGTGGGAAAATAACTGACAGGCCTGATAAGAGGCCAAAACTAATTTTAGATTATAATTCAACCAAAGGGGCTGTAGACACACTCGATCAGCTAACAGGTAAATATACATGCAAATGAAAAGCCAATAGATGGCCCATGATAGTTTTCTACAATATTCTTGATGTTGCTGCTTATAACGCATATGTCTTGTGGTCTTTGATTGACCCTGACTGGAATGCAAGAAAATTGACTAGAAGAATATTTTTGGAGGAACTTGGAAAGTCACTGACTGCAGAGCACATTGCATCAAGGAAGCATTTTCCAAGAACAGAAGATTCTTTGAGAATGGTCAGGAGCTTCCAAGACCCTGAAGGAATGGCAGGTGTGGCTAAATCAGTAGCAAGAAGAAACTCTACTAAACGTGCACGCTGTAAGTTCTGTCCTTCAAGCAATGACAATAAAACAAACATGTTATGTGGAAAATGTAATAAACATTTATGCAAAACATAGGTCACCTATTTCTGTCAAAACTGTAGTGAGTAAGAAGGTTAGAAAGTGATGTGGGCAGACAGACAAATGGTTGTTGAGAATGACTTTTTGGTGGAAATGTCTGCTGTTCCTAATACACCCTACATGAATATTAAAATAATAAATCTTCTTTAGTGAATTTCTGTGTATTATTATAAATATTACTATTATTATTATTGCTATGATAATTAACAACATAATGTAATATAACAACAATGTCGATGGCTTACAACTGTACGAAAAGTTTTTTCAGCATCATATTGACCCAAAAAGTTCATTTGTATAGCAAAAGTGTACGGAACAGCAGGGTTAATCAGTATAAAGTAGATTACGTCTGTGATTTTGCAAGATAATCCTTCAACTCAACTGTTTACTGCCAGTGTAGCCCTTGGTGTATGCAACATGCTCAACATGAGCCAAGGCGTTGGGGCATGGGTTCGGTTTCGCCGCTGAATCCCTCACTGTGCAAGCTTCGTCCATTGGTCGGCCAGATCGCAGCGAATGCTGCAGCCAGGATGTTGTTTCTTTTATGAATGACTCAGCACGTTGCTGGCTGGGTGACTTCTTTTGTGCTGATTATGTCTTCTGGTTCTTCGTACTTGAAGATCGCGGTAGTTCTGAAATGGGTAGTGAAAGCATTGTGCAAAAACTATTAGCCAGCACTTTTTTGTTACTATCTTGCACAGAGAAGAAAAAAATTATTGACAAGTGCTGACCATGTCCTAACTTAACAGTATCAATGTGTGTAAGGGCAAAATGTGGTTCTTCTGGAAAGGGCTGTGAGAGGTATTTTCGTAAGGAGTTGTACGTGTGAGTTATCGAACCAGCTTTGCAGCTGTGACGTGACTAACGGATTTTGTTGTTGGACCTGTCTGTTATTTGCTACAAAGAAAACTATTTGGAATAAGCGAGGGTATTGTTTGTGATTTAAATCATTTAATATTGCGGTGAAGAAACATGGTGAGTCTGAAATTTTTATAGCATACAACCGACTTTTTGCCTGTCCTGCTAGAATTGATGATGTTGTGAGTTTTCAATGAATGATAGAAATAGAACTACACAATGAGAAAGAAAGAAATAACAAGGGAATATTGAACAGGTTAATTAATGCAGTTTGCTGTTTAGTGAAAAAGGGACTATTCTTCCGAGGCCACGAGGAAAATTCAGAATATGTGAACAAAGAAAACTATATGAAATTTCTTCTTGCAAATGCCGAGTTGGATCCTCTGTTGAAAGAACAATTAGTTACTGGTGCATCTATGGTTTTCTGTGGCACATTGGTAAGCATTCAAAATGATTTAATAAATACAGTAGCTGACAGTTTGAGAGATGAAGTCTGTAACAAAATTAAGAATATGGATTTTGTGGTTACTATGCTTGATACAATATCAGATATAAGCAATAAATCACAGTTTGTACTTCAACAATCATTAAAATGTAACAAGGACCTCAAAGTATTTTTTCTGATCATCACATCCACCAGAGGGGGCAACACTCGTCCTGTAGTCATCATAGTTTTCAGCACCAAAGTGAGATTGTAGTGATGTTCACTTCAGCCAGAACTAACTGTGGAGATGGACACATGCTCAGTAGTAAAACAGGCGAGCGAGTGAAAAAGGTTTATTTAAGCCATTTCGTTGTCTTCACAAATACAGCAACAGGGGTGCTTTCAATGAAAAGATGGGGACAGCCTAATAGTGACTTCAACTGACCAGCTGATGTTCATCGTCGCCATTCCTGAAAACCTTTGCTTAACTGCTGCTGAGAGAAAGAATACCACGCTTAGTGGCACCGACTCGCAAGTTCATCGGCGACATCTCATTACAATCCACAGCATAGGTCTGGAGCTTCCTAGTCTTGCTGCTTTCAAATGAATAAGATCTCTGCTGATACATGTTATATTGTATGTAGGCTTGTTTGTAATGCCGAGAATTCACATTTATCAAACAGCTTCATAGCTTTGGCTCCAGTTCATTCAAATAGTCTGTCAGTTAGGTATGTAAAACCATCTTTTTGTAAATAATAATCTACTGGGACCTCACCTGTTTTCAATACCGGTATTCATTTATCGCAGGCGCGTGCGCACGTGCCAGAAAGAGAGAGAGAGAGAGAGAGAGAGAGAGAGAGAGAGACCTACCATAATTTTTGTTGAATGAAATTAAGATATCACTCACTCACCAAATATGAATAATTTTTGTATTCTTACTGTAGATGTAAGTCCAGATTTAAGAGCAATAAAATGTTGCAAAACTTCGGTGTCTAAGAAGTTTTGGCTGTTTTACTTTATTTTATCTATATACATGTGTTGAGAGTGTATCCTTGATAAACATTATTATATTGTAGTTTAGTAGGTCAGATAAGTTTTCAGGAAGCCCATCCTGTAGGTTCAACTATCCTACAAAATGCCTCATCTTTGTTTTATTTTATTAATTGTACAGTGACGATCTGCATTAGTGGACTAAAATGGCCTGGCACACGATTTCCTTGGTTAAACTCATTGTTCTTTATCCACGTCTCCAAGAGTCAAAACATCGTCACATCCGTTAAATTTAGATATAAATGTGTCCTCCCTTCCGTGGCCATTTACACCACAGTTTTTGACCTGCGCTGGATCATAATTTTGAGAAAGTTTTGCAGTTAACCACACGGGACTGGGAGCCTCTCAAAATTTAACGCTATTTATCCTCAAAAATAAGATTCCTCTGAGTCTCGCAAAAATAGATCTAAGCTGTAAAGCATGATCGAGTATTTTTTTCTTTGGCAATGCTTTAATATCCAAATCACAAGATGCCACTGGTTTTCAGTATCTCTGTTAATTGAGGCCTATGTTTGAGGTTGTCCTCTCAGGCGATTAGCTTCATTAGTGCATTGAGTTGAAACTTCCAAGTATCTGTCATTGCTCAGGAAAATTATTAACCTGTTTAGTATAGTGGTGGCTAGAGCTGTGAAATTGGTTTAAAACATTTTTTTGGTGGTGTGTGGCCAAGGTCCAGATTAAAAAAAAATTTTTTTTTTGTGGTATTACTGAAGTTAAAATGGCTTATGCCGATTCGAATTGGTGAATTCATTGGAGAGTTTAAAGACAGCTAAGTGCCAAGTTAAACTTAAAATGTAATCTGGTTGTGTAAGCAGCTTGTGTAGTATGAGAATTTAAATCGGTAGGCCGATTCAAGCTGATTCAAAGGCAGCTAAGCTCTGAGTTAAACTTGATGTTTTGTTGTTTATGCACTCTTTAGAACATTAGTAAATTTATCTCATTTCATATTGTATGTACTTTGCAGTTTAAGTGGTTACTGCTGGCTCGAGTAGGGAAGTCGAGTTAAGAGTTTTAAGGTGGCCACACCTGATTAAAGTTTTAATGTTTTTAGTGTTGTGTAATCATACATAGATGCTTACAGCTGTTGCTGGTTTAAATTATTCTATGGCTTATAGAGCGGATAGGGCCAATTAGAACTTAGAATCATAAATATTCCTTTAAGGCAAGACTGCTGAGAACTGTGGGGAATATAGTGGTCATATTGTCTTGTAATTATTTAGTAATGAAAGGCCAGTCAAATGTGGAATACTTGTTAGCTTGTGTCATTTGTTTTAAAGGCAGCTTGGTCTGGTTGAAACTTAAGAAACTTGGTTGGTCGGGTCTTGTCGAATTAAATTGAAAACTAGAATGTGTTATTATGTAATGTGGCTAACAGCAATTGTATGTTGCTTTTATTAATAACTGTGTGCATTGCTCAAGTGCCAAAGTACAATTTTGTTAATAAAGTGAACTTCATTTTTTGTTGCTAGTACCTTTCATTCCATGACCCTTGTATCTTAGCTACCCTGCCCCAAAGCATGTCCACATTCCTTGTCTCCATGGTAGGACAAATGGGAGAGAGGGGGTGAGGTACGGGAGGGTTTCAAACAGAATCAATGTTGGGCAATGATCAGATTCCAGCAGGCAAGAAATGTTGTTGGATATAGAACAATTGGTCTACAAGTATTACTTGTTGGTTGGAAAAAATATTCAAGGATAGTAGGAATTCAGTGCACCTGAAAGCTTGGCTTGAACAATTCAACCAATGCTTCCCACAATTGTGCTCATTAATGCATTGGTTAGAATTTATCTGCAGACTTCTGGAAGGAGACACCACTCTGAGAATGTGACTGATCATATTGCTGTGCTCTGCATATAAAGAATTGTGAGATACATCCTTAGGAAACTATCGGTTGGAAGCTGTACAATAAAGGATGAATGTGAAAATAATTATGGGATGTGATCTCGAGGGATCCAGAGCATGAAGCCCTGTAAAATTCCTGGAAGCGATGCTTAAGAAAAGTCAGTCCCTGATGTGCCATACAGGCCCTCATAATCATCATATTTCGCTACCAAAAATTACTGTCACATTTTCAGCAGATCCGTGGAGGACACCAACAACAGAGGAGAAGATATAGAGACTTTAAGAATCTACAGTTTGTCTAGCTTAGAGGCTGTAGTTGGCAACAACCATATGATTCAAAATGCAGTTTTTTGGGCCTGTAATAACCGCATAATGACTGTAGGATCAACTGGGTTCAACTGAACTGTGGTGGCAATTTTCAACAGCCTCAACCACACTTGAGCAGATGGAATGGTTTCTAGTGTCACAACAAGACAAATAAACAGGGAGAAAACCATTGGGCACCACCTTGATATTCAACAGAGATTGTTGAAATATGTTCACCCAACTCGCAATCAAAACCTGTTGTTGGCTCATAATTGCAACATTGCTGAGGAGTTTGCATGGGCAAGTGGAAGAAGCATTCTTGCCAGACCTCAGAGTAAACAATATAAATGTCTTGCAATAAGAGGATTCATGAGAGATGTTACTAGAGGAAAAGGAGAACACATCTAAGCAAAATGTACACCCAGGGGTATTGGTGCTAATAGGTGATATGGGGCTGCCTGAGATTACAGGTGATGGGAGCCAAGTGTCAGCAATCTCAGAATCTACATGTAATAGATTCCTTAAGGATTACCCAATTGGCCTTCACAAAATAAAAACATATGGAGTGCTAGTAGAAAAAAGTATGGGTGTAAGACAGCAAGTTCAACTAGAGTTCTTGCACCAGGGGTCCAAACTAGAATGGAGCTTCTTGGTCAACCCTAAACTACCCATTTCCTGATCCTAGAATTGGATTTCCTCCATGAGAATGTGGCGCTAATGCATATAGGACTTGGAGAATGTGTGCTAAAGAAACACGGTTTAGAACACGTTCATTATGAGGAGCAAGTACCTCAGGGAACAGCTTCCCACTGACTGTTTGAAACTGTGTTTAACATTGGAAGAATTAAGAGTTGAGCTATGCAAGTATTACAGTAATTGGACGGACCACCCATTTGATGTATAGGATATCACAGAGGATGAAATTAAAGTGAGATTTCAGGAGAAGCTGGATATAATGACGAAATAAATCTCGGGTGAACAGCCTGGTATGAGTGTGCATGGGACACAAAGAATCACATCAAGGTGGATACAGTCCAGAATGCTGGTGTAAGAGAGAAGGAAGAATTATATGGAATTTTACATGAGCACCTGTTACTATTTTTGCCAAAACTTGGAGCCATTAAGCACTTCCAATATAAATTTGAGGTCAGGGAACATATGAAGTTCTTCATATGCCATTCCATTGGCTTACAATTAGAAGTTAGAAGGTACGTGACAGCAGGACATCATACAATAATCCATTATGCATGGTGGAGAAAAGACAGCATGATCTGGTTAGAGCTCAACTTGCAGCAAATTAACATAATAATAAGACCAGAGACTGATTGGCTGTAAAGCATGGAGGAGCTACTCCAAAATTTCCACAAAGTACATGTCTTTTCCTTGTTGATCTTTTGTAAAGTTACTGGCAGATGAAACTGGTGCTGTCTTGCCGCCAATATATGGCGTTCCTAGCTTTTGGACGCTGCCATCAGTTCAAACATTTGCTTTTTGGTCTGAATGTGTCATAAGTTGCATTTATCTGCAGACTTGACAGCATACTATATGAGTTGTTACATTACAGAGTGACACAATATATGGACGACATGTGGAAAGTTCATGGACCAAGCCTAATAAAGTGCTAAGGGTCTTACTCAGTACTCTTGGTAGTCATGCAGTCAATGCTAATACAGAAAAGTCGAGCTTCAGTGTGTCCCAAGTTAAGTTTTTGAGACACCTAATCGTTAGAGCTGGAAACATATCCCGCCCATTGAAATTAAAGGCAATAAGCCAATATCTGACACCAAGGATGAAGAAGCATTTGCCTGGCTTTCTTGGGCTTGTGGACTTCCACAAGACATTTATCAGCATGGAAACTTTGTCGACACCACTATTTTGCAAGTTGCCAAGAAAAAAGTCACTTTGGATATGGGATGATGCCACAGAGCATGACTTTCAGGCAGTGAAAAGAGTACTGATGGAACCACCTATCCTTGTGCATCCCTCTTTATCTGGGGATTTTTGTATGATTATGGACAGTGCAAGGACTGGATTATTAAAGAATAGCTTGTGAGGAAAGCAACTGCATAAGGAAGTAGAGTCCTGTCAAAGTGTGAGAAAAACTATTTCCTTACACAGCTTGAAGCACTTGCAATCAAGTTTGGAAGAAAAACGCGAGTCTTTACTAATCACAAGGTGCTATAATTCTTGTGAACTGCCAGACTATCTCATGGGCGATTACTTCATTGGGCATTGTACTTGCAAGAATTTTCATTCACCATCACACACATGCACAGGACAGTGAACATTCTAGGCAGTGCACAATCTCGCTCTCATACTGAGTTAACAGAGTTAGAGAATAACATCTACAGCCATTCCTATATGAAGAATGTGACATTCAAGAACTATGTAGCCACATCACTGCATGACAAAACACGAGAGAACAGGATTGAGATCTAGCCCTTAGAGAATTGAAGAATAAATTTCAGAACAAGGAGGAGATGGCAATTCAGCAATTTCTTATGATGCACTAGGCATTTTGTACTTGTCTGCGAAATATTGATGACACAGTTTGGCTACTTTGCATAACTGAGGAGCTAATCAACATGCTTATCTGGTATAATCATTTGAGTTATGCCCATTACAGACTGTGAAGTTGTTTCCTGAAGTTGCAATCCATATGTTACTTTAATAACATGGAGCAGAGGATCCGGAAGGTATTATCGGTAAGCAAACCATGCCAGAAGGCCAAGTCATCAATTGTTTCACATCAGACATTCTGGACAAAGCACAGTCTAACACTCCAATTGGGTTTCCACATATACCACAGAGAATGTATCAACTGGGGAAAACTTATCTCCTAGGAGCATTCCCAAGGACAAGAAGTGGATTCTGCTACGTGTTGGCCATGATGGAGCTGATGTCTAAGTTCATGATCTAGAGCTACTTGGAAAACTGTAACAGAGGCACTTCAGAAAGAATTTATGCAGCAAGTGAGGAGGATGGAGAGACTGACCTCCAATAGTGGTTCACAGTTTTGATCCTATAAGTAAAAGACAATGTTGAGGACTTACAAGATAAGCCCTGTATTCATCTTTACTTTCCACCACAGTTTGAATGCCATGGCAAGAATTATGTTTGGATTGGGTAGTCTTTGCCAGTTTAATTGTGCAAGATATCATACATCTATCTAACTTTAAGGATGTAATCAACAGTCTTCCCCATAGCATCATTGCTCTTCCATTGACATGGTGCTTAAGAAACAAATGGCAGAAGATAGAATTCAAGAGCTGGTGGTATTCCCACTTGATCAATATCGACAGCATAAAGAAGAGATCTCCATGGCCTTATAGAGAATGCTTGAGGCTGTGAAGAAGAGAAAGGAGTGAGCTGATAAGAATGAAAATTTTTGACAATACAACACTGGGCAGAAGGTGCTTATCAAATCACATAAGTGGTCCAACAAACAAAGGGGCTTGTGCAATGTTTTTTCCACTGTGCTATTGGCCATTATGTATTCGTTGATTTGTGCACACAAATGTCATTGAAATTGAATCTATGATGTACTGTCAAACCCTTCATGGAATACGTATGTTAGAACTAAGTGACAAGCATTTAAGATGGTTTCATTATAGAATTAGGCTAGTGGGGGTTAATTAGTTAATAAGATATGTCAATGCTGATTGAAAGTTGATAGTAGACTTCAAAAGGTACAAGGTGCATGTGGTAAAGTGTATGTTCTTCTGGTTGAGTTGGGCGATGATTTTTCAAGAGCATTTAGACTGATTAGTGCATCAGTTGACCAGATATATCTTGACACCAAGTTTGTCACTGAGGTTCAGTCTTGAGTGATTCATGGATATTGTTTTGTTGATGGTGGTGGTGTGCATGTTGTGAGGTGAAGCATGTAGTAAACTGAGTTGTGTTCAAGCCACACTAGGTGCGGACTTTATTAAGATTGAGAATGTCACAAAATTGTGGTCATTAATTATAAGAGGTGACGAGGATGAGTGCTCAAAAAGGTTAATGGAATGAGCACTTAGTATTGGTGTTAACTATGATACAGGGTAGTCTTTGTTGGCTCAATTGCATTTTTGGTTTTTAGATCTGATTAGGTGATGTCTGTGAGGTATTAGGATTTAAGTATTAGATGAGGAAGAAAGTAACTGAGCTATGGCTGCACTACAGAGTTTGAGGTTTATTGCCCATGTCTAGGGATGCATGGACTGTGTCATACTGAAATTTTGTTTCAGTTTCAATGAGCTAGTAAAAGAGTAATGGGCAGGAAAGTGACTAGTCATATTGTGGAGTAGTCATTGATGAGAGAAGAATTCAAAGAACTTAGTGAGGCTTCCAACAGAGGCATAGGTGTGAGGTTTGATGGTAATCATTTAACACTGTAATGTCCTATTTCTTTTAGTTCTGCAGTAGATGCAAGAGAACCACCCTACGAATAAGTTAAGGAGAGGGAAAATATACGAGATAAAATCAGGACAACCATATTTTGAAAGCATCAGTAATTTTCATCTGTGAAGAAATCAAGAGATAAAAGTTTTATGAAGTGAATAAAGAGTCAAACAAAATGTTTATGAGAAGGTCAAAAAAGAACAGAAAAATGAGGCGACCTGGGGTATAGTAAACTGTTATGAAACAAAAAATTGATGCTTGTCATATATCTAAAGTTATAACAGGTTTATGAACATTGGATCGGTAGGGCGAAGATGATTTGGTCACAAAAAGAAACAAAGAAGCTAATCATTTTGAGGATGTTGGTTTGTGTGACAAGTGTGTTGCAGGATGGAAGCAAGAGGTGGAGAAGCCAATGCAAGGCATACTGACTGTAAGGAGGATGATTTATAGTAACCAAAGGAAATTACAATTGTTTATTCAGTGTAAGGTCTATGTTACAGTTGTGACAGTTTGGAAAACTGTAATTATGTTTATACACATGACTTGAGATCAGGTGCATGAAGTAGCATCACATGTTTATGATATTGGCAGTTAAAGTAACATACGAACATTTACACATTAACCACTAACTTCATTGCAACAAGTCCCTTACGAATGGTTGATAAGAGCCATGTGCTCACTGTCTGTTTGTTTTAATCAAAGGCTAGTGCCAGAGTCGCTGTAACATTTTAGCATTGTGTCTCTTAAGGACTGAAGAGAGCCAGAAGTTCATGTTCATTATTGTAAGTGGGCAAAGTTGTCACTTTGAACATAATAATTTCATTTTCATCACACAGAAATTAGAAAGAGGTAGATAATAAATTTATATGCTTTATATATAGTTTTGTTTCAATAATTTTCAGAAATGTGACAAACTGTAAAGATAAGTTACTTCATTGTTGTAAGATCTGGGCAGGTGATGCACTGAGCAGTAAATACTATGGCCATTAAAAGCAAATGGTATGGTGCAAAATATGAGCTCGCCTTTGGGTGCAGTGGACTCGGCATGACATGGGGTGCCAAAGACATGTCATTTGAACCATGTGTGTGTGAGTGGATTTTTAAAGAGTAGTCTTGGAATCAGCTGCTGACCCAAGAGCCTGACTACCAACAGCTCACAATGTCTGACACAGTGAGAGCTGCAGCTTACAGTGAGTGCAGTGAACCAGGCCAGTACACGTGTCGAGCCACCTGTCAACAAACGACCCAGCTGGGGCATCCTAGGTCATAACATGGCTTGCTACGGAATAGCTGAATATTCTGATGGCAACTGCTAAACCTCATGTGAGTGCAGAGACTGGGCATTAAATTTGCATCTGCAAGCATCGCTGAGTCTTGAAGTTTTGGCCACCAAGGGATACACATTTATTCTGTGGTTCACACCACAACTGTGCCAAGGGCTTTGATCTGTCATTCTTCTCTGTGTGGGAAGAACCACCATCTTTTCTGTCGATATGTCTGGTGACTGGTGAGCAAAATGTATGAGACAGGCGAAATACCCTCAGACTTCAAGAAGAATATAATAATTCAAATCCCAAAGAAAGCAGGCGTTGACAGATGTGAAAATTACTGAACTGCCAGTTTAATAAGTCACGGCTGCAAAATACTAACGCAAATTCTGTACAGACGAATGGAAAAACTGGTAGAAGCCGACCTTGGGGAAGATCAGTTTGGATTCTATAGAAATATGGGAACACGTGAGGCAATACTGACCCTACGACTTATCTTAGAAGCTAGATTAAGAAAAGGCAAACCTACGTTTCTATCATTTGTAGACTTGGAGAAAGCTTTTGACAATGTTGATTGGAATAATATCTTTCAAATTCTGAAGGTGGCAGGGGTAAAATACAGGGAGTGAAAGGCTATTTACAATTTGTACAGAAACCAGATGGCAGTTGAAGATTAGATGGGTAGATCACATAACTAATGAGGAGGTATTGAATAGAATTGGGGAGAAGAGGAGTTTGTGGCACAGCTTGACGAGAAGAAGGGACCAGTTGGTAGGACATGTTCTGAGGCATCAAGGGATCACAAATTTAGCATTGGAGGGCAGCGTGGAGGGTAAAAATCGTAGAGGGAGACCAAGAGATGAATACACTAAGCAGATTCAGAAGGATGTAGGCTGCAGTAGGTACTGGGAGATGAAGAAACTTGCACAGGATAGGGTAGCATGGAGAGCTGCATCAAACCAGTCTTAGGACTGAAGACCACAACAACAACAACAACAATAATTTTTGTAATCTGTGCCAAAGTTAAGTGCAGGAATTTAGAGTCTTGGCCAGTGGATTTAGTCATTTAATTCAGTATTCCCCATGTCACCTTACTTTGAGTGCCAGAAATAATGTACTACCTGTACCACTGACTTGTGCTCCTCTTTCTGTTAGAATTGTGGGTGCCAAATATTAGCAGGGCTTCCCGATCTGCCACAGCAGCATGCTTTACAATTATCAATCATAATTTTCAAAATATAAGTATATATATATTTATGAACTAAACCGGCAAAAATATAACTGTCAACAAATAAAGAACTACAGTTTTAAAAGTATTTTTTTTTCTAATTTCAGTTTATTTGCTTTTAATTTGGTTACTAATTCTGTGTTAACGAAAGGCTTATGAGCTTGTTGCTGTGTGTTAGAAATTATATAACAGAAGCTACTCCGAAAAAGGTTGTGAATTCCACACATTTCAAGAAATTTTTTAAAACTTTTTTGTCTAAAATAAAACACATTTTTGCAATTGTTTGATATTTTTAGTATCAAAACAGTAGTTTTTGAAGGTTTTTTCCTTAACTTTCAGGGAGAGGATCCGTGGGTCTTCTTTCTCTTCTACGCCATCTCCACCCACGAAACTTCATTAATCTGCCCCTCTCCAGACATCTGCTGAGGTGACATATTTGCGCAACTCCACCCTCCTTGGTGCCACCTTGTTGCTGTACCCACCGCCTTGTTGCTGTACCCATGATGAACCCATTATTAGAACAAGCACATGAGGTGTAGCTGAGCTTCACATCTCACCATGGCGATGTCGTGAGCCTGGTGCCTACACAACCTGCATCACTGGAGGGACTGCAGCTCCTACTACTGTGGGCGAGTGATCGTCCTTACCCCATACCCTTACGCCCACAGTCTGAGTGGCTTTCCCACCATAGCAAGAATACACGAGGGGGAGTAGAGCAGTCGTACTTAACATATGCATTCTCCCTACACAAGAATCCACCACAGCCACATCTTGATGCCAAAAGGCTAAAATCATGTGTAAGAATCTTGTTCTCTGATATTGAGTGATCAGAACTGCTGATGATTTGTGTATAGCGTAAAATGCACCAAAACTTACAAAGCCATCGTAAGTGAGGTATTACATATTGAACTTAAGTAATTGCTTTTGCTATCTATTATTGTCTTGTCCACACCATCATATTAGTGGGGGCACGGGGTGGAAATCAAGTAACGAGCAGAGATACACATTGATTTTAATGAAACACACCAGCCAGCTACTGGCAGAGACCATTTCATCACCGCCTCCATACGACTAAAAAGTGTGCCAATGGATGTGTCATATGTAAACACTATTTCATCACTATATTATTATTTTGTTGTTAGCTGTGGTCAGGTTTAACCTGCCACCTTATCTGATTGGGGATGAGACTGAAGGAGTGCAGTCCCACATTATTTTTATTTATTACTTATTCCTGAATACTCTTTCATTTACTACACCTGATGCTCGGAATTAATTTACAAATACAAAAGCATAGCACCAGAATATGATCTCATGCACTCAATCACTCACTTTTACGATGTGTACATCATTCATACCAGGAATATCACATTCCTAATTCTTGAATTCCAGTAACCATTTCACAAAGTGCTGCACCCTTACTGAGAACAAACACATCCACACTTTAAATTTTCCTTTTGTTATATCAGCTCTCTTATCCATTCATTAAACATTACAATTTTTCCATTCATATTTTGAGTATAGATTATGTACATACAATACACACCTACAAAAATGACAAGCATATTACAAGAAAATTAACCATCATAAACAACAGAAACACAAATTACATTACTAGTACATTATGCAACTGTGGCACCTGAAAAATCATTTTTTACAAAAATTTACATATCGCAGACATCAAAATCTACAAAACAATCCTTCTAAGGGAAAATAAATGATGACTTTTGGTCATGAGTATCTGCTAATCACAATCTAAACTATGCCTAAATAAAACAATACATGACATTGGTGCCCTTCCGGCAACATTATCAACAGGGAAACCTTTCATCATGAAAACACTAGGCCTAATAGAATAATACATTACAATCATGGGTTCAAGCAACATTATTAAAACGGAAACTTATGTCATGAAACACTGCACGAAAACATCAAAATATTCCAGGGAATGGCTTCTTTAAAGAAGTGTAGTGGGTAAATACTCATCAAAAATATGACTGTGCATGTTTTCAACAGCAGCCAGTCAATGAGAGGAAATATCTAATTCGTGTAGTTAGTGATGTCTACAAGAAAAACATACATTCTACATCTAAATATGTAAAGTTTTAAAATTTTTGCCAGAATTTTCCTGTAATAAAAACGCAAAGATCAGACTAATCCTCATACAAAGCTCATAATTATTAGTTTGCTGTTTAATTTTACAGCAAGGTTTTACACTGTCTCATTCAGTATCACTCATCCAAGTCCCTCCCTGTCTCTAACATCCACTTCACGATACTACCTGATAGTCTGTGTGCAAAAGGAAGTCACATCCTAAAATTCTGTTCAAGCAGCACACTTGCATGAGTTTGGCACATAGACACAGTACCTTTGCAAATGGGGACCAGAAAAATTGATTGGTTCTGATTGAAACAGTAACAAATGATTCACTTCAGAGTGTGCTGAGAGAGTAAAAATGGGATGTACGATTTTCCTGCAACTTGGTTTGCAGTGAAAGAAAGAGTAGGTACAAATTAGTAGTACATTGATCTCAATGATCTGTTAACTAAGAAAGTTCATCACGTGGCTCAAAGGCATACACAGAAGAATAAACAGTAGCCTAGTAGTTTGACATTACATAAAAGGTATACAAGCAGATTTGTATTGCTGGTTGGCATCTGAATTTTACATGTCAACCATTAAACTAAATGACGTTAATAAAACAAGGTGGTGTGATATCTATTTGAAGACGAGATGTAACCAAATATGATCATTACATCAAACCAAATGGTAACTTCTTTCTTGACTGAAACTTCCTGGCAGGTTAAAACTGTGTGCTGGACCAAGAGTCGAACTCGGGACCTTTGCCTCCCACAGGCAAGTGCTCTATCGACCACAGCCAAACAAGAAAGTGAATCTAGCATGTCTGTTTACATTACTGTGCTGTTTGTATGTAATGAACAGGCAAGTAAATGGTAGCTACCCTATCAAGTCAGGTTCATATTTAACTACACTACCATACAGACACAACAAAAGTGCATCAGTGGGCACATCTCTCCACCTTACTGCAGCCAACAACTCTCCCCTTACAAAATGTGGTGAATGTGCAGTAACATTTGTCCTGGGTTTCAGTCAAAGGTTCAAATGGAGATTTGTGCTAGCCGACGGTACTGAGCTACTGTTAGCGGTGTATTTCATTTACCACCAAGAAATGGAAATAAACCTCCACATGGCACAGATCAAGATGGGCTGCGAGGTGGTCACAAGTAATATAGGCAAAAGTGCTACTAATACCATCACATCACCCTACAATCCCAAGTTGCTTGCCACTTAGGAAAAGTACCACGTACCACTGTGCACCACATTAAGACAGTACTGGACCTGCCAGTCTCTCAGTGGTCCTGGAGATTGGCAACTGACTACTTTTTCATGGCAAAAGCAGAATTTGAGTAAATGTTACAAATGGATATCATATGCAGATCTGACAGACTGTGGGCATCACCATTACACCTAATTAAGAAGAAAGACAGTATCTGGACGGCCCGTCAGAGATTACCGTGCTTTGAATGCATTTAAAATCACCAACTGCTACCTAGTCCCTACCAGGGATTTTACAACTGCATTGGCTGGAGCTGTGATTTTTAGCCTGATTGACTTAAAATGCTTATAACCTAATTCCTGTGACAGAAGACGACATCCCCAAGATTGCAGTGCACTTTTCAAGTACCTACATATGCCATTTGGTCCAAAAAATGTGTCCCTGTCATGGCAGTGTTTTGTAGATGAAGTTCTAAGGGGACTGAATGTATGTTTTGCCTATGTAAACAATATATTGGTGTTTCCCAAGACAGTATCATTACACAAGAGACTCCTCACTGCAATGTTTGACAAGGTATGAAAATGTGGTTTGATAGTTAGTTAAACAAAATGTCTTCTGTGCCAAAAACAAGCAACAAGGCTTGGCCTTACGATTTCTGCAGCCAGAATTGGTCCACTTAAAGAGAAGATATAGGTCCTCCAAACATCCCATGTAAAATAGATTTTCAGCAGATAAGAAGATTCCCAGGAATCATTAACTTTTACAGTCAACACCTGCCAGGAGCAACACCATTGAATGGCACTCCTTGTCATGGATGCCAGAGATGCAACACATCATTGAGAAGGTAACAACCAGCTTACAAAAAAAAAGTTATCAAGTCTCACTTGGTCTGTAATGCGTTGTTAGCATCAGCAGTAGACACTAGCCAGTAGGCTATTGACCTAGCCCATCACCAATATGTTGAGAAGTATTGGAGCCGTTCAGATTTTTTCTCCTCCTGGAAATGGATGGAGACAAACCAACTGTAATGCAAATGACTGAGAGCTGATAGCCATCCATGATGCTGTGTGGCACTTCCACCCTCATGTAGATGTCAGGCCATATGTCTGTACAGACCATACAGCAATTAAGAAACTCGAGGAGGGTTGTTCTCCCCTCCCCCCCCCCCCCCCCCCCCCCTCCCACAGTTTCAGCAGCTAGAGTTTGTGCCTGAAATGCTACATAAAGCAATGTTAGTCAGCATTCACAACCTCGTTCACCCCAGAGCTAAAGCCACCCTTAAGCCAATAACGGAGAAATTTGTGTGGCCCAGCATCAAAAAAGACTGTTACCAGTTGTCAAGAATGTATATTGCATGTCAACAATGCAAAGTTGGCAGTCCCCTAGCCAGTGGGAGAATTTTCAGAAGCAACAGGCCACTTCTCACATGTACACACATTCATAGATCTTGTGGGCTTGCATCCATCATTGGAGGGGTATCGATATGTATTATAGCTATTGATACATACACCTGCTGGGTGGAGGTGATACCAATTAGTGACATCTGAGCAGAAACAGCAAGAACACTTTTAGTGACTTGAATTTCCCGTTATGGCTCTAAGGCTCATATCATTATGGCCCAAGGGTGGCAATCTGAGTCGACACTGTTCCTCAAACAGCCCAAGTTCTATGGGTTCCAACAAAATCATATGAGCAGCTACAATCCTGCAAGCAATGGGATGGTAGAGCTACGGAAAAGGACATTAAAAGCTGCACTTTTGTGCCATGAGAACAGCTTTACCATTGTGCTGCCCCTGGTTCTTACTGGGCCGCCACAAACTTTCATACCACAGATACTGGAGCATCGACAGTGGAAATGGTTTATGGGGTGACGTTATGCCTGTTGTCAGTTTTTTCATCACAACAGATGGCAGTCAAACCAGGACTGCCATTCTTACTGATACAGTCTCTAAGCTACAACCTTCGGCAGCATCCCACCATGGAGACCAGAAAGTTTTTGTCCACAAGTATCTTAAAATGTGCTCACATGTTACACTAAGGATAGATGCAGTGCTCCCACTATTAAAACTGGAGTACTCTGGACCTTTCCAGGTACTCAGATGTGTTGAATGCACTGTGAAAATAATGTGCAATGACAAAATCACTGATGGTATCACTGGAACATGTCAATCCAGCATACTTGCTGACACCAGATGACCCCCTGTTCAACAACAGAAAACCTCAGACTCCATATCAATGACTTCAAACCAACCCAGTAATTGGATTGGTCATTCAACCCCACTGCGGCCCTCGCCTCAGATAACAAGCCTGTAGACAGCACCAGAGACACCAACAGTTTACATTAGAGCAGGCACATGAGTGCATCATACATACTTGCACATTCTGCTAGCTCCATTCTACTGCAGGGGAGGAGAGGGTGTGTGGGGATGGGGAGGGATTTGGGTTGGCAGTGAAGTTCGGTGTATATATTGTACTTTGGTCTACCAATCAACTTTACTGATGTGAAGTTCTTTCTTTGTTTTTTTAATGTGTGGTAGCTCCTGGTTTACTTTTCATTGTGAAGGTGTATCTTTGTGATTGTAAGAATAAAATGAATTTATTTGGTTACTTGTGTATTACTGTATTGTTACTACTGGTATTACAAAAGAATCCTATAGGTATATCTGGTCTAATAAGATCAATTATGTATACAAAAAAATGATTTTGTACTGTGTCTCAAAATTGTAATTGATCCTGCTGTTAGTAACTATCAAAACTGTTTGACCCTGATGAAATTATTATGTGTGAAACAAGGAATTGTTTAGAAAATTTATTATTTTATTGGCGAGCATTATTATTTACTTCAAATTCTTCTTAAGTTTAATCCATTAATTTGTACATGATGCCAACATTTCAAACTGTATTTGTTTAACATAAAGTTGCATGTTGCAGAGGTGTCGCATGAATTTGTAGTAGTTATACTGGTTCTAACTGTGACCATGGTCGGTCATGCCATACTCCCATACATTTATTGAACCATAGTACACCACGAAATTGGTGCTTATTCAACCTGCTTAAATCAGTAGACTTGAAGTTAGCATTGACAAATTAATTTATTCCCTGACCTGGATACCAAAAAACTGATGTCTCATAAGATGTGATTGTGTGACGTACAACAACAGATTTCAATGAGAGTGATCATTTCATGACAATACTAGCATTGCACTTGGCCTACCTGGCTATTATTGGAAACATACAGTGATATTACAGTAAACAAATTTAGTGGTGACTACGGAAAATGCATCACACCGTGAATGCTTTCAGGGCTGTCGTACATGTATTATCAAGTGGTTTGTTGTGTCCTCCTGAAAAATCATGATAAGCTGACCCAAGTGCCCTCACTTCCAGGTGTAATAACATTGTTGCTGACTATTAATTATAAATTCAAGACTTATGTTCTCTTCTTCATTGTTAATTTGGGATCACTGAATCATCCATCTGGTGTATTCCTTGAAGCTGTGGATGGCGATGAGGAAACGCTGCTGGAATTGTGCTGACGTCACAGCATCGGCTACTGTGGCCCCAATGCCACTAACAACCCAACAATACCTCAAACAGAAGTAGATATAAATGTTGTATACAACACATATAAAACTTGGGTTTGCAGAATAACATCTTACATAACATTAATCATACAAGAACAATGCCATAACATTTCATGTTTATTCATTCATACACAACTTTGGGGGAGCAGAAATTTCAGCATAATATCATTCATCATATGTATTTTAGGGTTACAAGTACACAAAATTCCTGAACCCTTTCCCTGTGTGTTTTTAGGAATATGCAACAATGTATTGCTACATTTTAAATCCATTTCATTCCTGAAACAGAGAAACAATAAAGGTTTACTGTAAGCACAGAATGTGACAGAACAAATGTGAGCGACGCCAAGTAAAAATTAAGCAAATGGTTAAGGGAAAGGGACATAGATAAAAGAACTGAATGGGGTACAGGGACAAGATTGTGGGGAAATAGGGGTTAGCACAGTAGTACAGGGATTTCCACAAGTTGGAGAGCAGTGATATAATGGTAGATTTTGATGGAACAAAGTAACAGAGCTTATTCATGGAACTTATACAGGAGACTATTTAATGAGTTATGGATTCTTACACTGACTTCACAGTATATCTGCTTGTTTATGATATTTGTGGTTAGCAACATAAACTTGTTTAAAAGTAACAGCAGTGAACACATGACAGAAAAACAATGTGTATGCTTAACTATCATTCAAGCAAGTGTGCATGTGGGGAAGCAAGTAAAGCTTTCTCCCCACTGCCACAAGTTTTTACAGCCAATGGCAATCGCTCCGTGTCAGCCATCTGTGCCCACAGCTGAGCAGTATCACACCATGTTGTGCAAACAGTTAGCCCCATTACAGAAAGTTTATGCAGATATATTCAATATTAATAATGCATAGAGCAGGGCTGCCAACAGTTTTTGGACGTGAATAACTATGTTTTTGCTCACTTAGACAACTTGGCACCTATTCCATCCTGCTTGAAGAATGAATCACTTCTCACAAAAAAATCTGCCTGTTGTCCTTGGGATGATGCACAATGCTACAGGTTGTTGCAAAAGGAAAAACGACAACTGGGAAGTCTGACATCACACTTGCAAGCCCCAAGAATGTGTAAATGTTTTAACTTGCAAAGATTACCAAATTCAAATTTGCATGAACACTTTTCTTGTAAATAAATTATTTTTACTGTCTCACTCTTGCTCTGCTACCATGCTATCCAAATCACTCCAGAACGCAGAAAAAGTGACTTCTAACAAGAAAAAGTAAATAAAATTGAGCAAAAAACATTTTGCCAAGTAACTTCAAGATTAGAAACTCACTTTAGGAGGTATTTATATTCTTGCTATTCATTAATGACCAGCATTGGCTATCGTTAGAGAGTGTAATTAAGAAATAATGTGTATTTCAGGAAGCTTTGCCATGCACATTTAAAAATATCCATTTTGAGGAATTTATCATGCAGTAATTGATGTTTATTAAATACTGTAAACATCTATTTTCAATGCTTGACACAGAACTTTGCAAGTATTATATATTGGAGAAATTCCTATGGATGTATGAATCTATAGAGGTGTTAAGTTAATATTCCAGCTTCAATGAAGATTTATTGCAGTCCTTTCAGAGACTGCAGGTGACCTAGTTGCAAATTCCCTATGAGTGATTTAATTGTTAGGATTGTCTGGATTTGCATGGGGTCGAAGCAGTTACTGGTGCAATGAGAGGGGGCATCCCTTTACTGTTCACTCTGTCAAATGGAAGCTGAACCTCTCACTGGCAAGTGAAGAGTTGTGGAGGGGTAAGGATGCCATTACTACATCACATCCTGGAAATCAAGTGTCGCGTGTGCATTTACTTTGAAAATTTTTCATTATACTAGATGGTGGACTTACGATTTGAGAAGAGTGTATCTGTGTTCTGACTTTTTTATGTCGCTGAAGCACTTCAATAGGTTTCTCATGTGATATCAGCATGTGTGGCAAATGGATTCATTTCCTTATTCAGGTACTTTTTTATTTTAGAAATATCCACTTTAGGGAAAGCTCTTAAAATGAATTTTATTGATGTAATTTCTTCATCAGGATGTAAACCAAAGGCAACTGCAGCTTTGAAAGTGAACACTGAACAAAGTACTTTGTTGTTTTACTGCAGAAACAGCTCCTGTAAATAACTTGATCGCTTTACGTGTAACTGAAGTATTTTTTCAGAATATATGTAGTGTTCTACAGAGTGTGTCATCTTCTAGTAGTTAGTGCCACCTTACTGAAAGCATTTGTCACAGAACTGCAACAGAGGAGTTGTTTCTCATTAAGAAGCCAGCAGCTAGGTAGGCAATCAGAGCCACTGTTTTCCCAGTCATTTTCAAGTGAGAACACCATCTGTTTGAGCTGTCCGTGTAGCTGTAGTTACCAAAGTGTTTATAACATGGAAGTATTGACAAAACTGACCTATCAATAGAACCAAATGCATCTCACATTAGTTTTCAATACATGTGAAGGCAGTTTTTGGGACCTGCAGATTTTTAAACTCAAGTTTAATGCTTTCCTTGCAAAGTCCACTTAATTAAGGTGTAGGACTGTAATTCACCAAACTGAAGATAATAATGGTCAATACTGTTACACAAGAGTACTTTAGATTCATTTGATTGCAGCGAATTGAGAAATATGAAAAGTTGGTGACATAAAGTTGAGTCTGGAATATTTCTCTGACATTATAGCCCAGTTTTGGGTTTTTGAAAACCATTTTAGGCAAATTATGGATGATACCTATGCATAGGCTGTACCTTATGTGGTCCTCTTGGTAATGAGAATTCTCCCACATTATTTGGAAGATGCAAATCCTGATACCTCTTCTAACTAAACACTCATTTTCAGAACTCCATTTTTATTAACAAAATGTGTAGTTGTCTAGAAGCAACTGAAAACTGTCACACTGAAAGATTATACCAAGCAGAGCTGTAATGACACTGACAATTCTTCATCAACATTGTTTACTAAATTTCCTGGCAGATTAAAACTGTGTGCCAGACCGGGACCTTTGCCTTCCCAGGCAAGTGCTCTACCGACTGAGCTACCCAAGCATGGCTCGCTACTCATCCTCACAGCTTCAATTCTGCCAGTACCTCGTCTCCTATCTTCCGAACTTCAGAGAGGCTCATCTGTGAACCTTGCAGACCTAGCATACCTGGAAGAAAGGATGTTGCAGAGACATGGTTTAGCCACCACTGCCTGGGGGAAGTTTCCAGAAAGGTCCCAAGTTTGTGTCTCGGTCCGGCACACAGTTTTAATTTGCCAGAAATTTTCATATCAGTGCACACACTGCTGCAGAGCAAAAACCTCATTCTGGGGACATTGTTTCCAATCACTTGTGAACAAAGTGTCATACCTTTCAATATGTTCAAAGGAAGCTGCTGTGCAGCAATATTTTCATTTTGTCTATGGTGGGTAGGCTTTTGTGTGTTCAAATGCCTTTGACTAATTTCTGGTAGTTTCTAGGTGACATCATTTATTTTCTCTATGTTGTGGCCTCATAAGCTGATGCCATCCCCCTCACTTGCCCCCTATTTAGATTTATAAAATGCAGCACATTGTTATGTTGTATAATTATTACTATTACAATGATATTATTACTTTTATTTTTATTTTCATTCTTGAATTTCCTTGTTCAGAGATTTACTAATATTCTTTTCAGAAGTTTTGGATGTGTAACTTGCTCTATGAATATGTGTTATTGATATACAGGTTCAACTGAATAAACAATAGGTACATAAAAAGAAATTTAAAAAGATAGGTGACCTAATTTGTCAAACATATTAGTTGTATGATTTTCTGAGAAGAATTCAGCAGTGCAATTTGCTGGCAAAGCTTGCATTCACTTATAAGGGGCAGTAACAATATCAAGGAGAGTATTTCATCCAAACACAAGAATTATAGTTGTAGGGATCAAAGTTTACCACAAGCGACAAGGTCAAACAAACAACAGACAAAATACAGTAAATAGATTTGAAACTTTAGCTTAAAAGATTAAAAACCCACATGATAAAGTGAGAGAATGCATATGCACTGCTATGGCTATACAGTGGCTGTTTCAGTTTTCCATGTGAAAGGAATGTAGTGTTACGGGGAAATGGATGGAAAAAAGGGAGGAAGTAAGGGAGGATTTTCAGTTTCAATTTCAAACCAGTATCCGGGTCAACTAAGATGCAGCACAAGTTCTAACTGGTCAAAGATGGCCAGGGAACCTACAGTGAGCATTCTGGAGGACTTATACTAGTATCTGCCTGCAGTGATTTAGGTAAACTACAAGAAATGTAAATCTAGATAGCTTCAAGGTGATCTGGAAATCACTTCTCCCAAGAATGTGTTCAGTGACTTTAATTACTGCATTGTCTCACCTGTGACTACTGAAAAAGACAATATGAACAAAGGGAATGGAAGTGAGCAGATGAGAAAATGCCCTGAGAAAGTGCAACAAAGAGCTAACAAGATGTACCAGAGAGAAAATGATGGCCATATGAGTCAAAGAAGAATTGGTTACCTAATAAACTATTTGGACAAATGTCAATAAAAGAAAATGTTAATGTACACATTTGAGATATAACTGATTTTGACTAATAGTACTCCATTCAGTGCTCAAGTCTTTAAATAGAATGTGACCACAAGCTATTCTTCAGTTAGATATTCCCACATTTCTCATGATTTCCATTACAGTGATATGATTTTATGAATATGAGACTCATTATCTGAAGATGAATGGTGGACATTTAAACCAGCCATGAAGTAAAGAAGATGCCACCAAAAGTAATAAAGGTCTAGATCACTGCAATTACCTTACAATATGCTGCTGAGGTTACTGTCAAACATTAAAAAAATAATACAATATATTTGAAATACTGTTTATTAGTTTAGCAAGTAAATAACCATGATCTCTATTAAACTGAATGTTATCTAAAATAAATTACAGCAACAAACAAGACTATTATTCGTCATTCAGATTTGTTCTGTTACATGTGTAAATGACTATTGCAAAGAAAAAAGTGAGACAAACAGCATACATTTTCAATATTTTTGCTGTGAAAAATGAAGGCAATGAGTAATAACAAAAACAAAAATGCAAGATTGACTGCTAATCACATTATAACATTAATCATTATCCACAGTTACATATAAAAATGTTATTGTACTTTCAAATTTAACACTTGGAGTCAGATGTTAAATTTATTCCAGTTCTATTTGGGTCACAGATGCTTTGTGTACATTAATATTGCTGATTTGATCTTAAATTAAAACATGCACATAAACTGCAGAATAAAATAGAACTGCAGAATGTAAGGGTATTTGACCTATGGCACAGAGAAAAATAGAATTAGTCACATTTATTTTCTTAACACTGGCTGCTTTAAATTAAGATGCTCATGAGACAGAAAAATGTCTTATACTTCATTATACAATGCTAATGATTCACACATGCAACAAGGATTTTATACTTTTACTCTGCATCATGAACTTTCAATAACTCTTCAAGTATATTTAAAAATCATTTGTGCAGGACATACAAAAATATACACTTAAAAATAAATTTCTGATCACATATAAATCTGAGAGTTACAGACAATTTTTGCACACAGTAACAAGGGATATTGTGCACTTGTTTCTGTTTTGGAACGAAGAGACTAGAGGAATGGCAGTGAGGAAAAAATGATACATCCATGTGGGCTTACAGAAACATTAGTAGTAACTGTTATAACTACTTCTATTACAAACTCATTTTTTTTTGCAAATGGCAACTGCTTTTCCAAGGTTTCAAGTAAAACATCATACAAATTACTTTTCTTTTTTTAAAAAAAAAAAACCAATCATACAATTAAAAGATTCAATAAAAAAACATAAATCTTAAAAACTTTACCTGAACAGTTAGCCAAGACACACTAAATAGAAAAATTATGGTTTGCTAACAATGTCATTAAAAGGTAAGAACAGAAAATGCTGAAGAATGAAATATGATGTAGAAGATGTAAATGCATATGCAGTTAATCTAGGGAAGTACGTGTAAGTGCAGCATCACGAAGTAAATGTGAATGGTATTGTAGAGAGATACTCAATTACCGAAGAGAAGCCTTAAAAAGAAAGTGAGTATTTAGTAACTGATCAATTGACAAACACTATGGAACAATAATTTTGTGTAGAGAAAGCCAGAATTATGAACAAGGGGAAAAAAGGAGTTAGCCACAATGGGTGCAAAGAAATATTTGGGAAGAGCAGAGGGGATACTATAAATCTGATATAACTACATGAACAGTCAATATTTGTTCGATATTTTAAGGATGTTTCCAATATCTTGTATTGTGATGAAATATAAACCATTATACCCTTCTGTTTATAACAGCTATAAAACTATGCTGACATGAATCATTTAACACCTGGGCACAATGCAAGCCAAAAACGGCAGATCATATTTCACTTATGTTGCTGGCTGCATTATGAGAGTGTGAGGTGATGCTCCCTCTCTTAACTTCAACACCTCTGCCCTCCTTGCCACCTCTACAAAAAGTGTCAAAGAAATAGTGCATTTTATATGTCTGTCAAGTATATCATTTAGTGGGTATGTTTGCCATGATGTTCCATAACATTCTTTACGGAGAATAATGAAGGCAGATAATTTACACAATAACAGAATCACAGCAGTATGAGAAATGGGACTAGTACACATGGTAAGGAAAGTTCTGGTAGAATGTAACTAACTTGCAACTAAAGGAGACTATTCACCGAACAGTAGAAGCATTGAGGCATCAGCAGACATACAGAATGAATGAAAACTTGGTAGCTTTTAGAAAAATTCTTTAACCAGCTAGTGAAAACACACATATGTGCAATGTGCATGCACATGCCCCCCCCCCCCCCCCACACACACACACCTCTGCCTTCTTCCTTGTGCTGGCTCAACACACAATGCTGGGATTGCAGTTCACTAGGTAGGGTGGAGTGAAGTGTTGTGTCGAGTAAGGTGGGTAGTGTGAGAAAGAGGCAGGAAGAAGGAGGAAAGGTTTTGGAGGAGTAGCTGGCAGCTTGGAAGGGAGGCAGCAGGAATGTGGGAGGGAAGGCAGCAGGTGTATGCGACAGGAATGCGACACAAGGGCACCGCAACCGATGAGTGTGAATGACACACCATAACAATGGCATGAAGATGTCGATTGAGAGTGGGTGATAGGCCATAGGAAGGAGAGACTGTTAGGTAGAGGATTTGGGTGCCGTGTGTCAGCTTCTGCCTGCAGTCTCCACTTAATCCTCCTGACCTTAATTTTTATTAACCCATTGCACCCACATCCATTGTCAAACAGTCTCCCTATCCTCTGTCCTTCCACACCTCCCAATCCACACCTTCATGTCATCTTCACAAACCCACAACCACAGTACCTGGGAGTTGCATTCCTACCTCAAAGCATCAGCTGCCTCTCCCTCCCACATTCCTATCTTATGCATCAGCTTCACTTTCCTGCATTCCTATCCTGCACACCTGTTGTTTCCCTACAAGCTGCCAGCTACCCCACCTCAATCCCTTCTCCTGCCTGCTGCCTCTTTCTACCTCTACCAAACCCACCTGATACAATTCCTCACCTCAATCCATCTGCTAACCTGTAATCCGAGCACTGTGTGCTCAGCCAGCACAATGTAGCTGCACAGGTGTGTGTGTAATTTTGATTAATCAGGACATGTTAAAAATAAATTTTTTCAAGAAATCTCTTGAAAAACATGGGGATCATCTTATACTCAGGTAAATACAGTAATACCTTCTTACATCGTCTTACCTCATGCCTCATCTGTACTGTAGTACAATGTCCTTCAAAAAATGGATAGTTACACTGGTTTTAAGAATGTTGAGGATAGGGAGTAAGAACTTGAGGAACTTTCTTATGGTACAACTTAAGGGCTTTACAGAAATAATAGACCTCAAACATAGTCAAGAAAAATATTTTAATCCAGTTCCTTCTGAACACTGAGGAAGATTTCAGCAGTGTATTGTTATACCATTTCAAGTGAAAGGAGATATAAAGTTATAAACACAGAGCACGGAAAACAACAGAAAGGATATAGGTATGAAAGAGTGCTGAAATACATAATGAAATAATGATGAGAAACACACACAACATCAAAGCTACCATTAGTGTTTTGTGTTACATACCATTAGACGTCATTATGCAGAACAGGATAACAGTACACAGAGACTTGAACCCAGCTTTTCACATTTGTGTATTTTGATTGTTATAACTGTGACTCTGCAAAGTAAAACTACAGAAATTTAACAATTCAGTGGTCACTGCATGTTTGTTCCAGGGACATCAAGGAAGAAAGTGAATCAGAAATGAAGATAAAATTGAGAAGCAATGTGTGTTACCAGGTACAGAGTTACAGATCTGTTATAAGGTTTGCTAGGGACACAAAGTGCAAAACATGTTTCCAACTGCTGGATCATGCAGCACCACAGAGAAGTACTGCACTGAACTCAAGAATAACCAGAATATAACAATAACAACTATAACTGATTGTTTTGCAGTAGTAATATAATCACTGAACTACTGTTTGACTGAAAACTAAGTTGGTCAACACTTAGCCAGTATATTATCTTCAATTTTACTACAGCTCCCAAGAGTGGTGTTTACTGATAAACACCGAGCGAGGTGGCGCAGTGGTTAGCACACTGGACTCACATTCGGGAGGACGACGGTTCAATCCCGTCTCCAGCCATCCTGATTTAGGTTTTCCGTGATTTCCCTAAATCGTTTCAGGCAAATGCCGGGATGGTTCCTTTGAATGGGCACGGCCGATTTCCTTCCCAATCCTTCCCTAACCTGAGCTTGCGCTCCGTCTCTCATGACCTCGTTGTCGACGGGACGTTAAACACTAACCACCACCACCACCACCACCACTGATAAACAGTTCTGCAACTTTTCAGTAGTCTCTATGACACTTAACCAAAGGTAAAAATTACATGTAGACCAATGAATTCAGTATTGGAGAATTTAAATAAGCCAGGTATAATGGATCATAATAGAAATGAAACAATCCCTGCTCAGAATACAACGTTTAACAAAAGACATACTGCTAACTAGGTAAACTCCAACATGAATGATACAGACATGACATTATTAAAATGTAAAAATTAACTGCAGTCTAATAGAACTTACATTATGCTAACAAATACAAATACTTTACAAAAACTGACATTTTGTTGTACAGATAGTGACTAACTATTTAACCATACAATTAATATTTTATCTTTGATACAATCACAGAAAATGCTTCATATCATTAAATAGTACTGGCCACCATTGGCTATCAACAGAATGACTGAAAGCAGCATCTGATGGTCAGCAGGTAATGCGTAATTCATTACTGTTTGACAAAGCATTACTTGGTGATTGTCTGATGCACCTTCCAATCATTCTGATGATAGCCATTGGTGGTTGAAGTCAGTTAACAATAGGCCTATAAAACATTTTTTGTTACTGTGTCAAAGAAAAAAACATGAAATGTAAAAATACAAATAGGGGGACATAAGTTTTTAATATAGATACAATTAAAACATAAAAGGAATTATTCAAGAATCAGACAGAATATCACAGACAAAGTTTACATTACAAGTCAGTCATTCAGTTCAGATCAACAGAATCTTCACTGTTTTGTACATATACACATGGATTGATAGTTATGGAGTTAGACACCTGGTGTTGTTTGAAGACACCCACAACCCTGTGAGCAAGTTCAAACATGCCTGAACGCAAGGAGATGATGATGAACTGAGAGTTTTTCACTCTTGTCTGTAAATAAATAAGCAAAGAAAAATATTCACAACTGTGATATTTAGAGGTACCATGCAAAATTTCATATAAATGATGTCACATAAATTTATATGAAAGGCGAATGAAAACTTGTTGTTATATACTGTTCTTAGAAATGGATTACTACTGCCTTTCTGTTAAATGTAGAGGACATGCCATACAAGATTTTTTAAAAGAAATTAGTCACACAGAAAGTATACTAGGCTGCTGTCACAGTGGTGTTTAAATAAAATGAAGAGCTAGAAGGAAACTTTCATAGCTACTATGTGGGGAAAACAGATGATTTTGTACGTTAGTTATTCACTCAGCTATGTAAATACTCTGTAATTGCAAATTTCAAACATACCATCTACATCTATGACAAACACTGCACCACAATTACATAGACTGTATGATTTATGGCAACAAAGTTCTATTTCATTGTAGCACATTAAGTGTGGATTCAGAGTGGCAGGACAAGCCTGGCTCCACAAAAGCTCTGATTAAAGGAGCAGTAAGAGAACTGCAGAGTCTACCTTACACATCAGAGAATGTGCCTAGACATGTAGGCATGGCTGTTCCACAGAATCTACAGATGAAAGTTTCATGGACAAATGAAAGATGTGGTAATCATTCTGGAAGTTTTTATATACTTAAAATTGTGATAAAATATAATTAATTGGAAATATCATTTGTTTGTTAATAATAGGACACAAAAAAACTGAGTTTACTGTATGAATGCTTGGTCTTGCAGAATTATAATGAATAACATCGCCACGAGCTTCCAACCATGTCGAGTGGTTATACAGTCATGAGCTATTCCTCAAATATTCCTTGGCCATTGCCAAGTCTTCAATGACTGCCATGTAGTTGCTAGCCTCATCCTTACATAGCTGTGATTCTGGCTGTGAGATCACTGATGATCAGTCCATCACCATACAAGACAATGCATTAACCCACTTTAAACTCGCAACTGCCAGGCTCAATGCTGTGCTTAGCTTCAAGTCACTGTCTTTACTGGGAACATTATTAGATACTGCAATTTTGTCAAATGATGACATGATGGATACCGTGGCTGTTATTTGAAGACAAATGTTGATGGTGTTAGGATATGTATGTAAGCTCTTTGTATGTATCAAAACATGTGGTGTGTGGTAGAAATCTCGGTGACAAATCTAAAGTGTTCAGTGAGAAAAATTTACGCGTGCAACAATAAGAATGCAGTGGGAATGTATTCACATCTGTTGGACGAATGTTATGAAAACAAACACTCCAAACCGACATTTCACGGCAATTAATCTGTAAAAAACACACCACATGTCATAAGGAAAGCGTGTAAACTGTCTGAAGATGAATCACAATGATTCGAAACCAGTAACGGTACCCTTTGAATAAAGGAACTGAAAGTAAATTTGTGGCTAGTTGCTGTCCTAACACCATCAACATTATTAGATATTTTGATACTTGTAGCATATTTCATTACAGTATTCCAGAAACCAGCCAAAAGCTTATGGACGTATAACCCAATTTTATAAAGCTGAATTTATTGTCTTCAAAAGTTAAAGGTGAAGATGGGTGGTCAACTTGAGTACATAATGACCAAGATGGAGCTCATCAAATGGATTTACCATGCAAGAACCTCTTTTTTCATTGTGAAAGTGTGAGCAGAGGAGGAGAAGGGGAAGGTTGATATTGCCTCAGAAAATAGCAAGATAGTAGCTATGGTATCTATTGCGACTTAAGGAAAATGACAGAAGACAAATATACAGGTCACAAAAGTGCAGTTACCTTAATGTAAAGCCCCACAAGTGCTGTGTTTCTTGAGTCTAAGGCAGCATCAACCTCATCCAGGATGTAGAAAGGTGATGGCCTGTAGCTATGCAATGCAAAAACTAATGCTAATGATGAAACTGTTTTCTCTCCACCAGAAAGTGTTGAAATATTTTTCCATGATTTCTGAGGAGGGCGTACACTGGAATAAAAACAATAAACAGAACAATTATCATAAATATACCTCATTGCTTCACTGACTGTATACACCTTACATTAGTACACCAATGAGTTCTTTGATGACTCAGTGTAAGCCACTTTGGTCAAGTATTCTTGTTTGATGAGACCAATATTCTACCTTGATTGAAATTTAAATTGTCTTTTTGAAATACATTCTACATTTTATAAATAATCTGCTATAAAACCAGGCAATTTTTTATATACATAAAGTTCAGCAGTAATATTCTTTGTTCTCACATAACATTTCACTTACAGCATTGGAGTTTGCTGCTTTGACAGCCTGAAGGAAAGCAGTGACCCAGTATATTATTATTATTATTTATGATTGAAAAAGGGATACAGATAGCTTTCATGCTTCACAAAAGACTTCGTTGAAGTAGTCTTGTTCTCAGAAAAGCCTAGGTTCTTCTGGGGGAGGGGGGGGGGGGGGGCAGAGAGAGAGAGAGAGAGAGCGAGAGAGAGAGAGAGAGTATGAATTAATGCTATTCCAGCCAAACAACTTGCCAGAATGTGTTGATACATCTCACAAGCTGTCAACTATTTTCGTAAGGGAAACATAAAGGTGTTAATGAACAGGACAGCTTTCAAACCTAGAACTTGATCCTGTCACCTCTGAAGTTCATCAATAACATACTCTGTGAAGCACTGGACACCCAAATGAAAAGATGGATCTTTTTCTTATGGTGATCTAGTGTACAGAACAGCTTACTATGGCGTGAGTGTAAAGGTATTCTCAGAAAGATTCTGAAGAAAGGGGATGTCCGAAGAACTAGAAGTGTAGATCATTGTCATTTTTAAGGAGGGTGGTTAGGCAAGCGCACATAAACACAGGCTTGTATCACTGACGTAAAACTTTGGAACGTTGTTTATGCTCTCGTAACTTGACCTTCTCTGTGACCGATAACCTCTTCTGCAGGTATCAATATAGATTCAACAAATGGCAATTTTGTGAAAATTAACTCTCTCTGCTCATGCTCATGGAACTGAAGCTAATGGTGCGTTCTTCGAATTCCAGGAGGCAACTGACACTGTTCTTCACTGTCGCCTTATAAACAAATTAAGAATGTGCAAAATTTTGGATCACCTTTATGATTGGTGTCAGGATTTCCTAGCAAATAAGAGATGAAAATGTGTTCTTAATGGGGAAAAATTGTAAAATGTAAAAGTAACTTTGGAGATAGACCAAGGGAGTCCCACGTGGTCATTACTTTTTATGATAAACATGAATGATGCTGGCTGATAACATCAGAAGCTCTGTGATACTGTTAATGGATAAGGCAGCTGTATACAGGGCAGTCACAACACTCGAAAATTGTAATGAAATTCAGGATGACCTGTAGAGGATCAATACTTGCTGCAGAGGCTGACAATGGACCCTCAGTATAAATAAATATAATGCAATGTGCACGAAAAGATGAAATTGTTTGCTTAGATGATTGGCAATCAATCAATGGAGACAGTAACAACCATAAAATACCTCGAACTATGAGTGCAGAGTGAGCTAAAATGGCACTACTGCATAAAACTCACCATAGGCAAAGAGGACGCTTGTCTGAGATTCGCTAGAAGAATTCTAAGAAAGTGTAATCCATTTGTGAAAATTGTAGTTTAGAAAATCCTTGTTTGACTGATTTTTTAATATTGCACATAAGTTTGGGACCGTTATGATGTAAAATTATTAAAAGAGAGAGAGAAAATTCAAAGCTAAGTAACACATTTCCTCATTGTTTGTTTACATTCATGGATGGAAAGAGGACAAGTGGTAGTGTGACCCAAAGTACTTCCTGTAATACAGCTTGTGAAGTGTAGGTATAAATGTAGATGTAGTGTAGGTCTATAAATCTGCTGTTTATCCACAGTTAAAGTCTAACAATGATGCTTCTCAAAGTGATGAACAGTTAGGATCAAACAAGCTGGATTTAAGAACAGAAAATCATCTAGATCACATCAGTACTACACAAAGCAACAAAGAACTTTTTTCCTGAGTTTCAAACATATCTATTTTTAATGCACAACCATGAGTAGGACACCAGTGTTTATTGATATCAATATTGCACCAATTGGTAACTGGACTCTGGTTTGAAGGAAGGAATGAGGATTTGTCAGGGGAATCCAGCATCAGCAGAAAAGGTATGGAGCAGGTAAATGTTGTATGTTAACCTGCCAGCTGCAATGCAGGCTGTGATAAGCATTAACATATGTTCAGTTTCCTACCAAAAAGACAAAGGGCTCCTCCACATAACTGGGACCTGCCTGTAAACCACCTTTAACAGAGTACGAATACCAATGATAAGTCAGAACTCCATAATAGACATGAATTTTGCAAAATTAACCAAAGAAATAATTAACAAACTCAAAGTCTACTTGAACAGATGCTTGAGTTCCATAGCTGGAATAAGTGGCTAAGGCTAACCTCCAACACAAAATTTTAGTAAACTGCCAACCAGAGACTAATAAGGAAAAAGAAGAATGACAAGCAGTTTGATACACCCTAAGATAAGGCAATGGATCAGTAGCAAACAGTCTCTTGTTTAGAATTAGATGGGAATTGACAGCTGTGAGTAATATGCAACAGTTTGTAAAAGGTACAGGCAACAACAGAGGTGGATTGATTTGGAAATATTTAGCTGGAAATGAAAGGTTACGATGACCAGTGAGCAAGCATCTAGAACTGGCTGTGCTAAACCATAATGAGTATTTTGTGCAGCTATTCTAACGAGTCGGTCTCAGAAACGGCTGGGAGAGCGGTGTGCTGACCACATGGTCCCTCCATATCTGCATCCAGTGACGTCTATGAGTGGAGGATGACACAGTGGCCGTTTGGTACCGTTGGGCCTTCATGGCCTGTTTGGGAGAAGTTTAGTTTAGTTTTTATTCAAATGAGATTGAGCAGTTAATTTATGAAGCAGGTACCAACATCTACTACGATTAGAAAATGTGTTTTGCTACAAAGTATGGTTAACCATGGCAACTAAGACAGAAACAAGCAAGACAAATATGGATAGCATCAGATACCTTAATGTCAAAAAGAATGTAGATCACAAATGGAAATTTTAGTTAGATAAATAAGTAGCAGCTTTAATTTAAAAAGAACTAGCACAAAATGTTAACTAAGATAAACATAGATCTTCATGGATGAGTTCCAAACAATGAGATAATGTTCAGGAATGTATATGCAGAGTCCTCCAGAAAAAATGTATACACACGCTAAGGAATGAAAAGTATTACTTATGTGTTTATTTTACATGTAATAATTGATCACACATGTTGTACAACCTTCAGTTTAGCACATGGTTACTTTAAATGTTCAAAATGTTTACCATTGGCAGCTATACACATAAAAGAATGACGAGCGTCAGTCAATGTTATAGTGGAGAAAAATGCACATGTTGCTGTGATCTCCTGGTGAAGTTACTTCACCGTGTGTGGCTTACGTCGATATATGTTATCTTTCACAGTTTCCCACAAGTAAAAGTCCATAGGTGTTAGATCTGGTGACCGTGGAGGGACATCCAGGAAGGTTCGTACGGTTAGGTGGTAGTGTGGTGGCGCCCCATCCGGTTGGTGGAAGACCTCTTCATCAGCTCCATAAAGCACATGTATACATGGTAAAATTGATGTGCGTAACATTTCCAGCTACACTTCTCCTGTGACAGTAGCATCAAAGAAAAAGGGTCCTACAAAGTCACTAGCTGATAGTCCACACCACACATGAATCCCTGGTAGATGGACCACTTTTCCACATAAACATGCACATTTTCCAGTGCCTAGTACACACTGTTATGCTGATTCACAGTTCCATTAAGTTCTAAATTGTGCCTCATCACTCCACACAACCTTTGCCACAAATTGTTCGTCATCAGTTACCATTTGCTGATACCATTTGCAAAATTGCATTCAGTGATCAGAATCGTCATCATTAATTGCGTGTAGTAATCACGGAATGTAATCTTTTCACTCTGCAACTTTCAGAATTCTTCGTACACTTGTACCGCTAACCCCCACTTCAAATGCACATTGCATAGCAGACTTCTGTGGAGAATTAACAAATGTTTCCAACACGAGAGCCGATAAAACAGAACTTGTAGCTGTATGCTGTCTTCCCGATCTTCCTTTGAGAATATCACAAATAGTTCCATGCAATTCAAACTTGTCTATGACGCAGTTAATTGTTAGGTGGGTTGGCGCTTCTGTTTCAAACTCCCACCTCCACTGACGTTGCACTTCAATGGCATTATAGAACTTGAGAAACCACTTCACAATACATTTTTGTTGCTCAAAAGTCAAGTGTGCTCCAGCCATCTTGTTTTCTCAATACAGAGATGAAAGTACTCACATCTGTTGAGCCAAAGACCATACTACAACACACTCTTAATTCATATTGAATGACAATATTGATATCTCGATAGAGCCTGACGAAGAGTGTAGTATTTTTTGGTGGTCTGTGTATTAAAGTTAAAATTCTGAAAAGGAGTTTAGCAGAGGTAATACAGGAATATTAAAATAAGAAGGCTCTAAATAACAGATCACAGTACAAGCAATGCAATTTTATACGGCATAACTTCCTTACCTGTACCCAATTCCTTCAGTAAATGGGTCCCTTGAATCAACCAACTCAAATTCTGCTTCTCCTCCTAGGGAGATAAGCTGATAGATCTCTTTCAGTTTCACACAAAGAAACCGGAAACCATTCATAAATCGTACAAAACGTTTCTTCCAGCGTAGCTCAAAGCACTGTTGTAGTTCATCCCTCTTAGCAATGATTTCTTTATATTCTGAATCTAGTTGGTGAAATTTTTTTTCCTGATCCAACAGATTGAGAAAAATTACACAATAAATTAATATACACACAGACTTATGGATAATGAAAATAGGTTATGAACATCCAACACAATATAAAGTCAAGTCACTGAGGAACGGCAAGAATTGCACCAAATGTTCTAGTCTGAGGGGGACAGCGAAAGAAAAGACAAGATGAAAATGCAATAATGGTACTACTCAGCCACAGTGTTATTGCTCTTGGCCATTATCGGAAAAGTGTGGTGGGATTATAATAAACAAGGACAGTGGTGATGAAGGAAAACACATCTCACTGTCAATGCTTTCAGATCAGTTTTGCATCAACTCCGGTTACACACTGACTCACGATACACCGACGAAATGTCCTCACTCTCAGTTACAATAATACTGTGGTAGACGAATACCGGAAAAGTTAGAAGGTGCAGTCAGTAAGCCAAAGTTACAGGAATGACAGACTGGAAAAAGGAGCATGTTAGAGACAAAGTAGAATCATGCAGGTGAAAGAGGGAAAATAAATGAAACAGTAGAGCAGAGAACGATAAATCAAATACAACAGAAACAGTAAACCATTGAAAAAGAGGAGCTTCAACTAACAACCAAAGAAAACATCACATGTGTTTTTTCGGTCCTGCAAGAGTTATTTAAATAGTGGTTTAAAGTAACTGTTACTTTAATTGAAATCAGCAGTACTACAGTTTAGTTCATGAGGGTCCCAGCAGTGTAGTTAGTTTTAGTGCACGGGCTAATGTTCCTGTGTATGTAACCTGACTATAGAAGCTTTGTTGGCATGGTGAGCTTACCAAATGGTTACAATGTGGTGCTGCACCAAAGCTACAGTCGCACAGAAAGAGTGTACAATTGAAATCGCCATGACCCAATCACCTCAGACAACACCAGCAATTTTGAAAAACATCTTGTTTCTGTTGAAAAGCAGTTTCATCAGACATTCTGAGTATTATTCACACCACAACTTGAGTTCATTTTGGTTAGAGAAACTTTGTCTCAACATAGTACAGTTGCAACTGCTTGGGCTGTACTGATCTTGAATTGAACAAGTTGTTGCTACCACAATGAAAAGTCTGTATCAGCAAGCATCCCTTGCAAACACGAATATGTGTTTGTTTGTGCCAAATTTCACTCAGAGATTTAGTTTTGACTGTGTAAAGTCTGGATAGAAGAGGGGGTGGGTTTTGATCTGACTGGTCCTTGTGATTCAGATGCCTGGAGATAATAGGTGACTCATTGGGTTATTTTTGTTTCTTGTTAGTGTCATGTCAAATGGCTGGCAGGAGAGTTGAAAACAGTACCAATGATCTGACCTACATCATTGTAACAATCTTGGGAGTCAAATAATAAGACAGCAAAGATGTAGTGATAAGTGTTTCATTTGTGCTACAAATATGTATTTAAAAAGTGTGATGATGTAATTGGTCAAATTGATATGTAAACACAAGAGAAAGGACAACATGTAGAGAACTCTAAATAATTTGAATGTGATACTGCAATCACAGCAGTTTAATTTTGCTTCTTATTTGTTTATTGTATTTGTGAGGTATGTTGTACTCAGACATTCACACAAAAACATGGGAATTTAGAAGTATTAGTTATGCAGGATTTTGATGTTTATGTTTTTATTCACATATATGTACTGACTTTTTGGTATGCAAAGGGTTACAGATGTTTAAATATGTTTAGCATAATTTTTGTGACAGAAGATGCTGCCACGTAAGTTAGCGTTTTCTTAAACTGTTAATGTGTTTAAAAAAATATGAATATAATTTTGTGGGTATATTACAGACAGTGTTTGGTGCTACTTGCTGAAGTGAAGAACATCTCCAGCTTCAGAAAACAGTTAATGATATATCTATTGAAGCAACAATGACTACCATTGGCCCTGTACACACTAGTTAGCCGTGTACACCCTCCTTTTCAACCCTATCTTCCTCTTTTTCCAGTCAATTTAAATTTTATTTCCTCCTAACTCGCTATATAAGAACACATTTATGTTTTACACCTCTAAATTCTTTTTGTATCTGCCACTACTATTATTATCAGCAGTAGTAGAAGTACTGCCAGTATTAACTTTTTTAGTCCATAGTCACTATTATTTACTTAAACTGTCTCTACAGACAATCAGATCAATTTAATACTATGTATTTGCCATATTCAGATTGTTATTTTATAGGTAACTATGATGTGTGTGTCCTCTCACCCCCCCCCCCCCCCCCCCCCCCCCCCCCCACAACTTGCACCACCCACTATATGTATGGAGTAGCAAGTGGAGGCATAGAGAGCATGCCTGTTACTGAAAGCTGAGGAGGAGTGGAGGCCAAGCCAGATGGAGCTCAGTCGCCACACAAGTATCACAGTGTCATCAATAGATGGCAACACCCTTTGAACCTCAGTGATTGGCAGACACTCTGACTATGAAAGTTACCACGATCACAGGACAGCAGCTAGCAGATAAGCCCATATTCTGGCCATCGGACACACAGCCACTGGTGTGAAACATGGAGGCATAATCACCGTGGCAGAATTGAGTGTCCAGAATAAATATCAAGTAAGATTAAACCCAACAACAACTGAAACCAACTAGATACAAAGAATCCTGTTACATAGTTACAAAGACAAAAATAAGATGAATGCTTGGGTGAAAATGTGCCCTTGATTTGAAGAATAGTTTTTAAGTTATTTCATGTTAAACATTTTGTGCATAACATGAACTTTGAAAATTGATATCTCATCACCACCTTAAGCGAATATCACAAAGTGTCTATGGATACGTCTGACTAAGCACTATTGGTCTATCATAGTATATTTTTTTATGAACATTACCTATTTTGAATTATATGCAAGAATGTGCATTCCACATGTGACAATTCACTATTCACATAAATAACAGATGAAACATTAAAAGTAGCAGCGACATTACTGAGTAAACATAGACAAGAATTTATGAAGGTTCTTGGTTTTAACTGTTAACAATATTAGTAATGACACAAGCTATTTAACTTAGAGAAAAAACACAAACAGCAATAGAAAGCTGAGGAAATTTATGTATTTTTGATGTATGATACGTGTATATGATATTAAATCCATAGTCTTTAAGTATGTTGTGGAAGTTAGACATGTTTGTGTTTGACTCATGTCAAACTGCGGGGGTTAAACAGGGTCAGCCATCTTGTGGGGAACACTGTTTAGTTCGCACTTGTTTAGAAGTGATTGAGATCTAGGACACACAGTACGTATATGCAGCAGTAGGTTGTGTTTCTAATGAGGTGGCATTTTTCTAAGTGTTGAGTCTTGGACTGGGATTATTTGCATGTGTCAATATTCTTCAGCTTGTGGTCTTAAAATATTTCATGTTAGGCAAATAGTCTGAACTCTAACACTTTACTGGGGTTGTTTATGCGCGTGATTTGCACTTAGAATCTAGTCAGTTCACAACTGTGGAACTTTAACTTTATACTTGCACTAAATGAACTTTGATTATTTTTGAAGATTTTTCCAGAAATTTATGTGGACATGAGATACTGCTCCATTTTGTTTAAGCCCTTCCTAAAACATTCACTAGTTCAACAATTATTAACCTGTCATGGGTGTTATAGTAAGTTAAACTCAGTTTTCTTAAAAATTTAAAATGTTGTGAGTAGTCAACATTATTTTTCACCACAAACTCCAACATTTATTTGAACTTTATGACTAGATTTTTATTTCATTTTATTTATTTATTTATTTATTTTTTGCAACAAGTGTGTTGCTTGGCCCCTAGATTGTAGCATCACAAACACTTAAAAATCTAACCACGCATTTGGAGGCATTATAAACAGTGATTTTCTAACCTACAATTTATTATTCATGCAGTTGCATAGGGGGCCCTCATGTGCTAGAAGTTTACTGAACAATTATTTTTGTGGTACCAACAAAATAGTCACAAGTGTCAGCTTCCCCATTTTTTATCCATACAGTCACAAGATGCTCTGCGAAAGAGAATGAGCTGAAATTATCAAAGGGCCAGTCACAAAACATTTTTTCCACTGTCAGCTCACCTTATGATTAATTTAACTGGGCTCAGAAAATTGAGGTTTTACTACTATCAGTTCAGGCTAGTTACTAGTGCTGCTCGAAAAATAGATCAGAGGGTGACTAAACTGTGATCAGTCCTTTCATGGCTGTCGCACAAACTTAATAGTGTGAGAGAAGAGCTAAGAAAAAGTATTACTGAAAAGGGGTCTCATAGACTTAAAAATGCAAGAGAAGATTATTACTGAAAAGGGAGGCTGCTGGTGAGTTGACAAACCAATTTATGTAAAACTATACATGAACAAATTTCACAAATTTTGTAATATGATAAACTGCTCCAAGATATGAATTATTTTATTACTCACTGAAGTAAAAACCACTGTTCTGTCTTAAAAATTTATGTACCATATTAATGTAGCAATGCAAACTGTTTACCTGCGCAGGGTGACAGCACTGTCATGTTTACACCCAAGAAGCAGCAAGGGCAAGTGGTAAGAGGGTACACTCCAGTATTTTTACAGGTGGAGCTCTGTCACACATTACATATCTGTAAGTGCCACTGACTGAAGTTCCCGTGTGGAACCAGAGAAGAAACAAGAGAATGGATGTTCACAGTGCTTCACAGGTACCAATTATGAAAATATATTCCCTGGGGAAGTGGCTATTTTTCATAGCTGTCTGTTGATTCATTGTCTGCTCTTTGAATTGCAGATAATAATGCTGACTGTTTGAATCTATGCCAGATTACCTTATTAGATTTTCAGTTTTCTCGTTCATCAATATTTCTCTCCTCCATTAGTCATTACACACATTTTTGGTATGAGATACTGTACATCTAGTATTCTAATGTTACAACAGTAGAAATTAAACAATGGAAAATCCAGGATGGAATGTAGCAACATTATGAAAAGGAAAGTTGCTACTCACCATACAGGGGAGATGCTGAGTCGCAGACAGGCACAACAAAAAGACTGTCACAATATAAGCTTTCGGCCAATAAGGCCTTTGTCAAAAATAGATCTCACACACACACACACACACACACACACACACACACACGATTGCAGCCACAAAGTGTGGTTTCAGCTGCCAGAGGCTGCAGTTGTGTGTGTGTGTGTGTGTGTGTGTGTGTGTGTGTTTCTTGTCTATTTTCAGCAAAGACCTAAGGGCCTTGTTTGTGGAAAGCTAATATTGTGACAGTCTTTTTGTTGTGTCTGTCTGTGACTCAGCATCTCTGCTATATGAACATTAGAAATTAATGCCACCACAGCAAAAGTAAACTGACTGCATGGTCTACTGGTTAGTATTTTTGGCAAGTAACGGTGAGGTCACAGGCTTGATTCTCAGTGGCGGCCACAAATTTTGTTTCTGGTGGAAAGGTCTGGAAAGAGATCTACGCAGCCTTTTGAGACCAACTACTAAGCGACCTGAATACAAAATGTAGTACTTGCTGGTTACTACACCTACCGCCCACAGCGGACATACGAGTACGTTGGGTCACTATGGCAAGCTTACCGTGTGCCAACATTCAAATGTCGTCCCTGCAAGTGATTCAAGCGGTCTTCAGAAACAGCCCAGCCACTGACAGCCGTCTCCAGATCCTCCATGTGTGCGCAGCACTACATCAGCAACAACTGATTTAGATAGCAGCCTCATAAGAGCATGCAGGGGTCCTGAGCCCTCAGTTGTTAAATGTGTTTGAGATGTTTAAACTACATTTGAGGGGCGAATATTCGTGTGTTTTGGATTCTGTGGTTTTTCTGCCATTCGGCTCTACTGTAGAGGCTTCACTTAGGTCACTTCTGCTACAACAGCAGGCACTTAAAGCTGTGTTGGAATAGTTATTGGCTACACTGACCCAGCTCAGGGAAGGGCAAGGGACGGTAGTGTATGGGTGGGGAGAGAGAGAAACACTGTCTGGTGGAGTGTGCAGGGACTAGACTGCCAACAGGCACAGCATCAAGAAGTTGTGGGGCAGGGAGGCAGGGAAAAAAAAGTAGCAAAAAAAGGAGAGGAGCAGGGAAAGACGGGCAGATGCGCTGGCAGGGGACTGCAAATAAACATGGTGGGAGATGAGAATGGGGAGGAGATGATAATACAGAGGGGGTGGAAACTGTTGGGAGGAGGGTGTGAGAACACTATGTTAGCATAGGTTGAGGCCAGGATAATTACGGGAACAGAGAATGTGTTGTAAGGATAGCTCCCATCTGCGCTGTTCAGAAAAGCTGGTGGTGGAGTGAAGGCTCCAGATGGCTTGGGTAGTGGAGCAGCCATTGAAATCAAATGTGTTATGTTTAGCTACATGTTGTGCCACAAGGTGGTCTACTTTGCTCTTGGCCACAGTCTGATAGTGGGCTTTCATCCTGGTGGACAGCTGGTTGGTAGTCATACCAGTATAAAAAGCTGTGCAATGATTGCAGCAGAGCTGGTAAATGACACGGCTGCTTTCACAGGGGGTCTGGCCCTTGATGGGGTCCTGTGACAGGACTGGAATAGGAAGTGCTGGGTGGGTGGATGGTACAGCTTTTGCAACTGTGTCTCCCACAATGATATAATCCTTGTGGCTTAGGGATGGACTAGAATGTTGTGGAGGTTGGGTGGGCAATTCAACACCATATTAGGTGGGGTGGGAAGTATCTTCGGTAGAATGTCTCTCTTTTCAGGGTGCGATGATAGGTAATCAAAGCCCTGGCAAAGGATGTGGTTCAGTTGTTCCTGTCTGGGGTGGCACTGGGTGATGAAGGGGACATTCCTTTTTATCTGGTTCTTGGGGGTGGTGGGATAATTGGGGGTTTAAGGGGAAATGGCATGGGAGATCTGTTTGCGGACTAGGTCTGGGGGATAATGCCTTCATGAGACACTCAGAACACTGAGCAAGGGAGTTTTTGTCACTGCAGGTACACTGTCCCTCGGTGGCCAGGTTATGTGGGAGTGACTTTATGGTGTGAAAGCACACCTCCTCAACCCAGCATCCCACCTTCCTAGATGTTGACCTCCTCCTCTCTGATGGCTTCATGCACACCTCTGTCCATATTAAACCCACCAACCACACCAGCTGTCAAAATGCAGGTGTGGTTGGTGGGTTTAATATGGACAGAGGTGTGCATGAAGCCATCAGAGAGGAGGAGGTCAACATCTAGGAAGGTGGGATGCTGGGTTGAGGGGGACCACGTGAAGTGGAAGGGAGAGAAGGTGTTGAGATTGTGAAGGAATAAAGATGTGGTGCCTTGGTCCTGAGACCACATCATGAGGATATCATCAATGAACCTCAACCAGGCTAGGGGTTTGGTGTTTTGGAAGGCTAGGAAGGCCTCTTCCAGATGTTTGTGATGGACAACCTGTGTCACTTTGAGCAATAAAATGCTCTGAAAAGTATAAAGGCATATTTTTTACTCAATTCACTTACCATGCTAAATGGATTATACATCTAAATGGTCCAACTTCTGGAGCAATATTTTGTGATCAACATAATCAAACACCTTAGTTAAATCAAAAAAAGATACCTAACATTCAAAATATTTTGATTTAATCCATCCAGTACCTCACAGAGAAAAGAGAACACAGCATTTTCAGTTGTTAAACAACTTCTGAAACCTAACTGTACATTTGATAGCAAACCATGTGCAATAAATTTATCAATTATCCTTACATACACAGCCTCTTCAATAACTTTAGCAAACATTCATGGCATAGAAATATGCCTAAAATTGTCTACATTATCCCTTTCTCCCTTTTTATAAAGCAGTTTTACTACTGAGTACTTTAACCGTTCAGGAAACTGACCATTCTTCAAGAAAAAATTACAAATGTGGCTACGTAAATGGCTAAAATGTGCAGCACATTACTTTAATATTCTGCTAGGCGCTCCATCATATCCATGAGAGTCCTTTGCCTTCAGTGATTTAATTACTGACTCAATCTTCTCCTTGTCAGTATCACAGAGGAGTATTTAGACATCAATCTTGAAAAGGCATTTTCCTAGAGAGTTATATGATCCCCTGTTTTTATTTAATTCACCAGTAATGCCCAGAAAGTGACTGTTAAATACTGTACATATATCTGACTTATCAGTAACAGAAATATTTTTACTACAAACTGACTTTATATCATCAACCTTGTGCTACTGATGAGACACTTCCTTTATGACTGACCATATGGTTTTAATTTTATCCTGTGAATTAGCTATTCTATTTGCATAACATGTACTCTTTGCCTTCCTAATAATATTTGTAAGCACCTTGCAGTATTGTTTGCAATGGGCTACTGTAGCTTGACTGTGACTACTTCCCGCTTTGTTCTACATGATATCCTTATCCCACTAGTCAGCCACCCAGGCTGCCTTTTAATGCTAGTACCCTGCTTAGAATGTTCTAATGAAATGCAACTTTCCAAGAGTATGAGAAATGTGTTAAGGAAAGCATTGTACTTGTCATCTATGTTACCAGTACTCTGAACATCCTGCCATTCTTGTTCCTTAACGAGGTTTAAAAAACTCTGCATTGCTGTTAGATTAGCTTTTCTACACAGTTTGTAATTATATTAAACATTTGTTTGAGTACAAAAACGTTTTAGACTTAAAATTTGTGCATCATACTCTGAAAGGCCATTCACTCTTTTACTAACAGAATGCCCATCTAGTAATGAAGAATGAATAAAAATATTGTCTATGGCGATGCCACTGTTCCCCTGCACCCTGGTTGGCAAAAACACAATCTGCATCAGATCATATGGATTTAGGAGATCTTGCACACCACATATAACTAATTTCTAGTACTTCCTATAAAGTGAACCAAGAACACTTTCTAGCTGGAGCAGAAATGCTCTGAAGTCAGAGTTCATGGACCTATAATAATAACTATTAGAAGTTTAGTTTCATTAAATTCAACTGCCCCTGCACAACATTCAAATACCTGTTCAGTGCAGTGCTGTGATACAGCTATGGACTCAATACTGTTTTTACGTATCACTCCCCCACTCTGCAATGAACTTCTTCTGCCCACCATTCACCACTGATACAAGAAGGGAAAGACAATGACAATACCAACATATGCCACAGATTCAGATACTAAATCTCAAACTTTCTCAAATGATAGTTCCTTCATCAGGCAAAAATGGCAACAATGAAAAATTCAAACATAACAGCCACGCCTTAGTACTTGTGAATGCTCAAAGTTATTTCCGTACCTGACAGTAATAACCCATCAAGAAAAGAAAGCACTTTGTGCTGGAAAATCTACAAACAAACAAATAAGTAAAAATACTCAACTGCGGTTTTATTTGGTAACATGCAGCAATGTAGTGTACCTGCTAAGAGTAACGTCATAAAATGTTAGGGCAATAGCTTCGTGATAATAAGGATAAGGAAGGAATGGGTCACTGGCTCATTGCAGGAATCATCACTGTATTTGCCAGTGTGAAAACAGGGAATCAGAAATGTTGGCAGCCGGTTCCTCTTAGATATATATATTCTTTGTCAGATATTTTTTATAGAGAGTTACAAACACAAAATCACATAATGTGTGACTGTCATTATGCACATGCATAGTGAAAAGACTAGCTAATATTAGTCATTATCTTACCTTCTGGATGAACTCTTCAATCACTGCTACATTTACAAGTTCAGAACCAATTCTGCTCTTTAACACTGCAATGTCGTTTTCCAGTTTTGCCTGGTTTATGTACTGTAATTCATCTGACATAAGAAGGCTAAATTCCTCTTTGACCTCTATACCAGGGATAACTTGTGGCTTTAATGACTTTAGCTAAATGGAGAGCAAATGATTGCATTACTTTATTTCAATCGAAGTGGCATCTCATATAAACAAAAGGACATAATTTTATAAAGCAAGATCAATCAAATAGAGAAGCATTATGTTCAAACAAAGGAAGATAGATTGGCCAAAATTTATATTCAAAAGATATCTACATCAATTCAGCCAAAATAAAACACACATGAAAAAGAATTATAGGAAGCCTAGCTTTTGAAACCACGATAGCAGAGGAAGAAGCTGAGGGCATGAGGGCGGCCAGGGGTGAGAAGGTCAGATCACTCAGAATGCAGAATTAAAATGAACACAAAATGTGCTTGGAGAAATGGTGTCAGAAATCAAGGGACTAGGAGAGGGTGGGGAAAGGGATCAAAAGATAGGTATACATACAGTACAAGGAATGAGCACGAAATGGAAAGGTGGATGATTAACACAGATTTAATCTGGAAAAGGGGAGGCATGGGATGTGATGAAGACCTATTCTTGATCTCTGAAATCCAGGGAAACTGATATTAGGTTGGATTAAATGGGTGGCTTTATGGCCCAATAAGTACAATGCTTAACTGTGTATATGGAGTAAGATATATGTGTCCAGACTAGAGTTCTGTTTCTGACATTTATGCGCGCTCAAAATTGTTCAGTGCATGTAGTTCCATTTATGTCCAATATACGCCAATTTAGTTATTTTGTTCATTTGGAGCAACTGTATTTGACTTCCCTCATGCTAATTTGAGCGTCTCTTGCTCAAATGGCCAGATCACTTGCTCGAATGGCCCGACCATCTAGGTGAAAGTGGGGAAAACCATTTCTTTGATTTTAATGCTTTAAAAACACTTGAAGGTATGTAAGACTACACCACACTGTATTATGAACTTATTTTTTCATCAAAAGCCTTACTTTCCTTGTGGGAAAAGAAAACTGCTAATTTTCATTTTACATGATTTCTTAGTTCCATAACTCTTCTCAAGTGATTTTGAAGAAAATAAGCAGTTATAAATATGATTTTTTCACACCTGATAGTGTGAAATCTTAGCTTCTTAATAAACCATTTACCTTTCCCAAAGTCCTAACAGTCATTGTGAAGTGGTGCTATTTGTTTAGCACATGAACCAGATTTACAAGTCTCATGTTGAAAAAGAGTGATAGCGTGCAATTTATTGATCCCTATGACATTGACCCTACACCACTGGGAGAGAAATAAAGCTACAAAAGTTTTTGAAATGGTAGTGACACTGACATCCGTCATGTTTCCCAAGTTAATGTGAGTTATTAAATGGCATCAATGCAGTGAGCGCAAGGTGACGGAGTTCACGCAGGTTTAGTGTAGTGCAGGAGAGAAAAACAAATAGCTAATGAGCAGTGCGGGTCTATTATCAGACTGCTGTGATTTTAATCCCACATGTTCAGAAATCTCCAAATATAACCAATTTTTCCCTCAGTGGTGAAAGATTACACTGGAGAATCATCTGCTATGGCCTTACAGAAGCCCACACATTATATTATTAAAGCAATTAATTCTTGTCCGTTTCTTACAACGCAGGAAAAATATTCACCAAGCTCTTCCTGCATCTCCCTTTTCAAGTGGATGTTTTAGACCAATCCTTGTCGCTGACTAGTAAGCCGTTCAACATACCACTCATGAAGTCAAAAATTTCTCTTCTATGTGAAGTAGATAAGACACTAGTTCTTTTTCCAACTCTGCACATAATACAAGTTTTCTTTCAATTTTCCGTGATTTTTTTTAAAAGGAGTAATGTTGCTCATGGCACGTTAAATATTTTAGCACACATGTCTATATAGTTTTATTTCTGATTGCACAAGTTTTCTGGTCATATTCATTTTCATCCCATTTCCTTCTTTTTACCTATGGGATGTTTTGTGACTGTTCTTGGCAGTCTAAAACGGAAACAGCACAGGTTATAATGTTGACAAAGTAGCCCAAGATCTGCCTATAGCCCAAATTTAGACTATATGTAAGTGCCCAAATTTAAAACTCATGGCCTAAGCAAACCACAACCTCATGATGTGTAATTTTTATCTGAGAAAATGGCGATCAACAGTCTGCAGCAGAACTAAAATCACGATCGCTTTGTTCACAGTGATTAATGCTAACCTTATGAACAAACTCAAAACAGAAAAAAATCAGTTTCAACACTAAAAGCAAACTGTAATTTCTTTCTATCATTGGTTCCCTGAAACTGCCCTTAGCTTAGCTAGACGAGCTGCTGCATTACCAACAGATGAGTAGGCCTTGTTGGCTCTTGGTTGCAGAATATAGGTGACATGCAGATTCCAAATGACAAAAGAATGATAGAAAGAAAAATAATACAAATACAACAATGAAAATGAAGCAGCAGACAATTAGAAAGAAAAACATTACATTTAAACTAATTAAGTAAATAAAAATAAAAGTCTTTTGATTAGATTTACAAATTTTAATTCACTATCTTTGGCAAGATTTGAACCGATGAACTTCTACATGTGAGGCTGATACACTAACCTTTACACTATACCACAATGTCAGGAGAAACAATTACGTTTATGATTGTGGTGCTCCAATCGCAATGTTGAAATTGCAGCCTTCAAAAATTCGGCTTCATACAATGTCATGCAAAGATTATCTAATGTAATGATAATTGTATATGTGATACTGAATCATGTCTTGCATGCAAGTGTGTGTGTGTGTGTGTGTGTGTGTGTGTGTGTGTGTGTGTGTGTGTCATTTTGGTGTGGGTATCATGTGTGATGAAATATAAAGTAAAAGTGTCTGACCAATGAATTAGAATCCAAACACATTAAGAAAGAATGATGGACATGGAACTGGAAGTGAAATGACCAACTGTTGTGGCAGTTTGGCAACGGTGAACGGTTCAGGCATGATGCTGAGTGGTCTGATTGGAGGAATCCAGTTCCAGTGCATGAAGTATCAACTACCAAGTAACTTTAATTGGACTATAGAGAGAAGAATATTCATAAACACAGAAACTGTATGGAAAGATAATGAATGTGTACATGCAAAAGTTTTCAGATGGTTGAGATGGAGTTTATGTTTGTTCACAACCACATGCGACAGTGAACTGATATGGTGATTTTACAGAACAAGTGATGAGGTCCGTGAGGCTTTTAACTGTTTCCACAGCAGTAGACACTAACATGCAGGAATATATATGTACAGCATAACTAAACTGTCAGTATAGTTCCATCAGTTGGAGGAAGTATATCAAAAGAAACACCAGTCTGCAGTCACACAGAACCAGCAGACAAATCAGAGCAACGAGCGCACCATGCTGGGTGGCCTCTCCCTCCCCGCCCCAGAGCAACTTGTCCGACCTCAGCCTGCCTACACCAAACATTCATACTTGAAAAAGTCGTGCTTGAGTGGCGCACGTTCGAGTCAGTATGAGCAAGCAAAATCCCCAACCTGCAGACCTCCAGTCATGACCTTTCATAGTTGTCCATTCCTGTAGTCCACATGTGGGTTTGCTTACAAAAGTTTTTGTCAGCACAGGGGCTGAGATACATAACTGACAGTGGATGTGTAAGACATATGTAACTGGCCGCTTTCTTATCTGCCAATGAATCAATGACACATAATAATTCCAAGCTCTTGTACAGTTCTCTCTGAACAACCAAGACTGCCAAACTGCGAAACTTATCTTGTGTCACCGGAGTTCTTACATCATTATTAGCCATTTGACATCAAACTCTGGATAATGGCCACATCTATAATTTCCCATGCATCGCAGTCTTCAGCTATGCACATCCCTGTGGCTCTTGCACTTTTTCTAACGTCATCTATCCATCTTCCATCAGGCTGTCATCTCAGCCTTCACTTTAGTCTTCGAAATTCCTTTGTCCATCTAACAACCATGTGCCTGGCTACATGACCCATTCATTTCCATTTAATTTGCATCAGTCATAATTACATCTTCCATTTCAATCTATTCTCTGATCCATTTGTTTATTTTCTTATCTCTCGTAATTCCCTATGTGCATATCTCCATTAGTCACTGGACAGCCCTCTGTTTTTGAATGGTTTCTGCAGTAAACGTCCAGGCTTCACTACCATAAATCAAAACTGGTGATACACAATGATTGTGAAATTGAGATTTCATGCTCACTGGAAAACTTTGTTTTGAAAACTATATTTAGTTTCACAAAATTAGTCCAGGCCAACTTATATAGTTCTGAAAAGAAACAACATGTGAAAAATGCACTTGGCTGGGGAAGCACATATGTCAGGGGCTCACATAATGGGCAGGAATGCGTAACTCATACAGGCCAACAAACACCGCTTTCAGCACAAAGTTATATTTTTAAAATGGCACATGTACATTTTTCTACTGAAATGAAACTAGAAGTACAGTTACAGTAGGCAGACTTGGTTTCAATGTTGTAAAACTCACACAGTATGAAACATTAAACTTTAGAGGGCAAAGGTTTCCTGCACTGTCCTGCAGCCTGTTATCAAGGGTTCAAACAATGGGCATGAATGTACAGTCCATAAAAGTAAACAAACATCACTTTCAACACAAAGTTACATTCAGATAAATTGCACATGTATGTTTTTTCTACGGAAATGAAAATTAGAGGTACAATTTAGTGATAAGATGTGGTTCTAGTGTTCCAAACACAACTATTAGCGGCATATAACCCACAGAAATTTCAACTTTGTGCCTGACATTGAGCACTTAAAACAACTCACAGATAACCAGTAAAGTCACGTCCAATGAAACTGCAGCGCCTCAACAGATGTTCAAAGTGCTCACTATTTGCATCAATACACTTGTGGAGATGATTAACAAGTAAGTAGTGTACATTTTGTAGTGATTGCACTGATATTGCTGCACACACACACACGCAGCAGTAATACATTGTTGCGTATGCTTTGGTGGCATTGGGGGTCCTGCACGCCAGAGAAAGAAGTCTTATAATGTCACAACAGGAGACTGGAGTGGCCCGCTCACAGGACTTTCTCATCCTATACATCTATTTGGAAACATTGCATTCACAACTTCCTTGGAAACATATGCTTAGTGTGTGGGGCATCCATCACGCTGGAACCATTTTGATAGATGTGTTCCCAATCCCACATACCCCATGAGAAGGGGCTGTGGGTCTTGCAGAAATGATGCATACTGCCATCTGGTTATTATTCCCGGATAAAAATAGGCACCTACAATATGGGTACCAATGATGCCACACCAAAAACTGACATCGCACTGTTATTGATGAGCAATTGGAGGAAGCTAGAAGGGATTTTGTACAGACCAGTAATGCATATTCTGCAGATTTACATGAGAATGATTTGTGAACGAAGCTTCATCCATAAACAACATTTCACATAGGAAGTCAGGACCACCTTGCAACTAGTGAAGTGCAAAATGACACAATTCAGTGTGGAGTTCAGAGTCATTCCTGTACAGTTATTACTGGAGCGAGATATGACACAGATGAAACATATGACTATGCAGTTCTCCACACACTACTACAGCTTACTGTAGAACTGCGTGCAACCTGTCATACTCTCACCTCGGCACCAGAACAGCAATTTGTTAATTGATGTATTTGCACGCTGACACTTTCTGGGTGCCCAGCTGATTGTTTCCATGAGACTTGTGCAGATGTTGGAAATGGTATGATCAGCCTGGGTAGCGTTCAGTATACACGGTTACAGCTGCAGTTGCATTTCTGTGACATAGCCCTGTAGGCATCCTTTAAAGTCTAATACTTCAAAATGTATGAGGTTAAAACAGTCTACATCAATACTCTGTAATCCTCCTTACGACATGTGGCAGAGGGTATCCCATGCCACAACTACCCATTTCCTCTCCTGTACCACTCAGAAATAGAACGAAGGAAAAGCGACTATCTATATGCCTCCATATGAGCCCCAATTTCTCATCTCTTATCTTTGTGATCCCTACATACAGTGCATATTGGAGGCAACAGAATCATTCTGCAGTCAGCTTCAAATGTCGGTTCTCTAAATTTTCTCAATAGTGTTCCTCAAAAAGAATGTCACCTTCCCTCCAGAGATTCCCAATTGAGTTCCCGAAGTATCTCTATAACACTTGCATGTTGTTCAAACCTACCAGTAACAAACCTTAGCAGTTTGCCTCTGAATTGCTTCAATGTCTTCCTTTAATCTGGCCCAGTATGGATCCCAAACACTCAAGCAGTATTCAAGAATAGGTCATATTAGCATATTATATGTTGCCTCCTTTACAGATGAACCACACTTTCCTAGACTTCTCCCAGTTAACTAAAGTCAGCCATTCACCATTCCTACTACAATCCTCTCATGGTCCTTCCATTTCATAAAGCTTTGCAACATTACACCCTGATACTTAAATGACGTGAGTGTGTCAAGTAGGACACTACTAATGCTGTATCTGAACATCACCGGTTTGTTTTTCCTAGTCATCTGCATTAACTTACATTTTTCTGCCATTCATCACACCAACTACAAATTTTGTCTAAATCATCTTGCACCTTCCAACAGTCACTCAACTTTGATATTTTGCTGTACATCATAGTGTCATCAGCAAACAACCATAGTTTGCTGTCCAACACTCTGCCAAATCATTTATTTATATAGAGAACAACAGCGGTGCTATTACACTTCCCTGAGGCTCTCCTGATGATACCCTTGCCTCTGATGAACTTTCGCCATTGACAACAACATACTGGGTTCTATTACTTAAGAAGTCTTTGAGCCACTCACATATCTGTGGGCCTATTCCATATGCTTGTACTGTCTTGGGGCACCATGTCAGATACTTTCTGGAAATCTATAAATATGAAATCTGCATATTGCCCTTCATTCATAGTTCACAGTATATCTTGTGAGGAAAGGGCAAGCTGACTTTCGCACAAGCAGTGTTTTCTCAAATCATGCTGATTCATGGATATAAGCTTCTCCTCTCATGAAAGTTTATTATATTTGAAATGAGAATATGTTCAAGGATTCTGCAGCAAACCAATGTTAGGGATATTGGTCTGTAATTTTGTGGATCCATTCTTTTGCCCTTCTTATACACAGAAGTCACCTGCACTTTTTTGCAGTCATGCTGGGTGAGAGATTCACGATAAATGCAAGCTACGTAAGGGGCCAATGCCGTAGAGTACTCTTTGAAAAACTGAATTGGGATTCCACCAAACCTGGTGACTAATTTGTTTTCAACTCCTGTTGTTTCCCTATGCCAGGGATGCTTATTACCATGTTGTCCATATAGTAATCTGTTCAAAGGTCAAATGATGTTATGTTGGTATGGTTCATCTGCATGAACAATTTCTTGAATGTGAAATTTAAAACAGCAACTTTTATTTTGCTATCTTCAACTGTCACTCGAGACAGGTCAATAAGTGATGGATGGAAGCCTTAGTCCCACTTAGCAATTTTACATAGGACAAGAATTATCTTGGGCTCTCTGCCAGATCTTTTACTAGGGTATGATTGTGGTAGTAGTTGTGTGCTTCATGCGTAGATCTTTTCACAGGGGCACAAATCTCTAATAACCTTTGTTTGTTGTCATTTGCGCATACTCTTATGAACCAAGAGTGCAACAGCCTCTGCTTCCTCAACAGTTTCTGAATCTCATTATGAAAGCATGGCAGGCCTTTTCTGTCCTTAATCCACTTATTAGGTACATAATTCTCTAGACCAGTGAAACCAAGTCTGCCATCACTAACTGTATCTCTAGTTCTCATTTTTGTAGAAAAAGCACAAACATGCCTTTAAAAAAACCTAACTTCATGCTGACAGTGATGTCTGTTGACCTTTGTGGATTATGCATTTCTAAACATTTTGTGAGGCCCTGAAATAGGTGCACCCTGGCCAATTGCATTTTTAACATTTTTTATCTTTTTGGAAAGGTGTGAAGTGACAGTGTTAGTATACAATAAACAAAGAATGGGTCTACATATTATATTTTCCACAAAACAAAACTGGTTAAAAAAGAGATGTCACTCTACACCAGAATGGTGGAGAAATGTGGTAGAGGGTAGCGGGAGAGAGGAAGGGTTGACAAAAGAAGATTGTACGTTCTGTGGACTTCAGAGCAGCCCTTATCAACTTACTGTGATGAAAATGTAAAAATATTTCCAGTTAAAAGATACAATAAGGCTGTTTTTAAAAGAAAATAAGATTTTTATTATTATTATTGTCATTGTCATTACAAATCACTACTTTTTTGCAAGATTTGGTTAACAAAAACAGTAAGACAACCAACTTATTTCTGATAGAGACAGCTTTCACAGAAATATTTTTGTTGAAATCAGCATCAGCAGAAATATGTCACATCTGGAAATGGAGGGAGACTTAATCAATCATTTTTAAAAATAAGTAAAATATTTACTGATGATCCACTTCCAGTTTGTAAAATTGTTTCTCTATGCAAATTCACATTACAGTACGTTCTACCATACAGAGAACTAGGCTCTTCAGTTTTCACCTGCAGCAATTACAGTGTAGTACAATGAATTGACGTACCTTTTTACTCAAAAAATTTATTGTATTTTTGTGCATCTCTGAGGTTGTCTTCTTCTCATTAAGCTTACTGGTTATGTCTAAAATCTTAAAATTCAGATCTCCCTCTTCATCAGTGAGGAGTTTTAGGTTATGGCTATGTACAGACTCTTCCTTTTCAATGTTGTGTAGTGCTAACTAAAAAAAAAAAATATTTATATAGTTTTTCAATTGATCAAAAAGACAGAGTACCTTCAACTGAAAACTGTATAATAAAACAAACAAAAATAAAAAAATACAAATGAACTCTGTAATCTGGAATGAAGAGTTGTTAGTGCTTCAGAAATTCAAAGCTCTAGATATTAACTGAATATTACGTACGTGAATCACCTACCAGTAAAAAAAAAAACCACACCAAACATGTAATAAATATTATAATACATCATAAATGAAGTATTCAAAATATACACATATTTAACTAAAAACTTTCATACACAAAGGGTGTCCCATAAGGAACGCAGCTTTTGAAATGCACGCCACTTCTCTTCTATTTAGTTCACAGCACTGAACACTACACAATTTTCATCTGTTTTTTCTGTGATTAGTAACGGAACAATTCACAATAGAACCCAGTATTGTCACAGTGAATACGTATTACAAATGTGGCGAACATTTTGCAGAGATTGTTAGAAAGCTCAGTGCAACATAATGTACCAATAAGTGAATTGTGATGAGACTGATTGCAAAAGTTGAGAAAATGATTTATTTGAGGACATTAAACCCACAGGCCATCCTCGTGTAAGTTGTTCCGGGGATGGGATAACATTGCCACCACGAGTGACAATTTTGCAGGAAGTCTGATAAAATCTATTCACTGACATTCAGAAGCAGTATGAAATGAATTCTGAATGAAGATCTGCACCCTTGGACCTATAAAATCCACCTGGCACATAAGAACTGCAGCCAAATGATCACTAAATGTGCTGAGCATTTGTCCTTTGGCGCTTGCAAAACAAAGTGTGGACAACAATTTCACCAAGAAAATAATATTCTCTAATTAGGCACACTTTCCATTGAATGGCTTAATGAAAAAGCAGAATCACAGGATTTTTGGCGCAGAGAACCCTCAGGTAGCTACGGATAAGCCATTATATCCACAATGGCTGTTTAGTGTGGCATTTGGGCTCAAGACATAACTGGACTCCACTTTGTTGAAATAGAGCCGGAAATGCAATAACAGTAGATAACAACTGCTGCACTATGTTAAGAGAGTTTTGTCTAAATTGGATCGCGTGAATGCTGAAGAGGTTTGGGCTCAACAATATGTTGTAACCTGTCACACACTGATTGCAACAATCAAGCTCAGTGCTGAATGATCAGACACAGTTACCTAACTCACAACTTCTAACTGTAGATACTACTCATAATCCTATTCAGGCCATGTTGTAAATTACCCTGCTCACTTATGCCACATTTTCCTTTATTTCATTTACTATAATTTCTCTCGAGTTAAAAATTTTACTTCATGTAATCACAGCTGCATCACTCACCTGATTAGTATCACTATTATATCTTATATGTTTGTAATTTAGGACCTATTAAAGATAAGATTATTTTGTTCAGCCACACCTTTGGAATACATCACCTAAGTTTATTGTTCAATTATTTACTTCCATGTACAACTGCTGTAATTTGTCTATGATTCATTAGTTAAAGGGTCACTTACTTTATCTTAGTTAAATAATTTTACATTGCATTTACACTGAAATAATTGCTTTGTTTTATTCCTGATTCTAACATTAACATTTTTCATCTCTGCAAATGGAGATACTCTGTAGATGCACTAGTTTAAAATCTTTGACACAACAAAATATCTATGAATGACATACTTATCTTTCTCACTGTCCGTGTAACAAATAATAAATACTGAGGAATATTACACCAGTGTTGTGTGTGTTTCATTCATATGGTATAAAATATTCTATCAAGAACCAATGGAACACTCAATCAACACAACAATTAGTCCAGTCAACAAAGGAAAATTAGAGGGAAAAATCGTGTAATCCCCAATTTTTGCACAGTGCTAGGAGGAAGTATCCTGAACAATAAACTAAAAGTCCTGAACAGTGGGGTGTTAGCGTTCGGGTGGGTGTGCATTTTAAGATTGCTTTTTAAAATGTTTTTCTCAAATGTCTCCAAAACCACTGCTTCCATCAAAAACGGTTCCCAGTACAAAATTAACCTACTTTACATTTCCTACAAGAAAAGGTCCTATCCATTTTTTCTCAAGGACTAATAGTTTTTGCATTGGAGGGGATGGAAAAATCACAGATTATTAAAAATATTGTTTTACCACTATAAAATTAATGTTTATTGTTAAATGAAGTGGGTTACACACAACTATTTAAGGTACGTACTATGCCTAAGTGCTGAGAGCTGTATTACGGGAAAAATTGTGTTCGCGGGGATGTGAGACAGATGTGCAAGGGATGACAGATCACTGGATTGTGTTCCTTTATTAAAAGATTGCTTACTTGTCCAAGAATCATTTTTAGTACATTGTTTATACATGTGATATAGGACAGTGGCAAACCTAGTTAATTTATGATACAGTAGTCATTTTGACAGCATTGTTGACATAATCAAAATCATAATAATGTAGGTTGGTGTACCACGTTGCTTCTACATGTGATAACAGCACTTATTATCTGAGATGACATGATAAGCACAACATAAACTATATTATGAATTGACAATTAGTAAAATTTGGTAAATGAGGTTAACTTAATATAGTGTTCCATAAATTCCGACAAAGAATAGAAGCAATGTTCAAGCGCTTCGCTTATTGCTAGGTCGGCAAAATGAAGATCAAGCAGATGATTCCCCACTCTGTCTACCCCACTAAGTCACAAGAAGCAACTACAAGGTTTCTTACAAAGTTAAGCTGACCCTTCACCACACACCTTATGAACCACTGACTACACAGTGTGCAGACATGCCCAGAGGATGTTGATTTTCCACAGAATGCATTATCACTGCATGGACAGTAGATATGAGTTACTAATAACACAAACGCAAGAAACACATATTGAAATCTCCCCACAGTCATCTACACTGCTAGAGGGGAGTATGGCAACTGTAGTGTTCTGCCGGGAGAGGCAGCTTCCACCATTACGAGAGCCGTTCGATTTTCAGTTTACACAGAGAGTATACCTCTCAAGCATTGCCTGTCCAGTGCCCTTATGTGAGCACAAAAAATAAATTCACTCAGCTCATGTTTATATAATGGTGTTACTTTCAGTTCATTAAATGAATACTTTTTTTGCATACATTCAGTGAGATTTTATGTAAAATATGTTTCTGTAAATAATGGCTAGGAAGTGTTTATTTTGTAAATGTGAGGGATTGCAGTCATAAGCATATTGTAATGACATGCCATTTTGCTGTAGTCTCTTGGTAGTGAATTAATAACAGACCAGAAAGTTACTGCACATCTCTCACCATTAATTCAGTTAGTGGTAGACTGAATAAATCTCTTCCATTCAGGAATTGGTGGCACATGCAGAGGGGTTACTCTAAGTGGAGTCACTTACCACACATTCACAGTACATCTTTCAAGATGAATGTGAATATGTCTGATGGAATTGGACTGATCATACACAAGTCTGGAAAAGTAATCTACTGCAATGGATTGCTTGCCTTACATTGTACTCTCTGAAGTTCTGTAACAGGTAGGTGACCTCCTTCTGTTATAGAGGTATGCAATTTAAACCTCTGGTCTCTTCAGATGTTGGGAGAGCTGAGGCTGGGAACATGAATTTCATACTCCTCACGCTTTGCAGGTATTTCAGACAGTGATAGTGGAGTTAGAGAAATCTACATTGTCAAATACATAACCAATAGACCTACATTGTCAAATAAATACTGACAGCATGTTACACCTGGGGCAGACTCTTCAGTGTGCTAGACAGTTGACAGCTCCAGTTGAGGTTTTTTTACATAATAGCGCAATTAGCAACTGCAAATAAGTACTCACTTAATAAACCGAAAATAACTCCACTATACAAACACGAGCTCAATGAAGCCATGTCTACTCTCTTTGGAGAACTGGACAGGAAATGCTGGAGAGGCACAGTTTGCATGTAAACAGCAAACTGGGCAGTGCTCATAGCGTTGGTATTTGCACTATCTGGAAGAACACTATAGCTGCTATACAGGACAACTACAAAACAGTTTCCCCTTTAGCAGTGTAGAGGGGTGTACAGAAATGTATATAGATTCTGTCCATATGCGTTTCTTGTGTTAGTGTTAATGCATTTTGTGGGGAAAAGAAATAGCCACCCGGCATAGCTTTGTGGGACACCCTCTAGTTGCCTTTTGTGACATAGTGGTGTAGAGAGTATGTGGAATCACGTGCTCGATCTTCAGTTTGCAGACCTATGAAGAAAGGCAGTACATGACCACAATCTAGTGACTTACCTTCCCTTGAGCTTCTACCCCACATATATTCCCCTTCAGCCTGCCACACCCCTCAACTGATTCCTCAATACAGCTCTTGGCACTTCGGTTCAGTAGACATATATAATATTTGTTTTTAATCCAGTTAATTTAAAGATAAACATTGATTTCATACCATTAAAATGATATTTTTAATAATCTGTGATTTCTCCATTCCCCTGCAACGTGGAAACTATTAGTCCTAGAGAAAAAATGAATAGGACCTTTTTTGTAGGATATCTAACGTAGTTTAATTTTGTACTGGGAAGCATTTTCGCTAGAAGCTGCAGTTTTTGAATTACATGAGAAAAATATGAAAGAGTGACCCTTCAATGCCCCTCCTATCCCAAAGTTCACATTCAACTGGTCAGGATTTTTACTAAATTGTTCAGGATGTTTCCTCCTAACATTGCTCAAAAATATGGGACTATTTCCCCCCCCCCCCCCCCCCCTTCCCACCCCCCCAACTGCTACAGGGCAGATACCTCATTGGGTGATTTCTTGCAATGCTGATGTGAACGGACCAACCAAATCTTTTTATTTGACACCATATGATTTCTTTCTGAGAAGGCATTTCAAATCCCATGTGTAGACCAACAAATCATGATCATTTCCAAGACCAAAATTCAGTATGTAATTTCAGAACTAGAGGGTAAAGTATGTTGATAAGTTATGGAAAAAATTCATCAAAAGATGAATGCAGAGCCAAGGAGGGCACTTGAGTTACAATGTATTTCATACATAATCACAGGTAGCATACACTGCAGTAATTAGTGGTGCACTAATAACCCTGGTGCTAAGTGCCCTGTAAGCTTCAATAATGTGTAATTTGCTTTATGTTATCAATAGATTTGTATGTTGTTATGCACTCAAAAGTTGTGTTTTTTATTGATACCTTTAACACATAAATGAAAGTGTTTATGGGTAAAGTTAGCAATACCCTGAAAACCACCCATTACTAATGACTGCTTTTCATGTTTGGTGCTAACCTTCATTCCTCATTGCGCACTATATTGGTTACATGGTGGCAGCTGTTGTGACTGTGGAGATATGAGTGTTTAAGGAGGTCCCTATCACATCTTTTGAAACATATTTTCCAATGGAAAGAATTGAGATTATAGAACAATGTTCTTGTGATTTTATGAATATTCTCAAATGTTAACAAATGTTCTAGAAATTGATACATTTCAGCTAGTCTTAAGTAAATATGTAAGTTGCAGTTATTATCTAATATCAGTCAAGAATGAAAACTGTAAAATATACATAAAAAAGATGCCATGTTACGCTGCCTGGGAAAAAGAAACAACACAGAAAACAACAATAACTAGCCTTTTCCCTGCAGCTTCTGTTTATCTCCTTCTCCCCCCCCCCCTCTCTCTCTGTCTCTTTGTCTTCTCCTCCTCTCTCTATCTATCTATTTTCTCCACCTCCTTTTCTGGCCCTCTCCCCTCTGTCTGACCATATCCTCATCTCCTCCTCTTCTTTTTCCAGCTGTCCACTACACCTCCACATCATTATGCACCTCCCCCTCCTCTCCTCTCTCTTTACATTTCCTCCTGCCTCTCTCTCTGCTCATTTGCTCCTCTATCCATATCAACCTGCCCCAGAAGTGCTCATCGGTACATGTAGCCCCTGCAATACAGTGCAATAAAGCAGGCCAATGCTACACCCACATCACACGTGTCATGCAGGGCAGGCCACACATCAGGGGCTCAAAAATTATTTATTTACCACTGGCTTACACGCCACCGCACAAAGCTGGACGATAAAGAAGACCAATACCACTCTAACACAACATGCCTGTCATGCAGGGCAGCCCACATGTTGGGACTCAAAAAGCCACTTCTTGCCCTGACATGTAAGCTGCTATGCAAAGCAGGTTGATTTGACAGGTAGCCCACACAACATTCCTGCCAAGTAGGGCAGCCTATGTTCTGGAGACTGGAAAAATACGTTTTTACCTTTACCTCTGCCCCTATTGGAGCTAGGAGGTTACAAACCTCACACTTCCGAGTCTCTTGAAGCCTGCTATTTTTGGCCAAATCTCGTTGAAATCAATCCAGGGGTTTCGGAACAGATCCATGACTCACACACACACACACACACACACACACACACACAAAATCAATCCAGGGGTTTCGGAACAGATCCAGGACTCACACACACACACACACACACACACACACACACACACACACACACACCTTACTGTCTGGCAACAATAGCTGTGGGGGTAAGAACCACCTTACCTGTCAAAGGGGTGGGGGTGGAAAAGAAGTGTAGACCATGACATGAATTTCCAGACTTCATTAATCCAGTATTTGAGAATGAGACACTTGGGTGCTTGCAACAAATTTTATACATAATTCCAAACCATTAAAAAATGTTTTCTTAATGACAACCCCTACAAAATAATGAAAGGAGAAATGTTTATCACTTACTACTTTTCTGCTGTTCATGCAGGAAAAGTACCACAAGAGGCACAATGTTATAATTTATTACTTCTTTACTACTAACTGTATTCACGATGCATTTTACAAACAGTAAGTAAATGTTCCACTGAACATAAACGCAAAATTATATCACTGTACAACACCTAGCTCAGGGGATATGATGTCATAAACAATGAAATCGTGAAAAACGGACACAACCAAGAATAAAGTTTAAACTTATTCCTTCTTTGCTTCGAACTCTGTTCGCGATACATTTTGCATACAGTATACACATATACCACTGAATGAAACTACAATGTTATATCTTCGTACAACATATAGTTCAGGAGATATGACATCATAAACATTAAGCACACAGCCAGATGCTGCATGGTACAGATGCAGACACACAGCTAGAAATAAATACCTCGGTAACTGGACAATGCCAGATATCTCTGCTAACCCACACAAACACACATACAGAAGTGAAGTAGACAATGAGACAACATTAGTAACTGAAAAATGAGTAAGTAAAAAGGACCAGATATTCAAAAATTTGGTGATAAATAAAATTTGTATGGAAGAGAACAAAACAGGGGAACAGAAGTGGTGGCAGGTGGGGTGGGGGGGGGGGGGGGGGGGGGGAGAGTGGGGATGAAGAGAGAGGGGGAGAGGGGGAGGGGGAGAAGAATGAGAACTAGAAAATCAGTCACATTCAGTTAAGATGTCATGTCTACAACAAAGTATTGCTTCCTCCCCTCAGGGCTAAGACATTAAAAACTTTGAGGGTTTCTAAAATTATTCATAACATATACTGCTTTTACAAGAAAAAGAATATAATTATGAGTTAAGGTGGCGACTGTATTGAACCTTGGAGAAAAAGTGAAGGTCCATTCAAAGGACTGGTATTACCTCCATCAATTTTCAATTTCTTCACTGTAGACTTCCACAAAACATTTTATCTCTCTACCAAGGTGCTATGGTATGCTGATAATATATTCAGCTACCCAACTGGCAGGAGCATGTCGCAATGAAGACAAGAATGTGTCCGGCACAATGCTCGTTTGTTGGATCAGTCTGAACTCATTAAATTTATTTATTTATTGTATGGCTCTTTGATACATCAAAACAAAAAATACATACAGTGTAGAGCATAATATTTACAATATAAGAAGCTATAAACATTTACAGCACTTATGTAGTGCCTAGTCACCAGCAGGAAGTTTTCTGATCTACCATCATATGATTTTGTGGGTTATGTCACATGATCTGTGGTTCTCTGCACTCACAAAATTGGGATGGTTGCTTTCCCCGTTTTTGTATTAAATGTGAACATCTGCTGTGTCAGGTTCTAATTCTGTTTAATACTGACCATGTTTTGCATGGGAAGTCAATCCTGGTGGTTTTTGGGTGGTTCCTGAAGAGGGGCAGCAGCCTTTTCAGTAGTTGCTGGGGCAACAGTCTGGATGATTGACTGATCTGGCCTTGTAACACTAACCAAAACGGCCTTGCTGTGGTGGTACTGTGAACGGCTGAAAGCAAGGGGAAACTACAGCCATAATTTTTCCCGAGGGCATGCAGCTTTACTGTATGGTTAAATGATGATGGTATCCTCTTGGATAAAATATTCCGGAGGTAAAATAGTCCCCCATTCGGATCTCCGGGCGGGGACTACTCAAGAGGATGTCATTATCAGGAGTGTGGAATGCCAGATCCCTTAACCGGGCAGGTAGGTTAGAAAGTTTAAAAAGGGAAATGGATAGGTTAAAATTAGACATAGTGGGAATTAGTGAAGTTCGTTGGCAAGAGGAACAAGACTTTTGGTCTGGTGAATACAGGGTTATAAATACAAAATCAAATAGGGGTAATGCAGGAGTAGGTTTAATAATGAATAAAAAAATAGGAGTGCAGGTAAGCTACTACAAACAGCATAGTGAACGGATTATTGTGGCCAACATAGACACGAAGCCCATGCCTACTACAGGAGTACAGGTTTATATGCCAACTAACTCTGCAGATGATGAAGAAATTGATGAAATGTATGATGAGGTAAAAGAAATTATTCAGGTAGTGAAGGGAGACGAAAATTTAATAGTCATGGGTCACTGGAATTCGAGAGTAGGGAAAGGGAGAGAAGGAAACATAGTGGGTGAATATGGATTGGGCGAGAGAAATGAAAGAGGAAGCCGCCTGGTAGAGTTTTACACAGAGCATAACTTCATCATAGCTAACACTTGGTTCCAGAATAGAATCATGAAAGAAGGTTGTATACATGGAAGAATCCTGGAGATACTAGAAGGTATCAGATTACATAATGGTAAGACAGAGATTTAGGAACCAGGTTTTAAATTGTAAGACATTTCCAGGGGCAGATGTGGACTCTGACCACAATCTATTAGTTATGAACTGTAGATTAAAACTGAAGAAACTGCAAAAAGGTGGGAATTTAACGAGATGGGACCTGGATAAACTGATTAAACCAGAGGTTGTACAGAGTTTCAGGGAGAGCATAAGGGAACAATTGGCAGGACTGGGGGAAAGAAGTACAGTAGAAGAAGAATGGGTAACTCTGAGGGATGAAGTAGTGAAGGCAGCAGAGGATCAAGTACATAAAAAGATGAGGGCTAGCAGAAAGCCTTGGGTACCAGAAGAAATATTGAATTTAATTGATGAAAGGAGAAAATATAAAAATGCAGTAAATGAACCAGGCAAAAAGGAATACAAACATCTCAAAAATGAGATCGACAGGAAGTGCAAAATGGCTAAGCAGGGATGGCTAGAGGACAAATGTAAGGATGTAGAGGCTTATCTCACTAGGGGTAAGATAGATACTGCCTACAGGAAAATTAAAGAGACCTTTGGAGAAAAGAGAACCACTTGTATGAATATCAAGAGCTTAGATGCAAACCCAGTTCTAAGCAAAGAAGGGAAAGCAGAAAGGTGGAAGGAGTATATAGAGGGTCTATACAAGGGCGATGTACTTGAGGACAATATTATGGAAATGGAAGAGGATGTAAATGAAGATGACATGGGAGATATGATACTGCGTGAAGAGTTTGACAGAGCACTGAAAGACCTGAGTCGAAACAAGGCCCTGGGAGTAGACAACATTCCATTAGAGTTACTGACGGCCTTGAGAGAGCCAGTCCTGAAAAAACTGCCATCTGGGGAGCTAGATGTATGAGACAGGCGAAATACCCTCAGACTTCAAGAAGAATATAATAATTCCAATCCCAAAGAAAGCAGGTGTTGACAGATGTGAAAATTACCGAACAATCAGTTTAATAAGTCCCTGCTGCAAAATACTAACACGAATTCTTTACAGACGAATGGAAAAACTGGTAGAAGCCGATCTCGGGGAAGATCAGATTCTGTAGAAATATTGGAACACGTGAGGTAATACTGACCTTACAACTTATCTTAGAAGAAAGATTAAGGAAAGGCAAACCTACGTTTCTAGCATTTGTAGACTTAGAGAAAGCTTTTGACAATGTTGACTGGAATACTCTCTTTCAAATTCTGAAGGTGGCAGGGGTAAAATACAGGGAGCAAAAGGCTATTTACAATTTGTACAGAAACCAGATGGCAGTTATAAGAGTCGAGGGACATGAAAGGGAAGCAGTGGTTGGGAAGGGATTGAGACAGGGTTGTAGCCTCTCCCCGATGTTATTCAATCTGTATATTGAGCAAGCAGTAAAGGAAACAAAAGAAAAATTCGGAGTAGGTATTAAAATCCATGGAGAAGAAATAAAAGCTTTGAGGTTCGCCGATGACGTAATTCTGTCAGAGACAGCAAAGGACTTGGAAGAGCAGGTGAATGCAATGGACAGTGTCTTGAAAGGAGGATATAAGATGAACATCAACAAAAGCAAAACGAGGATAATGGAATGTAGTCGAATTAAGTCGGATGATGCTGAGGGAATTAGATTAGGAAATGAGACACTTAAAGTAGTAAAGGAGTCTGCTATTTGCGGAGCAAAATAACTGATGATGGACGAAGTAGAGAAGATATAAAATGTAGACTGTCAATGGCAAGGAAAGCGTTTCTGAAGAAGAGAAATTTGTTAACATCGAGTATAGATTTAAGTGTCAGGAAGTCGTTTCTGAAAGTATTTGTATGCGGTGTAGCCATGCATGCAAGTGAAACATGGGCGATAAATACTTTAGACAAGAAGAGAATAGAAGCTTTCGAAATGTGGTGCTACAGAAGAATGCTGAAGAGTAGATGGGTAGATGACATAACTAATGAGGAGGTATTGAATAGAATTGGGGAGAAGAGGAGTTTGTGGCACAACTTGACAAAAAGAAGGGACCGGTTAGTAGGACATGTTCTGAGGCCTCAAGGGATCACAAATTTAGCACTGGAGGGCAGCATGGAGGGTAAAAATCGTCGAGGGAGACCAAGAGATGACTACACTAAGCAGATTCAGAAGGATGTAGGTTGCAGTAAGTGCTGGGAGACGAAGAAGCTTGCTCAGGATAGGGTAGCATGGAGAGCTGCATCAAACCAGTCTCAGGACTGAAGACCACAACAACAACAACAACAACATGGCATGTAGTCCAGTACATTCTCGAGTCCATGCATCAGTAAGATTGAACACGTTTTCCATGGTGAACTCTACTATTCTTGTTAGTGGTTGTCCACAAAAGAGTCGGTTATTGTTTGCATCATCAACATTTTGATGGATTGTTAGATTTTTATTATCCATGATCTTTTATTCTCATTTGTAAGAGCACTGATGCATATTAGTTGAGAGGATGGAATGTGGTTTAGTACTGGCAGCCATTCTGTAGGTGTTGATTTGTTTTATCAAAGTGAGGCATAATATTTAGCAGCTGAAAAGGCAAGTCACAGAGCAGAAGAATGTAAAGTGGATGCCAATGTTTCCCAGGTCATATCATACAGCTTTTGAATACAAAGTTTCCTGTTTTTAATTGTTCAGCTGTTTCCATTATATGCTCTCTGAAAGACAGAGTTCTATCAAGGGATCCTCCCAGATACTTTGGAGATTTATTGTAAGTGCAATGTTTTCAAACTGTATGTTCGGTTTTCTTCTAGCAAATTTATTTTTTAGGTGGATGCAGGAAACCTCTATTTTGGAGGCATTTGGTTGGAGTCTCCATTTGTGAAAGTATTTTCCCCACTACATGTAGGTCCATTGTTTGGATTTCTTCTGACTGTTGAACTAAAGTACACCTTGTTGAAATTACCCAGCCGTTGGCATAACCAAACTTCCTTGGATTTGTTTTTGGCACATCTGCAATATACAAGCTGAAGAGAAGTGGTGCAACAACTGTGATAGACCATTTTTTAATTTCTTTGGGGAGCTGATGTTGAAACACACAACTACTTGAAACAGTCAGTTATTTAGCATATTGCTGATTAGGTGAGTGATTGGTTTGTAAGGAATTATGTGAAGAAGTCTGTGTATCATGCCTTCTCTCCAACTGCACAGCTGTTACTGAACACATCAGATGAATTCGCAATTACGAATAATGACTACCATCAGCTATAGAATGGAATGACGACAATGAAAATTTATGCCGGACCAGGACTTGAACCTGGATTTCCCGCAAATCGCTAGCGGTCACCTTACCATGTGGCTATCTGTGCACGACTCACGGCCAGACCCAAACTTCCATACATCGTCAACCATACATCTACTATCTGTATACGATCTGTACTTGCACATCCATTATATGAATTCCCGTACAGAGCAGATGCTGTGCATGAAAGTCACATGCCCGGTATTGACAGATAAATACGATATTGCAGTGTCGGTATTATTCTGATGACGATGTACTGCAGCGACCACAGCCGTTACTAAACACATCAGATGAATTCACAATTGAAAATAATGACTAACGTCAGCTGTAGAATGGAATGACAACAATGAAAATTTGTGCCGACCGGGACCCAAACCTCGATTTCCCAAACAGTTGCCTTACCATTTGGCTACACCAGGCTCATCCAAGAATTGCACCCGGGGCCGCAAGACAGTGTAGTTCAGCATCCCGTCTGCGACTGTGTGTCGCTAGTGTTGGCAGAGGAGCGAGAGAGAGAGAGAGAGAGAGAGAGAGAGAGAGAGAGAGAGAGAGAGAGAGAGAGAGAGAGAGAGAGAGCTGCAGAGCGAGTGAGACCGCACAGCACTGCTCTGCGCTCGACTGTCCCGCGGTCAGAGCTAACGGAAACAAAATATTCTATTTTAGAATTAGATTTATGTAAGGGATATAGAGTCTCATTGTTACTGTTAGTAGTTACAAGTAAGTATTTTTTGTTATAGTTCGTGCTACAATTTTTTGTATCCCTTTTCAGAGTTTACAAATCGGATCCTTAGTTTGCTGTTTTCGACGTAATAATTTTAACTGATTAAGTTTGAAAACTTATTAAAATAGAATTAAGGTTACAAAGCTCTTTAATTCTTACAGTCAACATTGTTAAAGAAAACAATTAACATTTTACATGTTTTTTCTTTTTTGAGGAAATGTTTTTGTCTAGGCTTGGTACAATATTCCGTGAAACTGCAAACCTCAAAGAATTGGTCAAATTTTTATAGTCAAGGAATGAACGGTTCTTAGTTTTAGCAAGCTTTGAAAGAGAGAAAAAGCGCTCACAAATATACGTGGAACCTAACATTGAGAGAACTTTGGCCTCGTGCTTCAGCAAAAGAGGATATTTCTCTCGTGGAAGACAGCTGTAAAAGTCATCCAAAGTTTTACATATAAGAAAGCGGTCCTTCAGGTGGATATGGCACTGTAGGTCAATCAGCTCTAGTTGAAGCACTTGTGAGACGTCCTCCGCCCGAAGGGAAAACGGGCGAACAAATGTATCTATCGGCTGGCGTTCAGGCGGTCCGCACGCCCAGCTAAGCGGCACGGCTGGGCCGCTGCAGCAACATACGAATTCGACCGGGGCGCTGGCCGCGGGCGATCGCGCCCCAGGGTCACAGTTTGGACGAGCTTGGGCTACACAATCACAACTCACATAATGGATGTGCGAGTACAGATCGTAGACATATTGTTGACGACGTATGGAAGTTTGGGTCTGGCCGTAGTCACGCACGGTAGCCAAATGGCATGGTGACCGTTTGTGATTAGTGGGAAATCCGGGTCCAAGTCCTGATCCGGCACAAATTTTCATTCTTGTCATTCCATTCTACAGCTGATGGTAGTCATTATTCACAATTGCGAATTCATCTGAAGTGTTCAGTAACAGCTGTGCTCACTGCAGTGCATTGTCATCAGAAAAACACCAACACTGCAATATAGTATTTGGCTGCTGATACCTGGCATGTGACTTTCAAGCACAGCATCTGATCTGTACGGGAATATACATAATGGATGTGAGAGTACAGATCATAGACGTATGGTTGGTGACATATGGAAGTTTGGGTCTGGCCTTGAGTCGTGCACGGATAGCCAAATGGTAAGGCGACTGCTTGTGATAAGCGGGAAATCCAGGTTCAAGTCCCGGTCCGGCACAAATTTTCATTGTCATCATTCCACTCTACAGCTGATGGTAGTCATTATTCACAACTAGAATTCATCTGATAACTTCTTTTTGTGTGACCAAGGAAAAGGAGTAGCCATTGCCTGTCTTTCATCTGTAACTTTTTTAAAAATTTCTTCTGCTTGATTTAATGGCTCATTCTTAAGATAACTTTGAATCTGCACTGTAAGGAAGTTTACATAAAACTTGTGATTTTCACATTTCTTCCAAAAATAAAACATGACGGGGAGGCTCTTAGTAAGTAAGTAAGTGCGCCTCCATGTTGTCAAGTGTCCAGTCACCAGTTGTAATGCATTGATGGCCATCGCTCTTCAGAGAAGCGCTCACATATTGTGCTTGTAACCTCTGATTGATGTAAGCATATGACCTCCCTTGATATCTCTGTGAAATTTGCATGTTCTGACATGTACGACATGAGTTCAGCAGTACAGATTTCTTTATGCCCAAGAAAATTAGGGGGCTCAAAATATTTATCTTTAAGGTTCTATAAGCAAATTGGTAAAAAAAGAACCCCTATAGGATCAATACTTGCAAACTCACTCATCAAAACCTATATGGTACTTCCCGGTGATGTAGAATCATAATATTTCAAGAGAATCAAGGCTTCACAGCACAAGTACAGGAAAACAAAACTGAAACATTGTTAATTTGTACTTATATCACACAAAACATTTCTTTTATAACAATGAATCCATCTTTTATACACTCCTGGAAATTGAAATAAGAACACCGTGAATTCATTGTCCCAGGAAGGGGAAACTTTATTGACACATTTCTGGGGTCAGATACATCACATGATCACACTGACAGAACCACAGGCACATAGACACAGGCAACAGAGCATGCACAATGTCGGCACTAGTACAGTGTATATCCACCTTTCGCAGCAATGCAGGCTGCTATTCTCCCATGGAGACGATCGTAGAGATGCTGGATGTAGTCCTGTGGAACGGCTTGCCATGCCGTTTCCACCTGGTGCCTCAGTTGGACCAGCGTTCGTGCTGGACGTGCAGACCGCGTGAGACGACGCTTCATCCAGTCCCAAACATGCTCAATAGGGGACAGATCCGGAGATCTTGCTGGCCAGGGTAGTTGACTTACACCTTCTAGAGCACGTTGGGTGGCACAGGATACATGCGGACGTGCATTGTCCTATTGGAACAGCAAGTTACCTTGCCGGTCTAGGAATGGTAGAACGATGGGTTCGATGACGGTTTGGATGTACCGTGCACTATTCAGTGTCCCCTCGACGATCACCAGTGGTGTACGGCCAGTGTAGGAGATCGCTCCCCACACCATGATGCCGGGTGTTGGCCCTGTGTGCCTCGGTCGTATGCAGTCCTGATTGTGGCGCTCACCTGCACGGCGCCAAACACGCATACGACCATCATTGGCACCAACGCAGAAGCGACTCTCATCGCTGAAGACGACACGTCTCCATTCGTCCCTCCATTCACGCCTGTCGCGACACCACTGGAGGCGGGCTGCACGATGTTGGGGCGTGAGCGGAAGACGGCCTAACGGTGTGCGGGACCGTAGCCCAGCTTCACGGAGACGGTTGCGAATGGTCCTCGCCGATACCCCAGGAGCAACAGTGTCCCTAATTTGCTGGGAAGTGGCGGTGCGGTCCCCTGCGGCACTGCGTAGGATCCTACGGTCTTGGCGTGCATCCGTGCGTCGCTGCGGTCCGGTCCCAGGTCGACGGGCATGTGCACCTTCCGCCGACCACTGGCGACAACATCGATGTACTGTGGAGACCTCACGCCCCACGTGTTGAGCAATTCGGCGGTACGTCCACCCAGCCTCCCGCATGTCCACTATACGCCCTCGCTCAAAGTCCGTCAACTGCACATACGGTTCACGTCCACGCTGTCGCGGCATGCTACCAGTGTTAAAGACTGCGATGGAGCTCCGTACGCCACGGCAAACTGGCTGACACTGACGACGGCGGTGCACAAATGCTGCGAGCTAGCGCCATTCGACGGCCAACACCGCGGTTCCTGGTGTGTCCGCTGTGCCGTACGTGTGATCATTGCTTGTACAGCCCTCTCGCAGTGTCCGGAGCAAGTATGGTGGGTCTGACACACCGGTGTCAATGTGTTCTTTTTTCCATTTCCAGGAGTGTATGTGTGTTCTGCAACTGCTCGGTGAGTAGATTTTTTTATCTATCCTGTAAAATATTTCTTTTGTCATTAGTTATTGAACTTCAGATTTAAAAGTTTCTTGAAAGTCTTGAAATTCTCAGTGCCGATATCTTGCCAGTATCAAAGTTGATAACAAGCAAAAATCATTGAGATTCTTGTTTCCTGGGATTGAATACATATTTAAGTTTGTATGAAACCCTCAGTGTGTGATTCCTGCTCACACTTACCTTTTTTTTTTTGTTGATGTTCTTGCTGACGTTGAAAATTTATAGTTTGTCACTCAAAGTTTGAAGTAGCAGCTCTACAGAAATTATGTATAATGGATTTTGTAAAATTAATTCAAATTAAGAAAGGACCATCAGTTTTAGTAATTTTCAAAATTTACTGTTACTTCTGGCTCCACTCACACTGAGGTGAGAAAAGTCATGGGATAGAGATAGGCACATATACAGATGGTAGTATTACCACGTACACAAGGTATAAAAGGGAAGTGCACTGACCGAGCTGTCATTTGTATTCAGGTGATTCATATGAAAAGGTTTCCGACATGATTATGTCTGCATGACAGGAATTAACAGACTTTGAAACTGGAATGCTAGTTGGAGCTACACACATGGAACATTCCATTTCAGTAATAATTAGGTAATTCAATATTCCGAGATCCACAGTGTCAAGAGCATGCCGAGAATACCAAATTTCAGGCATTACCTCTTACCATGGACACTGCAGTGGCCAATAGCTCACTTAATGATCAAGACCAGCGGCATTTGCATAGAATTGTTAGTGCTAACAGACAAGCAACACAATATGGCATGAAACCAATGTGGGATGTACAACGAATATATCCATTATGACAGTGTGGTGAAATATGGTGTTTAGTTGGCCATAGCAGCAGGTGACCAAAGTGAGTACCTTTGCTAACAGCACGACATTGCATGCAGTGACTCACCTAGGGCTTGTGACCATATTGGTTGGACCCTCAATGACTGGAAAACTGTGGCCTGGTTAGATGAGTCCCAATTTCACTTCATAAGAGGTGATAGGGTTTGAGTGTGGTGCAGAACTCACAAAGCCATGGACCCGAGTTGTCAGCAAGGCACTGCGCAAGTTGATGGTGGCTCCTTAATGTTGTTGGCTGTGTTTTTGTGGAATGGACTGGGTCCTCTAGTCGAACTAAACTTATCATTGACTGGAAATTACGTTCGACTACTTGAAGACCATCTGCAGATGTTCATGGACTTCATGTTCACACACAATGATGGAATTTGTATAGATGATAATGCGCCATGTCACCAGACCACATTTGATCGCAATTGGTTTGAAGAACATTGTAGACAATTTGAGTGAATGATTTGGCCACCCAGATCGCCCAAAATAAACTTCATCAAACATTTATGGGATGTAATGAGAGGTCAGATCATCCACAAAATTCCGCACTGGCAACACTTTCACAATCATGGATGGCTATAGGGGCAGCATGGCTCAGTATTTCTTCCAACGATTGGTGGGTCCACACCACATTGAGTGGCTGCACTACACTGGGCAAAAGAAGGCCTGACATGATATTGGGAGGTATCCAAAGACTTCTGTTATCTCAGTGTTTGTATTACACACAAAGTTCAAACATGAGTGCTGACATTACTCAAAACTTCGACACACACTGAGATTACAAAACATTTCTTTCCCTTAACACACCTGACAATCAACTCCCTTCTCAGTATCAGACACAAAACAGCTTCACAAAGTCAACACAGTTTTTATGCATGGGCTTTTTCTTATGGTCACCGTTAATTGTTCAAATGCAGATTAAATACCAAGCAAACGTTGGTAACTTTAACGTAATATCTACACTTCTGTGTTATAATCCCGTTCTACATAAATACAATTAAGCATTCCAATTTCTAGAGGCCCTAGTTATTTGACTGGAGTAGATGCTGTTGATATCCTTAAAGACAATATTGAAATTTAATGTTGTCTTTTTTCTGAATGTGGATTTTTTAGTTTCTGAGTAGTGTTTTAGTGTTACAAAAATCCAAACATGTTAGTACCAGTATTTGTATGGAGCATGTTTCTAAAATTTAATTTGAGACACAGTTTATGTATCTACTCAAATTTTATCCCAACTCAACAGTTTAGACACAATGTAAAATGGACTGTGTTTACTCTGCCCTCTTAGCTTTGCACTGAGACACTAATTATGAAAAGTTTGTAACTTCTGTAAACAAGTAAATTTTGAAGCTATGTGTTTCAGGGGATTGTGTATAAAGTAGTATTCCTTATTGGCAAAGTAAATGAAATATTAGTCACAACTAAACTGCTTCTCAAAATATGATAGTTATATATGTATATAAGAGTAGGTGAGGATGCTCCAGGCTAAATACTGGAGAGTGCGAATCCTATGATTTCACACTATATTACTACGTGAAGATACATCAGAGAACATGTATACACTACATTTAGCTCCGAACAGACTAGCTGATGGGGTGTATATGCAGACAAGGGAGGAAAAAATTTCCCTGGATGGTGACGGAGCTGCTGTAGACCTTATCTCTGTGCATGCATGACCAGACGTGTCGTGACTGGCTGCTTATGCAGAAGCATGACTGAATCATTTCTTGCTTCTCTGAGTATGTGGCATGTGCATGATTGGCAGCTGTCAAAAAAGATGGTATTGTGGATATTGTTTGAGGTGAGGGGTGTTGTGGATATTGGGTGAGGTGAGGCGGTAGCCGGTGAGATAATCTGAAACGGGGGTAGAAGTTGGAGTTGGCAGGTGATGGAAGCTGAGGTAAGTAAGGCAACAGTGCCATAGTAGGGATTTTGTCTTGCTCTGGTGGTGAAAGATAGAACTAGGTATGTTTTCTATCAGCCATGACTATGATAACTCCGTCTGCTGAAAATGATGGAGTGATGCAATCTGGATCAATTTCCAACGAGAATTTTCCTAGAAGTGTACTGTCATAGACACGTTGCTCATATTGTTCTCCTCCAAGGAGATCACTGATTAGTTTGATTGAGATCTCCTCAGGCCACAAGTCAAGTCGCACAATAATTTCATTGCCATCCAGGTCACTGTGCAGAATGTCACCTATAATGTTAATGCTACTTCAAAACGTGTCAGTGGTGTTTAGCAGTGTCCATGCACGTTAAGTCTGTTGGCTCCAATAGTAGTCACTTTGCCATGCAGTAAAATGTCACTTTGCCATGCAGTAAAACGTCAAAGGTGTTGTCGCCCCATCTAATCACTTTATGTGGACCTGAGTAAGGTGAGTATAATGCCAGTCAGACAGTACTGTCTCACAGCATGATGTGGACACAGTCCTGCAGAGCTTTGTGGACAAAGATTTTAAGGAAAAAGATTTTCTGAGAGCCACACATTTGCAGGAGTGGTATCTCAAGATTCACAATGTGTTGCTTGTCTTTGCAAATGAGCTGCGACTGTTCTTTGTCTGTAGGCAGTTGGGATGGCTCTGTGAATTTCGCCAGAAGAGTGAGTGGTTCTTCATAAAAGAGTTGTGGCAGTGCGTCTTTCCATTTCCCTCCATGAAACATGAGAGCTGTTTTAAGAGTGTGGTACCAGTGCTCCACCAGTCCATTTCTTTGTGGATGGTAAGCTGATGTTTGGAAGTGCTGAACATCGTGTAAGAAACAGAATTCGCTAAAAAGTGCTGACTTGAATTATCTGCCCTGATCTGCTGTTATTGAGGCGGGACAGCTGAAACTAGAAATCCACAGAATGACAAATCATTTACAGTGATCTTAGTAAGGAGGTCTGGAATTGGTATAGCCTTGACCCAGCATGTTACTCTGTCACCACTGAAAGTATATGGCAGTAATGATTTGAATTGGGGAGAGGTCTAAGTGGACATGCTGAAAATAGCTGTTAGGGACAGAATAACAGTCGTGATGTTGTTGTGCTTTATGTTAGAGCATTGACATGTGATACATGCTTGCATCCAAGATTTACAGTCTTTCTCGAAACTTGTCCATATGAAGCAGTCTGTCACAAGCTACATTGTAGCTTGGATCCCAGGGTGTGGTAGGCTGTGTAATTTATTGAAAATGCCTCATCTCATGGTGATTGGTACTAGTGGATGAGGGCAGTTTTGTGAGACATTGCATAGTACTTGTGTTGCATAGTACTTGTGTTGAAGAGCTGGTAAAATCATTGTATTCAATGTGCAACATGTTGCCATGTTGGAATTCATGTAACTGTGCACCCAGAAGCTGCCTTGTTGCAAGGGTGTCAAAATCAGTACCTACAGAGAGAGAGTGCTGATCCTTGAAGGGAAATCAGCCACAACTTTATCCAAGCCATGAAGATGTCGGATGTCTGTTGTAAATTGCGCGATATAATACAAATGGTGGAACTGCCATGGGCAACAATATTGTGCTGGGTTGCAAACAGAATACCTTAGGGAGCAATAATCCACAGACTGTCAAAGGTCTGCCGTCATTTTTAAAGTAACGTATTCTTTCATACACTGTCAACAGTCTCCACCAGAGGCTGGACACTTACATTGGGAGTCTGTCATCCTTTCCTTTTGCGTGTGTGTGTGTGTGTGTGTGGGGGGGGGGGGGGGGGGGGGGTACGCAGTGGCTGTTGCATGCCTACTACTGACTGTTGGAGAACAGCACCATTCACAAAATTGGTCTCATCAGAGATGATCGTCAGATGGGCAGTGAGTAGTGAGTGTGCCAACGTTGTACCCTGAGAACGGCAGTCTTTAATATTTTCAAATGCTCATTGATCTCTGTGGGGTACAGCTGATATTTGGCCTGAGGTGTGCTTGCCCGGTAGTTTGTTTAGAAGAAGTGCCTGGATGGCAGCTGCATTAGGCAGGGGGTCCATGATAAAAATTTACCATGCTGAGAAATCAGCATATTTCGTGGGTGATCTGTTGTCACAGTAGGTGATGAAGGAGTTTGGCACATTGTGGTGTGGGCCATATGCCATCAAGGCAAACTGTTTGGAAGAAGTGCCTGGATGGCAGCTGCATTAGGCAGGGGGTCTATGATAAAAATTTACCATGCTGAGAAATCAGCATATTTCGTGGGTGATCTGTTGTCACAGTAGGTGATGAAGGAGTTTGGCACATTGTGGTGTAGGCCATATGCCATCAAGGCAAACCAAGTGGCAAGAAAGTTAACCTGAGACTGTTTCAGCTGACACTTATCATCATTGATGATAAAGCCAAGTTTGTGTAAAGTATCAAAAACTAATTTGAGATGCTCGTCATGCTCCTTTTGGGAAACAGGGAAGACTAAAATATCATCCAAGCAAGTATAGCAGAAGGGAAATCTGAAAAGAGAGTTGTCTATGAATCTTTGCCAAATCTGCGCTGTATTTTTAAGTCCAAATGGCATATAAGGAAATTCATAAAGCCTGAAGGAGGTGATAATAGCTGTCTTCTGAATGTCCTTTATGTTCACAGGGATTTGCAAATATGCTTTCTTACAATCCAACATGATGAATATCAAGGCACCTGCCAAATAATATGCAAAGTCTGGATTATTCATGACAGGATAACTCTCCAACATCATGTGGGAATTAAGAGCCCAATAGCTGCTGCACAGTCTGTAGTTGCTGTCCTTCTTTGGTATGAACCAGATGGGTGAGGCCCCAGTATTATCAGACTGTTTAACATGTAATAACTCCTCTATAACCAACTTAGCCATGCGACGTTTACCTGGAGCTAATCTTCAAGCCCTGTGTCAGACTGGTGGGCCCAGCCTCTTATTTATTTTAGGATCAGTTCCATTACTTGTTGCACATTATCTGAACTGCATACATGAATGTTGCAGGGTGGGAGAAACACTCACAACAGGTACGCGGGCACGAGAAGAAGGATACATCTGACTGACCAGTGCTGCTGCCAGCAAGGCTGTTGCAGGCTGCTACAATTGAATGTGAGTGTCTGAAGCTGGCTGTCCTGAATCTGCTGACTTCATTTGTGATGGGCTGGTTGGAATGATGAGGCTGTCTTGAGTGAGCTGTTCCAAGTGCATAAGGGTGGCTGTGAGCTCGTCTGTAGATCCTTGAATTTTGTGTTGTATAGTGCGTTTCTCTTCAGGTAGGTGAAGTGTTTCTTCCTGTATGTTGAGGTATTGCTGAGTAGTTCATTGTAATTTCAGCACTAATGACAGGCAGACTCACAGTATCTGTTGATAGAGTTTGTAAGTGTCAATGAAACTGACAGTCCGTGAGCTGGGGACCATAGTCATTGTTTGCTTGAGGGTCAGTGGAGTGCCAATGATTCCAGTCCCAGAAAGTCCACTGTTGTGATGTAACAGAATTCCATGTGCTAAATTGGAGGAGAGATGAAAATATCTTAGAAAGTTAGCCTCCAATGCGTGTTCATTGATGTCAGGAATGAAAAACTGCCAAGAGAACATGTCTTTTAAATCGAAGTCCAAGGTTCAAGATGTGTTTCCATCCAATGAAATGTGTGAATTGTTCACCGTATAGAGTTGAACTGTACATAAAGTTTTTCCTTCAGGGGTAGTTCACATAGGATGACACTCACGTCACACACAGTGTTGATAAAGAAATATTGGTTGCATGTGTGATCCAAGATGAATAGACTACTGCAAGAAGAAGGCGTGCAACAAGATGGCCTCAGATGTTGAGGCAGTAGGCACCTTGTCTTTGTGTCTAAGTGTTCATCATAAATAACGTGACACAACTGTTGTTCTGATGGTTGAGTGAGACGCTGGATGAGCATTGTCTTTGTCACATCACATTTATTTGTAGTCAAGTGGGTCAAATAACATCACTACTGAGGTGGGTGTGCTTGCCAAGGTGGCACAGTGATGTTACTGTCGTCAGAAATGCCATGATTGTGGAGAATGCACTCGACAACAGCAAACCACATAGCTGGTTGGTTTGGCCGGAATAGTGGAATCTTGGGTTGAGAGTCAAAATCCTGGTATGCCTGTAACACTACAGCTGGATGGAGAGCGCTGTTGGATGAGCTCTCGTGTGACAGCTGTGGTACAGACAGAAATCCTGGGAAAGTGTTTGTGCATGGCCCAACCAAGTGAACTCCATTTGGTGTTGTGAACTAATTTGGTGGGACCATAAATGACATGATAGGCACGATATAATCTAGCAATGATATTCTTTTTTCATGACCGTTTCTTGAAAACCACACCGCTGGTATGCTAATTAGTTGCATTGATCACTGTAGTTAATCAGAGGATTTGTAGTTGGCATGCAGTGTTCAGATTCATGTGGGTCTTCTTTGACACTGGAACTGCTTAAGTCAATGTTAGTTTCATGATTAACCCAAGGTAAAGGTTGTTGCTCCTGATGCGAAGCACTGAACAGAGAACCACAGAAGTCACTGTCTTGGATTTGCTTGTCAGTGGCATTAAGGCTGTGAGATGGCTCCATTGTTGTTGCAAGTAAGATGAGTTGAAGAAGGTGGAATAGTCTGTAGATCATAGCACTGTCCAAAGCAAAGTCACTACACATACAGAAGAATGCCCTATATTAAATAATGGGGATCGCAAATACCATGAATATACATACACTTTATTACAAGGTGGAGATACATCAGAGAACATGTGTAAACTACAGTAGCTCAGAACAGACTAACTCAAAGATTGTCCTGCAGTGGAACCATAGTGCTGGCCAAAGATTTTCCTCAGGTTGCATTACGTAGTTGCTGCTAGGCTGCCACATGTAGGTGGCCAAAACAAGTGTTTGTAATTACTGTGCCAGAAATCTCTCTTTCTTTTATCAATAGACAAGAATTTAATGTGAACATTAAGAAATATATGATAAGAAATATCAAGGATAGTAACCTGATGTGCATTTCTTCACTTAAGAGTTTTATTTAATGATATTTGTGGGCACAAAACAGTTTGTAATATACTATGCATGGCCAATTTCATAACAAGCACCAGAACAACAAATATAATAATGACTCTATATAACTTCTTGTTCTGTCTGATTGTCTCAAAAATTAGTTCATGCTGACGCTCATTCTTGTTAGTTTCTATCAGGAGTGGGCATAAAATGGTAATTGTATCCTTTTAACCCCATCAGACTCATCTCCTGATGTAACTGAAAACTTTAGAGAAAACTTCAGTTCACTTGCACGTAAGTTCCCCAATTGTTCTGTAATCATCACTGGAGACTTCAATAATCCAATAAATCAATAGAGAAAATTACAGTTTTCTTAGTGGTGGGCATGATAAGACATCCTGTGAAACATTAATCAACACCTTCTCTGAAAACTATGTGGAACAGATAGTTTGCAATCCCTCTCATTATGAATCTAATAGCATCAAATAGACTTGACTGCTTTGAGGACATCCACATCGAAACTGGTATCAGTAATCATGAGAGGGTTGTGCCAACAAAGATTACCAGAGTACAAAAGACAATTAAAACAAGGAGATATACATACAGGATGGTCCATTGATCATGATCGGGCCAAATATCTCACGAAATAAGCGTCAAACGAAAAAACTACAAAGAATAAAACTTGTCTAGTTTGAAGGGGGAAACTGGATGGCGCTATGGTTGGCTTGCTAGATGACACTGCCAAACAGATATCAACTGCATTTTCTAAAATAGGAACCCCCATTTTTATTACATACTCGTGTAGTATGTAAAGAAATATGAATGTTTTAGTTGGACCACTTTTTTCACTTTGTGATAGAGATGGTGCTGTAATAGTCACAAACATATGGCTCCTAATTTTAGACGAGCAGTTGGTAACAAGTAGGTTTTTTAAATTAAAATACAGAATGTAAGTATGTTCGAACATTTTATTTCGGTCGTTCCAATGTGATACATGTACTTTTGTGAACTTATCATTTCTGAGAATGCATGCTGTTACAGTGTGATTACCTGTAAATACCACATTAATGCAATAAATGCTCAAAATGATGTCCTTCAACCTCAATGCATTTGGCAATACGTGTAACGACATTCCTCTCAACTGCGAGTAGTTCGCCTTCCGTAATTTTTCGCATATGCATTGACACTGCGCTGACGCATGTTGTCAGGCATTGTCGGTGGATCACGATAGCAAATATCCTTCAACTTTCCCCATAGAAAGAAATCCGGGGATGTCAGATCCAGTGAACGTCCGGGCCATGTATGGTGCTTCAACAACCAATCCACCTGTCATGAAATATGCTATTCAATACCACTTCAACCGCACACGAGCTATGTGCTGGACATTCATCATGTTGGAAGTACATCACCATTCTGTCATGCAGTAAAACATCTTGTAGTAACATCAGTAGAGCATTACATAGAAAATCAGCATAGATTGCACCATTTAAATTACCATTGATAAAATGGGGTCCAATTATCCTTCCTGCCATAATGCTGCACCATACATTAACCCGCCAAGGTTGCTTATGTTCCACTTGTTGCAGCCATCGTGGATTTTCCATTGCCCAATAGTGCATATTATGCCGATTTATGTTACCGCTGTTGTTGAATGACGCTTCATCGCTAAATAGAATGCGTGCAAAAAATCTGTAATCGTCCCGTAATTTCTCTTGTGCCCAGTGGCAGAACTGTACACGACGTTCCAAGTCATCACCATGCAATTCCTGGTGCATAGAAATATGGTACGGGTGCAATCGATGTTGATGTAGCATTCTGAACACCAACGTTTTTGAGATTCCTGATTCTCGCGCACTCCGTCTGCTACTGATGTGTGGATTAGCCGCGACAGCAGCTAAAACACCTACTTGGGCATCATCATTTGTTGCAGGTCGTGGTTGACGTTTCACATGTGGCTGAACACTTCCTGTTTCCTAAAATAATGTAACTATCTGGTGAACGGTCCGCACACTTGGGTGATGTCGTCCAGGATACCGAGCAGCATACATAGCACACGCCCATTGGGCATTTTGATCACAATAGCCACACATCAACACAATATCGACCTTTTCCGCAATTGGTAAACGGTCCATTTTAACACGGGTAATGTATCACGAAGCAAATACCATACGCACTGGCAGAATGTTACATGATACCACGTACTTATATGTTTGTGACTATTACAGCACCATCTATATTTCTTTACGTACTACACGAATATGTAATAAAAAATGGGGGTTTCTATTTTAAAAAATGCTGTTGATATCCGTTTGACCTATGGCAGCACCATCTAGCGGGCCAACCATAGCACCATCTGGTTTCCCCCCTTCAAGCTAGATGAGTTTCCTTCTTTGGAGTTTTTTCATTTGATGCTTATTTTGTGAGATATTTGGCCCGGTCACTATCAATGGACCACCCTGTACATATATAAATAAATAGTGTCACATCTCAATGAGGAACTTGAAACTTTCAGCACAGGGCAGGGTCATGTAGAGGAACTATGGTACACGTTTAAAAGAATAATTGACCATGCACTGTATAGATATGTACCTAGTAGAACAGTTCATAATGGGAAGGAGTCTCCATGTATACAGTAACTATAAAGAAACTTCTAAAGAAACAGAGAGATTACTGCATGATAGGTGAAAAACAAAGCGTAAGGCTATAGAAAGAGATATGTTGAATGAAACTCGTTTGGCCATTAATCCAGTCATATGTAAAGGCCGTTAGTAGCAGCAAAGTTAGTGTCCAGTCCCTAGCGAATGAGACAGAAACTGTAATTGAGTACAGCAAAGCAAAAGCTGAAATGCTTAACTCTGTTTTTAGATGCTCCTTGACAAAGGAAAACCCAGGAGAATTTCCCCGACTTGTGGCCTGCCAACTGCATCATCAGCCACCTGCCCTTTTGGCCCAGTGTGGGAATGCTTTTGTGTACCACGTATAGAGTCCACTTATTCACCTCATCTAAGAAACTAAATAACTATGTTAAACATTATCTGTTTTATTCCAAAAGTAGTACAGGACCTATTGTTATTCAGACAAACAGTGCGACAAAATTTGATACTGCTACCTATAATAGTTTCGGAGATATGAAAAAGCCATTAAAAAAGTACTTGACGGAAACTTAATAAAGTAAATTCAAATAGGAACAATAACAGTTTATATTTCCTTTGTTATTTGAGAACAGTACTAGCACTCCCAGTGTGCCAATTTATTTTATAAAGATTTTCAATTCTCAACTTTCGATAATTTTTCTTTCGTAATGAAAATAACACTTTAAAAGTTAATATTTATATTTTGTGTTAGGATGAGAGTAAATGAGAGTGAATGTGAGTGCGTATGGGAGACGGACATCAAATTTCAAATTTATATGGTAATACGCCTTATGTAACTAACAAGTGTTATGCCACCAGGGTGTCATGAAAATTGTAAATCCCCTTAATTGGCAGATGGCATATGTCTATGAGTGTTTGCTTTTGTAATAAAGCAGGCAGAAAGTTGGTAATGATGTAATAGTTTTCTAAAGTTATCTCAAGATTAGCTTTCATTTAGTCTCACTTAATAAACATTACAGTAATAATTTGCTTGTCGAAGTGATGCCAATGAATCTGATATAGTGATTGCCTCAGAACAGTTTTGGCACGAGTAAGATCTAGAAGGTGTAAAGAGATTGGCTGTCCTTTTCGAACAGCCAATCGGAAGTCAGCATGGTTCCAGCGCACTGCGAGATACTTAGGTTGCATTAGTAGCTGGAGGGGGTAGCCGTGGACTAGCTTTTCAGACACAAAGGTCATGTCAAATGTGTCCATCTGTAAAATGTGTAACATGAAGAAATGTTTGGTCCTTTGCATTCAGATGGTTTTGAAATGGTAGCTTTTGTTGCTATGAACAATTTGTAAAAGTTTGAGTCGTGGGATGTTTTGTTTGGGAGATATATGCACGTGACTTGTTGGACTTAGAAAATTCCACGTGGCGATGTTCTGTGTTCCAGTACAGAATAAATTCGGCGAGCAATCTTTGTGAAAGAAATCCACTGAATGATTTATGTAAGAAATCAACAATATGTGTAGATTAGATTAGATTTATTTTCATTCCAATTGATCCGTTGTGAGGAGGTCCTCCAGGATGTAGAACATGTCAGGAAAACAACAATACATGACAAATATTTACAACTAAAACAAATAAGCTAATGTAGAAAGGGACTGTATATTCACGCGATTATTTTCAGAATGGACCTTAGGAGAATTCTGGCTGCTTTACATGTGACATAAATTGGGAACTTATAATAGCAATTTTGCATACTAATAGTGGACTGATGACACATGTTTAAGCAAAGAAAATAAAACCTAACAATGGAAAATCCAGGATGGAATGTAACAATACCAGAGAAGGAAAGTTGCTACTCACCATATAGCGGAGATGCTGAGTTGCGATAGGCACAACAAAAAAATTCACACATTTATAGCTTTTGGCCATTACCGGCTTTGTCAGCAGTACACACACACACACACACACACACACACACACACACACACACACACACTGCTGACAAAGGCCTTAATGGCCGAAAGCTATAATTGTGTGAATCTTTTTGTTGTGCCTATCGCGACTCAGCATCTCCGCTACATGGTGAGTAGCAACTTTCCTTCTCTGGTATTGAAAATAAAACCTACTTTTACCAGATTTCCGAACTTTCAATGAAGATCAGGACTCTGTTTTTCCACCTAAAAATTTATTATGAATATTTACAGAAACAACCATAACGAGATTTACACAGCCTCAGTAATTGTAGATATTAGGTGCTGTTTTCATCAACGCTGCTTTTTCATCACCTTGTAAGTATCTACATTGCAGAGTGAAGGGACACTGAGAAGACATCAATCTGAGGTAGGCGAATATCAATTTGCAGCTTGCTTCATGGTGACAGTGGACTAAGAGACAGTTCCGTCGCAAATTGAAAAATCAGCTTAAAAGAGAGAGAGTGAGAGAGAGAGAGAGAGAGAGAGAGAGAGAGAGGAAGCATAATATTCTACATTCAAGGCGATTGTGGATCTAGTAACAGTGAAATGGTGAATATTATAGCTAAGGGTGCTGACCATATTGGATAGCGTAAAATTCCTGAAGGTATCTTCATTTATAGCACTGAAATGCAGTTCCTGACAATATGGAACCACCTAGTAGAACTGTTTCATCAGATTGAAGGCACATGCTATGCTGATTCTGAACCTGCAGTTCTGTTGCCTAAGTTACAAGAGCAAGAAGTGTACCTGTAGTTTATGGGTGACAAATACCAAGCTATGATTTAAACACAAGAACTTCTGTCAGCGCCTTTACCGCCCTTGTTGGTGCTCTCTCTCTCTAACTGTGAAAGTGGCATTATCAAAGACCTTGGTCTCCTTTCTTTTTGTACACCAAATGCATCACCGGGACACTTTGGACCCATTAGTAGAAGTAGTGAAATTGTCTTATTTCCTTCCTACAAATGTCAAGATTTTGCTTGCAAGAATGATGGGTGAATGAATGAATGATATTATGTATTAATTTTTAATAAAAATGCATATCTTAAGAATGAATTTTAATGTTATGATATTTTTTCTACGTTATTATTTCATAAATCATGAGATGAATATGTTGTAATTTCACAATGATACAAGTTATATTTGTGTATGTGTAACTACTACTTTGTAAGTTATCATTTCTTTGTGACCATCTGTGTGAGAGCCTCTCACTGCCACCTTCGTAAGTAGAAATTAGTTACATCAACATTCTGTTAAGGCATCTCATCTTGGAGATGGTTCCTTTTTGGATCAAAGCTCTCAAGAGTGGATAATTATCATTTTCTTGTTTTTACTCATCTTGTAATTATTTACGGTAGGCTTTTTATGAGGAGCCATCATTGTTTTGGTTTTATTACCAAGAAACAAACAACAAGTACCACAAATTAAGAATGACAAGAATAGAGGACAATTTCCTGAAAAGACTCAATACACATGAAACCAGGTATATTTGTTTCAACACAGTCATATTCCATATTTCATAAACAGAACATAGTCTTATTCGATATAAAAAATTATGCTTCAGCCAGCTACTTAAGACAATTAAGTTATTTTAAACAGTCAATATTCAATGAACTATTTTATATTGTTACCACATACCTCCAATTCCTCCAGTTCGTTCACAAATTGTGAGTGTAATTGTTTCCAGTTTTTCTTTGACTCGTGAAGTCCTTTTACTTTTACTTCAATTCCATTGATAGAACTTTTCAATTCATTTATTTCTCGCATGACACCTTCTTTTTTCCTGATATGGGAGAAAACATTTTGATTCATTGATCTTACAAAAATCACTATCACACTGTCTGTGTACAGAAACCTTTCACCATGCTTCAACTTTTTATCTATTAAGTGTTGCTTTCATTGGTCCAACTTAAAAGGTCTACCCTCATCATCACAGCAGGTGGGTCCTTCTCATCCTAGAGTCTGAATGACCTACCCTTTCTTTTAACCTCCCCCAATCTATCCCTCTCTCTTCCCCAAGAAAGGAACTATTAGTTCTGGAAACTAGTACAGTGTGTGCAGTTTTATATACTGATCACCCAGAACACTATGACCATCAACCTACTATCTATATTCGCCCGTCCAGATGATTGCAGTATCACCTGGCAAGGAATGACTGCTAGTCAGACATACACACAGTGTATGCAATATCAGTGTGCATGCTGCTCGTATGTAGAATGTGGAAGGTGCGCAATCTGCCCAAGTTTGACTGAGGGCAGACTGTAATGGTCCGGAGATGTGGTACAAGCATTTTGGAAACTATATGACTTGAAACTTCCTGGCAGATTAAAACTGTGTGCCGGACTGAGACTCGAACTCGGGAACCTTTGCCTTTCGCGGGCAAGTGCTCTAGCAACTGAGCTACCCAAGCACGACTCACGTCCCATCCTCACAGCTTTACTTCTGCCAGTACCTCGTTTCCTACATTCCAAACTTTACAGAAGCTCTCCTGCGAACCTTGCAGAACTAGCACTCCTGAAAGAAAGGATATTGCGGAGACATGGCTTAGCCACAGCCTAGGGGATGTTTCTGGACTATATGACTTATCAGGAGTTCAAGGAGTGCTGTGGTGCATGCATTCAACATGTGGTGAAACCAAGGTGAAACCAAATCCAGACATCTTGGGGTTGGACCACCACACCAACAGATGTAGGATGTTGTAGGCTGGGCAGACTGGTAAAACAGGACAGGCAGCAAACTGTAGTGGGACTAACATCAGACTTTAATGCTGGGCTGAGTGCAAGTGTGTCTGAACACACAGTGCACTGAACACTCCTAATGATGGGCCTCACAGCTGATGACACATGCATCCGCCAATATTAACACCATGACATCGCAACTATGACTGAAATGGGCACATGACTGTTGGCACTGGACATTGATGCAGTGGCGGAGCACTGTACGGTCTGATGAATCCTGATACATTCTTCATCATGTCAAAGGGAGGGCATGAATTCATAATCTTCCAGGGGAACAGCACCTTGACACCTGTACCGCAGGACAGAGACAAGCTGGCGGTGGCTTCATTATGCTCTGGGGAACATTCATGTGGCCATCAACGGGTCCAGTGGAGCACATGCAAGGCACAAAGACAGCCAAGGAGTATTGTACACCAGTTGCAGGCCACTTACACCCTTTCACGACAATGTTTACTGATGGCAGTGGCATTTTTCAGAAAGATAATGTGCCATGTCAAAAGGCCAGGAGTGTGATGGAGCAATTCAAGGAACACAGTGGCAAGTTACAATTGATGTGCTGATCCTCCAACTAACCAGATCTGAACCCAATCGAATACATCTGGGACGTGACTGAACATGGCGCCAGAGCTCATCACACCTCCCTCCCTGGAATTTATGGGAATTAGGTGACTTGTGTGTGCAGATGTGGTGCCAACTGCCTTCAGTGGCCTACCAAGGACTCACCATTTCCAAGCCACAATACACTGCCACTGTTATCTGTGCCAAAGGTGGACATATCAGCTATTATGTAGGCAGTCATAATGTTCTGGCTGATCGGTGTGTGTGTCTATTAGCAATAACTGGTCATCAATTCTGTCTGTTCCCTCGAGAGAATTTTCCTTTTGGTACAATCTAGAGATTACACTCTTCTGGCATTTTTGGTAACTAAACTAACATCATGGTAAGGCAAAAATTAGAAAGATTATTAATCGTGTCGTATTATTTCTACTAGCAACTAAGAGTATAAGTTTTACGTCACATGCAATATTTTTTAAATGCAATGTATTGCTGCTGGATACATGGTGACTGACCTCCAGCCCTACCCCACATGTTGGGTGTATGAAGCTCTCAACAGTCTTCTATACTGAAAAACTACTTCAAGACATTCCTGTATTTTGAAGTAATATAAGCTATCATAGTTGAACACTTTTTAATTATACCCCTCTTAAATGTTCAGCAATATGCCTCAGGAGTAAGTGATTTCTAATGATTTATTTGTTACTTTATTATCTCAATTTGTTTCTTAGTACAGTAAATAACATGGCAAGCACAGATGCTCCATAGAGAAGCACATGAACGATCTATCCTCTATAATACTTTGAAGTACATTTTGCATGACAGACATAAAATCAGTTGTATGGAAGTCTAAGATATGCTGTAGTGGACACTCTCAGACATCATGATAATGAAAAACTCTTTCAAGAAAGACATTTGGAGAAGAAAAACTTGCCTACACAAACAATGAATTTTCCATTATTTTCTATATGATAAAAAACTTATTAAGAGGAAGAAAATTGAGGATCCAGCATAATTAACAAGAGTAAACTAGAAAAACCAACAAATCAGGAAATAATAGTCATAAACAGAAACACATCAGTCATACATATAAACTCAATTTGCATTATTTATGCATGAAATACCCTTATTGATTAAAATATGTCAGTAACAACCAACAGTTTTTATACTCTGTTTTTGTCTTTCACTCCATCTCCCTCAAACAGATGCGAAAGGCCAAAAAAAGGTTAGGAGTAACACCTAACCACTTGAGGTAATTGTTTTTGAAGAACAAACACTCATTTAAAAATTTAACTCATTTGTGTTTCTGATAAATGTAGGATCACTTCTTATTTGACTAAAGACCATATTTAATCTATGTGTGATTGATATTAAGCAGATATTTACATTATTTACCAACCTTTTAAACCATTTGTTTCATAATGAAAATTTTAAAATCAGTGAAACACAGTACTAGATTAGAAGCAGGCATTGTGAACACAACCTACCTTCCTGATGACTGAATTGCAAATGTTAATTTACGTATTTTTTTATCTATATCATTATATCTAGCTTTAACCTCACGGATTTCTTCTTGGGCTCTGTTGTAGCTTACAGTCTTAATTTCATGAAGTTGTCTCTTTACTTGCTTACAATGCACATCAATGTCATTAAATTTCTTCAGAGCTGTTTCATGTTCTGGAATACATAAATTTCAGTAACAATGAGTTCAGCAATAAAAATATATAAAAGAGAAATCTTTATACAAAGCAAATTGCTATATTAGCTTCCCATTTTAGACTTCTACATCTACACTCATACTCCACAAGCCACCATATGGTGCATGGTGGAGGATATCTTGTACCATTACTGGTCACTTCCTTTCCTGTTCGACTCGCAAATAGAGTGAGGGAAAAACGACTGCCTATATGCTTCCATGCATGCTGTAATTTCTCTTATTGTATCTTTGTGGCCCTTATGCAAAATGTATATTGTTGAAAATTTTCTTAACAGTGTTTCATGGAAAGAACATTGTCTTTCCTCCTTGGACTCACATTTGAGTTCACAAAGCATCTCCATAACTCTCTCATGTGCTGATCGAACCTACCAGTAACGAATTGCTTCGATGTCTTCCTTTAACACAATCTGGGGGGAATCCCAAACACTCCAGTGGTACTCAAGAATGTGCCACATTAGTGTTCTATATACGGTCTTCTTTACAGATGGATCACATTTTCCAATAATTCTTACAATAAACTGAAGATGGCCATACGCCTTCCCTACTAAAGTCCTTACATGGCCATTCCATTTCTTATCACTTTTCAACGTTATGCCTCAATATTTAATCAAAGTGATTGTGTCACACAGTATACTATTGAAAAACTTATCACAGTTTCTTGTCACCTACAATTTCTCTTATAATTATGTGAAAGCAACGATGTGATTTTAAGACCAATTTTGGTTATTTTAAAATAGCAATTTGGTACATAAATTGTATTCGTAATAAGTGATCATAATTTATATGATTTGTCTGCATATATTGGCTATCATGCTGTCATCTTCAGATGCTTTCACTTAATTATGGTAATGCACAATTAATGGTATCAAAAAATCCCATCTGCTTGTCATCAAGGGAAATGATGATTAGTAGCAGTAGTAGTAGTCACATAAAGAAGGTGCTAAACACAGTAATTCAGCTTCTGAGCAAGTACACACACACACACACACACACACACACACACACAGAGAGAGAGAGAGAGAGAGAGAGAGAGAGAATAGTTTTTTTATTTCATTTATTCATTTTGTGTTCCCTGGATTAAAGCTTTGCTTGGATGTGGAATTATGTCATATGTTTCGGCTACACCATTCACTGTTGGGAACAGATATGACTTTATGACTGAATTTCTATGGACATAATTATTGAGCATAATGCAATATTATTGAACATGTATTATATTAATAACATATGTAGTGTGGCGCCACCTGACATTACCAGGGAAACCAGGTAGGCAGCACAATATTACCGTCAGCTGCCATGCCGCCACTACTCAGAAGGCATCCGCCATCAGGTGTGCCCTCTGATGGAACATGCTAGAACACACTATATATGCTGCCCTAGGGTAGCAGTGGAGTACAAATCAAGTGTGTTACGAGTTTGGCTGCTGTGTTACTCTACGAACTCTAATTGTCGTAGATGGAATTTTGAAACAGTGTGGACTGGACTTAGCTTTGAAATATGGACTTATGTTAGCCTGCACTATGTTGAACTATATCCTGTTGCAAATAAACTGGGAAAAGTCCTCGATAGATTGTGTGTAATTTCCCTTTTACAAAAGTGGCAATCACTCTGGACTTGTGATACACACAAACTAGACTTGGAACATTTTTGTAACTAGATTAGGGTTTGTTTTGCTTTCAGTCATGAAGGAGCTGCAACAACTAATACCTCAAACAAGCCAATGGCAAGAATATTACAGGCAGTGCAAGCATTAGGCAGTGTAGCAGGAAAGTGTCCCATGCTACCCATTTTTACAGCTTTTCCACCATTCAACGAACAATGTGAAGAGTAGCAGCCTTACTGTCAATGCTAATAGTTATTATATTTTGTACAATATGCCTATTTTGGCAGTACTGTCATTGCCAAGTACACCTGAGAATATTAGTCAGTAAATTTAATTTACATTTGCAATACTTGTATATGGAGTTAACTATACATGTCTAGCTCTGTATGATATACCTATTGTGTTGTTGATGAATTCTTTTGTCAATTGCCACTGTTTTTATGATGGTAAAATAAAGTAACGTAGTAATTCGATAGCAAGTTCATCATTCTCAATGATGCAGTATGTTTACAAAGTGCTTACAACTAGCCAGCGGTAGTGTACGAGAAACATATAATTTAGTTGTTTGTGTAATCTTTGGTTGTTTATTTTTTATCCACTCAGAATGTTAATAAAATTTTCTAGGTGATATTTATGCCTGAAGTGTCTGTTCATTTAATATGTTCATCACAAGTCCTTTTGGTATATGTGTAGATTTGAACTAGTATGTTTTCTAATTCTGATGTTAAAATTTCGCCCTGTTAGTCCAATTTTAAAAGTTGTTACAATTGTCATTTGTAATCTTCTATATGCCTGTATAGCATATTCTGGTATTTTGATTCTTCCAGAGTGGAGTTCTGTGTTTAGGTTGTTGGTAGTACTGAATGCTAGTTTTATGAGAATATTTTTAGTACATTTTTCATACTGTTTGACAGTTTTCCCATGCATGCTGGTACATATGTGGTATTTTTGTCTGGCTAAGATTTCTCTTGTTAGTGTTATATTAATGTGTATTGACTGGCTTGTGGGTTCTGTTTATTCTTTCTATAACTTTCAATCAGAATTGTTATGTCATCAGCAAAAAGAGTGAAATGTGCCTTCTTTTTGGCTTGTACAGATAAGGTCGTTTATAAAGATAACAAAAAGTAAGGAACTCAGCATGGAGCCCTGCGCACCCTGCAAGTCATGATGCCACAGTCAGAAGATGCTGGCTTTCCATCTGACTTGTTTATGACTACCTCCCCTCTTTCCTGTCTTATTTTACTTTTTCATGTGTGGAGATCAAAGTACTGAAGTCCAAATAAGGACCACATCCATTGCTTTCTTGCTTTCCTGCCATAATTCAATGCCAATTTAGTGGAACAGTTAGGACAGGCTAGGTCATATTCCATATCCTAATATTCTCCACAATCACAACTGTCATCAAATTAATCTATAAGGGCCCAGATGAACATTTTTGCCTTCACTAGTGCTACACCAATTCTGATCTGGTTCAGACTTCTCCAAATCTTCCATCTCAAGTCCTCGTAATTAGGCACTGTGGGTAGTGCACGGCAGACATTTGGAAGTTCGTTAAGTTCTTCATTCAGGAATCTCTTTCAGGATTTAAGTCTTCTAGATCCACAGGAATTGCTAAATAAGTGGTGCCATTAATCAAAAGTATACCTAAGCTTCTCACTGTGTTCTTGAGTCGGTCTTCAGGAATCAGCAAAGTCACCCGCTTTATAAAGTTTATTGAGTGACTTAGGTTTCATGCAGTCAGTTATTAGGTTGCATATTCCATTTAAGCTTGAGGTCACCTTTTTAGCAGATCTGGACCACACACACCATGTGAGCATATTCCATCATTGCTCCCTGTCACTTAGACATGATTCTAGTCAAACTCTGCTTTTTCATTTAAGCCATGGTGTTCAGTGTGTGTGTGTGTGTGTGTGTGTGTGTGTGTGTGTGTGTGTGTGAGTGTGTGTGTCTATATACACAATTTTGTGATTCACACAGTTGAATGCTTTAGAGAAGTTGTAAAATAATCCCACTGGTGACATTTTATTGTTGAAGAACTCTAAAACTTGATGTACAAATGAGAACACTACATACTCAGCTGAAATGCCTTTTTTTTTTTTTTTTTTTTTTTAGGATCCCTTGGTTATTAAGATGTTCCATAATCAATTTGAACATAATGTGCTAGACTCTCCCATGCTGCACTATGATAAGAGCGAATAATTCTCTTGGATGGAGTGAATCAGATTAACATGAAAGAGGTGAGCGTTATGGAAGGGGAGGAGCAAAGGGTAGGGGGAGAGTTGGATAACAGAGAATGAAACTAGGAATATGTGGGAAAAGGTAGCTCTCCAACTGTACGATGAGCCACAACCAAACTGTGGCCTCAAGTTAGGAAAAAAGGAAACTTTACTTCTCAACTATAGAGCATGCTGTTGGATATAGTGTAGTAACACCTTCAATGGCAACTTCATAACCTATGTCATGAGGACCCCTACAACCACTTCCTACAAATTGTATAGGTAAAGTCTATCATTCCAACACATCCCTAGCTCCTGAAAGTTTCCCAGCCTCACTCTCCACTTGTCCTTACATGCTCTGCCTTTTCTCAGCCTTTTGCCCACACAGTGGTTCTATATACTTAAGCTTCACATTTCATCCTGACCCTACCTTAATTGTTTTTAGAGATCTACATATCCATCTTATTATACTCTTAATTTTTGAGATAGATGCATGGTGTCCACAAGATCCATTGTCGGTATCACTTCTTGTTAGTACTACTTTGTGATCCTCAATAATTTATTGTGATGGCTCCCCAAATGAACTTTTCATATATGTGGTATCTGTTCTTTAGGACACGTCTGAAAGAACATACACAATGTTGACCCTGCAGCCATCATACATCAAGATACAAAGGAATGAATGACATTTAGCTGCATAGTGGGCATTGATGTACATCAGTAGGAAAAGTTGAAAATTTGTGTTGGACCAGGATTCAAATGCAGGTCTCCTGTTTACTATGCAGATGCTCTGACCACTAAGCCTCAAGGTAAATGGATCCTGAATTTCCACAGTCAATGATGTAGCCAAAGGGTGGGGTGGGGGGAGTGTGGGTGGGGTGGGGGTGGGGGAGGTTGTCCATGGGGTCTGGAGCTCTCGTATCACCTACATGAAATTACACCATCTTAGCTGCCATGTCGTGAAATTGAAATCTATTTTGATTTTCAATCATATGACATACAAGCGATATGAAGTACGATAATCAACACAGTCATCAACAGATTTAAGCTATCGCTATATCTATAGCAGTTATCAGCTATTGCCAATACATATGCCAAGACCAATAATTGTACATTGTTGGTCTTACTTGAGCCCAATCGTTTTATTAATGAGTCCAGTTCTTGCTTGCAATTGAATTTAATTTAAGTGCTACCATTTGTTGTTTTTTTGCTGTGTGCTGTTGTGATAGTTTCTAATTATGGACAAGTTTGTAATAAGAAAGAAGAGGAAAGCCAATTTTGATTCATCCACTGGCATTACGGTAAGTTAAAAACATGTATGCACTACAGTAATAGGCCAATTATCTTCATAATTCGGTTTAATATTAGCACTGAAGTTGATATTTGAAGACTGGTAGAATTATGTGGTTGCATTATTTCAGTATTTCACAAGGCAGCGGAGCAGTAAACATCATTACAAATCACATTAAATTAAAATCAATGCATAAAAAATACACTTGGATTTTCCTGTGTCACCCAAAATCACATTGCTCAACAAAAATGCCGTCCAAATGATGATCGTACCATTTCCTTATAAAAACTTGCTCGAAATTCTCAAATTACTAGACAAAATTGGAAAATATCGCCCAATCTGGTGATCTAGGTGGTACTCAATTATGAAAACCAGCTGTGATACGGAATAATGGAGAGGGGTTTGTGGACAGCGGAAGGGATATGTGATAGCAGCACATTCTATAGTTTGTTTGTAAAGGATTTTTTTTCAGCTGGCTGGCTGAATTTGTCCCAACTGCCTGCACCCTGCATAGCCCCCCTCCTTCCAAATCTATTTACACTCTTGTAATACTACAATAACTGGAAGTCTTGATCACATAAGGAAATCGAAGAATTTTAATGAAATGAAAGCTACTTTAACAAAATTTGATATTGAATTGAGCAACCTAGCTTTGATGTGCTGAAGGACCTATGACTTGGTTTCAGATAAGCCATAAATTTACATACAAGACTGTAATATGAGAATATGTTTATTGACCAAAGAGATATGGATCCATTTAATTTTTTAAGTAATTCCGTGCAATGTTCAAATCAAAGATTGCTACTTACTGTAAAGAAGACATGTCAAGTTGCAGGCAGGCACAGTTAAAAGACACCCACATACAGCTTTTGGCCACAGCCTATGTCAGTAAAACGCGCGCGCGCACACACACACACACACACACACACACACACACACACACACACACACACACACACACACCATGCATACACAACTGCCAACTCTAGCATCTCTGGCCAAAATGCAGCATGAAGTAGGACACAAGCAGCAATCTAGAGGAGGAGGAGGGGGAGGGGGTGGGGGTGGAGAAGGGGAAGGGAAACGGATAGTAGTCTATGGGTGGGGAGAGAGATGAACACTGTCTGGTGGAGTCTGCAGGGACTAGGCTGCCAACAGGCACAGTGTCAGGAGGTTGTGGGGCAGGGAGGTGGGCAATAAAGGAGCAAAAAAGGAGAGAAGCAGGGAAAGACAGGTAAATGCAATGGCAGAGGGCTGCAAATAAACAAGGTGGGAGATGAGAATGGGGAGGAGATAACAGGACAGAAGGGACGGAAACTGTTGGGTGGAGGGTGTGGGGCAGTATGTTACTGTAGGTTGAGGCCATTATAATTATGGGAGCAGAGAATGTGTTCTAAGGATAACTCCCATCTGTGCAGTTCAGAAAAGCTGGTGTTACAGGGAAGGACCCAGATGGCTCGGGTAGTGAAGCAGCCATTGAAATCATGTGTGTTGTGTTCAGCTGCATGTTGTGCCAAAGGTTGGTCTACTTTGCTTTTGGACACAGTTTGGCAGTGGCCTTTCATCCTGGTGGACAGCTGGTGGGTAGTCACACCAATATAAAAATCTGTGCAATACTTGCGGCAGAGCTAGTAAATGACACGGCTGCTTTCACAGGTGGTCCGGCCCCCAATGGGGTACAATAAACCCGTGAGAGGACTGGAATAGTAAGTGCTGGGTGGGTGGATTGGGCAGGTTTTGCACCTGGGTCTCCCACAGTATGACGTTCAGTTTTTTTGCTCTACAATAACAAACCTTATGTTAGAAGACAGAAATGTGTTTTGTTAGCAAAGAGGCAATACATTATACAAGAATTTTATTTCATTTAGCAAAAGAGTCAAATTCTCATATTATCAAATTAAGCAATAAAAGCTTTCCTTAAAAAATTATAGAGTGAATCACTTGATATTCAACCTCTATGGATACAGTCATTCATTATGTGTCCTCTACCCTCTTCCACAACAGCCTTGCTGAATCCCTAGCCTTTCAAATTTCATCATAAGGACATGGACAATACAGAACAACAAAGAAAGAGTAACAAGTAGACAAGTTGATAAGAAGGGAAGTCATCTGAAATCTAGATCTGGAAAAACAAAATATACAAGTAATGACTTAGTAGTAACAGTGGACAAATAGCCAAGATTCTAAGCTTACAGTATACAGCAGAGGGTTTTTTTAACACTGGCTACTCCTGAATACAAGTTTATTGTATTAATCTTGAAGCATTTTGGTGACTAGTAGAGACATAAAAGTTACTAAGTTGCGAACTGATAAGGAAAGGAAGATGACGGTCTATCAGTCTGATTCCATGTTTGGAAAAAAAATAATTGGGATGTGAACAAAATATGTTTAATTTTGTACAGCATGCGTACATATCATTAGTTGAGGACAGTTAAAAAATTTACCAAGGTCAAATCATAAAACCATAAGCAAAATATATTAACTTTAATAGTTAAATGTCAAATTATGCAAGGTATCTGATTTTAATAAATGTAATAAATATGAGAATACATAAATATATCTAAAAACAAAGATGATGTGACTTACCAAACGAAAGCGCTGGCACGTCGATAGACACACAAACAAACACAAACATACACACAAAATTCAAGCTTTCGCAACAAACTGTTGCCTCATCATGAAAGAGGGAAGGAGAGGGAAAGACGAAAGGATGTGGGTTTTAAGGGAGAGGGTAAGGAGTCATTCCAATCCCGGGAGTGGAAAGACTTACCTTAGGGGGAAAAAAGGAAGGGTATACACTCGCACACACACACACATATCCATCCACACATATACAGACACAAGCAGACACATTTAAAGGCAAAGAGTTTGGGCAGAGATGTCAGTCGAGGCGGAAGTGCAGAGGCAAAGATGTTGTTGAATGACAGGTGAGGTATGAGTGGCGGCAACTTGAAATTAGCGGAGATTGAGGCCTGGTGGATAACGGGAAGAGAGGATATATTGAAGAGCAAGTTCCCATCTCCGGAGTTCGGATAGGTTGGTGTTAGTGGGAAGTATCCAGATAACCCGGATGGTGTAACACTGTGCCAAGATGTGCTGGCCGTGCACCAAGGCATGTTTAGCCACAGGGTGATCCTCATTACTAACAAACACTGTCTGCCTGTGTCCATTCATGCGAATGGACAGTTTGTTGCTGGTCATTCCCACATAGAATGTGTCACAGTGTAGGCAGGCCAGTTGGTAAATCAAGTGGGTGCTTACACACGTGGCTCTGCCTTTGATCGTGTACACCTTCCGGGTTACAGGACTGGAGTAGGTGGTGGTGGGAGGGTGCATGGGACAGGTTTTACACCGGGGGCTGTTACAAGGGTAGGAGCCAGAGGGTAGGGAAGGTGGTTTGGGGATTTCATAGGGATGAACTAAGAGGTTACGAAGGTTAGGTGGACAGTGGAAAGACACCCTTGGTGGAGTGGGGAGGATTTCGTGAAGGATGGATCTCATTTCAGGGCAGGATTTGAGGAAGTCGTATCCCTGCTGGAGAGCCACATTCACAGTCTGATCCAGTCCCGGAAAGTATCCTGTCACAAGTGGGGCACTTTTGTGTTTCTTCTTTGGGGGGTTCTGGGTTTGAGAGGAAGTGGCTCTGGTTATTTGCTTCTGTACCAGGTCGGGAGGGTAGTTGCGGGATGCGAAAGCTGTTGTCAGGTTGTTGGTGTAATGGTTCAGGGATTCCGGACTGGAGCAGATTCGTTTGCCACGAAGACCTAGGCTGTAGGGAAGGGACCGTTTGATGTGGAATGGGTGGCAGCTGTCATAATGGAGGTACTGTTGCTTGTTGGTGGGTTTGATGTGGACGGACGTGTGAAGCTGGCCATTGGACAGGTGGAGGTCACCATCAAGGAAAGTGGCATGGGATTTGGAGTAGGACCAGGTGAATCTGATGGAACCAAAGGAGTTGAGGTTGGAGAGGAAATTCTGGAGTTCTTCTTCACTGTGAGTCCAGATCATGAAGATGTCATCAATAAATCTGTACCAAACTTTGGGTTGGCAGGCTTGGGTAACCAAGAAGGCTTCCTCTAAGCGACCCATGAATTAGGTTGGCGTATGAGGGGGCCATCCTGGTACCCATGGCTGTTCCCTTTAATTGTTGGAAATTGAGGAAAGAGGTTTTAGATTTTTCATTACCTTAGCCAGCTTCATCCTGACCCACAACTTCTTCACTTTTGAAGGCCAAACATACCAACAATTAAAGGGAACAGCCATGGGTACCAGGATGGCCCCCTCATACGCCAACCTAATTCATGGGGCGCTTAGAGGAAGCCTTCTTGGTTACCCAAGCCTGCCAACCCAAAGTTTGGTACAGATTTATTGATGACATCTTCATGATCTGGACTCACAGTGAAGAAGAACTCCAGAATTTCCTCTCCAACCTCAACTCCTTTGGTTCCATCAGATTCACCTGGTCCTACTCCAAATCCCATGCCACTTTCCTTGATGGTGACCTCCACCTGTCCAATGGCCAGCTTCACACGTCCGTCCACATCAAACCCACCAACAAGCAACAGTACCTCCATTATGACAGCTGCCACCCATTCCACATCAAACGGTCCCTTCCCTACAGCCTAGGTCTTCGTGGCAAACGAATCTGCTCCAGTCCGGAATCCCTGAACCATTACACCAACAACCTGACAACAGCTTTCGCATCCCGCAACTACCCTCCCGACCTGGTACAGAAGCAAATAACCAGAGCCACTTCCTCTCAAACCCAGAACCCCCCAAAGAAGAAACACAAAAGTGCCCCACTTGTGACAGGATACTTTCCGGGACTGGATCAGACTGTGAATGTGGCTCTCCAGCAGGGATACGACTTCCTCAAATCCTGCCCTGAAATGAGATCCATCCTTCACGAAATCCTCCCCACTCCACCAAGGGTGTCTTTCCACTGTCCACCTAACCTTCGTAACCTCTTAGTTCATCCCTATGAAATCCCCAAACCACCTTCCCTACCCTCTGGCTCCTACCCTTGTAACAGCCCCCGGTGTAAAACCTGTCCCATGCACCCTCCCACCACCACCTACTCCAGTCCTGTAACCCGGAAGGTGTACACGATCAAAGGCAGAGCCACGTGTGTAAGCACCCACTTGATTTACCAACTGACCTGCCTACACTGTGACACATTCTATGAGGGAATGACCAGCAACAAACTGTCCATTCGCATGAATGGACACAGGCAGACAGTGTTTTTTAGTAATGAGGATCACCCTGTGGCTAAACATGCCTTGGTGTACGGCCAGCACATCTTGGCACAGTGTTACACCATCCGGGTTATCTGGATACTTCCCACTAACACCAACCTATCCGAACTCCGGAGATGGGAACTTGCTCTTCAATATATCCTCTCTTCCCATTATCCACCAGGCCTCAATCTCCGCTAATTTCAAGTTGCCGCCACTCATACCTCACCTGTCATTCAACAACATCTTTGCCTCTGCACTTCCGCCTCGACTGACATCTCTGCCCAAACTCTTTGCCTTTAAATATGTCTGCTTGTGTATGTATATGTGTGGATGGATATGTGTGTGTGTGCGCGAGTGTATACCCGTCCTTTTTTCCCCCTAAGGTAAGTCTTTCCGCTCCCGGGATTGGAATGACTCCTCACCCTCTCCCTTAAAACCCACATCCTTTCGTCTTTCCCTCTCCTTCCCTCTTTCATGATGAGGCAACAGTTTGTTGTGAAAGCTTGAATTTTGTGTGTATGTTTGTGTTTGTTTGTGTGTCTATCGACGTACCAGCGTTTTCGTTTGGTAAGTCACATCATCTTTGTTTTTAGATATATTTTTCTCATTTGGAATGTTTCCCTCTATTAATTTATATGAGAATACATAAAGATATACAATCCACAATTATCAGTCTGATTCCATGTTTGGTAAAAAAATAACTGGGATGTGAACAAAATATGTTTAATTTTGTACATGTGTACATACCGTTAGTTGAGGACAGTTAAAAATTTAACAAGGTCAAAACATAAAACCATAAGCAAAATATTATAACTTTGATAGTTAAATGTCAAATTATGCAAGGAACCTGATTTTAATAAATGTAATAAATATGAGAATACATAAAGATATATTTTTCTTGCCACTAAAAGATGGGCATTGAAGAATACCTTTTCTTGAGTTCTCCAACTCCAATACAAGAGTAGCTTGTAGTTGTGGATCAGGCAATGTCTGACTTCTCCCTTGTTCTGTTTCCAATTGTCTGAGTAGCACTGACTGCATTTCCACTTTGTGCTGCAAAGACAATGTAACATGATCAGACTCATTATTCTCTAAGATCGACTATCAACAAACACAATCGTCACAGTGCTACAGGCATAAATTCATAAATTGTAAAGCATAATGAGTGAATTAAACATAGCATATTCACAGATTATATGATGAAGCAAAAGTATTGAGATCAAGGAAGAAAATAAGTATCTGTTAAGAGGAATTGTGAATCGAGAGAGCTCCATGAGATATTCCATGAAGAAGGGATGGAATGAGGAAAGCAAAAAGGATTGGGATCCAAACTAGCTGAGACTAAAGGAACAACAGTTAAAAATGTAACAGTACTACTTTATGTTCACAAACACAGTGGAAATAAAATAAGGGTGATTATTACAAATATGACACCCTTTAACAAACATACAATAGTATTGTGTTAGCAAAACAACACAAATAACTTAGATGTCTGTCAAATTTTCAATTTCAAAAGCTAAGGACTGGCCATCCACCATATACAGGATAAGCTTGTTCATGAGTCCTTCTTACATGAATGTAAGTATGATCTAGATTGGTTTCAGACAAAAATATTTTTCTTATTCATGACATTTTTACATTAGTAAATTTTTAATCTAGAATGAAATTTTCACTCTACAGCGGGGTGTGCGCTGATATGAAACTTCCTGGCAGATTAAAACTGTGTGCCGGACCAAGACTCGAACTTGGGACCTTTGCCTTTCGCGGGCAAGTGCTCTACCAACTGAGCTACCCAAGCACGACTCACGCCCTGTCCTCACAGCTTTACTTCTGCCAGTACCTCGTCAACTACCTTCCAAACTTTACAGAAGATCTCCTGCGAACCTTGCAGAACTAGCACTCCTGAAAGAAAGGATATTACGGAGACATGGCTTAGCCACAGCCTAGGGGATGTTTCTAGAATGAAACTTTCACTCTACAGCGGAGTGTGTGCTGATATGAAACTTCCTGGCAGATTAAAACTGTGTGCCGGACTGAGACTCGAACTCGGGACCCTTGCCTTTCGCGGGCAAGTGCTCTACCAACTGAGCTACCCAAGCACGACTCACGCCCCGTCCTCACAGCTTTCGCAGGAGAGCTACTGTAAAGAGCGAAAGGCAAAGGTCCCGAGGTCTGCCAGGAAATTTCATATCGGTGCACACTCCGCTGTAGAGTGAAAATTTCATTCTAGAAACATCCCCTAGGCTGTGGCTAAGCCATGTCTCCGCAATATCCTTTCTTTCAGGAGTGCTAGTTCTGCAAGGTTCGCAGGAGATCTTCTGTAAAGTTTGGAAGGTATGAGACGAGGTACTGGCAGAAGTAAAGCTGTGAGGATGGGGCGTGAGTCGTGCTTGGGTAGCTCAGTTGGTAGAAAACTTGCCCGTGAAAGGCAAAGGTCCCGAGTTCGAGTCTCGGTCCGGCACACAGTTTTAATCTGCCAGGAAGTTTCAAATTTTTAATCATTTAGCAAGTTTTGAACCCATTTTAACCTCAAATAGGAACATTCTAAATCAAAGTACAGTAAATACATTACAGTGATTAATTACATAAGAAATGTACTTTTTTGAGTTTAATTGTGGTAACTAAGAGGCATGAGACAGTGGCCGAAGTAAAAAAAATTCTCTCTCTCTCTCTCTCTCTCTCACACACACACACACACACACACACACACACACACACACACACACACACACACACACTTGTAAAGGTGATCTGCAGCCACGTTTCATGATGTGCAGATTAGTTTCACATGTAAGCTGATTCCTGTTCCTCAGTTTTCATAGGGGAAACCAGAATTTTCTGCTTGATCTTGAGGACTTAAACTGTTCCATGGTTTACAACCATTTGGTGCACCTTACTACGTCCAAACCATGTAGAAGTCCATTTCCAGCCTCCCTACTTCCATCGTCAAGGAATAGGTTATGAGCTATTGAGGGCAAAGTAGACTTAAAGTCAAATTTTATTTAATAGCATTTAGTTTTGTATTTTTATTTTGTTATATTGAAAGTGACTGGCTGCTGATGGTAGGTATGTGATTTCTGGTCCAATAATATTTAACTGTCAAAAGAATAGCACAAGGATAAAGCTGCCTGACAACAAAGGCTGAAGCAGCATTAGGGCTGGTGCTGTCTTAGTACTTAACTGTGAGCAGCAGCACTAAGCAGTAATGGAAAAGTTTTATTCTGATGATTTCATTATTCTCTGAACAAAGCAGGAGTGAATCAGACTGCAAAAAGAAGTAATGCATCCTCACTGAAAACAGATATGCGATCTAGAATTTAAGTGTGAAAAGTTTTTATAGTGTCTTGTAGAACACAGCCAGCTATGTATTTTAACTTGGTTGAGCGCTGGACGATGAGCTAAAAATATTCCACTCACCTTCTTAACTATCACTATTCTCATAATAGAACCATCACTGGATGGGAAACTACTTGCGGTAAATATGAATAACTTAAAAGTGTTGCAAAAAAAGGTAAGAATTTATTTATTTTTTTGTTTTAGTTATCATACTACATTCATTGACAGACTGTGTTCCCTTATCTTATCAGATCTTTGTAATTTACATGTCGGATGTTACAGAAGTATGTACTTATATCTTCCTAGCACAACTTTTGTATACCCTGTTCCATACTTCAAAATTACTCTTTCATCTAGACATCACATTCTTAGGTCATACAAATCATGATTTACAATATTAGGTAAAGAATACATTACAAATCATAGTGAAGAGACGCATTTAATTGCAGACAGACACGACAAAAAGTTGGTTACAATTTAACTTTCATCCAAAGCCTTCTTCAGAAAAGAAAACATATACACATTCATTCATACAAGCAAGCACACTTCATGCATACATGACCGCCAACTCTGGCAACTCAGATCCGAAAGCTGTGCTGGCAACCTTCATGCCTCCATGTAGTCCCTGCATGCTCCAACAGACAGCACTTTTCTCTCCCCCCAAGTGTACCTTGCTATCCCCCACCCTTCCCCTTCCCCTCCCTTACCCCCTACAGATCACTGCTTTCATTCCATGTGACAGCTGCATTCCAGTCCGAGCTACCAGTCATGTGTGTGTGAGGTGTTCTTGCTTGTGTGAATATGTATGCATTTTCTTTTCTGAAGGGCTTAGGCTGAAAGCTAAATTGTTAGCATTCTGGTCCACACTGCCACAGATGGTGGTCATGTGTGTGAGCTGAGCCTGCTTGTGAGAATATATATTGAATTTTGTGTGTATGTTTGTGTTTGTTTGTGTGTCTGTCGACCTGCCAGCACTTTCATTTGGTAAGTCACATCATCTTTGTATATATATATATATATAAAAAACAAAGATGAGGTGACTTACCGAACAAAAGCGCTGGCAGGTCGATAGACACACAAACAAACACAAACATACACACAAAATTCAAGCTTTCGCAACAAACTGTTGCCTCATCAGGAAAGAGGGAAGGAGAGGGGAAGACGAAAGGAAGTGGGTTTTAAAGGAGAGGGTAAGGAGTCATTCCAATCCCGGGAGCGGAAAGACTTACCTTAGGGGGAAAAAAGGACAGGTATACACTCGCACACACGCACATATCCATCCACACATACAGACACAAGCAGACATATTTAAAGACAAAGAGTTTGGGCAGAGATGTCAGTCGAAGCAGAAGTGTAGAGGCAAAGAAGTTGTTGAAAGACAGGTGAGGTATGAGTGGCGGCAACTTGAAATTAGCGGAGATTGAGGCCTGGCGGATGACGAGAAGAGAGGATATACTGAAGGGCAAGTTCCCATCTCCGGAGTTCGGATAGGTTGGTGTTGGTGGGAAGTATCCAGATAACCCGGATGGTGTAACACTGTGCCAAGATGTGCTGGTCGTGCACCAAGGCATGTTTAGCCACAGGGTGATCCTCATTACCAACAAACACTGTCTGCCTGTGTCCATTCATGCGAATGGACAGTTTGTTGCTGGTCATTCCCACATAGAATGCATCACAGTGTAGGCAGGTCAGTTGGTAAATCACGTGGGTGCTTTCACACGTGGCTCTGCCTTTGATCGTGTACACCTTCCGGGTTACAGGACTGGAGTAGGTGGTGGTGGGAGGGTGCATGGGACAGGTTTTGCATCGGGGGCGGTTACAAGGATAGGAGCCAGAGGGTAGGGAAGGTGGTTTGGGGATTTCATAGGGATGAACTAACAGGTTACGAAGGTTAGGTGGACGGCGGAAAGACACGCTTGGCGGAGTGGGGAGGATTTCATGGAGGATGGATCTCATTTCAGGGCAGGATTTGAGGAAGTCGTATCCCTGCTGGAGAGCCACATTCAGAGTCTGGTCCAGTCCCGGAAAGTATCCTGTCACAAGTGGGGCACTTTTGTGGTTCTTCTGTGGGGGATTCTGGGTTTGAGGGGACGAGGAAGTGGCTCTGGTTATTTGCTTCTGTACCAGGTCGGGAGGGTAGTTGCGGGATGCGAAAGCTGTTTTCAGGTTGTTGGTGTAATGATTCAGGGATTCCGGACTGGAGCAGATTCGTTTGCCACGAATATATATATATATATATATATATATATATATATATATATATATATATATATATATATATATATATATAATAGAGGGAAACATTCCACGTGGGAAAAATACATCTAAAAAGAAAGATGATGAAACTTACCAAACAAAAGCACTGGCAGGTCGATAGACACACAAACAAACACAAACATACACACAAAATTCTAGCTTTCACAACCAATGGTTGCCTCGTCAGGAAAGAGGGAAGGAGAAGGAAAGACAAAAGGATATGGGTTTTAAGGGAGAGGGTAAGGAGTCATTCCAATCCCGGGAGCGGAAAGACTTACCTTAGGCTTGTGTCTGTGTATGTGTGGATGGATATGTGTGTGTGTGCGAGTGTATACCTGTCCTTTTTTCCCCCTAAGGTAAGTCTTTCCGCTGCCGGGATTGGAATGACTCCTTACCCTCTCCCTTAAAACCCATATCCTTTTGTCTTTCCTTCTCCTTCCCTCTTTCCTGACGAGGCAACCATTGGTTGCGAAAGCTAGAATTTTGTGTGTATGTTTGTGTTTGTTTGTGTGTCTATCGACCTGCCAGCGCTTTTGTTTGGTAAGTTTCATCATCTTTCTTTATATATATATATATATATATATATATATATATATATATATATATATATATATATATATATATATCTCTGTGTGTGTGTGTGTGTGTGTGTGTTTTCATTTCTGAAGAAGGCTTTGGCCGAAAGTTGAAAGTAGCAATCTATCATCTCCGTTGTTGTTGTTGTGGTCTTCTGTCCCAAGACTGGTTTGATGCAGCTCTCCATGCTACTCTATCCTGTGCAAGCTTCTTCATCTCCCAGTACCTACTGCAACCTACATCTTTCTGAATCTGTTTAGTTTATTCTTCTCTTGCTCTCCCTCTATGATTTTTACCCTTCCACGCTGCCCTCCAATACTAAATTGGTGATCCCTTGATGCCTCAGAATGTGCCCTACCAACCGATCCCTTCTTCTAGTCAAGTTGTGCCACAAATTTCTCTTCTCTCCAATTCTATTCAATACCTCTTCATTAGTTACGTGATCTACCCATCTAATCTTCAGCATTCTTTTCTAGCACCACATTTCGAAAGCTTCTATTCTCTTCTTGTCTAAACTATTTATCATCCACGTTTCACTTCCATACATGGCTACACTCCATACAAATACTTACAGAAAGGACTTCCTCACACTTAAATCTACACTCGATGTTAACAAATTTCTCTTCTTCAGAAATGCTTTCCTTGCCATTGTCAGTCTACATTTTATATCCTCTCTACTTCGACCATTATCAGTTATTTTGCTCCCCAAATAGCAAAACTCATTTACTACTTTAAGCGCCTCATTTCCTAATCTAATTCCTGCAGCATCACCTGATTTAATTTAAATACATTCCATTATTCTCATTTTGCTTTTGTTGATGTTCATTTCCTTATACTGTTGATATTCCAACCTGTAGTTTCCATTGTTTGAAACATGATTTAACATTTTCCATCCTTGAACTTACAGTATATACAACAGAACCTCTGTTCTTTTTCTTAAGTTATTATACTGTGGTTTACAGCACACTAATTCATTTTACATTTACGAAATATAGTAAGGAAACTATTGGTTAGAGGATGTGGGAACAGTGGGTTAATGGAGATCGAGGCCAGGAGGGTTATGGAAGCGAAGGATGTGTTGCAAGACTAACTCCATCTATGTAGTAGTATAATGAAAAGGATAGTTGCTATTACCATATAGTGGAGATGCTGAGTCACAGACTTGCACAACAAAAAGACTGTCACACAGTTACCTTTTGGCCAACAAGTTTTTATCAGAATTAGACAATACAAACACATATACACTCAAGCATACGCAACTCACGCGCACACACACATGACCACAGTCTCTGGTAGCTACAGTCAGAGGCAGTCTGACTCTAGCCGCCAGTGGGTGTGGTCATGTGTGTGTGTGTGTGTGTGTGTGTGTGTGTGTGTGTGTGAGTTGCGTTTGCGGAGTGTGCGCCTGACTGTATGTTGTCTAATTTAGACTGAGGCTTTGTTGGCCGAAAGGTAATTGTTTGATAATCTTTTTGTTGTGCCTATTTGCGACTCAGCATCTATGCTATATGGTGAGTAGCAACTATCCTTTTCATTATATTATTACATTCCATCCCGAATTTCCCATTCATGTAGTTCAAAGAAGCACATGTTGCAGGGAAGGATCCAGATGGCTTTATTTATTTTGGAGATGTGGTGTGTGTAGATGGAGTTGCACAGTAACAATATCTTATGGAGTGTGTGTGTGTGTGTGTGTGTGTGTGTGTGTGTGTGTGTGTGTGTGTGTGTGTGTGTGGGCGCGTGTCCTCTAGCTCGTCAAAGGATTTTTTCTAAACTTCAGCAAAGTTTTCCTTCTCCTTTTTTTGTGTGTGCCTGTCGATGACTCAACATGTCTGCTACTCAATTAATGGTCTTCCATACTCCTAAATTATTTAAATTCATGAAAATGTGGGTACTGGCTACATATGGAAAAGCATTATTTATTTATTTCTATTTATGTATGAAACATTATTTTATTTCATATGCAAAGGTATAGGGTGCTACTGATTATTTGCATTATTAGTATCCAGAAATTTAAGTTCCAACATAAGTGGCTAATAAGATAAACTTCTAATTTTTCTCAATTATCTGTCAGTCTCATAAATGGGGGATGCTATTTAAAATCAAACACTGGAAAATCCAGGACGGAATGCAACAATATTATGAGAAGGAAAGTTGCTACTCATCATATAGCAGAGATGCTAAGTTACCGATAGACACAACAAAAAGATTCTCACAATTACAGCTTTCGGCTGTTAAAGCCTTCATCAACAATAGATCACAAACACACACGAGTTTTGTGTGTGTGTGGGCCTTAACGGCCAAAAGCTTTAATTGTGAGAGTTTTTTTGTTGTGGCTATCTGCGACTCAGCATCTCCGCTATAGGGTGAGTAGAAACTTCTTTTCATGATATTGAGGATATCAGTTCGATTTTTACATAAATATTTTTAATAAGTATTTGAATACATAAAAAAAAAAAAAAAAAAAAAAAAAAAAAAAAAAACGGGTAAAGCATGTGTGATAAGTTCGGTATGTCTGTTCCACATATAATATAGTCTGACTATTGATGAAATCAACATATGAGTAAGTGCTCTGTAACCTAATTCAATGGAAGGTGCCCTTGGTGATGTTTATATCTGCTGACTGGGTATTGACTTTTCACAGAGTGGTTACAGCCCAGTTCTCTACACTAAACAGTGAATTTAACACCTAATCAGCCATAAATTACCAAGTACACAAAAATGAAATGAAAAGCATACCACCCTATCACTTTATGCACATGCCAAGACAGAAATGAGTACATATAAATAAAAGGAAAACATAAATATGTTGTCTATTCACTAATCTGATGCCACTTGAACTCCTGAAAATTGTATGTCATTTAATTTGTGAGATTTGTAAATGAAATTGTGGTTGATGTGAACTCTTACTAGTTTTTGTAGTTTTAATATGTGTGGCTCAAAGGCTAAATGGGCGAGTGTCACACTATAAAGGTCTATGATTCGGTTCACACTGGTACAAAATTTTTTGTCAGATATTGTTTTTTTTAGCCTCTAACAATGAGTTTTGTATGTGTGTAAAGCAAGGCTTACTGTAATTTGGACCCACTTTTAGCTGGTAGTTCTCTTATAACTGGCTGGGTACATCAGTTCAAAGGTCAGAGAAAGGCAAGGGTACACCACCATAAATAGCATGGTGCCTGTCATGATTGTACTGTATTGTATTTATTGGCCCTGTTGTTTAGAAAAGCATCTTTTGCATAAGACATTGGACAAGTCAAGTCATGAGGATGAGTCAAATGAAAACCTTAAATATTTTTTTAAATATTATTTATTGTGCAGAAATGGTACAAAGCTGTATCACTTTTCAACATAATCTCCCCCACGCTCAATGCAAGTCCTCCAGCATTTACAAAGTGCATAAATTCCTTTAGAAAAAAATTCTTTTGGTAGTCTGCACAACCACTCATGCACCGCGTGGCGTAACTCTTCATCAGAATGGAACTTCTTTCCTCCCATTGCATCTCTGAGTGGTCCAAACATATGGAAATCACTTGGGGCAAGGTCTGGTGAGTATGGTGGATCAGGACAACACTCAAAATGCAGATTTGTGATTGTTGCAACTGTTGTACGGGCAGTGTGGGGCCTTGCATTGTCATGTTGCAAAAGGACACCTGCTGACAGCAATCCACATCACTGTCATTTGATTGCAGGCCGCAGATGATTTTTTAGGAGATCTGTGTATGATGCACTGGTGACGGTGGTCCCTCTACACATGTAATGCTCCAAAATGACGCCTTTTTCATCCCAAAAGAGAGTCAGCATAACCTTCCCTGCTGATGGTTCTGTTAGAAACTTCTTTGGTTTTGGTGATGAGGAATGGCGCCATTCCTTGCTCGCTCTCTTCATTTCCGGTTGTTGGAAGTGAACCCAAGTTTTGTCCCCAGTAACGATTCTTGCAAGGAAGCCATCACTTTCTCGTTCAAAGCGCCAAAGAAATTCTTCACAAGCATGAAAACTTCGTTCTCTCATTTCAGGAGTCAGCTGCCGTGGCACCCATCTTGCAGACACATTGTGAAACTGGAGCACATCATGCACAATGTGGTGTGCTGACCCATGACTAATCTGTAAACATGCTGTAATGTCATTCAGTGTCACTTGGTGGCTTTCCTTCGCTTTAACTGCTGAAATGTTCTGTGGAGTCACAACTCGTTATGCCTGACCTGGAAGAGTAGCATCTTTGACTGAAGTCACACCATTTGCAAACTTCCTACTACATTCAGAGACTTGCTGCTGTAACAAACATGCATCACCGTACTGAACCTTCATTTGCCAATGAATTTCAATAGGTTTCACACCTTCACTACGCAAAAACTGAATAACAGAATGCTGTTCTTCCCTGGTGCAAGTCACAAGTGGGGTGGCCATCTTTATACTGATACTGCGACGGTATGTGTGCATTTGCAGTAAGCTGCCACCTACAGGCCATTCTGCATGCTGTTTGTAGCACACTTACCAACTTACAGGATAACGGCTCAAAATTTCGATTTGTTATTACAAATTTAAGGTTTTCATTTGACTCACCCTTGTATAAGCACACTTCTGAAAGTGATTTCTAGGCATACTTATTTAAGGTTACAATAATAAACTTTATAATATTTATACAACATACTTCATTAATTTAAATATTTTTGGATGAAGTAAAAGCAGAGATGTTGTAAATATGACTTTAGATTTTCCAAAGTTTTTGACCTCAGTAACAGCTTTTTTACGTTTTCAGGAAGTTAGTTACAAAATTTATCTCCCATGTGGAAAGTACCTTTTTGGCACAGAGATGTGTTGATTTGGGTGATATGTAAATTTTTGTTTTGTCTGGTAAACTGATCACGCACATCACAGTTTTTTTTCCCCTTTTCCTTACATATTACATTTATTTTAAAGAATATAAGGATCCCATACTATACACGCATGGTAATGGAGGAATGTCAGATATCATAAACAGGTTTGAAAGAGTCTCTAGATCTGCATCCAAACAAGATTCTAATGGCCCTTTTTTGTAGCATGGAAGTGCTATTAGCTGTTTCAGAGTTTCCCCAGAAAGTGACTCCATATTTAAGGTGAGAATGGAAGAGGGCATGATAAACATTCATTACTGTTTTCTACCCACAACATTCAGTGAGCAAAGACAGTACCATGGCTTGCTCAGTTCTGCTTTAAGGTATTTAATATGCTTCATCTACATCTACATCTATGTGATTAATCTGCTATTCACAATAAAATGCCTGGCAGAGGGTTCAATGAACCACCTTCAAGCTGTCACTGTGCCGTTCCACTCTTGAATGGCATGCGGGAAAGATGAGCACTAAAATTTTTCTGTGCAAGCCCTGATTCCTCTTATTTTATTCTAATGATCATTTCTCCCCATGCCAACAGAATGTTTTCGCAATCGGACGAGAAAACTGGTGATTGAAATTTCATGAGAAGATCCCATCTCAACGAAAAATGCCTTTGTTTTAATTATTGCCACTCCAATTCACGTATCATGTCTGTGGCACTATCTCCCCAATTTCATTATAATACAAAACGAGCTACCCTTCCTTGTACTTTTTCGATGTCATCCGTCAGTCCCACCTGATGCAGATCCCACACTGCACAGCAATACTCCAGAGTGGGGTGGACAAGCATGGTGTAAGCAGTCTTTGATTTGCTCTACCAACAACATTATCTATGTGATCGTTCGAATTTAGGTTATTTGTAATTGTAATCTCTAAGTATCTAGTTGAATTTACAGCCTTCACATTTGTGTGACCTATTGCGTAATCGAAATTTAGCGGATTTCTTTTAGTACTCATGTGAAGAACTTCACACTTTTTTTATTCAGGGTCAGTTGCCACTTTTTGCACCATACAGATATCTTATCTAAATCATTTTGCAATTTGTTTAGGTCATCTTCCATTTTAAATTGCTCTGCAGCCAAAGTCCTAAGGATTTGGTTTCCAAACTGTTACCAAACAGCTCATCATTGATAAAGACCTATGAGATAAACATGTCCTTGTTTGGAGTTTTGTGGAATTTTAGTGCAATGGTTTTTTTTACTATTTATTACAAGCTCTTATTCCATGCTCAGCTGCTAAGTTATTATGTGACAGTGTTTACTGATTGCTGTAATTCCTCATTGGTATCTCCTTTCAGTAGCATTGTGGACTGATTCTTGGAGTACACTATATTTAATTTGTTTATAGTCTGTTAAGTGTTCAGGTACAGTTTTTAGGTGGATATTTGTGTGCTTAATACACACTGCCTTCTTACGATTGCTCGGGAAGGAACTGATACATCAAATACGGTATTTTTCAAGCTTTGACAGCTGCAAATCTTATGGTCCACCATGTCAAAAGCTTTTGAAAGGTCAATAAATACTCCCACTGATTCCCATTTCTTGTACACTTGGCTTGATACGGTACTGATGTACTCATAAATAGCAGTTGCTGTCGACCTTCTATTTTTGATTCCATGTTGTTCATAACATAAGATACTGTTTTTATTTACAAATTTCATAAATTTGTCATACATAAGTTTTTCTAATGTTTTTGAAATGCAGGAGGAAATTTTGATAGACCTGTAGTTATTTACATTATCTTTCTCACCTTTTTTATATAATGGAATGACTTTAGATATTTTCAGTACATCAGGGAAAATGCCTGCCTGGAGTGAGCAATCGCATAAGTGTGTAAGTACTTCAATTAGGTTTGATGCACTCTTCTGTAAGATTGTTGAAGGGACACCATCAATACCTGCAGAGTTGGAATTTTTCACTTCTTTCATTGCATAAGCTACTTCATCTTGTGAGATAGAACTGATGTACATTGACCCTCTACAAGCAGTTATTTTATATTCATTGGCTTGGGTGCTCTTATGTAAGTCTGATTGTATCATATTATCGACAAACCCGTGAAAAATTTGTTAAATGTGTTGGCTACTTTTAAAGGGTTTCTTACTTTTTTATTTTTTTGTGATTGTGTTATATTTTTGCAGGATGGTCTGTGTTCAGCAGATTCTTTTTCTTTTTATAACACTCCACATAGCCTTCACTTTATTAGCTGAATTATAAATGTGTTCATCATTATGCATTATTTTTCCACTCTTATTACTTTTTTAGTATTTTTATAATATATGTGTATTTAAAGTGAGGAATTTTTTGATTTACATGTTACATGAAGTAGTCTTTCCTTCTGGCATGGAACCCTTATTCCACTTGTGATCCAGCTGTTTGTTCTAGAATTCCCTCTTATGATTACAGTTTTCAGTGGGAATGCAATTTTGTAAGAAATGGGTTATTGTATCAATGAATGTGCTGAATTTTTTATTTATATAATTAATTTTGTAAACCTGTGACTATTTTTCTTTCTGTAATAAGCTGTTGAAGTAGTTTACATTATCCTGATTATACCTTCTACATGTGGCACTTATAAGACGATGTTGTTACTAATACTGCCTCTCATTTTGAAGCCTAATATGCATTGTAAATTTTTAAACCTTTTCTTGATTAGAAATTGATCTAAAGCTGTTTCACAAGTTTCTTTTATCCAAGTAGCAGCTGTTACTTCAGCAGTTAAATTGAAGGATGCTGCAAGGTTCAGAAGGGCCTCTCTGTTTCTATTATTTGTGAGGAAATCAATACTGAGGTCATCATAGATTATCAACTCACAAACCATTTTATTTACTTTATTTAGCAAATACTTCATTTCATTTAGGAAAAGTTGAAAATTTCCAGACAGTGAAAGGTAAACTGCAGCAATAACGAGGTTGAAGTGAATACCTACAATTTCATAATCCTTTTCAATATCTGTTCTAGTTAAGTCAGATAGGGTAGAAAAATCTATATTTTCCCTCATGTAAATTTCCACCACAGCTTGCTTGTTTTTCCTGGAGTTGCAGGAAGACAAAACGATCAAACCAATCTCTGAGATAAGTTTGAAGTTTTTCAGAACAGCCGAAAATCACACTCAATAGGTTTTATTGGCTGGTTTTGCTTCATAATAATACAAGAGCATCATCATAACCTCTGAAATTTACAGTTTAAACTGCAGTAGTTGGCTGATTTCATTGCTGGCCCAAGAGATTAAGTTGGGTTTCAGTTAATGACAGTTTTGTGTTTTACCTGTGGCCAACACACAAATCATCATGGCATGACATGAAAAATACTGCTATCAGTGTTACGCTGTAGCATGTAACAAACGCCTTAGTGCAGAGTCACTTGCACCTCCTGGAAGTAATGATTAATGAGGGCATGGACCTGCTAACAAACTATTTGGTGCTATGCTTGGATATGCACGAAAGTATTATCAATTGATGGGTAAGAATTGTTCACTGGAATGTGCCAGGAACACATTATCTGAATCAAAATTGAAGAGTAGGACAATCAAAGAAATGAAGAACTGATCTTTTATTTTGTAATGATACTGAAATTTTGACCTGCATCTAGAACTGAACCTACAGCTTACATTTTTGTGGACAACAATCTTATCAACTGACAAACAAGCACAGCTCAGAGTCTGACTCCAAGTATCTAGTTGCCAGTACATCTATTACCTTCTTTGAAAACTGAAGAGAGGTGTTAATTCATACCTTGCTGGACAAGTATTGGTGGCAAAAAAGAGGTAATGACACAGAACACTTGTCATAACCTGGGATTGTTTCCAAAATGAATAATCCATTCTGCAACTGAGTTTTCACTATTATGGAATTCCCTGACCATATAAAACAGTGTGTCAGACTGAGGCATGAAACTAGATCTTTAAATATTCGTGAGTATGGGCAATGAGTGCAAAACCTACGCTAAAAGACCAGATTTGATTTCTGATACAGCACACAGATTTAGTCTTAAGTTGGCGGTGGCCTGAACACAGATGAAAAGCTAGACACTGCATCTACAAAATGTAATATCCAGACTGTGTCACAGGTTTCAATCCACTGGAGACATTCATGTTTACATATAGCAGTTTAACCAAGAATCTCACTGAGCAAGGTGGCACAGTTATTAGTACACTGGACTCGCATTTTGGAGGATGATGGTTCAAACCGGCAATCAGCCATCTTGATTTAGGTTTTCCGTGATTTCCTTAAATTGCTTCAGGCAAATGCCGGGATGATGCCTTTGAAAGGGCATGGCCGACTTCCTTCCCATCCATCGCCAATCCAATGGGACTGATGACCTCGCTGTTTGGTCCCCTACTGAGAATCAACCAACCAACCACGAGTCCCACTGTTTGAAAATTACATCAGAGTCTGTAGCAATGTTTCAGCTGTCACCCAATGGATCCATACAGCTGATTTGTAGCCACATGATTGTTACTGCGTGTCCCACTCTCTTCTGCACAATGGCAGATCTCCTTGATCATAAAATACAGGCTTTCACAACCAGTATATGCATCCTTGATGAATTTTGTTATGTAAGCATTAAGTTACTGTTGAAGACAGGCATCTGGGCCTAATGTTTCCTGTCCTAATGCTGGAGACATCATCAGAGGCTATAAAGACCAAGATAGTAGTTTCAAACTCAAACAAGTTTGGATAGTTTGGCTTGCTGTGCTTGTTTGAATTTGAAACTATTATATTATTACCTGAGTTTTTGGTCTCTGATGATGCCTACTGCATTAGAAGCTGAAACATTATGAACAGAAACATGCCTCACACCATATGCTAATCCCCATATAATAAAAGTCACCAAAGACCTCCTTCAGATGAGGAGGAGGAAGATTATCACTGATCTCAATTACATCAAGTACTGTCCTATGATTGAAGCCACGTAACACCTGGGGCAGAGAGCAGTGGCACAATGATGTCAGCAGCAAAGACTGTTAAAACTTAATATAATCTCTTATACTGCTAAACTAGTACAGTACATCATGTCCACCAACAGTGGCAACTACAGAAACATAAAATCTGAAAGTTGTTACACAATGAACTATTTAGAACCATTGTTAAGACAATGAACAACAGTGTCTCATGAAAAATCAATATTTAAAACTAAAACATTCAAATAGAACTATAGATGATCACAAGATGTATTCCATCCCAGTACCTGGGAAGAGATACAATAGCTGCCATAAACACATGCTGGCCAATCCTGTTGGTCAATACATTCACACAAACTGAAGTATGCTGAGATAAAAATAAAACAAAACAAAACAGCACAGTATGATCAGAAGCAACATAATCGATATGCATAGGACATGAAGTGAGCAACATACAGATTAGCTACGTGTTGGATGTATGAAAACCAACTATAGTAACTTGTGCCATTAAAGACATTATAATTAATTTCTTCAAACGTATCCAATCTGCAGAGTAGTATGTCTTCAAAACATTGAATTAGAATTTCCCCTTCAAGAAAACTAGTTTACATAAGAATGTAGAATCACATAATGGTAACATTGAATAAAATACTTTTGGGTTTCCAACTGTGTCAAATGGTCAAAATGCCATGAGTTTCTGACCAAGTACTCCTTGGCTATCATAGCATGGAATGATTGCTGGTGGAATGCTGGTACATCCTTGTATGCACAATGGGCATATGTTGGCTCTGAGTTTGATGTGCCAGTTTCAACCTTGCAATTTCTGTAGCCCATGCAGCACTAGGCAGCTATTAAGAGTGCTGTCAATGACTTTTATTTCAATGACTTCTTAATGTATATTGTCCTAGAAACTATTAGCGTCTGCCATGAGCAAGTTCAGCTAAAGCAGATTTTTTTTGGAGTGGTGGTGTTCTCCAGTGTGCACTGTTTGTCTGACGTAAGACTGGCCACACTTGCCAGGTATTTTGCAAACCCCAGGGTCCTAAGATCTGCCCCATCTTTAACTGGTTGTACAGTGAAATACAGCAATTACAGGGGTGAAGTGGGTGCATCGAATTCAAAGTCAATGAATGTCCATATTGTGTGTGTGTGTGTGTGTGTGTTTTCCCCTTCACTGCTTGGTGAGTAACTGTTTTTTATCTATCCATTTACATTAAATGAAATAAACTGATTGATGGCCAGTGTTTCCTGGACTGTGTGACTTCTCAATTTTCTTTTATAGATATGTAAGCCCCACTAAATTATCTGTGATGCTTTTTCTTAGATGTATAAATGTCTGAGGTACCTCTGGGGCCATTCAATCTGTGTTTATTGCACACTGAATAACTGTGCCATAGTTCTGGACACTGGAATATTTGCTCTCTCTCTCTCTCTCTCTCTCTCTCTCTTTCTTTCTTTATGTTGCTACAAGGAGATGTCAGTCAAGCGATGGGGATGGTATCAGAACAATTAAGTTCATGATTACTAAGTAAAACTTACTGTGTACACAAATTCAAAGCTCAGCACAGCAACAAAAATGGCAACCAGATCATTTACAGTATTTTGTTCGATTAACCAAGTTTATAGACTCTTTAATGGTTGACCAAGTTTATAAACTCTTTAATGGTTGACTATTTGAAATTGGTGTTAATCAGGGGTGCTACTGGAATCGGTCTAAATAAATCTAAAGGACTTGGCATTTGATCATGTATTTTCATTTCTTTGCTTTCATCTGCTTCCACAAGCAATTTGCTTGGTTTGGTAAATTATGAAATAAGCTTAATGGAAATGGAGACAGTTGTGAAGTATTGATTCCAGTGAACCAACAAGACAGGGAGAATAATGCCTATTTCATCTGGAAGGTTTCTTTTTGAGAAACAATTATTCATCAATATGAAGATAAATACAACTCTCCACTCTGTGCACATATCACAACCATCTATACCATACAGTCAACTTAAGAAACTGTATTCTGCTTCACAAGGTGACATAGCTATGAGCCATGGAACTACTGCTTAAGATTTCCCTGCAAATGGTACCATATGACATCAATGTACCTTTATTTAAAAGATACAGCAACTTTCAGTTTGAAAAGTATGTCTGTCATTTACAGCTCTTCCTTTCAACAAGAAGCGAAATGTTTATTTACTTTAATCAAGAAAAAAGTTTTCTATATTCACTGATGATGGAAAATATTTGTGTTACACATCTTTTTCTTATTTATTCACATGGTGTACTCACTTGTATGTCTTCATTTAGCTTGCAGATGTCTAACTTTGCCGACTGTAACCACCTTTCTTTGGAGGTAATGGTATTCTCCAAGTCTTCCAAAGATGAACAAATATTAGAGAATTGGTTTCCCACATGAACATATTCTTCTTCTATTCTTGAAATTTCATTCCAAGTTACAGCGTGTGTGGTAGCAGTTGCAGTTTCTCCCATACCAACAGGTCTATTTGTCCTTTTTCCACCTGTCATTGTGCCTTGAAATTGTGAAAAAAAGGAAAAGAAATCAGTAAATGAAGATGTTATAAAACTCTAGCACTGTCTTTAGTGCTGAGAACAATGCTTGTCTCTTTACTGTCAACAAATGAAACTGGATACACACTATCTGATCGAAAGTATCTGGACACCTACTAGTTGACATTAATGTGGGGTGTGACCATCCTTCACCTTTATGATGACTTGAACTCTGCTAAAGACACTTTCAATGAGGTGGTTGAATGTCTGTGAAGGAATGGAAGTTCATTCTTCATCAAGAGATGAAACCAGAGAAGGTACTGATGTTGGACACGGGGGTTTGCAGTGAAGTAGACATTCTAACTTACGCAAAGGTGTTCAACTGGTTTCAGATCAGGACTCCAGGCAGGTCTGACCATTTCAGGATGTTATTGTCTACGAATCATTGCCTCACTGATGCTGCTTTACGACAGGGTTCATTGTCATGTTGATACAGACAATCATCCTTCTGTACTCTTTCTCTACTGTATGCAGCACACAATACTGTTAAATGTGTTCCTATCCTTCCACATTCAACACTTTCTTAAGTGCAATCAGGGACCAAGCGTTAACCACAGAAAACACTTCCATACTGTTACACATCCTTCACAACTACCTTCCACATTGCTTGATGGTCTCTGTCTATCAGTACATGAGGTCTGCCTAGTCTTGGTTTAGCTGTGGTTGTTACTTCATAGTTCAACTTCAAAATCACATCACCAACAGTTCACTTGGCAGCTTACAAATTTAAATAATAAAATATCACAAGTTTTTTTTTGTGTGAGTGTGATCTTTCCAAGGTATTTGACTGTGTTTTCGCAGCATTTTTCGGTGTGGTGAAGCAGATGGCTCTTGTGGATAACTCAGAGAACTGATGTCCTACAGAGGGCATTGCAGGCCACCTCAGTAACTAGGTGCCATGTTACAAGAACACACATTCGGTATGCTAGAACCAATATTCAGCAAACTGACAATGCATAAGTCACTGGACAGGACTTCTGACAAGGAGAAATTTTGACACCTTTACAGTACCGCCAGGACTGTGAAGTTGCTGATATGGAATAACTGGAGAATGATGTCATGGTTGCTCAATGGCTGGGCCTGATGCCTTGGCTAGAGGGCAAGACTGCTACTGCTTTTGTTGCAGAAACTACAGTGGATGTGGCTAATGTAAATACCACCAAATTTAGGTGCATTTTCTCAGTCAGCACCAGTGGCTACCTGAAGGAAGGTCCACACCGGTCTACGCACCAGGAACAACTAGCCAGCTGCCATCACCAGATTCTGCTGTCATAAGCTGCAGGCAAATTGTCAGAGTATAGGGTTGGACAATGGGTGACACTAACTAGCTGCCACATACCAAGCAGAATGATGAAAAAATTTATTATTCAGTATCAGCAGTCACACCAAGTTGTGCAAATGACATAACTGATACATTTTAATTTGCAAATGCCAACATCATTGAGAAATGAGCATGCACGGTCAGAGAGTAAGAGGACTTGCAAGCTTACAGTGGTTGAGAATGGATGCAAAGTGGCTATGGTGGAATGCACAATTAAGTGCATTGTCGATGTGATATCCAAAGTGCAACAAGGCAATTTAAATTGATGAGCGAGCATTTGTACGGGTCACATAGTACAAGGTTTAATCGAGATGAATTGGTAAAATGGATCATTGGAAAAAGAGTACCACATGGCAAAAGCTAACACGAACTGCTTGTTACTGAAGGAAGAGCCTATTGCCAATTATTGTTGCCGAGAAATGCATAATGTTATACCACCAGCAACTCGTCGCAAAGTACGACTGAAGATTCAATATTTGTGAACATTATAGTGTTTATTGGTAAACTGCAAATAGTATTCATTGTTAATGACTAACTAGTGGAATAAAGATTGAAGGTGAACAATTGAAGAAGGTGTAGAGTGTCAAGTGCTTGGGAAATGTGATAGAGGAAACTGGAAGAAATGAGAAAGAGTATGCATGTCAGATAGGCAGAAATCCTATTTCATGGATGAATATTTATTTAAAAACTGGTAGCCAGTAAAAAATAAAAGGGGAGGGGACAATGAGAGAGAGAGATAGAGAGTTAGATAGATAGAGAGAGAGAGAGAGAGAGAGAGAGAGAGAGAAAGAGGGGGGGGGGGGGGGGAAAAGAAAGAAAGATTTTTATTTAAAAGCTGGTAGCCAGCAAAAAAATAAAACAGGGGGGGGGGGGGCAATGATAGAGAGGGGGGGGGGGGAGAAAGAAAGAAAGACAGACAGAGAGAGAGAGCGAGATGTAATAGCACAAGTAGGGCTAAAAAATACGTACATGAATGTTAACACTAATCATGTATACATGTCCTGTAAAATGACTCATTCCGTTTGATTTCAATTACAGGATCATTCACATGATCTATGGAACATGTAATCAACTGACTAGCTTTAATGGAAATTCCAGGATGGAGCATCACATAAAGTAGATGAAGGGAACCACTCAACTATAGTGGATTGCTGTGCCAAGCACAGAAACATATAACTGAAAATACCATTCACAGTGGCTTTCGAGCACTAGGTCTTTTTCTAGCAGAAGTTTTGTCATGGCCATGGGGGTGTACATTTGTATTTGTGGGTGTGTGAATGTATGCTAGGGCCCAAAAGCTAGTGTGAATCCTTTCACTTATTTTATCTTTACTAAATAGTTAGAAGGGTTGAAATGTCCTTTATGGATTTGTTACTCTGGTGACATCCAATGACAAGTCTACGTCACTGAGCCCTTCTGACAAACCCAATCGCTTATTATAGCTTCTCTAATGACAACACAATACGCCCCACCTTCTTTTATACTTGTGGATCCACCTTTCGTGACATATAGTGGTCAGGTCTGCATTACACAGAGGTGTCCAGATACTTTTGATCAGATAGAGTACTCAAATTTGTTCAGAACAGTGCCACAATAATATATCTTCAAGTATACTGATGCTAGGTTTTATCCAATGACTTACATCATAAAGTTAAAGCAAAATAAAATTCACCAGTGAAGAAAATCTTGAGGCTGGATATTTGTAGCAGTGTTCAGAACATGAGCACCATTTTACAATTTCACTCAGCTAGAAACTAAAAGGCGAATGAAATCATTTTTTCACATAGCGAGAAATCAAAGAGAACTCATTAACAGGTCATCTAAAAAGCAAAAAATTCTACGAAGCTAAGCTCCTTCTGGAAAAAAAACCCCTCCTAGTAGTGGAACACTATGTAGAAAGGGCTCCTAATAAACACAAGGCAGCACGGCAAATAATAAAACAAGGGGACACATCGAAAGGCACACGGGCAGCTCTGTTCGATCCTGAGAAATTAAAACACTATTTTTTAAACATGGTTAGTGAAATAGGAAACACTATTAAATCATCAAGTTCATCTGCAATGGACCTGACTGGAGCCCTATTACCAGGTGAGTACTATCACATCTGCTGATTACAAAAGCTGTCCCCAAATTTTCAAATTCTAAAGGTACAGACTGTTATTAGTTTTTAAATTACATCATTAAAAAGACAATACTCTCGGGAGAGGTGGGGGGAGGGGGGCTGTGAGAAGGGGAAATTCATGAACACAGCAGCAGAACTAAGCCTAATTTAGATATATCAAAGCACAGGTTAGCAAGAACTAAAAATTCACACAACATGAGCCCATTCCAAATTTTCAACACATTACCAATCTATGCTGGCTCCAAAAATTTTTAAAATTAAGTGGTACCGCTGGCTAACAGAGCAACCATTTTACTACATTACAGAATTATTTGAGTGGCCTGAAGAGGATACTAGCATTTATCAAATTTTCCTATAATTTATTTTATTATTGTGTGCTGTGGTTATGTCTAGTATAATTATGTCCTGTATACTCTGTCCAATTATTATGCACAGGGTTTATACCATATTGTATTACAGTATAGCTTATTGATACTAGCTATTAGAAATTTTTCTGTAGTGTAATTTATTATAGCTATTTCTAATATTATACTGTAGCTCATTGACGTTAGTTTATTTTATTAATATATATGCATTACTACATCCTGTATTGTACTCAAATGTCGATGCCTCCTTCACTCTAAAATGATCAGTAGTGAATAAAAATTCTTGATACCTTTTATTAGGAAGTGAATATGTGAGACCTAGTCACATATTAGTTTAGAGCAGACATTTGTTCAATTCTAACTCATTCTAATAGAATAATAGTCAGTAAAGAGAGACCCATTTGAGTTTTGGTAAAGAAGAGTGGCTGTATATATGCATAGTGAAAGAACAGTAGAAGCTGTAAAAGTCAGGTAGTTAGACAATATTAACCGCTTTACTCTATATGAAAATATGAATCATGACAATAATAGTAACCACTTTACTCTATACGGAAATGTGGACACGGATACGGAAGCAATGTGTCTATTTATTAACTACAGTAAGAGGGAGGAACTGCACGTGACATCTTTGACTTGTTTCTACATCCACAAGATTACTTCTGATAGAATCTATGAAATACAAATTATGCAGTGTAACGCAAAGTCATGCAGAAGAAGCAGCTTGCACAGGACAGGCTGAAGAGAAAAACAACAACAAGGCCAAGTCACACAAACAAAGCAGAAAAAGATGAAGGAAAAATAAAACTTTGAAAAGACGTTTAATATTTTTGATGTTATGTACAACAAGAACGAAAGTAATTAGGTTTTCATCTTTGAGTGACAAAATATTTAATGCTCACCCATACTTCATTGCTTTTTATTTACAAGTGTGTTATTGCTGTACTATTTTTTCTACAAGGAGCTAAGACACCATTCTTATAAGGGACGTCTTTTATACAATAACACTTTTGTTTCTCTGGTTGCATTTTCCTATGAACAAGAAGAACTGGGATAGGTCACAGAAATTGCTGATGAGTACAGGGTTCTCGTTTAACTCAGAAAAATCTTATCAGCAAGGGGAAGTGTGACATCATTTAAAAGGTACTATCTTGTGAAAAGAAAAGGTTAAGTATTCCATTATATGGTATTTTCTCAAAACGTTTTTAAAACAGTGGAACTTAAGATTTGGGTATAAAACCACAGGGTTATGTGATCATTTGCTAAGATATACTATTAGTGATATAATTGCAGCCAGAACAATTACTGGTCGGTAGTGATCTAATGATTTTGCAATATTTCATAATTGTATCACTTATACTAACATCCTTTAAGATGCAAGTTGTGAATGATTAAATGCAATGATATTTAGGTTTTGTCTGCTTCAACAGCTAAGTGGTTAACATGACTGGCTGCTATTAGGAGGATGCGGGTTCAATTTCCAGCAATGTCAAAGATTTTTCTTTGGTGGGAGGAGTGGGATGGTGTTCACTCTGCCTCCTGATGCCAATTGAGGAACTGCTCAGGTGAGAAGTAGCAGCTTCATGGTCTAGAAAGTCAACAACAACTGGAAGACTATTGTTCTGAGAGCACACTCCTCCATACCGCATCCAAATGACGTCACTGGCTCAGGACGACACAGCAGTTGCTCAATCCCAGGGTTGGGCCAGAACACAAGAGCTTTGCTTGCTTTATGTTTAAGGATTTACCTTTAGTTCATATGCTTGATGAGAATTATTTCAATCTTGCTTTGTCTCACGTGTTACTCGTCTCAGGAAACTAAGTAATTCATATACTGATTTATAATGATCACACTATTTTTGTACACAATGTGTGCCCATCAATTGACTGGTGACAGAATGAAGTGCTGTTTATAGTGAATCCTCAGCTATCAAATAGAGACTATATACATTCTCATTTTGAGCACACCACTTGTGAAAGTGAGACCTAGTGAATTGTGGCACATCACTGAGATAAGAGGGGATGATAACAGGGGACCATTTTTGTTATGCATGTATCTCTACTTTCTGGACGAGCTTAACATGTTACATTTTTCATTTGTATAATTTATTCTAGATGTAATTTATATTACCTGACTTTTCAACAAGATTTCCTTGCAAAGTAACAACTCTGTAGCGCAGGCCTCCATAGAAAGCAATTCTATTAGCTTGAAACAAGTCATGTGCCACCAAAGTGTCTCCCAAAGCAAAGTAAAATGCTGGGAGTATACGTTCATCCTCTACACGAATGAGGTCAAATAATCGTGGCACTCCTTCTGGACTGCACAGAAACAAACAGAAATATTATCAATGAACTTCAGAAATCAAACAGGAGAAATTCTACGTAGGTATGACAAGCAAAACTCCCAACGACAAAAAAAGTTATAAAATTTCTGATATACCTAATGGAAAAAAGGCACTATAAATCATAGAAACAACATATTTCATGAGAAAAACTTCCATTACAGATGAACATACAAAAATAAAAAGATGGTTTCACATTTTTCGTAACGGGAAAGTATAAATGTTAAGTGAAAATGGAAAGACAACAGCCTGTATGAAGGTACAAATAAAACTTTCTTTCATTGTAAAACAACACTGATGGTGGTTGGCTACAAGGCAATTTCTATATAACTTAATGCTTGCTGAAAGGTAATGTAACCTCAACATTTACGTTGCAGTATATAATAAGAGCAACCCACATGCAAAGTAAATTTATTCTGTTTTAACAAACTCACATTTTCAACTGTCCCCATCCTGAAACAAATTTAAAGTTAAGGATTACAGCTAGTTTCTGGAACATCCATTCTATAAACTAAGAGAATAATGTGGTGTAACTAATAGCAGTACCATTTTTCAAGAATATTTGTACAAGTTTAGTCTATTGTAAAAATACATAGCTTGTTTTATGATGATGCCAATCCCACCATATGTGGTAAATCGAAAATAAGGATACACAGACTATGTGTGCTTAAGAAAACACACTGTATTCTAGGTGATCTGAGACTGACATATATATCATATTACTAAAATTACTAAATTACAGTCCCTTGCTGCAATGTTCTGTCTGTACGTGAAGGCTAATCTCAGGAACTACTGTAGGTATTTTGATACAGTTTTTACTAACAGTTACAATGATTTACGAGGAAGGTATGTGCATATAATTTATTCTTGGTGTGCCACAAGAGTTATCTGGTTGTAGATACATAGTGCTAAGTGTAAGAAGCTGGGGCAGGTTACTACTGTAATTTCAAGAAGAGAGGGAAAAAAATGAACTTAAATCAATTAATGTGTACATAGGTTTCAGTTAAGTAGCATTTCTTTTTTTATTGTGAAATTTCACACACTTGAAAGGCTTTGTTTGAGGCTTATGATCTCTCTCTCTCTCTCTCTCTCTCTCTCTCTCCCTCTCTCTCTCTCTCTCTCTCTTTGGGGGGGGGGGGGGGGGGGGGGGTGATAATATGTGCATCAAAATAATGCACAGGTGGAGGGTAAGGGCAGCAAGGGCATACAGATAACACAGTTATAGATAGACAACAATGACAAAAAGTACCTGTTAAAAGAGAAAATAAACACAAAAAAATACAACATAAGAAAATCATTTTACATATACTCACGTTTGGAAGGGTTGAGTAAATCTGTATATCAGATGCTGATGCTTATCCAAAGGTATAAATGTTCCCCTACCAATTCTCTCTCTCTTCATTAACTCCATACATAGCTGAGCTGTATATACAGTATCCACAACAATATTGTCTAATCTACCACAAGCTTCAGAAACTGCAACATGATATTTCTTATCCAGGCCACCCAAATCTCCCTGTAATCATATAATAACTAGACTGCAATATCAATAGCAGACTGGTCTCTGTAATCTTACATAATATTTCTAAAGTATTTGGAACAACAGTTGGGACTACCCATTACAAAACACTGACTTTACCATAGCCTGATATTATAGTTTTTCAGAAATGCACCCGAGTCAGGAAATAGGAGACAGAAACCTGTTTTAAAAATACAGTTCAATTTAAAACAGTAGTTGCACCCATACTTGCACCGTAAAGTTACGTTTACTAGTATCACATAACACTCGCGCACTTTGTTAATACTGAAGCAACTAAGAAGATACCAGAGGAAAACTACTGTAAGAATTATGACACTAAGTAGATGAAATGGTATAAGACATACAAGGTAAGTGGAAGTGGGTTCAGACAGGGACAGACGAGGGAGACGGCAGGGAAGGGGTGGGGCAGGGTTTGGAACATCTCAAGGAATAGAGACCTGCAAGAAATGCTCAGAGAAGTCCTTGACTATTTGGAGCTATATGTCATGTACAATTGTATGGTTCAGAAATGATGAAGAGAATTTTATATATTAGTGTCCAAAAGTAAAGCATAAATGGGAAAAGAAAGAGTTGATTATGACTATAAATGACTGTTATAATTTGTTGTGAACTAAAACTGTGTAGTAGGCTGTGCTTCAAATAGGAATATGATTCAAAGATGACAAAAGGGACTGCATTACATCTGTAATGACTCAGTCTCTTTTGTTATGAGCATTTTATAGTCTACTGCTGACATCTACAATTCGGAGACTGTTTGTCAGGATAAATTCTCAGATGTCTTGAAGCAGTGAGGTCAAGCACAGACTTCAGGTTCAATAGCTTAACAGTGGGAAAAAAAGTGTTGATAATGGTTTGAGACACAGGGAACGTTCATTGAAGCCAGTAAACAGTTGACTAGGCGTAAGCACTTCACAACATGACCACATCTGTCCTAAGATAAATGCATTACTACCACTGTAGAGACTACAGCTGTCACAGGAGTTACAGTTTCCTGTGTATTTGAAGCTAAGAGCAACTGATCTGTGTCAGGTGGCAGTGTGTACCCTACTTGTTACAATGCAGAGTAGAGCTGATATATTGTTGTGTCAGCAACATACCAAGACTGGACGGAGCTTAACCCCTTAACTTAAAACTCTGAGTTATCTTGCTGTTATTATTATTTTGTCAGAAACTTAAAATCCCGAGTGTACTCGGGCAAGTTATGAAAAGACCTTAGAAGAAATAAAACCCTGCATATATCTGTTTCAGCACTGATAGTTAGGTGTTCAGCTGCTAGACAGCATATAGTGCTACATTCGTAGCCTGGCTGTCATGTTTTGGTTGACTTGGTTGCCACCAAACATTGTCTTTACTTTGTGCAGCTTCAGATACTCAACAACAAAACGTGTGCTTTTGGCCTCTCTTGTGTATTGTTGTTTAAACGTTGCTTTCAAAAAAAGGATGGCTATAGTGATCCTGGGTTTGACATTAAATTTAGTGGCTCAGAAAGTGAAGAAGAATGAGATGTTACTTCATTAGAGATTGAAAGTGATGACAGTTCATCAGTTGAGTGACAAGTGTGTCAGTGGTACATCCACTGTGCTCCAGCCAGCTCCTCCAAGCTTCATTTTCACAGGAAACCATTGTGAAATACATGGTTAGACTTCATAGCTACACAAAAACCAAAAAGTGACTTCAAAATTCAGGATATTTTGGTCAAAGTCCAGTGCACAAGTGGACATGGGATTCTATTATTAGTGATTTAATGTCATTCATTATGGAATGTTTTCATTAATAAAAATTTTTTTTTTTTTACAGAAATATTCTCATTACATATTTGACTGAAAGAGAGAGATAGAGAGAGGGGTGGAGTAGAGATAGGGGTGGAGGGAGGGAAAAGGGGGGGGGGGAGAGGGGAGGGAGGGAGGGAGGGAGGGAGAGAGAGAGAGAGAGAGAGAGAGAGTTGGTTCTGTCACAAGACCATTGTCAAAAGAGATAACTGGTAGTGGTGGGATGCAGGTATGGAGATGCATTTTGTTGGATGGGTAGAATGAATTTGATATCTTCAATGTTATTCAGTAGAATACTGTCATTATACAGAAATATCCTAGCACACTTTTTATGGATTGACAAAGTAATTAACGATTTTATGTTTCACCTGACATGATTCTCTGAATTCTTTTATGAATCTAATGATGGACAGATGACTGAAACTGGTTGTATAAATAAATAACTCTACCAGCAGCTCAAGGCAGTAATAGAGCATCTTTCAAATACATAAGTGCTGTGGGGAACCATCTCCTGAAAATATACAGGAGGATTTTTGGGCTACCAAAGAGTATTCTTTGTCGGCCCAGATATTGCCTTTAACAATGACAAGTCATTATGGTGATGACACTGAAAGGGTCAATACATGTCAGTTACGAACATGCAACATTTCAAGATGACATACTGCAGTATCATTATAGAAAAGGATTCTATGTAGAAGTGGTAGCTGACCCTTGTCCAGAGGTTTTGGACAAAATGCCTCTTTCAGAGTGGATATCAGAATCTGGTTTCATGAGTTTGGAACTAAGTTCTGAAGAGAATAACAATCTCTAAAACATGTTGGATGAATGAAGTCGGGCTCTGGGAATCCTATAAAAACAATGATATGGAAAAAAAAATTAATCTTAAGAAAACCAACATAGAAGACTGAAACGTAACATTTGAAGAAGATGAGACTGTACTGTTTCAGATTGACTATGGTATTAAGTTGTTGTTGTTGTGGTCTTCAGTCCTGAGACTGGTTTGATGCAGCTCTCCATGCTACCCTATCCTGTGCAAGCTTCTTCATCTCCCGGTACCTACTGCAACCTACATCCTTCTGTATCTGTTTAGTGTATTCATCTCTTGGTCTCCCTCTACGATTTTTACCCTCCAATATTAAATTGGTGATCCCTTGATGCCTCAGAACATGTCCTACCAACCGATCCCTTCTTCTAGTCAAGTTGTGCCACAAACTTCACTTCACCCCAATCCTATTCAATACCTCCTCATTAGTTATATGATCTACCCATCTAATCTTCAGCATTCTTCTATAGCACCACATTTCGAAAGCTTCTATTCTCTTCTTGTCCAAACTAGTTATCGTCCATGTTTCACTTCCATACATTGCTACAATCCATACAAATACTTTCAAAAACGACTTCCTGACACTTAAATCTATACTTGATGTTAACAAATTTCTCTTCTTCAGAAATGCTTTCCTTGGCATTGCCATTCTATATTTTATATCCTCTCTACTTCAACCATCATCAGTTACTTTGCTCCCCAAATAGCAAAACTCCTTTACTACTTTAAGTGTCTCATTCCCTAATCTAATTCCCTCAGCATCACCCGACTTAATTCGATTACATTCCATTAACCTCGTTTTGCTTTTGTTGATGTTCATCTTATATCTGGCTTTCAAGACACTATCCATTCCGTTCAATTGCTCTTCTAAGTCCTTTGCTGTCTCTGAGAGAATTACAATGTCATCGGCGAACCTCAAAGTTTTTATTTCTTCTCCATGGATTTTAATACCTACTCCGAATTTTTCTTTTGTTTCCTTCACTGCTTGCTCAATATACAGATTGAATAGCACCGAGGAGAGGCTACAACCCTGTCTCACTCCCTTCCCAACCTCTGCTTCCCTTTCATGTCCCTCGACTCTTATAACTGCCATCTGGTTTCTGTACAAATTGTAAATAGCCCTTCGCTCCCTGTATTTTACCCCTGCCACCTTCAGAATTTGAAAGAGAGTATTCCAATCAACATTGTCAAAAGCTTTTGTCTAAGTTTACAAATGCTATAAACGTAGGTTTGCCTTTCCTTAATCTATCTTCTAAGATAAGTCGTAGCGTCAGTATTGCCTCAAGTGTTCCAATATTTCTACAGAATCCAAACTGATCTTCCCCGAAGTCGGCTTCTACCAGTTTTTCCATTCGTCTGTACAGAATTCATGTTAGTATTTTGCATCCGTGACTTATTAAACTGATAGTTCGGTAATTTTCACATCTGTCAGCACCTGCTTTCTTTGGGATTGGAATTATTATATTCTTCTTGAAGTCTGAGGGTATTTCGCCTGTCTCATACATCTTGCTGATCAGATGGTAGAGTTTTGTCAGGACTGGCTCTCCCAAGGCCCTCAGTAGTTCTAATGAATGTTGTCTACTCCCGGGGCCTTGTTTGGACTCAGGACTGTCAGTGCTCTGTCAAACTCTTCACGCAGTATCGTATCTCCCATTTCATCTTCATCTACACCCTCTTCCATTTCCATAATATTGTCCTCAAGTACATCGCCCTTGTATAGACCCTCTATATACTCCTTCCACCTTTCTGCTTTCCCTTCTTTGCTTAGAACTGGGTTTGCATCTGAGCTCTTGATATTCATACAAGCGGTTCTCTTTTCTTCAAAGGTCTTTTTAATTTTCCTGTAGGCAGTATCTATCTTAACCCTAGTGAGATAAGCCTCTACATCCTTACATTTGTCCTCTAGCCATCCCTGCTTAGCCATTTTGCACTTCCTGTCGATCTCATTTTTGAGACGTTTGTATTCCTTTTTGCCTGCTTCATTTACTGCATTTTTATATTTTCTCCTTTCATCAATTAAATTCAATATTTCTTCTGTTACCCAAGGATTTCTACTAGCCCTCATCTTTTTATCTACTTGATCCTCTGCTGCCTTCACTACTTCATCCCTCAGAGCTACCCATTCTTCTTCTACTGTACTTCTTTCCCCCATTCCTGTCAATTGTTCCCTTATGCACTCCTTGAAACTCTGTACAACCTCTGGTTTAGTCAGTTTATCCAGGTCCTATCTCCTTAAATTCCCACCTTTTTGCAGTTTCTTCAGTTTTAATCTACAGTTCATAACCAATAGATTGTGGTCAGAGTCCACATCTGCCGCTGGAAATGTCTTACAATTTAAGACTTGGTTCCTAAATCTCTGTCTTACCATTATAAAATCTATCTGAAACCTGTCAGTATCTCCACGCTTCTTCCATGCATACAACCTTCTTTTCTTGAACCAAGTGTTAGCTATGATTAAGTTGTGCTCTGTGCAAAATTCTACCAGGCGGCTTCCTCTTTCATTTCTTAGCCCCAATCCATATTCACCTACTACGTTTCCTTCTCTTCGTTTTCCTACTAACGAATTCCAGTCACTCATGACTATTAAATTTTCGTATTAAGTATTGTACACAAATATATAGGCCACACTAAACAATACCCATGCTGGCCAGCATTTTGGGTGGAAGACCAGCGAAAGTCAGGTTGTTGAACTATACACAAAATACTAACTGGTGATGGGACAAAGTTATGGAACTAAGTGTTTACAAAGCTTCCAATTAAATGACAATCCTGTTTGATAATTCTCAAAGCATGGCCTGCTCATGTAGTCATCATTTAGGCTTTGAATATGGATACACATTACACAATAACTGCTGAGTGGTGCAACACAAACCATTGCCTCGTGTCGTTCTCTTGCATTTTCAGGTGTCTGACGTTAAAGAAAAGCCATTTTCTTTTTACAACACAAAAACACACCACTCATACAGCTGTGAGAAGCGTGAGGATTTTTGCACATTGACTACTCTTCCTTTCCTAATAATAAAAAGGTAAACAAGAATATTTCAGGGCTATATTTTTCTAGGGAGAAGGAGATGAGTGTTGAGTAACACTGTACAAGAAGGGTGGGCAGATGGAGACAAAAATGAGAATAGGGACATAAAAAAGGTGATACAAGACACTTTTTTGGAAAAAAGGGGGAGAGGGGAGGGGAGGAGAAATGTAATGCCACATTCTTGCACAGGTTCATTACAACTGAGCCAGCTAAAATCTTTCCGCATGGTTCACATACATTAAATTCTGTTTCTTGAACTGATAACATGAGGATATGCATTTTTGTGAACTTGTCTGCAGGAATGTTAGTTTTTTTTTATATACTCACCAATCTACCATAAACGCCCTCTGGAAGTATTCCTTCTCGTTTTGCTTTAAGAAGATGAGCAATGGGGCCTCTCATTGACTCAACAGCATGGAAAGAGCTTTTTGTTTCTTCCAATACTTTTTTAATTCTCTGCACTTCAGACTGATGAGCAGTATGATTTTGTTTAAGGCATCTGTGCTCTTCATGTTTTTGTTGTAGATCAGTTTCAACAGAGAGGATCTGTCTATTCAGCTCTTCCAGAACACTAGAAAGAAGAAATGTTCAATAATAATAATAATAAAGAAACAGTAGCTACTGACTCCCATACATTCGGTTTTGTAGATAACAACATTAAGGAGAATGTCCAGAGAAATTGAAAAAATGAAAATTGTTGTGGTTTTATCTGTAACCATTTCAAAAAATCCAAATGCTTAACAAATGACTTCCTATCAGTCACTAGCAGTAACTAGTCTTATATTGCAATATTAGTTGTGGAATTGTACCTATTATCAGCTTGAAATGGGACTACCTTCCCAGTCCTACTTGAAATTACTACCTCATGTCAACACTCTCTGAAGAGGTCAAATTAGCTCGAATTTTTAACTTTCCGGACTTTGTACCGTTATGACTATACCCAGTTTCAGTAGTAAACTGCCCTTTAAAAAATTAGTATGAACAAGTTTACTATCTCAGATTAAATTTCACATTAACATGTTACCCAATTTTAATTAGCAACTAAGGGGAGCAAGCCGTTTGTTAATAATCCAACTTTGAATTTTCGTGATACGAACTGTACAGTCATGTTGTACCACATAATCTTGAAAATTCACTTCTTCCCTGTTTCTGAAAAGCCACAATGTTTATTCATTATGGTATTTAAAATGATAGCTATCCAAAATACTGTTAACAATAATTTGTTCAAAGTGATTTGTTTATAATTAACTATAATGTAATTTAAATTGTTGTAGCGTAAAATTCATTGGAACCGTATACAAAATTAAGTAAGCTTTTCCAAACTGAATATCAGAACACGTAGGGCAATATGAGCCCATTTTTTAATGTAAATAACGAAAGTCATCTAATGACTTTTAATTGTTATTTTGTAAATCTTACATTCAACAATGTATTCAATTGTATAGTTTTATATAAAAGGAAGTGGTGCATGAGCTACAAAAGTTAGTAAGGAAAACAGGCAGCAGAAGTAAGAGACAGTCAGAGGCAGTGAGAGAGTCAGTCAGTCAGTCAGTCAGTCAGTCAGTCAGTGAGTCTGCATTATTGTCTTTTGGAAGCTATTTGTATGAGACTCTTTTGAAGTCTGTCAGACAAGAAATGCACACATCATCAATGAACATCCAAATCGGTCATAATACAAAACAAGAAAAGTGATATACTTTGTGTTTCACTTAAAAATTAGTACATCAGCAACGTCGAACAGTGGGACTTTCTGAAGCAACAACCCCTGAAGATTCAAAGCTGAGTATCTCATTATATGGAGCAGCTAAGTTATTATGTGAACTTTCATTAACTGTGACTGAAATTTTCTAGTTTTCACTCATCTATGTATTTGTGAATGGTAGATGTCCAAACTATTAAGTTTCTCTGATGGTATGATTGAGAATTCACTATTACCACTGTCGAATTATATCCTCTCGCACTTTCAAGGGTGGGAATTTATTGTGAAGTTACTGTGTGCACACTTTTTGTCTAGCATTTCTCATTCTGAACCGGAATAAGATGGAAGACTTTGGGCCACTACTGTTTTGTGTCTGATCATTGGCAATCTTAAGAACTGCAAATGATACAAGCAGTAGTGCTGCAGTAACCATTGTTGAATATTGTGTTTAATTTTGCTGTACAGTGTATACACTGCTGGTAAACCTTCCGGGGTATAAGGTCATGGTCCATAAAACTCTTCTGTTCCTAACGTTTCATCCAGAACTGTGCTGGACATCTTCAGACAGGTCTGATATCTAAGAATGACATATATTCTGTAGAAAAAGGAGCATGGCCAGAGTTACATGTGATAAGCAGAGATGACCCTTGTCAAAGATGAACTCTAAGTAATGAATGTCATCTTGTCAAAGATAAAAGAATGTTTAGCAATTCTGCAGAGATACTGTCCATATGTAGCTAAGTTTCATGGTCTCTTCTTTCCCATTAAAATCATCCCTATGTTTATATACTTCAATGGTTTCTCTACATAGCCATGGATAACAGTTCAGCACAGTAGACAAAATTTTTATTTCAGAAAACTTCACTTCTTGACTTCTTGGCTGAAAACCATGCTTTGCTACAGCCAACTTAACTATCTTCCTCAGCAGAGACTTTTGTATTCCTTTAGCCATGTTTTCACACTTATCTTGGTTGTTCCAATATAAGCTGTACGACATGTACATGGTATTTTATATACACCACATGACGACAGTGGAGGGCATTTATACATCACAGATCAGAGTGTCTTACCTGTTTTCTTTGTTGGTCTAAAAACTGGCTTAATATCATGTTTCTGTAAAATCTTTCTGATCAGATCTGTTACTTTTTTAATAAAAGGGAGAAAACTGTATTTTTCCATCCTTCTTTTTCATGCTTGTCCTTCAGCTTTCCCTTATTTGGTCACAGAATTCTGTTTAATTCTTTCCCCGAGTAGCAATTTTTCTTGGAAATCTGGTTTATATGTTTTAATTCAGCATCCAGGTATTCGGCATGCAAAAACTTTTGGCTCTATTGGCAAGACTTTTAAGGACACCTCTTTTGGTTTTGGATGGTGATTAGAGTTCTTATGTAAATATCTGTCTGTGTGCATTGCTTTTTGAGAAACCTTATGTTCTAAGCTTACATCGGTCTGTCTAATAACAAAAACACCCAAGAAAGGTATTTTGTTGTTATTTTTTATTTCCATGGTGAACTGCATTTTTGGAATTATTTGTTCTATCATGTGTTTAGGCTTTCATTGTTAAAAGAGTGACGAAGCTTTTCCTGTTTTACCATGAGCACTACATATGACTCCCTCTTGGAAAAGAAGCTAACTGTCCAGATTGAAACTAAATGCTTGTTACAAAGCGGACAGCGTAAGGATAGTGGTTGCACTATGTAAAGGAGGTAAGGATTGGTTCCTCAACACTGCTCTTCTCCAATGGCAGCGCTGGGTGACAGTTTTTTCCTGTGTTCCCAATGTGTTCTTCTAAAACTGGCAAAGAAACAGTGCATACAATATTGCAAATTCAGATAAGCAAAAAGAAAACATCATTATTTTAAAAAATCCAAATTTATGCAAATAACATTTCCTACAAACTAATGATAGTGCGGAATAGCTAATACACAGACATTTACACCCTTTCTTTCTAATTAACACTGATGTCACAGTAACAAATAGAAATTATTTTATTCTTTTCGTTTGAATTATTTTGGATTATTGCCTTTATTCTGTTTATGTTGTTATTAACAAGCTTTAGCCTGCTTTTCACTCTGCAATTGAGTGTGCACTGATTTGAATCTCCCTGACAAATTAAAACTTTGAGCCAGATTGGGATTTAAATTGGGACCTTTTCCAAAGATATTGTTTATGTGCCATTCTGACACAGATTTTTAATCCACTGTAAGTTTCAAGCATTAGTTTGTTTCAATCATTGCAATGAACATCTTAATTAGTAGAACAAGGGCTTCACCAGAAGGAAAATAGCATATGAGGGCATTTTTCAGATATAAAATACAGCCATTATTTAGCAATCACTGCTCACTAAAATTTATGTAAGTGTAGGGAGCCATTTATTGATGATAAAAAAAAGACACTTGCTGCAAGAAAGTGAGCTTATTTTTCTACATACATTACTCCTTACAGTACCCTAATTTGTAATTGCGGTAACCAGATATTTGGATGATTTACAAGAATGTGCGTAACGAGGCATGGTTTTAATTTATTTTTGAATTATTGGGAACTTCCAAGTTACTGTCTTTTGTCTCTGGATATCTCATTAACGAATTTTCTGTATGACTTGATAAATCCCCATTGATCCCTTAGGTTAGGGTACAAATACAGTTTGTAAACATTTTTCATGTTCTGGTGTGAAAGTGTAAAAATTACAACAATTTTAAAAAAGCATTTGCAAGACTTTTTTAAAACTGATACCAAAAAGACTGAACATATTACTTCCTTCTACACATACCACATTTACGTCATCCTTTTTTTGTTTTACCATATGCACTGTTCAAAACTGGGGTGTTCGTAGGATTTGATGGCGCATTACATTTGAGTACAAACTTTAATCTACCATTCAGTGGCAACATCATTGAAGTTTAGGTATTGTTCCTTATATCACAATGCATTGCTGTAAATCTCAACTTTGTTATATTATTCTTGGCTTATTCCTGCGTAGTGTGTTTGCATTAGGTAGTCACAAAATGGAAAGCAAGCGGAGAAGAGAATTGTATGATACTACTTTCAAGTGTTAAGCATTTCTTTAGGCTGAAAAATGTGGTAACAAGAGGGTGGGACTAGTGATGTGGGCTGGAAAAGACGACCAGTGGGCAGGACATTTATAAATGGTGTACTTGCACAGGAATTTGTCCAAAGCTGTTTTAAATGCCCAAATTCTGGGCTTTTTACTGCTAGAATGTTTTTTCAGAGGGAAAGAGAGAGAGAGAGAGAGAGAGAGAGAGAGAGAGAGAGAGAGAGAGGGTGGGGTGGAAATGCTTTATTGTCAGTTGTAACGACATTTGAGACAGACTATTGTTTTCTATTTGCTCCTTTCTTCATCTATGTTCTTATGACTGCACTGCTGTGAAGATAAAATGAGAAAACAAACATAAAAAGGATTTAATAACAAAGAATCAATGCCCACCTTGCAGCTAATCCTCTAGATCCAGCAGTACAAGGTAGTAACCTGAAGCCTATCGAAATGTTTGATGCAATAAGCTTTGTTTGTGGCACAGCAAAGAACACTGGACTAAATTTTATTCACGTCAGAGAGAACTTGCCTAATTATAAGGACAAACAAGGAATTTGGTCTAGACAATTTGTGTGGAAAGGAGTGCGTTCTCACCCTCAGGAACATAGAAATAATTATGTAAATCCTTTATTTTGGTGGAGAGTTTTAAGAGAAACTTGTGAATAGTCCGAAATTGCTATAAAAATTGTGGGCGCACCAGTTACATCTGCAGCTACAGAGCATTACTTCAGCACTTTTGGATGGATCCACAGCAAAAAAAGAAAGAGACCCACATCAGAGACAGCTGCAAAACTAATCTACATCTCCTAGAAGTGGAAGCAGATAAATGGAGCAGGAACACAACGTAAGCCTGTTGATCCCAAGCAAAAATCCATACTGAACAGTCTACGCAAAGACAAAATGGAAAGGAATGCAGTAGCTGCATGAGGAATCAGTTTCAGGAGAATCTGAAGCAGAGTTGAAACTTCATGATTCTTCTTCAACTTATGAAGATAAAAAAAACTTATTGGAAACAGTTTTTAAACTTTTTTGCAGTAGTATAGTATAAGTAAAAATACAACCTACAGGCTAGCTACTTAATATAAAGTATACTTTATTGCAAAAATTACTTTTAAACTTGAGTGTCATTTTCAAATAATGGAAAATGCAGGATGGACTGTAACAATATTATGAAAAGGGAAGTTGCTACTCAGCATATAACGGAGATGCTGAGTCACAGACAGGCATAACAAAAAGACCGTCACAAATTAGCCTTCGGCCAGTATGGCCTTCATCAAAAATAGATGACAGAAACACACACACACACACACACACACACACACACACACTCATGCAAATGCAACTCATGCACACATGACTGCAGTCTCTGACAACTGAAATCACACCAATTGTGGCTTCAGTTGCCAGACACTGCAGTCGTGTGTGTGTGTGTGTGGGAGTTGCGTTTGTGTGTGTGTGTGTGTGTGTGTGATTTATTTTTGACAAAGGCCATACTGGGAAAAAGCTAATTTGTAACAGTCTTTGGATGTTGTGCCTGTCTGTGCTCAGTATCTCCTCTATATGATGAGTATAGACATCATTAAAGATGTAAAAAGTTCTGTTTAGAGTCCAATTTATTTCCCCTAATAATGCTCCCCTTAGTTTCAAGCAGCTTTTTCATCTTGCTTACACAACCAATAATAGAACAGTGTCACAAAACACCTTTTCCCATACAAAATTTCAGCTTAAAATTTTTTATAAGCACCACTCATCAATTAATCTTTAAAATGTATAAATGCCTGGGCATTTATGAATTTTGGGCATTCACCCAGGCATTTATCTTGGGCATTTGCCCCAATTTATGAATGCACAGGCATTTTAAACCACTGGGTGGGATGAGAGCTCAGTGTAGCTGAGAGTAATATTTTCTGATGGAAGAAACAGAAATTGGCATTATTTTCAACTACTGCTACTAGAAAGTAGGACACCCTGGTGTTGAAGTAAAAGTTTTGGACTTTTCGCAGTCCATGGCAGTGTGATACAGCAAGGAGAGGTAACAATATGGAAGATGTAACAATATGAAAGAACAGAGTGTTGACTGCAGAACTTGATTTTTATAGCATTTTCAGGTTTTCTGGCAAAATATGGTGCTAACACATAGGATGCTGCACATACAAACATCCCACCAGGAACCTGCTGCGGTCTGCATTTGGAAAAAAAAGCACATTGTGTGGTGTCTGATACAGAAGATGTTAAAGATGTTAACTACTGGAAAACAGTGCCAAAAGCTCATGAAAGCCCCAGCAAATAATTGCCCTTGTAATTTTTTCTGAAAAAAAAAAAAAAAAAAAAAAAAGGCCTTGCGCAGTGTCCATGTCAGATATGTGGTGCTGTCAACATCCACTAAAATGGGATCAAGCCTACATACAAGCATCACACAGTCAGTCATCACTGTGTGTTGCATCGATATAGGCTTGATCCTGTTTTAGTGGATGTGGGCAGTGCTGCATATCTGACAAGGACACTGTGCGAGGCCTTTTTAAAAAAAAATTGACAAGAGCATCTACCTCCTGGGACTTTCGCGTGTTTTAGGCACTGTTTCCTGTATATTTAACATCATCTGTATCAGACACCACACAATGTTCTTTCAAATTCTGACCACAGTGGTTTCCTGTTGGGACATTTGTATGCACGGCGTCCTATATGCCAATCTGAAGATGCCTTGTATAAGGCAAAACATGTCATTGGAGATAAATAAAACGAAAATTCCTGCTTTGCAACCAAGACTATTTGTTACTTCATAAAAGTTTTGGAAGTCGCCTGTGAAAGGAGGAAGAATAGATAACCTGTGTCTAGTGACACCATAAGAAACAAAGCAAAAGAGGGGGCTGCAGCTCTTAATACATACCTCAGCAAGAGTTTAAGACTAGCCACAGATGGGTTGATCACTTTATGAAATGGACAAGCTTATTACTACAATGCTGTACAATAGTATGCCAAAAGCTTCCACAGGAATTTGAGAAAACACGTCAAGAATTACAGTGGTATGTCATCACATTTTGGAAAGAGAAGAATTTTTTGATGGGCCAATTAGGCAATTTGGTTTGATGTGTCATATAAATGCAGAATTGATGAGAAGAGAACAAAAGAAGTTACCATTAAAACATTCAGGTGTGGAAAACAGCCCATAACTGAAATGCTTGCAATTGCAGCAGATGGGAGCAACCTTTCGCCTTTCTTAATCTTCAAGTGGAAAAGAAGCCACAAGAACCCTACAAATGAAAAGATTTTCCCTGATGAAATCACTATTGGAAGTCAAGAGAAGGACTGGAAGGTTGACACTCTAATGCTTGACTGTCTCTGAAACACGCAGTACCCCGTCCTTGTGGGCTTTCCAAACTATCATCAATTCTTTGTCCTTATGGTCATCTCACTGACAACATACAAAAGAAGATCCACAGCCTAACCAGTAAGCTTGTTATTGTGCCTGGAAGAATGACTTTTGTATTACAGCCCCTGGACGTCAGTATAAATAAAGCTTTCAAAGGTTACCTTCAGGAACGGTATGAAAAATGGTTTTGTGAACCAAACTGAGAACAGGAAAAATTAAGCATGCCTTACCCCACATTATTATACACTAGATTTTGGCTGTGAATCTTCAGGTTTTGGCGGCGCAAAGACTGTTCCATTAAGTTTCGGGTGTGCAGCCGCAAGAAATCTCCTTCTTCTTCTAATATTTCGGCTGTAAAACGTTCAGCCATCTTCAGAGTGAGCCGCAAGACTGCCGTTCTAGTGCTTGCTTCGTCCCTTTATACTGTTGTACCGCGCGACTGCGCATGCGGCCACAGATGCAAATGCGCCAGAGACGTTGGTTGGCGGCAGAGACGTGCATAATGCGTGAGTTGTATCTATGACTCCGCAGTTGATCTTTGTTGGCATATCGATATATCATTGTGAGCTGCACTGTGACGACGTCTTTGCGAGTTTATTACAGCAAGTACCGAATTCCAGGATTTATCAAGGTTGAAACCACTGTCTCTATTAATTAAGTTCGTCGTCAAGCGAATTTCAATTGCCTCCTTTACTATCGAGTCCCAAAATGACGATGTAGTTGCCAAAATTTCGACGTTGTCATACAACATACTGTGACAATTATCAATACAGTGCTCTGCCACGGCCGACTTGTTAGGTTATGTAAAAGTCGTGTGTACCTCTGGTGTTCTGTACATCTTTCTTGGACAGTACGAGTTGTTTGTCCGATGTAAGAACCGATGAAACCGAAAGAGGCCACAAAGAAAGCAGAAGAAGATGAAGAAACCTTTAAATCGATGGCCTTCCTGCCATATGTGGGTAGCCTCTCATCAAAAATAGGTCGCATTCTCGGCAGACACAAAATAAAAGTGATTTTTCGTCCTCCACCTAAGACAGCTGCACTCGTGGGTTCTGTCAAAGATGATTTGCTGCTCCGAAAATCTGGAGTTTACAAAATTCACTGTGAATGTGGCCTTTCTTACATCAGACAAAGAACTCGTACTGTCCAAGAAAGATGTACAGAACACCAGAGGTACACACGACTTTTACAACCTAACAAGTCGGCCGTGGCAGAGCACTGTATTGATAATTGTCACAGTATGTTGTATGACAACGTCGAAATTTTGGCAACTACATCGTCATTTTGGGACTCGATAGTAAAGGAGGCAATTGAAATTCGCTTGACGACGAACTTAATTAATAGAGACGGTGGTTTCAACCTTGATAAATCCTGGAATCCAGCACTTGCTGTAATAAACTCGCAAAGACGTCGTCACAGTGCAGCTCACAATGATATATCGATAAGCCAACAAAGATCAACTGCGGAGTCATAGATACAACTCGCGCATTATGCACGTCTCTGCCGCCGACCAACGTCTCTGGCGCATTTGCATCTGTGGCCGCATGCGCAGTCGCGCGGTACAACAGTATAAAGGGACGAAGCAAGCACTGGAGCGGCAGTCTTGCGGCTCACTCTGAAGATGGCTGAACGTTTTACAGCCGAAATATTAGAAGAAGGAGATTTCTCGCGGCTGCACACCCGAAACTTAATGGAATAGATTTTGGCTGTCTGGAAAAGCACTGAAGCACCAGTGAACGTGAAATCATTCAAGAAATAATGTATTTCAAATACTCTGGATGGCAGTGAGAGAAAGTCAATCTGTTTCTGATGTAGACTCGTCTGAGGATGCCAGTAATAATGCCATTAGAGAATAATGTTGGGAAACACCCTTAATTTATGGTATGTCTGTTTGCATATCATGTAGGTTATCAAGTTGGGCATTCTCTTCTAGTAATAACTGTGTCACTTAACAATGGGTCACTTAAAATGGTTGTTGTTTTGATAGTACATTTATACATCCATTGTTGTGTAAAATAAATTTAGTCTACAAGTGATGCACAAACAAACTCTATTTATAATTTTAATTTTTAAAATTGGGGTGCACATTACATTAGATGCCACATTGAAATTGTGTGAAATGATATCCCAAAATGACCATACTGGTAAACCAGGAGAAACTAAAGGTCATGCAAAAGCTTTCTGAGAATTTTTCATCCAGCACACTACTTGCAAATGGAAAAGTAGAAAATGATATATAAATTTTTAAATTTGAGTCAGCAAGCCACAACATTAAGTGCAATGAAAGGAGGTGTAATTTCTATACAAATGGCATGTTATTTCATAATATATGTTTTGAATATCATCCATAACAAAAAGAGCATTATGAGACATACCTTCTTTGATTTTTGAGTTGAGATTCATTTTCTTTAACTTCTTTCTCCAGTTGCTCTCGTTTTGCATTATCCTGCTGAATTTCTTTTACATATGAATCAAGATTTGACTGAGCTGTATCCATCTGAAAAATATACAGATTAACTACAAAAAATTTCTAATTAAAAGGAAAAGAGGATATGTTAATTTGTTAGTGATGTCTTACATTTATCTTCTTTTCTAAAACTGCATCCTTCAATGGAATTAATTCACTCAGCAATTTTTTGTGTCTCTCCATCAGATCTGTAATATAAGGTTGTTGTTCTCTCACCATATCATTAAATTTCTCTTCCTTTAACTGTTGTTCCTGCCTAGTTTCTTCTTTAAGTTTCATGAGGTTTTCTATCTCTTTCTCACACTGTCCTGGAAACAGAGCAGCTTGCTCCAACTGTTAAAGTAAACAACATACAATAAATAAACGTATCACATCTGACAAAACATAGCAAACAGTGAGTCTACCTTTCAAATTAAACTAATAATTAAATGAGGGCAGGAGGGAGATAGGGAGGGAGGGAGGGAGGGAGGGAGGGAGGGAGGGAGGGAGGGAGAGAAAGGAACAGAGGGGTAAATGGTATCCTGAAGATGAAAGTACACTATCTGATAAATATGTTCACTGTATGGCATTCTCTTTATAATTATGTCTTAGAGAGATACACACTTTGTTACCACAGGAGAAGAGAGGAATAATAAATATGAATTTCATTAATTTCACCTCAGACTACCACCATATTTAAGTTCTCTCCCAGGCAGGCGATTTTTGCTGTACTTCCAATTTTCATTCTTATGAACATCGGTTTTGAAGCAAATGATCAATCATCCTTTAATTTTGTTGCTATGTTTAACATGTGCCGACTGTATTGCTTTCCGTCATAACTTTGCACAAATTGTGAAATCAAGGACCTTACCACAGTATCTAAAAACAAATAAGGGACAATGTAATAAGCACTAAAATGCTATTTCTCACCCCAGGTTTTTAATGTATTACAGGTAAGTACCTGTTTCATTTGAATTCCTTTTCATATGTTTATGATTCTTCACTCACTGGATTTCAGATCCCTTTTTATTTCTTTTTCACTTATTACTTAATTTAGTTTTTATGTACCTCAGCCCAGTGTCCTACAGTGCCTCAACTGCTCCATTTTCTCATGTGTTTCTTGGCCCTTCTCTTTCTCTCTTGTAAGCTGCCTCACTCTCCTCTATTAAAATGAGCAGGAGATCTTTTGAGATTTGTTTTCGAACTGCTGCACAATATTAGTTTCGTGTAAGGGGGAGAGTTGAAGGAAACAAAGCACAGTTTCCCGTAAAATTGAACTCCAAACTATTAACACCACCACTTCTTCACCTATCTGCATCTACATCACTACTCTGTGAGACACCATGCAGTATCAGAGGGTACTTTCCACTACACATGTCCACCTGTTATGGTTTTGTATACAGAGTGCTAGAACAATAACTGCATAAATGCCTCAATACCCTGTAATTAGTAGAATCTCATCTTAGTGGTCTTTACAGAAGCAATATGTAGGGGTCTGTAGTACATTCCTAGATTCTTCACCTAGTAGTATTTCATGAAACTTCGTAAGCAAGCTTTCATAGGATAATTTATGTCTATCTTAAACCATCTGTAGGTTCAAGTTTTTCAGCATTTCCGTGACACTCTCACGTGAGTCAAACAAACCTGTCAACATCTGTGCTACCTTTCTTTGTATATACTCAATATCCCTTGTTAGTCATATGGGTCCTACACAATTAAATAATGTTCTACAGAGGGCCGCACAAATGTTTTGTGAATCATGTCCCAGAATGACTGCATTGTACCAGTATCCTACTAATGATATAAAGCCTACCACAAACTTTACCTATGTTTGATACAGCGCTCCACACTGGTCTATACTATGCAAGCCTCTTCATTTCCAAATAACTATTGCAACCAAGATTCAACTGAATCACCTTACTGTATTCATCTTTTGGCCTCCCTCTACAATTGCTACTGCCCATACTTCTCTCAGTATTAAATTAATAATTCATTGATGTCTTAGAATGTTCTATCAACCAATCCCTTCTCTTAGTAGAATTATGCCACAAATTTCTTTTCTCCCCAATTGTATTCAGCACTTCTCCCCACTTCTACGCACATAATCATCAGCTTTAATCTACAGCATCACATTTCAAAGGCTTCTATATTTTTCTTGTCTGAACTGCTTGTCATCCACATTTCACTTCTGTACATGGCTCCACTCCAAATAAAGTACCTTCAGGAAAGACTTTATAACACCTGAGACTGCAGTCGTGTGTGTGTGTGTGTGTGTGTGTGTGTGTGTGTGTGTTGACGAAGGCCAATGGCCGAAAGGTTTAATTGTGAAAGTCTTTTTGTTGTGCCTATCTGCGACTCAGCATCTCCGCTATATGGTGAGTAGCAACTTTCCTTCTCATAATATTGTTACATTCCATCCTGGATTTTCCAGTGTTGAAATTTGTATTTCATTTTAACAAATTTCTCTTCTTCAGAAACACTTTTCTTGTCACTATCAGTCTATATTTTATTTGTGACTTTTCCTTACATCAGTCATCATCATTTACGTTACTGGTCAAATAGCAAATCTCATCTACAAGTTTTAGTGTCTCATTTCCTATTCTCAGTGGTGAATCAAACCCAGGTCCACGAATTACCAGTCTCTGTTAAACAACTCAGCCAGAGGGTGGGTACAAGGGCTCCTCAAAAATCTCTCATACTCTATGCATAAAGCTTCAGAGATCAAACAACGGAAAATACAGTATGGAATGTAACAATACACGAGAAGGAAAGTTGTTACTCACCATATAGCGGAGATGCTGAGTCGTGATAGGCACAATAAAAAGATTCACACAGTCATAGCTTTCGGCCATAAGGCCTTTGTCAGCAGTAGACACACATACACACAAGCACACACACGCAAGTGCAACTTGCACACACATCTGCGGTCTCAGAGAGCTGAAGTTACACTGCGAGCAGCAGCACCAGTGCATGATGAGAGTGGTGACTGGATGGGGGTAAGGAGGAGGCTGGGGCCGGGAGGGGGAGGGATAGTATGTTGGGAGTGGCGGACAGTGAAATATTGCAGTTTAGACGGAGGGTGGGAGAGAAGGTGCGGAGGGGGGAGGGGGGATGTAGCGCAAAGGACAGAAATAAAAATAAAACAAAAAATAAAAATAAATTAAAAGACTGGGTGTGGCGGTGAAATGACGGCTGTGTAATGCTGGAATTGGAACAGGGAGGGGGCTGGATGGGTGAGGACAGTGACTAATGAAGGTTGAGACCAGGAGGGTTACGGGAACGTAGGATGTATTGCAGGGAAAGTTCCCACCTGCGCAATTCAGAAAAGCTGGTGTTGGTGGTAAGGACCCATATGGCACAGGCTATGAAGCAGTAATTGAGATGAGGGGTATCATGTTTGGCAGCATGTTCAGCTACACCGTGGTCCACTTGTTTTTTGGCCACAGTTTGTCGGTGGCCATTCATGCGGACGGACAGCTTGTTTGTTGTCATGCCTACATAGAATGCAGCACAACGGTTGCGACTTAGCTTGTAAATCACATGACTGGTTTCACAGGTAGCCCTGCCTTTGATGGGATAGGTGATGTTAGTGACCGGATTGGAGTAGGTGGTGGTAGGAGGATGTATGGGACAGGTCTTGCATCTAGGTCTATTACAGGGGTATGAGCCATGAGGTAAGAGATTGAGGGCAGGGGTTGTATAAGGATGGACGAGTATATTGTGTAGTTTCGGTGGACGGCGAAATACCACGGTAGGAGGTGTGGGAAGGATAGTGGGTAGGACATTTCTCATTTCAGGGCACGACGAGAGGTAATCGAAACCTTGGCGGAGAATGTAGTTCAGTTGCTCCAGTCCCGGATGGTACTGAGTTATGAGGGGAATGCTCCTCTGTGGCCGGACTGTGGGACTTTGGGAGGGAGTGGGAGACTAGAAAGATAAGGCACAGGAGTTTTGTTTTTGTACAAGGATTGGAGGGTAATTACGGTCAGTGAAGGCTTCAGTGAGACCCTTGGTATATTTAGAGAGGGACTGCTCGTCACTGCAGATGCAACGACCACAGGTGGCTAGGCTGTACAGAAGGGACTTCTTGGTATGAAACAGGTGGCAGCTGTCGAAGTGGAGGTATTGCTGGTGGTTAGTAGGTTTGATATGGAAGGAGGTACTGATGTAGCCATCTCTGAGGTGGAGGTCAACATCTAGGAAGGTGGCTTGTTGGGTTGAGTAGGACCAGGTGAAGCAAATGGGGGAGAAGTTGTTGAGGTTCTGGAGGAATGTGAATTGAAACCTTCAATCTAGATAGCAAAGATATCATCAATGAATCTGAAGCAGGTGAGGGTTTAGGATTCTGGGTTTTTAGGAAGGATTCCTCTAGATGGCCCATGAATAGGTTAGCATAGGATGGTGTCATGTGGGTGCCCATAGCCGTACTGCGGACTTGTTTGTAGGTTATGACAATAGCTTCTCAAAAATCCCTCACACTTTATACTTGCACTATATGCTACATGCTATTTCAAAGAAAAATACTGCTAAGATGATTGTAGCGCGGCTGACCATCACTTCAGCACTCGACACTGGTTTCTAGTTATTGCATAGTGTGTGCTTCAAAACATGTTTTTGTCCATTTCATTTGCATACTTGCATGCATTCAAAGAGAAATGGTATAATTTTAGGGCAGTTTCTGGCTTTCATACGATGAGAAATGGTGTAATTTTAGTGCAATTTCCAGACTGCATTTGAACAGAAATGGAATATTTTAGTGCAATATTTACAGTGTGCTGTAGCACATAGTAAATGACCACCTCTGCCTAATCTAATTCCTTCTGCATTGGCTGATTTAATTTGAATTCATTCCATAGTCATAACATACAAATTTTATTTGTTTTGCAAAGTGAACAATTTTACATTCCTTAAATTTTAGACAACAAGTGGCAATTTCTGCACTGCTTTGGAAGATCTGACTGGAAACATGTTTAGCTTTTATCAGAGAGTTCCTCATTGTAGCTAACGGCATCATCTGCAAAAAGTCTGATGTTACTATTAATATTGTCTGCCTGATCATTATAAACAACATGGAAAATAAAGGTCCTTCCCTGGAGCATACCTGAAGTTAACTTTTACATTTCTTGATGATTCTCCATCCAAGATAACATGCTGTATCCTTGATACCCAGGAATCCTCAATCTAGTCACTAGTTTCTTTTCATATCCCTATTATCTCAATTCTGTTAATAAATACTGGTATGGTATTGAGTCAAATGCTTTTTGGAAGTCAAGAACTACTATATCTACTGAACTGTCTTGATCAATGGCTTTTAAATTGTTCTGTGAGAAAAGGGGGCAATGTGTTGCACATGACCACTTTTTGAAACCCATGTTGTTTGGCGTGGAGGAGGTCATTCTGTTCATGATGCCTCACTACATTTGAGCTCAAAATATGTTCTAACTATTATTCTAATTATAAGATGCATAGACACGCAGAAAAAGGTTTCTCATATCTCATGTTCATGTGAATGTTAATCTCAATGGTTCCAGTTTTATTTACAGATGTTTCAAAAACTTCCTGTACACATCAAGATCCCTGAAGTCCCTCCTTGGTGTTCTGCTACACCAAATAAACTGCAGCCTCTATACTAAACATCCCTCTATGACATTATAATGTGAATGCAATTGATCATAGTATAACTTTAGCTATGGATGAAGAGTTGCAATTTCCCCCATCAAGCTTATCTGAAGAACCAGCATTCATAACATATCTTCAATAGAAAACACAAATTTGAGCCGTGATGAAAGCTTCAGAACAAATTCAGCCATGAACTATCTTTCTAAAGGTTGTGTAAATGAATGTTTCACAATGTAGTTAATCAGGTCACATCTGACACATCACTGTGGCCAGATACTGATTTAAATATCTGGCAAAAAAACATTTCACCTGTAGTGTGTGAACATTTAGAGTCCACTCAAAAATTGCCATCATACACTAAACAATTTCTGATAGGTGTCAACGGTCATTTCCAGCTTATTCTATTGTGCACCATGTATGCTGCTACAGATGTTATTTGCAATAAATAGTACATTCAACACTGGAAGTCCATGACAAATATTTTGAGCGTACTTGAATTAAACTCCTTAGCAGCTTTCCTAATTACCAAAAACTATGTCTGTTTAATCCCTTTATATCATACATCTTTTTGTAAATAAGTTTTCTTAAATCTCTTGCTGCTGAACACCTGATGCAGTTTCTGTGATTCTACTAAACAACTTTCTATACTGCTATAAAAGTCATGATTTATTTGTGTTTCAATCCAGCCATTTTCAACCATTCAAAAACAGCTTCATTTCTGCAATGAACTAAGAGCTCTTGTCTTGAAAAACTTCACAGGTGACAGTCAAGTAAGTTTCTAATCACATGCAGGACCAGTAACCTCAGTGAGTCCTTAAAAATTTAAGTGTTGTGCCCATCATATGCAGTGAAAGTATATTCAAAACATGATGGGTACAATTAAAACTAAGAAAAGTTTCCTCAACTGAGAATTTAGATCAACTTTTTCCACCCACATCTCAGGCACTAACTGGAAACTAATACAATTAACAATCACTGGCTAGAAATTTCACAGTGCTTGATGCATTATTAGCAACAACAATGAGACAAGAGAAACTTAAAGTGATCTCCTGAAATGCCTCATTATATTGAATAAAATGGTATGAAAGCATAACTCCAAGTACGTATTACAAGAATTATTTCGGAAGGAAGGACAATATTAAAACACAGAAGGGAGACTGTCCTTTGAATAATGATTTGTATAGGTCACAAAGAATGTTGTACCATCAGTTAACACCATATGGTTTTCCTCAGTCCAGAAACAACCCAGCCAGATGTCTTGTCACATGTAGATGTCTTGTCACATGTAAGGGAAAAATCTGTTGAATAGTTTACTCAATGTGAATGATACCTAGACTAGAATAATATATTTGAAACATGCAAATAATTTCTGGTGAAAAAGATGAGCAGTCACTTGAGAGTCTCCATTATATATCCAGCACACTCACAGAGATGTAATCCTTCTAGGGTCATAAAACAGAAATTATGGTAATTTACTTCCTTGATTTGCATTAGTGCATAGACTTAATCTTAATATAAGATTGCAGAAAGTGTTTTATAGTTACACAGTTCACATGTTACAACATGCCTTAACTAATGTCATCTGACCACACTTGGTATTATTAACAGCAGCTAGGTTAGGGATTAAATTCTATGTACAAACATATAGTTGAAAACCAAAGGTGCTAAAATTTCATATGTTATCTCTCATTAGATGTTGTTCCAGGAAAGCATATTGCCAGTAACTGTACTGTTACATGGGTACTGCAGTACAACCTTTGTGAACTACATTTTCCTCTCCTATAAATTTTCTTCATTATTTCATATAGTACTGGGTTGAAGAGTTTACTGATTAAATGAATTTTCTCAATATATTTCCTTGCTCCCTTTATTATATGCCCTAGTTTTGAGCTACCTCTGTCAAATATAGTGAAGGCTTTCATTGACAGTACGGGATTAATTCATGAGTGATGTCTACCTGTTCACAATTGTTAGGTATCATTCTTCATTGTAAAATCGAACATAAGTCAACATGAAAGCTGCTCAATGTTTAGTGATGAAGAAGTCCACTTACTCCAATCCAGTAAACATGTCAAAATAAAAAGAATTTATTTAGTTTGTTTTCCACAATGTCAAAGGAAACAATGACCTAATGACATGTGCAGACTGTCAGGATATACTGAACATTTTAATTTTCCCAAAGAACTTTATTCCACTTTTCATAACAAATTTAACAAGTGCTTTCAAATCATGAGTAAGTTGGAAAAGCAATAATTCGGGACAACATTCTTCGGTTAAAATTTTCTGTTTTCTTGCTTTATCAGGTTCGAGGACAACTCCACTTTCAACAATTTCCTGCATCAGCACTGCCCGGAGCTGAGATTGCAACCAATACTTTAAAGTCAGCCAACATACAGCATGATGACATAATGCCAAGTTAAGGAATTGGCTTACACTTTCAGAGATTCTGTTGAGGTATGCTATGAATGGATGGTAATAACACTATATGAAAGTAAATATTATTATTATTCTAATTATTATTGGAGTATGCCAATAACACAGGTATATTTCCAAAAGTTTCGTACAGTGCTTTGCTCCTTCATGGTGTACAATGATTATGGCTTACCCAAGGAAGACAATATGACATGACTACATTGAACAGGAGCTGATAATGTATGGACACTAGCTGTCGAATAAATAAATTTACACTGCCCTTCCATGACAGTAATTACTTTTTTTCCCCAAGTTCTTTTACGCATTGTTGAAGTATATCAGCACTAGAGACAAACAGTATGTCACCAGAAAAATAATGAAGGTTCACTTTTGTTAGCTCATATTCCTTCTTTACTTATGCAGTTTAAGGATCTGAAAACTTTTCATGTTAAAAAGAATATTTCTCGTGATACGCAATATATTTGCCTCATTTCACTTTCAATAATGAATTAGACAGTTGGTTCCTTTGCTTTATTAAAATTCAGTGTTCTACATCTATAGCCGCACCTTGCAGACCACTATGAAGTGTTAATGGCCATGCCACAGTGGATGTAGCGGTTTCCATCAGATCATCGAAGTTCAGCACCATTGGACGTGACCAGTACTTGGATGCCTGATTATCCAAGTATACCACCTGCTGTTGGCAATTTTCTCTTTGTCTTCACGGCAGAAGGGATAAGATGGATGGTGGCATAGAGTTGGTGATCACCAATCTTTGTGCCAATGTCCACAGTGCCACATGGAGTTATGGAAGGCGACACTGTTGATGGTAATATACCCATTGGATGTGTGCGTTAAGTTCAGCAGCCCCCTTGGCGCTATTCGAAAGGAGTAGGCTATGTGCCGACACAGGATTTTACCCTCTCCCTTCTCTCATCATCATCCCACACATACATGACGGCACATTACATATATACCCATTACAGTCACTTACATTTAACAGTTACACATAAACAAACAACGGTAACACTTCATGAAGAAAAGATGCCTATGGGTGCGAAGGATAGCAAACACCTTTCCAACTCAGGCATCTGAACCTGCCCGTCACGTTGCCCTGCCAATCACACCATGAGACTTTAGTTTTTAATATGAATTGCATGGCAGAGGATAACTTCCACTGTACCAGATATTAGTGCTGCTTCTTGTTCCATTCATGTATGGGGTGCAGGAAGAATGATGGATTAAACATGTCTGTGAATGTTGAAATTAGTTTAATCTTCGTCTCTACTAGATAGCTACTCAAACTGGTGGCACTAATGTGAATTTTGTGCAACTGTTCATTATGATCGGCCTCACCTTAACACGGCTGTTAGACGCGTTAACATGGTGCTGGGACAGGGAAAGGGGGGGGGGGCTTATGGCAGAGGGCATGTGTCACATTTCAGTGGTGCCAGTTGGATCTATCAGGTAGATCAGGTTTCACTATGCATGGCCTGCACCTCAATAGGTATGGAAAGGGGAGGCTGGCTAAGCTTATAGGTGACAGTGTAGTGGGTGGTGGTAGTGGTGTCTCTCATGGAAAAATTCCTGTAGTAGTTGGTGTTAGAGCTGCATGTTTTTTAGACTGATATCAGCTAATAGGCATGCCTGCTTAAAAGAAGTCCCTCTAACTAAGGGCTCACCTTCCTAGGATGTAATGTTTCCAAGTAGAGAAGGAATTAGCATATTTCATCAAAATATAAGAGGTATTACAGATAAAGTTAGTGAACTGCTTATAGATGTTGACTCTGAAATTGTTGGTATTTCAGAGCACCACTTAAATAATTTGACAATTTAGAAGCTTCCTTTACCAGGATACAGATTAGCTGGCTGTTTTTCAAGGAGTTCCTTGCAGTGTGGGGGATTGGCCATGTGCATAAAAAAAAACAGTATTCCATTTGAGTCTGTAGACGTATCATGACACTACACTGAACAGATATTTGAATGCTGTGCAGGGGCAGTTGAATTTAGTGAAACTAAACTTCTAATTGTTGTTGTTTATAGGTCCCCTAACTCCGATCAGAGCATTTCTCCTCAAGCTAGTGAGGGTTCTTGATTCACTTTGTAGGAAGTACCAAAAATTAGAGTTACGTGGTGACTTTAATATTAATTATGTACATGATGGTGCAAGAAAAAGGATGTTGGTAGATCTCCTAAATTCATATGATCTGATGCAGATTGTGTTTTTTCCAACTAGGGTGCAGGGGAACAATAGCACAGCCATAGACAACATTTTTATTCATTCTTCATTACTAAATGGGCATTCTGTTAGTAAAAGTGTGACTGGCCTTTCAGACTATGATGCACAAATTTTAAGACTAAAAGGCTTTTGTACTCAAACATATGTGATATTTAATTACAAACTATGTAGGAATGTTAATCCAACAGCAACAGAGAGTTTTTTAAACCTTTCAAGGAACAAGAGTGGCATGACGTTTTTAGTGCCGATAACATAGACGATAAATACAACGCTTTCCTTAACACATTTCTCATGATCTTTGAGAGTTGCTTTCCATTAGAACATTCTAAAATAAGGATATTTAGTAGAATAAAGTGGGAATTATATCAAAATGTTAGAAGTAGTCACAATCAAGCTACAGTAGCCCCTTACAAACAGTATTGAAAGGTGCTTAGAAATGTTATTAGGGAGGCAAAGAGTATGTGGTATGCAAATAGAATAGCTAATTCACAGGATAAAATTAAAACCATGTGGTCAGTTGTGAAGGAAGTGTCTGGTCAGCAGCACAAGGTTGACGACATAAAGTCAGTTCGCAGTAAAAATATTTCTGTTACTGATAAATCAGATATACGTACAGTATTTAACAATCATTTTCTGAGCACTGCTGGTGAATTAAATAAAAATTTAGTTTCTACCAGAAATTATATAATTTTCTTGGCAAATGCCTTTCTGAGATTGATGTCTGAAATACTCCTCTGTGATACAGACAAGAGGGAGACCGAGTCAATAATTAAATCACTGAAGACTAAGGACTCTCATGGTTATGATGGAGTGTCTAGCAGAATATTAAAGTATTGTGCTGCACATGTTAGCCCTGTATTTAGCCATATTTGTAATTTTTCCTTTAGGAATTGTCAGTTTCCTGAGCGATTAAAGTACTCAGTAGTAAAGCCGCTTTATAAAAAGGGAGAAAGGGATAATGTAGATAATTTTAGACCTATTTCTATGACATCAGTGTTTGCAGAAGTTATTGAAAAGGCCGTGAATGTAAGGGTAATTGATCATTTTATATCAAATGATTTGCTATCAAATGTACAGTTCGGCTTTGGAAGTCATTAACAACTGAAAATGCTATATTCTCTTTTCTCTGTGAGGTACTGGATGGGTTAAACAAAAGATTTCGAATGCTTGGCATATTTTTTGGTTTATCTAAGGCATTTGATTGCATTGATTACAAAATATTGCTCCGAAGTTGGACCATTATGGAATATGGGGAGTAGCTCACAATTGGTTCGCCTCTTACTTTAGCAACTATGTTGATAACAGCTTTGACGTGGGGTCTGAGTGGGGTACTGTCAAGTAGGGAATGCCCCAGGGATCAGTGTCGTCCTATGGAACTTGATGTGTGAATAAAATAAATAAATAACAATCCCTCATGGAGTGATACACAGGGAGTTGCAGCACATTGCCAGATTCATTACTTGAAGTTTGTTCTTGAAATTTTGTAATCAGTTTTTTCATGGGATAATATATACTTTCAAGTGCCTTATTTTTATTTTTATTTATTCTTATTTATTTAAAAAAAAATCTCTGTGGTGAATCAAACAGCTGTGACAACTAGTGCAATAGGCACCAACAGCTACCCACATAACATACACCACGATAGTGGTACTCTAGCCTGCACGAGGTGGAAATTAAAACTGGCCAGCTTACTAGCAGATTAACACAGGATGGCAATAATGACCAGGCCAGCAGCAGCTCTAAGCAGCGCACACAGCCCCAATCAGTGCGCACAGGCCAAACTATTTTTTACTTCCGCCAAAAGTAAGTTTGAGCCAATCACAAAGAAGTGTCACTCTGCGAGACCACTATTTATTTAGGCCTGCACTGCACTAGCAGCCAGTAGTTCTGGTTCAGCTAGCCACATTGGGAAGACCTCTCCCGAACGGCGTCCTACCACGTCTTAGTCTTTGCCGCCACCCTGAATTGTGATTTTGCCAAATAGGATACCGCTGAATGGAGAAGACTTGGTATTCTGTTTTGCTACATCTTCGACACTTGGAAAGTTTCAGACTTAGTGTCAGTGTTACAAACTACAATGACATAGACTTTAAAGGATTCAACCAGTGGTTGTTACTTATTGGAACTTAAGTTTATTTGAGCGTTCGCTCAGTCAAGAAAGTTTTTTTATTTCCTTTTCTTCAGAAGTTAGTTTTGTGTTAATACCAAATCAGTGAAGTCATTTCTTCTGTTGCAAAATAAAACTGTTTAAAGTTGTGCTTGGTGAATGTTCCATGTGATTTAACCAAAGGGAGGGAAATATCACAAACAAATCTGTACCCATTCACTTTGTCATTCATCAAATACATTCAAAATCCCGTATTAGTCGCATTTAGTATGGGTGCCACACACTTGTGCAGTATTCTAGAGTGAGCTCTACCAGTGTTTTGTAAGGAATCTCCTTTGAACACTGACTGCTTTTCCCTGGCTTTCAACCAATAAGCCAAGACTGCCAACTGCTTTACATACAACTGATCCTACGTGATTGTTCCACTTCACATTTCCACAAATTGTCATATCCAAGTTTTCATATGAGTTAATTCATTACCACTCTAAATAGTTGTGACTGTTGCCACAGGATACTAGATTTTTTCATTTTGTCAAGTGCTCAATTTTACATTTCTGAACACTGAAAACCAAGTTGCCAATTTTGCACCACTCTGCAATCTTATCAAGATCTGACGGTATAATTGTGCAGCTTTTTCAGACAGGACTTCATTACAGATAACTGTATCATCAGTGAGAAATCTTCACATTATTTTAAGTATAACCTGGAAGGTCATTAATATACAACATGAACAGCATGGGACCCAACATATTTCTCTGGAATACATTTGACTCCTAAATCTGTCGAATATTCGCCACCAAAGATAACATGCTCTTTGTTACAATCATTTCAATGATCAATGTTAAGGACTTTCTATCAATTGACTTCAGTTTTATGAAGAATCATCATTTGCCCTTCGATAAATATGGGTATGTGGGTTGGTCTTCTCTAACTTCAGTAGTGATAATTCATCAAAATTTTCTGTACTGCCATCTTGTTTGTGTCCAGAGCTTGATGAAGACATGGCAGATGCTTCTGAACTCATGAAATGACCAAATACACAGACGATCTGCAGATCTCTCCCACACAATGGCCTCACAGTCACTATGATAACAGCAGTGCATCGCAACTCCCAGCCCCCTGCAGATCTCTCCACACAGTGGCCTCCCAGTCAATAGGATAACAGTACATCATGACTCACTCATCTGTGTTAGACCTAAAAAGTCAACCATTGTGTATGAATGTATTGGTTTCAGCACTAGAACAAGCATCAGAGTGAATAAATCAAATCCACACTCATCTTCTTACGCCCCTGGAATGAACGATGATCCACTGGATTCAATGCTTGCTTTAGGAACATTAGAAGGAACCCTACATGTGACAACCACAGATGGAATAGACCAAAATATCAGACTAGATTATAAGTGGGAACCTTGGTGGATATGATGAAGAGAAGGAAAATATATGAACTTGAATTAAGTGAAACCAAATGGTAAGGACAAATAAAAATAAAAAAAGTGGAGTGAGTCTGGTATTTCAGAGACACTGATGCTATTAGAGATGACACCTGTATCAATGAGAGAATTGTTAAAGCTAGGCTAAATACTGGGACGACTAATTGTACAAGTATATGCAACATAATAAGGATGTAGCCATGAGAGCAAAGAAGTTTTCCTCCAGGAACTGGAAGACCAAATCCAGGAAAATAACATCATGGTACTAGGTGATCTGAATGCCCAGATAGAAGCAGACAGATCAGGATATGGACAGGTGCTGGGTGCTTTGGGTATGGAGGAAGAAATACTGGAAGAGAACACCTATTAGACTTCCGAGTAAGAAATAACCTTTCCACAAAGAATACTTTCTTCAGGAAGAGAGAAAGCCATACCGTCACCAGATATGGCTGGTATGGAAGAAGCAATTCAGTTACTGATTATGTGATAACCAACAAACACATTGGAGAAAGAGTAAGATGTATCATACTGACAGAATCACTGGACAGTGGTCATGGATTCCTTAGAGCTGATATGAAATAGAAAATAACTATCATAACCTGTTCAAGAAAGGTGCCTATGATCAAAGAATGAAGACTAAAGGAAGCAAAAAACAAGAACATCTGTCAAAGTCTGATAACTGCTGAGTTACCAACAAATGAAACAGGTTGTGCAGATGAAGAATGGGAAACATTTACGATAACATTAGTAAACAGTGCTGTACAAGTCTGTGGTAAAACAAGTGCTAAAGCAAACTGAAGAAACTGACTGGTGAAATGACAGGGTAAAGAAAGCTACTGAAGAACCGAACAAAGCAAAGAAAAACAAAGACATGGAGAAAGAAAAACAAACCCACAGGATCTAAGCGATAAATGCTCAAAACCTTCCACATTGGAACAGGCATACAGGGACCAGAAACTTACGTTTAAAAAAGGATGTGAAGGATGAAAAGAAGAGAAGTTGGGAAATATTCATCCAAAGACTAGAGGAGGACAGCAATGGAAACACAAAACTGCTATACATATTGGCAAAGAAGGCATAACAGTGATAGTAAGTGGGAGTATAGTCCAGGATGCAGAAGAGATCAGAGAAGTGATGAAAAAGTACTTCAACACATTCCTAAATGGCAGGGAGATAACAGAGGAGGATCAGGAAATACAGGATTTACCAGAATCTACAGTGGAGAAACCACCTATTACCACGGCATAGACTGAGAATGTCTTGAAGCAGACGAGAGGATGCAAGTGAGCCGGACCAGATGAATTAACAGCAGATGTGATCAAGGCAGCATGCATCAACAGAATACAATGGTAAAGTAGCAGATGGCTGAAAGAAGAGAATTATAATATTGCTGCCCCAGAAAGCAAGTACAAGAAAGTTTTCCAATTACAGAGGACTCACCTCGTTATCAAATTTTCTTAAGATACTGGAAAAGGGTACTGAGAAAAATTAAGATTGTTATAAGAAAACCAGCCTAAAGAGCAACAACATGAATTCAGAAGCAGCAGAGGAACAACAGGCTGCTTATTTGCACTAAGACTGTTAATGGAAAACTATTGGGAAAAGAGTAAAGATTAACTGGTTTTCAGGTTGTCATGTCATGGGAAAAAGATTGACCAACTAACAAAATGGTAACATTCTATGAGCCAGAGCACAGATGTCAGAAATCTGAAGTGGTAGGCAAGATAGAAAATCTGAAAAGGGAAATGCAAAAGTCTCAGTCTAGATATAGTGGAGTCTTCGCGAAGTGAAACTGAAAACTGTTTGTCAGACAAATATAGCAGTAGAAAATGGTATAACAGGAGTAGGGTTCCTTATGAATAGGACAGTAGGGTGAACTATAGTGAACAGTTCAGCAATAGGGTTTCTCTCATCAGAATCAATGGCAAACCAATGCCAGCAACTGTAATTCAGGTACATATGCTGGCACCACAAGCAGGGGGTGAAGCGATAGAGAAGGCATATGAGGAAATTCAACAGATAATTTAGTATGTAAAAGGAAATTACAATCTAACAGTCATGGGGGATTGGAGTGTGATAGTAGGGAAAGCAGCAGAAGATAGAGGTACGGGAGAGTAGGGGCTGGGTGGTAGAAATGAAAGCGGAGGAAGACTAGCTGAGTGCTGCAATAAATTCCAGCTAGGAGTAGTGAATATATTGTTCAACAATCACAAGAGGAGGAGGTATACTTGCAAAAGGCCTGGAGAAATGAGAAGATTCCAGGTGGACTTCAGCATGACAAAACAAAGATTACGAAATCAGATATTGATTGACATTGAAGTTTAAGACAATTGTTCAGAAGTATCAATATTAAAAGAAGTAGTATACTAAAATAGTGAGGAATAGTGAGATGTGTTTGGAGTTATCCAAGGCTGTATATACTGCAATGATGAACACAACAGTATGCAGTTATGTTGGAGAGAAATTGACAACCATAAAAATAGCAATCATTGAGATTGGACAGACAAATACAGGTACAAGGAGGGTAACTGCAAAGAAACCTTGCTTACCAGAAGTAATACCTCAACTGCTCGATGAAAGATGGTAGTACAAAAGCGCTAAAAAAATTACAGGAACACAGTAATAAATGTCAGACAGGAATCAGACAGATAGGTACCAAATAACAAAGAAACCTTGGTTACCAGAAGTAATACCTCAACTGCTCGATGAAAGATGGTAGTACAAAAGCGCTAAAAAAATTACAGGAACACAGTAATAAATGTCAGACAGGAATCAGACAGATAGGTATCAAATAAATAGGAACTGCAGTGAAGCTAAGGTGAAATGGCTGCACAAAAAAAGTAAAGAAATCGAAAAAGAAATTATCCTTGGGGGGGAGGGGGGGGGGGGGCGACACGACAGATTCAACATATAGAAAAGTCAAAACAACATCCAGTGAAATTAAAAGCAAAGGCATCAACATTAAGAGTGCAATGGGAATTCCACTTTTAAAACACAGAGGAGACAGCTGACAGACAGAAAGAGTAAGCTGAAGGTCTCTACTAGGGGACAAACTTATTTGATGATGTTATATATAAAAACAAAGATGAGGTGACTTACCGAACAAAAGCGCTGGCAGGTCGATAGACACACAAACAAACACAAACATACACACAAAATTCAAGCTTTCGCAACAAACTGTTGCCTCATCAGGAAAGAGGGAAGGAGAGGGGAAGACGAAAGGAAGTGGGTATTAAGGGAGAGGGTAAGGAGTCATTCCAATCCCGGGAGCGGAAAGACTTACCTTAGGGGGAAAAAAGGACAGGTATACACTCGCACACACGCACATATCCATCCACACATACAGACACAAGCAGACCATTGTGTCTGTATGTGTGGATGGATATGTGCGTGTGTGCGAGTGTATACCTGTCCTTTTTTCCCCCTAAGGTAAGTCTTTCCGCTCCCGGGATTGGAATGACTCCTTACCCTCTCCCTCAATACCCACTTCCTTTCGTCTTCCCCTCTCCTTCCCTCTTTCCTGATGAGGCAACAGTTTGTTGCGAAAGCTTGAATTTTGTGTGTATGTTTGTGTTTGTTTGTGTGTCTATCGACCTGCCAGCGCTTTTGTTCGGTAAGTCACCTCATCTTTGTTTTTATATATAATTTTTCCCACGTGGAATGTTTCCTTCCATTATATTATTTGATGATGTGATAGACAAAAAATGGGTGTAGATATGGAAGACACAGGAAATCCAGGACTAGAGTTTAAAAGAGCTTTGGAAAGCTTGCTATTAAATAAGGCAGAAAGGATAGATAACAAGTTTTCCAAAACATTGGGGAAAGTGGCAACCAAAGAACTATTCAAGTTGGTTTGTGAAATCTGTGGAATTGGAAAAATACCATCATCAGAGTTTTGGAAAAATTTCATCCACGAAACCCCGAAGACAGAAGGAGCACATAGTGCAAGAACTACTGCATGATCAGTTCAACTTCTCGAGCATAAAAGTTGCTGACAAGAACAATGTACAGCAGAATATAAAAAAAATTGAAGATCTGTTAGATTAGGATCACTTGGCTTTTGGATAGGTAAAGGTATGAGAGGGCCAGTTCTGATGTTCAGTTTGATAATGGAAAGCAAGACATGGTTGCATTCTTTTGTCATTACTGTTCAATCTATACACAGAAGAAGCAACGAGAGAAATAAGAGCGAGGTTTAGAATGGAATTAAAATTCAGAATGAAAGGATATTCAACAATAAGTTCATTGCTGACATAGCTACCCTCAGTAAAATACTGAAGAATCTTAGGTCCTCTTTAATGGAATAAACAGTCCTATCAGTGCAGATTATGGAGTGGGAGTAAACTGGAAGTAATGAGGAGTAACATAAATGTGATTAGTGATAAACTTAACATATAAGCTGGTGAACACAAACCAGGTGAAGTGAAGGAATTTTGCTACTTTGGAAGCAAAATAACACAGGACAGACGAAACAAAGACATACTGACCAGACTAGCACAGGGAAATAGGGTGCTCATGGCCAAAAGACATCTACTGCTATCAAGTGTATGACTTAGCTTGAGGAAGCATTTTCTGAGAATGTACCTTAGAAGCACAGCAATTATATTGTACACAATCATTCGTTGACTATGGGAAAACAAGAAAAGCTGAGAATCAAAATATTTGAGATGTGGTGCTACAAAAGGATGTTGAAAATTATGTGGACTGATAAGACAAGGAGTGAGGAAGTTCTCCACCAAATTGATGAAGGATGGAACACATGGAAAATATTGACAAGACGAAGGGACAAGATGATGCGATATATGTAAAGGCATTAGGGGATCACTTCCACGGTACCAGATGGAGCCACAGACAGTAAAAACTGTACAAAAAGACAGAGATTGGAATATATCCTACAAATAATTGAGAACACAGGCCACAATGATACTCAGAGACAAAGAGACAGTGGGTCATAGCAAACAAAGTTAGAAGATTGATGACTCCATAAAAAAAGCTTCATTACATCCGTGATGACACCACGACTCAATCTCCAGCCACCACTCGTGCCAGGAACGCATTCCCTTCCTGATCATACATTCTAAAGATTCTACACGACACAGATGTCAAAAACAATGAAAGGTAGTTCCTTGTATTATGTTTGGTTTCCTTCTTGTAGATGTATGTGACCTGTGATTTCTTCTAACCACCCTCCTTCCCCTCCTTATGGATCTACAGCATATTATGGTTAAAAGAGTGGCTAATTCAGCTCCAAATTCAATATAGAATCTGGTAGGGATTTAATCGGGCCCTAGACCTTTGTTCAATTTAAGCAATTTCAGATGTTTTTCAACACTACTGACTAATATCTATTTCACTTGTCTTTGAAGTAGGTGTAGAATAAAATTGGGGCGATACTAATACATTTTCTGTCGTAAAGGAACATTTAAAAGCAGAGTTCAACATTTCTGCTTTTGCACGGCAAACCTCAATTTCAGTTCCTGTCTTGTCTCTGAGTGTCTGGACACTAACTTTGGTGCCACTAACCAGCTTCACATATCACCAACAATATTAGGAAAAGGACAGATTGCTGTTCACTGTAACGACAACATGTTGAGTTGCAGACAGGTGCAGTGAAAAGACTGTCACACATTTAGCTTTTGGCAAAAGCTTTCTTAAGAAAAGAAAACACTTGCACTCACACAAGGAAGTACATGTCACACACACACGAGCACCACCTCCGGCAGCTCTGACTGAACCAGACATATCTTCAGCCTGAAATCTCATTGATTGGAGTAGAATTGTCTTTAGTGATGAGTCCCACTTCGAACTGAGCCCCAATGAACAGCAAAGATGTGTCTGTTCCCCACCATACTGCCCAACAACCAGTAGCAATGGTCTGGAATAGCATTCTTTTTCATCTGTGGCACCCTTATAGCACAGTGGTGGATAGATGATATTCCACGATAGGTTTTGTTGCCCTTTGTGGCAATCCATCCTGGACTTACATTTCAGAAAGATATAAGGGGCATTCAAAAAGAAACGAGCTGGAGGCATAATTACAGAAACCAGTACCTGTATGTTAGAAGTATTGACCCTGGCTGTTGAGACACTTGTCCCACTGTGACACAAGGCGGTGAATGGTTGTCTCACAAAATTTCTGGGCTGTGATGTTAACCAGTTTCGCACGTACAGCTGCACGTTGTCGTCCAAGGTGAACTGTTCGCCCCTCAGAGCCTTTTTATGGGGACCATAAATGGCATAACCACAAGGAGAGAGGTACGGACTGTATGGAGTGTGGCCGAGAACCTCCCATTTGAATTTCTGCAGGAGTGCCACGACTGTGTTGGCCGTATGAGGCTTTGCATTGTAGTGGAGCAGAATGACCCCATGGGTGAGATTGCCTGGGTGTTTTGATTTGATTGCTTGGCGAAGGGTGGTCAAGGTTTGCGAGTAACACTGGGCATTCATTGATGTCCTGTGCTGCAGGAAGTGAATCAGAAGGGGGCCATCTTGGTCAAAGAAGAATGTCAGCATAACTTTTCCTGCACTAGTGTGGATGGCCTTGGCTTTTTTTGGTGGTGGTGACCCTGGATGGTTCCACTGGAGACTTTGTTGTTTTTATTCTGGTTCGAAGTGATGACACCACGACTCAATCTCCAGCCACCACTCGTGCCAGAAATGCATTCCCTTCCCGATCATAGTGCTGCAGATAAGCAAGACAGTGGGCCATTCAACATGCTTCCTGGTGTGGTTGAAGGCTGTGGGGCACCCATTGGGCACTCACTTTGCTCATGTGCAGCTGTTCCTTCATGATGGTGTGAACACTTCCGATGCTCAATCCGACCACAGAGGCTATGGCTTTCACTGTCACTTGGCGGTCCTGGGTAATGAGTGCATCTACCAGCTGGATGACGTCATTGGTAATGCTGTGTAGTGCTCCCGACCATGCATCATCATATACAGTTCGAAATCTTCATGTTACTGATAATGACAAAATTTGAAGCACTTGTCCTTCAGTCAAGATGACTGGTAGCAGTTTAATGAAGAATGACTTGAAATATATTCAGAAAAAATGTGTGGACAGCTAAACATAAAATGTTTCTCCTCTGAATGGGTATCAGTTGCCAACAGAATTTCATTACTCACTTATCACCACAGGTTTCAATACTCATCTATTCTAGTCATCAGCTGATTAATTTGGTGCCATGTCCATCTCTTCCTCTCTTGTGCTAATCAGGTGTATATGCACTAACACTCAATATGCTTGATAATCTTTTTTGCAAATATAGCTCTCCCTATGCATACAATAATCAGTACCACTCCTTCCAGTGAGAAGTTTTTGTCCAAGGATCCCTTTGCACAGTTACCACATGCCCGGCCTCGTTATCTGGTAAGGGCTTTCCGTACTTTTGTTTTAGAGCCTGTTATTTCCAGTAGTTTATCATTCCTTATTTTAGCTGTATATTTAATTTTTATATACTTTTGTAGGTGCTACTTCATTTACTTCTAATTTATAATTCTCCATTCTCTTACACACAGAATGTTGGCTTCAGATGCTAATTTTACAAACTCTGTCAACTATACGTCAACAGTTAAAATCAGTAAATGATCTGTTCAAAAAAGGTCTCTTTGCTGCTGTCAATTTCTTTTTGAGATATCATTTGGTGTGGTCATATTGTGTGTTTGTCCTCTAGGCGGTAGAAAGATTTCACTACTTCTGCTACTATGCTAAATTTTGAAGTTTAGTGTAAGGCAATATTATCATCTATACTACTTTTCTGCTTACCCTTATTTCCAATGTTACGAAGTAGTCCTTCGAATTCATTCAACATTTTTGTTCATTACTTCAACCCGGAATGGACATGCTGCCTGGAAACCTAAGTATTTGAATCTGTTCCACTTGTATAGTAATTCTCCTTCTGAAATATTCATCCAGTTTATTCATTGCTTCTTCACATTTAAGATAAGACACATTGGTTACATGCTGTAGCTCCTTTCAACATGACACTGAGTTTCAGTTTTTATTAGTCTCACTTGGTTTCTGGAGGTCACTCATTTCTTTCTATATTTCATTTGTCTCAAGACTGTAACATGGACTAAGACATTGAAAATCATGAGGAACATCCTAGGTCCACAAATGCTATTGGAGTATGTTTCTCTTTATTTTTTTGTCCATTACTAAACACAAAATCAGAATAATTTTTATGGTAGCTTCATGTTTCTTTCTAAACAAAAATGATTTTCATATAGCAAATCTTCAATTTTTTATGTACTGTTATATACATTATTCATACATAAAATAACCAGCTGGTTCATAATATTTTTATTGGTTTTAGCAGCTCAGAAAGCAGCTCACTTGCTTCAACTCATATCATTCACTGATAATAAACTCGAGGTGCAACCCTGGATAACCTGTTTCCTCTAGATAAAACATCTTCACTGTCTATCACAGGACTCAACGTGTGCCCTCAATTTTACAGATTCTCGATATACTTATGCCTACTACATGCTCTTGCTTCTGCACTTAAAAACATTTTTCTGTCCCACTTTGTTAGTTATGTCTTACTTCACTGACCTTGTGTTTAATTTTCATGTTTGAATGGTTAAGTTTCCCGTCACCATTGATTTTTCCATATTGTAGATATTGTCTATTTTATTCAAAATTATTGTTTTGTGCTTGCTGATTTTGTTTCTAAGTCATCAATCACAAAAAATATATTATACTTTAAACCATGCATTTTGTGGGGTTACTGGTTCTGTCAGACATTTTCTAGATAAGCTTTCTCATACAATGAGACAACTGAACGGAAAGTGGAATATCATGGCCACATCTGTAGAATGGGTTCTTCATTATTCATTAAGCTAAAATATTCTTCACTCTCTCCATCACTGTTGCATTAAGGCTTCCAATTGAATTTCTTTCAATACACATCATCCAGTTGTTCACATAAATGCACTGAAGATTTTTTCATATTAAATAACGTTAATAACTGTAAACACAATACAAGTTGTAGAATCAGTTCTTCATTATTCATCACTCTTATATATTCTTTACTCTCTGTGTCACTTTTGTATTAATGCTCCCAACTGAATTTCTTACAATATATGTCATCCGACTGTTCTCATAAATGCACTGTTTTTTCATATTAAATAATGTTAGTAACTGTAAACACAATACATTAGGCTAGGATGTTGCTTGTGCATTATCATTTTCTATATGGAAGATACTATTTGATAAATTTGGGTGTAACACTTTTTCCTCCAGAATACCTCTTATTACAAATGCATCATGTACAACTCAAATTCAGCTAGGCATCATGTTGCTTATCACAACACTGATAATGTTTTTCCTACAGATCACAGACTGCATATTGTGCCTGTTGTTAAGATTCCTTTTCTAAATCTACATTGTTCTTCTTGTCTCAACAGCCGCAGCTTTCCTTCAGTAGTTCTCTTGTATTGCTTGCTCCTTGGCACACCAGGGTAAAACCTATATACTGAAATAATGTCAACATACCCAGTTGCCTTCTCTTGCAACATTGTGTAGATTGGCTTATACAGTAACGATTTCCATCTGATATCAGTATGTCTCCACTGATTTCATCAGTGTCTCAGAATGGTTTGCATTACCTCATTCTTCAAAACTCCATGTCCACAAAATTTTATCCTTGTATGTCTCAGTTTCTCTCACACTGCTTTACTAAACTATTTCACTAAGCAGCCAATGAGCACTGTTAATCAGTTAAGGTGGTATCATGAACATATCCAATAGTTTTGTAAAAAAAAAGAGTAAGAAATATAAGTTATTGCACTTGTCTCTTTAATTTATCGCTCTTCTCTTTGTTAAACCAAGTGTTGGCAATTGCTAAGTCATTATGTATGCAGAATTACATTAACTTTTTTGCAGCTTGCTCAGATTTGCAAGTTGGCAGAATATACTGATGACTGTAGTACACACCAACCCACTACACATCACAGGTTCACGCAACCCCCATGATGAGCACTTTCTACTGGCAATGTAGTAAGTCTTGCTATTATGATCTTACCAGATACATGACATACTTTCAGCATGCTGATTAACTGTGTGATGTGGAAATTCAGCGTCTATCAAGTGTCCACATAAAATATTGGGCTTGATAGTGAATCACAGCTGGCTGCAAGCAATCATGGATCATCACTACTGAGAACACCTCAGTGATTTTTATCTTCTCCTCTCAGACTTGTGTCCACCAGTCTCTATTTATGCTTTTACAAGCTCTATAACTGTCACATTTTCTTGGTCTGTTTGCCAATTATTCTTTCTTCAGATTAACAAATACTGTCAGTGCACAAATGAATGATATTTTCATAATTGATATTTCAGTCATTATTCTTCTTCAACAGATCTTCAAGGACATGAGACATGTCTCAGTTTCTTGTATTCCAACACTTACCATTCCGATTTACTTCTTTCATTTTCTTCCCTCCTCTCATACTTCTTACACGACTGTATTTTCTGAAATCATCACGACGATGAATGATGTTAGTGTTACGTCAAGTGGACCTAATTTTTTCAATATTGTGATGTCCAAGAATTCTCTTTACACTGAAAATAGGTGCAATTTATACTACCCACTTGCCTAATTTGCATTAGTGCTTGATACCTATTAAAATGTGAGTTTAAAAGCTAAAACACATGGTAGAGCAACGGTCAGTAAGACTGTGTGACATGAAAAACATTTACTGTTGCAGCCTACAATACAAAGATGAAGTTTTCTTTTTTTTTTTTCTTTTCTTTTTTGCTACTGTACATTACATGTACATCACATGAAAGGTACCTTTTTTATATAAAAATGTCTTTCTTACAACATAATAAGCTGTGGAAGAGAACTGTAAGTAGATTTTACAGATATGTCAGTTGGTTTACAGAAGACATTTCGTTTTCCTAGTATACTCTCATCTTATTAGCCACATTCAGGTAAAATCAGTATGTGTTATGTGGCTTTTCATTTTATTGCTTGCTGTTCTGTAATCACACATCATAAAAAAATTATTTACAACTTTTAGTGATTTACAAATATCACAATGCAATAAAATTATTCCTGCATACCATCATTTCTGCCAAAATATTGCTTTAAAAATGACAGAAAGTTAGGTGTAAGAGTGTAAGCTAATATATCAAGTAATAGTGTTGAAGGGGAACATATTCGTATTGCTGATACATGTCAGTCATGCAAAGAGGACGGGAATTCGTAAAGTATACATAGCCATACATGTATTTATTTGGCATAAATGATTAAATGAACAGCTAACAAAATAAATTCTAATAGCAATGTCTATTAACTGGCAGTTGCAGTAAATAGTGTTTGAATGACAGCTTCACTCAAATGCTGATCTGGAGGGAATACACACCTCAGTGACTAGAGCACTGATTTCTTTGCAATCATGGGGCGCTGTGTACTTAACGGATGTGATAAAACAAAAAAGAATGTAGAATGCTAAATTAATGTCTGTATGCAGTGGTGGGGAGCTCCCGTTAATGCTCGACCAACATGGTCTGTGGCTTGCAGAAATAAACTCTGGAAAAATGCATCTGCACTGAACGGTGGCTCAGCTCACACCACAGTTGCTTTTTGCTGACCCATGCCCATGCATGCTACATAAGTTACCAGAATTTTGCCTATTGGTAAGTGTGCACACCGACAGAAACCTGACACAGCTAGCTGTTAGCAGTTCTAGTCCATTTCATGCAGTTCAGTGACACAGCTGCCACAGTGTAAATGCATGATAAAGATGGTGGGTAAAGTTATAGATCACAGACTGATAACAACATTGCAGTCATGAGGCATCTAACGGACTCAAACATATAAAAATACAAATGACCACTGAATTCACTATTTACATATGAGAAGAATGGTAACATAAATCAAGAATGGCCTACAGCCTCAAATTATCTGTCATAATAGCTGCTGCTACTGCAGTTGCTACAGTTAGTTGTTCATCTCTTTCCCTTGATGTCACTTTCACTACAAATAAGTGAAGCAATTATCCCTTGTGGTTGTACATTGCAGTACAGAAGTGATTGTTTAACTTTGATAAATAATGTACAGGCAGAGAGAGAGAGAGAGAGAGAGAGAGAGAGAGAGAGAGAGAGAGAAATGAAACTGAGAGCGAATAATTAACGTGGCAAGTATATAGTGTAAAAGCATTTGGGAACTGACCTGGCATCTACAGTGTTTATAAAAGAATTGAAACAAATCTGATATCTAGATGTGACAGAGAGAGAAGGAGCAAACAGAGTTTAAATCTGTTTCCAGATGTTCAGTGCTGCAACCTCGAGACACATTATATGGACTAAGGTAGCCTAACAACATAAAACATTTTAAATTATTGCTTTAGATCAGCAAATTTTAAAGTCAGGCCTAGTTATAACTAATACTTTTTTCCCTTCAACCTCTCATGTGTTGCTTGGTCATATAAGAGAAGCATAAATTTGTGAAGTGCAACAGTTACCCAATTGAAACTCCCTGGCAGATTAAAACTGTGTGTCGGACCGAGACTCGAACTCGGGACCTTTGCCTTTCGCGGGCAAGTGCTCTACCATCTGAGCTACCCAAGCACGACTCACGTCCCATCCTCACAGCTCTACTTCCGCCAGTACCGTCTCCTACTTACCAAACTTCAAAGTAGGAGACGAGGTACTGGCGGAAATAGAGCTGTGAGGACGGGGTGTTGTCCTGCTGCACAACAATTCCTGATTGTGAGGCGCTTCATGAACTTAATAATTTATTCAGTGATTTAAGTAGAAGATTGTAACATTTCTGGATGGTTGTAGCTGGACAGCAGTCAAGTCCAATTCTCTGTTCCTCCACCCAGAAATGGAAAATTGCAGATGCCACAACACTGCCTCAAAAGGAAACAAAAAAAGAATGGGCATGCGAAGAGATACCAAAATCTGGAAGAAAGAACAGCTTCTGAATGGTTGATATATTTGGTGCAAAAAAGAGAATAATATGAAAAAGAAACAGGAAACTTTAATGTGTGTAAAAAAAGAGGGTTCTGAGAGTAACTGTATGCATGCAAATAATGTCACTGGAATAAAAAATAAAAAATCACAGTCAGAGAAATGAAAGGCTTTCTCACGGTAAGCAAGAAAGCCAGGGCCAACTTAGAAGCAGAGAGGGACAAGGCAGAAACTAGGCTAAGATGGACATCACGCTCATGCCATGCAGGCAAATAAAATGCTAGCAGTATTTAATCAGTGTAATATTGTGAAGACAATGTTCCTGCGAATAAGGTTATGCACACAGTCAGACAGTGACAACCTCAAATTAACAGTGTTTAAGTGATTTTTCCTTATAAATCTATGGCAAAAGTATATGAAGGTGTTCGTATGTGATGCTATCCAGACTTCCCACAATGAGCTTCAACTGCCTCGATACTTCAAGTAAATGCAAATTTATGTTGCAAGGAAAACTTAAGTTTCCGAGTCAAAGTAATTAACACAAGCAAACAAACATCCAAAATTGCAGCTCTGCCATGATAACACCATACACATCAGAATCACTAGTACAAGTTGCGTTCAAAGTCATCAAAAGTACGGTATTTTAAAGTGAAGTTTAATCAGGAGTGTAAAAGATCTTCATTCACAATGAAATTGTTTGTTATCAAATATAATCGCAAAATTTTATCCCTTCACATCTATTGACTGTTTTCTCAATATTCCTTATTTCCTTCACTCCCAACTAGCATTGTTTACAGCATTTCAGTTTTCAGGCATAAGTCCCCATGTTTAACAAATTGGTGTCAATTAAAACTGATCATTATTGGGCACAGGATAATTGTCATTAAAAGTCAGTAAAAACTTTATTACTTAGGCTGCTCATTCATGGATAGTAAAATTCTGAGGTGCATCATTTGCATGATGAAGTCTTGATAAAGTAAATTTTATATGACACTTAATGCTAATCGAAGGCACTGTCTTACTTGCAAATATTTTTCATTGGTCGTGTTGTTGAATTTTTCTATTTACTAAATTTCATTGTGGACAGTTACCGTAAACATAATGAAAGAGTGACCTAAAAGAGAGGAAGAAAATACTGAAAACAACCACATACACTTGTATATATGGTCACACTTAAACCCAACATCTATCTATGTCCTACTTCTTGGATTAGCATCTTCTCTGATGATAGATTACTATTTCGGCATTGCAGAACATGAGATTTCAGATACTTAAGGTAATATGGTTTAGAAACACCAGCAAGGGATCACCACAGACTTAATCTTTGACAAAATTTGGAGGAACATGATAATGCGGAAAGTGATGTGAAGGGAAGTGACAAGGTTTCAGAGGTGTGAAGCAGACGAGCATTTGGAATTCAGTAGTGCTGTTGAATCTTTTTGAATGGTTCCTTCACAAGGAAATGATGACATGCTGCTAGAGGGGAAAGGACAGCAGATAGCTAAGTGAAAGTGAAGAGCTGCTCAGCAGTGATGCCTGAACATTCACACATGGATGTCGGTACTGACTGTAAAAGAAACACAGTTGGGAGTAGTCAAGAACCAGATCACTTGTTTTGCAGTAAAACTAATGCAATCCCACCATAAAGACCAACACTATAAAGCTCAGTATCATTGGGCAGGTGGAGTTACATGGATGACATGTAGACCACAGCTCCCATTAAACAAAGCACAAATCACTGCGTGGAACACGTTCTAACTGGTTGTCTTTACCAAGCGAGAGTATTAAAGATGATGGGTTACCCTCCTGACAGTCCAGACTGTTCTGGCGATGAAGAAGCTGTTGGGAAGATGATGCTTCACTTCAGGTGAAGTTCAGGGCACTGTGACACTATGGCTCGACAGACATGCTATAGACATTCAACCAGAGAAGAGTGTAAAGTGCTACACTATTACAGCAAACATCTTAATCAGCATCTCGATGTTATGTTGAAAAACACACAACCCGTGTACACAGAGTATTCATCCATAAACGCTTTCAGATGTTTATACTTGTTTTAAATTCTGGGTTAATTGGAATTAAAAAGCTACAGCCCTTGCACAAGAAAATGTGATTTCTGAAGCCACAATTAGTATATAGAACTAACTGCCTGTCACTGTTGTTATTGAGAATGTAGTGTTCGAGCTCTAGCATCAATGGGCTGTTACTTTCTTTTTGAGCAAGGGTAAACATGGTGTCACTAGATTCAAACTTGCTCAGATCAGAGCCTAGTACTATGGTGTCCCTGCATTTGAAACTGTAGCAGAAGACAAGAAGTACACTACAGAGGGTGTGTTTACAGCTGGCATGGGGGCATTTTCCAATGAATATCAGGCAAAAGAAGACTTCAAAACAACAATGAATTTGTATGGATAAGAAACAAACTCAAAACTAAAAGAAAAAGACACATGTTGTGATACATACCCTCAAGAAACTGAATTTTGAGGCTAACATCTCCTTGCAACTGACAAAGAAAAACTATGTAATGGATTAGGACTCAACTGAGCCTTCCAAACATCCCTTGCACAGTGAGTCATGGTTTCAACCAGCCAGTACTTTTCTCATGTAGTTTCTAACTAAGTATGTAGAGATGGATTGAGAGCTACTCATGAAAAAAGAAAGATCCATTTATTGTGCTGCCTGCGAATAAAAAGAAGAGGTTACTAATCTGTTATGATTTTAAAGTAATTTTTAAATGACTAAAAAATAAAATAAAAAAAGGCCCCTTATGACTTTGACTTAGCCATAATTTTGCTTATCAAGCAGCTTATGGTAGTGGTATCTCAATAACTTATTAGCAAAGTGAAACTGTGCACACATTTTTTGTGTTGTCAGTGGACTGTCAGGCCATGACACAAAGCTCACTACACTAATACAGATTTGTTACACCCATAATTATTAAATCCAGGCTTTTAAAAGACACAACAAAAGTACTGACAAAAACTGTGCCAAATTCTAGTATTGAAATCAATCAATTGCTTTTTTTATCAGGTCATATCTACTTACAAAAATAATTTTCCTGATAAAATTATTAAACTGAATGTAACAAAACAGTTAAAGGGAAGTTGGATTTGACTCATATTACAACAAAGAAATTTATAAATTAAGTGGAGAAAATAACTAATGAGATATACTTTTGCAGCACAAGAACTATCATAATACACAAAGTAACTTTTAAGAAATAACTAAATGCATAAGCTTCATGTTTGAAGTTCACAATCAGACAATAAAATAAAATCAGTATGGTGAAAGAAAAAAACGTAGTGGAGGCATATGACACCATTTCAGAGGAGCTTGACTGCAAATGGTTCAAAGTGAACACACTACCTTATGAAACAAAATTTTCAACATTTTAACAAAATTAACTACTTTCACATCCCTCTCTACATTAAATAAAACCTCGTAATGGGCTAGTAAAGTATGGAAAGTTGTTCTACAACTTGCAACACTCTCAGATATGTATGTTCACAATTAATTCATATTCAAAAGAAGCCACACATTGTCCTGATAGTTAAACTTAGCTCCACCGTGATCTACAACTAAAGTGTTAGACTGGTGACTGCGTGTAACATGTAAGTGGTAATTCCATTGCCACTATCATTCACATTGGATGATGACAAAAATTTCAAATCCAAACACAGATTTAGATGACTACTGAAGACCAAGAATAACATATTGAAGATATAATATAGAACATAAAAATGGTGACAAAATTATTTAATGAATGTTTATATCTAAACACAAAAAAGAAACAATAGAAGCTAAAAGTGAAAGTGCTTGCAAGTCACATAACCAATTTCATTAAAACTGACTTTAGTCCAAAAAGAGGTGAACAATAGTGCTACCAAAGTCATTGATCACTTACAGAACAATATTAAATGCCTGGCAGGTAGCAAAGCTGAAATTGAAAGTATACTGTAAAGATCCTTCTGTGCAACTCCTCAAAATTATTTTTACATCAGAACTTCTAGTTTATTTAGTGTGAAAGTATTAATTAAATACTTACTTTTGTTATTATACATTTTTTCTGTAATATGAACACATCTCTAATGGCCAGCTTGTAGTCATATAAAAACATAAATTAAATTGCAAACTGAATTGCTTCACATCATTAAGATGTATCACCTAATTGAAGCATGGAACTCACGACTAACATCTTTACAGTGGAAATTACTTCACACAAAAAATAAGCAAAGACTTCTGAAATTGAAGACATTGTGCACTTAAACTACACAAAATTATCTAATAAGACACTAAAAATATTAATCAAAAGTGCAAAAACTGGTGCTCCAGATGAGTGCTTGCTGTTTTTTAAAATTGTTAAGTCAGTGAAGACAGCTAGTCAAGGGCAATAAAAGTATGAGACATCACAGAAAAATCACTGTTTGAAAACACATAAAACCTTATAGATGTATAAAGATCTTCTTGTGGCTTCAAAGAAAACATAATGCAAAAAAAGAACTGTTTGGGAAACAAAAATAATACAAACAAGAGAAATGTTAGTCAACAAAAGTAAAGTAAGTTTCACTATATGACTGCAGGTAAGGATGATGTACTTCAGCACTACATGGCCAAAGGAATTTGTAAACAAAGGTAAGGAACAAAATAATGTGAACACCCTGGTATAAATATCTCATTTCTAAAGCTTCTTCTGAGTGATTATTAATGATTTAAAACTGTCTTGTTGTGTGTTGTGGCACCAATACATCTTTGACAGTTGTACCAATTTACTGTCAAGCTGGACTATTCAGACATTAAATGAGGATAATTTGTTTAGTAGCAGTTTAGTTTGTGCTTTTATGATAACGAAATCCACAGTTGCTTTATTTAGTACCATGACTGTAGACAAAGTTTGTGGGAGAAATTCATCTGCTAAAACACCATACAGAATTGAAGAATACTGTTACATTTAATAAAGACAACTGATATGAAAGTGACTCCTTAGATTAATGTGCCTCTAGATAAAGGTGTGAATGAAAACAGTGAATTAACTGAGGACAGTTAATAGTATAAAATCTATTGTAAACCCAGGTGAATTTAAAGCAAAGGCTTCATTGTCCTAAAAGTGCAAAGTTTCAACAACTGTCCAACAGAAAAACATAATATTGCACTGATCCATACCACAAGGCATGTTTCTGCATAGAGTTTTGTACTGATCCATATCGCAAGGCATGTTTCTGCATAGAGTACACCAGTCAAAGTACATAATCTACACTGTTTTCATCCAACAATGAGTCATCATAGGGTTTCTGCAACAGTTAGGGTTGTCACAAGTTGGTTTTCAGTGGGTTCTCCAGTCACAATGAAATTAAGTGCAACTGATAAGGCCTCTAAACTGTTTTACGTGGCCACGATCATTAAAGGAAGTAGGCATTGTTCCACTAAAGGACTGCACAATAATGTGTATGCTTGCACAGCTGGATATGGCAAAGACTGGTTTTTGTTGTTGCAGATGAAATGACATTTACTTTAGTCCCCTCAACAACAAAAGTAAAACAGCAAACTCACTCAACTTTATGATTTCTCAGACTGGTCCTCTGTACACAAAGAGGTGATCATCATTATCAACAACAACATTGCTGTCTAAAGAAATTCCAAGGTGAATTCCAAAGGGAGCTACCAGACCTAAAATGATTAATGCTTAGTATGTAAAATTCTTAGCCATGGGGAATGTACATAGAAAGTCAGGTTCTGGCAGGAAAACCACCTCCGATGAAATGATACAGGAGATCAGAGACACCTTCCAAAGAAGCCCTCAAATTCAGTTCAATGAGCATCACGAAAGCTAAACATCCCTCGTTTAACAGTTTACAAGGTGCTGCATAAACAACTTTGCTTCCACGCATAAAAAGTTCACATAGTTCAGGCATTAAAGTGGAACGGCTTTTAGTTACACCACAAATTTGCAATTAAGAAGCTGCAATGGATTTGGTAAAACCCCAACTATTTAGTAAATATAATTTTTTCCACCAAAGAAAACTTCCGCAAATGTGGGCAGTATGATTGGCACAACATTTGCACTTGGGGTTTGGAAAACACTCACAGTTTTCAATAACGTGTCAAAGACAGTAATGCGAATGTGTGTTGTGTGCTGATGAAAGACAGTGTAGTTAAGACAATTTTGCTTATGGAGCAAACAGTAATGTGAAACATTTATCGGGGCACGCCTGAGCAATTTGATGCCCCTCAGCCTCTTGCCCTTCAGCCAAATGCAATCACCCAGCAGGATGGTGCACCACAGTATTGGAGTTTACACATTTTTGACTTCTGGAACAAACATTTCCAAAGCGATGGAGAGGGTGTGATGGAGCACCCAAGTGTCTACCACGATTCCAGTCACAATCCCCTCTGGATTTCTCCCAACTGGATTATGTGAAAGACATTGTGCACGTCTCATCTGTATGTGCCTTGGCAATCTCCACAGAATGGATGGATGAAATACTCTCCACCACCCCAGGCATTCTTGTGTGCGCGTGGGTTGAGATAGAGTATCATCAAGACATTTTTAAATGTTACAAAAGAAAATAACGCAGCAGTATAATAATTTTTTGTACAAAATGTTTTGAGTTACTTTCCATGATGCCACAAATTGCATCTATGTGCCATACTTTTTTTCTTAATTGTATCTGGAAATTAGGCAAGTTTAAATTGGACACCCTGTATAATGTACGTATTCATGGTGGTTACTTACATCACTGGTGCACTGCAATTAAAACACTCGTGGATCAGGCTAAAAGAATCTGGGAGCCACAGTACTTGAAAGAAAAGCTCCATCATCATTTATGAATTAATTTCAAAAGAAATAGCTGCTAGGAGAAATAAATAGGGCACTACATCCTAAAATATCTGGAATTTCTGGTGGGGAAAACAAGAAAAGAAGCAGCTAAAAGTTTTCCTCCCATTCACAAAAACTGTCACTGATGGCATCAGGAGAGTGCTAAGGAGAAACGTTATTGACAGAATGTTTAAAGATGCACGAATATCTGTACACTGCAAAGGACCTGTGTCCGCTGCTTGCTACAGCAGGAATACACAAAAATGCTTGCACATGTGGTACAGTATACATAGAAATTACTAAAAAATGCATTAACAGGTGGCTTAAGGAACTCAAGAGCTACTGTCATCTGGGCAATAAGAATTAATTGGCAGTATCCATGTCTGACCAGGTGAAGGTACTACGGAATGAATAAATTCATTTCAAATTTCATCCTGGTCGAATTATTACTGCACTGTGATGTTCAGAGAGGCCGCAGAAATTTAAACATGCATAAACAACTTTAACGGAAAAGAAGGAGGACTGAAATTAGACAAGTTGTGGGCTTTAAACATATATGAAGTGAACACTGATAATTCTGTTACCTTAAGCAGCAGTCAGATAATGTCACAATCCAACCAGTGTGTAGTTACATATAAACAGTTCACCTTGTGGAACTTGTTTAAGTTTGCAAATAGCAACTGAATCTTTATAGCCTCCGAGAATGTCTTTAGCATTAGGAGACAAAACCTTAGGCACAGTAATTTACCTCATATCACAACCTAACAACCGTATAACAAAAACCATACAGCATAACCTATCTCTGGTTTGTCCTCTCCTCGACTACTTTTCTCTGTTTATCTTTTCTTTGGCTGACCAAGCTTACTTCATCCTGGTTTTGTCTTATAGCTTGGCAGAAACTTTGGTAGTTCGCTTTCCTGCATTCTCATTACATGCTCTTTAAGTTTTTCCCTTTTATTCACTATTTCTTAATTAAGATGAAAATATTTCATTCTTTTCTAATACCTTCATTTGCATTCCCATAAAATAATATGTAGTCAGCTGCTACTCTCAGAGAGCACATCTCTGCAGTTTCTATGCTTTTGATCTGTCATTCAGTATGTGTCCTTTCACATCTATACAAAAATTTTAGTACTGTCATACTTTATTTAGTTTAAACAATTTAACCCTCCTGTGACATCTTAAGTGCCATTTGACAACCTCATACAGTTAATGGAATTTCTGTAGCTTTTTACTGGCACTAACATGCAGAGAAATGCCCTGTAATTTCTTAACAGCTCGTCTAAGAAATTCTACTTTTGCTGTGATAACCAACTGTATTACCATTCATTTTGTACCACCGCTGTGGCTACAACATTTTGTGAGGCATAGATGCGAGCCATCACAATTTAATTCACCCATGCCAATGCCGATGCCAGGTGGCCAGCTGCCAGCTCGCGACATGATCACACATCAGAGGATGCACTGCCTCAGGGCCTGTGTGTGCCACCAACATGCAGCACCACGTCAAGTCACTGAGCAACAAACTAACTTCATATAATTCACGAGTTAAACGGGCTTTCTCTTATTTCGCTGTTGTATTTGCTCGTAGTAACTTGAACTCTGCTCCAAGGATGAATTGTGTTTGTATCTTGGACTTGGCATGGCCTTGTACTCTGAACTTATATGGGCTATCGGAACTGTGTTGTTGACATTGTAGAACTTTGTGTCTGTTCTTATTTTTGTGTGAAATCACAACATGTATGACAAGCAAATATCATGTATGGGGTGAAATGTAGATCTATGGTGCCTTCAAACTGGGGCACCCTTGCTCAGGGAGACACACCAGACAGAAAAGCAGGCACATCTGGAAGTAAAAAAATGTGGCAGCCCCCGTCAGAGTAAACCTGCACAGCACTCTTAATGCAGGCAGCGGATAATTTCTCACTGAGAATTCTCAAGCTACCTTGGATAAGACTGGTCACAGCCAGGCAATAAAACAAATAAAAAATTGTGGAACTGAATAAAAGTACACATGGAGATTGAGGAGCTGAATCTGAAGCCATTTGATTTTTTGCTGGAAAATCAAATGCATAGCACAATGGACCTTACATGTTATCACAGATTTTTTTCCACTGTCTGTGAATATGGACAGGCCAGGTAAGTATAAATTTGTCAATGATATAATGGTTGCTAAATACAAAATTTCCATTAGACAAGGATCTAGTTATTCTGAAATTATGCCAGGGGTGTAATTGCTGTATGGGCATGAGAATTTATCAGTAGAAAGGATGCAAGAGTGCACCACATATTTTTTTAATTATTTTCTTCCGCTCTTTCCTTTATGCGTTACTGTACACACGAGAAGAAATGAAGAAGTACAAAGTTAAATAGGAAGAATGACACAAATAAAAAGGTAGCCTCCAAAGAAAGTTAGAAATAATACACTCCAGGCAAATGGTAACAAAGTTGGCACAAAATTAATCTCAGGCAATTAAGTACCATCAATTGAGAGTGAAAATGGCTATAAAAGACTGAGACACATATCGCATTTACCATACATTGCTGTACACTTGAAATCAGTGATGATTTTTACAGCGCTACAGTTCCGAGATAAAATTTTATTTTAATCCTTCACCCCTGCACTGCAATTGATTGCTTACCACTTGTTCTATCAAAAAGAAGACACAAAGGTTCAATATTATGCAGCTGTAAACAATACTTCCTGTTTGCTTCCTTTCCTTACATTATTTGCTGACTGTGTGTCAAGTGAAAAACATTATTCCAATAGTCAATTAAATACCAACACCATTCCCATCATGACTAACATCACCCAACGTGGGGTGACAGAATTTAGAATTTAAAATAAATGTATATATGAACATTGGTTCTTACCAAACAAAAACTCACCCTTGTCAGCAATCACAATAGTAACAATTGCACTTAATGATGAGTAGCCAATACTCTGAATGTACACCAGTCACTATAGGTGAAATCACTCAACACTCAAAACTGCAACTTCCTGAACAGCAACACCTAACAGAGCCTGGTTGAAGAGAGCAATATATGATGTGATAAACATTTGTAATAGATTATGTTCAATATAATGTAGTAAGCCATCAGGTAGCTTTATTTGAAAATTAAATTGTTCACTCAATATTGAAATGTATGATAGTTGTCAGTCCTATTAATTATTAGGTTTCACTCACATGTCTGCACGTGTGTTTTCTTAATACAGCCGGAGAACAGGACAAACTATTGTGTATCAAATGACATACGTACATTTCTTCTACTGCCCAATCAGCTCTTAATAAAGTATGCCCATGCAGAAAAAAGTCCACCAAAGATGATGAAATATCATAAAAGGAAGACAAAACCCAGAAATGAAGTCTTCACAGCATAGATAAGGGTTTCTTATTTACCTCAGATGAAAATAAGTTTAAAGTCATAGAAGACAAGTGATTTACCATCACCTGTACGTACCCATATTCATTCTTGTGAAATATACACTTTATGTTAAGTGTTAAAAAAGATGAACGAAGAGATAATAATACTAACCCTGCCGAGAGGGACTCACTATGAAAGTAAAAATGTCCAGGCAGAAGTAAGAGCTTTGGGAGGCAACAATATAGGCTCTATACAAACATATCCAATGGACAATTTGTCTCTTGCGGGAATGAACATCCAAAGTCGATAATCATCCGTATCTCAAAAACAAATATTTCATCTGATTGTAATCTGTTAGGTACAACAGTCCACATATATCGTAGATGAAATTCTATACTGTTTATTGCAACTGCTACTAGAAACAGTTTTTTCATGTGTTTACTTAGTTGCCTGAAGAAAAAACGAAAGCAGTAATTAGTTACTACAAAACATTAGCTGTGTATTCATGAACCTCTTTAATATAGATCCTGCCTTAACTTATTCAGTTTTGCAAGAGTGAAAAAAATAAATAATTTAAACAAACCACTCACATAAAAATTTCATTTTTACATATTAACTAACGACAAAATAAAATAAAACAAAATTATATTTTCAAGTGTCCTGCAGAGTTTATATTCCTATTTATGCACGACATTTCATTGACTTGCGTAGTCTCTCTCTCTCTCTCTCTCTCTCTCTCTCTCACACGCACACGCACACGCACACGCACGCACACACACACACACACACACACACACAAATACATTGTGCCACAGTATATGTGTTCATCTGCACAATGTAGCCATACAGGTGGTGTGTGTGTGTGTGTGTGTGTGTGTGCGTGTGTGGAATGAAAATGTACATTTCTTCTGCTGCCAAATCAACACCTAAAATAAAGTGTGCCCATGAACAAAAAAGCACACCAATGATGATGAGATGTTGTAAAAAAGAAATCAAAACCCAGAAATGAAGTCTTCACAACATAGATAAGGGATTCTCATTTATCTCTGGTGAAAATAAGTTTAGAGCTGTAGAAGACAAATGATTTACCATCACCTATACAGCTACAATGAGTAGTGTGTGTGTGTGTGTGTGTGTGGGGGGGGGGGGGGGGCAGGGGGGGGGGGGAGTTGCTGTTTGCAAGCGCCTAGCTCATTGCTGATTAAAGGATTTATCTGCAAGCTAATAAATTTTTCAATTTTTTTTGTGTGCCTGTCAATGACTCATCGCATGTGCTATTGGTCTCCTTTCCTCATTCTTCCACAAGTCTGCCATATCAGAATCATTATTTCTCATTACTATTCCATTTGTAGATGGTAAAGAATTAGAATTTTGTTAATTTTAGATTCATGATTATTGGGTAGAAGCATCTGGGATTTCCAAACCACACCGCTTTCAAACACATCCTTGTGCTTCCAGAGATTAGCACCACCTCCAGGAGTCAATCCAGATTTGACAGGCTGTGAAACAGCCATGCCATTACTGTTGAGCATGCTGTGGTCATAGTAATATTCTGCCAATGGGTGGTCAAATTTTCTCTTTGTCACTGTTTGGCAAAAGCCAGCAGAGTTGATACATAACTAGACTGCTTTCGTGGGTGGCCCTGTCACTGATGGGGTAGATTATCCCTGTAATGTGAGTGGACGGATGGAGTATGGGGTAGGTCTTGCATCTGGATATTTCATGTCGCCCATGTGATGAGAGGTAGGGGCTAGGAGTGACTTAAGGCTTAAGTAGGTGAAGGAATACAGTTTTGGGAGAGGTGAAGCATGAGGAGATGATGACAGAAGAGACAAACATAAAAGTACGAGGAAAGAGGGGGTAGGGCTGGTAAAACAGATTAAAGGAGTGGAACATGTACACTGAGACAAGCAGGAGAAAGAAGCGGGAGAGCAGCAACAGAACACCCATAACATATGTATGTGAAGGAAAGGACAGAGGAAAGTGAAAAGCTACTATAGGTTACATCTCGGAGAATTGCAGCATCTTCAGAATTTATTGAATAAATTTTACTCTCTCTTGTGTTCAGAGAAACTGAGACAATCCACATGACCCCAAATGCTTATCTGAAGGTCCCCTACTTTGTCTTTTGCAGTCCATAGGTATATCTAATCACTGTTGGGTTCCTTGCACATTAATCCTAACCTGTAATGTTATCTTCTATTTTATCTGTAGTTTCTAATGAAAGAAAAAAATTAGTCTTAATGCTGAGAATTTATTGGTTTTAAATGTTTTACATTTCTGTCATCTCTGCATTATGTGATACAGTTTAAACTACTGTTACATATAATTTATATTCCACACATTGACACAGTAGTAGACGTCCAGGCATTCTTTGAGAAGATCCTATCTTCTGGTATGTGAACGTGTTAGCATAAGAAGCAATCAGTTGCAGTTTGAGAACCTGAGTTAAGTCACAATCAATGTCCCCTGGGAAGAATCAGTATGAAGATACATGTAAGAGGGCTACATGTTAGGAATTTGTTGTTAACTGTGTGATTATAGGTCAGAAATTACCCTTGAAAACAAAAATTCAATTCTGTCAGTTACTTTTGTAGCTAATTGTCTCTAACTGTGAGTAAGCTAATGCGTTAGTTTTCTGTTAGACAGATAACATTAGAGATAATCTTTATGTTATGAAATAAGTGATAAAAGTTTATGCACCATTATATTCTAGTCACCATACAAAAAAGAAGTACAGACAATGAACCTTAACACTAACATCAATAAATCTTGTCTTTCTTAAATTAATTGTGCTTGCCAGCATGCATCTATGAATGTAAGCACGAACATTTGTGGATAAAAGTCATGTGCTAAACCAAGACTCAAACCTAAACACCTGCAAACATCGTTCTTCAAATTCAGTCATTTCAACACATCACACTGATCTACAGACTGATTCACCCTCACATCTCTCCCTACATTACAAACTCAACAGAGGCTCACTTGATGTTCTTTTAGGGATGCCACCTATAATGGAGCACGTTGTTCAGACTTTGGCCCCCTCAATTTGTGAAATGTAAGTGTCTGAGTTTGAATCCTGGATTGGCATAAAGTTTTAATTATTAGCAAATTTTGTATTTTCATTTGATTTTAAAAGTGTTTCTGTCATTTGTCGACACTGAGCAGATAATTAAAATTTATGTTATCTTTTCCAATACATAATGTCAGGGGAGGAAAGTGTAGATCATTTTAAATCACAAAATAGATTTATGGACATTACTGTTGCTTTTCATGGTGAAATCACTTGTTCATACCAAATTTCATCACAAAATATACCCAATTAATAACAAAAAAATCTGCCTTGTATACCACTATATCTATAAAGCTAAACATGGAATATTTGAGACCATGAAGATAGTAAAGCTGCTGACTATTAATGTGTGTACATAAAACTTGAGGTTAAGCAGTAGTCCTCTCAATGAACTGACTACACAATTAAATATCTCAAAACCATGTGGTAGGATGTGCAAGTTTTGTGAGTCACAGACAAGCTATCGTGTTTTTTACCGTTATATAAGTAAACTAATTCTTTGGTCTCTCAGCATAGGCATATATCACATGTCAGAATTTTATTCATCTTCTCACTTTTCAATTTCTCTGTGATCAAAACCTATTTTATTTCTTACAGTTACAATTACTTTGACAAAAGATGATGACAACAACAACTGTAATGTGAAATTTGTCCCCCATAAATTGTCAAAATTATAATTAATTTTCATATCGACAGTCCTTATAACAATCCATTATAACAAACTACAATAATGAAAAAACTTTGCAATGAGAAAGAAAAAGTACTAATACAGAAACAAGCAAGTACACAGCCCACCAGTGTAAACACCCTAACAGAAAGTGTGCAGGTATGTTTCTATTTAGAAATGTTAGGATTGTTTTCTACAGCAAAGTCTAATACCACCTTTCTTTCTTCATTAGCAAGCCGTTTCTCGCCTCTGTCTCGCATTTTGTTTGCTGACTTTATTTCCTGCCGCACTTTTTCTGTCTGAACTGCTGCAGCATTTAGTGATTCTTTTACAGTTTCTTTCTTGGACAATAGTTCATCTTTATTCCTGTGGGAAAAATATTGCATTAAAATGAATTCATGATGGTAATAAATTTAAACACACAGCCACAGTCTAAAAGGATCAGATGGTAATAAGTCCAACCCTTTCATAACATGTATGAGGGTGGTTTGAAAAGTTCTCAGAATGGAACAGAAAAAAAGTACTTACATCACTGAAACTTTTTTTATTTTTCAATGTATCCTCCTTGTAGATTAATGCACTTGGTCCAACGATGATCCAGTGCCTTGATCCCATCTCAAAAATGAGTTTCCTCCAGGCATGCAAAATAGTTGTCAACTCCAGCTATCAATTCTTCGTTTGAAGTGAGTCTTCGTCCACCAAGAAAAATTTTCAATTTTGGGAAGAGATGGAAGTTTGGCAGAGCCATATCAGGTGAAAAAGGCGGGTGTGGTAATGATTCATACCTTAGTTCGTGTAATTTTGCCATGGCGATGGACACGTGTGCGGGCGTGCATTGTCTTGATGCAGCACCCATCTTGCAGATAATTTTTTCATTTCTAATTCTTCAGTTAAAATGTGATATACACTTTCAGATGACATCTGGCAAGCATGAGCAATTACATCCCCTTTCATGAACATTTTGTGCACTTTCGGAATGATTCCTGGAGTAGTGACACATTTTGGTCAACCACTGTGCAGATCATCATCTAAGCTCTCCCGACCAAATTTAAATTCATTTGTCCACTTGGCAACAGTTGAATATGAAGGAGCAGAGTCCCGCAGTGTATTCTGGAAATTGACATGAATGTCCTTTGCTTTCATATCTTTCTTTATGAAGTACTTAATCACTGCCCGAATCTCGATTGTTTTCCATCTTCACAAATCACTACGCAGGAACGACAGAGCCACGGGTGCCATAGCTCTCTTCCTAGAGCACTGACGTGGCACGTATTTACAGGCAACAGTCCAATGAATATCGTGTGAACAACTAGTTGCACTAGCGCTGACCTCTCATGGTGATTCCGAAAACTTTTCAAACCACCCTCGCATTTAGTTCCATTGCACACTGTCATTCAGACATAAAATGAAGTTTCAGGCTTGCAGCCAGACGACACTGATATCTTGCCACAATATTACCGCTGACAACCATTTAACCATCTTCATGTGAATTTTAGTGAGTTTCAGTGTGAAATATTGCGGCAAGATGTCAATGTTGTCCGATTTTAAGCCTGATACCTCATGGAATACTCATTACTCCACAAAAACTATAAGAAGATGTAAGAGAAGTTCTTGAAGTTCTCAGCACTTTCAATAGGTGTTGTTGCTGTATACAGAAGTCACTTGTCATCTTCGCATGTGGATGTTGGTAATTTGCAATTGTCATGATTTATGTCCACGCTATTTATGATGTGGAGTATGTCAACTGGCTCACTATTTTTAATAATGCATGGAAAGTTCTGGTTGAGAATAACAAATTATTTAGGAATACAGAGACGACTCACCAAAAGGCAGAAGCGCTGTGTCATCAACAGATACACAAACGAAAGGTACAGAGCTTTGCTTTGCTAGCTTTCAGAATGAAATTCCTTTCTCAAGCTGTAGGAAACACACACACTCACACACACACACACACACACACACACACACACACACACACACACTCTTTCTCCCTAAATCATGCTCATTCGACTGCCAGCTCTTTCCTGGCCCATGGTGAGTGTATTGGGTGAGGTGGCGCTGCAGGACAGGTTGGGGTCAGGGATGGAGAGAGGTAGGAGGCAGGGAGGGGGTTTGGGGGGGGGGGGGGGGGAAGTGTCCAGCAGCTTGTCTGCGGGCTAGCTAGTGGTGCAGTTAGAGGGGGCAGATGGCAGACAGATGAGCATGGACACACACACACACACACACACACACACACACACACACACACACACTATTGGTTGGGGGTACTGCGAATTACATTAGGTTTAGGCCAAGGGGGTTAGGAGAGCAGAGTGTGTACTGTAAGGAAAGCTCCCATCTGCGTAGCTCGAAAAAGCTGGCAGTGGTGTGGAGGATCCAGATGGCAAGGCTTGTGAAGCAGCCATTGAAATCTGTCATGTTGTGCTCTGCTGCATGTTGCAGCACTGGGCAGTCCACTTTGTTTTTGGCAACAGTTTGGCAGTGGCCATTAATTCTGGTTGACAGCTGGTTGGTTGGCATACCAATGTAAATCGTTTTGCAGTAGTTGTAGCAGAGCTGGTATTTAACATGGCTGCTTTCATAGGTGTCCCAGCTTCTGATGGGATAGGATAAGCCTGTGACGGGACTGGAGTAGGAGGTACTGGGTGGATTGATGGATAGGGCAGCTATCCTTAAGACACATCCTTTGCTCCCATATGCCCCTGGCTTAAACCTAAGGTAGCTCACTGCCCCCCCCCCCCCCCCCCCCAAATCCAATATTGTGTTAATTTGTGTGTGTGTGTGAAAGCTAGCAAAGCAAAGCTTTGTACCTTTTGTTTGTGTATCTGTCGACAACACAGTGCTTCCGCCTTACCGTGAGTCATCTCTTAACTCCTAAATAATTTGGCTCACTATTTTTCATATACAAGATGTTAAAAAAAAGTGTAAAATATTTTCAGGGATGGTAGTACTCATTGAACATCAACAATAAGACCCATAAATATGGGTCTGGAAGAACATCCTTTCTGATATCCGAACACATGTTCACAGGAGGTGCTGAAAGATGTTTAGTTGTAGGTATGAGCACAGTGGAGGGTAGCCCTGGAGAAGAGAGAGAGAGAGAGAGAGAGAGAGAGAGAGAGAGACCAAAAATGCAAAGAAAGGGTAATGAGTTGCAATGGGATGTGAAAGAAGTCTAAAAATGGTAGGCAAATTAGATAATCTGAAAATAGAGACGAAAATTTGAATCTAGATGCAGTAGTAGCCAGTGAAATGACAGAATTACAATAAAAATTTCTCAACAATTGGATATAAGGCAACATCAACAGCAGTAGAAAGTGATGTAAGGGGAGTAGGCTTTATTATTAATAGGAAGGTAGAGTGAGGAGTGAGTTACCATGAACAGTTCAGCAAACGAATTATTCTCATCAGAACTTTAACTAAACCAATGTCAACAAGAATACTTCAGATATACATTCAGACATCACAAGCAAATGATTACAAGACAGAGAGGGTATACAAAAGGAACTGAAAGAGCAAGTCACTATGTAAAAGGAGATAAAAACCTAATAATCACTGGGCTTTAAAATGCTGTAATAGGGAAGAAAAAATTCTGTAACAGTGAAGAGAAGGCTGAAGTTCAACCTTTCAAGCAAGTAGTTTCTGTGGACATGCCTAGCTTATGGGTGGTAGTTTAAGCAGCTGCTGATATGTGGCTGCAGAGTTTTCTTTAAATTAATGTAGCACAGTTATTATCGGTTTAAAATTACTTCAATTTTTAGGAAGTGTTATCAGTTAAAATGAATTTTGATAGGAGTTTGAAACAGGTTCCTACATTGCAGTTCCTTCCTGTGAGTTTCCAGCAATTCTGTTATTAAAAGCAGCCTGAATTTTACGTGTGATCTTTTCTTTGACTTCACACTGGCTTGATAAACAATAAAGGTACTCTGCACTGAAACACTCTTAGTCTTCAAAATACAGCATGTGACCCAGTGGGCATAAATGTTATTTCACCACAAAGGCTACTGGCATGATGTGTGGTTCCTAAGATCTCTGGCTCTTGGTAGTGTAGGGGAGCGACCACAAGTGGCCACACGCTGTTCCAGTCAGGTGCAAAGTTTCTGCTTCTGACAGCAGTGATTTTTAAAATATAGGAAGGCTGTAATCAATAACTCTAGGTGACACAGGAGAATTTGTCTGTTGTTCTATTTAGTTAACAAAATTTGACAATACATTTTAGTGGTTTACTGCAAAGAATGGGCACATGAGTATCTAGTTAAGCATAAGATTGTGCGAGAATGAGGTTACATTTCAGATTTAAGCTACAGTTTTATACCAAATAATTCTAAATATTTCTGTACTGTAAAGCCGAAGGCAAATGACCAGTAATATTCAGAATACAATTTGTTCACTGCGATTCTCCAAAGCTAGTGCCGCAGCATGAAAATTCTGCAAGTACAAAATTTGTGCTTTCTTCAAAGTTCCACACCGTGGCATTCCAGCTGACCATCGGTCACCGCAACTTCTAATAAACATTTCTCAAGCCCATTCAGGGAACCCATGGTTGACATATTGTCCCTCACTCTGAGTTCCCAATTCCCATATACACTATGTGATCAAAAGTATCCGGACATACCCAAAAACATATGTTCTTCATATTAGGTGCATTGTGCTGCCACCTACTGCCAGGTACTCCATATCAGCAACTTAAGTAGTCATTAGACATCTTGAGAGAGCAGAATGGGGTGCTCCGCAGAACTCACGGACTTCAATCATGATCAGGTGATAGGGAGTCATTTGTGTAATATGTCTGTACGCGAGATATTCCCACTCCTCAACATCCCTAGGTCCACTGTTCATGATGTGATAGTGAAGTGGAAACGTGAAGGGACAAGTACAGCACAAAAGCATACAGGCCGACCTTGTCTGTTCACTGACAGAGACTGCCAACAGTTGAAGAGGGTAGTAATGTGTAATAGGCAGACATCTATCCAGACCATCACACAGGAATTCCAAACTGACTCAGGATCCACTGCAAGTACTATGACAGTTAGGTGGGAGGTGAGAAAACTTGGATTCATGGCCTAGTGGCTGCTCGTAAGCCACACATCACGCCGGTAAATGCCAAATGATGCCTCGCTTGGTGCAAGGAGCATAAAAATTGGATGATTGAACAATGGAAAAATGTTGTGTGGAGTGACGAATCATGGTACACAATGAGACGATCTGATGGCAGGGTGTGGGTATGACAAATGCCCAGTGAACATCATCTGCCAACGCGTTTAACGCCAAAAGTAAAATTTGGAGGCGGTGGTGTTATGGTGTGGTCGTGGAGGGGGCTTCCATCCCTTGTTGTTTTGCACGGCACTATCACAGCACAGGCCTACATTTATGTTTCAAGCACCTTCTTGCTTCCCACTATTGAAGAGCAATTTGGGAATGGTGATTGCATCTTTCAACAAGATCAAGCACCTGTTCATAATGCACAGCCTGTGGCAGAGTGGTTACACGACAATAACATCCCTGTAATGGACTGGCCTGCACAATGTCCTGACCTGAATCCTACAGAACACCTTAGGGATGTTTTGGAACGCCATTTGTGCCAGGCCTCACTGACCTACAACAATATCTCTCCTCAGACCAGCACCCCATGAATAATGGGGTACCATTGCCCAAGAAACCTTCCGCACCTGACTGAATGTATACCTGTGAGAGTGGAAGCTGTCATCAAGGGTAAGGGTGGGCCAACACCATACTGAATTCCAGCATTGCCGATGGAGGGCGTCACTAACTTGTATGTCATTTTCAACCATGTGTATGGATACTTTTGATCATGCAGTATATATGCACACCCAATATGCTTCCAAAATCCATTACTTTCACTACCCAAACACAGAACTACATCTTATAACCTACATTAAAGCTACTGGTGTGACTATGTGCCACTTCCAAAGCTGCATCTGCCAATACCAAACATGGCTGTGTTTGTGTTAATTGTTTGGCTTCAGTAAACAATTATTAAATTTCACTTATCATAAATTACAATCTTTATTTTATAATTGTTATTGCCTGCTTTGGCCCAACTATAGAGGTACTTGTCAGTATTCAGCCTCTTCTTTCTTCTTGTTGACAAAAGAAAGAGCTTATCTGGAACCAAAGTACCTTAGCTAGATTTCCTGAAGTCTCTGTTACACTCCATGTCTTCCATAAAAGAATATTTGGATTAGGGAAAGCTTCAAGGTCACTGTAGTCTGCATGGTTGCCCCATACAAGAGCCAAGGTCAACCATGTACTGCCTCCAAAACAGCAGTAACACCACATGTGAAAGGCAATCTCAGTCCACAAAAGACATTTGGACCACCAATAAGCTGTTGCTTATTGAATTGGCCAGCAAGGTCAATGTCTATTGCCTTCAAAGACTTGTACAAAGGCACAATGCACCACAAATGGCAACAATAATAATGTCGCCCAGGCACTGCAGAGGTACATTAACACAAGTGAATGTTGCAATCCAATGGCAAGCAAACACCAAGAGAAAACATCTGCACTTGTCGACATCTGATGATGACTACATGTCCCCAACTTTAAAAGTTCTTACTCAATATTCCAATTAATTATATATATATGAGCGAGGTTTCTACGGCTGCTGCCGCCTCTCGCATCCCAATCTCCATCATTCATGGTCATTCCAGTCTCCTTCATTTAAGACCTCTCACCGCCATTGCTTCATTGACGTCATCTTTCCAGCAACTCGCAGGTCTCCCACGCTTTCTTCTTTGATGTGGAGTCCATATCTAAGATTTAAAATCTAATTAATTCTGGAAAACAAGCATCACTTTGTTTCTTGATAGATTCGCAATTTTTAATGTAACTGTCCTCTACAGTATTCTATAATTTCCTGTTGAGATCTGATGTTACATTACTCTAAAATCATGTAACTACACTCCTGGAAATGGAAAAAAGAACACATTGACACCGGTGTGTCAGACCCACCATACTTGCTCCGGGCACTGCGAGAGGGCTGTACAAGCAATGATCACACGCACGGCACAGCGGACACACCAGGAACCGCGGTGTTGGCCGTCGAATGGCGCTAGCTGCGCAGCATTTGTGCACCGCCGCCGTCAGTGTCAGCCAGTTTGCCATGGCATACGGAGCTCCATCGCAGTCTTTAACACTGGTAGCATGCCACGACAGCGTGGACGTGAACCGTATGTGCAGTTGACGGACTTTGAGCGAGGGCGTATAGTGGGCATGCGGGAGGCCGGGTGGACGTACCGCCGAATTGCTCAACACGTGAGGCGTGAGGTCTCCACAGAACATCGATGTGCACGTGCACGTGCCCGTCGACCTGGGACCGGACCGCAGCGACGCACGGATGCACGCCAAGACCGTAGGATCCTACGCAGTGCCGTAGGGGACCGCACCGCCACTTCCCAGCAAATTAGGGACACTGTTGCTCCTGGGGTATCGGCGAGGACCATTCGCAACCGTCTCCATGAAGCTGGGCTACGGTCCCGCACACCGTTAGGCCGTCTTCCGCTCACGCCCCAACATCGTGCAGCCCGCCTCCAGTGGTGTCGCGACAGGCGTGAATGGAGGGACGAATGGAGACGTGTCGTCTTCAGCGATGAGAGTCGCTTGTGCCTTGGTGCCAATGATGGTCGTATGCGTGTTTGGCGCCGTGCAGGTGAGCGCCACAATCAGAACTGCATACGACCGAGGCACACAGGGCCAACACCCGGCATCATGGTGTGAGGAGCGATCTCCTACACTGGCCGTACACCACTGGTGATCGTCGAGGGGACACTGAATAGTGCACGGTACATCCAAACCGTCATCGATCCCATCGTTCTACCATTCCTAGACCGGCAAGGGAACGTGCTGTTCCAACAGGACAATGCACGTCCGCATGTATCCCGTGCCACCCAACGTGCTCTAGAAGGTGTAAGTCAACTACCCTGGCCAGCAAGATCTCCAGATCTGTCCCCCATTGAGCATGTTTGAGACTGGATGAAGCGTCGTCTCACGCGGTCTGCACGTCCAGCACGAACGCTGGTCCAACTGAGGCGCCAGGTGGAAATGGCATGGCAAGCCATTCCACAGGACTACATCCAGCATCTCTACGATCGTCTCCATGGGAGAATAGCAGCCTGCATTGCTGCGAAAGGTGGATATACACTGTACTAGTGCCAACATTGTGCATGCTCTGTTGCCTGTGTCTATGTGCCTGTGGTTCTGTCAGTGTGATCATGTGATGTATCTGACCCCAGGAATGTGTCAATAAAGTTTCCCCTTCCTGGGACAATGAATTCACAGTGTTCTTATTTCAATTTCCAGGAGTGTATAATTACAATCATATTGTGTGAAGTGTATCATCAAATGACGTTTTGAGTGAGCCGTGAGTTTTTTCTATGAAAACTATTTATTTTCAAAGTAAATGTTGAAATATGTTCTTGTCTTTTTTGTCAAGCCATTTATTATGCATGTCATGTCATTTGTTATGCAATGAAAAGAGCTTCTGTTTTTAAAAAATTGTATATTTCTTGTGAGTCAAATGGTGTTTTAGATTATTAAATATTATCTATAGTGGTGACGGTATCACAGTTTTATGTTGATATGTATCGAAATGGCAGTATTTTCTGGAAGCGCCTACTGACAGCCATCAGCTACAGTCGTGGATGCAAAGTTCTGGGAATCCCACCCGACATGAAGGCCTGGTCCATGGTTTGCCAGTGCTTTACTTGCACGCTCAAGGTCTCTGGATAGGGACAATGACACCTGCTGTCATCTCACTGGGGAAGTCAGACATGCTCACCGTTGTTCAGGCTTGCCTTTCATTAGTTTTGGACATGTACCATTTTGGTTGTGTTTCAGTTAATGTCACTCGCCACTTAACCCTTTTTTCTTTCAGTAAGGAAAGTGTGGTTCCTTGTCTCTTCTAATTAACTCATCTGCTGATAAAGATCTTACTGGGGCATCAGCACATTTAACGGAGAAAGTAGTGTTTCCCATTGTCTATATGCATGTGTGTAGTGACTAGTGAGGAAATTTGAACAAATATTGTGGCATTAATTTTTGTATTATCAGAAAATGTGTTTGCCAGCAGTATGTATAAAAGAGCTTTGCACAACTTGCAAAACTGGATATGTATGTAATTGTATGTTGACATGTATCAATCTGTTAACTTTTAATTGTTTTCTTTTTAAAGTTTGTGTTCCATTGTTAACTACAAATTATCTTTTTTTTTTTGTTATATTAATCTGATATGCCTGATGTCATTGTAAAACGATTGGAAGGTGAATCAACATTGTATAACAATTTCTAATTTACAGAAATTGCACATGCATCCTCTACAATAACAATATAATACATGAAATATCAATGTACTAACTGAAAATACAAGGCTAGATAAACTTAACACAGCTATTGCCTATACTGATTATAATCGATATCCTCTATCTGTGAGACAGACACCAACCTTCATTCATGTACCTGTACAGCATGAGGCAGCTAAGAGAAGCCACCCCAAATATACCCAGAATGAATAAAAATATCAATGTGTGGTTTTTACCAAGTTATAGTGGATAATATGGCGAATTTCCTGACATTCACAAGCAATTTTTATCATTTATAGTTGCTGAATTATGACAACTTTGTTTCTTTTTTTCCCTAATGGATCTACAGGGAAATACTTTCTTCTGTGGCACTTGAGAGAAGCTCTTAAGAAAATTTCAGTCACATAACATGTAGGGGACTTTATCAAATAGTATCGAGATCACAGCCCCGCAAACCACTGTCCTGCCATCAAGAGAACGTATTCCACAAATGTCTGCACTTTTTTACCAAGTGTAACAAACACATAACTCGGGTACAGTTTTTGTGTTTATTATTATGACTGTCATACCAATTGATCAAAATGTTGATTTTGAGCATTGCTACATGTTGCAAAGAGATTCTGGAGAAAAAAAAAATAACGGTGTCTTGAATTTCATATGGAGTTAACGGCAGCACAGGCCAGTATTATAAGGCATTTCATGGCTTTGAGGGTCATTGTTGTTTTTTAATAGACCTCTTTACATGTGCCAAATATGAAGGACATCCATTATGTTGGTACCACACTGATAGCCTTGTGTATCATGGGATGTCGTCCAATAACTGTGACAGCAGCATATCTTAAGAAAATGAGATACTTGAGTGTATTTAGATTTCCATCAATAAAAGGGGACCAATATTTGGGCCTTGAAAAATGTGCAACAATGCAACCACGAGCATTGTTTTTATCCACTTCTTTGAGTCGATGTGGATTTCCAACTGATGATTAGTGCTTATTGCAAAGAATGACATGCCCATGGTTTGTAAATGATGCTCACTCCTTAAACAAAATTTTGCATAGATATTCTTTGCACTTTTCATAGATAACATTCAGAGAACTGTAATCAATTTTGCAAGTCATTACCAGGAAGCTAACTGCTACCGTGGTCTCGGGTTGTGTCTTTGATTAGTAATCAAAACGTCCTCTGCCCCGGGTTCAAAACCTGCCATTGCTTAAATTTTGATTAATAATCAGCATTTGATGGCCAAAATCTTCTGGCATAAGAAGTCACCTTCATTCTGCCAATGGTCTTGTCACAGAGGGTGGAGGAGCAGACAGAGGTTCAGGGCACTATCTTGTCCTTGGGGCGGCAAATTCACCTAGAGGCGGAAGCAACTGCAGTGATCAACGACATGAGGATTCAGAAGGCAATGGAAACCACTGCATCAAAGACACATAATGTGTACCCAAAGGACATGTGACCTGTATTGAAACAGTGTCATGATTATCTCTCCATTGGCAAAAGATTTCAGAATAGTCCCCCCTTCGGATCTCCATGAGGGGACTGCCTAAGGGGAGGCGAACAAGAGAAAAAGATTGAATAATCAACAAAAGGATAATGTTCTATGTGTCACGGTGTGGAATGTCAGAAGCTTGAACGTGGGTGGGAAGCTAGAAAATCTGAAAAGGGAAATGAAAAGGCTCAATCTAGATACAGTACGGGCCAGTGAAGTGAAATGGAAAGAAGAAACGGATTTGAAGTGAAATGGAAAGAAGAAATGGATTTCTGGTATGATGAGTTTAGGGTAATATCAACAGCAGCAGAAAATGGTATAACGGGAGTAGGATTTGTCGTGAATAGGAAGGTAGGGCAGAGAATGTGTTACTGTCAACAGTTCAATGGTACGATTGTTCTTATCAGAATCAACAGCAAACTGACACCGACAACGATAGTTCAGGTATACATGCCAATGACACAAGCTGAAGATGAAGAGATAGAGAAAGTATATGAGGATATTGAAAGAGTAATACAGTTCGTAAAAGGGAGACGAAAATCGAATAGTCATATGGGACTGGAATGCAGTTGTAGGTGAAGGAGTAGAAGAAAAGGTTAGAGGGAAATATGAGCTTGGGACAAGGAATGTAATAGCAAATACTCTGTTCAAGAACCACAAGAGGAGGAGGTACACTTGGAAAAGGCCAGGTGATACAGGAAGATTTCAGTTAGTATACATCATGGTTACACAGAGATTCTGAAACCAGAAACTGGATTTTAAGGCATACCCAGGAGCAGATATAGACTCAGATCACAATGTGGCAGTGATGAAGAGTATACTTAAGTTTAAGAGACTAGTTCGGTTGAATCAATATGCAAAGAAGTTGGGTACGGAAGTACTAAAGAATGATGAGATATGCTTTAAGTTCTCTAAGACTGTAAATAGGCCAGTAGACAGTGCAGTTGAAGAGGAATGGACATCTTTAAAAGGGGCAATCACAGAAGCTGGAAAGAAAAACATAGGTACAAAGAAGGTAACTGGAAAGAAACAATGGATAACAGAAGAAATACTTCAGCTGATCGATGAAAGAAGGAAGTACAAAAATGTTCAGGGAAACTCAGGAATACAGAACTACAAGTCGCTGAGGGGTGACATAAATAGAAAGTACAAGGAAACTATGACGAAATGGCTGCATGAAAAATGTGAAAACATCAAAAAAGAAATGATAGTAGGAAGGACTGGCTCAGCATATAGGAAAGTCAAAACAGCCTTCAGTGAAATTAAAAGCAAGGTTGGTAACATTAAGAGTGCACCCGGAATTCCATTGTTGAACACAGAGAAGAGAATGGATAGGCAGAAAGAGTACATTGAAGGCCTCTATGAAGGGGAAGATTTATCTGATGCGATAGAAGAAGAAACAGGAGTCGATTTAGAAGAGACAGAGGCTCCAGTATTAGAATCAGAATTTAAGAGAGCTTTGGAGGGATTAAGATCAAATAAGGCAGAAGGGTTCAATAACATTCCATCAGAATTACTAAAATCATTAGGGGAAGTGGCCACAAAATGACTATTCATGTAGGTGTGTAGAATGTGTGAGTCTGGCAATATATCATCTGACTTTCAGAAAAATATCATCCACACGATTCCGAAGACTGCAAGGGCTGACAAGTGCGAGAATTATCGCACAATCAGCTCAACATCTCGTGCACCCAACTTGCTGACAAGCATAATATAAAGAAGAATGGAAAAGAAACTTGAGATGTGTTATGTGGTGATCAGTTTGTCTTTGGGAAAGGTAAAGCCACCCGAGAGGCAATTCTGACATTGCCGTTGATAATGCAAGCATGACTAAAGAAACATCAAGACACATTCATAGGATCTGTCGACATCGAAAAAGCATTTGACAATGTAAAATGGTGCAAGATGTTCGAAATGCTGAGAAAAATAGGGGTAAGCTATAGGGAGAGACGGGTAATATACAATATGTACAAGAACCAAGAGGGAATAATAAGAATGAATGACTAAGAGCAAAATGCTCAGATTACAAGGGGTGTAAGACAGGGATGTAGTCTTTCGCCCCTACTGTTCAATCTGTACATCGAAAAAGCAATGGTGGAAATAAAATAAAAGTTCGAGAGTGAAATTAAAATTCAAGGTGAAAGAGTATCAATGATATGATTCGCTGACGACATTGCTGTCCTGACAGAAAGTGAAGAAGAATTACGTGATCTGCTGAATGGAACGGACAGTCTAATGAGTACAGAATATGGATTGTGAGTAAATCAAAGAAAGACGAAAGTAATGAGAAGTAGCAGAAATGAGAACAGCAAGAAACTTAACATCAGGATTTATGGTCATGAAGTACATGAAGTTAAGGAACTCTGCTACCTAGGCAGCAAAACAAACAATGATGGACGAAGCAAGGCGGACATCAAAAGCAGATAAGCACTGTCAAAAAGGGCACTCCTGGCCAAGAGAAGTCTTCTATATAGTATCAAACAGAGGCCTCAATTTGAGGAAGAAATTTCTGAGAACATACATTTGGAGCACAGCATTGTATGGTAGTGAAACATGGACGGTGGGAAAACTAGAACAGAAGAGAATCAGAGCATGAATATTGAAAATTAGGTGGACTGGTAAGGTAAGGAAGAGGAGGTTCTGTGCAGAATTGGAAAGGGACGGAATATGTGGAAAACACTGACAAGGAGAAGTGACATCTGTTAAGACACTGGGGAATGACTTCCATGGTATCAGAGGGAACTGTAGAGAGCAAAAACTGTAGAGGAAGACAAATATTGGAGTACATCCAGCAAATAATTGAGGAGGTTGGTTGCAAGTGCTGCTCTGAGATGACGAGATTGGCAAAATGTGGAAAGGATGAAAGTTGATGGAATTTAATATTTACAGAACAAGTCGTTTGGTTGATCCTACTTGTACCTCCAAGATGCCTCTTAGTGACATTTGCACTGTGTGTTACTGACGCTAAAATGTTACGTTCATTTCTTTCGTCAGTTGTTGTTTTTTTTCCCTAGGCATATTTTATTCTCCACACTTCCAGGTCTGAGAACTAAGACTGATTGTGAGTGCTTGACACAGTATTCACATTTTTGATTGCTGCGTATCTCAATAACTATATGAGCAAGTTATCTGAGTGCTACAACAGCAGAACATACACTGGTGGACTTCAAGCATGCAAGTAAACACAAGAACCATACCTTACTTATGTATTTGCTTACTTTTGGTACAATAGGGCAAAGAGTTTTTGGAACCTCTTATCCTGCTGGCAGGACAGTGGTTTGGAGTGCTATTTTCTTAATACTACTTGATCAAGTCTCATACATGTTATGTCACTGAACTTCTCTTATAGCTGCCTCACCATGTATAACCTGAAATTATCAAACAAAAGAGGTGCATTTTAAGCTCCAGTATCAGACTATGCCTTCCAGAACTTACCTTTGCAAATCACTGACTACATTTGTGATTTCATTTTTCTTGTTTTGCAGTTCTTCGTGCCTTTTTTTATGGTTTTCTAAATCTGCCTGAAGTTGACAAATTTCATTCTGAACATTTTCGAACTGTTGTTTGGCAAGGTACCTACAAATAAAATTTTTGTCACACACTCGTAACAACAAGAATAATCACAGGAAGCAAGAGTTTAATTTTAAATGTTCAATACATAATTTAAAATAAATAAAATGCCATTTATAATTGATTCATCCTTGTAAATAAATCTGGCCAATCTGTTCTCATACGAACACCAAATGTCTAACGTGTCTACCAGAAATGTTGGCTGAACTACTCACAGCAATGTAAACCAGTATATGAACAGTGGTTGTAAAAATATTCTAACCAACAGGGATCAGAAATGAGTGTTGTGCATAACAATGAGAATTAGTTTCCAACCCAACACAAATTGATGCCATCAGTGAATGCAGGTCCATTGCAACCAGTTTATTAGCAAACATTGTATTGGAACTGCAAATGATGGACATTTGTGTTTGGACATCTCACAAATGGCCATGGTTCACAGAGTCACATAAAGCTGCATATTTTCAATGGCCAAAACAGCATAGAAGCTGGACGATAGCCAACTGGAGGCATGTACTGGGGTCCAATAATGTGCACTTTTGGCTCTTTTTAATGATGTAAGATGTCAAGTCTATCAATGGTACAACGATGTATTTATACTGCAATGAGTGGAGCTGTAGTTGAGGACAGAGGTGGTTCTGTGTGTTTTTTCATATCATGATTTGGACCCATTCATTCAGGTTACTGTGAACTTGAACCAGGATGTTTGCTTCAACATTCTCAAAGGCTAAGAGTTGACTTTTCTTCTACATCTTCATAATCAGTATGCTGTGGACATTCACATCTTCCTACATGACAACAACCATTTTCACAGGGCAGCATACATGTGTTTCTGGTTTGACTAACACTCAAGCACCCTATCATTCCTCAACTGGCCTCCTAAATCATCTGGTCTTAATCCCATAGAAAATGTGTGGGAGTATTTGGAACAGTGGGTGTGCCATAGCAATCAACATCTCTGCAGTTTGGTAGCTCTACAACATGGTTTCCCTAACTTTTGCTTGTTGAGCCCCTCTACTGCTGAACATGAAAACTTTGTGCACCCCTTCACAGTAATAATACTGTATTACCTACAGCAAGCACCTGAAAGTGCAACTGATTAGCTCTTGTCTTTGGGGGGGGGGGGGGGGGGATTAATAGGGAAAGCATTAAGGAGTGGGTGAGGAGAGGGGGTCGTGAAAGGGGAATTAATTTCTCTCTCGGCACTGCCAACATAAATTTGGTACGTGTCCCTCATACCAATCAGCCACTACAGTCTAAATGCTGCATGGAAGTAACATGGATTCGTAAAGACTCGATATTAGGGCCCTAATGTCAATGCACTATCATATCTTAAAAATGTGCATTCATGAACTGCCACAAGACCAAAATTGCACAATGAAGCAAAAAACATTAAAAATACACAGTATCAAATTTCAATTTCAGTTGTATATTTATTTTTAGTTCACTTTCACACATGCTTTTATCTAAAATGTTGGCCAACTGGCACCAGTTCGGTTCCCTAGGAACTGCACATACCTGTGGGTTGGCAGCATCGATGTGGAGCTAAGTCAACATCCCCCTCTTGCAAACACGGTGGCTAAACAAAATTCCCTCTGCATCACACACACCTTTGAGGTCTATGTGTACAACAACCACAACAACAATGTCCATTCTTAAAAATTATTTCCTCAGTTCATTTTTAGACAACATCTCATCTTGCAATACTGGTAAATGCGATGAGTACACTTCACAGTTCTATGCAAAATTATCCCGATGTTCATGCGTTCATTGGATTACAAGCAATAGAGTATTTGTTACAGTACAAAAATTTGAAGTCAATGTTTTATCTCCAGGGCACATAGGTGGAGCAGAGTGAGAGAAAACGATTGTCGCTGCGCTGAGGGGTTGGAACTGCCAACTGACAAAGTTCGTGCGTATCATACCAAAAGGCTGCAATGGTATAAATTTCACATGGAAGAAAAACACATTTGAGATTGCGCATTATACACATAGACATTCATCTTCAAATGCGTTACTCACATATATCGAGGAAAATGAAACTGTTTTAAAGATGATATAGCACTAAGCAATTAGTAGAGAAAAATGACATTTCAAAAACATATTGAGCACTTTAGGTTGTATTAAATAATTTTGTGTGAATACAATTATTACCATTAGTAATTAATTGCTCATTTCATTATTATTTAAATTGCAGTGCCACACAATACATAACGACACAGCACCACTCCCTCACATCTTCAGTGCCATAACGGTATGATTTTGATGATAATGACAATGAGAAAAAGAGGTTTATTGATACGAAATCTTCCAACTTGTTCTGACATGCCACTGAAGCACAACTAAAAATATGCGTACTGTACTTTCCTTGCCCACTTTCCTTTGTGGGCGACAAGGAAACACTTTTGTTTTGTTGTCTAACATCTTCACATACGATGGGAAAAATGGCTTAGGCCTATGTGTTGTATTTTAAAAATGATTCTAAAAAAATCCCTCCAAAAATTGACAAAATTTTTCCATTCTGAAATAATAATTAGTTCAACCAAATTACCATAAATTTGGTATAAACTTCAATTTGGTCACAATGCGCATGAGAAAAGAAAGAACCTATTATGCTTATCCAAGTTATCGCAATATCTCCAATGAAGGCAGGAAAATTACACTACTGGCCATTAAAATTGCTACACCATGAATATGACGTGCTACAGATGCGAAATTTAACCGACAGGAAGAAGATGCTGTGATATGCAAATGATTAGCTTTTCAGAGCATTCACACAAGGTTGGCGCCGGCGGCGACACCTACAATGTGCTGACATGAGGACAGTTTCCAACCAATTTCTCATACACAAACAGCAGTTGACCGGTGTTGCCTGGTGAAACATTGTTGTGATGCCTCGTGTAAGGAGGAGAAATGTGTACCATCACGTTTCCAACATTGATAAAGGTCAGATTGTAGCCTATAGCGATTGCAGTTTATCGTATCGCGACACTGCTGCTCGCGTTGGTCGAGATCCAATGACTGTTAGCAGAATATGGAATTGGTGGGTTCAGGAGGGTAATACAGAACACCGTGGCAAAACATCATTTTTTCGGATGAGTCCAGGTTCTGTTTACAGCATCATGATGGTCGCATCCGTATTTGGCGACATCGCAGTGAATGCACACTGGAAGCGTTTATTCGTCATCACCATAATGGCATATCACCTGGCGTGATGGTATGGGGTGCCATTGGTTACACGTCTCGGTCACCTCTTGTTCGCATTAATGGCACTTTGAACAGTGGACATTACATTTCAGATGTGTTACAACCCGTGGCTCTACCCTTCATTCGATCCCTGCGAAACCCTACATTTCAGCAGGATAATGCACGACTGCATGTTGCAGGTCCTATACAGGCCTTTCTGGATACAGAAAATGTTCGACTGCTGCTCAAGGCAGCACATTCTCCAGATCTTTCACCAACTGAAAACGCCTGGTCAATGGTGACCGAGCAACTAGCTCATCACAATACGCCAGTCACTACTATTGATGAACTGTGGCATCGTGTTGAAGCTGCATGGGCAGCCATCCAAGCTCTGTTTGACTCAATGCCCAGGCGTATCAAGACCGTTATTACGGCCAGAGGTGGTTGTTCTGGGTACTGATTTCTCAGGATCTATGCACCAAATTGCGTGAAAATGTAATCACATTTCAGTTCTAGTATAATATATTTGTCCGATGAATACCCATTTATCATCTGCATTTCTTTTTGGTGTAGCAATTTTAATGGCCAGTAGTGTATTTATATCCATTATCAATTTCTAAATACAAGACATTAAATAAAAAATTCTTCAACATACGCATTTATGCCCTAAAATGGTCAATACATGTATTTGCATGGAAATTTAGGCTCTACTCATTACAGAGAAGGCCAGTTTCAAATGCTTATTTGTAGCAAATATTGTGAAAATAGTGAAGTCTGTTTGAATACATCACAATGGAAAATATATATATTGGTGAGGCTGCGAGCAGTTTGAAACAGGAAACAGTTTCCACAAAAAGCTTCAAATGGGAGCGGTATTGGATGGCCGAACTGTGGCCTGTCACAACTATTCGTATGGCTAAGGGTAAGAAAAAAAGTTCATAAACATTATAATAAAAATAATTTATTGTAGATATATACAATTTGCACGCATACTTGGTAACAAAAAATGAATACATCAAAGTTATGGACGAACTTGCATATTTTTGCAAAGATTTCAATTCTTGGTTGAATAGAGGAAAGTGCACAATGCAAATCACCAGCAATACTGAGTTTGCTTCTGTAATTCACTTTCATTGCTACATCTGCTGGAAACACTCTTTCGCACAAATAAGTGCTTGAAAATTTTTAGTACAGTTGCAGTGCTTGCTTTGCTATGCTGGGATAAACTTTCAGATACTTTACCCAAAATAATGACTTATCCATCTTCTCAAAGTCACATTTGGCTGCAGAATCATCTTTAATTTCCAAAGCTTGTTTTTGCAGTGTTTCTGACAGCACATCTATGTCCATGTGAAAAGGATCTATTCCCATCCTGTAAATGTTACCATCACATGAGCTACAGAAGTAGCATTTGAATTCACCAGTTAGATGTTGCACATGATTTGATATTTTATTCATAATATCAGTTTGCTTAAAGACTTCCCTAAAGAGTGCTTTTTCCAGGATTCCAAATAATTTGGAAAAGCAGGAATAACTGCAGGCCACAATTTTATGTTTCCAAAGTTGCAGCTTACCAGTGTATGCTCCGAGGGCATCTTGATGATAAATTATGTTCCAATCTTCACCTTGCAGTTTCAAGCTCAGCAAGTTCAATAAATCAAAAATATCTGACAGATAAGCCAAAACAACTCGAACACTTGGCTTTTGGAGTTTCACACACAATTCAGTTTGGTTTTGAATTTCCAAAACCTGAATCACTTCATCTCTATGTTCAATAATCTAGATAACATATTTCCTTCTAGGAGCCAGCGTACATCTGTATGAAACAGCAATATTTTATGTTCTGTTTCCAAATCTTCACAGGCAGCCGTAAAAACGTGAATATTTAATGCACTCTTTTTAAGATGATTCACAATTTAGATGCGTAAGTTGAGGACGTTGAGATCATTTGGAAATGTTTCCACTGCCAAGGCTTTATGCTGTATAACGCAATGAATGGAAACAACACTGGATTTTTTTTCTCTGGTCATATGCATGAATCCTGAGCGAGAACCAAACATTGCTGGGCACTGCCTGTGCATACACCAATCAGCTTTTGCCAAAATAGTTAATATTTGCAAAAGATTTCACATACCATTGTCATTACATGAATTGCTTTTGAAGTAATTGTTAGCTCTGTGGAAAATAGCATCTTGTTTTTAATTGTTTCATTTTGTATGTATCAAACTAAAACTTAACAGTTGACTACAATTTGCCACACCTGTACTCTCACCTAACTGTATTGTGAAAAATTCTGGTTCTTTCACGGCCTGCACTAGCTAGTTTGTTATGTCTTTGGCCATATCATCGATCCAACGTCTCACAGATTTGTCAGAAAGCGGTATTTGTGAAAGTTTTTGTTTACTTTCTGGTCCAAGAACAATTTCAGCTGCTTTCAACAAACAGTGTTGGACAAGTGTTTCTCTGACAATATTGGCTTTTCTTAGCCTCTCAGATGAGTGGTGGTAACAAATAGGAAGCTAGGATCACTTTTTCAGAAGACTGACCAATGGATTCAGTACTATCCAACTTCATACATTTTAAACTGACACATTTTGAAGCAAAAAACTCGGTCTGCTTACCTTCTAAAGTGCTATGTTTAGTCCACAAATGTCCTTCAAGACAACAAGATCTCATGGCATCAATGCTCAATACCTCATAACAAACAACCTATTGCAGCTGGTCGACATCATTGTTTTGCACAGCAATAAAACTGTATTTAATGTAAGTATCACTGTATTTTTGTTTCTTCAACAAACTCATGAGTAACTAAAGAAAAAACAGCTTTACAAGTCAACAGTTCACTTTCACATTAGTAGTATACACGACTAAATTGCTTGTTTGATCAATGCTGACTGAACAACACAGTCCAACTAAGACTTGAGCATAAACGCTGCTTAGAAACAAAGACGCTACTGGCAACAATTGCTGTGGGAAATCCTTTACAGAAGACAGCTGGTACAAAGTGTTCCCAATCGAGCCGACATGTTATGATAGCCCAAATTTTCAAATTTCTACTGTGCTTGTACACTACGAATTCCAGTAGTCAGATTGGCTATGATCAATTACTGTGCTTATATTCAGACTGATTAGCTAAGATGAAAATACATGTCGGAGTACACAGGAAATATTGGGTACCCAGCAGACATTTCATTGTAAGTACTAACACATTTGTATTGATTAAGTACCTACTTTTTTAATAACATAATGCATTTGTAGCGATTGCCCCGGCTGCACCCCCTTTTATACGTCTGCATGGCCATACTTGGGGAGGGCAACCCCCAGTTTGAAAACCAATGCTCTACAGGATGTAGTCATCAGTGAGTGGCTTCAGCTATATATGGAATGCCTGAAGATACTTGTGGACCCTCTTCCTCAAGAAACCGAGGTCACTGTCGAGGCAAGAAGTTGTGATACACAGTATTAGTGTGATGTCACTGAGGGAGGGGAGTTTGACTAACTATTTGTCCACTGAGCTTAGTTACAGATGGTCACTATAATACATGCACATATACCTACAGTATTAACGTGCAATAAGAACTTTGAGCCATAAACATTTTTTATGAAAAATGATAGTTCAACTTACGATCCTTTATTAGTTGCACTATAACTGTCAAGTACGAATGGATTGTTCTTTACACTCATTACTTTAGTTGGTAGTAATATTTATTCTCTCAGAAATTTTATGCTTCTTTGTTTTTTTGTTGTTGTTGTGGTCTTCAGTCCTGAGACTGGTTTGATGCAGCTCTCCATGCTACTCTATCCTGTGCAAGCTTTTTCATCTCCCAGTACCTACTGCAACCTACATCCTTCTGAATCTGCTTAGTGTATTCATCTCTTGGTCTCCCTCGACGATTTTTACCCTCCACGCTGCCCTCCAATACTAAATTGGTGATCCCTTGATGCCTCAGAACATGTCCTACCAACCGATCCCCTCCTCTGGTCAAGTTGTGCCACAAACTTCTCTTCTCCCCAATCCTATTCAATACTTCCTCATTAGTTATGTGATCTACCCATCTAATCTTCAGCATTCTTCTGTAGCACCACATTTCGAAAGCTTCTATTCTCTTCTTGTCCAAACTATTTATCGTCCATGTTTCACTTCCATACATGGCTACACTCCATACGAATACTTTCAGAAATGACTTCCTCACACTTAAATCAATACTGGATGTTAACAAATTTCTCTTCTTCAGAAACGATTTCCTTGCCATTGCCAGTCTACATTTTATATCCTCTCTACTTCGACCATCATCAGTTATTTTGCTCCCCAAATAGCAAAACTCCTTTACTACTTTAAGTGCCTCATTTCCTAATCTAATTCCCTCAGCATCACCCGACTTAATTAGACTACATTCCATTATCCTCCTCGTTTTGCTTTGTTGATGTTCATCTTATATCCTCCTTTCAAGACACTGTCCATTCCATTCAACTGTTCTTCCAAGTCCTTTGCTGTCTCTGACAGAATTACAATGTCATCGGCGAACCTCAAAGTTTTTATTTCTTCTCCATGAATTTTAATACCTACTCCGAATTTTTCTTTTGTTTCCTTTACTGCTTGCTCAATATACAGATTGAACAACATCGGGGAGAGGCTACAACCCTGTCTTACTCCCTTCCCAACCACTGCTTCCCTTTCATGTCCCTCGACTCTTATAACTGCCATCTGGTTTCTGTACAAATTGTAAATAGCCTTTCGCTCCCTGTATTTTACCCCTGCCACCTTTAGAATTTGAAAGAGAGTATTCCATTCAACATTCTTTGTTTTAGTCTCAATATATTGATTATAGTGTATTTAAAAAATAACTATTTTCATGAAAAAAATGGAAAGTCATGATAGAATAACTTCAGTATAATGAAAAGGATAGATTGACACACACTACATAAAGGAGGTTTTGAGTTGCAGATAGGCACAAGCACAACTCACACAGACATGGCCACTGTCTCTGGCTGCAGTGGCCACAGTGGCTGGAGATGGGAGCCATATGTTTAGCAGTCTTTTTATTGTGCTTGTTTGTGATTCAGCATCTCCTCTATGTAGAGCATAGCAATCTATCCTTTTCATAATGTTATATAATTTTCCCTCCACCCAAACAGGTCTTAAAGGCCCAATTGTACCAACTGCCAGCCATGCCATCCTCAGCAAACAGGCATCACAAATGCTGATATGGAGGGGCATATGGTCTGTACACCACTCTCCCATACCTTGTCAGTTTTTGTGACCAGAACTGCTACATCTCAATCAAATAGTTCCTTAATTGGCCTCACAAGGATTGAGTGCACTCTGCTTGCGAGCAGTGCTCGGCAGACCCAGACAGTCACCCATCCAAGTGCTAGCCAACACTGACAGTGCTTAACTTCGGTGATTTGATGGGAACCAGTGTTATCACTGCAGCAAGGCCATTGGCGATATTATATAATTGGATAGATAAAAAAATCTGCTCATCAAGTAGTGACAGGAGGAAATACACAGAAACGATATGGAAATGCGCAAGCTTTCGGAGCCAGTGACTCCTTCTTCTGGCAGAAGGGTTGAATGGAAAGGAAGAGGGATGAAGGGAAAAGACTGGTGTGGCTTAGGAAATGGGGAGAGTTATGGAAAAGTCACCCAGAACCCCAGATCATGGGAGACTTTACCGGACAGGATGAGAAGTCTGCCCTAACAAGGGGTTCTGGGTGACTTTTCCGTAACTCTCCCCTTTTTCTAGACCTCACTGATCTTTTTCCTTTGCTCTAGCTTTCCCTTCAACCCTTCTGCCAGAAAAAGGAAACACTTGCTCTAAAAGCTTGTGCATTTCCATATCCTTTAGAAGTGCTTTCTCCTGCTGCTGCTTGGTGAGCAGACTTTTTTCTCTATCCAATTATATTAAATTTTCTAACATTGATTTCATAATATTTTTATTTCATGAAAACCCTTAGGCAAATCCCAAAACCTTTCCCCAGAACTTATCTCTCACCTTAACCCAACCATTTCCTGCACTCCCATCTTCGTAAAATCCACAAACCCAACAACCAAGGATGCCCCATTGTTGCCATTTACTGTGCCCCCACTGAGAGAATCTCTGCTCTTGTAGACCAACACCTTCAACCTATTAATCACAACCTACCCTCCCACATAAAAGATATCATTGCCTTGTTGCTATTCGACACTATCTTTCCCAATGCCTGATAGATTTGAAACATACAATCAGTTTCCTGGTCACCACAACCAACTACATCCTCACCCACAATTACTTCTCATTTTAAGGCATCACATACAAACAAATCCATGGTATGGCAATGGGCACCTGTATGGCATCATCTTTTGCCAACTTATTTATGAGTATCTAGAGGAATCCTTCCTAATCAACCAGAATCCCAAATCCCTCACCTCATTCAAATGCACTTAAGACATCTTTGTGATCTGGATTGAGGATGAGGACACCCTATCCAATTTCCTCCAAAATCTCAACACCATCTCCTCCATTCGCTTCACCTGGTCTTGCTCAACCCAACAAATCACCCTCCTTGATGTGGACCTCTACCTCAAAGATGGCTACAACAGTACCTACGTCAATACCAAACCTACCAACCACCAGCAATACCTCCACTTCGACAGCCGCGACCCATTCTATACCGCCCTTCCACACAGCCTAGTCATGAGTGGCCGTCACATCCATAGTAACAAGCAGTCCTTCTCCAAATGCACTATGGTGTTCACTGAGGCCTTCATAGATCAAAATTACCCACCCAACCTTGTACAGAAACAGATCTCCTGTGAATTGTCTCTCCAGTCACCTGCCATCTCCCAGGCACAAAGGAGCACTCCCCTTGTTACTCAGTACAACCCAGGACTGGAGCAACTGAATCATATTCTCCATCAAGATTTCAACTACCTCTTGCCATGTCCCAAAATGAGGAATATCCTTCCTATCCCTCCCACAGTGGTATTCCACCATCCACCAAACCTGCACAATATCCTCATCCACCCCTACACATCCCCTGATACCAACCCATTGCCTCATATCCCTGCAACAGACCTAGATGCAAGACCTGTCCCATATATCCTCCCACGAACACGTAATACAGTCGGGTCACACACATCACCTACCCCATCAAAGGAAGGGCCACCTGTGAACTAGTCATGTGATCTACAAACTAAGCTATATCCACTGTGCAGCATTCTATGTGGGCATGACTACCGACAAGCTGTCTATCTGCATGAATGGCCACTGGAAGATTGAGGCCAAGAAACCAAGAAACAGCGGCAGCACCCAGTTGCTGAGCACACTGCCGAACACAACGCTCTTCATTTTACTGACTGCTTCACAGACTGTGACATATGGATCTTTTCTATCAACACCAGCTTCCCTGAATTGTGCAGTATATCCTATGTTCTCGTAATGTTCCTGGCCTCAACCTTTGTTAGTTATTGTCCACACCCATCTATCCTCTTTCCTGTTTCAACCCCAGTACTACACAGTGTTCTATTCCACCAATGCACCCACAGTCTTTTTACTTCTCTCCTTTTCCATTCGACCCTCTACCTCTCCCTTCAATCTCATGACTTTCACCTAGCTGCCCTACCCTCTCTCCACATCATCCCTGTATGCTCCCACTAGCAGCACTATACAGTCCCCCACCCTTACCCTACAATCCATCCTCCTACGTGTCCCTGCCTCCTCCTTAATCCCACCACTCAGATTATTTCTCCCACCATGCGCAGCTGCTCGCAGTCTGGCTTTGGCAGCCAGTGACAGTAGTTTTGTGTGTGTGTGTGTGTGTGTGTGTGTGTGTGTGTGTGTGTGTTTATATCTAATTTGGAAGAAGGCATTTTGGCAAAACGTTTACTTGTCAATGATCTTTTTGTTCTGCCTATCTGCGATTCAACATCTCCGCTACATGATGAGCAGCAATCTATCATTTTTATAATCTAGACTTAATTAAAATTAAGAAGAGTTTTCAACATGCTGAGAGAGATTATAGAGATCTATATCTTACCTGAATTTGAAATTTTCTACATAATTTTTGTGGAAGCTACAAGGCTTTAAGGTAATTTTTTATTGCCGCAGAGAGTGATGCACTGTGGCACCTGCCAGTAGACAGTAGTTTATGTGACAACGCTTCCACTTTAGACCTTATATGCTAAGTTGCAACTAGTTTATATCAACTATAATCTGTTAGTGGCATCTATCTGTATGCAGAATAAAAATTATTATAATGTTTACAGACAACTCTTTGCGGCTCACAACTGGGCTCAAATATTCTCAGCTGAAACCATTTCATTAATGACAATGGTGCTCTCTTTAGTAGTCATCAAACCCACGTCCATCGTGCCCCAAGCAGCTGCTAGTGTCACTTGGGCCTTAAACAAGCCTCAACTGCGACCAACTATTTTAGAGCCAAGTCAAAGACTGAGATAACACTGAAACATGCAATCACTGCCGTGATACAACTTCTTCATGGTAAATTCAATTACAATTAACTTTCATCATACACAGCACAGTTACGTAACAGTTTCTTTGACACAACATATTTAATATTCATTCCTAAAATTAATACCCTCATAATATTTTATGAGATTTCCTTTTTATTAAGATAAAAGCTTGTTTTCTTCTGTCTCTTGTTATGTTTAACACAATAATTTTTATACTTTAATATGGCCGTAACACTTGTCTACACATTTTCATTAGTTCTTTATAATTATGTAATGTATGCAAGCTTCTTTTCTTCAAAAAATTCGTGGTGTTAATGAACAGTGTTCTTTTACAAACCACTGGAGAGTGAAGTACCTAGTATCAGTAGTTTTTTGTTTTTGTCAACTTTTACATTTACGAAAAGGAATTAAAAAATAAAGCAAAACCTTACTAACAGCAGCAAATAAAGTTAATTATCTAGTTAAATGCATAACAAAATTCCAAAGACAAATTTTAGATCTAGAAATAAGCATGTACCAATTGCTTCATTAGTCTTTTGAATCAGATACTGCACTAAACTCTGGCACAGGCACTTATATTTTAGAGGTCAAATGACCACGTTGTATTAATTTTAGACAATCTACATCACTGCAAAGTGTCTCGTGTGCTCTACTAAGAGTGTGACTAATATTACACCTAATGAGCCAGAAGAAACAACACCTTATTTTCTTCTCCTATTGTGGAAACAAATGTATCTCTGCCAACAAAACACAGGGTCTTGCACTCACTTTGCAAAGCACAATTTATTTATTAGGATGATAGGTACACACAGAAATTTTTCCACCAGAGGTAAGATTCTGAAATTGCCAGTTTCTATATCACTGGTTCAACGGGTTTTAAAACATGTTGGCCCCAAGATCTAAATTTGAAAAGAAGTAGAAGGAATTGTGAGTGTCTGAAACGATTTATAGTTATCTACTCAGTATATTTATGGTAGATTCCTCAGATACCTAAACACTGCCTACATTACACTAATATTTGCAAACGACAAAGAGGAGAAATTGAGGAATTATTGACATGGAAGCAATAGTGATAGGTGACTTAAATGCATAGGTGAGAAATGAAAGACTAGGGAAGGAAGAGATGATTAGTCCATACAGATATGCAAAAAGAAATGAGGAAGGAGCTAAATTGGCTGATTTTTGTAAAAGAAATTGTTTGATTGGGGGCAACATGTGATTCTGGAAGAAAAGCAGCCAAAACATAACAATATAAGGTTTGGGAGAGAAAAGGACAAAGACTGTTATTGACTAATTTCTGGTGGAACAGTAAAATTGTAGACAGTTAATGGATGTACCTGCTTTCGATGGATAACATCAACTAGTGGTGGCAACAATGAGGACGTATAAAATGTGGAAATTAAAATATAGGAAGGTAAAAGAAAAGTAAATGGAATTATTTAAGCTCAGAATCCCAAGCACTGAATGTTTAAGTGTAGAATGGGGTAAGTTGAAAGAGGCATTTTGTAAGCACTGCAGAGAACATGTGTGGCAGATTATCTGGAAGAGAGAAGGATAAGGAGAGACAATGGCAGAACAAGCAGGTGAAAGTAGCAGTAAAAGAAAACAAGAAAACATGCAAGAATGGAACAGAGACAAAGAGCAAAGAAGTATAAGGAAATTCCACAAAAGCAAAATGAAATGTTAGAAAGTGGTAGCAGAAGTAAATGCGAAAAGTTAGAAAAGGATGTTAATGATGTGAAAGGGTGCCGTATGCAATTACAAGGAGTATGGGGAAGGGAAGCACTTACACAAATCTGGTGAAAAGGAAACGTGGAGGGCTGATAATGTAAACAGAGAGGATAAAGAAAACCTGGGAAGAGAGCTCTGCCAAACTACTAAATGTGAAAAACAGTAATGAAAAGGGAACAGAAGTAACACAGGACTCCTTGATGAAGAGAAAAATATTAGCATTGCAAGTGGAACTAGGAGTTACAAGAATGAAAACAGCAAAGGCAGCTAGAATTGATGAAGTAAGTGTCGACAAGATAAAGGCAGCTGGACCTACTGGGCTACAATGGTTATGTAGATTGCTAAGATGCACGTGCATTCAGAAATGTATGCCTGAAGAATAGGGAAAGGAAATAATAATTCCATTGTTCAAGAAGGGAGACAAATATGTACATGATAACTATTGAGCAATCACACTCATATTGTAAGTAGCAAAAATAGTGGAGAGGGTACTGGAAAGAAGATTGAGGGAAAAAGCGGAAGGTCAGTTAGAAGAGAAGCAGGCTTTTGACATAGTACATCAACAACAGTCCAAATCTTTAGTATGAGAAAGTTGATGGAAAGGCATTAAGGGCATGGGAAAGTTCTGGTGATGATATTTATTAGTGTAGTGAAATCATACAATAGTGTCCCCAGGGGAAAAAAATACGGGAAATGATGAAGAGAAAGGAATTGGAAAGTCAGAAGAGCTGATTAGTTTAGGAATATCACAGTGTTGAGACAAGGAAGTGCTGTGTCACAATTATTATTTATAAGCATGATGGATGAAATCATAAAAGATGCAAAAGAAAATCACAGAGAAAGGGAGATAAAGTTATTGCTATTTGATGATGATGACGTTCTGTTGTGGGGAACCAACAGTAAGGATGTACAAGAACAACTAGACATTTTCTATGGAAAAATTGTGAAATACGGCATGAACTGCAATGTGGAGAAAAGCAAGACTATTATGGTAACCACAGGAGACAGAGAAGGGAAAGAACAAATTAATATTAAAGGACAGGCTATTGTAATTGTGGACAACTTTAAATATTTAATGCAGAATGAAAGGACTTAGGCTAGATTAACAAAAGTGTGCAACAGAGCAATGCATTTTACCAGTGTTTGAGGTACTTAGTCTGGGAAAGGGAAGTGCCAATGAAGTGTAAGCAAGTGCTGCACAAAACATAATTTACACCCATATTGACATATGCATCAGACACCTGTACAGTTGTAAGAAAAGAAGAGAGTAGAAACCAAGCCAGTGAAATGAAATTCCTAAGAAGTTTATGTGAGAAAATGAAGAGACAGGTTGAGAAATGAAGATGCTAGGAAGTAGAAAAGTTGAATTGAAAGGAGTAGGTTGGAATGGTTTGGACACGTAAAAAGAATGGGAGATGGAAGAATACTAAAACAAATGACAGAGACCAAGTTTGAGAGGAAGGAAGAAGGAAGGTTATTAGAGATTAACGCCTCATAAATTTGAGGGCAAGAGGGGGACCCAGATCACGATGGACTGACTCGATGAAGAACAGATTACAAAGAAGGAATGTGGACTGGAAAAATACAGTTTTAGAACAAGAATGCTGGAGAGGTGTGGAAGTCAAGAAGTACCATAAATGTCTCAATCTGGCCTAGTGATGGATAAATGGGAAACTGAAGATGATGTGTAAAGTACATTTTCTTATGTTACTCATACGGACTTGGGTGCCGCCACTTTTTGATTCCCGGATTAGGCTACATCCTCATATGATTAAATACTAGATATCAAAAACATTTAGAGATAAATGATATGAAATATTTACAAAAAATGTATTCATATTGCTATGATGTTAGGTGAAAACTAAAAATTAAAAATCTGAAACAGACTGGGAAAAAGTGAGAATGACTGAGACAGTCTTGTTGGTCATCAACACAAACTGGAAATGTATATTCCTCAAACCAGAGAAACAGAGAATAAACTTTTTAAAAAAGGTTCTTCAACTTTGATGCCATATGCAACACTTTTCTTGGGAAACTTCAAATTTGGGCATGGATTTATTGCATTATTTTCGTGCTTTATTGCTTTATTTTTATGTTTTCTGTTTTCAGTACTGACTACCCATAGCTAAAGTTGAATGAAATGTATTTTGAAAGCTACATTCTTTAGATTGGATATGCAGTGGTATGTATATAACTAGATGAATGTGGGAAATCTTCCAAAACCACCCTCAAATTGGATGATAGAACCAACTTTTATCAACCAAGGACTGAACCAAGGCAATCCTTATCTTTCCAGTTTGGTATCACTGTGTAAATGTGCCAACTAGAATGCAGGATTCACAGTTCTATGAATACATATGATACTGTGTTATATCCTCTAGAGCTGAGAAGGTCCCAGTTCCTGGAAAGGACATCTTTCAGACCTTGACATTCATACTTTTGTCCTCTCTTCTAGCACAGAAAATTGTATTCTCTCTTTTGACTGGTGCATCTGGGCTTACAGATTAAGTATAGATGTAGACCATATATGTCCAAGTTCTTCAGTGTCATGTAAAACTGAATGTAGAATCAAAGTGTCTTCTTTGTCCACATACAAATGGTAAACTATTGTTATCATTCCATTGTGCAACAAGGAAAGGAGCACAACGGACTCATACGCAAAATAAGCGAAGCTGGTTCCCCGGACGGACCCGTACGTCTCGTACACTCATATCTCATGAACAGGTGTTTCAACACTAACGTGCAGGTTAAACAATCAACACAACATGGTATCCAAGCTGGAGTACCCCAAGGAAACATCCTAGGGCCCATTCTTGTTTAACCTGTACATTAACGACTTCCCAGCAACACAAAACACGACGTTAGCCATCTACGCGGATGACACCGCCATCCTTGTGCAAGATCGGAAACCGTCGAACATCAATTCACAAATACAGACAGCACTCAGAACAGCTGAGCCTTGGTTGGAGTGATGGTGTATTAAAGTAAACGTCGACAAGTGCGAAGCAGTTCTGTTCATACGTAGACCGAAACTACTGCGCAAACATCAACACAGTAGACCGATAACACTACATACACGCCCAATACGTTTCCGAGAGAGAAAGTCAGATACCCAGGTGTCTGGCTGGACCGGAAACTTACATGGGGGGATCACATCGAGTACGTTGCCAACAGAGCACACGTGAGGCTCAAACAGCTGTACCCAATGCTCAACAGGGAAAGCACACTGAACAGGAGGGTGTCGAGGTCCATATACATGACACTGATTAGACCTTTGATGACGTACGCAGTTCCCGTCTGGGGATATGCAGCTCCTACACGACTGCGCCGCCTGCAGATCATACAGACTGCTACGAATCATTAGCAACGCTCCACGCTACACACGCACCATGGATCTCCACCATGAATACAGCCTTGATACCCTCAAGGAAGTATTCAAAAAACCCGCCACACGACTATACAGGAACTCGAGACACTCGAACAATTCTTTCATCCTCACTCTAGGAAACTTCGATCACAACCATAGGTGGTAGCACAAGCGGCCAAAGACACTACTAGCTAGGGCATAGCCACCTATGGTAAACTATCATACACTAACAAGCGACAAATGTCGGCAAGCCCCTGCATATCAGCAACACTGACTGGTAATTACCAGCTGCTATTAGAGCCGACCAACAGGCCACAGCAGGGACACTGACGAGCTTGCCCACAGACGCACAAACAAACTGCCAACATTACCTTTCACTGTGCATCCAATATATGACCTATCGGACACAAAAATGATAATAAACCTAACTGTTGCAGGTTGCTGACGCTGAACGAGAGTTCTACACCGGCACCCAGCGGCAACCTCCGAGCAACACAGCTGCACAACGTCAAAGATATCGACATGCATGATACCCACTACTAACAAAGCCTACCCTTGCACGACCTATCGCAGGCAGCAAGACATCCGCTACTGTTCTTACCAGCCGACCTAACTATCGCAGACTTTTTTTTCCCTTGGCTCTTGCCTTGGCACTTTTTTTCCTTTGCCCTTCAAACTGCTACCCTTTGTTCAAATTCTACCAAATCTTATCTCCAGATGAGCACATATTAATGGTTAACCTTAACCAGATATACGCAAACATTGCAGTACCCACATCCTACGACACCTCACATTAGTGAAAACTATCCCTTATGCAGAGATGGCAGTAGACCTATTGAGTTGGCCATCATGCCAGTGTGGGCGTGGAGGGGCACCACCATTTTTTTTCTTTCTTTTTTTTTTAAGGGAAAGGAGCGTCATTGTGGGGATTGGTCACAGATGGAAAACAGATATATTGCTGCCATTTTTATGTTGCACAAGGGTTCTGCATGTTAGGGTGTCGGATTGGTCCCTGTGGGCAGCCTAATAAGGGCTGTAAGAGGAAGCAACAGAGGAAAGATTGAGACCACTACTTCAGCACTGTTCTGTGAAGGTTTCCTTTGACTACAGAATAGTGTCAAAGCTGTCACTGCATCAAGTAACCCACATAATTTCATGACGAAAGAGTGACAAGATTTATAGTGACTGCAAAAGCCAAAATATTTCTTGTCAAGCTAGGCAATATTAACTCTGCAGTTTAACAAGAGTTGCATACAACCATTTCCAGGAATCTGTGAGAATTCTGTAATGAAGAGAAAGCCTTTACCTATATTCCTGGTGAGGAACAAGTGCATCATCTTGCTCCACCTCCCACCCTTATGCCCTCCTCATGCCTTCATAGACATATATGGCTGGGAGGTGCCTCATTTCCCAAATGTAACTTTGTGGTGTAGAGGCATTGTCTTTGACCAGTAATCAAAATGTCTTATTTCCCAAAACTGATCCCAGCCACTGATTAAATTCTGAATAAAGCTCATTACTAATGGCGGCTGAAGATTTCTGGTGGTGTCACCTTTGTTCTGACAGTGGCTTTGTCGAAGAGGGCAAAGGAGCGGAGAGAGGTTCGGGGCACCCTACTGCCCTTGGGATGGGAAACTGTCCCTAAAAGGCAGAAGAACCAGCAACGAGCAAAGGCATGAGGATCTGGAAGACAATGGAAGCCACTGCATTAAAGACACACAATGTCTAGCCTCAGGACAAGTGGTTTGTAAACGGAAAAGTGTTGAAATGATTTCTCCATTGGCAAAAGACTCCAGATTAGTCCCCCATTTGGAATTCCAAGAGGGGACTGCAAAGGGGGAGGTGACAATGAGACAAAGACTGAACACCCTATGAAATGGTAACATTCTTCAGGTTGGAGTTTGGAATTGCAGAAGCTGGAATGTGTAAACAAAAATAATGAATTTTTGAAAATATTATGTGGTGCCTTTGCTTTTGTAAATCTAAACTGATCATCATCCAACAAATCTCCTTTCTTGTTCAGTCTTCTATATATTATTGTCGTTGTGGCTTCAGCTGCCAGAGACTGCAGTCAAGTGAGTGTGAGTTTTGTTTGCACGTGTGTATGTGTGTGTGTGTGTGTGTGTGTGTGTGTGTGTGTGTTTGGTGAAAATGTTGGAATGAGGCAGATATAGGAGACAACTGTAGAGGAGATGAATCTGTCACATGGTGTTGAAGCAAATTGGATGTAGTTGGTGTCTGATGAGAGAAGTTATCTTGCATGAGTCAGTGAGTGACAGAAGTGTTAGGTATAAATGGGTAGACAAAAATTATAGTGTGTTATCGCATCAGCCACAGGCAGGCTATCACAACCACAAAAGGGATATGCAGGCTAGCCACTTGCACAGTTCTGCAGCTGGGTGCAATGTAATGAGGGCCTAGCTTCTGCACTGTAGAATTTTACTATCAGCAGTGGGATAGATTGCCATATGTTGTAGAAAAAGGCAGAGTTTCCATAGCCGACTATACCTGTACAAATTCATGAAGAGGTATTCAACTGGTCAACATAATCTCTACCCACAACATTAGAGATCCCCCTCGATATTGGTCTCTTTTCACAATGTTTGGATAACGAAATGGTGTTACACATTCCCTAGAGATGTGAATCCATCGAGGATCACTATCCAGAACAAATCTGGCTCAGCTGTGAAAAGAACATTGGCCCACAGTTTGACCGTCCAGGTAGCATGTTGGCAACTCCACTCTAGACATTAGCTTCTGAGAAGGAGCATCAGAGGTACACATGCAGTAGATCTCTGACAATTAAGACCACTCTGCCAAAGCCTTCTGTACACTGTTTGCTTCAATGCAACGAATCAACTGGACGCTGCAAGACAGATGCCACTTGCCGTGCAGTACTAAGGTGGTACCGTCATGCCCTTACAGCCAAATACATCCTCTCTTCCTGATGTCACATGTGGTCAGCCCTGCCCTGATCTTTGGGATAAAGTTTTGGTCTCTATAAACAGTCGCCACATCTGAGAAACAACAGATAGATTCATCTTAAGCCATTAGGGCACATCAGTTGCGATTATCCTGCTCGCATTCTTCCTACGGCTCTCTACCACAGAGAGTCTGGTAGGCGTCTTCTCTGTGCCATACTGTACCGTCTGTGACTGTGTACACAGTGATTGTGGAAGTGTAACTACCCAGAAAACACTACCCCATTTGATAGGCCCCCCTTATGTCTCCATTGGCGTGGTTGTCTGTTGACTGAAATGCTGTCTTCCTTGAAGAACGTGATTGTACAGGCATGTACTGATAATTTGTTTGATTATATTGTGAATTAGACACAGGACAGGGAAACAGTGGTTTGTTGCTTTAATTTTGGACACCCATGTAGATGTCCAGAGGCTACCTCTAGTTATAAAACACCCTACCACAGTGAGCATAAATACTCCCAACTTAGAAGCTGGAAGACGCACTTCCACGGATGTCTTACACTCAACCGGCACCATCTCTGTGCCAAACATCAGCCGATTGTGTGGCCCAGTAGCTACAGCTCCATTAAGCAGCAGCATCAACTAGATGAAGCCAATGATCTACGAGGCATCATCTAGTCCTGATGGTACCAAGCTTCAAACTTGATCCGCCGAGGGAAGATCACTAATTGGGTGCCATTGCCTGACACTCCATCCAGTCTCTAAGAGTCCTGGGTTCAACTTGGGGCATCTGCATGCCCCTGCCAGCCTTCTTGGGCAGTGTGCTGTTTATGCCAGCACAGCCGTCTAAGCTCACTGTACTTTGGGTCACCATGGGCACCAGCCGCTGCTTTGCTGTCACAACGTCCCACTGCTTTGCTGTCACAACATCCTGATATCACAGTGAACTGACTCACTGTCCACTAGCCACAGTTGGTTCCAGAGTTGCAGTCACTGACCTCCTACACAGAACAATCGATTAATAAGGAATATTGTTGTTGATTCAGCATTCTTGACTCCACACTTGCTGTGGTAGTGGAAGATCCCACCCCACAGCCCCCAAAATACATCACTTTAGGGGCACTACTGGCCACCCTGCAACAAGTGTCAGTGTAGAAGTCATAGCACAACTCAATCACTACAACTGCTATGATTTCTTTGTTAGTAAAAGATTAGATCTCACTTTCTCCTCATATAATGCTGCCTTCTTTCCTTGATAAGGAGTCATTATGATGCACAAGGGTCATTTATTCATTCATCATGTTACATATATCCCATTAGCCCACTGGTTACTACTGGCTTCTGTTGGAAACCACCATTGTAAGACAAAGATATCTGATGGTACACTGAGGTACTTCTACAAATGTAGTGCATTGTAGCAGTCACCAACAGCATTCAAATCGAAGTCGGCATGGAAACAGTGCTACATGAATGTAGGAGATTGTGACATACAGTAAGTGTATTCAGAGCTATTGTGACATAAATTTAAGTTTTTACCACTGATTTTATTACTGGTTTCAAAATGAAACCACTTGGGCAGTATGTAGTTTCAATACAAAATTTATTAAAATTTAGGCCCATTTTTGCTGGTTACTTAGTATTTAGGACTATAATTTGTTTTGGGTATTATGAGTTCATGGAAGCTTTGAGCTGTGGGATTGGGCCTAGGAAAAATGTGAATTTACTTTCAGATATATCACATCACATGGTTGTGAACAGTATGTCTTAGTGTTCCAAAGTGAAACAATCTCCTTAAAATAATCAATTCTTTACTTTTTGCCAATTTCTTCTTGTATTCATTGCTTACTATGATAATAAATGTTAATTTCATAAAAATTTTCAAAATCATATGCCAAAATGAAACCATTTCCTTAAAACAACTGGGCAATTATTTTTGCCGATTTCTTCTTGTATTGACTGCTTACTACAATAATAAAGGTTACTTTTCTGGAAGATTTACAAATTATATATATATTTTTTCAAATTGTTCGGACTCAAAGGGTTAAGGAGAAGAACTTTCAGGAAAGACTGCAACATCATTCAATAGCACAGGCATAAAAGAAACGCAATGTCTCGAAGGAATGAAATAGGACTACTACTGTCCAAGCTCTATGTTACTCACTTACAAATTAATGTTACTTTCAATTCCAAATTTATGCATATACAAGTACATGTGGTTATCTGTGAAGAAATGTTACTCTAAAGAATAGATGCAAAATTCTGTAAACGTGAACCTTGTGTGAGCTAGCGAGTAGCTGTAAATGCAGAGAAATATAAGTTTATACAAGTAATGAATTATAAAAACCTGTCACCTTCGATTACGTGATTAATAACTCTCAAATGGAGTCAGTCATATATTGTACCTGGTAATAATAATGTCTAACAATACGAAGGCTGGGTACAAGCAACACTATAGGACACGGGCTGATGTCTTCTCATTTATAAAAAACAGGGCCAACAACAAAATTCCAAATTCCAACACTGAACACTAGTCATGCTCCTTGTGACACTAAACAAATCATATGAGTAAAGTAAAGGTAGTCCACTTTTCTTTTTGGTTATAAGGGAGCACTTTTTCAGGTAGGATCCATTTTCCAAGGTGCTGAATTGTAGTAAATCACATTTCAGGTCTAGTTTTCTGAGGTGGCACTGTGTATATCTCAGTCATTTTAAGCAAATTATTTCATAACTTCATTTGTGAACATCCTTGTTGGTTAAGTAAACAGAGTACAAGCTCTGTTTGTTAAAAACTTAGGGTCATACGCAAATGTACCCTCCTTAATTACTGCTATTTTGACAGACATTTTACTTGGCAAACACTGGCTAGCTTGAGAAAGGCCATAGCCTGATGTCAGTTACTGACTAAATAACATCTGTTTCAGTTGCAACCCTGGTTTGTCTCTTTTTGCATCACAATCTAAAAATGATTTTCTGCCCCACTGTACCCAGCACACTGGAGTTATGAAATAATTATGTCTTTAAGCTGTGGACTAATGCTGTGCTTAACCTGTAAGAACTGGTTTCATGAACAGTAAAAATCTGGTCTTTGTCATCCCTGTTATGTTATCTATAAAACAATGATCATTTTATGGGAGAGAGAATTTTCTGGTCTTCAGGCTATGTGAGCATCATGTAACAAAAATTACTATGTTTTCTATTGTTATTCAATGAGTGGCAAAAATAGCTATGCTAAATACAATACTAAAGGTAGAGACTTATAAACACATCTTGTTTAACACGATGACAACATTCTACTCACCAAGTGGCAGCAGGAGAAAACACACACAAAAGTGCAAGCTTTCAGAGCCAGTGGTTCCTTCTTCTGGCAGAAGGGTTGAAGGGGAAAGGATGAGGGATGAAGGAAAAGGACCGGCAAGTTTTCCTAAATTATATTATCAAAAATTAATTATTTTGTTGATATGATAAAAAAAAGAATACCAAAGAAATTAATTTTGTATACAGAGAATAAACTTACTCATATTTTTGGTGCAAAATGTGTGTTAAACGAGCTATTTCATTCTTTGCTTGAAGATGGAGAACAGTTCTTTCTCTTTCTTCCCTCAAATTTTCCATTTCATCTTTTGCTATATTTCTTGCATTTTGTTTTTCTTCTACAATAGATTTAATTTTTTCTAGCTTCTCAGAGATGATCTGGCATCGATACTGCAAAGAAAAGTGTCATTAGGTTACAACTGTTTTCAATAAATGTAACTTGGCTTCTCACTGAATAATATATCATGTCTAGATATGATGGTGTTTCCAACAAAGTACTAAAGATTGGTTCCTGTATAATAAATCCTGTCTTATCTGAAATATGTAACGCATCACCAACACAATGCATTTTCCCAGAGAGACTGAAATATCCCGTTGTTAATCTCCTCTTTAAGAAAAGTGATAAGAGAGGTCAATAGCTAACAGTCTGTTTCCCTACAGGTATCATTTTCCAGAATTTTAGAGAAGAATATGTATTCTAGAATATTAACTCTCCCGAGCAACAATAATATCCTTAGTAAATCACAGTCTGGATTTCAGAAGAGTGCTCTACTGAGAATGCCATTTAAATGTTCATGTACCAAGTTTTACAAGCATTAAATAACGAAATATCGCTGTTTGGTATTTTCTGGGACCTATCTAAGGCATTTGACCGTGTGAATCACAATATTCTTCTACATAAACTGCAGTTTTATGGGACTGATGGGTACATCTAACCAAAGGAATGCAGAAAAAATGGAAAGTACTGTGCCGCATGTGTTCTACAGGCTTAATTTGTTAAGGTTAACCAGTTTTGACTTGCGAGGCACTGAGTAATTTAACCAATGTAATCCGAGGACAATATTCTGACTGGGGAGAAACCACTTAGGATCAGTCTTGGGTCTGCTACTGTCCCTCATAAATGTAAATGATTTTCCAAATAGTAATAGTAGTAGTAGTAGCTTTATTCATCCGTAGATCTCTTTTTACAAGGATATAGGAGATGTCAAATTATTTACAAGTTTAGACCAATTTAAAATTAGCTAATTCATATACACATATATTTAAAGACTCCTGGTATACAATACTTTTTTTACAAATAACTTATTAAATAATGTAATGCCACACCGTTCACTCATAACTCACTATCAGTCACTGCACACACTATACACACATTGTTTCATACCCCGCCCCCCCCCCCCCCCCCACACACACACACACACACACACACACACAGGTGATCTCTGGGCCATTTTCTGTACTGCAACTTCCCACTTGCTATCCTGAAAAACTGAGTCAGAATCCCTCCACAATGAGTGAGATGTTGAGCTGAGAAAGAGGAAGAGGTGTTAGTATCGTACCATGCACAGCTTGGGGGTAAGTATTTCTAGAAAGGAAAAAAGAAGGAAAAAACATAAAGTGAAGGTGTTATGTGAAATGTTTTATAATCATTATCATTATTATTGTTATTTATTTGTACAACATTTTTTTATCAAACTCCTACTCTGTTTTATATAAGTAATCCTTCAATGTATAAAATGTATTGCATAATGTATTTTTTCAATTTCTTTAATCTCTTTTGGTAATTTACTGTACAGTTTTATTCCTTGGTAGAAAATGCTGTTTTGAGTTTTATGTTTATTTTTTCTTGGTAAATGTAAGTTGAGTCTATCTTTTGTTGCATGGTCATGGACAGAGCTGTTTGTGCAGTAATTACCAATGTTATTTTTGATGTGTATAATTGACTGGTAAATGTATTCACACGGAGCAGTTAAAATCCCCAGTGTTTTGAACAGATCTTTACAATGAGCTCGACTAGTATTTTTGGTTTTTATTCTTAAGGCTCTTTTCGGGAGTTTGAAAATTGTGTTCATATTTTGTGCGTTTGTTCCCCCAAAAAAATGCCATAGGTAAGAATTGAGTGTAAATATGAATAATATGTAACTAAAAGACACTGCATGTTACACGCTAAGGGCATAACATGCTGATGACATTCTGTTTGCAAGTACCTTTGTGTATTCACACCACTTCAACTGAGAATCAATATTCATTCCTAGAAATTTTACATTTGTTACACTGTCTATGGAGGTGCCATCTACATTTAATTTAACATTGTCATTTTCTCTCTTCAAACTGAAATTTATGGCATTTGTTTTCTTTATGTTCAATGTCACTTTATTGCTTATTGACCAATCATAAACTTCCTTGAGAGTTTCATTTGCTTTCTCGGCAAGGAATTCTCTTGTTTTCTCAGAGACTATAATATTGCTGGCATCAGTGGAGAGAATTTTTTCACCATGGGTAACACTAGTGGGAAAAGCATTGATGTATACCAGGAATAGTATTGGTCCTAATATGCTACCTTGTGGAGCCCCTATATTTATGTATTTTGGTTCTGATAAGTGTTTTACTAAATGTTTACATCTTTTTTGAAGTATGTGTTATCTCTACTCTTTGTGCCCTACCTGCTAGGTATGATCGAAACCAGTCATTAGATGCCCCTCTTATTCCTAATGCTTCTAATTTATTTAATAGAATCTTGTGGTCAACTGTATCAAACACCTTAGAAAGATCCAAAAATATGCCTGTGACACACTCATCTTTATCAAGAGCGTCAAGTACAACTTTTGTGAATTCTACTATGGCTGACTCCGTATTTTTGCCACTTCGGAAATCAAACTGTGAATCCTTTAAAAGATTGTATTTATTCAGGTGATTCATTAACCTATCTTTCGTAACTGCTTCTATTATTTTTGAGAATGCTGACAGCAGGGAAATGGGCCGGTAATTTTCTGTGTGTTCTGCAGTACCTTTCTTAAGCAAAGATACAACTCTTGCCTGTTTTAACTGCTCTGGAAATGTCCCTGATGTGGATTCATTTATTATATTTGTCAAGGGGCCTTGTATAATCCCTATGCATTGTTTCAGTGCACACATTGGTACTTCATCTAAGCCTGCTGACTTTTTATTTTTTAGTTTTTGAACAGTTTCATTGACTTCATTCTCTGCGGTTGGAAGTAACATCATTCTATTTAGTGCAACATTATTTACAAGTGTTATATTAGTTTTGGGGAAATTTTGCTGTAACTTCTCTGCAATACTTGAAAAATGCTCGTTTACATAGTTTGTTAAGTGTTGTTGATCATTTATTACCTTATCCCCCTCCCTTAGCAGTATGTTATTCTGCGATTGTTTGCCTCTCCCCGTTTCCTTTTTTATAACATCCCAGACTGCTTCGCTTTTATTCTCTGCATTATATATTATTTTGTCATTAAATGATTTTTTTTGCAGCAATCAGCACCTTCCTATAGATCTTTTTGTATCTGTGATAGAAATTTAAGAATTCTGGATCACTGTAAATCTTTTTCATGGAACTGTGGTGTTTAAGTGTTTGGGAGGACTTCTTAATACCTGCTGTTATCCATCTGTTTTTGTGAGATGTTGATACAGACACACATACTTTTGGAAATGCCTTTTCAAAGTTCAATTTAAACAATGTGGGGAATTTAGAGAATTTCATATTCACATTGGTTTCCTTATACACTTCATCCCAGCTTTGTTTTTCTAGTTCTTCTGAAAAATCTTTTATTCTGATTTCTGATAGATGTCGTTTGTAGGCTTGTAATTTAGGGAATGATTTAATGCCTCATTTTACTGTTGTTATTTGACAGAGATGGTCTGACAGTCTGAGATCTTTTACAGCTACATCACATTTTTACCTGAGCATATTTGTGGCCACATGGTAAATTACTGATGCAGTCATTGTAGTAACCCTTGTTGCACTATTGACCAATAGGGACTTGCCAAAACTTTGAAGGATGTTTAGAAAGGTGCTGCTGGATTCATTTATGATATTAGTGTTGATGTTAATGTCCCCACATAAAATTATGTTGACTTTTGTACTTGAGACTTTATCTAGAACTTCTGTTAATTTATTGAAAAATGTGTCCACACAACCACTGGAAGATCTATACACACACAAAATGAGTAATTTCTTGGTGATATCAAGCCCAGTTAATTCAATAGCTGATATTTCAAAGTGTTTGTCTTCACTTACTGTACTGAGGTCATGTCTTGATTTGATCTGTGTTCCTTTTCTGATATAAATGCATGATCCTCCAACCCTCTGCAGTAAGAGTTTGCCCTTTCATACAATGATAATACTACATGTTGGATTTGTGTGTGTCTACACCAGTGCTCAGTAATAAAAACTACTGTGCAGTCTAACATTCAAACAGAATTGTTCTTTTAGCAGATGACATTAATATTGTAGTCAATCCAAGTATACATGCAGCTGCACAAGAAATGGTAAACAATGTTCTTAAAAGTATCACTGACTGGATTTCTGCAAATGTCTCGTCTTCAATTTTAAAAAGACGTATCATATTCAGTTCTGCACATCTATGGGTACTACACCAATGAATAAGCATAACACATGGTGAGGAAATTATAGGTGGGGTGGAAACTTCTAAATTCTTAGGGGTCCATACTGATAAGAATTTAAACTGGAAAAAGAAAATTCCTCAACTCAAAAACTTAGTCCAGCCACATTTTCACTTAAGAGTCACTGCAAAATTTGGGGAGAGAGAAATCATTAAGTTGACATATTTTCATTCAATAACGTCATATAGAATAACAATTTGGTGTACATGTTCATCTTGTAGACATCAGTTTAAGGTGTCAGGCTTTTCAAATATTTCTTTACAGTTATTTATTCTCTCATGAATTTCGTTGTAAATAATCCACTGCAGTTCAAAAAGAACAATGACGTATACAATTATGATGAGAGAACAAAAAATGTCATTCATTATGTTACATTAAGATTGCCTTTAACACAAAAAGGGGTGCACAATGCTGCAACCAATATTTTTGATTCCTTACTCGGTGACATAAAAGCCCGAGAGACAGGAAAGTAAAATTTAAAAATAAACTGAAAAAGTTTCTCCTAGACAAGTCCTTCTATCCTGTAGAAAAATTTCTATTATTGTAATTGTAAAAGGTGGTAGTTAGGAATTACTAGCTTGCATTTGATGTCTTATATATATATATAACTTATGCAACATCATTATGTTTTGTCAAGCGAATGGTCCATGGAAACTGCAGTGTGACACCACAGATTACACATCTTCAGGTTAGCAGTGAATAACACTTTGCCACAAAATGATCAAATACTGCTATTTTAGAATAATCGTTTATCTCTGGAGTACTTTCATTCAACTGACAGTCTTCTAGCAAGTAAACATTCGTAAAAAATAACAGTGACAGTAGCTTTTCCTGGAGATGTAGTCACAGCCAAATTATGCAAACTTATTATCCAGTCACCACATTATTGTTTTACAGAATCTATATCTGCTTTTTAGTTGGTACTGCACAAATATCATTCTATTATGCACGTGTCCTGAAAGTTAGAATCCATGAAGATCAAGATCAGTTCAAAAAGACTGTGGCCACACGGCAAAGGTTGTTTGTGACGAAATAGTTCATGAGTGAACAACTGTATGGCAGTGTCCAATGGGTACAATATTTCTGCAAGTGACATGTTGCTATCACTGAGTGTGCTGATGAACTGACTGCATCAGAGCTAGTGAGTAGCTTTTTATCTCCTTCCCCCATTCCTCCAAGCTGCTGCTTCATTCACAGTCCATGCTTGGGAATGAGTGCCTAGCTGATGTTTCCTTCCCCCTCCCCTAAAATCATCACTTTGTCCATATTGAGCACCCAGTAACATGTTGGTGACGTTTTCACTGTTGCTCCACCTGCTCCTGATGTCAGTTTGTTATGGGATATTTCCTTCTTCTTCTTTTTCTTCTTCTTCTTCTTTAGGCGAAGTGTGGGTTCATAGCCCTTACTAAAGACGCTGCCACTATCACTATGGATTGGCTGTTCCCTTACTAGAATCTGGATATATCCTTTAATTTCAGAGTCCCAGATATTAGACTTATGGGTCAGAACCTTTGCACGGTCGTAATTCATTAATTCTAATTCCAATAGGTAGCACTCCTCAACTGCTAACTTGTTTGGCGACAGCAGTCTGGTGTGTCGCTGGTGTTCACAGCAGTGATCTTCGATAGTACACACCGACTGACTTACGTATGTTCCACAAAATTGGCAGGTGGATTTAATAGACCCGGACTTGCAAAGTCTGTGATCGTTCTTGTCTCTTAAGATTTTTTGTAGTTTTTTCCATTCTTGCAATTCACGAATTAGGAATGCACGATACTTTATTATCATAAGCAAGGAAGACAGCTGAGGCATGAACAGAGATTAAGGTAATAAAGTGTTGGCAGTTCGCACCAGCCTAGGTCTGCTAAACCTGCTGAGTTGCTTAACATAGCAGGACTGGATATCAACAAGGAATTAATAATTTTCTATATGTATTGACCACATAGATACTTTTTTATGTAAATTAAGCAAAATTCTAATTAAAGAGTTGGCCACAAAAGTTAATATAATTTTGTAGGGAGACATAAATACTAGGGTCACAAATAAAACTAATATGACCCACAAAAATATCTTTTACAGTTTCAGCATGTACCTTTTGGTCAACAGCTCAAGAAGAGTAGCTGTAACAGCACCAGTAATTGACTACATGCCCACAAATGTGGACACTGAAAAGAGAGGTGTAGCTGTAAAATATCTTGGACTCTCAAAACATTTCTGCCAAATAACAACAGTACAATCAGATATGAAAAAAAATCTGTCAACTGCACACCTAAAACAGACTTTTACCAGAAGCCAAAATGCAAGATTTTTGAGGAGGACTAGCAAATCAAAGTCGGTATGAAGGGTATACAGAAAGCAATGTCAAAGTGAACAATTTGAATTTTGAAAAGGTGTAATCAAAAGTAACCGCATCAGCAGCAATGTCTCACAAAACTGAATAGATAACACAAGATGTCAGACAGTCCTCTCAGACCCTTCTGTACCCCAGTTCCAAGAAAAAGTGTCATAATGGACCAGAGTTCTTAAATTTCTGCCATATAATTATAGGTAATATACAATGCAGTGAATGAACACAAAACATCTGGGATGTCATTAAAAAGGTAACACGGAGAGACCAACGAAAGAATAACAACATACAGATAAGGGAGAAAGGTCCACACCACCTAGCAAACTTTGTGTTGTAGAGAAATTACAAAACAATTTTCCCAAAAAGAAATATAACACCTATAAATAATAATGTATTAAATGCAATTATGTAATTATCAACCATAGAGCATAATGCCAGTAAAACTGTACAAAACAGAGAAATTTAGAAGTAGTAGTCATAGACGGGGATGACGACATCACAGCGGACTCCTCTCCAGATGTCAAGATAGGTCCATCCTTGCAGTCACGGTCTCTGGCTGAGCTACCTGTCACCACCTCCCTCTTCCTGATGTGTCACCACTGTCACTTGCCAGGGCACCACCTGAATAAGGGGGGGGGGGGGGGGGGGTGGATCTTGTATCTTAGGCAACTCAGCCTCTGACTCAGATGTCAAGACTGACACAGAAAATTGCTGACATAACCGCAATCTGAACTAGGAAGTGCTTGAAACATGCTGTGACTCAGACTAAGAGGTGGTCACAGCGTGGCACATGGTTCCCTCAACTACAGTGCACAGCCAGTATGTATGAAACTATATTGGTCATGCAAGAGCACTTCTGATATCATCTTAACTCATCATGAAAACCTGCCATTGCATATAGACTTGGGCACATTCGGTAGTACTACACTGGAGGACTTCGGCTATTGATATGTTGACTTTGTTTTGGATCGCTGGACTCATAATTCACTTGTTGTACTGTGACTTTTATTTCAGTGTGAGAGTAAATCACAGTATTCATCAAGTTTAACATCACTTCCCTGAATTCTCTTGTGTCCAAGTACCCTGGACAATCGCACATTTTTTCCCTTGTCATTGTAGGAGGAGAAGGGAGTATTGAATCTTCTGGGCATATATATTTGCTGAGTACATGTGTTGCATAGACTTAAGGGTATTCAATGAATCAGAGCAGATGAGTACGTTCTCAACAGTAATATGTGTCATGTGCTCCACCACACTGAAAATTGCACTTAATTACGTGTCAAGTACAGTATACTTGTTTGGTAAGCAGACCATGAAGACATGTCCAGGGAAAACCACTGAGCAGCCAAGGCTGTCTGCCAACTTCAATTCATCCATGAAAGTTTCCATATGACTGTGGGGCTCATTTAAATATAGAATTAAAAACATGTGCCGAAGTGCCTTCTCTCATGAAGTTCAATAAGTTTAAATTTACTCTCAACCTTTTCAGCAGCCAGGATGGCTGTCAGCTACAGCCTTGGATCAGTGTCGAAAGCCTTGAGATGCATAGGTCTCACTGGTGCGTAAACCAGGCATCCATAATCTAGCCAGGTTTGTACAAAAGCTTTACACAGTCCTCAAACTGCACACAGGGCCAGACTGTGATGTGCTGGGACAAAGAACACATTATTTTGTATTGTGGTGGCCACTTGGGTAGATGGGCCAGGAAGGGATGGGGAGGACCTGGCAGGGGCCATACTGGTGATATTCAGACTGTTTAATATTTCTGATGCAAGATAGCAGAACTGCACATCAGCTTCTGCAATGAACATATCAGATATCTCCTGTCTGATTTTATGAGAACATCACTGCAAATATTAATCAACTTTCTGTAACTGCATCGTTTCATAAACAGGTCTTGACAAGTACAAGAAACACTTTGTCCTTGCGCTTTTTCAATTGGGCAAAAAAAAAGGTCGTGGTTCAGTTTAAGCGCAATTACAAGTATCAGTTATATACCACCTATATTTTCTCTTGTGTGTGCCATAACTCTCAGGGAAGCTCTTTCTGATTTATTGAAATGATTAAAATATGTTACTATAACCAAGGTACCATGAGCCACCATTTGTACTGTTCCTCTCTCTGATTTCTTGAAATGATTAAAATATGTTACTATGACCAAGGTACCATGAGCCACCATTTGTACTGTTCCTGCATTGATCATCTCTTCCTTCATACACATGCTACCTACAAGTGCACATCCCCCACCACAGACACACACATATATACATACATTTACATTGTTATGCATTCACATGTGCACTGCTTGTGTGAAGGATGGGTAAGCATTTCCACCAGGTGACAATGCCTTAAGATCAGGCATAGTAGCTTAGTATCAGCTGTTGTCTGTGACATATCTTTGTGTGTCCTTGTTGTCAAGAATGTGGAACAATTTATGAATGAAATTAAGCTGTGTCAACTGCATTGTCATCAAAGATTGGACAAATACAACTGTGATGCAATTTATAACTTATGGATGAAATGGCAAAGGAATGGGCATTTATGTGGTAGGCTTGAATATAAATTATCATTCTTTATAACCAATTTTATTTTATGATGAACCAGTATGTATGAGGAATATAGTAGATTGCTAAGTATTTTAAAACTATTTTTGAAAGGTTATTTAATAAATTTAAGTTGAATGTTTAATGAAATACACAACAAAAGAGTTTCTGACTGTCTGAGCTTAATGTAGAAATCCTCTTGAATTTTTGCATACCACCACGGTTACCAAACTTTTCAGCTTCAATACTGAATCCTTCCCCGTCGATAACAATATTAAGGAGGCGGCAAATGCACTTAATTATGCGATCAGTTATGTCAATGGATGTTCCAGTTTCCTTTCTCAGTAATCTCCGTTTATCTATAATTATACCAAATGTGTGTTTCAACAACTTTTCTTGCTCTGGAATGCTTATCATCTTACAGGCTCTTCTTGTTATTCAAACATCAGTGAGAAAAGGAATAAGTTTCATCTCCCAAAATGACGCATGGTAGTTCACGACACATTTTTTTTAAGTTCTGTTGGTGGTCATAGTAACAGTTCCCCATTCATAAAGTTCTTATTTAACATACTTGCTTTGAACCTACCTCCATCTGACTGTTTGCTATAGGCACCAACACCTACAGCTATAAATTTGTAACTGGCACCAGCAATTGTCTCACTTACAAATGAATATACTGCTTGTAATTTCAGAATATGCTGCCAGAATGTTCACGAATTTTTGAAGAGATATTTTAATTCCAAGAACTATGAACAGTTCCTTGTTAGAGGAAACAGAAGTACTGAGACAAATGGAATCGTTTACGAATTTTGTGTGTCTCAAGACGAAAATCATCCTGTAAGGTACTCACTGGCTCCAGTCGATGGACCATTGCCACTACCAAGTACCACATCACTGTAGAGAGAAAAATATTGAAGAAGAATTTTTTGAGCTCACAACTGACTATGGGTTTCAGAGTTCAGTAAACTCCATATCTCTTCAAAGGCAAACATACGTGAAACTTCGAGATACAAGACCCTCTTTATAATGAACTGAAGCCTGTGAGTTCTACTTCAAAACAGTGACACTGCAATAATTTACATTACAGTACCATTATACACACTTTTTCTTCTGCTGTTACAGTCCCACAAAAATTGGTGTTCTGTTTTGAAATTTTGTGTTGAATGTTCTGCAGCACCCACTAAAATGTATTATGATTATGAGTCATATGAACAAAAATTTTCAGGGGAATTTCTTAGCTCTTCTTGTAAAAAAAACACTTCTAAATTTATCACTTTACAGGATGAGCCAATAATCTCCTGTTTTTTCTGGGCTTCAAAATTCTGTAAGTGACAGCACTGTCAAAGCAATATCAATACAACAATGAAGTGATTGTTCTATAAAAGAGCACAAACCGACTGGCAGTGAACAAGTGGTGGCTGTATCTATGTTATCTATTAAGTTGTATGTCAGCTGTTGAAGAATAGGAGTTCCTTTGATGGTGCAGTTTAGCCTGCTAAGCAGGAAAGGGGGTCGGGATAGGAAAGAGGAGGGGGATCTATGACATGTACTTCTCGCAGTTTAAAGTGATTTGAACTGCGTGAGGACAAAACAGACAGTAATTCATATACCTGTCCTGCAGTGTTTGAGGCTACACTGAAGCTGCCCAGTATCCTTTCTATTAAAACAGAAAAAATCAAATGCATTGGCCATAGATCAGAGAGAATAATTTCAAAATTTGGCAGGGTGATATCTGGCGATCCAGTACCAAGTCTACAGAAACACTGTTCTACTTGTCACTGGTTTTATCAAATTAATGTCTTAAAATAAATATTGTTCCCAAGAGTTATGCACAGTTCTTTGAATGTGGAGATAGTGTCAAACAAACAGTGTGGTATTACAGAACGCGCGCACGTGCGTGCATGTTTCTCCTACAAACTGAGAAAGAATTTCATTCCAAAAGCTAGCAAAGCAAAGCTCTGTAGCTTTTGTTTGTGCATCTGTCGACAACACAGCCCTTATGCCTTTCGGTGAGTCATTTCCTTTTCTCCTAAATCGAATGTCCATCCCATTAATGCCAGTGGCTCCAAAAGCTTGCAAATTTTATTGCATTTGTATGTGTGTTCTCCTGGCACCGCTTGATGAGTAGATTTTTTATCTATACAGTTATATTTTATTTTCAAAAAGTGACTACTTTTGTTGATACATTCCACTAATTGTAGGATATGGACAAGAATTAATTTCTCATCTTTTATAATATAAAGTGTAAGCTACCATAAGACCACAGCAGATGATTAAATGGTCTTTTCTGAGGGGGAAAAATCAAATATAGTTTGAATTTTTTTATACATGAATGATTAAAATCACATGAGAGTCCAATACTAGGCCTGCACTGGTCACCAGTAATGTGCTTTTCTATCCTGTAGTATCTGACACTACACTAAATCCAAACACTTCCCATCGGTAAGCATGGTAAGCTACATGCTATCACAATTTTTCAATACAAATTTGTAAATCAAGTCCATGTGCTTGACAAATAGCATCATTTTGCAATGATCGCTACCACAATTACGAAAAGATAGTTTATTTAGAAGCTAACGAAAGATGCTTCATTACTAGACGTAAAAATATTTTTTAGCCAAATATTTTCTTCAAAATTTATTGAGGAAGGTTACAGAAATAAAAAATTTCTTAAAATGAAGAGTAGCCTATTTTTTCACAAGTAGAACTTTTATTAAAAAATAAGTTGAGAAATGGCTGTAATGTGGTCTTATATACCTTGAAGTGCTTCACAGCATCAAAATCAGAAAAGCAGATTTTCTCCCTTCACCAGACAAGTCCTGTGACTAGGGCACTTCAAACTGTTCAGTGCCCTTATGGACCTCATCATCAGATGTCTTAGGTGTGGTAGCTACAACAGCTTTGAATCAAATGCCAGGCCCAGAAACATCACCAAACCTTCAAAACACAAAATTGTATTCCTCTTTTGCAGTTATGTGAAATACTATTTCACAATTGTCTGCAGAAACTCCAAAATCAGTATGAGTAACCCACTCTTCCAACCTTCTAATTGAGAGTTGCAACTGTTGACTTTCTGTTGTGAAGTAGGAAGGAGGGAAAAATGAACTATAAAATTATCTTCAAATAAGGAGTATTACACTGGGCTCCTTTATATGCTCATTACACTCTTTATAACAATACTGAAAATTGTTATACTTAAAACACTGAATCAGGACACCATTTTCGTTCTCAAATTTAGCCACTCGATATCCTAGAAAACATTGGGATAGGAAGGACTGTATAAGTATAGCAGTAATTCATGGAGATACGTCTATTAGATGTTGCCTCCAAAGGAAGCCTGTTACACACCTGCCTCCTTTTGGTCCAAGTTGCCAATACTGCATCAGTTTCTCTACAGTCCACACTGAGAGTGACTAAGGGGCCTCCTGGTATCTAGAATCCAGACCTGGTGATGATTAACTGTACACTCAAAGGACACAGCATTGTTGGATCTGGAGATCAACGCACCCCTTTTCACAGCCGCAGAATGGTGATTGGATGCCACATCACGGCTGATGGTAACAGTAGACTAGGTGATGCCTCTGGTTGTAGTTCGGGGAGCTCCCCCCCCCCGCCCCCCCCCCCTCCCTCCTCCATCACAGGGTCCTTCTCTTCACCTCCCTATAGTATAAGTGCTGTAAGTGTTCCATTATGCTTTCTGGAAATCCTTACTGACAGCATCCAATACTTGAGTTAAACTAGTGTAACAAATCTCTCTCTCCTTAATAACACTGCAGCATGCTCAAAAGGTATAACATTTCCAAAGACACGAGGCTCTCAGTAACTCAGGCTCAATGACATGTTGTGGTAGATCCCTGCAGCACATTGTGTGCATAACAGTTCCCAAAAGGAGGAGCAGGCATGAGAGTCACGCAGTAACATCCCTGAGACCATCTTAAACTAAATCTTCATTAGTGTGCAGCAACTTGGAAAATAGCATCACCCTATATGGTGAATGGACTATTACAGCAGTAACTTGCAAGTTGCTATTGACGAGGGAAGACAAGGAATAGTATTCATCACTGACAAACATGGTCACACGATTGGCAGCCCTTTCCTCAGTGATCGTACTTTTGTGTAGCCTGCATAATCTCAGTACTGGTATATTAGTATCTTTAAAATGTGTCACTTGGAGAGAGATGAACAAAAGCCCTAACTGTGCTAATACCAGCTTCTCTACATTTCTCCCGAATATGATCAAATTCCACTACAGTATGGGAGCCACTTTATCAGTGACATTATTCTATGACTACTTCTTTATCTTGCTGCTGAGATTATACCCATATCTTAGCTGACAGTTCAGAGGATGGACTGGTTCATTTCCTCTGACATTCATATTCCAGTACTTCTGTAGACGGGTCCTCTTTGAGCTTGACTGTCAAATGAAGTATGGAATGGTATGATAGTTTCTGAACTGTTCTTTTGTTTCTGTCTGTACAACAATTTTATTTCAATGGTAATTTTGGTGCTGCTGAAAGTTTTGGCATAATGCTTGCTGTAATTTGTGACATTCTTTGTTGTGGTTTAACTTGCCTTTTTTTGTCCCCCAAATTCTGCATTTCATAGGCCTCCTTTCTCTTCTGAAATATTTTGGTTTTGATTCCATGCAATATGATCAACAGAATAATTGAAGTAGAATTCAGGAAGTAGCATGTGACTCCAGCTTTGTGAGTTGCCTTTCTACATTTGTCAGATGATGTTATTGTGGGCCACAGTGTTGGCACATGAAATAATGCAGGATATTTGGTACATACAGCTACACTTTTAATCAGAGGAAGCCTGCCTTAAAGTACTGTTGGAATTTCAGAGTAGTCAGAACGTTATTATAGTGGTTGCAGTCTTCTCTAGCTCATCCACTGACCCATTTCATAATATTTCGGACACCTGTTTTGTCTCCATTGGACCCTCCTCCAGAAATACCACGGCATCAACATAATGTCACAGCAAGAGACCAAGACTGCTGAACTTAATGACTTTCAGGAGTATACTTGTTTTTTAGCTGTGGATAGTTCAGTAAATCGTGTAGGAATAAAGAGATGACTCACTGAAAGGCAGAAGCGCTGCGTTTTCAACAGATACACAAAAAAGAAGGTAGAGAGATTTGCTTTGCTAGCTTTCGGAATGAAATTCTTTCTCAAGTTGTAGGAGAAACACGACCCCCCCCCCCCCCCCCCCCCCCCCACACACACACACACACACACACACACACACACACACACACACACACACACACACACACACACACACACAGAGAGAGACAGAGAGAGAGAGAGAGAGAGAGAGAGAGAGAGAGAGAGAGAGAGAGAGAGAGAGTGAGTGTGTGTGTGTGTGTGTGTGTGTGTGTGTGTGTGTGTGTGTGTGTACGCGGCATGTTTCTGCTGTAGCTTGAAAAGGAAATTATTTAATTACAAAAGCTGGGAAAGCAAAGCAAAGCTACGTAACTTTTGTCTGTGTATCTGTCAACGATGCAGCACTTCTGCCTTTTGGTGAATAATGCTCTTTATTCCTGAATAATTCATTATTCTCAACAAGAAATTTCCGTGCATTATCAGTAAACAGTGTATCGCTCTTCAGCCTTTTTACTGATTATCGTGATGTACTTATCTCTTTTAATAAATAAATTCTGGTGCAGATATACGCTGTGTTGCAGTGTGGACAGAATGCTGCCACACAGAAAACTTTGGGACATAGTGATCCACTTACCATTCAGAAGGCATGCAGCCGACAGTTGACGACACATCTGACCTGCTAGGCACACACATCATTATACCAGTGTGTGGCAAGACTCCTGTGACTGCAGCATCAATGTAGCATTTCTTCAATTGTTTGTGTGTGTCACAGCTGCCAACAGCAAAGTGACTCAGGCAGGGCATAAGGACGTTACAAATAAACACACTCAGTGACCCACTGAGTAATGAAGAGTTTGGCAACAGAGCTCCACTGACCAGTTTGTTGGTCAGGCAACCTCCACCAGGCAGCCGCCTGTCACACTCCTCGAGGTATGAGAATTAATGCCAACAGGCTGTTAAGTCTTTGATAAGCTGCCTCCCGCCATGCTAAGCACTAAGTTCCTACCACATGGCTGCTGCATACTGTTCAGCTGACTACAACCAAACTGCTGTGTCAGCATGTCCATCCCAGAAGGGCATGTGGCCTTCAGGTACGATTGTCTCTGCTACACTCGTACAAAGAAGCCATGGGTCGATGAAAAGCTGTGCCCACTGGGCAAGGGTGCCCACCTGTATCTTTTACAGCTTTATGCAATTATAAAGATTTTTATGTAAACTGTCTTTCTTGTTGTGGTCACTGTTACATCTGACACATTCCTGTCTCCTTGCCTGCTGATTGAACTCACAATGCCCAAGTGAGAGCGTGACTACATCATTCTGAAAATGGAAGAACCTCTCCCCACCCTTCCAGCAATGTTTCTGTTGTCACGTAAGTGTTGACAGAAGTGGAATGGCCCAAGGGAAGATGGATTTCGTTGTTGCCTTATGACACTATTTCAACTAGTATCAGAAGGGCTGGATGATACCTTTGCCATTACAACTGGGGTCAGTGTGTCAACAGACTGACAAGTGGAGCCAAGCAGCAACACCATTATGAGTAAGTGGCAACATGTACATAATGTAACTACATGTAAGTTCCTTGTTTCTGATATTGTGTCCATCATATTTCCTTGCACTGATGTACAATAGGCAAATATGTCAGGACTAGAGGGATGAAGCCATGAAACCAGGCAATATGCACACATTGTAGCCTATTAGGTCATGCGATCCCCATGTACAGTCCCCTGATGTAGTGTGCTGGATGCTTTGACGGAGAGGCATTATGTCAGGCAGCGCAGAAAAAATAAATAGCTAAACCATGATAAGCTTAGAGTCCCTAAGGAAAATAGGTAGGTGTGTGTAGGTTAAATTTAGGCAAGATGGAGCTTGTGTTTTGGCAGACCTAAAGACACTATACCGATGTGGCAGATACCATATTCACTAAACAATCCAATCCATATTATGTATCATTACATAAATTTGGAGACTCAAATATATCTATTCATTTACGTTAATTAGTAGTACATGTGATACCACTGACTACAATACAATACAATTCTTTTCGTAATTCTGTCGTATCTTAAACAGTATCAAGTCCAAATCTGAAAAGAGGGGCGTCAATCAGAAACAACAGTTAGTGCTGAAAGCATATTTATTATGAACACCAACATACAGCCAGAACATAACTAACCTCCTGGATAGGGAGTGCAGCAATTTATACAAACACTGAATATTCCAGAATGACAAAAACCAAATATTCTAGAACATACAAACATAAGATATTTGGAAAACTTTCCAGCAATGATAAATACTGAATAAAAATAAATGCTGATGTTGAGTTTGAACTGGAATCTGCAGCATATCAGCCAGCAATACTAACCACTGTGCCACACTGTATACTTCCTAGCTTGGGGCAGTGCTCCCTCTCCTGGAGAAACAGTGACCCGTTGTTTCTTAAGTTCTCATTGGAGCCAATTGCAGCACCCTCGATCTAGATCTTTTCAATGATCCTCTGTATGGCGGAACTGGTGAATCCTTGTGTTCTGGTCATGCTGTTATATCCTCGTCGTTACAATGAGCACTGAAGGTAGATCCTCCTGCCAAAGTCTTGCAATCATCGAGTGGTCCTTCAGTTTCCCTGAACTTTTCATCATTGATTTGCACCACTGGAGTGTAGTAGAGCTTCATATGGAGGACATGGATGTCTCTCACTTTTGTCTTCTTAATCAAGGGCCATAATCCTCGACCATGTATGTGACATCTGACAAGCAACAAAGGATATAAAATGACCTGAAGTATCAGTTTGTTAACTTTCTGATAGTCTCACTTTCCACAAAGGCATAAAAATCTTCTGCACAGGTGTAAAAATCCATATCAAGTCTCGCAGGTAGTGCCTCACTGGTTGGTACTTGGTCTTACAGCACTCTCACTCTCTCTCTTGAGTGTTCAGGGTGTGTTTTCGAGCCAGATCACTAGCTTCTTCAGTCCTGGAGATGGAGTGTTCCACACAGTAATCCTAACTATCATATGGTTGAAACAGGAATAGTGTATCCATTGTCGTTTCTGCCTTCCGGAAGTGGAGCACACTGTGAAGTCTGTAGCGTCTTGTTTCACTACGTTGTATGCAAAATGTCATGATGGGCAGTACTGCATCACATTCTCTCTGCTCGAGATCAACGTACAACAAGAGCACATCTACCAACACGTTATTAAAGCATTCTGTGAAGCCATTTGTATGTGGATGATCGACAGTTGTCATCTTGTGGACACAACATGGAATTATCTCCGATGCTAATCTCAACTGGAAAACTTTTCCACGATCAGAGATCATCACACGGTATGCTCTGTGCTTCTGTGAGAAATTTCACAACATCTGGACTTCTAGCAGCCAGCACAGCATTGGTGACAGCACAGCAGGTGAGGCAGTCAGTACTATTATCCACCGATTCCTGTTTGTCAGCTACGGGAACCTTAGTAAGAGGCTGATTCCAATTTGGTGGAATGGTGCTTTGCCCCAGAAGTAACTGTGGCACGTGACATTTCTTACAATAGCTAACATAGTGGATCAGTAAGACCTGGCCAGTGACACCTGTGTTTGATTCCGTCTAGACTCGTCACAAAGCTCAGATGACCAGATGTTGGAGCATCATGGAACTACTTCAGGATCACTGGCCACAGATGAGGTGGGATGACAGGCAAACATTTCCTACCCACTGGGTCATAGTTCCTCTTATGAAAAGTTCTGTTTATTAACTGTAATCCTCCTTTGGTCAGTTTCTCATTCTTCAAGGCTTTTATGGTTTTCAATAATGCTGGATCTTCCCTCTGTTCAGCAGCAATGTCGTTTAATGATGAGTGAAATTACATCCACACTGCTGTGTCACACCTAAGGATTCCTTGAGAGGTAGTCAGCATCCTTGCATTTGCATCCATTTTTGTATATCATTGTAACACTGTACACGTGAAGCCTCAGTGCCCATCTCACTAGTAGACCTGAAGGATCCTTCAGGCTAGTCAGTCAGCATAGTGAATGGTGATCTGTCACAATGATAAATGTTGTTCCAAATAAACGCAGCCAAAACTTGATGATGCCCCAAACAACTGCAAGGCACTCTTTCTTGGGTATAGAGTAGTTAGTCTCAGTCTTGGAGAGTACTTGAAGCATAAGCTATCACCTTTTCAGCATCTACCTGAATTTGTACTAGGACGGTCCCTATTCCACAACTGATACTGTCAGTGTGAAGTTCTGTCCCAATGTTCTCGTCATACGATCTAAAACTGGAGAATATGTTAGCATCTCCTTAAAGACTACAAAACATCTATCTTGTACCTTGTCCCAAGAAAATTTGGCATCTGCCTGCAGTAGTTTTTTAAAGGGATGTGTTTTTGCAAGGGACATCCCTTGGTGCAGAAGTCATTTATGAATGGCCAGCAGTAAAAGCACATTCCGAGAAAACTTCTCACATCACGAATGTGCTCATGAGTTGGTAAATCTGTGACTGCTCTGATTTGCTATGGATCACCAACAGACTTCATCGCCAGTCACTAGGTGCCACAAGATTTTTATTTCTTGGGTGACAGAGAGGCAATATTTCAGATTCAGGCAGAGACTTACATTCTGCATACAATTAAACAGTGTCGTCAGGTGGCTTAGATGTTCTTAAGTGTCTTAGAAAAACCATCATCTCCACATAGCAAAGACACATCGTCCATTTAAGATGCTGAAGTAGGTTTCCATCATACATTCGAAGGTGGCTGCAATGTTACATAGTCCAAACGACATAACTTAAGAGGTCATAGAGGCCTTCAGGGGTTTTGACAGTCTTTTGAGATGCAAGTAGCCAGGCTATATGTCCATAGCTGAGAAATACTTTGCTCCTTTCCAGCAGTCTAGGACGCCATCAATCCATGGTAATGAGTAGACTTTTTTTCATTATTTTGTTCAGTGATTGGCAGTCATCATGCCATACTCCATCGTTTTTCTTCACAAGGATCACATGAGAGGGACAAGGACTCTCTGAAAGTTCAACTAAGTCATCTTGCATGATCTCCTCCATTTCCTCCTGGATTACACATCATGCAGTTGACGACAACCTATAGAAGAACTGATTAATTGGTGGATGGTCCTCAGTGTTGATACAATGTTTTAAATGGGCCAGTTGGTCTGCCTTTTCTGCACTCACGATCTAAAGCATCTGAAAATTGGTGTAGAATGGCTATCACTAGCTGACATTATTCCTCAGTCAGGCCAGATCTTAGTGACAGACAGTAGCTTCCTCCCCTGCACTGTAGTAGCAGTGAAGCACCATTCTTCATCACTGACACTAACTTGTTCTTCCTGGCTTGGTTCAGATGTTCCCATGCAGATACCTTTAAGGAGTTGTAGCTGCTCATGACATTTACTGATCTAAAGTTATCCTTGATCGCCTACAGTGTTTATGACCATCACCGGCATGTGATTTCTTTTGTGAGCCTGATTAGCTTTTCATTATTGACAAAAGCTTCAGAGTTTAACTAAGCTTCTTGACTCATGACTGGAACTTATCTCACTGATGGCAGCAGGATAACAATAGGTTCAATGACAAACAACCACCCAGAGCATTCTTTGTTATGTTGCAATAGCACCATCAAACTGAAACTCTTATCTTCTGCAGCCTATGACTGTTTATGATGTCTTCAAGAATTCCCAAACGAGAACAACAATATGCCTATATTCTGTTAATATGACGAATTTGAAGAGCAGTGTTCAGTGATTGATAGTTATTCTTGGAATTCATGTTCCTGCTGGCTGGGCATATTGCCCATTTGCAACCTCCAGCACAATCGCTTTTGTGTCACAGAACATAGTCTTCTTTAGCTGGCAATAACAAGCATTTAACTTTATAGGAAAAGAAACCTGTGTCGGCTAGCACCCAGACTGGTTGGCCGTTGATGATGATGTCAATGAGATTTCCTGTCATCTTAATTACTGTCGTCCTTGGTGGATTTTCATTTGTGGTGGCCTCAACTTCACAGATGATTACCTTCCTCAGTTTTCCTGAATTCCGCTGTTAGGAGAGTAGCTCCTAACTAGCGTGAATAGGACTGTTGTGATGTTTGATGTCTTGCTGCATACTAGTAGTCTTAACAGTCGTATTCTTTCTCTGTAGTAGCACACGTATCCAGGGTATCATCATTGAAAACAGACCAGTGTGCTGTCCTCCATCCTCCAAATGTCCGTTCTTTTGCAGGATATTTTTCTTGGTGGAGGAGCTGATTGTACCAGCATTGTCGAATGCTGGGTTGTCATTTGTTAGTGGCAGTGAAAGTCTGAAACAGCTGAGACCAGTCCTCCTGGCACATTTGCTTGGTGGTGGCAACTGGTGCCAAAGCTAAATCAGTTGTTCAAGATTTTCTATTACCTTCTGAAGTATGGATTTGACATCTGTAGCTGCTAGCTCTGGTGTACTCAATACAACACTTGTGGCTACCATAAAATGCTATAGATCTTCTCTTTCAGTCTGGTGTAAAGAGAAACTAGGTCATCTGGGCCACATTCATCAGACTCTTTTCTGTCGCATTTCCTCAATGCACTGGCATCACTTAAAGAATTTTTCTGTTTTTGTGACATCCTTTACCTGAGGAGCTCGGTACGCATCTTCTGTGACTCTTTTCATTACACGTGATATTTTTTTGGCTTCTGTCATATTTAGCTTCACAATTCTGTATGTACGACTGTGTAATTTTTCCATGACGTTGGGCAATGTTCTTCAGTTTTTCTTCTGGTACTGGACTTGCTGTTGATTGTCACCAAATGATCTCTTCAGTCAGCCAGGAATTTGCTCTAGCCATTAAGCTTCTCTTCATTGCTCTTGAACCATAGCTGGACTGTGCTGTACACATAAATATTAGCATTTGCCAAACAAGTCACTGTTCCATCAGTTGACTCTGATGACTCGGTGAAATCCTTTCACCCATTGTGTCAGGTAATCTCCATAAAACAGCGATGGAAGTCTCATGTGCAGCTGACTTACTGCTGGCTACGAATCCACTGATCGCCTGAATATATGGACTTCTAGAATGATGTATTGCTTGTATTCTGGTTCTAGTATGTTGAGTCAACAGTTAATGTTGCTTAATAAGAGAGGTGGTGATTTAAGTGTTTTTGAAGTATTTAGGGTCTCCATTCAACAATATGTCTTAACCAGAATGAAGTCCAAATCCGAAAACAGGTTTGTCAATGAAATACAACATTTAGCATTGCAGTCAAGTTTTAGCTTTCATTACTGCAGCAGTACATCAGAGGACATGGTTTTTGTCTGTGAGTTTGACACAGCTTCTAATAAGAAGCTACTTATTTTAAATTTCCTCTGTGCTATTTACTTTAAACTCATTAATTTCGTTAGTGTTGAGTCATGCAGAGTCCTACATTAATTAACAGTTTAGAGTATACTTTTGTCTTGCTGTGATTGCTGCATTCATATGTGAGCTGATTTGGTAACCCTTTGCTCGCAGCTCCAGGCAGTGTTTGCTTCGGACACACAACTAGAAGCCGCTGCCAGTGAGTGAAGCGCCAGATGTGGAAATCTGGGGGACGTATAGCACATTGACCATGTCTCTCATAGGTCCACTATTGTGCCACTCCAGGTACTGCCAGCACTGAGGATGATACCTCACATACGGTTGAGTGGGAGGTCATTCCAAGGTGTGACAGGCAAGAGAGGGACTTTCCAGGGGGCTAATAAGAGGGCTTTCCCAGTTCATGTGACGAATAAGTTTCTACATCTACATCTACATTTATACTCCACAAGCCAGCCAACAGTGTGTGGTGGAGGGCACTTTACGTGCCACTGTCATTACCTCCCTTTCCTGTTCCAGTCGCATATGGTTCGCGGGAAGAATGACTGCTGGAAAGCCTCCATGGGCCTTTTACATTCGTGATCTCCTCAGGAGGAATAAGTAGGGGGAAGCAATATATTCGATACCTCATCCAGAAATGCACCCTCTCGAAACCTGGACAGCAAGCTACATCGCGATGCAGAGCACCTCTCTTGCAGAGTCTGCCACTTGAGTTGGCTAAACATCTCCGTAACGCTATCACGCTTACCAAATAACCCTGTGACGAAACGCGCCGCTTTTCTTTGGATCTTCTCTACTTCCTCTGTCAACCCGACCTGGTACGGATCCCACACTGATGAGTTTCAGGTGCTCTCTGTGGTTGACTAAGTCCCTGAGGCAGATGCAGTAACTTGTCTTGTTCTTGGGCTGCAAGTTCTTGGCATTCACAGAGGGTAGGTTTACTGATAGCTGAGAACTCCAACGTTAGGCACATAAAGGGCACCATTAGGGACATAACTGCCACAGAGGGGAAGGAATCTAATGCACACACTGTGTGTGTACTGGAAGGAGTCATTCCAGAAGTGGAAAGGGTGCTTCCAGATGCCATGAAGAGCACAGGGTGCAACAAACTGTAGATGGTGGCTCATGTCAGTACCAATGATGTGTGTTGCTTTGGATTGGAAGAGATCCTTTCTGGCTTCAGGGAGTGGGCTGAAGTGATACAGCTTGCCAGTCTTGTTCGAGAAATTAAGGCAGAGCTCACCATCTGTACCACTGTCAACCAAACCGATTCTGGTCCTTTGGTATAGAGCCAAGTGGAGTGTCTAAATCAGATGCTCAGATTGTTGTGCAACTGTATAGTCAGCAGATTCCTTGACTTGCACCATCAGGTGATGGGTTGCCAGGTTCTGCCTAATACGTCAGGTGTCAACTACACACAGAAAGTAGCTATACAGGTAGTGGGGTCTGTGTGGACACAACTGGGCAGTTCTTCAGTTCTTTAGGTTAGAGCATCTCAGGAAAGTACAGAAAGGATCTCGTTGAATCGGGTGTACTGCCGGTGGTCTGTGTTTTTCTAACACAACATTTCGACGTTGTACCTCGGCGTCTTCATCAGGTGCTTCCTGTGACTGAATGACAGGCTGACCATGTCCCATATTCATGTCTGGATGGTGTCTGGTGTTTCCTATGCCATCCGCTCCCATTGCGAGCGTGTCGGTTGGTCGACAGATGTTCCGCCTTCCGTCCATGCCTGCTTCCGCTGTTTTCCCCAGTGGCGGCCGTTTCATGGTGTACCCTACTAGGTCCGTGCCTGCCAGGCGCATTCCTAACACTGTCAACAGGCTGCGTTTGCTGTTGGTGACCATTCTGACTTATGACTGCTGCCTACAAGCCGACCTGTTTCTTTAGGTACGTTGATGACACATTTGTCATCTGGCTACATGGTCGAGAAAAACTGCATGAGTTCCTTGACCATCTGAACTCAAGACACCCCAGCATTAAGTTCACAATAGAACTATAAAATAATGGTCAACTACCTTTCCTGGATGTCCTGGTGAAAAGGAAGACAGACGGCATATTAGGCCATAGTGTATATAGAAAACCTACACACACCGACTTAGACCTATGGGCTGACAGCTGCTATTATACGGCACAGAAGAAAGGGATGCTGAGAACACTTGTTCATCGAGGCAAAACACTGTCTGACACAGACACCTTGGCAGAAGAGTTAGAACACCTACAGCAAGTATTTGCAGACAAAAGATACTCAACAAGGGACATCTTCAAGGAGCTACATCCCTCCAGATGACCTGATACTGAAGGAGAAGGAGAAGGAGAAGGAGGAGGAGAAGAAGAAGAGACCAGGAGGACAGCCTTTCTACCGTATGCAGGACCTATATCTGCTAAGATCAGCAGAATACAGAAAAAGCACAATATCAAGAGTGTGTTCTGCTCACCTAACAAGATCAGGGCACTTCTTTGAACGGTTAAGGATGATCTGGGATTGAGAAAACCTGGTATCTACCATATACCATGTGAATGCGGTATGTCTTACATTGGCCAGACCACAAGGACCGTTGACATAAGATGTAAAGAGAACCAAAGGCATACCAGGCTACGACACGCCACTAAATTGGCAATAGCGAACATTGCTTGGAACTTGAGCACACAATGAATTACGATAAAACCAGGATCTTATCTCAGACCCCCAAATTTTGGGACACCATCATCACTGAATCGATCGAAATCGAGATGACAGAGAAATTGATAAACCGGAAAGCTGGATACCAACTCAGCATGGTGTGGAACCCGGCTTTGGACCTATTACAAAAACAATGGAAGAAAACACAAGACCAGGAGAATGACAGGGGCACTGGAGAAAGTCGGAACGGTCATCAACAGAAAACGCGGCCTATTGACAGTGCGAGGAATGCGCCTGGCAGTCCTCGACCCAGTAGGGAAGGCCGTGAAATGGTCGCCACTGGGGAAAACAGCAGAAGCGGGCACGGACAGAAGATGTAACACCTGGCAACCAAGCGACATAGTCGTGCTGGAGAAAGTCGGAACTGTCACCAACAGCAAACGCAGCCTATTGAAAGTGCGAGGAATGCGCCTGGCGGTCATGGACCTAGTAGGGTACGCCATGAAACAGCCGCCACTGTAGAAAGCAGTGGGAGCAGGTGTGGACGGAAGATGGAACATCAGGCAACCAACCGACACGGTCGCAGCGGGAGCGGACGGCATAGGGAATGCCAGACACCGTTCACACACAAATACGGGACACGGTCAGCCAGTCGTTCAGTCACAGGAAGCACCTGATGAAGACGCTGACGTACGATGTCGAAATATTGTGTTAGAAAAACGCAGACCACCGGCAGTACACCTGATTCAACGAGATGTCACAAAATTGCTGGGAAAGTCTAAGAAATTACAATACAGAAAGGATGTCAGTCTACAACAATGCAGAGCAAACACAGGAAAGTAAACCTAGCAACAATCGGCACTGTAGTTGTAAATCGTTGTAGCTGTGTTGGGAAAGTACAAGAGCTCTGTGCAATAACAGAAAGCACTGAAGTTCAAATTGTTGTAAGTACAAAAAGCTGGCTAAAGCTGGAAGTAAGTTCTGAAAGGAAAGATTAAATACAGTTGGTGCGGGAGTCGTGAAATTGAAAGAGATGGTTCCTGCGAGTTATACTTGACAAGCAGAGTAAGTTAATACTTGGCTCCTTTGCCAACCCGCTGACTCAGATGATACAGTTGCTGAACAGTTCAATGAAAACTTGAGTGCTATTTGAAATAAGTATCCCACTCATACAGTTGTAGTTGGTGGTTTCTTCGAGCTACCCTTAACAGCCAGGAAAAAAACATGGTTAAAGCTGACGGTAAGCATAAAATGTCTTCTGAAATTGTACTGAATGCTTTTTAAGAAAATTATTTTGAATAATTAGTTCAGGAGCGGAAAATACTTGACATCTTAGCAACGAATAATCCCGAACAAATAGGGAGCATTAGAATGGATACAGGGATTAGTGAGCACAGGGTTGTAGTAGCGAGACTAAATACCACAACCTCCAAACCCATCACAAATAAATGCAAAGCACATCTACTTAAACAAATAAAGTACATCTACTTAAACAAATAAATAAATATATATGTAGATGCAATTCGCTTGATACCTTTATAAGACACAGTGTCCACTACTACTGATCTGACTGTGAGCATAAATTAGATGTGGTTTAAATTCAAAGAAACAATATCCAAGGCAATTGAGCAATGTATACCAAATAAATTAATAAGAGATAGTGCTGATGCCCCAAGGTACTCAAAACAATTCATAACACTATTGCAGAAGCAATGGAAAAAGCATACCAAATTTAAAAGAAGGCAAAATTCCCAAGATTAGCAAAGTTTTACAGAGGCTCCAGATTTAACATGAACTTCAATGCATGATGCTTTTAATAGTTTTTGCAATGAAATTCTGCCTTGAAATCTGGAATAAAACACTAAGAGATTCTGGCCATATGTAAAGTACATCAATGACAAGACGCAATCAATACCCTCACTGCACAATAACAATGGTGATGTCACTGATGACACTGTCAGTAAAGCAGAGCTATTGAACAATTGTCTGAAATCCTTCACCAAGGAAGACAAGGTAAATGTTCCAGAATTATAATAATTGCTAACATGAGTAACTTAGAAGTAGCTACCCTTGGCACAGTAAAGCAGCTTAAATCACTTAATAAAGGCAAAATCTCCAATCCAGACTGTGTATATTAGCGTCCTTTCAGAGTATACTGATACAATACCTCCATACTTAGCAATCATATACAACTGCTCGCTTGTTGAAAGATCCGTACCTAAAGACTGGCTAATTGCACAACTTGCATCAATACCCCAGAAAGAAAAGAGGAGTAATCCACAGAATTACACAAACATATCAGTAATGTTGATTTGCTTTGGACATTAACTGTATTCAAACATCATTAATTTACTAAAAATAGTTAGCACAGATTGAGAAAATATTGCTCTTGTGAAACACTCACTAGCTCTTTATTCTCACAAAGTAATCAGTGCTATAAACAGGGGGCGTCAAATTGATTCCACAATTTTAGATTTCCAGAGGGTTTTCGACACCATTCTTCACAAGTGACTTCTAATCAAATTGTGTGGGTTCGAAGTATCACCTCAGTTGTGCAACTAGATTCGTGAGTTCCTATCAAAGGTTACTTCATACTAATTACAGAAAGTCATCGAGGGAAACAGAGTAATGTTTGGCATTCCCCAAGCATGTGTTACATATGCTCTGCTGTTCCTGATCTATATAAATGACCCTCTTAGATTGTTTGCAGATGATGACCATCTTGCAGAGTCAATAGATCATCAACATCAATTGCAAAATTATTTAGGCAAGATATCTGTATGGTGCAAAAAGTGGTAATTGACTCTGAATAATGGAAAGTGTGAAGTTATCCACATGAGTGCTAAAAGAAATTCACTAAATTTCGGTAACACAATAAACCACAAAAATCTAAAAGTTGTAAATTCAACTAAATACTCAGGGATTACTATTACACATAACTTAAATTGGAGAAATCACATGGATAATGTTGTGGGGAAAGCAAACCAAAGACTGTGATTTATTGGCAGAAAGTGCAACACATCTGCTAAAGAGACTGCTTACACCATGCTTGCCCACCATTTTCTGAAGTACTGGTGTACGGCACCTGCATCAGATGGGACTGACGGAGGACACCAAAAAGTTCAAAGAAGGACATCTCACTCTGTCATGAAATAGGGGAGAGAGTGCTAAGGATATGATATGTGAGTTTGTGTGGTAATCATTAAAACAGAGGTGTCTTTCATTGTGGCAGGATCTTCTTATGAAATTCCAGTTACCAAATTTTCCTCCGATTGAGAAAACCTTCTGTTGGTGCCCACCTACAAAGAAATGATCATCATGATAAAATAAGAGAAATCGGCACTCACACAGAGATATTTGTGTGTTTATTTTTCCCGCGTGCCATTAGAGAATGGAACAACTGAAAAGCTTCAAGGTGGTTTGATGAAACCTCTGCCAAGACTAATAATGCAGATGTAGATGAAAGGACATTTATGATGAAGACTGACATACAGCCAGAACCAAAATGACCTGGATGGAGAGTGCAGTTATTTATGAAAACAACAAATATTCCAGAATTTTGGTATTTACATCAACATCAAATGTTCCAGAATATAGCCTAGAAACATAAGATATTTCTTGCCTTCCACAAGTAACAAATGCTACATAATGAATAAATGCTCGAGGTTATGTATGAACTGGCAAACTGCAGCATGCCAGTCAGTGACACTACGCTTCACTGCACAAACCACAGCATGAGGCAGTGTGTAAAAGCTCAGGTTACCTGTCATGTAAACATTACTGAATTTAGTGTGCACACACAATTTGTGATGAAGAAATGTTCATGGCTGTTCTCCCAAAAGAAAAGTTTCTTCAAAGACAAATTTAATTATTCTGAATTATGTAAACAGTAACAATCAAATCAGGAGGCAACTAATGAAAGGGGATATTTTGAGGATTAGGGTGATTATATAGAAGAGGATTTAGTTGATGAACAATATTACAGACTTACGATAAGAAGCAGAACTGGAAGAGGCAAAAAAGGTAATCCTGAACAATTTGAAAAATTAAGGGTCTCTGTTATGGCGATATTATGATGAACCATTTTTTATTAAGCTATAGGGTGTACCATTTTCAAAAAGAGACACTGTACAAAAGGAATTACAGAGATGGAAAATTGGGGTAAACTTAAGAAGAGTTGTAGTGCATACAGCAACCCTGTTGTGGGGGGTAAGACTAAAGTTTGATTTTCCACATTTAAACAAGTTTCCAGAAAGAGAAACTGATCGCAATGAAAATACTGATGAAATAATGCATAAATTTCAGCATATAAAATTCATGACTGGCCTGGACCTTACTTCTGGATTCAATCAAATTCCTTCTGAGCCAAGTTTCTTATATGGGGATGGATGTTTTCAATACTGTGTTGTACCTTACAAACTTAATTTGTTGGTTGCTTAATTTATTTGCATAGTAGATTTTGTTTTGGTGAAAGAATTACTTGCCAAATTAATCACTTACGTTTTTTATATTTTAGTTACTGGGAGCAACTGGGAAGAACATTCTCCATTGTTAACGTAAGAATGTGAAAAAGTAAGGAAGGGATGTACCGTATTTACTCGAGTCTAAGCCGCACTCGAATCTAACCCGCATCTGAAAAGTGAGACTCGAAATCAAGGAAAAAAAATTTCCCGAATCTAAGCCGCACCTGAAATTTGAGACTCGAAATTCAAGGGGAGAGAAAAGTTTTAGGCAGCATCTCTAAATCGAAACAAAGTTGGTCCACTGTAATATGAGACAATTTAGGTCGAATGAATGACGATACAGCTACAGTAGTTTGGTTCGAGTCGTAAGCTTAGCAGTTAAGCTTTACCAGGTCGCCATTGCTATGCGTCAGGCGCTCCGTCCGTATTTATACGGGTACCCTTCCTTTTTCACGTGCTTCGTCTGGTTTGAATTGATTGCTTATTTTTCTTTGATCTGATAAGCGCAGTTTTCTTTGTTATAGGTGTTTACGTCACTCTACGCTGAAAATGCATTAATGTACTGTGTCATGCATTGTTTGCCGTACTGTGATACTGCGTATTTACGGCCTGTCGCCGATAGCGGCATGGCTTGCTTTTGAGCGCGCTATCGCCGCTTACAAATAAAAAAAAAAGAAAATGAGAGAGAGAGAGAGGAATCGTCTCATTAGCGAAGCAATGGCAAGAGACTGCTACTTGTTGTTACTTACACTGCTGCTTTCTTTGATAATGATTAACAAGAACCAAATAATAGACTGCGTATGATAGAAGATGTTCTGAACGAGAGTTTAGCGAAAATTTTTCTCCGTTTGAAAATCTTTGCAGGCGCCTCTTTAGTACATTACATTCTGCACAGAAATTAGAGTCATCTTAGATTTAAAAATCTGGGCAATTGCCTCGCTTCATTTCTGATTGTATCACTGTTTAGCATAAGAATAATACGTATATACACATGACATGATATGTATATTCTTCCGCGTTTGCTGTTGTCTCACTCTAGTTTTGCGGTTTATTACGCAGACAGGATTTAAATGAGATAGTAGCAAACACGAAACAATACATGGCAAAATGTTTATATTCGTATTATTCTTATGGTGACGAGAATACTGCATGTGATTCACAATTTATAAAAGTTCGTATTAGCAACCATCTCTTCTCACAGATAGGAAAAAATTCAGAACGTAGAGTTGGCCATATTGACAAACATCCTAAACATTCTTGCCAGTCGGGTTTTCGTAGTACATTGAAATGCTGCTACATTCGAAGATGAACAATACGGAATTAGTATTTACTTCGTTGGATAATGTATGAAAATGCAGTGGTCGAAACTCGGCGCGGAGAAAAAAAGCTTGTCTTCCACCTTTTTTTTTTAATTTATTTACTGACGCAGAGGTTTTGGCGCCAGTATTTATCTTTGTGCCTACAAACAGCACCCTACAAAGCATGCCTGTGTAGCGCTACGCATATTCGACGGCAGAACTAAGTTGTGGCGGCACCCACCGACATTTTTAAGAACTTCCGCTTGCTTTGCACTCGATTCTAAGCCGCAGGCGGTTTTTTAGATTACAAAAACCGGAAAAAAGTGTGGCTTAGATTCGAGTAAATACGGTATGTCTCTGAAGCTAGAAAAAAATAAATTTGCTGTGAGACAAATGAAATTTCTGACAATGATAAAATCGAGACCAATGAAAAACTTCCTGTCCCAAGGACGAAGAAACAATTAAAATTATTTTTGGGCTATGTAGTTTTTACCAGAAATTTATTAGTAATCAGCCATTAAATCCATCTTACTTGAACAACACGTTAAAGAAAAACATCATTTCAGTTTGTGATGATAATGGCCGGAATTCTGTTGAGATGAAGAGAGAGAGAGAGAGAGAGAGAGAGAGAGAGAGAGAGAGAGAGAGAGAGAGTAAAATGTCACAGAGGCCAGACTTGATATTACCATTTTTCCTTATGATGAATAGCAGTGACACAGGAGTAGGGACAAGTCTACTACAGAAAAAGATCGAGGATGGAAAAATAGAGCATTCACCAGCAGAAAGTTACAAAACCATGAGAAATTTATAGTTACAGAAAAAGAACCTTTGGCAGTCCATTTGGCATTCTATAACTTAAAAATTACTTATTGGAACACAAAATTATAGTCTATTCATACCACAAGCCTTTGATTTATTTACAAGATTGCACATTGTATTCTAGCAGAATAACTAGGTATGCACTATTTCTACAGCATTCCAGTTATACCATAAACACATAGAAGGAAAACTTAGCTGCTGATGCTCTGTCATGACTACCAGTGGAGGCGGGGACTGAATTTGGAGACAGCAGCAGGGAATATGAAAAAATATTTAAAAGGGATTAAGAAGGGAAGGAGATAAGGAATATTTGCAATTAGATAAGGAGAAACCAAAATTATCATCAAACTTGGAGGCTAATAGTTATTTGGGGGAAAAAGGGAAAAGAAAAAGTTGGGCAATGCTACAGGGTTTACGAGGCAATACTTTGGAAATTGTGCTGGTCAAGCAGTTTAGTGATGCAATAACAATATATAAAATAAAAGTTCTATGCGGGGTTCAAAAAGACACTAAGAAAATTAAGGAAAATATGTATTTCACAACATTTCCTGGAGAGTTAGAAAAAAGTTAGCAACATGTGAAAGATGTCAGAGTGTGAAGGACAGTAACCAAACATGTAGGGGGTTTATGCAGAACATAATACGGTACGAAAGAAACAGATGGACCTTGTGGCCACGGATATTTATGGACCATTGCCAAAAACAAAACATATTTTCTGTTATATTTTTGAAATGGCAGCTCTATTTCCCAAATTTATAAAACTATATCCACTTAAAAAAGCATCTAGCTAAAAACATTATTTCAAAAAATATCAGAGATTATTTTCTTAACGTGGATACACCTAAAGTATTTCTTTCTGATAAAGCGACACAGTCCACTTCAAAAACTTTGTAAAGTGAGAGGAATTAAATCAAGCAGTCCTATGGCAAGATATATGATGGAAACTAGGAGACTATGTAGAACTGATTGCATAAAAAAAAAAAAAAAAAAAATCACTCAACTTGTCTCAAGCAAGTTAACTGTTCTGAATATGTTTAAACAGCTTATAACAACTTCAGCTGGATTTTCAACTTCTGAAATACTGTACGACAAGAAACCTGTCAACATTACAATCGAAATAATAGGATATCATGATTGCAAAAGTCTTGATCACAGGAGAGCGAAGAAATTGTTAGGAAAATTATGGAAAAACAATGAGAAATAAGGAAGCAGAGGCATGATAACAAATTAAAAACACTGCGATTCAAAGCAAGTGATTTACTTCCAGCCATAACTAAGGAAAAGTCAATATCTATCTGTAGTGATCTGAAACATCCTTTCAAATTTATATTGGGTCCTTTGATGGTGACTAATGTGGTTAACTAATATGTATATGCATATCATGGTAACCTGTTTTTGGGCATTAACCCTCAGGAAGGCATATTGTCGTATGTCATATGCATGGCCAGTGTAAGGTCACATAGCTTGGTAGCAATTTCTTCAGTTTCAGTTTTCATTTTCTAATTAAATTATAGATTCTCCTCTATTCTATCAACCTATCCTAATATCTTCACTACTTATTCTTTATTAATTATAAAATTATGATTAATGATACTGCAGATTACGTGACCAATGTTACTATGACTTTGCATTGGCTAACAGACTTAGCGAACATTACGTTTAACTTAATGTTACTTATGATAACATATTTATAGACCTTCAAGTGATATAAAAACATCAGATACATTAGACACTATTCCTGAGCTGTGATAATTCCGCATATTGCAGGCCAACAACAGGACATACCAATGGTGAGAGCATTTATGCTATACTGCACACATTAATGTCTTTACTGATGATTATCTAATATTTATTGTGATGTTCTACCTTAATTATTTAAGAGTTATGTATATTTCATGGCTTCCCCATGAAACAATGACCATGCCATTAGTGGGATGGCTTGCATGCCTCAGCGATACAGATAGCCGTAATGCAGGTACAACCACAATGGAAAGGCTAGACAAACATGTGGCTGTGGAGGGGCAGCAGCCTTTAAAGTAGTTTCAGGGGTAACAGTCTGGATGATAGACGGATATCGCCTTGTAGTATCAAGAAAAACAGTCTGACAACATTAACAGAGAGGATGGTCCAATTTTTACACAATCCAATCAAGCCACTGTCATGAATGATGACGACGATGATGATGATGATGATGATGATGATGATGATAACACAAACAAGAAATCATAACAAAATGTAAAAATGTGGATAAAATAGAATTTTTGTTAGGTGAATATGCAATTATATTTCAGGTATTTTGCAAACTTCATTACGTGCAAATACAAATACCATAAGAATAATGATTTACTAAGTTAACCAGTCTGCTTATGGAAACATGATATTTACAAAAGACCTGCAGTAAGAACAGTATAAAATGACATGAACTATGTAGAAACACAATACAAGATGCATCTGAATAATTCAGCAACTAGTCTCAGAAAATGAATGAAACAAGAGTTACAAATATAATGCCTTTACTATCCTTGAAAGTAATCACTATTAGCTACACCACACTTCTGACATTGGTTGTACAGCTGTTGGAAATCGTCAGCAACTACTTCTTATGGAATAACTTGATGCACTGCACTCAGACTTAACATCAGAGAAGTGCAAGCCTTTAAGGGCTTATTTCAGTTGGGGAAACAAAAAGACGTCTGCCAGCGCCAAATCTGGAGAATACAGAGGGTGCTGAAGAACAGTCACCTTGCACTGAGCAAGAAAGTTGAGCAGGCAGACGTTAAGATGTCCACAAACATGTGACCATGGTGATGTGAGCGATTCCACAAGAAGCATTTGCTCACAGTTTCCAACAGCTCTATAACCGATATCAGCTAATTGTGAGTAAATAAAGTTACCAACGTTGAAATTTTGTCAGAAAGGAACCTAAAGAATTTCCACAGTGAGAAAGAAGTGACAGATGAAAATTAGCATATGGTATTGTATACGTTCGACTGTGTGGAAAATGTATATGAGAAGTACAATGACGACGATAGGTGCCCAACAAGTAAAAGTGATACTGAAACAGGTTTTCAGCCATGTTGTTCATCATCCTTGTCAGACAGGGAGCCACAAATCCCGTCACCAGTGAAACATAACAAAGGACAATCTCTGTCCAAGGAGTGGGTCCTAAATATAATTATATACAAGGGAAATCATCTGCAGCACAGTAAAAATACAGTTATGAACAGATTTTGAATAAGTGCACAGCAATATGACCATGTAGTGCATAAGAAAAACTGCAGTTATTCAAGAGAGGACAAGGTGTATTTGTTACAAAATCTGGTGTTTCCACATTTCAAGGATGCTCAATATACAGGATGGGCATGATAGTGACCTCTTATGTTATGCACATCAAACTGTGCGCACCATAGATTACAGCGATTTCAAGGGAAGGAGTGGATGGTTGCACAACTTCAAACAGTGCTACAGAATTGGAAGATGTAAGATGACAAATTTTTTAAAAAAGCGTCAACTTGACGATATATACCAATCTGTGGAATTGGCCTGAAAATTTGTTAATGAGATAAACAAACTTATGCCATCGTTCAGTAAGGAATTTGTTATCAGCTTGGATCAATCGGGATTTGAAGATGAAATGCATATGAAAGAAATCCTGTAAATTAGAAGTACCAGGAGTTGTCTCAAGATCAGCTAACATCAATGCCTTAATGCTTTTGTATACAATTAAGGTGACTGCTAAACTGAATGGTACATAGGCTGTAAATTTATTTATCTCGCTGCAAGACCTTTGAGGCACTCTGTCCCCTGCAATTCATTCTCGTGTTCATGATCTTGCGAGGGCAGTAGGGAATATTTACATCATGACAAGCAAGGCTGGGAAAATGGGCATAAGAGAAAAACAATAGTGACACGAGCACTGTTTTTGGCCTACAGCTGGACAAAATAACTTGCTTTTGCTTGATTCTTGGTCCGCTTATAAAATCATACTCCTTTAGAACAAACTAGCCCTCCTGAAAAGTGTGTGACATTGAAATTTATACCACATGGAACCACTGGAAAAATGCAGCCTCTGGATGTTTGTTTTTTCCATACCTGTAAAACACATTATTGCACTGTCTCCAGCTATGCTTTACAGGATAGCTAGTTTCACTATAAGCTCCATCACATCCTGTTTTGAATTCGATTGCATGCCATCGTATTCCATCAGTTCTCATCATCCCGTTACACCATGCTATATGCATTCTTTAAAGGTGGATAGCTGAACGTCCTACATGGGTTTTAGCTCCCAAGGAGTTCGCCTTTGATCCTGATGGTGTGAACCTTCGTGATCACGGTGGCGTGCCATTTTTCATTCGGTGTTCATGGTGTAAGTTACTGTTTTTTTTATGTGGGTGATGAGCATTTTGTTAAGTGTAATACATTCATCCTATAGAATTCTGCTGCCCTCCTTATGTACACGGTGAGTCATTACCAGCTAACGTTTTTCTTGTCATAATTGTTAACACAATACTTTCAAATAAGGCTTACTAAACATGGAACCTGCGGCCTCACACTCATATATTGTCACTATAAATAACACAAGTTAATGAGAAATTGCATGTAAGTACAGAGAAAGGAAGTTGGAAACTGAAACTGTAAGAAATGTAGAGAATCTTGTTTAAGTGCAAGCCAATGAAGATATTATCGTTACCGGCATGCTTTTAAAACAGCCTTGCAGTCGTGTGTCTCAATTTGTACTAGTAGGACTAAGTCATTTAATTCTAATGCTAAAAAATTGTACATGCACTTGATTATGTATGATCTAGAGAATTTCTTATGAGTCCTGTGACAATGACAATGATGCTGAAATCCACATGGATTTATTCATGTTGTAAATATTTACAAGAATTTTTGTCATTCTTTTAGTAGTTGTACGTGTAATTTTGTCTAACATTAGCTCACATTTGCTTTATTCTAATATCAATGCATCTACACTACTACATACTCTAAAACAAATTTTGCCTATACTATGTAATTAAGAATTTAAGACGAACTACACTGCTGTTTCAAAAATGGTACATCATTATAAGTAAAACTGGTTAGTTGCTATTTTCTTTTAATTATACAAATTTTGTACTAATAGCCCTGTCATCTCTGAGGCACAGCTGTTTTGGCTCACTCTATGCATTGCTTTTGCCCTGATTATACACTGACAAGCCAAAATATTATCACCATCTACTTAATAGCATGTTTGTCCAGCTTAAGGCATGGGCAGCGCACACACCATAGGGGTATACACGTGGGCCCAGAAAAAAGTGGGAGAGGGAAAAAGTCAAGCACAGAGAGAAGAGACCAGATGCGAACTACAATCGAACACCCTGACTGGGGCCGCCGTACAGGAAGATGGACGACCAAGTTAGGGAACAGGAGACGGTAATTGGGATGCCTGGGCAAGCTACAAACATGCGCAGCATAAGCGGCCAGTAGTTGTTGGCTCACAATCCGCAACAGATGGACACCAGCCTCTACAAGTAGGCTGTTGAAAGGGCTCATATAGAAAGCCCCAGTGGCGAGTCGGATCCCGCAGTGAAGGATGGGGTCAAACAACCACAACACTGAAGGCGATGCTGAACCATAAACCAGGCTCCCATAATCAAGACGGGACTGGATTAACGCCTGATACAGTAAGAGAAGGGTAGACCGATTGGCACTCCAGCTGGTGTGGCTCAAGCAACGAAGAGCGTTAAGATGGCGCCAGCCCATTTGTTTAACCTGCAAAATATGAGGGAGCCAAGTCAACTGGGCATCAAAAAGCAAGCCCAAAAACCGATGCGTCACCACAGCAAGAAGTTCGCCATCAAGATAAAGCCGTGGCTCAAGGTGAACAGTGCGATGTCCCAGGGAGATAGGCATCTACCCTTGGCGTACGTGGGGAGTTAACGGTGCAGGCATCAGCAGAGCGATCCCTGTGCTGTCAGGGGGCTACAACCAATGGGGTACATGGAAGCCCCACCACTATGGACTGGCTACCGTGCTGGATATCAGGTGCAAATAAGTCCATGGTCATCATCAGCACAGAAAACGACACTGCACTGTGCATGGGGGAAACCGCACCCAGGAATTTATTCTCGCCCAAGAGAAGGAGAATGAGCAGGACTGCAATGCGACAACAAGAAAGGGGCTTAAAGATCTCAATGCACTATGGACACAATGCACCATGTAAGGCGCCCTTCCCCAATTGCCTCACTCTTCAGGAAAATTTGGAAATATGGAGGTCAAACCCTACAGGGGACCATCACATAAAGGCCGAATTATGTGAGACTCCTTTTAGGCACACGACAGGCAGGAATACCTCAGGTCTATTCTAACTGCTGGACCCGCAGGGGGCATACAATATGAGTCCAGTTTTCGTGTGATAGGCTACTCACCATTGAGAAAATTGTGGCCCGAGCTATACTTGGGAGCGGTCTTTTGAACACAGTGTTACGGCCTGAGCTATGCTCAGTCTTGGTATGCAAAGTGTTATGGGAAAATATATGATGCTGAAATTCATGAATTATTTCAATGCCTGATTAATAATTTTTTTCTGTGTTATATTTAGGTTATTTAACGAGTTTTTCCATTGTGTGATAGGGTCTTCGTTATGCTGAGAACATTTGCTAATTTCTTGAAATACAAAACAAATTAGGATTCATTTTTTTTTTTATACCCAATGCAAACAACCACTTTTCCCAAGAAAATCTGTAGCAAATTAAGTACAAACAAGAAATCCTACACTGCCTTGCTCTGTTCCATGCATGCTATGGCAGTCTCTCGTGCATAAATTTTGGGCAGCAGATTCTGAGGTGTGTGTAATGAGGTAGACCATGAGACCCAATACTGAGTTGACCGACATCATAATCACTAAACAACCCAAACTATATTACACTTCATTTCACATGTATATAGACTCATAGATATGTCTGCTCATTTTCATTAACCACTTGAAAAACTGATGAGACTGGCTACAATACAAGACAATACTTTTGATAGATAAGTAAAAGTTCAAGTTACCTGCTACGTAAATGTTACTTACTTAGTTTTCACACACAATTTGTGATGATGGCATAGACATCATTCAAAAATATATATACAAAAATGTACTGAAAATGAATTAATTAAGATTTAATGACTTCATGAAATGAAATGTCGTGTGGCTAGGGCCTCCCGTCGGGTAGACCGTTCGCCTGGTGCAGGTCTTTCTATTTGACGCCACTTCGGCGACTTGCGCGTCAATGGGGATGAAATAATGATGATTAGGACAACACAACACCCAGTCCCTGAGCGGAGAAAATCTCCGACCCAGCCGGGAATCGAACCCGCGCCCTTAGGATTGACAGTCTGTCACGCTGACCACTCAGCCACCGGGGGCGGACAATGACTTCATGTTGTTGTTGTTGTTGTTGTTGTTGTTGTTGTTGTCTTCAGTCCAGAGATTGGTTTGATGCAGCTCTCCACGTTATTCTATGCAAGGCTCTTCATCTTCGAGTAACTACTGCAACCTACATCCTTCTGAATCTGCTTAATGTATTAATCTCTTGGTCTCCCTCTGCTGTTTTTAACCTCAAATTCCCTCCAGTACTAAATTGGTCATCCCTCGATGCTTCAGAATGTGTCCTACCAACTGATCCCTTCTTCTGATCAAGTTGTGCCACTAATGTCTCTTCTCCCCAATTCTATTCAGTTCCTCCTCATTACTTATGTGATCTGCCCATCTAATCTGCAGCGTTCTTCTGTAGCACCACATTTCGAAAGCTTCTGTTCTCTTCTTGTCTAAACTATTTATCGTCCATATGTGGCTACACATCATACAAACACTTTCAGAAACGACTTCCTGACACTTAAATCTACACTCAATGTTAAGAAATTTCTCTTCTTCAGGAACGGTTTCCTTGCCATTGCCAGTCTACATTTTATATCCTCTCTACTTCGACCATCATCAGTTATTTTGCTCCCCAAATAGCAAAACTCATTTACTACTTTAAGTGTCTTATTTCCTAATCTAATTCCGTCAGCATCAACCGACTTAATTCGACTACATTCCATTATCCTCGTTTTGCTTTTATTGATGTTCATCTTACATCCTCCTTTCAAGACTCTGTCCATTCCATTTAACTGCTCTTCCAGGTCCTTTGCTGTCTCTGACAGAATTACAATGTCACCCCAAAGTTTTTATTCCTTCTCAATGGATTTTAATTCCTACTCCAAATTTTTCTTTTGTTTCCTTTACTGCTTGCTCACTATACAAATTGAATAACATTGGGGGGAGGCTACAACCCTGTCTCACTCCCTTCCCAATCACCGCTTCTTTATCATGGCCCTCGATCTGTGTAACTGCTGTCTGGTTTCTGTACAAATCGTAAATAGCCTTTCACTCCCTGTATTTCACCCCTGTCACCTTCAGAATTTGAAAGAGAGTATTCCAGTCAACATAGTCAAAAGCTTTCTCTAAGTCTATAAATGCTAGAAACGTAGGTTTGCCTTCCTTAATCTATCTTCTAAGGTAAGTCATAGGGTCAGTATTGCCTCATGTGTTCAAACATTTCTACGGAATCCAAACTGATCTTCCCCAAGGTTGGCTTCTACCAGTTTTTACATTCCTCTGTAAAGAACTCGTGTTAGTACTATGTAGCCGTGACTTATTAAACTGATAGTTCGGTAATTTTCACACCTGTCAACACCTGCATTCTTTGGGATTGGAATTATTATATTCTTCTTGAAGTCTGAAGGTATTTCGCTTGTCTCATACATCTTGTTTACCAGAAGGTAGAGTTTTGTCATGGCTGGCTCTCCCAATGCTATCAGTATCTCTAATGAAATGTTGTCTACTCCCGGGACTTTGTTTCGACTTAGGTCTTTCAGTGGTCTATCAAACTCTTCACGCAATATCACATCTCCCATTTCATCTTCAACTATGTCCTCTTCCATTTCCATAATATTGGCCTGAAGTACATCGCCCCACCCTGTATACATTGCTTCCACCTTTCTGTTTTTCCCTTCTTTGCTTAGAACTGGCTTTCCATCTGAGCTCTAGATATTCATACAGGTGGTTCTCTTTTCTCCAACAGAGACTACACCTGCCCCCTTGATGGTGGCGGGGTGCTTCCCTCCCTCTTGCTTCTGCACCACCTACTTCAGGAGCAAAACTTCTGTCTTACCATTATATAATCAATCTGAAACCTTCGGGTGTCTCCAGGTCTCTTCCACGTCGTATACAACCTTCTCTCATGTTTCTTAAATTCAAGTGTTAGCTAGGATTAAATTATGCTTTGTGCAAAATTCCACCAGACAGCTTCCTCTTCCATTCCTTTCCCCCCGTACATATTCACCTACTACTTTTCCTTCTCTTCCTTTTTCTACTATTGAGTTCCAGTCGCCAATGACTATTAAATTTTCGTCTCCCTTAACTATGTGAATAATTTCTTTTACCTCATCATACATTTCCTCCACCTCATCCTCATCTGCAGAACTAGTTGGCATATAAACTTGTATTACTGTGGTGGGTGTGGGCTGTGTGTCCATCTTGGCTACAATAATGCATTCACTATGTTGTTCACAGTAACTTATCTGTATCCCTATTTTTTTAAATTCATTATTAAATCTACTCCTGCATGACCCCTATTTGATTTTGTATTTATAACCCTATATTCACCTGAGCAGAAGCCATGTTCCTCCTACCACCAAACTTCATTAATTCCCACTATGTAACTTTAACCTATCCATGTTGTTGTTGTTGATGTTGTTGTGGTCTTCAGTCCTGAGACTGGTTTGATGCAGCTCTCCATGCTACTCTATCCTGTGCAAGCTGCTTCTTCTTCTCCCAGTAACTACTGCAACCTAAATCCTTCTGAATCTGCTTAGTGTATTCATCTCTTGGTCTCCCTATACGATTTTTACCCTCCACGGTGCCCTCCAATACTAAATTGGTGATCCCTTGGTGCCTCAGAATATGTCCTACCAACCGATCCCTTCTACTAGTCAAGTTGTGCCACAAATTTCTCTTCTCCCCAGTCCTATTCAATACCTCCTCATTAGTTATGTGATCTACCCATCTAATCTTCAGCATTCTTCTGTAGCACCACATTTCGAAAGCTTCTATTCTCTTCTTGTCCAAACTATTTATCGTCCATGTTTCACTTCCATACATGGCTACACTCCATACAAATACTTTCAGAAACGACTTCCTGACACTTAAATCTATACTCGATGTTAACAAATTTCTCTTCGTCAGAAACGCTTTCCTTGCCATTGCCAGTCTACATTTTATATTCTCTCTACTTCGACCATCATCAGTTATTTTACTCCCCAAATAGCAAAACTCCTTTACTACTTTAAGTGTCTCATTTCCTAATCTAATTCCCTCAGCATCACCCGACTTTATTCGACTACATTCCATTATCCTCGTTTTACTTTTGTTGATGTTCATCTTATATCCTCCTTTCAAGACACTGTCCATTCCGTTCAACTGCTCTTCCAAGTCCTTTGCCGTCTCTGACAGAATTACAATGTCATCGGCGAACCTCAATGTTTTTACTTCTTCTCAATGGATTTTAATACCTACTCCGAATTTTTCTTTTGTTTCCTTCACTGCTTGCTCAATATACAGATTGAATAACATCGGGGACAGGCTACAACCCTGTCTCACTCCCTTCCCAACCACTGCTTCCCTTTCATGTCCCTGAACTCTTATAACTGCCATCTGGTTTCTGTACAAGTTGTAAATAGCTTTTCGATCCCTGTATTTTACCCCTGCCACCTTTAGAATTTGAAAGAGAGTATTCCAGTCAACATTGTCAAAAGCTTTCTCTAAGTCTACAAATGCTAGAAACGTAGGTTTGCCTTTCCTTAATCTAGCTTCTAAGATAAATCGTAGGGTCAATATTGCCTCACGTGTTCCTATATTTCTACGGAATCCAAACTGATCTTCCCCGAAGTCGGCTTCTTCTAGTTTTTCCATTCGTCTGTAAAGAATTCGTGTTAGTATTTTGCAGCCGTGACTTACTAAACTGATTGTTCGGTAATTTTCACATCTGTCAACACCTGCTTTCTTTGGGATTCGAATTATTATATTCTTCTTGAAGTCTGAGGGTATTTCGCCTGTCTCATATATCTTGCTCACCAGATGGTAGAGTTTTGTCAGGACTGGCTCTCCCAAGGCTGTCAGTAGTTCTAATGGAATGTTGTCTACTCCCGGGGCCTTGTTTCGACTCAGGTCCCTCAGTGCTCTGTCAAACTCTTCACGCAGTATCATATCTCCCATTTCATCTTCATCTACATCCTCTTCATTTTCCATAATATTGTCCTCACGTACATCGCCCTTGTATAGACCCTCTATATACTCCTTCCACCTTTCTGCTTTCGCTTCTTTGCTTAGAACTGGGTTTGCATCTAAGCTCTTGATATTCATACAAGTGGTTCTCTTTTCTCCAAAGGTCTCTTTAATTTTCCTGTAGGCAGTATCTATCTTACCCCTGGTGAGACAAGCCTCTACATCCTTACATTTGTCCTCTAGCCATCCCTGCTTAGCCATTTTGCACTTCCTGTCGATCTCATTTTTGAGACGTTTGTATTCCTTTTTGCCTGCTTCATTTATTGCATTTTTATATTTTCTCCTTTGATCAATTAAGTTCAATATTTCTTCTGTTACCCAAGGATTTCTACTAGCCCTTGTCTTTTTACCTACTTGAGCCTCTGCTGCCTTCACTACTTCATCCCTCAAAGCTACCCATTCTTCTTCTACTGTATTTCTTTCCCACATACCTGCCAATTGTTCCCTTATGCTCTCCTTGAAACTCTGTACAACCTCTGGTTTTTTTCAGTTTATCCAGGTCCCATCTCGTTAAATTCCCACCTTTTTGCAGTTTCTTCAGTTTTAATCTACAGTTCATAACCAATAGATTGTGGTCAGAGTCCACATCTGCCCCTGGAAACGTCTTACAATTTAAAACCTGGTTCCTAAATCTCTGTCTTACCATTATATAATCTATCTGAAATCTGTCAGTATCTCCAGGCTTCTTCCATGTATACAACCTTCTTTTATGATTCTTGAACCAAGTGTTAGCTATCATTAAGTTGTGCTCTGTGCAAAATTCTACCAGACGGCTCCCTCTTTCATTTCTTCCCCCCAATCCATATTCACCTACTACGTTTCCTTCTCTTCCTTTTCCTACTACCGAATTCCAGTCACCCATGACTATTAAATTTTCATCTCCCTTCACTACCTGAATAATTTCTCTTATTTCATCATACATTTCTTCAATTTCTTCGTCATCTGCAGAGCTAGTTGGCATATAAACTTGTACTACTGTGGTAGGCGTGGGCTTCGTGTCTATCTTGGCCACAATAATGCATTCACTATGCTGTTTGTAGTAGCTTACCCGCACTCCTATTTTCCTATTCATTATTAAACCTACTCCTGCATTCCCCCATTTTGATTTCGTATTTATAACCCTGTATTCGCCTGACCAAAAGTCTTGTTCCTCCTGCCACCTAACTTCACTAATTCCCACTATATTTAACTTTAACCTATCCATTTCCCTTTTTAAATTTTCTAACCTACCTGCCCGATTAAGGGATCTGACATTCCACGCTCCGATCCGTAGAACGCCAGTTTTCTTTCTCCTGATAACGACGTCCTCCTGAGTAGTCCCCGCCCGGAGATCCGAATTGGGGATTATTTTACCTCTGGAATATTTTACCCAAGAGGACGCCATCATCATTTAACCGTACAGTAAAGCTGCATGCCCTCGGGAAAAATTACGGCTGTAGTTTCCCCTTGCTTTCAGCCGTTCGCAGTACCAGCACAGCAAGGCCGTTTTGGTTAATGTTACAAGGCCAGATCAGTCAATCATGCAGACTGTTGCCCCTGCAACTACTGAAAAGGCTGCTGCCCCTCTTCAGGAACCACATGTTTGTCTGGCCTCTCAACAGATACCCCTCCGTTGTGGTTGCACCTACGGTACGGCTATCTGTATCACTGAGGCACGCAAGCCTCCCCACCAACGGCAAGGTCCATGGTTTTTAAAATTTTGTGACCTACGTGCCCAATTAAGGGATCTGACATTCCATGCTGCAATCTATGGAATGCCAGTTTTGTTTCTCCTGATAATGATGTCCTGAGTAGTCCCCCTGCCCGGAGATCTGAATGGGGGAACTATTTCACCTCCGGAATATTTTACCCAAGAGGATGCAATCATCATTGAACAATACAGTAGAGCTGCATGCCATCGGGGAAAATTATGGCTCTAGTTTCTCCGTCTTTCAGCCATTCACAGTACCAGCACAGCAAGGCCATTTTGGTTACTGTTACAAGGCCAGATCAGTCAAACATCCAGACTGTTGCCCCTGAAACTACTGAAAGGGCTGCTGTCCCTCTTCAGGAACCACATGTTTGTCTGGCCTCTCAATAGATACTCCTCCATTGTGGTTGCACCTACAGTATCGTTACCTGTAATGCTGACGCACACAAGCCTCCCCACCAATGGCAAGGTCCGTGGTTCATGGAGGACATTACTGTTACCCAACTTAATTTGTGCGTTATATGATTACTTATTATTATTATTTAAGGAACCCCAAAACAGAGTTAGAATCTTATCTTTCATGAAAGAACTTCTGGCAAATTATAATGTTATGAGCTGGCCAAGAATTCTAAATTACCACTGATACAGCTCTACAGGAAAGGAAGAGTAAAATGGGAATCAGAAGTGGGCCAGTGACTTGATAGACATTGCAATGTTGTGGTTCTACTTTAAAAAGGATTTCTGACATCATCATGTTTTATTTATTTATTTTTTAATGGAGCTGAGACACTGAACAGATAGAAGACAGTGTTATAGGCCATACCAACATCACCATACCTACATCTGTTGTGTAGAATTAACATGATAACAAAACATCCACTACTGATAATAATATACCAGCATAGCATGTCATGAAGAAGAAGAAGAAGAAGAAGAAGAAGTTTGTAAGGATGGGAGGACTGGAAAAATTATGTAGGCCTAATATCAGGTGATTTAAATGGTGATGATTCAAGTGCTATTTGTGTGGTGACCGATGAGTGAGGCCGTCCACACACAGAGTGACAGAAAAGGAAAACAATGGGTAGGCTATCTGAATCGGCAACCGGATGGTGGCACAATTCTGTACACAGCACAACTCTGCAACAAGAAACGACAGTTGCCTTGTGAGTGTAGGAAGAGAGGGACAATTTCTTCACACTTCAGCATCTTCTGGTTGAACTTGACTTACTGACTATAGATTCAAGCGGAGAGGAAGATGTGGTTCTCTATTATAATTACACATGAATGAGAAATGAAGAAAATTCTTGATTCTTTCATTCATCCACAGAACCATAAACTGAAGGCTGTATGTAGCATTTAAGGAGCTGTAACATACAGACTCAAAATTCATTGCTTTTTGCAGAAAGACTGAACTGCTTTGAAAGCCCAAATGTCCTAAGATTTTTATATACAGAAATGTGGTGATGGTAGTTTGTGCACATTAAATCATTTGTACCTGGACACCACTGCACTTACATGTATCAAAGATTTTGTGGCTGTTCTGTCATTTTCCTGTCATTTCCACTTGATAACGTACAAGGGTGTGCTGAAAAATAATGTCCCAAATTTTTTTACTTGAAAACTCATAGTTCTTTTTAAATAAAACAAATGTTATTAACATTCTGCATCTTTATTCTTTATGTCTACATATTTGCAGCCCTTTGCCGCTAGAGCGATCCAGTGTGTAACATGGCAGCGTATAACATAATCATGTTAGTACGTGAAAAACAGCATGCTGTAACCAAGTTTCAAATTTGAAGAGTTCATCCACCTGCGGAGCATGCTCTCCTTCAGCATGACAGTACCAGACCACATACGACCACTGTGACATCTGCAACAATCCAACACCTTGGCTTCACAGTCATCGATCATCCTCCATATAGTCTGATGAAATTGGCCCAATCCAATTTTTATCTGTTTCCAAAACTTAAAGACCACCTTCGAGGACATCACATTGATAATGATGAAGTGGTGCAAGCAGAGGCGAGATTGTGGCTCCAACCAAGTCAAACATTCCTACAGTGACAGTATCAACAAATTGATCTCTTGGGAGAAATGTGTTTGTTGCCAGGGTGATTATGTGAGAAATAAATATGTGCACATGAAAAATAAATATGTAGAATGTTAACAACATTTGTTTTATTCAAAAAGCTTTAACAGATTTCACATAAAAAATTTGGAGGCATTACTTTTCAGCATTCCCTCATAATTTTACAGAATGACACAGGCTGCTACTTGCACAAAAGAATAATCCTAGTATCATTTAAATATTTTGTCCATTTGTTCCTGTTAACAAACTGCTGATTTTATTCTGAACAACAGATGTACAGTACCTGAAATTCTTTTCCCACTTCACACCATGGTTTCTCTGGCATATCAATCTGGAATAACAATATTAATGTGCTAATAGTAAACTGCAGGAGCCTCTATAGAAAGGTCCCAGAACTGCTCTCATTAATAAACGGTCACAACGCCCATTTAGTACTAGGGACAGAAAGTTGGCTGAAACCAGACGTACACAGTAATGAAATCCTAAACTCAGATTGTAATGTATACCGCAGAGACAGGCTGGACAGTGAAGGGGGAGGCGTGTTTATAGCGATAAGAAGTGCAATAGTATCGAAGGAAATTGACGGAGATCCAAACTGTGAAATAATTTGGGTGAAGGTCACGGTTAAAGCAGGCTCAGACATGGTAATTGGATGTCTCTATAGGCCCCCTGGCTCAGCAGCTGTTGTGGCTGAGCACTTGAAGGATAATTTGGAAAATATTTCGAGTAGATTTCCCCACCATGTTATAGTTCTGGGTGGAGATTTTAATTTGCCGGATATAGACTGGGAGGCTCAAACGTTCATAACGGGTGGCAGGGACAAAGAATCCAGTGAAATTTTTTTAAGTGCTTTATCTGAAAACTACCTTGAGCAGTTAAACAGAGAACCGACTCGTGGCGATAACATATTAGACCTTCTGGTGACAAACAGACCCGAACTATTTGAAACAGTAAACGCAGAACAGGGAATCAGCGATCATAAAGCGCTTACTGCATCGATGATTTCAGCCATAAATAAAAATATTAAAAAAGGTAGGAAGATTTATCTGTTTAGCGAAAGTGACGAAAAGCAGATTACAGAGTACCTGACGACTCAACACAAAAGTTTTGTCTCAAGCACAGATAGCGTTGAGGATCAGTGGACAAAGTTCAAAACCATCGCACAATATGCGTTAGATGAGTATGTGCCAAGCAAGATTGTAAGAGATGGAAAACAGCCACCGTGGTACAACAGCTGAGTTAGAAAACTGCTGCAGAAGCAAAGGGAACTTCACAGCAAACAAAAACAAAATTTCCAGACACTCAGTGACCAAAATGGTACTGAAACAGAGGATGACAGACTAAAGGCCGAAATACTAAATGTCTTTTTCCAAAGCTGTTTCACAGAGGAAGACTGCACTGTAGTTCCTTCTCTAGATTGTCGCACAGATGACAAAATGGTAGATATTGAAATAGACGACAGAGGGATAGAGAAACAAAAGAGGAAAGGCCGCTGGACCTGATGGGATACCAGTTCGATTTTACACAGAGTATGCGAAGGAACTTGCCCCCCCCCCCCCCCCCTTCTTGCAGCGGTGTACCGTAGATCTCTAGAAGAGCCAAGTGTTCCAAAGGATTGGAAAAGGGCACAGGTCATCCCCGTTTTCAAGAAGGGACGTCGAACAGATGTGCAGAACTTAGACCTATATCTCTAACGTCGATCAGTTGTAGAATTTTGGAACACGTATTATGTTCGAGTATAATGACTTTTCTGGAGACTAGAAATCTACTCTGTAGGAATCAGCATAGGTTTCGAAAAAGACGGTCGTGTGAAACCCAGCTCGCGCTATTTGTCCACGAGACTCAGAGGGCCATAGACACGGGTTCACAGGTAGATGCTGTGTTTCTTGACTTCGCAAGGCGTTCGATACAGTTTCCCACAGTCGTTTAATAAACAAAGTAAGAGCATATGGACTATCAGACCAATTGTGTGATTGGATTGAAGAGTTCCTAGATAACAGAACGCAGCATGTCATCCTCAATGGAGAGAAGTCTTCCGAAGTGAGAGTGATTTCAGGTGTGCCGCAGGGGAGTGTCATAGAACGGTTGCTATTCACAATATACATAAATGAGCTTGTGGATGACATCGGAAGTTCACTGAGGCTTTTTGCAGATGATGCTGTGGTGTATCGAGAGGTTGTAACAATGGAAAATTGTACTGAAACGCAGGAGGATCTGCAGGGAATTGACGCATGTTGCAGGGAATGGCAATTCAATCTCAATGTAGACAAGTGTAATGTGCTGCAAATACATAGAAAGATAGATCCCTTATCATTTAGCTACAAAATAGCAGGTCAGCAACTGGAAGCAGTTAATTCCATAAATTATCTGGGAGTACGCATTAGGAGTGATTTAAAATGGAATGATCATATAAAGCTGATCGTCAGTAAAGCAGATGCCAGACAGATTCATTGGAAGAATCCTAAGGAAATGCAATCCGAAAACAAAGGAGGTAGGTTACAGTACGCTTGTTTGCCCACTGCTTGAATACTGCTCAGCAGTGTGGGATCCGTACCAGATAGGGTTGATAGAAGAGAGAGAGAAGATCCAAAGGAGAGCAGCGCGCTTCATTACAGGATCATTTAGTAATCGTAAAAGCGTTACGGAGATGATAGATAAATTCCAGTGGAAGACTCTGCAGGAGAGACACTAAGTAGCTCGGTACGGGCTCTTGTTGAAGTTTCGAGAACATACCTTCACCGAGGAGTCAAGCAGTATATTGCTCCCTCCTACGTATATCTCGCGAAGAGACCATGAGGATAAAATCAGAGAGATTAGAGCCCACACAGAGGCATACTGACAATCCTTCTTTCCACGAACAATACGAGACTGGAATAGAAGGGAGAACCGATAGAGGTACTCAGGGTACCCTCCGCCACACACCGTCAGGTGGCTTGCGGAGTATGGATGTAGATGTAGATACAGTAGCCTGGGGGCTTCTAGCTGTATAAAATGGCATGGTTTTCCACTTCCCATACGAAGCTAATCTTTGAATGATACCAATACTGAGCTGAGTTTGAAGACACAACACAAAGGAGATCACTTGACAACTGGTGGGAAACATGTTACATGCAATTTACTGGTGAGCCACTCTGCAACCTTGCTGTCTGTGGAGTACTATTTAACTACACAGAGATTCGAGATCACCACCGTTGGTGCTGCTGCAATTCTTCATCTCACAGAGGGCAGCTCTTCCGTTGCTCGCGCACGCGCAACAGTATAAAGGAGCCACTGAATCTGAAGTCTCTTCAGTTCCGGCGTGATTGTGCACTCAATCTCACCTGAAGATGCCGGGCAGATGGTACACCGAAATATCGTGTTGTCGTCAGGACGATGGGACCCGGCTGCAAACCCGTGAAAATCATCAGTATTTGATACGCCGGGAAAATCTACGTTATCACATCAAGAACCTCTAGGGGAGGAGATGGTTATTCTTATGAAGAAATTTGATAAATTACGCAAGAAGAAAAGAAAATTGCCGAGTGCACTGGTGTTCTTATTGAGATGCAGGGATGAAGGTATCATTCCGAAATTTGCTAAAATTTCTCATTTTATTGATACTGACATGGCTAAAAAGATCATGAAACGTGCTAGTTTTGCTTTGATACGTGAGAGAATTTGTTTTACACGTCAACAATTGGATTCAGTATCCAAATATTTGTATTTTTTACATTTGGAACTTTCTTCACATCTGTCTTCTGCATCCTGGAATTGGGTTGACTAAGCCTCATGGGCATATTCGGAGTCTACTCAGAAGAATACTGTGAAAAAACAATCTTCTAAATTTCATCGACTTCGCCAACAACCATCCACATCTGATGACATCAGTCGCCGCCGGACTGATATTAAGTTTACCGACAAGACATTGGACGAAGCCACTTTGTCAGTTTTGGAGAAAGGCTTTAATTTCGCTCCCACACCGAGACATTCGCCTACTGTCGATATTATTAGTGCTGTGGAGCTGGCCATCGCCCATTTTCCCGAAGATCAGGCAGAAGAAATTAGACAGGAAGTGTCTCATCATCTTCGACGAGCACCACCACCACGGAAAAACATTTCTTCTAGTGAAAGGAAGGCCATTCGGTGACTTAGAGAAGATAAGGATATTTTAGTTCTTCCTGCTGATAAAGGCAGTGCCACTGTTTTTCTTACTCGTGAAGATTATCTGGCAAAAATGGGTTGTTTGTTGGAGGATTCTTCATACCGTAAGCTACGGAGCAATCCTACCGATCGGATAAAGCGGAAGACCATCTCTCTTATTAAGAAGAGCTCATTCCCTGAGGATATCATTTAGAAACTTCATCCAGGGGCAGCAGTACCACCCAAGTTGTATGGTTTACCCAAGGTACATAAACCTGTGGCACCTCTTCGTCCGATTGTTAGTAATCTGGGCGCCCCTACTTATGATTTAGCCAAATTTCTTGCTTCTGTTCTGAGCCCACACGTTGGTAAGTGTGAACACCACATATCCAACTCATCCGATTTTATTCAACGCCTGACGTCTCTATGCCCTGGACCATTTGACCTTCTAGTGAGCTTTGATGTTGTTTCACATTTTACTCATGTACCTTTGGAGGAGTCTTTATTGCTAATTGGTCGGCTCTTGGATGACAAAACTAGTGAGCTGTGACGCCAAGTATTGACATCGACGTATTTTTTATTTAATGAAGCAATTTTTGAACAAACTGATGGTGTGGCTATGGGGAGTCCTCTTTCCCCTATTGTCGCCAATCTCTTTATGGAAGATTTTGAGCTTATGGCACTTAGGACATCTTCTCTTAAACCAACATGTTTTTTGAGATATGTGGATGATATTTTCATCATTTGGCCACATGGAATGGAATCTCTTCATCGATTTTTAGATCATTTTAACTGCCTTCATCCACGAATCAAATTTATGATAGAAACTGAAAAAGATGGCAAATTACCTTTTTTGGATGTCTTAGTACTTAAGAAAGAAAATGGGACTTTGGGACACAGTGTATACCGAAAACCTACACATACGGACCGCTACCTCCATGCCACAAATTGTCATCCACAACATCAATGCTTGGGAGTTTTACGCACACTGGTCATGAGGGCTTATGCTGTTTCGGATTCCGTTAACTTGAAACAGGAGCTGGATCACCTTAAGGTTATTTTCAGGCAGAATAGGTATTCTGATCACTAAATTACTCGTGATTTTCAATTTGGACCCCCACGAGAACCAACGGTGGACACTTACAAATCAGTTGCTTTTTTACCCTTCGTGGGAAGTATTTCTTCGAAAATTTCAAAAATCCTCAGGAAATATGATATTAAAAGTGTCCTTATGCCTTTGGCCAAAACTAGATCCCTTCTTGGATCAGTTAAAGATGATCTGGGACTGAGGAAGCCTGGGGTATACAAGATTCCCTGTCATTGCGGAAAGGCCTACATTGGACAGACTATTCGTACAGTTCAAGATCGATGTGTGGAACATCAACGGCATACACGTCTGGTCCAGCCGGAAAAATCAGCCGTTGCTGAATACTGTCTTAATGAAGGGCACAATATGTCGTATAATGAGACGCAAATTATTGCCTTGGCTTCCCGTTACTGGGATTGCGTATTCAAAGAATCAATTGAAATACGCCTGTCTGATGATATTATTAATAGAGATAAAGGTTTTCCTTTAAGTAAGACGTGGAATCCTATTTTATCACAAATAAAACAACAACGGTCTGGTTTCCGACTGGCTGCATTTTAATTTTGCGATTCCTTGCTTTTGACAGTTTTCACCGCTGGCGCTGCTGCAATTCTTCACCTCACAGAGGGCAGCTCTTCCGTTGTTCGCGCACGCGCAATGGCCAGTACCCGAGGTATAAAGGAGCAGCCGAATCTGAGGTCTCTTCAGTTCCGGCATGATTGTGCACTCAATCTCACCCGAAGATGGCGGCCAGATGGTCCGCCAAAATATCGTGTTGTCGTCAGGACGATGGAACCCGGCTGCAAACCCGTGAAAATCATCAGAACATGTCAGCATGGTGGTAACAGTGAGTCACAAGCCGTATAGTGCACGCAGAATATCGTGGCCGGTATATGAGCAGACAACATAGCATGCATGGGGAGAACGGTAGTGGTGGGGGCTGCGGGCAGGGGCTGTAGGGGAAATACTGAGTGCTGAACAAGAAGTGTTATTCTAAACTGAAGTGTACGCTCACATGTTTTTTATATATTAAGCGGAGTGCCTTCAAATCCACATCTGTACGGTGACTGTTCAAAAAGATCTGTCACCTCTGCTTTGGTTAGTATCTATAAAGAATTCCACCGAAAATGCAGCGATTTATTTTCGTCTGGCTTTTTAATCCTTTGTAACTTTCAGAGAAGTGTCATGAGTGACGAATTTTGAGTAAAACATACACATTTCTGTCCATTATAATTATCTGGGCTGTTATGCCGTGGTCGGTTGATGAATTCTGTGTCAATTCCCAACATTTCGTCTCCGACTGCGGGAGACATCTTCAAGGGGGTCCGTAGCTCGAAGGAAGGTACAACACACCCACTGGCTCGCTACTGACTGCCGCTAAATTCTGTGTCCGGACGCTCCCGCGCCGCGGCGTGATGTCACGTGTTTTTAAAACGTCAGTGCAATTGGCCACTGTCCGTCACCATCGATCGCTGTTGCCATCACCCAGTAGTGGACGGGTGGTACACATCATCTTTAACACCGTTTAATTTCACACCCTCCTCCTTTCGACTGAAATTATTAGGGTGTTTAGTTTTGATTGCCTCCCTGTAGAGCCTTTCATAATATCCGCTTGTTGCCGTTAGTACTTATGTCTCCTCGAAACGAATATTGTGATTCCCTGGCTGGAAAGCATGCTCCGCAACAGCTGATCATTCCGTTTCTCCTCTTCTACAATTGCCCTTGTGCTCTACCAAACGTTTAGAAACAGTTCTTTTAGTGGTACCCACATAAACATCTCCGCAGCTGCATGAGATCCTATACACTCCAGCTTTTTCCAATGGTTTGCGAGTGCGGGAGCACGCGGGCACGGAATTTAGCGGCAGTCAATAGCGAGCCAGTGGGTGTGTTGGACCTTCCATTGAGCTACGGACCCCCTCGAAGATGTCTCCCGCAGTCGGAGACGAAACGCTGGGAATTGACACAGAATTCATCAACCGACCACGGCATAACTGCCTGGATAATTATAATGGACATGATATTTCCGGCTGTGAAAGTCTACATTTTAGTATAATACACATTTCTGTTGTTGCCATGATAAAATTTGCTGGTTTTGCCAGAACTCAGCAAAGTTTACACAGTCTCAACTTGCTAACATGTTGCACAGACGCAACTGCGAGGGAATTCTGAAACAGTGACTTCTTAAGTTTTTTTTTTTTTTTTTTTTTTTTTTTTTTTTTTTTTTTTTTTTTTTTTTTTTTTTTTGTGGGGTTTAAGGGCGCTCAACTACTGAGGTCATTAGCGCCCAGTCACAGTTATTAGGGTACATGGAATCTAGTAAAACTCAAGGGGAGGGGGGAACACCAGAGAGGCTTGACAAAGATGCAGATAAAATAAGCAAAAAAGTTAGGTGTCTTCGGACAAGCCGGTCAAAGTTATAAAACGCAGAACTCGAGCAGCGGCTCGAGCATCATCAGCTAAAATATCCGGTAAAGTAGATGGCAGGGACAGGACAACACGAGATTGACTAAAGCGGGGACACGACAATAAAACATGGCGCACTGTTAATGCCTGACCACAAGGGCACTGCGGGGCTGGGTCACCGGAGAGCAGGTAGCAGTGGCTAAACCGGCAATGCCCAATCCGCAACCTGGTCAGAAGGACCTCCTCTCACCGAGATGGTCGGGAGGAGGTTGTCCAAGCAGTTGGGAGCGGTTTTACTGCCCGGAGCTTGTTTCCTTGGAGGGATGACCAAGCATCCCACCACGATACAAGCCTCTTACAAACATCCCCACGAACGTCAGATGACGGGACACAATGGGAGGCTGGCCGAGGCAGGAGGACTGCAGCCTTAGCTGCAGAATCCGCAGCGTCATTCCCAGGCACTCCTACATGTCCGGGAACCCACAGAAAGCTGACAGGAGAACCAGTATCAGCGAAAGAATGGAGGGACTGCTGTATCCGTTGAACCAAGGGATGGACCGGATAGGGAGCTCCAAGGCTCTGAAGAGCACTGAGTGAGTCAGAGCAGTGTACATACGATGAATGGCGGTGGCGGCGGGCATACTGAACGGCCTGATGGAGAGCAAAAAGCTCGGCCGTAAAGCTGGAACATTGGTCGAGGAGCCGGTATTTAAAGGTGGCGGCCCCGACGACAAAGGCACAGCCGACAGCATCGTCAGTTTTGGAGCCATCAGTGTAAATAAAGGTGTGACCGGCAAGTCGAGCACGAAGTTCGACAAACCGTGAGCAATACACTGCAGCCGGAGTACCCTCCTTCGGGAGTGAGCTGAGGTCGAGATAAATATGAACCGGAGCCTAGAGCCAAGGTGGTGTCGGGCTCTCTCCCTCTCTGAAGGTGGTAGGGAGGGCAAAACCCAATTGTCGAAGCAGGCGACGGAAGCGGACTCCGGGGGGCAGCAGGGCAGACACATAAAACCCGTACTGATGGTCGAGAGAATCGGCGAAGGAGGACTGGTAAGAGGGGTGGTCGGGCATAGACAACAGCCGGCAGGCATACCGACACAGCAGTACGTCGCGCCGGTAGGTCAATGGCAATTCGGCAGCTTCAGCATAAAGACTCTCGACAGGACTAGTGTAGAAGGCTCCGGTCGCAAGACGTAACCTCCGATGGTGGATGGAGTTGAGACGGCGTAAGAGGGATGGCCGAGCAGACGAGTAGACGAAGCTCCCATAACCCAGCTTCGATCGGACTATGGACCGATACAAGCGAAGCAGGACAGTGCGATCCGCTCCCCAAGATGAACCACTAAGAACTCTGAGGACATTAAGGGAACGTGCACAACGGGCCGCCAAATAAGAGACATGCGGAGACCAACACAGTTTCCTGTCCAACGTGAACCCTAGAAACTTAGATGTTTCCACGAATGGGAGAACAACGGGACCGAGATGTAAGGATGGCAGAAGGAACGCTTTACATCGCCTAAAGTTGATACAAACCGTCTTCTCTTCAGAGAACCGGAAGCCATTTGCCACGCTCCATGAGTATAGGCTGTCGAGACAACGCTGAAGGCAGCGCTCCAGGAGGCATGTTCTCTGGGCACTGCAGTAGATCGCAAAGTCATCGACAAAGAGAGAGCCTGAGACATTAGGTGGAATGCAATCCATAATTGGATTGATCGCGATGGCAAAAAGGGCTACGCTCAAGACGGAGCCCTGAGGCACTCCGTTCTCCTGGAGGAAGACGTCGGACAATACGGAACCCACACGTACCCTAAACTTTCGATCCGTTAAAAAGGAATCAATAAAAAGGGGCAGGCGACCGCGTAGGCCCCACCTGTGCATAGTGCGGAGGATGCCTCCTCTCCAACAGGTATCATAAACCTTCTCCAAATCAAAGAACACGGCTACCGTTTGGCGCCTTCGCAAAAAGTTGTTCATGATTAATGTCGACAAGGTCACAAGGTGGTCAACAGCGGAGCGGCGGCGACGAAAGCCGCATTGGACATTGGTAAGTAGCCGTCGAGATTCAAGAATCCAAACTAACCGAGCATGAACCATGCGCTCCATCACCTTACAGACACAGCTTGTAAAAGAAATGGGGCGGTAACTAGAAGGAAGGTGTATATCCTTCCCGGGTTTGGGTATAGGAACAACGACGGCGTCACGCCAACGCATGGGGACCTGACCTTTGGTCCAGACGCGATTGTAGGTACGAAGAAGGAAGCTTTTGCCCGCCGGAGAAAGGTGTGCCAGCATCTGAACGTGAATGGCATCAGAGGACCGGGACAGTGCAAGCGCACGTTCGAGTTCCCGCATAGTAAAGGGGGCATTATAAGTTTCCAGATTCAGCGAGTGGAAGGAAGGTCGCCGAGCCTCTTCTGCCTCTTTCCTGGGAAGGAAGGCAGGGTGGTAATGGGCGGAGCTTGAAACCGCCGCGAAAAACCGGCCGAAAGCATTGGAGACAGCCACAGGATCAACGAGGACCTCATTACCTGAGGTCAGGCCAGGTACCGAGGAGTGGGCCTTAATGCCCGACAGCTGGCGCAGGCCACCCCATACGACAGAAGAGGGAGTAAAACTGTTAAAGGAGCTGGTGAAAGAGGCCCAACAAGCTTTCTTGCTGTCTTTGATGACTCTACGGCATTGCGCTTGGAGTCGTTTGTATCCAATACAATTCGCCAACGTAGGATGGCGGCGAAAGGTGCGTAAAGCACGTCGTCGAGCACGGATAGCGTCTCTACAAGCCTCGTTCCACCAGGGGACGGAAATGCGACGTGAAGAAGAGGTAGTACGAGGAATGGGGCAGAGGGGGCGGGGGCCACGGGGGAGGGATTTGGGAGGCGGAGGCAGAGACCCCGGATGGGGGGAGGAGGCAGAGGGGGGACAGGATAGGGGTGAGGATACCGCGGAAGGAGTGGACACAACTGAGGCAAACGAAGTGGTCAACGGCACGGGATGGAGGCGCTCATACTTCTTCCTGGCCTCAGAATAAGAGAGACGATCCAAAGTTTTGAGTTCTTGTATCTTCTTCTCCTTCTGATATGCAGGGCAGTCTGAGGATCTAGGCGAGTGGATGCCAGGACAATTAACGCACCGAGGTGGTGGGGTGCATGTATGTTCCTCACGAAGAGGACGTCCACAATCGCCACAAAGGGGCTCAGCCTCACACCGTGACGACATGTGCCCAAAGCGCAAACACCGAAAACAGCGCATAGGAGGCGGGATGTAAGGTCGCACGTCGCACCGGTAGCACATCACCTTTACCTTCTCCGGGAGAACGTCCCCCTCAAAGTCGAGGATAAAGGCCCCGGTGTCGATGCGACGGTCTTTGGGGCCGCGCTGGACTTGCCGGACGAAATGCACGCCTCAGTGCTCCAGGATGGCCCTGAGTTCCTCATCAGATTGCAGCAGGAGGTCCCGGTGAAAAATAACCCCCTGCGTCCTATTTAGTGCCAGATGCGGGACAATGGACACTGGGATGTCCCCTAGGCGGTCGCACACCTGGAGCGCCGCCGACTGTGTGGCGAAGGTGGTCTTTATAAGAACGGACCCCGAACGCATCTTACTGAGAGCCTCGATTTCCCCGAAGATGTCCTCAATGTGCTGAACAAAGAACATGGGCTTGGAGGTGGCGAACGTCCCCTCATCGGTTCGAGAACAGACCAAATAGCGGGGGAAGTACTTTGCCCCAAGCCGGCGGGCCTGTCCCTCCTGCCAGGGAGTGGCCAAGGGGGAAAGGGCAGGAGAACCAGAACCAGAGACAGTACCTTTCCTTTTGAAAGACTCGGCCGCAGAGCGACCTGATACGTGTTGACGTTTCATCTGCGAAACGTCCGCCCCGATATCACCCACTCCGACCAAGGGCTCTCCCCACGGGCGCCACCCAGCCTCAGCAAGGGCCACCTGGCAGGATGACCGTTGCCGGGAGTCCTGATGCCCCAAGGAGACGGGCATCTACTCCTTGGCCGCCGTGGGGAGGGTGCAGCTCAGGTATCGGCAGTACGATCCCTGTGTTGTCAGGGGGCTACAACCTAGAGGGTACATGACGACCCCACCACAACGGGCTGGCTACCGTGCTGGATTTCTGGTGCCATGGAAAGTCCATCATGATCGTAGGTGCAGATGGGGACGCACTATGGGCATAACTTTTACAACCCATCAGGCGTTTAGGCCCAATTTGAGGAATAGTGGGTATGGTTACAACGCCGGTACAATGCTGAGTGCCAAGGTCTTAGTGCACTGAGGACCAGTGGTACACCCCGTAAGGCGTCCTTCCCCAAAAGGCTCGTACTTCTGTAGAATTTTGAAAAATGGAGGTCAAACCCCAAGGGGGACCATCACATGGGAAGGCCGAAACGGTTGAAACTCCTTTTAGTCGCCTCTTACGACAGGCAGGAATACCTCGGGCCTATTCTTACCCCGGACCCGCAGGGGTAACTTATTAAGTGAGGAACTGGAGAAAAGTAAGGTTGGCATGTTATGAAAAAGCACACCCTTGATACAAAATAAGCATGTAATGACTTCATTTACCTTGTTCCAAAACCCATGGCATTTCTCATTTCACCAGCTGTCAATGCCACTTAAAAATTAAATTCTTTCATCGAAAGAGTCTGTAGTTATTGGAATAACATGATAGATAATGAAGTTCTGCATAATAATCATAAGGCAAAATACTCTCCTCTTTGTCTGCTGGCATTTGCCAAAATCTCATTTCGATATCTCAAACCGTTTATGAAATATGAGGAATATTGTGGATATTTTACTCTGGCTTTATTGCTGGCGTGATGCGATTGCAAATGAGTGCGCTATGCCAGATCAATTTTCTTTAGATTGGTGACAGATACAGGCCTCCACCTAAGTCTAAAGAAAAACTCACAATGTGTTATCTAAATTTCATACACAGCAACATATTATGTAATATGCACCAAACAGAAAATCATAATAGCCTCTATTTTTCATTGCAAAGTAATTTTGCACAGTGCCTTACTTCCATTCAAGTATCGCAACTATGGCCATTATTGAAATGATGGGCACACCACACTGAATCTGACACATAGCAAAGTTCAAACACAGCAAAAATGAAATTTTTTACTGAATAATTTCTGTAAAATCATTTGAGGAAGACTGCAGGCCATGCACCTCGATTCTGTCATTGCCATCTGGAAGGTGGCAAACACTTGTCGGCTTCCCCTACCAAACAAACAAATGAATTCGCCCAGGGTTTCGGACAAAGCCTGGTCCACTGTGCATCCACTATATCCTGTGGGGGCTGTGCCAGCTTCAGGTGATATGCATATGAGAGAGAGAGAGAGAGAGAGAGAGAGAGAGAGAGAGACAAAAGGGGGGGGGGACGGGGGACGTATGTAATGAGTACTAGGAAAGGCATGGTTCTCCTGACAAATTAGGGATCGTTAGATTATGGTTTAATAAAATGAGGTAAATTGATAGGGTTGCCACCATGGATTCTTGTTGTATATAATCTAATCTCTAAATCCTTTTATGTGTCAGTACTTTTGGAAGTGTGTAAGTGGTTACTGGTATCTTCCATAACATGGGGCACAGATTTCATAATGTAGACGCAGAAGAAAACCATCAACTCCAGACCCTAGTAACCATATATCTGTAAATCTATACTGACACTGCTGGACACACAAATGACTCCGATAGTAAAACCCAATAACATCATTGCTGCATTGACGAATGTTACCTAGTGATGTCACAGCACAGTGCCAATAGCTAAAACAAGTGCAAGGAGTCTGGACAACAGTAACAATTGGAGACCAAGTGTACATATGTATCGACTGACCTAGTATTTGCTCACAGCACGTGGGCATAGTATTCAGAACCAGTCACTGACATTGTATGAATTCAGGAGAGACCTGGGTTTCTAAATAGGACGGTGTGTCAGACTTTCATAGCTAACTTTTGTTGGAGTAGTATTGTACTCAATTTGGTGACGGAATTTCTTCGAAGAGGGGGGCTTTGTTGCTGTTCAGATGGAATGCCACAAAGTAGAAGTATTTTGGGACACAGTGATTCAATTACCATTCTGAAGGCATACGGCTGACAACACACAACCTGATAACCACTCCTGGTATTATGTCAACATATGGTAAGACTCTTATGACAAGACATCGGTATAGCATTTCATCAATTGGTTACATGTGCTGTAGCCACCTGAAAGCAAAACAATTCAGCGCAGAGCACAGCAACACTACAAATAGGCAAGCTCAGTGACCCAGTAAGCAGTGAAGAGTTCAACAGACTTGTGTGTCAGTTCGGGCATGCCCCACCAGGTACCTGCTGGCCATACACCTTAGGTCTAGGTATTGGCATGAATAGATTGCTTGTGGAATTATGTGAACTTGGTGAGCCTTTGGCTTGTGTAGAGCCCCTGCTTCACCGTCACTGCATACACTCCAGTTGACCATTATTGCACTACTATGCCAATGTGCTGCCTAACAGCAGCATTTGTGGCCTTCAGGCGTGATTATCTCCACACACCATGTTCCACTGGTGCACTGCTTCATGGTTGCTGAAGCGTGTACAGAACTTACAGTTATGGAGAACTGGCAGTGCACATCAGTTCCCAGTTCAATAGCCCTATGTTCGCCACATCTGCCTAAACAGAATGAGGTTCATCTTCAGATTTGCCACACAACAGTAGTGCAGCAAACACTGCTGCATTAGGCTGTTTACTTTCCTTCTCAACCTCTTTGCCCTGCTTTTCTCTTTTGGTGGAGATGGTAGTGACTTCGTCATTGCAAACCCACTGCTCTCCTTTGTCTGTCTGCCTTTAGTGTTGCACTTGTAGCAGCAGGAGTGAGTTTGTCTGTGAGCTTAGCTACCTGAATGGTAGACAACTGTCTGTGGCAATTCTATCATTGCAAGTGCATTTGCATGTACAGGTTTTTGTGGGAGCTTCAGTTGGTGACGTGTGTTGAGGAATGCTGTATCTGAACCACAGTTTTGCCCACCAAAGTAAATGATGTCCCAAATGTTAGCTGTTTCTGAACCACTTACATTTTTCTAGCTACCAAGTAGGGTATTGTCACTATGACTTTTCTCGCCTGTATTTTCTTTTTGTCAAAAGTATGAAGACTATTCATAAATTAATATCTGACTGGCTATTAAAAACAGAAAAAATAGATATTTTTTATATACAATCTGTATTTACATGTTAATATTGCTTCTTCACAAAGTCACCTCTCAAGTATAAATATCTGCCATTCCACGATATCAGCTCCTTAATCACTTCATCAAAGAATGTTGGCACCTGGCGCTCCAGCAACCTTGAGCTCACTATCGGTCATGAAGAGCTGATTATCAAGCCAGGGCTTCGGGAAGTGATAGTCCCTTCGCACTATGTCTGCATCCACACTCCACAAATCACCTTGTGCTGTGTGGCAGAGGGTAGTTTGTCTGCTACTGACACTTCCTTTATTTCCTATTACAGTCACAAATAATTCACGGGAAGAACTATTGCTCATAAGCCTCCATGTGGGATTGAATCTCTCTAATTTTATCATCATGGTCTTTTCGCAAGATGTACTTAGGAGGATACATTATATTTGTTGACTCATCGTACCGATACTTGGTACAGAACATTGAATCGTGCAACGACAAGTTGGACACAAAACAAAGTAAAATGACAATTGTAAAACTCTGAAAATGCAAGTGTAATTAACTGTCATAACGGTAATTTGTAAATAATGGTACAAACAGACTTTATAAGATAACTGTATAGAATCTATGTAGTAATGTAATTGTTCTTTTACTCGCTGGTCCAAGAAACCAAAAAGACTAGCATTACTACTCACTCTATATGCTAGCCTTGAAGATAACGCACACTACGGCAGCCATTTCACATTTTAAGTTGTAAATTTCAAATAATATATTTTAATTTATGCTAATAGTGCATTTTTCTTTCATATGTATGGTGACCTTCATGCAGAAGTAAGAACAAGGTTTATTTTCGAGATTTTCATTACACTAGATAAACAACAAGGACAGCCGAACAATCTACCATTCTTGGCAGACATCTTGCATAGGAATAATTTCATTGCGTTCCGTCATCAACGGACGCTTTAAAAGACTCGCATCATAATTAGTAATGAAAACAAAGAGAAGGCATTAATTTATATGGTATTAAAGTAAAAACTAAGAACATTCAGTTCAATGCAGACATTGGCCACTTATATCTAAAAACAAAGATGATGTGACTTACCAAATGAAAGTGCTGGCAGTTCGACAGACACACAAACAAACACAAACATACACACAAAATTCAAGCTTTCGCAACAAACTGTTGCCTCATCAGGAAAGAGGGAAGGAGAGGGAAAGACGAAAGGATGTGGGTTTTAAGGGAGAGGGTAAGGAGTCATTCCAATCCCGGGAGCGGAAAGACTTACCTTAGGGGGAAAAAAGGACGGGTTTGTTTGTGTGTCTGTCGCGCACACACACACACATATCCATCCACACATATACGGTCTTCAAATATGTCTGCTTGTGTCTGTATATGTGTGGATGGATATACGGTCTTTAAATATGTCTGCTTGTGTCTGTATATGTGTGGATGGATATGTGTGTGTGTGTGTGCGCGACAGACACACAAACAAACCCGTCCTTTTTTCCCCCTAAGGTCTTTCCGCTCCCGGGATTGGAATGACTCCTTACCCTCTCCCTTAAAACCCACATCCTTTCGTCTTTCCCTCTCCTTCCCTCTTTCCTGATGAGGCAACAGTTTGTTGCGAAAGCTTGAATTTTGTGTGTATATTTGTGTGTCTGTCGACCTGCCAGCACTTTCATTTGGTAAGTCACATCATCTTTGTTTTTTTTATATATATATATATATATATATATATATATATATATATATATATATAAAAACAGAGATTACTTTTTTTGTCACCATAAATGCTCCACATAGACATCAATTTCAACAAATTCTAAAAGTGCCTCACGCAACCCTATATTAACAAGCTGGTAAGTTGTGTGCTGTTAAATAATCAGAGCTCAGAGAACTATTTTACGAAAGTATTGATTCTGGTCCCCCATATTATCATGATTCTTTCTTGTGTCCGCTCCGCCAAATAAGTGCTCTATTCACAATCTTGCTGGGCATAAATATGAATAAAGTTAGGCGTTAATTTTTCTTACACTCTTTTCGTCACATTCGTTGAATACACTGTACGTATACTTGAGACGGTATCCAGACCTGGGCAGTAGCGGTAAATCCTCTAAGAACATATGCTCTCGGAACTTTAACAGTAAACCACACCGTGATGCAGAACACTTCTCTCGCAGCATCCCATGAGAGTTCATTGATCATCTCTGTGATGCTTCATGCTTACTGCATGCTGCTCTTCTTTGGATCTTCTCTATATTCTCTATCAATCCTATCTGGCATTGATCCCATATTGATGAGCAATATTCAAGTACTGCTCGAATGAGGGTTCTGTACGCTACCTCCTTTGGTGACTGACTACATTTTCTGAGAATTTTTCCAATCTGCTTTTCCTGCAATTACTTTTATGCAATAGTTCCACTATAAATCATTTCATACACATACTCCTAGATATTTTATTGAGGTAACAGATTCCAGTGACTTCTGCAATTTTGTAATCATACAATAATGTGCCTTTCTATCGATGTGTATGCGATACATTGAATCTGTTTATGCCGAGTGTCAACTGCAGTCCCTGCACCAAGTGTCAATCCTTCTACATTTCCCTATAATTTTCTAGTATTGCAGCTTCTCTCTATACAATGGCATCATCTATGGAAAGCCTTGTGGAATGTTCATGTTTTCTAGTATGTCACTGATCTATGAACTGTGAGAGTAATGGACACACAGCACTGCCTTGGAGTATGCCCAAAGTCTATTTTACGTCTGATATTTCTCTCCATTGAGAATGACGTGTGTTCTTCAGTCCAATAAAACATTTGATCTGGTATTCCATATGCTCATATTTTCCTCACTAGGCAGCAGTGCATAACAGTATTGAATCGCTTAAAGTAGTCAAAGAACACAGCATCTAACTGGGCACCACTACCTACCAACTACCGTCTCACGGACTGCAGGGGGGATACTGAAAAATCTCTCAGCTAAAAAGGCTGAGGTTTTCCTTGGTTTGATTCACAGTCAGAGTCACATCTTTTTATGTAGGAGAATGAATCCTTCGGCAATCCATATATTGCCATTGTTTTGGATTGGCCTTCGGAGTTTCTTAGGAGGTACATAACAAATCTGTGAGTTCACAGAATTATCATGTGTAGCTTTGATGAAATCTGTTGTCAAAATTCCTTTACAGTGCCAGAGAACTGTAACCATCATTTTACAGTTTGACAGTGTTGCTTGAATTTTCTCAGCTTATTGGGAGAATGTGTGTGCTTCCACTGTTCAAACTGTTCCATAGTTTCAGAATTCACACAGTGCAGCCATGTCTCATCCTGTCACAATAATGTTCAGAAATTCCTCCCCCTCCTCACGGTAATGTTGAAGGAATGTCTACAGCTACATCTACATCTACATACATACTCCGCAATCCACCATACGGCGCGTGGCGGAGGGTACCTTGTACAACAACTAGCACCATCTCTCCCTGTTCCGCTTCCAAACAGAATGAGGGAAAAATGACTGCCTATATGCCTCTGTACAAGCCCTTATCTCCCTTATCTTTGTGGTCTTTCCGCATAATATAAGTTGGCGGCAGTAAAATTGTACTGCATTCAGCCTCAAATGCTGGTTCTCTAAATTTCCTCAGTAGCGCTTTATGAAAAGAACGCCTCCTTTGCTCCAGAGACTCCCACCCGAGTTCCTGAAGCATTTCCATAACACTCGCGTGATGATCAAACCTACCAGTAACAAATCTAGCAGCCCACCTCTGAATTGCTTCTATGTCCTCCCTCAATCCGACCTGATAGGGATCCCAAACAATCGAGCAGTACTCAAGAATAGGTCGTATTAGTGTTTTATAAGCGATCTCTTTTACAGATGAACCACATTTCCCAAAATTCTACCAATGAACCAAAGACGACTCTCCGCCTTCCCCACAACTGCCATTATATGCTCGTCCCACTTCATATTGCTCTCCAGTGTTACGACCAAATATTTAATCGATGTGACTGTGTCAAGCGCTACACTACTAATGAAATATTCAAGCATTACGGGATTCTTTTTCCTATTCATCTGCATTAACTTACATTTATCTATATTTAGAGTTAGCTGCGATTCTTTACACCAATCACAAATCCTGTCAAACTCATCTTGTATCCTCCCACAGTCACTCGACAACGACACCTTCCCGTACACCACAGCAAACAGCCGCACATTGCTATCCACCCTATCCAAAAGATCATTTATGTAGATAGAAAACAACAGCGGACCTACCACACTTCCCTGGGGTACTCCAGATGATATCCTCACCTCCGATGAACACTCACCACCGAGGACAACGTGCTGGGTTCTATTACTTAAGAAGTCTTCGAGCCACTCACATATTTGGGAACCAATCCCATATGCTCGTACCTTAGTTAGGAGTCTGCAGTGGGGCACCGAGTCAAACGCTTTCCGGAAGTCAAGGAATATGGCATCCATCTGATGCCCTTCATCCATGGTTTGCAAGATATCATGTGAAAAAAGGGCGAGTTGCGTTTCGCAGGAGCGAGGCTTTCAAAAGCCGTGCCGATGCATGGACAGCAACTTCTCTGTCTCAAGGAAATTCATTATATTCGAACTGAGAATATGTTTGAGAATCCTGCAACAAACCGACGGCAAGGATATTGGTCTGTGATTTTGAGGATCCATCCTTCTACCCTTCTTATATACAAGCATTACCTGCGCTTTTTTCCAGTCGCTCAGGACTTTATGTTGGGCAACAGACTCGCGATAAATGCAAGCTAAGTAAGAAGCCAATGCAGTTGAGTACTCTCTGTAAAACCGAATTGGAATCCCATCATGACCTGGCGATTTACTTATTTTCAACCCATTCAGCTGCTTCACAACCCCAGGGATGTCTATCACTATGTCCTCCATACGGGAATCTGTACTAGACTCAAATGGCAGTATGTTTGTACGATCCTCCTGTGTGAAAGATTTCTCAAATGCTAAATTTAAAATTTCAGCTTTCATTTTGCTGTCTTCCGTTGCCAGGCCAGATTGATCAGTGAGTGACTGGATGGAAGCCTTCGACCCACTTACCAATTATACATAAGACCAGAATTTCCTTGGGTTTTCAGCAAGATCTTTTGCTAAGGTGTGACGGTGGTAGTGGTTGTATGCTTCGCGCATCACTCTTTTTACAGTAGCACGAATCTCTACTAACTTTTGCTTGTCCTCATTCTCCCGATCTTTCTTGTACCGCGCATTCTCTGAATTGCGCATTCTCTGAATTGCGCATTCTCTGAATTGCGCATTCTCTGAATTGCGCATTCTCTGAATTGCGCATTCTCTGAATTGCGCATTCTCTGAATTGCGCATTCTCTGAATTGCGCATTCTCTGAATTGCGCATTCTCTGAATTGCGCTGTTAAACCACGGTGGGTCTTTTCCGTCCGTAACCCACTTTTTCGGCACATACTTTTCCAATGCGTGATTTACAATGTGTTTAAAATTTGCCCATAATTCTTCCATGTCCATCGTACCGGAAGTAAATGAAGTCGATTCATTTACTAAGTGGGATGCTAACAACAAGGCCGAAACCTTTCTTTCAGATTTGTGAACATCACTTAAACATTTTTGTACCCACCATACACAAAATTTATGCTAACCTAACCTGTCTGTGACAATGTTAAAGAGGGCTGTCATCAGAATCTGAAGCACATCTTCAGAAAGTTTAGAAATTGTGAACCAACGTCTTGCACACACAATCTCGACAGGGCTACTGCCATGAATTTTCTGCACCATTTCCTCACAACACCATCAGTCATAGCCTCACCCCCCACATAAACCAATCAATGATGAATCTCAGCACCATTGACTTTTCCTGCTTGCAGAAGACAAACAGCAGAACATACCTCACAGCGTGCGTGGCACACAATACCAGTGTCCAATCGCTTGGTGCTTACACACTGATGAATGAAACAGAGCTGACTGATGCAATGTAACATTCAAATCCCTTTTCCAACCATGCTTGCACCAAGAAGCTTTGAGCATCTGCTTATGTTTAATGGCCAATCAGAGGCTAACTTATGACTTGACAGTCACAGCTCCGATCAGCATGATTGTTTTTGTAGTTCATTCATTCAGAGGAGCTGAACAAGGTTCCCATCTGCAGTTTGGCTCCAGTTCCCACATGTTTGCTAACCATCACATGTGGTGGTGGTGGTGGTGTTGGTATGTCCACAGTGCTGACAGTTTAAACAGTACAATGGGTTATGGTCATATGGTTTCACTTTCAGGCTTGAGTCCTGTTATACACTCGAGCAATGCTGGAGTTCTGAAGGTCAGAACAAATGCAACTGTCTGTCTAGTTTGTCATTCACTTGCATTATTATGCTTTTGACTTCCATCATGTCACTGACTTCCTACTGTCACTTTAGTTCCAGCACATCTACACGCATTCTCTACACGATATGACCCCTGGCTATAATTAACACTTTGAAGTCTAGCCGCATAGAAAAATTTAGGGACATTATTTAAAATGTTACTGGCACATCTGTGTTCAATTTACCTTAATGGACAATACACATTAATAATGACCAAGCTTCAAGATTTATTTTTTAATTTTTATTTTAGTTCTGTAATACATCACAATTTTACAATAATGATGGCTGAAAGTATAATTACCTTTTCAGAAAAAACCTGTGAGGTGACTTCTTGTGCAGTTTCACACATAACTGGCTTTTGTATGGTAAAGACTGAAGCATTCTGAAATGCAAAGGAGTTTGTTGCAACAAGGGAATACTAACTTATGTCTTTCCTGCTTGCTTTGCCAGCAGATCATTTAATCTTCTCTGAACATATGCTGTCTTGGGTTGGACACTGATTCATTTCAGCTGCAGGAATTTTATAAAGAAAGTGTTGATAGATGCTGATACAGGGTGAGGCAGTGAAACGGCACGATTTTGTAAAACCACCAAAGATTTATTTACAAGTAAAATCATAATAGTTGAACATGGATCTCAAGTACAAGAGTGGAAATTAAAGATTTAACTTAAAAACAATCATTTTTTAAATATGGTGTCAGTGAGGTGTCGTCCTTGGTTTTGCACACATTGTCTAAGCCTGAGATGAAATTGTCCCATGACGTTTCGTAGCATCTGTACTGGTATGTTGTTAATTTCCTGTCGAATTCGCTCCTTCAGGTCTTCTTTTGTTCTTGGTGGATTTTCCTGGAAGACTTTGCACTTGAGGTAGCCCCAAAGAAAAAAGTCTGGTGCCGTCAGATCTGGTGAACAGGCAGGCCAGGGGAAATCGCCATTCCTGCTGATTAGACGTCGTGGAAATGCAAGTCTGAGCAATTCCATTGAGACATTAGCAGTATGGCTTGTTGCACCATCTTGCTGGAAGAGTGTTTCAGCATCTGGATCATGTCGATCAATTCCAGGCAGACCAAAAATGGTCAACATGTCAGCATAACGTCCAGAGTTTACCGTCACTGTGTTGCCATCTTCATCTTCAAAAAAATAGGGCCCCACGATTCCACGAGATGACATTGTGCACCAGACTGTTACTTTTTCAGAATGGTGAGGTTTTTCATGAAGTTCGTGCGGGTTATCTGAGGACCAATATCTGAAGTTTTGCTTATTTACGTACCCACTAAGATGAAAGTGGGCTTCATCACTCATCCATAAGTTATGCACTCTTTCTTCATTTCGTTCAATAACGTTAAGCATTGACTGGCAAAAGCGTATACGGTTATTGTAGTCATTAGGTTTAAGGGCTTGCACTACCTGAATTTTGTATGGATGATAGTGAAGGTCACTCTTCAAAATCCGTCTTACTGATCGATTGCTGAGACCAAGTTCTGCGCTGTGCCGTCTCGCGGATTTTCGCGGACCTCGTCCCAACGCTTCGCGCACACGATTAATGTTCTCGGGTGTCCGGATTGTTTTTGTGCTGCCGCCTCTTTTCTTTGTTGTGCTAGCAGTAGCTTCAAAGGTTTTAACCCAAAGGAGAATGGCTTTCCTTGATGGCACGGGAGCCTGTGGCGGCAGGTTGAATTCACGACGAAAGGCGCGTTGAGCACCAACCACACTATCCGCGTTTTTGTAATATGCCTTTACGGCATATGCACGTTGCGCACTCGACCAACGCTCCATGGCTACTGAAACTTCCACCACTCTAGACGCCCAAGGTCACTTCCCCCACTCTCGCAACCCCCCTCCGCGCCCGACAACCACTATCGAAATCGTGCCGTTTCAGTGCCTCACCCTGTAGATGTACAAAGAACAATTTTTTGAGACAATGTTGTGCCTTCCTGGAAGTGTCCTTAGCCAATATGCCACAAAAACGTGGAATAATAGCGACCACTCTTTTCGTTAGCATTTCTACTCCCATGATTCAGAACAAAAGCATTTATTCCAGCCATTTTGAACAAGTGGAAGGATAGTTTTTCCACCAATTCATTTGTTTTCTCTTAAAAGAATAATAAGAGATCATCTGATCACTTCTATCAACCCGTTTTGTACGTATTATAATCACAAGCAGCATCTGGTTTTCTTGGTCTTGACACCATCCTTTGTACAAACAGAAATGTCAGAGATTGTAATTTTGTGCACTGAGGAAAGCCATGGTACATTGTTCATGTCCTTCCATTTCAAATAAAGCAGGTGATTTCTCCTCACTGACACAAGACTCATGTCTTCCGAATTTCTTTAAAAACAACTTATTTTTACAGTACATTCCAGTACATGCAAGTACCTACAGCTATCATTTTATTTTGTTGTAAAGAACAAAAAACTGCTGGCGAACTACAAAGTCTCTCCATACAAACGGCATGGCCTTTACCCAAATAATTAGCAAGCAAGCTCTGAAAGATTGCTACTATTTTGTCCTTTACCAGTGTACATTTCGAACAAAGGACATAACCAGTCTTAGGATAGCAAACAATTAACAGTCTTGTTTTCAGTTTGTTGTAAACCAGTTTTGCATAGCTGTTAGTTGCTGATTTAATGTGTTTCACAACAGAATGGAGAAATAAAATATAAAACACGTCCAGTGGAATGAATCTTTCATAATGGCTGCTCTTGCTCCACTTATTTCTGAGAACTGTAGCACAAAAGACTGTCAGTTCTCGAATGCCCCGCCTAATTCAGCATCAGTTGACTTCTTTTGAGAAGATCGTGCCTCTTTCTTAGCAGTGCAGAATATTGCATTACAGAGGATGTACTAATAGCACACTCCAAAGTGGCCATTTGTGGAGGATGCTGGGAGTGAAAGCTTGATATTAGCTCACAGCACAATGAGTGATAAGAGAAGCCCTGTCTCCTCCTCCCAGGACAGCCAGCTGGTAGCTTAAAAAAGGAAATTTAATGGATTAATGAGTCACAGAAGTGGCATAAGTATTGATGACAAGGTGATAGAATGACCGGGTACAGCCATTTCATTCAATTTTCTAAACAACAACAACCACCATGCACAACAACACACTTGAATCAACAATGTTTGCACAATGGTTACTTATTGCAACAGTGCACAATATGTCTCTAAAGTTGGTCACAACAACAAACATTCTGTAGTGGCCCAAAGTCAGCTGATTTTCACCAATCAGATTAGTACTTGGTTGAGTAGAAGATATTAGAACAGCAGCTGGTTTGTCATCAGATTTCTCTGTAAAAAAGTGAAATGAAGACAAATAAAACACAACGAAACTGCAACTGAGCACCATGTCTGTGGCAAAAATACTAGAGATGAAAAAATGTTGCACACCGTAGCTTACCTGAATATGAATCCTCTCACTTAGATGTGCTGTCTGACTAAAAAAGTGAAGCACTCAGAAGGAGAGGAGGAAACCAAATGAAACTTCATGGGTTTAGAGTGTATGCGATGTTATTTCAGCATTACAAAATCAAGTAAAATTTACGAACAACTTGGCAGTATATGGTTACTATTCGTTATGATGCTGCCCTCCCTCTTGCCTGAAGACAGGCACTGATTTTGTTAGGAGAGGTGTCACACAAAGCTGTTGTATCCTTCATTAAGACAAGCTAACCCACGACAGTTTTAAATGGTCCTTGATATCCCGGATACTGGCACTGGAACAGCATTGATGTCCGAGCTGGTCCCACACTGTCTATCAGTGACAAAGCTGGGAATCTTGAAAGCCACCGGAGTACCTCACCATTACACAGACAGTTTATAGACACACATGCCAAGTGCAAAAGAGCATTGTCCTACTGGGAAGTGGTACCACGATACTGCTACATGATAGGTAACACATGAGGATGCAGAATGTCCATGATACACTGTTGTGCCATTTGGGTTCCCTACATCTGCACCACCCATGACCTGAAGCCACACCTAATGGCTCCCCACACTATGATGACTGGAGATACTCTACTACGCCTCTCCAAAACACTGGAAAAATGACAGAACCTCTGCCCAGATCAATAACACACTTATTAACTGTCATCTGGGGTAGGCAGATCCACAATTCATCACAGAACACAATGTGACGCCATTTATCAGTAGCTCAGGCTTCCTGCTCACAGCACTACTCCAGACAAAGCTGTTTGTGTTGTGGTTTTAATCACACATTATGCATGGGGTGGTAGTCCTCTAGTAAAGCTGATTCTAGTATGTGACCAACAGTGCAGGATGACAGAGAACATTGCAGGCAAGGATGCAAAAGGGTTATGATGTGCTCTCCTCCTTTATGGTGGTCAGACATGGCTGACAAGAACCCTGCCAACAAGTAGTCCTGCCCTCATGTATCCATGCAGTCCAACACTGGGTCACTGCAATCAGGACTGGCTCAAGAACATTTTTCCACAGAAGCAACTTATCATTTGGCACCCCCTAACCCCACTCCCCTTTTCATGTGGATCAGTTTTGAAACTAATTGTGATACGCACTGTATATGACTCTTGCACTTGGGCAGCCCTGGCGCCCCTCTCAGCTTGGCGCCCCAAGTGGCCACTACTAATTGTGATACGTCCTGTCTAGATATCCTGTTTGCCTGTGTGTGTGGGCAATGGGTTCACTGTTGGATCTGCGGTCCGGGTGTGTGTATTTGATCAGTGAACCTCTACCTGCTAGCCCTGACTGCTACCTGCCAGCCAACACTCCATCAGTGCAGGCAAATAGGGTCTGCCAATCAGGTAGACATTGTCCAAATACACAGTCAGATGGATCCATAAGTGGGTCTGCGAGTGAGTCAGCAGACTGGTCGGGCTATGAATGGTCAGTTTCACAATTGTGGTTCTCTGGCCCCCCTCTTTGCTGTGTGACCCAAGTGACAGCTTGTGTGATTTGAGCCTTAAACTGGCCCTGACTACGACATCCAAGTGCCCCACAAATTTGGATATCAACTGGCCAAATGGAGGCCCATGACGAGGCCCATTTCAACCTCATTCGGTGCTGATAATGCTGTCTCATATGAGTAAGTGGCATCTATGTGACCTTCATAGTGATCACTCAACATGTTACACAGTATACACCCATTACATACACTACCAGGCCTGGCAACAACATGAAACATGAACACCACTAACGCACTCTCACGTATGTTCTACCTCATGGAGAGAATTGCAATTTTAATTATTTACATACCCAACCATGGTGTGCATGTGTACGTACAGTACACAGAATTGTTGCTGTACCACTGTGGAACTTTGAAATACAGTGAATATACTGTATAATATGTTATATATGCATGTTAATAGCTTTTACAGTAGTAACAATTCAATGCAAAAAAAGAACAAAGTGTTTGTTTTGGGTTTTCTTCCTTGCATGAGTGATGCAGAAATCTTTGGTGAGAGCTGACAGCTCTTCTTCTTCTTCTTCTTCTTCTTCTTCTTCCAGCATGGAATTTCACATCACCAGATCGTCGGCTTTTAAAAAAAAGCCCAATTTGTAACTTTTTTAACTTAGTGTTAACGATGAGTTCAGTTCTCATGTAGCCATGACTCCTTTTACATATATACTGAGTAACTTATATGGCAATGAAATGCTTGTTGCCAGAAACAACAAACAACAAATCTATTTCAAGTGTTGAAGAGGTGTGTGTGTGTGTGTGTGTGTGTGTTTTGAAAATGTTCAAATGAAAAATATTTTTCAATTTGTATACTGGAAAGATGCTTAACAATCACTACTAGTACTGAATCAATTATAAAGAAGGAAATATGATGCAAAACTGTAACAGTACAAGGATCTGGTCTTGAGATATTAAAGACAGGATGAATTTATGACATTATTTTAATACTGCTGAAAGGAAAGGAGCTGTAAGTTATCTATCAGTAAAAAGTGCAACTCTTAATTACCTGGAAAGTGATCATACTGAGAATGAGTCTTAAAACACAATCTGAATTTGTTTGAAAATACTATTAATCTGTATCCACAGAGTAATATAAGATGCTGCTCAGCAGTAATATAGCATATCTCTGGTTGTCTAAGCAACGCAAAAATCAACAAGTGCATTACGAATAATTACATGCAAATTTATAACAAGAAATGCAAATTTATACCCATGAGTCTTCATATAACAGTGCCAATATTCTAGCTGATAATGCAAGGACGTGCAAAATAAAAAAACCACTAATAAATCTAAAGTAGAGAGTTTTCATGTAGCTATACACGGTCGACGAAGAAATTTAAAGAGATATTTTCAATAAGAACGACTTCTCAATGCTCTCTCTCTCTTAAGCCACACACACTTCAGTAAGAAGTTACACTGATATCCAACAACGTACTCTGAGTGTGTCACTTCTTTGTCAGACATTGTATTTCTCCTTGTGATCCAGAATCATCCAACGCTTCCTCCAGACTTTCCAAAATTTCTTGCTCACTCAAAAAATGTGGTGTATTTATGGCAGAGTTACAGCTAACGACAAAAACCTACACAAATCTTGTGACAACACGAGTACACAAAGGCTCTGTTGGTTGCGACAGCAGCACTTACGTATGCTATAGCTTCTTTCAAATTAATTGTAAGAGGTTGACAATAAAGTGCAGCTGCTGTCAAGGAACAAGTAGCAAGGCGTCCATACAATGTTCTCATACAAAATCAGTCCAGTTTTCGTGCAAATGGTGGCTCGTGCACTGCGAAACTGCCAGAGAGATACTCGGGTGTTGTCCTGTGAATTCAGTGTTGTAGCCTGGGTTGAGCTATCACTTGGTCACTAAAGTGTTAAGGGTGTTGTGCAATTCAGTTACAATTGGGTATTAGTCTAGCAGTTTTGTTTTCTGTGTCAGTAGTATGATGTGCTGTAGCTATCTGCATCAATTTTATTCCATTTATCAAGTGTTTGTCAGATTTCAGTGCATCTACTATACATTGGTGTCCCATATTAAATAAAAAGGTGACTTTTTTGACGATTCTCACCTGTCTTTTAATAATCAAAAACATTTCACATTGACATTTTACAAATTATAATTTGTGTAATTCCTGTTTGTCTCATACTGTACCGAACAGATAAAAAGAAAGTTTAAAGTAGTACTGATATCAGCATCTTTACAAAAGGTATACTTGGTCAGCAGTATGAGGGTGAGAGAAGGAATCATTCATGAACTTGTAAACTGAAACATACTTGTACCCAAACAAAGTGATTTACGCAAACCAAAAACTTTTGGCTAGAAACATACTCTTACTCAATAATAGTCATTCGGTGATGCATACTTCAATAAACACTCAATGAAAAAAGGGGTAAACTCGATAATCTTACCTTGTACTTTAAGGATCCAAATATATCTTCCAAATATTCTAAGAAGCCAATCTCTTTCTCATTTGCTGCCTTTGGTTTCATCAGTGAAATTTGCTCCACTTCTCCCTTCAATAGCAAGAGTTCATTTTAATATAGACACGGCAATTACACATACTGAAAATTGTACATCTTTCAAAAGTTTACTTACACTAAATGTTCCTCATAAACATACATTTACCTGTAAAATTAAGTAACGACCACTAACTACGTCAACACCATGACTTTTCAAAAACATTTTAATTGTGTCAAATTTGGCAACACTACCATTCATCTTATAGAATGATACATTGTCCTTGTTCACAGTTCTTGAAATTGTTACTTTTGAATCAGGAACAACCTCAAAGCGTTCTTCATTCTGAAAAAAATCATCAATAAATATGTATATGTTTTGATTTAATACACAGTTCTTTTTGTCAACAAGATTTACTGTATACAATAAAACTAAAAGCAATATTACAGATATTGAAGGAAGCTCAGACAGAACAGTATCACTTCTTTCAACAATCAACAAAAGATATTAATATAAATCATTCAAGTTTAAACACCATATTCACTATCTGATGAGGCAGAAGGATTACAGACACTGATAAATGTCAGCAACTCCCACCACAAGATAATAAGAAAGGATTTGAGTGGAGAAAAAAACTAACGAAAGATTCCAGAATGAGATTTTTACTCTGCAGTGGAGTGTGAACTGATATGAAACTTCCTGGCAGATTAAAACTGTGTGCCCGACCGAGACTCGAACTCGGGACCTTTGCCTTTCGCGGGCAAGTGCTCTACCATCTGAGCTACCGAAGCACGACTCACGCCCGGTACTCACAGCTCTCCTCCAAGAAAGCTTCTCTAAAGTTTGGAAGGTAGGAGACGAGATACTGGCAGAAGTAAAGCTGTGAGTGCCGGGCGTGAGTCGTGCTTCGGTAGCTCAGATGGTAGAGCACTTGCCCGCGAAAGGCAAAGGTCCCGAGTTCGAGTCTCGGTCGGACACACAGTTTTAATATGCCAGGAAGTTTAATGATAGATTCATCAGTGGGAAACTTCTATTATGATAGCAGAAACGGTAAAATGGTAGAAGACATGCACTTGTCAAATTTTCCGAGGACAGCAGTATTTTTTCAGGAAATGTGGATTATGAGACTATAATTTAAGAACATGGTGGTAAACCAGATTAAACTAAGTAATAAGTTTAGGATTCCACGAATTTATGCTTATGCGGACATAAAGAGGAGGGACAGTTGTTTTAACAGGTACTTACCCAAACAAAACAAGATAAAATAGCCATAAAAATGCAAAAGATAATCCGAAGTGGAACAAGGCAACTATTTATAAGGTGCTGGGCTGCCGAATAGTCAATAATAATCATAATATAGCATAGATACCTAGAATAAGAAAATGTGTCCAGTAGTTGGTCCTCTGTCAATGAGAACTGCAGCAGAAGTGGTCCACATATATGCATCTAGATACATATTCTGCAAGATGGCAGAGGGTATCTTGTACTGCTACTATCATTTTCTATCATGTTCCATTCACAAACAGAACAAGGGAAAAAGACTGTCTATAAGCTTCCGTATGAGTCCTTATTTCTCTTATAACAATACCAGAGAAGGAAAGTTGCTACTCACCATCTAGCGGAGATGCTCAGTCGCGATAGGCACAATAAAAAGATGGCTGTGTCAAGCTGTACACTACTATCGCTATATTCAAACATTACAGGGTCGTTTTTCCTATGCATCTGCATTAACTAACATTTTTCTATGTTTGGGGGCAAGCTGCAATTCATCACACCAACTAGAAATTTTGTCTATGTCATCTTATACCCTCCCATTCATTCACTTGACGACACCTTCCTGTGCACCACAGCTTATTTCTCTTATCTCATCTTCATGGTCCTTAAGCCAAATGTATGTTGGCTGCAGAAGAATCATTCTACACTCAACTTCAAATGCTGATTCTCTAAATTTCCTGAATATTGTTCCATGAAACGAATGTCACCTTTCCACCAGGGATTCCCACTCAAGTTCACAAAGCATCTCTGTAATACTCATGCGTTAATCAGACCCACCGGTAAGCAAATCTAGTGGTCCACCTCTGAATTGTTTCAATCTCTTCCTTTAATCATGTATGGTGGGGATTCTAAACACTTAAACAATACTGAAGAATGAGTTGCACTAGTCTTCTACATGCAGTCTCCTTTGCTGAGGAACCACAATTTCCTAAAATTCTCCCAATAAACCAAAGTGGATCATCTACCTTCCCTACTACCATCCTTAGGTGCTTGTTCCATTTCATATCGTTTTACAGTGTTAAACCTATTTATTTAACCTACACGACTGTGTCAAGCTCTACTATCGCTATATTCAAACATTAGAGGGTCGTTTTTCCTACGCATCTGCATTAACTAACATTTTTCTATGTTTAGCACAAGCTGCAATTCATCACACCAACTAGAAATGTTGTCTATGTCATCTTGTACCCTCCCGTTCACTCAACGACACCTTCCTGTGCACCACAGCTTCATCAGAAAACAACCACAGATTGCTGCTCAACCTGTCTGTCAGATTATTTATGTATATCTAAAAACAAAGATGATGTAACTTACCAAACGAAAGCGTTGGTATGTTGATAGACACACAAACACAAACACACAAAATTCAAGCTTTCGCAACCCACGGTTGCTTCATCAGGAAAGAGGGAAGGAGAGAGAAAGACGAAAGGATGTGGGTTTTAAGGGAGAGGGTAAGGAGTCATTACAATCCCGGGAGCGGAAAGACTTACCTTAAGGGGAAAAAAGGACGGGTCACTGAGTTGCTGCTTTGCCTGACTGACCAGCGCTAGCAGCGCGTATCTATATATCCCCTCTCGTAATATCTTTGCTTGACTGCTATTACTTCCCGGTCGTGGTCTGTCTTAGAGCAGTTCAACGCGAGTTCGGGCTGCCAGTTAGTTGGAATGCATCTGGAGCGGCACTAGTGCAGTCAGGTTGGAGCAGCAGTGAGGTCTGCGTTGACATGGCTCGCCCGACCACCGCCGCCACGCATCACTTGAGCCAGGCCATGGTCTTGATGGATCGTTGGTCGGTCGTCCTACCGGACGACGCGTTTTGGCTCACCGATCGTTCATGAGTCGGCTGTGTGTGTGTGTGTGTGTGTGTGTGTGTGTGTGTGTGTGTGTGTGTGTGGGTCTTCGTGCAAGTGTTTGTCAGGCTGTGTGTGTAGTTGGTGTTATTTCCTTTGACAAGTTATTTTAAATGTTGTCGGCGTATTGCCTCTGATAGGTCAGTTGTCTCATGAGGTGACATGTAACTGGTTCTTCAAGTACTTCTGGGCCCCTTCAATTACCATCTTGTGGAACTTGAGTCTGTCCTTTCCTGGTGCAGGGATGTCGTTTAGCCAGTGGGCATGTTTCCTCTGCATGGTTGGGTCCGAGCCAGTATTTCTGCCCTCATGTGTCTCGAAGTGAGTGGGAGACGCACCAGCAGTGCAACCCCGATGGAGCAGCAGTCGCGACAGACCAGCAGGCAGTCGGTCGGTTGCTACGGACCAGGGAAGATATCTCCGTGCAGTGCAGTCGCTGGGTCCACTGCCGGTCCCTGCATAGTGTCGGAGCGTGTATGGAGCTGTCCAATTGCTATGAGTTTCGTGGTTAACTGACCCAGGATGTCAAAGCTGAGTGTTGTTTTAAGTTTCAAGATTCGTCCATTCAAACACCGAGTGTTTCTATTGCTGAAATTTAGTCGCCATGTGGTACATCTAACTGTTTTGGTTGACTACAATTCGAGTGCACCAGTGGACTTATCTGCCTTGTGGCCATTAGTGTTCCGGCTACCTGCCCTGGACACTAACACAATTTCAGGCAGCGTCCTTTCCTCACCTGTTGTCGCTGTCCAATATGGTGTGTAATTTGACAGCTAATACATACTCCATTGCAGATCATCACGTTTGTAACCATTTTGTGTTTGAATCCTCGTGTACCGATTGGTGGCAAGCAAGTCATTTGTCAGTTGGTCCGTGGCTGTCCCCTGGTTGCGTTCTGAAGCATCAAGTGTAGTTGGGCTCGCCACCTGTCTCACCTAAGTGAACAAGGGCAGACCGACCTCCATGGATGCTTTTGAGTGCCACTGGTGTTTAATTATCTGTTTCCAGCTACTTAAAATTTAAGGCTTATGGTTATTTTTCTTTTTCCTTAAAAATTTTGTAAATTAATTCTTAAATTCATCTTTCAAGCTTAAACACTGCGGCCTTCTGCCTTTAAAAGATTATGGTAATATATTTTAAAATTTTGAAACTTAATTGTGGACTTCTGCCTTTGGTATTTCGCCTTGCATATGTTTGTCTTATCTACTTTGCTGAGACTTTTTTTTAAATTATTTTATTGCTATCTTAATTGGATTTTATCTTGTTGATTTGTTAAGATTTTTTGTTTGGAGGCCTTCAGCCGTGAAAGAGTTGCATTTGGTAAAGCTCTGGCTATGTGCCGCTTTGGTTGTAACAGTTGTTAAGTTACAATTGGAAGGCGAAACTGACCTCAACCTATTTGGCCCTTTCCACAATCACGTTACCTGTTCTGCCCAGCGGGTTTAGCGGGCGTATCAGCAACAGGCTGAGTTCAATCTGCAAGAAAGTCTTGAATCCAATCGCAAGTCTGCTCTGATACTCCATAAACTGATATTTTTTTCATTAAACAGCAATGCAGCACGGTGCCAAATGCCTTACTGAAACCAAGAAATAAGGCATCAACCTGAGCGCCGGTGTCCACTGGGAAGTGGATCTCGTGGAGGAACAGAGAGAGCTATGTTTTGCAGGATCTCTGTTTGCAAAACCTATGTTGATTTTTATAGAAGTGATGTCCATTTTCCAAAAATGTCAATTTTTTAGCATAAAACATGTTCCATAATTCTACAACAGACTGACATCAACGATATAGGTTTATAACTGTGTGGATCTGTCTTACGGACTTTCTTAAAAATCAGAACGACCCGCACTTTTTTCCAGTCGTTAGGTACCTTTCAATGCTCAAGCGATCTATGATCAATTACTGCTAGAAGGGGAGCAAGTTCTTTTGCATAATCTTTATAGTATCTTATAGGTATCTCATTTGGTCCTGACACCTTTCCACTACTAAGCAATTGTAGCTGCTTTTCAATTCCGCGATCGGTTATCCCAATATTTGCCATTTCGACATTCGTACGACGACTGAAAGGAGGGACAGTGTTATGATCTTCAATAGTGAAACAACTTTGGAAGACTGAATTCAGTATATCGGCCTTCTCTCTGTTATCTTCGGTTTTGGTGCCAGTGTGGTCACAGAGAGTGAATAGATGATTTTGAACCACTTACTGATTTTACATACAACCAAACTTGCTTAGGCTTTTTACTCAGGTTGGTTGACATCTTAATTTCAAAATCATTGAACGATTCTCTCATTGCTCTCCTTACGCTCATTTTCACTTCGTTCAGTTTTTGTTTGTCAGCTAGGTTTTTACTTCTCTTGAATCTGAGATGAAGTGCTCTTTGTTTATGTCGCACTACTCCAACAGAACTATTAAACTATGATGGATCTTTAAACCTTATTCTGAACATACTCGTCTAGGGCATAACACGCGAGTTACCTGCACTTTTTTCTCGGTCGCATGGGACTTTGTGCTGGATGAGAGATTCACGATAAACAGAAGCGAAGGAAGGGGTCAATTCCATAGGCATTGAGTACACTATATAACCAAACTGGGATGCCATCTGGGCCTGGAGATCTGTTTGTTTTCAAGTATTCCAATTGTGTCCACACCAGTGATGCTTATTACTATGTTCTCCATATGGACATCTGTACAACAGTCAAACAACAGTATGTTAGTAGGACCATCCTGCATGAATTTTTCTTAAATGCAAGATTTAAAATTTCAACAGTATTAATATAATATTGTTACATTCCATCCTGGATTTTCCATTGTTAGATTTAAAATTTCAGCTTTCCTCTTGCTGTCTTCTATTGCCACACTGGACTGGTCAAAGAGTGACTATACAGATGCCTTTAACCTCCACAAGGAACTTACATAGTACCAGAATTGTCTCATGTTCTCAGCAAGATCTTCTGCTACAGTGTGACTGTGGTAGTGTCTTGTGTTTCAGATAGCGATCTTTTTACTTATGCACAAATTTCTAACTTTTGTCTGTCATCACTTCAACATTCTTTTTGAATGAAGTGTGAAAAGTCTCTGCTTCCTACGCAATTTCCATTTTTTTTTATTAAACCAATGTGGCTCTTTTCCATCCTTAATCCATTAGTACAGCACACAACTATCATCCAATATAACTGATATACACCTGTTCGATAATATTATGAAATGGCTTAGACTAGGTAAAGGATGTGGCACACTTCCGTTTATTGACGGGAAAATACAAGCAGTTTACAAATCGGATTGCTTATATAACTCTCATGTTACTCATTGCAGAAGACTGCTCAAGTGTATGGTAACTCTACCAAATACGACTGACTGGTGATATTGAACATATACAAATAAGAGTGAAAGGTTTGTTTAACTCAAAGTAGAATGATGCAATTGTGAAAACCCTGGACCATGGCCTAATGCCCATACAACTAAACTGAACTTTAAAGCCTGTATTGTATGACCTACTCACAAAGTTCAACGAATCACAATTTAATGAGAAATCTCGATATATATGACTTCCTCCTCCATATCGGTCTCCTGAAGACAAGAGCAGACTGATTACAGGATGCAAAGAGGCATTTAAGCCATCATTCTTCCCTAGCACCATACATAAATGGAATGGGAAGGTACCCTAATATGTTGTACTACAGGAACTACCCTCTCCCATGGACTTCATAGTGGTCTGCTCAGATGATTAAATTTACTAGTACATCTGCACAGGAAAAAAAGGAGTAATCTACGAAACCTTGAAAGGTGAGCAAACTCCACAACATATGAAACGGATTTTATGTCATTTGCAGGGATGATGATCTGGAATAAAAGTAGAAAAGGTACATGTGATTTACTAGCCAGCTGATGGCTGGTCTTTCTGCACAATTATGATACTTGTTTAATGCCCACCAAATTATTTGGCAAAGTGAATGCAATCTAACCCTCTGCTTACCAGAAAATCTGTATAGCGTTACCTACCAGTTGGGCCTATCAGGCCCGTGTAGTTTAAACTGACATAAATTGACACTATTTTGACCACTTACAATAAGAACAACTTTTGAGGTATAAAATATGTTTAAAATACTTTTATTTATTTAAAGTTTACATAAAAAACACAATAATTTTTATGCTTTTACTTGTGGTTTTTATTCTTACTGCAAATCTGTGCACGGTCTATAGACAATAGCAGAATGCTCTGGTCATGAAGATTTGGTGCACTATATCATGTAATTTGACTTTTTCTACCTTTCTTCTCTACACAATATGCACATATTATCCTACTAATAAATTCATTGGCTTCTTTACCCCTGCTAGTTGCTTTCAAAAATTGATGATTAAAGTCCAACATCTCATTTTTTTTACTGGTAGCCAGCACCACCCAAATTATGCATGCATTCATTACACTTACATCAATCACGTTAAAGAAAACCACCAATGACCAGTGCCTTCTTTATCTCATCACATTGTAGCATCACATCTTCTGATCCAAGGTGTCAACACTGTCCTTTATGGCACTGTATGTAACTGTAAATTCAGGCTCCTTTATTTGTGATGATGAAACCACTGGTTGGTCATGAAGAGAGCTAAGTATGATAACAACTTTGTTTTTCTTAGGAACGTAAGAGTCCTGAGACTGGTTTGATGCAGCTCACCACAACAAAAACAACAACAGGAACATAAGAGCCTATTATCACATCTGGTTGATAACCAAATAATGTGGAGTATACTTCATGTCCTTTAGATGTAATAAAACCAGCAGGTAGTTCACCTTTGTTTTTCGGATAGTACTGACTAGTGTCAGATCTTTTGACAGCAAATAATGAGCTAAATCAAAAGATGTAAAAAAAAAAAAAAAAAAAAAAATACCACATGTGATATTACGTCCAGACTTTTGAAGTTCGATCACCAGGGTTTTCACAACAAGTCACATGGCCTGGCTGCTTCCTCCTTCCTCAAATACACGTTCATCTTCCAGCAATAGCTTGTTGCACTGTCACAAATTGCCCAGAACTTTATTCTGCACCTATGAGGTTTTAACGGGATGTATTGTTGAAATGGACAGTGACCTAAAATGTGATCAATTATTCATCCACAGTCATGCACTGTCCTGGAATATAGGCATCCCTACAGGTAATTTTCCACATGTCAAAAACATCTCTGGCTGATTTGGTTCCAATTTGTCACTTGACCTATGTTCATGTTGGGCTGCTGCAGTGTCAAAGCATGACACCCTCAGAATAACATGGAGACAGTTGCCAGATATACACTCCTGGAAATTGAAATAAGAACACCGTGAATTCATTGTCCCAGGAAGGGGAAACTTTATTGACACATTCCTGGGGTCAGATACATCACACGATCACACTGACAGAACCACAGGCACATAGACACAGGCAACAGAGCATGCACAATGTCGGCACTAGTACAGTGTATATCCACCTTTCGCAGCAATGCAGGCTGCTATTCTCCCATGGAGACGATCGTAGAGATGCTGGATGTAGTCCTGTGGAACGGCTTGCCATGCCATTTCCACCTGGTGCCTCAGTTGGACCAGCGTTCGTGCTGGACGTGCAGACCGCGTGAGACGACGCTTCATCCAGTCCCAAACATGCTCAATGGGGGACAGATCCGGAGATCTTGCTGGCCAGGGTAGTTGACTTACACCTTCTAGAGCACGTTGGGTGGCACGGGATACATGCGGACGTGCATTGTCCTGTTGGAACAGCAAGTTCCCTTGCCGGTCTACGAATGGTAGAACGATGGGTTCGATGACGGTTTGGATGTACCGTGCACTATTCAGTGTCCCCTCGACGATCACCAGTGGTGTACGGCCAGTGTAGGAGATCGCTCCCCGCACCATGATGCCGGGTGTTGGCCCTGTGTGCCTCGGCCGTATGCAGTCCTGATTGTGGCGCTCACCTGCACGGCGCCAAACACGCATACGACCATCATTGGCACCAAGGCAGAAGCGACTCTCATCGCTGAAGACGACACGTCTCCATTCGTCCCTCCATTCACGCCTGTCGCGACACCACTGGAGGCGGGCTGCACGATGTTGGGGCGTGAGCGGAAGACGGCCTAACGGTGTGTGGGACCGTAGCCCAGCTTCACGGAGACGGTTGCGAATGGTCCTCGCCGATACCCCAGGAGCAACAGTGTCCCTAATTTGCTGGGAAGTGGCGGTGCGGTCCCCTACGGCACTGCGTAGGATCCTACGGTCTTGGCGTGCATCCGTGCGTCGCTGCGGTCCGGCCCCAGGTCGACGGGCACGTGCACCTTCCGCCGACCACTGGCGACAACATCGATGTACTGTGGAGACCTCACGCCCCACGTGTTGAGCAATTCGGCGGTACGTCCACCCGGCCTCCCGCATGCCCACTATACGCCCTCGCTCAAAGTCCGTCAACTGCACATACGGTTCATGTCCACGCTGTCGCGGCATGCTACCAGTGTTAAAGACTGCGATGGAGCTCCGTATGCCACGGCAAACTGGCTGACACTGACGGCGGCAGTGCACAAATGCTGCGCAGCTAGCACCATTCGACGGCCAACACCGCGGTTCCTGGTGTGTCCGCTGTGCCGTGCGTGTGATCATTGCTTGTACAGCCCTCTCGCAGTGTCCGGAGCAAGTATGGTGGGTCTGACACACCGGTGTCAATGTGTTCTTATTTCCATTTCCAGGAGTGTAATTTCATTGAACAGTGGTTGCCCATTCTCAACACTCCAAAGCTGACTGATATCTTAATTTCTTGACTTGTAAACTCCAGTCAAGATCAGAATGCCAGGAAACTTTCATTTCACATATCTATTATCAACCCAGACTTGTAAATGATTCGACCTTCCTTATTGGTCCACATACACACTTCGCCAATAAGGGGCACACGAAAGAACAACATAAAACAAGATTCTTCATTATCACAGTTCCTAATCGATTAACTTGTAGGTCCCTGGTATTCTTTCAATACATCCTTTTTGTTCCACCTACTAGAAATTCCAGCTTGAGGAGCTGTGGCCCATATTTCTTTCCTATTGAGAAAACAGTAAGTCACACTCAACAGAATTTGCACGAAATTGTTCTTCTCCATCTTCATAAAGGGATTTTTCACAATTTCATTTTTGTAGTTCTGAATTTTCAGCAAAATCTACCTCATTATCATCATGTAAGATTCACATTCACTAGATGAGTTTTCAGATTCAGAAAACTGCTCCAACAATTCCCTTACCTCCTCATCTGATAGTCCTCTTCTTCAAAACATTTTCAGTTTGTAGAACAGACAACTGTTAAGAAATAACGCACCAAAATAAACATCTGCTTGTGACAAGGCAGACTGTTTTTAACAGTGGAAGAATGAGCATGAGTCAACAATAGCAATTGATGTAACAAATGCTGCACAGACAGACATCTGGTTGTTGAAAAATCGCTTCTAAACACGTGGGCCTTTGAGGCCAGTATGGGTGGAGCACCAACATTTTAACACTAAGCCAAAGGTAAATTTTTATAATTTTTTTCCAAAATCATGGCTAACTTGACAAATTACAAAGAATCATAAAATTTCATTCAAGTAAAATGTATAGTTACTAATAGAGGAGATATTAAACATCACAGACAGGCCCCTGAGGCCCAATGGTAGTAAAAAGGCTTAAATGTTTTAAATTTGTACAAACTACACACAAAACATACTAGTTCAAAACTAGCTTCATAGAACATTCATCATTGCCAATGTACATGTTAGATATCCCTGGCAGTTACATCAGTTTGATCTTCCCACTTTAAACCAGTAACACGCTTCTCTAGGATACATATAACAAGTAATTTATTAGGCACTAAGAGAAATAAAAAAATCTGAGGACATTTATTCACTAAGCATTTATCACCTTTCCAGATCCTACATGACTAAATACAGCTCTACAGTGCATACATTTAATTAATCTGGATGACCCATTGTAAAACATTATCATGAAAAACAACTGATTGAGCAACAGCAATCCACACTTTTTGAAACAGCAGTAGACATTTGTCATATAAGATTCATACACCGAAGATTTGAAAGCTACGTCCAGAATGAACTGTTTCCTGAACTCTTGCAAATCTGAAACAACATTCTGCCTCCTAATTGACTCAGGTGGCAACTACTCCAACCTTGCTAAAGGCATTAAGGCCTGTAACACACAAATTTTGGAAATCTGCTTCTTGCATGAATCCCCAATGGTCTCACTGTTCAATTACGATGTCATCCATGGATGAGCACAGAACAGCATGAACTGTAGTGCATCAACTATAATTTACTCATTCATTCATTCATTCACACACACATTCCCATCTTCCAAGAAAGTCTTCAAAACGCTGTAGACTGAAACAAGTTACAGGCAGAAGCAACCACTGCAGACAACTTCTGTAACATATGATGTGCGACAATAAAGTAATGAGACTGATGTGAAAAAGTCGCCTACCGTTTTAGTCAAGTTTAGTGCTGTCTCCTTCAAAGTAGTTCCCTTCTGATTGCACACACTTTTTCCAGCGCTTCTGCCATTGATGGTAACATTTCTGGAACTCATCTCCTGTAATATCCTCCGAGACCTTCGTCACAGCTTTTTGGACATCTTGTGTTGTTTGAAAATGGTCTCCCTTGACTGCAGTTTTGACTCTTGGAAATAGAAAAAAGTTGCACGGAGCAATATCTGGTGAATAAGGTGGCTGTGGTAGTACTGAAATTTGTTTTGAGGTTAAAAATTGCTGTACTGACAGAGCAGCATGGGATGGCGCATTATTGCGATGCAGAATCCAATTATCAGCAATGTTGGCACAGGCACAAAGAACTCTTTTACAAAGTCTTTCTAAAATTTCTGTGTAGTAATATTGGTTAACTGTTTGTCCAGAAGGCACCCACTCTTTATGAACAATTCCCTTGGAATCAAAGAAGCACAAAAGCTTGCATTTCACTTTTGACTTTGACATGCGAGCTTTTTTTTTGGTCTGGGTGATCCCTTTGAGCACCATTGCGAACTTTGGCGTTTTGTCTCTGGATTGTACTGAAAAAACCAACTTTCATCACCAGTGATAACACGGCTCAACGTTTTGTCTCTGGATCGTACTGAAACAACCAACTTTCATCACCAGTGATAACACGGCCCAACAATTTTAACAGATCGACTGCCATATTTTTCCGTGTTTCTCGCTGTTGTGGTGCGAGATTTTTGGGGACCATTTTTGCACAAATCTTTCTCTTACCAAGATCTTCAGTTATTGATGTTCAGTTCTTCTGCAATCATTTTCACAGATAATCTTCTATCAGATCACACGAGTTCACGCACCCCGGCCAAGTTGACATCCGTCCGTGAGGTTGATGGTCGTCCACTGCGGTCTTCATCTTCAACATTCGTTCTGACTTCACTAAACATTTTATGCCAACGAAAAACTTGAGCTCTTGACATAACCTCCTCTCCAAAAGCCTTCTGAAGCTTACCGTAAGTTGTCGTCGTGTTTTCACCCAATTTAACGCAAAATGAAATGGCATACCGTTGCGCAATATTATGCGGGTCCATTTCCATGACAAGAGACACAAACACGTGTTAACGTATTACACCACAACTCACGACCGAGCAGTTGCATCTATGTGCCGCTTGGACTAGCAGCAGCTTACAGACCAAGGTCAAAGATATTGTGCCTACGCAAGCCTGCAGGGTTGCCACATCTTGCAAAGAAAATCAGTCTCTACTTTATTGTCGCACCTTGTATATGAACAGTATATTAAGATTAACATTAATCCACTCTTCCTAAACCACTGGTAGACACAAATACTCAACAAGGGACATATTTTTTCTTCTAGTTGTGAATTTTATAGTTCACTCGAAATTCGCTCTAATTAATAACAATATAGTACATATATTGGCACATCAGTGTTAGAATCACAGGGTTCTCAACTTTACATAATGGTCTTACAGCTTATTTCTGTAAAACAACTTTTTTATGTTAGCTGCCACAAGACAGAACTGGGTGAAAGTATGCTAGCCAAATTATCTGCACATCAACATGACAAAAGAGATTTTTATGAGCAAAGCAGGCAGAAATGAACATTTTGGTTAAATTAGCCAAGAGCTTGAAGCACCTCCATTTATTGTCCACATGGATGCCTACTAACTTTACACATGCAGTTCTACCCGGTATAAGCTAATAATCCTTCCATATGGTGCCTGTAAGTCATTTTTATGTCTCTGTAACTGCATAATAATATATAAAAACAAAGATGAGGTGACTTACCGAACAAAAGCGCTGGCAGGTCGATAGACACACAAACAAACACATACATACACACAAAATTCAAGCTTTCGCAACAAACTGTTGCCTCATCAGGAAAGAGGGAAGGAGAGGGGAAGACGAAAGGAAGTGGGTTTTAAGGGAGAGGGTAAGGAGTCATTCCAATCCCGGGAGCGGAAAGACTTACCTTAGGGGGAAAAAAGGGACAGGTATACACTCGCACACACGCACATATCCATCCACACAAACAGACACAATGGTCTGCTTGTGTCTGTATGTGTGGATGGATATGTGCGTGTGTGCGAGTGTATACCTGTCCCTTTTTTCCCCCTAAGGTAAGTCTTTCCGCTCCCGGGATTGGAATGACTCCTTACCCTCTCCCTTAAAACCCACTTCCTTTCGTCTTCCCCTCTCCTTCCCTCTTTCCTGATGAGGCAACAGTTTGTTGCGAAAGCTTGAATTTTGTGTGTATGTTTGTGTTTGTTTGTGTGTCTATCGACCTGCCAGCACTTTTGTTCGGTAAGTCACCTCATCTTTGTTTTTATATATAATTTTTCCCACGTGGAATGTTTCCTTCCACTATATTAACTGCATAATAAGCTTTTAATTAAGAGTTAAGCTGTTTGCTGTGAATCAGTTGTAAGGCTGTTTTGTTAATCTACTGCCTGTGTCTAACATGGATGTGTTTGGGCTTTTTATCAGTATACTTCTGTCATTACCAAACATTACAGATTTTTAAAGTGTTCTCCAGTGTCTCAGGAAAATCACTTTCATAGGTCAAGAACAGAAGTGGACCAAACACCAAACCTTGTGTGTCACCGAATTCTATGCTTCATCACTCCAAATTTGGTCTTGTTGCTATGGCATCATTTGTTTACGCAATTTTGTATTTTCTATTGTTAACAGTTGATCCATGCAAGAGGAATGCCTTTAATGCCATACTTAGTTTCTCTAGTGAAATTCTATGGTTTGCAGAATAAAAGGCACTGGCATAATTACAGAAAATTCTAACAGGGCAGTTTTTCTCATTTACTTCTACCACAATCATGTATTGAATCCTTATGGAGGCCACCCTGAGCTGTTGTTAAAATACATATTGTACACTTATTCCATTGTGTCAACAAATTGATCCTAAGTAGCAGTGATAGTAACATCCCTGAAATATTTTGGCATTGCCAGAGCATTATCTCTCACAAATCCGGAGATGTTTGTTTTTCATTACAATAACAGCACACAATATATCACTCAGATCATTGTGTCATACTCTGACACTTTACATCAGAAGCCAACACGTGATCTGCTGCAATGGTTTATGGAGTTCTGGAACACTCATTACAAACTTTTCTTGATCTTATTTATAATACAACTACAAACCACTCTTGGTTCATGAGAGGTAGAGCAGTTCTCTGCAGTTGGTATGAACCTGAACATTTACAATGTTACATATCTTGATTGTAAACTAGCACATATCATTCCACCAAGAAATGGGAGTAGAGCAATTTTGCCGTAGTGCAACTTGATGATCACACACCTCAAACTCTGGAACTCTGAAATCTCATCCCTGGGGCAGAAACACACACACACACACACACACACACACACACACACACAGTCAGTAAGCTAAGTGATAATATTAGTGAGACTCTCCTATCCAGGACCATGCGGCAGCAGGCAAAGAAACATTGTGTTACATAATCAAATTAATTAATTGTGACAGCTACTGCTTGTGAGGCAGAAATCAAGGACAGAGGTGAGAAATGGTTAAGGTCATTGGTACAGATAGTCACAGTGTCTTTGGACCTCCTCCCAAACAGCTCACTCTTTCTGTGGCTGCAATATCTTCTTGCCATCTGGGTTGCACAACACGTAAAACATTAATTTAAAACTAACTACGCAGGTTGTCACCCATAAAAATTTCTGTTTCTCTAAGCCTACCACACAAACACTGTGGTATGTGAGCCTTTGTATTCAAAACGTATTATGTATTCTTCCACTTTCAGTTTTATAAATTTTCCAACATCTACCTCCTGAGAACGCATACCAGTCCGTGTATCACTAAAATCTGCAGTCTTTTGCTGGGCCTAGAGGATATAGTAAGCCTTTTTTGGAAATTACAAGTGTAATTGCAAGCACAGAGATCAGTGGTGGCATTCATCGAATGTTTCTTTGGGGAATTACGCAAACTGGATGTGTCTGTCATTATTATATAACTGAGTGAAGTAAGACAGTGCGTATTTTCTCCACATACATTTAGTTTCCCCATAAGAAATCAATTTATAGCTTCAGTTACACAAACACTCACACTCTCTTTTCTGTACATGTGGAAGTCAGTTTTAACTTCACTTTGACCTCCTATCTGACCCAGCTGTAGCTTCATGAACCTTTTGTTTGCTATTAAGGAGTTTAGTACACATTCTGCTCCTTTTCTATAAGGCATAAAACCTGTTAATATATCTACTGCAGGCCTTGTATTGGTAGGGTATTGTTTGCTTAGTCTGTTTCACCAGGTAGATTCATAGTTTCACCATGAATTTGCATTGTGTTATAGAAGGAGTCTGTCCTGAATTGTTTTACACTGACATTTAAGGCAAATGATTTCTCACAATGAAAACAATGGATCAGGAAAGTTAGAATTTGTTTAATATTTAGGTTGGAACCAATTATAGGCCAAAATTAAATGATGATCATGTGTAATCCAATAATTAAATCACAACAGTTGGTTAATTATCTGAATAAGCTATCTTAAAGCTCTTAAATTTCTTTCTATTTTCCCCATATTTCTTTTACTGTAGTTTCAAATAAAATGCCCATGTGTGTGTGTTCTAAATCAGAAGGCCTTTTGGCCAAAAGCTTCCTTGTTTAGCAGCCTTTTTGCTGTGCCTGTCTGCTACTCCACATCTCCACTATATGGTGAGTACGATTCTATCCTTTTCATATTACAGTGAAACCCCTATTTTATGTTTTCATGCAGTCCAGACTTTAAAAAATGCAAAATTGAGGAAAATGCATTCTGCTTTGATAATTGAGAGAGCTATGGTGATTGTTGCCTCCTGCTCCAAGAACTTGCAGACCCTAATGATTTAAACAGAAATCTCGATGTTGACTTTATGTTCCCCTTGTCTCTGCGCGCTCCACATTTCAGTACCCAGTGATGATCTATTGCAAAGAAAACTGAAGTTTTAAGTTCTTTCAAATGGTTCAAATGGCTCTGAGCACTATGGGACTCAACATCTGTGGTCATCAGTCCCCTAGAACTTAGAACTACTTAAACCTAACTAACCTAAGGACATAACACACATCCATGCCCGAGGCAGGATTCGAACCTGCGACCGTAGCGGTCACGCGGTTCCAGACTGAAGCGCCTAGAACAGCTCAGCCACACCGGCCGGCTTTAAGTTCTTTGTCCCTCTCATACATTTCAAAATTCTTCTAACTGTTGTCAGCTAGACATGCCTGGATCACTGCTGAAGCAACTTACAGCTGCAATTACGTGGGTGACATTAAGTCTTATGTTTATCTGTGCATAAATGATACTGCCTGTAATTTATCATCATGGGTCTCTCTTTTACCTGTCATTGAGTGCATACTCAATGAAAGTATTTGACCATCCAGAAGTATCAGTTGATACAGGACTGGAACTATTCATGTTGTATCTACCTAGGATTGACCTAGATAAAGAAGCTGATCCATTCTTGCTTATCCCCTTTTAATATCTGTTGTGATTATGACGTCCAAGCAATTTGACACTTGTACTCATTCACATCAAACTGTCCTCTGCATTTATTTCTGAAGCTTACTTTCTCTTTTGTGTTGTTAATAATTATCAACAGATTATTTAAACAAATTTCACCAATTAACATGTTAGTTCTCATGATTCTCCAAGGATCTGCTGCTTCTCTTTTCTGAAGCTCAAGCATAATAGTGCGCCACTTCGCTTAATATTCCAGTTTCAATTACCTTATTTAAATATAAAGTGTAATCGTATACCTGATGAAACCCCTTTTTTAGTGACAAAATCAGTTTATGGGACTCTAAATCTGCTCTCCCATATTCCCTTTTAGGACTGTCATAACAATATCCCAGTATTTAGATCATGTTGAGCAACTAAATCAAACACTGAATGAATTATTGTGAATTATTGGGGCACATGTCTCATCCCCAGAATGTAAATTTTTATTAATGTACTGCCAGTGTAGTGTGTTTATAAATACTGAGTACGTCGATGCGTTATAATTCGAGAGTACCTTCACTAAAATGTGCGAGACTTGTGCATACCCAGCAATCATAATCATCAGATTGTGCAAATTAACAGTGTGTGTAGAAGAAATTATTCAGTTGGTAGGGCATAGTCCAACAAACACACACAGAATTTCTACACATTATCAGTGTTCCACATACAAGAACACGGCAGACATTACGTACACACAGCTTCTAGCCTAACCATTTACAGAGAATCTTCAAGAAAGAGATGAAGGTATATGACTGGAATTTTGTCGATGAGCAATTGCAAATCGCAAAGTAGTCCCATAATACTGTCTACTGATGAAGCCATTTCCACTTTGTGTACCAGTAATATTTGTACTAATGTCAGTGATCCAGTGAGAAACCACATGGAGAGATTCTCAAGAACCCTCCTCTGTGAATGTGTTGTGTGGTATGATAAATCAGTTATTTGGGGCTGTTGTGTTACCATACCATCTTACAGGTCTCATTATCTAGATTTTCTTGAACACGAGCTTCCAGCATTAATGGAAGAGGTTCCTTCAGCAACAAGAAAGGGTATGTTCTTCCAGCAGGATGAGGATCCCTGCACATTCTAGTAGTTCAGTGATATACCGTCTACATCTAAATTATTACATGTGGAAATGCATTTAAAGACGTACAGGTAGACCCCGTAATACGCAGACCCGTTATCCTTGTTTCTGCAGATACACAATTTCAGCTTTAAGTCCAGTGGTGCAATTTGTTAACAGTACGTGGAAGCAGTAATGCACCAGTGCCCCTCAATGCGCATCTTCTGTTGCATCTGTTGACACGTAAATCATCAGTTCAGGTCCGTAGAGCACTTGAAGGGTCTGCACTTAAAATGTCATGTAAAAGGAAAGAAAGTGTCCCTGTCGCAGGATAGGAGCTTCCAAGGAGGTCGTAAACAGTAGAAACAAAGTAAGAAGTTTTTAATCACTAGACATTCAGCACGCTATGGTACTTGTTACTGAATCCACTGCGAGAATTATTCATGACAATGCAGAATCAATTTGAACAGTATTTAATCTTCAACTAACTTAAGCATGAATACAGTGACCAAATCTCACTCTGAGGCAATGGAAAGAATAGAAAAAATGTTAAGTCAACACATTTTGAGCCCCAAAACCTACAGCACAGGCCTTTCTCTAGAGCTGCTATTCAAGCTAAAGTCAAGACATTGCATGCATATTTAATGAAAAAAGAAGCAATCCAACATCTTCCTTGTTTTTCGTGTGGGTTTGATCACTTCAAGTATCGTTTTGGCTTTCATTACATTAAAATAACAGAAGAGGCAGCTGCAGAAGATGAAGTTGGAACCCAAGAGTTTAAAAAGATTTGTAAAGGAACTGTGACTGAGAAAGACTACTGGAATGCTGTTACACAGGTTTTCAACCTTAATGAAACAGGCTTATTTCTAAAATGAATGCCAAGCTACACCTTGATTTCTATTGGAGAAAAAACTGACAGGATTTATGGCTGCCAGTGATCGATGCACCCGTTTCGAAGGAAATCTTTCAGAGGATTGCAAATTAAAACCCCTTATGATCTAGTACTCTAAAGGGTTGTTGGGAGTTCATTGGAGGTGGAATATAAAAGGTTGGATGTCTTCTGTTATTTTCAGCAATTTTTTTTAATGAATTAAACAGAGAACTGAAGGCCTTCTCTGAGAATGGAAAAAATCCGTTTCAAGATTCTCATCCTCTTTGAAAATGTTCCCAACCGCCAACTTTCTATTACCGGTTCAAATAAAAGCACTTAATTTCTGTTTCTGGCACAAACACTACATCTACCCTACGATCAATAAACCAGAAGTTATTTCTACATTCTACATTCAAGGAATGCTACCTGCTTAAAATGTTCTCCAGTCTCATAGAAGAATGTAATTCAAGTGATGAACTTATCAAGATTTTTTGGGGATCGTTGAATATTAAAAAGGCAACTGATGTTATCAGAGATGGATGGTCTGACATCACTCCAAAATGTATGAATGAAGTGTGGAGGAAATGGAGACCCGATGCTGTAGATAAAGTCATCACTGATATGACCACTGCAACGACAGAGAGACTGTGGACATGGCATGGCAGATTGGATTAAAGAAGATAATACGTGTGACTTTCTGAGCTCTCTTTCCATGTATCTGAGTAACGAAGATTTGATAGTTTTCACTGAGAATAGTAATAAATAAGAAACAGAAGACAAGGTAGTTCAGCCTGTTAAAAAGCTGACAACAAAGAAAATGGCCGAGTCCTTCAAAATGAAACTGGAGTGAAAACTTTCGGAATGTGATCCTGAGGAATAAGGAGTGCAATAGTGATGAGCGAAGTTTAACATTCACTTAAATGTTACAGAGTTGTATCATCAACTGTCAAAGAAAACTTACACAGTTGAATATTAAAGATTTCTTTGGAAAACAGTTTTACGCTTAAAATGAATGTTAAGTGCCTAGCAAAATCTTTTTTGCTACAAAGGATTTGCATGTAAGGAAATATGTTGCGGAAACTAAACCAACTGTAGCACCATCAAATTCTTCTGATGTAGATCATCAGACACTATATAGTATGTAGACTTTATGACAATGGTTTTACTGTATTATTTTGTGTTTTAGTGTTAAATTTTGCACTAAAAGACGAGAGATATGATAAAATGAAAATATACATGAATGGTCTATCTCACCCATAGGTGAGATGGACCATACAAAAAATGGCTATACGTGAAGATAAGTTCAACTAAAATTACATGTCTCTATATGGAAGACATTATAATGGTTACAGAATTATGCTAATAAATATTTTAGACCAAAACAATTTTATCAGTTTATTATAAAGCCTCACTGAGCATAGGCTTTTCTAATGAATTGTTGGTTTTGTTCAAGCATTGGCCTATCTTTCTCTTACCAAAACTATTGCATGTATTACCAAATGTTGACAAACACTTGTGGGACCATCGTGAACAGGAAACACATTGAATCCAATCTTCTTTTTTATTTGTTTCGTAATAAGTCTCACCACAACCGACACATTAATCTTCACCCCTTTTAACAAAGCCACTTTCGTAATCTTCTATAATGTCTTCACTGTCCTGCAATTGGTGATCACAGTGAGTTATTTGCAGTATTTTTCTTTTTAGGTTCTTCTGTCTCTGTTTCTCTTCACCAGTAATTTGCTTTGGTGGTCTTTGTTTCTGTTTTCTGCTTCTTTTCTGAAATTCGTGATTATAATAACAGAAGAAACAGATGATGTTTCTTCCAAATGTTTAGTAGGTGCTGGGTTGGGAGTGATCAGTTTCAAAGTGGTAATTTTGGAAGTTTTAGGTTTAGTAGGAGTAGAGTCCAAAGTTGTGTGAGTGAATGAATTTGACTTGTGCAGATAACTCTGTAATTTTGATGTGCTTTGATTCACTAGGTCTTTTGATGAATTTTGAAGTGGTTTGTTGGACTGTGTGTGAGATTCAGTTCTTCCATTTGTTGGCACACATGCATGTTCCAACAAATAAGCATGGTCTTGGACTGCAGTCATTGTTGCATTTCCCTGAAGCCACTTTTACCATTTTCACCACTGGCTGATGTAGCCCAGACTGAGTTGAGCAGTTTTCGAAACTGAAGACGATTAATTCCTGGCTGGATTATTTATCACGAAAGTGCTGCAACCATTGTAAAAATCACTTTTAATTTACTGCAACCATTGTAAAAATCACTTTTAATTAACTTGAAAAATGAGTGGTCCAGGGGCTGCAACCAGTGGGATGTACATGGAGGTACACTCATTAAAATAATCCCTTGCTCCTCTGCAAACCAACGTTTTCAAACAGGTTGTGTGAGATGTGTGTCAATGAATACTTGTCCAGCAGGTTTCCTGGGTGTGAAATAGTTTTTAACCAATACCATTATAAACGATGAAAAAATGTTATTCAGTCTTTTTTCAAAATATAAATTAAACTTCCATTTCACCTAAGCTAAATTTAATTGTGGTCCATCTCTCCCAACTGTCTGGGAGAAGTGTGGACCACAGCAACTTCCATTTGCAGGTAGCGAGCGCATTGGCCATTTTACATTACTTTCATGCCCAAAAATTAGTCAAGCTCCCAGTAAAGAAACTGCATCAATATTGTGCGAACTAACAGTTAGAATTAAAATTATGAACCTACACAATAATATTAATTTTTTGGCTTATCGGAACAGAGAATGTGATTTTTCACAGAACTAACACAAAATAACAGCAACCCTTTTGTATTCTGTTCGTTCACACAAGCAGCAGTAGCTACTCACTGGCAGCACATTTGTAAAATATGCCTCTGGTCCGTCTCACCCAGTGGTCAAACTCTCCTTGATTTGCCTTGTCATCAGGCTTGTTCTAGCATCTCATCTCTTATGTCATTTTGTATAAAATACATTTAAAAAACTGTAGAAGGTATGTTTTATGTCAAACAATGACAAATTGTTGTTCTTCTTCTGTCCAGTTTTTCTATCAATGGTAATGAATTTGTACTGAAAGGGCCCATAATACAAAAGTTTTGCTGCTGAATCTTATAACAGAGACAAGTGTTTTTCTTGCTTCAAATACACTTATTATTTTTAATATCATTTAAACAATCTACAATTACACCTCTATCTATATTCTGCAAACTACTGTGAGGTGCATGGCAGAGGGGTATATCACAATGTACCAGTTCCATTTAAATATGGAGCGTGCGAAGAAAGACTGTTTGAATGCCTCCGTGCTTGCAGTAATTACTCTGATCTTGCAACATTCTTAAATCAATAACAACAATACATTTAGCATTTAAATAATAACCAAGCACAGCTCATGAAAGGTCAACTACAGCAATATTAAGTATCAAAAAGGGTTATCTGCCACTATGTTATGAAAATACATATTTTAGAGGTTATATTCTAAACAAAAATTCAATTCAGATGTTGCCCTAACATCCCTGTGTTGCAGACAACATGCTATATTAATATAAACTTGTGACTGATTTCTGTTGGCAGCTACAGGGCACACACAATGTAAACACAAAAAGGGAAATACATAATTATGTAATCTAATCAGCAACCAACTCTGATATCAACAAATTCCTAACCTACATAAAATTTTTATGCATATTTATCAGCAACAATAAAAGAAAAGATCCACTGTAGTTTCCACAACTGTGTTTGGGGATTAAACAAAACAAGAAAAAAGGTGAAACTTCCTGGCAGATTAAAACTGTGTGCCAGACCGAGACTCAAACTCAGGACCTTTGCCCTTCGCGGACAAGTGCTCTACCAACTGAGCTACCCAAGCATGACTCTCAACCCATCCTCACAGCTTCAATTCTGCCAGTACCTTGCCTCCTACAGTTCTAATCTGCCAGGAAGTTTCATATCAGCGCACACACTGCCGCAGAGTGAAAATCTCAATCTGAAGGAAAAAAGTGGTCTTAAAAGAATACAAACACTCTAATTAATTATTGTGCATGTCTTGGGCCCACAACTTCTTATTTTACTGTAGATTCAAAGAAAGTAATCAAGGATTGAAGCAACTCATTATGTTTATTACACTCAGAAAGCTAATAAAATGTGCATGCCCTCATAGACATACAAATAAGTGGGAAGTATAACTCTCATTCTTAACTCTATATAATTATTCATTATTTAATCTTAGCCCAACAACATTCTTTGTCATCTTGATAATTTTATATATAGCAATTCCGTGTATAGAAAATGTACTTCTTTGTGTCCTAGACAATAGCATTTTTCTCAGAATTCAAAACCGTCTAGACATGTTGCTATAATCCACACCGTCATGTCACTGATTCTGTACTCAGGATTTGTGCGTTTAAATCAACAGAATGGGTAGACAGTCACACTTGACATGTTTTCTGTTTAAATTTCTTGTATATATTTGATATACATACCATATAGTCAAAACCAATTTACATAAGTAGTACATCGGATGAGTAAAACATTTGTGTTTGGTTTTGATTAGGGCACAAAAACAACTGGGGTCATACGCACCAAAGTCAAAACTATAGAACACTAAGACAGAGAGGAGTTAGAAACAGTCCCAGTTGACACAATACAAGATAGCTAAAAACAGGCACGTGGAAAAAGGGCTAAAAAAGACACCATACAGAAACGGAGGCCCAAAACTAAAAATTAAATGTCCTTCGCCTTATTGCTTTGGTGGATAAAAAGCAAGACGCGGTTGACAGCCCGCGCGTCATTTGCTAAAGCGACCGGTAAGTCAGACAGCAAACCCAAATGGGAACGTAAAAGGTTACAAAAAGGACATTCCATCAGGAAGTGGCGGACAGTTGAAACTTGAGTGCAATGTTTACAAGCTGGTGGGGTAGCGCCACTTAACAAATGACGACAGCTAAAAAGGCAGTGCCCAAGACGCAGTCAAGTTAAAATAATCTCCTTCCAGCGGGAGGGCTGAGAGGTGGTCCTCCAAGATGCTGGGAGAGGCTTAATAAGCCGGAGTTTATTCCCATTAAGGGAGGACCATTGGCAATGCCAAAGGGACACCACCTCCTGTCAGATGGCAACACAGAGATCATCAGAGGGAATATAGGTACTCACAGGCTGAGGTACGAGGACTGCAGCAGCATCAGCAGCCTCATTTCCTGGCAAACCAAAATGACCAGGAACCCACAGAAACGTCACACTGGTTCCACCAAGAGTGAGCAGATGACAGTTTTCCTTGACCTGGTGCACTAAGGGATGGGCGGTGTACAGTGCACATAAGACTTTGAAGGGCACGGAGTGAGTCTGTGCAGAGGACACAATTGAAAAGGCTATGTCACTGGATGTACTCCGTGGCCTGATACAAGGCGAAGAGCTTGGCTGTAAATACTGAGTAGTGTGCCGGAAGCCAATATCGAAAGACGCAGGTGCCAATGACGAAGGCCATCAGTGCATACTATCACGAAGTTCCATGCGAAGGTCATGAAACTGAAGGCAATAGACCGAAGCTGGAATAGAGTCCTTAGAAAGCAAATGAAGGCCAAGGTTAACATGGGCCACTTCACGAAGCGAAGGTGGTCAAGGGTTCACACCTACCAGGAAAGGTGCAGGTAGTGTGAAGTTTAGCCACCGTAGCAAGTGCCGAAAGTGGACTCCACGAAGCAACAGAAAAGAAGGATGAGCCACATACTGACGATCAAAGGAATCATCTAAGAAGGAGGCACAGGATGGGTGCCCATGCATGGCAGACAAATGGCATGCACACTTGCTAAGGAGAAGGTCACGGTGGTAGGACAGGGGTAGTTCAGCTGCTTCAGCATACAGGCTCTCAACTGGGCTGGTGTAGAAAGCACCCGTGGCCAAACGGATGCCACGATGGTGGATAGTGTTGAGACGGCGTAAGAGGGATGGGCATTCAGACACATAAACAAAGCACCCATAGTTGAGTTTTGAACGGACAAGGGACTGGTACACACGGAGGAGTGTGGTCCGATCGGCACCCCAGGAAGTACCATTGAGGAACCATGTAAAACAGACTGCCAGGTAAGACACATGGGAGCACCAAGAGTATTTCCTATCAAGCATGAGCACCAGGGAATTTTGTAGTTTCAACGAAAGGAAGGGCAACAGGCCCAAAACATAAAGATGGTGGGAGAAACCTATTTGCTTGTCAGAAATTCATATAGACAGTTTTGTCAGTGGAAAAGCGAAAGCCATTTTCGATGCTCCAGGAGTAAAGATGATCAGGACACCATTGAAGAGGCCGCTCAGTAAGACAGGCCCGTGGAGAACTGCAATAGATGGCAAAATCATCAACAAAGAGGGAGCCAGAGATGCCCAGTGGGAGACAGCCCATGATAGGGTTAATGGCGATAGCAAAGAGGATGACACTCAAGATGGAACCCTGAGGCACACTGTTTTCCTGGATAAAGGAGTCCGACAAGGCAGAACCCACAAGCACCTTAAAAACTGGGTCTTTTAAAAATGCCTGAAGGAAACAGGGCAGGCGGCCACGGAAGCCCCATGTGTAAAGAGTATGGAGGATACCAGTTCTCCAGCAGGTGTTGTAGGCCTTCTCCAAATCAAAAAAACATGGCTACAGTCTGGGATTTATGCAGAAAACTGTTCATGACATGGGTGGACAAAGTAATGAGATGGTCAACTGTAGAACGCCATGCTCGAAATCCACACACTGTCAATAAATTGCGAGACTCGAGCCACCATACCAGCCGGCCATGAAGCATGAATCACACGTTCCATCACCCTGCAAACGCAGCTGGTAAAAGAGATGGGGCGGTATCTAGAAGGAAGTTTTTTGTCCTTACCAGGCATACATATGGGTATGTCAGTGGCTTCATGCCAGCAACCGGGAAATGTGCCCTCTGCCCAGATGCGGTTGTACGCGTTAAGCAGAAAGTGCTTGCCCGCAAGAGAAAGGTGCAACATCTGAATGTGGACGGCATCCGACCCTAGGGCGGAGGATTGGGATGAACTGAGAGCCTGATCAAGCTCTTGCATAGTGAAGGCGGCACTGTAGCACTCACAATTTGGAGAAGAGAAGGGTATCACCTGAGCCTCCTCCGCTCGTTTCAGATGGAGGAAGGCAGGGTGATAGTGGGAAGAGCTCGAAACTTCCGCAAAATGGTGGCCCAAGGTTTTGAAGATAGCAATAGGGTCCATGATAACATCGTCTGCCAAAGGGGATGATGCGCACTTAAGTCACTGAGTAGCAAAAATGGGGGCGGTAGGTGCCCAATAAGCTGAAATGAGGGTGGAAATGAGGGAATGGATCTTAGTCCCAGCGAACTGTTTGAGGTTGGCCCATACGACAGAGGAACTGTTAAAAGAACTACTGAATGAAATCCAGCTAGCTCATTCGCTATCCCAAAGGACGTGATGACACTTTGCACACATCTGTTTATAATGAATGCAGTTTGCCAACGTAGGTTGATGGTTAAGAACACAGCATGTCTCAGTTCACCAAGGGACTGGGACACGACGTGGTAAAGAGGAAGTACAAGGAATGGAACGTTCTGCAGCATTAAGGATAATGTTGGTGAGATAGTCCACCTGGTAATCACAACTGGGGAAATATTGTTCTTCGAAGATCACTAGGGCAGGAGTAAAGCTGCCAGTCAACCTTAGTAAGCTGCCATTTGGGCATGCACGCAGATGGTATAGGAGTCAGCAAATAGATAGCACACACGAAATAGTCACTTGAGTAGGTATCAGAAAGAACGGACCACTCAAGATGATGGGCAAGCTGGGCAGTGCAAAAGGATAGGTCCTAATGGGAATAGGTGTGCGAGGAGTCAGAAAAGAAAGTGGGTGCTCCAGTGAAAGTCACCCAAGAGGGCACCTTTCTGACAGGTCCTGGGAGAACCCCAAAGGGGATGATGCGCACTTAAGTCACCGAGTAGCAAAAATGGGGGAGGTAGGTGCCCAATAAGCTGAAGGGAGTCTGCCCCAGTGACATCAAAGGACGGAGGTACATAAATGATACCGAGGGAAAAAAGTCAGGCAGGGAAGCAAAAGTCAAACTGCAACAGCTTGAAGACGGGTAGTCAGGGAGATGGGTTGACTATAAACGTCATCCCGTATGAGCAGCTCGATGCCCCCATGAGATGGAATGCCGACCTCAGTGGGACAGTCAAAACAAATCGGTAACTAATGTGAAAGCTTGAAGTGGTCGTGAGGGCATAATTTCGTTTCCTAAAGGAAGAGTACAAGGAGATGCTGCGATGCTAATAGCAGCCGTAAATCCTCTTTGTGGGACCAAAGGCTGTGAATGTTCCATTGGAGGACAGTCATGAGGAGGAAGAGATGCACGGCTGTCAAATCGGCAGTGTAGAGTCGCTACTACAGGGCACAGAAGCAGGACAACCCTTCTCCACGGAAGCATCAGCTCGTTTGTGCAGCGCGTCCGTGGAGTCCAACACCGAAAAACAGTTGGTAGTGCACACTGGCGATACAGAGGCCAGCCAGGCTAAGGTACCACGTGGTGACACCGTTGAACAGGATCTTCGAGTTGGCAAAGGAGAAGACCGTTTGCCTCTGGTGGACTTCCTCTAGTCTTTCCGGTTAGAGAAAGACTCTGATGTTTTTTGCCTGGAGGGACGGACAAAGTCTCCACGGGAGTACTACTTCTGTCCTTTCCTGCCTACTGGTGGTGTAGCTGGTAGCTTTGCCCCTTGAGGCGAGAGTTTGACAGTTTGTTGCACAGCGGGGAGGGAGGGATGGTGATGCTACCTTGGCACTGGGCAATTTCACAACCTCAGAGCTGAATTTGAGGTCACATGCTTGTTTAACCATGTCCTTCATGGAGTGAGGGGTAACAAGAACAGAACTATAGGTGCCAGATGGGAGAACACAGGGTTTGCAACTAGCCAGTAACTGGCGAACTCCTGGGTAAATCACTTTCTCCTTTAGCCAAAGCTCTTGGACAGACCACTCATCAAGATACACGGGACAACACCAAGAGGCGACAGCGTAGCTGCCATTGCAATTGTACAACGGGGAGAAGGAGGCGGACAATCGCACCTCGTGTGCATCCCTACCACAGGTTACACATTTGGGTGGGTGTCGACAAGACATTCTAGTGTGGTAGAAACAACAACACTGGTAGCAGTGCACTGGGTTCGGAATGTAAGGCCGGACTGTGACAATTTCATACATCTACATCTACATGGATACTCTGCAAATCACATGGAAGTACCTGGCAGAGAGTTCATCAAACCACCTTCATAATTCTCTATTATTCCAATCTCATATAGCGCGCGGGAAAAATGAACACCTATATCTTTCCGTACGAGCTCTGATTTCCCTTATTTTATCTTGGTGATCATTCCTCCCTATGGAAGTTGGTGTCAACAAAATATTTTCGCATTTGGAGGAGAAAGCTGGTGATTGGAATTTCACGAGAAGATTCCGTCGCAACAAAAAACGCCTTTCTTTTAATGATGTCCATCCCACTCTCCCCCATATTTCGTGATAATACAAAACATGCTGAACTTTTTCGATGCACTCAGTCAGTCCTATCTGGTAAGGATCCCACACCGCGCAGCAGTATTCTGAAAGAGGACGGACAAGCGTAGTGTAGGCAGTCTCCTTAGCAGATCTGCTACATTTTCTAAGTGTCCTGCCAATAAAACGCAGTCTTTGGTTAGCCTTCCCCACAACATTTTCTGTGTTCCTTCCAATTTAAATTGTTCATAATTGTAATACCTAGGTATTTAGTTGAATTTACGGCTTTTAGATTAGACTGACCTATCGTGTAACCGAAGTTTAATGTGTTCCTTTTAGCACTCATGTGGATGACCTCACATTTTTCATTATTTAAGGTCAACTGCCACTTCTCGCACCATTCCAATATTTCTTCTAAATCGTTTTGCAGTTTGTTTTGATCTTCTGATGACTTTATTAGTCGATAAACGACAGCGTCATCAGCAAACAACCGAAGACGGCTGCTCAGATTGTCTCCAAAATCGTTGATATAGATAAGGAACAGCAAAGGGCCTATAACACTACCTTGGGGAACGCCAGAAATCACTTCTGTTTTACTCGATGACTTTCCGTCAATTACAACGAACTGTGACTTCTCTGACAGGAAAACACAGATCCAGTCACATAACTGAGACGATATTCCATAAGCACGCAATTTCACTTCGAGCCACTTGTGTGGTAGTGTCAAAAGCCTTCTGGAAATCCAGAAATACGGAATCGATCTGAAATCCCTTGTCAACAGCACTCAGAACTTCATGTGAATAAAGAGCTGGTTGTGTTTCACAGGAACGATTTCTAAAACCATGTTGACTATGTGTCAATATACTGTTTTCTTCGAGGTATTAATTATGTTCAAACACAATATATGTTCTAAAATCGGGGCCTGTAATTTAGTGGATTACTCCTACTACCTTTCTTGAATATTGATGTGACCCATGTAACTTTCCAGTCTTTGGGTACGGATCTTTCGTCAAGCGAACGGTTGTATATGATTGTTAAGTATGGAGCTAATGCATCAGCATACTCCGAAAGGAACCTAATTGGTATTCAGTCTGGACCAGAAGACTTGCTTTTATTAAGTGATTTAAGTTGCTTCACTACTCCGAGGATATTTACTTCTACGTTACTCATGTTGGCAGCTGTTCATGATTCGAATTCTGGAATATTCGTCTTCTTTTGTGAAGGCATTTCGGAAGGCTCTGTTTAGTAACTTTGCTTTGGCAGCACTGTCTTCGATGGTATCTCCATTGCTATCGTGCAGAGAAGGCATTGATTGTTTTTTGCCACTAACATACTTCACATATAACCAGAATCACTTTGGATTTTATGCCAGGTTTCGAGACAAAGTTTCGTTGTGGAAACTGTTGTAAGCATCTCGCATTGAAGTCCGTGCTAAATTTCAAGCTTCTGCAAAAGTTGGCCAATCTCGGGGATTTTGTGTCTGTTTAAATTTGGCATGTTTGTTTCGTTGTTTCTGCAACAGCGTTCTAACCCGTTTTGTGTACCAAGGAGGATCAGCTCCGTCGTTTGTTAATTTATTTGGTATAAATCTCTCAATTGCTGCCGACGCTATTTCTTTGAATTTAAGCCACATCTGGTCTACACTTATATTATTAATTTGGAATGAGTGTAGATTCTCTCTTAGGAAGGCGTCACGTGAATTTTTATCTGCTTTTTTGAACAGGTATATTTTTCGCTTATTTTTCGAGGATTTGGGGATTAACAATATTCAATCTTGCTACTACAGCCCTGTGTTCACTAATCCCTGAATCGGTTTTGATGCTCGTAATTAACTCAGGATTATTTGTTGATAACAGGTCAAGTGTGTAGCCTGCTTTGATCTTGGGCTGCAGCATCTCTATCAAAGTGAGGAAAAAAGTGTGGGTGGCCACTAAAGAGGAATTAATCTTTTTCATTACACGATGGATGGCAATGACACCCTGATCAGAGAGGTAAGATTGGATTTTGGCCTCAGTTAGACCGTCAAGCAGCCTGGTGTAAATTACACCATGGGTGAATTCAAAGTTCTATGGGTCTCAACAGGGTAGTCGTGGAGAAGCGAGGCAGCAAGCAATTGTGCTTGAGAATCAGAAGCGGTCTCCAAAAGTAAAGTGCCATATTTGTGTAAGTACATACAGAACATATATGGCTGATAACAGATCATTATGGTAGCTTTTCATTTTGTTATTGAAAGACACAGACACAAAGTACAAATAAACTGATGTGTTCTGAACTGATATTTCTGCATTATAGTATACAATACCTTCCATGATGTAAGGATTAACACCTGACAGGCAGTCCAAGGTACGCTCTGTAAGTACAGATACTCAATTACATGTGCAAGTTACATTCCCTTAAAAAGTCTTTGATGATTCTATATATTTTTGTCTTATTTGCTGTAAAGGACAACTGTAATACTAGTGAGTAATTGCATAATCTCTTGCACAGATGTGATTTATAGAACCTCCTAATGAAATGTTCATCAACAAGTGTAGAGGGCAAGGTCTCTGTGATGAAGGAAATACTTATGATGGGCATTTTGTATCATCCACCACATGTTTAGTCCATAACCACAATCTTCTGGGGGCAGCCAGATTGCAGATTATACTAATGGCAGTCTTGTTTCTTGCCACTCTTGTTCCACCTGGTTACAAGCTTCATTTTAACTTCACGGATGTGGTCACATGCATGAAAACATGCATAAGTAAGGACCTATTGCACACTGCATCCTTGGCTATAAGGCCCAGGCCACATAGTTATTTTTTTAACAAGTTAATGGAGTTAGCATTCACTGCATAAAATTTGTCCATGATAGTGGCTTAATAAATGATAGTGAAAGCATATGCAGAATATGCTTTCCAAATTTGAGACAATTATGAAAAGTCTGAACTAAAAGTTAACAGTCAAGAAACGAACATTTTGACACTAGGGAAATCAAACATAAGAAGGACATCTATGACGATCACCATTTAAGTTTCTAGAAAGAACCATTAGCTGGAGCTAGTGATGTATGACATTACTATCACTTTACAGCGAGACATTTTTATTGGTAAAAAAGAATGGCGGGTCAAAAAAATTGGCTGATTAATTTCTTTACATGCAGCATTTAAATATACAACTATGCGAAAAAATGAAAATTTCATGGGAATATTTTTGTTGTGTGATTTTTCACAGTTTTTGTAGTAAGAGCCGAAATGTGTTGAATGGCTTTGAGCACCATTTGGGAATCAATCACCTTCAAAACTACTGTTTATAACTGATTTGCAGTATTTCATTATAATCATCCTTCCATTACTGACGAATTTCAAGTAGGCCAAACAAATTCAGTTGTTGATCCAAAAACAACAGTGCTGTGGGAATCATGAGTGGAGATGATTGGCACATGACTTACTGTACAACAGACACATTGTTAAGCACATCAAGGACTGCAATACATTTTCATTTTGCATTAACATTTAACAGTAAAAAAATACCTGTTCCCAATAGATTTCAAAAATTTGACCAATGCTCAAAAATAGGCTACTGGTATGTCAACTGAAGATTGTAAATGAGAAATATTGAAGATGGCACAATTGGATACTTTCAATTTTTTCCCTGTAAACTGCTGAATGTGCCATGGCTAACTTGAGATGGGTTGGAAATATTAGAGAAGCATCCCTGTATGGTTGTTGTTGTTGTGGTCTTCAGTCCTGAGACTGGTTTGATGCAGCTCTCCATGCTACTCTATCCTGTGCAAGCTTTTTCATCTCCCAGTACCTACTGCAACCTAAATCCTTCTGAATCTGCTTAGTGTATTCATCTCTTGGTCTCCCTCTACGATTTTTACCCTCCACACTGCCCTCCAATACTAAATTGGTGATCCCTTGATGCCTCAGAACATGTCCTACCAACGGTACTTAAAAATATTTCCAATAGATTTTGCAGTGTGCAAGTCCCTTTATCATGACACGAGAAACACTGAACGTGCCAAGTGCGGTCCCCAACAATCAGTCTTTCCTTCTCATCCCGTCCGGTAAGTATCCCCCGACCTGCAGTTCTGGGTGACTTTTTCAAAATCTAGCCCTTTTCCTAGACCACTCCAATCCTTTTCCTTCATCCCTTCTGCCGGAAAAAGAAACTGGCTCCGAAAGCTTTCATAATAACCACCTTTTTTTATGTGCGTGTTCTGCCGCCGTTTTTTTTATCTACGCAATTACATTACACTGTCAAAAATTGATTGTTTTCATTGTTATAGTGGCCAACATGGCCGTCATTTCCTCTTACACAACCCTCTTGTCGATCTTTGTTGTTTTCTGTCTTGTTCAAACTGTCATCCATTTTCTAGCTTATGTGCTAGTCCGTTCATTTATTTATCTGTATAACCAAGTAATCAACACTTTGCCCCTACATATTTTCTAGTAACAATTTCTGTGCACTTAGATGGGTCCATTATTATTCACAAATTTTCATATAACAATTCCATTGTTATTTACGAATTTGGCTATATCAATTTACGGTTCACTGCAGTGCAGGGCCTTCTCCCGATCATCTTTCACCAATTTATTTGCAAATTAGACAGCTATTTTCTTTCCCACTCTCCATTTATCTTGTTTATATGTAATTCTTTCATGTTTTTGTGCATATGTTTTTCTTCAAACTGTTCTGATTGTCTTTTACTGCCATCTCCTACATTACTTTATTTGCCAAGCAAAATAGTTTCCATTTTCTCCTATGAACTTCTCTTTCTGTTTACCCTGTTTTTAAAATTTTGCCTCTTATCACAACTCTCCCTACTTTTTTTTTTTCTTTTTCTTTTCCAATAATTTTTTTCTTATCATACAGACTCCCACCATTTCTAACACTCCAAACTGTCCCCTCTTGTCATGATGAATCACATCACATATTACATCCGTTCTTTTCAAAAACAAGCTTTTGCACTATTGAAACTAAGGTCCTGCATTCTGTTTCTTGAAACCTGCTTGTCCCTTGGAATTACTTCAAAAGACCCGAGATCGAAAGTCCCTATTTCTGGATGTATCCTCCCCTACACCACATTCTTTTACAGTTTCAAATACATCAATCTGACCTGCCAATTTCCACTCCACCAGACTTCTCTCCCACCACAAAATCCTAGTTATCTGCTCCTCATGTTTCCTTGGACGGTATCATCTAACGAGCTAAGTTCAAACTACAAAACATGCCACACTTCACCTCAAAAAGCTATTCCACCTTCTCCTAAACAACCTCAACAATGGTGTTTCCCTTCCTGTTCCTCTGCAGCTTCCTAAATAACCATGCCATTAATCACCACTCCTCTCCTACAAACTGAGTTTGGACAGCCCCTTAACATCCAACAACCTTCACACTGCCTCCCAGACCAACAACTCAATCACAAGAACCAGTTACAACAATACAGTGTTCTCACAACCTCTCCTCTAACACACTCTCCCCTCCTGAACTATTCATATTATCCAAGGGTCTCACTTCAACCCCAAACCTACATTTGATCATGCTGTTTTGGTGGAGGACCTACTTTCCTTCACATGTAATGTTAACTGGAAATATCACTTAATAACACAAACCCAAAACCTTTGCAACAGCAAACATGACACTGAACCCTGCCTTGAACAGTTCCGACCATGATCATAACTTGATCCACCACCACTAGCTCAAAATAATCTCTTACAAGACTTACAAGAATTCCTCACATCCAGCATTGCTTTACAACTCTTCTTCAGGTCCCTTGCCTACAACGTGACCCCAACGTGTCCCCTACAGAACTCCAGGTTCTCCATTCCATAAAAACTGATGACTCCATCATTATTGTCCCAGCAGACGAAGAACCTACAACTTTGGCACTTGACCGAACGGTAAAGGTCTACACCAGCTGTTGGAGACCTCTGCATAGCACCTGCCAACAAGATCCCATCCCTGTGATTCAACTGATCTGCAGTCCCTTCTTAAAACCTCAGGCCCCTCACTACTTGGACTAACATCTCAATCCACAGAACTTCTTACCCACCCAAACCACGCACCTCCACCTTTTACCTTCTTCCTATGATCCACAAACCTAGTCATCTTGGCCGTCCTACAGTTGCTCAGTTACTGGCTTCAAAGCACCCACCGAAAGTATATCTGCCTTAGCTGATCAGCACCTGCAACTCATAGTACTAAGACTTCCCTCCTATAACACAGACACCAACCATTTTCTAGGTCTGAATCCATGCCCGTCCCACTCGCGCTACACACCTTGCTTGTCATCACTGATGCCATCTCCCTCTACACCAACATCCCCATGTATACGATCTATTTACTGCTGAACATTTCTTCAGTCAGCACCCACCTGATTTCAAATCAATGACATCCTTCCTGCTCACCTTAATCAGCTTTATACTTTCAAACAATTACTTCACCTTTATGAAGAAGACATACAAACATGTAAGGGTACGGCCATGGGAACCAGGATTGCCAATCTTTTCATGGATCGCTTGGAGGGGGCTTTCCTGGGATCCATAAGTCTTCAGTGCTTGGTTTGGTTTCGATATACTGATGACATCTTTGCCATATGAACTCTTTGTGAGGCTGACCTGTTAAAATTCCTGGAATCTCTGAATATCTTCTCCCAGATAAATTTCACATGGTCCTATTCCAACTCCCACGCCACATTCCTTAATGTTGATCTCATCTTCACAGAAGGCCAGCAACACACTTTTGTCCACATTAACCTACCAACAAACAACAGTACTTACAGAATGAGATTTTCACTCTGCAGCGGAGTGCGCGCTGATATGAAACTCCCTGGCAGATTAAAACTGTGTGCCCGACCGAGACTCGAACTCGGGACCTTTGCCTTTCGCGGGCAAGTGCTCTACCAACTGAGCTACCGAAGCACGACTCACGCCCGGTACTCACAGCCTTACTTCTGCCAGTATCTTGTCTCCCACCTTCCAAACTTTACAGAAGCTCTCCTGTGAACCTTGCAGAATTAGCACTCCTGAAAGAAAGGATATTGCGGAGACATGGCTTAGCCACAGCCTGGGGATGTTTCCAGAATGAGATTTTCACTCTGCAGCGGAGTGTGCGCTGATACGAAACTTCATATCAGCGCACACTCCACTGCAGAGTGAAAATCTCATTCTGGAAACATCCCCAGGCTGTGGCTAAGCCATGTCTCCGCAATATCCTTTCTTTTAGGAGTGCTAGTTCTGCAAGGTTCGCACTAGAGATTCTGTAAAGTTTGGAAGGTGGGAGACAAGATACTGGCAGAAGTAAGGCTGTGAGTACCGGGCGTGAGTCGTGCTTCGGTAGCTCAGTTGGTAGAGCACTTGCCCACGAAAGGCAAAGGTCCCGAGTTCGAGTCTCGGTCGGGCACACAGTTTTAATCTGCCAGGAAGTTTCATAACAGTACTTACATTCTGACAGTTGCCATCCTTTCCATGCCAAACATTCCCTCTCATACAGACTTGGTGTTCGAGGCAAACATATTCGGATGCAGACCCTTTACAGCAGTACACCACCACTCTCACCTCAACCTTCCCTGGACATAATTATCCCACCAACCTAGTTCAAAATCAGATTTCCCAAGCCTTCACATCCAATCCTGGTACTGCTGATTCTTCCGAAACACAGTTTCGAAGCACTTCACTTTTCACTCAGTATAATCCTGGTCTGGAATGTACTAATCAGCTACTTTGACAAGGCCATGACTTCCTAAAATCATGCCCTGAAATGAGATCCATTCTGTCTAAGATTTTACTCACAACACCTAGAATAGCTTTTTGTCATCCAATCAATGTCCGCAATACCCTATGTTCCTGCACCCATCTCCCTACCTACGGCTCCCACCCCTGTGACCATCCCCGCTGCAAGACTTGCCCTATGCACCCCCGTATCACCACCCATACCAGCTCTGTAACTGGCAATACTACCAAAGTAAGAGCCACTTGTGAAACGACACGTCATATACCAGGTGTTACATTAACACTGTTCAGCCTTTTACACTGGCATGACTATCACCGAATTATCAGTTAGGATGAATGGGCATAGGCAGAGAGTGTATATGGGCAATACACAATATCCTGTTGCAGAGCATGGTCTACAACACGACATTCATGACCTCGGTGCCTGTTTCACCACATGCACCATCAGGATTCATCCCCTAGACACCAGTTTCTCAGCACTCCGCAGGTGGGAACTAGCGCTACAACATGTCCTCAGTTCTCGCCACTCATCAGGCCTTATTTTACGTTAATTTCTTCCACCTTGGCATTTCTTCACAGCAACTACTCCTTTCTTCACTCTGTTTTAGTTTTCAGTCTATTTCATTTTCTTACCTGTCTGTTTTTCACCATCCCATCCCACCTCTGTTACCTACAAAGCACTTAGCTTTTCCTCTTATTAACTCATGCACGTTGTTTTAGCAGTAATCTGTTTTGCATATTATGATGTCTTCCACCTTTAAGCTCTCTGATTTTCAAATCTCGTCTGGTGTAGTCTCCAACAATCAGCCTTTCTTTCCATCCCATCCAGTATATCTCCCCTGACCCACAGTTCTGAGTGACTTTTCCAATATCTACCACTTGTCCTAGACCACCTCAGTCCTTTTTCTTCACCTCTCTTCCTTCCCCTTCAACCCTTCTGCCAGAAGAAAGAGCAACTGTTTCCGAAAGCTTGCATAATTATAACCTTTTTTTATGTACTTGTTCTGCCACTGCTTGCTGAGCAGATTTTTTAATTTATCCAATTAAATTATACTGTCAAAAATTAATTGTTTTTGATGTTACTAATAGTTTGAAAGGGACCAACTGCTATTCAGCACATAAGGGAGGTATTGAATGGCAGACACACATTGAAAAATAGACTGTTAGATATTGTTACACACACACACACACACACACACACACACACACACACACACACACACGGCCACTGTCGTCTCTGGGCATTAAGGCCTGACAGCGGCTGCATCTGATGTGAACAGCAATCGTTGCTGGTGTAGCTAGTTGGGGTACAAAAGAGGTGTGACGTGAGGAGGGGACAGGATAGCATGGTAGGGGCGGGGGAAGGTGCTAGTGCTGCCTTTGTAAAAGGGTGTAGGGACATGACTGGCACAATGGTGGACTGCTAAGTCAGCATTGGGAGGCTGTGCAGGGGAGGACAGGAGAGTGGAGGGGATGTTGGTTGGGTGCTTTGGGGGAGGGGACCAAACAGAGATGTCATCAGGCCCATCAGATTAGGGAAGGGTGGGAAAGGATGTCGGCTGTACCCTTTCAAAGGAACCATGCCAGCATTTGCCTGAAGCGATTTAGGGAAATCACAGAAAACCTAAATCAGGATGGCTGGATGCAGGTTTGAACCTTCGTCCTCCCAAAAGTGAGTCTAGTGTGCTAACCATTGCACCGGCTAGCTCGGTGGGATGGGAGGGGAGTGGGGGGGCAGAGGAGGCCAAAGGGAAGAGGAGATGTGTCGCAAACAGGAAAGGACTATGTAGATGGGCTAGTGGGACAGAAGGTGTGTGTAGGGCTGCAGTGGGAGTAGGGTAGGGAATAGACAGATGGGGGACAGGGACTAGTCACAGTGGAGGACAGGATGGCTATGGCAATATGTTGCAGGGAGAGTTTCCCTGTGCACAGTTCACAAAAGTTGGTGTTGGTGGGAAGAATCCAGAAGGCATAGGCTGTGAAACTCCTTTGTGTTGGGTGGCATGCTCAGCAACTGCGTTACCTGGCTGTCTCTCGGCCACAGGTAGGGAGTGACCATTCTTGCAAACAGGCAGCTCATTGGTTGTTATGCTCACATAGAATGTGACACAGTGGTTGCAGCTAAAGTGGTATATTATGTGGCTGCTTTCACAGGTGGTTCCAACTTTAAAAGGGTGGGAAATGCCTCTAAAAGGACTGGAGTAGGTAATAGTAGCAGAATGTGTGGGGTCAGGTCTTGCATCTACATCTTTTCCAGGGGTATGAGCCTTGAGGCTAGAGGTTGGGAGACATAATGGAATAGGCACTCACATGGACATTACATAGGTTGGGTGGGCAGCAGAGTAGCACCATGGGAAGGATGTGGGGGTCATTGGAGACGATATTTATCATTTCACGATGTGACAATAAGTCAGCGAAACCCTGGCAGAGAATAAGATTCAGCTGCTTTAGCCCTTGGTGGTACTGAGTCAAGAGAGGGATGCTCCATGGCGGCCAGATATTGGGTATGTGGAGGATGGTAGGTGACTGCAAAGACAAAATGTGAGACATCTGTTTCTGGACAAGATGAGAAGGGTAATTTCACTCTGAGAGGGCATCATTGATACATTCTGCATATTTGGAAAGGGAATGCCAATCACTACAGATACGACAGCCATGGGTGGCTAGGCTGCATGGCTGGAACTTCTTTGACTGGGATAGGTGGCAGCTGTCAGAGTGGAGGTATTATTGGTGGTTGGTATATTTTATGTGTACAGAAGTACTGATGCGACCATACTTTTAGAGGGCAACATCGAGGGACTTATTGGACTGAGAAGGACCAGTGAGGTGAAAGAGGGAGAAGGTGTTGACATTTTGGAGGAATGTGAACAAGGCATTTTCAACCTCAGCAAAGATCCCAAAGATGTCGTCAATGAATCTGCACTAGATGAGGGGTTTGGGATTCTGACTGTTTAACCTACCCTCCTACAAAAGACGCCCATCATTTTCTCTTCCAACTCTCCACAGTATCTGTTCCTTTACCACCCAGCACCCTGCTCATCATTATCGATGGCACTTCCTTTCACACTAACATCCCTAACGCCCACGACCTTGCTGCTACTGAAGACTATATTTACCGATCCCCGATTGACACCAAATCTACAACCTCCTTCCTGGTCACTATGACCGACTATATTCTCATCGTTACTTCTTCTTCTTTGAACGCATCACCTACAAACAAATTCATGGTTTAGCAATGGCCATACATCTGGCAACATCCTATGCCAATCTATTCATGGGTCATCTAGAAGACATGTCCCAAACCACACACAATTCCAAACTCCTCAGCTGGTTCATATTCATTGATAACATCTTCAGGCCTATTCATATTCCACCTGAACATTCAATTGGTCCTTCTCATCCCAACAAACCACCTCCCTCGATGTCAACCTCTTACCTCAAGAATGGCTACTTCAGTATCTCCGTCCACATCAAACCTTCCAACCACCAACAATACCTCCACTTTGACAACTGCTATCCATTCCACACCAAAAAGTCCTTGTCATACAGCCTAGGGACCAATGCTCGTCACATCTGTAGTGATGAGCAGTTCCTCTCTAAATATGCCAAGGACTTCACTGACGCCTTCCCAAACCAAAATTAACCTCCACACCTTGTCCAGAAATAGACCTCCCATGCCTTTCCCTCTCAAGTCAGCGATCATCCTGCACAGGCCCATTGTCTGGCTACAAAGGAGCACCCACTCGTGACTCAGCGCCACCCAGGACTGGAGCAATTGGTTCATACTGTCCATCACAGTTTCGACTCTCTCTCATCTTGCTCTGAAATTAGAAATATCATCCACATTCATCCTGCACTGATTAATGTCACTCATTCAACCTACAGAATATCCTTGTACATCCCTATTACATCCCTGTTCCCTATCCCCTGACCCATGGCCCTTTTGTCTGGAATAGACTTAGCTGCAAGACATCATCCATTATATGGTCCCACTACAACCTACTCCAGTCCTGTCACTGGCATTTCTTATCCCATCACAGGCAGGTCCACCTATGAAATCAGAAACATTCTTTGCCACTGCAGTCACTGAGTCACATTCTATATGGATATGAAAACTGTCCACACTATGATATGTTTCAACATTACCCACAACTTTTCTATGTCCATCAAATTCAAATTAAATGTTGTCAATTCATTCTTTGCTAACAACTGCTTCTCTCCTCTGCCAAAACTGAAACTCCTGGTCTTCTTAATGGATTTATCGACTCTAGTAACCGCTGTCAAGAATAATAGACAGCACAATAGAAAAGAAAACTGAGGATCTGTAAGACAACAATCACTTTGGCATTTGGAAACAAATACACCAGAGAGGCAGTTCTGATCTTGCAACTGATAATGGAAACAAGACTTAAATAAAGTCAATACAGTGTCATAGGATTTGTTGACCTGGAAAAAGTGTAAACGTAGACTGGTATAAAATGTTTGAAATTCTGAGAAACGTAGGAGTCAACTATCGGGAAAGATGGACAATATACAATATGTGCAAGAACCCAGAGGGAATAATAAGACTGGAAGACAAAGAATGAAGAGCTCAGATTACAAAGGGTTCAGTGTACACATCAAAGAAGCAGAGACAGAAACAAAAGAAAAATTCACAAGTGGAATTAAAATTCAGGGTGAAAGGATTGATATCCTCAGTGTAATTGAAAAAGTTATAGAACCTGCTGAACAATATAGGGAAGGAAGATGAAAGTACTGAGGAATAGCAATGATAAACTTAACATGAAAATCTGGAGCTACAAAGTAGATGAAGTTAAGAAATGTTGCAAAGTAACACATGATGGGCAAAGCAAAAATAAATAAAGAAATAAAAAGCTTACACGCACAGGCAAAAATAGGGCATTCCTGGCCACAAAAAGTAGACCAGTAGCAAACATCAGTCTTAAACTGAGGAAGAAATTTCTGAGAATGGAGCATAGCATTGTACGATGTATTGTGGAGAGTGGGTAAAACAAAAAAGAGCATTTGAGATATGGTACTACAGAAGAATGTTGAAAAGTAGGACGACTGATACGATAAAGAATGAGGAAGTCCTCTGCAGAATGAAAGAGGGAAGCAGCAAATGGAAAACTGTGATAAGAAGAGACAAGACATTAGAACTTGTGTTAACCCTTCACTGCACTGTTTTGCAGATGTACAAATCAAAGTGTCAACTACCTTTTCATCATTTTCCTTGAAAGTTAACACTGAAAGCTGCTTTGCAGATGGGCAGTGTTGCTTTATGGAGGTAACTGAATAGAATCTGCCATTAGAATGTGCTACTGAGTGCATGATGCGACAATGTGTGCTGTGCCATGTAGCACTGGCAGTCTGGGACATACTGCTCTTTTTTGATGGTGGTTGTTGGTAGTTGCAAGCAAGAACAAGTGAACATTAAAAAAAATGTACGGTGCTTCTGTAACCTTTGGACAGGATACTGTCACATTCACGTTGTATTTCTGCTAATTAAAACATAAGCACTACATGAATCAATTTGTTTGGATATGTGCAACAGAGCGTAGTAATGCTGCTATCCCCACTCAAACAACAAGAAATTAGTGTTTCCTTCATTCTGCTTTCTTGTGCTAGTTCGAGTGTTGTAATGGAAACCCTCTCTTATTAAGAAAACAAATGATGTAAAGTGGTTGCTTGTGAAGGATTCATGCCTTTAGAATGTCCATCTGACAGTGGAAATGGCTTAGATTTTGATGTGATGGAAGATTCTACTAAAACTGTAAAGAATCTGGAACCTGCAGATAGTGACAGCAAGCCTGGGACTATTAGAGGGCCTATCCACAATTCAAATAATTTTTTCGAGGATGACGATAATGAACTTGTTGCTGATATACTGATACAACAAGCTTCTGAAAAACACATTTTTCTGTATCTTTACACAGAAAATGAACCATTTGAAAAAAAAGTGTTCACTTAATATGGAACCAGATATTGGAACACGTTTTAATTCCCCTTGTAATAGAAACGTGATCAGAACTATATGACCTATTTTGACAGATGATATACCTCCACAGATTTAGTTGGATATCTATTCATGCTAGAGATGCAGCGTGTAGGAACTGTCCAAAGGAATATAATACCAAACTGCAATTTCACAATGAAAAGGGACAGAAGAAATAAGTACGTGGGTATTTTGATGAATACATTACTGCAATTGACAAAATGGACATTTCCTCCGTTTTGTATAAAGACAATAGTATTGTCAGTTTTCTGTTCACTTTTGTTGCGAGCTGACAAAAACTGAAGTGAAAAGGTCTGACAGCAAGAAGACAATACACAGGATGGTACCGTATTTGCTGTTTCTGTTTGCAACTCACATATGGGAAATGTAGATTTATTTGATAGCAACACTGGCAGATGATAAAGATTGGATCCACACAATATATTTATTTTTCAATCTGACTGATATAATTGTAAAATTTGTGGATTCTCTTAAGACGGGTACTCCCCGAAAAAAGAACAGCAGACGTGCCAATAAGCAGGAGGTAGTTTACAATTGAATTGGCTCAAACTCTTTGCCAGATTGGTCTTAGGACCGACACTGACAAGCAAAAGAGACAAGCTAGTACAGAGCCAACAGGCTTGAATATAAGGGAGCACCACTACCTCCAAAGAATATAAGAGTAGAACCCCTTAATCACTTGCCAATATGGTATGAGAAGAGAATAGCATGCAAATGCCCTAACTTCAAAGGTTACACCTCTGTCATATGTGAGAGGTGCAAAGTAAACTACTGTTTAAGTAAAGGCAAAAGCTATTATCTAAACAAAGTTGTATCCATCCATTTTCGATAGCATCTTTAACTGCATCTTAACTTTTGTTCATTTGGAGTTTAAAACTATGTTTTTATACCTAATGTATGTTTATTACTGTTGTAAATTTCAAATGGTTTTGCAAAAGTTTGAAGTCTCACTTGTGAGTGACTGGTTAAGTTTCAAACAATTTTGTATAACCGCAAAGTGTAAAAATATATTCTTTCCAGATCTAGGAATGTATTATTTTTTCAGCATTTTTACTGACATCCTTGAACAATTAAAAACTGGCATTCTAAAAATAAAAAAAGTGCAGAATGAAGGCTTGAGGAATCAGGGAATCGTTTCCATGGTGCCAAAGGGTGAAAACTGTAGGGGAAGACAGATTTGCATACACAAAAGAACTGAGGGCATAGGGTTCAACTGTTACTCTGAGGTGAAAAAGTTGCTGCAAGACGGGAATTTGTGGCAGCCTTGATCAAACCAGTCAGAAGACTGACGAGTCAATAAAATAAATAAATACCATTGGGCCTATAATGAAACTGTGTACACTATTCCCTGCCTGTTTAATGATACTATCAATAGGATAAAGAACGTTTGTAACCACAAGGTCTCCAATATTTATATTGTATGTGGGCTATCAATGTCGTTAATGAGGACTGTTTTCAGAGAAAGCAATCAAAATGACTTTTCAGGATGGCCTGTCTAGCTAAGAAGTAGTGAATGCACACAAGCAGACACCTCCTTTTATACTATTCAGTGTAATTAATGTGACCACCTGTCAAAAGCCACAGCTTTCACAGCAAGAGAAATGTAAGAAGAGAGTCAGTGAGGTTCTGGAAGGTACAAAAAGGGACATGGAGCCATGTTGATTCCAGTGTTGTGACCAGCTGGTTACATTTCTCAGTTGAGGGTTCTTGGTGCAAACAGCCCGATCAAGGTGGCCCCACATACTCTCGACTGGGTTTAAATCTGGGGAGCTTGATAGCCAGGGGAGTATAGTAAACTCATTCTGGTGCAATTTGAACCACACACATACACTGCAAGCTGCGTGACATATTGCATTGTTCTGCTGGTAGATGCCACTTTGACGAGAAACAACAAATTGCATATAGCATGGATATGCTGTCCAAGGCTACATGCACTCTTCTGTTGATTCATTGTGTCTTCCAGAATCACAAGATCACCCAGAGAATGCCCCCTCACCATAGCCCTCCCTCCTGGTGGCAGGTTGTTTTCTTTCAGATGTTTTGCACCATGCAGACCAATGGTCACCTGTCCGATGGAGCATAAAACATGATTCATCTGAAAAGCCTACCTGTTGCTACTCAATGGAAATTTAGTAGCAGTATTGGCCTCCAAATTCCACGCTTTGTCACCAACAACCTGAAGTCAGAGGCCCCTAAGCAGCAACATTCACTGAACTGTTGTATTATCCCAAAATATGAGAGAGAGTGTCAAAGAAATGATTCAGGATTTGGGATGGACATCGTTAAAAGAACGGCTTTTTCGTTGCGACGGAATCTTCTCACGAAATACCAATCACCAACTTTCTCCTCCGAATGTGAAAATATTTTGTTGACACCGACTTACATAGGGAGAAACGATCACAAAGATAAAATAAGGAAAATCAGAGCTCATACAGAAAGATATGGGTGTTCATTCTTTCCGTGCACTATACAAGATTGGAATAAGAGAGAATTGTGAAGGTGGTTCGATGAACCCTCTGCCAGGCACTTAAATGTGATTTGCAGAGTATCCATGTAGATGTAGATGAGATGCTGCTTGTTGCTCCCCGGTTCACATGGGCAGTCAGCTGCTCAACAGTTGCACTTCTACTGGCACATACACATCTCCACAGCTGTCACTCGCCCTTGTCATTTGTGGCCCAAAGTGCACCACAGTTTCCTCAGCATTGGTTGTTGATAGCACCATTTCTCCTCTTCAGGTTCACTGAGGATAGTGATGTCATCAATGAATCTTATCATTGATATCCTTTTTCAGTTTTAATCCCACTCTTGAATCTTTCTTTTATTTTGGTCTTGAGTCATTCCATGTCAAATCAACACACCTATTTTACCTCACCCTCTTAGATCTTGCTGAAAGTTGGTATACTTATAGTGGCCACTGAGACTATGAAAAATACCAAATTTCAATTTTTTATCTCAAACCATTCCTGAAATATGGCTATGTAAACTTTTCAAAAACCAGCAAAAAAATGTGTGAACGGACTTTTTTTAAATTGTCCTATGAGCTGCCCTAATTGAGCAAGAGAACTGGGAAAGGTGTCATTTTGCAGCATTTAGCATGCTCTTTCCAGGGATATACAACAAAACATAGCTTCTAATTAATAACCTTTTTTCAAAATACTAATTTATTTTGTTTTAATTTTTTTACAAAAGTACATAATTGAAAATTTTCAAAATATTTCCGTAACTACTTCATACTATTGTAAATCACATGGCAAAATATAAATCTGGGATGATGGGTTTATTGTTAAAAAAATTACTCCGGACTCTTGATCTTCACTAACGACCCTAGTTTGACCAAATTGACCTTTAACAAACAGGAATTTCTTTAAAATATACTGAAAGGTAAGTAAAAAAAGTATTAGAAATATCAAAACATCACCTTATTAAACCAAAACTAATCAGCATATTTTATAATTAAGTTGATTGCTTATTTTAATTTCATACAACTTCACTAACAGTATATCAACTGATATAACAAAAACAAGAAATTGAGCACTTAACTACAAACTGAAATAAAGTATGAATAAGTACAAGTATTTACATAATAGTTCTGGTCCATGATGTTTGAAATGAAACTATCAAACAAATTAAATACGTAATGCTTGATTTTAAGTAACAGGTATCTGTACATAGCTAAATTTAACACAGTAGGTACTAACAATAATTTTGAAACAACTTTCTATAAAATATACATTAGCACTAACCTGAGACAAAAATTAAGTTTTGAGTTGAAAGCAGTTTCCCAATAAATTGTCTTGGAACTTCATATACTACATTTTAATAAAGCTGACTGGGTTTGGTTTACATCACTTTCATTAAGAATGTATGTTCTCCCTGTCGGAATGGATTCACTTTTGTGAGAACATCCACAACTGACACCCACAGGACATCTGCATGTGCGGGATAAGAGAATGACTTAGCTAGTCCACATGGATGAAGAAAAGTTATTTTCACTTCATCAAGTTGTTTGTTTTTTTCTAAAATGTACCCAAGCCACCAGTTTCTGCCATATACAGTGGTGACATATCCTGATACATCTTGTAACTTCAGTTTGTCTGGTGATCTAGTTACTTCCCTCTCCCAACTCTGCATATCACCTGAGAAGTATTTGATTTTAATTTTGATGTAGTGTTGGGAATGAAAGCATGAAATTGCTGTGTTCCTTTGATTCTCAATGCCTCTTCAAGTCGGCTTTTTAAGAACATTTCTGAAGCAGCATAGTCCTCTTGAGTGGAATATGCAAAATCAACATTTGTGATATTATCTACTGCCCACTCAAATAGATCTCATGTGGTTTGGATCTGATTTTGGTATGGCCTTTGCAAACTTGCACAAGCTGCCAGTCTCTTTACTGAACCCTCTACTCAATCACAAGGCCCTTTCCCATGTGCTGTTGCTGAAAAGTGCCACTCAGCTTTTATGTTGAAGTCTTCCTCATGAAGGCAAAGGTTCAGGAAGTTTTTCTTATTTTTATACTGAGTGGCAGAACCGTCAGAATAATAGTATATCTTCTTTGGAATCTTTTGAAATTTATTTGTTAGATATGAAATTAGCTTCTTTTGAAAGGTGTAAACCATAGTTGTATTGTGCTCCAGGCAATCAGAAACAATGACAAAGCTCATATGCTCAATTTTGTCTTCCTGTTTGTAATATATAACAAAAGGATGAATGGTAATCTGTTTTGTCCAGTGGAAACTCTGAGCTTCATCCTGTAGAACTATACTATAATTTTCTGAAAAATCACATATGACAACAAATTCAGATTCCATAAGGTTTTCTCTTCTGGAGGTAAGGAATGTTCGTTGTTGCTTGGCAATGAAGTCATGCCGAATCAAGTCGACATCTTACTACAAAATAAACCTATGAATTCTTCAGAAGTTTTCTGAACAATTTCCAGATTACATCGGTCAACTGACATCCACTGTCGGAACTGAACTTGTTCAATTAAGTTTTCATGAAAAGAGTCTTAAAATTTTACGTATGACAGTTTCTCCTGGGCAGTATTCACAATCTCCCATGTTGCAATCAACTGATGATGGGTTGCAAAGCATTTATGCAATGCACTGCTTACAATTGTTTAAGCTGCTGTTTGTTAGTGTATTTAGTTTGGCATTTTCTATCATTAATTTTATGTTATGGTGAGTTGTGCACACGCAGACAGTGTGTGTGCCACTCCGGCCAGCTAATACACAACGTTTTGGTCTCAACTCAGCAAATTTAGATAAACATATTTTTATGTTAGGAAACTTGTCTTTAAAATGCTTGTAAGCTTCTTTAAGGTTACACAAAATAAGTCTTTTTGATATTTTTGTTTTATTTCCACTTGTTTCTGTAATTGTCACACAATCTTTAATACCTGGCACTGCCCTGCTAACTTCATCATTTTCATAAAATGAATGTACAGTTTTGACAGTTTCCGTTGGTAAAAACTTACCTGGTTTTGGGTTTGGACCTTCCATGAATCCTTTCTCTTTCAAAATTTTTTTGAGCTGCCGAACAATGTAATTAGGAGCATTAAAATCCCTCATTATTTTCCTGACAGTCCACTTTTCAGGTAAACTTGCAAGAATCATTAGTTTTTTTGCTCTACTTATAGAATTTATAAAGTTTCTTTAAGATTTTCAAGAACGGATTCATCAGTATCAGTAGAAGAAGTTTCAGGAGCAAAAAAAGTTTACGTGTCATCAAAGAGATTTTCTTCACTTTTGATTTGGCATAATGCCTAGATGTTAGTTTTCTCTTGTCAATTGGGGACTCACCTAGTTCTTGAAGTGTTGTGTTAAATGTTTGAACAGCTACTGAAGTTGGAGTGAAGTCAGGGTCTTGGTCTCGGATGATTATCTCTGATCCAGAAGATTCTTCAACACTTTCATCACTGATAGGCTCTGGTGTATTTTTCAATTTGGTTACATCTTTCCTACATTTATCACAAATCTTGGCACCACTTGGTATTTGAGGAAATAATTTGGGCAACCATGTTGTGACATTTCTGTTTTTTTCTGTCTCTAATAAAATGATTTGACTTCTTCAATGGATTACAACACTGCACTCTTACAGCACTGCTCTTTTTACTTGGCTCCATATTTATACAAAAACCACTTATAAGTTGTCCTTCAATGTATAGATTTACTTGAAAATGAACTATTAAATATAATAGATACAGATTGGTCAACAGAGGTAACAACTGATTTGCACTAAAACCTCAGTGCACAATAATGCTGTAGGCACACAAAGCCTTAGAAGGTAACACTGCAGACTACATCATCTCAACAATGGCTCCAGTCTCTGAATTATTGTACAGACATCAAGCCCTATGTATACGGTCCTCTACTGACGTACTACCTTAAAGGTCAGTTTGGTCAAACTAGGGCCGTTAGTGAAAAACAAAGAGTCCGGAATATTTTTTTTTAACAATGAACCCATCACCATCCCACATTTATATTTTGCCATGTGATTTACAACAGTATGAAGTAGTTATGGAAATATTTTGAAAATTTTCAATTATGTACTTTTTGTAAAAAAATTAAATCAAAATATTAATTACCATTTTGAAAAAGGTTATTAATTAGAAGCTATGTTTTTTGTCTATCACTGGAAAGAGCATGAAAAACACTGCAAAATGACACCTTTCCCAGTTCTCTTGCTCGATTAGGGCAGCTCCTAGGGGAATTTAAAAAAAGTCCGTTCACACATTTTTGGGTAGTTTTTGAAAAGTTTACATGACCATATTTCAGGAATGGTTTGAGGTAAAAAATTGAAATTTGGTATTTTTCTTAGTTTCAGCACCCACTATAAGTATACCAACTTCCAGGAAAATCTAAGAGGGTGAGGCAAAATTTTTATTTAAAGTGTGTTGATTTGACATGGAACGACTCTCTTCAATCCTTTGATGTATAGGCTGAACCCTTTTTAACCTGAGCTTTTCTTTCTTCATCTTCCATTCTGATTGTTCCCTTCTGGTTCTTGCAAATATTTTATATCAGCCATCTTTCTTGATGGTTTATTCCTATGTTTCTAAGAATTTCAGACATTTTGTACTAGTTTACATTTATGTTTTTTCCAGTTCAACAAATACTGACACTGTATTGATTTTACTTAAGTCTTGTTTCCATTATCAGTTGCAACATCAGAACTGCCTCTCCGGTGTCTTCTTCCTATACTTTAGCCACAGTGTCACAAAAACAGTTTACAAACTTAGCCATTTCGGTAACATTTCCACCCTTGGCACCAAAGCCAACAATCATGCCCTTTTGGAAGTCAGATAAACTGCTCCATTTCTGCACTACGACAACGACTGCTCTGTTTTCTGGGTACCCCCCCCCCCCCCCCCAACACACTTTATATATCCTCCATTGCTAGTGCTACCACCTGCCACCTGAGTAGTTACTGCACATTGACATAAAATGTAGGCTGTGGTGCCATTAATGCGAATGGACAATATATAACTGATAGGCTATAGACTCCTGCATAATTACTGTACTTGTGATGCATTGTATTCTTACATTAGTGAGAGCTCTCTGCAAAGTGGCTCATTTCCTCTGATATCTGTACTGTTAGTTTTGCTGCACTCTTGATCAAAGCGTTGTTTTAGCAACTGATTCCTGCACATTACGTAATTCGGGTAGATGTTACATCAATCACTGTGAGCATTGCTTCATAGGTTATGCAAGAAATTCTGCACAGAATACCTTATGTTTACAATAATGAAGTGTGCATTATTTTGTTTAAAAATAGCCATTTGTCACCAATTAAATAATTTTCAATACCAGTACTTACATGGTTAGCAGCACTTTATTCCGTTCAACCTGCCCCATCGTGTATGCCTGTCTCTGCCCTGGTAACTTACACATTATGTCTTGTAAGGAAATCCAAGTAGAAATATATACATTACACTAGAAAAATAGATGTTTGCTATTCACTTCAACTTTGGGATCAGAAGCTACTTTTTTATCTAAACACGTATCTTCTTCCTCCTTGGTCATTAAATGTGATAAATATCCTAAACAAAGACATTCTGTTTCATTATTCCAAACAATTTTCAAAAAGTGTAACTTCACTTAAGATAATTAAATTTGTAATTGAACATCTTTGTACAAATTCCTTTCTTTCAAGGTGGAATACATTTAGTTACTGGCATTAGGAAGCAAATTCACAGCGATTCGTGATGTGGTAACAACAATGGAATACACGAACAAATTAAAAAGAGCTTCACTGACATTTGCTCGAAGGCCAGAGCACAACATGTTGCTCTGCAAAGCACTTTAGGCATGCTAGCACAAGACTTAACTCTTATTACTAGCGGGATTTCCTAACTAACGGGTGGTATCTTAGTATTTAGAATCCACAAGAAGTCTTGATGGCGGTTCAACTGAACCTACCGATTCCAGATGTCGGCTTCGTCCAGTGCTGTAATGATATGGCATCTCATAAAACCGCAAAAAACGGCCCGAGGTCTTGGTTAGATTTAAAGGTAATGGTTTGAATTAGCGCAGCGGCATCGCTCTCTCTCAATACAGAAGAATAATTTACTACTGGCAAAAACAATCTTGATTACGTGATTCGTAAATTTACGTACCTGTTCAATAATTTGTCTGAAATGGAGCTCCACTGTACAACTGTCCAGATTGGGGAATTTTTCCGAACAGTGGATTACAGATGCCGCATTCTTCGCACGAAGCTTATAGCCTTTCAGTCCGAATACAAACAGAATTGCGTCAATAACATTACTTTTTCCGCTTCCATTGGGCCCCACCACAGCATTAACTTTCTGTGACAAAATATGAACTATTTTATAAACTTACGCGAGGCACGGCCACAAGGTACTACAAAGTAAACTTCAGCTTATACTTTAAAGAACTTTCAAACATAATATGATGTCAGTTTACAATATTCAGGACGGTAGTATATCTCTACTTGTTCATATTGTATAGTTAAGTATAGCTCTTAAAAGCAAAAGAAAATACCTCATGAAACGGCCCAAGTGTGCGCGTCCCAGCGAAGCTTTTAAAGTTTGTAATCACTATGTACCAAATAATGAGTCTCCCTCTGTCTTGCGCAGTTGAGACGGCGGCAAGGTCTCCAACGCAGTTGACGCCGGCTAAATCTAACTCACAATCACTCTCATCTTCAGACGGCAATAATTCGTCATCGCCATTCACCAGAGGAATTTCCATGCTGGCAATGGCAGTACCGCAGTTCGCGCTGAACTTGAGTCTCACGCATCATTTCTTTCACAAACAGACAAGGTGACAACTCCCCGTCGCACAAGCGTCCACAGATCCAAAATCCCTCCCACTCGACATTTGTTTTCAAACCGGTAGTTCCAAAGAACATCAAAAGCAGACTGAAGATGAAATAAATATAAACCGTTATCCAAGGTATCTACATTCTTTGACAACGGCATAGGTATCGATCACTGGGAAAGTTATCGATCTGAAGATGCTACAGCACTCATCAATTTCAATAGACACCGCTATCTCTTAACGCCGCAGTAGTTGGGCCGTGTTTCGTAGCGTTAATAGTCACTACGGACTGTCAGTCCGCAAGGCGATAAATACAGATTTACAATAATAAATGAAAAGCACGAGTTTGCTTTTGTTCTACAATATTATTTTTATTGATAACCGGTTTTCGGCTTACAAGGCCATCTTCAGGCATTTACTGAGTAAGATTTACAAGTAAAAATCAACAAAGTAATTGAGAGTACGCAATTAATTACGCGCCATTTTAAAGTGTTAAGTGTGTGGTTATCACGGAAGATTAGTTGAGAGATAACACACTTAATATTGAATACACATTTATTGGTCACTCGTACATATATGAAACAATGGCTGTTACACATCTGTGTGCCGAAAGTTCACTCAAGAGGTTCGTTTGAGCAGTTGCCTGCGCGCTCGTGCGCATGCCCAGTGCTGAACTCACATATGAGCAGTGCCTTCTGCCGTTTCTGGCTACTTGAAGCGTGACTGTTTGCCGTATGAACGGTAGCAGCAAGTAGCTAGATGCTACCCGGAAAAATTTTTCTGGCGCGCCCAAGCCCCCAGATTCGCCCAAGCACAGAGCAAGGTAAGTTGTAGTGGTGTAGGGGGGGGGGGGCGAGAGTCATTCTCCACGTTACCCGTGTATATGATTAGTGATATTGCTGGCCTCTCTTCGTTTACAGCTCCCACGTCAAACGAAAGCAAAACAGATTTCTGTGGCTGGGAGCCATCAAGTGAATTAAAATACATTCTCATAATCATGAAAGACTAAAATAAGTTAGTATTTTCAATTTTCTGATTTTATATTATCTCCACTTTATTAGCAATCAACCATTACTATTTTAATGAAGTTATTTCTGTCGGTTTTGTACAGAAATTTGCCACTATTAACTTTGTCGCCGAGGCAGTCAGTTTATTTAAAATGAAGTGTTTCATTCCACACTACTGGCTACTTTCAACTTCTCTCGATTTAAAGCACACATTTTCATTTTCTGGGCTGAATGACATTATACCATAATAAAGAACCAAACATGATATAATACAGTACTGGTACTTCAAGAAAATTGGTATCCCGAAAACCACGTAGAAAAGCTGAATATCAGGTACCTCCAAGTGCACCTGGACATAGAAATGCGCACTTAGAGCAGAATGAAGCATTTTAGTATGGTTTATGAAATTCAGATACTGTTGGAGTAGTCTCTGATGTCCTGTTTCCTTTATGACACTGTGATATCTCTTAATGCTATGTACGTATGAACATACGTAAATATTCACTTGAAGCTGACTAAGCATGCAAATTCAGTCAGTAGTTTTGAGTTAAATATTTTGTTTCAAATATATTGACAGCTGTAGCAGAATTTTACAAATCTGCCTGTCGTGAAACAGTGAATTGTCTAGTACTTCCTCTGGGCCTTAAGTTATTTCTTAATTTGTGTAGCTTACATCTTAAATTTATGGAAGAACATCCTATGGTAAATTGTAGACTGGCTGCAAACTGTGTTTTATGGTGTGAACTCCCCATAAGGCTTTATATTTATTCCTAAAGTAGCATATAAACTGTCAGTTGAACAGTTGCTTTGCCTCACAGAAAACCTTGTTAATTTTTTACATTTTTTGCAAAAGTCATGAAATAATTTATTGTCCTTTATTCTGGTGTAAGCTACACAAGGAAATGTTTATTTCATTTTTGCAAGAAATTTGTATTCCTTCATACTAGCTTTTTGCAGTGCTGTGTAGATGTGAACTTCATTGGAATGCCACATAACAATACGCAGTGTACGAAAAAAAACAATCTATGTCAGTCGACACATAGCGAAATATTAGGATACTTTGAGCTGTGGAATCTAGCTTTGTAATGAATATTATGCCAAGAACTACTCCCTTACTTGCATTCCTTATTGGGGTAGAATTGACAAAACAATTGCTACGGGTACAATTCTCTAAGTCCTCTCAGCAACATGCTGCAGCGCTGCACATGGCCACATGATGCCCCACCACGCACGAAATTCCACACAGAAATGCGACGAAAAGCATATGAGCAGAGTAAACACCAAGTTCGGCTGCCTACATCATCGTAGCTGTACATGCTCAGTACGGCCTTTTTTCTGGTGCTCTCTGGCAACTGCTCAAACGAACCTAAGAACATACTAGTCCGAAGAAGGAAGGTGCCAAAGATAGAGCACTCTGCGCCAGAGACGCCACAGGTCCTTCCTCCCCCCCCCCCCCCTCCCAAGGTAGTGTGGCGCTCAGTGGAGAAAAGGCTCATGAGATGAAGTCGCAATCTTGGCAACAACAGAGCGGTTGTAGGCGGCGGCCGGGGCGGGAAGTGGGGCGGCAGTGTCGGCAGTACTGCAACCTGGTGGTTCCAATGGCTGCACATGAGAGGTGACAGCAGGCGGAGACGAATCGGCCGAAGGCAGGATGGCTGCATCGGGAGGTAGGTCGTCGTTGACTGACCACACTGGCTTAGGTCTATTAGCTGAGACTGTCTGTGGCTGTCCGTGAAGGTGGATGACGAGCGTGTTGGTACCACGATGTAGCACATGGTGAGGGACCAAATAGGGCGACTGAAGAGCTGCCTGCACAGTGTTGTCCTGCAGCATAACAAAGTCACTTGTGGACGATCATGGAAGGGATGCTGAGGGGGTGTGGCGGGAGGGGGATGCAGAAGTGCGCGACATACGTGCAGACACACTCGACCAGGCTGGTGAGATCCTCAGGTGCGGCAGAAGGTGAATCCTCAACGAATTCGGCGGGGAGAAGGAGAGGCTCACTGTACAGAATCTCAGCGAGGGAGGCATCAAGATCTTCTCCATGAGCCGAGCGAATACTTAGCAGGAACCATGGGAGGGCCTCCAACCAGAGGTCTCCATGGCGCATTAGGATGGCCTTGAGTGTACAGTGCCACCACTCGATGAGACCATTCGACTGCGGGTGGTATGATGTGGTATGAAACTTGGCGATGCTGCAGAGTCGTGCGAAGAGTGTGGACCCAAATTGACATCCCTGCTCAGTGGTGATAGATAGGGGATAGCCGAAATGAGCAACCCACGCCAAGATGAAGGGACAGGCGACAGTCTCGGCCGTGGTGTCAGTAAGTAGGACCACCTTGAGCCATCAGGTCACATGGTCAATGATCGACAAGATACATCTGTAGCCTTTGGATTGGGGAAGGGGACCAACGGCGTTGATATGGATGTGCCAGAAATGCCCCCTTGGGATGTCAAACTTGCCCAGAGAACGTTGAGCATGCCTGCCGACACACAGCTACAAATGCAACAGTCGTGCTACATGCCAGGCCAGATGAAGTGCTCTGTAACCAGCCATGTCGTGGCTCACATCACAGGGTAAGCTAAGCCACTAGGCGATAAAGACCCTATGGCGAAGGGTGGCGGGGACCAGGGGCGAAATGTGGTTCAAATGGCTCTGAGCACTATGTGACTTAGCTTCTGAGGTCATCAGTCGCCTAGAACTTAGAACTAATTAAACCTATCTAACCTAAGGACATCACACACATCCATGCCCGAGGCAGGATTCGAACCTGCGACCCATAGCGGTCGCTCGGTTCCAGACTGTAGCGCCTAGAACCACACGGCCATTCCGGCCGGCAGGCGAAATTTGCCTGCAGATGTGTCATAAAGGACAGTGATTGTCGAACCAGGTAGTATATGGCGCTGGACAGAGAGCGATGAGCCGTTGTCTGATTTTATTTGCTCTATATCATCGTCATTGGTTTGTAGTCAGGCATGTTCCTCCAGATTCAGTGGTGCGGTTAGCACACAGATGAGGTAAAGGTGGTCTGCCACAACGTTCTCTGTGCCACGGATATAACATGCATCAGAAGACTGCTGACAATTGTAGTCCATATGGCGGAAACTCCTGGGCGGAAGGTCCTTAGCAGGATTATGAATAGTGTCCATGAGTGGCTTGTGATCAGTATAGATTGTGAAGGATCACCCCTCGAGGTCACTACAAAAATGTTTAATCACCTCGTACACAGTGATAGCTCATGGTCAAATGGCGACTACTTGCACTGGCTCTTAGTCAGTTTCTTGGAAAAGAAGCAGAGTGGTTGGGTGGAGTCGTCAGTGTGCCGCTGTAAAACAGCAACCACAGTTGAGTCACTGGTATCACTTGTGATCGAGACACAGCTTTGGCTAGGGCAGTTTTAAGGTTACCAAAAGTGTCGATCATCAGCTGGGTCCACTCCAACTTCCGTTTTCCAGTGGTGTTTTTGCTGGAAGGGCATTGGTGAGGGCCATTTCGATGTAGGCAGCTTGAGGAATATGGAGGCGGTAAAAGCTTGCCATACCCAGAAAACGATGGAGCTGAGCATAATCCTCAGGGTGAAGAAGTTTAAGTAAGATTTCGACATGTGAACTCGTCGGTTGGAGGCCGTCAGCAGAGACAAAATGGCCAAGGAAGGCAATGGATGCGGAACACAATTGAGATTTATCATGGTTAATCACCACGCCGTTGGCAGCGAGGGCTGAATGGACTGAATCAAGGTGAACTTGATGCTTCTCAGCGAAGGAAGAAAAATATAAGGATATCGTCTAAGTAAGTGTAGGCAAAAGGCAGAAGGAGCAAAATGGAATCAATGAACCGCTGCCATGTTTGTGCAGCATTTTTCAATTCATAAGGCATGTAACAGTATTCAAATAGGCCAGAGGCTGTGATGATGACCATCTTTGGAACATCCAGTGGATGCATAGGAACCTGGTGATATGCTTAGGAACAATCTAATGCAGAGAAAAAGGTAGAACCATGAAGCAACTGCGTGAAATCTTAGATATGTGGATTGGGGTAGTTATCGATAATGGTGCAGGCATTAAGGGACCTGTAGTCCCTGATCATGCATAAAGTGCTGTCCGTTTTTGGGAACAAGGTAAATAGGGGAAGACCAGTTTCTATCAGAGGGGAGGAGAACACCCGAGGCCACGAGCATAAGTTTGGAAGCGTTAAGGCACCTAGCCTTATAACAAACAGGTGGGTCGTCGGTGGTGCGAATCTTATGGCAAGTGCCATTACTGTTGGCCGACAATCGTGTAGGGAAATCAGCATGACAGGTCAAGAAGGTATCCTCAGGCAACGTCGGTTTGCTGACCTTGATGAACCGGAACAATGTAGGTGGGGCGTCGGCTGCAGTCAGCGACAGAAGGCGCGATGCAGGGGTGAAGAGGCGAGAAGAACCAGGAGAGGTGCATGCAGATGCATCTTGGAAATTCGTCCTTGGCAATGCGAAAAGAACAGCAGGCGGTGGAGTGCTCAGCACTGGAGAGGTTGACGAGAAGACTCAGTAGAGGCATGTACTGGGCTGGCTCGCTGTGGGGCTGCAGATAGGCGATGTATGGTATGTTGTGCATGTGACAATTCAGCGGAGGTAGAGGCGATGCGGACGCATAAGTCATCGCTCTGGGTGAGGAGTTCGTCGATCTGAGAACGCACGTATGACAGATCAGAGAGTCGTGTGGTTATGCGCTCGACCAGGGTAGTATATGTGGAAAGAGTAGCCAAGGAGGCAGAGAGTGAAATGGTCCTGAAATAGAGTGAGCACGAAACTGTAGAGCCAGATGCGTGGCAGAGTAAAGTGGCCTATAGGTCTGGTGAATGTTCATAATGGTGTAGAAAATCCAACCCGATCACAGGTCCGTCCGTGTTGGCAGTGTGGAAGGTCCAAGGGATGATGTGAACCAGTGAGAGGTGAAACGACATCTTGATGGGGCCATGGACTGCAATGGGAGAACAGTTGGTGGCACTCAAGATGGTTGAGGGGATAGCGTGTCGACGACGTGCTTTGCCAGTATGACGCTAACGTTAGCGCCAGTGTCAACGAGAAAGTGGGTGCCGTTCGAGATATCTGTGGCGTAGAGGCGTCTCGTTGCTGAAGTGAGTGGCGTAGCATCAGAAGATAGGCACCATGAAGGTATGTGGCGGGACGTGATGCTTAAACGTGCCTGTGAGTCTCGTTTGGGTAAGCACAGGGCGCGCAGCAGTGCGGGCAGCGTCCCCTAGGTAGTGTGGAACCAGCACAATGGGTACGCTGCTTGGCGGGCAGGTGCAGTGCAGGCAGGGATTGTGGCTGACTATGGTGGGGCCGATGGCCGATCACGCCGACGACTGTCGGGAGCCCATTGGCAGTACCTCCTGTAGGCTGCTGGGTGGCAGCTGCTGATGGGCAGCTGAGGCACCGAGGCGAGCACGCTGGCCTCTGCCGACAGGGTGTAGAACCGGAGGCGCAGGTGTGCCAATTGAGGATGGTGGAGATATTGTTCGTGTCTTGCAGTGTCGGTGACGAATGATGGCGTAAGTCTGATCCGCCATGTGTAATCGAACCTTGAGTGTGTCAGTGTGTCAGTGATGTGAGACAGTAGATGAAGCTGCAGATCCAAAGGCATTTTAACCAGCCATCAAATATTTGTGCAAGGTGAATGGTGAGAGGAGCAAGTCGCTGATGAGGTCCATATGTGTGTGGAAATGGCTCACCAGGCAGACAAAACTGGCGCCATCGTCGGAAATGCTGTGGATGTGCAGGAGGTGGTCCAGTAAGGTGAACCAAGTTTTTGGGTTTTCTTTTTGCAATGCAGGTAACTTGAGGAACATGTCTGGCTAGGCGGTAGTGGTAAGCGGTGCATTGCCCGAGGTCAGGGTGAGGCAGTGGCCGCAAGCAGCACACAATAAGGAGTGGGTGGAGGAGGCAACATGCATATAAGCCGGCAAGGTGTGTCCAGTCAGCAAGCCTGAGGAGGAGCGCAACGCATGTGTAACGGACGGTGCCGTAGCAACAGTGGGCGGATGGCGGTCGTGGTGAAGCTGCGGGGCGGCGGACCTGGTAACTGGCGCAGGTGGAATGGCTGGCGCCGTTATGAAAGCGAGTGGAAGGCGGTCGTGGTGCTACCATGGTGCGACGGTCGTGGAAACCAGCGTGGTCGAGGCGACCAGTGGCGCCGAAACGGCGTGCGGGGAGGGGGGGGGGGCGTTGCAACACTATGTAAATGAGAATGTGCTACCCCATGTACAGAAATGTTCGATTCACAGTCCGGGAAATTTGCTGGCACTTCAAGCCATTCGAAAGGTAACAATGTACATGGAGGTTAAACCACAATGTCTTTTTCTGGAAGGTCCTACAAGTTATTGTTAGGTGGTGGCTGTTGTTGTGTTGCCACGCTAGGCGGCGGCCATGTTGAGCCAGGTAAGTTTAGGTGGCCGCTGGCGTGGCTGGGCGTAAATACCTGTTCACTTTTAACCAGGTTTGAAGGAGGAACGCTTGTCCACTCATGGTCGCAAGCGGCAGAGTTGACACGGCCTGTTACACTTGCACCGCAAATCACAGGTAGATCCATTGTGGCGCAAACAATGCAGCGGCACAAGATGGGAGTGAATGACGAAAACAAGCACAAATAACGCTGAATGAGACGTCGACGGTGTGGGGATCACCACTGTGGTTATCACAGAAGATTAGTTGAGAGATAACACACTTAATATTGAATACACATTTATTGGTCATTCGTACATATAACAAAGAATGGCTGTTACGCATCTGTGTGCCCAAATGTTCACACAAGAACATACTACTCCAAAGAGGGAAGGTGCCAAATATGGGGCACTCTGAGCCAGAGATGCCACAAGTGCATACCTTTTATAAAACTACAACTTCTGTCCAATTCCACTGACAATGTAAGGTTCCATACATGTTACAGTACTTATTTTTGAGTATGAGGAATACATGTAACAGAATCGTAATCAAGATGAAATGCACATAATGGTTGCCAGTACAACAGTTCTCCAGTTTATACAATTCAGTCTTCCTTTTTTAAACATTGTGAACAAATAACACTTGCATGTTCCAAACGGAGATATTTACTACATTTGCAGCAGCTATACCTGGTAGGTCCGTTCTTTTTCCTGTCACAGTACGCACAATGCCTTCTCTATTTGTTAGCATGTTCAGTGGGCCTTGCATTTGCTTAAGTTTGAAAAATTTCACAAAATCTTGAAGGCCGTTCACACTCACACGTGCTCTGAAAAGAGATGATAAGACAACTGCCACAGAAAATCTCCTTCTCAAGTGTTGCTGTATGGGTTTCTTGCAGCATGAATCACTTGAGAATTGAGAATTGATACCTCCAACATTCAGCAGGAATTAAAATATGACCACAGGCCATCAGCGAGCTTTGTGCAAGTGCAGACTGCACACAACTTGTCCCAAAAGCTTAAACCTCCTTTCATCTTGTTGTACATAACAACTATTTCTGCTTTGCCCATCTCTTCATCAACAATGTCATCATGCTGAAGACTGGATACAAGTACAACATTATTGCTGTTCTTAGGAATATTAGAGTACAAGAGTTTTTGAAGGCAAATAAACTTGAGTGCATTTGACACTTACTCTGCTTCATGAATTCAAGAAGCAAATCCCTTTTTTTTCGTACAGTTCCTAGTAAAGTTAGCTCAAAATCATTTTTCAGTGGTTCAAACAAATGAAGACCTATTAACAAGATATCCACTGTTGTATTCTGGCCAGTTCCTTTGATAGAGATTCTCAGTCTCTGAACTAGTTGGAGTATTACCTGTGATGATAGAGACACTCAGTCTTTGAACTACAGTAGCTGGAGTATTACTTGTATAAAATAGCTATATCCATAGTATAACACATCCTGGCATCGCAAAGGTTTAATATTTTTATTCCTTATTTGTTAGCTTTCTGGATATATACTGTCTAAACTGACAATTACCTTGAAATACTTCTAACTTATCATCGACTGTGAGATATGTGGAGAGAATATCTGCTGTTTTGCAATTTTCCACAAACGTGTCAAAAATGTTTCTTATTGGAGCTAACTTGTTACCTGTTAAATTGTCATCAAAAGGGCAGATATCTGAGAAGGAAGCCAAATCTAGACAGCCTCAAAATTTCTACTTCTGTGGCACCAGTCTTCCACAGATCGTCTACGTTTAGATGGCTAGCCTTCATCATTCCAGCCAAATATTCTTTCAACAACAGATGTTTTAATTCAGGACAACTTGAATAATGATTAATACATTTCTCATTTGTTTTTGAATACCTTCATTATGAAATTCATTACCATTATTTGTTTGTAAATTTCATGAACGTGGTTGCTTTAAAATATTTTCAAAAGTTTCTGAAATATTTTTTCTAGTTTTATCATCAATTGAAATAGCACAAGCATATTTTGAATAACATCTGTTCTGTATTGGTGCAACGTGCCACAGGGGCACAGCAGCGACCGGACGCTCGCTGCAGGTAAGAATTTTCTCTGCCCACTCGTCCACACAATACATGGTCGAACTGGCCAGGGCAGGGGAGACAGTCCATGACCGCCAAGCAGCATGCACGCATGTGTAACTGTGTTTCGCAATGTGATGTCCAAATACAGTCCATTTTAACCAACCATGTACTTTCATTTTCAATCGCCTTTCCTTTGCAACGAGTGATATGCATTCATTTGGACTGTGGAAAGAGCAAAGCAGCGCAGAATTAACCACGCGTTTTGCAGCTGTCTACATTTTGGCCCTCCGGGCCGGATGTATCTATTCGAACATTTTCCAGCACAAAAGTTACGTGCTTTGATTTGCACGTACCGCGGATTTCGAGTATCTGGTTATCTTGGCTTTCTGTGCGATTTTCTGAGATTACCATATGCTCTGCATGTCTCTCAAGCATCAGCCGTGACAGACGTCCGCGCTAGAGCTCTCCAAGGTACAAACGCCACGAGAATCGAGTTGTGAAGTTCATCTCAAGCCAGCAGACGCCGCAACACCGCCAAGCAGTTCCGGCAACATGACACCAGTGCATCAGTGAGCGCCGTCCGTCGCCGTCTCCAGCAGCAGCTGCAGTCCAGGTAATGTCGTCCTGCTCTGTGAGCAGCCTGGCTCTATTTCCTTAATCTATTATCCTTTGTGCTAATCTTCTGAAGCATTGACCCTGTCGAGAAACGAAATTTCGTTATGAAAAGAGTAGTAATCAAGTCAAGAGTGACTAGATTCTCCACATTTGTTAATAGCTTTGAAGAAGGATCCAATCTCAACGACATCCGAGTAAGGCAATTACTACTAAATACAAGCAAAGATGAATGCAACGACATCCAAACTCATTTAGAGGTTAACGATGTAGAAGAATCTCACGATGCAGACAGGGAGTCGTTTGAAGACTTGTGCTTACATTTAGAATCAAAGATAGCGACACTGCTCCAATCAAATGTTGTCTTACCACCTAAGTCTGCAAGTTCATGCAGTGCACGTGAAATAAAGCTCCTAGCAATTTCATTACCAAAATTCAATGGTAACATAGCAGAATCCATGCATTTCTTTGACGCATTTAGGCACTAGTTATTAGCAATGAAACCATAACTGGTGTCCAGCGATATTATTATTTATTGTCATGTGTGTCTGGTGAACCTCGCAAGCTGGTTGAAAACTTACTGGTTACAGAAAGTAACTTTAAGATTGCATGGGATTTGATCGTCCAAAGGTATAACAATCCCAAGTTAATTGTTGATTTGCATGTAAAAAGAACTTCTGAATCTGCCCACCGTAAAAGTTGAATCTGCTAAGAACTTACAGATGTTAATTAATCACCTAATGAGAACTCTGAACGCGGCTGAGGTAATTCACGTCGGCGTTCCGTTGCAAGAAATATTGCTCTAGCACATTTTGTTGGATCACGTAAGTGTGACTCTGAGGAAACAGTGGGAATGTAAAACAGCTGACACCACACTTCCTCGTCTGAAAGATTTGGTGGCATATCTAAAAATCAGCTGTCAGATGTTAGAGCTCATTCACCCAGACAAAATGCTGCCCCCAGTTCCAGCAGCCGGCCGCCAAGCATATTAAGGCAGAAGGGAACAGTTCTCGACGTACATTTTTAGCGACTGCTCCTGACTGTCCGTTCTGCAACTCAACGCATAAGTTAAGTAGTTGTTCAAAGTTCAAAGAGAGCGACACTGCTAGCAGAATAGACTTCGTGAACAGACGAAAACTTTGTTTCAACTGTCAGGACTCGAATCGTAGGCAGGAGAAATGTCGTGCTGGCAACTGCCGAGTTTGTAACAAGCACCACAACACATTATTGCACAAAGAACAAGCCAGTAATAGTGACAGTAGACACCAAGAAACGGATGTACAAGAAGAGCAAACATACTGTACAGTGAAAGGATACCACCAACGTGCAGAAGTATTATTATCTACTGCACTTGTAAAAATCGCCGACAAAAATGGGGAGGTGTACAAATGCAGAGCACTTCTTGACAGTGCATCACAAATGAACTTTATGTCTAGGAGCTTAGCAGATCAGGTGGGAATACAGCTGAGTCGCCATTCGATACCAATAGTAGCATCAGCGATGTTCAAACGGTAGAATCGTGGCATGTTTGCAGTGTGTACATGTCCTCAAGAATTGCTGATTATGTCACATATGCTGTCTGTGCATTATTACCACGTATAACAGGACCACTGCCAACTGTATCTCTTGAAACCTCCACCTGGCAGCTTCCTAAGCAGGTAAGGTTAGCAGACCCATCATTTAACAAACCTGATGAGATTGATCTTCTGCTTGGAGCATCGATCTCTTATGATGCATTGCGGCCTGGTCAAATGAAAAGAGATAACCACCCAACCTTACAGAAAACATCATTTGCTTGGATTGTGTCAGGAAAGAAACCTCCTCACTCAGTTAAGTCCCATGCTCGAGGAGTACTGTCATGCCTTGTAAGCAATACCAACCTTAACATTCAGGTCCAAGGGTTCTGGCAGCAACAAAAAAATGAAGTCTGTTTCTGTGCACAAAAGAGAAGAAAGTGAAGAAAAGAATGATGGTGAGGATAACGAGGATGTTGACGGAGAAAACGAAAACTCGGGGGATGAAACAGTTCTATTGCTGGATCAACGCCTGGAAATATCAGGTGCAATAGAGAGAATGGAGGTGGAAAGATTCACAGAAGAATTCAATGGGCCTAAAGAAACGAAGGCAATTGAAATACCAAAAGGTAAAGGATCTCCCCTAGGTGAAATACCAAGAACTGAGGCATTTATCAAGAAATTCAAGGCTGATGCTTTAAAGCAGCTTGACAGAGTTCTGTTCAGCACAGCTGGGAAGGTCACTCTTATAAGAAACAACATATGGTAATTCTGCGTGTTTGACGTAGACAAAGGGACAGACCTGTATGAAAAAAAGAAATAAATTCTGTGCAAGATGGAAGTGAGTGTCTTGAAAACTATTTGCAGTGTTTTAGACATCGAGAAAAAAGGAAAACGTGATGAACTTGTAGAGAGAATTGTAACATTTTTGTTAGAACCCAAAAGCTTTGGAGCGCTTGTTCCTGACAGCAGATCAAACTGCTCTACAACCCAAAAGGCCAACAACAAGAGATATTCAGAATCGGAAAATGAAACAGAGAAACGAACACCACGTTCAAAGGGGGCTAAAGCGCATAGAAAAATCTTAAGGGAAGATTCATCGGATGGCGAAGACAACATGGACAAAGACAGAAAGGACCTTTCGAATTCAGAAAATAAGGCAGCAGACAAAGAAGATGAAAGTGATAAGGAAGGTGAGGAAGATGAACCTGATGAAGAAGATACCAGTGGTGATTCAGAATCCAATTCAGAATCAAAGAAAGGTCATAGAAGCCAATCTAAAAAAACATCCAAGAAAGCTAATGCTAAAAAGACTACAAACAGAGAGCCTGAGAAGAAATCTTCAGCTAAAAAACGGAAATCCTCTAGTAAGAGTGATGACAAGTCATCATCTGAAGACAAACCCCTCTCAAAAAGACAAAGGCACCACCTACAGATGAAGAAACAAAGTTGTATGCAAAGAAATTTTGGAAGGAGCTAATCTCGAAGTAATAACAATGAAGACTGTTTGTAAACAAGTATATGCCAATTATCCACATTTTGACCTGGCACACAAGAAGGGTTTCATTAAAGTAACAGTAAAATCATTAATATCTGCGATGAAGAATACGCTGCTGCAAGTTTTAGTGATTATCGTACATGCACTTCACATGCATCTTGCAGAATAATATGCAATCGTAAATAAAAATGACCACATCAAGAGAATGTTGTTTGACTTAATTTTTGGTTTATTAAACAACAAGAAATAATCTCTTGCAGTGGGAAAAACCAAAAAAATTTAATCGAAACATAATAGGAATGAGTCCAAATGTCTACTGAAGTGTGCATGTTTGCTTCAGTGTTTCAACATTCTACATTAACAGAACTGTATATCTCTAAGAGCAGTTTTAAATTATCTTTATTAGTGAAAGTTTTTCATTTTACTGATAAATTTTAGAAGCTTATTATTAACATAATATTCCAGAGAAATTATAACTTGTCAGTTTCTTGAAACTTTGACGTTCCACACTTAATGTGAGATAAACAATCTTAGATGGCAAGCCACCGAGAGGCATAGTGGAAACCTAACAGCAGAACTTCACACAGCATCGAAGGCAGTCATTCGTATGGTGCAACAGCAAGATTATTACAAGGAAATTGAAGAATTACAACATGGCTGACCAATCCCCAGGAAAAGCATACTGGACTCACTTCATCCCTTTCTGAATGATGAACAGTTGTTGAGGTTGGGTAGCAGATTGGAACAATTAAAAGTTTTTTACAGTCAGAAACACCCCATGATTCTTCCTCCTAAGCATCATGTCACTAAATTAATGGTCACGAGCGAGCATCTTCATTTGTTGCATGCAGGATCTCAGCTGCTGTTAGCAAGCCCCAGACAAAGGTACTGGATACCCAATGGAAGGTCTGTGATCAGACAGTAATCCACAAGTGTCTTTCTCGCTACTACTTGAAGGCAACCACTGCAACACAGCCCATGGGACAACTTCCTTCAGTGTGGGTAGAGCAAAGCAGACCTTTCCTTAATTGTGGGATTGACTATGGCGGGCCACTACACGTAATGAATGGGAGAAAGAGGAGCAAAACTAGAAAAAAGGTCTACATTGCCTTGTTTGTTGCGTGACAACAGTATACATCGAGCTTGTTACTGATCTGTCCTCCCAAGCTTTCGTTGCTGTGAAGATTCATTTCAAAACGAGGTGTTTGCACATTTGTGTACAGTGACAATGGGGACACGTCTGTGGGTGCAAGGAATGAGCTGTGTGAACTGCATAAAATGTTCAGCTGTCAGTTTCACACAACCCAGATCCAGAATTATGCATTGCAGAATGGTACAGACTGGCATTTTATCAGACCTCAGGCCCCACATCTTGGTAGTCTGTGGGAAGCAGGCATAAAATCCATTAAGACACATTTGAAAAGAGTCGTGGGGAACAAAGTGCTGAGATTTGAAGAATTATACACTTCTAACACAAACTGAATCATGTTTGAATTCCCGACCCATTACACAACTTCCTCACAATCCAGATGAATTCTCATACCTTACTCCAGGCCATTTTCTTATTGGTGATCCCTTAACAGCTATCCCAGATCCAGACTTGCTTTTAGAGCCATCATCCAGGTTGTCAAGATGGCAGCTCATCCAGCAGTGCAAGCAGCACTGTGGTGGTCTGGTGTCATTGTTGGTACACACCATGGTCCTGATGGTATGGTGTGATTTGTTTCAGCGTGCACAGCAAAGGTAACTTATAAACGATCACTGTCGAAGATCTTGTTGTTACACAGGAGACACAGACTCTAGTGCAAATAACTATAAAATTACTAACTGAAGTGTTTCTTTTGTTTACAGTGGACACAATTTCTTCAATCATCTTATTTCGTTGTTTGTTTGGTGTGACTTGTGGTGTCTGTGATTATTTGTATTTTTGTGATTTATATAAATTAGATGGGTGGAACATTATGTATTGGTGCAATGTGCCACAAGGGCGCAGCAGCGACTGGAAACTTACTACAGGTAAGAATTTTTTCTGCCCGGCAGTCCACACATTGTACGGCTGGAATTGACTGGGACAGGGGAGATGGACTGTGAGCACCTAGCAGCGCACATGCGTCTGTAAATGTGTCTCGCAATGTAATCTCTAAATACAGTCCAATTTTGCGAATCGTGTATTTCATTTCAATTGCCTTCTCTTTGCAACGAGTGTATGCATTCGTTTGGACTGTGGGAAGAGCGAGGCAGTGCAGAATTGAGCGTGCATTTGCGGCTGCCTACAACATCAATTGTAGTTAAGAAGTATTTATAAGTTTTATTTACCTTTTAAAATTCCTTTTAAATTACCTGAATCAGTTTCTATTAATCTGCTTGCCATAAATTATCTATACCAAAAGATATAATTATCCTCCTTTACATTTTTTTAATTGGTATATTAAATCCATTATTAATTTCTTCTTGTTTATTATGTTGTAAACCACTACAATTTTTTTGACAATTTGCTCTTTCTATTTGTTCAATTCCTTGTTTTCCATTTGTTTGTTGTTAAGTTCAGATGATGTGTTTCACTAAATTTTTGCATTTTAGGCACCTAATATAATTGTCCAAAAAGTGATGAAGGTTTTTCATCTATATAAGATGAAGTTTGAACAAACAAAAATATTTTCGCATTTACTGGAGAAGTTTTAACTTTATGTTTCAATGTGAAGGTTAGAAAATTTGATTATGGAATATTTTTAGTGATTCAGGGCAGTAGTATTTCATAAAGATTATTAGACACACTTAAAGAAATATCTAAATCTGTACATGATAAATGGCATTACATTTTTGTATAAATACTGACACAATCTGAGTATTAGTATCCACATGTTTAACCTGATGATGATTTATATCAGAATATTTTAATGGTATGTATGGCTGCCATACATGGCTATAAATATTTTGTATTTCATGCATCAAAAAGACTTGTATAGATTTAATCTTAACTAATTAAACCTGGTCACCTACACTATATTTATATTTGCAAGAGATCTGAAGATGGCGATAAGCAAAATCTATGTGATGAAGATGGACTTGAGAATATAAAAGTGTTAAAATAAAATGATCATGGACTCATATACAGACTTCATGCCTTCAATTGATAAATTTTGCTGTGTGTTTGCGTAAGGAGGCAAACACTGCTAGTTCATGAGAAAAAAAATTGATCAAGGAACACATCACTCAGCATAAAGCTGTCAACAATACTGGTGCAATAAACTATAGACCATTGTTAGGCTCTGTAGCCCTGACTGCCATGGAGCAAAAGGGTGGGAGGGAAGGTCTGTCACCTGCTCCCTGCCCTGCCAGTCGTGGATCATGGCACTTACGTGTAGAACACAGGTAACTAGGCTGCTAGCTGTCAGAGATCTAATCTCGCTTCACGGAATATGGCACAGCACTTTTATTTTTATCTCTCCCCTCCCTCTCTCCGACCTGCCGCTATATACTAGGTCTGTGCCCAATATCTCCTTCCCCCTTCCTGCTGATGCATTGCTCTGTCTGCTGTTTTTCGACTGTTGCTGTTGCTCTGCCTGTCCCCGAAGCCAGTTCGTTGTTGGGTATCTCCTTCCATTTCTTAATCAGACCAAATGCAAGTTCCCAAGCCTTCCCAAGATTGTAGCTGTTCCCTTCCATAAATATCAATACTTTCAGTAATGATGCAGTCTCAGATTTTACATGTCTGTGCCAGGACCTTCTATGGTCACAGACTATTCCAGTACTTCCAGTAGACAGTGTTCCCTAACTACCACCTTGATAGGCTGCTGCAGTCTGTTGTCCCATTGGTGCTCATGGCAGCAGTCGTCGACAGTACTCACAGTTTGACCTCTGCATGCAATGCCTCATTAGCACAGAATCTGATATACTCAAACTTCCACAGCCTGAGGCCATCCTTGAAACTAACATGGAGTGCTTGTGTTTTCGCTGGTGGATGCAAGGTAGTCTTCACCTGGTGTTTCCAGTGAACCGTTCTCTTTCCGGATAATGAACCACAAAATGGAGTAAACGCAATAGCCACATCCTCCTGAGGTTTCTCTTCTATTTTCGCCGGTTATACAGTTGGTTTACAATATAGAACTCCGTGAATTTGCAACTATGTGTAGCCACTCTTCTGGAACACCACTCTCAGATGTTAAAGTGTGACTCCTATATACTAGTATTATGGGCACCATTCCTTTGTGGTGGGTATTGGCAGCTGTCCAGGCATAGGTCAGTGTACATCTTCTTATGGTACATGCTGTGATCCAATATTCTGTCTGTTCTACTTTTTACTAGGACATCCAACAAGGGAAGCACTCCATCTGCTTTGACTGCCATGGTAATTTTGATGTTCTGGTGGATGGAACTGAGATGTATGAGGAAATCATTCAACTTATCTCTTCCATGTGGCCATATGATGAATGTTTTGTTGACACATCAGAAATAGTAGGTTTGTTTCCATGGGGCTGACTCCAGGGTTTTCTCGCCAAAGTACCCGACAACTGGTGTAAGCGAATTACCTGTGCCTGCTTCTTCCATCTGCTCATAGAAACCACCATCCAAAAGAAAGTATATCGACATCAAGAAACGCCTAAAATAGCTGATCATGTCTATATCAAATTTCTGGCGAAGGATTCTTGTAAAGGTATTCTGGTGAAAAGACAGACAATGTCAAAACTCACAGTGGTGTCGGAATCCTTAAGCTTAAAGTTATTATGACGTCCAACAAAATCCATTCAGTTGCGAAAATGATGGGATCATTTCTCAGTAAGGGGTAAGCATATGACGTTGGGGCACCAATGTTGCTAATAGTGGGCACAAAGGCAACTTATCTTTGTGAACCTTCTGAAGTCCATAAAATCTCAGTGCAACCAGTGCTCTCTGTTACAGCTCCTCAACAACTTCGTCTGCCAAGCCGGATCCTTTGAGAAGCTCCATAGTCTTCCTCTCCACAATGTTGTTAGAATCAGTGTTGATCGTCCAGACCGTCTTATAGAAGTCTCTGTATCTTCTCAATATTATCCTGGCGAGACAGAACCACAGCTGCGTTGGCTTTGTTGGTTGGCAAGAACTCAGTGTCTGAATCTTTTCTTTGCTCCTGTATGGGCGCTATCTCCCTACTAAAGATGTTCAGTTTCACATGTTCCGTTCATGTGAGAGCATGACAGGTTTAGCAAACAGCGTTTTTCAACTGCTTCAGACCGAAGTCATGCAGTTGCCTGTTCTGCTGCACTGATATTGTCAGTGATAGGTTCGAATTTTGGGGTGGGTGCAAAATTGAGTCCTCATCCAGTTGCATGGCCATGAGATTGATGATAATCTTGCAGAGAGCATCAGAAGGTAGCCTCTCTGATATATACTCAAATTTCAATTCTCGATGACTAGTGGCCTTCCTTTATATGTACTCTGACGTAGCCCAAGTGCCAGCATCAGTTCATTACCACGTTGAGGAACTAAGCTAGTTAGCCAACTGTAGATGTAATTTGAATGGAAATCAACCTGTTTTTTCCAGTATGCTGACGACAGTAGTAGGGCAGTGTCTGTTTTGGCTCAAAATGCTGATTCAGTAGCTGTTAGCAGGTTTTACAGTGTTTTATTGCAGCTGAGACAGTTGTATATGTTATATTTCGCTGACAGCAGCATCAGCACTTGTTTATGTCCAAGTTGACACCAGGCACATAATATCCTGCCACATGCTGAGGTCAAGGTGAGGTTGGGGGAAGTGGAGGAGAGGGGAGGGAAGGCAAGGGGAGGGCCCTCCCGTCCATCTGCACTCCTGCAATTTGCGTGAAGCACATCTTCCCACCCTGAGCGTCCCCCTCCCCCCCCCCCCCCCCCCCTACTCTGCAGCCACAGTAATGTGCCTGAAATGCTAAAAGAATTATTAAGTATTTTCACTTTACTGACTTCCAAAATTCTTTTAAGGACTGGCTCAACTGTGACATTGGTAATTTTGATTTGAAGCTATATATCATATGCCATGGAATATTAGAATGAGTAGACAGTATATCTTTCTATAAAAAATTAAAAACCAACATTTACTTATAACTAACAGAACAGGAATTCGTATTTGTTGAAAACGCGTTTTCCATAACATACTATCCTGCAAGTGCCATAAATACGAAATAAATCTAGTTCTGTTTCACACTCAAAGAGCGAATTAATTTCCACATATACATATATTCGCCTAATTAGTGCCCAAGAATTTAAAGTATGTACCCCAATGATTGATTTCCATGTCTACTAGCAATTGACATTTTAGAAGTCAGGCCTAATAATTCGATGTTGTGAACTAACCTGACCACGTTTATAAATGCAGAAAAAACGATTACCTAAAATACTACGCTAAGCAGGCAAAGGGACGCAATCTAGCTAATCAGGTCTACTCTTGGTTTAAGTCACAATACACCCTCAAAGTATATATTCCACATTTAAATTGTTTTCGTGCACCATTATAGGAAGGACAGAGACATTGCATCATGTTATTCACTAAAAAATATAATCGAAAACTGATTGAAAATTACCACTATTATTACAAATATCACAAGCCTACAGGGGAATAAGTAAGTAACAGCAGTCTGCAGTCATAATGCTCTCTAAAAGTTTTACGCACTGTGTTTGTCCTACATAATTTTTTGCAGTATTCTAAAAATACATCAGCAATGTGAAAAGTGTGATGTTCACGTTGTAGCAGTATCTTAATACGTAAAGTGTGTATTCAATCTGTGGATTTGCTTTTCTGGAAACTACAGCTCGAGAAAACAAAGCATGTAATCAACTACATCACGTATGCACAACACAATTTTCACATTAGAGATGGAAGGAATAAGGTGTTTTCAATATCAAAATATCACTTACACTATGTAGGCACATGGACTGCTTGTAATGTAAACACACTACCAAAGATGTTAACAGTGCGAATAGTGACATTTCCAAAGACAATGTCAGAGTCGATATCTCGGAAAATTAATAAAATGACTTACTATGTATTGTGAGATGTCTGATAGTTGCAAGCACAAATTTAATGTTGCTACATCTAAGTTGTCTGTTAACTACATGTTTATCGTAATATAACCAAAATTGGAGTTCGTATGGCTTGCAAGGACAATGAGCCACCAAAATGCGTCTAATTCAAGACATTGTATGATGGCCCCCCCATTACTATAAATGCCAAACAAATGTCATAACACGAATTAAAGTAATGCTATTCTCTATAATACACAGATATGGAGATGTAGCTATGGAAGTTGGCATGTACTAAAATTTAGCAGAAACGATGCTAGAAATTTTACCAACGCATGTTAGGACTTCCTACAAGCAATGTTCAAACAGAATGGCTCTAAATATTATGAGGTATGGCAACTCAACATTGCAGTGCAACAGTATAACAGTACCAGTTCACAGACACAAAAATGTCAGTGCCATAATACATGGAAAACAAAGACAAAATAATATGATTACAGCAGCAATAGTGGGGAGGTTCAAATGGTTCAAATGGCTCTAAGCACTATGGGACTTAATATCTGAGGTCATCAGTCCCCTAGACTTAGAACTACTTAAACCTAACTAACCTAAGGACATCACACAGATCCATGCCTGAGGCAGGATTCGAACCTGCGACCATAGCAGCCACATGGTTCTGGACTGAAGCGCCTAGAACCACTTGACCACAGCGGCTGGCAATAGTGGGGAGGAATTACATATAATTGCGGAAGTGAGGTAATTATATTCCATAACAGAGTAGAGTTGAAAAGAAAGGCACAAGTCATCATGTACATACCTAAACAGTCTCTCACAGGGAACACACACACAGTCCATTATGTTGTGCTCTCCAGCCTGGTAATACCATGGTTTTTAGCCAAGAGAGTCAAAGGTTTCAAATAGTCATATGTCTGGACACTTTATAAAATCTGTAAGGTGTTACCAATAACTTTAGTTACATAGGGGTTTGTGATTTGACACATATGTATATTATATAAGTTTTACTCTACATTTGGAGGACATTCACGTTAACAGTCAACTCCAACTGCCTTATCATATAATATAATCCTAGGTGCCCTGTGTGTAATGGATACAAAAGAAAATAAAACCGGAAATGCAGGACCCCAAAGTCATGTAGGGAGTCACTATCCCTTTAACTACCTGGTATCAGCTACTTTTCAAGGTCATGCAATTAACCACATCCCATACACATAGATTATCATGAATGGGAGACTTTTTAAGATTTTGCCTGGGCAGCGATTAAGAAAGCATAATGCATTCCCAAACTTCATTAATTCTTGCAGTTACGTTCACACATAGAAAACAACTAGCTCTTTATTTTTATTTAGTGTTGTACTAATAACATCCAGCTTAGTTTTTAACTTGTAATTTAAATCTACATTGAACTCTTCTAATTCTTTCTCGAGCCAGTGATTTGACAGGTACAAAGAAGGTATGTTCTCTATTTCCAATTAACATCAAAGTTGTTTTCTACATAGCATCTCTTTTATGGCTTTATAATTAGCTCTGTTCTTTCCTACAGTTCTTCTAGGCGAGAGCATTTGGGGATTTTAATTTTACCTCTTATTTCCTCCACAACCCTTTTGTTATAATTCTCCACATCTTCCTGGGTGTACAAGAATACGACCCCACTGATAAGGTGGACAGAAAAGCTTGGACACTGTGTAAGGAAACAGACTGGCCTGAGAAAGTTGTCAAGCAACTGGAATCCAAGGCACTGGTACCACCAAAACTATATGAGTTACCCAGAATACTCAAAGAAAGTTTACCTATGTCCCATTCTTAGCAACATTGCTGCAGCGAATTACCCAACAGCTATTTATCCCCTTAAGAAGAAGTTAGCACCATATGCAAGAAATCACATCTGCAATTCGTCAGACTTCATGGAACATCTCCAAAAACTTATGCATCTAGGATGTAGACATCACCATCAGTTTTGAAGTGGAGGCCCTATTCACCAGTGTACCAGTCCAGAACACACTTGATTTGATCAGTGAGATGTTTGACAGAGTTTTTCAAGCATATTTTAACATCGGCATACTCCCTATGTGGAGGCCGATTCTATGAGCAGAATGAAGAAGTGATGTTGAGTAGCCTTTGTCTCCAGTGGTGGCCAGTCTGTTTATAGAGAAGTTCAAGGATGAGGCACTTACAACTACAACCTAGCAACCAATGTGCTTCTTCAGTTACATGGGCAACATGTTCATCATCTGACCCCATGGCCAGGAAAGACTGAGCTCACTACATCTGGAGATAAAGTTCACCACAGAGGTAGGGTAAGAGGGCAACTTCCGTTCCTGGGTGTCTTGGTGAAGAAGAAGGCCGGTGGTACCTTTGGCCGCAGTGTGTATCAAAAGCCAATACACACTGTATCTACAGGCCAACAGCTGCCATCACCCAGCACAGAAGACTGGGGTGCTTAAGCATTTTTACACCAAGTCAAGACACTTTCCAACTGTGACATCTTGACAATGGAATTAGAAAATCTTCAACAAGGGTTCACTGACAACAGATATTAGACTAGGGATATCAGCAAAGATTTATATCCCACCAGATGAGTTGATACACTGGAAGAAGAACAAGAAGAACAGACCATCAAGGTAGCTTCTCTATGGTATTCAGGGCCTGTCGCTGCCACGATTAGCAGGGCCCTGAAGGAACATGAAACAAAAACTGTGTTCTAACTGCCCAATAAAATCAGGGCTCATCTTGAAATGGTCGAGAATGATCTGGGGTTAAGAAAACCTGGTATTTACCATATACCTTGTGCATGCAGTATGTCTTGTATTGGTTAGACCATGAGAACAGTGGACATAATATGTAAGGAACACCAAATGCACATTAGGCTAGGGCAGGCCAGAAAATCAGCAGTAGCCAAACACCACCTGGAACATGAACACACCTTGGATTATGATAAAACCAGGATTATGGCTAAAACCCCCAGATTCTGGGTTAGTGTCATCAAAGAATCAATTCAAATCAAGATGGTGGAAAACCTAAAGAGTCGGCAAGCAGTAGACCAACCCAGTACTGCATGGAGTCTGGCATTTGAACTACTGTGAAAACGCCAGAAGGATTTCTCAACCCCAGTAATGAACCTCAGACAAGCGTAGATGATAGTTTCACACCATAGACAGGGAACTTGGAGGCGGCCGCCGCTATGGGAAATGCACACAGTGGACGCAGACGAGATGTGGAGCAATGTCGACAAACTGATATCTCAGGGATCGCACCTCACAGGAGCAGAACCTGATATGGAACACTGGATGGTGGTCTCTGCCACAATGGCTGCTGCATTGGGAATGGATGTAATATGGAACACCAGAAGCAGTGCGAGATTGCAGGGAATACGCTTCACAGGCGCAGACTCAATACGGAACACCAGGGGGCACCTGCTGCTGTGGGAGAAAGCTGCAGTGGCCGTGGACAGAGTAGGGAACAACTGGAGCAGCACGGAACGGAAGCGCGCCTCGCGGGCGCAGACAAAATATGGAACACCAGGAGATGGGTACTACCATGATAGTCAGCCACAACAGGTGAGGACGGCATAGGGAACTCCTATAACAGTGCAAGACTGCAGAGAATGCGCCTCGTGGGCGCGGACAGAATATGGAACACCATGAGGAGAGGTGGCCACCGCTACAGGAGACTGGCACAGCAGGCACAGATAGAGTAGGGAACATCTCCAACAGTGTAGAAACACACCTTGTGGGGCAAACTGAAGAGGGAACATCCGATCCAGAGCAGATGACAAATGGAACTACAGGCACTGGCATGGCATAAATATGGGACCTTGTTAGCCAGAAAACCAGTCTCAGGGAACACCTGATGAAGACATCAAGTTATGGAGCCAAAATATTGTGTGGGGAAGATATGACCCAGTGGCAGAACACCTGATCTCAATGAGATAACACATTCTGTGCAATTTTTGTTCCACATGGTAACTTCTTCTTCTTTTGTGGTAACGGTGATGGTAGTTACAGCAATGCTTCAACAGTACCCTTAAAGTATCTTACCAACCTAACGCATGCTATCGATGTTTTCATTGGTAACTGCAACTTGATGTTGACCACTTCTGATATAATCCTTGGAAATTCGTCAAGAATTTCTTAGTTTTAATTTTGGGGTATAAGGATAGGCCATTAGGACCCACTGCCCTACTCTCTACGAGGTAATTTACTCATACCTTGCCTAACGTGTTTTGGACCCTCCAGTGCTTTTGTGTTACCACATTTTGCCCACTGCCATACTTCTTTTAATGTTTTCACGAATTTCTTTACATGTTCTTCCTGTGTTCCCATCTTAGGCTGGATCACATTAAAAGGTGACAGCATCTTTCACCCATATACTACTTCATATGGTGAAAGACCTGCTTTTGTGTACTTTTGTGCTTTTTTGTACGCACTTGAAATAAAACTGGGCTCAAGTAAATACACTGTTTTTGTGTGTGTAACAATTGTTAGAAAATAATCATCTACGTTTCTGGCAAACTGTGCAGTGGCTGTATGAGAATTGTATCTACTCCATCAAATATGCCGCAACTTCCTTTTTGCTAGATGATCTGGTATGTCAAGAGATATCTCATGTAGTCAGGTTGGCATAAGTTCTGCAATCACATATTTAATACTTCGACTGGCACAGGTTTCATGTACAAAAATTGTTACAAAACTGGCTGTCTTGAAGCTGATTCGCCAGTGCTTGTATATCGTTTCAATAATTATGGGTGCCATCATCCGTTATTACAAAGAGAACATTTGAGGATACAATCAAAATCATGTTGGCATTCACAAACTGACATCAGAATATCAAGTAGTAATTCACTCTTACCATGCTGCAACAACAATTTTGCTTCGTTCGTAGTTTTTTAGTACCGAAATTTACAAAATACTTTCCCAAACAATGCGTTTTACAAAATCACTTTTATCACGAAAATTATTGGCTGGAAAATATTACCAACGTTTACATAAGTTCTTTACCTAAATACCAACGAAAAGCTAGTTTCACTTCTTGTAAAAAGGATCCTAGAACTAGAAAATGAGAATTGCAGTGATTTTTGTTCAAGTATCGATTAAAAGCAGTCAAATCACAGCAGTGGTGTTTTTGCACTCGATAATACTGAAATGATATTAAAGACGAAATGTGAAGCAGTATAATAAACTGAGTTTGAAAATGACCTGATAAATGAAATTACAATATTTATATAAGTCTGGCACCTGAGATCTACACTTCATATTATACTTATCCTAATTATCATACATTGGGATGTTACACACTCACCACAAAATTAAAATACATATCCTAGTCTAAGTGTAGCTTATTAACATTGTGACTTAATGTTTTCACTATTGTGTGATGGAATCATTCTGTATGACTATTTGTTTGTGGGTGGAATGGACCAGTAGTCTATGTAATTTCTTCACTCTGAAAAGGCGTCATAAATGCTTCTGAAAGCAGACATAAAATTAGTTCCTTACTCTGTGATTATAGTTACCAGCACTCCAGATTTAAGTACCCATGGCTTGAGCTACAGGGCTCGCTTTTTGATCTGGTACTGCTGTCATTACTAGGTATCTCGAAAATCATCGATAATAGCCAGTATGTACTTATTCCCTGGTAAAATTCTACTAAACGGTCCTAACATGTCTATTCCTACCATCTGGAAAGGTTTTCAGGATTCTGGTAACCCCTGGAGTTGTACCTTTTAGTGACTAAACTCTGTTCATTGAGCACTTGGAACGAAATTTCTAATGTATTGCTCCACAGTACTGTGTTGTATTCTGCACGAAAATCTCTCTGCAACCTGTCTGTCAGGTTACACCACTTCTGCTAATTCTTTGAGGAATCATCAGTAATATTTTACTAATCCAAGGAATGATTACAACTATTTTACCGTCTGTGGCACTGCAAAAGCATGCATGACTGAAGTGAGACGAAGCTCAGTCCTCACTCCATCTTCACTAATAACATGCCCAAGGAAATTAACTTGTGAACATGTAGAATGACATCTATCAATGCTCAGCATGAGATGAACTGGTCTAAATCTATAAATACTTCTCTTAGATGTTTTACATGTTCGTTTAGATCTTTAGCGGGAACTGTGACCTCGTTCAAGTAGGCCATGCGTTTTTTCAGTTTTAAATCTCAAAGGACTACATCTAATAAGCGTTGGAAATTGCAGGTATGTTCTTTAACCCAAAAGGCATTCTACGATATTGGTAGTGATGAGGCAGTGCTGTAAACGCTGACTTGGGCCTAAGTTTCAGATATACTTTAATTTGGTAATAACCGCTCCCAAAATTTATTGTTGAAAAGAATTTACACTGTCGCAGGTTACCCAAAATTGGGTAGCGAATATGCAGTGGTTACTCTTCAGTCACTTAAAAATCTGCTATTGTAACAGAATCGAGATTTCTTTATGGTGTTGGGTGGTTATTTGTGTAAAATTATTATACTTACTGACCAAGGTCCATCGCTGTTTTCTGCTTTTCTCAGGATGCTGATATATGAACCGCTCTATGAATGGCTGAAGGTGATTTGTTAACCTATACTGCTTTCAGTACACTGGTATACGAGTGACCTTAGTAATCTGATGCTGTCTGATGCATATGGCTGGCAATGGACCTTCTCAATCAAGTAAGTCTTTGTGCTGAACTGACATTGACTCCATAATCGATCAATTGCTACCCTACAAATGAATGACTTTCCTAAGCAATGCAGCTGTGCTGATTGTTTGTTTGACATTTTACTCTATCACTGATCTATCGACGTCTTCCTCATAGAGTACTTTTATTGTAGCTGTTACAGACCTGTTTGAGAGACTGACTTCATACATTCCGAAATTATCGAGACTTTTTAGAACCATGACCTGGCCATTTGTGTACCAAGCATGTGCTATACTTATTAGTGTAAAACAATGTTGTTCAACCAACACGTCATTACTAGACAGTGGTTCTATTGAACATAAAGCTTGCTGTGGTACATTGAGATCTACTGTAACCCAAAATAGCTTTCCTGTGCCTGATGATACTCTGTCATTAAAACAACTTTAAATGACCTAGTATAAAGTTTATATGGTATTACCTTAGCAATGGGTGTGCCTTGTGCCATAGGAACATTTGCAACTGATGTATCCATCAGAAACGAATTGCCACTAGGCTCAATTGTTTGTTGCCAAAGGTCAATTTAACCAGAAAGTGCAATCGAAGTATTGCAGATAATTCTTGCTCCACAGTTGGAAAGACTTCCATTTGCTCACGAAAACATTTGTTTCCTATCTTAAACATGAGCTGTTCCTACTGACTCTGTCCTATTACTTCCTACTACCTGGAATATGTATCTTGGACTTTTTAGTCTCCTCTTGTCCGCAAGGTACAGAATGGGTCAGTTGGTAGTCGATGGTTGGAGAGACGACATCACAGTTACAGGTAGTCTGTGTAAACCAGTCGTTGGGCACTGATGCATCGTATATATGGATCGTGATAAGTCCTTTAGCATCAGCTAAGGCCTCAAGATAGTTCATTGAGCGCTGAAACTGGTAGCTATACAATAAATGACAACACAAGGACCGCTGTAGGTGTTTCATTTTCTTACAGTAGTGAATGGCTGTGGTCCCCCAGTCCTTCTGGCACGAGGATGGACATGCAAAAACACACTCTACCTATCCTGTTCTTGTCAAAGTAGACCTATAAGCGTACAAATTGCTGTATTTATGAATTATGTGTTTCTTTGTTATTAAACTGTAACACCAAGAAATTCAAATATTCTTGTAAAAGTGATCCACTAATGAATAATACTTATACTACTACTACTACTTCTATTACTGCTGACAGTAGTAGCACAGCCGAACAGTCATTAATCCGCTGTGCAGATTCCATCTGGGCCTGGATCAACTCGCTGCCCCACAAGGTAGTGGGATATACCAGTAGGCTGATCATGTAAAAGCACCGGTGTGCCAAGATAGCGATTTAGATCCTTGAGAGGAATTAGGGCAGCAGTAGATTCAGGTTTCCTTGTTTCAAGACAACATGGACTGTTTCGTAGGATTTGGGGCCTGCGAATGTTGTCAGTCAACGTTTAGGGATATCTGAATCTTACATTTCTCACTGACTAACTCGGCTGTGTAGTTGCTTACAGGCAAGATTGTTTCCAGAGGTCGGATGCAGTTTGTACTGAGAAGACAAAAGGCATGGGATAGCGATATGCACGTTTACAAATGACAGTGGCATCAAGTACACAAGGTATAAAAGGGAAGTGCGTTGGTTGAGATGTCATTTGCGCTCAGATGACTCATGTAGAAAGGTTTCTTACGTGATTACGGCCGCATGATGGGAATTAACAGACATTGAACGCCTCCAAGTTGGAGGTCAGTAGAGGACATTGCAGGACACGACCACACACTCCTTGTTTACGCCATAGATTTTTCTGTTGGATGCTGTCTTGACTTATAGCTACGTGGCACCTACTTTGGTCAAACTGGTTCGCAGTTAAATTATTCTTCGGATTAATATAAAAAAATCTCTGCAAGGGATGTTACATAACTTTTTGAAGTTAGTAATACTATAAACCATTTTTCCAGAATGTATACAGTGAACTGAACTGGATGTTTTTAGTTTTCATAAATAAATCTGCACAATACAAACATGTGTACTATATTCTATATATTTAAATATAAATCTACAGAAACTTTACTCAAACTGCCTATTGGCTTCTGTCTCGGGTTCTTCGGCCGACGTTCATCTAATGATTTTTCTGACGTTTCGCCAGCACGAGTGGCTGGTATTGTCAAAGCTTCACCCTCCATTGCCGGTGGTGAACTGGAGTCGAGCTCGCGGCCGCAGACTATATGTACCTGGCGCGCCAACGTCCGAGGGCTTCTCCGCGGTCATTTCCGGTGCGGTTCTCCTCTGGCTACCTGCGACGGTCGTTCGCTGCAGTACGGGAAGCCAGGATCCGTTTACTTTAAGGCTTTCCTCTTTCTTGTTGAAACTGTTCGCGTGTTTTTGTATTTCTACAGCTTCTCTAAACAAGCGCGTGTGATAGTGCTTCTCTACAGCCAGAACTTCCGTGTCGGCGAATTTTATTACGTGGTCGGTCTCATTCAGTGCGTGCTCTGCCACGGCCGATTTCTCCACCTGCCCCAACCTGCAATGTCGCTTATGCTCTTTGATCTTGGTGTTAATTGATCGTCCAGTCATTCCGACATAAACTTTTCCGCATGTGCATGGTATACGGTATATTCCCGACATTGCAAGTGGGTCTCTTTTCTCGTTCGCCGATCTAAGACACTCTTTGATCTTCCTTGTCGGTTTGAAAATCGTCTTTACGCCATGTTTGCGCAATATACGGCCGATTCTGTCCGTCACTCTGGGAATGTATGGCAGAAAGGCCGTACCCGACATTTCTTTTTCTGGTACCTTGCTTCGCCGTGTGTTTGGCTCTGTTACACTTCTAATGTAATTTGCGGAGTACCCATTGCTCCTCAGAACAGTTTTCAGGAGTTGGATTTATCGTTTGAGGTGTTGCGGCTCACATATTCGTCCTGCTCTCGTTACGAGCGTACTAATCATGCCTCTTTTCTGGCTCGGGTGGTGGTTTGACAGTTTGTGCAGGTATCGGTCCGTGTGTGTCGGTTTTCGATACACGCTGTGTCCAGGTTTTCGCCGTCCCTTGTGACCAGCACATCTAGAAATGGCAGTTTCTTGTCTTTTTCTACTTCCATGGTAAATGTTATGTTGGCATGGAGGCTGTTCAAGTGCCTTAGGAAGTCACCGAGCTGTTCTTCACCATGGCTCCACACCACGAAAGTATCATCGACGTACCTGTACCATACCTTAGGTTTGCAAGTCGCCGAGTCCAGTGCCTGTGCTTCGAATTGTTCCATGAAGAAGTTGGCCACCACTGGACTGAGAGGACTACCCATGGCGACGCCTTCCAGCTGTTCGTAGAAATCACCATTCCACGTGAAATAGCTCGTGGTGAGACATGCATGGAAGAGCTTTTTGATGTCTTGCGGGAATATGGAACCGATGTGCTCCAGAGCGTCACTGAGTGGCACTTTCGTAAATAACGAAACAACATCAAAGCTGACCAGTATGTCGTTTGGTGCAAGTTTCAGTTTCTTCAGCTTCTCAATGAAATGTCCTGAGCCCTTAATGTATGTGTCGGTCTTCCTCACATGTGGCTGGAGCAGAGAGGCCAAGTGTTTTGCCAGTTTATACGCTGGTGAGCCCGGAGCGCTATCGATCGGTCTCAGTGGAACGTTGTTCTTATGGATCTTGGATAATCCATACAGCCGAGGTAGTAGGGCTTCTGTGTTGCACAGGTTTCTCCGTATGTCCGCCGGCAGAGAAGACGCCTTGATTAATCGATTCGTATTCCGAGTGATACGCTGCGTCGGATCTGCGCTTAGTTTTCGGTACGTCGTGGGATCTAATAGGTCTCGGATCTTTTGCTCATAATCTTCGGTCTTCATTACGACGGTCGCATTCCCCTTATCGGCAGGCAGTACCAATATACTCTTGTCGGCGTTGAGATTCTTAATGGCTTGTACCTCTTCTTTCTTCAGGTTGCAAGCTGGTGGTTTTGCTCGGCGCAGTATCCTGGCTGTTTCAGTGCGTATTTCCTCTGCCCTTTCACAAGGAAGGGTCCGAATGGCTGCTTCGGTGTTGGCAATGATGTCCTCCATAGGTATAGTTCTAGGGACGATAGCGAAATTCCCTCCTTTTTGAAGAACAGACACTTCCTCTTCGGTCAATTGTCGTTCAGTGAGGTTGACCACTGTGTGTGACATGTCGAGAATCGCTTTGTCGGTCTGTATCCGGCATCTTTCAAACTTTTTTTTCTGCCGCTCGGTGCAGCGCTCGAGTTCGTTCTGCATGCTCCTGTGAGTGATGCTGTCGATCTTGTCCCAGTCGTCTTGATGCATTCTGCTACTTAGTTGATAGAAAATGTCCAGAAGTTCCTGATCCGTTCTTGCCAAGTCTCTCCGTGTTGTATGTATTCGCTCACGAAGAAAAGCTCGTTCCATTCTGTCGTAGATACGATGTGCTTGGGCGGTGGTGAATAGGCGCTTACATCTCAAGAACTTCGGTGTAGCGCATTCATCTCGGCACCGTGACAGAAAGGCGAGAGAGGACATCAGTCGCGCTTTCTTCTTCCGTCGTTGGTCAAGGCGTCGGTACAATCTGCAATCGAAATAAGTGTCCAAGGAATAGAAAAGCAACTGGAATCACTCAATAGAGGAAAGTCCACTGGACCTGACGGGATACCAATTCGATTCTACACAGAGTACGCGAAAGAACTTGCCCCCCTTCTAACAGCCGTGTACCGCAAGTCTCTAGAGGAACGGAGGGTTCCAAATGATTGGAAAAGAGCACAGATAGTCCCAGTCTTCAAGAAGGGTCGTCGAGCAGATGCGCAAAACTATAGACCTATATCTCTTACGTCGATCTCTTGTAGAATTTTAGAACATGTTTTTTCCTCGCGTATCATGTCATTTCTGGAAACCCAGAATCTACTATGTAGGAATCAACATGGATTCCGGAAACAGCGATCGTGTGAGACCCAACTCGCCTTATTTGTTCATGAGACCCAGAAAATATTAGATACAGGCTCCCAGGTAGATGCTATTTTTCTTGACTTCCGGAAGGCGTTCGATACAGTTCCGCACTGTCGCCTGATAAACAAAGTAAGAGCCTACGGAATATCAGACCAGCTGTGTGGCTGGATTGAAGAGTTTTTAGCAAACAGAACACAGCATGTTGTTATCAATGGAGAGACGTCTACAGACGTTAAAGTAACCTCTGGCGTGCCACAGGGGAGTGTTATGGGACCATTGCTTTTCACAATATATATAAATGACTTAGTAGATAGCGTCGGAAGTTCCATGCGGCTTTTCGCGGATGATGCTGTAGTATACAGAGAAGTTGCAGCATTAGAAAATTGTAGCGAAATGCAGGAAGATCTGCAGCGGATAGGCACTTGGTGCAGGGAGTGGCAACTGACCCTTAACATAGACAAATGTAATGTATTGCGAATACATAGAAAGAAGGATCCTTTATTGTATGATTATATGATAGCGGAACAAACACTGGTAGCAGTTACGTCTGTAAAATATCTGGGAGTATGCGTGCGGAACGATTTGAAGTGGAATGATCATATAAAATTAATTGTTGGTAAGGCGGGTACCAGGTTGAGATTCATTGGGAGAGTGCTTAGAAAATGTAGTCCATCAACAAAGGAGGTGGCTTACAAAACACTCGTTCGACCTATACTTGAGTATTGCTCATCAGTGTGGGATCCGTACCAGGTCGGGTTGACGGAGGAGGTAGGGAAGATCCAAAGAAGAGCGGCGCGTTTCGTCACCGGGTTATTTGGTAACCGTGATAGCATTACGGAGATGTTTAATAAACTCAAGTGGCAGACTCTGCAAGAGAGGCGCTCTGCATCGCGGTGTAGCTTGCTCGCCAGGTTTCGAGAGGGTGCGTTTCTGGATGAGGTATCGAATATATTGCTTCCCCCTACTTATACCTCCCGAGGAGATCACGAATGTAAAATTAGAGAGATTAGAGCGCGCACGGAGGCTTTCAGACAGTCGTTCTTCCCGCGAACCATACGCGACTGGAACAGGAAAGGGAGGTAATGACAGTGGCACGTAAAGTGCCCTCCGCCACACACCGTTGGGTGGCTTGCGGAGTATCAATGTAGATGTAGATGTAGAAATCTCCTCCCCGTAGAGGCGTAATACAAAATTGCTAAGGCTTTCGTGGCCACTTGTTGACAAACTGCCTATTGACTTCTGTCTCGGGTTCTTCGGCCGACTTTCATCTAATGATTTTTCTGACGTTTCGCCAGCACGAGTGGCTGGCATTGTCAAAGCTTCACCCTCCATTGCCGGTGGTAAAATGGAGCCGAGCTCACGGCCGCAGACTATATGTACCTAGCGCGCCAACGTCCGAGGGCTTCTCCGCGGCCGCAGACTATATGTACCTGGCTCGCCAACGTCCGAGGGCTTCTCCGCGGTCATTTCCAGTGCGGTTCTCCTCTTGCTACCTGCGACGGTCGTTCGCTGCAGTACGGGAAGCCAGGATCCGTTTACCTTAAGGCTTTCCTCTTTCTTGTTGAAGCTGTTCTCGTGTTTTTGTATTTCTACAGCTTCTCTAAACAAGCGCGTGCGATAGTGCTTCTCTACAGCCAGAACTTCCGTGTCGGCGAATTTTATTACGTGGTCGGTCTCATTTAGTGCGTGCTCTGCCATGGCCGATTTCTCCACCTGCCCCAACCTGCAATGTAGCTTATGCTCTTTGATCCTGGTGTTAATTGATCGTCCAGTCATTCCGACATAAACTTTTCCGCATATGCATGGTATACGGTATATTCCCGACATTGCAAGTGGGTCTCTTTTCTCGTTCGCCGATCTAAGACAGTCTTTGATTTTCCTTGTCGGTTTGAAAATCGTCAGAGCACGCATTGAATGAGACCGACCACGTAATAAAATTCGCCGACACGGAAGTTCTGGCTGTAGAGAAGCACTATCACACGCGCTTGTTTAGAGAAGCTGTAGAAATACAAAAACGCGCGAACAGGTTCAACAAGAAAGAGGAAAGCCTTAAAGTAAACGGATCCTGGCTTCCCGTACTGCAGCGAACGACCGTCGCAGGTAGCCAGAGGAGAACCGCACCGGAAATGACCGCGGAGAAGCCCTCGGACGTTGGCGCGCCAGGTACATATAGTCTGCGGCCGCGAGCTCGGCTCCAGTTCACCACCGGCAATGGAGGGTGAAGCATTGACAATGCCAGCCACTCGTGCTGGCGAAACGTCAGAAAAATTATTAGATGAACGTCGGCCGAAGAACCCAAGACAGAATCTAATAGGCAGTTTATCAACAAGTGGCCACGAAAGCCTTAACAATTTTGTAAACTTAACTCACATTAGACCAAACAGAACCAGAGATGAAATAGTAATGAAGAATAAAGAAAAAATTGAAAAATCAAACAATTTGCTGAATGTTTGTGTAGTTCAAGGAATAAATCAGAAACACTCATACATAATAATCAAAGTAATGTCATTGCTGAAACAATTCCAGGCGAGAGGTGTAAAGCCATTTCCTATGCAAAGACAGCAAAGATTTTTGAAGATAATGGTGTCCCAACAGCAATGGTTCAAGGTGGAGGAGAACCATTCCAAAAGGAACTTGCAAAATTATTTAAAGCATGCCTGTGGAGTAAACTAATTCCCTAAGACAGGAAATATTGAGTAAATTTTCCACTTCACATGGAATTTCCAGACAGTCTGCCGCTGCCTGCCTGAATGAAAATGTATTATTCAATTTATTTCAAATTGTAACTCATATGTAAACAAGACTGAAGGCATAAACAACAGATTACCATTTTATGGACAGAACCATTGACACATGTTCGCCCCCTGTTGACGCCAGTCAGGTGAAATACCTCAAAGATGCTGAAGGTGACACATATATATGGCCTGAGCATCAAGTACTCTTCATGTGTTACTATCTCAAACGCGAAATATTAAGAAGGCTTATCACCTGCTGATACTTGCATCTTCTTTGACAGTCTGGAGAATGTGTCCTACCATACAGAGTCCATGTGTTGGAACTAGCACTTATAATACAGTCTTTTATCTGTCTGCCTTTCTTATTCTAAGATTCCTAGCTGTAATACAGATTACATTACACGTATAGAATGTCTGAATGCAAATGAGTTTCATCTGCTGTAGCGACTTTTAATACTGTTTCATTCATTGATTGATTGAATTTAACAGCTTACGTCTGACCCACCACTGCCCACACCGAAACTAGATTTATTGTGCGGTATCGCTCCCCGTATATCTAGTAAAGCCAACCAGGGCCCTTAAATAGTGCAAGGAGTCCCTCTACCAGTTAGTTTTTTGTTAGACACATTTCCTTCAGGTCTAGTTGTCCCGAAGATTCTGTATCTTTTACTCTCCAATGCCATGCATTCAAAGATTAGGTGTGACGCAGTTTCTTCTCCCTCATCACAGATCTTACATTTAGGGTCCTCTTCCATTATACCCATTGTGTGTAGGTGTTTTTTGAAGTTTCCATGGCCGGTCATCAATCCCAGGATTACAGAGCTTCTTTTAAAACATGGCTTGGGCATCATTACCTTACTGTGTTTTTGTTTATGGACCTTGGTCCAATATGTTACATGCTGTTTCCTAAGCCTGTTCCATAGTTCTAATTTGATCATAGCCTTGGTGATTGCCAAGACAGGTTCTGGTCCAATACATGGAGTTGTTGCCCCCATCCTAGCCACTCTATCGGCTTGTTCATTGCCACAGATCCCTGAGTGGCCAGGGACCCACACTAGGTACACCCAATTGCTTCCCCCTAGCTCCACTAGAGCCCTGTGGCAATCTCAACAATCTTAGATCTTGTTGCAGGAGCTGCCAATTATTTCAGCGCTGCCTGGCAGTCTGAATTGATGTAGATGCTATGGTCATTGTAGCACAGCAGGCACTCCGTCTTCAGGCCACAAGTGGCCCATCTGGACCATCCGACCGCCGAGTCATCCTCAGTTGAGGTAGCGGATATGGGGAGCGTGTGGTCAGCACACTGCTCTCCCGGTCGTTATGATGGTTTTCTTTGACCGGAGCCGCTACTATTCGGTCGAGTAGCTCCTCAATTGGCATCACGAGGCTGAGTGCACCCCGAAAAATGGCAACAACGCATGGCGGCTGGATGGTCACCCATCCAAGTGCCACACGGTCATTGTAGCATCTACTCATATTCCCCTCCACACATGCCCTGACTGCAGAATACAGAGGCCAGTTTCCCTAGAGAGATGCTGCTCTCCAGTCTTGGCTGAATCCCATACAACCCTGTCCCAACACCCTGATCTGCTTTCGACGCATCGGTGAACCAAACGATGTCCCCCATATGGTGTCGAACTGTTTTCTCCTACTGCTCCCTACTTCCAATTATTATGTTGTAAGGCTTGTCAAAGCAGTTGGGAGTTATTACATAGTCGGCGGGCATTTCCCCAGGCACCCCCATGAACCATGGACCTTGCCGTTGGTGGGGAGGCTTGCGTGCCTCAGCGATACAGATAGCCGTACCGTAGGTGCAACCACAACGGAGGGGTATCTGTTGAGAGGCCAGACAAACGTGTGGTTCCTGAAGAGGGGCAGCAGCCTTTTCAGTAGTTGCAAGGGCAACAGTCTGGATGATTGACTGATCTGGCCTTGTAACAATAACCAAAACGGCCTTGCTGTGCTGGTACTGCGAACGGCTGAAAGCAAGGGGAAACTACAGCCGTAATTTTTCCCGAGGGCATGCAGCTTTACTGTATGATTACATGATGATGGCGTCCTCTTGGGTAAAATATTCCGGAGGTAAAATAGTCCCCCATTCGGATCTCCGGGCGGGGACTACTCAAGAGGATGTCGTTATCAGGAGAAAGAAAACTGGCGTTCTACGGATCGGAGCGTGGAATGTCAGATCCCTTAATCGGGCAGGTAGGTTAGAAAATTTAAAAAGGGAAATGGATAGGTTGAAGTTAGATATAGTGGGAATTAGTGAAGTTCGGTGGCAGGAGGAACACGACTTCTGGTCAGGTGACTACAGGGTTATAAACACAAAATCAAATAGGGGTAATGCAGGAGTAGGTTTAATAATGAATAGGAAAATAGGAATGCGGGTAAGCTACTACAAACAGCATAGTGATCACATTATTGTGGCCAAGATAGATACGAAGCCCACGCCTACTACAGTAGTACAAGTTTATATGCCAACTAGCTCTGCAGATGACGAAGAAATTGAAGAAATGTATGATGAAATAAAAGAAATTATTCAGATTGTGAAGGGAGACGAAAATTTAATAGTCATTGGTGACTGGAATTCGAGTGTAGGAAAAGGGAGAGAAGGAAACGTAGTAGGTGAATATGGATTGGGGGACAGAAATGAAAGAGGAAGCCGCCTGGTTGAATTTTGCACAGAGCACAACATAATCATAACTAACACTTGGTTTAAGAATCATGAAAGAAGGTTGTATACATGGAAGAACCCTGGAGATACTAAAAGGTATCAGATAGATTATATAATGGTAAGACAGAGATTTAGGAACCAGGTTTTAAATTGTAAGACATTTCCAGGGGCAGATGTGGACTCTGACCACAATCTATTGGTTATGACCTGTAGATTAAAACTGAAGAAACTGCAAAAAGGTGGGAATTTAAGGAGATGGGACCTGGATAAACTAAAAGAACCAGAGGTTGTACAGAGATTCAGGGAGAGCATAAGGGAGCAATTGACAGGAATGGGGGAAATAAATACAGTAGAAGAAGAATGGGTAGCTTTGAGAGATGAAGTAGTGAAGGCAGCAGAGGATCAAGTAGGTAAAAAGACTAGGGCTAGTAGAAATCCTTGGGTAACAGAAGAAATATTGAATTTAATTGATGAAAGGAGAAAATATAAAAATGCAGTAAGTGAAACAGGCAAAAAGGAATACAAACGTCTGAAAAATGAGATCGACAGGAAGTGCAAAATGGCTAAGCAGGGATGGCTAGAGGACAAATGTAAGGATGTAGAGGCCTATCTCACTAGGGGTAAGATAGATACCGCCTACAGGAAAATTAAAGAGACCTTTGGAGATAAGAGAACGACTTGTATGAATATCAAGAGCTCAGATGGAAACCCAGTTCTAAGCAAAGAAGGGAAAGCAGAAAGGTGGAAGGAGTATATAGAGGGTCTATACAAGGGCGATGTACTTGAGGACAATATTATGGAAATGGAAGAGGATGTAGATGAAGATGAAATGGGAGATGTGATACTGCGGGAAGAGTTTGACAGAGCACTGAAAGACCTGAGTCGAAACAAGGCCCCCGGAGTAGACAATATTCCATTGGAACTACTGACGGCCGTGGGAGAGCCAGTCCTGACAAAACTCTACCATCTGGTGAGCAAGATGTATGAAACAGGCGAAATACCCTCAGACTTCAAGAAGAATATAATAATTCCAATCCCAAAGAAAGCAGGTGTTGACAGATGTGAAAATTACCGAACTATCAGCTTAATAAGTCACAGCTGCAAAATACTAACACGAATTCTTTACAGACGAATGGAAAAACTAGTAGAAGCCAACCTCGGGGAAGATCAGTTTGGATTCCGTAGAAACACTGGAACACGTGAGGCAATACTGACCTTACGACTTATCTTAGAAGAAAGATTAAGGAAAGGCAAACCTACGTTTCTAGCATTTGTAGACTTAGAGAAAGCTTTTGACAATGTTGACTGGAATACTCTCTTTCAAATTCTAAAGGTGGCAGGGGTAAAATACAGGGAGCGAAAGGCTATTTACAATTTGTACAGAAACCAGATGGCAGTTATAAGAGTCGAGGGACATGAAAGGGAAGCAGTGGTTGGGAAGGGAGTAAGACAGGGTTGTAGCCTCTCCCCGATGTTGTTCAATCTGTATATTGAGCAAGCAGTAAAGGAAACAAAAGAAAAATTCGGAGTAGGTATTAAAATTCATGGAGAAGAAATAAAAACTTTGAGGTTCGCCGATGACATTGTAATTCTGTCAGAGACAGCAAAGGACTTGGAAGAGCAGTTGAATGGAATGGACAGTGTCTTCAAAGGAGGATATAAGATGAACATCAACAAAAGCAAAACAAGGATAATGGAATGTAGTCTAATCAAGTCGGGTGATGCTGAGGGAATTAGATTAGGAAATGAGGCACTTAAAGTAGTAAAGGAGTTTTGCTATTTGGGGAGCAAAATAACTGATGATGGTCGAAGTAGAGAGGATATAAAATGTAGGCTGGCAATGGCAAGGAAAGCGTTTCTGAAGAAGAGAAATTTGTTAACATGGAGTATAGATTTAAGTGTCAGGAAGTCATTTCTGAAAGTATTCGTATGGAGTGTAGCCATGTATGGAAGTGAAACATGGACGATAAATAGCTTGGACAAGAAGAGAATAGAAGCTTTCGAAATGTGGTGCTACAGAAGAATGCTGAAGATTAGATGGGTAGATCACATAACTAATGAGGAAGTATTGAATAGGATTGGGGAGAAGAGAAGTTTGTGGCACAACTTGACCAGAAGAAGGGATCGGTTGGTAGGACATGTTCTGAGGCATCAAGGGATCACCAATTTAGTATTGGAGGGCAGTGTGGAGGGTAAAAATCGTAGAGGGAGACCAAGAGATGAATACACTAAGCAGATTCAGAAGGATGTAGGTTGCAGTAGGTACTGGGAGATGAAAAAGCTTGCACAGGATAGAGTAGCATGGAGAGCTGCATCAAACCAGTCTCAGGACTGAAGACCACAACAACAACAACAACAACCTATATTTACCTCACTCACTATGTTAGTGTATGATTCTGGATATCCGAATGAGACCCAGTTTTGGACAGTTTTAAGTCTGTATGCCCCAGTTGCTGCCTCCATCTTAACCCAAAGGTGAAGTGCAGGCATGTCCAGCATGGCTTCCATTCCAGCGGTTGGTGTGCTGCTAATTCAGCCCATTATGGCTAAGCAGGCCAAACTCTGCACCTTAGCAAGCTCTTTAGCTGCAACCCACTGTTCTACCTTCTTCCACCACACTACGGCCCCATAGGAGATCCTAGGTCTAGCCACTGTGGTGTATATCCAGTGCATACCCCTGGGGCTTAGGCCCCAGTTTTTGCCACAAGCCCTCCTAGTACTCACTAAAGTGCTTTTTGCCTTGGAGCAGATACTCTTAATATGAGGGGTCCAAGTTAGCTTCTCATCCAAGGTTACCCCTAGATATTTCACTGCCCCTTCACAGTTAGAGTTTCGTCAAAGAGCTTTAGATTCCAACTTGCGTGCTGAATATGTCTCTTCGTAAATGACACCACAACAGTCTTCTTAGAATTAACCCTCAGATCCTGTTTAATGTACCATTTTTGCACAATGTCCAACCCTCCTTGTGCCATATTCTTGACTGTATCAGTGAATCTGCCAAGTATTACTATGACAAGGTCACCTGCGTATCCTTGGCAGAAGTATTGTCTGGATTTTAGTTCCTCAATGATTTCGTTCACCACTAGATTCCACAATAGAGGAGACAAAACTCCTCCTTGTGCACAGCATCTAGTGGTCTTAATTACCATCTTTTCATTCATCCTGATAGCGTCTACCTTCCTTCCACTAAGCATGGCTCTGGTCCACCTACATATAGTGGTCCCCAGGTCATGCACCTCTGCTGCTCTTACCATGGAATCGAAGATCATGTTACTAAAGGCCCCCTCGATATCCAGGAAGATGCAGAGGGCTATTTCTTGGAAGTGAAGTGCTTTTTCCACCTTCCCGACGAGTTAGTGGAGGGCTGTATCACATGATTTACCTGGTTGGTATGCGTGTTGGTTCAGGTGTAGAGGGACCCTACTTAGCCTCCTCTCCGCAAAATATACATTAACCAGTTTTTCCAATGTTTTGAGAAGTAAGGAGGACAGACTGATTGTTCTCATATCCTTGGCCTTGCTATGATCAATTCTCCCTGGCTTTGGAATGAAGACAACCTTCACTGCCCTCCAAACATTGGAAATGATTCCTACTGCTAAGCTAACCCTAAAAAGTCTGCATAGGACTCTTATAAACTTTCCTCCTGTCTGTTACAGGAGAGCAGGAAAAATTCCATCTGGTCCAGGTGACTTGAACGATTGGAATGTTCCCACCGCCCACTGGATGTTGTTGAAGTTCACACACTCCTTGGCCGAGTCCCAGTCCTCTCTTCAAGTGCCTGATAACCGTTGTCTCTCTGGGGTCACATACTGGTCTGTGTTATCTGGCAGAGCATATTGAGGAAAGTGAGCTTTGAGGAGCAGTTCCAGCGTCTCATGTGCTGTCTTTGTATATTCCCCATCCTCCTTCCTCAATGTACCTTCTGGATTAGTTGGTACTCTAGTGAGAATCTTGTGAAGTCTGGCTTGTGCAGCCGTGCCTTCCACTTCCTCACAGAATGCCTTGCAGGATGCCTCGTTTGCTTGTCTTATAGCAAGATTGTAACTGGCAAGGGCCTCACGATATTTAGCCCATTGTCCTTTACGTCTCGCAATATTAAACAGTCTCTGTACCTGTTTTCTTTGCGTTTCCAATTTGTTATTCCACCAAGGAACACTCGTATTTGTGCACTTCCTGGTGATTGTGCAATCATTCTGATATGAGGTCACTATGGCAGAGGTAACAGCCTCTGCTACTTCCTCAAATTCTACTAGCTTCCTTACTGTGGTTTTAATTTCCTATAATCCTAGGCCAAGGTCCCTCCTATATGTCTCCCAGTCTGTTTTCCTGGGATTTCTATATGTCATGGTCTGTCTGATTCACATTTCAACCTTGAATTTAATGTACATGTGGTCCAATGAGGATGGCTCCAACACCACATGCCATTGTTTGACATAGCTACCCATCGTCATGGAACCAAATGTTATCTCAATTACTTCTTCCCTTCTGCTATTCCTGAATGTAGGTTCATTGCCCCTATTCAGGACCTCTACGTTGTTAGCTAAGAGGAATTCAAGAAGGTACTCATCTCTACTGTTGGTGTCCTTGCTGCCCCACACTAGGTTGTGGGCATTGGCATCGCACCCCACCAGCAATTGGTCACCTTGCCTATGGCAAGTCTCTACCAGTCTCCTCACCTCCAAGGGAGGGGGAGAGCTGTCTTTGTAAGGAAGGTATGCTTAGGCCAAAATAATTTCCCTCGTGATACCTTCGTCACATTGCTGCATTTTGATGGTCACTAAGTCCCTAGAGCAGAAATCCATCACTGACAAGAAAGAAATGCCATTTCTAACATAGATGCATGTTCTGGAGTTTCTTAGATTCCTTGCATAGATCAGCTTACCTCCAGTGCCTCCGAGGCCCGATGCACTCCCTTTGTATAAACAGTGTTCTTGTATCAGGGCCATATCCACTTCCTGTCTCCCCAGACAGCCGCTCAGGGCAGCAGAGGCCCCTTTACTGTGCTGCAGATTAATCTGCAGCACCTCCAGGCTCTGTCTTACTGCCACCTTTGAGGTCTTTGAGAACCCTGATGGTGACCTGTGAGAACCCTAAAAACAGTTTCAGGTCCTGCTCCTGCATCGCCTTCAGGGACTTCTCACCAACCTCCACCACCAGGGTTCGTCCTCACGCAGCAACTTTCTGGTTAATCGCTCTCCAGTTTTCTGTCGTGACTTCTGGGTTGTGGGCCCCCATTTTCGCGAACAGAGTCTTGGGAGAGACTTCTTTAAGGGTCTTGAGTACCCATAATGATATCTTTGCGGTCTTAAGAAGCTCTGCTGCCGTCTTGACCAGCAGCTTTGCATCTTTCCATGGGTATATCATGGGCACCTCGTCCTTGAGCCATTCTACTGTGTGCACCCCCTCACAGACAAAAATGAAGCACCACGATCTAGATAGACCCTCCTGAAGTTGGGACCAGGGCCAGCGTCCCCCCCCCCCCCCTCCCAATCTTTTCAAAGAGGGCCATCTGTACTAGTTCCTCCCACTGTGAGGTAATGGCCACCAGTGGATAACCTTCCTGGATAACTGCCATCCTAAAAACCGAGACTGCAGTACTATAGGCCTGTTTCCCTATTTCGTGCCTTAGTTTTTTCTGGACTCGCTTATCCAGGGAGGAGGGAGTCTTTGATTTTTCCCTTATCCGCTTACTACCTGTCTTTGACGTTGTGGGGGTCTGCGTGTCCCCTTCAACCTGAGAAAGTTTTTTCTTGGGGGTCTTGGGTTCTAGTCCCTTTACTTCCCTCCACTTGTGTTTAGGAAGCCATTCTTTTCCTTCCTTTTCCCTCTGTTCCCTGGGTAACTTCCTCCTTTGCACCCCAGACAAGCCTTTGATCTTAATCTGGTCTAGCTTCTCAGCTACAGTTCCCACTTCTGGCTCTGGTCTAGACCCTGATTCAGTAGTGGAAATGTCTTCCATCGGTTCAGTCCCCAGTGTTTGGGTATCTGAGGTCTCAATTTGCCCCTCAGTTTCTTTTTCTTTTTCTGTAGTCGTGTCCATGTTGGTCCCACGAGATCTGGGGATCTAGAAGGTTCACACCTTGAATACTCCATGCGGTGTAAGGCTAATTACTCAGGGAGGTCACCTGGTATCCCGAGGCTCCGTTTGCGACACATCTTCCCATGTGCCATGCACCCCTCAGCACGGATCGCATCACACCTTGGGTTGGGTCAGGGAATAGGGTAGGGCTAGGAGTGGTCAGGGAAGATGGGACGTTGTGGGACACTCTTAGTCTGATCCATCGGCTGAGCCTTTCCAGCAGTAGGTCCTCTACCTTCGGCATAGCCCTCAGATTCCTGCAGATACACAAACCTCTCCACCCACATGGACAGTGCTTCGTCAAGGTGGTGTCCCCTGGAGAGGTAATACTGTTTACACCATTATGTTCATTTCCAGATGACACTGTGATGTCGCCAGATTCCTCATGAGGATACTAATTTACGAACAAAAAATTCAAAGCTACATAAAACGAGGGAAAAGTAGCTAATTTGTAGATAGATCAATATTGTTGGTAAGTTTATTTGTGCTGGAGGTATATAAATCTTGACTTCACTTACAGTGGGAAATTCAAAGATTGCTGAGAACTTCAAAATTTGACTAGTTCTCTCTCCCTCCCAATGGTTTTAGCATCGAAGGTGGCTAATTCAGATACTGGCAGAAATTCAAAATTCCAATTTTCTGTCTGTTTGACACAGCTTTGATCGCCAGAGATGAAAATTTTGGAATATGCAACTTATCTCTCTCTCTCTCTCTCTCTCTCTCTCTCTCTCTCTCTCTCTCTCTCTCGCTTGCTCTCTCATTCTCTCTCACCAAATATTTAACTTTATGAGCTACACATTCGAGTCTCAAAGGAGAGATCTTGTATTTTCATGTCCTTTGACTGCATAGCTGGGAATTATAAATTTCAGTGTACAAAAAAGATAGGAATATAAAAGAATGGCTCTGAGCACTATGGGACTCAACTTCTGATGTCATTAGTCCCCTAGAACTTAGAACTAGTTAAACCTAACTAACCTAAGGACATCACACACATCCATGCCCGAGGCAGGATTCGAACCTGCGACCGTAGCGGCCACGCGGCTCCAGACTGCAGCGACTATAACCGCACGGCCACTTCGGCCGGCTAGGAATATAAAATTTCTACTCATTGTTACTTAATGTTTTCCAAAGAATTGTTTGCAATCTTTTTAGAATGAGTATTTTACAAATAATCCTGACTTTTTTCGTAATTGAAACAGTGAGAATTTCTTGATCATAAAACGTTATTTCTAGTGGAACCAGTAGCACTATTAGAACATATTTCTGACCATCTCTTCTCGTCAATTTATAGAAGATCTGAAAGTCAGATATCGTACCCCTTCATATTTTTTGTGGCTAGTAATAAAAATGAATTTCAAAATAACGACAGCTTACACAACCACTATGCAAAGCACAAAAATAATTCCACCTAGTCCTTGTCTCTTTGTTTAGAGTTTAAAGTAACGTTATGTATTCTCGTATTCTAATACTCTTTAAGAAACTGCCTACAGAGACAACGCAAGAAACTGAAAAATTCGAGGCAGTTAAAATGAAAATTAAAACCATAAACTACCAGCCACTTCCCAAAATAATTATCTACACTGAATAATTCAAAACACGTATTAATGTCACGATAAGTGCTAAAACTTTCTACAGTTACCTAACCACAATTTATCAAATGGGAAGGAAGTGTACAGCCCGTGTTAATGCATGTTTGTTATTACTTATTGTTCTCTTGATGGAATTTCTTGCAAGCAAGATACCATTTTTCCTTCAGTCTGGTGCTGTAACTGAAGACTGCTTTCATACAGGTGTGTCCTGTTTAGAGTAGCTTTCCTTAAACAATGATGGAAAGCAAATTTCACACTTGAGTATCACTATAATGCACAGGCATTTCGTTGATAATGGCTCTGCTGACACTGCTCTTCATACAAACTTCAACAGGAACCAAGCAATGTATATCAGTAATGGGTTGCATAGGGGAGCAGTTAAAGTTCAGATTCTTCACAAATTTAATGACGAAATGCTTCCAAGTCGGGTATTTCACTTGGATTCATTTTTCTTCTAACTCAAAAAAAAAACTTCTGTTAATTTACGAACAGCTGTAACTGATTGAGGTTGACGCGGGAACGCCTACCTGTAGCTCGTTCGATTTGCTCTGGGGAGCGGTGAAGGAAGGTGCCTAGCAACGAGTGGCAGCTCCGGAGCAATCAATAACTGCTGCAGCACGTGGCAGCAGGTGACCCCGATTGGCCATTATCCATGACCTATCATCCATTACAGCCGTCCTACATTTACCTTAACTGTTCATGTTCATGGTTTTCACTACAAGAAGTGTCCATCCTCTGCATTTTGCATTTCATTCCGTAAGCGTGACGTCAGTCATAACAACTGCTAGGAACACAGTAATCTGTAATCATTGTTACGACAACGGGCACAAAATAACTAGAGCTTTGAACAAAATTTAATAGCCACGGTCGCATTCAGTACTATTTATTCCTCATAACTGGTCTCAACAGTTGAGGCTCATTTACTGACCTATAAAGTGACGCATTATCGTAGAGTACATGTACAATCATTATTTGTATTTGCCATTTGACTGTACATGTAATCAATGTAAATATACCACTCCACAAATCAGAACATGACAGTCTTAACTGCTGAAACCAGCCATCAGGAATAAATAGTGTAGAATGCGAACTTGGCTATTAAATTTTCTTCAGAGCAGTTACAGATCGCTCCTTCGTGTCTCTAATTGCCTGAAATTTCAATAAAACATGGGCTCTTGTTTGAATAAAGCGAAATTCGTTGGATCAGAAAGTAGTAGCAGTATTGAAACTTCCTGACAGATTACAGTTGTATGCCTGACTGAGAATCGAAACAGAACCCTGCTTTTTGTGGTCAATACTCTTATCCATAGAGCTATTTCCAAGCAAGACTCATGATGTGGCCCTAGATATTTGCTTCCACCAATATCTTATCTCCTAACTTCCGAGTTCCACAGAAGCCCCCTCGCATACCTTGCTCAACTAGCACTCCTAGAAGACAGGATTCTGCGCAGAAATGGCTTAACCACAGTACGCGAGATTTTTTCCTCAATGGTTCTTCCCTGCTGTAGCGGAATGTGTTGTGTTTTGAAACTTCCTGGCAGTTTTATTCTGCCAGGCCGTTTCACATACAGTCTGCTGCAGAAAGAAAGATTCATTAAAAATTGTATTGTTTGCAATATTACTTTCGTTCTTCCTCTTGTTATTACTGTTACAGATCGCAATGGGAGGGCAATTACAGCGTTATTACTTCTCAGACATTACCTCAAAATACTCATTATACCATGAGTTTTATGTTTCCAAGCTGTTGCAGCTGTGTTTCAAAATGGTTTTGCTTATTTATGAAAGCCTGACATGAAGTCAAGAACTGCATACAGTCCCAACGAGCCGTTTTCTTGATATATCGGAGGAACTTGAAATTTTCGAGTATCACTTGGAGGAGGCAGACGAACTGCTCAAGGAACAAAACGATTTTCAGATGCATAACTTTTCTGAACTTTATAAAGACATTCTATGGACATATACCGAAATAGCCTCAGACTTTAAGAATAGTGTAATAATTCCAGTTCCAAAGAACTCAGATCAATAAGTCATGGCTGCAAAATACTATAGCAACGCGAATTCTTTACAGAAGGATGGATAAACGTAGCAGCCGGAGTCGGGGAAGATCAGTCTGAATTGTGGAGAAATGTAGGAAGACGAGAGGCAATACTGACTCTACAATGAAATTTTCACTCTTCAGCGGAGTGTGCGCTGATATGAAACTTCCTGGCAGGTTAAAACTGTGTGCCGGACCGGGACTCGAACTCGGGTCCTTAGCCTTTCGCGGGAAAGTGCTCTACCAAATGAGCTACCCAAGCACGACTCACGCCCCGTCCTCACAACTTTAATTCCGCCAGTACCTCGTCTCCTACCTTCTAAACTTTACAGAAGCTCTCCTGCGAAACTTGCAGAACTAGCACTCCTGAAAGAGAGGATATTGCGGAGACATGGCTTTGCCACAGCCTGAGGGATGTTTCCACAATGAAATTTTCACTCTGCGGCGGAGTGTGCGCTGATATGAAACTTCCTGGAAGATTAAAACTGTTTGCTCGACCGAGACTCGAACTCTGATCCTTTGCCTTTCGCAGGCAAATACTCTACCTTCTGTGAAGTTTGGAAGGTAGGAGACGAGGCACTGGCGGAATTAAAGCTGTGAGGACGGGCCTTGAGTCGTTCTTGGGTAGCTGGTAGACCACTTGCCCGCGAAAAGCAAAGGTCCCGAGTTCGAGTCTCGGTCTGGCACACAGTTTTAATCTGCCAGGAAGTTTCAATACTGACTCTTACAAACTGCTCAAACGATTTTCAGATGCATAACTTTTCTGGACTTTATAAGGACACTTCATATACGTATACCGAAATTTCATCAGACTTCAAGAAGAGTGTGATAATTGCAGTTCCAAAGAACGCAGAGGCTGACAGGTGTGAATATTACCGAACTATCAGTTTAATAAGTCATACTTACAAAATAATATAATAAGAGGGAACATCAGCCTGGACTGCAGAAAAATGCAGGAACACGCGAGGCAATACTGTTCCTATGACTTCTCATAGAGGATAGTTTAAGGGAAAACGTACGTTTGTAGCATTTGTAGCCCTGGAGAAATCGTTTGACAATATTCACTGGAATACTCTCTTTGGAATGATGAAGGCAGCAGGAGTAAGGTACAGGGAGCGAACGGCTATTTACGACTTGTACAGAAAGCAAACGGCTGTTATAAGAGTCGAGGGCCATAAGAAGGAAACAGTGTTTGAGAAGGGAGTGAGACGTGGTTGTAGCTTATCCCCGATATTATTCGGTCTGTACATTAAGCACGCAGTAAAGGAAACCAAAGGAAAAGTTGGAGTAGGAATTTAATTTCAGACTGAAGAAATAAAAACTTTGAGGTTTGCCGATGGGATTGTGATTTTGTTAGAGACTGCAAGGGACTTGGAAGAGCACCTGAACAAAATGGACAGTCTTGAAAAGAGGATACAAGATGTACATAGGCAAAAGCAAAACAAGGATAATGGAATGTAGTCGAAAATAATCAGGTGACGCTGAAGGAGTTAGATTAGGAAATGAGACACTTAAAGTAATAGAAGAGTTTTGCTATTTGGGTAGCAAAATAACTCATGATGACCGAAGTAGAAAGTATGTCTACTTGGATCATCATCAATTATTTTGCTGACATACCCGATAAACAGTTTAGACAAGAAGAGCGTAGAAGCTTTTGAAACATGGTGCTACAGATGAATGCTGAAATTGGATCACTTAACTAACGAGGAGGTACTGAATAGAATTGGGTAGAAAAGAAATTTGTGGCACAACCTGACAAGAAGAAGGGATCGGTTGATAGGACACATTCTGAGACATCAAATGATCACCAGTTTAGTACTGGAGGGAAATGTGGAAGTAAAAGTCATAGAGGGAGACCAAGAGACGAGTATACTAAACAGATTCAGAAGGTGTAGGTTGCAGCAGTTTGTCGGAGATGAAGAGGCTTGCACAGGATAGAGTAGCATCGAGAACTGCATCAAACCAGTCTTCGGACTAAAGACCACAACAACAACAAACCCTCGCATACACGCTAATCAGTAGCGACGCTACTATGTTTACACTGGCTATGGGGACCACGCTGTCAGTGACCAGACCAGACCACCCACTGTAAGTGTTCCCGGTTCACGAAACACGAACGCCCTCTGGCGGAATACCCACAAAAATAGCATACTAATATGCAAGTCTGAAGATAACGTGTTCGAGATGTGAACTCCAAAGTACTCTTCCATCCTAGTTTCAGCTTCATAGATTGGCCATAAATTTATTCTGTCGCGTTTTAACACAAGAACGTTATCGTATTTGTTTACCACATGTAGAGGGCGGCACTTCGTAACGTCCTTGCCCACATTCCTTTATGATTCCAGACTTTATAATGTTGTACAGTAGTGACTTAAGAGGCTGCAAACAGCAAATAAAACTGAAACTTCCTGGGAGATTAAAACTGCGTACTGGACCGAGACTCGAACTCGGGACCTCTTGCCTTTTCCCGGCAAGTGCTCTACCAACTGAGCTACCCAAGCACGACTCACGCCCCGTCCTCACAGCTTTACTTCCGCCAGTATCTCGTCTCCTACTTTCCAAACTTCACAGAAGCTCTCCTACGAACCTTGCAGAACTAGCACTCCTGGAAGAAAGGATATTGTGGAGACATGGCTTAGACACAGCCTGGGGGATCTTTCCAGAATGAGATTTCCACTCTGCAGTGGAGTGTGCGCTGATATGAAACTTCCTGGCAGATTAAAACTGTGTGCCGGACCGAGTCTCGAACTCGGGACCTTTCGCCTTTCGCGGGTAAGTGCTCTAACATCTGAGCTACCCTAGCACGACTCGCGCCCCATCCTCACAGCTTTACTTCCGCCAGTGCCTCGTCTCCTACTTTCCAAACTTCACAGAAGCGAGGTACTGTCGGAAGTACATCTACATCTACATCTACATCCATACCCCGCAACCCACCTGACGGTGTGCGGCGGAGGGTACCCTGAGTACCTCTATCGGTTCTCCCTTCTATTCCAGTCTCGTATTGTTCGTGGAAAGAAGGATTGTCGGTATGCTTCTGTATGGGCTCTAATCTCTCTGATTTTATCCTCATGGTCTCTTCGCGAGATATACGTAGGAGGGAGCAATATACTGCTTGACTCTTCGGTGAAGGTATGTTCTCGAAACTTTAACAAAAGCCCATACCGAGCTACTGAACGCCTCTCCTGCAGAGTCTTCTACTGGAGTTTATCTATCATCTCCGTAACGCTTTCGCGATTACTAAATGATCCTGTAACGAAGCGCGCTGCTCTCCGTTGGATCTTCCCTATCTCTTCTATCAACCCTATCTGGTACGGATTCCACACTGCTGAGCAGTATTCAAGTAGTGGGCGAACAAGCGTACTGTAACCTACTTCCCTTGTTTTCGGATTGCATTTCCTTAGGATTCTTCCAATGAATCTGTCTGGCATCTGCTTTACTGACGATCAACTTTATATGATCATTCCATTTTAAATCACTCCTAATGCGTACTTCCAGATAATTTATGGAATTAACTGCTTCCAGTTGCTGACCCGCTATTTTGTAGCTAAATGATAAGGGATCTATCTTTCTATGTACTCGCAGCACATTACACTTGTCTACATTGAGATTCAATTGCCATTCCCTGCACCATGCGTCAATTCGCTGCAGATCCTCCTGCATTTCAGCACAATTTTCCATTGTTACAATCTCTCGATACACCACAGCATCATCTGCAAAAATCCTCAGTGAACTTCCGATGTCATCCACAAGGTCATTTATGTGTATTGTGACGGTCCTATGACACTCCTTTGCGGCGCACCTGAAGTCACTCTTACTTCGGAAGACTTCTCTCCATCGAGAATGACATGCTGCGTTCTGTTATCTAGGAACTCGTCAATCCAATCACACAATTGGTCTGATAGTCCAGATGCTCTTACTTTGTTTATTAAACGACTGTGGGGAACTGTATCGAACGCCCTGCGAAGTCAAGAAACACAGCATCTACCTGTGAACCCGTGTCTATGGCCCTCTGAGTGTCGTGGACGAATAGCGCGAGCTGGGTTTCACACGACCGTCTTTTTCGAAACCCATGCTGATTCCTACAGAGTAGATTTCTAGTCTCCAGAAAAGTCATTATACTCGAACATAATACGTGTTCCAAAATTCTACAACTGATCGACGTTACAGATATAGGTCTATAGTTCTGCACATCTGTTCGACGTCCCTTCTTGAAAACGGGGATGACCTGTGCTCTTTTCCAATCCTTTGGAACGCTTGGCTCCTCTAGAGACCTACGGTACACCGCTGCAAGAAGGGGGGCAAGTTCCTTCGCGTACTCTGTGTAAAATCGAACTGGTATCCCATCAGGTCCAGCGGCCTTTCCTCTTTTGAGCGATTTTAATTGTTTCTCTATCCCTCTGTCGTCTATTTCGATATCTACCATTTTGTCATCTGTGCGACAATCTAGAGAAGGAACTACAGTGCAGTCTTCCTCTGTGAAACGGCTTTGGAAAAAGACAATTAGTATTTCGGCCTTTAGTCTGTCATCCTCTGTTTCAGTACCATTTTGGTCACAGAGTGTCTGGACATTTTGTTTTGATCCACCTACCGCTTTGACATAAGACCAGAATTTCTTAGGATTTTGTGACAAGTCAGTACATAGAACTTTACTTTCGAATTCATTGAACGCCTCTCGCATAGCCCCCCTCACACTACATTTCGCTTCGCGTAATTTTTGTTTGTCTGCAAGGCTTTGGCTATGTTTATGTTTGCTGTGAAGTTCCCTTTGCTTCCGCAGCAGTTTTCTAACTCGGTTGTTGTACCACGGTGGCTCTTTTCCATCTCTTACGATCTTGATTGGCACATACTCATCTAACGCATATTGTACGATGGTTTTGAACTTTGTCCACTGATCCTCAACACTATCTGTACTTGAGGCAAAACCTTTGTGTCGAGCTGTCAGGTACTCTGTAATCTGCTTTTTGTCACTTTTGCTAAACAGAAAAATCTTCCTACCTTTTTTAATATTTCTATTTACAGCTGAAATCATCGATGCCGTAACCGCTTTATGATCGCTGATTCCCTGTTCTGCGTTAACTGTTTCAAATAGTTCGGGTCTGTTTGTCACCAGAAGGTCTAATATGTTATCGCCAGGAGTCGGTTCTCTGTTTAACTGCTCAAGGTAGTTTTCAGATAAAGCACTTAAAAAATTTTCACTGGATTCTTTGTCCTTGCCACCCGTTATGAACGTTTGAGTTTCCCAGTCTATATCCGGCAAATTAAAATCTCCACCCAGAACTATAACATGGTGGGGAAATCTACTCGAAATATTTTCCAAATTATCCTTCAGGTGCTCAGCCACAACAGCTGCTGAGCCAGGGGGCCTATAGAGACATCATATTACCATGTCGGAGCCTGCTTTAACCGTGACCTTCACCCAAACCATTTCACATTTCGGATCTCCGTCATTTCCTTCGATACTATTGCACTTCTTATCGCTATAAACACGCCTCCCCCTTCACTGTCCAGCCTGTTCAAATGGCTCTGAGCACTATGGGACTTAACTGCTGTGGTCATCAGTCCCCTAGAACTTATAACTAGTTAAACCTAACTAAACTAAGGACATCACAAACATCCATGCCCGAGGCAGGATTCGAACCTGCGACCGTAGCGGTCTTGCGGTTCCAGACTGCAGCGCCTTTAACCGCACGGCCACTTCGGCCGGCTGTCCAGCCTGTCTCTGCGGTATACATTCCAATCTGAGTTTAGGATTTCATTACTGTTTACGTCTGGTTTCAGCCAACTTTCTGTCCCTAGTACTATATGGGCGTTGTGACCGTTTATTAATGAGAGCAGTTCTGGGACCTTTCTATAGACGCTCCTGCAGTTTACTATTAGCACATTAATATTGGTATTCCCTGTTGCATTTTGCCTACTCCTACCTTGCCGCGTCTCAGGAAGCGTCTTGTCGGGGCTATGGAGGGAATTCTCTAACCTAAAAAACCCCCATGTGCACTCCACACGTACTCCGCTACCCTTGTAGCCGCTTCCGGCGTGTAGTGCACTCCTAGCCTATTCAGGGGGACCCTACATTTCTCCACCCGATAGCGGAGGTCGAGAAATTTGCACCCCAGATCTCCGCAGAATCGTCTGAGCCTCTGGTTTAAGCCTTCCACTCGGCTCCAAACCAGAGGACCGCGATCGGTTCTGGGAACGATACTACAAATAGTTAGCTCTGATTCCACCCCGCGAGCGAGGCTTTCCGCCTTCACCAATTCCGCCAACCGCCTGTACGAACTGAGGATGACCTCTGAACCCAGACGGCAGGAGTCATTGGTGCCGACATGAGCAACAATTTGCAGTCGGGTGTACCCAGTGCTCTCTATCGCCGCTGGTAGGGCCTTCTCCACATCTCGGATGAGACCCCCCGGCAAGCAGACAAAGTGAACACTGGCCTTCTTCCCCGACCTTTCCGCTATTTCCCTAAGGGACTCCATCACCCGCCTAACGTTGGAGCTCCCAATAACTAATAAACCCTTCCCCCCGTGTGCCTGCTCGGACCTTGCTGAAGGAGCAGCCACATGTCCACTCACAGGCAGAGCGGGCGATGCCACACGGCCAGCCTCCACATTTACCCTCCGCCTCGTGCGCCGCGAACGCCGCTGAACCCGCCACTCCCCTTGGGGAGAGGGTGGCTCAACCGCGCCCGGTACCCGCGAAGATGTCTCGACAGCAGGGACAATGGGTGAAGCATGTAACACCTGGGGTGTACCTTGCGACGCACCAGACTCCCCACTGCCGCTACACTCCGAGGCAGCAGCCTGAAGACTGCTGACCGTGGCCATCAACACGTTCAGCTGTTCGCTAACAGTGGCCAGCTCCTCCTGCGTCCGTACACAGCAGTCACACATCCTATCCATCCTAAGGAATCAATTTACTGAAGAGAGTTAATCAACTTTTAACTAGACTGCTAATTCACTAAAGGTGGCTAATTATTGACCAAACTGTGATTGCTACCCACTTCTTGTAGAAAACAATGAAAATAGCACTACCTGTCTCTGGAGTGTATTGAAAACAAACACTAGCACTACTGGCGCTATGGTTGACTAATGGGACTCTCTCAGACTGTATTCAAAACAAACACGAAATCTATGGAACACTATTAATAGCACTCGACAATTAAAGCTTCCTAAAAGCAAAAACACACGGAAGAAGTGACAAGTAAGAAAAATACAGTTAATACTTAAATTAAGGTAGCTCGCTGCACAGCAGACGTGAAGCGGACGGCAGTTAGACGACACTGTAAAGCTGTGAGGAGGGGGCGTGAGACGCCCTTGGGTAGCTCAGATGTTAGAGCACTTGCCCACCAAAGGCAAAAGGACCCGAGTTCGAGTCTCGGTCCAGCACACAGTTTTAATCTGCCAGGAAATTTCATATCAGCACACACTCCGCTGCAGAGTGAAAATCTCATTCAGCAGATAAAACTGATCGGCTGCTGTGCAACAGCAATGTGTATCTTTTATATTTGTCGCACGCGTGTTTCAGATTAGTTATGTGAGATCTTATTTGTTTTAACAGGTCTGAAGATTCTGGAAATTTGAACAAAACTGGTAATCATTATAAAAATAAATGCGCCAATAGACTGCCATGAACATCTATTTTGTACATGATGTACTTAGCTTAATTTCTGAATCCACTGTTGCTATTCCTTATGAATTCACTCCGTAATCGACAAAAAATAACCAAATTACTTCTGGCGATATTTAAGAAAGCATAAAGTCCTTGTCATGTAAGATCATAACATTGTAATACATGTACGAATAGCCATCTGTCCAGACTAGAGAAATTTCTTATTGCCCATACTGCTTTTTCCTTGGAACGATACCCACTACATATGATTTTCGATCTTATCTGTCACATAACCAGAAATTGGCTGCGATTAGGAAACTGCAATTCTTGGCAATAAAGAATAAAAAGAATTGTGTCGACACTAAATGGAAACCGACTGTTCATTTGAAAAACATTGATAGACGTGGACAGCCAACGTATGGAGTCAGCCAAAAAGATGTCATAAAATTAATACGAAGAAAATAGTACCTTAAGTTTTGCACACCAGACAGATAAGATCGAACATCGCATGTAGTGGCTATCGTTCCAAGGAAAAAGCAGTATGGGCAATAAGAAATTTCTCTAGTCTGGATAGATGGCTATTCGTATATGTATTACAATGTTATGACCTTACATAACAAGGACTTAATGCTTTCGTAAATACTGCCAGACGTAAGTTGGTAAATTTTTGTCGATGACGGAGTGAATTCGTAAGGAATAGCAACTGTGGACTCAGAAATTAAGCTAAGTACATCATGTATAAAATAGATGTTTATGGCAGTCTACTGGCGCATTTGTTTTTATAATGATTACCGGTTTTGTTAAAATTTCCAGTATCTTCAGATCTGTTAAAACAAGTAAGATCTTACATAACTAATCTGAAACACGCGTCCGAGAAATATAAAAGACACCCATGGCTGCTGCACAGCAGCCGATCAGTTTTACGTGTTGTTTGCAGCCTCCTTAAGTCGCTACTTTCGCATAATGTGTCACTGCCAAGTAACTCTACTCGAGGAAAGTTGGACCATACATACAAAGAACTGCTACAGTATTGAACAGAAGGTAACTGAAAGAAATACGCAATGAGATGAACAGAAATGACACTTTTATTCAAAGACAGTAATTAGATTGAAGACATCGCGATTTGTGATGATCCCCTGGACATTACAAGCGACGGGACGTGGTTCTTAACGGGTGTGTGACCGCCACGGGTGGCAGTGAATCCTCTGTAACGTGCTACCACGCTGCCCACGGGTTTGGTAAGGAGTTCTTGCTGTAGGGCGTTCCGTTTCTCCGCCAGAGAAGTTGGCAGCTGCGGGATGGTCGTTGGTCCTTGTGGACGTGCTGCAGTACGTCTACCCTAAGCATCTCACACGTGCTCGATAACGGGAACGGGGGAACGGGCAGGACAATCCATCTGCCGAGCATCCTCTCTTTCGAAGGGCTCTTCCACCTGCTCTGTTCGACGATCGCACATGGTCATCCATAAAAATGATGGCATCGCCGAATGCCCCCCCTGAATAGGTACTCATGCAGAAGAAGTGCAGTGTCAGCTGCCGAGAATTCTTCCGAGTTGTATGGCCGTGGTCCATGCAACTCTTCTATCCCTGACGTTTCGTCCAAAGCTACGTTGGACATCTTCGGAGGTGCTCCTGGTTGTGCTGAGTCTTGAGTCGGCAAGACTCAGCACAAACAGGAGCACCTCCGAAGATGTCCAAAGTAGCTTTGGACGAAACGTCAGGGATAGAAGAGTTCCATGGACCACGGACATACAACCTGGAAGAATTTTCGGCAGGTGAAACATCCGGTCGTGAAAGCCTTCATTGTATGAGTGTAGCGTCACTTTGTAGTGTTACTTTTATTTCACATCATTTCATTATTTTCAAGTGATAATAGTTTTGATGTCGATAACTGAGATATCAATAACCATATCGTACTTTTCGTTGACATAATTCGCCTGATGAAGGAAAAGTTGGACTCAATTATTTTGTTTTATGTGTCATATTCTCTTTTCTCCTTTTCGCCTTCTCCATCCTTGTATGAATGATGGTATGAGCGTTTTACATGTTGAATTTAGCAGGATAAGGGCGTACCAGAGGTAGACAGTCTAGAGCCAATACCAATATAACCTGGTGGGCAAGTTCAGCAAAGGGAAGGTAGCACGAAAGATAACGTAGTTGGCAGAGTATGAGTCGTCAGGGGTGGTCGTCGCACCCCCACCACCAAAGCTTGAACGGGAGAGCCGTTGTCGAGGATCACGCTACGTCCAGGTCTAGCGGCAGGCCGTGGTGACCGAGCGGTTCTAGGCGCTACAGCCTGGAACCGCGCGACCGCTACGGTCGCAGGTTCGAATCCTGCCTCGGGCATGGTTGTGTGTGATGTCCTTAGGTTAGTTAGGTTTAAGTAGTTCTAAGTTCTAGGGCACTGATGACCTCAGAAGTTAAGTCCCATAGTGGTCAGAGCCATTTGAACCATTTGAACCTAGTCTAGCGGGACCTGGAGAGATGAGCGGACGTAGCAGGGTGCAGCTCTTCATGTTTAGGTTATAAAGGAAGGTGTTGTTGTTCCGGTATTCAGTCCAAAGACTGATTTGATGCAACTCTCCATGCTGCTTTATCCTGTGCAAGCCTCTTCACCTTCGGCTAATTACTGTAACCTACATCCTTCTGAATCTCCTTAGTGTATTCATCTCTTGGTCTCCCTCTGCTGTTTTTAACCTCCACGCTTCCCTCCAATACTAAATTCGTGATCCCTTGATGCCTCAGAACGTGTGCTACCAACCGATCCCTTCTTCTACTCAAGTTGTGCCACAAATTTCTCTTCTCCCCAATTCAGTACCTCCTCATTAGTTACATGATGTATTCGTCTAATCTTCACCATTCTTCAGCAGCACCAAATTTCAAAAGCTTATATTCTCTTCTTGGCTAAACTGTTTGTCGTCCATGTTTCACTTCCGTACATGGCTACACTCCATACAAATACTTTCAAAAAAGACTTCCTGACACTTAAATCTATACTCGATGTTAACATATTTCTCTTCTTCAGAAACGCTTTCCTTGCCGTCGGCAGTCTACGTTTTATGTCGTCTCTACTTCGAACATCATCAGTTATTTTGCTGCCCAAGTAGCAAAACTCACCTACTACTTTAGGTGCTTCGTTTCCTAATCTAATTTCCTCAGCATCACCTGATATGATTAGACTACATTCCAATATCCTCGTTTTGCTTCTGTTGATGTTCATCTTATATCCTCCTTTCAAGACACTGTCCATTACGTTCAGCTGCTCTTCCAAGTCCTTTGCTGTCTCTGACAGAATTACGATGTCATCGGCAAACCTCAAGATTTTTGTTTCTTCTCCCTGGATTTAATTCCTACTCATAATTTTTCTTTTCTTTCCTTTACTGCTTGTTCGTGCCCTTCGACTCTTATAACTGCCGTCTTGTTTCTGTACAAATTGTAAATAGCCTTTCGCTCCCTGAATTTTACCCCTGTTACCTTCAGAATGTGAATGAGATTATTACAGTCAACATTGTTATTAGCTTTCTCTAAGTCTACAAATGCTAGAAACGTAGGTTTGCCTTTCCTTAACCTGTCTTCTAAGATAAGTCGTAGGGTCAGTATTGCCTCGCGTGTTCCTGCTTTTCTACGGAATCCAAACTGATCTTCCACGAGGTTTTTCGAATTCTCAGTAAAGAAATCATGTTAGTATTTTGCAACCGTGACTTATTAAACTGATAGTTCTGTAATTTTCACACCTTTCTGCACCTGCTTACTTTGGATTTGTAATTAGCGTATTCTTCTTGAAGTCTGAGGATATTTCGCCTGTCTCATACATCTTGTTCGCCTGACATAGAGTTTTGTCATGGTTGGCTATACCAAGGCTATCAGTAGTTCCAACGGAATGTTGTCCCGCTTTCCTACTTTTTTTATTCATTATTACACTTACTCCTAAATTATCCCTAGTTGATTTTGAATTTATAACCTTGTAATCACCTGACCAGAAGTCTTGTTCCTTCTGTCACCAAACTTTACTAGTTCCCACTATATCTAACTTTAACCTATCCATTTCCCTTTTTAAACAGATCTGACATTCCACGCTCCGATTCGTAGAACACTAGTTTTCTCTCTCCTGATAAAGACGTATTCCTGAGTAAATTAGAATTACATTAATGCCTTCAGCTGCTAACGGGCGTTGATATATATCAACAGGGACAGGTGAAAATGTGTGCCCCGAGCGGGACTCGATCCCGGGATCTTCTACTTGCATGGCAGACGCTCTATCCATCTGAGCCACTGAGGGCACAGAGGATAGCGCAACTCTTACGGGACTTGATAAGGATGTCTTCCACGAGTAATGAGTATGTTGGGGTGGGACACTACGAATGTAGTGTGTGGACACACAAAGTGAGAATATGGGTCTCGCGGGATGCGTGCGTGAGATAGTCCCTGCAGTCTCGCTGTACTCTGTGCCCACGGTGGCTCAGCTGTCTAGAGCGTCTGCCATGTAAGTAGGAGATCCCGGGTTCGAGTCCCGGTCGGGGCACACATTTTCACCCATCCCCGTTGATACATATCAACGCCCGCTAGCAGCTGAAGGTATTAATGTAATTCCAATTTCGTTCTAGACAGCTGCAGGCCTTGATATATCCATATAAGTATATCCATATCCATATAAGTATATCCTCCTGAGTAGTCCCTGCCTGAAGATCTGAATGGTGGAGCATTTTACCCAGGAGGACGCCATCATCATTTAACCATACAATAAAGCTGCATGCCCTCGGAAAAAATTACGGCTGTAGTTTCCCTTTGCTTTCAGCCATTCGCAGTACAAGCACAGCAAGGTCGTTTTAGCTGATGTTACGAGACCAGTTGAATCAGTCATCCAGACTGTTGCCCCAGCAACTACTGAAAAGGCGGTTCCCCCTCTTTAGGAACCGTATGGTTGTCTGGCCTCTCAAAAGATACCCCTCCGTTGTGGTTGTACCTACAGTACACGCATCTGTATCGCTGAGGCATGCAAGCCTCCCCATCAAAGGCAAGGCCCATGGTTCATGGGGTAGGCAAAGTAGATTAATGATGATATGTGGAATAATCGGGTCTACTGCCAGATGTTTGTGTCGCTCTGGCACAATATTTCGGCCACATAACTCATTGCCTGCTTCAGGTGCTACCTGAGACTGCCGTATTGGAGGATCTTGTCCAGTAGAGACAACACATTACAGGCAGCGCCAGGCGGGCGCGAACGGCAGAGAGAGCACCCAGCGCCCTCTGGGCATAAATACTGGACAAGATCCTCCAATATGGCAGTCTCAGGTAGCACCTGAAGAAGGCAACGAGTTACGTGGCCGAAATATTTTGCCAGAGCGACACAAACATCAGGGAGTAGACCCGATTATTCCTCATGTCAAGATCTCGCCGGGAAAGCCTGAAGAGTTACAACGCAATACTTGTTTATTAACCATGTGACTGCAACATGTGAGTACATAGCTAAATCTAGGCAGTGGAACACTGCTGGCTGGAAAGCCTGAAGAGTTACATTAATGATGCTGGTTTTAAACGTAATTTAGTCAATGAAAGTTTTAATTTCTAATTAATTATCATGGTTTTGCTGGAATAAGTGATAGAAAGTAACGACTCAGTCGTGAGTGGAAGTGGAGTGTGGACCTTAAGTTCACGCCCCTATTTCGTTTGATACAAGCTTTTATTTGTTGTTAGTTTATGCATCTGACTTTCGGAAAAGCATCATCCACACAATTCCGAAGAGGGCAAGAGCTGACAAGTGCGAGAATTATCGCACAATCAACTTAGCAGCTCATTCATCGAAGCTGCTTACAAGAATAATATACAGAAGAATGGAAAAGAATATTGAGAATGCGCTACGTGACGATCAGTTTGGCTTTAGGAAAAGTAAAGGGACGAGAGAGGCAATTCTGACGTTACGGCTAATAATGGAAGCAAGGCCAAAGAAAAATCAAGACACTTTCATAGGATTTGTCGACCTGGAAAAAGCGTTCGACAATATAAAATGGTGCAAGCTGTTCGAGATTCTGAAAAAAGTAGGGGTAAGCTATAGGGAGAGACGGGTCATATACAATATGTACAACAACCAAGAGGGAATAATAAGAGTGGACGATCAAGAATGAAGTGCTCGTATTAAGAAGGGTGTAAGACAAGGCTGTAGCCTTTCGCCCCTGCTCTTCAATCTGTACATCGAGGAAGCAATGATGGAAATAAAAGAAAGGTTCAGGAGTGGAATTACAATACAAGGTGAAAGGATATTAATGATACGATTCGCTGATGACATTGCTATCCTGAGTGAAAGTGAAGAAGAATTAAATGATCTGCTGAACGGAATGAACAGTCTAATGAGTACACAGTATGGTTTGAGAGTAAATCGGAGAAAGACGAAGGTAATGGGAAGTAGTAGAAATGAGAACAGCGAGAAACTTAACATCAGGATTGATGGTCACGAAGTCACTGAAGTTAAGGAATTCTGCTACCTAGGCAGTAAAATAACCAATGACGGACGGAGCAAGGAGGACATCAAAAGCAGACTCGCTATGGCAAAAAAGGCATTTCTGGCCAAGAGAAGTCTACTAATATCAAATACCGGCCTCAATTTGAGGAAGAAATTTCTGAGGATGTACGTCTGGAGTACAGCATTGTATGGTAGTGAAACATGGACTGTGGGAAAACCGGACAGAAGAGAATCGAAGCATTTGAGATGTGGTGCTATAGACGAAAGTTGAAAATTAGGTGGACTGATAAGGTAAGGAATGAGGAGGTTCTACGGAGAATCGGAGAGGAAAGGAATATGTGGAAGACACTGATAAGGAGAAGGGACAGGATGATAGGACATCTGCTAAGACATGAGGGAATGACTTCCATGGTACTAGAGGGAGCTGTAGAGGGCAAAAACTGTAGAGGAAGACAGAGATTGGAATACGTCAAGCAAATAATTGAGGACATAGGTTGCAAGAGCTACTCTGAGATGAAGAGGTTAGCACAGGAAAGGAATTCGTGGCGGGCCGCATCAAACCAGTCAGTAGACGGATGACCAAAAAAAAAAAAAAAGTTTATGCAAGATGTTTATTACCGTAGCAGTATAATTTTGGTCCATTACTTAAATAATTTTAGGCCTTTCTTTGTATGATGTAGTTGGGCATATGTTGACGCCATTTGTTGCATGCCAGCTAAAGTGTGGTTAAACTATAATGTCGTGTCTCTTCGATCGTGTTCTAAACTCAATTAAAGCGAATAGTCACAACTACAGTAATTTTGTGGGGTAGTTTTATTTAAATTCCAGTGTTTCTTTCATGATTTGTGACTGAGTACATGTTCGCGCATTTTGCCTTACATGAGCCTGTTTTGTCTGGGATTATGTGTTGTTGTTACCACCTTTCATTAAAACTAAAGTAAATTCAAAATATTTCACGGAGCAGTAATTTTAAGGAGGAGTCTTAGTTTGTTTGTGCAATTTTCTTTTTGTGTTATGTTCAACCACACAGTACATGGGTGACCTGTCTTAGATTATATAGTGTCTATTGCCATCCCCCCCCCCCCCCCTTGTTTTAATGTTAAGGCCCCTGTAAACTTAGCTATGAGAATACGAGCTATGTTAGAGAGATTTCTTGTGATAATTTTAATCGTTTTTACAGTGTTCTTTGTGCCTGGTGTATGAACACATTCGTGTTACATACGTTATATGCATGTTAAGGTTACCTTCTGCAATCCTATGTAAAGAATTGTAGTGTTGATCCATATTATTTGAGATACAATTACAATCAATGACTCATTTTAGCCAGGAAGCTTTGTAATTTTAGAGATTGTTTTGAAATGAACCGAGTATATTCAAGAATTCCAACCATCTCATATTTTCCTGCAATTTTGCACTGTTTTAATATTTTTTCTTCTTAAAGTAATCCTTTATATCAGATCATGCCCCCATTTCCGTGGTAAAGCCAGCAGTGTTCCACTGCCTAGATTTAGCTATGTTCTCACATGTTGCAGTCACATGGTTAATAAACAAGAATTGCGTTGTAACTCTTCAGGCTTTCCCGGCGAGATCTTGACATGTGGAATAATCGGGCCTACTGCCGGATGTTTGTGTCGCTCTGGCACAATATTTCGGCCACGTAACTCGTTGCCTTCTTTGGGTGCTACCTGAGACTGCCTTGTTGGAGGATCTTGTCCAGTATTTATGTCCAGAGGGCGCTGGGTGCTCTCTTTGCCGTCCGTGCCCACCTGGCGCTGCTTGTATTGTGTTGTCTCTTCCCCGGTGTTCCCTCAGACGTCCGCGCCCGACTTGGGCGCCATCTGTGGCAGCTCTCTGAGGCCTGTCCTGTGTCGGGCGTTCCGTTCGCTGTCCGCGCCCGCCATGTGCTGCTCCTGAGGTTTTTACCCCTCCCTGGTGCTCCCACAGACGTCCGCGCCCGGCTCGTCCACCATCTGTGGTCGTGGCAGTTGTCTGGGGCCGGACCCGCGTGTGGCGTTCCGTTCGTGGTCTGCGCCCGCTTGGCGCTGCTCCCGAGGTGTTGGCACTTCCTTGGTGCTCCGACGGACGTCCGCGCCCGCCTAGTCCACCATCTGCAGTTGTGGCAGCTGTCTGAGGCCCGCCTCGCGTCGGGGGCTCTGTTCGCGGTCCGCGCCCGCCTGGCGCTGCTTGTAAGGTGTTGTTTCTTCCCCAGTGCTCCCTCGGACGTCCGCGCCCGACTTGGTCTCCATCTGTGGCAGCTCTCTGAGGCCTGTCCTTTGCTGGGCGCTCCATTCGCGGTTCGCGCCCGCCTGGCGCTGATCCTGCGGTGTTGGCACTTCCCTGGTGCTCCGACGGTCGTCTGTGCTCGGCTCGTCCATCATCTGCGGTCGTGGCGGCTGTCAGAGGCCCGTCCTGCGTCGGGAGTTGCGTTTGCGGTCCGCATCCGCCTGGCGCTACTCCTGCAGTGTTACTACTTCTTGAGGAGTTTGTTGGTTCATTTTGTTGAGCCCTGATAAGCTGCAGAGCCGGACTCCACGCCGAGCTGAGCTGGTAACCGCTGTCTCGGTTTATTAGGTTGTTTGTGACCTTGATCTCGATGGCCTCCTTTATGACACTGTCCCAAAATCTTGGTGTCTGTGTCACAATTTTGGTGCTGTTATAGTCCATTGATTGGCCGAGCTCCAGACAGTGCTCCACTATGGCAGATTTGGTTGCCTGTCCGAGTCTGGTGTACCTCTGGTGTTCTTTGCACCTGACATCTACTGTCCTGGTTGTCTGGCCAATGTATGACTTTCCACACTGGCACGGGATGTTGTAAATGCCTGGTTTACGTAGCCCCAGGTTGTCCTTCACATTCCCTAGCATGGTCCCAATTTTGGAGGGTGGACACAAGATACTCTTTATATCATATTTTGAAAGAATTCTGCTGATCTTTGCAGAAATAGGCCCAGCATATGGCAGGTATGCCACCTTCTTCGCCTCCTCTGGTTCCTCTTGTGTACCCTGTGGTTGACTGGTAGTACGAAGTGCCCTTTGGATGTCTGTGGAGGAGTGTTCATTTCTGCTGAACACCAGCTGTAGATGTTCTATCTCTGTGGCCAGACTTTCCCTATCTGACAGAGCTCGAGCCCTGTGAACTAATGTTTTCAAGACTCCATTCTTCTGTGCCGGGTGGTTGCAGCTACTGGCTTGAAGGTATAAGTCAGTGTGGGTGGGCTTACGATACACACTGTGCCTCAAAGTGCCATCTGCCTTCCTCTTGACCAGGACATCCAGGAATGGGAGTTGTCCATCCTTCTCTAGCTCCATAGTAAATTTTATACTTGGGTGGCGTGAATTTAGATGTTCCAAAAAGTCATCTAGCTTCTCCCTACCATGGGGTCAAATGACAAAAGTGTCATCAACATACCTAAGAAAGCACTTGGGTTGGTAAGTGGCTGATGCAAGTGCCTCCTCTTCATACCTTTCCATGAAAATGTTGGCTACCATTGGTGATAAAGGGCTGCCCATTGCCACTCCTTCCGTTTGCTCATAAAATTGACCCCCGTAAAGAAAATATGTTGAGGTCAGTACATGCTTGAACAGGTCGAGCAGGGCACCATCGAACTTCTCTCCAATGATATTGAGTGAATCGGTGAGTGGCACTCGTGTGAAGAGCGACCCCACATCGAAACTGACCATGATGTCAGAGTCCAAGATGTGTAGCTGCCATAGCCGTTGTAGGAAGTCCTCCGAGTTCCGAATGTGGTGTGCACATTTGCCCACATATGGTGCCAATATCTTCTTCAGGTATTGTGCAGTGAGGTATGTCACTGCGCCGATGTTACTGACAATAGGTCGAAGAGGGACCCCCTCCTTATGGACCTTTGGGAGTCCATAGAGTCTGGGTGGTACAGGTGCTTTGGGATAAAACTTCTTGGTGACCTGTTCAGGTAGACCTGTCTCCTTCAGCAACTTTCGGGTCTTCTTGTCCACCTTGTCAGTGGGGTCACCATCTAGTGGTTTGTAAGCAGTGTCTTCCAAAAGCTGTTGCACCTTCCTATCATACTCCAACTTGTTTAAGATGACCGTGGAGTTACCCTTATCAGCTGGCAGAACTACAATGCTGTCATCCTCCCGTAGCTGCCTGAGTGCCACCCTCCCCTGGCTCGAGATGTTGGATTTGGGGGGCTTCGTCCTGGTGAGTGCCCTGCAGGTCTCCCTGCGGATCTCTTCAGACACGTTGGAAGGTAGCGTGTTGATGACTTGCTCAACCGAACTGATGAAGGCTGCAACAGGTACGCTTCTGGGAGTCACTGCAAAGTTGAGGCCCTTGCTGAGTGCTCTTGAGGTGGCCTCATCGAGCTGCTTGTCACTCAGGTTGACCACTGTCTGTGTGTCCCCATCCTGTTGTACCTTCTTGTTAAGGTGCTCAAACTTGGCCTGATGACATGCTATTGATTTCCTCATGGTGCATTCCGCCAAAGACCAGGAGGCACCATCAACCTGGTCCCAGTCTTCACGGGTCAGGGTGGCTGCTATGGAAAGTTGGAGATACAGCAAATCCCTGGACGTGACATCTAGGTGGTGGCACATGTCACGCACTCTTTCTCTTACCAGCGCGAGGCTGGCTCGGTGTTTGATTCTGTTCGCCGTTCTGGTGTTAACATGATGCTTGAACCTGGCGAAGACAGGAACTACATCCCCTTCTCGGCATCTCAGAAGGAAACTGAGAGAACTCAGCATCCTCACCTTCCTCTGTCGAAGCTTATGCAGCTTCTCGATATTAAGGTACATCTCCTCCCCGTAGAGTCTTCTGATGTAACTCTTCAGGCTTTCCCGGCGAGATCTTGACATGTGGAATAATTGGGCTTACTGCCGGATGTTTGTGTCGCTCTGGCACAATATTTCGGCGACGTAACTCGTTGCCTTCTTCAGGTGCTACCTAAGACTGCCGTGTTGGAGGATCTGGTCCAGTATTTATGCCCAGAGGGCGCTGGGTGCTCTCTTTGCCGTCCGCGCCCGCCTGGCGCTGCTTGTAGTGTTTTGTCTCTTCCCCGGTGTTCCCTCGGACTTGGGCGCCATCTGTGGCAGCTCTCTGAGGCCTGTCCTGTGTCGGGGGTTGTTCAATTCAGAAAATAAATTCCGTATGTGTTGCTTAATTGAGGTTTCATTCTACAGGTAATGAACCATAAAATTAATTAATATGTGTACACTTATTAACGCTACAGAAATATGCTCACAACTTTCCGATAGATCCCGGGTCCACGCCGTATGTTGTTGTAACGGCATGTGCGTGTAGTTGAATTGGTGTGTACAGTGTAGTTGAGTTAATCGTCCATCTCCCTTTCCACTATTTTCCAAGAGAAGGAATACGTGACCACAATCACCTACTTAGTGACACAATTGCCGGTAAATTCTGCAGTTGTATCTTCGATGTAGTTAAAAATGTGTAGAATAGAAAGCATTACGAATTTTGCAGCTACTTTTTTGCCAGTTTTAGGGTAAATAAATACAAAGTTTCAGCAAACTAAATTTCATCAGTTCTCGAACCCCCCCTTACCTAATTCTAACCCCAGAATTTAAACGATATGCACAATTATTAAATTAAGAGTTACAGCAGAGTTCAATGAATCAGTTAATGAATGAACCTATGCCAGTTGTAATGATAAAATTACAAGCTCTCGCTACATTTACGTGTTTCTTCATGGTAACTCGCCCCATTAATGTTATCCGTTGCGCGTGTAATTAATTTGTTTAGCAAATTTGGTAAGAGGTCGATGTTGACCTCTGTTTGTAATAGTTTTTCGGGTGTTTGCCTAGAACAATTGAAGTCTAGTTCTTAACTATGAGCTAAACGTGTAGCGAGACTAGGAGCGAACCTATAAATATAATATCGTAGAGTCGTTTATAGAGAGGAATCGGGCGTAATCTTACAACTTTAACATTTACTGGTGAGTGTACTTGTTATGTATGAGACGGAACTATGGCCTCATTGAAAAAGGTGACCAGGCTGAGTCACGCAATTTGACTCTTAGTGTGACCACGAGGTGTGGCCATTAATTGCACGCGTTGATCACGTAGGCTGACGTGAGGATCAATGAACTGCACTTGACGGGATGTATCTGGAACATCTTAGGTGATTAGAAAGTTAGTAGACAGGAACACAATTAAATACTTAGCTTTAATTCAGCATCATCGGTGAACGTCGATCTTGACTTTGTACGATAATAACTGCACAGATCTCACGATGAATATCGATCGCTTTTAGGCCTTTAGCACTAAGAAATGTTATAACTTCACGGTCGGCGGGACTCACGATTATGGGAGGCATCATAAACACCCAGTACAAAACGTAAACAAGGAAGAATCAGCGCTGCGGCCGCGGTGTGGCAAAACGGTACGTACTTAAAAAACACGCCTCGTATAATGACATTTCTGGAGACCGGAAATCTCCTATGAAGGAATCACCATAGGTTTCGGCAATTAATGGTCCTGTGAAACCCAGTTCGCTCTCCACGAAACCCAGAAAGGAGTAGATCTACATCTACACTACTGGCCATTAAAATTGCTACACCACGAAGATGACGTGCTACAGACGCAAAATGTAACCGACAGGAAGAAGATGCTGTGATATGCAAATGATTAGCTTTTCAGAGCATTCATACAAGGTTGGCGTCGGTGGCGACACCTACAACGTGCTGACATGAGGAAAGTTTCCAACCGATTTCTCATACACAAACAGCAGTTTACCGTCGTTGCCTGGCGAAACGTTGTTGTAATGCCTCGTGTAAGGAGGAGAAATGCGTACCATCACGTTTCCGACTTTGATAAAGGTTGGATTGTAGCCTATCGTGATTGCGGTTGACCGTATCGCGTCATTGCTGCTCGCGTTGGTCGAGATCCAATAACTGTTAGCAGAATATGAAATCGGTGGGTTCTGGAGGGTAATACGGAACGCCGTGCCGGATCCCAACGGCCTCGTATCACTAGCAGTCGAGATGACAGGCATCTTATCCGCATGGCTGTAACGGATCGTGCAGCCACGTCTCGGTCTCTGAGTCAACAGATGGGGACGTTTGCAAGACAACAACCATCTGCACGAACAGTTCGACGACGTTTGCAGCAGCATGGACTATCAGCTCGGAGACCATGGCTGCGGTTACCCTTGACACTGCATCACAGACAGGAGCGCCTGTGATGGTGTACTCAACGACGAACCTGAGTGCACGAATGGCAAAATGTCATTTTTTCGGATGAATGCAGGTTCTGTTTACAGCATCATGATGTTCGCATCCGTGTTTGGCGACATCGCGGTGAACGCACATTGGAAGCGTATATTCATCATCGCCATACTGGCGTATCACCCGACGTGATGGTATGGGGTGCCATTGGTTACACGTCTCGGTCACCTCTTGTTCGCATTGACTATGCTTTGAACAGTGGACGTTACATTTCAGATGTGTTACGACCCGTGGCTCTACCATTCATTCGATCCCTGCGAAACACTACATTTCAGCAGGATAACGCACGACCGCATGTTGCAGGTCCTGTACGGGCCTTTCTGGATACAGAAAATGTTCGACTTTTGCCCTGGCCAGCACATTCTCCAGATCTCTCACCAATTGAAAACGTCTGGTCAATGGGGACCGAGCAACTGGCTCGTCACAATACGCCAGTCACTACTCTTGATGAACTGTGGTATCGTTTTGAAGCTGCATGGGCAGCTGTACCTGTACACGCCATCCAAACTCTGTTTGACTGAATGCCCAGGCGTATCAAGGCCGTTATTAAGGCCAGAGGTGGTCGCTCTGGGTACTGATTTCTCAGGATCTATGCACCCAAATTGCGTGAAAATGTAAACACATGTCAGTTCTAGTATAATATATTTGTCCAATGAATACCCGTTTATCATCTGCATTTCTTCTTGGTGTAGCAATTTTAATGGCCAGTAGTGTATTAAGAACCATGTTCCACATTTTGTAATAACAGGGCCCCATCCTGAATAATGGTGACTTCAGTTTAATTATTGTCTTTTGAATACAACATTATTTCTGTCCGTTAACTCTGTGGCGCTGCTCTCTCTCGGCTCGATGGTGATGTGTGTCCCAGTCGACATGGCGTGGAATGGTGTCCGTCGATCACGACAACGCCCATCTGTAACTATTAGAAAAAAAAAATTCCTCGCGTGGTTTGGTTATTTTCAGATACTGTATCTCGAGAATTATGTCGCTGTCTCGATGGAGCATCACGCCGGAGTGTGTGCGCCACCCTTGCTTGTAATGAAAGCAATTATGTTCGTTGTCTGTCGGTCTTCTTCACTTATAAATGCAGCAACTGCACCACTCGATAACGCGATGCCTCCATTGACCTGAAATAACCAAATGTCCCTTGCGTGTTCGCGGCAGACCCTTCAGTTTACGCGAACTTGCTGACTATAGTTCTTATGCCCGGTTTGAGAATGGTTATTCAAACGCTAAAAAATAGTGTCTTGAATCATCATTCCATCACCAAAGCCGAGGCCACATTGTGAATTTTGTGAGGACATTAAGTTGTTAATTATTATTCCGTTGTCAAGGTGCCGCTACGTCGTGTATTCAACTGCACGACGTAACCCCAAAGATAACGTACCTTTGAGCAATGTTCAGAATGCGTCGTAATTTTGGTGTGAAGTTATTGCTGTTCACATTTAAATTATCATTAATTCACTTGACACTTTTATGTTATCCGAAGACTCAGTCAATTCCACAAATACTCTTTAAATGTTCATCAAATGATGTAGGCGACACGAAGAATTAAAGTTGACTTACGGTTTATTGTCTTTCGTAATCATTGTTTGTCCCTACGCTCTGCACGCACGCCGATATGTCATTCAGGGAATTACATATGTTAACATCAGTAATTCTGACCTGACATTTGCTTCTGACAACGCGGCGAAATTGTAATTTCTTCGTGATTGCATTTAGTTGTAGCCTACTCAAGTCTAATAATCAAGTTTATGTCGGCGATCAGTCTCTTTCTGTGTTCTTTGATGTTCGTGACTATTAAGTATCACAAAGGCTAAGTCCCATCACCAATCAGTTATCACACGATTCTCTTTTCTGTCACATACATCAAAATCACGTTATTTGTGTAACGGTAAAGATGATCCTACTTTAGTCCGACTTCTGACTAATAGTTCCAGTCTATATCGTAAAACTTTTAACCTCAAATCAGTTTTAAAACAATCTAGCAGCGCGTAACATGCTTACTACTGTTGCCCGAGTACAAGAGAGAAGTGAATTTAACATCTCCATTGCCGAGTTACATTGTAGTCACAGCGAACTTACAGCTCGATGCGGCTACAACTCTCTTCTATGATAAAAGTTATCTTTGGTCGGTTTTGTGGTCTGGGCTTTAAACTTCGTAAATAATAATTTTTGAATTCTTTCTTTAAAGTTTCTGTTTTGAATCGTATGGTATTCTTTCATTCAGTCCTTTCTTTATGATAATCATTAGTATTTATATAACAGTCCTGTTAATCAAACTGAGAAGAGTGTAAATTTTGTTGTCAGTAGCTGCCGTCACTGTCAGGATGACTAATGTTGCTATTTCTTTTGCAACAAAAACGGTGGTTATTATGGGTTCTATATTTGAGGTGTTACAACTTCTAAAATATACTGTAGTGGTTATTTCGAGCTATGTTTCTTGGTAATGACACATCATGTGAAAGATACTTTCGTCCCTACGTTTTGAACACCAGTGGACAAAAGCTGACCCGTTTCGCGTCATTTCGACAAAAAATATCGTTGAAATGGTCTATGGAACATGTGACTAATCAGCCAATTCTTTTTCTCAATAGACTCATTAAAACAATTAAGGGATTAACGGGGTTTTCAGATGGGTGTGTTGCAAATACACTTCTCAGGTTAGCCGTCGGATAACATCGTGCAAGTTCACGATATTTAATCAAACAACTGTTCAACATCTTCAGGTGGGGGTTGAAGCTGTGTTCAGTGCTGCAAGACGCGACTGGTGACAATCGCTCGGCGACGTCGAAATTTGTCAGAGCCAGGAGCATACGCGGAGAGGCATTATTCTGAATGAAAGGAGCGCTTGCAGTGTCCCCAGCCTGTAACCGAAGAGAGGCCTTTTGCGCGCTTGATGTGGGCTATGACTGTGCTGCAGAACGCTGATGTGGTTAAATGCTGGATTAACTCTCCGCAATGCGCTGCATCGGGTCAGACATCAGAGGTTGTTATTTCCGCCGTTTTGATTTAATTGCAGCCAGAGCTGGATTCCTGACAGTGTTTAGTTGAAACTCTTGCATCCCAGCTGACAAAATTGTCTGCAAACAGATATGTACGACGTAAACAGATATGTATGACGTCCTTAAAAACAGAATCCCAGAACGACGAGCCGGCCGCTGTGACCGAGCGGTTCTAGGCGCTTGAGTCCGGAACCGCGCTGCTGCTACGGTCGCAGGTTCGAATCCTGCCCCAGGCGTGGATGTATGTGATGTCCTTAGGTTAGTTAGGTTTAAGTAGTTCTAAGTCTAGGGGACTGGTGACCTCAGACGTTAAGTCTCATAGCGCTTACAGCCGTTTGAACCATTTGAACCAGAACGAGGACAGTGAGAAAAAAAACTTCCCTCTTTTCATAGGACAAGCGTTTTCTACGCCCAACTCGTCGTTAATATAACACAACAGGTTTCTCAGTTTTGCTCATGGACGGAAAACGCATTAAATATATTTCTTGAGGATCCTTTCAATTCTTGAAGATATGCCGCTAGACCACAGTCAGAAGGCAGTTGCAGTGGTTGGCATCCGCAGCTCAGTTTATATCCCTACAATGAACCCGCTTTGATCTGAATGCATTGCGTAGCTGTTTCTCAGAGTAATCGTTTTGTGGAGCACCGTTCTTAGGCGCTGCAGCCCACATCTACATCTACATCTACGTGATTACTCTGCTATTCACAATAAAGTGCCTGGCAGAGGGTTCAATGAACCACCTTCATGCTGTCTCTCTACCGTTCCACTCTCGAACGGCACGCGGGAAAAACGAGCACTTACATTTTTCCGTGATTCCACTTATTTTATCGTGATGATAACCTGACAGGCTGTTGGGACCTGAGACCACTAGCGAGCGTAAGACGCTACCGCATAGTGCAGGGTGATGACAGCTTTTCGCCTGTAAATATATGTGTGTCAGTCTCTCGCAGAAATAGTGCGGCAGCATTCCGTCGGCTTCTCTTCTGACCGTAACATCTAGAAGTGGCAAGCTCCCATCTTTTTTCACTAATATGGTGAACTGAATATTCGAACGGTGCTAGTTCAAATTTTGGAGAAACATAGGCGGTGTCCCTGTTAAGTGGGGCCACACACAAAAGTATCTTACAGTACCTAGTCGATACATACATGCCCGAGTCCGACTTACAAAACAGTTATGGCGGACCACTGCATGAACACGCTGCATCTCATGTCCCATGGAAAGACTGAAGTTTTATCCTCAGCATCTTTGTTCTGGAATTGTGTTTTTAAGGAGGCCATACATATCCGCAGGCAGACAATCTTGTCAACAGGGATGCGGGATTTCAAATATGTGTGTGTGAATTCTTAACGGACCAAACTGCTGAGGTCATCGGTCCCTAGACTTACACATTACTGAAAGTAACTTAAACTAACTTATGCTAAGACAAACACAAACGCCCATGCCCGAGGGAGAGCGGGAGAGACCGCACGGTCCGTGACTTGGCGCCTCAAGCCGCGCGGCGGATTTCAAATAAGCATAGCCTGGAGTCCAGCCCTGGCCGCCATTAAATTAAAATGCGAGAAACAAGAACCTCCGTTATCTGGCCAGACGCAGCACTTTGAAGTGAGCTAATTCAGCTTTCAGCCATAGCAGCCTCCGGTAGCGCAGTCATTGCCCAATCCAAACGTGAGGAAGGCCTGTCCTTGCTTTCCGGTAGGCGGCATTATGAGCGTTACTTTTACCCAGCTGAGGGCGTCTCTCCACGCATGTGTAATTCTCGCTCCTAGCCCTGACAAATTTCGACGTCGCCTCGCCTCGACGAATCGCTTAATCTGTACCTCACCCGAGCCAATAAAGAGCCAGTAAATTTCAGCGTCAGCGAGTGCCAGCAGTCGCGTCTTGCAGCGGTGAACACAGCAACAACCACCTCATGAAGAGTTCGAACAGTTGTTTCGTTGAAACATTGTGGTGCTTGCATAAAGTTATATTGCAACATAACTCAGCAGTGATTTGTACATAATTACGAGATTAGTTGACGTATTCCAGATCATCTTATGAAGGCTACTGTGTAACAGCAGTAAGAGAAGGCATTACGGACAAAGCAAGGACGATATTAGAAGCAGACTAGCATAATCAAAGAGGGCATTCCATGCTAAAAGAAGTCGGACAGTGTCAAACAAGGGTACTAATTTTGGGAAGAAAATTTTGAGAATCTACTTCTGGGGCACATCATTGTGAAATATGGAATGGGAAAAGACAGAAAATAAGAGAGGTGAACAGGTTAAGTTGTCGTGTTATAGCAGGATGCCAAAAATCAAGTGCACTGACAAAATAAGAAAGGAGGTGGGAGGGACAGAATGCTAGCACATCAGAAAACATCTTCCATGGTAACAGAGGGAGTAGTTGAAGACAAAAACTGTTGCGGGAAGTAGGTATTGGAATATATCCAGCAGATAACTCAGAGCATTGTGAGTAAGTGCTACTATGAGGTAAATAGTTTTACCCAAGGGAGAAAGTCGTTACAGGGCACATATAACCAATCAGACAACTGAAGACCTAAAGAATAGGCAAGAATATCACTTGATTATAGTGATCATCTTATTTCTCAGACTTCGATGCTATTGAATAAGTAGATTTCCTTGGAAGGCGAAGGCATTCACATCCCACGACTGTTCCAGTGCTAGACATTCCTCCTTCTTGAGGAGTTGAATTCGTCAATAAACTAGCCGAATCCATACCTCAGTAAGTTACATGACTTCTCTCGACTCGACTCGACTCAACTCTTGTCACCTCACCTTGCCTTGCCTTGTCTTGTCTTGCCTTTCCTTTCCTTATCTTTCATTAAACATCACCCAATGAAATGAGTATCAGTGATAGATCTAAATTAAATCTCTTATAATTAAATTTTCCTATAGACATACCATCATTATAGAAGATCTAAATTATTTTGAGATTAGCTCATGAACCAAACCATGTGACCAACAGCTCAATAAAGTTTTGGTCCACCTTTGGAACGTCATACAGCAATGATTCTGTAAAGGTTTTTTTAAATTACCGCTGCCAGTCACAAACTTTGTCAACTATTGTATTACTTATTTATTTACCGACATGTTTCGAGGGTTAAACCTCAACTTCAGGCTAAATGGCATTACAAAAACAACTTTACTATAAGGTCATACTGATATTACATAGTCTTTTCGTAAATGCTGTGGTCATCATGTGGAAGAAGAGAAAACTTAGTAAGAGGCGATGTCACTTTGGAAGCAGGACTGATGTTTGCACGAAAATGTTGCGTAACGGTCACTCACTTTGCTCTTCTGGCGTGGCAGTCTCGTTGCGATGTGTTGCCGTGTATTCGATTTGACTATCGATTTGTCGATCATTGTGGTGTCAGATGTTTACATGTCTTCTTATAGAAGATCTAAATTATTTTGAGATTAGCTCATGAACCAAACCATGTGACCAACAGCTCAATAAAGATGTAGGTTGACGAAATACATTACAAATTGAGCTGCTGTTACAATATTACGATAACAAGACGTGCAGAAATCATGTAAACATCTGACACCACATAGATCGACAAATCGATAGTCAAATCGAAACCAGCTGCGTTTCGACTGCCATCTCGTCCACTGCACTACAGAACTGTTTGTGATCGTGTTTCCAAGTTACTGCTATGTTAGTGACAATTTGTGAACAGTGACCAAGAGATCCACGGAAAAGAATACATCGTAACACATCACAACGAGACTGCCACGCCAGGAGAACAAAGTGAGTGACCGTTACACAACATTTTCGTGCAAACATCAGTCCAGCTTCCAAAGTGACATCACCTCTTACTAAGTTTTCTCTTCTTCCACAGGATGACCACAGCATTTACGAAAAGACTGTGTAATATTAGCATGACCGTATTGTAAAGTTGTTTTTGTAATGCCATTTAGCCTGAAGATGAGGTTTAACCCTCGAGACATGTCGCTAAATAAATAAGTACCGTAATACAATACTTGACAAAGTTTGTGACTGGTACCGATAATTTAAAGAAAACCTTTACATATTTCTTGAGACAGTCACAGCCGAAAAATAGTCAAAATGGCTTCAAATTCAGCAATTATTCTGCATTGCATGCATTCGAGAAGTCCGGGGTAAACTGCCGGATGTATGTGGCACCAGATGTCTATGCACAGAACACTCAATTCCTGTAAATTACAGCAAGTGGCGTTTGGGCGAGGTGCTGGCTCCCGATAGCGTCTCATATGTGTTCCATCTTGACCAGATCAGGAGATTTGAGTGGCCAAGACATCAATATGAGTTCACTGTCATGTCCTTGAGACACTGTGGTACAACAGACAGTTATTCTGGTGGAAGATGTCATCACCATCGCAAAAGATATCAAGAATGAAGAGATGGTTGTGTTTCACGCCTACCATGGTGCCTTCGATTACTACCACAGGTCATATGAAAGCCCAACTGAATGTCCCCAAGCATAATTCTGCCCCCCCCCCCCCCCCCCCCCGACTTGGATCCGTGGCGTGGTGGATGTTTCGAGTAGCTGCTTGCCTGGATCACAGTGTAACCAGACACGAACACCGATTTCATCTAACAAGAAACGTGATTCATCCGACAGAGTGACACATTTCCGTTGATCCATTGTCCAATCTAGAGCTCACTGCAGCTGTAATCGAAAATGTCGTTCAGTCTATGTGGGGGCATGTAGGTGTCATCTATTGCAGTGCCCTATGTTTAAAAATGTGCACTGAACGATGAACTCTGAAACACTTGTGCCTGGAGCAGCATTATGCTCTGCCGTCAGATATCCCACGTATGGTCGCCTATCCTACTTTACAGAGTGGGCAAGCCTTCAACATCCACGTTCTGTGGACAGTGGCTGATCATACAGCTTGTGTAATAAAAATCATATAACAGCGATATTTCACCCGTTTTTATTTGTGTTTCTTTAAGCTACCAGTTTGTCCACTTCACTGGTTCCACCCTCAGGACCCTGTACATTAGATCATCAACAAGTATTCGATGTAGTGTAAGTCTTGTGTATAATCAAAATAATAACACAGATACAAAGTACCACTGGGAAACGTCGCTAACTACACAAAGTGTAACAGAAAGGGAGATAAAAAGATAAATGTGCACACAAACTGGACTATAACAGGACATGTTCACATACTGGTTGGCGTCAATAAACTAACACATCAGATCTCTAACAGAAACAGCAAAAAAGTGAGATGTGACATAACCAATCAAATACATTAAATGATCACAAATCAGAACACATACTACGAAAGGGATGCATGTTTTCTATTTCTGTTTATTTTTTATGTACGTTCATATCACCCAGGTAAAAACGATCCTAATTCTAAAAAGAAAACCATCCTCGTCCTTATGAAACGTAAAGGTACAACTTACGAAGTATGTCATGGTGCTTATTACCTATCACCTACGTCTTATGCACCCTCATGTAAAAAACTGAAATAGCAATCACACTGTCAAAGAAAACGTATTCAGTGGCAAACCAAATAGCCCTCATATTATTATGTCAGGGACGGTATATAATGAACTAGCGTGGAAGAACTCATAAACCTGCACGACATATGCCTTGACACCAGACTAATAGTTATGCATTAAACATAACTTCAACATAGAGTAATCTAAACTGACCGGCGAATAAGTACAAGGATGGGGTAACGAGAAGCTCCAGACATCACATCAACAAGAGAGGAAAATCACTTAGAAAACCCTGTTACAATGTTGTAAGATGATTGGGTGACAACCATTTCGGCTTTCCCACCAGGCTACATACTTCTCCCACTACGGTGCCATGCTATCTGAGTAGTAGGAGGGGGAAACTGCGAACGTGTTGCATTTAAAATTAATGGTAATGTTGCCGTGCACGGAACATTGGATGTGGCTCGATTTCATATTTCTCAACAACCCGGATCACAAACGAAGCGAATTTGTAGTATTATTTCATTATTTTTGATTGAAGACGTAATGAAATTAATACCTGGTACAAAAAGTCAGCATACGCACAGATGCAGACAATATAACAGATTTTCATCATTCAATTTGTCAGGTAATCGGGGCTTATTTAGTTTCCTAATCGGAAAAAGCCTTTCATGCACATAATAAAAAATATTGTATCACATTTGCGACCTCATTATGGAAGTGGAAACTCTTCCCGAGGAAAACAACGTAGAACTCCTGGATAGCTTTAACTTAAAAGATTTCGTCTTTTAAACGTGGATGACATTACAGATGGATCAGTTCCGTCTGCATCAGCATCTGCACACGAATAGGAGCGCCTTCATATGACTCTGCAAACAGTCTAGGAAACAATGCAAAAACATATGTAAAACAGGCAGTGTTCGGAAAACAACCATTACAATTCTTTCAACGCAAGAATGAATTCTACAAAATTCTCGTTTTCTTTGACACCAGTGAACTTACGGAAATGGAAGGTGTTTTTTGTTAGAATTTGTCCCTTTGACTATTCGAATCCTCACCATATCAGAAACACGTTGTTTCTCAAGTTGCGCTAGCTTACTGTGGGCTGCGTGCTGTCAAGTGCACTTAAAATGACAGGACTGCAACCCGTTTCGAATGTTCTAACTTTTGTTCCTACTTACAATTTCTTTTTCCTTCATAAATTCAATAATGGCGGCTTTTAGATCGATAAAACCGTTCCAGACTTGCCCCTTGACTTACTCAACGTACTTTGCAGTAACTTGTAAACTCTCCATATTTTTCGAACAGTTTTCTCGAAAAGTGTTGCAACAGACAGTGTAATAACGTGCCCCCGTTAGCTGAGTGGTCAGCGCGGCGGATTGACACGCCAAGGGGCCCGGGTTCTCTTCCCGCCTGGTGTAGATTTTCTCCCCTCAGGGACTGGGTGTTGTGTTGTCTTCATCATCATTTCATCCTCATCTCCGACGCGCAAGTCGCCCAATGTGGCGTCGAATGCAGTTAAGTACTTTCCCTCAGCGACCGAACTTCCCTGAATAGGGGACTCCCGGCCCACAATGCCGTACGCTCCTTTCCAATGTAATAACGTGTGCTACTTCAAAAAATTTGCTTTTAGTACCACCAATCATGTGCTCCATTCCTGCAAATTCAGTTCAAAGTGCTTCTTGATATACGGAACAATGAATCCCGTACAAATCCTCTGTCGATTGTTCTAATTTTTTGCTCTTTCATCGTCTGCTAAATCTTTAAATTCTTTCTGCCTGGTGTTGTAATGTCGATCCATAGCAGATCTGCGATACCCATCGATACGCGACCGCATGGTAGTTATTGAGAGCTCTCATCCTTCTCTTCTGTCATTCCCATTCGTTTTTAAGGCCTTGCATCGATAGATTGCTAAACTCGCCTCTTTCTGTACGAACAGCCATCGGGCCTGTGAAATTTTTTTACATCACTAACAAATACGAAGGATAAACAGAACTGACGCCACGGTTCTGTTGCACTGATTCATGTCGTGCCGATCGAAAATGCCGCGCCCCACTGCTAAATCAAATGGCGCGCTGTGTCGAGCACTTCCGAGAAGCATCGAGCAAAGCCGGGACAGACCGAACCTTGGACAGCACACGAGCAGTACGTCGTGCTCGCTTATACACTGAAGAACTGAAGAAACTCGTACACCTGCCTAATATCTTGTAGGGCTCCCGCGAGCACTCAGAAGTGCCGCAACACGACGTATTGACTAATGTCTGAAGTAGTGCTGGAGGGAATTACACCATGTATCCTGCAGGGCTGTCCATAAATCCGTAAGAGCACAAGGGTTTGGAGATCTCTTCTGAACAGCACTTAGCAAGGCATACCAGATATGCTCAATCATGTTCACATCTTGGGAGTTTGATAGCCAGCGGAAGTGTTTAAACTCAGAAGAATGTTCCTGGAGCCACTCTTTAGCAATCCTGGACGTTTGGGATGTCGCACTCTCCTGCTGGAATTGCCCATCGGAATGCACAATGGACATGAATGAATGCAGGTGATCAAACAAGATGCTTATATACGTGTCACCTGTCAGAGTCGTATCTTGACGTATCATGAGCCCCATGTCTCCCCAATTGCACAGGCCCCACACCATTACAGAGCCTCCATCAACGTGAACAGTCACCTGCTGACATGCAGGGTCCGTGGATTCATGAGCTTGTCTCCATACCCGTAAACGTCTATCCGCTAGATATAATTTGAAAGGAGACTCGTCCGACCAGGCAATATGTTTCCAGTCATCAACTGTCCAATGTCGGTGTTGGCGGGCCCAGGCGAGACGTAAAGCTTTGTGTCGTGCAGTAATCAAGGGTACATGAGTGGGCCTTAGGCTCCGAAAGCCCATATCTATAATGTTTCGTTGAATGATTCGCAAGCTGACACTTGTTGATGGCCCACATTGAAATCTGCAGCAATTTGCGGAAGAGCTGCTCTTCGGTCACGTTGAACGATGCTCTTCATCCGTCGTTGGTCACGTTCTTGCAGGATCTTTTTCCTGCCGCAGTGATGTCGGAAATCCGATGTTTTACTGGATTCCTGACATTCACGGTACACTCTTGAAATGATCGTACGGGAAAATCCCCACTTCATCGCTACCTCGGAGATGTTGTGCCCCATCGTTCGCGCACCGACTTTAATACCACGTTCAGAGTCACTTTAAATCTTGATAACCTGCCATTTTAGCAGCAGTAACCGATCTAACAACTGCGCTAGATACTTGTTGTCTTATACAGGAATTGCCAACGGCAGCACTGTATTCCGCTTGTTTACATATATCTGTATTTGAATACGTATGCCTATACCAGTTTCTTTGGCGCTTCAGTATAGTTTTGCATGTCATGACCGACCCTGCTCCACTAGCGCTTAGTGTTGGTGTTTCCAGACCACGGGATCCCGCTGGCTCGGAGATTTTCTATGCTCGTGGACTGGGTGTTTGTGTTCTAATCATTTCATCTCACCTTTACCACAAAGACGAGTGAGTCACCGAAGTAATATCCACTAGAAAGATTTGCGATTAATTGTAGACGGGGTCTCTCTGCCAACGATTCCATGCGATCATTTCACTTCGTTTATACTGCGTCCAGTAGCCGCAACACTCATCGCCAGGGGGCATTCAATCTCGTGGAGGGCAGTGCTCATAAAGTTTTGGCTCATAAGTCCCTACTGATGCATTACGTGGCATGATTCTATAAAATTTAATAATTGGTACGTACGTCCACAGAAGGGAGTCCTAATACGCAGGGTTACTTGAAATTATATAACTAACGTCAAACATCATCCAGGCGTTTGTACCGTGTCTCTACAACATAGTGGAAAATGAATAACGCCAAATGGAGCAACCTAAATAAAAACAGAGGAAAATGTCATTTCGCTGCATTAAGACAAGTTATGTGAAAGAATGACGACGATGACAGAGAACTGCAAGACGGTCGTCATTAAATTCATGGGAGAATTATGTTCTATTAACTACACTGGAAAGGATAACGGCGGCCAGGTATCTACACTCCTGGAAATGGAAAAAAGAACACATTGACACCGGTGTGTCAGACCCACCATACTTGCTCCGGACACTGCGAGAGGGCTGTACAAGCAATGATCACACGCACGGCACAGCGGACACACCAGGAACCGCGGTGTTGGCCGTCGAATGGCGCTAGCTGCGCAGCATTTGTGCACCGCCGCCGTCAGTGTCAGCCAGTTTGCCGTGGCATACGGAGCTCCATCGCAGTCTTTAACACTGGTAGCATGTCGCGACAGCGTGGACGTGAACCGTATGTGCAGTTGACGGACTTTGAGCGAGGGCGTATAGTGGGCATGCGGGAGGCCGGGTGGACGTACCGCCGAATTGCTCAACACCTGGGGCGTGAGGTCTCCACAGTACATCGATGTTGTCGCCAGTGGTCGGCGGAAGGTGCACGTGCCCGTCGACCTGGGACCGGACCGCAGCGACGCACGTATGCACGCCAAGACCGTAGGATCCTACGCAGTGCCGTAGGGGACCACACCGCCACTTCCCAGCAAATTAGGGACACTGTTGCTCCTGGGGTATCGGCGAGGACCATTCGCAACCGTCTCCATGAAGCTGGGCTACGGTCCCGCACACCGTTAGGCCGTCTTCCGCTCACGCCCCAACATCGTGCAGCCCGCCTCCAGCGGTGTCGCGACAGGCGTGAATGGAGGAACGAATGGAGACGCGTCATCTTCAGCGATGAGAGTCGCTTCTGCCTTGGTGCCAATGATGGTCGTATGCGTGTTTGGCGCCGTGCAGGTGAGCGCCACAATCAGGACTGCATACGACCGAGGCACACAGGGCCAACACCCGGCATCATGGTGTGGGGAGCGATCTCCTACACTGGCCGTACACCACTGGTGATCGTCGAGGGGACACTGAATAGTGCACGGTACATCCAAACCGTCATCGAACCCATCGTTCTACCATTCCTAGACCGGCAAGGGAACTTGCTGTTCCAACAGGACAATGCACGTCCGCATGTATCCCGTGCCACCCAACGTGCTCTAGAAGGTGTAAGTCAACTACCCTGGCCAGCAAGATCTCCGGATCTGTCCCCCATTGAGCATGTTTGGGACTGGATGAAGCGTCGTCTCACGCGGTCTGCACGTCCAGCACGAACGCTGGTCCAACTGAGGCGCCAGGTGGAAATGGCCTGGCAAGCCGTTCCACAGGACTACATCCAGCATCTGTACGATCGTCTCCATGGGAGAATAGCAGCCTGCATTGCTGCGAAAGGTGGATATACACTGTACTAGTGCCGACATTGTGCATGCTCTGTTGCCTGTGCCTATGTGCCTGTGGTTCTGTCAGTGTGATCATGTGACGTATCTGACCCCAGGAATGTGTCAATAAAGTTTCCCCTTCCTGGGATAATGAATTCACGGTGTTCTTATTTCAATTTCCAGGAGTGTATATTACACTGAGGTGACAAAAGTCACTGAGTACATCCCAATATCGTGTTGGACCTCCTTCTGCCAGGAGCAGTGCAGCGGCTGGACGTGGCATGAAATCGATACGTCTTTGGAAGTGCCCGAGCCATGCTGCCTCTATAGGCGTCCATAAAAAATGGTTCAAATGGCTCTGAGCACTATGGGATTTAGCATCTGTGGTCATCAGTCCCCTAGAACTTTGAACTACTTAAACCTAACTAACCTAAGGACATCACATACATCTATGCCCGAGGCAGGATTCGTACCTGCGACCGTAACGGTCTCGCGGTTCCAGACTGAAGCGCCTAGAACCGTACGGCCACACCGGCCGGCCGTCCATAACAGCGAAAGTGTTGCCGATGCAGGATTTTGTGCACGAACTGACCTGTCGATTATGTCCCTCAAATGTTCGATGGGTTTCATGTCGGGCTATCTGGGTGGCTATATTATTCCCTCGAGTAGTCCAGAATGTTCTTCAAACCAATTGCGAACAGCTGTGGCCAGGTGATTGGATTGTTTTGGGGGAGGAGACCAGACAGCGAGGTCATCGGTCTCATCGGATTAGGAAAGGAAGTCGGCCGTGCCCTTTTGAAGGAACCATCCCGGCATTTGCCTGGAGCGATTTAGGGAAATCTCGGAAAGCCTAAATCAGGATGGTCGGACACGGGATTGAACCGTCGTCCTCCCGAATGCGAGTCCAGTGTGCTAGCCACTGCGCCACCTTGCTCGGTGTGTGGCCAGGTGACACGGCTCGTTTTCATCGATAAAAATTCGATCGTTGTTTGGGAACATGAAGTCCATGAATGGCTGCAAATGGTCTCCTAGTAACTGAACATATCATTTCCAGTCAATGATCAGTCCAGCTGGACTAGGGGACACAGTCATTTCTATGCCAAGTCAGCTCACGCCATTATGGAGCCACTACAGCTTGCATAGTGCCTTGTTAACAGCCAGGATCCATGGCTTCGCAGGGCCTGTGCCAAACTCCAAACCTTCTGTCAGCTCTCACAGGACTAATCTACCAGTCTAAGGTCTTCCACTCGTCTAGGGTCCAACCGATATGGTCCAGGAGAAACGCTGCAGATGGTGTTGTGTTGTTAGCATAGGCACTCGCATCGGCCGTCTGCCAGCATAGCTCATTAACGCCAAATTCCGCCTCACTGTCCAAACAGATATGTTCGTTGTACTTCCACATTGATTTCTACGCTTGCTTCAAGCTGTATTGCTTGTTTGTTAGCAATGACAACTCTACGCAGATGCCGCTGCTCTCGGTATTTAAGCGAAGATTGTCGGCCACTACATTGTCCACGGTGAGAGGTAATACCTGAAATTTGGTATTCTCGGCACACTCTTGTCACTGTGGATCTAGCAATATTGAACTGACTAACGATTTTCGAAATGGAATGTCCCGTGCGTCTACTTCCAACTACTATTCTTCGTTCAAAGTCTATTAATGCCCGTCAAGCGCCCATAATCACGTCGGAAAGTTTTTCGCGTGAATCACCTGAGTACAAATGACAGCTGCACCAGAGCACTGTCCTTATATACCTTGTGTACGCGTTACTACCGCCACCTGTATACATGCATATCGCCATCCCATGACTTTTGTCACCTCAGTGTGTAGGAAGTGCAACGATAGGCTGTAATTTTGAAACGTCCCCTTAAAAAATTAAACATAACAAAAAATTAAACATAACAATGCTGGAAAAACTCTTACGTTCAAACAGCTGAGCAAAACTCAACGTACTCGAACAGTTTTCTCTTTACTTATTCTGATCATCACTAAACTGACACACAATATTTTTAGCGCAACGCAATCTGACTTTCAATAATCCCTACAAAAGAATGGCCCTGAATAACAATAACTTATACCTTTCATGAACCACTTACCCCACAAAAATCTTCGTTACTCGAACTACTGCAATACAGCAAGCGCCAATACTGCCAGCTAGATAAAAGGTTCTAACTACTGAAGGCATTAACTACTGATAGGCATAGTTAGCAAATGAAAGATTTTGATAGAGAACAAACAATGTATTTACCTTTATATATATATATATATATATATATATATATATATATATATATATATATATATATATTCCTGACATCCAGTTTGACAAATTTCCTTTTTCTGACAGACACACATCCAGATCGTCCGCTCTCAAAACTCTGGCATCTCTCTCCCCACATCCACCACTGCTGGCGGCTCACCTCCAACCAGTGTTGCCAACTCTAAAAAACCCGAGTCGCTAGATTCAATATCAAAAGTCGCTAGAAAGTCGCTAATGTTCATTTTACTAGGGGTGTACTGAAAATTTCGTGCTGTGAATGGTGCAATAAGCCAGTGGGGGGGGGGGGGGGTAATAAAATATTAATACCAATTGTCTCTTACGTAATTGCTATATTGCCTTAATTAAATGACGCATCGCTTGTAATAACATACATATGAAATACACTAACGTTTAATTAAACATGTTATCATAATTGACGCAACACATAAATTGTTGTTTCAATCACAGTACTCAAATATATTAGAAATATACAACTATATTTGTAAAAAAAGAAAGCAAGCACTCAAATTAGGTTTCAAAATATATACATACCGGTATGTGAGCTATTAATCGTCGTCACTTAGAAGATGGAATAACTCTTCCGTTTCATGCTCTGACAGAACTGTAGTTGATGTAGAGGGTTGAACATCGCTCAAAAGATGATGTTGCAATACGACTGCTTTTGTCGCAAAAGAGTAACTTTTGTTCGTTCCAATAAGCTCCAATACGTCTGACGGTATGTCAAAAGATGCACAATCTTTATTTTGTTTCTTCAGCTGGTCTCTCAATATGATCAAAGCATTAATCGTCTTTAACGATAATCTGTTACGTTGTTTGGTTTTTATAATGTTCATAGAACTGAATATACTTTCCACTTCTGCATTTGAATGTGGTAGGCATAGAACAGTCATCGCTAGCTGTGAAATCGAAGAAAAAGGATTCTCCCCTGCGGCATTTTTATACTGCAAAACCTCACTCCAAAATCGAACAGTGTTAGTAGTGTTATTCCATCTAATGAAGTTGATATTATGCCATTCTTGCTGCATACCGTCTATGAAATCGCCACTAAATCCCAATTCTTTGGCTACATCCGTTACAGAATTATTTTTATTCACTTTTAGTGTTTCTTCAATATTCAGCATTGACTTTTTTTCAGGATCGTAACGTTACTTGGCAGTCTTTGTTGAATTTCTTTTATAAGTTGCAGACTAAACTGAATGCATATCTTCTTCAAATAAGCTCTACTTTCTTCAGACAAACTTGACTCAGACAATTTCTGTTCAAACATAAAGCCAAGGTTCGGATTTGCGTACATACATTCGCTTGGAACTGGTGTTGTCAACAACTCAACAGTTGGAAAAACTATGTTTTGTCCGAATGACTGCATGAGAAATATAAGTGTATCTAGTAATTTAGTGGGCTCATTGTCTTCTCCTTCAAAAGCTTTTATTGCTATTTGTACGTCTTTTAAATCATGTTTAAGGTAAAACATGTAAAGATGATTTGAGTCGTCACAATACATCTTATACAAAAGATCGGCAGTATAACAATTGTCTTGAACCATGGCAAGTGAAAAATGTAGCTTTAGTTCTTCCCACTGCTCCAGAATTCTTCGTATTGCTGGTTCAATTGAAAGCCAACGTGTTGTACAGACCTTCAAAATTTTTAGTGGCTGTTTTCCACGATTTATTGTCTCATCAACCTTTTTATATTCCTCTTGTCTTTTCGGTGAAATAGAGAACCAATTGTAGGTTTCCTGTACAAGAAACTCTATGTTTCTAGGTATGGCATTCACTGAGGCGTGGGAAACTGCAAGCTGAAGAGAGTGACAAATGCAACGGATCAATACCAAATGCTTCAAACCATATTCTCTCTTGAGTTGTTCGAAAAGCCCATTGTTTATTCCAACCATTGCAGAAGCATTATCGGTGCCAGTTCCTACCATATTAGCGATTGGCAGTTTGAGATCTTTCAAAGAATTCACAAGAACAGCAGCCAGATTTCTTGCATGTGCAGTTTCTACTACAGCGAGTTTGAGAAATGCTGATTCAATGGTTTGGTTGCTTACACTATAGTACTGTATAACGATACCTAGCATTTTAGATATTGATACATCTCTTGATTCATCTATTAGTACAATGTATTTTTGGTTACCTACATCTTCAACCAATGATTGTGTAAAATATGGAGCCAAAACTTCAGTTATAATGTTAGTGCACATTGTACGATGTAACTGCATGTTTTTAACGCCCTCATCAACGGAAAACACCTTCTTGCACAGTATTCCTAAATGATCTACAGCTAAAATAGAACAATGTTCAGCAATAAATAAAGAAAGGGGCCTTCGGCACTGCTTGCTATTCTAACTGTAGTTTTCGGAACAATTTTCACAGGTAAGGGGGGTTTGTGTTTTTTTTAAATCAATTTTTGGTTTATGCTTAATAGTTTTCGAATGCTTTCTAATATCACACAATTTAGCATGAAACTCTGTTGCACATACTTGACATCTTGCCTTGGATAAGTCTCCAACGACTGGTTTCAGCCACCCATTGAATTCAGGTTCTGCTCCCCACGCATCCCGATATTTCTGAGCGTACTGCTTCTTCTTCTGCGGTAAATCCATTATGTAAGCCACCACAACATAAGTTTCACTGAAAATACATTAAAACTCAGGCGAACTAGAGGTCATGAAACAATCTACTCACTCGGTAAATCGATATCAGTCCTATTGTTCATTGTTTAAAACGTAATAATGTCTGAGATACCCCCACCGAATTGTTCATGCGTTACCACTGTGCATGTGGTAATAATTTGACTGTGAGTTAACATTTCGAAAAATTAGAGGTTGCTGGACAGAAATGTATTTTATTATACTTAATATTACGTATGCTTTTTGTCAATTCGAAAAATAAATGGAGTTCAAAAGTTGAAGAATTATAGATCGACACGTTATCGACGATAACAGGCTAGTGGGTAATGAATAATGAATTGTTCTATAGTCAAGGTTTTCTTACTCTGTAGGTAATTCCCACATTCAGGTTTACTAAATGCTGAACAATGATACATGATCTGCTAAGAAGTTAATTTAACTTAATAAATATAGAACAAAGTCAGTGTAGTACCCATTCTATAGTTAAAATCTTAGTTTTGTTAATGAAACTACTGACCCAAAAGAGTTTTGATTTGTGCTTCAAAAGTCGTCAGTACTCCAAAAGTCGCCAGATAAGTCGCTAAATAATTTTTGTCGCTAAAAAGTTTTTTTTTTTGTCGCTAAGACGAAGGCAAAGGTCGCCATTTATAGCGACAAAGTCGCTAAATTGCAACACTGCCTCCAACTGCACTGCGCTACGCGCTGTTCACATCTAACTGCCAAACACTACACTAGCGAATATTCCAACAATGAGTCCAACCAGCCACAGACTGCACTCAGCGCAAGCAGCGATTTTCATACAGAGCACTACGTGGCGTTACCAACATTAAAACCTAAACAGCCTACTTACAGTTTCTAGACCACAAGAACGACAACAGTGACCTAGAAACCCATGACGTAACACACAATTCCTATGCTTGTGCCCCTAGGGCACTTCTAACGTGAACGGACTCCACCGGCAAGCTGACGTCACTACGGCTAATTTGGTCTCTCATTCATCGCTTCCCGCTCGCTCTCACGGCCGCGCCTACGAACCACGCTGGCGCTGTGTTTTGCTCGTCTCCGAGTGATGACATTTAAATTGCCCAACTTTAAACATTTGTGCCTGACTGCGTTTCGGGCATGCCGAGGACTAACAGAGCAGACACCTCATTTTACACTAAGGGTCTGCGGAGCAAAATACGGTGTAATGTCATTCACCAGTTAATTTTAATAATTATAATTATTTTGAATTGTGATGATACGCTGAGCTTCAAACAACAACGTCCTTTTTAGAGGCGTAGAGGGCTTATGACAGACGTGGTTGCAGGTGAAAAGTATGACAGACTTACATTCATTGGTGGTATAATGGAAAACTGTATATTGTCTATAATGGAAACTGCAAAGCATTTGTACCGTACTGGAATATTGCTCAAGTGAATGGCGTCCCTATCATATCGGCCTAAAGGGGATATCGAGTGTATGCAACGAATGGTCACTAGCTTCACTGACTGATGAAAGCGTGAAACAGAAATAGTGAATAAATGTGAACAGGCAGACAGTCGAAGAAAGGAGGAGTGTAATTCGGGAAGCATACTTTCAAAATTCCAAGTATCTAAGTTCTGAGCAAAATCTACTAATAATCTTGTACAGAATAACTGACAAGCCGTTCCCCTGTCTAACACCGTTTTGTATTTCAAATGGCTGAGATACTTCTCCATCAAAATTAATTCAGATACTGTGTTTGTTAGAGTTTCGCGAATTGTGTGTTCTAATTTTACTTTAACATCAAATTTTCTTATAATTTTATCTATTGTTTCTGTGTCTACTGATTCAAATAATTATTTGAAATCAATACTACACCTAAGTGCCAAAGAACTGGTATAGGCATACGTATTCAAATACAGAGATAAATAGACGCTTAAATTGGCAGAATACGGCGCTGCGGTCGGCAACGCCTCTGTAAGACAACAAGAGTCTAGCGCAGTTCTCAGAGCGGTTACTGCTGCTACAATGGCAGGTTATCAAGGTTTAAATGACTCTGAACGTGGTGTTTTAGTCGGCGCACGAGCAATGGAACACAGCATCTCCGAGGTAGCGATGAAGTGGAGATTTTGCCGTACGACAGTTTCACGAGTGTACCGTGAATATCAGGAATTCGATAAAACATCAAATCTCCGACATCGCTGAGGCCGGAAAAAGATCCTGCAAGAACGGGACGAACGACGACTGAAGAGAATCGTTCAATGTGACAGAATCGCATTTCTTCCACAAACTGCTGCAGATTTCAGTGCTGGGTCATCAACAAGAGTCAGCGTGCGAACCATTCAACGAAACATCATCGATATGGGCTTTCGAAGCCGAAGGCTCACTCGTATACTCTTGATGTCTGCACGGCACAAAGCTTCACGCGTCGCCTGGGCCCGTCAACAAAATGGTTTAAATAGCTCTGAGCTCTATGGGACTTAACATCGGAGGTCATCAGTCCTCTAGAACTTAGAATTACTTAAACCTAACTAACCTAAGGACATCACACACATCCATGCCCGAGGCAAGATTCGAACCTGCGACCGTAGCGGTCACGCGGTTCCAGACTGAAGCGCCTAGAACCGGTCGGCCACTCCGGCCGGCGCCCGTCAACACCGACATTGGGCTGGTGATGACTGGAAACATGTAGCCCGGTCGGACGAGTCTCGTTTCAAATTGCATCGACGTGTACGGTTACAAAGACAATCTCATGACTCCATGGATCCTGCATGTCAGCAGGTGACTATTCAAGCTGGTGGAGGCTGTGTAATGACGTGGGGAGTGTGCAGCTGGAGAAATGTGGGACGTCTGTTCGAATGATATGGGACCCCTGATACATCTAGATACGAGACTGACAGGTGACACGTACGTAAAAATCCTGTTTGATCACCTGCATCCATTCCTGTCCATTGTGCATTCCGGCAGACTTGGGCAATTCCAGCAGGACAATGCGACACCCCACACAGTTTAAACACTTCTGCTGCCCACCAAACTCCCCAGACATGAACATTATTGAGAGTATCTGGGATGCCTTGCATCGTGCTATTCAGAAGAGATCTCCTCCTCTTACTGATTTATGGATAGCCCTGCAGTATTCATGGTGTCAGTCCCCACCCCAGCACTAGTTAGTCGAGTCCATTCCACGTCGTGTTGCGGCGCTTCTGCATGCTCGCGGCGACCCTACACGATATTAGGCAGGTGTACCAGTTCCTTTGGCTCTTCAGTGTACTATAGATTTGCTGCTTAACACTCAGTGGCGAATTAGCTGAAATTTTGTTGTGTGCAGCATCTACCCTTTCACAAATCTCACATTCTGCGTACTTCCTTAACAACAAGCGACACAGTAATAATTTGCTTCTAGAATGAGATTTTCACTCTGCAGCGGAGTGTGCGCTGATATGAAACTTCCTGGCAGATTAAAACTGTGTGCCCGACCGAGACTCGAACTCGGGACCTTTGCCTTTCGCGGGCAAGTGCTCTACCAACTGAGCTACCGAAGCACGACTCACGACCGGTACTCACAGCTTTACTGGCAGAAGTAAAGCTGTGAGTACCGGTCGTGAGTCGTGCTTCGGTAGCTCAGTTGGTAGAGCACTTGCCCGCGAAAGGCAAAGGTCCCGAGTTCGAGTCTCGGTCGGGCACACAGTTTTAATCTGCCAGGAAGTTTCATAATTTGCTTCTTTTTGCAATGATTTCCTCATTTGGGACGGTTAGCGGGTTGTTATTCGCGACTGAGTTACTCTGCTTACATTACAAGAATTTCTCTCAATTTAATAGCAATATCAATACTACCATCCATCGAGACGACAGGTCAACGAAGTCCATAAATCTAAATATTACAAGACTTTTTTGCAGGTTTACTTGTGGACTTCTGTTGCAGTGCCACATTTACTACTTCGGACTACACTGTGCAACACAGTTAAAGGCTCACTTCTTCGAAACCATGCAATTGGCTCCCATCGTGACGCAGAAGTTTGAAATTTGACTCAAAGGTGCCTACAACGGAACCGTGACATCCTGCTTCGTCACCCTCGGGCTCAGCGACGCTTCAAACAACAAGGGGACAACACATGCGAAAAATACGCCAGAGCTGAGAGGTTCATGTGGGTTGTACGGTGGGTTAATGATGTTACATTGCCACCAAACTTCATCACAACTCTGCCCAGTGTCGCAGTGGACGTGTCACATGACAGGAAGGTCGTCACACCTCTTCTCACGAACGTTTCACCCCTTCTTTCGACGCCTCTGTGATGGAGGTCAGGACCGCTACGCCCAGCGTCGAAATCACACGGTTTCCTTACGGGTGGCCGAGGAAAGCATTTCAGACACAGCACCGCTTAGTATCGTCACGAATAGGCTTCAGGGGTGGTATAAAAGGCATCTATGAAATCAACCCTTCCTATACATTTCATGGTCGAAAACGAAAATTCGCATTCCGATGATCAACAGGAAGGCGTTCTTCATAATCTTTGACACTGCTGACACCCCCGGACGGTTCTATCTTGTTCTAAGCACATTGTTGGCCAGAAACCCAACTGAACGTGATCACACCCCTTTGAAGTCCAGCTTGACAGCAATTTTTGCGTTGGAGTACGGTGCAGAACCACTAATGTAAGTAGGCTGTTCAGGTTTTTATATTGGTAACGCCACGTAGCGCTCTGTATGAAAATCACTGACTGTGCTGTGTATAGTCTGTGGCTGGTTTGCATTGTTGGAATATTTGCTATTGTAGCGTTGCGCAGTTGGAGGTGAGCCGCCAGCAGTGGTGGATGTAGGGAGAGAGATGGCAGAATTTTGAGAGCGGACGATCTGGACGTGTGTCCATCAGAAAGAGTAAATTTGTAATATTGGATGTCATGAACTGATATATATATATATGATGACTTTTGAACATTATTAAGATAAGTACATTGTTTGTTCTCTATTAAAATCTTTCATTTGCTAACTATGCCGATCAGTAGTTAGTGCCTTCAGTAGTTAGAATCTTTTATTCAGTTGGCAGTATTGGCGCACGCTGAAAATCAAATAAGTAGAGGTTTTCCAGCACTGTCATATATAAAATTTTTCGAAGGGGATGTTTCACTAAGAACCGTTCAAAACTGTTCGACGAAACCGGAACATTATCCGAAGCAGAAAAGGTTGTTTAAGCTTTTCCAGCCCACCTATTTCGCGTCCCACTGTGAGATTATCACCTGGCAGAGGGTGGGGGGAGGGTTACTTTGATACATACTTGACTAGAGCGGCAATGGGTGCTTCTAAGACCCTCCAGTTCAGCAACATCCTCGGAGTATCACGCGCACCTTTGTTGCACACTTAAAAAAAATACCTGTACAAAGAAAGCCAGTCACTTATTACTTGGCGCCGGAATGACAGGCAGCCATTTCGACACCCCTGAGGTGGGTGACGCTACATCATTGAACTAATGCGGAATCTAAGAGGTGTCGAAAGGAATGCTTATCTCGCCAGCGCCTAGCAATCAATGACTGACTCTCTCTATACAAGAACATTTTTACAATGCCCAACAAAGATGCACGGATGGGATCGACGGGGGTCTTAGAGGGACCCTTTGCCGTTTTCTACACCGATGTGTCAATGCTGTACCCCTCCCCTCTACTTCACGTGATTAGGTCACAGGAGGGCGCGAAACAGGAGTGCTGAAAAAGCATGAAGATCGTTTGACCCTTTGCTGCTTCGTATCATATTCAGATTTCGTCGAATGGTTTTGAAAGGTCCCTAGCGATTCTACTCTGTACACCAGAGCAAAAATCGCAGACGTGCTACACTTCAAAGCGATGCAGTCACTTGTAATAAGATTACAGGGCCACAATGTCCTTAGCGAAGGGTTGGATCTTCCGGGGTAAGTCAGCAGTGTCAAAAGTTGTCAAGAACATTTTCCTATCGCTCGTCGCACTTCAAACTATCGTTTCCGACCTCGAAATGTATGTGAATCAATGCCCCAAGGGTAGCGGTGGTTTCACTGAAGACATTCACGCCACCTCCTGTGATCTATTTGTCTATACTGAGCGGCGGTGTGGTTGAAATGTTTTCATTGGCCAACTGTAACAATACGGCGTGATTTCAACGCTGTGCGTTGAGGTTCTGACCTCCATCGCAGAGGCGTCGGAAGAAGGGGTTAAGTGCGTGGAAGAAGGTGTGTGACGACCTCCATCTTGTTCGAGAAGTGCAGATTTGTGGTGACAGTCGGTGCCAATGTGACATGTTTACCCCAGCTTACAGCTCACATGAAATTCTGAGCTCTGCTCTTTTTCTCCCGTGTCACACCACCTTGCTGTTTGCATCGTTGTTGAGCTCGAGGGTGGCGTCGCATGGCATAACGCTTTTGCACCGTTACGGAGGAAGGCTGTAGACACGTTTGATCAAGTTTCAAACTTTTGCGCCGCAAAGCGATGTTTCGAAAAATTGAGCAATTTTTGTGTTGGATAGATTATTTCTATGTCTGCTTGCCTGAGATAAAGTTCATGTTTGTTCATTACTAGATTTTGAAAATACTGCTGTCTGTTCCTCATCTGTATAGATAAACATTTTTCATTCCTTTTTACATTTACAGAGCTTTATCTAGGAGCGCAAATACAACTAACTGATTGAGTGACTCTTTTGTTGTCACTGCTATCTTATCCAAAGCAAGACACATAATTAGCCAGTATTTCTTTTTTTTCCACTTGCAGTTCCATATCAAACGACAGTTGGTAATGTAGGTGCAATGAAAATCATAAGCTTTCTCACATCTTTTCTCTTTCCTTGTGTAAATATAATGGCATAAATGCTCTCGCACTAGATGATCAGCTTCTTATATAGGAAAAGACAATTACGAATTCATACGCCATCTCACACGTCACATGCCATATCACACGTCGCATAAAGCTTTCAGTTCACTTTGATACTATACGTACGAACTCGTATGTCTGAAATTAAACGAGAAAAAAGCTCAAGGAATACAAATCATTAATGAAAAAAAACCGATTTTACAAGCTTGGGCATATTTTCAGTTGCAGTTGGTATGAAAGTCTTCATTCGTCTTTCACAAATGTTCAATGTGCTTCCCTTCGGTCACACGACAAATGTTGAGACGATACTCAAACTCGCTCCACAGTTTTATGAGTATGTCTTGAGTTACAGCTTTCACAGCTGCTGCTACGCGGACTCGCGTTTCACTCAAAGTTTTGGTCAAAAAAGTGACCGGAGGGGGGAGGGGGGGGGGGGAGCACTTAGAAGGAGTCTTTCACAAACACCCACAAAACATCACATACAGTGGGACTGGGCAATCTGCCTTGGAGTCCAGTGGTACGATGCGAGATATGTATGCCCTACATGTTTTAGGAGGTGCTGCACCATACTCTCGACGAAAATCATGCCGTACAGTTGTAACCAAGTTGCAACATTTGAAACGGAGGATGTAAAACGCCTTTTGTTGCTATGTTATCGCCATTTCGACTCGATGCACATTGTATAATGAACGAACGAGTGAGCCAGCTGCAGTAGGGAGACTCCTGCCGTCAACCACACGATGTTGTTGATGGCAGACAACCTTACCTGATCTCCTTCGTAGACTTCTCGTTGTATCAAGGCAGTCCCACAGACGAGAACTTAGACTCTGGGATTTTTCAATTACCTTATCCTCAGATTGTAACGAAGTGAATAGTGAGATGTTACAATACCTGGGTGAGTCACGTCGCACTCTCTCTACTGGTATATTAGTGATCAGAAGCTTAAAGACTCTTCACGCCGAGCGTATCTTTCACAGCTCGTAGGTCAAGTATGTCCACACTCTTCTTCACAGAGATCGCGCCTAACGACACCTCTGTGTATCCGAAGATTAGTAAAATTATAGTTTAGACAGGTTCACTCCGCTCTAGCGGTCGAATTGTGGGCACTGAATAATATAAATACTGCAGAAAAATCATCTTTTGGCTTAATAATGTCAGTTGAAATCAAAGATCTTCTTCTATTCGTTTATCGTTACTATGTGAACCAGAGATGACTTAACACCAAGATCAGTAAGCACTGTTATCTCTGGTAAGCGTATTAAAATTCTCTACTACAGGAAATTATTAATTATGTAACTGATTTCAGTTTAGACGCCTCTTGAATAATAGAACTGATAATGTTTGACTGATGCACCCTATCAGACCTTTACGCTTTGAAAATCATTCCTATATTCGCAGTTTATATCACTTCTCGTAAACTCGGTAAATCAGGGATCAAACATCACTCTTTTAGCGTCGTAAGGTATATAAATCACCGTTCTTCCTGATCTTCAATCACATCTCAATATAAATAAACTGGAGTCACCAATTCCCAAAATAATTAATTCTTTAACACTTTTCTTTTTAGAAGACACAGAACGTTTTATTTCGTAACACCATACACAGATGACTACTACGTTAGTATTTCAATGTACACTTGCCGTCAAGCGTGACTCTTTCAGAACAGCTAACTTCAAATCTGACATTGAACCGAAGTTACAACATTACGTACTCGTTGACGAAACATTATTTCATTGTTATAAACATAGGCCACAGCATCTAAGGGAAGCTTCCGACGTCTTCCCGATCACGGCCGTCAACTCTCTAATGTATGCGTCCGGCGACATTGACATTCCGGCCCAAATGGAAGATTCCTTCCGCTTCGATTAGGTGGTGCGCCGCTCATGAAACATAAGAAACAACAAACACATACATCTGCAGATTTCAAAACAGAAATTAACGTAACTTATAGACACATTGTGTTGTACTATATTTAACGAGAACAAGGTCAGGCGGTCACTTGCCATTCGTTGTTGGTGCGATAATTGATAACTGTAAAAAGCCCTGTATCTACACACCGACTGAGAGCGAGGAAAATGACAGATGAGCCGGGACTGCAGCGGCGCTTCACATACAAGCGAGTCTACATACCATCACAGCCTTGTGAAGTGTACGTACCTGAACGCCACCAAGAACGCCAGGCAAATGGGAAATGTCACTGTGAAAATTAATTGAAAATTTTCACTGACGATGGCATCGGAAACTCCAAGACAGCCGAAAGCTGCTGGAGTTTCCTGAATGCACTAGCCACCTACTACGTCGAACAAACGATTTTGTTCCCTTCAGCTTTTCTCTCAGCCGCTCGCTTGGGCGTTTCACTGCTCTCGCAACCACTGTAGTCACGAAAGAACAGTAGCGATGATCCGTTGCGCCTACACTGGCTGCACTGTTCCCGTCGTTCATTGTCGCTGCACTACTATTTGTTCACAACGTCCCAAACCAGGACACTCTTACGCCTGTATCGGCAAAATTCAACAGAATTCGGTCGACAAATATTTTGTGTCTGGCTGCTGCCAGTTTTGGCGAGCAGCAGTACAGTACCCTTGTGGCCTTAGCCTTTTCGATTGACTTACCATGCCGTGCTGTGCCAAATCAGTAAGCACATGTTATGTGCCAGCACTGCTCATTCTGTTCAGGGACTTCTGTAATTTTACGAGTATGTAGGCGACTTATACGTCAACCTAGAGTTGGTTTTGAGGCGAGCTGAATTTGTTTGTTTGGCTGGGTTTTAACCGGCGGGACGAGGACGTCGCCGAGCGATCCAGGCGAGCGCAGGTGTGTGTGGTTCAAATGGCTCTGAGCACTATGGGACTTAACATCGATGGTCATCAGTCCCCTAGAACTTAGAACAACTTAAACCTAACTAACCTAAGGACAGCACACAACACCCAGCCTTCACGAGGCAGAGAAAATCCCTGACCCCGCCGGGAATCGAACCCGGGAACCCGGGCGTGGGAAGCTAGAACGCTACCGCACGACCACGAGATGCGGGCCACGAGCGCAGGTGCAGAAACAAGAAACACGTGGCTGGAAATGGGGAAAATCCCAAAGCTGGGAATTTGGTTGGCTGTCACTCGCATGGTCTTTGTACAGGAGATGCTGCAAGAAATGGCGGTGTGCCGGGCAGTGTTAAAGATCGCTAAGCTATTTGAGATTAGCTAGTAACTCACATTGAAATATTAATGTAAATCTGAATACACCTGCAATGTCACAGAAATGAGACACTTCAAATGACGCAACAATATTTCAATATCTTTAAAATTACAGAAGTTAATATTTCGCAGTGAATAAACAATTACACAATGAACTTCTGAATTAACGTTTAACCGCTTTATACGATTTCAACAAACGATACCTCAGATGATAGCATTGGACTATAGCTACCATCTCTGAAGGCCGTGGACCTGTATCTATTTTATTCCTTGATTAATTACGTCTTTTGTATCATTGGTTTTAAGCAAATGTTTGTCAGATCATCATATTCTTCATATTTACACAGCAAATGAGCATAGCAACAGCATACCATATTTGACATACTTGTGTATTTATTTAGTGAACAGTTTACTATTTTGCCAGTGTGCTGGCATACACTGGTGCCGGCACACCATGCGGCGCAGAGGTTACATTTAATTCACTAGTAATGTTATCCTGTTCTGTGATCCGTTGTTCTGTGAACTGAAGTATACATCACTTTCAGTTGAGGAGCTATTGTACTAATTTATGAGGTGATCTGGAATGTGTGAAAGAAATCGAGGCTCACTGCACATACGGACATAGTATTGCATCCAAATGCAAGGACGACACTTGGAATATTTTATTTAACAATTACGAGTGTACAGTTAACTGTAAAATGTAACTTGCTGAAGTTATATAGTACCTCAAGCTAGGGTAGGCTATGGGCGAAATTTGAGTGCAATTGGATGAGGGACTTAATTCAAAAGTTAATTTTCAAATACATTTGTACTAACTAGGACTATATTTGATATATTAGTCGATGGCGGCTTGTAACCATACATTTACAGATAGCTAGCAAATGGCTCGTTTGTGGCGATGAAAGGCGTTACAGTACCGTGGTCTACTGTACCCCATCCGTGCTTAAGCAAGTATAAATCCAGCAAGTCAGCTGGCCTATCTAGACACGTAATGATCGCATACTGCGAGTACCTGGTAAACCGGCCAGTCCTGTGTGGTCTTGCTTTATCACTTATAAAATATAACTAAGGTCCTTATGCAACAAGAGAAAGGTGCACATGCTGTTGCAGATTCTAATTGTGAGTAGAGTGCATAATTTTACATTTCTGAACATTTAAAATAAGTTGCCAATTTTTGCAGCACTTTGAAGTCTTATCAGGACCTGACTAAACGTTTGTGCTCTTATTTTAGCTATTACTTACTTATAGATAAGTGCATCATTTGCGAAAAGTCTGAGGTTACTATTGACATTTTCTGCAAGGTCGTTAATATACGACATGAACAGCAAAGGTTCAAACACACTTAATTGAGACACGCCTGAAACAATAAATTATTAAGATAAATTGATTTAATGGTGATGGGGGACTGAAATCCTGTAGCAGGAAATGGAACAGAAGGGAGAAACAGTATGAGGAAGTGGAAAGGAGGGAAAGGAATGAAAGAGGAAGTCACCTGTTAGAGCTCTGCACAAAGTACAATTTAGTCAAGGGTAATACTTCATTTAAGAATCATTAAAGAAGGTTGTGTATGTGGAAGACACAGGATGGATTCAGATCGATTATAATATAACGATAAGAAAGAAATTTCAGAACCAGATTTTAAGCGGCAGGAAATTTCCATGGACAGATGTGGACTCTGACAATAATTTATTAGTTATGAACTGCAGATTAAAACTGAAGAAACTTTAAAAAAATAGGAAATTAAGGAGATGGGAACTGGATAAGTTAAAATAATCAGAGGTTGTTAAGAGTTTAAAAGGGAGCATTAGGCAACGATTGACTGAAACAGGATTACAGTAGAAGACGATTGAGTAGCTCTAAGAGATGAAATAGTGAAGGCAACAGAGGATCAAATAGGTAAGAAGACAAGGCTTAAATCCTTGGATATAACAGGAGATATTGAGTTTAATTCATCAAAGGATAAAATTGATATAAAAATGCAGCAAATGAAGCTGGCGAAAGTGAAAAGAGATTGACAGAGCTGGAAAATGGTTAAGCAGTAATGGCAAGAAGACAAATAAAAGTCTATAGAAGCGTGTATAACTAATAGAAAGCCGGCCGGAGTGGCCGTGCGGTTCTAGGCGCTACAGTCTGGAACCGAGCGACTGCTACGGTCGCAGGTTCGAATCCTGCCTCGGGTATGAATGTGTGTGATGTCCTTAGGTTAGTTATGTTTAATTAGTTCTAAGTTCTAGGCGACTGATGACCTCAGAAGTTAAGTCGCATAGTGCTCAGAGCGATTTGAGCCAACTAATAGAAAGGTGGAAATGGAAATGAGCGTTTGGCGTCATTGGCCGGGAGGCCCCTCGCGGGGCAGGTCCGGCCGCCATATCGCAGGTCTTATTACATTCGGCGCCACATTGGGCGACCTGCACGCCGGATGGGGATGAAATGATGATGAACACAACACAACACCCAGTCCCTGAGCGGAGAAAATCTCCGACCCAGCCGGGAATCGAACCCGGGCCCAGAGGACGGCAACCCGTCACGCTGACCACGCAGCTACTGGGGCGGACAATAGAAAGGTAGAGACCGCCTAGGGGAAAATTAAAGAGGCTTTTGAGAAAAGAGGAGCAGCTGTACGAATTTCGAGCAGTCAAATGGAAAACCAGCACTAAGCGTAAAAGGGAACGCTGGAACGTGGAAGGGATTTTTAGGGGAGCATACAAGGGATATGAACTTTAAGAAAATACTATAGAAAGGGAAGAGGGCGAAGATAAAGATGAGATGGGAGAAATAATACTGAGAGTAGGATATGACAGAGCACCAGAAAGACCTAAGTCGAAGCAAGGCCCCTGAATTAGATGACATTCTTTCAGAGCTACTAATAACCTTAAGAAAGTCAGCAATTCCGTCTGGTGTGAAAGATGTATGAGACAGGGGAAATACCTCCAGTCTCGAGAAGAATGTACTAATTCCAATTTCAAAGAAAGCTGATGCTGACAAGTGTGAATATTACCGAACAATCAATCTATTCAGTCATGTATGAAAAATGGTGACACGAATTATTTACCCAAGAACGGAAAAACTGGTAAAAGCCAACACCAAGAGAGATCAGTTTGGGTTTCGGAAAAATGTAGGACTATATGCGAGACAATATTGAACCTACGACTTATCTTACGTGATGGATTAAGGAAAGGCAAACCAACTTTATACTATTTTTGGCCTTAGAAAAAGTTTTTGATAATGTATTGAAATCTGTAGGTAACTTATTGAAATCTGTAGGTAACGAGGTAAAATACAGAGTGAAAGGTTAGAGAAAACTTGTACATAAACCAGACGGTAGTTAAAGTGGACGTTCGCCCATGACATTGTAATACTGACAGAAACAGCAAAGGACTTGGAAGAGCAGTTAAACAGAATGAACAGTTAATCATATACACAGATACACAGCTGATGTTCATGAGGTATATTGAGTCTCACTTTTACTGAAGTAGGCTGAAGCAATGAACTGAAATTTGTACCAGCGCCAGGGTAGAATCTTTAAAGCAGGACGTAAGACGATCAGTAACGAAAACAAAACAACCGTAATGGATTGTAGTCGAATTACATCCGGTGATGCTGCCGGAATTAGATTAGGAAATCAGACATTAAAAGTAGCAGATGAGTTTTGCTATTTGGGCAGTAAAGTAAATGATGGTGATAGCTTCCGAGGGCCAGCTTTATTTCTTGTCATCCATGTCTTAGATGGCAAACCTACATTTCTAGCATTTGTAGACTTAGAGAAAGCTTTTGACAATGTTGACTGGAATACTCTCTTTCAAATTCTGAAGGTGGCAGGGGTAAAATACAGGGAGTGAAAGGCTATTTACAATTTGTACAGAAAGTAGATTGCAGTAATAAAAGTCGAGGGACATGAAAGGAAAAACAGTGGTTGGGAAGGGAGTGAGACAGGGTTGTAGCCTCTCCCCGATGCTATTCAATCTGTATATTGAGCAAGCAGTAAAGGAAACGAAAGAAAAGTTCGGAGTAGGTATTAAAATCCATGGAGTACAAATAAAAACTTTGAGGTTCGCCGATGACATTGTAATTCTCTCAGAGACAGGAAAGGACTTAGAAGAGCAATTGAACGGAATGGATAGTGTCTTGAAAGCTGGATATAAGATGAACATCAACAAAAGCAAAACGAGGATAATGGAATGTAATCGAATTAAGTCGGGTGATGCTGCGTGAATTAGATTAGGGAACGAGACACTTAAAGTAGTAAAAGAGTTTTGCTATTTGGGGAGCAAAATAACTGATGATGTTCGAAGTAGAGAAGATATAAAACGTAGACTGGCAATGGCAAGGAAAGCGTTTCTGAAGAAGAGAAATTTGTTAACATCGAGTATTGATTTAAGTGTCAGGAAGTCGTTTCTGAAAGTATTTGTATGGAGTGTAGCCAAGTATGGAAGTGAAACATGGACGATAAATAGTTTAGACAAGAAGAAAATAGAAGCTTTCGAAATGTGGTGCTACAGAAGAATGCTGAAGATTAGATGGGTAGATCAAATAACTAATGAGGAGGTATTGAATAGAATTGGGGAGAAGAGGAGTTTGTGGTACAACTTGACTAGAAGAAGGGATCGGTTGGTATGACATGTTCTGAGGCATCAAGGGATCACCAATTTACTACTGGAGGGCAGCGTGGATGGTAAAAATCGTAGTGGGAGACCAAAAGATGAATACACTAAGAAGATTCAGAAGGATGTAGGCTGCAGTAGGTACTGGGACATGAAGAGGCTTGCACAGGATAGAGTAGCATGGAGAGCTGCATCAAACCAGTCTCAGGACTGAAGACCACAACAACAACAATGTCTTAGATTTACATGTTGGCATTTTTGGTATGTTGTCTCCGCTGATATTACATCATATTTTGCCATTATATCTTTCCTAGGTATTTTGTGATTTTTTTTCCTACTTCACCGCTTTCATTGTTACCATTGTTTCTTTGGTATGTTGCAAGAAACTAACAAAGAGACATTCGGTGACAACGTCAGAGAGTTGTTTTTATGCTGCTGTTGTACGGCGAATTTAACTGCCTTAGTTGGTGCACTACTGAAATTAGACCTGTACAGAAGAAGATGTGTTGAGCACCTTATGACATGCTAAAACAAGCATCTCCTTTTGCGTGTTTTATTGATTTTTTGCGATTATGTGGACAATGTTACCTTTGTTACACTAAAGATCATGACTGCTTCCCGTACAGCACTAAAATCTATTTTGTTAGGAGTAAAATGGTTTTGGGTGTGTTGTAGCGTGATGTGAGACAAAACTACAGACGTTTCGGCTGCTACGGACGGCAGCCTTCACACACACACACACACACACACACACACACACAGAGAGAGAGAGAGAGAGATAGAGAGCGAAGAATTTTACTTGTAAAGGATTCCGGCCGCTAAAACCCATGCGTTTGTATCACTAAAAATATATTTAAGGCGTACTATTAATAGAGAAGCAGATAGGACTCTGATTTGTATCACATTAGTTTGATTATTGCATTACGAGTACGATTAAATCACTTTCAGCAAATGTAACGTGTCTTATCAAAAGCCAAGAACGAAAAGAGCTTCTTCCTTGACAGTTACCGCCAGTCAACTACGAATCTCTAATAATTTCAGACTGTTCTTGCGCGGCATCTATAGTACAAACAGTTTGCAAACTTTCGGTGAATGCCACAGATTACTGCGCGAAGATACTCAGCGATTGATACAGCTGTTTGCCTGACCAGTGAAGGGTGCTGAAAACTGGCGGCTGTTACCAGACAAGACAGCGCTAAACACGCGGTAGCAAGTCGGGACCTGACAGCCGGCGCTTGGTGTGAATGTGCGTTTGTGTGTGTGTGCGTGCGAGAGCGCGACGCGTCTGCCTGGCTCATTGTTTGCGTTACGCGGCGCCGTCGGCCTTGGGCTGTGGAAATAGCGCGTGGGTCTGCCGGCTGCCGTGTGAGCCAGCGAGCACACCGTCTGGCTGGCTTCACGCTATCCCGCCAGCCGGTCTGAGGCGGCTCCTCGTACAATACTGCAGGCTACTTCGCCTCTGCGCATTGCGTGCCAAGTTTCACGAACGGAGTGGTACGAAAAGATAGGATTACTGAAGAATGGGATACGACCCGTCGGCTTTGACCAATGACGTCAGAAGTTACCAGAGATGATCTATTGCACAGATCTAACAGCAAAAACGAATGTTGACAAACAAAGAAATGCAGGACAGAGAAAACCATGGAGGTAAGAATTACCTCCATGGAAAAAAGAGGTGGTAGTCATATATCACGTGCATTAAGGTCACCATATTTTCTAGACTCAAATTCGGGACATTAACATATTTCCTAGGCCCAAATCCGGGACCCATTAAAAATTTTGCAAAATAGGCTATATTTATTTATTATATGAGAAGAAGGTTTCAATTAAATGTAATAAATACAAAATATCAATTAAATTTATTACAAAGAAAAGCACATTTACATTTTATTAATACCTTCTAAGATGAATGAGTGTGATCAGGGCAACTGTATTTATCAGTGCTGTGAATTTTCTTTATCAAGTCTGTATGATTGTGCTGAATTGTACGATGCGCAAAAACGCTCTCAGTTGCAATTAACCTCTCCTCCTGACCCCAAAGTTTCTCTGATGTAAAAAAAAAATGACTTTAATGTTGCACTAGACGCTGCTGCAGACACTGCTCTTTTATGTTTGTCACTTTTTAAATGTAGTTGTATATCACCACGTCCACTGTGACTTAGTGAGAAACTAGAACCACATGTGTTGCACCTCACTTTTCCTTTTGAGTCCGAAGAACTAATGTCACTGCCGGCCGGTGTAGCCGTGCGGTTCTAGGCACTTCAGTCTGGAACCGCGTGACCGCTACGGTCGCAGGTTCGAATCCTGCCTCGGGCATGGATGTGTGTGATGTCCTTAGGTTAGTTAGGTTTAAGTAGTTCTAAGTTCTAGGGGACTGATGACCATAGATGTTAAGTCCCATAGTGCTCAGAGCCATTTGAACCATTTTTTTGAACTAATGTCACTGCTGAATCGAAATTCTTCCTGCATTTGTTCATTGAAGGAGCACTTGCGCTTCTTTGAACTCATTCTTGCGAAGAAGTATTGTTATTGTTATTGACGAGGAAAAACAACTAAACTTATCAAACGTAATATACCAAACACGACGTAACACAAAAATTCCATCTGATATAATATGGCGCACACAGGTGACAAATGGTAGTATTCTAGAGACCAGCATACACTGCGTTGGCGACGCCAAAGTCAACGAGAGCGTATATTATTGTTCGTCTGTTCGAGTTACATTGTATTTCGTCTGCATGTTTGCCATAAAACCTCCTCTGCCTCTTCCATGGCTATCAGAAAATATGCAGATTTCTTCCTTCTTTTGTTCGAGTTACGGTTAGAACCGTTTCGACCGCGCGAATGCGTTCGACTGGGACTTTTTCCCAGTTGCCGTGGTCTCTTGAGTGCCCATTAGCTGTTCGAGCTGCGCCCAACACGTGTTTGCACAGTAGAAACAGTTTGATAACGGTTTCGACAATTTGTCGTACCATCGTGTCAAACAATTTCCCACCATTACTAAAACTAATAATAAAATATACCGATACAGGTGAAATGAATGTCTAATTCGGGACAAATTGGGTCATGATTGTTAATTTCGGGACAAACAGGTGGCCCCTTTCGAAGGAATCATCTCGGCGTTTGCTGAAGCGGAAAACAGAAAATACGGAAAACCTAGATGTGGATGACCGGACGCGGATCTGAACCGTCATCCTCCCGAACGCTAGTCCAGCGTGCTAAGCATTGAGCCACCTCGCTTGATCATTCTCAAACATTCAGCCACTACTGCTGGTGGCGGGGTATAGTCGAGCCTTTTTTTCAAAAAAAAAATAGTTTAGTAATAATACTGAGAAGTCATATGAAACGGAATTGTTGTTTTGACTAAGCTTATCCATTACGGGTACTTTAGAGCTCGTGACCGTTTATTCGGTGTAAATACATAAAATTGCAACCAGTCATTTTTTTGAAATAGTTATTATTATTCCATGAACCGATTTCCGAACCTTTTCAGTCTCATATTCAGATTGTTTTCCGGAAGTTACATATGTATTTCAAGCATAATGCTGAGTGCCAGTTCGCGGCAGTATGGGCATTTTTTTTAATCCATCTGTCTGCTCCCATTGTGATGGCCAGTTGGTACCATAGTACCATACCACATACTTTTACAAAATATGTATGCATTTACACTGTGATAGCGAAACTTTGCCAGCATCCATATTGTGCTGTACAACACTTGTATAGCACATGGAGGATACTGGCAAAGTTCTATACAACCCTCGTATAGCACGTGTTGGATACTGGCAAAGTTTCTCTATCACAGTGTATCTGCATACATGTTGTGTAAAAGAGTGTGATGTGGTACCAACTGTCATCACAATGAAAGCAGATAGATGGATACAGCATTCAGCTTTATGCTTGAAATAGATATGTAACTTCCAGAAGACTATCCGAAGATGAGCCTGAAAAGGTTCGAAAACCGGTTCATGGTATAATGAGTAACTATTTCAAACAAGTGAGTGGCTGCAGTTTTACGTATTTACATTGTTATTTTGTCCATATATCTGGGTGCTGTCGCCCACTAATATAGTCCCATATAGGAGATAGTAGACAGAAAGCAGTTGAAGAGTAGCGGTTTTTAGTACAGACACAAAAAGTGCCATGGCAAGCGCTGCAGGAAAAAAGGAGAAAACGCTGTTACTATGGTGATAATCTGAGAAGATTTTATAAGTGAAATTGCCGAGAAGCCAGCCAGCATTATCATATTTATCTTAAGATCGTGCGAAGTTCCCCGACATATCAGTCAACCAAACGAATCTCTTTATCCCTGAGATTGTTCCCACTTTTACCCTTACTGCTGGTTGGATGACGAATATTCATTCAGTCTGGATTTGGCACTGATTATGTAACCGAATACTGTATGGTGTTACTTGGCACACCCTTTCCTACTCCTACTGGAGAAAAGGGGAAAATTTCACTTGCGCTGTTCGTAACACACTGTTAGCTATTTGCTACTATGTAATACAGATTTACGGTGAACCTCCTTTTTAAAAGATAATTAGAGCGTTAATGAGCTCCCATTTGCCAGTGACTTGCTACCAGAAACGAGCTTGCAATGAGTGCTTCTTGCAGGTAGTGACCGGTAGACATATCATGGTGCCATGGCCGGGATGTCACAGAGAAGTCCGGAGGAAATGCTGAAGTACCTAGACACAGGATGAATCGATGGAGGACAGGCACTCGTGACGTGATGTTAGAGAAAATAAGGAATGTTAAAGCCCATGACGTCAAAAAATGAGCAAGAGACAACGATCTGTGTTATTCATTACAAAATTTAATGGTCTTGGTTGCCGTATAATGTAATAAATAATAACGAGTATATGTTAACTGGTTTCAGTTGGCTAAAAACCATCCTTAGATAATGCTTACGCAATAATCGGTACCTAAATACATCGTTAACCACCACAACATCCTTAATAAGTGTAATTTGTCAATATCTAAAAACTAGTTCGAGCATGGCTGTTGTATGAATCCAGTAAGCGACTACTGTTTATAGATGTCGGCTCGAGTACTGCAAAAAACATATGTAGCCCTCCGTTTCATGGCGTATCTGTACAGTTTGAGACTCTAACTTCTCGTACTGTATCATGTAATCTCAACAAACGTGTCCCAAAATGAATTCTTTAATTAAACAAATACACCTACTGTAGCTACACCGATATGAAATAACAAGTGCATGTAAACACGAAAATCTTTTTAGTACAGGAAACTAATACCCTAAATGAGTCTGCGATGATTGCGAATTCTCGTCAATAAAGCCGTCTAGATCATATGATATATTTCCATTCACTGTTACAATGAATCTTGGTTGATGGCATCTGAGTTTCGATCTGATGATGGTAGTAGCCAAAACGTCACATTAAATGAAAATACAATTTTATGGCCGGCCGGGGTGGTCGAGCGGTTCTAGACGCTACAGTCTGGAACCGCCCGACCGCTACGGTCGCAGGTTCGAATCCTGCCTCGGGCATGGATGTGCGTGATGTCCATAGGTTAGTTAGGTTTAAGTAGTTCTAAGTTATAAGGGACTGATGACCTCAGAAGTTAAGTCCCATAGTGCTCAGAGCCATGTGAACAATTTTATGGATGTTCGGCACTGTGCTGCCACAGCTTTTAATACTAAAAGATGTTTGTAAAACACCACCTTAGCTGGTTTTCAGAAGTGCTTCAATTTCCACTATCTGTTACTTTAATTGAATATCCCAGGTGAGAGGTGCTAAGGAATTTGCTAAGTGCTCTGGTATATGCACTTCAAAATCTGGTTTCGAAGTTTCTATCTTGGCATTACGTAATTGTCTGCAGGGTCTCTAGGTCTTTTCCACTTACGCAACCTTCTTCCATGATTCTTAAACCAAATGTCAGGCAATGATGCGTAAATTGTGCTCCTTGCAAAACCTTGCAAAAGTATACGTAGTCGCTTCCAGTTTCATTCCTAACTCCCCCCCTCCCCCCCCCCTCCTCACCTCATATTTCTCTCCTTCCCCCTCCAAAGTCAATGTTCTCTTCCTTTTCCTACTGTTTCTGCTGTCGGACTGCATTCCTGTGTGAGTGAGTTATCACGAACAGATAGCTATGATAGACAAAAAAACCAAACCCACCAATGCAGTATAACGTTATATGCCTATTAGATCTACAGGGGATGGAGAGATTGAAAGAATGTATTAGAGAGAAAAGAAATTATTGAATAGTTTAAGGAGATAAAAAATTAATGTTGAACCACATAGTTGCTTTTTGATTCAATAAATATAAATATTTCAATCTGAAGTACGCAAATTAATCGGGAAACAGGCGTCCACACAGAATGCGAACGTTCCCTGGACACAAATCAATTTGAGTGAATGAAAGGTGACTGGTTCTCTGGTTCTCTCGTCCGCTACTCCGGTTTGAAAGCGTCGTGCAACCCACAACTCTTGGGGAAAGCGCAGGTGCAGCAGTTATATTTGCTGAGGGGAACAGATAAGGAGCGACGTTATGGGCAGCTATCTCGAGGTCACAGGCCGCGGTGACGGTTACAGATGACTCTGGATCCTGTCTGCAACGTACAGCCTGGAGAGCTAAGAATGTTCTGGTTAACTGTCGACTACAGGAGTTCGTCTGATACCACTTTGAAGTCTAACGGAAATATGTATAATTCCATAGTCAAGATTACTGCACACTACCATCTACGAACTCTTTATTAATTTTTCTCCGATACTCTTCAAAGGTCATCTCCAACAAGACTACGCTGTGTCTTAACTAAGTGAACGCCAGCTTCGTCAGCAAGTCATGGTAGGGTTTTCCGTTTATCTGCCTAAGACATGACATGCTCTCTCCCAGGATCCGGTTGTTAAACAATTTTATACTGACACGTTATTTCGTATGGACCAATTGCGATTACAAAGCAACTGCAATTTTCATTGTTTCTGATTTTTACAGTACCCCTGCATCTTTACCTCAAGATCTCTTTTACTTTATTCTGTTCATGTCGTTTCTGATTTCTTGTTGTTTTCTACTCTGAAAGCCCTCTGAATCTGGTATTTTGTTCTTATAAAGTTTTTTTCTGTTACTTCAGAGTCTTTGACATTGTTTCTTTCTATTTATTTTCGTATTTATCTAATCTATGTTATTCTCGACTCCTGTTTCCAGAAATACAGAATATTTTTTCGTTAGTCTGTCTTCATTTATTAGGTACACGTATCTAAAAAACATAAGTGTTCGCTTTGCCATAACTTCTGATATTTTCTGTAAATTTTGATAGATCTTCTTATTAATTCTCATTTTCCAATAATCTGTACTTTATATTGCATTCATTTATTTTCTAACAATGTGCCTTGTAAGTACCTCTATTCTGCCCAGAGTATAGTCCATTGTTAAGCGTTCACATGCATATAAACGTTCTGGTCTTACCACTGTCGTACAGTGTTTTACTTTTTACTGTTTTTCATTCTTGTATTTATTGCTCTATCACACATGGCAGATACGTTGAATATTTACAATCGTTACTGTAATTCAACATTTATTGAGCAAATCCAATTTCCAGGCTAGGCAGCCATTTTCAGGGGCGTACTGTGTGTTATATACCCAGAAAAAACAGGACAAAACGTATCACATTCTTGTGGAGTGTCATAACATTTCAGGAGAGATTAATTATACTTATATATCTTCAATGACGGAAATGAAAGTTCAAGAGTGGGGATTAAAATTTAAAGTGTTATCAATGTTAAGATTCGCTGATGACAGTGCTTTCCTGAGTGGAAGCGAAGAAAAATTACAGGACTTGTTGAATGGAATGAACAGTCTAAAGAGTACAGAATAAGGATTAAGACCCAATCGAAGAAAGACGAAAGTAATGAGGAGTAGCAGAAATGAGAACAGCGAGACACTTAACATCATAATAATTGGTGATCACGAAGTTAAGGAATTCTGCTGCCTAGGCAGCAAAATAACCCAAGACGGACGGATCAAGGAGAACATAAAAAGCAGTGCATTCCTGGCCAAGAGAAATCTACTTGTGTCAAGCACGGGTCTTAATTTGAGGAAGAAACTTCTGAGAATGTATGCTTGGAGCACTGCATTGTATTGTGGTGAGACATGGACTATAGGAAAACCGGAACAGAAGAAAAAAAATCTTCGCTTTGGACGTTCTTGATACATCCGGTGTTTATCGTATTTTGATTCTGGCGTGGTTTATACTAATCTCCAAAACAATAAAACTGTTCACAGCGTGAGGATGTACTTCAAATAGCTCTTAAGGATGATTTACCCAACAGCGTGTTTAGTAAGAATTGTTTAACAGCAGACGAAAAAAAGAAGGGTAGAGTTTAACTTCTCGTTAATATCCAGGTAACAGGGGTACGGAGCTGATAAGAGAAGAACGGGAGAACGATTTACGCGTGAATTAGATTCGATTTCCTGTAGTTTCCCTATGTTACTTGCATTAATGCAGGGAAATTACAGGCAGCCTAATTCATGTTCTTCCTTCAACCACCAGAATAGTTTCTGAAAAGACTTCCCAGCCTAAAGAGAAGTACTCAACATGCGATTGCTAATTGGACGGAGTATACTTTCGATAATGGATTCTGTACTCCAGATTGCAGACGCCTGTGTACAGGTGGTAATGATAATTAGGAAAACGTCTGAGCATACATTAAACTGAAATCGGTAACATTTACACTAAACGAAATACTTTGCACTGTCAACAAATATTTTCCATTCAAGATAAGTGGCCTACGTAGAAAGCCTTAAGATGAAGCTGACTGCGATCAAACGCCACCGACGAATTCGAGAAACGTAACACGTTTCTAATAATATTAATCATTACAGTCAAACTGTTTCAATGTAAAACTTTTGCTAAAGTTTTTTCCGTCTTTTCGTTTATTCTATCTAATGCTGAAACCAGTAATATCCACCCTCTGTATAGTCCACAGCTCGCCCTATGCTGTATGCTGAGACAAGTTTTCGAGCAGTCTGTAGCAAATACTGTGCTTTTGTAACACAAATGTGTTTTTTTGGTGGCAAACATGAGAATGAAGTGATCTGATTTGCGAGTGATTGTATTTGCATGTGATAAGATTATCTATACAGATACAGACACAGTCTCCTACCAAAATTCGTGCGAAAGGAAGGCATATTACCACTACATGAAGAGATCTTTCTAGAAAGTAGTTATCCATTTTTGGAGAGCGCAGCTGCTCCGAAACTGCTTATTGAATTGATGAATAATCGCTTCAGTTGCTAAAACGTTTATTGATCGTCCGGTGGCTTGGCAGACCTCTATAAGCTCTAACGTCTTAGGCCGTACACTTGGACACAGGAACGTCTGTCCCTGGAGAACGACAGTCGCAGGGCAGAACAACTGCAGTATATCAAGAACAAGAATCGATGGTAACGTGGCCGCGATAGAAAGAACTTTCCCTTGGCCAGAAGTATGTGGCAGTCAAACGTGAAAGTGCCGATCACAGGGTGTTTCCGTGGGATTTTGTTTGACGGATGCACAAAGCCGCAACAAGGAGAGTTAATGCAAGCCAAGGGTTCGTAACGCAGAACCCAGGCTGCTGGAGAACGCATGAACGACGGAGAGAATGTCATGGAAAAGAAACAACGTGAAAACAGCGGCCGTCTACTAACGAAAATTGTTATTGTATTTTTCAACTTCAGGTCACACAAACAGTCGAGTGGTGAGCGAATAAGGGAGCTACGGCAGTGGCGAAAACGAGATGGAAAAACGGCGTAGAGCGATTACCTAGCTGGCCCATCAGGTTTACGTGGTACAGCTTGTGATTTATCTATTCTTTCAGCATTAGACTACTTTGTGGAAGCAATGTATTAACGGGATTGATAACCAGATTACATAATAATACGAATCATTTGTAATCATTTCATCCTGAAGTTTTCACGGAAAATCTACAGTGCGCGCCCGAATTGCGCACATAATTATTTTTCCTCTTATTCAGTGCGAATTCGTTTCTGGTTGCTAATCAGATAGAAAAACCGTGATAACCGCAAATACTTGCTTCTTCACAAAAACGTTATCACTTCTTGAGGAAATAAGTGATTAGTTCTCCAATTAAATAAATGCTATTATGAAAATAAATTCTTCTTCTTAAAATAACCAGATCTTCAAAAAAGGTGTTCTTTTTGTTTGTGTTCTTAAATGAAAAAATAAAATAAATAATATAATATACCTGATTCTGCATTATATTATTACGTTCTTCAGATAAGAAATAATGAATGTAAATAAATGAAACTGCTTCTTCTTTTGAAGCCCCTAATATATACTGTTGAACTGACGTGAATTAAACAAGTGTCAAATCACCTACATAAAGTCGTTTAATCAGAGGTAAAAGAAAATGTAAAATGTGCAGTGTACCTTGTTCATGGACTCTGGTAGCCTTCTTTACACAGATGACATACACTGATGTAATTAACACGTGATTTTCATCTTAGTTTGATATTTTACTAGCATAATGTATATCCTGCATCAATTTTATTACTGTAGTAACCCATTCCTTGCCTATGAAATAATATTTTTAAGTATTGCCTTGGATTAAAATCCAGTATATTTGTATTCATGAACTGAGTCGCATCCTATTTTATTGATCACATAGTTGACAAGTTACCGACAGTGACATTCAAAATTTAATTAAAGTATGACATCTAAGGAACTTGAATGATTTCTTCCTGAAAGCCAGCAACGGAATTTAATTTCCACTGTTTATTCCAGTGACACAGAATTGATTCCATGAAAGTTGTCTTCATCATTTCCAGTATGGAAATGAGCGTTTGGCGTCATTGGCCGCGAGGTCCCTTGCGGGGCAGGTCCGGCCACCTTGGTGCAGGTCTTATTACATTCGACGCCACATTGGGCGACCTGCGCGAAGGATGGGGATTAAATGATGATGAAGACAGCACAACAGCCAGTCCCTGAGCGGAGAAAATCCCCGAGCCAGCCGGAAATCGAACCCGGGCCCGTAGGACGGCAATCCGTCACGCTGACCACTCAGCTTTCGGGGCGGACATAATTTCCAGTATCAATTGACATTTGAAGTGATCAATTGTTTGTTGAAGTCTGATTTTTTTTCCTCCTCAACTTCCAGTGAACCTAAGTTTTATGTTCATCTCCACCTTCTTGGAATGAGACCGTTGGTTACCGGGTCTTCTATGATGTCTGTTCTTTCAGTTGGGGTAAGAGAGGGGTTGCTTCCGTTGTCTTCCTTGAACAGACTGGTGTTGGAATTGTTGGAGATGTCTCTTTTTCAAGGTTCCATACCTCAGTCGGTAGAAACGGAATGGTCATAGGATCACTTTGTTGTCCACCAGTCCGTCCGCCTGCGAAGACCGCTTTTTCTCAGGAGTAGGTAGAGATATAAAGTTTAAATTTATATCGAATACTAAGATCTACGGTCCCGTGTTCGTGTAAAAGATCTATGCTTTTGAGTCGATGCAGTCAAAAGACAGGTGATTTGTGTAACATATTTTGATACAAACTCACTCATCAAAACCTAACGAAGAACTATCCGTATACGTAATTAAGTTTATACGGAAGCCTCAGAGCGCGAGTCCAACTCAAACTTGTCAGGTCTTTTTTTCCTTGTGATATGTCGTGAGTTCCTTCTTTGTCCTTCACTTCGATTCGACGTGATTTGTGTATCGTTTTGCGAGTCACAGTTCCAGCTGCTGGAACTTGCGTGGTGTTACAAAACGGTTTTCAGGAACATTACTGTCCGTTTCAAATGTTCAATAGTGTGTGAATTCCTAAGGGACCACACTGCTGAGGTCATCGGTCCTTATACTTACACACTACTTAAGCTAACTTACGCTAAGGACAACACACACACCTATGCCCGAGGGAGGGACTCGAACCTCCGACGGGAGGGGCCGCGCAGTCTGTGACGTGGTGCCTCAAACTGCGCGATACTGTCCGTTTGCACGACGTTTGTCTCATTCAGCACGGAATTCGGTTGGAGAACTTCGTAGTTTCCACTGTTTTCTGTAGGTCCCGTTTTCTTTTCTTATATAGAATCGGCATGCCCAGACTCCGCTTGCGTTTCCAGGGTCATTGTTGCCAGTGCTGGCCGAGCGCCCATCCCGTGTCCCTCGGCTGTGCCACGCACAGCCTCAATCACTTAGCACGCAAATGCTCAAAGGAGTTGCGTAGTGTACGTTTCTTGGATGTCCTCGTAGGTAGCTAGTTCACGGTAGCAAGACACTTTTATCAGTTTCTGGACTTGTTTCAGTAAATCGATCTTGATTTGCTTAGCTCAATCGAGAGACCTGTTTTGGAGAGATCCAGCGGTGTTAGTCCTGGGGCAGCCATCGGGTCACGGCTGATAGTGACTGAGGGAACTCGGACGTCACAAACGTACGTCTCCGACTTCCTGCGTTCCGAGTGTGGGGTGGGACCATGCTCTTCACCAGAAGTCAGGCGTCTCTATGAACATTCGGCTTGATGTTGAGATACTCCCCTGTCCAGCAAGAGTCCCACATATGTCCCAGACTGTGCATGTATGGGACCAGCTCGGAGGTCAACTTCGTCCTAGTGTCAGTATCCAGGATATCAACAACCCAGTTACAACAGGTGTGGGCCAGCCTGCCTGAGGAGAGGTTGTAGTAGCTATACGACACTCTTCCCAACGGAATCAGCGCATGCATCCAGGCCGGAGGGGATGAAATGTCTGTCATGTTGCTAACTGGACTCTTAGTGCCAAGTTCTTCGTAAATTTGCCTCGAGTTTGTAATCACTGAAATAACATCAAATACTCTCTCAGTTCGTAAGATTTCATTTCGTTTTCTTCTTCCCACATTTGTTTGTCAGGCAGTGTGGTTTTTTGCATCAGCACAGAACTACCTACACTACTGGCCATTAAAATTGCTACACCAAGAAGAAATGCAGATGATAAAGGCGTATTCATTGGACAAATATATTATACTAGAACTGACATGTGATTACATTTTCACGCAATTTGGGTGCATAGATCCTGAGAAATCAGTACCCAGGACAATCACCTCTGGCTGTAATAACGCTTGGGCATTGAGTCAAACAGAGCTTGGACGGCGTGTACAGGTACAGCTGCCCATGCAGCTTCAACACGATACCACAGTTCATCAAGAGTAGTGACTGGCGTATTGTGACGAGCCAGTTGCTCGGCCACCTTTAACCAGACGTTTTCAATTGGTGAGAGATCTGGAGAATGTGCTGGCCAGAGCAGCAGTTGAACATTTTCTGTATCCAGAAAGGCCCGCACAGGACCTGCAACATGCGGTCGTGAATTATCCTGCTGAAATGTAGGGTTTCGCAGGGATCGAATGAAGGGTAGAGCCACGGGTCGTAACACATCTGAACTGTAACGTCCACTGTTCAAAGAGCCGTCAATGCGAACAAGAGGTGACCGAGACGTGTAACCATTGGTACCCCATACCATCACGCCGGGTGATACGCCAGTATGACGATGACGAATATACGCTTCCAATGAGCGTTCACCACGATGTCGCCAAACACGGATGCGAACATCATGATGCTGTAAACATATCCTGGATTCATCCGAGAAAATGAGGTTTTGCCATTCGTGCACCCAGGTTCGTCGTTGAGTACACCATCGCAGGCGCTCCTGTCCGTGATGCAGTGTCAAGGGTAACAGCAGCCATGGTCTCCGAGCTGACAGTCCATGCTGCTGCAAACATCGTCGAACTGTTCGTGCAGATGGTTGTTGCCTCAGGGATCGAGACGCGGATAAGATAACTGTCATGTCGACTGGTAGTGATACGAGGCCGTTGGGATCTAGCACGGCTTTGCGTATTACCCTCCTGAACCCACCGATTCCATATTCTGCTAACAGTCATTGGATCTCGATCAAAGCGAGCAGCAATGTCGCGATACGATAAACCGCAATCGCGATAGGCTACAATCCGACCTTTATCAACGTCGGAAACGTGATGGCACGCATTTCTCCTCCTTACACGAGGCATCACAACAACGTCTCACCAGGCAACGCCGGTCAACTGCTGTTTGTGTACGAGAAATCGGTTAGAAACTGTCCTCATGTCAGCTCGTTGTAGGTGTCGCCACCGGCGCCAACCTTGTGTGTATGCTCTGAAAAGCTGATCATTTGCATATCACAGCATCTTCTTCCTGTCGGTTAAATTTCGCGTCTGTAGCACGTCATCTTCGTGGTGTAGCAAGTTTAATGGCCAGTAGTGTATTAGTACTGCGTGCCGCGGAGAGACAAGGTAAAGAAACTGCAGTGCCTGTACTAATATTTAGAATTTCAATACAGATCATTAGCATTCATATGAATTGGATCCTCTACTGAACTCGGAATACGTGCACTTGTTCAAGGGTACAAACATTACGAATAATTGTTTTACGTCGTATACGTAGACAATACTTTCTTTATCTGTCTTATTATTATATCTCACTGTTGATAAAGAACAAAGTGGACAATATTGAAGAGACAGCGATGTTACCTTATAATGTTTAGATTTACAATGGTCATGCCGTATGTGTGCTGTTGAAACAGTTCGTCGCTTGTAAAACACGATGAACGCGCTTGTTATTTCACCAAACACGTGTGTGGCGGACTTTCTTGTTGTTTGTGGTCTCCCAGTATCCTGCTATGACAACCTGTTTATGTGGCTTTCGGCTAATATATTGCTGCCTTCGGGTGAGGACTTCCAGCGTTCAGTAGCTTATGGTTACTGTAAGCTTTATGCCATTCGTCAGAAGTGAGGTAGTTGTATACATATTTCCGCTATGTACAAAAAGTCTTTTTTCCTTTGCTGTAAATGAATGCCTGATTAATTTACTATAGTAAACATACGACTGATTCCATTAGTATTCATTTTAACTCTAAAGGGGGGAAATGTTACATTGCTACTAATCTATTGTAAAGTTTGCTGCTACACATTTTATTTAAAGGACAGTTATGTATTAGTTAGTTATCATTATTAGATCTACAAAGGTATGCTACATACCAAATTAAGTACAAAACTCCTGTTTTATACCCTACTGCAATCGTAGATTTTAAGAAGGTTACTGTTAAATTGATAAATTACATACCAGCAAAACAGCCACGGTTGCTAATTGGAACTACAGGGTGTTACAGATGACGTTTTAATAATTTGGGGACAAGTTCCTTGCACTGCAACAAGAAAAACGTATCCAGGAAACATGGGCTTTAAAACGCTTACCTTACGAGCTATGAGCACTTGTTCATCTTCGGTACTGTGAAACACATTTCTTCTACTGAACAAGTGCTCACAGCTCCATGATAATGCATTTTACAGCTGAACATTTTTTCTTGTTTTGGTCGGTACTACCTCCTCCCAAAATATGGAAAGTAGAAGTGATGAGTGTGTCACAGTACCAAGGAAGAACGAGTGCTCATAGCTCTTAAGGTAAGCGTTTTAAAGCCCACGTTTCCTGGACATTTTTTTCTTGTTTTTGTGTAAGGAACCTGCCCCCAAATTTTTAACACGTCATTTTGAAACACACTGTATACGAGGTGCGACAATAAAGTAATGAGACTGATTTTCTTTGCAAGATGTGGCAACCCTGCAGGCTTGTGTAAGCACAATATCTTTGACCTTTGTCTATAAGCTGCTTTTAGTCCAAGTGGCACATCGATGCAACTGCTCAGTTGTGTGTTGTGCTGTAATAAGTTATCACATGTTTGTGTCTCTCTTCACGGAAATGGAACCACATAATACTGCGCAACGGTATCCCATTTCTTTTTGCGTTAAATTGGGTGAAAACGCGACGACAACTTAAGGTAAGCTTCAGAAGGCTACTGGAGAGGAGGTTATGTCAAGAGCTCAAGTTTTTTGTTGGCATAAAATGTTTAGTGAAGGCAGAACGAATGTTGAAGATGACTGCAGTGGACGACCATCAACCTCACGGGCGGATGTCAACTTGGCCAGCGTGCATGAACTCGTACGATCTGATCGAAGATTATCTGTGAAAATGATTGCAGAAGAACTGAACATCAATCGAGAAACGGTTCGTCTAATAGTAACTGAAGATCTTGGTATGAGAAAAAAATTGTGCAAAAATGGTCCCCAAAAATCTCACACCACAACAGCGAGAAACACGGAAAAATGTGGCAGCCGATCTGGTAGAGCAAACGGAAATCAATCCAGAATTGTTGAGCTGTGTTATTACTGGTGATGAAAGTTGGTTTTTTCAGTACGATTCATAGACAAAACGCCAAAGGTCCCAATTGTGCTCAGAGGGATCACCCAGACCAAAAAAAGCTTGCATGTCAAAGTCAAAAGTGAAATGCATGTTTGTGTGCTTCTTTGATTCGAAGGGAATTGTTCATAAAGAGTGGGTGCCTCGTGGACAAACAGTTAACCAATATTACTACAAAGAAATTTTAGAAAGACTTCGTAAAAGAGTTATTTGTGTCCATGCCAACATTGCTGATAACTGGATACTGCATCACGATAATGCGCCATCCCATACGTCTCTGTCAGTACACCAATTTTTAACCTCAAAACAAATTTCTTATAAAAGGTGTTCATTTTGAGTTGGAACCTCCCGCCAAGTTGTCAACTCAAAATGAACACTTTTTATAACAAAAAGTTTTGAAGACCTGAAGATGAAAGCAAAGTCTTCCGAAACCGATTGTTGTAAATAAAGAAATATTTATACACTCTCAGCCTTAGAATATTTTTATCTATAGGAATGCTTAACGTAAAAATATTCAGTTCACAATGGAGATAAGCAACAAATCCGTAAACTTCTTCGATGCAATGATTGACATCAGAAGATGAACACATTGTTTCAAAATTTACAGAAAAACTACAACTATAGGCACAGTAGTGCTTTTGTTAAAAAGCCATTCAACAGCCAAGATCCAATAAATTTCTTTTATTTAAGACAACCGGTTTCAACAGACTATGCTGTTACCTTCAAGTCTTAAAATCTTTTGCTGTAAAATAAGCTATTTTTATCCACTTGATATCTTGTGCATGTGGTCAGCGTAAAACGAATATGTTTTACAACGAAAGATTTTAAGACTTGAAGGTGACAGCATAGTCTGTTGAAACCAGTTGTCTTAAAAAAAATATTTTATGCGATCTTGGCTGTTGAATGTTTTTTAAAAATTAAGCAGATCGCCTTCAGTTCTCACAAAATGAGAAAATTCAAACAGTAGTACTATCTTGCACACATCACACATTGACACACAAACATGCAGTTTCCACTCAATGGTGCAACCTCTCTTACCTTTCTCTATGTCCAAAGGAGATTTCGAAGCTGAGTTAGGTGCAATAAAATTTATTGCCTCAACCAAAGGCTATAGCCCTGTTCTGACTGATCTCGTCTCGCTTAGACAACAAAAATTGAAATTATACCACACTTCTATGCTCCTTCTGCTGATCATTCCAATGCCTGCAGAGAATGGTTCAAATGGCTCTGAGCACTATGGGACTTAACATCTATGGTCATCAGTCCCCTAGAACTTAGAATTACTTAAACCTAACTAACCTAAGGACAGCACACAACACCCAGCCATCACGAGGCAGCACTCCGGCGAGATGACAGTTGATGGTTGGAGTGCTGACACATTATCTGCGAATCCAGTAATGCTGGCAACTGATGGGTTATGCATGGGGATCGTATCAACCTGTTCCGCATCAAGACAGCCTGAAGATGACGCAATGAAGCGTCGAAACTGGTAGCGAAAAAATAAAATAAAATCATAAGGACGGCTGTAGGTGTTTTTATTTTTTGTTACGTTCATAAATTTTGTCTCATTTCTCGTTATTTAAAGCTCTTTTTATGTCCATGAATGCTATATATGTAGTTAGATTCCTTTCCAGTTTAAATCTACATCTGATTTTAGTGTTAATATTGCTTCTATGGTTCCCCTGTTCTTTTCGCAATCCAGACTGAGTTTCTGGAAGTGTAGCTTGAGCTTGCAGCTGTATGTTGTTTAGGACTATTACGATTACTATTTTGGCTGCATGAACAATTAAGGTCCATAGCCCTAGAGTTTTCGCATTTTGTGGCATTTGTCTTCTTGGGGGAGGGCACATTTTTCTCAAAAGTATGGATAGCCTTCCCTGTTCGTGCGTACTGTACACAAGATTAAAAATCTCATTTATCATTTTAGTTCGTCTTGATTTAAGATCAGGTAGAATATTGTCTACACCATGAGATTTGCTGTTTTTCTGTTTGTACAGAGCTAATTCAAATTCATCTTACAAGATAGATTCACCCAAGCTGTTTGCGTCTACTTTGTTCCTTTCTCAATACCGTTTACAAGCAGTTCGTCTCCACTATACACTTACTACGTGATGCTTCCATCTTCTGGAAATTTCGTCAGTATTATCCAGCATGTTGCCAGTTTCATCCATAACTGTCTGCTACTATTTTTTCCATCTCCAAAAAAATGTTTTGCTGAGTTATAAGCTTTGTCTATGTGTCCTGTCTTCTTGTTAACTTCAGCTGAGATGTAGGTATCATCAAAGACTTTTCTCTTGCTTGTCTCTGTTGATCCTGTTCCTCAGGCTTTTATATTTCTACTGTTCTTCTTCTTTCATTTGTTTTTTGGTTGTGTGCTCTCTTCTGTGATCTGCAACAGGTCCGTAGTAATCCACTTCTTTCTTTTCTCTTCCAATTTATCTGTATGCTTTGTAACTGTTCATTTCCACTTCGTTGTGCTTACATGTTTGTTATCTTAACATGGTTCTTATATTTTGGAAAATACCACTTTGACTGTCTGGATGATTTGAGAAAGGGTCCCGACCCGAAACTAGTCGTCAAGCAAATAACAGTGAAATTTTCAACTCTGGCTATTTCTCCGTTGTATTTAATTCCTTTCGTACTATTTCTGCGTTGTCTCTAAATTACTGGTTTTTATAATGTCCCAGATTTATTAGACGACACTGCGGCCCTCTGTGTGTGTTGTATTCTTTCTTGTCTGTTGATACAGTTCAGTGCAGCCTGGCTTTTTTGAGCTTACTTAATTCCGATTTGTATTTATTTCCATTTTTAATTATCTTGCATTTTCCATCCTTTGCCTTTGGCCATCTCATGGCTCTTCTACATTTAGGAACAGTTTCCCACCTCAATGGCAAGAGGGTACTCTTCCTTCTACCAGTTCATCCACCCTCCCACGACACCGTTGGCGACTGAATTTTCCTGGGACATATTTGGTCACTGTACTCGTTAGCCGCTTGCTAAACAAGCATTGCTCCCTCTCTACTCAGGGAAGTGAATATCAGAAGTTTCCTTTCATCGAGACTAGAATCGTAAGGCATTTCCTCGGCTTTCTACAATTTTTAGAGAGGTGGTTCCTGTTATATAATGTATTTTACCATACAAACTGGAAAAGCTCAAAATATCATTCACTGACAAAATAGGTTCAATTTGCCTTTAATTAGTCTTCCTACACCCATTTATATTTTAACTGAGATATTAATTAAAGTGGTACTTAACAGGTATCAATGTTATTGGACTGAACGATTATTTACAGAGCACTATGCTGCAATATTATTGAAAAGGAAGAGAAATATTCACCATCCGTCCAAAAAGTCCTGAGACTGATATTATTTCTGCCGTATAACCAACATCAGCTCGCAACTGCCTACTTCAAACAACATATTTGTATTCGCCCAGTCAGCTGTGATCAGGCAGTTAGTGGACGTGCTGCGGTAGTGTGTGAACTTTGTGTCACAAATCGCAGTGGAGCAACACCCCAAAACCAACTATTCAAGACATTTTCCAGAATACATTAAATGTATTCGCAGTTGCGAATATGAACGCCCATCAGCTGTACAATGGAACCACGACAATGAAAATTTGTGCTGGACTGGGACTCGAACCCGAATTTCCCGCTTATCGCATTTGCATCATAATTCTGAACAACCAAGGCACTGCAATATGATAGTCTCCAGAATGTTTTGAAGACGAGGAAAGAGTGTCTGCAAAGTTTGCCCCGGGCACCTTGATTTCAGTACAAAAACAACGATGCGTGGACATCTGCCGTGACTTGATTGAAATGGCAAACGCGGGCAATTCTTTTCTGAGAAAAAAATCATCACGAATGACTAAACTTGGTGTTATGGGTACGAATTACCACAAAACGACAAAAGGCAGAAATTCACATAAAGCGTCAACCCTTTTACGAGGTAACAGACATACAAAGTTAAAGTGACGCTCGAGCTAAGCAACGTCCCGAAGAAGAAGTTTTCTGACGGTTTCTTACACTAGTGCATTGGACTCAAGGGGGGAGGGGGGACGAGGGGGAAGCGAAGAGACTGTAAAACACCTATAACATTAAACCACCATCTTAACCTTTCTTTATTTTTTGTCAATCCAGTCTCGTAACTTTTTGGATTGGTGGGGTATGTTATCGAGAAAAGACAACGTACATTTCTATCTGTGGAAATAATATAACACAAGGGCAGATGGAAAGATAAACATGAAATAAATGGCTTGAGACAGAATAAAATGTGAACTACAAGCTGAAATAGGAGGGAAGACGGTAGGCTAGGAAAGCGATAGCTTTTGAAGAAGGCACAGTAACGATTTGTACCCGATGCTGCTTCTTGTGAATAAAAATATAATACGTTACATCATCTGAAGAGACGAAAAATTGACTGGTGTAGGAATGAAGACTAAGGATGTAATATGTGGAGAGAAGAGAAAGTGAACAGGTGAAGATAACTAATGTAGAACGGTGAGAGATGGAGTGATGTTATGTAACAAAAAATAAATTTGTGAAATTATGAAAGAACCCGAGGGTGAGTCACTGTGACAAAAGCAACGGAAAAAGAGGCATAAAGAAAGAAGATTATATTTTCATTTACGGTTGGTGGCGATGTCAGTAAAGACGGAGCAACATTTGGAATACGACAGGGAAATCGACCGTAGATTTTCAAGGGATCTGTCCCACAATATACTTAAGTTTGGATGGTCAAACGGCAAGATGAAGTCCGAGCCAGTGCCTTGAGTTGCCCATGTCGCTCCGCCCCGGTAGCTGAGTGGTCAGCGTGACAGACTGTCAATCCTAAGGGCCCGGGTTCGATTCCCGGCTGGGTCGGAGATTTTCTCCGCTCAGGGACTGGGTGTTGTGTTGTCCTAATCATCATCATTTCATCCCCATCGACGCGCAGGTCGCCGAAGTGGCGTCAAATCGAAAGACCTGCACCAGGCGAACGGTCTACCCGACGGGAGGCCCTAGCCACACGACATTTCCATTTGTAGAAAGTTAAAAAGTTGAGTCAGTGTTACACGAACGAATGTGCGTTGTAGGCAACAACCGCAAAAACAAAGAGAAGAGTTTTTAGCGGCTGTCAATGAAGAAGTTCGTGAAAGGTGAGGACAGGATGGGGTAAAATACGTGTTTTGTAACGCAGCATCTATGTGATCTGAAGATCTGTTACTGGGATGTCAACTTCAAAATTACTTGAGCACAATTTAAAGTACGTAAAAACTATGGTATTCTAAAGAGTATTTTCTGCAGTAGCCTACAGAAGGTGCCAGTGAGGCTAGTAATACGATCTTAACTTATAAGGCATAAAAACATGTCTGAAAGCTTAGACCATGTACTGTTTTACAGTTCGTTTGTAGCACTCCTCCACGAATTTCTTCATTTCCACTTGATATTGTAATTGGCACCCAGTTGACTGGAGTTTCCCTTCGGTTGTTGCACACGCTGTTGTTACATTACACAGTATGGCATTCGAAATCGATGCAGAGTGAACGCGGCTTCTATCGAATTCCGTTACGCGACATCAATCCTCTGGCGATCATAATACTATAACGCAAGTCTGTACCACGATCGATGTTTACACTCGAATTTTAGTTCTTTATATTTTCAAGTGATTACAGTTGTTTAAAATTACGTGAATTTCAACACCCATTGTTCGTTTAATAGATGGAGATAACATAAACCATGGGAACTACTTAATTAACTTAGATATCGATTTGCAAGTACGCCGTGAATAATTGTTGCATTTCATCTGTTCAGTAGATAATAATTCTGATTATATTACGCAGGGAAAAGTTGCAACAAAATCTTTTCTTTAAAAACTAAGCTATTTCCACTTGCTAACAAGTAAAAAATTACGTAAGTTTCCTCTTCAAGAGTATGCATACAAGAACGTAATGTTCTAACTTGTTTCCACGTGACGTTGTTTCACTTGGGCGCTCTGCCATGACAAAGAATAATTACACTGTGTCAGCGAGCCAATAAACGCGAATTTCTTATTAGTAGGAGCGATCTGGTACGGACGTGGTGTAACGGTCGAATAAAATAACTTTGTGATTGACACAACAGGAGTCATGTGAGATTCAAGAACCCGTTCATTGGGTTCATTGGCTAGCTACTAGCCCATAGTACTCGTTCGCTACACGTCAGTTACAAAGTTCTCTTAATCGAAGTTTGTATAGCTATAGTGAAGACATCTTACGGCAAATGACGCAACAACGCTCCTGCCTCTGCCTGCACGACGTGAGCAAGCTATGAAGGAGTGGAGTCACATCCTCAACGTGAATCATCTGCAGTAAGCAGACGACATGGCTAAGAACTGCGTTACAACTTATTGCAACCCGTTTCGGGCATTTTTGCAGCATATTTGGCAAATTGTTAGAGCTTCTACTGAGACATTTTCGATCACAAAGGCCTTTTAGTTATGGTTTATTTTGTAGAGCAACAAATCTGTAGTAGCTGTTTACTACTAAAAGATCGCGGGCAGGGCTATGTAACAGCCTACTAATCATTTCATGATGATTGACACCTGACTTTGAGCTCATGTTCTGGTCTCATTCCACTACAAATATCGATATGTTATAACTTGCTGGAATCATGGAGATGTCACTTTTATTTAGTGTATGTATATTACATCTTACGTGAAATGGGGGAAACATACGCGATAATATTTAAGAAAAACCGTGCTTTTTCTAGCCTTTCTCAGCGAGTGTCAACTTTAAGGAAATATAAAAAACAGACCGCAGTTAGGAGAAAAATTTCCTTTGCGCAGTTTAAAGATACAACCTTATTCTACTTACAGGCGGATTTTCGTTATTTTATGGTTACTTGTTTCATCGCTATAATGTCAAACGCAAGACGCTGCGACTGAGCTTGCCGTTGTAGCTGTTGCGACGATGAAAGCACTGATGTTAAGTTTGACCATTTGTCGTTTACAAATGAATACTCCTCGTCTTTGTTAGTTAAGGGCCGGCGCAACCATTTCGTCTTTGTTACTTTTCTGTTGCTTCAGTTTTTGAGAGCTCGCACACGATGAGCAACTGTTTCCTGACAGCGGACCCATTTTCAATTTTGTAGTGCAATAGACCAGTGCACAGAGGCGGATTGTTATGAGACTGCAGTGGTTTGTGCTCTGATCATTCAACAAAGGACAAAACAACGGAAAATGAAGTATTGGATTCACCCAATTATTTCTGAAAGACTAAATAAAGGGATGTTACCTAGAGGAAATTCTTCAGTTATTTTTGTATGAGTGTAACGTCATTTGACGAGCTAGTCACAGTTCTGGGACCTGCCATCACCTACCAAAATACAAATATGCGACTGGCGATTCCACCAGAAGAGAGGCTCGGTGTTACATTAAGGTAGGTTGCATGAAATTACACATTTTTTATTTAGTTTGATATTATTTATTATTCGAGAAAACCAGTTAAGTACAGTAATTATTACATTTTGCATAAACTATGTCCAAACCAACTGATTGAAACGGCAGAAAATGAGTGCAGGTATAAACTTTAAACAGTGTTGCGTGTAGTGACATCGTACATAGTTTCTGATCCATCTGAAGGCACAGAAAATTAGTCAGGTATGAGTTTACACTGTCGCAATCATGAAGAGAAGTAAGGACGGTGTACGAGCTGTTTGCAGCCGTTGATTGGTTGTCAGACATGTTGCAGAACACACTCGCGCACAGGGGTGGAGAAGCTAGAATACCGAGCGCCACTACTGAAGCTGTCAAGTGTGTCACTTGGTAGACACGTGTTCTGGAAACGTCATATTACCTGAAGAATCTCAATTTCTGCATCGATTTTTCGGTGTGTGGGCATTGCTTTCAACATAGGTACAAGAGACAATGCAAAATGTGTTGCAGGGTCATCATTGAAGAAGCAGTTTCTTTCTTCTCTCGAAGTATATCGAGTAAAGTTTCTTTATAACTCTTCTTCTTCTTCTTATCTGGATTGTAGGAGGTATGTGGAGAACGAAGAATGTGTGGCCTTTGAACGTTCTCTGTTTCCTCAGGTTCCTCATCGCCTACTACTTCAGCATTTCCACTTGTTTCACGTACTTCTCCGGTTAGAAGAAGAAATAAAAGTTGATCGTGAAATTTGTACTTTCGGCGCTTTCTGCTGGTTGTCCTGACTTGACCGACTTTTGATCATAAAATTCTCTTGCAAAGCATGTCCTTAGATTTTTCCAGCTTCTTTGTACCAGCGCTCCTAGGAAGGAAAGGCAATAAACTGAAACGCTTGACATTGTCGTAGATTTTAATTTATTTTCATGAATTATAAATGAAAACTATTATAATTCAATTACTTTAAATTATTTACGAAACTTCATAAATTATTATAACTTCTTTTCAGGTATTTAGCAACTGGATCAAGTATCAACAATCTTTCATACAACTACTTGATTGGTGTTAGCACAAGCCACAAAATAGTGAAAGCAACAAGCACTGAAGTATGGAATGTTTTGCAACCTACGGTTATGCCAGAGAAATGTGAAGAAGACTGGTTGCACTTTGCTGAACAGTTCTATAAAAAAACCCATTTCCCCAACATAGGTGCTATAGACGGAAAACATATTCGAATAACACAACTTTGAAGTTCTGGCTCAGACTTTTTTTAATTATAAAAAATTCTTTTCTGTGGTGTTGATGGCATGGGCCGATGCTGAATATCATTTTGTCTTGATAGATGTTGGTGCAAATGGAGCAGCAGATGATTCCTCAGTTCTTAATAATTCGAATATGGGCAAAAAGCTGCAACGTAGACTTCTGAACATACTGAACGACCGAACATTTCCTAACAATCCAGAAGGCAAACGAGTGCCTTTTTGTTTGGTTGCTGATGAAGCTTTTGGTTTATCGAGGCACATTTTGAGCCCATTTGCTAAAAAGAAAAAAAAAAGTACGCTAACCGCATTAAAGAAAATTTTCAGCCGTAGGCATACGACTACTCGTCGTATGGTTGAATGCACATTTGGCATACTGGCAAACAAGTGACGTATTTTCTATAGACCTCTTGATGTTACCATCGATTTCTGCGATACAATAATCAAAGCATGTTGTGTGCTCCACAGTTTTGTACGCAACTTTACAAATATAGCTTATGAATGTCCACTGCAAAGTATAGACACTAAACACCAGGCTAGAACTATATCTGCTGTCAATATACGCAACTATTTTGCAACCTATTTTACGTCCCCTGGAGGATCTGTTCCTCTGGCAGTACGATGGACTGCCGGCTGGAGTGGCTGAGCGGTTCTAGGCGCTACAGTCTGGAACCGCCCGACCGCTACGGTCGCAGGTTCGAATCCTGCCTCGGGCATGGATGTGTGTGATGTCCTTAGGTTAGTTAGGTTTAAGTAGTTCTAAGTTCTAGGGGACTGATGACCTTAGAAGTTAAGTCCCATAGTGCTCAGAGCCATTTGAACCAAGTACGATGGACTCTGATTTCACTACGACTCAACAACTTTGAAAAACTTGTTCTATCCACAAAACATTATTAAGAAGTGTAATATAATAACAATGTCTAAAATAGGTCAATAAAAAAAACTTTGTAAAATAAAAACTTATCTGCTTGTTTTTTTTCTGTAGAGAGTTGTCCCCAGATCGTACTCCACAGGTTTACATAGCATCTTCCCACAGTTTGCTTTTCAAATTAGCGTAAGAATAATCTTTTAAAGTTTTATTGAACGATGCAGGCCTCTTTTCTACTTCATTTATTAGCCATTCACTATCGATGTTTGCATCCCTCACAATAGCCATTTTACGAACTTCAAAGTTTCCAAGTCCAGACAGCAGACACGGCAAATTGCATTGTCGCCCGTGTGCGCGCGCTCATATAACCTGTGGGAGGGGAGGCAGGCGGCCAGAGCAACTGGAAAGTTGTGTCGCTGTCGCGTCGCTCCGTGAGCGCTCTTACATATGTTTGTACACAGACTCTGTGGAAAGACAGTTGCGCGACAAAAAAAGTCTCCCGTGTGCGCCTTTCCCGAGTTTGTAAAGCAACTGCGTTAGTAGCTGCAATACATGCCAGGTTGTGGTGGAGCGTAGTTGCCATACAAGCGCGCCGCCACTGTCGCAATGCGCCATTACCTCCTGTCCACCGGCGAAGAATGGCAGCTTCGTAGTCGCATTCCATTACAGCATTGCCGCGTTCAGTTTTTCTTGACAGCAAAGGGAAATAATATGGGAAATTGCAAGAAAATGCTCGATATGCAAGCCGCTCACAATAAATGAACATTTGTGTAGCACATTTCAACAGTAAATGAAAAAGTCGATTAGCTCAAATAAACTTTGCAGTAAAGAATGATGACTGAAATAAAACCTACCTTAATCGCTTTCGCTGCTGGCTGAGGTCTCGCTGCTGCTATTGCTGTCATCTACTTGATGAGGAATGGTTCTATTGCTATGCCAAGACAGTGGGCTCTTTTTGCATTAATGTTTTCAAGTTTGCGTACACGGCTCATTGAATTCCTCCAGACACTTTGGGGAAGACTTTCCAGTGCGGAGCGACACAACTGTAAAGTAAAAAACGGTCGAAAAAGCACGCTTTCTCTTTAATATTACCTCGTATACTGTCCACTTTTTAACTAAAGTGTGATATTCATAAACCAAATAAAAGCATCCGTTTCCACGATTCCGGCAAGGTATTACACACTGATGTTCGTCGTGCGATGTGACCAGAATATGATCTCAAAATGAGGAGTCAGTTATTTTGAAATGATAATAGGCAGAAACTGTTCTCATGGTAAGGGTGTGGTTGGCTGCGTAGTGCGTAGGACACACCACCTATTGCTTTAGCTTCCACGTGGGGAATTGTAATGCACTGTGTACAGAAGCCCGCTTTAGATTATAGCAGAGTAAGAAATCTGCCATTGGGCGAACGATTATTTTCATATATTAGTGAAAGATAGTAATGACTAATATAAGATCCCGAGAGAAGGTACTCTAAGTAAATGAACTCACACGTGCAACGAAAAGCTTAGATCACCAAATAAACTGATGAACTACTGACGTCCAAGGACAACTGAGTGCTACTGAAGACATAAAGATACTTCATTATTTTCAACGCACCACAGCTGTTCACTGGGTACTAGAGTTCGGAGGATGCCAAAATTCTGCCATGTGATTACATAAATGTTTTAACTTGACATTTGCTCTAACATGAACACTCTGCAGTCACACTTTAGTGCTTGGCAACGGGTTCATACAGTCATTTTCAAACTCTTTCTCGACCATTGTACTCTCGAACAGCAGGCAGAGAAATGAACAGCTAATTCCTTTCGCGCGAGATCTAATTTCTCTTATTTTATTACGATGATCAATTCTCTCTGAGTGGGTGGGAGTCAATAGGACATTTTCCCATTCGGAAGAGAAAGTTGCTGAGTGAAATTTCACAAAAAGATGTCACTGCAAGGAAAAACCCTATGTTTTAATGATAATAGAATGAAGGCTTTCACGACCGGATGACATAGCTGTAGGTAAACCTTTCGGGATGTGAGGTCGTGGTCCACGAAACTCTGACGTTTCGTCCAGGACTGCGCTGGACATCTTCAGAGGCACTCCTCCGCAGAGTCTTGCCTACTGACCGGTCGGGCGACATAGTAACACGTGATAGGCAGAGATAATCCTTGTCAAAGAAAGAACTTAGCTATCGATTGTCACCTTGTCAAAGACAAAATTGTCTAGCGATTCTGCAGAGCTACTGTCGATATGGCGCTAAGTTTCGTTGCCTCCTCTTTCTATTAAAATGTTCCTGACGCTTAAAATTTCAATGGCTTCTCTACATAGTCGTGGATAATAATTTGACGTTGTAGAAAAGATTTCTGTTTCAGAAAACTTCACATTATGGTTTCCCGACTGAAGAGCATGCTCCGCTACAGCTGATTTCTCTATTTTTCCTAGTCGGTAAAGACTTTTGTGCTCTTTTAGCCATGTATTTACGCTCCTCTTGGTAGTTCCAATATAAACTTTACCCCACGTACACCGAATTTTGTATACATCGTATGTCGACAGAGGAGGGCGTTTATACTCCACAGATCGGATTTTCTTTGTTGATCTGAAGACCGGTCTGATGACGTGTTTCTGTAAAATCTTACCGATCTGATCCGTTACTTTTTTAATAAAAGGGAGAGAAAATGTATTTTTCCGTCGTTGCGGTTGCTCCTTGTCCTTCGATCTTCTGTTCCTTGGTCGTAAAATTCTCTTTACATCTTTCCCTGAGCAGCCATTTTTGTCGAAGGCTTGCTTCAAATGTTTTATTTCAGCGTCCAGGTGTTCCGATGTGCATATCCGCTCGGCTCTATCGACAAGACTTTTAATGACATCTCTCTTTTGTTGTGGATGGTGACTGGAGTTTTTATGCAAATATCTGGAAACATTACATGAGGAAAACCTGTATCCATTTCACATACAGCGTGTCCAAAATGTCCACGTTGGCGACAATGCCCAACGACTTCAGTTCTGTCACTGGGTAATTGAGAATAGTCATTTGCTTCCATACATACTATTCGAGGACGAAGCCCAGTTTTCACGACATGGAATAAACAACACACGCAATAATCATCGATGGTCACTAGAAAATACACACGCTTCAGTGGATAGCAATTTCCAACTTCGTTTTGCCACAAATGTTTGGTGCTACATAATCGGTAACCTTCTGATAAGTCCATTTATTATCAATCAGCGATTGACGGGAGAGAGGTACCTGCATTTTTTTGGAAAATTCATTTGTGGAACTATTGAAAGACGTTCCTTTAGCCAAGCGAACTGGAATGTGCTTTCAACATAACGGTGCCCCTCCACATGTTACGTTACGTGTGTGGGACTATCTCAACCGCACCTGCCCTAATCGCTGAATTGGCCGTGGTGGTGCTTTAAACTGGCCTCCAATATCACCTGACCGTACATTTTTAGATTTATGTTTATGGGGTTGGATGAAATCAGAGGTGCACAAAGTGTATGCAAAATACACGAGATGAACTGCTTCGTCGCATCATGGACGCTGCTGAATTGGTTAGGAACCAACCATAGACAATTGAACAAGCAACACAACATGTTATCGCTAAAGCGTAAAAGTGCACAGACAATTGAACAAGCAACACAACATGTTATCGCTAGAGCATAAAAGTGCATTGGCGTTCATGGTGGGATATTCGAACCTGTTCTGTGAACTGTACAACATCTGTACGATAAGTGTTAAACCCGTCTGTAAAAGACGTGGTACGTCTTTTTCAACTGAATACATGTAACATGCACGTTGTAATGCATTATGTACTAATTGTAAAGTAAATAAACATTATTTAAAATGTGTATTATAACTGTACTTTTCTGTAATATTGTTTTCAAGAAAATCACGTTACGGTCTACTTGTACTGCGTATAGGTTCACATCAATTTCAATACCCATACCTCCCTAAGGAAGCATTTGCGGACCTATGTTCATATAGCATTTTTTGTTCAGAATCACTTAACTCTATCACTGTGTAACATATTGACCTTTCCTCCCTAAACACCCTGTATACGTCGCTCTTGGACGTCCGACCAGTCAGTCGGGAAGTCTCAGCGGAGGAGTGCCTCTGAAGATGTCCAGCGCAGTCCTGGATGAAACGTCAGGAACGTAAGAGTTTCTTGGACCACTACTTCACATCCCGAAAGGTTTACCAGCAGCTAGGTTTTAATGATATCCACCCAAACTCGATGGCCATGTCCGTGATGCTCTCACCCCTATTTTGCGATAAAGCGTATTTTCCTTATTTTAATTTTCCGATGTCCTCCGTCAACCCTATCTGGTAAGAATCCAATACCTCACAGCAATACAGAAGAGGACGTACAAGCGCAGTGTAGGCAGTCACTGTAACGGATTTGTTGCATGTAGCTGATTTATTTAAATTACTAAAAACAAGATAATGTAAGTACAATTTTCAGGCCAGTACATGGCAGTGTCTTTCATAGGGCACAAACTGCTTTTCCGAATCATATTTATGTTACTCACTTAACTTATCATAAACTGAAATATAAGTCGGCTCCACGCTGAAACGACATGGCTGAGAATTCATGACCATTCCTGTGCGGTTCAAAGCTAAACCCTTTCCGCAGATTAGATTAGATTCAGTTTTCGTTCCATAGACCCAAAAATGAGATGATTCTCGTGGGTGTGGAACATGTCAGAAAGTATGACACAGAAACAATAAAACATTTGAATATAATACTTACTAACCTGATCATTTGTCAGGAGATAATCGAAAATAAGTTAATACAATGCAGTAAACTGGGACAGCTAATATTTACAGAATTAACACACTATTAGAATGAAACACTGTTATCCACTATTAATAAATTTATCATACGCAAACTACCTAATCTTGACTGTTGTGACCAAGTGTTGTCAAAATTGAAATCTAACATATATTTTTACTTAAGCTGACTTAACAGTCTCTGTTTAAGATATTCATCTAAGGAGTAGAAGGAGTTGCCTATCAAAAAGTCTCTCATACTCTGGTTTATCTGAAACCAAGTTTTTAATGGTTGCTGGCAATTTATTAAAAAAGTGTGTTCCTGAATATTGGACCCCTTTTTGAACCAAGGTAAGTGATTTTAGGCCTTTATGTAGATTCTTCTTATTCCTAGTACTGATACAGTGCACTGAGCTATTGGTTGGAAATACAGATGTATTACTTGCAACAAATTTCATTAAGGAATAAATATACTGAGAAGCAGTGGTTAGAATACAAAGTTCCTTAAACAGGTTTCTACAAGGTGTTCTTGAATTTACACCAAAAATGATTCTTATACAGATGTATTACTTGCAACAAATTTCATTAAGGAATAAATATACTGAGAAGCCGTGGTTAGAATACAAAGTTCCTTGAACAGATTTCTACAAGATGTTCTTGAATTTACACCACAAATGATTCTTATCACACGCTTTTGCACCCTAAAAACTTTTGCTCTGTTTGATGAGTTGCCCCAGAATATGATCCCATTCGACATAATCTACATCTACATCTATACTCCGCGAGCCACCTTACGGTGTGTGGCGGAGGGTACTTATTGTACCACTATCTGATCCCCCCTTCCCTGTTCCATTCACGAATTGTGCGTGGGAAGAACGACTGCTTGTAAGTCTCCGTATTTGCTCTAATTTCTCGGATCTTTTCGTTGTGATCATTACGCGAGATATATGTGGGCGGTAGTAATATGTTGCCCATCTCTTCCCGGAATGTGCTCTCTCGTAATTTCGATAATAAACCTCTCCGTATTGCGTAACGCCTTTCTTGAAGTGTCCGCCACTGGAGCTTGTTCAGCATCTCCGTAACGCTCTCGCGCTGACTAAATGTCCCCATGACGAATCGCGCTGCTTTTCGCTGGATCATGTCTATCTCTTCTATTAATACAACCTGGTAAGGGTCCCATACTGATGAGCAATACTCAAGAATCGGACGAACAAGCGTTTTGTAAGCTACTTCTTTCGTCGATGAGTCACATTTTCTTAGAATTCTTCCTATGAATCTCAACCTGGCGCCTGCTTTTCCCACTATTTGTTTTATGTGATCATTCCACTTCAGATCGCTCCGGATAGTAACTCCTAAGTATTTTACGGTCGTTACCGCTTCCAATGATTTACCACCTATGGCATAATCGTACTGGAATGGATTTCTGCCCCTATGTATGCGCATTATATTACATTTATCTACGTTTAGGGAAAGCTGCCAGCTGTCGCACCATGCATTAATCCTCTGCAGGTCCTCCTGGAGTACGTACGAGTCTTCTGATGTTGCTACTTTCTTGTAGACAACCGTGTCATCTGCAAATAATAGAATGAAAGTAAGCAAAGTATGCAAGATTCTTATATTTATATCTCCTACATCTGACAGAGCCCGCATATTGCTATTTTTTCTTTACAAAATGGACTTCGAGTCACTTTCACGGTATCACACTGGACCAAGTCTGTCACGAACGTTCTTGTAAACAATTAAGCATGAGGGTCCTCCATATATTTGCTGTCAGCTGACAGTATGGTGCTTTTTCGAATGTCCTTATAATCTGCTTGTTCATTGTCATGTCGTTCAGAATCTCTTCAGTTGTTTGACTTCCGCAGCTCTGAACTTTTTTCACTCCACGAACCATACAATACGAAAACTCACCCAAGACGCCAGACTCGTGTTCCTTGCCGACTCTGCCTCATTCTTATGTAATGCGTCGTTGATTCAGATTTTTTCCAGAAATATTGAAATATGCCATTTGTTAGACCTCCCTATAACATGTGTGACTTTCCTTAAACCATTTTCTAAGTTTTTTGAGAATGTGTTGTATTCCAGGTTTCTCACCGGTCTCTGTAGTAATAGAATACGTAGCCAGTCAGAGTTTGGATTTCGAAGGACACTCTACTGCGTAAGCTATTAAAACGTTTACTGAGTATCTAACAAAATATTTAAATAACAAAAATCAGCATTGGTATCTTATGTGACATATCGAAGGCATCTCTCCGTCTCAACCACAATAGTCTACGAGAGAAGTTTTTATGGAATATGTAGTTCAGAAGATGCCTGTTGTGGTTCTTATTTAAGAAATAAAATTTAGAAAGGTACCCTACGCTATTCCAGTGATACAAATAGGGACACCACAAAATCTGCATGGGGAAAAATAGCAATGGGAGTCCCACAGGGTCCGATCATCGACCTATGCCTATTCTTGCTTTATGTCAATGTCCTGTCAGAAGGCAGGATTAATCTTGTTTGTAGATGATACGAGAAATACTGTGAAGGCGATGAAGGAAGCATCAGCAGAGAAAATAGTAAATGATGTTTTTGTGAGAGTTACTGACTGGTTTTGCGCAAATTGGGCTAGCTTCAAACTTTGAAAAACAGAGCTCATTCATTTTAGTTCTGTCAAAAATATTCTACTTCCTGTTGCCCTAATACACCAACAACAAATAATAAATAGAATAGAAAGTTGTGAGTTCACAAAATTCAAATGGCTCTGAGCACTATGGGACTCAACATCTTAGGTCACAAGTCCCCTAGAACTTAGAACTACTTAAACCTATCTAACCTAAGGACATCACACACACCCATGCCCGAGGCAGGATTCGAACCTGCGACCGTAGCTGTGAGTTCACAGGTGTGCATACTGATGAAAACATAAAACTGGAAAAACATGTAGTAGACCTTATAAATCTAGATTCGGCTATTTTTTTCTACAATAATAAAAGAAACTTTTGTGATACAGAAGTCAGTCAGTGAAGATATTATGCGTTTGTTTCAGTCAAAGATGTCTTATGGCACAGTATTTTGAAATAACTCCTCTCTTAAGCAAAAAGAAGCAGGCAGCTGGAAGTATTGGTTACAGCCACACAGTACTTATTAAAAAGACTGTCAGTCTAAGCTTGAGAGTACTGGAACAAAGATCATATATATATTTCTCAAGTCAACATCCCTTTCCTCAACAGTTACTAATCGCACGGGGATGAATGAGATATCGTTAGAAAGGTTTTTTAACAGGTTTCTGACTTCGCATACCGATTTTTCGCTAAAACATACTGTTTGTGGAAAATTTCAACATAAAAGATACTTAACTATCGTAGGCAAAAGGGCATCATGGATACCCAGCTTCATACCAATATTTTACGAACCTAACTTATTAATCACGAATAAGAGACTACCTTTCCGTATTAACTTATTACAAGAACAATTTATTTGTTTTAAAGTATTTATTAACAAGATAATTTGTATGCAGCATTGTCATAGATAATAACCGTTGCCGCTGCGGTAGTCCATTATCTAAACCCGCCGTACAAACTGACTTTTCTAAACGAATATACTTTCTGAGACGGCGAACCTATTTGTCATTTCCGCCAACAACCCTTATCGCAAAGACTGCACTTTTTCCGAATGCTGTCATTATTTACAACTATAACAGTGCGAAAGTTTCGCTCGGGTTCCCTGTTTACAATTAATGCTTAGCTGAAAGACACTGGGAAAACTGTCGTAGTACCAAAAGTGAATTTAACACCATCTGATTCAAACATGCCTTTTCAGTTTAAAAGAAGAGAGTTGGCTATTAAAATTTTATTTGCCATAACTAAAAACAAGTCGCAGGGACAAACTTCAAAGAGCAGGAATATATTTACCATAATGCGTCTTTACTCATGGACAACTGCCTGTAGTCTTTCCAAGGGTAGCGAAATCAACAAACATATTTGTATCCCGTAAAGAAAATGAAGAACAAAAAGTACACAAGGATTATATTCTTACATGGAATATCGTCTACACCGAGATATTGTAAGGCCCTGTAAAGAATTTTGCTCAAAATTATGTGCATAGAAACATATTTACAGGGATATATCATTAATTCATGATTATTACGTCACCTCGTTGGGTTTAGTTTTAAAGATTTTTCTCTTCCTTCTCACAACTACCGTTATACCAGTACTGTCATTATTTAAAACTATAAAAGTGCGAAAGTTTCGGATGGGTCCCCTGGTATTCACAATTACAAAACCAGAAGAAAAAGTGAGCTTAATTTTCCTTTTATGAATCTATCTTCGGCATAGAAAGAGGTGACGGAAAAAATACCGCAACACCAAAAAATAATTCATGTAGAGTAACGAAATTCTGGGAACAGATTTTTCCAGGTAACATATGTAAGTGATTAATATTGCAAGATCACAGGTTAATGTGAGATCGAGAGAAACTATTGCAAATGTGAAATGCTGATACATTAATAATCGGTGTAACCGCCAGAATTTGAATGCAAGCATGCAAACGTTCATGCATTGCGTTGTATAGGTGTCAGATTTTAGTTTGTGGAACGGAGTTCCATGCTGTTTCTGGATGACGCTGGATTGTCGTCCCAATGAAGTCCCATACGTGCTCTATTGGAGATAGATCTGGCAATCGAGCAGGCCAAGGCAACATGTCGGCATTCTGTACAGTATGCCAGGTTAAAACAGCGGTATGTGGGCGAGCGTTATCCTGTTGGAAAATACCCCTGGGATGTCGTTCATTAATGGCAGCACAAGAGGTCGACTCACCAGATTGATGAAGAATTTTATAGTCGGGATGCTTGGGATAACAACGAGAGTACTCCTAGACCATAACACCATCTGTAGGTCCAGTGTGTCTAGCACGCAGACCAGTCGGTTGCAGGCCGTTAACTGGCCTCGTTCTAATCAACATACGGCCAACACGTACCGAGGCAGAATCAGCTTTCATCAGAAAACAGATCTCCACCCTGCCATCCGATTAGCTCTCACTTGACACCACAGAGTTCGCAATTACTCTTATGCGACTGGCGGAAAATTTTAGTAGACAGTGTCTCAGATGTAGAGACGCCTACCAACTTTAATTTATGTCGGACAACCCCCTTATTGGTGCTGTTATTTTTTTGTCGTCAGTGTATACAGCTGAAAAAATGTTTGACAAGCAACCCACAGAAATAAAATGTTTGATAGACAGCAGATGTGTTCTCAAATGTAGGTTATAGAAGTTTTTCCATGTCAGCTTCTTCTGTACCATAGCTGAATTCTTCAATAGAAAGACATTTTTTACAGATAAGGCCTGTAAATGGTCAGCGTGCAGTCTTGTTGCAATTTTTTCATCCTTGGTACTATCCATTTGATATCGTTTGTCGTGAATGTAATCCATGGGACAAGAAACCAACTCATGTTGCTGCCCCACATCCCTAGTTGAACCCGGCACGTGCGACGTCTTCTTCTCTGCCTGCCTGCTACATTCCCCACCCCTGGCACTGCTTGCCTCTAGACACCGCCCAACCCATCACTGCCGGCTAACCTCTCGTCTTCTTACTTGGCGCGCCCTGTTTGATGGATCACCTCTGAGGTGGGGGTTTCCAGAGTGTCGCCTGCCTCCACTCGCGTCTACCAGTTTCGCATCCCTGGCTTATTATCAAGAAGTAATTTGTGTTCGCTTGTTCACCATGCCGTGAATTTATTCAGTAGAAGTGGGCAGTATCCATAGTTCACATCACTCCAGTTCTGACCAAGGTTTTCGGCAGAACTGGAACTATAACTGCCAGATGTTTCCAACTGGGATTCCTTCTGTCCCACTATCGACACCTGGTATTTAACTGAAGAGACCATGAGTCTACAATGGGTCAGAACTTATTAAAACCAAACAGTGAGAGTATTGTGCAAAGTAGATTACTTTAAATGTCGCAGAAGCTTCTTTAAGAACCTTGAAACTCGTCCACTCACTTCCCACTACATTTATTGCCTCGTGGGTTTTGTTAGAGAGAGTAGAAATCACCTGAACTGTGATCTACAAAATCACAATTCAAGATAATATGAACTGTAATTTAGATTTTGCCTTCTTGTCTAACGTTCAGAGAGGAGTACTGCGATAGAAAAGTGTACCACAAGCAATATTGGCTGCTAATTGTGGTGGCATCGCCAGACACCACACTTGCTAGGTGGTAGCCTTTAAATCGGCCGCGGTCCGCTAGTATACGTCGGACCCGCGTGTCGCCACTATCAGTGATTGCAGACCGAGCGCCGCCACACGGCGAGTCTAGAGAGACGTCCTAGCACTCGTCCCAGTTGTAGAGCCGACTTTGCTAGCGATGGTTCACTGACAAATTACGCTCTCAATTGCCGAGACGATAGTTAGCATAGCCTTCAGCTACGTCATTTGCTACGACCTAGCAAGGCGCCATTATCATTTGCTATTTATCTTGTGATGCATGTACCGTCTGACCGATGTTCACCAATTATGGATTAAAGTTAAGTATTCCAGAAGCCACGTACCTTTTTTTACTAGTCTTACCTCCTTTAACTGTTCCAGACCTCACGCCAGCCTGCGTGAGCTTAAACGCGTGCCTTTCGGCTACCCGTCACAGTGGATTGGCTGTCTTGCCAGTCCACAACACTGTCAGCGGGGAACGATACTGGAGGTATCCAACGGCGAGTGCAGCAAGAGGCTATGGAGCTTAGTTGAACTGCGTTCTACAATACTGGCGGTGTTGATACAAAGCAGAGCAATGGCAACGATAAACAAAGCAAACGTCGCATTATATCTACAACAAGAGTTTGCGAAATTGATATTCAGGAAGAAAACTAAGGAATTTCGCAGGGCGAGAAAGAAGTGGCAGATGAAATATTATCGTTTTTGCAAGATGAGTCAATGCAATGTGTGGTGTCGCATATACACTGGACTGTGTGGACAATGCACATGAGGAGTACAATGACGACGATGCATACTTAACAACTGAACGTGATACTGAAGCAGGTGTCGAGTCATGTAGTCATCATCAGCCGGCCATTGTGACCGAGCGGTTCTAGGCGCTTCAGTCCGGAACCGCGCTGCCGCTACGGTCGCCGGTTCGAATCCTGCCTCGGGCATGGATGTGTGTGGTGTCCTTAGGTTAGTTAGGTTTAAATAATTCTAAGTCTAGGGGACTGATGACCTCAGATGTTAAGTCCCACAGCGCTTAGAACTATTTGAACCATTTTTTTACTTCATCATCCTTGTCGCACAGAGAGCCACAGATTCAGTTTCCAGTGAAACGTACTTAAGGACAACAGTTTTCCAAGGGACAGGTTCTAAACATGATCATGTACACAGAAGACCATCAGCACCATAGAAAAAAAAGTTATTAACAGATTTCGAGTAAGTCCACGGCAATACGACTGTGTAGTCCATGAGAAAAACTGGTGTTTGCGCGTTTCGAGGATGCTTTATACAATTTACAGGATGTGCATGATTGTGGCCTACTACGTTTTGCACGGTTACATAACTACAAACACTGTTACAGAAGTGGCAGACATAAGATAACGAAGTCTCAAACAAAACGTCAACTGCCCTAGCATAGCAAACTGCGGATTCTGCCCGAAAATTTCTAGTACCAGTCGGGATTTGAAGAGGAAATGGATACGAAAGGAACCCGGGAAATTAGAGGTACCAAGAAAGTTGTATCAAAATCAGCTGACATCAATGCGGTAACACATTTGCATGAAATAAAGCCGACTGCTTATCTGGATGGTAAATTGGCTGGAAAGTTATTTATTGTGCAGCGAGAAGCTGGAGCTGCTCTGCTCCCTACGATTCTTTCTGGTGTGCACGATGTTGCAAGGGCAGTAGGAAATATTTACATCACAGAAAGCTAGAATGGGGCAATGGGCGTAAGAGAACTACAACTGTGGTATTAAAACTGCTTTTAGCCAATAGCTTGAAACGTCCCCTTTGAATGAAAATTAAGAAAAACTGTGCTGGTAAACTTCTACGTTATTTGATGCAGAAACAGATGAGCAAAACTGAACGTACTCAGACAGTTCTCTCTTTACTTATTCTGATCATCACTAAACTGACACACAATATTTTTAGCGCAACGCAATCTGATTTTCTATAATCCCTACAAAAGAATGGCCCTGACTAACAATAACCTATACCAGAATGAGATTTTCACTCTGCAGCGGAGTGTGCGCTGATATGAAACTAATTTCATATCAGTGCACACTCCGCTGCAGAGCGAAAATCTCATTCTGGTATAGGTTATTGTTGGTCAGGGCCCAGGCTGTGGCTAAGCCATGTCTCCGCAATATCCTTTCTTTCAGGAGTGCTAGTTCTGCGAGGTCCACAGGAGAGCTTCTGTAAAGTTTGGAAGGTAGGAGACGAGGTACTGGCAGAAGTAAAGCTGTGAGTACCGGGCGTGAGTCGTGCTTCGGTAGCTCAGATGGTACAGCACTTGCCCGCGAAAGGCATAGGTCCCGAGTTCGAGTCTCGGTCGGGCACACAGTTTTAATCTGCCAGGAAGTTTAATAACCTATACCTTTCATGAATCACTTACCTCACAAAAATCTTCGTTACTGCAATGCAGCGAGCGCCAATACTGCCAGCTAAATAAAAATTTCTATCTTCTGAAGGCACTAACTACTGATAGGCATATAGTTAGCAAATGAAAGATTTTGATAGAGAACAAACTATGCATTTACCTTAATAGCGTTCAAAAGTCATAACATATATATAATTTTGTGACATCCAATTAAAGAAATTTCCTTTTTCTGACGGACACACGTCAAGATCGTCCGCTCATAAACTCTCAAAACTCTGGCATCTGTCTCCCCACATCCACCACTGCTGGCGGCTCACCTCCAACTGCCAAACGCTACACAAGCGAATAATCCAACAATGAGTCCAACCAGCCACAGACTGCACACAGCGCAGTCAGCGATTTTCATACAGAGCGCTACGTGGCGTTACCAACATAAAAACCTAAACAGCCTACTTACAAGCTGGTCAAAATAACTTTCTTTTGCTTGATTCCCCGTCTGCATATATAAATCATACTGCATTATAGCAAACTATCCAGCCTGAAAAGTATGTGACATTGCAGTTTATACCACATGGAGCCACTGGACAAATTCAGTCTCTGCATGTTTGTCTTTTCCATGTCCATAAAACATATTGTTGCACTATCTGCAGCTACGTCTTAAAGGATAGCAAATTTCATGATAAGCTACCGACAGTATGTTTCACATTCGGTTGCATGCCATCACATTCCATCAGTTTTCATCACCCAATTACACCAATATGATTCTATATGCATTCTTTAAGGGTGGATTCCTAGCCGAATGTAATGCAGGGTTTGCAACTCCCAAGGAGTTCGCTTTCCATCGTGATGGTGCGAACCTTTGCGATCACTGTGGCGGACCTTTTTTCGTTCGTTGTTGACGGTGCAAGTTAACGGTCTCTTTTAACATTTTTTGAATGCTGACGATATTCATTTTCTGAAGTGTAATGCATACATCCCACAGACGATTGATTTCCGCGCCTCCTAGACACTCATTTTCTGGCGACCTGCTGATGCCCATCAGCAGGTAATACTTTTCCTGCCATAATTGTTAACACAAAATTTTCAGATGAGCCTTACTAAGGATTGAGGTTGCCACCTAGCACACAATGGGTTTCTTGTTAGAACACAACCACGTAGCCTGCAGCCATTTCCCTCTTCACCACATTGGGTTCCGACATCATAGGGCTGACTACCTTGCAGGCTGAACCTATATCCTAAGATCTGCCGTCTTGGATTCTGATGTCATCTTGGATTTTTTACTTTGAACAATTTCTCATCTTGAAGTCTTGCCATTTTAGACTTGGCACACTTGGACAGTTTTCAGTTCCTCGCTATTTTCTAATTTCTCGCCATTCTATACATGGGACAATTGATCTGTGATGTCATAGGAGTGGAGGGGGGGGGGGGGGAATCTGGAAACATGCATAACGTAATAAAGGCCATCAAAGGGCCGGGAGAGGGGGAATCTGCCAACAACGCTGACTGCTCTCAGAGCCGCACAGTCCCACGAGTGAGAGGCATTGTTAGTAAGCAAGTGGTGATTTCAGGGTGGTGGACCATGTGCCGTCGCTCTAGAAGCTAAATTTAACTTCGCACTGTAATTACCGTTGGAGGAACCTTTCGACATAAACCAGAGAGATCAGAAACGGGTCGGAGCGATTAGTGCACTCATTAGAATGCGATCGAGGAGGCAAATGTTAACGACTGCCGACGTCTTCTTACCACATGGCGATGACGAATGTGGTTTGTGTCATGCTGGAGGTTGCTACTATGCTCCTGCAGCGTTAAAATGGTGGCTCTATCGCGGGCGTCGCTACATGTCTCCGTCCAAGACAATGAACAGTAGACTCTAACGAGACTCTCGGCGTAAAGTGCCTGGAGCCGACTGCGATAACCGTTGATGTCTTCAAACGTACCATCTAGCTGCAAACGCTGATGTCAGAACAAGAAATTTTAGCCAAGACTGCTGTGTTCCGAAGTTCTACGACCTCGGGAACGCTCTCTGTAAATCTTCGACATCAAAAAATGGGTCTCCAACCTCGCTGAGGAAAGCACCCGCTAGGTTAACTGGTAGGACATAGAAAGAAGATCATGCATTCCTCGAAGGTTTGTCGTACCGTCTATACACCAACCGGGACGAAGGAGGACGTTTTCTGAATCAAGGCACCTGTATGAAGAAAAAGATGAATAAAACTAAGGAATCGTTCAAATTTTCACGGGATTCTGATGGTTGTTACCATTCTGAATAAATTGCTGCTCTGTCTCGTGGTGGTCGTATCGTAGATCAGATTGCGATATGCTGTTCTGCGGTATGTAATGGATCGATCTATGATTGTCTTTAGGAAACACGGATTGCAAATTTGCGCAGGCGTCAAAATAAAATTACGAGAACGTGGTGAAAAGTAATGCCTCCGAATTTTTTACGTGAAAACTCTTAAAATCTATTTAAATAAAACAAACTTTATTACCAGTCTACATTTTCCAGAATGAGATTTTCACTCTGCAGCGGAGTGTGCGCTGATGTGAAACTTCCTGGCAGATTTAAACTGTGTGCCGGACCGAGACTCGAACTCGGGACCTTTGCCTTTCGCGGGCAAGTGCTCTACCAACTGAGCTACCCAAGCACTTTTCACGCCCCGTCCTCACAGCTTTACTTCTGCCAGTACCTCGTCTCCTGCCTTCCACACTTAACAGAAGCTCTCCTGCGAATCCTGCAGAACTAGCACTCCTGAAAGAAAGGATATTGCGGAGACATAGCTTAGCCACAGCCTGGGGGGCGTTTCCAGATGAGATTTTCACTCTGCAGCGGATTGTGCGCTGATATGAAACTTCCTGGCAGATTAAAACTGGGTGCCGGACCAAGACTCGAACTCGGGACCTTTGCCTTTCCCAGGTAAGTGTTCTACCAACTGAGCTACCCAAGCACGACTCTCGCCTCCTCCCCACAGCTTTAACAGTTTTAATCTGCCAGGAAGTTTCAGTCTACATTTTTATTCTTCATGTTTGCATATTTATTTCTCACCATAGTCACCCTGGCGACGAACACATTTCTCGCAGCGAGAGACGAATTTGTTGATACCGTCAGTGTAGAATGTTTGACTTTGTGGACGGAGCCGCAACCTCACCTCTGCTTTCACCGCATCATCAATGTCAAAGTGGAGTTCTGGAAGGTGTTTTTTAAGTTTTGGAAACAGATGAAAATGGAACGCAACAGAGTAAGTTGCACCAAGGGATCAATATTGAGTAGGAATATAAATCCGATTTTAAGTAACTGGTTCCTCGTTTTTCATTATTTTTGCATGCGCGAGCAATCACGTACGCTTCTTGGCACTTTGCGAGGCGGGCTGAATTCGAGTGTCGCAACTTTGTCTATTGCTGTCTGAAACGAAATGATTTGTTGTGAGGGTGGTTAGCGAGTTACCGAATCACTTCATCTATGAATGCTGCATTGTTGCACGAACATATTTCGCGGCTATATTTTGCAATTATGTACAGTACCTGTGCTTATCTACATGCTCGTCAGGTGTAGGAATACACACAGACGCCTTGGATGAACTACACATGCATGTTTCAGCTTCGAACTTCATTAAAGACAATGTTTTTATTGCTGATACGTGCTCGGTCCCTATTGATGTTCAACTGTTTGCTTATCCTCGCGCGGGTTTCTGTGTGTATTCCTGCGACAGATGAGCATACAGATGAGAACATGCACCACTAGAAATATCTATAAGTAATCGCAAAACATAGTCACGAAAATTTTTGCGCTACTACATTACATTTATAGATAAAGTGATTTGTTAATTGGTCAACCAACGACACAATAAACAATTTCATTACAGGTGGTAAGCTATATAATAACACAAAGAAGGAGCTACAAACCCTATATTTAAATAATAAAGTAATTACGAAACTAAATATAACAAGTTTGTAGGTCTACTTTTCATATGTATCAATTACTACCTAAAATATGTTTTTACACATCGCAATAAAAATAATCACTGATAATGGTATAAATCTACTGAATCACTCACGGGCATAAAATTTTGTAGTTGTTTGCATAATAATTGGACCTGTATTCTCATCTACATCTACATCTACATCTATACTCCGCGAGCCACCTTACGGTGTGTGGCGGAGGGTACTTATTGTACCACTATCTGATCCCCCCTTCCCTGTTCCATTCACGAATTGTGCGTGGGAAGAACGACTGCTTGTAAGTCTCCGTATTTGCTCTAATTTCTCGGATCTTTTCGTTGTGATCATTACGCGAGATATATGTGGGCGGTAGTAATATGTTGCCCATCTCTTCCCGGAATGTGCTCTCTCGTAATTTCGATAATAAACCTCTCCGTATTGCGTAACGCCTTTCTTGAAGTGTCCGCCACTGGAGCTTGTTCAGCATCTCCGTAACGCTCTCGCGCTGACTAAATGTCCCCATGACGAATCGCGCTGCTTTTCGCTGGATCATGTCTATCTCTTCTATTAATACAACCTGGTAAGGGTCCCATACTGATGAGCAATACTCAAGAATCGGACGAACAAGCGTTTTGTAAGCTACTTCTTTCGTCGATGAGTCACATTTTCTTAGAATTCTTCCTATGAATCTCAACCTGGCGCCTGCTTTTCCCACTATTTGTTTTATGTGATCATTCCACTTGAGATCGCTCCGGATAGTAACTCCTAAGTATTTTACGGTCGTTACCGCTTCCAATGATTTACCACCTATGGCATAGTCGTACTGGAATGGATTTCTGCCCCTATGTATGCGCATTATATTACATTTATCTACGTTTAGGGAAAGCTGCCAGCTGTCGCACCATGCATTAATTCTCTGCAGGTCCTCCTGGAGTACGTACGAGTCTTCTGATGTTGCTACTTTCTTGTAGACAACCGTGTCATCTGCAAATAGCCTCACGGAGCTACCGATGTTGTCAACTAAGTCATTTATGTATATTGTAAACAATAAAGGTCCTATCACGCTTCCCTGCGGTACTCCCGAAATTACCTCTACATCTGCAAATTTTGAACCGTTAAGAATGACATGTTGTGTTCTTTCTTCTAGGAAATCCTGAATCCAATCACAAACCTGGTCCGATATTCCGTAAGCTCGTATTTTTTTCACTAAACGTAAGTGCGGAACCGTATCAAATGTCTTCCTGAAGTCCAGGAATACGGCATCAATCTGCTCGCCAGTGTCTACGGCACTGTGAATTTCTTGGGCAAATAGGGCGAGCTGAGTTTCACATGATCTCTGTTTGCGGAATCCATGTTGGTTATGATGAAGGAGATTTGTATTATCTAAGAACGTCATAATACGAGAACACAAAACATGTTCCATTATTCTACAACAGATTGACGTAAGCGAAATAGGCCTATAATTATTCGCATCTGATTTATGACCCTTCTTGAAAATGGGAACGACCTGCGCTTTCTTCCAGTCGCTAGGTACTTTACGTTCCTCCAGCGATCTACGATAAATTGCTGATAGAAAGGGGGCAAGTTCTTTAGCATAATCACTGTAGAATCTTAAGGGTATCTCGTCTGGTCTGGATGCTTTTCCGCTACTAAGTGATAGCAGTTGTTTTTCAATTCCGATATCGTTTATTTCAATATTTTCCATTTTGGCGTCCGTGCGACGGCTGAAGTCAGGGACCGTGTTACGATTTTCCGCAGTGAAACAGTTTCGGAACACTGAATTCAGTATTTATGCCTTTCTTCGGTCGTCCTCTGTTTCGGTGCCATCGTGGTCAACGAGTGACTGAATAGGGGATTTAGATCCGCTTACCGATTTTACATATGACCAAAACTTTTTAGGGTTCTTGTTTAGATTGTTTGCCAATGTTTTATGTTCGAATTCGTTGAATGCTTCTCTCATTGCTCTCTTTACGCTCTTTTTCGCTTCGTTCAGCTTTTCCTTATCAGCTATGATTCGACTACTCTTAAACCTATGATGAAGCTTTCTTTGTTTCCGTAGTACCTTTCGTACATGATTGTTATACCACGGTGGATCTTTCCCCTCGCTTTGGACCTTAGTCGGTACGAACTTATCTAAGGCGTACTGGACGATGTTTCTGAATTTTTTCCATTTTTGTTCCACATCCTCTTCCTCAGAAATGAACGTTTGATGGTGGTCACTCAGATATTCTGCGATTTGTGCCCTATCACTCTTGTTAAGCAAATATATTTTCCTTCCTTTCTTGGCATTTCTTATTACACTTGTAGTCATTGATGCAACCACTGACTTATGATCACTGATACCCTCTTCTACATTCACGGAGTCGAAAAGTTCCGGTCTATTTGTTGCTATGAGGTCTAAAACGTTAGCTTCACGAGTTGGTTCTCTAATTATCTGCTCGAAGTAATTCTCGGACAAGGCAGTCAGGATAATGTCACAAGAGTCTCTGTCCCTGGCTCCAGTTCTGATTGTGTGACTATCCCGTTTGGTGTAGGTGCTCGATACATGAAGGCTAAGATGGTCTAAAGATCAGTTAAACTGAAAACAGCAACGAATAATAAAGCGATGAGCTCTGATCTGTTTTTGATGCAAGTTTCTTTTTTCGTGTTTGGATCTCGCGTTGCATCCGACTTGGCTAGATATACGGAGCTTGTAGGGCTTGCACTAACTATAGTTAACAAAATGGCAAAGTTTTCTATTTTTGAACCCTGTTATATCGGCTGCAACATGAGTAAGGGAATCGAGCGTTTTCATGTCAAATGAACATTTCCGGTATTTGCGTTAATCGATTTAGGGAAACCGCGGAAGGCCTATATCAGAATGGCGCAGTGCGGATTTGATCCTGGCTCATCAAAAATTTGAGACCTCCTTCGTTACTGTTGGGTCACGAATGAGGTCGGTTGCACAACAGTGAATAACTGCTACATGTACACACAGACATGGCCTACGTTCACTTATAAACAGAAGACTTATCTTGGTGTTGCTTATCTTCTGTAAGGTCTCCAGGCTCACTCGATGTAGAAGAGGTCACCTAAGAATAGTTGTAACTGATTGCACTGTCATCCGGTCTATAGTTACTTCAGTTTGAGGAGGATTATCAAGCCAGCTAATGCAGTGATTTCAGACTTACATTTTTTTTATCCGCTGACTACAATGTACTTCAAATTAGCATTAAGATTGGTGACTAACTTACCGCTTTAAGACACAGATTTCTATCTATGAATCATTGAATCTCAGAGGTTTCGTGGACAGACTTAAACGGATTTCGTAAAATGATGTACCATATTTGAGAAAGATTATATACAGTAAAGACCTTAAAGCGACAAATAAAGTTATCTGTTATTGGAAAATCGGCTTCTTATAAAACAACGTACAATTACTCAGTAACTACATTATGTGTCGTGAACTATTTTTAGAAGTAAAACGCCGAAAGCTTAAAAGAAGAATTGATTGAAAATAAAGTTTCCTAAAAAAATGATTGAAATGGCTCTGAGCACTATGGGACTTAACTTCTGAGGTCATCAGTCCCCTAGAACTTACAACTACTTAAACCTAACTAACCTAATGACATCACACACATCCATGCCCGAGGCGGGATTCGAACCTGCGACCGTAGCGGTCGCGCTCTTCCACACTGTAGCGCCTAGAACCGCTCGGCCACACAGGCCGGCCAAAGTTTCCTAGGAGCTGCGATACCAAAATAGGCTTAGTAGAGGGCACGCAGAATAATGTGGCTGCTAGATGCGCAGTCAGCAAAACACTTGTGTAGAGAACGGTAGTGGTGGGAGAAATGCCGAACGCTACAGGGGAGGTGCCGTTCTAAACTCAAGACTACATTCACATTTTTTTGTAAATATTAAGTGGAGGACCTCAACAGCCATACTTGCACGGTGATCGTTCAAAAAGTTCTACTGTCACCTCTGCTTTGGTTAAAAAGAATTCCGATGGAAATGCAACGAGACCGGCGATCTACACTCCTGGAAATGGAAAAAAGAACACATTGGCACCGGTGTGTCAGACCCACCATACTTGCTCCGGACACTGCGAGAGGGCTGTACAAGCAATTATCACACGCACGGCACAGCGGACACACCAGGAACCGCGGTGTTGGCCGTCGAATGGCGCTAGCTGCGCAGCATTTGTGCACCGCCGCCGTCAGTGTCAGCCAGTTTGCCGTGGCATACGGAGCTCCATCGCAGTCTTTAACACTGGTAGCATGCCGCGACAGCGTGGACGTGAACCGTATGTGCAGTTGACGGACTTTGAGCGAGGGCGTATAGTGGGCATGCGGGAGGCCGGGTGGACGTACCGCCGAATTGCTCAACACGTGGGGCGTGAGGTCTCCACAGTACATCGATGTTGTCGTCAGTGGTCGGCGGAAGGTGCACGTGCCCGTCGACCTGGGACCGGACCGCAGCGACGCACGGATGCACGCCAAGACCGTAGGATCCTACGCAGTGCCGTAGGGGACCGCACCGCCACTTCCCAGCAAATTAGGGACACTGTTGCTCCTGGGGTATCGGCGAGGACCATTCGCAACCGTCTCCATGAAGCTGGGCTACGGTCCCGCACACCGTTAGGCCGTCTTCCGCTCACGCCCCAACATCGTGCAGCCCGCCTCCAGTGGTGTCGCGACAGGCGTGAATGGAGGGTCGAATGGAGACGTGTCGTCTTCAGCGATGAGAGTCGCTTCTGCCTTGGTGCCAATGATGGTCGTATGCGTGTTTGGCGCCGTGCAGGTGAGCGCCACAATCAGGACTGCATACGACCGAGGCACACAGGGCCAACACCCGGCATCATGGTGTGGGGAGCGATCTCCTACACTGGCCGTACACCACTGGTGATCGTCGAGGGGACACTGAATAGTGCACGGTACATCCAAACCGTCATCGAACCCATCGTTCTACCATTCGTAGACCGGCAAGGCAACTTGCTGTTCCAACAGGACAATGCACGTCCGCATGTATCCCGTGCCACCCAACGTGCTCTAGAAGGTGTAAGTCAACTACCCTGGCCAGCAAGATCTCCGGATCTGTCCCCCTTTGAGTATGTTTGGGACTGGATGAAGCGTCGTCTCACGCGGTCTGCACGTCCAGCACGAACGCTGGTCCAACTGAGGCGCCAGGTGGGAATGGCATGGCAAGCCGTTCCACAGGACTACATCCAGCATCTCTACGATCGTCTCCATGGGAGAATAGCAGCCTGCATTGCTGCGAAAGGTGGATATACACTGTACTAGTGCCGACATTGTGCATGCTCTGTTGCCTGTGTCTATGTGCCTGTGGTTCTGTCAGTGTGATCATGTGATGTATCTGACCCCAGGAATGTGTCAATAAAGTTTCCCCTTCCTGGGACAATGAATTCACGGTGTTCTTATTTCAATTTCCAGGAGTGTATTTTCGCTCGGCTTGTTAGCCATTAGAACTTACAGAGAAGCGTTTTCAGTGGCGAATTTTGAGTAAACTCTACATTTCTCTTGTTGTCACGTTAAAATCTGCTTCCTTTGCCAAAATACAGCAAGTTACCTCACTAACGTGTTGTGCAGACGCAGTTGCGAGAGAATTCTGAAACAGCGGTTACTAATTTTATTAAGTGAGGAACTGAGGAAAAGTAAGGTCAAAAGTGAATGCAACAGCACATCCTCAGTACAAAAATAAACGTGTGTTCCAAAACCCACAGCATTTCTCGTTTCCCGGCCTTAAAAATTACATTCTTTTATTGAAAAAGTCTGTAGTTAGTGGTATAAACGGTAGGTAATGAAGTTTTTCATAACCATATGACAAAACACTCTTGTCTTTGCATACGTAACATCTGGAAGAATCTCATTTTTATATCTCAAACAATTTATGAAATACGAGGAAAGTTGTGGATTCTGGTTTTATCAGCGCCGCGCGCGATCGCAAATGATTGTGCTGCATCAGATCAATTTTATCGAGAGCGATGGCAGATAGAGACCTCCACCCAAGTATAAAGAAAAGTTCAATATGTTATCTTAATTTCATGTGCACCAAACGAAAAATCATAGCGGCCGTTGTTTTTCATTCTAAACTTTTTCGAATTTGTAGCACTGTCTTACCTAAGTGCAAATATCAGAATTACTACAACTATTAATGAAATAATGGGCGTGTCATCGTGAAGCTGACAAATAAAGCTATAATTACGAAAAAATTATTTTTCTGCCGAATAGTTTCTGTAAAATCGTTTGTGAAAGATTGCAGGGCGTTCTAGTATGATAAAAGAAAAGAAAAAAAAAGTTAAATATATTTCAATTTTTTCAATTTTAATCTGATAATTATGTATATATTGTGTTTCATACTAGAATGTCGTTTTCCCAGTTTGGCACAGTTTTGCCACAGGAAACACGAAAGCGGTTGAACACGTCCGTCTTCTGGTCGGCTCCTGATCGTTGTCAGAAGAAGGCTAGTTTTTGATTACGCAAAAGGTTTCTATTATTCGGAAAAGAACAACCCGGATTTCTTTACGTAATCAGTATGAATTTTATGATAACCTAAGAGACCTTTAACAATGAAAAATAAAAAATTGCATTTGCAAATGAATCGTTAATAAATGGGGCAGCTATCAGTTGTATAGAAGACAAGGAGCGGCCTTCTGTCTGCGACCAGGATGCCGCAGTATTCTCTGCTGTAGTAAAGGCTGTTTGACATTTTTTTAAATAATATGACGTGGAGGTAAAAAAAATGAAGGAAAAGAGTAGAATAAGAAACCTGGTAAACACTAAATATATTCAAATAATTCTCACAAGCAATTAGGGCTTATTTATAAACAGTATAACTTACATAAGTAATTTTCTAACTGTATGGTGCGATCAGATTTCAGCCTGCCCTGTGATAGCTTGCCTTACTCCCATTGCAGGCCGAAGTGGCCTTGCGGTTAAAGGCGCTGCAGTCTGGAACCGCAAGACCGCTACGGTCGCAGGTTCGAATCCTGCCTCGGGCATGGATGTTTGTGATGTCCTTAGGTTAGTTAGGTTTAACCAGTTCTAAGTTCTAGGGGACTAATGACCTCAGAAGTTGAGTCCCATAGTGCTCAGAGCCATTTTAACCTGTGCTAGCTTCTTGGTTCACGTGATTTGTCACAAATTACAGTCATTGCTTTTCTCCTTCCTTCGAGAGAATTCTTGCACTGTTCAACACTTTCATAACAATAACTTGCCGGTTTACAGTTTCGAACATAAATTACTTGAATTTCATTAATTAGTAACTGTTGTCTTCAGGCTGGCAAGACCGCTCACTTTTATGGTTTAAAGACGACCTTTTTTACGCTTTCACATTACAAGCAGAAGTACGATGAAATCTGAAGATCTACAAAGGTTTTTACTGTCATCTTTTATTTAGATCGAAGCGGAACGTTCAGTTCAGCTTCTGTTAAAATGTTTCTTTGGCTGCGCAATCGATGTATCGGCGTCCGCGCTAGATGCGCTTCTTTACAGTTACGTAAATTATATAAAACAAATGTCTTTCAAAGAATAGGTCTCATCTCATAAGTTGATCATTTAATATACAGCTAGGTGAATGCATTTCCAAGGGTACTCACAGCTTTCATACGACGGAAATCCCAATAATATTACAGCGTGCATCTCGATTCTCTCTCGCAGCGTGTCCCTGGTCAGCCAAAAAGGGGCAAACACTGCCGGCCTCCCCTTCTGAACAAACGAATGAACTCGCCCAGCGCTTTCGTCTATAATTGGTCGCTGTTCATCGGCCATCGTATCCTGTGCAGACTCTAACTCCTGACCTCTGTATTTAAAATCGTGCATCAGCGTCAAACATGGTGAAACAATAGACTGAGTCATTTGACTTTGCAGTCTATCAGCTGGCGGCTTATACGAACTTTCACATGATAGCATGCTGGGATCTACTGTACGTGCTGACTGCTCTTACTTTTACAATGCGTGTCGTTCTGCGTCAGAACGCCTCATTTCAAGGACTTCTTGTGGTTTTCATTATTTTCCATTCTGAACTGATGTGCAGTCCACTGCACGCTAGGATACGCATATGACTAGCATTTCAGCTCAACCGCAAAAAGTAGCTACGAGTATAGCTGTCTTGGATCTGTAGACCCCATATAAGTATAAGCAGAGATTACGAAGCACATTTCTCATTCAGAAAACGTCTGAACAATGCTTGTTTGTAAGAAGATCGTTTTAAGCCTTGTGTAAGAAGAAGAAGCGTCAGCGTTAGCATTGAGGGCTTTTGCGACTGCGGTTTATCATTCCGCCATATTGCTGCTCGCCTTGGTCGGGACCCATTGACTGTCATCCGAATATGCGATGGATGCCTCCAGAAGGACCGAATTCAATGGGTCTCAGCGGCCCCACACAACTAGCACCCGAGTAGAAAGGCATACACGCTGCCTGATAAAATTTGGAAATTTGTGGTAAGTTCCTATGGGACCAAACTGCCGAAGTCATCGGTCCCTAGGCTTACACTCTACATAATCTAGCTTAAACTAACTTACGCTAAGGACAACACACACATCCATGCCTGGGGAGGACTAGAATAGAGATGGGCAAACTCGTTCATCCTTGGTAACTTGTTCACTGGTGATCGCTCTTTCTTGGGAACCGTTCATGTCTACTCGTTCACCGTTCATTTGTGCTTGGTATACGGTTCTTATTAAAAATTTAAAGTTAGTAGCATAGATGACTAAAGATGGAAGGCGCCAAGAGGGGTCACTTGCCTCCGCCCTGGAGTACAGAGTTTTTATTCATAACAGAATTCTCACCCACTTTTAAGTTTCGTGATTCTGCAAAACCTCTCGTTTAGCCAGCTGTAGCGTTATGTGGCTGATCACGGTGAAATAATATAACGTGGCACACGATAAAACCGGCCCCGAGTACAGACTGCTCGCCAATTACACAGGATTTGTTGACCGCTACGAACAGAATAGATAAACATGTGCCGGCCGCGGTGGTCTAGCGGTTCTAGGCGCTCAGTCCGGAACCGCGCGACTGCTACGGTCGCAGGTTCGAATCCTGCCTCGGGCATGGATGTGTGTGATGTCCTTAGGTTAGTTAGGTTTAAGTAGTTCTAAGTTCTAGGGGACTGATGACCACAGAAGTTAAGTCCCATAGTGCTCAGAGCCATTTTTTGATAAACATGTAATAATTAGGCAGTGAAGAAATAACAAATAAGCTAATGCAAACAACAACTTCGAAACAATAGATAACGATTGGTAGGCGACAATGAGCAGACTAGAACTCGGGGCCGATTTTTCGTGCGCCACCCTGTACCACTGAAATAATATTGTAGAAGTTATCATATTCTGTTTACAAAATGTTGACACCAGACACTCGATTATGGAACGCGGCCTTCATTCGGTTGTAAGTCGGTTTGCCTTCCAGGACAATGACATGCTCTTTTACCTTGGATCAAAAAAAGACGGAAAATGGCCACTCGTGTGTGCCGTACCGACTTCCTTTGCATGTGTAATAAAAAGTCTTGCCATTTTACAAGTATGTCTTCTGTTGTTTATTGAAATAGTGAAATAAATGATACACCGTTTTGTTACCTGAAAAGATGTGTGTATTACATACCACGTAATTTTTATGTAATTTACGTAATTATAAAATACATTTTAATTACCGGTAATGGACGCTGAATACAATACGAAAAGAAACAGAAGTTCAGAGTTCCAAAGAGGTTTGAAACAGATCTAGAATGGGCGTGCGCAGCGGACGAAATAACTCGATACTGAACTAACTATGAGCAGTCGGTAGTGGAACTGCGACGAGTGGCCATGCGAAGGACGAGTCCGGCCGAGCGAGACGGAGACCGAGACAGATGGGAACGGGACCGAGGCTGGAACGAGAGCGGCCGACGTGTCGTTGCGGGAACCAGACCGACCGTTTCCCGTTCCCGGGAACTATAAGCAGAAAGCCGCAACCGAAGTGAACTATGAAAGATCGTTCCTTAGAATTCGTTCCTCGTTCGTTCCGCTCATGTTGATGAACCGTTCCTTTAGACCCGTTAGTTCGCGAACGACCCATCTCTAGACTCGAACCGCTGACGGGAGGAGCCGCGCGGACCGTGGGAAGACGCCTTAGACCGCGCGGCTACCTCTCGCGGTACCTAATAAAAAAAGTTAACCATCCAGCAGACATGGTCGGATGTCAGCATAATTTATACTCATTCCTACCACGGGCGGTTATACAAACGATTAGGGTTGCAATTCTCTGTGGCAGTTAGAATGGCCATCTAGGTGCAAGTGTGCTGCTCGTGTTTAGGGTTATTGCCACGGATCGTAGGGTATGTATGTGGTATAAACAGCATCGGTTGTCGACTGACCACTGTCATGAGACATTTTGGAGCTGAGCAGCAGTTTCTCTCCTGGAGTCATGTTTTGGAGTCATCGGGTGTGACTTCAGGTCATGTCTGGTAAGGGCTGAGAGCCTCTGACATCACAACGGTACATCAAGGATTTCCTGCACCCTCATGTGTTACCTCTCATGCGACAGTATCGCAGTGCCATAATCCAACAGGAGCGACCTTTCAAGGGTGCATTCGGACTTGACTTCATTCTTGTGGATTACAATGTGCGACCGCGTCGCAAAGCCCGGGTGGAGGAGCTGTTGGAATGAACTGGCTTGTCCGTTTCCCGACTTAAATATAGTCGAGCACGCATATGATGCATTGAGGAGGCGTATTTCAGCATGTACACATACACCAAAGACCACCCAGCAGTCAGCCGCGCTCATGGAGGAATGGAATGCCCTACTACGGAAACTTCTTATCTACACTACTGGCCATTAAAATTGCTACACCAAGAAGAAATGCAGATGATAAACGGGTATTCATTGGACAAATATATTATACTAGAACCTACATGTGATTACATTTTCACGCAATTTGGGTGCACAGATCCTGAGAAATCAGTACCCAGAACAACCACCTCTGGCCGTAATAACGGCCTTGATACGCCTGGGTATTAAGTCAAACAGAGCTTGGATGGCCTGTCCAGGTACAGCTGCCCATGCAGCTTCAACACGATACCACAGTTCATCAAGAGTAGTGACTGGCTTATTGTGGAGAGCCAGTTGTTCGGCCACCGTTGACCAGACGTTTTCGATTGGTGAAAGATCTGGAGAATGTGCTGGTCAGGGTAGCAGTCGAACATTTTCTGTGTCCAGAGAGGCCTGTACAGGACCTGCAACATGCAGTCGTGCATTATCCTGCTGAAATGTAGGGTTTTGTAGGGATCGAATGAAGGCTAGAGCCACGGCTCGTAACACATCTGAAATGTAACGTCCACTGTTCAAAGTGCAGTCAATGCGAACAAGAGGTGACCGAGACGTGTAACCAATGGCACCCCATACCATCACGCCGGGTGATACGCCAGTATGGCGGTGACGAATACACGCTTCCAATGTGCGTTCACCGCGATGTCGCCAAACACGGATGCGACCATCATGATGCTGTAAACAGAACCTAGATTCATCCGAAATAATGATGTTTTGCCATTCGTGCACCCAGGTTCGTCGTTGAGTACACCATCGCAGGCGCTCCTGTCTGTGATGCAGCGTCAAGGGTAACCGCAGCCATGGTCTCCGAACTGATAGTCCATGCTGCTGCAAACGTCGTCGAACTGTTCGTGCAGATGGTTGTTGTCTCGCAAACGACCGAGCGAGGTGGCGCAGTGGTTAGACACTGGACTCGCATTCGGGAGGACGACGGTTCAATCCCGCGTCCGGCCATCCTGATTTATTTTTTCCGTGATTTCCCTAAATCGCTCCAGGCAAATGCCGGGATGGTTCCTTTCAAAGGGCACGGCCGACTTCCTTCCCCGTCCTTCCCTAATCCGATGAGACCGATGACCTCGCTGTCTGGTCTCCTTCCCCAAAACAACCAACCAACCATCTTGCAAACGTCCCCATCTGTTGACTCAGGAATCGAGACGAGGCTGCACGATCCGTTACAGCCATGCGGATAAGATGCCTGTCATCTCGACTGCTAGTGATACGAGGCCGTTGGAATCCACCACGGCGTTCCGGAACCCACCGATTCCATATTTTGCTAACAGTCATTGAATCTCGACCAACGCGAGCAGCAATGTCGCGATACGATAAACCGCAATCGCGATAGGCTATAATCCGACCTTTATCAAAGTCGGAAACGTGATGGTACGCATTTCTCCTCCTTACACGAGGCATCACAACAACGTTTCACCAAGCAACGCCGGTCAACTGCTGTTTGTGTATGAGAAATCAATTGGAAACTTTCCTCATGTCAGCACGTTGTAGGTGTCGCCACCGGCGCCAACCTTGTGTGAATGCTCTGAAAAGCCAATCATTTGCATATCACAGCATCTTCTTCTTGCTGTCGGTTAAATTTCGTGTGTGTTGCACGTCATCTTCGTGGTGCAGCAATTTTAATGGCCAGTAAGCTTCTGGCCAGCACTGGAACACGTTGCAGAATTGTTCATGGGAATCATACACCCTATTTGTAATGTCTATGGGCAGGCCGCGGTGGTCTAGCGGTTCTAGGCGCTCAGTCCCGAACCGCGCGACTGCTACGGTCGCAGGTTCGAATCCTGCCTCGGGCATGGGTGTGTGTGATGTCCTTAGGTTAGTTAGGTTTAAGTAGTTCTAAGTTCTAGGGGACTGATGACCACAGATGTTAAGTCCCATAGTGCTCAGAGCCATTTGAACCATTTTTTTAATGTCAATGGGACCATCATAAATCGCAGTGACTTCAGTGTAATTGTTGTCTTTGAAAAGTGTCATTGCTCTTCGCCTCATTGCGAATTTCTTTCAGTTGCCTCTTGTACTAAACTGTGGCAGTTCTTTCTATTTATGTTCCACGTTTCTTGGCAGCGACACATCATCCAAAAGTTACTTTCGTCCTTAAGTTTTGTACGCCAGTGTGCTTACGAGAATAACGTGTTCACAACCAGTGTTAGGGCACTATGTTAATGAAGAAACGCTACATTCATCGTCGTTGTAGGTACTTTTATGTTTAGACTTCTGTTTAATTCAGATGTGTTATTACACTTGCAAGTGCACGTGCGAATGGGTACTTGTCGGGAAGAGGTGGTAGTGCTTAATAAACAGTTCATTTAAACTAACAAGTTGATGGAAGTAATTCGTTCTTTATGATTACTTTAAACAGTCGTATGAACAGAAACATGACTCATATCGAGCTCCGCCTGACTCACTACGTTGCGTCACATACCGAACGAGGTGGCGCAGCGGTTAGGACACTACACTCGCATTCGGTATGCACGCTATTTAAATCCTCGTCGGATCATGCGGTTTCCGCTTTTTACGTTATTTCCCTACATCGCTTAAGACAAATGCTAGGATAGTTCTTTTGAAAGGATACGGCCGATATCCTTCTCCTTCCTATACCAATTCGTGCTTGTGCTCCGTCTCTAACGGCCTCCTTGTCGACAAGACGTTAAACTCTAATCTTCCCTCTTATTGCGCCATATATAGTAGACACAGTACAAACAATTTTTTATTGTTATCCCAGGCTGAGAAATTTTCGTCTTATCTGCGCAAGTTTCTCTGCGGTATTTCAGCAGAAATTAACAGAGCGTCTTTCAAGGTGTAGCTTGTCTTTTTGCTCCTGCGTTTACCATCTTGTTGTTTGAGGTACATTTCGCGTTGGTCTGCCACTTCTGTTAGGTATGCCGTTCGCATTACCAGGCTACGCACTTGCTGGGCAAATTCAAGGCCGTTGTGTCTAACAAGGAGGCCGGATGGCAGTCGGCTTGTTTTATATTTATGGTTCGTGAAGTTCAGAACTCACATGTCAATCACCCAAAGGAGTAGGATGCAACTTTCAAAAATTCTGTACAAAATCTACCCGGAATTTTTCGCTAGCTCTTTAATACCTTAAAGCAATGTCGTTCTTTCTTCGATTGGCCGTGTGGATCTGTGGTAAAACGCTGGCCTGTTACGTGGCTAGCCCGTGTTCGATTTCTGGCCGTGGCAAACCTTTAATAAAGGGTGCGTTTCCGATTATCATTTCCGTGAAGTGTAAAATACATATGAATGAAAGAGCATTTTTTGTTACGTCTTCTTAATTCAGAAACTCTTTATTAACAATATTTTATAAAAGATCGGTAATTAGGAAATTGTACTGGCAATGAAAACTGGATTTTTGTCTGTGCTATGTAGTTAGAAATAAGAAGGTGTCGTAGGTATTCGAACTGAACGGAAGGATAAAGACGAAAATTATAGCAGAAACGAGACTCAACCAGCGATTCAGCAAGTACCAGTCACGATCGCTATGTATTTCATGCTTCACAGAATGTGAAACGTCCCCTTTTGAACAATTATACAGGACTGTGCTTAAACTGACACACAATATTTTTAGCGCAACGCAATCTGGCTTTCAAAAATCCCTACAAAAGAATGGCCCTGACTAACATTAACCTATACGTTTCACAAATCACTTACCTCACAAAAATCTTGGTTACTCGAGCTACTGCAATAAAGCGAGCGCCACTACTGCCAGCTAAATAAAAGATTCAAACTACAGAAGGCACTAACTACTGATAGGCATAGTTAGCAAATGAAAGAATTTAATACAGAACAATCACTGTATTTACCTTAATAGTCATAATATATATAGCAGTTCATGACAGTCTTACAAATTTCAAAACTCCGCCACCTCTCTCCCCACATCCATCACTGCTGGCGGCTCACCTCCAACTGCGCAACGCTACGCGCTGTTAACATCCAGCTGCCCAATACTACAATGGCAGACAACAATGCAAACCAGCCACAGACTGCACACAGCACAGCCAGTGATTTTCATACAGAGCACTACGTGGCGTTACCAATAAGAAAACCTAAACAGCCCACTTACAAATGCACCTTTGGTAAAAGTTCGCATCAGCTGGGAATCGAAACAACGATTCACACGTAACAGGATAGTATTCGAACGCCTGTATTAAAAAGAAAAAAATAAAGAAAATACAAAAAAACACTCGGAAAATTGGAAAGTCTATTTTCTCGAGAATTTTTGAGAGTTGCATGGAACCCTTTGGTTCATTTATACATGAGTTCTGAAGTTCATGAACAATAAATATAAACAAATAACAAAAACGCAAATGCCATGCCCATGCGGTCTCCTTGTAAGTAAATCATCATAATACTGGATATTCAGCGCGGATGTATCTCCTATAAAAGCAGTGGTTAACTCGTTGTGTTCGCATTCAGCAGGACAGTAGGACCTAGTCGTTGACGAGACATAAAAAATATTTTTCAAATTTTACTCTTTGAACAAGTTCGTGTTTCCGTTATTCATCTCTGGACACTTTCCGGCAAACGTACTGCAATATACGCGGATGGGTTGAGACATGCCCCACGCCGCAGGTATTAAATTCAAACTTCCACTTCTTTACTCAAATCGTCCACTGTCCTTTGACTCCGACATGGCAGTATTCATTCTGATTATGGGGCACTGTTACAAAGAAATGAGCTCTCAGATACTTCGTTGCAGTCGACTGAGCTTGTATCTCATCAAAATAAAATAGTCAGCGATATTTTCCGCTGTTTAGCTTAAACCGTGATTACTAAAGTACTAGTAGTAGTAGTAGAAGTAGTCTTATTGATCCCTATATCACTTATACAAGGATATTAGACGTGTCGTAGTTTTATACACTTTAAGAACAACAAAAATAACATGATTGACATACACAAGTACTAATTTTGCGGCCGAAGATTCGCCTGCGTAGACTGTATGGTCCGCACAGATTTTGTAGTGATTTTCTTTAATAGAATTTTTATAGTGGTCACAAACTGCAACACCTTCCAAACTTTTCACGCTAATTAAGACCATAGAAGCATGGTGTTTTCCGAACGCGCATTCCGAACAAAAAGCGATTCTGGTAGCTGGAGTCCGAGATTTTGACTAACAATGGCTTTTGCGTTCTTGTGGTGATATTTTCATGCAAATTTTCATCCGTTAACACATATTTCATTATATCTAACCGAGAAGTAAAACACCAATTTTCATAGATTTAGCTTTAAATATTTTTAAAAATAACGAAATATTTTTAAAATTTTTCAGTCTTAAAGCCTGAATTTCCAAAAACAGTGAATAGACTTGTCTTTAAAAATGCTTTCACAATGAAATATTTTCTTGAAACATTTCACCTCGTTAGGGGATAATTTTCCAAAACAGTGAAATACGTATTTTTCATTTCTAACAGTGAAGGCAAATACAAATTTTCAGAGATTTTTCAAAAATGCTTGCATGATCAAATATCTTCATAAAAACTTACATTTTCAGTTTACCCCAATTGCGGTTGAAGTTCCAAAAACAGTGAAGATATATATTTTTTATTTCCAATTCAGAAGCCAGATTAAAATTTTAATAGATTTAACTTTCATAATGAATTATTTCATAAAACATTTCATCAACTATTTTACTCCCTTAGAGGTTGAATTTCCAAAAACACTGTAACACATTTTTTATTTGTAACTGTAGAGTCAAATACCAGTTTTCATAGATGTATCTTTAAAGACATTTTAGTACTTCTTTAATAATGATGTATTTTCAAAAAAGCGTTCTCCCACTATTTCACTCCCATAGCCGTTAAATTTCCAAAAATGCTGAAAAATGTACTTCTTTATTTCTGACCGAGAATCCAAACACACATTTTCGTGGGACTAGCTTCAAAATTGCCTTAATAACAACATATTTTCAAAAAACTTTTTATCTCATATGTCACCCCTTTAGGGGTGGAATTTCGAAAAATCGCTTCTTTAACGACGCCTACTGTATAAGATCGACACTCTCTCTAAATTTCAGGTTTCTATCCTTAGGAGTTTGGGCTGGACGATCATGAGTCAGTCGGTCAGGACATTGCCTTTTTTACAGGGCGAATCACGCAAAACTTGCATCGCAAATTTTGCGGAAGTGGAAAGCGTTATTTAAATGGCTCTAAGCACTATTGGACTTAACATCTGAGGTCATCAGTCCCCTGGACTTAGAACTACTTAAAGCTAACTAACCTAAGGACATCACACACATCCATGCCCGAGGCAGGATTCGAACCTGCGACCGTAGCAGCCGCGTGGTTCCGGACTGAAGCGCCTAGAACCGCTCGGCTACAGCGGCCGGCGAAAGTATTATTCATGAGCGGTTTTCAAAGAATGGTTGGTAATCAGGGGCTCGTACCTTTAGCGAATAAACAGATTGGTACGATACGTATGTTTTTGGATAGGGTCCGCCTTTAGCAAAACACAGTTTTGTTTTTTAACCCAAACATGTTTCACTGCAGTTGCAGCATCTTCAGTGGGCTTTTATTTTTCATCTGTTAAAGATGAAGAATGTTCTTCAACCCCAAGATGATTAGATTGGAATGATAGTTACAAAGCGTATTTTTCATGCAAAAATACGTTCTATTAAATGGAACAATGTCTATTGACAATAATAGACTAAAAGTAGGATAAATTAGAATATCAGTGGAGTATGTTGCAGGATTCTAGTACGAGTAGCTTACGAGATATCGTATTTTGAAAAGTTTCCGCACTGACACTTGTTTGTGCCATTCAACCTGCGTAGTTGCTAGGTACGGTGTTGTTATGTTTGTCAGAGTGTGCCTGCGTTCCTTGAGTGCATTGCGACTTGCTAGTCAGTTAGTACCTGACAGTCCAAGCAGTAGCTCGCGAGTGGAGCTTGGGATTTACCAGTGCTGAAAAACCCGACATGCTCATGGTGTATGGAGAGTGTAGCTAGAATGCAATTCGTTCTTGTACGGTGTTTGCGGCAAGGTATCCCAATAGACGTCAATCATTTCGTAATTCTGTATCAACCTTTCCAACCAGGTACGTGAAAGTGGTAGCGTAACACCTAGGCAACGTAACAGAAGGCAACAAGTGACGACAGAAGAGGAGGAAATTAATGTTCTTGTTGCTGTCGCAGGTGATCCACACGTTAGCTTCCGCACAATCGCATGAGATAGTGTCATGGGTCAGGCAAGTGTCCTACGCATTCTCCATCGACATATGTTCCATCTCCATCACATCTATCTTCATAAAGACCTCCATGGAAATTATTATTAGAATCGTGTTAACTTCTGTACACGGGTATTAAGACAGGACATTCGTATCATGTATCTTGTTTAGTGACGAAGCCACATTTACCAGTAATGGCTAGGTAAACTGCAGAACTATGCACTGTTGGTCTGTTGACAATCCCCATCGGCTTTGCCAAGGGGAAAGTCAGCGTCCATGGAATGTAAACGTGTGGGATGGGATAGTAAGCCATCAGCTCATAGGTCCGTTTATCATAAACGGAGAAATGAAAGCGTACAAGTATCACAGACCAACTTCCACGGACGCTAGAAGACGTTCCTCTGCAGACCAGGAGGGACCTGTGGTACCAACATGATGGCTGTACAGTCCATAGTGCGCAAAGTACTGCAGTATTTCTATATGAATTGTTTCCAGATCGTTGCAAATCGTTGGACTGGACACACGGGACCTGTATCTTGGCCAGGCCGTTCCTCGGATTTGACACCTGTAGACTTTTTTTCGGTGGCAAAAGCTGAAAGACGCTGTCTGCAAGGACATACCAAATACACATGATGATATGCAAGGAGGTATTACTGCAGCCTGCTTGGACATCTCCTCTGAAATGCTAGCTCCTGTGCAGCAGTCGTTCCAGACCAGAATGGATTCGTGTATTGCAATTGTATTAACTTCAAACACAATTTGAAATCATATCTGCTTGACAAATTCTTCTATCCCATAGACAAATTTACGAGTATGTAGTAGTATTGTGTGTGTGTTTAAGAATTCGGGAGAGTGAGAGAGAGAGAGAGAGAGAGAAAGATTGAACATAGTTAACTATAAATCATGGCATGCATGTGGGAAAAGAGAAAAATAGCGTAACCTAAGTTATCCTGTAAATGGTTACCATGTTGACATAGTTTTCGCTGAGAAAGAATACTCCACTTATAAAACTGACTAGTTCCACATCATAGCGGGAGTCCACAATTACGACTCACAGAACATCAAGTGGTTTGGTATCCCATGCAACCGTCGTTTTCTCTTTAGCCGTTGTACACTATAAAAGTTTGGTCTTGGACTACTTTAAAGTATCCTGATCATTGTAAGCATAATGAATTCAGTGCATCAACAATCGGTCAAAAGTTAAGTATTATAACAAATCAGATCTTACAGTGCTCAACTTTTAATCGGTTTTTATTGCATGAATTGCCGCGCGGGATTAGCCGAGCGGTCTCAGGCGCTGCAGTCATGGTCTGTGCGGCTGATCCCGGCGGAGGTTCGAATCGTCCCTCGGGCATGGGTGTGTGTGTTTGTCCTTAGGATAATTTAGGTTAAGTAGTGTGTAAGCTTAGGGACTGATGACCTTAGCAGTTAAGTCCCATAAGATTTCACACACATTTGAACATTTTTGTTGCATGAATTCCTGTTGCTTTCGTCCAACAGGATACTTGAAAATGGTCTAAGTCCGAAAGTGTACAATAGTACGACGAAAAAGAAGAAAATGACCGCTGTCACCAGCTAATTAACATTCTTTCGGTGTTACGTTCCTTTTTATAGCTGTCCCTTTTAATGTGGCTCTCATTTACTTGCGCGATTCTTGTTAATATGTCTTTTTTACAACTACCATTTTTGTCTTCTCTGCTTACGAGATAGCAAAACTCATTACCTCTTCGAGAGACTCATGTCAAATTTTAACATATAGCTACGCAGTATGCCTAACCTGCTGTGCTTACCATTGTCGCGGTTATGGTTTCTTTGAAACGCCCAATCCTTATGTAGATGGTGGTGATGATGTGCATAACACATATCCCAATCATTAAGCACTCAACTCTATTTTTGTTTACTTCCGGCGACCAATCATACATCAGGGAGCAGACCGCTTTATGCTCATTTTCTGCCCGTCATAGAAATGATTAGGTTGGTTGAACTGGATTTGATATCTGACTCCGTGAAGCCCCCACATGATGTAATCGAAGTATCTAAACGACGTGACATGCAGTCAAATACGTCTTGGGCTGGTTCCAGGAAAAATTAATTCGGCACAGTCCCTTTACGAGTTTATATACCATCAACGTTTACTGCTGTGAAATAGTGACGAACGAGTTACCGCCCAACGAAATTTCAGATACGTTTGATGGGCCACATGATCGTTTTGGGGGGCAGGTGTCATGGTGTGGGGAGGCATAATGTTGCGCGGGGGTACTGACCTGCAAATCTTATTGTGGCACTGTTCTCTTTCACCCAAGTGCGTCTTTTCATCGGTGTATTCTGTTGTGACTTCATTTTTATGGACGACAATGCGCGACCTGCCACAATAACTCTTCACCAACCTTGTGACCAGCATGGTAGCACGTTTCAGAGCATGCACTGCAATCCCTGTCGATCCAACACCTCATTAAGAACCTCGTCCCGCCTTTTAAAGTGTCCTGGGGACCATCACAAACCGCGGTGACTTCAATGTAGTTATTTTCTTTGAAGCGTCATTTCTGTTCGTCATCATCATCAGGATTTCCTTCCAGCGAGCCGGGTAGCAACTTGGTGAACGATATGCCTCCATTGTTTCTGTCCTGGTATAGCTTTTCCCTCTCCACTTCATCCCAGGTTACTCCTCTCCTCTTGAGAGCTTCCTTAACTCGGTCTGTCCGTCTCTTTCTAGGCCGCCCAATTGGTCTTCTTCCTGGTACCTCCGTCTCCAAATACTGGCGTGGAGTTCGGGTTGGATGCATTCGCTTCACGTGGCCGAACCACTTCAATCTCAAAACACTCATCCTCTCCTCTGTAGTTAATGTCACCTGCAGGTCTCTCCGTGCATAGTCATTCCTGACTCTGTCTCTCCTACTTTTTTGTAGAGCTGACCTAAGGAATTTCATTTCACATGCTTGTATTTGAGTCTCTTCTCTCTTATTTATGACACAGGCCTCTAGACTATACATCATGATTGGCAAGGAGATAAGTTTTATAGATGGTGTGGTTAGCTCTTTGACGGACTTCCTTGTCCCAGATTAGATTACGTACTTGATGGAAGAAGACTACCTATCATTAGCCTGTCTCCTATCCTATCCTATCCTAAACCTATCCTTTTTCCTTGCCATTATCAACCCTTGCCAGGGATATGGCGACGTCCTTACCGGCAGCTACGGCGGAGAAAAACATCTTTGGTACGGCGCAGCTGGCGGAGGAGAGATCCTTTCCCTCCTAAGGGCAAATGAGGAGTGGAACCACTGTCTTGTGGTGAAGAGGGATCTTCGGAAGCCGAGGGTGTGAACCCTGAAAGAAAATCCTCAGATGCGTTACGCTTATCAGGCCGGCAGATGAGAAAAAGTTGTTATTGCTTTCAATCAAAGAACGAGCCTCGGATTAAAAATTTATGTTCATCACACTGCATATTTCTTTCATTTACTTTCTGTACTATACTGGAACAGTTTCTACTACGTATGGTCCAAGTTTAATAGTGCTATGTTGCGTGACAGTGGCATATTAAGCGAAACTTACTTCCGTCCGTATGTTTTGCACACCAGTATATTTTACGGACTTACCATACAATCGCAAACTTTCTCGCTTACGTGCTTAACGTCAAACATTTCACACTTTAGCTCATTTATAAAGTAATCGCATGTTCGAAGCTGTATAGGCCTACATGTGAGTTCGAGTCTTTAAACAATCGGGGGTTTACTCGTCGTAACTAACGCACTAGTACAATTATAAGCAAAAAAAGAGGAATATTGCACCTTCTGATGATACTCCAGTTCGTGTACAAAGAAGACTATGTGTTTACAAAACTTTCCCACATTTACTATAACTCTTAAGTAATTGGGAGATAAAGCAGGATGCATTAATAAGTGTTACTGCACATACACATCTGCAAAGAGCTTTACAAATGGCTAAAGTTACAGAAATTTTAAATAGTTTGAACGGAAACATTAATAATGGTTTCAAAACCAATACGTATATCGTACTGAGCACATTAAGAGTGCTTAGGCAGTGTTGTACGAGTATTACCTTTAGTTCGTAGATAGTCACCGAAGCGTTTCACAGAATTTTTACTTCTGCACACTCGGCACCTATTATGGATGTAAATTCAGACGTAAAGGCGCTTTTCAGACAGTAGCTCTGGAGTAATCTAAAGGTGTTACTTAGCAGACGATTAGGGGTAAATAGTTTAGTCGCAGACGCAAAGAGTTCGTAAGCTGAGACAGTGAGAAAGAAAGGAAGCGGTTAAGTAGCGAGAGTGGTGTGTTGCGTCACCTGGGTGTGTTGTGTGTTGGCCTCATCGCTTTTTCTGACCGCGTGTACGTCAGCTGGAACCTTAATCTGGCTCGTTTGCGCTTCGGCCCTCGAAGAGCCGAGACGATTAAGGAAGCTACCTAGAGCCAATACTAGGAGACCGACACCGCGCAGTGTGCACAGCGAATACCGTTCTGCCTCACTTCACAATACTGCTCGATCAATGTGTGAAACGAGAAACACAGTCTGCACAAAAATACGGAAACACCAAAAACACAACACATTACCGTGCCTAATTTGACGTAGGAAATTCGTTGGCATTCGCAATTGTGTCCAGTCGTCTCGGAAAGGATAGATGCAGACGCTGTATAGTTTCGAGGCAATAGCATACCATTATACTTGCAAAGCTGTGGTAAGTTCTGGTAATGATGATGGACTTGGCTAACGATCACGCATCCTTCTCTGCAAAGTTTTAGTGCTGACAGCCTTCACGAGTGCGACATTCAGTACAGTAGTGACTTTTTGCAGCTGCAGTCCTCTCAGTTTTCGTCACAATACTCCTCAACGACCGTGTGTCACGATCACTCAACACACATTTCCTCTGTGTTGTGACTTAGGGGTTGACTTTTTCCACTTCGCCGTGTGTGGTATAAATCTTCGATGCAGTGTCTCCTGAAACACTTCGGCTCCTTTGGTAACGGAAGCACACTCCACATGAACACCAACAATTTACACATCTTGGAATACACTTAGCTCCGACATAATGTATTCACCTACATATAACGCTGTTCTGACCTCGACTAACACTTGGGGAAACATATTGGGGACGTTGCGCAGGTGCTATTGGTGGTCAAATTCACAGCGCTGGCTAAATGTTCATAATAACGTGGACAAATGGAACATAAAGATGCAAAGCTAAACCATAATTTGGTTTTCTATTTAAGGGGGACAATAAAAAATCGCGGTGATTATAGTGTAAGTATTGTCTTTGATTAAAATTGTCATTTCTGATCCGTTCATTGCGTATTTATTTCAGTCACCTTCTGTATTATTTTTTTCGGAAAACCTTGTTCCCAAAATTAGGTATTGTATAATACCATCCCATTATCCTCTTTCTCAGCTCAACATCTCAATCATTAAGGAAGTATAGGTACTCAGTGTTCAGGTTAGCAAATTGGAACTTTCGGTACACAGAGCGGAAACCAAACATCGTCGCTATGGTCATGATGTCAGTTGATAGTGGGTGGTATTACAATATGATATAATGTATGAACAGCGTGTGTAGTGTGTGCAGTGACTGGGAGTGAGAAATGAACGGACAGTGCAGCACTAGGCTTTTACATTATTAAAACACTTTTTGCAAAACTATTGTACACTATGGATAAACCGAATTCGGTAGGACTGATTTAAACGGACTGGTCTTGTATTACGGAGAATAGAGACTCCAGTCTTCATCTGGCCATTCTCATTACATGTAGACTTTCCGTAGTTCCCTCAAATTACTACATGAAGTGCTGGGATGGTTCTTACTTTAAGGCCACAGCCGACTCCATGCCCGAGCCTTGTCACTATCTTGAAATAAGAAAACTTCGAACAGCGTGTGTACAGAAGTATAATATTTCTCCTGTTACCCATGCTTTCGGAGTAGATTGCATTTTTTGCAAAAACAGACATAATGTCTTATGGGATAACAGCAATCAGTGATTTTGCATGTGGAGATCCAGGCCGAAGGATGAGAGATGGCGCACGATGGAGAAGCCGGAACGCGCGTGCGCCGCCTGGCGTCATTGACGGGGCCCTCCTGCGCGGCCCTCTTGCCCGCGGCGATGGACGATGGACATCAAATGACTGACAAGGGAACCTCCCCATCGCACCACCCTCAGATTTAGTTATAAGTTGGCACAGTGGATAGGCCTTGAAAAACTGAACACAGATGAATCGAGAAAACAGGAAGAAGTTGTGTGGAACTATGAAAAAATAAGCAAAATATACAAACTGAGTAGTCCATGCGCAAGATAGGCAACACCAAGGCTAATGTTAGCTCAGGAGCGCCGTGGTCCCGTGGTTAGTGTGAGCGGCTGCGGAACGAGAGGTCCTTGGTTCGAGTCCCTCTTGGAGCGAAAAGTTTACTTTCTTTATTTTCGCAAACTTATGATCTGTCCGTTCGTGCATTGACGTCTCTGTTCATAGTAATAAGTTTAGTGTCTGTGTTTTGCGACCGCACCGCAAAACCGTGCCATTAGTAGACGAAAGGACGTGCCTCTCCAATGGGAACCGAAAACATTTGATCGCAAGGTCATAGGTCAACCGATTCCTCCACAGGAAAACACGTCTGATATATTCTATACGACACTGGTGGCGGCATGTGCGTCACATGACAGGAATATGTTGTCCGCCCACGTAACTTGTACACTTGGCGAATGGGTAAAAAGATTCTTCTACTCTGCCCGATTTAGGTTTTCTTGTGGATGTGATAATCACTCCCAAAAAAGTGATGAAAACATAAGAGTTTGTCACATAAACTGAAAATAAAAAATTAACATTTTCACACGAGGGAAGATTTGAACCAAGGACCTCTCGACCCGCAGCTGCTCACGCTAACCAAGGGACCAGGGCTCTCCGGAGCTCATGTTATCCTTGTGTTGCTTATGTTGCACATGGACTACTCAGTTTGTATATTTTGCTTATTTTTTCATAGTTCCACACAACTTCTTCCTGTTTTCTCGATTGACCTGTGTTCAGTTTTTCAAGGTCTATCCACTATGCCAACTTATAACTAAATCTGAGGGGGGTGCGATGGGGAGGTTCCCTTGTGAGCAGACAGCGGCACAACACCGAAATGGCGGGAACTACGGAGGCAGACCGTAGAGGAAAACAAGTCCACACCAGCACCATAGATATATAAATCGCACTACCATTTTAGATCGTATAAAAATGATAATTTTACTGTTTTTTAACTTTGTTAAGTACAGATTTTAATTAAGTATTTTTTAATAAAAAAATCTACTGAATACAGTATGTGCAAATGGAATGTAACAAATGTACCAGACGCACCTGTTGGTAATATTGTTATAATTAATATAAATGACGTGCACTCTGCCAACCAATTTTATGTGACGCAGCATTTGGAGCTTGCTGGATTTGGACGGGTTACTCCTGTAACTGAAATATCAGGTACGTCCTGGTACACTTGATGGTGATTAGACAGGATGAAAAAGATTTGCTTCCGTGAAATAGTAAATTAGTATCACTATTGTTACAGATCTGAAGATGGTTCTGAATGAACCGAAACAGGTCATATGAAATAAAAAAAAATTGTAATCAAGACGGATTAGAAGTAACATTAGTATATTGCATTGTCATTTCTGTATTGGCGCTGGCAACTGAAAACTCTTAAACAGTAGCAGTTGATAGCAATCGAGATTCTAGAGGAGAGACAAGGCTGAAACTGTGATGCATCTTTAGGATCACCTTATTGCGATGTTACAGTAACATACAATAATAATTTATTTCAATATTTTCTGTGGCTGTTGGATTCCTATCGTTTATCAGATTCCATTAATGGTTGAAATTAACGGTCGTGATAATACTCAAAACCTTACAGTACGTGTAAGCCCTTGATGTGATTCACTGCATTCTCAGTACACTGCGGCCTGTAATACGACTCATGACTGGGATTGCCAACTCTCCCGTTCTACACGGAAACTCCTGTACTCTTCTGAATTTTTAAGCCAAAGCCCGTCTCCCATTTTTATTTGATCTGGAAGATTGTATCTCCCGTATCTGAGAGAATGACACCGACTAACAGTTACACTTGCCGCATATTTTCCAAATCTCGTTTCTGGACGAGCTTCTCAGTATCGATTAATCGATATGACTACATAGTCGATGGAATGGCTATACCAATATGCGGAGACTACATAACAGCATTTAACAAAGTGTCACATCAGGAGTCACATTGCCATTTCCTTGTTGTTTCGTGTAGAAAGCAGTCGTATTAGTTTTCGTCCCGTATAATCAGAGTAAGGCAATGTGAAAAAATCTAAAACTCTGTCTAAAAAGAGGGGAAAACACATATAGAAGAAGTACATAGGAACTCATTTATTGGTTAACCTGGGAATAGGTAGCAATTATTATAAAGCGTGAGTTCAGCACAGCAATGGTGGTAGCACAGACTGTTAGCATCACGGCCAAAATAGAAGAACACAAAAGCAGATTTAAGGGAATTAATACATCTTCCAGCTATTTTCATTACCCAAGCGATAATCCTATTAGTGGGGAATCCAACAAAGCAGTTGTAGGTGAATTAGTGGTGGTGTATCATACAGTGAAACACGACCTCAGTTATAGGAACATGGATGGTGCAAAAAATGCACTGTGGCAGGACGAAAGCAAATTCTATTCAGAAATGAACTGTTAGATTTTGTGGAACAAGCAGATGTGACTGCTAGTGGTATTCACGCTTTGATACAAAAGTCTTGAATCTAATTCATTAAATGTAAACAACATTTCTTCTTATAGTGCAGACAATGCCAGTGTTAATTATGGTAAAAATAATTTTGTTGCTACTGAATGGTGTGAAAATTTAAAGCACGTATCTGCTAGGTGGGTGTCAGTCGCACCTAATGTTGACAGGCTAACAAAGAACTGGGATCCAACAATAACTTACTTTCAAGGCACAAATTATACACCTAAAGCTTTGAAATTCGATTTATTCAGTTTTTACTTCATGTTGGAATTATTCTTTTGGAAACCTCAAACCATCTGTAGGTTTCAGATTTAACTATAATGGAATTCTGTAATGCTATTGGAAGTTTATTGAAGAAACTTTTGCAAAACAAAGATGACATTGTGTACAGCAATACTCACAAAGTTTTAAATAAATTAGATCCTGCCAATCATAAGAGATGAAAATAACAACAGCACTCTGACTTTCATTGTAAGAAATGTAAACATTTTTGACAAAGCTCCAATTCAGTCCTTGCTCCCACTGTCCTTAAAGCATTCTGTTAATTTTAATGATTTTCAGAACATGCTTACTCATATTCAGCTACACATAAATGAGGATAACCAACATGGCTAATTTTGTTGTTTCAAAGATTTCATAAGCATAAAAATTTCCACTGACTGTATCACAGTGGAAAATTGGGTATCTGTGATGATTGAGGCAGAGGCCAAAGGTATTTGTTTTAGGTGCAGTACGTCACGAACCTCATGTAAGCTTACAAGCCATTGCTGCAGTCTCTGGTGTCAGTCTCACATCTGTGTGGCGTATAGTACACAGCCAGTGCCATACCGTCTGTCGACCCAGGATCTGCATGGGAAAGATTTCCGTGTGAGAGTTACATTATGTGAATGGGCCATGCGTAATTTCACACTGGAGTCTTTACAAGGTGTTTTGTTCTCTGATGAGTCCACATTCACAAATTATGGTGCAGTGAATCACCAAAGGTATTAAAGCTCCGCAGATAAATAAGATTCTTGGGTTTGTTCCTCAGCATATCAGCACCTCATGCACACACAGAATTTTTCTTTGATAAACAGTAATGATCTGATGACAGGAACCATAGTAATGTAGATTTAATGAAAGCTGAATTACAAGTAAGTGTTAATTTTGGTTATATGTGTGGAAAAATTGTTTAATTTGTAGAGAATGATTGCAGACTTTAGCCTGCTGCCAAAAATGTAATTCAGTATAGTGATAGTACAAAATTCTGTAGACCTTCAGTTTGTATTTGTTAGGAAGAAGTTTTTTGGTTTGTTGATGCAATAAAACTGTTTTAAGATTTAAAAAACTGTAAATTCATGTTCTCAGGTGAAATTCTCCCTTAATTGACAAAAAAGTTGGCAATCCTATTCCTGACCTATCCCAGCCAGTACTCACCACACATCCATGCTCATACTGAACTTTCCTCCTGAATCCCATCTGTATCCAAATCCCTCACCAAGTAAATGTTACCTCAAGCCACAGCCAGAGCTGAACTGCCAAAACACCAGCCCTGCCCCACCCCATAAAACCATCTTTTAGTAATTTTGTCTCTGCATGTTTAGAAATTGTATGGTTTTATAAGTAGTGTCAACAAACAGGAAGTATTATTGCTACAGTAATATTCCTAATCAGCCACAGATAACTTATTCTTGACTACTTTGTCAATTTAGTGGGAAGCTGATACCAGGCAAAAGTTGGAAGCAGCAAAATTACACGAGCCCTACAACTTTTTTGGTTGATTCTCCACCATAATTTATTATCTTTATGACCCTCACACAGTAGAGTAGCAGGTTGGCTACCATGCATAGCAACAACATTTTAAATTTTTGAAAGATATTATTCATATATAGTTTATATTTCTTATAATAATATTTCATAATGTTGAGTAGTAGCTACTTTGATTCAAGCAGCTGAGAGTTTATATTTAAATCATCGAAAACAAAAACTGCATAAATGGTTCTCTCAACAAAGCTAGAAATTCACCTTGACTTCTTACAGGTGTGTATTTTATGATAAAATACATTTGTTGATGTGTTCACCTACGGAATATACATGGATAGCCACGCTATACAGGGAGCATCAAAAATTATATATGTGGTTCGAATGCATATATGTATTAAACTTTAAGACATACGAATATGAAACTTAACTCACATACCTATTTACGAACCTCTCACGTTCAGATTACAGATGTTTAATATGTCGTTCATCAGCGACACGATCAATACCACAACGATACTCAAATTCCTCCCATACTCGGGCAAGCATGTCCTGCATCACTCACGTTATGGCAGTACAGATCCGGTTCTTCAACTATTCCAGGTTCCGTGGGAGTGATGGTACATAAACGTTGTGTTTAACGAAACCCCACAGGAAGAAGTCAGAGATTGTAAAATCCAGTGACCGTGGAGCTCAGCTGAGACATGCTAAGTCGGCAGCTCCTTGACGACCACTCCAACAGTTAGGTAGAGTTTCATTCACATATTCACGCACTTGGCGACTCCAGTGAGGAGGTGCCCCATCTTAATGAAACATGAAGTTGACTTTGTGCAGCCTCGGGAACAACCAGTTTTGTAACATAGCGAGACACTTCTGATCGTTAACCGTATTTCGATCAAAGAAGAATGGGCCGTAAACAGATGATGGGGATATCGCACAAAACACATTGACTTTGGGCGAATCTCGTACATGTTCAGTGGCTGCATCTGGGATCTGTAGGCTCCAAATTCGAACATTGTGTTTGTTTATCTGAGCACGAACATGGAAAGTCGCTTCATCACCGAACACGATACATTGTGCGAAAGTGTTATCATTGTCAATAGCATCAAGAATCTCGTTGCAAAATGCCACATGTTTGCATTTGTCATCAGGATTCAGAGTTTGTAACAACTCTAACTTGTATGGCTTCATAACCAACCGACTTCTCAAAACACGCCAAATTGTTGTTGTAGGCAGTTGTAACTCCCGACTGGCACGACGAGTTGATTTTGAAGGACTAGGTTGGAAAGCAGTTTGAATTTGTGCAACATTTTCATCAGCAACTCGAGGGTGGCCAGGATTCTTACGTTTACATACTCATCCTTTATCTAGAAACTGTTGATGCCATCAGTGAATGTTCCACCCAGTCGGAGGATCGATTTGGTACCTCAGCCTGCAACTTCTTTGCACTGTAATCACGGAATTGCACCGCAAACTCGAGAAGACAAAATTATTTCTGCTGCGGAGTAGCCATTTTAAACATATGACGGTTACCAAGGAAAACAGACGACAACTCACATCTTGTGGCTATTGATATAAACTAGACTATGTATTTGTTTATCCAATAGCCGTGCTGAGGTGCAGTGATCGATAGTTTGAACAAAATAATACTTTGTAATACCTATAGTCTTTTTAAACACCCTGTATTTGTTACAACTGATATTAAAAAGATTAAAAACAGGATTAAAACCGTGAATGCATTCAGTATAATGGTTTAATGATAACGTGGAACAGTGCTGTTTTTTTATATTTTCTGTATATCTTTCAGTAACTGTGTTAACCAAAACTAGTACATCAATGTCTGGGCTCCTGGTGTATCACTACAGCAGTTAAAATCCAGTTTGTTCTCAGTCTAGTACTAGTGGAGAGCAGCTTTGGATTCTGTCCTCTTTGCTCACATACAGACGCGAGAAGAAGGACCAGAAGACAGTGAAAAACGTATATTAGGTAAAATAAGTGAGGAACGTAATTAGTTCAGTGATTATGTAGAAATGGACGAAGTGTCTCTTATCTCTGAAAACGAATCTCTGGACACAGAAGAAAGCTTAATTAATTTTATGGCAGCAGACTTTGTATTCAGGACAGCTACAGCCTGGATATATCATTTTGAAAAGATAAGACCATCACTTCCGCTGTAAATCCATCAATTATAGGCACTACCGGTTTTGCAGCATTTTAGCTGCACCGTCAGATGCTATCTGTACAAAGTGACAAATAAAGACTCATGTAGAGCAAGAAAACATAACTAAATTCAAAAGTAATACAAGGTGAACATACTCACAAAATCAAGTCATGTTCTTATCGAAGAAAGAGAATGAGCTCACCGAGCTTTTAAAGTAAGCAGTTTCTGTATTTTTGAGGAATTAACTACAATTTAAGACTGAATAACTGGGTCTGCACCGTACCAGTATTTTTCAACCCACTCAGGTGAAAGAAGGACCATCAGCTGCCTTACATTTTACATAATCACATAGATGATAATATGTAATATGCACTTTGTTCGCTATTTCAGTATTAGAGGATCCTGTTTTCTCACCAGATACTGTTGTGGTGAGTGAAATTTTTTTATCATTTTACCTATCTGATAGTCTTTTGTTAGCAAGTTCCTCTAATTACATTTCTTCCTTTCTAGGTATCATGGGAGTATATCACGGTAGCATTCTACGTTATTTTGTGTTTTTTGTGATTGATGTCGATTAATTAGTGAAATGTTGCTGATTATGAATGCTGAGCCACCCCATTCTCTTTTCTCGATTGGTACATTTCATTTTAATTGTTTTTCTTGTCCAATATGAGTCTTTGTTTATCAATTTTTACAGATTGCACTGATGATGCGGCTAAATGGCCGCAAAGCAGTTGTGCCTATAAATAAAGGACTTACAGGTGAAGTGATCTTATCCTTTCAAAATAACCTGATGAGTTTGACGATACACACGAATATTCAATTTACTCATAAGGTTCGTTTAAGACAGGGGAATGTTGTCACCGAACATACAGTGGAAGAGTTGAGGAAAAATCGATTTAATATTTGTTCTTACTAGGAATACACACATTACTCTTATTCACTGAATCATAATTCTCAAATCGTATACTTACTTAACACTAGGAGCGTATTACTTTTACAATAAATGAAGCAACTCACCTGTATGGAGGCGGGGGGGGGGGGGACAGGACAGGACAAGAAGAACCAGACAATGAAAGGACCATTGCATACACAGAGAAATGACCGATTTTCTTATTGTGCTAGGTCGATAAAGGAAGCATGCAAAAGAAACAAGAATATTTTATACATATAAGGATGGATAGAAAGCTGCACTCATGTCATCACATGGCTAAATCTTACAAAGGAACACTGGTTAAATCGAATAAATTATGCCTGCAAATGGCCAGCATCCACTGAAACGAAATTACGCAACAAAGGAGGGGGGGGGGGGGGGGGAGCCGAGGTAGAACCCGAAACCACATCACGTACAGAAGACTACCTGATGCCCCACGTGTCGACTGACAAGGAAATCTTGATAAAAGCAGGGAAATTGCACACATAATCGGCCGGGAGTAATATTTAACCAGTAATAAATCAACTTGGTCTGCCTCCCTAGGTGAGTGGTCAGTGTGGCTGACTGCAAGTGGAGGATCTGCATTCGATTCCCGGTACTGTCAGGGATTCCTCCTTGGTGAGAGCATTGCGGATGTTACACTCGTGAACAATTGGAAGCGGTAGATAAACACTGTTAACGTAATTTAATCTAATAAGAACAATGTGGAGGCCCATCTAGTGTCATGAGCCACATGAAAGACTGTCTAACAATAGGTGGCCACATCACAAAGACACATCGATCTAATTAAGAAAATTACCATTTTGATGCATCAGAAGTTAGGTTACAGTATTATCTAAGCAAAAACCAATTCAGAAAAGATGGAGAGCCGCTAACACCCCTAGCTAACTTCAAGTCTGTAAGAACCACGGACGAATGGTCACATGTAACAGTGTGCCACAAATCAGTTTCATGTGTCCCATGAGTACCGTTATTAACTCGACAAATGTTACATTCATGTGGAAATAGCTGAGGAATTTTTAAGATTAACATCAAAAAATGGATTTTCCTTTATTTAGTCTTTCACACCTCAGCGAGTGAATCCAGTATACAGGGTGTTTCACTAAATGTGTTTGCCTCTGTAAGTTATGAAGTAATAGGCGACGGAAATATTTATTGCACTAGGTCACCATAAGAAACGTTACACTGTCTGTGGAGCTATGAACACAGTTTATTGTGTTATCATCCAACGAGTTACAAAAAAAAAGATACAACTTTTAAAATGGAAAGATAGTTGTTTCTATCATGTACTGGAATCAGCAACACCAGCTGTGTATACATCAGTTTAAATTACATTCCTATCACTTTTAGTTGGGGAGCTACACTCTTCAAAGTTTCAGGAGCAGATCCCACAGACTGTACATAATACATGGTTGAGTGGTGGGTGATGGATGTTCTGGCAGTGGGAAGATTCAAATGATACGTTCAAATGTTCCTGAATGCACAATGCAAAGCGCCTTCTAAAGGATCTGCAGGCGAGACGTAACATCACTGGTGTCACGGAGCAACGTGCGTCCTCAATGCGCCATTTTAGATCATCTGGGGATGTGGGCTCAGTGACATAAACACGATCCTTTAGATATCCCCACAAAGAGAAATCTAATGGTGTTAAATCGGGTGACCTTTCGGCCCATGAATGAGGACCCTGGCGCCCCAACCACCTTCCTGCAAAACTGTTGTTTAGTTCTTCCACAACAGCATGCGCAGAATAGGCTGGGTGACCATCGTGCTACATCCACATATGGACTCTTGTGTGTAGACACACATGTTCAAGGAGACCACCCAAACTGTCGACTATAAACGCGCAATGTAACTCACCTGCCAGTGTATCTGGGAAGTAGTGTGGACTGATAATTTCATCCCCAAGGATTCCCCACCATGCATTAATAGACCACCTACGTTGACAGTCGACAGGTCGTATCAAACGAGGATTGTCTGTGGTCCAGTAGTGCACGTTATGGCGATTCACTGCACCATAATTTGTGAACGTGGACTCATCAGAGAACAAAACACCCCGTAAAAACTCCAGCGTGAAATTACGCATGGCCCATTCACATAATGTAACTCTCACACGAAAACCTTTCCCATGCAGATCCTGGGTCGACAGACGGTACGGGTGGAACCAGTGGCTGTGTACTATACGCCACACAAATGTGAGACTGACACCAGAGACTGCAGCAATGGCTTGTAAGCTTACTTGAGGTTCGTGGCGTACTGCACCTAAAACAAACCTTTGGCCTCTGCCTCAATCATCGCAGATACCCAATTTTCCACTGTGATACAGTCAGTGGAAATTTTTATGCTTATGAAATCTTTGGTCATGTAGGTTATCCTCATTTATGTGTAGCTGAATATGAGTACGCATGTTCTGAAAACCATTAAAATTAACAGAATTCTTTGAGGACAGTGGGAGCAAGGACTGAATTGGAGCTTTGTCAAAAATGTTTACATTTCTTACAATGAAAGTCAGAGTGCTGTTGTTATTTTCATCTCTTATGATTGGCAGGATGTAATTTATTTAAAACTTTGTGAGTATTGCTTCTACAAAATGTCATCTTTGTTTTGCAAAATTTTCTCCAATTAACTTCCAATAGCATACCAGAATTCCATTATAGTTAAATCTGAAACCTACGGATGGTTTGAGGTTTCCAAAAGAATAATTCCAACATGAAGTAAGAAATGAATAAATCCAATTTAAAAGCTTTAGGCGTATAATTTTTGCCTTGAGAGTAACTTATTGTTGGATCCCAGTTCTTTATTAGCCTGTCAACATTTGGTACGACTGACACCCACGTAGCAGGTACGTGCTTTAAAATTTCACACCATTCAGTACCAACAAAATTATTTATACCATAATTGACACTGGTATTGTCTGCACTATAAGAAGATGTGTTGTTTGCATTTAATGAATTAGATTCAAGACATTTGTATCAAAGCATGAATACCACAAGCAGTCACATCTGATTGTTCCACAAAATCTAACAGTTTATTTCTGATGCCAACACAAGGTTCAAAGTATCTGAATACTACAGGAAATATTTTGCTGCTCTTGTTACTCGATGCATCTGAGGCCACAGAAAAAAGACAATGCTACACTTCCATTGATCATAAAGCACATCTAGGAAATTACTTACACTTTTTAGCGCTAACACATGTTTTTGCAATAGAATTTGCTTTCGACCTGCCACAGTGCATTTTTTGCACCGTCCATGTTCCTATAACTGATGTTCTGTTTCACTGTAAGATACACCATCACTAATTCAACTACTACTGCTTTGCTGGTATTCCCCACTAATAGGACTATCACTTGGGCAATGAAAATAGCCGGAAGATGTATTAATTCCCCTAAATTTGTTTTTGTGTTCTTCAATTTTGACGTGCTGTTAACAGTCTCTGCTACCACAATTGGTGCGCTGAACTCACACTTTATAATAATTACTAACTATTCCCAGGTTAACTCATAAATGAGTTCCTACTTACTTCTGCTATATGTGTTTCCCTCTCTTTTTAGGAGGGGTTTCAGATTTATTCAATTGCCTTACTGTGATTAGACGGAACCAAAACTAATACGACCGCTTTCTACACGAAACAAGGAAATGGCAATATACATATCGATACAACAATTATATCGATCTTGCGTATCCGCTTCGATTAATCGTTACTGAGTACATCATCAAGAAACGAGATTTCGAAAATACCCGGCAAGTTTAACTGCTAATCGGTGTCATTCTCTCAGATACGGGAGATATAATCTTCAAGATCAAATTAAAACGAGAGACGAATTTTGTCTTATAAATTCAGAAGAGTACGGAGGTTCCCGTATAGAACGGGAGAACTGGCAATCCTAGTCATGAGTCGTATTATAGGCCGCGGTGTAATGAGAATGCAGTGACTCACATCAAGGCCTTGCACGTAGGGTAAGGTTTTGAGTACTATCATGACCGTTAATTTCAGCCGTTAATGGATCCTGATAACTGACAGGAATCCAACAGTCACAGTATCAAAATAAATTATTACTGCATGTTACTGTAACATCGCAATAAGGTGATCCTAAAGATACATCAGAGTTTGAGCTTTGTCTCTGCTCTAGAATCTCGATCGCTATCAACTGCTACTGTTTAAGAGTTTTCAGTTGCCAGCGCTAATACAGAATTGACAATGGAATCAACTCCGAAAGCATGGGTAACAAGAGAAATATTTTACTTCTGTACACACGCTGTTCGGAGTTTTCTTATTTCAAAACAGTGACAAGGCTCGGGCAGGTAGTCGGCTGTGGCCTTAAAGTAAGAATGATCGCAGCATTTCACGTAGTAATTTGAGGGAACTACGGAATGTCTACAAGTAAATGAGAATGGTCGGATGAAGACTGGAGTCTATTCTCCTGCTGCACTGACCGTTCATTTCTCCCTCCCATTCGCAGCACACAGTACACACGCTGTTGATACTTTATATCATATTGTAATACCACACACATAGTATCAGCTGACATCATGACCATAGCGACGATGTTTGGTTTGGTTTCCACTCTGTGTACCGAAAGTTCCAATTTGCTAACCCGAAAAACTGAGTACTTATACTTCCGTAATAATTGAGATGTTGAGCTCAGAAAGAGGATAATGTGGTAGTATTGTGCAGTGCCTAATTTTGGGAACAAGGTTTTCCGCAAAGAAAGGGAAAGGAAAAACGTAATGTGAAAGGATTATGTGAAATGATACTTTTTATTATTGTTATTACTATTAATTCGTCTTAGTTTTTTTATCGAATCCCCACTAACCTTCACTGCTTAGATTATGTTGCTTGACGGGTACCTTTCAACTGCCGTTTTGATGAAATTAATTTTGTAATCTCTTTATTCTTTTTGAGCAATTTATTGTACGGGTCCTATTCCTTGTCTGAAAATGACCGTGTGACTGATATTTGTGTGTGAAACCCTTAAATAGGCGATAATTTCTATTAATATTACTGACAGATGTCACGGTGGTCTCGGTCAAGCAGCAGTAATGGTTAGCTAAGGAAACGATTTGTTTCAATATACGAAAAATTACTGCGGAAACAATAAGTCACGTATGACCGCACGCTAGAGAGTGTTTTAACGGTTTTGTAAGAGAATTACACAAAACAAAAAGAGTGAATTTATTGCAGTGAAATAAAAATCACGACCAAAACCTGTTGACAGTCGTGTTCCTTCTTGATTCACATTGTAGTTATCAACTTGGCTGTTGTATTAAGTGTTCTTTATTTATTCGAGTCTCATAACACACACTTCATAATGGTACAAGATGTCGAACAGAAAGTGGTGTGAAACGTGCACTTTTATCTGTGAGAAAGAGGATGCAAATCCGCATTCTGCCATTCAAATTTAATTTCGACAGCTTTCCTGCGTCGATGCGGGCGACTGCAAGGCTTGTTTTCTCACCAAGACCACCCATCCTCGTTTGTCTCCTAAAGGCTCTCACTATAAACATAATCTTCCTTCGTTCTTAACTTTCCCGCCGAAGTCTAGCTTTTATCTTCAACCGTTGACACATGAATAGTCAATTTTTCATTTTTAAAAGAATGCAAGGCTTAATACTATAAATTTTTTATACCAGCTGATATCACAGCATTTTGGGTGGACCTCTTCTAGCTACGCCTCTTGTAATCAATACCCGTATATTGGCGAGGGTTTGAATTAACAATCTGTACCGGTACATTCAAATCGTTAAAAAGAGAACGGGACGGGAAACGGCTCGCGAAGCAGTTCGTCGTGTCATCGCGCGATAGCGCTACCGACGCGGCTAGCCGAACCAGCCCCAAGTGGTGCTGCGTAGTGTCTCCAGATGGCAGCAGCGCAAAGAGTAACATAAATTTACAACGGTCTCCATCTGGAGCGCGCTCCACATGACAGTAACATTTTGAGATAGAAATGATTACAAGATTGCAGGTTTTATGTAACTCATGTTGATTCTTACAGACTTTACTTTCGTTCTCCAAAAATGTATGCGCACGTATTCCATAAATGTACAGAACATCGGCGAAGCGATATAGTCTTTCTTGAAAACGTAACGACCTGTACCTTTTCCGAAGAGCTTAGAATACTTAATAATTCCAGATGGCCTTCGACAAACTGTCGCTAGAATCGGAGAAATATATGTCTACCTCCGGCAAAAAAAGGGAGCCTGAACTCTTGTCTACAGACTAGCTACTTTTATGTTTTTTCTCTTCTTTATTCCTTGTGTCGCTTTGATTGCGTCCTGGTCTCTTCCCACCGTGTACCAATGTTTTCATTTCTGCGTGCTTGTTACATCTAACGTCCTATATATATGTTTCCCACATTTTAAACGCGCTTTTTTGGAAATCTGAGGGAAGATTGTCTACTTCATAGTTTTCAGTCGTTAATTCAAACAACTAACTAATTTCAGTACTTCTAATGGGATCTCATGGGTTTCCATTGACTGGTTTGAGCTCGTATTAATACCAGTTTCCACCAGCGAAATAGCTGTTGAACCTGAAGAGAATGCAACTATTTTATACCAAATTACCCTGTTCCATATATCTCTGGATTAGCCTAAATATACGGAAACACATTAAGTGAGACCGGAAACCTAGAAGTGATTAAAATCCTGGAGAAGAGAATGTCTCATACAGTCCATTAGCTGACTCAAATAAAGCGCTGCTTTCCCACCGCTTACAAAGCTTCGCTTGGCTAAATCGTTTGAAAAAGCCTGGAAAAGGAGGAATTAACGGGATTCGTAAATTTTACGAAATGATTTTCTACGATTTCAACTGCCCAGCCATAAGAACGTGCGTTAGTGGGACCAGGTCTAAGTGAGCTATTGAGAGATGATGAGTCTTTGCCTAGTAGCGAAAATGTTCTGGGTTCCATTTCGAAATCAGCCGTTCTTTAAATTATGAATACAAGGCAGCAGCAATAGGAGGCGGATTTTTCCTGCATGAGGTATCGCCCTCGTTCTGCCAGTGGTCCTATCAAAGAGGGCAGAAGAGCAGATTGACGTTCGGGGCACCCTCTTGCCCTTGGGGTGGGGAACTGCTCCTAAAAGCTGGAATAATGAGTTGTAGTCAACGGTATATGGATGCTGAAGCCAATGGAAACCACTGTATTAAAAACACAGAATATGTATCCAGAAGACGTGTGGCCTGTAATGGTGATCTCTTTATCAGACTATCGAAGACATTACTGCCAAAGCAGACAGAGTTACTAAACACAGCCTTTCGAAATGCCTTCACAAAAGTAGACGAAGTAAATATTGCAGAATTCGAATCGAGAACAGCTGTCAACATGAGTAACGTAGAAGTAAATATCCTCGGAGTAGTGAAGCAACTCAAATCACTTAATAAAAGCAAGTCTTCTGGTCCAGACTGTATACCAATTAGGTTCCTTTCGGAGTATGCTGATGCATTAGCTCCATACTTAACAATCATATACAACCGTTCGCTCGACGAAAGATCCGTACCCAAAGACTGGAAAGTTGCACAGGTCACACCAATATTCAAGAAAGGTAGTAGGAGTAATCACTAAATTACAGGCCCATATCGTTAACGTCGATATGCAGCAGGATTTTAGAACAAATATTGTGTTCGAACATTATGAATTGCCTCGAAGAAAACACTCTGTTGACACACAGTCAACATAACATGTGTTTAGAAAACACGTTCCTATGAAACACAACTAGCTCTTTATTCACATGAAGTGCTGAGTGCTATTGACAAGGGATTTCAGATCGATTCCGTATTTCTGGATTTCCGGAAGGCTTTTGACACTGTACCACACAAGCGGCTCGTAGTGAAATTGCGTGCTTATGGAATATCGTCTCAGTTAATGTGACTGGATTCGTGATTTCCTGTCAGAGAGGCCACAATTCGCAGTAATTGACTGAAAGTCATTGAGTATAACACAAGTGATTTCTGGCGTTGCCCACGGAAGTGTTATAGGCCCTTTGCTGTTCCTTATCTATATAAACGATTTTAGAGAGAATCTGAGCAGCCGTCTTCGGTTGTTTGCTGATGACGCTGTCATTTATCGACTAAAAGTCATCAGAAGATCAAAACAAACTGCAAAACGATTTAGAAAAGATATCTGAACGGTGCGAAAAGTGGCAGTTGACCCTAATAACGAAAAGTGTGAGATCACCCACATGAGTGCTAAAAGGAACTCGTTAAACTTCGGTTACACGATAAATCAGTCTAATCTAAAAGCCGCAAATTCAACTAAATACCTAGGTATTGCATTTACGAACAATTTAAATTGGAAGGAACACATACAAAATGTTGTGGGAAAGGTTAACCAAAGACTGCGTTTTATTGGCAGGACACTTAGAAAATGTAACAGACCTACTAAGGAGACTGCCTATTAGAGTACTGCTGCGCGGTGTGGGATCCTTACCGGATAGGACTAACGGAGTACATCGAAAAAGTTCAAAGATAGGCAGCACGTTTTGTATTATCGCGAAATGTGGGAGAGAGTGTCACAGAAATGATACAGGATTTGAGCTGGGAATTATTAAAAGGAAGGCGTGTTTTGTTGCGACGGAATCTTCTCACGAAATTCCGATCACGAACTTTCTCCTCCGAATGCGAAAATATTTTATTGACACCGACCTACATTGGGAGGAACGATCACCACGATAAAATAAGGGAAATCAGAGCACGTACGGAAAGATATAGGTGTTCATTCTTTCCGCGCGCTATGCGAGATTGGAATAACAGAGAATTGTGAAGGTGGTTCGGTGAACCCTTTGCCAGGCACTTGAATGTGATCTGCAGAGTATCCATGTAGATGTAGGAGTAGATGTAGATTGGCAAAAGATTCCTCATTCGCTCCCCTCGAATCTCCGGGAGGAGTGTCAACGGGAAATGACCGCGAGAAAAAGATGGAATAACCTACGAAAAGATAACTTTCTACGAGTCAGAACTTCATGGGATTCAGTCTGATTTTGGAAGGAAAGCTGAAGAATCTGAGAAAAGGGAAATGCCAAGGTTCAGTATAAAACAAAAGGTGAGGTCGCATCACGAAGGAGTTAGCTGAATTGGGTGTAAATCGGTAGATATCATGTTAACGTACAAACAAATGATTACGGTTTCAGAAAAATTGGATGATTTATTCAAGAGAAAGAGCGCTACAAATTGGGCAACTGTAAAACCTTAAGAGATTTTATACCAAATTCCACCTCTGGCCCTTATGGAAATAGTTACCTGGCTTGGTATTGCAATTGGCAATAGTCAAAATCCCAAAGTGTTTGGAGGGCTATGCCCATAATGCTGCAAAATTTTCTCAAGTGGAGAGAGATCCGGCGACCTTGCTGGCCAAGGCAGGGTTTAGCAAGCACAAAGACCAGCAATAGAAGCTCTCGCAGTGTGCAGAAGGGCATTATCTGGCGGAAATGTTAAGTTCAGGATGGCTTGCCACGAGAGGCAACAAAATAGGGCGTAGAATGTGGTCGACGTACTGCTGTGTTGTAAGGGTGCCGAGGATGACAACCAAACGGTCCTCCTATTGTAATATTTCTGGCTTAGTCAGCCATCATATTAGGCTCCAAGAAGCTGTTCCCAGAGCAGTGGAGATGCAAGAAGTCTATAGATGACGAAATGTGGTGTGAGGTACCTGTGACAGATGTTAGATTCGGTACCATTCCCGTGAGAAAGACCGCCTGCATAATGCTACTGCTCTGTGATTGGCTGCTGTGTTCGGAGCAAGGGCGCCAAAACTTTAAACTATAGTTATTATTATTAGTTAAACTACTCATTGGAATGACTTCACTTTTTAACATAAATATCTCTCAACAGCTGACTATGAATCAGTCATTTTAGAATTATTAAAAACAATTTAAATCAAAAACAAAAGACTGACGAAATTGCAGACGAAGCACTTCGGAAGCGCTCGGGTCACGCCTTTTCTGGTATGGCGCGCGAAGTGTTTCGGGCTGTTCGTCACTCTGGATTAAGCAGTCGGGAAGAACAGACATGTTGTCTATCGTAGGATGTGTTTCCAATTTTTATTTAAGTTCCTGTTCCTCACTCTGGATTAGGCAGTCGAGGGGTACAGTCATGTTATCTGTGGCAGGATGTGTTTGCCAGTATTCAGTATTAAAAGATTCACTCCGGTAGTCACGAGGCACAGACACGTGCCACAAATAGTATAAAGACACATTTTCGTAAACATTGTGTTTGATCATGTACTTTGCTGTATCAGAAGGTGCTGTGTTAAGGTCATGTAGTCTTCTCGTGTGGCTATATTAAAATACGTGTGTGGCATCCCAAAGAAGTGATACATTATTTCAGAACAGAACCTCGCTAAAAGTCAGTTTCAGCCTCAAGATACAGAACCTAAGACCTGGGTGCTGTTTTCTGCGCTGGGGACATCAACTTGAAGACTGCAGGTTAGTGAACTATAACAGAACCTTCGTACTCCACACAGTGCAGTGGAAACAACTAGGCGCCTCACGTGTACTGCATGCACAGAACAAATGTGCTCAGTGACACGTCATCTGCAGTAATGCAGAGGAGGTAAAGGAGGATGATCGTTATTAACACCAACAAACGATTCATTCTTCCTTTCTTGCCGTACTATGAAATGAAATGACGTCCTACACTATCACTCCCGGTTTTCGACCCGCAGGGCGGGCGAAAGTCAGGGTGGCAGCCAACCACTGTCCGGGGCGTCTTCAGGCACGTCTTTGCAGTTCGTCGGTGCTCATCGATGAGGGACTTATCACTGAAGACAATTCCACTCCAGTCAGTAAGATTCCAGGCCATATGTTCTCGACACCATGAAAGGTGGCTACACTGAGCCACAGCGTCAGAGATTGCGCCAAAGAGTATTATTCAGCCGCCTCCACTGGCAGTGCTTGGGGAGAACTCGTAGTAGTCAGTGCTTGTTGAGATGTCGTAGTGAAGAGTGCTTGTTGAGAACTCGTAGCAGGGAGTGCTTGTTGAGATGTCGTAGTGAAGAGTGCTTGTTGAGAACTCGTAGCAGGGAGTGCTTGCTGAGATGTGGTACTGAAAAGTTCTTGTTGAGATGTGGTAGTAGAGAGTCGGTGTGGAGATATATTGTAATGATTAGAGTGATTTTCGTCAATATATGAAGGTAAAAGAAAAAAATTTTTCCTTTTCTTTTTATTATCTCAATGTCTTAAATAATGCATCATTACAGGTTCAGTCAACAAAGCATCTGGCTTGTGTTCTTGTATTAGAGTGTAATTCTGGTTTTCTTGCGCAATTATAGGATTTCTATTTTTTTAATTACTTCAGTATAAATGATATTTAAAATTTCTTGTCTTATTGAAGAAGAACCGTGCCAGATGTGTACGTTGAATCACACTTCCACATACAGAACACTTACACTTCTGCTTTGTTGTTTCGCAGGTTTTATAGTTGCTGGGGACTTAATTAATTAATTGTGTTAACGAAAATTTTCATTTCATTCTTTGTTGTTGTTCTATGCAGTCAGATTGCGTACTAAGACTAGTCAGGGCCAACCGTTTACGAGACACAGCGTAATCAGACATACAGCTACCAAAAATATTTGCATTTTATTTAATTAAGCCCCCATGCAACCACTGCAGACGAGCTTGTTGGAGCACAGAGGTCAATGGTAGTACGCATAAGGGGCTCAGTGAACTCAGCCCTCTTTCTGTGAGCTGCGGCACTGTGGTCACTAAAGCACCAGTTGCATGGCTGATCGACGATAATGATAAATCCGGGGCTCTGTGTGTCTTTTTGACGGTTGCTCGGTCCCCGGGTTAAGTTGTCTCTCTGGGTTCCCCACTTTCTCCTTGACGCTGCGTTCGGCGATAGATCACCCATTCCTGCCAACATCGTTGGACAGCGGCATTGCTCCTGTTCGAATGACGAATGGCGATTACTCCAACCGGCTTCTTTGAGCCCAGCCACGGGTTGTTCAAAAAGTCTCTCCGCAGTGCCTTATGATTGTTAGCCGCACGTGTCGTATGATTGTTCGTCTGCCTGGGTTACTTCCCTTCAAGTGGACTCTCCCAACAGTCCATTGTTTCGTTTATCTCATCCAGAGTCAGTACTATCGTTGGTGTGTGTCGTTACGTTTTGACGTGAACGTTTAAGTTTAGTTCCTTTGTTCGTTTTTGTCACTGTTAAAATACTAACCATTGAAGAATGTGTGTTTTTAGTCGAACAAGTGTTCAAACATTTAATTCAGTTTTACCGGAAACAACACTCCCACATCGCGACACTGTGCGAGATTTGATTAACAAATTTCGAAGTACGGGTTCAGTGACAGATGCACCGAGAAGTGGTCGTCCTAGCGTTTTGTCTGAGGATAAACTACTCGATATTTCGGATAAAATGTCCATGAGTCCGAACAAGTCAGTAAGAAAACTCGCCCAGGAAGTCGATGTTAGTGTCGAAACAGCCCATACAGCTGTAAGGATAAAATTAGAACTTTTCCCCTACAAAGTGACAGTCGTGCAAGAACTGAAAAATACTGATCATGGCAAGAGATTGCATTATTGTCCAACAAAACGGAAGGATATTCTTAATGAAACGTTTTTCAGGGATGCGGCGTGGCTTCATTTATCCGGGTACATGAACTGGCGAAATTCTCGTATATGGAGTACTGCAAATCCATTGTGTATTCATGAGGAACCACTTCATTCTGTGAAAATAGGAGTTTGGATTCCAATTTATAGACGTCGGATTGTGGGTCCCATATACACTCCTGGAAATGGAAACAAGAACACATTGACACCGGTGTGTCAGACCCACCATACTTGCTCCGGACACTGCGAGAGGGCTGTACAAGCAATGATCACACGCACGGCACAGCGGACACACCAGGAACCGCGGTGTTTGCCGTCGAATGGCGCTAGCTGCGCAGCATTTGTGCACCGCCGCCGTCAGTGTCAGCCAGTTTGCCGTGGCATACGGAGCTCCATCGCAGTCTTTAACACTAGTAGCATGCCGCGACAGCGTGGACGTGAACCGTATGTGCAGTTGACGGACTTTGAGCGAGGGCGTACAGTGGGCATGCGGGAGGCCGGGTGGACGTACCGCCGAATTGCTCAACACGTGGGGCGTGAGGTCTCCACAGTACATCGATGTTGTCGCCAGTGGTCGGCGGAAGGTGCACGTGCCCGTCGACCTGGGACCGGACCGCAGCGACGCACGGATGCACGCCAGACCGTAGGATCCCACGCAGTGCCGTAGGGGACCGCACCGCCACTTCCCAGCAAATTAGGGACACTGTTGCTCCTGGGGTATCGGCAAGGACCATTCGCAACCGTCTCCATGAAGCTGGGCTACGGTCCCGCACACCGTTAGGCCGTCTTCCGCTCACGCCCCAACATCGTGCAGCCCGCCTCCAGTGGTGTCGCGACAGGCGTGAATGGAGGGACGAATGGAGACGTGTCGTCTTCAGCGATGAGAGTCGCTTCTGCCTTGGTGCCAATGATGGTCGTATGCGTGTTTGGCGCCGTGCGGGTGAGCGCCACAATCAGGACTGCATACGACCGAGGCACACAGGGCCAACACCCGGCATCATGGTGTGGGGAGCGATCTCCTACACTGGCCGTACACCACTGGTGATCGTCGAGGGGACACTGAATAGTGCACGGTACATCCGAACCGTCATCGAACCCATCGTTCTACCATTCCTAGACCGGCAAGGGAACTTGCTGTTCCAACAGGACAATGCACGTCCGCATGTATCCCGTGCCACCCAACGTGCTCTAGAAGGTGTAAGTCAACTACCCTGGCCAGCAAGATCTCTGGATCTGTCCCCCATTGAGCATGTTTGGGACTGGATGAAGCGTCGTCTCACGCGGTCTGCACGTCCAGCACGAACGCTGGTCCAACTGAGGCGCCAGGTGGGAATGGCATGGCAAGCCGTTCCACAGGACTACATCCAGCATCTCTACGATCGTCTCCATGGGAGAATAGCAGCCTGCATTGCTGCGAAAGGTGGATATACACTGTACTAGTGCCGGCATTGTGCATGCTCTGTTGCCTGTGTCTATGTGCCTGTGGTTCTGTCAGTGTGATCATGTGATGTATCTGACCCCAGGAATGTGTCAATAAAGTTTCCCCTTCCTGGGACAATGAATTCACGGTGTTCTTATTTCAATTTCCAGGAGTGTATTTCAACGAAACAATAAACTTACAACGATGCTGCATTGATATTCTGTACCCATTCATAGGAGAACTTGTGTTAAGTGAAATACTTAACGGTTGTTTTCAACAAGATGGTGCAACCGCGCATACAGCTCGTGTTTCAATGTCACTGCTTGCTGATGTTTTAGGTGATCGCATAATTTCACAGGAACTTTGACCTCCACGATCGCCTGACCTATCATTAACTGAGTTTATCTCCTGGGGTGCAGCGAAAGCAACCGTCTATAAAAACCGTCCAAAATCCATCGATGAAATGCAATATCCACTTTCACTGCTTCTGTTACAGAAGAAATGTTACAGCTTATGTTTGGAAACATGATTAGACGAATTGAATTGTGTATTCAACAACAGGGCGGTCACTTTCAACATTTAATGTGAAAATTTGTTAGAAAAAATGAATATTCAATAAATTAAAAACTTGTATTTCACTGGCTTTCATTTCGGTATATTCACTGCGGCATACGGCACGTGCGGCTACCAATCATACGACACTGCGGATAGACTTTTTGAACACCCCGTACATGTCCTCTCTCAAATGCTGACATCTGCATACGTCTGTATATCATTCACGTACCGGTGTGCGAAGCATAGTTACAGTCCAGCTGAGTACATGGAATGAAATTCACGAAGACTTTAAGGCACGCTGTCGACATGTAACCTGTTCACAATCCTTGCTAGGTGTGCGGTAAAATTGTGCTGCAGCCGCAGACATTCATTCACACATTCAAAATTTATAATTTTTCATTTTCCGTCGATATCCGTATGAATATCGATTTGTGACAAGTCTGCATAACCCTTTCGTGGTACGTCTTTTTTCCTTTTCTTAGACTGTTTGTGGGAGGTCAGTGAAGTGAAATGAAGAGAAGAAAGGGTATCCAGTCAGAAGAGTATAGCGTCGTGTCAACAGCAACAGAAAATGATGTAATGTAAGATTCCTCGTTATATGCAGAGTAATCCCATTATCCGCTCTTACCGATGGAGGTCTTTCCCCTATAAAATATGATAATTAGCAACGAGTATTACAGCGTTCTGCTAGAGGGCGCGTCCCCTCACCCCCACCCCACCTTCCCCAGCCCGAGTTCGGAGCACTACGCGACAGTCTCGCACTCAAGGTATTCCTCATCGAGTGCCTGGGAGACTCCGTGCTGCTGTTGCACAGTGCATGAGGCCAACTGCGCTTAAGGAACTAGCTGTTGGTGACTTGAGAATGGCTCTGAGCACTATGGGACTTAACTTCTGAGGTCATCAGTCCCCTAGAACTTAGAACTACTTAAGCCTAACTAAACTAAGGACATCACACACATCCATGCCCGAGGCAGGATTCGAACCTGCGACCGTAGCGGTAGAATGTAGCGCCTAGAACCGCTCGGCCACCGCGGCCGGCGTTGGTGACTTCGTTCACTGACAAGGGAGTGCCGTAGACAGTTAATTTGATGAGAAGCCTTTTTTAGAACATATGCTTTCAGCTGTTGTGTGTTCCACAGCGATTAACTTGTGTGTTTGCGTAAGACGAATTTAGCTAAAGTTATTTGACTCGCCAGGCATCATAGGTTTCTTCATTGTCGCGGCGGTAGAGTGTAGATCTAGTTGTGTTTCTGATATAATTTGTAAAGTTGCAAATCACTGCACTTGGGTTTGACACGAGTATATGTACAATGTCCAGTCGTATTAACGTGACCACTTGTAAAAGCCTGAATAATCACCTTATGGACTGCGAACCACTGCAATGCTTGCTGGAAGAGAGGCAATGAGGTTGTGGAAGGTACCGTCAGGGATGTGGAGTCAGACGACTCTAGTGCTGTGGCCAGCTGCCCTGGGTTTCTCAGCTGAGGATCCATGGCGTGAACCGTCCGATCAAAGTGCTCTCTCAGATTCTAAACTGGGTATAAACCCGGGGAATTTGTTGGCCAGGAGAGAACGGTAAATTCATCTTGATGCTCTTCGAACCACGCACGTACACTGCAAGGTGTGTGACGCACTGCGTTGTCCTGCTGGTAGATGCCAGCGTGCCGAAGAAAAACAAACTACATGTAGGGGTGAACGTGGTCCCCAGGAATACACTAATGGCCATTAAAAGAGCTACACCAAGAAGAAATGCAGATGATAAATGGGTATTCATTGGACAAATATATTATACTAGAACTGACATGTGATTACATTTTGACGCAATTTGGATGCATAGATCCTGAGAAATCAGTACCCAGAACAACCACCTCTGGCCGTAATAACGGCCTTGATACGCCTGGGCATTGAGTCAAACAGAGCTTGGATGGCGTGTACAGGTCCAGCTGCCCATGCAGCTTCAGCGCAATACCACAGTTCATCAAAAGTAATGACTGGAGTATTGTGACGAGCCAGTTGCTCGGCCACCATTGGCCAGACGTTTTCAGTTGGTGAAAGATCTGGAGGATGTGCTGGCCGAGGCAGCAGTCGAACATTTTCTGCATCCGGAAAGGCCCGTACAGGACCTGCACCATGCGGTCGTGCATTAGCCTACTGAAATGTAGGGTTTCGCAGGGATCGAATGAAGGGTAGAGCCACGGGTCGTAACACATCTGAAATGTAACATCCACTGTTCAAAGTGCCGTCAATACGAACAAGAGGTGACCGAGACGTGTAACCAGTGTCGTCCCATAACATCACGCCGGGTGATACGCCAGTATGGCGATGACGAATACACGCTTCCAATGTGCGTTCACTGCGATGTCGCCAAACACGGATGCGACCATCATGATGCTGTAAACAGAACCTGGATTCATCCGAAAAAATGACATTTTGCCATTCGTGCACCCAGGTTCGTCGTTGAGTACACCATCGCAGGCGCTCTTGTATGTGATTCAACGTCAAGGGTAACCGCAGCCATGGTCTCCGAGCTGATAGTCCATGCTGCTACAAACATCGTCGAACTGTTCGTGCAGATGGTTTTTGTCTTGCAAACGTCTCCATCTGTTGACTCAGGGATCGAGACGTGGCTACAAGATCCGTAACAGCTATGCGGATAAGATGCCCGTCATCTCGACTGCTAGTGATACGAGGCCGTTGGGATCCAGCACGGCGTTCCGTATTACCCTCCTGAACCCACCGATTCCATATTCTGCTAACAGTCATTGGATCTCGACCAACACGAGCAGCAATGTCGCGATACGATAAACCGCAATCGCGATAGGCTACAATCCGACCTTTACCAAAGTCGGAAACGTGATGGTACGCATTTCTTGTCCTTACACGAGGCATCACAATAACGTTTCACAAGGCAACGCCGGTCAACTGCTGTTTGTGTATGAGAAATCGGTTGGAAATTTTCCTCATGTCAGCACGTTGTAGGTGCCGCTACCGGCGCCAACCTTGTGTGAATGCTCTGAAAAGCTAATCATTTGCATATCACAGCATCTTCTTCCTGTCGGTTAAATTTAGCATCTGTAGCACGTGATCTTCATGGTGAAGCAATTTTAATGGCCAGTAGTGAAGATGCATAGTTGTTTCGATCCACTGTGCCTTCCAGAATGACGAGATCACCCAGCCAATGCCCTCTGGCCTGCATCCTTTCGACGATTGTTGCAGGGTGTTTGCTTTCAGGTGTTTCACGCCGTACACGCCAACGATCATCTGTCAAATGGAGCATAACACGTGATTCATCTGAAAAGGCCATCTGTCCATTTGCGGTACTGGCGTGCAAATTCCAGCCTTCGCCACCGAGGAACGACAGCATGGGTGCAAGAACCAGGGGAGGTTCATACGCAGCTACGCAGCAGCGTTCCCTGAACGCTCATGGAGGAAACACTGTTGGCAGCCCCTTGGTTCAGGTTGGCGGTCAGTTCCTCTACAGTTGCAGGTCTATTCACCTGTACGCATCTCCGCAGCCGTCGTTGATCCCTGTTATCTATGGCCCGTGGTACACCACAGTTGCCTTGGTGCCGATTTTCAATAGAGCCGTTTTGCCATGCACAGTATACAGGGTTATTACAAATGATTCAAGCGATTTCACAGCTCTACAATAACATTATTATTTGAGGTATTTTCACAATGCTTTGCTCACACATACAAAAACTCAAAAAGTTTTTTTTAGGCATTCACAAATGTTCGATATGTGCCCCTTTAGTGATTCGGCAGACATCAAGCTGATAATCAAGTTCCTCCCACACTCGGCGCATCATGTCCCCATCAATGAGTTCGAAAGCATCGTTGATGCGAGCTCGCAGTTCTGGCACGTTTCTTGGTAGAGGAGGTTTAAACACTGAATCTTTCACATAACCCCACAGAAAGAAATCGCATGGGGTTAAGTCGGGAGAGCGTGGAGGCCATGACATGAATTGTTGATCATGATCTCCACCACGACCGATCCATCGGTTTTCCAATCTCCTGTTTAAGAAATGCTTCTGCTTTAGCCTTTTCCGTAAGATTTTCCAAACCGTCGGCTGTGGTACGTTTAGCTCCCTGCTTGCTTCATTCGTCGACTTCCGCGGCTACGCGTGAAACTTGCCCGCACGCGTTCAACCGTTTCTTCGCTCACTGCAGGCCGACCCGTTGATTTCCCCTTACAGAGGCATCCAGAAGCTTTAAACTGCGCATACCATCGCCGAATGGAGTTAGCAGTTGGTGGATCTTTGTTGAACTTCGTCCTGAAGTGTCGTTGCGCTGTTATGACTGACTGATGTGAGTGCATTTCAAGCACGACATACTCTTTCTCGGTTCCTGTCGCCATTTTGCCTCACTGCGCTCTCGAGTGCTCTGGCGGCAGAAACCTGAAGTGCGGCTTCAGCCGAACAAAACTTTATGAGTTTTTCTACGTATCTGTAGTGTGTCGTGACCATATGTCAATGAATGGAGCTACAGTGAATTTATGAAATCGCTTCAATCATTTGTAATAGCCCTGTACTTTAACAATGGAGGCACCCGAACAATTTACAAACTTAGCCGTTTCGGAAATGCTTCCACCCTTCGCCCGGAAGCATATGACCATGCCATTTTGGACGTCAGACACATCGCTCCGTTTACACACTACGATAACGACTACACTCTTCCCGCGTCCCACCCGACCACGCTATATATACCCTCCACTGCTAGTGCTGCCATCTGCCGTCTGTGCATGGTTATTGCCCGCTGACGTCGGACATAGGTGGTGGTCAAATTGACGTGACTGCAGCGTGTTTATCCACTCTAGATTACTTGTTATTTTAATAATGTTTCGGTATCAGCATTAATTATTGCCTGTCCTACGCTTTTTAAGCCTTAGTTGTTCTTTGATTTAATATTAACAGATATTCGTATATATTCATTCACATCTCTGAAATTTTGGCGGTTTATTTGTTCTATGTGTAATCTAATTTTGTTACTCTGCATATCTTATCATTTCACGTTCTGTGAGAGCTTCTTTCTAAATATTATAGTTAACACGTATGACCAGTTTACAGTGTGAAACTAGCAGGTTTTAGGCAGAGTGCGCCTCCAGCCTTGGTACGGACGCCTGAGCATGATTGTAAACTGATTGCATTAACAAACATTTTACAAATTCTTTAAATGCTGGTGTACAACCCGGTAAATTCCTTGTATTTGTTATTAGGCCTCACGTCGTAAAACTTGGACATCTTTTATTGTTTTGGTGCAGTAATGGATCCAAAAACTAAAGAATTTGCCTCTTTGGGATAAATATGTTATGCCAACATCCACTGCCAGATCCTCAATCTCACCCTTTCGGATGGTACAGCAGAGAGTGAGTTACTATGAAAAGTTTAGCAATAAGATTATTCTCATCACAACTGGCAGCAGGCCAGAACCAGCAACAGAAGTTCAGATAAACATGCTGACGTCACAAACAAAAATGAAGAGATAGAGAAAGTTTATGAGGACACTGAAACGGTAATATAGTATGTAAACGGAGATGAAAAGCTAATAATAGTGGGGGACTGGAACCCCGTTGTAGGGGAGGAAGAAAGAGTTACGGGCTAGTGTGGGCTTGGTAGTGAGAATGAGAGAGCAGAGGGACTAATCGAACTACGTTTCTGCTAGTAATACAATATGTACTGCTAAAAAATCACAAGAGGAGTGTGTGTACTTGAAAATGGTCTGGAGACACAGGAAGTTTGCAGCTGGAATACTTCATGATAAGACGGAGATATTGAAATCAGATTGTTGATTGTAAGGCGCACCCAGGAGCAGAATAGACTCAGATCACAATTTATTAATGTCTAAGAGTAGGCTGAAGTTCATAAAAGTATTGTCCGGAAGATCCGGTATAGAAAGAAATGAGATACAGTTCCCTACGGCTATGGACAATGCGATAAAGAATACGACAATAGGCGGTTGAGTTGCAGAGGACTGGACGTCTCTATCATCGGGAATTACGTAAGTTGAAGACGCAAATATAGACAGAAAGAAGATAATTGCAAAGAAACCTTGGGCAACAGAAACAGTACTTCAATTGATATACGAACGAAGATAGTATAAAAATGTCCAGAATAAGTAATCGTATTTACGAATAACACAGGCACTGTAACATCGTATTTATCCATCGACACCGGGCTAGCGACTTTCAATTCAAATGTCCCTGTACGAGAATGTACGTATTGGATGTACGAGTGCTGGATGTAGACACATGGTTGACGACATATGGAAGTTTAGGTCTGGCCGTAGTCGTCCACGGATAGCCAACTGGCAAGGCGACCGCTCACATTAAGCAGGATATCCGGGTTCGAGTACCAGTCCAACACCGATTTTCTCTGTCGTCATTCCTTTAAAAGCCGATGCTTGTCCACATTCGCACCTACGAATACATTTAATTATTTAACGTAGTTATATTTTTTTTAAAAAAATCATGTTGACTCACTAAAAACTCTCATACAGTCTCACATTACTCTCGTCCAAATTTTCTTCGAATTTTTTATTTATACTTTTTATACTCACCAGCCTTCTGAATGCTTTGATGTAGCCCACCACACCTTCCCCTCCTGCGTTCACTTTCTCATCTCAGAGCAGAACTTGCACCCAACGTCCCCAATCGTTTCCTGTACGGTATTCCAGTCTCCGTCTTCACCTGTAATTTTAACCTCTTTAGCTGCCTATAGAACCACGGAAGGTATTCCCTAACGCCTTAACAGACGTTCTGTCTTCCCCGAGCCAGTGTTCTCCATATTTTCTTTCATGCCGATTCTGCGGGGAAAATCAATTACTATCAGCCGCCTAAATTTTAAAATCCAACTTCAGTACAGCATTACATGTCAAACGCTTCGTTTCCATTCTTTTTCGGTTTTATCACAGTCCACGAATCACTTCCGAACAATGCTGTGCTCCCAATACACACTCTCGGAACTTTCTTCCAAAAATTAAGGCCAAAGTGTTACACTTGCAGGCTTCTTTCGGCCAGGAATGCCCTCTTCGCCTGTACTTGTCTGCATTTTATGTCCTCCTTGCTTCGTCCGTCCCGTATTTTGCTCCCGAAGCAGAGGAATTCCTTCACTTCATCTACTTCTCGGTCACAAATTGTGATCATCTCACTTCTGCAACTCCGCATTACTTTCGTCTTTCTTCGGTTTTCCCTCACCCTGTATTCTGTACCCATTCGGCTATTCATTCCATTCAACAGGTCCTGTCATTCTCCTTCGCTTTCACTGAGGATAGCAATGCAATCAGTCTGAATTTTAATTCCACTCTTGATCCTTTCTTTCATTTCTGCCATCTCTTCTTCGCTGTGCAGATTGACCAGTAGTGGCTAAAGACTGCATCGCTGCACTACTTTTTAATCCGAACATTTCGTTCGGTCTTCCATTCTTATTGTCCACTTTTCGATATTATGCGTCTTTCGCTATGCCTTATACTCATTTTGCTCAGAATTTTGACCATCTTGCAACATTTTATGTGGTCAAACGCTTTTCCTACGAATCCTGTGAACGTGTTTTTCTTCCATTATCAAGTGTAACGTCAGAAGCGCCCCATCGTAAACCCAAACTGATAGTCATTTAACTACACCTCAATTTTCTTTTCAATTCTTATGTATATTATTCTTGTGAGCAACCTTGATTCATAAGCTGTCAGCCTAATTGTACGATAGTTTTCATCCTTATCTGCTCTTGCTATCTTCATAATTGGATAGATGACATTTTTCCGAAGGTCCGGTAATATATCTCCCGTCTCACCGATTTTGTAAACGACTTTAGTTGCCACTTCCCCCAGTGATTTTAGAATTTTCGAAAGGATGTTATCCACGCATTTTCCTTATTTGATCTCAAGTCTGCCAAAGCTCTGTTAAACTCTGACTCTAATGTTGGATTACCTGCATCTTCCACATCAACTCCCACTTCATCTATCAGAACGTCAGAGAGTTCTTCCCTATCGCCGAGGCTTTCGTTGTACTCTTTCCACCTATGCGCTCTTTCTTCTGCGTTTAAAAGCGAATTACTCCAGCAGTTTTAATGTTGCCTTTAACTTCAATGAATGTTGTTTTGACTTTTCTGTATCCTCAATCAGTTCTTCCCACTACCATTTCTTTTCCATTTTCTATACATTCTTCCTGCAACCATTTCGCTTTAGGTTGCCTTTATATTTTATTTATTTTATTTCTAAATGATTTATGCGTGCATGTAAAAAGAAATAGGCACTGCGACGACTGCAGTCGTTATGAAATATGTTAAAACCTTTCGCAGTTGCTAATATGGACAACCGTCAGCTGTATAATAGAATAAAACAATAAAATTTTATGCTGGACCAGGATTCGAACGCTGCTTCTAGGAATATTGCTCACCCTTTGGCTATCCTAGGACGACTCACAGCCAGACCCAGAAGTCCACATGTCGTCAACCACCTGTCTACATCCTGTACTCGTACATCCATTATCTGTGGATGCAAAGATGGTATTGCGTAATTGATGAATATTGGCAACTGCACTGAAGCGCCAAAGAAACTGACATAGCCATGCGTATTCAAATACAGAGAGATGTAAACAGGCAGAATACGGCGCTGCTGCCGGCAACGCCTGTATAAGACAACATGTGTCTGGCGCAGTTGTGAGATCGGTTACTACTGCTACAATGGCAGCGTATCAAGATTTAAGTGAGTTTGAAGTGGTGTTATAGTCGGCGCACGAACGATGGGACACAGAATTTCCGGGGTATCGATGAAGTGGGTATTTTCCCGTACGACCATTTAACGAGTGAAACGTGAATATCAGGAATCCGTTAAAATATCGAATCTCCGACATCGCTGCGGCCGGAAAAAGATCATGTAAGAACGGAACCAACGACGTCTGAAGAGAATCGTTCAACGTGACAGAAGTGCATCCATTCCGCAAAGTGCTGCAGATTTCAGTGGAAATGCCGGAAATGCAAGAAAATGGTTCAAATGGCTCTGAGCACTATGGGACTCAACAGCTATGGTCATCAGTCCCCTAGAACTTAGAACTACTTAAACCTAACTAACCTAAGGACAGCACACAACACCCAGTTATCACGAGGGAGAGAAAATCCCTGACCCCGCCGGGAATCGAACCCGGGAACCCGGGCGCGGGAAGCGAGAACGCTACCGCACGACCACGGGCTGCGGACACGGAAATGCATATCCTCCTATTTCCATCTATCGTACTATAATTTCTTTTCCTTCTTTGTTACCTCAAAATATGACATTTCTGTGTCTTTATATATTGTAATTGTTTTACTATTTGTATATACAGGGTGTTTCAAAAATGACCGGTATATTTGAAACGGCAATAAAAACTAAACGAGCAGCGATAGAAATACACCGTTAGTTGCAATATGCTTGGGACAACAGTACATTTTCAGGCGGACAAACTTTCGAAATTACAGTAGTTACAATTTTCAACAACAAATGGCGCTGCAAGTGATGTGAAAGATATAGAAGACAACGCAGTCTGTGGGTGCGCCATTCTGTACGTCGTCTTTCTGCTGTAAGCGTGTGCTGTTCACAACGTGCAAGTGTGCTGTAGACAACATGGTTTATTCCTTAGAACAGAGGATTTTTCTGGTGTTGGAACTCCACCGCCTAGAACACAGTGTTGTTGCAACAAGACGAAGTTTTCAACGGAGGTTTAATGTAACCAAAGGACCGAAAAGCGATACAATAAAGGATCTGTTTGAAAAATTTCAACGGACTGGGAATGTGATGGATGAACGTGCTGGAAAGGTAGGGCGACCGCGTACGGCAACCACAGAGGGCAACGCGCAGCTAGTGCAGCAGGTGATCCAACAGCGGCCTCGGTTTCCGTTCGCCGTGTTGCAGCTGCGGTCCAAATGACGCCAACGTCCACGTATCGTCTCATGCGCCTCTATCCATACAAAATTCAAACGCGGCAACCCCTCAGCGCCGCTACCATTGCTGCACGAGAGACATTCGCTAACGATATAGTGCACAGGATTGATGACGGCGATATGCATGTGGGCAGCATTTGGTTTACTGACGAAGCTTATTTTTACCTGGACGGCTTCGTCAATAAACAGAACTGGCGCATATGGGGAACCGAAAAGCCCCATGTTGCAGTCCCATCGTCCCTGCATCCTCAAAAAGTACTGGTCTGGGCCGCCATTTCTTCCAAAGGAATCATTGGCCCATTTTTTCAGATCCGAAACGATTACTGCATCATGCTATCTGGACATTCTTCGTGAATTTGTGGCGGTACAAACTGCCTTAGACGACACTGCGAACACCTCGTGGTTTATGCAAGATGGTGCCCGGCCACATCGCACGGCCGACGTCTTTAATTTTCTGAATGAATATTTCGATGATCATGTGATTGCTTTGGGCTATCCGAAACATACAGGAGGCGGCGTGGATTGGCCTCCCTATTCGCCAGACATGAACCCCTGTGACTTCTTTCTGTGGGGACACTTGAAAGACCAGGTGTACCGCCAGAATCCAGAAACAATTGAACAGCTGAAGCAGTACATCTCATCTGCATGTGAAGCCATTTCGCTAGACACGTTGTCAAAGGTTTCGGGTAATTTCATTCAGAGACTAAGCCATATTATTGCTACGCATGGTGGATATGTGGAAAATATCGTACTACAGAGTTTCTCAGACCGCAGCGCCATCTGTTGTTGAAAATTGTAATTACTGTAATTTCCAAAATTTGTCTGCCTGAAAATGTACTGTTATCCCAAGCATATTGCAACAAACGGTGTATTTCTATCGCTGCTCGTTTAGTTTTTATTGCCGTTTCAAATATACCGGTCATTTTTGAAACACCCTGTATATATTTATGCATTTATGTCGATGTATAATTGGTTTGTTTTGTAATTATTATTTGAATTTTTACGCTGGGTCTTGCCTAGGGAAAACTATGCTATCGAACGAATCCATCGATAGGTCATGTGGAGAACCAAAGTGTTTAGGATCTTTGCTAGTGTTAACTCTGTCGCGTGGAGCGCGGGCAGAGCAGAGTCTGGCTGGGGTAGGGTGGTGCAGCAGGTGGGTTGTTTGACGCTCCCGCGAGTTGCCGCGCTTTCGGGGTTGGGGAGCATGTAATTGCGCTCGACTTGCTATGATAGTTTCTGACACGGTGTCGCGGACGGGAAGCATTAGCTGGCGCACATCAAGAGCCCGTTTCGCCTGGTGACCGTGTCGAGAAGAAGGCGCGCCAACATCCAGCTTCTGTAACAGCGACGCCCGACAATGAGTGACTGTCGCCACCTCCTCGATCGACGGCTTCAAACCTTCAATCAACCAACAAGGAAGACTGGAAGCACGTAAAGCCTTAGAACTGTATGGCAGACCTCAGCTTTTCAAACTGTTCCATTTTCATAACTAAATTACAGCAACGTAGCATGAACCTTTGTTGCTCATTGTCCCAATTGCATTACCAAGCAGGGTCCCTTCCTTTTCCGGAATGAACCCGAGTGTCATTGAAATTCAAACGCCAGCATCATTCGATTTCACTGCTTTAATTTCAAAGTTCAGTTAAGGTATTCATAGCTGGCTACAATATTTAGATTACACAAGCACAAATTAAGAGTGCGAGTTTTGTTACCGTATTTTAGCTTACCTGTGACTGCAGCTCAGCTTAGTACGTACTAAATTTTACTATTGTTAATTGTTCAGAATCATTTAATTCAAGTTCAAAGTTAAATCTCTTATTTCTAAATTGTGTAGATTCAAGTAGCTTTTGAAATGATTGTTGAGGTAGTCCAAGACTAACCGTATTTTACTGAATTTCGACGTGCTTCAGAAAGAAAGCTCACTATTAACTTCAGTCACTAAATTAACTTTCGATTTTCCGGTTTTATTAATTCTTTTGTTAAATTAAGTCTGAGTGTAGCGAAATTTATTACTTCTGACAAACTTTCAGTTTTCACACTACACGTGTCAACCTTCAGTTTCCACGCTTCTAGTGCTAATTATATGTGCAATAACCTTTCTTTTTCAGTTACTATAGTAATTGCCCTTATGACTGGCGACCGTAATTTCCCCCAAATCTCAAATGTCTAATTACCGGTAGTTAATTGTTAACGTAACGGCCGCACATTTACTTTCTTTATTAACTTTACCCCTTTTCAAAATTAATTTCCACCAGTTTCATTTGCATTTTTCCTTTCATTTAGATGTAACCCTTTCCTCCCTCTTTACCGACAGATTAACTTCGGTGACGATTGCTTTTCCCAAATTTCCATTAGGAACACGCGGTTTAATTTTTCACTGTCATTAAGGTCGATAAGCGAGGGGGAGGGTACACGTGGCGACCGTGACAGGACAATCTTTGGATTTGAGGTTGTTCTGGACACAAATTTTGCATTGTACAAATCTCGTAACAAAGTACTGGTTACGAAATGGTCGATACGTCAGCGAGAATATTAGTGTGAGGAATCCTAATTAGATTTGAGATTTGGCATTTATATTGAAAATTATTAAAATGAGTGAAGGCAACAATCACCAAAATTTGGTAGACTTGGATACGGAACAATCGGTCGAACAGTGGGGAACGCGCACCGCGGTACCCATTGTTCAGGGGCAGGCGGCTAGCATGAAAGACGCGACCGCCGAAACGCAACAAAGAGCGGAAATGGAATTCCAAACTTTAGAAAATGTTTCGGAATCGGAAGTGAAAATCAAATCTGAACCCCTTGATGACGAATACGGGGGGACAATTAAAGAGGAAGCCGCTACGGAAGTAAAACCGGTAGTTTCCGGGAATTTAACTGATTTATTGAATGTTTTGATTAACGAAATCAAGAGTCAATCGGCAGAAATTAAGGCTCAGGCTGCCAAGCAAGAAGCTCAGGCTGCCAAGCAAGAAGCTCAGTCTGAAAAAATTGAACGGAAGCTAGACAATCAGAACAAAGCTATTAATGTTGTTAACAACAATGTTGGAGTTGTTAACACAAAGGTTGATAAAATCAAAGAAGATATTGTTGTGATTAATACCGAAATCGATAATCTTAAACAGGAAATGATAGGCGTTCAGGCGGAAATTGCGAGCATAAATACTCGTTTTAATTCCGAAATTAGCAGAATCGAGAAAAGTGTAGGAGAAGCAGTTGCTCCAATCTTCGAGAATAAGGAACAAATTCAATTAGTGAAAAAAGAGGAGCAAGAGAAGGTGGAAACTTTAAAGGCTTTAGTATCCGAAGTAGATACCAAAGTGACGAAGCAGGCTAATACCTGCGAGGAGAAAAAAAGGGAAGTAGAAACGCTTGCGACAACCACCTGCCAAGTAATTACGAGAGTGTCGGAATTAGAAAAGAAACTTGACGAAAAACAGAGCTATGTGCCAATCTGTGCACATAGTTCGGAATTGATGACGAAAGAGGAGCGGTTCGACCCCTTGAAAAAAGGCGGTATACACCCGACGGATTTCATTAAAAATTGTGAAAGAGTTTTACCCAGATCATGGACTAATGAGAGAAAAATTAATGCGGTTATTGATGTGTTGGCTGGTGATGCCAAGCGTTGGGGCTTAAACCTCAACATTACGAACCTGACTTTAGACGAGTTTAAAAATTTGTTTCTGGCTGAATACTGGTCAGAGCAAAAACAGCAAAGTGTCTGGCGCGAATTTGTCGTATCGAGGCCTTTCGATGAGAATTCGCGTTGCTCGATGAGGGAGTTTTGTGAGGGCTGGATCCGCAAGTTGGAATATTTGCGTGATCGCCGCACGGAATCCGAAATAGTCTGGGAACTCTACAAGGAGCTTCCAGATGATACAAAACGCTAAGTAGGAAGCAATTACAGGACAATCAATGATTTCCTGGAAAGAGTTGAGGACGAGGATAATTGGCGCAACAGTCGCGATACTGGTAGAGGCCGTGGTAACAACAACGGGTACCACAGCAACCACAACAATGATAACTATGGGAATAATGCAAACCGCAATCTTGGCAGCAATAACAATAGTGGTTCGGGCCGTAATGACAATCGGTACAATGCAAATAATAACAGGAATGACGGAAACCAGTATCATACTAGCGTGATACGGGCTTCGCAGAATAGTAATAACGCCAGAGGGTGTGATCAGCCGCCTCAGCAGCATCCGGGGAGCGTATCTGCTGGGAAGAGACAGGGAAACCATTAGGCGCGCCGGTGAGGGGCCGACCGGGCGTGGAGAAATTTTGGAGGCCCAATAACAGGAGAAAACTCAGGTGTCGTCGTTACGAAAATTCCGTATGGAATATTCAACGGTGGGAGAGTTTGCCAGTGTTAAGAGAAAGGAGTGCGCCCACAAGTAGTAGATCAGCTGTAGACACGGAAGTAGAACATACATTCACTCTCAGTGAGAACAATTTAAGTAGTGTTCCGGAAAACGATTATAAAGTGGCAGCTGTAACACCCACAGCGGAAATGGAGGTTGAGTTTAAGAATGATTCGCAATTGTTGAGAGAAGATCAGATGTCGCATAACACGTTCGTCATTGAGCGAGGGGATACAGAGAGGGTTGAGGTCTGGTTAAGGCAGTTCGGTCGCTTATACGACGAACTAAGAGATTATAGGGACCTGTACGGTAGAAGTGTTTATGGGGAGCGCGGGCAGGATTTGCTGCTTCTCGTCCCACAGGAAGATAGTATTTGTGAAGTGATAGAAAGTTCTGACCCTAACCGGCAGACTTTACTAGAAATAGTTGATGTTAAGGGGGAGCACGAGCAAGATTCGTCGTGTTTCGTCCCGCAGGAGTTGGATGTTGAAGTAGTAACGGAAAGTTCTGGCCCTAACCGGCAGACTTTACCGAAAGTTATAGTGGTAGAAGTAGCCGACCCATCCGACGCAAACCTCCAGTTTAAACATTGCGAGAGTATTAAGGAGAAAGATTACGAAAATTTTAGTGATAGCCGGACACGATTGGTAGAAAAGCACATAGATTACAGCGTGTATCAGGTTAGAGCTGACATTATACGGTCAGACGATAGCAGTGTGGGTTGCGCAGATCTAGAGGAAGTAATTGCAGATACTACTGGGCACATTCCTCCAGGTAGATTGATTGGCAGATGAGATCAATCTGACCAATGAGGAATCAACGAAGGTGACAATTAATGAATTGATAGCAAAGCAACACTCACTAGTTGACGAGTTACAGGAAAAGGTTTCGGTATTGGAGGCGAAGCTACAGACTAAGCCTCAGGACAAACGTGTTGAAATTAAAACTGTATGTGAACAGAGGCTGAAAAGGCCGCCAGATAAGCCGGATTTGGAATCAAAGCCGGATGGTTTTTTTCTGGAATGACCTGGATATAGACGAGGATTTACTGTGGGAAAATAAAGAAACAGTCGAGGATAAGTGTAGACAGATAGTAGTGTCTGTTAATATGCACGACCTACAACTAAACGTGTTGATTGACACCGGTGCAGAATTGAGAGCTGTATCTGGGAAAATATTTGAGTTACTGAAAGACAGACCCGGCATCGTAGTTATGCCAGTAACAGGAGTGAAAATTATCGGTGCTACTGGGAAGGCCAGTAAACCGGTCACAAAACAGATTTTTGTCAACTTCGAGATACGTGGGGCACGATTTGAACAAGAGTTCGTCGTCGTGCCAGACTTAACAACGGAAGTAATTATCGGGTTAGATTGGCTATTAAAGTACCGTCCAGTGATTAATTGCGAAAGCAAAACTTTGACATGTACATCACAAGATAAAACAATAGTAGTTAGTTTTGACGAGTCAGAAGGTGGTGTGCATAGGCAATACCAGCCTATACACATTGTTAACTGGCCGGATGCCATTGACGTAAGTATGAATTTGAACTACTGTAACGTGAGGAATCTTGGCATTGACAGTAATGTAGAAAGTGAATTGGAAAGTATTGTAGACATTGTGTCAAACGTAACACACGAACAAAGACGAGGCCTGTATGAAGTAATAATGAGGAATAAGAGTGTGTTTTCAGACAAACTGGGAGTTGTGGAAGAGATAATCAAATTCCCTCCACGGATTGACGTAAGTATTGGTGTGAAAAAAGATCGTTTGCGAGAAATAATGAAGCTAAAAGCCGATGCTCGCATGCGTCGTCATGACGCTAAAGCGCGTTTCGCTAAGTTTGCAATCGGAGACTTAGTATTTGTAAAATTCATGAGAAATCGAACGAGACAGACAATGAAGTCTCTAAATTTAAGTTTGTTTATAATGGATCATATAAAGTCATTGGTATACCTCACACAAATGCTTATTGCTTAGAGTATCCAAGCTCTGGAAAACTATTAGGTATACGGAACATTGTAGACTCGAAATTGTACCAACCTAGGATTGATTAATACCACAGAAGGGTAATTTGTACAGTATGTAAATATAGAGTGTAATATTTAACGATTTGCCAGATTGCCATGCTTTTGCCTAACCAAGAGGACATTAAAGAAGTTGTAATTAATAAGTAATTAATTTTGACTAAATGATTTAAGAGGAATTGATTAATAATCAATTGAAAACTCCAAGCTGCTGTTTTAAGTTTTCAGCTGAGTCACAGTAGATTAAGGAATGTAAATATGATTTTGTAAGTTAGCTGTAAGATTTCATAAATATGTGATTTACTAGTCATTGCCGATGTACTTAGACGCTGTTTTAAGTTTCAGGCTAGTACATGCGTGTGATGATGGACAGTGTTGAGTTATCCACTGTGATAGTATTAATGGAGTCCTTGAGATTACGCGGGAGTGATTTTTTCCGAAAGAATTCAGTGAAAACGGACGTTCTGGAAATGTCGTTACATAGGTGAGTGAGATCAAGCGTGCCGCACAGGCGGGCGCAACAATACTGGCAAGGCGGAGTCGCTGTCGGCTCTTGTGCCGCAGTAGGCTCTTGTGCCGCTGTCGGCACTCTTTGTACTTGCGGGTACGGAAGGCGGAGTTGTTTTTCTTCCCTGACAGCTGATGTGAAAGAATTCTGCTGTCAATATTTATGTTTTTGTCGATCTGCTGTATATTATTTTCTTGTTTAGCGTTTAGTGGACTCTCATGACAAGAATATTAATTATCAAAAGGTTATATAAAAATGTGAATTCTATGTAATTAAATATTAATTTGGGTATTTTGAACTACCTGGTTTTATGACCATGTACTATGGTTAATTTTGTAAATAGTATTCCATTTCTTGCTGATTTTAGAATAGCTAAACCATTTTCTATGTTTTCTATGAATTTTAATATATTGTCAACCTGTTTTCTTTAGTGTAAGATGACAGAGTGGAATAAGGTTAGGAGTGACTCCACTCAATTATTATGGTCTAAAAATTGGTTTATGGTTAATCAGCCTAATGCTAAATTTTCTTGATGTTTTGAGCATATGCATTTCCGCTGTTTTTTCCTTTTTGGGACATTTTCTGAGTCTGTTTAGGTTACTCGAACATCCTCAATGTGGGGCACGTGTAACGCCGGAAATGCATATCCTCCTATTTCCATCTATTGTACTATAATTTTTTTCCCTTGTTTGTTACCTCAAGATATGCATTTCTGTGTCTTTATACATTGTAATTTTTTACTATTTGTATATATATATTTATGCATTTATGTCGATGTATAATTGGTTTGTTTTGTAATTATTATTTGTATTTTTACGCTGGGTCTTGCCTAGGGAAAACTATGCTATCGAACGATTCCATCGATAGGTCATGTGGAGAACCAAAGTGTTTAGGATCTTTGCTAGTGTTAACTCTGTCGCGTGGAGCGCGGGCAGAGCAGAGTCTGGCTGGGGTAGGGTGGTGGAGCAGGTGGGTTGTTTGACGCTCCCGCGAGTTGCCGCGCTTTCGGGGTTGGGGAGCATGTAATTGCGCTCGACTTGCTATGATAGTTTCTGACACGGTGTCGCGGACGGGAAGCATTAGCTGGCGCACATCAAGAGCCCGTTTCGCCTGGTGACCGTGTCGAGAAGAAGGCGCGCCAACATCCAGCTTCTGTAACAGCGACGCCCGACAATGAGTGACTGTCGCCACCTCCTCGATCGACGGCTTCAAACCTTCAATCAACCAACAAGGAAGACTGGAAGCACGTAAAGCCTTAGAACTGTATGGCAGACCTCAGCTTTTCAAACTGTTCCATTTTCATAACTAAATTACAGCAACGTAGCATGAACCTTTGTTGCTCATTGTCCCAATTGCATTACCAAGCAGGGTCCCTTCCTTTTCCGGAATGAACCCGAGTGTCGTTGAAATTCAAACGCCAGCATCATTCGATTTCACTGCTTTAATTTCAAAGTTCAGTTAAGGTATACATAGCTGGCTACAATATTTAGATTACACAAGCACAAATTAAGAGTGCGAGTTTTGTTACCGTATTTTAGCTTACCTGTGACTGCAGCTCAGCTTAGTACGTACTAAATTTTACTATTGTTAATTGTTCAGAATCATTTAATTCAAGTTCAAAGTTAAATCTCTTATTTCTAAATTGTGTAGATTCAAGTAGCTTTTGAAATGATTGTTGAGGTAGTCCAAGACTAACCGTATTTTACTGAATTTCGACGTGCTTCAGAAAGAAAGCTCACTATTAACTTCAGTCACTAAATTAACTTTCGATTTTCCGGTTTTATTAATTCTTTTGTTAAATTAAGTCTGAGTGTAGCGAAATTTATTACTTCTGACAAACTTTCAGTTTTCACACTACACGTGTCAACCTTCAGTTTCCACGCTTCTAGTGTTAATTATATGTGCAATAACCTTTCTTTTTCAGTTACTATAGTAATTGCCCTTATGACTGGCGACCGTAATTTCCCCCAAATCTCAAATGTCTAATTACCGGTAGTTAATTGTTAACGTAACGGCCGCACATTTACTTTCTTTATTAACTTTACCCCTTTTCAAAATTAATTTCCACCAGTTTCATTTGCATTTTTCCTTTCATTTAGATGTAACCCTTTCCTCCCTCTTTACCGACAGATTAACTTCGGTGACGATTGCTTTTCCCAAATTTCCATTAGGAACACGCGGTTTAATTTTTCACTGTCATTAAGGTCGATAAGCGAGGGGGAGGTTACAAAATCTCCGACATCGCTGCGGCCGGAAAAAAGATCCTGTAAGAACGGGACCAACGACGACTGAAGAGAACCGTTCAACGTGACAGAAGTGCATCCATTCCGCAAAGTGCTGCAGATTTCAGTGCTGGGCCATCAGCAAGTGTCAGCGTGCGAACCATTCAACGAAACATCATCGAGATAGGCTTTCGGAGCCGAAGGCCTACTCATGTACCCTTAATGACTGCACGACATAGAGCTTTACGCCTCGCCTGGGCCAGTCAACTCCGACATTGGACTGTTGATGACTGGAAACATGTTGTCTGATCGGATGCGTCTCGTTTCAAGTCGAGGTGATGGATGTGTAAGGGTATGTAGACAACCTGATGAATTCATGAACCGTGCATGCCAGCAAGTTGGTGGAGGCTCTGTAATAGTGTGGGCTTGTGCAGTTGGAGTGACATGGGACTCCTGATATGTCTAGATACGATTCTGACAGGTGACACGTAAGGAAGCATCCTGTCTGATCACCTGCATTCAGTCATGCCCATTGTGCATTCCGACGGACTAGCGCAATTCCAGCGGGACAATGCGACACTCCGCACATCCAGAGTAGCTACAGAGTGGCTTCTAGGAACACTCTTCTGAGGTTAAACGCTTCCGCTGGCCACCAAACTCCCCAGACATGAACGTTGTTGAGCATATCTGAGATGGCTTGCTACGTGCTGTTCAGAAGAGATCTACACCCGGTCGTATTCACACTGATTTATGGACAACCCTGCAGCATTCATGGTGTCAATTCCCCCCAGCACTACTTCAGACATTTGTCGAGGCTGTGCCTCGTCATGTAGCGGCACTTCTCCGTGCTCGCTGGGGCCCTAAACGATAAGTTCTTTGGCTCTTCAGTGCATGTGTCTCTAAAAATTCACTGATTTACCTCTTAGATCTTCCTCAAAATAATCTTGTAGACGTAACTGAAGAGATAAGTGTTACTGGGATATAAATATTAGGAAAGAGCGTTACCATTTTTCCAGCAATGCCCATGATAGCAGAGTAAGCCGGATGCTCTGTCGTGAAGGTTCAAAAATAATGCATAAACTGCAGTCACCTGCTACTACAATTTAAGTAAGATTATATCGAGTACCAGTTTGATGTGTATCGTTTACCAATTTTATGATAACGCATTTTTATTAGCCTAAAATATGCGTGTGGTAGAGAGAGAGTGGATAAATCTCCTAAGACAGCATCCTCAATTGTTGTAGAAATTACAATTTTCAAAGCTTAACAATTTAAAAACGATGCTCTCGTAATCGGTAATTTTACGGGAAAAATGGTAATAGCTACGCAAGTTTTGTCTACAGAGTGCGACACGTAAAACCGGACCATCGTACCAAACGTTAATGTTCCAGTGCGTGCCCGCACGTCAATAATAATGTAAAAGGAATGATCGCAGCAGCCAGTGAAACTCGTCAAAACTATAGATTTTTGGACCACATGGATGTGGAGATGAAGCAGCGATTAGTATGATCAATCAATTATTCAAAAACAGTCTTAATCGCATCTATTATTATAATACCGCCAACCGGTTTCAACCCGACGTAGGGGTCATCTTCTGGGCGTTTACACCATTGGACGACTGCTGGTGGTGTCACTCCTGTCTACATAAGTTTCCTGCCGTTGTGTGGACAGGAGTGACACCACCAGCAGTCGACCAATGGTGTAAACGCCCAGAAGATGACCCCTACGTCGGGTTCAAGCCGGTTGGCGGTATAATAATAAGAGATACGATTAAGACTGTTTTTGAATAATAGATTGTCAAAACCAGTTGCGAAAAAGGCCTCGTTGTGTGAAGCCGAGTTAGTGTGAGTGTGTGATAATGAAGTCTTCGTTATCAGAGCGTGTCGCCAATGTTGAAGCGTTCATTGGTTCAAATGGAGCACTATGCGACTTAACTTCTGAGGTCATCAATCGCCTAGAACTTAGAACTAATTAAACCTAACTAACCTAAAGACATCACACACATACATGCCCGAGGCAGGATTCGAAACTGCGGTCGTAGCGGTCGCTCGGCTCCAGACTGTAGCGCCTAGAACCGCACGGCCACTCCGGCCGGCGAAGCGTTCATTCACACTGGATATTTTGTGAAAACAAAGAATTTGTTTCAGGAGTGATTTCCAGGACGTTCTGTGCCAGCAAAAAGCACCATACAGAAATTGATGGAAAAATGACGGCTTTCAGGATCGGTTCAAAATGCTGCCAGGAACAGACCACAACCTGTCTGCGCACTTGACTTGAAGAGGCAGGTGCAGGAGATAATGACATGAAGTCTTCGTAAGTCAACCAGGAGATTGAATCAACAGGTTCACGCGATTGAGGGAAGTTGCAGAGGTATTTTAAGGGCACTGGAGTTAAAACCGTACCAGATAAGTGTTATGCAAAACCTAAGGGAGCCTGATCTGCAGAAGAGAGTACATTAATTTCTCTTCATGGTTGCTGAGAAATGTCACCTGTGTTACCTTGGACCCACTACGGCTCATCGCGAGTGACAATGCGGGGTTCCACCTAACTGGTTACATAAATTCCCTAAACAACCGGTACTGGTCGACAGGAAATTGACACTTGATTCACGCACAATTGAAGAACTGAAGACCAAGATCCAGGATGTCATCAACAGCGTCACAAACAAGAACTGACAGGGTGTATCTGAATCTCCTCAAGCGTGCACACATGTGTGCTGAAGTGGGCGGAGGACACTTTCAGCACCTACTGTGAAAGTGAGTAATCGTATTCAAAAATTACATTTCATTTTATGTTCATGTGTTGACTTTACAGGCCGGTTTTCCGTGCCGCACCTTGTACTCGTCGTGTGGTTGTAGAGTGGAATGGAAACATCTCAAACGATCGTTTGCACGGGGACTGCACGAAGTCTCAACTGCAAATTGCGACTGAATTGCTGTTCACGTTACGTCCCACATTTATCCTTACTTCTGCCATTGCTTAGTTAGGTAGCGCTGTCTAAAGAACATTTATCTGTTCGGGCAGTAAGAAGTATAGCTCTGAAGTGAAATGTTTATCTCTTAAAGCTCTCTGACCATGAGTTAGTAGTAATTGTAACTAAAAAAGCCGCACCCAGCTTATCGACAGCTCTAATCCTTTTTCCGATTTTTCCTGCAGGAAGTGTTCTTAAAAGCTTCGATGACACTGGTCAGATCCACTTCATACGTGAAAACCTCACGCTACGTAAAGACTTTTCGTCAGGAAGATGCGTCACGAATAGCTCTTCCAAGCCGATCGGTCGGAGCAAAGAAAAACTAAAATCTTTCTGGAACACAATATCTCCCCAGAAATTATTCTAACTTCTCGTTCAGCCACATGCGCAGATGGTGAGACATAATACACAACAAGAAGAACTTTTTCAGACATATTGACTGGTGATTAACTCAACAGGTGCACATAAATACTAGCCCAGGAAAACTCTGGAAAGAAGTTATCTCCTGAATCGTAGGGTCTAAGATGTTTTAAGTTAGAACCCAGTATGCTGTCGAAGGGGAGTGCTCATCGGAGACAAAGTTCAGAAGTGCCACTGGGAAGTGTGATAGGATCGCTCTTATTCTTCATGTACGTAAACGATCTGACAGATAGCGTCAGGAGCGACTGTTTGCGAGTATTTGCTGATGACACTGAAGTGTACGGGAAAGTATAATCTTTGAGTGACTGTAAGATGATACTCTATAACTTGGACAGTTTTTCTATTTGGTGCAATGAGTGGCAGCTTGCTACAAATGTGGGAAAATGTAAGTTAATGCAGATGAGTAGGAAAAACAATCTGTAATGTTCGCATACAATATTAATGGTGTGCTATTTGACATAGTCACATCGATTAAATATCTCGGTATGGCACTGCAAAGTGACATGGAATGGAACGAGGTCAGTAGTTGGAAAGGCGAACGGTGGACGTCAGTTTATTGGGAGAATTCTTGGAAAGTTCATGTATAAAGGAGACTGCGTTCAGAACACTTGTGCGATCCATTCTTGAATACTGCTCGAGTGTTTGGGATCGTCAATATGTCGGGGAAAGGGCAGATAGCAAAGCAATTCAGAAACATAATGTCAGATTTGTTACCGGTTTTTCGATCAACACGTCTTACACAAATACTCCGTGAATTCTAACGTTCTAGGCGCTTCAGTCCGGAACCGCGCGACTGCTACGGTCGCAGGTTCGAATCCTGCCTCGGGCATGGACGTGTGTGATGTCTTTAGGTTAGTAAGGTTTAACTAGTTCTAAGTTATAGGGGAATGATGACCTCAGATGTTAAGTCCATAGTGCTCAGAGCCATTTGAATCATTTGAACCAATTCAAACGATAACCCCCTTGAGGGAGAAGACGTACTTTTCACGAAAGACTAGAAAGTTTAGAGAACCGGCATTTGTGACAGACTGCAGAACGATCCTATTCCCAACAATATCTGTCTCGCGTACGGAAACATACAGACAATAGTTTTTCCCTCGCTTTATTTGCGAGTGGAACAGGAAGGCAAATGACTAGTCGTGGTGCAAGGTATCCTCCACCATGCTCCACACGGTAGCTTGCGGATTATGTATGTGGATAGAGATGTAGGTTTCTATGTTGGCTGTGTATTTTAGAGCAGCGTTCGTGCTCCAGTCTTGAAGATGGCCATTATGGAACGAAATTAGTATCTGTTGTATAAAATTGTGATCTGCAAGCTCAATTATGACTTAAACGATTTCCTGGATCAGTGCGTATTTTGCTGCGACTACTTTCTAACTCGTGACACTTCTACAAACCAACATCCATGCCGGCCGCTGTAACCGAGCGGTTCCAAGCGCTCCAGTCCGGAACCGAGCTGCTCCTACGGTCGCAGGTTCGAATTCTGCCTCGGGCCTGGATGTGTGTGATGTCTTTAGGTTAGTAAGGTTTACGTAGTTCTAAGTCTAGGGGACTAATGACCTCACGCGTTAAGTCCCATAGTGCTTAGAGTCATTTGAACCATCAACATCCATTATAAGCTGTCTACAAACTAATACCGAATTTCCATGATGAATAATTCACTCTGTGGCGGACTGGGCGCTGTTTTGATACATCCTGCCAGATTTAAACTGCCTGCTGGGCTACGTTCAAGTCCTACTCCGGCACACTACTTTAATCTGTCAAGAAGTTTGATGCTGACTTGATGGTCTTCTTATTTGGAGGAGCAGGGTGCAAGATAGTTTAACAAAGGGGCAGGGCGCAAGGTAGGTTAACAAAGATTTTTCTAGAAAAGGAGGCACGGTTGGGGTGGAGGTGGTGGGGAGAGGGGCGGGAGACGAAGCTGACCTTCCATTTACCTCGTTGGGTACGATGTTGAATCCATGTCATCAAAATCTTCTCTGCATATAAATCTTCCCATTTGCAGTATCTCCTACATCATGTCTTACTGTGCATTATTTACAGATGAATTTGACAGTGAAGAAACTTGACACAATTCGGACGAATCTTACTCCATTCAGCGTTTCGAGTTGTGTTGTTAATTACTTCCGACCCAGCTTTTGTGTTGTCCCTGCAGACATGATGCTTCAGATATACACTCCTGGAAATGGAAAAAAGAACACATTGACACCCTTGTGTCAGACCCACCATACTTGCTCCGGACACTGCGAGAGGGCTGTACAAGCAATGATCACACGCACGGCACAGCGGACACACCAGGAACCGCGGTGTTGGCCGTAGAATGGCGCTAGCTGCGCAGCATTTGTGCACCGCCGCCGTCAGTGTCAGCCAGTTTGCCGTGGCATACGGAGCTCCATCGCAGTCTTTAACACTGGTAGCATGCCGCGACAGCGTGGACGTGAACCGTATGTGCAGTTGACGGACTTTGAGCGAGGGCGTATAGTGGGCATGCGGGAGGCCGGGTGGACGTATCGCCGAATTGCTCAACACGTGGGGCGTGAGGTCTCCACAGTACATCGATGTTGTCGCCAGTGGTCGGCGGAAGGTGCACGTGCCCGTCGACCTGGGACCGGACCGCAGCGACGCACGGATGCACGCCAAGACCGTAGGATCCTACGCAGTGCCGTAGGGGACCGCACCGCCACTTCCCAGCAAATTAGGGACACTGTTGCTCCTGGGCTATCGGCGAGGACCATTCGCAACCGTCTCCATGAAGCTGGGCTGCGGTCCCGCACACCGTTAGGCCGTCTTCCGCTCACGCCCCAACATCGTGCAGCCCGCCTCCAGTGGTGTCGCGACAGGCGTGAATGGAGGGACGAATGGAGACGTGTCGTCTTCAGCGATGAGAGTCGCTTCTGCCTTGGTGCCAATGATGGTCGTATGCGTGTTTGGCGCCGTGCAGGTGAGCGCCACAATCAGGACTGCATACGACCGAGGCACACAGGGCCAACACCCGGCATCATGGTGTGGGGAGCGATCTCCTACACTGGCCGTACACCACTGGTGATCGTCGAGGGGACCCTGAATAGTGCACGGTACATCCAAACCGTCATCGAACCCATCGTTCTACCATTCCTAGACCGGCAAGGGAACTTGCTGTTCCAACAGGACAATGCACGTCCGCATGTATCCCGTGCCACCCAACGTGCTCTAGAAGATGTAAGTCAACTACCCTGGCCAGCAAGATCTCCGGATCTGTCCCCCATTGAGCATGTTTGAGAGTGGATGAAGCGTCGTCTCACGCGGTCTGCACGTCCAGCACGAACGCTGGTCCAACTGAGGCGCCAGGTGGAAATGGCATGGCAAGCCGTTCCACAGGACTACATCCAGCATCTGTACGATCGTCTCTATGGGAGAATAGCAGCCTGCATTGCTGCGAAAGGTGGATATACACTGTACTAGTGCCGACATTGTGCATGCTCTGTTGCCTGTGTCTATGTGCCTGTGGTTCTGTCAGTGTGATCATGTGATGTATCTGACCCCAGGAATGTGTCAATAAAGTTTCCCCTTCCTGGGACAATGAATTCACGGTGTTCTTATTTCAATTTCCAGGAGTGTACATTGTCAGCGTGACCTCTGCTTCTCTTAGTTTCATCAGGCATCTGCTGTAGTATCAGACGAAGGTAATAGTGCAGAAACTATGCCTAGGTTGTAAGACTGAAATATGAAGGTGGTATAGGGTGGGAGAACTACGGTCTGATACCATCGTTGAAATACTGTAAGTTTACCTAGTGACTTGATGCCTTGTCTGTGAAAAAAGGATTATTAAGTGCTGTCCAACCTACGATCCACATTTCTCTTGGTCAGGTAACATTCGGACGTTTAATCATATCAATCATTCCTGTATTCAGTTCGGTTGGACGCTGCCGGATAGGCGACACGATTTTCGCACCCTCTGTTTACATCATCGGGATCGTAGTGACTGGTGTCCTGTATACCTTTCTTCACATGTCAGATATCTGTCATCTTCGTTGGAATGTATAATGTCTTGAAAAGAGGTTATAAAATGAATATAAACAAAAGTACTTTCCCCCTCCTCATAAACCACAGACATTGCCGTTGGAGGGGTGGCTTGTGTGCCTCATGGAGACAGACAGCTGTACCGTAGGTGTAACCACAACGGAAGGGTATCTGTTGAGAGGCCAGTTCCTGAAGTGGGGCAGCAGCGTTTTCAGTAGTTCCAGTGACTATAATCCAGATGATCTGGCCTTGTAACAGCAACCAAAGCGGCTATGTTGGTACTCCAAACGTGTGAAGTCAACGGGAAACTATAGCCTTAGTTTTTCCCCAGGGTATGCAGCTCTACTGTATGGTTAAACGATCATGGCATCCTCTTGGGTAAAATATTCCGGGAGTAATATAGACCATCATTAGGATCTGTAAGCGGAGATTACTCAGGATGATGTCATCATAAAGAGAAACGAAACTGGCATTCTACGCACCGGAGAGAGGAGTGTCGGATCGCTTAATTGGGCAGGTAGGCTAGAAAGTTTGAAAAGGGAAAGGGATCGGTTGAAGTTAGATAGTGTGGGAATTAGTGAAGTTCGGTGGCGCGAGGAACAGAACTTCCGGTCAGTTGAATACAGGATTATAAATACAAAATGAAAGAGGGGTAATGCAGAAGTGAGTTTAATAATGAATAAGAAAATAGGAACGCAGGTAAGCTATCACGAACAGCATAGTGAACGCATTATCATAGCCAAGATGAACACCAAGCCCACACCCACCACAGCAGTGCAAGTTTATATGCCATCTAGCTACGCAGATGATGAACGGACTGAATAAATATATGATGAGATAAAAGAAATCATTCAGATAGTTAAGGGAGACGAAAATTTAATAGTGATGAGGGACTGGAATTCCATAGTAGGAAAAGGAAGAGAAGGAAAAAGAAGTAGGTGAACACGGACTCGGGAAAGTAGTGAAAGAAGAAGCCGACTGGTAGAATTTTGCGTAGAGCATAATTTAATCATGGCTAACACTTGGTTTAAAAATTGTGAAAGGAGGTTGTATACGTGGAAGAGGCCAGGAGATACAGGAAGGTTTCAGACTGATTATATAATGGTAAGACAGAAATTTTGCAACCTAATTTTAAATTGTAAGACATTTCCAGGGGCAGACGTGACTCTGACCACGATTTATTAGTTATGAACTGTAGGTTAAAATTGGAAAAATTGGAAAAAGGTGGTAAATTAAGAAGATGGTAATTGGATAAGGTGAAAGAAGCAAAGGTTTTTGAGAGTTTCAGAGGGAGAATCAAGCAATTGTTGACTAGAACAAGGGAACGGAATACAGCAGAAGAGCCGGCCGGTGTCGCCGAGCGGTTCTAGGCTATTCAGTCTGGAACCGCGCGACCGCTACGGCCACAGATTCGAATCCTGCCTCGGGCACGGATGTGTGTGATGTCCTTAGGTTAGTTAGGTTTAAGTAGTTCTAAGTTCTAGGGGACTGATGTCCTCAGATGTTAAGTCCCATAGTGCTCAGAGCCATTTACAGCAGAAGACGAATGGGTAGGCTTAGGACTAGCAGAAATCCTTAGATAACAAAGGAGATAGTAAACGCAGCAAATGAAGCAGGCGAAAGGGAATGATTGATAGGAGATGCAAAATAGCTGAGCAGGAATGGCTAGAGGACAAACGTAAGGATTTAGAAGCCTATTTTAATATGCCAAAAATAATGCCACCTACAGGAAAACTTAAGAGGTCTATGGAGAAAAGAGAATCATCTGTGTGAATATGAGATGGGAGACACACTGATACGCCAAAACATTATGACCACTGCTCACCGCAACGTTGGATGCCACCAGGTGGCGTTGCGGGTACGTGATACGGTTACAAAAGTCGGTCGGGGGATCACCTAGTGAAGTTATGGGCTGCAGTTGGGGAAATCAATAGAGATAAGTGACTTTGACAACGGGCAGATTATTATTACGCAGAGCCCGTGAACGGGTATTTCGAACGCGGGAAGCTGGTCGAATGTTAACGTGCTACTATCATGAGCAGCTATGGAAAGAGATAGGAGGACAATGAAACTACCACTAGGTGCTAAATGGTTGGACATCCACCATTCTTCATAAGTTCTGAGGCTTGTCTACTCTGTTAAGTAGGATAGATGGTGATCTATGGCGTCTCTGCCGAAAGAGCACAATGCTGGTTTACTCACAAGTGTTTCAGAGTACGCCGTTCATGGTACATTGTTGAACATATCTTTCAGATCTGTTAAATAGCCCGAAACCTAGGTCGTACGGTAATAATAAGGTTTGTGAAACAAGGTTAAAGGAGTGCTTCGTACAGTTAACACAATATTCCTCATGTATTATACGTATTGCAATGTTTATTCACTGAAGAATTTTGGTTAAACACAACAGAGGGCTTGAAAGTCCTAATCTTGTCAAGTGAAATAAACGCGTAAATAAATAAACTAATCTGACCTCAACTCCTCCTCCTCTGATTCCCGCTCTCTCGCGGCAGTTTCGTTTACGAATAGGCCAGTCATTTGTTTGCGGAAACCTTTGTTTTTATTCATCAGTCTTTCGAGTTGTTTCATATTTTCTTCTTTTACTAACTTCTTCTATTCTTTTCATCTCTACGTAACTATTACAACTAGGAGCTTGTTAATCTGTTTACCGCATTTGGAGTCTTTCACTGTCCCTTCTATTTCCTTCTTCACTGCTGGTTTCTAGATAACCACTTACGGATGCATAGTAGATGTCCCACTGCACTGTCTCCTCTTCTGGTATGGGTCTTCCATTCTATCCTCAACTGTCATTTATAGTATTTCTTCGTTTCATGTTTTATCAATCCATTTAACGTGTAAATTTTTCTTATACTGATTTCTCATGCTGCTCATTTCACCCTTGTACTATGCTCCCCATAAAACGTACACTTTCAGTAAATCCTTCCTCATTCCTATGTTGGTATCTGATTCCAGATCAGCTACTTCACTGAAGAAAGCTTACTCGGCCTGCGAAAATCTACTTCTGATATCTTTCGTCTACTGTGGCTTAGCTTTATTTACCCTTAAGTGTATTTCCTGCGCTCTGTACGTTGTCCATTTCTTACGACAGGCATTGTCCTCTAACATTAGCATTAGCACGCATAGCTCCTCCACATTCATTCATTTCTTCAGAAATTTTCGTACACTTCATTGCTTCATCGACGTACTAGGTGAACAACAATGGTAATAAATTATAACTTTGCCCTAACCCTTCCTCACACGCTCTTCTTTTTCTTTATCATTTAGTGCTCCACTTATGTTGTAAATTATTCGTGTTGCACTGTAAACATCGTATTCCACATTAAAGTATTGAACGTTTTAGGTCCACAAACGCTAGGAGGAGATCCTATACGAAAACATTCTATTGCATTGTTAGCTGTGATGCCAACGGCGTGGGGTCAGCCAACGGTTGGAAAGGTATTTTTTTCTCCGCACACAATGGCCACTTTCCTTGTGGAATGTTAAGGCCCGCCTCCGCTGCCGAGTGCTCAGGCCGTCTAACGAATGCGGAGGACCCGGCGTGGGCTGGCGGGTGGTATTTTAAAATAAAAGAAACTTTGTATTTATTAGTTCGTCGCCGTATTTTCCAAGAGCCAGAAAATACTCGTATTTTTGCAATCTCCAAGTCCACATTCTTCTTGTGCTCACAGAAAGAAATGTTTCTTCTTTCTATTACTCGGAGGGATTCGGAATTATGATTAAAAACAAAAGTGTTGAATTCTACCCGATAATATGTTCAATAAAATTTCACACTCACAGCATAGTAATATTCCTGATAATAATAATAATAATAATGTCTCTACCATAAACAGCATTATGAGCGGTTCAGAGGCGGCCTCTACGGTAAGTTCCAATTAAATGGTCTTTCGCCATGATCTCTAACCACCAAAGTTAATTGCTCCCCACAGAAGTGGAGTATAATCTCACCACTTGCCATGCGGTTTTGTTAGCACTACGGGCGGCACACAAACAGTTACTTCCGCGAAATCCAAGTGATCCAGGACGGTGTACAGTCCTTGCGAGTTCGTTTTCTGTTATTACCGAAAACATGCCTTTAGTAGCAACTTGGCTGTGACGTCGTCTGAGGACCTTATGATAGCAGGTTACGAAGTGTGTCTTTCAGTGACTCTCAGACCGTGATTATACACTACTGGCCATTAAAATTGCTACACCACGAAGATGACGTGCTACAGACGCGAAATTTAACCGACAGGAAGAAGATGCTGTGATATGCAAATGATTAGCTTTTCAAAGCATTCACACAGGATTGGCGCCGGTGGCGACACCTACAACGTGCTGACATGAGGAAAATTTCCAATCGATTTCTCATACACAAACAGCAGTTGACCGGCGTTGCCTGGTGAAACGTTGTTGTGATGCCTCGTGTAAGGAGGAGAACTGCGTACCATCACGTTTCCGACTTTGGTAAAGGTCGGATTGTAGCCTATCGCGATTGCGGTTTATCGTATCGCGACATTGCTGCTCGCGTTGGTCGAGATCCAATGACTGTTAGCAGAATATGGAATCGGTGGGTTCAGGAGGGTAATACGGAAGCCGTGCTGGATCCCAACGGCCTCGTATCACTACCAGTCTAGATGACAGGCATCTTATCCGCATGGCTGTAACGGATCGTGCAGCCTCGTCTCGATCCCTGAGTCAACAGATGGGGAGGTTTGCAAGACATCAACCATCTGCACGAACAGTTCGACGACGTTTGCAGCAGCATGGACTATCACCTCGGAGACCATGGCTGCGGTTACCCTTGACGCATCGCGCCTGCGATGGTCTACTTAACGGCGAACCTGGGTGCACGATTGGCAAAACGTCACTTTTTCGGATGAATGCAGGTTCTGTTTACAGCATCATGATGGTCGCATCCGTGTTTGGCGACATCGCAGTGAATGCACATTGGAAGCATGTATACGTCATCGCCATACTGGTGTATCACCCGGTGTGATGGTATGGGGTGCCATTGGTTACACGTCTCGGTCACCTCTTGTTTGCATTGAGGCACTTTGAACAGTGGACGTGACATTTCAGATGTGTTACGACCCGTGGCTCTACCCTTCATTCGATCCCTACGAAACCCTACATTTCAGCAGGATAATACACGACCGCATGTTGCAGGTCCTGTACGGTCCTTTCTGGATACAGAAGGCCAGCACATTCTCCAGATCTCTCACCAATTGAAAACGTCTGGTCAATGGTGGCCGAGCAACTGGCTCGTCACAATACGCCAGTCACTACTCTTGTTGAAGTGTGGTATCATGTTGAAGCTGCAAGGGCAGCTGTACCTGTACACGCCATCCAAGCTTTGTTTGACTCAATGCCCAAGCGTATCGAGGCCGTTATTACGGCCAGAGGTGGTTATTCTGGGTACTGATTTCTCAGAATCTATGCACCCAAACTGCGTGAAAATGTAGTCACATGTCAGGTCTAGTATAATATATTTGTTCAATGAATACCCGTTTTTCATCTGCATTTCTTCTTGGTGTAGTAATTTTAATGGACAGTAGTGTAAATTGGGCTCAGCGGACGGTCGAACGGAAGGAACATCTGCCGTCACCCGCTCTATCCCCGGGTAGCAGCATCTAAATGGCCACTTTCTGTCACAGGTATTATTTTATAACGTTGTTGTGTATCAATTTACAATGTTCGTAATTTTTACATGAATGGAGTTAAGATGGCTTTAATGACAGAAAAAGTTTTTGTACGACTACATTTAAATTTTGCCGGCTAGAATTTTTAGAACGGAACCGACAGTAGAACATGACCTCTGAACTACATCTTTAAGAGACCCTGTATTGATTGTTATTTATATTAAGGTCTTGAAATTTGTTATAGCTTTACTATTTAATGGATGTTATTCAAGTGCTATAATCAGAACTTTCTGTCATTAATATAAATGATACTTAATGTATTACAAATAAGGATGTATTGTTCCAGATTTTGTCTTTATTAAATTACTTGAAAACGATTAGAGATAGCATAATGGCTCACATAATTAATGCTATTATATCAAACTGAAGCTTCATACCAATTTTCATATCTCTCAGTATAATATTTAGCGCCTTCAGTTTTTCGTTACAACGGCGATTTTGACCAAAATATTTCTCCGATCAAGTTGAGACTTGTATCATTTGGTTGCGACGTATACATGAAACACATTCTGAACAATTGTTGACTTTCTAGCTTTGTTATTTAGCGCCATATGTTTTTTACTTAAAATAATGTATGTATTGAAACATATTCATCAGATCACTCTGAGATTTAACACTTTTAACATTAATACTTTGAAGCATATATTGACAAATTTTGGAAAAGTTACTTTAATTTTTAATTTCATTCTTAGATTATGACGCAAAACTTTGTATGCTACACACAGGCGCGTTATGATGACATGGCTGTAGTAGCAGTGAACTGGGGTTAAGTCCTAGCACACTCGGTCTGCTCTGTATCCCTCAAATGATACTGCACTTGCTTCGCCACACCGTGTTTAATTCCCGAAATTGCCGTGATTTTTTTCCCTGACGGGAGGATCTAATAGGGGTGCACTCAACCTCGTGATGCGAATGGCGGAGCTACTTGAATGAGAAGTAACGGTTCCGAGGTCTGAAAGTCGACAACGGCCTAGAGAGCGGTGTGATATGACCATATCCCGGCGTACCGCATCAGCATGCTGCCACATGGCAGAGGACGATACGGAGAACTACGAATCCCTCTCCTGCGTTAACCTTTTATTTACAGAGTAGCATTTTCACACGATGTCATTTGCTGGATACGTCTTAATCTCTGCCTTCCTCTGCAGTTTTTACCCTGGCAGCACCATCAGGTACCATGGAAGGTATTCCCTGATGTCTTGACACATGTTCTATCATCCTGTCTATTCTTAGTGTCAGCAGAGAACCTCCTCGTTCCTTACCTTACCTGTCCACCTAATTTGCAACATACTTCTGTAGCGCCACATCTCAAATGCTTCGATTCTCTTCTCTTCCGGCTTTGCCACAGTAAGGTTTTCACTATCATTAAATGCTGTGACCTAAACGCACATTTTCAGAAGTTTTTTCCTCAAGTTAAGGCCTATGTTTGACACCAACAGATTACTGATGCTCAGGAATGCAATTTTTCTACTGCTAGTCTGCTTTTTCTGTCCTCGTTGCTCCGTCTGTTATGGGTTATTTTGATGCCTATGTAGTAGAATTCCTTAACCTCGTCTACTTCGTGATTCCCAATCCTGATGTTAAGTTTCTCGCTCATCTCATTTCTGCCACTGTCATTTCTTTCCACTTTCTTCAGTTTACTCTCAATCCATAGTTTGCATTCATTAGTCTGTTCATTCTGTTCAGCAACTCCCGTAACTCTTCTTCATATTCATTGAGGACGTAAATTTCATCAGCAAATCTTATCAGTCATATCCTTTCACCATGAATTTTAATCCCGTTCTTGGTTCTTTCTTTTATTTCCGTCATTGCTTCTTTCGATGTTTAATACTGAAGAGTAGGGCTGAAAGACCATATCCCTGTCTTATATCCTTTTTACTTCGAGCACTTCGTTCTTGGTCTTACAGCCTTATCCTTGCCTCTTGGTTCTTGTAAATACAGTACTGGAAATTGAAATAAGAACACCGTGAATTCATTGTCCCAGGAAGGGGAAACTTTATTGACACATTCCTGGGGTCAGATACATCACATGATCACACTGACAGAACCACAGGCACATAGACACAGGCAACAGAGCATGCACAATGTCGGCACTAGTACAGTGTATATCCACCTTTCGCAGCAATGCAGGCTGCTATTCTCCCATGGAGACGATCGTACAGATGCTGGATGTAGTCCTGTGGAACGGCTTGCCATGCCATTTCCACCTGGCGCCTCAGTTGGACCAGCGTTCGTGCTGGACGTGCAGACCGCGTGAGACGACGCTTCATCCAGTCGCAAACATGCTCAATGGGGGACAGATCCGGAGATCTTGCTGGCCAGGCTAGTTGACTTACACCTTCTAGAGCACGTTGGGTGGCACGGGATACATGCGGACGTTCATTGTCCTGTTGGAACAGCTAGTTCCCTTGCCGGTCTAGGAATGGTAGAACGATGGGTTCGATGACGGTTTGGATGTACCGTGCACTATTCAGTGTCCCCTCGACGATCACCAGTGGTGTACGGCCAGTGTAGGAGATCGCTCCCCACATCATGATGCCGGGTGTTGGCCCTGTGTGCCTCGGTCGTATGCAGTCCTGATTGTGGCGCTCACCTGCACGGCGCCAAACACGCATACGACCATCATTGGCACCAAGGCAGAAGCGACTCTCATCGCTGAAGACGACACGTCTCCATTCGTCCCTCCATTCACGCCTGTCGCGACACCACTGGAGGCGGGCTGCACGATGTTGGGGCGTGAGCGGAAGACGGCCTAACGGTGTGCGGGACCGTAGCCCAGCTTCATGGAGACGGTTGCGAATGGTCCTCGCCGATAGCCCAGGAGCAACAGTGTCCCTAATTTGCTGGGAAGTGGCGGTGCGGTCCCCTACGGCACTGCGTAGGATCCTACGGTCTTGGCGTGCATCCGTGCGTCGCTGCGGTCCGTTCCCGGGTCGACGGGCACGTGCACCTTCCGCCGACCACTGGCGACAACATCGATGTACTGTGGAGACCTCACGCCCCACGTGTTGAGCAATTCGGCGGTACGTCCACCCGGCCTCCCGCATGCCCACTATACGCCCTCGCTCAAAGTCCGTCAACTGCACATACGGTTCACGTCCACGCTGTCGCGGCATGCTACCAGTGTTAAGGGCTGCGATGGAGCTCCGTATGCCACGGCAAACTGGCTGACACTGACGGCGGCGGTGCACAAATGCTGCGCAGCTGGCGCCATTCGACGGCCAACACCGCGGTTCCTGGTGTGTCCGCTGTGCCGTGCGTGTGATTATTGCTTGTACAGCCCTCTCGCAGTGTCAGGAGCAAGTATGGTGGGTCTGACACAAGGGTGTCAATGTGTTCTTTTTTCCATTTCCAGGAGTGTATGTACATTATCCGTCTTTTACTGCAGCTTACTCCTATTTTTCTGAGACTTTCGAAGATTTTGTACGGTTTTAAATTGTCGGACGCTTTTTCCTTGCCAAGAAAGTGTTCTGATTTTCTTAAGTTTTGCTTCCATTACGAAATGAAACGCCATTACTGTCTCTGTGGTGTCCTTACCTTTTGAGAACCCAAACTGATAGTCGTCTAACAGATTCTCAGTTTTGTTTTCCAGTATTCTGTATGTTATTCGTGTCAACAACTTGGATGCATGAGCTGTTAAGATGACTGTGCGATAGTCTTCCCACTTACCTGTTCATGCCATCTTAGGGATGATGTGGGTGATATTTTTCTGAAAGTCGTGTGGTACGTCGCCAGTAGCACAGATTCTACACATCAGCTTGAACTCTCTCTTGGCTGCCACTCCCCCCCCCCCCCCCCAATTATTTAGAAATTCTGAAAGTATGTTGTCTATTTCTTTTGCCTTGTTTGATTGTAGCTTTTCAAAGTGCTATCAAACTCTGACTCTAATGCTGGATCCCACACCTCTTCCAAATAGGCTCCAGTTTCTCTTTCCATCACATCAACCAAGTCCATCATAGAGGCCTTCAATGTGCTATTTCCACCCATCCGCTCTCTCCTCTGCGGTTTCCAGTGGAATTCCCATTGAAGATTTCGCTCTGAATTTCTCAGAAAGTTGTTTTGACATTTTTGTATGCTGAACCAATCCTTCCGACAATCATACCGTTTTCGATTTCCTCCCATTTTTCCTGCAGCTATTTCGTTTTGTATTCTCTGCACATCCCATTTATTTCATTCCAAAGCAGCTTATATTTCTGTATTCCTTTATAGCCTTATACTTTCTTTTACTTCCTTCTTTCGTCGATAAATTTAAATATTTCCTCTGCTACACAAGGTTTCTTCGCAGTTACCTTCCTTGTACCTACGTTCGCCTGTCCAACGTCCGTGATTTCCTTTTTAGACATACTCATTCCTCTACATTTGAACGGTCTACTGTGGTGTTCATTGTAGCAATATGTATAGCCTTAGAAAACTTCAAATGGAGCTCATCATTCCTCAGTACTACAATATCACACTTCCTTGTAGGTTGAACTTCCAGATGAGACTCTTTAACTTCAGCCTACTGTTCGTCATTGCTAAATTGTGATCTGGGTCTGTATTTGTTCCTTGCTAGGCCTTACAATAGAGAATATGAGTTCGGAATTTCTGCCTGATCGTGATGTAATCCAGCTGGATTCTGCCCATGTCTGCGGGCCTTTTCCAAGTACATCTCTCCCTTTTACGATTTTTGAACAATGCATTCGCTGTTAACAAATGAAATTTATCACAGTGAAACGTCCCCTTAGAAAAATTTATGAATGACTGTGCTGATAAACTTCTTACATTATTTGCTTTTCAAACAGCTGAGCAAAACTGAACGTACTCAGACATTACTCTCTTCACTTATTCTGATCAACACTAAACTGACACACAATATTTTTAGCGCAACGCAATCTGACTTTTAATACTCCCTACAAAAGAATGGCCCTGACTAACAATAACCTGTACCTTTCATGAATCACGTACCTCACAAAAATCTTCGTTACTCATACTACTGCAATACAGTGAGCGCCAATACTGCCAGCTAAATAAAAGATTCTAACTACTGAAGGCACTAACTACTGATAGGCATAGTTAGCAAATGAAAGATTTTGATAGAGAACAAACAATGTATTTACCTTAATAGTGTTCAAAAGTCATAATATATATATTAGTTCCTGACATCCAGTCTTACAAGTTTACTCTCTCTGATGGACACACTTCCAGATCATCCGCTCTCAAAACTCCGCCATCTCATTCCCCACATCCACCGCTGCTGGCAGCTCACCTCCAACTGCGCAACGCTACGCGCTGTTCACATCCAACTGCCCAACACTAGAATAGCGAATATTACAACAATGCTAACCAGCCACAGACTGCACACAGCACAGCCAGTGATTTTCATACAGAGCGCTACGTGGCGTTACCAATTATAAAAACCTGAACAGCCTACTTACAGCAGAACTCAATTAGTCTTTCACCTCTCTCATTCCTAAAGGCTAGCCCATATTCTCCAGTAACTATTCCTTCTGTTCCTTCCCTTACTACCGCGTTCTAATTCCACATGACTGTTAGAGTATCATCTCCTTCCTGGCCAAATATTGGCTCTGAAAGTTTCCAACCGGCTTACCTCTGAGTCGAGCGCCACTGCAAAGGTGTGCATCAGCTGCCTCGGCTACGGCAAGTTGGTGGAAAGTAATGACAGAATTACAGTGTAACGTCAGAATTTCCTCGTTACCTTTTCTTTTAGTGAAACGAAACTGATCTTCCACTGGCATGTCTCCAATTATTGTTTCTACAGTTCTACATATTACCCTGGTCAGCAGTTTACGAGTGTGGCTTACCTCACAGAACGTCAGATGGTTTTCAGGGTCATCAGCAAGTGCATGCTTTGGTAATATGATATTAAAGGATTTCTTGAAAGCAGCTGGTAAGTAAGGCTGTTTAGCAATCATATTGATTGAAAAACTTCGTGCCGGCTGCTGTCACCGAGCGGTTCTAGGCGCTTCAGTCCGGAACCGCGCTGCTGCTGCGGTCTCAGGTTCTAATCCTGCCTCGGGCATGAATGTGTGAGATGTCCTTAGGTTAGTTAGGTTTAAGTAGTTCTAAGTCTAGGGAACTGATGACCTCAAATGTTAAGTCCCATAGTGCTTAGAGCCATTTGAACCACTTTTTGAAAATCTTAGTCTGTTTCGATTCAAAATTGCTCATGTCACTACCTCGTGTAATATGAACTCACGCTATGTACACAGCATCACAATAAATACGATAATAGTGTTCCTGGTTTGTCAGACACTTGAATTTTTGCTATTAATGAAGTTAGTGGGCGACAACTTCTAATTTTCCCGCACTTTGGCAGTTGACTGTGTTGCGAAAGTCGACAGTTCATGGTCTTGTGGTATGCGCTACCGAATCAATTGCGGGGATCTGAGTTCGTTTCCCAACCATGTCGGGTATTTAGCCATGATGGAGATGAGGCGTATCACACTCATCTTCACTGACGAGCAGTTCGCGGGAAATAAGAATACTTGCACTGAGCAACCACACTCCCCTGAAAGAAATTCACAGCCACGGCCACCACCTGCGAAGCTCATTTTCAAGCAAGTCTTGTCGCATTCCCGTTAGAGGCATTGAGTAAAGAGAATCAAAACGGGGATATAGACGTGTATAGTTTTTAAGACATGGAGAAAGTAAAGAAGAATCACGTTGTTACTGAATGTTTATGTAACGTGTAGAACTTTAAAAGTGTCTATGTTATGCAATTCGTACAGTGTGCCAAGTTCTAGTACGTTTCGCCAAATGACATGGATTGTGCTGCTCTCTGCTCTCTGCCGTGTAAACTGTGAACTTCTAGCTCGTCGCTGCGCCCTGTGGCAACCGCCCGTTACGTGCTGCCATCTTCCGAACAACTGGCGAACTACGTAGTTCCCGCGCAAAGGTTGGAGTGTGCGCGTGGGCACGTTGTCCGGGGATTTGCTAACGTGTTTGGCCCACATGGCCTCCAAGAGCTGGAAATGTCACGCTATAGGGTATAGGTATACAATATATCATACATTTTTAGTGACTAAGTTTGACACGTGTATGAAACCACTAGCTGGCACTCACGGCTCTCGCATACCAATAGTTTTGTTATGATGAGTGATGGTAAGTAAGCTATCGGTAGTAATTCACAAACATCTGGGTATATAGTGGTGCAGGTGCGTAAGTATGTATATATAAACGTACGTACTGTCAATGCATAGGTGCGTAATAAATATGTTTCTATTATTTCGTTGTATGTCGAATCGTAGTTTTAACATAATAAAAACGACAAAACACTTTCCATCTTATTATTTATTGTACACTGAAGCGCGAAAGAAACTGGTATAGGCATGCATATTTAAATACAGTGATGCGTAAACAGGCAGAATACGTCGTTCGAACCATTCAACGAACCGTTATCGATATGGGCTTTCGGAATCGAAGGCCCACTCTTGTACCCTTGATGATTGCAGGACACAAAGCTTTACGCCTCGCCTGGGCGCGTCAACACCGATGTTGGGCTGTTGATGACTGGATACATGTTGCCTGGTCGAAGGAGTTTCGTTTCAAATTGTATCGAGCGGATGGAGGTGAACGGGTATGGAGACAACCTCATGAATCTATGGACCTTGCATGTCAGCAAGGGACTGTTCAAAATGATGGAGGCTCTGTAATAGTGTGGCCCACGTGCAGTTGGGGTGATATGGGACCCCTGACGCGTCTAGATACGATTCTGACAGGTGACACGTACGTAAGCATCTTGTATCGTTACATGCATCCAGTCGAGTCGATTGTGCATTCCGACGGACTTGGGGAATTCTAGCAGGACAATACGACGCCCCTTACGTCCAGAATTGCTACAGAGTGGCTCCAGGAACACTCTCCTGAGTGTAAACACTTCGCAGGCCACCAGACTCCCCAGACATAAACATTATTGAGCATATATGGGATGCCTTGCAACGTCCTGTTCAGAAGAGATCTCTATCCCCCTCGTACTTTTACGGATTTCTGGAGAGCCCTGCGGGATTCATGGTGTGAGTTCCCTCCAGCAATACTTCAGACATTAGTTGGGTCCTTGCTACGTTGTGTTGCGGCACTTCTGCGTGAACGCGGGGACCCTATACGATATTACGCAGGTGTTCCGGTTTCTTTGGCTCTTCAGCGCAGAATATTAAAGCAGTTCTATAAACAACATGTTTGGTCTTGCCTTCTTTTGCAAGTACGTAAGTTTTTGTGGGTGGGATACACGTGAGCTCACCACTTAGAGTTATACATAAAAAACATCAATTTGCAGTGGGTAATTGCAACCTTTCAAATCGAAAAAGCAAATCTGTCGTCGTAATTGGGATTTGTGAAGTCAAAACAGTTTCCCCTTTAGCCATGCCGCTATTTATAATAGATCTAACACTATTTCGGGGCAGACGAGTAATTTGCAACCGTTTGCCGTTAGACAATCTGGTCGTATCAAAATTTTGCGTTTTCTGAATATTCAGAACTAGGTTTATACAGCGAACCGGTTGCACATAAATGGTTCAAATGGCTCTGAGCACTATGGGACTTAACTTCTGAGGTCATCAGCCCCTAGAACTTAGAACTACTGAAACCTAACTAACCTAAGGACATCCATGCCCGACCCAGGATTCGAACCTGCGAACGCAGCGGCCACGCGGTTCCGGACTGAAGCGCCTAGAACCGCTCGGCCACTTCGGCCTGCCGGTTGCAGATAACCGGTAGGTATACTGACCTAGGTTTCGACACGTAGTAGGGGTGTTCAGAATTTAGAGCCGCTTAGCTCAAGTCAAAATTACATAAAACGTTCTAGCCTTTGTGCGTGTGCGTAGCTGGGAACATCAGTCTGATCAGACTAGAAATGTGTAACGCTTCACAGAAACTTATCGGCGAGCACCGGCAGAATTCTTCCAGCTATAGCTGCAGCATACAGTATCCGCCATTTGGATTCATTATACGAATCGTGTATCATTAACTCACGGCTTTCGCGGTGTGGTAAAGGAAAATGAATACGAAATAACGTACCCAGACTATGCGATGGTGCAACAGGCATTACGTACAATAAGAAGATGCTAGATCAGTGGAATAATGAAGTGTAATTTCCAACATTTAACACAGCGAATATTTTGGTTACGATAAATCGCTATGTTTGTCCAAGGTGTCTCTCCTAAGAGTCGTCAGGTGCATTTTCTGTCGTATTTCAGCAGATATTTGCAATTTCGTTTCTGGGTTGTGTAGCTGGAGTCACACCAAACAGATAGCGCTTGTCACGTCTTTCATGCGACGCCCAGTTTTGAGGAAAAGCGTCGGTTTTTTACGCTTTCCGACCAAGACGATTTTTAAAGAGGAATATTACGTGCCCATTCGTTACTTCGTTCCCAATTAGTCTAGACCGATACTCATTTTATCAATTAGTGTTAACAGGGACTGTAAAGCTCGGAGAATAACCAGCAGTACAGCAGCTGCACTACTGCCCTGACCCGTACTGACTGATACCGCCACACAGCCGCGCTACTGAGTCGCTCCTGGATTGCCGTTTATTCTTCCTGTTATACTGTCCTTGTTAACACTAATCGATAAACTGAATATCAGCCTAGACTAATCTGAGAGCTCTCTATCGAATGGGCACGTAAAATTATGATTTCAAAATTTGTTTGCAATAGAAAAGAACTCGACGCTTTCTGTTGACACTGGGCATCGCAAGAAAGACGTAAGGAGCAGTAATTGTATCTCATAGGGTATGTCATAATCTGTGGCGTAAACGCATACAGTTGAAACTACAAGCTAACATAAGCAAAAAGGGAGGGACAAATGATATATAAATGCAGGTCCTCAAACAGACCGCTTGCGAGATAATTGCGACTTTTTGGTTACCAGCCACCACTGACTTGGTTCTATCTACCCGCCAGGGTAGCCGAGAGCGCTAACGCTCTGCTTCCTGGACTCGTGTAGGCGCGCCGGCTCCGGATCGAACCCACCCGGCGGATTATCGACGAGGGGGCGGAGTGCCGGACAGCCTGGATGTGGTTTTTAGGCGGTTTTCCACATCCTCCTAGGTGAATACCGGGCTGGTCCCCACGTTCCGCCTCAGTTACACGACTCGCAGACATTTGCAAGACATTCGCACTATTCCATGGCTTACATTAGATGCATATAGCTGGGGTACACTAATTTCTTCCCGAGGGGTATGGGATGGCGACAGGAGGGACATCCAGCCACCCCTTAAACTTAAAATGACACATCTGATTAACCTGGACGACCCTGCGTAACTGCGGGCAAGGCTCAGAAAGAGAGAGACTGACTTGGTTCTGTGTAAATCTCATCCCATTAGGAAAAGGTAATAATACTGTACGACATTAAAAAAAGCTATCAAAGGTGCTTTGGTAGAAAGGCAGATGTTTTGAAAAAACACGACAACATTTACATGACTGCACTCATAGTTAAAGGGGGTGTTGAAAGTGCCGTCATTGCACCCGGGTGCAGGCCAATTCCCGTCGTTGCAGTGAGCTTCGAATACCTTTAAAAGACTCCTGGCTTATTTATTAAGTCTTCAGAAGTATTGACAAGCCTCTGCTCCAATTCTTCAACCATGTTAACCGGGTTGCCCTACACTGCACCTTTAAGGTAGCCCCAAACACAGAAATCCCTGAGCTTCAGATCAGGTAGCTGTTATTCTCCCAATACGTACTCTGCTCCGTTAAACGTAACGACTAGATAGATAAAGTAACATAACACATTAAGTACTCGGTGGAAATGAATCAAAGTGCGGGAGCCTGTTGCCCAAGGTCTCCCAGACGTGCACAGAAAGCTGAACGTCACATGGGGTGTGGTCAGTGACTATAGGACCAAATAGGGTTGTCCCCACAACACAGTAGAGTTGAAGGAACGGGAAAACACAATGTCTGTCAATCAGTGAGCAGTTATGGTGACCTTTGATGGTGTTCTTCATTATGACGTGGCCCTAACACAACATCTCGATAATTTCACACAGGGAAGAATCGCCGGGAAACTGAAAGAAGGAAGAAATGTGACGAATGTAGCCTATGAATTTGATACTGCTCACAACATTGTTCCACGTAAATTGGGAGCGTTCCGGGCCATACAGGCCGAAGGAGAGGCGGTGGTCGACCACGGTAAACTAGAGCAGCCGATGACCGCTGCATTGTGCACCGGGCAAGAAGGGACCCATGTCAAACAGTGGGCAGAACGGGGTTCTTAACGTTCAACAATCATTTTGAGGTACATGAAAATTGTAATATACGCAGTGCTGTCGTTGGTGGTCACACTCCACATTACGATCCACGTCCCGCATGTCATAATGTCCAGGGAACCATCGTAAATGGCGGTGACTTCAGTGCACTTTGAATAAAAGTGTCATTTCTGTTCATCTCATTGCGTATATCTTTCAGTTACCTACCGTGCTATACTGCACTAGTTCTTTCTATGTGTGGTCCAAGTCACGTGAAAGTTACTTTGACTCTTATGTTTTGCACTTTAGTGGACATACGAACATATACAGGTTGGTCATCGAGCGAGATGGGGCGGTGGTTAGCACACTGGACTCGCATTCTGGAGGACGACGGTTCAAACCCGCGGCCGGCCATCCTGATTTGCGTTTTCCGTGATTTCCCTAAATCGCGCCAGGCAAAGCCTGCTGGCATGGTTCCTTTGAAAGGGCACGGCTGACTTCTTTCCCCATTCTTCCCTAATCCGGTGGGACAGACGATCTCGCTGTTTAGCCCCGTCCTCCCAAACCAACCAACCAACTAGGGTGGTCAGAAACAGCCTGAAAAGCTTTGGGGGTGTTGCAGAGGAGGTTGTGCTGAGAAACAATTATCAATAAAGAAATTCTGTACGATGAGCCATTTCCGAGCTATTTAACATTGATGTTAGCCAATCAGGTCGTTGTGCGTGAAATTTAAGCACTTGCACGCGGTAAAATGCGGTAATGCAGGGACATAATGTTGGTCCGTCAGTAAGCACTTGTTGAGATGCTCATTACCAGTGCCTCTTTCGTAAGAGATGAGTTAAAATTGGGTGAGCTAGAGCTACGTTTGTTCAGTTTGAGGAAACGAAATGAAGAACTCGTTTGGCGACGCCACCTCTGACAGGATGCTTGAATTCGCGCTCGCCGACCTGATTTCCTAACTTGACAGTCAAGTAACTTGGAAACGGTGCAACGTATCGCATTCTTTTCTTAACAGTTATTAACAAGCGCAATATCCCCTGCGACATACTTACAAGATTTTCAGGCTGTTTCTGACCACACTGCACATATTCATACACATATAGGTCTACATATATAGGGTGGACCCGAAATCCTCGACAAAGTTTCGGAGGTAGTTCAGCGAATTTTTTTGAGTAATCTGTTTTAATGCACCCTTGCTGTCCTGAGGGTGGTTATAGAGAAATTTGATTATACCTCATTCAGTTCGTTGGCCGACCTTTGCTTCAGTAAAAATCTCTTCATAACAGTGAAAAAGCCAGTAATATGAAGTCACCAAAACGGGCATCACAACACGTAATAATGCAGTAACCCTCAAACGCAAAAGTACTGCGATGTGTGTATATTCTGCATCGCTATGGGGAAGCTAAGTATAGAGTCGTTGAGCCCTTTGTCCTCTTCATTCAGAGAACCCATACACATAAGTAAACCTATCCATACTGCTATGACTGTTAACATAAACTCTGCCGAAACAGCATTCGAGCAGTACTGTATGCAAGCTTTAGGGCAGTGGTTCGCAACCTGGTTGTAATTACACCTTTAAGGGTGAAATGAAATTTTTTGAGGGTGAAAATATAAGGGCTCGACTGTATTGCGGCCACAAAAGTAAATTATTTTTAAAAGATCGTTACTATTATCACTATTTCGCAAGACTGTAATATTGATTACGTAAGTCACCATATTTAATGTTTCTTCAAATGTTAACATTAATGTGTAATACAATGTGATGGAGGTTATAGCTTGTGGAACGGATATATGAACATCTTCCTCACATAGTGCTGCGGCTACATACACATATTTTGTACTTCATGTCATGTATCTATCACTGCAAAAGTGACACACTTATGTAATATGCTGTGTCGTCCGAACAAAACACAGCCAGGGCAAAAGCACCACAGACGCAAATATGAGAGCTGGTGCCTGTGCCATAGAGAGTCGCCATTTGCGCGAGTTCCATCAGCGCCATGGGTGGTGCAGAGGTTGAAGATAACGACTTCAACTCGGCCAACTGGCGGCGGAGTACAGTCCGCCAATGACCGGATGACAACGGACAGAAGCCTACTTGTAAAAGAGAAGAGCAGCTCTCATCCACTTGGTTATAGATCATCGTCCAGGGCTGACTTAGACAGGGAACGTCGTAAATGAACTCTTAGAAGTGAACAGAGAGTTGTTGTAAATTGCATTTGCTATGTACTGTGAAGTACGAGTATTTGCACCTAGCCATTGAGGGAGTTTTTTGTGCTATATTACAAGCAGTGTTGCGGACTTCATTATTCAATTAGTCACAAAGATAAGTAAATCTTTTAACTCTTCTGTGTGACTTCGTTACTAATTTGTAGGAAGGTTGTAGAACCTTCGTTCTCCTCTCTTGTTACCTGACCCTGGGGCGTAGCTGTCTTAGAGGTGTACTGTGCCAGAAGTCGTTTCACGAACTCACAAACTTGGCCTATCGTAACAACAGTAGCAATTCGGCCTCCACGAGGTCTTTATAAAACTGGCGACGATAGTTTACAAAATAATACATGCGTTAATATACCATGAAAGTGCCTTCTCAGAGCTGTAGGTTGTTACCGCAATAGGCGAGAAATTGCTTCATTATTCGCTTCACAACAAAAAGTGTCTAACGAACAGCACACTACAACAGTAAGTGATAAAGACTACTACGCTACTGTAGCGCTTACACATTATTATTATTTATTTTATTTAAATTGTTTAGACCGATAGAGGATCACACAAAGCGAACTACTAACTGTGGTTGCTATTTTTCTTGTGCTTCCAGAATTGTTTCATCCTTTAGCTATGTTTAGCTCGAAGTTCTTCCGTCCATTTTCCCGTAGATCTTTTGGGGTTTTCTGCTGGTTCAACTTCCCTGTAGTAGATCTTCTGTCTGAAGATTTTTCGATCTGGGATGTCTGCGGGTGTGATGTTGGCATTTTTGAGATCATGTAGCGTTTACACACTATTATTATTTGTTTTATTTAAATTGTTGAGACCGATAGAGGATCACACAAATCGAACTACTAACTGTGGTTGCTATTTTTGTTGTGCTTCCTGAATTGTTTCATCCTTTAGCTATGTTTAGCTCGAAGTTCTTCCGTTCATTTTCCCGTAGATCTTTTGGGTTTTTCTTCTGGTGCAACTTCCCTGCAATAGACCTGTCTGAACATTTTTCGATCTGGTATGTCTGCGGATGTGATGCTGGCATATTTGAGATCAGTTTGAACTTGTTTGATCCAGACTGTTATCTTTTTTAATTTCTGTGAGTACATTAGAATTTTCTTTGTTAATCTATTGTCATCCAGTCTCATGATGTGTCCGTAGAACTTCAGTCGTCATTTGCGGAAGTCTGTTTCATTGCTGAAGTATTTTTCTGCTGTCGTGTTTGAATGTAGCCGATATCCTTCGTCTGTGACCTTTGGACCCAGGATTTTGCGAATGATTTTCCTTTCAACTTTTTTGATGTTTTCGAGATCCCGTTTGTAAATGGGGTTTAGGGTCTCGCTTGCATACAGTGTTTCGGGTTTGATGACAGTCGTATGGTATTGATATTCGTGCACCTTTCGTTGTAGATGTTCGCAGTTTTCCCGTATGCTTTCGCATTTTGTCTTCAGGTGCTTTTTGGACTACTGTTTCTGTTCCTGTGGGTTCGATGATTTCACCCAAGTATTTAAAGTGATTGACTCTATTTATTGTGCCGTATTCTGTGATAAAATTTTCTGTTTTGACGTGTTTTGTGGAAATAAATTCAGTTTTTATGAAAGACGTTTGGAACCCGACTTTTTCGGCACGTTCTTTGAGTACTTCGATCTGACGAATTGCTGTTTGTTCATCCACCGAGAGGATCGCGAGATTGTCAGCAAAAGCTAAATATGTGACACTGATGTTATCCCGTTTTTTTCCTAGCATGATGAGTCTCCATCTGCTTTGTTTTTTTCAGTTCTTTTTCCAATTCTTTGATGAAGTTATCGAGAACGATGTTGAAGAATAGTGGGGAGAGTCCGTCAGTCTGTCGGACGCCGGTTTTGATGAAGGAAGGTTGGGAGATTTCTCCGCTGAACTTGATTTGGAAATTGTGTCGGTTAGGGTTTGTTGGATGAGTCGTCGTGTTTTCGGGTCAAGATTGCTTTCTTCGAGAATATTAAATAGGGATTGTCGATGGATGGAGTCGTAGGCTTTCTTGAAGTCGACGAATGTGCAGATGGTTGGGAGATTTTGTGTGCCTCAAAGTTTTAATGTGGAGTTCAGGTTGAAAATTTGTTCAGTGCTTGATCTGTGTTGTCTAAATCCTGTCTAGTATTCACCAATTAGGGGCTCGAGCTGTTCTTGTGCTCGTTGTAGGAGGCAGGCGGAGAGCATTTTGTAAGGGACGGGGAGGAGGGAGATTCCTCTGTGGTTATTTACGTTGGATGTGTTTTCTTTTTTGTGGATTGGGTGGATGAGTGTACATTTCCAGTCGTCTTGGAGTTTTTCCCCTTTGCGAGATTTCTTGGATGACCTGTGCGATTTCCTGAAGCGTTAGTGGTTCTGCATCGGGTTTTGTGTGCTCTGGGACTAGGTATTGGAAACATTCGTGTGGTTTGGGGCAGTTGAGGAGGTTGATTAAGTACCGTGCCAGTTCTTCGCAGTTCTTGATTGGTGAGTGCAAATTTTCCATCTCTTTTCCTGAAAGTCAGATTTTGCGGCGAGAAACCTTTAATTTTGCTCGCGGAAGACTTGTAGAAATTTCTGTTGTTGAAGTTCCTGAAGTTATCCTCTATTGATTTGAGTTGTTCAGTGATGTAGTCGCGTTTTGTTTTCCTGGTTGTTCTGTTTGTCTGCTTGCGGATGTTGAGGAAGTGCTGTTGGGTTTCTGGTGATTTGTGACAGTTGTATTTTTGGAAAACGAGTCAGCGGTTAATGATGGCTTGATCACAGTCAGAATTCCACCAGGGGTGTTTTGCCTTCTTTTGCAGTGGGATCAGTTCTTTGGCTTTTCTGATTATTTTGTTGCGGAAGTCAGTCCAATTATTCGCCGGTTCTGTCTCCCATTCTTTTGCGATTTTTGTTCCCTGAATTTTCGATACATCAAACTTTTGGATGTGGGCTTTTTTGTGGCGAACTCCCTTCGGGGAAAATAATTTTAATTTTAGTAATGAACAGCCTCAGTTGCACCGTGTACCTAGGTAAACTGAGGGTGTTCATTATTAAAATTCGAATTAATATTTATACAGTTGCTGACAGGGCCGCGAGATGTTGAAGATATTTAAATTATTATTAATGCCAATGGTCAGATACAAAGCGTGGCAGCCTGAAGTCTTCCGATTTCTGTCAGTTCAGAAATAAACAGTCCATCAATTAAGTGATTTACAGACTGTAAGTATAGTCCACACATTTTAACTTAGTTGGTTGTAAATGACAGTGCAGGGTATGAATGAAGCTAGTGTTGGTAGGGAGAAGAGTGGTGCGGAGAAGCATATTCTGTGAGAAGTGTCTACTTTCAATCTCCGTAGTTAGCGTCCTTTTGTGAGAAGGTGCTGAAGATAGCACTCTCGATGCACTGAGAATTACTTCACCAATCGGAAAAAAACTGTGGTTAGAAATGAGCAGTGCCAATTATCTCGCAGGCTCATTAGATGGTGCTTTCATAAATCACATATAAAAACTATTCATCGTTTATCTTCCGTCATTTTAAAAGCAGAAGTGTTCAGAGTAAAGTGTTTTTCATTTTAGTTTAGTTAAGAGCTAAAGTAGAAGATGGGAAAGGTCACGGAGGGATACTAGCTAATATCCGATCCCTGTCTGTGGTAATGATCTCAGAAGGGTTGGAAACCACTACTTCAGAGTAAAGAGTGGTCATTAATGGTGTCAACAGCAGGTGCTGTGAGTGGATGGAACAAATTAGTTTCCAAACAAGATTCACAGCGCATACCGCCAACATTTGCACTCTTGTGCAGGTGCGAGGGAAATTCAAACAGTCAAATTACAAATTATTGTGGCAGGCCAAGTCACTTATAATGTAGACTGAAGCAGATACGTGACACTATTTTTCCAACGTAGTCACCAAGTCTGTGTAAAAACGATGGGAAATTTCTACCAGTCGCTCAGGTCCTCGGCGATAGAAGCCCTTTCCTGGTCACTGAGTCATTAGAGATCAGCTGTGTGCACGTCGTCAGCGTTGGAATATCTCTTCCCCTCCGACATATTCTTTCAGCTTGCCGAAAAGATGTAAATCGCATGGTTCAAGAACAGAATTTCTTGGTCAGCATCACACATGTCTGTTTGGCTAGGTTAAATTAATGGCACTATTTTATTACCACTGGACTCGACATTCCATTTGGACCTTATGTAGACAGAATGTCTACATCTACATCTACATCCATACTCCGCAAGCCACCTGACGGTGTGTGGCGCAGGGTACCTCGAGTACCTCTATCGGTTCTCCCTTCTATTCCAGTCTTGTATTGTTCGCGGAAAGAAGGATTGTCGGTGTGCCTCTGTGTGGGTTCTAATCTCTCTGATTTTATCCTCATGGTCTCTTCGCGAGATATACGTAGGAGGGAGCGATATACTGCTTGACTCCTCGGTGAAGGTATGTTCTCGAAACTTCAACAAAAGCCCGTACCGAGCTACTGAGCGTCTCTCCTGCAGAGTCTTCCACTGGAGTTTATCATTTCCGTAACGCTTTCGCAATTACTAAATGATCCTGTAACGAAGCCCGCTGCTCTCCGTTGGATTTTCTCTATCTCTTCTATCAACCCTATCTGGTACGGATCCCACACTGGTGAGCAATATTCAAGCAGTGGGCGAACAAGTGTGCTGTAACCTACTTCCTTTGTTTTCGGATTGCATTTCCTTAGGATTCCTCCAATGAATCTCAGTCTGGCATTTGCTTTACCGACGATCAAATTTATATGATCATTCCATTTTAAATCACTCCTAATGCGTACTCCCAGATAATTTATGGAATTAACTGCTTTCAGTTGCTGACATCAATAATGTATCTGTACAGTAACGGATTTCTTTTCCTATGTATACGCGATATGTTACATTTATTTACGTTCAGTGTCAACGCATTTAGACGTTGTGGCCACATAATCGTATTGTCTCACGTACTTGAACTTTCAGCTGTTCCACTCGCAAATACCGCATGGGGAGATTGTCGGTAATCCTCTGTACTGGCTCTAATTTCTCGAATTTTCTCATAGTGGTCATTACGCGAGACATAGGTGAGGGGAAGCAATATGTTGTTCTACTGTTCCCGGAAACTGCTCTCTCCAAATTTCAATAGTAAATCTCTCCGTGATGCACAACGCCTCTCTGGTAATGTCTGCCAATGGAGTTTGTTGAGCAACTCTGTAACGCTCTCGCGGCCGTGGTTAAACTCTCCGCTCTTTGTTGGATCTTCTCTATCTCCTCTATCACTCCTACCTGATAGGGATCCCTGATAGATGAACAATACTCAAGAATCCGTCGAACAATCGCCTTATAAGCCACTTCCTTAGTGGCTGAGTTGCTTTTCCTTAAGATTCTTCCTGTGAATTTGAGTCTGGCATCTGCTTTTCCCACTATTTGTTTTATGTGGTCGATCCACTTAAGGTCGCTCTGGGTAGTTATTCCTAGATATTTTACAGTAGAGGCTGTTTCCAGCTGTTTGACATCAATAATGTGTCTGTACAGTAATGGATTTCCTTTCCTATGTATGCGAAATATGTCACATTTATTTACGTTCAGTGTCAACTGCCAGAGCCTGCACCATTCATTAATTCTCTGCAGTCAGTCTGCAAATTGTTACTATCTTCTGGCGTTGCTACTTTGTTACAGACAACTGCATCATCTGCGAACAGGCTTCAAGAGCATTCGATGTTTTCTGCTAGATCATTTATATATATTGTTAACATTAATGGTTCTATCACACTTCCTTTGGGTACTCTGGAAATTACCTGTTGATTTACCGAGCGAGGTGGCGCAGTGGTTAGCACACTGGACTCGCATTCGGGAGGACGACGGTTCAATCCCGTCTCCAGCCATCCTGATTTAGGTTTTCCGTGATTTCCCTCAATCGTTTCAGGCAAATGCCGGGATGGTTCCTTTGAAAGGGCACGGCCGATTTCCTTCCCAATCCTTCTCTAACCCGAGCTTGCGCTCCGTCTCTACTGACCTCGTTGTCGACGGGACGTTAAACACTAACCACCACCACCACCTGTTGATTTTGTTCCGTTAAGAGCGACATATTGAGTTCTATCTGCAAGGAAGTCTTGAATCCAGTCGCAGATCTGTTCCGATACCCGATGAGATCGTATTTTTTTTTTTTTTTTTTTTTTTTTTTACTTTGCGGCAGTGTGGGAAGATGGCAAATGGCTTCCTGAAGTAAAGGAACACGGCATCAACCTGAGCGCCGTTGTCTACGGCGTTTTGAATCTCATGGAGAAACAGAATGAGTAGAGTTTCGTAGAATCTTAGTTGAGGAATTCATGTTGATTTTCATAGAGGAGATTTTCATTTTCCAAAAAGTTCATAATTCTTGAGCATAAAACGTGTTCCACAATTCTACAACAGACTGACGTCAACGATACAGATCTATAATTGTATGCATCTACGGCCCTTCTTAAAAACGGGAATAACGTGCGCTTTCTTCCAGTCGTTAGGTACTCTTCGTTGCTTGGGCAATCTACGATAAATTACTGTTAGAAGGGGAGCAAGGTTTTTCGCATAATCTTTGTAGAACCTTATAGGTACCTCATCTGGCCCTGACGCCTTTCTACGACAAAGCGACTTCAGTTGTTTTTCTATTTCGCGATCGATTATCTCATTATCTGCTATTTAGACATTCATACAACGATTGAAAGGAGGGACCGTGCTACGAATTTTAAAAGACTGAATTCAGTATTTCGGCCTTACTTTTGGAAATCCGTATACTTATTTTCAGTGCATAGATAAATGAGAGTAAGAAACCAAAATAAATGCAATTACTCTGCAACGGGCCACCTTGGACGTCGGGTCCCTCAGACCTAAATATTCATAAATAATCCTTGAACAGTCTGCGAATTTTTATTGCCGGATTTCGGCTTAATACTCTATTATGAACCTTCTTCGTCTAAACCTGCATAAGCGCTCCACAAGCAACCTGAAGGTATGTGGCTTAGGGTTCTTCTACTAAACCTTCCCTGTTCCACTTCCGAATGGAGCGTGGGAAGAATCATTGTCGGCAAGCCTCTGTATTAGCCCTAATTTCTCGAAATTTTTCATCGTGGTCATTTCGTGAGTTCTACATGGGAGTAACTAATATGTTGTCCGACTCTTCACGGCCGGCCGCGGTGGTCTCGCGGTTCTAGGCGCGCAGTCCGGAACCGTGCGACTGCTACGGTCGCAGGTTCGAATCCTGCCTTGGGCATGGATGTGTGTGATGTCCTTAGGTTAGTTAGGTTTAAGTAGTTCTAAGTTCTAGGGGACTGATGACCATAGCTGTTAAGTCCCATAGTGGAAGTTATTTCCTGATGTCGTAACAGGTGTCCTATCATCCTGTCCCTGAAACTTCCTGGCAGATTAAAACTGTGTGCCCGACCGAGACTCGAACTCGGGACCTTTGCCTTTCGCAGGCAAGTGCAAGGTTCGCAGGAGGGCTTCTGTAAAGTTTGGAAGGTAGGAGACGAGGTACTGGCAGAAGTAAAGCTGTGAGTACCGGCCGTGAGTCGTGCTTCGGTAGCTCAGTTGGTAGAGCACTTGCCCGCGAAAGGCAAAGGTCCCGAGTTCGAGTCTCGGTCGGGCACACAGTTTTAATCTGCTAGGAAGTTTCATATCAGCGCACACTCAGCTGCAGAGTGAAAATCTCATTCTGGAAACATACCCCAGGCTGTGACTAAGCCATGTCTCCGCAATATCCTTTCTTTCAGGAGTGCTAGTTCTGCAAGGTTCGCAGGAGAGCTTCTGAAAAGTTTGGAAGGTAGGAGACGAGGTACTGGCAGAAGTAAAGCTGTGAGTACCGGCCGTGAGTCGTGCTTCGGTAGCTCAGTTGGTAGAGCACTTGCCCGCGAAGGCAAAGGTCCCGAGTTCGAGTCTCGGTCGGGCACACAGTTTTAATCTGCTAGGAAGTTTCATATCAGCGCACACTCCGCTGCAGAGTGAAAATCTCATTCTGGATCCTGTCCCTTCTTCTTGTCAATGTTTTCCACATATTCCTTTCCTCGCCGATCCTGGGGAGAACCTCATTCCATATCTTGTCACTCCATCTCATTTTCAATATTCATCTGTAGCACCACATCTCAAATGCTTTGATTTTCTTTCGTTCCGGTTTTCCCACAGTCCATGTTTCAGTACTATGCAATACTGTGCTCCGAACGTACACTCTCAGAAATCTCTTCCTCAAATTAAGGCCAATGTTCGATACCAATATTTGATACCAGTAGACTTCTCTTGGCCAGGAATACCCTTTTTGACCGTGCTAGTCTGCTTATTACACTGAATACCCAAAGAAACTGGCACACCTGCCTAATACTGTGTGGGCCCTAGTGAGCACGCAGAAGTGCCGCAGCACGACGTGACATGGACTCGACTAATGTCTGAAGTAGTGCTGGAGGCAACTTACACCATGAATCCTGCAAGGCTGTCCATAAATCCGTAATAGTACGAGGGGGTGGAGATCTCTTCTGAACAGCACGTTGCAACGCACCCAGCTATGATGAATAATGTTCATTCTGGGGAGTTTGGTGGTTAGCGGAAGTGTTTAAACTCAGAAGAGTGCTGCTGGAGCCACTCTGTAGCAATTCTGAACGTGTGGGGTGCACAATGGACATGAATGGATGCAGATGATCAGACAGGGTGCTTACGTAGACATACCAGGCGTCCCATATCACTTTTACTGCACGCGCCCCACACCATTATAAAGCCTCCGCTGGCTTGAACAGTCCCCTGCTGACATGTAGGGTCCATGGATTCATGAGGTTGTCTCCATATCCGTACACGTCCATCCGCTCGATACAATTTGAAACTAGACTCGTCCGACCAGGCAACACGTTTCCAGTCATCAACAATCCAATGTCGGTACTGATGGGCCCAGGCGAGGCATAAAGCTTTGTGTCGTGCAGTCATCAACGGTGCACGAGTGGGCTTCGGCTCAGAAAGCACATATCGATTATGTTTCGTTGAATGCTTCGAACGCTGACACTCTTTGATGGCGCAGCATTGAAATCTACAGCAATCTGCGGAAGGGTGGCACTTCAGTCATGTTGAACGACTCTCTACAGTCGTCGTTGGTTCCGTTCTTGCAAGATCTTTTTGCTGCCGTAGTGATGTCGAAGATTTGATGTTTTACCGGATTCCTGATAATCACTCGTGAAACGGTCGTACAGAAAAATCCCCACTTCATCGCTCCCTCGAAGATGCTGTGTCCCATCGCTCGTGCGCCGACTATAACACCCCGTTCAAACATAATTAATTCTTGGTAAACTGCCAGTGCAGCAATAGTAACCGATCTAACAACTGTGCCAGAAACTGGTTGTTGCCAACCGCAGCGTCGTATTCTGCATATTTACGTATCTCTGTATTTGAATATGCATGCCTATACCAGTTTCATTGGCTCTTAAGTCTACATCCTTCTTGTTCCGTCAGTCATGGGTTATTTGCTGCCTAGGTAGCAGAATTCCCTAACTTTCTCTACTTCGTGATCACCAACTTTGAAGTTGAGTTTCACGCTGTTTTCAATTCGGGTACTTCTCACTGCTTTCGTCTTTCTTCGATTTACTCTCAGTCTGTATTCTGTTCTCATTAGACCGTTCATTACATTCAATAGATCACGTAATTATTCTTCACTTTCACTGATGAATTTTAATTCCACTATTGAATCTTTCTCTTATTCTCGCCATTGCTTCTTCGATGTGTAGATTGGACAGTACGGGCGCAAGACTACACGCTTGTCTTACACCCTTGTTAATCCGAGCGTTTCGTTTTTGCTCTTGCAGTCTTATTGTTCCCTCTTCATTAATGTATATCACCCGTCTTCCCTATAGCTTATCCCTATTTTTCTCAGAATTTCGAACGTCTTGCACCATTTTACACTGTCGAACGTTTTTTCCTGTTCGGCAAATCTTATGAACGTGTGTCGAATATTCTTCGGGTCTTGCTTCCGTTATCAAGCGCAACGTCAGATTTGTCTGTCTAGTGACCTTAACTTTCTTAAAACCAAAATGAGCGTCATCTAACAGATCTTCAATTTTCTTTTCCATTCTTCTGTGTATTATTCTTGTCAGAAACTTGGATGCATGAGCTGTTAAGCTGATTGTGCGATAATTCTCGCACCTTTCGACTCTGCAAAGAGGATCCCATATTGCGATTCCGTAGATTTTCCCGACGTCTTACATGTTTATGCTCTTCACGGGTATGCTGCCGGATATAATAGTCTTCACTACACGATATTTCGGCTATCCATCTGGCCGCCATCTTGTAAGAGGTCCATGATTGAGGAATTTGTTGCTAGCGCACTCGAGAAGATGTAATTTCGATGGATTGCTCACGCGCTGCCTGCGATATGTAAGCTATAAGAGAATCTCAGACCAGAGAGCAGTGTTGTTAGTAGTAGGAACCGTGTAGCAGTAGTAGTAGTAACGACCAGTCGTGTGTACGGAGTTGGCCGGGCCGGTCGTGGGGAGCGATGGCGGAGCCTGAACGATATAATACGAGGTGCGGCTAGAAAAAAAACCGGACTGATGCTGGAAAAAACATTTATTTACAATTATTTACAATTTCATGTTATCTCCTTCAATGTACTCTCCTCCTCGGTCCCTACACCGCTCCATTTTCCACTGTTCATAGCAATGCTGCAGATCATTTTCGGTAAGTCCATACATTACTTCCGTCGCTTTTTCTTTTACTGCTTCAACAGTCTCAAATCTAGTTCCTTTCAAAGCTGACTTGACTTTAGGGAAAAGAAAAAAGTCACAGGGGGCCAAATCAGGTGAGTAGGGTGAATGATCTAAGATGGGAATGTTGTGTTTTGCCAAAAACGTCTTCACTGACAACGCACTGTGAGCTGGGGCATTGTCTTGGTGAAGGATCCATGACTTTTTTCTCCACAAATCGTTCCGTTTTCTCCGTACTCGCTCACGTAGGGTAGCCAGGACGCTAATGTAGTAATGCTGATTCACTGTTTGTCCCTCTGGTACCCAATCAATGTGCACAATCCCTTTGATGTCAAAAAAAAAAAACAATCATCATTGCCTTGAATTTCGATTTTGACATTCGTGCTTTTTTTGTCGTGGAGAACCAGGAGTTTTCCAATGGATCGATTGGCGTTTAGTTTCGGGATCGTAAGTAAAAAACCACGATTCATCGCAAGTAATAACATTTTGTAAGAAGGTGGGATCACTTTCAATGTTTTCCAGGATGTCAGAACAAATCATTCTTCGGCGTTCCTTCTGTTCAATTGTGAGACACTTTGGAACCATTTTTGAACACACTTTGTTCATGTTGAAACTTTCATGAAGAATCTGCCTAACACTTTCCTTGTCAACTCCTGTTAACTCAGACACTGCTCTGATTGTTAAACGGCGATCTTGTCGATCAAGTTTACCGATTTTTTCAATGTTTGCATCAGTTTTTGCTGACAATGGTCTGCCAGTGCGAGTGCCATCACTGGTGTCTTCGCGGCCATCTTTAAATCGTTTAAACCACTCAAACACTTGTGTTCGCGATAAACAATCATCGCCGTACACTTGTTGTAACATTACAAACGTTTCACTTGCAGATTTTCCTAGTTTGAAACAAAATTTGATGTTAACACGCTGTTCTTTCTGTACATTCAACATTTTCCGACGCACAGACAAAACGTCAACTGCTTAAAACATGCAGTTTGGTCCCTTTAATCCTCCAACCAACCAACCAACCAACCAACTTAAAACAGACGCCACGGGCAGACTGAGTGCAGGAGGCAGATGAAACTCGAGCAGTAGGCGGAGCGAGAGTCACGTGACAGGCCACGCGACTTTCAGCCTTATTGCATTCGTTTTATTGTTTCACCAGTACTAGTCCGGTTTTTTTCTAGCCACACCTCGTATAAGGTAAAAGCAGCCTCGCGCATATGCAGTATTGTCATATCAAGTCCCATGTAAATGTTTAAAAAAATCTCTTAATAACAACCTTTTTTATAAAAATTAACTTTCGACAATCATTCATCTCAATTTAAAGAATTTACTATTTTCTCCAGTCCATGGTCATCCCGATTATTGTAAAGAAAAATCAGTTGTTTCCTTTTATACATGACAAATCTATCGGCCAGCATTGCACTTGGCTGTACCAGAAAAAATTATTATAAGAGCAGATATATATGCGTTATCCGGCGACTTCATTGAGGTAAGAATTTTCAATTTATTCAGTATGATCTTTCAGGGCCATGACGCAGCACTGCTGACGTCCAAAATTTACCAGTTCAAATTCACAGTCAATTATTGAAAGGTTATCTATGAGTCACATTTTTTTATTAGGAGATTTGTCACATTTTATTGTTCCAAGGTTACGCTGACTGTGAATGCTATACTTATATATATTTTATGTGTTGGGAAGATACAATCTTCACTCGAAGATCACCCATTTTGATGAACACCACTCAAAAGTCGATCGAACAAACGCCTTATAAGCCACGTCGTTAGTGGATTATTTGCATTTTCTGTTCAAATGGTTCAAATGGCTCTGAGCACTATGGGACTTAACTTCTGTGGTCATCAGTCCCCTAGAACTTAGAACTACTTAAACCTAACTAACCTAAGGACATCACACACATCCATGCCCGAGGTAGGATTCGAACCTGCGACCGTAGCAGTCCCGCTATGAATCTGTCTGGCGTCTGCTTTTCCTACTGTTGTTTTATATAGTCATTCCGCTTAAGGTCTCTCTGGATGGTTATTCCCAGGTATTTTACTTTTTCCCGCATTTCGTCGTCAGTAGTGCTGTCGTAAATTAGTGGATTTCTTTTCCTATGTATGTGCGTTGTGTTACATTAATTTACGTTCAGGGTCTGCTGCCACTGACCATCACCATTCTTCTATAGGTCATTTTGCATCTGCGAACCGACGATTTCTACTAGATCATTTCTATACTTTGTAAACAGTGACGTTCCTATCACACTTCCTTTGGGTTCACCTTTACATCTGTAGCTTTTATTCCGTTAAGAGCTACGTGTTTAGTTCTATATGCAAGGAAGTCCTGAATCCAGTCACAAATCTGCTCCGACACTCGGGAAGTTAATATTTTTTTTTCACTAGACGCAGTGCGGGGCGGTGTCAGATGCCTTCCTGTAAAGGTAATTCACGTAATTATTTGGGTGATAGATTGGCACTGGTCATAATTTATTGTTAGTATGGTTACAGAGATAGCCTGCAGTGGCTGCATCAGTCTCTTTATGTGTATCTTGAGTATCAGCTCTGCTTCGTGGCGGAATTATGGGAACAACACGTGTGAATGTATGGATGCAGAGCGATATTGGGAGACCAAAGGAGAAGGAGAGCGAGATTTCAGTAGAGAGAGAGAGAGAGAGAGAGAAATGGACAATGAACCTAGCTGGTTACTCTGTGCTGCACACGACTGTGGTTTTCAAGAGCACCGATCTCAATTTTGCTTTACTGTCGGCGAGTGGTATGTGTTGCAGTTCGTGAATACTCAGACGCTGCGCGGAAATAATTGGAGGCGACAGTTAACACATCTGCCCATATAGTACTAGTAGTACTAACTAAACTGGACGTCAAACAAAGAGCCTTTGTGCAATAGATAAGGTGAGTACACCACTGAGAAGTGTGAACGAATAAGCGATCCGTGTGACTACAATGAATTGGGTGTGGCACATCTGAGCGCCGCGTCTGTAGCTTATGGGTCCGCTAAAAACAAGAGGCAGTGTGCAATGTAGTGGAGCAATGGAGCAATGGCGTAAAGCGGCCGCTGCACGTGACTTGCGAGCTGTTTTTGTGAGGTTGTGGTGGGGGGGGGGGGGGGGAGGGGGGGGGCAGCTCTGTGACAGACTATAAAAATGGGAAACGTTCTAAGGGTCCTGCTTTCTGTCTCTCCGTAACGGTCCTTTGAATTATTCAGGTTAGTATGAAAAATTATTGTCACCGAGAACCAAGTGCAGAGACCTACAGTTTAACGTCGTTTAACAATAAGTCTAGCAGTCTCGCTTCTAACTATTCTTTAATGATTATTTGCACTTACAAAGACAATAACTATTGAAGGCTACCTATGCTGTTGATTCTGAGCAATCGATTAACTGATCGATTACTGATAGTTAATTAAATAAATGGTCACCTTACAGTTTTTTAATGAAATCACTTTACTACTAAAAAAGAAACAGTAATCACTTCAGATTTTACACGGTACCTGTCCTGCTCATCACTGAAACAATTCCATGTATGTAAACCGAACCGTGACCTAATTTAAAATTAACAAATGGTTCAAATGGCTCTGACCACTATGCGACTTAACTTCTGGGGTCATCAGTCGCCTAGAACTTAGAACTAATTAAACCTAACCAACCTAAGGACATCACACACATCCATGCCCGAGGCAGGATTCGAACCTGCGACCGTAGCGGTCACGCGGTTCCAGACTGAAGCTCCTTTAACCGCACGACCACACCGGCCGGCTTTAAAATTAACGGCAGTCGCTATCGGAAGACACTGTGACACACTGAACACTGGTAAACTGTACTCCAATAGCAGCTGTTAAGTGCAAACGACTGGTTTCTCTGCGTTGAAGCAGTATCTTCAGGTTGTTCTACAAAGAAAAGAAAGCATCCAAATAAAGCATACAAATTGATCAAGGACAGCCAATAAAAGTAAACCTAAATAAAACTATTTACAGTAGTGTCACATAACGACCGTAGACGCCCCCAGCTTTCGTTCTCACAAAATCCAGCCCAATAAATAAGGATCGTTTAGTCGGCACTAGAGCGTTACAGAGATGCTCAACAACCTCCATTTGCAGACGTTACAAGAGAGGCGTTGTGTATCAGGAGTGATTTACTATTGAAATTTCGAGAGAGCACTTTCCGGGAAGAGTCGGACAACATATTACTTCCCGTCACATGCGTCTCACGTAATGAGCATGAGGAGAAAATTTGAGAAATTAGAGGCAAAACACAGGCTTACCTACAATCATTCTTCCTACGCGGTATTTGCTAGTGGAACAGGGTTCGAGAGCTCAGTTAGTGGTACCAAAAGTACCTTCCGCCCCACACCATTAGGTGGCTTGGGGAGGATGATGTAGACGTAAAAGGCTTCCATATTAAACAGATCACGTACTTTTTTGTGTGCTGTGCTCTTGATGCGCAATTACGTGTAATTTGTATTTCTGCAGGTATACGTGATGTAAATGATTTGGCTGATGCTAGCAATTCGTATTTTGAGCAGAAAGCCTCCACAATTCTTCTGCTCTAATATTCGTCTCGCGTCATATCAGAAAACAACCACACACTTGCTAGGGCACACGCCACTGTCTACTCGACAACAGTACTCGTTGTTTTTGTGGTCTTCAATGAGACTGATTAAATACAGCTCTTCATGCTACTCTATCCTGTGCAAGCCTCTTCATCTCCGAGTAACTACTGCAACCCACATCCATCTGAATCTGCTTACTGTTTTCATCTCTTGGATTCCCTTTACGGCTTCCACCTCCCACTGTTCCGTCCACTATTAAATTGGTGATTCTTTGATGCCTCAGAATGTCTCGTACCAACCGATCTCTTCTTCTAGTCATGTTTTGTCAGAAATTTCTTTTCTCCCCAATTCTGTTCAGTACCTCCTCGTCAGTGACGTGATCTATCCACCTAATCTTGAGCATTCTTCTGTAGCTCCACATTTCAAAAGCTTCTATTCACTTCTAGTCTAAACTCTTAATCGTCCATGTTTCACTTCCATACATGGATACATTCCATGCAAATACTTTCAGAAATGGCTTCCTGAGACTTAAATCTACACTCGATGTCAACAAATTTCTCCTCTTCAGAAACGCTTGTCTTGCCATTGCAAGTCTACATTTTATATCCTCCCTACTTCGACCATCATCGGTTATTTTGCTTCCCAAATAGCAAAACTCATCTACAACTCTAAGTGTCTCGTTTCCTAATCTAATTCCGTCATAGGAAGCATATTACAAACTGACTTCCTACCCAAAATTATTATCACAGAGCGTTGCCTACTATTCTACTGTATGCGTACGACTCAGTCTATACAAAGATAATGGAAAACTGGAAATTGTTCAGTTAAAAGAAAACTCTTTACTTCTGACTCCATGCTAAGGCCATGACAGACTGCTACGTTCTGGTTCCATGGACAGACTACAACTGCTCCTATGGAGACATTCTGTCGTGAGGGCTAACTTCTTAACCAAGGTAAGATTCTACATAATGTTTTACAATAGTGAACACAACTGCTCCTATGGAGACATTCTGTCGTGAGGGCTAACTTCTTAACCAAGGTAAGATTCTACATAATGTTTTACAATAGTGAATTCTTTAACATATTTCTGTACAATTCTGCTGCTACAAATGTAAGTAAAAGGAAACACAGTAAGAATACGACTTTACAATCCACACATGACTTGAAAATTCCATTTAAGAGTTTGCGGAATATATTTTTAAAAATATATGGGAAAAAAGGTAAATACACATAAAGTAGTAGGCTAAGTAATTAGGACAAGACTATTAAACTTTAACTGAACACATTTATCACTATATACGTAAACAGTTAGTAGCTTACTGAATAGTAATAGCTAATGTGGTCCCTTTTGCTTTGATCAGCTTCTGAATTCGTTGTGGCATAGTTTCGACCAGGTTAGAGCAAATCTTTCGTTGTTCGTCGTCATGAAACCACACTTTTACCACTTACTAACATAACGAACATGGACTTGTTGAACAGTCCATTTCACCACGACGTCTTTTCACGGTCCTCCACAAAGTCTCTATGCGATTTAAGTCTGGTGAATTACTGCGCCACTGAAGTACATTAATATTTTCTTCTATGAACGTCTTGACTTCTTTAGAAGTGTGACACGGGGCCATATCATGTAAAAATTTTCCTCCCCCATCTGCAAAGGTCTACAGGAAAGGCACAATCCTGCGCCAAAGGATTTTCACGTATTTGGTTGAAATCATCACGCCATCAACTAGAGCTAGTGCCCCTGGACCACCTGCAGTGAAAAAATCGCAAAACCTTTCTTCGGGGTTGTATTTTATAGTCTGTTCAAGATGGTCAGCTCTCACTGTCTCATGAGGCTTCGCTTAGCAATACTTGCTCTGTCTCCGTGAACTATAAAATGTGACTCTTCACTGAAAATTACATTGGAGATCCAAAATTTATATATCTGGGTCCATGCCAAATGTTTTTGTTCATAGCAGTTGTTAGCAACTGCTTCTTTATTGGCTTTTGTATCTTCCGCCCACACTCAAGATGTTTACGCTTTACTCTGAAGAGCCAGTTTCAACCCCAATAGCGATACATCTCTCTGAAGGTCCTTACGTATCTTACAAGGATGAATTCTACTGCTTCTAAGTAGAATTTGGTCAGTTATAGGGGTGGTTTTTCGTTTTTGTCAATATCTATCTGTACTCTTTGCAGACATTGAGGCAGTATCACTAAACGTCCTAAGTTTTTAGACAGTAGACTTTCTCACACCATTAACAGAGGAAATATGTCTTACAGTCACAGATATGTGTTCGTGGAGGGCAAATATATTTGCTCACTTCTTAGGTGAAACGTCTACTTTAACATAAAAATAAAGTCTTCCAGTCGAGAAAACAGAAATAACACACGCTATTGCTACCAAGGGATTCAACAGAACAAAATTATTGAGGAGAGGGGAGACTCCTAGTGGACAGCGTATAGATTACAAAGGGGTCCAAATGAGAGATCTCCCTGAAAAACAAAGTGAAAAAATTAGGGCATAAAACACTTTTTGGAGTATTTTGAATGCCTCAGACTATATATTTCAACGGCACTTGAGGCTCCTAAAGCCTACCAACTTAATCGTGGATTAAAGCGTAGGTCGCGATGACCGAGTATAAAAGTAACAGACGAGGACCTCTACATTTTAAAATACTTTATTAGTATTATCATCAAAACCAATTTAAGAAAGGAAAAATGGCCAGAAAAAAAAATTATTTCGTAGTTTAAAGTGCAGGTCTATGCTTTTAAAAGAATGAAGAACACTGAAATCCTATTACTATACAAGAATACATCAAAAAATTCGGAATGCCCAGTTTTCTATTACTGAGTAACGCTGGTGAAACCGTGATGGGTAAATTGCTCGTTTATCAGAAACATTTTTTTCGGAAGAAAAAAGAAAAATTATGTGTATAGACTGTAAAAGGTTAAACGCTATATTTGGGCCAGTTTAAAAAACTGTTGATACACTCCTATAAAATAGGTGTTCTAATAAATTTTAGTGGGACCATTTAGTAAGCAGCAATACATTTTTAAAGCACGTTTTCTGATCATCATTGCTTTACTTTTTTTTTTAAAAAAAAGGTATTGATTAATTGCTTTAAATTCTCTCCATAACTGTTCCTCATGACACAACACACAGATTGTAACTTTATTATTGTATCAAAATCGGACATTAGGTGACGGTCGCGTGGCGTTCTATTGTTAGCGCTGTGCCTCCCAGTGACCTCTGTTTCAAACTTACAGCAAAACCAAGCAGATTCGCGCTCATGTAACCCGATCGTTTATCACTCTTAGTCGCACTAACGTAACTCATTAAAACTTGGAGTACTGTCTTTTTAGTGTATTGAAACGTCCACTTTGAAAAATTATGAATGACAGTGCTGGAAAAACTTACGTTATTTGATACAGAAGCAGCTGAGTAAAACTCAACGTAGTCAGACAGTTTTATCTTTACTTATTCTGATCATCACTAAACTGACACACAATATTTTTAGCGCAATGCAATCTGACTTTCAATAATCCCTACAAAAAATGGCCGTGACTAACAATAACCTATACCTTTGATGAATCACTTACCTCACAAAAATCTTCTTTACTCGAACTACTGTAATACAGCGAGCGCCAATACTGCCAGCTAAATAAAAGATTCTAACTACTGAAGGCACTAACTAATGATAGGCACAGTTAGCAAATGAAAGATTTTGATAGAGAACAAACAATGTATTTATCTTAATGGCGTCCCAAAGTATATATATATATATATATATAATTTTGTGACATCCAATTAAACAAATTTCCTTTTTCTGATGGACACACGTCCAGATCGTCCGCTCAAAACTCTGACATCTCTCTCCACATCCACCACTGCTGGCGGCTCACCTCGAACTGCACAAAGTTACGCGCTGTTCACGTCCCACTTCCCAACACTACAATAGCGAATATTCCAACAATGCCGACCAGCCACAGACTGCACACAGCACAGTCAACGATTTTCATACAGGGCACTACGTGGCGTTACCAACATAAAAACCTAAACAGCCTACTTACAGTATGATATAAATGGATTTGATTTACTGGAACGTTAATAAATCCTGGAAATCATTAACTGTTGAAGGGTCTGTACGTAAGCCTCTTCATGATTTTGATTAACATTTAACTGAATGTCCCCACCTATGGGACCTCAGTTCTGTGCGAAAATTGTAAACTACTTTAAAAAAGACTGAGCAGCTGACTGTGTATATAGGGCCACAATGTATATTATCTTTGTCACTAATTCGCTTGATTTCACTAAGATTTTTGTAATTATTGGAGCCCCACACATCTTCAATACATCTGTGTGCAATATATCAGTATATACATCCTTTCCTCCTCTCACCTGATGAATGAAAAGCATGAATGAGTGTACAACATACATTTCAGTATGTAGATCTGTGGGAGTAATTGTAGTCTACTACTATTGCAGAATAGCCAGCCCTATACAGCATGTACCAGAAAGCAAAGAGGTTTCCGTTCGCCTTGGACGAAGCGCTTGTACAGGTTGGCACCACACAATAAGGACCTGGGCACTTCCGAAGGAACGAGACGCATGGGTTCCAAAAGATTTCACTCGGCAGTGTTTCGGGAGACGCGAGACGGCCGATATCGACTAAGTGTTAGTGTACATATTCATAGTTAATTCATTATTTTATTTTTGTAGATATGAACTACAGTCAAAATTAACGTCTTGCTCTCATTACTCATTGCTCGTTGAGCGATATACGGAATTTTCCTTGTTAATTTCGGAACATTATAACCAGTTGCACTGAGCCACACATGGACGCCATTGTTCTGATCTACCTCTGTTCAAATTCGTGGACTCGTGATGTATCTTCTCAGTTCAGTCTGATTTGGTTCGTTGGTGACCTCATGAGTGTAGTATAATCGAACAGATTTCTGAAATAACTTCCGGGAATTCAGGCAGGTAACACTTCCAGCTACCGCCAATATTTCGGCGGGAGAACACTCCGCCATTTTCAAGGGAAACTGCAACGGACAGGCGACGTACATGCAAATTTAAAACCTCGGTTCTCGGACTGAAGCAGGAAAGATAATACACACATTGAACACTGGTGCCACCAAAGATGACCAAAGTCAGAGCTATCGATAGTGAGACTACGAATTCGCAGGTGAGGTAGCATTGACTCTGTCCCTCTGTTTTTTGACCAGGGAGAGAGCCGGTTTCCAAACAGAGTTTGAACAAAAACCTCCATCCCTGTTAACGAGGTTGCTCGCTAATTTAATCTCAAGTGCCTCAAATGCCTCCTGAGACTTTGCCAGCTGAGCTGTCCCATCTTGAAGTTACATTTCGTCAAAATGGTTATAGTGATAGACAGATTGAACGTGCGTTGCGCTATCGACCATTTGTACATAGGGTGATTGATGATAATTCTAAGTCAACACCTAAGTCTACTGCCTTTCTGCCTTACTTAGGAAACACTACCAACAAGAACGGTCGTACTTTTCGGAAATACGATGTGAAATGTGTTTTCCGACCTCCATCTAAAACTAGAGCGCTTTTGAGTTCTGTTAAGGATGATCTTGGTCTGTGTAAGGCGGTTGTATATCGTATTCCTTGTAGCTGCGGCATGGCATATATTGGTCAAACTATAAGGGCCGTGGAGGACCGATGTACTGAGCATAAACGGCACATACGATTACAGCACCCAAGTAGATTTGCTATTGCCGAACATTGCTTGGATACTGGTCACCCCATGTTATTTAATAACACCGAGATATTGGCATGCACGTCCAGCTATTGAGACAGTGTTATTAAGGAGGCAGTTGAGATTAAATTAGCGAGCAACAGCGTTAACAGGGCTGGAGGTTTTTGTTTAAACTCTGTTTGGAATCCGGCTCTCTCCCTTGTCAAAAAACAGAGAGACAGAGTCAATGCTACCTCATCTGCGAATTCGTAGTCTCACTATCGATAGCTCTGACTTTGGTCATCTTTGGTGGCACTAGTGTTCAGTGTGTGATTTATCTTTCCTGCTTCAGTCAGAGAACCGAGGTTTTAAATTGGCATGTACGCCGCCTGTCCGTTGCAGTTTGCCTTGAAAATGGCGGGGTGTTCTCCCGTCGAAATGTCGGCGGTCGCTGGAAGTGTTACCTGACTGAATTCCCGGAAGTTATTTGAAAGTTGTATGCCAGGAGAAACTCAGGTCTCACAGATTTCTGAAAATTCGCTAATTTCAGTTTCAGTTCGTAATCCAGTTTCCGCGTGTCTTTATTGTCTCAGTACGTGTGAACTGCGAATCAGAGAGCCTTAAGTTCGCAGATCGTGTCTTACAGTAATATATCCTGTCTAATTTGCTTAGATATTCTGAATCTTATCATTCATTTTATGCAGAATTTTTGTATGTGATGACTACGCGTTCGCGGATTGTGAGAATCGTTTCATGCCACAGTTACTTATTCTTGGGTGGAACTTCTTCTATGGCGCAACTATTAACAGTTTATTCTTATCGATTAATTCTTGTTCACTCGTGCACTCAAGCCAAGGGAACGACCGTTTGCCAACCACGTTCATACTGGTGAAGTTTTTCTTTATATTTGTCATTTGTCCTGAATCTCTCTGATATCTGTATATGTGCATTAATGTCGCCATTGAAGATTCCTCTGACCCCTCCATAATTAATAGTTAATGACAAATCGTGCTGGGGTCTCCAAGACGCAGTTGTAAACGTAATTTTGTAGCTTAGCCGAGACTGTTGTCAATAACAGCAACCATCACCAATTTATTAGTTGTTTAGTTCATTTATTTGTTCAGTTGTGAATAAACGTGGTATTTTACCAGAGCACGTTCTTACGTATTCCATCGCAAACTTCCATTTTTACGTTCTACTACTATCCGCTGTGCAACAGATAAATATGACCAAGTTATTTATTTAATATTTATTCAACTATCATAAATGTACAAATCTGGCAACTCAGTTAATTTAAACATCAAAGGTTTTTCTTTCATATATACATCTATGTACCGACTTCCCACCTTTCATGTTAATGGTCACCTCTTTTTTTATGGGCACCATCACGAACACCGATATCCAATGGGATCCATCACGTACAGGTACCCATCGCTCTTAATGCAGAAGGGTTCCAGTATGTGTAATTAGTTAACCTAGGATAAATTCGCTCAACGGAGTCATTTTTTGTCAACTAAGGCTCAAAAAATTGGAACTACTTTTCAAAAGATATTGTGGGAGGCGGGTGGAACACTACTTCTCCCCCCCCCCCCCCCCCCCCCCCCCTTTGAAGGTGAGACCGTGGTTGCTATACATACAAGCACTCAACTAAACTGGAGGGGACCTAAATTTGTTGTTCATAGTCAAGGCAACAACAGTCCGCCAATAGTACAACAATTGGGTGTACAGAACTGATTATAGCGAACCAACTTCAATTCTTTGTGAAATATGAGCTCGTCCCAATTAATTTGAACTCTACTCTATTTGTTATGTTTGTGTGTATTTAATGTGGAAACATTACCAGGTCCAAACAACCGGAAGGAAGCAAAATGTAGGGTTTAACGTTCCATAGAGAGCAAGTTTATTAGAGAGGGGGCACCAGCTCGTATTGTTAATACTCGCCCTTTCAAAGTAACTATCCCATCGTTTGCCTGGAGCAATTTAGGGAAATCACGGACAGCCTGAACCTCGATGGCCGTAAGCGGGTGTGAACCGTCATTCTCATGAATGGGAGTCCAGTGTGCTGACCATTGCGTCACCTCGCCCGGTAAAAGAAAAGGGGAAGGCGGAAGGCGAGAATGGGAGGGAAAGAAGAAGGTGAAGGAAATGGATTGGAGGGCTATAAAATGGGAAGACGTTGGAGTTTTATCCACGATTCAGATTGGACTGTGTTCGACTACAGTTCCGTAAGACGTATCCCTGGTACGGTGAGACTTGTGTCTTGTTTGTATGAGATGGAGCGTCTCTCGTCACACCAAGTAAGCCACCGCAACAAAAGCGGAAAAAATGACGTTAGCGACGGAGAATAACTCACTGACTAATTATCATCTTCTTTATTTCCTTGCCAGCTCTACCACAAAAGAGCGGAAGTTTTTGTGATCTTTGATTTAAGAAAATAATGGAATACAACGAAAATGTATGTTGGATCTTGTTTTGTTTGTTACTATTTTATACTGACCAACAGTGAAATAATGTAACAGGATTCGTGTTATTGTCGCAAACAATTTGATTTTCAAATTTGTTATTCAATGTTTTTCATTTTATCATAAAGAAAGAAATGTTCAAATATACACAGTCTTTATTCTGTTTCGAAGCTTTGTTTAAGTCAACAAAGGATCCATAATACTAAACGGCGAAAAGTCTTACATTGTCACCCTTTCGTAGCTGCATACTGCGTATCAAACTTGTACCAGGGGCAACAAAAATATGATTTTCATTATTTTTATAATCATTGACCTAATTTATTTATAATGCTGTGATAATCCACTCATTAAGAGGTACAATCTCAGTTATTAAGGTTAGAAATTGTGTGTATGGTTTAAGGCAGCGTAATTTACGGCACGCAAAAATCATCCAGTATTTGAGAATGAGAGCATTTATAGACTTCCAACAAGTTTTACACGTAATTTTGAAGCTTTTCGAAAGTTAATCTCGATGACAGCCATCACAAAATATTGGAAGGTAAAAAGTTTATTGCTAACTACATTTTCGCTGTTCTTGCAGTAGAACTTCACCTTCAGGCATGACTAGTTTACTATCTGTTTACTACTACGTAACTCTATTTGCAAGACTTGTTGCAGAGACACATATACCACTGCAGGTATCTAATTACATCATTGTACAATACGTAGTTCAGTAGATATGATGTCATAAACAACACGTGAAGATCTAATTTTTCTTAACACTGAGCACAAATTAAGCAGACTATAGTCATCCAGAGTTTGATAACAAGAGCAGTTAGAAGTGACTTCCAGCAAAATTCAAACATAATTCCATACATGGGAGTTCGGTACTTCAAAGAGTCGTGGTGGGGTTACTGATAAACAGTCTGTACTGCGATAAGAATTGAACAAAAAATAGGAGAATATCGGAGGGCCATTGTTTTTCGGCTCCAACCACCAGAATGCTGTAGGAAAAAAGAGGAAAAAACCTATGCAGTGGTCGGCCAATGTTCTCCAGGTTGTGCTGAGCAATCTCAGTTGCCAGGCACTGCTCTTATAAACCGCTACTTTTGTGTATCCCTATGTTGGCAAATAGGAGGGAAACGCTGTAAATGAAAGTTCATGTATTGGATATAAGCTGTTTTGATAATAGAGATAGCTGGGTGTATGTAATTAAATCAGTACTTGTGGATTTAAGTGGCTTCGTTCTTTGATCTCATAACACGCGAGAATACACATAAATAGGCAGATAATGTTGAGAGAGGCGAAAAATATTTACATCATAAAAATTCTGTTAATTAAGAATTTGTAGGTGGACGTGCGATACGCAGGCAAAACTACATTTTTATATCTAAATTCTTTACAGTAAATGCAACCAAGACATAAATAAATCAGGAAATGCATTCATATCAGTATTCGATTACATATACATTGCTCATTATTGTAACTGTCAGTGAAGTGAGTGAGAGAGAACACAAAGGAACAGCATGCCGCTGATTTGGCCACAGAGCGCGTAGTCTAAAATCGCTGTTGTTGTTCAGTTCTACTCGCTGACTACTAAAAATTATGGAAAGCATGTCGGCCGTTTTAAAATCCCGCTTCTTTCTTGTTCTTCTCCTCGGCAGATGCTAGTACAAGGTATATGTAATTACGTAAACAAATAAATGGAATAATTAGTTGACATGCATAAAAATTGTACGTCATTTGAAATTTACCTTAATCATTGATATGAGCTATTTAAAATATTTATTCACTTGATGCAAAGGAATGTATTTTTGAGGGAATTACAGTGTCTGCTCTATTTGACCTCCTTTCTGGAAAGGCTAATAACTGAGACGGTATACGATCACTTTTATTACGACGATAAAAAAGAACGTGCGACATCGAGTGACATTTCAAAGATTAATTTTCCTGAAAAGCCTACAATGCGACTGTTTAATTTTTGCCTTGAGCCACCAGAGAGAATAAGCAGTTATAACCTATATATGTCCTGGCAGACAGAATCTCCTCTCCCAGCCTCAAGGGGGTGAAATGGAGGATGGAAAGTTTTTCGAAAATATGCCGCTATTAAGGGAATTTTGAAACTAGACCTACGAAAAACTCGTATTTGGTTTCACGGTCGGAATTAAAGAAATAGGTTTTTCAGCATTTTTGAAAATTCCACTCGTATAGGAGTGAAACAGTAAGCGAAAATTTCTTTAAATATATAATTATTAAATAACTATGGAAGTATTTTTAAAGCTACATCTATGAGAAGTGGTATTTTAGTTCTTGGTTACAAATAAAAAAACTACGTTTTTTACAGTATATTGATAATTTTTACTTTTTGGACCGTCTGACTACAACTGAATGAAACAATTTTCGTTCCATACGCATTTCGCCTTTATTCTCTGCAAGGCGTGGAATATGTACATATTTTTACTATTTGGTTTACATTTTGGGGCAATGTACCTATAGGTTATAAAAGTTTCTGGTGGTTGGCTTTTGCTATGATGTAGTAAAATTTTAAATTATACTTACAGGTTTCGTGGACGATTTTCGACTTATTACGTTTCTCTTCCATTTTTGGTGCCGTTCCTCTTCTTATAACTGCCACTTGCGGTTCTTTTCCACATTTCACAGTACTAGGAACTGAACATTTCTTTTGATGCAATGTTTTGGTTTGTGTTGCCGACTGTCAGATGCTATTGCCAAATATCGCGTGTTATTGCCAACTAACGAGTGTCATTTTGTAAGTGTCTGTGATCTGTTTGCGTATGCCTGTATATATATATATATATATATATATATATATATATATATATATATATATAATTTCTTTTATTAACTGTAGTAGGGAGCCTGTACTGAACTGTGTTTGATCATTTACCACATGTTTGTGTTCAGCGATGGCTTTCTGAATGTGGAAGTTTTCTAGCATGTGTGTAAGATATTTGTCATGGTTGCTTATTCTCATTATTTTCATTTCTTGTTCCATGTTTGTAGAATGGTGATTATGGTGTTGTAGTCAGACGGTCCAAAAAGTTAAAATTATCAGTATACCGTAACATTACAAGCAACTGAGGAAGACAGGACTACAAAAGTTGGAGATGTTAAAAAATATGTGTTTCAGTGTTCTTCGAAACTCAAGCCCCAAGATAGTGAAATAGGAGAGAAGAAATGTTTTGTGAAATTATGTCGTGGTGAAAGCATTTTTAATGCTACAGCTATGAAAATTTGAATTTGTTTTCTCGTTTATAAATAAAAAAATACACGTTTCACTGTTTTTGGAAATTCGATACCTGTTATTGTTGTTGTGGTCTTCAGTCCAGAGACTGGTTTGATGCAGCTCTCCATGCTACTTTATCCTGTGCATGCTTCTTCATCTCGCAGTACCTACTGCAACCTGCTTCCTTTGCCGGCCGCGGTGGTCTAGCGGTTCTGGCGCTGCGGTCCGGAACCGCGGTACTGCTACGGTCGCAGGTTCGAATCCTGCCTCGGGCATGGGTGTGTGTGATGTCCTTAGGTTAGTTAGGTTTAAGTAGTTCTAAGTTCTAGGGGACTTATGACCTAAGATATTGAGTCCCATAGTGCTCAGAGCCATTTGACCCATTTTGCTTCCTTCTGAATCTGCTTGGTGTATTCATCTCTTGGTCTCCCTCTACAATTTTTACCCTCCACGCTGCCCTTCAATACTAAATTGGTGATCCCTTGATGCCTCAAATTATGTCCTACCAACCAATTCATTCATCTAGTAAAGTTCAGCCACAAATTTCTCTTCTCCCTAATTATATTCAATACCTCCTCATTAGTTATGTGATCTACCAATCTTGTCTCCAGCATTCTTCTGTAGCACCACATTTGGAAAGCTTCTATTCTCTTCTTGTCCAAACTAAGTATCGTCCATGTTTCACTTCCACACATGGCTACACTCCATCCAAATACTTTCAGGAACGACTTCCTGACACTTAAGTCTATACTCGATGTTAACAAATTTCTCTTTTACAGAAACGCTTTCCTTGCCATTGCCAGTCTACATTTTATATCCTCTCTACTTCGACCATCATCAGTTATTTTGCTCCCCAAATAGCAAAACTCATTTACTACTTATTTCCTAATCTAATTCCCTCAGCATCATCCGACTTAATTCGACTACATTCCATTATCCTCGTTTTGCTTTTGTTGATGTGTATCTTATGTCCTCCTTTCAAGACTGTCCATTCCGTTCAACTGCACTTCCAAGTCCTTTGCTGTCTCTGACAGAATTACAATGTCATCGGTGAACCTCAAAGTTTTTATTTCTTCCCCATGAATTTTAATACCCACTCCGAATTTTTCTTTTGTTTCCTTTACTGCTTGCTCGATATACAGATTGAATAACATCGGGGTTAGGCTACAACACTGTTTCACTCCCTTCCCAACCACTGCTTCCCTTTCATGCTCCTTGACTCTTATAACTGCCATCTGGTTTCTGTACAAATTGTAAATAGCCTTTCGCTCCCTGTATTTTACCCCAGCCACCTTCAGAATTTGAAAGAGAGTATTCCAGTCAACATTGTCAAAAGCTTTCTCTAAGTCTACAAGTGCTAGAAACGTAGGTTTGCCTCTCCTTAATCTACACTCCTGGAAATGGAAAAAAGAACACATTGACACCGGTGTGTCAGACCCACCATACTTGCTCCGGACACTGCGAGAGGGCTGTACAAGCAATGATCACACGCACGGCACAGCGGACACACCAGGAACCGCGGTGTTGGCCGTTGAATGGTGCTAGCTGCGCAGCATTTGTGCACCGCCGCCGTCAGTGTCAGCCAGTTTGCCGTGGCATACGGAGCTCCATCGCAGTCTTTAACACTGGTAGCATGCCGCGACAGCGTGGACGTGAACCGTATGTGCAGTTGACGGACTTTGAGCGAGGGCGTATAGTGGGCATGCGGGAGGCCGGGTGGACGTACCGCCGAATTGCTCAACACGTGGGGCGTGAGGTCTCCACAGTACATCGATGTTGTCGCCAGTGGTCGGCGGAAGGTGCACGTGCCCGTCAACCTGGGACCGGACTGCAGCGATGCACGGATGCACGCCAAGACCGTAGGATCCTACGCAGTGCCGTAGGGGACCGCACCGCCACTTCCCAGCAAATTAGGGACACTGTTGCTCCTGGGGTATCGGCGAGGACCATTCGCAACCGTCTCCATGAAGCTGGGCTACGGTCCCGCACACCGTTAGGCCGTCTTCCGCTCACGCCCCAACATCGTGCAGCCCGCCTGCAGTGGTGTCGCGACAGGCGTGAATGGAGGGACGAATGGAGACGCGTCGTCTTCAGCGATGAGAGTCGCTTCTGCCTTGGTGCCGATGATGGTCGTATGCGTGTTTGGCGCCGTGCAGGTGAGCGCCACAATCAGGACTGCATACAACCGAGGCACACAGGGCCAACACCCGGCATCATGGTGTGGGGAGCGATCTCCTACACTGGCCGTACACCACTGGTGATCGTCGAGGGGACACTGAATAGTGCACGGTACATCCAAACCGTCATCGAACCCATCGTTCTACCATTCCTAGACCGGCAAGGGAACTTGCTGTTCCAACAGGACAATGCACGTCCGCATGTATCCCGTGCCACTCAACGTGCTCTAGAAGGTCTAAGACAACTACCCTGGCCAGCAAGATCTCCGGATCTGTCCCCCATTGAGCATGTTTGGGACTGGATGAAGCATCGTCTCACGCGGTCTGCACGTCCAGCACGAACGCTGGTCCAACTGAGGCGCCAGGTGGAAATGGCATGGCAAGCCGTTCCACAGGACTACATCCAGCATCTCTACGATCGTCTCCATGGGAGAATAGCAGCCTGCATTGCTGCGAAAGGTGGATATACACTGTACTAGTGCCGACATTGTGCATGCTCTGTTGCCTGTGTCTATGTGCCTGTGGTTCTGTCAGTGTGATCATGTGATGTATCTGACCCCAGGAATGTGTCAATAAAGTTTCCCCTTCCTGGGACAATGAATTCACGGTGTTCTTATTTCAATTTCCAGGAGTGTATTTTCTAACTTAAGTCATATGGTCAGTGTATCTCACGTGTTCCAATATTTCTACGGAAACCAAACTGATCTTCCCCGAGGTCGGCTTCTACTAGTTTTTCCATTCGTCTGTAAAGAATTTGCGTTAGAATTTTGCAGCCGTCACTTATAAACTGATAGTGCGATAATTTTCACATCTGTCAACACCTTTCTTTCAGATTGGAATTATTATATTGTTCTTGAAGTCTGAGGGTATTTCGCCTGCCTCATACATCTTGCTCACCAGATGGCAGTTTGCTCAGGACTGGCTCTCCCAAGGCTGTTAGTAGTTCTAATGGTATGTTGTCGACTCCCGGGGCCTTGTTTCGACTTAGGTCTTTCAGTGCTCTGTCAAAATTTTCACGCAGTATCGTATTTCCTATTTCATCTTCATCTACTCCTCTTCCATTTCCATAATATTGTCCTCAAGTACGTCGCCCTTGTGTAGACCCTCTGCATACTCCTTCCACCTTTCTGCTTTCCTTCTTTGCTCTTGATATTCATGTAAGTGGTTCTCTTTCCTCCAAAGGTCTCTTTAATTTTCCTGTAGGCAATATCTATCTTACCCTTTGTGAGATATGCCTCTACATCCTTACATTTGTCCTGTAGCCATCCCTGCTACGCCATTTTACACTTCCTATCGATCTCATTTTTGAGACGTTTGTATTCCTTTTTGCCTGCTTCATTTACTGCATTTTTATATTTTCTCCTTTCATCATTTAAATTCAATATTTCTTCTGTTACCCAAGGATTTCTACTAGTCCTCGTATTATTACCTGCTTGATCCTCTGCTGCCTTCACTTTTTCATCCCTCAAAGCTACCCATTCTTCTTCTACTGCATTTCTTTCCCCCTTTCCTGTCAGTAGTTCCATTATGCTCTCCCTGAAACTTTCTACAACCTCTAGTTCTGTCACTTCATCCGGGTCCCATCTCCTTAAATTTCCACGTTTTTGCAGTTTCTTCAGTTTTAATCTACAGTTCATAACCAATAGATTGTGGTCAGAGTCCACATCTGCACCTGGAAATGTCTTACAATTTAAAACCTCGTTCCTAAATCTCTGTCTTACCATTATATAATCTATCTGAAACCTTCCAGTATCTCCAGGGCCTCTTCCATGTATACAACCTTCTTTCATGATTCTTGAACCAAGTGTTAGCTATGATTAAGATATGCTCTGTGCAAAATTCTACCAGCGGCTTCATATTTCATTTCCTACCCCCATTCCATATTCACCTACTACCTTTCCTTCTCTTCCTTTTCTTACTATCGAATTCCAGTCACCCATGACTATTAAATTATCGTCCCTCGTCACTATCTGAATAATTTATTTTATCTCATCATACATTTCATCAATTTCTTCGTCATGTGCAGAGACAGTTGGCATATGAACTTTTAGTACTGTCGTAGGCGTGAGCTTCGTGTCTATCTTGGCCACAATAATGCGTTCACTATGCTTTTTGTAGTAGCTTACCCGCACTCTTATTTTTTTATTCATTATTAAACCTACTCTAGCATTACCCTTATTTGATTGTGTATTTATAACCCTGTATTCACCTGACCAAAAGTCTTGTTCCTCCTGTCACCGAACTTCACTAATTCCCACTATATCTAACATTAACCTGTCCATTTCCCTTTTTAAATCTTGTAACCTACCTGCCCAATTAAGGGATCTGACATTCCACGATCCGATCCGTAGAACGCCAGTTTTATTTCTCCTGATAACGACGTCCTCCTGAGTAGTCCCCGCGCGGAGATCCGAATGGGGGATTATTTTACCTCCGAAATATTTTATCCAAGAGGACGCCATCATCATTTATTCATACATTAAAGCTACGGCTGTAGTTTCCCCTTGCTTTCAGCCGTTCGCAGTACCAGCACAGCAAGGCCGTTTTGGTTAGTGTTACAAGGCCAGATCAGGCAATCATCCAGAATGTTGCCCCTGCAGCTACTGAAAAGGCTGCTGCCCCTCTTCAGGAACCACATGTTTGTCTGGCCTCTCAACACATACCCCTCCGTTGTGGTTGCACCTACGGCACGGCTATCTGTATCGCTGAGGCACGCAAGCCTCCCCACCAACTGCTAGGTCCATGGTTCATGGGGGGTTCGAGCCCTATGGATTTGAAATAAGGAATGAAAGTTTTTATGGAAATATTTCATTATCCTAGCAGTCTTGAAGCTGCCTTTATTAAAATTTGTATTTGGCTTCTCTATTAGAAATAAAAAACATGCATTTCACGATTTTTCCAAACTTATTCCACAAGGGGATAAAATGTTCTCTAAAGATATTTCATTGTATACGTATCGTAAAGCTAAATCTATATCTTTGAAAATTGATGTTTAACTTGTCGGTTGGAAATAAAAAAATAAATGTTTCACTGTATTAGGAAATTCAACCCCTATGGGCGTGAAATATGAACAGACTGATACACTGTCTGGTCATTGCCCAGCCCAAAACCACTACGGATAGAACCTTAAAAGTTGGAGAGGGTATGGATCTTTTGCTGTAGGCATCGTTTAAGAAGGGATTTTTCTAAATTACACTGGTAAGTCGTGAAATCTCTTTATGAAAATACGCTGCTATTAATGCAATTTTCAAGCTGGAACTACGAAAATTGGAACTTGGTTTCTCAGTCAGAAGTAAAAAAAAATACATGTTCCAGCATTTTTGGATATTCAACCACTGAGGGAGTACACTAGTGGATGAAAGTTTTCTTGAAAAGAAAGAGCTATTGAAGCATTTTTTAAAGCTACATCTGTGAAAATTAATATTTTACTTTTGGTTGGAAATGAAAAAAGTTTATGTTTCATAGTTTTTCGAAATTCAAGCCCATAAGGGAGTGGAATAGGGGACGAATATTTTTATGAATTTATTTCATTATGAAAGCATTTTCAAAGCTAACACAATGAAAATTTGTATTTGGCTTCTTTGTTAAAAAATTAAAAAAGTACTTGTCTCATTGCTTTTGGAAATTCAACCCCTATGGGGGTGAACTAGGGAATGAAAAATTTTAAGAAGGTATTTCGTTTCATTAATAAGTTTTTAAAGTTAAATCTATGAAAATTTCAATTTCGCATCTTGGTTGGTTATAAGAAATATGTGTTAGGGGATGAAAGTTTCGATGGAAATAGATCCACTACAAAGCAAATCGCATGATTAGCAAAAACCTTGGACTCCAGCTGACCAACATAAGTACATTCGGAAAAGATCATGTTTCTATGGCCTTACTTAGCATGAAAAGTTTAAAAGGTGCTGCAATTTGTGAACAATATACAAACTGGATTAAAAAACAGAAACAATCTGCGCAGACCAATCAGTCTACGCGAGTGAAGCAGTGGGCGCTAAGCTAGTGCCATATATAAATTAGGCCATACTAGGAAACGTAACGGACTCAAGTTTTTCTGCCATTCCCATACTAGAGTGGATCACTAGCATACCTACAGAAGCCAACTGGGTTGGCAACTTTGGGCGAGTGGAGTGCAGGAGACTCCCAGAAGCCAATCAACGAAACGAGGTCAACTGCTTGTGTGGTCGAACATGAGGTCGCTTTTAGGTGGTCAGAGTTAGGGAGCAGGCGTGGCGTAACGACCATCTCCAGGGCGGGTGAGATGTTGCTTGAGAAATTCTTAAACTTAATCGAAACCTGACTCGAATAGCAATTACCACCCTCTTGTTTTCATATGACGATCAGCTGAAATGCTAACCAGTGCACTTCGTTTAATGTGAGCTGTTACGCTATTTCAAGAATCGTCGAGTAAGGTTAAGCTAGCGACGTTCTATCATTTATTTATTTCTATGATCCGCACAGGCGCAGTTGGTCAAAGTACTGGATGAAGAACGGATTATTAATTAATCTCAGCTGGAGACCGACTGGTGGATAATACCACAAACTGCAATTGTTGATGGTTAGGTATCACGGTCACATGTAAAAGCAGGAAAAAAAATGAAACGTCACAACTGTTTGCAAAAATGAGAAATGGGTGTATCTCAAATGGTTCAAATGGCTCTAAGCACTATGGGACTTAACATCTGAGGTCATCAGTCGCCTAGACTTAGAACTACGTAAACCTAACTAACCTAAGGATATAACACACATCCATGCCCGAGGCAGGGTTCGAACCTGCGACCGTAGCAGCAGCGCGGTTCCGGACTGAAGCGCCTAGTACCGCTCGTCCACAGCGGCCGGCGAATGTATCTCGATGATGTACCAAGTAGGAGAAATAGCAGATCTTGGGCAGACATTTAAATCTGCTGTTGCCTTAAGCTCTCCTTCGACTGCTTAACAGTTTGTAGAAAACGTAATTTCATGTTATAATTACAGAATGATTTTAGTGCTTAAACCTTCTGGGGTAGGTAATTATTGTGAGAATTCCAGATTTATAAAGTCTTTCATCTACATCTACATACTTGATCTGCAGTTCACAGTCAAGTGCCTGGCAGAGGATTCATCGAACCACCTGTAAGCTATTTCTCTGCCTTTCCACACTCGAACAGCGCGCTGGAAACGCGAACACTAAATCCTTCGTGCGAGCTCTGATTTCTCTTTTCATTATGATTGTCATTTATCCCTATGTAGATGGGCGCCAGCAGAGTAGAAAGTTGGTGACTGAAATATCATGAGAAGGTCCTGCCGCAGCGAAAAGCGCTTTTGTTTTAATAACTGTCACCCCAATTTGTGTATCATACCCGTGGCCCTCTTTCCCCGACTTCGAGATTATGCAAAACGAGCTCTCCCTCTTTGAACTTTTTCGATGCCCTCCGTCAATCCTATAAGATGCACAACTGTACGCCAAAAGAAGGAGGACAAGCGTCGTGTAGGCAGTCTCTTTAGCAGACCTGTTACATTTTCTAAGTGCTCTGCCAAAAAATCGCAGTCTTTGGTTTGGTTTCCCCATAATATTATCCATGCGATCGTTCAAATTTACGTTATTCGCAGTTTAAAACCCTGACTCTATAGTTAGATTTGTGTGATTTATCGTGTAACTGAAATTTAGAGGGTTCCTTTTAATACTAATGTGGATGACTTCACACTTTTCATAATTTAGAGTCAATTGTCACATTTTGCACCATACAGACATCGTGTCTGAAGTCTTTCAAAGTTTGTCATGAAACCGAAGGATGCAGAAAAACCGCAAGGAGGGGACGCTAAAGATATCTTGAGCTACCTTTACTTTTACCATAACAAAAAATACTGATTATACACGTATACAAGACAATACCTTCGAATGATATAAAAAAGTTACAGTTGTGGTTCTCTTCCTTAAATGATGAATCCTACGCGCATATTCTTCCCGAAAATTGGTTAATCAATCGACAATTGGACAATCAATGGCAGTGTTAATGTTCAACAGAACTAAGCCATTAAGTCGATCCTCCTTCATGATCGACCTCGAAGGTTCTCTGTACAAGAAAACAATAGAATATTCGCGACTTTTCTCGAACAAATGCCAGACAGAATAATGTATCGAGATCACTAGAATGGCAGCGACTTTTCTCGTAGGTATGTGTTAGCTAACTATGTTCCAGACAGAAACGTATAAAATACGATGGCGCGGACGCGCATGCTACATAGGAATGTACAACTACTCGATAACTCGATTCAGTCGCACCCCGCGCGTCCCGCATATGTATCCGCCACTGCCCCCCATTTTGTCTGTACAGGATGATTATTCAATTGTATGTAGCTCTTGGGGGATTGGTTCGATATCCTAATTGTGATAAATTTTACGAAATAAAAAGATTTAAATTCATTTGTGTGGTTGTATTGTCAGTAGATTCTTTATGATTACTGGAGGTATTTTAAATCTATCGTCTAACTACGAGAAAAAGCGTATTTTTGTCACCAAACGCGTTTCGTTTTATTGAAATAAAACATCATCAGTGGTATGTAACGAAAGATATTTACAGTCTGGTTTCCTTTCTAGATCGATCGAAAAACAGTTCGTTACAAAAGAAGTTAATTTTTACATACGGTATTTTATGTTTGATTATCGCTCACATCAGGAGACCTCGTCTGTTTGCACGTTTTTGAAATATTTCCTCCTTTTGCCCTGTTTTTCGCCTAACCCCACACAGCACTGTGTTGTGTTTCACATCAAGAAATGCACAGTTCTGCAAAGCATTGTGGGGTTAGGCAAGAAACAACAGTAAGAGTAATATGTTGTGCAGTGAGAATAATGTATGGTGTTTACCTTCGCTCTTCAAAGAAATGTACGTATTAACTGGGTCATCACAATACATATATTCGCTAATGAAATTCTTTGTAAATAATCCACCATAATTTCACAAGAATCCGTACCTACAAGACTACAGGAAAACTGACCTTTATTACACGTTATTAAAGCTGTCAGAGGCTCATAAAGGAGTTCAATATGCTGAAACAAACATTTTTGATCATTAGCCCAATAACATAAAATATCTGATAGGTAGCAAAGCAAGTTTTGAATCTAGCCTAAAATCATTTCTTCTCGACAATTCACAATTCCTTCTATTCCGTGAAAAAATGTTTATTTAGAAACTAGTAAGCAATATTTTAAACGTATTTGCACGAGAAGAACTAAAAGTATTAATTAATTAATGTTGACACTGTTGCTGTTGTTGTGGACTTCAATGCAGAGACTGGTTTGTTTCAGCTCTCCATCCTGCTCAATCCCCTGTAAGCCTCTTCATCTGAAGTACTGCAACCTCCATATCTTTGAAACTGCTTACTGTGTTCATCTCATGATCTTCTTCTACGATTTTTACTCTTGTGTACGACTTTTTACATAACTGTAAGGAGAGGTGGGCTACAGACTGGTGCCGCAACGGTCGTTTTAGGAAAGCTGGGCAAGAACAGAAATGATTACCGAACAAGTTATCACAGTAAACAGATTTACTTAATTTTATTTCTTCAAATGTATCAAGACTCCTTACAAATAATGCAGCAAGAGTCAGAGCCCAGCTCTCAGTGTCAACAAAGGTGAGGATTTCTGTAATAGAGCACGAGCGATGGTGTCGGAACAGTGACTAGGCGACGTCTGTGGACCGTCACGCAGCCAACAGGCTCCAAGTGCGGTTGACCTACTGTATATTGCGGCAGCAGACGGCGCTCATGGTACAGAGACGCTGGAAACATGACCCAGCGGGCATGCTCCATTGGGTCTGCCGGACCCTGCACGACGCCTATCGGTGTCTGACAAAAACTTGAAATTCTGTTTCCAACTTTATGACGCCCAAGGTGGTATTAGTATGTGATACCACGCTTACTCCCCCCCCCCCTTTCGTCCCTCCCCCTTCACACACATTTTCCTCCGTTATTAAATTGATGATTCCTTGTGTCTCAGAATGTATCCTATCAAATGATCCTTTCTTTTAGTCAAGCTGTCACAAATTTCTTTTCTTTCCAATTCTCTTCAGTACCTTCTCATTGGTTACATGATATACCCAACTAATGTACCACATTCTTCTGTAATACCACTTTTGAAAAGTTTGTATTCTCTTCTTGTCTGAACTGCTTACCACCCACGTTTCACTTTCATACAAGGCTGCCCTCCAGAGAAATAACTTCAGAAAAGAATTCCAAACACGTAAACTTATTTTCGATGTTAACAAATTTCTCATCTACAAAAAAGCTTTCCTTGCTATTGCCAGCCTACATATTACACTCCTGGAAATTGAAGTAAGAACACCGTGAATTCATTGTCCCAGGAAGGGGAAACTTTATTGACACATTCCTGGGGTCAGATACATCACATGATCACACTGACAGAACCACAGGCACATAGACACAGGCAACAGAGCATGCACAATGTCGGCACTAGTACAGTGTATATCCACCTTTCGCAGCAATGCAGGCTGCTATTCTCCCATGGAGACGATCGTAGAGATGCTGGATGTAGTCCTGTGGAACGGCTTGCCATGCCATTTCCACCTGGCGCCTCAGTTGGACCAGCGTTCGTGCTGGACGTGCAGACCGCGTGAGACGACGCTTCATCCAGTCCCAAACATGCTCAATGGGGGACAGATCCGGAGATCTTGCTGGCCAGGGTAGTTGACTTACACCTTCTAGAGCACGTTGGGTGGCACGAGATACATGCGGACGTGCATTGTCCTGTTGGAACAGCAAGTTCCCTTGCCGGTCTAGGAATGGTAGAACGATGGGTTCGATGACGGTTTGGATGTACCGTGCACTATTCAGTGTCCCCTCGACGATCACCAGTGGTGTACGGCCAGTGTAGGAGATCGCTCCCCACACCATGATGCCGGGTGTTGGCCCTGTGTGCCTCGGTCGTATGCAGTCCTGATTGTGGCGCTCACCTGCACGGCGCCAAACACGCATACGACCATCATTGGCACCAAGGCAGAAGCGACTCTCATCGCTGAAGACGACACGTCTCCATTCGTCCCTCCATTCACGCCTGTCGCGACACCACTGGAGGCGGGCTGCACGATGTTGGGGCGTGAGCGGAAGACGGCCTAACGGTGTGCGGGACCGTAGCCCAGCTTCATGGAGACGGTTGCGAATGGTCCTCGCCGATACCCCAGGAGCAACAGTGTCCCTAATTTGCTGGGAAGTGGCGGTGCGGTCCCCTACGGCACTTCGTAGGATCCTACGGTCTTGGCGTGCATCCGTGCGTCGCTGCGGTCCGGTCCCAGGTCGACGGGCACGTGCACCTTCCGCCGACCACTGGCGACAACATCGATGTACTGTGGAGACCTCACGCCCCACGTGTTGAGCAATTCGGCGGTACGTCCACCCGGCCTCCCGCATGCCCACTATACGCCCTCGCTCAAAGTCCGTCAACTGCACATACGGTTCACGTCCACGCTGTCGCGGCATGCTACCAGTGTTAAAGACTGCGATGGAGCTCCGTATGCCACGGCAAACTGGTTGACACTGACGGCGGCGGTGCACAAATGCTGCGCAGCTAGCGCCATTCGACGGCCAACACCGCGGTTCCTGGTGTGTCCGCTGTGCCGTGCGTGTGATCATTGCTTGTACAGCCCTCTCGCAGTGTCCGGAGCAAGTATGGTGGGTCCGACACACCGATGTCAATGTGTTCTTTTTTCCATTTCCAGGAGTGTATATTCTCTTTGCTTCGGTCATCGTCAGTTATTTTATTCCCAAATAGCGAAACTGTTCTACTACTTTACTCATTTTGTAATCTAATTCCCTTAGCGTCACCTGATTTAATTCGACCACTTTCCAGTATCCTTGTTTTGCTTTTGTTGATGTTTATTATATACCGTCCTTTCAAGACACTGTCCATTCTGTTCAGCTGCTCTTCCAAATCCTTTGCTGTCATTCGCAGGGTTGACAAATTTCGAAGCTATTTTTTCTTCCTCTTGAATTATAATTCTTACTCCAAATTTTTCTTCAGTTCCCTTTACTACTTACTGTATGTACAGACTGAATAACATTGAGGATAGGCTACAATCCTGTCTCACTCCCTTCTCATCCTCTGTTTCCCTTTCACGCCATTTTGACACTTATTTGGTTTCTACGCAAGTTATAAATAACCTTTCACTCCCTGTATTTTACCCCGCGGACTTTCAGAATTTCAAAGAGAGTATTTCAGTCAAATTCTCAAAAGCTTGCTTTAAGCCTACAGAAGCTACAGACGTAGGTTTGTCTTTCCTGAACCTAACTTCTAAGCCACGTCGTAAGGTCAGAATTCCTCATGTGTTCCTACATTTCTCAGGAATCCAAAAGATTCCACATCAAGGTCGGATTCTACCAGTTTTTTCATTCTGCTTTAAACGATTCGTGTCACTATTTTGCAGCCATGGATTATTAAAAGGATAGTTCGGTAATATTCAAACGTGTCAGCATCTGCTTTCTTTGTAATTGCAACTGTTACGTTCTTTTTGAAGCCCTCCCCCCTCTCGTATATCTTGCACACCAGGTGGAATAGTTTCTTCATGGCTAGGTCTCCCAAGGGTATCAGCAGTTCTGAGGGAATGTCATCCACTCCAGAGGCTTTGTTTCAGCTTAGGTACGTCAGCGTTCTTTCAAATTCTTCTCACTGTATCATATCTCCCATCTCATTTTTGTCTACTTCCTCTTCTCCTTCTATAATAGTAGCAAACCTGACAGTGCTTCGCAATTGCTAAACATGTATGAAAATTGTACATACGTCCTGCTGACCTTCTCCCCCCCCCTCTTTGTCTATCTCCTCTTCCCCCTCTCCTTGTTCATCTCCTCATCCTCCCACACTTTCTGTCTATCGACACTTCCCACTTCCCTCTGCACATCTCCTCTTCCGTTTACTCCTTCCCCTCTAAGTCAGAGGCTTGTTTATTGGTATTGCAAATTGAGATTTCGTAGTAGTATTCTAATCACAAGCCAATAGCCATACATACATCTTGTCACTTTTCTATGACAATCAACTGCGAGGAATAAAACAGCACATTGTTGGGTACACAATTTTTGTTTAAAAATATACAGAGTGTAACAGGTATAAGTGTAGACTTTTATATGTGGTACCTGAATATGTACACACATCAGTGTGTTGGTTGTTTTTTTCTCTGCATCAAACACTCTTCTCAAAACACATCACATAATTTACTACCTGATGTGTTCTGCATGGTCATAACGGCACCGCAAAGTGGACTGCCCCTGTCAGTATAGACTAACCGTTTTGTGTCCACATGTCCACACTGCAATAACTCAGTTGCTGCCCACGGGAAAATAAGCAACAGTGGCTTGCTCTTGTCACATGTACTTGGGGTACTAGCCAGCCTGAAAGCGTATGACTGGTAATAGCTATTATTGTTAGTCTGCAAATGACGTAAATACTGATGAAATGTTAATCAGTTCCCAATCACAGATAGAAATATCTCCACTTATATACATTACACCCTCTATATAATGAAAAAGAATACAAATGGGAGAAAGAATATCTCTGTGGTTTAAATGCCCTACTATCGTAGTTACAAAAACGGTTTACGAGAAAGAAGACAAAACAACACACGTTCACAGCAAAGCATACACCGAATTTTCTTTCCTGCAGCCGATTTTAACAGAAAACCGGCACATTACTGTTTAAAATGATTTACAGCCCATGTCTATTTAAATGTTATAGCTGATACGTTGAGTAGCAGATAGGCACAATAAAAAGACTGTCGCAAAATGAGTTTGTGACCAACAAGGCCTTTGACGAAAAATACAACACACGCATACGCACACATAACACACACACACGCACACAGCTACTAGTCTGGCTGCAGCTGGCAGAGACTGTGATCATGTCTGTGTGTGTGTATGTGTGTGTGTGTGTGTGTGTGTGTGTGTGTGTGTGTTGTGTCGTCTTCTTCGACAAAGGCCTTGTTGGCCGAAAGCTCATTTTGTGACAGTTTTTTCGTTGTGCCTATCTGCGGCTCAGCATCTCCGTTATATAATGAGTAGCAGTCATCCTGTTCGTAATACTGTTACATTCTATCCCGGATTTTCCATTATTTGATATATACACTCCTGGAAATTGAAATAAGAACACCGTGAATTCATTGTCCCAGGAAGGGGAAACTTTATTGACACATTCCTGGGGTCAGATACATCACATGATCACACTGACAGAACCACAGGCACATAGACACAGGCAACAGAGCATGCACAATGTCGGCACTAGTACAGTGTATATCCACCTTTCGCAGCAATGCAGGCTGCTATTCTCCCATGGAGACGATCGTAGAGATGCTGGATGTAGTCCTGTGGAACGGCTTGCCATGCCATTTCCACCTGGCGCCTCAGTTGGACCAGCGTTCGTGCTGGACGTGCAGACCGCGTGAGACGACGCTTCATCCAGTCCCAAACATGCTCAATGGGGGACAGATCCGGAGATCTTGCTGGCCAGGGTAGTTGACTTGCACCTTCTAGAGCACGTTGGGTGGCACGGGATACATGCGGACGTGCATTGTCCTGTTGGAACAGCAAGTTCCCTTGCCGGTCTAGGAATGGTAGAACGATGGGTTCGATGACGGTTTGGATGTACCGTGCACTATTCAGTGTCCCCTCGACGATCACCAGTGGTGTACGGCCAGTGTAGGAGATCGCTCCCCACACCATGATGCCGGGTGTTGGCCCTGTGTGCCTCGGTCGTATGCAGTCCTGATTGTGGCGCTCACTGCACGGCGCCAAACACGCATACGACCATCATTGGCACCAAGGCAGAAGCGACTCTCATCGCTGAAGACGACACGTCTCCATTCGTCCCTCCATTCACGCCTGTCGCGACACCACTGGAGGCGGGCTGCACGATGTTGGGGCGTGAGCGGAAGACGGCCTAACGGTGTGCGGGACCGTAGCCCAGCTTCATGGAGACGGTTGCGAATGGTCCTCGCCGATACCCCAGGAGCAACAGTGTCCCTAATTTGCTGGGAAGTGGCGGTGCGCTCCCCTACGGCACTGCGTAGGATCCTACGGTCTTGGCATGCATCCGTGCGTCGCTGCGGTCCGGTCCCAGGTCGACGGGCACGTGCACCTTCCGCCGACCACTGGCGACAACATCGATGTACTGTGGAGACCTCACGCCCCACGTGTTGAGCAATTCGGCGGTACGTCCACCCGGCCTCCCGCATGCCCACTATACGCTCTCGCTCAAAGTCCGTCAACTGCACATACGGTTCACGTCCACGCTGTCGCGGCATGCTACCAGTGTTAAAGACTGCGATGGAGCTCCGTATGCCACGGCAAACTGGTTGACACTGACGGCGGCGGTGCACAAATGCTGCGCAGCTAGCGCCATTCGACGGCCAACACCGCGGTTCCTGGTGTGTCCGCTGTGCCGTGCGTGTGATCATTGCTTGTACAGCCCTCTCGCAGTGTCCGGAGCAAGTATGGTGGGTCTGACACACCGGTGTCAATGTGTTCTTTTTTCCATTTCCAGGAGTGTATATTTATATGTATGGCATCGTTGGTCGAGAGGCCCCATCCAGGGAATTTCGGCTGCCAAGTGTAAGTCATATTTCAGTCGACGCCACATTGGGCCACTTGCGCGACGGTGATGAGGATGAAATGATGATGAGAACACCACAGTTCCTGAACGGAGGAACTCTCCAATCTGGCCGGGAATAGAACGCGGGCCCGCTTGCATGGAAGGCAAGCACGTTACCACCAAGCTAAGCAGGCGGTCATATATATCATGTATTAAAAAGTATTCAGCATATATCCGTCTGAAGGTACTTTAGAGTGTCGTGCAAAAATCTGGTACTTTTCGACATTTTTGGTAACGTTAGACAACGATTTTTTTTGTATAGTAATATAGAATGCCTTCATTTCCCTTGTATAGCCCACCTATACATTCCTTCCAAACTCCAGCTTCCCCTACTTTGTTTAGCACCGGTTTTCCATCTGACTTATTGATATTCATACAGCTGCTTCTCGATTCTCCAAAGGCCTCTTTTATTTTCCTGTAGGCGGTATCTATCTTTCCCGCAGTTATACATGTTTCTATAAACCTACGTAGCTTATGTAAATGAAATTCTGAGCCAACTCTACAGCGTTTGGGCCAGTTAATAAAATTTCTTTCGAGCGAGCCTTTAGAAGCATAGGTGTTTCACAAGATAGTAGCGGTCCCTTGGCTTATGTGGCGCAGCAAACGGCTGAGATTAGTGCCCATCTAATATTTCCAGCCTAAAAGTTACGAATCAAGACGCAGAGGAATTAATGACATTAATTGTTAGTGGGCATCGATTTAAATCAATGGAGAAAGCTGAAAATCTGTGCTGGAGCGGGATTCGAACCCAGATTTCCTCCTTACTTGACAGATGTGCTGACCACTGCGCCATCTGGGTCCAGTGGCCATCGCAACTACATGGACTACCCTAGCATGCCTCCCATCAGACCCAAATTCTCAACTTATACGCACACTTCAGATGTAGTGCCGCTTGTCCATTATTGTCGTTACTCGAGGTACTTCGCCGATTCATATAAGAGTTCGAGCGTCGTATTCATCTGCACTGAATTGATCATTGGACTTCCTCACCTTAATTATATATGTGCTGCCCTTTCTTTCTAACTTGACCGGCGAAATGCCGCTAGTAATGAGGATAATGACAAAGCGACACTTCATCTGTAATGCGTGGATAAGATGAGAATTTGAGTATGGTGGGAGGCATGCTAGGGTAGTTCGAGCAGTTGTGATGACTAGTGTGGTCGGGAGGAGACACCTGTTCGAATCCCAGCCTGACACAAATTTTCAACTTTCCCCATTGATTTAAAGGAATTTCCACTAGCAGCTAATGCTATTAATCCCCTTGTGTCTTGATTTCATACTGGCTGCGGGATGAAAATCTTCATATACGGGGTGTTCAAAAAGTCTCTCCGCAGTGCCCTATGATTGTTAGCCGCCTGCCTGCGTTACTTCCATTCAAGTGGACTCTCCCAAAATTGCGCTGTTTCGTTTATCTCAGCCAGCGTCAGTAGTATCGTTGGTGTGTGTCGTTACGTGTTGACGCGAACGTTTAAGTTTAGTTCCTTTGTTCATTTGTTTCTTTTTTGTCACTGTTAAAATACTAACCATTGATGAACGTGTGTTTTTAGTCGAACAAGTTGTCAAAGCTGGTGGTAAACACACAGTTTCAGTTCGTCAAACATTTAATTCAGTTTTCCCCGAGACAACACTCCCACATCACGATACTGTGCGAGATTTGATTAACAAATTTCGCAGTACGGATTCAGTGACGGATGCACCGAGAAGTGGTCGTCCTAGCGTTTTGTCTGATGATAAACTACTCGATATTTCGGATGTCCATGAGTCTGAAAAAGTAAGTAAGCAAAATCGCCCAGGAAATCTATGTTAGTCTCGGAACGGCCCACACAGCTGTAAGGAGAAAATTAGAACTTTTCCCATACAAAGTGTCAGTTGCGCAAGAACTGAAAAATACTGATCATAGCAAGAGACTGCATTATTGCCAGTGGTTCAAAAATTTCGTTCAACAAAATGGAGGGGATATTCTTAATGAAACGTTTTTCACTGATGAGGTGTGATTTCATTTATCCGGGTGCATGAACTGGCAAAATTCTCGTATGTGGAGTACTGCAAATCCATTGTGTATTCATGAGGAACCACTTCATTCTGTGAAAATAGGAGTTTGGATTGCAATTTCTAGACGTCGTATTGTGGGTCCCATATTTTTCAACGAAACAATAAACGAACAACGATACTGCAGTGATATTCTGTACCTATTAATAGGAGACCTTGTGTTAAGTGAAATACTGAACTGGTATTTTCATCAGGATGGTGCAACCGCACATACAGTTCGCGTTTCAATGTCACTGCTTGCTGATGTTTTTGGTGATGAGGAACTTTGGCCTCCACGATCGCCTGACCTAACACCACCTGACTTTTTCTTCTGGGGTGCAGCGAAAGCAACTGTCTATAAAAACCGTCCAAAATCCATCGATGAATTGAAAACTGCAATAGCCACTTTCACTGCTGTTACAGAAGAAATGTTACACCTTGTGTTTGGAAACATGATTAAACGAATTGAATTTTGTATTCAACAACAGGGGGGACACTTTCAACATTTAATGCGAAAATTTGTAAGTAAAAATGAATATTCAATAAATTAATAACTTGTATTTCACTGAGTTTCATTTCGGTATATTCACTGCGGCATACGGTACGCGCGGCTATCATACGGCACTGCGGAGAGACTTTTTCAACAGTACGCATAAAAGTTATGTGCTGAATGAGTCCGTAACCCGGGTGGAGTCTTCAGGACAGCAGCCGATGCGTTTTCTGGTCTGTAATGGCAGTGTCAAGAGGGACCGAGTGCCACGCCGGTCCTTTGACGGACCGCCTCGATGAAACCCTGCCGGCTGCTATTGCAGTCCCGTATCTCACACACAGTAGCGGGCTTCCACCTTTTTCAAACTTCTGCCTGCTTCTGTCGCAAAAGGACCCACTTCCACCGCTCTGCTGGCCCACCAAGAAAAGTTCCTACTGGTCGTCTTTCCACTACTCTCTTACATCAGTAATTTAGATCCTCGTGTGGTTCAGAAAAGTGAAAAATTCTAGTAGTTATTTTCTTTGCCGAAAATAAAACATTGCAATTTTATTTAGTTAGAATTTACATAACACAAGGGAGGAAATAGGAGCAAACCGCTGAATTACAGATCACTGACGTCGATTTACAGAAGTATTTTGGAACATACACTGTGTCGGAACATCATAAATCACGTCGAAGTAATGGATTTATTGATACACAGTCATCGCGGGTTTAGAAAATATTTTTCTTGTGAAACACAACTGCCTCATTATTGACACGAAGTAATGAGTGCTCTCGATAAAGGATCTCAAACTGATTCCATGTTTCTAGATTTCCGTCCATCACAAGACACTTCTAATGGAACATCGTCCTGGCTGCGTGACCTGGTCCCTGATTTCCAGTCCATAACGTCACAGTTCGTAGTAATCGACGGAAAGACGTCAAGTAAAACAGAAATGATGTCCGGGTATGTCACAAGAAAGTGTTATAGGCCTACTGCTGTTTCTAATACACACATCAAAAAAGGTTTTGCAGCACCCCGGATCTCAGAACTCCTGAAGACAGACGTTGGCTGTGAATATTGTATCACAGACACAATCCCTTTGACTGTTCAGAGTTGTCACTAATCCCGCCGAAAGATGTAAACAAACATGCATGAGAAGCGCCTACTAGACGGAGGGGGTCCGACAGCCGATCAGTTCCAGTCATTCCACGAGGAAGGAGGTACACGGCTCGTGTCGTCTGTAGTTCAACCATGCCTACACGGTCAACACCGCGGTTTGATCGCGTCAGCATTGCTACTTTGTGCCAGGAAGGACTCTCAACAAAAGAAGTGTCCAGGCGTCTCGGAGTGAACCACAGCGATGTTGTTCGGACATGGAGGAGATACAGAGAGACAGGAACTGTCGATGACACGCCTCGCTCAGGCCGCCCAAGGGCTACTATTGCAGTGGATGCCGCTACCTACCGATTATGGCTGGGAGGAACTCTGACAGCAACGCCACCAAGTTGAATAATGCTTTTCGTGCAGCCAAAGGACGTCGTCCGCAACAGGCTGCATGATGCGCCACTTCACTCCCGACGTACATGCCGAGGTCCATCTTTGCAACCACGACACCATGCAGCGCGGTACAGATGGGCCCCACAACATGCCGAATGGACCGCTCAGGATTGGCATTAGATGAGTATGTGCCAAGAAAGATCGTAAGAGATGGAAAAGAGCCACCGTGGTACAACAACCGAGTTAGAAAACTGCTACGGAAAAAAAGGGAACTTCACAGCAAACATAAACATAGCCAGAGGCTTGCAGACAAACAAAAATTACACGAAGCGAAATGTAGTGTGAGGAGGGCTATGCGAGAGGCGTTCAATGAATTCGAAAGTAAAGTTCTATGTGGTGACTTGGCAGAAAATCCTAAAAAATTTTGGTCTTATGTCAAAGCGGTAGGTGGATCAAAACAAAATGTCCAGACACTCTGTGACCAAAATGGCAGCCGGCGGGTGTGGCCGAGCGGTTCTAGGCGCTTCAGTCTGGAACCGTGCGACCACAAAGGTCGCAGGTTCGAATCCTGCTTCGGGCATGGATGTGTGTGATGTCCTTAGGTTAGTTAGGTTTAAGTAGTTCTAAATTCTAGGGGACTGATGACCTCAGATGTTAAGTCCCATAGTGCTCAGAGCCATTTGAACCAACCAAAATGGTACTGAAACAGAGGATGACAGACCGAAGGCCTAAATACTAAATATCTTTTTCCAATGCTGTTTCACAGAGGAAGACTGCACTGTAGTTCCTTCTCTAGATTGTCCCACAGATGACAAAATGGTAGATATCGAAATAGATGACAAGAGGGATAGAAAAACAATTAAAATCGCTCAAAAGGGGGAAGGCCGCTGGACCTGATGGGATAACAGTTCTATTTCACACAGAGTACGCGAAGGTACCTGCCCCCCCCCCCCCCCCCCCCTCCTTGGAGCGCTGTAACGTAGGTCTCTAGAAGAGCTTAGCGTTCCAAAAGATTGGAAAAGGGCACAGGTCATCCCCGTTTTCAAAAAGGAACGTCGAACAGATGTGCAGAACTATAGACCTATATCTCTAACGCCGATCAGTTGTAGAATTTTGGAACACTTATTATGTTCGAGTAGAATGACTTTTCTGGAGACTAGAAATCTATTCTGTAGCAGTCAGCATGAGTTTCGAAAAAGACGATCGTGTGAAGCCCAGCTCGCGCTATTCGTCCTTGAGGCTCAGAGGGCCATAGACACGGGTTCCCAGGTAGATGCCTTGTTTCTTGCCTTCCGCAAGGCGTTTGATACAGTTCCTCACAGTCGTTTAATGAACAGAGTAAGAGCATATGGACTATCAGACCAATTGTGAGATTGGATTGAAGAGTTCCTAGATAACAGAAAGCAGCATGTCATTCTCAATGGAGAGAAGTCTTCCGAAGTAAGAGTGATGATTCTGTAGTATATCGAGAGATCGAAACAAAGAAAAATTGTACTGAAATGCCGGAGGATCTGCAACGAATTGACGCATGGTGCAGGGAATGGCAATTGAATCTCAATGTAGTCAAGTGTAATGTGCTGCGAATACATAGAAGGAAAGATCCTTTATCATTTAGCGACAATATAGCAGGTCAACAGCTGGAAGCAGTTAATTCCATAAATTATTTGGGAGTAGGCATTAGGAGTGATTTAAAATGGAATGACCATATAAAATTAATCGTCGGTAAAGCAGGTGCCAGACTGAGATTCATTGGAAGAATACTAAGGAAATGCAGTCCGAAAAGAAAAAGGAAGTAGGTTACAGAACACTTGTTCGCCCACTGCTTGAATTCTGCTCACCGATGTGGAATCCGTACCAGATAGGGTTGATAGAAGAGATAGAGAATATCCAACGGAGAGCAGCGCGTTTCGTTACAGGATCAGTTAGTAATCGTGAAAGCGTTACGTAGATGACAGATAAACTCCAGTGGAAGACTCTGAAAGAGAGACGCTCAGTATCTCGGTAAGGGCTTTTGTTGAAGTTTCGAGAACATACCTTCAAGCAGTATATTGCTCCCTCCTGCGTATATCTCGCGAAGAGACCATGAGGATAAAATCAGAGAGATTAGAGCCCACACAGAGGCGTACCGACAATCTTTCTTTCCACGAACAATACGAGACTGGAATAGAAGGGAGAACTGATAGAGGTTCTCGAGGTACCCTCCACCACACACCGTCCGGTGGCTTGCGGAGTATGTTATCATTATGTTTACACGTTATTTGAGGTTTCTTACTTGCAGGGGCATTGTGTTTTTCATGTTTCAAAACACTCCTTTTCCACATATTTACAGAACGTTTACGTTTCCTTGGCTTTTCTGTAAATTCAGGCACATTGGCATATTCATCGGACACATCAGAATTCATTTTAAGAGTTCATAATAAGCAAAACCATCAGGAAATATAAGAATATTACGTGAAATAACGCACTAACAAACTGAAATTAGCTGACTGCGTTTATAACGTCACAGTACTCACACTGAGCCAGACTAGTGCAGGAAGATTTGGTACTTCTTGCTATGAAAATTCAAAGGGATCTGGTATGTTTTGGCGCAAAATGCTGGACTGAGTAACTCTGTACACGAGATTTGCTACTTTTGCAAGAAAATATTTACTTGATAGATCCAGCGAGTTACTGGGTAGGAGTTTCCAGCTCTAAGACATTCTTTGAATTTTTTGAATTTGCTTCCTTTTGGAAAAAATCTCAAAATATGTGGATCTCTGCTTGCTTATAATCAACTGGCTTGCGAACAACATCGACCATCCTACACTGTACCGTAAATGGTGACGAGAAAGAGTGTCTCTATGCTAAGCTAAGGAAAAGGAAGGAATGGTTAAGCCCAAACAAAGCAGCAGTTCCCCGTACAAAGACTTGCGCGTATACACAAAAGATAACATTAGTTTAGCCACAGCTGACAATCACTGTCAACAAATGAAACGTCTTGCAGACTCAGTCCAAGAACAACGACCAGGAAGACTGCGTGAAGTGATCCTGCTTCCCGATAACGCCTGCTAGACTGACAAAAACATCAAACAGGAGTTGGGAACTCACCTTATTCACCTTATAGTGGGCCTTCAGATTTTCACCTTTTCTGCTCTCTATCGAAGAACTTTCAAGGAGCTTCCTTCCTGATGAAAATACGCTCCGTTCATGGTTCGACGAGATTTTCGCCTCAAAAGCAAGTCATTTCTACAGTCACTGAATCGAAAACTTACCCCAGTGTTGAGAGACTGTTGTAAGAAGTGGAGTAATCATATTATTGATGGCTAAAATCTTTGTTATATGTACCAGCGGTGTCTACTATACTTATGGGAAAACGCTACTAACTTTTGCTCCAACCAAATAATGACCGTATTTTGAAGAGTTTAGCGCTGTTAAATTCATCTCCCTTAGTACTACGATACTAGAAGCAGAATATGCTATTCTTCTTCTAAATATTCTGCGTGGTGTCTGTTTGTTCTATATCGTGTCTCCCGACCACTTTCGCGCAACGACGCTCTGAACGTGCTTATTAGGGAATTGACTAGTTTGAACCTGGGACCTGTTGCTGGTAAGGGACGTCAGACCACACATGACATGCAGAATTCAGAAGAGTTCAGTGAGACTAGCGATGATATAACCAAATACTTAATGATTTCAGCGTCAGTTCCACTGCACTCCCTGTAAAAGAATCTTAATACTAACTAAATTTAGTGGAAGGGGTTCAAGGCTTTCCTGTTTTTAGTTAGCTGGTAAAATAACGTCGGAAAAGCAGTTAAGTTTACCATTGGAAATTTTATTCTACTCACAAAACATTGTTTATAAATTGCACTATTGATAAAAGGAAATGTTTTAATACAGGATGGTAAAAACCAACTGCGTTCAACAAAAATGTGAACGAATATTCCCTGAATGGGTTTCCAAGTTCTACAATGGATCGAAGGATGACCTATGCCATATCACATCTATAATCTAGGTTTAAGTTAAGTTTCACAAAAGAGAAAACTATCAAAATGGTCTGCCGTGACCCTCAATTATCTTTAATTCCTTATCTAACTTGTCGTAAATTACAGTGGCTGATGTGGCTTCTCAGTAACTATATAACAGAAAAATCATCGCGTTTCAGATTTTTACTTCAAGTGGAAAATGTGAACACCATGAGCTTTAATTGACGATCGACACTAGTATTACGCAGAAAGGGGGTGTAACAGATGAGACTTCTGCAGTTCTGAGTGAAGCTTTATGCGCTGTTATGCGGCATCGCGTGCGTTCGTTACCTTGTAGGTGTTCGTCAGGAGGCGCGGGCAGCACAGCTCCGCTCACCTCGCCGTCTCCGAAGTAACTCTCCTCTAACTTCTCCTAACTACAATTTACCGAAGTTGGTTTAAAAAAACTATCTGGCTGTGTTTTCATCAGACCAATCAGGGTCTCAATGTTAACCTTAAGCTCCGCCTAAAAAAATTCTGTCTGTCCAATGAGAAACGTTATACTTTTCGTGGTGGGGCAATGTTTTTAAAGTTTGCAACGTAACAGAGACGCGAAAAAGTCTCATGGTAAAACTTGCAGCTGGTGTGGTCCTTTTAGCGTTATCGTAAGATCTATACTGTTCTTCTGAAGGGCTCTATCTTTTAACATGGGCTCGGGGGTGGTCCTAACGTAACAGAGACGCGAAAAAGTCTCACGCTAAAACTTGCGGGTGGTGTAGCCCTTTTTTGTGTTATCATAAGATCTATACTGTTCTTCTGGAGGGCTCTAGCTTTTAACATGGGTTGGGGGGTGGTCCTAACGTAACAGAGACGCGAAAAAGTCTCATGCTATAAACTTGCAGGTGGTGTGGTCGTAGCAGTTAGCTGGCGACGTGGGTGTCCGTCTGTCCCTTATCGTAGGGCCTTCCAGCTTGATACGGTTCTGCTCTCGGCTTCTGTTCTCGTTTCTCCCCTCGGAGCTGCGTCTGTCTCACGGTGGGAAGGTATGACATGCATTTAGGCATTCTTGTGTTAGTCTGTGGTATTCCATTTGCTCACTCGTTACTCGTATTACTTTGCTTAATTTAATGTCACGATTTATTCGGAGCTATGTGACATACTACTGGATTTGCTTATCATGTCAGGGTTTTCATGGAAGGTGTTGGATTTGCCTGACACCTTACATATCACCACCCTTTGAACTTAATGTTTGCACTGAAGTTAGGCAATGATTGAATCGTTGTCTAAGTCAGTCAAAAATTATTTCTTTATCTAAATTTTGTTGCCTACTGTTCAGCCACGTTATTCTGTTCTATGCTAGTTTGTATTACTAATTTATATTTTTATATTCTTCCACATTATAATTAAAATGACAAGAGAAGAATATTTTTATGCTATTATTAATTTTCAATTATTTTCTTTCTTTATTTAAGTGTGAAGTTTGTTTTTTAAGAAGTTTGTTGTCAAAAGTCTTTCACGTCGATTTTCTTAGAAATATTGTTTTTATGAATGTAGTAATTAAGCAAAAATATTCCTAACACATTTTCTAAATACCATATACAAGTAAAATGTTTTTGTTTCTAGACACTCATTTCAACATTGTTACACTAACAAATAAGAATTATTTCGAAGAATTGCTTTGACAAAGAAATATTCATACACAAGTATTGAGATATTATCCTAACAAATGGTACAAATGAAAAGAAAAAGGGAAAACATCCAACAAGATAATATTTTATTCTTTGTTTTTATAAGGAGAAAATAGGTAAAATATAGTTATCCTTTTATTTTTATGAGGAGAAAATAAGTGGCATATAGTTTTAGTGTTTATTATGCCTTACTTTTGTTCTTTATATACTGTCCATTTCAGAACTAATGACTTATTTTTATCGATAATCTATTTTTTATTTAAGTCCATAGTCAATGACTGTTATTTTGTAGTTTATTAGCTGTCTAGTGTGCTTAACTTATTTAGTTTTTCACATGTTTCTTTTGCACAATTCCTACATCACATAATTTGATTTCACACAATCCTATGAACGTTTAAGCATGAGGTTGGCGAATGTTTTTGCACGAAGGTGATGGACTTGAGCGAGATGGATGTGGGCAAGTATTTGATGTACAGCTTCGTTCGTCGTTCCTTGTTGGCTTTGCAAGTGTGTGTTGCTGTTGTGGAGGTCCCATAATGGAATGGAGCTGTGAGTGCAGAATCTCGTAGTTTACTGGCTTTGTATGCGTGAAAGTCATTGTTATGTGTCGCTGAAAGTGGTCGTTTTTCGTTGTAATATTTCGCAGATGACGAGTTTACAATAGCATATTCTTCACCCATCTTCTTTCTTGGTCTCAATCTTGCGAATCTTCAACTTCTGTTCTTCCTGCTTTTTCTCTGCTTCTTACTTGATTCTTGGTTCTTCTCTGGGCAGGATATGGAAATATTTATTGATAACTAGTCACTTTGAAGTTCTCCTCCTAGTAACAGTTTGATAAATTGTTTGGGCGTGTCATTGTTACTTTGTGGACGTTTTCTTCAGTTTCGTGCATCAGCGTGCTGTTTAATAGCGGTAGTGTGACTTTTACAGATTTTTTTTGCCAGTGGTGGCTTGCCCAAGCGGTCTTCTCGTCGGGCCGTTTTTTGCTCACTCCACTGAGTGGAGGGGCTCGGAGACCTTTCCAGCGTTCAGCGTCCCATCGCGTCACTGCAGGGTTCCGCTACTGTGCGGGTCTGTGTTCGTTCCAGCAGGGTTCCGCCTAGTGATTAATTTATTGCCCAGTTCAGTTACAAGGCCCTTCTGTTGGTCTCACTGTCCTTTCCCTTCTCTCGATGCTTCTGCCTTGTAGGATTCATGTCTTACTAATTACGTCCTTTTCTTTCTTGATACTTCTCACGTTGCAACTTGTGGGTCGTTGCATCTCGTCCTTGCTGGAGTTTTTACAATGGTTCTTACAAAAAGTTTTACTTATAATCATCAAACATATGTCTAGTACCTACATTGTTTTGCGCCTTTTTAAAAGCTTTACAAATTTCGGCACCCTTTCCATGTTACAATTCTAAGATATTTTGAATCTTAACTTCTACAAAAATCCTTAAATTCGTTTTATTTTTTTGTGTAGTGTCATGGTGTATAGCATTTTAGTATTTCATGCTGTTAGACTATCTACGCTTTATCCCTTCACCTTAATCTATGGTATTATTGGTGTTATTTTTGTTTTTGTTTTTGTTGAAACTACTTTCTTTTTCCCACCTTCCTCTCTCTTCATTCTTCTTTCTCCTGACGATCTTATCTGCAACATAATCTTGAAATATTGTGCTGATTATTCACCAGTAATAAAATTAATCTTCAAACTTTTTGATATGGCTCACATGGTGAAGTCCTAAGGTTTTGCCTGTTTTTGGGCTCATTAGTTCCACAGCATTATCATGAGCAATTCGGCTAATTATGACAGGTCCTTCGTATGCAGCGTAAAACTTATGTATTTTGTGTTTCTGTTTGCTGGAGAGATGGTGTGTTTTTACAAATACTTTCTGGCCTACTGAGAATGTTCTTTTAATTGCTGTTCTATCTCCTCTTTCTTTTCTTTTAATGGCTGCCTTTCTGATGTTGGAGAGTGCTGTTGCTATGACTTGTTTGTGCTGTCTGCGTGGTACAAAAGGAAATCTAACATTTTCACTGGTTATGTTTGGGGGTTCAATATTTTTCAGTACAGTAACTGGAGGTAGTAGTGTAGTGCTATGTGGCATTTCATTTATTACTTATTGAAAATCTTTAAGGTATATATCCCAAGTGTTGTGTCTTTTGCATGCATATAATCGACATAAAGTGCCTATGTCCTTCATAGATCGTTCTGCTGGATTTACGCTAGGTTTGTACTTAGATATGTAGATGGGTTTTATTTTGTGTTCTTTTAACGTGTTCTGCCATTGCACTGATTTGTATTGTGGGCCATTATCCGAAATTATTCGTTCCACTCGACCTACTTGTTTGAGAAAATCTTGTCTAAATGCTTTACTTATAGTAAGACCTGTTGCCCGTTTTAATGGTGTCAAGGTAACATATTTAGAAGTAAGTTCCAAAACGACAAATATGAAAATATATCCATTTTTTGTGCGTGGGAGGGGCCCCATCAAATCTGTTGCAGCTATTAGTTTTAATCTTTTAGGGATTATTGGAAACATAGGTGGTTTGGTTTGGAAAGTGACATGTTTAGCCCTCAAACATTTTTTGCATTTGACTAACACTGTTCTAATTCGTCTTTCCATATTAGGAAAATGGCTTGTTTGTTTTATTTTTAAAAAGCATTTCTTTGGTCCAAAGTGGCCATTACTTAAATGTGTATACCATATGTACTTATTAATTAGTTCATCTGGGATATAAATTAACCATTCATTCGTTGCAACATTTCGTCTAAAAATAAAACATTGTTTTTTACGAAATAGTGCTGTCGAATGTCTGGAAAATCCTTACGTCTCCACTTGTGTTTGATTCCTAGTATTTCGGGATCCTTGTCCTGTTCTTTGCCTATGTTTTTCAATGCTATCGTAATGTAGTTTTCGAAAGGTACTTGTTTCATATAGTACACTGTAAACTGGTCTTCTGCTGCTTCCAAACCTATGTTATTGGATGCACCCTGTGGACATCGTGATAAAGCATCTGCTAATACATTCGCTGGTCCTGGTATGTGTGTAATAGTGAAGTCAAATTCTTGTAGTATTAACATCCATCTGGCTAACCTCCCATGAGTTAGTTTGGCGGATAACAGAAATTCTAATGCTTTGTGGTCAGTGTATATTTTTGTTTTTCTTCCGAATAGGAAGTATCGAAAACGTTGGAAGCCCCATACAATGGCCAATGCTTCCAGCTCCGCGACTGAATAGTTTTTCTCGCTTTTTGTGAGTACCCGACTGGCAAATGCAATTGTTCTATATGATCTTAGCCCTGCCTGTTCGTATTCTTGGAATAAAACAACTCCTAAACCTGTTTTCGCGCTATCAGTGGCCATACAAAAATTTTGTGTTAGATCAGGATGTGCTAAAATCGGTGCTGTTGTAAGTGCGTTTTTCACTTTTAAAAATTCTTCATTGGCTTGTTGATCCCATACCCATGGCGTGTTTTTTCCAGTCAATGCACATAGGGGTGGTGTTGTGAGAGAGTCGATCCAAATAAATTTTTTATAGAATCCGGTGAGACCTAGAAATCCTCTGAGAGTTTTCTTATTATATGGAGTACAGAATCCTTTGATTGCCGTTAGTTTTTCTGGGTCGGGCATTACCCCTTTCTTGGAAATTATGTGTCCTAGAAATCTGACCTCTCGCCTTCCAAATTTGGATTTTGTTATATTTACTGTGACCCCATGCTCTTTCATGATCTGTAAAAACTGGTTTAATGTGTCGTTGTGATGTTCCCAAGAGGGTTCTGCTATAATCACATCATCAACATAACAAGTAATTTTTTGTAAAATTTCAGGACTGAGTATGGTATTAAATCCCCTAATAAACGCTGCTGATGATATGTTTAAACCAAATGGCAATCGTTTAAACTGGTAACATCTACCGAATACGATAAATGCTGTAAATTTTCTACATTCTGGGGCCAATTCTATTTGCCAGAAACTACTCCGTAAATCAATTGATGAAAATATCTTAGTACCGTGGAAGTTTTGTATCAATTCCTCTAATTTTTCTGGGCGATCTGTCTCAGTGAATATGATTGTGTTGATCTGTCTGGAATCAAGCACTAACCTGATGCTCCCATCTCGTTTTTGTACAATATAGAGTGGGCTGTTATATGTTGAGGTAGCTGGTTCAATAATATCGTCATCTAACATTTTAGATATCTCCTGGAATACTTTATTCCTGTAGCTTAATGAGATTGTATAGGGTGGCACTCTAAATGGTTTGTGGTGTTTTACTTCAAACTTGTACTGAAAGTGCTTAATACTGCCAGTCTTAGGTAAAAATACCTCTGTTTTATCTCGTAAAATACCATCTAGTTCTCTTTTACTGTGTTCCGAAATACCTTGAACTTCTTGCAATTTTTCGTCGATTTCTTTATGGACTTCTAACATGAGTTGAGGCGATTCCCCCTTTTGTGCATACCATTCTAATTCTTCATCCTCTTTATCTCGCATCATTCTTAATTGTTTGTTTATGACTGGTATTTCTTCTAATTTACGCTTTTGCTCAAAAAGAAGTGTGACATTCCCGAATGTTACGCTACCTTTCCCATCTATTATCGCTCGTCTCTCATTTAAAAAATCTGCACCTATAATCAAATCTACAGTTAGTTTAGGTATAATCACGAAGTTGGCTTCGATCTTTTGACCTTGGCACGAAAGAGTTAACCTTGTTTGTCTCGTAACTTCCGCAGCATTGTTTCTAATAGGACTTCTTACTTTAATCTTACGTGTTTTCAGAACTGGCAATTCCTCATTGGCATTACACTGCATGAATAAATTTTCTGAGATCGCAGTCAGTTCACTTCCGCTATCAATTACAATATTGACTGGGATATGCTTTACCATGGCCTTCACAACTGGTTGCATTTGAAAGGGTTGGTCCTGTTCTTCTTCTTCTTGCATCAACGAATCCTCCGCTGAATCATACATGAGTCTTTTAAGGAATTTCTCTTGTGAATTCGAACTTTCTGTAGGATAAGCTTCGACTGCTACTTCTCTCTCTTTTATTTCCTCTTTCTATTTCTTCCTTCATTTACGCTTTCTTCAACATCCTCTACTTTTTCCTCATCCTCGTCTATCTTCTCCTTCTTCGTCGCTACTTCCACATAATCGCATCTAAATGCTCTAATTATCGCTTCATAACTTCCTTCATTATATACGTTGGGTTGTGTGCCCACTCGTAACTTATTTTCAACTTCTGTCGACTGCGCATTATCCTCATTGAATCCGCTTTCCCTGGTTTCCATCTCAAATAGCTCTGCAATACTCATTACTTCGTCCTTTCCTCCTTCATTCATTGTGCATGCCTCTGGTAATTCATCTTCCTCGTCAGTATTCTCCCAATTAATTTCGTCCCAACACGATGTTGTTATTTTCTTGTCTTCGTTTTCATCTGGTCCCTGCGGATTTGTTTCTTCCTTCTTCTCTTCTCGTACTAAGGTATTTACTTCTCTGTTCAAGGTGCTGCAATTGTTCTGGGTCGGTGCGTCATTCTCTTTGGCATGGGCGCTTAGCTGTCAATTCGAACGTTTATCGGGGTTTGGTGGTCTTACCTCCACCTCTTCTATAGTCTGTCTGTAAACTCAAGAGCGAGCATCGCTTTTGGTGGGGGAAGTGGCCTTTCCCGAAAGAACCCTGCCACTGGCCTACAGGGCCACCCAAAATCAGTTGCCCGTTACCTGTCTAGCGGTGTAGTTTGGCGTGCAGTGATATACGTCATTTCTGTTCGTGGGATCTTAGTTTGCCAGTGTCAGTCAGTTGACTTTGTGTACTCACTGATATACTTCAGTACAGGGAAGTGATGGATAATCGCCCTGCATTTTAAGAAAATGTGCTGAATACGAAGAGGATGAGGTATTTGCGGAATAACGGGCGTTCGATCGTCTCTAACATTATTACAGCCTGTGTTCGGGAGGCGAAACAAAAAGAACTGCTGGCTAATATTACCAGTCCCAATCAGAGGGCTGCAGTTTATGCAAACGTCAGCCTCGCCACAATAGGACACACAAGGAAGGAACGCGAAAACAAGGCGCATGGTTTACTTGAATAGCCGCGAAAGAAAACTAATAATTTAGGGAGGAAACCCATCGTTATAGACAGTTTCACAAAATCGGTCATTCGACAAACGATCGAGGACTTTTGCATAAACCAAAAAATAGTGCCCACATTACGGAAATTACTTACTGCCGCGAAACAAAAAATACACTTTCCTTGGCAGAAAGATGTTTTACACAAGACATTGTGTGAAATGGGATTTACTTGGAAATAGTTTTCAGACGTGTTTACGAAGACAGTGACAAAAAAAAAGCAGTGCGAATCGAACTAATACAACACACGAAATTATAAATTTCCGCTTACTTTTTACACACTCTTCGTGTTGCAAGAATTGTTATGTTTCAATGCAGCCCTTCAAAGAAAATTTCTACCTTTTAGTAGAAACACAAAGTAAGAACAAACCTTAAATTCTACAGATTGATTGCACTATATCTGGTTCGTCTTACGAATAGAGGAACACACGTTCACATGAATAGGCATTAGGTTCTATGTTTGTAGTAGAATCCTGACTTCCGTTCTTATGTTAATAGTATCTACTCTATAATGTTTTGTTTCGAAGAAGCTATCGTCTTTCGTTTTCCTTATACTCATTTGTCTAAAAATAAACGTAGCCGAGACGTTTCTGTACACAGAATCGACACAGATTTAAAGCGCGCGCCACGGCAGGGACGGTACTTCGTTGTGAAACAACCTGTAGAAGCGCCTTGTGACGTAGCAGTGTAGGCAGAGTGGGGACTCGCTCGTTCACTCTTCAGTTTACTGACAGACTATATGTGTATTCTCTTTTCTTGTTCAGCTTGTTGATAGTGGTTTCTTTGTTGATAATTTGTCGGTCTATTGGTTCTCCAGTACCCGTTCCGGTTGTCGTTATTCCCTCTGTAATAGTTGTTGCCGTTCCTGGGTGAATTATAGTTATTGCCATATTCTCTTCTAAATCCATAACCGGTTCTTTGTTGAAATCTATTGTTTCTTGGTGCGAAGTTATCACATGGTTCGTAATTATTGTTTCTTCGTACTGTGTCTTGTGGATTCCACTGCTTTTTGCTTTCGTTTTCACTTGCAATTCGTCTTTTTCTTGCGTCATCTTCCGAAAATATGAACTCTAGTTCCCTTAGAATACCTTTAAATGCTTCGACGTCATTGCCTCCGCGACCTCCTAATGATTGCTGGCATTTCAGTGGTAGCTTCATCGCGCATAATTTAATCAACTCTCCGTCACTGTATGGTACATCTAAGCATTGATTTTTCTTTGCCATAAATTCGAAAAATTTCATGGGACTCTTCTCTCCTGAATTTTCAAAATATGGGTTCTGTAATAATTCGTACTTCACTCTGTTCTGTGCTTCGCTGGACCAATATCGTGAGAGAAACTTCTCTCTGAAATCTTCGTACGATCGGCATGTCGCTGCAACATTCTGCATGGTTTCTGCGACTGTTCCTGACATGTGTGCACATATAAAATCTAATTTGTGTGCTAGCGTCCAGTGTTCTGGTAATCCTACTCGGAATTGATCAATAAAAGTTCGTGGATGTAATGAGTTTCCTTCTCGAAAGTGTTGAAATTTCCTGACTGTGAGGAAATGATCGTTGTCGTACTTCGTCATAGTTCCATATGAAATTCGCGGTTCTTCGCCACTTTTGTTTCTGATCATTTCTCCCGTCGTTCTTTCCGGTTGTGGTAGATCCATTGGATATTGTCCACTGTAACTTTCGCCTACCCTTGCGTAGTATCGTTGGAGTGGTACGCAATAATTTTCTTCCATCGGTTGTGAACGTGTAGTTGAATGCATTGCACTGTACTCTTCGCGACCTGGCTTTCCATTGTCACGTATGTTACTTTCCGCCTGTGATTGGAATCGCAAATGTGTAACATCTTCGTTAATTGCTTGTTTTTCCGGTGCTGTTACAGATACGGATGTGGTTGCAGACTCTGTGCTTGTTCGATCCTGTTCACTACGTTCTTCAATGGTTTGCAACAGCTCTGTTAGCAATTTCTGAAATTGTCGCTTCGTTTGCGCTTCTATTTTGACTATGCGGTTATCATATCTTTTCAGCGCTGCTTTTGTGATACATTTGTGTAACACACTGTTTTCAACAACTTTACGCGCTGTACCGGCTGCTTGTCTAGTAATTACGTTTATCCGTTTCTCTAGTTTCTTGACTTCTCCCTGGGTGTTGTTACGTAATGTTTTGATCTCGTCCTGAATGTCATTACGCAATGTTTGTACGTCCGCTTGTACCTTGTCAATGTCTGTTCTCAATTGATTGTGACCTGTTATTAAGTTTCCTATCACTTCTCGAGATTCTTTTGCCTCGTCTTCAATATGACTTAGGTGTAACTGAATTTTTCTGTTTTGTTCTTTAATCTCACGCATTTGTCTCGTGGTTTCTGCAATTTGTTTCGTCGTTTCTGCATTTTGTTTCGTCATTTCTGCATTCTGAATTTTAATTTGTTTCGCAATTTCTTTATTTTGTCTTGTCATGGTTTCCGTCATTAATTGTAATAATTCTGCTAGATTGGTGGATCCTATTGCGTTTTCTTCCGACGTCGTACGCTCTGCGTTTTCGCCCAAGTGTTGGTTCGCAACCGATTGCATTGAACTGTGCGGTGACACGTTTCTGCTAGCATTACTTGTACTCTGTGGTGAGGGAGCTCTGATTACTTGTACAATGGGCTCTACGTATTCAAGACGCAAGTTAGAATCCTCATCGACTGTCTCTCTATTCTCCTGCTCCTCTGTCGTTTGCTGACGTATGTTTTCTATGCCTTGACGTACATTATCCTCGTTATGGTGCGTTATATGTCCTATTTCTCGCGATACTGCATCGTCTGTTATACTGTCCTCTACTCTCTGTCCGTTTTCATGCTGGGTCTCTGCCTCAATTCGGTCAAGGACTAGATCTGCCGTTGCTAATCTTTCCGAATCCCTTATTTTCTGTTTTAAAAGCAATTCACGCGCCCTACTTCGCGTCAACATGCGCTCATACGATCTCACGCGTTTCATAAACTTTTTGTTCACCCGACTTGACATACCATTCACTTACTTGTTGGGTCACAACCAACTTGTCAACGATGTATCCGCCACCTGTGCGCTTGCATTGGAGAGAAAACTTAATTCTAACAATATAAAAATTCATAACTTAATTATGCTATTGTCTGTGCCAGAATGTCTCTGCTTTATTGAATACTTTCTTACTATCTATCGCTGCAGCTACTGTTTTCCTTTATTTATAACTTTAGAAAAAAAATTTTTTTTTATTACGAAAATTTTTCAACAGAATATGTTTCTGACCTAGTTAGGCACGTGGTCGACCTTCAATCATGGTATTTTACCATCCTGGCAGGGTCGCCATTTTCTAAACATTCTGTGTGGCGTCTGTTTGTTCTATATCGTGTCTCCTGACCACTTTCGTGCAACGACGCTCTGAGTGTGTTTTTTAGGGAATTGACTAGTTTGAACCTGGGACCTATTGCTAGTAAGGAGACATCAGACCACACATGACATGTAGAATTCAGAAGAGTTCAGTGAGACTAGCGATGATATAACCAAATACTTAATGATTTCAGCGTCAGTTCCACTGCACTCCCTGTAAAAGAATCTTAATACTAACTAAATTTAGTGGAAGGGGTTCAAGACTTTCCTGTTTTTAGTTAGCTGGTAAAATAACGTCGAAAAAGCAGTTAAGTTTACCATTGGAAATTTTATTCTAATCACAAAACATTGTTTATAAATTGCACTATTGATAAAAGGAAATGTTTTAATACAGGATGGTAAAAACCAACTGCGTTCAACAAAAATGTGAACGAATATTCCCTGAATGGGTTTCCAAGTTCTACAATGGATCGAAGGATGACCTATGCCATATCACATCTATAATCTAGGTTTAAGTTAAGTTTCACAAAAGACAAAACTATCAAAATGGTCTACAGTGACCTTCAATTATCTTTAATTCCTTATCTAACTTGTCGTAAATTACAGTGGCTGATGTGGCTTCTCAGTAACTATATAACAGAAAAATCATCGCGTTTCAGATTTTTACTTCAAGTGGCAAATGTGAACACCATGAGCTTTAATTGACGATCGACACTAGTATTACGCAAAAAGGGGGTGTAACAGATGAGACTTCTGCAGTTCCGAGTGAAGCTTTATGCGCTGTTATGCATCATCGCGTGCATTCATTACCTTGTCGGTGTTCGTCAGGAGGCGCGGGCAGCACAGCTCTCAATGTTAACCTTAAGCTCCACCTACAAAAATTCTGTCTGTCCAATGAGAAACATTATACTTTTCGTGATGGGGCAATGTTTTTAAAGTTTGCAACTTAACAGAGACGCGAAAAAGTCTCATGGTAAAACTTGCAGCTGGTGTGGTCCTTTTAGCGTTATCGTAAGATCTATACTGTTCTTCTGAAGGGCTCTATCTTTTAACATGGGCTCGGGGGTGATCCTAACGTAACAGAGACGCGAAAAAGTCTCACGCTAAAACTTGTGGGTGATGTAGCCCTTTTTGTGTTATCGTAAGATCTATACTGTTCTTCTGGAGGGCTCTAGCTTTTAACATGGGCTGGGGGGTGGTCCTAACGTAACAGAGACGCGAAAAAGTCTCACGCTAAAAACTTGCGGGTGGTGTGGTCGTAGCAGTTAGCTGGCGACGTGGGTGTCCGTCCGTCCCTTATCGTAGGCCCTTCCAGCTTGACACGGTTCTGCTCTCGGCTTCTGTTCTCGTTTCTCCCCTTGGAGCTGCGTCTGTCTCACGGTGGGAAGGTATGACATGCATTTAGGCATTCTTGTGTTAGTCTGTGGTATTCCATTTGCTCACTCGTTACTCGTATTACTTTGCTTAATTTAATGTCACGATTTATTCGGAGCTATGTGACATACTACTGGATTTGCTTATCATGTCAGGGTTTCCATAGAAGGTGTTGGATTTGCCTGACACCTTACATTCTGTTCGAAAAACCGAAGTTGATACTGGCATCCCTGTAACTAATATATTTTTGGGAAGGGACTATATGTCGTTTAGTGAAGAATTTCTAGCAGATCCTCTGGCTGAAAACAAATTTTAGAACTCATAAACTGGTGCGGAAAATTTTACCTGAACAGTTCAGCTTAATCACCCTGTGCATTTGCCCAAGGTCCACATGAAACTGTTCCTCTTGGCGGTTGAGAACTAATAACAGTAAGGGCGTAATAACATTCGAAAGTGAGTTGTGACTCTGGATCTGGTTATTGGGGCCGATTCCTCTCTCACCTTTCCAGGGTGCCTATTCTGTATCTTTCCGCCATTGTGCCGACCGTTTCGGTACTCAAGAGCACCGAACGGTCTAGTACTCGAATTAGAGCCTCTGCGCTATTCAGCATGCATTTCGGAAGCGATACCGTTCGGGTGTAGAGAAGCGCAGCGCGCACAGCGCCACGAACACAAAGCGGCTAGCAGACGACACAGGCGCGCTATTCTTCGAAGTACCGAAAACTGCGTTTACCTTCTCGTAACGCATGACGCCGCATTCCATCGAGCTGACGTGCCCGCCTTCATCGCTCTTGCCTCCTCCTTAACAGTATCAGGCGCAGTATATCCATTTCCATGATTCTCAGCTGAAATGCATAGATATTTTTACAGTTGCTCTGACTGCATGTTTCCATGCATGCATAATAACGATAGCATATTTGACTGTATTCTGCAGATTGTCGTAAATGCCGTATTATGTCATCTCATTCTTATTCATATTGACATCGTGTTTTGGATTTTAAGTTTCGGAAAATGAGTTAGGAACAATGTGTAGTACCACATTGTACTAATACATCTACAAAAACACCCGAAAATTTGATTCTGAGAGTTTCTAAGAATAAGAAGATAGACAAAATGTGGTTGTAACTCGCTCCAAGAGATCCAAATGGTTAAGTAGCCGACTTCCCTATATAATACGTCAACGATTTGGGTCTTAAAAACAAAATTGAAGAAACGCATTTTCGAGAGTTCCTGCAGTTCGTCGAAGTTTGTAACATGCATCACTTGCATGAAAATGTTTCGTATATGGTGCTACAGTCTAAAAATATTACGGCGGAGATCTTTCATCTCTGTCTACTGTTGTTGAGGATTCGATCGCAGATAAATACTTGTGACAAGCAAGATTATGAAGATGACTGTTGCTAATTACATTCCCAGTAATTTAAGTTGTGCTCTTAGATTCCTGTCTAACCGCATACTCGGAAATCGCTACATATTCGGAAAAATGGTGAATTTGAAACGTCCCCTTTGAACAATTATACAGGACTGTCCTTAAACTGACACACAATATTTTGTTAGCGCAACGCAATCTGACTTTCAAAATTCCCTACAAAAGAATGGCCCTGACTAACATTAAACTATACCTTTCACAAATCACTTACCTCACAAAAATCTTCGCTGCTCAACCCAGCGCAATACAGCGAGCTGCAATACAGCGAGCGCCACTACTGCCAGCTAAATAAAAGATTCAAACTACTGAAGGCACTAACTACTGATAGGGATAGTTAGCAAATGAAAGATATTAATAGAGAACAAACAATGTATTTACCTTAATATCATCAAAAGTCATAATATATATAGCAGTTCATCACAAAATTACAAAACTCTGCCATCTCTCTCCCCACATCCACCACTGCTGGCGGCTCACCTCCAAACGCTACGCGCTGTTCACATCCAGCTGCCGCTGCCCAACACTACAATGGCAGACAACAATGCAAACTAGCCACAGACTGCACACAGCACAGCCAGTGATTTTCATATTGAGCGCTATGTAACATTGCCAATAAGAAAACATAAACAGCCTACTTACATAGAGAAAACATAAACAGCCTACTTACATAGCCCCTATGCTCCCCACAAAAAATTTTACAAATTTTTTTTGTGCAGTGGCCAATAATGATTTGATAAAATTTTTCATAATTACAATAACAAAGAAATCAAATGCACACACTTATTGATATTATGTTGGTCAAAAGCTCAAATTTTCTCACAGTCTATAAAGGCAGTCCTGTTCATTCATCACAGTGAAACTGCCGTTTCTTTTCTCAAAGTCTGAGCAGTAAAAGACAATGCACACAGAAGTAGTGGATTTCCATGCCGTCTTGAAGAAGTAGTGTTGTCCTTCCAACGGAAAGACAGTGCTGACTCTTGACATGCTGACAGGTAATGGGCCACAATGGAGCAAACCCACAGCAGAGTCATTCGAAGTTTTGAAGAATATTGGTAGGTAGGTCATCACAGAGCAGACCCACTGGAGTCCTGGTAGAGATTGTGGTATTGGTGGGCCACCAGAGGTGCAGACCCACTGCAGTCCTTGTAGAAATAATGGCATGGTGGGTCATCAAAGATGCAGACCCAGTGTAGTCCTTGTAGAGATGATGGTATTGGTGGGTCATCAAAGATGCAGACCCACTGTAGTCCTTGTAGAGATGGCCAGCAGCCATCTGTTGAGATCTGTTGCGACTGTGCAGGTGCACAATCACCATCGAAGAGTCTTGCGAATAATATAGCAAGTCCATAACCACCACTTGTGCATTCACAAAGTTTTTGGAATTGTCCTTAGAACCAGCAATGCTGTTATCCAGTCCCTTGCTGAATTAGTAACACACGTGCAAACACTAACAGTCCCAACTTCTCACATATTGTCCATATACTATGACCAACAGAAATGTGTGCAGTGAAATGTAACTAACAAGTTAATAATATCATGAACTGGTGACAATTACAATTTTATAACAGAAGAATACCATAACAAAGGTACAAAATACATCATTAAAAACATAACAATACAGATAACATTTGTAGTACAGGCTTTACAAAAGAATCGAACTATCATATACATCAGTGGAATTATGACATGAGTACATACGTAAAAGATCACAATAACTTTTGAAACATCAACTTCACACATGAGCATTAAACAGAATAAATAATGTGTAAGCATATTTATAAGGTAAATAACATATTATTAATGCCAATTATATTTGAGGATAACAGTATTCCTCATCATAGTGAATGTAGCTTAATATTAAAAGAAGAAAAAATTCTATGAAACTACACAGAGACAGGAAGAAAACAAATACACAAGGGTACACAAACATATAGTGGGATAACACCAATAGGAAAGGACAGGGTTCGTTTTCAGTGTAACATGTGGTACTGCTGTCCAACCCAAAACTTCATATATCTTTCCTCTTATTTCATCCTTTGTTTCCACCAAAAAAATTCTATCTAAGCATGCTTTCTGTATTTATATGTTCACACATTTCGTACCTCAACATTTATTTCCAAGAAAACCCTACCTAAACCTGTTTTCTGTACTTTTTTTCATATAACTTCTCAATGCATTTCTTCCAATTCATCGCAACTCATTCTCTTAGAGGCTACCCCCTCTTAAGCTAACTTAAATCTATTGAGCTCAGATATATATACCAAGGGACGAGGCAATGCAGCATCACATAAAACAATTAATATAAACAGCAATGAAAAAAAACGCAGATTTGCAAAGCAAGCAGCATTAAGAGATTAGCAAAGCAATTGTAATATTACAACTAATCTAAGGCAATGTGCAGCAAACAATAAAAATAAATCATTAGTAAAACTGGCTTAACAGAATAATACAAAGTCAAATTCAATAACACTATGCCTGGCAAACAGCAGCAACTTATACCTAAACATGACATAGCTCAAGCAGAAAAAATATTACACTAAAATGGCCATGTCTAATACCTATGTCACATCTTAACACTAGAGTGATGCATCACGTGAACTTACACTAGCAGATAAGTTACCAAATCGTAAAGAAATTATTTATGCAATTCCTGTGAAAGGAAATGTATATTTATGTGCCTTCGGTTTCTTGGAAGTAGATTATAAATTTCTTATTGACTGGATCTGTAGGCATAAAATAACTATATTAGTACATACATTAAATTTTATTTTAACCAATGCTGCAGTGCAGCTAGAAACTTAATATTAAACAAAATGTGTAAATAAATACATAAAGCAAGCCATATGGCATTTTTCTCAACTAGAAAGACAATAGCCGTGAAATGATTCTCATCGTTTCATTAGGCATTTCAGTAAATATCATAAATTACGACCTCCACAGTATGCTTTCAACAAGGAAATGTCAATAGCGAGGACAATGGCCTCCCTTTTCTTTTCTTCTACCTGTGCCGCTGAAAGGCTAATGGCTTTTTTTTCGGGCGGCTGTCGCCCAGGTGGGTGCCCGCGACGCATTACGTGCAGGTGGTCACTTAACTTTCTTACGGAAATATTTACGACAGCAGTTTCCGCTACCGTGACAGTCTCACATAAAAATATTTCACAGGTCAAGAATTAGCGTTGTAAATCTGTAGAAAGAAAATCCTATAAATATAAGTGTCCAAATAAAATATTCATCAGCATTGTAATACAGTCACGCATTTACGCACATTTCATAACTCTTAAAGTACGATTCTTGGTTTCCAACAACCTTTTCCACAAATCAGAGTCCCTAAACACTACTCATTATTCCTTACCTCATTATACATATACATATTCGTCGACACTTCTTCAATATTTCATCATGAGAAATATGTAGCATAATAAACATTCCTCAACAACATAATACACATTGTCGTCGTAATAATAACATCATAACACCTCAGTCAAATCTCAAAAACGTCGTAGCTTTCCGCAATAATTTCAAACCCTAAAAAAATATTCTCTGCTCATTTCAATAATGTCATCTACCTCAAACGTACTTTAAAATCATGCTCCCTTACCAAATATATCATTCGAAGCTCTCATAGTATCACAATGGTTCCGAAAAAATATGAGCATTTCACAAAGTACAGACAAAATACAATTTCATAAGTGTGAAGTTATCCAACTGTGTAATTGCGTAAACATCTGTCACTGATGTAATAAAAAAAAGTTTATCTCTCAGTTAAATGATCAGATAGCTGTGTAATTTGTGTGTTAGAGAAATATGGTACCGATGTGTAAAGTTGTATAAGCAAATACCATATTAGCTAGGGTTCCTTGTGGTTGCCACACACATGGTACACAAAGTAAGTGTGTACCCCCCTGAGGATAAATGTAATTATACTCCCAGGTGTTACAAATTACAGCAATGAAATGAAATGTATCACTGAAAACCTTTGTATCATTGTACTTCAAATATCTTTAAAAATAAATGTTTTAAGTACAAAATTAATCACTCAAATGCGTGTCCTGTAGCGCTAAATGTGCGTCTTGCTGTAAGATAATTCTGTGGAAGTGTCGTACTTATCGTCCTCCGAAAGCTAAGTTCTGCAGAAGTCAATGTACTTACCTCATGATAAACAAAAGTGAAATGCTTTATGTATAGATATCTTAGTTATTACGCTTATTGCCATGATGAAGAAAGTACTGTGCTGTAACGTATTGTTGTGCTACGGAAAAGGCAATCTCATTGTAGCTATACCACAAAAGTTACTACTAAAACATGTTTTACTTTGCAGAATAAAACAGAAAAACTGTGCAGAAATAAAACAGAAACACTACAAAAGCAACAATGTAAATTGTTACTCATTAGTAGCGTCGTGATAAAATCGTGTAACTGTCACATAAACTAACACTGTGTCATCTGGTATCTCACAGAAAGTACTTTAAATCCAGAATATATTTTCAGGTCAACCAAAATGTTGCATTAAAATCTCATTAGCAGTACTGGGAAATGTTCTAAGTATGTAAGCCTTATAGTCGTTCCATAATCGTGCAACTAACAAGGAAGAATGTACACACACAATAACACTGCGGCGTCTGTTCACTATAACAATGCATTCGTCATTTCTGTTTAAATAAGTTCTCTTGGTTCTTGATTGGATATTTAACTTCAAACATTGTTGTATGTTAACAGATTCTAAGTCTGACAAAGCATACTAGAAATGTGAAGTGAAAAGTTTTATACCAAAGACTAAGTTAAAAAGCAGATTATCTCTCAATAAACGGTTTTACATGTGAAATGTGGTGTAAACCTTTACTCTTCCTAGTGCACAGAGTTTCAACTTCAAAGCAATTGTCATGTTGTATACATCGGTAAAGAATGCTACAATTTTTCTCAAGGCTAGCGTCTTATGTTATTTTTCTCGGAGCCAGCGGGCGCAAGCTGCTGCCTGCTGTGCGAGCCATTGTCTGTCTCTTTGTTGGCGAGCGTCGTTATTGGGATTTGGAGACCTAACTTCTACAAATTCACCGTGACGAGAGGGCCCTGCCCTGTTTAAATCCCGCCAGTTCTGATGCAATTCAGGTCTGTCGTTACGATCACATCGTCTGTCGTCATGTCGATAGTTCCTGTAGTTTCTTTCTTGCCGGTTAAGTGGTGGATAATTTCTCCCTGAATCGTAACTGCGCGCTGGACCGTTGCGTCTAAAGTTATTCTGTCTCCCTTGATAATAATTATTTTGGTTCCCAAATTGTCTGTTTCTCTTATTGTCTCTGTGATAGTCATTACCACGGAGAGGTGATCTTTCCCTGTAGTTATTACTACTCTGCCAACGGTTGTCATACAGGTGGTGTCAGTTTTGGTCACGATTTGTGTTGTGAGAATAGCCTTGTTGTGTCAAGTTATTACTTCTTTCATCGCGGAATTGCGACCTGTAATTGTTGTGTTCCTGTCAGTGTCAGTGTCAGTGTCAATTTCTAATTCTTGTAAAAGTCCCTGAAATGCTTCAATGTCGTTTTTGCAACATCCTGCCAAAATAATATGTCGTAAATGTTCAGGCAGTTTGATTAAGCAAAGGCGGATGAGTTCTGAGGGGCTGTATGGGTTTGAAAGATACTGATTCTTATGCAACATGTCTTCAAAATATTTCATAAGACTGGAAAATTCAGATTGTTCGAAACGTTTCAACATTATGATGCTATGTTTTACTCGGTCTTGTGTGGCTTGAGACCAATATGCTGAGAGGAAGGCATGGTAAAACTCTCCTTCACTGTGGCAATCGTGAATTACCGATCGCATTCTTACAGCTGGTTCATTCTCCAAGTAGCCACACATAAATTCTAATCTGTGTTCTAACGACCAGTTGGGAGGAAAACAATGCGAGAATTGATGGAGCCATGCTTGTGGATGAATGTCGTTGCCAGAATTCTTAAATGTTTTGAATTTACGTGTAGTAATGAACAGCTTATAGTCAAAATCATCATGTCGGCGAGTCGCATATCGGTCATTGTTAGGTCGTGTCGGCCGTTCCATATCAAAATTCGGTGCACATTGCCAATTTCTTTCATAACTTCCGAAATGCCCTGTGTTATTATTTTGTGGCTGTTCCGTATTTCTGTGTCCCTCTTCCCGTATTGGGGTGCGAGTATCCTCTGAAATACGTAATTCTTGTATTACCTGTGTCAGCTGATCTTGTACTTCCCGGATTTCTCTTTTGTACTGTGTATTGATTTGATTTTGATTCTGTTTGAATTTTCTAATTTGTTCATACTCTTCTGTGTCAGTGAAGGCTACAGGTCTTGTGTCATTCAGATCATCATCTACCTTTGTAGATAAGTTAGTGACCTGATCCGAAAGTTCGGCTACTTTCTCCGATAGTGAACACATTTCCTCAGTGTGTTTTTCTGAACCAAGTTTCAGAGTGTCCATTTGTGTTGAAATCGAATCTACTGTGTCCTTTAAGTTTTCCTGAGTTATTGCAAGTTGCGTAACCGAATCGGTAGATGCAACTGAGTCAAATTTAGCTTGCAAGGTCTCATGATTTTCATGAACAATAATTTGCAGTTCTTTTATGGCTGCTTCGTGATTCTGTAATGCATTTTCATGCCGCGAAAAAATAGGTTGAAAATGCTCACAAATTTGTGTTTTTACGTCATTACAGACTTTTTGACATTTCGATTCAATGTTATGTAACTCAGTAGTTAAATCTTCACGTGTTTGTTCAAGTGTGGTGTCTAACTTTTTAAGATTTTGTTCCACTGTGTCTAACTTTCGAAGATTTTGTTCCATTGTGTCTAACTTTTGAAGCTTTTGCTGTGTTTGTCCCATTTGCTGTATTAATTGTAATAACAATGCACTGGTGTCTGGAACATGTTCCTCAGTGCTGTTCGGCAGTGAATTTGCACCGGAAACATTCACATTTTGACAAGCAGAAAATGTGTCTTGACTTATTTGAGAAAACGGTGAGGATCCAAAACCTGAATCTACAGTATTTGCGAGATTGTTTCCTGTCATTTCGGATTCCTGAGGCGAGCTGTTGCCGACCGATCGATCGATAATGCTTCCCTGTTCTCTAATTGTTTCACTGTCTACACCATTGTTTGCCGCCCGCTCCATTTCCCTATGCACAATTACCAAATTACTACTTTGAACATTAGTTAATTCATTACTCTGCGGCGCTAACACACTGCTTTCGTCTTCACTGTCATTTCTCAATTTACTTTGGAGCCTAGTATTACGTTTTTCACACGCCATTATTGTCACAATATTTCACGATAACACAGAAAAGCACAATTTGAAGAGCAAAAATAAGAGAACACATTAACATAACACTGAAAATAATATCTAGTTAATTGCAGCTGCGAAATACTTGGTGCAAATCTACATGCATGCCACAACTGTTTTACTGTACAACAATGAAAGACTGCAACTACAAAGGAGATTTTCTCTACAATTACGCGCTAGCAATAAACAAAAGCTACACTAATTACACAAACTACAAGGAAAAAAAACCAGAAGATTCCAGTGAGGTATCCTCGGCTAAGGGTCGACATATGAAACGTCCCCTTTGAACAATTATACAGGACTGTCCTTAAACTGACACACAATATTTTGTTAGCGCAACGCAATCTGACTTTCAAAATTCCCTACAAAAGAATGGTCCTGACTAACATTAAACTATACCTTTCACAAATCACTTACCTCACAAAAATCTTCGCTGCTCAACCCAGCGCAATACAGCGAGCTGCAATACAGCGAGCGCCACTACTGCCAGCTAAATAAAAGATTCAAACTACTGAAGGCACTAACTACTGATAGGGATAGTTAGCAAATGAAAGATATTAATAGAGAACAAACAATGTATTTACCTTAATATCATCAAAAGTCATAATATATATAGCAGTTCATCACAAATTACAAAACTCTGCCATCTCTCTCCCCACATCCACCACTGCTGGCGGCTCACCTCCAACTGCGCAACGCTATGCGCTGTTCACATCCAGCTGCCGCTGCCCAACACTACAATGGCAGACAACAATGCAAACTAGCCACAGACTGCACACAGCACAGCCAGTGATTTTCATATTGAGCGCTACGTAACATTGCCAATAAGAAAACATAAACAGCCTACTTACATAGAGAAAACATAAACAGGCTACTTACAAATTATTTCTGATAAGAAAAAATATAACGGTCACTGTCGGTTACTTCACTCACAGCAATTTCATATTTCGTTTTTTAAACACATATAAATCACGAAATCATTACTGAGGAAGTGCGCTCTTACATGTAAGTAATAACAAATATTGCAGAAAAATCTTAACTTACACGAATAACAATGTCTCAGAACGTGTTGAATATATGTAGAGGAGAAAAAAAAAACTTATGCACCCATCCCTGGGCGAACCCGTGTCCTTTCAAGTCACATTCCCGTGCGCAAACCACTTGGCCACGCCAAACAGAAACGCAGCGCTCAAGTCTTGAACTATTGCGTTGAGGAACGTAGGCCGACTTCGTTGCCAAACGGTGCTGCGGAAGTCATAAATGCGTTATAGTTTGGAAGGTTTCTAATATCAGGCTTCACATAATTGCTTTCCTATGTTACTTGAAAGTTGTAAACACGTTTCGATAATTACTAACTAAACCATTTGTGGGAAAAGTACACAAAGTCACTAGTAACGTCATTTCACACTCATGTAATATACTTACGTAGAGTCGATGTCTTGCTATTTAGTGACCTTTAAACTCTTATTTGCATAAAAATAACACCTATTTTGAGAGAATATTGAACGAAAACTTTTTTTTCGATGTAATCATCCACAGTAACAACCTAACCTAACAAAGGAAAATAGTCTATTACGAACTCAGTTTCCAACCGGATGCGTCCTCTGGTGATTCTTTAGTAATACAATCACTAAATCCAAAGCTAAAACCGCGAAATATGTTTATAATAACAACTATGCCCCACCAACGTGTACCTACTCCCACTGAAAAACGCCAACCTTTTGAACGGGGTCGCATTGTGGACCTGCAGGAAGCTGGATGGACGTACCGAGGGATTACTGCACATTTTGGGCACAGTGTACCGATGGTGAGTCACTGCTTTCAATAGTGGTCTGTGGAACATTTCCACATTTGTATTCCTGGATCTGGACGTCCGTGTAGTACTTCTGTCTGCTGCTGGATTAATATCACGTGTACCCCTACCCAGCCTACCACTGACATCATGACACCGCCGAGCATGGCTACTCTGCAGTCTTGAAACAGTCGATTCGAGAGTTCACAGGCACTATTTTATATTCAATGGTGACAGTAAGTATGCGAACGATAGCTGTTTACTGTTTACCCGAGCACCTAAAACAAGTGAAAGCAATACCCATACTTAAAAATGGTGATGCAGAAAATGCAGAAAACTACAGACCAATCTCCCTACTGTCCACCATTCCCAAAATTAGTGAAAAAGGTAATGAAAAATTGGTTAATGCAGTATCTAAATAAGTTTAACCTTCTTCGCAAAGAACAACATGGATTCAGGCCCAAAAGAGGTATAGAATCGGCTATTGCACAGCTTACAAAGGTCATTCTTGAGGCACTGGACGAAGGTGAGTGGAATTTTCTTGGACTTACCAAAGGCATTTCTTACAGAGGACGACATTTTTTATTACATAAATTAGAGTCACTAGGAATAAGAGCTGTGGTTAAGAAGTGGTTTAAGTCCTACCTAGAAAACAGGATGTAGCGTGTTGAGATCTCACATACTTCAGAAGGATTTCTAGTAAAATACTTATCAGATCCAAAAAATATTAATATAGGCGTCCTTCAAGGTAGTATATTAGGTCCAATCCTTTTTCATATTTACATTAATGATTTTCCTCAGAGTATCAGATGTGGGAAAAAAATATTATATGCTGATGACAGTAAAATAGTGATCACAGTCAAAACTCCAACACAGTTGACAGAAAAGGCTAATGCAGTCCTCAGAGATGTTCACAAGTGGTCTCTGAAAAATTGTATGTACTTCCGGTTGAATAAAAGATACAATTATGGGAAATTAACAATTAATGATGATGTAATAGAAAATGTAATGGATACCAAATGTTTGGGGTTGAAGATAGATTGTCAGTTAAAATCGACAGAAATGTAAAAGCTTTAACAAAGAGACTATCCACAGCATGTTCTGCTCTACGAATGCTTTAACAAGTGTGCAATGTTTTATCCGTCAAAATGATATATTTTGAATACATATACTCAATCCACAGTTATGGAATCGTGTTTTGGGGAACAAGTGATGGCAATATTCAGTCTATCTTCAAGGTACAGAAAAGAGTTGTATGTAAGAACAAACAGCAGCAATAGGGCCCATTGTACTGATTTATTCAAAAAAATAGAAATTCTGACTGTCCCATGTGAATACATTTACCAGACTGTAATGTATGTAAGGAAAAATATTCATCTCTATGCTACAAACAGCTCAATACACGACTGTCAAACTAGATCCAGCCACTACTTGGGAAACTTCTTAGTCTGAGTCTTCTGAAATACCTGAGGGAAACTGAACCTACTGTCTCGTTCCTTATTTTTATCATTTCAACACTGACCTACGGAATTTTCCCTGACAATGACAACTCAAACTTAACGTATTCATTTATTACCCACAATATACAAGAGCTACGCAATCTGACTGCTCAAAAATGGCAACATGACTTCAAATAATTAACACAAAAGAATGGCCCTGAATTGTAAGAAATCCTAACAATAACCCATACTTTTTCATAAGTCACTTACCTCACAGAAAATATTAATAACACGAACAACAGCAATTACAGCAAGCAGCAACTACAGCCAGCTAAATAAAAAGATTGTTACTACTATATGCTCTAACTACTAGGAGGCATATGGTTAGCAGAAGAAAGATTTTTTTGAAGAGCGAACAATGTATTTAGCAGATTTTACCTGGTTCACGTGACATCCAGTTCCAAAAATTAAATAGTCGTCAATTATTTCACTATTCAAACATCACCAACTACATCCATCTTAATTTTACAATGCATGTCTTACCAACACTGAGTCCCCATGACGGACACATGCCCAAGCCGTCCACACGCTAACTGCTAGTCCGTCCAACCACAGAGTCTCTTAAAAGGGCGCAGAGCGCTGTCAGCGATATTAATTACGGACTATAGCGCTGCTAACATACAAAAATATAAACAGGCTCCTTACACTTGTACGTAAAAAGAAAAAATCTAAAAGAACAGTGTGGTATATAATGGCCTAAAAGTGTACAACAGGCTGCCATAGGAAATAAAAGGTGCAAGCGAACTTCATATCTTTTGCCAAAAGCTAAAAACATATTTACTAAGCAAAAGTTGTTGCAAGATAAATTAGTATTTAGAATAATTGTAGATATCTATTTAGTAGACACAAATACCACGTAGGCCTATACATATAAAGCGACAGTATATGGCCTGATTATAAATATTGTAAGAATTGACCTTTAAAAAGTGTAAGAATTGAATTGTAAACATTCTAAGAACCCATGTATGCTTTAGTTCATAAGACACAATTGACAACATCCATACAATTTGTATTGTTATACGGATGAATATGTATATATCAATCAATCAACCATGGACGTATATGTGTATGGCATAGACCTTACGAGCTGCGTATTCCAGAATATATTCGCCTACGATATGCAGGTCCCACTGCAGGCCTTATGATGTGGGGGTGCCAATTATTACAACTCACGGTCCTGCAGTGTAAAATAACCAGTGCTCGCTCCTACATTGCACAGGTTGTTATTCCTGTACTACTGCCATTTCTTCAAAAGGAAAGTGATGTGCTTTTTAAGCATGACAGTGGACATCCACATATGGCTACTGCGATGCAAGTTGCTCTTCGTGGCGTACGACAACTGCCTTAGCCAACAAGATTACCAGACCTCTCGCCAATTGTACACGTGTGGGACGTGATGAAGGGGGAACTGACTCATTCTCCAGGATGTGTAAAAACCATTGCTGAATGTCAACAAAAGGCGCAAGATACTTAGGACAATCTATCTCAGGATGCCATTCGTCACCTAAATGATCTTTGTATGCGAGAATACACGCTTGTGTTGCCGTCAGAGGGTGATGGGGGAGGGAGGGGGGAGGGGGAGGTGCACTGTGTATTGATGCAACTGTTCGAGCACTTTTTACTGTGAAATGTGTGTTTCATTTGGTCTGAATCTTTTATCACACACTCCTACATTATGAACTACCTGCCACCTCACTTGTCAATAAAATTATCTTCTCTTTGAGGGCATTCCATTTTCTTTTGCGGCAGTGTAATTTTTCGGTGTGATTTCTCCACCGGAAAGCACAAATATTTGGAGCGACTCTATGGAACTGAAAGTAGAAGCTCTTGGAAACTAGCCTTTTTTCCTGTTTGCCATTACGTCCTTCAACGCATAAATAACAACAAAGCTTTTGAAATATGCGATGTTCACTTCCAAATAAAAAAGAGAAACGAAAAATTTAAGCGGCCTTAGTAATCAGCTGAATTCACAAAGAAGAAAAACGCTACAAAATTAAGTAAAAATCTACTACCAGTGCTGTTCCCTCGAAAGGGAATACGAAGAAAATCTTTTATAATCCCATGTTGGGGGGCCCACGTTGCCAAGTTTGTTTCAACTATGCTGAAATATTTTGGTTGGAAAGCCCTTATGCTTCGTCCATACAGTTCTGCTCTCTCCCCAAGCGATTTCCATGTTTTTTGAAGCCATGAAGAAAGACGTTTGTGGCCGTCGATTTGCTTCGGGTGAAGAGATGCACGCCTGGGTACAATCATAGTTTCGTAGGCAATCGCAAACATCTTTCCATGAAGGCACTGACCGTGTTGTCTTACAGTAGAAAAATACCTTAACAATTACAGCGATTACTTTTGAATTAATAAACACTTTATTTACTTTTTTCCATCTCTCTCGTTTTCAGTTGAAGGCCCCTTGTATTTTCTAGGAGTAAGTGAAAACTGCCATTTAATGTCAATTCTATTTTCTCGGTAGGATTTTTTAAATTTTTGTGGTGATGTATTGGAGTGTACCTTTATTTGTGTCTTAAGGAACAAATACTAAAAAACTAATGAAATTACCTTCCATTAGAACGGAAACGCCTATTGTTTTATGCTTTTTTGCCATTTTGAAACTAAAAAAAATCCTCAGTGGCATTGTTTTTACAGTCCAGACTGTAATCTATGTAAATCCTTTTAAAGGGGCAATATACTCCCTTAATTTTCTGAAACGTATTGCTTCGGATAATACAGAGAGATAGCTACTGCCGAAAGAAATCTCTTGCGTATGATATTTCCTAAGAAGAAGATACACAATCGGAGAATCTCTTATCTAGTTGAATGAATTGTGGATATTGAAGTTCTTTTTATTTCCGTTAATGTAGTAGAGACACGAATGAACATCTGAATTAAATAGCGTAGAACTGAATTTTCGGAAGGTTTTGGGTTAAAGCTTCTGTAAAGGAGAAATCTATTTCCCTGCAAACTAGGTTGTCTTTAATCCTCTGCTGCTCTGATCACAAAACTCAATAAATGCTTGCGAAAATGTGGAACACTTGACGCGAAGTGACCTTTACTTCGGGAAGTGACTCGTTCCCGAGAATTGACCCAGCGCTTCCATTATGTCTTGAGCTTTGAGAAATTACTTAACTCTGCTTTATAATAAGTCAAGAAGTTTCTGCCGCATGTTTCGCTTGCACTCTTGTTACCCAAACTTCAGAAAACACCAACGCTGCAGAGAAATATCTTCTTTCCCTGGTAGTTAAAAACTTTGTAGCCCAGTGAATGCCAGAAGTTTCTAATGAATTAGTTTGCTAAAGGAGGTTAATAAGGAGCGAAAATGATTTAATGAAGTTAGAGACGAGACCAGAAGCAGCTTGTGTCCCAGAGTGAGATCACAGTGACGTAGCCGTCGGAACAATATTGGCTTCTTGATTTTGAGAGGATGATCAATCGTACTAGATTATCTTTGGAAAACGACGTACTGATACACTGAATGTGGTATTTAATTTTTATTTTTTCCGATATAATCACACGCGCGTTTCACGATGCTGATAACTATTTCGACCAGGTAGTAGTCATCTTCAATGTAAATGAATATACTGGAGGCGGTTTCCTTTGTGCTGTTGTTGAAACTAGTGACTACTTTGTGAAATGCCTATTTGATTGTGTCGCAATAGATAAAAAAGAAGAAGCTTAGCTCTCTGTCGTCTTCCCAGCGTTCAGTCGACTTCGTATAGTTTGAGCTTTGGGACAGATTCAACATGTTTTTATGTCGGAATATATCGGGCGAATACTGCAAGTGCAATAGCGTTCATAAGAATCTCAGTGAAGACTGTTTATATTTTGCTCGACAGCGTTATCCAGAACTGAATGTCCTCAGGTTGACTATTTGTAAAGTTACTCGATTATTAAATGTTACATCAGTAACGCAAAAAAGAAAGAGCTGTAAGTTTCACACACATTTATTTCGTAAATTAAAACAATCACAAACCAACAGAACTAACAAGTTCCTAACATAAAAATACTATCAAAAGGCATCTACAGGCAGCGATGGCATGCTTACGTCTGCTTCTTAGAAGATTTCTGTCTCAAGTGGTTCAATTAATAGATAACATTGTCTACACAATATGTCTTGAGCGAAAGTCAGTTTCACTAACATTGTTTTTGCCGGAAGCTCTAACTGCAACATAAATCAATACCGTACATTTTAGAAAGTGTTTTATACGTTTATTTTGTTTTGGAATCACGATGTGTCTGCACGCAGGAAGTATGGTTAACGATGAACAATAAAAAACTGTTTCCCTAATATGAAAATTGGAAAAATGATTTTTTGAGCGGTTCTGGCATTAAAATATTTTTGCGTTGCATGTCCAGAAGGAAATTAATCATTTAATATTATTATATTATCCAAGTACAATATAAAGTCTTACTTGTATTTGGTTGCCAGTAAGGAGTTACTTTAAACCCTGCATCATCTACACTTGAACAAACACTGATTTGTGGAGTAATAAAAATGATGCAGTTCGACCTATGCAAGCCTCACGTGTAGGTGAAGGTCGAGTGAAACGAAACAGTACCCAACAGAGCCTGTTACAACACGAACTGTTTGTTCATCCGACTGCCAATAACATTGTTATTTCATTCATACACAGAACGGAGAACTGAACGTGTATACTAGATACAAACGAAAATGTACAGGAGAAAATGTGTTAAGTATGTGTGATATCAAATTAATCAGAAAATTGTTAGCAAAATTAAGATATTGTGTGCCATCGAAATGTAACTGAAATATTGCGTAAATTTATACTACGATTCAAATAAATTCCAGTCTGAAGTAGGCAGTTATCGATCTGCACATGGAATCAACATATTAAGCACGAAAAAATTTCCAGTAATTGGTGTAATATCATCACAATCGGCAGTTTGTGAACTTGCGTGTGAAGTGTGACAGAATTTCAACACCAATACCTGAGTTCAATTTTTTATTGTTATTAAAATATGGAATTTGAAAATGTGATAGAATAAATTTGTTGTATTTGGAACATCTTTCTTCTGGGTGTCGTACTTGGGATCAGTCACATTGAACAAGCATGATGATGAAATTTATAATTAACATAAAGATGCTACACCTCGAAAGGTATCAGACGACTATAAGCGATATACTGATTTACAGAACAAGAATGAAATTTCACTCACGTCAAAAGAAAAAAGGGTTGCCATTAAGTCGGAGATAAATCAAACTGGCCACCGATTTAGACAAGATTATTTTAATCTTTGGGAAAATCATTGCGACTATTGTGTTAATTGTGGTACCAAAGATCACGGTGCTGTAAGGGAGTCGGGACCTCTCATCTATACCACAGAAGTTAACGATGTCTCCTGCATTCCGCAACGACGAATAGGAGGCGCTGGTGTAGCCAATCCCTCTCCCCCAACGCCGCAGCGTCACCTCGCGGAATCCAACATACAGCTAAGCAGAGGAACGCTCAGCCCAGTTTTTATTCAACTATTAAAACGACAGCATAGTCTTAGATAGGGAACCTGTGTATTTCGTGTCTTACGCTGAACTTTAACTGTGATCATCATGTCTATAGTCTGCAAGAAAAGAGTCGTGTAAAATTGTCTGCATCCAGAGACATAAATTCGGACTGTGAAGAAAACGGTTCCTGGAGATTTAATATGACCGTGAATTTGTAAGCAGAAAATGTTTAAAGAAAAACTGCATGAAGTAAATTAATATTGTATAAACTCCAAGAACCAGGAAACTACAAAAGCAAACCTCTGTATGAGAAGTTTCCCAATGTTGTTAAAATTCTGATAATAAAATTCTTTGATTGTGGAGAACAGTAAAACACTCGAAAGAAATTTGATAAATAATGACACAGTATACTGTAATTTTGCTTACCAGTAACAGTTAAATCCAGGTAAATTTGAATCTAAATATGAATGAATGGAAATATGATGTTAAGTGGCATGTAAACAAAGATCGCATTCTTTGACAGCTGTTAGATTCAAAGTTTCTTCTAATATACTAACTTGAACCAATGGCGAATAAGCTACTTCCTTGTAATTGTTCGGTGTAAATAACATCAAAATTATACATCTGGCCATGCTTCACAGGACAACACATAAATTCTCCGGTCCAAACTACTGTATAAACACATCAAAGCACACCCTACCAAAAGACACATACAACGCGTGCAACGACTTGTGGAAATACACTGAAAAGTAAAACCAAATAAATGATGGCAATTACTACTGTTAGTGATGGGATCAACAATCACTGAAGGTGAACAGTCTTTACAATACACTAATTAACTTTTATTTACAGAGAGAAACATTAAGAGATAGTCTATTACAAAGCAGAAAGAAATTAAATTGGTTACAGTTGTGAGTTTCTAGAAGAGAGGAATGGTTTTGAGTCTTATCTGTTCTGGGTTGGCGTGATCTGGCGCCGGCGGTAGAAGCAGTTTGAAGTTGCTGATATGAATCCTATTAGTTAATCGTGTCCTAGTGTGTGACGTACGTAGTACGGCTAGACTGTGTGGCTGGTCGGATTAAATGTGTTTGCAAATGGCGAGGTTACGGTTAGTAGGTGATGCAAAGACTTATGTGGCATACCTTGAATGCTTAAAGGATGGTACTACATTCACAGAGTTGGCTGAGGGATTATTGCAAAGGTTTAGGAAACAAAACAGTGCCCGATATTTTAGAAAAAAATTGGGGAGGAAGATGAAAAAACGGTAGAAGAATTTTCAGACGGAATTAGGAGAACGAACGCACACATGTATGAGTTAACCCAAGATATGAGTGCAAATGAAGTTCTGTTGAAATAAGCAGAGACTAGAGCTTTAGATGCATTTTTGCAAGGGGTCTCGCCGGATTTTTCACGCCGGATACGGATGGAAAATCGAAGCGACTTAGCAGCAGCATTGCGCGTAGCTACACATTTGCAGGAAGTGGATAGCGCCACTAGAAGTCGCAATGACAAGAAAATTTTTTCGTCTTCCAAAGAGTGTTACTGTTGTGGGAAGCAAGGTCATTTTAAGGGACAATGTCAGGAACCGCAGTGTTTCAACTGTCAGAAAATACGGCATAAGGCATGGCAGTGTAAAGCCAAGAAACGGGTTAATGATACAGCAGGTAAAAAACTGTTAAACGAAAAAGGGAGTGTTCCTGCCGTCGGTAGGTATTCCCAGTAAAAAGAGGTACTCAGAGAGTGCACGAAGAGGCGGATTGTAGTTTGATGGTTTGGATAAAAGATAAATGGCGAAGAGTTTTAGTGGATACTGGAGCGCATGTATCAGTTGTCAATGTGGACCTCGTGGGCAAGAAAGGATTGGAAGCTCCGAGATACAGATTGCGCACAGTAGGTGATAAAAAATTAGATGCACTAGGGACAGCACAGCTCAAGTTTAAGATAGGGAACGTGTGGTTCCGGGAGCAAATGGAGGTGTTGTCAACTGTGGGTCAGGGATTTTCAGCGATACTACAGATGGACTTTCTGATTAAACATCACGCCAAAATTGACCTTTCGCAACATACGCTGGAACTCGATGGGAACTTGTTCTCAATGGGTACAGCCGTTGCAAATGTTTCAGAGTCGCAAGGCGCACCGATAGCTAAGGTGATATCAACTAAACTGCGTGCAAGTGTATTAAAGGTGATTTCGTGTGACAAAGTACGAACAGGTACAGGGAAGTTGATCTGGGTACCAGTGGATGTCGATGTGCCACAGCAGGGGTTATTCTTGGTAGAGCCACTACCGAGTAATGAGGCTTTAGACGAAAAGCATTGCTTATTCGTAGGAGTGTATCACGGGTAACGGACATAAATGGGCAGTTTATGGTTCCGGTGAGTTTAGATAACTTTGGGGAGGGGGGGGGGCGATGATGTCGATCTGCCAAAAGCTCCGGTGTATCGTAAGCCATACAGACTTCCGAAACAATTACAACCAGTAGTAGAGCAATTAATAGAGCAACAACTGGAAGATGGGATAATCCAACACAGTAATAGTCCTTGGTCTAGTAGCGTGGTCCTAGTTCCGAAGAAGACACCGGACATGTCAAAAAAATTTCGCTTTTGTTGCGATTACAGACATTTGAATGAGCGGACATTGGCGGACGTATATCCGATTCCGAATATCACAGAAACCTTAGACAACCTAGGGCAGTGTAAATTTTTCTCCACTATGGATTTGTGAATCGCTTATCACCAGATTGAAGTATGCCTGGAGGACAGGCCAAAAACAGCATTTACGACGCATTGTGGTCACTTCGAGTATAAAAGAATGCCGTTTGGACTAAAAAACGCTCCAGCAACATTTTAGAGGTTGTTGGATGGAGTCCTTAGCGGGTTGAAACCGAAAAAATGCATGATGTATCTGGAAGACATTATAGTTTTTTCAAGAGATATAGAGCAGCATGTGGAACGTTTAAAGGAGGTGTTTAAAAGATTAGAGGCAGCACTGCTAACATTAAGTTTGGACAAATGCCATTTTGCTCAAGCACAAGTAAATTATCTTGGGCATGTTATCAGTCAGGAGGGGGTATGGACAAATCCTCGTCTCACTTCTGCAGTACGAGATTTTCCGGTTCCGCAAACGGCTAAACAACTTCAATCGTATATTGGTCTTGCAAGCTATTATCGAAAATTCGTACAGGGGTTCGCAGAAATAGCGAGGCCACTTACTAAGTTGCTAAGAAAAGGTGTTACCTACCAGTGGGCGTCAGAGTGCGAGAAAGCATTTCAAGAGTTGAAACAGATACTGACATTAGATCCAGCTTTGAAGTTTCCAGACTTTTCGCGGGAGTTTATACGACAATGTGATGCATCTAATCACACTCTTGGGGCTGTACTTGGGCAAGAAATCGATGGCAAAGAACATCCGATTGCGTTCGCGTCTCGTCAACTTAACATGGCGGAACAAAATTACTCCACGACAGAGGAGGAGTTGTTAGCGGTAATATACGGGATTTCGTACGTTCGATGTTATCTGTACGGTAGTAGGTTTAAGGTTGTGACGAATCATTCAGCTCTGAAATGGTTATTAGGTCTGAAAGACCCAGCGAGTAGGCTAGTGAGATGGGCACTGAAACTCAGTGAGTTCGATTATGAGGTAATACACAAACCAGGTGTGAAAGATGCCAATGCTGACGCATTGAGCAGGAAAGTGGCAGTATTACAAGTAACAGGGGTGACTGAAGATGAGTGGAAAAGGGCACAAGCCGTGGATAGTGATTGCCAATTGTTCAGAAAGCAACCGCAGTTCGTAGTACAGGACGGGTTACTTTGCAGGTCGACGAAATGCGGCCCGCACGTCATCGTATCAGCAGCGTTAACATCTGAAGTTTTGCAACAGGCGCATGACCATTTTCTTTCAGGAAATGGCGGGAGAAGAACTACAGATAGGCGGATAGCGGAGAAGTTTTGGTTGAGGACACGACGTCAAGACGTGGATGAGTATGTCAGGAATTGTGTGCCATGCACACAGCGTGCGGACTTGAGCCATCAAAAGATTCAGCTTCAGAGATTACCAGAGGCAGACAGACCTTTCCAACAAATCGGAATTGATGTATTAGGCCCATTTAATTGGAGTGCAGCAGGGAATCAGTATGTGTTAACAGTGATTGACCCTTTTCTAGTTAGTCATGGTCGCATTACCAGATAAGAAAGCAAGTACGGTGGCACAAGCTTTAGTTAATAATTGGTTACTCAGGTATGTGATACCTCAGTCCTTAATCTCGGATCAAGGTACTAATTTCAAGTCTGATCTGATGAAGCAACTGTGTAAGTTACTGAAGGTTAAAAAACTACGGACTAGTCCATTCCATCCGCAAGCAAATGGACGAACGGAGACAGTGCATCGCATGATCGCTAAGATGTTGAGTCACTATGTAAGTAGTCAACACACCGACTGGGGGTGTACTTGCAATTCGTAACCAGTGCATATAATAGTAAGGTGCATACGTCGACAGGATTGTCGCCGTATAAAGTGGTGTATGGGCGAAAGATGCTATCACCTTTTGACATGCTTCGTTCAAGGCTGGGAGTGGAGGGCGAGCATGTAAGGCAATTTGCGAAAACCATTAAGGAAGTATGGCAGAGAGTTCGATGAGCTAACACGAAAGCGTTCGAACGACAAGAACGGATGGGAGGTACAACGAGGAAGTTGCCACAGTACAGAGGAGGCCAATGGCTGCTACTAGCTAATCCGTATGTTCAAAAAGGGAGAACCAAGAAGTTCACAAACAAGTTCTCAGTGACCATACGAGGTAGTGGAAATGACATCACCTGTCAATGTAAAATTACAATTGCCTACAAAGACAATGGTGGTTCATGTTAGTAGAGTTAAGCAGTTCCAGGGGGAAGTAGATCCGTGTATATGTACTTCTCCTTCTGGCAGAAAGCGAAAAGAAGCGCCAGAAACAGACAGTATACCGAGTATTAAGTATAAGTTGCGTTCGAGGGATGTGTAGTTAGCAGTAATTATCATGTGTGTATTATTTTTGTGCACGGACTAGGGTTATTTTATTGGTATTAATGGTAGTGATGGGAGTTTTTTCCTTCTCTCTCCATTCTGTAGGTGACGCAGAATGGGGTACAAGTGGATAGTATGGGGCGTAGTCTTCTGGCGGCTGACACAAGCTGGCCAGGTACAGGATATGCCGTTACAAAGTGGGTTGTTGTTCGGGAAACAACCGGATATGGTCCTCACGAGTCACAAGTGGATGCTTCGGCTAGCACTCAACATCCTGCAGGTAAGGAACGAGATGCGGCATCTACAGGAGGTGGTATCGAGTGTGGAAATGGCTGCATCTAAGAACGGAATATACGGGACGTGCAGGAAGAGTATGAGGCTTTGGATAGGTCATGTAAGGAAATACGGGAACAACTGCGCCAAGTCCTGAGCATGATTCCAGGGAGGAGAAAGAGAGTAAAGAGGGCTTGGTTGAATGCAGGTGGGAAGTTGCTGAAAACAATTTTTGGAACGGCGGATAGAGACGATATTGAGGGTTTGAACAATTCTTTAACAGTTATTCGCGACAGGTAGGAAAGCATAAGGAAGTTAGTGGATATACACACAACAGAAATACGGGGATTAGGTACAGAGTTGTTGAATGTGACACGCGTGGTGTGTGGGATGGCTACAGGGTTACGAGCATATATAGAATAAATACAGAAATTATTGAATACGGATCTGGAACAGGTACAAACGCGATTGGATATAGTGGAAAGGAAGCTGGAAATGGCTAAATTGCTGTGGGAACTGGTTAACAGCATTGGTGATGCACGAGTGAGGATGGATGAATTGCAAAAGGCAGTACATCACGCATTGCACGGGCAGGTGAGTGTGACGTTGATGTCACCAGAAAAATTCAGACGGAGTCTGAAGCAGGCAGAGGGAGAGTTTCCAGAGGGGGTAGAGCACGTAGTGCCGATAATTGAAGCGAGTATGTCACTTTTTTATCGTATGTCTAGGATTAAGGTAACAACAGATCTAGTTAAGATGTATACAGAGATTAGATTTCCAGTAACTAGTGTGGGGAGACAGTATCACTGTTACACAGTGCATCCTTATCTGGTCAGATGGGAGTGCATGGGGAAGCGTGTACAGTTCAGGACACAGGAGGTTTTATTAATTTCTCAGGTGGGAGATATGCATGCTACTACGTCGAGTTTAGAGTTGAGTAGATGTCTAACGGAATCAGTTTCCATTTGTCCATCACGGGTTGTTTTCACGGGCAAGGGGTCATGTGAGATCCAGTTATTTAGGGTAGAAGCAGAAGCTTCGGAGCGTCAGAGAATGATAGTGAAGCCTACACCACATTTTCAGCAAGTTGGGAGGCATTGGTTGTATTCAATATTCGCTACAGAGAGGATATCAGCCAAGGGTTATGACAATGGGGATTGGACAGCAACCATGGAGATGGAATTACGGGACAGGGGTTTGTTAATCAACGGGACAAATTGTGAAATAGTAGGGGATCGCTTCAGCTTACCAGCGACAGTCACGGGAGTGACCAAGGCTACAGATACTCATCTGAAGTTGTACTGGCCAGATGCGTCATTCAGCATCGCTCCAGGAGAAAATTTGACCTATATTAACAACATCTTGGATGCTACACTATTGCAAACGATAGCTATACTAGTAGATTCGGAGAAAGGTCAAATTTCAATACAGCAATTATTCAGGCATGTGGAGGAGTACGATACCAGGTGAAAACGTAGCATAGTGACTATTGGTATTTCAATCAGTACTATTACCATGTTGATTGTATTTATCGGTGTGGTATATGTCTTATTAAAAAAGGAGGATTCAGCATGTTAATGCAAGACCGCTGCATGAGATTCCTGTAGAATGGATTACCAGTAGGGCATGAGTCAGGGCAACCTGGATGTATATAGGGGAGGAGTAGAATGTAGGATAGAACTAGAGTTAACGTTTAGGGTAAATTCGGGGACGAATTAAATTTCTACAAGGAGAGAGTGTTGCGGCCACATGTAGTAAGCGTTGCTTCACGCAGTGTAGAATGGCAAAACAGAGGCACGCCAGCGACCGAGGCATTACGAAGTAGGCAGGCACAGATAGGCTGTCGCAAGGATGCACACGCCGAGCACTGAGCGAAGCCTAGAGAGTGCTGAGAAAGGGAAGGAGTGGCCAGCACGCTAAGTTGTGCTGCAATATGCTGCGGGAGTAAAAACAAAAAGCTACCACCGAGGGTAAAAAACGTCCTCCTGCCGGATATAAATAGTGGAGAGCAGGTAGCAACAGACAGAAGCCATTAGGAAGCATTTCGGATCTGACGACGGATGTGGCCCATGTCCGAATGTTCAATCTTCGTAGGTGGCGATTCTGGAAGTCTGTTCCAGCTCGCAGGAGTCGTCTGCTCGCCGCCAGATGTCAACTTCAGCTCTGGAGGTCAGCCCGAGTTCAGTCGGCACCATGGATGACTAACTACTGCGAGAACTTCCAGCAGGACCGGCCGCAGCGCGGTCTTGCTCACAGGCGCCGCCGGGGACTGACGCCCGCACTTCACTGTAACCTGACACCATGGCGCGTGGTCCGTCCATGGCGGGACCTCGCGGACATCGCAACTGACGGCTTCTCAGCCGCCGTGCAGCAGGTGTCGGCAGCTGATCTCACGGCGAAGCGGCTCCTTGATTTCATCTCAACCATAGGGCATCCTGGCTTCAGCAGAGCACTGGTGGCCTGAGGCTCCCGAGTGCGATCAGCTGTGCAACGGAGAATCTACACAGCAGCGGCCAGGCGGAGGGATCCGCAAGGCTGAGAAGTGACGATGAGGGAGAAATTGTGAAGAAAGTTCATTAAATAATTGTAAAACTCCACGCTGTCTCAGTCTTTGGCGCAGTCACTGTGTCTGCTGCTGAAAAGTGGTGCAGAAATCATAACACTTGGCATTAATATATCGTTTTTCCTTACATCCTGTTTCGGCTGCCGGCGGTAATAAGTTGCGTATGTAGTGGCGTGGCAAGACAGCCAAGCCACTCGGAGGTAGCCGAAAGGCACGCGTTAAGCTCACGCAGATTGGCGTGAGGTCTGGAACAAGGTAAAGTAATTATCCTATAAAGAAAAGAACGTAGTTCTTGGAATACTTAACTTTAATCCACAATTGGAGAACATCGCTCTTGTTTAGACATTATTACACTGAATATAAACTGGTAATGGCGCCTTGCTAGGTCGTAGCAAATGACGTAGCTGAAGGCTAAGCTAACTATCGTCTCGGCAAATGAGAGCGTATTGGTCAGTGTAGCTTCGCTAGCAAAGTCGGCTGTACAACTGGGGCGAGTGCTAGGAAGTCTCTCTAGACCTGCCGTGTGGCGGCGCTCGGTCTGCAATCACTGACAGTGGCGACACGCGGGTCCGACGTATACTACCGGACCGCGGCCGATTTAAAGGCTACCACCTAGCAAGTGTGGTGTCTGGCGCTGACACCACAGCGTAGCATCCATTAGTTGTAGGCCGGAACAAAGTAAATGTTTATGCAGCACTTGAAGGTCGTATCAGTTCAGCTGCAACTCTCACACACGATACTTTGGCACAGTGTTTAAATTAACATTCCATTTGCTGTACTTTGCTAATTGCGAAGCTAGACAGTCCATCTACTGTTAATATTCATGGTTCATGATAACACTGGTCCAGCGAAAACAGTCACTTACATAGCAACACAGTTCACAGTTTCCACATTGGCAGTTAATGTTTCAGCACACGTCATATTTCGTTGTCAAGAAAACTGAGCAATATTAAATTCACAGACTATGTAATGCAGTTCAATTCTAAACCGACTACAACACTGTCTGTTCACGAGTGCATTGTCACTGTCACAAGCATCATTCTGCAAAAACTAATAGCGTTTGTGTAATACAACATCCGTTTAGAATATACATCATAAAGTCAAATTTCAAACTGGTATAACACACGAAAGTCAGGTATTACTATCGCGTTAAACGCACACCATTACTACACATAATGCCTCCTTTAGTACCGCCCGGCAACTATCGATACCTCTCTCGCTGCACAGTTCTTATAACACTTCTGCCTATTACATTACATTTATCGTTTTCCATGGATCCCTTGGAGAGGAGTCTCTGGGATGTGGAAACAGTCAAAGGCTATTGCATTCTGTTTCACACAAGACATTTAATAAAAGTACATGAAAGATCATCAGAAAAAAATCCAAGTCCTTACACAAGGAACTCGTATAGAAAACAGCATAGTAAACATAGTCACACACACTTCTTGTTCTACACTATGTAACCAAACGAAAAATATTCTATGTCATCAGAAATAGATCCATGAAGTACAAGGTAGTGCAAGAAAGTAAAAAAAAATTGTATCTCTTTATTAATCATGGCGTCACAAGATACAGCTGCAAATACTCAGAACTTTCTTGTGGAAATGGTTTATACAACGTGAAGCAAATCTTCATATCTGTCTTACAATAGATTGAACTAATATACTTCCTGATATCGTTCCGCACTTCCATAAGCTCATCGTTTTTGAGAGAAAAGTGCTTTGGAAGATCTTCGGTCCAGTTCTGGATGCAGATAGAGAGGAATGGAGGATCAGATCCAACCAAGAGCTTGAGGAACTACACCAGCAGCCCAACATCGCTGGAACTGTCAAAGCCAAACGAATGCTGTGGGCCGGCCATGTGGCCCGGATGGAAGGTCACAGAAGGCCTTGGAAGCTCCTGGATTTCACGTCTACAGGAAAGAGACCCCCATGGAAACCCAAGAAGCGTTGGAGGGATGGCCTCTATGAAGATTTAAACCAAGCGTCAATAGATGTGGACGGATGACGGGTAGTAGCAATGGACAGAATACAGTGGAGGAGGAAACTTGTAGAAACGTGCGGTCCACTGGGCCTGATCACCGGACCGCTTTTTGCCAGGATTTGTGCTGCAATTCGATGTGGCGTGGACTCAACAAGTCTTTGGATGTCCCCTGCAGAAATACTGAGCCATGCTGCCTCTATAGCTTTCCGTAATTGCGAAAGTGTTGCCTGTGCAGGAGTTTGCGCACGAACCGACCTCCCGATTATGACCAATAAATGTTCTATGGAACTGATGTCGGGCGATGTGGGTGACCAAATCATTCGCTTAAATTATTCAAAATGTTCTTCATACCAATTGCGAACAATCTGGCTTAGTGACATAGCGCACTGCCATCCATAAAAATTCCATCGTTTTTTTGGGAACATGAAGTCCATGAATGCTTACAAATGGTCTACAAGTAGCCGCACGTAACTATTTCCATGCAGTGATCCATGTTAAAATAGCCCATGGTATTATGGAGCAACCACCAGCTTGCACAGTGCCTTGTTGACAACTTGGGTCCATGGCTTCGTGCAATCTGTGCCACACTTGAACCCTACCATCAGCTCTAACCAGTTGAAATGGGGACTCATCTGACCATAGTTTTTCAGTCGTCTAGGGTCACGAACCCAGGAGAGGCGCTGCATGCCATGTTGTGCTGTTAGCAGAGGACTCGGTCGGTCGTCTGCTGCCATAGCTTGTTAACATCACATCACATGTCACCGCACTATCCTAAAGGATACGTTCGTCGTACGTCCCACATTGATTTCTGGGGTTTGTTTATTGCTTGTCTGTTAGCACTGACAACTCTATGCAAACGGCACTGCTCTCGGTCGTTAAGTGAAGACGTCGGCCACCGGTGTTGTCCGTGGTGAGAGGTAATGTCTAAAATTTGCTATTCTTGGCACACTCCTGTCACTGTGGACCTCGGAATGTTGAATTCTCAAACGATTTCCGAAGTGGAATGTCCCATGCGTCTAGCTCCATCTGCCATTCCGCGTTCAAAGTCTGTTAATTTCCGTCATGCAGCCATAACCACGTCGGAAACCTTTTCACATGAATCACCTGAGCGCAGATGACTGCTTCGCCAATGAATAGCCCATTTGTATCTTGTGTAGGCGACACTGCCGCCATGTTTCACAGAGGAAGACCGCACTTCAGTTACTTCTCTAAATCATCGCACAAACGAAAAAATGGCTGACATCGAAATAAGTGTCCAAGGAATAGAAAAGCAACTGGAATCACTCAACAGAGGAAAGTCCACTGGACCTGAAGTGATACCAATTCGATTCTACACAGAGTACGCGAAAGAACTTGCCCCCCTTCTAACAGCAGTGTACCGCAAGTCTCTAGAGGAACGGAAGGTTCCAAATGATTGGAAAAGAGCACAGGTAGTCCCAATCTTCAAGAAGGGTCGTCGAGCAGATGCGCAAAACTATAGACCTGTATCTCTGACGTCGATCTGTTGTAGAATTTTAGAACATGTTTTTTGCTCGAGTATCATGTCGTTTTTGGAAACCCAGAATCTACTATGTAGGAATCAACATGGATTCCGGAAACAGCGATCGTGTGAGACCCAACTTGCTTTATTTGTTCATGAGACCCAGAAAATGTTAGATACAGGCTCCCAGGTAGTTGCCATTTTTCTTGACTTCCGGAAGGCGTTCGATACAGGTCCGCACTGTCGCCTGATAAACAAAGTAAGAGCCTACGGAATATCAGACCAGCTGTGTGGCTGGATTGAAGAGTTTTTAGCAAACAGAACACAGCATGTTGTTATCAATGGAGAGACGTCTACAGACGTTAAAGTACCTCTGGCGTGCCACAGGGGAGTGTTATGGGACCATTGCTTTTCACAATATATATAAATGACCTAGTAGATAGTGTCGGAAGTTCCATGCTTCTTTTCGCGGATGATGCTGTAGTATACAGAGAAGTTGCAGCATTAGAAAATTGTAGCGAAATGCAGGAAGATCTGCAGCGGATAGGCACTTGGTGCAGGGAGTGGCAACTGACCCTTAACATAGACAAATGTAATGTATTGCGAATACATAGAAAGAAGGATCCTTTATTGTATGATTATATGCTAGCGGAACAAACACTGGTAGCAGTTACTCCTGTAAAATATCTGGGAGTATGCGTGCGGAACGATTTGAAGTGGAATGGTCACATAAAATTAATTGTTGGTAAGGCGGGTATCAGGTTGAGATTCATTGGGAGAGTCCTTAGAAAATGTAGTCCATCAACAAAGGAGGTGGCTTACAAAACACTCGTTCGACCTATACTTGAGTATTTCTCATCAGTGTGGGATCCGTACCAGATCGGGTTGACGGAGGAGATAGAGAATATCCAAAGAAGAGCGGCGCGTTTCGTCACAGGGTTATTTGGTAAGCGTGATAGCGTTACGGAGATGTTTAACAAACTCAAGTGGCAGACTCTGCAAGAGAGGCGCTCTGCATCGCGGTGTAACTTGCTCGCCAGGTTTCGAGAGGGTGCGTTTCTGGATGAGGTATCGAATATATTGCTTCCCCCTTATACCTCCCGAGGAGATCACGAATGCAAAATTAGAGAGATTAGAGCGCGCACGGAGGCTTTCAGACAGTCGTTCTTCCCGCGAACCATACGCGACTGGAACAGGAAAGGGAGGTAATGACAGTGGCACGTAAAGTGCCCTCCGCCACACACCGTTGGGTGGCTTGCGGAGTATAAATGTAGATATAGATGTAGATGTAGATGTAGATGTGTATGTGTGCATATCGCTGTCCGATGACTTTTGTCTGCTCAGTGTAGGTTCCTTGCATTCATATTTTGCATCCGATTTTGTCTCATAACGAGGTGAGCCAGAAATTAGTTACATTTGGATACAGTACTTAAATTAATATTACTTTCAGTGGTCAGTACAGTTTCTCAGTAGTCGGAAGTATTAGATCCATTTTTTCCACAGAGGCCTCAAAATTAGCAGCACAAAATCCTTTGAGTTTTTCACTGAAACATTGCTATGTCTGCCCTTTCTATATCTGCATCGTCGGGGAAATAATCTCGAAGAGTGCTGAGAGAATAGACATCGTTTTGAGGCTGAGGGTAAAATACCCCACTGTGCTGACACTTTCCAGTGTTTCGTTCGCTTTCCTGCGAGTGTGAGAGCGCGAGTTTCATAGCGAAAGCACCACTCAGTTAGTAGTGACCTGGTCGACCTGACAAATGTCTTGCAAGAATCAGCATTTCAGTGTTCTTCTTGAGAATGGAATGCGATAATCAGTATACCTTCATGAGAGCAGAACAATACTTTACCAGTGGATAGTGCCTCCGCACACATGTTATTTTGGGATCTAAAACGGCTCTAAAATAAAAGTTCAATAACTTGCCTAATACAGAGCTCTACAATCCCCATTTTAAAGAGGGAGGATGAAAATTAGTGACAGAACAGCTTCGACATTCATAGCGACCGGATGTTGCTCACTACATACTCGCAAAGTGAATTTAAATGGTTTAACGTGCTTCCGTAAAGGCGAATAAGTCTCATAAACTAATTAGCTGCAAACGTGATTTAAACTTTATTTTGGAGAGGAGTGTACGTACTACAAAACCTTCGTTCCAAATCTATGCCCCAAACAAAAGTGTCCATAGAAGCTTGCGATGTTGGACGGTTTTGAAAATTTCCTGATTTTCTTATGGTGTCATGATATGGCTTGGTAAAGCACAAACATAAGTACAAAAATAGGACATGAATGCAATGACGATAAATTTCTAAAGAGAATAAAACAGGGAACTCCAGTGTGTAGTATTCTCGCGAGTAAAAACAACGAAAGTACGCTAGGACAACTGAGGTGGAATCTGAGGAGCCGTGGATGATGGTTTAGTAGCTGATGAGATTGTGAGAGCTATGGAAGTGGTCTCAGAACCACCTGATCAACTTAGCATATTTAGTATAGTGGCAGAAGGTAAAAATTGGACATTAGAATATATCGGCCAAACAATCTACATCTACATGGATACTCTGCAAATCACATTTAAGTGCCTGGCAGAGGGTTCATCAAACCACCTTCACAATTACCACCTTCACAATTCTCTGTTATTCCAATCTCGTATAGCGCGCGGAAAGAATGAACAGCTATATCTTTCCGTCTCTTCGCTCTGATGATGGTACTGTGTGTTAAGTCACGATGGACCACGTCAAAGCAGTCGGAAGGCTAATGAAACTAAAGAATTTCTCAGATGATGAGGAGTTGCATTCGGAAACATTACTGATTTCACTAACGGAAGGATTCCGGTATTCGCCTGCAGCGGTTCATATGAATCACAGAAAACCTAAGGCTACTCAGTGAGAAAATTAAACTCTCCATTTTCCGAATGCTCCTGAGGCACCCTTCCTCGGTTTAGCATGTGCCAAGTTTAATCGTATGTTGAGGATTTGACACAGGATCTAACAGTGAAAGTGCGGATATTTCTGTTGGTGACACAGTACTGAACAATATTACATCAGTATTTATGTCATATGTAGACTAATAATTATAGCTATTACAAGTTGTATGTTGTTAGATTGGTTAGTGCCTCCAAGTACATATGGCAAGAGCTAGCCATTAACGCACGGTTTTCCCCAGGTAGCTGGTCAGGTGAGAGGTGTGGACGTGTGGATGCAAAATTGTTTGTTTATTATTACAGGGGTAGTCCACATAGCGCTATTTTTAAGACTGCGCAGAAAATATCAGGTAGTAAATTGTGTGACGTATTTGCGGGAAGACTGTTCGAAGTAGAGGAAAATACCAACACACTAATGTGTGTATATATTAAGGTATCACATAAAAAATATATGTACTTATACCCGTTTCAGTCGTATATATATTCGTGCTATTCTCTGACATGTGACATGTGTCATCATGTTAACAGTCGGAATCTGTAAATATTGAGAGTACTGTTTACAGTACGTATAAATGAACAAGTGAATGAAGTCGGAATCCCCATGAAGCTGTTTACAGATGTTGTTATTAGAATAGAGAATACGAAACGCTGAGGGACTAGCGAAATGCAGGAAGAGTTGCAGACGATCGACGTTCGGTGCAGGGATTATCAGTTGACACTCAACACAAACAAATGAAACATATTACACATAAATAGATGGAATGACCCATTCTTGTATGATTACATGGTTGTCGAACAGTCGCTGGAAGCAGTGACATCATTAAATACCTGTACGGAACGCTTTAAAGTTGAATGACCACATTAAACTTATCGTAATAGGACTAAAAGGCAGACACCACAGATTCATTGGAAAAATCCTCAGGAAATGTGTTCCATCCGCAAAGAAGGTAACTTACGAAACCCACCGTCGATCGATACTTGAATATTGCTCGTTAGTCTGGATTCCTTCCTGAGAAACCATTACCAGGAACGTCTCTGCCACCTACACTGCTGGAAGAAAAAATTGTAACACCTGGAAAGACGACGTCGATTTTGATCTGATGATTGTATATGTCACTTTTGGGGTAATAGACGTACTGTTAATGGTTTCAACGTCGTCCGCCGACAGATAACGTAGCGGCGTAGCTAACCTTCCAAGATGCTACTCCAGGTGGGTGTAAAATGAATGTTCGCAACGGAAAATAATTAACACTAAAATGAAGATTTGGCCCTGTCTGACTACCCCCTGAAGCAGATCTTAGGATCTCTTAATGGACTTTAACATATAAATTATAATCTAAACATAAATGAATGATGAAGGCAACTAATCCTACTAAATGATACGCGTTGTTCCTGCTTATATGTTTATTGCAGATTTAAAAAAACCTTTTCTTTTACAAAGTTTGCATTTCCTAAGTAAAATTACTGATCAATTGCCCAACTCTGCCCCTTATTATGACTGCTCAGTCTAATATCAATGACGTGGATTGACTGACATAATCTACGTACCAAACACTAGAAGACACTACTTTCAAAGATGATCTACTGTGGTGTGGAACCTCAGTGGAAGTAAACTAACGTGATCATAGCTGTTTCGCTTTTATAGTCCTAATAAGCCGAAGCAATTTGCGATATCACCGTATGTACTGCGTCCGGTGCGTCGAAGTGATGGTTCTCGTACACGTCTGCGACGATGGAAGAACTCCAGCCACAAATAAACTCTTTCAAACACTAGGACGGCAGAAAGCGGTCCTCTGACTAATATACTCTAATACTGTCTTCTCCTCTCTGTGTTCTACAGACGAGAAACGCGAACTCCCAACCACAAGGACGGAGTTCAGATAACGTCTCAAAGTTAGGCAGAGGAAGTGCTCTCAATTACTGAACGCTGCGTACTCAGCGACGACTTCCAACCCGGAGGCGAAGTCCAGAATCGTATAGGTCCGCAACAGTACAGTTCCTAACTGTTCTAACTATAAACTCTACTGGGAGCAAAGCAAGTCCGTCTGTACCAACAAAAGCTTATATCGAGCGACCGTCACACACGGGCGCTCACAACGGAAGACCTTACTTCCTGAGATAATTGCTTTATTTCGCTTTCTATGTTCTGTTTAAATTGTGAGAACTCCGCGGTCAGTGCCTTATTTGGTGCAATTTCTGTCTTTTGCAGCTGCGTTGTTTCTTCTTGTTTCACGCGCCTCTGCAACTTCGTTAATGCACTTCTACCTATCCTAGTCGTGTTTTTCGTCTTCTCTAATGTTTCAAGAGCAATCCGCTGAAATGCTCACAGTCAGAAGGCGCAGACATCTGAAGCAAGTAGGAAATCATGTCATGGAGACAAACTCGTGGTCCCTACAATTGAGCGAGTTTGATTGGGGTCAAACTGCGGCCTTCCGAGAGGCGGTACGATCTTTTCGGAGTCGATGGACGTGCAGCGTCAAATGTGCAACGATTATGGGTATCAGTCGTCATGTGAACATTGTCACACCTGTAGACGAGGTTCTAGACGGCCATGCAGTACAGATGCCCGCCGGGATCGCCGTATTGTAAGAGCGGTACTGGCCGCTCGTACGGCTGCCACAGCACCTACAAGAGAGCTTGTGAACCAAGACGTGTCTACACGAACCGTTATGAACCGGTTATTAGCAGTGGGACTGCGGGCACGCACATGTCTAGACCGTCTTGCACTTATGCCACAGCATCGACGTGCGCAGTTCTGCTTGTGGCGATACAAGAGCCGTATCATTTGAGAGATACAGAGGCGAGCGAGTGTGCCGGGACTTACCCCAGTTCACTGCTAACAACGCCACGTCATCATAACACGCATGTGCGTAGCGTACAAAGTAATCCGCCATAATCTAAGAACGAAATTAAGAATTAAAGTAGCTTTTCCAAACTTTCTCAACATATCCCTCAATATATTAAAGTTTAAACAGTTAAATCTCAGAGTGACCAGATGAATATGTTTTCCCTAAATACTTCGTTTTAAATAAAAACAAGTGGGGCTAAATAATAAAGCAAAATTGTTCAGAATGTGCAAATGATGTCAAAACCAACTGTTACAGCCGGCCGAAGCGGCCGAGCGGTTCTAGGCGCTACAGTCTGGAACCGCGTGACTGCTACGGTTGCAGGTTCGAATCCTGCCTCGGGCATGGATGTGTGTGATGTCCTTAGGTTAGTTAGGCTTAAGTAGTTCTAAGTTCTAGGGGACTGATGACCTCAGATGTTAAGTTCCATAGTTCTCAGAGCCATTTTTCAATGGTTACGAGTCTCAACTTGATCGGAACAATAATTTGGCCAAAACCGCCGTTTCTACGAAAAATTGAAGGCGCTAAATATTAGACTTAGAAAGATGTAAATTGGTACGAACTCTCAGTTTGATATGAAAACGTTAGCTATGTGAGCACATTAAGCTACTTCTAATAGTTTTCAAGTAATCCACTGAAAGCTACATTTGGAACAAAAACGTCCCTATTTGTAGCAAATTCAAACCGTAGCGGTCGCGTGGTTCCAGACTGTAGCGCCTAGAACCACTCGGCCACCCCGGCCGGCCCTATTTGTAGCACATTAAATATCAGTTATATTAATGATAGACAGTTCTGGTTACATCCACTAAATAATAAAGCTATAACAAAATTCATGACTCTGATGTAAATACCCATCAATACAAGATCTCTTAAATTTGTAGTTCAGAGTTCATGTTCTAAAAATTCTAGCCGGTAAAATTTAAATGTAGTCAAGCTAAAACTTTTTAGGTAGTTAAATCCAACTTAACTCCATTCATATAAAACTTACGAAGATTGTAAATGATGCAGAAAAGAGTTATTAAATAAGACTCGTCCGAGAAAGCGGCCATTTAGGTGCTGCTATCTGGGCATACAGCAGATGACGCAGACGTTCCCTTCGGCCGTCGGCTGCGCCCATGTATAACTACAGCCTGAAAGGTAGTGGCACACACTTCGTACCCATCTATCAACCGGCCCGCGCCAGTCGAACGCCGGCTCACGCGCTGCCTCTGGTGACGTCACAGTCAGGCTGGAGCCAAAAGCGTGTACGGTAAGAGTAGAGAGTGAACTCACAAGGACTGTACACCATCCTGGATCGCTTGGATTTCGCGGAAGTAACTGTTGTTCTGCTTCCCGTAATGTTAGCAAAACCGCGTGGCAAGTGGTGAGATAATTCTCCACTTTTGTGGTGAGCAATTAACTTTGATGCTTAGAAGTCAGGGCGAAAGACTATTTTATTAGGAACTTACCGTAGAGCTCGTCTCTGAATTGCTCATAGTGCTATTTATGATGCAAACATTATTATTATTATTATAAGGAATATTACTATGATTGTGCGTGTGAATTTTTACTAAATACATTAATCAGTGAGAATTCAAAACTTTCATTTATAGTCATAGTTTCTGATCCCGCTGAGTTAATAGGGAGTAGAAACATTTATTTCAGTGAGCGAAAGAAGAATGTTGTTCAAAAATTGTTCAAATGACTCTGAGGACTTAAGATCTGAGGTCATCAGTCCCATAGAACTTAGAACTACTTAAACCTAACTAACCTAAGGACATCATACACATCCATGCCCGAGGCAGGATTTAACCTGCGACCGTAGCAGTCGCGCGGTTCCAAACTGAAGCGCCTAGAACCACTCAGCCACCGCAGCCGGCGAAGAATGTGGACTTGCAGGCTGGAAACTATGGTGATCATACTTTCTGGCAGATTAAAACTGTGTGCCGGACCGAGACTCGAACTCGGGACCATTGCCTTTCGCGGGCAAGTGGTCATGATGTTCTCCATCGCTTCCTGGCTGACTACAAAAATAGTTTTCAGGCTCTCTTAAAAGACGGCACTACAATATAAATGAATCAATATTCTTATCAAGCCGCCGCCCCACAGACTGGTGCTGTCAGAGGATCATTTGGAAGATGGAATGGCGCGTCGTGGTCTTCATCTGATTCCGCATGGACCCCAGCTGTTTGCGCCTACATCGTAGATCTGCCAAGCGCTGTCCTGAAGAGTGCATTCATCCAAGCCAGACTGGCCCCACCCCAGGCGCCGGCCGTGGAGGCTGAGCGGTTCTAGGCGCTTCAGTCCGGAACCGCGCGACTGCTACGATCGCAGGTTCGAATCCTGCCTCGGGCATGGATGTGTGTGATGTCCTTAGGTTAGTTAGTTTTAAGTAGTTCTAAGTTCTAGGGGACTGATGACCTCAGCAGTTAAGTCCCATAGTGCTTAGAGCCATTTGAATCATTTGAGACACCCCAGGCCTTATGTTCTGGGGTCCGATGAGCTACAATCCACTTTCAGCTTTGGTGTTTCTGGAGGGGACACTAACTTGGCACTCAGTACGCGCCGAATGTTCTTAGATCTTTTCTTTTGCCGTTCTTGCAACAGGAAGGCGATGTGTTTGTTGTTTCAACAGGACAATTCTCGCCCACACACTGCCCATGAAACTCAACGTGTTCAGCAAGACGTGCAACAACTTCGCTGGCCAGCACAATATCTGGACTTTTCTCCAATTGGCAATGTGTGGCGTGTGAGAAGAGACATGTGCGACTGGTCAGGCAACAACTCTTGCAGAAATAAGAGAACAGGTCGAGCAGGCGTGGCATACGTATCCAAGGACAGTATTCGCCATCAGTATGGTCGACTGGATGCCAGAGTGAGCCCATACATTGCCGTCTGTCAAGGCTACACCATCTGCTGATATCGATGTTTCACCATGGATCGATACCTGGCAACTCAGGACCGCTTGAGCTACTGATCTGAAAATGCGACCATTTCATATAGTCCATATGCACTGTTGCCACGATGCATCTTGAGTGACTTGGAAACCTCTGAAAGCTTGTACAAATTTTCTTTTCCTGCAATGTATGTCAGAGGCCTGCCGCGACTGCTACGTGGTGAGCGTTATCTGTGGTCAAGTTGGAAGTGGAGCGGCGTTGTCTGATGCGGAGCTGTAGTAACAGCCTGCCTGCGGACGTGAAAGCCCACATACTGCCGCTTGGAGGGCGTTGAGTCGCAGACAGATAGTGTAGAGTCACGGATGTGCGGCTGTTGATCCGCATCAGAGAGCCGGGCCTCTGGCAGCAGGTGCAGGCCGTCTGTCATTTGCTCGCTGCAGTGTATGCAGACGATCCAAGAATTGTACATGGGACGGTAGTAAGGATAGAACCCGAGTCAAAGGCTGAGCAATCGCAAGCGCTCTCGTCTACGCAATGAGAATAACTCACACATAACTAGCCGGCCCCTTAAATTTGCGCACGCATCGTCCTGATTGGCTAACTTCAATACTAATTAACTCGTAAACGATGCAGTATATCGAATTATTTTCTTAACAGTTATTTCTCAGGACAACCTACTCTGCATCACCCTTCCAAGCTTTCTGGGATGTTCTTGATCACCCTGTAAGTTTTTCGACTTAGAAACATGATTTTCTGGGTAAATGCTACAAATGCGTTTGTTTGGTGCCTCGATACATTGTCGTGAACGTTAAAAATCTGCAAGGGACAGTATATTCATTGGTATAAGTAGTTAACTTGAAACCAGTAAGCCAGTTGGGAATTCTTCTTGGGCTAGAGGCTGTGAACAGTAGTGTAAACTCCGGAAGCGGATATCTGATATTTGCTCCGCTAACACAGAGTGGACTATAATACATCACGCCGTTGCTAAGTGAGCGAGGCAGCTTGACCCTTGAGCGGTGACGGCGTCCTGGCTCGTGAAGCTTCGCCTCGGAACGCTACGGAAAGTTACCATCATCGTCACGCGCCGTGATACCATGACCCTTAACTGACACAGTTAACATAGAATGTTCTAGAAGGGTGGTGCAGTGTGCAACGGGCCTAATAAAACAGCCTGGACACCGAGTGGTAGGGGAAGTGCAGTGTCAGCCGTCTGGGACGCTACCAGTGTGTCGCTCGAGGTCAGGGTCTGGACTTGTAAAATGTTGCAGCACGCAGCACTTAGGAAAGTTCACTAGCCTCCATTTCAGTGGGACTTTTATTGAGACTTATTAGACGTCCACCAGATGGATGCTTATCCTTATGGAGACTTGTAAATAGAATCTTGTACATGGGAATTGTGCCAGGGGGTACTTCCAGGGAATGTAATACCATATACCAGCTTTTAACTTACACCCCAGTTCCGACCTTATCCTCCCGAGTTCCGTTCTCTACACCACTCATTAGTCTACTTTCAGCGACGGTCGGAGGCAACGGTAGGCGGCCCAGACGCAGATACTCGTCGACAACATCGAACGAGGTAAGTTCCCTTGTCGCGCTTTGCGCATGTCCTTCTTCTCCCTCTCAGGACACGACAACAAGCGTAGCCAGATCGTAAATCCCAACAGCGCCTTCTGAAAGACAGAAACTTCAGTTTTCAAATTTTTAAATTAGCAGTTCGCGCAGTCGGATGCGCGGTGGTAGGGGGGTGGGGGGAAGGCTCAAGAGCTAAACAAACAAACAATTCAGTACCAACATTTAGCATTTAATTTTTGCAGCGTAGTATATGTTGGCCTCATCTAGGAAGAACAAGAAGGTGGCGTATTACTTTAGCAAACAGCATTCGTGAGGTAGTAGGATCCAGCCTAGAATATTGCTCACGTGTTTGGGACACAAACCAAATTGAGGTGGGAGGGAATATTATGCGTATACAAAAAAGAGCAGTTAGAAAGATTACAAGTTGGAGTGTGGTGAAGCATTTCTGCTCAAGCTAGAGAGGGTTCTTGATTCACTTTGTAGAAAGTACCAGAAATTAGTCTATGTGGTGACTTTAATATTAATTTTGTATATGATGGTGCAAAAAAAAGGATGTTGGTAGATCTCCTAAATTCATATGATCTGATGCAGACTGTGTTTTTTCCAACTAGGGTGCAGGGGAACAGTAGCACGGCCATAGACAATATTTTTATTCCAGAATGAGATTTTCACTCTGCAGCGGAGTGTGCGCTGATATGAAACTTCCTGGCAGATTAAAACTGTGTGCCCGACCGAGACTCGAACTCGGTCAGATGGTAGAGCACTTGCCCGCGAAAGGCAAAGGTCCCGAGTTCGAGTCTCGGTCGGGCACACAGTTTTAATCTGCCAGGAAGTTTCATATTAGCGCACACTCCGCTGCAGAGTGAAAATCTCATTCTGGAAACATCCCCCAGGCTGTGGCTAAGCTATGTCTCCGCAATATCCTTTCTTTCAGGAGTGCTAGTTCTGCAAGGTTCGCAGTAGAGCTTCTGTAAAGTTTGGAAGGTAGGAGACGAGATACTGGCAGAAGTAAAGCTGTGAGGACGGGGCGTGAGTCGTGCTTCGGTAGCTCAGATGGTAGAGCACCTGCCCGCGAAAGGCAAAGGTCCCGAGTTCGAGTCTCGGTCGGGCACACAGTTTAAATATTTTTATTCATTCTTCATTACTAGATGGGCCTTCTGTTAGTAAAAGCGGGACTGACCTTTCAGACTAAGATGCACGAATTTTAAGACTAAAAGGCTTTTGTACTCAAACAAATGTAATATTTAATTACAAACTATGTAGGAATGTTAATCCAACAGCAACAGAGAGTTTTTTAAACCTTGTCAAGGAACAAAAGTGGCAGGATGTTTATAGTGCCGAAAACATAGATGATAAATACAATGCTTTCCTTAACACATTCGTCATGCTCTTTGAGAGTTGCTTTCCATTAGAACATTAGAACATTAGAACAGGATACTAACAGTAATAGGCAACCGAGGTGGCTAACTAGTGGGATAAGGATATCTTGTAGAACAAAGTGGGAATTATATCGAAATTTTAGAAGCAGTCGCAATCAAGCTACAGTAGCCCATTACAAACAGTATTGTAAGGTACTTAAAAATGTTATTAGGGAGGCAAAGTCCGCAGCTCGTGGTCGTGCGGTAGCGTTCTCGCTTCCCGCGCCCGGGTTCGATTCCCGGCGGGGTCAGGGATTTTCTCTCCCTCGTGATGACTGAGTGTTGTGTGATGTCCTTAGGTTAGTTAGGTTTAAGTAGTTCTAAGTTCTAGGGGACTGATGACCATAGATGTTAAGTCCCATAGTGCTCAGAGCCCTTTTTTAGGGAGGCAAAGAGTATGTGGTATGCAAATAGAATAGCTAATTCACAGGATAAAATTAAAACCATATGGTCAGTTGTGAAGGAAGTGTCTGGTTAGCAGCACAAGGTTGAGGACATAAAGTCAGTTCGCTGTAAAATATTTCTGTTACTGATAAATCAGATATATGTACAGTATTTAACAATCATTTTCTGAGTATTGCTGGTGAATTAAATAAAAATTTAGTTTCTACCGGAAATCATATAACTTTCTTAGCAAATGCCTTTCCGAGATTGATGTCTGAAATACTCCTCTGTGATACAGACAAGAGGTGGATTGAGTCAATAATTAAATTACTGAAGACTAAGGACTCTCATGGTTATGATGGAGTGTCTAGCAGAATATTAAAGTATTGTGCTGCACATGTTAGCCCTGTATTTAGCCATATTTGTAATTTTTCCTTTAGGAATGGTCAGTTTCCTGAGCGATTAAAGTACTCAGTAATAAAGCCGCTTTATAAAAAGGGAGAAAGGGATAATGTAGATAATTTTAGACCTATTCATATGCCATCAGTGTTTGCAAAAGTTATTGCAAAGGCTGTGTATGTAAGGATAATTGATCATTTTATATCACACGATTTGCTATCAAATGTACAGTTCGGTTTTAGCAGTCGTTTAACAAATAAAAATGCTATATTCTCTTTTCTCTGTGAAGTTCAAATGAGTGTGAAATCTTATGGGACTTAACTGCTAAGGTCATTAGTCCGTAAGCTTACACACTACTTAACCTAAATTATCCTAAAGACAAACACACACACCCATGCCCGAGGGAGGACTCGAACCTCCACCGGGATCAGCCGCGCAGACTTTGCGAGTGTCGAGAAGCAGCTGTAAGTGGCGAATCTATGAATGGACTTCATGCACCTTTGCATCGCTCTCGAAGGGATCACGAAGGCCGTATTAGACTAATTACACTGTGCACAGAGAAGTCTAAGCAAATATTCTTCCCGCGCCCCACACGTGACTGGAATAGAAAGAAGCGCTAATAAATGGGTCAATGGTGAGTAACCTGTGCCTTGCACTTCACAGTGCTTTGCACAGTAATAATGTAGATGTAATTCATCTCCCTTACGTTTTGTTATCAGTGTACACTGCACTTATCAGTGCAAAACACGATTCAGAAAGGGAGAGAGGGACAGAGAGAGAGAGAGAAAGAGAGAGTGAGGGAGAGAGAGAGAGAGGGAGGGAGAGAAAGCGCGTATACAGGAAAACACGAGAGCAATGATACCCTTATTAGCGAAGTTAGCAGTTGACAGGTAATTGTACACGAGTCAACAATGTCGGGAAACTATGCGTGTTTCTGAGAACCGGCTACACAGGGACGCAGAGCCGCGATACAAGGAAATGAGGTAGAAATGGCGGAGCGGCAGTGAGGAGAACGAAGAGGAATTGCAGGGAATTAGTGCGGGCAGAGCTTATGAGTGGTTCCTTGGAACAGCGCAGGCAGTTCATCTCCCTTGCAAATGAGGCCCGCCAGGCAGACCGCGAAAGCTCTCACCGGGCGTCCAGTCTTCGTCCCGAGACGCTCCCCCCGTTTGCAAGGACACGCCGGCTCGAAAGCAATATGCAGCAGTTTCAGCATCCCAAAGAGCCACCTGCTTTTCCAGAAAAGATGGGCAACGAGAGCAGTTAACAGGACTTGTCAGCTGTTGCTACAATTTTTTTTTTTGATCAGTAGCAGTTAATTTAGGTTTGAGCACTTCCTTAGCAGAGTAGAAACTGCCTATTGTTTTTCGTGTGCAGAAACGCCACCTGACTATATATTTCTCAAAAGAACGTACTCCACATCTTTTTGGCTACGGGCGCCGCCGATTACCGACCATTACAATTGAGATAGATATGTGGCGTCGATTTTATTGACACACATGAAAATAAGTGACGAACTAGATTTGTAAAGAGGAGAAATCTAAGGAAAGTATTCCAGAAACAGGGATTTATGTATAAAATGAATTTATTTGGAAAAAAATTAAAAGAATCCGAAATATCTCCACTCGTGCTAAGCAGAAGGAATATACACTCCTGGAAATGGAAAAAAGAACACACTGACACCGGTGTGTCAGACCCACCATACTTTCTCCGGACACTGCGAGAGGGCTGTACAAGCAATGATCACACGCACGGCACAGCGGACACACCAGGAACCGCGGTGTTGGCCGTCGAATGGTGGTAGCTGCGCAGCATTTGTGCACCGCCGCCGTCAGTGTCAGCCAGTTTGCCGTGGGATACGGAGCTCCATCGCAGTCTTTAACACTGGTAGTATGCCGCGACAGCGTGGACGTGAACCGTATGTGCAGTTGACGGACTTTGAGCGAGGGCGTATAGTGGGCATGCGGGAGGCCGGGTGGACGTACCGCCGAATTGCTCAACACGTGGGGCGTGAGGTCTCCACAGTACATCGATGTTGTCGCCAGTGGTCGGCGGAAGGTGCACGTGCCCGTCGACCTGGGACCGGACCGCAGCGACGCACGGATGCACGCCAAGACCGTAGGATCCTACGCAGTGCCGTAGGGGACCGCACCGCCACTTCCCAGCAAATTAGGGACACTGTTGCTCCTGGGGTATCGGTGAGGACCATTCGCAACCGTCTCCATGAAGATGGGCTACGGTCCCGCACACCGTTAGGCCGTCTTCCGCTCACGCCCCAACATCGTGCAGCCCGCCTCCAGTGGTGTCGCGACAGGCGTGAATGGAGGGACGAATGGAGACGTGTCGTCTTCAGCGATGAGAGTCGCTTCTGCCTTGGTGCCAATGATGGTCGTATGCGTGTTTGGCGCCGTGCAGGTGAGCGCCACAATCAGGACTGCATACGACCGAGGCACACAGGGCCAACACCCGGCATCATGGTGTGGGGAGCGATCTCCTACATTGGCCGTACACCACTGGTGATCGTCGAGGGGACACTGAATAGTGCACGGTACATCCAAACCGTCATCGAACCCATCGTTCTACCATTCCTAGACCGGCAAGGGAACTTGCTGTTCCAACAGGACAATGCACGTCCGCATGTATCCCATGCCACCCAACGTGCTCTAGAAGGTGTAAGTCAACTACCCTAGCCAGCAAGATCTCCGGATCTGTCCCCCATTGAGCATGTTTGGGACTGGATGAAGCGTCGTCTCACGCGGTCTGCACGTCCAGCACGAACGCTGGTCCAACTGAGGCGCCAGGTGGAAATGGCATGGCAAGCCGTTCCACAGGACTACATCCAGCATCTCTACGATCGTCTCCATGGGAGAATAGCAGCCTGCATTGCTGCGAAAGGTGGATATACACTGTACTAGTGCCGACATTGTGCATGCTCTGTTGCCTGTGTCTATGTGCCTGTGGTTCTGTCAGTGTGATCATGTGATGTATCTGACCCCAGGAATGTGTCAATAAAGTTTCCCCTTCCTGGGACAATGAATTCACGGTGTTCTTATTTCAATTTCCAGGAGTGTATTTCGTAGCATTTGCGGATCATCTTACCACACTTTCTGTAAGTTTGACAGGTGAACAGTGCAAGTAAGTCTTCTGCAAGAGACAGCCAGTATGACAGGCTTAAGAGTCGTTGTGGATAGAACAAAATTTATGACACATATAAAAAGTGCGCCAACAGATATTGTTCATACAGAAAAGGTAAACAATCAAATATTTGGGGGGAACTATTCAAGAAAACGGATTAGAAAAATCTGCTTTAGATGAAAGGATGCACAGATGGTGAATAGCGTTTGGTATAACCGAGAATACCTGTAAAAAAAAGTGCTTATTTAAGAAAATAAAATAAAGCACTACCACACACTAGTGAAATCAGAGTTTCTGTATGGTGGCGAATGTCCAGTATAAAATTATAAGCTTGTTAAATTAGAAATATTGCAAATAAAAATTATACGGGCTCTATTAGGTCCTCAGTAAAGCGCAGCGTTTTGGAAATTAAGACTAATGATGAAATTTTATCAGAACGTATGAGGGGTTCACGAGCCAAGGGATTCCGTGTTCCCAGAATTTCTGTGAGAAGATACTACCACGAGCTTACAGCAGGAATAACGTACACTTTCGTATAGTATCGTAACGGCCTTATCGCTCTTGCGAAGTAGGCCTTCCAAAAATTACTGCGAAGTCCTTCAGTTCGTTTTCCTAGTTGAAGTTCTTCCCTTTGAGGTTTTGTATTCGTGGACCAAACACAAGGAACTAACGGGGCGACATGACCGTCCTGTAGGGCGGATGCTCAAGCTGCTCCCATTTGAAAGTGGCCATTACGTCTTCTGAAGACGTGCGGACGCGAATTATCGTGGAGCAGAATCACTCCCTCCGTGATCAGGTCAGGCCGTTTGCTGCTGATTGACTTGTGTAATCTACACAGAGGTTCACAGTACATGTCACTGTTAACGATTTATCCGTGCTCGAGGAATTCGATGAGCATTGATCCTCGGATATCGAAAAAGACGGTTAGCATCGTCTTGCCTGCTGAGTGTTGAGCTCTGAAATCCATTGCATGCTGTCATTACATGTCCCACTACGTTATCCCAAAGCAGCACACGCAAACTCACGCCGGTTTTACGGTGTTTCGTACGTTTTCATTTGAACAGTCCTTATACAAAACATGTCAGAAACTATAAGAAAGGGGAGATTACTATTCTTTGGACCTACTTGCAAAATGAATGACTATAGACTCACCAAGCAGATCTCCAAATATCTTGCGCAAAAGAAAATAAAACTAGCTGCTGTCAAGTGGTTTAGGAAATATTTGAAAAGGAATAAGAAGAGAAGAAGAAAAATTCGGAAGCAAGGTCTTTAGAGAACACATTTTAAAATTGGCACGAGGGAAATGAAAACTTGCTCAGAATGGTCTGAAGACAGGAAAAACAAATATAATGAGATAGTGAAGGTTCCCTGGCACGAAAGGAAAGAACAACAAATGTTCAAGAATTGAAGTAGGAACGTGGTGCTTAGAAGGCCTCAACGCAAAAAGAAGATGAAGAAGAAGAAGAAGGAGGAGGAGGAGGATTTATAGCACATTTGCTAGTGACCACATGCTGTAATACACCTCAGTGTTGCAACGGGAGAGTCTGTCAATCAGAAATGTAATTTATTCCATTAAATGTTGATAAATCGTTCCACTACAGACGTAGCATACCTCTAATTACACATCTAAGTATTACAAATGACCCTGTAAGGACCAAAGAAAATTGCGAGAAGATCGCCAGCACTACCTCCCACTTAGCTTTCTCAAATATGTCTGGGATCACACCAAAGAGTGAGTACCTTGTCAGAATTTCCGTGTTCTGAGGCTGCCCCAAGGACACAAAATGGGCACCATTCAAGATAGTCGTACGAGCTCTAAGAGAAGCGTTCTAATTAGGTTTTCTAGGATTCAAATACAACTTCATCTACAAAAGAATTAATTAATGTTATTAGCACGTTTAACTGATTCTGATGAAGTCAGTGTTAAAATAATGAACTAGATTTGAGATTAGAACTATATTAAGCTGCCTCTTGCCTTAGCTGCATTTTTCAGACACGCATAAATATACCGTTCTCAAACCAAAAAAGGTGATTCCAAGAGACTGCGTTCAAGAGAATTTATAAGCAGCAGGGAGAGCAAAAAAACATTCAGTTTAGGATGATTGGTTGATATGGGGGGGGGGGGGGGGGAGGGACCAAACATCAAGATCATCGGTTCCATCAGATTAGGAAAAGATGGAGAAGAAGTCGACCGTGCCCTTTCAGAGGAACCATCCCGGAATTTGCCTGAAGCGATTTAGGGAAATCACGGAAAACCGAAATCAGGATGGAACTTCCTGGCAGATTAAAACTGTGTACCGGGCCGAGACTCGAACTCGGGACCTTTGCCTTTCGTGGGCAAGTGCTCTACCATCTGAGCCACCCAAGCACGACTCACGACCCGCCCTCACAGCTTCAATTCTGCCAGTACCTCGTCTCCTGCCTTCCAAACTTCACAGAAGCTCGAGGAGTTCCAGTTGTGCAAGGTTTCGCAGAAGAGCTTCTGTGAAGTCTACAAGGTAGGAGACAAGGTACTGGCAGAATTGAAGCTGTGACGGTGGCTCCGATGGTAGAGGACTTGCCCTCGAAAGGCAAAGGTCCCGAGTTCGAGTCGAGGTCCAGCATACAGTTTTAATCTACCAGGAAGTTTCATATCAGCGCACACTCCGCTGCAGAGTGAAAATCTCATTCTAATTCAGGATGGCAAGACGCGGGTTTGAACCGTCCTCCTCCAGAATTCAACCATCCTCCTTCCGAATGCGAGTCCACTGTGCTAACCACTGCGCCATATCGCTCGGTGTCATGGTTTGCATCTTATGTGCGTGGCAGAACGCAGTGTGTTCCAGTTCCATTCGACCACACATAAATAGACACTGGCATTTAGAAGCAATCAGATATATTGCGTACCGCAGGGCTCTGTTCTTTCTGTTATACATAAGTGAGCTTCCTCTTGCAACGTTACACATTACATGTTTTTCTCTTTTCTATAGTTGATATAATTATGGCAATCATGTCATCTTACCTAAATGGAAGCTAATTTATAAGTTTCTACTTCCACATGATTACTCTGCTATTCACAATAAAGTGCCTCGCTGAGGGTTCAATGAACAACATTCAAGCTGTCTCTCTATCGTTCCACTTTCGAATGGTGCGCGGGAAAAACGAGCACTTAAATTCTTCTGTGCGAGCCCTGATTTCTCTTATTTTATCGTGATGATCATTTCTCCCTATGTAGGTGGATGCCAACAGAATCTTCTCGCTATCAGAGGAGAAAACTGGTGATTTAAATTTCATGAGAACATCCCGTCGCAACGAAAAACGCCTTTGTTTTAATGATTGCTACTCCAATCCACGTATCATGTCTGTGGCACTATCCCCCCTATTTCGCGATGATACAAAACGAGCCACCCTTTTTTTGTATTTTTTCGATGTCATCCGTCAGTCCCACCTGAAGCGGATCCCACAGCGCACAGCAGTACCCCAGAATAGGGCGGACAATCGTGGTGTAGACGAAATTTAGCATATACGATTCGCTACTTCTCATAGGAGTGAGAAAAAATTGTCTACTCAAACTATGAAACAAGAGGAGTGTTACGCTTTCGCGACTGTAGACAGAAAATACCACACCCTACAATGAATGAGGCATCTTAGGTCAGGTATGCTTGCAGTACGTTTGGCTGCTGTTACAAGTAATTTAAAAACGGTATGAGTTTACCCCATGAACCATGGACCTTGCCGTTGGTGGGGAGGCTTGCGTGCCTCAGCGATACAGATAGCCGTACCGTAGGTGCAACCACAACGGAGGGGTATCTGTTGAGAGGCCAGACAAACGTGTGGTTCCTGAAGAGGGGCAGCAGCCTTTTCAGTAGTTGCAAGGGCAACAGTCTGGATGATTGACTGATCTGGCCTTGTAACAATAACCAAAACGGCCTTGCTGTGCTGGTACTGCGAACGGCTGAAAGCAAGGGGAAACTACGGCAGTTATTTTTCCCGAAGGCATCCAGCTTTAATGTATGATTAAATGATGATGGCGTCCTCTTGGGTAAAATATTCCGGAGGTAAAATAGTCCCCCATTCGTATCTACTACTCAAGAGGATGTCGTTATCAGGAGAAATAAAACTGGCGTTCTACGGATCGGAGCGTGGAATGTCAGATCACTTAATCGGGCAGGTAGGTTAGAAAATTTAAAAAGGGAAATGGATAGGTTACAATTAGATATAGTGGGAATTAGTGATGTTCGGTGGCAGGAGGAACTAGACTTCTGGTCAGGTGACTACAGGGTTATAAACACAAAATCAAATAGGGGTAATGCAGGAGTAGGTTTAATAATGAATAGGAAAATAGGAATGCGGGTAAGCTGCTACAAACAGCATAGTAACGCACTATGCCCACACCTACTACAGTAGTACAAGTTTATATGCCAACTATCTCTGCAGATGACGAAGAAATTGAAGAAATGAAATAAAAGAAATTATTCAGATAGTGAAGGGTGACGAAAATTTAATAGTCATGGGTGACTGGAAGTCGGTAGTAGGGAAAGGGAGAGAAGGAAACGTAGTAGGTGAATATGGATTGGGGCTAAGAAATGAAAGAGGAAGCCGCCTGGTAGAACTTTGGACAGAGCACAACTTAATCATAGCTAACACTTGGTTTAAGAATCATGAAAGAAGGTTGTATACATGGAAGAACCCCGGAGATACTAAAAGGTATCAGATAGATTATACAATGGTAAGACAGAGATTTTGGAACCAGTTTTTAAATTGCAAGATATTTCCAGGGGCAGATGTGGACTCTGACCACAATCTATTGGTTATGACCTGTAGATTAAAACTGAAGAAACTGCAAAAAGGTGGGAATATAAGGAGATGGGACCTGGATAAACTGAAAGAACCAGAGGTTGTAGAGAGTTTCAGGGAGAGCATAAGGGAACAATTGACAGGAATGGGGGAAAGAAATACAGTAGAAGAAGAATGGGTAGCTTTGAGGGATGAAGTAGTGAAGGCAGCAGAGGATCAAGTAGGTAAAAAGACGAGGGCTAGTAGAAATCCTTGGGTAACAGAAGAAATATTGAATTTAATTGATGAGAGGAGAAAATATAAAAATGCAGTAAATGAAGCAGGCAAAAAGGAATACAAACGTCTCAAAAATGAGATCGACAGGAAGTGCAAAATGGCTAAGCAGGGATGGCTAGAGGACAAATGTAAGGATGTACAGGCTTATCTCACTAGGGGTAAGACAGATACTGCCTACAGGAAAATTAAATAGACCTTTGGAGATAAGAGAACCACTTGTATGAACATCAAGAACTCAGATGGAAACCCAGTTCTACGCAAAGAAGGGAAAGCAGAAAGGTGGAAGGAGTATATAGAGGGTCTATACAAGGGCGATGTACTTGAGGACAATATTATGGAAATGGAAGAGGATGTAGATGAAGATGAAATGGGAGATACGATACTGCGTGAAGAGTTTGACAGAGCACTGAAAGACCTGAGTCGAAACAAGGCCCCCGGAGTAGACAACATTCCATTGGAACTACTGACGGCCTTGGGAGAGCCAGTCCTGACAAACTCTACCATCTGGAGAGCAAGATGTATGAAACAGGCGAAATACCCTCAGACTTCAAGAAGAATATAATAATTCCAATTCCGAGGAAAGCAGGTGTTGACAGATGTGAAAATTACCGAACAATCAGTTTAATAAGCCACAGCTGCAAAATAATAACACGAATTCTTTACAGACGAATGGAAAAACTAGTAGAAGCCGTCGGGGAAGATCAGTTTGGATTCCGTAGAAATACTGGAACGCGTGAGGCAATACTGACCTTACGACTTATCTTAGAAGAAAGAATAAGGATAGGCAAACCTACGTTTATAGCATTTGTAGACTTAGAGAAAGCTTTTGACAATGTTGACTGGAATACTCTCTTTCAAATTCTAAAGGTGGCTGGGGTAAAATACAGGGAGCGAAAGGCTATTTACAATTTGTACAGAAACCAGATGGCAGTTATAAGAGTCGAGGGACATGAAAGGGAAGCAGTGGTTGGGAAGGGAGTAAGACAGGGTTGTAGCCTCTCCCCGATGTTATTCAATTTGTATATTGAGCAAGTAGTAAAGGAAACAAAAGAAAAGTTCGGAGTAGGTATTAAAATCCATGCAGAAGAAATAAAAACTTTGAGGTTCGCCGATGACATTGTAATTCTGTCAGAGACAGCAAAGGACTTGGAAGAGCAGTTGAACGGAATGGGCAGTGTCTTGAAAGGAGGATATAAGATGAACATCAACAAAAGCAAAACGAGGATAATGTAATGTAGTCGGATTAAGTCGGGTGATGCTGAAGGAATTAGATTAGGAAATGAGACACTTGAAGTAGTAAAGGAGGTTTGCTATTTGGGGAGCAAAATAACTGATGATGGTCGAAGTAGAGAGGATATAATATGTAGACTGGCAATGGCAAGGAAAGCGTTTCTGAAGAAGAGAAATTTGTTAACATTGAGTATAGATTTAAGTGTCAGGAAGTCATTTCTGAATGTATTTGTATGGAGTGTAGCCATGTATGGAACCGAAACATGGACGATAAATAGTTTGGACAAGAAGAGAATAGAAGCTTTCGAAATGTGGTGCTACAGTAGAATGCTGAAGATTAGATGGGTAGATCACATAACTAATGAGGAAGTATTGAATAAGATTGGGGAGAAGAGAAGTTTGTGGCACAACAGAAGAAGGGATCGGTTGGTAGGACACGTTCTGAGGCATCAAGGGATCACCAATTTAGTATTGGAGGGCAGCGTGGAGGGTAAAAATCGTAGAGGGAGACCAAGAGATGAATACACTAAGCAGATTCAGTAGGGTGTAGGTTGCAGTAGGTACTGGGAGATGAAGAAGCTTGCACAGGATAGAGTAGCATGGAGAGCTGCATCAAACCAGTCTCAGGACTGAAGACCACAACAACAACAACATGAGTTTACTCTGTGTATGTCCATCCGCTATTGAGCTACGTCAACAACGTTTTAGGAAAGTTCTTTTACATAGAAATTATTTGCAGAATAAACGAGCGTGTCTTAAAAATTGTATCGATTGTCAGTACTAGACAATCTTGGAAAGAAATTTAGAAAAAAACGACCATTACAATGATTTAAATTGTTTAGAATTAATACTGAAAGGTTACAGAAGGGTACAATATATAGAGGTACACAAATATACCAGAATTTGCCAGAGAGTATTAAATGTCTTGTACTTTTAAAGTGGTATAGCGTGTTATAATATTTTCGATATTAGATCGGTAATAATTCATAATGTCAAAAAATTTCATTGCACTACACTTACATGAAATGTGTGCTATGTCATCAATAGTATCCGGTCACATATTAACGGGAATTAATATGTGGTGTGTTTGTCCTTCGCCTTTATGGCGACTTGGATCCTGCTGGGGCACTTTCAGTGAGATGTCTGAATGTCTATCCATGAATGGCAGCCCATTCTTCCTCAACAGCAGAAACCAAGGAAGGTAATGCTGTCGGTCGCTGGGATTTTGAGCCAAGTCGAGGTTCCAGTTCATCCCAATGGTGTTCCAGTGGGTTCAGGTCGGGAATCTGGGCCGGTTAATGTCAGGAATGTTCTTGTCCATATATTGTCACCTCACAGACACTGCTTTACGAGAAGGTGCATTGTCATGCTCATATAAACAGTCACCATTTCCGAGTCATTTCTGCACCGTACGCAGTACACATTGCTGTAAAATATGTTCTTATCCTTCCGTAAGTGCGTTGCCTTAAGCGCAATTAGGTCACCACACCCAACCCACGAAAAACACGCCTTTACCATAACATCGTCTCCTCCTTATTTAGCTGTAGGTACTACACGTTATGAAAGGTAAATTTCTCCAGGCTAACGGCAAACCCAAACCCTTTCATCGGACTGCCATAGGGTATAGCGTGTTTCATCACTACAAATCATTTGGTTCCAGTTATCTACTGTCCTCCAGTGACGCTTAGTATTCACTACAGTAATGAGTAGCTTTTTGGGAGTTGCTCGACCACTGTGCCTCAGTCTTTTAGCTCCCTACGCACAGTCACTGCTAGCTGGACTGCTGGTAGCACTTTAGAACTCATGAATGACAGCTTCCGCAGGTTTCACACAGTTTTTACAATCGCACTCCAGTGTTCGTCGGTCCTTGTACGTCGTTTTTTATACGAGGTTTGCAAGGACTTGGCTTAGCTGCGATAGCTCCTTCGCGTTTCTATTTCACAATAACATCACAAACAGCCGATATGTACAAATTTCGAAGGGTTAAACGCTCCTCATTAAATTTTTTACATCCAGTGTCTAGTCTACGTTCGAAGTCATTGGGCCATGGTGATCGACACCTTAAAACCCAAAATATACATGGTCTATTTGGGTTTCTGCTAGAGATTTAGGTGAGCATGTAAAGAGCTTAGCGGAAGTATTTGATAGGTTAAGGACAACTTGTCTCATGTTGAGTATTGAAAAACTCATTTGGCATGGTCACAAGTTAATTACGTTGGACACATTATTAGCTAAGATGGAGTGAGAACAGATACGCACCTCGTTTCAACTGTATGTGATTTTGCATTCCCATATACAGTAAAACTGTTCAATCATTCCTTGCCCCCACCCTCCCCCAGAGCGCTCACGACTCCTTTATAAGTGCATGACTACCACAGGGCCCCAGCTTTTGCAGCACTATTTCCATTTTCTGTGCTGCAAGCCCACACTTCCATTATCTCTTTCTCCAAATGGTTCAATGGCTCTGAGCACTATGGGACTTAGCAGTTGAGTTCATCAGTCCCCTAGAATTTAGAACTACTTAAACCTAACTAACCTAAGTACATCACACACATCCATGCCCGAGGCAGGATTCGAATCTGCGACCGTAGCGGTCGCGCGGTTCCAGACTCCGGCCGGCTATCTCTTTCTCCCTGCGCCTTTCAATCATATGGTCTTTCTGTTGTAGACCACATTTGGACTGGTACATGATTTAGGACCCTAGTATTTCATATTACTTCTGACATTCTCTAAAGCTTTTGATTAATAAATACGTCACCCTCATTGTTGGGTTTCACCTGCCACCATTTTCCGAAATTTTTCACGAGTACAGATTGTGCATGGAAGGTCACGCAATGTGATCTGTTCTACCTTTGTGCTTTTCCACCATAGCACCCTTCCTTTCCAATAAGGTAATACACTCAAAAAACGTAGCCATTGCTGAGACTGGGTGGTGACCATGGAGAGAGTGCCCATTCAGAGTGGATGTCACTGTGGCAGATGACTTGTATCGAAGCAGGTCAAGTTTTCTCCCGCTGGTGGTCATACAGGCCCAGTAGCTTTTCATAAGGAAGGAACTTGTTCGATGCAGAGAGATATGACCCAAGAATGTTACCTTCCCAGGATACACATTGGGAGGAATCTCAGGCTGAGTTACAGGCAGAGAAATACTTCCCCTCTCCCCAATACCTGGTTTGCACAGGAACAGATAGGGAGTCTTTTTTGGCCACAAAGCCTTAATTTTTTGTAGAGACTATAGAGGACAAGTCTAGGGAAGCAGTGGCCATCTCTCAAATGATGAATGGGTCAGTTTTTATTAAAACAACATTCCATGCCCAGTCATGGTTGTTGCTTGTGTGTGGCAAGCAGGGTGAAATTCTGGTGACTGTCACCATTGTATAAACATGAATTCAAGGTATCATTTTCCATCATGACCTTCTCTTGCTATCTAATGATGAGCTATGTGCCAACTTTGATCTACAGGGTGTATACTTAGTCCATCATGTCCATAGGGGGCGAAAGGACAACAGGGTTGCTACCAGGGCCTCCATCTTGGCCTTTGAGGACGATTTATTGCCAGGAAAGGTCAATATGATGGTATATCGATGTGACATGAAACTGAATATTCCTACCCCCCCCCCCCCCCCATTCAGTACTTAAAATGAACGAAATTCAGGCACATGCCTTCACACTGTGATGCAAGCCCAACCTCTAAGGATTGTGGATGATTGGTGCATGTGAACATTGCTTCTGCTCTCAACCAATTTGTGTCAACTGTGGAGAGTACCAATCTCCCTGCTCACCAGATGGCGCTGTCTTTCAGAAAGGGGAAAAAAATATAAGAATATAAGATTCTGGAAAGACTGATATACCAGGAGGCCAAGAAAAAGTATGAGTGGCTGCAATTGCACAAATAACACTATTGTACGGTAGAGATATGACGATGTTGTCCTCTCTGCTGACAGGACTCTCCTCCATTATGCATCCTGCAGCGCGCCTTCAAGGCCACTTGACCATGCCTGCCCCACTGATGGTTGAGAGCTCTCCTACTGGTGCTTCCCCCACACCCATTTAGGGAGCAGTGGCTCCTCCCCATTGGGGACGCCGACCTCCATTCCTCAGCCAGAGACTTATCACCTGCATCCAGCTTCTCACGAAAGAAGGGGATCTCTCCAGACACTCCCCTCCAAGGTTTATGTGGCTCTGCAACTGGTTACCAGCCAGTGGCTGAGGGAGCCACAGGCTGCAGGTTGCAGAGCTTCACAACTTCATTCACTCCCTGAAATTAATTCAGGGAGACTCTCAAAATCATCCAAACCCTATAAGGAAAGGAGAAACAAAAAGAAGTCTTCCAAGATGAAGGAAATTCTGGTGGTCCCCATTCCACCAATTCCCACATGTCCTGCTTTTGTGGCTGCAGCAGTGATCCTGGTGGCCCCCAAGACTGCATTTCGCACCACACAATGTTTCTCAGAACCTGTGTGTCTTGATACCACACCCTCTCAACCAATGGCATGAGGTGATCCCAGGACATAATCTGTCTCTTTGAGCCCTTTAACAATATACCGACAGCACGATGATCCAGTGTAATTACCACGGTTTTTCCCCCACCTGGCTGAGCTATGACATCTCTTAAGCCCCCCCCCCCCCTGGCTTCTGCATTGCTCTTCAGTAAACTTGGTTCACAGCAACGCAGAACCCTGCCCTACAAGGCTGCCAGGGATATTTAAAGAATCATGTTTATTATGGAGGGTGTCGGGTGAAGTATGCACATATGTTCTGATCTCTGTATATAGCGAACTTGTGTTTCTTCAGACAACTTTTAGACTGTGGTTGTTTGGGTAAGGGTATTTCATGATTTTACCTTCTGTAATGATCTCTCTCCTGATGGTGAAGTGCCTCAGAGCGTACTGTTTGCTTCTCCACTCGCACTGCCCCCCACTTTTCCTAATCTTGGAGGACTTCAATGCCCATAACCCTTTAGGGGGTGGAACCACGATCACTGGCCATCGTAATGACATTGAAAATTTACTGGCAGACCTCGACCTCTGTCTCTTGAATACTAGTGCATCCACATGCTTCTATGTGGCATATGAAACTTATGCAGCCATTGATTTTTCTAGTTGCAGCCCTGGTCCTCTCCCATCCATCCACCGGAGGGTCCATGTTGACTTGGATGGTAGCAAACACTTCCCATTTTTCCTCCCTCACCATCATTCCCCTGGGCGCCCCCCCCCCCCCCCTGCCCCCGATGGGCTCTCCACAATGCTGACTGGGATGCTTTCACCTTCAATGTCGTTGTGAGCTTCTTGCTAAATGGAAGCATCGTCGAGGCTGTCCAGAATGCAACAGCAGCCATTCTGTTGGCAGCCTACTTAGCGATCCCCTGTTCTTCAGGATCCATCATTGGAAGGTAGTACTTTGGTGGACCTCGGAAATCGCCCAGGCTATTAGAGATTATAGGCGGGCTCTCCAGTGCCATAAGAGGCATCCATCAACCGAACACCTCATTGGCTTTAAACGGCTCCATGCTTGGATTCACCACTTAATAAAACGATGAAAGCAAAAATTCTGGGAATGGTATGTTTCCACCACTGGTTCACATACGCCTCCTTCACAGGTTGAGGCGAAGATTAGATGTCTCTATGAATACCAGTCCTCGACAGGTGTACCTGGTGTTTCCCTCAGTGATGCTATTTTCACTGACGTAGAAGCCCTAGCCGAACATTTTGCTCAGCATTATGCTCAGCAACTTCTGGCTCTGTCTCAGGATGTTTTCGCCAATGCAGTTCTACTGCTGATAATTTGGTTTGCTTGGAGTCTGCCATCTGGACAGCTTTCGACCAATACAGCACGTTATTGTTGTCTTCTTCGACCTACAAAAGGCTTAAGGCATCACATGGTGACACCAAATCCCCACTACCTTAAATGAGTGGGTTCTCGGGGTCTTGCTTCTAATTTTTGTCTGGAACTTCTTGTTGCACCATTGTTTCCGGCCTCGAGTTGCTGATTCCCATATTATCTCCCATACAGAAGAGAATGGTGTCCCGCAGGTTTCGTATTAAGTGTCTCTCTCGTTTTAGTGGTCATCAACAATCCAGCAGCAGCTGTGGGGTCTTCTGTATCACATTCATTGTATGCCAACGATTGTTGTTTTTACTACTGCTCCTCTAGTGGGAGTTGCTAAACGCCGGCTGCAGGGCATCATTCTAAAGGCAGTTTCCCAACGCGAAGACAAGCGCCATGCACTTATGTCGCCGTCATAATGTTCACCTACAATCAGAACCTTACCTCGACGACTAATTACTCAATGCAGTGGAGACTTGTTGCTGTTTGGAACTGATCTTCAGCACCCAACTGAAGAGGCTTCCCCATCTTCGCCAAGTTAATCAAAGGTGCTGGCTGCACTTTAATACGCATCCTGTCTCAGCTGGGGTGGAGACCGCACTACTCTTCTGCAGCTTTAAAAATCCCTGCTCCTGTCCCGTCTTGATCGTGAGAGTCTTGCATATGATTCGGAATTTCCCCCAACATTGTGATCACTGGACCCAATACACCACTGAGGAGTCAGAATTGCAACAGAAGCCTTTCAGACTAGCCCTGTGAACACCATGCTCGCAGAGGCTGAGGTCCCTACTCTACGGATCAGCTGGCGACAACAGCCACTCTATAATGCTATACATGTTCACAGCTCCCTGAAGCATCCAAACTACTTTTTGCTTGTAGGAAGGTCCATCTCCCACAACAGAGGGCCAGAAGTGGCGTCACAATTGCAGTCAGACTAAAGTGTCTCTGCTCTAATTCAACTTCCTGTACTGTCACTTCTCGTAAGGGAGCAACCGTGTATACCCCCATGGCGTGTACCCCGACGTCAGATCTGTCTCGATTTATCTTTGGACCGAAGGATTCAGTTGACCCCATGGTATTTCGCCACCTGTTGCTGGCTGGCAAAACTGGAAAGCCCGGATTTACCTTTTGTTTCCTTTGTCTGAGGTTTATTCCTAGTCCAATACTTACAGGATGAAGGGACTGATGACCTCGCAGTTTCTTCCCTTTAACTCCAACAGCCAATCAACCAACAATCATTTCTTGAAATAGCAAATTATTATCGAAATTTCATCAAAAGGTTTGCACAAATTACTTAACCACTGTGTTGTACACGCTTGGGCCGGCTCTTACTTCCTGACAGCCCGTGTTGACGAGCACATTGTTGCACGGGGGCACTATGGCAACGAGGCGGAGTTGTTGACCAGGCTGATAAAAATCTGCGGTTTGGTGTTAAGTACATCGTTGTATGTAGAGCCCTAACGTTGGTGCTCGTTGTTTCTGGTTATTGCATTGGCCACAGTCTTCACAATTCTCTGTTATTCCAATCTCGTATAGCGCGCGGAAAGAACGAACGGTTTCCAAAACGGTGAAACTTGGAGTGTGGAACATTGAAGCGTCTGTGTGGCGTGTTGTCGCCTGGTCAGGCTGTTCCCGAGTGTGCAGGGCGTTGTTAGATCAGTTGTCCTGGCTGTAATTGGTACTGGTTTTATTGAGTTGATTTTAAAGGTTTTTATATTGTTGCTTTTCGTCTTTTGTGGCAGTTGTTATTGCGGAGCACGTTTGTGTGAAGTTGGGCGCTTCGATTGTATAGAATTGTGTAGTTTCCACTGTAGTTCGTTATTTTGATTAAGGGTGCTTGATCGAAGTACTGATGTGGATAAGGTCGCACTGTCGTACTTGACTTGTTCTGCATAGTGCCTTAGGGTCAGTTGTGCTAAAACCTGTCCGGTGTTTGCCCTTGCTTGGGCGGCCACATGCAGTTTTAGTTAAGTTTATCGGTATCTATAACTGATTTTGTGACTCTCTGGGCGTACTGGGGAGCCTGTGTGGCAGTAGCTTATTTGTATCTGAGCAGAGTATTCATGAGCTTGGCTAGCCTTAAGTCTTTTTTAAACTATACAAAAGCTTTAAAAATTCTGTTGCTAAAGGTTTAGCTCTGCTTCTTCTGCCATTTGTTTGTTTGATAAAATTAATGTCTGGTGTTTAAGTTCACTGCCACCCGTGAGGTCTGTGATACACAAACACATAATAGTGTTAAGTTGTTGGGTTCCGGCTGTTGGCATCGCAACCCAGAGGCTTTAAAGGGCATTCTCTTGCTATTTAAAGGAGGGTAGGTTGAATAATATCTGTCTGGTTATTGAACTTTAAAAACTTATATTTATGTAAAGGAAACTAAGTTTTGTTGTTGGTGTTGTCGTTGTTGGCTCCATATATTTCGTCTCTGCTAACACACTTGCAGGACAAAAGTAGTGACTGAGATGTAGTTTCAGGGGTCCTGCCGCAGGGTGTTGAAGTTACGGCTGGGGGAAAGTCTCACCAGCCGCTCCTGCGGGATGCCTCCCTGAGACTCGACCGAGATTCAGAATTCCGCCAGCAGGCTCGAGAGGGCGCCTTCCATCTTTCCATCATCCAGAGGGTGTCCGGCGCCGGCCATCCTGGAGAAATTGGGCATTTTATTATTTGGAACTGTATAAAGAAGTAAAGAGATTTCATTTGGTTCAGCCTCGTCAATTAATACTCAGTCCTTCACTTCCATCGAAACTGCGTTCATGAGAAATAAGAGAGAACGATGAGACGCTCGTGGAAAACTTTTGAAAACAATATTTGAGACTGCCGATAACGAAGGCATAGGGAATTTAAATAATACGCTAGGGATGATAACAGGAATTAGCCAGGAACACAGGAACAACTGTAAGTTGGCATTCGACACTGATCACAAATATGGAACCTTGCAGTTCTCCGGGCGAATAAACCATGTCTGTTCAGTCGTTCGTAGACTGTGTGTCTGGAGACAACTGTTCCAGTGGCTGCGGTAAGGTCCCAAGCATGGCTACCTGCAGTACTCCGTGGCCGTCTGCGGCCACTGATGGTGACATATCGGTCTTTTTTCTTATGGTGTTGTACACTGTGGACGTCCCTCACTGTAAAGCGTGGACACGCTTCCTGTCTGCTGGAATCGTTGTCATAATCTTAAGATCACACTTTGTGGCACATGGAGGGCCTGTGCTATGACCTGCTGTGTTTGACCAGCCTCCAATCGCCCTAGTATTCTACCCCACATAACGCCATCAGTATGTGTTCTTTGAGCCACTTTCAACACGCAGTTCCCATTAGCACGTCTGAAAACTTCTGCACGCTTACTCGCTGCACCGTTCTCTGACATGCACCAACACACCTCTGCGTATGTGGACTGCTGCCAGCGCCACCGTGCGACGACCGCAGCTCAGATGCACCGCATGGTCATACCCCGAGGTGATTTAAACCCACAAACCGCCCACCAGAGCGTTGTTCCACCATGCATCAGCATTATCCTTATTTTATGAGCATGAGTGTATATTAATGACACAGGAGACAACATGAGTATTTGTCTTAGATTGTTTTCGGATGTTGCTGTCATTTACCGTCTTGTAATGTCATCAGATGACCAAAACGAATTGCAAAACGATTAAGATCTATATGGTGCAAAAAGTGGCAATTAGAAGGTGCAACAAGTCTACTAAAGAGACTGCTTACACTACGCTTGTCCGCTATGTTCTGAGTACTATATTCTGATATTGCTGTGCGGTGTGGGATCCGTATCAAGTGGAACTGACGGATGACATCGAAAAATTTCAAAGAAGGGCAGCTCGTTTTGTATTATCGCGAAATAGGGGAGATAGTGCCACAGACATGATACGTGAATTAGAGAGGCAATCACTAAAATAAAGGCTTTTTTGTTGCGATGGGATCTGCACATGAAATTTCAATCACCAGTTTCCTCCTCCGACTGCAAAAAATTCTGTTGGCAACCACTTACATTGGGACAAATGATCATCACGATAAAATAAGAGAAATCAGGGCTCGCACAGAAAAATTTAAGTGCTCGCAATTCCCGCGCGCCGTACAAGAGTGGAATGGTAGAGAGACTGCTTGAAGGTGGTTCATTGAACTTTCTGCCAGGTACTTTATCGTGAATAGCAGAGAAATCACCTAGATGTATTTACTTGCCCAATTTGTGTAGCTCTTTTTTCGAGTAAATCATCCAATTTTGCTGAAATTATGATCATGTGTTTACCCGTACATCACATCTACCAGTTTCGGCGCCATTCCGAAGATTGGTTCCCGGTGTGTGTCTTTTTTTTCGTAAGAGTGTAACTGTTGTAGGTAAGCACCACGTAATTCCCTATCTATTTTTTAAACAATCCAACAAGTATTCACAATAAATTCATCCAGAATTTTGGACTGGAGAAACATAAAATCTTAAGTCTTGTAATAATATAAGACAACTAGGGTTTAACAGTGGTCTTCAAACCTTCATCAAGTTGTCTTCGATTCTTGGCTTTCCTTGGCGGTCGGTTCCCTTGTAATACTGCAATCGCCATGCATCCTGTTAAGGCTAGTTACTGGATTCTCCAGCGAAGAATTACTGCATGACGGTTTGTTACTTTTCCTAAAATATTTATCAGAAAGATTAATTCAAAATTTATTTCCCACTTGGCGCTCAACAACATTTTTTCCCACGTCGTCCTAACCTCATAACTTGGTAGAGGATACAGCAAAAACGTATGGACAGTCTAAATACTTGGACCGTCATACATTGAGATGAGCAAATGCTCTAGTCTCAAGTTCTATATGAAACAGCTTTAATTTGCTACGAAAGCTAAACACACTTTGCGCCAAATCGTTAATACGCTTTTAACTCCCTTTTAATAGCCTGTTTAAGATCTGAAAATGGTGAACAACATCTGTAATGAAAGCAATGTCTTCAAAATCCCTGGGCATCATCAAGCAGAAGGAATGATTTCTATTTTTCTTGCAGAAATTGTTTGTTGTGTACAGTACCTGGAAAAATCTGCCTAGAACATTGTCGACTACCAGTCACCTCACTTGCCAATACCAAGATACATTAGAACTCTCGTCATTGTAAATTTCTGCTGTAAAGGATATTAAATGTCCATGTTTTTTGGTCTTTGAGACGATGTAATTGACAATTTTTTGAAACTACTTGAATAACACGTAGCTACTGAAAATATCTGTTGCGTTAGAGCATGCAACGTGTACGAAAAGGTAGTTCGTGCTGTAATCTCCCCCCTCCATTATACTTCCATCTATTGTCCACATTAAACAATGTCTAGTCCAAGTAATTAATAAGCAAAGTCTTTTATGAAGATTTGAGAGGAGCGAAGATTACAATAAACTTTCTAGTTTAGTTAGCTTGTCATGTTGAGATGGCTCTTCTTATCTAGGGGTCAAGCTGAAAATCTCACTTCAGTTGTCACGGTTGGTTTGAACTAAACAAATCTGAAGATTGTTGTTGCAGCATTTTTTTAGGTAAATATATTTTCTCACATTTTAGTATATCATGCATTATTTTGATTATTCACATTAACAAAGCCGAAATTACTCTGTACACACAAAAATACAAAAATTCGTCCTATCACATCAGAGGCAAGCTTACGACCCCCACTCTCTGCGGAAATAACTATATTCCAAATTTTTCTTAACAAGTCAGTTTCTACTAGTTTCCGTTACATTATTAATTCGATTATTATTTCATAAATGTATCCTTAAATAAACATAGTAAACAATACAGGATTGGGTAATTAATAATAGAAATTTCAAGTGTGCTAATAATTCGTAATTTCTAATGTTTCTAAAAAATAATTAAACTGTACATTCAGAACTAGTACTTATCGATACATCGAAAATAAATATTTAATAAAGTAATTCAATTTCATAAAATTTAGCTTGAAATCTAACATACTGTGTACAAAATTACGTGAAAGATCTTAGAAAAGCAACTGAGATAATACTGACGTGTCCAATATTCCAAAAATAATACTGGTATCGGCAGTTACTGTTGAGGAAAAGTTATACTAGAGAAGGATGTCACGTCACAATGTACTGCACTGACAAGTCGACAAGAGCCGCACTAAATTAAGGGAAGAGCCTTATGCGGCTCGGGAGCCGCGTTGTTGTCACCCCGGGTACCGAATATAGCCTAACGCAGACAAGGTGACACGGCAAAAGGCTTTCTCGCTTGTCTTCTTTCTCAGCTTTTGGAGCGGTCACTACTCGATGGTTCGTTGCCACGAGAAGAAAGGCTACTCGCCTGCTAAAAGCTGCAGATCCACGGGTTGTCGCTGTGTTTTGGTAAGAGCTTTCCGCTACAGACCTGCCACAGGTGACACGCGTACTGCTCATGGTAAGCCAAAATGATCTGAGATCTATCCACAACACTTACGAAGTTACTATTGTATTTCACAAATCAACTAGATGAGTGCTTACGTGATGCGACGGGAAACGACTCTGATTTCCCGCTTTTTTTATAACACCTGAAATTTTTATTTGCATAAAGCCGTAATATATTGGGCAACAAATAGTTACATGTACTTCGTGAGTTACTGAAATATCCCCCGCATACCAATAGTAATTAACTGAAAAAACTCCAATAAGCATTCACAAATATTCGAAAACAGACGTAGCCAACGTCTGCGTTATATTGTTTGTGTTTACTACATAATATTGAAGTTTATTTCTGAAAACCTTAATATGATAAAAACGAAATCAACTACTTTAATTGGATGAATGAGGAAAATCTCAGCAGCAGTAGTTAACATTGTCCTAGCGGGCTTTGTATTTAAATGTTTACAGTTAAGCAAACTTAAATGTGTTTTATATATTCAGATCATTTCCATATTACAATATAGTTTTACTGTTGACTGGCCAATAACCAGGAAGTATACGAAAGTCTTTTTACCACCGCAATAACATAAGTAAATTCGAAACAATTTCATTTACTGTTCACATACTGGATACCACATTCAATCGTATTTGACAGAACTATATTTCTGTCTAAGAAAATTTAAGTCATTCATCGATTTTTATAGTTTGTAAAGAAATTTATAAAATATTGATAACACCATTTTTACGTATAGAGATAGATTTCTCGTTTTCCCATCTCCACAGTCAATTACTATCTTCAGCTGCAGGTAACTTGTTCCTGCAGCAGTTACATCCACCCTAATACCTGACTTACTTACTTGCTCACTGGTCATACCGGACTCGAGAGTCCATTACCGCAGCGACGTATTTTCGCCATCTGTCCCTGTCTTGGGCTATTTCCTTCCATTCACCTTCATTACCTAGGCTCCTCAAATCAGCCTTCACATTGTCCTCCCATCTACGCCTCGGTCTCCCCACAGGACGTTTTCTCTTCACTTATCCTTAGACCTACATCTTCACTAGCCTTGATTAACGCATTCGCATTTGCTGTTACAGATTCTTTCATATCGCTAATGATGTTTAGATCATCTGCATACCCAAATATCTTAATATTTCCGTTTAACTCCACACCCTCTGAATTATCTGCTGCTATTCGTACAATATATTCTAGGACTAAATTAAAATGTAGCGGAGACAGGGCATCTCCCTGCTTAAGTCCGTTCCTTATTACAAATTCTTGTGACTCTAATTTCCCCAAGCGCACTCTACCTCTTGTGTTTTTCAAACTCGCTTCTGTAAGTCTAACATACTTCTTTGGTGTTCCAAGTTCCAAAAGAATTCTGTACACTTTTGACTGCAATACTGAATCATATGCTTTTGTAAAAATCTATGAAAAGATTATGAATTGGTTTATTGTATTCCCATTTCTTTTCCAAGATTTGACGCAGGGTGAATATTTGGTCTATAGTTGATCTGGTCCTCCGAAAACCGGCTTGGTAATCCCCCACAATTTCATCTGCATATAGTGTAAGCCTGCTTAGCAGAATATTCGAGAAAATTTTGGAACATACTGGTAATAGCGATATCCCTCTATAATTACTACAATCCATTTTGTCACCTTTCTTAAAAATTGGGATCAGAATCGACTCCTGCCACTCTTCAGGTATCATCTCTGAGTTCCATACTTTAGTTATCACTTTGTGAACTACTTCCACCAATTTCTGTCCCCCATTTTTAACTAATTCTGTAGTTATGCAATCTGATCCTGGTGCTTTATGGTTTTTCAATTTGTTGTACCTGAAGCAAACCAAATTTCCATTTAATGAGCCTCATTCGAGCTGCCATTTTGCTTCACTTCAGTACTGTATTCTTCATTCACAAATATCACGACTGCAATGATGCGACCAACACTACACTATCTCTAAGCAAGAGGAAGACAATAAATAACGTTTGTCACATAACCTTTTGGGGTCACTACGAGTACTTCGAATAACGACAGTCTCCATATTAGAACATCGCACTAAACAATACCCCAGTCTACATACAAGAATACAGTAGCGACAGTCACTAATTCCCGTGAGCAGGGAAGTGTCAGAGATAACGACTAAATTAAGAGTACCTAATGTTTTTGTTACGTAAAGCCGCAAAGCCTCTATTTTGGAACTTAAGCATTGATATCTCAATATTATACATCTAAAACCATACCGTAAGTCACCTTACGCGAAGGTGACTTGGGCTATTTCCTTCCATTCACCTTCATTACCTAGGCTCCTCTACTCGAGGACATGAAAGATGATAAATTTTTACCACACTTAATTTCCAATGATCAAGCTACGTTTCATGTTAGCGGTAAAATAATCCGAAAATTGATATTTTTACACAATACGACGTAAAGTTATTCAACCAAATTCAAATATAATTCAAAGAAACTCTTATCATATCCATTCTACCGAACGTTTATGACATTTGAACGTTAACAAAAAGCAGCAGATACGAAAATAAAAATCTACGAAAAGCTATTTCTAAGGAAGTCATTTCATGCAGAATGGAGAAAGTTAAGAAACACAGAAGTCTACGATTAATACGGAGACCCGGAATCGAAACATAAATCAAGAGACGCAGGTGAATTCGACTTGGTGCCCTTGAAGAAAGGAAAATTCACAAAATATGTACAGAACACTCTCAAGAACGAAGAACTCTCAGGAAACGTAGACTACATTAGTTTCGTATCAGAGGAGACATCGTACGCGTAAGATACTGCGAAATCACTATCTGGCACAGTGTTTTGTTACGTACCTTGGTACTGGCATGGGTATTCCCCTGCCTTTCTCCAACATGTGAACTGATTAAAGCATGATCGTACGAGAGTGCTCTGCGGTTTAATTTGGTGTAAGACATGGCATGAAAATTGACATTTTTCACATATGAAGGGCACCGCTAGAGGTGAACATGGCGTTTCTTTCAATAGGATTCTATTATTCGGTTCTGACGTTATTAAGGTAGAAATATTCAAAAATAAAAAAAGAGTGTTTCGAAAAGACTGACATGATTTTGGATGGCAAGGAAACTGCTGTGTGAATGGGCGTGGCCTAGAGTTTCAGAAAATGGCCGTTAATATCAGGCAATACGTCTTCTCAGTTTGCGGTCAGTCAGGAGTAAGAGGGCGTCCGCTCAACAGAAAGCGGTTTGTGTGCTACAATTTGCAAAGATTGAGTTGTAATTTCGGTCCAGCGAGTTTTTGTTGGCGTTTTGGCACCGATCCGTCTGCATCGAAAAACATTCGTCGTTGGCATCGCCAATTTGAAGAGACAGGATGCTTGTGCGAAGGTAAGAGTCCAGGTGAAACTCGCGCTTCTGATGACGTGGTGGAAAGAATTCGGCAAACGTTTGAGCGGAGTTCACGAAAGTCTATTCTCCGCGCAAGCCATGCCTCATTCGATTATGTGGCGAGTGTTAAGGTGTCGTTTGGTCTATAAACCATACAAACTACAATTACCTCAAGCTCTCTGTACTGGTGATAAAAGGAAACCAGTTGATTGCAGCAGTGCTCTACTCGAGGACATGAAAGATGATAAATTTTTACCACACTTAATTTCCAATGATCAAGCTACGTTTCATGTTAGCGGTAAAATAATCCAACAAAATGTGCGCATGTGAGGACTCCAAAAGCCTCATGAGTCACGACGTTATTGAGCATGAAAAGACTCACCTAAAGTGAACGCTTTTTGTGCCGTTTCCTATGAAAAAGTGTACGATATCTACTTTTTTGAAGAAACCACAGTGGCTGGAATGCTGCAGAATTGGCTTTTTCCGCAACTTCAGGAGGACACCGATGACTTCGTTTTCCAAGAGAATGAAGCTCCACCATGTAAGATGCTGTGGCCTCCTGACCTTCATTGCTTACATATTCCGCCCTCACAATCATATTCCGCACATCAAGACGCTTCGTTCGAACCCAAACTCGATATGATAAAGTCAATGTTGTACGAATTCATGTAAACGGTACGCAAATAACAAGTGTCCACCGGGCTTGAGATGCTGAAGGCTGGTGTACACACACACGTTCAAGACTCGACGGCCACAAGAGCTTTCAGTTCGGGAGAGGTGGACCGCACGCCGAGAGGCCAGTCCCTTCAGAGGACGATTCAGCCTATCTACGTCGGACGGCTACCGCCTGTGGAGTGGACAGCGTTTGCCCGAGTGAAAGGGGAGAACGACCCCATGTTCGGCTTAAAAGCAAATTCCGCTACATTGTGTCAGAGCGCCCAGCCTACACATTCTTTACAAAAATAGCATGCAGTTTCAGAGGTTTTCACAGGGCGACAGCATATACCAAACGCCAATGCTACAGATTTCCGGATTGGTCGTCTTAAACGAAACGTCATTCTCCCGTTTTAGAAGAGCAATGCTGATTGGCAGACGGTATTCCTGACGCCTTGAGCTGAAGGAGTAATGGAAGAGACTGAAAGATATACCCCTTCACATCTGGCGTGGGGAGAGGCCGTTCTGTTGTCGCTCTTGGAGTGAGAACATGTAACGAGAGCGTGTGTGCTCGTACGTGTACTCAAAGAGCGAGGAACAAGTCTCTCCTCAGTACTTCACTGGGAGAGCACCTCTGTCGAGAGTGAATCAGAGTGCGACCCTATATTGAGTCTTTGCGATTAAATGTTGTTCACTGTGTTGGCCGCCACACTTATTGTGCGGTGTGAATGGACCAAGTTATAGTTGAACGCCTGTGAGCGAATTTTTGAGTGGCATCGTGGTGGAATGTTTATCTGACCGGTGTACCACACCAATAGTTAGACTAGGGGCGAATAGGAGTCCTTGACTTCATCAAGGCGTAGGGAGAGTTTGATTGACAAAGGTCAATCCAGATAGAACAAGAGTTATCTTATTTGTCAGCAGCGAGCGGGTCAGACAGCAGTCATCGCAGCTTATGGTATTGTGCGCTACAGCTCTTGCGAGCTTCATATTTCCTCTACAACAGTACACTTCACTGCATTTCACACGCAACAGCCTCGACCATACCTAGCAACATTCTAACGGATAATTATTCAAGTTGAGTAGGTGTGGCTCTCAGCCATTCTGCCAAGTCAATAACAATCTTAAACTTTGTATAGAAATTTCATTAGCGAATCCTATCCTTAAGAGGTAACTTCACATTCCGAAAAGAACCCAGAAATAACTTGTTAAGTTCATAACTAAAAGTGCCATTGTGATTTCTCAGAATTTTTGCAAAATAAAAATAATAATTTTCGTTAGTTTCATGTTTCTCTTACACTAACTAGCACTACTCCAGTACCCAAGTATCCCACTGGTTACGTAAGAAATTTTGTGAATTTTTGTGTCATTTGCTTACAGCGGACGACTTCAGAAGATATTTATTGCTGAAAGTTTTTCAGGCATTTCTCTTTAGAAAGTTAGGAGCGTCTGTCTGACTTCTGTAGTAGTGTGGGGGTGGAAATTGTATCTTGCAGGAGGCACAGGGTATAGGGTACATCTCAGATTAATCCATTGCGCAGAATGACAGAATAGCACCCACATGCTCACAACCACATTAGTCCAAGAACGTGCGTCAGTTTCTCCACGAAACTCTGCCTCAACGCTCGACAGGTCGCATGAGACCCCGTGACATTGCCCTGCATTCTTGGCCTCAAGATATTCAGACATGACCCTAAGCGTTTATTTCCTGTGGGAGTATGTGAAGCAAAGTGTGTTCATTTCCTCTTTACTTCGTGAAGTAGAAGAAGTGAAGAACAGAATAATAGCCGCCATAATTTTTGTAAAAGCAGATACATTGTGTAGATTTGATGGCGAATTAGCTATCGTCTAGATGTTGTTCGTGCTGTTGCTGGTGTAAACAAAGAGCATTTGTAATCGCATAGCCAAAAATTTAAGAATTTTTAAATATTTTGCAATATAGTCCATGTCTGTAGTATGCTTTTATCAGTAGATATGGAGTTTTGAAATCAGGTCATCCTTTCTGCAACACATTGTATAATGTTTGACTATTTTCTAGACACACATTGAAAGATATTATATGAAATGAAGTCTAAAAATATTGTCTTCTTACGTAAATTAGAAAACAATTCGAGTTTAAAGAAAAAAAATTATAATAAATGTTGGGAAACACGACACATTTAGAGAAAGCATAACGAGAAAAATTCACGGACAAACGTAATACACTGTAAAATTCATGTTTTAATAACCCTCAACAACGCACTTCTTAAGGCTATAAAATTGTGCGGTACTACAAAAGAGAATTGTGTTACATCTAGAAAGAGAAACGGACCTGAAACAAGTTAGGGAAAGGAATCGCAACACCTATTAGTGCTAATAAACATAACGAACCAAAAAAACTGTGACTAACCCAAATCAAGATGAGTGTTAAATTCTTTCAAGACATACTATGCAGAGAACAAAGAGACCAAGACATGTGTGAAAGAAACAAAGCTCTCTTATCAGAGGCACCAAAGAGTGTCATATTAAAGACAAAAAATATTGCCTTAGTTAAAAACAAGATTTCGTTAATAGGTGCGTGTATGTAAGATACACTCCATGAAAATAAACAGAAGCACAGTAACAAGAGAACTATATTTAAAATGCAACATAATTCATGAACTACTCATGGACAACAAAAGTCGAGGGAAGCTATTTCTCGGTGGGTAAATGTTCTTTCGCCCGTACTCGTTGGTTTTTCCGCTTGACAACACTCTTTATAGAGTACTGATGCCTGAAAAATTTAATTGATTTTACAATAGAGGACCCAGCGGCTTTCAGCGCCAGTAATGAACTTCGATCAGAGGCGCACAGCAATTAATTCTCGCGCGGCGGGCCACAGAATTGGTGTTCGACTGTTGTTTTATCAAGTGCGGGCATTACTGCAAGCTTACGGTAAGAGTAATGGAACGATTCGTCCATCAGTAATGCAGTTCATGACATTTCAAGCGCAGATAGGCTGCACTAATCAGTATGTTAAGCTTACGAATGGCGTCCAGTAGGATTTGGTCAAGGATCAGCGGGAAATGAACATAAATGCATATCGGGTGACTGTTTTACGGAGAAACGCTGCAGGGGTAGTTAATCAGCACTCTTGCCTCTCTGACTGTTTATACAGAATAACGCTCGGATTTTCTGTTAGCCTTCTCGTATGTCAACAAATTTGGTCTCGCGATCCATTCCCAGCCGCATAAATAGGTCCCAGCTGATTGTGTGCCTAATTGACGAACGCCATTGAATGCGTTTGTATGTGTGTGCGTGTGTGAGTGTGTGCGAGCGCGTTATATTACAGAGACAGATGCGAGCCGTACCATTAATTCATATAGATATGGCAACACATCTGTACTGAAGTTCGTTATTTGTATGTTTCTCTCTGATCACTAAAATCAAATTCAAAATTTTTAAAATTTGTATACTGAATTCATGTCCGGTACTCAATCGTTACCAGGAAGCGATCTCTGGAAATGAAAACAGAACAATTATTTCAATCACGAATCTGATCAACATTTTCTGATTACATTTTTTTCAAGCGCGTGTTTTATTTGTACCGCAATTAAGAGTTAATTCGTCAGCTGCGGCACTCTTTTTCCACTCAGCCATCGCTTATTTGTATTCTGTTATGATCCTTCTACCCTGTTCATCTCCCCGATATACGTAGAGTGCTCTGTGACCTATAATAGAAGCCCCTGCCATAACACACTGGATTCGCATTGGATAGTAAAGGGATTTACTCGTAATTCCCCTTCGGGCAGGTTAGTCTTAGGATTTCCGTCGTTTTCCTAAATCGGTTAAGGAAAACATCGGGTTAGTTCCTCTAAAACGGACACGGTCGTTTTTCTTCGCTGCCCTTGACCCGTTCGTTATCGGCGGGACGTGAAACCCTGATTTTCCTTCCTCCTTCTTTCGTTCAAGCCTACAGGAACCACGCAGGGACGACTCAGAACACGTCCCAGTTTGTCACTAGGATTGTCTTCGTTCGTTGTGTCTAATACTAATACGTTTAGATTAACATTTTACACTGAATACTCATATTTATGTAGAATCTCTCGCACAGTGAATAACCTAACGTGGCTGACAAAAATAAAAATAAAAAACAGAGGTCACACCTCTTCACAGAAAGAGTAAAAGGTCGAATGCGCGGAAGTACAGACGGATATCACTGAGCTTCAGCTGTTTTAGGATCCTGTGTTATATTGCTAGTTCGGACATTATCACCTTCCTGGATTCTTCCATAGAGCCAGCACGGATCTACGAACACCTCAGCTAATTGAGCAATTCTATCCACCCCATGTCGTATCTGGTACAGAAACCTTGGTTAGTACATCGAAAGAAAACGTTGTTGGTTGCAGGAGAAACAATACTTTTATAGACGCGTTTCGCCCTTCTAGGGCATCATCACAAAGTCTATAAGAAAAAGAAAACGGTATTTATCAAGGTATGGTCCTATCTTGCAGAACTATACTGTAAAATAAAACAGTATAGCTCTGCAAGATTTCTAGATAACTGAGTTTGAAGTACAGCAAAATTTGCATTCATTAAAGCTATGGGGGGGTGGGGGGGGGCACTGTGTGTATCTACAGGACAAAGAACGCAGTGATTCAGGTGCTGAGAACTACGGTGCGAAAAAAATCACACAAAGAAAATTTACACGCGCTGCAAACCATTCAGTAGCAAAAGCATCGCTGGCGTAGGACTACACTTACAGATTTTGAAATCACGTAACACAATCTGTACACTAGGCAATAACTTGTCCCCATCAGACTTACATGTTCGCACGCAAATTACATACTGTTCTCACTGCTGGTTGAACAGGTAACCTACTCCTAAGTGGCACACATCCTTAAAATTACTTCAAACGTAGTGTGAGGAATTTACACAATTGTCTATACTTTTCTAAAATCTTTATTTTTAAATTAATATGCTTATAGTACCTTTACGTAAGTACCATCTATATAGGGCAAGTAGTGCTGCCAAATCCCTAGGCCCCCGCGGCCATCAACCAGAAGCTAAGTAACCCGTGGCTAAAAATAATAGATATGATCCTGAAATAGTAGGTAAGTTATTTAACGAAAAAAAGTGGCCAGAACAAATAAAGTAGTGGACAACCCTGCAACCTCGAAGGAACGGTTCATTGTATTTTCTTTCCTGGGGAACGTCTCGTATCAACTAGAGAAACTCTTCAAAAATAGTAATGTTAGAGTAGCATTCACGACCCACAATAAAACCCAACACAGCCACATATACAGCGAATAGATGTACAGCGAAAGATATACTGCCTCTGTCGAGTATAAATTGGGATGTTATGAATGCCTAAAGGCCTACTTAAGACAAACAGGGAGGATGCTCAAAACTAGATTTAACGAACATATGCTCACTAAGAAGGATACAGTCAAGCGACCTTCTGCGTTTACAGAATACTTAAAAGAAAGCCGGCACCAGCCACCAATGTTAATGTCTTCAGATCCTGCACCAAGCTCCAAAAAACAAAGAGTTAAACCTCCTTGAGGAAACTGAGATAGCAAAGCACTTGCATACATATAAAGAGTTTCTCCTTAACGATCAGCTTATTATCGGACATAAAACCTATAACATCTCCATACTATCAGTTTTTAAATTGTTTATCTGAGTAGTATCCTGTTCAAGTAGACATACTAAGCACTGTACCCGTAACTTAAGAAATATGCAGAACCAATTTTGCAAATGTTTTTAACAATGTGTATGCTGCTGAGTAACACCTCTCCTTATGTGTTGTAGCTAGTGAGGACTCTACGCAAGACAACTGTAGTAGCTTAACTATGAAGTAGTTTACCGCACTCTATTTAATTGCATTAGCCCTATAATTCTATTGTAATCGCTTGACTGATTACACTGCTGCTGGAACACACTGTAAGAGTACAAATATCGATCCTATACGGGAAGGATCGGATCTCGCTTACGCTCCTTTGCTGTAACGCCGTGACGTTGCTGACGGTGATGTTCCATCCTTCTAGAAGGGAGAAACTGGCGCCTGGAGATCTTTGGGCGCGAAGGAATAAGTCAGTCGAGCCTGAGCGAGCCTGCAGGGCAGGTCCCGGGGGCTCTGGCTCCGCGCATCACGTGTTAAAAGTGAATTAGTTTTGTGATATTGCGGAATATTATCAGTCGAGCCGGAGCATGCTTGCAGAGGAGACCCCGAGCGTATAAAAGTGAAATATTTTGTAGAAGAAATATTGAAAGTCCTACCAGAGTTAGGACGTCAGTAGGACGCGTATGCGTGCGAGCAGAGCGAGAATTTTGAAGCTCAGAATTAAATTTAATATCGGGAGAATTGTTAGGTATTGAAAAGGCACACGAGTAAAAATAAAAGCATCTTCAATAACTTCAACGCTCGGCAGTGAAGACACCGGGCGCACTATCTTCTGACTAATGAATAATCCAGTTGTTGCCAGTACAGGGAGGCACTAATTAATGTAACAAACAATTCATAAAAAAACAGCGCCTCAGCATCTAAACATTCTCTAATAACATAAATATGAAACTTCACAACCTGCACATAAGGTATAAATATAATAAACAAATTGCAGATAAAAGAATACAGAATTAGTAAGGTGGAGCCTCCAGCAATTTGATCGGGCACTCACTACCGAGTGAAACCCAGTTTTACAGGTCTAAATTCGTATTTCGAGCGAAAGGTGCATTCGCCCAAGCGGTGGAGGAACGAACTACAGAACTTAACGACGTGACAGAGCCAGAAACAGAGAAAACAGCAATACTCAGCTTAAGGACGAGATCGTGACAAAAGGCCAGCAACAAGCAGCCCGGTCTAACGAATCACAGTTCCACTGGCAACGGCCAAGTCGTCAAGCCCCGGTGCCACGCCCACCGTACCGGACGAAATACACTGCGCTCCGCACAACATATGCCCAGGAGAACGGTTAACGGCAGGCAACGCTCCGGCAACGCTCCGGCAACGCTCTTCTTCTCAACACGGCGTGCCGAGAAAAGCCAAACAACACACCTGGTGCCGGAACCCAAACCTTTCCGCCACAGCACTTCAATAACACCACGCGTAATGACCACTGCGCACCAAGTAAGGGCCAACCTTCCACCCTGTTCTAACCGCAACCAACAGATCACACAGTGAGGCCCACTGCCTCCACTCTTTTCTCTTTATTGTATTTCGATACCCGTGGGGGGGGGGGGGGGGGGGTGCTGTGGCAGCAGCGTACTACGCTGCTTTGCAGCCTACAGATAAAGTTAAAAAAACATAATGAGGAGATATAAGAATAAAAAGAGGTGATAAAACGGTGACTGTTTAAAACTGGTACATGGCGAAGAAACTGTGAAGAAAACATAAAAAACAGATAGGTCAGTGATTATGATTAAAAACACATAGGAAATAGACAGGCGCAATTAAAAAAACACAGCGACAGACTGGTTTCTGTTCGCAACAGTTTAAAAAGGGGACGCACAACACTGAACACTCACGGAAAGCGCTGCACTGTAGAGTACGAAGGCATATGGGTATGGGGGGGGGGGGGGGGAACCCGGACAGACGAGGGGGGAAAGGGGGGGAACCTATGGAGGGAAAGGACATAGAAAAAGGGGGGAGCAGGGTGGATGCGAGAAAGGAGTTGTGAAGACAGTGGAGGCGAAAGAAAACGAACTTGGGGGGAGTGAATGGAGTCAAGGAGAGGGTAGGTGGAGAAAAAACAGAATGGAAGGGGGGGAGAGGGAGCCTGGGAAAAGGACAGATGGAGAGGGAAGAGTGGACCATAGTTGATAGGAGTGATAAATGGAGGGAGAGAGGGCATCGTCCGGGAGGGGGAGTTGATGGAAGACACCTCGGGAGATGAAGGGTGTAGAGGTGGAGTGTAGGGGGACACAATGGTGAAGGTGCAGAAGCAGGCGAGGGTTGGAGAGGAGAGGAGCATCCCGGGGATGAGGGGGATCAAGTCAGTAGGAGGTGTAGAGGACGGAGACACATTCGAGGAAAAGGAGCAGATGGGGGAAAGGAATCAGGTCATAGAGTATCCGCATGGGGAACGGGAGGCATATACAGAAGGCAAGGTGGAGTGCATGGCGCCTGAGGATCTGGAGGGACTTATAGTATTTGGGGAGTGGGGGGGAGAGTGGATATCCAGGTAGGACTGGCATAACAGAGGATGGGACAGATTAAAGATTTGTAGGTATGGAGGATGGTAGAGGTGCTCAACCCCTATGTCTGGCCAGAGAGGAGTTTAAGGAGGTGGAGGTGGTTGTGGGCTTTGGATTGGATAGAGTGGAGATGAGGGATCCAGTTGAGGTGATGGCCAAGTGAGTCCAAGGTAGGTGAGGGTGGGGGGAGAGGCGGAGAGGACGAGCGCAGATGGTAAGGGAAAAATCAAGGAGCTGGAAGGAGCGAGTGGTACGGCCTGCGAGGATTGCCTGGGTCTTACAAGGATTGATTTTGAGGAGCCACTGGTTACACCATGTGGCAAAAAGCGAGGGCAAGGAAGGCGGTGTCATCGGCGTACTGCAGGAGGTGGACCGGAGGGGTGAGGGGGAGGGGGGGTTGGGGCATGTCTGCCGTGTAGGGGAAGGGAGAGGGCAGAGGCCTGGGGCAAACCTGCAGAGGGGTAGAAGGTGCGGGAATCGGCGTTATGGATGGTAACGTAGGAGGGGCGGCGGGAGAGGAAGGAGGAAATCAGACGGACATAGTTGATAGGAAGGGCGTAGGTCTAGAGTTTAAACAGGAGACCGGGATGCAGTACACGGTCGTAGGCCTTTTCGAGGTCTAGGGAGACAAAAATGGCGGAGCGACAGGACTTAAGCTGGAGGGAGAGGAGATGAGTGAGGCATAGTCGTTGGTCATCGGCAGAGAAGGAAGGTCGAAAGCCAAATTGGGTGTTGGGGAGGAGGTGGTGCCGGTGGAGGTAAGGATAGATTAAAAGAGCTTGCTGAACACCGAGGTGAGACATGCAGGGCGATAGGAAGAGGCATCAGATGGAGGCTTGTTGGGTTGGGAGAACATCAGGATACGGGAGGTTTTCCACAAGTCGTGGTAGAAGCCAGTGGCAAGGGTTACGCTGTAGAGGGCGGCAAGGACTGCAAGGAAGGAGGGAGGACAGCGTTTGAGATGGCGGTAGGTAACGCGGTCGTGGCCGGGAGCGGTGTTGCGTCTGCCTCGACGCTGGATACTAGACTTAAATAGCCGAACCCGCGATTAACAACTGACTCGCGGCCGGCCAAAGCGAAATCGATGGCTAAGATGACACTGCAAGAAAGAGGTACTGGCGCCAGCCGCGCGACGTATCAAGAATGTAATCTGAACAAGAAAGAATATTATAAAAGTTTAGAGTGGAATAAATCAACTGTGTCGTACGCAAGTGTTCGCATACTACAAAATCTTCATTATCAGTAGAATATTCTGGAAGGGACAGAATCACAGAACAGTGTTGACGAATAGATAGCGCAATTGTCGTAGGCTATTTAATTATAGACTCACGTACTTTGGGAATAAGTTCACCCTCTATTACTGTCTACTAGTAATGGCCGAAGCCTAATTTTCGTAGCTATCTACACTGCAGCAAGTATTAATAACTTCTTGTCACAGATATAAGCAGATAAATAGTGAAGGCGGCCTAAAATACTTTATGCAACTGTGTATTTGAGCACGTAATTCGTTTTAGTATAAGCAGCAGCCGCTTGATCAGCAAAGAAGGACGGCACTACTTGTTCTAAACAGCTGGTATTTGCGTAAAGGTGCTACATGCACATTAATTTTACTACTTCAACCTAGATATAGGCTTCCTTTTTAAAAGTTAAGTTTTGAAGAAAGCATAGGCAACATTATCAGTTTTTCGTTTGTCTGGAGTAATGTTAAGGATGCGCGCACGCTGACCATCTAGAGAAATGTTTCCTAGTCCAGCGTTTCTCAACCTTCCAGTATTCGCTGCTCAATTTTCAGGTATAATTTTCATCGTACTTCCCCTCTCTCCCTCTCTTTCTCGAACGATAACTTTATCTACGGTCCAGTTACATTAATATGGCTGTCATCTACATTCGACGTCAAAGTGCAAAAACCCTCGCCTACGGCAGGTGGCAACACTAATAATAGAGGGTATACAAAGAGCGCCAGGTGAGGGGGGGGGGGGGGGGAGGGGGAGGGAGACGGAAAACAGTGCAGTCGTTTTCATAATGCGGAAACAGGCGTGGCTTTCGGGCCAAGGGTGGAACTATTTCCGAAACGGCTGAGTTTTTAAACTGCTGGCGCATCGCTGTGGTTAATGTGTAGCGGGCATGGAAAAATGACACTATCCAAAACTGGCGAACTTTTCTGTGGATGGGCCTCTGCAGCAGTATAGCTCTGCAGGCTAGGACCATACCTTGACGAATACTATTTTCTTTTCTATAGATTTTCTGTTGATGCCCAGAAGTACGAAACGCGTAAATGAAAGTATCGTTTCGCCTGCAACTATGGTAGACTTTCTTCTGAACGACAGCTGGACGTATTAACAAGGCGCATTTTGCAGTCAGTAGATAGTGAAGAGGAACACTAGACCCCGCTGTCCTATATTTCCTAAAAAGTGTTGGCCGTTCTACCGCGACGTCGACTCCTAAGTGGGACATGATCTTACGGTGTGTGTTCCCATATGCTCGAATGTATCGGCGAATATTTTAGAAGTGGAAACCGGTACGATAAATTGGACAGCCAGTATTTAACGGGAACGAAAGGAAGGTCAGAGGTGACTAACGTGGTGATTTCGTGGTAAAGTCCAGGTCGTTATCCACTCATAAGGTGACACAAAAGCTAGAGATTTTTTAAACACAAAGCGTACCGGTTCGCTGGGAACCAGTTTCTGGCTACAAGCCCATCCTCGGAGCAAAGCTCTGAAACATGCAAGATGTAAACGATAATTCTTTACGGCGTACCTCAGTGCTGCAGAGGAATTCGAGACGAACAATTTGATACAGGACACTTATAGTCTATCTAGTCGTAAAAATACCCCCATCAGGCCCACAAAACCGCGAATGATACAGCATATGCGCATTGCAGGAGATTTTCAATACCCTCTCGCCCTCTCTGCCCAAACTACTAGTCCTAGACAAAATGAATACGATATTTTTTATGAAAAATTTAATGTAATTTAATTTTGTATTTGGATACGTTTTTGTGATATTCGAGAAAAACATACAAAAGTGACCTTCAAATGCAACCCGAACCCCGCACTCACTTCCCTTTGGTCGGAATTTATAGGGACTTGCACACGGCATTGGCTCCTACTAATTCACACTTTACAAAATTTGAAAGCAGATGAATTATTTCCCATATTCGACTTCTTTTGGTCTTCACTGACTGGACTATTATGCCACCTGCTTAGACGGCTATTTCGTTAGCGTGAAAACACTGTTCGGTCATTTCTTCCTCGCTCCACACACGAATGCAATAGGACAGAAAATGCATAGATAATATTGGCACGATGCACCCTCCGCCATGCACTGTGCAGTGGTTTGCGGACTACGTCTCTTGATGTACAGTGCGCAGCGGTATTAAATCATGTGTGCTGTAATGTGGATGAAAGCTGTCTCACTGGCCCCAAATTTCACCACTGTCTCGCCCAACTCCACCGTGGTCGTGTCACACGATGAGAAGGCCGTCACAGCCCCACCCAGACGCATTTCACCCCTTCTTCTGACTTCACTGCGGTGGAGATCAGAACCCTAACACCCGCCACAGAAATCAAGTGGCCGTGGAAAACATTTCAGACACACCACCGCTCAGCACTGACACGAAAAGAGCTCAGGGGGTGGCCAAAAGTGTGGGGTCCTGCCCACTCGTATCGTATAGGATGCCTAAAGGATGCTGCATTCTCCGATAGCTATACAACAGTTCAAGCAAATCACATTAATGGCTTTTGTTACAATAAAGTAGACTGACAATACTTAACTTTGGTTTATAAGAACGTGTCGCAAGCGATTGGCGACATGCAAACAATAAATGTCTTTCACTATATACAATGTGGTTTCTAATGTCCGTCTTCTACAGTCAAGCCGAGGCTGCGTGGCTTCTTCGCGAAGAAACTTCAGTCTTCGAGTAAAGCGGAGTTCACAACATATACATGTTTTGCCTCCTATTAATTCTGGTGGTGCGTCTTCTAGAGGTGATTGGCTTCTGGTTGTTTCCACTCTTTTTACTTCTTCAGTGACAGTCTATGCTGTAAGGAGCTGGGGCCATCGTGTATTGGCATTGCGCCGTATTTTCTGCCCCAGAGAGCGTATGTACCGGTTCTCGGATTGCCGCGCCTTTTCGTAGAAGCGGCGGGCAACCGTACGGACGTGGTCCTTGACTTTGCGGACCTCAGCGAGGTCGTGCAGTGGTCCAGATGGGAAGTCCCTCTGCAGGCGCAGCGCGAGGCGGAGAGCCCTGTTCTGCAGAGATTGTAGTTTCTTTAGGTGGTCGTCTGCCGCATTCCCCCAGACGACAGCCGCGTAAGAAGACAGGGCGGATTAGCGCCCTGTACAACGTGACGCCCAGTCGCGGAGGAAGAGTCGACGTCGGGTTGAGCAGGGGGTAGAGCTGGAGAAGTCGACCCCTTGCTTTGTTTACGACGCCCTTCACGTGTGGGCCCCAGGTGAGGCGGCGATCTATGGTGACCCCAAGATACTGCGCTGTCGGTCGCCAGTTGACAGGACTGCCTCCAACGACAAGTGGGGGCAGAGCGGCTGGGATGACACGACGGGTTGCAATGAAAAATTGCGTCTTGGCGCCGTTGAACTGCAGTTTCCACTTGACGGTCCAATCGGCTGGGGTGTCGACGGCGTGCTGCAACCTCTGGCGAAGTGTGTCCGCGCTCATACTTCGTGAGTAGAGCGCAGTGTCGTCGGCGTACAGTGCTAGGTGCACACGAGGGACCGTCGGCGTATCAGCCGTGTAGAGCGTGTACAGGATCGGCCGCAAGACCGACCCTTGCGGCACGCCTGCTCTGATGGGACGGACTGTTGACAGGCCAGTTTCTGCACGGACGTGAAAAGTCCGTCCATCGAGGAAGGACTGTAGCAGACGGATGTGGGATCCAGGGACCCCCATTTCGAGAAGTTTGAAGAGCACCCCATCGTGCCAGACGCTGTCAAAAGCGCGCGAGACATCAAGGAAGACTGCTCCGAAGTATTCGCGCCTCTCCAGGGAATCGAAGGCTTCTTCCACGAGTCGGAGAAGTTGGTGCTCCGTAGAGTGGCCCTTACGGAAGCCGAACTGGGCATCTGGGAGTAGAGCTTCGGCGGTGACGTGTTGCTGTAGCCTCTTCAGGTAGATGCGCTCGAAAACTTTCGAGATGGCAGGCAGCAGACTAATTGGGCGATAGCTCCTCGGCTGCCGGAGATCTTTTCCCAACTTAGGAATAGCCACAATCTCAGCATGCTTCCACTGCAGGGGAAGGTGACCGGTGCGAAAGATCTTGTTGAAGATTGCAGCCAGGTGAGTGGAGGCATCCTCAGGCAGTTGGTTCAGCATGGCAGTGGAGACGGCGTCAGGGCCTGCAGCTCTCTTTGGATTGAGGGCCTTCAGAGCCGTCGAGACTTCTTCAGGAGTTGTGGACTCGATGGCATCATCGCCCTCCGTTTCCAGATAGCGAGGGAGCCGGTCGGCGACCATCTCTTCATGTTCTGCGTCCAGTGGATCCTCTACAGGCTTGAAGTTCTCTTCAAAAACATCGGCGAGGGCATCAGCCTTCGCGTTTGGTTCACAGACAGTTCCGGTTGCAGTTCGGAGAGGTTGCATACGCTGCGTGCGCCGTAGGAAGTGTTTCGTGGTCCTCCAGGCAGACCCGTCGTCAAGCTGAAGAGTCGCCACACGGTTAGCCCACTCCCGGTTGCGGTGCTTGTCCACAGCCACCGTGATTTCGCGCCGCATACGGTTGAGTTGCCGTTTGGTGGCGTGGTTCCGTGTACGCTGCCATTCGCGGTACACTCTGTTCTTCTCGGCAATTTGTGCAAGGAGATCGGGGGGCAGCTGTCGAGAGTGGTCCTGGCGCTCGCGTCTGGGCGGAGCCGCTTCTTCGACTGCGGCGAGGGCGGCGTCCGTGAAGTGGAGGAGGGAATCTTCAGCTTCTGCGTCGTCTACAAGTGGCATCCCAGCTTGGGACTCGGTCAGGGTGCGGCGAAAGAGATCCCAGTTGACTCCAGAGAGTGACACCCCACGCCTGGGTAACTGCAGTGGGTCGAGGTCGACGTCGAAAACAACTGGCACATGGTCAGAGGAGAGAAAATTCCGTGTCGAGGCGAGGATGCGGTGCGGAATGCCTTTCACGACCGCGAAGTCGACGATGTCCGGTTGTCCATTAGCGGGGAAGATGGTGGGATCATAGGGACCCACTACCACGGCGTCATTGCGATCCACGATTCGTAGGACGCGGCGTCCGTCTCTGTTGGTGAGTCGTGAACGACAAGCGACGTGCTTGGAGTTATAGTCTCCAGCGATGAACAGCTTGCCTCCGATGGAGAGAAGAGATTCTAAGTCTGCATCTACCCATGGATGCGACGGTGGTTTGTAGATGGCAATGAAGGTTATGGCTCCCGCTGACGTGTGCGACAACTCCAATCGCCTCCAGAGTCACTAGCGGCGGCAGTTGAATCTGGTGGTGACGGATCCCATTCCGTATGTAGATGGCCATTCCTCCACCGGCAGTTGGCCTGTCAGCACGGTAACAGGAGCAGTTCGGCGCTTGGACTGCAATGCCTGGTTTAAGGCGGGTTTCGCTGAGCAGACGGATGTCCACGGCTTCATCACGAAGAAATTGACGAAATTCGCCAGCTTGTGTGTGTAGACAGAGAGTGTTCCACGCGACGACCGTGAGTCCTCTAACACTTCCCATAATGAGTAGTGGAGGAGCGTCTGGTGGCTGCCGGAGCGGCAATCTTCTGTGCAGCGGTCAGGTGCTGCGTGAGGACATCAAGCAGTTTTGTTGTGCTCGCCACAAGTGCGGTGAGTTGAGTAATCAGACTTGCGATGTCCGTGGCGGAGGCGGCAGGAGCCGTATCTTCTCTGGCGCCGGTGGAAGTGGCCACCTCTTCGCCATTGTATGTGGCTTCTTCTGGAGCGTTGGTTGTGCGACCCCCCACCTTGCGCCGGCCGCCGCGGCGGTGGGGGCGTGCACCAGACGACACGGGTAGGGCAGCAGAGGAGGGGCCCGGTTCCGGGTCCGACGAATTCTGCACAGGTGGAGTGGCGCAGTTTAGTAGTGGATGTCGTGCCCCTGCGTCTTCAAAAAGATCGCGGGTTTGTGAGTCTTCATTGCGGCGACGTGCTTGTGGGCCTGCTTGGTCGGCGTCGTCGCTGTTGGGTCGGCGGGGCGCCAGTCCTCTGGCGACAACCGTGGCGTGGGAGATTGTAGGTTCAGCCTTGGCAGACTTCTTCTGTTTCGCGGCGACTGGCTGGCCGCGCTGTCGAGCACTGGCGCGTCTCCAAGCTTCACAGCCGCGGTAGCTGGCAACGTGAGCGCCCCCACAGAGAGCGCACGTTGGCTGCTGCTTCCGAGGGATGGGGCAGTCCTTCGCTGGGTGTGCACCGGCGCATTTCACACATTTTTCAGGCATGGAGCAATGCCGGGCGACATGGTTGATGCCCTGGCACCGGTAGCACTGAACAGGGCCTCTCTTGGCGCGCAAGTCTTCTGTGGTCACCGAGACGTTGGCGAGTCAGGTGAGCTGGTAGAGCTTCCTGTTCTCGATTGTATCTGTCGCGATGACGAGAAACAGGGGCATGTAGTCACGGGATTTGGGCTGCTTCATCTTGACCACAGTTCTGACACTGAAGTCGAGCTCTTCGTGTTCTTCTTTAATGTGATCCGGCTCCATGTTGAAGGGCAGATGCCGGATGACAATCTTCAGGACGCGGTCCGGTGTGGTGGCGTGAGTGAAGAAAGGGATTGCCCTTTCAGACGCCTCCTGCGTCACGCGTCGGTAGTCGTCTGCTGAGCGCAGCGTAATCTTGTACATGTCTCTTCCGGCGACCTTCACATTGTAGACTGCCGTCGTCCAGCTATTGAGAAGCTGTTGCAGCTGCCGGAAGGTCCCTTCGTATTTCAGAACGATCGGCGGAAGTGGCGCATCCCTCCTTGGCGCCGTGGATGGGCGCGGTGGTTCCTCTGGGGCATCCTCAAGGGCAGCAAAAGTGTTCGCGGTGGATGCCGGCTCGTGGGTGGACAGCACCTGTCGGCGCGCTGTATGGCGTCGCTTCGGGCGAGTGAATCCGTCAGCATCGTCAGCAGGCGTTTGTTTCGATCGCTTCTCTGCCGGTGAGCTGCGCCCGCCGGTAGGGGCTGTATCGTCTTCTCTTCTGCTTTTGCCGGATTGCCGACGAGGTGGTGGTACGGCAGACGGCTCGTCTTCTTCCGACTCCGGAAGCGGAACTGTAAGCGCATCCATAGCGATATCCATCATGTCCTCATTCGTTGCGTGGTCCGTCATAAGTGGGGGGCCAGATGGGGCCGCCGACGTAGCAAGCTCCGCCGGACGGCGGTCCGCCACACCCTTCGCTTCGCAGTACGTAGCTCCGCTCGCTTCGACATCTCTCGCGCGAATGCGTGGCGCGATGTCGCGGGCGTGTCCAGCCGAGGCTGGCAGGAGTGGCGCTTATATTCTCTTCTTGTAGAGGCCACTCCTGTCGTGGTGACTTCCTAGTCAGCGTGCTATTGGCTGACGTCGTCTCACAGCCCTCTTTGCTCTTGCGTTCTTCATCTTCGTGCCGGCGCCTGTCGATACCCCGGAACATAAAGAGTGTCAATGAAATCAACCCTTCCATTGGAACCTTGATTTCCACAAATTCTGCGGTCGAAAACGACAGCGCACAGTGCAATGAACAACAGGAAGATGCACTTGATGACCTTTGACACTGCTGACACCCTCGGACGTTTCAACCCTTCTTTAGGATACTGTGCGGCTGCATCTCCATGGCACGTGATCGCACCCTTTTCGAACGCAGCGAGGACACAGTTTTTACTCTCGTATACACATTGAAACCACTATTGACCGTTCAAAACCATTCGACGAAATCGAAACGTGATGGGAAGCACCAAAGGGTATTTATACTTTCTCAAATCTGCCGTTTGTCACCCTCCTGTGGCATGATTATGCGGGAGCGAAATATTAGCATGTGCTTGAATAAAACGGCAAAGGCTTCCTGTACGACCCATGAGTTCAGCAACACCCTCGGTGGCAGGCAGACAATGTTGTTGAGCACGTTACAAATATACCTCTCAGACAATTCGACACCAATTCAGCCTGGCGGCTGCTCGAACGACTGAAGGTAGGCAAATCGAAAAATGGCTTTAAGCACTATGGGACTTAACATCTGAGGTCATCAGTCCCCTAGACTTAGAACTACTTAAACCTAACTAACCTAAAGACATCACACACATCCTTGCCCGAGGCAGGATTCGAACCTGCGCCCGTAGCAGCCGCGCGCTTCCGGACTGAAGCCCCTAAAACTGCCCGAGTAGGCAAGTCGCACCAAAGTGTTGTGGAAGGGGGTGTCTCACCATCAAGCACTGGAGAAGCCGTCAGGCTGATTTGGTGTCGAAATTTCCGAAGGTACATTTCTAACGTGCTCAAAAATGTTGCGTGGGTGGCACTGAGGGGGTTGCTGAAGGCTCTTAGAGTGACCCTTTGCGTTTTCTTCACGCTTATGTTAACGTTGCACTCCCTCGTGATCACGCCACAGGAGGACCGAAAGCATAAGTACCCTTTGATGCTTCTGATCACTTTCTGATTTCGTCGAACGGTTTTGAACGGCCCCTATTTGCTACAAACTGTACACTAGAAAAGAAACTGCGGTCGCGTTGCACTCCAAAAGTGTGTGGTCACGTTCCATAGGGATACAGCCCCACAGTATCCTAAAGACTGTTTGAAACGTTCGAGTCTGTCAATAGTCTCAAAGGTTGTCAAGTACATCTTTCTGTTGCTCATCGCACTGTGAAATGTCGTTTTCGACCTCGAAATGTGTGGGAATCTACATCCCAAAAGGAGCGGTGGCTTCATTGACGCCCTTTATGCCATCCCCTGAGACCTTTTCGTGTCAATTCTGAATGGCGGAGTGCCTGAACTCTCAATTGTTTTCCTCGGCCATCTATAAGAAAGCCGCGTGATTTCTACACTTTGCCTCGCGATTGTGACCTCCATCGCAGAGACGTCAAAATAAGTGGTAGAATGTGGGCTGTGACAATCTTCTCATGGTGTGACCCATTCACAGTAGCGTTGGACAGAACTGTGGTGAAATCTGGTGTCAGTGTGAAACAGGTGACGTGAAATTTTGAGATGTGGTCGTTTTTACCGCATGTGTCGACACCTTGCTGTTTGAAGGGTCGTCATACCCGAGTGTGACGTCGGAAGGAGCGACGCTTCTGCAGTGCTACAGAGGAAGGTTGTAGGCGTCTTGGAGCCACATTTCAAACTTATACGTCGCAATAGGAGACAATTACGGGGTTTCGAAAAAGCGACCTTTAAATTTTGTTGCAAAGTGTGGATAAAGGTGTAAATTTATTATTTCACCACTTTTTAAAAAAATTCTCATGTGACTATAGCATCACATTTCAAGTATTTGCATTTATCCTCTTTCACTCTGTACTAAACCACCCACCCGCCCCGGCTTCGCACTAGTAACACTAAGTGTCTTACCAATTGAAGACATAAAGTCTGAAAATAAGTCAGTGATCATACTTTTGGCACTTTATTTTACAGGTCCGTCTTGATCACACAAACTTTTACACTTCACTATTACACTTCTACCATTATCGTCCCCTATAAATCTCTCATGGGGGATTAGGTACAAGTGTCAGATTTTTTAAAGCTCTGTGGGATTGAGATCAAGTAAGGGACAAGGGATAGTTAACATTCCACCGCAGTTTCGAGAAACATTGGGGGGAAGTGGCAACCAAACTACTATTCAGGCTGGTGTGCGTTATCTATGAGACGTACCATCAGATTTTCAGGAAAGCATCATCCACACAGTTCCGAAGATCGTAAGCTATAAAGCTCATGCATGCAAGCTTCTTACAAGATTAATATACAGAAGAATGGAGAAATAATTAAGGATCTGTTAAATGATGATCGGTTTAGTTTTAGGGAAGGTAAAGACACCAAAGAAGCAGTTCTCACGTTGCGCTTGATCCTGGAAGCAAGGCTGAAAGAAACGACAGCGTCATACGACTCTTGGACCTAGAAAAAGCGCTCGGCAATGTAAAATGATGTAAGATGTTCGAAACTCTTACAAAAATGGGAGTAACCTATAGGGAATGGCTGCTAATATACAATATGTAGAAGAACCAAGAGGGAACAATAAGAGTTGAAGAGCAAAACGAAGTGTTCTGATTAAAAAGGGCGTATGACAGGGATGGAGTCTTTCGCCCCTGCTGTTCACTCAACTACACTGAAGAACCAATGGCGGAAATAAGAGGTTCAAGAGTGGGATTAAAATTCAGGGCGAAAGGATATCAATGATAAGATTCGTTGATGAATTGCTATCCTCAGTGAATGTGAAGAAGAATTACAAGAGCTGTTGGCTGGAATGAATAGCCTAATGATACAGCATATGGACCGAGAGTAAACAGTAAAAACATAAAGGTAATGACTGAAGTAGAAATGAGCACAGCGAGAAACTTAACATCAAAGTTGATGGTCACGAAGAAGATGAATTTAGGGAATTCTGACACTTCGGAAGGAAAATTACTCACGACGGATGAAGCAGACTAGCAAAGGGGAAGAAGACGTTCCTGGTCAAGATAAGCCTAGTGTCGATTGTATTTGGCAGAAAATTTCTGAGAACGTATGTTTGGAGCACAGCACTATGATGTAGTGAATCATGTACAGCGAAACGGAAGAGAATCGAAGCGTTTGAGATGTTGTGCCACAGAAGAATGTTGAAAATTAAGTCGACTGATAAGGTAAGGAACGAGAACGTTCTCCGCAAAATTGGAGAGGAAGGGAATATGTGGAAAACACTGACAAGAAGAAGGGACAGGGAGACAGGACATCTGTTAGGACGTCAGAGAATAATCTCTGTGGTTCTAGGGAGAACTGTGGAGGGTAAAAACTGTAAGAGGAGACAGAGATTTGAATAAATCTAACAAGTAAGTGAGAACGTAGGGTGCAAGTGCTAGTCTGAGATGAAGAGGTTAGCACAGGAGGGGAATCCGTGGCGGGCAGGATCAGTTCGGTCGAACGCCAACACTGCGTAGTCCTCCGTCTCCCGTAAATTCTACAAGTCCTTTGCAATGCATTTAACCTCCCCTTCCGCATCCGTCTACCTTTCCTAACTCGCATCCTTTAGGAATGCAAACACATCTACATCTACATACATACTCCACAACCACCGAACGGTGCGTCTAGGAGGGTACCCTGTAACACAAGTAGTCTTTTCCTTTCCTGTCCCACTCGCAGATAGAGCGAGGGAAACGCCTCTATATGAGTTCTAATTTATCGTATCTTATCTTCGTGGTCCTTACGCGAAATGTATGTTGACGGCAGTAGGATCGTTCTACAATTGTCTCCCAACGCCGTTTCTCTAAACTGTCTCAGTAGTGTTCTTAGAAATGGATGCCTTCTGATCTCCAGGGGTTCCCACTTGAGTTTCAGAAGCATATCGTAACACTTGCATGTTGATCAAACCTACTGGTAACTAATCTAGCGGCTCCCATCTGAATTGCTTGATGTCTTCTTTCAATCCGACCTGGTACGGATTCCAAACACTCGAGCAGTACTCAAGAATAGGTCGCACTAGCGTCCTATATGCTGTCTCCTTTACAGACGAACTACACTTTCCTAAAATTCTCTCAGTTACACCATTTGCCTTCCCTATCACAATCCTCACGTGCTTGTTCCATTTCATATGGCTTCGCAACGGTAGTCCCAGATATTTAAACGACGTGACTATGTCAAGCAGAACACTATTAAAGCTGCATCCGAACTTTATGGGTTTGTTTCTCCTTCTCATCCACATTAAATTACATTTTTCTACATTAAGAGACAGCTGCCATTCATCACACCAACTACAAATTTTGTCTAGGTCATCTTGTACCAGCCTACAGTCATTTACCTTCATCACCTTCCCGTACACCACAGCATCATCAGAGAACAAAAGCAGATTGTTGCCCACCCGTCTGCGATCATTTATGTATCTAGAAAATAGCAACGGTCCTGTCACACTTCCCTGAGGCACTCCTGATGTTACCGCTGTTTCCGATGAACACTCGCCGTTGAGGAGAAGATACCAGTTTCTATTATTTAAGAAGTCTTCGAGCCAGTCACATAACTGGGATAATTAAATGAAACCCTCAGCTGTCGACAGGTGTTGTTGATATACCTCGATGGGGACAGCTGAAAATGTGTGCCGCAACCGGGACTCGAACCTGGGAACTCCTGCTTTCATGGCAGACGCTCTATCCATTTTTTTTTCATTTTGTTCGGTATTGTTCGTTGCGTTTGGTCTGGGCGGACGTCACAAGACATCCGTTCAAGTTGATCCCTTTACTCAGTTTTTTTGTTACAGAGGGTGAGCAGCCCTCTGACCGAACAGCTGAGCTAGCGTGCCGGCTTGCATCTGAGCCACCGAGGACACAGATGAATAGCGCGACTGCAGGGACTTATCCCGTGCAGGCTCCCCGTGAGACCCACATTCCCAATGGTCCACAATCTACATACGTAATGTTCCTAATAGATATTTGCCCATCCACTCATTACTCGCGCCAACTAAGGTGACGATTCCCACAAGAGTTCGGGCAACCTGTGCGCATTCTCACCTTCTTCTGTGCCGGTGCGAGTAATGAGTGGATGGGCAAATATCTATTAGGAACATTACGTATGTACATTGTGAACAGTTGGGAATTTGGGTCTCACGGGGAGCGTGCAAGGGATAAGTACCTGCAGTCGCGCTATTCATCTGTGTCCTCGGTGGCTCAGATGGATAGAGCGTCTGCCATGTAAGCAATAGATCCCGGGTTCGAGTCCCAGTCGGGGCACACATTTTCAGTTGTCCCCATCGAGGTGTATCAACAACACCTATCGACTGCTGAGGGTTTCAATTAATTATCATTTATTCTAGAGAAGCTGCACGGTCATCAATGGTATCTGTTCTTTCGAGAGCAGGTACTATCTTCATACAGGTCTGGGAGCCTATTCCGTATGCACATATTTTCATTAACCATCTGCAGTGGGGTACAGCATCGAATGCCTTCGGGAAATCTAGAAAATGGAATCTTCTGTTGCCCTTTATCCATAGTTCGCAGTATATCACGTGAGAAAAGGACAAGCTAGTTTCGCAAGAGCGATGCTTTCTAAAGCCGTGCTGATTCGTGGATATGAGCTTTTCCGCCTCTTTGAAATCTATTATAATCGAACTCAGAATATGCTGTAGTATTACGCAGCAAACCGATGTTAAGGATATTGGTCTGTAATTTTGCAGGTCCTTTCTTATACAGGGTGTTACAAAAAGGTACGGCCAAACTTTCAGGAAACATTCCTCACACACAAAGAAAGAAAATATGTTATGTGGATATGTGTCCGGAAACGCTTACTTTCCACGTTAGAGCTCATTTTATCACTTCTCTTCAAATCACATTAATCATGGAATGGAAACACACAGCAACAGAACGGACCAGCGTGATTTCAAACACTTTGTACCAGGAAATGTTCAAAATGTCCTCCGTTAGCGAGGATACATGCATCCACCCTCCGTCGCATGGAATCCCTGATGCGCTGATGCAGCCCTGGAGAATGGCGTATTATATCACAGCCATCCACAAAACGAGCACGAAGAGTCTCTACATTTGGTACCGGGGTTGCGTAGACAAGAACTTTCAAATGCCCCCATACATGAAAGTCGAGAGGGTTGAGGTCAGGAGAGCGTGGAGGGCATGGAATTGGTCCGCCTCTACCAATCCATCAGTCACCGAATCTGTTGTTGAGAAGCGTACGAGCACTTCGACTGAAATGTGCAGGAACTCCATCGTGCATGAACCACATGTTGTGTCGTACTTGTAAAGGCACATGTTCTAGCAGCACAGGTAGTCTCCCGTATGAAATCATGATAACGTGCTCCATTGAGCGTAGGTGGACGAACATGGGCCCCAACCGAGACATCACCAACAATGCCTGCCCAAACGTTCACAGAAAATCTGTGTTGATGACGTGATTGCACAATTGCGTGCGGGTTCTCGTCAGCCCACACATGTTGATTGCGAAAATTTACAATTTGATCACGGTGGAATGAAGCTTCATCCGTAAAGAGAACATTTGCACTGAAATGAGGATTGACACATTGTTGGATGAACCACTCGCAGAAGTGTACCCGTGGAGGCCAATCAGCTGCTGATAGTGCCTGCACACGCTGTACATGGTACGGAAACAACTGGTTCTCCCGTAGCACTCCCCATACAGTGACGTGGTCAGCGTTACCTTGTACAGCAGCAACTTCTCTGACGCTGACATTAGGGTTATCGTCAACTGCAGGAAGAATTGCCTCGTCCATTGCAGGTGTCCTCGTCGTCCTAGGTCTTCCCCAGTCGCGAGTCATAGGCTGGAATGTTCCGTGCTCCCTAAGACGCCGATCAATTGCTTCGAACGTCTTCCTGTCGGGACACCTTCGTTCTGGAAATCTGTCTCGATACAAACGTACCGCGCCACGGCTATTACCCCGTTCTAATCCGTACATCAAGTGGGCATCTGCCAACTCCGCATTTGTAAACATTACACTGACTGCAAAACCACGTTCGTGATGAGCACTAACCTGTTGATGGTACGTACTGATGTGCTTGATGCTAGTACTGTAGAACAATGAGTCGCATGTCACCACAAGCACCGAAGTCAACATTACCTTCCTTTAGTTGGGCCAACTGGCGGTGAATCGAGGGAGTACAGTAAATAATGACGAAACTAAAATGAGCTCTAACATGGAAATTAAGCGTTTCCGAACACATGTCCACATAACATCTTTTCTTTATTTGTGTGTGAGGAATGTTTCCTGAAAGTTTGGCCGTACCTTTTTGTAACACCCTGTATACAGGAGTCGGCCACGGTTTTTTCCAGTCGCTTGGCACTTTGCGCTGGTCGCGAGACTCACGTTAAACGCAAACAAAGTAAGCGGCCGATGACGCAGAGTAGGTACTCTTTGTAAAACGAATTGTTGATTCCATTCGGACCTGGTGATTTATTTGTTTTCAACTCTTTCAGTTGTTTCTCTAGGCCAGAGACACTTATAACTATGTCATCCGTATGGGACTCTGTGTGATTGTCAAACGCTGATACTTTTTACGATTCTCTTGCGTGAAGATTTCTTAAACGTGCATTTTAAAACTTCGGCCTTCCATTTGCTATCCTCTACTGCCAAACCAGACTAGTCACCTAGTGACTGGATGGAAGCCTTAGAGTAGACCCTCCTAGCGAATTTGCATTGGACCAGAATTTTTTCGGGTTCTCCGCCATATCCATAGCCTCCTTTCCTTGCTAGAACATCTTCGAATACAAGACATTTGTAGCAAAACATAGTCCCGGAACCCAATATCCTACCAATTAATGTACCTTGCTGCGCCACTACAACCATATTCCACTTTTATATCTGATTCATCCTCTCCCGATGGAATTTCAACTAACTCCCGCTTGTCACGATGAAATCCATCCTGAGATATACCTGTCTTTCGAACCCCAGTCACCACGGTCCACATCACACCGTCTTTCCACTACCTATGCCCCCTCCCCCCTTTCCTGACTTTTAGTTGCTACCTGCGGTTCCACAAGGCGCCATTGTCATATTCATCATTCCATCTCCGTAATCACCATGGTCATTGTCATACATCACCAATATCAGCGTTACAACGTAACGCACTGACGTTCTCATCGGTGGTTAAAGGATGTTCGAAAATCATCGTTACAAACTTCTTGGGCTTGTAGAGGGAAGTGGGTACATAATATTGTGAATAGGGACCTATATCCGGAAACGTGCGGTTTCCGTTCTACGGCGTTTGAATTCAAATGTGTAACGCGTCGGCGTCTTGTGAGGGAAAGAGAAAAAAGTATCAGAGCTGCTTGTCCTGGTATGAAATAGGTGAGACAGGATGACGTATACTACACCAGACGGTCACCTGATGTCACATAACGTCTGATTTGCTGCGAGACCGGTTCAGTGCCTGTGCATTTATCGTAAACATGGTTCGGTACACGTTTTCCGTATACACAGACATGCTCTTATGTATGGCGAAGCTTGAGGTAACGGAAGAGCCACTAGTCGGCTGTATCACGAATGTTTTCCGCAACGTAGCACGCCATTGCGCGAACTTTTTTTCCCAAATTACGCAGCGTCTTCGAGAAACAGGTGCCTTCGTGGTGAGCAGGCAGGACTGCGGCGCTTCACGGCAATGCCGCTCACTCGAATTTGAAGAGGATGTATTGCATCGCGTTGAAGAGAACCCGTCAACGAGTACTCGCCTGGGACGTTTCGCTTGAGGAACAATTACATACAGGGTGTTTCAAAAATGACCGGTATATTTGAAACGGTAATAAAAACTAAACGAGCAGCGACAGAAATACACCGTTTGTTGCAATATGCTTGGGATAACAGTACATTTTCAGGCGGACAAACTTTCGAAATTACAGTAGTTACAATTTTCAACAACAGATGGCGCTGCAAGTGATGTGAAAGATATAGAAGACAACGCAGTCTGTGGGTGCGCCATTCTGTACGTCGTCTTTCTGCTGTAAGCGTGTGCTGTTCACAACGTGCAAGTGTGCTGTAGACAACATGGTTTATTCCTTAGAACAGAGGATTTTCTGGTGTTGGAATTCCACCGCCTAGAACACAGTGTTGTTGCAACAAGACGAAGTTTTCAACGGAGGTTTAATGTAACCAAAGGACCGAAAAGCGATACAATAAAGGATCTGTTTGAAAAATTTCAACGGACTGGGAACGTGACGGATGAACGTGCTGGAAAGGTAGGGCGACCGCGTACGGCAACCACAGAGGGCAACGCGCAGCTAGTGCAGCAGGTGATCCAACAGCGGCCTCGGGTTTCCGTTCGCCGTGTTGCAGCTGCGGTCCAAATGACGCCAACGTCCACGTATCGTCTCATGCGCCAGAGTTTACACCTCTATCCATACAAAATTCAAATGCGGCAACCCCTCAGCGCCGCTACCATTGCTACACGAGAGACATTCGCTAACGATATAGTGCACAGGATTGATGACGGCGATATGCATGTGGGCAGCATTTGGTTTACTGACGAAGCTTATTTTTACCTGGACGGCTTCGTCAATAAACAGAACTGGCGCATATGGGGAACCGAAAAGCCCCATGTTGCAGTCCCATCATCCCTGCATCCTCAAAAAGTACTGGTCTGGGCCGCCATTTCTTCCAAAGGAATCATTGGCCCATTTTTCAGATCCGAAACGATTACTGCATCACGCTATCTGGACATTCTTCGTGAATTTGTGGCGGTACAAACTGCCTTAGACGACACTGCGAACACCTCGTGGTTTATGCAAGATGGTGCCCGGCCACATCGCACGGCCTGTAACCTCCCCCCTCACTTACCGACCTTAATGACAGTGAAAAATGAAACCGCGTGTACCTAATGGGAGTTTTGGAAAAGCAATCGTCACCGAAGTTAACCTGTCGGTAAAGAGGGAGGAAAGGGTTACATCTTAATGAAAGGAAAAATGCAAATGAAAGTGGTGGAAATTAATTTTGAAAAGGGGTAAAGTTAATAAAGAAAGTAAATGTGCGGCCGTTACGTTAACAATTAACTAGCGGTAATTAGATATTTGAGATTTGGGAGAAATCACGGTCGCCAGTCCTAAGGACAATTACTATAGTAACTGAAAAAGAAAGGTTATTACACATATAATTAACACTAGAAGCGTGGCAACTGAAGGTTGACACGTGTAGTGTGAAAACTGAAAGTTTGTCAGAAGTAATAAATTTCGCTACACTCTGACTTAATTTAGCAAAAGAATTAATAAAACCGGAAAATCGAAAGTTAATTTAGTGACTTAAGTTAATAGTGAGCTTTCTTTCTGAAGCACATCGAAATTCAGTAAAATACAGTTAGTCTTGGACTACCTCAACAATCATTTCAAAAGCAACTTGACTCTACGCAATTTAGAAACAAGAGATTTAACTTTGAACTTGAATTAAATGATTCTGAACTATTAACAATAGTAAAATTTAGTACGTACCAAGCTGGGCTGCAGTCACAGGTAAGCTAAAATATGCTAACAAAACTCGCACTCTAAATTTGTGCTCGTGTAACCTAAATATTGTAGCCAGCTACTGAACTTTGAAATTAAAGCAGTGAAATCTAATTATATTATTTTAATGCTGGCGTTTGAATTTCAACGATACTCGGGTTCATTTCGGAAAAGGAAGGGACCCTGCTTGGCAATGCAATTGGGACAATGAGCAACAAAGGTTCATGCTAAGTTGCTGTAATTTTGCGAGGCAAATGGAACAATTTGAAAAGCTGAGGTCTGCCATACAGTTCTGAAACTTTACGTGCTTTTAGTCTTCCTTGTTGGTTGATTGAAGGTTTGTAGCCGTCGATCGAGGAGGTGGCGACAGTCACTCATTGTCGGCCGTCGCTGTTGCAGAAGCTGGATGTTGGCGCGCCTTCTTCTCGACACGGTCACCAGGCGAAATGGGCTCTTGATGTGCGCCAGCTAATGCTTCCCGTCCGCGACACCACGTCAGAAACTATCATCGCGAGTCGAGCGCAATTACATGCTGCCAAACCCCGAAAGCGCGGCAACTCGCGGGAGCGTCACACAACACCTGCTCCACTCGCTACTCCCGCCACACTCTGACTGCTCAGCCCGCGCTCCACGCGGCAGAGTTAACACTCCCAAAGATCCTACACACTTTGATTCTTCACACGACCTATCGATGTAATCGTTCGATAGCAGTTTTCCCTAGGCAAGACCCAGCGTAAAAATACAAATAATATTTACGAAACAAACCAATTATACATCGACATAAATGCATAAATATATATATACAAATAGTAAAACAATTACAATATGTAAAGACACAGAAATGTCATATATTCAGGTAACAAAAATAAGGAAAACAAATTATAGTACAATAGATGGAAATAGGAGGATATGCATTTCCGGCGTTACAGGCCGACGTCTTTAATTTCCTGAATGAATATTTCGATGATCGTGTGATTGCTTTGGGCTATCCGAAACATACAGGAGGCGGCGTGGATTGGCCTCCCTATTCGCCAGACATGAACCCCTGTGACTTCTTTCTGTGGGGACACTTGAAAGACCAGGTGTACCGCCAGAATCCAGAAACAATTGAACAGATGAAGCAGTACATCTCATCTGCATGTGAAGCCATTCCGCCAGACACGTTGTCAAAGGTTTCGGGTCATTTCATTCAGAGACTACGCCATATTATTGCTACGCATGGTAGATATGTGGAAAATATCGTACTATAGAGTTTCCCAGACCGCAGCGCCATCTTTTGTTGAAAATTGTAACTACTGTAATTTCGAAAGTTTGTCTGCCTGAAAATGTACTGTTGTCCCAAGCATATTGCAACAAACGGTGTATTTCTATCGCTGCTCGTTTAGTTTTTATTGCCGTTTCAAATATACCGGTCATTTTTGAAACACCCTGTATGTACCCCTTACAAAGGGTAAAAGCTATAAATGCAGTCGATTTTCTACAACGCGTTGCCTACTGCACGTGGATCCTGCACCGCTGCATCGACTCACCCCTGCTTTCACTTCGAGTTCCATTCACAGATGAATGTAAGTGACCGTGTTGTGAATTAGCGAAACAGCCATTCTGGGCAGACGAAAACCCTCGTGCCTCTTATGTTCAGGGATTTCAGCACCGGTTTGGTATTAACGTGTAGACGGGTATTCTGGACGGACATGTGAATGGGCCATTCTTCCTTCCACTCAAGTTAACTGGTCCTGGGCACTTGATGTTCCTACAAAACGTATTGGACCCGTGCTTGGGGGCTGTGACACTGAATGTCGGACAGGAAATGTAGTTTCAGCATGGTGGTGCATCACCTCACTTCTCACGTGCGGTTCGGGAACATCTAGCCAGACGATATGGTGAAAGATGGATAGGCAGAGGTGGCAATAGCGATCGCCGAATTTTATTCCTATGGACTGCTTCTTGGGGGGTCGTACGCAGAGTTTAATTTAGGATACTCCTATAGAGACAGAAGGAGATATGCTGATACGAGTTCTGGCTGCTGCATTAGAAACTGAAGAGACATCACGTGGGATGGAGAGTGTGTACCAGAAAATGCTTCTAGGTTCAGTGTCTGTAACAACGTTGGTGGTCGCCACATAGAGCCGGCGTTGTTATGTATCAGTACTGTTCTGTACTGTAGTATGCTGAGTTCTTTTTTGCTTTGGTATAATGTAACATGTAATGTTGAAGTGTTAATACAAACAAATGTACTTCGGTGATAAATGAATGTTTCGTTACGTTTCCTTTCGAATTGCTACCTAATAACTGTAGTGTGTCAAGCCTAATTCAATTACACAACCAGAAGCGAATGAGTTAAACACCTGAACTGAAACCGACCTAGAACATGAGTTCCTATTCAGAATATTAAATACTCACTCCCCCTAAAAGTCCTAGAAGTTTGTAACGGGAATTTCTAAAGGAATGTAATATAATATAATATAATAATGGCTTAAAAAATCATCAATATTATCCACCAACATGTTTTTTTAAATTATCATTTGTCATCCGTTTTTATGTAAAACTCACAAATTTTGTCCATCAACGTTTCTTTAAAAACTCATCATTTATTGTCACTGTGTTTATGTTTTTTAAAACTGTTATCAATTTGTGTAACTTGTGGCTGAAGACCGGTTTTATCCACTGCCAGTACACCTGTTCGCTGGGAACTGAAACAATAATAAAGAAAAGTATACTGTCACTTCCACGTAACGTTGTGTAGAAGGTGTTACTCGGAAAACATTTCCAACTTTTTGATTATGAACAAGAAGCTATATTACAGAACATATTACGTGCTTTATATTTAGAAAAATGTCGTCCATGTAGGGTCATAATTGCATTTTCGTACACCCTAAACTTCTAATGAAAGGATCTTAGCAGAGTCAGAGATACAGTTTAGGGTGAGGCACTTAAGACAGGCCATTTGAATAATTCAGCCACGTCTACATCTATTCCCTGTGAACTACTATTATGTGCTTGGCAGAAGGTACGTCCCACTGCACCAATTATTAGGGCTTCTTCCAGTTGCATTCATGTATGGAACGCGGGAAAAGTGATTGTTTAAATGCCTCTGTGTCTGCTGTAATTAACTTGATCTTCTCCTCACGATCCCTAAGGGAGCGATCTGTAGGTGGTTGTCGTATATTCCTAGTGTCATCATTTAAAGGAGGTTCTTGAAGCTTTGTTGGTGAGGGGATTTTCGTCACAACGAAAAAGGTCTTTGCTTTAACGGTGTCCACCCCAAATCCTGTACCATGGCAGTGATAGTCTCTCCCCTACTTCTCGATGATGAAAAACGTGCTGCTTTCCTTTAAACTTTCTAGATTCTGTTTTAAAATGTTCCTTTACAAACGAAAACGCAAGAGTATTGCCCGAATTTGATTCTTGAACTACTGAAAGGATGAGTGAAATAGACATTGTATGAAAACTTTCACGACCGGATGACATATCTTCTGGTAAACCTTCAAGGGATGTAAGGTCGTGGTCCATGAAACTCTTCAGCTCCTAACGTTTCGTCCAGAGCTGCGCTGGACATCTTCAGAGGGGTGTTTCTCCTCCGGTGAGTCTTGCCGACATTAGTCTCAGTGACGTTGAGAAACAGCTGAAATCGTTTAATCTGAACAAGTCCCAGGGACCGACGGAATTCCAATCGTATTTTATACCCAGTCCCACTGAGTTAGCCCCTCAGTTAACTATAATCTATCGTAGATCCCTCGAACAAAAAACTATGCCCAGTAGTTGGAAGAAAGCACAGGTCACACCTGTCTACGAGAAAGATAGTAGAAGTGATCCACAGAACTACCGTCCGGTATCCTTGACATCCATTTGACGCAGAATCTTAGAACACATTCTGAGTTCAAACATAATGAGGAGTCTCGAAGAGAAAGACTTTCTCCACGGCAACTAGCATGGATCTCTAGAGTATAGATCACATGAAACCTAACTCTCACTTTTCTCACATGACACCGTGACATGGATGATGGCAGTCAGGTAAATGTAGTATTTCTCGATCTCTGAAAAGCATTTGACTCAGTATCACACCTTCGACTATTATCAACAGTACGCTCTTGCGGCGTATCAGAAGAAATATGTGACTGAAGTGAGGATTTCTTGGTAGTGAGAATGCAGCCTGTTATCTTGCGTGGAGAGTCATCGCCAGATGTAGAAGTAACTTCGGGTGTACACCTGGGAAGTGTTTCGGGTACCTTCGTGTTGTATTTAATCACCTTGCGGACAATATTAGTAGTAGACTTTTCCCAGACGATGCTTTTGTCTATAACGAAGTACAGTCTGAACGACGCTGTACGAATATTATGCAAGGCCTTGCTAGTACTTCAAAGTGGTGCAGTGACTGGCAGCTTGCTTAAAATATAAAAAACTGTAAAACTTTTCATTTCACAAAGCGAAAAAACATAGTATCCTACGAATATAATATTAGTGATTCACAGTTGGAGACCGTAAACTCACACAAGTGCTTGGTTGTAAACTTAGTAGGGACATGAAGTGGAACAACCGCGTGGAAGACTTCGTTGAATTGTTAGAATACTAGGGAAACGCAGTCAGTCTACAAAGGAGATTCCTTACAGATCACTCGTGCGACCAAAGCCAGAACGCTGCTCAAATGCGAATAAGCAGGGGATATTGGACTTATGTAGACACACCACCCATCTCCTTTGAATGAGATAATATTTTGTTGACGCCGACCTACGTAGGGAAGAACGACCATCATAATAAAATAATGGAAATCAGAGATCGCAAGGAAATATATAAGTGTTCATTTTTTCCGCGCTCATCGAGATTGGAATAGCAGAGAATTATTGTGCCGGTGGTTCGATTAACCCTTTACCAGGCACTTAATTGTGATTTGTAGAGTACCCATGATGTAGATGTAGATGTAAACATTTCTGCGTCTGCTGTGCTACACTCAATGTCAGTTCCAGTTTCGTCCACGAGTGACTGGACGCTAACTTTGGTGCCTGTAACAGCCTTTACATATGACAGAATTTCTTTGGGTTTTGTGAAAGATCACTTGACAATATTCTGCTACGGTAGTTACTGAAGACTTCAGGCATTTCTCTCTTGACTTCTGAACGCATTTCATTCAGCGTCTCTCTATCTGTAGCCCTATGTTTCGCTTTATACCTATTATGCAGCAGTCTCTGTTTCATTAGAAGTTTCTTTGCAGTGACTGTATACCACGGAGGATCTCTCCGGAAAAATTATGAAGACTATACTGTGTCCCCGTTCAAGCTAAGGAGGTTTTGTTTGAAAGATTTTCTTCTATTACTAAAAGTGGAGTTATTCAGGTGCCCTGTATTTGGTGCCTTATGCTGTGTAAGTACACCATCTTTAGAATATAACTAGACTTTTTATAATTTTTTTTGTTTTTAAAATTCAGTCTTAATCACACCACGTATGTTACGAGAACATAGGTGACCGGTTTCGGTCATATCACATGACCATCATCAGACCCATGGCATCCTTCGGAGACAAGCTATTATGCTATGATGTCAACTGACCCACCTACCATCTTCAAAGGATGCCACGGGTCTGATGATGGTCATGTGGTATGACCGAAACCGGTCACCTATGTTCTCGTAACATAAGTGGTGTGCCGGCTGGGTGGTCGAGCGGTTCTAGGCGCCACAGACTGGATCCGCGCGACCGCTACGGTCGCAGGTTCGAATCCTACCTAGGGCATGGATGTGTGTGATGTCCTTAGGTTAGTTAGGCTTAAGTAGTTCTAGGTTCTAGGGGACTGATGACCTCAGAAGTTAAGTCCCATAGTGCTCAGAACCATTTGAACCGTTTTTTCATACGTGGTGTGATTAAGACTGAATTTAAAAAAAAATTAAAAAATTTTAAGCACTGTTCCAAAAATGTTTATTAAAATTGTTAAGACTTTTTATGGCTCAGTAGTGATAAAAAAGTAGTAGCCTTGATTACAGGTTTCAAATAATTGTTGTAATCATATAATCATCCCCTGTACAGCACTCATTATCTAATATCATGTCTCTGACATCATACACAACGTGCTACGATCAGAAACCGGAATCGACTTTCAGTATTTTGTAAGGAAGATTGAGAAATAAAAGGTTTTTTGTTAAAATTAAGAGACAGTACTTTTCTTTTCGGTGAAAAAAAGAAAAAAGGAAACCATTGGAATTTCAAACCGAGTGCCTGCGGCGGCGTTCTCCGCAAATCGACGAACTTTTTCCTTAGCACTACTTTACTTTCCATCCGAATTAGTCAACGTCTTTTTCTTCGTGCCGGTTCCGGGCGCCGTTCAATTAGCCCGCGGCGCGGCGCTGCGCGGTGCGGTTCCTCTTGACACAGTTCGGCCCCCTCATCGGCGCAGACCGCGGAAGAAACCAATTGAATATCAGCGGCGCTCCCGGGGTGGGGGACGGGGGGAACCCCCGGCGGCCCTTTGTGGCGCGGGACCGGGCCTTCAGAGCGCGTCTATTGATCAGCTGGTGGCGGCAGCGGCAGCGGCGGCCAGTTGTAGATCACCGCAGCATCGGCTTCGGCAGCCGGCAGATTGGGCCGTCCTTCACAGCTCGTGACGGCCACCATTACCTGCGGCGCGCTCGACCCGTCCAGCCGGCGAGGCCCGCAGGCTGCCGGCGTCAGAATCATGTCCGCGTCTCCCGACAGCGACGGCCACGTAAGCGACAGAAGACGGAAATGCCGAGGAAGTTCATCGTCATCATTATCAACTTTAGGACTCGGTCGCTCAGCCCAATTCTGGCTTTTTACTGGTCTTTCCATCTTCTCCAGCAGCGTCCCCGTTTTCATCGTCTTTTTTTGGATCAACAGTCTTCTGACTGGTTTGACGGGACCCGCCATGACCTCCTCTTAGGCAAACCATTTCTTATCGGAGCAGCAATTACACCAGAGGTGCTCAACCTTTTTAGGCTCGACATCTCCTACATGCAATTTAGTCCATTTGGAGATCTACTGACGTAAAAATTCATAAAGGTTTAAGCACGAAACAACACCGAAGCCAAAATTAACCATTTTAATTATGCAGAATACGCAAAAACTGATTCTCTCCCCATCAAAAGTTGTAGGCCTACTACTCACTTTTCATCATATTGAAGCACTCCGTCCTCAGGCCACAAGTGGCCCATCGGGACCATCGGACCGCCGCATCATCCTTAGCAGAGGACGCTGATAGGAGGGGCGTGTGATCAGCACACGCTCTCCCGGTCATTATGATGGTTTTCTTTGACCGGAGGCGCCACTATTCGGTCGAGTAGCTTCTCAGTTGGCATCACGAGGTTGAGTGCACCCCGAAAAATGGCAACAGCTCATTGCTCAAATGGCTCTGAGCACTATGGGACTTAACTTCTGAGGTCATCAGTCCCCTAGAACTTAGAATTACTTAAACCTAACTAACCTAAGGACATCACACATACCCATTCCCAAGGCAGGATTCGCACCTGCGACCGTAGTGGTCGCGCGGTTCCAGACTGTAGCACCTAGAACCGCTCGGCCACATCGGCCGACCAGAGCAGGGCGGCCCAGATGCTCACCTGTCCAAGTGCTGGCCACGTCGCCAGCGCTTAACTTGGGTGATCTGACGGGAACCGGTGTATCCACTACGGTAAGGCCGTTGCCTTTTCAACATATTACACACGTCAAAAAAATTAAAATATAAACTATCATAAATGTTGAAAAAATTTAGTTAGATACCGAAACATCCCTTTTGAAAAAATTTATGAATGACAGTTCTGGAGAACCTCTACATTGTTTGATTTTCAAACAGCTGAACAAAACTGAACGTACTCAGACATTTCTCTCTTTGCTTATTCCGATCAACACTAAACTGACACACAATATTTTTAGCGCAACGCAATCTGACTTTCAATAATCCCCACAAAAGAATGGCCCTGACTAACAATAACCTATACCTTTCATGAATCACTTACCTCCCAAAAATCTTCGTTACTCGAACTACTGCAATACAAAAAGCGCCAATACTGCCAGCTAAATAAAAGATTCTAACTACTGAAGGCACTAACTACTGATAGGCATAGTTAGCAAATGAAAGATTTTGATAGAGAAGAAACAATGTATTTACCTGAATAGAGTTCAATAGTTACACACACACACACACACACACACACACACATATATATATATATATATATATATATATATATATATATCAGTTCATGACATCCAGTCTTACAAACTTCCTTTTTCTGACGTACTCACGTCCTAATCGCCCGTTCTCAAAATTCTGCCATCTCTCTCCCCACATCCACCACTGCTGGCGGCTCACCTCCAACTGCGCAACGTCACGCGCTGTTCACATCCAACTGCCCAACGCTGCAATAGCAAATATCCCAACAAGGCAAACCAGGCACAGACTGCACACAGCACAGTCAGTGATTTTCATTCAGGGCGCTCCGTGACGTTACCAACATAACAACCTAAACAGCTTACTTACAATACTTGTCTTTGCATGTTATTGGGAAGTTTATTATGGTTCAAATGGCTCTAAGCATTATGGGACTTAACATCTGAGGTCATCAGTCCCCTAGGCGTAGAACTACTTAAACCTAACTAACCTAAGGACATCACACATATCCAAGCCCGAGGCAGGATTCGAACCTGCGACCTTAGCAGCAGCGCGGTTCCGGACTGAAGTGCCTAGAACCAAGTCTATTATGATCTGGTGCATAACATGTCAGAGCCAACTTTAGATAGACAGATGAGGATCAGTAGGTTCATTTCCACACTTAGGTTTCACTATGTTCATCGTTGAAAATGCTGCCTCACATAGACAAATTGATCCAAAAATGATAATACGATGCTACTTTAATAACATTAGGGTAGTTTTTTACACTCACTGATTTTGGAAAGTTGTCTTCATTGTCTTCTGATTTTAAGGAAATGTCATTTTGAAAGCGAATTTTTTCCTTCGTCGAGCACATCGTTGTCTCGTGGAAACTCGAAAACAGACGTTTTGTGTTGTGTCTACTGCAGGCAGAGCTTGTACCCCCTCGTCCCGTACCGCACACCGCACCCCTCACCTCATCCTGCAGCAAACCGTGAACGCTCTCCCCACCTACCGAAATCCCCAATCCCCGGTCACATCGCACCATGTCTTACAATTCGGGATTGGTAACCTCACCATGCAAGAGGGAAGACAGTTGCTTGGCGCGAACCTTAAAGCCGGTGAAATGTTTATCGAGACGAGAGAGGCGGAGATAGTGGTGTCAGACGTACCACTTACAAATAACGTGCGAAACACTCACTGTCAGTGGACTGATATTTTACAGAAGTAGCTCACTGAACCAGATATCTGAAGAAGGTTTTGAAAAATCGACTCATAAAGCTCTGGCGGTCGAACGGTCAATCGCGATCGATAGGTTGAGCACCCCTGAGTTACGGCATTGTCCTCAGTTATTTATTGGGTGCATTCAGATCTTCTGGGAGAGGTTTATAAACGTAATAAGAGGACGATATTCACTGATGGCAGATTATAGCTTATAAAACAATGAAAATGCTACACCAAAGAGTTGCTCAAGTAGATAATATCCAACAAGCAAGATGGATAGAACATTACAAGAACTTGTGGTATGAAGAAGCGTTCTCTACGGACAATATATAAGACGAAAGTGAAATAGGATGTGTAGACAACTTATCTATTGATGTTTTAAGAGGAGCCCTAATTAAAAAAAAGAAAACAGTAATGTTACTGGTATGGATGACATAAACTCTGAACTGCTAAAATACGGAGGCACCCTACTACAAAAAAAATTGCTACATTTGCTTAATAGATGCTGCAGAAAAGGAGGAAGAAAGCTATTCCAGAAGCATTGTGACAGAGTTGATATCACTGTTTAATAAAGCAGACATGTATGCCTATTACACATTACGACCCTCTTCAACTGTCGGCAGTCTCTGTCAGTCAACAGAAGAGATCGGTCTGTACGCTTTTGTGCTGTACGTGTCCCTTCATATTTCCACCTTTTCACAGTGGACCTAGGAGTGTGGAAATTTCGCCTACATACGTATGACACAAGTGACACCCAATCGCCTGACTATGTTCGAAGTCTGTGAGTTCCTCGGAACGTCCCATTGTGCTCTCTCACTATGTCTAATGACTAAAGAGGTCGCTGATATGGAGTACGTGGCAGTAGGTGGCAGCACAATGCACCAGATATGAAAAAGGTATGTTTTTGGCGGTGTCAGGATAATTTTGATCACATAGTGTATAGAGAACAAATTAGCAAAGTTTGGGTATGTGCTTGTTTACGGAAGTGAATCGTTTGTGCGGTATAAGTAAACGTCAAGAAAGTCGCACACGAGCGAGAGAGAGGAGGTTTCTGAAAGGAGTAAAAGGATGCACAAGAGCTGACAGCTTTCGAATTCCGGAAATTAGGGAAGAAATCAATATATGTGCAACGTCCTCGATAAAATACAAGAAAATAAGAGGAGCTGGAATGAATATCTCGAAAGAATGAATGGAGAAAGATTGCCTATCCAGATAAAAGCATTTAAGTCAAGGCGTCAAGAAAGACCGAGGTACCGATGGGTATCACAACAGGCAAAACAAAATAAGGGCTAATGCTCGCTGATCATGATGACGAAGATTCAAATTTCTGTCTACCCCTCCAAGTTTTCCCCTCTACAACACGCTGTGATATCACAGAGGTTATGTAAGTCGCGTCATGCTGTCTTTTTTTCTCGTCAGTGCTTTGCACATGTTCCTTTCCTCGCCGATTGTGTAGATAACTACCTTGGAATGGTGGTAGAGACTGTAAACTGGAGCATACTGGAGGATTTGCCACCAAAAATATAATTTCTTTCAAAACATTTATTTTTCAAGAAGCTCTAACTGCCTGATCACAGCTTCCAGAGTTACACATAAGATCACTCGCTACCTTCTTCTTGTCCTTTTTCCTGGCCTTGTCCCCTGTGTTCATGTGGTCGCCATGTTGTTCTGGATTTGACAACGTTAGTGGTAAAGGGAGGGTGGAGTCCTTCCTGTCGCCAGGATTTTGTCTAGTGGGACGGAATGTGTCTGGTGTTACCCCCGCGACAGTGTAATAATGTTTCTGAAACTTTTAAGAATCACCGGCCTGTGTGGCCGAGAGGTTCTAGACGCTTCAGTCTGGAACCGCGCGACCCCTACTGTCGCTGGTTCGAATCCTGCCTCGGGCATAGATGTGTGTGATGTCCTTAGGTTAGTTAGGTTTAAGTAGTCCTAAGTTCTAGGGGACTGATGACCTCAGATGTTAAGTCCCATAGTGCTCAGAGCCATCTGAACCATCGTTTAAGAATCGTGTAGCTGACGTGGTGCCAGGCCCGTATTCACCCAGTCGGATGTTGGAACAGCCTCACAACCATACCCAGACCGGCTAGCCCACTCACCCTCGTCATTAATTCGCCTGGCGGATTCGATCCGGGACCGACGGGCCGTCCCAGAATCTTGGTGTCGGCGGGCTAACGCGCGCCGCTATCCGGGCGGTTTATGTAAAGTCACTCACAACCCCAATTATCTTTCGAAAACGCAAAATTTGGAGAAGGTGAGTTTGTTACAAGTGTAATTCGTAATAACAATTACAGAATACTTCAGCTCTTAAACACAATAAAGACACCAAACATATAAAAGTCAATAAAACATTAAAGAGCTGATATTATAAACAAATAGTATAAGGTTTCTAGCGTAGTTTTGGTATTCAGCGAAAATGATGTGTGCTGTCATTATATTCGATGTATCATACTTTAAAAACAGAAGTCTTCAATAGTATACGTGTTACGTCACGAAGTTTCTGCGTAGAAGCAACGTCATTTTTGGTTATCAGTATCACTGTCGTTGCCAGTTAGCATTCAGTGAGAAGAGAGTGAGAGAATCTGGTATTGGTCAGCTGCTGAGCGATCAAGAAATAACCAGCAGAACACAGAGATTCAAACGCAGAAGATGTTATTTTTGGAAATACGATTTTGTAATGAAGGATTTGAGAAGGGTGAAGATATTCAGGTAATGTTGTCACTGCATTGCTTCCTCGTGCGTTATTTATCATGAATTTGAGAAAGGCAAATGTTTAGGACGATTTTTTCGTTATTAGTAAGGGTGAATTAGTTCGGTTGTCGGGTCGTGGTTAAACAAAGTCATCTGCTCACACAGCTTGTATTCAGAGTTATAGATTGGCCATTCCTTTACCGTTTCATTAACTAATTTCATGGTTCAAATGGTTCAAATGGCTCTGAGCACTATGGGACTTAACATCTGTGGTCATAAGTCTCCTAGAACTTAGAACTACTTAAACCTAACTAACCTAAGGACATCACACACACATCCATACCCGAGGCAGGATTCTAACCTGCGACCGTAACGGTCACGCAGTTCCAGACTGAAGCCCCTAGAACCGCACAGCCACACCGGCCGGCAACTAATTTCATGACAGAGTCATATCTTTTTAATAAAAGGTTCATTTTTTAAAGACGGTTGTAATGGAAACTTCGTGGCAGATTGAAACTGCGTGCCGGACCGGGACTCGAACTCGGGACCTTTTCCTTTCGCAGGTAAGTGCTCAACCAACTAAGTTACTCAAGTGCGACACACGCCCGTCCTTATGGGTGTAATAATTGAGGAATGTGGTTCATAATATAGTTTTGGATGCTAGTTTCTTTTCAGTCATTCCGTAAGTTAAGTTTGTTCCACCGTTCCCTTGCGAAAATTTTTGTTTTGTAATTGTGTGCCGCCGCATTGCGCTGAGCGGCACACTGTCACTCAAAGTAAAGCATGGTGTGCCTTTCTCCTTGCATTGCACATAGCAAGATTTTTCTGTAGCTGGTTTGCTGCTGCAATCTATTTTAATATTCATCGCTTTCGAACTTTCCGTCGCCACAAAGTAAGTCATGAAAATTTGTTAGGGCCTGAACACAATAGGTTTATTCTCAGTTAAGCATTGCATTTCAAAGTTAGCTTCCGGGCACTTCAGGTAAGGTGACCTCAGATCTCATTTCTTATGCAGGCGTTCCCACTCTTACGCTGGAGTGTTACGTTCGCGTGCATATCATTTACTGTTCGGAACATTGTTTAGTAGAAAAGTTCAGGACATTTTCACAATAGCATTTTGGACAATTATTTTTTCAAAGACTGTTTTGTTATTTTATGTAGAATTTTTATTCTGTTAGTTTTGTGTGTTGGAACTGTAAGACGCGAACTGTGACGTCACACATTGTAGCATATTTCACTGCACTGCAGAGTACAGAATTTCACAGAATTTTTTATTTAGTATAGAGTTTTAGTATGGAGTTTTCTAATTATTTCGGATAAAAGGTAATAAAGTAATAAAGTTTCAGATGCTTTTGGCGACTCTTTTGATCAGATAACGTTTGCGTAAGCGCAGCACTTGAATTGTTCAGGTTCACGTTCAGCATAGACACACACGAAAGTTAAAGAAGAGGGAAATAGTTTACAAGCACAACAACAAATCAACAACAAACAATAATAAAACAAAACGGTTACAATAGCTTTCTTTTAAATGTTAATAAAAGACAGTTGGTTTGAACACAGTTTAACAATTAAGCGCTCTATTGTCGTGCCAATAAGCGCCATGAACTTTCAGTTTACACTTTCGACATCTTCCATTCTCTAACAGAAACGCTGTAGCCTAGAAGAAGGTTAATTTAACTACCTTTAAATTTATTAGAAACATAGGTTTGTCCTAGATTCAGTCTAAAAGTGACCTGATATTGACTGCTAAGTGATTCGAACAACAACTCTTAATGTGACCAGATAATGATTAAAAAATAATTAGAACCATAGCTGTAAATAATGCATGAGATTCTCAGACGCACACTGTCCTTCTAGGCACAGTTCCAACACGATATTCACAGCAACATAAATCATGACCAGCTCCATGCAGCTGCCTTTCGGTAACTGCCATTACACAAACGAATATCAATTAAGTCAACTACGATAAAAAATGGAGCAGGGCTACATAAGTTACACGTGTTACTTAAATTCCTGGTGTCTGTTCTTTCGGACATGTCCGAAAGAACACACATCACTCATTCACATAACTGGTTCTCCTCGATGGGCAAACAATCCACAACCTTCAGTGTGCTCGCACACATGCTTCGACATCTGGTGGGAAGATAAAAACTAGCTAGCATGAAAGACATGGACGGGGACTGTGGATAGGCGGCGCTAGGCGGGAATGTGGAGCGTTCCGAGATGCCTGCACAGTTGCGATTAACACTGTGTCCGCATGGTGCAGTGGTTAATGCGACTGCCCAGTGAACGGGAGCTCCTGGGTTCGAGTCTCGGTCTAGCACACATTTTCACGTGTCGGCGCTGATTCTGCAGAGTCCTCATGCGCCTAATATCATCATTTCCTTTCCTTTCCTCCCCCCCCTCCCCCCTCCCCCCCATCTTTAATTACAACACACCTTTTAGTGAGATACGTACCGTCCGTGATCTTCACAGATGCTCGCACGTCGATGCCGTACAGCTACGTATAACGACTGACGTAGAACACAAACCGAGCGAGGTGGCGCAGTGGCTAGCACGCTGGACTCGCATTCGGGAGGATGAAGGTTCAGTCCCGCATCCGGCCATCCTGAATTAGGTTTTCCGTGATTTCCCTAAATCGCTCCAGGCAAGTGCCGGGATGGTTCCTTTGAAAGGGCACGGCCGACTTCCTTCCCCGTCCTCGCTGTCTGGTCTCCTCCCCCAAACAACCCAACCCAACCCCAAGCCAGTATCGCCGTAAAGCGCCAGCCCGGCTACGGAGGAAAAGAAATCACACACACACACACACACACACACACACTCACACACACACACACTCGAACTTCTCCTGATTCAGGGTGCTGACGCTGTGGCCAGCTCGGTCGCGGGTTTGTTGGCTTCGGCGATAACAGCTCTCTGATGGCTCTCGATCTTCCACCATAATCGAGTGCATCAACATGAGGCGGCAAATATGAGGTAGCCAAGGAGGTGAAAACGTGGGTTCTACTATGTCAAGACTGCTCGGTAGCTAAAACAGGAAAACACAATTAATTAGCTGGAGTACAAAATTATAAAGTATTTATTACTTAACTTTGCTGTAGTCCATGATCAGTTGGTTGACAATTATAGAAGACGCGACTAGACTAAGCGACTGCAGAATGACATAATTTACAAGTCACAAATCTTGCAGTGACGAATCAACCTCTCATAATCTCGAATGTCGAATGCGGCGTATTTGAAGACTGACTCGGAACGGAGCTACAAAAACTTCATGGCAGCAATGACTGAGCTGCAGAGGATGACTAATGTCGGCGCTGGCTAACCACTGAGCGCGGCTACGAACTGCAGACTGGCACAACTGCACTACACACCTGCTGCACATGAAGTGGCCTAGCGGCGCCTCGCGGCGAGCATAAGTACTGCGACTGGCTGTGTACTCTTTGGCTAGCACAGCCGTTCTTCTGTTCCGTTTATCAAGAGAATCACTTCCGGCGGATCGATCTCTCAGGCGGCGGCGTGGTCGTATGACTGACGGCATCACACTCTCTTTCCCGTACTAGCAGTACGGTTACTGTTTACTCAGCTATCGACGCACACTCGGCCATAGATGACTGTTCTTGTTCACTTCTTTGTTACACTCGCTGACTTCCGCTCCGTGTATTTGCTTTATATACTGGTACGCAAAACTTAGACTAAAGTAACTCGCACGACTTGTCACTGCCAACTAAAATAGTTTGATGGAAGTGGGACTATACATAGAAACAAATGCTACAGTCTTTCTTTTCTTTTCTTTTGCTTCTGCCGTTTTTCCCGCGGATACGCAGGGTCGGCATGGTTAATCGGATGTGGCAATGTTAGTTGAAGGGGTGGCCGGATGCCCTCCTGGCCGCCACCCCGTACCCCCCGGGAAGGAATTAGTGTACCCCAACTGTCTGTGACTAGTATAATCCATGGAATAGTGCGAAAGTGTTCAGATGTCTGCGAGCCGTGTAACTGAGGCGAGACGTGGGGACGAGCCCAGTATTCACCTAGGGGGATGTGGAAAACCGCCTAAAAACCACACCCAGGCTGGCCGGCACAGCCGGCCGCGGTGGCCGTGCGGTTCTGGCGCTGCAGTCCGGAACCGCGGGACTGCTACGGTCGCAGGTTCGAATCCTGCCTCGGGCATGGGTGTGTGTGATGTCCTTAGGTTAGTTAGGTTTAAGTAGTTCTAAGTTCTAGGGGACTTATGACCTAAGATGTTGAGTCCCATAGTGCTCAGAGACATTTGAACCATTTGACCGGCACACCGGCCCTCGTCGTTAATCCGCCGGGAGGATTCGATCCGGGGCCGGCGCACCTACCCGAGTCCAGGAAGCAGTGCGTTAGCACGCTCGGCTAACCTAGCGGGTCAAATAAATGCTACAGTATAATACAGAATATAACTGAAAAAAAGACAGAATGAGACGAACAGGAATGACACTTTTATTCAAAGACAATAATTGCATTGAAGTCACCGCGATTTATGATAGTCCCCTGGGAATTACAGAAGGCGGGGCATGGTTCTCAATAGGACGTGTGATCATCACGGACAGCAATGTATACATGACGGTAGGTCTAGAATCACTACTCACGCTGAATCTGCTCTCTTCAGAAGAGAACATGTGACCTCACTCCTCGTTGGTCCAGTCCTTGTGTTCTTCGCACCATCACAAACGATTCGCCGAAGCCTGAATGTCAACGGGGCGCAAAGTAATGGTCGTCGGGCAAAGAGACCACATTCACGCAATCGCTGTGCCCCTGTGGGACGTGAGATGGTGTGCTTGCAATCCTCTCAAATGTGGTTTCAATTGCACCTGCTGTTTGACGTGTTTCCCTTCATGTCGATTGCAAAATGTAGAGTCATCCTTGGTCGACCACCTCCTCTCCTTCGGGCAGCAGTTACTGTACTACGGAATGCTTCCCATGCAAGTCTAACTATGCTGCGAGAAATACCAAACTCCTGGGCTACACTCGTCACAATTCGTCCTTCTTCCATTTTCCCGATGATTCTTCCCCGTGTAAAGTCATCCAGATGTTGTCTCCGGGCCATAGTGTGATGAAGAACAACACCACTGGGTACTGTAAGTGCACGCTAATTAATACAGACAGTCTTTTTCCTTTCCTTCCATTGTTCGTGTTTTGGGACCAGCTCCATTTGGTGCTTTAATCGTTCTGACCTCACGCCATGTGACGTCCAGCATTCTGCGCACGACTGGGAGATCTCGGGCAACATACTCCCGCACTTTCATTCATTTCCACCGAGTAGTTAATATATTGTGTTACTTTATCTATCTCTTAGCTAAGTTTCGCAGAGCAGTGTACTCTTTGGCGATAAACGGAGTCAAGGAAACCAGATATACTCTATGTGATCAAAAGTATCCTGATACCCCCCAAAACATAGGTTTTTCATTTTATGAGCATTGTGCTGCCACCTACTGCCAGGTACTCCATATCAACGACCGCGATAGTCATTAGACATCGTGAGAGAGCAGAATGGGGCGCTCCGTGGAACTCACGGACTTCGAACGTGGTCAGGTGACTGGGTGTCACTTGTCTCATACGTCTGTGCGTGAGATTTCCATACTCCTAAACATCATTAGGTCCACTGCTTCCGATGTGATAGTGAAGAGGAAACGTGAAGGGACACATACAGCACAAAAGCATACAGGCCGACCTCGTCTGTTGACTGACGGAGATCGCCGACAGTTGAAGAGGCTCGTTGTTTGTAAAAGGCAGACATCTATCCAGACCGTCACACAGGAATTTCAAACTGCATCAGGATCCACTGTAAGTACTTTCACAGTTAGGCGGGAGTTGAGAAAACTTGGATTTCATGGTCGAGCGGCTGCTCATAAGCCGCACATCACGCCGGTAAATGCCAAACGACGCCTCGCTTGGTGTAAGGAGCGTAACAATTGGACGATTAAACAGTGGAGAAACGCTGTGTGGAATGACGAATCACGGTACATAATGTGGCGTATCCGATGGCAGCGTGTGTAATGCCAATCGAAAAATTCGTAGGAGGTGGAGTTACGGCGTGGTTATGTTTTCACGGAGGAAGCTTGCACCCCTTGTTGTTTTGCGTGTCACTATCACAACACAGGCCTACATCGATGTTTTAAGCGCCTTCTTGCTTCTCTCTGCTGAAGAGCTATTCGGGGATGGCGATTTTTCAACACCTGTTCATAATGACGTGGCGGAGTGGTTACGCGACAGTAACATCCCTGTAATGGACTGGCCGGCACAGAGTCCTGACCTGAATCCTATAGAACACCTACGGGGTGTTTTGGAACGCCGACTACGTGCCAGGCCTCACCGACCGTCATCGATACGACTCCTGAATGCGGCACTCCGTGAAGAATGGGCTGCCAGTCCCCAAGAAACCTTCCAGCACCTGAAAGAACGTATGCCTGCGGGAGTGGAAGTTGTCATCAGGGCTAAGGGTGGGCCAACACCGTATTGAATTCGAGCCCTACCGATGGAGGGCGCCACGAACTTGCAAGTCATTTTCAGCCAGGCGTCCGGATACTTTTGATCACATAGTGTAGCACTTTGATTGCGCGCTCTGGGGGATGTGATTAATACAGCCGTCGACAGGCACCGCTCATTCCTTATTGTATCAGTCCGCCTAATTTCCAACATCTTTCTGTAATACCACGCTTCAGCTCTTTTTCGTATTGCCCGTAGGTGATTTGGAATGTATAATTTTCTAGACGCAGCCGGTGGAATAATAAGAATAATTTTTGCATACATTTCCGTACGCTGATGCCAAGCAATGAAAATCAGTTTCTTACATTATCTAACTTTTGCTTTGGAAATATGTCCAGTCATTTAGTGAGGATTACAAGTTACAAAGAGAGCAAGAACGATACGGGTTTTATGTTTCGTCAACGACGAGGGCATTAGAAATGGAGATCCAATTTGTAGGAGCAATGACTGGAAAGGAAATGAGTCGTTTACTTTTCAAATGAACCACCACAGGATTTACCTGAAGGGGGTCCGGGCAGGTTGGTAATCCATATCTTAAATAATGTACAATTTATTCATGTGCAAGGTACCTTTTACAAGAAACTATTGGGGATAAAAATTTGTAAATCTTGTAACTTTTAAGTTACCCACTTCTAACCATTTTGACGAAAGGATTTCTAAAAATATTGATTAGTTTATAGGAAAATAATTATTTTTGTAAAAAGCCGCATCAAAACAAGAAACTGTCTACATTTTTCTGTGTACATAAGGCTGTAACTTCTTTGTTTACAAAATAGGAAAACCCTTGTGTTAAAATGTGCAAAATACTCAGATTAGTGCAGCCTGCAATTTTGAACAAATTCTGGCAAATAGACGCTAAGAAAAAGTACACTCTATTCGTAAAATATACAACTTACGGGAAAAGGCCATTAAATTTGTCAACGCATTCCAGCTCCATAAGATTGGATGTCTGTATCCTCTTCCATCTCATCTTTCGATGTCCTTTTTCTTGTTCGTTGCGTTGTCTTGCTCTGTTACAAGGCCTCTAATAGCTCTCTCTGATGCACTGACGCTTTCTTTACCTAAATTTAACGTTTGTTTCATTGTGGAACGACTAGCAGTTTGTAACAGTCTTTTCAACACTTCACACTTTGCAACATTTCCTTCACTGAACGTCGACACTGCATCAAAGATACCAAAATGCAGTGTACTAATTGACATAAACACTGTCTTGGGATTTCTGGCCAGCGTTTCGCTATTGATGGACTCGCTAGGATTCTTCAATAGTTTTACACTTAACAAATACACTATGTGATCAAAAGTATCCGCACACCTGGCTGAAAATGACTTTCAAGTTCGTGGCACCCTCCATCGGTAATGCTGGAAGTCAGTGTGGTGTTGGCTGGTCCTTAGCCTTGATGACAGCTTCCACCCTCGCAGGCATACGTTCAATCAGTTGCTGGAAGGTTTCTTGGAGATTGGCAGCCGATTCTTCACGGAGTGCTACACTGAGAAGAGGTATCGATGTTGATCGGTGAGGCCTGGCACGAAGTCGGCGTTCCAAAACACCCCAAAGGTGTTCTACAGGATTCAGGTCAGGACTCTGTGCAGGCTAGTCCATTACAGGGATGTTATTGTCATGTAACCACTTCACCATAGGCCGTGCATTATGAACAGGAGTTCGATAGTGTTGAAAGATGTAGTCGCCATCTCCGAAGCAGTGGGAAGCAGGAAAGTTCTTAAAACATCAATGAAGGCCTGTGTTGTGATAGTGACACGCAAAACAAAGAGGGGTGCTAGCCCCCTCCATGAAAAACACGACCACGCCGTAACACCACTGCCTACGAATTTTACAGTTGCCACTACACACGCCAGCAGATGACGTTCACCGGGCATTCGGCATACCCACAAACTGCCGTCGAATCGTCACATTGTGTACCGTGATTCGTCACTCCACACAGCGTTTTCACACTGTTCAATCGTCCAATGTTTACGCTCCTTACACCAAGCGAGGCGTCGTTTAGCATTTACCGGCGTGATGTGTGGCTTATGAGCAGCCGCTCGACCATGAAATCCAAGTTTTCTCATCTCCCGCCTAACTGTCATAGTACTTGCAAAGGATCCTGATGCAGTTTTGAATTCCTATGTGACGGTCTGGACAGATGTCTGCCTATTACCCATTACGAACCTCTTCAACTGTCGGCGGTCTCTGTCAAACAGACGAGGTTGGCCTGTACACTTTTGTGCTGTATATGTCCCTTAATGTTTCCAATTCACTATCACATCGGAAACAGTGGACCTAGGGATATTTAGGAGTATGGAAATCTCGCGTACAGACTTATGACACAAGTGACTCCCAATCACCTGACCACGTTCGAAGCTCCTGAGTTCCGCGGAGCGTCCCATTCTGCTCTCTCACGATGTCTAATGACTACTGAGGCCGCTTATGTGGAGTACCTGGCAGTAGGTGGCAGCACAATGCATGTAATATGAAAACCGTATATTTTTGGGGGTGTCTGGATACTTTTGATCACATAGTGTATCTGAAATAGATATGTAAGATAATTACCATTTATTGTTCCGTCTCAGTTGTCACTTTTTAAAATTCGATTACATGTTTCATTCACACGGGTTCATGTTTTGATCTAAAGGAAAGTAAAACTAAGTTTGCACCATCTAAAGTTTTACAGTAGTGACAAAGAAAAGAATTGCACGTAAAGGTAGAAATTACCTAAGTAATTGCATCAGAAACCAGTCTTGTCTACTCAGCACGAGATATCAGAGTAATGTATTTTACAACTGCAGTCAGAGTTTTAAAGAGGTAGATGTTGGTGATAGGTGGTAGGAGGGGGGAGGGGAATTGAGAGAGGCTGATTCGAGAGGGGGATGGCTGTAGGGAGGGAGTGGTGGGGATGTCATGCGTTTAACAAGTGAGATCGAGTTAAAATTACAGAACGTATAGTTATGGAAAAATTCTCAGTCTTGCTCCATTTCCTCTCCTCCCACATTCTATCTCCAGCATCTTCTTGTTTAAAACATTGACCACAGATGCAAAATATAGTCCTCCGATATGTTGTGCTGAGTAAACAAGACGTTTTGCTGGTGTAATTACTTAGTAACTGTAAATAGTAATAGTAAGTAGGTAAATCTTACTTCTATGTACAATTCTTTTCTTTCCTACTATTGTAAAATATTAGATGGTACACATTTAGTTTTAATTTTTTTTAGATCAAAAGATGATCCAGTGTGATCGAAGCATGGAACCGAATTAAAAGAGTGTGAAAAGGATATGGACAAAAAATGGTTCGAATGGCTCTAAGCACTATGGGACTTTACATCTGAGGTCATCAGTCCCCTAGACGGAGAACTTCTAAAACCGAACTAACCTAAGGACATCACATACATCCATGATCCATGCCCGAGGCAGGATTCGAACCTGCGACCGTAGCAGCAGCGCAGTTCGGGACTGAGGCGCCTAGAACCGCTCGGCCACAGCGGCTGGCTGATACGGACAATAAATGAGAATTATCTTAAGTGTCTGCTTGTATATAGTTACTAAATTCTCAGCCGGCCGGTGTGACCGAGCGGTTCTAGGCGCTTCAGTTATGGAACCACGCGACCGCTACGGTTGCAGGTTCGAATCCTGCCTCGAGCATGGATGTGTGTGATGTCCGTAGGTTAGTTAGGTTTAAGTAGTTCTAAGTTCTAAGGGACTGATGACCTCAGATGTTAAGTCCCATAGTGCTCAGCCATTTGAACCATTTTGCTAAATTCTCTCAAGACGATTATTTAGAGTACAGTGAAAATGTCTGAAAGTTTCTTTCAGCACCCCCAGGATGTGTTATATATCATTGGAGAGAGAAAATTCCGCAGATTAAGATCAATGAAAAAAAAAAATGAATATTTCAAGGTTTCAACAGATATGGAACTTCTTAAGCTTTTTCGGTAAATTCACAGAAAACCTAAAGCTTGATGACTATACAGAGATTTGAACCGCCATACTCCCGAGTGCGAGCCTAGTGTCTTACTACTAGTCCGCTTCACTCCGTGAAGTCGCTTTAAGCCGAAGGACTTAGTGTGAGGGAAGCGGTAGGTACTTGAAAGATAGATGCTTTACTTGCTTTTTGCCTCGACTGTACAAACAGTGAATATAATAGGTGCCCTAATCCAGGTCACAGGAATGGGAGCCAATTTGCTGCAGCCACTTGCAGAAAATAGGATGAAATCTGTTGCAGCGTAGCAGCTCACCCGTCAAATCGGATTTCGAAATTGCGTGGTCTCGTAAATGAATCACGCATTGGCTTCTGCATAGACAATTACACTGTGTTCTGTAGGTTACAAAAGACTGGAGTTAAGTCTCAATTTTGTCAGCAGAGTATACAAGCGCCGTGGTCTTTGTATTCATACTGTACGGTTACCGTCGGTGAGGCAGAGTGTAAGTACCGTACATGAATTGCAAATACTCTCGTATTGTGTGATATTTTGCTCTGTATTCATGCTTATCTAGCATGGGCTTATGCCTTTATCTACTCTCTGGTAGCTCCTATGCACATCTTAAGCTCTTACTGTTTCCTGGGGTTCTTGGTACAGTGATTTTAATTAACAGCATCGGCTCAACATTAAATTTATATTTGCTGATTTTACATGCAACCTGAAATCTAATCTACGTAACAAAGCAACGGACAACGCTAAGTATACCTGGAACCAACACATTCATTACATAGGGTGGTAACCGTTTGCTTTACCATGACCGTAGTTAAGCTACTATTGACTTCTGTTCCATTATATTTTTAATCTTTTACTTATATTTCAAATCTTTCTTATCAATGGGCTAAAACACACTCTGCATTTAGCAAGGCAAGGGACTAGTCTGGTTATATTCATCTCAAAATGTGGTTCTTTACAATTTTCTGCACTTATTGGCCTAAAACATTGCTTTTAATATGGAGTTATTTATTTAGCACTAATTCTTGGTATGGTAATCACATTTCAATTAATGACAGCAGTTAAGAATTTTGTCTTATTTGGTCTTCTACATACAAAAGAAACTTCAATCACACTTTAGTGTATGAATATGGATATCATTCACAGAATTACCGTAAAATCTACGGGAAAGAAAGAAAGACGGGGGGGGGGGGGGGGGGGGGGGAGGAGTAGAATGCGCGTGGTTGATATTCCGACTAATTGCGCCAGCATGTACTATCGGAAAGCGAAGCAAAACGGAAATTGTTGAGGGGCTTCGTACAACTGGAGATTGACAAACACGCAAATTACGTTACACACTATCAGGATATTCAGCATATCTGATACCGTTTTAGCGAAACAAACTGCGATGGATTGGCTCAACAAGTGAAATTTACCGCGAAGTTGAAAATTTGATATAAATTAATGAATTTCGCTTTGATGGGCTATTATTCCACACCAAGGGATTGAAACAAACGGCTTAGACGGACGTGGGATAGTGAACACTCAGTGGGGGAAAACGTGGGGTCCGTTGGCATTCACAAAGACAACTCACCGAAAATTAGCAAATTATTAGATAACACGTGGATGAAGGTCATCAAAATCATTATACTGTACTGCAAGAAACAACACCTGAATAACTTTCGATTTGGGTACCACGTGAACTACTGCTGCATACATGGCCACTACAAGTTAATATCAAACGAAAATTGTCACAGAATGGGTATCGATTTCCTTGGGATCACTTTTAGAAAACGTTAAGACACTTTAACACATTCCACATACCCACGTGGCGAGCACTGTGGCTCCATTATAACTCACAAAAATCTGACAGAAAATATAAAATAACTGAGTGAAAATACTTTGGCCTGGCTTTTTATTTTCTTTAGCAAACATTTAAGATGATTAACCACCCGCAAAACTTTGAATTTCTAGTTGTTAATCTGCATTCAGAGAATGTGTAACACGTTAGTTCAGCTGCATAAACATTTACAGTACTAAGCAACAGGTGTCATTAATGACAGCAAACGCAAATCTGTGACTATAATTTTGGATAAATTACTCAGTCGTAACAATAAGTAGCCAAGTCTGTCCGTCACACACACACACACACACACACACACACACACACAGACACACACACACACACACACACACACACACACACACAACAATAAATATTCTATATTCTACAGTTAGGTTAGTTCCATGACACTACTGGATCAATATAGTGCGACAAGTTTAATCGTTAGTGGTTATTAGCAATGAAGAAACAATTTATATGTGTAGACTGATAAGCTTAAATGGACAGTAAGGACTACTAAATATACAATCAGGCAAAAATATGATAAAAAAACCCGCATAAACACAAACAAAACATGAAATTATGAAACATCAAATAACACAAATGTTAGGGTCATTCCCTAGTGATGCAGTTTCTCTGAAATACTTTCCAAAAAGACCATGTTACATCATGACGGAAACGTCGTAAAGACAACAGTGAACATCATTTCACACAAATGAAAAACATTAACACATTACCTAAATTAAAACTTCAGGAGAAGTTCACTGATTCACTTAATCACTGCCTAGAGATATCTTCAGGGAAGGCAACCTATTAAGAAGCTCTCGATGTCACAGTTTCTTCTGTCGAAATTTACAGTTTCTTTCGTTCACGTTCATGCGACTGGCTTGATCCGCAACCTCCACAGCGTTCTTGGCTACTCATCGATCCCGTCCTCTGGTGCCAGTAAACAGTTCCATGAAACTGTTAATACGGAGTGGTTAAGCTAATTTAGTCCTGGGGTGTGGCTACTAATTACGCTTTTTCCAGTGCTGCTACCTTTACTTGTTTTGGTCTGGCTTGAGTGTGAGAGAGGGGGGGGGGGGAGGAGGGCGTGGCACATTCGTCATGTGACGCGATTGCTCCGACGCCGTGGCATCCAGTCAAGGCTGCTGGCGTGGTCAGGGGTGCAGTGCGCTCAGGTGACGTACTTACTCCCATGTCAACACACCCGGCTGTGGCCTTAGCGTGATGTGCCACTGGTTGCCTCGCTCCCAAATCAAAATGCCGTTACAGGACGTGGGGTTGGCCACAACTTGCTTCCGATTCGCCTGCGCGACCTTGACACAGCTAGGCCCGCTGAATGACAGTGCAGTTCGCTTGTTTTCCGTCAGCCGACACTCTCTGTTTCTCTTACAACACATACAGAAGAAAACGCATTAGCAAATACGCTTTGTTAGAGCAACCTTTCGTGCCTTCCGCAAAGCTACTCAGTTTACACGAAACTGTGCGTAGAAAACGTTCGCAGCTGAGAGTCTGTAAGTGGTCTACACCACCAAAGGGTAACCAAAGAAAATTATAAAGAATTTTACAGTAGTTACGCGCTCCTATATGGCGACATCCTTCTGATTTTACGAATAAGCGGAGGACCGACTTAATATTACCAATCACTAAAGTTCTATATTGGTGCAACGTGCCGCAAGGGAGCAGCAGCGACCGGAAGCTCGCTGCAGGTAAGAACTTTTTCTGCCAGGCAATCCACACAATGCACGGCCGAGAGTCATTTACTTTCATTTCAGCCGCCTTTGCAACGAGTGTATGCATTCGTTTGGACTGTGGAAAGAACGAGACAACGCATAATTCACCGCGCGTTTTGCGGCTCCCTATATTAATAGTAGATTCGTGGAGAAATTACTAGTATCCGGTTATCGTGGCTGTCTATGTTATTCTCCGTACCGCGAATTACTAGTATCCGGTTATCGTGGCTGTTTATGCGATTCTCCGTACCGCGAATTACTAGCATCCGGTTATCGTGGCTGTCTATGTGATTCTCCGTACCGCGAATTACTAGTATCCGGTTATCGTGGATGTCTATGTGAGTCTCCGATATTAGCATACGCTCCGTATTTCTCTCAAGCATCAGCAGTGACGGACGTCTGCACTAGGGCTCTCCAGGGTACAAACGCCGCGAGAATCGTGTTGTGAAGCGCACCTCAAGCCAGTCAACGTCGCAACACAGCCAAGCAGTTCCGGCAACATGACACCAGTGTATCAGTAAGCGCCGTCCGTCGCCGTCTCCTCCAGTAGCTCCAGTCCAGTCAGCGCTCTACAGGTAATTTCGCCCTGCTCTGTGAGCAGCCCGGCTCTATTTCCTTAATCTATTATCCTTTGTGCTAATCTTCTGAAGCATGGACCCCGTCGAGAAACGAAATTTAATTAAGAAAAGAGCAGTAATCAAGTCACGAGTGACTAGGCTCTCCACATTTGTTAATAGATTTCATGAAAGATCCGGCCTCAACGACATCAGAGTAAGGCAGTCACTGCTAAATACAAGCAGAGATGAATACAACCACATCCAGACTCAGTTAGAGATTAAAGAGGTTGAAGGATCTCATGATGAAAACAGGCAGTCGTTTGAAGACTACAGAAAGTAACTTTAAGATGGCGTAGGATTTGATCGCTCAGAGGTATAACAATCCCAAATTAATTGTTGATTTGCATGTAAAAGATCTGCCCAATGTCAAAGTTGATTAACTAGCTAATAAGAAATCTGAACGCGATTGAGGTAATGCAGGTCGGCATTCCTTTGCATGAAATATTACTGTCGCACATTTTGTTGGATCACATTGGTGCGATTCTAAGGAATGTGTGGGAATGTAAAACAGCTGACACCACATTTCCTCGTCTGAAAGATCTGGTGGCATTTCAGCTGCCAGACTTTAGACCTTATTCATCCAGACAAAATGCTACCCCAGTCCTAGCCGCCGGCCGCGAAGCATACTAAAGCAGAAGGGTACAAAATGGTTCAAATGGCTCTGAGCACTACGGAACTTAATTTCTGAGGTCATCAGTCCCCTAGAACTTAGAACTACTTAAACCTAACTAACCTAAGGACATCACACACACCCATGCCCTAGGCAGGATTCGAACCTGCGAACGTAGCGGTCGCGCGGTTCCCGACCGTAGCGCCTAGAACCGCTCGGCCACCCATGCCGGCAGAAGGGTACAGTTCTCGACGTAAATTTTTCGCAACTGCTCCCGACTGAGTGTTCTGCAACTCAACGCATGAGCTAAGTAACGCCTTAGTTCAAAGAGAGCGACACTGCTAGCAGAATAGACTTCGTGAACAGACAAAAACTTTCCTTCAACTGTCTGGGCTTGAATCATAGGTAGAAGGAATGTCGTGCTGGCAACTGCCAAATTTGTAACAAGCACCACAACACATTATTTCACAAGGAACAAGCCAGTAACGTTGAAACCAAGAAACGGATATACAACAACAGCAAACATACTGCACAGCGAAAGGAGACCACCAACGTGCAGAAGTATTATTATCTTGTGCACTTGTAAACATCGCCGACAGAAATGGGAAGGTGTACAAATGCAGGGCACTTCTTGACAGTGCCTCACAAATAAACTTCATGTCTAGGAGCTGAGCAGATCGGATGGGACTACAGCTCAATCGACATCCGATGCCAATAAATGGGATCAGCTACGTTCAAACGGTAGAATCGCCTCACGTTTGCAGTGTATACATTTCCTCCAGAGATTATGACTATAGCGCACATGTTGTGTGTGCATTACTACCGCGTATAACAGGGCCACACCCATCAGCAGCCCTTGAAACCTCCACCTGGCATCTTGTTAAGCAGATAAGTTTAGCAGACCCATCATTTAACAAACCTGATGAGTTTGATCTTCTCCTTGGAGCATCGATCTTTTTTGATGCATTGCAGCCTGGTCAACTGAAAAGAGATAACCACCCAACCTTACAGGAAACATTATTTGGTTAGATTGTGTCAGGAAAGATACCTCCTCATTCAGTTAAGTCCAATACGCGAACAGTACTGTCATGCCTTGCACGCAGTATCAACATTCAGGTCGAAAGATTCTGGCAGCAAGAAGAAATGAAGTCTGTTTCTGTGCACACAAAAGAAGAGCGATTGTGTGAGGAGCATTTTGCGAAGACCATTCAGAGGAACACAAATAGTAGATTCGTGGTGAAACTACCAGTGAAAGATAGTCATGCAGGATTAGTAGAGTCCGTAAATAAACATGTTGCTTACAACGCTTAGAGAGAAGGCTACAGCGACAGCCAGAATTAAGGGCACAGTGTGTCAGTTTCGCGAGTGAATATGAAGACTTGGGTCATAGGGAAATGGTGACCATAGGTACGGAGAACTGCACGTATTACATGCCACATCATGCAGTGTTTAAAGAATCAAGCAGAATGACTGAACTTCGAGTAGTGTTTAATGCCTTAGCAAAGACATCATCGAACACTTCCCTCAATGACATCTTGATGATTGGACCAACAGTACAAGATGACTTATATTTAATTGTCCGCCGGCCGCGGTGGTCTCGCGGTTCTAGGCGCGCAGTCCGGAACCGCGCGACTGCTACGGTCGCAGGTTCGAATCCTGCCTCGGGCATGGATGTGTGTGATGTCCTTAGGTTAGTTAGGTTTAAGTAGTTCTAAGTTCTAGGGGACTGATGACCTCAGAAGTTAAGTCCCATAGTGCTCAGAGCCATTTAGCCATTTAATTGTCCTGTGGTTCCGAACACACAGATATGCTTTCACTGCCGACATTACAAAAATGTACAGACGGACTGAAGCCGGAAAGGTAGATCAAGACCTTCAAAGAATTCTATGGTGTGAGTCTCCCAACGAACCAATCAAGGATTATCGTTTAACTACAGTCACTTATGGTACAGCAGCAGCGCGCTTTTTGGCAACAAGATGTCTATTACAACTAGCAGAAGATGAGAGCACAACATATCCAAGAGCTGCGAACACGTTAGAAAGTGATTTCTATGTAGGCGATGATTTGAGCAGAGCTGACACCATAGAGGAGGCAGTCAGTCTGCAGGAAGAGCTTATCAGAGTACTTCACAATGGAGGGTTTCCGCTTCGTAAATGGTGTGCAAACTATTCAAGATTGCTGGAAAACAACCCACCTGAGCATCGTGAAGCGCAAATACCATGAAGTCTGAGCAACGAGCAACAAGAAACAATGAAGACTTCGGGTCTGTTGTGGCATCCTCATAGCGATACCTTTCAATTCTTAGCCACTGATGCAGAAAATAGTAACGCAAGTTGGACTTAACGAGCTATACTTTCTCGGGTTGCCTCCATATTCGATCCTTTGGGACTTCTGGGGCCAGTGGTTGTGACTTGCAAGGTGTTTCTGCAACACTTCTGGCAAAGACAAATATAATGGGACACGCCGTTACCAGATGACTTGAAGACAAAGTGGGAACAGGTGAATGATCAACTACCATCACTGAATAGCATTCATATCGAACGAAGAGTGATCAACAATGGAGTAAAGTGGCTGGAGCTACATGGATTCTCAGATGCCTCCAGGCAAGCATATGGAGCCTGCATATACCTTAGAAGTGTCTGTGAAGAAAATAACTTCTCAATCAAGCTTCTACTTCGAAATCCAGAGTAGCACCAATCAAGCAAATATCACTGCCAAGATATTGTATGCAGGCCTACTACTGGCTATATTAATGGAGAAGGTCAGATATGGGCTACACAAACATCGCCAAAACTTACATTTGGACAGATTCTACTGTTGTCTTAGCACGATTGGCGAAAGAACCAACGTTATGGAAAACGTTTGTTGGGAATCTTGTCTCTGAAATCCAGCAACTCTCTGCACTAAAAGACTGGAACCACGTATCCACGAAGAGCAATACCGCTGACATCATTTCGAGAGGAATTGCACCACAACAGCCGGCCGGAGTGGCGGAGCGGTTCTAGGCGCTACAGTCTGGAACCGCGCGACGGCTACGTCGCAGGTTTGAATCCTGCCTCGGGCATGGATGTGTGTGATGTCCTCAGGTTAGTTGGGTTTAAGTAGTTCTAAGTTCTAGGGGACTGATGACCTCAGAAGTTAAGTCTCATAGTGCTCAGAGCCATTTGAACCATTTTTTGCACCACGACAGTTAGGTGAAAGTACGCTGTGGTGGACAAGTCCTTGCTGGCTCCATCAACCACTATCAGCATGGCCTGTTAACACCATGAAGTATGCAGACGTATCAGCTGACTCACCAGAGAAACTTACTGTAACTACTTGCACTGTGAATAAGATAGCCCAACATTATTCTTCATGGTCAAAACTGCAAAGAATTATGGCGTACGTGCTGAGATATATAAACAATCTTAGACTGCAACCCACCGAGAGGCATAGTGGAAACCTAACAGCGGGAGAACTTCACACAGCATCGTATGGTGCAACAGCCAGATTATTACAAGGAAACTGAAGAACTACAACATGGCTGATAAGTCTCCAAGAAAAGAAAACTGAACTCACTTTATCCCTTTCTGGACGATGAACAGTTGTTAAGGGTGGGCGGAAGATTGGAACAATCAAAAGTTTCTTACAGTTAGAAGCACCCCATGATTCTTCCTCCTAAGCATCATCTCACTAAATTAATAGTCATGAACGAGCATTTTCGTTTGTTGCATGCAGGATCTCAGCTGCTGTTAGCAAGGCTCAGACACAGGTACTGGATACCCAATGGAAGATCTGTAATCAGACAAATAATCCACAAGTGCCTTACTTGCTACCGCTTGAAGGCAACCATTGTAACACAGCTCATGGGACAACTTACTTCAGTGCTTGTAGAGCTAATCAGACCTTTCCTTAATTGTGGGGTTGACTATGGAGGGCCACTACACGTAAGGAATGGAGGAAATAGGAGGAAAACTAGGACAAAGGTCTACATTGCCTTGTTCGTTTGCATGACAACGAAGGCAGTATACATCGAGCTTGTCACAGATTTGTCCTCCCAAGTTTTCATTGCTTCTCTTTGGAGATTCATTTCACGACGAGTCGTTTGCGCAAATGTGTACAGTGACAACGGGAAGACGTTTGTGGGTGCAAGGAATCAGGTGAGTGAACTGCATAAACTGTTCAGCTGTCAGTTTCGAGCAGCCCAAATCCAGAACTATGCATTGCAGAATGGTATCCACTGGCATTTTATCCCGCCTCATGCCCCGCAGTTTGGTGGTCTGTGGGAAACAGGCATAAAATCCGTCAATACACTTTTGAAGAGAGTCGTGGGAAACCAACTGCTGACATCTGAAGTATTATACTCACTTCCAACACAAACTGAAGCATCTTTGAATTCCCGACCCATTACACAACTTCCTGACAACCCAGATGAATTCTCATACCCTACTCCAGGCCATTTTCTTATTGGTGAACTCTTAACAACTATCCTGGAGCCAGGCATGCTTCCAGAGCCGTCATCCAGGTTGTCAAGATAGCAGCTCATCCAGCAGTGCCAGCAGCACATCTGGAAACTGTGGTCAGGGGATTACCTATCACAACTGCAGCAGAGAACTAAGTGGTCATCAACGACGGACCATCTACAGCCAGGTACATTGGTTCCACTGAAGGAAGACAATTTGCCACCCTCCGGTGGCGGTCTGGGGTCATTGTTGGTACTTAGTACGTTATTACTTAACACTTGCTTTGTTTAGCCTTTAAATCTAAAGGGAATGGAAGGGCTGCCCCAATAAAGTGAACATTTCAATTCCAATGTGTTTGTTAACTACCAAAAACAATGTCACATTAAAACTGACAGACGCCACACACGCAAGATTATTTACGAAACACTCATTACATAAAATCATAAGGAAGTTAATAAATTATTAGCCAACGATCTCCCATAAACATTGAGAAACGCCACACAAGCAAAATATTAAAGAAACTCTCTCACTGCATAAAATCATTAACAAACTAATAAACCATTAGCAACGACCTCATATAAAAATTTACAGAAGCCACTATGGCTGGATCTGACCATAACTTTAACAAAATAACTCTAGTTTAGACACCTTATTTAAGACCCTTTCAGTTTCAACACTTTAACATTACATGTAAAATAACATTGGACACACAGCCTCAATTTTAACACGAATACTTAGAACGTATTTGTTAAAACGTAACTTGGGCAATCTTGCATATTACCAGACTAGTGAACCTTGCAGAGCGAACCACGAAATTATTCAAATGCCCACTGGCTTGTAAGATGGGCTTTTACGGCATAGAAAGTTACAACTTTGTTCAAATGGTTCAAATGGCTCTGAGCACTATGGCACTTAACATCTATGGTCATCAGTCCCCGAGAACTTAGAACTACTTAAACCTAACTAACCTAAGGACAGCACACAACACCCAGCCATCACGAGGCAGAGAAAATCACTGACCCCGCCGGGAATCGAACCCGGGAACCCGGGCGTGGGAAGCGAGGACGCTACCGCACGACCACGAGATGCGGGCTACAACTTTGTACAATCATAAGTGTGTAACAACAGAAGTAAGGCCCAAGCTTGTAAGACCGAAGTTTAACCACGAACGGTGGAACCGACTGAGGGAAGTAATACTTAACTTCGAACCAAGACGTGGCTCCGTTTGCAACCCCACATCGAGTAGGCCACCGAAATGTGAACCCAGCAAACGTTACCGAAGAGGAACACACGAGCTCAGGCGAAGTCCACCGCCCGTAAGCCAAGCTTGTAATCTAAAGGGAAGCTCTGCTCTTCGGTTGCCCGCTGCCTCAGCTCACTGAAACACTGACCACACCCGACAACAGAAGACCAAATAAAAAACTTTTCTTAACTTTAACCTTCAAGACCAGTAAATTAACACTATAAAATCAAGGCTAAACAACAACTAATTTCTCTCGCAAGTCTTTTCTTTAACTGAAACAGTACGTGATAAGCAAACGCTAAGAGTAGGAAATAAAACTGGCTCACGAGAACCGACACTCACTAGAACTTCATGACGCACGTATTGGCCACCTTAAGTGCGCCTGCCAAGCTCAACTCGGTAACCTTTAGAAATAAAAACTCCGATTGCTCGCAGAGGACAAATTGACATGGATTAACCAAGCCGGCCGGTGTGGCCGAGCCGTTCTAGGCGCTTCAGTCCGGAACCGTGATGCTGCTGCTATTGCAGGGTCGAATCCTGCCTCGGGCATGGATGTGTGTGATGTCCTTAGGTAAGTTAGGTTTAAGTAGTTCTACGTCTAGGTGACTGATGATCTCAGATGTTAAGTCCTATAGTGCTCAGAGCCATTTGAACCATTTGGATTAACCGATATCGTAAGCAAATTACACACTTGGTAATAATAGCGAATGAACTAAGATTCTGCAAATACATCAATATTACGTGGAAGCAGAGCAAACGCTTAGCAAGAGGCATCAAATGAAATCGGACACATACAACATCACGTCTTTCTATACCAAGAGCGATGACAATCACAGTTAACTAAGCGCTCTTAGTAATTACAGTGCTTAACGGGGTGTCTTGATGCTGGGGCGATTTTGCGAAGATGTGAGACCATCACTTCGCGTGCCCCTCCAAGGAAGCGGGCACATCCACAGCTCACGAGGCTACCGGTGAATGCACAGCGCCGGCCAACTCCCGTCGCCTCCAGTATAACCACGTGATAACCGCCGCCCAGCCTCAGGCACGCCGTCTTCGCTTCTGCCCGCCAGCGAATCGCCGACTCGCGCACCGCCGCCTTCCGTTCTCAAAGCGTTGTTTTCTTACTCGCGGTCGGCACTCGCTTACATCCCAAGCCGCCCCAAGCCCCAAGACAAACCTCTGTACTAGAAAGTCGATCGTACTCATGTCAGATATACTACTGGCACAAGTCCCGCCGTGGCTCAGTACTCACCCTGATCCTGATGGTGTGGTACGAGTTGTTGCAGTGCGCACAGCAACGGGAACTTATAAACGACCACTGTCGAAGATCTGTGTTGTTCCACAGGAAACATAGTGGACACAATTTCTTCAATCATCTTATTTCCTTGTTTGTTCGATGCAACTTGTGCTGCATGTGATTATATGGTTTTGTGTAGTTTATATAAATTACGTGGGTGGAACATTATGTATTGGTGCAACGTGCCACAAGGGCGCAGCAGCGACCGGAAGCTTGCTACAGGTAAGAATTTTTTCTGCCCGGCAGTCCACACAATGTACGGCCGGAACAGTCCGGGACAAGGGAGACGGGCCGTGACCACCAAGCTGCGTGCACGCATCTGTAACAGGGTCTCGCAATGTACTCTCTAAATACGGTCCACTTTTGCGAATCATGTACTTTCATTTCAACCGCGTTTCCTTTGCAACGAGTGCATGCATTCGTTTGGCCTGTGGGAAGAGCGAGGCAGGGCAGAATTCACTGCGCGTTTAGCAGCTGCCTACAACTAGTATTAAACACAAATGTGTCCACACCTCATTCAGCTAATCCAAGGTTCTGATACCACAAATAAAAGCTTTACATGAGTTCTATGATGCAATCTTTAGTATACACCTATATAATTAACGATCACAGAAATGACATATATCTCCATGTTCAAGGCAGTTACAGAACGGAGAGGTTCTCTTCATTCTGTTTAGCCTAGATTGGCTGGGATGTGAGGAGGAAGGGGATACTGGAATTGTAAACTACTCCATCATCACTATCCTTCGATCATCGAATGGGTAAACCACTCTTCTGTTTCTTATTTAAAGGTAGAATACATTAAAAAATTACTGTGAGCCGTCTGACCGTGCACCATAACGTGGGGATGGCTCTGAGCACTATGGGACTTAACATCTGAGGTCATCAGTCCCCTAGACTTAGAACTACTTAAACCTAACTAACCTAAGAGCATCACACACATCCATGCATGAGGCAGGATTCGAACCTGCAACTGTAGCAGCAGCGCTGTTCCAGACTGAGGCGCCTAGAACCGCTCGTCCATATCGGCCGGCTACCATAACGTGAACCAAGACAACTCTTACTACTGCTCACGAAGCGACGCAGTTTAGTGCTATTGTACATGATCGTTATTGCGTTGTTCTTCAAATATAGTTCATATTTTGACATACACCTACGTTTAGATATCCCACATGAAATTGGTATTTTTGACTCTATAAAGAGTCGATATGACATACTCGGATCTCCTATCAATGGATGTAGCGTTGTTACTACGACATTAATAGCACTACATGACTACGTGACTAATACTTTACTGTAAACAAATTTGGCGACGGCTCTGCTAGTATAAGTATCCTGTTACGACTTCTGCACCACTTGTTAGCAGCAGACACAGTAGCTGTGCCAAAGACTGAGATGGCGTGGAGTTTTACAATTATTTATTGAACTTTCTTTACAATTTCTCCCTCGTCGTCGCTGTCCAGCCCTGCGGATCCCTCCGCCTGGCTGCTGCTGTGTGGATTCTCCGACAATGCGCGCAACGTGCGTCGCTGATCGCACTCAGGAGCCTGAGGCCACCAGTGCTCCGCTGAAGCCAGGATGCCCTGTGGGTGAGATGAACTCGTCGCCACTCGGCGCCCCAGTACGGACAGGCCCACGGAGCCGCGTCGCCGTGAGGTCAGCTGCCGACGCCTGCTGCACCGGCGACTGGGAAGCCGTCAGTCGCGATGTCCGCGAGGTCCCATCATGGACGCACCATGCGCCGTGGGGCTGGGTTGCCGTGAAGTCGGGGCGTCAGTCCCCGGCGGCGCCTACGACCAAGACCGCGCTGCGGCCGGTCCTGCTGGAAGTTCTCGCAGTAGTTAGTCAGCCATGGTGCCGACCGAACTCGGGCCGACTTCCAGAGCTGAAGTTGACATCTGGCGGCAAATGGATGACTCCTACGAGCTGGAACAGACTTCCGGAATCGTCACCTATGAAGATTGAACATTCGGACACGGGCCACGTCTGCCCTCAGATCCGAACTGCTTCCTAATGGCTTCTGTCTGTTGCTGCCTGCGCTCCACTATTTATATCCGGCAGGAGGACTTTTTTACCCTCGGTGGTTGCTTTTTGTTATTACTCCCGCAGTATATTGCAGCATAACGTAGCGTGCTGGCCTCACTTCCCCTTACTCAGCACTCTCCAGGCTTCGCTCGGCGATCGGTCTGTGTGCGTCCTTGCATCAGTCTGTTGGTAGACTGCTGCTGTCAGCAAGGCTATCTGTGCCTGCCTACTTCGCAACGCCTCGATCACCGGCGGGCCTCTGTTTTGCCATTCTCCACTGCATGAAGCAACACTTACTGCATGTGGTCGCAACATTTCATCCGCAAAAGTTATAAATGGTTGGAGATGAATCACATTAAGGCATACTTGCGAATCCACCCACATAGATCCTTTACCATGAATCATGACTTAGGCCTTCGCCTAGGAGTGGACTTTTAAAATTGTGCTTTAACCTAGACCTAGACCTAGACCTAGGGCTACACTTCACATGAGATAATACGGGAACATATTATAAATTTATATTTTTCCAGTTTGTTAGACATTAAGCATTAGATAAAATGGACAACCTGTTTTGATATTAACACATCGCGTCATGTCTGTGTTACATTAGTCGGTATAATGCTGCAACGTTCTGTAATAATAGTACGCTGTGACTAATATGTTGCTGTTATATATACAGGGTGTAAACGGTATAAGGTGCCAAAATTATACAGATGGTACATCTCGGTGTGCTTGACAAAAAAGTCTAATAACATTTTCTTGTATCATGTACTTTATTTTTGTATTATTAAATCCCAATGTTCGTAGAATAGATAGTATATACATTTCTGTTTACGTAGTCTGAAAAGTCCCCTTAGAAAAATTATAAATGACAGACTGCACACAGCACAGCCAGTGATTTTCATACAGAGCGCTACGTGGCGTAACCAATAAAAAACCACTGGGTGTTGTGTGATGTCCTTAGGTTAGTTAGGTGTAAGTAGTTCTAAGTTCTAGGGGACTGATGACCATAGCTGTTAAGTCCCATAGTGCTCAGAGCCAAAAAAAAAAAACCTAAACAGCCTACTTACAAGTCAACCGACAGTACACAGCGTACCGAGCTTATCGCCTACAATGACGGGCAGGCCAGAGAAAGGCAACGAGCCGACAAGAGGATTGAAATCATTAGACGTGTACAACGACCTGGAATGATAATCAGGTGGTACCGAAAAAAGGAATGTAAACGGTTTTTGGGTTGTCAACAATGTGTAATTCGCTTTGCGTGAATTGAATACAACCAGTCTGTTTCTCAGCAAGTCGATATCGAAGGTAGTAGTAGTAATGACAAGCTAATATCAAACACAATGTATTTCCATTAGCACAAATTCAATCAATCACCAAGTAGTTAGTTGTGCATTAATTACAATCAACTGTTTCACCTTTTTACGGCAATGCCATAATGAATACTAAAAAATGGTTCAAATGGCTCTGACCACTATGGGACTTAACATCTATGGTCATCAGTCCCCTAGAACTTAGAACTACTTAAACCTAACTAACCTAAGGACATCACACACATTCATGCCCGAGGCAGGATTCGAACCTGCGACCGTATCAGTCGCGCGGTTCCGGACTGAGCGCGTAGAACCGCTAGACCACCGCGGCCGGCATAACGAATACTAAATTCACATTATTTTCCTTTTGTACAACAACATCGTAACGAAAAGAAAACCCATTACTTCGTTTCCTCTTACACCAATACTACAATAAATGTTCGAAATGACCACCATTCACTTCTACACATGCTTCATTACGGCGAACCCAGTTTCGTCGCACTCGTTCACACACATGCACATTGGCCTTTATGGTATTGGCAGCATCTAAAATCTTCTGCGTCAATTCGTCCACATTATTTACTGGCTCAGCATAAACAAGTTCTTTCATATGGGCCAAAAAGTAAAAATCCAGTGGATTTAAATCGGGCTGCGTGCTGGTCATCGACGTGGACCCGAACGCCAGATCCATCGTCCTGGAAATCGACTATCCAAAAATCTGCGTACTCTGTGACCAATGTGGGGTGGAGCACCATCGTGGAGAAAATGTCTTCTAACAACGTTGGTAACAATGTTTCCTCTAGAAACGTTCGGTAATAGTTACCAGTCAAATGTGCAGGAAAAACATAGGGCTCAATAATGTAATTATCGAGCATACCCGCCCACACATTTACGGAAAATTGTCGCTGAAAATGTATTGCCACTACGTGGCGAGGATTGTGTATACTCCACGCGTGCATGTTATGGAAATTAGTTATTCCGTCGCGAGTGAAACACGCTTCATCTGTGACGAGTATTTTGTTCACAAAATCATGCTGCGCACTGTGTAACAAAAACCACTCTGAGAATTCACGTCGTGGAGGGAACTCATGTTCTTCCAATGCTTGTACGCGTTGAATGTGGTAAGGCCGCAGACGCTCCTCTTGCAAAGTGCGAAGAACGACAGTGTGCGATATACCCACGTGGCTGGCGATGCTTCTAGTACTCTGAGAAGGATCCTCCTGGATGCAGTCCAGAATTCTTTCCTCAGCTTCCACTGCATGATCGGCGCGTTGTGGGCCTCTGCCTTCTGCGCGGGGCAGTAAAGAGCCAGTATCTCTCAATCTAAGGGAATTAAATACGTACTCGTCAGTTGTATTCTGTCATGATGTAACAAAAACGGAAAGCATAGCAGAACAGAAGATACGTTTCGCATACGGACGAAAATTTACAAAGGTGCAGATAACTACTGCACTTTATTAAGATGTAAATGTATAATAATCGCATACAAGTAGAGAATTACAATGACACAAACCTTTGGTGCACAGCAGCAAATGTCTTTCGTGCAGGAAGTCGTCGTTGTGGGAAGCATTCTCGATAAATTCGCACAGCTGCCCTCGCAACACCTTTTGCCTCGGCATAAATTAAATGTATATCGCATAGTTCAGCTATAGTAAATATCCTTTCCATCCTAACAGTTAACAGAGTTGCAATAACATCTGCACAGGTTACTCGCCTACTGTCGTCGCTCGGTGTTTTACAATGACGCAGCCACTCAGGCCGTAGTTGCCTATGCTCGCGATGTCAATACGCGCAACGGGCAATAACAAGAACCGATTGCTTACGTACGTGCACGGCCAAGTATCTACTTTTCCAAAACCATTATCCTGAGACGAACTGTTTTTTTCTGGGACAACCGTAGGAAATACGCAAACATGTTACTAGACTTTTTTGTCAAGCATTGCGAGATGTGCCATCTGTAAAATTTTGGCGCCTTATACCGTTTACACCCTGTCTATATATATATATATATATATATATATATATATATATATATATATATATCGTCTTTATGTAATACTGCTATATGTTGTAAAGTATGTCTCCAAAACATTATCTTAATGCTCTAGAGTAGCCTCTTCACAACACTGTTATTGGTTCCACCTGTGTAGCCCGGACTTAACGCTTATCGCGAGCAGTCGCGTTATGAATTGGCTATCCGAGCACTGCTCACGGCCAGACCCAAAGTTCCAAACGTCATCAACCATGCGTGTACAACCTGTGCTCGTACATCCATTATGTGTATTCCCGTACAGGGGAGACATTTTACTTGAAAGTTGTTTGCCCGGTGTCGGCGGATAAATACGATATTGTAGTGCCTGTGTTATTCCAGATTACGATGCAATGTTCCTTCGGACATGCATTCATGCCAAATGGTTAGGCGACCACTCGTGATAAGCGGGAAATCCAGGTTCGAGTCCCGATCCGGCACACATTTTCACTGTCGTCATTCCAAATACAGCTGACGGCTGTAGTAGCAGTAGTTCCTGTTCCTTCGGACTTGCATGCATGTCCGAAAGAACATTGCATCGTAATTCGGAATTACCAAGGTACTGCAGTATCGTATTACCTGACTTGCATTCTCATAGTGGTGCGACTAGTGTCAATGTTATATGGCTGGTGCGAAACAGATACCGTATTTCAGATGTACACTCCTGGAAATTGAAATAAGAACACCGTGAATTCATTGTCCCAGGAAGGGGAAACTTTATTGACACATTCCTGGGGTCAGATACATCACATGATCACACTGACAGAACCACAGGCACATAGACACAGGCAACAGAGCATGCACAATGTCGGCACTAGTACAGTGTATATCCATCTTTCGCAGCAATGCAGGCTGCTATTCTCCCATGGAGACGATCGTAGAGATGCTGGATGTAGTCCTGTGGAACGGCTTGCCATGCCATTTCCACCTGGCACCTCAGTTGGACCAGCGTTCGTGCTGGACGTGCAGACCGCGTGAGACGACGCTTCATCCAGTCCCAATGTCACATGCTCAATGGGGGACAGATCCGGAGATCTTGCTGGCCAGGGTAGTTGACTTACACCTTCTAGAGCACGTTGGGTGGCACGGGATACATGCGGACGTGCATTGTCCTGTTGGAACAGCAAGTTCCCTTGCCGGTCTAGGAATGGTAGAACGATGGGTTCGATGACGGTTTGGATGTACCGTGCACTATTCAGTGTCCCGCCGGGTGTTGGCCCTGTGTGCCTCGGTCGTATGCAGTCCTGATTGTGGCGCTCACCTGCACGGCGCCAAACACGCATACGACCATCATTGGCACCAAGGCAGAAGCGACTCTCATCGCTGAAGACGACACGTCTCCATTCGTCCCTCCATTCACGCCTGTCGCGACACCACTGGAGGCGGGCTGCACGATGTTGGGGCGTGAGCGGAAGACGGCCTAACGGTGTGCGGGACCGTAGCCCAGCTTTATGGAGACGGTTGCGAACGGTCCTCGCCGATACCCCAGGAGCAACAGTGTCCCTAATTTGCTGGGAAGTGGCGGTGCGGTCCCCTACGGCACTGCGTAGGATCCTACGGTCTTGGCGTGCATCCGTGCGTCGCTGCGGTCCGGTCCCAGGTCGACGGGCACGTGCACCTTCCGCCGACCACTGGCGACAACATCGATGTACTGTGGAGACCTCACGCCCCACGTGTTGAGCAATTCGGCGGTACGTCCACCCGGCCTCCCGCATGCCCACTATACGCCCTCGCTCAAAGTCCGTCAACTGCACATACGGTTCACGTCCACGCTGTCGCGGCATGCTACCAGAGTTAAAGACTGCGATGGAGCTCCGCATGCCACGGCAAACTGGCTGACACTGACGGCGGCGGTGCACAAATGCTGCGCAGCTAGCGCCATTCGACGGCCAACACCGCGGTTCCTGGTGTGTCCGCTGTGCCGTGCGTGTGATCATTGCTTGTACAGCCCTCTCGCAGTGTCCGGAGCAAGTATGGTGGGTCTGACACAACGGTGTCAATGTGTTCTTTTTTCCATTTCCAGGAGTGTAGAAACACGGCTACCAACTCTTGTTTATGTCGCTCAACTCCTTTTTGTTACTGTTATTTTTTCCGTCAGTATTGCAATCTGGAAAAAAGGCTTCTCTAGTAAGAAGTTGTGCCGTCGGAATTCCCACAGTCACTATCTGCCCTGACATGAAGTCATAGTCGATCGCTTTCTACACCATGGCTCCAGGCGTAACGGCCGGCCGGAGTGGCCGAGCGGTTCTAGGCGCTACAGTCTGGAACCGCGCGACCGCTACGGTCGCAGGTTTGAATCCTGCCTCGGGCATGAATGTGTGTGATGTCCTTAGGTTAGTTAGGTTTAAGTAGTTCTAAGCTCTAGGGGACTGATGACCTGAGCATTTAAGTCCCATAGTGCTCAGAGTCATTTGAACCATTTTTTGCTCCAGGCGTAACGCCAATGTGCTTTTACACACCACTGGAAGAATGGGACCTCTCCAGGCCGCCGCCATACTTGCCGACGTTGGAAGTGCAAATCTGCGATTCATCACTGAAAACTGTGCGACGCCATTCAACAGCAGTTCAGGCTTCTCGGTCCGGCACCACTCCAATCGCAGACGTTTGTGCTGTGGTATTAACGGCAGCCTACGATTGGGACTGTGGTTACCTATTCAGTCCGCTTATAGTCACCATCCAATGCAATGATACAGAAGGTTGCAGGGAGTGCATTACGTGCTTTCGGATGGCAGACGTAGATGTGAAGGACTAAGGATGTGCTTGGTGCACAATATGGCCATCCTCCCTTGTGGTGGTCAGATGTGGTCAAACGGAACCTTGACTACGCGTATGCCTGCACTCTTATTTCCGTTTAGTCCAGCATCTGGATACTGTCACATCCTAATCATCCAAATGTCCTACATAGTTCGATCAGTGGGCAAAATTGAAACCCACAATGAAACTCCTTCCTAATTGCTACCACTGTCTCGTACGAATACGCAGCAGCTCCATGTCCTTCACGGTGATTACTCAGCTTCTGACGCTTTTCACTCTCCTCATATAACCTGGTGACAACACTAAACACGAACAACGCTATAGCACTCGGGGCCTGTTCTACTTGTCATTGAGAATTGTATTCCTAATCATTTATATACACGTCGATGGTGTTTGCACATGTGCGAAGTTACACTGACATCTAACCATGTTGGACAGTTTATTTTCCGAAGTCAAAGGCCTTTTGATAATTTGTATGCATCATACATCATTCTGTACAGGATAGGCGGCTGGGAAGGTGGTGGGCGTTATGGAATAATTAGGATAATATTTAGTCAAAGGCCATTTATTGGCGAAAGCATGTTAAAAAGGGGTGCCATAGTCAGGCCTAAGGAGGCGAGGGTGAGCCAGAGCATAGAGTTTGGCGAAACATAGTTCACGAAGCTAATGAAAGTTGTCTGCCAAAACTAAGTCCACAGTGCTGCAGCACCGGGACAAGCAGGAAGGTCTACACTGCTACAGGGCGCGCGTCCAAGAGAGCGAGAAGACAAGAGGGCAAGAGGGCGCCCAGCAACGGACGGCCGGGTATATTCGATGCACCACGCGGCTTCCTCCGTCCTGATTGGTCGGCACCAAGAAACCCGCGGGGGCAGCATTGAAATTTTCCAGAGCATTGCCTCCTAAGCGACCCCTGGGGCGGCGTTACCTCTTCAGCAGATGAGGGAGGCTCTTGATCAAGGTGCCCTTCCTAGGTGCTGACTTCCTGTTACTAGACCGTGGCACAAAAGAATTTACATGCAGCTAACACTGCCGCCCATGACTCCTCCGTAATGGAAATATGAAGTTACCTTTTGAAAGCTCATATAAGAAAGTAAAATCCCCTACTGTCTAGCTCATGTTTTACAATTTGTTCTTTTGTGCTTATCTTTCCTTGTATCTGCGTATCTAATGCAGGGAACATCTTTTACAGTCTGTTTCACATGTTCTCGTCTTCGTCTGCACCTAGCCCCACTAACCTGGCTGGCTCCCCTTCAGGTAAGGGTTTTCCACAGGGATGTTTTATGGAAGGAGCAGAGGGGCAGAGGAGGGCAGCAATTCCCATAAGAAAAGAAAAAAAAAGAAGTATCTTCACAATCCAAATTCCCATCGTGTCGCACCACAAAGACAGACGCGCCAGTTCAACACCAGCTTGAGGGAACTCTGAACGTGGCGTAGATGCTGACTAGTACCAAGTATACACAGAGTCATCTGTTGTGAAATGTTAAAAAACTTTCGTCATTCATTGCTGTTCTCTGGTCAAACTTGATGTGGCTACGGGATGCAAAAGCTTCCAGTAGCACAGTAGCTTTCTTTCCTATTGCCAAGCAATGTCAGTCAGTAGCGAGCCAAGGTGTGAATCGGACATTCAAAGTAACTACAACCCCCTCCCCCCCCCCCCCCCCCCCCATTGAAAACTTCCTCCGCAGTTGAAGAGTTGGGGACGAAATGCTGGGCTTTATGGTGAAATCCATTCGACCACGGCATTACAGCCCGCAAAATTTTATTTATTGTGGGTTTTCCGGCCGTGAAAGTTTACATTTTACAATACTAAAAATGTGAGTACAGGAAGTATCCACATGTATCTAAATAATATGTACAAATCTCATACAGTCTGTACCTTCTCACCCAAGTAGACTGCAGGTAGTAAGTACCTTTTATGTGATGGTAGCGTTTGTGTGTTTGGTAAAAACATTGCTGTTCAGTAGTTTTGATTTTTATCTTGGAATACACTGAGCTTTCATGAAAGTAATATGGGAGCAACCAACTTCCCCGCCTCCACTTTCTCCCAATTTAATGAGTCAAAAACAGGGTACGTTCTTAGTCTTCCATAGACTTCTTTTCTCTCCTATCCTTTTTTTAGTACTTCTTCATTTCTTACTTCATACATACACTTAATTTTTTCCTTTTTCCATACACTTATTTTCTCAACTGTCCTTTTCAATACTTTTTCATTTCTTACTTCATCTATCCAATTAATTTTTTCTTCTTCCATAGACTTCTTTCCTCACCTATCCTTTTTAGTAATTCTTCATTTATTACTTCGTCTATCCAATTAATTTGGTTCTTCTTCCATACACTTCTTTTCTCACCTATCGTTTTTAGTACTTCATTTGTGTCCTCATCTCTCCACCTTTTTTTTTTTGTTTTGTTGGGTAGTATCACATCCCCAATATCTCCCGATTTTCGATGATTCTTGTTTCGGTTTCATACAATACTGTGCTAGAGACATATACTTCCACTACCCTCTTCCTCATTTACGTATCAAGATATGATTCTTCTTCGCCTGTACCAAACCACTTCTGATGTGTTTCCTGCATTAGGTGTACCGTGTATCGTTGCTTCCTTTACAGTAGAAGTCTTTCCCTTCTTCCCACTATTCTGTCGTTCAGCGATTTGTTAAACAATTCATTATTTTCATTCCTATTACTCTTTGCTTCGTCATCGCATCCTGTCCATGTATTAGGCCCTTCGATCTGTGGCGAACTTCCATTTTCTGTTTGGACTGCCCTCTTTTCAAAACTCTCTTGACTATTACTTGTAGACCAAATTTAGGAAACCTTCATGGCTCATCTGTTCAGTATTATATCAGTTTTGACGATATTCTCCGATTTTGCCATTTAAGCTTTACTGAAGCAAAATAACCTAAAAGATCCTCAATTTTCTTTTCTATTTTTCTGTATATTATTCTTATCAGAAAATTGTAGACATGAACTCTTTTGCTAATTGTGCGATGGCACTCACATTTATTTGCCTTCGAAATCTTCCCAACTGTATGATTGATATTCTTCGGAAACTTCGATGGTACGTCGGCAGGGTTATACGAGCACTACAGATCTACCATATTTGAGTCACTTGATCTCAATTTACTCTGAAGAGATAGATAAAAAGAGTCGAAACATTCATGGTGTCGTGACAGGAGATCGTTGCCTTATGATTCAAGAAACCACTACGACGGCGTATTTTTGGTATGGTCAAATACATAATATCCCAAACAAAACTAGGTGTATGAGGCTGAACGAGAAATGCTTGTTGACTCCACACCAGAAACGTTTCTTCGAGGGTTACATAATTACTATAACTGGAAAAGATGAGACCTTTTTCTGGAGGTTTTCATCGCCCTCCATGGCTCTAGACGAGACGTGAATCCACCATTCCATCAGGGAGCTAAAATTGCAGCCAAAACAGTAAGCTGGAAAACGTGAAACTGAGACACAAAAATCGAAAACTATGTTGTTGTAAGCAAAAATAATGGGGACTTTTTTGCACTTATGAAAATATCCTTATAGTAGACTGGAAAATGCTGAATTTATTGCTACTTCATATAACGCTGCTTTACTAGACCGTTTCCATAGCGAGATTTTAGGAGGAGCCTTCAAGGTAAGTGCATAAATGTCCATGGTCCGGACAAGGCATCTGTTCACACATTTACACTCTCGATGGCATGAGGAAGGGATCTTGTTTTGAAATAGGCACCCACGCAACCTATTCACCAGAACCCTTTTCTTGTTATAATTTTCTGTTTCCTGCCATGGAGGCAAGAAACTTTCAAAGGAAAAATGAGTGCTGAGCAGAGTTTGAGTCAAATGACTTTTTTGAGTGAATGGAGAATAACAGTGGATTAAATAAATTGAACTTGATGCAAAAAATACAGAGAAATAAATTTTAGTTTTACCAAAGAATGGCATTAATATGATCAGATGTCCAGTCTCATGTTTTAAAAATCATCTGTGATGTGAGGCATTGCAGTCAAATTGTCACATTTTGCGACTTCATCAGTGTGCTTAATACTAGCTGGCAACACACTGCCATCTGAATCTGTTCAGAGCACCTCTGTGAAAAGCTAGTAGGGGCTAAGCATTCTCCAGGAAATAGTTGGGTGAGGGAATTACGGGCTGTCAGCGCCAGGACGAAAGGAAGCACCAATTTCCTGCCATAAAAGTCCGCCGACAACAAAGGTAAAGTTGCGCACACTGTGTGCTGTTAGCTAACGAAACGGCGAGGAATCGCTGTGTACCGAACTGACACAATTTGCAGTGTACGGTACTGTGAAATGAATTTCTTTTAGGACGTCCATACTACGCTTAAGTTAAATTTAAGGAATGCAGCGGCGACAGGTGCTTTTATGTGGATTAAACAGCAACAACACTACTTGGCTACAAACTAAACGTCAAAAACAGCTATGATCCGAGTTATAAAATGTTAACATTTACATGGATTTTGCCTTATTTTCGCGTAACCATTAAGAAAGGGAAATATGAATCGCCAAGTGTGGATATGGTCGACTTTCCCGTCATCCGACTGACAGAGACCGCCGACAGTTGAAGAGGGTTGTAATGTGTAATAGGCAGACATCTGTCCACACCATCACACAGGAATTCTAAACTGCTTCAGGATCCACTGCAAGTACTAGGACCGTTAGGCGGGAGGTGTGAAAACTCGGATATCGCGGTCTAGAGGCTGCTCATAAGACACACATCAGGCCATTAAATGACAAACGACGCCTCACTTGGTGGAAGGAGCGTGAACATTGGACGACTGAACAGCGGAAAAACGTTGCGTGGAGTGACGAATCACGGTACACTATGTGGCGATCCGATGTCAGGGTGTGGGTATGGCGAATGCCCGGTGAACGTCATTTGCCAGCTTGTATAGTGCAAACAGTAAAATTCGGAGGCGGTGATGTTATGGTGTGGTCGTGTTTTTCATGGAGGGGGCTTGCACCTCTTGTTGTTTTGCGTGGCACTATCACAGCACAGGCCTTCATTGATGTTTTAAGAACCATCTTGCTTCCCACTGTTGAAGAGCAATTCGGAGATGGCGACTGCATCTTTCAACACGATCGAGCACCTGTCCATAAAGCACGGCCTGTGGCGGAGTGGTTACACGACAATAACATCCCTGCAACGGACTGGCCTGCACAGAGTCCTGATCTGAATCCTATAGAACACCTTTGGGATGCTTTGGAACGCCGACTTCATGCCACGCCTCACCGACCGACGTAGACACCTCTCCTCTCAGCATAACATATCTAGCTTTGCGCATAGCAGTGAAAGGAAAAATAAATAATTATCGGAATACATCCCAGACGTTCATGGGCGTAGAGAAATCATCCGAGGGCGTAAACTGTAATAAGACGCTACAACTCATGAGAAGAACAGTCTGAAAGTGCTGAGCCAACGAATTATTGTGCGCCACTTACAGAACTAGTGTGAGAGGTACAAGTTCGTGTTAAAGAGAGAATAACGTGGGGTGAAAATGGACGAAAATCTGATAACAGCTATAACGAAATATATCTGATTTATTGATATAACTAAATCATAAGCAACCAATTAAATATCCGAAGTTTAATTACTTTACTGATTTCGGGCACTTTGAAACCTTCAGAAATTCTTACCTATCGCATTAATTGCGCGTGTCAAAAATAAGTATACAGAAAAATGCTATGATCCTAAAAAAATAGAGGAGCAATAAGTAATACAGTACGGAAATCATTAATCCAATAAGGGCTCGTTCATGTATGTCTGTGAACCAGACAGCCAGTAACACTTAATACACCGCTCAAAAATCACAAGAGGAGGAGATGTACCAGGAAATGGCCTGGAGACACGGGAAGATTCCAGCTGGTTTACATCGTGGTCAGACAGAGATTCCGAAATGAGATAGTGGAGTGTAAGCCATACCCAGGAGCAGATACGGCTTCAAATTACGAAAATTATACTGAAGCTTAAGAGAATCTTCCGAGAGAATCACTATGGGAAGAAGAGCAATAAGGAAGTACTTTTTTTTCATTATCTGGATTTCGGTAGCTCCCCCCCCCCCCCCCTAGAGGGAGGTGTGGGGGAGTGGGGGGGGGGGGGGGCTGGCAGCAGCACTATACGTCGCTCTGCAACCTACAGAAAAGTTAAAAAAGTGTGTTAGGAGATAGCAGAAAAATAAAAGCAGTCGATAAAATGGTGACTGTGAAAAACTGAAAAATGGCGAAAAAGATGCGAAGAAAAATATAAAAACAGACGGTCAGTGATGCTGAGTAAAACCCATAGTAAATAGACAGTCACACTTAAAAAACATGGCGACATTCTGGTTTCTGTTCGCAGGAGATAAAAAACACAACTAGCGACAGTATGGTGGCTGTTCGCAACACCGACAGGGGACAACACTGAACACTGACTTAAAATAGCACTATAGAGGCGACACCATGTCAGCTGGGGGATGGGGAGGGAGGACCCAGACCGATGAGGGGGAAGAGGGGGGAGGAGAGGAAAAGAAAAAAGGGGGCAGCCGATGGAGGGAGAGGATGTAGGAAAAAGGGGGCAGGGTGGATGCGAGAAGGAATGGGAAAGGCAGTGGAGGGGAGAGCAAAAGGACTCAGGGGAGGGAAGTGAGTTAGAGAGAGGGGTAGGCGAGGAAAAAACAGGACGGAATGGGGGGGGGGGGGAGAGGGAGTCTGGGAAAAGGACAGGGGGAGGGAAGGGGAGGTGAGGATCTGAATTGATAGGAGAGATAAATGGAGGGGAGAGAGGGACTTATAGGAATTGGGGGGGGGGGGGGGGGGCAGATATCCAGGCAGGACTGGCATAACAGAGGATTTGTAGGTGTGGAGGATAGTAGAGTGGTTCAACTCCCATGTGAAGTACTGATGAATGGCGGGATGCCTTAGAAGTACTCTAAGGCTTTAGGTACTGCAGTAACGAATACCACAGCAGCCACTTCAGTTGAAGAGAAAAGGATATCTCTACGAAGGCCAGTCACAGGAGCTGGACAGACAAACTTAGGTACAGTGACGGTAGTTTGTGTAACAGAAAAATACACTGTAGAAAAAAAAAAAGAATTAGTAGATCTGGAAAGACATCGATTTTGATTCTATGGCCACATATGCCACCTCGGGTGTAGTAGATGTACTGATAATGGTTTCAACGTCGCCTGGCGACAGATAGCGTGGTGGCATAGCTATCTGAGCGCCACCTATCTGTACCTTTCAATAGGGAATGCTCACAGCCAGAAGGCTCAGTGTGATGCAAACGTATGAAGCGAGAAGGCAACCATGTCATGGAGACGCGCTCGTGCTTCCTACAGCCAACTGAACGAGTTTGAAAGGGTACAAATTGTGGCCTTCCAAGTGGCGGGATGGCCCTTTCAGAGATTTACCACCCAAGTTGGACATGCTGCGTCAGTTGTGCAGTGATGCTGGTATCATTGATCACTGGAACATTCTCACATCTGTAGACGAGATTTTGGACGTCCACGCAGCACAGACGTTCGTTAGGATCGCTGTATTGTAAGGGAAGGGGTGACAGATCGTACAACTACCAAAGCACAGATAAGAGGACTTGTGGATCCATACAAGTCGACACGAATTGTTGTGAACTGGTTTTTAGCACTGGGACTACAGTCACGCACATCTCTAGCCTGTCTTCCAATCATGCCACAAGATTGATGTGCACGGATCGACTGGTGCCGACAGAGGATGGCCTGGAAGATGGAATGGCGCACTGTGGTCTTCAGCGATGACAGCAGATTCTGCCTGCACACAAGTGGTGGTCGTTTGTGCGTACGACGTAGACCTGATGAGCGCTGTTTCGAAAACGGCATTCCCCAAAGACACACTGGCTCCACCCCAGGCCCTATGGTCTGGGGTGCGATAAGCTACAACTGCGTTTCTGAAGGGGTCGCTAACCAGTGCTCGGTACGACAGAATGTTTTTAGCCTGTACCTTTGGAGTTCTTGCAACAGGAAGGTTATGTGTTGTTCCAACAGGATAACGCTCGTCCACAGACTGCCTGTGGAACTTAACGTGCTGTCCAGAACGTGCAGCAACTTCTCTGTCCTGTACAGTCTTTGGACTTGTCTCCTATCGAGAATGTGTGGATAAGTTGGGACGAGAAGTGACTCTTGCGACTCCTCAACCAGCTGGGAGCCAATAATTAAATGAAATAAAGAATTAAATGAAATCAAACACAAAATGGTTATGGGGTCAAAGGGTTGATGCATGAATCGAACAGATTTGTTAGATCTGGGGTTTTCTCGAGGACCCCCTTATCGAGCATGATTGGTACCTTGCCATACCACAGTATCAAGTAGCTAAAAAGCCAAATTAAGAGTCTTTTTATACGTTTTCTATTTTTGGTACTTAGAAAAAACATTGACATATTCGTTATTGAAAAAATATTGAGCTTAAAACTTTCCCAATTTAGCCATCATTGTTATTGTTAAATTTTTTTATTATTACTCAAAATCTTTGCCTTCAAATCTGGGTGTTTAGTATAACAAACTCATTAAAAAAATTAAAATTGAGTGTAAACTGAAAATGACAGGAAAAAATTAAAACTGAGTGTATTGGTCTTTCAAGTGTACTACACTTGAGATTGCATTGAGTAGACATGCGTGAAAAATAAGAAAACACTAATTTCATACAAGTATTATTTATTTGAAAAAATACTGTTACAACATAGCACTCCATCAGTATACAGTTAGTTTTAATTTTCAGTTATTAATGAGATGAGTTCAATGTGACCTTTGAATCCATTGTTTCGGAAATATTAGGTTCCAAACTTGAAACTTTCACTCTGAAATCCGACCGCATGTCTAGCCGATTTCTATATTTGTTTTTCATGAAACATATGGAAGAAAATACTTGTTCACACCGATATGTGGTTGCAAATGGAAGGGTCTTTTTGTAGCCCTTGCGTGCTGATGCTCAGAAGTCAGTAATTCTATCACCGATGAAAATGTTTGTCATCGTATCACAGCTGGGCAGATCCACAAGTTGATCTTGCTCTTCTTCAGTGAGGCCTTGGATTTTGTCTATTTCTTCACAGTTGAAGGGATTTTGAATCCGTCTGTCGTCAGGGTCAGGTTCAGGGAAATACTCTGTAAAAGTGGTGGCTAGGCTGCGTAGATGCTCGGCTACATTGATCTTGATGTGGTCAGGCAAACTCTCCTCTGATGACTCCAAGAATTGTTTTAAAGTAGACAAGTTAGTTAGTGACTCATTTTCTATCCTTGATGCCCAGATCTGACACTTTTGATCATACCACTAATCAGATCCTCAACTTTGAACACGTCTACATTTTTTTCCTTGTAAACTCAAGTTTAACACATTCAAGCGTCTAGTGTGTGCTGGTATCAGTTGGCTCTAGGAAGACGCTAGACGCAGAAGTTAGCGTTCGATAAAGCTCTGCTCATGCAGGAAGCGGCCAAAACAAAATATTTGTTATCATACGAAATATATTTAATGTATTTTTAATTCTAATAGCATCTTGCGGACCAAATGGCTCTGAGCACTATGGGACTTAACATTTGTGGTCATCAGTCCCCTAGAACTTAGAACCACTTAAACCTACCTAACCTAAGGACATCACACACATCCATGCCCGAGGCAGGATTCGAACCTGCGACCGTAGCAGTCGCGCGGTTCCGGACTGCGCGCCTAGAACCACTAGACCACCGCGGCCGGCCTCTTGCGGACCCCTCTGGCATAGCTCGCGGACCCCTGGGGGTCCGCGGACCACCTGTTCGGAACCACTGGCTTAGATGATTAACGAATGATAGAAATGTATTTATTTCAGTACCGTTTACACGAACAAAAATTACAAATCTCAGGGACGATTTGATTGGGCGTGGACACGACCCGATTACCAAGCGGCAAGCGGAAGGAGAGTGGAGAGGGGGGAGATGGTCCGCAGCTCGTGGTCGTGCGGTAGCGTTCTCACTTCCCGCGCCTGGGTTCCCGGTTTAGATTCCCGGCGGGGTCAGGGATTTTCTCTGCCTCGTGATGACTGGGTGTTGTGTGATGTCCTTAGGTTAGTTAGGTTTAAGTAGTTCTAAGTTCTAGGGGACTGATGACCATAGAAGTTAAGTCCCATAGTGCTCAGAGCCATTTTAGGGGGGGGGGGGGGATTGTCTCACTATTCAAGTAGTCATTTTCTCCCAACGTGGAGACGGCACGACGCGAGTTGGCTGCCCATTCCGATGTTTTGCGGCTGCGCAGCGAGGACCCGGGTATCATCTCCGCGTTGTCTGCTCGTTGAGGGTTCTGAAGGCAAAGCTGTGTTATCACGATAACGCAAGGTGGAAGTTAGTGATGGATGTCCTCTTGCTTCTGTGGTGTGTCACCGACTATCAGCTCACTCTTCATCTGTCTCTCAGCTCCACGGTTCCTCGAAATTTTCTCCTCACGCGACGTTGTCGCTGGCGGACTCGATATGCAATGCCACCCAACAATTGAGCGTCGGTTCATGACCACACCTCTCACAGCCCGGTAGAAATTCCCTCTGTAGCGCGGGCTGGTGTGCGACTTGGGAATTGGCGCTTTTCTCACGATTTCACCAGCGTTGACGGCACATTCTTCCGGTGTTTTTCTGCATTCAAAGTTTTTGTGAGAGCAGCCCTACACAACATTTCTTTGTAGCCGCTGTCTCTGCGTGAGGCCTCGCCAGACTTTGTCTCAGAATCTGCTTGCGTCCTTGATTTTTAAGTAACGTCCTTACGGCCCAGAAAACTTTTTTTTAAGGAGGTTGATTTTTTTCACACGTCCCTATGCGATTTTTTCGTTCTTTATGTACGTTCCTACCTGCGCCTATGAGGTGCTGGAATTATCGACACGTTCTTGATTTCTAAGGCAGATAAAATTACTACTGCCGGCCAGAGGATATCACATGCTTTCGCGATTACGCTCTTCACGTTCCATCTTAATGATGCAGGGGTCCATCAGTTTTCTCCACGGTTCTCAGTGTCCATCAGGCTCTTCGTAACGTGTCTATTCTTAAGCGAGGAGAGGGCGACCGCCGGCTATCTGCTTGTGTGGTTGCAGAATAGCTCCAACGTCTGCGTCCCAGGCGCTCGCCGGAGGAGGAATGGCCGGCTTTCTCCTGGGTCGCTGTGTGGGGTGGCGAAGGAGGCAAAGTATTACAGTACCTTCACACATTGCTAGTAATCTGAATTGATTTGGTAGTTTAATTTCAATAGTGGGTTATTGATTGGGTTATGGAGAAGTTTTGGGAAACATTTCCCATAACACTTCTTTTCTGTTTTTAGAATATTTTGTTAACTTTACTTGTTCACAAGTGTATCTCTGTGTTCAGAATTATAAATGAATGTTCCCCATATTTACAGGAATTTTTATTTGTTTGTAGGACCGGAAGGCTTCAAGAAGCCGATGGAGTTGCTGCATGAGGAGAAATGGATGCACTGCGATCTGGGAAGCTGCAAAGAACGAGAGAACGTTGTGATGATCTCACTCACGCTCCAATTTGTAGCCAAATGACACCACTGGCAGAGGGTAACATGGCAGATAATCGACAACGAATAATTCATCATGTCCAGGACGCGGAGCTGACAATTACAAACAATGTACGTAACTTAAGCTACACTACGGCCAGAGAGACTAATTAACATATGAAATTGTGTATAACTTATTACAAAATAAAGGATTACGTGCGACAACTGTATAAATACGTTGAAGGCACGCTACAAATGCTATTATTTCCAATAAAAGTTTCTTTTTTGGGAAAAGACTGAAGTTGGTGAAAGACACAACCAGACACATCTTTTAAAATGTTTTATTTTAGTGCTACAGCCGGTTTGAGGCTACCAAGCCCATCTCCAGATGACTAATATTTTCTGTTACGTAGACGTTTTGATCAACAGCATGTCGTCTGCTCCTACACTGCACAAGAATATTTGAATATTTAGTGCCACTTTATAAGCTGTTTCATTAATAAAACATGTTAAAATATTCGCATTTATTTACATATAATATGAAACAGTTACATTCACTTACATACGTTCCAGAAGATGGTGAGTTCTTTTGTTGTGATTCATGCGGTTTTCCAGATCGATGTACATGTTGCTGAATTGCAAACGGCACACATATTGTAAACAAATTACTATGGCACATTTCATAGTATTCTTAATATCATTGTTGGGTGTCACACATGTTTGCACTCTAAGAGTAAACTTACAATTAATACTGTAGGACAAATTGTTTTTTTTCTTTTTTCCTGTTTTTTATCATTAGGGGAAATTTTGACGAAATATTTTGAATTCAGCTGATTGCATACTATGAAGTAGAGATATATGTAAACACACGTATAAATATAGAATCTGTTTATCATTACAGTTTATAAGTTAGTTGCAGGATGAGAGCAACACATTTGTTGGTTCAATAGTTTTTTGTACAGAGTGTGATGTCAGGGGACCAGTTTGTGTTTCATTTTTGTAAAAGGCCCAGAGAAATTATTTAGAAGTTGTTTATTGGCTACCTCCAGCTGATCTTTTAGAGTGTATAAAGGTAAACGGTAAACACTAAATGTTAAATGCTGAATGCTAGACGGTAAACGCTGAACAGTAACTGCTAAAAGGTAAATAGTAAGTACTAAATTTTAAATGGTAATTTTGAATGGTAAATGCTAAACGGTAACCGCTAAAAGGTAGAAGCTAAGTGGTAAATATCGTATTACGCCTACTGATCACTAACCATCACTGATCACTGACCATTATTGATCACTGACCATTGTTGATAACTGACCATCATTAATCATTGGCCATCTGTGATCAGAGCGTTTAATATAGATCTGCACAGAAATTTATGATGGTGTTAATTTCTTTGAATTTCAAAGATGATTTTGAGAATAAACACACCTGTGGCATAATATTGATTCCAAGGTCAAAAAAGTATGCATTATTAACATGCACACATCTCTGTATTTCTTACAGCAAACGTACTGTACATACCTGTGTTGTGTAGTAATAGTTTCTTGTCTCACATACAACTGTATCAAAATTGCCTTCTATTTTAATATATTAATGAGGAATTAAAGAAAAAACAAACAATATATAACAATAAAATGTTACTGCACAAAATTTTTCACAGGGATCTGTTATATTTTATATCATGGATATGTACGAATTTAACGCGTATTCTACAACATCCTCCACACTTTCCAATATCAGACCATAGTTCAGATGTGCCTAAAAAATCTCATCTGGTTTTGGGAGTGGAGGGGAAAACATGGTTCGAGATGGACTGTGCACTTCAACCAGCCTTGGAGAGTCTAAGGTAACTATTCCTAAAGAAGACAGATGAAGACATTAAAAACATTGGATTTATGAAAAGCCAAAGGTGGAGAAGAGGATGATCATGTTGAGGGAAATGATGGTGATCACCAAGCCAAAGGTGGAGAAGAGCATGAGCTTGATGAGGGAAATCATGGTGACCATGATTAGGGAGAAAAAGAAGAGGAGACGTTCCCAACTGGTAAACAGTGCCCAACAAATCGATAACAGATGGCAACCCAAATGAACTGATACAGCAGGTGGTATTCTTACTGGCCTCTAAAGCGGTGGCAATAATTCCCTTAATTCCCTTGATATGGAAATACTGTCTGTTGAAGGTGCACTCCGAGAAGCGTCAGTCAACGTCTGAAGCCGAGAAAAGAATGAAGTTGCGTAATTATGAGAACATTAACTCACGCCTAGAAACTATCGTACACTTCAAAAAGCAGTTTCAGGAACTGGTAAAGACTCTCTCTGAAGCGATAATGTTATTCACTCATTGACTTCTGTAAAAGCGTATAGACCACCAAAGACTTTATGTCTGAGAGTTAAATACCCTTGCAAATGAAACAACAGTCATCTTTTAGAGATCTAATATCAACATTTTCCACTGTGCAATACTTTGTAAATAGAAACTGCCGTTTTTGTTTACAAGAACTACTGTTGTTGTTGTTATTAAGGTCTTCAGTCCAAAGACTGGTTTGATGCAGCTCTCCATGCTACTATATACTGTGCAAGGCTCTCCATAAATAATTAGTGCAACCTACATCCTTCTGAATCTGCTTACTGTATTCATCTGTTAGTCTCATTCTACAGTTTTCATCCCCCACACTTCACTCCAATACTAAATTGGTAGTCGCTTGATGCCTAAAAATGTGTCATATCAACCGATCCATTTTTGTACTCAGATTATGACACAAATTTCTTTCTTCCTCAGTTCTCCTCAGGACTTCCTCATCATTTTCGTGGTGTACCCAACTAATCTTCAACATTCTTCTGTAGCAGCACATTTCAAAGGCCCTCTATTCTCTTCTTGTCTATACTGTTTAACGTCCATGTTTTATTTCCATATATAGCTGCACTCCAGAAAAATACTTTCAGAAAAGACATCCTAACATTTAAATCTGTGTTATATGCTAACAAATTTCTCTTCTTCGGAAATGCTTTTCCTGCCATTACCAGTCTACATTTTATATTCTCTCTATTTCGGGCGTCATCAGTTATTCTGCTGCCCAAATAGCAAAACACATCTACTACTTAATGTATCTCGTTTCCTAATATAATTACTTCAGCATCACCTGATTTTATTTGACTACATTCCATTAACTTTGTTGATGTTCATCTTATATCCATCTTTCAAGAGACTGTCCATTCCGTTCCAATGCTGTTGCAAGTCCTTTGCTATTTCTGACAGAATGTTTAACTCTTACCCCAAATTTTTCTTTGGTTCCTTTACCTGCTTTCTCTTGTACATATTGATTAACATCTTTGGTAGGCTAGAAAACTCTCTCACTCAATTTTCAACTACTGCTTCTCTTTCCCACCCGTCGACTCTTATAACTGCTATCTGGTTTCTGTACAAGTTGCAAATAGCTTTTCACACCCAGTATTTTATCCCTGATACCTTCAGAAATTAAAAAAGAGTATTCCAGTCTACATTGTCAAAAGGTTTCTCTAACTTTACAAATGCTATAAACGTAGGTTTGTCTTTCCTTAACCTAACGTCTAAGAGAAGTCATAAGGTCAGTATGGCCTGCCGTGTCCCTACATTCCTTCAGGATTCAAACTGACCTTTCCCTAAGTCAGCCTTTAACAGTTTACACATTCTTCTGTAAAGAATTCGCTGTAGTATTTTGCAACCATGACTTATTGAACTGGTAGTTCGATAATATTCACACCTGTCAGCACTTGCTTTCTTTGGAATTTGTAACACCTCTGATTTATGTATCTCGACCCGATCCGGATCTGAATAGCAGCCCAAATAAATATTAATTAATGTGACCATGTACCTAATGGGGCTGGCAATCGGATTTGACTGCTACGGAGTTGTTACATTCCATTTTGACCTTCTCAAATGCTGTAATAATGAAATGTCCGGTGACAAGAAGAAACGCCAACACAGCTTCACTAATCAAGGACCTATATTCGTCTCAATAATACAAAATGAAGGAGACAGCCACTGCCTTCGTCATACATATTTAATTACGGCTAATCTCAGCACAGGCTTCCTCGCTATTCATTATTGTCACACGCAAATTCATTCACTGCAATCCAACAGTGCAATCCAAATCATGCCGGCGCGGTAGACGCGAAACCACAAATATCGGCACAGAAATATCACTGATCACTCTAGTAATTATACTTCTTCACTTTCCTGTATTATTCTAACACAAAGGGGTTAATCCGCGACGATGGCCACTCCCTTTGTCGGTAAACCCCTGCATTACAGCAACAGGCCTCCACACGGCTCGGCCCGCAACCTGGGAACTGACTCCACTCTACACTCGCTCTCGCAACCCGACACTATAGATTGTTTGCCCTATCGACCTGTGCCGAGTGCTAACTTATAGTAAGGGCCTACGGACCCCTTACAAATTGGAATAATTATATTCTTCTTGAAGGCTGAGGGTATTTAGCCAGTGGCATACATTTTGCTTACTAGATAGAGTAGTTCTATCAGCGTTGGCTTTCCCAAAGCTATCAGTAGCTCTAACGGAATGTTGTCTGCTCCCTTGTTTCGAGTTAGGTCTTTCAGCGCTCTGTCAAATTCTTCTCGTAATATCGTATCTCTCATCTCATCTTCCATTTCTATAATATTCGACTACAGTTCATCTCCCCTGTATAGACTCCCTCCAACTTTCTGCTTTCCATTCTCTGCTTAGAAGCGAGTGTCCATCTAAGCCCTTGACACTCATATAGCTGTTTCTCTTCTCTCCAAAGGCATCTAATTTTCATTAGGCGGTATCTATCCCTTCATAAAACAGGCTTCATTCCAACTTATTTATTTTGCCCTTCCTGTGAATTTCATTTTTCAGACATTTGTATTCCCTTTCGCCTGCTTTATTTGCTGCATCTTTGTATTTTCTTCTTTCAACATTCAATAACTCTTTTGTTATCCAAGGATTTCTAGTAGGCCTTGTCTTTTTACCTGTTGGATCCTTCGCTGCCTTCACTATTTCTTCTATCAAAGTCCTCATTCTTCGTCTACTGAATTTCTCATTCTGTTCTTGTCCATCGATCCATGAGATTTCTCTGAAAATCTCAATATCCCATGGTTCTTTCGATTTTTCCAAGTCCCATCTTCTTAATTTCGCACCTTTTCGGAATTTATTTAGTTTTAAACTACAGTTCATAACCAATAAATTGTGCTCAGAATTCACCTCTTCCCCTGGAAAATGGCTTACATTGTAAGCTCTGGTTCGTAAGTCTCTGTCTTAACATTGTATAATCAGCATGAAATCTGCCATTGTCTCCAGGTGTCTTCCAGATACACTCATGCTCATAAATTAAGAACAATTGCAGAATGTGGTGCCACACAACGTGGCACTGCACTAAACTGGCGCTAATAGCATAGGCACATAGGGGACACACACGACACAGATCTGTTAGTCTATGGTATTGGTGATAAGTTGAGAAAACCATCCCCAAACACATGTGCTACAAAACGCCACTGTTTCCTGCACATGTACCCCAACATCAATATGGGATATGATCACCATGCACACATACACAGGCCGCACAACGGGTTGGCATACTCTGGATCAGGTGGTCGAGCAGCTGCTGGGGTACAGCCTCCCATTCTTGCACCAGTGCTTGTCGGAGCCCCTAAAGTATCCTAGGGGTTTGAAGACGTGCAGCGATACGTCGACGGAGAGCTTCCCAGACGTGCTCGATGGGGTTTAGGTCTGTAGAACAGGCAGGCCTCTCCATTCGCCTGATATCTTCTGTTTCAAGGTACTCCTTCACGATGGCAGCTCGGTGGGGCCGTGCGTTATCATCCATCAGGAGGAAGGTGGGGCCCAAAGCACCCCTGAAAAGGCGGACATTCTGGGGCAAAACGACGTTCCGATACACCTGACCTGTTCCAGTTCCTCTGTCAAAGGCATGCAGGGGTATACGTGCACCAATCATAATCCCACCTCACACCATCAAACCACGACCTCCATACAGGTCCCTTTCAAGGAATTAAAGGGTTGGTACCTGGTTCCTGGTTCACACCAGATGAAAACACGGCGAGAATCACTGTTCAGACTATACTTGGACTCGTCCGTGAACATAACCTGGGACCACTGTCCCAATGACCATGTACTGTGTTCTTGACACCAGGCTTTACGGGCTCTCCTTTGACCAGGGGTCGGTGGAATGCTCCTTGCAGGTCTCCGGGCGAATAAACCATGTCTGTTCAGTCGTCTCTATTCTGTGTGTCTGGAGACAACTGTTCCAGTGGCTGCGGTATGGTCAAGAGCGAGGCTACCTGCAGTAATCCGTGGCCGTCTGCGGGCACTGATGGTGAGGTATCGGTCTTCTTGTGATCTTCTTGTGATGTTGTACACTGCGGACGTCCTGTACTGTAGCGCCTGGACACGTTTTCTATCTGCTGGAATCGTTGCCACAACCTTGAGATCACATTTTGTGGCACACGGAAGGCCCGTGCTACGACCTGCTGTGTTTGACCAGCCTCCAGTCGCCCTAGTATTCTACCCCTCATAACGTCATCGATATGTGTTCTTTAAGCCATTTTCAACACACTGTCACCATTAGCACGCCTGGAAACGTCTGCATACATACTCGCTGCACCGTACTCTGAGGCCGGCCGGAGTGGCCGCGCGGTTAAAGGCGCTACAGTCTGGAACCGCACGACCGCTACGGTCGCAGGTTCGAATCCTGCCTCGGGCATGGATGTGTGTGATGTCCTTAGGTTAGTTACGTTTAAGTAGTTCTAAGTTCTAGGGGACTTATGACCACAGCAGTTGAGTCCCATAGTGCTCAGAGCCATTTGAACCGTACTCTGACATGCACCAACACACCTCTGCGTATGTGGGGTGCTGTCAGCGCCATCGTGCGACGACCACATGTCAGATGCACCGCATGGTCATACCCCGAGGTGATTTAAACCCTCAAACCGCCCACCAGAGCGTTGTTTCACCATGTATCAGCATTATCCTTAATTTATAAGCCTGAGTGTATATAACCTTCTTTCATGATTCTTAAACCAAGTGTTAGCGATGTTTAAATTCGATCAAGCGTCTTCCTGTTTCTCTCCTTTCCTTCCGTCCATATTCATCTAGTATATTTCTTTCTCTTGCTTTTCCTACCACTGAACTGCCATCGCCAGTCACTATTAAATTTTCGCCTCCCTTAACTATATGCATAATTTCTTGTATCTCATATTTCCTCAGTCTCTTCATCATCTGCAGAGGTTATTGGCATGTAAACTTCTACTGCTACGGTGAGTTTAGACGTCGTGTCTCTGATGGCTACAATAATGCGTTCACTATGCTGTTCATAGTAGTTTATCTACGTTCCTATTTTCTTATTCGTTATTAAAGCTTTTCCTGCATTACCTCTACTTGATGTTGTATTTATAATCCTGTATTGATATGACCAGTAGTCCTTTTCCTCATGCCACCGAACTACACTAGTTCCCACAATAACCGATCCATCTCCCTTTTTACCGTACGTTTGGCTGGCCACTCACCAGATACCCCTCTGTTGCGTTGTACCTACGGCATGGCTACATGTATCACTGAGGCACACAAGCTTCCGCTCCAGCGGTGAGGTCCATAGTTTAAGGGTGCAGGACACAAACTATTACATATCAATAATTTCATTACGCCCTGTGCTCGCGTTACTCTGTCTTTCATCATATATTAAGCTCATTTAACCCGCTGCTGCAGAAGTCGAGATAGGCGGGACTGATCTTTGAGAGTCTCGACGGTAGATGTCTCTTCCAGTCCTTCAGATTATGAAGGTACAGTCATTGGAAATATGTAAATTTTTTCTCTTGTTCTCGGCCACTTCTTTCAGTTTCATAGACTAAGTATTCATATCAATGATGGTGTAGCGTAACTGTGTTTGGTAATAATGTTTAAACATAACTGCATCTAAACGATGAACAAGTTTTATAATTAGTACTTGAATATGAGAAGACTTGAAATTATTTTATTTTGTCTGTATTAGTAATATTAACTGTGATGTGAAGAACTGATATATAAATCTTAGACATGAAAGCACAGAGTAGTAGCGAGTGTGACAGTAGTGATACGCACTCAGGGCGAGTCAGTCAGTGGGTGTGCGGTAATATGGCGAGACTCGCGTTGTTAATTTGATACGCAAAATCTTGTCGAGACAATGAATCATGCAGTTTAGCGATTGACTCTTGGGATTACAGTCCCAGTGCTTAATGAAAGTTGAAGTGATCGTTATGAACAGAAAGATCGTACGATATGAGTGTTGCTAAGTAGACTGTGTCTGAAACAGCACAGACAAAGCTAACACGAGTAGGCATTATAGTTATGGTTCCGTTTTAGTGAAACTGTTTTACATTTAACTGCATCGCGAGAGAAGACTCCATAAAACATCTACATCTACATATACACTCCGCTAGCCATCAAGTGGTGTGTGGCAGAGGGCACAATTCGCCCTGAAGTCATATTTCCCCGCGTCTGTTCCACTCGCGGATCGCGCGAGGGAAAAACGACTGTCTGAACGCCTCAGTACGAGCTCTGATTTCCGTTATCTTTGAATGGTGATCATTGAGCGACTTGAAAGTTGGTGGTAACAGTATGTGCTCTACATCCTCGGAATTCAGTGAGCAGCACCTTCCGCTTAGCGCGCCGTCTATCTGCAAGTGTGTCCCACTTCAAACTTTCTATGAGATTTGTAACGCTCTCGCGATGGCTGAATGTACCAGTCACGAATCTTGCCGCTCTTGTTTGGACCTTCTCAATCTCTTGATTCAGACCCAACTGGTAAGGGTCCCATACAGACGAAAAATACTCTAAGACTGGACGAACTAACGTATTGTAAGGTATTTCCTTTGTTGAAGGACTGCATCGCTTAAGGATTCTACCAATAAACCGCCTTGCCCGTTACTTGTGTAATCCGATCATTCCATTTGAGATCATTTCGAATAGTCACACCCAGATACATGACGGATGATACCACTTCCAAAGACTGGTCATTTATTTTGTACTCGTACATTAATGGGGATTTTCGCCTTGTTATACGCAATAAGTTACACTTACTAATATTGAAAGATAACTGCCAGTCATTACACCACGCATTTATTTTCTGCAAGTCCTCATTGATTTGTTCACAACTTTCGTGCGATACTACCTTCCTGTAGACTACAGAATCATCGGCAAACAGTCTAATGCCGCTGTCAATACCATCAACCAGATCGTTTATGTAAATTGTAAAAAGCAACGGACCTATTACACTGCCCTGGGGCACACCTGAAGTTACGCTTGTTTCTGTTGAAGTCACCCCGTTCAGGACGACATACTGCTCCCTGTCTGTTAGAAAACTATCTATACAACTGCATATGTCATCGGATAGGCCGTAAGCGCGCACTTTTTGGAGCAAGCGACAGTGCGGAACCCAGTCGAACGCCTTTCGAAAATCTAGAAATATAGCATCAACCTGGGAGCCGGTATCTAGAGTTTGTTGTGTGTCATGCACAAAGAGGGCCAGCTGTGTCTCGCATGACCGCTGTTTCCTTTCCTAGAACCGTGCTGGTTTCTGCAGTTGAGCTTCTCATATTCTAGAGAGGACATTATGTCTGAACACAAAATATGTTCCATGTGTCTTCTTTAATGAACAGCCGAATGTTTGAAGACGTAACTATCGTTGTGGACGTAATTACAGTTATGGATCAATAGCAAGAACGGTTTTGCTGACTGTGAGTTCAAGATCGCAGCAGTCATATGCAGACGTGAAGAATAATTATATCAGGCCGGAAACTATCACGGAGAATGTGTAAAATACTGAAACGAGAACTAAGGGTGCAGAACAAGTAATAGACGTCCACATGCTAAGCCTGTGGATTATCAGCAATAGTTGAGTCTATTCAGCCAATCACTTGTTAAACGCCACTGCGAATGACTTTGCAACCTAACTAAGAAGGGATCTCACCGGCGTACTTCGTCGTGGAAATACGACAAATAGAGTTGCTGTAATAATTTTGTCTACGACATCGCGAGCCATCACCGTCACCTCAACAAGCTACTACGCCTCTCCGACAACGAACAGAGAAGATGCATTGCTGTGCGCTACCCCCAATTAAAGAATAACAGAATTTAGCAACAATATTGTAAATTGTTTGTTTCATTATAAAATTATTTTTTTTCCAATCCCTAACTTTTGCTAAGTAAATAAACTTGCAGGAAGTGAACTATTGACTTTGAATGTAGCTTTGTTGACTCATCATTAGTCACAAGTATTTTTCTTTTACTTTAACTATATTAATGCTGCTCCAATTGTATATATTTCTTGTGTGCCTGTTGAAGGGAAGTGTTACAAACGCGTGTTAAGTTTTGTGTCCAAAGTGAGTTTGTAACACTGTTACTCAATCACTTATCTAATTTTAAATTTTTTTTTTTGACTTTCAAGTTTGTCGAAATATAACTGTGTTATGCAAAGACTTTATGGGAAGTATGATATACGTGATGTCAGAGTGCTTTGCTAATGTATGTTTGTAACTCGTGTAAAGAAATGCGTAACATGTATAATTTACTAAATAATGTTTTGTCATAGATTAATGAAACGAAAATGAACGTGAATGTAATTTTATATATTTGTGCAAGTTGTCACGTGTATAAAATGGTACACGCTTAGGGGCAATGTGTCAATGTGTAGGATTTGTGTTAAGTAAGAGATGGTCTGCTTTTTTACTGTACAGAGGTTGCTGTGCGAAGCGTGAAAGGTGGCTTGGGTTTTTGGCGCGCTACCTGTAGAGCGAGCGGAACCGAGAGGACACAGTCTGTAGCTACAATTTGATAAGAAAAATGCATATATGTATAGATTCTTATTTTTTAGAAGGATAGTGACTGGGGTGTTGAGTACCCAGCGGTTCAGCATCAACCCAAATCTTCCTAGTAGTTTTTTCCCAGCTTTTATAGTATGCCTTCCTACGGAATCAGAACAAATTTCTACATCTACATTGATACTCCGCAAGCCACCCAACGGTGTGTGGCGGAGGGCACTTTACGTGCCACTGTCATTACCTCCCTTTCCTGTTCCAGTCGCGTATGGTTCGCGGGAAGAACGACTGTCTGAAAGCCTCCGTGCGCGCTCTAATCTCTCTAATTTGACATTCGTGATCTCCTCGGGAGGTATAAGTAGGGGGAAGCAATATATTCGATACCTCATCCAGAAATTTCTTATCTCTTGTGCTGAATCAGGAGGACTGCTCAGTAAAATTCCTGAAAACACCCTTTTCCCACAAAACAGATAAAAGTGAGACAAGAAAAAAAATATTATGAGGACTGTTTCCAAATCCAGCCTTTCATTTTAGCATTTTTGTCAGACATTGTAAACTTTTAGGCAATAATCACTGCTCTCGAAGTACTTCGTCAATACATATTATTTCATTACCGAGTGACTTATTGTCCGCTACTTTCGAAGCAACCAATTCATTCGGATTATTCCAGTGAACGAAATCGGTTATGTAGATAATCCTCTTGTATCCGGCTATTTTAGATCGTGAATTATTGAATCATCTCCACCGATGAATCACATATCGTTCACACTGTTGCTATTGGTTGAAATCTAATGCTACATACAGTATCACGTGTTCTGTCTACTGCTTTACTAAAAAATGATGTTGCCAGTCTACCCATGCTTCCGGCATTACTTCCTCTCATAGCTCTACCTTATCACCATTTTCCAAGTGTCATGTTCATAATCTTCTTCTGTGCTCATAAATATTTTAGACCATCTCCGTCGACTACGTATGTCTTATGCTCCTGTCAAAATAGCCCTCTCAATCTCTCTAGAGTTTGAGAAGCAGGTCTGATAACACTTTACAGTACGGAGCAATCTTCAGCTTGCCTTTTTGCAACAGGATCGGTTGTCTGTGAATATTTCGTCGAGATTTCAACACCTGACTTTTGGGGCTAATCTTTCGTTGAATCGAATTGAGAGACATGTTGACAGCCGTAGTGTTAAATCACAGTAGAGAGATAGTGACAACTGAAGTGCTCAATCACAACTGAACCAATTACAAGTGAATTACTCAATTCATACTAGTGCTCATATGTACACTGGTGTTCAAACTTAGAGCAACAAACGGAAATATTGCAATATTGCATTTATTGTGCCATAAAAGAGAATACTTAGGTGATAGCAAAGAAGAAACAATGTAAACAATACATAATGTCAACTGCAACATCCATAATGGTAGACAAAAACATTCTTCGTTTTTTTTCCAACTTAATAGATTTGCGCACACATTTCGACAACTGGTCAAAGATTTGGGGTGTGGCCACCTCTTGCAGCAACACAGACCTGACAGCGACGGAGAATGCTGTGAATGTTGTGTCGGCCTAATTCATTTTTCCAGACTTACTGTTACATGGGGGAGCTACCACTCTTCCGAGTCAATGGTAACACAGACTTGATCTTCATATGTGTTTTGTCTTTACACCATGCCTATTACTGTGTCTTCGTTGAGGAAGAGCTACTGGATGCATACCGACATTATTCTGGCCACGCCTTACAGCACTGCAGCATTTGTTTGTTTTCGCGGTATTTGTCACTGGTGTTATGGGATCACTATTGCAGTGTTGCACCTATTTTCAGTGAGGATTATTTTTAGTTGGCGTTGGGCACACCACAGTGCGTTGCACCACACTCATAGGGTTTGGAGGTGGATGTAAAAAGGTGGCCATTGTGCCTACCCATGCTGCTGGTGCTGGGCGTAACTTTTCTGGAGTGTGGCGAGTTCCTCGTACGATGGTACGTCATGTCTCTGAACGTGTGCGATCGTCGGGATTTATCGCATGAGGGGTGTAATGCAGGAGGTATGGAATTCCACAACAAGTCCGGTAATTGGTGTCTTGGTGTCAGCCCTAGCACACAAGAGCAGTCCGGAAGGATGGTATTTAGAAGAACTTGTTTACAGAGGTAGCGTCTTTGCATTGTAACTTGAGAAGTCTCGTGTTTTTTTGTGTAAATTTTCCACCGAACGTTTCAGGATATCCAGTTCCATCTCAGATGAGCAGCAACCCGACTCAACATATCGGCCACGCCAGAGACAGCAACATCCACGGAGTTGTCTCAACGGGCCAGGATGGAGGGGAGGCGGGGTATGTTTGGTAAACGGGTGTAGCTGATAAGTTATATATTGTATTTTATTAATTTCCATCACTAAAGCAATTGCAGCTAATTTTATCTCGTCTAATATGTGTTCATTCTGTATTTGTGTGCATCCGCCATGTCTTGAGCAGTTTCAGGGATCCATCGAGGCCTTTGTGACCAGAGACGGCGAGGGACGTGCAGTGGCGCCTGTAGATTGTGTAGTTAGCGAAGTTAAATTGTCATCAGCAGTTGTGAGCATGCTCCAGTGACGGGTAGGTAATAGTTGCGATTACTATACGAGGGTTGCATCTTTAATAGTGGCAACTATTTATTTACAGCTCGTACAGAATAGATACGTGTTTCAAAGTTCTACTGACCTTCAGAGTAGTCACCAGCATTGTGTATAACCCGTTGCCAGCGTTATGGAAGTGGTAGGATTCTCTTAGCAGTGCCAGTTGTGCTGACAGTTCGAGCGGCGCGGTCTATTACCTGACGAATTTGTAGCAGTTCTGAAGTGAATGTTGTGAAGCGTTTCCTTCAGTTTAGGAATCGAGTTGGGGGAGTGCAGTAGGTGGTATAGCACTTAGCAGCCCCATCAGTCAAACAAATCAGTCACAGCTTGCACTGTGTGTGCTTAAGCATTGTCCTGCAAAATGATGGTCAGATCCTGCAGAAAGTGTCATTGCATCTGTCTTCAAGCAGGTCGTAGGTTGTGTTCCAAAAAGGATCAGCATAGAGACAAAGTGAAGACACTTTCTGCAGGACCTGACCATCATTTTGCAGGACAATGCTCAAGCAAGTACAGTGCAAGCTGTTATTGATTTGTTTGACTAATGGGGCTGCTAAGTGCTGTACCACCTACTGCGCTCTCCTGACTTAAACCCTCGTAAGTTCAACACGATTTCTAAACTGAAAGGAATGTTTCACGGCATTCGCTTCAGAACTACTACAAATTCGTCGGGAAATAGACCGCGCCGCTCGAACTGTCGACACAACTGGCACTGCTAAGAGTATCCTACGACTTCCACATCGCTGGCAACGGGTTATACACAATGCTGGTGACTACTCTGAAGGTCAGCAAAACTTCGAAACACGTATATATTTTGCACGAGCTGTAAATAAATAGTTACCACTATTAAAGTTCCAACCCTCGTAGTAGTTTAGTGTTATCGGTAGCATATTTCAGCCTACTCTTTATCTTAATGAGTCAATAATTATGCACACACACACACACACACACACACACACACACACACACACACACACACACACACTAGCGTTAACAATAGGCCCATAGGTTAAGTAACTATACTTTATAATTATACTGTTATACATTCTGACAGCAGAGCATATTTTATATTTATAGTGAATTAGTGTAACAGTTCTGTTCATGTAAATATTCATTTCTATTATTCTTTTTATTGAATGTACAAAATATTATCTGAGACGATTGTAAAAAATTCTTAATGCTGTATTTGTAAAAAGTTTTTTTTTGGGAGGGGGGCACACCCTCTATATGGATTTACGTATTGTGCAGGTACTGGGACCAGGGAGTGACTGCTGGGCGAGAACTGACACTACAGGGTGGTCCGTGTGAAGTAAATGGGCCCGGGTGGCAGGGAGAAGCCTGATGAGGGAGGCAGCTGTCGGTCACGACACATCCCCCCTGCTACCCGAGGGCTCCGAGCTGCGTGTTGCCCACCTGTTCAGTGCAGTGAAGTAAGGCGGCGGCTCACCTGTCGGACTGCTCTGGGGCAGTTAAGGGAGGACACAATCCATGGAATCCCACTGGGATGGGGGAACGCGTTAGCGGTTGGCCGGGGAGACAGCACGGCGCGGCTCACCAGTGTTGCAGAAATGGGGATTCCACTGCAGAAGAGATGCCAGATGATGAAGGCGTACTCTAATAATGGCAGCACGAAACGTCGGAGAGAATGGCTCTTGAGGCGCACTTATGACGGACGCCATTTTCGGTTCCTGCACAAGTTCACATAACTCATTATAATGGGCAGGATTGCACAATCCATGGAATCCCACTGGGATGGGGGAACGCGTTAGCGGTTGGCCGGGGAGACAGCACGGCGCGGCTCAGCAGTGTTGCAGAAATGGGGATTCCACTGCAGAAGAGGTGCCAGATGATGAAGGCGTACTCTAATAATGGCAGCACGAAACGTCGGAGAGAATGGCTCTTGAGGCGCACTTATGACGGACGCCATTTTCGGTTCCTGCACAAGTTCACATAACTCATTATAATGGGCAGGATTGCACAATCCATGGAATCCCACTGGGATGGGGGAACGCGTTAGCGGTTGGCCGGGGAGACAGCACGGTTTGGCTCAGCAGTGTTGCAGATATGGGGATTCCACTGCAGAAGAGGTGCCAGATGACGAAGGCGTGCTCTAATAGTGGCGGCACGAAACGTCGGAGAGAATGGCTCTTGAGGCGCACTTATGACGGACGCCATTTTCGGTTCCTGCACGAGTTCACATAACTCATTATAATAGGCTGGATTGCATCCGCAAAGCAGTTCCTTGCTGGGTACTGCTGGACTGCAGTTTGTCGTGATTATCTCCTACAGAGAGCAGTTGCGAGCAATCGTCCACATTGATCCATCTGCTATCCTTGTTTCAACCTCCATCGGATGATTCCATGAGTGTTGCAGTCACTCTAAGAGTAATATCCTATATTGTAATTTTCCGGTCTAGATAAGGCCAAGTGTTACTGCCTTTAGACAGCCAACTACCTGTCCAATGGATCTGTCCCGAATCTTGTGGTCCGCAATGATGGTCAGGGTCTGTATATGTGTTTGCCATCATATGGCACAGTACTGCAAATCAACAGTAGGCTGTCCTACCACCATATGTGCTTCTTGTCGACTGACAACGCAACTACAGAGAAGGAAGGAAGGATGAGCCGCCCGGGATTAGCCGAGCGGTGTCAGGCGCTGCAGTCATGGGCTGTGCGGCTGGTCCCAGTGGAGGTTCGAGTCCTCCCTCGGGCATGGGTGTGTGTGTTTGTCCTTAGGATAATTTAGGTTAAGTAGTGTGTAAGCTTAGGGACTGATGACCTTAGCAGGTAAGTCCCATAAGATTTCACACACACACACACACACACACACACACACACACACACACGGAAGGAAGGATGAATGGAGATACTTCCGGATGCCATTCCCGCGCCTGGTTCTGAGGAACAGTAGATTGGTGGCCCACATGAGTAGTTGCACTCCTCCCAGCAGGCGCCCTATCCTCCATGACAGGAACCACAACCCTGCTCCACAGACGAGTGCAGAAAGAATGTCTGTGTGTTGAGTGATTTGTTGTACGAAGTTGGCGTGTGAAGGATGTTACGGTCAACTGTTTTTTTGCCGCTCAGACAACTGCATGAACTCAGTATAATTCGTCCCTCTAGTGCAAACATTGCTTTTTTCCCCGGAACCTTATTTCAGAGACTAGAAACTGGAAATACAATGTAAAGTATATATTGTTTTGTTTTAAAGCTTCCAGTTTTTTTTAAACATGTTCATGTTGAAGATATCCTGATTGCGTATCACCGTGTCAGTTTGGAACAAGTTTTTGTTTGTGATGCACGCTATGTTACATGGTATTCGACTACACAGGAACACTTACAAAAGTCTGTGTTTTTTGTGTACACAATATTTCTCTGTCTCACTTATGCTGATGCCTGTCAATTGTCAGTATGTGTACAAATTTTATGTTTATGTGCCAGTAGTTACAAAATGTTATACACAGTAATATGCCACAGTTTAATGAGAGTATTTTTTTTTTGTGTATGTGAATGGGATATCAGCGGTTACAGTTCTCGTAGATGGTGAATGGACCATCAGTCAGTCAATCACTTTGATAAAGTTTCATCCTTTCTGTTCAGGGAGACAGCGTGGTTAAATGTTTCAACCACGAAGCATAGAAATATTGTTTGTCCTTTTTGGCTTCATGCAGAAGTATATGTGTGTTTGAGTTGGGCACCAGTCACTAATTCTTAAATGTTACCTTAATGAGAAGCTTGCAAGGCCAATAGGTCAACATTTTACTGCAGCTTCGAACTTGGCCTTCTGGCATGTGTTCAACATTTGTAGGGGTGTGTATATCCATGTGAGCCTTGGCGCCATTGATTTAGTAGACTGTTCTGTCTGGTGCCACTGGCTCAGGTGTAGTATTGCCTATCCCATCCCTCTTGCGACCCAATTGCCAATAGCTATGAGGAAGAGTTGGTAGCTGTGTCCTTAGAAGGTCTTTGTTTGCATATACACTCCTGGAAATTGAAATAAGAACACCGTGAATTCATTGTCCCAGGAAGGGGAAACTTTATTGACACATTCCTGGGGTCAGATACATCACATGATCACAATGACAGAACCACAGGCACATAGACACAGGCAACAGAGCATGCACAATGTCGGCACTAGTACAGTGTATACCCACCTTTCGCAGCAATGCAGGCTGCTATTCTCCCATGGAGACGATCGTAGAGATGCTGGATGTAGTCCTGTGGAACGGCTTGCCATGCCATTTCCACCTGGCGCCTCAGTTGGACCAGCGTTCGTGCTGGACGTGCAGACCGCGTGAGACGACGCTTCATCCAGTCCCAAACATGCTCAATGGGGGACAGATCCGGAGATCTTGCTGGCCAGGGTAGTTGACTTACACCTTCTAGAGCACGTTGGGTGGCACGGGATACATGTGGACGTGCATTGTCCTGTTGGAACAGCAAGTTCCCTTGCCGGTCTAGGAATGGTAGAACGATGGGTTCGATGACGGTTTGGATGAACCGTGCACTATTCAGTGTCCCCTCGACGATCAGCAGTGGTGTACGGCCAGTGTAGGAGATCGCTCCCCAAACCATGATGCCGGGTGTTGGCCCTGTGTGTCTCGGTCGTATGCAGTCCTGATTGTGGCGCTCACCTGCACGGCGCCAAACACGCATACGACCATCATTGGCACCAAGGCAGAAGCGACTCTCATCGCTGAAGACGACACGTCTCCATTCGTCCCTCCATTCACGCCTGTCGCGACACCACTGGAGGCGGGCTGCACGATGTTGGGGCGTGAGCGGAAGACGGCCTAACGGTGTGCGGGACCGTAGCCCAGCTTCATGGAGACGGTTGCGAATGGTCCTCGCCGATACCCCAGGAGCAACAGTGTCCCTAATTTGCTGGGAAGTGGCGGTGCGGTCCCCTACGGCACTGCGTAGGATCCTACGGTCTTGGCGTGCATCCGTGCGTCGCTGCGGTCCGGTCCCAGGTCGACGGGCACGTGCACCTTCCGCCGACCACTGGCGACAACATCGATGTACTGTGGAGACCTCACGCCCCACGTGTTGAGCAATTCGGCGGTACGTCCACCCGGCGTCCCGCATGCCCACTATACGCCCTCGCTCAAAGTCCGTCAGCTGCACATACGGTTCACGTCCACGCTGTCGCGGCATGCTACCAGTGTTAAAGACTGCGATGGAGCTCCGTATGCCACGGCAAACTGGCTGACACTGACGGCGGCGGTGCACAAATGCTGCGCAGCTAGCGCCATTCGACGGCCAACACCGCGGTTCCTGGTGTGTCCGCTGTGCCGTGCGTGTGATCATTGCTTGTACAGCCCTCTCGCAGTGTCCGGAGCAAGTATGGTGGGTCTGACACACCGGTGTCAATGTGGTCTTTTTTCCATTTCCAGGAGTGTATATACGGGCTTCACTGGCCCGAGAGGAGGCATGAAGTTGGGGATTGGCGGTAGCGTCGCGACAAGAGGTGGTCATGAGTTCTGTGCGGCCGAAGCCACGAGCACCGCAAGGAGGGCCTGCGCAGAGCGAAGATACCGGAGTACTTCACCGGGGTCAGCGTGGACTACAAGCAGCAGACCGACATCCCGTCGGTTGGTTGGCAGCATTTGTGTCGGACGACCGCTCGTGGCCTGGCTGCCCTCTTCTACCTACTCAGTAACCACTGCGACACACCGTGGATACATGGAAATGCTTTATGACAAAGGGGAGTAGCATTCTGTAATCCTCGTGGTGATTTGTGTCATTGACTACCTGTCGTTCTTATTATTTTGTATTTTGTACTCGACCCTCAGAGTTTTACTCGGTCGGCTCTTTAATCGTAAATGCAGACCATAGTCTATACTAAGACAGTAGTTGTCGTTTGAAAATTTGTCCCACTATTATATTGCCTTTCCTTTTTGTTGTGCACCCGATCATTAATGTTCTAATGAATCAGCTCCTGGTCGTAAATACATTCGGAACAATTGCACTAAGGCACAGGTTGCCTTTAAGCAAAGAGGGACCTTGGGGTTAGATTTCGAAGTTAACCCGTTCAATTCTTTGATTGTAATTACATTTTTCAGTCACTAGTTATAATACGGACAACCTGTTGCACTAAGTTGTGCGTTGCTGTGTTTGAAAGAGCGGGTAATCATTGGTGAATTTTAGATGGATCTTGTGTTCCGCTGAGTGAGTTCTCTTGTAATAAGTGTTCACAGGTAATGTTTTAAGACGTTCCTTCAGAGTGGTCTTAATAACTGCCAATCCGTTTAACTTTGAGAATATTAACAGCCAACTGTCACCAGAGCTTTAGTCAAAATAAAATTGTCGAAAGGGATAGGCTGGGATCCAATCGCACCTTGGTTGTCGATTGAAATTAAGAAGTTGGTTGCTTTGAAGTAATCCTTATCATTGTCATATTGTTTCCTAATCTGTTTAATCTTTAAGCACAGGTGCGCATCTTAACTCCGAACCTTTCGACATACAGCTTTCAAATTAAAAGTCACGTCATCTGTTTTGAGTAATTGAATCACTCTTGTCATCAATGGTGCTTATGAAGTTTTCATGTGTTGCAGAAGGGCATTTAATAAGACAGACTGTGTCCAATGTGATAGTAAACACCTTTGCGGGCTGGCTGCAGGTCCGGCCATCTAGTAAATTTTGCCAAATTATTCGTTTTGTAAAAGAAAAAAAAGGGTTATGGTTTTATATTGTTAAATAAACAGGATGTGTGAAAATAAATTTATATTGGTGGGTCCTCCCGTCCATGTTTCCGCAATTCCAGTAAGTACCATGTACCACCATGAATGAAAACTAGTTCCCTGAGGGTGAATCTGTGTTGGGTGTGATTTATTCGTCAATGTGAGTAAGATCTTGGCAAAGTCAGAAAAAAATTCCACCTTTCCTTTTATCATCAATTTCCAATTTAATGCGGCAATTTGTTGTGACATTTTGGAAACTGTTTAGAAAGGTTGTTTTTAGGTGGTTGACACACTAGCTCTGTCAAGTGAGTCAGCCACTACCAAAAATAATCTGGGGGTAATGAGAGGTTCCATGCCTTTTTTTGCATGTCGCCTCTCATTTCCATCAATTTTATTAATGTTTTATTTCATTTCATGGTGGGAACAGGCTGAAGAAGGTCATTCTGATGAGAGTGTTTGTACTGAGAGCTCAAATTACTTTTCACTTGATTGCTATGTATGTTGGGAACTGTATGTGGTTTTACTTGTTCTTTTCACTGTTACTTCCCTGTGTGGCTTGTTGTGAGGCGAGCACTGGAGGGCGCGACACACTGCGTTTTCGTGGGTCGTCTGCACTCCGCAAATACAGAGAGGGTCGTATTCAATGGGCTTGAGCAGCTGGAGGGGAGACTGACCTCGGTCTGTGTGTCGCCACACTTCATGTGTTTAGCTTTCCGGTGTGTGTGAGATGAAGACTGCTGGCGCTGACTGACTGTATTGTCTTCCTGACTCTGAGAGTTCTTGTGGACAGTGCGCTGATGGGTGCAGCTGTCTGGCGCCAGATGGCCGGTGGTCGTGGCATGCTGTTTTCGTAGCCGGTCAAACGCAAGTTTACTGCCCCCAGCTAAGTAGCAGAGGTATGATTGGTCAACTTATACTGAGGCCGGTCGACGTCATAAAGCCCTGAACGAAATTGGAGGGAATGGTCGCTATTGGTGCGAATGATGTTCTGAGATAGTGTGGGGGAATTTTAGAATCAGCACTGAATGCTGATTCGCGGCTTTTTTAGGGTAATGGGGAGTTGAATAACGTTGGCTTTGCTCTTGTATTGCGCGGTCGCATGGAGTTCGGGATCTGATCTTCGCCGGAATCAGACGGTCTTGCGACTTAGTCACACTTTTTCGGAAGCGTTGTGGAGCATGAATTCGGTCATAATCCAGTTTCATTATGCGACTTAAGACTATTATTCTTACTCTGGGTCTTCGCACCTGTACTGACAGGGAGAGTTTAGGTGGTTTTGCTGTGTCTCTTCTGGAGATACATCCTCGTGCATCCAGAAAATTCCATGCTTGGGCCACGCCAGCAGGACTTAGAATTGTTGGATACCACTCTAGGCCACAGGTTGAAAGTTTCTGCACAACAGGAGTCTGCGCCTACATCATCGAAACGGTGCCTAGCGATGACGTGCTGCAGGTTTCAGGACTGGTAAGGTATTTTGCCGCTCCGGCATTATACTGAAGTCTTCAGCAGCACATGTACTCACTTTGCTACAAGTCGACCTTGTTTGTTTCTCCATGTGTTTCCTTCCGAGCTCTCACTACTAATCACAATTCTGCATTATAGTCTGGAGAGTAATATTTGATTCATTAGGTGCTGCAGTCATTATCGTCAGTCTATTGCATCACAGAGAGTAGGAGCCCCTTGTTCTCGAGCCAACTCTTATTCTCATAATAATTCAGTATAACCCTATCCTTGAGCCAAGTATCGACAATCAAGTACCTTTGTGTTCTGATTTATAACAAATCTCATTGTAATATTTAATCCGCATTTCATTTCGTAGATAGATGCAGAATCCCATTTCCTGTCGTTTATTATGATAAAATTCCGTTTTTTTACTGAGCAGATTACGATTTTTATTACATTATTGGGAGTCTGCACCCCTTATTTTAGCAACTAGCAGGGTCTACCATCAATTCCTTTCGTTGCCGTTGTGCACATAATTAATTAGGTGGTAGGTTCTCATGCAAAATTCGTCAGAATTTAAGAAGTACAAACTCTTCTCCACGCCGGAACCTTGCAAGCGTATTTGAAAAAAATAATTTTGTTCAGGATGGTGAGTGCAGCTACATATTACAAGTTCCCAACTTTCAATTGTAATCATGACTTTAATAAAAATGGCAAATGTAATGTTAATCAGATCACCGGGAGGAGTTGTGGTCTAAATGACAATAGCTTTATTCATTCTTAACATTACAAGACACAAAAGAATGCTAAAGAAATGGTTCGCAAACATTTTTTATTGGACAAACGCTTTCAATGATATGTGGTCTATGGTGAACAAAGTGATCAGCTGGGAATCAATACACGACACTAACCAGAACTAATAGCTTTACCTGCCTTCAAACACGTGAATCAGTGGTATGGCCCAAAAACTACGCTACTATCAAGCATTTATACTCTACTATTCCATAAAGAAAAATATGGTTCCAAAGAACAGGGTGCTGAGCAGCTTATATTGGAGCCCTATGCCACAACGGCGAACGTTTTACCCTTCTGCAGGTCAGGGCAGCACACCATGATACGTTCGGTGACTGGAGTCATAGACGGCAGCAATCTGTTATTAATGGCGCGCGCCCGAAAAATGCAAGTATACCGTCCTGTGTTCAGCTAATTCAGAACGCAGGTACTTCCCTATGAGCCTCTGAAACCCTGTAGATTCCAGTATGCAAGTGGTCCTGTTTGCTGATCTGTCAAACCAATTTGACTCCGTGCCACAACTATGCGTGACGGAATATGTCAGATGTTTAGACGGCCGACTCAAGACAAATAAGTACACCCACGCATGACTCGTTGTGTACGTGATGCTATAAGCAGTACCTCTGACGGTTCAGATGGTGACTAGCACAGGCTCTAAGTGACACACTAGCAAAGGACACAAGTCTCGCCATTTAGGTAAAGACCTGCAGTTATTTACTAGCAAAGCGCCAGTACAGGAGTGTCTTCTTCTCTTTCTCTCAGCTTCCCTCGCCAGCTTGGTAGCATAGCACGTTTACATGCTTAGACTACACCCACTCTAGCCCAAGTCAATCATGAACTGGAGCAAGGCATTCAAAGCTGGGAGACGCCTCTTGCTCTCCATACACAGATTTGACCAATCAGCGACTTTAAAAATTAATTGGGAGAAAATGAAAAATGATTCAGCTTCGCGGCCTCTTTCTCATGAGTTGTCCTTGCTAAAAGCATGACCTGGATGGAAGCACAGCCCTCCATAAAAAGATCATTATCTCCTTTATTGCATTCATTTCGAACTTTCCAAAGAACGGCCATAAACTCGCTAAAAGCCTCGTGCCTTCATAAATATGTTTTGGAGCAGAGTCTGGGCGCCTGGGCGCCACTGACCTGTCCCCCAGAAATTCGCAGACATTCATAGTCGTCTCATTGGCTTCCTGCCTAAGAAGGGCCCATCCTCTGCTTTATTGCTGGTCGTCAATGCTCTGCCCATAGCTGCAGCGACTCCTCGGCGCTAGTCAGCCTACCTGGACGCATAATGAGACCGAGAAACTGGGCAGTCCGCAACATTTTCACCCAAGTTCCACAGTAAATCGCTCCCCTCGGCCCTCAGCCGCTGTACGCTTTTACTGCAGTCATTTAAATCGACACCCTCTTCCTCTGAATGCAGGTAAAGCTTACCACTATTCCTTCACTAGAGCACGCAAGCAAGAGCGTTAATTACTGCTAACCATTTCATAATATGAATGAAGTCATATTGTATCCAGGTATAGCAACCAAGCAATAAAGATTAACTTCCCTAAGAACATTACGCAGCATAACACCGTATCAGAAGTGAGAGTGCCCTGCAATCTCTCACAACTTCCCTGTTCCTCTCAAACTTATTTTTGGGGGTGTCACTTTAGAATGGTTAGTGTGACATGGAATAGAATTGTGACACTTTAGTTGGGTAGTTATCAAAGAAATGAACATGAATTAATCTTTGTTCACCATAAACCCGAGCACAGTGTTATACCCCGTCTTTACCACATTCAACCAGGGGTCATACATGCACTCTCTGTTGCATGACTACAGAGTTAAAGTGAAAAAGAAAAATGTGATGGGTGTACCATTGGCTCATCTTCTTGTAGACCCAGACTTTAATGACGATTACTAAATGGTTACAGGGTCATGCAGACTTTTATCTATTCATTAATCCTTAAACTGGGGCCAGAGAAGGTTATTTCCCCAACCAGAATATAATAATGTCGTCTTGAGGCTTCTCTGCCCCATGGAAAATTACTACCCCTGTCCAGTTATACACATGGCTGCATTCATTCCTTGACAGAACATCGATCACAAACATTCTCACATTCACCCAATATAAAAGATTCCTGGTGTTCATTTTGCATGTGTCATCTGTTCAGCTTATTTCTTTAAGTAAGAAGATGTAAGCGTCAACACAACAAAACAACATACAAGTGACATAAAACAAGTCAATCTTTACACAAAAAAATAAGACTTGGTAAGAAAACACAGAAAATACATGTGATCTTGTATAAATGAAAACTGCTAGGCATATATAAAATAAATTAAATGAAAACAACAAATATCTCCTACAGCTCCCTTCTCAAAGGTCTTTAGGGAGTCCAAATTTTAAATTTACAATTGTTACACGAATAAGTTAGATGTGGTAGCTATGCGCAATGAGTTTGCCAAGTTGGGTTACCCCTTTTACTCGGCATATACACTACAGGCAGCACCCTTGGTGTGGCAGGACCTTGTCTGTGGCCAGCAATCAGTGGCGTCTCGATTACCGACTCTCTTAGATGATGTGGTAGTCGGCAATGTGTTGCCGCTGTCGAAGACATTTATAGGATGACCTGGGCAGCATATGCACACAGGTTTGAGATGAATCACCTCCCGCCATCCCCGCCTGCATTGGCCTGTGTCTCCAGACACGTAAGTACCTGCATTCAGCAGTCTGCAGCACTGTCCTGGTTGTGTGCGCTCGCCCTTCCATTCAGCGGTAAGTCCCTCAGGACCTTGGAGTCGGAAGCAGTGGTACCAGGGCACCAGCCCTTTGTTGACAGCTTCTGGCGCGAAGGCTCGCCCGCACCTGCCTCCATTCACATAGCCTATGATGTAATGTCAACCAGCCGCCCTGCAGTTACTATGCATGTCACCGCTGCCCGCTGCACCACCCCCAGCTCACAGGGCTGGCGGACAGGAATCGTTAGCGCCAAGATTTCACCCGGAACAAGTCCCACACACTCACCCCCCGGTTTTCCCGGTCTTTGTTTGGCGTCTGGGCTTGGTTTCAGTTGACACACGTGGTTTACCGCGTTTGGCTGCACTTGGAGTGAATGTTAAATTAATATCTTACTAGGTCCTAAATCTTGCCAGATAGTTAAAAGAAACGTTACAAAAAACGTGCACAATTGGCCTCAGCTGTGCCAGGTACTTCCACAGAAAACATAAGAGAAAACAATTTAGCACTGAATTCTTTAAATACGAGAACTCAGTATTCAGACGAATAGCCTATGAAGAAACATACTTCTATGTGAGAAAAAGCACCCAAAGCTAAAACAGAAAAAACCTACCCTCAAAGAATAATTTGCTTGGAGAAAGAGGAACCACGGTTTTTAGAACTCAGACAGTATACGCCAAACAAGCACCAGTGTTCACTATAATTCCAGAGGGCATCAAAATTACTTTGTTCTTGCTAGATCGATCCAGGCTGTTTTTCCGTGTTATTCACTGAATAGTTTTGCTGAAAAGTTTTAGGGGTGGAAGAAGAGCTGGCACAACATGAAGGACGTTTTACAGCCGTGAAACACTGCAGCATTTATTTCCTCCATAACTGCTCTGTGACAAACATACACATCATCATTATTATTTTTAAAAAATGGTTTGAATGACATTTATGAAATTAATTAATCTTTTGGTTAAAAATAGACAGGACAAAGAATAACGACAGATTATTTTCCTGAGACGTTTGCAACAGCATATAGGACACTAATCACACAGAACAGCCACAATTCTTTATAACCTCGTTTATAATGCGCAAGTATGGCATTGGAAGAATTTACAAGTTAAAATTCACCCATTACCCCTGCAAATACTAACGAAATATGTCATATAAGCAAATATCTTACTGCTTTCATTAGGCATTTCTACTTCATGGCATTCTTATATTCTTTAATTTTCGTGAGCTACTATGAGGGTCTACATAAACAAAACGACTTTCACTTATTTCTGTATAACGTTGATTTTAGACAACAGAGTTAGCATCCGTGGCTTTACTACCGACATGAGAGATTCAAGACCATTGTTTTCGCATTGTATGTTTGCTCTGCTGTTTCTCAAATAAACGTACTATAATAAGTGAATTAGTTAATGAAAATTTGTCCTTATTACCATTAAATAACATCACGTTATTTTTTGTTTTCTATTGCTGGCGATGCTTTCATATCTCTATAAATATATTTATTTCTTTAATAATACACATTCGTATTATATTACTATCCAGAAAGACTTAAATTTCTTATCATTACTGAATTTCATCACAGTGTAACATGTGTTGGACTGTGACGATAACAACTTTGTTGTAACTTCTAGTTTGCTGAACTGGCGGCTGTTTAGGGGAGGGCCTTACAGTTTGGATAGGCGTGGAGGAGGATGAATGGGCGGGACTTGTTCCGGGTGAAATCCTAGCGCTAAGGGCACGTCTGACGGACGACTTTAACTGCCGCTTCAGTCCTTGGCGCCCTGTCTGCTCAGCTGCTATGGCTGCTCCGGTGTCAGCGACCTCTCCAACTGCCTGATATATTACCATCCACTCAGCTCCCGTAGTCTGCACAATGCTTATATGTGGACTTAGTGCCATCTTTTTGTAAATATGTTTGCAGCATAAATACAGAGAGAGAATTATAATGAAATTGTAAAATATTGCTTTACATGATTACTCCAAGAATAAAAAAAATATAACGGTTTGACTGCAAGCTACATGTCTTCCATTCATCTCTTTCTCACAAATTGATGGTGTGCCTCAATCACTCTGCAAAAACATACCAAAGTGACTCGCACATTCTGTGCTCATGACACATAGTGCAAACTGTCACACAAGATCTACCACTCAGGCGCTCGTGAACTACCCGTGAAAGCCCACACGAATATCAGTGCACAACAGTGCAGAAAATCACATGCGAAAACCACAAGCAAATAACCATAGTGAACAACAATCACATAAGACGCGATAGCTCACCTGAGTAACCACACTCGAATAAAATATCCCATTCGCGAGAAACACCGCACCAATGGCGACATCCATAGGCAAAAACACACCACAAATACATCGCGCCACTGGCAATGACAATAATCAGCCCACGGCGAAGGCACACTGCACTGGGCAATGGTCACAAACCACGTCGGAACACACAAGAAAGTCAACACGCCTCTCGCGTGGACAAGACACGACCATCCTGCAAAATACCTCAATGCGTTTCACAAACTAATCTCAGCGACGCCCTTCTCACACACTATACCATGAATTATACACCAGATCGTACAATGCCGTTTACTGCAATGCACACACAATAAAGAGAAGGAATAAGACTGTAGCTGAACTTCATGATGTTGAGGGAAGAATTCTGTCCCCATTACTCGTGCATTTCTTTCGGACTCGAAGACACAAAATTCAATCGTTGTTATGACATCTGATTCTGTCGTTCCGTGTAAACTGCAAAACTGCTATGAGAACATATTAACTAGGACTCAAATAAACAACGAAGTTTCCCTCGTGAGATCGGCACGGTTCTACTATCAACAATTGTAATTAGTCAGTTCTGGGATGACCAACTGCACATCCATAAACTTGATACATGTTACGAAGAAATACTTGTACAGTGAAATTCTAACAAAGCCTAACTCTTAGGACTAGCAATAATAGGAGAAGTTCCTATGTTTAATTATCATGGTGAATCACAACAAAAAAAAATCTAAAGAAACGATTGTTATCTTTGACACTATTATGACTAAACAAAACTTATGCTATTATGCTTATGCTCGGCTGTCACCGACCATTAAATGATCTGTGGCCTCCAGCAACGTTTCTTCAAGATCGTGTTAACTACGCGTAGTATCACCGATGAGACTTGGTCCGAGTTCAGCTTCAGATGCGTTTTGTGCCTCGTCTGCATATTCAATTAGTCACTGACGTTGCTTGACAATTCCTCGCGTCCCTCGTTCTGGGTTCGGTCCCCGAATCTCAATTTCCTTGACTTGACCTCCACTTCCTTTTCCTCCGATGTTCATACGCGCACGTCTTCGATTGTCATTTAAACCAGATCCATGGTTTCGCCATCCGTTGTTTTGTGATAGTAGCCTTCATTCCTCCTTCCATTCCAGCCTCTGTTGCGTAGTACATAACTATTGCGGTTCCCACTCCAGTGTCTTCGTTGTTGAACTTCATTACCCCCCCCCCCCCCCCCCCGAAGTTTCCCGGCCATGAGTGGTTTCTCTAAGGCGTTCCATTTCGTACATTACCGTTCCTATTATTTTAATGGTTATATTGTGGACGCAACATAGGGCCTACGACGTATGTGTCAGAATGTCCTCTGCGTTCTCTAATATTCTCTGCTCGGAATGTTACGGAAAGTACTGAGCTCCTCATTATACACTCCTGGAAATTGAAATAAGAACACCATGAATTCATTGTCCCAGGAAGGGGAAACTTTATTGACACATTCCTGGGGTCAGATACATCACATGATCACACTGACAGAACCACAGGCACATAGACACAGGCAACAGAGCATGCACAATGTCGGCACTAGTACAGTGTATATCCACCTTTCGCAGCAATGCAGGCTGCTATTCTCCCATGGAGACGACCGTAGAGATGCTGGATGTAGTCCTGTGGAACGGCTTGCCATGCCATTTCCACCTGGCGCCTCAGTTGGACCAGCGTTCGTGCTGGACGTGCAGACCGCGTGAGACGACGCTTCATCCAGTCCCAAACATGCTCAATGGGCGACAGATCCGGAGATCTTGCTGGCCAGGGTAGTTGACTTACACCTTCTAGAGCACGTTGGGTGGCACGGGATACATGCGGACGTGCATTGTCCTGTTGGAACAGTAAGTTCCCTTGCCGGTCTAGGAATGGTAGAATGATGGGTTCGATGACGGTTTGGATGTACCGTGCACTATTCAGTGTCCCCTCGACGATCAGCAGTGGTGTACGGCCAGTGTAGGAGATCGCTCCCCACACCATGATGCCGGGTGTTGGCCCTGTGTGCCTCGGTCGTATGCAGTCCTGATTGTGGCGCTCACCTGCACGGCGCCAAACACGCATACGACCATCATTGGCACCAAGGCAGAAGCGACTCTCACCGCTGAAGACAACACGTCTCCATTCGTCCCTCCATTCACGCCTGTCGCGACACCACTGGAGGCGGGCTGCACGATGTTGGGGCGTGAGCGGAAGACGGCCTAACGGTGTGCGGGACCGTAGCCCAGCTTCATGGAGACGGTTGCGAATGGTCCTCGCCGATACCCCAGAAGCAACAGTGTCCCTAATTTGCTGGGAAGTGGCGGTGCGGTCCCCTACGGCACTGCGTAGGATCCTACGGTCTTGGCGTGCATCCGTGCGTCGCTGCGGTCCGGTCCCAGGTCGACGGGCACGTGCACCTTCCGCCGACCACTGGCGACAACATCGATGTACTGTGGAGACCTCACGCCCCACGTGTTGAGCAATTCGGCGGTACGTCCACCCGGCCTCCCGCATGCCCACTATACGCCCTCGCTCAAAGTCCGTCAACTGCACATACGGTTCACGTCCACGCTGTAGCGGCATGTTACCAGTGTTAAAGACTGCGATGGAGCTCCGTATGCCACGGCAAACTGGCTGACACTGACGGCGGCGGTGCACAAATGCTGCGCAGCTAGCGCCATTCGACGGCCAACACCGCGGTTCCTGGTGTGTTTGCTGTGCCGTGCGTGTGATCATTGCTTGTACAGCCCTCTCGCAGTGTCCGGAGCAAGTATGGTGGGTCTGACACACCGGTGTCAATGTGTTCTTTTTTCCATTTCCAGGAGTGTACTTGCCAGCTAATACTTGTTGATATGTTGACGGAAGTTTGGTGTAATAGTGACGTATGATTTCATCGGTAGAGCATGGTACGGCAAGATACTGCATTACATCAAGGAACTTGACTGGGCTGTTGTAGCCTGAACTCTCGAAGTCTTTGCCAACAATGATGTCGTTCTTTCTGCGCTCTTGCGTCTCCTTGGACCAGTAGATATTTAGGAAGCTGTCCTTGAGCTCCTGGTAACTTCTACTCGTCGCTGACATTCCGCCCATTTTCTCCTCAACTGACCCTTGCAAGTGTATGCAAATAAAGTCTAATTTGTGTTTTAAACGCCTATTTGAAGGTAAAGAGAGGTCAAATTGTTATGTCTGAGTGTATGGGTGAGTAAAGTTACCCTCATCTGGGAAACTTTAGAATTTTCAGACTTGTAAGAAGTATTGAAAGTCAAATGGCGTTTCGTCAACAACTTCCGTCGTACCTCCACGGCTTCGAGAAAATGCGACGTTCACCTTACCATGTCCTCTGCTCGCTGCTAACGGTATGCAGTTATCCGCCCCGTCCGAATTTGTTTCTGGTTCTATTGCGATCGCACTTGGCCGCATTTGAAATTGTTTCCTTAGCGCCTCCTCCAATTTCTTCTCCATACTCGTGTTGATCGCTTACTGTTGAGATTTGAACGAAAGGAGAGTCCGGACCTCTTCAGTCTCGCTCATTGGCGTTGCAGTTGTTACTTCCGAACCAGTCCCTAGTTTGCGAAGTTCAGATTCTAATTTGTCCATGGCCGCTGTCGCCTGAAAATCCGTGGCTTCACGTATTTTCGTATCGATGCGGTTCTCCGTGTCATATTGCCACTTTTCCACGCTTTCGACCTTCTTGTTTAAACTAACCACTGTGTCTCGTCCTTGCTGTTCTGTGCATTTACTCGCTTTCGATGTTTCAGCTGCTACTACGTTGCCGCTCTCTGGCGTCTTGTGCATCATGTGCAATCTTTAAACCATTCACTGCTTTCGTGTTTACTTTACGTAGGTTTTCCCGTTGTTGATTTACCCGTTACTGTCGTATCTGATTTACCTGAGCACCGATATTTATGATGTCCGTCCTCGTTTCGTTATTATCTCGTACTAACTCATTAATTTTCTCCTCCATTCTACTTACTCCAAAAGATCTTTTCCTCCATTCCTTTTAGTCTATGAAGTTTCTTCTCCATTCCCATTAGAAATGCCACCAGACTGAAGTCCTCCTCCTTTTCCTTAGTATAGTGATCGACTGAACTCATACTTGATTTCTGCGGTGTTGTATCCACATCATTGCGTTCTGATGCCGCCCTGTCCTCTCTTTCCGGATTTATAACAATCACTTCTGTTTCGATATGTTGTATAAACTCACATCTTCTATCACGCGCGATCTGACACTGTCCGTCCCCTCAAGAAAAGCCACATCACTTTCGTCTCCCTGCTTTCCTTGCTGCACCATTTAACAGCACCATTTAACAGCAGCGTCTCCCTACGTTCAAACTGTGTCTTGTGATGTTAAGAATGAATAAAGCTATAGTCAATTAGACCACAACTCCTCCCAGTGTTCTGATTAACATTACCTTTGCCATTTTTATTAAAGTCATGATTACAATTGAATGTTGAAAGCTTGCAATTGGCGAACCGCTGCCAGGATCTAGGTCCTTAACACTACTATGACGATGTCATTTAGCGTCCTTGCCAAACAGGTCCACATTACGTTAGTTAAAATATAGTTCAGTAATATATTGTAGACACTTACTTCTCTGATTGTGTTGTTTATGTGTTTATTTGTTTCATTTACAGTGTATTTGTGTCAGTGGCTTCTGTGTCACATGTCGACCATGTTCCCGTCGTTGCTAACGGCATTGTCCTATTATTTTTGTGGTGTTTACTATTGTATTTGTTCTGTATTTGGTTGTTTGTTGATTCTGGATCTGGTGTACTATTGTTGTAGTCTCGGACTGCAAACTGCATTGCTAATTTTTTTCGACGTCATTGTGTTGTACTGCGTATATCTTGTGAGTTAGATAATACGGTTGTCCACGTGTTGACCAGATAATTAAGGTTTGTTGTGGATAGAGAATTTGACCGATAACGAGAAATAGGGCACGATGACAAGTAGACTGGAAGCGCCGGCCGGTGTGGCCGAGCGTTTCTAGGCGCTTCAGTCTGGAACCGCACGACCGCTACTGTCGCAGGTTCGAATCCTGCCGCGGGCATGGATGTGTGTGATGTCCTTAGATTAGTTAGGTTTAAGTAGTTCTAGGGGTCTGATGACCTCCGATGTTAAGTCCCATAGTGCTCAGAGCCACATGAACCATTTGAGACTGGAATCGGGAAAATAAAGTGTACGTCATGGAGGAAGAGCGCTATGAAACGAGATATAAAATAACGTGCTGACTAATGTCTACTTATCACATTTGTACCACATGATTCAGCAGCGAGCCGTACTGTAACAGCTGGGAATTCTCACTAGGGAGCTGTCAGTTGATGTCGAACCGCTGTAGAATCAACATCACAGTTTCTGTCTTCACAAAAGATACGAGTAGAACAGGCACTGCTACTAATAAGAATCTATATTTACTGAGGAGAAAAAAATCGCAACACCAACGAGTAGTTGTGCGGCTCGAACAGAAGTTGCGAGGCGTGTTTCTACACACGAAAGATGATGCCTATTTAGATTTCGCGCCAGTCGCATACGAGAGGCGCTAACATTGCTAATATGAGGATGAAAATAAGATTTCCTTTAAATACATTGTGTAACGGATGTGAGCATTAGTTACCTTTGAGGCTTGAAGTGGTGAGTTGATGTTAGTCAACAATGCCTTTAAGGCGACAAAGACGCAATTATCGACACATCACTAAATCCGAACGAGGTCGTGTAATAAGACTACGAGAAGCTGGATGTCTCTTCTTCAATATTGCAGATAGACGTGGCAGGAACGTAGGCACTGTACGTGATTGCTGGCAGCGGTGGTCACGAGAATGTACGGTCAGAAGCCCGGGCTCCGGATGGCCACATGGCACTACCAATTCAAGCAAGAAAGTTGGAAACATGAGCGATGAAGAGAGACATTCCACGACATTCCGCCTTCTTTTTCATTCCGTACTTAAGTATGTACTATTAGCTGCACTACTCAACATTGAAATCCAGCTATTAGCCGCAGCTCCGTCTTTGGACCATTTTTTAAGCGACAGCTGCAAAATGCCGTTATTTACTCTGAGAAAACACCACTGAAAATTTTTCTAAAATACCAATAAAACGCACATGCTCAAATAATCACACAATTTTTATTTCTGTAACATTGCCAATGAGCTATTACAAATTAGAAACATAATAATTAAATATAAAAATTTATACACAAAGGAATTACGGACATTGGATGCGGACGCGCATTGATTTAAATCAGTGGGGAAAGTTGAAAATTTGTGCGGGGTCGGGATTCGATCCCAGGTAGCCTGCTTAGTAGGAAGACGCGCTGACCACTGCGCCGTATCGGCGGTGTGGTCATCGTAACTGCAGAGCACCGTAGCACTCTTCTCTTCAAACCTAAATTCTCAACTTATCCACACACTACTAATGTAGCGCCCCTTGCCCATTACCCTCAATACTCACAGCATTTCTACGATTATCGTAAGAGTTCGAGCCTGGTGTGCATCCTCACTCAAGAGTTTATAGGTCCTCCTCACCTAAATTATATATATATATATATATATATATATATATGGTTTTATATATATATATATATATACACATATATATATATATATATATATATATATATATATATATGTATATATGGTGTTTCTTCTTTTGGATATGACCGAAAGAACAGACATCACACCTATATAAAAATAGATAAAAAATTTGAAAGGCACTCTCCATAAAATAGTTGTATTATTTCATACACACAAGCTTTTCCTTGATAAATTCAGGGTTGTTAACTCATATTTTAGTAGCAAAAATTTTTTGTTTGCAGACACCACCTCTGAGGTTCAAATGGTTCAAATGGCTCTGAGCACTATGGGACTCAACTGCTGAGGTCATTAGTCCCCTAGAACTTAGAACTAGTTAAACCTAACTAACCTAAGGACATCACAAACATCCAAGCCCGAGGCAGGATTCGAACCTGCGACCGTAGCGGTCTTGCGGTTCCAGACTGCAGCGCCTTTAACCGCACGGCCACTTCGGCCGGCCCACCTCTGAGGAAAGTGTAAACATTTTGATCGGAAGCTGTTGCTCTCTTGGTATTTGTTGCAGAAGATTATAAGCAATCAGGTGTTGAGAATGATGAAGGGGATAAAAATGTCGGTGAGGAAGAGGATGAAGAAGAAAATGGAGTGATGAACAAGAAGCACAAGAGGAAGAAGATTAAGCTGGCCTAAAAAATTTCAATTTTTTATTATCATACATATATTAACATATTAAGTAATAAAAGCAGTTTTGTAATGAAGTTTACTTTTAAAATTATCTATGTTCACCGAAAACATTTTTTGTCCAGCTCATTTATTTTTTCCAGATTCTTTTCGCCATATTGGATCCGCCATTTTGAATCTTTCAATTTCATGTAAAAGTCGTTATCAGAAGAGTCAGAAACCTCGTTATACCCCTTTTTGGCCACACTGGAGAAGATTTTGCAATTTTGGCCAGATTTCCAGAATTCTGTCACAATGTTCACCGCTGCAGAGACAAGTACAGCTCTGTCCCAACGCTTACTGACAAAGTTACGTGAAAAAGTTTCTATTTGTATTTAATCACAAAATCACTACCAGACTTGCTTAGGTCGCGAAGTATTTTCTGTTCAATAATCTTTTTTAAAATGATCCTTCAAGAATCTGTTCATGACAGCTGCTTGAAGACCATCACGTAACAACCGCAATAAAATTTGATCTATTGTTTGTCGAGTAACACAAAGAGCTAAGAAAACATGGTTATAACATGTAAAATTGTATGCTTTAGTAGCTCTTATTAGCGTTTGCCTGAACTAGACCACCGAAGCATATCAAACGACTTGTTATTAATGGTACGTTTTCAGTTGAAAATGATTAGAGGTAAATTGAGTTCGGATAAATGAAAGAATCACAAATTCCACAAATTCAGTATCAAATCGATACTCTCTGACCTAACTGCTTGAATGAAATCAAGAGAATCCACATTCATTTCGAAGAACAGAAAGTACGAGGCCTTATCTCCTAGGCCAAGATGACATATTGCTGTAATTAGGAGCTAAATGTGCGTAGTGCCACATTAATTAAAATTTGTGAACTGAGAGCAACCATTATTCAATCGCTGGATACTTTCAGCATAAATTATCACCTTCTCTGCACGAAGTTACCACATTCCATTATAGAGTAGCACTCTCGTGATATACGCCCGTTTTATACTTCGGTCAAAAGCAGTATGACGTTCACCATTAAAAATTCGCTTTTGTCTGACTACTTTCTGTTATGAGAATAGCTTTTCCTTTTCATATACCAAAAATGAGTATTTGTCTTCAACAAAAACGATGGAACTATCGTGCTCAACCAACACTTTTTACATAAAATTCGTTCTTGGTATGGCATCTCTGTACTCTACTTACAGTACACAGAGTAATATCAAAAATAAGTATTTGACTTTAGCAAAAGTTGTGGAACTGTCTTGAACAACAAACACTTTTTACATAAAAGTCGATCTTGATATGGTATCTATACGTTCTACTTACAGTACACAAAATAATATTGTCAATCTAAGTACAGAATAATTGCGGAAATTTACTCCTGGATTTTACATGAAATATACCTGTTCTGTACGCCGTTTAGTGTTATTTTATCTTCTCTTATACTGTCTATAGTACAGATTTCTTGTCCCATGCATATATTGAAAAGACGATCCTGACTGGATAAAATATGAAATACCCTTGCAAGAAGAATTTATGTGCGCTTAATTATGCATATTGTGTTGATGAAAATTGCACTGTAACTTCGAACTGTTACACTCCTCGCACCATAGTATTTCGTCGCGTATACTGAGAGAATTAAAACGTAATATGTTGTACCCGTCCCACCGGATTTACTGGGAGAACAGAACCAAATGTATGCACTTGATCCCTTGAAACAGTGTTTTATTTCTGTGAGAGGAACTTAAACCTGGAGAGGCTGTGATAAATATTTTCTTTATGTATACAAGTAATTTGAGAAAAGATGAAAGACAGAGCTGATAATACTGACGAATTTTTTCCACTTCCCTGGATTCTGCTGTTTCTGCGATGTGCTAAGGTGTTGTTGGCGGGGAGCCGCTAGGAGTAAATTGGCTGCTTGGAGATGAGGCTTATATTTAATAGCGGCTTGAGTGGCTTCTCATTTTCCTCTCTGCGAAAATAACGGAGTTAAGCTACCTGGGGCTGAAATGAAGGAAAAGTGGAATAAAAACTGTGCTCCCCTCTGAAACGGGGTTTGCCGAAAATTATTACGCGAGTTTCATAGTGTCCTTATCAACACACCTCAAATTCGTTCACCTTCTAGTTGACAGACTGTGAAACCGTTGGACATACTTCGAGAAATATGTTTCGAAAGCTCTTGTTAGAAACAAATTGTTACAGGAGTTTTCTGGAAGGTGGACACAAGGTACGGTACTTTGTTTCTGACCGGATAGGAATGTCAATCACTCATATGGATTTTTTAAACATGTGAGCAGTGTTTTATTTCGATTTGGGGATGTAGGAAGCTTTTAATGGTGACTTGTTTTTGTTTTTCACATTTTTTTACATTTTATTTATTATCACATATTGGGGAGGGACTGACGTGTCAACGCTGATATGCTCTTCGGTTTACACACAGAAAGGACAATAAAATTGAATTTTAATCGCTTAAAGTAGTGATGTTATTGATATAGTTTCTACTGTATTGGGGTGGTGATGGCGGAGCCTTCGGGTAAGTGAAAATAAAGAAATTGGTCGTGGAAGATACTGAAGAGGATGTTTACTGATTGCGCGGCCCCTCTCGCCGGAGGTTCAAGTCCTCCCTTTGGCATGGGTGTGTAAGTCTAGAGACCGATGACGTCAGCAGTTTGGTCCCTTAGGAATTCACACACATTTCAACATTTGATGTTTACTGAAACCTCCTATTTCTGTTTTGAACTTAAATTAAGTACATGAAATATGCATATTCAGTAAAACAGCCTGAAAATATTTGTCTTTTTTGTAGATGTTGTCCCAAAAATAATCATTATCTCTATCTGACCTTGTTTTAACCTCATAATGCATGAATTGTTTCATTGTGGAACGGAGTGAATTAAGAGTATGCTCAATAGATATTTGAATGAAGGTATCATTATGATTACACGAACTAACTTCCCATTACTACCTGTAAGTGTGAGGGCGACCTCCCTTATCGGCACGTGTGCAGTGAAGACGTGAGACCTCAGCTTGTATGTCTGTCTATTCACAAGAAGGTATATGTAATATACAGGGTGATTAAGCTGCCCCTACCGATGTCGTTTTATGCAACCAGAAATTCTGTATCTGGCCCTCAAAAGCCAAGCGCGAAATTCTGATATTATCTTGCTCGCTGCGCGAGAACTATTAGTCCCGCAGAAAAAGTGAAAATGCCATTTTTGTAGGAAATTTAATGTTGTTAAATTCTGTACCGGACTACGTTTTCGACTGACACCACGATTTTCGAGTTATGAAAAAAAGTACAATAGTGACCTTCAAACGCGCCTCTGTCCCCGCACCAGTCGGGGTTTCTAGGATATTGTTCGTGGCATTACCTCGTGCCACAGTACAAAAACTTCCGAGTACACGAACAATTCCCGATATTCGACCTTTTTGGTATCTATTGATTGGGCTGTTACACCACCAGCATGTTTCGTTAACATTTTTAATTTAAACGCCAACATATTAAATTCATTGGCTCTGAGCACTATGGGACTAAACATCTGAGGTCATCAGTTCCCTAGAACTTAGAAGTACTGAAACCTAACTAACCTGACGACATCACACACATCCATGCCCGAGGCAGGATTCGAGCCTGCGACCGTAGCGGTTGCGCGGTTCCAGACTTAAGCGCCTAGCTCCGCTAGCCAAGCTACGACATCATAATTCTCGCAGGTCACAGTATGGTAATGGACATCAGAACGTAACATTAACTCAGTGGACAAAGCGTTCTCAAGCCATAGTCTAATATACACATTAACTTATTTATAATCAGACTTTTGAAGATGTTTTGTACATGAGAGTTCGATTCTTTAAAGGACTGGCAGTTTACTGGTACTGCCTAATAGAGGGACCTGGTGCGCTGATTAAGACAGCGACACGGCATCCAGAAGTATCGAGGTTCAAATCCAAGTCGTTCCACTCACATTTAAGTTTCCCTATATTACTCAAGGCTAAAGCTAGGATGATTCCTTTCAATAGGCCATAACTGATTTAGTTTCCTGTCTTTGTCCAGTTTGAGTCTAATTAATGAAATACATCTTAGAATATGTGCTAAGAGTGATATATGAGTGATTCGTGCATACAGGTTGCCTCAAGAGGTACGCTACAATTTTAATGTGTTACACGCAGACGCGCCTAAAAAAAACTGGTATAGGCATTCGTATTCAAATACAGAGATATGTAAACAGGCAGAATACGGCGCTGCGTTCGGCAACGCTTGTATAATACACCATGTGTCTGACGCAGTTGTTTGATGGATTACTGCTGACTCAATGGCAGATTGTCGAGATTTCAGTGAGTTTGAACGTGGTTTTATAGTCGGCGCACGAGCGATGGGATACAGCGCCTCCGCGGTAGGGATGAAGTGGGGATCTTCTCGTAGGAGCATTTCACGAGTGCACTGTGAGTATCAGGAATCCGGTAAAAATCAAATCTCCGACATCGCTGCGGCCGGAAAAAGATCCTGTAAGAACATGACGAACGACGGCTGAAGAGAATCGTTGAAAGTGACAGAAGTACAACCCTTCCCCAGAATACTGCAGATTTCAATGCTGGGCCATCAACAAGGGTCAACGTGCGAATCATTCAACGAAACATCATCGATATGGGCTTTCGGAACCGAAGGCCCACTCGTGTACCCTTGGTGACTGCACGACACAAAGCTTTACGACACGCCCAGGCCTGTCGACACTTGACTGTTGATGACTGGAAACATGATGCCTGGTCGTACGAGTCTGGTTTCAAGCTGTATCGAGTGGATGGACGTGTGCGGGCATGGAGATAATATCATGAATCCATGAACTCTACATGTCAGCAGGGGACTTTCAAGCTCGTGGATGCTCTGTAATGGTGTGGGACATATGCAGTTGGGGTGATATGGGAACCCTGATACTATGACAGGTGACACGTACGTAAGCATCCTGTCAGATCACCTGCATCCATTCGCCTCCATTGTGCATTTCAACAGAGTTGGAAATTACAGCAGTACAATGCGACACCCTAAACGTCCAGAATTGCTACAGAGTGGCTCCAGGAACACTCTTCTCAGTTTAGACACTTCCGCTGGCCGCCGAACTCACCAGACACGAACATTATTGAGTATATCTGGGATGCCTCGCAACCTGCTGTTCGAAGAGATCTCCAACCTTCGTACTCTTACGGATTTATGGACAGCCCTGCAGGATTGATGATGTCAGTTACCTCCAGCACTACTTCAGACATTAGTCGAGTCCATGCCACGTCACGTTGTGGCACTTCTGCGTGCTCGCGCGGGCCCTACACGATATTACGGAGGCGTACCAGTTTCTTTGGCTCTTGAGTGTAGCGTCCAAAGTTATTAAGATTTACAACACGTTTGGCTTACGTGACACGCGTCTCAAACTGTTTTTATGCCATTCAATTAATTTCAGCATGCTCACCTTTGGTGGCATACACGACATCGAATCTGTATTCAAGCTCTGTCCATGCTAGGCGCAATAAATCCGCATCAACTGTGGCAGTGGTAGCACCAGTTCGGTTCTCTAAATCATTGATATGGTTGAATGGTGTTTCGTAGACACTGTCCTCGACATACCTCAATAGAAAGAAGTCCATCAGTGTAATGACAAGTGACCTAGGAGGCAGAACACAAGTCAAGAAATCTTGCGCAGCCTGGGCCCACTGTGGCAGAACATCATCTTGTTGAAAAACAGCTGGATCTTGGCAGTCAGCCAGTTGTGGTTACACAAACTGCTCCAGCATATCAACGTAATTTTTAGAATGAACTGTTTTTCTGAAAAAATTTTGGCCCTTCAACGCTTTCGGAGTGTCACGTAGCTTTTCCGTCACAATATGCGGACTGCTTGTGCCCCAGATTCATGCATTGTGTTTGTTTACTTTACTCCATACGTGGAATATTGCTTCGCAAGAGAATGCTAGTTTGTTTAGAAAATTTCCATCCTCCTCTAAACGGTGAAGAACGTTCACAGTGAATTACATACGTTGTGGCTTGTCGTTTGGTCAGAATTTGTGCAATGATATGAATACATCTGTAAACGTTTCCGAAGGACTCGGTGCACAGGCGGTCTAGGGAATTGCAGCTACTGCAACGCCCTCCAAACAGAGTTCTGCGGTTGAAAAGCCAACCGTATCCATTCCGCGTCGGCTTTACTTGTTCCAGGCCGTCCGGTATGATGCTTCACATCAACCCTTCCTGCCTGCACAAGATTTCTATGCCACCAGTGTGTAGACATAAGCGAGGGTGGTAGCTTTCTATATCGTGTTTGAAAGTTACTTTGAACCTAGGTGTCCGATTTGGTCTGAATAAATCATTCAACACACTGAAACTACTCTTGAAATATTGTCATTACGCTTCACTCACGACAACTTGGAACATACACAAACAAAACTTTGTGAGTTTGTCCATCACAAAAGCCAAACATGGTGTCAATATCTTAATTAGTTTGGGTATTATAACAGAATGAAGCTGTAGCGTACCTTTCGAGACACCCTGTACATACGTTGAATTTGCAATTTTTTGAGGGTTTTCTATTTTTCTTGAGGGAAGTCATTTTCCTGCGTAGGCTGTTTTAATTTTGAAATAAACGCTTTCTTTCATGATTTAACCATTAACTAATTTTGCATTCTTGCGCATTATCAAACCAATAGCTAAATCGTGAAATAAAGCGGTTATTTAAAAAATAAAACACTCTATGCACGAAAATCATTTCACTTCAGAAATTCAGAGCGGCTGTGGACCCATATGTTAAAAAGACTATTCACTATTTTTTACGGAAAATTGTGCACTCAGAATATTGGAAGAATATTTTCCCGCAAATGATATGAGGAAAGAAGTCTTAGTATGTAAAATGAGGATACGGTTTAGTGTCGTGGTTTCTGAAAAAATCCAAAGAGATGAGATCTGATATATTATAGCTTTGTCAGAGGTGATTAATTCTTCACGAATCGAAGCCGTAATGAATTATAATGCACACACAAAGAATTCATTTTCCTTGTGTGAGACACCCATCGCGCGTTTTTTGATTAAGAAATCGTATCAAATTCGGATCTGACTCATAGCTCTCTGAAGGCGAGGATGTTTCTAGAGAGGGCCTGATCGCTATCGCAGGCGTGAATATTCAGAGAAAATTGTAAAGTACTTTCAACAGTAACAGCATTTTCGATTTGGGTAAATTGCCATCCCGATGTGAAGAGAGATACTACAAATTTAAATTTATTTTGTTATTTGCTAAATTATTTGCTCTTTCAGAGCTACAACTAAGAAAGCAAATGCCACAATTTCATGTCATGCAATAAGAGTTCTTAAATGGAGAACCTGATATCCCGAAAAAAAAAGGATGAATGTGGAAGCAGTGTCTAATCCCAACCGCTGTGCCCGTATCTCGTGGTCGTGCGGTAGCGTTCTCGCTTCCCACGGCCGGGTTCCCGGGTTCGATTCCCGGCGGGGTCAGGGATTTTCTCTGCCTCGTGGTGGCTGGGTGTTGTGTGCTGTTCTTAGGTTAGTTAGGTTTAAGTAGTTCTAAGTTCTAGGGGGCTGATGACCACAGATGTTAAGTCCCATAGTGCTCAGAGCCATTTGAACCATTTTTGAACCCAATCGCTGTTGTGGACAGTCACTGGAGGAAAGGACATCATCTGTAGAATATGAGATGTTAACAGTATGCGATTAACTGCTCAGTTTGCATTCAGCTTCGTCATTTCGTTGAATAGTTTATTATAAAAACAGATGTTTCCATAATAAAAATTAGTTGCTATCGCCCTTCCACCAAGCACATGCAACAGTGTGTGAAACAATACTTTATGTATATAACATTTATTATGGTCAAACTCATGTACTGTATATTGGATTGTCATTTTCGGTAGTGTATAAAGGCACAGTTGGAAACAGTCAACTCGTATACGTGTCTGCGCGTAACTGTAAGTGGAATGATCACACAGGATTAGTCGAAGGTAAAGGAGGTGACAGACTTCGGTGCATAGCCAGCATGCTATGAAAATGTGGCCAGTCTACAAAGGAGACGGCTTACAAGACATCTTAGAATATTGCTAAGTGAGTGGGAGCCATATCGGATAGGACTAACAGGAGATACTGAGCGTTTTCAAACAAGGTAAGTGCGAATCGTCCTGGGTTTGCCTCACAGGAGGCCGTCGTAGTCAGAAGACGCCTTAGTATAGTACTAACTGAGGAATATAGAAATATTCTGCATCCACCTATGACGGCACAGGCTACTCTAATTGTAGTGCACACAGAGACATACAAGCAGTCATTATTCCCATACTCCCTAAGCGATTGGAACGTGAACACTAACGTGTGGTACCACGGTAAGCAGATTCTGCCATGTGCTTCACAATCATCAGCTGAATAAATGTAAATTTAAATGTACATATAGTGCGTCATCGTACATACGAGGCTACTGCCATTGGTTTGAAGGGTGAAATCAATTTTTCTGGAACCGAATTCTTACAGAAAATACGTAATATATACAGGCGGAATCTGGAGGAAAGACACATGTCTTGAGAGGTGATATTATTGGTGATTTTGAATAAACAACTTCGTATGGACATGTTAGGGGCGGGTTAGAGCAACCTGCGGTTCGGGTTGTTCGGTAATCTCCCTATCAATCTACCGTATGTTAATAGCTGCCTCTGTCATGTTTGTCGGATTTGGTGTGTATTATATTATTGCTTGGAGTGTAACGGCCTAATACTTGAAATATGTTTTGATCTTTGGAAACTTTGATATTATTGCCTATGATCTTGAGAGGTGGTATCTGTGTACTGTAGAACATCTTAACTACTATTTGGCCAACCTTGTAGAATTTTATAGAAGACTGCATTTCATGGCCCGCATCTCGTGGTCGTGCGATAGCGTTCTCGCTTCCCACGCCCGGGTTCCCGGGTTCGATTCCCGGCGGGATCAGGGATTTTCTCTGCCTCGTGATGGCTGGGTGTTGTGTGATGTCCTTAGGTTAGTTAGGTTTAAGTAGTTCTAAGTTCTAGGGGACTGATGACCATAGATGTTAAGTCCCATAGTGCTCAGAGCCATTTGAACTGCATTTCATGGGCTTTTATTTAAATGATAATTTTAGTATATAAAGTTGCCACCCTTTCACCGTAAGACTTTTCTTAGAAGTTAAGATCAAGTTGCACCTTCGGTGGCAAAGTTAATATTTTAATTGTTAGTGTTTTGTACCGTTTCCATCCCTCCTACGGGGGGTGCATAGTTTGTGTGCTTGTGTAAATTGTTAAAACTCTTAGTTTAAAGTAATCTGGTGTGTTGCATATTTGCACCAGTGTAGTCTTTCAGAGGCTGTTGTGAGCGATCGTAACTGCGGCCGCGTCAAAAGGGAGCAGCAAGGTTCTCTGCCAGAAAGCTCATACAGTCAAAACTTGTTTCTTTCTGCCTCTGAATAAATTGTAACTTTGATATTTAGAGGGTGCTTTCTGATTATAATTTTAAATCTGTTTCTTTTAAAAAATACTTTTAGGCACTATTAAAGTGAATAAAATTCCCATTTGGTAAAAGGAATTTGGTTATGATTTCATCAGTTACTCCCTGGCAACTACTTCCATGCTTCCATAGTGTGATTAAATGTGTTAATGTTCTTGATGAATCGCTAGTAAATAAAATAAACTTTTTCGAATATTCTTTGAAAATAAATCACGGTTCATTAAAGGTAGCAGAGCGTGGTTACGATCCACGGACCTCTGGGTTATGGACCCAGCACGCTTCCATCCTCACATGCGCCTCTGAAAGACTACACTGGTGCCCTTTTCCGAACAGTTCTGGGATGGAACACATTTAATATCAGTTTTGTACAATTTCTTGAATAACTTGAATACCACAGCCTCTAGTGAAAACGTATCTCAGTACAAAATTAAATTACATTAAACTTTGTACAAAAAATATTGTATTCATTTTTTTCTCTACGGAGGGAGAATACTGAAAATCGCCCCCTACGATGTGGATGCGCTGCAGCTTAGATAGTTTTTGTAGGCCGATTTGAGATAGTTTCCCGACTTGATACACCTCAAGTGTCCTATATCAAACTGTTCGTCCCGAATTCCAGTAGGCTGCTGTTGTACACTGTAAACAATGACACAGTACTGAATAATACAGGAAATCAATAACAATATACGTTAAATGTGTTCTATCTTAGAAACCATTTTTGGGTTAGGGCGTATGTCCTTATAAAGCTTTTTGGTTCAGAATCACCAACACTATCACCCCTCGAACCATGTAAAGCTTCCTAACTCACCCTGTACTCTCTCCATCGTACAAACGTTATAAGTGCGTAATCGAAAAGCAGAAACACTTGTACATTATTTTACAAATCCGTTGTTTTGTGCGATTTCGTTCTTCTCTTCCTAGAAATAACAATCTCCCGAATTTGGTTATATATTATTCTTTCGGTAATTTTGACTCAGATGATCCGATGGGACACGTAAAAAAAGTTTGTAAAGCGATGTCTACTTTCCATCGTCGACATGCAGACCCCCGCCGTGAGGTGAATAGGGCGCACACAGCATGGCCCCAAGCCGCAGCACCCATCCATGTCACACATATAGCAGCGAAACAGTGGTCGACAGGGGCCGGGGAGGCTTCACAGTTAAAACAGCATTCTTGAGTGTATTACGCTGGATTTTTAATTAATTTTGCTGGATAACACTGAAAATAAATACTTCTTCCGACCGTGCCAATATTAATAAGAGAACAATGTTGCCACCAATAAACCACATATGACAAAAAGGAGAGTGCAGAACACTCGCGTGCGTTCACCCACAAGCACGTGCGTGCGCGCGCGCTCACACGCACACACACACACACACACACACACACACACACACACACACACACACACACACACACACGGGCGCCCGCCCATGCATACATTCATACATACATACGCACGGAAAGCGCTCATACACGACAGAAAAAAATTATAAATGAGAAACAACACATGTTAAGGTTAATATTTATTTAAAACAGTGCGGAAATCAAGAGAAAAAATATTGAAAAATACTTTCTGGTAGTACACTATGTCCAAACACAGTATTTGCGCAACGTAATGATAATGAAAATCTCTTTGCTTTCCAGCCGGGAGGCTGTGTCAACATACCGTGACCGTCTGGCGAAGTCCTGAGATATACGGGTCCTGTGATATTTATACGCAACTGGCCATTAATATTGCTACACCAAGAAGAAAGGCAGATGATAGACGGGTATTCATTGAACAGATATATTATACTAGAACTGACATGTGATTACATTTTCACGCAATTTGAGTGCATAGATCCTGAGAAATCAGTACCCAGAACAACCACCTGTCGCCGTAATAACGGCCTTGATACGCCTGGGCATTGATTCAAACAGAGCTTGGATGGCGTTCTATCTTAGAAACCATTTTTGGGTTAGGGCGTATGTCCTTATAAAGCTTTTTGGTTCAGAATCACCAACACTATCACCCCTCGAACCATGTAAAGCTTCCTAACTCACCCTGTACTCTCTCCATCGTACAAACGTTATTTTACAAATCCGTTGTTTTGTGCGATTTCGTTCTTCTCTTCCTAGAAATAACAATTTCCCGAATTTGGTGTGTGAGCACGCGCGCACGCACGTGCTTGTGGGTGAACGCACGATACCACAGTTCATCAAGAGTAGTGACTGGCGAATTGTGACGACCAAGTTGCTCGGCCACCATTGACCAGACGCTTTCAGCTGGTGAGAGAGCTGGAGAACGTGCTGGCCAGGGCGCAGTCGAACATTTTCTGTATCCAGAAAGGCCCGTACAGGAAATGCAACACGCGGTCGTGCATTATCCTGCTGCAATGTAGGGTTTCGTAGGGATCGGAACACATCCGAAATGTAATGTTCACTGTTAAAACTGCCGACAATGCGAACAAGAGTTGACCCAGACGTGTAACCAATGGCACCCCATACCATAACGCCGGGTGATACGCCAGTATGGCGTTGACGAATACACGCTTCCACTGTGCGTTCACCGCGATGTCGCCAAACACGGGTGCGACCATCATGATGCTGTAAACAGAACCTGGATTCATCCGAGAAAATGACGTTTTGCCATTCGTGCACCCAGGTTTGTCGTTAAGTACACCATCGCAGGCGCTCCTGTCTGTGATGCAGCGTCAAGGGTAACTGCAGCCATGGTCTCCGAGCTAATAGGCCAAGCTGCTGCAGACGTTGTCGAATTGTTCGTGCAGATGGTTGTTGTCTTGCAAACGTCCCCATCTGTTGACTCAGGGATCGAGACGTGGCTGCACGATCCGTTACAGCAATGCGGATAAGATGCCTGTCATCTCGACTGCTAGTGATACGAGGCCGTTGGGATCCAGCACGGCGTTCCGTATTACCCTCCTGAACCCACCGTATCCATATGCTGCTAACAGTCGCTGGATCTCAACCAACGCGACCAGCAATGTCGCGATACGATAAACCGCAATCGCGATAGGCTACGATAGGAAACGTGATGGTACGCATTACTCCTCCTTACACGAGGCATCACAACAACATTTCACCAGGCAACGCCGGTCAACTGCTGTTTGTGTATGAGAAATCGGTTGGAAACTTTCCTGATGTCAGCACGTTGTAGGTGTCGCCACCGGCGCCAACCTTGTGTGAATGCTCTGAAAAGCTAATCATTTGCATATCACAGCAACTTCTTCCTGTCGGTTAAATTTCGCGATTGTAGCACGCCATCTGGTGTAGCAATTTTAATCGCCAGTAGTGTAGTAGTAGTGTGCCCTCTCCTCTTGGCTACGGAGGCCGGGTACTGTCCAGCTGGCAGGCGGGATGGTGCGGGTGAAGCTGTAGTGGTTATAGTAGCGAGTGCATCGTTCGCGTCCCTGCGTGGGCCTTCTGGCCGCGTCTTGCGAGGTTAATGGTTGGACGACGCTGGTCGCGCTCTCGTCGTATCGCCGCTAACGTGGGTCTCCGTCCCGCGCTCAGTATCCTTCGTCTCTGTTGAGCAGATTCACAACCCGTATTATTAGCTGCACCAGTAGCCTGTTCCGTATCAAAGCATCTTTCGTGTTCTGAAAGTCAGACGTGTAGTCCTCCTCGACGGTATGTGAAACCCACAATTGTGGATAAAGGGAAGTAAGGAGAAAGGGTCCATGTACCATTATGCGTCATTTCTTGTTACAACATTAGTGACATAAATACCTCTGAAACCGTAGACCTTTAGCCATCAATGTCTCAGTTTATCACAACACAGACTGAGTAAGATATGAGATCCCTATAATAGGGAACAAAACGAGGTAGTGCTTGATCAATGAGAGTTTCAGCCAACCGAAATGATGGGATAATTCATAATTTCATTCAAAGGGAGCAGGCACGCCTTCAGTGACAACAGCTTCAGTTAATAAAAATTACCATATGCAAAACAGGCAGGCCACCTTAAATAACAGCTACAGTTAAGTAATAGACAACAGGCAGGTCTTCAATGATAGTAGCTTCAGTTAAGTAAGATTACCAAACAGAAAACAGGCAGGCCTCCAGGCTTCAGTTAAGAAAAATTACGATATGCAAAACAGGGAGGCTCTCTTAATAACTGCATAATGAACTAAAATTAGCAAAATAGGGAGGCACTCAATGATAATCGCTCCAGCTGAGTAGAATTGTCAAATAGAAAAGAGGTAGGCCTTCAAAAATAAGAGTATCAGTTAAGTAAAATGAACAAATAGAAAACAGACAAGAGGTTCACCAGAAGGCGTATACGCAAGGGGCACAAGACTATACCAAATAGGGAGGCCAAGAAGGTTTACAACGAGAGACAGCATAGAAGAAACACGTAACCGATCCGGCTCAGGAAACTACATCGGTTCACACAGTTTAATATATCGTGAAGTCCACGAATCTAAGCCGAAGGTTGCCGGTTCCAAATGGGCCCAGAATTCAACGCAGTGAAATTGGCTTCAACTCTCTCACCGGTCCCAGAGCTGGCTGGCTAGTACTCGAAGTCAGGCACGGATTCAAAAAATGGTTCAAATGGCTCTGAGTACCATGGGACTTAACATCTGAGGTCATCAGTCCCCTAGAACTTAGAACTACTTAAACCTAACCAACTTAAGGAGATCACACACATCCATGCCCGAGGCGGGATTCGAACCTGCGACCGTAGTAGTCACGCGGTTCCGGGCAGAAGCGCCTAGAACCGCTCGGCCGCCCCGTTCGGCCACGGATTCAAATCGGCCCATACATATGCCCACCAACCAGGCACTATCCCTCACCCGGCCGGCACAGTTCTTCTCGAAAACCTCATCTGCTGCTTTGCCCTGTAAGGGGCGTCTATTTCTATTCCATCACCGTTTCTGGTGGCAGTGGGCTAAGATAATGTTATTCCTGGCTCGTGTCCAATTTACCCTAAGGTTGTCAGGAGTAATGGACGAAGGCAGAAGGTCATTGATATCCCACAAGTTGGATAGAGGGGAATTAATGAGATACGCGAACAAGACAGCGGCAGGAACTGCCTTGGATGCTTGGTTCAAGTGGTTCTGAGCACTATTGGACTTAACATCTGAGGTCATCTGTCCCCTAGAACATAGAACTACTTAAACCTAACTAACCTAAGGACATCACACACATCCATGCCCGAGGCAGGATTCGAACCTGCGACCGTATCGGTCCCGCGGTTCCAGACTGAAGCGCCTAGAACCTCTCGGCCACTTGGATGCTTCATGCTGGGCAGTGTTAAATGCAAAATGGAGCCAAGGCAAGGTGGTATCCCACTTACTCGGACACTTACGATGGTAAATGATCAAAGCTGACTTAAGTTTGCGATTCACTCTGTCGGCAAAAGATGCCTGCGGATAATGTGGTGAGGTGTTTATGTGCTTGACAACGTTACAAATACAAAACTGCGGAAACTGTTCGGAAACAAACGCTGGAGCGTTATCGCTAACGAGAGCGTTAGGAGGTCAAAACCAACTGAAGATGTTCGTCAGATGTGCAACGGTAATGGCCGCTGTGTCCCCACTACTAGGGATCAACCATACAAAACTAGAAAACACGTCAACAACCACCAGAATATATCGGTTCCCTTTCTCTGTACAAGGATGAGGCCCTACGTAATCGTCAAATAGTTTGTCCTTAGGGGTCTCCTTGCACTGTGTTAGAGCACCGTCCAGCGAGTAAGGTGAGCACTTGCGCAGGCATCTTGTACACAGACTCCGGTGAATGGTTGCTGGGCATATCTATGGGCCGATTTGAATCCGTGTCTGACTTCGAGTGTCATCTTCGTGCGTAGCCTGGCCAGCTAGCTCTGATACGTGACACACAGATGAGAGAGTTGAATCCAGTTTCGCTGTGCTGAGTCCTGGGCTCCCTTTGGAACTGGCAAACTTCAGCTTCGATTTCTCAACATCAGGATATCTTAAACTGTGTGAGCTGATGGTGTTCCTGCGCCAGAGCGATAACGTGTTTCTTGTTTCTTCTGTGGGTTTTCACGCATTACCTAGATGATTGGATTTTAGCCGACGTCCCTGCCAAACGTCTTCGAACACCAGATGAGAACCTTTCTCTTGTAGCACTGGCGGGTTCCGGTTTCGAGATACCTTCGGCCATCGCAGAAGTCATAGCTCTGTTAATTATATTGGCTTAGGAGGTGCCTGCGTCTCAAAAGTTACAATTGCTGAGGCCATGCAATTGGGTTTGGCAGCCTAGTTTTCTTTCGCGCGTTTCGCCGTCGTTGTAGAGGCGGTATCTTGCAGTGACCGTGGTATACCGTTCGGCTAGTTATTGTTACTTTCGCGTAATTAACCTTGTTGTGTTAATATTTCTTTTGCCGGTCTGCCCCCAACGAAAATGTCCTCTCCTTGCGACCTTTGTTGATCACCCTATTTGGTATAGTCTTTTGCTCCTTGTTGTAAGCGTTCTGGTGCACACCTTGTGAGGAGGCAAGTCAAACTCTTGGTTACTTACCTGAAGGTGTTATCACTGAAGGCCTATTTGGTAATTTTACTTAAATGAAGCTGTCCGAAAGGGGGCTCAGAATTCAGCAGAGCGAAACTGGCTTCAGCTCCTGATTGGTGTGTCAAGACGGCTCTCGAAAAGTCAGCCACGGATATGCACAGCAAACACTCGCCGGACTCTGTGCCCGCCGGCCGGTGTGGCTGAGCGGTTCTAGGCGCTAGAGTCTGGAACCGCGCGACCGCTACGGTCGTAGGTTCGAATCCTGCCTCGGGCATGGATGTGTGTGATGTCCTTAGGTTAGTTAGGTTTAAGTAGTTCTAAGTCCTAGGGGACCGATGACCTCAGATGTTAAGTCCCATAGTGCTCAGAGCCACTTGAACCATTTGAACTCCGTGCCCAAGACGCTTGCGCCAGTCCTCGTCTTACTCGCTGGGCGGACCTCTCACACCATCCTCCTCGCTCCCTTCCCAACTCGCCACGCCACAACACGCGCCGTCCCCATCAAAAACCTCGAGCAAAGATCTTAGTGGTCTCAAACTTGAGGGACATCACACAACAGATCGAGCTAGTGGAGCCACCAATTCGAAAGACGGCGGTAGCAAGCCCGCTACGGCCCAATGTGATCTGCTATCGCTGAGGTATCTGTCTGTTCCAGTCGCACACGGGTGATTTTCTCCTCGCAATGTTTCGAAATACAGCATTGCGTTTGCCCATTTACTGTTTGGATTTTTTTTTTAAATTTGTGGTAAGTTCCTATGGGACCAAACTGTTGAGGTCATCGCTCCCTAGGCCTACACACTACTTAATCTAACCTAAACTAACTTACACTAAGGACAACACACACATCTGTGCCAGAGGGAGGACCCGAATCTCCTACGGGAGCAGCCGCGCGAACCGTGGCAAAGCGCCCTAGACCCGCGCGGCTACCCCATTTACTGCTGGCCACATTCACAGGCGATGCTCTGCATTTCAGACACGCTCATTTTTAGTGTGTCTTTCGCAAAGCCAAGCAACTCTTTCGGCTTCGGTGGTGGTCGGAAGACGGTTTGTATACTGGATTTCTCAAGTAGCTTCACAGTTTTGGCTGAAAGCGGTCCTAAGCGGAAGGAAAGCGAGTCTGTTGTCTTCTTCATCCTTTCCCCGTTTCATGCACCTGGTCTCTTCTTGAATGCCCAACTGCCTACTGCCTCTACGGTCTTCAGTTCACACAATTACGGATTGGTCAGATATCTGGCGACACTTCGAAAACCTCTAATGGAATTCTATAGTTATCATATTAAGAACTAGGCCGATTTCGTGAAAATATTTAAGGACGTGCGATTGCAAAGCAGTGACCTGCTCGTGAAATTCGACGTTACATCGCTGTTCATCGGAGTACCTCTACAAAACTCCATGGTGCAGCTATCTGAACATCTCAGGCCTAAAATGGTTAAACTCCTTGAACATACACTGACGACTACCTGTTACAAGTTTTAAGAACAGATGAATGGACTGCCCATTTGGTTCCCTTTGCCTCCAGGGATCGCAAATCTCTACATGGAACACTTTGAGAAGGTGGCACTTCAAACTGCTCGTCAGATACCCAAGCACTTCTTCCGCTATCTTGACCACGCTTTTTTGGTATGGGAGCATGACAACCAGGCACTGCACGAGTTTTTGGACGACCCTAACGGTATCCATCAAAACACTGCTTTGAATATGAAAATATAGGAGAATGACTGTCTGCCTTTCGTGGGCATACGAATAGGGAAGAAGACATAAGGCAGAAGGCAGATGGTATATTAGGCCATTCAGTATACAGAAAGAAGACACACAGACCTATACAAGCATGTAACGATCTGCTACCATCCAGTGATAAAGAAAGCCTCCCAGACGAACACCAACCGAACGAGGTGGACTCGCATTCGGGAGGACGACGGTTCAATCCCGCATCCGGCCATCCTGATTTAGGTTTTCCGTGATTTCCCTAAATCGTTCCAGGCAAATGCCGGGATGGTTCCTTTGAAAGGGCACGGCCGACTTCCTTCCCCATCCTTCCCTAATCCGATGAGACCGATGACCTCTTGTTTCGTCTCTTGCCCCCAAACAACCCAACCCAACGAACACCAGAAGGGAGCATTCCTGAAAAACGGAGCAGATTAGGTGAATGAAGGGACCAGGTGATGTCTGGGATAAGCTTAGCTTGTCACCTCATGTCATCGTCTGGTTAATAGTAAGACATACTGTTTTCAGCTCCTTGAATTGTGATTTAACGTACTTAACATTCATCCTCACATTGTTTGTCGGTTTTGAAACTCAAAGGGCAATATTTAAAAATCTTCTTTAAATATTTAAAGGAGTAACTAAAATTGTCATTTACATTGTGTGATTCATTAATAACTTAATGATGGCTCTAACAAAATCTGTTTCACATTGTTGGTTTTTGTTAATTTTGTTTAAATGCTGCTGAGGCGAATAAACATTACGAAAAATCTTTCTTCAGGGTTGTGATATAAAGAGTCCAGCACCTTACCACTTTCAGCTACATGCTATCTGCCGTTTCAGTTAAAATAGCCAAATTTTGCTCATGAGGTAAACATTCGGACTTCATCTTTATTGCTGTCAATGTAAAAATATGAAAAGAAACTGAAGTATTGAACGACGACATCACTGACGATACTTTGGTGCTAAAAACAGAGACGATGTGACGGAACTAAAAGACAATCATTCAGTTAAATACAGACTGGATTTTTAACCTCAGTAAACCGAGCCCACCTGGTACTGACGGGCCATATGAACTTCCTTCCTTCTATTAACAAGAGCAACGGAATCTCATGATGCTCGCATACGGCGCTGTGTACTGGTGCTACTCCATACTGACGATCTGTGTTCGTAAACAACTCAGACATTACTTAGACTCATTCGAGAAGTGTGAAAGGACAGCAGTCACAATACATTGGTACTAAAAACTAAGACAGTCGGGCGGGACTAAAAGAAAATCATTCAGTAAAATGTGGATTGTTTTTTGAACCTCAGCAATTGCAGCCAAGGCTGCATATATACGGAATCTGACACAGGCGCGCCATAAATTCTAAATTTCCTTCTTTCTATTACTAAGGGCAACGGAAATCTCGTGATCTTCACTGATACTACTGATGCTACGTCACATAGACGATCCGTGTATTCAAACAACTCTGACGCTATGTGGTCATTCTAGCGGCTACTAAAACTGTGTTAAATGTTGTCAAGCTCCGAAAGTAGTTTCACGATCCTCTTTTTTCACTCAGTCCTTGATGACGACAACGATGCATTACTCTTCCTATGCCTGAGATGAAAGCCTAACGCAGACTTAACGCAGCACTTCTTAAGTCGACTAATAATACATCATTTATTTGAGAGTGGTATGCGCGTTTTTATATTGAAGAGGCTAAGACAGCCCACCACAACTTTCTACACAACTCGTAAATATAGAATGAAGCAGAACTGCGCCGACAAACTGACAGAGCTGCTTAGTATAGACAAGGCAAGTAAAATTGTCTAGTTAACATGGGCCTTACTTAAAATACTCACTTTAAGAGCTATGAGCACTTGTTCAGTAGAAGATATATTTCAGGCTAGCAAAGACGAACTAGTACTCATAGCTCTTAAGGTATGCATTCTACAGCCCATGTTTACTGGACTTTTTTTCTTGTTTTCGTCTGTACTACCACCTTGCAAAATAAGGAAAGCAAACAGCCTTCAATAGGAGAGATGTATCACATAGTGTAAGATGTCGTGGTCTCCTGACCTTCATTGCTTACATTCAAGATACGGCAGTCGCAGGGGCTTTTAGTTCGAAAGACGCAAACCACACACTGGCGGGGCCGGTCCCTTCAGGGGACGACTCAGCCTATGTATGTCAGCCGGTGACCGCCCATAGAGCAGACAGCGTTTGCCTGAGTGAAAGGAAGAATGACCCCATGCTCGGCTTAAAAGCAAATTCCGCTACATTGTGTCAGAGCGCCAAGCCTACTCATTCTTTACAAATATAGCACGCAGTTTCAGAGATTTTCACAGGGAGACAGCAAACGTCTACATCTACATTTACATCTACATTTATACTCCGCAAGCCACCCAACGGTGTGTGGCGGAGGGGACTTTACGTGCCACTGTCATTACCTGCCTTTTCTGTTCCAGTCGCATATGGTTCGCGGGAAGAATGACTGTCTGAAAGCCTCCGTGTGCGCTCGAATCTCTCTAATTTTACATTCGTGATCTCCTCGGGAGGTATAAGTAGGGGGAAGCAATATATTCAATACCTCATCCAGAAACGCACCCTCTCGAAACCTGGCGAGCAAGCTACACCGCGATGCAGAGCGCCTCTCTTGCAGAGTCTGCCACTTGAGTTTGCTAAACATTTCCGTAACGCTATCACAGTTACCAAATAACCCTGTGACGAAACGCGCCGCTCTTCTTTGGATCTTCTGTATCTCCTCCGTCAACCCGATCTGGTATGGATCCCTGAGCAATACTCAAGTATAGGTCGAACGAGTGTTTTGTAAGCCACCTCCTTTGTTGATGGACTACATTTTCTAAGCACTCTCCCAGTGAATCTCAACCTGGTACCCGCCTTACCAACAATTAATTTTATGTGATCATTCCACTTCAAATCGTTCCGGACGCATACTCCCAGATATTTTACAGAAGTAACTGCTACCAGTGTTTGTTTTGCTATCATATAATCATACAATAAAGGATCCTTCTTTCTCTGTATTCGCAATACATTACATTTATCTATGTTAAGGGTCAGTTGCCACTCCCCGCACCAAGTGCCTACCTGCTGCAGATCTTCCTGCATTTCGCTACAAACGCCGATGCTACAGATTTCCGGATTGGTCGCCTTAAACGAAACGTCATTCTCCCATATTAGAAGAGCAATGCTGATTGGCAGACGCCTTTAGCTGAAGGAGTAAAGAAAGAGACTGAAAGATATACCCCTTCATGTATGACGTCTAGAGGGGCCGTTCCGTTGTCGCTCTTGGAGCGAGAACATGTAATGAGAGCGTGCGCGCTCGTATGTGTACTCAAAGAGCGAGGAATAAGTCTCTCCTCAGTACTTCACTGGGAGAGCACCTCTGTCGAGAGCAAATCGGAGTGTGACTCTATATTGAGTCCTTGCGATTAAGCGTTGTTCACTGTGTTGGCCGCCACACTTATTGTGTGGTGTGAACGGACAGAGTTATAGTTGAACGCCTGCGAGCGAATCTTTGAGTGGCTTCATTGTGGACTGGTTATCTGACCAGCGTACCACGCCAGTAGTTAGACTAGGGGCGAATAGGAGTCCTTGACTTCATCAAGGCGTAGGGAGAGTTTGATTGGGAAAGGTCAATCCAGATAGAACGAGAGTTATCTTACTTGTCAGCAGCGAGCAGGGCAGACAGCAGTCATCGCAGCTTACAGTATTGTGCGCTACAGCTCTTGCGAGCCCCATATTTCCTCCACAACAGTACACTTCATGCATTTCACACGCGACAGCCTCGACTGTACCTACCAACTTTCTAATGGATAATCATTCAAGTTGAGTATGCACGGCTCTCAGCCATTCTGCCAAGTCAATAACAATCTTAAACTTTGTAAATTTCATTAGCGAATCCTATCCTTGAGAGGTAGCTTCACATTCCGAAAAGAACCAGGCAATAACTTGTTCAGTTCATAACTAAAGGTGCCATTGTGATTTCTCAGAATTTTTGCAAAATAAATAATAATTTTCGTTAGTTTCACGTTTTTCTTACACTAACTAGCACTACTCCAGTACCCAAGTATCTCACTAGTTACGTAAGAAATTTTGTGAATTTTTGTGTCATTTCCTTACAGCAGACGACTCCAGAAGATATTTATTGCTGAAAGTTTTTCAGGCATTTCTCTTTAGAACGTTAGGAGCGTCTGTCTGACTTCTGTAGTAGTGTGGGAGTGGAAATTGCATCTTGCAGGAGCCACAGGGTAAAGGGTACATCTCAGATTAATCCGTTGTGCAGAATGACAGAATAGCACCCCGCTGCATACATGAAAATGGCGACCCTGCCAGGATAGGTAAAATAGATAAACTTCCAGGATAGGAAAGTGTCAGGATAGTTAGGTGCAGCAGTAGCACTTTAAAGAACTTTCTTTCATGTATTAAATAGCTATTTACAAAGATTGGGATCAGAATAGATACAGGTAGTGAAGAAAGCAGAATTGTAGGGAAAAAGGCGTGTGTTATTGTGTTTGAAAATTTTTCATTTTTTTTACGATTTTTGTATAGCTGTTAGGGCATAGGATTTTCAGGTGATAGGCACAGACGCAGAGTGACGCAGAGATGCAGTGTGTCGCAGCATCACATAAGTTAGAATTATTGGAGCGTGTAGCGGAGCAGACAGAACATTAGCTGAGAAGTCACGAGGTTGTTGTTGTTGTTGGTTCAACCAACTGGTAAGTGGTCGTACAGTTTTGTAGATAGGGTTGTGGTGTGTTGAAAGAATTTCCATGTTAACGAGAGCACAAGCCAAAAGGTTACATGAGAGACAGCAAGTAGACAAGATGGGGAGAATCTACCAGATAGACAGCAAGTAAACGGGCTTATTGAGAGTAGGACAGAAGGTGAACCTGAGAATAGGACAGACGGTGAATCAGAGAATAGGGCAGTTGAAGAGCTGCAGAATCAGCAGGCTCAGTTAGACTGGGATAAAATTGATACAGATCAGACAGATGGGAATCGAGGGGACGAGAACATCGAATTTCCAGAATATGAAATTCCACGTAGGGCACAATCTGAGCCAGAAATAGACAGCCCACGTAGGAAATGGCAAAGATTAGAAGCGAAACGAGCACAGGAAACGCGTTTGTTTGTCGCATATTCAGGGACAGAATACGCGTCAATACAATCAATGAACCGGCAGTTATCTAACATTCAAAGAGAAGTAGACAGTGAGGAAGAGGGGGAACATTTAGAATACGTCGAACCTATCCTACACATTCTAAATATGCCCCAACAACAGACACAGAATTTTGCGGAGTTACGAGCGCCACGAAAAGGTTCCGTATCAGACGCAACTGTACCTGCAAACACAAGACATACACAACAGAGAGGGCAGAATGCGGAGTTGTTTGTGCCACGTAATGGTTCAATGACAAACGCAACTAGTCCTCAACACAGACAGCACGGGTTATTGCAGTTATCAAACTTAGAAACGCCACAGCATAGCCCAGTAAACGACGTAACTGACCGAGTGGAAAACAATAGATCGAGAATACATAGTTCAGCAGAAGGTAGTGGGACAGGACAGGACGCGATCATGGAGATGTTACAAAAAATGAACGCTAGTAAGACGAAACAGAATCAGGAGATTAAGAAACAGTATCAGGTTATTAATACACAGATAACGAAACAGAATACACAGATGACAAAACAGTATCAGGAATTGAAACAGGATAATCAGAACTTGAGACAAGAGATTAAGACACATATCCAACAGGTTAAAATCCAGATGGAAGAAGGGATCGCCAGAATTGATAGTCAGACCACTCAGATAAAGAAAGACGCGAAAAAATCTAGAGAAAGAATTCTGGTACTAACACAAGGTCAGCAGCAATTACGCACTGACGTGGACAAGGTCCAATTGGACATCGTAAACGTTGACAGAAAGGTGGAACGTTTTACGAAAAAATTCACTCGAACACCAATACAAATTTCGGAAGAACAAGCAATTCAAAGCAAGGTCGCAAAGGTTGCACTGAAAAAATATGATCAGCGGATCAATAAAATAGAACTTAAAAACAAAGATCAGTTTGAAAAGCTTCGAACAGAGTTGATACAAACTATCGAAGAAAAGATCGAGACCGATTACACCTGTAGCGAAACAACTGACACTTCAAGCATTAATTCAGTACACGAACACGCGTCGTCTAAGAAAGTTCAAGTAGAACCAAGGCTAGACGTAACACTCGCGCAGAAATCGAAACAGAAATCCCCGATTAATGTAATACACGACATGCCACAGGACCAGGCACAGTATCTAGAAAAACGGAAGACATACATTCAGCCTATACCAATCGAAAGACAGGCAACTGAACCAGTATATCCAATGAGACAATATAATAGCAGCACAGGTACTATACCGCGAACGACGAGAGTAAAAACCTACGAACAACACTTTTGTTCACCAATGATACGATATGACGCGGATATGAGTCAGGAAATTGAGAATAGGCAGACAGGCAGTAGATTAACAGAGAATAAACACGACGACACAAGCCGTGGCAGATTATTTGAGTCCATGAATCAGCCACAAACCGAATTTTTGAGTAGATATGATACAGACCACTTCCTTACAGTTAGAAAATTTCAACATTTCAAGGAAGAAGGCGGTAGCTTGCATGCACGCACATTCATTGCAAGTAGGCTTACCAAACCACTGGAGCGTAACTCACAAACTTGACTTCATTTGTGCACACGTCAGGGACAGTAGCAGAGGTGATGCAAAAGATCGCGGCTACCTGTACGTCTTACCTACAGTTCAGAACAGCATTTCTCGAAATATATTGGTCTAAGGAGGCGCAAAACAAAATTAAATACGAGTTACTTCAGATGACACCATATGAAAACTCAGGAGAGGAAAGCGTGGTAAAATTCTTTGATACAATGGACAAAAAGAATCAATGCCTAGACAAACCATACACTAACGGAGAGCTGATACGTCTATGTAGAATGAAATTACCGGTAAAGTACCAACAGGCGACAGTATGAAAAAATGAAAATACCGAAGAATTCAAAGAGGTTTTAAGGGAACTTGAATTTATGTTTAAAGAAGACGAGGTGAAAGAAAAAAGAAAGGAAAGGGAACAGCAAAAGGAGAGGACTAGAAAAGAATATTGCAATAATAATAATCGTAATCATAACACTAATAATTTCAGGCTATTTAACAGACAAGGACAGGGGCACAATGGAGACAATTGGCATAGAAACGATAACCAGAATAATTGGTGCCGAAATAGGAACGGTAATGGACACTCATACAGTGGCAGATATGGGTTTAGGAATAAAAATCAAGGGTACTTTGAAAGAGGTCACGATGTCAGAAACAGCAACTGGTGAGACCAGGGCGCGAATAATTACATAGGAAATTATGGTCCACAGAGACAAGAACAACACAGCAAAGAGAAACCAGACGTAAAAGTTAGGCCACCGAATACTGCAAAACGTAAAGATTGAATTGATAAATGCGGAAGAGGTTAGGCAAACTAACGTCCACCCTACCTTATACTAGCCACTAAATCAAACAATAAATTAATTATCAACAAAATAACACATTTACTAAAAGAAAAGAGACACAATACACACTAACAATCTCTTGTAGTATCAAGTACACTACAACATGCACACAAACAATAAATGGTACACAACAATTAAAAGAATGAAGAAGTGGTGGAACATAATTAGAATAAAGAAATATATCACTACAATAATTTTTGCCACCATCAGAAAATTTCTACATTATATAAAATCAGAGTATTTTTGTAAATAACAAATATATGTAAAACAAAAGTTGTAAATATTTCAACGCATCAGAGGAACATCGCGACCAACACCAATCACCAGCTCCCTTAACACCAGATGCTTCGAGATAGCGACGGAGAGGATACAGACATGTTGAGAAAGCACTTAGGGCAATAACAACAACATGAAGACCAACGCCACACTGGAAATGCAGGTTCAACAAGGTTGGACTTCAGGAGGACAACGCGCAGCACGGATATTTCATATGTCACGACACTGCTACACAACGGAAGAGCGTGGGGAGAATCATAATACGACGAGACGACAATGAAGGTACAAAAAATTATTAAGATCTACAAACTCATCAAGTAACATTTGGAAAGGCAGTCAGATCCTACAAATCCTATATCATTGTTACACTAAAATTCACATATTCCTAGCCCAAGAAGAATAGAAGAATGCAAGAAAGAAGAGAAGAACAGAAGATGCAAGATGAAGAAGGGCAGAAGGCAGCAAGATACCTTTCTCTCCTATCCTACAAAGCAAATTGCTACAAACGTCTTTCCATGAACTTTGAGGCTTGGCAACTACTACAACCACCTCTCCAAAAATAAACACTGAATTGTCAAACAAATACAAGCGAATGGCAAATGGAATATTAAGTAGTACCATCCAACATTATCTAGAAATAAATTCAGCAAAATGAACAGTATTCTCCCTACCATATCATCAAATTGTCATAGCGAACCAGGTGTGAAGTACCAAGACGTCACAGCACAATATTGGGTGACGATCGTCGGTAGTCAAATACAATCATCGAACTGCCATACCGTCCCAGGTGTGACAGCAGAGGAGTACCAAGACATCACTGTTTATGTAGTAAACCACAGTCATCATCATCGATTAAAAGTACCACTCCAGGATAACAATGTCAACAAGCAAGACCTGGAATCACATGCTAGAGTGCCTCTCTCATGATTTGTGACACCCATACAAATGGGGATCATCGAGCACTGAAACTGACGCAGCACAAAACAAAAAGACTGATAAAACACAAGTGTAGAGTTAAGAAAATGATATATTTGTAAAAATATTTTTTTTTCTTTTTTGTAAAGGTAATTATTTTATCATATATGTAAAGCCCATAATGTGATAGAGACCTTAAAATATTATGTAAAGAAAATTAATTAGTATAAGTAGATAATCTCAAAAATCCCTGTAAAGCCAAGTTAGTTTTTTTTATATAAAAGAGGTTTTGTGTTTTGATTAATAATAGGTTGAAAGAGGATAGAATAAAGAAAAAACACTTCTTCACTCTTAAAACAGTGACACAAATAATGCCTAAATAAATAAAACAAAGTCACACAACAAAGGTTTTGCAAACATTCACGCTAAGCTTAACTAAAGAAAAGATATAACCACACTAAAACATGGTGCACTGTATACTAACGAGTTTAAAAAAATTCATATTGTAAAAACAATTTTTCGAAATGAAAAAGAAAAACAGAGACACATACTGGCAACGACAAAGAATAACAACCTTTGTAAAGTCTATATTTGCCTAACAACAAAACACAAATTGTAGAAAAAACAGAAACAATAGCTAAAAGAAATCATTAGAAAAAATTGTTAATAATGGCTGAGAAAAGTTTATTAGAAAATCTAAAAGAATTTTTGCCTGGCCTTGTCAATATTTTCCTCGGCATTGACAAATCCCAGACAAAAATTTTGTCAGAAGGAGGGATGTATGTAAGACCTCATGGTCTCCTGACCTTCATTGCTTACATATTCTGCCCTCACAATCATATTCCGCACATCAAGACGCTTCATTTGAACCCAAACCCGATAAGATAAACTCAACGTTGTATGAATTCACGTAAACGATATTCAAATAACTAGTGAATCGCAAATGCGCTCCGATATTGAAATAATCGAGGCTGGCGTACACACACACACACACACACACACACACACACACACGTTTAAGACACGACGGTCGCAAGGGCTTTTAGTTCAGGAGACGCAAACCACATGCCAGGGGGGCGGTCCTTTCAGAGGACGACTCAGCCTATCTATGTCGGCCGGTGACCGTCCATAGAGCAGACAGCTTTTGCCCGAGTGAAAGGAAGAATGACCCCATGTTCGGCATAAAAGCAAATTCCGCTACATTGTGTCAGAGCACCCAGCCTACTCATTCTTTACAAATATAGCATGCAGTTTCAGAGATTTTCACAGGGAGACAGCAAACGTCAAACGCCGATGCTACAGATTACCGGATTGGTCGCCTTAAACGAAACGTCATTCTCCCGTTTTAGAAGAGAAATGCTGATTGGCAGACGATATTCCTGAAGCCTTGAGCTGAAGGAGTAATGGAAGAGACCGAAAGGTATACCCCTTCACATCTGGTGTGGAGAGGGGCTGTTCCGTTGTCGCTCTTGGAGCGAGAACACGTAATGAGAGCGTGTGCACTCGTACGTGTACTCAAAGAGCGAAGAACAAGTCTCTCCTCAGTTCTTCACTGGAAGAGCACCTCTGTCGAGAGCGAATCGGAGTGCGACTCTATATGGAGTCCGTGCGATTAAGCGTTGTTCACTGTGTTGGCCGCCACACTTATTGTGCGGTGTGAATGGACAGAGTTATAGTTAAACGCCTGCAAGCGAATTTTTTAGTGGCTTCACGGTGGACTGGTCATCTGACCAGCATACCACGCCAGTAGTTAGACTAGGGGTGAGTAGGAGTCCTTGACTTCATCAAGGCGTAGGGAGAGTTTGATTGGCAAAGGTCAATCCAGATAGAACGAGAGTTATCTTATTTGTCAGCAGCGAGCAGGGCAGATAGCAGTCATCGCAGCTTACAGTATTGTGCGCTACAGCTATTGCGAGTCCCATATTTCCTCCACAACAGTACACTTCACTGCATTTCACACGCGACAGCCTCGACTGTACCTACCAACTTTCTAATGGATAATTATTCAAGTTGAGAATGCGCGTCTCTCAGCCATACTGCCAAGTCAATAACAATCTTAAACTTTGTATAGAAATTTCATTAGCGAATCCTATCCTTGAGCAGTAGCTTCACATTCCGAAAAGAACCCGGAAATAACTTGTTCAGTTCATAACTAAAGGTGCCATTGTGATTTCTCAGAATTTTTGCAAAATAAATAATAATTTTCGTTAGTTTCACGTTTTTCTTACACTAACTAGCACTACTCCAGTACCCAAGTATCTCACTAGTTACGTAAGAAATTTTGTGAATTTTTGTGTCATTTCCTTACAGCGGACGACTCCAGAAGATATTTATTGCTGAAACTTTTTCGGGCATTTCTCTTTAGAACGTTAGGAGCGTCTGTCTGACTTCTGTAGTAGTGTGGGAGTGGAAATTGCATGTTGCAGGAGCCACAGGGTAAAGGGTACATCTCAGGTTAATCTGTTGCGCAGAATGACAGAATAGCACCCCGCTGCACACATGAAAATGGCGACCCTGCCAGGATGGGTAAAATAAATAAACTACCAGGATAGGAATAGCACCCACACGCTCACAATAGCAGTGAAGATGAATAAGTGCTCACAGCTCGTAAGTAGGCATTTTAGAGCCCATGTTCACTATACATTATTTCTTTTAATAGTCCGCCTTTGAAAATTTGTTGGTGAAGTTGTGGTTTACCCTGAATATCAAGGTGTGGTATTTTTATATTTATTAGAATGGAACAGTACTATGCATTTTCTGATGTATGCTACTAATTACTTACATTTGTAGCTGCCGAGTTATTGGAAAGAGCTTATAGAAATGGACATCAAAGATATAACGCGTATGTAACTTGATGAAACCAGTTACTCCCAGATTCTTTAAATCTTCTGACCCCCATATATAAAACACCTTTAAACGTGTGTCCAATATACAATTGAATTAAAGTGTTAAATAATTTGACATTAAGCAAGTAAACAAGGAAAAATCCAGAAAATTTTGAAATTGTACTCGAAGTTTGTTGGAAGTCGCTAAGTGCTCTCGTTATAAAACACTGTATGGAAACAGTGTGGGTAATTTGCGTTATATTTTAACAAAAAAACTAATTTTTGAAGTATCTAAATATTTATGATGTCATATCTCGTGAACTACGGGTCGTACAACGATAATTTTTCAGGTACATTCAGTGGCGTACATGGATACTGTCTGCAAACTGTGTTGCATTGTGTGAGAAAGTTGGCATACACCATTGAAATAACGGCCAATAGTTGTTCCATTCAGTTTTCAGTGTTTCATGGAACTCGTCTCGTTTTCTGTTAATATTAAGCGGGACACAGGAGCTCTTCGACTCCCTTCCACTGGAACCACTTAGCTATTAGCTTTGTCTGTAAAAGTTTGCATCCTTTAATTTCCTTTAAGTCTTTCACTGTATGCCTGTCTTGTAGTACTAAAAATGCATAACAGCTATTTTACTTGGTTGTAGCTTTTAATTATTTTCATTGTTTAAAACATGTTTGCATTTATGCATAACTTCATCAACAACAAGAAAAATAATACATTCAGGTATCAATAATTTATTCTATGAGCGACTATATTCTAAATGAGAATGTGCAATCTGGCTGAGTATTTCAGGCTCATTTTTTAACTTTTTAATTTTATTAAAAAATCGCAGAACTGCTCCTCCGTTAATTCAGGCACATGCACGCCGTAAAATTCAGTAATTCACAGACAACTTTGGGTCTGCGAGCTGTCACTTGTTCGAATGCTCATCATCAGTTAAAACGTGCCTTTTTCAGAATGTATAAATCAAGCTAGTTTAACAAAAACTACGTTTATTCGTTGGACGAGCAATGCAGCCTTATGCGAGACATATTTTGTAGGTTATTTTTTAACCCAGAGATGTTTAGTACTTTATGTGCTGTCTTCAGTGGGCTACTTTATTTCCTTTCTGTAAAATTACTGTTACATGCTAACATTTAGAGAAAACATTTGGTACGAAGTACTTACATTTATGAATGAAGTGACTGTTGTCAAATATTATACATGGTTTGTTTACAGTGCACAATTGAGATGTGTATTACAGGGCTGATGCATTGTGTTTTGTTCTTTTGTTCTTTGTGGCCTGCAGTGCAAAATACGTCTTTTAATGACGTCATTATTACGAATATCAGCCAGATATATTGCTCTTTAAATAATTTTTATAAATTATTCACGATGAAACCATTTGGCATATTGCCACCATCAAGCGGTCATACATGTTTTACCATTTTTATTCTTATTCTTACATATTTCGGAAGGTTCCTCATATAGATGTATGACATTGAAGACCATAACGTTTTTCGTAATAATTATGCCATTAAAAGAAGTAGTTTGCACTGTGTGCCCCAAAGAACAGAAGTTCTGCACCGAACTTGCTTGGTGTTTTTGCCGCCATTACGTGTTCTTGTGCCTGTGTAGTATTCATTTGTTCCAAGGCATGTTTGTCTGGGTGAGGCGCGTAGATACGAAGAGTTGTACTTATATGGATATGGTGTCAGTTCTATCGGACATGTTCCAAAGAACAGATACCATTGACGACCTGCAGCCGTCTAGAAAGAAATTAGAATTAATTTTAATACCTTCAGCTGCTGACGGGCGTTGATATATATCAACGGGGACAGGTGAAAATGTGTGCCCAGACCAGGACTCGAAAGGGGGATCTGCTACTTGCATGGCAGACGCTCTATCCATCTGAGCCAACGAGGGTACAGAGGATAGTGCGACTGCAGGGACTATCTCGCGCACGCCTCCCACCAGACCCACATTCCCACCTTGTATGTCCAAAACTTAGTTACAGATCTTGCATCGGAATGTCAGCTGGTTGGTTTGAACATGAACCTTTCCAAAACAAAAGTAATGACCAACAAATGGGTCCCAGCTGGAGATGTGAAAGTCAAGGACAGTCTACTAGAAGAGGTCAGTGAATATGTCTACCTTGGCCAGATTGTAAATATGAAGGGAGACTGTTGTGTCTAGACAAGACAGCCTAGACACAATGAGAGGAAGCCGAAAGGCACGCGCTTAAACTCACGCAGGCTGGCGTGACGTCTGAAACAGGATACGTAATGAATGCTATAAAGAAAAGTACGTAGCTTCTGGAATACTTAACTTTAATCCAAAATTGTAGAACATCGCTCTTGATGATACAGAAGTATAATAGCAATATAACAAAGGATAACGGCGCCTTGCTAGGTCGTAGCAAATGACTTAGCTGAAGGCTATGCTAACTATCGTCTCGGCTAATGAGAGCGTAATTGTCAGTAATCCATCTCAGGCAAAGTCGGCTGTACAACTGGGGCGAGTGCTGGTACGTCTCTCTAGACCTGCCGTGTGGTGGCGCTCGGTCTGCTATCACTGACAGTGGCGACACGCGGGTCCGGCGTATACTAATGGACCGCGGCCGATTTAAAGTGCTACCACCTAGCAAGTGTGGTGTCTGGCGGTGACACCACAGAGACATAAGGCCAGAAATCTATCGACGCATCTAGCTTGGCTGGCAAGCATTTGGGAAGAATTCAAAAGTATTCAGATCAAAAATGCCAGTATATTTGAAGAAATCAGTATTTGATCCATGCATTCTTCCTGTGATGACGTATGGTTGCGAGACATGGACACTGAACTCATTTACAAAAGGGAAGCTTAGGACTGCACAGAGAGCCATGGAGAGATCAATGCTGGGCTATACAAGAAAGGACAGGAAAAGGGCAGATGACATCCTGCCTGTGACGATGGTTAATGACATCTTAGAGACAGTAGGTTCCTTGAAATGGCAGTGGGCTGGCCAGGTCGCAAGAAGAAAAGACAACAGATGGACGAAGCTAGTACTGGAGTGGAGTCCGAGAGAGCACCGGAGGCCTAGAGGAAGACCACCAGACAGATGGGACAAAGACATCAAGAAGACCGCTGGTAACACCTGGCAGAGAACTGCCCAAGACCGTCCCACTTGGAGTAGACTGATGAAAGCCTACCTGAATCCACGACTCGAAGAGGCCACATCATTTAATGATTGAATTGGCTGATGATGATGATGATGATGATGATGATGATGATGTCCACACACTACATTCGTAATGTCCCATCCCAGCACACTCATTACACGTGGAAGACATTCTAACCAAGTCCTGTAAGAGTTAGGGGAATATGCGTGCATTCGCACAGAAGAAGATCATGGCCGGATTTACCAGAACTGTATACTCATATGGATATGGTGTCTGTTCTTTCGGACATGTCCGAAAGAACAGACACCATTGATGGACTGCAGCCATCTACAATGAAATTAGAATTAATTATAATACCTTCAGCTGCTGACAGGCGTTGATATCTATCAACAGGGACAGGTGAAAGTGTGTGCCCAGACCAGGACTGGAATGGGGGATCTCCTACTTACGTGGCAGATGCTCTATCCATCTGAGCCACCGAGGGCACAGAGGATAGTGCGACTGCGGGGACTATGTTGCCCACGCCTCCCATGAGACCACCATTCCCACCTTGTATGTCCACACACTACATTCGTAGTCTCCCACCCCAACACACTCATTACTCGTGGAAGACATTCTTACCACGTCCCGTAAGAGTTTGTGGAATATGTGTGCAGCTGCACAGAAGGAGACGGTCATGGCTAGTATTGCGGGAACTATTTACTTATATGGATCTGGTGTCTGTTCTTTTGGACATGTCCGAAAGAACAGACACCATCGATGACGTGCATCCGTCTAGAACGAATTAGCCCGGGATGGGGCACATATTTTCACCTGTCCCCGTTGATAGATATCAACGCCCGTCAGCAGCTGAAGGTATTAAAATTAATTCTAATTTCGTTGAAGAGTTGTTGTCATTTATGGTGTGTGTGTGTGTGTGTGTGTTCAGGGCAGAGAGAGAGAGAAAGCTAGAGAGAGAGAGAGAGAGAGGGGGGGGGGGTTGTTGTGGAAAAGGCATCTAGAGTCAATGTTGTGCAGTATGGGGGAGAGTGAAATTTAGATGTGAGGGCTGATAATGTACAGTTTTGGCGTGGGTATTATTTATATAGTTCTTAAGTTGTGGTGATGAGGGCTTTATTGCACAGTGATGTGTTCATTTAATACTTTCTTTCCTTGGGCTATTGATTTTTGGAATGATAGTTTTCTTCCGTTGTTAATTTTTTACATAGGCTGTTACTATTTTAAGAATATTTAAGTCAGTTTCATTGTTCGATGGGTGGTCATGTATGTTCAAGGGTGTTTTATTCAGTCTATGTTGTGAATAACTGAAGCTAGCTACTGTGTGAGTTATAGGGTGATTTGACTGGTTATTAGTAATGGTGCTGGTGATTGTAGGTTTCCTGTAAATTGTCAACTCATTTCTGTTATTTCTCTTGTGTGTTGTGAGATTTTGGAAATTAAATTTTTAATCTGTTTGTGTTTCAATAGTGAAATGTATTTGTGGGTAGATAGTGTTTATGTCCTCAGTTGTTTTGTGTGAGGTTTTGATTCGTCTATTAGGGAAATTATGTTGGCCACACTTCTGTACCAATATACTATATTTTTACTGTTTTAGTATTACCATTTTGTCAAAGATCTGCTTTTCTATCTGACTGAGGAAAACGTCAGCTAGAAGGCCACCAATTGGGGATCCCTTAAGGTGGCCCATCTTGTTGAGAACAAAATATTTTGTTGAATGGGAAGTAGTTTTGCTCTTTGATGAACCCGAGTATTGCTGATATTTCCTAGATGTTTGTTGTAGGAATATTTGATTGTAGTTAGAGGTTTCTTTCTATGATATTGATGGTTTCTTCTGTTGGAATGTACGTGTACAAGTACTTAAAGTGGGGTCCTTGGGATTTTTCTGTATCAATCTTTTAGCCTGTCGGTCTTTAAAAGTTGTTTCTATGTTTTTCAGAGTTTCTGTAATTTTCTTTAGTATCGGTTTGATGGATCACTGGTTGATTCTGTAAACACAGCGGTGTCGCACAGGACAATAGAGGATATAATAAAAGAAGCCAAGCGCATCCAAAGCACAAGAAAAATTAAAACACCTGAATTCAACACAAAGCTAACAAGAGAACTATGTGCTGAGGAAATAAGGAACACAGTCAGAGAGAATACAACTAATATAAAAGAAAACACAGTGACAACTAACGAAAAAACTTACAGAAAACTGCAGAAAAAATTAATGCACGAAAATGCCATGATCACAAAATCCGACAAGGTTACAGTTAAGTGCAAATACTATCACTGATACAATGAACATACAATTTCTACTTTATCTTATATAATGTGCTGCAACTGCCAGCCATCAACCTCAATGCAAGCATGACATCAGCGAAAAAGATTCTGACGCGCCCTGACAAATATCCCTGGTATACTTCTAAGTAAATCACTGGCAGCTACATTTGTGGCAACTAATCACACCTCTGTATCCACTGGGGCCTCATACACAAGTGACTTTAGATATCCCCATAGGAAATAATCAAGGGGATTGAGGTCAGATGGCCTCGCTGACCGTGGAATAGGACCTCCCCATCCAATCCAGCATCCAGGAAATACAGCACTGAGATGGTTGTGGACATCCACACTGAAGTGAGGCGTTGTACCATCATGTTGTATCCACATGCTCTCACGAACGGCCACACGGGTACGTTCTCCAACAGCTCAGGTAGAACTCTTCGCAGGAACGGCAAGTATAGGTGGCCATTCAGAGGGCGAGGTGGAAGATATGGGCCAATGAGATTGTCGCCTACAATGCCGGCCCAGATATTCACAGCAAAACGTACTTGATAGTGTGCCTCTCCTACAGTGTGAGGGTTTTCCTCATCCTAAATGTGGCTGTTCAAGCTGTTCGAAATACCATCACGATCAAATGAAGTCTCATTTGATCTGATTTGAAGTCACAGCACGATGTAGAGGAAATCTGGTCGATCAATCCATTGTTGGAGCAACAAGTGACACAATGCGACACTTGGTGCAAAATCAGTCACAAGTATTGCATGGACTCGTTGTGGGTGATATGGATACAATTGTTGTGGATTGTTGTGGAGAACTCACCACATGATAGTGTGTGCAGCGCCCATTTCACGTGCAATACAACGAGTACTTGTAATGGGGTCCGTTGCTAGCATTCGTCGATCGAGTGAAATAAACACCCATCGTGACAGATGATGCCTGCTAGGAAATCGTTCCCTGTGCAGCCTTTCAGCAGCAAGAGCACTGCAACAGAACATTGCAACATACTCCCCCATACAAAAAGTGCGTGTTAGTGAGTTCTGCAAAACTGTACCGGTACTGCTCCATCAGACTGCACTGTAGATTATTTAATAGCGTTTGATAGCTGTGCTGTATGGATAGCTTCTTTGATTAATAACTAAACCATCCTCGGTCCTGTGTTCGAAACCCGCCACCGCTTCAATTTTGATTAACAGTCAGCATTGTTGGCCGAAGACTTCCGGCATATTAAGTCATCCTCATTCTGCCAACGGCCTTGTCAGAGAGAGCGAAGGAGCGGAAAGAGGTTCAGGGCACACTCTTATACTTGCGGGAAACGGCCGCTAAAGGCGAAATAATCAGTAATAATCAACGGCATCAGGATGCAGAAGACAATGGCAACCACTGCATTAAAGACACACAATGTGTACACGCAAAACATTTGGACTGTTTTTGAAAAAGTGTCATTGGCAAAAAATTCCGGAATAGTCCCCCAATTCGGATCTCTAGGAGGGGCCTGCCATCGGAGAGGTGACCATGCGAAAAAGATCGAATAACTAACGAAGGGAAAACGTTCTACGAGTGGAGATGTGGAATGTCACAAGCTTGAACGTGGTGGTAGAGCTAGAAAGTCTGAAAAGGGAAATGCTAAGGCTCAATCTGGCTATATTAAGGATCAGTGAAGTGAAATGGAAAAATGACAAGGATTTCTGGTCAGATGAGTATAGGGTAATATCAAGAGCAGCAGAAAATGGTAGAACGGAAGTAAGAAAGTAGGGCAGAGAGTGTGTTACTGTGAATAGGTCAGTGATAGGATTGTTCTTATCAGAATCGACAGCAAACCAACAACGATAGTTCAGGTATACATGCTGACGTTACAAGGTGAAGATGAATAGAAAGTATATGAGGATATTGAAAGGGTAGTCAGTCCGTAAATACAGATGAATATATAATAAACAGGGGGACTTGGAATGCAGTTGTAGGGGAAGGAGTAGAAGAAAAGGTTACTGGAGAATATGGGCGTGGGACAAAGAATGAGAGTAGAAAGACTAACTGAATTCTGTAATAAATTTCAGTTAGTAATAGGGAATATATGTTGAAAAATCTCATGAGGAGGAGATATACTTGGAATAGGCCAGGTGATACGGGAAGATTTTAGTTAGGAAACATCATAGTCAGACAGAGATTCCGAAATCAGATACTGGATTGTAAGGTGTACCCAGGAGCAGTAGTGATGAAGAGCAGGCTGGAGTATAAGAGACTAGTCAGGAAGAAACAATACGCAAAGCAGTGGGACTCGGAGGTACTACAGAAAGACGAGATACGCTTAAAGTTCTCTAAGGCTATATATACAGAAATGAGGAATAACTCAGTAGACAGTACAGTTGAAAAGGAGCGGACATCTCTAAAGAGGGCAATCATAGAAGAAACCACTGGTAACAGTAGGAACACTTCTATTGATTGATAAAAGAAGGAAGACAAAAACGTTCAGGGGAATACAGAAAGACAAGTCACTGAGAAATGAAGTAATTAGGGAGCGCAGGGAAGCTAAGACGAAATCACTGCATGAAAAATGTGAAGAAATCGAAAAACAAATGATTGTCGGAAGGACTGACTCAGCATATAGGAAAGTCAAAACCACCTTCGATTAAATTAACAGCAAGTGTGTCAGATAGACAATCAGACACAAAGTACCTCGTATTCCTGCCGCTAATAAGGCAAGTACACCGTTCGTTTGTTATACATTTTTACGAGCTTTCAACAGGAGCGACTTATTTTCAGTTATTTGTGTAGTTACTAGATTATTTTTGTAATTTCTTACATGTTTGAGTGCTTACTAGGCACAACCCTTTATTTTAATAACAGAGTAGTGTACAGTACCACCGTTGTTATCGAGCCTCATATCGTATAGGCTTTTGTTTGTTTTGATTAGTGTAGCTCAGTTTCGGTTAGACCGTCAGTGAGAGAGCCCTTCGAATTCCTGCTGCTAATAAGCCAAGTACACCATTAGTTTGTTACATATTTTTATGAGCTGCAAACAGGAGCAACTGCAGTAATGGATAGGAACTGTGATCGCTGTGCACATATGCGAGCTGAGTTGGCGAACTTTCGCTCACAGCTCCTGGCTGCGTTTTCTTCCATCACACAGTTTGAGGCTGCTGCCGTGGGGAATCACTGTGGGCAGTCGGACGTGGGAATGAGAGGGACGTCGAGCACGTCCCACGTGTCCCTCGATCGGTCCACTGCTGTAGCCGCCCCAGGTACTGTGTGCCCTGAGGTTGCTCCCTCACCCGCGGTCGAGTGGGAGATCATTACAAGGTCTGGCAGACAGTGAAAAACTTTCTAGGGGCCGATCGTAGGTCCTCCCTGGTTCTTTTGATGAACGGGTTTCGGGCGTTACCTGTGGCTGATGATGTCTGTAAGCTAGGTGAAGTCGTCCACCCTGCTCCAGAGGCAAGGTCTGGGAATTCACATAGAGCGGGTTTGCTGGTATTTGGGAGCTCCAATATTAGGCGCGTAATGGGACTCCTTAGGAACATGGCATCCAAGGAGGAGAAGGAAGCCAGAGTGTATTCCGTTTGCATAGCATGGGGAGTCATTCTGGATGTGGAAAGGGTGCTTCCGGATGCAATGAAGAGTACAGCGTGCAGCCACCTGCAGGTGGTGACTCATGACGGTACCAATAACGTGTCGCTTTGGATCGGAGGAGACTGTTTTTGGGCGGCTAGTGGAAATCATAAAGACTGACAGTCTTGCTTCCGAGATTAAGGTGGAGCTCACCATCTGCAGCATCGCCGATGGAACCGACTGTGGTTCTTTGCTGCAGATCCGAGTGGAGGGTCTGAATCAGAGGCTCAGGAGGTTCTGTGACCGTGTAGCCTGCAGATTCCTTGACTTGCGCCATCGGATTGTGGTTTTGCGGGTTCCGCTTAATAGGTCAGGAGTCCACTACACACAGGAAGCGACTACACGGGTAGCGGGGGCTGTGTGGAAGGGACTGTGCGGTTTTTTAGGTTAGAGGGTCTCAGGGAGCCACAGAAAGGGGGCAGGTAAAACACAGTAAGGTAGTTGTAGAAACGATAGGTATTGTAGTTGTTAACTCTCGTAGCTGTGTTGGGAAAGAACCAGAGCTCCAGGCCCTAATAGAAAGCACTGTAGCTCAAATAGTTATAGGTACAGAAAGCTGGATAAGCCGGAAATAAGTTCAGCCGAAATTTTTTCAAACGATCTAGCAGTGTTCAGAAAGGGTAGATTAAATACAATTGGTGGTGGAGTATTTAACGCTGTCAGAAATAGTTTGCCTTGTAGTGAAATTGAAGTATATAGTTCCTGCGAAATAGTATGGGTATAGGTTATACCTGACAACCGGACTAAACTATTAATTGGATCGTTTTACCGACCCCCGACTCAGAAGACATATTTTCTGTACATTTCAAAGAAAACTAGAGTCTCATTTCAAATAAGTATCCCCCTCATACAATTATAGTCTATGGTGACTTCAATCTACACTCGATATGCTGGAAAAATTATACGTTTGAAGCCGGCGGCGGGCATAAAACGTCATCCGAAATTGTCCTGAATGCTTTCTCAGAAAATAATTTTGAACAATTAGTTCATGAGCCCACTCGAAGCGTAAATGGTTGCGAAAGTATACTTGACCTCTTAGCAACAAATAATCCTGGACAAATAGTGAGTATCGCGACGAATACAGGGATTAGCGACCGCATGGCAGTTGTTGCTAGGCTGAATACCGTAATACAAACAACCATCAAAAAGAAATGCAAAATATATCTATTTAAAAGAGCTGATAAAAATACTCTTAACGCCATTTTAAGAGACAGTCTTCACTCTTCCGATCTGATCATGTTACCTAGAAAAGTTGTGGAATGATTTCAGAGAGATAGTAACGACAGCAGTTGAGAGAATTATACCACATAACTTAATAAGTGATGGTACTGATACCCCATGGTACACGAAACGGGTCAGATCGCTGTTGCCGAAGCAACGAAAAAAGCATGCCAAATTTATAAGAATGCAAAATCTTCAAGACTGGCAAATTTTTGCAGAAGTTCGAGATATAGCACGTACTTCAATACGAGATCCTTTTAATAATTTCCACAACGAAATTCTAGCTCTAAATCTGGCAGAAAACCCAAAGAGATTCTCGTAATACATAAAGCACACCAGTGGCAAGACGCAGTCGGTACCTTAACTGAGCGGTAACAACGAAGTCAGTGATGACAGTGCCACTAAAGCAGAGTTATTAAACACGGTTTTCCGAAACTCCTTCACCAAAGAAGACGAAGTAAATATTCCTGAATTCCAATCAAGAACAACTGCCAAGATGAGAAATATAGAAGGAGATATCCTCGGTCTAACAAAGCAGCTTAAATCCCTTAATAAAGCCAAGGCCTCCTGTCCAGATTGTATACCAGTCAGTTTCCTCTCAGAGTATGCTGATACAATAGCTTCATATTTAGCAATTATATACAACGGCTCTCTCACAGAAAGATCCGAACCTAAAGACTGGAAAATTGCTCAAGTCACACCAATATCCAAAAAGGGCAGTTGGAGTAATCCGCTGAATTACAAGCCCATATTACCAACGTCGATTTGTAGTAGGGTTCTGGAACATATACAGTGTTGGAACATTATGAAGTACCTCGAAGAAAACGATTTATTGACACACAGTCAGCACGGATTAAGAAAACATCATTCTTGTGAAACACAACTAGCTCTTTATACTCATGAAGCAATGAGTGCTATCGACAGGGGATGTCAATTTGATTCCACATTTTTAGATTTCCATAAGGCTTTCGAACCGTTCCTCACAAGCGTCTTCTAACCAATCTGCATGCCTATGGAATATCGCCTCAGTTGTGCGATTCGATTCGTGATTTGCTGTCAGGATGGTCACAGTTCGTAGTAATAGACGGGAAATGTTCGAGTAAAACTGGAGTAATATCCGGTGTTCCCCAAGGAAGTGTTATAGGCCCTCTATTGTGCCTGATCTATATTAACGACATAGGAGATATTCGGAGTAGCCGTCTTAGATTGTTTGCAGATGTTGTTGTCATTTATCGTCTTGTAAAGCCATCGGATGACCAAAACGAATTGCAAAATGATTTGGATAAGATATCTGTATGGTGCTAAAAGTGGCTATTGACCATGAATAAAGAAAAGTGTGAAGTTATTCACATGAGTGCTAAAAGAAATCCGCTAAATTTCGATTACGCGATAAGTCACACAAATCTGAAGGCTGAAAATTCAACTAAGTACTTAGGGATTACAGTTACAAATAACCTAAATTGTAACGATCACATAGATAATGTTGTGGGTAGAGCCAACCAAAGACTGCGATTCATTGGCAGAGCACTTATAAGGTGCAACAGGTCTACTAAAGAGACTGCTTACACCACGCTTGTCCGCCCTATTCTGGAGTATTGCTGTGCGGTGTGGAATCCGCATCAGGTGGGACTGACGAATGACATCGAAAAGGTACAAAGAAGGGCAGCTTGTTTTGTATTATCGCGAAGCAGGGGAGATTGTGGCACAGACATGATACGGGAATTGGAGTGGAAATCATTAAAACAAAGGCGTTTTTCGTTGCTACAGGATCTTCTCATGAAATTTCAATCACCAGTTTTCTCCTCCGATTGCGAAAACATTCTGTTGCCACCCACCTACATAGGGAGAAATGATCGTCAAGACAAAATAAGAGAAATCAGGGCGCGCACAGAAAAATTTAAGTGCTCGTTCTTCCCGCGCGCCGTTCGAGAGTGGAACGGCAATGATACAGCTCGAAGGTGGTTCACTGAACCCTCTGCCAGGGACTTTATTGTGAATAGCAGAGTAATCACGTAGATGTAGATGTAGATAACTTTAAGAGTGCAATGGGAATGGCATTGATTATAATTGCATTGTCAAATGCAGAGGAGAGAACAGTTATGTGGAAAGAGTACACTGAAGACCTCTATGAGGGAGAAGAATTGTCAGATGTGATAGAAGAGGAAACAGGAGTCTAATTAGAAGAGAAATGGGCTCCAGTATTAAAATCAAAATTTAAGAAAGCTTTGGAGGACTTAAGATCAAATAAGGCAGAAGGGACAGATAACATTCCATCAGAATTTCTAAAATCATTGGGGGAAGTGGCAACAAAACGACTATTCGCGTTGGTGTGTAGAATGTATGAGTCTGACAACATACCGCCTGACTTTCGGAAAATATCATCACAGTCCCGAAGACTACAAGAGCTGACAAGTGGAAGAAGTATCACACAATCAGTTTAACAACATGCATCCAAGATATTGAGAAGTATAGTATACAGAGGAATGGAAAACAAATTTGAGGATGCGTTAGATGACGATCAGTTTGGCTTTAGAAAAAGTAAAAGCACCAGAGACTATACTCTGACGCTGCGGTTGACAGTGGAAGCAAGACTAAAGATACATCAAGACACGTTCATAGGATATGCCGACCAGGAAAAAGTGTTCGACAATGAAAAATGGTGTAGTATGTTTCAAATGCTGAGAACAGTAGCCGAAGCTATAGGCAGAGACGGGTAATAGGCAATATGTACAAGAGTCAAGAGGGAATAATGAGAGTGGACGACCAAGTACGAAGTGCTCGGATTAAAAAGAGTGCAAGACAGGGATGCGTTCTTTCGCCCCTACTGTTCAATTTGTACAGCGAAGAAGCACGATCGAAATAAAACAACGGTTCAAGAGTGGGATTAAAATCAAGATGGAAGGATTTCAGTGATACGATTCGCTGAAGACATTGCTATGCTGAGTGAACGTGAAGAAGAATTACATCATTTGCTAAATGGAATGAACTCTCTAATGAATATAGAATTTGGACTGGGAGTAGATAGAAGAAAGACGAAAATAATGAGAAGCAGCAGAAATGAGAACAGTGAAAAAATTTAACATCAGGATTGATGGTCACGAAGGAGATTAAGTTAAGGAATTCTGCTACCTAGGCAGCAAAAGAACAAATGACGGGCGGAGGAAGAAGGACATCAAAAGCAGATTAGCACTGACAAAAAGCGCATTCCTCGCCAAAAGACGTCTACAAGCATCAAACATAAGCCATAATTTGAGAAAGAAATTTCTGAGAATGTACATTTGGAGCACACCATTATACGGTAGTGAAACGTGTAGTGCGGGAAAACCGTAACAGGAGAGAATCGAAGTTTTCGATATGTGGTGCTGCAGAAGAATGTTGAAAATTAGGTGGTCTGGTAAGGTAAGGAATGAGGAAGATCTCCGTAGAATCGGCGAGGAAAGGAATATATGGAAAACACTGTTAAGAAGAAGGGACAGAATGCTAGGACATCTGTTAACAAATGGTTCAAAGGGCTCTGAGCACTATGGGACTTAACATCTGAGGTCATCAGTCCCCTAGAACTTAGAACTACTTAAACCTAACTAACCTAAGGACATCACACACATCCATGCCCGAGGCAGGATTCGAACCTGCGACCGTAGCGGACGCGCAGTTCCAGACTGAATCGCCTAGAACTGCTCGGCCAATCCGGCCGGCATCTGTTAACAATTGAGGGAAGAACTTCCATGGCAATAGAGGGAGCCGTAGAGGGTAGAAACTATAGAGGAAGACAGATTGGAATACAGCCAGCAAATAAGTGAGGACGTCCGTTGCAAGTGCTACTCTGAGACGAAGAGGTTGGCACATAGAGGAATTTGTGGTGGGCGCATCAAACCAGTCAGAGGACTGACGACTCAAAATAATAATAATCTGTCGCTGATTCATAGCAAGTTCTGTCATGGGACAATGTAAATACGACACAGTGGAACCAACTCATGGACAAGTAAAGTAAACAAAAATTGCATCATAACTTCCTAGTAATTAGGCTCGTCCTCCTTGTTTCCTTGGAGGAAATAAGGGATGTCTAAGATGCTACTCCAAGCGGGTGTGAAAATAAATGTGCGCAACGGAAAATAATAAACGCTAAAATGATGATTTGGCCCTGTCTGACGACCCCCTGAAGCAGATCGTAGGATCAAATGGTTCAAATGGCTCTGAGTACTACGGGACTTAACATCTGAGGTCATCAGTCCCCTAGAACTTAGAACTACTTAAACCTAACTAACCTAAGGACATCACACACATCCATGCCCGAGGCAGGATTCGAGCCTGCGACCGTAGCAGCAGCGCGGTTCCGGACTGAAGCGCCTGGAACCAGTCGGCCACAACGGCCGGCGATCTTACGATCTCTTAATGCTCTTTTTTACATATAAATCACAATGATGAAGGCAACTAATACTACTAAATGATAAACGTTGTTGTTCAAATTATATTTATTATAGATTAAAATCAACCCTTTAAATACAGTTGTCTGTATTTCCTAACTAAAATTATTAATCAGTTGCCCAACTCTGCCCCTTATTATGGCTGCACGGTCTAATACCACTAACGCGAAATGACTGACATCGTCTACGTACCAAACACTAGAAGACAGTGCTTTAAAGATGATCTATGGTGGTGTGGAACCTTAGTGGAAATAAACTAACGCGATCACAGCTGTTTAGCTTTATAACCCTAACAAACCGAAGCAGTTTGCGACATGACCGTATGTACTGCGTCAGGTGCGTCGAAGTGATGGTTCTCGTACTCGTCTGCGACGATGGAAGAACTCCAGCCGCAAATAAACTCTTTTAAACACTAGGACGGCAGAACGCGAACTCCCAGTCTCGAGGACGGAGTTCAGATAACGTCTCAACGTAAGTATAGGCCGAAGAAGTGCTCTCAATTACTGAACGCTGAGTACTCAATGACGACTTCCAACCCGGAGGTGCAGTATCATATAGGTTCGCAACAGTACAGTGCCTAACTGTTCTAATTATAAACTGTCCTGAGAGCAGAGGCAACAATTCCGCCTCTACCAACAAAGCTGATACCGAGCGCCCGTCACACACGGGCGGTCAAAAACGGAAGACCTCGTCTCTCCATAGCTGGCTTCCCAGCAAGGGTCGGCTCCCTACCCTTGTAACTCCGAAAACGAATCATATTCCCAAAACCACGGCATATTCTCCCTCTCTACAGATTCTTCCGAACGCCGACTAACCATATTTTAGTCTTTTGTTGTCCAGCGCTTAAAGTGTGCGAGGAAAAACCTATACTCGTACAATGGTACGCTTCTGAGTAAAAATCCTTGGAAATAACCCAGCCTGCGTGGTTTCTGAGGTGCCGCTTCTTCGTTCCTCTCACCTGCGTCCAAGATTTGCAGAGTCCCCGGTTATCCTTCCGGTCCTGCTACAATAGCGGCTGGCCGTCACCCTATTGTGCTCAAGAGTTCAGATGCCACGACGTCCGTCTAGCTACTTCCTATTTCTAAGCAGGACCAACACCTGTGCGGGCCTTCCACCCGGAGCTTGAGTCCTGCCTGCCATTTCATCTCCACTGGCGTTCCAACCTCTACTAGTATAGGCAATCATTCATTACGCCATTCTGATAATAAAGACACTCCGTCACCTTTCATGCAATAAGCGTTAACAATTATTTGCAAGGCGTACGTGACAATGTCAGTCTCCTTTATATATTCATATATACGATGTACAATCTATTACATGATACCTATTTGTGTTTGTAGATAACGGCAAAGTATGTGGATGAGTGCTTGTAAGGTGCGAAATTATAGCCACCTTGCAAATGTACACATTAATAAACAGAACAGTACATGTAGACTTGTACGCAGGTTGGCTGTAAATAAGCTGAAAAACAGTGATGCTAGACGAAGCGGTAGACAAGTTTACTTCCGTATCTTCTTAAGCTGGCTTCTCCGACCCCAAGTCCACTGCCTCAAATCTTCAGTGAAGCATTCTCTATGTATAATTACGGTTTTGCAGGCTCTTATGCAATCACCGTATACATAACTTGTACCGCAAGTATTGCGGAAATGGAAAGTGCTATTGATGTGCGGTTTTCACGGAAAGGATTGATAGTCAAGTGCTTGTACTGTTACCAAAGAAGCAGACGGTAATAATCATTAGAAAGTGTATTTTTTGTGCAGACATACACTTATGGACAAAATGTCTATCGACATTAACAAACGTAAAGTATGGCAAAATAGCATTTCAGTAGTGTTCGTTGTAGGAGTCGTTTTCGAGATATCATGTTGTGCAAAGTTTGCACACCAACGCTTGTTTGTGCCATTCTACCTGCGTAGTTACTAGGTGCGATGTTGTTAAATTTGCTTATAGTGTGTTTTTGTGTTTCTTGAGTGCATTGCGACTTGCTAGTCAGTTATTGTGAGACAGTCCAAGAAGCAGGTCGTGAGTGGACGATGGGATTTACCAAAGCAGAAAAAGCCGACAAGCTCATGGTGTGTGGAAAGAATGCAGTTCGTTCTTGGATGGTGTATGCGGCAATATATCCTAATGGACGCCAACTGTCTTGTCAATTATTTATCAGTCTCTTGAACCAGTTACGTGAAAGCGGTAGTGTAACACCTAGACCACGCAACGGAGGGAAAGAAGTGACGACAGAGGAGGCGGAAATTAATGTTCTTGTTGCTGTTGCAGTTGATTCGCACGTCAGCTTCCGAGCAATCGCACGAGGAAGTGGCATTACTCGGGAAAGTGTCATTTGTATTCTCCATCGACATGGGTTCCATCCCTATCACATCTCTCTTCATCAATAGCTGCATGGAAACGATTGTAAGAATAATGTTAACTTATGGGCATTGAGGTGGGATATTTCGGATATATTAGGTATCTTGTTTAGTGATGAAGCCACATTTACCAATCATGGCCTGGTAAATCGCCGAACATGCACTATTGGTCTGTTGACAATCCCAATTGGCTTTGTTAGGTGGAACGTCAGCCTCCATTGGGTGTATATGTGTGGTTTGGGATAGTGATCCATCTGCTCATAGGCCCATTGTTCACAGACGTAACACTGAACACGAACAAGTATTGAAGCCTCTTAACAGACCATCTTTCACGTGTGGTTGAAGACGTTCCTCTGAACACTAGGAGGAACTTCTGGTGCGAACATGATGGCTATTCAACCGAAGATGCACGACGTAGTACAGCATGTTTTCACGAACTGTTTCTGCATCGTTCGACTGGACGCAGAGGACATGTACCTGGGCCGGGCCGTTCCACCGATTTGACACCTGTAAACATATTCCTGTGGGGAAAGCTGAAAGACATTGTCTACAATGACATACCAACTGCACCCGATCATATGCAATGACGTATTACTGGGTATTACTCCGCTGGAATGCTAGCACGTATGCAGCAGTCATTCCATACCATACTGCAAGCATGTATCGCCGCTGCCGATGGCCATTTTGAACACAAATTGCGATGGTCAGTTGTCTCGTTACTGGTCAGAATTCACATGATTATATATGCACTTGTGTTGTTCTTTAGTCTGTGCTGCCATGGGTATTGTACAACTTTTCAAAATACGATATCTTGTCGAAGCTGACCTCACTGCTGCTGCAACCCGACTGCACTAGTGCCGCATTGCAACTCACCGACTGGCAGGTCCGGACTGCGCTGCAGACGCTTTCGAACTGACTGCCAGACGCGAACTCTCAACCTGAACTGTCTTACGACAGACGACGACCGGGAAGTAATAGCAGTCGAGCAAAGATAGTACGAGAGGGGATATATCGATACGCTCTGCTAGCGCCGGTCACGGTCAAGGAAAGCAGCAACTCAGTGACACTAGTAATTTAAATTGACGTAGTGAGGTGGGAGTACGTTAAAAACAGGGTGTAAAATACATGATGGCGGGAACATGAGCCACGCACGGCTCGGACTCGTACTAGAATCCTGCAACAACACCACTGACATTCTAATTTACCGTACTTTCCGTTTGTTAATATCAACAGGCATTGTTCCATTTAACAGAAGTGTATGTTAGCACAAAAAATACATTTTCTTTGTATTATTACAATCTGTTTATTGGCCAACAATACGAGCCCCTGCCTACCTACTCATTCTGTGGAAACCGCCTATCAATGGCACTTCCATTAACGCAGTATTTGCGGTGCAGGTTTTATGTGATTCACCGTATATACACTACTGGCCATTAAAATTGCTACACCACGAAGATGACGTGCTACAGACGCGAAATTTAACCGACAGAAAGAAGATGCTGTGATATGCAAATGATTAGCTTTTCAGAGCATTCACTCGCATTCGGGAGGACGACGGTTCAATCCCGTCTCCGGCCATACTGATTTAGGTTTTCCGTGATTTCCCTAAATCGCTTCAGGCAAATGCCGGGATGGTTCCTTTGAAAGGGCACGGCCGACTTCCTTCCCCATCCTTCCCTCATCCGAGCTTGCGCTCCGTCTCTAATGACCTCGTTGTCGACGGGACGTTAAACACTAATCTCCTCCTCCTCATAGCATTCACACAAGGTTGGCGCCGGTGGCGACACCTACAACGTGCTGACATGAGGAAAGTTTCTAACCGATTTCTCATACGCAAACAGCAGTTGACCGGCGTTGCCTGGTGAAACGTTGTCGTGATGCCTCGCGTAAGGAGGAGAAATGCGTACCATCACGTTTCCGACTTTGATAAAGGTAGGATTGTAACCTATCGCAATTGCGGTTTATCGTATCGCAATTTCCTGCTCGCGTTGGTCGAGATCCAATGACTGTTAGCAGAATATGGAATCGGTGGGTTCAGGAGGGTAATACGGAACGCCGTGCAGGGTCCCAACGGCCTCGTATCCCTAGCAGTCGAGGTGACAGGCATCTTATCCGCATGGCTGCAACAGATCGTGCAGCCACGTCTCGATCCCTGAGTCAACAGATGGGGACGTTTGCAAGACAACAACCATCTGCACGAAAAGTTCTGACGACGTTTGCAGCAGCATAGACTATCAGCTCGGAGACCATGGCTGCGGTTACCCTTGACGGTGCATCACAGACAGCATCATGATGGTCGCATCCGTGTTTGGCGACATCGCGGTGAAAGCGCATTGGAAGCGTGTATTCGTCATCGCCATACTGGCGTATCACCCAGCGTGATGGTCTGGGGTGCCATTGCTTACACGTCTCGGTCCCCTCTTGTTTGTATTGACGGCACTTTGAACAGTGGACGCTACATTTCACATGTGTTACGACCCGTGGCTCTACCCTTCATTCGATCCCTTCGAAACCCTACATTTCAGCAGGATAATGCACGACCGCATGTTGCAGGTCCTGTACGGGCCTTTCTGGATACAAAAAGTGTTCGACTGCTGCCCTGGCCAGCACATTCTCCAGATCTCTCACCAACTGAAAACGTCTGGTCAATGGTGGCCTAGCAACTGGCCCGTCACAATACGCCAGTCACTACTCTTGATGAACTATGGTATCGTGTTGAAGCTGCATGGGCAGCTGTACCAATGCACGCCATCCAAGCTCTGTTTGACTCAATGCCCAGGCGTATCAAGCCCGTTATTACGGCCAGAGGTGGTTGTTCTGGGTACTGATTTCTCGTGATCTATGCACCCAAATTGCGTGAAAATGTAATCACATGTCAGTTCTAGTATAATATAGTTGTCAAATGAATTCCCGTTTATCATCCGCATTTCTTCTTGGTGTAGCAATTTTAATGGCCAGTAGTGTACGTCAGTTAGAATGAATATTTTCGTTTAGAGTACAGTGCTCCTAATATGGATTAATGATAGTTGACTGCATCACCTTTCTTGCTATTGTTGAAGGTACGGAAAAACGCAAACGTGTTGTTTCAACAAATGCAAAGAATTAGAAGTTAAAAATAAATGAATTATGGGCGAAAATGCAGTAAAAGATGTGCAGTACTAAGCCATATGCATAGAAACACTGAGAGTAAAAGCTGTTAAATTTTATTCTGTTCCTGATCATTAAATGCTTAATTGTGGTCCTGCGAGACCCTAAGCGATTTCGTGATGCGTCGTCAACGCAAAGGAGAAAGTCTGGTAATTGCTGTAGCACGATGCCAGTTGCCTGCCGTATCCCGTTGCATGCAAATAGCCGGGGCGACATAGTCGGAATGCCGTGAGGTCGCCGGCAGCACCTGTGGCCATTCATGACGTTGTTGCAGAGCTTCGGGCGGGCACGCACGAAGGTCGTTTGCGGTGACAGGGACTATCCGCTTAGTGTAGCAGCGTTCTCCAGCCGCTACGCGACATTATCCTTTACGTCTTGTATTGTCTGGCTGCGTGGAAATTCCGCACGGCCACGACAATAGCCTTTCATGGAGAGACAATGGAGGGATGGTATTCACGCGCTACGTTAGACACAGCTCCCGACCGCTTACTGAACTCACGTTACAGTCATGAACCGGTGCCGGGAGAATTATGTATGTTTGTACAGGCGGTGAATTAACGGTTGGGAAACGTTACAGCTCGCGGTAAAAACTTCTCTATAACGTTGACAAGATCAGACTACTAAGAACGTTTTACAATAAGAAAGATTACAAGTTTGACTATGTGGCTGTAAAGGTAACATACAAGAACGATTATCTCGTAAATTACTGCCACTAGCCATAAGTTATATGGAAATAATTTTCTTATACCATCACTAATTTCGGTCCTGAGACCATCGTCAGATGACAGCGTTGACTTCTTCCAATATTTACATTTGTTTCCTAAAATATAAAGAAGGTTTTGTGATGCATAGGCTACAAAAGGTTTTCCCTTTTACGTTTGCTTTCTACAACTTTAACAGAGTCTTTGTGATTACGTAGTGTTAGACTTAGACACTGAAGGGCCAAAGACACTGGTACACGTGCCCAATATCGTGTAGGGCCCCAGCGAGCACGCAGAAGTGCCGCAACACGGCGTGGCATGGCCTCGACTAATGTCTGAACTATTGCTGAAAGGAATTGACACAATGAATCCTGCAGGGCTGTCCATAAATCCGTAAGAGTTCGTGGGGGTCGAGATGTCTTCTGAACAGCACGTTACTAGGCATCCTAGATATGCTCAATAATCTTCATGTCTGGGAAGTTTGGAAGCCAGCGAAAGTGTTTAAACTCAGAATAGTGTTCCTGAAGCCACTCTGTAGCAATTCTGGACGTGAGGGATGTCGCATTGTCCTGCTGGAATTGCCCAAGTCCGTCGGAATGCTCGATGGACATGAATGGATGCAGGTGATCAGACATAATGCTTAAGTACGTGTCACCTGTCGGAGTCGTATCTAGACGTATCACGGGTCCAAAAAATGGCTCTGAGCACTATGGGACTTAACGTCTGAGGTCATCAGTCCCCTAGAACTTAGAAGTACTTAAACCTAACTAACCTAAGGACATCACACACATTCATGCCCGAAGCAGGATTCGAACCTGCGACGGTAGCGGTCACGCGGTTCCAGACTGAAGCGCCTAGAACCGCTCGGCCACTCTGGCCGGCATCACGCGTCCCATATCACTCCAACTGCACACGTCCCACACCATTACGGAGGCTCAACCAGCGTGAATAGTCCCCTGCTGACATGCAGGGTCCATGGATTCGTGAGGTTGTCTCCATACCCTTAAACGTCTACCCACTCCATACAATTTGAAACGAGACTCGTCCGACTAGGCAACTTGTTTCCGGTCATCAACAGTCGAACGTCGGTGTTGACGGGCCTAGGCCAGGCACAGAGCTTTGTGCCGTGTAGTCATCAAGGGTACACGAGTGGGCCTTCGGCTCCGAAAGGCCATATCAATGGTGTTTCGTTGAATGGTTCGCACGTTGACACTTGTTGATGGTCCAGCATTGAAATCTTCACCAATTTGCCAAAGATCGCACTTCTGTTACGATGAACGATTTTCTTCTCTCGTCGTTGGTCCCGTTCTTGTAGGATCTTCTTTCCGGCAGCAGCGATGTCGGAGATTTGATGTTTTACAGGATTCCTGACGTCACGGTACACACGTGAAGTAGTCGTACGGGAAAATCCCCACTTTATGGGTACCTCGGATATGCTGTGGCCTATCGCTTGGGCGCCAACTATAACACCACGTTCAAACTCACTTAAAACTTGATAATCTGCTATTATAGCAGCAGCAACCGATCTAACAGGCGCTTGTTGTCTTACGTAGGCGTTGCCGACAATAGCGCCGTATTCTGCCCGTTTACATATCTCTGTATTTGAATACGCATGTCTATACCAGTTTCTTTGGCACTTCAGTGTATATGCTGTGTATGTTGTACTTACTTCCTGAAGTAAGTACAGAGTATAGAGAATATATGACTGAGTACAATATATAGAGCATATTTAAATGTAACACTATGTAATGACAAAAACTTTGTTAAATTTTTAGGACGCAAATATAAAATGAAATATCTTTTGTAAACTGTGCATCACAAAAACTTTGTTATATTTTAGGACACAAATGTAAAACTTGTAAGAAGTTGAAGCTACCGTCTGTCGATGGGCTCAGATCCGAAACTGTGATGGTACAATAAAATCGTTTCCAGAACACTTGTGGCTGGGAGCAGTATTTCCTACCGTGTACTTTATGAAAACAGCTGTGGTTCTCCAATCAAAATGAATAAAATAATGATTATTTAGTGTTTAATTTAGTAGTACATGGCAGTAGGTAAGCCTAGTAGATTCATCTTCCAAAATTTCGGCATGTGGAGTTCATTGTTTACTCCTATAATGAAGTCTCTATAATGTACGTCAAAGAGAAAAAACTTTAATTTGCCTTTATACACGATGGGTATTTCGTTTCTCTGGCTCGACAAGCACAGCGTTTTATAGCTGTGAAATTATACTTCAAGTCGAAATTGACTTAAAAAGCCATGAAGTCGGAAACACTGAATTAATACTGCGAGAAGAATATGACAGAGCCCTGATGGGCTTAAAGCGAAACAACTCTCCTGGAGTAGATGAAATTACCACAGAACATTCCGCGTAATGTGCAAGAGGTTTGAGACAGGTGAAATATCCCCTGACAGGTGAAATATCCCCTAATTTTAAAGAAGGCAGGTATTGACAGGTGTGAATATTACCAGACCATCTGTTTAATACCTCATGGTTGCAAATACTGACACGAAATGTTTGCAGAATAGTGGAAATATTGATTGTAGTTGGTCAATAATATTGACCATACAACGTCTTAGAAGATAAATTGAAGAAAATCAAGTCGACATGTACGGTATCTGTAGATCCTGAAGCGTTTCTATTTGTTTCTTCCCATTTTTTCTGTTACTTATTTAACTGATGTTTCAAATAATACATTTTAGGGTAAGGACTATGTACTTCTAACTATATTTCGTGAAATATATGCATGTAAACAAACCAGGAAACTCTTTTGTAAAAGCAATTAACATTTATACTCAGAGAAACCTCTCGATCTGTGGAAGATGTTAATGTAACGTTGCTGATAAAAAAAATGATAGACTCCTTCCTTTGTCATCTAGCTACTAATTTATCTTTTCCATTTCGGAAGGCATATAAGTTGACGTGCTGTACTTTGCTAGTTTAATAATTATCGTTTTCACTATAATTAGTTGCGTTTATTATGTAACAAGAGTTATCGTCCTGTCTCCTTATCATGCACATAATTTATTTGTCCTTTGAATGTGTTTCAGTAGCAGAATAGGAGAGGTTGGTGAATTATTCTTCCGTTAATTGCTTTTCAGTTCGAAGTCAACCCCCCTGAGATATTTTATACAATCATTTCCTTTGTTGTATGTAACATTTTATCTTGATAGTTGTATGGATTTGATCGGTTGCCGCCTTCGAATAATGACGCCTCCCAGCCTACTCATTGTCCTGATGCAAATCCTATTATAACAAGGGGTGATGTGATGATGGTCCAGAAAAGTTTCAGTCAGCACTACCGAAATTCCAGAGATTTGTAACGTACGGTGCTGCTAAAAGAAATCATTGTCGAAAATCATTGTGGGTTACCTCCATTCCAGGACAGTCAATTCATTTAAATTTATTTATCCTATGAACTGCTATTTAATGACGCCCCTTTGAGAAATCTTCAATTGAATATGGCGTTGGAGACTAGAGGTAACGTCACAATTTAGAGAAAGTTTTTAACAATATTGAGTGGAACACTTCCTCTGATATGCTAAAGGTAGCAAGGATAAAAAAAAGAAACAGGAAGAGAAAAGTTATTAGCAGCTTTCACATAAACTAGACTACAGTTAGGTAAGATTTGAATGACGTGAAATGGAATCAATAGTTGTGAAGATAGTGAGACAAAGTTGTATCCTACCACAAATTTCGTTCAGTCTGTTCTTTGAGCATGCTATAAAGGAAACCAAGGAGAAATTTGGAAAGGGAATTAGTGTTCAGGGGCAAGATATAAAGGTACTGCATGTGTGAAACCATGGTCCGATGTAAGACAGAACTTGACAGCTCTAATCAGATCACGGTAAATAAATAAATAAATAAAAAATTCGAGATTTGGCGAGCACATTGAAATGCTGTCAGAGACAGTAAAAGATCTGGAAGAACAAATGAGTGGAATGAGCAATGCCATGAAAAGTGAGGGGGAGATGTGGGAGGATGAAATTGTAGAGAGAGACTACGACTTGGCCCACTAAGAAGCCACAAATGGTTGTAGGTTGCAGTAGACGATGAAGGAACTTGCGCAGGATAAACTGAGTTTGTCAATGGAGGAAAGTGAGGGGGAGATGTGGGAGGATGAAATTGTGGAGAGAGACTACGACTTGGCCCAGTAAGCAGCCTCAAATGCTTGTAGGTTGCAGTAGCAGATGAAGGAACTTGCCCAGGATAAACTAGTGCGACGAGTTGCATCGACATAATACCAGCAATTCCTCACTATGAAGTTCTTCTTGCAGCTGGCTAGAATTTAATTTGTTGTAGCATTGTCGTTTGTAATAAATACAATTTAACTTTGGAACTTTTGTTTGGCTGTAGTGCTATTATATGTCTTGCGTTGCGTATTAATAAGTACATTCTTCTTATAACCTGTCTTTTAGATTTTATCCTATTACTCGTATCATTCGACCTCAACAAACACTGTTTCGTCTCACTTTCTTGAACTAATAAACTATTATAGTGACCTCGTTGCACTTCTTTTAGCGACCTTTATATTTTTTCCACAAGTACTAGCACCTTCAAGCTCTGCATTTATTTAGCTCGCTCAGTGCTGATATTTGTCTAATATAATGATATAAGGTAATTCATTTCGGTTTATACTAGTTATCAATTTACTTAAAAGACCTTGAACACGGATGTAGGTTGTTTCTTCCAGCAATGCATGTTGCGAATAAGTTATTTCCAAACTTCATGTTCCGGGAGTGTAAATACACGAGAAAAATGTGAACTTCCGTAATAAAGTCCTTCATTCAGCAGCGGTGTCAGTTGATTTATAATATCACATGCTATGGAACTAGGTCTTGGAAGCAGTTACTTTATCAGATCTTAAGCATTAAACCTCTCGGTACGCCTCCACAGTTTTCTTTCCTTAATCTTGATTCCTTCAGCTTCCCCAAAATTATTTCTAAACGAAGTGGAGTATTTTTCCCAACAAATAGAAACGTAGAGGAGTAGAAGTCAGAAGATTATGAGATGAAAACAGGATACTGTAGCTATGATATATTCTGTGTAAATTTTCGTGGATCGCAGCTGATTTGTTACAAAATCAAACGTTGCTCTACTAATCCTGAAACAGTTTGAAATCTGAATGTACAACAGAGTATTCGGAATATGTGAGGTATGGTCGAAAGTTCAATTTACTACAGGATGTCAGCTACTTCGTAAACCCATTTTCACTGTGTGATATTTTAATACAAGCACATTCTGTTAAGTAGAGAAAATTTACGTGGCAATTACATTTAATTATTACAGACTAAGTAAAGGTAGAAGTTCAGACTGTAATGCTGCTGAAAGCGCGGAGTATTTATGCGAAGCCTACGAGTGACTGACAATGAACAGTGCAAGCCGTCATGTTCTAAAGTTCACCACGTGGCTTTCCCCTCGCATAAGCGAAAACGTGACTGACAGTGGCAGCCGCTAAATTTGATACTTGGCTCTCTGACATAATGCTGCTTTGCTGTTTGACGGATTCTGTTGGAGGGATATTGCAGCTAGATTAGTGAAAACGCTACATTTACGTCAGTGGTTTTACCTTATAGAGTCAACGGATACAGTTTCCACTCCCGTGAACACTTTGTGCTAATTGTCAAGGTCTAAGGGATGTAATTAAGTGCGGAAAAAACATGAATTGGTGAATTTTTAAGTGAAAACAAATGAGTGAGGGAATATAAACTATCGGCTGTGATATTCAAGGCTCGTTCTTTATTTTCATCTGCTAGTTCGGTAATTCAGTCACATTTAATTTTTCGTGACGTCCGGGAAGTGTTCATAGCAGACGTTATTAGTACATACTGGTTTAGCTTACGTTTAAGTCTTAGCCATGAATTTTTGAGGATCTTGCCTTGCTTCTGTCTCCGCTCATGAACAGACAGAGCACAGCCATAACGTCTCACCAGAACGAAAAATGCTATCATAGTAGAAAAAAGGCAAATACGTCCTGGACAGAGTTAAGGATGTAGAAGAAGGGGATTAACTTTTCCATTTAACTGGCAGCTTCACAGACATTTAAATCAAAACATCTTGACATATTCGCGTAAACAAAAAGATACATGATGTTTTGTTGTATAACATGACACATGCCTTCATGTGATACCCACTACGGTTGGCATATCTCCTGGATTTCGCACACAGGATCAGGAACTTCAGCCTATAATTTGCTAGGCTTCGGGTGTGCCAACACCTTGCAGCTAAGAGAGCTCCCTGCGCTGGGGGAGTGCCTTCAACTTGTAAAAAGCGCACGTATGTCAAAATTTCTTGATTTAAATGTCTTTGAAAATGCCAGATAAGTCTAAACGCTAGTTCCCTCCCGTTACACCTGTAACGCTGCCGAGAACATGTTGACCTTTTTTGTGTTGTGGTAGTGTGGTGCGGCGGGTTAATTAATTTTAATATTAAGAAACATTGTGGTGTCACCGCCAGACACCACACTTGTTTGCTAGGTGGTAGCCTTTAAATCGGCCGCGGTCAGATAGTATACGTTGGACCCGCGTGTCGCCACTATCAGTGATTGAAGACCGAGCGCCGCCACACGGCAGGTCTAGAGAGACTTCCTAGCACTCGCCCCAGTGGAACAGCCGACTTTGCTAGCGATGGTTCACTGATAAAATACACTCTCATTTGCCGAGACGATAGTTAGCCTAGCCTTCAGCTACGTCATTTGCTACGACCTAGCAAGGCGCCATTACCAGTTACTATTGCTATTACGAATAATGTACCGTCAAGAGCGACGCTCACCATTTATGGATCAAAGTTAAGTATTCCACCAGCTACGTCCGTTTTTCTAAATTCTAATTTCCTTGTCCTGTTCCAGACCTCACGCCAGCCTGCGTGAGCTAAAACGCGTGCCTTTCGGCTTCCTCTAGTAAAACGGTGTTGGCTCTCCTGCCAATCCACAACACATTGTATTTGTTCGTTCGTCGCCGTCACTTGCGAGAGCCTGAAAACTGTTTTTGCGATCAGCCAGAATACGATGGAGAACATACTGACCAAGTTTTCCAATCTGCAAGTCCACATTCTTCTTGTGCTCACTGGAAGAAATGTTTCTACTCTCTCTTTACTCAGCGGGATCAGGAACTACGATTATAAATAGAAATTTTGAGCTCTAACTGATTAATGTAATCAGTAAAAATTGACATGCACAAAAATAGTAATGTTCTTGATAATAATATAATAATAATAATAATATTAATAATAATAATGTCTCTATCATAAACAGCACTAGAGCAGTTTAGAGGCGACCTCTTCGGTAAGTTGCAAATAAATGGTCTTTCGCCCTGACTCCTAATCATCGAAGTTAATTGCTCGTCATAAAAGTGGAAAATAATTTCACCACTTGTCACGCAGTTTGGTTAACGTTACGGGCTGCACACAAACAGTTACCTCCGTGAAATCTAAACGATCCAAGACGGTGTACAGCGCTCGTGAGTTCACTTCCTATTTATACTGAAAACATGCATTTGGTGGTAGTGAAAGGTGGCTACACTGAGTCACAGCGCCAGAGATTGCGCCAGAGAGTATTATTCAGCCGCCTCCACTGGCGGTGCTTATCGAGAAGTCGTAGTGGGCAGTGCTTATTGAGAAGTAGCAGTAGGCAGGGTTTGTTGAGATGTGGCAGTAGCGAGTCGTAGTTGAGAAGTTGCGGTAGTGAGTGCTTGTTCAGAACTTGTAGTATTGTTTTGATGGGCTAGACACCAGATGTTGTTGGATTGGGGATGCTGTAATGATCAGAGTGTGCTTTTCGGCAATATATATGAAGGTAAAAAAAATTCCTTTTTTTTATTATTTCAATGTCTTAAACAATAATGCCTCTTGGTCACAGGTTCAGTCAACAAAGCATCTGGCTCGTGTTCTTGTATTGGACTGTATTTCTGGTTTCTATGTGCAGTTATAGTATTTCTGTTTTTTTTTTATTACTTCAGTATAAATGGTGTTTAAAATATCTTGTCTTATTGAGGAAGAACCGTGCCAGATGTGTACGTTGAATCACACTTCTACACACAGAAGAGTTACACTTGTGCTTTGTTGTTTCGTAGGTTTTATAGTTGCTGGGGACTTAGTTAATTAATTGTGTTAACGGAAGTTTTCTTTCATTTCTTGTTGTTATTTTATGCAGTCAGATTGCGTACTAATACCAGTCAGGGCCAACCGTTTACGAGACCTCGTAATCGGACATACAGCGACTAAAATTAAAATTATTTGCATTCTATATAATTAAGCCCCCATGCACGTGGCGACCGCTGCTTCGGATCGTCCCTTGGAATTCTTTTGGTTGTAAAAATAGCAGACAGTAGTATTGTTGAAGTAATTTGTAGTTTAGTAATTGTTGTCTATATTGCATGTGTAGATTTGGTAATTGTCATTCTTCTAATGGTATTTTTGCAGAATTTAATTTTTGATGTCTTGTATACGCGTTTGACAATTTTGTGCAATTATGAAGATTTCAATTGTTCGTTAGGCGTGTTTGTCGGGAAGCATTTCGTGTGAGTGGTATTGTTGGAGATAAAGTCTTATTGTGTGTAATTTTCGAAAACGACGAATTTTGTATGTTTTGTAAATGATTACGCGATCGATGAAAAAGGAAAAATGATGGATAGTCAGAATGACGAAATTGTTGATATGGCGAACTCGCCAACACAGGAGAACAGTATGATGAATAATGAAGTGGAAAACAATTTAATAAGTCGGGAAAATAGTCCGGAACCATTTCAAAATTTTTCTCAATCAGAAAATTCACAGAATACGAGATTAACGATAGAAGATTCTGAAATAGTATCGAACACAGATAACTTTACAGCTATGACGAAAGAAGTTGGTTTTGCGGGAAATGTTAGGGGTTAAAAGAATTTCGAACCAATTAACATGGCGCAGTTGATGGGTGCTATATTAAATTTGGGATCACATATGGGAACAATGGAAACACGGTTAGACTCACTGGGATCACAGTTAAGATATGAATTAAAAACAGTGGGATCACAAATAGGAACAATTAAAACTGATATGGGAACAATGGAAACACGGTTAGGATCTGAATTAAAAACAGTGACAACACGTTTAGAAACAGAGATGGAAACAATGGAAACACGGTTAGATTCACGAATAGGGACATGTTTCAAAAACATGAAAGATGAATTAAAGAAGGAAATTAGAGAAAAAGTACAACCGATTTTGAATGCTCACAATAATAGATTAATTTCAATAGAAATCAGACAAAAGGAACAGGATAGAGAACAGGAAGAAAGAGATCGCGTGATAGTACAAAAATTTTCAGAGTTAAATTTACAACGTGCACACGATAAGGAAGAAATATTTGAGAGAATCGAGGAATCCGTACCAAATGACAGAATAAATAACCTAACACAACAGTATGAACAGTTAACTACTAAATGTGTCAATACTGAAACCCGAGTGGCGACACTTACGGAAGACGTAAATAAACAGAAAGAACAAATAGGTGACTTATCGGAAAGAGTTGAGGAGATTGCAGATAAATTGACAAGTCTTGGTTTAAATGGGGACAGAGTATCATCAAGACAGAAATTATTCATATAGTAATAGAAATTCTTACTACAGAAATAACCAGGGTAGTAGATACAACAATAATTTCAGAAGTGACAGTCGAAATTACACAAGAAGCAGTCATGCAGATAGACAGGAAAATAGAGATTTTAATAACAGACACAACCAAGAATTTGCATCTAACAGACAGGAGGGACCTAATTGGCATCCTCCACGTGACAGAACTTCAGAGAGACAAGTGCAAATCGTAGAAATTGATCCGCGAAATGACGCGAATAATCAAAGACGTGACGCAAGCAATCGACAATGACTTGTAGCTTCGGCTTCTGGCAGCAATATAGACGGTTCAGAAAGTAATGACACTACGACTTTACACTACGTACGCCTTAAAGACATGAGAGACATTTTGCTAGACGAAAAGGAAAATAATGTAGATGCATTTTTACATCCTGTTATTGAAGTATGTGTGGGTAAGAATAAGTTCACTGCAGTTTTAGATTCTGGGAGCCCATTGAATGTCATTAGTGAATCAGTTTTTCGTATATGTGAAAGAACTATTGCCTGTCCTGTGTTACCTATTTCTAAAACTACAATTCGAGGCGCTATTTCTGGAAAAACTGTGGAAGTCAAACAACAGACCAACTTAAAATTTATTTGTCAAGGATACGAATTTTCTGCTAATTTTATTATTGTTCCATTACTCAGTACACAAATTATATTAGGTATGGGGTTTCTTAACGCACATAAGGCAATTTTGAACTTTAAAGAAGGAAGTGTGAATTTGACTGTAGCCGGAATGTCGGAAAGTTTGAAATTTATCGAGTGTTTAACAAAATCTGTATCAGACACAAAATGTTTAAGGTTTCTTACTTCTGATGTTTTCGCTGAGCATTATGACGACAATGTGTTCATTCATGACAATGACAATAGATACAGAGACGGGATGGATGATATAATTAATAGCGAAGAATTAATTAATGAAAAGGTTAAGAAAGCTGAAGTGCCAGATGACGTTGCGAGAGAAGAACTGCACCAAATTTTGACCTCACATGCTACAGTGTTTAGTCATCACACAGGAACTATACAAGGCTTACAATATTTATTTAAAGTAAAAGAACACACACCATTTCGGGGGAAAACGTACGCTATTCCTTTGGCTTACAGAGACAAGGTTAAGAGTGAACTTCAATACATGTTAGATCCAGGCATTATTGAGCCAGCAGTCAGTCCTTATACCAGCCCATTACAAGTCGTTCTTAAAATGGATGGGTCAATTCGTTTGGTTCTGGATTCCAGACAGATAAATAATATCATCATTCCTGAAACTGACCGTCCAAAAAATTTTGATGAACTTCTTCAACATTTCCATGGAATTAAAGTTTTATCCACGATTGATATGCGCGCAAGTTTTTGGCAAATAGAACTTCACCCTGATTGTAGAAAATACAGTGCCTTTTTAGTCTTTGGTAACTGTTATCTGTTTCGGAAATTACCGTTTGGACTTACTGTGTCTTCAGCAGCATTCATTCGTAGTTTAAATGAAATTTTACCTTTGTGACAATATTACTTCATATGTTGACGATATTCTTATTGCTAAACGTTCTTGGAGTGAGCATAACAAAATTTTGGATTCATTATTACGTATTTTTGCAAGAGTTGGCATTACAGTGAACTTGGAAAAATCTGAATTTGGTCGTTCTCAGGTGAAATTTCTTGGTCATATTATTTCTATAGAAGGTATTCTTCCTGATCCAGAGAAACTAGATGCTATTCGTAATTATGCCGTTCCTACTACAAAACGTGATGTTCGTAGTTTCCTTGGTCTCTGTAATTTTCTTAGACGCTTTGTTAGATTGGACGATTTGGCCACACCTCGTTTATGTGAACTATCTGGAAAGAATTCTAACTGGTGTTGGGATGAGGAAGCTCAATCAGAATTTGAACAACTTCGTGATGCTTTAGTTGCTGCTCCACTTCTTTCACATCCGGATTTATCTAAAGATTTTTGTTTGGCGACGGACTCATCATACAAAGGCCTGGGTGCACACTTATTTCAAGAGATAGAAGAAGACGGCGTTGTAGTACAGAAAACTATTGTATTTGGAAGTCGTGTTCTCTCTAAATCAGAAAAGAATTATTCGATTACGGAACTTGAAGCCTTGGCTGTTGCATGGGCTTTCACAAAATTTCGCATCTTTTTGTATGGCAGACATACTAAGGTTTACATTGATCATCGAGCTCTGGAATTTCTTATGTCAGCAAAATTAACACATGGAAGATTGTCACGATGGGCGCTGTATCTACAGGAATTTGATTTTAGTATTGTTTACATACAGGATTCTTCAAATATTATTGCTGATGCTTTATCACGTGCACCTATAGGTTTGAAACAAAGTGCTGAAGAGGACTGCAAGGAAAACAATTATTGTTTGATGTATATTCAAGGTGTTGCGTTTGAGAATTTTATTTCGACTTCGCTCCAGGACATCGCTAAGGAGCAAAATAAGGATCCAATCTGGACGGACATTAAGGAGAAGTGGAGGAGAAAGGAAAGCGTAGCGATCAGACAGTATTATTTAGTTCGCAATGATATTCTTTTTAAACGAAAATCGGTCGACAACTCTGTTTGGTTAGTTTGCATTCCTGATGAGTCGGTTAATAAATTGATTTGGTACACACATTTCAGTTATGCACACTTTGGTCTCAGAAAATGCTTTCATAAATTGCGAGAAAATTGCTACTTCAGTAATATGGAAAAACGTATTCGATCTGTTCTTGCCAAATGGAAATTATGTCAAAAGGCTAAGCTGCCAACTATTTCTCACAGAGCACCGTTGTTTCCTATCATTCCAGCGAAATTAAAGGACATGGCTGCAGTCGATTTGTTCGGTCCAGTGGTTCGTTCTACTAATGGTTTTGCGTACATTTTAGTAGCAGTGGAATTGACATCAAAATATGTGTGTTTTACACCTTTACGCAAAGCAACAGCTCGTTCAGTATCTAACACTTTCATCAAACATTTTCTTAAAGAAGTGGGTCATGTTGATAGGGTTATATCAGATAATGGATCACAGTTTCGCTCTAAAATTTGGCTTCGTACTCTACGGCGTCGTAAGATTAAACCAATTTTCATTTCACTTTTTCACCCTCAATCTAACGCTTCAGAGAGATGGATGAAGGAAATAAATTAATTGACTTTCTTGTCATCAGAATCACAGAACTTGGGATCAGTATCTTCATATTTTTCAAAACATTCTGAATGAACTCCCTAATGATTCAACTTCTTTACCACCTCTACTGATATTAAAAAATAAAGCACCGACAAATCGCATTTCTGAAATCGTTCCTTTTCCGCCTACATGGAAACTGCGGCATTCTGAAGTTGTCAACCTGGCTCTACAAAATATTGCATCTGCGGCTGCTAGAAGAGAGAAATCAGCTAAACATCCTGGTCGTTTAAAAATCTTGTCAGTTGGTCAAAAGGTGTTAATTAAGTCTCACCGCTTGTCTCACAAAGGAATAGGCTTGTGTCGCAAATTTTTTCTGCTTTATAACGGTCCATATAGAGTTCGCAAAATTATTCATGATAACACTGCCGAAGTAGAAACTCTTAAATCTCGGCGCTCTAAGGGAATACATCACATATCGAATGTTAAAATTTTTGTGGAATGACATACTTTTGAGAGACTAACAGTTACATGTCAACACGCAGAGAATACAAGGATACCGCGCCATGTTCCGGCGGCGGCACATACTCAAAGCAACAGTCAAGTCTGCGCGCCGCAGAAGGCAGTCGTTGACCGCAAACAATTACTTCCTACGTCACGCGTACCTACAGCTGATCGAGCGCTCAGTGCGAATGCACTGACAGCCGTAAACAAATACATAGTCGAATTTCTCCGATTAAATTCAGTATAAAGCTATAGTGACTTGATACATTACGTTATTAACGTTCAGTATTTTTCAGGATACGGTTGTATAAAATATTTAAGAACTTCAGGTAAATTCTGTGTGTGTTCGACGTTAAGAGGACTTGCTATCGAGAAATTTTCAGGAAGAATGTCATTTCGAAGAAGAAAGTAATAAACTAAAAAGGTAACTATTAATTGAGTTTATTTTTCAGGTAACATATTTACACTTGGTACGTACTTTAGACATAATCTGGTGATCGCGATTACGTGATTCATGCTTCGTGTTAACTGATGTTGACAATGATTGATTAATGAACAGGGTTGTTACTTGTGTATATTATGCATCGCTTGGCTGCACTGCTTTTTCACTGATGTCATATTCTTTATTATGTGCCTGCTGTGCTTATTTATTTAAATTATAATTGTCACCTGATAATTGTGCTGATGTGGTTATGTGTGTAGGTTATACTTTGTGATTTATCTGCTTAGGCCTTCATGTTTACTTATTAAGATTACATATGAACATTTATTTGCTTATGCTGATATGATGCTAATGACCTGTTTATTATGTAAGATATATATTTGCTGCATTGCGTATGGATTGCATATTTATACATTTCTGTTTGTTGTCATAACTACTCTTTAAATTGGTATATAGAAATGCTGATATGCGGTGTACGATCATGGAGTTTAGGTCACACTATGGTATTAATTATAGATTGTTCGCTTGGCAGAGCCTCGTTGTAGGAATTGTGCTGCATCCACTTGTTGACATTCTGTTCTTACTCGCTATTGCATGTTTTGCTTACGCTCAGTGCCTCATATTTTTAAGATAAGAAAATGAACTGCTATAATTCGACGAATGACATTAGTACATGAAACTTCATAGAAGTCACATGAGCTGGAGGTTTTATGGAAGCTGTATAAATTTATGCTAATAGGAGGGAAGCTAACGACATGACATACCAACACTAGGTTTAGACCATTGACAGTTATTACACTGCATTCTTCGTGAGTAACTGAAATAGCAAGTGACACTTGACACAAGGAATACTCCACATGTTTGCTTCTGTTTTGCCGTGATTCTTGAAGTGGTGTATACACTGTGAAAAATTATGGTTATACACACTCCGTACTCTTACTTACTTACTGAAAGTTATTCAAACTAAAGGCTATTAAAGGTCATTTATGCATTTCTTTTATTTAATGATGGACATGGTAGCCAAAATGTATTTTATAATTCATAATGAGTAGAAGATTTGGGTCGGATGGATTACACAGAGGTTGTATGTGGACAGTGTGTCTTCGGATTGTATGGGATGATAAATTGAAGTTTGCACTAGGATTTTGTCTGTACTTGTTCGAGGAGACAGACTAGAGTAAAGAGTTGTTATGGAAGTGAAATCATATTGGTGATAAGGTTTATATGTATCGACGTATTTAAGGGATATTATTGAGGTATTGAGATTGTGTGAAGTTGATGATTATTGGAGTTTTGGTGGACAAGAGGTAAGGTAAATGATATTGATGATAAGATTTATATGTATCGACGTAAGAGGTATTATTGAAGTATTAAGATTATGTGATGATGATGATTATTGGAGGTTTGATGGATAAGAGGGAAAGTAAGTGAGGAGCATTTTTTTGTTTGTTGATCTATATGGAACAAGGAGGATGAAGATAGCAGACTAGAACACTCAAGGAGAAGGAAGATTGTCTACACACACACTTTGTTAAATCACTAAGCAGTATATACTTTTTTTTTTTTTGGAGAGAGGAAGTATTTGCATAACTTGGCGCACTGACAGTTGTTCAGCAACCATACATTTTGATTTGGCTTGGCAAACATTGGTCTTGACATGATGACTATGATGTTGACTAACTATTATTGACTGTTATACATTGCTGCCACTACTACTTGATACACAAGTTGAACATAACATTTTGGACAGAATTGCATTTAAACAGTTAACACTATTCAATCACACAGTAGTACTTAAATGTGGATGAAAGATGAGTAAGTGTGTTTTGTGTGTTTCCCCTTCCTAATCCCAAATAATTGGTACAGACCTATCTCCTAAATATTATTTTACTTGTTTGTTGTGGCTTGCACTGACACCCATAAATATTATAGGTTTACCATTATTTGTGTATTGTAATAGTTAATATGACAATTATCTGATATCATTTGTGTGTTTGTTATTATTTGTATGTTTAGTGTAAGAGCATTGATATAATTTAGTCAAAGCAAGTGTGTGTGCATTCAAACTGTTGTTCGTGCTTGCACCTATTCAACATTGCTGGGTGCCACTTGGAAATGTTTAATTTCTGCTGATAAACTCTGATGAACTGTCTGATTAGTGATAGTGAATATTATGGACTGTTACATGCACTTGTTCAACATGATGGGTGCCTCTAGGAGATGTTTAATTTATGCTGATGAACTGTGATGAACTGTTTAATTAGTGATAGTGAATATTATGGACTGTTACGTGCACCTGTTCAACATTGCTGGGTGCCACTAATGGAACTGCTTCTACTGAAATGTTGTAACTTGTTGGTGTCTGCACCTGCTCAACATTGCTGGGTGCCACTGATGGAACTGCTTCTACTGAGATAAAGTCACTTGTTGGTGCCTGCACCTGCTCAACATTACTGGGTGCCACTGATGGAACTGCTTCTACTGACATAATGTCACTTGTTGGTGCCTGCACCTGTTCAACATTGCTGGGTGCCACTGATGGAACTGCTTCTACTGATATAATGTCACTTGTTGGTGTCTGCACCTGCTCAACATTACTGTGTGCCACTGATGGACTGCTTCTACTGAAATGATGTCACTTGTTGGTGTCTGCACCTGTTCAACATTGCTAGGTGCCACTAATGGAACTGCGTCTACTGAAATAATGTCACCTGTTGGTCTCTGCACCTGCTCAACATTACTGGGTGCCACTGATGGACTGCATCTATTGAAATAATGTCACTTGTTGGTGTTTGCAACTGTTCAACATTGCTGGGTGCCACAGATGGAACTGCTTCTATTGAAATGTTGTCACTTGTTGCTGTCTGCACCTGTTCAACATTGCTGGGTGCAACTGATGCCATTGATTGAATAATACTTATGCAAACTATTATGTAAAATCATATGTATGAAAGCATTTGTATTCCTTACTGTATTTTATGTATTATTTAGTTATGTGATATTTACTTATTAATATTACTTTTTAATTTTTGTCTGTATTTTTTGAACGAATTTGGTGGTATTTTCACCACCAATGCTGGCAAAAATACCATCAAATTCTAGCCCGTGGAGGAGGGGCATATGAAAGGTGGCTACACTGAGTCACAGCGCCAGAGATTGCGCCAGAGAGTATTATTCAGCCGCCTCCACTGGCAGTGCTTATCGAGAAGTCGTAGTGGGCAATGCTTATTGGGAAGTAGCAGTAGGCAGTGCTTGTTGAGATGTGGCAGTAGCGAGTCGTAGTTGAGAAGTTGCGGTAGTGAGTGCTTGTTCAGAACTTGTAGTATTGTTTTGATGGGCTAGACACCAGATGTTGTTGGATTGGGGATGCTGTAATGATCAGAGTGTGCTTTTCGGCAATATATATGAAGGTAAAAAAAATTCCTTTTTTTTATTATTTCAATGTCTTAAACAATAATGCCTCTTGGTCACAGGTTCAGTCGACAAAGCATCTGGCTCGTGTTCTTGTATTAGACTGTATTTCTGGTTTCTATGTGCAGTTATAGTATTTCTGTTTTTTTTTTATTACTTCAGTATAAATGGTGTTTAAAATATCTTGTCTTATTGAGGAAGAACCGTGCCAGATGTGTACGTTGAATCACACTTCTACACACAGAAGAGTTACACTTGTGCTTTGTTGTTTCGTAGGTTTTATAGTTGCTGGGGACTTAATTAATTGTGTTAACGGAAGTTTTCTTTCATTTCTTGTTGTTATTTTATGCAGTCAGATTGCGTACTAATACCAGTCAGGGCCAATCGTTTACGAGACCTTGTAATCGGACATACAGCGACTAAAATTAAAATTGTTTGCATTCTATATAATTAAGCCCCCATGCAGTAGCATGGCTGTGACGTCATCCGAGGCAGAGTGTAAGCGGATGTTTGACTGATTCGGGCCGATTGATAGCTGGGTGCGAAGTGTTTGTCACTGTCTCTCAGGCTGTATTAATATATGGGCGCAGCGGACGGCCGAACGGAACATCTGCCGTCATCTGCTCTAAGCTCGGGTAGCGGCATCTAAATGTCCGCTTTCTCGGACACGTATTGTTTTATTACACTGTTGTGTATCAATTTACAATCTTCGTAATTTTTATACGAATGGAGTTAAGTTGGCTTTAGTTAAAGAAAAAGTCTTAGCTTGACTGCTTTTAAACTTCGCCGACTAGAATTTTTTAGGGCAGAAACCACAGTAGAACATGACCTCTGAACTACTTCTTTAAGAGACCTTGTGTTGATTCTTATTGACATCAGAGTCTTGAAACTTGTCATATCTTCACTATTTAACGGATGTAATCAAGTGCTGTAATCAGACCTTTCTATCATTAATGTAAATAATACTTAATCTATTACAAAAAAGGACGATTTTGTTCTAGATCTTGTTTTTAGTAAATTACTTGAAAACTATTGGTAGTAACTTAAGGGGGTCACATAGTTAAAGTTTTTTGTGTCAAACTGACGCTTCATACCAATATTCGTTATTCTAAGTCTAATATTTAGCTCCTTGAATTTTTCGTAAAGACAACGATTTTGATCAAATTATTGCTCCGTTCGGGTTGAGACTTGCAACAGTTAATTTTGACATACATTTGCATATTCTGAACAATTTTTTGGCTTTCTAGCCGTATTATTTAGCGTCACTTGCTTTTTTATTGAAAACGGTGTATTCAGGGAAAAACATCACTCTGAGATTTGACATTTTAAACGTTGCTATACTGAAAGATACGTTGACAAAATCTGGGAAAGCTACTTTAATTTTTAATTCCATCCTTAGATTATGGTGCAATACTTGTATGGTATGCACAGGCGCATTATGATGACGTGGCGCTAGTGGCAGTGAACTGGGGTAAGTCCTGGCACACTCACTTGCCTCTGCATCTCTCAAATGATACGGCGCTTGTTTCGCCACAATAGGACCATTTTTCATTCTAGTTCCGAAATTTTTCCCTAAAATACTTTTGACATTAGATCTCCAAAGCCTGGCAGTCGATGCAGATTCTTCTTGGCTCTGGCGACGACCGATTTGGTAGAGCTTTTTTTTGTTGTCTTTCGAACTATGTTGTTTATATCGTGGCAACAGATGAAGCTTTCAAAAAACAACAGTGTGACAGCTAATTACATGCATTTATCTACCTTCTTACCAAATTTGAACCAATACGCAGAAATCTGAGACACAGAAAGGGCGCTCGCGATAAAAGAGCTCACAAAAAACATGCTTTTTGCGCCTAAAATTCGAATGAAACTAGGACTTTGAAAGCGGGTTCTCGATTTTATCATAAGAACGCGTTTTTTATTTTATTTGATACACTTCACACAGAATCTATACATTCCATTGACATAAGCAGGGGTTTTGCGTGCTGCATTTAGGTAGACTTTAAACCATCGTATCTCGACAACGGATAAAGATTATTGGAGAAAAAAATCGTTGTGATTTTATTTAACTACCTTCATGGAAAGTTTGGCCGATTCGAACAAGTTTAAAATAAGAAGTGATGTGCTCCAAAAACATCCCATAAAAACATATTTTTTGCAAGTAAAGTCCAAACAAAGCAAGATTTTGTCAACTGGCTAAAACTTCTTTTAGGCTAGCGTCGAATACATCGGTTGACCAAATTTGAACCATCTGTCTTCCTCCAGTCCGGAGGTATTTAAGGGTGACCAGTTTTGCACGCCAAATCTGAACGTGGGTGGCGTAAAATCCGAACAGTGCACAAAAAAATGGTGGCAGTAACTGAACGCTAATTTAAGCCCAATTAAAATCTTTTGCAAAAGGATTTAATCGATTCGCACAATCTGCCTGGGCGCCAACTCCGCTTTGTTGTTCAAACCTTGTATAATATTTGGGTAACATAGCTAGTACAAGACAGGCTATACAAATGGCCACTGTTTCGGGCTAAACAGAAAATTTTTTACGAAATGTTCCTAGTTAAAATAGGAACGAGCCCTCCTCCCTCCCAAAATGCGATTCTGCACGGGGATTTTGATACATAGTTATTATTGTGTGAGTTAGTAGAGAATATTTCTGCGGATTAATGCTAAAATAAGTTTTATAAGTACTGGCATCGAGATGATGTTAAATACATTTATACTCAGGAAGTACAATTCAGTTTCTGAAGTTTCTTAATGCTATAGTCTCAAATATATTGATAATAATTCATATTCGCATGTACATAATAAGTGTGAACAGCCACTTATTCCTTTTACTAATGAATTCAGTATATTTCTATAAAAATTCTTTCGTCCCATTCTTCACAATATTCAAGTCACACAGAAATTCGTCAGCTGATGTCCATACTACACAAGTAGTGGGACAAGGGGACTATCAGTGCATTTTGTTAGTGTGGGTTGCCTGCATCAGCAGCAAGTATACATTAACGGGGAAACATATTGTTCTCTATTAACTGACAGGTCCTTAATCTATTCTTTGGTTAAGTGGTTTTCAAGGATACCGCCCCCCTTTTCCACCTTCCCCTCCCCCTCCCCCTCCCCCACCTCTTGCCACATTCCTCTGGGAACCTCCCCCCCCAATACAGGTGAATTTTTGATATCATTTTGATTGATTAATTAATTAAATCGATCAATTAATTAACCTCTCCCTCTCTGGGATACAGACCCTCTCTCCATCCTCCACCTGTAAATTGGTGGGAAAAAGATTCAGTTGACTGGATAGTTGGTGGGAAATCGATTGCAGTGTATCGAATGTTTTTAACAAAAATTCAGACAACATGTGGAATGTTGTTTATTTAAACACTTTATGGGATATAAGATGGCGTTTGGAATGTAGTTTATTTATTTAGTTAAAGATTTTGTCAGTAAATTGACTACAGTGTATGGAATACTGTTTATTTAAAAAAAATTGTGGGTGACAAGGCACTGAAAAAAATTTAAAGAATTGCAGAGCTCCTTCCATCTTTTTTTTGTTATTTTCCTTACTTTTCGAAACACATTGGTGTCTAAGCACAGGTGAGAAAATCAGAACAATTGCATATCTAAGAGTTCATGACATGTTTCGAAACCCACCGCCATTTTCTGGAGATGCACAAACTATTACAATCTCAGTAGCAAACTATTTTGTACAGGCCGAGAAACGTACACAGTCATATTGCACTGACAGTTAAACCCTGCAAAAGTCGTGTACAGATCACGAATGGAATGAAGTGCTGTATAATAGTCACTGTTTGGAGTCTACTGTGCACGTGTCAATCGTCAGCACGCTGAAATGATGGTCAAAACCGCCCATGTCCTAATTACAGATCACATCACCAAATGCCACCAGCAACAGACCGCATATTGGTCTCCTTTGATCTCACAGCCCCAAAAACAGGCGACGACATTTTGTTGATGGAGAAATTTCAGACTCTCTACCTGTCTCTGTCTTTCTCAAGAGATCACTCCCTGTTCATCCGTGTGAATCAACTCGAAACATGCAGACAGAATTTTTCATCTCGTTTCAGAGCATGTTGTTCCTATGGGCTAATGCTGGCGACAAAGGGAGAGCTGACACAATTTCGGGATCAGAACTAGAGCGAAATAATCCACTTGCACTAACAATCAAATTAATTGTTTAAAAATTTACAGGAATCAAATCGATCACTTAAAACATACACTTACAAATTATGATGTCCTTCTTTGTAATAAAACATATTTTCAACGTCTGAGTATCATACACAAACATTATGAAAATGAAGTAATAAAATATCCACCACAAATACATTGTAGATCTAAATATACTGAGGTACCGGTATTGTATGCGCTGTCATATGAGAGCACAAACACTTACCTCCATCACAATGTTTCCAAAAAATATATCTGCTGAAAAAAAAAAAACACACACACACAAACTAGCTATCGCGGGTGCCATCCACTGACTACAGGGCAGCCACGTCCACATGTGCCCATACCAAAAGCATGTGTGCTGCAATGTACTGGGAAGTACTAAACTCGACCACAGAAAGATTTTCCCGTCAGACATACATTTCACGTAAGGACCTTGCTATTAAAAACACAATTACAACGATTATGTTACTGTCACCCTACATAAAAAGCTGTCTTAGTTCCACAGGCACTTACAAGAGTCGCTAATAGCGTTATTGTTTCTGGTAGGAGTGCTGTCTGCAAGTAGGAATCAAATCTTTCCATTGAACCAAATACATGCGTTGGATCCTAGGGAGACGTCTTTTATTGATTACAGCTACTGGTGAATAATATTGATGCCACTCTCATACGTCGAAACGAGTCACGTTTTCCAAACCTATCTGCTACAGTAAAAACTCTAGCACGGTATTTTAGACAGTCCCTCTGCATGTCGCAACTGCTCCTCAGTCTTTGTCCCATCCCCTCTGCAGCTCTGCCAACTGTGTATGATGTGTAAGCCCAACGCCAAACGAAGGTTTTCATGGAACATGAGGTAGTGGTGAAGACAGTACTAGTAGTTACAGGAGCTGTAGGAAGGAGCAGGATTTTTCTACTGCATTGTGATGCATCACCAAGCTGAGGGTAACTGATGACCTTTACATTTAAAGTCATCTTTCACAGCGATATGGTATCAGATGTCTAAGCATTCCATTTCGGTTGATCGCTCATATTATATTATGTATGTGATCACTGTCTCAGTGCAGACCATTCCCGGAGGGCGTTTCTCTCACTAAGACTCCCCCTCCATTACAAACAAGTGATGTTAGTAAATCATTATGTGGTATACGACAGCGTATCAGTGGACAGATGGGATTGGAAAGACACCACTGATGTACTGTAATAAGCACCACATTTGATAGTGCGATCAATTTTAGCAATGTCACCAGCTTTTCTGTAATTTGAACACCAACCAATGACGTGGCAGCATCCTTCCCGATTTCTGTATCATCGATAATCACCACTCCTCTATTTTGAGAGTACCATATACTAGATTGCAAATGTAGATAGATGACTGTGCAGTACGTCCATTCATTGTTAATTCTCGACAGACAGACAGACACACACACACACACACACACACACACACACACACACACACACACACACACCAACTCAAACACACACACCCATATATGGGGTGGTCCATTGATAGTGATGAGGCCAAATATCTCACGAATAAGCATCAAACGAAAAAACTACAAAGAACGAAACTTGTCTAGCTTGAAGGGGGAAACCAGATGGCGCTATGGTTGGCCCACTAGATGGCGCTGCCATAGGTCAAACGGATATAAACTGCGTTTTTTAAAATAAGAACCCCCATTTTTTGGTTACATATTCGTGTAGTACGTAAAGAAATATGAATGTTTTAGTTGGATCACTTTTTCGCATTGTGGTAGATGGCGCTCTAATAATCCAAACGTATAAGTACGTGGTATCACGCAACATTCCGCCAGTGCGGACGGTATTTGCTTCGTGATACATTACCCGTGTTAAAATAGACCGTTTACCAATTGCGGAAAAGGTCGATATCGTGTTGATGTATGGCTATTGTGATCAAAATGCCCAACGGGCGTGTGCTATGTATGCTGCTCGGTATCCTGGACGACATCATCCAAGTGTCCGGATTGCGCCCGTACCATATTTCTATGCATCTGGAATTGTACGGCGACGACTTTGAACGTGTGTCCAGTTCAGCCACTAGGTACAAGAGAAATTACGGGACGATGACAGATTTTTTTCTATTTAGCGACGAAGCGTCATTCACCAACAGCGGTAACGTAAACCGTCATAATATGCACTGCAGGGCAACGGAAAATCCACGATGGCTGCGACAAGTGGAACATCAACGACCTTGGCGGGTTAATGTGTGGTGCGGCATTATGGGAGGAAGGATAATTGGCCCCCATTTTATCGGTGGCAATCTAAATGGTGCAATGTATGCTGATTTCCTTCGTAATCTCCTACCGATGTAACTACAAGATGTTTCACTGCATGATAGAATGGATATGTACTTCCAACATGATGGATGTTGGCGCATAGCTCGCGTGCGGTTGAAGCGGTATTAAATAGCATATTTCATGACAGGTGGACTGGTCGTCGAAGCACCGTACCATGGCCCACACGTTCACCGGATCTGACGTCCCCGGATTTCTTTCTGTGGGGAAAGTTGAAGGATATTTGCTATCGTGATCCACCGACAACGCCTGACAGCATGCGTCAGCCCATTGTCAATGCATGTGCGAACATTACGGAAGGTGAACTACTCGCTGTTGAGAGGAATGTCGTTATACGTTTTGTCAAATGCACTGAGGTTGACGGACGTCATTTTGATCATTTATTGCATTTATGTGGTATTTACAGGTAATCACGCTCTAACAGCATGCGTTCTCAGAAATGATAAGTTCACAGAGGTACATGTATCACATTGGAACAGCCGAAATAAAATGTTCAAACGTACCTACGTTCTGTATTTAAATTTAAAAAACCTACCTGTTACCAACTGTTCGTCTAAAATTGTGAACCATATGTTTGTGACTGTTACAGCGCCATCCATCACAAAGCGAAAAAAGTGGTCCAACTAAAACATTCATATTTCTTTACGTACTACACGAATATGTAAAAAAAAAATGGGGGTTCCTATTTAACTAAAACGTAGTTGATATCCGTTTGACCTATGGCAACGCCATTTAGGGGGCCTACCATAGCGCCATCTGGTTTCCCCCTAAAAGCTAGACACGTTCGGCTTTGTATTTTTTCAAAAATGTTCAAATGTGTGTGAAATCTTATGGGACTTAACTACGAAGGTCACCAGTCCCTAAACTTACACACTACTTAACCTAAATTATCCTAAGGACAAACACACACAGCCATGGCCGAGAGACGACTCGAACCTCCGCCGGGACCAGCCGCACAGTCCATGGCTGCAGCTCCTGAGACCGCTCGGCTAATCCCGCACGGCTGTAGTTTTTCCGTTTGACTCTTATTTCGTGAGATATTTGGTCCGCTCACGATCAATGGACCACCCTGTATATATATATATATATATATATATATATATATATATATATATATATATATATATATATATACCTAACTCTACCACCTCAAAAATCTCTCTGGAACAACAATAGATATTCAAACACGGTTTTCACCGGCATGAACGTACGGCAGGGGCTTAGGAAACCAAATACCAAATACTATACGAAATTTTAAAAGGTAAACAAACACTATTTTAAACACAAACTTGCGCATTTTTAAATGGACATACACTATTATTTCGTTTGGAATCAATAGCATGAAAAATCACAAAAATAATGGCGTTGGTAGCATCGCAATACGTCAGTTACATACCGAGAAATTGCGAAGCGAAGTTGCCCGTTGAAATAAATGAAGCGCACAGTTAGCGCTCACGTCACGCTGCCTGTGTCGGGGGCTCACACAATGGGAAGGTATGCACAATCCACAAAAATAAACAAGTAACACGTCCAAGGCAAAGTTACGTGTTTCAAATTATAAATGTATGTTTATTCTAACAAAAGACAACTAGAGCTAAAATTAGAGCTAACACATTTGAATTCACTGTGCTAAACACATTTACTAATGCCTCGTCGCCCACAGAAACTGTATCGTTGTGTATTACATCCAGCACAGAAAATACACCTTCATCACGTCAACATAAGTTCGAAGTGCCCTTCATTTGCATCAGTACGCTTTTGCAGACGGGTAACGAGAGAGTGTTGCACAGATTGTAGAGTTTCTACAGATGTACGATTTTGCATATCCTCTACTGTCGTTGGGAATTCTTGATACACTCTGTCTCTCACTGCTCCCCAGAGAAAAAAGTCTAAATGCGTCGAGTCGGGGGACCGTGCTGGCCATCGCACAGTGCCTCCCCGCCCCACCCACATGTTTGGAAATGTCGCATCTACAACGTCTCCGGCAACTTTTGCATTTTGTGTGGGACATCCATCATGTTGTAACCTCATTAATAGACTAGTTTCCAATCCTAGATCCTCCATGAGAAGCGCTAGTGTGCGTTGTAGAAATGATGCATACCGCTGTCCATTCAATGTCCCACGGTAAAAATAGGGACCTACAATACTGTTAGCAATGATGCCACACCAAACATTGACACTCCACACGTTGATGAGCAACTTGGTGAACCCAGTGGGGATTTTGCACGGACCAGTAATGCCTGTTCCGCAGATTCACATTACCATGATTTATAAATGAAGTCTCGTCCGTAAACAACTTATTGCTTAGGAATTCTGGATTACTTTGCAGCTGCTGAAGTGCAAAACGACATAATGCAATGCGGGATTCAAAGTCATTCTCGCACTGTTCTTGGTGCAGTGAGATATGGGACGGACGAAACCTATGCCGATGCAAGATTCTGCACTCTCTACTGTGGCTTATTCCTACACCTCGTACAATTTTTCGTACATCCACCTGAGGACTGAGCCGTACAGCAGCCAGAACAGCAATTTCGTTTCCATTGGCAGTCGCTGGCGTTGTACGTCGACGTTTTGTGGGAGCCTAGTTTCGTGTTTCTGTGAGTGTCTTGCAAATGTACGACGTGACGGACACCGCCGATCTGGGTAGCGTTCAGCATACAGTCTCACAGCTGCTGTTACATTTCTGACATTCGCCATAAATTAAAATAATATCTAGTTTTTGTTCATTACTGAAGACCGGCATATCGACTAGATATCGGCAAATGTAACAAGCCATAAGTAAGCAGGCTTTAATGTGGCAACGAATGTTCAAATGGTTAAAATGGCTCTGAGCACTATGGGACTTAACTGCTGAGGTCATCAGTCCCCTAGAACTTAGAACTACTTAAACCTAACTAACCTAAGGACACCACACACATCCATGCCCGAGGCAGGATTCGAACCTGCGACCGTAGCGGTCGCGCGGTTCCAGACTGTAGCGTCTAGAACCGCACAGCCACTCCGGCCGGCACAACGAATGTGAATTACGCTATAGTATGAGAGCAGTTCAGCAGACCAGATTAGGAGACACCTGTACACCGAAGGTAGAGGGTGCCGTGGTGATATTGGTATGTTTACAGCAGGATACAGGCGACAGTGCAGGCAACCCCTGCTCTGACCACAGCACTACATGCGATGCATTACGTCAGAAACTATGACGCCGTTGCTGCCCTTTACAAGCCACATATTTCAGAAATTATGTGGTTTAGAAACGTGAAACCAAGTGTGTTACTTACTTATTTATTTTCAACATTTCGCGGCCCTGTCAGCAACTGTATAAATATTAATTTTACTTTTAATAATCAACAGCCTCAGTTGCAACGTTTACCTAGAATTTAGCTAGGTTTCAGTCGGAATAACCCAACCTTCTTAAGAATAACAGTAACTACCGTTTGTCCATAGTGGACATCGTCAAGCTGAAACTGCAAATCCATTAATTATTGTCAGACTGTAAAAATGTATCTGAAACTGCCTCGGCCCCACTTCGCGACCGCAATGCGGCAGTCACGAGTGCTGTACTGAAACTCAGTACAGCACTTGTGGCTGCCGCATCGCGTTACGAAAACAAGTTTACATTTACACCAAGTGGCCAAAAGATGGTCCTCTTGCATTAACTGACCTCACCCTGTTTCTCCACGAGATACAGAAGACCTTCGATACAGCGCTCTCCGATTTGTGTTCAGTTCTGACTTCAATTGGGGCGATCAAATGGACGAAGCTGCAGAGAGGATGCGGCAGAGACTGAGGAGCAGTTACAAGATGCAGAGGAACTGCCTAAAAAACTGCGCTACAGTTTTTACTGTAGCAGACAGGTTTGGAAGAGGTGACTCGTTTCAAAGTATGAGAGTGGCACGAATATTTGCAGCAGTGGCTGTAATTAATGTAAAGACGTCTCCCTAGGATCCAACGCAAGTATCTGGTTCAATGGAAAGATTTGATTCCAACTCGCGGACAGCATTTCTTCCAGAAAGTATAACGCTATTAGCGACCTTGCTGTGTGTTTGTCGAATTAAGACAGGTTTTTATGCAGGGTGGCGGTAACATAATCGTTGTGACTGTGTTTTTAATCGTACGATCCTTACGTGAAATGTATGTGTCTGACGGGAAAATTCTTCTGTGGTCAGCTTCAAATGTCGGTTCTCAATAGTATTCCTTGAAAAGAACATCGTGTTGCCTCCAGGGATTCCCCTTTCAACTACCTGGTGAGTGTAATCCAACTGCTGAAAAGAAAAATTACTCACCATACAAAATGACTCTCATGATTAATTTAATTAATTAGCCTGTCAATTTGATATCAGTGACTTGCCGCCTGGCGAGAGAAAGCGCGTTTTTTCATTGCAGCAATATCTTTTAACGATGTTTCAATCTTCCACCTACACAGGGAGAGACAAACATGGTAATAAAATCAGATGTATTACCGAATTTATAAAGTGACACACAGTATCAACCTTGTATTTACAAGTTCTGTGTGGTGTTACCTTAAGAGACTTCATATGTTATAAGATATTTGTTTAGCTTAAGAGAGAGTTCGAAAGCAAGGATGAAGCCTGTGACAGTGGTACGTCTTAGCACTCTATCATGAGCCAAATATGAGTTTAATCTTCAAGTCCTCTTCGCGGGACCGCTACGGTCGCAGGTTCGAATCCTGCCTCAGGCATGGATGTGTGTGATGTCCTTAGGTTACTTAGGTTTAAGTAGTTCTAAGTTCTAGGGGACTGATGACCTCAGCAGTTAAGTCCCATAGTGCTCAGAGCCATTTTTCAAGTCCTCTGATGCGTGATGTAACAGATAAGAAAAGACTTTTTTCCTACCTGATGAGAAAATGCTTAGAGGAAATATAGCCTATGGTATACTGTTACAGTGTTTTCACAAGTAACGATACTTCAGCGAGATGAAAAACCGTGTATGACCCGATTTCTTCTCTCTTCGAAAATAATTTGTATAAAAGGGGGATACCTCTTTTCACATGAGAAATTCGAGGTGTATGATCAACAACTTTGCTGTCTCGGATTGAGTAAAGTGGATCTTTTTAAACTGGTGGGTCTATGTCGGAGTGGAATTGTTTAGAACTACTATATACCTCCAAGCTACAGCTGCTTGTTTTGCTGTGCACCACAGCTGCCTGCAGTGATGGTATGAACGAGTGGGCAAGTGGCTGTAACGGATTAGGTCAGGCTGTGAGGGTACAAAGACTGTGTCGACCTGTCTGATCTTGCCCACGGCAGCGAGGGCTGGCGAAGTGACCAATGTGCTGAGTGAGTGCAACAGAAGCGGACATGTGTGTGTTGCGTGAGGGAAGATTCAAAATAATGGATGTTTGCACAGGATGTATTGATAGCATCCAAATTCTTGCCACTCCTATCGTCCCCAGACGCCCTCCATGGCCAGGGGTGATGCACTCTGGCGTACACACGTGCACACGGCTATGGGTGTGGTAGTGGCGGTAGTTTTCACTGACCTCTAAACGTTGGTGCTAGTGGTGTACGAGGGGACGTGCACACTGCGTATGGACATGTGGGAGGTGAGTGCGTGGGATGTATGAGTGTTTTCAGTGATCTCCTACAGCTAGCCATTACAAGTACAGCTACGGACTGGATCGTGGTTTAAGTGATGTTTAGTGTTTCTTATTACATCGCAGTGGACTCTGTCTCAGTTGTATTTGCTAATGTCTCTATTCTATCATACAGTAGGCCTTCCTCCTTCTGAATGTAGTGGAGAGAACCAATTCTGGAATTCTATAATGCTTGAAAAAGCCAGTCACGAAGTCAAATTCCCGACAGATAACCATGTCCAATATCTAGGCACGACAAAAACTACTACTACTGCGGACTGGTTCATGGTTTATGTGTCTGGTGTTTAATGCATCTCAATAAATCGCAGCACGCATGTGTTCGGTATGTGCAGGCATGCCTTGCGCGCCTGCACGTCTCTCTCCCGGCCGTTGTGGATGGCGCTGCCCTGTAGCTGGCGGATGGCTCGTGGCTCGCGATCTCTAGTTTGTGTTTGTGTTTAGTGGAAACGTTGTGGTGGAGGTGTTTGTGCTCTCAGACGTTGGTGCATACAATATCTCGGATATATTTGGTGCTACTATCTATTTGTGGTATAAATTTCATTACTTGATTTGCATAATTCGTGTGTGATACTCAAACGTCGAAAATATCTTTTATTACAAAGGAGGATCATCATAAGGTTCATGTGTGTGCATTTCGCGATCTATTTTACTCCTCTAAACTGTTAAACAATTAATGTGAGAGGGAAGTGCAAATTGATTATTTCACTCGATTTTTGATATCGGAACTGCGTCAACTCTCCCTCTGCGCCATCATTAGCCCGTAGCAGCGTCACATTCTGAAGATAGATGAAAAACTCCATCTGATGTTTCGAGATGTGGTTCACACAGGCAAACAGAAAGTGGCCGTTTGAGAAAGACAGAGACAGGATGTGAGTCTAGGATTTCCCAGTTAACAAAACTGATGCTTGATTGGGGGCTGTGAGACCAAAGGAGGCTGATATATGGGTCGTGGTCGGTGATATTTGGTAACATGATCAGTAGTTAGGACATTGGGCGGTTTTGAACGTCGTGGCGGCGCCCTGACGATAGACACATGCACGGGAGTGCCCAAACAGTGGCGAGATTTCCACACTCCTAAACATCCCTAGGTCCACTGTTTCCGATGTGATAGTGAAGTGGAAACGTGAAGGGACACGTACAGCACAATAGCGTACAGGCCGACCTCGTCTGTTGACAGAGACTGCCGACAGTTGAAGAGGGTCGTAGCGTATAATACGCAGAGATCTATCCAGACCATCACACAGGAATTCCAAACTGCATCAACATCCGCTGCAAGTACTATGACTGTTAGGCGGGAGGTGAGAAAACTTGGATTTCATGTTCGATGTGGAGAATAAATGAAAAAAAAAGTCAAAGGCGCCATTCAATATGCCCTTCGTGTCCGCAGCTCGTGGTCGTGCGGTAGCGTTCTCGCTTCCCGCGCCCGGGTTCCCGGGTTCGATTCCCGGCGGGGTCAGGGATTTTCTCTGCCTCGTGATGACTGGGTGTTGTGTGATGTCCTTAGGTTAGTTAGGTTTAAGTAGTTCTAAGTTCTAGGGGACTGATGACCATAGATGTTAAGTCCCATAGTGCTCAGAGCCATTTGAACCATCTGAACCCTTCGTAAACAAAGAGCACTTCATCTCAGATTCAAGAGAAGTAAAAACCAGGTTGACAAACAGAAGCTGAACGAAGTGAAAATGAGCGTAAACAGAGCAATGAGAGATGCGTTCAATGATTTTGAAAGTAAGACATAGTCAACCGACCTGAGTAAAAACCCTAAGAGATTTTGGTAAAATTAGTAAGTGGGTCAAAATCATCCATTTATTCTCTCAGCGAACACACCAGGCCGGCCGCGGTGGTCTTGCGGTTCTAGGCGCTGCAGTCCGGAACTGCGGGACTGCTACGGTCGCAGGTTCGAATCCTGCCTCGGGCATGGATGTGTGTGATGTCCTTAGGTTAGTTAGGTTTAAGTAGTTCTAAGTTCTAGGGGACTGATGACCTAAGATGTTAAGTCCCGTAGTGCTCAGAGCCATTTGAACCATAGCACCGAAACGGAAGGTAACAGAGAGAAGGCCGAAATACTGAATTCGGTCTTGCGAAGTTGTTTCACCGCGGAAGATCGTAATACTGTCCCTCCTTTCAATCGTCGTGGGAAATTCGAAATGGCAGATATTGAGATAACCGATCGCGAAATTGAAAGCAGGTACAATTGCTTAGTATTGGAAAGGCGTCAGGATCAGATGAGATACCTATAAGAGGCTACAAAGATTATGTGAAAGAACTTGCTCCCCTTGTAGCAGTAATTTATCGTAGATCGCTTGGGCAACGAAAGGTACCTAACGACTAGAAAAAAAGCAGGTAATTCTCGTTTTAATGAAAGGCCATAAGACATATCCACACAATTATAGACCTATATCGTTGACATCAATCTGTTGTAGAATTATGGTACTTGTTTTATGCTCAAGAATTACGACGTTTTTGGAAAATGAACATATATTCTATAAAAATCAACGTGGATTCCGCAAACAGAGATCCTGCGAAACTCAGCTCGTTCTGTTCCTCCATGAGATCCACAGTGCAGTGGACAACGGCGCTCAGGCTGATGCCGTGTTCTTTGATTTCAGTAAGGGATTTAACAGCGTCCCGCATTGCCGTTTAATGAAAAAAATACGAGCTTACGGAGTATTGGAGCAGACTTGCGATTGGATTCAAGACTTTCTTGCAGACAGAATCAACACGTTGCTCTTAATGGAAAACAAAATCGACGGATGTAAAGGTAACATCCGGCGTACAACAGGAAAGTGTGATAGGACCGTTGCTGTTACAATATGTACAGAGGTGTCTAAAAAAATTTAACCACTGTTTAAAAGTCCATAACTTGTAAACTAATTGACGGAGTTGTCTCATTTCTGGTGAAAGTGTAACTTAAAGTCCAACTTAAAGATATGACTGTAGGTGTTCTAAATGGTCACCATTAACATCCACACACAAACGATGCCGCCGAACTGCAGCACGAACTACTGACTGCAACGTGTTCAGTTGGATATTTGCACATGAATGTACGATGTATTCTCGAAGTTCATCCAATGTGCATGGCTTTTGTCGATAAACGACGTCTTTTAGTGTTTTGAAGATAGCAAAGTGGAAATGCTACATCCCACGATCGCTACACACAATGAACGAGGACGACCCAGATCGTAGAATGGAGTACTGCGAGTGGTTTACTAACATGGTGCACAACGTTGAAGAGTTTACAGAGATGATTGTGTGGTCTGATGAGGCACAGTTCAAACTCAATGGTACAGTAAATCGCCACAATTGCATCTACTGGGCCGCTGAAAATCCGAACGTCCATATAGACAAAGCCGTAATGTGTGGTGTGGGTTGTCTTATCGGGGCTTGATTGGGCCATTCTTCTTTGACGGCACAGTTACCAGTGAGGTGTACCTTCAGAAGCTTCAGACATCCATTATACTTGCCATCCGAGACTTTTATGGAGACGGAAGAGTTTACTTTCAACAAGATGGTGCCCCAGCCCACTACCAAAATCGTGTTAGGGCGTATCTCGATGAAAATCTACCAGGAAGATGGATAGACCGTAAAGGTGCTGTGGAGTATCCACCACGTTCCACAGACCTAACTACTCTGGACTTTTACCTGTGGGGAACTCTAAAGGACGTCGTTTATCGACAAAAGCCACCCACATTGGATGAACTTCGAAAATCCATCGTACATTCATATGCAAATATCTAACTGAACACGTTGCAGTCAGTAGTTCGTGCTGCAGTTCGGCGGCATCGTCTGTGTGTGGATGTTAATGGTGACCATATCGAACACCTACAGTCATATCTTTAAGTTGGACTTTAAGCTACACTTTCACCAAAAATGAGACAACTCCGTCAGTTAGTTTGCAAGTTATGGACTTTTAAACAGTGGATTTATTTGTTTGGACCCCTCTGTATAAATGATCTAGTAGAAAGCGTCGGATGCTCTTTAAGGCTATTCACAGATGATGCAGTTGTCTATATCAAAGTAGCAGCGCCAGAACATAGTAAGAATTCGCAGAATGACCTGCAGGGAATTGATGATTGGTGCAGGCTCTGACAGTTGACCCTGAACGTAAATAATTGCGCAGTTGTGTAATTGCGAATACATTGTTGTTGTCGTTGTTGTCTTCAGTCCTGAGACTGGTTTGATGCAGCTCTCCAAGCTACTCTATCCTGTGCAAGCTTCTTCATCTCCTAGTACCTACTACAGCCTACATCCTTCTGAATCTGCTTAGTGTATTCATCTCCTGGTCTCCCTCTACGATTTCTACCCTCCATGCTACCCTCCAGTACTAAACTGGTGATCCCTTGATGCCTCAGAACATGTCCTACCAACCGATCCCTTCTACTAGTCAAGTTGTGCCACAAACTCATCTTCTCCCCAATTCTATTCAATACATCCTCATTAGTTATGTGATCTACCCATATAATCTTCAGCATTCTTCTGTAGCACCACATTTCGAAAGCTTCTATTCTCTTCTTGTCTAAACTATTTATCGACCATGTTTCACTTCCATACATGGCTACACTCCATACAAATACTTTCAGAAACGACTTCCTGACATTTAAATCAATACTCGATGTTAACAAATTTCCCTTCCTCAGAAATGCTTTCCTTGTTATTGCCGGCCTACATTTTATATCCTCTCTACTTCGACCATCATCAGTTATTTTGCTCCCCAAATAGCAAAACTCACTTACTACTTTAAGTGTCTCATTTCCTAATCTGATTCCCTCAGCATCACCCGACTTAATTCGACTACTTTCCATTATCCTCGATTTGCTTCTGTTGATGTTCATCTTATATCCTCGTTTCAAGACACTGTCCATTCCGTTCAACTGGTCTTCGAAGTCCTTTGCTGTCTCTGACAGAATTACAATGTCATCGGCGAACCTTAAAGTTTTTATTTCTTCTACATGGATTTTAATGCCTACTCCGAACTTTTCCTTTGTTTCCTTTACTGCTTGCTCAATATACAGATTGAATAGCATCGGGGAGAGGCTACAACCCTGTCTCACTCCCTTCCCAACCACTGCTTCCCTTTCATGTCCCTCGACTCTTATAACAGCCATCTGCTTTCTGTACAAATTGTAAATAGCCTTTAGCTCCCTGTATTTTACCCCTGCCACCGTCAGAATTTGAAAGAGAGAATTCCAGTCAACATTGTCAAAAGCTTTCTCTAAGTCTACAAATGCTAGAAACGTAGGTTTTCCTTTCCTTAATCTTTCTTCTAAGCTAAGTCGTCGGGTCAGTGGTGCCTCACGTGTTCCAACATTTCTACGGAATCCAAACTAATCTTCCCCGAGGTCGGCTTCTACCAGTTTTTCCATTCGTCTGTAAAGAATTTGCGTTAGAATTTTGCAGCTGTGACTTATTAAACTGATAGTTCGGTAATTTTCACATCTGTCAACACCAGCTTTCTTTGGGATTGGAATTATTATATTCTTCTTGAAGTCTGAGGGTATTTCGCCTGTCTCATATATTTTGCTCACCAGATGGTAGAGTTTCGTCAGGGCTGCCTCTCCCAAGGCCGTCAGTAGTTCTAATGGAATGCTGCCTACTCCCGGGGCCTTGTTTCGACTCACGTCTTTCAGTGCTCTGTCAAACTCTTCACGCAGTATCATATCTCCCATTTCATCTTCATCTACATCCTCTTCCATTTCCATAATATTGTGCTCAAGAACATCGCCCTTTTATAGACCCTCTATATACTCCTTCCACCTTTCTGCTTTCCCTTCTTTGTTTAGAACAGGGTTTGCACCTGAGCTCTTGATATTCATGTAAGTGGTTCACTTTTCTCCAAAGATCTCTTTAATTTTCCTTTAGGCAGTATCTGTCTTACCCCTCATGAGATAAGCCTATACATCCTTACATCTGTCCTCTAGCCATCCCTGCTTAGCCATTTTGCATTTCCTGTCGATCTCATTTTTGAGACGTTTGTATTACTTTTTGTCTGCTTCATTTACTGCATTTCTGTACTTTCTCCTTTCAGCAATTAAATTCAATATCTCTTCTGTTATCCAAGGATTTCTACTAGCCGTCGTCTTTTTACCTACTTGATCGTCTGCTGCCTTCACTATTTCATCCTTCAAAGCTACCCATTCTTCTTCTACCGTATTTCTTTGCCCCATTCCAGTGAATTGTTCCCTTATGCTCTCCCTGAAACTCTGTACAACCTCTGGTTTAATCAGTTTATCCATGTCCCATGTCCTTAAATTCCCATCTTTTTGCAGTTTCTTCAGTTTTAATGTACAGTTCATAACCAATAGATTGTGGTCAGAGTCCACATCTGCCCCTGGAAATGTCTTACAATTTAAAACCTGGTTCCTACATCTCTGTCTTACCATTATATAATCTATCTGAAACCTTCTAGTATCTCCAGGGTTCTTCCATGTATACAACCTTCTTTCATGATTCTTGAACCAAGTGTTAGCTATGATTAAGTTATGCTTTGTGCAAAATTCTACCGGGCGGCTTCCTCTTTCATTTCTTAGCCCCAATCCATATTTACCTACTACGTTTTCTTCCCTTCCTTTTCCTACTGTCGAATTCCAGTCACCCATGACTATTAAATTTTCGTCTCACTTCACTACCTGAATAATTTCTTTTTTCTCATCATACATTTCATCAATTTCTTCCTCATCTGCAGAGCTAGTTGGCATATAAACTTGTACTACTGTAATAGGCGTGGGCTTCGTGTCTATCTTGGCCACAATAATGCGTTCGTTATGCTGTTTGTAGTAGCTTACCCGCACTCCTATTTTCCTATTCATTATTAAAGCTACTCTTGCATTACCCCTATTTGATTTTGTATTTATAACCCCGTATTCATCTGACCAAAAGTCTTGTTCCTCCTGCCACCGAACTTCACTATTTCCCAATATTTCTAACTTTAACCTATCCATTTTCCTTTTTAAATTTTCTAACCTACCTGCCCGATTAAGGGAGCTGACATTCCACGCTCCGATCCGTAGAACGCCTGTTTTCTTTCTCCTGATAACGACGTCTTCTTGAGTAGTCCCCGCCCAGAGATCCGAATGGGGGACTATTTTGCCTACGGAATATTTTATCCAAGAGGATGCTATCATCATTTAATCATACAGTAAAGCTGCATGCCTTCGGGAAAAATTACGGTTGTAGTTTCCCCTTGCTTTCAGCTGTTCGCAGTACCACAACAGCAAGGCCGTTTTGGTTAGTGTTACAAGACCAGATCAGTCAATCATCCAGACTGTTGCCCTTGCAACTACTGAAAAGGCTGCTGCCCCTCTTCAGGAACCACACGTTTGTCTGGCCTCTCAACAGATACCCCTCCGTTGTGGTTGCACCTACGGTACGGCTATCTGTATGGTTGAGGCACGCAAGCCTCCCCACCAACAGCAAAGTCCATGGTTCATGGGGGGTGCACATACATAGGAAAACAAATCAACTACTGTACAACTACATTATTGATGACATACAGCTGGATACAGCGTCTGCTGTAAAATATCTAGGCGTAACTATCCAGAGAGACCTTAAGTGATAGTGGGAAAAGCAGGCATCAGATTCATAGGAAGAATCTTAAGGAAATGCAACTCATCCACGAAAGAAGTGGCTTATAATGCGCTTGTTCTCCCAATTCTTGAGTATTGTTCATTTATCTGGGATCCTAATCAGGTAGGACTGATAGAGGAGATAGAGAAGATCCAACGAAGAGCGGCGCGTTTCGTCATGGGATCTTTTAGCTGGCGAGAGAGCGTTGCGGAGATGCTAAACAAAATCCACTGGCAGCCTTTACAATTGAGGCGTTGTGCATTACGGAGAGTTACTATTGAAATTTCGGGACAGCACTTTTCAGGAGGAATCGGAAAACATATGCTTCCCCACATACATCTCGCGTATTGACCACGAGGAGAAACCGACAATCATTGTTCCCACGCACTAGTCACGACTGGAACAGGATTGGCGGGATCAGTTAGTGGTACCGAAAGTACCCTCCGACACACAATATTAGGTCGCTTGCGGAGTATGGTGTAGATGTTGATGAGACAGGCAGCTAGGAGCCTCCCAACCGTTTCCCTTTCAATTTCTTCTTAAGTTCCACAAACACAAAAAAGTGAAAATCCTATAATACCATACGAAAGATTCCCTTGTAGATCCAGAGATCGCAGTGGCCATGGTATGGGGGCCTCTCCTCTCAACCCACGATGAATGTTACTCACGGAGATAAACATCGAAGCGAGAACCGTGTCGGAACCGTACTCTCTCGTGGACGCAGTGGATGCAATCTTCAACAACTGTGGCACCACTTCTCGATGATCACCAAGACAAACGAGCTTAATTTAAAAATGTAAATACTCATTTCGTTCCATTACATTCTTATTTCAAAGTACGCAGTTTGGCATAGTCTGTATAATTTTCAATCCCAAAGTTGCCATGTGATGTCCGCTGATTAACCAAAACATTTTGACCACCTGCTTAACAGCTGTTGGTCTTTCTTCATCTACACCTACATATACACTCAGCAGACCATCTTGCGGCGTGTGGCGGAAGTTACTTTGTCTATCACTGTCTCTTGCCCTCTCCTGTTCCAGTCGCTAATAGCTCGATGGAAGAACGGCTGTCGATAAGCCTCCGCGTGGGCTCGAAGCTCTCTAATTTTCGATGTTTTTTATTAACTAGCAGCCAGTTTCGGTGACTCAAGATCTTCAGGCCTTGACTAACGCTGAGGGAGTGAACTCCAATCGTGTACACGATCCCATCAGTGGCCAGCATCTATGAACTGGCTTCCATAGAATACTGTAACAGCTATGTCGTGTCTGCAACCATCAATTTACAACAGTATTGTACGGAAGGCAGTTCATAGATATCTGCCGCTGATACGATCGTATATACGACTGGAGTTCTCCCCCTGAGCATCAGTTAGGCACTGAAGATGGTGACTCTGTCTCCGAAATTTGTTACTAAATAATACACAACATCGAAAGGACGGCTGCAGGTGTTTCATTTAATTACGTAAGTGAATGACTGAAGTACAAAAAGTCTACAGTTAGAAGGATGCACATACAAGAACTCTAATTTTATCTCCATGGCCTTTCTGTGACGTATTATATTTATTTGTTCTTCCAGAACACCTCTCTTGCAGCGTGTGGTTGGTCATCTCTGAGCCGCTTTCCTGCTTAGTAAATCAACCTGTAACAAGAGGAAGAGATATACTTGGAAAAGACCGGGTGATATGGGAAGATTTCAGTTAGATTACATCATGGTCAGACAGAGATTCAGAAATCATGAACTAGACTGTAAGGCGTACTCAGGGACAAACTCAGATCACAACGTAGTAGAGATGAAGAGTAGGGTGGAGTTCAAGAGTTTAGTCAGGATGTGGGGCGGCGAATAAGTTACTTCACTGGTTTAAAGGTTTGATGCCGTCTTTAATCACGTGAGCATGGCATCTAATTTGGTAGTCAGCCAGAAAGCGAAGGGAAACATATTGACCTTAGTTTCCAGTCTGCACGGCCACATTGCGGTCCAGCCCACTGAAAGAAAAGTGTCTATTTCCCATTTCTTTGCGAGATCAGGACTATGACTTCAGTAAAAGTTTAAAGTTCCAATCAAGATTTAATTAAATTAAAGTTTCTCACAAACAACATTTAAAATTGCGTTATGTTCAATTGAAAACAAGTCTTTCTAATCTAACAACACCTTTAGCAGTTCAGAGGCAGCCACTACGGTAACTTCCTACCCGATTGTTTTTCGCCCTGACTAACATCACTCAATTGAAAGTTCGCAATGAATGTTCAAAAATTAATGCTCGCCATAAAAGTGGAAATAAATTCACCACTTGCCATGCGGAATTGAATTTCACACGGACGGCACACTAACAGTTATTTTACCGAATTCTAAACGATCCAGGACGGTGTACAGTCCTCGCGAGTTCACTATCCGTTTTCAATGCCAAATACGCGCTTGTCATAGCTCGGCTCTGACGTCATCCGACCAGACGTTTAACTGGCGTGGACCTCACAGTGTCTGAGAGCGAAGTGAACCTTCCTACTGCTTCAGGGGCTGTATTTATAAGGTGCCGGTGCGGACTGCCGAGAAAACATCTGTTGTCTCTGTCTATTTGCATACGGCGGCAGTCTACGAACGACCGCTGTCTCGGGCACATAATCTTTAATAATATAGTTACCAGTTACTTCAGAAACTTCTTAATTTTTGCTGGTAAGCAGGTAAGCAGTTTGAATGGACGTAGAAAGTTTCAGCTCGCCAGAATAAAAACTTTGCTTCATAGAATTTTTTTAGTGGAACTAACGGTAGATTGTTACCTCTGAACCATACCTTTCCTAAGACTTATATCAGTTGCTATTTATGTTACAAGTCTTACACTTGGTGTAGCTCTATTATTTGACATATTTGATCATCTGGTTTAACCAAAATCCTCTATCATTAAAATTTCAAGTACTTAATCTACAACACTTAGGTACATTTTAGTTACAAAATTAGTTTCTATTTAATTGCTCCAAAACTGTAAGAGGTAGATTAACGTGGATTCTCTGTTATTATTTTTGGGGTGTACTGAAGCATAAAAGAAATTTTCAAGTTTCTAAGTCCATTATTTAGCGCCTCTGATTTTTCCGAAAAACGTGGATTCTGGCGTTAATTTTTGTTTTATTGTTTTGGAAACCAGCATCACTTATTTATAACTTCTAACTGCACCTTCTGACCAAATTCTGGCTTCCTAACGTCATTATTTAGCGCCTCTGATTTTTCTCTTAAAACGGCGCCGGCCGCGGTGGCCGTGCGGTTCTAGGCGCTCCAGTCCGGAGCCGCGCTGTTGCTACGGTCGCAGGTTCGAATCCTGCCTCCGGCATGGATGTGTGTGATGTCCTTAGGTTCGTTAGGTTTAAGTAGTTCTAAGTTCTAGGGGACTGATGACCTTAGAAGTTAAGTCCCACAGTGCTCAGAGCCATTTTTTTTTTTTTTTTTTAGAACATCAAGACTTGGTATTTGGAACATTATTACACTAAACTATAATTTAACAAAGTTTTAAACATAAATTTTGATTTTTAATTTAATACTAAATTATGGTGCAATACTTGTGCGTTGAGGTGATGTGGCGCTACTCTGTATCCCATACATGATACACCGCTTGGTTTGCTTCAAGCAAGAATCAATACGCAAAGAAGTGGGACACAAAAGTACAAAGGATGACGAGGTACGCTTTAAGTTCTCTAAAGAACAGCTCAGTAAACGGTACAGTTGAAGAGCGATTAACATCTCTAAAAAGGGCAGTCACAGAAGTTGGAATGAAAAAACTAGTTACAACGATGGTAACTGCGAACAAACCTTGGTTAACATAAGAAATACTTCAGTTGATCGATGAAAGAAGGATGTACAAAAATGTTCAGGGAATAAAGGAATACAGAAATACAAGTCACTGGGGAATGAAATAAATAGGAAATGCAGGGAAGGAAGATGAAATTGTTGCATGAAAAATGTGAAGAAGTCGAAAAAGAAATGACTGTCGGAAAAACTGACTCACCATACAGGAAAGTAAAAACAAACTTAGATGAATGCAACGGGAATTCCACTGTTAAATGCAAAGGAGAGAGCGGATAGGTGGAAAGAGTACATTGAAGACCTCTATGGGGAGGGGGGGGGGGAGGGGGGAAGATTTGTCTGATGTGATAGAAGAAGAAACAGGAGTCGATTTAGGAGAGATAAGGGATCCAGTGTTAGAATCAGGATTTAAAAGAGCTTTGGAGGACTTACGGTCAAATAAGGCAGAAGGGGTAGATAACATTCTGTCAAAATTTCAAAAATCGTTGGGTGGTGGAGGAGGAGGATATTAGTGTTTAACGTCCCGTCGACAACGACGTCATTAGAGACGGAGCGCAAGCTCGGGTGAGGGAAGGATGAGGACGGAAATCGGCCGTGCCCTTTCAAAGAATCATCCCGGCATTTGCCTGAAGCGATTTAGTGAAATCACGGAAAACCTAAATCAGGATGGCCGGAGACGGGATTGAACCGTCGTCCTCCCGAATGCGAGTCCAGTGTGCTAACCACTGCGCCACCTCGCTCGGTAGTAATCGTTGGGTGAAGTGGCAACAAAACGGCTACTCACTTTGCTATGCAGAACGTATGAGTCTGGGGATATACCATCTGACTTTCGGAAAAAAAACATCCACACAATACCTAAGAGTACAAGAGGTGACCAGTGCAAGAATTATCGCACCAATCAGCTTAACAGCTTATGAATCGAAGTTGCTGACAATAATAATATACAGAAGAATGGAAAAGAAAATTGAGACTGTGTTAGATGACCATCAGTTTGGCTTTAGAAAAGGTAAAAGCACGAGAGAGGCAATTACGACGTTGCGGTTGATAATGGAAGCAAGACTAAATAAAAATCAAGACACGTTCATAGGATTTTTCGAACTGGCAAAAGCATCCGACAATGTAGAATGGTACAAGATGTTCGAAATTCTGAGGAAAATAGAGGTAAGCTATTCGGAGAGACAGGTAATAATATGAGGTAATAATAAGAGTGGACGACTAAGAACGAAGCGCTGAATTAAAAAGGGTGTAAGACAGGGGTATAGTCTTCCCCCCCCCACCCCCCTCCCCCACCCCCTCCCACTGTCCAATCTGTGAATCGAAGAAGCAATGATGGAAATAAAACAAAAGGTTCAGGGGTTGAATTAAAATTCCAGGTGAAAGGATATCAATGATACGATTCGCTGATGACATTGCTAACCTGAGTGAAAGTTAAGAAGAATTACTTGATATGGTGAATGGAATGAACAGTCTAATGAGCACAGACTACGGACTGAGAAAAAAATTGAAGAAAGACGAAAGTAATGAGAAGTAGCACTTATGAGAACAGCGAAAACTTAACATTAGGAGTGATGGTCACGATGTAGATGAAGTTAAGGAATTCTACTACGTAGGCAGTAAAATATCCAATGACGGACGGAGAAAGGAGGACGTCAAAAGCGGACTAGCACTGGAAAAAGGGCATTTCTGACCAAGAGAAGTCTACTAGTATCAAACGTACGCCTTAATTTGAGTAAGAAATTTCTGAGAATGTACGTTTGGAGCACAGCATTGTATGGTAGTGAAACATAGATTGTGTGGACACCGGAACAGAAGAGAATCCAAACATTCTGCTACAACCGAATGTTGAAAATTAGGTGGACTGATAAGGTAAAGAATGAGGAGGTTCTGCGCAGAATCGGAGGGGAAAGGAGTATGTGGCAAACACTGATAATGAGAAGAGACAGGATGATAGGACATCTGTTAAGACATTAGGAAATGACTTCCATTGTACTAGAGGGAGCCGTAGAGGGCAAAATCTGTAGAGGAAGACAGAGTTTGGAATACATTCGGCAAATAACTGAGGATGTAGGCTGCAAGTGTTACTCTGAGATGAAGAGGTTGGCACAGGAGAGGAATTCGCGGCGGGCCGCATCAAACCATTCAGTAAACTGATGACCTAAAAAAAAGGAACAAAACTCGTTGTTCTCCGTTGGATCTTCTCTATTTCCTCTATCAGTCTTATCTAGTACGGGTGATGATTTTATAAGCTACCTCCTTTGTTGATGTACCACTTCTCTTGAGGATTCTTCCAGTGTGTCTCAGTCTTTCATAAACCTTTGCCTCTTTTAGTTTTATGTGGTCGTTCCACTTTAAAGCGCCACGTACTGATACTTCTAGATACTTTGTGGAAGCAATTGCTTCTAATAATTGTTCTGCAATACGGTAATGGGTTTTTCTACGTGCACGCTATACGTTCCATTTGTTTATGCTGAGGGTCAATTGCACTTCCTGCACAAAGCGTCGATCCTCTGCAGGCCTTCCTGCATTTCGCTGCAATTTTCTACCTTGCGATTTCTCTGTATACAATATCATCCTCGAAAACTGTCGTGGGGCTTCCGATAATCTTTTGGGGTACGTCCGAAGTCAATTTTAAGTCTCTCCATTGAGAATGATACACAGTTTCCTGCTTTCAAGAAACCCTTCATTCCAGTTATACAGCTGGGCTGATATGCCAGCCGCTTGTTCAATAGACGGTAGTGCGGAACTGTACCGAACGTCTTCCGGAAGTCAAGGAATGGCAACTATCTGGGCGCCGGTGTCCACCACCTTCTGAGCCTCGTGTTCACACAGAGCGAGTTTTGGTTCAGTAGCGTTTCTGTGTGGCAAGGATTCGAGAACCCCTTGGACATTTCGGGAAGTATTTGGTACCAGATGTCTACGCACAGGTAACGCAACCCCTGGAAATTTCAGGCATATCGCTTTTGGGCACGAACCTGGCTACCGATTGCGTCCCAGCTGTGTTCCATCGGGTTCTCACCAGCCGAATCTGGTGGCCATGGCAGCAGCGTGATTTCACTGACATGCTCCACAAATCACTACAGCACGTACACTTATCTTGAAGTACGATGGCATCACCGTTGGGGAAGATAACAAGCATGAAAGGATGCAGGTGGCCCACAGTAACGTTCATATTGTCCGCAGCTGTTTTGGTGTCATCAATTGCTGCCAAAGGTGCCTTGGAAACCTAGGAGAATTCCTGCCTTTTTATTTTTATTTTTTTTTGAGTCGTCAGTCTTCTCATTGGTTAGATGCGGCCTGTCAAGAATTCTTCTCTTTTTGCTCTTTTGTACCAACTTCTTCGTCTAAGAACAACACTTGCAACCTATGTCCTCAATTACTTGCTCTACAGTTTTTGCCCTCTACAGCTCCCTCTACTACTGTGGAAGTTATTCCGTGATGTCTTAATACATGTCCTTGCAATCTGTCCTTTCTTGTTGTCAGTGTTTTCCATATATTATTATCTCACCGATTCTCTGGAGAACTTATTCATTCGTAACTTTATCAGTCCACCTACTTTACAACATTCTTCTGTCGCGTCATATCTGAAATGCTTCGACTCTGTCCCTAATTTTCCACAGTCCATTTTTCAGTACCATTGAATGCTCTACTCCAAATGTACATTCTCAGAAATTTCTTCCTGAAATTAAGGCCTGTGTTTGATACCAGTAGACTTCTTTTGGCCAGGAATGCCCTTTCTTCCAGTGCTAGTCTGTCTCTTACGCCCTCCTTTCTCCGTCCGTCATGGGTTACTTTGCAGCCTAGGCAGCAGAAATCCTTAACTTCATCTATTTCGTGATCAAAAATCATGATACTAAGTTCCTCGCTGTTCTCATTGCTGCTACTTCTCATTACTTTCGTCTTTCTTTGATTTACTCTCAGCCTATATACTGTACTCGTTAGACTATTTATTCCATTCAGCAACTGAGAATAACAGTACCATCAGTGAATTTTATCTGTGATATCATTTCACCTTGAAACTGTCCTTTATTTGATTCTTCATTGTGCAAATGCTCTCAACCAAGAGTAGGGACTGGTGCATAGTGATCTGCACGGAATCCAGGCTCTTCAGGGAGGAGGATATCATGGTCAGAAGGAATTTCTGTAGAGATTCCAATGGAGTACACTGCAGAATTTTACCTTGTAAATCAAAGCTGGAAATGAGTCTTTAGTTTTCAGGCACTGCGTCTAATTCGAATGCAGCCGTTATGCTCTCATTTGAGTTACGCGTCGGAGAGATAGTGTTTCCTGCCGCTCACGTGAGTTTGGAATTGTAGCTCCGCCGATTTGGCCATAATTTTCATTTTGTCTTCGCCGGACTAGGTTCGTTTTCACCGTGGAGTGGTTTCACTTCACAGGCGGGCTTCTTCTGCTTCTTGGTCACCCCCCTAAACTTCCGAGGGCTTTCGTTAGAGTATGCGGATCACAGCATTTCAGGGCAGTTTCTGCTGTCGCAAGTTGTTCTTGACGCACACCTCGAACGGCCTCAGCATCCTCTGGTCGGCTAGTGTCCATTATGCGGCCACCTTCACAGATGGAGCACATTTTCCTAAAATTCTCCCAATAAACCAAAGTCGCCAATTCGCCAATTCCTGCAGTGGCACATATTCGTTCTCTAGGCAGCCTTCGCACCAATTACAATTTTATAGAAACAGCAGGTAATATACCACTTTAAACAACTGTTAGTCATTTAAGATCTACAACTGTCTGCCTGCATTTAGCAGTCATCGCATTATATCGTAGTTGCCAGTTCTACTTTGTTCTAGGACAGTGCAGTAATACTGTGGATTTTATCACGCTACTTGGTTATTACAGAGCGAGGTGGCGCAATGGTTAGCACACTGGACTCGCATTCGGGAGGACGACGGTTCAAACCCGCGTCCGGCCATTCTGATTTAGATTTTCCCTGATTTCCCAAAATCGCTTCAGTCAAATGTCGGGATGGTTCCTTTGAAAGGGCACGGCTAATTTCCTTCCCCAGATTTACCTATTACTATGGGGCCGATGAACTCGCTGTTTGTTCCCCGCCCCCATATCAATCAACCAACCAACTTGGTAGTTGATTAACCAACATTGTGCTCGTGTCCAAAGTTTCCTAATAAATATACCTCTCAATCATGTGATATCAGCTATCGACATAAGTGTTTCTTTCAATATTACGAACTTGGTAGGAAAGAACGCATATGTAGAGTATCCGAGAAATGCATAAAATGCCTCGCTGATTTGGTGATGTAAATAAGAGCTTCCCATCAGGAAACATTAATTTCTGACAGCGTTGCATTTGTAATAGAATTAAATTGAATCGGAAATTTTATCAGCATTCATAATATGTGGCATAAATTTGCCGATTTATTAATGGATCCTTACCTGTGCAGAGAATGTTTTGGCTGGAACTCTAATTCAGCACACTGTATCATTTAAACGAAGAGTAAAACTAATCCTTTAATCATGACCAAAATTAACTATCGTTAACATGTGCTGGTGTGAGTTATCGGTGTAAATATGATATGGAGATAGCAGTCAGCTGTTATCTACGGGAAATATGCGGAAGATTTTCTGTCTACAGACAAAGGATGCCGTATTGATGATTTTATTAATTGAACTTTCAATTTCATTGTGGTTTGTGACAATATTCTGCACACGCGTTTTTGCTAAAAGTGCTCGTAGAAGTATTTGCAACACGAAAATAAACGGAATGGAATAGTGCTCTGTAGAGGTGAGCAATAAATATTAGAAAGCAGGAAACTCGTCTGGCACAGAGATACAGAATGAACGATGCCTCTGGGACATTTATTTTATATTTATCACACTGCGGAAAACATTAATCTCCTGAGGAGCGTGGAGCGTTTTGTTAAATTTTTTGTAGTGACTCGACGTTCTGGATACGTACGAGGTACAAACGGAATCTCAACGATTTTCCACCAGAGGACGGCTCGTGGAAGCTTGGTATACCACTTCCCTTTCGTACTCCAATGTATGTCTTCTACAATTATATTTAAATATTTTTGAATTTTTCACGAACTGTCGAATGAAACGGGGTGAATCGGTCAGAAAGCTCTCTGTCGAATAGCATTTGTTTTCTGAAAAAATGCGATTTTAATGAGGCCTGTAGAAAAGCTTCCATATGAAGAAAGTAACAACTGCTCATAACGAGGTATCAATTCTATATATATATATATATATATATATATATATATATATATATATATATATATATATATATATAAAATGCTCGTTACTCGGAGAATTACCTACAATTCTACGAAAACCTTATAAGACAGAATTCTTGAGAATTTAATAGAAACGTATGAACTCATTTTTTTGTTTCGCTCTGCACTAACAAAAATGCAAGTGAAGCATTAACTTCGATAACGTACCACGCTCTCGATGAATAATAAAGAATCTTTACAGAATCTTTACAATGCGTGACTGTCTCTTTCATTTTAATTGTTCGCTATCTTCAATTGAGAGTAGAATGTGGGTTTTTCCTTCGTTGTTTGGATAGTAGTATATCTTTTGAAATTATTTATGAGAAACGGATTTTACAGTTGCCCTTTCCGACTTTGGCCCATATAAACAGATATTCATCAGCATTTAATTTCTTCTTTTTTCTGGTAGACAAAACAAGTGGCACACTAGGAACAAGGGTACCATAAGGCTGTTTAGACAATACTCATGCTGTCTCAGCTATACTCCACGTCTTCCAGGCCAGAATGTTAGCATCTGGAAATACTTCAAGGCCACCGTAGTCAGCATGATTGCCCCATAAAACAACCAGTGTCAACCATGTACTGCCTCCAAACACTGCTTGTACATTACAAGTAAAGTTCAGACGTAGTCCATGAAAAACACTTGGTCCTCCAATCAATTGCTGTTTGGAAAATTGCCCAGCCAGATTAATATCAATGGCCTTTAACGACCTGTACACAGGTACACTGCGCCGCCAGCGACGACGGTAACCTAGACGACGCAGAGGTATTGCTGAGGCACGTTAACACACAGTGAACGTCGCAAGCCAACGCCCCAGCGAGACCCAGTGCCATGCGTCCACACTCCTCGATGTTCGCAGAGCGAATAACGCTCCGTGCTGCGGCGCAGTGTAACCCATCAGCTTATCGCTGACGTAAGATGAATGTCAGATTTAGTTATTATGTTTCAGTATTCTAAAAATAACGTCTTTCCAAGTGAAGTTCCCTAGATAAATGATTATGCAAGTAAAGGGAAATGTATTGGAACCTAAATCACTTATTAAGCCCAGAATGCTAGTTTTCCAGCACGGTCTGCGCTCTATTTGTGATGCCCAATAATTCTATGAAGTTTTTGTTCACAGTTCCAGTGTACCACAATTATATAAGAAATAATAAACGTAATTATTTGTTGATATTTTCAAGTATTTGATGAGCTACTTATCCACTATTGTTATTTTACGTTTGTTTATGTGGAAGATGGAACTACTCTGAACTCTTAGCTATATATGTGGGAGGTTTTAATATACTTAGGCCATAACGTGGGGTAGAAGACAACGAAGGCTGCAAGATAGAACTTTGCACTACACTATCTCTAACTGCTTCATATTCAGAGTTACATTGACCTGAATGGACATGGATATCAAACTGCTTTCTGCCATGAAAGCAACTCAAAACAGATGTACCTGAGATGCACACTATTCCATTATATTTCAATATTGCATGTGTGTATCATGATTCGCACTGTCAATAACTTAGGGTAATTCACAACAAGAAACTTCCTAGCATTTTTTTTTTAACATTTCGAACATGGCTGCTCTCCACCAACTATGCATGCAATAGCTTCAATAGATCAGAAATAACAGCTAACCAGTTGCAAAATACAGGTTTATTAAACGTTGACCATAATTTTTACTGTTTTAAAACCGTCTTCTTCAGAAGATGTTGTACGTAAAATCACATTATCTACAGTCAATGTGGGAGTCGTTTACTTTGTGTAATACATGTCATCCACTTACTCACCATTTAAAATCTACGTCTATATCTACATAGATACTCCGTAAGCCACTACAAGGTTCGTGGCGGAGCGTACTCTGTACCACTATTAGTCATTTCCCCTCCTGTTCCACTCGCAAATAGAACGAGGGAAAAACGACTGTCTGTACGCCTCCGTATGAGTCCAAATTTCTCGTATCTTATCTTCGTGGTCCTTACGAGCGATGTATGTTGGCGGCAGAGAATCGTTCGGCAGTCAGCTTGAAATGCCGGTTTTGTAAATTTTCCCGATAACAACGCCGCCTTCCCTCCAGGGATTCCGATTTGAGTTACCGAAGCGTCTCAGTAACACTTATGTTTTGTTCGCTTCTACCGGTAACAAAACTAGCAGCCCCCCACTAAATTGCTTCGATGTCTTCCTTCAGTCCCACCTGGTATGGATCCCAAACACTCGAGCATACTCAAGAGTAGGTCGCAGCAGCGTTCTATGTGCGATCTCCTTTACAGGTGAAACACTCTTTCCTAAATTTCTCCCAATAAACCTGAGTCGACCATCTGCCTTCCCAAACAACAGTTTGTTATCACAGATTTGACGCCCAACAAAATACAGTATGCCACTATAGCGCAGTAAGCATACTATATGTTGTTGTATCCTGCATCCAGTATGTGATATTTAAAAAAATTAAATGTTTTAAGACAAAGCCCTACAGTAGACGACTACTACTTTTATATGATTTATTTTAAATGATGACTAAGTGGATGATATGTACTAGACAGAATCAACGACTCCCACATTGACTACAGATAATGTGACTTAACGTACCATACCTTCTGAAGATGATGGGTTTAAAACCGTCAAAACTATGGTCAAGGTTTAATAAACCTGTATTTTGCAACTGGTTGACTGTTATTTCTAATCCATCGAAGTACTTCATTAAATATTAAAAGTATGTGCGAAGCGGGACTTCAACGTGAAACCTTACCTTTAGCGACAATATTCTTACCGTCTGAGGTGTCCAGGGACGACTTGTACCCAACTCTCATAGCCTAAATATTGCCAGTATATACCACCTGCTTTCAAAACTTCATAGACACTCTGTTGAAAAAAATGGTTCAAATGGCTCTGAGCACTATGGGACTTAACAGCGGAGGTCATCAGTCTCCTAGAACTTAGAACTACTTAAACCTAACCAACCTAAGGACGTCACACACATACATGCCCAAGGCAGGATTCGAACGTGCGACCGTAGCTGTCGCACGGTTTCAGACTGAAGCACCTAGAAGCGCTCGGCCACTCCGGCCGGCCACTCTGTTGCACATTTTGAGGGACTGACGCTCTTGGAACGAAAGGAAAAATGTTATAGATTCTATATCATGGGTACTGGTAGGATGTAAGACTATATACTCTAGGTATCGGCAATGGTATATAGTCCCATAAGACTTATGTTCATTACTCTTACGAATGTATTATTATGAATATTTTAGCGTGAAGTTTTCATTAATTTTCTCTAATATACATTTTCAACATGATATATTCTTATTGTAAAAATGTATTTTGACCTCCAGCATCGATCGAAACAGCTCAATTCTGTCAAAAGCTTCTGTCATGGTTAAAATTTATTTTGCACATATTTGAAAAATAGAAGTTCAAAACCTGTCTTCTTTGTGATAAAATATTTAAGCTGGTCGGTTTTGAAAATCACTGAGGTGGGACATATGTGTCTCATGATTCTATCTATGTCCATGTTTTCGTGTGAACCTAGGATTTTCGGAGTGAAATTTTTAATTTTAAAGCGAGTTCCTTAGAATGGTAATTATGGAAAAATGCAACAAATCAGTAGTAAAAACCATTTACTCTCCTGATAACGAAAAACATAAAATATTGCACACAAGTTTACAACACAACATTTGAAGATGGCTTTGACATACCACATGCCAATGTTTACTATATTCTATGACGTTTTATCTGGTACATACGTCCAACTATATTCAGATTATGTAGAAACCAGCTCAATTAGCCAGGTGTGTAGTAGTGTTTCAAGAGAATGCCTATGGTGTATAAGAAAACACAATTAGTTACTTCAGACATTCTTGGTATGGAAAAGAAAGTGATTTTCCGATTTCCGTCAAACAGATGCACTGTGCCACAAACGCCGCCTCATTTGATCGCAACTTCCTATGTATCCAACCCGTAGCCTATATATTTTTCTCCAAGTTACGAAAGCATCTCGCTACATTGCAGCACTAGATAGATGTGAGATGTGCACGTCCGAACCTCCAGAACTGCGTATTATTTTACTGGGACGTATGTGTTCCATCAACCACGAAAGGGTTAAAAAGTGGGCAGCGTTATCATCTTTGATTTGGAGGGATTGGATCATTGAAGCGGTTGTCGTTGTCGTTGTTGTTGTTGTAGCCATGAGTCCGAAGATCGATTTGTTGCAGCTCTCCACGGCAGTCTACACTGTGTCATTCCTTCCTACCCAGCTTAGCTACTGCAGCCTTCGACTACTGGAACTGTCTGAAACAGTCAACACTTGGTCTCTCTGTACAACATTCTGCCCCTCACCAGGTAAATCACTCCTTGTTGCCTCAGAATGCGTCCTATCAACCTATACCTTTACGATAAGTATCCCTTACAAAATCTATTGCTCCATTTCTGTTGCTCCTACTTTCGATAAATGGCAGGCCTGTTTCTAAAAAAGGAAACCAAACTCTAAAACGTGAATGCGTTGATGCGAGATCAAATATTAGTAAAACGAATGTTACGAATGAGACGGATAATTTCAAGCAGTTTTTTATTGCAACCGAATGAGGGTCGTGTCAGCACCAGCTTTTAATGATCATGTGAAACTACGGGTAAAAAGATAGAAGTAATTCATGTCATTACGATAGCGTGCTAGTAATGGACGGTTGACAGTTGAAGAGTGGTGATTTCGAAAGAAATATGTCTCGCTATGAAAATATTATCAACAGCAATTCGAATGATTTTTCTGAACTTGGTAACAAATTGTGTGAGACTAGTTACCTTCTATTAAATTTAAATATTCTCATGTCAAGTTGCTGCGAACTGTAGGGTTTTAACTTTCCAAGTGGTGAAGGGTACTCGTTATAGCTACTCACAATGTATAAGGCAATACGTTTGCACTATTAAATAGTCTCACAGATCCCGATCACATCATTTTACGAACGTTTCAGGGTGAAAATTTTAATGTGCAGTGTTAATTGAAACAAGACATTACTCAGCTCTAAAATAAGTCAGTACAGTAAGTAACTGTTATAACTAGCGCTATAAAAATTTGCTACCTACCTTGGCTGTTTTTATGAAACTGTGCAGTTTATTAGGTTCCATCTTTTACCTTATTTTAACTTCAACTCAGCATTTCAATTCTACTCTTGACAATCTACATGTTGTCTAAATTAATTGCCATCTTTACTATTGTAACAACAGTCTTCTTAAGATAATAACAGTCTTCTTAAGACCAGACGCGTCTCGCTTGGTTTTAAAGCAACTTAAGTGGTCACTGTAACAATATGGATTTTTCTCTTACAATTTTGTTTGTTCTGATCCTTAACAGTTGGCATGCTATACTTATTGTTATGAACAAAACTTTTGCATTTGCATTTTCGTATGGAGTGTAGGCATGTATGAAAGTGAAACATGGACGATAAACTGTTTGGACAAGAATAGAATAGAAGTTTTCGAAATGTGGTGCTACAGAAGAATGCTGAAGATTGGATGGGTAGATCACATAACCAACGAGGAGGTATTGAATAGGATTGGGGAGAAGAGGAGTTTGTGGTACAACTTGACTAGAAGAAGGGATCGGTTGGTAGGACACGTTCTGAGGCATCAAGGGATCACCAATTTAGTATTGGAGGGCAGCATGGAGGGTAAAAATCGTACAGGGAGACCAAGAGATGAATACACTAAGCAGATTCAGAAGGATGTAAGCTGCAGTAGGTACTGGGAGATGAAGAAGCTTGCACAGGATAGAGTAGCATGGAGAGTTGCATCAAACCAGTCTCAGGACTGAAGACCACAACAACAACAACATGAACAATTTTTATTCTTTTCGTTACGGTTCTTTTGTTTGCTGCATTTTCCTTCACGTTCCAGGTGAATGTATAGACATTATGGATACAGTAGTTTCACTGCACTTAATATATTCACATTTCTGTGTTGGGAAATATCACTGTCCTCTCCCCATTTTGTGGTTTTGTTTTGCTATTGTGGGATGCGTTCGTCTTTCGTTTCTTTTAGTGGAAGCGTCTGCTATCGATATGTGAGTGTTCATATTTTCGTACTAGAGAGAGAGAGAGAGAGAGAGAGAGAGAGAGAGAGAGAGAGAGTGCACAATTTTGATATTATTTTAAAGTGAGGATGATTGTGTGTGTGTGTGTGAAGGGAGAAAATGTGTCCTCACTACTGTGTGTGTATGTTATTGCTTTAGTATGGTTCAGTGGTGGATGATCTAGGGTGGGGATATTGGCTAGTTTGTGATATTATTTTGTAGTGTCCTGGAGGTTGCTCTTTCTCAACACTATGTTTTATTAGTTTAAACAGTGTCTGGTTTCTGATGTTTGTGTGCTCATTTATTATGTGTTTTTTCTCTATTATTGCTTTTTGAATTTGGAAGTTTTCTTGTAGGTTTAGCATATGTCTGACTATTTTCATGTACTTTTCTATTGTGGTAGGGTGGTGGTTTTGTTGCAGTTGGCGTCCTGCAAATGTTAAATTGCTGGTGACATATTTCCATGCTCTTTTGTGTCTCTTATACCTTATTTCAAAAGTTTTGCCTGTATGTCCTACATATCGAGCATCACATTTATTACAATGGAGTTGGTAAACGCCCTCGGATATATGATCCACTTAACAAACGTAACAGTAATAAGGAGCTGGACATAATTATTCAGATAGCAAAAAATAATAAATACCAGTAATCCATTGTGACAAAACTAGATAAGAAAAATCCAGAAAAATATAAAATGACAGACCACCACACAAATATGGAGGCCCACATCACCCACCACAAACACACACACCAACATCACCACCACTACACAAGAACACAAGAGAACAACATAGAAACTCAACAGACAAACTGGTGCACACATCTGTGATTAACCTGAAGTACAGAATTGCAAACACCTTAGAAAAACAAGGAATAAAAGTGGTAGACCACAGCAACAACTCTATACAGAAATGAAGATGAAACTGACATCTACCAAAAATTTACTAACTCCAGCGTAAGAGCCGCGATGCTCTATACCTATGACAGACTGGCAGAACTTCTGACGTAAGGTATAAAGAATACAAAAGAGTTGGAAATAGGACACTGACCATTCAAAATTTGTAGAACACCTCCGGCAAGAAAATCACCATGACATGAAAATATCAGATTCAGCGGCATCAGCAACAAGAACATCTAAATCTACAACAAAACTTCCAAATACAAAAAGCGATAATAAGAAACACACAATAAATGACCACACAAACATCAAAAACGAGAATCTGTTTAAACTAATGAAACATATTGTTGAGAAAGAGCACCCCACATAACACTACAAAATAATATCACGAACTAGGCAATATTCCCAGCCTTGACCATCCACCACTGTACCACAGTAAAGCCATAACTTACACAAACAGTAGCTAGAACATGTTGGCTCCTTTCACACATACACACGCACACACACACACACGCACACACACACACACACACACACACACACACACACACACACACACACACAACCGAACAAAGACAGTTACCCCCACCTTATTATTTAAAACAAAAGTGTTTTACCTCCACTCTCTCTCTCTCTTTCTCTCTTTCACACACACACACACACACACACACACACACACACACACACACACACTCACACTCACACACACAAACACATATGCACACACAGACATTTTTATAACGCACTCTCTCTCTACCCCCCACTCTCCTCACCGTAGTCGGAAGATACAAACGCACAGCTATAGCAGAAGCTTCCATTGCCATGAAAACAAACAAACGACGAATGCAACACGAAAAAAAAAGCACACGAAATGGAATGAGGTGATACTTTTCGACACAAAATTGTGAATATTTTAAGTACATTGGAAATGCTGTGTGCAAACACCCAACATATACACGTGGAACATGAAGTAAAATTCAGTATGCAACAAAAAACCGTGAGTGACGAAAAAAATAAAAAATGTTTGTAGTAATAAGTAAAGCATGCGAACTGTTCGTGATGAGAACAAAAAAAATTGTGAGAGAAAAAACATATTGTTACAGGGTCCACTGAAAATTCTTTAGAATAAAGCGAAAAGCTTTTATTACAGTTGCAGAGGTCGAAACGTAACGTTTTCAACTTGTACAAGTGCAACTGCGGAAAAAAAGAGACCGAAAAACAAAGAAGACAACTTGTATCTTGGGAATCTGTAGTCGATCCTGTAAATTGTATTGAAACGATGAGTTCAAGTAGAAGTAAGGGCTTTGCAAATATGCTTATTGGGTTGCCTGTCTGCAGGCTCGAACTAATTCTCTGTGAGCGTGATGTTTTTTCTAGGAAGTTTGTAGTTTTTATCTACTCTCCAAGAATTTTTCCTGGGTATTTAACACTATTTTGTGCATTTTTATGGCCGACACTGTTTAATGAGTTTCTGTGAATGAATATCAAGTAACAACAAGAAAAAAATAAAAAAATTCCCATTTTGCGTGTTTCAAAGTGGGCCGTGGTGGAGAATACTGGATTACCTATGCCTCCAGGGTTTCAAAAGATTATTGTATAAGAACTGCAATTCATACAGAAAACAGATACACATCATGGGATAGAGCATCAGGCACTCAGTATGGACACCAGTTGTGACTCGTCAAAGTCAATACGTGCATGTAATTCTTCAACACGAACTGTTCAGGAAAGTGTGACAGCAGCCCGCTATGCAAATCTGTTCATAGGGATGCCTATCTGCACGCGTGAACTAATTCGGTGTCACAATACGGAGTGGAGCAGGAAAGAGCAGACTGTTAACAACGAAGTGTGAAGATGGCATAACCTACAGCTGTGTTTATAAGAATTCAGCAAACCGTTCCACCAGTGGAACGCTGATAAATGTCAACATCAAGTAACGAATTACCACTAGTTCTCTCATAACTTATAGTAGTACTCATCCGTCCCAGTGTTAGCGAAATGAGTAAGTGATACTTTTCTTTGCTTGATATTTAATGTAATAAACTAGTAATCAGCTGCTTCACAATATTTTAATTTACTACACGAGTTTATTTAATTCTGTTTATGTGTAGTAAAATTGTTTTTAATTTACTTGATTAAGTTTCTGTGGGTCCAATTCAATGGTAATATCCGTACCGTTTTTACTATCGGGTAACAATCATTCTCACTGTAACGAGATATGCTGGCAGTAAGAACATTTGCCATGTTATTTTACGTACTCAGAGTAAAAAACGCAATACAATAATTTGTGTTTGTTTGTTGTAATGTATTAGTAGTGTTACATTTCTCTTATACTTAATATTATCTCAGGCAAAGAAGGTTTGTGACACGAGTGAACACTGATAATTTTGTTCATCTGTCCGTGCACGGTGCCAGGATGTTACAAAAAGCAGCGGGCAAGAACGCGATTTGTCGGTGGGTCATATCTCGGGTTTTGTTGATCTCTTGAATATGGGATCAAGTGTTCTGGACAGCACTTCGTCTAGTGACCTTTTCACTATGGGAAGAAAGGGCATGCTGTAGCTGTCCTACACCGCGGGGTCCAAATTTAAACGTTTCACTCTTGCTCCAGCCAGAGAAAATTGAGCAAATCGACCGGTTCTTTCGCATTAGGTGTGATCTAAGGTGGACCTTACACGGCTTACAAAATCGCCATTTGATCAGGGGCAGTTCATGAGAAAACAGCAGGAACCGGTTTTTAGCCGTTTTTTGCACCGTAGATCGCAGTTATCTTAATAACTAACCATAGAAAATGGTTCAAATTAAACTATATATTTTTGACATTTAACGAGAAACGCTATTTTTCCTTTTTCAAAAATCTTCATCCGTTATTAAAATACATCCGAAAACCCATAAGTTTTGTGTATCTAAAGTACCACCTGTGGGATGACCAATTCTGTAATTTCTATTTATGGAATATTTTGTCATTGTACTTCTAGCAGATATTCAAATATGCCAATACTGGTATTGGAGTAACAAAAATGGGCTGTCCGAAAAGAATTGGAAGTAACTACATAAAATTATGTGACACTGGAAAGAGAGCAAAGTCAATGCAATATTTCTAATAACATTCTTACTCTTTTTAAGTCGAATGCTTTCCATGAATTGCGCTTGATGAGCGAAATACACAGAAAAAAGTAAACAAACGATTTTGTGTTAAGCTTATAATACCCGTACCTGTTTGTTGTTTATATGTGTCAACGTATATAAATGTGCCGAAGTATATAAATAAACTGTTTAAACTTTGCTGACCTGCAGAATTCGTTTTATAAAAGCTGCTCACCTGGCTGTAGCAGAAAAAAACAAGAGGACCAGCGGAGGAATGCTCCTATTGCCTCACATAATAGGTGAATATGTACCTCTTTAAGAGACTCTGACAGAAAATTGGGAAACCAGTTACCTCAGTCCTCTCTGACCAAAAATTTTGGATGTGAATATATTCACGATTTTTTGTACCTAAAGAGAGTAGCAGAGAGACAGTGACGTGGATAAGAGAGGAAGCAGTGCCAGTGCGAGAGAAAGAGAGAGGAGACAGTGATGGTTGGAGAGAGAAAGTGACAGTGAAAAAAAAAGGTGATGAAGACAATACCAGTGGGAGCCAAAGATAGATGAGATAGCGGTGGTCAGTGAGCGACAGTGGCAGTAAAAAGAGAAACAGGGGTGGGCAGAGACAGTAGTATGGGAGAAAATGAGAAAGGAGACAGATGATTGGAGACCACATATAGGCTTGGTGGGGGGAGGGGGGGGGGGTTGGGGGAGGGGAGGGTGCCTGGATCGCTTCCCCCGACCTTCGACCTTTAACACGTAGGTTCAGGCGAGAGAGCATTTTGGACCGAACTTTTAAACACGTGGGTGTAGCAGAAAAGTTAAGATCCCCAGAATTTTTGAGATGCCAGGTCATGGCGGAGACAATGCCAAAAAAAGACAAAATGATACAGTGTAAGTAAGAGAGGAGACAGTATCAGTGAGATATACTGTGAATACGGGAGTCTGTGCAGATGAGAGATACGAGACAGTCGCAGTGGAAGAGAAAGGCAGAAGAAACCAATGAGGCTGAGGGAGGAGACAGTGTCAGTGAGAGAGAAAGAAAGAAGTGCGGACAGTGGCAGAGTAAGAGAAGGGCACACATGTCCGCCAGTCGCCGGTTTGGAAGCGGGTCGTCAATTTTCCCCCATCGTCCTATAGCCATGTGTTAAACAATTTTATCAGTTTCCTCCGTCCGCTATACCCGAATGTTAAAAGTGCGTGAAAACGTTCGCAAGGCAAAATGTTTGGTGAGGAAAACGGAGTGAGGTTAGCTGGTTGCCTACTCTTGGCAGAGTCTCTTCAAGAGGAACAGATTCACCTTTTTGAGCTTCGACAAGAGCTGTTTTATATTTCTCGTTTTATCATATATGGTGACGGTCTTCTTAAATTATTTAGCGACTGAAGGAGAAGCTGTGATGGGTATTATGGAGGAACTGAAAGATTATGTACAAGTTTTACAGAACGTAGACTGCAGTTGCGAACCCAGAAATTATGAGGTGAACACCAATAAAGGTAGAACGAGGTTAAGCGAGTGTAATCGAGTTCAGAAAGGTGATGCTGGCGGAAGTGGAAAAGGAAACAAGACCCTGAAACTAGCAAGCAGTTTGGAAAACGAAACAAATAAATAGGATGTAAAATTTTAGAAACGCAATAGACAAGATAAGTTTACTGAAAAGTACAAATATGTTAACGTTGAATACACGAGGGAGTGAAGAAAAGTAAGGCCCCCTAATTTTTTAATTGAAAACTTTTAAAATTTTTTAATCAAAATTTATTCTTCACGTCTACATTTTTATACCCATCAGCTGCTAGAGGGCTCCGAATCGTACCGTGAACTTGGCAGTGCGTAATGTAATAATGTCGGTCCGCGAGAAATAACGGGCTGTAATCGGGTTTCGAATTCGAATAATTCGTCCGCTCGTGGAGCACCCACTCCTTCACATAACAATGCCAGACGACCCACAAGTGCTACGATATCTGCTACAATAAGTTTGATTCACCCTCATCCATCATTTCCGACTAAACCCATCCGATTTTCACGTGTTTCCAAAACTTAAAAAAACTCTTTTAAGGATATCAGTTTTGATAGTGATGGAGCGCTGCAAGCAGAGGAGAGGATACAAAAAAATGGTTCAAATGGCTCTGAGCACTATGGGACTTAACATCTATGGTCATCAGTCCCCTAGAACTTAGAACTACTTAAATCTAACTAACCTAAGGACATCACACAACACCCAGTCATCACGAGGCAGAGAAAATCCCTGACCCCGCCGGGAATCGAACCCGGGAACCCGGGCATAGGAAGCGAGAACGCTACCGCACGACCACGAGCTGCGGACGGAGAGGATACAGCTGCGTTAACAAACTGAAATATTCTACTATACAGTACAAACAAACTGGTCTGTCATTGGAGGAAATGTGTTCGTTGCAAGGATAACTACGTTGAGAAATACATATGTAGACGTAAAGCATAATATATAGAATGCTATTAAAGGTTGTGTCATTTAGAAAGATTTAAAGTTTTCACATAAAAAACTCGGAGTATTACTTTTCAGCAAGCCCTCGTAAAGTTTAAGAGGTATTTTCTGACGATATTTGCAGGAGTGTATCATTTTACAGAAGGGAAGTGTGGGGACCAATTCATGCAGACAAGAAGAGATTAGAAGCTTTAGAAATGTGGTTTTCTGGAAGAACGCTATGTTTTTTGTAAGTGGATGATATATAACTAGTCCGCCTCCGCAGCTGAATGGTCAGTGTAGATGGCTACCTTACAGAGGAGCCGGGTTTGATTCCCGCTACTGCCAAGGATTTCTTGACCGCTTAGTAGCGCCTCCGTAGTCTGGAACGTTTAGCAAAACGGTCGGGAGAGCAGACTGCGTCACCACATGCCCCTCATTACCGCATCCGCATGGCGCTGAAGGGTAGAGGATGACACGGCGGCCGGTGGGCGTCCCTCGAGCTTTCACAGCCTAGTGAGGAGCTAGTTGAGATGGTGTAACTGATCAAGGGATACTGAATAGAATCGTAGAGAAATCAGCTTCACGGCACAACCCGAATAAAATAAGAGACAGCTTCATAGGATGTACCCTGAGGAATAACGAAATAGTTAATTCTATGATATTTGTAAATTCTTCTGTTGTTATGTGGTTGAACAAATTCATACTTATAATTGAAAAACATTAGCTGTGCATTTCCTACAGCATAGTGTTCTTACATCCCAGTATTGTGTTCCTACAACAGAGTATACTTGTAAAACATGAGCAGACTGTGCTTTTTATTTACAAATAGGTCCGCAGCTCGTGGTCCCGCGGTAGCGTTCTCGCTTCCCGAGCATGGGGTCCCGGGTTCGATTCCCGGCGGGGTCGGGGATTTTCAACTGCCTCGAGATGACTGGATGTTGTTGTGTTGTCTTCATCATCATCATTCATCCCCATTACGGTCGGAGGAAGGCAATGGCAAACCACCTCCCCCCCTACGCTCTTTCATGGAGCATGGGACTTCATCACCATCATCATCATTTAAAAACAGCTAATTTAGTGAGGTAGGGAAGTACAGGTTTGAGGGAGGGTGAAACTGTAGAGACCAAGTGTTGAATTCAGTTACGAGATTCAGATTGGTGTAGATCTCCATCGTTATGCTCTGATGAAGAGGGTACAGGCTAGTGTGGAGAGCTGTATCAAACCACTCTTCAGGCTGAAGATTACACAGAAGACAGCAAACTAATTTTTTATTTATTTATGATGTTCTGGCCAACAGCCTTGCTGCACTGGTAACATCGGTTCTCATTATATCACTGAGGTTTATCTCTGTCGGGCTTGGGTAGCATTTAGATGAGTCACCGCCCAGGTCTGCCGAGTGCTGTTGGCAGGTGGGGTGCACTCAGCTCTTGTGACGCCAGCTGAGGAGTTACTTGATTGAGAAGTAGCGGCACAGATACGAAAACTGCCGATGGCCTGGAAAGCGGTGTGCTACTAAATGCCCCTCTGTATCCGCTTCTGGTGTTGCCTAAGGGCTGAGGATGACACAGCGGCCAGCTGGTACCGTGGCTTGTGAAGTCAGTGTTTGTTTTTTGTCATGTTATATGAAACAATGATGACATTGCTACCTTGAGTGAAAGTGAAGAAGAATTACATGATATGGTGAACGGGATGAACAGTCTAATGAGTACAGAGTATGGATTGAGAGTAAATCGAAGAAAGATGAAGGTAATGAGAAGTAGTAGAAATGAGGACGGCGAGAAACTTAACATCAGGATTGATGGTCACGAAGTAGATGCAGTAAAAGAATCTGCTACCTAGGCAGTAAAATAACCAATGACGAACAGTGCAAGGACGACATCAGAAGCAGACTAGCAATGAAAAAAGGGCATTCCTGGCCAAGAGAAGTCGACTAATGTCAAATATCGGCCTCAATTTGAGCAAGAAATTTCTGAGAATGTACGTCTGGAGTACAGCATTGTACGGTAGTGAAACATGGTCTGTGGGAAAACCGGAACAGAAGAGAATCGATGCATTTGAGATGTAGTGCTACAGACGAATGTTGAAAATTAGGTGGACTGATAAGGTAGGGAATGAGGAGGTTCTGTGCAGAATCGGAGAGGAAAGGAACATGTGGAAAACACTGATAAGGAGAAGGGATAGGGTGATAGGACACCTCTTAAGACATGAGGGAATGACTTTCATGGAACTAGAGGGAGCTGTAGAGGGCAGAAACCGTAGAGGAAGACAGAGATTGGAATACATTCAGCAAATAATTGAGGATGTAGGTTACAAGTGCTACTCTGAGACTAACAAGTTGGCAGAGGAGAGGAATTCGTGGCGGGCCACATTAAACAAGACAGAAGACTGATAACAAAAAAAAAAAAAAAACAACTATACTATCCAAAGCTAGTTTACCATGGAACGGATTAGAAAACACCACAGCTAGTTTACCACCGAACGGATTAGAAAACAGATTGCGGAATGGTGATTAGCAAACTTGTAAGTGACTCAAAAAATGGTTCAAATGGCTCTGAGCACTATGGGACTTAACTGCTGAGGTCATGTCTCAGAGAACTTAGAACTACTTAAACCTAACAAACCTAGGACATCACACACATCCATGCCCGGGTCAGGATTCGAACCTGCGAGCGTAGCGGTCTCTCGGTTCCAGACTATAGCGCCTAGAACCGCACGGCCACTCCGGCCGGCGTAAGTGACTCAAATTAAAGTATCAATAAAATACGAAAAACCATTGTGAGAGAGTATACGAGTAAATAACGAATTATAAAGAAAAGTTCTCAGCTACTACAGAATTTCTGCACAGAAGAGGAGTAGTGTGCCTAAAGCAAACCTTTCAGTTTAGATTTGAATAGTTTGCGTTAATTTCTTAACTTTTTTCAGTTCTGCTGGAAGCCTATTGCTGAACAGGGGACACATTTTCTTGCAATGCTTCAGGAAGTGTTATCCAAGTGCAATTAGTTTTTTTTTTTTTTTGGCTAGTGTTCACTGACTTAACTGTGCAGCTACTTTCGAATAAGTCAGTATTGCCAACAACAGCCCATGAAGGAGTATGCGTACAGGGCAGCAACTGAATTCCGATACGCCTGAACAAGTACGTGAACTGATCCTGCAGATCTGCCTGAACGTCCATTTCTGGAGCAATAATATTTTGGATGAGTGTACAAAGTTTCTGCAATCATCATCATCATCATCATCATCATCATCAAAATCATCATTTAAGACTCGTTATGCCTTTCAGCGTTCAGTCTGGAGCATAGTCCCCCTTATAAAATTCCTCCATGATCCCCTATTCAGTGCTAACATTGGTGCCTCTTCTGATGTTAAGCCTATTACTTCAAAATCATTCTTAACAGAATCCAGGTACTTTCTCCTTGGTCTGCCCCGACTCCTCCTACCCTCTACTGCTGAACCCATCGGTCTCTTGGGTAACCTTGCTTCTCCCATGTGTGTAACATGACCCCATCATCTAAGCCTGTTCGCCCTGACTGCTACATCTATAGAGTTCATTCCCAGTTTTTCTTTGATTTCCTCATTGTGGACAGCCTCCTGCCATTGTTCCCATCTACTAGTACCTGCAATCATCCTAGCTACTTTCATATCCATAACCTCAACCTTATTGATAAGGTAACCTGAATCCACCCAGTTTTTGCTCCCATACAACAAAGTTGGTCGAAAGATTGAACGGTGCACAGATAACTTAGTCTTGGTACTGACTTCCTTCTTGCAGAAGAGAGTAGATCGTAGCTGAGCGCTCACTGCATTAGCTTTGCTACACCTCACTTCCAGTTCTTTCACTGTGTTGCCATCCTGTGAGAATATGCATCCTAAGTACTTGAAACCGTCCACCTGTTCTAACTTTGTTCGCCGGCCGCAGTGGCCGCGCGGTTCTGGCGCTGCAGTCTGGAACCGCGAGACCGCTACGGTCGCAGGTTTGAATCCTGCCTCGGGCATGGATGTGTGTGATGTCCTTAGGTTAGTTAGGTTTAACTAGTTCTAAGTTCTAGGGGACTAATGACCTCAGCAGTTGAGTCCCATAGTGCTCAGAGCCAGCCATTCTAACTTTGTTCCTCCTATTTCGCACTCAATCCGTTTATATCTCTTTCCCACTGACATTACTTTCGTATTGGAGATGCTAATCTTCATACGATAGTCCTTACATTTCTGATCTAGCTCTGAAATATTACTTTGCAAACTTTCAATCGAAACTCCCATCACAACTAAGTCATCCGCATATGCGAGACTGCTTATTTTGTGTTCACATATCTTAATCTGACCCAGACAGTCTGTTGTTTTCAACATATGATCCATAAATAATATGAACAACAGTGGAGACAGGTTGCAGCCTTGACTTACCCCTGAAACTACTGTGAACCATGAGCTCAATTCTAACTGCTGCCTGACTATATATGTAAAGACCTTTAATTGCTTGCAAAATTTTGCCTCCTATTCCATAATCTCGTAGAACAGACAATAACTTCCTCCTAGGAACCCGATTACATGCCTTTTCTAGATCTATAAAGCATAGATACAATTCCCTTTTCCACTCATAACACTTCTCCATTATTTGCCGTAAGCTGAAGATCTGGTCCTGACAACCTCTAAGAGGCCTAAACCCACACTGATTTTCCTCCAATTTGTCCTCAACTAATACTCCCACTTTCCTTTCAACAATACCTGAGAAGATTTCACCCACAACGCTGATTAAAGAGATACCTCTGTAGTTCCTACAATCTTTTCTGTTTCGATGTTTAAAGATTGGTGTGATTACTGCTTTTGTCCAGTCTGATGGAACCTGTCCCGACTCCCACACAATTTCAGTTATCCTGTGTAGCCATTTAAGACCTGGCATTCCACTGTATTTGATGAGTTCCGACTTAATTTCATCCACCCCAGCCGCTTTATTGCACTGCAATCTATTGACCATTTTCTCCACTTCCTCAAATGTGGTCCTATTTCCATAATCATTCCTATCCCATCGAAATCTGAAACATTACTGATCATATTTTCACCTTCATTGATCAACTCTTCAAAATATTCCCTCCATCTGCCCAAGGCATCAACAGGATTCACCAGCAGTTTTCCTGACCTGTCCAAAATACTTGTCATTTCCTTCTTACCTCCCTTTCGAAGACTGCTGATTACTCCAGGATGGTTTTCCAGCAGCTAGACACAAAGTCTCCAACCTGTTTCCAAAGTCTTCCCGAGATTTCTTCTTGGATGCTGCAATTATCTGCTTGGCTTTGTTTCTTTCTTCAACATAACTTTCTCTGTCTACCTGAGTTCTAGTATGTAGCCATTTTTGATGCGCCTTCTTTTTCCTTTTACAGGCTGCCTTGACTGTGTCATTCCACCAAGCTGTTTGCTTCATCCTACCTTTACACACTACTGTTCCAAGGCATTCTTTAGCCACTTCTAGTACTGTGTCCCTGTACCTTGTCCATTCCTTTTCCAATGACTGTAATTGACTACATTCAACTAACTGGTACCTTTCTGAGATCACTGTTATGTACTTGTCCCTGATTTCCTTATCCTGAAGTTTCTCCACTGCAAAATATAACATAAAATTCTAAATGAAATTAGAGATAATTTAATTTCTTGTCATCGGAGTCTCCCTCTCTAACACTGTTTCAACAGCACATTTTTTAAAAATACAGTTTAAAGTAATTGATTTGGTTGGAATTAAATAGGGGAAGGCGGGGCAAGATGGGGAAGCTAACTTTAAACCCTTACAAAAGGGACAAAAACAAACAAATTCAAGTAGGTTTGATTATCATTTGTTTATTTAACCATTGAATTACAATAGCATGCAATGAAACCAGAAAACTTGTTACATTTAGTTAGAAATATCTCGATTTGAAACATAAACTACGAATTCCCCATCTTGCCCCATATGCGGGGTAAGATGGGGAAATAGCATAAATTCATCTCTAAAGCTTAAATAAGGACTGGAATAACGAAATCATGTGACGATAAGGTTTCGAAACATGGTTCTGGGAATTGTAGAATCAGGTATTAAGTTTTATTTAGGCCTCTTGCTTTCACATAGTACGCAAGTGTGGACAGCCTCGTCATCATCACTTTCTGTCCCTGCACAAGTGTCGTGGGCACCCCGACACTGAAACACATATTTCTGTGGCACGTTGAACTGTCGAACAGCCCTGAAAGAACCCATATGACCTTCCATAACAGCATTTACAGCGCCTTCCATTGACTCCAATGACCAATCTTGCCTAGACGTTTGTCACCGATACTTGCGAACCATCTAAAATAAAACACGTGGAATCTATATTATACAGTAAATACCATATTTCCAATAGTCAGTCGTTAAAGCTTGGCAAGAATACTGACTTAGCACGTTTTGTGTATTTTTATTCACCATATAGCCTGAGGCATACTTTGTAATTAATTAGGAAAGTGTTGGAATAACGAATACCATTCTATTTACAATTTTATTCAACGTATAATGTACGTGTTCAAAACCCGCAGCGAGGTAAACACATGAGACGATAAGAACGTAATGGTTGGACAAATGGTATTGGCAAGACGGGGAAGCTCCCCATCTTGCCCCACCCCGTCTTGCCCCCTACCATTCTGTCAGGTTATATTACGCCTACAAGAACACTATGTAGTGAACATTGACTACTGACACAGCAGTTTACTGTTAATAAGACGTACTGTTTAGTGCTACATATACAGTGTTAACAAATGTTCACGAAACAAATGTTTTAGGACCTCAAAAGGTGTAAAACATTGCAAATCAGTATAACAATAGTACGTACCTTGAAAAGCTCACAGAAACCGCCGCGAAACTAAGGTTCAGCAATGCCAACACACTGGGACCTGTGTATTGATGATGTTGACGTAGCTATCCACAGATGGCAATACTCTAACTGTAGCTTATAGCCCTTCCCCGTCTTACCCTACCTCCCCGTCTTGCCCCGCCTTCCCCTACTTACCAATCGTACGAGGGAGGCCTAGTTGTGTTTTACGGGTCGTGCACAGATCCCGCAGCCTTTCATAAATACGAGACGGTCGCGAATCTGCTCCGACATTTGCGTCCTACAGGCGCAATAAAATTAAAAAATTCCTACTTTCCGAACAAGTGCGCGAGTGCGAGGATTTTTTTGCGACAGAACGCTGACGGGGAAGCGTAATCGCCGTCGTTAAGCTGGAACAGAAATGAGAAATGAGAGCTCTCCCTAAACGTCTTGCGCTGTTCATTAACTTATGCTTACCCGCTCTCACGGAAAGTACATTTGAGCGGGGCAAACACTTGCGCGGGCCAGAGCGCCCGCCAGACCTCGGGGTGAAGTGAAGACCCGCCTGCGGCTAGCCCGCCCGCTCACGCCCCTGGCCGCCTAATAGACAGTAATTAACTTTCCCTCTGTGACGCTAATGAGCTACTCTTAATGGCGCCAGTAATTATGTGCCCCCTCCCCTCCCACCCCGCCCCGCTACGAGTTTAAAAAGTGCGTCGTCCGCTGCTACTTCTACGTGATTTTTATGAGTTTAACTAAACTCTTGAGTTACTCGTGATATTTTTTGCGTCTTAATTATGTGAAAGAGCAAGCAATAAAGAAACGAAACTGGATCTGCAGATTCGCAGAAATCTCGCAGCGAGATTAGATGTATGTGAATATGATGTATATGACTGCAATGTGGTTAAGGCATATTTTCGGATGTTCAGCTGGGATTCAGTAAGAATTTTTGAACAGACCCAGCCACTTTAATATCGTGCGCGAACAGAAACATAATGGATTCATCACGAATCCAAAATACAGGTAACAATATCTTCCTAATAAATTTTTATTTATTAATTTAACCCGACCTGATTGGGGCTATTATGCCCTCTCTTACATCGGGCCAGCATTTCACACATATAGTACCTTTTTTACTCCATAGTTCTCTAAAAGGATAATAATTTTAAAATTATCTGTCAATGAGAGTAAATAATACTGGCTATAAACGAATGAGGCTAATACTGGACTACCGCAGCTGCTGCAACCAATAGTGATAAAGTAGCAATAATAATAATAATAAGGGCAATACTAAAAATTATGATAGTGGCAGAAATGAAAAAAAAATTATAGTTGCACAAAATAGATGTTTTCTGGGGGAAGAAATTTAAGGAGACTGCACTAGCTAAGACATCTGGGAAATGAGGAAGATCTGTTTGGAAAGAAGGATGTAAAAGGGTAACGAGAGCATACGGGGACAATGGTAATCGTTATTGTTGTTTTAGTACATATGTCATTAGCTGTCTTCTGTCTCTTATATAATGCGGGAGGTTATTCCAGAGTCGGGTTGATGCTATTGAGAAGGACTTCGAGAAAGTGGCTGAACGATGGAGTAGGAAAGAAAGGATTTTGCTCTGACTAGGTGTTTCTGCCATGTCGTTCACATAAGACCGTTAATGTCGAGGATAGATACGAGGAACAGTGTTCGTTGATACTCGTAAGACGGAAGAGAAGACGGAGGGTACGAAAATATCTGGGCTTGGCTGCAGGCAGCCAGGGTAGCTGTACATATGATGGTGAAATATGATAGAAGACTCGAACATCGCAGATATAATGAACGTAGGCATCCATTCCCAATTCCAGACGCGGTCAGCCTTCTTGTGAAAGGCCTTGCAGGATGACATCGCTGTTATCAGTATTTGGGAGTGAGTATGAGTGTTTTTACAAGTTTCAATTTGAGATCGAGAGGGAATAGATTTTTATGTTTTTGTAGGACATGGAGATATGCTGACGCCTTCTTGGACATTGCAATTACGTGCTTAGTCCAATTCAGATGTTCATCTTTTATTGCTCCTGAGTAAACACCAGAAAGCATTTCAATGAAATTACTCCTTTTCTGTCAGAAAAATATTTCAAGGATGACGGGCTTGTTAATTATATTTGTTTCGGACTTATTTTTCATGAAATGGTACGGTTTCTACTGTCAAACAAATATGCCACGGCATCTTTGTATCATCATCATTAGACAGCCATTTATTTCCGAACTGTCAAGCGGAAATAATTAGTAATGTGTAATAAATCAAATTTGCTCTGTACTTCAACAAAGTGCTTGTCGACGACTTCTTTTTTTTAAATTTCTTATTGAACGTGACGGTACTTTTTCTATGAGGCATTATATCCAGTATCTGCGACAGCAATGTGAATCAGAAGTTTCATGAAAATCGAAAATTACGCGGTTTTAACGTATGAACATAACGCATATTTCTTATAGTAAGTACTGTTTCTGCTCTCAATACAGGATATTTTGCATTTATTTCATTTAAATGTGCTTGTTAAGTTAATTACATATTTATTGTGCTTTCAACCGCAACTGCTTGATGAAAATTTTGAGTAAGTGTGTGCACAGGGTGAAATGTGGTATTTGTAAATACTGTCAACTACAAAACCCAAAATGTTTTTTCTTCATTTTGTCTCCTGGTCACGTCTTCCACCTGTGTACCATCTTATACAGATATAACTTCACTTCTGTAAAAGTACAGTGCATTTTTAATGACATAAACAAATTATTTAGTCCTAAAACTTTAATAGGATTTCTTGTGATTGCTTACCATAATATGCATAATGTAAATCATAAATTTAACAGAGTGGATTTTTTAGTCCGTTTTAAAAATGTGTTACCCATTCTGTGTGCTGACGGAAACCAAATCCGTGAAACAAATTACGGAGCACTCTTAGGAATGTTTTAAAAACGTAAGCCACACATTTTAATTTAATTGCTCTGAGCACTATGGGACTTAACATCTGTGGTCATCAGTCCCCTAGAACTTAGAACTACTTGAACCTAACTAACCTAAGGACGTCACACACATTCATGCCCGAGGCAGGATTTTAACCTGCGACCGTAGCGGTCACGCGGTTCCAGACTGAAGCGCCTAGAACCGCACGGCTACACCGGCCGGTACACATTTTAAGAGCAGATTTGTTTCTCAGGATGTGACACGACTCAGAAACGAAATGACGATCACACCAGTGGATGGAAGCCACAAGGACAAAAAAAATGTAACTAGCTAACCCTGCTCAAAACCTATATCCATCTTAATGAGTAATACCTGGAAATCTTGGATAACGGAAGAAATACTTAACCTGATCGACGAGAAATGGAGATACAAAAATGTTCAGGGAAACATAGGAGTACAACAATATAAATAACATAGGAATTAAATAGATAGAAAGCGCAGGGAATCCAAGGCGAAATGGTTTCGAGAAGAATGTAATGAAATCGAAAAACACTGATCGTTGCAAGGAATGATGCAGCAGTTAGAAAATTTTTCGATCAAATTAAAGCAAAGGCGGCAACATTAAGAGTGCAATCTGAATTCCACTTTTAAACGCAGATGAGAGGCGGATAGATGGAAAGACTAAATTGACGACCTCTATGAGTCGGAGGATTTATCTGATGACGTGGCAGAAATAGAAATTTGAGTCCATAAGAAAAACGTAGTGGATACAGTATTATAGTCACACTTTAACAGACCTTTGGAAGATTTGAGACCAAATAGAGTAGAAGGGACAGATTCCCCTCAGACTTTCTAAAATCATTAGGGGAAGTTGCAACTAAAAGACTATTGAAGATGGTGTGCAGAATCTATGGCACTGGAGACATACCATCGACTTTCAGAAAAATATGATCCACACAATCACGAAGATGTTAAGAGCCGATAAGTACGAGAACTATTGCACAATCAGCTTGACAGCTCAGGCATTAATGTCATTAAGAAGAATAATAACCGGAGAATGCGAAAGAAAATAGAAGATATATTAGATGACGATTAGTTTGGCTTTAGGAAAAGTAAAAGCACAGACACAGTTCTGAAGCTGCACTTTATAAAAAACAAGAGTTAGCAAAAATGAAGACAGGTTCATAGGACATGTCGATATAGAAAAAGCATTGGATAATGTGAAAGTTTAGAAGATTTTTGAAATTTTGAGAAAAATAGGCGTATGTTATAGGGAAAGGTGGGTAACATGTACAAGAACCAAGAGAGAACAAGAAAAATTGGATGATTAATGAAGAAGTGCTCGAATAAAAAATTTTATTTATTTATTTATTGATTTATTTATCCTGGCAAGATTAGGGCCATCAGGCCCTCTCTTACATCCAACCAGGCATTCTACTTATTTTACATTCATATGTTTTAGTAGGCATGTTAAACTACATCTAGTACAAAAAGTGAAATAAACAATTACAAAGGCACACCTGGAAAAATACGAGGGCAGTTCAATAAGTAATGCAACACATTTTTTTCTGAAACAGGGGTTGTTTTATTCAGCATTGAAATACACCAGGTTATTCCCCAATCTTTTAGCTACACAACACTATTTTTCAACGTAATCTCCATTCAATGCTACGGCCTTACGCCACCTTGAAATGAGGGCCTGTATGCCTGCACGGTACCATTCCACTGGTCGATGTCGGAGCCAACGTCGTACTACATCAATAACTTCTTCATCATCCGCGTAGTGCCTCCCACGGATTGCGTCCTTCATTGGGCCAAACATATGGAAATCCGACGGTGCGAGATCGGGGCTGTAGGGTGCATGAGGAAGAACAGTCCACTGAAGTTTTGTGAGCTCCTCTCGGGTGCGAACACTTGTGTGAGGTCTTGCGTTGTCATGAAGAAGGAGAAGTTCGTTCAGATTTTTGTGCCTACGAACACGCTGAAGTCGTTTCTTCAATTTCTGAAGAGTAGCACAATACACTTCAGAGTTGATCGTTAGACCATGGGGAAGGACATCGAACAGAATAGCCCCTTCAGCGTCCCAGAAGACTGTAACCATGACTTTACCGGCTGAGGGTATGGCTTTAAACGTTTTCTTGGTAGGGGAGTGGGTGTGGCGGCACTCCATTGATTGCCGTTTTGTTTCAGGTTCGAAGTGATGAACCCATGTTTCATCGCCTGTAACAATCTTTGACAAGAAATTGTCACCCTCAGCCACTTGACGAGCAAGCAATTCCGCACAGATGGTTCTCCTTTGCTTTTTATGGTGTTCGGTTAGACAACGAGGGACCCAGCGGGAACAAACCTTTGAATATCCCAACTGGTGAACAATTGTGACAGCACTACCAACAGAGATGTCAAGTTGAGCACTGAGTTGTTTGATGGTGATCCGTCGATCATCTCGAACGAGTGTGTTCGCACGCTCCGCCATTGCAGGAGTCACAGCTGTACACGGCCGGCCCGCACGCGGGAGATCAGTCTTGCTTGACCTTGCGGCGATGATGACACACGCTTTGCCCAACGACTCACCGTGTTTTTGTCCACTGCCAGATCACCGTAGACATTCTGCAAGCGCCTATGAATATCTGAGATGCCCTGGTTTTCCGCCAAAAGAAACTCGATCACTGCTCGTTGTTTGCAACGCACATCCATTACAGACGCCATTTTAACAGCTCCGTACAGCGCTGCCACCTGTCGGAAGTCAATGAAACTATACGAGACGAAGCGGGAATGTTTGAAAATATTCCACAAGAAATTTCCGGTTTTTTCAACCAAAATTGGCCGAGAAAAAAAATGTGTTGCATTACTTATTGAACTGCCCTCGTACATACATATAGAGTTTATATTCGTAGATCATAAGTACTGTTATAATTAGACATTACTGAAGAGACAGATTTTAGATAGGAGTGCTAGCAGCAGGGAGTATGAGGGAGACTGATGGTGAAGGGAGTAGAAGAATAGAGAGACATGATGAAACATAATTAAGGAAATATAAAGGAAAAGAAGACTGCGTGGCTAATAGAGATAGATGAAGAAGAAGGCATCTCAGGAGCAAGATAGGAAACGCTAGCTTTGCTGTTTGACAGATGAGAGGATTGGCCTTGTACATTAATTTTGTGGAGAACGTTATGAAGATGATAGTAGGAAATGCTTCAGCTTCTTCTTAAAAGCAGCAGGAAATTGAATTTTGCGCAAGGTAAGGGGCAGTTTGTTCGAGAGGCGGACAGCGGCAACTGAGAAGGAGTTTGCAAAAGTTTTTGTTTTGTGAGTAGGCACAGTTAGGATGCCAAATAAGAGTGACTTCGTGTTTCGATTACGATGGCATGACAGGTTTTTAATCTCTGAAGCAAGGTACTGGGGTGCTTGCGCGACGAGGAGTCGGTGAAGTAGACATAGAGTGTGGTAGTCACGCAATTTGTCCGGCCGCAGCCACCCTAGCTCGGAGTATGAAGCACTAACATGATCATATCGGCGAATGTTGCAGGTGTAACGCACACAGGCATTCATGGTTAGTTCTAGCCGTCTTTTGTTTTTCACTACTCATGCCTTGTTGAATTACATCACAATAGTGGAGGTTCGGTAGAACGAGTGCTTGCACGAGCTGGCGTTTCAAGTCCTGTGGAAATATGTTCCGAAACTTTTTGAGAGCATATAGACAAGCAGACGTCTTTCGGCACACTGCGACTGTATTCTTCGCCCTGTTGAGATGCTCATCCAAAGTTACACCCAAGTTCTTAACTGTTTTCTGACATGGTATTGGAGTACCGTCGAGCAGAATAGGAGGTAGCCGTTCGCGGAAATCTGAACTTATTAATTTCTGATGGGCTATTAAGATTACTTGCGTCTTTTTTGCATTTAGTTTAAGCCCCAGGTTTTTCGCCCATGTTACTACTGAAGACAGATCATCATTCATCTGAGCGATTGCAGTGTTTACATCTTCAGGTCTGACGCTTAGGTAGAGCTGAAGGTCGTCGGCATATAAGTTGTATCTATGCAGACTGAAGCAGCGAATAAAAATTTGTACGAAGGCTGGGATTCGAATGCAAGTCTTCTGCTCACCAAGCAATATGTCACTCTATTACACAGCTTTGTACAACTGCACGGACTACACTAGTAGGGCTCCCTCATCGATCCAAATTCCCATTCAGCGCACGGGGTATTCCCCCTAAACTCGAACAGCATTGCAGAGGCTCTCAAAGTGATTTGAAAGGGGTGGACGAGAGGAATGCAATCTGCACAACGAAGACGCAAAGATGAAAATAAAACAAATGTTCAAGAGTGGGACTGAAATTCAGAGTTGAACGATCGTAATTATAGGATTCGGTGACAATATTGGTCCTGTAAAGAAAGGCGAAAAAGAGTCACTGGACTTGCTCAATGGAACGAGCAGCCAAATGAGTACCAAATATGGATTGAGAATAATCCGAAGAAAGCCAAAACCCATAAGGAGTAGCACAATGAAATTAGCGATCAACTTATTATCAAACTCGATTACCAAGAGATAGACCAAGTTAAGGCATTCCACTAACTTGAAAGTGAAGTAACAAATGACGGACGAAACAAAGGCGGCGTAAGAAATAAACTAGCACACGCAGAGAAATCATTCCTCACGACGAGTATCAAACTTTGGCCGTTATTTGAGGAAGAAATTTCTGAAAATGTTTGTTTACAGCATAGCGCTGTAGAGCAGTGAACATGGACTGTGGGGAAAACTGGAAAGAAGAGAACTGAAGCGATTTTTACGTGGTGCTGTAAAAGAATGTTGAAAACTAGGTGGACGGGTATGGAATGGAGATTCTCCGTAGAATTGGCGAAGCAAGGAACAATGAAAACCACTGACAAGAAGAAAGAACTAGATGACAGGACTTGTTTTAAGGCATCAGTGAATTTCCGTTGTTCTAGACGGCAAAAACTGTAGGGGGAACAGAAACAGAAAGACATCCAATAAGCAACTGAGAACAATGGATGGAACTAGCATTAAAAATGATTCCAGTGTCTGCAGTGGTGGTGTGAGTGAATTACTGGCATTACTTGTACCAGTGCAGTCGCAGGAACTAAGAGTGATAATAATAATAATAATAATAATAATAATAATAATAGTGACAATAAGTGTTACATTAATAACAATAACGATAGTGGCAGATAAACGAAGAATTTATGGGTCTACAAAATAGACTTTTTTAGGAATAGGAAATTTAAGGAGAGTACATCGACGAATACAGGGAAATGAGGAAGGTCAGATTGGACGAGGGATGTCCTATATAAAATCGCTGCGTAGGTCTACGGCTTCCCTACGTTCAGTCCCTGCTTGACCAGTTTGGTGTCGCATTTGAGGACAGCAATATGGCTCTGAGCACTATGGGACTTAACATCTGTGGTCATCAGTCCCCTAGAACTTAGAACTACTTAAACCTAACTAACCTAAGGACATCTCACACATCCATGCCCGAGGCAGGATTCGAACGTGGGACCGTAGCGGTCACGCGGTTCCAGAATGAAGGGCCTAGAACCGCACGGGATAGCAAAACAAAAGCCGAAGTTTTAAATTTCACGTTCACACTGGAGAAGCATACAAGCATACCGTCACTTGACCATTGGACAGACTCCTCTATGGAAGACGTAGTAATAAATATCCCTGGTATAGAGAAACAACTGAAAGACTTGTAAGCAAATAAAGCAGCAACTCCTGAAAGAATCCAGATTCGGTTTTACAAAGAGTACTCTACGTCACTGGCCCCTTACCTAGCTTGCATTTATCGTGAATCTCTTGCCCAGCAGAGTTTCAAGCGACTGGAAAAAAGCGCAGGTGACTCCAGTGCATAAGAATCGTAAAAGAACGGACCCACAAAATTACCCACCAATACTTCGGTTTGCTGCAGAATCCATGAACGTATTCCCAGTTCTCAGTTTCTTGAGACTGAGAAGCTTATGTCCACGAATCAGCATGGTTTTAGAAAGCATCGCTCGTGCGAAACTCAGCGCTAAACGATATACTGCGAACTATAGATGAAGGACAGCAGGCTGATTCCATAGTTTCTAGATTTATAGAATTATAGATTTTCGGAAAGCATTTGACACGGTGCCACACTGCAGGCTGTTAACGAAGGTACGACCATATGCAATAAGTTCACAGGTATGAGAGTGACTCAAAGACTTCTTACGTAATGCAACCCAGTATGTGAGAGACAAGGGTATCGTCAGGTGTGTTCCAGGGAAGTGTGATAGGACCGCTGTTGTTCTCTGTATACATAAATGATTTGGCGGTCAGGGTGGGCAGCATCTGCGGTTGTTTGCTGATGATACTGTGGTGTACGGTAAGATGTCGAAGTTGAGTGATTGTAGGAGGATACAAGATGCCTTAGACAGAATTTGTAATTGGTGTGATGAAGGGCAGCTAGCTCTAAGTTGGAAAAATGTGAGTTTTGCCGATGTGTAGGAAGAACAAACCTGTTATGTTCGGTTACAGTATTACTAGTGTTCTGCTTAACACAGTCGTTTAAATATCTGTGCGTAACGTTGCAGAGCCATATGAAATGGAACGAACATTTGAGAACTGTGGTAGGGAAGGCGAATGGTCGACTTCTGCTTGTTGGGAGTATTTTAGGAAAGAGTGGATAACTTGTATAGGAGACCGCACGCAGGATGCTGGTGCGATCTATTCTTGAATACTGCTGGAGTGTTTGGGATCTGTATCAAGATGGATTGAAGGCAGACATCGAAGCAGTACAGAGGTGGGCTGCTAGATTTGTTACGGGTAGGTCAGAACAAAACGTAAGTGTTGCGAAGATGCTTCGGGAACTCAAATGCTAATCCCTGGCGGAAAGGCGACGTTCTTTTCGAGAAACGCTATTGAGAAAATTTAGAGAACCAGCATCTGAAGCTGACTGCCGAACGAGCCTACTTCCGCCAAAATATATTGCGCGTAAGGACAACGCAGACAAGATTTGAGAAATTAGAGCTCATACGGAAGCATATAGACAGTCGCTTTTCCCTTACTCTGTTTGTGAGTGGAACAGGAGGGGAAATGACTAGTAGTGGTACAGGGTACCCTCCACCACACACCGTACGGTGGCTTGCAGAGTGTCTATGCAGATGTAAGTGTAGTTGTGCAAGTGTAACGAGTGCATACAGAGACAATGATAGTCTTCTTGTAGCTTTAGTATATAGGATGATTAAAGAGAAAGTTTACAAACTGATGTCGCACATTGGGCATACAACAAGGATCAGTAATCACATAGGAAACTGGCATCACAAAGATCTTCCGGGTTACTAAATAGTGTTGCAATTATTTAGTCATGTGCTCCAAACGGACAGCCATTACAGGAGATGCTCAAGGATTTGTGCAGATACATCGAGAAACGCCTGACATCGACGCTGCATTGAACAGCGCGGCCTCTCAGAGATACCTGGTACATCTCGAAGACATTCTGCTGCTGCCGCAAATATCCTGCCCACTAGGTCCTCCGGCGATGTAACAGGTATTTCATACACAAGGTCCTTCAGATACCCCAACACGAAAAAATTGAGTGAGCAGGTCAGGTGGTTCAAATGGCTCTGAGCACTATGGGACTCAACTGCTGAGGTCATTAGTCCCCTAGAACTTAGAACTAGTTAAACCTAACTAACCTAAGGACATCACAAACATCCATGCCCGAGGCAGGATTCGAACCTGCGACCGTAGCGGTCTTGCGGTTCCAGACTGCAGCGCCTTTAACCGCACGGCCACTTCGGCCGGCCTCGAATGCTGTGACGAAGAGGCATGGGAACATCGTTCAACATGTCGCAGGAATACGTGATCCGTGCGACCATCTAGTCGGTCCGGGAGAATATTCTGCCCAATTGAACAGTCTCTGCCTATGTCAGGTCACAGGGGTAGCGAGCTCTCGTGCGGTTTGCGACCCCAGATTCTTGTGTGGTTACTGATCCTTGCTGTATGCCAGATGTGCCATGCCACTCTGTAGCCTTTTTTAAAAATCACCCTGTATGTGTAATTACCTGTTTTCTGAAGATGGAAATGTTATTTAGTTCTCTAATAAATGCGGGCGGTTGCTTCAGAGTCGGATTCCTGCTGCTGAGAAGGACTTCGAGAAGGTGGCTGAACGATGGAGAGGGACACGGAGGATTTTTGCTCTGATGGGAACAGGTTTTCCTGTTGTGTTGTTCAGAAAAGAACGTTTAGGTCGAAGACAGATATGAGGGAAAGTTTTCATTAAGAAAACAGTAGAGAGGCCAGAGGGTATGAAAATCTCTACACGCAGCCTGAATAGTTGGACACATGATGGTAAAATGAATCAAAGAGTCGAACATCGCAGGTATAATGAACACAGGCATCCATGAACAGTTGCAGTCGGCGTAGGCTTTCGTGAGAAAGGCCTTGCAGGATAACATCGCTGTAATCAATAATTGGAGGTATAAATATTTGTACAAGTTTCGTTTTCACGTCGAAAGGGAAGAGCTTTTCATATTTATGTGGGGCATGGAGAGATGCTGATGCCTTCTTGCACATTACAAATACACGTTCAGTTAAATTTAGATTTTCATTTTTTATTACGCCTGGGCTCTTTGCTGAAGCGGAGAAGTTATACCTGTCCCATTCAGTGTCTAAGATGGTAGGAACTCCAGACTCTTCGGGCTAATGAGCCTAGGATGACCAACCAGTACCGCTTGGGTTTTGGATGGACTGAGCTTTAACCATATATCTTGCACCCATTTTGACAGTGCACGCAGGTCGGTACTGTGATTCTCGATATCTGTCTTCAGGTTTTATAGTTTTCGACGCAGCTACAGCTGGAGGTCATCAGCGTGCATATGGTACATACAGTAAGACACCATTGGTGACACATAATTAGCGTACAGTGAAAAGAGTAGGGGGACAAACCTATCTCCATTGTGGCTTTATGGTGCCAGATATGACGCACTGCTGGCGAGTCGTCAGGTATGAGTGAAACCATTGCACTGCACTTCGCCAGTAATTTGGGCTGTTTCGTTTGGCAGGTAAAATATCATTGTCGACGGTGTCGAAGGCGCTGCTGAGGTCTAAGAAGCACTTCTACACTACTGGCCATTAAAATTGCTACACCAAGACGAAATGCAGATGGTAAATGGGTATTCATTGGACAAATATATTATACTATAACTGACATGTGATTACATTTCCACGCAATTTGGGTGCATAGATCCTGAGAAATCAGTACCCGCAACAACCACTTCTGGCCGTAGTAACGGCCTTGATACTCCTGGGCATTGAGTCAAACAGAGCTTGGATGGCGTGTACAGGTACAGCTGCCCATGCAGCTTCAACACGATACCACAGTTCATCAAGAGTAGTGACTATCGTATTGTGACGAGCCAGTTGCTTGGCCACAATTGACCAGACGTTTTCAGTTGGTGAGAGATCTGGAGAATGTACTGGCCAGGGCAGTAGTCGAACATTTTCTGTATCCAGAAAGGCCCGTACAGGACCTGCAACATGCGGTCGTGCATTATCCTGCTGATATGTAGGGTTCCGCAGGGATCGCATGAAGGGGAGAGCCACGGGTCGTAACACATCTGAAATGTAACGTCCACTGTTCAAAGTGCAGTCAATGTGAACAAGAGGTGACCGAGTCGTGTTACCAATGGCACCACATATCATCACGCCGGGTGATACGCCAGTATGGCGATGACGAATACACGCTTCCAATGTGCGTTCACCGCGATGTCCCCAAACACGGATGCGACCATCATGATGCTGTAAACAGAACCTGGATTCATCCGAAAAAAATGACGTTTTACGATTCGTGCACCCAGGTTCGTCGTTGAGTACACCATCGCAGGCGCTTCTGTGTGGGATGCAGCGTCAAGGGTAACCGTAGCCATTGTCTCCGAGCTGAGGGTCCATGCTGCTGCAGACGTCGTCGAACTGTTCGTGCAGATGGTTGTTGTCTTGCAAAAGTCCGCATCTGTTGACTCAGGGATCGAGACGTGGCTGCACGGTCCGTTACAGCCATGCGGATAAGATGCCTCCATTGCTAGTGATACGAGGCCGTTGGGATCCAGCACGGCGTTCCGTATTACCCTCCTGAACCCACCGATTCCATATTCTGCTAATAGTCATTGGATCTCGACCAACGTGAGCAGCAAATTGCGATACGATAAACCGCAATTGCGATAGGTTACAATACTACCTTTATCAAAGTCGGAAACGTGATGGTACGCATTTCTCCTCCTCACACGAGGCATCATAGCAACGTTTCACCAGACAACGCCGGTCAACTGCTGTTTATGTATGAGAAATCGGTTGGAAACTTTGTTCATGTCAGCACGTTGTAGGTGTCGCCACCGGCGCCAGCCTTATGCGAGTGCTCTGAAAAGCTAATCATTTGCATATCACATCATCGTGTTCCTGTCGGTTAAATTTCGCGATTGTAGGACGTCATCTTCGTGGTGTAGCAATTTTAATGGCCAGTAGTGTACTTGCCTCTCGTGAATCCATGGCAAGTTTCAGGTCATCTATTACTTTTATTAAGGCAGATGTGTTGCGATGTCTACGGAAAGCTGATTGGTATTCATCTTCTAGGTTGTTTGAAGTGAGGTAGTTTATTAGCTGGAGTTGGACTATTTATTCTAAGGCTTTGGATAGTGCAGGAAGAATCTAAATAGGTCGACAATCAGAGGGTATTGTGGCAACGTCTGTAAATTTGTCGGTAATCGGAGGGTTGTGTGGCGGAAATAATTCAGACAGTTAATGAGGCAGATGTAACGGGGACACCAATGCTAATAGTGTATAGAAGCATGGGAGGGAAGATAGTCTGAGGAAATGGTGTCAGCTTGGATTGTGATCTCGATTTGAAATGCGTCGTTTCCCGCGGACACCAGTCACAGACGACAGAGACTTGCATGTTGTAGAACTGGGTCACTGGGGCACTGAGCGCAATTCTGTGGCGTTCAGCGGAGAGTCTCGCTTTTACTTGCGTCGCTCAGAATGATGCCACCGTGTCCGAGGACCACGTGGTCAAATGTCACTGGAATCGGCGATTCTCGAGACCCGTATATCTCTAGCTCATGGTCTGGAAAGCTGTCGGATATGGCGACAGGAGGTGAGATTGAAAGGTCGCCTATATGTGGCAATAATGGTACACACAGAATACCAGATGGCATATTCCAGCAAAGCAATGCAAGCCCCACACTGTACTTCACACCCCGAACGCCTTAAGGAATGTCCGGATCCCTGACTGGCCTGCCGGGTCCTCAAATATATTTATTACCCACAGAGCATATCTGGGATGCAATGGGGAGACATATACTTTCATACCAACCTGCAGCTGTCAGTCGTCATGAAGCATAGCATATATTTCAGACACGACAATGAATTTGGTTAAAACAACAGTCGGGATGGCAATGACATCTGGTTATTAAGAACTGTTTCGGCTTATGTTAAAGTGTACGATCGTGGTATCACATGAAAAACCAAGTAGCCGCCAGCACCAGATATAGCACGCCCAAAAAATTTGAGGATGGCTTTAACATAAGCCGAAACTGGTCAGTGTAATAAAATGTTACTGCGACCTCGACTGTTGTTTTAACCAAAGTATAGCGCCAGATTGCTGCACTCCAAGGATAATGTTGTCTATATTTATGGATCACAATGAATTCCTGAAGATATTCGGATGCTGTTTGCTTCAATACTACAACGAGTAAAAGAGTGTGGTCGTGCCATTGGCAAGGCACACCTCACAGTGATGTCGATGTAGGTCATTAGTTCCAATGGGATTTAGTTAGTTGTTCTACATAGCACCTGAACGGCTCTTTTATCTAAATATTGTGATACGTTTCAGTTTCCAGAATATGTATACATATTTAGAAGGATTTGTACAGGAAAACTGATTTTAAGTTACATTTAAAACATGCATTGCTACCTGTCACATTTTATGGTACTGTGAAAATAATCAAAAATTTTCGTTGTTGCACATTGAACTTCTTTCTGAGCCAATGATAGCTTTAATGATGTGTAATACAGGTCAGTTTTCCCTCTAGTGTTGTAGGTATCGACATCACTGTTCTCAAATTGGATTCTGTACGAAGAATTTCGCTAGCGAAAATACGTATTATGAAGGCGCAATTGAAATGTCTAATTCCTTGGAGACTTAGCTACACGACATCCAAAGTTTAAACATTTAACACCCGTTATGTGGTGAGTATCTCCAAGAAAATTTGGAAATTTGTGGTAAAGTATTATGGGACCGGCCGGCCAGAGTGGCCGTGGGATTCTAGGCGCTACAGTCTGGAACCGCGCGACTGCTATGGTCGCAGGTTCGAATCCTGCCTCGGGCATGGATGTGTGTGATGTCCTTAGGTTAGTTAGGTTTAAGTAGTTCAAAGTTCTAGGGGACTGATGACCACAGCAGTTAAGTCCCATAGTGCTCAGAGCCATCTGAACCTTCTATTATGGGTCCAAACTGCTGAGGTCATCGGTCGCTAGCTCACACACTGTTTAATCTAACTTAAACTGACATACGCTAAGGGCGACACACACACCCGTGCCCGAGGGAGGACTCGAACCAACGACGGGGGGGGGGGGGGGGGGGGGGGGGCGCGGATCATGACAAGGCGCCCATAGACCACGCGGCTACACCGCGCGGCTATCTCCAAGAAGTTAGATAAATATCGAAAATGTGCTTCAGGGTGTAAAACTTTTAATGTCAGTCAATGTTGCAACACTTAAGCGCCGAAGAAAATGGTACACATTCCTAACATCGTGTGGGGCCCCCGCTATCACGTAGAAGTGCCGCAACACGACGTGTCATGCGCTCGACTAATGTCTGAAGTCGTGCTGGAGGAAACTGACACATGAATCCTGCAGGGCTGTCCATAAATCCGTAAGAGTACGAGAGGGTGGAGATCTCTTTTGATCAGCACGTTGCAAGGCATCCCAGATACGCTCAATAATATCCACGTCTGGGGAGTTTGGTGGCCAGCGGAGGTGTTTAAACTCAGAAGAGTGTTTCTGAAGCGACTGTGTAGCAATTCTGGACGTGTGGGGTGCGGCATTGTCCTGCTGGAATTGCCCAAGTCCGTCGGAATACACAATTGACATGAATGGATGCAGGTGATCAGACAGGATGTTTACATACGTATCACCTGCCAGATTCGCATCTAGACGCATCAATAATTCCATATCATTCCAACTGCACACGCCCCACACCATTAAAGAACCTCCACTAGCTTGAACAGTACCCTGCTGACATGCAGGATTCATGAATTCATGAGGTTGTCTCGAAAACCGTACACGTCCACCCGCTCGATACAATCTGAGACGAGACTCGACCGACCAGGCAACATGTTTCCAGTCATCAACAGTCCAACGTCGGTGTTTACGGGCCTAGGCAAGGTGTAAAGCTTTGTGTCGAGTGGTCATCATGGGTACACACGAGTAGGCCTTGGGCTACGAAAGGCTATATGGTGATTGTTCGTTTAACTGTTTGCACGCTGACACTTGTTGGTGGCCCAGCATTGAAATCTGCAGAACTTTGCGGAAAGATTGCACTTCTACCACATTGAACGATTCTCTTCAGTCTTCATCCGTCCCGTTCTCGCAGGATCTTTTTCCGGCGCAGCGATGTCGGTGTATTGATGTCGTACGGGAAAATCCCAACTTCATCGGTACCTCAGAATTACTGTGTTCCATCGCTCGTGTGCCGACTGTAATACCACGTTCAGACTCACTTAAATCTTGATGACCTGCCATTGTAGCAGCAGTAGCCGATCTAACAACTGCGTCAGACACTTGATGACTTATATAGACGTTGCTGGCAGCAGCGCCGTATTCGGCCTGTCTATGTATCTCTGTATTTGAATACGCATGTCTATACCAGTTTCTTTGGCGCTTCGGGTAAATCTGAAAGTTTTCGCACGGAGCAATTTATTGATTTATGCAATAAAACACAGAAATCGTGGGGTTATAACAGATGCTTGTAACACACTGAAAGGTATCTGTTGGATTCCTTTCATGTTAATTTCTTAAATCTGTTGTCATTTACGACATAAATTCCTCTTCTAAATTTACTGTGGTGTTTCTGACTCTATCTGGGAGGAGACTGAGCAGTGGAACGTGTTACTTTTACACATAAAGAAGAACGATCTGTCACACTACTACACTTTAAAACACAGTTTATATGTAATTCATGTCACACAGTCTCAAACGGAACCTACATCCGCTTTCTTTTATATACTGTATATGATAAGATACTGCCATCCCCCTTCCCTTCTGTGTGAAAGAATGAATGGGCAAATGTATTTCTAGTTGCATGCTCGGATGGTAGCAGACAAGCCTGTCTGCTAGAGAACAGTAGGACCAACGTCGGAACAGGCAGCTACGCTTTCTAAAAGCGGTCCTGTCCGTCCCTTGTCTGTTGGTATGGGAAGTTGCCTCTCTGGTCACTTCCGTTTATATCTGTGAAGCTCCCTCGGTAGAGGCCCAGGCAGTCTGTCCGCGGCGAGCGTCTGAGGTGGTAAGATATCTGGCTAAGCACGTCTCTGCTAAGTTCGTAGAACAATGGATTTCTTAAGTTCAGCCTGACTGAAAATTTAATCACCTTTATTTCAGGTTTAGATCTAAAATATCTAATGTAATCTTAAATTGCAAAGCAGTGTAATTCGAGTGTGAAGTTCAGAATATCTTCCAGTAGTTGCTTTGTCACTACTTTGTGAGTAAAGTGGAACCACGTGTTGATGATCCGTAACTCTAACTAAGATCATCAATCTTAAATGCGAATGTGTGTGAGATTATAACGTCTCGTCTTGACAATATTTTTCAATATAGCAACTTTTCTTTATGTTCAACCCACGTGAGGTGTACTTTGTGAGACCAGGACCACGTGCTTATACAATTGTTTGCCCATCAGGTTAATAGTAAGACGATAGTAACCAGTTCGAGGTTTTCCTTTTGTAAATTGCGTTTCGATGTAATTTATTTTAATTATCAAAATTATTGTGGAGGTACACTCTTTGTGTAAACCAAGTTGACCACGTGAAGGATGTGGTGTAATCATCAAAGTAGCCCTCAGCTATTCTTTTCGGGAAGATTTCACAGAGAGTTAGTATGAATTTAGTATACTAGTGTGTGGTAATTTCATGATGGACAGGATTGCTCTATTAGTGTAACTTCTTTGGGTGAAAATTAAATCGGATGGTTGTGGTTAACTTCCTCTTGCACTTGTTTCAACGTTCTTCGTGTGTTATTTTATGAATGCAGTGTCGTATGCAGTCTCCAAATCTTGTCTCCATATTTGATGTGTTCCGTAAGATTACAAACTCACATTTTCACAATCCTAAATAAGGCTCCAGTTTAGTTATGAATCAAGTTTAATATGCTGAAATTTTAACGGAACAATGATCAATGTTAAAATAAATGTCCAAATATAAACTGATTTATTTCTTTTTATTTAAATTCTTTATATATATATATATATATATATATATATATATATATATATATATCACCGGTTGTCGTAAGATGACTATTAAAAGGTTATAATTAATGTTAGTCTGGTTGGGAATTTGGTAAGCTAGACTGGATACCTGGTGAAACAGTTGCTCAGTAATGCAAGGTTAACTTCCCCAGATAGCTCACAGCTTTTAACCCGCTTTTATTAACTTGAATATCAGCAGCGCTTTCAGAACAACTTAATGCATAAACATTACAACATGCCGGATTAAGTTAACAGGAGCAAACGTGAGAGTAGTGGTAAATCTGTGGACCGTTGGGTGGTGGCGAGCGGCAGGTAGCGGTTCGGTCCACCTCTCGATTGTCAGGTGGCAGGCCGCAGCACGCACCGTCCGCGGCTGTGGACGGGCGCCAAACCGCAGGTAGCGAGCTCTCCAGCCCCGCGCCCTTGTTTGTTGACACACGCCGCGGCGCCGGCGAACACAGCCGATGCGGCCCGCGTGGGCACCCCGCACCGCCACCGTGTCCAGCTGCTGGGCGCACTTTTTAAGCGCCAGAAGCGACACGAATATAAACACGCCAGCGAACATTGCGGTGGGCAAAGCATTCTGCGGACCCAGTGGCGACAAACCCACCCTTACACGCGAGCGAAGCGAATGAAATTGTGTTTTACCGCGAACAACTGCAAATAGCGTTTTGCCTTTCACAGATGTTTCCCACAATGTTACTTTTTAACCATTGCTAACAAGGCTTTCCGTTTCAGGACTGCAAACGAAAATACACTACCGCTGTCTACAATAGTTTCAGCAGTTATGCAAAGTCTCGGAACCCAACAGTTTTTAAGCCGGATGTAATTTTGAATTTACGGGAAAAGATTGGAGAAATTTCTGACTCTTCGAAGGTATTATAACTACGAGGGGCGTTCAATAATTAAAGCAACACATTATTTTTCTGAAATCAGGTTGTTTTTATTCCGTATTCCAGTATACCACATTATTCCTTACTCTTTTGGCTACAAAACTGTTGTGTAAATAGTTCCACGTAGTCAGCGCGTACACAACTTTCCCACTAGAGCGCGCCCCGCTAAGCACAACAGTGCAGGCGCAGCGCTCGTCCGTCGCTGCACTACGAGATGGCGCTGCCATAGAGATGGACAAAATTCTGCTTCCGCCGATCCGCATATTAATTGTAACGCAGCCAATGAGATTGCTGCTGACGTACAACCTTTTCTCCTCGCGGATCACACTCGCGCAGTGATACATGAACGCGCGAGGTATTATAACGAGTGTACAGAACTCCGATTAGTCAGTCTGCATTTGTCTGCACCAGTCTGTACTAGTCTTCATTAGTCTGTACTAGTCTCTACGAATTCTACATTTGTACCAGTCTATAGTCAAGTTTCAGTCTGCGCCTAATAAGATTACCATATTCCTGTACATAGCCATGAGGATAAATGTATAGACACTTTTGTCAAGGATCTGAGATATATGTGAGAATAAAATTAACGCACCAATACCAAAGGCACGCCGGCCGCGGTGGTCTAGCGGTTCTGGCGCTGCAGTCCGGAACCGCGGGACTGCTACGGTCGCAGGTTCGAATCCTGCCTCGGGCATGGGTGTGTGTGATGTCCTTAGGTTAGTTAGGTTTAAGTAGTTCTAAGTTCTAGGGGACTTATGACCTAAGATGTTGAGTCCCATAGTGCTCAGAGCCATTTTGAACCAAAGGAACTTCGGATTGTCAATTGTAAATAGTATCCAGAACCAAGTCAAGTAATTTTTATGCTTGTTATTATTTTAATAAATGTGTGTGAAAATTAATCAAGCTCTGTTAAATGTTGGTCACCGTCAATCTGCTACTCTAAGCGTGCAAGTGGCATTTCTATCGTCTGACCTAATGGCAGAAGATAAACACGCCGCGATAAGACCACGAGACATATTGCTGACACTTGCCTACTTCGTTAGAGCAACAAGTCAAATAATCTGATGGTGCGTGTACTGAAGGTCTTACAGTACGCACACCACAAAAACCCTATTTTTCAATGCAACCCCCGGTCAGTGCGACGGTGTTACGCAACTTTACTGGGATGGCCTGTACGCCCGCACGGTATCACTCTATTGGTCGATGTCGGAGCCAACTCTTGCTGCATCAATAATCTTCCCATCAGCCACGAATTTCATCGTGCAGGGTGCATCTTAATTAGGGCTAAAGAGATGGAAGTCGGAAGGTGCGGGATCCGAGTTGTAGTGTAGATGAGGAAGGTTAGTCCAATGGAGTTTTGTGGGCTCCTCTCGGATGTGCAGACGTGTATGGGGTCTTGCTTTGTCACGGAGAAGGAGAAGTTTGTTTGCATTTCTGTGGCAACAAACACGATAATGTCATTTCTTCAGTTTCATGAGGGCCACACAATACGCTTCGGAGTTCATCGCTGCACCATGAGTTAGGGCAACAAACGGGAATCCATTCAGACTTCCTTAAGACTGTCGCCTTGATTTTACCGGCTGAAGGTGCAGGTCTGAACTCGTCCTTCGGAGAAGTAGAAGTTATGATGTTCTTGTAGGTGGCGAAGAACCCAGCGAGCACATACCTATGAGTACTGGTGGACGAGTGTGTCATCACTACCAAAAGATACGTCCAGTTGAACAGCAAGGTGTTTAGTTGTGATCCATTGATCACCTTGAATGAATGTGTCGGCAGAAGTCACAACTGTGTGCGGCCTGACGACATGCGGCAGATGGGACAGGTTTGAGCGACCTTGTTGCGTTGACGACAGACGCCTCGCCCAACGAATCATCGTGCTTTTGTTCACTGCCAGGCCACCGTAGACATCCTGCTAGCCTCTGAAACGTCCCCTTTGAACAATTATACAGGACTGTGCTTAACCTGACACACAATATTTTGTTAGCGCAACGCAATCTGACTTTCAAAATTCCCTACAAAATAATGGCCCTGACTAACATTAAACTATACCTTTCACAAATCACTTACCTCACAAAAATCTTCGTTTCTCCCACTACTGCAATACAGCAAGCGCCACTACTGCCAGCTAAATAAAAGATTCAAACTACTAAAGGCACTAACTACTGATAGGGATAGTTAGCAAATGAAAGATATTAATAGAGAGCAAACAATGTATTTACCTTGATATCATCATATATAAATATATCAGTTCATGAAAAATTACAAAACTCCGCCATCTCTCTCCCCACATCCACCACTGCTGGCGGCTCACCTCCAACTGCGCAACGCTACGCGCTGTTCACAGCCAGCTGCCTAACACTACAATGGCGAGTATTACAACAATGCAAAGCAGCCACAGACTGCACACAGCACAGCCAGTGATTTTCATATTGAGCGCTACGTAACGGTGCCAATAAGAAAACATAAACAGCCTACTTACATAGAGAAAACATAAACAGCCTACTTACATAGAGAAAACATAAACAGCCTACTTACATAGAGAAAACATAAACAGCCTACTTACCTTTGTAGATAAGTTAGTGACCTGATCCGAAAGTTCGGCTACTTTCTCCGATAGTGAACACATTTCCTCAGTGTGTTTTTCTGAACCAAGTTTCAGAATGTCCATTTGTGTTGAAATCGTATCTACTGTGTCCTTAAAGTTTTCCTGAGTTTTTGCAAGTTGCGTAACCGAATCGGTAGATGCAACTGAGTCAAATTTAGCTTGCAAGGTCTCATGATTTTCATGAACAATAATTTGCAGTTCTTTTATGGCTGCTTCGTGATTCTGTAATGCATTTTCATGCCGCGAAAAAATAGGTTGAAAATGCTCACAAATTTGTGTTTTTACGTCATTACAGACTTTTTGACATTTCGATTCAATGTTATGTAACTCACTAGTTAAATCTTCACGTGTTTGTTCAAGTGTGGTGTCTAACTTTTGAAGATTTTGTTCCATTGTGTCTAACTTTTTGAGATTTTGTTCCACTGTGTCTAACTGTTGCTGTGTTTGTCTCTGGTGTTGTTCCATTGTGTCTAACTTTTCAAGCTTTTGCTGTGTTTGTCTCTGATTTTGTTCAAGTGTTGTGTCTAACTTTTGTAGCTTTTGTCCCATTTGTTGCATTAACTGTAATAACAATGCACTGGTGTCTGAAACATGTTCCTCAGTGCTTTTCGGCAGTGAATTTGCACCGGCAACATTCACATTTTGACAAGCGGAAAACGTGTCTTGACTCATTTGAGAAAACGGTGAGGACGCAAAACCTGAATCTACAGTGTTTGCAAAATTGTGTCCTATCATTTCGGATTCCTGAGGCGAGCTGTTGCCGACCGATCGATCGATAATGCTTCCCTCTTCACTAATTGTTTCACTGTCCACGCCATTGTTTGCCGCCCGCTCCATTTCCCTATGAACAGTTACCAAATTACTACTTTGAACATCAGTTAATTCATTACTCGGTGGCGCTAACACACTGCTTTCATTTTCACTGTCATTTCTCAGTTTACTTTGGAGCCTAGTATTACGTTTTTCACACGGCATTATTGTCACAGTATTTCACACGACAACACAGAAAAACACAATTTGAAGATCAAAAATAAGAGAACACATTAAAATAGCACTGAAAATAATATCTAGTTAATGGCAGCTGCGAAATACTTGGTGCAAATCTACATGCATGCCACAACTGTTTTACTGTACAACAATGAAAAACTACAACTACAAAGGAAATTCTCTCTATAGTTACGCGCTAGCAATAAACAAAATCTACACTAATTACACAAACTACAAGAAAAAATCAGAAGATTCCAGTGAGGTATCCTAGGCTAAGGGTCGACATATGAAACGTCCCCTTTGAACAATTATACAGGACTGTGCTTAACCTGACACACAATATTTTGTTAGCGCAACGCAATCTGACTTTCAAAATTCCCTACAAAATAATGGCCCTGACTAACATTAAACTATACCTTTCACAAATCACTAAATCACTTACCTCACAATAATCTTCGTTTCTCCCACTACTGCAATACAGCAAGCGCCACTACTGCCAGCTAAATAAAAGATTCAAACTACTAAAGGCACTAACTACTGATAGGGATAGTTAGCAAATGAAAGATATTAATAGAGAGCAAACAATGTATTTACCTTGATATCATCATATATAAATATATCAGTTCATGAAAAATTACAAAACTCCGCCATCTCTCTCCCCACATCCACCACTGCTGGCGGCTCACCTCCAACTGCGCAACGCTACGCGCTGTTCACAGCCAGCTGCCTAACACTACAATGGCGAGTATTACAACAATGCAAAGCAGCCACAGACTGCACACAGCACAGCCAGTGATTTTCATATTGAGCGCTACGTAACGGTGCCAATAAGAAAACATAAACAGCCTACTTACATAGAGAAAACATAAACAGCCTACTTACATAGAGAAAACATAAACAGCCTACTTACATAGAGAAAACATAAACAGCCTACTTACACCTCTACGAACATCAGTGACGGCTCTCTGCTTGTAACGCATCTTCGTTACACGCGCCATTTAGAAGTCTACATACAGCCGCGTGAGCTATCGGAACTTCATGAAAGTATAGTGACTGAAGTGGGGATATTTCACGATGCCCCACAACAAATTCCGCATTTTTTCAGCCGAAAATGGGCGACATAAAAAGAAAAAAAACTGTGTCGCACTACTTAGTGAACGCCCCTCATGAATTAATCTCCGAGACATTTATGTTGTTGTTGTGGTCATCAGTCCTGAGACTGGTTTGATGCAGCTCTCCATGCTACTCTATTCTGTGCAAGCTTCTTCATCTCCCAGTACCTACTGCAACCTACATCCTTCTGATTTTTACCCTCCACGCTGCCCTCCAATATGAAATTGGTGATCCCTCGATGTCTCAGAATATGTCCTACAAACCGATCCCTTCTTCTAGTCAAGTTGTGCCACAAGCTCCTCTTCTCCCCAGTTCTATTCAATACCTCCTAATTAGTTATGTGATCTACCCACCTAATCTTCAGCATTCTTCTGTAGCACCACATTTCGAAAGCATCTATTCTCTTCTTGTCTAAACTATTTATTGCCCACGTTTCACTTCCATACATGGCTACACTCCATTCAAATACTTTCAGAAACGACTTCCTGACATTTAAATCTATACTCGATGTTAACAAGTTTTTCTTCTTCAGAAACGCTTTCCCAGTCTACATTTTATATCCTCTCTACTTGACCATCATCAGTTATTTTGCTCCCCAAATAGCAAAACTCCTTTACTACTTTAACTGTCTCATTTCCTAATCTAATTCCCTCAGCATCACCCGACCTAATGCGACTACTTTCCATTATCCTCGTTTTGCTTTTGTTGATGTTCATCTTATACCCCCCTTTCACGACACTGTCCATTACGTTCAACTGCTCTTCCAAGTCCTTTGCTGTCTCTGACAGAATTACAATATCATCGGTGAATCTCAAAGTTTTTATTTCTTCTCCATGGATTTTAATACCTACTCCGAGCTTTTCTTTTGTTTCTTTTATTGCTTGCTCAATATACAGATTGAATAACAGCGGAGAGAGGTTACAACCCGGTCTCACTCCCTTCCCAACCACTGCTTCCCTTTCATACCCCTCGACTCGTATGACTGCCATCTGCGTTCAGTACAAATTGTAAGTAGCCTTTCACTCGCTGTATTTTATCCCTGCCACCTTCAGAATTTGAAAGAGAGTATTCCAGTCAACATTGTCAAAAGCTTTCTCTAAGTCTACAAATGCTAGAAACGTAGGTTTTCCTTTCCTTAATCTTTCTTCTAAGATGAGTCGTAGGGTCAGTATTGCCTCACGTGTTCCAACATTTCTACGGAATCCAAACTGATCGTCCCCGAGGTCGGCTTCTATCAGTTTTTCTAATCGTCTGTAAAGAATTCGCGTTAGTATTTTGGAGCTGTGACTTATTAAACCGATAGTTCGGTAATTTTCACATCTGTCAACACCTGCTTTCTTTGGGATTGGAATTATTATACTCTTCTTGAAGTCTGAGGGTATTTCGCCTGTCTCATACATTTTGCTCACCAGATGGTAGAGTTTCGTCAGGGCTGCCTCTCCCAAGGCCGTCAGTAGTTCTAATGGAATGTTGTCTACTCCCGGGGCCTTGTTTCGACTCAGGTCTTTCAGTGCTCTGTCAAACTCTTCACGTAGTATCATATGTCCCATTTCATCTTCATCTACATCCTCTTCCATTTCCATAATATTGTCCCCAAGAACATCACCATTGTATAGACCCTATATATACTCCTTCCACCTTTCTGCTTTCCCTTCTTTGCTTAGAACTGGGTTTCGACATCAAAGTGAATGAATGTAGACTTCTTTTATGCCCTTAGAGCTGTACTTGGAACAAGATGAAAATTAAGTTCACCGATATACGGACTGAAACTTAAAAGGTTTAGTTGTACAGGGCTGCAGTAGTAAATAAGATTGTGGCTGCAGCCCGAATAGTCTTGGCTCTGGTTTGTTCGTTAAGGCCGTGCATTTAAGAAAGTAAGATCAGATCTATCTAATCTTGGGCTAATTTAAATAATTCATAATTCATTCAAAAACAATGGCCTGTATTCAATTATTGTGTAAGTAAATGTTGTAGGATGCGCACTGGAAGGAGCGTTGGATGAATTTCAGTAATTACGCGTAAAAATGAACATTTAGTACTTCGATACCTCAACTAAAAGAAAACTGTGAACATCATAAGATGTAGCAATTGCTGGTGCGTGATATACGGTATATTAAGTTCCACACTGTAGTTATGAAATCTTGGTTGTGAGGCCACTACTGAATTCGTGCTTTAAGGCACGGAGATAATCAAAGTATGGGTTGACCATACAAGCACTTAATACTCACAAGCAGTTGATGAGGTTTACACAGAAGAGAGATAAAAGAACGAACGCCAAATCCATCTAATTTTGGGCTAATTTAAATAATTCATAATGGCCACATGTGACTAGCAGAGGAATGCGGCCACTCGATTTTAGCAGGCGAACTAAATATGTAAAGTTACCGTAGGAACAGACGAACGAAGATAGAAACATGAGCAAGAAACATATTTATTTTAAATGCCCTCTGTAAGGGGTGGGTTACGGAAGACACAGCACAAATTGCTTTTAACCAGAGCTGGAGCACGTGGTGCTCACGAAACGAAAGTAAAGTCCGCACTAATAGGAATTTCGGAATAAACGGTTTAGAATTGGACTGCATGTATCGCAAAAAATAATAAGATGTGAAATGTGAAGGCTCTTAAAACATGAACGCTAACAAGTGGTGGTAATGAACAATGGAAGTATCGAGCAGTGGAAGGTACGAAATAAAAGGAATTGAAAAATCAGCGGCAAAATGACAGTGCTGTCATATAATGGACGGACACTCACTGTTAGAAAAGTGAGAAGTTAACTGAACTGAATCGTCACGCATTCAACACACCTCCACGTGTTTAGGTGACTAGTGGAATCAAACTGTAGCTTACGAAATCACCTAAATTTCAAAGTATTCAACAGTCGCGATATTAAAACAAAATTCAAAACACGAACTAATAGACTACCGATCTATAAGACTAAAGCTTTAGGGCTTCAATTAGACGGAAAATTTATAAAAATTCAAACATTGACTAAACTATCGAGGAGAAGCTTTTACGAGCAACGGATCTTACCAAGCTTTGTAATTCCTTTGCGTCTCAATTCATAATGGTCATAATGGCTGCTGGATAAAACACACACACACACACACACACATACACACACAAACACACACACACACACACACGAACACACACAGACATACGTATTCACGCACACATTTAAATTCCTTTTGGGGGTAGGGTTATCGAACTTCCCTCAGACTGTTTCTATAGCGTTCCACTTTCGAAAAGTGTATGCGGAAGAAAAACACTTAACTCCTCCCGTGCGACTTGTGATGTCCATTTATTACATTGATTATTTCTCCTTATGTAGAAGGGCGTCAATAAAATATACTCAAATTCAGAGGAGAATGTTGGTGACTGAGTTTGCGCTTGTATCAAGTACGAACGAAAACAACCGACAGCTAAGCGCGTGGGGATCTTTGGTGTGACGTCATAAGCGCGTGACTGCGTGTGAGATCGCTCTCTAAGTTTTCATGTATTTTTAGGTTTCAGATATATATTTTAACTGTTTTTGTGATAATATTTACTATATAAGTGACTTATTAGTGGTTTCTTCATTCACCTCTGCATTTCTTGTGTTGTGGCCTGATATTTGTGAGTGTTTCGTATCGAGCAACTTAACCTCTTACCCGTGTTTACATTCCGCGCTGACCAGTTGCAGCTGTAGCGGCGCATCGAAAGCTAAGTACTAATTAATTGTTTGTGTGTAGTAGTTTATTTAGGAACTTTAGTAGTCTTCAACCGGTGTTCTTGGTGTTTTCCGGTGAAATAACTTCAGAAGAAATTTTTGCGAACTGCTTTCAGTTTCGTTTCTGTCATTAGACGTTTGATTTTCTTTCTGTGTTAGTATTTTGTTATATTCTCATTTGTTGTTGATTAATACTGTCAATAATAGTAGTTACTTCCCTTGTAGAGCAAGTTTGTGATAATTGTAGTCAGTTTTTAACATCTTCTTATTGTAGTAGCGGAACTTAGATAAAGTTGTTTTCTTGTTTCAATAATTGTAAAATTTTACCATGAGTGAGAAGTGTGGGCTTTGCCGTAGGTTCGTGAGTAGTGGATTGCGGTGTGAGACTTGTTCGAAGTATTTTCACTGGGGGGGAATGCAGTGGGGAAGCCAGTGGGCATTCTGGTGAGATCCTCTCCTGGAACTGCAGGTTATGTAGCAAGAGTAAGTTGATAGAGGAGCAGGAGCGTAAGATCTGTGCCCTTCAGGTGCAGTTGAAAAACGCACAGGAGGAGCTAGATAGGATGAGGAGGGAGAGGGGGGTTGGGGAATGGGAGCTGGCTGTTGGCAAGAGATCTGCTAGGAGAAGGAGATTTTCAGATAGTTTTACTATTGGTGTTTGTAATAGATATGACCAACTGTCAGAGTCTAGTGGAGAGGAATCTCTAGTAGCTGTAGATGTAGGAGGTATGCAGCAGACCTCAGCAGTTACGGTGGCTAGGACATTGCAAAGTCTAAGAGAAAGAAGAAGGTTCTGCTGTTAGGTAGTTCTCATGGTAGAGGTGTAGGCCAGCAGTTGCAGGAAGTTTTGGGGAGTGAGTTCCAGGTCACCAGCATTGTGAAGCCTAATGCAGGATTGGCTCAGGTGACTTTTAACATAGGGGGGTTATGTAGGGATTTTACTAAAGAGGATCAGGTAGTGATTGTGGGTGGGGCTGGTAATAGTATTGATAGGGATGGGGAGTATGACATAGATGGTGACCTGGAAAAGATAGCCACTCAGACTGGCAACACGAATGTGCATTTCGTGGAACTGTTTCAGCGTCGCGATCGGCCTCATCTTAATACAGCCGTCAGGCGTAATAACATGAGACTTGGGGGTGCGCTGATGACAGAAGGCATGAGTCACATTTCAGTGGTGTCGGTGGAGTCTATCAGTAGGACGGGTTTCACTAGACATGGCCTGCACCTCAACAGGTATGGGAAGGGGAGGTTGGCAAAACTTATAGGTGACAGCATAGGTGGGGGTGGTGGGATCACTCATGGGAAAATTCCGGTAGTTGTGGGTGTTAGAGCTGTACCTTTTTTAGATTGAAGTCAGCTGATAGGTATTCCTGCTTAAGGGAAGTCTCTCTAACAAAGAAACCACTTTCTCCAAAGCTTGGGTATCCGATTAATGAGGGAATTAGTATATTTCATCAAAATATACAAGGTATTAGAGATAAAGTTAGTGAACTGCTTATAGATGTTGACTCTGAAATTATTGGTATATCTGAACACTTCTTAAATAAGGAGATAATTCAGAGGCTTCCTTTACCAGGATACAGGTTGGCTGGCAGCTTTTCTAGGAGCTCTTTTCGGTGTGGGGGAGTAGCCATGTATGTGAAAAACGGTATCCCATTTGAGTCAATTGATGTTTCAAAGTACTGCACTGAAAAGGTGTTTGAATGTTGTGCAGGTGTGGTTAAATTTAGTGGAGCTAAACTTCTTACTGTTGTTATTTATAGATCCCCAGACTCCGATTTCACAACATTTTTGCTAAAGCTAGAGGAGGTTCTTGGTTCACTTTATAGGAAATACAAAAAGTTAGTTATATGTGGTTACTTCAATATTAATTGTATAAGTGATTGTGCAAGGAAAAGGATGCTGGTAGACCTCCTTAATTCATATAATCTTATGCAAACCGTATTCTTTCCAACGAGAGTGCAAGGGAACAGTAGAACAACCATAGACAATATTTTTGTTCATTCGTCATTATTAGAAGGGTATTCTGTTAGCAAAAAGGTGAATGGCCTTTCAGATCATGATGCACAAATTTTAAGTCTAAAAGATTTTTGTGCTGCAACACATGTTAAATATAGTTACCAACTTTTTAGGAAAGCTGATCCAGTTGCTGTAGAGACTTTTGTAAACCTTATCAAGGAACAAGAGTGGCAAGATGTTTATAGTGCTGATATAGTAGACGATAAATATAATGCTTTCCTCAAGACTTTTCTCGTGCTCTTTGAAAGTTGCTTTCCGTTAGAACGTTCAAAACAGGGTACTAGCACAAACAGGCAGCCTGGGTGGCTGACTAAAGGGATAAGAATATCTTGTAGAACAAAGTGACAATTATATCAAAACGTTAGAAACAGTCAAAATCTAAATGCAGCAGCCCATTACAAACAGTATTGTAAGGTGCTTAAAAAAGTTATTTGGAAGGCAAAAAGTATGTGGTATGCAGATAGAATAGCTAAGTCTCAGGATAAAATTAAAACCATATGGTCAGTCGTAAAGGAAGTGGCTAGTCTGCAGAGACAGGTCGAGAATATAGAATCAGTGCATAGTGGGGATGTCCGTGTTACTGATAAGTCGCATATATGTACAGTATTTAGTAATCACTTTCTGAATATAGCAGGTGAACTAAATAGAAACCTAGTCCCAACAGGGAATCATATAGCGCTCTTAGAAGAAAGTGTTCCGAGACTGTTACCTGAAATGCTCCTCCATGATACTGACAAGAGGGAGATTGAGTTAATAATTAAATCACTAAAGACCAAGAACTCTCATGGATATGACGGGGTATCTAGCAGAATACTGAAGTATTGTTCCACGTATGTTAGCTCAGTACTTAGCCATATCTGTAACTTTTCCTTTAGGAGTGGTCGGTTTCCTGACGGATTAAAGTACTCGGTAGTGAAGCCACTTTATAAAAAGGGAGACAGGGATAATGTTGACAATTATAGACCTATTTCTATCCCATCGGTGTTTGCTAAAGTTATCGAGAGGGTTGTATATACAAGGTTACTGCAGCATTTAAATTCACATAATTTGCTGTCAAATGTGCAGTTTGGTTTTAGAAATGGCTTAACAACTGAAAATGCTATATTCTCTTTTCTCTGTGAGGTTTTGGACGGATTAAATAAAAGGTTGCGAACGTTAGGTGTTTTCTTTGATTTAACGAAGGCTTTTGACTGTGTTGACCACAAAATATTACTGCAGAAGTTGGAACATTATGGAGTAAGGGGAGTAGCTTACAATTGGTTCGCCTCCTACTTTAAGAACAGAAAGCAGAAGGTAATCCTCCGCAATATTGAGAGTGGTAATGATGTTCAGTCCCAATGGGGCACTGTTAAATGGGGCGTTCCCCAAGGGTCGGTGCTGGGGCCACTGCTGTTCCTTATTTATGTAAATGATATGCCTTCTAGTATTACAGGTGATTCAAAAATATTTCTGTTTGCTGATGACACCACCTTGGTAGTGAAGGATCTTGTGTGTAATATTGAAACATTATCAAATAATGTAGTTCATGATATAAGTTCGTGGCTTGTGGAAAATAATTTGATACTAAATCACAGTAAGACTCAGTTTTTACAGTTTCTAACCCACAATTCAACAAGAACTGACATTTTAATCAGACAGAATGGGCATGTTATAAGCGAGACGGAACAGTTCAAGTTCCTAGGCGTACGGATAGATAGTAAGCTGTTGTGGAAAGCCCATGTTCAGGATCTTGTTCAGAAACTAAATGCCGCTTTATTTACCATTAGAACAGTATCTGAAATAAGTGACATTTCAACACGAAAAGTAGTATACTTCGCATATTTTCATACGCTTATGTCATATGGTATTATTTTTTGGGGTAATTCTTCTGATTCAAAAAGGGTATTTTTGGCTCAAAAACGGGCTGTTCGAGCTATGTATGGTGTAAGTTCGAAAACCTCTTGTCGACCCCTATTCAATAGGCTGGGAATTTTGACATTGCCCTCACAGTATGTATTTTCTTTAATGTCGTTTGTTGTAAGCAATATTACCTTATTCCCAAGAGTTAGCAGCTTTCACTCAGTTAGTACTAGGCAGGAATCAAATCTGCATGTGGAATGCACTTCCTTGACTCTTGTGCAGAAAGGAGTGCAGTATTCTGCTGCATCCATTTTCAATAAGCTACCACAAGAACTCAAAAATCTTAGCAGTAGCCCAAACACTTTTAAGTCTAAACTGAAGAGTTTCCTCATGACTCACTCCTTCTATTCTGTCGAGGAGCTCCTGGAAGAGATAAAAAATTAAGCAAATTCCAGTGTTACATTCTTGATTTTCTTTATTTAAAGTAACGACTTGTCGCCTGAATATGTTTCTTATATTTCATTTATCTGTTTCTACAATCGTGTTATAATTTAATGTATTGACTCGTTCCATGACCATGGAGACTTCTCCTAAATGTGGTCCCATGGAACAATAAATAAATAAATAAATAAATAAATAAAATCGTAAAATTCTATAAATGGCCTCAGCATGAAATTATTAAGGAAAAATTTGGAGTGAATTTTTGTTATTGTTCAATAAACAAGCTTGAAAATTCATCAACAATGTTGCACACGACCTGCAAGCAACAACGCGATAATGTAACACTGTGTGTTATCAAAGGCAGAACGATACAACGTCGTATAAAAGGTGTCACCAATAGAATGGTCAATAGTCAGGGATATAACAGGAACAATCATTTGAAGCAAAAAAATTCTAATAAATATAGACTCTAAAATGCGTTCCTTAAGATCTATAAGCACTTCTTCATCTTCCATCCTGCGAAACTGGAAACTCTTTGCTTTCCACATTTTGGGAGGTGGTAGTATGGACCAAAACAAGAAAAATGCCCATTAAAAATGGGCTCGAAAATGCATACCTTAAGAGCTATGATCATTTATTGAGTATTAGAGACGCGTTTCACGTAAGCGAAGATGAAAAAGTGTTCTTAGCTCGTATGGCATGGACTTTGGATCCTATTGTTACTGGAGTTCTTTTTCTTATTTTCGTTAATACCATCACCTCTGAAAGTATGGAACGCAAAGAGTTAGCAATAGAAGAAATTTGTTTCGCAGTGCTCATAACATTTAAGGAACACCTGCTTGAAAATGACCAAGGGCTGAGATTAGCCAGTCGCATAGATAATAAAAAGAATACAGCCTACCTGGACCATATTTTCATTCTCAAAACACGTTTAGGCTTTAGACCCACACATTAAAAACTATTCAGGAATGCATTTTAGATCCCGTGTCTACTAAATCTTCTGCAGTTACCAGATTAGTCAGCATGGCTCCCCGCTCAAAGTACACCGTGCAGATACGATTTTACTATGCAGCCAAAGACGAGACTCCCTAGCAGACGAGAAGAATACGTAGACAGTCTTTACCCCTGCCTGTGCCTTACAAGTCGTATACTGGTATTTGATGTGAAAGATGTTTGTAACAGATGGTTTTCAAAGAACATGTCTCACTACTAAATACGTCTATACTGATTGCAACGTTCATTTTTGGACACATTAGAATTTCCGTTTAGAATACATCATTCAGGTTGCTGGAAGCACGTCAGGTCATTTGGCCTGTTCTTTTTCTCCCTGGTAGTTTACAATCTCTTCAACTACTCTAAGTACAAAACTTATGAGCTAATTATATGTTTGCATTTGCAAGCTGCACTATTTTACTTTAGAAATTATATATACAATACTTTTGTTCCATTTTAATTTTCTCACCTAGTTTAAAATTTATTCTATTACTTCTTTCATCTATATATATAAAACAAAGTCGGGTTTGTTACAACACTTATAACTCGAGATCTGCTGGACCAATTTTCATGGTTTTTGATTTGTTGGATTTGTCTCCGCCCCGAATAGCAGAATACATCTTAAAAATAATGAAAAATTGACGAATACTTGAAAAATGCGTTATTTTCACTAAAAGTTCTTTAGTTTCGGAGCTGTCAAACTTTTTTGTCAAAATCTGTAAGTAATGATTGACATTTATGCATGTGTTCATAAACTATTTAAAACTAGCTGACCCGGTGAACTCTGTTCCATCTTAAAGCCAATAAATAATCAGATTTTGGATGTAAAGTTCAATTTTTTATTAGGACAAATAAAAATTAAGTATTTTAATGATTCTTTATGTTTTTTGGTGCATAGCTTCCACTCTTCAATTCAGTATGTAACGCCGGAAATGCATATCCTCCTACTTCCATCTATTGTACTATAATTTGTTTTCCTTATTTTTACTACCTGAATATATGATATTTCTGTGTCTTTACATATTGTAATTGTTTTACTATTTGTATATATATATATATGTATTTATGCATTTATGTCGATGTATAATTGATTTGTTGTGTAAAGATTATTTGTATTTTTACGCTGGGTCTTGCCTAGGGAAAACTGCTATCGAACGATTACGTCGATAGGTCGTGTGAAGAATCAAAGTGTGTAGGATCTTTGGTAGTGTGAACTCTGCCGTGTGGGGCGCGGGCAGTGAGAGTCTGGCGGGAGTAGCGAGTGGAGCAGGTGTTGTGTGACGCTCCCGCGAGTTGCCGCGCTTTCGGGGTTTGGGCAGCATGTAATTGCGCTCGACTCGCGATGATAGTTTCTGACATGGTGTCGCGGACGGGAAGCATTAGCTGGCGCACATCAAGAGCCCGTTTCGCCTGGTGACCGTGTCGAGAAGAAGGCTCGCCAACATCCAGCTTCTGCAACAGCGACGGCCGACAATGAGTGACTGTCGCCACCTCCTCGATCGACGGCTTCAAACCTTCAATCAACCAACAAGGAAGACTAAAAGCACGTAAAGTTTCAGAACTGTATGGCAGACCTCAGCTTTTCAAATTGTTCCATTTGCCTCGCAAAATTACAGCAACTTAGCATGAACCTTTGTTGCTCATTGTCCCAATTGCATTGCCAAGCAGGGTCCCTTCCTTTTCCGAAATGAACCCGAGTGTCGTTGAAATTCAAACGCCAGCATTAAAATAATATAATTAGATTTCACTGCTTTAATTTCAAAGTTCAGTAGCTGGCTACAATATTTAGGTTACACGAGCACAAATTTAGAGTGCGAGTTTTGTTAGCATATTTTAGCTTACCTGTGACTGCAGCTCAGCTTGGTACGTACTAAATTTTACTATTGTTAATAGTTCAGAATCATTTAATTCAAGTTCAAAGTAAAATCTCTTGTTTCTAAATTGCATAGAGTCAAGTTGCTTTTGAAATGATTGTTGAGGTAGTCCAAGACTAACCGTATTTTACTGGATTTCGATGTGCTTCAGAAAGAAAGCTCACTATTATCTTCAGTCACTAAATTAACTTTCGATTTTCCGGTTTTATTAATTCTTTTGCTAAATTAAGTCAGAGTGTAGCGAAATTTATTACTTCTGACAAACTTTCAGTTTTCACACTACACGTGTCAACCTTCAGTTGCCACGCTTCTAGTGTTAATCATATGTGTAATAACCTTTCTTTTTCAGTTACTATAGTAATTGTCCTTAGGACTGGCGACCGTGATTTCCCCCAAATCTCAAATATCTAATTACCGCTAGTTAATTGTTAACGTAACGGCCGCACATTTACTTTCTTTATTAACTTTACCCCTTTTCAAAATTAATTTCCACCAGTTTCATTTGCATTTTTCCTTTCATTTAGATGTAACCCTTTCCTCCCTCTTTACCGATAGATTAACTTCGGTGACGATTGCTTTTCCCAAATTTCCATTAGGTACACGCGGTTTAATTTTTCACTGTCATTAAGGTCGATAAGTGAGGGGGGAGGTTACACGTGGCGACCTGGTGACAGGACAATCTTCAAATTTGAGGTTGTTCTGGACACGAATTTTGCATTGTGCAAATCTCGTAACAAAGTACTGGTTACAAAATGGTCGATACGTCAGCGAGAATATTCGTGTGAGGAATCCTAATTAGAGTTGAGATTTTGCATTTATATTGAAAATTATTAAAATGAGTGAAGGCAACAATTACCAAAATTTGGTAGACTTGGATACGGAACAATCGGTCGAACAGTGGGAAACGCGCACAGCGGTACCCATTGTTCCGGGGCAGGCGGCTAGCATGAAAGATGCGACCGCCGAAACGCAACAAAGAGCAGAAATGGAATTCCAGATTTTAGAAAATATTTCGGAATCGGAAGTGAAAATCAAATCTGAATCCCTTGATGACGAATACGGGGGGACAATGAAAGAGAAAGCCGCTACGGAAGTAAAACCGGTGGTTTCCGGGAATTTAACTGATTTATTGAATGTTTTGATTAACGAAATCAAGAGTCAATCGGCAGAAATTAAAGATCAGGCTGCCAAGCAAGAAAATATCTAATTACCGCTAGTTAATTGTTAACGTAACGGCCGCACATTTACTTTCTTTATTAACTTTACCCCTTTTCAAAATTAATTTCCACCAGTTTCATTTGCATTTTTCCTTTCATTTAGATGTAACCCTTTCCTCCCTCTTTACCGATAGATTAACTTCGGTGACGATTGCATTTCCCAAATTTCCATTAGGTACACGCGGTTTAATTTTTCACTGTCATTAAGGTCGATAAGTGAGGGGGGAGGTTACAAGTACCTTGTGATACACGACATTTTTTGTTTTATTATCAGGCGCAAGAACAAACAACGCATATGGTCTTCCGACCCGTGAACATGCCACATATAATTGACCATTTGAAAAATATGGATATTCCAGATTTAAACCACAAACTTTCAAGGATTGGCCTTGTGATTTGTTAATGGTCATGGCGAATGCAAGACGGATCGGAAATTGAAGTCTTTTAAACTCAAACGGCACATCGGTTGGGACCATCGGGATCCTCTGAATGAGAACTTCCTCACCCTCGAATTTTCCTTTGAGTATCGTCGCGTAAATAACATTGGTCATCAATTTACTTACCTCAAAACGTTTACCGTTGCACAGTTTTGGTTGGTTTATGTTTCGAAGCATGATCACTACGGAGCCAACTTTTAGGCGTAAATTGTGCGGTGGTATGTCAGGCACATCCTAAGAGTTTAAAAATTCAATTGGATAGTTGGTGGCTTCATCTTCATTTGTTACACAGTCAATAGATTTGAATGAATGCATTTTACCAATGATCTCATTCTGAATTATGTAGTTCAGGTCATCTACATCTTTATTCTTAGCCGTTAAAATTGCTCGCTCACTCAACCATTCATTACTTTTGTAGTTAGTAATGATGTTTGGGAATACTTTGTTGATAAGTTCGTCTTTCGATGAGACGAAGTTACAGAAATTATGAGGAAATGAAATCAATCCGCTCGATTCTTCGACAGGTACTCGACCATTACCGATAGTCAGCAATTGCTCAAAGAAATCTTCAGCAGATGTATCATTAAGCAATGCAACTCTCATGTTTGTTGTCAGTTAAAGTTTCTCCACAAAGCACCATAGATTCGATGATTTGAGGCAAGCATTTATTTCATCTGCAGCCATTGATCTTGGAACTACTGGCAGTGTTTGGCGGAATTCGCCAGACAGTAAAATCATTGCTCCTCCAAAACATCTCGAATCATTGCGTAGATCTTTCAATGTTCGGTTAAGTGCCTCTAATGCACGTTTATGAGCCGTTGTGCATTCGTCCCAGATCTTGGATGCTGATAAAACTTCGGCCAATGCTGAGTTTTTTGTAATATTACATTTTGGTTATTCAATAGCTTGTAGATTTAACGGTAATTTTAATGCTGACTGAGCCATACGGCATCTTTCTAACAATGTGCCTGCTATTCCGGAAGAACCAACTGCAACCGCAATGTTGGATCTCGCACGAACAGTGGCTAAAACTACTGACATGAGGAATGTCTTGCCAGTTCCACCAGGGGCATCCAGGAAATATAAACCACTATTTCCATCATCAATTGCCTTCATTAATGTATCATAAAATTCCTTTTGTTGGGGGTTCAACATGGGTACATTCGTTTGAACTACTAAATCTAATTTGCGTTTTGTTATTCCACACGAGATGCGTTTCTGTTATACTACGTTTTATAGCGGTCGAACGGGATAAAAAGTATCCTATGCCTGTTTACTGGTTCTATGCTACCTCTCCACCAATTTTCAGCCAAATCGGTCCAGCCGTTCTTCAGTTATAAATGGTGTAACTAACACAACTTTCTTTTATATATATAGAAGATTAAGTATTCATTACACATTTCTGAACGCACGCGTAATATTTTTCAATCGTTTTTAAAAAAAATACACATAATAGTTTATTCATCCATTTTAAATAGTTTATGAACGCATGCATAAATGTCAATCATTACTTACAGATTTTGACAAAAAAATTTGACAGCTCCAAAACTAAAGAACTTTTAAGGAAAATAACGTATTTTTCAAGTATTGATCAGTTTTTCATTATTTTTAAGATGTATTCTGCTACTCAGGGCGGAGACAAATCCAACAAATCAAAAACCATGAAAATTTTTATTCGTCAATTTTTCATTGTTTTTAAGATGTATTCTGCTATTCGGGGCGGAGACAAATCCAACAAATCAAATACCATGAAAATTTTTATTCGGCAATTTTGCATTATTTTTAAGATGTATTCTGCTATTCGGGGCGGAGACAAATCCAACAAATCAAAAACCATGAAAATTTTTATTCGTCAATTTTGCATTATTTTTACGATGTATTCTGCTATTCGGGGCGGAGACAAATCCAACAAATCAAAAACCATGAAAATTGGTCCAGCAGATCTAGAGTTATAAGTGTTGTAACAAACCCGACTTTGTTTTATATATATATATATATATATATATATATATATATATATATATATATGTATATACTATTTAAAATGGATGAATAAACTATTATGTGTACTTTTTTTAAAAAAAAGATTAAAAAATATTATGCGTGCGTTCAGAAATGTGTAATGAATACTTAATCTTCTATATATATAAAAGAAAGTCGTGTTAGTTACACCATTTATAACTGAAGAACGGCTGGACCAATTTGGCTGAAAATTGGTGGAGAGGTAGCATAGAACCAGTAAACAGGCATAGGATACTTTTTATCCCGTTCGACCGCTATAAAACGTAGTATAACAGAAACGCATCTCGTGTGGAATAACAAAACGCAAATTAGATTTAGTAGTTCAAACGAATGTACCCCTGTTGAACCCTCAACAAAAAGAAGTTTATGATACATTAATGAAGGCAATTGATGATGGAAATAGTGGTTTATATTTCCTGGATGCCCCTGGTGGAACTGGCAAGACATTCCTCATGTCAATAGTTTTAGCCACTGTTCGTGCGAGATCCAACATTGCGGTTGCAGTTGGTTCTTCCGGAATAGCAGGCACATTGTTAGAAAGATGCCGTGCAGCTCAGTCAGCATTAAAATTACCGTTAGATCTTCAAGCTATTGAATAACCAACATGTAATATTACAAAAAACTCAGCAGTGGCCGAAGTTTTATCAGCATCCAAGATCTGGGACGAATGCACAACGGCTCATAAACGTGCATTAGAGGCACTTAACCGAACATTGAAAGATCTACGCAATGACTCGAGATGTTTTGGAGGAGCAATGATTTTACTGTCTGGCGAATTCCGCCAAACACTGTCAGTAGTTTGAAGATCAATGGCTGCAGATGAAATAAATGCTTGCCTCAAATCATCGAATCTATGGCGCTTTGTGAAGAAACTTTAACTGACAACAAACATGAAAGTTGCATTGCTTAATGATACATCTGCTGAAGATTTCTTTGAGCAATTGCTGACTATCGGTAATGGTCGAGTACCTGTCGAAGAATCGAGCGGATTGATTTCATTTCCTCATAATTTCTGTAACTTCGTCTCATCGAAAGACGAACTTATCAACAAAGTATTCCCAAACATCATTACTAACTACAAAAGTAATGAATGGTTGAGTGAGCGAGCAATTTTAACGGCTAAGAATAAAGATGTAGATGACCTGAACTACATAATTCAGAATGAGATCATTGGTAAAATGCATTCATTCAAATCTATTGACTGTGTAACAAATGAAGATGAAGCCACCAACTATCCAATTGAATTTTTAAACTCTTAGGATGTGCCTGACATACCACCGCACAATTTACGCCTAAAAGTTGGCTCCGTAGTGATCATGCTTCGAAACATAAACCAACCAAAACTGTGCAACGGTAAACGTTTTGAGGTAAGTAAATTGATGACCAATGTTATTTACGCGACGATACTCAAAGGAAAATTCGAGGGTGAGGAAGTTCTCATTCAGAGGATCCCGATGGTCCCAACCGATGTGCCGTTTGAGTTTAAAAGACTTCAATTTCCGATCCGTCTTGCATTCGCCATGACCATTAACAAATCACAAGGCCAATCCTTGAAAGTTTGTGGTTTAAATCTGGAATATCCATATTTTTCAAATGGTCAATTATATGTGGCATGTTCACGGGTCGGAAGACCATATGCGTTGTTTGTTCTTGCGCCTGATAATAAAACAAAAAATGTCGTGTATCACAAGGTACTGAATTGAAGAGTGGAAGCTATGCACCAAAAAACATAAAGAATCATTAAAATACTTAATTTTTATTTGTCCTAATAAAAAATTGAACTTAACACCCAAAATCTGATTATTTATTGGCTTTAAGGTGGAACAGATTTCGCCGGGTCAGCTAGTTTGTTGATGAAGTTTATATACCTGTGAGGCAAACTGGAGAGTGTCATCAATAAAGCTGAGATATTTTCTTCTAAAAAGCACTCATAATTTTTCCAAGGTTAACCAGTAGGAAACTTTTTGCAGGGGTGTCTAGAGTGTATTCGGTGATACGGAATCTCTTTGCCTGACTCTTCTTGTATTTTGATTTTTTCAGTACCCTGAATAATTCTTATGATAGCTGTAGCATTGTTGTATTCTTCAACGCTTTAATGCAGGTTGAGTCAATGGCTTACTTCTCAAGGATTGTTTGTACAGATGGCAATTGGTAAAGTGGGACGTAGTGCTGTAAGAGATTTTCTGCATTTAAAGGGGAGCAACTCTACAAAACTCCGTGCCGAGTTAGTGGAAGTGTACAGAATCAGTGACACAGAGGTCATTTGGTGAAAACGCTTCCAGTGTGATCAAATAAATGCGAATGACTGAGAGCTAAGTTGAAGACCATCTCTCTATGAACTGCCGGGAATCGCAAAAGTTGAGACGTTAGTGCTGGAAAACCGACGTGTCACAATCGTGCAGATCGTGGAAAATGTGGAAAAGCGGCATGGATCAGTTTTCAACATCATTCTCTGAACACGACAAAGTTAGCCTCCCGCTGTATTCCACGTCTACTCAAACCAATTCAAAAAGCTGATCAAAACGGGGCAGCGGCGATTATGTTGCACCTGAGTCAGGCTTATCCAGGTAACTCCTTTAGCTACCTAACGGTCATAAACGAGTGCTGGGTGTATCACTACAACCTCGAGGGTAACGAGTAAAGCAAGCTGTGCAAGCAAGTCGATTCATCGAAGTTATAAGAAGTAAGGACCCAACCATCATGGGTCATGGTAATGCTGAGTGCTTATTGGAACTCCCATGGTACGGTGTTGTTGGACTATGGTGCTATTGTAATAGCATGGTACGGTGCTAACAGATTATGGTCGCAAGGTGCAAACCGTCACTACTGAAATCTACTGATGGGGTTATGTTACGATATAGAGTCTAAGTGTCGCGGAGAGCTGTTCAGGGTGTTGTTTTTGCTCCTCGACATGACCCCATGTTATTCCGTGCAGAGCACATTCACAAATGTTGATTCTTTGGGCTAATAAATTTTCCCCCGCCCCACCGTATTCTCCTAACATTGCCCTCAGTGACTACTCCCTCTTTCCTCAGATGAAGTAGCCTTTGTGTGGCAAGCATTTCCAGAATGTCCACGAGATTAGTTTCGAGGTGAAACGTTTTATGAACAACCAAATTGCAGATCTGTAAAATCAAGACCTTCGTAAAGCCACCCATCTTGAGCAAAAAGGGTGAATGCGTGGGGAAGGAATAGCATAATCACGTACTTACAAAATTTCTGAACATAATCATGGTTGTTGGATTAATTGCAATTCGATTTACGACGAATATATCCACAATTCAGCTTCACAGCCTCGCATCGACGTCGTTTTGCGTGTCTGTATTCAAAAGTACTAAAGAATGGATTCACACTGTTGTGTTATTCCACCGTAGATAACTCTGTAATTGGCAGTCGGACTACGGCTGGCATTCACTGAATTAATGTCTGCGATATCAATTCCTAAGTGAAGGGAAGAAGCAATAAAAGTCCCTGCCACATTTGGCATAAGTCACGTGAAAGACACTTCACAAACGATACGGTGTTACAAGCAAAACAGATGAGAAGAGTTGCTAAACATTTGACAATGTAATTACAATGCCTTACTGCACCAACGCCGTAACGCCTCGTAATAGTGATAAATATTGTGTTTTAAGGCTATAATTTGAATATAAAGAATCATCCATTCACAAGTACGATACTTAAAATGAATCTTCAAAATAATGCAAATGTCCGTTACGACAGTACCTTAGTTTCAACCGATGCATACGTAATTACATAAAAAAGCGAGGAAGAGAAGATGTTTTAGTGTTATGCAACAAAGAAACGTTCAAGTTTGTTAAATGATTACAGTCAACGGCATTGTAACTATGGACAAAAAAAAGGAATTTTATTAATTAAGATAAATATCACTATACTATTTTCATTTACAATTTATGTGAGTGGTTCTAACTTGTACAGTATAAAGTGGTACTTAAGGAGCACAAACTTCGCTTGTCTAGAGATTAATGGAAGACTGAAGAAGTTGAGGCGTGGTTAACGTTCAACTTATACGACCATCAGTCGCAGAATGACGATCATCACGAACCATTCACTCACCTATATACAGGATGGTCCATTGATAGTGACCGGGCCAAATATCTCACGAAATAAGCATAAAACGAAAAAACTACAAAGAACGAAACTTGTCTAGCTTGAAGGGGGAAACCAGATGGCGCTATGGTTGGCCCACTAGATGGCGCTGCCATAGGTCAAACGGATATCAACTGCGTTTTTTAAAATAGGAACCCCTATTGTTAATTACATATTCATGTAGTACGTAAAGAAATATGAATGTTTTAGTTGGACCACTTTTTTCACTTAGTGATAGATGGCGCTGTAATAGTCACAAACGTAACTACATGGTACCACGTAACATTCCCCCAGTGCGGACGGTATTTGCTTCGTGATACATTACCCGTGTTAAAATGGACCGTTTACCAATTGCGGGAAAGGTCGATATCGTGTTGATGTATGGCTATTGTGATAAAAATGCCAAACGGGCGTGTGCTATGTAAGCTGCTCGGTATCTTGGACGACATCATCCAAGTGTCCGGACCGTTCGCCGGATAGTGACGTTATTTAAGGAAACAGGAAGTGTTCAGCCACATGTGAAACGTCAACAACGACCTGCAACAAATGATGATGCCCAAGTAGGTGTTTTAGCTGCTGTCGCGGCTAATCCGCACATCAGTAGCAGACAAATTTGGTGAGAATCGGGAATCTCAAAATCATCGGTGTTGAGAATGCTGCATCAACATCGATTGCACCCGTACCATATGTCTATGCACCAGGAATTGCATGACGACGCCTTTGAACGTCGTGTACAGCTCTGTTACTGGGCACAAGAGTAATTACGGGACGATGACAAATTTTTTGTACTTGTCCTACTTAGCGACGAAGCGTCATTCACCAACATCGGTAACGTAACCCGGCATAATATGCACTACTGGGCAACGGAAAATCCACGATGGCTGCGACAAGTGGAACATCGGCGACCTTGGCGGGTTAATGTATGGTGAGGCATTATGGGAGGAAGGATAATTGGCACCCATTTTATCGATGGCAATCTAAATGGTGCAATGTATGCTGATTTCCTACGTAATGTTCTACCGATGTTACTACAAGATGTTTCACTGCATGACAGAATGGCGATATACTTTCAACATGATGGATGTCCGGCACATAGCTCGCATGCGGTTAAAGTGGCATTGAATAGCATATTTCATGACAGGTGGAATGGTCGTCGAAGCACCATACCACGGCCCGCACGTTCACCGGATCTGACGTCCCCGGATTTCTTCCTGTGGGGGAAAAAAAATGGCTCTGAGCACTATGGGACTCAACTGCTGAGGTCATTAGTCCCCTAGAACTTAGAACTACTTAAACCTAACTAACCTAAGGACATCACAAACATCCATGCCCGAGGCAGGATTCGAACCTGCGACCGTAGCGGTCTTGCGGTTCCAGACTGCAGCGCCTTTAACCGCACGGCCACTTCGGCCGGCTCCTGTGGGGAAAGTTGAAGGACATTTGCTATCGTGATCCACCGACATAGCCTGACTACATGCGTCAGCGCATTGTCAATGCACGTGTGAACATTACGGAAGGCGAACTACTCGCTGTTGAGAGGAATGTCGTTACACATCTTGCAAAAGCATTGAGGTTGACGGACATCATTTTGAGCATTTATTGCATTAATGTAGTATTTACAGGTAATCACGCTGTAACAGCATGCGTTCTCAGAAATGATAAGTTCACAGAGGTACATGTATCACACTGGAACAACCGAAATAAGATGTTCAAACGTACCTACGTTCTATATTTTAGTTTAAAAACCCTACCTCTTACCAACTTTTCGTTTAACATTGTGAGCCATATGCTTGTGACTATTACAGCACCATCCATCACAAAGCGAAAAAAGTGGTCCAACTAAAACATTCATATTTCTTTACGTACTACACGAATATGTAATAAAAATGGGGGTTCCTATTAAAAAAAAAAAAACGCAGTTGATATCCGTTTGACCGATGGCAACGCCATCTAGCGGGCCAACCATAGCGCCATCTGTTTTCCCCCTTCAAGCTAGACAAGTTTCGTTCTTTGTAGTTTTTTCGTTTGACGTTTATTTCGTGAGATATTTGCCCCGGTGACGATCAATGGACCACCCTGTATATGTTACTGTCCGGTTTCATAGCGAATGGTCTATCCGGATGCTCTGCGTCACACAAAAATACATGCCTGGTAAGTTTTTCGCTGTTATAGCTAACCTGTATCACTAGAAAGAGGCTGCATTCTGCAAATTATCTGTCCAGCTTAAGAAAACGAATTTCTTCCTTGGTGCATATGGACAACGACGCACTCATTATAAAATGCTCTGCAATCATAATGAACAGGGCTATTCACTAAACCTACACAGCTAGAGCTGTGTTGTTAGTGCATGTTATTGTTGAGTCAATGTTGTCAACCTTGGCTGCAGAAAAACACTGTCTTTACTTGTTGACCTGTCATCCTCCATGTTCAGAATCTCTGATTATATCAGATCTTTCTCCAGTCATAGGATTCCTGGCAGTTACGGAACTCAGTCCCTTATTTTTCTACGTCTGATGTTTACTAAAATTTTGGTCAGAGAACTATATAACCTGTACATAAACTGACTGCTGTCTGTTTAATATATAACATCGATATATCCTGGTTGGCTGCCATGTTTCATTTCAAGATTCTTGAAACAGGACTTCCAAATATTGTTTTTGAAGCTTATTTCGCTATATTCCAGATTTGTATCGTACTATCCGTTTTCTCCGAATATTTATGGCTATTGGCATGAAACACTGCGCTCGCGCCCATCGATTTTGTAGCGGAATATATTGCAGCAGGAACGCAATTGTTCGCCTACAGAAATGGAAAAAAAGGAAGATACAGAGACTGACATACCTGGCCTCGCCTCACTACCAGACGAGGGGAAAACTGGTATCCACTCAATTACAATGAGCTGTCGTTCAAGCTTTGATCATCTCTTTATGCGGCAAAAGATGTGGACGACGTTTCCACGTTATTGTTTCGTACAACTGTATTAGCCTGTGTGTGCGTGAGGGTATAAAATTAAAATACTATTTGACTCCATGCGGACATCGCGAGAAATAAAAATATGAAACCTTTGATAGCAGAGTATATAGTGGAAGCTCCTGGTAAACGGCAGAAGACTCCCAACACAGAGTTACTAAACCGTATGCAGAATGTTGTGCGCTTACATTTCTTGCTAGAGGAAAAACTGATGGCAGTGATTTCATAGGTGGTGCCCGACCTATAACTAAACGCGGCAACACTTCTACTCACTTTACAAACGGTAACATGTAATCAGTATATAATTAATAAATTAAGAAAAAATATGATCACAAATAAGGAAGAGAGAAAATTCTAAGAAGCATTATTGACACAAGAACCACTATTTAACATTAATTTGGTGTTCTTTATTTCAGTTAAATTATTCTTCCTTATCTTGTTTAGTTTTATTTAATTTTCACTTCATGGATAGAATTAGTACCTATTCTGTATCCACAAACGTTGCTAGTACTTCATTGTAAACACGTTCTAAATCTTCTCACTGTCGCATTAATCGGTTGTGGCTCGTTCGGTAAGCATGTTGTTCTTCTGCATTTCCTTTTTCGGTGGCTTCATGTGGACATGCAGATAAACTCTAAGTTTCCTCTTTCATATAACAAAGAAGTACGTTATTGTTAGTTAACACCAAAGACATATTTGAAACAAAGCTATTTTAACTTATTAGCTTCATTAAAACTTGGTATTAATTTGAAAACATTCACTGTTTTAAAAATTTGTGATTTGGTTGTTTCTAAAATGTAATATGCTGGTGCCAAATAATCAGCTATTGGCTACTTATTGCGTATTTCGTGAGGTCCAGCTGAGACTACCAACTGGCTACGTTAGACACATCTAAATAATTAATGCGTTCCCTTAACTGTATAGCTGTATGGAAATGAAATAAAAAAGACGACATTTTACTACTGAGTGCATTCATGCGCAGCATACATATTTTTTCAAGAAGAAGAAGGTAAGCCTTCATGATGACCGTGTCTGTTAACTAGACTTCAGGAGACATACACCCAACATTATGGTAAAGGATATTTACATCGACATATATAGAAATAACTCAGCTTATGCAGTTGATAATTTGCGAATACTGGCCGAAAACTTTGTGATATTTTCGAAGAAAGGGAAGGAGAAGAAAGGGAAAAGAATAAGTGTAGAAAATTAAGATGTAAATTGAGTGAAGGTGAGAGGTTGAGTGAGGGCGGAAGAAGAAAAATTGAAAAAAAGGAAGAAAAATAGACGTATAGAAATAGGTAATAGGGAGACTGAAATGAAACATGTTACAAAAATTTGTGCAAACTGACTTTGCTGGGAGTGCAACGGAAACAGTACCAAAGTTATGAATTAAGGTTGTGGTGTAGAAGTAAAAGATGCAACAAAATACATACACTGAAGGCAGGCATGAAATGCACTCACTGCGTGCGAGGTTATTTCAAATGATGATTTTTTCTTTTTTTTTTCCTCAATAAAAATGAAGTCAGTTTGTAATAATTAACCAGTCGCTTTACACTGAGAAGCATAAGTGTCTTTTAAAGGTAGCGAATTAATTGAAACGAACACCTCAATCAACTAACAGAAATTACAAACAAAAATATGGCCGGCGATGTTGATATCTAAAATAAACTGCAGAATTCTCAGTGCTAGTCACATTTTAATCTATTCGAACAGATAACCGGCCCCTCAGTAGCCATTCACTCCAGTACGCCACGCCAGCGATTAAGTACCTGTCATCTCATCATGATCGCAACACAAGGTCTCACTTATGCATACCCTAGCTGCACCCTCGCTTAAATAAAAAAAAATCTGCTAACTTCTCTGTTAATGTGCATTATGGATACGCTCTCCACACAGTTCAATGGGTCGATCCACTTTAGAAAATACTGCGGCCCCTCTTTCTACTTGTATGAACTTCATAAACTTTTCTTAAAAGGTTAACGTGCATAACCAATTATTTCTCTACCAAACGGTACAGGAATTATCCCTGTTCTCTCCCAGTTACGTTTCTTTCTCATTTCGTCTCTCAATCGGCCACATTGCTTTCTTTTCCCTCTCTTATTTACTTGCGATCCATCATGTTCCCCTTTCTCTCGGTATCCCTCTTCTCCTGCGTTCATAACTGTCAGTGTTCTCAGTTTAAATCAGTCTGCTTGTAATTTGTTTTCGTTGTCCTCTTTTTCATGAACGAAAATAAACTGTTATTTAGTCTGTTGAGTGGTAAGAGGCGATATTTAAGAATTACTTGAGAGAAGGTGAACTTGGTTTCAGTAGGCATGCTTAACATCTTCAGATTTCGATTAAACGTTATTACGTGTCTCCTATAACAGCTGTAAAAGTTTTCTTTCTGAATTATTACCCCCGTATGTGAGTGACGAGATGAACGATTCATCGGCAAGTCAGGGCTAAAACCACCACAAACAGTAATTCGCCCAATGCCCTTGTCCCATACTACACACTACTGTGTACTTCGTTGCAGCCTGGGCGCCGCTAGACTTAATCTAGTAAAGAAACGACAGAAATGAATAAATGAATAAAATAAATGAACTAGATTTGGCTTTACAACAGAGGTGAAAAAAATTTAATGTATTTCTGTAGCGGGTCGGGGTTTAGTGACACAATATATTGAGCGTCAGTGACAGAAGGGCGCAAGGGTCATTATTTTGTCAGGGGCAGCGGGATGGAAACCGACACTTTGTGGGCGGTGGATCGGCTCTTTCCTTGGCTCAGTGGGTGAGGTGTGAGTGAAACATTGGTGGTTCCACTACCGAGACGTAAGACCCTTTAAACAGAGTAATACAATGCGTTTTAACTCGTTCAATTCCTTGCGGCAGCGGACCTGAGTCGTAGCATGCAGATTCCAGCGACAGGTGATGCGGCGACGGCTCATGCTGCAGCGGAGCGCCTGGCGGCGTATACTTCCCCTCAGCGCGGTGCTTGTGACCCCCTGCGGTGGCGGCGCGGTCTTCTCCTTGTGAAACCGCTCGTTGTGTTATTAACAAGCGGCTACGGCGTGGCGCAGAGTGCTCAGTCCCGGAATCGAACCAGCGACCTTCAGGTTCGGCGTCTTGTGGCGGAGTTCATCAACCTCTAGGTTTACAGGAGACCTACTTCGTGAGGCGGCAGTCCCCTCGTCCTAACCATCCACCTGCGTACGTACCACGCGAACTTCTATGTGGTAACATCTGGGATGGCATCTTCCACGTTGCCTACTGGCGCTGTTCTGACATCTTCTGTCGAGCAGCATAGCGGCTAAGTCGTTGTAGCGAAGTATGACGTCAGCTGCCTAACCTTCAGTTCATTCGTCCAGGCGACATTTCTTCGTGTCTTCTTTCTCCCCTCGAAGGACCTCTTCATGTCCGTTTGTCGGAGGTATTTACTCGGTGTTTTCAGCCCTGTCGCGAAGTCTCTAGGGCGGTGACAGACTCTTTGATCGTTGATCTATGCTTCTCATTTGGGCAGAAGCATGACCAGTGTCGACACACGTGCCGAATTTCCATTGTTTTACCTCTACGCTGACGTGGTCGGGCATTACTCGTCCTCCTCCGCATCACCAGGTGTGTCACACGTCTGAGTTCAGTATGCTGACCGTTCCTGGAGCATTGACAGCTGATGTGAGAACTGCGCTGGTCGTTGTTCTGCTTGGAAGCATTGCCCGTCTGCTCTGTCGAAGTGCTGACTGCTACTGCGCAAAATCCACTGCTCATCGGCCTTCTCACGTTGGGCAGAAATGTGACCAATGTTAACAATCCTTGTACGACTCCACCGCTCCGAATATTGTGGCTTAACGTGTCGAAGTCTCTAAAATGTTCACTTATTATAAGTTAAGTCTCTACTTATTTTTCCGCTCTGAAGAACCATAAATATCACATAATTATCATAAATAATTATCATACACCCTGTATTTAAAATAAAAGTGAAATACGAACACGGATTTACGACACACGGAAAACAATCAGAGAAAACAATCAATTTTGTTGTTTCCTTAATCGTCATAAGTGGACTACACCCCAACCACTAAAAACACACACACACAAAGCAACACTAACTTCCTTCGTACTTCACTGTTGGCGCTACACACAGTGTGCTACATCACTCCAGATCACTCGTTTCCAGTCTTCCACTGGAGCTGTTCTTTCCATCACCTCAAGCGGTGCTTGACAGTGACTGCAGAAATGTGCAAACTATGAGAAGTTTTTCGACCATTGTACTCCGTTCTTCTTGACTGTGATAGCTGGCAGGGCGCTGAATGTGATTTTTTACAACCCACCTCCGTAATGCTGGACGGTCCGTGTTCGTCAATACGTGAGGTCTCCTGGTCTTGCTTGAGCTGTTGTTGTTCTTTCACGTTTCCACTTCACAGTCACATTGCCATCAGTCGACTTGGACAGCTTTACAAGGGTTGAAACGTCCTTAATGGATTTGTTAGGTGACAATGAATGACTAGTCCACGTTTGAAATCACTAAGCTCGCCTGGACCCATTCAGCTCTTGCTGCTTTTCACATGACAACAAAATACTCCATACTTTCCTTTATACTGTCGGGTCCGCAACTGGTGACATCTAGTAGTAGTACTTTTGATCAGATAGTGTAGATTAGGTGTTCTATGATTCCCGATATAACTTTGGTTTCACTAGATGACTTCCCCGTAATTCCTACGAACTGTGAAGTCACGAATCCATTCGCACGGCGGAGAGTTCACTCCATGGACAGGCAATCTGATTAGAAGCCGCTTGTGAGGAACGATATCTAGAAACATGGAATCAACATGAGATCGCCTGTAGACAGCACTCATTACTTTGTACGACTAAAGAGCGTCTTCCATTTCGCTCGAACAATAGTTTGTGAATTCGTGATGTTTAAGTGTCAATAAACTGTTGTGTTCGTGGTATTTCATACATGTTCCAAAAATCTACTTTTAATCGATATCAGCGATAAGGGCCTCTAATTCAGTAGATCACTTTTACTTTATTTCTTATGTGTGACCTGTAAACTGCATTTACATTACTTTATATCACATTATAGATCTCGAGACATCCTGTCCTACCGAGCGAGGTGGCGCAGTGGTTAGCATACTGGACTCGCATTCGGGAGGACGACGGTTCAATCCCGCGTCCCGCCATCCTGATTTAGGTTTCCTGTGATTTCCCTAAATCGCTCCAGGCAAATGCCGGGATGGTTCCTTTGAAAGGGCACGGCTTACTTCCTTCCCCATCCTTCCCTAATCCGATGAGACCGATGACCTCGCTGTTTGGTCTCTTCCCCCAAACAACCCCAACCCAACCCAACATCCTGTCCTAGCAAAAATGTGCCAGAACGTTAGTCCGGAATAAGGTAAGCGTGGGGTGATAATCTGCAGAGCAGTCTGTGCCGTGGTCTATAGAAAGGTTGTCACAGCATACATACCATATTTGCCAATGATGTTATTATAGGCGCATCTGACAAGATAATACGATATCCCGAAATCGACAACGCGAGGTAAAATATCAGATCAGTACAGTGCAGTATTAAGAATTAACTCAGATAACAGGAACGTAGGGTAATATTTGACAAAAAAAAAAAAAAAAAAAAGAATGCGAAGAGTTTGCGGTTAGTAACGAACATTTATCAGTCTTCGTGACCTATTTATTTCCTGCACTTCGGCAATACCAACTCAGTTTTGCATATACCGGTATTGATATATTAGTCTGCGTAATACTGAGTTCGAGAATAAATAACACCAAAAATTTTTGGAACAGCAAAGAGAAATCGGGAAGACTTAGATTTAACAAAAGTTTAATCTGTGACATATGCGTGAATACGTCTTTCCGACAATCTATGTTGATGCATTCGTCTACCAGGAGGTAATAATCTGGCAGATATGAAAAAGGATGTTATATCCGTTTAGAATAGTGTCATAATCAAAGAGATCATTATACATTAGGTCGGAAAATGTCAAATGTCTCAACATCAGACTAAAATTTGTTTCCGCACCGTATATAGTTTTGCGCATTGCCGGGCGATAAAATGTAATTTATGTACACGCAGTCCGCAGTCGACTGAAAACTAATGACATTACCAATATCAACAGCGCTCAGGTTCAGTGATGTGCAACGTGTAAACTATACCGAACATTCGTGACTAGCTACTTCATTAACAGTCTCAGCTCAGTTAAGCATCTGTGCTTTTAAATATTTCAAGCTGTTTTGCAAATTCCGTTCATAATTGTAACACAAGCAAAGAAATTTTAGCGTATAAAGACCCACCGTTTCGCGGCTCCAAACTACAAGGAAAATTTCTTATTATCATCCACTATGAAGAATAAAATAACCGACTATCGGAACTTTTCGGTTGTGTCAGATACTATGTAGAGTTGTTCGAATCGATCAGTCGATCAAACTGACTAATATGACATTACAATTTTGACTCCATTAAAGTAACAACGCTTAATGAAGTTATTGGAAAGAGCTCGGGTACTGGCTCATTATATCGTAAAATACTGAAAACCCGTTGTTCTGACGAACAGATTCAAATATTGCACAGAATGTATAAGCTGTTGAACGAAAGCACTATGAAAAACTCTATGACGGTTTCGTTTAATACTGTGGAGCATCATAAAAGATATGCAGTTCACCATCATACTAATGTATCGCTCATGTTATTGATTGAAACGGAGAAGGAAACAGAATACCCACTTTATCTCCAACAAGTTACGGTTGAACAGGTCTGCAGCTTTTGAGTGACTGCAATAACTGTTAAAGCAACCACCTTTTGTTGCTAGGTAGTTTTATTTAGTAGATGTTACAATACATCAATACGTAACAATGAATGTATCATAAAAATCAAATATTGTTCGAGGGTAGATAATGTACCATGTACGTACGTACTGACGAGCATTACAGGGCGCAGCGTGTAAATGTGGCACTATACAATGTAGCGTCCACACATGAACATCAATGTATGTTAAAACGTAAACCGATACTGTGGGTTGCCTCCGTTCACCAAGTAGGCTAGGCCAGAGGGCGCTAATAGCGGTATGCGTCAAAGGTATTTTTTTATTTTATTGTAATATAAATATATTTTACAAAATCGTTGGTAAAATACAATCTTAACAAGGTGCGAAAAGTGCACATTGATAAAACGTTATAAAATATAAAAATAAAATTGCATCAGATATTATGACTCCTGACGTGGCGCAATGTAAAACTATAATACAGGAATAAAAGGGAATGCTTTGCGGCAGATCAGCTACAGTAGAAACAGATTAACAAAACATAGGTTGGCGTAAGGAATGTGTAGAGTGCGAGCGTGATGTTCCATATTATACAAAAGGACATAAATGTAGGTATGTTCTTCCTTTACATCAAATGTAAACAAAACAATAAACCATCCTAAATACAGAAGTAAATATGTAAAACGATAAAAATAACAAAATAAGAAGAAGGGATATGGTAGCACTTGCACATTAGGGACTGTTCGTTTACATGTTTGAAAAAGACAAATCGCCTTGCTGGAAACTTTGTGCTAACTGTACAGAGCAGAAAGACATGAAATTGTGTAACTACAGTTGAACCATAAATGAAAAAATTGACGGTGGTTACAAATGAATATAAGTCCAGACAACGACATTTCCACAAAAATGATCATGTGTCACGCATGAGCGTTTTTATAAAACAGTGTATATTTAAATGGTATATGTTACATAATGTAGAACTTCTGTGTGACCAAACATATCATACCCGGGCAAGGAAAGTGACACAAGTCAAAAAAAGGCAATTTTTTGTTTTTGTCACTGAACAATGCATGTGGAGTGCCCCCAGCGTGCACGTTAAACGTCACATCTCTATCTCGCAATTTGTCCACTTGCAGGCTTTCAAATAACTACGCACCCTCCAACTCAACGTTGCAATATTAAAAGTTTTGGCTGTTTTCTTTGTCTAGGGGTTGGGATACGTAGTTGCCGCATTACAAGCCAAATACTACTGAGTCTACAGTATACGATAAGAATACACATATGAATCGAATGGTCGAAGGTTTCTATCACTCGGCAATTGCGAATTATGAATGTAACATATAAATTTATGAATGAATAATTTGAAATCAAATAATATCTGCGGGTACTATCTTAACGACTTTAAATGATAAGTACTATAGTACTTTTGAGAATGCGGTATATTTCTGCCAAACTCTTATTGGTGTCGATGGTCCAGTAATTAAATAAAATATAAGTTAAATAACAGGGAAACAATAGATTCCGTCTTCACGTAATTAGTTGTGAACAACAACATAGCTCGCGAGATATTCACTTCCAAACGTGTACTACGTCTTCACTGTAGAAATCACGGAAATCTCACAAGTTGACAAGTCGGCACTCCGATGTATTTCTATCTCTCACGACCACTCACAAACCGCTCCACTCTCCAAGTCTTTCCGCCGACTCCGCGTCCGTAGCGCCGTCGCGTCCAGCACTCCCCTTACTCTCCAGAACTGCCGCACTTCCAGAACTACCTCCCATCGAGTCTTCCCATTTACGAGCGCTGTGATTGGCTAGAGCGCTCGCGCCACATTTTCAAGCCAACGCACCCACACACGTATTTAAGCACATACGAAATACTGGATTTACATTTAAATACTTGAAATTAACTACGTATTACTATAGCAGGACCATAAACACGTTCTAATACACATTATTAAATACATAAACAATTAAATAAACATATCTCAAAAGAAATAGAACAGGTAGGCCAGTAGCCTAATGTCTTTGTGCTTTCTAAAACACACTAAATAATAGACCAGTTTCTTCATGAATATCGTATATCGGATATAAACAAAGACATAGATGAGTCAATATATTTGTAAGCATGCTGCTACCGTTTTTCGTGTAACTGTGGAGTATTTACGGCCTGACGCGATCGATAGTAATCGGCCACTTTGACCTCCAATAACTCGTATACTAGTTACGTTACATGCCTGTAATTCATACCAATTTAGGCTTACACTAATAGCTTTCCAAAGACAAGGCGATCGACAAAATCGGATGAAGCGTATGTATTTTGGAAATTCGTTACTGGGTGTTACTTGGATAATTTACCGTCAGATGCTAAACTTTAAACTAATAAAGATATTGATATTCTGATTACACCATCAGAATCGTCGTGCAGATAATAGTAATGTACATGTTTCTTTTTGAGGTATCATGATTCATCTGGCTAGTATTAATTTCTATACGAACTGTGAAATGTCTGCCATTAAGGTTTCACAAAGTCTTCCATCTTTGGCACCCCCGGCATAGGCATCTCCTTAATCGACACAAAGCACCGTCCTCGTCACAGGGGAATTCCCAGCCACGCAGCTGGACCACGCGGCTGGACCACGCGCTGGGGCTCCCTACCCCTCTCGTCCGGCTAACGTCTGCCACCACGTGGTCGACCTGCCGAGCGGCCCGCGCCCGCCAAGCGGCCCGTCCGGCCACTGCTTCCTTCGAACTTGGAATATTTTCAGGGCGCAACGACTCCCCCGTTACCTCACACGCTGCAGGGCAGTTGTGTCAGTTTTGTTGCAGGTTAATTCGTGATTCGCACTGCAAGAACAGTGCCACTTCAGAGTTGCTACCGGCAGGTGTGCGTGGGTCATTCAAGAAGAGCGATACAGTCTGAGTTGTGATACTTTTCATATATAAGGTAAGTTGAATGTAATTTTGAATATAATTGATTATTACAATGTATGTGTTTACACAATGTCTGTTGTTGTTGGTGTGGTCTTCAGTCCTGAGACTGGTTTGATGCAGCTCTCCATGCTACTCTATCCTGTGCAAGCTTCTTCATCTCCCAGTACCTACTGCAACCTACATCCTTCTGAATCTGCTTAGTGTATTGATCTCTTGGTCTCCCTCTACGATTTTTACCCTCCACGCTGCCCTCCAATGCTAAATTTGTGATCCCTTGATGCCTCAAAACATGTCCTACCAACCGATCCCTTCTTCTAGTCAAGTTGTGCCACAAACTTCTTCCCAATCCTATTCAATACCTCCTCATTAGTTACGTGATCTACCCACCTTATCTTCAGCATTTTTCTGTAGCACCACATTTCGAAAGCTACTATTCTCTTCTTGTCCAAACTGGTTATCGTCCATGTTTCACTTCCATACATGGCTACACTCCATACAAATACTTTCAGAAACGACTTCCTGACACTTAAATCTATACTCGATGTTAACAAATTTCTCTTCTTCAGAAACGATTTCCTTGCCATTGCCAGCCTACATTTTATATCCTCTCTACTTCGACCATCATCAGTTATTTTACTCCCTAAATAGCAAAACTCCTTTACTACTTTAAGTGTCTCATTTCCTAATCTAATCCCCCCAGCATCACCCGATTTAATTTGACTACATTCCATTATCCTCGTTTTGCTTTTGTTGATGTTCATCTTATATCCCCCTTTCAAGACACTGTCCATTCCGTTCAACTGCTCTTCCAAGTCCTTTGCTGTCTCTGACAGAATTACAATGTCATCGGCAAACCTCAAAGTTTTTATTTCTTCTCCATGGATTTCAATACCTACTCCGAATTTTTATTTTGTTTCCTCTACTGCTTGCTCAATATACAGATTGAATAACATCGGGGAGAGGCTGCAACCCTGTCTCACTCCTTTCCCAACCTCTGCTTCCCTTTCGTGCCCCTCGACTCTTATAACTGCCATCTGATTTCTGTACAAATTGTAAATAGCCTTTCGCTCCCTGTATTTTACCCCTGCCACCTTCAGAATTTGAAAGAGAGTATTCCAGTTAACGTTGTCAAAAGCTTTCTCTAAGTCTACAAATGCTAGAAACGTAGGATTGCCTTTTCTTAATCTTTCTTCTAAGATAAGTCGTAAGGTTAGTAATGCCTCACGTGTTCCAACATTTCTACGGAATCCAAACTGATCTTCCCCGAGGTCCGCTTCTACCAGTTTTTTCATTCGATCTGTAAAGAATTCGCGTTAGTATTTTGCAGCTGTGACTTATTAAACTGATAGTTCGGTAATTTTCACATCAGTCAACACCTGCTTTCTTTGGGATTGGAATTATTATATTCTTCTTGAAGTCTGTGGGTATTTCGCCTGTCTCATACATCTTGCTCACCAGATGGTAGAGTTTTGTCAGTACTGGTTCTCCCAAGGCTGTCAGTAGTTCTAATGGAATGTTGTCTACTCCCGGGGCCTTGTTTCGACTCAGGTCTTTCAGTGCTCTGCCAAACTCTTCACGCAGTATCTTATCTCCCATTTCATCTTCATCTACATCCTCTTCTATTTCCATAATATTGTCCTCAAGTACATCGCCCTTGTATAAACCCTCTATATACTCCTTCCATCTTTCTGCCTTCCCTTCTTTGCTTAGAACTGGGTTGCCATCTGAGCTCTTGATATTCATACAAGTGGTTCTCTTCTCTCCAAAGGTCTCTTTAATTTTCCTGTAGGCAGTATCTATCTTACCCCTAGTGAGACAAGCCTCTACATCCTTACATTTGTCCTCTAGCCATCCCTGCTTAGCCATTTTGCACTTCCTGTCGATCTCATTTTTGAGACGTTTGTATTCCTTTTTGCCTGCTTCATTTACTGCATTTTTATATTTTCTCCTTTCATCAATTATATTCAATATTTCTTCTGTTACCCAAGGATTTCTATTAGCCCTCGTCTTTTTACATACTTGGTCCTCTGCTGCCTTCACTACTTCATCCCTCAGAGCTACCCATTCTTCTTCTACTGTATTTCTTTCCCCCATTCCTGTCAATTGTTCCCTTATGCTTTCCCTGAAACTCTGTACAACATCTGGTTCTTTCAGTTTATCCAGGTCCCATCTCCTTAAATTCCCGCCTTTTTGCAGTTTCTTCAGTTTCAATCTGCAGTTCATAACCAATATATTGTGGTAAGAATCCACATCTGCCCCAGGAAATGTCTTACAATTTAAAACCTGGTTCCTAAATCTCTGTCGTACCATTATATAATCTATCTGATACCTTTTAGTATCTCCAGGATTCTTCCAGGTATACAACCCTCTTTCATGATACTTGAACCAAGTGTTAGCTATGATTAAGTTATGCTCTGTGCAAAATTCTACAAGGCGGATTCCTCTTTCGTTTCTCTCCCTCAATCCATATTCACCTACTACGTTTCCTTCTCTCCCTTTTCCTACTGACGAATTCCAGTCACCTATGACTATTAAATTTTCGTCTCCCTTCACTACCTGAATAATTTCTTTTATCTCGTCATACATTTCATCAATTTCTTCATCATCTGCAGAGCTAGTTGGCATATACTTGTACTACTGTAGTAGGCATGGGCTTTGTGTCTATCTTGGCCACAATAATGCGTTCACTATACTGTTTGTAGTAGCTAACCTGCACTCCTACTTTTTTATTCAGTGTCTGTATCTTACATTAAAATTCTTTTCAGACATGAATGCATGTAAAAATGGTAATTTATGCAATAAAGAATTTCATAATGAATTCCTTTTCTTTAAATGCGAACATTTTTAGGTTAGTCTTTACCGTGACTGTTACTGACATTAAATGAAACAACAAGTTTACTGTTGCCAGTCACCGTTTTACTTATTTCCACGACGCGTTTCAAAGGTTTAAACCTCCATCATCGGGTGGATTTACATTAGTTAGTATGACATTTGTGTGTGTGTTGTGTTACGATTTTTTGGAGGAACTTACGGCACTGCCTAGTGGAGAAACAAGACACTATTTCAGAATATGGTTTAGGATTACTTTTGACAAAAAATAAACTGATATCTAATGGTAAACATAAAATAAGTAAACTAGAGTACCTCCAGTGGTCACAGGTTCCTTTCGCTGTCGTAACACATCACATGTATACTGTCACATTTGTAAACAAATATGGCGTCTGAAAACTGCTGGGTGCAAGGTTCGGATAGCAGAAGAGAAGACATAATCGCAAAGTGCAAAGAATATACATCGTAACAACATTATTACAGAATAATTGTTTAAAGAATTTGGAGGTGTTTGTTTTGAGGTGTTGGATATATGTGTGTATTTCAGGTAGTATATAAATACAATTTTGACAAGTTAAAACAGCTAAACATTCGTACTCGTTTATTCAATCAGTTGAAATGTTAAAATGGCTTAAACTTCAAATGCTTTAAACAATTATTCTGTAATAATGTTGTTACGTTGTATATTCTTTGCACTTTGCGATTATGTCTTCTCTTATGCTATACGAACCTTGCACCCAGCAGTTTCCAGACGCCATATTTGTTTAGAAATGTGACAGTATACATGTGATGTGTTACGACAGCGAAAGGAACCTGTGACCACTGGAGGTACTCTAGTTTACTTATTTTATGTTTACCATTAGATATCAGCTTATTTTTTGTCAAAAGTAATCCTAAACCATATTCTGAAATAGTGTCTTGTTTCTCCACTAGGCAGTGTCACAAGTTCCTCCAAAAAATCGTAACACAACACACACACAAATGTCATACTACTAATGTAAATCCACCCGATGATGGAGATTTAAACCTTTGAAACGCGTCGTCGAAATAAATAAAACAGTGAATGGTAACAGTAAACTTGTTGTTTCATTTAATGAATTCCTTTTCTTGGCGAAAAGTATTCCTTCGTTATATAAGTCCATTTATCATTCTATGTTTTAGCAAATTGTGTTCCTAAAATTGCAATACGTCTGACTGTGGCCACCTCCGCCAACTCGCCTTGAACGGCCGAGGAGGAGGAGGGAGCCGGACAACATGGGGCGAGACCCCGAGGAGAGGACACTGCAGTCATTCTGCAAGCACACAGCGGGACGCCGGGCAGACGTCCTCGCCTGGCTCAAGGAGGGACACGTTGCGAAGGGCCTGTCTGACAACGAGAAGCGTGCCGAGAACTGCAGCCATTAGAACGGAACGCCAAGAATGTAAGCACGGAAGCCTCTGAGTTCTACTGGTCCGGTGGCGGTGATTTTACCTGCCTTAGAAAGCAGGGATGTGCCAACAATTCCACAATACCAGTGCCGCACGGGCACAGGGAGGAGCTTACAAAAAGCGCGGGGAATTGGCGCAGGGAGGCATGTGAAAGAAGCCATCGATCTTAAGAAAATGTTTTTCTGGATGGTAAGGACATTCCTTATTAATCACGGACGCCGGCAGATTCTGAGACGGAGTCGAAACATGAGTCTGCCCCGAGCTCACGCAGAGAGAGCGGTTATATAGAAGTGTTGTGTAGCTGCTTTCCCAGCAACCGCGGAATGCAGGAAAACATCTTTTGAATGTGAAACCGTGAGAAAGATGTCAATTCACGAGGCACACGGCAGCCCACGCCAGATAGAAAACCCCAAGCCGCACGGAGAGGCGTGGCGATGAAATGGCGATCTGTCATTGGGCTGCATTTAAAATTTCATCCGCCAATGACAACGCCGAAAGGAAGAATATTTCGTTGAGGAGTTGAGCTGAGAGATGGAGGAGAAACCAGAAGGGATAGTCGTGGAGACATCGCGGAAGCGAGAGGACATGGGCGCTCCTCCACGCGTCGCCAACATCCACCTTCCGACACCGTGAAAGCACAGCTTCGGCCACGTTACCGACAACTGTCAGACAACGGAGAGATCGTACCTGGGCTCCGCCGCAACGCCGCCATTTCTGATGTGGGCAACCGACTGGCGCCACACAGCTCCGAGGCGAAGCGCGTACCGACACAGCGCCTGCCGCCGACAGCAGTATACGACGAATAATAACGAATAATGGTGAGACGATTCGTCCACTCCTCCTGCCCCTTAATAACTGAGTCGTGTCTACTCCCAGTCAAATTGGCCCTGAGATTTGTAATTTTGTTTCGATTTGCATAAACAGCACGAAAACGATTTCTTTCATGTTTTGATCGTACAAGCAATCTTTTACAGTCGCGCATGAACACCTTAAATTTGTACCCTTTGTGTTTGATCTCATTTAATTATTGGTATCAATTAACTGTTGGCTCCTAACCTTGGGGCAATCCCATCAGTCATCTGCTCGTTGTTTCGCGTCCGACAGCAGAGAGAAGAATTCACAGTTCACAAAATTTTTGGCGCCCAGCGTGGGGCGACCTGATTGGTAATTTTCATGATATCGCATCTCACAAAATAATTTCTCGAGATCACTTCAACCCTAATTGATATTTCTGATTAAATGTGCTGATTTTCATAAATTACAATTTTGCATTTTATGTCTTCCTAATAAAACAATTTCAACTTTTTTCCATGTTTCACTTTTTATTTTAATTTAAGTGTTACTTTTGATGATAGAGATTCGAACGTACGTAGTATTATATAACAATTTGGGGTGCAGAAGGGGCAAAAGGATTACACGAGAGGTCATAACAAAAACAAAAAAACAAAATTTTGGAAAATTTGAGAAAAATGATACAGCAAGAAGAATTAATTAATAATTATGCGATAACACCTCATATTGCACGAGTACAGAACTAGATGTCCATACTACTGTTGCACAGACTACAGTGGAATTTACTGCCAAAAGCACTTACTTCAAATTTGAACGACGCTTATACTATTTCAATATATGTTTTACAGAATTCCTTAAGTCGATTTTTCTCGAGTACTGTATTCTTTGATTATCACTATTCTTGCAGAGGTGCAAGTGTGGAGAGGGATACCAAACAGAAGGTAAAGGGGTAACGATGTTCATGTGCAATACACATGATTACGAAAAAGTGACACACAATCATAAAATGGAGCTGTGGATGGGCACCCACAACGTTATGTGGGTTTCAGTGTATACCACCCTTTCAGATGACAATCCATTATTGACAGATACACATCATATTGAGGAAGTGGAGACAGAAAATTACACAAGTTATTACATTAGCAAAACTTCGCTTAGCACACTGGATTTGCAGTCGGGAGGACGACGGATCAAACCCGCGTCCAGCCATCCTGATATAAGTGTTCATGATTTCACTAAATCGCACAGCCGATTTCCTTCTCCATCCTCCATCCCTCTGAAGGAACATTAAAGCTGTTGAAGGAACATTAAAAACTAATCTCCCCTCCTCCTCCTAAAACTTCGAAGTGTTGCACCTTTCAAAACAAATATTCAAATGTAAAGACGAATTACATTTTATACAAATTTATCTGGTGTCACTTCATTAAATGGTTCAAATGGCTCTGATCACTATGGGACTTAACATCTATGGTCATCAGTCCCCTAGAACTTAGAACTACTTAAACCTAACTAACCTAAGGACATCACACAACACCCAGCCATCACGAGGCAGAGAAAATCCCTGACCCCGCCGGGAATCGAACCCGGGAACCCGGGCGTGGGAAGCGAGAACGCTACCGCACGACCACGAGATGCGGGCCTCACTTCATTAGTCATGTTCTGTACATACAATATACATTCTGCGGGTTGTCTGCTTCTTTAATGTTCCGGGGATTAGCGAGATGAAGTGGAGTTCAGTGAGCGTAAGGAACTAGCATCATCAGCCGATCTGCCACAACTGCACTCTGTTTGCAGCCTATGGAGAATCTCTAGAATATCCGTCATGAGTTTCCACAGAAAATCAGATAATGAAATATTTCTTTCCGTCTTAGTTTTATATAAGACATTCACGTTCAGCAGAGACAGATCCACCAAATAACAAAATACTTTTTAATACCATTTTGTAGTTTTTCGTAGACATTCTACTGAACTTAACATCATGTCACTCCTGTCGGCCCCCATGGAGTTAACCATGCAAGCTGGTTTTATTTCTGCTGCATTTGCACTTGTGCTTTTGCCAGTCTTGTCAGTCTCTACAATTTCGCTTTTATGAAGAGTTGAAAGCATTCTCACTTCCGGATTGTCCTGTAACTTAAGAGAAAGAATTTTATCTGTTGATATAAACTCGGGCTTCCCGTTTCACCTTTCTTTTTTACATATCACCGGTGTGCCTTTATGGTTTTTCCTTACAGTTTCACAAGCATTAGTCACTATGTAATCCAGATAAGAAAGTTACGCCGAACTACTATATCAGTTCTCAACCTACAGTGTATCACCTTTACCAAGGTAGCATTCTAGTAAAGAAAAAACGAAGCTTCCAGGTATTCCAACATTTACACCAAAACCAGTTTCTTTTTTTACGTCTGTCGCTCCGCCCGCATAAATGATAAAGTCAAGAACATATCCAGTTTCACAATCACACAAGACAAAAAGATTATGTCACATGTATGGCGTTTGGATGGAATGTGCTGTCTGAAGAAGGCACGACCTTTGTAGAGAAATAAACGTTTGTCAGTGTAAAGTTTTTAAAAGTATGGAAAGCATCTGGAACTCCTTTCTTAGATGATCCACACATCGAGAAAGTTTTCAGATTTTGTTATCTTCTGGGGCCTCATTATTATCTGTAAAGTGTAACATCTTTAGTAATAGATTGTACCTATATCTTGGCATGATTTGCGCAAATATTAAATTAAACAGTAACAGGTCGTTGGCCCAGTAACTGTTTATTTCATTTTTTCTCTCCTGAGTCATGCAAGGAAAAAATTTCGTCACCGTTCGTGTTTTTTAAGTGTCGCAGTATCAATTTTTCAATGGTGTCGTTGCAAAGCTGCTCAACATGAATTACATTGCATATCTATTTAGTTTACAATTTTTTGGCTAAAAAAGTCTCGGAAACAGACATATTACAGCAGGTGAATCATCTAAATTGACGATTTTGCAACCGAATGACTGTTATCGAAGGTATACATTGGGCTCAAATCAGTTTTGTGTCTTTTAGCAGATCTTCTTCGGTATTGGAGGAAGAATCGATGGTAACGTAAAAATCTGGATCCCCATTTACTGGTTCAGAGTTTGCAGGTTCACTAACATTTTGAATATTTTTGGTAACGGATTCATCAGGAAGCTCATCGGCACCACTGACCAACCATAATCAGCTAGAAATAATTCAAAAGCCAAGATCGCTTAAATACTGTTTACTGGATAACCGATTTCAACACTCTAAAGGTGCCATCATCGGATCTGAATATAGCTTAACATTTATAAACCATTTGAATATAACGACACATGAGGCAGACCAGCTGATATAAAATCATTGTCACAAAAAAATAAAAAACAACTCGTTTCATGGCCATTCTCTTCCATCAGATATGTAAAACCGAAGTCACAAGATGAAACTATTTGGTACATGAGCGCTGCTCGACTAACAACTGTCAACACCGGTCATGTACCAAATGGTTTTATCTTGTGACTTCGGTTTTACATATCTGATGGAAAAGAATGACCATGGGAGTAGTTATAGCTCATCTTCTGTAAACGGTCGGTGACACAGAGCCATCTTATTCGATGACAAGCAAAGCGAAGCACACAGAATAGATAATGTTACGATTCCAATGACCTCTAAAGAGAATTGAACTGTCAGTTCCCAGTATTCCAACAACTGTGCAGTAGTCAACTCCGACTAGTTGGATGGGCTGTACACTTTATAAGTATGGACACGATTGTAGCAGGGAACCGCTGTAAATACATTTTTTAGCAAATACTGTATATACGCCTGGAGCATTGAACTGTTAGCGTTTATATGCGTCTGGAGCAGTGAAATGGTTAATGTATTCCTGAGCGAGCTGAACAAGCCTTCAGCATGACTATGCTCTCGCTGAATGTCGGTCTCTGGCATGGGGTCGCTGACACTCTTCTGACACAGCTACTATCGACACAGCCAGGCTGCGAGACAACAACAGTTGCGTCACGGCCAAGCAATTACGCCGGCTGCAGTGGCCGAGCGGTTCTAGGCGCTTCAGTCTGGAACTGCGCTACTGCTACGGTCGCAGGTTCGAATCCCGCCTCGACCATGGATGTACGTGATGTCCTTAGGTTAGTTAGGTTTAAGTAGTTCCTGGGGACTGATGACCTCAGATGTGAAGTCCCATAATGCTCAGAGCAATTTGAACCATTTTTTTGACACCTTAGGTCCTTAGCGTCGAGGGGTCTACGCCACACTCGAATACTACTATTCGCTCTTATCAACCGAAATCGGGACCTACCTCGCCAAGCCACGGTTTTCCAGTCGTCTAGGGTCCAAGCGATCTGTTCACGAGCCCAGGAGAGGCGCTGCAGGCGATGCCGTGCTGTTAGCAAAGGCACTCGTATCGGTCGTCTGCTAGCCGATTAACACCAGATTTCGGTGCACTGTCCTACCGGATAAGTTCATCGTACGTCCTATATTTATTTTTGCGCTTATTTGACGCAGTATTGCTTGTCTGACAGTACCGTCAACTCTTCGCCAATGCCGCTGCTCTCGATAGTTAAGTGAACGCTGTCGGCCACTGCGTTGTCTTTGGCGAGAGACAATGTCTGGAATTTGGTAATATCGGCACACTCTTGAATTCTGAATCCCATAACGATTTCCGAAATGGAGTGTCCCATGTATCTAGCCCGAACTTGGTAGTTCAAAGTCTAATTCCCGTCGTGCGGCCATAATCAGGTCCGGCGCCTTTCCAAAGAACCACCTGCGTAGAAATGATAGCTCCGCCAATGCACAGCCCTTTTATACATTGTGTACACGATACTACTGCTATCAGTATCTGTGCATATTGCTATCCAGTGATTTTCGTCATCTCAGTGTTTGAACTGAGTGCCCTTGGGGTCGGACGCTGCCAGATTCATCCAAGATTCGTCATACAGACGGCACTGCCGTCTCCTGCTAGGTTGACCACTAGAGTACTTCATTCCGACCTTCCGAGCCGGGACACTGTCGTGTCATCCTGACTCAGCAACAGCCGGCCACTCTGAATGCAGTGGTAGAGGAGACCGCTCGCTACAGCTTTACAGCGGTAAATTCACGCCTGCGCATCTGTGTGCAGGGTTAACACCTGTTGTCTGCTTACTGCAGGCGTACTGCGCTAGATCTGTATTTGGTTAACACAAGAACCCTGACGACACCTGGCTGCTCTCATCGTCTACGCCTCCACTCACCACCAGCAGAGAAACCACTTGCACACTCCATCCTCCTCGACATCAATACACTTCACGGAAGGAAGGAAGATCAGAGTTTAACTCCCTGTCAACAGCGCGGTCCTTACAGGTGGAGCAGAAGCTCGGATTAGGATAGGATCGTATAAGGAAATTGGCTGTGCTCTTTTCAAAGGAACCGTCCTAGCATTTGTCTGGAGCTAATTTGGGAAATCTCGGAAAACGTGGATGGCCAGAGGGAATTTGTGAACCGCCGTCTTCAAAAATGCGAGTCTAGCATGCTAACCATTGTGCCACCTCGCTCGGTACCTTTACTCTTGGTGTCAGAAGTTGGAAGGCATTGATGGAGCTTCGTTGGAGTTCGCAATGGTGGTTCATCATGTGCAGCAGCAGAGAATGTTAGTAGCAGCTTATACCACTCGTAGGGGCCTAGTATCCTTGGGTTTGTCCTCTTCCCGCCATCCTGTTCCAACGGTGTCAGGAATAGACTCAGTGATGGTACCTGGGAGGGGGCGTAGGGATGGACCAATGACAGCGGCTTTATGTACCCAAACTGATGGCACAGGTGGCCATAGGTATCGAGAAAATTTAGGTCAATGTAAATGACAGGCAAATAGGGGCATAGGTTGTTGTAAAGAGAAGGAGGAATTTAATGTTCTGTACTGGCGCTTGTATGAGGGTGTGTTGAATAGTAATGCCTCCGAATCTTCATGTGAAAATTCTTAAATCTTTTAAAATAAAACGAACGTTCTTAGCACTCTACATCTTTATTCCTCACGCCTACATATTTGCAGCTCTGACGCTAGAGTGGTACGAACTGTAGCGTGTAAAATTGCACAGTGTAACTTAAATATGTCGCTGCGTGAGGAACAGCATGCCGTAATCAAGAGTGTCCATACTTGGAGCATCATCTCCTTCAGCGTGACAATTTCGGACTACATACGAGCACTGCAACTTTTGCAACTATCCACCGCCTTGGGTTCACGGCCATCTCGGTCATCATCCATACAGTACCGACTTGACCCCATCTCATCTGTTTCCAAAATTTAACATGTTCGAGGACTTCACTTTGGTGGGGATGAAACGATGCAAGAAGAGGTAAGTTTGTGGCTCCGTCAAATCAGACATTGCGCATTGACGGTACAATAAACTTGCCCCTCTTTAGGAATAACGTGTTCATCACCAGGTTGACCATGATTAACGATAAATCTGTAGGCAGAAAAGTAAAGATGTGAAATGGTAACAGCGGTTGTTTTATTTAAAAAAGATTTAAGAAATTTCACACAGAAAATAGGTAGGCATTGATTTTCAGCACGCCATCGTAATACGTCTGCACGAAGTAAAGTGAGTGCTCTAAATTGTTAAAATATGTTCTAGGAAGAAGGACAATTATTAGATGACGAAGAACGTATAATATGGTAGTATGGCCATCGCCAGGGCAGTAGTTAGTGAATAATACTTCGTTCTTATAAGATAGATATAAACTTTGGTATAACATACAACACTAACAAAAAAACGTGGTCCAAGTGTTCCAAGGTGTCATATCTTTGGGGCTGACGTCATTGCATCATGTGACACTGAATCAAAGCAGCAACACGCTGAGACAGCACGGATGCGAGATGAATCGTTGTGCGTGACGTTATCAAGTAAACCGCTTCAAGTCCCTCGGGAGACAGCGCGCAATTATTATATGACGAATAACGTATAATGTGGTGTATGGCGATCTCCAGGGCAATAGTTAGTGAATAATACTTCGTTCTTATCAGATATAAACTGTAGTACAGCATACAACACTAACAAAAAACATGGACCAAGTGTTCCAAGGTGTCATATCGTTGGGGCTGACGTCATTGCATCATGTGACACTGAATCAAAGCAGCAACGCGCTGAGGTAGCACGGATGCGAGATGAGTCGTTGGGCGTGACGTTATCAATTAAACCGGTTCAAGTACCTCGGGATACAGCGCGCATGGTAACAGAAAATCCCCCGATATATCTGTCCAAGTTGAAGAAATGACGCTATGGGACGACGTATGAAGGAAAGTACTATTAAGTATCATGTGCATGCTAAAGATTCAGGGGGTGACTTAAGAGCGAATGTCACGCAGGGCCTGCCGGAGTGGCAGAGCGGTTCTAGGCGCTACAGTCTGGAACCGCGCGACCGCTACGGTCGCAGGTTCGAATCCTGCCTCGGGCATGGATGTGTGTGATGTCCTTAGGTTAGTTAGGTTTAAGTAGTTCTCAGTTCTAGGGGACTGATGACCTCAGCAGTTAAGTCCCATAGTGCTCAGAGCCATTTGAACCATTTTTGTCACGCAGGAGTAGTCAATGATATCGGAAGCTCATCCAGTACGGTACGCTGAAAAAGTCTGTCGGGGTGAAAGGGGTCAGTAAACTGACAGCTTTGTAGTAAAACGAGTCACAGAACAATGGAGTTTTGATAGTTGCCCGTTCATTATGTCTAAGAAAGCGAGGCCACAGCAATGATAGGACGGACCCCTTTCCTCTGCAGACAGTTGAGGCATTGAGATAGGAAAGGTCGTATCTGCCAAAATTACAATTTTTAGGTTTTGTATCCAGAAGATAGTATGTAGCCATGCCAATGGCATAGAGAAGGTAGTGTATCCAGAGATAATCAAACTTACCTGGGATCATAGTTACTGGGTAGTCTAAGTTGTAGGCACAGAGTTGTTGGCGCGGACAAGATGCTAGCTCCTTTTACAGTGTCTCGGCGACGGAGTGTGTGCGGATGTGTTGGTAACAAGTAGTAGTGTTTGTTGTGATTCAGAACTGTGTTTATAAACCAGTATGCCATCAAAACCTCTTCCACTTGTGATAGCTATCGCGTCTATCAGAACTTACCTGATTTTTAAAATCACAATGCATGACTATGATGCTGCAGTGTGAATTTGAGTGCATACGCTATCTGGCACCACGCTGCAACTACCCTGCAGGGTAATTTTTTCCATCATATCACGATTGTTGCTTGGTGGCAAATAGTGTTAGTCCCACAATTCACACCGTGGCGTACAGAAGTATCTCGATTCTCTGAAGAGGAACATGCTTTTTTTAAAGTTCATCAACCTCATACTAATATCGGAGTATGCAAGTTATAGACGCAAGTTTACAAAAGCTTCTCACAGCGCTTAATGTTCTCCTGGAAAGTCAGTGTGACTTGTTTACGTCGACCAGAAGATAATAACATAATGGAAACTAATTGTTCAATAACTGAAGTCATATCGCATCGTCCTGGCGTTCATGTCTTTCTGCAAATTAATTTGATGTAATAAATCCGACAGCAATGTAAAACGGCACCAAACAATCCACGTTTACTTATAACTTTGTTTCAACAAAATATATCTTTTTATGTAATTTTTATCTTTATATTACTGAAAATTATCGTTGTTTTGTTTATCTATTTACCGATTGATTGGGCTGCCTTCTGCTAATCTTTTAGTCTCTGCGTAGCAGCTGCACTTAAATCCTCTGTGTTTGTTCTGTGTATTGTTGTTATAACCGTCTCCGCAAATGGGCCGTATGTGATGCTTGCATACGTTAACTGTCAAATTTTGGTTAAATAACGGGGCGTAACAAGCCTCAAATTTACGTGTAACCGCGTGGAGCCGTTTCTGCGATTCATCTTGATTGTGTGCGGTTTAATACCACTTTCTGTTCTCTTTACTGCGAAGAATGGGCAATGTTACTGTCGAACTTACTTCCATGTTTGCATAAACATCTGTGTATATGCTTGACTGTGTGATTAGCGATGTTGACCCATTGATAGAGATCCCACTTGGCGTGAGGAATTGTTGGAGGCACTGGGTAAACAGCCTAGGTCGAGTGGTATTACGGTTGTGGATGGCAAGTGGCACCTACAGATTGATGAAGATGATGATAGGATTTTGGGATCTTCTCTTCTTAGTCTTCATCGCTTATACTAAATATTATTAGATGACTGTTGTAATGTTGCAAAGGAAAACACGCACAAGAATTACGATTAGACAAAATGTAAAACTTTAATGTTTGTCTTGTGTTCCACACAATATATATTTTATTTCGCAGTATCCTCATTTCTTCCTCAGGGGTATTCCCACTTCATTTTATTGTTATCATATTGATTTACCATATGGGTATAGTGCAGCAGAAGATTTTGTTCAGTTGTAAGGTAAGTACAAACTTTATTCGAGTGATTATATTTTCATTCTTAATTTTTGTTTTCGATTATTCATAAAATTTCTTTCATTGCATTATTTTTACGCTGATCCAATATCTCTGATTTATTTTATCTGAGTCTCATTACTAATAATTCTTCATCTGGGGATTCTTTTGAACGTGGAACAACTTTTGGCATTCTACCATACCTCTTTTGGTGCTTGCACCATTCAAATGTTCTGTTTGCCCGGCTAAAATTAAAAAGTACACAGAAACTACACTGTAACTAACACATCCCAGTAGTTTGATACATTTCGATGATTGCACCCACCTTTAACAGCTTCGTGCAGTGCTCATAACGCGTGCACAAAAACAAACGAAAATTGTTATTTACTTTTCCCTTTTTCTGACACTATTCCTGTTGCGTTGCCAGGACCTTGGTCTGCCATTTCCGCAGCTTCCACAAGGATTGTAGTCTCCATCTGTTCGCTCTTCTGTAATTAAGCTTCCACATCAATTAGTAAACCGCGCAGAATGCACTCTTTCACTTCAAACATCGTCGAAAATTCAGTAATGTCGGTAGACCGATATTCATTTCGCGCGCACTATCGGTAAAAAAACACACTACTTTGTTTGGACACGAGTCTGTGTAATTATTTGCGGCAGTAATATGCTTCCCTCATTAATAATTTGAAACAAATATCGGATGTGGTATTATTCGAAATCAAAATATTTAATCTGGCAAATGTTTGTGTGAATGAATGCGGACAGTTTTGGTGTACCAGAGGAATTCGTACGAGTCAGAGAGTGCGTTATTGAATGCGTGAAATACATTTTTAACTTCTCCAACTGGTCGATAGAATATTAAATCTTTTGGGATTTAAGGAAACGTCAAATCCTTTGTTAGTTTTCACAAACTACGATTGTAACATTGTGTAATCGATGCATACAACAAGCCTTTTCTAGTTCTTCAGTCTTCTAACTGATCTGGGAGGGGGGGGGGGGTCATCAGTCTTCTGACTGGTTTGATGGGGCCCACCACCAATTCCTCTCCTGTGCTACCTTCTTCATCTCGGAGTAGCACTTGCAACCTACGTCCTCAATTATTTGCTTGACGTATTCCAATCTCTGTCTTCCTCTACATTTTTTGCCTTCTACAGCTCCCTCTAGCACCATGGAAGTCATTCCCTCATGTCTTAACAGATGTGCTATCATCCTGTCCGTCCTCCTTACCAGTGTTTTCCACATATTCCTTTCCTCTCCGATTCTGCACACAATCTCCTCATTCCTTACCTTATCAGTCCACCTAATTTTCAACATTCGTCTGTAGCACCACATCTCAAATGCTTCGATTCTCTTCTTTTCCGGTTTTCCCACAGTCCATGTTTCACTACTAAGCAACGCTGTACTCCAGACGTACAGTCGCACTCAAAAGTATCCGAACGACCTGAATTGCATTTCGCCCGATTCGCATACAACAGTCATAACGCAGCTGTCTAGCAGGTTCTCTAATCGCTCCTCGGTACAGTTGTTTGACTATTGAAAATGGTTCCAACAAATCATCACTAGAAAACACTGCTCTGTATCGCAATAATTCAAGATATAAACTAGTAACACGATACTACAAATATTATGGAACACCTTATCACAGATAAGACTGTCCTTAAGGCATGTAAGCTCAACTTTTATTATAATAAATGACGTACGTGAAATGTTACCACTGTCATTATTATGTTACATAGGTAATGCACGTAATAAGTTCATCATAATCATGATTTCCTCTTCAAAGTAACATACCGTACTTATTATTTAACACAAAATGACATCAAAAATTTAAGATTTTTCATGAGCTGCTAGTTGAGAATATGTATGAACTTCAAATGACACGACGAACCGCACGTTCTGCATATGGACTCAAACCCAGGTCATGCAGAATAAGCAAAGATTTCGTGACTGACGGAAACTAACAGTCATTCCTGACTAGGCATACGGAGAGCATATATACCTCGATTTTAGACAGTATCAGTTAGGAAATATCAACTTTTAATTACATAACGTCAACATTTTTAATGGACGCGAATTCCTACCCGGCATCAATTGTCCCAGTTAACGAACTACGAGAGATGTTAAATATTGCTTCTTCACAAGTAACTTACTTGAAATGCCGTGAGGTAAAGCTTTGTGTTGGACAGGGATTCGAACCCAGAACCTAATCGGATTGTTATCGAAGCACAATCAACTGTGACATATAGGATTTTCTCAGCAATAGCAAGATGTTTTAACTGAAATGACGAGACGAAACATTAATTTTTTCCTGCACAGAACTCCAACCCGCAACCTATCGCTGTTACAGTCTAGAGAAAACAAACGTTAAATATGGGTTTGTTCCACCAGCAGCGACATGCGAGCTTGTTTGAACCAGAAATAAAATGACGAAGAGTTCAGTGCTGACTTGTAATCGTATCCCACACATATCGTTCGTTGTTGACTACACACAGAGACGTCAGCTACCGAATTTTTCTCCACCAGCAGCACGGAATAACATCCTTGAACTTACAGTGATCTCGCAAATAGTTCTGTGTCTAGCTGGGAGTCAAAAACATCAGATACCGTTAGTGTAGACAACGAATGAAAATACACTAAAAATCAAAATTATTATCCACCAACATATAGGTGTTCTCATGCCAGAGCTTGATAATACATAATGATAACTGTATTGTCACGAAGGGATCAAATTCCGCGTTAAGGGCGGTCTGAGTAGCATTCCCAGTTCAGAACCAATTTTATCGACATACAGAAGCTCAAATAAAAGATGGATTAAGTGTCCTGTGACCCTACAAATCGTTTGTTTCGTAACTAGAAATAAATAACTAGTATAAGAAAAGTTACTGGTGATAGAGTTTCTACATGTCGCCCTCCTGACTTTATCGTGGTTCAACCTAACGTCTACTTGGTAGAGAAGGAATATCATATTTCATATGAATTTCAGACCACCTTCTTCACTTGGCGTAGCCAGAAGAGAATAGAATCTGTCTCTCCCTATCAAAAATCATCGGCAGAAGTTTGAATCGAGCCCAGACCGTGAGTGTATTAACCGCTCAGCAACCCAACAGTCCATCAGACACGCATATGTGTGGCTCATTTTTCTATTGTAACGCCGTTGCGACACACAGGATGATAATTCTGACACGCAGGCTCCCTGTGGTGGTTTGCAGCATGTTCAGTACATTCACTAACTTGCTTGACTGAATCGCCATGAACTAGCTGCCTCGGCTACCCAGTGCATACATTCGACTCTATTTTTTATTCACCGAAACTAAGTCACGTAACTGCCACTTAACAGAACTGCCAACAGTGTAGGTTGAATAAATTTAAATAGGAAGTGTTCCTTTCCACTTGAGCTACTCGATTGCGCTATCTGTTTGTTGAAAACGTCGTGCAGTGCAAAAGAAAACTGCCACTTACACTGAACTGCCAACAGTGTAGGATGCATAAATTTAAATAGGAAGTGTTCCATTCCACTTGAGCTACTCTATTGCGCTATCTGTTTGTTGAAAACGTCGTGCAGTGCAAAAGAAAAGCTGTAACTGTCTATCTCTCACAAGTCTACATCCGCCCATATCCATTATCTCACAACACTGTGGAATGCGGTAGTTCTGTAGGATTTGTTGTTGACTTCTTGAGCAAGCGTAGGTACTGTTCAGCTAGTAGTGTAGCGGTAACTATAATGCACTGTAGACAAAATGTCGCGAGTTCAAATACATCCACCGCAAAATTTTTTTAAACGCAATTCTCTTGTCTGCTGAAGTTATCAGTCTAATGGAACTTTGAACATAATTCCCTTCACTTCTCAACTCAAAAGTAGCATGTGGAAAAAGGGCTAACTACTGCAACATTTTGTACTTTTCAGGTTTAATAGACGGCCAGGCAGCAGATGCATCTCGAAACTTTCGTGTTATGTTTGGGGAGAGCGCATAGTGCCAAAATACGTCATAAAAGTATTTTCTACATTAGCTGTCGTGTGGTAGTGGCATTTTATTCTTCTTCAAACCTTGTTTGGCAGCTTTAATTCAGAACAAGTTTCCTACATGCAGGTAATCAATAAATCTGCATCTGCAATGTCAGACTGTTATATCTAACGTCAGAGAATTCGCATATATCGTTGACGATTAATTGCTCTCTCATATTTACTATTGTTTAAACAACACTAAATGAAACCCTATGTGCACTGTATTATACAAAATAAAATAAAACTACCCACAATAACCTTACGACGAATGTCTGTTTTAATAAAGCTGAGTATCTGTACACATGCGGTGCCTCTATCGAAACGAATTAGTAAAATTCTACTTACTTTGATTTCGACTCAGTCTGTATTTAATTGGTATGTTGTGTCATACTCAAGAGGTATGCCAATAATGCATTTCATGAATAGAGTTATGTATTCCTAGAAACCCAAAATTTGCTTGTGAGCAACGGAAAGAGGCATTACCTGTTTTGCAGCAATGTAAGTTTTTCACCACTGCACTATGAGCCGAAAGTATTCCTTATCGATGTTTGTTCTGACTGCTTGTAGCTCTTTCACAGAAGGGATAAAAACGTCACAGTCAGCGAGACTGGAACCGCGACCCAGGACAGACGCTTTTTACAGAGTAGCATGTTACCACAGAGCTAGCGAAGAGATATACATTTGGGCTTCCTATTAAGAGGCCAGTAGTGACTAAAATTCGTAAATCGCTTTTTAAAGGACAAGATTAGTTACGATTTCCACGTGCAACGACTTTCCTGGGCTGAAAACCGTGTACCGACCTTTGTTACACCTCAAGCGATAATAACTCAGATTATTCAATGGAAATGACAGAAAAAATGAAGTGAACTTTGAGGCTTATTTCCGTGCACACCAGGAAGTAACTCGTCCATCACAGAGTTGCGAAACATACCTTGCCTTGTTGCCAAATCTCAGTTACAGTACCAGCAGGAAAAGACGAACCGATGTGTTCCTACAGAGGGCTGGGAAGTGACCATAGCTGGCATCTCAAAGATGCGGCTGGCACGGCCTGGAATGCGTCTGATTTGCATTTCTGTAACTAGGTTTAGAGACTGGAGCGTAGTTACTAATAATAATTAGAACTGACTGTAAAGTAAGCATCATAAATCAGTAACTCTCATAGATGTTTATATATTCGTTTTGAAAGTGTACTCAAAACTAAGATATTAATTCATGGACGTTTTCGTGCCTGGCCGAGAGTCGAGCACAACAAACAAGAAAATAAAGAACAACGTGTGTGTGTGCGAGAGAGAGAAAGAGAGAGAGAGAGAGAGAAATATAAAAAAGAATAAGAGAGAGAGAGAGTAAATATTGTTGTGAAGAAATTGCATCATGGTATGTAAAGAAATCTTTCATTAAAATGACGTGTTCCATATAATTACAATATTTAGTATTTATGATCTGTGGAACAAATATTAATCGAACCAAATCAAATCTAATCAAATCTAATCAAATTGCTGACTAGCCATGAAGAGTCATTAATTACCGAAATATTCGCCAATATCAATAACCAAATCTAAACTTGAAAACAAAAGACCATAGTTTTTGTAATAAACCGGGACTCCTATCAAGACCCTTTCGTCTCTGTTAACTAACCACGAAAGATGTCTGATATACCTCCATTCAGAAGTAACAAAGTGTGCATACATTTAAAGATGGAGTGCATGATGTGAAGTTCTGTGACTCAGGTACGAAACCAACACGTAATCGAATTGGTAACTAAGTAAAATCAAATGTTATGTATCGGTTTTTCTTACCGGCTGCTAGGTGTTTGAATCTGAAATAAGGATACAAATTTTTGTGCCTGAGCGACAATCGAACTGCACACCTACCGTCCTTCTTTATCATCCACGAATATGGCTTAAGTATCAATTGGTTAATCACCAACAGTAAGATGTGGTCGAGTCTGACCAGAAATAACGATACCTATTGCGAATGTTGGCAACACATGAACAGACATTAAAAGTGCATATTAATTTTCACGAGCAGGCCGGTATGCACGTGATAGGGCTTGAAATGAAGTTATGAATATTTTTGTACTGGATCAGTATTCGGACCTACATACTTGCCTTTGGAGTAGACCTAGAGGAGACTGCAGTCTTGGGGAAAGGAACGAAATGACTGAACTATACTGTTCCGAGAGATTCAGATCCTCGAGAGAGAAGATACGAATTCAAATCACAGTCCAGCACCAAATTTTTCTACGTCTGCAGTTCAGTCAAGTACAAGTAATATAAGAGCCCTGTTCCTTTGAATGGCTATCGGTTCATCAAATAAAATAAAATTTTCTAACGTAAGTAAGTTTACTGGCGACAGTATTACTGTTTATCATTTCTTCCGCCTATGTCATTTCCCAACGTAAACTGGCTCTGCCGAGTTGGTAATGAAGGAACGTGATGTTTAATGTGGATTATGAATTATAACGTCTTTCTCTTGAGGTTACCAGAGGTAAAGTAAATCTGTTTGTGCCTCTTAAAAGTAAATGCCTGAACCCACGCCTATGTCATTACCCAACGTAAACTGGCTCTGCCCAGTTGGTAATGAGGGAACGTGATGTTTAATGTGGATTATGAATTATAATGTCTTTCTCTTGAGGTTACCAGAGGTAATGTAAATCTGTTTGTGCCTCTTAAAAGTAAATACCTGAACCCACGCATTGCACCTGAGATAGTTCGTTCCACCAGACCATTGTGGCCACATTTCCCAGCCCCAGGAGTGTGCTGTAACGGATGATATGCTTAGCTTACAAAATTAGTCACGGTGGAAGATATGCGAGTCTATTAAATGGTTAAGTAGAAGCAATCTTCTGACGCAGAGGTTATGCTATTCTCATGTCAGCAGGATGTAAAGACTCTTCTAGGCATCATATCCTCGATGTGAAGCCTTTTTAAATTTTCACTAATTGAGCAAATTTCGTAGTTCGCGAAAATCCACTGTGAAGTGCGAAGTTACCGGATAATTCGATTATTGCCGTCATTATTACTATCATTTTCTTCATACCGCCGCTGGAACACATGTGCTTGAACATCATTTAATGCCTTTTGGTCATTATAGAAGTAGTTGCCAGGAACACGTTCTTTTCCTTTCTACGGAATTCTACTCATGGCTCTGAGCACTGTGGGACTTAACTTCTGAAGTCATCAGTCCCCTAGAACTTAGACCAATTTAAACCTAACTAACCTAAGGACGTCACACACATCCATGCCCGAGGCACGAGTCGAACTTGCGACCGTAGCGGTCGCGTGGTTCCAGTCTGAAGCGCCTAAAACCGCTCGGCAACTTCGGCCGGCTATTCTTTTCATGCTAATGTAAAATATCAGCAATTACTCGTAGATTACATAAAAACTGAAGTAATTGCTAAAGACGTCACTTGATAACACAAACGCACTGTCTTTCTTCATTTACTTGCGCCTATAAATGGCTGTCGAATACTGCCAAACCAAAAGCCAAGTGATCTTACTGCCTTCCGATATATGTTTCTGTCAGTTCTTCCATATGATTTGGTCGACGCGACCTGTTTCAAGTTGTGTATGACAGAGAATGTTGTAGAAAATCAATTATTTTCTTTGCAATAAACAGAAAGATTTTCATTCTAAACTACCGAAGCTCAAAATTGTCGCAATATCAGTTCAAATTTAATATTCGCTTCGGTAATGTGGGAAAGTATTTCACAGTTGCAAAACCTGCGTCCGACTCATTGACCTTACGCTTAGTCGCTGACCATAAATTCTAGCTCAGAGTGACACCAGTTTAAGTAACCTAATGTAGCGAAGACTGTTTGCCGGTGGTTTTTCTCACCGGAAAATACGCAGTTAACCCATTGGGCTCCATAAGTACACTGTAAAAAAAATTTCTGTGTGTATGCAATGCATACGGATTGTAAGATTTAGTGGTGCTCTCGCTTCCACTTCTATATACAATATACATGATCCAGACGGGCCTTTTATCATCACCGGCCCTGGGCAGTGCAACATTAGACTGACAAGAGTAATGTGAAACTTCCTGGCAGATTAAAACTGTGTGCCGGACCGGGACTCGAACTCGGGATCTTTGCCTTTCGCGGGCAAGTGCTCTACCAGCCAAGCCACCCAAGCACGACTCACGCCCCGTCCTCATAGCTTTTCTTCTGCCAGTATCTCGTCTCCTACCTTCCAAACTTTACAGAAGCTCTCCTGCGAACCCTGCAGAACTAGCACTCCTGAAATAAAATATATTGCGGAGACATGGCTTAGGCACAGCCTGGGGGATGTTTACAGAATGAAATTTTCACTCTGCAGTGGAGTGTGCGCTGATATGAAACTTCCTGGCAGATTAAAACTGTGTGCCGGACCGAGACTCGAACTCGGGACCTTTGCCTTTGGCGGGCAAGTGCTCTACCATCTGAGCTACACAAGCACAACAGTAATGTACTTCTACTGACAACCTCACTGTTCGTTTTACCTGATTTTGTAATATTTTAAATAAAACAACATGACATTCCAGTGGGAGACATTTCGTCCCGCTTTTCCTTCTGTGAAATTTGTCAGTAAGCTTTTTGCCTTCCAACCAGCGAAATGCGGCAGAGTACGGTTGGTAAACGATTCACAAACCACGATTTAGTGCCGTTAAGACGATTTCTTTATACATTGTCGTAACTGAAGGAATTTAGTTTCTTCTTGAATCGTCCTATGCAGCTACTTTCACAGGTATCTCAAATAAGAGAAGCTCTTTATTCAGGTACGGAGGTTGTAAAACAAACTTCCCACAGTTTGTGCCAGGTTGATCTTTTCGTCTGATAGCACTGTGTAAGTATTTTGTCCAAGAGGTATCACAAGCAGTGTTCATGTAGCCGTGGGAACTAACTGTTGAAAACGAGTTTAACACCAATGGGTGAAAAATGCCGAGTAGCACTGTGGTCCAAAAGCCACGTTAAACTGTAGGTTCCCTATTAACTGTCTAGGCAAGTCGACTCAAAGGTCGGAAGAAAGCTACGGCATACCACCTCCAACAGGTCTGTGCCTATTAAAGCCCTGTGGTGTTCAAACCAATCTTCTAACTGATGACTACTTTACTTTATATGGGTTCCAAAGTTGATGATCTTCAGGTTATTAACATTTTTATGTTTTCATGCTGTAGCTTTGATACCAGTAAACGTAAGTAACTGGCCGAGCTCTGTCACCGTACGAGTTGTCAAGGTGGTAGACGTCGATGTTGTCGACCCCTATTACAATCTTGTTCATGGATATGTTTCAGTCGAACACCCCTTTGTGCCTTTCTGTGTATTTCAAAATATACTTTTATACGCTTGGTACGCATCCACATTGATATCTGATAGAGCTGTATTTAGCAACATGAATCAGATATGTTTTCCAAGCAATATATCAGACAAAACGTCAGAACAGCGAGATTTCGTTTGTGTGTTGCGCATGGTGCAAGAAATATTTGTGCTTTGCTTGGTGTGGTCACCTTAAATCCAAATGAATATTTTAAATATCACTTTTGAACAGCGTTCACTTCTCCATTAATTAATGTATGGACCTCAAAACAAGTAATTTGCCTGAGTAGCTATAGAGCATGTTCTGAAAGGTATTGACACAATGTTTTGCATCCATTTACCGTAGGGAATCAAAGAAACTAACCAAACGCATTACATTGCGTTTACTCTCTGTGCCTTGACTAACACAAATGAATCCATGACAAAAATAAATTATCTGAAGAATCTCCTGTGATAGGAAAAAGAACAGGATATGACGCTTTAATTATAGCACACTGGATCAGGAACAATGAAATTAATTCTGTGCCACATTGATCTATTGCACACTAGTGAAATAAAATACTCATCAAATAAAAACGGTTTTGTACCTCCGTTGCTATCGAGTTTGAGACACAAATCGTAGACAGATTTTATGGGTCACCACTCAACAACATTGAAGCATGTTACACTGTCCAGAACGAGGAGTGGAGCAGACGTTGTCAGCAGAAGGCGAGGCAGCGCAGTGCCTCAGGCCCCACCGGTAGGCAGCAAATGGGCTCCAGAGAACTCAGACGCATGCGGTGTTCAGAGGCAGATGGCCAGCCAAGAAATCTCTCCCTAAAATAGTGTTGAACCTAACTGTTATTACCAGTGTGACAGAAAGCGAAATATATTATAGATTCGCTTGAATTAAACTCATAGCTTCAGCACCGAGAGGAAAGGGTCAGTGAAAGTTTTGTTGACGTGTGCTTTCTGTTGCCAGATGTCGTATTACCTAGTCTCGTGTTTTACCTCAAGACTACGTTTGTTGTCAAGACTGATGTACTCAGACTGCAGTCAAGACTTCCTCTGGGAAGTGATGCAGTCTTCAAAGTTGCCAGACCGAGAATATTGATGGATATAGAATTCTGAGGGGAGCATGACTGTATTGTCCACCTTACGTGAATGACACGGCGGTGACTTTCTTTGTCTAAGATTGTATCTGCAACACATATTGCACATTGAAGACCCAGAAGAATTAAAAAAACAAAATTAGTTTGAGAGCAACGTTAACTATAGCGTTCGCAGTATGCAAAGTATTGTATATGTGTGTGTAAATGTCTTCCAATGCCTACTCAAGGAAGATAAGGATACACATTCTAGCTTCAATATTATAAATACGCCACAGTTTCTCAATGAACTAAGTCTTAGATTGATAATCATTTTGAATATTTAGCAGTACTGTATCCATTGGTGTTAAACTCGTTTTCAACCAATGGTTCCCACAGCTACATGAACACTACTTGTGATAATTCTTAGACAAAATACTTACACAGTGCTATCAGACGAAAAGATCAACCTAACACAAACTGTGGGAAGTTTGTTTTACAACCTCCGTACCTGGATAAAGAGCTTTTCCTATTTGAGATATCTGTGAACGTTGCTGCATAGGACGATTTAAGAAGAAACTAAATTCCATCAGCTACGACAGTGTATAAAGAAATCGTCTTAACGGCACTAAATCGTGATTTGTGAATCGTTTACCAACCGTACTCTGCCGCATTTCGCTGGTTGGAAGACAGAAAGTTTACTGACAATTTTCACAGAAGGAAAAGGGGGACGAAATGTCTCCCACTGGAAGGCCATGTTGTTTTATTTAAATGATTACAAAATCAGCTAAAACGAACAGTGAGGTTGTCAGTAAAAGCACATTACTGTTGTCAGTATAATGTTGCACTGCCCAGGGCCTGTGATGATAAAAGGCCTGTTTAGATCAGGCATATTGTATATAGAAGTGGAAGAGAGAGCACCACTAAATTTTACAATCCGTATGCATTGCATACACACAGAAATTACTGTTATGTGTACTGATGGAGCCCAATGGGTTAACTGCGTATTTTCTGGTGAGAAAGAGCACTGGCAAACAGTCTTTGCTACATTAGGCTACTTAATCTGGTGTCACTCTGAGCTAGAATTTACGGTCAGCGACTAAGCGTAAGGTCAATGGGTCGGATGCTGGTTTTGCAACTGCGAGATATTTTCCCACATTACAGAAGCGAATATTAAATTTGAACTCATACTGCGAAAATTTTGAACTTCGGTAGTTTAGAATGAAAATATTTCTGTTTATTGCAAAGCAAAATAATTGATTTTCTACAACATTCTCTGTCATACACAATTTGAAACAGGTCACGTCGACCAAATCATATCGAGGAATTGACAGCGACGTATATCGGAAGGCAGTAAGATCCCTTGTCTTTTGGTTTGGCAGTATTGGACAGCCACTTCTAGACGCAAGTAAATGAAGAGTTTTTACATTCTCCTGACATGAGAATAAGATAATCTCCGCGTCAGAAAATTGCTGCTACTTAACCATTTAATAGACTCGCATGTTTTCCATCATGACAAATTTTGTAAGCTGAGCATTTCATCCGTTACAGCACACCCCTGGGGCTGGGAAATGTGGACACAATGGTCTGGTGGAACGAACTATCTCAGGGGCAATGCGTGGGTTCAGGTATTTACGTTTAAGAGGCACAAACAGATTTACTTTACCTCTGGTAACCTCAAGAGAAAGACATTATAATTCATAATCCACATTAAACATCACGTCCCTTCCTTACCAACTCGGCAGAGCCAGTTTACGTTGGGAAATGACATAGGCGGAAGAAATGATAAACAATAATACTGCCGCCAATAAACTTACTTACGTTGGAAAATTTTATTTTATTTGATGAACCGATAGCCATTCAAAGGAACAGGGCTCTTATATTACTTGTACTTGATTGAACTGCAGACGTAGAAAAATTTGGTGCTGGACTGTGATTTGAATTCGTATCTCCTCTCTCGAGGTTCTGAATCTCTCGGAACAATATAGTTCAGTCATTTCGTTCCTTTCCCCAAGACTGCAGTCTCCTGTAGGTCTACTCCAAAGGTAAGTATGTAGGTCCGAATACCGATCCAGTACAAAAATATTCATAATTTCATTTCAAGCCCTATCACGTGCATACCGGCCTGCTCGTGAAAATTAATATGCACTTTTAATTTCTGCTCATGTATTGCCAACTTTCGCAATAGGTATCGTTGTTTCTGGTCAGACACGCACACATCTTACTGTCGGTGAGTAACCAATTGATACCTAAGCCATATTCGTGGATGATAAAGAAGGACGGTAGGTGTGCAGTTCGGTTGTCGCTCAGGCTCAAAAATTAGTATCCTTATTTCAGATTCAAACACCTAGCAGCTGGTAAGAAAAACCAATACATAACATTTGATTTTACTTAGTTAACAATCCGATTACGTGTTGGTCTCGTATCTCCGTCACAGAACTTCTCATCATGCGCTCCATCTTTAAATGCATGCACACTTTGTTACTTCTGAATGGAGGTATATCAGACATCTTTCGTGGTTAGTTAACAGAGACGAAAGGGTCTTGATAGGAGTCCCAGTTTATTACAAAAACTGTGGTCTTTTATTTTCAAGTTTAGATTTGGTTACCGATATTGGCGAATATTTCGGTAATTAGTGACTCTTCATGGCTAGTCAGCAATATGATTCGATTTGATTCGATTGATATTTGTTCCATAGATCATGAATACTAAATATTGTAATAATGTGGAACATGTCATTTTAATGGAAGATTTCTTTACATACCATGATGCAATTTCTTTACAACAATATTTAATCTCTCTCTCTCATTCTTTTTTATATTTCTCTCTCTCTCTCTGTCTCTTTCTTTCCTCTCTCTCTCCCTCTCTCTCTCTCTCTGTCTGTCTCTCTCTCTTTCTCTCTCTCTCTCTCTCTCTCTCTCACACACACACACACATTGCCCGCGAAAGGCAAAGGTCCCGAGTTCGAGTCTCAGTCGGGCACACAGTTTTAATCTGCCTGGAAGTTTCATATCAGCGCACACTCCGCTGTAGAGTGAAAATCTCATTCTGGAATGAATATCTTAGTTCTGAGTACACTTACGAAAGTAATATATCAACAACTATGAGAGTTACTGATTGATGATGCTTAGTTTACAGTCAGTTCTGATTATTATTAGTAACTAGGCTCCAGTCCCTAAACCTAGTTGCAGAAATGCAAATCAGACGCATATCAGTCCGTGCCAGCCGCGTCTTTGAGATGCCAGCTATGGTCACTTTTCAGCCCTCTGTAGGAACACATCGGTTCGTCTTTTCCTGCTGGTACTGTAACTGAGATTTGGCAACAAGGCAAGGTATGTTTCGCAACTCTGTGATGGACGAGTTACTTCCTGGTGTGCACGGAAATAAGCCTCAAAGTTCACTTCATTTTTTCTGTCATTTCCATTGAATAATCTGAGTTATTATCGCTTGAGGTGTAACAAAGGTCGGTACACGGTTTTCAGCCCAGGAAAGTCGTTGCACGTGGAAATCGTAACTAATCTTGTCCTTTAAAAAGCGATTTACGAATTTTAGTCACTACTGGCCTCTTAATAGGAAGCCCAAATGTATATCTCTTCGCTAGCTCTGTGGTAACATGCTACTCTGTAAAAAGCGTCTGTCCTGGGTCGCGGTTCCAGTCTCGCTGACTGTGACGTTTTTATCCCTTCTGTGAAAGAGCTACAAGCAGTCAGATCAAACATCGATAAGGAAAACACAAGAAAATACTTACGGCTCATAGTGCAATGGCGAAAAACTTACAATGCTGCACAACAGGTAATGCCTCTTTCCGTTGGTGACAAGCTATTTTGCGTTTCTGGGGATACATAACTTTATTCATGAAATGCTACATTTGCGTACCTCTTGAGTATGACACAGCATACCAATTAAACACAGACCCAATCGAATTCAAAGTGAGTAGTATTTTACTAATTCGGTTCGATAGAGGCACGCTTGTGTACACAGATACTCAGCTTTATTAAAACAGACTTTCGTCGTAAGGTTATCGTGGGGAGTTTTATTTCATTTCTTATATTACAGTGCACAATTTTCATAGGGTTTCTTTTAGTGTTGTTTAAACAATAGTAAACATGAGAGAGAAATTAATCGTCAACGATATATGCGAATTCTCAGGGAATAACTTTTCTGACATATTTTGGCACTATGCGCTCTCCCCAAACATAATACAAAAGTTACGAGATGCATCTGCTGCCTGGCCGTCTATTAAACCTGAAAAGTACAAAATGTTGCAGTAGTTAGCCCTTTTTCCACATGCTAGTTTTGAGTTGAGAAGTGAAGGGAATTATGTTCAAAGTTCCATTAGACTGATAACTTCAGCAGACAAGAGAATTGCGTTTTAAAAGATTTAGCATTGGATGTATTTGAACTCGCGACATGTTGTCTACAGTGCATTATACTTAACCGGTACACTACTAGCTGAACAGTAGCTACGCTTGCTCAAGAAGTCAACAACAAATCCTACAGTACTACCGCATTCCACAGTGTCGTGAGATAATGGATATGGGCGGATGTAGACTTGTGAGAGATAGACAGTTATAGCTTATCTTTTGCACTGCACGACGTTTTCAACAAACAGATAGCGCAATAGAGTAGCTCAAGTGGAAAGGAACACTTTCTATTTAAATTTCTGCATCCTACACTGTTGGCAGTTCTGTGTAAGTGGCAGTTTCGTGATTTAGTTTCGGTGAATAAAAAATAGAGTCGAATGTATGCACTGGGTAGCCGAGGCAGCTAGTTCATGGCGATTCGGTTAAGCAAGTTAATGAATGTACTGCACATACTGCAAACCACCACAGGGAGCCTGTGTGTCAGAATTATCATCCAGTGTGTCGCAACGGTGTTACAATACAAAAATAAGCCCCACAGATGCGTGTCTGGTGGACTGTTGGGTTGCTGAGAGGTTGATACACTCATAGTCTGGGTTCGAATCGAACTTCTGCCGATGGTTTTTGATAGGGAGAGACAGATTCTATTCTCATCCGGCATTAAACATGATATTCCTTCTCTACCAAGTAGACGTTACGTTGAACCACAATAAAGTCAGGAGGGCGACATGTAGAAACTCTGTCACCAGTAACCTTTCGTATACTAGTTATTCATTTCTAGAAAGGAAACAAACGCTATGTAGGGTCACAGGACACTTATTCCATCTTTTATTTGTCGATAAAATTGGTTCTGAACTGGGAATGCAACTCAGACCGCCCTTAACGCGGAATTCGATCCCTTCGTGACAATACAGCTCGACTACAATTTGTTGTTTGTTCAGAACTGCAGATTCCTCAACATCTCCACATATTGCGCCTGTATGAGTTCGAATCCTGGCCCGGGACTAAAGTTTTCATTATGTCTTATCAAGCTCTGACATGAGAACACCTATATGCTGGTGGATAATAATTTTGATTTTTAGTGTATTTTCATTTGTTGTCTGCACTAACGGTATCTGATGTTTTTGACTCCAAGTGAGACACAGAACTATTTGCGAGATCACTGTAAGTTCAAGGACGTTATTCCGTGCTGTTGATGGAGAAAAATTCGGTAGCTGACGTCTCTGTGTGTTGTCAACAACGATATGTGTGGGGTACGATTACCAGTCAGCACTGAATTCTTCGTCATATTATTTCTAGTTCAAAAAAGCTCGCATGTCACTGCTGGTGTAACAAACCCATATTTAACGTTCGTTTTCTCAAGAATGTAACAGCGATAGGTGCCGGGTTGGAGTCCTGTGCAGGAAAAAGTAAATGTTTCGTCTCGTCATTTCAGTTAAAACATCTTACTATTGCCGAGAAAATCCTATATGTCACAGTTGATTGGGCTTCGATAACAATCCGATTAGGTTCTGGGTTCGAATCCCTGTCCAACACAAAGCTTTACCTCACGGTATTTCATGTAAGTTACTTGTGAAGAAGCAATATTTAATATCTCTCGTAGTTCGTTAAGTAAATCGAGGTATATCACTCTCTGTATGCCTATTCAGGAATGACTGCTAGTTTCCGTCAGTCACGAAATCTTTGCTTAGTCTGGATGACCCGGGTTTGAGTCCATATGCAGAACGAGACGGTTCGTCGTGTCATTTGAAGTTCATACATATTCTCAACTAGCAGCTCGTGAAAAACTTAAATTTTTATGTCATTTTGTGTTAAATAATAAGTACGGTATGTTACTTTGAAGAGGAAATCACGAATATGACGAACTTACTACGTGCGTTACCTATCTGATATAATAGTGACAGTGGTAACATTTCAGGTACGCCATTTATTGTAATAAACGTGAGCTTACAAGCCATAAGGACAGTCTTATCTGTGATAATGTGTTCCATAATATTTGTAGTATCGTGTTACTACTTTACATATTGAGTTATTGCGATACAGAGCAGTGGTTTCTAGTGGTTATTTGTTGGAATCATTTTCAATAGTCAAACGGCTGTACCGAGGAGCGATTAGAGAACCTGCTAGACAGCTGCGTTATGAGGGTGGTATGCGAATCAGGCGAAATGCAATTCAGGTCGTTTGGATACTTTTGAGCACGACTGTACCTCGATCAACACTGCGTCGTGTAGTTCAGCAGCGTCTTCGTATTTGTGCTTTCAAAGTGCAAATTCTGCAACTTCTGACGCTGAACGACAAACCACGCCGACAACAGTTTGCTGCGGATAAGCTGTAGCGTATTGATGAGGATGCCAGCTTCATGGAAAGATGTTTATTCTCAGATGAGGGAACCTTTCATCTACCAGGAAGAGTTAATAGGCATAATGTTCGGATTTGGGGTTCGCAAAATCCCCACATTGTCATTGAACATGTTCGTGATAGCCCTAAACTAAATGTGTGGTGTGGGCTAATGCATGACAGGAGTTTTGGACCGTTCTTTTTTGCGGAACAAACATTGAATGGGTCAGTGTATCTGTACATGTTGGAGCAGTTTGTGTGCCCTCAGATACAAGACTTCCAACACAACATTATTTTTCAACAAGATGGAGCTCCGCCACATTGGTCAATAGCTGTTCGTAAGTTCCTGGATAGGAAATTTCCCAGTCGTTGGATCTGACGCGGTGGATCCATTGCCTGGCCACCACGTTCGTGAAGAACCGACTGTATGCGACCAAAGTCGACGATATTCTTACCTTGCGACATCGTATCACTAATAGGATTGCAACAATAACAGAGGAAATAATGTTACAATGAACTTGGCAAGAAATTGAATATAGACTCGATATTCTTTGTGCTACAGATGGTTTACATGTAGAGGTGTATTGATGATAAATAAATAAATTCTTTGAGATGCTCTACAATGTGGTACATTTTTCATTATCGTATCTACTGTGATTTTTTTACTGGGTCTTTGAAATCAAGGAGGTTTGAGTGGTACACCCTGTATTTTATAGAGGCGTGGAGGGCTAACAATTCTCAACCAATCGCCTGTATTGTTGCTGCCTTGGCATCAGCTTCAAGGAGAAAAGGGCGACAGGCTGGCAAGCATCGTTTACATATTATTGTAGTAGGTCGTTGTTTACTGATTGGCTCGCGTCAACGACGGTGGCTCGCGTCAACAACAAGCGCGAGAGGAGCGTCCAAAGCAGGAAGTGCTAGTAGTACCGCCTCAACTCTGACCACATAAAACAAATAGTGGGACAAGCACATGCCATACTCTGATTCATAGGAAGAATCTTAAGGAAATGTAACTCATCCACGAAAGAAGTTGCTTATAAGGCGCTTGTTCGACACATTCTTGAGTATTGTTCATGTATCTGTGTTACCTGTCAGATAGGACTGATAGAAGAGATAGACAAGATCCAACGAAGAGCGGCAGGTTTCGTCACAGGATCGTTTAGTCGGCACGAGAGCGTTACGGAGATGCTTAACGAGCTCCACTGGCAGACGTTACAAGAGAGGCGTTGTACATCGCAGAGGGACTTACTATTGAAATTTCGAGAGAGCACTTTCCGGGAAGAGTCAGATAACATATTACTTTCCCCTACATACGTCTCGCGAAAGGAGAAAATTCTAGAAATTAGAGCCAATAATGAGGCTTACCGACTGTCATTCTTCCCACACGCTATTCGCGAGTGGAACAAGGTTGGAGGGCTCAGTTGGTGGTACAAAAAGTACCCTCCGCCATTGACCATTAGGTGGCATGTGGAATATGATGTAGATGTAGATGCTTCGCTTCGCCGTTAGAGTTTTTAGATCCCTGCTGGATGGGACAAGTGGCAACGATAAAAGTAGAGGACCCCTAAGACCCGGCGCAATTCCATGGCCATATCTGATGGAGCTATGCTGGGGATAGCCTCTATCTTTTCTGGCAGCGAGCGTGAGCTCTCAGAGGAAATAAAGTATCCCAAGAATGTAATTTCTGCCCTACCGAACACGCACTTCGATATATTCAAAACGATTTCAAACTCGCCCTTGTCAAAACCGTTCAAACTTCTTCAGTGATACAGATCCCATACCGCGCTGCAGTACGGAGCTTTACCGACGATCATTTCTTTCACGTACGTTTTGTCAACGGAACAGAAAAAGGAGAGGGGAGAGGCAGTGGCAGTGGTGCAAAAAGTAGCCTCCACCACGTACCGAAAAACGTATTGTGGTATGTCGACGTGGGTGGATATGTAGACTGTTGAACAAGCTTTCGTATTAGTTTTATATAGTGCTGATCGCGAACCAGCATAATATTCTTCTAAACTGGTTGAGAAACTTCCAGGTTCGGTACGCGGCTTAGTTGAAATGCAACGGTCAATAATACTACGCTCTTATTCAATTCAAGATAGTGTCATTTTCTTGTTTCGCATGGCAAATTTTTTACTCTATAAGAGCAACGGATTCTGTAACTGAACAGCAGTGGCTCGCTATCGTGAGCTCATTTTGTCGTCTTGGTACTGCACACTATAGCTGGCCTCTATGTTACACATGTCGCAGTAAGTGTTTTTTTTTCTTTTAGCTGTTATAAGTAAATGTAAGATGCATACATAATACATAACATAGAGTATTGTACTGAGACAATGAATGTAGGGGAGTAGATGTAGCATCACCGTCCTGGACAAGCTTCTAATGGTGGTAGTTTGCCAATGCCTTCCTCTGACCTGTTATGAAGTGCCAAGTGTGCAACTCTACAGCGTTGATGACTGTGATGGGTACTTATACAGTGTGGTGTTGAGTTTGTGTTGTTAACGACGAAGGGAAGGGAGAGAGGGGCAAACTCCACGCCGTCACGTAGCCTACTCTTCCCGAAGAGCATGAAGGGGGCCTCCGACACTTTATGTCCCCTACGACGGACTGATCACAACAGTGCCACATGCCCTCACTTCATCACACACTGCGGAGAGTTTTGGAATTAAATCCAGGACACTGGCGCAAAGTCTGGTGACTCGGGAACTTTACGCCGCCACCTCTCCTCTCCGCCGGCCAAATATTAGCTGTGAAAATATTCTAACAGGATTCTAACATAACAGCATGGCCCGAGTCGAGCGCCATCACAGAAGCATGCGTTAGCGATCTCTGTTACGGTGAACACTAAGCTAAATGGACAGATTGCGATTTTTCGAACCATCCAAATTAATTGGTTTACGAAGACTGAATAAGGCTTACGGGCTCCACCGGGAACATAGTTTACTATGTTCACAATGGAGACACACCTTTACTTAGCTCCAATGGGAATTTGCACGTACCGTCAGCATAACACGTTCTGATACAGAAAACGCTTGCTGCCGTTGCAAAGTTTTTTATGGTGCGGCATCTCGTCACCAGTAAAAGTTTTTTCTGGTGCGGCATCGTCACCAGTAAAAACGGGACTGTCAGAGATTGTTACAAATAGGTTACACTTGAAGCTTCTATACGCTCTGAACAGTGGAGTATTACGAAACTGTTATCACTGATCGTTAAGAAAGCAGAGTCGTATGTCTCTCAATGCTACGCTGACGTTACGTTGGCGAGGAAGATAGTAAGTGGCAATCAATTTTATGATTACATAAAAGAAATCTAAGACATAGTAATTTTGTTGCATTTTTCTCTCTCTCGCTCTCGTGCGTAGTAATTTTGCTGCACTTTTCTCTCTCTCGCTCTCGCGTGATTTGTGTGTGTGTCTTTGGAAAGCTGTTTGCTCACCTATTGTGGCGTCGACGGATCTCTCTTGGTGTACCACAGCTTCATGCAATGCTGTCGGATAGCCATTCACCGTATTCACAGGCGCAGTAATGGGACTGTCATGCCAAAATTCAGCAGAAACCAAGGCAAAGTAAGGTTATAGTATTTATTTTGCAATTCCTTCTGTACATGATTTATCTCTGCATCGATGGGAGGGGGTAAGCAGTTCCGGCATTTGCCTTACAACCAAGGAAAACCTCCCGAAAACCCTGGTCGGAACTGAGGGTCCGTAGTCAGCTGGACGCACTGGATGGGGCGGCGACGCTAAGCATCTGTCATGTAGAGGCGTCATGTGTGACACAGGCGTGAAGAGTCGGTAGAGTCCCTCTCTGCGTAGTGTGGCCGACACGTAGCAGAACATCACCGGCCCGCAGCGTGGTGTCGCACTGTCCATGGAAAGCAGTCCGGTTCGTTCCAGCAGGAGAGGGCAGCACGGAGCGACGGCAGCTTTACACAGCAAGAATTTTTCACGTGAGTACAGATAAGTTCGTGACACCACAGACCTGCCGACGAATATGCCTCTGCGACTGACGTCTGCGGTTCTTACATCTGCGAATCACACGCCTGCTCGACTACACATTGGCAGCTATACGCTACATGTATGGGGCAGTACATCTGGGACACACAATTTTTGCACGCAGGGTTGTGACTCACATATTTAGGACCACATACCTGACCCTCCTACGTGTCCGTCCCGTTACATCTGCGAATCGAGTTGTCGGGGACACTAAGCTGCGCATCTGAGAATCTTCGCAATGAGTCCGCGCTCTGCGAGTCTATACTAGGCATCCAAGAGTAAGCGTCAGCGACTTTTCATTGCACGGCCAAGAATCTACGCTAAGCAGCCTACGCTACACGTACACGAGACTACACTTTGTGCTCACTCGCCAACGGTCAGCCCCGACAGTCTGAAGCACTAACCGTAAAGACCCTCCTGCGAAAGACCGACGAACGGTCCAGCAAGGCAACGCATGGCCTAGAAGGTCCAGCGCAAGGTCAAGCTGGAGGACACACAGTGTAGGCTCGTGGACGTTTAGTGTAGATGCATAGCGTAGATTCACGGGCGCGTAACAACTTAAGAGTAGCAGTTGCGTAGACTTGTGGAGGCACAGCACACATTCGCAGACCGCGTACTGCTGGAAAGATTCCCAGACGCGCAGCGTGGAGTCGCCGACGGCTTCGTTCACAGACGCGCAACGTACAAAAACGCGGCAGTCCTAGATGTGGAGTCCCAAATTCATCAGTCACAGTCCAGTACGCACAAATGGTGAAGAGTCCCAGACGTACTTTCACACACATGTAGGTGTCACAGAAGAGTAGTCCCGCACAGATATGGTGAACCACAGAGGCGTACAGTCGCCAGCGCGTATCGTGCAGGCGTGTAACTTGCAGATGCCAAGACCCGTAGACGCGTAGTCGCCGAACAACCTGTCGAGTCAGATTTGGCTACACTCAGGTGAAAACTCGCAGCTGCCGTCACCCCGTGTTGCCCTCACCTGCTGCTGAACTGGACTGAATTTCATGAACAGGGAGCCTCCTTATATAGCCATCGCTGCTCTGTTGAGCTGCTGTTTCCGAGGAAACCCGTAGCGATATTGTTGCCTCGCCGCCCTGGTTCTAATGTTACAACAATTGGTAGCATATTTCAGGTGTATACTCCTTATAATACCTATTAAGACACAGTGATCCAGATCTTTCCGAGAATGTTGCTTTTAGCAGTTCTGGCGTATATTATTACTGGTTCCGATTTGGAACCTCTAAGCAATTGAAGAAACGTGTTCTCTAATCTCGATCTTCACCAACACTTTTTCACTCCGAAAACAGCAGACTTCTGTCCGAGCTTCTTTTTTTAGGTCATCGGTCTTCTGACTGGTTTGACGCGGCCTGCTGCGAATTCCTACCCTGTGCCAAATTCTTCATCTCAGAGTAGCACTTGTAACCTACGTCCTCATTTATTTGTTGAATGTATTCCAACCTCTGTCTTCCTCTACAGTTTTTGTCTTCTACAGCTGCGTACAGCCCCTTCTCCTTCTCAGTGTCTTCCACATATTCCTTTCTTCTCCGATAAATTTAACGGAGCTAAACTTTTAACTGTTGTTATTTATAGATCCCCAGACTCCGATTTCACAACATTTTTGCTAAAGCTATAGGAGGTTCTTGGTTCACTTTATAGGAAATACAAAAAGTTAGTTATATGTGGTTACTTCAATATTAATTGTATAAGTGATTGTGCAAGGAAGAGGATGCTGGTAGACCTCTTTAATTCATATAATCTTATGCAAACCGTATTCTTTCCAACGAGAGTGCAAGGGAACAATAGAACAACCATAGACAACATTTTTCTTCATTCCTCATTCCTAGAAGGGCATTCTGTTAGCAAAAAGGTGAATGGCCTTTCAGATCATGATGCACAAATTTTAACTTTAAAAGATTTTTGTGCTGCAACACGTGTTAAATATAGTCATCGGTTGTTCAGGAAGGCTGATCCAGCTGCTGTAGAGACCTTTGTAAACCTTATAAAGGAACAAGAGTGGCAAGATGTTTATAGCGCTGATACAGTAGGCGATAAATATAATGCTTTTCTCAGGACTTTTCTCATGCTCTTTGAAAGTTGCTTTCCGTTAGAACGTTTAAAGCAGGGTACTAGCACAAACAGGCAGCCTGGGTGGCTGACCAGAGGGATAAGAATATCTTGTAGAACAAAGTGGCAATTATATCAAAACGTTAGAAACAGTCAAAATCTAAATGCAGCAGCCCATTACAAACACTATTGTAAGGTGCTTAAAAATGTTATTAGGAAGGCAAAAAGTATGTGGTATGCAGAGAGAATAGCTAAGTCTCAGGATAAAATTAAAACCATATGGCCAGTCGTAAAGGAAGTTGCTGGTCTGCAGAGACAGGTCGAGGATATAGAATCAGTGCGTAGTGGGAATGTCGGTGTTACTGATAAGTCGCATATATGTACAGTATTTAATAATCACTTTCTGAATATAGCAGGTGAACTAAATAGAAACCTAGTCCCAACAGGGAATCATATAGCGCTCTTAGCAAAAAGTGTTCCGAGACTGTTACCTGAAATGCTCCTCCATGATACTGACAAGAGGGAGATTGAGTTAATAATTAAATCACTAAAGACCAAGAACTCTCATGGATATGACGGGGTATCTAGCAGAATACTGAAGTATTGTTCTCTGTATGTTAGCCCAGTACTTAGCCATATCTGTAACTTTTCCTTTAGGAGTGGTCGGTTTCCTGACCGATTAAAGTACTCGGTAGTGAAGCCACTTTATAAAAAGGGAGACATTGATAATGTTGACAATTTTAGACCTATTTCTATCCCATCGGGCTTTGCTAAAGTTATCGAGAAGGTTGTATATACAAGGTTACTGGAGCATTTAAATTCACATAATTTTCTGTCAAATGTTCAGTTAGGTTTTAGAAATGGTTTAACAACTGAAAATGCTATATTCTCTTTTCTCTGTGAGGTTTTGGATGGATTAAATAAAAGGTTGCGAACGCTAGGTGTTTTCTTTGATTTAACGAAGGCTTTTGACTGTGTTGACCACAAAATATACCGCAGAAGTTGGACCATTATGGAGTAAGGGGAGTAGCTTACAATTGGTTCGCCTCTTACTTTAAGAACAGAAAGTAGAAGGTAATTCTCCGCAATATTGAGAGTGGTAGTGATGTTCAGTCCCAATGGAGCACTGTTAAGTGGGGTGTTCCCCAAGGGTCGGTGCTGGGGCCACTGGTGTTTCTTATTTATGTAAATGATATGTCTTCTAGTATTACAGGTGATTCAAAAATATTTCTGTTTGGTGATGACACCAGCTTCATAGTGAAGGATCTTGTGTGTAATATTGAAACAGTAACAAATAATGTAGTTCATGAAATAAGTTCGTGGCTTGTGGAAAATAATTTGATGCTAAATCACAGTAAGACTCAGTTTTTACAGTTTCTAACAACAAGAACCGATATTTTGATCAGACAGAATAGGCATATTATAAGCGAGACGGAACAGTTCAAGTTCCTAGGCGTTCGGATAGATAGTAAGTTGTTGTGGAAAGCCCATGTCCAGGATCTTGTTCAGAAGCTAAATGCTACTTTATTTACCATTAGATCAGTATCTGAAATAAGTGACACTTCAACACGAAAAGTAGTCTACTTCGTATATTTTCATACGGTTATGTCGTATGGTATTATTTTTTGGGGTAATTCTTCTGATTCAAAAATGGTATTTTTGGCTCAAAAACGGGCTGTTCGAGCTATTCCAGTGTTACATTGTTGATTTTCTTCATTTAAACTTACGACTTGTCACCTGAATATGTTTTTTTATAATTCATTTTATCTGTTTCCAATATCGTGTTATAATTTCATGTATTGACTCGTTCCATGACCATGGAGACTTAATTTGGTCCCACAGAACAATAAATAAATAAAGAAAGAAAGAAAGACGCCATTTTCTGCACCACAGCGGGTTTGAACGAAGTCGTATAATAAAGTACGAGAAGCTGGAGTTTCTTCTGCGATACTGCAGAAAGACTTAGGCACTGCGACCTCCCACGAATTTCTCTCCTGTGCCAACCTCTTCATCTCAGAGTAGCACTTGCAACACACGTCCTCAGTCATTTGCTGGACATATAACAGTCTCTGTCTTCTTCTACAGTTTTAGCTCTCTACAGCTCCCGCTAGTCCCATGGAAGTTATTCCCTGGTGTCTTAACAGATGATGTTATCATCTTGCCCCTTCTCCTTGTCAGTGTTTCCCATATATTCCTATCCTGTGCGATTCTGCGCAGAACCTCCTCATACCTCACCTTATCAGTCCACCTAATTTTCAACATTCGCCAGTAGCACCGCAGCTCAGATGCATCGATTCTCTTCTGTTTCGATTTTCCCACAGTCCATGTTTCACTACCATGCAATGCTCTGCACCTAACGTACATTCTCAGAAATTTCTTTCCTCAAATTAAGACCTATGTTTGATACTAGTAGACTTCTCTTGGCCAAGAATGCACTTTTTTCCAGTGCTAGTCTGTTTTTTATGCCCTTCTTGCTCCATCCGTCATTGGTTACTTTCCTGCATAGGTAGTAGAATTCCTTAACTTCATCTACTTTGTGGCCATCAATCCTAATGTAAAGTTTCTTTCTGTTCTCATTTCCGCTACTTCTCATTACTTTCGTCTTTCTTCGATTTACTCTCAGTCCATATTCTGTACTCATTAGATTGTTCATTCCATTCAGCATATCAAGTGATTCTTCTTCACTTTCATTCAGGATACCAGTGTCATCAACGAATTGTATCACTGATATCTTTCCTCTTGAGTTTTAATTCCATTTCTGAAACTTTCTTTTATTTCCATCATTGCTTCTTCGATGTACAGTCTTGGTGTCATACACACTTTTTAATGCGAACACCTAGCTCTTGGTCGTCACAGAGCGAGGTGGGGCAGTGGTTAGCACACTGCACTCACATTCGGGAGGACGATGGTTCAAACCGGCTTCCGACCATCCAGATATAGGTTTTCCGTGATTTCCGTAAATCGCTTCAGGCAAATACCGGGATGGTTCCTTCCCTAATGCGAGCTTGTGCTCCGTATGTAATGACCACGATGTCGACGGGACGTTAAACACTGATCTCCGTCCACTCTTATTATTCCATCTTGGCTCTTGTACGTATTGTATGTTACCCCTCTCTCCCTATAGCTTACCCCTATTTTTCTCAGAATTTCAAACATCTTGCACCATTTCACATTTTCGAATGCTTTTTCCAGGTCGACAAGTCCTATGGACGTGTCTTGATTTTTCTTTAGTCGTTCTTCCATTATCAACCACAACGTCAGAATTCCGTCTCTAGTGCCCTTACCTTTTCTAAATTCAAACTAATCGTCATCTAGCACATCCTCAATTTTATTTTCCATTATCCTGTATATTATTATTGACAGCAACCTGGACGCAAGAGCTTATTAAATCTCGCTATAATTCTCGCACTTGTCAGCTCTTGCAGCCTTCAATTTGTGTGGATGATATTTTTTCCGGAAGTCAGATAGTATGTATCCAAACTCATACATTCTACACAACAACGTGAATAATCGTTTTGTTGCTGCTTCAAAATACTCTTTCCACCTATCCGCTCTCTCCTCTGCATTTAACAGTGGAACTCCCGTTGCAGTCTTTAATGTTACCTCCCTGTGTAATGGATCTGGGAGATGTTTTATTTTCTACCAGATTTGTCGATATCAAATTGTAAATGTTTTCTTATATTTTTTGTCAGAATTTTTTATTATAATTTGCCTTATTATATGTTAATTTACTTATATTTTTGAGAGTGAAAGCATATTGATTACTATTAGTAAATGTGATGAAGAATATCAAAGAGACTGATTACAAGTGGAAGCTTGTGTGTTGTGTAAAATGTCTCTGACGCTGGAGTCGTCTTTGACTGTACTCATTTGGCAGTTAACTCTTGGTGTGTGTTGACGGTAGAACAATGTGCAGGTCGCCATCATAACAGAAAGAATGAATTATGTTACCATTTTTTTATATAAACTTTAAGAAGAAACCACATTCGAAGAAATGGTATTTGAAGTACCAAAAATGAGGCAAACACATTGAACCAGGTCATTTCTGCAACCGAAAAAGACTGCATTGTGGAATCATACTTCCACTAGACAACTGAAGCCAAGACAAATATCGCCTTGTAAACATTTATCGGAAAAGGTACTGTCACGAAATATGCCAAATTTAAGTAAATAAACAATAGTGAGCATATTTTAATTTTGTGTCTCAGCCGGGATACCAAATTTCAACTGGGGGCTCAGCCAGGATATTGTGTTCACGAGATCTTCAACAGTGCTATGAGGAAGAAAATTTTCGTGTGTTGTAAGTAGGCTGTTTAGGTTTTTTTATTGGTAACGCCAACTCTGTATGAAAATCACTGGCTGTGCTGTGTGCAGTCTGTGGCTGCTTTGCATTGTTGTAATACTCGCCATTGTAGTGTTGGGCAGCGGCAGCTGGCTGTGAACAGCGCATAGGGTTGCGCAGTTGGAGGTGAGCCGCCAGCAGTGGTGGATGTGGGGAGAGAGATGGCGGAGTTTTGAAATTTGTCATGAACTGCTATATTTGTATATGATGATATCAAGGTAAATACATTGTTTGTTCTCTATTAATTTCTTTCATTTGCTAACTATCCCTATCAGTAGTTAGTGCCTTCCATAGTTTGAATCTTTTATTTAGCTGGCAGTAGTGGCGCTCGCTGTATTGCAGTAGCTTGAGCAGCGAAGATTTTTGTGAGGTAAGTGATTTGTGAAAGGTATAGTTTAATGTTAGTCACGGCCATTCCTTTGTAGGGAATTTTGAAAGTCAGATTGCGTTGCGCTAACAAAATATTGTGTGTCAGTTGAAGGACAGTCGTGTATAATTGTTATAAGGGGACGTTTCATATGTCGACCCTTAGCCGAGGATACCTCACTGGAATCTTCTGATTTTTTCTTGTAGTTTGTGTAATTGGTGTGGATTTTGTTTATTGCTAGCGCGTAATTATAGAGAGAATTTCCTTTGTAGTTGTAGTTTTTCATTGTTGTACAGTAAAACAGTTGTGGCATGCATGTAGATTTGCAGCAAGTTTTTCGCAGCTGCGCTTGCAATTAACTAAATATTAATTTCAGTGCTATGTTAATGTGTTCTCTTATTTTTGCTCTTCAAATTGTGCTTTTCTGTGTTGTCGTGTGAAATATTGTGACAATAATGGCGTGTGAAAAACGTAATACTAGGCTCCAAAGTAAACTGAGAAATGACAGTGAAGATGAAAGCAGTGTGTTAGCGCCGCAGAGTAATGAATTAACAGACATTCAAAGTAGTAATTTGGTAACTGTGCATAGGGAAATGGAGCGGGCGGCAAACAATGGCGTGGACAGTGAAACAATTAGTGAAGAGGGACGCATTATCGAACGATCGGTCGGCAACAGCTCGCCTCAGGAATCCGAAATGACAGGAAACAATCTCGCAAATACTGTAGATTCAGGTTTTGGTTCCTCACCGTTTTCTCAAATAAGTCAAGACACATTTTCTGCCTGTCAAAATGTGAATGTTGCTGGTGCAAATTCACTGCCGAAAAGCACTGAGGAACATGTTCCAGACACCAGTGCATTGTTATTACAATTAATACAGCAAATGGGACAAACACAGCAAAAGCTTCAACAGTTAGACACAATGGAACAAAATCTTCGAAAGTTAGACACAATGGAACAAAATCTTCGAAAGTTAGACACAGTGGAACAAAATCTTAAAAAGTTAGACACAATGGAACAACATCAGAGACAAACACAGCAACAGTTAGACGCAATGGAACAAAATCTTCACACCACGCTTGAACAAACACGTGAAGATTTAACTACTGAGTTACATAACATTGAATCGAAATGTCAAAAAGTCTGTAATGACGTAAAAACACAAATTTGTGAGCATTTTCAACCTATTTTTTCGCGGCATGAAAATGCATTACAGAATCACGAAGCAGCCATAAAAGAACTGCAAATTATTGTTCATGAAAATCATGAGACCTTGCAAGCTAAATTTGACTCAGTTGCATCTACCGATTCGGTTACGCAACTTGCAAAAACTCAGGATAACTTAAAGGACACAGTAGATTCGATTTCAACACAAATGGACACTCTGAAACTTGGTTCAGAAAAACACACTGAGGAAATGTGTTCATTATCAGAGAAAGTAGTTGAACTTTCGGATCAGCTAAATAATTTATCTACGAAGGTAGATGATAATCTGAATGACGCAAAACCGGTAGTCTTTAATGACACAGAAGAGTATGAACAAATTAGAAAATTCAAACAGAATCAAAATCAAATCAATACTCAGTACAAAAGAGAAATCCGGGAAGTACAAGATCAGCTGACACAGGTAATACAAGAATTACGTATTTCAGAAGACACTCGCGCTCCAACACGGGAAGAGGAACTTAGAAATACGCAAAAGCCACAAAATAATAATAATACAGGGCATTTCGGTAATTATGAAAGAAATTGGCAAGGTACACCGAATTTTGAGATGGAACCGCCGACACGACGTAACTATGACCGAGATGCTACTCGCCGACACGATGATTTTGACTATAAGCTGTTCATTACTACACGTAAATTCAAAACGTTTAAGAATTCTGGCAACGACATTCATCCACAAGCATGGCTCCATCAATTCTCTCATTGTTTTCCTCCCAACTGGTCATTGGAGCACAGATTAGAATTTATGTGTGGCTACTTAGAGAATGAACCAGCTGTAAGAATGCGATCGGTAATTCACGATTGCCACAGTGAAGGAGAATTTTACCATGCCTTCCTCTCAGCATATTGGTCTCAAGCCACACAAGACCGCGTAAAACATGGCATCATAATGATGAAACATTTCGAACAATCTGAATTCTCCAGTCTTGTGAAATATTTTGAAGACATGTTGCACAAGAATCAGTACCTGTCAAACCCATACAGCCCCTCAGAACTCATCCGCATTTGCTTACTCAAATTGCCTGACCATTTACGACATATTATTTTAGCAGGACGTTGCAAAGACGACATTGAAGCATTTCAGGGACTGTTACAAGAACTGGAAATTGACACAGACAGTCGCGGGATGCGAAAACAGGAAAACAATCACTACAGGTCACTTCCGTCACAATTCCGTGACGACAGAAACAATAACTGGACACGACAGGTCTATTCTTACAACCCAAATCGTGACCAAAACAGACACCACCCATATGACAACCATTGGCAGAGTAATAGTTACAGAGAAAGATCGCATTTCCGTAGTAATGAATATGACAGAGATAACCATAGAAACAGACAATATGGTAATCAGAACTATTATTATCAAGGGAGACAGAATAATTTCAGACGCAACAGTTCAGCGCGCAGTTACGATTCAGGGAGAAATTCTCCACCACATGACCGACACGAAAGAAACTGTGTAAACTACCGACAAAACGACAGACCTGAATTCCATCAGAACTGGCGAGCTTTAAACAGAGCTGGGCCCTCTCGGCAAGGCGAATTTGTGGAAGTTAGACCTCCTAATCCCAGTAACGACGCGCGCCAACAAAGAAACAGACAATGACTCGCACCGCAGGCAGCCACCTGCGCCTGCTGGCTCCGAGAAAAATAACATAAGACGCTAGCCTTGAGAAAAATTTTAGCATTCTTTACCGACGTATACCGCATGACAATCGCATTCGAGTTCAAACTCTGAGTACTATGAAGAGTAAAGGATTTCACCACACTTCACATACAAAACCGTTTATTGAAAGATAATCTGCTTTTTAACTTAGTCTTTGTCATAAAATTTTTCGCTTCACATTACTAGTATGCTTTGTCAGACTTAGAAACTGTTACCATGCAACAATGTTTGAAGTTAAATATCCAGCCAAGAACCAAGAGAAATTATTTAAACAGAAATTACGAATGCATTGTTATTGCGAACAGACGACACAGTGTAACTGTGTGTGTACATTCTTGCTTGTTAGTTGCACGATTAGAGCATTTACCAGTACTGCTAATGAGATTTTAATGCAACATTTTGGTTTACTTGAAAATACATTCCGGATTTAAAGTACTTTCTGTGAGATACCAGATGAGACAATAGTTAGTTTATGTGACAGCTACACGATTTTATCACGACGCTACTAATGAGTGACAATTTACAATGTTGCTTTTGCGGTGTATCTGTTTTATATCTGCACAGTTTTTCTGAATTCTTCTGGAAAGTAAAACAGGTTTTAGTAGTAACTTTTGTGGTATAGCAACAATGAGACAGCCTTTTTTGTGGCACAACAATACGTTACTGTACAGTACTTTCTTCATCACGCCAATAAGCGTAATAACTAAGACATTTATATGCAAAGCATTTCACTTTTGTGTATTATGAGGTAAGTACATTGACTTCTGCAGAACTTAGCTTTCGGAGGACGATAACTACGACACTTCCACAGGGATTATGTTGCAACAAGACGTACATTTAGCGCTACAGGACACGCATTTGAGTGATTAATTTTGTACTTAAAACATTTATTTTTTAAAGAGTTTTGAATTACAAAGAAAGTTTTCCGTGATACATTTCATTCCATTGCTGTAATCTGTAATACCTGAGGGTATAATTACATTAATCCTCAGGGGGGTACACGCCTACTTTGTGTACCATGTGTTTGGCAAGCACAAGGAACCCTAGCTAATATGGTATTTGCTTATACAACTTTACACATCGGTACCATATTTCTCTAACACACAAATTAGACAGCTATCTGATCATTTAACTGAGAGATAAACATTTTTTTACACTACATCAGTGACACATGTTTACGCAATACACAGTTGGGTAACGTCACACTTATGAAACTGTATTTTGTCTGTACTTTGTAAACTGTTCATATTTTTCGGAATCATTGTGATACTATGAGAGCTTTGAATGATGTATTTGATATGGATTCATGATTTTTAAAGTACGTTTGAGGCAGATGACACTTTTGACATGAGCAGAGAATTTTTTTAATTCTTGGAGGAAGCTACGACGATTTGAGATTTGACTGAGGTGTTATGTTGTTATTTTTACGACGACGATGTGTATTATGCTGCTGAGGTATGTTTATGATTAATAGGCTGAGGCTATATGAGTTATTTGATTATAATGACGAAATATTGACGAGTGTCGATGGATACGTATATGTGTAATAAGGTAAGGAGTAATGAGTAGTGTTTAGGGACTCTGATTTATGAAAAGGATGTTGGAAACCAAGAAACGTACTTTAAGAGTTATGAAATGTGTGACTGTATCACAATGCTGACGAATATTTTCTTTGGACACTTATATTTATAGGATTTTGTTTCTACTGATTTGCAACGCTAATTCTTGACCTGTGAAATATTTTTAAATGACACTGCAACGGTAGCAGAAACTGCTGTCGTAAATATTTCCGTACGAAAGTTAAGTGACCACCTGCACCTTATGCGTCGCGGGCACCCAGCTGTGTCAGACGCCTGGAGAAAAAGCCATTATTGCGAGCCCTTTTCAGCGGCACAGGTAGAAAAAAAAAAAAAGGGGACGTGGGACGTGTCAAACACCTGGAGAACAAGCCATTAGGGTGTGCCTTTCATCGCTAATGCGACACCCTCGTTACTTGAAAACATATGATTACTCGCACTTTGTGCTAATTACTGAAATGCTTATGAATTGATGGGAAATATTCGTACATCTGCACACCTGATTACGACAAGCGTCTTTCTACGAGAGTTGAGAGCTACTGACTTACGAAATGCCACATGACTATTGAATGATTTTCATAGTTGCTTATTTCATTTGATATCTGGTTTCCAGCTGTGTTGCAGCATTGCTTTTATAAAATGAAATGCATTTGCTAATGTGAACACTTTCTGTCAACAGATCTATTAAATAATTATTTTATGATCCACATTCTTTAAAAAAAAGGAGCACTTGGAAAGGAAAGAACAATAAGAAGGAACTAGTAACAGTAACACGTAATTTTCTTTTCAAGTACATGGTAATATTTTTTTTTACAATAATTTGTTGTGGTGCACCACTTTAATTACTTAGACATTACGATGTGATTATACATTTACCTTATCTGCATTGTTATCTTTAGTGTACTATTTTTTCTGCTTGAGCTATGTCATGTTTAGATATAAGCTGCTGTTTGCCAGGCATAGTGCTACTGAATTTTAATTTGTGTTACTCTGCTAAGCCAGATTTACTTTTTTGTTTACTGCGCATTGGCTCATATTAGTTGTAATGTTGCATTGCTTGTTAATTTAGATTTACTGTAGCTTGCTTTGCAAATTTCCATTTTTTTTCTCATTGCTGTTTGTGTTAATTGTTTTGTGCTGCTGCATTGCCTCGTCCCTTAGTTTAGCATCTGAGCTCAGTAGATTTAAGTTAGCTTAAGAGGGGGTAGCCTCTAAGAGAATGAGTTGCGATGAATTGGAAGAAATGCATTGCGAAAACAGGTTTAGGTAGGATTTTCTTGGAAATAAATGTTGAGGTAAGAAATGTGTGAACATATAAATACAGAAAGCATGCTTAGATAGAATTTTTTTGGTGGAAACAAAGGATGAAATAAGAGAAAAGATATATGAAGTTTTAGGTTGGACTGCAGTACCACATGTTACACTGAAAACGAACCCTGTCCTTTCCTATTGGTGTTATCCCACTATGTGTGTGTGTACTCTTGTGTATTTGTTTTCTTCCTGTCTCTGTGTAGTTTCATAGAATTTTTTTCTCTTTTAATATTAAGCTACATTCACTATGATGAGGAATACTGTTATCCTCAAATATAATTGGCATTAATAATATGTTATTTACTTTGTAAAGATGTTAGACATTATTCATTCTGTTTAAATGGTCATGTGTGAAGTTGATGTTTCAATAATTATTCTGATCTTCTATGCATGTACTCATGTCATAATTCCTGTAACACTGACGTATATGTCTATTTCTATTCTTTTGTAAAGCCCCTATTACTACAAATGTTATCTGTATTGTTATGTTCTTTAATGATGTATTTTGTACCTTTATTGTATTCTTATTTTATAAAATTGTAATTGTCACCAGTTCATGATATTATTAACTTGTTAGTTACATTTCACTGCACACATTTCTGTTGGTCATAGTATATGGACAATATGTGAGAAGTTGGGACTGTTAGTGTTTGCACGTGTGTTAATAATTCTGCAAGGGACTGGATAACAGCATTGCTGGTTCTAAGGACAATTCCAAAAACTTTGTGAGTGCACAAGTGGTGGTTTATGGACTTGCTATATTATCCGCAAGACTCTTCGATGGTGATTGTGCACCTGCACAGTCACAACAGATGGCTGCTGGCTATCTCTACAAGGACTACAGTGGGTCTGCATCTATGATGACCCACCAACGCCATTATTTCTACAAGGACTACAGTGGGTCTGCATCTTTGATGACCCACCAATACCATTATCTCTACAAGGACTACAGTGGGTCTGCACCTGTGGTGGCCCACCAGTACCGTAATCTCTACCAGGACTCCAGTGGGTCTGCTCTGTGATGACCTACCTACAAATATTCTTCCAAACTACGACTGACTCTGCTGTGGGTTTGCTCTGTTGTGGCCCATTACCTGTCAGCATGTCAAGCGTCAGCACTGTCTTTCCATTGGAAGGACAACACTACTTCTTCAAGACTGCATGGAAATCCACTACTTCTGTGTGCATTGTCTTTTACTGCTCAGACTTTGAGAAAAGAAACGGCAGTTTCACTGTGATGAACAATGTGGACTGTCTTTATGGACTGTGAGAAATTTTTAGCTTTTGACCAACAATGTATCAATAAGTGTGTGCATTTTATATCTTTGTTACTGTAATTGTGAAAAATTTTTGTCAAATCTGTATTGGCCACTGCCCAATCCAATTTGTAAAAATTTTTGTGGGGAGCATGGGGGCTATGTAAGTAGGCTGTTTAGGTTTTTTTATTGGTAACGCCAACTCTGTATGAAAATCACTGGCTGTGCTGTGTGCAGTCTGTGGCTGCTTTGCATTGTTGTAATACTCGCCATTGTAGTGTTGGGCAGCGGCAGCTGGCTGTGAACAGCGCATAGGGTTGCGCAGTTGGAGGTGAGCCGCCAGCAGTGGTGGATGTGGGGAGAGAGATGGCGGAGTTTTGAAATTTGTCATGAACTGCTATATTTGTATATGATGATATCAAGGTAAATACATTGTTTGTTCTCTATTAATTTCTTTCATTTGCTAACTATCCCTATCAGTAGTTAGTGCCTTCCATAGTTTGAATCTTTTATTTAGCTGGCAGTAGTGGCGCTCGCTGTATTGCAGTAGCTTGAGCAGCGAAGATTTTTGTGAGGTAAGTGATTTGTGAAAGGTATAGTTTAATGTTAGTCACGGCCATTCCTTTGTAGGGAATTTTGAAAGTCAGATTGCGTTGCGCTAACAAAATATTGTGTGTCAGTTGAAGGACAGTCGTGTATAATTGTTCTAAGGGGAAGTTTCAGTGTTAGTAGTTTTTTCAGAATGTGTGTTATGGTATTTGTGTTCATCGGGAAGTAAAAGTTTTGGAGAAGAAATGTTTCGGCAAAAAATAAGATTTTCGACAGAAGAAAACAGTTCAAGAATTTTGGTCAACAATCACATGGATGGAAAACGTGGATTTGCAACAGTAGAAGAGTGTTCCAGATAAGTCACGAAACCCTCGTATTTTGTTAAAACAATCTTTTTATCTTCTTTTGTATTGTTGTGTATAAATTTTTTTTCTTCTCAATGACTTATGAGATTTTCGAGAGTATTGTGCCTAAAGTAGAAAGTAGTAATTTAATAGACTTCGAAAATCAGGACAGGTCAAATGAAACAGAAAGAACTGATCAATTTGTTTTAAAAAGTTTTCTTGTAAATTTCACAAAAGAAATTAAACAATCAGTTGACGACAATAAGACTTACTGGGATGAAAAAATTGATAACATTTTGTTGCAAGTCTAAGCAGTCCATGCCCAAATGGGTGATCTTTCGAACGGAGTTGGCAGTGTTGAGGAAAAAATTGAATCTGTGGAAGCAAAAGTAAATGAAATTGATGCTAAATTGAGTGATGAAATTAATACTGTCAAAAATGAGTTACTGGCAGATAGGGAAAGAAATTTAATTGATTTTAATGAGATAAAGGGGTAAATCAAAAATTTGGATGAGAACACAAAAGTTTTAGTAAAAAATGTACAACAAGAAACTGACAATCGTTTGGTTACTCTAGAAAAAAGTAGAGTGCAATGATTTAGAAAACAAAAAATCTGTCAAAGAACTTAGCAAAAATCACAATGTCAACACATGCAATCTTGTATCTAATATTCCAGTGAAGCACTTTTCGGTAGATGGACCCTAACATCCCGTTGATTTTATACAGTATTGTAAGGATTGTTTTTTACCTCACTCACCAGATGAAATAAAAATTAAATTTGTGAAAAAATTCTTGGAAGGGGAAGCTTTGACTTGGGCAAACCAGATTGTAACTTTGGGGATGATCTTTTCAGAATTTGAATCAAAATTTCTGGAAAATTTTTGGGATGATCTTAAACAAATTAGAATGAAAAGTGAATTTTTGAATGGTAGAAACTATAGAGAATCAGATGGGAGCATGAAACAATTATGCAAAAGTGAACTTCAAAAACTTATTCATTTAACAAAACCTTTGGATGACTTGATCAAAATTGATACCTTAAAGAGAAGATTGCCATCAGCATTGCAGTTGAGTTTAGTTCATTGTCCTGATAGTAATGTAGAGCAGTTTCTCAGTTATATTGAAAAGTGGGATAGCGAAACAACAAGAACACACAGTGGGTTTACTCAGAAAGGTAATGATCAAAATTGGGAAAATGATAACTTTCAAAAAAGGGAACAAAACAATTATCATGGTGTCAGTCAAAATTCAGGGGGATATAACAATTTTCAAAAGAAGGACCATAATTTTTGTCCAAAACAAGAACAACGTTTTCGCGGAAATAATCAACAAAATAGAGAACACTTAAGGGATCAAAATAACAGAAATTTTGCTAGAAATTTTGCTCGAGGCGCAGGCGTCGGCTCGTAGTGGCGTTGGGGCAACTGTGGTGAGACCTATGCCTACTTCGGTGGCCTTGGAATCACATGGAACCCCTGATGTCGCTGCGTCTTCCGGCAGTGAGCATCTTACCGGTCAGCCATCACTCCAGGGTGAATGGCGGACAGTGGTGGGCTCGCGCGTGCCTGGCCGAAAGGCGAAGGTGGGATCTGGCCGCGTGGCAGCTGCCTTACCCCTTTCCAACAGGTACGGGGTGCTTCCTAGTGGTGATGACATCGTTTCCGAGCCACCACAGGATGCCTCGCCTGTTGGGCCAGTGGCCGATTCTCCGACAAGGTCCCGACAGTCACAGAGGGCGGGCCTATTAGTTATAGGGAGCTCCAACGTTAGGCGGGTTATGGAGCCCCTCAGGAAAATAGCGGGTAGGTCGGGGAAGAATGCCAGTGTGCACTCGGTGTGCTTGCCGGGGGGTCTCGTCCGTAATGTGGAGGAGGCCCTTCCGGCAGCTATTGAACGCACTGGGTGTGACCGGCTGCAGATAGTAGCACATGTCGGAACGAATGACGCCTGCCGCTTGGGTTCTGAGGCCATCCTTGGTTCCTTCCGGCGGCTGGCTGATTTGGTGAAGACAACCAGCATCGCACGCGGAGTGCAAGCCGAGCTTAATATCTGCAGCATAGTGCCCAGAGTCGATCGCGGTCCTCTGGTTTGGAGCCGTGTGGAGGGTCTAAACCAGAGGCTCAGACGACTCTGCGACTATAATGGTTGCAAATTCATCGACCTCCGTTATTGGGTGGAGAACTGTAGGGCCCCCCTAGACAGGTCAGGCGTGCACTACACACCGGAAGCAGCTACTAGGGTAGCAGAGTACGTGTGGCGTGCACACGGGGGTTTTTTAGGTTAGAGGGACCCCCCCTTGGGCGAAACGATAAAATACCTGACGGCTTACCAGAGAGGACATTATCATCGTTGATAAAGAATGTCCGTCCTCAGAGACCAAAAACAGGAAAAGTTAACGTAATATTGGTAAACTGCAGGAGTATCCAGGGCAAGGTTCCTGAATTAGTATCTCTTATTGAAGGAAATAGTGCGCATATAGTATTAGGAACGGAAAGTTGGTTAAAACCGGAAGTGAACAGTAACGAAATCCTAGACACAGAATGGAATATATACAGCAAGGATAGGATAAACGCCAATGGTGGAGGAGTATTTACAGCAGTAAAGAATTCAATAATATCCAGTGAAGTTATTAGCGAATGCGAATGTGAAAAATCTGGGTTAAGTATCAAAGGTGCGTCAGATATGATAGTCGGATGCTTCTATAGACCACCTGCATCAGCAACCGTAGTAGTTGAGCGCCTCAGAGAGAACCTGCAGAACGTCGTGAAGAAGTTTCGTGATCATACTATTGTAATAGGGGGAGACTTCAATCTACCAGGTATAGAATGGGATAGTCACACAATCAGAACTGGAGCCAGGGACAGAGACTCTTGTGACATTATCCTGACTGCCTTGTCCGAGAATTACTTCGAGCAGATAGTTAGAGAACCAACTCGTGAAGCTAACGTTTTAGACCTCATAGCAACAAATAGACCGGAACTTTTCGACTCCGTCAATGTAGAAGAGGGTATCAGTGATCATAAGTCAGTGGTTGCATCAATGACTACAAGTGTAATAAGAAATGCGAAGAAAGGAAGGAAAATATATTTGCTTAACAAGAGTGATAGGGCACAAATCGCAGAATATCTGAGTGACCACCATCAAACGTTCATTTCTGAGGAAGAGGATGTGGAACAAAAATGGAAAAAATTCAGAAACATCGTCCAGTACGCCTTAGATAAGTTCGTACCGACTAAGGTCCAAAGCGAGGGGAAAGATCCACCGTGGTATAACAATCATGTACGAAAGGTACTACGGAAACAAAGAAAGCTTCATCATAGGTTTAAGAGTAGTCGAATCATAGCTGATAAGGGAAAGCTGAACGAAGCGAAAAAGAGCGTAAAGAGAGCAATGAGAGAAGCATTCAACGAATTCGAACATAAAACATTGGCAAACAATCTAAACAAGAACCCTAAAAAGTTTTGGTCATATGTAAAATCGGTAAGCGGATCTAAATCCCCTATTCAGTCACTCGTTGACCACGATGGCACCGAAACAGAGGACGACCGAAGAAAGGCAAAAATACTGAATTCAGTGCTCCGAAACTGTTTCACTGCGGAAAATCGTAACACGGTCCCTGACTTCAGCCGTCGCACGGACGCCAAAATGGAAAATATTGAAATAAACGATATCGGAATTGAAAAACAACTGCTATCACTTAGTAGCGGAAAAGCATCCGGACCAGACGAGATACCCTTAAGATTCTACAGTGATTATGCTAAAGAACTTGCCCCCTTTCTATCAGCAATTTATCGTAGATCGCTGGAAGAACGTAAAGTTCCTAGCGACTGGAAGAAAGCGCAGGTCGTTCCCATTTTCAAGAAGGGTCATAAATCAGATGCGAATAATTATAGGCCTATTTCGCTTACGTCAATCTGTTGTAGAATAATGGAACATGTTTTGTGTTCTCGTATTATGACGTTCTTAGATAATACAAATCTCCTTCATCATAACCAACATGGATTCCGCAAACAGAGATCACGTGAAACTCAGCTCGCCCTATTTGCCCAAGAAATTCACAGTGCCGTAGACACTGGCGAGCAGATTGATGCCGTATTCCTGGACTTCAGGAAGGCATTTGATACAGTTCCGCACTTACGTTTAGTGAAAAAAATACGAGCTTACGGAATATCGGACCAGGTTTGTGATTGGATTCAGGATTTCCTAGAAGAAAGAACACAACATGTCATTCTTAACGGTTCAAAATCTGCAGATGTAGAGGTAATTTCGGGAGTACCGCAGGGAAGCGTGATAGGACCTTTATTGTTTACAATATACATAAATGACTTAGTTGACAACATCGGTAGCTCCGTGAGGCTATTTGCAGATGACACGGTTGTCTACAAGAAAGTAGCAACATCAGAAGACTCGTACGTACTCCAGGAGGACCTGCAGAGGATTAATGCATGGTGCGACAGCTGGCAGCTTTCCCTAAACGTAGATAAATGTAATATAATGCGCATACATAGGGGCAGAAATCCATTCCAGTACGATTATGCCATAGGTGGTAAATCATTGGAAGCGGTAACGACCGTAAAATACTTAGGAGTTACTATCCGGAGCGATCTGAAGTGGAATGATCACATAAAACAAATAGTGGGAAAAGCAGGCGCCAGGTTGAGATTCATAGGAAGAATTCTAAGAAAATGTGACTCATCGACGAAAGAAGTAGCTTACAAAACGCTTGTTCGTCCGATTCTTGAGTATTGCTCATCAGTATGGGACCCTTACCAGGTTGGATTAATAGAAGAGATAGACATGATCCAGCGAAAAGCAGCGCGATTCGTCATGGGGACATTTAGTCAGCGCGAGAGCGTTACGGAGATGCTGAACAAGCTCCAGAGGCGGACACTTCAAGAGAGGCGTTACGCAATACGGAGAGGTTTATTATCGAAATTACGAGAGAGCACATTCCGGGAAGAGATGGGCAACATATTACTACCGCCCACATATATCTCGCGTAATGATCACAACGAAAAGATCCGAGAAATTAGAGCAAATACGGAGACTTACAAGCAGTCGTTCTTCCCACGCACAATTCGTGAATGGAACAGGGAAGGGGGGATCAGATAGTGGTACAATAAGTACCCTCCGCCACACACCGTAAGGTGGCTCGCGGAGTATAGATGTAGATGTAGAATAGAAACTACCAACAATCAGGTAATGTTTGGCATAGAAATGAGAACAGAAATGTTGACCAGAGACATTGGCAGAACCACAATCAGCAGTTCATGCAGGAACAAGTTGTAATTCAGGAAATAAAAACGAGTAGACGCCCCCTTGAAGGTCCGCAAGGTTGAGGCAGAAGGTGAGCATGATGAAAGGGCCAATGGATGTGACTATCATAAACCAAAACATGACAGTTCCAAACCTAAGCTATCACATGAGGTCATTAGTTGTCACTCATTGAAGAAATTTCAAGAGGAAAATAATGATGATATTGATAAAGATAAAATTTTCAGTACACAAGAACATACAGTAGATAAAAGTAATTGTGATTCATTTAATTTGACAGAGTTTTACACTTGGGCAGAAAAGAACAACACCTTGTCAGATGATGTAATTTGTAGTAGTTCAGAGACGTGTGTGAATGAAAGAGAGAATGCATGCTGTGAGAATGAAAATATTGGTGAATGGGATCTGGTAACTTTAGAAAGGGGAAATAATATTTTAGAGGATAATTTGAATGTGTATGACCTGAATAAGTATAATGATAATGATGTTGATGATAAAGTTGATAATGATAGTAATGGTATTGATGATGATGTTGAGGAAAGATGTTTCATTAGTTTAAATAGGGAGTTGGGTATACACATGGTTGAAAATGGATTAAATAGTGAGAATATTATAGAAATTCCCAGGGATGTTACCAGGATGAATAAGGCTCGCAAGCTGGGTGTATGTGAAAGTGTGAATTTTGATGTTGATGGTAAAGAATCTGACTACACAAATAATGATGACACACGTATAACTTCTAGACTAAGTGAAACTTTTACAGATACTAATGACACACACACATTTCTTATGAATCTATGGCTGAACAGTGAAACTATTTCTTTTGACAAGAACTTTAGAAAGATGCTTATTAATGTATGTGAAACTGTATGTCCTGAGTGGTGGAAAAAGATGAGATATTTTATTTTTGAAAAGCTGAAGGATAAGTACTTCAATAGTATACAATGTGATTTGGATGAAAATTCTTGGCTGTTTGAGATAATAGAGAGTACTAATGACAATTTTGTACCTTGTGCAAATTTTATAACTGTGACAAATAATACATGTAATGATATACCATATGATTCTGATAAGTATAGGTTTGGGGAAATTGAAAGTGATTATTACATGAGGATACAGGTTCTGAGAAAAGTGATCAACTTTGCAGTCCTTATATAAAAGTTCAAATTGGGTCATGGATTGGTAAATGTTTAATTGATACAGGAAGTGAGATCTCGGGAATATCTGAAAGGTTAAGCAAGAAATTGAAAGTGGGGAAAGATTTTGTTGAAATGCCAGTTGTTGGGGTAAGGATAAAAGCTGCTACTGGGAAGAGCAGAAAATTGGCAAAAAGCCAGGCTTTAGTGTTATTTTTAATTGAAGGCAAGTTGTTCACACATGGATGTTTTGTAATTCAGGAATTTAATGAGGATTTTCTTTTGGGTATGAATTGGATAGTAAAAGTAAATACAGCATTTGATTGGGTTGGAAGAAAACTTTTGATAGAAACTAGTGAAAGGGAATACATTCAGACAAATTTTGTGAACACACTTGGTGATCAGAGTAATGGAAATTTTGACAGTATCAATTTACTAAAAGAAAATAGATTGGAGAATATTGAAACTCATAGATTTGATACTGATGAAGTTGAATTTGGGAATTAAGTAAATTTGAAAATTTCAGAAACACAAAATTTATCTGGGGAGCAAAAACAACAGTTAGAAAATCTGCTGTGGGAATACAGTGATGTTTTCAGTGACATACCTGGTAGGGTAAAGGGTTATCAGTGTGAGCTTCAGGTAAAACCTCATGAACCATTTTTCATAAAACAATACAGTATTGCAATATCAAAAAGACCTGCTGTTGAGAAAGAGCTGAAAAAGATGGAAGGATGTAATTTAATAGAAAGGAGTATCAGTGCATATAATAATCCTCTAGTAGTAGTTTCAAAAAAGGATGGTGGAGTAAGACTGGTTTTGGACTCTAGACACTTAAACAAAATTTTGTTCAGACAGACAGACCATCCCGAAAATATTGATGAGTTACTCTATAAATTTACAGATATAAAATATATGTCAAGTTTGGATCTAACTTCGGGTTTTCATCAGGTACCACTTTCGGTTAATTCTAGGAAATATACTGCTTTCTTGTACAATGGTAAGAGTTACCAATATTGTGTTGTGCCATTTGGGCTAAATTCTTCTGTTTCCGAGTTTATAAGAGCTTTGGATCATGTACTGGGGCAAGAACTTGCGTCTAAACTGATAATTTATGTAGATAACATTTTGGTTACAGGGCAAAATTGGGAGGAACATTTTTCGATTTTGAAGTCAGTTTGTGAAAAACTTAGAAAAGGCAGGATGACATTGAAATTAGAGAAATGTAAATTTGCAGTTTCTGAATTAAAATTTTTGGGTCATGTTGGCACAGACAAGGGAATTTTGGCAGATCCTGAATAAATTAAAGTAATTTCAGAAATTCCTATTCCTAAGACTAAAAAACAATTAAAGTCCTTCTTTGGGTTATGCGGTTATTACCGAAAACATAAAAGTGATCAGAGTCTGAATGCACCATGTTTAAATCAGTTACTTAAGAAAACCACTGTTTGGGTTTGGGATAAAAGTTGTCAGGAAGAGTTTGATAAAATTAAGCAAGAGTTGAGGAAGCAACACTCATTACACAGACCTTATTTTAATTTACCATTTTGTTTGAACACTGATAGCAGTTATTATGGGCTTGGTGCAGAGTTATTTCAAGAAAGAGGAGAGAATGGAGTTAAGATACATTGTACCATAGCATTTGCAAGCAGAATGTTGCTCATGCATGAGAAAAATTATACAGTCACAGAGAAGGAAAGTTTGGCAATTCATTGGGCTTTCACAAAATTTAGAATTTATCTTATTGGACATAAAACCATAGTATTTTCGGATCATAAAGCTTTGAGTTACTTACAAGAGTGCAAATTATACCACAGTGGCTTGACCAGATGGGCAATATTTCTGCAACAGTTTGACTTTGAAATCAAGCACATAAAAGGTTCTGAGAATGTAGTAGCTGATTCAAATCAAGGTTACCAATTGGGGAGAAAAGGAGATTTTTGAACAAGAGGAGGAAAAGCAATTTAAAATTAGATACTTGAAAGGGGTGGAAAATGAGAAAACAATTAGAGCTATGTGTAACAAAATTAGAAAAATCAAAATGTGGATCAGAGTTGGAAATTAATCAAAGAATGTTTAGGCAAGAAGGGGTATGAGAAACATGATAAGTTTTACAAATTACATAAGGGGATTTTATTTAAGAGAACAGATGTAGATTCTGATAATTGGAAACTGTGTTGGCCAGAGGCAGATGCTGATAAGCTGATCATTCACATACATGAAAGTTTTGGTCATTGTGGGATACAGAAGTGCATTCAAAAGATACAAGAAAATGTTTATTTTTACAATATTGGAAAGAAGGTAAGAAAAGAATTGGCAACCTGTGGCAAATGTCAGAGCGTTAAAGTGAGCAATCAAAGATGTGGTGGAGAGATGCAAAACATTATTCCGGAAAAACCTTTAGATCTTATTGCAGTGGACTTATTTGGAATGTTACCAAAGAGTAATGGTGGTCACTGTTACATATTTGTCATGGTAGATGTATTTTCAAAATTAATTAAACTATATCCAGTGAAAAAAGCTACTAGCCATGAAATTATAATAAATATTGAAAGAGATTATTTCGCACAGGTGGGTAAACCAAAAGCTATATTATCAGATAATGGTTCACAGTTCACCTCCAAAATTTGGAAAAAGTTTATTGAAAAATCAAAATTGAAGCATATACTTATATCTGTTTATTCTCTGTCCACCAATCCTGCAGAAAGATATATGAGGGAAATTGGGAGACTTTGTAGAACCTATTGTAGCCATAAACATCCAACGTGGTTTGAGCACATTCGAAATTTTGAAGATATTATGAATAGCCTACAACATAGTTCCACAGGATTTTCACCGTATGAGATTATGTTTAATATTAGACCTCCAAATCTTATATCAGAACTTATTGAATTTCCTAAATGTACACCTTTAAATATGCAAGAGAGAGAAGATATTGTCAGGGAAACTATGAGGAAACAAGGGGAATAGAGGAATAAAAGACGTAACAATAGGGTAAAATTAACCACTTTCAAAATTGGGGATCTTGTTCTGGTCAAATCTCATGAAAAATCAAAAATGTTAACTTCAGAAGTTAAAAAATTCTTTGATATCTATATTGGGCCTTTTGAAGTCATAGAAAATCCACACTCGAATGCTTATCGTTTGGTGTACCCTAAGTCAAAGAAATTATTTGGTCTCAGGAATGTTGTCTCTTTGAAACTATATAAACAGAAATCATAATTTCAAAATTTAATTAACCTATTATCATCTAAAACAAAAGTCCTCCACTGTAATATGCTTGTTAGAACAAAACTACCTGTACAACCAGATATGTATCTTTGTGTGTATAAATTAATAATTTGAAGTCACATGTCAATTGAAACTGATGAAAAAACACTGTTGTAACAAAAAATGAGAGAAAGATTTATTTTTACTTTTTTACAAAAAAAAGTCTCCCCAGTGAGCATTTCTAAATTTTTCTAATTTTTGGAAGCTAAGTCTTCCCTGTGGGTGAAGGCATGCATGTGAGGACATGCATGCAAAGGCATAAGTTTCAAAACCAATTATAGATTAAGCCTCGTTATATATGAGCAATTTATTGTTGTTTATACTGATGTTGTGGGGAGCGAAAGTACTCTTCACAAGAATGTGACTTGTAGTAATATTGTAGTAGAGAGGGAAGTGTACATAAACAATTGCAAAAAGTTAGATAATACTGATGTATCTTTAGCTGTACTAAAAGAAGAAAATCACAAGCAAAAAAAAAAAATACAAAATAAAAAAACATGAGTAAAAAAATAAAAAAATTTTAAAAAGAAAATCATAAGCAAAAAAATATACAAAAGAAAAAAACATGAGTAAAAAAAATAAAATTAAAAAAAATTGGAAGTAAAAAAATATATATATATATAAAAGGCAAATATATAGCAAAAAAACACTACACTATATATGTCCAGTATCATTTTTACTGTGCAATATGTAAGCATAATGAAATTAACATTAATATAAAAAAAATTTAAATCTTATTCTAGGAAATGAGTTTTACCTTTCTATTATTTTCAATCTGTATGCTGTATGTTAGAATATTTCTCATGTATGTTTTATACCATGTATATTTGTCATGTCAAATAATCTCTTTACTTGAATTTTTTGTGTATGAGATAGATGGGCAAGGATCATTGCAACAACAGCCAGTAACAAGTCCACAGATTCAAAGAGTCCAAATTTGGAAGAGGTTATCAGACTGCATCATTAAGGTACTAATTGTGTAATACAGATCCATTACTGAGTGTGGTCGGGATTTTGTTGTATATGTTCATAACAACAAAAGCCCTCGGGAGCAGTTGTAATGGATCTGGGAGATGTGTTATTTTCTACCGGATTTGTCGATACCACATTGTAAATGTTTTCTTATATTTTTTGTCAGAATTTTTTATTATAATTTGCCTTATTATATGTTAATTTACTTATATTTTTGAGAGTGAAAGCATATTGATTACTATTGGGAATGTGACGAAGAATATCAAAGAGACTGATTACAAGTGGAAGCTTGTGTGTTGTGTAAAATGTCTCTGACGCTGGAGTCGTCTTTGACTGTACTCAGTCGGCAGTTAACTCTTGGTGTGTGTTGACGGTAGAACAATGTGCAGGTCGCCGTCATAATAATTTGGAACTGAACAGAAAGAATGAATTATGTTACCATTTTTTTATATAAACTTTAAGAAGAAACCACATTCGAAGAAATGGTATTTGAAGTACCAAAAATGAGGCAAACACATTGAACCAGGTCATTTCTGCAACCGAAAAAGTCTGCATTGTGGAATCATACTTCCACTAGACAACTGAAGCCAAGACAAATATCGCCTTGTAAACATTTATCGGAAAAGGTACTGTCACGAAATACGCCAAATTTAAGTAAATAAACAATAGTGAGCATATTTCAACTTTGTGTCTCAGCCGGGATACCATATTTCACCTGGCTTTTAATGTCACCGAAGGTTGTTTTTACTGTACCATATGCTGAGTCAGTTCTTCCGACAATCATTTCTATTTCGATTTTTTCACGTTTTTCATGCAGCCACTTCGTCTTAGCTTCTCTACACTTCCTGTTTATTTCATTGCTCAGCGACTTATATTTCTGCAGTACTGAATTTTCCTGAAAATTTTTGTACTTCCTTCTGTCATCGATCAGCAAACGTATTTCTTCTGTTACCCATGGTTTCTTCGCTGTTACCTTCTTTGTACCTATGTTTTTCTTTCGAATTTCTGTAATTGCTCTTTTTAGAGACGTCCATTCCTCTTCAAATGTACTGCCTACAGAGCTATTCCTTATCACTCTACTATGACATTAGCGAACTTCAAGATTGTCTCGTCATCCCTTAATACTTCTCAATCCCACTTCTTTGCGTATTGATTCATCCTGACTAATGTCTTAAACTTCAGCCCACTCTTCATCACTACTATGTTGTGATCTGAGTCAGTATGTGCTCCTGGGTACGCCTTACAATCCAGTATCTGATTGACCTGATGTAATCTAACTGAAATCTTCCCCAATCACCTGGTCTTTTCCAAGTATACCTCCTCCTCTTGTGATTCTTGAACAGAGTATTCGCTATTACTAGCTGAAATTTATTACAGAACTCAATCAGTCTTTCTCCTCTCTCATTCCTTGTCCCAGTTCCACATTCTCCTGTAACTTTTCTTCCACTCCTTTCCTTACAACTACATTCTAGTCCCCCATGACTATGAGATTTTCATGTCCCTTTACGTCCTGTATTATCCTTTCAATGTCCTCACATACTTTCTCTGTCTCTAAAAAAATCCTTATTATTTGGATGTTTTGAATGAAAAAGAAATACATCATTCGATCTGCAATCTTTTTGAAGTGAAATACCCCATCTTAATTAAGAATGTTTGCACCTGCTTTCATTTCGTTACACACGAAAAAATGAATACTTTTTTGGACACTTAGAAATTCATCAATAGTTACATGGCGAACACAAAGCCAATATAAACACGTATTTCTGTCTAATCTACGGGAACCTTTATAGATTTTCGGTGTGTGAGATGATGACTGTGTAACACGTCAGAACATGGAGTCCAACGATCTACCACAAAAACGAATTCCTGTAGACAATGTACAGGGAATGTGACGGGGTACAACAAGAATATAACAACGCCGAAGCTACAGACCAATCATTCGACAGATTACATGAGCAGAGAGTGGCAGAAGATGTTGTTTTGTCTTAGGACTTGATGTTGTGATGGCTCTTAGGAGTACCATAGAAACCGCGACGGAGTTCTGATATTGTCAGCTGTTTCCTGTAGTGCCTTACGAAAGTGGTGGGATATCTGTGAAACAATTAATGTCGAAAAGGTGTTACATGTCAGCAACACATCGATGAAAATGGAGTCGTAGTTGTTACCGTTGTGTGATGCAGAACATGTAACAATTTGAGGCTGAACTGATAGAGAGTTACAATTCAAGAGGCAGAAAATTCGGTTTTGGATGGTGAATCATGGAATCTGTTACACCAGCAACTGGCCGTGTCGGAATACCACGGCTTCTACGACGTTGCCTATTCGAGAAATGTACCTTGGGGCAAACTCCGATGGCTGCAGTGTTACCCTATGGGAAACATTGAAATGTGATACTATCAGAATGATGCATAGAAGACATAGACAGAAGTAATATTATCTCTAATCTTTTGAATCCATTAATGAATTATGTCGTTCCCCCAGGGCACTGCATTTTCCAGAAACTACTGTGATTATTTTTGTTTCCGAATTTGAGGAGCGTCTACAGAATCCAATACGTCTAGGACGTCACGAGATTCTAAAGGCTATGCCAAACGGCTTGCAGTTGTTTTGAACACCAGAGGTAGGGCAACATACACTGGGTACCTGATAACATAGTGGCAAAACACCGTAAAGGATTTATCTATATACAGCAGGTACTTGAAGTTTGGCCAGCCTTCCGATAGTCACCCACGAGGACAGAATAACCGTAACCGTACTCTGAATAAGTCTGAAAAGTAGTCGAGAAGTACTGGCAGAAATGAAGCTATGGTGATTGTTGTGAAACGTACCAGGATAGCTAATTTAGGAAGAAAACTGGCCACGAAAGGGAAGGTTCCGTTTGGAGATCTGGACCAGCACGTAGTTTCAATCGGTAAGCAAGTTTCGTAACAGTGCTTTGAAATGTAGGCATGTTTCCTAAGGTTGCGAGACAGGTGTCACTGTAATTAACGGATTACAAAGGAAGGTAAATTACCGTTTTCACCTCACTGACTTTACGGCTCATACGTCTCGACAAATGTTCTAATTTTAACAAGAACAGGCTCGACAAACATTTATAGATAGTCACATCTCTTAGGAAAGGTATCTATTCAGATGGCAGGTAAGGTAGTTCCCTTTGCTTTCTTATTAACTTTTTATTTTTACTGTCACGACAATTCATTGACAGTAACCAGGATTATGATTTAACGGCTTTGTTGAAGAAGCACCAGCTTGCACAGGGCATGGACTGGTCAGTGTCTTTACATCTGCGCCAGTGTAGTTGTCCTCAGAGTTACCTATCCGTATTTTCCTTATCACAAAATCATGTAAGAAAAGCAATAAATAGTTTTCATTTCATGGTTATTTCTGATTTCCTTACTCAACTTAGCTCTACAGCTTTACCAAATAATATTTCTCCGAAAAAGTTTTAGACAGTTCATGACAATGACGTTATCATAAAAGACATTATTATAAAAGACGTTATTATAAATCTTTCCGATACGACTACGAACACCAGAAAATATTACTCAGGTGTGAGACAGTTTTGCAAAACATTCCAGCAAAATCGCAACCCCGGTTTACAGAGCAAGTGGGAATTGAAGGATCGTCATGTCAGAACATTATCAAATACGATCTGGGCATTTACTCCCACATGTTTCCTGCTGCACATGAGTGAAATGTTCCAGTTTAGTTCTCATCGTGGTTTCTGAATGGACAGCTATCGAGGCATCTCGACCCCCATGTTTTCATTTCTTTAGATAAGGATCGGTTCAGTGCGTTCGGGTTTGTGAACTCACCGAATACATTCCTCCATGCAAATCCTCGTGAAGACTTTGATAAACCGCTGCATATTGTTGAGATTAGTGTTTGTAGCGCAACATCCCGGTCAGTTTCAGTTTGCCCGTTAAGTATCTATTGCAATAGTAATTTTAAAAAACTTCGATACATCGTATTACCGTAAGCTACTTTCTTCTGGATTTATCTACGGCTCAGACATTACCAGTTTACATCAATTTCGGCGGTTCTCTCATTTACGAGTGGACCAAATCCCCGACTTCTCCGGTCAACTGCATTGAGATTCTGTTTTTTTGTGTGGAGTAGTGGTCGCCAGTTTAGAGAGCATCAGTCCACACCAGGCATGTGGATGTGGTCTTAATAGTCAGACCGCTGGCTTGCGGAATGCCTAGCACCAACTCCAGTCCCAAAGATCTACCCCTTGACCGGTATTGCACCTCCTCCTGTAAGACGCGGAGTGATTCGCAACGCGAGTGCTGCAAATTAGTCTGAAAGTCACTTCAGGTTCGTGTATGGTTGTTCAAAAGAGCAATGATAAGAGCTGAATGAGAGGATCACTTATCTAGTGACACGGCTTCACCGTAAGGAACTAATTCATTTTACAAGCTACGGCGAAATAACGAGTATTTTGGTAAAAACCCTATCAGTCGAATAACACTTCCCTGGTTCTCTTCTCACACCGTCAGTATTGTAACGACAAGAATGAATCCACACACGCAAGAAAGACTCCTATGTAGTACTTATAAATAATACTTTATTACAAAAAGCAGAAAATGAACTCATTCGCAAACAATGTCTTCGGGGACGCAACTCCATACGGTGCGAAAGCACAATTTGTAATCTCCCTGATTTTTTTGATACAAAAGAAATTCTAAATCTCTGAGGTTGTCGTTCGCTAACGCTAAGCAATAACTCTGAAATTATTGTTTGGTCGGAAGTCGATCACTGATGAACCACTATCACAAAATCAAAACTTCGCCGCCGTATACCGTCCAAGGTTAACGGTTTCACACTGAGGCCGAGATCAGTAGAGGTGATGGTGTAACACCAATAATCGATAGGGTAATGTATAATCCGTGCAAGGTCTCTGCTGACATTGTACTCTAGTGTATCGGCATAGTCAAGATCATTGGTTGTATAAATACACTGAAGAGCCAAAGAAACTGGCACACCTGCCTAATATTGTGTAAGGCCACCGCGAGCACTCAAAAACGCCGCAACACGAAGTGGCAAGGACTCGACTAAGGTTTGAAGTAGCGCTGGAGGGAATTGACACCCTGAATCCTGCAGAGCTGTCCATAAAGCTGTAAGGGTACGAAGGGGTGGAGATCTCCTCTGAACAGCACGTTGCAAGGCATCCCAGATATCCTCAATAACGTTCGTGTCTGGCGGGTTTGGTGGCCAGCGGAAGTGTTTAAAGTCAGAAGAGTGCTCCTGGAGCCAATCTGTTTCAATTCTGGATGTGTGGGGTGTCACAGTGTCCTGCTGGAGTTGCCCAAGTCCATCGGAATGCAGAACGGACATGAATGGATGCAGGTCATGAGACAGGATGGTTACGTACGTGTCACCTGTCGGAGTCGTATCTAGACGTACCAGGGGTCCAATAACACTGCAACTGCACACGCCCCATATCATTACAGAGCCTCCACCAGCTTGAACAGCCCCTGATGACATGCGGGGTCTATAGATTCATGAAGTTGTCTCCATACCCATAGACGTCCATCCGCTTGATACAATTTGAAACGAGACTCGTCCGACCAGGCAACATGTTTCCAGTCATAAACAGTCAAATGTCGGTGTTCACGGGCCCAGGCAAGGTGTAAAGCTTTGTGTTGTGAAGTCATCAAGGGTACATGACTGGGCATTCGGCTCCAGAAGCCCATATCGTTGATGTTTCGTTGAAATGTCCGCTCGCTGGCCCTTGTTGATGGACCAGCATTGAACTCTGCAGCGATTTGCGGAAGGCTTACACTTCTGTCACGTTGAACGCTTCTCTGCAGTCGTCGTTGGTCCCGTACTTGCAGGATCTTTTTCCTACCGGAGCGATGTCGGAGATTTGATGTTTTACCGGATTTCTAATTTTCAAGATACACTCGTGAAATGGTCGTACGGAAAAATCCCCACTTCATCACTACCTCGTTGATGCTGTGTTCCATTGCTCGTGCTCCGACTGTAGCACCACGTTCAAATTCATTTACATCTTGATAACCCGCCACTGTAACAGCAGGAACCGATCCAACAACTGCGCCAGACACTTGCTGTCTTATATAGGCGTTGCCGACCGCAACCCCGTATTCTGCCTGTTTCATATTTTTGTATTTGAATACGCATGTCTATACCAGTTTCTTTGGCGCTTCAATGTATGTAATAATCATGATAATTATTTTGGCGTTTTAAGAAATTATGTTGCAACTGCACCTCTGGTTTTATGTGTAATAGTCTGTGAATGTAATAATTTGTAAAAATTGTGTATTCTACTGGTCCATAAGTAGGCAAGCAAAGCCCTGCCGCTACGGAAGTAGTTCGACGAGACTGGAAAAGGTCGATTTGATGAGCAATGCTTTGACACCTTTGTGGCGAGTTAGTCGAGTTCTGACTGTGTTACTGAGTGGTCAGAGACAGTCTTGGTCAGCTATTGTGGCATAAATTGAGGTACGAAGAGCTTGTAAGCATGTAAATTAGCCTCGGATGGAACGTAAAGTAGTCTATCGACCATGATTTCATTGTTTACCACGTTTGGTTAAATATACGATGCCAAGAAGAGCTATATCACGCCTTGGCTAACATCAAGACCTATGGTTGCTATGCCGACAATTTTGATAGCCACTGTAGTTTGCCACAAGCGCTGCCAGTTCCAGCAGAATTGTCATCTAATTATGTACAGTCGTGCTCAAAAGTATCCGAACGACCTGAATTGCATTTCGCCTGATTCGCATGCAACCCACATAACGCAGCTGTCTAGCAGGTCCTCTAATCGCTCCTCGGTACAGTCGTTTGACTATTGAAAATGGTTCCAATATTCGCCACTAGAAAACACTGCTATGTATCGCAATAACTCAAGATGTTAAGTAATACTAAGGTGCTACAAATATCAGAGAACCCCTTATCACAGATAAGATTGTCCTTAAGGCTTGTAAGCTCACATTTATTACAATAAATGAGATACCTGAAATGTTACCACTCTCATTATTACGTCAGATAGATAATGCACTTATTAAGTTCGTCGTATTCATGATTTCCTCTTCAAAGTAACATACCGTACTTACTGTTTAACACAACACGACATTATAAATTTAAGTTATTCACGAGCAGCTAGTTGAGAATATGTATGAACTTCAAATGACACGGCGAACGGTCTCGTTCTGCATATGGATTCAAACCGAGGACATGGAGACAAAGTAAAGACTTCGTGACTGACGGAAACTAACAGTCATTCCTGACTAGGCATACAGAGGCATACTTCGATTTTAGACAGTATCAGTTAGCAAATATCAACTTTAAATTACATAACGTATACATTTTTAACGGACGCGAATTCCTACCCATCATCTATTGTCCTTGTTAACGAACTACGAGAGATGTTAAACATTGCTTCTTCACAAGTAACGTACCAGAAATGCCGTGAGGTATAGCTTTGTGTTGGACAGGGATTCGAACCTAAAACCTAATCGGATTGTTGTCGAAGCACAATGAACTGTAACATATAGGATTTTCTCGGCAGTAGCTAGATGTTTTAACTGAAATGACGAGACGAAACATTAATTTTCTCCTGCACAGAACTCCAACCTGGCACCTATCGCTGTTATATTATAGAGAAACCGAAAGTTAAATATGGGTTTGTTACACCAGCAGAGACATGTGAGCATGTTTGAACTAGAAATAATATGACGAAGAGTTCAGTGCTGATTGGGAATCGAACCCCACACATATCGTTGTTGGCTGCAGACAAAGAGACGTCAGCTACCGAATTTTTCTCCACCAGCAGCTCGGAATAACATCCTTGAACTTACAGTGATCTCGCAAATAGTTCTGTGTCTCACTAGGCATAAAAAACGTCAGATACCGTTAGTGTTGACAACGAATGAAAAGACATTAAAAATCTAAATTATTATCCTTGCTCCGTCCGTCACTGGTTAATTTATTGCGTAGGTAGCAGATCTGCTTAACATCCGGATTGATCGTCACGAAGTAGATGAACTTAAGTTTCCCTCTGTTTTCATTTCTACTACTTCTCATTACCTTCATCTTTCTTCAAATGGTTCAAATGGCTCTGAGCACTATGGGACTCAACTGCTGAGGTCATTAGTCCCCTAGAACTTAGAACTAGTTAAACCTAATAAACCTAAGGACATCACAAACATCCACGCCCGAGGCAGGATTCGAACCTGCGACCGTAGCGGTCTTGCGGTTCCAGACTGCAGCGCCTTTAACCGCACGGCCACTTCGGCCGGCTCATCTTTCTTCGATTTACTCTCAGTTTGAACTCATTAGACTTTTCATTCCGTTCACTAGATCATGTAATTCTTCCTCACCATCATTCGACTTCTGGACCTTTCTTTATTTTCATCATTACTTCCTCGATGTAGAGATTGAACAGTAGGGGCGAAAGACTACATCCTTGTCTCACACCGTTTTTAATACGAGCAGTTCGTTCTTAGTCGCCTTCTCTTATTATTCCCTCTTGGCCGTTGTTCGTATTGTATATGACCCGTCTCTCCTTATAGCTTACCACTTTTTTTCGCAGAATTTCGAATATCTTGCACCATTTTACATTGTAGAAATCTTTTTCCAGGTCGACAAATCCTTGTCTTGATTTTTCTTGTCTTGGTTCCATTGTTAACCGCATCGTCAGTATGCCTCTCTCGTGCCTTTACCTTTCCTAAAGCCAAACCGTCATCTAGCGCATCCTCAGTTTTATTTTCCATTCTTCTGTATATTATTCTTGTCAGCCACTTGTATGCATGAGCTGTTACGCTGATTGTGCGACAATTCTCTTACTTGTCAGCTCCTGCCCTCTTCGGAATTGTGTAGATGATGCTTTTCCGAAAGTCAGATGGTATGTCGCCTGACTCATACATTCTATGGACCAACGTGAATAGTCGTTTTTTTGCCTCTTCCCCCAACAATTTTAGAAATTTTGATGGAATGGTTAAAAAAAATGGCTCTGAGCACTAAGGGACTCAACTGCTGTGATCATAAGTCCCCTAGAACTTAGAACTACTTAAACCTAACTAACCTAAGGACATCACACACATCCATGCCCGAGGAAGGATTCGAACCTGCGACCGTAGCGGTCGTGCGGTTCCAGACTGTAGCGCCTTTAACCGCTCGGCCACTCCGGCCGGCTTGGTGGAATGTTATCTATCCCTTCTGCCTTGTTTGATCTTAAGTCCTCCAAGTTTCTTTTAAATTCTGATTCTAATGCTGGGTCCCCTATCTCTTCTAAATCGACTTTTGTTTCTTCTTGTATCACACCAGACAAATGTTTCCCCTCATAGAGGCTTTCAATATATTCTTTCCACCTATAGGCTGTCTCCTCTGTATTTAACTGTGGAATTCTCGTTGCACTCTTAATGTTATCGCCCTTGCTTTTAATGTCACCGAAGGTTGTTTTGACTTTCTTTTTCGATTTATTCACATTTTTCATGCAGCCATTTCATCCTAGCTTCTCTGCACTTCCAATTTATTTAATTCCTCGGCGACTTGTATTTCTGACATTGTACTTCCTCCTTTCATCGATCAATTGAAGTACTTCTTCTGTTACCCATGGTTTCGTCGCAGTTACCTTCTTCGTACCTTTGTTTTCCCACCCAACTTTAGACATCGCCCTTTTTAGGGATGTCTATTCCTCTTAAACTGTGTTGCCTACTGAGCTATTCCTTATTGCTGTATCTATGGCCTTAGAGAACGTCAAGCGTATCTCGTCATTACTTAGTACTCCCGTATCCAACTTCTTTGCATATTGATTCTTCCTGATTAATGTCTTAATGTCTCTTCATAACAACTATGTTGTGATCTGAGTCTGTATCTGCTCCTGCGTACGACTTACTCCAGTATCTGATTTCGGAATCTCTGTTTGACCATGATGAAATCTAACTGAAATCTTCCCGTATCACCCGGATTTTTCCAAGTATACCCCCTCCTCTTGTGATCCCTGGACAGAGTATTCGCTATTACTAGCTGAAGTTTGTTTCAGAACTCAATTAATCTCTCCCCTCACTCATTCCTTGTCCCAATCCCTTTTTCTCCTGTACCCTTTTCTTCTACTCCTTCCCCTACAACTGCATTCCGGACCCCCATGACTATTAATTTTCATCTCCCTTTACACACTGTATTACAGTCAATATTTCATTGCTACAGTGTTTGCTCTCTACGACTGCCTCTAGCACCATGAAAGTGTTTGCCTGACGACCTACTAATACACGCCGTATTATACTGTATTTTTCTTTCCTTTTTCTGTCATCAGTCTTCTGACGGGTGTAATACGGCCCGCCAACCTTTTAACCTTTTTACCTCAGAGCAGCATTTGCAAGGAACGTCCTCAATTACTTCACGGATGTGTTCAAATCTCTGTCTTCCTCTATAGTTTTTACCTTTTACAGCTCTCTCTAGTGCCATGGAAGGTACTACCTGATGTCTCAACAGAGTCCTGTCATCCTGTCCCATCTTATTGTCAGTGTTTCCTATATACTCCTATCCTCACCGATTCTACGGAGCACCTCCTCATTCCTAACCTTATCAATCAACCTAATTTCCAACATACATCTGTAGCACCACATCTCTAGTGCTTCGATTCTTCCTGTTCCGGTGTTCCCACAGTCCACGTTTCACTACCACACACTGACATGACAGAAGTCGTGGGATAGCGATATGCACTTATACATACAGCGGTGGTATCGCATACACAATGTATAAAAATGCTGTACATTGGCAAATCTGTCATTTGTACTCAGGTGATTCGTGTGAAAAGGTGCCCGACGTGATTATGACCATACGACGGGAATTAACAGACTTTGAAGGCAGAGTAGTAGTTGGAGCCAGACCCATGGGATATTCCATTTGGGAAAACGTTATGGAATTCAAAATTCCGAGATCAATAGTTTCAAGAGTGTGCCGAGATTACCTAATTTCAGGCATTATCTCTCACCATAGACAGCTGAGTGGCCAGTGGTCTTCATTTAACTATCGAGACCAGAGGCGTTAGCAACACTGATTTAAATAACCGAAGAAATCAATGTGGTACGTATGAGAAACGCATCCGTTAGGACAGTGCGGCGAAATCTGGCGTTATTGGGCTACTGCAGTGGCCTTGCTAACAGTACGACATCGCCTACAGCGCCATCTTATGGGCTCGCGACCGTATCAGTTGGACCCTAGACAACTGGAAAACCGTTACCTAGTCAGATGAGTCCCGGTGTTAGTTGGTAACAGCTCGTGGTAGGATTCGAATGCGTCGCAGACACCACGAAGCCACGGACCAGATTGTCAACAAGCCACTGATCAAGCTGGCTGTGGCTCCATAATGGCGTGGGCTGTGTTTACATGAATTAGACTCGGTCTTCTGGTCAAACAGCACCGATCATTGATTGGAAATGTTTATATTCGGCTACTTGGAGACCATTTGCAGCCATTCATGGACTTCATGTTCCCAAAAAACGATATCGTGCCAGTGGGCCACAGTTGTTCGCGTTTGGTTTGTAGAACATTCTGGACAATTCGAGACAGTGGTTTGCCCACCCAGATCAGCCGATGTGAATCCCGTCGAACATTTATGGGACATAATCGAGAGGTCATTTCGTGCACAAAATCCTGCACCGGCAACACTTTCACCTTATGTGCACCTATACAGGCAGCATGACTCAGTACCACTGTGGAGAACTTCTGATTCGTTGAGTGTATGCCCCTTCAAGATTCTGCACTAGGCCAGCCAAAAGGAGGTCCGACACGATATTATGAAGTATCCCATGAATTTTATCACTTCAGTCTACATCCTCAGAAATGTCTTACTCTATTTAAAGTCTATGTTTGAGGCTAGTAGACTTCACCTAGTCAGGAATGGTTGTTTCACCTGTGGCAGTATGCTTTTTATGTCGTCCTTGTTCCTTCAACCGCGGTGTATTTTGTTACTTAGACAGCAGATTTCCTTAACTTCATCCACCTCATGATCCCCAATTCTGATGTTAAGTTTCTCGCTGTTTTCATGTCTGCTACCTCCATTACTTTCGTCACCGTCGATTTACTCTCAAGCCGTATTCTGTACTCACTAGACTGTTCATTCCACTCAAGAGATCCTATAATTCTTCTTAACTTTCACTGTGGATAGCAACATTACCAGCGAATCTTATTATTAACGTCCTTTCACCCTGAATTTTAATTCCATTCTTGAATCTTTCTTTTATTTCAATGTATAGATTAACCAGTAGAGGTGAAAGACTACACCATGTCTCAAACATCAGAGCACTTCGTTCTTGGTCTTCCACTCTTATTATTCCCTCTTGGCTCTTTACATATTGTAAACTTCTCGCCTTTCTCTATAGCTTACCCCTATTTTTCTCACAATTTCTTACATCTTGCACCATTTGTTTTTTTAGAACGCTTTTTCCAGATCGACAAATCCTACGAAAGTGCCTTGGTTTTTCTTCAATCTTGCTTCCATTATCAGTAGCAACGTCAAAAATGCCTTTCGTATTCTTATCAGTCCACATAATTTTCGGCATTACTCTGTAACACCACATCTAAAATGCTTCGATTCTCTTCTTTTCCAGTTTTTCGACGTTAATTGATACTGAATATCACTCCCATTTGTGTATAAAAAGTGTTACTAACGATTCACGATGTGGGTCTCCTAGTGGAGAACTTATAACCAGATAGAAAACATTTCTCTTTTGAATATGTAATTATGCAATTCTGTTTACTACCCTGCACGTTGACAATATGGAGACTCTGTATAGCAATTGAAAGGAATGGGGAGAAGGCTTTGGCAAGTAAACTCATTGAGTAGATCAGTCAGAAGTGCTGAAATGACAAAATTATACGCACAGTGCCCTCGAAAGACGAAAATCCGTTTCCGAGTAGAGGTCTTTTCAACTTACTAACTTAGTCAGGCAACCGTAGTGAATTGCAAATATGGCCAGATATCATTTTAGCTATTTTTATTATTATTATTTTTGTTATTTTTCAGCCCCTATGTTTTGCGCACGTTCATGTAGAGTGAGTAGAATTCACTATTAAGTTACGCTATTCGATTGCCTGTCAGACACGGAATTTTTATCTGCCATTCACCACTTATTTCACCTCTGGCAGTGTTTACTTACTTATTCTTTGGCGCTACGGCCCATCTAGCGCCTTGTCCTCCTGGACAATCTCCGCCCACTCTTCTCCACTGGCTGCCTTGGCTCTCCATTTTCTAACTCCCATTCATCTCAAGTGCTCCACTACGTTATCTAGCCATCTGGTTCTTGGTCTGCCCCTTATATGGCGTCCACCTGCTTTTCCTTTGACAACTTTCTTGACTGTGCTGCTCTCTACCACTCTTTCTACACGTCCAACCAACGTAGTCTATTACTCTTTATTTCTGTCGCGATATATGGTTTTTTGAACAACTCTCTGATCTTATTATTTCTGATTCGCCAAAGCCCCCCATCATTCACTGGCCCGAAGATTTTCCTAAGTATCTTCCTTTCCCATCTTTGCAACAACTCATCATTTTTGCCTCATTGTCCAAGTCTCCGAACCATACGTCACCACAGGTTACACTACTGTACGACACACCATCAGCTTCAGATTCCTAGTAAGGCTTCTTGCTTTAAATACTTTAATCAGTGCGACGTAGCTCCAGCAGTAAGCCTTGAACGTATTTCTCCTCTCATATCATTATTCTCAGCGACCAGTGACCTAATATATTCAAAGCTCTCACACCGTTCAAATTCTTTACAGTTCACAGCCACGCTTCTTTCTCCTTCACTATATCTTCTCTTAGACGTTACATTTACTTTGTATGTGACTGATTGTCACTTCCCTCTCCACTCAATATCTTTCTAAGTTTTCAAGCTTTTCTTCCAGGTTCTGCTTCCTCCTGGGTAACAAATCAGTATAATCTGTATATGCAAGAGTCTGCGTCACTCTATTAAGCAGTGTTCCCCAGGGTTGCCGCTTTGTGTCTTTCGCGTTACCCTCTACAAGACGATATTAAATAGATTAGTGGAGAGCACATCACCCCGTCGCAATTCTTTGATAATCAGAAATTGAATCCGCCTTGATGCAAAACACCTTGTTATTCGTTTATTTCCTTATTATCCCAAACTAGTTTCGGCGACAAATATCACTATCATCGTGGGGTTTTTTGATCTAAAACATGCAGAAAATAGCATGGTTGTACAAACACAGTAGAACATTATTACATTTTTACTATTCGTCTTTTGAAATATAGTTTTCTATGGATACTTTCGTATTACCTTATTTATTGTATGTTACAGCATGTTTTAAGCAATTATTGGCGCTGTTTGTGGCATATTTCCTGTGCATTTTTTTTCTGTTGCCGTTTTATACTTAGTGAACATCATGTCATCTGCAACCAAGTGAACGGCTATGTAAAACATTCTCGGTATTCTTGCCGCGTCAGTTCTGGATAAAATCTCGAGCTTTCGACTGACAGTCAGTTGCTCCTGACGATGACGATGGAGGCAATCGTTGAAAGCTCGAGATTTTATCCAGAACTGTCACGGCAAGAATACCGAGAATGTTTTACATATAAGTGCCGTCGCGAAAAACTTCGTTCCCACGTGAACGGCTATTAGTAAACAAAAGACTAAAAGGTGAACTTCGTATGTCAGCCTTATATACTTGGGGCTGTGGTAGTGTTGTGGAAGCCCGTTATTTGGTGTGTGCTGAGATGTTACTTAGCTATTCGTGTACTCACGTTCGTTGGATGGTGTGAGGCTGCTTTTATACACAGAAAAACAAAACTTTCGCACTCTCTTTCTGATCCAGAACATTACGCCATCTTGCTGTTCGCGTGTGTCGCGAGAGGTGTATTGCATGTGGCGAGAAACGCTATGAATACTGTAGCGAATTACGACGACTTCTGTTCATTATTTATATCTCTGTGTGTGATGGGGAAGTGGTTCCTTTGGGTGTGTGTGCTTTCTGTTCTGTGTCCTTCGTCAGTTCTCTCAGAGTGGTAAAGAGTGTGTTGTTGCAAAGTGTTTTGTTTTCATTTATTACATTTTTCCCTTCGACTATAGCCTTTTGTATGAAGTAATTTTCTTCTATTGTTAGTTGCCGGTATAGACTGTTGCTGTTTCTCAGAATGTGTAGATCGTTTTCGATATCAGTGGGGTTATGGTTTTTGTTCATTAGATGGTCTGCAAAAGTTGAATGTGTGCTAATATGAAATAAAATAAAATCGTTGGAATTATGCAATTTTTTTACTACCCTGTATGTTAATAATATGGAGAACCTGTAAAGAAATGGGGAGAAGGCTTTGGCAAGTAAACTCAAATAAGTTGATCACTTAGAAGTGCTAAAGTGACGAAATTACACACATATTGCCCTCGAAAGACGGATGTCAGTTTCCGAGTAGAGGTATTTTCAACTTACTGCACTCAGTTAGGCAGCCATAGTGAATTGCAAATGTGGCCAGATATCGTGTTAGCTATTTTTATTATTATTATTTGTGTTATTTTTCAACTCCTATGTTTTGCTCATGTAGAGTGAATAGAATTCACTATTAAGTTACGCTATTCGATTGCTTGCCAGTTAGATTTTTATCTGCCATTTACCACTTATTTCACCTCTGGCAGTGTTTGTTGGTTGGTTGGTTGGTTTGGGGAAGACCAGACAGCTTGGTCATCGGTCTCATCGGATTAGGGAAGGATGTCGGCCGTGCCCTTTCAGAGGAACCATCCCGGCATTTGCCTGGTGTGATTTAGGGAAATCACGGAAAACCTAAATCAGGATGGTCGGACGCGGGATTGAACCGTCGTCCTTCCGAATGCGAGTCCAGTGTCTAACCACTGCGCCACCTCGCTCGGTGCAGTGTTTGTTAATGTGAAAAATGCTGTGGTGTCGCCTGGTGCAGTGTCCACTGTAGTACCCAAGGAAACGATTAGGTATTGCGAGTTAGAAACATTACAGAGGGAAAGTTATGAGAGAAGGGATGCTGGTTGCTTGGGCTTGACAACTGGCAGATCTTGGCGATAGGCTACGTAAAATGTCAGAGGCTCCTAAAAGCGTCGGGGAAAATACCGAACAGAGGCGCCGGGGTGGCGACTGTCGCGTGTAGCGATAACATCGTAAGCAGTAAAAACAAGAGTGATATAATGGCAGACAAGGAGCGAGGGAAATAGAGAGGTAAAGGGAGAGAGTCTTCGGAAGGGGCACTTACATGTCATGAATAGCCTAAGCAGGCCTAAGACTTGATTTAACGACAGACGCTTCCCTCCCTACACTCAGCCTTCGAAGAATAATGCACAACTAGAACAAATGGGGTGGTAATGGTACACACACCATGTCAGGGACTGACATGGGCCAAGGTAAAACTGAATAAAACTCGGAAGCAGGATGCTCTGAGAGGTCTATTGCAGCCAGAATAGGAGGTTGGAAGTTTTTCAGCAGAGGCAGCCAAAGAGAGTAGCCAAGCAGGACTAAGCACAGTTAACTGCAGTAGATTCCGAGCAGCTTATAGAATCTAGTCGTTTAGCTAGGGACTTCCGTGTGTCGTGTCGTAGGTGCGGGCTTAATTAGTATTGGTACTTTCATTTTATGTAGATGGAACGGTGCTACTTAGTGACCGTTTCTGTGTAAAGCCCTGGTCTTTTCGTGGATTCAGTTCCTTTGGAGCAAGTATGTCTGAAGTTGGTACTATTTTGGGAATAAAGGCAGAAACTGAAAAACACTCATAGCGCTTGTCATTGTAGAACTTATCTTTTGTACGAGGGCCAATCAGTGCGTATTTACCCCTATTTTTTACAGCCAAAGTAAGGTACATACATGTAATCACAAATATACATCCTATTATACGTATCTAATACTATTTTTCTATTTAGTCCCCACATCGGTTCCCACGTTTGTCCAATCGCAGCACTAAATTTGAAATACCCTTATAGTGGAAGTCGTCCGGCTGACTAAGGAACCACTGTCGGTCTGCTGTCTTGGCTTCATCATTACTTGTGAATCGCTGTGCTGCCAAGAACTTCTCCAGCGGTCCGAAAAGTAGAAATCACTACAGGCGAGGTCTGGACTGTGTGGTGAGTGGTTCAGAATACCCAGTGCACGGAGCTCGTCGGCAGTTCTTATTGTCACACGTGGTCTCGCATTGTCGTGGACAGAATCACGTTGTCCACATCAAGAATATCTCGGTGCCTACGCCTGATGGTAGCCCTCAGACGTGACAGTGTGGACCAATAACTATCGGCATTCATGGTTGCACCTTGTGGCATGAAATTCAGCAGGAGCAGTCCAAGGCTGTGCCAGAAGGCCGTTGACATAATTTTACCAACAGAAGGCGCTGAACGAAATTTTTTTTGTCACAGGCGCATCCGGATGTTTTCGCATCATGCTCTGCTGCTTCGATTTCGGCGTGAAATGCAGCATCCACGTTTCATCGCCAGTAAAAATGCGGTCCAGGAAACCTTCACCCTCCTTGGAGTACCGTTCCAAATGGTTCAGTGAACACATCATTCGCTTGCCTTTCATCACGTAATCCAACTGCAAAGGCACTCAGCAACATGAAACCTTCTATTACCCTTTAGACCCGTGAACGATGTGCACTCTCATAAGATACGTCACGCTCCCGGGAAATGGCCTTGATGTGCACACGCCGATCTAGTTTCAGCATTGCACCCACGTGTCAGTCAGCGACGAACGCGGCCTGGCCGACTGTTCGCTGTCATGCAAGACTTCACGGCCTTTGTCGAACATGCAACACCATCACCACCTCACAGTTGACAAAGTGAGACAGTGTAAGTAGGCTGTTAAGGTTTTTATATTGGTAACGCCATGTAGCGCTCTATATGAAAATAACTGACTGTGCTGTGTGAAGGCTGTTGTTCGTTTGCATTGTTGGAGTATACGCTATTGTAGTGTTGGGCAGTTTGATGTGAACAGCATGTAGCGTTGCGCAGTTGGAGGTGAGCTGCCAGCAGTGGTGGATGTGGGGAGAGAGATGGCAGAATTTTAAGAGCGGACAATCTGGACGTGTGTCAGCCAGAAAGAGTAAATTTGTAATAATGGATATCAAGAACTGATGCATATATATATATATATATATATATATATATATATATAATGACTTTTGAACATTATTAAGGTAAATACATTGTTTGTTCTCTATCAAAATCTTTCATTTGCTAAGCAAGCCTATCAGTAGTTAGTGTCTTCAGAAGTTAGAATCTTTTATTTAGCTGGCAGTATTGGCGCTCGCTGTATTGCAGTAGTTCGAGAAACGAAGATTTTTGTGAGGTAAGTGATTCATGAAAGGTATAGGTTATTGTTAGTCAGGGCCATTCTTTTGCAGGGATTATTGAAAGTCAGATTGCGTTGCGCTAAAAATATTGTGTGTCAGTTTAAGCACAGTCATTTATAATTTTTCTTAGGGGACGTTTCATATGGCGATCCTGCCAGGATACCTCACTGGAATCTTCTGATTTTTTCTTGTAGTTTGTGTAATTAGTGTAGCTATTGTTTATTGCTAGCACATAATTATAGAGAGAATTTCTTTTGTAGTTGTAGAGTTTCATTGTTGTACAGTAAAACAGTTGTGGCCTGCATGTAGATTTGCACCAAGAATTTCGCAGCTGTGCTTGCAATTAACGAGATATTATTTTCAATGCTATGTTAATGTGTTTTCTTATTTTGCTCTTCAAATTGTGCTTTTCTGTGTTATTGTGGGAAATATTGTGACAATAATGGCGTGTGAAAAACGTAATACTAGGCTCCAAAGTAAAGTGAGAAATGACAGTGAAGACGAAAGCAGTGTGTTAGCGCCACTGTGTAATGAATTAACTAATATTCAAAGGAGTAATTTGGTAATTGTGCATAGGAAAATGGAGTGGCCTGCAAATAATGGTGTAGACAGGGAAACAATTAGTGAATAGGGAAGCATTATCGATCGATCGGTCGGCAACAGCTCGCCTCAGGAATCCGAAATGACAGGATACAATCTTGCAAATACTGTAGATTCAGGTTTTGCGTCCTCACTGTTTTCTAAAATAAGTCAAGACACATTTTTTGCTTTTCAAAATGCGAATATTGCTGGTTCAAATGGACTGTCGAATAGCACTGAGGAACATGTTTCAGACACCAGTGCATTGTTATTACAGTTAATGAAACAAATGGGAAAAAGGCTACAAAATTTAGACACAACGCTTGAATAAAATCACAAACAAATGGGAAAAAAGCTTCAAAAGTTAGACATAATGCAACAAAATCAGAGACAAACACAGCAACAGTTAGACACGATGGAACAAAATCAGAGACAAACACAGCAACAGCTTCAAAAGTTAGACTCAATGGAACAAACGCTTGAACAAACACGCGAAGGTTTAACTGCTGAGTTACTTAAAATCGAATCGAAATGTCAAAAAGTCTGTAATGACGTAAAAACACAAATTTGTGAGCATTTTCAACCTATTTTTTCGCGGCATGAAAATGCATTACAGAATCAAGAAGCAGCCATAAAAAAACTACGAACTATTGTTCATGAAAATCACGACACCTTGCAAACTAAAATTGACTCAGTTGCATCTGCAGATTCGGTTACGCAACTTGCAAAAACTCAGGAAAACTTAAAGGACACAGTAGATACGCTTTCAACGCAAATGGACACTCTGAATCTTGGTTCAGAAAAACACGCTGAGGAAATCAGTTCATTATCGGAGAAAGTAGCCGAACTTTCGGATCAGTTCACTAACTTATCTACAAAGGTAGATGATGATCTGAGTGCCCCAAACCGGTAGCCTTCACTGACACAGAAGAGTATGAACAAATTAGAAAATTCAAACAAAATCAAAATCAAATCAATACACAGTACAAAAGAGAAATCTGGGAAGTACAAGATCAGTTGACACAGGTAATACAAGAATTACATATTTCAGAGGACATTCGCGCTACGATACGGGAAGAGGGACATAGAAATACGGAACAGCCACAAAAAAATAACACAGGGCACTTTGGAAATTATGAAAGAAATTGGCAAGGTACACCGAAGGTTGAGAGGGAACCGTCGAAACGAGGTAACAATGACCGATACGCGACTCGCTGACATGATGATTTTGACTATAAGCTGTTCATTACTACACGTAAATTCAAAACATTTAAGAATTCTGGCAACGACATTCATCCACAAGCGTGGCTTCATCACTTCTCTCACTGTTTTCCTCCCAACTGGTCATTGGAGCACAGATTTGAATTTATGTGTCGCTTCTTAGAGAATGAACCAGCTGTAAGAATGCGATCGATCATTCACGATTGTCACAGTGAAGGAGAATTTTATCATGCCTTCCTGTCAGCATATTGGTCTCAAGCTACACAAGACTGAGTAAAACATAGCATCATAATGATGAAACATTTCGAAGAATCTGAATTTTCCAGTCTTGTGAAATATTTTGAAGACATGTTGCACAGGAATCAGTACCTGTCAAACCCATACAGCCCCTCAGAACTCATCCGCATTTGCTTAATCAAATTGCCTGAACGTTTACGACATTTATTTTGGCAGGACGTTGCAAAGACGATATTGAAGCTTTTCAGGGACTCTTACAAAAATTGGAAATTGACAATGACAATCGCGGGACGCCAAAACAGGAACACAACAATTACAGGTCACATCCGTCACAATTCCGCGGTGTAAGAAATGATAACTGTACACGGCAAGGCCATTCTTACAACGCAAATCGTGACCAAAACAGACACCACCCATATGACAACCACTGGCAGAGTAATAATAATCACAGGGAAGGATCACCTCTCCGTGGTAATGACTATAACAGAGACAATCGGAGAAATAGACAATATGGGAACCAAAATAATTATTATCAAGGGAGACAGAATTACTTCAGACGCAACGGTCCACCGCGCAATTACGATTCCGGGAGACATTCTCCACCACATGACCGACAAAAAAGAAACTATGTAAACTACTGACAAAACGACAGACCAGAATTTAACCAAAATTGGCGTGGTTCAAACAGGGCAGGGGCCTCTCGACAAGGTGAATTTGTAGAAGTTAGATCTCCAAATCCCAATAACGACGCGCGCCAACGAAGAGACAGACAATGAATGACTCCCACCACAGGCAGCCACGTGCGCCAGCTGGCTCAGAGAAAAATAACATAGACGTTAACCTTGAGAAAAATTTTAGCATTCCTTACCAACGTATACAACATGATAATTGCTTTGAAGTTGAAACTTTGTGCACTAGAAAGGGTAAAGGATTGCACCACATTAGACATGTAAAACCGTTTATTGAAAGATAATCTGCATTTTAACTTAGTCTTTACTATAAAATTTTTCACTTCACGCTACTAGTAAGCTTTGTCGCACTTAGAAACTGTTAACACGCAACAATGTTTTGAAGTTAACTATCCAGTCTAGAACCTAGGGAACATATTTAGACAGTAATTACGAATGCATTGTTATAGTGGACAGACGACACAGTATTATTGTGTGTGTACATTCTTGCTTGTTAGTTGCACGATTATGTAACGACTATAAGTTTTACATACTTAGAACATATACCAGTACTGCTAATGACATTGTAATGCAACTTTTTTTTTACTTGAAAATACATTATAGATTTAAGGTGCTTTCTGAGAGATACCAGATGACACAGTGGTTAGTGTATTTGACAGCTACACGGTTATATCACAATGCTACTAATGCGTAACACAATTTTCATTGTTGCTTTTGCGGTGTATCTGTTTTATATCTGCACAGTTTTTCTGAACTCTTCTGGAAAGTAAAACGTATTTTAGTAGTAACTTTTGTGGTATAGCTACAATGAGACAGCCTTTTCCGTAGCACAACAATACGTTACAGTATAGTACTTTCTTGATCTTGGTAAGGTACGTAATAACTACGATATCTATAGGCATAGCATTTCACTTTTGTTTATTACGAGGTAAGTACATTGACTTCTACAGAACTTTGCTTATGGACGAAGATAATTACGACACTTGGCACATTTTTTTACCCTTAAGCAATGACAGAGATTATCTTACAACAAGACGCACAGTTTAGCGTTACAGTACACGTATTTGAGTGATTAATTGTGTACTTGAAACATTTATTTTTTAAAAATTTTGAATTACGAAGATACAAAGGTTTTCCGTGATATATTACATTCCATTTCTCTAATCTGTAACACCTGAGAGTATAATTACATTAATCCTCAGGGTGTACACGCCTACTTTGTGTACCATGTGTGTAGCAAGCACAAGGAGCCCTAGCTAATATGGTATTTGCTTATACAACTTTACACATCGGTACCATATTTCTCTAACACAGAATTACACAGATATCTGATCATTTAACTGAGAGAGACAAACATTTTTTTACTATATCAGTGACACATGTTTACGCAATTACACACTTGGATAACTTCACACTTACGAAATTGTATTTTATCTGTACTTTGTGAACTGTTCATATTATTTTTGAAACCATTGTGATACTATGAGAGCTTTGAATGATGTATTTGGCATGGGATCATGATTTTTAAAGTAAGTTTGAGATAGATGACACTATTGGAATGCGCAGAGAATTTTTTTAGGTTTTGAAATTTTGAACATAGCTGCTAAGGTTCAATGACCGTGTCAGAATTATATTGTAACAAATAAGCCCTCAGTCACAAATATTAAGCCAAAATTGACCTGGTTTCGATGCTACTATGAGCGTCGTCTTCAGAATTAGACAAACTGTACTAAAACATTAGGTATATAGTACATTAATAAAATTAAACTTTGTACTAACTCGAAAAGATGCAGTACATACAAGTCACATATTAAAAAAGATCTCGGCCGGAAAGGCGACGTCATGAGCACTTGTCAGATGACGAGCCGTTAAGGGCTGCTCATACTGTGGACAAGGATTGCAACAAGTCTAATTCTGAAGACGACACTCATAGTAGCGTCGAAACCAGGTCAATTTTGACTTAATATTTGTGACCGAGGGCTTATTTGTTACAATATAGGTTTTGAAATTGTTGGAGAAAGCTACGATGTTTTTAAGATTTGACTGAAGTGTTATGATGTTATTATTAAGACAACAATGTGTATTATGCTGATGAGGTTTGTTTATGATCAATAAGCTGATGCTATATGAGGAATTTGATTATGCTACATATTTATTATGATGAAATATTGAAGAAGCGTCGACAAATATGTATATGTGTAATAAGGTAAGGAATAATGAGTAGTGGTTAGGGACTCTGATTTGTGAAAAAGGATGTTGGAAACCAAGAACCGTACTTTAAGAGTTATGAAATGTGTGTAATTGCGTGAATGTATCACAATGCCGGCGAAAATTTTTTGGACACTGTTATAATTATAGGATTTAGTTTCTACACATATCTAAAGCAAATTCTCGACCTGTGAAATTTTTTACATGAGACTGTCACTGTAGTGCAAACTGCTGTCGTAAATATTTCGGTAAGAAAGCTAAGTGACCTTGATGTAATGCGTTATGGGCGCACAGCTGTGCTAGTCACCTGGAGAAAAAGCCATTAGGTGAAAAAAAAGAGGCCATCTACCTCGCTATTGACACTTCTTTGTAGAAAGCATTTCAAATGACACGCTATTACTTGGAAACATATGATTATGCTGTGGAGCACGTACTTTGTGCTACTTACTGAAATGCTTATGAATTGATGCGAAATATTCTTACATCTGCACACCTGATTATGACAAGTGTCTTTCTATGAGAGTTGAGAGAATTTCTACTGACTTATGAAATGCCACATGGCTATTGAATGATGTTTTTATACTTTGCTTTACATAGTTGCTTATTTCATTTGATACCTGGTTTCCATCTCTGTTGCAGCATTGGTTATATGAAATAAAATTAAATTCATTTGCTAATGTGGTCACTTCCTGTCAACAGACCTAGTAAATAATAATTTTATGATCTACATTCTTCGAAAAAGGAGCACTTGGAACAGAAAGAACAATAAGAAGGGACTAATAACAGTAACTGCATACATTATTTTCTTTTCAAGTACTTGGTAATTTTTTGTAGAATAAGTTTTTGTGGTGCATCTTAGTGTACTATTTTTTCTGCTTGAGCTTTGTCATGTTTAGGTATAAGTTATAGCATTTGCTGCTGCTGATTGCCAGGCATAGTGCTACTGAATTTCACTTTGTATTACTCTGTTAAGGTAGTTTTACTATGGGTTTATTTTTCTTGTTTACTGCACATTGCTGTATATTAGCTGTAATATTGCATTTGCTTTGCTCCATTAGATATAATGCTGCCTGCTTTGCCAATTTCCATTTTTTTGTCATTGCTGTTTGTGTTAATTTGTTATGTGCTGCTGCATTGCCTCGTCCCTTAGTATATATATCTGAGCTCAGTAGATTTAAGTTAGCTTAAGAGGGGGTAGACTATATAAGGAACTAACTGTGAAGAATAGGAAAAGAATGCATTGAGAAGTTATATGAAAACGATTTGGAGAAAAATGAGTATTGTACAATGATAAATATTTATTTTGAAAGAGGATATGAACAAAACAATAGGGTTTAGGGACAACAGGGTTAGATAGGATTTTTTTTTTTTTTGCAGGAGCAAATCTTGAAATAAGAGGAAAGATCTATGGAATGAAATTTTGGGTTGGACTGCAGTACCAAATGTTACACTGAAAACGAACCCTGTCCTTTCCTTTTGTGTTATTCCGCTATGTGTTTGTGTACTCTTGTGTATTTGTGTTTTTCCTGTCTTTTTGTGTTTATCTGATAAGCGTTATGTTGTAGAATTTTTCTAATACTATGTTATTTACTTTCTAGAGATGTTTAGACATTATTAATTCTGTTCCATTTCAATGCTCATGTGTGAAATTAATGTTTCGAACTCTATTCTCATTATTTTATGTATTTACTTATGTCATAATTCCTGTAACACTGATGTATATGTATATTTCTATTCTTTTGTAAAGCCCATATTACTACAAATTTTATCTGTACTATTATGTTCTTTAATGATGTATTTTGTACCTTTGTAATTGCATTCTTATGTTGTAAATTTGTAATTGTATAGACACCATTTCTTCAAATTAAGTTTCATTTCATTGCACACGTTTCTGTTGGTCATAGTATATGCACAATACGTGAGAAGTTGGGACTGTTAGTGTTTGCACGTGTGTTAATAATTCAGCAAGGGACTGGTTAACAGCATTGCTGGTTCTAAGGCCACATAAAAAAAATTGTGAGTTCAAAAGTGGTGGTTCATGGACTTGCTATATTATCAGCAAGACTCTTCAGTGGTGATTGTGCACCAGCATAGTCACAACAGGTGGCTGCTGGCCATCTCTACAAGGACTGCAGTGGGTCTGTACCTTTGATGGTCCACCAATACCATACTCTCTACCAGGACTACAGTGAGTCTTCTCTGTGATGACCTACCAACCAACATTCTTCAAAACTTCGACTGACTCTGCTGTGGGTTTCCTCTGTTGTGGCCCATTACCTGTCTGCATGTCATGAGTCAGCATTGTCTTTACGTTGGAAGGACAACACTACTTCTTCAAGAGTGCATGGAAATCCACTACCTCCGTGTGCATTTTCTTTTACTGCTCAGACCTTGAGAAAAAAAAACCACTGCTATTTTACTGTGATGAATGATCAGGACTGTCTTTATGGACTGTGAGAAAATTTTAGCTTTTGACCAACACTGTATCAATAACTGTGTTCATTTGATATCTTTGTTATTGTAATTATGAAAAATTTTTTCAAATCTGTATTGGCCACTGCCCAAAAGAATTTGTAAAATTTTTTGTGGGGTGCATGGGCGCTATGTAAGTATGCTGTTTAGATTTTTATGTTGGTAACGCCACGTAGCGCTCTATATGAAAATCACTGACTGTGCTGTGTGAAGGCTGTGGTTGGTTCGCATTGTTGGAGTATATGCTATTGTAGGGTTGGGCAGTTGGATGTGAACAGCACGTAGCGTTGCGCAGTTGGAGGTGAGCCGCCAGCTGTGGTGGATGCGGGGAGAGAGATGGCAGAATTTTAAGAGCGGGCGATCTCTGGACGTGTGTCCGCCAGAAAGAGTAAATTTGTAATAATGGATATCATGAAATGATTATATATATATATATATATATATATATATATATATATATATATGTAAAATGACTTTTGAACATTATTAAGGTAACACATTGTTTGTTCTCTATCAAAATCTTTCATTTGCTAAGTATGCCTATAAAAAAAATGGTTCAAATGGCTCTGAGCACTATGGGACTTAACATCTATGGCCATCAGTGCCCTAGAACTTAGAACTACTTAAACCTAACTAACCTAAGGACAACACACAACACCCAGTCATCACGAGGCAGAGAAAATCCCTGACCCCGCCGGGAATCGAACCCGGGAACCCGGGCGTGGGAAGCGAGAGCGCTACCGCACGACCACGAGCTGCGGACGTATGCCTATCATTAGTTAGTGCCTTCAGTAGTTAGAATCTTTTATTTAGCTTTCAGTATTGGCACTCGCTGTATTGCAGTAGTTCGAGAAACGAAGATTTTGTGAGGTAAGTGATTCATGAAAGGTATAGGTTATTGTTAATCAGGGCCATTCTTTTGTAGGGATTATTGAAAGTCAGATTGCGTTGTGCCAAAAAATATTGTGTGTCAGTTTAAGCACAGTCATTTATAATTTTTGTAAGGGGACGTTTCAACAGTTTTCCCCACATCTGGGCTGGATTTCCCTGTAGATCTGGATGGGCGTTCGTCCCTTGCTCCAAATAAAACGAATCACAGTTTGTTTCTCTAAAACCATGAACGCGTGCAGCACAATTACTATCTTTTACAAATGACAGCAGCGCCATGTGGCGGAGCTACCGGCAGATGAAGACGAGGTGAACCAAGAAAGGTCCAACGCTGTTAATGGATATGTTGACTCCGCATTTACAGCCGTAATTTGGCTAAAAAAAATAGGGGAAAGAGTTTACGATTCGCTCCTGTAGTAAGCGAATTTTAACAGTATAGTTAGGTTGACACCCTGTCTCACTTACAACTCACTATTTTATTTCTTCCTGAACCATGTCAGCCAATCCCAAGCAACACCGACTTTTGGTACGCGACAGCACGTTATTCTGTAGGTCCTCCAACGACTGGCTGTGAAAGTCAATTCTTGTATCAGCTAAACGAAAGGACATATTAAGTCTGGGAAGCCACTGTGGCGTCCAAACCAACTTTCGGGTTACCTTTATCAATGAGTGTTTCGATTGGTAGTTGGTGTCAGCATTGTGCGGAGTGTAGGAGAGCTGAAGGGTTCAATGTGGTAGCACCCGCACATACATGGTCCATGTGTCGCTACGGAAACTCTCTGTTCATCTCGCCGGCTTGGGAAGGGGCAGAAAGGGAGGGTGTGATGGAGTACGGGATGAGCGTTCATTCTCTCGGGAGTGCGTCCGTGCGCTTGAGACTCGGCATTATCCCGCGCCGCACAGTGCATTCCAGACTGGGTGAGGGAGTGGCGGCGAGCGAAGCGACCTCTGGCCGGCTGTTGGCTCCACCTGCCTCGCGAGTCGGCGGAGTGCAAAGTTGAGCCGCCGCACGTAATCCAATCTGCAACTTCGCCCGCAATATCGCTGCTGCCGCCGCTAACTACCGCGTGACCCTGCAGCCCGGCCCGAGGCGCGCTGCCTTTCTGGGCTGCTAACACGTCCATTACGTCGGCCGTTAAACGCTTCAAACTTCGGGGTCAGATGCCGAAGTCCGACTTCCATTGTCAGATCGGAAAATTTCATTACGTTAGTGAAAGCTGTCAGTGCTCACTGAGAGCTGGTGTAGTGTTTCCTCAAGAAACGGCTTGTAAGAAAACATGACGTTTATTTGTGAGAAGAAATGCTTCGCTCTATAATACATATACATTTATGCTTACTCCTATACTCCGAAAGGCACCATACTGTTTTTGACGGACGGTGCCTTGTATACCACTGTTACTTCCCTTTGCCCAGATCTAGCCGCGAGTGATTCGTGGGAAGAACGATTGCTCGTAAGCTGCCATGTGACAAAGAATCTCCGTAATTTTAGCTTCAGGGTTCATTGTCTTTTTATGAGATGAGAACAACTGAAACACTATAGATGGTAAGGAGCTGGAAGCAGCGAGGTTCTGGGTAATTTTTAAAATGTAACACCTCTACCAGAAAAAGAAAATTATTCATAAAAACAGATCAGTACAGCTAGTCAGTCTATATTTAGGATTTATTGAAAATTAACAGTCACACGTCATTTTTAATAAATACTTGCTATAATGACTGATTACTATTTTAATTCTCTATCAGATCGCTTTTATTTCCTAGCAATGTTTTCAAACGCTATTTACCCTATATATACACGCTGAAGAGCCGAAGAAACTGGTACACCTGTCTAAAATCGTGTAGGGCTTCCATCAGAACGCAGAAGTGTCGCAACACGACGTGGTATGGACTCGACTAATGTCTGAAGTACGGCTGGAGGCAACTGACACCATGAATCCTGGAGGGCTGTTCACAAATCCGCAAGACTACGAGGGGTGGAGATCTTCTCTGAACAGCACGTTGCAAGGCATTCCAGATGTGGTCAATAAAGTTCATATCTGGGGAGTTTGATAGCCAGCGGAAGTGTTTAAACTCAGAAGAGCGTTCCTGGAGCCACTCTTTAGCAATCCTGGACGTGTGGGGTGTCGCATTGTCCTGCTGGAATTGCCCACGTCTGTCGGAATGTACAATGGACATGAATGGATGTAGGTGATGAGATAGCGTCCTTACGTACGTGTCACCTGTCAGAGACGTATCAGGGGTCCCACATCACTCTAATCGTACATGCCCATGCCATTATAGAGCCTCCATCAGATTGAACAAGCCCCTGCTGACACTCAGAGTTCATGGATTTATGAGGTTGCCTCCATACCCGTACATACCCATCCGCTTGATACAATTTGAAACGTCATTTATCCGACCACGCAACATGTTTCTAGCTATCAGCAGTCCCATGTCCGTGTTGACGTGCCCAGGCAAGCCGTAAAGCTTTGTGTCGTGCAACCATCAAGGATAGACGAGTGGGCTATCGGCTCCGAAAGCCCATATCAATGATTTTTCGTTGAATGGTTCGTTCGTTGACACTTGTTGATGGCCCAACATTGAAATCTGCAGCAATTTGGGTGAGGGGTTGCACTTCTGTCACGTTGAACGATTCTCTTCAGTCGTCGTTGGTCCCTTTCTTGCAGGATCTTTTTCCAGCCGCAGCGACGTCGGAGATTTGATGTGTTACCAGATTCCTGATATTCACGGTATACTCATAAAATGTCGTATGGTAAAATTCCCACTTCATCGCTACCTCGGAGACGCCGACTATAACACCATGTTCAAACTCAGTTAAATCTTGATAACCTGCCATTGTTGCAGAAGTAACCGATGTCACAGTTGCACCCGGTGGTCTAGCGGTTCTAGGCGCGCAGTCCGGAACCGCGCGACTGCTACGGTCGCAAGTTCGAATCCTGCCTCGGCCATGGATGTTTGTGCTGTCCTTATGTTAGTTAGGTTTAAGTAGTTCTAAGTTCTAGGGGACTGATGACCACAGATGTTAAGTCCCATAGTGCTCAGAGCCATTTTGAATCACAGTTGCACCAGACACTTTCGTATTATATGGGCGTTACCAACCACAAACGTAGTATTCTGCCTGTTTACATATTTCTGGTGAATATGGATGCCTATAACAGTTTCTTTTGGGCTTTATATATATATATATATATATATATATATATATATATATATATATATATATATATATATATATATATATATATATATAAATTGGTAGTCAAGGGCTCGCATTATTAGCCGATCAAAAGATTGTACTAATAATTAGAAGTTGTATTTTTTTGCAAACATTCACTTTCTTAAGGGACCAATGCCTATTGTGCCTATTGTAATTAACAAATTGAAAGCAGGGTAAATTAGAATATCAGTGGTGTTTGTTGCGGGATTCTAGAGCGAGTCGTTTACGAGATGTTCTTTTCGAAAAGTTCCCACACTGACACTTGTACAGTAACTGTGATGGCACAGTAAGGAACAACACAAGTGCATACTTTAGTTATGTGGAGTCTGACCAGTAACAGAACATCTGGCCATCACAGGCTGTGATCAAAATGCCCACCGGCAGCGGCGATACACGCTTCCAGTCTGATACAGAACCACTGCTGCACACGTGCTAGCATTTCAACGGAGATGATTGAGCAGGCGCCACGTGGGATTGGCCCAGCGGTCTAAGTGGCGCTGCAGTCATGGACTGTACGGCTGGTTCCGGCGGAGGTTCGAGTCCTCCCTCGGGCATGGGTGTGTGTCCCATAAAATTTCACACACATTTGAACATTTTTTAACCGAGCAGGCTGCATTGCGTATCACCGGGTGTAGTTGTTATGTCGTTGTAGACAGCGTGTTTCAGCTTTCCCCGGAGAAAAATGTTTACAAGCGTCAAATCCGGGGAACGGGTCAGCCAAGGTACAGGTCATCTGCGTTCAATACAAAGATTTGGAAACAGTTCGTGAAGACAAGCTGTAGTACTTCGCGCACTGTGGACTGCACAACCACCATGTTGGTACCACAGGTTCCCCCTAGTAGGCAGACGAACGTCGTCTAGAATCCGGGGAAGATTGTCTTTTAGAGGGCTGCGATATTTGTGCAAGTTCAGTGTCCCGTTTATGAAAAACGGGCCTATGAGCTGATGGTTCACTATCCCACACCGCACGTTTACACTCCACGGACGCCGACGTTCCACCTGACGAAGCCAACGTGGTAGTCAACAGATGATGGTGTTCGGTTCGTGGAGCGCTCAACTACACAGTCATCAGCACCCGTACAAAGTCCAAATTTTTTCACATTGCAATTTTTTACGTAGCCGCTATCACGAATGATGATGATTATGGAATAATAAGGACAACACAGACACCCAGTCCCCGGGCAGAGAAAATCTCCAACCTCGTCGGGAACTGAGCCCAGGACCCCATGATCCAGGGGCGCCAGCACTAGCCACTAGACCCCCAACAGACCAATAATGTATGTTTCGGTAATTTACCTGTTCGTGATTGGTAAATGTGGCTCATTCACTAACCAAGATACATGATATATCTAGAGTTTCCTGTCTTAATGCCCTTGTACAAAGGCGAACACGATTCTCACAATCGTTTCCATGCAGCTCTTGACGGAGAGAGATGTGAAAGGAATATAACCTATGTCGATGGAGGATGTGTAGGACCCCTGCCTGACTCATACCATTTCCTCGTGCGATTGCGCAGGAGCTAATGTGCGGATCAACTGCAACAGCAGCAAGAACATTAATTGCCATCTTTAGACACTTGTTTCCTTCTGTTACGTTGTCTAGGTGTTACACACCACTTTTACATAACTAGTTGAAGAGGTTTATAAATAATTGTCGAGGTGGCTGACCTCTATTGGGATATCTTGCGGCATACCCTAACTAACAACGAACTGGAGTCTACACTCTCCATACACAATGAGCATGTCGGCTTTTCTATATTGGTAAATCCCGTCGTCCATTCACGACCTACTGCCTAGACTGCCACACACTAGCTGACTAGCAAGTAGCAGTGCACTCGAGGAACAGACAAGCGCACTGAAAGGAAACATATTGACATCGTACGTAACAACTACGCAGACTGAATGGCACAAACAACTGTCGGTGTGGAAAATTTTGAAAATACGATACCTCGTAAACGATTCTCATGCAACGACCGCCACTGGCATTCCAATTTACAGTTTACCCTACCTGTATATTTTTAATTTCAATAGGCATTGTTCGATTAAAAAAAGTGTATGTTTGCAAAAAAAAAAAAAAAAAAAAAAAAAACACTTTCTAAGTGTTATTACAATCCAGTACGAGCTCCTGACTACCAATCCATTCTGTGAAAACCGAACATCAATAGCACTTTCCATTTCCGCAATATATGCGGTGGGAGTTTTCGGTGATTCATATACTGCGATCATTGATAAGTTAATACACAGCATGACCCAGTTCCATTGGGGCCGCTTGTATGAAATTCCAGACTGCAATGCTATCTCGTGGCGAGTTGCGTTACGATCCGAGAAATTTCAACAAGAGCCGCGTAGGTGAAATCGCTAGCATCGTTGCAGCAGACATCCAGGTCGCGAATGTAACAGTATGCGTCTGGCACTCGTCAGAAAATGGCGGTGGAACAGCGACGCAATATCAAATTTTCTGTTTGTGGGCGAGAATTCGTCGAATTTAACCCAAGTACATAGATGCAGGTTTTTGATCCCTCTCTACGACAACACCCCAGCCCACAGCGTGAAGATCACCCACCGTATTCATTGGAATTGGCCCCAGTCAACTTCTGCTAGCTCCCCAAATAGAAGTTGGCGATGAAAGGACATCCATCGTTACCACGCAGTTAAGGACATCTAAGGAAATTGTGCTGTAGTACTAAATGCAGTTCCAAAGTAGGACTACAGTGACTGTTCCTAACCACTTTTAAAGCAATTGCAGGTGATCATTGATTCAGGGGGAGACTATTTTGAATAAATATAGTGGTATTGGGAACGTGATCGATGACTTATATTTTTGAAAGCCAAAGTCCTAATAGAACTAGGACACACTGCGTATGTACCCAATTCAGTGTAGCAGAGGTTGAAAACACCGCTTCAGAGTGTTAGTTAATTTTACTCTGCCTCCTATAGCCTTCCCGCAAGTACATAACATAATTTAGTACCTTACGTTTTCTGTGCACTTGTAATTAAGCTACAAAGCGGGCTGCACATGTAACTATAGACTTTCTGTTTTGTGGCTACACATTCACACTTCAGTACCTTAGGGTGCTGTCAAAGGGAAAATGAACAATAATGGCTTGCTGGTGTCAAATACACTTGGAGGCACTAGCCAACCTAATAGCTACAATTATTAGTGGGCGAAAGAAGTAAATACTGATGTAACATTGTTCAGTACACTGTCCTCAGTCACCAACAGAATTTTACAAATGGTTCAAATGGCTCTGAGCATTATGGGACTTAATATCTGAGGTCATCAGTCCCCTAGAATTTAGAACTACTTAAACCTAACTAAGGATAATTTGGAAAATATTTCGAGTAGATTTCCCCACCATGTTATAGTTCTGGGTGGAGATTTTAATTTGCCGGATATAGACTGGGAGACTCAGACGTTCATAACGGGTGGCAGGGACAAAGAATCCAGTGAAATTTTTTTTAAGTGCTTTATCTGAAAACTACCTTGAGCAATTAAACAGAGAACCGACTCCTGGCGATAACATATTAGACCTTCTGGTGACAAACAGACCCGAACTATTTGCAAAAGTTAACGCAGAACAGGGAATCAGCGATCATAAAGCGGTTACGCCATCGATGATTTCAGCCGTAAATAGGAATATTAAAAAGGGTAGGAAGATTTTTCTGTTTAGAAAAAGTGACAAAAAGCAGATTTCAGAGTACCTGTTGGCTCAACACAAAAGTTTTGTCTCAAGTACAGATAGTGTTGAGGATCAGTGGACAAAGTTCAAAACCGTCGTACATAATGCGTTAGATGAGTATGTGCCAAGCAAGATCGTAAGAGATGGAAAAGAGCCACCGTGGTACAACAACCGAGTTAGACAACTGCTGCGGAAGCAAAGGGAACTTCACAGCAAACATAAACATAGCCAAAGCCTTGCAGACAAACAAAAATTACGCGAAGCAAAATGTAGTGTGAGGAGGGCTATGCGAGAGGCGTTCAATGAATTCGAAAGTAAAGTTCTATGTACTGACTTGGCAGAAAATCCTAAGAAATTCTGGTCTTATGTCAAAGCAGTAGGTGGATCAAAACAAAATGTCCAGACACTCTGTGACCAAAATGGTACTGAAACAGAGGATGACAGACTAAAGGCCGAAATACTAAATGTCTTTTTCCAAAGTTGTTTCACAGAGGAAGATTGCACTGTAGTTCCTTCTCTAGATTGTCGCACAGATGACAAAATGGTAGATATCGAAATAGACGACAGAGGGATAGAGAAACAATTAAAATCGCTCAAAAGAGGAAAGGTCTCTGGACCTGATGGGATACCAGTTCGATTTTACACAGAGTACGCGAAGGAACTTGCCCCCCTTCTTGCAGCGGTGTACCGTAGGTCTCTAGAAGAGCGTAGCGTTCCAAAGGATTGGAAAAGGGCACAGGTCATCCCCGTTTTCAAGAAGGGACGTCGAGCAGATGTGCAGAACTATAGACCTATATCTCTAACGTCGATCAGTTGTAGAATTTTGGAACACGTATTGTGTTCGAGTATAATGACTTTTCTGGAGACTAGAAATCTACTCTGTAGGAATCAGCATGGGTTTCGAAAAAGACGGTCATGTGAAACCCAGCTCGCGCTATTCGTCCACGAGACTCAGAGGGCCATAGACACGGGTTTACAGGTAGATGCCGTGTTTCTTGACTTCCGCAAGGCGTTCGATACAGTTCCCCACAGTCGTTTAATGAACAAAGTAAGAGCATATGGACTATCAGACCAATTGTGTGATGGGATTGAGGAGTTCCTAGATAACAGGACGCAGCATGTCATTCTCAATGGAGAGAAGTCTTCCGAAGTAAGAGTGATTTCAGGTGTACCGCAGGGGAGTGTCATAGGACCGTTGCTATTCACAATATACATAAATGACCTTGTGGATGACATCGGAAGTTCACTGAGGCTTTTTGCAGATGATGCTGTGGTGTATCGAGAGGTTGTAACAATGGAAATTTGTACTGAAATGCAGGAGGATCTGCAGCGAATTGACGCATGGTGCAGGGAATGGCAATTGAATCTCAATGTAGACAAGTGTAATGTGCTGCGAATACACAGAAAGATAGATCTTTTATCATTTAGCTACAAAATAGCAGGTCAGCAACTGGAAGCAGTTAATACGATAAATTATCTGGGAGTACGCATTAGGAGTGATTTAAAATGGAATGATCATATAAAGTTGATCGTCGATAAAGCAGATGCCAGACTGAGATTCATTGGAAGAATCCTAAGGAAATGCAATCCGAAAACAAAGGAAGTGGGTTACAGTACGCTTGTTCGCCCACTGCTTGAATACTGCTCAGCAGTGTGGGATCCGTACCAGATAGGGTTGATAGAAGATATAGAGAAGATCCAACGGAGAGCAGCGCGCTTCGTTACAGGATCATTTAGTAATCGCGAAAGCGTTACGGAGATGATAGATAAACTCCAGTGGAAGACTCTGCAGGAGAGACGTTCAGTAGCTCGGTACGGGCTTTTGTCAAAGTTTCGAGAACATACCTTCACCGAAGAGTCAAGCAGTATATTGCTCCCTCCTACGTATATCTCGCGAAGAGACCATGAGGATAAAATCAGAGAGATTAGAGCCCACACAGAGGCATACCGACAATCCTTCTTTCCACGAACAATACGAGACTGGAATAGAAGGGAGAACCGATAGAGGTACTCAAGGTACCCTCCGCCACACACCGTCAGGTGGCTTGCGGAGTATGGATGTAGATGTAGATGTAGAACGTGATGACATCACACACATCCATGCCCGAGGCAGGATTCGAACCTGCGACCGTAGCGGTCGCGCGGTTCCGGACTGAAGCGCCTAGAACCGCTCGGTCACAAAGCCGGGAGAATTTTACAATTTGAACTTGTACAACACAAAATCAGTTAACTCTAAGCTCTACATTTTCTCTGTTTCAAAACAACGCAGAACGTGGTTTGATCATCGCTCTGGTCAGACAGTTGTAAAATACTGTAAGAAAAGTGGGCAATAATAAAAACACGTGCAAGTGCAATTCAAAGAATGAAGTTCTACTGACTGCAGTTAACACATACGGTCACGAATTATTAACTTCAGCGAAAAAACCACGTTATAGAAAAAAATCGGGAATTATAAAATAGGTACAAGAAAAATTTAGGAAATGAAGCTCAACAGATTACATTGAGAAAAGGTAATCCACTTTACGATTAACCTAGCCGTCAACTTTCCAGTTGAGAAAACACTATTAAACAAATGAGCAAGAACAAGGAATGTATCAATAAATTAGGTCCAAAAGGTCCGGCTGTCTTTCACTAGCAGAATATTCTTACCCAAGCCAGCGCCGGCGATACGCCATATAACACACTGGGCTCGAATCCCAATCAAGTATTTACAATGAAGCGCCAAAGAAACTGGTATAAGCATGCATATTCATATGCAGAGATATATTGACAGACAGAATACAGTACTGCAGATGGCAACGTCTATATAAGTCAATAAGTGTCTGTTGCTATCAAGATTTAAGTGAGTTTGAACGTGGAGTTATAGTCGGCGCACGAGCGATAGTACACAGCATCTCCGAGGTAGCTATGAAGTAGGAATTTTTCCGTACGACCATTTCACGAGTGTACCGTGAATATCAGGAATCCGGTAAAACATCAAATTTCCGATATTGCCGGAAAAAGATTCTGCAAGAAGCCTGGGTTCGTCAACACCGACGTTGGACTGTTGCTGACTGGAAACATGTTGTCCGGTCGGACGAGTGGTTTCAAATTGCGTGTCAGGTCTGTTCAAGCTGGTGGAGGCTCTGTAATGGCGGGGGGCGTGTGTAGTTGGAACGATATGGGACCTTCATAGGTATAGATATCACTCTGACAGGTGACATGCACGTAAGCATCCTATCTGATCACCTGCATCCATTCACGTCCATTGTGCTTTACGACGGGGGGAACAGTCTTTTGAGTTTAACACACTTCCGCTGGCCATCAAACTCCCCAGATATGAACATTATTGAGCATATTTGTGATACCTTGCAACGTGCTGTTCAGAAGAGATCTCCACTCCCTCGAACTCTTACGGATTTATGGACAGCCTTGCAGGGTTCATGGTGTCAGTTTGTAGCGCCGGAAATGCATATCCTCCTATTTCCATCTATTGCATTGCAATTTTTTTTCCTTATTTTGTTACCTGAAGATATGACATTTCTGTGTCTTTATATATTGTAATTGTTTTACTGTTTGTATATATATATATATATATATATATATGCATTTATGTTGGTTTGTTTTGTGAATATTATTTGTATTTATACGCTGGGTCTGGCCTAGGGAAAACTATGCTATCGAACCATTACATCGATAGGTCGTGTGGAGAACCAAAGTGTTTAGGATCTTTGGTAGTGTTAACTCTGCCGCGTGGAGCGCGGGCAGAGCAGAGAGAGTCTGGCTGGAGTAGCGAGTGGAGCAGGTGTGTTGTGTGACGCTCCCGCGAGTTGCCGCTCTTTCGGGGTTTGGCAGCATGTAATTGCGCTCGACTTGCGATGATAGTTTCTGACATGGTGCCGCGGACGGGAAGCATTAGCTGGCGCACATCAAGAGCCCGTTCCGTCTGGTGACCGTGTCGAGAAGAAGGCGCGCCAACATCCAGCTTCTGCAACAGCGACGGCCGACAATGAGTGACTGTCGCCACCTCCTCGATCGACGGCTTCAAACCTTCAATCAACCAACAAGGAAGACTGGCAGCATGTAAAGTTTTAGAACTGTATGGCAGACCTCAGCTTTTCAGACTTTTAAAATTGTTGCATCACAAAATTACAGCAACTTAGCATGAACGTTTGTTGCTCATTGCCCAATTGCATTACCAAGCAGGGTCCCTTCCTTTTCCGGAATGAACCCGAGCGTCGTTGAAATTCAAACGCCAGCATCATTCGATTTCGCTGCTTTAATTTCAAAGTTCAGTTAAGGTATTCATAGCTGGCTACAATATTTAGATTACACAAGTACAAATTAGGAGTGCGAGTTTTGTTACTGTATTTTAGCTTACCTGTGACTGCAGCTCAGCTTGGTACGTACTAAATTTTACTATTGTTAATTGTTCAGAATCATTTAATTCAGGTTCAAAGTTAAATCTCTTAGTTCTAAATTGTGTAGATTCAAGTAGCTTTTGAAATGATTGTTGAGGTAGTCCAAGACTAACCGTATTTTACTGAATTTCGATGTCCTTCAGAAAGAAAGCTCACTATTAACTTCAGTCACTAAATTAACTTTTGATTTTCCACTTTTATTATTTCTTTTGCTAAATTAAGTCAGAGTGTAGTGAAATTTATTACTTCTGACAAACTTTCAGTTTTCACACTACACGTGTAAACCTTCAGTTGCCACGCTTCTAGTGCTAATTATATGTGTAATAACCTTTCTTTTTCAGTTACTATAGTAATTGTCCTTAGGACTGGCGACCGTAATTTCCCCCAAATCTCAAATATCTAATTACCGCTAGTTAATTGTTAACGTAACGGCCGCACATTTACTTTCTTTATTAACTTTACCTCTTTTCAATATTAATTTCTACCAGTTTCATTAGCATTTTTCTTTCATTTAGATGTAACCCTTTCCTCCCTCTTTTGACCTGATGTAATCTAACTGAAATCTTACCGAATCACCTGGTCTTTTCCAAGTATACCTCCTCCTCTTGTGATTCTTGAACAGAGTATTCGCTATTACTAGCTGAAATTTATTTCTGAACTCAATCAGTCTTTCTCCTCTCTCATTCCTTGTCCCAGTTCCACATTCTCCTGTAAACTTTTATTCCACTCTTTTCCTTACAACTACATTCTAGTCCCCCATGACTATTAGATTTTCATGTCCCTTTACGTCCTGTATTATCCTTTCAATGTCCTCATATACTTTCTCTGTCCTTATTATTTGGATGTTTTGAATGAAAAAGAAATACATCATTCGATCTGCAATCTTTTTGAAGTGAAATACCCCATCTTAATTAAGAATGGTTGCACCTGCTTTCATTTCGTTACACACGAAGAAATGAATACTTTTTTGGACACTTAGAAATTCATCAATAGTTACATGGCGAACACAAAGCCAATATAAACACGCATTTCTGTCTAATCTACGGGAACCTTTTTAGATATTTCGGTGTGTGAGATGATGACTGTGTAACACGTCAGAACATGGAGTCCAATGATCTACCAAAAAAACGAATTTCTGTAGACAATGTACAGGGAATGTGACGGGGTACATCAAGAATATAACAACGGCGAAGCTACAGACCAATCATTCGACAGATTACATGAGCAGAGAGTGGCAGAAGATGTTGTTCTTCGTAACTTTTGTCTTAGGACTTGATGTTGTGATGGCTCTTAGGCGTACCATAGAAACCACGAGGGAGTTCTGATATTGTCAGCTGTTTCCTGTAGTGCCTTACGAAAGTGGTGGGATATCTGTGAAACAATTAATGTCGAAAAGGTGTTACATGTCAGCAACACATCGATGAAAATGGAGTCGCAGTTGTTACCGTTGTGTTATGCAGAACATGTAGCAATTTGAGGCTGAACTGATAGAGAGTTACAATTCAAGAGGCAGAAAATTCGGTTTTGGATAGTGAATCATGGAATCTGTTACACCAGTAACTGGCCGTGTCGGAATACCACGGCTTCTACGACGTTGCCTATTCGAGAAATGTGTCTTGGGGCAAACTCCGATGGCTGCAGTGTTACCCCATGGGAAACATTGAAATGTGATGCTATCAGAATGATGCATAGAAGACATAGACAGAAGTAATATTATCTCTAATCTTTTGAATCCACTAATGAATTATGTCGTTCCCCCAGGGCGCTGCATTTTCCAGAAACTACTGTATTTATTTTTGTTTACGAATTTGAGGAGCGTCTACAGAATCCAATACGTCTAGGACGCCACGAGATTCTAAAGGTTATGCCAAACGGCTTGCAGTTGTTTTGAACACCAGAGGTAGGACAACATACACTGGGTACCTGATAACATAGTGGCAAAACACCATAAAGGGTTTGTCTATTTACAGCAGGTACTTGAAGTTTGGCCAGCCTTCCGATAGTCACCCACAAGGACAGAATAACCGTAACCGTACTCTGAATAAGTCTGAAAAGTAGTCGAGAAGTACTGGCAGAAATGAAGCTCTGGTGCTTGTTGTGAAACGTACCAGGATATCTAATTTAGGAAGAAAACTGGCCACGAAAGGGAAGGTTCCGTTTGGAGATCTGGACCAGCACATAGTTTCAATCGGTAAGCAAGTTTCGTAACAGTGCTCTGAAATGTAGGCATACTTCCTAAGGTTGCGAGACAGGTGTCACTGTAATTAACGGATTACAAATTAAGGTAAATTACCGTTTTCACCTCACTGGCTTTACGGCTCATACGTCTCGACAAATGTTCTAATTTTAACAAGAACAGGCTCGACAAACATTTATAGATATTCACATCTTTTAGGAAAGGTATCTATTCAGATGGCAGGTAATGTAGTTTCCTTTGCTTTCTTATTAACTTTTTATTTTTACTGTCACGACAATTCATTGACAGTAACCAGGATTAGGAATTAACGGCTTTGTTGAAGAAGCACCAGCTTGCACAGGGCATGGACTGGTCAGTGTCTTTGCATCTACGCCAGTGTAGCTGTCCTCAGAGTTACCTACCCGTATTTTCCTTATCACAAAATCATGTAAAAAAGCAATAAAAAGTTTTCATTTCATGATTATTTCTGATTTCCTTACTCAACTTGGCTCTACAGCTTTACCAAATAATATTTCTCCGAAAAAGTTTTAGACATTTCATGACAATGACGTTATCATAAAAGACATTATTATAAAAGACGTTATTATAAATCTTTCCGATACGACTACGAACACCAGAAAATATTACTCAGGTGTGAGACAGTTTTGCAAAACATTCCAGCAAAATCGCAACCCCGGTTTACAGAGCAAGTGGGAATTGAAGGATCGTCATGTCAGAACATTATCAAATAGGATCTGGGCATTTACTCCCACATGTTTCCTACTGCACATGAGTTAAATGTTCCAGACCAACAGTGCGTGTTTAGTTCTCATCGTGGTATCGAGGCATCTCGACCCCCATGTTTTCATTTCTTTAGATAAGGATCGGTTCAGTGCGTTCGGGTATGTGAACTCACCGAATACATTCCTCCATGCAAATCCTCGTTAAGGCTTTGATAAACCGCTGCATATTGTTGAGATTAGTGTTTGTAGCGCAACATCCCGGTCAGTTTCAGTTTGCCCGTTAAGTATCTATTGTAATAGTAATTTTAAAAAACTTTGATACATCGTAGTACCGTAAGCTACTTTCTTCTGGATTTACCTACGGCTCAGACATTACCAGTTTACATCAATTTCGGCGGTTCTCTCATTTACGAGTGGACCCAATCCCCGTCTTCTCCGGTCAACTGCATTGAGATTCTGTTTTTTTGTGTGGAGTAGTGGTCGCCAGTTTAGAGAGCATCAGTTCACACCAGGCATGTGGATGTGGTCTTAATAGTCAGACCGCTTGGTTACGGAATGCCTAGCACCAACTCCAGTTCCAAAGATCTACCCCTTGACCGGTATTGCACCTCCTCCTGTAAGACGCGGAGTGATTCGTAACGCGAGTGCTGCAAATTAGTCTGAAAGTCACTTCAGGTTCGTGTATGGTTGTTCAAAAGAGCAGTGATAAGAGCTGAATGAGAGGATCACTTATCTAGTGACACGGCTTCACCGTAAGGCAATAATTCATTTTGCAAGCTACGGCGAAATAACGAGTATTTCGGTAAAAACCCTATCAGTCGAATAAAACCTCCCTGGTTCTCTTCTCACACAGTCAGTATTGTAACGACAAGAGTGAATCCGCACACGCAAGAAAGATGTAGTACTTATAAATAATACTTTATTACAAATAGTAGAAAATGAACTCATTCGCAAACAATGTCTTCGGGGACGCAACTCCATACGGTGTGAACGCACAATTTGTAATCTCCCTGATTTTTTTGATACAAAAGAAATTGTAAATCTCTGAGGTTGTCGTTCGCTAACGCTAAGCAATAACTGTGAAATTATTGTTTGGTCGGAAGTCTATCACTGATGAACCACTATCACAAAATCAAAACTTCACCGCCGTATACCGTCCAAGGTACACGGTTTCACACTGAGGCCGAGATCAGTAGAGGTGATGGTGTAACACCAATAATCGATAGGTTAATGTATAATCCGTGCAAGTTCTCTACTGTCATTGTACTCTAGTGTATCGGCATAGTCAAGATCATTGGTTGTGTAAATACCCTGAAGAGCCAAAGAAACTGGCACACCTGCCTAATATTGTGTAAGGCCACCGCGAGCACTCAAAAAAGCCGCAACACGAAGTGGCAAGGACTCGACTAAGGTTTAAAGTAGCGCTGGAGGGAACTGACACCATGAATCCTGCAGAGCTGTCCATAAATCCGTAAGGGTACGAAGGGGTGGAGATCTCTCCTGAACAGCACGTTGCAAGGCATCCCAGATATCCTCAATAACGTTCGTGTCTGGCGAGTTTGGTGGCCATCGGAAGTGTTTAAAGTCAGAAGAGTGCTCCTGGAGCCCATCTGTTTCAATTCTGGATGTGTGGGGTGTCACATTGTCCTGCTGGAGTTGCCCAAGTCCATCGGAATGCACAACGGACATGAATGGATGCAGGTGATGAGACAGGATGGTTACGTACGTGTCACCTGTCGGAGTCGTATCTAGACGTACCAGGGGTCCAATATCACTGCAACTGCACACGCCCCATATCATTAAAGAGCCTCCACCATCTTGAACAGCCCCTGATGACATGTGGGGTCTATAGATTCATGAAGTTGTCTCCATACCCATAGACGTCCATCCGCTTGATACGATTTGAAACGAGACTCGTCCGACCAGGCAACATGTTTCCAGTCATAAACAGTCAAATGTCGGTGTTCACGGGCCCAGGCGAGGTGTAAAGCTTTGTGTTGTGAAGTCATCAAGGGTACATGACTGGGCATTCGGCTCCGGAAGCCCATATCGATGATGTTTCGTTGAAAGGTCCGCTCGCTGGCCCTTGTTGATGGCCCAGTATTGAACTCTGCAGCGATTTGCGGAATGCTTACACTTCTGTCACGTTGAACGCTTCTCTGCAGTCGTCGTTGGTCCCGTACTTGCAGGATCTTTTTCCTACCGGAGCGATGTCGGAGATTTGATGTTTTACCGGATTTCTAATGTTCAAGATACACTCGTGAAATAGTCGTACGGAAAAATCCCCACTTCATTACTACCTCGTTGATGCTGTGTTCCATTGCTCGTGCTCCGACTGTAGCACCACGTTCAAACTCATTTACATCTTGATAACACGCCACTGTAACAGCAGGAACCGATCCAACAACTGCGCCAGACACTTGCTGTCTTATATAGGCGTTGCCAACCGCAACGCCGTATTCTGCCTGTTTCATATCTCTGTATTTGAATACGCATGTCTATACCAGTTTCTTTGGCGCTTCAATATATGTAATAATCATGATAATTATTTTGGCGTTTTATGAAATTATGTTGCAATTGCACCTCTGGTTTTATGTGTAATAGTCTGTGAATGTAATAATTTGTGAAAACTGTATATTTTACTGGTCCATAAGTAGGGAAGCTAAATATAAAACTTGTAGCAAAGCCCCGCCGCTACGGAAGTAGTTGGACGAGACTGGAAAAGGTGGACTTGACGAGCAAGGCTTTGATACCTTTGTGGCGAGTTAGTCGAGTTCTGACTGTGTTACTGAGTGGTCAGAGTCAGTCTTGGTCAGCTATTGTGGCATAAATTGAGGTACGAAGAGCTGGCGAGCATGTAAATTAGCCTCGGATGGAACGTAAAGTGGTCTATCGACCATGGTTTCATTGTTTACCACGTTTGGTTAAATTTCAATGCCAAGAAGAGCTATATCACGCCGTGGCTAACGTCAAGACCCATGGTTGCTATGCCGACAATTTCATAGCCACAGTAGTTTGCCACAAGCGCTGCCAGTTCCAGCAGAATTGTCATCTAATTATGTACAGTCGTGCTCAAAAGTATCTGAACGACTTGAATTGCATTTCGCCTGATTCGCATGCAACCCACATAACGCAGCTGTCTAGCAGGTCCTCTAATCGCTCCTCGGTACAGTCGTTTGATTATTGAAAATGGTTCCAACAAGTCACCACTAGAAAACACTGCTCTGTATCGCAATAACTCAAGATGTAAAGTAATACCAAGGTACTACACATATCAGAGAACCCCTTATCACAGATAAGATTGTCCTTAAGGCTTGTAAGCTCACACTTATTACAATAAATGACATACCTGAAATGTTAGCACTCTCATTATTACGTCAGATCGGTAATGCACGTATTAAGTTCGTCGTATTCATGATTTCCTCTTCAAAGTAACATACCGTACTTATTATTTAACACAAAATGACATTAAAAATTTAAGTTATTCACGAGCAACTAGTTGAGAATATGTAGGAACTTCAAATGACACGGCGAACCGTCTCGTTCTGCATATGGATTCAAACCCAGGACATGCAGACTAAGCAAAGACTTCGTGACTGACGGAAACTAAGTCATTCCTGACTAGGCATACAGAGAGTGATAGATTTTAGACAGTATCAGTTAGCAAATATCAACTTTAAATTACATAACGTAAACATTTTTAAAGGACGCGAATTCCTACCCAGCATCTATTGTCCTTGTTAACGAACTACGAGAGATGTTAAATATTGCTTCTTCACAAGTAACGTACCAGAAATGCCGTGAAGTATAGCTTTGTGTTGGACAGGGATTCGAACCTAACACCTAATCGGATTGTTATCGAAGCACAATCAACAGTAACATATCGGATTTTCTCGGCAGTAGCTAGATGTTTTAACTGAAATGACGAGACGAAACATTAATTTTCTCCTTCCCAGGACTCCAACCTGGCACCTATCGCTGATATATTCTAGAGAAAACGAAAGTTAAATATGGGTTTGTTACACCAGCAGAGACATGTGAGCATGTTTGAACTAGAAATAATATGATGAAGAGTTCAGTTCTGACTGGAAATCGAACCCCACACATATCGTTGTTGGCTGCACACAAACAGACATCAGCTACTGAATTTTTCTCCACCAGCAGCTCGGAATAACATCCTTGATCTTACAGTGATCTCGCAAATAGTTCTGTGTCTCACTAGGCATCAAAAACGTCAGGTATCGTTAGTGTTGACAACGAATGAAAATACATTAAAACTCTAAATTATTATCCACCAGCAGATAGGTGTTCTCGTGCTAGAGCTTGATAATACATAATGAAAAATTTAGAGCCGGGCCAGGATTCGAACCTATTCACGCGCAATATGTGGAGATGTTGAGGAATCTGCAGTTTTGAACAAACAACAAATTATAGTCGAGCTGTACTGTCACGAAGGGATCGAGTTCCGCGTTAAGGGTGGTCTGAGTTGCATTCCCAGTTCATAACCAATTTTATCGACATACAGAAGATCAAATAAAAGGACAATAGATGCTGGGTAGGAATTCGCGTCCGTTAAAAATGTTTACGTTATGTAATTTAAAGTTGATATTTGCTAACTGATACTATCTAAAATCGAAGTATATCACTCTCTGTATGCCTAGTCAGGAATGACTGTTAGTTTCCGTCAGTCACGAAGTCTTTGCTTAGTCTGCATGTCCCGGGTTTGAATCCATATGCAGAACGAAACGGTTCACCGTGTCATTTGAAGTTCCTACATATTCTCAACTAGCTACTCGTGAATAACTTAAATTTTTAATGTCATTTTGTGTTAAACAATAAGTACGGTATGTTACTTTGAAGAGGAAATGATGACTACGACGAACTTACTACGTGCATTACCTATCTGACGTAATAATGAGAGCGGTAAAATTTTCAATAGTCAAACAACTGTACCGAGGAGCGATTAGAGGACCTACTAGACAGCTGCGTTATGTGGGTTGCATGCAAATTAGGCGAAATGCAATTCAGGTCGTTCGGATACTTTTGAGCGCGACTGTACTTTCTCATAAATTTCTTCCCCAAATGAGGGCCAACATTAGATGTCAGTAGACTTCTCTTGCCCAGGAATGCCGTTTTTGCCAGTGCTAGTCTGCTTTTGATGTCCTCCTTGCTCCGTCCGTTACTGGTTAATTTATTGCGTAGGTAGCAGATCTGCTTAACATCCGGATTGATCGTCACAAAGGAGATGAACTGAAGTTTCCCTCTGTTCTCATTTCTACTACTTCTCATTACCTTCATCTTTCTTCGATTCACTCTCAATCTGTATTCATTAGACTGTTCAGTCCGTTCACTAGATCATGTAATTCTTCTTCACTATCACTCGACTTCTGGACCTTTCTTTGTTTTCATCATTACTTCCTCGATGTAGAGATTTAACAGTAGGGGCGAAAGACTACATCCTTGTCTCACACCGTTTTTAATACGAGCAGTTCGTTCTTAGTCGCCTACTCTTATTATTCCCTCTTAGCCGTTGTACGTATTGTATATGACCCGTCTCTCCTTATAGCTTACCACTTTTTTTCGCAGAATTTCGAATATCATGCACCATTTTACATTGTCGAAATCTTTTTCCAGGTCAACAAATCCTTGTCTTGATTTTTCTTGTCTTGGTTCCATTATTAACCGCAACGTCAGTATGCCTCTCTCATGCCTTTACCTTTCCTAAAGCCAAACTGATCGTCATCTAGCGCATCCTCAGTTTTATTTTCCATTCTTCTGTATATTATTCTTGTCAGCTACTTGAATGCATGAGCTGTTAAGCTGATAGTGCGACAATTCTCTCACTTGTCAGCTCCTGCCGTCTTCGGAATTGTGGAGATGATGTTTTTCCGAAAGTCAGATGGTATGTCGCCTGACTCATACATTCTATGGACCAACGTAAATAGTCGTTTTGTTGCCTCTTCCCCCAACGATTTTAGAAATTTTGATGGAATGTTATCTATCCCTTCTGCCTTATTTGATCTTAAGTCCTTCAAGTTTCTTTTAAATTCTGATTCTAATGCTGGGTCCCCTATATCTTCTAAATCGACTCCTGTTTCTTCTTGTATCACATCAGACAAACGTTTCCCCTCATAGAGGCTTTCAATATATTCTTTCCACCTCTAGGCTCTCTCCTCTGTATTTTACTGTGGAATTCTCGTTGCACTCTCAATGTTATCGCCCTTGCTTTTAATGTCACCGAAGGTTGTTTGACTTTCTTGTATGCTGAGTCGGTCCTACCGACAATCATTTCTTTTTCGATTTATTCACATTTTTCATGCAGCCATTTCATCCTAGCTTCTCTACACTTCCAATTTATTTCATTCCTCGGCGACTTGTATTTCTTACATTGTTTTACTTCCTCCTTTCATCGATCAATTGAAGTATTTCTTCTGTTACCCATGGTTTCGTCGCAGTTACCTTCTTCGTACCTTTGTTTTCCCACCCAACTTCAGGTATCGCCCTTTTTAGGGACGTCTATTGCTCTTCAACTGTGTTGCCTACTGAGCTATTCCTTATTGCTGTATCTATGGCCTTAGAGAACTTCAGCTGTATCTCGTCATTCCTTAGTACTCCCGTATCCAACTTCTTTGCATATTGATTCTTCCTGATTAATGTCATAATGTCTCTTCATCACTACTACACTCCTGGAAATGGAAAAAAGAACGCATTGACACCAGTGTGTCAGACCCACCATACTTGCTCCGGACACTGCGAGAGGGCTGTACAAGCAATGATCACACGCACGGCACAGCGGACACACCAGGAACCGCGGTGTTGGCCGTCGAATGGCGCTAGCTGCGCAGCATTTGTGCACCGCCGCCGTCAGTGTCAGCCAGTTTGCCGTGGCATACGGAGCTCCATCGCAGTCTTTAACACTGGTAGCATGCCGCGACAGCGTGGACGTGAACCGTATGTGCAGTTGACGGACTTTGAGCGAGGGCGTATAGTGGGCATGCGGGAGGCACGCCAAGACCGTAGGATCCTACGCAGTGCCGTAGGGGACCGCATCGCCACTTCCCAGCAAATTAGGGACACTGTTGCTCCTGGGGTATCGGCGAGGACCATTCGCAACCGTCTCCATGAAGCTGGGCTACGGTCCCGCACACCGTTAGGCCGTCTTCCGCTCACGCCCCAACATCGTGCAGCCCGCCTCCAGTGGTGTCGCGACAGGCGTGAATGGAGGGACGAATGGAGACGTGTCGTCTTCAGCGATGAGAGTCGCTTCTGCCTTGGTGCCAATGATGGTCGTATGCGTGTTTGGCGCCGTGCAGGTGAGCGCCACAATCAGGACTGCATACGACCGAGGCACACAGGGCCAACACCCGGCATCATGGTGTGGGGAGCGATCTCCTACACTGGCCGTACACCACTGGTGATCGTCGAGGGGACACTGAATAGTGCACGGTACATCCAAACCGTCATCGAACCCATCGTTCTACCATTCCTAGACCGGCAAGGGAACTTGGTGTTCCAACAGGACAATGCGCGTCAGCAGGTATCCCGTGCCACCCAACGTGCTCTAGAAGGTGTAAGTCAACTACCCTGGCCAGCAAGATCTCCGGATCTGTCCCCCATTGAGCATGTTTGGGACTGGATGAAGCGTCGTCTCACGCGGTCTGCACGTCCAGCACGAACGCTGGTCCAACTGAGGCGCCAGGTGGAAATGGCATGGCAAGCCGTTCCACAGGACTACATCCAGCATCTCTACGATCGTCTCCATGGGAGAATAGCAGCCTGCATTGCTGCGAAAGGTGGATATACACTGTACTAGTGCCGACATTGTGCATGCTCTGTTGCCTGTGTCTATGTGCCTGTGGTTCTGTCAGTGTGATCATGTGATGTATCTGACCCCAGGAATGTGTCAATAAAGTTTCCCCTTCCTGGGACAATGAGTTCACGGTGTTCTTATTTCAATTTCCAGGAGTGTATGTTGTGATCTGTGTCTATATCTGCTCCTGCGTACGACTTACTCCAGCATCTGATTTCGGAATCTCTGTTTGACCATGATGAAATCTAACTGAAATCTTCCAGTATCACCCGGATTTTTCCAAGCATACCCCTCCTCTTGTGATCCCTGGACAGAGTATTCGCTATTACTAGCTGAAGTTTGTTTCAGAACTCAATTAATCTCTCCCCTCTCTCATTTCTTGTCCCTATCCGTTTTTCTCCTGTACCCTTTTCTTCTACTCCTTCCCCTACAACTGCATTCCGGACCCCCATGACTATTAATTTTCATCTCCCTTTACACACTGCCCGAGGCAGGATTCGAACCTGCGACCGTAGCGGTCTTGCGGTTCCAGACTGCAACGCCTTTAACCGCACGGCCACTTCTGCCGGCCCAGGCAGCATGACTCAGTATCACTGTGGAGAACTTCTGATTCGTTGAGTGTATGCCCCTTCAAGATTCTGCACTAGACCAGCCAAAAGGAGGTCCGACACGATATTATGAAGTATCCCCATGACTTTTATCACTTCAGTCTACAATGATGTGTTCCTTGCGTACATCCTCAGAAATGTCTTACTCTATTTAAAGTCTATGTTTGAGGCTAGTAGACTTCACTTAGTCAGGAATGCTCGTTTCACCTGTGGCAGTATGCTTTTTATGTCGTCCTTGTTCCTTCAACCGCGGAGTACTTTGTTACTTAGACAGCAAATTTCCTTAACTTCACCCACCTCGTGATCCCCAATTCTGATGTTAAGTTTCTCGCTGTTTTCATGTCTGCTACCTCCATTACTTTCGTCACCGTCGATTTACTCTCAAGCCGTATTCTGTACTCACTAGACTGTTCATTCCACTCAAGAGATCCTCTAATTCTTCTTAACTTTCACTGTGGATAGCAACATTACCAACGAATCTTATTATTAACGTCCTTTCACCCTGAATTTTAATTCCATTCTTGAATCTTTCTTTTATTTCAATGCATGGATTAACCAGTAGAGGTGAATGACTACACCAAGTCTCAAACACATTTTAATCAGAGCACTTCGTTCTTGGTCTTCCACTCTTATTATTCCCTCTTGGCTCTTTACATATTGTAAACTTCTCGCCTTTCTCTATAGCTTACCCCTATTTTTCTCACAATTTCTTACATCTTGCACCATTTGTTTTTTTAGAACGCTTTTTCCAGGTCACAAATCCTACGAACGTGCCTTGGTTTTTCTTCAATCTTGCTTCCATTATCAGTAGCAACGTCAAAAATGCCTTTCGTATTCTTATCAGTCCACATAATTTTCGGCATTACTCTGTAAAACCACATCTAAAATGCTTAGATTCTCTTCTTTTCCAGTTTTTCGACGTTAATTGATACTGAATATCACTCCCATTTGTGTATAAAAAGTGTTACTAACGATTCACGATGTGGGTCTCCTAGTGGAGAACTTATAACCAGATAGAAAACATTTTTCTTTTGAATATGTAATTATGCAATTCTGTTTACTACCCTGCACGTTGACAATATGGAGACTCTGTATAGCAATTGAAAGGAATGGGGAGAAGGCTTTGGCAAGTAAACTCATTGAGTAGATCAGTCAGAAGTGCTGAAATGACAAAATTATACGCACAGTGCCCTCGAAAGACGAAAATCCGTTTCCGAGTAGAGGTCTTTTCAACTTACTAACTTAGTCAGGCAACCGTAGTGAACTGCAAATATGGCCAGATACCATTTTAGCTATTTTTATTATTATTATTTATGTTATTTTTCAGCCTCTATGTTTTGCGCGCGTTCATGTAGAGTGAGTAGAATTCACTACTAAGTTACGCTATTCGATTGCCTTTCAGACACGGAATTTTTATCTGCCATTCATCACTTATTTCACCTCTGGCAGTGTTTACTTACTTATTCTTTGGCGCTACGGCCCATCTAGGGCCTTGTCCTCCTGGACAATCTCCGCCCACTCTTCTCCACTGGCTGCCTTGGCTCTCCACTTTCTAACTCCCATTCTTGTCAAGTGCTCCACTACGTTATCTAGCCATCTGGTTCTTGGTCTGTCCCTTATATGGCGTCCACCTGCTTTTCCTTTGAAAACTTTCTTGACTGTGCTGCTCTCTACCACTCTTTCTACACGTCCAACCAACGTAGTCTATTACTCTTTTTTTCTGTCGCGATATATGGTTTTTTGAGCTACTCTCTGATCTTATTATTTCTGATTCGCCAAAGATCCCCATCATTCACTGGCCCGAAGATTTTCCTAAGTATCTTCCTTTCCCATCTTTGCAACAACTCATCATTTTTGGCTCATTGTCCAAGTCTCCGAACCATACATCACCACAGGTTTCACTACTGTACGACACACCATCAGCTTCAGATTCCTAGTAAGACTTCTTGCTTTAAACACTTTAATCAGTGCGAAGTAGCTCCAGTTACCAGCAGTAAGCCTTGAACGTATTTCTCCTCTCATATCATTATTCTCAGCGACCAGTGACCTAATATATTCAAAGCTCTCACACCGTTCAAATTCTTTACCGTTCACAGCCACGCTTCTTTTTCCTTCACTATATTTTCTCTTAGACGTTACATTTACTTTGTATGTCACTGATTGTCACTTCCCTCTCCACTCAATATCTTTCTAAGTTTTCAAGCTTTTCTTCCAGGTTCTGCTTCCTCCTGGGTAACAAATCAGTATAATCTGTATATGCAAGAGCCTGCGTCACTCTATTAAGCAGTGTTAACCAGGGTTGCCGCTTTGTGTCTTTCGCGTTACCCTCTACAAGACGATATTAAATAGATTAGTGGAGAGCACATCACCCCGTCGCAATTCTTTGATAATCAGAAATTGAATCCGCCTTGATGCAAAACACCTTGTTATTCGTTTATTTCCTCATTATCCCAAACTAGTTTCGGCGACAAATGTCACTATCATCGTGGGGTTTTGTGATCTAAAACATGCAGAAAATAGCATGGTTGTACAAACACAGTAGAACATTATTACATTTTTACTATTCGTCTTTTGAAATATAGTTTTCTATGGATACTTTCGTATTACCTTATTTATTGTATGTTACAGCATGTTTTAAGCAATTATTGGCGCTGTTTGTGGCATATTTCCTGTGCCTTTTTTTTCTGTTGCCGTTTTATACTTAGCGAACATCATGTCATCTGCAACCAAGTGAACGGCTATGTAAAACATTCTCGGTATTCTTGCCGCGTCAGTTCTGGATAAAATCTCGAGCTTTCGACTGACAGTCAGTTGCTCCTGACGATGACGATGGAGGTAATCGTTGAAAGCTCGAGATTTTATCCAGAACTGACACGGCAAGAATACCGAGAATGTTTTACATATAAGTGCCGTCGCGAAAAACTTCGTTCCCATGTGAACGGCTATTAGTAAACAAAAGACTAAAAGGTGAACTTCGTATGTCAGCCATATATACTTGGGGCTGTGGTAGTGTTGTGGAAGCCCGTTATTTGGTGTGTGCTGAGATGTTACTTAGCTATTCGTGTACTCACGTTCGTTGGATGGTGTGAGGCTGCTCTTATACACAGAAAAACAAAACTTTTGCACTTTCTTTCTGATCCAGAACATTACGTCATCTTGCTGTTCGCATGTGTCGCGAGAGGTGTATTGCATGTGGCGAGAAAGGCTATGAATACTGTAGCGCGAATTACGACGACTACTGTTCATTATTTATATCTCTGTGTGTGATGGGGAAGTGGTTCCTTTGGGTGTGTGTGCTTTCTGTTCTGTGTCCTTCGTCAGTTCTCTCAGAGCGGTAAAGAGTGTGTTGTTGCAAAGTGTTTTGTTTTCATTTATTACATTTTTCCCTTCGACTATAGCCTTTTGTATGTAGTAATTTTCTTCTATTGTTAGTTGCCGGTGTAGACTGTTGCTGTTTCTCAGAATGTGTAGATCGTTTTCGATATCAGTGGGGTTATGGTTTTTGTTCTTTAGATATTCTGCAAAAGTTGAATGTGTGCTAATATGAAATAAAATAAAATCGTTGGAATTATGCAATTTTTTTACTACCCTGTATGTTAATAATATGGAGAACCTGTAACGAAATGGGGAGAAGGCTTTGGCAAGTAAACTCAAATAAGTTGATCACTTAGAAGTGCTAAAGTGACGAAATTACACACATATTGCCCTCGAAAGACGGATGTCAGTTTCCGACTAGAGGTATTTTCAACTTACTACACTCAGTTAGGCAGCCATAGTGAATTGCAAATGTGGCCAGATATCGTGTTAGCTACTTTTATTATTATTACTTGTGTTATTTTTCAACTCCTATGTTTTGCTCATGTAGAGTGAATAGAATTCACTATTAAGTTACACTATTCAATTGCTTGCCAGTTAGATTTTTATCTGCCATTTACCACTTATTTCACCTCTGGCAGTGTTTGTTAATGTGAAAAATGCTGTGGTGTCGCCTGGTGCAGTGTCCACTGTAGTACCCACAGGAAACGACTAGGTATTGCGGGTTAGAAACATTACAGAGGGAAAGTTATGAGAGAAGGGATGCTGGTTGCTTGGGCTTGACAACAGGCAGATCTTGGCGATAGGCTACGTAAAATGTCAGAGGCTCCTAAAAGCGTCGGGGAAAATACCGAACAGAGGCGCCGGGGTGGCGACTGTCGCGTGTAGCGATAACATCGTAAGCAGTAAAAACAAGAGTGATATAATGGCAGACAAGGAGCGAGGGAAATAGAGGGGTAAAGGGAGAGAGTCTTCGGAAGGGGCACTTACATGTCATGAATAGCCTAAGCAGGCCTAAGACTTGATTTAACGACAGACGCTTCCCTCCCTACACTCAGCCTTCGAAGAATAATGCACAACTAGAACAAATGGGGTGGTAATGGTACACACACCATGTCAGGGACTGACATGGGCCAAGGTAAAACTGAATAAAACTCGGAAGCAGGATGCTCTGAGAGGTCTATTGCAGCCAGAATAGGAGGTTGGAAGTTTTTCAGCAGAGGCAGCCAAAGAGAGTAGCCAAGCAGGACTAAGCACAGTTAACTGCAGTAGATTCCGAGCAGCTTATAGAATCTAGTCGTTTAGCTAGGGACTTCCGTGTGTCGTGTCGTAGGTGCGGGCTTAATTAGTATTGGTACTTTCATTTTATGTAGATGGAACGGTGCTACTTAGTGACCGTTTCTGTGTAAAGCCCTGGTCTTTTCGTGGATTCAGTTCCTTTGGAGCAAGTATGTCTGAAGTTGGTACTATTTTGGGAATAAAGGCAGAAACTGAAAAACACTCATAGCGCTTGTCATTGTAGAACTTATCTTTTGTACGAGGGCCAATCAGTGCGTATTTACCCCTATTTTTTACAGCCAAAGTAAGGTACATACATGTAATCACAAATATACATCCTATTATACGTATCTAATACTATTTTTCCATTTAGTCCCCACATCGGTTCCCACGTTTGTCCAATCGCAGCACTAAATTTGAAATACCCTTATAGTGGAAGTCGTCCGGCTGACTAAGGAACCACTGTCGGTCTGCTGTCTTGGCTTCATCATTACTTGTGAATCGCTGTGCTGCCAAGAACTTCTCCAGCGGTCCGAAAAGTAGAAAGCACTACAGGCGTGGTCTGGACTGTGTGGTGAGTGGTTCAGAATACCCAGTGCACGGAGCTCGTCGGCAGTTCTTATTGTCACACGTGGTCTCGCATTGTCGTGGACAGAATCACGTTGTCCACATCAAGAATATCTCGGTGCCTACGCCTGATGGCAGCCCTCAGACGTGACAGTGTGGACCAATAACTATCGGCATTCATGGTTGCACCTTGTGGCATGAAATTCAGCAGGAGCAGTCCAAGGCTATGCCAGAAGGCCGTTGACATAATTCTCCCAACAGAAGGCGCTGAACGAAATTTTTTTGTCACAGGCGCATCCAGATGTTTTCGCATCATGCTCTGCTGCTCCGATTTCGGCGTGAAATGCAGCATCCACGTTTCATCGCCAGTAACAATGCGGTCCAGGAAACCTTCACCCTCCTTGGAGTACCGTTCCAAATGGCTCAGTGAACACATCATTCGCTTGACTTTCATCACGTAATCCAACTGCAAAGGCACTCAGCAACATGAAACCTTCCATTACCCTTTAGACCCGTGAACGATGTGCACTCTCATAAGATACGTCACGCTCCCGGGAAATGGCCTTGATGTGCACACGCCGATCTACTTTCAGCATTGCACCCACGTGTCAGTCAGCGACGAACGTGGCCTGGCCAACCGTTCGCTGTCATGCAAGACTTCACGGCCTTTGTCAAACATGCAACACCATCACCACCTCACAGTTGACAAAGTGAGACAGTGTAAGTAGGCTGTTAAGGTTTTTATGTTGGTAACGCCATGTAGCGCTCTATATGAAAATAACTGACTGTGCTGTGTGAAGGCTGTTGTTGGTTTGCATTGTTGGGTTATACGCTATTGTAGTGTTGGGCAGTTTGATGTGAACAGCACGTAGCGTTGCGCAGTTGGAGGTGAGCTGCCAGCAGTGGTGGATGTGGGGAGAGAGATGGCAGAATTTTAAGAGCGGACAATCTGGACGTGTGTCCGCCAGAAAGAGTAAATTTGTAATAATGGATATCAAGAACTGATATATTTTGAACATTATTAAGGTAAATACATTGTTTGTTCTCTATCAAAATCTTTCATTTGCTAAGTAAGCCTATCAGTAGTTAGTGCCTTCAGAAGTTAGAATCTTTTATTTAGCTGGCAGTACTGGCGCTTGCTGTATTGCAGTAGTTCGAGAAACGAAGATTTTTGTGGGGTAAGTGATTCATGAAAGGTATAGGTTATTGTTAGTCAGGGCCATTCTTTTGCAGGGATTATTGAAAGTCAGATTGCGTTGCGCTAAAAATATTGTGTGTCAGTTTAAGCACAGTCATTTATAATTTTTCTTAGGGGACGTTTCATATGGCGATCCTGCCAGGATACCTCACTGGAATCTTCTGATTTTTTCTTGTAGTTTGTGTAATTAGTGTAGCTATTGTTTATTGCTAGCACATAATTATAGAGAGAATTTCTTTTGTAGTTGTAGTTTTCATTGTTGTACAGTAAAACAGTTGTCGCATGCATGTAAATTTGCACCAAGAATTTCGCAGCTGTGCTTGCAATTAACGAGATATTATTTTCAATGCTATGTTAATGTGTTTTCTTATTTTGCTTTTCTGTGTTATTGTGGGAAATATTGTGACAATAATGGCGTGTGAAAAACGTAATACTAAGCTCCAACGTAAAGTGAGAAATGACAGTGAAGACGAAAGCAGTGTTTTAGCGCCACTGTGTAATGAATTAACTAATATTCAAAGTAGTAATTTGGTAATTGTGCATAGGAAAATGGAGTGGTCTGCAAATAATGGTGTAGACAGTGAAACAATTAGTGAATAGGGAAGCATTATAGATCGATCGGTCGGCAACAGCTCGCCTCATGAATCCGAAATGACAGGACACAATCTTGCAAATACTGTAGATTCAGGTTTTGCGTCCTCACTGTTTTCTAAAATAAGTCAAGACACATTTTTTGCTTTTCAAAATGCGAATATTGCCGGTTCAAATGCACTGTCGAATAGCACTGAGGAACATCTTTCAGACACCAGTGCATTGTTATTACTGTTACCTCAACAAATGGGAAAAAGGCTACAAAATTTAGACACAACGCTTGAATAAAATCACAAACAAATGGGAAAAAAGCTTCAAAAGTTAGACATAATGGAACAAAATCAGAGACAAACATAGCAACAGTTAGACACGATGGAACAAAACCAGAGACAAACACAGCAACAGCTTCAAAAGTTGGACTCAATGGAACAAACGCTTGAACAAACACGCGAAGGTTTAACTGCTGAGTTACTTAAAATCGAATCGAATTGTCAAAAAGTCTGTAATGACGTAGAAACACTAATTTGTAAGCATTTTCAACCTGTTTTATCGCGACATGAAAATGCATTACAGAATCACGAAGCAGCCATAAAAAAACTGCGAACTATTGTTCATGAAAATCACGACACCTTGCAAGCTAAAACTGACTCAGTTGCATCTACAGATTCGGTTACGCAACTTGCAAAAACTCAGGAAAACTTAAAGGACACAGTAGATACGCTTTCAACGCAAATGGACACTCTGAAACTTGGTTCAGAAAAACACACTGAGGAAATCAGTTCATTATCGGAGAAAGTAGCCGAACTTTCGGATCAGTTCACTAACTTATCTACAAAGGTAGATGATGATCTGAATGCCCCAAACCGGTAGCCTTCACTGACACAGAAGAGTATGAACAAATTAGAAAATTCAAACAAAATCAAAATCAAATCAATACATAGTACAAAAGAGAAATCTGAGAAGTACAAGATCAGTTGACACAGGTAATACAAGAATTACATATTTCAGAGGACACTCGCGCTACAATACGGGAAGAGGGACATAAAAATACGGAACAGCCGCAACATAATAACACAGGGCACTTTGGAAATTATGAAAGAAATTGGCAAGGTACACCGAATTTTGAGATGGAACCGTCGAAACGAAGTAACAATGACCGATACGCGACTCGCTGACATGATGATTTTGACTATAAGCTGTTCATTACTACACGTAAATTTAAAACATTTAAGAACTCTGGCAACGACATTCATCCACAAGCGTGGCTTCATCACTTCTCTCATTGTTTTCCTCCCAACTGGTCATTGGAGCACAGATTAGAATTTATGTGTGGCTTCTTAGAGAATGAACCAGCTGTAAGAATCCGATCGATCATTCACGATTGTCACAGTGAAGGAGAATTTTATCATGCCTTCGTCTCAACATATTGGCCTCAAGTTACACAAGACTGAGTAAAACATAGCATCACAATGATGAAACATTTCGAAGAATCTGAATTTTCCAGTCTTGTGAAATATTTTGAAGACATGTTGCACAAGAATCAGTACCTGTCAAATCCATACAGCCCCTCAGAACTCATCCGCATTTGCTTAATCAAATTGCCTGAACGTTTACGACATTTATTTTGGCAGGACGTTGCAAAGACGACATTGAAGCTTTTCAGGGACTCTTACAAAAATTGGAAATCGACACTGACAATCGCGGGACGCGAAAACAGGAACACAACAATTACAGGTCACATCCATCACAATTCCGCGATGAAAGAAATAATAACTGGACACGGCAAGGCTATTCTTACAACGCAAATCGTGACCAAAACAGACACCACCCATATGACAACCACTGGCAGAGTAATAATAATCACAGGGAAGGATCACCTCTCCGTAGTAATGACTATAACAGAGACAATCGGAGAAATAGACAATATGGGAACCAAAATAATTATTATCAAGGGAGACAGAATAACTTCAGACGCAACGGTCCACCGCCCAATTACGATTTCGGGAGAAATTCTCCACCACATGACCGACAAAAAAGAAACTATGTAAACTACCGACAAAACGACAGACCAGAATTTAACCAAAATTGGCGTGGTTCAAACAGGGCAGGGACCTCTCGACAAGGTGAATTTGTAGAAGTTAGATCTCCAAATCTCAATAACGACGCGCGTCAACGAAGAGACAGACAATGACTCCCACCACAGGCAGCCACGTGCGCCAGCTGGCTCAGAGAAAAATAACATAGACGTTAACCTTGAGAAAAATTTTAGCATTCCTTAGCAACGTATACAACATGATAATTGCTTTGAAGTTGAAACTTTGTGTACTAGAAAGGGTAAAGGATTGCACCACATTTGACATGTAAAACCGTCTATTGAAAGATAATCTGCTTTTTAACTTAGTCTTTACTATAAAATTTTTCACTTCACACTACTAGTAAGCTTTGCCGCAGTTAGAAACTGTTAACACGCAACAATGTTTTGAAGTTAACTATCCAGTCTAGAACCTAGGGAACATATTTAGACAGTAATTACGACTGCATTGTTATAGTGAACAGACGACACAGTATTATTGTGTGTGTACATTCTTGCTTGTTAGTTGCACGATTATGTAACGACTATAAGGCTTACATACTTAGAACATATACCGGTACTGCTAATGACATTGTAATGCAACATTTTTTTTTATTTGAAAATACATTATGGATTTAAAGTGCTTTCTGAGAGATACCAGATGACACAGTGGTTAGTTTATTTGACAGCTACACGATTATATCACGACGCTACTAATGTGTAACACAATTTTCATTGTTGCTTTTGCGGTGTATCTGTTTTATATCTGCACAGTTTTTCTGAACTCTTCTGGAAAGTAAAACATATTTTAATAGTAACTTTTGTGGTATAGCTACAATGAGACAGCCTTTCCCATAACACAACAATAGTTACAGTATAGTACTTTCTTGATCATGGTAAGGTACGTAATAACTACGATATCTACAGGTATAGCATTTCACTTTTGTTTATTACGAGGTAAGTACATTGACTTCTACAGAACTTTGCTTATGGACGAAGATAATTACGACACTTGGCACATTTTTTTACCCTTAAGTAATGACAGAGATTATCTTACAACAAGACGCACAGTTTAGCGTCACAGTACACGTATTTGAGTGATTAATTGTGTACTTGAAACATTTATTTTTTAAAATTTTTGAATTACAAAGATACAAAGGTTTTCCGTGAAATATTATATTCCATTGCTCTAATCTGTAACACCTGAGAGTATAATTACATTAATCCTCAGGGGGTACACGCCTACTTTGTGCACCATGTGTGTAGCAAGCACAAGGAGCCCTAGCTAAGATGGTATTTGCTTATACAACTTTACACATCGGTACCATATTTCTCTAACACAGAATTACACAGATATCTGATCATTTAACTGAGAGAGACAAACATTTTTTTACTACATCAGTGACACATGTTTACGCAATTACACACTTGGATAACTTCACACTTATGAAATTGTATTTTGTCTGCACTTTGTGAACTGTTCATATTTTTTTTGAAACCATTGTGATACTATGAGAGCTTTGAATGGTGTATTTGGTATGGGATCATGATTTTTAAAGTACGTTTGAGGTAGATGACACTATTGGAATGAGCAGAGAATTTTTTTTAGGTTTTGAAATTTTGAACATAGCTGCTGAGGTTCAGTGACCATGTCAGAATTATATTGTAACAAATAAGCCCTCGGTCACAAATATTAAGCCAAAATTGACCTGGTTTCGACGCTACTACGAGCGTCGTCTTCAGAATTAGACTAACTGTACTAAAACATTAGGTATATAGTACATTAATAAAATTAAAGTTTGTACTGACTCGAAAAGATGCAGTACTTACAAGTCACATATTAAAAAAGATCTCGGCCGGAAAGGCGATGTCATGAGCACTTGTCAGATGGCGAGCCGCTAAAGGTACGTTGTCCAAGACGCGACGCACACTAGCGACTGCGACGGGTCGCTACGTGACGTCAGAAGTTGCCTGCTGGCGCATGCGCAGTTCGAGTTTGGGATGCGACGCGCGACTGTTGCGGCAGCTGCCGCAGCACTGCACCAGTGAGCAGTGTTGCGACGGAAGTCGCACGACACAAAGACGTACGGCTACCAGAAAGATATCGAGCCAGTCAAGGAAAACTGAAATGAGCCACTCACAGGATGTGATGCTCTGTGAGCTGCTCCCGCAACATCCTTGCCTTTACGATTTGAAGAACCCTAAATAAAGAGACACTATGTTCAGAGACAGAATTTAGGAAGAAATTGGTGCACAGTTGAAACTGGCAGGTAAGTGAAATATATAATATTTTCCCATTAATGCAAATTTTTCAGGCCTGTTATGAAAATCAGTATAATCCATGCAGATGTAGAATTAGAATGATGAACATGAACTTGAAGGTCAATTTTCGCATTACTCTTTTTTGTGACGATAAAAATTGAAAACGGCAAGTACATTATAAAATGAACAATCTAAAGTACAACGAGAAAGTTACATTTTACAATATCTTCACTTTGAAAGTAAACGGTAGATTGGTGTCTTGATGATACCTTCTAGTTGTGAAAAACCACCACCAGATTGTTGTACAGCTTTCTGTAATCAATAGATGTTCGTTTTTGAGGAAGGCGTTTCTCAACAGATTGCGCAAACAGTATGCTGCAATAAGTAATTTGTCACATTCACTTCAATTCATTGGTAGAAGATGGTGGTCAAAAAACTTGTGCCAAAAGTGCACTACTGTTTTACAAGGCCCTTCTGGTCTGACACAGTTCACAATTGAAATTCGTCTTTTGTAAATCCTGGAGTCATCTTTTGAGTGCAGCTTGGCAAGATTAAATGTTCATGTCATCCATAACGATGTATGCTGTCAGAATATAAGAATATGGAAGTTCATTTGGATGGGAATAAAGATTCAGTCGGCTATGAAAGTTGCCTTAGCTTGTTCCAAAAGTTTCTGCATGGGAGAAACTGACAAGTATAATTTGGGGAAATTTTGTGAACAAGCACGGACATTGTTTCTTCCACATTTCTGCCAGTGTATACTGCAGACGTTCAGAATCATAATTCTAGAAATGTTTAAAGTGTAACCCTATCTTGTTGTCAAGAACTTGAAACAATGCAATGACGCTAGCGTGCGCTTATTGTTAACAAACTTATCTTTCATTGGAATTTTAGGTGAAATGTGCAAAAACAGATGGAGGAATATTCGGGACTCATCAGAGAAATAAACGAGAAAGAAAGCTTGGAACAGGTTCAGATGCCTCAGCAAAACCAAGAAAATGGGTTCTGCTTGATCACTTGGCTTTAAGAAACCTACATTTCGTGGCATTTTAAATGAAATTGTCAAGAGCATATGGAGAAATATTTGTAACTCATACCGGAGAAATATGACATAAAATGGTTTCATTAGGTCCAAATGTGTCAGCGAAACAAAACAAATGCATTCTCTATCATGTGATGACCACACGATTCTCGTTGCGCGTCGACAGAACTGGCGGCTAGTCGCGACGCTCCTGGAGATATATGAGCCCAAATCTCGGAAACGGAGATCGATATCATTCTGATCTCAACTTTAAAAATAATTTCGATATGTTAGTTTCTTTTCATCGGCAACGATGTATGACCTAACGTGAACCATACGTAAAGTAGTTAGCGACCACATTTTTCACTGTACACAATTCAAATTTTATGCAGTAGGTTACTTGTAAATTAAGTATCGGAATAACTGTGACGAATATCGGAAAAATAGACACCTCATTATCAAGCTGTGATGTGAAACTGTAAGATACGCAAACATCAATTTTTTGTGCCTTTTACTTTCCTCACAATTGATAGAGAAGTAATATACAGCGAAAAAAACACACAAAACCGGAAGAGATACTTTTCAATTTTTTAAAGTAAAAGGAGAATCTGTATCGAAAAACTAACTCTGGGAGCCGATGTAACTTTGTTGCATTAACATACAGTATTTTTTACAGCAAGAAAATCGGAATTCTTATTTTTCTTATGTATTTGAATCCGCCGCCGCCGACCGGAGCTTGGGAAACAGCGACGACTCCTGTCGTGTTGCGGCCGTGTCGCCGTCTGCCAGGGTGGGAAAAGAGGAGGGGGCAGCGTCGCAGTCGCAGCCAACTGTCGCGTCTTGCACAACGTAACTTAAGGGCTGCTCGTACTGTGGACAAGGATTGCAACAAGTCTAATTCTGAAGACGACGCTCATAGTAGCGTCGAAACCAGGTCAATTTTGACTTAATATTTGTGACCGAGGGCTTATTTGTTACAATATAGGTTTTGAAATTGTTGGAGAAAGCTACGACTTTTTTGAGATTTGACTGAAGTGTTATGATGTTGTTATTACGACAACGATGTGTATTATGCTGCTGAGGTTTGTTTATGATCAATAAGCTGATGCTATATGAGGAATTTGATTATGCTACATATTTATTATGATGAAATATTGAAGAAGCGTCGACGAATACGTTAATGTGTAATAAGGTAAGGAATAATGAGTAGCTGTTAGGGACTATGTTTTGTGAAATAGGATGTTGGAAACCAAGAACCGTATTTTAAGAGTTATGAAATGTGTGTAGTTGTGTGAATGTATCATAATGCCGGCGAAAATTTTTTGGACACTGTTATAATTATAGGATTTAGTTTCTACACATTTGTAAAGCAAATTCTCGACCTGTGAAATTTTTTTACATGAGACTGTCACTGTAGTGCAAACTGCTGTCGTAAATATTTCGGTAAGAAAGCTAAGTGACCTTGACATAATGCGTTATGGGCGCACAGCTGTGCTAGTCACCTGGAGAAAAAGCCATTAGGTGAAAAAAAAGAGGCCATTAACCTCGCTATTGACACTCCTTTGTAGAACGCATTTCAAATGACACGCTTTTACTTGGAAACATATGATTATGCTGTGGAGCACGTACTTTGTGCTACTTACTGAAATGCTTATGAATTAATGCGAAATATTCTTACATCTGCACACCTGATTATAACAAGTGTCTATCTATGAGAGCTGAGAGAATTTCTACTGACTTATGAAATGCCACATGGCTATTGAATGATGTTTTTATGCTTTGCATTACATAGTTGCTTATTTCATTTGATACCTGGTTTCCATCTCTGTTGCAGCATTGGTTATATGAAATAAAATTAAATTCATTTGCTAATGTGAACACTTTCTGTCAACAGATATAGTAAATAATAATTTTATGATCCACATTCTTCGAAAAAGGAGCACTTGGAACAGAAAGAACAATAAGAAGGGACTAATAACAGTAACTGCATACATTATTTTATTTTCAAGTACTTGGTAATTTTTTGTAGAATAAGTTTTTGTGGTGCACCACTTTAATGACATAGGCTCTAAAATGTGAATAGATGTTTCCCTTATCTGTATTGTTGTCTTTAGTGTACTATTTTTTCTGCTTGAGCTTTGTCATATTTAGGTATGAGTTATAGCATTTGCTGCTGCTGATTGCCAGGCATAGTGCTACTGAATTTCACTTTGTATTACTCTGTTAAGGTAGTTTTACTATGGATTTATTTTTCTTGTTTACTGCACATTGCCTTATATTAGCTGTAATATTGCATTTGCTTTGCTACTTTAGATATACTGCTGCTTGCTTTGCCAATTTCCTTTTTTTTGTCATTGCTGTTTGTGTTAATTTGTTATGTGGTGCTGCATTGCCTCGTCCCTTAGTATATATATCTGAGCTCAGTAGATTTAAGTTAGCTTAAGAGGGGGTAGACTATATAAGGAACTAACTGTGAAGAATAGGGAAAGAATGCATTGAGAAGTTATATGAAAACGATTTGGAGAAAAATGAGTATTGTACAATGAGAAATATTTATTTTGAAGGAGGATATGAACAAAACAGTAGGGTTTAGAGACAACAGGGTTAGATAGATTTTTTTTTTTTTTTTGCAGGAGCAAATGTTGAAATAAGAGGAAAGATCTATGGAATGAAGTTTTGGGTTGGACTGCAGTACCAAATGTTACACTGAAAACGAACTCTGTCCTTTCCTTTTGTGTTATTCCGCTATGTGTTTGTATACTCTTGTGTATTGGTGTTTTTCCTGTGTTTATGTGTTTGTCTGATAAGCGTTATGTTGTAGAATTTTTCTAATACTATGTTATTTACTTTGTAAAGTTGTTTAGTCATTATTAATTCTGTTCCATTTCAATGCTCATGTGTGAAATTAATGTTTCGAAAACTATTCTCAGTTTTTTTATGTATTTACTTATGTCATAATTCCTGTAACACTGATGTATATGTATATTTCTATTCTTTTGTAAAGCCCATATTACTACAAATGTTATCTGTACTATTATGTTCTTTAATGATGTATTTTGTACCTATGTAATTGTATTCTTATGTTGTAAATTTGTAATTGTATAGACACCATTTCTTCAAATTAAGTTTCATTTCATTGCACACGTTTCTGTTGGTCATAGTATATGCACAATATGTGAGAAGTTGGGACTGTTAGTGTTTGCACATGTGTTAATAATTCAGCAAGGGACTGGTTAACAAATTTGCTGGTTCTAAGGCCATATAAAAAAAAATTGTGAGTGCAAAAGTGGTGGTTCATGGACTAGCTATATTATCAGCAAGACTCTTCAATGGTGATTGTCCACCAGCATAGTCACAACGGATGGCTGCTGGCCGTCTCTACAAGGACTGCAGTGGGTCTGTACCTTTGATGGCCCACCAGTACCATACTCTCTACCAGGACTACAGTGAGTCTTCTCTGTGATGACCTACCTACCAACATTCTTCAAAACTTCGACTGACTCTGCTGTGGGTTTCCTCTGTTGTGGCCCGTTAGCTGTCTGCATGTTAAGAGTCAGCATTGTCTTTACGTTGGAAGGACAACACTACTTCTTCAAGAGTGCATGGAAGTCCACTACCTCCGTGTGCATTTTCTTTTACTGCTCAGACTTTGAGAAAAAAAAAAACCACTGCAATTTTACTGTGATGAATGATCGGGACTGTCTTTATGGACTGTGAGAAAATTTTAGCTTTTGACCAACACTGTATCAATAACTGTGTGTATTTGATATCTTTGTTATTGTAACTATGAAAAATTTTTTCAAATCTGTATTGGCCACTGCCCAAAAGAATTTGTAAAATTTTTTGTGGGGTGCATGGGGGCTATGTAATTGGCCTGTTTAGATTTTTGTGTTGGTAACGCCACGTAGCGCTCTATATGAAAATCACTGACTGTGCTGTGTGAAGGCTGTGATTGGTTCGCATTGTTGGGGTATATGCTATTGTAGTGTTGGGCAGTTGGATGTGAACAGCACGTAGCGTTGCGCAGTTGGAGGTGAGCCGCCAGCTGTGGTGGATGCGGGGAGAGAGATGGCAGAATTTTAAGAGCGGACGATCTCTGGACGTGTGTCCGCCAGAAAGAGTAAATTTGTAATAATGGATATCATGAACTGATATATACATACATATACATAATGACTTTTGAACATTATTAAGGTAAATACATTGTTTGTTCTCTGTCAAAATCTTTCATTTGCTAAGTATGCCTATCATTAGTTAGTGCCTTCAGTAGTTATAATCTTTTATTTAGCTGGCAGTATTGGCGCTCGCTGTATTGCAGTAGTTCGAGAAACGAAGATTTTGTGAGGTAAGTGATTCATGAAAGGTATAGGTTATTGTTAGTCAGCGCCATTCTTTTGTAGGGATTATTGAGAGTCAGATTGCGTTGTGCTAAAAATATTGTGTGTCAGTTTAAGCACAGTCATTTATAATTTTTCTAAGGGGACGTTTCAACAGTTTTCCCCACATCTGGGCTGGATTTCCCTATAGATCTTGATGGGCGTTCGTCCCTTGCTCCAAATAAAACGAATCGCAGTTTGTTTCTCTAAAACCATGAACGCGTGCAGCACAATTACTATCTTTTACAAATGACAGCAGCGCCATGTGGCGGAGCTAGCGGCAGATGAAGCGGAGGTGAACCAAGAAAGGTCCAACGCTGCTAATGGACATGTTGACTCCGCATTTACAGCCGTAATTTGGCTAAAAAAAATAGGGCAAAGAGTTTACGATTCGCTCCTGTAGTAAGCGAATTTTAACAGTATAGTTAGGTTGACACCCTGTCTCACTTACAACTCACTATTTTCCTTCTTCCTGAACCATGTCAGCCAATCCCAAGCAACACCGACTTTTGGTACGCGACAGCACGTTATACTGTAGGTCCTCCAACGACTGGCTGTGAAAGTCAATTCTTGTATTAGCTAAACGAAAGGACATATGAAGTCTGGGAAGCCACTGTGGCGTCCAAACCAACTTTCGGGTTACCTTTATCAATGAGTGTTTCGATTGGTAGTTGGTGTCAGCTTTGTGCGGAGTGTAGGAGAGCCGAAGGGTTCAATGTGGTAGCACCCGCACATACATGGTCCATGTGTCGCTACGGAAACTCTCTGTTCATCTCGCCGGCTTGGGAAGGGGCAGAAGGGGAGGGTGTGATGGAGTACGGGCTGAGCGTTCATTCTCTCGGGAGTGCGTCCGTGCGCTTGAGACTCAGCATTATCCCGCGCCGCACAGTGCATTCCAGACTGGGTGAGGGAGTGGCGGCGAGCGAAGCGACCTCTGGCCGGCTGTTGGCTCCACCTGCCGCGCGAGTCGGCGGAGTGCAAAGTTGAGCCGCCGCACGTAATCCAATCTGCAACTTCGCCCGCAATATCGCTGCTGCCGCCGCTAACTACCGCGTGACCCTGCAGTCCGGCCCGAGGCGCGCTGCCTTTCTGGGCTGCTAACACGTCCATTACGTCGGCCGTTAAACGCTTCAAACTTCGGGGTCAGATGCCGAAGTCCGACTTCCATTGTCAGATCGGAAAATTTCATTACGTTAGTGAAAGCTGTCAGTGCTCGCTGAGAGCTGGTGTAGTGTTTCCTCAAGAAACGGCTTGTAAGAAAACATGACGTTTATTTGTGAGAAGAAATGCTTCGCTCTATAATACATATACATTTATGTTTACTCCTATACTCCGAAAGGCTCCATACGGTTTTTGACGGACGGTGCCTTGTATACCACTGTTACTTCCCTTTGCCCAGATCTAGTCGCGAGTGATTCGTGGGAAGAACGATTGCTCGTAAGCTGCCATGTGGCAAAGAATCTCCGTAATTTTAGCTTCACGGTTCATTGTCTTTTTATGAGATGAGAACAACTGAAACACTATAGATGGTAAGAAGCTGGAAGCAGCGAGGTTCTGGGTAATTTTTAAAATGTAATACCTCTACCAGAAAAATAAAATTATTCATAAAAACAGATCAGTACAGATAGTCAGTCTATATTTAGGATTTATTGAAAATTAACAGTCACACGTCATTTTTAATAAATACTTGCTATAATGACTGATTACTATTTTAATTCTCTATCAGATCGCTTTTATTTCCTAGCAATGTTTTCAAACGCTATTTACCCTATATATACACGCTGAAGAGCCGAAGAAACTGGTACACCTGTCTAAAATCGTGTAGGGCTTCCATCAGAACGCAGAGGTGTCGCAACACGACGTGGTATGGACTCGACTAATGTCTGAAGTACGGCTGGAGGCAACTGACACCATGAATCCTGGAGGGCTGTTCACAAATCCGCAAGACTACGAGGGGTGGAGATATTTTCTGAACAGCACGTTGCAAGGCATTCCAGATGTGGTCAATAAAGTTCATGTCTGGGGAGTTTAATGCAGCGCAAGTGTGTTAAACTCAGAAGAGTGTTGCTGGAGCCACTCTGTAGCAATTCTGGACGTGTGGGGTGTCGCATTGTCCTGCTGGAATTGCCCAAGTCCGTCAGAATGTACAATGGACATGAATGGATGCAGGTGATGAGATAGCATCCTTACGTACGTGTCACCTGTCAGAGACGTATCAGGGGTCCCACATCACTCTAATCGTACATGCCCACGCCATTATAGAACCTCCATCAGATTGAACAAGCCCCTGCTGACACTCAGAGTTCATGGATTTATGAGGTTGCCTCCATACCCGTACGTACCCATCCGCTTGATACAAATTGAAACGACATTTATCCGACCACGCAACATGTTTCTAGCTATCAGCAGTCCCATGTCCGTGTTGACGTGCCCAGGCAAGCCGTAAAGCTTTGTGTCGTGCAACCATCAAGGATAGACGAGTGGGCTATCGGCTCCGAAAGCCCATATCAATGATTTTTCGTTGAATGGTTCGTTCGCTGACACTTGTTGATGGCCCAACATTGAAATCTGCAGCAATTTGGGTGAGGGGTTGCACTTCTGTCACGTTGAACGATTCTCTTCAGTCGTCGTTGGTCCCTTTCTCGCAAGATCTTTTTCCAGCCGCAGCGACGTCGGAGATTTGATGTGTTACCAGATTCCTGATATTCACGGTATACTCATAAAATGTCGTATGGTAAAATTCCCACTTCATCGCTACCTCGGAGACGCCGACTATAACACCATGTTCAAACTCAGTTAAATCTTGATAACCTGCCATTGTTGCAGAAGTAACCGATGTCACAGTTGCACCCGGTGGTCTAGCGGTTCTAGGCGCGCAGTCCGGAACCGCGCGACTGCTACGGTCGCAAGTTCGAATCCTGCCTCGGCCATGGATGTTTGTGCTGTCCTTATGTTAGTTAGGTTTAAGTAGTTCTAAGTTCTAGGGGACTGATGACCACAGATGTTAAGTCCCATAGTGCTCAGAGCCATTTTGAATCACAGTTGCACCAGACACTTTCGTATTATATGGGCGTTACCAACCACAAACGTAGTATTCTGCCTGTTTACATATTTCTGGTGAATATGGATGCCTATAACAGTTTCTTTTGGGCTTTATATATATATATATATATATATATATATATATATATATATATATATAAATTGGTAGTCAAGGGCTCGCATTATTAGCCGATCAAAAGATTGTACTAATAATTAGAAGTTGTATTTTTTTTGCAAACATTCACTTTCTTAAGGGACCAACGCCTATTGAAATTAACAAATTGAAAGCAGGGTAAATTAGAATATCAGTGGTGTTTGTTGCGGGATTCTAGAGCGAGTCGCTTACGAGATGTTCTTTTCGAGAAGTTCCCACACTGACACTTGTACAGTAACTGTGATGGCACAGTAAGGAACAACATAAGTGCATACTTTAGTTATGTGGAGTCTGACCAGTAACAGGACATCTGGCCATCACAGGCTGTGTTCAAAATGCCCACCGGCAGCGGCGATACACGCTTCCAGTCTGATACAGAACCACTGCTGCACACGTGCTAGCATTTCAACGGAGATGATCGAGCAGGCGCCACGTGGGATTGGCCCAGCGGTCTAAGTGGCGCTGCAGTCATGGACTGTACGGCTGGTTCCGGCGGAGGTTCGAGTCCTCCCTCGGGCATGGGTGTGTGTCCCATAAAATTTCACACACATTTGAACATTTTTTAACCGAGCAGGCTGCATTGCGTATCACCGGGTGTAGTTGTTATGTCGTTGTAGACAGCGTGTTTCAGCTTTCCCCGGAGAAAAATGTTTACAAGCGTCAAATCCGGGGAACGGGTCAGCCAAGGTACAGGTCCTCTGCGTTCAATCCAAAGATTTGGAAACAGTTCGTGAAGACAAGCTGTAGTACTTCGTGCACTGTGGACTGCACAACCACCATGTTGGTACCACAGGTTCCCCCTAGTAGGCAGACGAACGTCGTCTAGAATCCGGGGAAGATTGTCTTTTAGAGGGCTGCGATATTTGTGCAAGTTCAGGGTCCCGTTTATGAAAAACGGGCGTATGAGATGATGGTTCACTATCCCACACCGCACGTTTACACTCCACGGACGCCGACGTTCCACCTGACGAAGCCAACGGGGTAGTCAACAGATGATGGTGTTCGGTTCGTGGAGTGCTCAACTGCACAGTCATCAACGCCCATACAAAGTCCCAATTTTTTCACATTGCAATTTTTTACGTAGCCGCTATCACGAATGATGATGATTATGGAATAATAAGGACAACACAGACACCCAGTCCCCGGGCAGAGAAAATCTCCAACCTCGTCGGGAATCGAACCGGGGACCCCATGATCCAGGGGCGCCAACGCTAGCCACTAGACCCCCAACAGACCAATAATGTATGTTTCGGTAATTTACCTGTTGGTAAATGTGGCTCATTCGCTAACCAAGATACATGATATATCTAGAGTTTCCTGTCTTAATGCCCTTGTACAAAGGCGAACACGATTCTCACAATCGTTTCCATGCAGTTCTTGACGGAGAGAGATGTGAAAGGAATAGAACCTATGTCGATGGAGGATGTATAGGACCCTTGCCTGACTCATACCATTTCCTCGTGCGATTGCGCAGGAGCTAATGTGCGGATCAACTGCAAGAGCAGCAAGAACATTATTTCCCTCTTTAGACACTTGTTTCCTTCTGTTACGTTGTCTAGGTGTTACACACCACTTTTACATAACTAGTTGAAGAGGTTAATAAATAATTGCTGAGGTGGCTGACCTCTTCTGGGATATCTTGCGGCATACCCTAACTAACAACGAACTGTAGTCTACACTCTCCATACACAATGAGCATGTCGGCTTTTCTATATTGGTAAATCCCGTCGTCCATTCACGACCTACTGCCTAGACTGCCACACACTAGCTGACTAGCAAGTAGCAGTGGACTCGAGGAACAGACAAGCGCACTGAAAGGAAACATATTGACATCGTACGTAACAACTACGCAGACTGAATGGCACAAACAACTGTCGGTGTGGAAAATTTTGAAAATACGATACCTCGTAAACGATTCTCATGCAACGACCGCCACTGGCATTCCAATTTACAGTTTACCCTACCTGTATATTTTTAATTTCAATAGGCATTGTTCGATTAAAAAAAGTGTATGTTTGCAAAAAAAAAAAAAAAAAAAAAAATACACTTTCTAAGTGTTATTACAATCCAGTACGAGCTCCTGACTACCAATCCATTCTATGAAAACCGAACATCAATAGCACTTTCCATTTCCGCAATATATGCGGTGGGAGTTTTCGGTGATTCATACACTGCGATCATTGATAAGGTAATACACAGCATGACCCAGTTCCATTGGGGCCGCTTGTATGAAATTCCAGACTGCAATGCTATCTCGTGGCGAGTTGCGTTACGATCCGAGAAATTTCAACAAGAGCCGTGTAGGTGAAATCGCTAGCATCGTTGCAGCAGACATCCAGGTCGCGAATGTAACAGTACGCGTCTGGCACTCGTCAGAAAATGGCGGTAGAACAGCGACGCAATATCAAATTTTCTGTTTGTGGGCGAGAATTCGTCGAATTTAACCCAAGTACATAGATGCAGGTTTTTGATCCCTCTCTACGACAACACCCCAGCCCACAGCGTGAAGATCACCCACCGTATTCATTGGAATTGGCCCCAGTCAACTTCTGCTAGCTCCCCAAATAGAAGTTGGCGATGAAAGGACATCCATCGTTACCACGCAGTTAAGGACATCTAAGGAAATTGTGCTGTAGTACTAAATGCAGTTCCAAAGTAGGACTACAGTGACTGTTCCTAACCACTTTTAAAGCAATTGCAGGTGATCATTGATTCAGGGGGAGACTATTTTGAATAAATATAGTGGTATTGGGAACGTGATCGATGACTTATATTTTTGAAAGCCAAAGTCCTAATAGAACTAGGACACACTGCGTATGTACCCAATTCAGTGTAGCAGAGGTTGAAAACACCGCTTCAGAGTGTTAGTTAATTTTACTCTGCCTCCTATAGCCTTCCCGCAAGTACATAACATAATTTAGTACCTTACGTTTTCTGTGCACTTGTAATTAAGCTACAAAGCGGGCTGCACATGTAACTATAGACTTTCTGTTTTGTGGCTACACATTCACACTTCAGTACCTTAGGGTGCTGTCAAAGGGAAAATGAACAATAATGGCTTGCTGGTGTCAAATACACTTGGAGGCACTAGCCAACCTAATAGCTACAATTATTAGTGGGCGAAAGAAGTAAATACTGATGTAACATTGTTCAGTACACTGTCCTCAGTCACCAACAGAATTTTACAAATGGTTCAAATGGCTCTGAGCATTATGGGACTTAATATCTGAGGTCATCAGTCCCCTAGAATTTAGAACTACTTAAACCTAACTAAGGATAATTTGGAAAATATTTCGAGTAGATTTCCCCACCATGTTATAGTTCTGGGTGGAGATTTTAATTTGCCGGATATAGACTGGGAGACTCAGACGTTCATAACGGGTGGCAGGGACAAAGAATCCAGTGAAATTTTTTTTAAGTGCTTTATCTGAAAACTACCTTGAGCAATTAAACAGAGAACCGACTCCTGGCGATAACATATTAGACCTTCTGGTGACAAACAGACCCGAACTATTTGCAAAAGTTAACGCAGAACAGGGAATCAGCGATCATAAAGCGGTTACGCCATCGATGATTTCAGCCGTAAATAGGAATATTAAAAAGGGTAGGAAGATTTTTCTGTTTAGAAAAAGTGACAAAAAGCAGATTTCAGAGTACCTGTTGGCTCAACACAAAAGTTTTGTCTCAAGTACAGATAGTGTTGAGGATCAGTGGACAAAGTTCAAAACCGTCGTACATAATGCGTTAGATGAGTATGTGCCAAGCAAGATCGTAAGAGATGGAAAAGAGCCACCGTGGTACAACAACCGAGTTAGACAACTGCTGCGGAAGCAAAGGGAACTTCACAGCAAACATAAACATAGCCAAAGCCTTGCAGACAAACAAAAATTACGCGAAGCAAAATGTAGTGTGAGGAGGGCTATGCGAGAGGCGTTCAATGAATTCGAAAGTAAAGTTCTATGTACTGACTTGGCAGAAAATCCTAAGAAATTCTGGTCTTATGTCAAAGCAGTAGGTGGATCAAAACAAAATGTCCAGACACTCTGTGACCAAAATGGTACTGAAACAGAGGATGACAGACTAAAGGCCGAAATACTAAATGTCTTTTTCCAAAGTTGTTTCACAGAGGAAGATTGCACTGTAGTTCCTTCTCTAGATTGTCGCACAGATGACAAAATGGTAGATATCGAAATAGACGACAGAGGGATAGAGAAACAATTAAAATCGCTCAAAAGAGGAAAGGTCTCTGGACCTGATGGGATACCAGTTCGATTTTACACAGAGTACGCGAAGGAACTTGCCCCCCTTCTTGCAGCGGTGTACCGTAGGTCTCTAGAAGAGCGTAGCGTTCCAAAGGATTGGAAAAGGGCACAGGTCATCCCCGTTTTCAAGAAGGGACGTCGAGCAGATGTGCAGAACTATAGACCTATATCTCTAACGTCGATCAGTTGTAGAATTTTGGAACACGTATTGTGTTCGAGTATAATGACTTTTCTGGAGACTAGAAATCTACTCTGTAGGAATCAGCATGGGTTTCGAAAAAGACGGTCATGTGAAACCCAGCTCGCGCTATTCGTCCACGAGACTCAGAGGGCCATAGACACGGGTTTACAGGTAGATGCCGTGTTTCTTGACTTCCGCAAGGCGTTCGATACAGTTCCCCACAGTCGTTTAATGAACAAAGTAAGAGCATATGGACTATCAGACCAATTGTGTGATGGGATTGAGGAGTTCCTAGATAACAGGACGCAGCATGTCATTCTCAATGGAGAGAAGTCTTCCGAAGTAAGAGTGATTTCAGGTGTACCGCAGGGGAGTGTCATAGGACCGTTGCTATTCACAATATACATAAATGACCTTGTGGATGACATCGGAAGTTCACTGAGGCTTTTTGCAGATGATGCTGTGGTGTATCGAGAGGTTGTAACAATGGAAATTTGTACTGAAATGCAGGAGGATCTGCAGCGAATTGACGCATGGTGCAGGGAATGGCAATTGAATCTCAATGTAGACAAGTGTAATGTGCTGCGAATACACAGAAAGATAGATCTTTTATCATTTAGCTACAAAATAGCAGGTCAGCAACTGGAAGCAGTTAATACGATAAATTATCTGGGAGTACGCATTAGGAGTGATTTAAAATGGAATGATCATATAAAGTTGATCGTCGATAAAGCAGATGCCAGACTGAGATTCATTGGAAGAATCCTAAGGAAATGCAATCCGAAAACAAAGGAAGTGGGTTACAGTACGCTTGTTCGCCCACTGCTTGAATACTGCTCAGCAGTGTGGGATCCGTACCAGATAGGGTTGATAGAAGATATAGAGAAGATCCAACGGAGAGCAGCGCGCTTCGTTACAGGATCATTTAGTAATCGCGAAAGCGTTACGGAGATGATAGATAAACTCCAGTGGAAGACTCTGCAGGAGAGACGTTCAGTAGCTCGGTACGGGCTTTTGTCAAAGTTTCGAGAACATACCTTCACCGAAGAGTCAAGCAGTATATTGCTCCCTCCTACGTATATCTCGCGAAGAGACCATGAGGATAAAATCAGAGAGATTAGAGCCCACACAGAGGCATACCGACAATCCTTCTTTCCACGAACAATACGAGACTGGAATAGAAGGGAGAACCGATAGAGGTACTCAAGGTACCCTCCGCCACACACCGTCAGGTGGCTTGCGGAGTATGGATGTAGATGTAGATGTAGAACGTGATGACATCACACACATCCATGCCCGAGGCAGGATTCGAACCTGCGACCGTAGCGGTCGCGCGGTTCCGGACTGAAGCGCCTAGAACCGCTCGGTCACAAAGCCGGGAGAATTTTACAATTTGAACTTGTACAACACAAAATCAGTTAACTCTAAGCTCTACATTTTCTCTGTTTCAAAACAACGCAGAACGTGGTTTGATCATCGCTCTGGTCAGACAGTTGTAAAATACTGTAAGAAAAGTGGGCAATAATAAAAACACGTGCAAGTGCAATTCAAAGAATGAAGTTCTACTGACTGCAGTTAACACATACGGTCACGAATTATTAACTTCAGCGAAAAAACCACGTTATAGAAAAAAATCGGGAATTATAAAATAGGTACAAGAAAAATTTAGGAAATGAAGCTCAACAGATTACATTGAGAAAAGGTAATCCACTTTACGATTAACCTAGCCGTCAACTTTCCAGTTGAGAAAACACTATTAAACAAATGAGCAAGAACAAGGAATGTATCAATAAATTAGGTCCAAAAGGTCCGGCTGTCTTTCACTAGCAGAATATTCTTACCCAAGCCAGCGCCGGCGATACGCCATATAACACACTGGGCTCGAATCCCAATCAAGTATTTACAATGAAGCGCCAAAGAAACTGGTATAAGCATGCATATTCATATGCAGAGATATATTGACAGACAGAATACAGTACTGCAGATGGCAACGTCTATATAAGTCAATAAGTGTCTGTTGCTATCAAGATTTAAGTGAGTTTGAACGTGGAGTTATAGTCGGCGCACGAGCGATAGTACACAGCATCTCCGAGGTAGCTATGAAGTAGGAATTTTTCCGTACGACCATTTCACGAGTGTACCGTGAATATCAGGAATCCGGTAAAACATCAAATTTCCGATATTGCCGGAAAAAGATTCTGCAAGAAGCCTGGGTTCGTCAACACCGACGTTGGACTGTTGCTGACTGGAAACATGTTGTCCGGTCGGACGAGTGGTTTCAAATTGCGTGTCAGGTCTGTTCAAGCTGGTGGAGGCTCTGTAATGGCGGGGGGCGTGTGTAGTTGGAACGATATGGGACCTTCATAGGTATAGATATCACTCTGACAGGTGACATGCACGTAAGCATCCTATCTGATCACCTGCATCCATTCACGTCCATTGTGCTTTACGACGGGGGGAACAGTCTTTTGAGTTTAACACACTTCCGCTGGCCATCAAACTCCCCAGATATGAACATTATTGAGCATATTTGTGATACCTTGCAACGTGCTGTTCAGAAGAGATCTCCACTCCCTCGAACTCTTACGGATTTATGGACAGCCTTGCAGGGTTCATGGTGTCAGTTTGTAGCGCCGGAAATGCATATCCTCCTATTTCCATCTATTGCATTGCAATTTTTTTTCCTTATTTTGTTACCTGAAGATATGACATTTCTGTGTCTTTATATATTGTAATTGTTTTACTGTTTGTATATATATATATATATATATATATATATATATATATATATATATATATATGCATTTATGTTGGTTTGTTTTGTGAATATTATTTGTATTTATACGCTGGGTCTGGCCTAGGGAAAACTATGCTATCGAACCATTACATCGATAGGTCGTGTGGAGAACCAAAGTGTTTAGGATCTTTGGTAGTGTTAACTCTGCCGCGTGGAGCGCGGGCAGAGCAGAGAGAGTCTGGCTGGAGTAGCGAGTGGAGCAGGTGTGTTGTGTGACGCTCCCGCGAGTTGCCGCTCTTTCGGGGTTTGGCAGCATGTAATTGCGCTCGACTTGCGATGATAGTTTCTGACATGGTGCCGCGGACGGGAAGCATTAGCTGGCGCACATCAAGAGCCCGTTCCGTCTGGTGACCGTGTCGAGAAGAAGGCGCGCCAACATCCAGCTTCTGCAACAGCGACGGCCGACAATGAGTGACTGTCGCCACCTCCTCGATCGACGGCTTCAAACCTTCAATCAACCAACAAGGAAGACTGGCAGCATGTAAAGTTTTAGAACTGTATGGCAGACCTCAGCTTTTCAGACTTTTAAAATTGTTGCATCACAAAATTACAGCAACTTAGCATGAACGTTTGTTGCTCATTGCCCAATTGCATTACCAAGCAGGGTCCCTTCCTTTTCCGGAATGAACCCGAGCGTCGTTGAAATTCAAACGCCAGCATCATTCGATTTCGCTGCTTTAATTTCAAAGTTCAGTTAAGGTATTCATAGCTGGCTACAATATTTAGATTACACAAGTACAAATTAGGAGTGCGAGTTTTGTTACTGTATTTTAGCTTACCTGTGACTGCAGCTCAGCTTGGTACGTACTAAATTTTACTATTGTTAATTGTTCAGAATCATTTAATTCAGGTTCAAAGTTAAATCTCTTAGTTCTAAATTGTGTAGATTCAAGTAGCTTTTGAAATGATTGTTGAGGTAGTCCAAGACTAACCGTATTTTACTGAATTTCGATGTCCTTCAGAAAGAAAGCTCACTATTAACTTCAGTCACTAAATTAACTTTTGATTTTCCACTTTTATTATTTCTTTTGCTAAATTAAGTCAGAGTGTAGTGAAATTTATTACTTCTGACAAACTTTCAGTTTTCACACTACACGTGTAAACCTTCAGTTGCCACGCTTCTAGTGCTAATTATATGTGTAATAACCTTTCTTTTTCAGTTACTATAGTAATTGTCCTTAGGACTGGCGACCGTAATTTCCCCCAAATCTCAAATATCTAATTACCGCTAGTTAATTGTTAACGTAACGGCCGCACATTTACTTTCTTTATTAACTTTACCTCTTTTCAATATTAATTTCTACCAGTTTCATTAGCATTTTTCTTTCATTTAGATGTAACCCTTTCCTCCCTCTTTACCGACAAATTAAGTTCGGTGACGATTGCTTTTCCCAAATTTCCATTAGGTACACGCGGTTTAATTTTTCACTGTCATTAAGGTCGATAAGTGAGGGGGAGGTTACAAGTTCCCTCCAGTACTACTTCAGACATTAGTCGAGTCCATGCCATGTCGTGTTCTGGCACTTCTGCATGCTTACGGTGTGAAGGCATTGCTAATTACGCATATAAATTTTTTTTTTCGTGATTTCTTTAGATTTCTAATCTTTTTCTTTTGTTGATATGGGCATTACTAATTGTGATTATGTAACATTCTACTGTGGTTTTTAAATGTAAGGATGTAATTGTGATTATTTCGTTTGCCAATGGATAAATATGTTCCTTGCTTTGTACCTGTGGTAAAGTTTGTAAAGTTCTCTTTTGGAATATTATTAATTGTGAAAAATGCAGTCAATAACATTTATAAAGATTTATGTAATTTACGATAACGATATAACATCTATAGACAGGGGACAGCGATAGTGATATCGATAGTCGAAAGTTTGTTGTGTAGTAGAGGGGATGGTGGATGGTGTGTCGGTGAAGCGTGTTTTATGAAAAGCATACGTAATTGTATGGACAGTGATACCGAACTATCAGATTGTTAATTCTCTTTACCACTGCGGAGTGTAATGTCATCGCCAGCGAACTTAAAGAAAAAATAAACCGGACTGTGAAACAATACTTTGTTGTGGCCGACACGAACAGTGCTTTTATGCGAATGGACTTTGCTGGTATTGGTTTTGGGTGGTGGAACCGTTGTCTATCACATTCTATCAAGCCGTGAAAGTGAAGACTTTGATTAACCGTGCAATATAAATGGCTTCCAGTGACAACGCCGAAGTTTGAAATACGAGAACAGAGTGGACATTGTTTACAGTGTGCTTCACACACAAGAACAATTCTATGAACTGTGTATTTATGGCTAAGACTATATGAATGTGACGAACTGTGTAATTATGGACGATAGCGTCACGGACAGTGCATAAAGTGTAAAAACGAGCGATGTCTACGTAATCTACTTTGAAAGAGAGGACATGTCAACAACGGTCTTGTGGTTTGTTAATCACCACGGGGTTAATGATACAGCTGTGCCAGAACTTTATTTGCGTTTCACCGGAGAAGATTAACCAGCGGAACTGCCTGTATCCTGCTCTCATCATCGTAACCCGCCGACATCGTGCTGCTCAAGGCAACGCTTCGTATGCAACAAAAAGTTAAGAGATTTCGCCTAACGCTATCCCCTGACCTAGAAACTTTCTTTCTCTATTAAAAGTATAAGAATTACAGATTCTATTCAAATAAATTCTTAGTTTAGTTTATGTTTGCTTTCTGCTAAAGAAAATAAAATTACAATCAGTGAATTAAAAGTTGGCTGGTAGTCATTGTTGAAACACCAGTAAATATAAACTTCTTCCTCTCATTAGAACTAATTCTCCTTGCTTGTCAAAATTATTGTAGTGATTTTATGTAGTTTTACGTATTGTTATGAGACTAGATACATGACAGTGACTAATAAGAGTATTTTGTAGCGAAAAATGGCGTCGCGCGAAAATTACGGCGACCGCCATAATTACTTGCGTTCCGACCAATAATGTAAAAGCTGCTATTTCCGTATTGGTGCATTTCCTGACGTGAGCGTGAATTATAAATGTCAGCTGTCAAATCACGTAGGGACTGTTTACCCAGTAATAAACGTTTTTGATATTGTATTGTAAGGTGTCAGGCAAATCCAACACCTTCCATGAAAACCCTGACATGACAGCAAATCCGGCAGTATGTCACATAGCTCTGAATAAATACTGACATTAAATTAGCCAAAGTAATACGATCAACGAGTGAGCAAATGGAATACCACAGACTAACACAAGAACGCCTAAATGCATGTCATACCTTCCCACCGTGAAACAGACGCAGTTCCGAGTGGAGAAACGAGAACAGAAGCCGAGAGCAGAACCGTGTAAGCTAGAAGGACGTACGATAAGGGACGGACACCCACATCGCCGGCCGACCGCCAAGACCACCCCGATCCCATGTTAAAAGATAGAGCCCTCCAGAAAAACAGTATAGATCTTACGATAACACTAAAAGGGCCACACCAGCTGCAAGTTTTAGCGTGAGACTACACGCGTCTCTGTTACGTTGCAAACGTTAAAAACATTGCCCCACCACGAAAAGTATAACGTTTCTCATGGTATAGACAGAATTTTTGTGGGCGAAGCTTGAGGTTAACATTGAGACCCTGATTGTGCAGTTGAAAACATAGCCAGATAGCTTTTCTTAAACCAACTTTGGTAAACTGTAGTAGAGAGAAGTTAGAGAGAGTTGCTTCCGAGACGGCGAGGTGTGTGGAGCAGAGCCGCCCGCAGCCCCATGACGCTGCCTAGGCGGTGGTCCCTGATTTGTGTTCCAGATTCCGGGATATCCACCTTGCCTAGTATTTCTCCAATTCACATTATTATTAGGGCCTGAGTGGTTTCTCTCCTCGTGGCCCCTTTTAGGTTAAATGATGGCCCCTTTTCGGTTAAATGACTGATTGCCATGACCGTTTTGTTGCCTATTGTTGTTGTGATGGTAATCCCTCTTCCTACCACGTCCATTACCGTTGCTATGCGACGAACGGTTGCGTTTATCTCGCTTAGATGAAGATGCGTTACCGTTCCCATGCTTGCTACTATGCCTCATATCTTCCTGCATAAGAGCAATAGTCAAGCACGGACAAAAATTGCTCAAGATCATTTTCGGATACATTGATCAACTTTTCTTTGGTATTGCGAGGTGATCTAGCCTTCAATAAGCGAATGACGTCTGTATTAGAGATCGGTTCACCCCAGTAACGCGTTTTATTTATATACCTTTCGAAATAATTCCTCAAAGAACTTTGTTTTGAGTTATATAATTCTGTGCTGTAGCTTTGTTTACGTAAAGGCTCTTGAACACCGGCTGACCAGAATTTCGCTAGAAATTCTTTTTAGAATTGTTCTTGTGTATCAAAAGTCTCTGCCGCCTGTGTGGCCCATAACACAGGTTCACCTTGAATGTGAGACAAAATAAATTTTCTGCCTGGGTAATATATTTTTAAAACCTCAAATGAAGACAACCGACTGAATGGATTTCTTTTCTTTAGCATAAGGTTGAAACTGTCTATGTTTAATAAAGCTGTCTATGTTTAATAAAGCTTCAAGCAACTGATAAATGTTGTCTTTTGATTGGACTGTGACTATTCAATGTGCATGCGTATTGCTACTTGAATGCGCACAGAAAGTTACGCTCATTATCATACATATTTTCACCCGTCACACCACAGTTTACAATATGCCTAAACCTGTCTACTGGACCGCGATTCGTGTCTAAATGCTCAGTAGCAGTTTGCTGCCAGAGTGTGTTGCTATGTTTGTTTATGTGCGCTGTGTCGCCTCACTCAGCTGTAGAGCTGTAGCGGAACACAAGGTGACTGCATTGTTTCTTGGGATTTCTTCGCTTGTTAGGCGCTGCATCGCACACTTTACTCGAATTTTTACCCATCGGCAATCCCATTACCTTTGCTATTTAGTCATTTATTGAATTCAGATTCTTTGTGCTTTGCTTCCTCGCTAAATTTTTGTTCGACATTTTCATCAGCATGTATTGCAGGATTATCAAACCTTTCAGTTATTGATGCTACTTCTTCCTCTAGAACCAAGTGTCCGTCTCGTAAAATTTCTAGTTGCGTGGAAAACGACTGTAGCAATTCTCTTAAACCTTTGCACCCCCTTTTTTAATTCTGTGAATCCATCCTTTATTTCTTTTATTTCAGCGACAAATTTCCTATCAAACTTTGTCTCACGTTCTGCTTGTAAGCGATCCCGTTTCTTCTCACGTTCGGCTAATTTTACGTAAAGAAGTATGAATGTTTTAGTTGGACCACTATTTTCGCTATGTGATAGATGGCGCTGTAGTAGTCACAAACGTATTAGTACGTGGTATCACGTAACATGCCGCCAGTACGGACGATATTTGCTTCGTGATACATTAATCGTGTTAAAATGGACCGTTTACCAATTGCGGGAAATGTCGATATCGTGTTGATGTATGGCTATTGTGAACAAAATGCCCAACGGGCGTGTGCTATGTATGCTGCTCGGTATCCTGGGCGACATCACCTAAGTGTCCGGACCGTTCGCCGGATAGTTACGCTATTTTAGGAAACAGGAAGTGTTCAGCCACATGTGAAATGTCAACCACGACCTGCAACAAATGATGATGCCCATGTACGTGTTTTAGCTGCTGTCGCGCATACCCGCACATCAGTAGCAGACACATTGCGCGAGAATCGGGAATCTCAAAAACGTCGGTGTTGAGAATGCTACATCAACATCGACTGCACCCGTACCATATTTCTATGCACCAGGAATTGCATGGCGACGACTTTGAACGTCGTGTACAGTTCTGCCACTGGGCACAAGAGAAATTACGGCACGAGGACAGATTTTTTGCACGCGTTCTATTTAGCGACGAAGCGTCATTCGCCAACAGCGGTAACGTAAACCGGCATAATATGCACTAGTGGACAACGGAAAATCCACGATGGCTGCGACAAGTAGAACATCAGCGACCTTGGCGGGTTAATGTATGGTGCGGCATTATGGGAGGAAGCATAATTGGCCCCCATTTTATCGATGCCAATGTAAATGGTGCAATGTACGCTGATTTCCTACGTAATGTTCTACCGATGTTACTACAAGGTGTTTCACTGCATGACAGAATAGCGATGTACTTCCAACCTGATGGGTGTCCGGCACATAGCTCGCGTGCGGTTGAAGCGGTATTGAATAGCATATTTCATGATAGGTGGATTGGTCGTCGAAGCACCATCGACCGCGAAGTCACTACCCCTCGCTATACGCCGCGGCCCACTGGACTCACGTGGCGACCTCACATGCGCCGACGCTCAAGACGGATAAGTCATCATGTGTCTCACTGCGCGAGCGGCCAACCGATCGATCCAACCCCCAATGACCACTGCCTGAGTAAACTCGAGCAGACTGGCGGCCTAACGCGCAGACTCAGATGCAGGAACTAAGCCCCGACCGGGCGCCCACTCGCTGAGTTGTCTTACTGGCGGAGTGGAAAGACTCTCATTTTGCAGGCTTTAGAGGTTGATCCGAACGACAGACATACTAGCACTCCGAACGACAGAGAGACACTAACTGCCTAACAAATGCGGACGAGAGACAGACTAGCAAGCTGGGGACAAGAGACTGACCCAGACTGACCGACTGGCGAGCTCATAGCGGCCCTTAAATGCACGTGAACAGGCAACCCTTCCCACCAGAGGGAGACACCAAAACTGCGATTACCACAGCGGCGCCATCGCCAGAAACGGAGGGCGACTGCTTCACACTACGCGTTGCGGCGCGTTCTTCAAAACAGCAATTTTTACCACGGCTTACACCATACCATGGCCCGCACGTTCACCGGATCTGACGTCCCCGGATTTCTTTCTGTGGGGAAAGTTGAAGGATATTTGCTATCGTGATCCACCGACAACGCCTGACAACATGCATCAGCGCATTCTCAATGCATGTGCGAACATTACGGAAGGCGAACTACTCGCTGTTGAGGGGAATGTCGTTACACGTATTTCTAAATGCATTGAGGTGGACGGACATCATTTTGAGCATTTATTGCAATAATGTGGTATTTATAGGCAATCACGCTGTAACAGGATGTGTTCTCAGAAATGATAAGTTCACAAAGGTACATGTATCACATTGGAACAACCGAAATAAAATATTCAAACGTACCTACGTTCTGTATTTTAATTTAAAAAACCTACCTGTTACCAACTGTTCGTCTAAGATTGTGAGCTATATGCTTGTGACTACTACAGTACCACCAATCACAAAGCGAAAAAAGTAGTGCAACTAAAACATTCATATATCTTTACGTACTACACGAATATGTAATAAAAAATGGGGGTTCCTATTTAAAAAACGCAGTTGATATCCGTTTGACCTATGGCAGCGCCATCTAGAGGGCCAACCGTAGCTCCATCTGGTTTCCCCTTTCAAACTGGACAAATTTCTTTCGTTGTAGTTTTTTCGTTTGACGCTTATTTCGTGAGATATTTGGCCCAGTCACGATCAATGGACCACCCTGTATATATTAAGAGTCATAGATATTTTATTTCATTTATTTATTGTTCCGTGGGATCAAAATAAGGAGAAGTCTCCATGGTCATGGAACGAGTCAATACATGAAATTATAACACGATATTAGAAACAGATAAAATGAAATATAAAAAAACATATTCAGGTAAGTTTAAATAAAGAAAATCAACAATGTAACACTGGAATTTGCTTAATTTTTTAGCTCTTCCAGGAGCTCCTCGACAGAATGGAAGGAGTGAGCCATGAGGAAACTCTTCAATTTAGACTTAAAAGAGTTTGGGCTACTGCTAAGATTTTTGAGTTCTTGTGGTAGCTTATTGAAAATGGATGCAGCAGAATACTGCACTCCTTTCTGCACAAGAGTCAAGGAAGTGCATTCCACATGCAGATTTGATTTCTGCCTAGTATTTACTGAGTGAAAGCTGATAACTCTTGGGAATAGGCTAATATTGCTAACAACAAACGACATTAAAGAAAATATATACTGTGAGGGCAATGTCAGAATTCCCAGACTATTGAATAGGGGTCGACAAGAGGTTCTCGAACTTACACCACATATAGCTCGAACACCCGTTTTTGAGCCAAAAATACCCTCTTTGAATCAGAAGAATGACCCCAAAAAATAATATCATACGACATAAGAGTATGAAAATACGCGGACTACTTTTCGTGTTGAAGTGTCACTTATTTCAGATACTGTTCTAATGATAAATAAAGCAGCATTTAGTTTCTGAACAAGATCCTGGACATGGGCTTTCCACAACAGCTTACTATCTATCCGAACGCCTAGGAACTTGAACTGTTCTGTCTCGCTTATAATATGCCCATTCTGTCTGATCAAAATATCGGTTCTTGTTGAATTGTGAGTTAGAAACTGTAAAAACTGAGTCTTACTGTGATTTAGCATCAAATTATTTTCCACAAGCCACGAACTTATTTCATGAACTACATTATTTGTTACTGTTTCAATATTACACACAAGATTCTTCACTATCAAGCTGGTGTCATCAACAAACAGAAATATTTTTGAATCACCTGTAATACGAGAAGGCATATCATTTACATAAATAAGAAACAGCAGTGGCCCCAGCACCGACCCTTGGGGAACGCCCCACTTAACAGTGCTCCATTGGGACTGAACATCACTACCACTCTCAATATTGCGGAGAATTACCTTCTGCTTTCTGTTCTTAAAGTAAGAGGCGAACCAATTGTAAGCCAATCCCCTTACTCCATAATGGTCCAACTTCTGCAGTAATATTTTGTGGTCAACACCGTCAAAAGCCTTCATTAAATCAAAGAAAACACCTAGCGTTCGCAACCTTTTATTTAATCCGTCCAAAACCTCACAGAGAAAAGAGAATATAGCATTTTCAGTTGTTAAACCATTTCTAAATCCTAACTGAACATATGACAGAAAATTATGTGAATTTAAATGCTCCAGTAACCTTGTATATACAACCTTCTCGATAACTTTAGCAAACACCGATGGCATAGAAATAGGTCTAAAATTGTCAACATTGTCAATGTCTCCCTTTTTATAAAGTGGCTTCACTACCGAGTACTTTAATGGGTCAGGAAACCGACCACTCCTAAAGGAAAAGTTACAGATATGGCTAAGTACTGGGCTAACATACATAGAACAATACTTCAGTATTCTGCTAGATACCCCGTCATATTAATAAGAGTTCTTGGTCTTTAGTGATTTAATTATTAACTCAATCTCCCTCTTGTCAGTATCATGGAGGAGCATTTCATGTAACAGTCTCGGAACACTTTTTTCTAAGAGCGCTATATGATTCCCTGTTGGGACTAGGTTTCTATTTAATTCACCTGCTATATTCAGAAAGTGATTATTAAATAGTGTAAATATATGCGACTTACCAGTAACACGGACATTCCCACTACGCACTGATTCTATATCCTCGACCTGTCTCTGCAGACCAGCCACTTCCTTTACGACTGACCATATGGTTTTAATTTTATCCTGAGACTTAGCTATTCTATCTGCATACCGCATACTTTTTGCCTTCCTAATAACATTTTTAAGCACCTTACAATATTGTTTGTAATGGGCTGCTGCATTTAGATTTTGACTGTTTCTAACGTTTTGATATAATTGCCACTTTGTTCTACAAGATATTCTTATCCCTCTAGTCAGCCACACAGGCTGCCTGTTTGTGCTAGTACCCTGTTTTGAACGTTCTAACGGAAAGCAACTTTCAAAGAGCATGAGAAAAGTCTTGAGAAAAGCATTATATTTATCGTCTACTGTATCAGCGCAATAAACATCTTGCCACTCTTGTTCCTTGATAAGGTTTACAAAGGTCTCTACAGCAACTGGATCAGCTTTCCTAAACAGCTGATGACTATATTTAACACGTGTTGCAGCACAAAAACCTTTTAGAGTTAAAATTTGTGCATCATGATCTGAAAGGCCATTCACCTTTTTGCTAACAGAATGCCCTTCTAGTAATGAGGAATGAACAAAAATGTTGTCTATGGTTGTTTTACTGTTCCCTTGCACTCTCGTTGGAAAGAATACGGTTTGCATAAGATTATATGAATTAAAGAGGTCTACCAGCATCCTCTTCCTTGCACAATCACTTATACAATTAATATTGAAGTCACCACACTCAGAAGTTTGTAACGGGATTTCGGAACACCCTGTATTCCTTGATTTTTAGTTTCTTCTCAATCTCCTGTAGGTTAGGTTTGTTCATTTTTCTGCTCTCACTGTTACGACAAATGAGTTGCATTGAAACTACCTATGCAACCTTATACCTGGCTGTTCTGTGGTCACGTTAGATTGATTGCACATTCGGTTGTCAGGTGCAGCAGGCTGAACGGACCCTTTGAAGCGTGCCGGGCTTGCGAAAACACAATCTGGCCTATTTAACCACTGCACATGTAGGCTTATGACTCAGTGGCGGTAGGTTGAGATGCTTTACAGGTTGCGTTGGGAGATAGGGGAAAGGCAGGCTGGAAGGATAATTTGTACACCTCTGGCGTGCCCCTCACGGTAGGCTGAGGAGGACGTTGCTTGGCTACCAACAAAGAAGTTACACTGCGCTTTCGATTACCCAGCGGAAGGACGCACGGTTTATCGATGTATTCGTTCACTCTTGTAGACAGGTACACTCTTGGACCACACAACGGTACCCAACGTCTCTCCTGCAATGTCTGCCACTGGAGTTGTCTTAAGCATTTCTGTGACACTTTCAAACTTGATTTATGAACCTGTAACGGAACACGCCGCTCTTCTTGGAATCTTCTCTATTTCCTGTTTCAATGCTATTCGGAACGGATCACAGACTTGTGAGCAACAGTCAAGTATCGGTGGAACGAGGTTTTGGTTCCTGTCTCCTTTGTGTGTGAGCTATATTTCTTGAGGATTCTTCCAACGAATCAGCCTGGAATCTGCCTTACCTGCGATTAGTATTACGTGGTCGTCCCACTTAGAATCGCTCTGTGTGCATGCTCCTAGATATTTTATCAATGCAAATGTTTCCAGGGATTGTTGAGCAATCGTATATTCATAGAATAATGGCTGTTTATGCCAATACGTTGCATTGGTTTATTTTGAGAGCCAGTTGCCACTCTTCGCGCCAAACGCCTGTCCTCTGCAGGTATTCCTGCATTTTGCTACAACTTTCTAGCATTGCGATTTCTCTGAATACAACAGCATCGTCAGAGAAAAGCCTTATGGAAATTCCGAAATTGCCCCCTAAGTTATTTACATGTGTTGTGTGAAAAATTTACATGTGTTGTGTGAAAAGTAATGGTCTTATAACACTCTTCTGAAGTATACCAAAAGTTACTTTTACGTCTGAAGTTTCTCTCCGATGAAAAATACATGCTGTCTTCAGTTTGCCTGAAAATCTTCAGTTCAAGCACTCAGCTACATTCCGTACGCTCGTATTTTGGTCATTAGGGGGCAGTGCGGAACTGTATCGAACGCCTTCCAGAAGTCAAAGAACAAGGCATCTACTAGGGTGTGGGTTGCGGCAACAACACCAGGCTGGTTTCGTCGACGAAACGAGGAAACTGGGATTCATACGATCTTTGCTTTCGGAATCCATGTTGATGCCTGCAGACGAGGTTTTCGGTCTCCAGAAATGTTGTAATGAGCGAGCATAAAACACCTTCGAAAATTCTACAACAGACCTAAATACGGAGATACAGGCATATTACTTTGGTGGATCTGTTCGACGACCCCTCTTGAAGACTAGAATGACGTTGAAACAGGTTCATAATTATTTTTTAATTATGATTATTCCTGGTGAGAGACGTACGGAAATATGTGACGTCGCACCTCGGATAGTAATACAATCCAGATTCAGAACAAAAAAGAGCCAGAAAATAATTACTCTTACTACAAGTCATAAAAAAATCTATTCTCAAGACCTGACTGCGAGTTCTAAAATATTCTCCAACAACTGCCACCAACTGTTCTACTGTGCTCCTGTGCACAACAGACAACTTACCACGTCCTGCCACTGCAACTACGTAATCAGCAACATGCTAAAAATAATTCAGAAACAATACTGAAATACTTGTAGAATGCAGTGCATGGTCACGATAATTGTGAAACGTCCCCTTAGAAAAATTAGTGAATTACTGTGCTGGTAAGCACCTACGTCATTTCATTTTCAAACAGCTAAGCAGAACTGACTGTACTCAGACATTTCGAATTTCGCTCTTTACCTATTCTGATCAACACTAAAATGACACACAAAATTTTTAGTGCAACGCAATCTGACTTTCAGTGATCCCTACAAAAGAATGGCCCAGACTAACATTCACCTATACGTTTCACAAGTCACTTACCTCACAAAAATCTTCGTTACTCGATCTACTGCAATGCAGCGAGCGCCACTACTGCCAGCTAAATAAAAGGTTCTAGCTACTGAAGGGACTAACTACTGATAGGCATAGTTAGCAAATGAAAGATTTTGATAAAGAACAAACAATGTATTTACCTTAATAGTGTTCAAAAGTCATAATATATGTAGCAGTTCATGACATCCAGTCTTACAAATTTACTGTTTCTGTCCAGATCATCCGTTCTCAAAAATCCGCCATCTCACTTCCCCACATCCGCCACTGTTGGCGGCTCACCTCCAACTGCGCAACGCTACGCGTTGTTAACAGCCAACTGCCCAACACTACAATAGCGAATATTACAACAATGCCACCCAGCCACAGACTGCACACAGCACAGCCACTGATTTTCGTACAGTGCACTACGTGGCGTTACCAGTATAAAAACCTAAACAGCCTACTTACAATTGCACTAACCACTGTCACATTTTTTTATGTGCAAATTGAATGATCAAGGAGGTTTTCTGTCAACAAGCCTTAAATGTAGTAAAAAATTAAAGAACCAATAAAGACTTGAAGTTACTATATTCGAAAAATAGATTATTTAAACACTGAGAAATTTTAGATAGAATTTAATTACTCCACACTGTACTCAACAAACACATCTCTGGCCGCCGGCCGGTGTGGCCGTGCGGTTCTAGGCGCTTCAGTCTGGAACCGCGTGACCGCTACAGTCGCAGGTTCGAATCCTGCCTCGGGCATGGATGTGTGTGATGTCCTTAGGTTAATTAGGTTTAATTAGTTCTAAGTTCTAGGGGACTGATGACCACAGATGTTAAGTCCCATAGTGCTCAGAGCCATCTGAATCATTTGAACCATCTCTGGCCACAACAAAGATACGAATATTACTTTCGATGTTTGCATACACAAATGTAACAAAATCCGTTCAGTTCACAAGCAAGCAACAACTACGTGCAACTAAAAGGCAAATTACCAAAAATCCTCAATTAATACCCAAGTCTCCTCCGACGCTACTGTCACTATCACGGCAGGCTGCGACCACTCATTTCGCGCTGATTCTCTCCACCGCAGCCTGCGTCCGACCACTTATGACTCCTCTCAGCAACTGTTCGCTCGCTAATACTCGCGATAATAATATCTCAGATTCAGAGTTTCTGTAGCCACACCAGCAGAATCATTGGTCAACTTTGCAACGGAGTATTAACGTCTAACTTTCAACCTGTCCTTTTTTTTCCAATTTGTAGGAACGCTTCGCTCCTCCAGCGACCTACGGCACACTGTTGCTGGAAGATGAGCAACTTCTTTTGTATATTCTGTGTAGAATCGTATTGGTATCCCGTCGGGTCCAGTGGATTTTCTTCTATTGAGCGTTCGCTTAGTTGTAAAATACAAACAGTTACTGAATGTAAAAGGGCGCCACCAAAATTTAAAATGTAAACTCCCATAGCCAGCAATGTTATCAAGCACAGTATGTCTATCTATTGTGCTATAGTCGAATGAATTTCTTGGACAAACCAGATGCTTACTCTCCATTGGCACAGGAATTTTTGGGGGTGAGAGGGGGGAGGAGGGAGTGGGGAAGGAGGCAGATATTTGTATTTAAGAAGAGCCAGACCACAACGTGGACTGCTACTGACAGAAGTAAAGTTTCATTTTCCTGTGCCCATGCTTGTAGCAGTGACGTCACACAACGCATAAAGCCGTTGTCGGTTCTCGTTGCTCATTAGTGCCGTCGCTCCACAATGGAATACTGGTATAAATTTTCTCGAGCATCGGAAACTGCATACCATCCTCTCAGCCTCTCGACTACACTTACTGTCGTGTCTAATACTCCCTATCACCTCTCGGTATAGCCTATAGTAGTATCTGCTTGTGGCAATCAAAAAATGAGTCTATCAAATCAAATGTGATAGTCTTCTGGCTGCAAAGCGTGATGCACGACAGCTAATCTATCTCTTTCTTGACCTACTGTAACACTACGCTCGGGCGCACGATACTCTTAAAAGCCTGTGCTATGGTAAGTTGACGGGCTTCACCTTATAAGAAAGGATTTTGGTATATATGTTGACCGCTTGTACCTGAATGGAGGCAAAAATCAGACTTTCACCCACTCAGTAACAACAATGATACGTCAAGCAAGTCTGAAGTGCGACTACACGTTAGGATGGACAAGAAACAACACAGCAGATCTACCAATTGTTAATAATACGGTCGCCAGCCTATAGGCCTTAGGCCTTAGGCCTATAGGCCTATAGGCCTTAACTGAGTTTCTTCCCTGTACAAGTTGATGTACGTTCATACAAAACAACACGTAATAATACTGCATAATATGGTAAATTTTAGAACCAGAAAATCTCCTGAACTAATAATTTCGCTTTCTGTACTAACATGGACAAGCCATAAATACACAACATTACACTATAATGTTTACTACAAACTTCGTACTGTCCATTGATCTGATTAAAATCGGGCATAGGTTACCCTAGAAATAGCACTTTCGAAACACACATACAATCTCAATTTTGAAAAAGGTAAAACACTGATAAATTTTGGTTTTATATATCGCCCGTGAGCATTTTCCCGCGCTCGCCTGCCATCCATCTTTTACCGCTCCCCTACAGACAGGGTATTCATCCGTGGTTTTGCATTCTACATATCCTAATACATTGCCTACGTATGGACCAGGCGCACAATTACAACTTTAACATCTTACAACAGTTTCAACATTTCTTACATTTCAATTTTGTTATAATATTGCTTGCAATTTGACATAAACATTAATATTCACATCGAAAATTTTTTACAGTTTCTTTAACATAATGACATGAAACAAAAAAAAAAAAAGAAATGAAATCAGAACGTCGATTACACTAATTTATCGAAAATCAGAAGAAAAAATTATTATATGTACAATAGTATAGCGTTGGTGTTGTTACAGTATTACAGTTAGATTTACGTTCGTCTAGGCATTATTCAACCGCTTTTTTATTATTCAGTTCGTCATAACTACATGATATCTTGCAAATTCCTGTATAAGAGTATTGCATCCTAATTATGTGCGGAGTTCTATGTGTTGCACCGCCACAATCGTTTAAGCATTCAGCTTCTTTTTTTGTATTCAGAGGAGTCCTCAGTCAGATCGTTGTTACGCCAATAACGTATCGCCTGTCGCCAGCTTTGGGTAAGCAGAGGTAAGCCTGTTTTTCTCACTTGGATTGCTACTCTCAATGTTTGTCCTTTAAAATGCTGCTACTTCTGTTAGCCCTCACCCCAGGGATTCAGATACTCAGTTCTGTTGTGCAACCACTAGCATCCATTGCCTTTCTAGTGCTTAGAATTAGCCTGCAGCGTAGTAGTTAGTCTGAAGGAAATACGGAAGTTTATTTCAGACCCCTGAATTTCCTGAGTCTCCTGCGGTTATTCTATTGCGTCCCAAATCCGTGCCTGGTAATATGTGTCCCGTGACAGTGTGTAGCGCTGATCCATGCAGTCAATTTACCGTCAATCTACCATCACTGGGAGTTTGTCTTTCTAAATTTACTCCTAACCGCTCGGAAATTGCAAACTGTACTTCAAGAACCATTTTTCCTCTCTCCAATACTAGGACACAACATCGTGTCTGAACTACTCTTTTACGGTGCGTAATACACAATGCTGCCAAATGGGTCATCTTATTCGGCATTTAGCGATTTCTTAATCACAGTAAGGGGACCACACGCTAACTACGAAACACACCCCGTCCCGTACTACTACACCTTCCGTACTTCAATGTTGGCACTACAAATGACGGCAACAAACCCATCCATCGAATTGCCACAGTGTACAGACTGATACATTATTAAAATCACTCGTTTCCAGTCATCCACTATTCAGTGCCGTCGATCTTTACAACACATCAAGCGTCGCTTACTGCAGAAATGTGTGGATTATGAGGAGCTGCTCGACCATTGTAGCACATAATATTTAATTCCCTGTGCATTTTCATTGTCTAGATGAACTGATGGTAACACTATGGAACTCAAGAGTGATTCCTTCCGCAGATTTTATGAGATTTTTTAAAACCTACTTCGGCAAAGCTCGACGGTCCTCGTTCGTCAGTCCATGAGGTCTGCCTGGTCTTGCTTTCGTTGTGGTTGTTCCTTCAGGTTTCCACATCACCAACAGTCACTTTGGGCAGATTTAGAAGGGTTGAAATGTTCTTGATGGATTTTTTACTCAAGTGTCATCCAGTGAGCAGCCTACGTTAGAAGTCACTGATCTCTTAAGGACCGACCCACTCTGCTATTACTCCCTACATCCTTTTATACTGGTGAGCCCGCCGTTCCTGTCATCTAGTAGTCAATTCCACGTCAGATGGGGGTGTTCGGATCTTTTGATTTGGCATTGTAGATTAGGTGGTCTATAACGCCACTTTGAGCAACCCCGCATGTAAACTCTGTTTCATTAGATGACTTCCCTACAGTTTCTACGGTTTTTGAAATCACAAGTCCATTCGCATGGCGGAAAGGACACTCCAAAGACAGTCAATATGATTAGGAGATGCTTGTGGGGAGCGGTATCTAGAAATATGGAATCAACGTGGGATCGCCTGTCGACAGCACTCATTACTTCGTGCACCTAGAGAGCGTTTAGTGTTTCGCACGAACGATATTTTCTGAATCAGTTGTGGTTGTGTAGATATACCGCTGTATTCGAAGTATTTTAAACTTGTTCCAGAACCTCGCTCTTACTCGATTTCAGTGATATAGGTCTATAATTCAACTGATCTATTTCTTACATATTCGTGCGACCTATGAACTGCGTTTACATTACTTCGTATCAAATCATAGATTTCAAGGAACACTCTCCCAGCATCCGGTATGCCAGAATGAGAATTCAGAGAAAGGTATACAAGGTAAGAAAATCCACAGATGCAGTCTGTGAATTGTCATATGATATATAATTGGGGTGTTGCAGTGTACTTCCTCACTTGCTGTTGATACTCTTGACATTACAGCACATCTGACAATATTCCACCATGTCCCGCAATCGATAATGAGGGGTAGAACATAAAATCATTACAATGCAGTCTGAGGTACTAAGTCTGACAAGATAAAGAGATAACAGGAACGTAGCGGAAGAGTTGACAAAACAGAGAACAACGGCCGGAAGAGCGATGTGTTGACCCTATGATCTTCACAATATTAATTCGTATGGTAGAGGAGGAAGCGAGGGCGGATCGGCACTGCTTAGTCTTCTAGGCCTGATAGCGATCGATACCTCTTTGCTTCTGCGAGAAATTGTCGAGTACGAATTCTGATGTAATAGGAATAAGACTGAGGTTAAGATGGGTGTACTTTGCCACGTATATTGAGTTAGTCATGATCGCAATCAGAAGAGGATGCACTTGAGCCCACACACGTTTCCATACGTCACTGCTCAGACGTTTTCTGCACTCTGTTTCCGGTGAGGCTCGTTAACCAGAGGGATCCTTTTGACATATGAATCTACCAAACGGAATGCCATATGTTGTAACTGGTCGACTATCATCACCCTCGCCCCCCCCCCCCCACCCCACTCATTTGCCTAACCTGCCTCTTCGGACTTCCTCACTTGAAGAAACACATCAAGTGTCGTCATTTTAACAACACAGATTACTTTGACCTTCTATCATATGGTGCATTATCAAAGCTGCAGTTTGAGAGGGGGCGGGATGTCTTTTTATGTAAAAGAAACTGACCCAGGCAAAATAGCTAAGCCTGAAATCTGGGGAGGTTGTTGATCATATACTGTAGCAGTCGTTTAGAAGGGATTTACGACCCCTAAGGGGCTGAAATAGGGAATGAAAGGTTTTGTGAAAATATGTCACTATTAAGGAAATTTTGAAGGTAGAACTAGGAAAATTGGCATTCGGCTTTTCGGTTAGAAACAAAAAAATACGTGTTTCAGCATTTTTGGAAACTTAATTCCTATTGAGATGAAATACTGAGGGAAAGTTTTTTTCAAATAAATAGTTATTAAAGTACTACTAAAGTATTTTTGAAGCTACATCTATGAAAATTCGTACTGGAGTTCTCGGTTAGAGATTAAAAGAAAAATACGTATTTCAGTACTTTTAATAAAGACCTCCGACTCCAGCTGTAACAATCTCTGGAGTCAGAAGTAGTTTTGGAAAAGACCATCCGTCTACGGCCTTAATTAGCGTGAAAAAACGTAAAAATTGCATTAAAAAAATGTACAGACCATACATTATACACGAGCGAAGCAGTGGGCATTAAGCTAGTACTGAGTAATACACTATCAAAACTTTGACTATTCCTTCTGTGCAGTGCCAAGCGTTTCCTATATTTTGAACAAGGCTGCGCTACAGCAACGGTTACAGAACAGCGGGTATAAAAGACAGCCAATCAGTTGCAGTAAATGGTGGTTTTCAAATTACCTTGATCATAGTTTCGTCGGATTTGAACCCGTCGTCTTCAGAAGGACAAACCTGCGTACAATGCGATATCTTGTAACTAGGATGCTGATGCCACCCACTTCTGTTACTTTTGCCACTAATCTGAGACCTATGAACTTTTGCTCTTTATTGTCATTATGTTCACAGCGTGCCTATGCACCGGTAGTTTTACTTCTCGTACGATGATATACTGCATTTGATATTAATTTGATTGCTGTCATTATGCTTGTAATAACGTACTTATGCACAGACATCACTATTTAATTATGATAACGTACTGACAGTCTTTTAAAGGTCTTAACTTACGCCAGTATATTTTATGTATTTGTCTTTTTTAAATCTTATTCTATACCAGTTGATTTTCATGGCGTATTTCTGTTAATAATTTTAGTGTGCTTACGATTATTGGCTGTTTAGAGCGCCAAGGACACATGTTTATCGGTGAATTTGCCTCAGGAGATGTTTTCCTCGTATCCAAGCTCTTCACTCTCCCACATTCGGCTTGTAGCTACTAACATGGTCTGTTATTTTTACGTGATTGTTTTTACTGATGTGGCAAGGCCTTTGCTCTAGAGGCCTTAGTTTTTACATATGAACATACAGACCTTTGCTGATACATGTCACGTGGAGAAAGCTTTTACTGAATGAATTGCTAATGTGATGTTTGTATGTACTACTTGCCCTATGTTGATATATACCACGCCATTTGTGATATTCTTACACTTGTTGCAGAGAGTACCTTCTGCTAGACACGTAATATTGGGGTTTTCACTGTCGGATATCGCATTGTATGCAGGTTTGTCCTTCTGAAGAAGACGAGTTTATATGGTCAAGGTTTTTTGAAAGCCACCATTTATTGCAACTGGTTGGCTGCCTTTTATACCAGCTGCTACTTTGTTCAGGGTACCTTACATCCTTCTAGTTGGGATTCATTCAGCTTATTCTTTCTAGATGCGGAAATTTGCACTAAACGTTAGTGTACATCGAGAATATTTCTATTTCTGGGAGGCACATTCGTGTAGGATTGTCTGTATCTTAAGACTTTCCCCATTTCATTCTTCTTTTATTACATGCTCGACATCATTGCAATTAGGCCATAAACACTTTTCAAGCAACTTTAGGGTAACAATCAAGCTCTCTAAAATGCCTATAGAGCCGAAACTGCAACAGTGTCATTCGGAAGGACGACGGCTCAAACCCGCGCCCGGCCACCCTGTTTTTGGTCCTTGATTCGGCTAAATCGATAAAGTTAAATGCCCGAACGGTTTCTTCAAAGGGGCACGGTCGCTTTGCTTCTCCATCCTTCCATAATCTGAGCTTGTGCTCCGTGTCTAATGACCTCATTGTCTACGGGATGTTACACACTAATCTCCACATCCTGCTGCAACAGCGTCCAAAAGGAAGAACAGGAACAGTCAAAGGGGAAAGTGTTACCCTTCTGACAGGTGTGTATCTCCTTATTTATTGACGAAGTCCGAACTTATGAGTGTTTCATTTTGTTTGCTCAGCAGTGGATTTGTGTCATACGTTGAATATAGCTAAGTTTCACATCTACCAATGGGTGGGAACTGACTACATTGTGCGAGTGGTACCTCGATCTTTAACATATTTCCGCCGATGCGAAAGCAACCGTTCGCAGCCTGCCAGTCTGTGATGGTGGGCCACAACTAAGCGTAAAAAAATGAACGTGTTTTATTTATCTTTCAGCCCATGCAAAAGCCGTTCATTTTGGAATACTGCGTCGTTAGCCGGCGGCAGTTTAATTATTAACGGCTGACGCTGTCCACGAGCGTAGCACGGGACCGTTGACATCTATTCACTGCGTCTGCTAGCCGGCCTTAAATTTTATGCCCACATTAATTAATGAGACCTCGTAAATCACTCTTCACCCCTGTTCGCCAATGTGTTTGTGTACCTCTTTAATTTCACCCTTGTATCGCGATTAATGCAGCTATGGTTCGTTAGTGAGGCTTCCAATAGATTTCGGAAGTGGTATGTGGATGCAGGTCATTTGCGCCAGTCAGTTCGGGGAGTAATCTCCTGCGGCCACACACGTGTCACCAACCGCTTTCTTACTAACTCAACGATTTCCTTTTTGGGACAAAAGTATATTGCCTAGTTTAGTGAAAATATCAGTTTATCTTTCCTTCGGAATCTCTAAGGTCATTCGAGGAAGTGGCAACTAAGCTTACTCGAAATAGTATGTAGAATCTGCCATCGAACTTTCGGAAAAATATCATTCACACACTCTCGGATATAGCAAAACCAGATTAATGCAAGAACTGTCGCACGTTCAGCTTAACAGCTGATGCATCCCACTTGCTGTCTAGAACAGCACACAGAAGAATGGGAAAGAAAATCGAGGATTTGATAGGTGATGATCAGTTTGGTTAAGAAAAGATGAAGGCACGAGACATGTGGTTTTTAAGTGGAGTTTAATAATGGAGGCAAGATTTAACAATAATCAAGACGCATTCACAGGACCTAGGAGAATAAAGCAATATGTTCGAAATTCTCAAAAAATTCGTATAAGCTGCTGGGTAAGTCGGGTAATATACGATACACACAAGAACAGATGACCTCGGTGTAGTAGCAGCGTCTATCAGCAGTAATGAAACGGAGTACCTCATTCGATCCTAGCGAGAGCTTATACTTAGAATAAAAATCGTCAGCAATTGCAGCCGAAGATCTCCGGAATAAGAAATCACCCTTTTTCTGACAACAGCCTCGTCAAAGAGGGCGGAAGAGACGACAGAATTCCATGGCACCCTCTTGCTCTTGAGGTGGGAAACTGTTCCTAAGAGGCGGAAAAAAAGGAATGATCAACGACATTAGGATGCAGAAGGCAATGGAATCAACTGTATTGAATACTCATAGTGTATATCTACGTGACATGTCGGCTGTAATTGAAAAATTATCATGTTATCTCATCACTCGCAAAACATTCTGGAGTACTCCTCCATTCGGATCGCCGGGAGGGGCCTGCCAAACGGGAGGAAAGCATGAGAAAAAAACCTGAATAACCAACGAAAGCGTAGCATTCTACAAGTCGGAACGTTGAATGTCAGAACAGCGAATGTGGTACACAGGAGAGAAACTCTGAAAAAGGAAATGGTTCAAAATGGCTCTGAGCACTATGGGACTCAACTACTGAGGTCATTAGTCCCCTAGAACTTAGAACTAGTTAAACCTAACTAACCTAAGGACATCACAAACATCCATGCCCGAGGCAGGATTCGAACCTGCGACCGTAGCGGTCTTGCGGTTCCGGACTGCAGCGCCTTTAACCGCACGGCCACTTCGGCCGGCTAGACAGGAAATGGAAATGGCGGTCAATGAAGTGGAAAGAAGGTAAGGATTTTCTGGTCACACCAATACACTGTAACATCAGCAACAATAGAGAATGGTGTAAAGGCAGTAGAATTCGTAACTAATTGAAAGGTAGGACAGAGATAGGACAGTCAGTTCAGTACATGAAGGGAGATGATACGCTAATAACTACGTCGTGGTAGGTGAAGGAGTTGAAGAGAATATCGGCTCTGTAATAGGATTGAGAGAGCGGAAAGATTAATTCAAATGTTTAAATGTGTGTGAAATCCTAAGGAATCAAACTGCATAGGTCATCGGTCCCTAGACTTACACACTACTTAAACTAACTTATGCTAAGTACAACATACACACCCATGCCCGAGGGAGGACTCGAACCTCCGGCGGAAGGGGCCGTTCAATCCGTGACACGGCGAAAGATTAATTGAGTTCTGCAACAAACATTATCTAGTAAAAGTGAAGTATCCCAGACTGATATTTTGCCAAGGTCTAATTGAACAATACTGAAATTTTAACAACATAGAATTTCCCAGAAGATATCTGCGTCATTCACGAAAATATTGACGTTGCTGCTAACGCTATCCGCTAAGTTATTAATGTATAATATGAACAGCAACGGTTTTGTTAAGCAGTAGATGATGCAGAACTGTTATCTGGAAGTCATATGACCTTCAACCCCTGACGTAAGTCACGGTGGACATTCACCTGATGGTTGTACTGAATCGTCCCAATAACATGGAGCGACGTGTAGACATAACAAAAATGCAGAAAGGAGCTATCATGTTTGGACGTGACGATTACGACACCCTCAGTGCTGTTGCCAGATTCGTTACCGTATCAACGTGGACTGCCCAACGAAACAGGAAACCAACTGGTCACCACTTGCAGCGAACTAACCGATAGAAGAACGGTGGTTCAAATGGTTCAAATGGCTCTGAGCACTATGGGACTTAACATCTGAGGTCATCAGTCCACTAGAACTTAGAACTACTTAAACCTAACTACCCTAAGGACATCACACACATCCATGCCCGAGGCAGGATTCGAACCTGTGACCGTAGCAGTCGCGCGGTTCCGGACTAAAGCGCCTAGAACCGCTCGGCCACCGCGGCCGGCGAAGGACGGTGGTCACAAGGAATAAAAATTTATCGGTAAACTTGGCTCATCAAGTTCGGGGTTGTGTCTGATATACCCCATGACGACGACAGTAGCAGTAGTCACCGAAGTCTTAGGGTTGCATCCGTATTTGACACGACAAGTTCACGGAAAAATTCTTGTCTGAGGACTTGGTCGTCAAGAATTCGTAGCTGTCGTCGTAAAGAATCCTAAACGAAGGCGACCGGGTTCCAGTGTCACGCTTTGTCAACGAAAAAGGGTTTCCTATCAAACAGGTATCACTACTGTCATCGAATGAAAATCTGTCTCAGTATCCGAACAAATATAGCCAAGGAAACTGGATGAAATGAAGTTTTTAATACAGTTCGGCTAAACGCCTACAAATACTGGCTACCCGCACAACACGTCCGTCTGGCGGGTCTCGAATCGAGTAGGGGCCAAACTTTCGGCCGCCAAGCAGAAAGCAGGTCAAACCGGTAACCGCCAGGTGTCAGATAGGCCGCTAGAGGTCGTGACGTAAAGGAACTGGTTTATTATGCATTGACACGGAACTGAAAATAGTGCGCGAAGTATTCTGCTGAGGGTAGCCCATTGGAGGCCGCGCACAACCACAGAAAGCAGTCTTCAGAAGGAAGCCGCTGGGCCAGGCGCTGAGAGCAACAGCTCTTCCACATTAAGGTGCATACAGGAAGACAAGTCACAGTCCACCGGCAGCTAAGCCACCGAGTCGTCCTCCAGGAGGAACCGTAGGACTCCAGACCATAGTATCATGGCGGCTGCAGTGTAACACGTGTTAAGTTCGGCTCGCGAAATTTAATTGATTTCGAAGGTGTTCTCGCAGGTGGTGCTGTCTAGTACAAGTGGAAATCGTGTAAACAACAGTGTTCTGTGCAGTAGTGCTATTTTTTTTTCTGTGCTCCGCCAATATCTTCGAGAAAATGGTAAACAGAAGAGTGAACAGCAGCGCGTCCAGCAGCGGGGAAGCCGCAGGTGCAGCGGGTCTGCTCTTGGCGGAAGGTGCGGCCGCGGCTCCCGGTATAGCGGAGCTGGTCCGCTCTGAGGTAAACGCTGCGCTTCGCGATAAAAACAATCTCGATCTGATAGCAGGCACTATATCAGATACTGTAACGGCAGCAGTATTGGCCAAAATGCGTGAAACTGTTGAGGCCAATACTGCCGAAATTACAGCACTAAAAAAGTCGGTGTCTGAATACGAGAAAAAGACACGAGAGTTAGAGGTGAAACTATCTGCCGCAACAGACGAGCTAGAACAGTACCAAAGGCGAAATAGTCTACGACTGTTTGGAGTAGCAGAAAATAAGGAAGAAGACACAGACAACCTGCTTATAGAGGTTGCGCGTGAAAAATTAGGTGTTGAAGTGACCAAGGCAGACATTGACAGGAGCCATCGGGTGGGACGAAAACTACCAGGTGCTACCAAACCTCGTCCAATAATAATTAAATTTCTCTCGTACCGGAAAAGGGCAGAGATCTTTACCCAGAAGAAGAAGTTAGCAAGGACAGGGCTTACAATAAGGGAAGATCTGACACACGAACGGCTAAAGATTTTAAACAGTGCCATATCCCTTTTCGGTCTTCAGAATGTGTGGACTCAGGATGGCAGAGTAATCATTAAGACAGCAGCTGGAAAGAAGACAGTCACAAACATGACAGAACTGAATAGTATTAAGTGAAGCTACTGGAGCCAAAAGTGCAAACTTAACACCATTTGCCAATTGTAACAGCCCTATACTCAGATATAGTCTTGTAACTGTATTAACTTTTGAATTATACCCATATTTGTACCTTCAACTAATTGTTTTTGTAACTGTATTAACTTTTCACTATTTTTTTGTGTCTGTAGCTCTAACCATTACTTAATTTAAGTTACTGCCAATACTTTTTTCATTTTCTCAGTTTATTCTCTCCCATTCTGTAATAGTTCTATTCCAATTATTAGTCTCTCCTTTAGTTCATTAACCACCCATCTCTTTGGTTTAAATTGTTCATAACAAAAATCACCATCAGTATCACCTTAGCAAATTTCAATCTAATTGTAGCTTCCTACGATAATCACTACCAGTATCACTTTAGTAAATTCTAGCTTCCTACGATAATCTATTAATTATTAAGCTTACTTCTCTCTGCTGGCAGCATCGGCCTCTTAAATCACTCCCCTTTTCCTTATTTCCACCCTAACCTGTTTCAAATACGCTAATTACATTTCTCCTCTTACGACATAGGATACACAGTGACACACAGCCGTCACTATTATTGGTCATAGTCTCCTTGCACCGAATACCATTAATCCATTTTCTATACTCCCGCAACCTCAGGAAATCTCTTGCAGTCGCCTTTCTTTCGGCACTCGCGGAGTCACAAACAGGGCGCGCAAAATCTCGGACACCCCTGTGTTATGTCACTTGGCGGAAGCACCGGCCAGTGCCCCTCGCAGCAGGTAGTGCCTAACAAAGGGACAAACCAGTCTGCCACCCTACTCCAGGCTGCTCAGCGGAACGCGTCAGAGCTTTTAGCAGCTCACTGCAACATCCAGTCTTTACCTGCACATTACGAAGAACTTGGCCTCCTCTTCAACCAACTAAACTACCACGTAATCCTCTTATCCGAAACGTGGTTGAAACAACACATATCCACTGCATCTATTCATCTCCCAGGGTACACATTTCTTAGGGCAGACAGATAAAAAAAGCGAGGTGGCGGGGTCGGCGCGTATATACGAACAGATCTCAAAGCGAAAGTCTTATGTACGTCAAATCCTGCTGAAGAAAAAGAGGCTGAATTCATGTTCATTGAAATAAATATACAAAGTCGGAAATTCTTGACTGGCGTCGTGTACAAGCCGCCAAAAATAAACACAATGAGTTCCTTCCAGTCGGAATTACATTCACTCCAGTGTCAATACGAACATGTCATCGTAATGGGTGACTTGAACGTAGACCTGCTAAGAGACACTCCCTCCGCAATAAACCTAAGAAGACTGTTTAGTTGCAATAGCATGAACATTCTTCCATTACAACCTACACACCATACGGCGCACAGTCATACCCTTATAGACGTAATCGCAACGAAACAGACTGACAAAGTAAGAGATGTTGGTCAAACATCGGCCCCTGGCCTCTCAGCACATGATGTAATATTCGTGGCCTACTCTGTGCAGCCCCCAAGGATCAAATCGCGTTACATAACTTGTAGGAACATGAAACGTATTGACCTTGACGCTCTAACAGCCGATTGCTCAGAAATTTCATGGCATCAAATAATCAGAGAACCTACAATCGACGGCAAAATTAATGAACTTGGTGATAAACTCACTGCCCTCTATGACAAACATGCACCTGTGCGCACAATCCGTGTAAGGAAATCTCCTGCTCCATGGTTGACAGCTGAATTACGTCAAATGATGACTAATAGGGATGCTGCCCACAGGCGTTTCAAGGCAGATCCGAAACCCGAGCGTTTCGAAGAATACAGAAAGCTACGGAACAGAGTGAAACAATGCATTCGCAATGCTAAAATCAGGCACGCTCGCTCCCTTGAATGCAGCGATCTGACGCCCACGACTCTATGGAAGAATCTCCGTAGCTTGGGGGTCGGAAAGGCAAAATCGGAAACTACTTTTCATGTGTCAGCTAACGAATTAAATGAATTCTCCTCTGCACCTCTGAATACCAGCACGGCTGATAATTACCGTCCACAAGAATCCCCAAACAGGATAACTAACAACGATAGCTTCCATCTAAAACATGTAACAACAAATACGGCAAGAAAAGCAATAATGAGAATCTCTTCTGATGCAATAGGCAACGACAGTATCGGTATAACCATGATTAAGAATGTTGCCGATATCTTAGTACCTGTCTTAACTGACATATTTAATTTTTCCCTCGTGAACGGAATATACCCCACTGCATGGAAAAGAAGCATAATTCGACCCATCCCTAAGATCGAAAACCCGCAACTGCCTAGTGATTACCGACCAATTCGCATACTGCCTGCTGTTTCCAAAGCACTCGAATATATTGTTCATGACCAAATCACTGAACACTTGCATGAATTCAGCCTATATGACAAATTTCAATCCGGTTTCCGTAAACATCACAGCACAAACACTGCTCTAATTAAAGTAACAGATGACCTGAAATGTGCCATCAACAATCGAAAGGCAACAATATTGACGCTACTGGACTTCAGCAAAGCTTTTGACACTGTTAACTTTGACATATTGCTCAGAAAAATGCAACAGCTTAATTTCTCTGATAGTGCAATGAGATGGTTTGAAAGCTACTTAATAGACAGACAGCAATGTGTTGTCTGCGTAAATGAAAAATCTTCCTGGAAACATGTTTCCTCGGTAGTGCCACAAGGATCAGTCTTAGGACCACTTTTGTTTTCTTTATGTGTCAACGATATTTCGTCGGTTCTGTCCGCCTGTAAATATGATTTCTATGCCGACGACCTCCAGCTCTACCTAAGCGTCAGACCTGAAGACGTAAACACTGCAATCGCTCAGATGAATGATGATCTGTCTTCGGTAGTGATATGGGCGAAAAGCCTGGGGCTTAAACTAAATGCAAAAAAGACGCAAGGAATCTTAATAGCCCCAGAAATTAATAAGTTCAGATTTCCGCGAACGGCTACCTTCTATTCTGCTCGACGGTACTCCAATACCATATCAGAAAACAGTGAAGAACTTGGGTGTAACTTTGGATGAGCATCTCAACTGGGCGGTGAATACAGTCGCAGTGTGCCGAAAGACGTCTGCTTGTCTCTATGCTCTCAAAAAGTTTCGGAACATATTTCCACAGGACTTGAAACGCCAGCTCGTGCAAGTACTCGTTCTACCGAACCTTCACTATTGTGATGTGATTCAACAAGGCACGAGTAGTGAAAACAAAAGACGGCTAGAGCTAACCATGAATGCCTGTGTGCGTTACACCTGCAACATTCGCCGATATGATCATGTTAGTGCTTCATACGCCGAGCTAAAGTGGTTGCGGCCGGACAAATTGCGTGACTACCACACTCTATGTCTACTTCACAGACTCCTCGTCGCGCAAGCACCCCAGTACCTTGCTTCAGAGATTAAAAACCTGTCATGCAATCATAATCGAAACACGAGGTCACTCTTATTTGGTATCCTAACTGTGCCCACTCACAAAACAAAAACTTTTGCAAACTCCTTCTCAGTTGCCGCTGTCCGCCTCTGGAACAAACTGCCCCTTACCGTGCGCAAAATTCAATCTCCTGCTGCTTTTAAGAAGAAGTTGAAGCATTTCCTACTATCATCCTCATAAAGTTCTCCACAAAATTAATGTACCAGGCCAATCCTCTCATCTGTCAAATAGCAAAGCTAGCGTCTTTTATCTTGCTCCTGAGATGCCTTCCCCTTCATCTATCTCTATTAGCCAGGCAATCTTCTTTTCCTTTATATTTCCTTAATTATGTTTCATCATGTCTATTCTTCTCCTCCCTTCACCATGAGTCTCCCTCATACTCCCTGCTGCCAGCACTCCTATCTAAAATTTGTCTCTTCAATAACGTCTAATTATAACAGTACTCATGATCTACGAATATAAACTCTATATGTATGTATTTTTCCAGGTGTACCTTTCTAATTGTTTATTTCACTTTTTGTACTAGATGTAGTTTAACATGCCTACTAAAACGTATGAATGTAAAATAAGTAGAATGCCTGGTTAGATGTAAGAGAGGGCCTGATGGCCCTAATCTTGCCAGGTTAAATAAATAAATAAATAAATAAATAAATTATCAGTCGACGTGTGGCTTACGACGCCATATTAACAGTTTGGACTTGCAAATAATAATTGTTCTTAACTTTGGCTACACCATGGTGGCCCTCCTCTATCGCTGAACTCTAGAAACAGTAATTGACCTACTTGTCATTATTCAGAATTAATTTGACACCCGTCAGCCTAATTTCAGTTGGTTTAAGTACTTTTCAAATACCGGCCTTCCACTAGTGCTAATTATTTGATGTGTTAACTGTTTTTCTTATTAGAATTTGCCTTATGCCAAGATTTATTTCTGTTGTTTAGGCATTTAGCTAGAAATTATTTGTTCTTGTTTTAATTCTGCTTTCAGCCCACTTACTGTTTCTTACTTCAGCCTGTAGGTCATCACCACTGGAAAGGGGCTTGTTTTTACACGCAGGAAATAAACTTTGTCTCTTTTACGTTTTGAGAATAATTCTTGTCCTCTGACCGTGGATATAGCACATATGATTACTGGTACTTCGCAAAAGACAGTCGCTCGAAACGGCACATGAATGTGCACTTCTTCGACGAGCTAAACAACGCAGATATTGATAGTAGCTACAGTAAGGCGTGTGTTGTTATCTGGCGAATCACGATTTTATCTCTTCCCAAAAGATGTCAGGAGTGGAACTTATCGACGGCCCAATGATGTGTTTAACCTATCGTGTGTGGATGCTGTAGTTTAGGCCAGAGGTGATTCTGTGATGTTTTGGGTCTGATTTTGGGATTATGAGTTGGGCACATTCATTCATGCTGCCAAGAATATCAACCAGAATTTTTACTGGTGTTTCAATATTTTCGTTGAGTAAGCGTTGATCTTTCTTTTACTGAGTGTAACAAAAAGAAATAAAGGATGATTATCGACATGGATCCCAAAATGTTTACATCCATGTCAGGACTCATATTCTACTTTTCTTCATAATTAGAAAAGAACGCATCAACGCTGTATTAAACACTTTCCAAAAGGGGCCTTCATGAAAAAAAAAGACACCTAGGACCATCAATCTTGGTTGTCTGGCAGTATGGCGGGCGAAAATTGGAATCCCACCACTTTCGCCGGCCGGTGTGGTCAAGCGGTTCTAGGCGCAACAGTGTGAAACCGCGCGACCGCTACGGTTACAGGTTCGAATCCTGCCTCGGGCATGGATGTGTGTGATGTCCTTAGGTTAGTTAGGTTTAAGTAGTTCTAAGGTCTAGGGGACTGATGATCTCAGAAGTTAAGTCCCATAGTGCTCAGAGCCATTTGAACCATTTTGAACCCACCACTTTCCAGGGCGTCTCCAGACACTTCTTCGGCCTGGAATCTGATTGACTGGAACAGAATTGTTTTCAGTGATGAATCCCGCTTCGAATTGATCCCGATGGCCAGCGAAGATCTGTTTTGAGATTCCCCGGACTGTGGTGGAATACCAACCTGACTGTCATCCCCATACGACCTGACAACCAAGACTGATGTTCTTAGGTACCATTTCCTTCCATAGCAGGACCACTTCGACACGTCGACGATATTCAGGGCCTGTTTCTTTTCCCTTAATGGCAAGCCACACTGAACTTACATTCAGTAAGATAGTACCCGCCCGCACGCGGCGAGAGCTTCTACTACTTACCTTCTACTTGTCTTCGTGGATGCCAAACCAAATCTTTGACATCAAGGTCACCGGATTTCTCCCCACTTAAGAACAGTTGAAGCCTTACGGGCAGTGCCTTCCAGCTCGGGATTTTGTCGATATAACGCACCATTTGGACAAAATTAGCCATGATATCCTTCCGGAGGACATTCAACAATTCTGTCAATCAGAACAGGATTTTCGATCTGCAGCGGAGTGTGCGCTGATACGAAGCTTCCTGGCAGATTAAATCTATGTGCCGGACAGAGCCTCGAACTCGGGACCTTCACCTTTCGCGGGAATGTGCTCTACCGCCTGAGCTGTCCAAGCACGACCCACGACCCGTTCTCACAGCTTCAAGTCTGCCATACCTCCTCTTCTACCTTCCAAACTTCATGTAAGCTCTTCTGTGAACTTTGCAGAACTAGCACTCCTGGAAGAAAGAATATTGCGGGGACATGGTTTAGCTACAGTCTGGGGGATGTTTCCAGAATGAGATTTTCACTCTGCAGCGTAGTGCGCTGGTGTGAAACTTACTGGTATGAAACTTCCTGGTAGATTAAAATTGTGTGCCGGACCGAGACTCGAATTCGGGACCTCTGTCTTTCGCGGGCAAGTGCTCTATCTACTGAGCTGCCGAAGCACTGCTCAGGACCAGTCCTCACAGCCTTTCTTCCAGGAGTGCTAGTTCTGAAAGGTTCGCAGAAGAGCCTCTGTGAAGTTTGGAAGGTAGGAGATGAGGTACTGGCAGAATTGAAACTATGAGGACGGATTGTGATTCGTGCTTGGGTAGCTCAGTCGGTAGGGCACTTGCCTGCGAATGGCAAAAGTCCCGAGTTCGAGTCTGGATCCGGCATCCAGCTTTACTCTGCCAGGAAGTAACTCTGTCAATCCATGCGACGTCGAATAAATGTTTTCATAAGGGCCAGAGGTTGACCAATGAGTTATTGACTTAGTTTGTGAAATCCTTTCTCTTGAATATATCATCCAATTTTTCTGATACGACAATCACTTTGTTTTTCTGTCATATGTACATCGCTTTAGTGCACCCAACACAGCTACTGATTTCCGCCCCATTCGAATAATTTCTTCTTGATGCGTCACCTTTTTTTCCTTCTGTCTTAGAGTGTATTTTATATGGACTTCGGTCCGGAAATGTTTCATTTTCATGTTAAGGCTCATTTTCTACTTCTCTTTCTAGTCACTTAAATCATGGAAAATGCACAGGAAAAGAACGGATCACCACAGTATGAAAGGCTTTCCTAAATGAAATGTTCAAAAGCACTTCCGTTATTAATGGTACGTGCTTCAGTCTGCCATCGCACTGAATCCCTGATTTGCTGATGTATTACTGGAGCATTGCAAATATTGGCAGGAAGACTGCAAATCTTGTACGTGGGTTCCGTAAGAAATAGCTTCCAAATGCCGCCCACCCCTTCCTCTCTCAAATAAAAGTGTATTGGGTTTAGGTCTTAGACAGTGGAGGGCAACGAAGTGGTCCACCTATCTGGATACATGTATAACGGAATCTTTATTTTGAGGCCTACTAACTTTATCACTGAAATGAGAAGGAGCTCCATCGTAAATGAAGTACATGTTTTGTAGCAAGTCAACACAAGGAACGAAGTGAGTCACACGTCCGTTTAAACTACAACATTTGGCGGCAAACCTAAGTATTGCAACTTACTGTACATTCCAACCAAAAGTAATGAAGGGGTATCTCGAACACTTCACGTAAGAGAGCGATTCATTTAATGCTGCATGTTCTGTTTCTGTGTGTTTCCTAGTATTAATGTTATAAGGAAGAGCAGTAGAAAATATGCTCAGACATGGAAATAAAGCGTTTCGCGCCCCATGTCCATATCTTTTCTTCCTCTATGTATGAGGAACCTGTGTTGTATGTAATCTGTGGTGAACTTGTCGCCATTCGGTTCTGTAGCGGTGGGGCATTGTTATTTGAGGCATAGTAACAATTTTAGAGAAGAAGATTTGATATCTGTGAATCTGGGAGAATTATCTGCAATACCGTATTAGGGAGAAGAAGACTTGTTTGTAAACATATGTTACAGATTCTAGTGACGGAGAAGATATTTTGGAACAATTTTTCAAGGTAACCAATGCATAAGCAAGAATGGAATGTTTATTTGACTGATCTGTTAACTTAAGGAAATCTTTATCCCTCAGTTAACTAGTAACATTCGCAATTCGTGTTAACTTGATCTCTTTGTTTTCATTATGTCACAAATAACGCAACTAGTTGGACTGTCTGTAATTTTTGTATTGAGAGAATTTCATAACTGTTAGGCTCTTCTTATGTTGTACAGTCTTTTTGTAAATAATGAAAATTTACTTTTACAAGAGTGACATTCTTTAAGGTAAAACCCTCCTCCGTCATTTTTAGTAAAGTCTTGAGTATTTTGTAGTGTGTGGATTACACCTTACGCCACATGCAGCCACAGATTGTTTCTGACAATCGAAAAGCAAATTTTGTAGTGAGTAGTTTATTTTTCTTCAGCTGCCTGCAGCATCTGCTCATTTTATTTGATTTCGTGAACATCTTTACACTAGACACAAAACAGGATGCCGAGCTTGAGGTAAGTTACTTTTACTTCAGAGCAGATCTAGCTTTGCATTCTTACGAGGACAAAGTACACAGAATTTTCAGGTGTCGTACTAAATAAGAAGATTAATTTACTGAGAACAGCTGTTTTCTTTTGTGTTGAGCAGTATTTTATGTTTGTGGGTATTTGAAGTCAGACATTGCAGTACATGTTACGTAACTTTTATTATGTACTTCAGTATTGAGTTTCAGTTAAGTAGTTTTCACTGAGTACACAAATAGTTACTTTTGGCGTTTAATTACATCAGTTTTCATTATTTTGTATTCAGTAATTCACTAAGTTTAAAGTTTTGTTTCACGATACTGTTCACATGCGCAACACAGTGTCAACCGACAGTCAGTATTGCTCAGCAGTTGAATATGATATCTAAAGCACACGTTACACGAAGGTAAAGTTTCAAAAAAAGAATATTCAGTATTTTCTTTTGCAGATAAATTTTATAGAAAGATTGCAGGTGTAAATATGATTGGCAATCGCATGATTCTTTTCATTTAAACCATGTCGATGGATGACAAGGAGTACTTATGATTGAACGATAGTTTGAAAAAATATAACGTAGTAATTATGGACTACCGATTTAGATATACAAAATCCATTTAACAGTTTTTGAGATCCTGTAGGAAGGGTCAATGTACCCTTTTTTCAACATGATATGTGGAAAAAAATTATTCTATATTTCGAGTTATTACTTACATTTTTATTTCTTCCTGTATAAATTCTAAGAACAACTCAACGTCATTTTAATTCCACTTGATGAGATAGATCATTATGAATCTTTTTTCCACTCACATTCCCGTTGAGTACCTAGACATTGGGTGACGTATCTGATGTAGATGAACATTGTAATTCCATGATCAAAATTATATAAAGTTATCATGACACTTTTAAAGGCGACATATTTACGATATTGTATATGTAGTACTAGTTTTTTGTAAAATAAAAAAATATATTGTCTAGCCATTATGACAAAAAATTTGAGACATAACAATGGACATCCAGATGTAAACATCACACAAAGTAATCAGAACAGACATGCTGCTTGAACAATCTCTCTTTAAAATTTGCGAGCCTAACTCTACCCTAAAAATGATCATAGGTACACGCTTTAATTATAAGTAAAAATTCCTGTATTTCTCTGGTTAGGATTATATAATAATACAAGGGAAATGGTCATTAATAATGTATTATTAATTGTATGGAATTTTGTATCTATGTTTTATGCTGTATACAAGACGATAATCCGGTCTACCGTGACAGTGCTATATGGTGGACGTTCATAGGTCGTCCTGTTTACATCACTTCTCTGTCAGTTGCCAGCTGGTAGTGTACATGAACACTTGCAATGGGCGGAATACAGCTATTTTTGTTTATGGATATAATCCTTGGTATGCAGTGTGAAGCGACTTGTAACTATGATGGATAATAAGTTATGCAAATTCAAAAGCATATGTTTGATATAATTTCGTTGGTTATGTAACAAGACTGTTTATCAGTGGTAATATCATGACTGTAAGGTATTCTCCGTTCACCATCTTGCAGAACCGTTGTTGACACCATAGCTCTGTCGAAAGCAGTGATCCAGTAAAATGCTTTTTAAGGATCTTAAATTGTGAAGTTTCTTCAATTACCAGACATTGCAAGTCGCCCCCAGACTGACCGAGAACAAAAACTATCTGGGACTATTTCGAACAGTGAAACTTATGAATACTTATGATTCTATTTCTAAAATTTTTGTCCTCATTTAGCACATTGCAAGCCTAGCTCTACCCTAAAAAGTTATCCTAGGTACACGCTTTAATTACACGTAAAAATTCCTGTATTTCTCTGGTTGGGATTATATAAAAGTACAAATGAAAGTGGTCTTTAATAATGTATCATCAATTGTACGGAGTTATGTATCTATGTTTTATGCTATATGCGATAGGCAAATGACTCTTTTTCTCTAGACCAGGCGGAAAGAGAGAGAGAGAGAGAGAGAGAGAGAGAGAGAGAGAGAGAGAGAGTGAGAGAGTGAGAGAGTGAAAGGAATGAATCGGGGACCTACATCCCCGTAATTTGGTAATTCTACGGGATCTTATTATCTATGAATAGCTTCGGCTGAAAATGGCATTCCTGGAAATATCTATGGACTCTGTTATCTGCAGAATTGAGTCCACAATTAATACTATAGGATGTGTTAGAGTGATATGATCTGGGGGCGAAATTTTTTTTGTTCAGTGTGTTAAGACTCTATTGCAGCACGACACTTATTTCTTCAGTGTCTGTAGATGGTGCACGATTGAAGATAACTTGCTGTGTCATGCTTGTCAGCAAATTTCTGATGTTGTCGTAAACCTGGTTAGCTATCGCGTAGTAGTGTATTTTCTTTAGGAGGTGTCTGCGTCGTACGGAATAAAAAGCTTTTTGAAAGTCTAGAGTCGAGAATGCACGCATGTCGAAACAAGACGGAGGTTACGAGCATTGGTGCGTAGGCTGTTCTGCAACCCAGTACCTAGTATCGTCCCGGATTCGCTATGTGATCTACTGAACAGCATCTAGAGGACACACAATAAAATAAACGTTTGATCTGAAGTAACGACTCCCAGTACTCGCTGGGTAGGAAAAACGATAGCACGAGGTTAATAATCTAGATATAAAACGTGAGAAGATTCAGGACCTGATCTTATTTATCGTCTACGCTCGGCACTGCACGTAATCGGCTTTCGGTTCAGTGCCCACTCCGCGCGACCCCGGAAATAACAGTCAGCGCAAAATCGGGAGAACAGCGCCCGCGGGCGGCCGTGTTGCTTCAACCCAGATTAATGCTAAAAAACAAATAAACAGTTCGCAGTCCGGAAAAGGCGCAGCACGATTCAGGGGTTCAGAATGCAAAGCGTCTGTTATTGTAATCTGGGCGCTGCGCGGATCAATACGGAGCGGTAAGCTGAATTGTATTGCTACGACCGGCGCCGGATGCAGCTGCAGCTTACACCGTACCTCGAATTTACCTTCCACCGTGGCTTTCCACAGCGATAGGCAAATGACTCTTTCTCTATAGGCTTGGTGGGAAGATAGAGAGAGAGGGAGAGAGAGAGAGAGAGAGAGAGGGGGGGGGGGGGAGGGAGAGAGAGGGTGGAAGGAATGAAAAAAAGAGGAGGCGAGAGGAAACTCGATAGATAGAGAAAGACGTCAGGTTACAAGCTGCACCTTATGATCAGCACCAAGCTGTACTTCCGAAGGAAGAATAATGAAAGAAATAGTAGCATAGAATAACGATTTCGTAGGTGAAGCATACACATAAAGAAAGAGAGGAGGAAAAAAGTGAGACAAATCACTGACAGGTAAAACTCGAAACACTAAAAGGTGATAAATGTAGAGTAATAAAATTTCCGGAATTCATCTACACCTGGCTGTAAACGACTTATAAGTTCGTGGCACCCTCCATCGGTAATTCAATATGGTGTTGGCTCACCTTAGCCTTGATGACAGCTTCTACTCCAACAGACATACGATCAATCACGTGCTAGAAGGTTTCTTAGGGAATGGCAGCACATTCTTCACGGAGTGCTGCACTGAGAAGAGGTATCGATGTCGGCAGGTGAGGCCTGGCACAAAGTCGGCGTTCCAAAACATCCCAAAGGTGTTCTACAGGATTCTGGTCAGGACTCTGCAGGCCAGGCCATTACAGGGATGTTATTGTCGTGTAACCACTACGCCACATGCCGTGCGTTGTTAACAGGTGCTCGATCGTGTTGAAAGATGCAATCACCATCGCCGAATTGCTCTTCAACAATGGGAAGCAAGAAAGTGCTTAAAACATCAGTGTAGGCCTGTGATGTTATAGTTCCAGCAAAACGACAAAAGGCGCAAGCCTCCTCCATGAAAAACACGACGGCCTCCCGGTGTGGCAGAGCGGTTCTAGGCGCTTCAGTCTAAAACCGCGCGATCGCTACGGTCGCAGGTTCGAATCCTGCCTCGGGCAAGGGTGTGTGTGATGTCCTTAGGTTCGTTAGGTTTAAATAGTTCTAAGTTCTAGGGGACTGATGACCTCAGGTGTTAAGTCCCATAGTGCTCAGAGTCATTTGAACCAAAAACACGACCACATCATAACACCACCGCCTCCAGATTTTACTGTTGGTACTACACAAGCTTCACCGGGCATTCGCCATACCCAGAACCTACCATCGAATCGTCACATTGTGTACCGTGATTCGCCACCCATATAACGTTTTTCCACTGTTCAATCGTCGTTTATGCTCCTTATACCAAGCGAGGCATCGTTTGGCATTTACTGGCGTAATGTGTGGCTTATGAGCAGCCACTAGACCGTGATATCCAAGTTTTCTCACCTCCCGCCTAACGGTCCTAGTACTTGCAGTGGATCCCGATGCAGTTTAGAATTCCTGTGTGATGGTCTGGACAGATGTCTGCCTATTACACATTACAACGCTCTTCAACTGTCGGCGGTCTCTGTCTGTCAACAGACGATGTCGGCCTGTACGCTTTTGTGCTGCACGTGTCCCTTCACTGTCACATCGGAAACAGTGATGAGCCGTGGTAAAATTTGCCGTTTTGAAGAGCGCGCCGCAGCGTGTAGTGTGAAGCAGTCGCCCTCCGATTCTGGCGGTGGCGCCGCAGTGGCAATCGCAGCTTTGGTGTTTCCCTCCGGTGGGAAAGGGGAAAGGTAGCCTGTTCACGTGCATTTAAGGGACGCTATGAGCTCGCTAGGCGGATCTCCGGCGGTACACCGAAAGGTTGCCGCCCTTTGATAGTGCGATTCCAGCGCTCATCGAAGTGCTAGGTGTTACAGGTGTCAGCCAGCCAGCCAGCCAGCCAGCCAGCGCCGCAGCGGTTCAGCAGCAGCAGCAGCAGCAGCAGCAGCGGCGGTCCCGGTCCCGGTCCCGGTCCCGGTCCCGGCCTGCAGCAGCGGTCCCACCGGCAGCAGCCAGCCAGCCAGCCAGCCAGCCAGCCAGCCAGCCAGTCCTCCTGTGGCAGCAGCAGCAGCAGCAGCGGTCCAGCCAGCAGCAGCTGCTGCAGCAGCAGCAGCAGCCCCGGCCCCGTCCGCGGCAGCAGCAGCTGCGGCGTTCCTGCCGCCCGCCGTCGCCGTCGCCGTCGCCGTCGCCGTCGCCGTCGCCGTCGCCGTCGCCGTCGCCATCGCCGTTCGACCCTGGTCTTCGTCCGTCTGCGTCTTCGCCTGTTCCCAGTTTGTGTCCTTTCCTTTTCGTGCTGTGCGTTTTTTCTCCCTGTCGCCATGTCCCCCTCCACCGCCACCGCCACTACTACCACCACCGCCATCGTCTATACATCCCCTTCCGCCGCCTCCACCACTATAACTTGGTGTGCCCAGTCACACTCCCCTCCTTCCATCCCACCTCTCCTCACTCTCCCTTCGCCCTCGCTCTTTGTCGCCCCCTCTCCCGCTTCTTCCTCTCGCTCCTCTCGTTCTGATCCTTTCCCCCCACTCCCCCTGCCTGTCACTGCAGCTCCGGCTCGGGTGGTGGCCCGTCGGGCCACTGTCCACGCCCAGCTCTCCCCGTCGCCTTCGCCATCACCGCCACCGCCACCACCGTCATCATCGTCGCCGTCGCCGTCGCCTTCGCCTTCACCGTCACCGTCGCCATCTCCGGCTCCAACTGCTGCATCCACGCCGGGACCTGTCCCTTCCCACCACCTCCCCATCGCTCCCGTCCCTCATATCACCACCCGCCCTTCTGCCGCCGTCAAACGCCCTAGTGGCACCCCCACCTCCTCCGCTCCCAAAAAGACCCCGCCCCAGCCTCCATCCCCCCCCCCAGGGTGCCATGGATGTCTCCCCGCCTGGCCCTGCTCCCTCCTCCTCCTCCTCCTCCTCCCCCCCCTGTTTATACAAATATCTCCTGTCCCATCCCGATCCTTCCTTTCTCGAGGCCCGGAATCTCTCCCTCCTCCTCCGCCAACATTTCCCTGGTGCCCCCATCTGTCTCCTTACTCCCAGATGGGATTCTGTTCTCATCTCCTCCCCCAGCCCAACCCTCCATACTGACATCCTCTCCCGCCTCCCCATCACCCGTTTTGGTCACAACGCTTCCCTTACCCCTGCTCCTTCTCCATCTCCTACCCACCAACCCCAACCCCCATGTCGCCCGCCGACCCTCACCGCCGTGATCACTCGGCTCAGTCCGTTGATCATGGAGGAGGAGGTGTTGGCGGAGCTCAAGGCCCATCGCACACTGGAGGTGCGGGCGGTCCGCTGCATTTTTAACTCGGCCGGCCCCACCCGCCTTATGTGGGTTTTCTCTGAGGACGCCCCCTCCATTGACCGTCTCCTGAAGGAGGGTGCCCTCCTCTTCAACCAGCGGTACAAGGTCGACCCCTCCCATTCCCCTCCTCAATCCCTGCGCTGCCAGAGGTGTCTGCGCTATAATGCACACCCAACAGCTGAGTGCCGCGAGGCCCCCACCTGCCCGCATTGTTGGCAACCGCACTTCCTCCGGCAGTGCCCTAACCTCCAATCCCCTCCCTCCTGTAATACCTGCAATCTCCCCCATCCCACCTACTCCGAAAAGTGTAAAGCCCGACCCCCTCCAACCACTCCTGAACTCACCGTACCTGTCCGTCCTCTGGACGCCCTCACCCCTCCTGGCAATTCCCTTCGTTCCCCCCCCCCCCCCCCCCCCCCCCACCGCTGAGGACATCATCAGGTTCCTCACCATCGTCCTCCAGAATGTTCATCCCTTTTAGCGCACCCACACCCTCCAACAGATCTCCCTCGCCGCCCGTTCCATTTTCCACCTTAAAATGTACAGCACCTATTCCAACAACCAGCCCCATTTTACCTTCTCCCGTCTTGACACCCTCGTCTAAATCCCTGTCATGGCACGACAGCACCATATCCTTTTCAACAATATCTGCTCCCTTCCCGCCAACAAGAACCTCTTCCTGCACACCCTTTCTACCCACCATGTGGATGCCTTCCTCCTCAATGAAACCTTCCTCCACCCCCACCACTCCATCCACACCTCCCCCTATCTCCTCCACTGCTCCGATAATCCCCTCCCAGTTGCGCGTGGCGGAGTTGCCATTGGTCACCACCGCCAGATCCCCGTTTGGCTCCAACCTCTCCTACCCGACCCCACCGAACACCTGATCCTTAGTCTCTTCTTCCCCAGCCTTACCATTACCTGTGCCACCATCTATGTCCGCCCCAACGCCACTATTCCTTTCAACTTCCTCTCCCACATCGACCGTACCTTCTCCTCCTACGTGATCGCCGCCGACCTCAACATCCATAGTCGCTCTGCTGCCCAGTTACGGCAGTGGCATCGGTTCCTCTCCTCCCTTCAAGGCGACCTCATCCCCATCCCCCAGCACACCCGTCCCGAATCCAACTCCACTCCCGATGTTATTCTCTCCTCCCCCAACCTCCTTGGTCGCATTACGGTGGATGTCCTGGAGCCTATTGGTAGTGACCATCTCCCTGTCCTCCTCACCGTTTCGTCGCCCCTGTCCCGACCCTCGTACTGACCCTCCCCCTAAGTACATCCATGACTATTCCTGTGCCAACTGGAATGCCTACCGGGATACCCTCTCCACCCAGGTCGATAGCCACCCTCTCACCCACCGCCATCCCGATGATGTCACCCATGCCGCCTCCTTTCTCCAGCAGACTTTGTCTGAGGCCGTGGAGGCCCACGTCCCTACTGTTGCCATCCACCCCCACCGTCCTACCTTACCCCCACATGCCGTCCTCCTCCTCCGTGAATCCCGTCGTCTCTACCGTGCCTTCCTCTGCACGCGTGACCCGGACACACTACGACGCCACCGGCAACTCCGGCGACACATTCGTAATTTGCTCGCGGCTAAGAAACGCCGGGACTGGCGACAGACATGCACCCATTTAAATGCTACCCTCCCTATCAACTCGTCCAAGTTCTGGTCCACCTTCCGTCGCCTGACCGGAACTAAGCCCTCCCCCTACTATCCTCTTCTCCATGATGATCACCCCTTCCCTGACGCCCTTAGTAAGGCCAATCACTTTGCCTCCTACCTGTCCGATGTGTTTTCCATCCCCGATGATCCCCAGTTCGATTACTCCCTCTTCCCGGATATCTGCGATCGAACTGACACCTCTGTCCCTCCCCTCGCTCCTGGTTTCCAGTACTTGGACAAAATTGCACACACGGATCTCAATACTCCTATCACTGCACAGGATCTCATTGCTACACTCCGCACAAAACGCAACACCGCTCCTGGTCACGATCGTGTCACCTACCGTCACCTTCGTGAAGCTCCTGTCTCTTTTCTCTCCACCCTGGCCAGGCTCTACAATGTAGTCCTGTCCACCGGTTACTACCCCGACCTGTGGAAAACCTCCCATATCCTCATGTTCCTTAAACCTGGCAAACCGCCGTCCTCCGTCTCCTCCTACCGTCCCATCAGCCTTACCTCGGTAATCAGCAAGGTCCTGGAATCTATCCTCATCTGACGCATCCACCAGCATCTCCACCAGCACCGCCTCCTTCCCGTTACCCAGTGTGGCTTTCGGCCGTCCTTCTCTTCCGACGATCTTCTCCTTCACCTCACTCATCTCCTTTCCGAACAGCTCAATTCCCGTCGCTCCGCAATCTTCCTCTCTCTTGACCTCGAACGCGCTTATGACCACGTATGGCATTCCGGTCTCCTCTTCAAGCTCCAAACCTTCGCCCTTCCCATTAACTACGTCTGTCTGATCGGTTCCTTTCTCTCCCGGCGCCCTTCCTATGTCACCATCCATAACACAGATTCCTACACCTTTTTCCCCTCTGCCGGTGTGCCCCAAGGCTCCGTCCTCTCCCCCCTTCTGTACCTGTTGTACACGGCGGACATGCCGCCGCCGTCACCCCCCGTCCACCTTCTCCAGTTTGCCGATGACACCGCCTTCCTTGCCCTTGCCCCCACCCTGCAACGCTCCCAACACCTTCTCCAATCCCATCTTGACCGGTTCACCGCTTGGTGCAACCAGTGGTTGCTCAAGGTCAATCCTTCCAAAACCCAGGCGATCATTGTAGGCAAAACCACCCCTTCCTTCCGCCTCCTTGATTTCTATCTCACTGTCTATGGCCGTCCCATCGCCCTCACTCCCACCCTTAAGTACCTTTGCGTCACCCTCGACCGTCGCCTCTCCTGGACTCCCCATCTCCAGACAATCCAAGCCAAGGCACGTTCCTGACTCCGTCTCCTCAAGCTCCTTTCCGGCCGTACGTGGGGTCTGGACCCCTCCACCATCCTCCACACCTATAAATCCCTCATACGCCCTATCCTTTGTTACGCCCATCCAGTTTGGATCTCCGCTCCCCTACCTTTTATAAATCCCTCCAAATCCTTGAACGCCATGCTCTCCGCCTCGCCTATCACTTCCGTCTCCCCTCCCCCATGTGGATCCTGTATGATCTCATCCCCTTCCCCCACCTCCTCCTTTTCCTTGAAAGGATACGGATCCTGTACACCTCTCGTAAACTTGATCCTCCTCACCCGCTCGTATCCCCGATCCTCTCCCACCCCTGCCCGCTGCCGCGCCTGTACTCCCACGTCCCACCCGGTCTCCATCTCTCCACCCTCCTTACCCTCTCCCAAAGTGGCTTCCGCCAGCTCCCTCTCCCTGATGATGTCCTCGTCGCCTCCATCATCCCCTCCTATCAACTTTGACCCTACCCGCCACCCACTTCCGGTGTTCATTCCTTTCGGCACCCTCCCTCTCTTCTCTTCTCTTCCCTTCTTTTTCCTTTTCCCCGTCCCCTCCCTCCCCCCTCTTCCCCCGGGCTTCCTCACCCCCTTCCTCCCTCCCCCCCTATCTCCCCTGCCCGTGGCATCTCTGCTCTCCCCTCTCGCTCTCCCACTCTCCTTCCTCCTCCTCCTCTCTTGGCAGGTCCCCGGACTCGCACACGCATAGTAAACATTCGCACGCCGGAGATCATCGCCTTCTGTGTCTCGTGTGTGTGACGACGTTTAGTGTTTTTTGCTGTCCGCCGTCCCACTACTACGTTCACTTGTGCCGTCGGATTCATCAGTGTTCTGTGCGCCGTGCCAACGTGTTTTCAGTGTTGTTATCGTCACGTGTGAACGACTCCGTGTTTTTTGTGTCTCTGTGACCTCTCTCTTTTGCCCGTCACTTTGTTCACTATCATTCTCCGTTCTTATACTATTGTAAACGCTATGGCTGAAGAGCGGCGTAGTGTGCCGCTGCCAGCCTACCTGATTTGTACAGGTTTTAAAATAACAATAAAGTAAAAAAAAAAAAACTCGCTAGGCGGCGAGTCTGAGCAGTTGGTCAGCCAGGTCAGTGTGGGGCAGTCAGTGTCTGTCTGTCGTCCGGAGTGCTAGTATATGTTAGGCCGCCAGTATGCTCGAGTTTGTTCAGGCAATGGTCATTGGCGGTTGGATCGATCGGTTGGTCGGTCGCGCACTGAGACACAAGCTGACTTGTCCGTCTTGAGGGTCGGCGCATGTGACGCCGCCACGTCAGTCCAGTGGGCCACGCCGTATAGCGAGGGGTAGTGGCTTCGCGGCCGACACGAGAGCAACAGGAGTCAAGCCACGACATCGGTCTGGCCGACGCGGGCTGCGGCGCCGTGAGACGGGAGATCGGCGCACCTTCATGCGTCCGTTGAAGCGGCTGGCAGCGGACGGTTCGGGAGAACGTTTTGGGGGGTTGCTGCTCCAGGTCTTCGCCAGACATCGCAGTTTATTAGAAGTTAAGTGATTCGTGATATGTTGTTTCATTTACTTGTTAGATTCTAGTTGTTTTCTTGGCCAGTCTCTCGTCCCCAGCTTGCTTGTCTGTCTTCCGTCCACATTTGTTAGGCAGTTAGTGTTTGTCTGTCGGTCTGTCCTGCGTTGATAGCTGCCTCTGTCATGTTTGTCGCATTCGGTTTTAACGAATTTATTGCTTAAGGTGTAAAGGTCGAATTCCTGGAATATGTTTTTATCTTGCCTATCATCTTGAGAGGCGGTATATGTGTAATGTAGAGCATGTTTGTACATTTTATGTAAGACTGCATTTCATGGGTTTTTATTTAAATGGTAATTTTAGTATACAAAGTTGCCACTCTCCCACCGTAAGAGTTTTCCTTTAAAAACAAGTTGCATTTTCGGTGCAAAGTAATTTTTTTTTAATGTGTTTTGTACCATTTCCATCCCTCCTACGGGGTGCATGGTTTATGTGTTTTTGTGAGTTGTTAAAATTTTTATTTTAAAGTAACCTGGTGTGATACAGATTTCCACCAGTGTAGTCTTTCAGAGGTTGTTGTTGTGGTGATGGTGGTGGTTAGTGTTTAACGTCCCGTCGACAACGAGGTCATTAGAGACGGAGCGCAAGCTCGGGTGAGGGAAGGATGGGGAAGGAAACCGGCCGTGCCCTTTCAAAGGAACCATCCCGGCATTTGCCGGAAGCGATTTAGGGAAATCACAGAAAACCTAAATCAGGATGGCCGGAGACGGGATTGAACCGTCGTCCTCCCAAATGCGAGTCCAGTGTGCTAACCAGCTTGTTGCGAGCGGTCGTGACTACGGCCGTGTTAAAAGCGAGCGGCAAGCTTCTCAGCCCGATAGCTCATATGTCAAAAAGGAAAAATTTGTTATTTCTGTCTCTGAATAAATTGTAACTTGATATTTACAAGGTGCTTTCTGATTATAATTTTAAAACTGTTTTCAAAAAAAGGGGGCTTTTAGGAATAAAATTTCCATTTATTAAAAAAAATTAATTTGTTTTCATCAGTTACCCACTGGCAACTACTTCCACGCTCGCATAGTGTGATTAAATGTGTTAATGTTCTTGATGAATCGCTAGTAAATAAAGTAAATTCTTCAAGAAAAGATTTTGAAAGTAAATTCACAGTTCAAGTGAACCTAGGGGTGTTTAGGAGTGTGGAAATCCTGCGTACATACGTATGACATAAGTGACACCCGATCACCTGACCACGTTCGAAGTCCTTGAGCTCCACGGAGGGCTCCATTCTGCTATCTCATGGTGTTTGATGAGGTCACTGATATGGAGTATCTGGCAGTGGGTGGCAGCACAGTGCACCTAATACGAAAAACATATGCTTTTTGGAGTGTCCGGATACTTTTTATCACATAGTGTAGGCCACATATTTGAGTGATTAACTTTGCAAGATCACAGGTTCGTCTAAGCGCGACATAAGCCCTTGCAATTGTGGAATGCTGAACATCAATAAACAGTGCGATCGCTAGAATGTTCAATCCGAGCATGCAAACGTGCATGCATTGCGTTGTACAGGTGGTGGATGTCAGTTTGTGAAACGGAAAAATGTTCAAATGTGTGTGAATTCCTAAGGGACCAAACTGCTAAGGTCATCGGTCCCTAGACTTCGACACTACTTAAACTAACTTATGATAAGAACAACACACACACACCCATGTGGGAGGACTCGAACCTCCGGCGAGAGAGGCCGCGCAGTCCGTGACATGGCACCTCTAGCCGCGCAGCCACTCCGCGCGGGTGTGAGATGGAGCTCCATGTCTGTTGCACTTGGTTGGTCAATACAGGGACGGTTGATACTGGTTGCGGATGGCGCCGGAGTTGTCGTTCGATGATGTGTCACACGTGCTCGATTGCAGACAGATGTGGTGGTCGACCATGCCAAGGCAACATGTCGACACTCTGTAGAGCATTTTGGATTACAACAGCAGTATGTAGGCAAGCATTATCTAGTCGGAAAGCACCTCCTAAGACACTGTTCATGATTGGCAGCACAGCAAGTCAAATCACCAGACTGACGTATAATTTTGCACGCATGGTGCATGGAATGAAGACGAGAGTGCTCTACATCTACATCTACATTTATACTCCGCAAGCCACCCAACGGTGTGTGGCGGAGGGCACTTTACGTGCCACTGTCATTACCTCCCTTTCCTGTTCCAGTAGCGTACGGTTCGCGGGAAGAACGACTGTCTGAAAGCCTCCGTGCTCGCTCTAATCTCTCTAATTTTACATTCGTGATCTCCTCGGGAGGTATAAGTAGGGGGACGCAATATATTCGATACCTCGTCCAGAAACGCACCCTCTCGAAACCTGGCGAGCAATCTACACCGCGATGCAGAGCGCCTCTCTTGCAGAGTCTGCCACTTGAGTTTATTAAACATCTCCGTAACGCTATCACGGTTACCAAATAACCCTGTGACGAAACGCGCCGCTCTTCTTTGGATCTTCTCTATCTCCTCCGTCAAACCGATCTGGTACGGATCCCACACTGATGAGCAATACTCAAGTATAGGTCGAACGAGTGTTTTGTAAGCCACCTCCTTTGTTGATGGACTACATTTTCTAAGCACCCTCCCAATGAATCTCAACCTGGTACCCGCCTTACCAACAATTAATTTTATATGATCATTCCACTTCAAATCATTCCGCACGCATACTCCCAGATATTTTACAGAAGTAACTGCTACCAGTGTTTGTTCCGCTATCATATAATCATACAATAAAGGATCCTTCTTTCTATGTATTCGCAATACATTACATTTGTCTATGTTAAGGGACAGTTGCCATTCCCTGCACCAAGTGCCTATCCGCTGCAGATCTTCCTGCATTTCGCTACAATTTTGTAATGCTGCAACTTCTCTGTATACTACAGCATCATCCGCGAAAAGCCGCATGGAACTTCCGACACTATCTACTATGTCATTTATATATATTGTGAAAAGCAATGGTCCCATAACACTCCCCTGTGGCACGCCAGAGGTTACTTTAACGTCTGTGCTCCTGTTGTCATGCGAAATCGCACTCCAGACCATAACTCTAGATGTAATACCAGTGTGTCTAGCACGCAGGTAGATTGCAGGCTCTCTACTGGCCTCTTTACAACGAAACACGGCTATCACTGACACCGAGGCAGAACCAGCTTTCATCAGAAAACACAAAAGACCTCCGCTCTGTTCTTCTTGAAACCACTGCAGACGCAAATGGTGGTGGTTTGGGGTCAGTGGAATACACACTACAGGGCATGTGGCTCGGAGCTGTCCTTCAAGTCACCGATTTGTAAGCGCTCGCTGTGCCACTGTGCTACCAGCTGCTGTTCAGATTGCTGCTGAAGATGCAGTACGATGCGCCAGAGCCATATGCTGAACACGGTGGTCTTCCCTCTGGGTAACGTCACTCGGCCGTCCGGAGCCCGGTACTCTTGCGACCGTACATTCCCGTGACCACCACTGCGAGCAATCATGTACTTTGGCTACATTCCTGCCAAGTCTTTCTGCAGTGTTGCAGAAGATACATCCAGTTCTCGTAGCCCTGTTACACTACCTCTTTCAATCTCAGTGAGATGCCGATAATGACACCGTTGCTGCCTTAAAGGTATTCTTGACTAACATCAAATTACTACGTCTAATATGAAAGGTAACAAACATTCACGATCGTTAAAGAATGTGTTTAAAGGATACCTCATAGTGGTGCTACTAGCATGGGGTGAAATTTGAATAGCCATCATCTTTTAGATGTAGAAACAGGTCTACCAATTTCCTCTTATGTTGCACAGCTCGTTCTTGGTGTTGAGATTTACTTATCCGTCAGTGTTTATACGTTAGGGTAAGTAACTTTGAATATTGCGCCACAGGTAAAAGTGACACAGTTGCGTAACACCATTTTTCGTCATTGTCACCAAAATCTAAACAACGGTGGAACAGTCTGCCTATCGTTCAGTTCATGGACAACAGAAATCCGCTTCTTGTCCAGGCAGACATTCGAGAACCGTTTTGTGAACGTCCTCAGCGTTGTAAAATCTTTTTGCTCCAGATGAGCTGTCAGCTTGCCGAAAAGATAGCCTGGACTTTGCCGTCTGTGGTCGGTGTCGATGGTCTTCGTTCCCGATCGGTATCACCCATGTCTATGCAGCCTTGATGAAGTTGTTGGCACCATTTCACTATGGCTGAACAAGACATTGCGTTTGGCTTACATCCCGCCTCAACTTCATAGTGAAAATATGTGCAATTTGTACATTTCGCTAAAAATAATCATACTCTCACGCGTGCCTCAGCTTTGAATTACGTTTCCAGTTGATACGTAGTCTCAACCACAGCCTGTGTCGCACCTGTCACACACTCGCATCAGGACAGTGTCTCCAGGAAACGTGCAGTATGTACTTCACTTCTGACAATGCATCGCTCTTGCGCTGTGGTCTTAGAGTGAGACGACATATGTAACTTACTTTCTGAAATCCCTACGCACAAATAGAGCGTTCCAAAGACGTGTAGGGGTAATATACACTCCTGGAAATGGAAAAAAGAACACATTGACACCGGTGTGTCAGACCCACCATACTTGCTCCGGACACTGCGAGAGGGCTGTACAAGCAATGATCACACGCACGGCACAGCGGACACACCAGGAACCGCGGTGTTGGCCGTCGAATGGCGCTAGCTGCGCAGCATTTGTGCACCGCCGCCGTCAGTGTCAGCCAGTTTGCCGTGGCATACGGAGCTCCATCGCAGTCTTTAACACTGGTAGCATGCCGCGACAGCGTGGACGTGAACCGTATGTGCAGTTGACAGACTTTGAGCGAGGGCGTATAGTGGGCATGCGGGAGGCCGGGTGGACGTACCGCCGAATTGCTCAACACGTGGGGCGTGAGGTCTCCACAGTACATCGATGTTGTCGCCAGTGGTCGGCGGAAGGTGCACATGCCCGTCGACCTGGGACAGGACCGCAGCGACGCACGGATGCACGCCAAGACCGTAGGATCCTATGCAGTGCCGTAGGGGACCGCACCGCCACTTCCCAGCAAATTAGGGACACTGTTGCTCCTGGGGTATCGGCGAAGACCATTCGCAACCGTCTCCATGAAGCTGGGCTACGGTCCCGGACACCGTTAGGCCGTCTTCCGCTCACGCCCCAACATCGTGCAGCCCGCCTCCAGTGGTGTCGCGACAGGCGTGAATGGAGGGACGAATGGAGACGTGTCGTCTTCAGCGATGAGAGTCGCTTCTGCCTTGGTGCCAATGATGGTCGTATGCGTGTTTGGCGCCGTGCAGGTGAGCGCCACAATCAGGACTGCATACGACCGAGGCACACAGGTCCAACACCCGGCATCATGGTGTGGGGAGCGATCTCCTACACTGGCCGTACACCACTGGTGATCGTCGAGGGGACACTGAATAGTGCACGGTACATCCAAACCGTCATCGAACCCATCGTTCTACCATTCCTAGACCGGCAAGGGAACTTGCTGTTCCAACAGGACAATGCACGTCCGCATGTATCCCGTGCCACCCAACGTGCTCTAGAAGGTGTAAGTCAACTACCCCGGCCAGCAAGATCTCCGGATCTGTCCCCCATTGAGCATGTTTGGGACTGGATGAAGCGTCGTCTCACGCGGTCTGCACGTCCAGCACGAACGCTGGTGCAACTGAGGCGCCAGGTGGAAATGGCATGGCAAGCCGTTCCACAGGACTACATCCAGCATCTCTACGATCGTCTCCATGGGAGAATAGCAGCCTGCATTGCTGCGAAAGGAGGATATACACTGTACTAGTGCCGACATTGTGCATGCTCTGTTACCTGTGTCTATGTGCCTGTGGTTCTGTCAGTGTGATCATGTGATGTATCTGACCCCAGGAATGTGTCAATAAAGTTTCCCCTTCCTGGGACAATGAATTCACGGTGTTCTTATTTCAATTTCCAGGAGTGTATGACATAACTGGGAACAACTCTTGTTAGATGCAAAGTGTTTGGCGACCCTTCCCACAGACGCTAGGTGTCTATTAGTATTCGATGGCCCTGGGATGATGCGATTTCACCGAGCTCGTAGGATCTACTAACCAGATGTACAGTATTCTACCTACCCCACTAAAACGACAAAATGATTTTCAAACAAGAAACCATCGGAATGTCTCTAATTGGAGAAAGCTATTTTAGAATAGAATCAAGCACTTCAATTTTGCACGGCCACCCGCCTTTCACGCAGAGCAGATGAATGGATGACAGGAGAAACGTATTCCGTACGACGCCACAAAGTGCCTACGCCCAACCGCCTCTCAGGGGCATAACCTCTCTTAAGCGATGCCTCCCGTCGCCTGGAAGCATTACTGAACTTTTCGTTTTTAAAAGTTGTTCCTCACGATGCGATCTATCACCCCTAGACATTTATCGTAGTGTCTCTGAAACACCAGGTATACAGGGTGTATAGGGTATAAGTGAGGATATTTTTGTACGTGATACCTTAATATGTTTTCACACACCAATGTGTTGGTTTTTTCTCTGCAATCGAATAGTCTTCCCACACACACACACGTCACATAATTTACTACCTGATATTTTCTGCACGGCCGTAATTGCACTACTAAGTGGACTACGCTTGTCAGTATAGGCTAACAGTTCCGTGTTCTTGTGTCCACGCTTCAACGCGTCACCTGCTGCTCAGGGGAAAATAAGCATTGATGGCTTCCTCTTGCCACACGTACTTGGAGGTACTAGTCAACCTAAAACATGCTACTCGTCATAATTATAATTAGTAGTATGCAACTGAAGTAAATTCCGATGTAATGTTGTTTAGTACACTGTTCGCAGTCACCAACAAAAAAAGAAACAAAAAACATGTCCTAAGCACATTGGAGCACAGAGCACGTGTAATCTCTGACCGTGGCAGTTTAGCAGCTGAACTGCAATATTTTACAAGCCGTGTTCCGCACGAACGGTTACATCATCCGCCAGATAAAACGTGCCCTAAGACTGAAGAAGTCGAGACCGCAGCCTACCTAGGACGAAGACAAACCGGTTGTGGCGGCGATTATACCATACGTCGGGAACGCATAGGCAAAGTTCGTCATAATACTCTGAAACCACGATATCAAATGGGTTTTTGTCCTCCATTCAAGACGAAAAACTGATTAGGGTCAGTCAAGGACGACTTAAGACTCCGGAAACCACGAGTTTGCCATATCTCTAGCCAGTGTGGGAAATTATATGTAGGCCACACTATCCGGAGGTGCGAGAGAGGTGCACTGAGCATAAACGCCACACAGACAACGCACAGCGGCAAAGTTCGTCGTGGAAGAGCAGTGCATCACGCACTGATATAACATAAACTATGATTGCACAAAGGTGTTGCAGCAATCGGTTACCTTCTGGGATTGTATTCTGAAAGAGGCAGTGCAGATTCCAGTGCATGAAGAGCTAATAAATAAGGCTAGTGGCTTTCAGTTAACCAAGGCCTTGGATCCAGCCTTATCATCAAATCACATCGGAAGTCTACACGGAAATCAGGACATCTGAAGAAGAAGCACTGTCACTACCGCGGCTGAGATCTGCTCACGGCCGCAACCGCGGAAGGACTGCGGTTCGTGATCTGTCGCGGGGCGCTGAGCTACCCCAACACCTACCCCCAGAACCCAGCGACGTGCTTCCCCCACCACCGGCTGCGGACCCCGCGGAGACGTCGAGAGGGAAACTGGAGACTGCGGGAGACGGGTAAACACTATAGTTTTGTAAATCCTCGTCGCCAGTTTCGTAAAGGCCTTGTCACTACTGCTGTGGAGGTCGAGTTGCCACTGTTGTTACGGTAGGCCGAGTTTGTGAGTTCGTGAAACGGGTTTTGGTGCAGTACACCGCTAAGACAGTTTCTCCTTGCCACTACTACACAGTTATGCCACAGGGTCAGTTAACAGGACAGGAGAACGAGGGTTCTACAACACTCCAACAAATTAGTAAGAAGGTCACACAAATGAGTTAAAACGGTTTACTTATTTTTGTGACTTGTTGAATAATGAAGTCTGTAACACTGCATGTAATATAACACAAAAACGTCCTCAATGGTTAAGTGCAAATAATCGTAGGTGAACTTCACAGTGCATAGCAAATGCAATTTACAACAACTGTCTGTTCACCTGCCGCGCGGGATTAGCCGAGCGTTCTAGGGCGCTGCAGTCATGGACTGTGCGGCTGGTCCCTGCGGAGGTTCGAGTCCTCCCTCAGGCATGGGCGAATGTGTTCGTCCTTAGGATAATTTAGGTTAAGTAGTGTGTAAGCTTAGGGACTGATGACCTTAGAAGTCCCATAAGATTTCACACACATTTTTTTGTCTGTTCACTTCTAAGAGTTCAGTAAACGACGTTCTCTGTCTAAGTGAGTCCTGGACGGTGTTCTATAACCAAGTGGGCGAGAGCTGCTCTTTTGTCTTCCGAGTAGAGTTCTGCCCGTTGTCGTCCGGTCATTGGCGGATTGTACTCGGCCGGCAGTTGGCCGAGGCGAAGTCGATATCTTCATCACCGCCGCCTGTGGCGCTGTTGGAACTCGCGCAAGTGGCGAGTCTCTACTGTACTGACACCAGCTCGCATCTTTGCGCTTTCGGTGCTTTTGCCCTTGCTGTGTCTTGTTTGGATGATACAGCATGTACAGAGGCAGCATCCATCAGAGGTAAACCAGACTCCAGGAACGCCTGAAGTTGGAAAGAAGTCGGCTTGCCGAAATATCTGTGTCTACCCAGAAGAAGGCCGCTGCAACCGCGGCCGAAACGTTGGTTTTTCTCCAGGAGCAGCAGTATTTTATACATTTTGACGCGGTACCATACCAAGAAAACGTTTTTGTCTACCTGAGAAATATTCAGGATTTTTCTCCTGTTTCATTAGCGAATTGAGCTAGGGACGAATGATTGCTTAAAAGCCTCTGCGCGCGTTGTAATTAGTATAATCTGGTCTTCGAGATCCCTAAGTGAGCTAACAGTAGCAGTCTGAAATATATACGTAAATTCCTCACTCAATTCTTGTTCTCGGAAATTTGTAAGCAGTCTCTCGTGAGGCGTCTGGCGTCTATCTTCAAGCGTCAGCCAGTTCAGACTCTTCGGTATTTCCGTGACGCTGTCCCACGCATCAAAGAAACGCATTCCATTCGTGATGCCGTTCTTTGCGTATGTGTAATATCATCTCTTAGTTCTATTTGATATTCGTTTTCCCCGTATCCTACCAATGAAGCGGTCTGACGCTTGCTTTACCTACGACAGTGCCTATGTGATCCTTCCACTTCATGTCCCTACGTCAAATTGAAAAGGAGCTTATATAATTGCTCAGAGCTCTTTTCTTCCTATGAAATGACCTGAAACAGTGATTGCCTGGAAGATATGGGGGAAGGTTTTGTTTGCCGTCGCGCGGCTCGTCAGCGACCGAATTGTTCACCGTATGTCCAAGAGTCACGCTGAAGCCTAGATGGTTGTTCTGAAACATTTAGGTCCCTCGCTTTTCTAATTGAATGGACTAATAAAAAATAGATAACAACAAGAGAAACAATAGTATTAAGTACGACCATGCAATGACAAATTTGTTCTTTCTCTTCTCTTCACACATTCTATTTTGGTAGGTCACGGACACAATATGGATATTCTTTCAGCGTGATAGGAAACGAAATCAATGTGCATAACAATTAATTTGCATTCAGAAACTCTAGCATTTTTTGTTCAAACTAAACATCCAGTGCAACATGACCAAGACACTGATTATCTCATGATACAGTCCCTTAGGTTTCAACAGGGGGAGTGAATGTCATGAGAATTCGACATGAAGGGCCTCATACCGTTTATCGGATAATTATCTGGTTCGACATTGGATAAGGAGTGTACACAGAAGCAGGGAATCGGTACAGACAGAAATTAGAAAGAGGACGAACCTTAATTCCACTTCGATATATTTGAGTGAGGTCGCCAAAGTACACATTTATTGCAGTGGAAGTTGGCATTCTAAACTCGCGAGCATGGACTGTCTTTCTAACTAAGCGTCCTACTACTCAAAAGACAGCGAGACAACGGCATGCGATCACATGGCGTCGGAAAGCCTAGCACGCTAAAATCAAATGCTGTATTTCAAATGGTTCAAATTGATCTGAGCACTATGGGACTTAACATCTGAGGTCATCAGTCCCCTAGAGCTTAAAACTACTTAAACCTAACTAACCTAAGGACATCACACACATCCATGCCCGAGGCAGGATTCGAACCTGCGACCATAGTAGTCACGCGGTTCGGGACTGAAGCGCCTAGAACCGCTCGACCACCGCGGCCGGTAATGCTACATTTAAATCAGATCTTTTCAAGAATACTGGGACTCAATGCTTCGCATTGCTAGTTACGCATGATAACTTACAGGAAGAAGTCGGTCAGGATTAATTATTGACATCGTAGACCAACCACCAGAGTGGTTTCGATCTATCACAATGTCCTAAGTGCAACATCATAAACTTCACACGAAAGGGGAAAAAAATAAACAGCCTACTTATAAAACATAGTAAATCACTAGTGGCATAGACACCATCAGTTTTGAATGCGAAATTTCTTACAAAATTTAATCCAGGTTACCATTAAACACCACGTCCTAGCTAAACGTGCGTACTCACCTATTTCTAGAGCCAGAGTGCTCTCTAATGGGAGATTCACAAAACTCCCCACCTCGATACATTCAGAGCGATTTCTTTATGAAGAGGCGTCTAAAAAGCGTCATACTCTAAAAAACTAGACGTTAAAAAAAAGCGCTGGCGGTCATTGGTCTAAATTCTTTCAGAACAGAGAGAAAGTTCCAGAAATTACTAGAAGGTTCTACGTGCGGCTGCATAGGACCAATCAAATGACTTGATTTTGAAATTAGCGGGAAGCCCACGAACTTTCCCCGGTATCAGAAAAATAAAGGAAGGAATTGCCTATGACTCACATCCAATTCGCCATGTTCCCGCTTCATGCAGGTGCCTACACTAGGATTTGGAATGTGAAAGGGAATGAGCCTGCTGACCTCAGTAACTCAATAAGGATATAACGCAAAACAAAAGTCCAGCAGAATTCCAACCACAGGCGTCGGCATATAATAGAAAAATACATATTTACTAGAGATGTTAAATGAATTTAAAATAATTTTGGGGAAGAAGAAATTATGAAGAGGTACGAAAACAACGCAGCCTTTCAATATAATCAGGTATTTGAGTGAGTTTACATTCCATTTGTGACCCGTTGATATTGTACACTTAGGGCACTAAGCTTTAGCCTTTGTGATGTGGCAAATTTTACATTTGTGAACATGTGAAGCATTATGCCATTCTGTGCATCACTTTGAAATCTTGTCAAGATATGACTGGTTAACCGTCAAATGCTTGTAGATAGTACTTCTTGACAGATTGCATCATTTGTAGAAAAGTCTGTGGTTGTTACGTCTACATCTACAGAAAAACGAGTACTCTGCAAGTCACGCTTAAGTGCCTGGCAGAGGGTATAAGATCTTGTGTAACGGAACCATATATAAATGTATATTAGGCGTCACGTATCCCCCACGTGTCGTAGACATTCTCTCCCCGCTATCCGTGGCTCAGCAGCATTGGGTTCCTACGTTTGCCACGGCAAGCTGTTCAATATTCTGTACGGGACCCTCACTCTCCAGTAGTTTAGGGCCGATTTAGGTTTTTATCATATCCCTGATAGAGCGATAGCTCTTTTCGTCAGCTCTCAGATGGTGTTGTGGCACCGTTGTACCATAAGCCTCAATGGCCTGTTGCAGGAGGCCCTTGCACCATGCTCTCTCTCCGCCTCTATCTAGCTTTCGGACGTCCCACCTTTATTTTATTTACCTCATTTTTTCCTTCAACTGAGCTACATCCGATACTGCCAACGCCCTTGATGTCCATGAATGCAATCTATGACTTTCTTCAGCAGAAGAGGTCACCGAATGTTGTTGAAGGGGAGCATCCCTACATCGACTAGCCTGCCCCCTAGCGATCGGCGTGCGCTTCTTATCTTGACACCGATTTCCAGGCTTCATGATACCTTATCGCCAATTTGAAGCAAGTTTCCCACTCATGTCTTCATGGGATTCACCTTACAGTTACTCCACTGTGTCACGATTGTGATGTTCTGGACACAGACGAGCATCACGTGGTGTGCGGATCGGTGATAGGTTTCTGGTCCTTGGCGGGACAGATTCTGGCCTTAATCACCTCTAAAACACCAGATACCTCCTCGCCCGCTCCTCTTTCTGAACAGCGAATACTTTCCCATAAATGAAGACGAACTCCATGAAGTGAATTTGTGGACACGCTATTCACAACCTGTTTGCTGACAGCGAGAAAAATGTCCTTGATTTTTGGCACTTCCTTATAGACGACATTGTGCAGTTCTTGTTCGCAGTCCCAAATACCAACAGTTTTCCTTCACAATCAATAAAGTTTGTGACCTCGTTATCAATAAGTACAACTACCGACGTTTCGGTAGTTGTACATATTGACAATGCGATCACAAGCCCAGAAGAATTTTATTGCCTGTGATAATGGCCGCAGAAGCCTACATTTATAGTTTTCTTCAATTTTCTTTGTAGGGCCCTTCTTAACCCACCTTTGAGTTGAGAGTTATTGCAATGAGGAGTTGATCCACGCATTTTCCGCTCTTGGTACTGTTTATTCTCTGCTGATTGGAATGTTTTCTTAGCGACGTCGGTTTCCTGGTATGCTTGGTGGTAATAAAAAAGCTAAATAAGTAAATGAAAATAAATGAATAAGAATAAGCAATTAAAATTTTGTCTCATTGATGGGCTTCGTACCTCTACCTACGTTACCTACGCTTTAATTGGTTCCTGGGGGAGAGAACGGGACATTCTAGGCCAGGTCTCGGGCTGCAATTCCTGCTCAATTTGTTCCTATTCCTTACTTTGGACGCCAGGAAAGACCACAAGAAAAGGCTGAAGCGTCTTTGATTAGTAATCAAAACGCTCTCGGCCATGGTTTCGAACCCCGCCACAGCTTAAATTTTGAATAAAAGTCATCAGCAATGGCGGCCAAGGACTTCCGGCATAAGAAACCCTCATTCTGTTAGTGGCCTCGTTAAAGAAGGCGGAGCAGCGTAGAGACATTCAAGGCACTGTCTTGCCCTTGCGGTGGGAAACTGCCCTAAAAGGTGGAAGAATCAGCAATCATCAACGGCATGAGGATGCAGAAGGCAATGGAAACACTACATAAAAGACATATAAAATGTATTCAGAAGACACGTGACCTTTAACTGAAACAGTGTCATGACGATCTCTCCACTGGCGAAGGGTTTCGAACTATTCCCCCATTCGCATCTCCGGGAGTGGACTGCTAAAGCGACGCTGACCATGAGAAAAGAAAAGACTTTTTTCGTCAGTCTTCTGACTGGTTTGATGCATACCGCCACGAATTCCTCTCTTGTGCCAAACTCTTCATCTCAGTGTAGCACTTGCAACCTACATCCTAAAATATTTGCTGCTTATATTGTCTCTCTTCCTTTACAGTTTTTATCCTCTACAGATCCCTCTAGTACCTTGTAAATCATTCCTTGATGTCTTAACAGATCTCCTATCATCCAGTACCTTCTTCTCGTTAGCGTTTCACATATACTCGTTTCCTCTCCCATTCTGAGGAGAACCTACTCACCTTTACCTAATCAATCCACCTAATTTTCGACAATTGTCTGTGGTGCCACATCTCCAATGCTTCGATTCTCTTCTGTTCGGGTTTCCCCACAGCCCACGTTTCGCTTACCATACAACACTGTGCTCCAGGCGTTCATTCTCAGAAATTTCTTCCTCAAATTAAGGCCTATGTTTGATACTGGTAGACCCCTCTTGGCCATGAATGCCCTTTTTTGCCAGTGTTGGTCTGCTTTTTATGTCCTCCTTGCTCCGTCCGCCAAGGGTTATTTTACTGCCTATGTAGCAGAATTCCTTAACTTCATCTACTTCGTGACCATCAGTCCTGATGTCAAGTTTCTCGCAGCTCTCATTTCTGTCACTTCTCATTACTTTCGTCTTTCTTCGATTTACTCGCAATCCATATTCTGTATTCATTAGACTTTTCATTTCCTTCAGCAGATCCTGTAATTCTCCTTGTATTTCACTGAGGATAGCAATTTCATCAGCGAATCTTAAAGTTGATATCGTGTCACTTTGAACTTTAATTCCACTCTTGAACTTCCTTTTATCTCCGTCATTGCTTCTTCGATGTATAGATTGAACAGTAAAGGCGAAAGACTACATCCCTGTCTTACACCCTTTTTAATCCGTATACTTCGTTCTTGTCTTCAACTCTTGGACATGTTATATTACCCCTCTCTCCCTACAGCTTACCCTTTTTTTCCTCTGAATTCCGAACATTTTGTACGATTTCACAGTGTCGAACTCTTTTTCCAAGTCGACAAATCCTATGAATGTGTCTTGACTTTCCTCTAGTCTTGCTTCGATTATCAACTTTCCTAAGGCCGATCTGAATGTCATAAAATACAACGTCAGTTTCGTTCCATTCTTTGTATATTATTCTTGTCAGCACCTTGGATGCACGAGCTGGTAAGCTGATTGTACGGTAATTCTCACACTTGTCAGCTCTAACAACCTTTGGAATTTTGTGGATGATATTTTACCGAAAGTCAGATGGCAGATCGCAAGACGCATACATGCTACACACCAGCGTGAATAGTCGTTTTGTTGCCAATGCCCCAATGATTTTAGAAACTCTAATGGAATTTTATCTATCTCTTTTGACTTATTTGGTCGTAAGCTTTTTTTAAATTCAGTTTCTAATATTGCATTCCCTATCACATCTAACTGACACGTGTTTTTTCTCGTGTCACATCAAATAAATCCTCTCCCTCACAGAGGCCTTCAATGTACTCTTTCCACCTATCCGCTCTCTCCTCTGCATTTAACTGTGGAATTCCCGCTGCACTTTTAATGTTATCATCTTTGCTTTTAATTTCACTCGAGGTTGTTTTGACTTTCCTATATGCTTAGTCAGTTCTTCCGACAATGACTTCTTTTTCGATTTCTTCAAGTTTTTCATACACCCAGTTCATCTTAGCTTCCATGGACTTCCTATTTATTTCATTCCTCAGCCACTTGTATTTCTGCATTCCGGAATTTTCGTGAACATTTTTGTACTTCCTTCACTCATCGATAAGCTGAAGTATTTCTTCTGTTCCCCGTGGTTCCTTCGCAGTTGCCTTCTTTGTACCAATGTTTTTCTTACCAATATCTGTGATTGCCTCTATTGAAGACATTCATACCTCTTCAACCGAACTTCCCATTGAGCTATTCTTTATCGCTTCAGAGAACTTCAAGAGTATTTCTTCATTCCTTAACTTGCGTATCCCATTTCTTTGCCTATTGGTTCTTCATGACTAACCTTTTAAACTTCAGCTGGTCATCACCACCGCTTAAATTTTGAATAAAAGTCATCTGCTGTGGCAGTCGAAGATTTTCTGCTTAAGAAGTCGCTCTCATTCTGCCAACGGCCATATCAAAGAGGGCGGAGTAGCAGACAGAGGTTTAGGGAACTGTACTGCCTATGGGGTGGTAAACGGCCCCTAAAGGCGACAAAGCGACCATGTACGTTGTTGTATAGAATGTATGAGGCTGGTGATATACCATCTCAGTTTCGGAATAAACATCATCCACATAGTTCTGATGAGGCTGGCGATGTACCATCTAAGTTTCGGAATAAACATCATCCACACAGTTCTGAAGACTGCAAGAGCCGACAAGTGTGAAAATTACCGCACAATCAACTTAACAGATCATGTAACGAAGTTGCTGACAAGGATAATATGTAGGAGAGTGGAAAAGTAAACTGAAGATATGTTAGATGACGATCAATTTGGCTTTAGGAGAGGGTGTATGCAGCAGAGAAGCAATTATGACCTTGTGGTTGTAATGAAATAAAGACTGAAGAAAAATCAAGACTCGTTTGTATGATTTGTCAATCTGGAAAAAGCATTCCACCATGTAAAATGGTTCAAGATGTTCGAAATCCTGGGAAAAATAGCGGTAAGCTACAGACAAGAATGCAATACATACAATAACCAAGATGAAACAATAAGCGTGGAAGACCAAAAAAAAAGCGCACGGATAAAAAAGGATGCAGTCTTTCTCATTTACTGCTCTGTCTGTATGTCGAAGTCACAATATAGGAAATAGAAGAAATGTTCAAGGGCGGTATTAAAAAGCAAAGTGAAAAGATACGAATGTTCAGATTCGCTGATGACATTTCTATCGTTACTGAGAGTGGAGAAGAACTGCTGGATCTGCTGAATGCAATGAAGAGTCTATTGTGTGAAGAATATGGATCGGGAGTAAAGCAGTGGCAAAAAGGGTATTCCTGGCCAAGAGAAGTCTACTAGTATCAAACATAGCTATTAATTGAGGAAGAACTTTCTGACATTGTACGTTTGGGGCCCAGTGTGACGTGGACTGTGAGAAAAACGGAGCAGAGGAGAATCGAAGAGTCTAAGATGTGATGCTACGAAAAATGTTGAAAATTAGGAGGGTTGATCAAATAAGGAATGAGGAGGTTCTTTGCAGATTCTGTGAGGAAAGGAATATTTGGGAAATACTGACAAGAAGAAGGGACAGGATAACATCTGTTCAGATATCAGGCAATAGCTTCCACTTTATTAGAAGGAGCAGGGAGGGTAAGAATACGTCCAGCAACTAACTGAGGACGTCAGTTGCAGGTGCTACTTTCAGATGAAGAGGTTGGAGCAGGAGAGGAATTCGTGGTGGACAGCATCAAACCAGTCAGAGGACTGACGACCCCACCCGGAAAAAAAACGATGGTACTATTGGACGAATCCGATATCAGGGTCAACCCGTCTGTTCCTAATACCGTGGCATATGTACGGTAGACCACTGGGGCCTCCGATATTGGATGGCCAGGCTAATTGACCTCCCGACCAAGCCAATCGGCCCGAGTCCGCTTTGTTAGTCATGTAGTTTGTAGTGCTACTCTGAGTGAAAAGGTTGACTCAGGGTGGGACGTTGGGCTGCATCAAATCTGTCTGGGAACCGATGAAGAAAAAAAACAAAAGTGGTTTGTGTGAACCTCGTAATTATTGTGGTAATCAACTGCCAGCGTGATACCCATACCAGAAGGCAAGGCAAACATGCAATATACAGGGTGAGTCACCTAACGTTACCGCTGGATATACTTCGTAAACCACATCAAATACTGACGAACCGATTCCACAGACCGAACGTGAGGAGAGGGGCTAGTTAATTGGTTAATACAAACCATACAAAAATGCACGGAGGTATGTTTTTTAACACAAACCTACGTTTTTTTAAATGGAACCACGTTAGTTTTGTTAGCACATCGGAACATATAAACAAATACGCAATCAGTGCCGTTTGTTGCATTGTAAAATGTTAATTACATCAGGAGATATTGTAATCTAAAGTTGGCGCTTGAGTACCACTCCTCCACTGTTCGATCGTGTGTATCGGAGAGCACTGCAACATACATCGCGTTTCTACAGAATGATCTGCCAACGTTGCTCGAAAATATTCCACTGGAAACGTGTCGACGTATGTGGTATCAGCATGATGGTGCACCTGCGCATTCCGCAATTAACACTAGGCTGACCCTTGACAGGATGTTCGACGGGCGTTTCATAGAACGTGGAGGACGCACAAATTGGCCAGCCTGTTCTCCTGATCTTACACTTCTGGACTTCTTTCTGTGGGGTAAGTTAAAGGAAAATGTGTACCGTGATGTGCCTACAACCCCAGAGGATATGAAACAACGTATTGTGGCAGCCTGCGGCGACATTACACCAGATGTACTGCGGCGTGTACGACATTCATTACGTCAGAGATTGCAATTGTGTGCAGCAAATGATGGCCACCACATTGAACATCTATTGGCCTGACATGTCGGGACACACTCTATTCCACTCCGTAATTGAAAACGGAAACCACGTGTGTACGTATACCTCACCCCTCATGGTAATGTACATGTGCGTCAGTGAAAAAGACCAATAAAAAGGTGTTAGCATGTGGACGTAATGTGCTGTTCCAGTCTCTTCTGTACCTAAGATCCATCACCGTTCCCTTTGGATCCCTACGTAATTCGGTGCTCTCCGATACACACGATCGAACAGCGGAGGAATGGTACTGAAGCGTCAACTTTAGGTTACAATATCTCCGGATGTAATTAACATTTTTCATTGCAACAAACGGCACTGATTACGTATTTGTTTATATGTTCAGATGTGCTAACAAAACTAACGGGGTTCCATTTAAAGAAAAGGTAGGTTTGTGTTAAAAAACATACTTCCGTGCATTTTTTATGGTTTGTGTTAGCCAATTACACTAGCCCCTTTCGTCACGTTCGGTCTGTGGAATCGACTCGTCAGTATTTGATGTGGTTTACGAAATATATCCAGCGGTAATGTTAGGTGAGTCACCCTGTATACTAATCAAGTGTCTCATTAGACGTTTGATCTGCCTGCCACTGATAGTATACATCCAAGAACAATGCTACAACAGAGCTTAGCGCCAGGTGTTGTTGCCACATCAGTTAGCTGGGTACAAACGAGAAATTCATTTTAATCATTGTCCCTATCGCTCCTTCGCCCAGAAGACGTGAAAGAGTGGAGCACATTGTTTGAATCGATTGTGTCTGTGCCACACGTACCGAAAGTTTATAAGGGAAATTGGGAAACAACGTGCTTTTAAGTAGTGTTACTGTCAGTTGGAATTTTCCATAGGCTGTAGATAGCAGGAAAAAAAGGACACAATTGGAACGTGACCTGCCGATGTCATCCTGGCAGCGGTATTGTGTGTGTGTGTGTGTGTGTGTGTGTGTGTGTGTGTGTGTGTGTGAGTGAATGAGAGACAGAGAGAGAGGGGGGGGGGGGGGGAGGAAAGAAAGAGAGAGAGAACAAGGACGCACTCTCCACGCAACAGCTGGCGCTTTGACTACTATTTACTGAGGCGCGTACGTCGGTGCGCTTCGCGTAGCGGCTGCATCAGGCTGTACGTGTGTATGTGTGCGTGTGTACGGCTTTTGTGAGCGACGCACAGCCCGTGGGCCTGACAATGGCCGCCGGCCGGACTGAAACAATGCCACCCAGCCGTGTGCATAACGGTCGCACCACTTGCCACTAAATTACGCCATATTGAAAATTCGCTAATAGCCGGCCGCGCGTTGCTACCGAAGAACCGCGTGGCAGTTTAATTCTTTTATATTGGTAGCCGCGAGCGTGTTTTCCAAACTGTGGACATAAATTTGTTTTCCGTCAGAGTCACGCCGGTGAGTGCTTGCAACCACTTTATTTATTTGTGTTTGGCACGTCCGTCTACGAGGATTGCAACTTTAATAGTGGCAGCATTGCCGTAGAGACGCAATGCAACGGGATGAATTGTCGCATATACTACCAGTTAGTTGTATAAACCTACATGAATTGGACAAAAATAAGAAAACATCAAAAATAGCGTTGGCTAAACTAATCATCTAATAAAATGTATTTTGTCGATCTTGACTTGTGAAGTGTGCTTCAATTAACATAGGCTACCTATCGCCTCCGGAACTGAAAACGTCAGGAACTTCCTCCAGCGCTCCATAGTCCAGGTTATATATCTTCGTCACCAAGTTTCCTGTTATAGGCATTTGCATCACTGACGAGTGGCTTTCGATGCCCAGCTCACCCTGCAATTCCCTACTTTTGGAGCTCACTTCGTTTTGTTTTGCTGCTGACAGAGTTCACGAGGGCGACATTCAGTTCTGCAGTGACTTTTGCAGCTGTTCTTCTCCTACTTTTCGTCACAATTCTCTTCACTGACCGTCTGTCACGATAACTCAATACACGCTTTCGTCCACGTTGTGACTTAGCGGATGATGTTTCCCACATTTCCTGTATGGGGTATAAATCGTCGATATCGTGCGTCTTGAAACGCCAAACACTTCGGCTACCTTGGTTACGGAAGCACTCACGATACGGGCAGCAACAATGTGCCCATTTTCAAATTCACTTAGCTCCAACACAACCCACTGGCCAACACACAGGGCATTGTTCTGACCTCAGCACTTGCAGCATACTGAAGACATTGCACAGGTGCAGTTCGTGGTCAGATACAGAAGAGCAATCTGCAGACATGGTTAGCACCTACGTTGAAGTTCAAACTTGTACTTATCGCGGTTTCCGTACACAGGGTGTTTCAAAAAGGATTTCACAACTTGAAGAATTCATGTAAATTTATTGAAAGAAAATATAGAACTGGGTTTAGTGTTATTTTGTAAGGAAACACACCAAGTTTTTTTTTACTTTAAACTAAAGATCTTGTATGTGGCTATCGTTGGTTATCCTGCACGCATACCATCAGAAGTCAATTTTTTCCCAAACTCGCTGTAGCAGTGCAGGTTTAACTTGCTCAGGGGAGGCGTAAATTCTTGCTCTAAGTTCAGGTAGAGTAGCTGGCACAGTAGGTACAAACACGATATCCTTTATGAATCCCCATAAAAAAACCGAGTGGTGTCAGTTATGGGGAACGTGAGGGCCATGCAGTTGGCGCAGCACAGCCAATCCATTGACCTGGAAAGCGGTCAGTGAGAAAATGCCGGACACCAGCCAGGTAGTGGGGTGGTGCACCATCTTCCATCAACATTTCGTGCTTGGTCATCGTCAACGATCTGTGGTATCAAAAATTGTTGTAATATATTCAGGTACACTATCCCGTTGACGGTTCTCTCACGGAAAAAGAAGGAGACGTACACTTCTTGCTGAATGCACAAAAAACGAACATGTTGCAGTGTTTGATGTGGATTCTCATTGCCCCAAATCCTACAGTTATGTATGTTAATCTTGCCATGTAAATGAAAAGTCGACTCCTCAGAAAAGATGATTTTGTCCAATAAATGTTCATCCTCATGTAATCGATTTAACATATCCGCACAGAAGCTCGTGCGAGTAATTTTATCAGTGTCTTTTATTACTTGTACGATCTTCAATCAGTATGGTTTAAAATGCAAACGGTTTCTCAACACACGCCAAACGGCCGGCCGCGGTGGTCTAGCGGTTCTCGGCGCGCAATCCGGAACCGCGCGACTGCTACGGTCGCAGGTTCGAATCCTGCCTCGGGCATGGATGTGTATGATGTCCTTAGGTTAGTTAGGTTTAAGTAGTTCTAAGTTATAGGGGACTGATGACCGCAGTAGTTAAGTCCCATAGTGCTCAGAGCCATTTGAACAATTTGAACCACACGCCAAACAGTCGTATGTCGGATTTGCTGATCGCGAGATACACGCCGGGTCGATTTTGTAGGGCTGCTAACAAAATATTGTCTCACTCGCTCAACGACGTCGTCAGATGTGCTTGGACGACCTGATGATATCCCATATCTTACCGAGCACCTTGTTTCTACAAAACATTTATGCCACTCATAAATTGTAGGCCTAATAGAAGAATCTTTAGCGTGCTTGGCACAGAAATTACGCTGAACTGTGTCGCCGACTCCGATTCTTCAAACCAAAACACAGAGCTAGCACGCTTGGGTCCAGTGAAGGCAATTGCTGTTAGCGCTCCTTACGGTGCGTTTCGACACTAGTGAACTATGCGAGACAAAACTTGATGTATCACCCAAAAATTGACACTACAATTACCTCTTTAGGTACTATGAATTAGTTTATATGCATTTTCAAAATAGCGTTTAAAAAACAACACCATGTACTTCTCCAAGGATTTACGAGAAGGACAGAGCTTCGCGTAGCGAACGATCTAATGTTCAGTGTGTAAACTTTTAGATGGCAGACCTCTCCCTAGTCCTGAATCGGTAGTAGTCGGTAAACGTCGGGAGGCTTCGGTAGGCACGCAGTTTCGACTGCTGCCAACATTACGTAGCTGACTGTGTTGTACAAGGTAGCCATTGTCGTCTGCTTCGTTATTGTTTTGCGCTGTACTGTTCTGCGCGTTTTTATTGTGCAGTTGTGCATATATATATATATATATATATATATATATATATATATATATATATACTCCTGGAAATGGAAAAATAACACATTGACACCGGTGTGTCAGACCCACCATACTTGCTCCGGACACTGCGAGAGGGCTGTACAAGCAATGATCACACGCACGGCACAGCGGACACACCAGGAACCGCGGTGTTGGCAGTCGAATGGCGCTAGCTGCGCAGTATTTGTGCACCGCCGCCGTCAGTGTCAGCCAGTTTGCCGTGGCATACGGAGCTCCATCGCAGTGTTTAACACTGGTAGCATGCCGCGACAGCGTGGACGTGAACCGTATGTGCAGTTGACTGACTTTGAGCGAGGGCGTATAGTGGGCATACGGGACGCCGGGTGGACGTACCGCCGAATTGCTCAACACGTGGGGCGTGAGGTCTCCACAGTACATCGGTGTTGTCGCCAGTGGTCGGCGGAAGGTGCACGTGCCCGTCGACCTGGGACCGGACCGCAGCGACGCACGGATGCACGCCAAGACCGTAGGATCCTACGCAGTGCCGTAGGGGACCGCACCGCCACTTCCCAGCAAATTAGGGACACTGTTGCTCCTGGGGTATCGGCGAGGACCATTCGCAACCGTCTCCATGAAGCTGGGCTACGGTCCCGAACACCGTTAGGCCGTCTTCCGCTCACGCCCCAACATCGTGCAGCCCGCCTCCAGTGGTGTCGCGACAGGCGTGAATGGAGGGACGAATGGAGACGTGTCTTCTTCAGCGATGAGAGTCGCTTCTGCCTTGGTGCCAATGATGGTCGTATGCGTGTTTGGCGCCGTGCAGGTGAGCGCCACAATCAGGACTGCATACGACCGAGGCACGCAGGGCCAACACCCGGCATCATGGTGTGGGGAGCGATCTCCTACACTGGCCGTACACCACTGGTGATCGTCGAGGGGACACTGAATAGTGCACGGTACATCCAAACCGTCATCGAACCCATCGTTCTACCATTCCTAGACCGGCAAGGGAACTTGCTGTTCCAACCGGACAATGCACGTCCGCATGTATCCCGTGCCACCCAACGTGCTCTAGAAGGTGTAAGTCAACTACCCTGGCCAGCAAGATCTCCGGATCTGTCCCCCATTGAGCATGTTTGGGACTGGATGAAGCATCGTCTCACGCGGCCTGCACGTCCAGCACGAACGCTGGTCCAACTGAGGCGCCAGGTGGAAATGGCATGGCAAGCCGTTCCACTGGACTACATCCAGCATCTCTACGATCGTCTCCATGGGAGAATAGCAGCCTGCATTGCTGCGAAAGGTGGATATACACTGTACTAGTGCCGACATTGTGCATGCTCTGTTGCCTGTGTCTATGTGCCTGTGGGTCTGTCAGTGTGATCATGCGATGTATCTGACCCCAGGAATGTGTCAATAAAGTTTCCCCTTCCTGGGACAATGAATTCACGGTGTTCTTATTTCAATTTCCAGGAGTGTATATATATATTAATGTACATGACGATTTCAGTTTCGTTTACGAGCAACACTTAAAGCGAGTTTTACTTCCAAGCCTTTCGTCTGCTTTCGTGTAAGCATGACGCGCAATTTGTAGTGCCAGCACTGCAACTGGTAGGCGTGCCTTGTCCCCCCCCTCCCCTCCACCCACCGGCTCCCCTCCCTTCACCATCCTTGCTTCCTCTTATCCCCGCACTCCCCTCACATCTCGGCCGTCTTACAGTTAACACACTGTAGTGCTGTCACGATGTTTTCGAAAAACTGTATGTGCCAGAGGACATACAGCTCTGTAGTGTCACCATGTCTTACAACGGGTTGCTGGAAAACTGCATTGTCTTACAGAATAGTAGCAAGAAAGACATAAGTTTTCGACGAGGGACAACAAAATAAGGAAGACATTCGTCGGCGAAGTTGCCTCTTGTTGATGATAGCTCATACGACTGTGCTTGCCATTCTGGGGGCTTGCCTGGACGCGAGAAAAAAATGCGTCACGATGAGTTCCGCATGATTTGGTGGAAACGCAGAGATGGCTATGATACGGTGCTGCTCGTTTCCGCTTGGAATGCTACAAACGCGCAGAAGAGGCTTTCTTATGCCGTATCATTACAGTGGATGAAACGTGATCAAATCATACGAGCTACATCTGAGACTCCAGTCAAACAAATTGTATCATTGCGTATCTCCACGGTGCTGGAAAGTTCGTCAGAACCATAGCGATGTGATATTTGTGGTGATTCTCTACTATGACTGTAATGGTCTTATCCTAACGCGACCCATTCCCTATTGGCAGACCGACAAAATGTAGTATTCCAGTTTATTTTTGGACCAGAGTCTGCAACGAGCTCTGATAGAGAAGAGTCGACACTTATCACAGAACCCACCCATCAAGTTGCAGGACAAGACTTGGGCACATACGGCCCAGGTTTCGTTTGGTCTGTTCAATTGATGGGGCTGGGAAGTTCTGTACCATCTACCACACTTCCTGGACTTCAGCCGTTGTGACTTCTGTTTGACTGCTTAGACAAGAAGCACTTATCTGCATTCGATTGAGAACTATTACAGATATTCTTCGGGCAGCAGAGCGCTACCTTCGATCAGCATCCAGGAAGAGCATCGTCGGCGAGTAAATCGACGACCAGGAGAGAGGTCTCATTCTTCCAATAATCTGAAGAGCCACAGAGGTGTTACACTTTTGGCGTCCTGGTGTGCGGAGCCACCGGTTACGACACCAGGTCACAGTAAAACTGTGCTAACTCTACCTCCTTCTGACTAACCATCACGTTACTACTGCTACTGAATTAGTAAGAACAGATTCATAAGTTTTTAACTACGTGTGAAAAATGCTGATGTAGACCACAACATCTCCTATTTTAAGTGCCAAATCTGGATGAACACGATACTCTAACCTCACTGTCAACGACGTTTTATTTGGTGAAGAGTTGAATGTACTGTCGCAGATACCTATCACTTAGTGCACAATGCGTTAACATCTCAAGGACCAAAATTCATTCAAAACCCTCATGCCCCATTTGACAGATTGGGCTTAATATAGAATATTTCAGATCTGAATGAGCAAGGTAACACACTCACACGCACTCATATGTACAGCCTTTTCATGAGTGTACCGTGAATATCAGGGATCCGATATCGACTCGGCCGGAAAAAGATCCTACAAGGACCGGACCAACGTCGACTGCAGAGAATCGTTCAGTGTGACAGAAGGGCAATCATTCCGCAAATTGCAGCCGATTTCAATGCTGGGCCATCAACAAATGTCTGCGTGTAAAACATTCATCGAAACAGCATCGGTATGGGCTTTCGGAGCCGAAGGCCAACATTGACATTGGACTACTGATGACTGGAAACAGATTGTCTGGTGGGACGAGTCTCGTTTCGAATTGTATCGAGCGGATGGACGTGTACAGGTGTCGAGATAACCTCATAAATCCATAGACCCTGCATGTCAGAAGGGGACTGTTGAAGCTGGTGAATGCTCTGTTATGGTGTGGGGCGTGTGCCATTGGAGTGATGTGGGACCCCTGATACGCCTAGATATGATTCTGACAGGTGACATTTACATAAGCTTCCATTCACGTCCATTTTGCAATCCGAGGTACTTGCTTAATTCTGGCAGGTCAGTGCGATACCCCACACGCCGAGGGTTGGTACAGAATGGCTCCAAGAATATTCTTATGAGTTTAAACACTTCTGTTGTCCACCGATTTCCCCAGATAAGAACATTGTTGAGTATATCTGGGATGCCTTGCAAAGTGTTGCTCAGAAGAGTGCTCCACCCCCTTGTACTCTTACTGATTTATGGTCCTGAAGAAATCCTGGTGTCAGTTCCGTCCAGCATGACTCCACATATCTAATCGAGTCCATGCCACGGCGTGTGGAGGCGCTTCTGCGTGCTCGTGGGGGCCCTGCACGATATAAGGCAGGTGTACCAGTTTCTTTGGCTCCTCAGTATACAGGGTGGTCCATTGATGGTGACCGGGCCAAATATCTGACGCAATAAGCGTCAAACGAAAAAACTACAGAGAACGAAACTTGTCTAGCTTGAAGGGGGAAACCAGATGGTGCTATGGTTGGCCGGCCGAAGTGGCCGTGCGGTTAAAGGCGCTGCAGTCTGGAACCGCGAGACCGCTACGGTCGCAGGTTCGAATCCTGCCTCGGGCATGGATGTTTGTGATGTCCTTAGGTTAGTTAGGTTTGACTAGTTCTAAGTTCTAGGGGACTAATGACCTCAGCAGTTGAGTCCCATAGTGCTCAGAGCCATTTTTTTGCTATGGTTGGCCCGCTAGATGGCGCTGCCATAAGTCAAACGGATATCAACTGCACTTTTTTAAAGAAGGAACCCCCATCTTTTATTACATATTCGTGTAGTTCGTAAAGAAATATGAATGTTTTAGTTGGACTACTTTTTCCGCTTTGTGATAGATGGCGCTGTAACAGTCACAAATATATGGCTCACAATTTTAGACGAACAGTTGGTAACAGGTAGGTTTTTTAAATTAAAATACAGAACGTAGGTACGTTAGAACATTTTATTTCGGTTGTTCCAATGTGATACATGTACCTTTGTGAACTTATCATTTCTGAGAACGCATGCTGTTACAGCGTGATTACCTCTAAATACCACATTAATGCAATAAATGCTCAAAATGATGTCCGTCAACCTCAATGCATTTGGCAATACGTGTAACGACATTCCTCTCAGTAGCGAGTAGTTCGCCTTCCGTAATGTTCGCACATGCATTGACAATGAGCTGACGCATGTCGTCAGGCGTTGTCGGTGGATCGCGGTAGCAAATATCCTTCAACTTTCCCGACAGAAAGAAATCCGGGGACGTCAGATCCGGTGAACGTGTGGGCCATGGTATGGTTCTTCGACGACCAATCCACCTGTCATGAAATTTGCCATTCCATATCGCTTCAACTGCACGCGAGCTATGTGCTGGACATCCATCATGTTGGAAGTGCATCGCCATTCTGTCATGCAGTGAAACATCTTGTAGTAACATCGGTAGAACATTACGTAGGAAATCATCATTCATTACACCATTTGAACTGCCATCGATAAAATGGGGGCCAATTATCCTTCCTCCCATAATGCCGCACCATACATTAACCCGCCAAGGTCGCTGATGTTCCACTTGTCATAGCCATCGTGGATTTTCCGTTGCCCAATAGTGCATATTATGCCAGTTTACGTTACCGCTATTGGTGAATGACGCGTCGTCGCTAAATAGAACTCATGTAAAAAATCTGTCATGGCCCCGTAATTTCTCTTGTGCCCAGTGGCAGAACTGTACACGACGCTTAAGTTGTCGCCATGCAATTCCTGTGCTTAGAAATGTGTGGTATGGGTGCAATCGATGTTGATGTAGCATTCTCAACACCGACGTTTGTGAGAGTCGCGATTCTCGCGCAATTTGTGTGCTACTAATGTGCGGATTAGCCGCGACAGCAGCTAAAACACCTACTTGGGCATAATAGGTTGTTGCAGGTCGTGGTTGACGTTTCACATGCGGCTGATCACTTCTTGTTTCCTGAAATAATGTAACTATCCGACGAACGGTCCGGACGCTTGGATGATGTCGTCCAGGATACCGAGCAGCATGCATAGCACACGCCCGTTGGGCATTTTGATCACAATAGCCATACATCAACACGTTATCGACCTTTTACGCAATTGGTAAACGGTCCATTTTAACACGGGTAATGTATCACGACGCAAATACCGTCCGCACTGGCGGAATGTTACGTGATACCACGTGCTTATACGTTTGGGACTATTACAGCACCATCTATCACATAGCGAAAAAAGATGTCCAACTAAGAAATTCATATTTCTTTGCTTAGTAAACGAATATTTAATAAAAAATGGGGGTTCCTATTTAAAACAGCGCAGTTGATATCCGTTTGACCTATGGCACTGCCATCTAGCGGGCCAACCATAGCGCCATCTGTCTTCCGCCTTCAAGCTAGACGAGTTTCGTTCCTTGTAGTTTTTTCGTTTGATGCTTATTTCGTGAGATATTTGGCCCAGTCACTGTCAATGGACCACCCTGTTAAACGGCGGACGTGGTTCTTAATAGGGTGTGTGACCACCACATAGGCCAATGCAAACTCTGCAACCTGCTTCCACGCTGGTCATAAGGTTTGTAAAGAGCTCTTGTGGTAGGGCGCTCCATTCCTCAACCAGCATGGTGGATAACTGGATGGTCGTTGGTGCATGTGGACGTACAGCAACTTCTCTCGGTGCATTACTTGTTCACACCTCTCTCCACATGAGGCAACGTGCAGCATTCTCGAGTGTAATTATTTTGGTGGTCCAGGTGTTTTGGTGTGGGGAGCCAAAAAATTGCTTGGGCGTACTGACCTCCAACTCCTTGAACACAACACACTCATCGATCAACGTTATTGTGACAGTTTACTCCTCCATGTTCCCCTTTTCAGGGTTGCATTCGGCTCTGACTTCATTTTTATGGATGACAAAGCCCGACTGTTCCGAACAGTGCAACTTAAATCCCATTGGGGACGTGTGGACTGTTTTGGGGAGACGTACTGCAGCACATCCGCGCGCACTAACTACCATCCAGCAGCTGTTAATGGAAGTGGGGAATGCCCTACCAATCTTGTGTCATGTATAGGAGCACGCTGCAGATTATGCATTCCCGTCCGTGGTCAGCACACACTTATTACGAACCATGTCTCAACGTATGTAATGGCCACGACCATCAAGAATCGTAGCGACTTCAGTGTGATTATTGTCTTTGAATAAAAGTGTCGTTTCTGTTCGTCTCACTGCACATTTATTTCAGTTACCTTCTTTACTATACTAAAGCAGTTTATGCCTGGTCCATCTAGCTACATTATTTGGAACTGAGGCATTATGCGAAAGTTATTTTCGACCTTACGTTTTGCACGCGAGTGCTTATATCGCGTCTATTGTAATGATTATTACTGTGAAGTTAACTGCCTGCTATTGAAATTACTAAGAGCTCAAGTATATCAGTTAAGTTTAGTGTACTATTAGGCAAAGCGCAAATGACTGATGTGTGCTACAAAGTTCTATTGTCTTTTCAGTATTCTGTGAAATATTCAGAGTGAAAATAGTGACACTGCTAGCTATTGCAATGTTGGCTGCGCGTGAATTTGGGAAGCGGTATGGTATTAAAGAATGGCCGTTAATGCTTTAAATAACTAACACAATTCTGAATATGTGAAACTCAATGTGACTCCAAAGTAGACATTTTACGTGAGTTACCTCATCGCCTTTTTGATTTAATTCCGCCGTGCATTTAAAAACTAATATAGTATGCATTATTTCTATAGTGAGTAAACTAGTGCTGAGAGTAGCGGGAAAAGACGGTATTTCATCCACAAGTTATAATGTTCCCTCAGTTCTGCATATATCTTACGATTACAAATTCTACTGAGAGAAAGACTTTTATGATTCTGATGTACCTGATATGCTATGAAGAACTGTTAATTACACTACTGGCCATTAAAATTGCTACACCACGAAGATGACGTGCTACAGACGCGAAATTTAACCGACAGGAAGAAGATGTTGTGATATGCAAATGATTAGCTTTTCAGAACATTCACGCTAGGTTGGCGCCGGTGGCGACACCTACAACGTGCTGACATGAGCAAAGTTTCCAACCCATTTATCAGCAGTTGACCGACGTTGCCTGGTGAAACGTTGTTGTGATGCCTCGTGTAAGGAGGAGAAATGCGTACCATCACGTTTCCAACTTTGATAAAGGTCGGATTGTAGCCTATCACGATCGCGGTTTATCGTATCGCGGTATTGCTGCTCCCGTTGGTCGAGATCCAATGACTGTTAGCAGAATATGGAATCGGTGGGTTCAGGAGGGTAATACGGAACGCCGTGCTGGATCCCAACGGCTTTGTATCACTAGCAGTCGAGTTGACAAGCATCTTATCCGCACTGCTGTAACGGATCGTGCAGCCACGTCTCGATCCCTGAGTCAACACATGGGGAAGTTAGCAGACAGGAGCGCCTGCGATGGTGTACTCAACGGCGAACCTGGGTGCACGAATGGCAAAACGTCGTTTTTTTCTGATGAATCTAGGTTCTGTGTAAAGCATCATGATGGTCGCATCCGTGTTTGGTGACATCGCGGTGAACGCGCATTGGAAGTGTGTGTTCGTCATCGCCATACTGGCGTATCACCCGGCGTGATGGTATGTGGTGCCATTGGTTATACGTCTCGGTCGCCTCTTGTTCGCATTGACGGCACTTTGAACAGTGGGCGTTACATTTCAGATGTGTTACGACCCGTGGCTCTATCATTCATTCGATCCCTGCGAAACCCTACATTTCAGCAGGTTAATGCACGACCGCATGTTGCAGGTCCTGTAAGGGGCCTTTCTGGATACAGAAAATGTTCGACTGGTGCCCTGGCCACCACATTCTCCAGATCTCTCAACAATTGAAAACGTCTGGTCAATGGTGGCCGAGCAACTGGTCGTCACAATACGCCAGTCACTACTCTTGATTAACTGTGGTATCGTGTTGAAGCTGCATGGGCAGCTGTACCTGTACACGCCACGAGTCTGTTTGACTCAATGCCCAGGCGTATCAAGGCCGTTATTATGGCCAGAGGTGGTTGTTCTGGGTACTGATTTCTCAGAATCTACGTACCCAAATTGCGTGAAAATATAATCACATATCAGTCCCAGTATTATATATTTCTCCAATGAATACCCGTTTATCATCTGCATTTCTTCATGGTGTAGCAATTTTAATGGCCAGAAGTGTATTTTTCTTAAGGATTATTAACACTTAATCTCCTGACTTGGTCCCTCATCTACTTCGTAGTTGGTTAAAGATTCCGTTTCCGAGAGGCGGATGTTCTCTGAAGCCTTGATATGATGGCTCAACTTGGGTCATATTACAGTGAAGGAAACAGTTTGCTGCCGTCACAATTCTGCCGTTTTCTCGAAGACCGCTGTACTACAATAAAATGGCTTTTATTACCATGCCAATTAGAAAACTTGCTACCAAACTTCAAATAAATGTCCAGACGTACTCCAGGTCGCCGTTTTGTAGCTGAACACCGTTTTTTAGCTGAACACTAAAGAAAACGCAGTGCGTGACATTGTTGTAGTGTTGCGCAACTTCCAATTATTTAACTTTATTATATGTATCTTTTTCTTATGTAAATTTTCTTTGTTTAGGTACCCTAAGATATACCATGAAATGTGTTACAATCATTAATCCACTACAACAACTCGTCCAGTGCCATACTGCTTCATAACAGATGCAAAGGTATTGCCGGTCGTTAAGCAGACTCAGGGGATTTGCCCACCTACGGCAAATCCCTAGCAGACAGCACGGCCCATTGCACTTCGATCGGACACGAGTCGAGGCCTGTTGTAGCAACACGTAGCATGCTCGCCAGTGACATCACAGGATGTTACAGTCGGCGTGCAAACTGCCTGTACTAAATAAGAATAACCCGATGTAAACACTACGCCATGTATTCTTCCGCGTTTGCTTGAATCTCATTGGATTTCGTTTCACGTGGAGCAGAAGCCAAGCTGTGACGAGTACAGTCAAGTACGATTATAAGGATACGTTTTATGCTCTGTTACAAGCACATACACTGAGCGATAATGCGGGGTAACAGCTTTACCGGCGCGTTATACTTGGACAGCACTGGCCAGCCAGCGGTCCGACTAACCTGCAATGATGTGAGCAGTAGGAGTTTAGACGTAAAAAGAGACGAGCAAACGAACTTTATAGCGTCGAATGTCATTTACTTTTTAAAGAGAATGATATAATATTCGGAGAAACTCTGGCACTATTGCGCGCTTATTAGGTGACCAGGCGGAAAGCATAAAACACGCTCTAATCTCCTGACATAGTATTATAATTACAAACAACAGTGATGAAAATTTCTAACTTAAAGGTAAGGTAATTTTACTGAGCGAGCTGTGTGTAATGCAAAAGCATACTCCATGGATTGCACCCTGCTGTCGAATGCTGAAGCCACTCAAGGTATTAATTACAGTCAGTTGTCTGCTAATCTCTTAGCTCCTTCCATATCCGAATCAGAGAAATACATTTCAGTTCTGGAAGTGTCACCTGCTACGCTGATGTTGTTGTTGTTGTTGTGGTCTTCAGTCCAGAGACTGGTTTGATGCTGCTCTCCATGCTACTCTATCCTGTGCAAGGTTCTACATCTCCCAGTACCTACTGCAACCTACATCCTTCTGAATCTGTTTAGTGTATTCATCTCTTGGTCTCCCTCTGCGATTTTTACCCTCCACGCTTCCCTCCAATACTAAATTGGCGATCCCTTGATGCCTCAGAATATGTCCTACCAACCGATCCCTTCTTCTAGTCAAGTTGTGCCACAAATTTCTCTTCTCTCCAATTCTAATCAGTACCTCCTCATTAGTTATGTGATCTACCCAGCATTCTTCTGTCGCTCTACATTTAGAAAGCTTCTATTCTCTTCTTGGCTAAACTATTTATCGTGCATGTTTCACTTCCATACATGGCTACACTCCATACAAATACTTTCAGAAACGACTTCCTGACACTTAAATCTATACTCGATGTTAATAAATTTCTCTTCTTCAGAAATGCTTTTCTTGCCATTTCCAATCTACATTTTATATCCTCTCTGCTTCGACCATCATCAGTTATTTTGCTCCCCAAATAGCAATGCTCATATACTACTTTAAACGTCTGATTTCCTAATCCAATTCCCGCAGCATCACCACGATTTAATTCGACTACATTCCATTATTCTCGTCTTGCTTTTGTTGATATTCATCTTATATCCTCCTTTCAAGACCATGTCCATTCCGTTCAGCTGATCTTCCAGGTCCTTTGCTGTCTCTGACAAAATTACAATGTCATCGGCGAACCTCAAAGTTTTTATTTCTTCTTCGTGGATTTTAATACCTACTCCAAATTTTTCTTTTGTTTCCTTTACTGCTTGCTCAATATACAGATTGAATAACATCGGGGAAAGGCTACAGCCCTGTCTCACTACCTTCACAACCACTAATTCCCTTTCATGTCTCTCGACTCTTATAACTGCCATCTGGTTTCTGTACAAATTGTAAATAGCCTTTCGCTCCCTGTATTTTAGCCCTGCCACCTTCAGAATTTGAAAGAGAGTATTCCAGTCAACATTGTCAAAAGCTTTCTCTAAGTCTACAAATGCTAGAAATGTAGGTTTGCTTTTCCTTAATCTATTTTCTAAGATACCTCGTAGGATCAGTATTGTCTCACGTGTTCCAACATTTCTACGGAATCCAAACTGAGCTTCCCCGATGTCGGCTTCTACCAGTTTTTCCATTCGTCTGTAAAGAATTCGTGTTAGTATTTTGCAGCAGTGGCTTATTAAACTGATAATTCTGTAATTTTCACATCTGTCAACACCTGAATTCTTTGGGATTGGAATTATTATATTCTTCTTGAAGTCTGAAGGTATTTCGCCTGTCTCATATATCTTGCTCATCAGATGGTAGAGTTTTGTCAGGACTGGCTCTCCCAAGGCTGTCAGTAGTTCTAATGAATGTTGTCTACTCCCAGGGCCTTGTTTCGACTTAGGTCTTTCAGTGCTCTGTCACACTCTTCACACAGTATCATATCTCCCATTTCATCTTCATATACATCCTCTTCCATTTCTATAATATTGTCCTTAAGAACATCGCCCTTGTATAGACCCTCTATATACTCCTTCCACCTTTCTGCTTTCCCTTCTTTGCTTAGAACTAGGTTTACATCAGAGCTCTTGATATTCATGCAAGTGGTTCTCTTTTCTCCAAAGGTCTCTTTAATTTTCCTGCAGGTAGTATCTATCTTACCCCTAGTGAGATAAGCCTCTACATCCGTACATTTGTGCTCTAGCCATCCCTGCTTAGCCATTTTGCACTTCCTGTCGATCTCATTTTTGAGACGTTTGTATTCCTTTTTGCCTGCTTCATTTACTGCATTTTTGTATTTTCTCCTTTCATCAATTAAATTAAAAAATGGTTCAAATGGCTCTGAGCACATTTCTTCCCCCTAATCCATATTCACCTACTCGTTTCCTTCCCTCCCTTTTCCTACTATCGAATTCCAGCTGTTAAGCTGTGGTCATCAGTCCCCTAGAACTTAGAACTACTTAAACCTAACTAACCTAAGGACATCACACACATCCATGCCCGAGGCAGGATTCGAACCTGCGACCGTAACAGTCGCACGGTTCCGGACTGCGCGCCTACAACCGCGAGACCATCGCGGCCGGCCAGTTAAATTCAATATCTCTTCTGTTACCCAAGGATTTCTACTAGCCCTCGTCTTTTTACCTACTTCATCCTCTTCTACCTTCACTATTTCGTCTCTCAAAGCTACCCATTCTTCTTCTACTGTATTTCTTTGCCCCATTCTTGTCAATCATTCCCTAATGCTCTCCCTGAAGCTCTCTACAACCTCTGTTTCAGTTTATCCAAGTCCCATCTCCTCAAATTCCCACCTTTTGCAGTTTCTTCAGTTTTAATCTATAGTTCATAACCAATAGATTGTGGTCAAAGTCCACAACAGCCCCTGGAAAAGTCTTACAATTTAAAACCTGGTTCCTGAATCTCTGTCTTACCATTATATAATCTATCTGAAACCTGTGAGTATCTCCAGGCTTCTTCCATGTATACAACCTTCTTTTATGATTCTTGAACCAAGTGTTAGCTATGATTAAGTTGTGGTCTGTGCAAAATTCTACCAGGTGGCTTCCTCTTTCATTTCTTCCCCCCAATCCATATTCACCTACTCGTTTCCTTCCCTCCCTTTTCCTACTATCGAATTCCAGTCACCCGTCACTATTAAATTTTCGTCTGCCTTCACTATCTGAATAATTTCTTTTATCTCATCATACATTTCATCAATCTCTTCGTTATCTGCGGAGCTAGTTGGCATATAAACTTGGACTACTGTGGTAGGCGTGGGCTTCGTGTCTATCTTGGCCACAATAATGCGTTCACTATGCTGTTTGTAGTAGCTTAGCCGCATTCCTATTTTCCTATTCATTATTAAACCTACTCCTGCATTACCACTATTTGATTTTGTATTTATAACCCTGTATTCACCTGACCAGATATCTTGTTCCTCCTGCCACCGAACTTCACTAAGTCCTACTATATCTAACTTTAACCTATCCATTTCTCTTTTTAAATTTTCTAACCTACCTGCCCGATTAAGGGATCTGACATTCCACACTTCGATCCGTAGAATGCCAATTTTCTTTCTCCTGATAACAACGTCCTCCTGAGTAGTCCCCGCCCGGAGATCCGAATGGGGGACTCTTTTACTTCCGGAATATTTTACCCAAGAGGACGCCATCATCATTTAACCATACAGTAAAGCTGCATGCCCTTGGGAAAAATTACGGCTTTAGTTTCCCTTTGCTTCCAGCCGTTCGCAGTACCAGCACAGCAAGGCCGTTTTGGTTAGTGTTACAAGGCCAGATCAGTCAATCATCCAGACTGTTGCCCCTGTAACTACTGAAAAGGCTGCTGCCCCTCTTTAGGAACCACACGTTTGTCTGGTCTCTCAACAGATGCTCCTCCGTTGTGGTTGCACCTACGGCATGGCTATCTATATCGCTGAGGGACGCAAGTCACCCCACCAGCGGCAAGGTCCATGGTTCAAGGGGTGAGGCGGGGGGGGAGGCAACGTTGATAACGAACCTATAAACAACAGAATCCACGATGCCAACAAGGCGCCGTATTTTCTCTTCTTCTTTTATGACGATCCGTTCTATATCGTGCCAGCTTCCGGCAGTGACGCGTGAAAAAGCTGCGTGCGTTAGTTCCAGTACGTCTAGCAGCTTAACAGTTTTGTTATTTCTCGGGCCAAATCCCGCTACTTGGCTCCGATCGGTTCTGCTGGGTTCATGTCGTAATGGTACAGTAGCAAATGTAAAAATGCAGCATTTGTATGATGTGTTCGATGCTGTGAAAATGATTGTTTTTCTTGTTTCTACGATACTTATCTACCTTTGTGGTATAAAACGATGGACATAGTCCAAATAAAGAGGATTTGGTTTCTCATTTTGCCTTAAAAATTAAGTTGTTATGTTTTCTTAATTTAAGCAACGTTCATGAACAGTCTTTCATAAAAAGTGGATAATGAAGTATTTTTATTTGAAATGAAAACAGGAATTTCGCGTCCAATTAGAAACAAGAAGGGGTGAGCTATAGATAAAAAATGATGATGGGTTTTATAATTGCGAGCTGTAAGTATTTCGAATTGAACGAGAAATAATGATACTGGGGAGAATTGAAGCAACGAACATTCCATTTCGCTACCGATTTCGCAACACGGACGATGTGTTTTTCTGTAACAACTGTATTACTTGCAGCGGCTGGGAAAACTTCAAAGTCTATTATCTCCGTAAATTTGTGAAAAGCATTAGGAACATCCTATTTATAGGCACTTCTTAACCGTGTTCCACACGCGTGTTTCACTACGGAACAAGAAGCAGCCTCAGCCATTTTTATACCACCCATTAACAGCGCGACAATCAGAGCACAACGCTGCAGAGGCTGAAATAAAAACTACGCAGCTAAAGTGTCATTAAGAAAAGCGTTGATGGCTGTTAATACATGTGAATATCCTAAAGTTTCATTTAACGTAATTTAATAATAATGTATCTAATACATAAGTGGGACCTACTTCCAAGAGCGTAACAACACCAGTGTACGTGTGCTACGGCTTCTGACCAATCATCGCGTTTGTGTTTGTTTACATCAGGTTTATCCCTTATGATGAACGGGCAATAGAAACAGTTCCAGCCGCCCTGTTAAGTAGCTCAACTCTATGGAGGACACTTCTCCCAGATTTCTCTCCTCCTGCTACCACGTAATTTTTTGTTTGAAATGAAAGAGAATATTTTGATAATTGAATGAAATGTTTTGTTAAAAATTCTCTTTTATGTTTGTTAAAAGCCAGGGCTAAATTTTCTGAGGGCGCTATCGCCAGAAATAACATACGTATTTCAACGTGGAGACATCCGTCTTACGAGGGATTAAAAAAAATCATCTTTCTTTAATATTACGCGATGAGCCAATTGAACACAATGCTTAATTATTTTATTCTGTGAGGCTTGATGCTCCAGGATAGCTGCCTAAGTGCAATGGCAGCGTACACATTTATAGAAATTACTCTTAATAAAACTGTATCTCTGGCCAAAAATGAACTGGAAAATATTACAAGACGCATTTTTGTATTTATTGAGATTATTTTCTTTTTTTAATTCTTTTAGCATTAAACGACTATTAAAATAGCATATATAATTTTTATTATTGATGGCGTCGCTACAATAATGTGCCTATAAAAATGGCCAGGGCAAAATTTAATTATTATGTAACTAAATCGTGGGCAGGAAAGGTACTTGCTACTGACAAAAACACAATTAGGATTGATTATTTTTATATATATTCAATATATTGCTGGTATTACTACAGATAATTGCATTAGTTACAGACCGTGAACAATACGCGTCCGTCAGTTAGAACATCAGAACCAAGAAGACAATGAAAGAAACAACGTTCATCCCTTTTGTACCAAATGACAAAGATACTACACATTACTACTATCCTGGGGGCGAATATAGCGCTTCCATTGTTGTGTAGCGATTATTTAATTTATACTCTTTTTTTTTCTCCGGAGGCTATGCTATACCGCTACGTTAATTTGTTATCCCAGCCGCTACGGTACGCCATTCCGTCACGCACAATATTAGCGACACCGATACTTCAACAGTAATTGTGTTAATTTTGTTTCAATCACAAATTTGTTTTGAGGGTAGAAATTAGGAGCAAATGTTTTCTCATCACCATAGCCGCATTTTATGTTTTTATCACTCGTAAAAAGCGCTTGGATTTGATGGTAATCATGTGACCTTTGAGAAAGTGGCTACAATATTGCAATTGTTGGTGTTACTGCAGCCGTAATGTTTATGTTTATCGTGTGTATAAATATCATTTCTAAGGACATTGTGTATAGATGTTGTGATGTTTTAAGGTAACAGGGAACCCTCGTGGACGAAAGTGGGAGTTATGTACATAAATCACCTGAGTATCAAAGTATGGAAGCATGAATGTTCAGCTGTTCACATACAAAATTGTTTAAGACTCGTGCTTTCTGAAACTGTCAATGCAGCTGAACAATTGGATAGCGCATGCAGAAGGCAAACTGAGGAGTACAATGAAGAAGTTAGGCGTAGTGGATATATGCTAAATATTTTAATAAGCTGTATTGGCTTCTGTGGTTCCTTTGAACTGGGCTTAAAGAGTCATGATGAAAAAGAATCGTCATCAAACTGTGGTGTTTTCAGAACACTGTGATTTTAGCTCTGTGTTGGGTGTAGCACTAAAAGATCGTTTTGATAAGGAAACTGTTTGCAAATAAACATCCAAAACAATTCAAACACATTTCAGTCCTACTAGAAATGTAGCTAATTACGTAATGATAATAGTTTTTCTAGATAATCAATAAATGATATCATCCTCTTTTCCATAGATATTCTCTGTTATAGCTATCTCTCCAACTTATCGCAGGATCGTAAATTGGATTTAACAAATTGAATTTTGTGACCTTTATACTCCATGAATTCTAGGGGTGTTTTCATAATAACGAATGACGGAAAGCCAGGTCAGGGGATAAAGAATTTCTTTTTTCCCTTGTAAGCGTCTCATACAAAAACGCAACATTGAAACTTTAATGCAATATCCAACCTTAGATACTACCGTCCGCCACTGTTAACGAGACCCATACACTGGCGAACAGTCAGCAAGCTTTAACGGTGGGCTGAGCGCTGACAATTGTTTTACCTCATCCCCTGCACTATTTGCACCAATATTCTGCCTGTTATTATTTGCTGACTAATTTCCGTCTTCAAGGGGTTGGATTCTGTGATTACGAATGTTGGGGGTGACTCTGTGGTGATCCTTTAACGTGGTGAATCCTGAGTGTGAATAAATCAATAATTAGTAGCTGTTTGCGGTTTTATTAAAGCTGAATTTACCATTTCATATGTAGTATATTGTGTTTGGTTTCACAGAACCAGGAGAAGATGATCTTCCATTTTAGCCATAATTATGTCTAATTTGTAACATTACGCCGGCCGTTGTGGCCGAGCGGTTCTAGGCGCTTCAGTACGAAACCTCGCTGCTGCTACGGTCGTAGGTTCGAGTCCTGCCTAGGGCATGGATGTGTGTGGTGCCCTTAGGTTAGTTAGGTTTAAGTAGTTCCAAGTCTAGGGGTTTGATGACCTCAGATGTTAAGTCCATAGTGCTTCGAGCCATTTTTTGTAACATTACTATTATGCAAATGGTGGTCAATTTTCTATATTTTAAGTAAATTGTGTATGTATGGTGGGGAAAAGCAAGTTCTCTTTGCTGCGAGTGGATAGGCACTAGAGCATTCCGAGTGGCTTTTGGGAGCAAGGAAGGTTTCGAGAAGTTGAACTGGGAGAGACTTTGTCTCGGGCCGGCAGAGGTTTAGGAACGCGCTAAAACATTTATTCGTAATTATAAAATTCCCATGTCAAGTAGGACTAAAAAATACTGAGAGCTGACTGGAACTTTAACATTTTTTGTGCTAGATTGAACTTTAATTTATTTCTGTTGCTGTTTTGGAATTCATGCTAGACAGAGTACGAGGATTTTCCCATGAATTCATATCTATTAGTTTGTTGATTGCCATACGTGAACTTTTATGAGACGGCGAAGTTGTGTTCAGTTATTGGGCTCGAACTCTGTTTTTTCCGTACCAGTGATATGTAGATATCATTTGGGTATCGTGCGACCGTCATAATTATGCATATTCGCAGGTTTAACTGCATTTGAAAACTATTTTTATTTTACTGAAAATATTATTATTTTATTCCACTTCTTAATAATTTGTTGTAGGACCATCATTGTTAAAAATTCAAATGTTTGTCTGGATGAGTAAATCATTTTATTCAAGTTAAACCTTCTGGTGTTTTCTAAAGCAATTATTCACTAGAACAAAATCATTTCTATCATTTACTAATGCTATTCAATTTTATTGCAACTTGTTTGACCAAATAACTCGCATTACGTGCCAGTGCTTAGATAATCAGACTGCAGGATCACATGTATAACTAATTATGCAGGGAGTTTAGCTGCTGGGCATGAAAACAGATGTGTACTGCTCTACCCTGTGACTATATTGAGCCACATTTCTAAATAGAGCCGCGCATTGCCTAGATACCGCTTGTAAAGGGACGTCGTAAATAGTTTTCTTCTCCAAGATTTGGATAAAAAAACAATCCCTTGGCACGTCGAGACACACCGTAAAATTTCGAAAAAAAAGAACTGTTTTGGAATAGGATACGGGGCTGGATTATGACGGATAGGAAAACGTTGCAGACACAGATATTACTCTTTCAACAATGATGGCTGCATGACTACGTGGTTAGACGGCAGATCGTCTGTTTATCAGTTTCACTTTAAATACCTCTAGCTTTGGCCCATACAGTGTTTACGCTATCTTTTGAAATAGCTCTTGGCCCACCACGCTAAACAATGTCACCAATCGTAGTACAATCCCTGGAATGGACAGGCATCATTGGCTGTCTTCTGTCCAATGTGACGCTGAAAATACGAGGCGTATTCGGAAAGTAAGATCCGATCGGTCGCAAAATGGAAACCACTGTGAAAATCAAAAATGTTTTATTTGTAACAGTTAGCTACACCTTCTCGCTACTTCTCTACATAGTCGCCGCTCCGATTTAGACATTTGTCGTAGCGTTGTACCAACTTCTTCTATACCCTCGTCAAAGAAGGAAGCCGCCTGTGCTTTCCGCCAATTCTCTACGCTGGTCTACAGCTCGTTGTCGGTGCGAGACGCTGTCTTCATAGCTAGTGGTTCACGTGAGCGGAGGTGAAACTCAGGGGGAGTCAATTACGGGCTCTATCGTGGGTGATCAGAACACTTCCCATCGAAAACGCTGGAGGAGCATCTTCACTGGCCCTTTAGAGTGCCGCCGAGAATTGTCATGCAGAAGGAAACGTATGACAGTCATGTTATGTGAGTTGTAAGACATCACGCGAAATCTCACACCAGGGCCTCATGCTTGGCGGGAGACACTACTGTTCTAAGAATCTTTACGTGCTCACCGTGCGCCCAGAACTGAAAAGAGCGATCGAAGGGCATACTAGAGACACTGCTCAACATATCTGTGCAAAGCTTCATCGGATTTTCACTGTGGTTCCCAATTTCGAACCCCATCGGATCTTTCTTTCTGAATAGCCCTCGTAACTTGGTACGCTGCTCGAAGAAAGCACGGCGTATTTGCGTTCTTTTGATGTGAATGCTTCTGATTCTAGATTGTTCTAAGTTTTGTCTGCTTCTTATTCTTCTTGACGTCTTCTATGATGATCTTGAAATAAATGTTCTCTCTTGTAATTCTGTTTTGCTTCAAGCCTCTTCAACTCTGGCCAAATCCTCTCACGCGCCGACTTTCGGAATAAATCATCTTCTCGAAATATTGGTAAGTTGTTGCAACAGTAGTGAAACAATCGCTTTCCAAAAGGTTATGAGTTCTCCTCGTTTCTCCCCGTAAATTATTGTGTTCTGTATCTCGACACAGCTTCCAAACTTCTCCACTTTCTACCGTTACTCAAAACTGTTCAGCTTTCAAGAATCAAATAGATTTCCACTAATTAGCATCCATGACGTATCTGTCCACCGTAATACACCCAAGTTCTGTCTCAGATCGACTGTTACTTCCAAGCTGACACATTTTCATCTTACGTAGTAAAACGTTTCCTATCAGGCCTAACGTCCTAGAGATGTCCAGAAGTTACATACAGGTACGCTGAAAAAATAACACTGCCAATTTATACATTTCTATTCACATATTCATAAAGCCTTGAAACAAATAAAGAAAATTAAAAAAATAGACACAACTTTACCACACATTGCTGCAAGATATTAGCTTGGAGTGATAAAGTTGCGTAACTACGGAGAAGGCTGAAAATATAGCAGTCAGAGCGTTTGGTAGTTATAGAGGAAACTCTGATTGCGTAACGGTAGGTCACGTACTTCTTGCGTCCTCGTGTATTACCTTTTATGCGACAGTATCATGCAGACATTTTTTCAGCAGGAAAATGCTTGTCGAAACTTTGCACGTATCTGTGTGAACCACCTGCGTAATGCTGAGGTATTTCCGTGGCCTGCGAGATCCCCAGATCTATCTGCGACAGAACACGGGTGGCTCTAGCTCAGACTTCAACCAGTCCCAGTGCCAGTATCCACAACATCGAGAGCCTGTTACAACAGCTATGTGCAAGCTTTTATGATCAGAGGATACAATGGCTTTCTGACAACATTCCCAAACGAATAAGTGCATGGACCCAGACAAGAGAAGGTGTACGACAAAAATGAGTTAACCATTTCTCACAGTTCTTTATAAATATGACTCGATTTTATAATCGCTGGAATAACATCACATACTGTGGTTCGTGGTGTGGGTTCCTGGTGTTATGTCCTTGTTCATGAACCACGGGCAACGTATGAGTGGCCAAGTAAGTGGTCCTGACAGTCGGGATACCAGTTAGTTTGGAATAAGGCTGGGCATCTCGGACATATTCCGAGTCGTGGTCACCTTTGTGCTCAGACGGCAAAGACTACCAAATCCACCGGTTAGTTCCTCAACCGTTAGGGGTAAAACTCGATGGGACCCGGGGCAAGTAAGGCTAGTAACCTGCTTCCCTGGTACTATAAATATGAGGCTGGCAACAATCAGAGCAAAATGCCTCGGACCTTTGGAGGTGACGGAGTCCCACCTCTAATTGACAAACCAGGGACTCCTAAGATACGATTCGGCAAACGAATGGTAACGAGATGGGGAGCTATTAATATCAATGGGGGCTACTCTGGGAAGAAGGTAGAGCTGGCAGAGGCTGCAAGTAAGATGGGGTTGGACGTTTTAGCTGTTAGTGACATTCGGGTAAGGGGTAAGGAAGAAGAGTAAGTGGGAGAATACAAGGTCTACCTGTCAGGAGTCAAAGCAGGAATAGCACAATGGGGTGTAGGGCTTTTCATCAGGAAAGAAATAGAACCCAGCGTAGTTGCAATAAGGTATGTAAACGAACGACTGGTGTGGATAGATTTGAGTGTCTAGCAAGAAAATTAGGATTATGTCAGTATATTTGCATTGTGAAGGGACAGATCAAGATAAGATGGATAGTTTTTATGACGCGCTCAGTGATGTAGTTGTTAGAGTAAAGGACAAGGACAGTGTTCTGCTCATGGGTGATTTTAACGCCAGGATTGAAAATCGGACAGAAGGGTATGAAAAGGTTGTGGGTAAATTTGGAAAGGATATGGAGGCCAACAGGAACGGGAAACAACTCTTGGATTTCTGTGCCAGTGTGGGCTTAGTAATCACAAACTCCCTTTTTAAACATAAGAACATCCACCGGTAAACTTGGGAAGGCAGGGGAACCAGATCTGTCATTGACTATATAATAACAGATCAGGAAATCAGGAAGGCTGTGAGGGACACACGTGTATTCAGGGGATTCTTTGATGACACTGATCACTATTTAATCTGCAGTGAAATTGGTACTGTGTTTAACGAAATCGGTCGTAATGAATGGGATTGATTTGAAATTTCGTTAAAGAAGAATAATAAAATTTATCTGTTGTTTTTAAGTTAATTTTCTTTCGTGCGAACTTTGTTGTAGAACCACTCTCTTATTTTCGTGTGGTAATAAAAAATTTTTACTTACTTAATTATTACGTACATTTAAAGAAAAAAATAATATTTACGTGAACTCATATGAACTGGTTAAGAATATTAGGTTGAGAATTGGGTCCTTTAAATCATTCGGCCTTGGCATACACTTTCCTGATGCAGTGGATTTTTTGTTAAATATTTTTACTGAATTTTATCCCGGCACTAGCCATAGAACACAAGATTACCTCTATTAGCAGAAAATGTTTTAATTATTGCCAAGCCGACATTTATCACTGATCAAACCTACTTCATTACACATTTAAGATATTTTGAAAGAACCAAACTGTTTAAATTTCAATGTTAACTAACATTAGCTATCCGCCTACGAATGCACAAACGTATAATTAATTCAAATTTTATCAGCCACAGGATCACTGAAAAGGAAAAACAATTTCTTAATTCACCATTGATTTTTATGCATCTGTTCCCGATATACGGGTTTGCTATTGTTGGTCGCGGCACAGCCCAGCAACACCGCTAAAAAATGCTGAAAAATTCTTAAAGAAATTTTATAGATAACGTGGGCAAGCTAATTTACATAAATAATTCACACTTTTGATAAACTCTAATATATTTAGATCAAACAACAATACAACTCACATTAATTCGTAACGCATCGTCTAATGGCGGCTAAGTCCAGACAGAGACAAAAGAAGTCTACCCATTCGTAAAAAACTCTTTCACAGTGTCCTACCGCAATGACTTCTGAACAGAGAAGACCAAAGAATACATAATGCATTGTGCTTAAATAGTATTGCTGACTATTAACATTTCTTTGCAAATTGACGATATTATTCTCTTCTGGCAACATATCTCTGCTATCGCAAATACTGACACATTTTACAATCACATAATAAATACAGAAAAAATTCCTATCCTAAATACAGACAAATATTACAACAAAAAATATAAGGAGAATAACAAATGTCTTTTACACCACATTCAGTAATATTTTTGTTCAATAATTACGATATATACAACTTGCCCAGAGCGGCGTATATGGTACAAATAAACTCTTTTTTTTTTTTTTAATAACGTGAGTTTGCCAGGGAACATTACATTGCCCCCTGGCAGCATTTGGCAAAGAGTTTTTACACTTTGACACAATGGTGCCAGTAACGTTCTTTACACTTGTATATTTTACGGAATGGCTCTTTTATTTAGTTCCAGGATTATATAAGTTCATGGCTCCCCCATTTGGGCGTAGGCAAACAGGAAACCTGGGCAAAACTGTGCCGGAGCCCAGCCATCCCAGTTGGTTCATGGTCATTTGAATTAAATGCAGTTATTCGTTTGAATTAAATTCAGTTCGTCACAAACGGTTACACAATTACACAATATCACAGTCACATACAGTTCGACTGAAGTTTTTTTGTGTGTGATACTATTATTCGTGTGATACACTACAAGGTCACTTGTCCTACGTAGTAAATGTTCAATGTTTATCGAAATGAAGTCATTGACATGTTATTCAGTTTATGTGAACATAAAAAAAATCAATAATGCTGTATTTGGTGAGCGGTGCGGAGTGATTGTTGAGCGGCGCTCGGCGCGGCGCGCTGACTCCGTGTAGGTCACCGCCCCCGGCGTTGACAGCTACGGCGCGGAGGGGCGTGGCTGTCTGTCTGGTCTGCTACGGGCTGCTGCGGCCGCTGCATAGCTGATGTAGCCGGATGCGCGTTGGATATCCGCTCGCCCGTGCGACGTTTTCTTGCAGTGCTCCAGGAAACATGCAACAAGTTCAGAAACAGTGTACTATCCTTATAGGCATTTTTCCTGCTGTGGGAAAGAACGCACACAGTTAGTGGCAGTTATTACTCAGTAGGCCTTCACTAGTCTGGTTTGCACAATATTTCGTTGTCACAGTAACACGTTTTATGGGCACACAATATTTTTCACCATGTCATGACTTGCCATTAGTCACACGCAAGTTTTCACCTTAGGACAAAATGTATCTTCGTAGTCAATGCGCTTTCCTAGCGTTCCTTGACACACAAAGAGTTAAAGTTTGACACTAGCTTGATCCACCGTCCGTTATCGGTTCACTGTTCGTGTCGTGCTAGTTCCTTGTCCACTTGCACACACGGCGATGATACAGTTTTTTATCACTTATACACAACTATTCCGTGACGTATTGCTGCAGGTTTAACAGTCACTGTCTGTCTCTGCCGCACAATACTGCACTTTTGTTTAAGTTCCTTTATTTTTATTTACAATGTCCGCTGTGCAATTTTTTTTTTTTTTTTTTGTAATAGCACATTCGTAACTCTTTACCAAGGTGTGATATTTGCGTACATGGTAACAAAATATTAAAATTTGGTATTAGTTTGCCCAAAAGTCATCTATATTCGTGTTCGAGTAGATTTTATTTGTGCATTCCAGCCGGATTCAGGCATATTGTTCAATAACTCCTTTGAACTCATGTCACACTTTACTATCAACGTCCTACATAACTACAGTGTAGTCTCTGTAGGCAAAAATTGACTTGGACTGTATCTGGCTAGCTCTTTTTTACTGTTTGAATCTGCACATGCTTCAATTGAAGCTTCTTTGTGCGTAACTTTGCATTACACAAATTTGCAACAAGTTTGCCTCCCGTGGTGCCCTCGGGTCACTACTGGGTGCATTATTTTCTCTAATAACATTGGTTAGATAATAAAGTTCTCAGGGCCTCATATTATTGATATTATTCTGGGTTCGAATCTGTCAATCTGACAGCTACACATATATACATACATACACATAATAGAGAAGATTGTGCCAAGAAATATTTCAAATTTGGGCACATAGAAAATTATGTAGTACACTAACTAATCATTACTAAAATGTTCTTTTTAATTGAACTCTGTCACAGCTTAACACTACAAATAATTGCACTAATCAGATTATCTGTGCAAACATTTAGAGCATGTTCTAGATAACACAAATTAAAAGAGTACATAACACAAATATCCATACACATGAGAAAGTCAATCATATTCTTATAACTAAACACTTCTACACTAGTACATTATCTCTAAAGATCACACATCATTAATGTTCATTATTTACAAAAGAATGGTGTCCACATAGGACTATTAGTCTTTTACTGTAGGAATGCTTTTACATCCTTACGCGGATACAGTCCCCGTACTCTCCCTGAGTGGGGATCTGCTAAGAGATAGCTACACTCATGTGGCACCCTTACTACTCTAAAAGGTCCATTGTACATCAATTGCCACTTGCTATTCTGTTTCAAGGATGCCGAGGACTAAGGATGATTGCGTAAGAGTACCAAGTCCCCAACACTAAATTTTTGGTTATTCGTCACATGTCGATTATATTTTTCTTCCCTTTTTTAGCGCACCTGGTAAGGTTGCACCCTGCTTTTCTTATCTTGTGTGCTTATATACAATGTATAACCTGAAAAATTTATTTAACTCTCCAAATGTTCGTAAAAAAACTTTTTCCTTCTTGGGCCAAGGAATGGAGTATGAAGCTCGACAGTAAGTTTTGTGAGGCTTTACCTCGATATTGTACTGATATCCCTTAACAATTCCTGGTCGTTCTGAAAATACATCTGCATAATTAGATAATAACTGTACCAAATCCTGCTGTTGCACAGAGTTCAAATTTTCGGACTGTGATACTTTGTTCACAAGTGCGTCCACATTTGCTTTTAATTGATCATCTTGTACGTCAGGATAATAGAGATTCTGACCTAGACAATGATTGTCTAAATGTAGTATCCACTGATTCCTACACCTTATGTTAATAGCGTTACAATTAGGTACAGGTACCTCTTCAGATCTGAGCATGGACAATTCTATTCTCCTACCAGCATTCATCAAGCTTAATTTTCCCCGAGAAAGGTCGATTATTGCGTCCCTTTCTCTTAAAAAATCTACCCCCAAAATGCAGGCTACCTTTAAACCCTTTACCACCAGGAATGAGCACGCTATGGCTTCATCCCCTACATACATCTCTACCCGCACTTGGAGTTTAATTATTTGTCGCTGTGCACTTATGGCTCCAGTGACTTTACAATTATTCACGGGAAAAGTCAGCATACGCCTTTCCTTCCCCAGTACTTTGAATAAGTCCATACTCATAACACTGACAGTAGCACCTGTATCTACGACCGCTTGCACATCAATATTGTTAATTTTGATCTCTATTATCGCTTGTACTTTGTCTTTGTGCTCCTTTATGCACGTGGATGGTTCAGTTATTAATTCATCTCCCATCTGTACCCCGTCATTATACCTAAGGATACAGATTTTGTTCGGTGTTTGGTTCTGTGTCGGGCTGCTCTCACTCCAAACCTCAGCCGACGATGGAGAGCGTATCTCGGCTGCATCTAGTTTGTTGAATTATTGCTAGTGGATGGGCGTGGCTGCTCTGTGTCACTGACCTCCACTATGTGCACGTTGTGTTGCGTCGGCCGCCACGGTTGCGCAATTGGCGCATTTTGTGGTGGCGGTCGGTTATTGTCATATCTATCACTGTTTTGCCGGTCCGGACTGGGCCTCTGGTTCTGCGGCCAAGTTCGGTTTGCATCATTATAAGTATTAGTGTTGCTCGGCCCCCTGGCATTTTTCCATCTATTATTGCTTGGTGGGCCTGTCTCATACCGGTCATCGAACCTCCTTTTCCGGTCATTATTCACCGGCGGACTATTGCCGTTCCGGTCTCTACTTCTATTTCCGTTTTGTGCATACTCCTGTCTCCTATTATTACCTCCGCCGTTTCCATTACTTGGTGGAGGCGTGTTATTTCTACCATTTCTATAACCATTTCCGTTACTTCTAGCCTGTTCAGAGGCTGCCTTAACGTCCTCCTGAATCAGGTCAATTGAGTCCAGAACAGACAAGAAATGTTCCATATCATTTTCAGGCACGTGTATAAGTTTTTCCTTTACATGTATCGGCAAGTGTGATTTCAAAAGCCTGATCAAATCCCGGGATGAAATCTGTTCGTCCCAGTAACGGGTCTTATTAATGTACTTCTCGAAATATTTTCGCAAATTGCCTAGTCGTTGAGAATACGGCTCTGGATTATATACCTCCTTCCGTAATCTCTCCTGGATACATGTTGACCAATATTTGGCCAAGAATGCTTTTTCAAATTGCTCATATGTATCACAACTGTCAGCTGCTTCGGTTGCCCATAATGCAGCATCTCCTTGTATGTAAGACATAACGAACTGTATTTTCTGGGTATGACTCCAAACGCTAGGCAAAATGTTTCTAAATCCCTTGATAAACACTACAGGGTGAACAGATTTCTTCTCCGTTGTAAAGATCTGAAACTGTCGGTTCCTAATCAAGCTTTCTTCAATCACTACTTTGGAATGACATTTATTTGTTTCGCTTACATTGGTTGCCTGTTCTGTCTCGCAGTCGCAATTTTTTACTGCAGTATTTATATGCCTATCATTGTTGGACCTGGCTGGCGTGACATACGCCCGTGCCTCGTCATGCCGCAAGCTAAGCTCCATCTCGGCAAGACGACGGTCCACACTCCGCTGCCACAGCGGAATGTCTTTGTGCACTATCCTTTTTAGATCTTGCACATCCGCACTTGAGCCCACATCTCTGGCCTCAATTGCGGCGTGCACTTTCTGATCTATTTCTTTTATGACTTCATTTTCTACTTTGTGCACTTGTTCGATCACTTTGTTCTCAATTACTTGAGTTGTGTCAATTTCTAGTTGTTCGACCCTATTAGTCAGGACACTGATTTCCTCTACTATATTGGCGTTAGCCACTTGAACACTATCTACTCTTTCGCTTAATTCTTGCACCGTTTTGGGTATGGTTTCATATTTTTGTTTCAAACTAACAATCTCACTTTGCATAACTTCTAAAGTTTGCATCAACTGCAAGTCCCTCTCATGCAGGCGTCGGTCACGCTCTGCTTGTTTAGCATCACGTTCTCTATCGCGCTCTGCTTGTTTGGCAAATTCAGCTACCAATCTCTGGTCACGCTCTGCTTGTTCAGCATCACGTTCTCTACCGCGTTCTGCTTGCATACATGCAAATTCAGCTACCAATCTCTGGTCACGCTCTGCTTGTTCAGCATCACGTTCTCTATCGCGTTCTGCTTGTTTAGCATCACGTTCTCTATCGCGTTCTGCTTGTTTAGCATCACGTTCTCTATCACGCTCTGCTTGCACACGTACAAATTCAGCTTGGAAATTGAGCATGCGCTCGAACATAACTCTTAATGATTGCACTTCTGACACCTCACCACTCTCTGGTCCGTGTCCAGTGCTTGCGGATGGCACAGTATTTCCGCTATCAACTGAATCACTGGGTGGCAATGGCAACATTTCTTGTCCTTCTGCCCCCAGATTCTCACATTGTACTTCCTGAACTACGTCACTAACATTACTTTGTGTCCCACTTTCCAACTCGGTATCACTACTTACTGACTGTTGCTCATTATCCATGTTGATATCTTTCTGACTACGCAATCTAACCATAGTAAACAAAAGAAATAAAATCTGAACTAAATATCCTAACACTCAGGTTTCACTGACATAATCACACAAGAAATGGACATTAACTAATACACACTTACTATATACTACAATGACTAACTACCTAAATGTCCTGTTATTTTAAAACAAAGTACTAACAACAAGCACACCACTAATGATCCGAGAACACTGCACTGAGGCTACTTTACTACCCACAGGACAACTACACTGTAGCTTTACCTTTTGGTGATCTATCTTGGGTGCAGCTGCCCCCCGATATTGTGGTAGGTAATTAATTTTTCGAAATATTGAGCTCTCTTCTTCAGCTTGCCTCTGGGTACATAGTGTTCTCATGCAAAAAATCATACACAGGTATTACCACACAATATTGGTTATGCAATACATACAATACATAGAAAAATTATTAAATGTTCTGCAACAAAGTTCGACTATATTAATTCCCTAGTTATCTCACGGGTATTTAGTGGCCACTGCATATTCGAGCCCCACGTTGGGCGCCAATTTAACGAAATCGGTCGTAATGAATGGGATTGATTTGAAATTTCGTTAAAGAAGAATAATAAAATTTATCTGTTGTTTTTAAGTTAATTTTCTTTCGTGCGAACTTTGTTGTAGAACCACTCTCTTATTTTCGTGTGGTAATAAAAAATTTTTACTTAATTATTACGTACATTTAAAGAAAAAAATAATATTTACGTGAACTCATATGAACTGGTTAAGAATATTAGGTTGAGAATTGGGTCCTTTAAATCATTCGGCCTTGGCATACACTTTCCTGATGCAGTGGATTTTTTGTTAAATATTTTTACTGAATTTTATCCCGGCACTAGCCATAGAACACAAGATTACCTCTATTAGCAGAAAATGTTTTAATTATTGCCAAGCCGACATTTATCACTGATCAAACCTACTTCATTACACATTTAAGATATTTTGAAAGAACCAAACTGTTTAAATTTCAATGTTAACTAACATTAGCTATCCGCCTACGAATGCACAAACGTATAATTAATTCAAATTTTATCAGCCACAGGATCACTGAAAAGTAAGAACAATTTCTTAATTCACCATTGATTTTTATGCATCTGTTCCCGATTTACGGGTTTGCTATTGTTGGTCGCGGCACAGCCCAGCAACACCGCTAAAAAATGCTGAAAAATTCTTAAAGAAATTTTATAGATGACGTGGGCAAGCTAATTTACATAAATAATTCACACTTTTGATAAACTCTAATATATTTAGATCAAACAACAATACAACTCACATTAATTCGTAACGCATCGTCTAATGGCGGCTAAGTCCAGACAGAGACAAAAGAAGTCTACCCATTCGTAAAAAACTCTTTCACAGTGTCCTACCGCAATGACTTCTGAACAGAGAAGACCAAAGAATACATAATGCATTGTGCTTAAATAGTATTGCTGACTATTAACATTTCTTTGCAAATTGACGATATTATTCTCTTCTGGCAACATATCTCTGCTATCGCAAATACTGACACATTTTACAACCACATAATAAATACAGAAAAAATTCCTATCCTAAATACAGACAAATATTACAACAAAAAATATAAGGAGAATAACAAATGTCTTTTACACCACATTCAGTAATATTTTTGTTCAATAATTACGATATATACAACTTGCCCAGAGCGGCGTATATGGTACAAATAAACTCTTTTTTTTTTTTAATAACGTGAGTTTGCCAGGGAACGTTACATGTGCGGCCGAAAGTGCAGGAGGTCAGGTCCATGTGTAGGAGGATAAGAGTGGAGAAACTTCAGGATAAGGAAATCAGGCACAAGTACATAACAGTGATCTCAGAAAGGTACCAGTTAGTTGAATGTAGTCAATTGCAGTCACTGGAAAAGGAATGGTCAAGGTACAGGGACACAGTACTAGAAGTGGCCAAAGAGTGTCTTGGAACAGTAGTGTGTAAAGGTAGGATGAAGCAAACAGCTTGGTGGAATGACACAGTCAAGGCAGCCTGTAAAAGGAAAAAGAAGGCATATAAAAATGGCTACATACTAGAACTCAGGTAGACAGAGAAAGTTATGTTGAAGAAAGAAACAAAGCCAAACAGATAATTACAGCATCTAAGAAGAAATCTTGGGAAGACTTTGGAAAGAGGTTGGAGACTTTGGGTCAAGCTGCTGGAAAACCATTCTGGAGTGTAATTAGCAGTCTTCGAAAGGGAGGTAAGAAGGAAATGACAAGTATTTTGGACAGGTTAGGAAAACTGCTGGTGAATCCTGTTGCTGCCTTGGGCAGATGGAGGGAATATTTTGAAGAGTTGCTCAATGTAGGTGAAAATAGGATCAGTAATGTTTCAGATTTCGATGTACAATGGGACAGGAATGATGATGGAAATAGGGTCACATTTGAGGAAGTGGACAAACTGGTCAATAGATTGCAGTGCAATAAAGCAGCTGGGGTGGATGAAATTAAGTCGGAACTTATCAAATACAGTGGAATGTCAGGTCTTAAATGGCTACACAGGATAATCGAAATGGCGTGGGAGTCGGGACAGGTTCCATCAGACTGGACGAAAGCAGTAATCACACCAATCTTTAAACATGGAAACAGAAGAGATTGTGACAACTACAGAGGTATCTCTTTAATCAGCGTTGTGGGTAAAATCTTCTCAGGTATTGTTGAAAGGAAAGTGCGAGTATTAGTTGAGGGCAAATTGGATGAAAATCAGTGTGGGTTTAGTCCTCTTAGAAGTTGTCAGGACCAGATCTTTAGCTTACGGCAAATAATGGAGAAGTGTTACGAGTGGAACAGGGAATTGTATCTATGTTTTATAGATCTAGACAAGGCATATGACCAGGTTCCCAGGAGGAAGTTACTGTCTGTTCTACGTGATTATGGAATAGGAGGCAAACTTTTGCAAGCAATTAAAGGTCTTTACATAGATAGTCAGGCAGCAGTTAGAGTTGACGGTAAATTGAGTTCATGGTTCAGAGTAGTTTCAGGGGTAAGACAAGGCTGCAACTTGTATCCATTGTTGTTCATATTATTAATGGATCATATGTTGAAAACAATAGACTGGCTGGGTGAGATTAAGATATGTGAACACAAAATAAGCAGTCTCGCATATGCAGACGACTTAGTTGTGATGGCAGATTCTATTGAAAGTTTGCAAAGTAATATTTCAGAGCTAGATCAGAAATATAAGGACTATGGTATGAAGATTAGCATCTCCAAAACAAAAGTAATGTCAGTGGGAAAGAGATATAAACGGATTGAGTGCCAACTAGGAGGAACAAAGTTAGAACAGGTGGACGATTTCAAGTACTTAGGATGCATATTCTCACAGGATGGCAACATAGTGAAAGAACTGGAAGCGAGGTGTAGCAAAGCTAATGAAGTGAGCGCTTAGCTACAATCTACTCTCTTCTGAAAGAAGGAAGTCAGTACCAAGACTAAGTTATCTGTGCACCGTTCAATATTTCGGCCAACTTTGTTGTATGGGAGCGAAAGCTCGGTGGATTCAGGTTACCTTATCAATAAGGTTGAGGTTACGGATATGAAAGTAGCTAGGATGATTGCAAGTACTAGTAGATGGGAACAATGGCAGGAGGGTGTGCACAATGAGGAAATCAAAGAGAAACTGGGAATGAACTCTATAGATGTAGCAGTCAAGGCGAACAGGCTTAGATGGTGGGCTCATGTTACACGCATGGGAGAAGCAAGGTTACCCAAGAGACTTGTGGGTTCAGCAGTAGAGGGTAGGAGGAGTCGGGGTAGACCAAGGAGAAGGTACCTGGATTCGGTTAAGAATGATTTTGAAGTAATAGGCTTAACATCAGAAGAGGCACCAATGTTAGCACTGAATAGGGGATCATGGAGGAATTTTATAAGGGGGACTATGCTCCAGACTGAACGCTGAAAGGCATAATTAGTCTTAAATGATGATGATGATTATGACTGTACCCTCTCAGGCTGTGAAGTTTCATTTCACTTCCTTTGTCCATTTTTGGTTATTCACTATTTTTCTCGGGCTATGCAATTTCAACCCTCGTATACGGCCTGCACGCTTTGTACCAAGTGGAAACCTTCCATTGCTACGGACATAAAGTCTTCAGACCGTCTTACCAAGCGAGAACGGTCCCACTTTATCAATATTCACGAGGAGTTGTATTACAGATTCTTCCGATCCAACCATCACAATGCAGGTTTTCCATTGTTTGGATTAAAGGCATTGGGCAGATATCATGCTATTAAATCTTCTCATCTGCGTACAGTTTGTACAGAGTGGATAAGAGGAAACGCATGTTTTTTGAACCGCTAGTACGCGCCGACGAGAGGGGGTATTGACCTTGAATGAATCTTGGCAGAATGTCCATACAATGCAGTTTCAGTCGCTATGGAGCGTTGGAGTGTAGAGCATCATGTGTTCATTGTCGAGCAGTAATTTAGAAACAATGATTCCATAGTCACAGTCTTTTCCGTCAACATTTTAGAGCTGGACGTCGAGGAGCAGTGCCTGATCGAAATACTGTACTCTGATGGGTTGCAGCCTTTAGAAGTACTGGATCTGTGATGAAAAAGAAGCCATCTGGTCTTCCCCATTCAGTTTGTACTCTGGAAAATGTAGACCGAATGAGAACGGCAGTTCTTGCTAGTCCGAAACGATCGGCTAGACGACACGTTGTAGTGCTGGGTATGTCACGTCGTTCGCTTCATCTTACATGATGATCTTCAGTTTCATCCGTACAAGATAATGATCGTCCAGTAGCTTAGTGAAGGGGATTTTGTGTAGCGCATAGAGTTTTGTCGCGTAATGGGCGAATTTTTTACGGAAGACGCAGATGCTACAGTCTTCATGAGTAATGAAGCACCTTTTCATGTAGACGGTTACGTCAATGTTCAAAATTGTCAGTACTGGGCTTCGGAGAACTCACATGAATTACACCAAAGACCTCTACACAGTTTAAAAGTAACAGTGTGGTGCTGGTGGATTGTTGGACCCTAGTTTTTTGAAGAGGAAGGAACTGCAGTTACTGTGGCATCAGCGTGATATGTTAAAATGTTAAACAACACTTGAAAGGAGTCAAGTGAACATGAGAGAAATACGGTTTCAGCAGGATGGTGCCACAGCTCACACGGCGAAAGCATGCATGGAAGTGGCTCGACAGATGTTCCCAGGACATGTTATTTCGAGATATGGTGATGTTTACTGGCCCTCTCGCTCACCCGATTTGTCGATATGCGACTTCTTTTTGTGGGGATATTTAAAATCAAAAGTCTACATGAACAAGCCTCGCACAAGCGATGACCTGAAGAACTCCATTCGTCAGGAAATTGAAGCCGTGTCGAATAAAATGTTGGAGAGAGCCACGAGAAACTTTCGGGAGATGGTCCAGATTTGTATCCAGCAAGAAGAACGCCATCCCCGAGACATTATTTTTCGAACCTAATTACAATATGTATACTTCAAAACTGCATTAAAAATCTGTCACTTAATGCTTGTTTTTATTATTTTCATCAAACCGTGTCCCACTCATTCAATAGTGAAAAACATGGGTTTCCTTTGCTCCACCCTGTTCATCTGAGTTCATGTGCTAGTACCACCTGAGTATCTGAGTTCATGTGCTAGTTTATTCACTACAGCGCATGTAGTTCCAAATGGCAGCTGCACTGGTTTCATAGGCAAACAATGCGCTCTTGTGTTGCACAGAAATATTGTTTATTTATGAGTACGAGAAGCAAAATTTGTCGCAGCATCTGCAGGGAAGATTTGGAACTCGATGCACTCACGGTATGAGTGAAAGCTGTTTAGGACAGAAACTAGAACAAGAAAGAGAAAGAGAGAGAGAGAGAGAGAGAGAGAGAGAGATACTTTATTACAAGAACGACGCAACAGGTCTTAGAATGTAAACTAAACAATGAAATACCGTAAGTCAATGCCTTTCAGTTAAACACCATTATGCAAGACATGGAAGCAGCAAAAAAAACTGGTATAGGCATGCGTATTCAAATACAGAACTAGGTAAACAGGCAGAATACGGCGCTGTGGTCGGCATCGCCTTTATAAGAGAACAAGTGTCTGACGCAGTTGTTAGTTCGGTTACTGCTGTCAACAAATGTCTGACGCAGTTGTTAGTTCGGTCACTGCTGCCACAATGGCAGGTTATCAAGTTTAAGTGAGTCTGAACGTGGTGCTATAGTCGGCGCACGAGCAATGGGACACAGCATCTCTAAGGTAGGGATGAAGTGGGGATTTTTTCGTACGACCACTTCACGAGTGTGCCATGAATATCAGGAACCCGGTAAAACATCAGCTGGAGATTGCAATGCTGGGCCATCAACACGTGTCAGAGTGTGAACCATTCAACGAAACATCATCAATAGGGGCTTTCGGAGCCGAAGGCCCACTCATGTACCCTTGACGACTGCGCGACACAAAGCTTTACGCCTCGTCTGGGACCGTCAACACCGACATTGGACTGTTGATGACTCGTTCCGAATTGTATCGAGCGGATGGACGTGTACGGGTATGGAGGCAACCTCAGCACCATGAATCCATGAACCCTGTATGTCAGTGGGGGACTGTTCAACCTGGTGTAGACTCTGTAATGGTGTGGGGCGTGTACAGTTGGAGTGATATGGGATCCCTACACACGACTCTGACACGTGACGCTTACGTAAGCATTCTGTCTGATCACCTGCATCCATTCATGTCCATAGTGCATTCCGACGGACTTGGCTAATATGGTACAGTGTGACTCATGGAACGCTCTTCTGAGTTAAAACACTTCCGCTGGCCACCAAACTCCCCAGGCATGAATAAAATTGAGCATATCTGGGATGCCTTGCAAGGCTCTGTTCAGAAGAGATCTCCACCCCTCGTACTCTTACGAGTTTATGGACAGCCCTGCACGATTCGTGGTGTCAATTCCCTGCAGCACTATTTCATGCATTCGTCGAGTCCGAGCGACGTCGTGCTGTGGCACTTCTGCATGTTCGTGGGGGCCCTACATAATATTAGGCAGGTGTACCAGTTTCTTTGGCTCTTCAGTGTAATTCATAATGGAAAGGTTAACCAGGTCACAAAGGTAGTAATTGCCAGTGTGTTACGTCTCAATTTTAATCTTCCCTGCTAATTTTAATCTTCCCCAGATAATTTAGTGGTTGTCTGCCCTCTAGAATCCTAATTCGAATGAAAAATGGAATATGTCAGAATGTGGTAGGGGAAGATGTTACTTGGACACTTATAGTGTAATCTAACACTATGTATCTTTTCTGTGATAGCATCGCCTAAACGAATTATTTATTTGCTTACCATCAGGCCCTCTCTTACGTCGCACCAACGTTACAAGCATATAGAACCTTTTTTACAACATAGTTACCTAATAAATAATAATAAGTTTTTATGACAAATTGTAATAAAATGATTTGAGTGTCTACAGAGACAAAAATGAGCGAACAGCACTGACTAAGAATTAGTAAAGTTAATACTAGCAGTATTTCTACTGCTGCTGCTGCTGCCACTAATAATAGTAATAATAATAATGACAATAATAATAAAGGTAGTGGAAGACACAAAAAGACTTTATAGGAGTACGAAATAGATATTTTGTGATATGACGAGTTCTGAGGGAAGGGAAATTTAAGAAGGTTGCACCAGGTAAGAGTACTGGGATATGAGGAAGATCTGGTTTGGAAAGAGGGATATGGAGGGTTAAAGAGAGCATACAGAGACAACGATAGTCATTATTGCTGCTTCAGCAGATATGTCATTAATTGTTTTTGAAAGTGAAGATGTTATTCTTTTCTCTAATATAAAGAAGGAGGCTATTCCAGAGTCAGGTTCCTGTTGTTGATAAGGACTTCGAGAAAGTGGCTGAGTGATGAAGTGGGACAGAAAGGCTTTTGCTCCGATGGGAACGGGTGTTCCTGTCATATTGTTCAGACAAGAGCGTTAAGGTCGAGAAGATACATAAGAAACAGTGTACGCTGAGAAGTCAGTAAAAGAGACTGTATGGAAATCACTGTCTGCACGTAGCATGGATAGCTGTACATATGATGGTGAAATATGAGCGAAGAGTCGAACGTCATAGATATATTGAACACAGGCGTTCATAGCCAGTTCTAAGTGCTGTGACCTTTTCTGAAAAAGACGTTGCGGAAGAGCTTCTCACGTCTTGAAGGGCATTGTGACTCACGTGAAGATGGCTACCCGTGGCCTAGCGGTAGTGTCTTTGGTAAGTATTCGAAACGTCCACGTTCCCACGTAAGGAACCCACTACACCCTAAATTTGGATCAATAATCAGCATTGGCGGCCGAAGATTTCCAGCATAAGAATTCACCCATATTCTGCCAAAGGCCTTGTCAAAGAGGGTGGGGGAGCCGACAGAGGTTCAGGGCTCACACTTGTCCTTGGGGTGTGAAACGGCGCCTAATGGCGGGAGAATCAGCAGTGATCAACGGCATGAGGATGCAAAAGGCAATGGAAACCATTGATTTAAATATACATCCACAGGGCATGTGGCCTGTAATTGAAGAAGTGTCAAGATGATGTCACCATTGGCAAAAGATTTTAGAATAGTCCTCCATTCGGATCTCCTGAAGGAGACTGTCAAGAGGGCGGTGACCATCAGAAAAAGATTGAATAACCAACGAAAGGATAACGTTCTACGAGGCGGGGCGTGGAATGTCAGAAGCTTGAACGTGGTAGGGAAGCTAAAAAATCTGAAAAAGGAAATGCAAAGGCTCAATATAGATGTAGTAGGGGTCAGCTAAGTGAAAAGGAAAGAAGACAAGGATATCTTATCAGATGAGGGTAGGGTAATATCAACAGCAGCTGAAGGTGGTATAATGGGAATAGGATTCGTTATGAATAGATAAGTAGTGAACATTTCAGTGATAGGGTTGTTCTTATGAGAATCGAGAGTAAACGAACACCGACAACGGTAGTTCAGCTATACATATCAACGACGCAAGCTGAAGGTGAAGAGAGAGAGAGGAAGTATATGAGGATATTGAAAGGGTAATACACTATGTAAAGGGAGGCGAAAATCTGATAGTCATGAAGGACTGAGATGCAGCTGTAAGGCGAAGGAGTAGAAGAAAAGATTACAGGAGAATATGCGCATGGGGCGAGGAATGAGAGATGAGAAAGACTAATTGAGTTCTGTAATAAATTTCAGTGAGTAATAGCGAATACTCTGTTGAAGAATCACAAGAGGAGGAGGTATACATGGAAAAGACAAGGTAATACATGAAGATTTCGGTTAGATTACATCATGGTCAGACAGAGATTCCGAAATTTGATACTGGATTTTAATTCGTACCCAGGAGCAGATATAGACTTCGCTCACAGTTTAGTAGTGATAAAGAGTAGGCTGAAATTTAAGAGATTAGTCAGGAAGAATCAGTACGCAAAGAACTGGGATACGGAAGTGCTAATGAATGACGAGAAACGCTTGACGTTCTCTAAGGTTCTACAGGATAAACCAATAAGAAATAGCTCAGTAGGTAGTACAATTGAAGAGGAACTGACTTCTCTAAAAAGGGCAGTCACAGAAGTTGGAAAGAAAGACATAGGTACAAAGAAGGTAACTGCGAAGAAACCATGGGTAACGGGAAAAATACTTCAGTTGATTCGTGAAAGAAGGAAGTACAGAAATGTTCAGGGAAATTCAGGAATACAGAAATACAAGACGCTGAGGAATAAAATAAATAAGAAATGTAAGGGAGTTAAGAAGAAGATAGTAGAAAGGACTGACTCAGCATATAGGAAAGTGAAAATAACCTTTGGTGAAATTAAAAACAAGAGGTAACGTGAATTCCCCTGTTAAACGTAGAGGACAGATCGGATAGCTGGAAAGAGTATACTGAAGGCCTCTATGAGGAGGATGAGTGTCTGATGTGATAGAAGAAGAAACAGGAGCCGATTTAGAAGAGATAGTGGATCCAGTGTTAGAATCAGAATTTAAGAGAGCTTTGGAGGACTTATAATCAAATAAGGCAGAGTGGACAGATGACATTACATCAGAATTTCTAAAATCAAGAGGGGAAGTGGCAACATCATAAGAAGTCACCCTTATTCTGCCAAAGACCTTGTCAAAGAGGGTGGAGGAACTACTATTCACGTTGGTGTGTACAATGAATGAATCTGGGGCATACTATTTGCACAATTCCGAAGACTGGAAGAGCTGACAAGTGCGAGAATTATCGCACAGTCAGGTTAAGAGCTCATGCATCCAAGTTGCTGAGAACAATAATATACAGAAGAATGGAAAGGAAAATTGAGGACGTGTTAGATAGCGATCAGTTTGGCATTAGGAAAGGTAAAGGCACCAGAGAGGCAATTCTGACGTTGCGGTTGGTAAAGGAAGAGAGACTAAAGAAAAATGAAAACACGTTCATATGTTTTGACGACATGGGAAAGCGTTCGTCAATGTAAAATGGTGGAAGACGTTTGAAACTCTGAGAAAAATATCATTAAGCCATATAGAGAGACGGGAGCGAAGAATATGTACAACAGTGAAGAGGGAATAATAAGAGTGGACGACCAAGAACGAACTTCTGGGATTAAAAAGGGTGTGAGACAAGGGATGTAGTGTTTTGCCCATACTGTTCAATCTGTACATCGAACACGCTATGATGGAAATAAAAGCAAAGTTCAGGGGTGGAATTAAAATTCAAGGTGAAGGGATATCGATGATACGATTCGCTGATGACATTGCTGTCCTTCGTGAAAATGAGGAAGAATTGCGTGATCTGCTGAATGTAATGAGCAGTCTAATGAGTCCAGAATATTGACTGAAAGTAAATCGATGAAAGACAGAAGTAATTAGAGGTAGCAGAATTGAGAACAGAGAGAAACTTAACATCAGTACTGATGGATACGAAATAGATGAAGTTAAGAAATTCTGCTACGTGGGCAGCAAAATAACCAGTGATGGACTGAGCAAGGAGAACACCAGAAGGAGACTAGCACTGGTAAAAAGTGCATTCCTGGTGAAGAGAAGTCTACTTGCATCAAACATTGGCCTTAGCGTGAGGAGAAAATTTCTGAGAATGTACCTTTGGAGCACAACATTGTATTGTAGTTAAACATGGACTATGGGAAAACCGGAACAGAAGAGAATCGAAGCGTTTGACATGTGGTGTTACAGACGAATGTTGAAAATTAGGTGGACTGATAGAGTGAGGAATGAGCAGGTTCTGCACAGGATCGGAGAGGAAAGGAATATATGGGAAACACTGACAAGGGGAAGGTAGAAGATGATAGGACATTTGTTAAGGCATCAGAGATTGACTTCCATGGCACTAGAAGGAACTGAAGCGCGAAAAACTGTAGAGGGAGACAGAGATTGACATACATTCAGCAAATGACTGAGGAAGTAGGTTGCACGTGCTACTGTGAGATGAAGAGGCTGACACAGTAGGGGAATTCGTGGCGGACCACATGAATCCAGTCAGAAAATTAAAAAAAAAAAAAAAAAGGAAGAGGCCTGCATGGATGCTGATGGCTTCTTTCACACTGCAGAAGTTACGTGCTCAGTACAGTGTAGTTTTTTTCCTATTATTACTCCTAGACTCTTTGCTGAGGGAGAGAAGTTGATATTTGTCCCATTTGGCTCTACAGGTGGTTGGAACTCCCGATATTTGTGGCTAATGAGCCTAGAACGGGCAGTGAATATCCCTTTGCTTTTTAATGGGTTGTGCTTTAACCCTATATTCCGTTCCCGTTTGATACTGCAGGCCAGTATTAAGATTCTCGATCGCTGTCTTCACGTTTAGGTAGAACTGAAGGCCAAGAGCATTCATGTGTATTTGCAGTTAGACAAACTAATGACACATCATTGGCTTATAATGAAAAGTGTATAGCATCTGATGCTGAACCGTGGGTGATGCCTGATACTATGTACCTCCATTGTGACTTTATGGTGTCAAACATCAAGCATTGTAAGCGAGAGAGGAAACCTTTGCACTTTACTTGGCGAGGAATGTAGGCTGCTAATTTGGCAAGTAAAACGCCGAAGTCGACAGCGTCAAAGGCTTTGCTGAAGTCTAAAAAGCACATGACAGTCGCTATGAATGCAAAAAGGGGCGACTGCCGTGTGCCTTCATTAAGGCAGATTTTGTGCTACGATATTTATGCAAACCTGATTGGTATTCGTCTTGTGGGTTGTTTGTAGTTCAGTAGTTCGTTATCTGGTCGTGGACGTAGCCTTGGGCAATACAAGAAGAATGTAAATAGTTTGGTAATCAGAGGGTACTGTGGCAACGTTCTCTTTACGCAGTCTCAAGTCCACTTGACGTCATGTGCGTGAGGTTCAGCGTAAAATGAACACGTTTTACAATAAAAAGCTTTTTTGAGACCTGAAGAAGACAGCAAAGTCTGTTGAACCCAAACAGGTTGCCTTAAATAAAAACTATTTTATGCAATCTTTGTTGTTGAATGTTTTTTAACAATTAAGACACTCATAATGAGAAAATTCAATCTGCAGCTTTTACTTTTCCTATGCGAAGACCACGCAGGTTTTTTCGTAGCACAGTCTGTTTCTGTTGTCGGTTAATGTACAGGCAGGCCTGAGTTTAGCATCTCCCGCAGCTTGAGTGACTCTGTTCCACTTCTGCTTAGACTACAAAACCTGTTTCACTGTATCGAGTATGCATTGCCTTGCTTCTCTTGTCTTATCCTTCAACAAGGGGCATGTCAGTGGTATGTAATCTAATCTACTATGTCTATTTCGCCATTTTTACCAGTAGAGGACAGCTGACAACTGGCAGCTGCCTCGGCTGCCACGACTGATGACTTTCAAATGAGCCATGCTCCTAGTAGGGTATCCTTCTGCTAGCGACCACACGGGAACATTCTAAATACAATCAGTGCACAGTCGTGCGTGGACATTAGGTCACTACTAAGACAGTGGTAGTCCACGGCACGTCTACCAACAGGGCGGCGCAGAGAAATGGGAAAATGCGAAAAAAATAAAAACAGTGAAGGTAGTTCCAAAACACTATTTAAAGTTCAAAATATGCTGTACAAGACTGAAAACACATTTGACATCACTTTGTAACGTACCCTCTCTGTTATTGTTTTTGTTTTTTTTTTGTTATTGTTTTTTTTGTTATTGTAGTTGTAGAGATATGAAATTATTGTAGCGGTTTGCTTAGTCAGCCGTACTTACGAATTTTTTGACATTAAATGTAGCCTGAAACTTGCGTTATAAATACTTCACATGAAGTGCGATTTGCGGCATAAACAAAAATTAATTGCGGAGATGCAATCCACAGAATATTAACAGAAAAGCTTTAGAACAATGCGCACGACTGACTAGACACATTCAGAGGGTACGTACATTCGCGTACGAGTGGTTTCGATCTGATGAGAAAGATCTATCTAAATTTTTTTTTGTGTAAAACAATTACGTCGTAACACACTCGGAGATTGCGAACGTACAATCAGGGTAGAGGCACGCACTTTCTATCATTCCCTGTGGCCTGGATAAAAGAATTGCAATAATTTAAATTTAAGAATATTTCTTTTTCAGTCGGACTCCTATTTTTATACGAAAAGGAAGATTGCAGGTTCTGAATGTCTGGGCAAAAACACATCGAAATTAATCTTAGCGGCCACCAAAGGAAAGTAGTGAGCACAATCACGTACCTCTATTGTTGAGCAGCGCCGTCCTAAAGATCGTCGCCTCCATCTAAAATTCGCCTTCTCGAATTAACAGAATAATTTGTACTCCATTGGTATGGGATTTAGGCTTGATCTTGACAGAAATTATAAAACACATTTTTCATCATTTAACACCTTCATTTAACAAACACATAGACATGAAACTACACAGTACGTCTTTACGCCAGCACATCAGAACAAAAGGGTAGTTAATACTCAAAGTAATAAAAGAATCTCGAAATTAGTCCTTTGTCTCTCAATGATAAAAAAGTTTTTAAAGTATTCCTCTGGTATGACAGTCGAACAAATTTTCTTCTTGTATGTTTGAGGTTAAATTACAACATTTTTTAGTTCCTTTTCAACTTTTAAAAAACATTACTGTCATATGCTCTCCATTTCCGCATACATGTGCTTCAGAGATTGTAACAGGTACAGACAAGTGAAGAGACTTGCACAAGATAGACTGCTGTGGAAGGCCCCGCAAAACAGTCTTCGGATTTATAACCTATTAGTATTGAAGAGCTACATTTCTGTCCTCATCAGATTTTTAAAATGAAGACTGGGAATCAAACACACATCAACAAAAGTTTTGTGTCATTCCTTTATTTTGAAATTCATGGCACAGAAAATTAGCTCTGAGGCGTGCGTATATTGTAATTTACAATTTGTTCAGATCACCAAATAAAAAAAAATCTAATTGGTGGAGGGGGGAGAGGGAGGGTCTCACAGAACTCCTAAGCAAAGTCAGCACGCGGCGGAACTCTGCATGATTTCTTGCCCACCTGTGACGGAGTCCATGATGTTCTGGTGCACGACGTGGTGCTCGCCATGGTCGTCAGGAATGGAGCTTCGCATCATGCTATCGTCTCCTAACAGGCTGATGCGGTAGATGACGTCCTGTAACACATTCGAATGACGAATTCGGCTCTAGAATTCCTTTGACTCAAAATTCGTAGATATCGATGATCCTGTGCACCTGGCGAATTTGGACGGCCTGTGCGATGTGAGTCCTCAACACTACCTGTCAATTGGAACCAAATCCAGGTCCACACTACGTCACTATGACTCCGATGCACAACTCGAGCAACCTACCTAACTGCACGGGGTAGCCGCTCGGTCTCAGGAGCCGTGCACGGTTCTCGCGGCTCACCCCGTCGGAGGTTCGAGTCCTCCCTCGGGCATGGGTGTTTGTGTTGTCCTTAGCATAAGTTAAAGTTATATTAAGTAGTGTGTGAGCCTAGGGACCAATGACCTCATCAGTTTGGTCCCATAGAAACTTACCACCACAACTTAACTGGTTGACAATTTTCTGCTAGTAACGCGATGATGCGGATCCGACCATTGTTCGCGATTGTCCATGGTATGATGGATTTACACTCTACTGTTCCACAGACGTTTCTAATGCATCCCTATTGGTGCATTACTTTCAGTTGAAATGCTTCAATCTATACGGGAGCCACGTTCTACCCATAGGCAGGGTACATGGTACCTGTATATATTTTTACGAACAGCATCACGGGTAACCTTCCCACCGGCATAGAAACGGTCCAAACAGCAACACACCTGCACTAGATTTCGGGGTGCAGCAAAACTCTTGTTGGTGGGTGTATAACAGAAACGATTTTTATGTTATAAGGAACGTATTAATGTATTAAACGCTGAAGAAATGAACGACACGGCTGCCCACTTGTAAGATAGATATCGAGCTCTATTCATTCTCGGCACTAACCTATTGCTTTTCTCATTTCTACTGTCAGCTTAACTGAGGTATTGTCTTTGTGCCCGAACTTCTGTAGCATTTCAATGATTATTTTGCTCAGCAAACGTTGTGGTCTAGTATGGTTACTGCTTTGGTCATATCCAGCTAATCGAACACCGTATACATGTGTATCGATCACTAACTTCCTGTGTTTGCAGTGCTTCGTACGTACTAACTACACAACAAAAGTATGAGCACGCATTCATACACTCAACCCAGACATTAGATCCTTAATGTATGATACTAATAATAATACATTATGATATGCAATTTTTCTATCTGTTGTTCACTAATCACTGCCTGAAATTATATGCAGAGTAAGAATTTCTGTTGGGTAGTGTATTCCGTACATTCTGTTGTCACTCTAATTTAAGTCGAGCTGAAATCACAAAACACTAGGGTTGCGTATTCCTCTAACATAAATCTGTGATGTTAAGCATTTAAATTATCTTCAAAATCTTTCACAAGAACGTGAAACTGGGTATACATTCACCGAAGTTATAAGGTGGAAGACTGAGAGAGAAATTACAGAGGCTGAGTAATTTAGTGAACTCTGACTTGCTACCGTTAACTCCAGTCTATTTCAAACGTTATGCACTTCAAGTTTAATTTAATTTTATTGTTTCATTTTCTGTTGCAGATAAACAATTTGAGGGTCTATTAACTCACTTGCTACAAAAATCGAGACGTTAGGAGTTGTCGTGAATATGCTTTTGTTTTTGTGTCCCACCTGTTGCCAGAGGTATATTTGTGATAAGCTCCTGCCGCTCGCTGAAGACAGTTGCAAGTAGCAGTCGACGTTGTGAAACACGGTGGACTGCGCTGGTGTTGCTAATCACAGACGGCTACAGAAATTGGGGTGTCTGCACTTCAGATTTATTAAAATTTGACTTACAATGAAGATTAGTTAGATGTACAGTCGTGCTCAAAAGTATCCGAACGACCTGAATTGCATTTCGCGTGATTCGAATGCAACCCACATAGTGTAGCTGTCTAGCAGGTCCTTTAAGCGCCCCTCGGTACAGTCGTTTGACTATTGAAAATGGTTCCAGCAAGTCACCACTAGAAAACACTGCTCTGTATCGCAATAACTGAAATGTAAAGTAATACAAAGGTACTACAAATATCAGGGAACATCTTATCACAGATAAGACGGTTCTTCAGGTTTGTAAGCTCACATTTATTGCAATAAATGACATACATGAAATGTTACCACTCTCATTATTACGTCAGATAGGTAATTCACATAGTAAGTTCGTCGTATTCATGATTTCCTCTTCAGAATAACATACCGTCCTTATTATTTAACACAAAATGACATTAAAAATTTAAGTTATTCACGAGCAGCTAGTTAAGAATATGTATGAAATTCAAATGACACGACGAACCGTCTCGTTCTGCATATGGATTCAAACCAAGGTCATGCAGACTAAGCAAAGACTTCGTGACTGACGGAAACTAACAGTCATTCCTGACTAGGCACACAGAGAGTGATATACCTCGATTTTAGACAGTATCAGTTAGCAAATATCAACTTTAAATTACATAACGTAAACATTGTTGACGGACGCGAATTCCTACCCAGCATCTATTGTCCTTGTTAACGAACTACGAGAGATGTTAAATATTGCTTCTTCACAAGTAACTTACTTGAAATGCCGTGAGGTAAGGATTTGTGTTGGACAGGGATTCGCACCCAGAACCTAATTGGATTGTCGTCGAAGCACAATCAACTGTGACATATCGGATTTTCTCGGCAGTAGCCAGATGTTTTAACTGAAATGACGAGACGAAACATTAATTTTTCCTTTCGCAGGACTCCAACCTGGCACCTATCGGTGTTATATTCTAGAGAAAACGAACGTTAAAAATGGGTTTGTTACACCAGCAGCGACATGTGAGCATGTTTGAACTTGAAATAATATGACGAAGAGTTCAATGCTGACTGGGAATCGAGCCCCACACATATCGATGATGACTGCACACAAAGAGACGTTAGCTACCGAATTTTTCTCCACCAGCAGCTCGGCACAACATCCTTGAATTTACAATGATTTCGCAAACAGTTCTGTGTCTCACTAGGACTCAAAAACGTCAGATACCGTTAGTGTTGACAACGAATGAAAATACATTAAAAATCAAAATTATTACCCAACAGCAGACAGGTATTCTCATGCTAGAGTTTGATAATACATAATGAAAGCTTTAGTGCCGGGCCACGATTCGAACCCTTTCACGCGCAGTATGTGGAGATGTTGAGGAATCTACAGTTTTGAACAAACAACAAATTGCAGGCGAGCTGTATTGTCACGAAGGGATCAAATTCCGCGTTAAGGTCGGTCTGAGTTGCATTCCCAGATCAGAACCAATTTTATCGACATACAGAGGCTCAAATAAAAGATGGAATAACATAGCGTTTGTTTCGTCATTAGAAATAAATAACTAGTATAAGAAAGGTTACTGTTGATAGAGTTTCTACGTGTTGCGACTCCTGACTTTATTTGGTTCAGCCTAATGTCTTCTTGGTAGAGAAGTAATATCATGTTTAACATTAATGTCAGACCACAATGCCGTTATACCTTCTTCACTTGGCGTAGCCAGAAGAGAACAGAATCTGTCTCTCCTTATCAAAAGCCATCAGCAGAAGTTGGAATCGAACCCAGACCATAAATATACGAACCTAGCATCAATCCAAGAGACCATCAAATTCTCTTCTCTATCACTCATTTTTCTATCGTAACAATGTTGCGCCACACTGGATGAGAATTCTGACACACAGACTCCCTGTAGTGGTTTGCAGCATGTTCAGTACATTCATTTACTTGGTTGACCGAATCGCCATGAACTAGCTGTCTCGGCTTTCCAGTGCATACATTCGACTCTATTTTGTAATCACCGAAATAAAATCACGTAGCTGCCACCTACACAGAACTGCCAACAGTGGAGGATGCAGAAATTTAAACAGGAAGTGTTCCTTTCGACTTGAGCTACGCCATTGCGCTATCTGTTTGTTAAAAACGTCGTGCAGTGCAAAAGAAAAGCTGTAACTGTCTGTCTCTCAGAAGTCTAGATCCAGCCATATGCATTATCTCACAGCACTGTGTAATGCGCAAGTTCTGGAGGAATTGTTGTTGAGTTCTGGAGGTGTAGCTATGTGTCAGCTACTAGCGTAGCGGTAAGCGTCACGCACTGTTGATAAGACATCGCGAGTTTTATTACATTCACTGCTGTATTTTTTTAAATGCCATACTGCTGTCTGCTGAAGTTATCGATCTAATGGAACTCTGAACATTATTCCCTTCACTTCTCAACCCAAAATAGTCGCATGTGGAAAAAGGGCTAACTTCTGCGACATTTTTTTTTTATTTTCAGGTTTAATAGATGGCTAGGCTGCAGATGCGTCTCGAAACTTTTGTATTATGTATGGGGAGAGCGCATAACGTAGAATATCATCAGGGCGTCATTGATATCTTAAAAAAATTCTCTACTTCTCTATGTTAGTTAAATATATTACTTGGATGTTTCAGTATGTGTGTCGACTTAATTCTGCTGTGTGGAATACCTTTAAATTATTGTCGATATTCGTTTCATAGAACAGACAGAAAAAGAGTATATAAGATTCAGTGTACTGCTGTTATTGTATAGGTAAAACAGAACAAAAAATGCAAATTAGGGACAACAACAGTGTCAGCATATACGAATGTAACGAGTCCACGTCCAGAATGCATCTTAAGAACGAACATCACTCCGTAATTAACATCGACAGTAATTTTTCTAATTATATTTTCATGTAATGTAATTTCCAGGCAGCGCTACCGCTTCACAAATTGTATTGCTAACCCATACGTGATACATTATTTTTAGCTTGGAGTAATACCTACAATATAATGTATACATCATTTAGACTTCGAATTTTTACTCTGTGATCAAAGAAGTGTGACTGGTTCTTTTATTTTCGTTCTCTTTGTCAACTATGTTTATAGCATTCATTTATCTTTCTCCATTTACCTGTATCGCCTACCTTCGATTAGACAGTTAAAACACGACTACGTCAGTTGCATGGAAATACGTTCTTGACAACTCGGCGCTCACATAATTTAATTTTTTCCTCTCGTGCCTACGCATGCAGGAAGCGTCACGGTTCTATTTACACGGTGATTTATGAATGGATTTTATGCAGTCGCCATTGTATATACTAGCTACATGCATACAATGTTCAGTTCCATCACATCTATCAGATATCATACAGTACAACAAAAAAATGTTATTTTGTATGTATCGTGTTGCTCAAATATATAACACACCTATATTGTTGTTGTGGTCTTCAGTCCTGAGACTGGTTTCATGCAGCTCTCCATGCTACCCTATCCTGTGCGAGCTTCTCCATGTCCCAGTACCTACTGCAACCTACATCCTTCTGAATCTGCTTAGTGTATTCATCTCTTGGTCTTCATCTACGATTTTTACCCTCCACGCTGCCCTCCAATGCTAAATTTGTGATTCCCTGTTGCCTCAGAACATGTACTACCAACCGGTCCCTCCTTCTTGTCAAGTTGTGCCACAAACTCATCTTCTCCCCAATCCTATTCAATACCTCCTCATTAGTTATGTGATCTACCCATCTAATCTTCAGCATTCTTCTGTAGCACCACATTTCGAAAGCTTCTATTCTCTTCCTGTCCAAACTATTTATCGTCCATGTTTCACTTCCATACATGGCTACACTCCATAGAAATACTTTCAGAAACGACTTCCTGACACTTAAATCTATACTCCATGTTAACACATTTCTCTTCTTCAGAAACGCTTTCCTTGCCATTGCCAGTCTACATTTTATATCTTCTCTACTTAGACCATCATCAGTTATTTTGCTCCCCAAATAGCAAAACTCCTTTACTACTTTAAGTGTCTCATTTCCTAATCTGATTCCCTCAGCATCGCCCGACTTAATTCGACTACATTCCATAATCCTCGTTTTGTTTTTGTTGATGTTCATCTTATATCCTCCTTTCAAGACACTGTCCATTCCGTTCAACTGCTCTTCCAAGTCCTTTGCTGTCTCTGACACAATTACAATGTCATCGGCGAACCTCAAAGTTTTTATTTCTTCTCCATGGATTTTAATACCTACTCCGAATTTTTCTTTTGTTTCCTGTACTGCTTGCTCAATATACAGATTGAATAACATTGGGGAGAGGCTACAACTCTGTCTCACTCCCTTCCCAACCGCTGCTTCCCTTTCACGCCCCTCAACTCTTATAACTGCCATCTGGTTTCTGTACACCTTTAGAATATGAAAGAGAGTATTCCAGTCAACATTGTCAAAAGCTTTCCCTAAGTCTACAAATGCTAGAAACGTAGGTTTGCCTTTCCTTAATCTTTCTTCTAAGATAAGTCGTAAGGTCAGTATTGCCTCACGTGTTCCAACATTTCTACGGAATCCAAACTGATCTTCCCCGAGGTCGGCTTCTACCAGTTTTTCCATTCGTCTGTAAAGAATTCGTGTTAGTATTTTGCAGCTGTGACTTATTAAACTGATAGTTCGGTAATTTTCACATCTGTCAACACCTGCTTTCCTTGGGATTGGAATTATTATATTCTTCTTGAAGTCTGAGGTTATTTCGCCTGTCTCATACATCTTGCTCACCAAATGGAAGAGTTTTGTCAGGACTGGCTCTCCCAAGGCCGTCAGTAGTTCCAATGGAATGTTGTCTACTCCCGGGGCCTTGTTTCGACTTAGGTCTTTCAGTGCTATGTCAAACGCTTCACGCAGTATCGTATCTCCCATTTTATCTTCATCTACATTCTCATCCATTTCCATAATACTGTCCTCAAGTACATCGCCCTTGTATAGACCCTCTATATACACCTTCCACCTTTCTGCTTTCCCTTCTTTGCTTAGAACTGGGTTTCCATCTGAGCTCTGGATATTCATACAGGTGGTTCTCTTTTCTTCAAAGGTCTCTTTAATTTTCCTGTAGGCAGTATCTATCTTATCCCTAGTGATATAAGCCTCTACATCCTTACGTTTGTCCTCTAGCCATCCCTGGTTAGCCATTTTGCACTTCCTGTCGATTTCATTTTTGAGACGTTCGTATTCCTTTTTGCCTGCTTCATTTAGCGCATTTTTATATTTTCTCCTTTCATCAATTAAATTCAATATTTCTTCTGTTATCCAAGGAGTTCTACTAGCCCTCGTCTTTTTACGTACTTGATCCTCTGCTGCCTTCAGTACTACATCCCTCAGAGCTACCCATTCTTCTTCTACTGTACTTCTTTCCCCCATTGCTGTTAATTGTTCCCTTATGCTCTCCCTGAAACTCTGTACAACCTCTGGTTTAGTCAGTTTATCCAGGTCCCATCTCCTTAAATTCCCACCTTTTTGCAGTTTCTTCAGTTTTAATCTACAGTTCATTACCAATAGATTGTGGTCAGAGTCCACATCTGCCCCTGGAAATGTCTTACAATTTAAAATCTGGTTCCTAAATCTCTGTCTTACCATTATATAACCTATCTGATACCTTTTAGTATCTCACCTAACCTGGATAAAACTGTAAAAGATCTAGTTATATTTGATAATCTTTGAGTAATAGATAGTGCTATTAGATTATGGTGACTCCTTGTAACGCTTCTCCTTAGCGTAAATAGACTAAAAAAAACACGCATCTTGAAGGAGTTATCCGAACTGGAAGGAAATGGGTAAGTGTGATGTGCATGTACAGATAATTACAGTTTCAGAAAAAGTGGATGATTTACTCAAGAGAAAGACCTTTATAAATTGGACAAGTCAGTGGTCCTTATGCATGCAGTTATTCGGCTTGGCATTGTCTGATAGAGTTGATTGATTTCCACCTGCGGAAAACGGTGCCAAATTCTATCCAACTGACGCTTTAGATAGTCAAAATCCAAATGTGGTTGAAGGGCCCTACCCAGAATACTCCAAACGTTTTCAATTGGGGAGAGATCCGGTGAACTTACTGACAAAGATAGCCTTTGGAAAGCACGAAAAGAAGCAGTAGCGACTCTCGCGTTGTGCAGGCGGGTCTTGTCTCGCTGAAATATAAGCCCAGGACGGCTTGCCATGCAATGAAATAAACGAGGTGTAGAGTATCGTCAATGTGCCACTGTGCTACTGAACCATTGCTTGGTTGCTGGCGTCGCCTTTCGAATTCTTGACGCCACTAGCTCGATCTGTCGCGTGATGTCCCTCTGGTTTGAGACCACTGACTTCTTTGCTCGAGGTTGCTGATGGGGACGGTGCGTTTTGTGGCGTGGCGACTTGGGGAGCGGTAACAGAGCGAGGAGGACGGTATAAGTTCCGCCCGGCGACTAAGGGGAGCACTTGCGCAAGCGTCTTGTGCACAGATTCCGGCAAGTTGCTGCTGGGCATATTTGTGGGCCGATTTGAATCTGTGGCTCACTTCGAATGTTGCCTTCGTGCGTATCCTAGCCAGCTAGCTCTGGAATGTGACACACCGATGAGAGAGTTGAAGCCAGTTTCGCTGCGCTGAATTCTGGGCCCCCTTTGGAGCCGGCAAGCTTCAGCTTCGATTCGTGAACTTGAGTTGAGTTTTGGATTTTGAGGTTGAAAGCTTCAAGTGAAACCTTCCCGTCTCCTCTATATCTCTTTTGTTACACAACCTTCCCTTTTACAATAAGCTATGAAACCCTCCCTTAAGATTTCTATCTCTTGCTTAGTAATAACAAATGAAATCTTCCCTTTGAAATTAATTCTCTTTCTCAATCTTCGCATACAAATTTAAATGCTGCTTATTAAAAGTGATTTTCTGATTATTTCGACGAAACATAGGATGTGTCGTCGTCGTGGCCCTCAGTCGTTACCTGCAATAACCCAAAACTGTTCCTTACCTTTTTTACTGGTACTGGATCGCCATCTGACCGCTACATCGAACTGCGACATGAATATACTTACTCTGTTTTACTATACTCTATTAGCTGCTAGTGGGAAGTTATAATAAGTGGCTGTATTTATTACCATAGCTGACATTCTTTAACAGCACAGCTGACGTTATTCTTTAATTAATTTGACTGAAGTTATGTAATTCATAGCTAAACTTTTTCTTGACAACAATAAAATTTTGCAAAGTTTTACGTTGATGGTTTTTGGGATGGATTATAATCAGTAATGCAATATTGCTGCCAAGAATTGATTATATTCTGAATGAAATGATTTTATAAACGTTCAAACGGGACTTCCTTTTTATAATAATCTTACAACTAGCATTGCGTAGACATACCTTCAGTAGTCTTGAGTTTCTCAAAAATTTAATTCAATAATATTAGTTCCTCTTATGATAATAGTTATCTGATGTCTCTGTACGTCCGTTTAAAATCTCTTGTAAATTATAGCTGGTGGCTGGCAGGCACACAGCTCCTCTCAACCTCTCGCTTCAGACCTGCTACCGACTCGCTTCACATCTCGCTTACTACTGACTTCCTACGAACGCTAAAGTGCGGTCTCTCCCGCCAACAATGCTTTCTGGTGCAGACAGTCCCTGCTACCATTATAAAATGTTTCAATGCGCGGTCTTCCCCGCTCTTTTCTTAAAATGTATCCGTACGCGGTCTCTCCCGCCCTTTTTAAATTTATATCAATGTGCAGTCTCTCCTGCCAACAATACTTTGGTGCAGACATTCCCTGCTATCACAATTATTTCCAACATGACAAATATTAATTATTCCTACTTAATCCTATTAATGAAATATAAACATATTTTACAAATTTTAGTTTGATAGTAGACAATAGAAATATACACGTATTACAAGGCCTTAACTGTTATTTTCTTATTGATACCTACAAGTCTGTTGCGATCATTGCGATTTCTTAGCTGATCTATTTCACCACCAGTTGTTTCCTTGAATTGTGGCTGTTGTCTGATTTTCCTGAGTCGGTACTGGGGCAGGGTTTTTGTTAACAGGATGTCTTAAACTGTGTGGGCCATAGCGTTTCCTGGGCTGGAGAGATAACGTGTCTCTTCTATACTGTGGCCGGACCTCTCGCCGTAACGCAGTACTTAGATGTTTGGGTTTTAGCCGATTTCCCTGCCGAACGCCTTCGAACACCAGATAAGTACCCTTCTGTTGTAGTACGGCCACGTGCCGGTTTCGTGATATCTTCGGGCATTGTAGACGACATCGCTCTGTTAATCATATTGGCTTAGGAGGTGCCTCGGTCTCAAAATTTGCAATTGCTGAGGCTATGTAATTAGGTTTGACAGCCTATTTTTCTTTCGGGCGTTTCGCCGTCGTTGTAGAGGAGGTATCTTGCAGTGACGCGGGTATACGTTTCAGCTGGTTATTGTTGCTTTCACGTAATTACCCATGCTGTGTTAATATGTCTTTTGTCAGTTTGTACCCAACGAAGAGGGCCCTGAGAGGCCGGTCCTCACGTTGTAACCCTTCTTAGCCTTCCTATTACGTTTAGTCTTGTGCTCCTTGCATATAAGCCTTCTGGTGCACCTCTTCTGAGGAAGTAATTGAAACTCTTGGATACGTAATTGAAGCAGGTATTCATGAAGGCCTACCTGTTTTCTATTTGGTAGTGTTACTTAACAAAAGCTGTTATTAAAGAAGGCATGTTTGTTTTCTATTTGGTAACTTCAGTTAACTGAAGCTGTTAGCACTGAAGGCCTGCCAGTTTTCTATTTGGTAATTTTACTTAACTGAACCTGCTGTTAAAGAAGGCCTACTTATTTTCTATTTGGTAATTTTACTTAACTGAAGCCGTTATTATTGAAGGCCTGCCTGTTTTCTATTTGATAAATTTACTTAACTGAAGCTGTTATTACTGAAGGACTTCCAGTTCCCTTTTAATTAAGTTAAAAGTTATTTCATAGTTTGGGTTAGCTGAAACTCTCATTAACAAAGGCGTACCTGTTTTTATTGCCCTGTTATTGAGGTCGAATATCTTACTCAGTCTGTGATGTAGTTAACAGAAACTGTGATTGCCAAAGGCCTACCACTTTCAGAGGTATTTATGTCAATAAAGTGGTACGAGTAAATGAAACGTATAATCCGGCCGCTGTGGCCGAGCGGCTCTAGGTGCCTCAGTCTGGAACCGCGCGACCGCTACGGTCGCAGGTTCGAATCCTGCCTCGGGCATGGATGTGTGTGATGTCCTTAGGTTAGTTAGATTTAAGTAGTTCTAAGTTCGAGGGGACTGATGACCTCAGATGTTAAGTCCCATAGTGCTCAGAGCCATTTGAACCATTTTGGAACATGATAGTACATGGGCCGTAACCTTTCGCGTTACATCCCCTTAGGTTTCAGTTACAACGCTGATGACAACGAAAGGGTACTGTTATGAATTGAAATGGCACCAGAGACCATCAGTATAGGTTGTCGGGCCGTATGAAGGATGACAGTCGGTCTGGCGTCCCACCGCTGTCTGGGGTCTCTCCAGACACGTCTTAGCTAATCGTCAAGACCTGGCATCCCTCTGATTGGAGTAGAATTGTCTTCAATGATGAGTCCCGCTTCGAACTGAACCCCGAAGATCAGCGACGACGTCTCCAGAGACGCCCCGGACAGTGGTGGGGTACTAACGTATTATCTGTTCAAATGGCTCTGAGCACTGTGGGACTTGACGTTTGAGGTCTTCAGTCCCCTAGACTTAGAACTACTTCAACCTAAATAACCTAAGGACATCACACACATCCATGCTCGAGGCAGGACTCGAACCTGCGACCGTAGCAGTAGCGCGGTTCCGGACTGAAGCGCCTAGAACCGCTCACTGTCGTCTGCCAGCAGGACCTCTTTGGTTGTCACGTGTGGCACCCTTAGAGCACAGTGGTACATCGACTATATTGTACGCCCCGTTTTGTTACCATTCATGGTAAGCCATCCTGGGTTTACATTTCAGCAACATATTGCCGTTCCGCACGCGGCGAGAGTTTCTACTGACTGTCTTCGTGCTGGCCTTGGCCAGCAAGGTTGCCGGATCTCTCCTCAGCTGAGAACGTTTGGTGCATTATGAGCAGCCTCCAACACCCACTCTACATTTTGACGATCTAGTGAGGCACTTGGACAAAATTTAGCATGATATACCTCTGGAGGATATCCAACAACTCTTCCAGTCAATGCCAAACCTAATAACAGCTTGCATAAGGGTCAGAGATGGACCAGTGCGTTATTGACTTACTCAATTGGTGAAGCTCTTTCTCTTGAATAATCCATCAAATTTTTCTGAAACTAATCATTTTTTGTCTGTACATGTAAGTCACATCTACCGACTTCCGTCCCATTCCTTGCAGCGTATTTTGCACTGGAAACGAGCATTTCAGGGTGTCGTTTATAGCTACATCTTCGTATCAAATTAAGGAATGGAGGAAAATAATATCGTTTTTAAACATTCTGCAAGGTGATTTCTGTATAAAATTTTGTATGGAAGATAGTCGACAAGCTTCAATTCGGGTTCCCCACGAGTGGTAAATTTTTTTCTGTGGAAACTTTTGAACAGTTTCTATAAACCACTGAGTTTCTCTGTAGCAGAGAACTTTTGTGGATTTTTTTGATTATCTCTTAAATATTGGCAAAATATTTGTTACAGTTTTGATAACTGTAACTTATGAAAAAAAAAAACAAGTGGTTTCATTCTATCGCTCTCTATTTCCGTTTTTTGGCAAATAAGGCAGCATCGAACAATTTTACCCTTCCAGTTATATGAGTTCAAGTGTTTTAGATGGTACAGATCTTTTCTTATTAGCCCACTCAACATTCAGCATTATTCTCTGACACCACATCTCAAGAGGTCCGATTCTTTACTTCTCCGCTTCTTTAACAGCCCGTGATTTCTTTAATATGTAAAATTACTGTCCCTGCCACAACGAAGGATTTAAAAGTCGTCCTTTCAGCTATTTTTGTTAATTTCGTGGCTGTCGAACCCGAGAATGGGAACGCTACACAGAGAAGACTCTTCGTTACGAAATAAACCTGACCATATGACTAACACGAACACATGTCTCTTGTACTTTTCAAACATTAAAGATGTTCAGCTGAAAAATGGAAATTGTCAGTTTGATATTAAACAGTGCTTTTATTGTCCCTGTAGCACGTAACACACTTCCCTAACGATACCTAAACTCATCCAGTCGTGTTTTAATTTCGTTTCACATTCATACTAAGGGAATCATTGGTACGTCGCATTTCCACAATAATTAAACACGTAATCAGTGATCACAGAAACTTTTCTATTTGCGTTCTATTATTGATATGTTGCGGTATATAAACACGATACTGTTTCAACTTTAAATCTCTTAACTAATCCCGCACGCATTTCCGTGAAATAACTGTATTACTCCAGGGTTCCCGGGATCGATTCCCGGCGGGGTCAGGGATTTTCTCTGCCTCGTGATGACTGGGTGTTGTGTGATGTCCTTAGATTGGTTAGGTTTAAGTAGTTCTAAGTTCTAGGGGACTGATGACCATAGATGTTAAGTCCCATAGTGCTCAGAGCCATTTTTAACTGTATTACTCACTTTTCTTCTACTCACTGACTTAACACTTTCAACTCTTACACTATACTTCGTAGCAAATTCTTCATACTATTTATCCGTGACGCTTCTGCGCTTCACTGCACCATGCTGAGGCCGACCATGACTCCTCTTCACACACACACTATAACACTAACGTGCCGTGAAACTCGCTAATGTTATCCTCTGAGAGGATTTCGAAGTTCGACTGCGCGTGTATCTAATGGACAAAGGTATCAGATTATAATTTCGAATTTGTTGAAATTAACAAAAAAACCAAATGGACTTTAATCCTGGGAGTTAACTAAAGTGGCAAAATCATAAATGAATGAAAAAATGAACGGTCGCCAGTCCAATTAAGCACATTAATTTGGAAATATACATTTGAGAAAATTGAATATTGGTTATTGAAGTTACTTTTGTTTAGATTTTCCTTTGAATAGCAAACAGTATTCAGACTGACACAGTGCACTTTGTATCGTGTGTTGCAGCTGTTACCAATAACACAAATATCAGTAAATCATGGGAAGCAAATTTGCACCGAGCTCATACTAATGAGAGCCACACTCTAGAGCATTACTTAACCGAATACTGAAACGTCACTGCATCAAGTGCAGAACTAATTTTGGACATGAGGGGCTTCTGTCTTGACTGACACTGACCCGAAAAAACACAAAGATGAATAACATCTTAAATACACTGTTTAAGCTCCTCTACGTATAGTAGTTTTTCTTAATAACGGTAATAGTTGAATTTTTTCTTAATAGATGGAGAATATGATGGGGACACATAAACTAGTATAGTTTCACTAGTCAAAGATCTTTGGTTATTACAATAGAAAAGACAAACTCTAAAATCTAAGCATTCATTTAAATTACTTTGCAAGACAATAAAATACAACACCGGGCTCAATTAACTTCAAAAAACGAACGTTTCGTGGTGGGTACCAAAAATACACATTCTTTAAAATTGTACACAATTTACTTCTAACAATACTACCGTAAATCTATTCATTAAAGATTTATATGTACTTGAACTTTAATTAACTGTGAAGCAGGTATATTTTGCAATAATATTTACACAATCTTGCACTTTAATCCTACAAAATTTCCGAAACTGCTTCACCAAAGAAGACGAAGTAAATATTCCTGAATTCCAATCATGAACAACTGCCAAGATGAGAAACATAGAAGTAAATATCCTCGGTGCAACGAAGCAGCTTAAGTCACTTAATATAGGCAAGGCTTTCGGTTCAGATTGTATACCAGTCAGGTTTCTCTCAGAGTATGCTGATAAAATAGCTCCTTATTGAGCAATTATATACAACCACTCGCTCACAGAAAGATCTGTACCTAAAGACTGGAAAATTGCTCAAGTCACACCAATACCCAAAAAGGGAAGTAGGAGTAATCCGCTGAGTTACAGGCCTATATCACTATCGTCGATTTGCAGTAGGGTTTGGAACATATACTATATTCGAACATTATGAAGTACCTCGAAGAAAACGATTTATTGACACATAGTCAGCACGGTTTCAGAAAATATCGTTATTGTGAAACACAGTTAGCTCTTTATACTCATGAACTAATAAGTGGTATCGACGAGGGATGTCAAATTGATTCCACATTTTTAGATTTCCAGAAGGCTTTCGACACCGTTCCACTCAAGCGTCTTCTAACCAAACTGCATGCCTATGGAATATCGCCTCAGTTGTGCGACTTGATTCGTGATTTCCTGTCAGAAAGGCCACAGTTCATAGTAATAGACGGAAAGTCATCGAGTAAAACAGAAGTAACATCCGGCGTTCCCCAATGAAGTGTTATAGGCCCTCTATTGTTCCTGATCTATATTAACGACATACGAGACAATCTGAGTAGCCGTCTTAGATTGTTTGCAGATGATTTTGTCATTTGCCGTCTTGTAAAGTCATCAGATGACCAAAACTACTTGAAAAATGATTTAGATAAGATATCTGTATCGTGCGAAAAGTGGCAATTGACCCTGAATAGCCGGCCGTTGTAGCCGAGCGGTTCTAGGCGCTTCAGTCTGGAACCGCGCAACCGCTACGGTCGCAGGTACGAATCCTGCCTTGGCCATGGCTGTGTGTGATGTCCTTAGGTTAGTTAGGTTTAAGCAGTTCTAAGTTCTAGGGGACTGATGACCTCAGATGTTAAGTCCCATAGTGCTCAGAGCCATTTGAACCATTTTTGACCCTGAATAAGGAAAAGTGTGAAGTTATTCACATGAGTACTAAAAGAAATCAGTTAAATTTCGATTACGCGATAAGTCACACAAATGTGAAGGCTGCAAATTCAACTAAATACTTAGGGATTACAATTATAAATAACCTAAATTGGAACGATCACATAGATAATATTGTGGGTAGAGGAAACCAAAGACTGCAATTCACTGGCAGAACACTTATGAGGTGCAACAGGTCTACTAAAGAGACTGCTTACATCACGCTTGTCCGCCCTATTCTGGAGTATTACTGTGCGGTGTGGGATCCGCATCAGATGGGACTGACGGATGACATCGAAAAAGTACCAAGAAGGGCAGCTCGTTTTGTATTATCGCGAAATAGGGGAGATAGTGTCACAGACATGATACGTGAATTGGAGTGGTAATCATTAAAACAAATCATTGCGACGGAATATTCTCATGAAATTTCAATCACCAGTTTTCTCCTCCGCTTGTGAAAACATTCTGTTGGTACCCACCTACATAGGGAGAAATGATCATCACGATAAAATAAGAGAAATCAGGGCTCGCACAGAAAAATTTAATTGTTTGTTTTCTCCGCGTGCCGTTCGAGAGTGGAACGGTAGAGAGACAGCTTGAAGGTTGTTCATTGAACCCTCTGCAAACACTTTATTGTGAATAGCAGAGTAATCACGTAGATGTAGATGTAAAGCTATATTTTACAATAAACTAGGGATACTTTAGCAAAAGCCTATCTAACTTCAATTTCCTTTTAACTGATCTTTGAGTTTTTGTACTTAAACTTCCTACCTTAACAATTTCACTTGGAGTAATTCATTGACAAAGCATCCAAATGTTACTATTACTTTAACTTTTATTACTCCTTTTACTTTAGACAAAAAATCACCTTTAAGCACGTGAATGCAAGAATTGTTCATTTATATCAGGATACTCGGTTTTAGTAGCACTTAGGTGAGGACCCTGCTTAAGTTAGGATTGAAAATATGGTTTCGGATACGAATTTATGTTTTAAGTGATTATTATTGAAACAACACACAAATTAACTGGTCCATACCCATATACATTGCGAACTGAATGTATGAAGTCTGTGAAGCAGTGGCGAAGATTGGTGGCAGGCGAAATGGCGGCTAACTGTACTCACGGCTCTTGATGTGCGAACGCTCTATAAATTCTCTTCTTTGCGTCGGAATTTCAACATATTAGAGCCATTCTATTATTCTGTGGATACCAAATAATAGCCAGATCCACATCCGAGGCAAATGTCTTCTAATGCAGCTGCCAATTGCATCTCTTAGCACCGTCGAGGTGTACCTTGGGCTAGACACGTACTGCGTGTCTGCGAAGACATCGGCATGCTTGTTCTAACGAGTGGGGAAACAACTACAACTTGTACTTCCATAAAACGGAAAGAGGGAAATCAGCGGGAGTGTTTTACTCCAGTAATTATTTGAATTTAGATCCGGCATTTGCCATTTTCAACCATGTCTTCACAGGATGTGATACCATTTCCCCTTTTTTCTCCAAGAAAAAGAGATATTACTAAACCTGAAGGAGCAACAGCCACACCTAAAAGTGCAAGCTGCTGAATTTGTTGAAATCCCCAGTCTCTCGGGACTTAATAGCAGATGCAGGAGAACAGCTGATTTTAGGAATGTATGGGAATTCCAGGTCGCGATTTTGAACGAGCTCAGATACGCGCTTTTCATAAAGTTTGCCCTGAGAAAATCTTTCCAACATGAAAGACTACCGCCAACATCGGACGTAGCAAGGTGGCACTCACTGCGATCCTACCATGAAGTGCAAACTTGGCTGGGTTAGAAAACTGATCCATGTCAGTGGGGCTGGAAGAAAAAGTTATGTGGCTTGTTTCCCGTGAGGATGGCGAAAGATGCGGCGTCACACACGCTACTGAAGACGGATTCCTGCTCACGCAAAACAGGATGCACAACAGTACGTAGATGTCGCAAATCTGGACTGAACTGTTCCTCGACTCGCAAATATAGTTGTGCCTTATCTTGCAAGAACGCCCCAGAAATTAGGCTTGACAAGGATTAGGAAGAGATAGAATTGTATGCTCCAGGACGATGCATGTTGTGAAGGTACCGCAAAGGATCCTGAAGATCGGACGCTGGACGGGACCTGCCGCAGTCTCCCAAACGACCTCGATGGAACTGAACTTTGATAAAGTGTTAATCTCTGTTATTTAAAATGTTTTTTGACGTTATCATGATCTTTTATTTGTTCATTTGTAGAAATTTTTATGTTGCTCACTCGTAAATACATGTTGGCCATTACTAAGTACTTTGTTTTCATTTTGGCAACCAACTCTTACCAATTAAGGCGTGTATAAAAACGAATAAAAATACACATCAGTGAAGAAGAGTAAAAAGATACACGTAGAGAACACATATGTGCTCGTTAGAGAGCAGTCTTCCCAGTGGAAATTTCATTTCATTGCATAACTTTAACTTAAAAGAAAAGCAACAAACTGGAATTACTTTGGCTTTCAAGCGTATGAACGCTTAACAGTGCCTAGAATTAAAACGGTAGACAATTTTGTGACATGAAATTTCATGCTCTACATCTTTGATAACTTGACATTCTTCATTTGGAGTAGCCGTTTTTGAGTTACAGGACGACTTTGTAACCAGTTTGAATGAAGTTTGACGACCGATTACGGCCGAACGGCTCCACCGATTTTTTCATTTAAGTAGATTATTCGACGCAAAATTTAATGCTCATTCATTTCGGTAAGGGTAACATTTTCAGTAGAATGCATAGTTTCAGAGTAACAGGCGATAACCTGAAAAAAGTGCCAAAATATCTTGTTTTTCTGGCCTCAGAAAGTTATCCCGTGGGTTTTGGAGGTCGGAAACTTGGAATCAACATACTTTCAACTATATACATAAGATAAAAAAATTAAATCTTCTACATCGTTTATTGCAAGCAAAAGGTACCCCATTACTGGTCTATCTACTTCTGACCGAATTGCCAAGTTTACTGTCCGGTGCTGGCCTCCGCGCAGTGTTTGGTTTCTTCAGAATTCTATTTTCTATAAGAACACGTCTTTTATTTTGTTATTTTACAAAGTACACTTCATCGTCCACAGTTAACTGGCTGCTCAGCATTTTCGTAATGAACTACCTTAGAGCCAGCCCTCGTTCCCCTTTTTAATTTTTAGTGTATTTTATTATTCCTATGACAACGTGATTTCTATGCATATACACGAGTACACTGCCTTTGTTTATTCACTGTTTTACAGGGTACTTTATAACACCCCGCCCTTTGTACTATATTTGTTCATAAATCATGCTTCGTCAGTATGACCACAGTGATGATTGCATTTGCAGTATTCTTTCATGTCAGGAGTCAACTTAATACGTCATGTATTGGGCCTCTTATAAACTAATAATATTTCCTTGAAGAATTTTTGCTTTGACACCTATGCTCGTTATAGTATAAAGAGTTTCCTATGTTTACCTGAGCCTGTGGGTTCTTTGTAAGCCATATGACTTGAATGGCACACTTTTTCTTCCCCCTTCCCATCTCTCCCTTCCAACGTTTTAGTTAATATGTTAATTTAGTAATGAATATGTACTTGTGAAATCACACGCGCTGCTCATTGCGACTACGTGCATACAGGAGGCGCATGAGCGCCACCTACCAGAGGCGCACTTACTCTTCAGTCAGTCGGCGCACGTCGCTAGCTCTGTACGTGACACACTTTTATGTTTTATATCTAAGTGCAATATGTATACAAATCTGTCAAGTGGTACCCTTCACCTTGCTGAATCCGTTATGAAGTGTGTGATATTTTAAAAAGTTTTAAGTCACAGCTCTACAGTAGAGAGCTACTAATTTTAAATCACGTATTTTAAATGGTGATCAATTGAATGAGACGTACATGTACTAGGGAGAGTCGATGAATCCCACACTGGATATAAATATGTGATTCTACGTGAGTATGCTTTACAAAAATTATTTGTAGACTATTCCTGTAATTTTTTAAAATTATAACAACAGCATATCCGTTCCACACAGTGTCGTAATATTTGTTAATAGGTACTTGCACCGTACCTTCTGAAGAAGACAGTTTAAAACTGTTGAAACCATGGTCAAGGTTTAATAACTGGTTGGCTGTTATTTCCAAACCAGTTTTGGTAACAGTGTTTCCCTTTTATATATTTTATTTATTTATTTATTATTTGTTTTAAAAATATGTATATGTTAAAGAATTATGTACCTGAAACAAGTCTGGGTTGGAATTCAACGTTGAGTCAAAATTTCAGATCAATCTGTTAAGAACTTTCCGAGATTAAGGATTTTCGAACGGTCTAAGGCGCTGCACTCATGGGCTGTGCGGCTGGTCCCAGCAGAGGTTCGAGTCATGCCCTGGGCATGGGTGTGTGTTTGTCCTTAGGATAATTTAGGTTAAGCAGTGTGTATGCTTGGGGACTGATGACCTTAGCAGCTAAGTCCCATAAGATTTCACACACAGTTGAACATTTTTGAACATTAAGGATTTTGAACGAACGAAAATTTACATGCTTATAACTTTTCCCTTTTTATATACATACAAGGTGGCCATCCAGTAGGTACACAAAAGCATTTGAGTATTCGAATGCAACCTTGTGTCAAAATTTCAACCCAGTTCGCGACGAACTTTCGGAGATTTGAGGGTTTGAAGAAACGATTATTAGATTAGATTAGATTAGATTAGTACTTGTTCGATAGATCATGAATGCGACACTTCGTAAAGATTTGGAACGTGTCAGGTTAATTAAAGGTGTCTATACAAGATATTACATTAGACAAAATATTACATGACACTCAATATTATTATTGTTATTATTTTTTTATTTTTATTTTTTTTTTTGGAGGTTGGAGAATTACCCACTTACTATATCCAAAAATTCATGTAATGAGTATGCTATATGGCTATCTGTCAGACTTTTGATGCTATTAGGTAAGTGACCAAAGACTTTTGTGGCAGCATAATTTACCCCATTCTGAGCTAAAGTAAGATTTAACCTTGAGTAGTGAAGATCATCCTTTCTCCTAGTGTTGTAGCCATGTACTCTGCTATTACTTTTGAATTCGTTCGGATTGTTAATAACAAATTTCATATGTGAATATATATATATTGTGAGGCTACAGTGAAGATGTCTAGCTCTTTAAATAAGTGTCTGCAGGATGATCTTGGATGAGTTCCAGCAATTATTCTGCTTACACGCTTTTGTGCAATGAACACTCTTTTACTCAATGATGAGTTACCCCAGAATATGATGCCATACGAAAGCAGAGAATGAAAATAGGCGTGGTAAACTAATTTACTCAGATGTATATCGCCATAATTTGCAATGACCCTAATAGCATAAGTAGCTGAACTCAAACGTTTCAGCAGATCCTCAGTGCGTTTCTTCCAGTTCAACCCTCATCAATGCATACACCTAGAAATTTTGAATATTCTACCTTAGCTACTGATTTCTGATCAAAGTTTATATTTATTAATGGGGTCATACCATTTACTGTGTGGAACTGTATATACTGTGTTTTGTCAAAGTTTAATGAGAGCCCATTTGCAGTGAACAACTTAATGATTTTCTGAAAAACATCATTTACAATTTCACCAGTTAATTCTTGTCTGTCGGGTGTGATAGCTATACTTGTATCATAGGCAAAGAGCTTTGCATCTTCGTGAATATAGAATGGCAAGTCATTACTACACTCCTGGAAATGGAAAAAAGAACACATTGACACCGGTGTGTCAGACCCACCATACTTGCTCCGGACACTGCGAGAGGGCTGTACAAGCAATGATCACACGCACGGCACAGCGGACACACCAGGAACCGCGGTGTTGGCCGTCGAATGGCGCTAGCTGCGCAGCATTTGTGCACCGCCGCCGTCAGTGTCAGCCAGTTTGCCATGGCATACGGAGCTCCATCGCAGTCTTTAACACTGGTAGCATGCCGCGACAGCGTGGACGTGAACCGTATGTGCAGTTGACGGACTTTGAGCGAGGGCGTATAGTGGGCATGCGGGAGGCCGGGTGGACGTACCGCCGAATTGCTCAACACGTGGGGCGTGAGGTCTCCACAGTACATCGATGTTGTCGCCAGTGGTCAGCGGAAGGTGCACGTGCCCGTCGACCTGGGACCGGACCGCAGCGACGCACGGATGCACGTCAAGACCGTAGGATCCTACGCAGTGCCGTAGGGGACCGCACCGCCACTTCCCAGCAAATTAGGGACACTGTTGCTCCTGGGGTATCGGCGAGGACCACTCGCAACCGTCTCCATGAAGCTGGGCTACGGTCCCGCACACCGTTAGGCCGTCTTCCGCTCACGCCCCAACATCGTGCAGCCCGCCTCCAGTGGTGTCGCGACAGGCGTGAATGGAGGGACGAATGGAGACGTGTCGTCTTCAGCGATGAGAGTCGCTTCTGCCTTGGTGCCAATGATGGTCGTATGCGTGTTTGGCGCCGTGCAGGTGAGCGCCACAATCAGGACTGCATACGACCGAGGCACACAGGGCCAACACCCGGCATCATGGTATGGGGAGCGATCTCCTACACTGGCCGTACACCACTGGTGATCGTCGAGGGGACACTGAATAGTGCACGGTACATCCAAACCGTCATCGAACCCATCGTTCTACCATTCCTAGACCGGCAAGGGAACTTGCTGTTGCAACAGGACAATGCACGTCCGCATGTATCCCGTGCCACCCAACGTGCTCTAGAAGGTGTAAGTCAACTACCCTGGCCAGCAAGATCTCCGGATCTGTCCCCCATTGAGCATGTTTGGGACTGGATGAAGCGTCGTCTCACGCGGTCTGCACGTCCAGCACGAACGCTGGTCCAACTGAGGCGCCAGGTGGAAATGGCATGGCAAGCCGTTCCACAGGACTACATCCAGCATCTCTACGATCGTCTCCATGGGAGAATAGCAGCCTGCATTGCTGCGAAAGGTGGATATACACTGTACTAGTGCCGACATTGTGCATGCTCTGTTGCCTGTGTCTATGTGCCTGTGGTTCTGTCAGTGTGATCATGTGATGTATCTGACCCCAGGAATGTGTCAATAAAGTTTCCCCTTCCTGGGACAATGAATTCACGGTGTTCTTATTTCAATTTCCAGGAGTGTATATATTAAGAATAGCAGAGGACCCAAGACCGAACCTTGTGGCACCCCATTCTTGTTTGTTCCCCAGTTTGAGAAATCACCGGTTTTTTGCATATTATGTGAACTGTTTATTTCAGCTTTCTGCAATCTTCCCGTTAGGTATGATTTGAACCATTTGAGCACTGTCCCAGTACTTGAGCTTATCTAGAAGTATTCCATGATTTACACAATCAAAAGCCTTTGATAGATCACAAAAAATCCAAACGGGTGACTTCCGGTTACTCAGAGCATTTAATATTTCATTAGTGAAATAATACATAGCATTTTCCGTTGAAAAACCCTTCTGGAAACCAAACTGACATTTTGTTAAAACTTTATTTTTACAAAGGTGTGAAGCTACTCTACAATAGATTACTTATGTTTTATAAGTAGGCTGTTTAGGTTTTTATATTGGTAACGCCATGTAGCGCTCTGTATGAAAATCACTGGCTGTGCTGTGTGCAGTCTGTGGCTGGTTGGCATAGTTGTAATATTCGCTATTGTAGTGTTGGGCAGTTGGATGTTAACAGCGCGTAGCGTTGCGTAGTTGGAGGTGAGCCGCCAGCAGTGGTAGAGGTGGGAAGAGAGATGGCAGAATTTTAAGAGCGGACGATCTGGACGTGTGTGCGGCAGAAAGAGTAAATTTGTAATACTGGATATCATGAACTGATATATACAAGGTGAGTCACCTAACATTACCGCTGGATATATTTCGTAAACCACATCAAATACTGACGATTCGATTCCACAGACCGAACTTGAGGAGAGGAGCTAGTGTAATTGGTAAATACAAACCATAAAAAAATGCACGGAAGTATGTTTTTTAACACAAACCTACGTTTTTTTAAATGGAACCCCGTTAGTTTTGTAAGCACATCTGAACATATAAACAAATACGTAATCAGTGCCGTCTGTTGCATTGTAAAATGTTAACTACATCCGGAGATATTGTAACCTAAAGTTGACGCTTGAATACCACTCCTCCGCTGTTGGATCGTGTGTATCGGAGATCACCGAATTACGTAAGGATCCAAAGGGAACGGTGATGGACCTTAGGTACAGAAGAGACTGGAACAGCACATTGCGTCCACATGCTAACACCTTTTTATTGGTCTTTTTCACTGACGCACATGTACATTACCATGAGGGGTGAGGTACACGTACACACGTGGTTTCCGTTTTCAATTACGGAGTGGAATAGAGTGTGTCCAGACATGTCCGGCCAATAGATATTCAATGCGGTGGCCATCATTTGCTGCACACAATTGCAATCTCTGGCGTAATGAATGTCGTACACGCCGCAGTACATCTGGTGTAAAGTCGCCGCAGGCTGCCACAATACGTTGTTTCATATCCTCTGGGGTTGTAGGCACATCACGGTACACATTCTCCTTTAACGTACCCCACAGAAAGAAGTCCAGAGGTGTAAGATCAGGAGAACGGGCTGGCCAATTTATGCGTCCTCCACGTCCTATGAAACGCCCGTCGAACATCCTGTCAAGGGTCAGCCTAGTGTTAATTGCCGAATGTGCAGGTGCACCATCATGCTGATACCATATACGTCGACGCGTTTCCAGTGGGACATTTTCGATCAACGTTGGCAGATCTTTCTGTAGAAACGCGATGTATGTTGCAGCTGTTTGGGCCCCTGCAATGAAGTGAGGACCAATGAGGTGGTCGCCAATGATTCCGCACCATACATTTACAGTCCACGGTCGCTGTCGCTCTACCTGTTTGAGCCAGCGAGGATTGTCCACGGACCAGTAATGCATGTTCCGTAGATTCGCTGCCCCGTAGTTTGTGAAACCCGCTTCATCGGTAAGTAGGTAGAACTGCAAGGCATTCTCTGTTAATGCCCATTGACAGAATTGCACTCGATGATTAAAGTCATCACTATGTAACTGCTGATGTAGCGACTCATGAAACGGGTGAAAGCGGTGGCGATGCAGTATGCGCATGACACTACTTTGACTCAGTCCACCGGCTCTCGCAGCGTCCCGTGTACTCATGTGTGGGTTCATGGCAACAGCAGCTAACACACAAACTGCACCCGCTTCTCCTGCGACGGGCCTGTTACGGACCCGTTTGCGTGCTACGACCATACCTGTTGCACACAGTTGGCGGTAGATGTTTTGCAATGTGCGGCATGTTGGATGCTCTCTGCCCGGGTACCGTTCTGCATACACCCTGCAGGCTTCAGCTGCATTTTGTCGACACTCGCCATAGATAAGTATCATCTCCGCCTTTTCAGAGTTCGATTACACCATGGTCACAGTTTCTACAACACTACACTATCACAGACGTCTGGTAACACGGTGTATTACAGTTGGTCTGCGTGCGGAGACGAATGCAGAATAACAATAGCAACAAGCGCTACATGAGGACACTGCGACAGCTAGACCAAACCACAACAGTGCACTACAGCCACACTCGTAAACACGGTCGTCATCGTAAACATGTTCCTGAAGATGCACTCGCTGACCGTCACCCGTGTTTGTTACAACACGCAACTGAACGTCGGAGGTTTCAAGCGTCAACTTTAGATTACAATATCTCCGATGTAATTAACATTTTACAATGCAACAAACGGCACTGATTACGTATTTGTTTATATGTTCAGATGTGCTAACAAAACTAACGTGGTTCCATTTAAAAAAACGTAGGTTTGTGTTAAAAAACATACTTCCGTGCATTTTTGTATGGTTTGTATTAAACAGTTACACTGGCCCCTCTCCCCACGTTCGGTCTGTGGAATCGGTTCGTCAGTATTTGATGTGGTTTACGAAATATATCCAGCGGTAACGTTAGGTGACTCACCCTGTATATTATGACTTGTGAACACTATTAAGGTAAATACATTGTTTGTTCTTCATCAAAATCTTTCATTTGTTAACTATGCCTATCAGTAGTTAGAATCTTTTATTCAGCTGGCAGTATTGGCGCACGCTGTATTGCAGTAGTTTGAGTAACGAAGATTTTTGTGAGGTAAGTCATTAATGAAAGGTATAGGTTATTGTTAGTCGGGGCCATTCTTTTGTAGGGATTTTTGAAAGTCAGATTGCGTTGCGATAAAAATATTGTGTGTCAGTTTAAACACAGTCATTTATAATTTTTCGAAGGGGACGTTTCATATGTCGACCGTCCGCAGCTCGTGGTCGTGCGGTAGCGTTCTCGCTTCCCACGCCCGGATTCGATTCCCGGCGGGGTCAGGGATTTTCTCTGCCTCGTGATGACTGGGTGTTGTGTGATGTCCTTAGGTTAGTTACGTTTAAGTAGTTCTAAGTTCTAGGGGACTGATGACCATAGATGTTAAGTCCTATAGTGCTCAGAGCTGTTTGAACCATATGTCGACCCTTAGCCGAGGATACCTCACTGGAATCTTCTGATTTTTTCTTGTAGTTTGTGTAATTAGGGTAGCTATTGTTTATTGCTAGAGCGTAATTATAGAGAGACTTTCCTTTGTAGTTGTAGTTTTTCATTGTTGTACAGTAAAACAGTTGTGGTATGCATGTAGATTTGCACCAAGTATTTCGCAGCTGCGCTTGCAATTAATGAGGTGTTATTTTCAGTGCTATGTTAATGTGTTTTCTTGTTTTTGCTCTTCAAATTGTGCTTTTCTTGTTATCGTGTGAAATACGTGATAATTATGGGGTGCGAAAAACGTAACACTAGGCTCCAAAGTAAATTAAGAAACGACAGTGAAGACGAGAGGAGTGTGTTAGCGCCACCGTGTAGTGAATTAACAAATATTCAGAATAGTAATTTGGTAATTATGCATAGGGAAACGGACCAGACAATAAATAATGGTGTGGACAGTGAAACAATTAGTGAACAGGGAAGAATTGTCGATCGATCGGTCGGCAACAGCTCACCTCAGGAATCCGAAATGACAGGACAAAATTTTGCAAATACCGTAGATTCAGATTTTGCGTCCTCACGTTTTTCCCAAATAAGTCAAGACACATTTTCTGCTTTTCAAAATGCGAATATTGCCGGTTCAAATGCCCTGCCGAATAGCACTGAGGAACGTATTTCAGACACCAGTGAATTGTTATTACAGTTAATGCAACAAATGGGACAAAGGATACAAAAGTTAGACACAACGCTTGAACAAAATCAGAAACAAATTAAAGAAACACGTCCACAAACTCGTGAGTTACATAACATCGAATCGAAATGTCAAAAAGTCTTAATGACGTAAAAACACAAATTTGTGAGCATTTTAAACCTATTTTTTCGCGGCATGAAAATGCATTACAGAATCACGAAGCAGCCATAAAAGAACTGCAAACCATCGTTCATGAAAATCACAAGACCTTGCGGTCTAAAATTGACTCAGTTGCGTCTACCGATTCTGTTACGCAACTTTAAAAAACTCAGGAAAACTCAAAGGACACCGTAGATACTCTGTAAATTGCTTCAGAAAGACACATGGAGGAAATTATTTCATTATCAGAGAAAGTAGTCGAACTTTCGGATCAGCTAAATAATTTATCTACGAAGGTAGATGATACTCTGAATGACACAAGACCGGTAGTCTTTAATGACACAGAAGAGTATGAACAAATTAGAAAATTCAAACAAAATCAGAATCAAATCAATACACAGTACAAAAGAGAAATCCGGGAAGTATAAGATCAGTTGACACAGGTAATACAAGAATTACATATTTCAGAGGACACTCGCGTTCCAATACGGGAAGAGGGACATAGAAATACGGAACAGCCACAAAATAATAGCACAGGGCACTTCGGAAATTATGAAAGAAATTGGCAACGTACACCGAATTTTGAGATGGAACCGCCGAAACGACGTAACAATGACCGACATGCGACTCGCCGACATGATGATTTTGGCTATAAGCTGTTTATAACTACACGTAAATTCAAAGCATTTAAGAATTCTGGCAACGACATTCATCCACAAGCGTGACTTCATAAATTATCTCATTGTTTTCCTCCCAACTGGTCATTGAAGCACAGATTAGAATTTATGTGTGGCTACTTAGAGTATGAACCAGCTGTGAGAATGCGATCGATCATTCACGATTGTCACAGTGAAGAAGAATTTTATCATGCCTTCCTATCAGCATATTGGTCTCAAGCTACACACGACCGACTAAAACATAGCATCATAATGATGAAACATTTCGAACAATCTGAATTTTCCAGTCTTGTGAAATATTTTGAAGACATGTTGCACCTGTCAAACCCATACAGCCCCTCAGAACTCATCCGCATTTGCTTAATCAAATTGCCTGAACATTTACGACATATTATTTTGGCAGGACGTTGCAGAGACGACATTGAAGCTTTCCAGGGACTCTTACAAGAATTGGTAATCGACACTGACAATCGCGGAACGCGAAAACAGGAACACAACAAATGCAGGTCACATCCGTCACAATTCCGCGACGACAGAAATAATAACTGGACACGACAAGGCTATTCTTACAACGTAAATCATGACCAAAACAGACACCACCCATATGACAACCGTTGGCAGATTAGTAATAATTAAAGGAAAGATCACCTCTCCACGGTAATGACTATCACAGAGACAATCACAGAAACAGACAATATGGGAACCAAAACAATTATTATCAAGGGAGACAGAATAACTTCAGACGCAACTGTCCACCGCGCAGTTACGATTCCGGGAGAAATTCTCCACCACATGACCGACAAAAAAGAAACTTTGTAAACTACCGACAAAACGACAGACCTGAATTTCATCAGAACTGGCGGGATTCAAACAGAGCAGGGCCCTCTCGACAAGGTGAATTTGTAGAAGTTAGATCTCCAAATCCCAATAACGACGCGCATCAACAAACAGACAATAGGCAATGACTCACACCGCTGGCAGCCACTGAACGTACTTATGAAGATGACGACGTAGCTGTCGTGGCTAATAATTACGTAAAAATGGAAGACATTGGGGACATCTTTCTCCAGGAACACGATGTAAACATAACAACATTGCATATCCTGTAATTCACATTACAGTAAATGACGTAAAATTTACGGTAGTACTTCACTCTGGCAGTCCCATTTCAGTAATTAGTGAAACAGCCTTTAGCAAATGCAACAAATCGAACGATTGCCCCACACTTCCTTTACGTAAGATTAAAATACAAGGTGCAATTTTTGTAAAAAGTGTAGATGTACGCCAACAAACCAACTTAGAATTCTTTTGTGAAAGCCACAGCTTCTCTATGAACTTTCTTATTTTTCCATTATTGTCGACAGAAATTATATTGGGGGTAGAATTTTTGAATGAATACAATGCAATCTTAAACTTTCACGATGCTGAAATAAGTTTAGAGAAGGAAGGTAAGTCAATAACTTTGAAATTTGAAGTTTAGCTCTCAAACCATGACGAGGAAATTAATTGGCTTTACCTTCTGTTAGACAACAGTTCGGAATTTTCGACGGAACTAGACACTAACAATCATTCTGCAAGTGCTGACATGGATGATATCGACGGCGTATTTGATACTAATAAGTTAATTCAGAATAAAATTCAAACAATTGAGAATTGTAATGACACTGATAGGCAGGACCTTTTTGAGATTTTACAAACACATTCCACAGTTTTTACCCACAAAAAAGGAACAATCAAGGGAATTCAATACCAATTTCGTGTTCATGAGCATACTAAATTTTGTGTTAGACCATATGCAATTCCGGCACATTATAGGGACCGTGTGAGAACAGAAATACAATCTATGCTTGACGAGGGCATTATTGAGCCTGCAGTAAGCTCATACAACAAACCATTACATGTTGTTGAGAAGAAAAATGTATCGATCAGGCTTGTCTTAGATTCAGTCATTCATGAAAGGTATAGGTTATTGTTAGTCAGGGCCATTCTTTTGTAGGGATTTTTGAAAGTCAGATTGCGTTGCGCTAAAAATATTGTGTGTCAGTTTAAGCACAGTCATTTATAATTTTTCTAAGGGGACGTTTCATAGTATGTACTTATATGGATAATGTACTCCGAAATTTTTTGACCGAATGCTCTGAAATTTTGACACAACTTTCCATTGGTATACACACGTTTTCATTTACCTATTTTTTAAATGTATATAATGCATAAATAAATAAAAATTTAGTGATAGGGAAAAGTTGTTATAAAAAAATCTCAAAAGGTACATGCGCATCATACATTAAACATTAGGTACTTGATAACGTTGTCTCAAAACTTCAGAGCAATAGGTGAAGAACTTTTGGAGATACGCGATTATGTACAAATGAACATTTAAATTTTTATTTGTAGAGGTTATAAAGTTTTTCACTTCTATAGGGGCTTTCAAGCTGTCGTAAGTACCTATCAAGTGTTGTGTAGGTGCAAATTGAGTTGGCAACACTGCCACTAGGACGCTTTGAGATTTTGAAACAGGCACTCAAGGTGACCTAATCCACGCGTTATTGACCATTGTTTCAAAAACTGTAAATATACATCTTGCTTCATTTTATAATGTCGAACATTTGCTCAAGGTCCTTTCGAATATGATTGAAGTGTCTTACCACTGTACTACCTCACTCAGTATGAGTGAATGGTATTGAGAAACACGGCAGATAAACCCATTTTCGTGTCACTGTTTGTAAACAGATCCCATAGTTCTGTTCTAACAGGACGGAAAGTAGAAGGAGGTTAAAAAAGGAACGGCAAGAGAAGAATATGTACAAATAAAATAAACAGTTCAGAGAAAATTGCCATGAAACCATCATGCCGCCCGTCAACGGTAAGGTTAACAATTAGATGATGTTGCAGTTGTGGTCATTATTCCGGGTTTGATGCAGCTCTCCATGCTACTCTATCCTGTGCGAGCCTCTTCTTCTCAGAATAACTACTGCAACCTACATTCTTCTGAATTTGCTTACTGTATTCATCTCTTGCTCTTACTCTACGATTTTAACTCCCCACACTTCTCTCCAGTACTAAATGGTGATCGCTTGATGACTCTGAATGTTTCCTGTCAACTGGCCCTTCTTCTAGTTAGTCTGTGCCACAAATTAGTTTTCTCCCCAGTTCTATTCAGTGCCTCCTCATTAGTTACGTGTTCTACCCATCTAATCCTTAGCAATATTCTGTATCAAGCTAGAAGACAAAGAAGTTTAAAAGAAATAATCAGTCATGATCACAAAAATATTTTTAAATGCGTATTTTATTTTAATGATAACAGATTTCAGTCTTGACGATCATCGTCAGACCGTTCCATGTCTCCTTAGGTAGTGTGCAAAGTTGCCAAACGGAGCACATATGTCAAGAGGCATTCCCGTCGAAGAAGTATATTATGTACGTACTCAGATCGACGTCTTTGCACACCACCTATGGAGACATGTAACCGTCTGATGATGATTTTCAAGTTTGAAAATGGCTACCATTAAAATATTTAAATAAACATTTTTGCGATCAAGACTGATTATTTTTCTTAGATTTCAGTATAGGTCGCTGTGTTTCCAGCAATGTTATCAAAAGTCCTTAAGATAAAGAAGTATTAGAAATTCACCTTCGGCAGAAGGGCTTGCCAATCCCTTTTCAGCATATATACATTAAAGTAGCTTCATTGTGTAAGGTACACACGAAGTTCTACTGGCTACTGCAGTAAACCTAGCCACCGCTAACTTGGCTCATCCCGGTAATACGCGACGGCCGCAGCCATTTTCCATTAATCGCCAGACTACGCGCCGTCCATTATGAAGCAGTAACTGTTACAGCGCTCTGAGGAATGGACCCAATCAATATTCGGCACAGGACGGCCATTGAGTCCGCAGGTCGCCGCTGCCACGGGAGAGAAATGTCGTGAGCTGCAGTGCACGTTTCACTGTGCGTGGAGGCAATGGGTGTGACCTCATACCCCGTTGAAATTCGTTTGCAAGCGGCTGTGCAGTAATGTTTTAAGTCGCCTTTGTGTGGCTTTGTTCTTCTGTACATAAGGGGACGGTCGTTACAGGTGACGTAATGGTAGTTCACCTACACTTCGTAAACGAACCTCTTATGGATTTCAAGTTAACGCAGTAGTGTCTGCTAGAGATGTTAGAAGGTCTTCGATCAAAATATCGATTTTTGAAGTTTACACAGAGACGCCTCATTATTGATACGGAAGTCTTTCGAACATCGTAACATCGACAAAAGACAAGAAAATGAGTCTTCAATGCAGGGCGAAACACAAAGCTCTTTACCATCGTTTAAACGAACTTTTCCTGAACATTTGCCGTAAAGACACCAGTTCAAAACAATATTACAACTTGTCAAACGTGGGCGTGGTCATTGGCAGGAGAGGGGGCCTTGCCTTCAACCTTGCAACAAATCAGATCGATACCTAAATATTAAATGGACCTTGCCACCCACTATAAAGGGTCTATTTGAAGACGGAGACGATGCCGGATAAGTTAGTCCCAGTTCGTTGTTAAAAGCAATAAGGCGCTTTTTGTTAACTGGTCCACTGTCGTCACATATCCGCAATGATAAGAACGTGTATGAAAGCCGCGGTGTATTTAACATTACCATGAGAGAAGAAGTGGATGTAAATGAAACTGCATGCTCGGAATAATTTTACGAACTAAGGAAAACGAAAAAAACTAAGGTAATTTGAGAAGCTATCCTTGACATTTGTGTATTACTAATACAAAAGAATTTAATATTTCCATACTCATATCCACAGAAGACCAATGTAGTATTCCATTATAGTGTTGCTAGTCCCAAATCAAAGGCTAAACGGTGAGAAGGGTGTCGATAGTTGTTCATTATCATCTACCCTTATAACTTGGCTGCACATACGGCAGACGCGCTTGCTTTGTTTCCCAGGCAGCGCTCAATCTCACCTGCAACACAGCGCGTCCACAACACCACCTCCGCGTCCAGGGCTCGATCACGGATGCTGGTCGCAGAGAGAGTTAGTCCGCATCGTGTAAGCTGAAGTGAGCAACGGCCGAGAAAGCGGCATGACATGAATGATAAAAATTGAGGAAATCGATGTTATAATATGGATTTTGAAATCTTTACTGCGGAAGAGAGAGATTTATTGATAGATTTGATGAAGAATTCGTAATAAGGAACAATTAATTTTCGTTAATTTCGCGCTAGCTGCTGCCTGGACAGCATTACAACAAAGTGGTATCGAGCACAGAACTTTCCCCCCTCTTCTTAATTAGTTAACATTAGCTACAATTCCGGAAAGATTAACTTAGTTTTGCAGTCTACAATGAACATATACAGGGTGATTCACGAAGGTACGCAAATATTTTAATATGTTATGATACAAATAAAATTAAAGAAAAAAGTTCATATAAACATAGGTCTGCAAATTTTTAATTACAGGGTTACGGCAAACAAAAGATTTTGCCAGAAGTTAAGTAACTTCGCTAACATGAAGCCATCGCGAAATTGTACGAGGTTAAAGTAAAGCAAGATTTCCATTTATGTTGTTATTTGTCTGGTGAATGTAACAAAACATGTCCTAGACGTGTATCTGCAGTAGTTTTCCAGAACATCCAGAGAAGCAAAGATTATTATATAAGTAAATTTGTTTATTTTCCATTTAGAATGTAGAAACGTTTTTGTCATTGTTGGCAAGGGTTAGTGAGTTGTTTCAGTCGTTTCCTAACATTGAAAGGAGTTAGTTTTTTGTATTGTTCAGTGCACTGTACAACTTTCTTAACACTGATCTTTGTTTTTTCCGGTTAACTCGAATTCACGTGTGGTATGGTATTAATAAAAGCAGATTATCTGACACATTCATACAGTTTCAGTTAACGTTATTACCATCATTTTTCCAAAATTAAATTCTCTACAGCTTCTGCTGAAAACTTTGTGCAATTGTCTGGAAGTTAAAAAACAAAATTGGGCCAAGTAGTTAATAAATTAAAAATTTTACGAAATTACGTCTTTGCTTCTCTGAACGTTCTGGAAAACTACTGCAGATACACGTCTGGGACATGTTTTATTAGATTCATCAGATCAATAACAACAAAATAAACGAAAATCGTGCTTCAGTTTTTCTTGCAGAATAACTTGTTAAAATATTTGCATATTTTCGTGAATCACCCTGTATATTTTGTAATAGTTCTCTGAACATGACACTGGTTAACAAAGAACTTTAAAGTATTTTCATAGTTTGTCATTTCTTTGCAGTTCTTGATTATAATGAAGAAGACATTTGTAAAATGACTTTTCTAAAGGTGCCAGTACACAGTTTAAAGCGATCAGAATTAACATAATTTACCACTTCATCATCCAGTTTTCAATCTTTGTCATTCATTAAGTAAAGTTTCACAACTGGAATTCTACATGCAGATGCTTTACACGGACTCACTGCACACGGAGTTCACCTGTAGTTTGTCGCCACCCAGTAAATGAGTCGCGCCCTTTTAGTAGCTTTCAACAGCAGCGGCAGTTTCCAGAGAGCAGTTACTCGAGCGTTATTCATTGCTGCAGGCAAGCCAAAAGAGAAGAAGAAAAATTATACAGATTTCAAGGAATTTCTTTTATATACTCAGAAATCAGTTACGGTTTTGACAAATTTCATGTCAGAGAAGTAAAGAGGTATGAAACAGTGTGTTACCATATTTAAGTGGACCTTAGGTAGAATCTGGTATTCTTTATTAGACGACTGAGCATACTTCCCTGGAAGTCATGCAGTTAGATGAACTTCTGGTTCGATTCATTGTGTGAAACAGACGCAGCTTCTCGAACAACCTTTCAGACAATCAAAGCAAAGCAATTGCCAATGGAAACTCAGTAAATATAAATTATCAAGAAACCTAATAATTTTAAAGAAACTTTCACTTGGCGATTCTCTTCAAACGACGCGCTTCGTGACCTTTTTTTTTCAATTTTGTAATCATATCTAGGCGCACTGCTGTCGTCGACGATCTTTTTTGGTGAATTTCTGCTGCATTTGTATTGTATTTGTAGTATCGCTGAAGTAATTCCTAACCGTTTGTTCTAATTTCCTATACTTCATAAAAATATATTTCACCGATATGCCTAATGCTGAAATAAGTACGGACAACAAGCAACCTCTGAATCAGAGTGTTTCAAGTAACCCGCAACCATGTCTTCCGATGAGTTAGCAGTTAATCTCAGTGTATGCTACCCTGGCGTAACGATGCAAGACGCGACTGCATTCCACAACAGTCAGCGCGCGCTCAACCCAGACGCGTTACAGAGCAGTGAATGCGCCGGCCGGGATGGCCGAGAGGTTCTAGGTGCTACAGTCTGGAACCGCGCAACCACTACGGTCGCAGGTTGGAATCCTGCCTCGGGCATGGATGTGTGTGATGTCCTTAGGTTAGTTAGGTTTAAGTAGTTCTAAGTTCTAGGGGACTGATGACCTCAGAAGTTAAGTCCCATAGTGCTCAGAGCCATTTGAACCATTTAGTAGTGAATGCGCCGTATTTTCAAACATGGACATTTCATTCTCAGACAGTTCTCGCGATTGTAGAGTGACAAATGAGAATTCCATTCTAACAGACACCAACTGTAATCAGATGATGCTAAATTTTGCCGAAATAAACTGCACCATGGAGAACACAAAGAAACAATAAATTCCAACATCCGCGAATGCCACGCATTCCTTACATCATAATGACCTTTTGAAAACTTTACAAGAAATGTTAAAAAGAAAAGAAGAACTAAAAACACATTTCATACTCAGGTTGACGACTTTACCAAGAAACAGGAAGAACGCATTAAATCTTTTGAAGTTTCTGGCGCGATTCAGACAATGGCAGGGGAAGGCACAGAACAAACACAGTGAGTAATGACATTAAACCAGACTGACGAATTTAGCTACTCGATCAGAGAGGATTTCCATTACCCAGACGCGTTTAGATGAACACATCACACTGAGAGACCAATTATTAGATGCAGATTCAAGGACCTCACTAACAAGTACATCAAGGATAAAGAACAGATCGTGGCAAAAATCGACAATGCAGCACCCAGTGCACTAGTCACAAAATTATGAGAACTGTCACAATTACAGGCACAGCAGATACGACAATTAGAAGAAGAGAGAGAATCACTATATACACTAACGGAATACATGGACTTGAAAACTAAAGAACAGTACCGCACTTTAAAGGAGCAGGTAGATGATCTGTCGTACATAATTCCACAAATTAATTTAAACCTTCAATCTCTGTTGATCCATCATGGCCTGGGGACATCAGGTGGTTAAGTAATTGTCAATAACAATAAAATTCACCAACAGCCGTGTAACTTAAGTATTCTTTCATTTTGCGTCAAGGCTACCAGTTTCGGCATTTCATTATGCCATGTTCAGGCCCCATACGCATCCAAATAAACGAACTTGTCGTATAGCGCCATAAATCACTGGATATCGTGAATTCAATCCTTATACAATTGCTTTATTCGAACAGGTGATAGCAACTCTTCGAATGAAGCAATTGTATAACTATTGAATTCACGATATCCAGTGATTTATGGTGCTATACGACAAGTTCGTTTATTTGGATAGATGCGTATGGGGCCTGAAGATGGCTTAGTGAAAAGTCGCAACTGATAAAATAAAATAATATATTAAAGTACACGGCTGCTGGCGAGTTTTAAAGACTGTGAGAATTAACTTAAATTCTGACACACACACACTGACAGTACGCATCGGATACATTTTAACGAGACGGAAGAATACCAAACACTTTAACAATTCAAAGAAAGACTAATGGTTATAAATGATAAGCAAAAACGTGAAGTTAACATATTACATACCCTATTCGCTGATGTACAAAAAAGACTAACAACACAAGACATCTAGCATCACTTTGACAGACATCATCACAACTGTGCACAGGAACAAGTTCACATATCATCACTAGAGAAAGAGATTGCGCAAACAGAACTGAATTTTTAACCACTTTCTTCAACAAGGCGTGACAAATTTTTGGACACAAAAATACGAAAGTTTTGATTACAAAGACTTTCTTTCTATTCGAAATTTCGAAGTTTTCAGGAGTGGTACGAACGACTTGCACCCATTAGAGTGGTGGGTTCAGCAAAGTAGCTTCTCTCCACCAAATAGCTGGCAGGTCACACAAACCTGAACTCGGTTACAGTTCTTTAGGTGAACCTGTGACGAGGATGCGACCGATCGCTAGGCAGTTTTACTCACCACAAGAACTTCGAACGCATTTCTCGCTGCATATCAACCAGAAATGACACAACGTGGCGTAAAAGACAAACTGATCAGTTTACCCAGTTTTGAAAATTCGTACTTTCCAGCAATGACTCAATTTTGCGAACAAATAGTGCAACAAAACCAACATCTGACGGAAGCATACAGCACTTCTGCATTAACACAGCTTTGTATTTCGAAATTATTCAGATCGCTACGAATATTGTTGCTAACAGGACATCAGAAAGACCACTCAGATGCTTTGCTTGATGTGCTACAATTACTGGAATTAGACAATATAAACTATTCATGCAGCGGCAGACACTCTCAGGCAAGGAATACAAAGCTTCAGTCAAAGAGCCTATCCCTACGACAATCACATTTCCGAAGATAGAATCAGCCACCATTTAACACAGATTGAAACATGAATAATGACGTAAATCGGCAATCACATTAGCAAAAATACAATTACCCATACTACACAAGGAAGAATTACGTACAGAATAACTATCTGCACGGATACCGACGGCAACCATACCCAGTTCTGACAAGGGGTTTCATCCAAGACAAGATAACATAGACAATTCACCACTGCAACATTCAGTTCAGATTGCTGAGGTTCTTCCGCGGCATCCCCTTTATGGTAGCACTCAGAGACGCGACGGCGTGGGACAACAATGACTAGAAACACAGCCTCCGGAAGACGCACTCGCACTGTCGACGTAGAATACAACTCATTCCAAGACCATTATTACAAACGCCGTTAATGTGGAAGACATCAGGGACTCGTTACTACAAGAGAAAGAAGAAAATAAAGGAAACGTTGCTCACTCTGTTACTATCGTACACGTAGGTAAACAGACCTTATCGCAGTTTTTGAGCCAAGCTCTCCCACCTCAGTCATAAGTGACACTGCTTTCAATAGATGTAACGAAGACGAAACACGTCAATCACTATCTTTACAGAGTACTAAAGTAAAAGGTTCTATTTCAGGGAGAGGAGTATATGTTAAAAGGGATACCTATTTAGAATTCACTGTAAAATCCCATACATTTTTTGCTAATTTCTTAATCGTTCGTGTACTTACAGTCGAAGTCCTGATTGGCATGGATTTTTTGAGTAGACGCAAAGCCGTACTTGATTTCAATAATTCTTACATTTCTCTACGAAATAAAGACACTGTAGTTACATTATATTGAGTTCGTTGCACGACGAAAGAAGAACAAGATGCTAACCGATTTCGTTTTTTGGCTTCACTCAGAGATATGAATTGGCACTCGTCTCTTTATACTGAAGTAGAAATTTTCCACAACAACGAAGACGCCGAATGTGCCACAGATCTTTTTCAGGTAATTCGGAACAAAGTAGGTAAGTTGAACTCGCGACTGATAGTGAAAAGCAACAATTACACAGCATATTACAGTCTCACTCTCATGTTCTTGGTGCAATTATAGGTACAATGCGAGGACTTGTGTGTGAATTTACAGTCCCGTCCCATAATATTCCATTCGAGTAAATAAATAAATAAATAAATATCCGACTCGAGACTGAGCTTATGCTACAACGAGATATCATAGAACCTGCATCAGCTCTTATAACAGCCAACTTCATATCGTCGAGAAGACCGATGGCTCGATCAGGCTAGCGTTGGATTCCCGACAAACAGAATTATTGTTACAGAAACTGATAGAGCTGAAACATTGGAGGTATTACTACAAAAATTTCATGCTATCACCATATTATCTACCCTTGATCTCATATTGAGATTTTGGCAGATTGAGTTGCATCCAAACTGTCATAAATAAACAGAATTTTTGGAAACTGCTACCAATTTTGCAAACTATATTGAAGTTTAAATATTTCCTGGCCTGCTTTCATTAGAGATTTTAATATCATTCTTAGAAACTATTTGAAAGACAGAATCACATCTTACATCGATAATGTTCTCATAGCGGAGAGAACTTGGTATGACCATAATTCCACTCTGAAATCAATGTTAGAAGCTTTTTAAATCGTGTCATCACTGTCAATCTTGGTGAATCTGAATTTACAAAATCTCGCATTAAATTTTTAGGGCTAATCATTCCGGGCACAGGCATTCTAAAAGATTCAGAGAAATTACAGGCACTTCGTGACATTCAAACTCCTACACTAAAACGCCATGTTAGAAGCTTTCTTGGTATCACAAATTGTTTACGATGCTTCGTTGATTGCAAAGCTGTTTAACACTCCACGGTTATGCCAATTAACGGGTAAGAATGCAGTTTTAATTTGGGATAAACAAGCTCCAACAGAATTTGATTGTCTAAGACACGTATTAATTAACGAAATATTATTTTTCCATCCTGACCTTTCTTGTGATTTCTGCATTGTCACAGATTCTTCAAAGACTGCACTTGGAGTACACTTATTTCAGCGTATTGAAGAGAAAGTTATACTACAAAAGAGCGTTACTTTCGATAGCCGTGTTTTATCTCAGAACATTTTTACTCAGTCACAGACTCGAAGATCTAGCAGTCGTTAGGGCTTTTACAAAATTTCGTTGCTTCTTATTTGAAAAACACACTAAAATCTATATTGATCACTGTGCACTGCAGTTTTTAATGACCGCAAAACTCTCCCACAGACATCTGGCTTCTTAGGCACTGTACCTGCAAGAACTTTAGTTCCTCGCACACAGAACATAGTTGTTGACACTCTTTCACGATTGACTGGTGGAATACAACATGATACAGCACAAGACTTCTGCCAAAACAAGTTTAGCCTATTATACATACAACAGGCAGCCTTTGAAAATTTCATTTCATCCGCTCTGAGCGACATTGCAAAAGAACATGACAAATATCCGATTTGGAAAGACATCAAACAACGATGGTACGACAAGAACAATTCGACTGTAAGAAAATGCTACATAATGAGCAACAACATTTTTTCCAAACCACAGAATTTAAGCAGTTCTTCTAGGCTTATATACATTCCAGAAGAAATAATAAAAAAAACTTGTGTGACATAAACAGCTCAGTTATACTCATTATGATGTAAGAAAATGTTTTCGCATACTAAGTCAGACTTCTTATTTCTTCGACATAGAAAAACGTATTCGGCGTGTTGTTCCTAATTGCAAACTTTGTCAGAGAGGTAAATCACCTTCATACTTTGCTCACATTTCCTCTATCATTCCGGTAAAATTACGTCATCTAGCTGCAGCTGATCTCAATGGCGCAGTCCAACGACAAAATATTGATTTTCTTACGTTTTCGATGCAGTAGAGTTAATTTCTAAATTTGTTTCTTTCACACCTTTACGAAAAGCAACAGATAAAATGGCATCTGCAGGCTTTGTTAAGAATTTCTTACGAGAAGTAGGTCATGTAAGACAAAGTAATTTCTGACGCTGGACCACAATTTTGAATTAGTTCTTAGATTCGCACTTGGAAAAGTATAATATTAAAACTATATTCCCCTTGCAGCACACAATTAAATTCCATAAAACGTATAATGATGAATTTAAATAAATTATGTAGATTGTACTATCATAGGAAACATACTGAATTGGATGAATATGTACACATTTGTCAGGAAATGTGTACAAATTATGAAATCATTGACATTGGCATAAAAAAATAAAACAAACGGAAGACAAGAAGAAAAAAGCTCAAAAACCAAAATGAAACAATAAAGATTTTCACCTAGGTCAGAGGTTTTAGTTTTATTGCATCGTCTGTGTCACAAATATAAAGGTGAGTGTCAGAAATTCTTTCCCTTGCACGACGGACTTTTTCGCATTCGACGGATCACCCATCCCGATGCTGTCCATGTACAAACGTTGCGAACCAAGCAAACTTGAGGCTTGCACTACATTTCCAACGTTAAGGCAATCAAATGAAACGAGATTTTACGGGCATGTCAGACGACAAAATTTTATCGAGGAAGGTTTTATACATGCTTTGTCTCATTTACTTATTATGCCATTCAGTTTTGTTATTATAGAGGAACTGAATGTTCACAGACATGATTTTTCAGAAACTGTTTTTACTTGCATTTTTGTGAACTGTATTTGATGGACACCTATTTGTTAAGCTTACGTAGAGTTTCAGTAGAATTTTCCTTTCCTTACATCTATGACTAAGAGAGAAAGTTTGAGTTGGTGCTATTTTCTTCACATCAGGTATTCATTCTTATATATTTGTTATTGTACTATTGCAGACATGACCATACATCTGCTAACAATGCACATTTTTATACTATTTTAACTGAAGACATTATATAACAGGTATGCTGTCTACTAATGAAGTTTCTTACAGAAAGAGATAACATCTAATATTTAGCAGAGACGGAAAGAATCACAGCTCTCTCTGTCACGTGGGCCTGCGTAGATGCATAGTGCTTACTGTGTTTAGAATTGCAGACGGATGACTGAAGGAGGTAATTTGCTGCTCGATGATGGATATTGTAACAGAGTAGGAAGGAATCGACGCTACGAGCTAAGAGTCATAAGGAATTCTTTTCTTAACTGAGTAGAAAAGGTGACGTTGAAACGTAGATGCTACGGATAGAGACAATGTAACCAATTTGTAATAAATAATTTGAAATATATAGTGAATCAATATTCTGTATAGGTATACTGGAGTTTCCTTTAATTATTTAATTACGTTTCTTTTCACAACCTTGCCATATGCTCTACGGTAGTCGATGTGTAATTTTCAGTAAAGGAGTTGCTTTAGTGCTGTACTTCAGTAACAAGCAATTTTTTTTCTCTGTACAAGAACGCTTTGTGGTAGTCACATACAGACTGACGTGAAGGAAAGTAGTACGGTTTGCCTGAGATAATAATTTTTCTTATGATTTCATCTCTGTTTATTCTTACACTCTTTCCTCCTTGGCAATTATAGCTTTGGAAGGTAGTACAATATGAAAACCATGCAATAAAACAGAAACTAACTTATTATTTTCCTCACAGGAGGAAAATAGAAAAGAAATTTTAACTTCTAACATCACGTAACGTAACACAAAAATTTTTTTGATGTAGTAGTCCATAAGTATGCTGAAGATTAGATGGGTAGATCACATAACTAATGAGGAAGTATTGAATAGGATTGGGGAGAAGAGAAGTTTGTGGCACAACTTGACCAGAAGAAGGGATCGGTTGGTAGGACATGTTCTGAGGCATCAAGGGATCACCAATTTAGTATTGGAGGGCAGCGTGGAGGGTAAAAATCGTAGAGGGAGACCAAGAGATGAATACACTAAGCAGATTCAGAAGGATGTAGGTTGCAGTAGGTACTGGGAGATGAAAAAGCTTGCACAGGATAGAGTAGCATGGAGAGCTAAATCAAACCAGTCTCAGGACTGAAGACCACAACAACAACAACAACAGTCCATAAGTAATGATACTTTTTAAATTATATTTCTTATTGTGTACTGACTGTTAGGTAGTGATTTAAGTTTGTAGTCATTCAAGTGCACGCAATTTTTGTGCGTAACGTTAATGCATGTTTCAACTTCTAAATTTCTTTTTGATGTGGGGTGGAATAAATAAGTTAATTTTAGTCTAATATCGCTAGTAGGCACGTGCATAAGTTAAGAATTTAATTTCGCTACAGCTATATTACATATATGACTCACAACTGGCTGACCTTAATCACTACCGCATTCTTAAATCAAGAACAATACATCACCTGTGCACAAACCCGTACTTTCCCAGAACTGATCCTCTATTCTCTAGTAATAACTTAAGCTTGAGCATTTAGTAGAAAGTAGCACTTTGAACTGTAGTAACTGCTTCCACGTATGCAAATACAACTTGAACACTGTTTTATGACTCAACATGCTTCTACCCAACAAATTAAACTTCGTATATGACTGAAACCACGATATTTTATAGACTTTTGTATCTAATTTTCTTTGTACATTTGTATATAAGAAATAGTATTGCAATAACTTAGCGTCATGAAGAAGTTTAGTATGAGTTTATGAATATGCCCACAACATTTTCTTTCATGCGTCATTTCTATTTCTATGTTTTGTCGCATTGTTATAAAAGTCTTGGCGATATATTACACGTTTTCTATTCTTCAGATTTCGTTTTCTTTGTTGTCAATTTCTTGTCCACACATTGTAGTACTATTTGAAGCCTTCTTTCAGTAATCTGGGGTTTGAAATTTGGACACCAGCACTGCAACATAGGTATTTTACCACAAAACACAAATATCTCTACATAGGTATATGTGACATCAAAAATAAATATCCTATTACTTTCAGACTTTGTATGCTTTTTAAACACAAACTTATTAATGCAAAACCCTAGAATTTTCCAAATATATTAAAAACTGTGGTAAAAATTGAGATAATTAACTATAAAATTTGAGGTTTTTCTCAACATGAAGTTTAGAAAGTAGCAGCTCATTCAGTTTTTCACAAATTAAATAAATGCTAAAGTTTCACACACCTGTAAGTATGGTTTGTATGCTAGCAAAATCCATCGAAGAATCTCTCTTACTTATGAAGAAAACTGTGTCTATAGCAACAAATGCAGCCAATAGTAAGTCAAAAAAAGATGAAATTTCACATGTAAAACAATTTTTTTGTTATGTTTTTGAACTTCCACTGCTATAAGCGTGAATCCTGAATTCTTCCCTGTCATGCTGACAAAGTTTTATGAATTTATTTCTAAAAGTGTAGACAGTAGAAAGTAAAATGTGCTATTGTATCTCTCCTGCTACAAGTGTGCCCATTTGACGTCATACCCTCCTTCAGATTAATTCTAATTTGAGGTAATTTTTATACTACTCTGTAACTTTATTTAACAATTGCTTTATCTGCTTTCTGCATGAGACAGAGATTTTTTTCATAACTTCGTTAGCGAATTTCGCAGCCTCAGGCTTTTCATCTACGAAATTTACTCTGCAAAATTCTGGCAGGAGAGACCAGAGGGTTGTATAAGAAATGTTGTCATGTATTCGCTATCAACTTCCCTTATAGCTTGGGTACACAGACGGCAGCCACGCTTCCTTTGTTTCTCAGGCAGCGCGCAGTGTCATCTGCGACAGGATGCGTCTGAAATAACATCTCTGCGTTGTCCGCTCCTCACGGATGCTGTTCACAGAGAGTCAGTCCGCATCGTGTAATCGTAAAGTGAACCACGGCTGAGAAAGCAGCATGGTAAGAATGATAAAAATTTATCTTTATTGAGGAAACTGATTTAATAATATGGTTTTTGAAATCTTTACTTTGGGAGAGAAAGATTTTTGATTGATTTGATGAAGAATTCATAATAAGGTAATAATTAACTTTCTTTGCTTTAACTGTTCGCGAGCTGCTGCCTGCACAGCATTACAACGATTTAATATCCAGCACAGAACTTTTCCGCTCATCTTAATTACACAACATCAGCGGCAATTCAGGATAGATTAACTCAACTAATGCAACCTTCTGTAATCTACGGTGAACACATATATTTCGTAATAGTTCTTTGAACATGACACTGTTGAACAAAGAACTTTAAAGTATTTCCAAAGTTTGTTATTTCCTTGCAGTTATTGATTACAATGAAGAATACTTCTGTAAAGTGACTTTTCTAAATTTGCCAATACACCGTTTAAAGGAATCAGTATCAACGCAATTTACCATGTCCTCACCCATTTCCCAATCTCTGTCATTCCCTAGGTAAAGTTACAGAACAGCAATTTAAAATGCAGATGCATTGCGTGGACTCATTGCACGCGGAGTTCACCTGTAGTTGGTTCGCCGCCTAGCTTTCAATGGTAGCAGCAGCAGTTTCCAGAGAGCAGTTACCCGGGCGTTATTCATTGCCGCAGGTAAGGTAAAACAGAAAAAGAAAAGTTAACATTTCAGGTAAAAGCGGTGGCTCGTTTTTATTTTACAGGTTACTATTCCTTGCTGTAGGGGTGTGATTTTTGATATTTTTTGTCCAAACCAGCAAGGTAAAACAGAGGCCACTACTTCCAACACATAATATGGATTTAGAGCTCACGTACTCACACTGAGCCGTGTACACTTCCCAGTTTATCAATGGGGAATAGTTGAACATGATTACTACTGTTATCGGTGTCATGCGTGCAAGGTCATGCCAGGCGCGCGATATTGAATCTTTATACTATCGTTAGTGGCGCGAGACCTGCACGACCTTATAGCAACCGTTATGGTTCCTCATTATTCCGTTACACTACGGGTAAGTTCACGTAAGGAAAGAGAAAGAATGTAAGATTTACGGACTCATTTATTAAACAATTGTGAATCGAACAATAATACAACCAAATGGGGGTGGGGGGAAGAAAGATTCGAGTTCAGCAGCCTGCCTTAACGTACGTTCATAACACGCCACGACAGCAGGAGGAAAGGAATTTAAGTAACGATCGCCGTATTATCAAATAGAATCCCATTTAGTAAGGGAAGGGGTTGCAGGCGTGCAACGACGACCACCAGGAAATAGCCAAAGACTTAGAATCTGCTACTGTGCGCGAATCGCTCGGTAGCCTCCCGTTCTAAAGCAATAAAACACAAACCCCCAAGACGCGAAACTATTCACAATGACCTATCAGGTTCCCTCTTGGCCGCAAGGTGCGAATCTACAGTGCACGTCGGCGCTCATGCTTACCGAACTACATCTCCTGGAAGCGGGACCTCCGGCCTCCGGGACGGTCACACTAGAACTGAGCTACTGCCCCATTGTCCACTATCCATCAGCGGAGGGCGGTTGGCACCCGCCAGCGAAAAACGGGCGGGCACCTGAACTGGCCAATCATAGGGTCGGAATTTCACAGGGAGGCGACTTCGCGACGTTAAAATTGAGCAGAAATAGCGTTTACAAGGTTGGTAAGGCACGTTGGGGAACTGAGAACAGGAGATACTTTGGCCACTACAGAATGTTCAAACGACCCCACGTGCTACCCAGACGATCGGAAAAAGGAACGGAAAACGGGAAGCCATCATGGCTGCTAGGAAGACTGCTGCCCACACCCATAAATAAAGAAAATTTCTAGCGCCAAGCTCCTCTCACAGATCAGAGTGAGACAAGCTGTAAAAATCGTCAAATAAATCAGGCAAAACATGAAAACTATTAATATTGCCTGAATTATTATTTTACCGAGTACCAGAATGCTGGGATTATAAATATGAAATACGAGCGCTGAATGGTGAGTGAAGTGCACGTCTTTCACAGGTTTAAAGCGACTTTGTTTCATACGACCAGAAATCAATTAAGTTTTTGTCAGATTTAATATCAGAGAAGAAAAGATGTATGAAAGAGTGTTACGATTTCTGAAAGGACCTTAGGTACAATCTTGGTTTCTTCATTAGGTGACTCAGTACAGTTTCCTGGAAATCACTTAATCGGATGAACTTCTGGTTCGATTAATTGTTTGCGATAGACACAGCTTCTCAAACAACCTTTCAGACAAGCCAAACAAAGCAACCGCCAATGCAAAATAAATAAATAGAAATTATCAGTAAAATAAATAGTTTTTAAACAAAATTTCAACGGTACATAACTTACATGGGAAAAATGAGGCAAAGAAAATATAGAAGGAATTCCAAATAATAAAGAGACAAAAAGAACGTACAGAATGCTACAGCGGGAAGCAATATTTTTCTACCAACTAAGACTGGAACATTGGGTGCTGCTGTAGGTAAGCCTCTCATTGTTCATTCTGTTCGTGCTTTTTCCTGTCAAATATTGTGTACCCGTGTTGTTTGGAACGTTCTTTTTTTCTTTTTTTTTAAACTTATTTCCTGTTGGCTTCGGTTTCGGGTAATTCGCCACCAGCAATACATGGTCAAGCTTTGACAAAGCCAGCCACTAGTGCAGGTGAAACGGCATGAAATCCGCCAAACAAACGGCTGCCGAAAAACCCGATACAGAAATCAACAAGTAGTCACAAAATCCTCAAAAAAATTTTTTAAATTGATAAAATTGATACATTGAATAACGTAAGCACACTTTAAATAAAGTGATGAGCAAATAAGTAATCTGACAGCAAACTGATTCTAGAAGTATGCACTAGACAGAATTCAATGTTTTATGTTATTAAAAGATTGTTACAGCTACGTTTAGTGATTAATCAATCATATCACTAACTGCTAGGTGAGAGCTTCCTGCAACAGATATTGTAGATGTGTCAAAGATCTGTGACATTCTGCTGTCTATGGAAGTGGCTATTCTTGAAATTTTCGTAGAAAAGTGTGTTTCAAACAATAATCACAATAACCTAATATGTTGGATATTGAAATTTCTTAACTCAACCAACAAAGACTATTGGAAAGAATCTGAATAGTGTTATAACAGAAATGAAAATCGCTTTCTGCCAACTGCACACAATTTAACATGTTCGCCATATCGACGTTGTTCAACCCTGCATTCAAAAACTCACCTTCAAGACGCTTCAGCACATTCGAAGATAAAACTGTCAGGGATTTCCTTGCAACTGTTGAAACGACTGTCACTGGGGATGGGTAACCCGTGGATACATTACAGGAAAACAGGGAAACACAATTTGATTTTTGGAGTGAACATTGTAAAACAGGACAAGAAAAGAAGAATTCCCAAACTGGGACATAAACCACCACCACAGTTCAGTTATTATGTGAAAGATTATCACACACATATTGAACAACATCCATCAGTCTCCTAATTGGTTTGATGTGGCCGGTCACGAATTTCTTTCCTGTGCCAGCCTTTCAGAGTAGCAATTGCAGCCTACGTCTTCAGTTATTTGCTGGATGTACTCCCGTCTCTGTTTTCCTCTACAGATTTTACCCTCTACAGCTCCCTCTAGTACCGTGGTAGCTGTTCCCCAAAGTCGTGTTCCTTCTTCTTGTCGGTGTTTCCCATATATTCTTTTAGTCCCCGATTCTGCGGAGAGCCTCCTCATTTCATACCTTGTCAATCTACCTAATTTCTGACATCCTCTTGTACCACCACATCTCATATACTTCGATTCTCTTCTGTTTCGATTTTCCCGTAGTCCGTGTTTCACTACCAGACAATGCTGTACTCGAAACGTACTTTCTCAGAAATTTCTTCCTCAAACTAAGGCCTATGTGTAGTACCAGCAGGCTTCTCTTGGCTAAGAATGCCCTTTCCTCGTATTATTTTAACGCACTTAAATAGCTGAGCTATATAGCTACATCGTTAGCTTCTGAAAGACTGTTCAGAGACGCACGATATCTGCTCCGTCAACAACACAACAGACTGAAAGGGGAACGTCTCTCAAATATGCCATTTTTACAGTCTGTAGAAAAAAAGTTATGGGATGGGTAATGTTAATTGCTACTGTACTTATAGATCAATTAATATAATATTACATGAATTTGTGTGTTCCTTTTTATGCCATTCTGTTAACTCTTCTTTAACATCGATGTTAAAAACATCGATGTTTTGGGCTTGATTACAATCACCCATCAATGGTTAGACGTCGATGATGAAATGGAAATCAGCATCGAAGATCTGCCAACATTTAATATCCCCTGCCTCTGCAAAGCAATTACTGTCTCCCCTAAAACTATGTAAAATCAACTATTACCACTCATAGTGATGTTAGGTATTGGTATTTGGGATACTGAACAATCTAGGCGGAAGAAACGCAGCGTGCGAGGTGGAGGATTGCATTTCGTAGCCCGTAAATGTACGAGGAATTTGGTTTGTCAGTTAGTTACTGGTCGTGGACATTGCGGCGTGAAAGTTATAATAGGAGGGTTATTCGGAAAGTAAGGAACGATCGGTCGCGAAATGGAAAATACAGTGAAAATCTAATGAAGCTTTGCACAGATGCGTTGGACACTGTGTCTAGTACGCCCGTCTCTCGCATCATGTCGCTCTTTTCAGTTCTGAGCTCAGGGTGACAACGTAAAGATGACTAGAAATTAGAGTCTTCCGCCAAGTATGAGGGCCTGGCAAAAGATTTCACCTGAAGCTATGCAATCCACATAACATAACTGTCATGCGGTTCGTTCTACACGACAGTTCTCGGCCGCATTCCGCAGGGACAATGAAGATACTCCTGTAGCGTTTTCGATGGGAAGTGATTGATCACCCACAATACACCCGTAATTGGCTAGCCGTGAGGTTCATCTCTGCTCAAATCAATCGCTGGCTATGAAGACATTATTTTGACACAGGCAACGAGCTGCAGTCCAGAGTAGAAAATTGTCGAAAAACACTGGCGGATGTCTTCTGTAACGATGGAATTGAAAAGTTGGTACAACGCTACGACAGATATCTAAGTCTGAGCGGCGACTGTGTAGAGAAGTACCTGGAAGGTATAGCTAACCGTTGCAAATAAAACGGTTTTGATTTTCACTGTGGTTTCCATTTCGCGACCTATCGTTCCTTACTATCCGAATAGGCCAGGTATACGACAGGCTTTCAATAAGTAAGGGAACTTTTTTTTTCTCGGCCAATTTCGTCTGAAGAAATGCGGTACTTATTGTGGGTCATCGTGGAGTGTTCCCACTTCAGCCCCTATAGTTTCATGAAGTTCCGATGGATGGCGGCGCTATACGGAACCTTCAAAATGGCGTCTGCAATGGAGGTCCGTTCCAAGAAGAGAGTTTCGGGTGGAAAACTAGAACAAAGAGATATTCATAGGCGCCTGCGGAATGTCTACAGAGACCTGGCAGTGAACAAAAGCACGGTGAGGCGTTGGGCGCCTGTCACCCACTCACTCGAGGTGACAGACGGATTACACATCTGGCAGCAGAACTGGACATCTATGTTGGTAGTGCTGACGCAGTAATCCAACAACTAGGGTACTCGGTGTGTGCCCGCTGGATTCCTCACCGCCTAACAGAAGACCATAAACAGCAACTCCTTGGGCGTTACGGGACTGCCCGTGGGGATGTTTTGTCTAACATTGTCACAGACGTTGAAACATGAGTTCATCGCTTCGAAACGGAAACAAAACGGCAATCCATCGAGTGACGCCAGAACACTTCTCCTCTGAAGAATTAGTTTAAAGTTGCAGCATCAATCGGTAAAGTCATCACGACGGTCTTCTGATATCTTGAAGGGATTATAGATATCCTCCCTCATGGTGCAATGATCAACTCTGAGGCGTAATGTGCTACCCTCAGGATATTGAAGAAATGACTTCAGCGTGTCCGTCGCAACGAAAATGCAAACGAACTTCTTGTCCGTGACGAAGAAAAGTCTCGCGCAAGTCTACAGAAACGAAGCGATTTTTCAGACGGCCAAAAGGACATGATCAGTGGCTTTCAGGCCAAAGATGAAAACATTTCAGAAACGGCTAAGTCTGTAAACTGTTCGCCTGCCTCCGTGGTTAAGGAATATCTTGTACGTCAAAATGGAGGTACTCAAAACCGGAGCCGAGGCGACTGTATTGCACTATGGGCCTCTGATGACAGAGGATGAATAAGGGCTCTAGAGGTTGTACGAGCCAACAGACGTGCAACCGTTGAGCAACTGACCGGCCAGATGAAAGCAAGGTCTGACAGCTGCGTCTTCTCAACGACCGTTCAGAGAACGTTGCTGCGTTAGGGCCTTCGTAGCGGGCGCCTTGTTCATGCATCTGTGCTGACTGCTGTTTATCGGCGAAGAGGGCACGAATTTTCACGCCAGTACATCAACTGAACGCCCACTGATATAAGACGGCCTTTTCAGAAGAATCAAGTTCTACGCACAATTGGACAGATAGCCGTAGGGGTCTACAGCGCGAAACGTCTGGAAACAACCACCCTGCAACAGTGATCGGCAGGACAGGTCCGGAGGAGGCAGCGTTATGGTCTTGGGGATGTTATCGTGGCATCTCCTGTGTGATATCATCGCCCTGGAAGACACAATGGATCAACCCATGTATGCATCTACCTCTGGGGACCACGTTCACCTCTACATATAGTTGGTTTTCGTCCGCAGCGTGTCATACAGCTCGCGGTGTACGTGCGCGTCTCAGAAAGCACAAGGACGAGTTCACCGTACTCTCCTGAGCACCAGAAACTCGAGATTTAAAGTTGAAATCGTGAATTACCACGTTCAAGGAAATGACATGGAAGGGCTAGGCCCCTTAAACCAACATCATTTACACTTTTGACTTCAGACATTTATTTTTCAATGTAGCAACAGGTCCCATTTAAGAAAAACAGGTAGGAAAATTCCAAGCTAGTTTGCCATGTTAAATTTACATACTTGAAAAGCGCTAAAAATGATGAATAACACAGTTATCCTTTTACTGGTCTTAAACACGGCGCAAGATGCATAAGACTTTATCAGTATTGGACATTAAAAAAATTTAAATAAACCAGCGAACAATTAATACTAAACTCTAGATAAATTTCTGCAAACGAGCTCAGAAACAAGTCGTTAGGCAGACCCCCAAAAGATAAATATTAATTAATTAGCAAGACATACGGCTTTAAGGGTTACCCAAAGGTCCTACACCAAATAATTTAAAATAAAACTTAGTACAAAGTGACAATATGTATTAAAGACAGCAATAACATTAAAGGGAAAATTCCCTGTGTGAAGCCAATTAATTAGATAGAAGCCTCTTGACCAACAGCAAAATTTCATTTACAGTGCAAGTCAGATAATAAGGTACTCAGCTTGAGTACAGACAGTCAGGACACGCAACTGCAAACAAATAGCAAGCCGCACTAAGAAATGCTCAAGAGCCGTTCACACTGGCGCAAGCAAGCCAGGCCCCACGCGGAAAGAAGCCGCCGACACAGGACGCTCTCCCAACAACACAGTTGGACCTGTTAACACACACCGAACATAAACGTCTCAATGAATTACACTACAACTGAAAGTTATCGTTTAACCACGATTGCACTTGTAGAATCTTCCTAATAAGGTCATACGCTCTAGAAAATAAGCTTCGTTAAAAATGTGAAGTATAAAAGTGAGCTACTCAAAGGGAGCTGTAATTTCTTCCAGGAAGCAATATAAATAACAATTCGCCAAGGTCATAACACATAAAATTTAAAGGACTGGATAGTAACATAATCAGAGAGCACACTAACTTCTAAAACATAGTGAAACCAAATATTAAAATTCAGAAACAGTTTGTTCTCTCACATAAAACTATTTAAAAACAAACGGAATATTTAAAAAAAACTAGATAATTTATAGGCCCTGACACAATTACGTGTGAAAGCTGAGCATATTGCTTAGTGTGAGGTAACGGGCGAGTTGTGCCGCCTTGGAAATATTACAAGCCGGCCGGAGTGGCCGTGCGGTTCTAGGCGCTACAGTCTGGAACCGCGCGACCGCTACGGTCGCCGGTTCGAATCCTGCCTCAGGCATGGATGTGTGTGATGTCCTTAGGTTAGTTTGGTTTAAGTAGATCTAAGTTCTAGGGGGCTGATGACCTCTGAAGTTAAGTCCCATAGTGCTCAGAGCCATTTTAACCAAATGTTCTAAGTTCGGAGGAGGCAGTGGCCGCAGGGGCCGCTTGGCGGGCTGACCACGTGGTGCCAGAGGGTGGCCGAAGCAAGAGGGGTCCAGCTGCGTGGCTGGGAACTCCATAGTGACGCTATGTTGATGATGGAGACACGCCGGGAGTGCAAAAGATGGCGGACTTCGTGAAACCTTAATGGCAGACATTTCGCAGTTCGTATAGAAATTAATACTAGCCAGATGAATCTTGATACCTCAAAAAGAAACATGTACATAACTATTATTTGCACGAAGATTCTGATGGTGTAATCAGATTTTCAATATCTTTATTAGTTGAAGTTTAGTATCTGACGGTAAATTGTACAAGTAACACCCAGTAACTATTTTCCAAAATATAAATACTTCATCCGATTTTGTCGATCGCCGTGTCTTTAGAAAGCTATTAGTGTAAATCTAAATTGGTGTGAATTACAGGTATGTAACATGAATAGTACATGAGTTATTGGAGGTCAAAGTTGCCGATTACTTCGATCGCGTTAGGCCATAAGTACTCCACAGTTACACGATAAAACGTTAGCAGCATGCTTCTAAATATATTTATTCATCTATGTCTTTGTTTATATCCTATATATGCTATTCATGAAGAAATTGGTCAATTATTTACTGTGTTTTAGAAAGCACAGAGACGTTAGGCTACAGGCCTACTTTAGCTTGATATTCCTTTGATATATGTCTGTTTAACTTGTTTATGTATTTAATAACGTCTGTTAGAGCGTGTTTATGGTCCATCCGTAGGAATGTTGATCTAATTCCAAGTTATTTAAATGTAAATCTGGTATTTAGAATGTGTTTCAATACGTTTGTGAGTAAGCGTTGGTTTGGAGACTTGGAGGGAGGGCTCTAGCCAATCACAGCGCTCGCGAATGGGGAGACTGGATGGCAGTGGGAGAAGAGCATCGTTTGGAGAGAGGACAGGGGGGTTCTGAGGGGCGTTCTGCACAGGACACGGGAGGAGCTGGACGCGACGGCGCGGCGGACGCACGGTCGCGAGAGACACTTGGAGTGCGGAGCGGTTTCCGCGTCGTCGCGAAAGGTAGAAATACTTCGGAGTGCCGACTTGTGCACTAGTGAGATTTGCGTGGCTTCTACAGCGAAGACGTAGTGAATATATCGCGAGCTATGTTGTTGTTCATTGCTAATTACGTGCAGTACGAATCTATTGTTTCCCTGTTATTCAACTCATATTTTATTTAATCGCTCGACCATCGACACCAATACGTGTCTGGCAGAAATATTCCGCATTGTCCAAAGTACTTCTACTATCATACTGATCATTTAGAGTCATTAAGATAGTACCTGTAGATTTTATTTAATTGCAATCTTTCATTTATAAATTTATATGTTACATTCATAATTCGTAATTGCCGAGTGATAGAAACCTTCGACCATTCAATTAGTGTGTGTATTCTTATCGTATACTGCAGACTCAGCAGTATTTGGCCTGTAATACGGCAACTACGTATTCCAGCCCCTAGACAACGAAACCAGCCAAAACTTTTAATATTACAACTCTGAGTCATTTCATTTGAAAGCCTGCATTAGTAACACAAATCGCCATAACAACATTATTATTCACTTGGCAAATTTTTAGATTGAACCCAGGCCAACAGATTAACACACTTAACTCACTTCAAAAATAACACAGAACAGACAGGGCAGTAAATTTGTCCTAGACACAGATAGAGCCAAATAACAAAGAAGTGTATGAAGACTCAGTGAATATAAACACAAACATCTGTTCAAACAGCTTGCGGAGCTGGAAATCGGTGCAGAGACCTGAAAAACCAGATACGCGCGGCATAGGCGAACCAAACCTTTTGCCTTCTACCCAGTCCTGGAGAAAGAGAATGAACGACGACACCGAAAAGACGTGCTGCCGGTCCGCACCGCGTGTCTGCTGCTGCAAGTACTGCCGCAGGCCCCAGCTTAACACTCCACCAAGATTACACGTGGACTGCTTGCACTGCGCTACTCGAAGGCCTGTCACCGATGCCACCCTGGCGGCCGCTTTTGAAGCCTAGCCGGAGCAGCGACAACTGCACAAGGAACTAATACGTGCCACCTGGTGAGGCGCCAGATAGAAGCTGTAGACAGCGTGAAGGTGAAATGAGACGCCACGGCCCAAAACTCAATGGAGAATCTGTGAACCAACTCGATCGCCTGTTGGGGCCATGGGCCCTCTGCCAAGGAACGCAGCGCAGCTGGCCCCGGCAATGCAGTCAGTATGGCTCCAAATCGCTGTCGCTATGTTGCAGAACGTCATTGACTCCCATCCTGCACGTATCACAGTAGTCCGGGCTGCGAAATGTGGTTATTCAAGCTTTTGACAGTTGATCACATTAATGTGACTGGACAGTGTATAAAGCGGAGTATCATGCGCTAATTTTTTTTTCCAGTTGAAAAGGAACAACGCTGCAACAATGTACACAGAACTACTGCACAGTAAGAATGCGTAATCATACAACGAAGCGCCAAAGAAACTGGTGTAAGCATGCGTATTCAAATATAGAGATATGTAAACAGCCAGAATATGGCGTTGCGGTCGGCGACGCCTTTATAAGACAACATGTGTCTGGCGCAGTTGTTAGATCGGTTACTGCTGCTACAACGGTAGGTTACCAAGATTTAAGTGAGTTTCAACGTGGTGTTATTGTCGGCGCACGAGCGATGGGATATAGCATCTCCGAGGTAGCGATGAAGAAGGGATTTTCCCATACCACCATTTCACGAGTGTACCGTGAATATCAGGCATTAAGAAAACATCAGAACTCCTACATCGCCTTTGGAGGAAAGAGATCCTGCAAGAACGAGATTAACGACGACTCAAGAGAATCATTCAACGTGACAGAAGTTCAACCCTTCCGCAGATTGCTGCAGATTTCAATGCTGGGCTATCAACAAGTGTCAGCCTGCGAACCATTCAACGAAACATCATCAATATGGGCTTTCAGAGCCAAAGGCCCACTTGTGTAGTCTCGATGACTGCACTACAGAAAGCTTTACGCCTCGCCTGAGCCCAACACCGACATTGAACTGTTGATGACTGGAAACATGTTGCCTAGTCGGACAAGTCTCGTTTCAGATTATATCGAGCGGATGGACCTTTACGGGTCTGGGGACAATCTGATGAATCCATTGAACCTGCATGTCAGCAGGAGACTGTTCAAGCTGGCGGAGGCTCTGTAATGGTGTTGATCGTGTGCAGTAGGAATGATATGGGACCCCTGACATGACTAGATACGACTCTGACAAGGTGCTGTTCAGAAGATATCTCCACCCCCTCGCACTCTAATTGATTTATGGACAACCCTGCAGGATTAATATTGTCAATTCCCTCCAGAACTACTTCAGACATTAATCGAGTCCATGCTATTTCGTGTTGCGCCACTTCTGCGTACTCTCAGGGCCCTGCACCATATTAGGCAGGTGTACCAGTTTCTTTGGCTCTTTTGTGTATAACTCAGTGGTTAGTGGTCACAAACCCTTTCAGTATGGTGAAATAAGTCCATAAACGGAAATCACAGAGAAAAGGTGCTGCTAATGCTCGTACATCGGGGTATCACAAGCTAGGCGTTAGCGAAAAAACTGAAAATCAGTCAAACATCAGTTCTCGACGTCCCGCAAGACATTTTGAACATGACTGAGGTCACAAACCGCTGGGTTCAATGACTGTTCACAACTCTTCAAAAAGGGCGCCGAACGGGAGAAGCGGCGGAAACGATGCATATTCGCCAGGCCAATCTAGATGACATAGCCATCTAACCACCTCGGACGAATTGGGTGTGTATTACTGCGCCCCTAGCAAATGAGCAAAGCAAGCAGTTGAAAGGTCGACATGTCACCACTACCCAAAAAAGCAAACACCGAACTACGATGGAGCAATGTGGCAGTGAGTAATTCACATGGTGCGGTGGGTATCGATTGGGCGAGTAAAGGTTACTGTTTGTCCACCTGCGCAAGAGCAGGTTCAGCGTTTGCTCAGCAAACAAGTCGCCTGCGAGAGAACATTTTCTTTGCTACTTGGTAATATTTGAACAGAACTTTTGGTAGCACTGTAATCATTAGTCACTTTTTCCAAGTACTGTGCTGTGTGTATCGTTTCAGTTGAGTATGTGACAAATGAAAGAGCCTTTAAGTTGATCGTTGTTGAAATAAATAATCTTTGGAAAGTCAGAGGAACACAACATGGTATAGCGTGGAAACGCACAGTAAAACAGCTTGTAACTCACGTATTTACTTAAACGATTCTTCAACCCACATTCCGTTCAGTAACAAAGTCTGTCATAACCGTGAAGCCACTTATAACTTAAACAGGCAGGTTTGAGACCTCCCTCGGGCACTGGTATGTGTGTTGTCCTTAGCGTAAGTTAGTTTAACTTAGATTAAGTAGTGTGACCGATGACCTCAGCAGTTTGGTCGCATTGGAACTTACCACAAATTTCCAAATTTTCGAACTTTCAATAGTAGAAAACGGAGGGCTATTACCGAGTTATGTGTGAGAACTTTGAAATTAATTCGTGACGATGTGGCCTCCAATTGACACGATATTTCCAGCCAAAAAGTTATTAACATTAAAAAATGTATTTATCGGTCTATAAGGCCTATCTTGCGGAAATTAGGGAAAACGTAAAATGATGTTCAAAGTGTTTTGCAGTAAATGTATACTTTAAGTGCTAGAAAAGAAAATACGCTTGTCATCAATGACTATTACAGTGTGCTTCTAACTTAAAGTAACTTACGACTGCTTTGTGACAGTGACAACATTTTTGTTGATGGTACCTTCTACTACTGCTGCAAGTATATGTATCTCTTTTGTTGACTCTATCGTTCAAACTCAGGCAACCTACGTTAACCCACATATGCCCAGGAACTTTTTTGTACTGCACATCATTTATTAGTGACCACAGATAAGTACCGTAACAGCAATTCATAGCTGTCAGTTCTGAAAGGAGGTTTTTACAAGGGGCCAACAATAACTCCATCTGCCCGTAAGGCCATACACTACTTTCTTTTTCTTTTGCTTGTGCCTTGTCCCACATTTTTCACAGGGTCAGCATTGTTACAATCGGGTTTGGCATAGTTAATTTGAAGGGGTTGCCGGATGCCCTTCCTGCCGCCACACGATACCCCTGGGATGGAATCAGTGTAGCCCAGGTGTCTGCGTCTAGTGTAAAACATAAAATAGTGCGAACGTGTTGCAAATGCCTGCAAGTCCTGTAACTGAGGCGGGATGTGGGGACCGGCCCGGTAGTCACCCAGTGGGATATGGAAAACCGCCTAAAAACCACATTCAGGCTGGCTTTCGTCGTTAACCGTCAGGCGAATTCGATCCGGGGCCAGTGCACACACCTGAGTCCAGGATCAGCGCATTAGCACTCTATGCTAACCTGGCGGGTCATGCACTACTATGGAGCCAAAATAATCGAAATAAAACCGTTTTTTCGCTAATCAGTGTTTATTAATTAAAATATGATGATCAGACTTCATTATTACAGGTTATGAACTATTAAGTAATCATAAAATTTAACATGATTGTGCATGAAACTCGGCAGAGCGCTTGTCATTCTAATATATGTTACATTTTCGGCACGATTTGACAGTTTCATTTTTACAAAGCGAGCATCTTGTTCTGACCTGACTAGTGAAAATAATACATTGAGCTAAATGTTTTCTTACAGAAATAAGCACAGTCGCTTGCCGTTGTGGCCCTGGTTGAGTTTAGGATGACATCATTTTGGAGAGCTGTCGAATGTTCAGTACTATCTGACTAGCACATGTGGTGTCCGGTCAGCTTAGGTCCAGGCGACTTTGTCAGGTCGCAGCAGCGTCATTTTCGACCCCTTGGGCATGTACGTGCATGGGTCAAAACGACTGAAAAAGATAGGATTCACCGAACTAACAATAAATAGTAAAAACATGTATATACAGGAACAGATTTTGAAGTACAGAAATGTAACATGATGCTTTTCAGGTTATTAAAAGTGTTTCTTATTATTATCATAAGAAATGAAAATAGTTTCTGTGTATTCTTAAATATCTTGACGGGTTCCCCATTATGGGCATGAATACTTCATCAGGCATTTTTGACCATACCTATGACCTGGCAGTCATAAGGATTTCGAAGTCTCTGAAAATGGAAAGAAAATGCTGTAGCGCTAACTTATGTTGTGTCTTACTCCACGCGCAGTTGACTTGACTCGAAAACTGACAACCATGCGCAGTCAATCCACTCTGGAGCGCCAAAGAAGCTTGTGTAGGCACGCGTATTCAAATACAAGAGTGTAAACGAGCAGAGTACGGCACTGCGGTCGGCAACAACTATACAAGACAAGTGTCTGGCGCAGTTTTTCGATCGGTTACTGCTGCTACAATGGCAAGTTATCAAGATTTTAGTGAGTTTGAACGTCATGTTCTAGTAGGCGCACAAGCGATGGGACACAACATCTCCGAGGTAGCGATGAAGTGGAGATCTCCCGTACGACCATTTCATGAGTGTACCATGAATATAAGGAATCCGGTAGAACATCAAATCTCCGATAATGCTGCGACCGGAAAAACATCATCCAAGAAGGGGACCAACGACAACTGAAGAAAAGGTTCAAAGTGAGATAAGTGCAACGCTTCCGCAAATTGCTGCAGATTTCAACGCTGGGCCATTCAATGAAACATCACCGATACGGGCTTTCGGAGCCGAAGGCCTACTCGTGTATCCTTGATGACTGCATGACACAAAGTTTTACGCATCGGCTGGGTCCGTTAACACAGACATTGGACTGTTGATGATTGGAAACATGTTGCCTGGTCGGATAAGTCTGGTTTCAAATTGTATCGAGCGGATGTACATGTACGGGTATGGAGACAACTTCATCAATCCCACGGTGGTGGATCCCTACTGTGTGGAGCCTGAAAATTTCACCTGCTCTTGAAGTGGTCAACTGCGCGCTGACGCTTTTCAAAATATTGTTTTAAACTCAGAAGAGTGTTCCTGGAACCACTGTGTAGCAATTCTGGACGTATGGGGTGTCGCATTGTCCTGATAGAACTGCCCAAGTCCGTCGGAATGCACAAATGCACAATGGACATTAATGAATGCAGGGGATCAGACGGATGCTTACGTACGTGTCACCTGTCAGAGTATCTAGACGTATCTGCGGTCTGATATCACTCCAGCTGCACACGCCCCACACCATTACAGAGTCTCCACCAGCTTGAGCAGTCCCCTGCTAACATACAGGGTCCATTGATTCATGAAGTTGTCTCCATACCCGTACATGTACATCCGCTCGATACAATTTGAAACCAGACTTATCAGACCAGGCAACGTGTTTCCAATCATCTCTTTTTTCTGACTGGTATGATGCGGCTCGCCACAAATTCCTCTCCTGTATCAACCTCTTTAACTCAGAGTTGCATTTGCAACATACGTCCTCAGTTATTTGCTGTACACATTCCAATGTTTTTTTTTTCTCTACAGTTTCTATCCTCTACACCTCCCTCTAGTACCACGGAAGCTCCAGTGGAAGACTCTGCAAGAGAGACGATCAGACGGCACGGGCTTTTGTTGAAGTTTCGAGAACATACCTTCACCGAGGAGTCAAGCAGTATATTGCTCCATCCTATGTATATCTTGCGAAGAGACCATGAGGATAAAATCAGATTAGAGCCCACACAGAGGCATACCGACAATTTTTCTTTCGACGAACAATACGAGACTGGAATAGAAGGGAGAACCGATAGAAGTACTCAAAGTACCCTCTGCCACACACCGTCAGGTGGCTTGCGGAATATGGATGTAGATGAAGAACTCTCCGTTATTAGTATAGCCTCCACCGGTGGCAGTGCAAGCGCTGACTCCGGCATCTACTCGATCGTTATAGCACACCTGCTCGACCTCTTCACGTGATTGTGTAAGAGTTGTTGGTTGACGAGTCACAAGAGTCACTTCTCAGCTCAGAATATACCACACGTGCTTCATTGGACTCAAGTCCAGAGATCGTGCTGGTTAGGGAAGTTGCTGCACGTCTTGCAGAGCACGTTTCGTGGGCGAGCATTATCCTGTTGGAGCAACACATCACCTTACTGTTGCAACACTGAAAAAAAAAGAAGAAAGGTCTAGCAACATTCTGTACTTACCGAGCACTGGGTAGGCGAACGAGAGTTGTAGCTTATTGCAGTACAGACGATGACGCCTAGGGTGGGGTCAATGTATCTTGGAGACAGCACTCACCAGGTCCACGAAGTACGCGCGAACAACCATCACTTGCGTGCAGGCAGCTTTCATTGTTGAAGATCAGTGCGCCATTCCATCTTCCCTGTGATCCAGTCAAGCCGTGCATGTTGATCCTATGGCGTGAGCGGAAGACAGACTATTGGAGTGCATGCATGCCTGTAGTCCCACTGCTAATACACTACTGGCCATTAAAATTGCTACACCACGAAGATGACGTGCTACAGACGCGGAATGTAACCGACACGAAGAAGATGCTGTGATATTCAAATGATTAGCTTTTCAGAGCATTCACACAAGATTGGCGCCGGTGGCGACACCTACAACATGCTGACATGAGGAAAGTTTCCACCAGATTTCTCATACACAAACAGCAGTTGACCGGCGTTGCCTGGTGAAACATTCTTGTGATGCCTCTTGTAAGGAGGAGAAATGCGTACCAACACGTTTCCGACTTTCATAAAGGTCGGATTGTAGCCTATCGCGATTGCGGTTTATCGATCGCGACACTGCTGCTCGCGTTGGTCGAAATCCAATGACTGTTAGCAGAATATGGAATTGGTGGGTTCAGGAGGGTAATACGGAACGCCGTGCCGGATCCCAACGACCTCTTATCACTAGCAGTCGATATGGCAGGCATCTTATCCGCATGGCTGTAACGGATCGTGCAGCCACGTCTCGATCCCTGAGTCAACAGATGGGGACGTTTGCAAGACAACAACCATCCGCACGAACAGGTCGACGACATTTGCAGCAGCATGGACTATCAACTTGGAGACCATGGCTGCGGTTACCCTTGACGCTGCATCACAGACAAGAGCGCCTACGATGGTGTACTCAACGATGAACCTGGGTGGACGAATGGGGAAAAAAACATATTTCAGCAGGATAATGCATGACCGCATGTTGCAGGTCCTGTACGGGCCTTTCTGGATTCAGAAAAAGTTCGACTGCTGCCCTGGCCAGCTCATTCTCCAGATCTCCCACCAAATGGAAACGTCTGGTCAGTGGTGGCCGAGCAACTGGCTCGTCACAATACGCCAGTCACTACTCTTGATGAACTGTGGTATCGCGTTGAAGCTGCATGGGCAACTGTACCTGTACACGCCATCCAAGCTCTGTTTGACTCAATGCCCAGGCGTATCAAGGCCGTTACTACGGCCACAGGTGGTTGTTCTGGATACTGATTTCTCAGGATCTATGCACCCAAACTGCGTGAGAATGTAATCACATGTCAGTTCTAGGCTAATATATTTGTCCAGTGAATACCCGTTTGTCATCTGCATTTCTTCTTGGTGTAGCAATTTTAATGGCCAGTAGTGTAACAGGTTCGGGACTGTTCGTTTGACAGGTCTGAGCTCACAAGCCCTCATATCTGTGTTGTGGAAGCTGTACGATCTACCAGTGTTGCCCTCATAATACAACGATCTTGGCAGGCATCTGTGCTGTGTGGGCGTCTAGAATCTCATCTACGCGTGCGAGAATGTTCACGTGACCACTGATATCAGCATCTTTGCACAACTGGCGCAGCACGTACAACTTGTGTGGCTATTCTCCGAAAGCACTATCCCGCCACTCGTAAGGCCACAATTTGACCCCTTTCACACTCGCTCTGTTGGTTGCAGGAAACTTGAGTGCATTTCTGTGACATGGTTGCCTGCTTGATACACACGTTCGCACCACACTGAACCTACTACTCTTAAAGGTTGGACACGATGACACCCTTCTAGCTATGCCACTATGCTATCTGTTGGCGGGCGACACTGAAACTATTAATAGTACATCTACTATACCCCAGATGTCATATGCCATCAGCAGATCAAAATCGACGTCCTCTTTTCATGTGTACTAATTTTTTTCCGCTAGTGTGGTTCTGAAACAGGCGACGATGATGTCTTTCAAGCAGTTTTACGTGAATGTGAACACCAACCAAGGAAACTTCCTCTCACTCTACGACAATGATGCAGCAACTGCGATATGTTTTCAGAAGGAAAAACAATCTAGGTTGCAAAGGCAGTAGGAGCTTAATTGACACGTTTCATCTTTTTGAGGCAGCTTCAGAAATTTTTTAGGAGCTGCGGGTAGTCCATTAGTCACAAGTAGCCATAACGTTTCGTGTGCACCTTCGGCTAGGGGTGTGCACCTTCAGCGAAGACGTTTCTCGCAGTTCCTAAACAAATTCTGACGATATCTCAAAAAGGCGAAACGCCTCAATAAAGGTTCTGCTGCCTTTGCAGCCTAGACAACTTTTTTTTCTGACTGGTATGATGCGGCTCGCCACAAATTCCTCTCCTGTATCAACCTCTTTAACTCAGAGTTGCATTTGCAACATACGTCCTCAGTTATTTGCTGTACATATTCTAATGTATTTTTTTCTCTACAGTTTCTATCCTCTACACATCCCTCTAGTACCACGGAAGTTATTCCGTGGTGACTTAACACATGTCCTACCGTCCTGTCCCTTCTTGTTGTCAGTGTTTCCCATATATTCCTTGTCTCGCCGATTCTCTGGAGAACCCCTAATTCCTCACTTTATCAGGCCATCTAATTTACAACATTTCTCTGTAGCACCACATTTCAAATGCTTCGATTGTCTTCTGTTCCAGTTTTCCTACAGTCCATGTTTCAGTACTATATAATGCTGTACACTAAGCGTACATCCTCAGAAATTTGTTCTTCAAATTAAGGCCTATGTTTGATACTAGCAGACCTCTTGGCCAGGAAAGTCCTTTTTGTCAGTGTTAGTATGCTTTTGATGTCCTCCTTGCTCCACCCGTCATGCGTTATTTTACTGCTTAGGTAGCAGAATTCATTAAGTTCATCTACTTCGTGATTACCAATCCTGATGTTAAGTTTGTCTCTGTTCTCACTGCTGCTGCTTGTTAGTGCTTGCATATTTCTTTGATTTACTCTCAAACCGTGTTCCGTACTCATTATACAGTTCATTCCATTCAGTAAATCCCGTAATTCTTCTTCACTTTCACTGAGGATACCAATGTTATCAGCGAATCTTATCACTGATATCCTTTAACCTTGAATTTTAATTCCACTGTTGAACCTTGCTTTTATTTCCTTCATTGTTTCTTCGATGCATAGATTGAACAGTAATGCTAACTGAATACATACGTGTCTTATGCCATTTTTAATCCGAGCACTTCGTTCTTTTTCTTCCACTCTTATTGTTTCCTCTTGGCTCTTGGGGATATTTTATATTATATTACCCGTTTCTCCGTATAGATCAATCATACTTTCCTCAGAATTAAGAATATTTTGCACCATTTGACATTGTAGAACGCTTCTACCAGGTGGACAAACCATCTCAACGTGTCTTGATTTTTCTTTAGTCTTGCTTTCATTATCGACCGCAACGTCAGAATCGCCTCTCTGGTGCCTTTACCTTTCCGGAAGCCATACTGATCGTCATCTAGCAGCTGATCAATTTTCTTTTCCATTCTTCTGTATATTATTCTTGTCAGCAGTATGGATGCAAGAGCTGTTAAGCTCATTGTGCGATATTTCTCGCACTTGTCGGCTCTTGCAATCTTGGGAACTGTGTGCAAGATATTTTTCCAAAAGTCAAATGGTATATCGCCAGATTCATAGATTCTTCATATCACCGTGAATAGTCGTTTTGTTACCCCTTCCCCCATTGCTTTTAGAAACTCCAATGGAATGTTATGTATCCAATCTGCCTTACTCGATCCTGTCTTCTAAAGCTCTTTTAAATTCTGATTCTAATACTGGATCCCCTATCCCCTGTTTCTTCTACTATCACGTCATCAGACAATCTTTCCCGTCTTCTTTTGTGAGTCATCAGTCTTCTGACTGGTTTTAAGCGGCCGGCCACGAATTCCTCTCATGTGCTTATCGTCATAGAGGCCTTCAATGTACTCTTTCCACCTATCCATTCTCTTCTCTGCACTTAAAAGTGGAATTTCAATTGCACTCTTTTTCTTACCATCCTTACTTTTAATTTCATCGAAGGCTGTGTTGACGTTTCCGTATTCTGAGTCAGTCCTTCGGACAATCATTTGTTTTTCATTTGCTTCAGATTCTGGATGCAGCCATTTCGCCTTATCTTCCTTTCACTTGCTATTTATTTCACTCCTACGTGAGTTGTATTTCTGACTCCTCAATTTCCCTAAAATTTCTTATACTTTCTTGTTTCTTCTGTTACCCATGGTTTCTTCTCAGTTACCTTCCCTGTAGCTACGGTTCTCTTTCAAACTTCGGTGATAGCCTTTATTAGAGATGTTCTTCGCTCATCAACTGAACTGCCTATTGATCTATTCCTTCTCGCAATATCTATAGCCTCAGAGAACTTCAAACTTATCTCTTAATTCCTTAATAATTCCGTATCCCACTTCTTTGCACAATGATTTTTCCCAGATATTTCTTAAACTTCAGCCTACACTTCATTGCTATTAAACTGTGATTTAGTGTCTAGTCTCTTAAACTTCAGCCTACTCTTCATCACTATTAAATTTTGAGCTCAGTCTGTTTCTGCTCCTGTGTACGCCTTACAATCCAGAATCTGATTTCGGAATCTCTTCCTGAACGTGATGTAATATAACTGAAATCTTCAACCCTCCTTTGCTACTCGGAGTACTTGCTATTATTAGGTGAAATTTATTGCAGAACTCAATTAGTCTTTCTCCTCTCTCATTCCTAGTGAGTACTTAAACGGAGTATTCACTGTTACTAGCTGAAATTTATTGCAGAACTCAATTAGTCTTTCTCCTCTCTAATTCCTAGTACCAAGCCGCTATTCTCTTATAACCCTCTCTTATACTCCTTCTCCTACAACAACATTCCCTCCTCCACGACTATTAGATTTTCATCTCCCTTTACATATTGAGTTAGCCATTCAGTGTCCTCATATACTTTATCTGTCTTTTCATTTTCGGTCTGCGACATCGGCATGTATACCTAAGCTGTTGTTGTTCAAATGGTTCAAATGGCTCTGAGCACTATGCGACTTAACTTCTGAGGTCATCAGTCGCCTAGAACTTAGAACTAATTAAACCTAACTAACCTGAGGACATCACACACATCCATTCCTAAGGCAGGATTCGTACCTGCGACCGTAGCTGTCGCTCGGTTCCAGACTGTAGCGCCTAGAACCGCACGGCCACTCCGGCCGGCTTGTTGTTGTCAGTGCTGGTTTGCTGTCGATTCTGATGAGAATAACCCTTTCACTGAACTGTTTTTTCCTTAGTGAAGAAACCTGAGATGTCGAGAAGTAAATCGGAGAACAAAAGAAACAAACCTAAATCAACGGATTGTAAGCGACAGGAAGGAACGGCTGTTTTTAGTTGGGTTATCTAGCTATTTGGGTCGTCCTTCATACCGCATAGTCGGCGGGCGGAAGACATTTCTTAGTGAGTTAGCCGCGGCTCGCTAGGCCGTACATTAGCCGGACGCGGCGCGCATTACATTACCGTTGTCCACGTGGCGGGGCGACCGCGGTAATGCGGCCCCTTAATGCATTACGCGGGCCGCGGCCGGCACCTCGCGTGCCTGCGCGGCGGTAACAGCCGTGCAGCTGCCTCCGTCGCCCCTAATGGCCGCCCCCGACAGCCACCTGCCGCCTGCGCGGGTTAATCACGTCACCAAATGTTTCACAGCCGTCCCCTCTTGTCATCCAGTGTTCAGCTTCGAGATCACATCCCTGTGGAAATCTTTCCGTTGTAGCACAATTACGACGTTTGTTAAAAACAGTTCTGGGAAAGAGGTACAGAACCCTAATGAACAAATGTCCACTGGAGCCTGTAACGACGTGCTGCAGAATAGCACCGGTGTTCATTACTTTTTAACTCTAGCTTTCCAGCTTATACCGTAAGTACCCCATCAGTACATCAAGACACAGAGTTGCAAAACCACCGTGGGCTACCGTAGACTATTACACTGAAGCGCCGAAGGTGCTGGTACAGGCATGCATATTCAAATACACAGATATGTAAAGAGGCAGAATACGGCGGCACGGTCGGTAACGCCTGTATAAGACAACAAGTGTCTGGCGCAGTTGTTAGATCGGTTACTGCTGCTACAATGGCAGGCTATCAAGGTTTAACTGCGTTTGAACGTGGTGTTACAGTCGGCGTACGAGCGATGGGACACAGCATCTCAGAGGTAGCGATGAAGCACGGATTTTGCCGCACGATCATTTCACGAGTGTACTGTGAATATGAGGAATCGGGTAAAACATCACTGCGGCCGGAAAAAGATCCTGCAAGTACGGGACCAACGACGACTGAAGAGACTCGTTCGACGTGATAGAAGAGCAACCCTTCCGCAAATTTCTGTAGATTTCTGTGCTGGTCCATCAACAAGTGTCAGCGTGCGAATCATTCAACGAAACATCATTAATATGGGCTTTTAGAGCTGAAGGCCCACTAATGTACCCATGATGACTGCACAACACAAAGCTTTATGTCCCGAATGGACCCGTCAACACCGACGTTGGACTGTTGATGACACGTTGCGGGTCGGATGAGTATCGTTTGAAATTTTATTGAGCAGATGGACGTGTACGGGTATGGGAACAATCTCATGAATCAATGGACCTGGATATCAGCAGGGGACTGTTCAAGCTGGTGGAGGCTCTGTAATGGTGTGGGACCCCTGATACGTCTAGATACGACTCTGACAGATAACACGTACATAAACATCCTGTCTGATCACCTGCACCCATTCATGCCCACTGTGCATTCTGGTGGACTTGGACAATTCCAGCAGGACAATGCAACACCCCACACGACCAGAATTGCTACAGAGTGGCTCCAGGACACACTTCTGAGTTTAAACACTTCCTCTGGTCAGTAAACTCCCCAGCTATGAAATTCGTTGAGCATATCTGGGATTCGTTGCAACGTAATATTCAGAAGAGATCTCCACACCTTCGTACTCTTATGGATTTATGGACAGCTCTGCAGGATTCATGGTGTAAATTGCCTCCAGCACTGCTTCAGATATTAGTAGAGTCCATGCCACGTCTTGTTGCGGCACTTCTGCGTAGTCGAGTGAAGGTACAAGGCGAGTGCACGACACAGCTTTATTGATTTTGAATTCCACAGTTAATCTGACTTCATTCTGTTTACCCCAGAATCCCTTAGAATCCCTTACATGGAGTTAATCACACAGTTAAGTTTTTGCAGAGTAATATAAAGAGATTAGGTAACCACTTAATTACACACATTTTTAAACCATTTAAGTTTAGATATACTCTCTCATTTTAATTAGAATTGCGTTCTGGCTAAATTACGGTTCGGTAGTTTTGGTACAGTACTTAAATGACTTAGTAAATGGCAGGAATACCGGTAGTATTGATAGAATTGCTAAATGAAAAATCCATTCAGTGTTATTGCATTGTATATTTTGTATCCTTACAGAATATAAATTGTATTTATTTATTTATATATTCATGGGTACATTAGTGGGCCTTCAGCTCTAAAAGCCCATATTAATGATGTTTCGCTGAATGATTCGCACGCTGACACTTGTTGATGGACCAGCACAGAAATCTACAGAAATTTGCAGAAGGGTTGCTCTTCTGTCACGTCGAACGAGTCTCTTCAGTCGTCGTTGGTCCCGTACTTGCAGGATCTTTTTCCGGCCGCAGTGATGTTTTACCCGATTCCGAATCGATCGTAGTAGTCCGATTCCGATAAAAGTATGCAATTATGCAGGTATACCAGTTTCTTTGGCTCTTAAGTGCATAAGCAAGAGTAAACTGTGGCAGTTTCAGTACTAGCTTTGGTCAGTTAAGATTGTACCAGAATTACTTGTACGTTAGGTATGTAGCACTGGTGTTTATTTCTTTCGAACGTTAATCTTCCTGCTTCTCTCTTTAAGTATTCCATCAGTACATCAAGACATTATAACTAAAGTCGTAAAGCTACCGTAGATAACTATAGACTACCGTAAGTAAGCGTAAACTGCAGTAGTTTACGTTGTAGTTTTGATCAGTTAAGTGTGTAACCGCGTTTACTGCACGTTAGGTGTGTTGCATACCTATCGGGCTTTACCTCATATCCATCACTTGACGTATGCGATCAGTGTCTTACTATAGCTGAGTTGGTATAAGTTGATCCCTGACAGCTTGGCTCGGAGCGGCAACTTCGCAGGATTTCCTCAGCCAACAACGTAATGCCTCTATGGCAACCCCCTCATTGTTATCACCGCTCTGCAGATAGCTACCGTTTTGCTCGTAGATGCTCGCGCTGCGAGCTGTCAGGGATGTTCTTACGCTGTCTCGATTATAGGGTCCCATGGAAACCAAAAATGGCGAACTCTTTAGAAACTGAGCTCTGTGTAACCTTCGGAACGTTTTTGTTTTACAAAGGGATCCTGTTCGTTACTTGAAAAGAAACAGTACTTATGGCAAAATTAAAATTTTTATGTTTAGTTCAGGTTTTATTTGAAAATTGCTTATTTCTAACGTAAAGCAGATGGATTTTGTAGTAAAAACTAAAAAAACCATACAGAACTCCCATACAGCACTAGAGAATTCAATTTCCTAAAAAAAGGAGAATAAATACATCAACAAATAAAATAAAAGAGCCGCAAAACGAAAATACATCAAACATCGCCTCAGTACATCGTCGAACTTGTATAAATCATGTTTCTGTCATTCACTAACAACTTACACATTTACAATATTGCATTGCCTATGTTTTTCCGAATTACGATGCACACAGGCACTGCAATATTATTTTTATCCACCAACACCGGGAAAGCGCATTGGAAGTAAACTGTTTTCCTCTGTACTGGAATATGCATAATGCATGTACGAGTTCAGGTTGTGGACACACGGGTGAACAAATATGGAAGCTTGGGTCTGGCCGTGCTTCGTGCTGGTGGAGCCAAATGGTAAGGCGACCACTCGCATTTATCGGTAATAATAGGAAACTCTTGTTCATGATCGTGATGAAGAACGTTCTATTGAGTACAAAATAACAACAATAATTGTATAGCCTTTCTTGTGTTCCAGTATGCAAACTTAGTAGCATCAAAAGTAATTACTTTGCTTACATGAAAGCGCGGAAGTTACGTTATGTACTTTTTTGCTTATAAAATACAATTATATTCTGTAAGGATATAAAATACACAATGCAATAACACTGAATGGATTTTTCATTTAGCAATTCTATCAATACTACCGGTAATCCTGCCATTTACTAAGTCATTTAAGTACTGTACCAAAACTACCGAACCGTAATTTAGGCAGAACGCAATTCTAATTAAAATGAGAGAGTAGATCTAAACTTAAATGGTGTAAAAATGTGTGTAATTAAGTGGTGACCTAACCTCTTTATATTACTCTGCATAAACTAAAGTGTGTGATTAACTCCATGTAAGGGATTCTAAGGGATTCTGGGGTAAACAGAATGAAGTCAGATTAACTGTGGAATTCAAAATCAATAAAGCTGTGTCATGCACTCGCCTTGTACCTTCACTCGAGTATGTAAAAGGCAGGGTCAAAAAATGAAATAAACCTTATATTCTCTCGCATCAAATACAAGGTGTCCCTTTCAAACCTCCCACATATCAAAAACCAATTAAAAAACAGCACATACATGGTAAAGAAATTGCACATTATGGCAGGTCAAATGAAAAAAATTATTTGTTGATCATCAGCGCAAGTGCACATGTGATCCATTTGTAACAGGAAGCATATCGAATCTGTAATCAGTTTCTCTTCATGATCTTCATATGGTCCCTCTGTCACTGCTTCAGTCGCGTCAGCGGTATGGTGTTTTATCATAGAAATATGGTCCAGTTTTGTCGCATACACGCGGTGCTTCGCGAGTCTCCACAAGAAAAAATCCGTTGGGGTAATGTCGGGGGAACATAGTGGCCAGGCAGTGGGCCCTCCTGGTCCGATCCAGCATTTGGAAAGTTTAGTAACCAAAAGCTGTGGACCAATGCAGCGGAGATGATGTTGGGTTGCAAGTCTTGTATCTGAGGGTGTATAGACTGCTCCCACATGTCCAGATACAGTCAAGCACTTTCTGTCTTTGCTGCAAAGAAGAACGGACCAACAATCCTGTCGTGCATTAGCCCGCACCAGACTTTCAGTTTAGGCCTATGGCCAACACCTTCAATGATAGCCTATGGACGTTGCGAGCCCCAAACCAGAACACTATGCCGATTAACCGTTCCTGATACAAAAAAGGTTGCATCATGTGAGAACAAACATCTTTCCAGAATCCAGAAATCTGGCATTCACATCAGTACGCTGCAGCATATCCATAGCAAATTGTTGTAGACATGGTTTGTCGTTGTACCAGAATTTGTATCCCGTAACCATACGCTGGTGTACTATAAGATGCGATTTTGCTCGGGGTACATTAAATTGCTTAGATGTCTGCCGAACTGACTCACGTGGTCTTGAGGAAAGCGCTTGTATCATGTCCTCCACTCTCTCTTCCGAAATACATTGACGTGCACCGTCAGAATGTTTCACAACACCTCCACTTGCTAGGAACTTACGATACCATTCCTTAGTTTTTTACACATCAGGTGAATCACATCCGTACAACATACACACAGTACGTGGATATTTAGTTTCTGTAAGCCGCACAATTTTTGCAGACGTTGCTGTAGATCCGGGGTTTTCACTTCATGCGATCATACCGCAGTCTGGTGACAGTGCATAGCACATCTGACGTGAGAATATAAATTCCCCGAGATACTCTAGCGTAGTGATTCTCAAACTGTGGGGCGCTCTTGCCTTACGGGGCGTGATAACAGTAAATGGGGATGAGAGTTCATTGAAAAGAAAAAAAATATGGATTCAAAAACTGAACAATTTGCTGAAACAAAATGAAAGAAAAATAAATTTCAACAGAATAGAAAATTAAAATTCATATATACAGTGATAAAATTAGCTTGCAAATAGGACTTTATCTTTTACTGTTGAAAGCATTTCATAATTAACGTCTCAGTACTAAATTAAAAACAACTTTAGTAGTTGATCATGCAATGTATTAGGCCCTGGGGGGGGGGGGTTAGGTTGTTTGTGGGAGGAGACGAGACGGCAAGGTCACTGGTCTCATCGGATTAGGGAAGGACGGGGAAGGAAGTCGGCCGTGCCCTTTCAAAAGGAACCATCCCGGCATTTGCCTGGAGCGATTTAGGGAAATCACAGAAAACCTAAATCAGGATGGCCGGACGCGGGATTGAACAGTCATCCTCCCGAATGCGAGTCCACTGCACCACCTCGCTCGGTTTAGGCCGTGGTCGATGTATAAAACTTTCTCCTATTGTTTCCTCTCGGACTGCACGAGACATCTTCAGAGGTAAAATGGCGAACTGCAAACAGAATTCGAGTGAAATTGTTATGAAATCCAGACCATTAGTTGCTTACAGGCGTTGATAAATATCAACGGGGACAGTTGAAAAATGTGTGCCCCGACCGGAACTCCTGCTTACATGGCAGACGCTCTATCCGACTGAGCCCCCGAGAACACAAACAATAGTGCAACTGCAGGGCCTTACCTCTGGCACTCTCTCCGTGAGACCCACACTTTCCAACTTTCTATCCACGAACTACATTTGTACAGATACCAGCTACATATATAATTCGAGTGAGTGCCGAATGTATAGGCAGTGTAAAGAGCACCATAGCCTATCATGTGACGTCGGCTATGAGATTATCATTGGTAATGCCAACAATCTCAATCGAAAGTAATCGATCGTCATTCTTACGCTGCAATGTTGACATCCAAATTATATGTACTTTAAGACCTTCCTCTTTTCTATTAAAATTATTATGCAGTTTAGAAAATTCAATAGTCCGTCTATACATACGCGCATGATAATGCGATGTTTTCGATATGAATCTCGTCTCAGTGAATTTTACTTCTTGGTCATCCTCTTAGTAGAGATGTTCCGCTACGGCCGATATATACGTATGTCCCAGGCGGCAATTACTCCTGTTTTCAACGAGATGGGTGTTAACTCTTCGCTTTGTGGTACCAATATAAACCAGTACACAACTACAAGGGGTTTTATAGACACCCAGTGCAGCTAAAGGATTTCATATATCTTTTGCCGATCACAGACTTTTTATATCTTCCTGGCGAGTCTCAAGAGAGTTTCCAAACCGTACTTGGTCAGTGCTTTCCCAGTGCTATCAATTATCGTACTTACGAACGGAAGGCAAACTTTTCCTTTGGGCAGCCGTCGTTCCTCATCGGTCCTGACTCTCTTCCTAGGGCAAAGTGCTCTATCTGTCGCCTTGTTTGAATAATCATTCTTCTTGAATGTCGACTGTAGATGTTCAAGCTCGTCTTTTAAGTAATTCGGTTTACAAATTTTGTGCGCCCTATCTACCGAGGTTTTAATCACAGCTGTTTTTTGCCTGGGATGGTGTTTAGAATCTTTATGCAGGTAATGGTCAGTATGTGTGGCTTTTCTGTATACTCTACGGCCCAACATCCCGTAACCTCGCTTGATAACAGACAAATCCAAGAAATTCAGTTTGCCGCTATTCTCCGTCTCCACAGTAAATTGTATTTTCGGACTGATACTGTTAGTGACTCTCTTGGACCTGGCTTGCTGAGCAATATTTTTCGAAGGAGTGTTTAATATGAGAAATAGACATTCTGAGTTCTTTTTCTATGTTTAGGTGAGGTCTATAATCTTCTTGAAAGCAGCCAACGCAGAAAATTCGGTTTCTTTCGGTTAAGATGTTGATTGATGAAAGGAGGAAGTACAAACATGTTGCGGGAAAATCAGGAATACAGAAATACAAGTCGCTGAGGAATGAAATAAATAGGAAGTGCAGGGAAGCTAAGACGAAATGGCTGCAGGAAAAATGTGAAGACATCGAAAAAGATATGATTGTCGGAAGGACAGACTCAGCATACAGGAAAGTCAAAACCACCTTTGGTGACATTAAAAGCAACGGTGGTAACATTAAGAGTGCAACGGGAATTCCACTGTTAAATGCAGAGGAGAGAGCAGATAGGTGGAAAGGATACATTGAAAGCCTCTATGAGGGTGAAGATTTGTCTGATGTGATAGAAGAAGAAACAGGAGTCGATTTAGAAGAGATAGGGGATCCAGTATTAGAATCGTAATTTAAAAGAGCTTTGGAGGACTTACGGCCAAATAAGGCAGAAGGGATAGATAACATTCCATCAGAATTTCTAAAATCATTGGGGGAAGTGGCAACAAAACGACTATTCACGTTGGTGTGTAGAATATATGAGTCCGGCGATATACCATCTGACTTTCAGAACAGCATCATCCACACAATTCCGAAGACGGCAAGAGTTGACAAGTGCGAGAATTATCGCACAATCAACTTAACAGCATCGAAGCTGCTTACAAGAATAATATACAGAAGAATGGAAAAGAAAATTGAGAATGCGCTAGGTGACGATCAGTTTGGCTTTAAGAAAAGTAAAGGGACGAGAGAGGCAATTCTGACGTTACGGCTAATAATGGAAGCAAGGCTAAAGAAAAATCAAGACACTTTCATAGGATTTGTCGACCTGGAAAAAGCGTTCGACAATATGAAATGGTGCAAGCTGTTCGAGATTCTGAAAAAAGTAGGGGTAAGCTATAGGGAGAGACGGGTCATATACAAAATGCACAACAACCAAGAGGGAATAATAAGAGTGGACGATCAAGAACGAAGAGCTCGTATTAAGAAGGGTGTAAGACAAGGCTGTAGCGTTTCGCCCCTACTCTTCAATCTGTACATCGAGGAAGCAATGATGGAAATAAAAGAAAGGTTCAGGAGTGGAATTAAAATACAAAGTGAAAGGATATCAATGATAAGATTCGCTGATGACATTGCTATCCTGAGTGAAAGTGAAGAAGAATTAAATGATCTGCTGAACGGAATGAACAGTGTAATGAGTACACATTATGGTTTGAGAGTAAATCGGAGAAAGACGAAGGTAATGAGAAGTAGTAGAAATGAGAACAGCGAGAAACTTAACATCAGGATTGATGGTCACGAAGTCAATGAAGTTAAGGAATTCTGCTACCTAGGCAGTAAAATAACCAATGACGGACGGAGCAAGGAGGACATCAAAAGCAGACTCGCTATGGCAAAAAAGGCATTTCTGGCCAAGAGAAGTCTACTAATATCAAATACCGGCCTTAATTTGAGGAAGAAATTTCTGAGGATGTACGTCTGGAGTACAGCATTGTTTGGTAGTGAAACATGGACTGTGGGAAAACCGGAACAGAAGAGAATCGAAGCATTTGAGATGTGGTGCTATAGACGAATGTTGAAAATTAGGTGGACTGATGAGGTAAGGAATGAGGAGGTTCTACGCAGAATCGGAGAGGAAAGGAATATGTGGAAAACACTGATAAGGAGAAGGGACAGGATGATAGGACATCTGCTAAGACATGAGGGAATGACTTCCATGGTACTAGAGGGAGCTGCAGAGGGCAAAAACTGTAGAGGAAGACAGAGATTGGAATACGTCAAGCAAATAATTGAGGACGTAGGTTGCAAGTGCTACTCTGAGATGAAGAGGTTAGCACAGGAAAGGAATTCGTGGCGGGCGGCATCAAACCAGTCAGTAAGTCAGTAGACCGATGACAAAAAAAAAAAAAAAAAAAAAAAAAAAAAAAAAAAAAAAAAAAAAAAGAATTGTTGAAAATGGTAACAGCGTACATTCCCGCTCACACGTCCAGCGATCATGCTACATTCGCTCGGCATTCCACACTCCATGAACATTTCGCTGCGTGTAAGACAGAGGGCAATAGAGGACCATTGATTCTCATCAATGCAGCGCATCGTTGTTGCGAAATAGCAATAAATTTACTTATTCTTGGTCTTTTGCGAAGTTTGCAACTTCGCAGCTGTAAAGTCAAAGTACTCAATATACACTGAAGAGACAAAGAAACTGGTATACCTGAAAGATACTGTGTAGGGTCCCCGCGAGCACGCAAAATTGCCGCAACACGACTTGCCATGGACTCGACTAATGTCTGAAGTGGTGCTGGAGGGAATTGACCCCATGAATCTTGCAGGGTGACCATAAATCCGTAAGAGTACGAGGGGTGGAGATCTCTTCTGAACAGCACGTTTGTAATGCATCCTAGATACGCTCCGTAAAGTTCATCCCGGGAGAGTTTGGGGGCCAGCGGAAGTGCTTAGGTTCAGAAGAGTTTTCCTGGAGTCATTCTGTAGCAATTCTGGAGGTGTGGGATGTCGCATCGTCTTACTGGAACTGTTCAAGTCCGTCGAAACGCACAATGAACATGAATGGATGCAGGTGATCAGACAGGATGCTTACGTACGTGTCACCTGTCTATACGTGTTGGGGGTCCCATATCACTCCAACTGCAGACGTCCCAAACCATTACAGAGACTTCACCAGCTTGAACAGTACCCTGCTGACATACAGGTTCCTTGAATTCAAAGCCGGCCAGTGCGGCCGAGCGGTTCTAGGCGCTTCAGTCTGGAATCGCGCTGCCGCTACGGTCGCAGGTTCGAATCCTGCCTCGGGCATGGATGTGTGTGATGTCCTTAGGTTACTTAGGTTTAAGTTGTTCTAAGTTCTAGGGGACCGATGACCTCAGATGTTAAGTTCCTTAGTGCTCAGAGCCATTTGAACCATTTGAATTCATGAGGTTGTCGGGTTTCTGACATTCACGGTACACTCGTGAAATGATGGTACGGGAAAATCCCCACTTCATCGCTACCTTGGGGATGCTGTGTCCCATCGCTCGTGCGCCGACTATAACACCACGTTGAAACTCATTTAAATCTTGATAACCTGCCATTGTAGCAGCAGTAACCCATCTAAAAACTGAGCCACACGCTTGTTGTCTTACATAGGCGTTGCCGACCGCAGCGCCATATTCTGGCTGTTTACCTGTCTCTGTATTTGAATACCTATACAAGTTTCTTTGGCGCTTCAGTGTATAAGAGGCTGATGTCTTTGCATATCTGTATAATGTATTATATACTGTTGACCAGTGTATAACGTAGGACGATGTGGGACGCGATGAAAATTGTGACTGAGAATTAGCTCGAGAATACTCAAAGGTTGAGAAACGCTGCTCTATCATATAGCGCAATTTCATTATCGTATCTACTGTACTTTCTCTTCCGGGGACTTTGAACTGTGGGAAGTTTGAGAGGGACACCGAGCATAGTTAACACAAATATATAGCGGCTATTTAATTGAGTAACTATGCATAAGCCTAGAAATGCTCTATCACTCGAAATATACTGATACGAGCAATCTAGGGAACTTGAGTGATGATGCGCCAAATAGGTGTACACAAACTATCAGACTTGACTACAGCGTACACTTTGGTTGTCCACCAGTCAAAACAAAGTACGTTTATGGTAGATACGCGCACACGCCGCGTAGTGGCGGTTTGAAAATGGGGCCACTTCAGAATTTAAATTATTTATTACGGGAGATATTAGAATCTAGGGAAGTTGATGAATGCACCGAGCGATTGGGAACAGTGTGTATATTATTTCACAAATGAACAGCAAGGTAGTAGGGAGAGATGTGAAGCAATGATTTCACTTACATGTTAGTACTGTTGTGGCAATTCGCGACAATATTGTCAGTCAAAGAAAAAACTTTTTTTAAAGGAGGAAACAATACACAACGTCGGAAATTGAAAGCTTCATCCTATTTTGCAGTCAATTTAAAAAAAACCTCCTGCCTCGGGCATGGATGTGTGTGATGTCCTTAGGTTAGTTAGGTTTAAGTAGTTCTGATGACTTCAGATGTTAAGTCCCATAGTGCTTAGAGCAATTTGTTCCGTCGCTTGATGTTGTGAGGTTGCAATTCCAGAGTGTGGAAAATTTGAAACATGCAAAACAAAATAATTAAAGAAAAATAAATATTTATATAGAGTACCTGGATCTACACATTTACAACGATTTCTCCACAGAAATAATCTACAGTAATATCATTATCGAATAAACGATATTTTCCTAACAATTTTAAGATGGGTATAAATTACAAGGCCTCTTTTTCATTTTTATGAAAACAGCAAAGGATTAATAAGCATAATAACACAATTATAGGACCGATATTTCGCCTACATAGCATCATTTTGCGCAGGCTTATAGTCATCACCATTCGTTACACAATTTTACCACAGATCTGTAAGAAATTGCACATCGTATTGTAAAAATCTGAAACGACAGAGGCTAACCACTGTTTTTTAACTTTGATGCTAGCACAGCCTGCAAGCAGGAGTTTGTCTTCCGCTCTGTCCTGCCTGTGGAAATTCGTCGTCTCAGCTTATTCAGTACTGTCTTGTAGTATTCTGAAAGGACAGATGCCTTCGGCACCAAGACATAATAAAAACCACACCATGCCTACTAGAGAATCTTATGCACATTACTTTTCATGCAGATTGCTTAGTCTTGAGAATATGTATGTCACAGCTCTATGTAATGTCTTTTGGATTGGCTTGTAGTGGTCACAATCTCATCACCGGCGATGATGGCGTTCACAAAATAGTCAGCTTTAGCTTCATATTGGTCCAACACTCACCTCAAACCTCTGATAACTAAGGTTAAAGAAAATTTTTTCTGAGATACTACAGCCGTCATTCATCTTATTATTCGACCAGAATTCGGAACTTGAGAAACGTGACCATGTAAACACATGATAAGTTCTTAAAATTAAAAAAGTAGAATCAAACAGCTCATCCTAGTTTCAGCAGATTAAATGTGATGAATTCATGTATTCTGATGCTCTGCAGCGTTTGTCAGTGTAAGTCTGGAGGCCAACTGGTGAATACAAGTAGTAGGGCAAAGCTGCTATGAGGCCACTTTTAATTTATACAGGATGGCGGACCATCCTCCATAAGCATTCACTGATCATTTAACTACCCGCTCTTCCTCTCAGAAAACTGCAGCCCATTGGGGGGTCCCTCGCTCCTTCCTCTCTTGGAAATTCCCAACCTTCCCCACTCCTCCCCTCCCCTTGCCTCATCCCACCTGGAAAGATACTAGTGGGAAAACTCACTTTGTCTGAAATGAGCTCTTGGACTGGAAAGACATCACTAAACAAAATTGAAATCAGTGTCTATTATGTTGCAGAGGATATATTATTTATTTTCAAAATTGAATTGAATGAACCCCTTCCTCCACCACCTGGAGAAATGGTGGGAAAATCAAAATAAGTGGGAAATGCAAATTTTCGTGATAAATTCGAATTTTCACAGTAAATTAAAATACTAATTACATTGCAGAGAACATAATAATAATGATGATGAAGTATTCATCAGTCACAAAAATTCAATTTGCATATAACTGGTGTGCAAGGATTTAGGTTATTCCAATTATTTCATTGTTTTGGAATACTGACAAAGTCTATGTATGATTTCAAAATCCAAGATGGCTAATTGAGAATACTGGCGTCACCTAACTCTATCCTCCTACTACCAAATAATTCAAAAAATAGTGGCAAAATTGAAAGTTTTTCCTCTGGGTCTGAAGCATGCGAGTTGGTGACAGGTAGCTGCCATCAAGAGCTAGAGAGTAGCTAAAGTCACCCTCTTTAATAATTGCTCGATGTAGAGAGGATACTTCCCCTGTTCTTCGAATACTAGAGAGTTCCTCCATTCAATCTACTCAATGGACCTATGTGGGAACAATGCTAATAATAGGATGGCAAACTATCCCTGCAGTACATGAAAGTAGCCTCTTGCAAACATATGGCGGCTGGGAGGGATGTGAGCATAGGTAATAATTCAGAACAGAGACCCATTATCCTGCTGGCCGAGGTGGCCGAGTGGTTCTAGGCGCTACAGTCTGGAACCGTGCGACCCACTGCGGTCGCAGGTTCGAATCCTGCTTTGGGCATGGATGTGTGTGATGTCCTTAGGTTAGTTAGGTTTAAGTAGTTCTAAGTTCTAGGGGACTGATGACCTCAGAAGTTAAGTTCCATAGTGGTAGAGCCATTTGAACCATTTGAACCCACTATCCTGGTGCCATTAGTTTCTTTCTTTATTGTAATAATATGCCCCTGCCCCATATGGGCACAGGAGGGCTGGCAGTGGCACAGTCCACCGATCTTCATCCAAGTGGCTCTACAAAATAAAACATCAAAAGTGTAACTCTTACATAAAAAGGGGAATAAAAGAAGGACATAAAAAGCACAGCAAATGGAGATAATGGGATTTAAATATACACTAGCACAGGGACATGAACTGGAGAACAGTTAAAAAATCGACAGAAAGTTAAAAGAACACAGCTGGTAATTCGTGGTGCACTTAAAATACACTGGAGTCAAACACAAGTAAAAAGATGGCCACAGTATAAAAATAACAGAGTGCAAGACACTTAAAAAAACCACTGGAAAAGACAGAACATTCATGAAGAATATAATCTGCTGGAAGGGACCTGCTGAGTGACTGAAGGCCCCAGAGAGGAGGCAAAAAAGGAGAGGAAGGTGCTGTGGGGGGGGGGGGGGGGAGTGGGCTGGGGGGTGGCATAAAGAAGAGGAAAAAGGGGGCAGGGGGTGCACCAAGAGGCAGGACATGGGTGGGGTGGGAGATGAAGAGGAAAGACAAGGCAGGTGGGAGTGCAAAGACACAAGGGGGGCATGGGAAAGGGAAAGAGTGTAGGATGGGGGAAAACGGCTCAGGAGAAGGGATGGAGAGGGGAGAGGGAGCTCTGAGGAGTAGGGGGAGGAAGATGGGGTTAGAGTTGGTAGGAGGGGTAGACGTCAGGGCAAAGCTCATCATCTGGGAGGGTTAAGTGCTGGAAATTGCGTTGGGAAGGGAGCTGGAGGGTGTGGAGATAGAGAGAAGGTGGGACACAATGGTTAAGCTGCAGCAATTGGGGGGTGGGGTGGAGAGGAAGGTGGACACCAGGGGTTGTGGGGGGGATCGAGTCAGTGGACGATATATAGAAAGTAGACAGGTACAACAGTAGGTAGACAATTAACAAAACACAGCCACAGTTTGGTTTCTTCTTGCAATAGACAAAAAATTACACTTAGCGACAGTATGGCTTCTGTTCTGTTCACTAAACTTAAAAAATGGGTGCATGACACTGAACACTCACTTAAACACTACACCATAGAGTAAACATGAAGTAGACACACCACACCCTAAAGCAGATTTGGGGGGGGGGGGGGGGAGGGGGAGCTGCACAGATGAGAGGTGTCACAACATTTTTTTTTCTTTATTGTGATTTCATGCCCCTGCCCCATATGGGCAGGGGAGGGCTGTCAGCGGCACAATCCGCCACTCTTCAGCCGAGTGACATGACAACTAAAACAAGAATGAAATAATACATACATAAGGAGATAAAAAAGGGGAACATAAAACAGAGTAAGGGGAGAAAATGGAGGTAAAAATACACTGACATGTAGACGTTCATTGGGGACAGTTAAAAAAGGCACCAGAAAGTTAAAAAACACAGTTGGCGATTCTTAAAACACAGAGAAGACACTGGATGCGCATGCACAGGTTAAAAGTTGGCCACAGTATTAAAAACACTCCGAAACAACACACTTAAAACCCACTTGGAGCACACACGACGAAGAATAAAACTACCAGGTGGGACCTGCCGAGGGAAAGGGCAGAGAGGATGGAAAAGGAGGGGAGAGCATGGGGCAGCTGGGGAAGCAGCGGGATGAAGAGATGAAGAGAGGAGGGGCAACCGTGGGCACCGAAGAGGCAGGAGACACATGGGGTGGGAGAGGAAAAGGGAAGACAGGGCAGGATGGAGCGCAGAGACACTGAAAGAAGGCACAAGCGATGGAGGGGAAGTAGGAGGGGAAATCCGCTCAGAAGGAGGGAGGGGGAGGAGAGGAGAGGGAGCCCTGAGGAAGTGGCAGGAAGGGGGGGTTAGAGTTGGTAGGAAGGGTAGATGTCAGGGCGAAGCTCATCATCCGGGAGGGGTAGACGGTGGAAGTTGTGTTGGGAAAGGAGATGGAGGGTGTGGAGATGGAGAGAGGGAGGGTGTCACTACAATTTTTTTTTTTTTTTTTTCATTTATTGAATTTCAATTCCCCCCGAAGGGGGGGCGGGCTGGCAGCAGCTTAGTATGCCGCTCTTCAGCCGACAGATTTTGTGACAAAGAGCAAGAGAACAAATAAGAAAAACAACAGGCGATAAAATCGGAGACTTAGAGAGTAACAAGGCGAAAAGAAATCGTGGAACTTAAAACAACAACACAGGGATGATGACGCTAATAAAAATACATACGAAGTAGACAGGGAAAACAATAGACAATTAGAAAACACGGCGACAGTCTGGATTCTGTTCGCAAAGGAAATAAAATTCACACCGAGCGACAGCATGGTTTCTGTTCGCAACACGAGAAAGACAAACAACACTGAATAGTCACTGGAACACTGCACTAAAAAGTTGGCAAATGTGACACCACAGTCGAGAGCAGGTGGGGGGAAACTGGACAGAAGATGGGAAAACGAAAAAGCGGGGGAAAGGAGAGTAAAAGCGAAGGGGGGAGCCGGGAAAGGAGCTGAAGGAGGATGAGGACCCATAAGAGGGGTGGGGGGCAGACGCGACAGGGAGGGGGGTAGGCAGAGGAGGGGAATACAAAAGGACTGGGGGGGAGAAGGGAGGTAGGGAGAGGTGTAGTGGGGAGGAAACAGGACGGAAGGGGGGGGGGGAAGAGGGAGCCCAGGGAAAGGACAGAGGAAAGAAGGGGGAGGGAGGATCAGAGTTGATAGGAAGGATAAATGGAGGGAGAGAGGGCATCATCCGGGAGGGGGAGTGTCACTACAAATCCATGCTTCCCATATACAGGAGCCATGCAGCAACAGCATTGGGGAATGAAACATACTATACCTATTTACGAGCTTAAGTTGCATTCTGTTAAAAAGAAATGTAAGAAATATGTCATACAATAGTTTTTTATGAATGTAGTGGGTGATATCCACAATAAAACCGGATTTCTAGATGAAAAAAATGTGTGTACTACCTCGGAACGACCTGTAGCGCACCTAGCGGTCATCACGTGAACTACTGCAGTGTGTGAGCACATGGCTCAGCTGCATGCCTGTGCTATCTAGCCATGAGCGGTGAAAGTGTCGACAGTAGTGTGACTCGTAATTCTGTATGTTCACACGTGAGGCCTCTCATCTGTCATGCCCTGCACTCCTGGGACATGTCACAGACATCATATCAGAACACAAGCTGATCAGAAACTCTCACAGGATCCAATGCAATGGGTGGTTGTATTCATCACATCTGATTCCAGATCGCAGACATTTCTGTGATCGGTGGTCAGTCAGTTGCGAGATTTTCTACCATTTGTTGCTCTGAGAACTGTGAGGAATGCAAAAGCTTTCTCTCTTGCAATCAGCACCTGCAGTAGAGATGGAGGTAATACCTGTCCCAACATGTTGAAACCAAACAGGTCTTTTCCCCTGAAAGCTATTTTCCTTTGTAAACAAACTCCTGCTCAGAATACTGTCCTGTAGAAGCGTTCCTATTGGTTCCCGTCAAATTAGTGGGTGGAGCTTGAGTATACACACTTCCAAGTAGATGCAACCCAAATATACCGACGAAATCGACACACGCAGCTGTAACACTATCCTAGAAAGAAAACTGAACACCTATTAATGGGTATTAATATGAGTTACAACGCATACATTCCTAAATTACGTCATTCTCATTTTGAAATGTGTATCTCCAAAGCTGTAGTTTTAAATGAATGACGAGCAATAAAATAGAATTTCCCAAACACACTTATATAGTTTTTCACACAGCTGTTACATACCCGATAGATGCTTATGTGTAACCGTAATTTGTCCTTTACATCGAAATCATGTCACCACAGATCTTCAGTTTCCTCTTTTGATTCTTCTGCATATTAATCTTATCAGCAGTTTGGCTGCATGAGATGTTAACCTGACTGCGCGATAGTTTTCGCACCTGTCTGACCTTGCTGTTTTCAGAATTGTGTGGTTAATATTTCTGATGGTATGCCGCCAGTCTTATAGACTCTAGACACCATCTTGAATAGCTCTCTGGTCTCCTTTTCGCCTAATGACTTAAGAAATTCCGATAGAAAAATACTTTGCGGGATATTTCGGACACAGCTCTCTACCCTTCCTACTGTCAATGACCAGGGAGGTCCTTTCCACAGCAGCCTCCAATAATAATATCGCTATCTCCCTAGAAATTGCAACATTCTGTTGTTAATGCTAAAACCTCCCTCACTCACAAAAACAACACCTACATCAGAGATAAGTAGTACCTGCAGGGAGCTGCTTTCAGCAGGAGCCTCCAATAATAATATGGCTAATATTTGCTGTTGGTCTTTCCCCACAAATTTCGTAAGGACTGAGTGCTTATATGTCACAGGGGTGGATCTCATAATGTAGAGCAATATGCTTCCCATACTGTAACATGCAAACCGAAATGTTATGAGATGTGTTTTCGAGGTATGTTGGAAAGGCTGACCCTGTGAATAATGACAAAATAATTGTCTGCTGACACCTCCAAATATGTATGCGCCCACAGATCTGGTTTACCCTGTGGAAGAGTTACTATTGCTTCTCACCAAATTAGAGGGTGTTGTGGTACCTCAGTTAGCAATATGAGACATACCAGCATCTTCAGTTTCAACAATAGAATGCCGCTGCCGTCCGTTTGCCATACCCACTGCCGTAATTGTTGCACACAGTTTTGGTGCCTGCTGCCACGTGTCCACCACCCACCACCCACTGCTTCAGGGTCTGCTGCTGGCTACCCACCACCATTGCCTGCTGCCACTATCCACTGCTGCTGCCAGTCGCCGTTGCTGTCGTCGAGCTGTCTCTTTATCTTCATTTTTGTCTTCACCTGCTGTGTCATCTCCCTTCTCACCATTTTCGTTTCCTGCCATAGCGACCCCTGTGGCCAGTAGGCTCATCTTCAATTAAATGTGAGCATACCAACCACCAGCATCATCGTGTAGAGGTGTACTCCCTTTTTCCCCTGCCCCCACCGTCATTTCATGGAGTATATCCTCTGGAGCTCCTCCTTACGTACAGCCTCTGCTCATTACTGTTTCCTCTCCCTCCATCTGCTCCCCATATTGTATCCTCACATTCACCAATCCACTTCTGCCTCTGCTACCACTCCTGCTCCCCCTCCCACTCCTACTCCCATTCCTGCCACCAATCCTCATGAGTTCCCCCACCCCCCTTCTAGCCGCTCTACAATCCCAGTACCTCCTACATCCACCTGCATCATAGCCTGCTGGACCACAGTAGCCACCCAAGATGATTTACTGACACCACCTCATGCTGGCACCTCCACACCTCAAATAAGCCCTGCCTCTGTCACCTCCCACTCCAACCTATCTGTCACCATTCTTCCCAGGCTGTCCTCACCAAAAAATACCTAAATGACCTAATGTTAACCCTGCTCCTGCCCCCTCCACCAAAGAACCACGGCCCTCACCATCTCTTCCCAACCCCCATGCATGTCACCCCTATTTCCTCATCCCAACCCCCTGCAATGCACTTCTACATTCTCTCCTGCCCTAACACCAAGTTTCTTGATTCCTATGCCCTCAAGGGGAAACTACAGCCGTAATTGTTCCCGAGGGCATGCAGCTTTACTGTATGATTAAATGATGATGGCGTCCTCTTGGGTAAAATATTCCAGAGGTAAAATAGTCCCCCATTCGGATCTCCGGGCGGGGACTACTCAAGAGTATGTCGTTTTCAGGAGAAAGAAAACTGGCGTTCTACGGATCTGAGGGTGGAATGTCAGATCCCTTAATCGGGCAGGTAGGTTAGAAAATTTAAAAAGGGAAATGGATAGGTTGAAGTTAGATATAGTGGGAATTAGTGAAGTTCGGTGGCAGGAGGAACAAGACTTCTGGTCAGGTGACTACAGGGTTATAAACACAAAATCAAATAGGGGTAATGCAGGAGTAGGTTTAATAATGAATAGGAAAATAGGAATGCAGGTAAGCTACTACAAACAGCATAGTGAATGCATTATTGTGGCCAAGATAGATACGAAGCCCACATCTACTACAGTAGTACAAGTTTATATGCCAACTAGCTCTGCAGATGACGAAGAAATTGAAGAAATGTATGATGAAATAAAAGAAATTATTCAGATTGTGAAGGGAGACGAAAATTTAATAATCATGGGTGACTGGAATTCGAGTGCAGGAAAAGGGAGAGAAGGAAACATTGTACGTGAATATGGATTGGGGCTAAGAAATGAAAGAGGAAGCCGCCTGGTAGAATTTTGCACAGAGCACAACATAATCATAGCTAACACTTGGTTTAAGAATCATGAAAGAAGGTTGTATACATGGAAGAACCCTGGAGATACTAAAAGGTATCAGATAGATTATATAATGGTACGACAGAGATTTAGGAACCAGGTTTTAAATTGTAAGACATTTCCAGGGGCAGATGTGGACTCTGACCACAATCTATTGGTTATGACCTGTAGATTAAAACTGAAGAAAATGCAAAAAGGTGGGAATTTAAGGAGATGGGACCTGGATAAACTGAAAGAACCAGAGGTTGTACAGAGTTTCAGGGAGAGCATAATGAAACAATTGACAGGAATGGGGGAAAGAAATACAGTAGAAGAAGAATGGGTAGCTTTGAGGGATGAAGTAGCGAAGGCAGCCGAGGATCAAGTAGGTAAAAGGACGAGGGCTAATAGAAATCCTTGGGTAACAGAAGAAATACTGAACTTAATTGATGAAAGGAGAAAATATAAAAATGCAGTAAATGAAGCAGGCAAAAAGGAATACAAACGTCTCAAAAATGAGATCGACAGGAAGTGCAAAATGGCTAAGCAGGGATGGCTAGATGACAAATGTAAGGATGTAGAGGCCTATCTCACTAGGGGTAAGATAGATACTGCCTACAGGAAAATTAAAGAGACCTTTGGAGATATGAGAACGACTTGTATGAATATCAAGAGCTCAGATGGAAACCCAGTTCTAAGCAAAGAAGGGTAAGCAGAAAGGTGGAAGGAGTATATAGAGGGTCTATACAAGGGCGATGTACTTGAGGACAATATTATGGAAATGGAAGAGGATGTAGATGAAGATGAAATGGGAGATATGATACTGCGTGAAGAGTTTGACAGAGCACTGAAAGACCTGAGTCGAAACAAGGCCCCCGGAGTAGACAACATTCCATTGGAACTACTGACGGCCTTGGGAGAGCCAGTCCTGACAAAACTCTACCATCTGGTGAGCAAGATGTATGAAACAGGCGAAATACTCTCAGACTTCAAGAAGAATATAATAATTCCAATCCCAAAGAAAGCAGGTGTTGCCAGATGTGAAAATTACCGAACTATCAGTTTAATAAGTCACAGCTGCAAAATACTAACACGAATTCTTTACAGACGAATGGAAAAACTAGTAGAAGCCAACCTCGGGGAAGATCAGTTTGGATTCCGTAGAAACACTGGAACACGTGAGGCAGTACTGACCTTACGACTTATCTTAGAAGAAAGATTAATGAAAGGCAAACCTATGTTTCTAGCATTTGTAGACTTAGAGAAAGCTTTTGACAATGTTGACTGGAATACTCTCTTTCAAATTCTAAAGGTGGCAGGGGTAAAATACAGGGAGCGAAAGGCTATTTACAATTTGTACAGAAACCAGATGGCAGTTATAAAAGCCGAGGGACATGAAAGAGAAGTAGTGGTTGGGAAGGGAGTAAGACAGAGTTGTAGCCTCTCCCTGATGTTGCTCAATCTGTATATTGAGCAAGCAGTAAAGGAAACAAAAGAAAAATTCGGAGTAGGTATTAAAATTCATGGAGAAGAAACGAAAACTTTGAGGTTCGCCGATGACATTGTAATTCTGTCAGAGACAGCAAAGGACTTGGAAGAGCAGTTGAATGGAATGGACATTGTCTTGAAAGGAGGATATAAGATGAACATCAACAAAAGCAAAACAAGGATAATGGAATGTAGTCGAATTAAATCGGGTGATGCTGAGGGAATTAGATTAGGAAATGAGACACTTAAAGTAGTAAAGGAGTTTTGCTATTTGGGGAGCAAAATAACTGATGATGGTCGAAGTAGAGAGGATATAAAATGTAGACTGGCAATGGTAAGGAAAGCGTTTCTGAAGAAGAGAAATTTGTTAACATCGAGTATAGATTTAAGTGTCAGGAAGTCATTTCTGAAAGTATTTGTATGGAGTGTAGCCATGTATGGAAGTGAAACATGGACGATAAATAGTTTGGACAAGAAGAGAATAGAAGCTTTCGAAATGTGGTGCTACAGAAGAATGCTGACGATTAGGTGGGTAGATCACATAACTAATGAGGAAGTATTGAATAGGATTGGGGAGAAGAGAGGTTTGTGGCACAACTCGACCAGAAGAAGGGATCGGTTGGTAGGACATGTTCTGAGGCATCAAGGGATCACCAATTTAGTATTGGAGGGCAGTGTGGAGGGTAAAAATCGTAGAGGGAGACCAAGAGATGAATACATTAAGCAGATTCAGAAGGATGTAGGTTGCAGTAGGTACTGGGAGATGAAAAAGCTTGCACAGGATAGAGTAGCATGGAGAGCTGCATCAAAGCAGTCTCAGGACTGAAGACCACAACAACAACAACATGCCCTCACCTTAGAAATCTACAAATACTTTCCCAATGCCCCCATTTCCCTACTCATTCTCCGCAAGCACTCTGTCCTTAACAAATGTGGCAATCCCTCCCTCCACACCAATGTCCATAAAAAGATCTCCTGTGTCACGTTTATCCCCATGCCTCCCTTACACCTACTCACCCAGGGATCCCTTATTTATGACCGCCTATGCTGTGTTGACCCTTTCTGCTCCCCTTTCTAGTCCTACCAGTACCAGGATTATAATGATTACCTTATCACCACCTGTAAACATCATCCCACTGCAAAGCTTCTCATATTGTAAATGTCCTAATCTTGTTTCCTCTCCTTCCCACAATACATGTAATGAAGCCTACACCATCTATTCCTCCAAATGTAAGGCAAACCCTCTCCCACTGAGCCAGAGCTCACTGTTCCTGTTCGTCCCATTGATCAACCATTCCATCCCAACAATTCCCTTTTCCTAGCTCCCACAGCTGAAGACATCATCCAGTTCCTTACAATCGTACTTCAAAACGTCTCCCTTCCAGATTGTTCCGTTTTCCTTTATCAAAACATCTGCTCCTTCCCTGCCTGTTCATGCATTTCCTGTCCCAGCACCAGGTTGACACCTTTGTCCTCAATGAAACTCTCCTCCAGCCTCACCACATTGTCCACGGTTCTCCCAATGTCATTCACTGTACCAGCAATCCTCGCCTCTTAGCGTGAAGTGCAGTCACTATTAGCTACCTTAAGCATATCCCTGTCCAGCCAGAACTCTTGTTTCCATTGATACTAGTGTACACATCCTCAGCGCCTTTTTCCCCCCACCCTCACCATCACCTGTGCCACCATATACATCTTTCCTGTTGTCCCAATCTCCTATGACTTCTTCTTCCATAGTGACAGCACCTTCTCCCCCTACATCCATAGCTGTGACCATGCCACCCTGTGGCAGTGGTATCAGTTCCTTTTTACTCTTTCCTTTCTACTCTCCAAAGCGACCTTGTTCCCCTCCCTTAGCATACCTATCCATAAGGTAACACTGTAAGAGGTAAGCGGTATATACGCTGCCTGCAACAGGCAAGACTTAGGAGAGTCTCTGACCAGAGAGCAGTATGTAGTTAGTTGTTGCTTGTCGCTAGTCGGCAGTGGTAGACAGTAGTCGACAGTAGTAGACAGTAGTCTGCGTGAGTCGGCAGTAGTCAGCGGTAGTCGCCGTGTGTCGGCAGTCTGCTCTGGTCGGGACTCTGGAGGATGAGTATTATTGTAGAAGGTAAAGAAGCAGCCTTGCGCATATCTAGTAATGTATGTTAACTGTCATCCAATTTCTTTTAAAAAATGCCCCAATAATAATTTTTATAATATAAAGTAATTTTTTTTTAAAAAGCATTCATTTCAACTTAAAGAATATATCCAATGGATAATTATTCCTTTCATGAATCACAAAGCATAGGCCAGCATTGCACGGAGCTGTGTCGAAATTTTTTTAGGTAAGAGCAGATATATTCGCAGTTTTTATTGAGGTAAAAATTTTTGCTTTTTTTATTCAGAATACAGGGCCGAGGCGCAGCGCTACTGTCGTAATAAAATTTACCGGGTTACTGAATTTTTTTATTATTTTTGGTGTTTAGGAATTTTTCTGTTTCGAACTTAACATTGAATGAGAAAAGAATTTTGTGGGAACATTAAATGTGAATGCATTTCTGCACAGAGATGATAAATGGGAGCCAATTTTGTTCAGAGGTTACAATATTTAAAATTCATTTAATTATTATTTTGTGGGGAGTTTACACATGGTTCATCATTTAATTAATATTTTTTCTGTGGGGAGGTTACACTTGGTTCATTTTTATTATGATTTTTGTGGGGAGGTTACACTTGGCGACCCTGCCAGGATCGTATTTCTTTGTGAATCTTCTGATAAGTAGTCATATATCTGCTCTTATTTACTTAAATGTAGTTTGCATCTGGCGCAACGCATTTCCTAATTTGTCACTCTTTCTTTCACAGATCATCGGCAATTTGTTGCTCTTTGTTGTAATTGTGTTTGTTGCATTTTTGCATTGTCTTTGTTTCATTTGTCATTAATTTTGATTTGTGAAAAATGCCGCGAAAAACTGTTAACAGTACATCGCGTTGTGTAATGAGTGAAATAGCCGACTCGAATAGTTTGACTGATAATACTTGCGACACTCTGTGTAATAGCGATAGTCCTCCATTGACAGACAATCAGTGCGTACCGACCACTAGTAATGATTCTAATGCTATTGAGGAACAAACAAATTCAATTGTGTCCTCTGTTAATTTAACGACAATTGATTACATGGCATGTTCTGTTGCAATGAACGCTGTGCAGCTTGATGCACCCGGTTTGCAAAATTTACGTAGTGAACAGATAAATTTTTCTCACGAAGATGAACAATGTAGTCAAAATACGTCAGATTTATTTAATTCCGATGTAGTGACCAACAGTGCACATCCGATTCGCAAACCTTTTCAAGAATCACAGAATAACCAAATGGTTACACAAAACATGACACATGCAAGTACACCATCACACAGTACAGAGAATAGAACAGGTAATATTGGCTGGGATCAAGTTATGGCAGTATTGCTACAAATTAATGAATCGTACAAATAACTTGATGAATCATACAAACAACTTAATGAAAGTTTCAAACAGCGGAATGAAAAATTCGACAACCATTTCAAACAACTTAATGAACTAATTAATGAAAATTTCAAACAGCGGAATTAAATACTAGATAACCATTTCAAACAGACGAATGAAAAACACGACAACCTTAACGAACAGAACAAACAACTTAGTGGACAGATTACAGTCGTTACCGTGCAATGTCACGATACTAAAGAACAATTACGTGAGGAAATTAAGGCTTGTGCTAGTAACAGTAGTGAATAAATTAGATCTGTTGCACAAGAATTAAGTAATACACATGCAGCCACAACAGAATCACTTAGAGATGAAATTAATGCAGTCACTGAACAATGTTCAGAAAACGCAACACACATACGCGACGAGTTTAATTTAAAGTCACCAGAACTTTCACACACTCTGGATACGGAAGTCGATAAGAAATGCGAACAACAGAACAGCCAAATTGACGAACGTTTTAAAGTGATAGAAATGAAAAATGTTTCAGTCACTAATACGTCACAGCATACGGCACATTCCGAACATTTGTCACACTCACACAGCCAGTGTAACTTACGTAATTTACAGAGACTACGCGACTTAGAATCTGAAAAGTCACAGACAAACAGATCCTCACACAAACCTGAACCTGTTCACACATTCAGAGACGATAGCGTTGATTATAAGCAATTTTCATCCGTAAGAAAATCTAAGGTATTTAAAAAGCCGTAGTAGTGCTGTTTCATCTTTAGTTTTCTGCACTGCTGCCTTCTCTTCTACTATCCTTTATATCTATTAAAACAGCTCTTCAACTATCGATCTATCTATAATTATGAAAGAGTAAAGAAAACCTGATAAGACAAGTTTTACCGAAAGTGACATTTATCATCAGACGCTCCAGAAATGACAACCACGAGAACTTCAATAACAGACAAAAATTTAATCATCAGTATGTGTAACATTATCAGCAACAGCGAACGAATTTTGGTAACAATACATGTTTTTCACCGCAATAGCAACAAAACCAGCCGGTTAGCATACCTAATCAACAATGTAATCTACAAGGTCAACGAAGCTTTAATATTCCGCCGCCTGCACGTATAGCTTCAGCTCCAACAAATATTAATGCACAGCAACAAGGAAATAACTACGTACAGAAAACACACCATTTCAATTCCTACCGCAATGCACTGTATAGAAATGACTATCATGACAGACGCAAAAGTAATGAGCACAATTTTCAGCGTACGTGTAATAACAGTCGGTCTTACCAGCAGCAAAATCATCCGCAACAACATATTATCATGAATGAACCAGAGATTAGATATCATCCCGAGCGTAATGCGTCAGGAAGAAATAACAGAACAGTACAAATAGTTGAAATGCCACAGCATCCTCCCGAAAATAGTAGCACATCAGATAGAATTTGACTAGATACAGTACAGGTTGCACCTTCCAGTAACGTAAGCAATACTTCAGATACACAGAATCTTGTTCACGAAAATGTTATTTGAAACATGCCTTGTTGAATGCACCTCTTTTATCATACGCAGATGTTACTAGAAATTTTTCCATTGCCACCTACAGTTCTAACACCTCTTTAGGGGTAAACATTTTTCAGGAAATTGAAGAAGATGGTTGTACAGTAATTAAAAACATCGCCTTTGCGAGTCGCATTCTGTCACCTGCTGAACGCAATTATTCTGTTACAGAACTTGAAACATTATGTGCTGTACGGGCATTTAAGAGATTTCGGCATTTTCTTTATGGAAGACACACGACCGTTTACACAGATGATAGAGCGATACAGTTTTTACTTTCCGCTAAATTCACGCACGACAGATTAAGCAGATGGAAACTTTATTTACAGGAATTTTATTTTACAATTGTTCACATTACCGGCACACAAAATATTATAGCAGACGCACTATCCCGTTCTCTTAGCAACAATCAGCAAGACATCGCAACCAACTTCTGCAAAGCAAATTTCAGCGTCATGTACATTCAACAAGTTGCATTTGAAAATTTCATTTCGTCGTCATTACGAGACATAGCGCAAGAGCAGAGTAAAGACAACGTATGGAAAGAAATTAAACACCTTTGGCAAGATAGGAATAATGTTACCATTAGAAACCATTACACTGTACGCAATAATATTCTGTTTCGCCGCTCTCACCCTGACAGCAACACTTGGTTATTATGCATTCCTGACGAACTTGTTAACAAATTAATCTGGTATACTCATTTAAGTTACGCACATTACGGAGCCAGAAAATGTTTCCTTATACTGAGACAGAACTGTTATTTTACCAACATGGAGAAACGTATTCGACGAGTTTTAGCGTCATGTAAAATCTGCCAGAAGGGTAAGTCAGATACGACTTCACATATTCCTCCATTACATCCGATTGTACCTGTTAAATTGAGACACATGGCCGCTGTAGACATTTTTGGTCCGATTCCCAGAACTAATAGAGGTTTTTGCTACATCTTTGTCGCTGTTGAACTCACTTCAAAATTTGTTACCTTCACTCCGTTACGCAAAGCTACTGCTAAAACTGTTTCGAAAGCGTTTGTCAAACATTTTCTATTTCATGTAGGGCATGTATTGAAAGTAATTTCCGACAATGGATCACAGTTTCGATCTGCTATATGGACACGTATGTTACGAGCTAGAAACATTTCTCCGATCTATATATCCAGGTACCATGCTTCTTCGTACCCTTGCGAACGATTAATGAAAGAAATTGGTAAACTGTGTAGAATATACTGCCATAAAAGACATATTGATTGGGACACACACATATTCTCACTCGAGGATGTAATTAATTCCATACCAAATGAATCTACTATGCTATCTCCGACTGTTATACTGAAAAATGTTGAACCACCTAACAAAATTAAAGAATTAGTAACCTTTGCTACATCTCGTCGACTACGACACCATGAAATAATTGACATTGCGCTGAACAACATCAAACGTGCCGCAGAGCGCCGGAGAAGACAGCAAAAACAGGTTTGTACACGCCGTGACTTTCACATTGGACAGAAGATATTAGTACGTACGCACTATCTATCCAACAGAGGCTTTTCTTGTCAATACACATGACACCGTGCACATTTTTCCAGATGAACTTACACATTTTATGACCACTTATGCAATTATATTTATGTGATTTCTTACTGATGATTATCATAATTTTTCTTGGCAAGTGCCCGGCAAGGTAAGGTTAGCAGGTCGCTCTTCTTGTCGTTACACATCAGACCGTGCACATTTTCCATTTTTCATGTATGTATGATTGTTTTCCTGTTTTGTTTGTGTGAACTATGAAATATTTAAGATGTAACAAACACCAGTTGGCTTTGACATTTGCCTTATCTCAACATCGTGACTATTTTACATTTTTTTGCTACTACATTGTGATACTCTGTGTACATTTTTGCACCTGCACACTGCCTATGTTTTTGACATATTACATTTTCTGTCATGCTATGCTGTATGCTCAATTATATCACTAGAAACCAGTTTTTATTTAATGGGTATCTGATTTAAATGCAAGACATTAATCATTGTTTATCATTTTCAGAAGGAAATAACGTGTAAAAGAAATAAATTATGGGAATTTCACCTTCGGAATGAACGAAAGAAGATGCAATACCTCGTCACGAAGAGTAAATGGATCAGAATTAACAAGCATTAACAAGAATATACTATACACATCGTATGATAGCAGTCTTAACTAACTTTTCCTTTCAGAATACGAGGCGACTGATGCAGGCTGTCAGACAGAACTACACATCTTAGTTTTAGTGATGAAATATGCTAGAAATAAGGAACTCTATACTATGAATAGTTGTATAATGAAGTGAGTTTTTCTGCAGATGAATAGTGATGCAGAATATGCTAATATGAATAATGAAGTTTTTCTTTACAGGTGATGATAATAATGGAATTATGGTGATATGGATAATGAAGTTTTTCTTTGCAGGTGGTGATAGTAATGATAATGAAGTTTTTCTTTGCAGATGAAAATAATGATGAAGTTTATATATTTACTTTTAGTTAAGAAATGCTGTGTAGTTATTTAGGTATTTGTTGCAGTTCGTTTTGACAGTATGTCTTATGTCGCATGGAATGATGACTGACGGTTTTGGAAAGGACAGCTAGAGAACATATATATTTAATACTCATTTCATTACCTGCTAATTCAAAGTTCACTACTCTTCAGCATAATATGCGTTTCTTCTTTCATTTTAATAATCCATTTTGTATATTTTGCGGGAGAAATTATTCATGAAATTAATGTGCTATAAGCAGTTGGTTATTAAACCTGTGTCATTCATGAATGTGATTACATATACTCTATTTGTTTCATAACCTTGCTACAGCTGACTCATGACCAATGACGTTACACATCTTCATTTGCAGCAATAAGTCAAATGCAAATATTGTTATGCCCCAGCAATTGATTATCGATCCCAACGCAATGCATTGCTAGCACAAAAAAATGTATTACCAGTCCCAAATAATGATACCAATTTAAAAGAGTTATGAGTAATGCTGAATGATATTTTCTAATCACAGACTTTGAGTAATAGTTACAGAGTGTTACGTTTTAATTATGTCTTATGTCACTTCAATGATGAGTTCTGAGTAACAGTGAATGATATTTTGTAATAATGCGTGCATGCTCTACACTCATTAACTCCTGTTTTGAATGATGACTTATGATGATTTGTAACTGGCCAATGAGTGGCAATAATTATTTTTAAATATGTCATATGTCACTTGAATGATGAAAAATGTTTTGTAATATTCAACACTTGCTGATCAATGAATGCCACTGTTTCTTATACTTTAAATTTGTATTATGTCACTTTCATGCTATATATATGAATTCCAGTAGCTTGGTGCTACACTCATTAGCTCCTGTTTTGAATGATGACTTCTGATGGTTTGTAACTGGTCAATGAATGCCAATGTTCTCTGTAAACAGGTAACTTATGAACATTATTCTGTAATACTTGATACATGGTACAGAAATGTTCAGTAGCTGGGCGATGAGTGCCACGAATTACTTAAATCAGTTGTTAGACTAGTGTAAGTCTCAATGAAGACTAGCTTGTGACTTTATCTTCTGACCTAATTACCAGAAATTACTGCAATATCCGTTTGTCCTGTCCATCCTCATGCTCATGGAGCACTGTATTTGGTTTTTGCACTAATTCTACGTTGGTGTACCTTACAAGAACGTGGTGTTGACACGACATGCTGTCCACCACCTTCAGCGATGGAGATGTTATCATGGTCCCACTGTTTGGTGTACCTAATGTACTACCAAAATGATAACATGGAATATTACTACGACATTTCAGTGTCTTGGCTACACTGATTAATACTTCAGGGAAAAGAACTTCAGATTGTCTCACTTGGTGTTGTGCTTCTGTAGAAAGATATGGACTTTCAGTGCAGCTGCGTGCAACCTAATGTGCTACAACCATGATGCAATCCTTCCCTTTCCTATCTTAGTTCTTGTAAAATAGCAAAAAAAGAAAAAAAACTACAGTGCGTGTGCACTTTTGTCATTTGTTAATATGTTTTGTACTCATTCCGTATACATTTTGTGATTTCCTGATATGTTCTGTACTACAGTGTGTGTGCACTTTTGTCATTTGTTAATATGTTTTGTACTCATTGCCTATACATTTTGTGATTTCCTGATATGTTCTGTACTACAGTGCGTGTGCACTTTTGTCATTTGTTAATATGTTTTGTACTCATTATTTATACATTTTGTCATAGCTTGATATGTTCTGTACTCAGTGATTGTGCACTATATTTTATTTCATGTTCTGCACTTATATATATGTATATATTCTGTGATTGTAAACTTAGTTAATTAGGAAAAATTTGTTGCTCATGGCAAGTCCAATTGACTCACCATCGCTGCCAAATTTTTGCCCCCCCCCCCCAACGGAGTGTTATGTAAGAAGCATGCGCTATATGCGCTGCAGGCAAGATTTAGGAGAGTCTCTGACCTTAGAGCAGTATGTGGTTCGTTGTTGCTTGTCGCTAGTCGGCAGTGGTAGACAGTAGTCGACAGTAGTCTGCGTGAGTCGGCAGTAGTCGGCGGTAGTCGGCGCGTGTCGGCAGTCTGCTCTGGTCGGGATACTGGAGGATGAGTATTATTGTAGAAGGTAAAGAAGCAGCCTTGCGCATATCTAGTAATGTATGTTAACTGTCATCCAATTTCTTTTAAAAAATGCCCCAATAATAATTTTTATAATATAAAGTAATTTTTTTTTAAAAAAAACATTCATTTCAATTTAAAGAATATATCCAATGGATAATTATTCCTTTCATGAATCACGAAGCATAGGCCAGCATTGCACGGAGCTGTGCCGAAAATTTTTTAGGTAAGAGCAGATATATTCGCAGTTTTTATTGAGGTAAGAATTTTTGCTTTTTTTATTCAGACTACAGGGCCGAGGCGCAGCGCTGCTGTCGTCATAAAATTTACCAGGTTACTGAATTTTTTTATTATTTTTGGTGTTTAGGAATTTTTCTGTTTCGAACTTAACATTAAATGAGAAAAGAATTTTGTGGGAACATTAAATGTGAATGCATTTCTGCACAGAGATGATAAATGGGAGACAATTTTGTTCAGAGGTTACAATATTTAAAATTCATTTAATTATTATTTTGTGGGGAGTTTACACATGATTCATCATTTAATTAATATCTTTTCTGTGGGGAGGTTACACTTGGTTCATTTTTATTATGATTTTTGTGGGGAGGTTACAACACTACCTTCGATGTCGTCCTCGCTTCCCCCAACCTCCTTGGGCATATCACTGTAGAAGTCCTCGATCCCATTTGCAGTGACCACCTCCCAGTTCTTCTCACCATCTACTTTGCCCATTGCCTGCGCTTCCCACCCTGTCGCCCTTCCCAAAGTCATTCATGACAACCACCATGAAAACTGGAATGCCTACCTGGAATCCATCGACACCTAGGTTGGAAGCCACCCCATCCCCTTCCAACATCCTGATGAAATCACTCGTGCATTGTTCTTCCTCCAGAAAACCGTCTCTGATGCTGTGGCAGCCTATGTCCCCATCATCCTACTTTTCGTCCACAGGCCATACTTCTTCTCCATGAATCTCGCCAACTCTACTGTTCCTTCCTCCAAATTTGTGACTGGGACACACTCCTCTACCACCTTACTGATAGCCATCCCACCCTGCATTAAAAGCTTCTTTATGACAACTGCCCATTCCCTGACAACTTCAGTAAAGCTACCGATTTTGCTTCCCACCTCTCTGAAGACTTCTCTGTACCCAATACCCAATGATCCTCGCTTTGACTGCTCCCACTTCCCCAGTGTCCTTGACCACATTGATGCCACTGTCCTGCCACTTGCTCCTATCTTCTTTTACTTGGAAGAGTTACCACCCTCAGATTTGAACATTCCTATCACAGCACAAGACATTAAAGTCATCCTCCACTCCAAACACAACTGCTCCTGGTCACGACTGCACCACCTACTGCCACCTCAAAGAATGTCTTCTCTCCTTCCTTGAGGCCCTTGTCACAGTGTATAACACCATCCTCTCCATGGCTTTTACTCTGACCTGTGGAAGACCTCCCACGTCCTGTTGTTCCTTAAAACCAACAAACCCCCTTTCAACACCTATTGCCCCATATGCCTCACCTCCATGTTCAGTGAGGTCTTAAAGTCCAACCTCTCCTGCTGTACCCATCACCATCTCACTCAATACCACTTCTACCATCTTACCCAGCGTGATTTCTGGTCCTCCTTCTGCATCAACGACCTACATCTTAACTTGACCCATCTTCTCTCCCTCCAACTTAACTCCTGTCACTCTGCTATTTTTGTTTCCCTCGATGGCCATAACACCTATCCCACATTTCCTCCTTTCCCTTGATCTCATCCGTATCCACTACACTCCCGTTCACTCCCTGATGTCTCCTTTCCTCTCCATTCCCCACCTGCTGCTGCACTTCTACCGATGGAACCCAACCTCTCTCCATCTCCATACCCTCCACCTCCATCCCAAAGAAACTTCCAACGTCTCCCATCCTGCATGATCTGCTTTGCCCCAATGTCTATCTTTCCTTCCAACTATGACCCTCCTTGCCCTTTCCCCTTCTCCCTAGGGCTCCCTCTCTTTCCCCTCTCCTTGTGCTGCTCCCCACCTACTACCTCACTTTCCTTCTCACTTCTCGTTTCACAGTCCTTGCACTCCTTCCTCGGCTGCTCCCTCCCCACCCTTCCCACCTCCTACACATCCGTGTGCTGGTGACTCCCCCACTCCGCCCATTCTTGCCCTTCCTCCTCCACCGACCCCCTTTCCCTCTTTCCTCTCTCTCCCTCCTCTCGGAGCTCCCCTCCCTTGGCAGGTCCTTCCAAGTTAAACCAGTTACTTTGTCATGTTTTGGTGCTCACTGTATATGTAACACAAGTGCAGTGTGTGTTCAGTGTCATCATCCAGTGTGACTTTCACTTCTGTGAACACTGGTTTTAATTGTACTCTTCATGCTGCCACTTGGAGTGGCCACATGGTTTGAGGCGCCATGTCATGGACTGTGTGGCCTCTCCTGCCCGTGGTTCGGGTCCTCCCTCTGGCATAGGTGTGTGTGTGTGTGTGTGTGTTGTTCTTAGAGTAAGTTAATTTAAGTAGTGTGTAAGTCTAGGAACCGATGATCTTAGCAATTTAGTCCCTTAGGAATTCACACACATTTGAACATTTTTGAACATTCTTCATGCTGCCAGTGTTTATGTGCTACATCTTTGTTCAGTGTCATTATAATTATATGTGGATTTTATGTAAACGTGTGTTGTGAAACTAACCCTTTTTGTATATTTTAACTCTCATTGTTTCCTCTTCACATGTGTAAGTTTCATCTTTTATCCCCATACTTTATTTACTTTATTTTATACAGTCTCTTGGTTGAAGAGTGGCGAATTGTGCTGCTGCAGCCCACCCCTGGCCACAATGTTAGATGTGCCAATATTCTGGGTTAGCCATCTTGGATTGTAATGTCATAGTTGGACTGTGCCAGTGTCCAATAAATGATGAAATAGAGAGCATTCTTTACATGGTTACACATCAGCTACATGGAAACTGAATTTTTATAAATAATGAATACATTATTATTCTTATTAATTATTATTTTTTATGTCTTCTGCAATTCATTGTTTTTAGCATTTGAATTTACTGCAAAAATTCGAATTTACCTTGAAAATTCGAATTTCCCACCGATTTTGAATTTTCTGCTATTTTAACAGGTGATGGAGCAAGGTGCGAGGAAGGTGTGGTTAAATTAAATTTTATAAATATCAATAAATCCCCTATAATGTAACAGATATTGAGTTTAATTTCATGTCATGAGATGCTTCCAGCTCAACAGCTCAGCTCAAACTAAGCGGTTTTGCCCACCAACTTTTTCTGGGAGCAGGGGAAAGGGTTGGAGAGTGTTGAGGATTTCCCAGAGAGGAAGGGAGGAGGGACCTGATATGGGCAGCTGATTCCCAAAGAGGTGGGGTAAATTAATCCATGACCGGGCAGGGTGCAGGGGTGGAGGAAGGGTCCACAATCTTGAATAAATAAAAAGTAGGGTCGTATCACCTTTCTGTTTCATATGAATTTACTCTGTGCTAGTTACCCTCTGATGTAAGTACAGTTCACAGTTGCTAAGCAGTTAATACGATTCCAACTGGGACGTCATTATGAAAGTCTAAGGAGAGTTTACTTGTGATATCCATTTTTATCATTCAAGAATATGACTGCAGCTACAATCATTTGTTTTTGCTACAAGTATTTTCATATTAGTATTTCCGTTTAGGTTCTTATGGACGGATACTCCCATATAGTTTACGTTCATTCATTATTGTGACAAGCGACATCAACATTTGTGTAATCGAACAGTAGCGAGACTTTCTGCTTATTTATGAGCAATGTGTTACATTTCTTTACGTTGAGGGTTAAGTGCCAGTTCCTGCACCAACAGTCGATCTTTTGTAGGTCTTCCTGCGTTGTTTCATAACTTCTGGCATTGAAACTTTCCTGGAGACAACAGGTCCACCCTTTGGGAAGTTCCAGTGGAAAAGCTGGTCCGATATTGTGTACATCTTTTGTTCAGTACTCGAAAGTTTGGATTTGTATGGAATGCCTTCCGAGAATCGACAAACACAGGTTCACCCTTGACTCCATTAACTGCGGCGCTCAGAATATTATGGACGAACAGTGCAAGCTGGTTTCTCAAAACATCAGCCTCTGGCAATCTCTGTAAAGAAGAGTTTTGTTCTTCAGCATGGTTATGACAGCCGAGCACAAGACATATTCCATAATTTCACAACGGATTGAGGAGAGCGTTTAGACCTTCAATTGCCTGCAACTCTCTGACGAGACAAACCCTGCAGCAAAACGAAGAAATATTTTCGGGCGTAGCTAACTGCTCGTCCCTTTTCCACGATTACGAGAAAGATCCAGAACGACAGCTAGTTTATTAGTAATGTGAGAAATCCCTTTTTTGTGTGGTGTTAATATGGTACTATAAAAATATAATAACCGTGTAACGCACAAAATACGTATCTATAAATGGATACATAAAAAGGTAAGGACAAAACAAAACATTCCATTACGTAATACCCACATAACTGTCCTGATTTCGGACAACGAAAACGATTGTTTGGAATAAGAAAGTAATTTAAAACTAATTTATTGCAGCTGATAACGGACAGTCCACTTTGGAAAAGCGATATGTTTCAACGCTATTACGGCTACCTAAATATATTGAATTTAGTTTTTGGTTTTATTGTAGTTAAAGTCAGTGTTGAATTTTTAACAAGATAACGAACACAAAATATAACAATGTAAACCCTTCGTCTCACATACTACCAACGGTGAATCCCTACACAGGCCACAAATGAAATGTTAACCGTCACACGCAACACTGACTTCTGAGATGCATACATTTTCAACATGCAATCGAATAATGACTGGCGCTGTAGACGCAAACACTGCCGAATATTTCGTTTTTATTCTATTCACACAATTGTCTTTCATAGCAGCTCTGAACAGAAAATACATTTCGTCACGAACTGCTTGCAGTTATGGCAGCTTATGGGTCTGCTCATAGCAAAGGCGACACACCCAACCGCCAGTTCGAATGCCACCACTCAATTATACTCGATACTCGATATATACTCTATATAATATATGCGAATACGTAATTGATAACGCTCACAAGTCAAAAGGGATCGAGAATTCCTTCCAACCACCTACCTGAAAATGCAGTCTGTATTCCTAATTCTATTTAGAGACTTTACTTATATCTGTTAGATATAGTTCTGCTCTTTTTGTGTGACAGAAAATATTGCACTCGTTGTAATAAAGAAAGTTGGGATGAAACTGAAGATACTCTAAGGTCTTCCGGTGCGAATTTGTTTGCTGTTACGGGGAGAAATGGTCGAACACAATATCGTATTAGGAGGCAGAGAAGCAGAAGACAACGAAGACGAACGGAAGTGCTTACGGTTTCGCCCAAATGAGAACCTTTACAAAGGCCCGAGGATGGCTGCTAATGGATCGCAAATAAACGCCCTAATTGGTATCGCTCTGCGTCCCCTCTCTGTTATTCCCCCAGGGTTTTCAGGCCCAACAAGCTGAGCGAAAGCGCTCTGCCACAACTCTTCCCTGTAATAATGCCATGGCCGTGGCTGGAGAAGGTATTAGTTGCGTCCATCAAGCCGGCAGGTGACAGCGGTGCTGCCTGGGGTGGAGATACCGGAGAGGGCGACCTTTCACGTTGGCACAAAAGGGACGGGCCGTGATCAATTCTACAGGACGGATAGCACCAGTTTCACGGGCACTTGGTTCCCATATACACTGGTGTGCAAAACTTAAAAGGAAGTATTAGGTTGGTGCAGAAAATCGTAGCGTTGTTGTTTTGCACGTTAGTATTCCCGTTGCTGTGGGTTTATTTATCGACTGTCATTTTTTATTTGTAGTTCACTGAGTCGAAACAAAGGCCCGGGAGTAGACAACATACCATTAGAACTATTGACGGCCTTGGGAGCGCCAGTCCTGACAAAACTCTACCATCTGGTGAGCAAGATGTATGAGAAAGACGAAATACCCTCAGACTTCAAGAAGAATATAATAATTCCAATCCCAAAGAAAGCAGGTGTTCACAGATGTGAAAATTACCGAACTATCAGTTTAATAAGTCACAGCTGCAAAATACGAACGCAAATTCTTCACAGACGAATGGAAAAAACTAGTAGAAGCCTACCTCGGGGAAGATCAGTTTGGATTCCTTAGAAATATTGGAACACGTGAGGCAATACTGACCCTGCGGCTTATCTTAGGAGCTAGATTAAGGAAGGCAAACCTACGTTTCTAGCATTTGTAGACTTAGAGAAAGCTTTTGACAATATTGGCTGGAATACTCTCTTTCAAAATTCTGAAGGTGGCGGGAGTAAAATACAGGGAGCGAAAGGCTATTTACAATTTGTACAGAAACCAGATGGCAGTTATAAGAGTCGAGGGACATGAACGGGAAGCAGTGGTTGGGAAGGGAGTGAGACAGGCTTTTGGCCTCTCCCCGATGTTATTCAATCTGTATATTGAGCAAGCAGTGAAGGAAAATGGAAGTAGGTATTAAAATCCATGGAGAAGAAATAAAAACTTTGAGGTTCGCCGATAACATTGTAATTCTGCCAGAGACAGCAAAGGACTTAGAAGAGCAGTTGATCGGATTGCATAGTGTCTTTAAAGGAGGATATAAGATGAACATCAACAAAAGCAAAACGAGGATAATGGAATGTAGTCAGATTATGTCGGGTGATGCTGACGGAATTAGATTAGGGAATGAGACACTTAAAGTAGTAAAGGAGTTTTGCTATTTGGGGAGCAAAATAAGTGATGATGGACGAAGTAGAGAGTATATAAAATGTAGACTGGCAATGGCAAGGAAAGCGTTTCTGAAGAAGAGAAATTTGTTAACATCGAGTATAGATTTAAGTGTCAGGAAGTCGTTTCTGAAAGTATGTGTATGGACTGTAGCCATGTATGGAAGTGAAACATGGACGATAACTAGTTTGGACAAGAAGAGAATAGAGGCCTTCGAAATGTGGTGCTACAGAAGAATGCTGAAGATTAGGTGGGTAGATCATGTAACTAATGAGGAGGTATTGAATAGGATTGGGGAGAAGAGAAGTTTCTGGCACAGTTTGACTAGAAGAAGGGACCGGTTGGTAGGACATGTTCTGAGGCATCACGGTATCACAAAGTTAGCATTGGAGGGCAGGGTGGAAGGTAAAAATCGTAGAGGGAGACCGAGAGCTGAATACACTAAACAGTTATAGAAGGATGTAGGCTGCAGTAGGTACTGGGAGATGAAGAAGCTTGCACAGGATAGAATAGCATGGAGAGCTCCATCAAACCAGTCTCAGGACTGAAGATCACAACAACAAGTTCACTGTTGCTATTTGAGTTACGTATTGTCATTTAGTCGTATGGAGATAGTGAGAGAGCTGTGGACGCTACAAATGGAGTGCCCACTGGAGGAATCGGAACATTTCCGACGTATTCTTCTGTCTGAGTTCGGTAGAAGGGAGACAGCAACGGATGCAACCAGAAACATTTGCCCCATTTATTAGGATAATGAAGAAAAATCGTGACTCTCCACATTCAGGAAGACCTTTCGGGTTTGATGAAAATCATTTAAACTCGTTAATCCATAATGATGCACGTCAGTTTACTCCAGAAATGGAGGATGGGATGAACTGTGATCGTTCCATTATTGTGCGACATTTGTATGCAGTGGGAAAGGTTCAAAAATTAGGTACCGCATGCTCTAAGGCAAAATCATAGAAATCAGAGGGTGGACATATGTGCATCTCTGCTTGCTAGTCATCAATAAGCTCGCTAACGACACCGACCATTTCTATCCTGCGACGAGAAATGGTATCTTTAGGCTAACATAAGGAAAAGAGAGGAATGGTTGAGGCAAAACAAAAGCCTGTACATCCACTATATATAATATTATGCATCTGGTGGAAAAAGTGACGGTGTGGTGCACAACGGACTGCTTCCCCAAGGTGTAACTATATCTATCAACGTTCATTGTCAATAACGTAGACGTATTGCAGACACAGTTCGAGGACAATGGCTGGGAAGACTGCGAGAAGTGATTCTACTCCACGATGAAGCCCACACGCATTATGCTAGACTGACAAAAAACCCTATTCACTTGTTGGGCTGGGAAGCCATTTCGCACCCACCTTATTCACCTGATATTGCGCCTCAGATTTTCATCTTTTCCGTTTCATGTCGAACAACCTTGAAGGAGCTTCCTTTTCTGATAAAAATGCGCTCTGAACATGCGCGACGATTTCTTCGGCTCAAACCCACATGATTTCTACAGTCGCAGAGTCGAAAACAATTCAGGAGAATGTATTATTGATGATTAAAATGTCTAACTTAGGGAAAAACGCTACGAACTAACGCACAAAACTCATGACTTTCACATGATGCATCACTGCTAAGTAACATAGCTCGATGAAGCATGGACCATACATAAGAAGAAATGCTACAGTATAGTACAGAAGGTAGATGAAAGAAATACGAAATGAGATGAACAGAAGTGACGCTTTAATTAAACGATAAAAATTACATTTAAGTCACCATGTTTTATGATGTTCTCTGGGCATTACAAAAGACAGGACGGGTGTGTGATTAGAGAGGATAGCAATGTATACTCTGCAATATGCTCCCATTGTGGACATTGTGATTACTAGGTTGGTAAGAATTTCTTGTGGTGGTGCGTTTGATTCCTCCACCAGCGCGGCTGACAAATGCTGGATGGTCGTTTACATTGGATTAGATTAATTATTCATTCCATAGACCCAAAAAGAGGGGATCCTCCTGGGTGTGGAACATGTCAGATAAACACATTACAAAAATGTCATTAGAAAAACTTGAGTTTCATTAATTTTAATGATCCCCAGTCAGTAAACAGTAAAATTATATATATGAATTAAAATTAAATTTCTAATATTTACAGGTTTAATACTTACATCTGCTTTCATTAAATCCATCATTCACACAGTAGCTAGTTATTTGGCTATTACAACCAAGTATTGTCAAAAATTAAAGTAAGTTATTCATTTCAATGATCCTCAGTTAAGAACAGTCAAATTATGTACAAGATTTAAAATTAAACTTCCACTATTTACAGACTTAAGACTTACATCTGCTTTCCATACATCCATCATTCTCACAGTAGGTAGTTACTTTGCTGTTACAACCAAGTATTGCCAAAAATTAAAGTATAATAAATTTTCATTAAAATGGTCTACTGCACTTGTTGAGAAATTCATGGATGGAATAGAATGAGTTGGCCACCAAAAATTCTTTTAAATTATGTGTAAACTGTGCCTTGTCTGAAACTAAACTCTTAATGGTTGCTGGTAACTTATTGAAAATATGCGTTGCTGAATACTGGACTCCTTTCTGGGCAAGAGTAAGTGACTTTAAATCTTTATGTATATTGTTCATATTCCTAGTATTAGTCCGCCCCAGTAGCTGAGTGGTCAGCGTGACGGATTGCCGTCCTCTGGGCCCGGGTTCGATTCCCGGCTGGGTCGGAGATTTTCTCCGCTCAGGGACTGGGTGTTGTGTTGTGTTCATCATCATTTCATCCCCATCCGGCGTGCAGGTCGCCCAATGTGGCGCCGAATGTAATAAGACCTGCGATATGGCGGCCGGACCTGCCCCGCTAGGGGCCTCCCGGCCAATGACGCCAAACGCTCATTTCCATTCCTAGTATTGATACTGTGTTCATTTTTGGAACACAACCTACGACCAGCTTAGAGACAGAAATGATGACACTTCCAGCAGGACCTGACCATCATTTTGCAGGACAGTGCTCAAGCACGTACAGTGCTAGCTGTTACTGATTTGTTTGACTGATGGGGCTGCTAAGTGCTATACCACCTACTGCACTCCACTGACTTAAGCCCTCATGAGTTCAACTCGATTTCTAAACTGAAGGAAACACTTCACGTCATTCGTTTCACAACTGCTACTACTTCGTGGGGCAATAGACCGCGCTGCTCGAACTGTCAACACAACTGGTACTGCTAAGAGTATCCTACTACTTCTACATCGCTGGCAACGGGTTATTCACAAAGATGGTGACTAGTTGTGAAGGTCAGTAAAACTTTGAAACACGTATCTATTTTGTATTAGCTGTAAATAAATAGTTACCACTATTAAAGTTCCAACCCTCGTATATCTGAACTACTGCCATGATGCGAGAAGTCTGAATCGGACACTGAAGAATGATCAATTGACGGTTTGATATGTTTTCTACATTTTTTAGCATTGATGTAATGAAATCTAACTCAGGTCGTTTCGTTCGTACAGCACGCTCATTTCTTTCTTTGGATAGTCTTTCTTTCGCAGCAGCAAGCTTTTTTCCGTTCATACGTCTTCCATTCGGTTTTTATTGAGTGTCGAAGTTAGAAGCACAGATTTTAAGTATTGCAGAAATTTCCCCCTAAATCTTTATTTTAGACAACGGAATTATATCATCAGGTGAGATAACCTCACGCTGTATGATGTGTTCGACGCCATCATCTGCGGGGGTTATCATTGAAGAATTATCGTCACAATGTTGGAACTGCGATGATTCATCTCGAAACATCTGCGAGGATTTGCCCCATTTCGCCATTTTGTGGCTAATGCGCCTTTGTTGATTTTGGTGACTGAAGTGAAACTGAAGTTTAAATGCAGTAGTGTCACAGAGTGGTTCACTCATTCTTATTTTCATATCCTACATTACACAATGTTCAAGTAGAACATCGTAACAGTTACATGTAAGTAATAAAAAACAGACTTACCTCATTTTCGCACTTCTGGAGCCACTTGCAGGGACGAAATTTCATGGAAAAATAAGTCACAATAATACAGATCCGCCACTTGGTGGTAAACTCCTGAATCGGTGGCAGTCCATTCAAAAGCTCGGTATGTGTTTTGACCCTACGTGGGGCTTTACCCTCCCCTCCCCTATGCCACAGATCGGATATTACACATGCTTATTTTATGTGCATAAGTAAAGTAATTCGAACCTCTGGATTTCAGTAATGGATAATGATACCGAATATAGTTTCAAGGTTACTTGAGAACATCATCTTAAGAGTGTATGGTACAAATTTCTCTGATTTTCCACGAATAGAAATGATAAAAGTGGCCATCAGTACAATTGGTACTTTTGGTAGCCAAAAGTCATCGTTTTTCTGGTAAATCTTGATAACGGAGAAAGGTTATCGAAAACGGGGAAACTGCGTTCCTAGATTAAAGTGTAGAGAATGTGTTGTTGGTATTTGAGCAATTTGATACGGATAGTTATTAGATAATTGCTGCCTATGGTGCAAAAAGCGGCTGAAAACCGATTTTTGCGGTTCTCCGCGTACGTAGAGTAACTTTGAACGTCTGGATCTCGGTAACGAATAATGATATCAAAGAAAGTTTCGACGCTCCCCGAGAACATCTTAAGAACATGTGGTAAAAATTTCGACTATTTGCCATGAACAGAAATTATGGAAGTGGTCACAACTGTTACTTCTGATACCCAAAAATCATGGTTTTACAAGTATTCTCAGGAACTTGTAAGACCTTCGTTTTTATCCCGACCTGATCTGATCGAATAGCAACCCAATATTTATTATTAACATGACCATGAACCTAATGGGGCTGGTAATCGGAATTGACTGCTACGGAAGTTCTTACTTGAAAAACTATAAAGCACCAGGATCAGATTGCATAACTGCAGAATTAGTTAAAAATGGGGGCCAGAAATTGGTGGAAGTAGTTCACAAAGTGATAACTAAGGTATGGAACTCAGAGATGATACCTGAAGAGTGGCAGGAGTCGATTCTGATCCCAATTTTTAAGAAAGGTGACAAAATGGATTGTAGTAATTACAGAGGGATATCGCTATTACCAGTATGTTCCAAAATTTTCTTGAATATTCTGCTAATCAGGCTTACACCATATGCAGATGAAATTGTGGGGGATTATCAAGCCGGTTTTCGGAGGAACAGATCAACTGTAGACCAAATATTCACCCTGCGTCAAACTTTGGAAAAGAAATGGGAATACAATAAACCAATTCATAATCTTTTCATAGATTTTACAAAAGCATATGATTCAGTATTGCAGTCAAAAGTGTACAGAATTCTTTTGGAACTTGGAATACCAAAGAAGTATGTTAGACTTATAGAAGCGAGTTTGAAAAACACAAAAGGTAGAGTACGCTTGGGGAAATTAGAGTCAGAAGAATTTGTAATAAGGAACGGACTTAAGCGGGGAGATGTCCTGTCTCCGCTACTTTTCAATTTAGTCCTAGAATATATTGTACGAATGGCAGCAGATAATTCAGAGGGTGTGGAGTTAAACGGAAATATTAAGATATTTGGGTATGCAGATGATCTAAATATCATTAGCGATATGAAAGAATCTGTAACAGCAAATGCGAATGCGTTAATCAAGGCTAGTGAAGATGCAGGTCTAAGGATAAGTGAAGACAAAACTAAATACCTGGTTGCTACTAGAATGCCAACAGCAGTATATCAAGAACTGTTAAGAGTTGGAGACATGCAGTTTGAAAATGTGAACACATTTAAGTATCTAGGCGTGGGCATTACTTCGAGAAATGAGATTGAATCCGAACTGAAGAAGAGATTACGGGCAGGAAATGCGTGCTACTTCTCACTGAATAGATTACTTTCATCACGGATATTGTCTAGGAATTTAAAGATTAGAATATACAAAACTATTATCCTTCCAGTTATGCTGTATGGGTGTGAGACTTGGTCTCTCACTGTGCAAAATGAAAAGCCGTTTCGAGTATTTGAAAACAAAATTTTGAGGAAAATTTTTGGAGCAAAAAGGGATGAAATTAGCGGAGAATGGCGAAAACTGCATAACGAAGAGGTTCACGAACTGTATTCAAGCCCTGACATAATCAGTATTATTAAATCACGTAGGCTGCGATGTGAAGGGGCACGTAGCTCGAATGGTTGAGGGCAGGGCAGCGCGCAGAGTACTGGTAGGGCACTTAGAGGGAAAACGTCCTGTGGGGAGACCAAGGCGTAGATGTGAGGACAATGTGAAGGCTGATTTGAGGAGCCTAGGTATTGAACGTGAACGGAAGGAAATAGCACAAGACAGGGACAGATGGCGAAAATACGTTGCTGCGGTAATGGACTCTCGAGTCCGGTACGACCAGTGAGTAAGTAAGTAAGTAAGGAAGTTGTTACTTTCCAGTTCATCCTGTTCAATACTATAATACTGAATGTATGAAAATAAGGAACACCAAACCTGCCGGAGTGGCCGAGCGGTTCTAGACGCTACAGTCTGGAACCGCGCGACCGCTACGGTCACAGGTTCGAATCCTGCCCCGGGCATGGATGTATGTGATGTCCTTAGGTTAGATAGGTTTAAGTAGTTCTAAGTTCTAGGGGACTGATGACCTCAGCAGTTAAGTCCCATAGTGCTAAGAGCCATTTGAGCCAAGGAACACCAACACAGTTTTACTAATTACGAACTTATATTCTTCTCAAAACACAAAAAGGAGACAGCCACTGCCTTCGTCATAAATATCTAATTACGGCTAATCTCAGCACAGGCTTTCTTCATTTGCCATTATCGTCACACGCTAATCCATCACTGCATCCAGCACTACAATCCAACTAAATATCGGCACTAGTAACGTCACTGATCACTTTTATAAAGATACTTCATCACTTTCCCGGTATTTATTTATTATTTAGGGGTCTAACCACGGCAATGGTGACACCCTTCTCGGTTAAAAATCCTGCATTCCAATAATGGCTTCCACACACACACACACACACACACACACACCAGTCCCGCCAACCACTCTGGCGCATCTCGACACTCGCTCTCGCAACGCGTCACAATCGATTGTTCGCCCTATCGACCAGTGCCGAGTGCAAAGTTACAGCAAGGGCCTACGGACCCCTTACAAACCGACGATGTAGAATTGGTGACTTTATAAGCCACATAAGATCCATTTTACCACATCTAATGCAAAAGAACTAACAGATTTTCTCAATTTGCGTTGGCTGGAGGAAGTGTGTAATGTCTAAATTTAGACTATCGTGCACGGACCGATAAAATACATTCATTGAGTCTGCACTGCAATTGCACGAGCAAAACATGGTCTAGCGAGGTGAGAATGAGGCATATGCATGAGCACACATGACCGCCACCCATACTGCCTCGCTTTCAGGTGATCAAAGATCTAGTGCTATGAAGAGATTGAGTTCCTTCACGCTGTTCATAAATCTGTGTAAGACGATAGAGGTCACCAGGGGACGTCATGTGCTATGCACAGTAAGTACCACAAACAAACGAGACAACGGCAGTACACACAATCCCTTCCCGGTGCAATTCAATGCATTTGCAACTGACATTACTCGTAATTTCGAAGGCATTTGCAACACATCATACCTGTTTTATTAGAAAGCTAAACGACAATGTGGCTTCCCCTGTATTTTGATGCACTGTGTACCTCATTATCTCGGGAAACAAGGTGTGAAATGCATGCAGCGGAGCACGATAATGAAGCGTCGGTCAGCAGCCGGTGCTCCGCAAGTAAATAATTAACAGCAGCGACCCCTGCATACAGCCGGGACCGTTAGGACACACATCACGTCCCGAACTAAACTACTGGCTGTTCCATACAATATGCGCAGCCAGCTGCAAACCGTGAACCAAGGGCAAGATGGCTGTTTGCAACAAGTGGATTTCCTCCGAGCTAAACACATGAGACGTCACAACCGTTCCGCACAATTGACTACTCACAACTACCTGCTCATTATTTACTGTAAATGTCAAGTTAAGCGCCTTCATTCCAAAAAGGATAAAAACCTTTGATACTTAACTTCTGAAAATTTGGTTTCTAATATTTCATACGATTATTGACCGAATTTAAAAACTTAAAATTATGTCCAAAATCAACCCATTAAGAGGTATAACCATGCGCTAAAGATTTAACACAACAGACAAGTATTAAGTTTAGAAACTGTGTATGTCTTGAGGGAGTCAAGCTGCCCGCGCTATTTTCATCCAGTATTTGACACCAAGAGCACTTATCGCCTTTCAGCATATTTTTTCTCGCTGAATCTCCCCCCCCCCCGCCCCCCCCCCCCCACACACACAAACAAACCTATGAAAGGAAAATTTCTCGATTACTACATTTTCGCTGTTCATGCAGTAAAACCTCAGCTAAGGGGTATGATGTTCTAATTCGCTTCTTCTTTACTACTAACTCTACAGTTCCCTCTAGTCTAGTACCATGGAGTTAAATCCTTGATGTACAAACATATGCCCCACCTTCCTGTCCCATCTTCGCGTTAGTGTTCTCCAAATATTCCTTTCCCATCCAATTCTGAAGAGGATCTTCTCATTCCTTATCTATCACTTCACCTGATTTTTGCAACATTCTCCTGTAGCACCACTTACCAAACGCTTCGATTTTCGTCTTTTCCGGTATTCCAACTGGTCTTTATTCACTACCGTACAATGCTGTGCTCAGAACTACAGTCTCGGGAATTTCTTCCTCAGATTAAAGCATACGTTTGACACCAAAAGACTTTCGGTCAGAAATGCACTCTTTGACTGTGCTAGTCTGCCGCTCCTTGTTTCATCAGTCTTGGGTTATTTTTCTTCCATAATAACACAATTCATTATCTTCGTCTGCATCGTGACCAGCCATTGTGACGTTAAGTTTCTCGCTATTCGCATTTCTGCTGCTTCTCATTACTTTTGTTTCTGCTGCTTCTCATTACTTTTGTCGTTTTCTGGTTAACTCTCGATCCATATTCTGTACTTAGAGACTTCCATGAAACTTTGAACATTATTGAAAACCTTTCCTAAACTTTTTCTCTGGTCTCTGGATTAACAGTCAGAAGCTATTAGAAGTAACATGTTCGTTTCAAACGTTAACAGCCTTGCTTTGACCAAACTCTCATTGCTGATGTGTTAAACAACGGTGGTGTTGTGGCCAACATTATACGTAGACAATAAATCCTTAGTAAGATTGATATGAAGATGGCTGTGAATCGACCGAAACAGATTATCAGAAAATTGTAATTTTATGTTTTAATGCAATCAAGACTACGAAAAAAAGTAGCAACACAATTAGCGTTTACCAATTTGAACAATATAGCTTTTATATGCTTAACGTCAAATTTTTAAAAATAAATTTGGATCTGTGATTATTCTTGTACAAATAATGGCAGAATATGTGTACATTTCTATTCCGTCGTTTATGAAGAGACTTCGGGATCGATCGGTCCGCAAAAAATACGTTCATTTTTCGTACAAACCGCAGAAGCAGCTATCGTTTCAGGCAAATTAAACACGAACTTCTGCAGAGTAAATAAACTGTAGAAGCAGCCATGTTCCCAGCAAATTAAACACGAACTTCTACAGAGTAAACATTGTTCCTTGTGAGGTCCTTGGAATACATCCAATTCTGTGACATGTGGGTTTCAACGTAGCACGTAATCATTTGGATTGCGCTAGCCAGTCTAAAATAAAGTGACACATAAAACTTTAGAAAAATGTTTACACATAACAATATATATAAATCTGCACGTATTTTATAAGATTGGTAATCGGTGTACCTTTTATGGGCTACAATTATTTCATTCTAGTATTGAAATAAACAAACCCTTCTGTTACAGAGATTGATTAGATTCTGTATCTGAAATAATAATAAAAAAGTGTGCTCTGCATTATGACATGCTCAAAAAATTTGACCTCAACAATAATTATTGGTTTTAGGATTTCCTTATCTGAATTGAAAGCGCTAATTTTCTTTTTTGTGGAGAACGTTTTGCATTCCTTGAAAAATCTGTTACTTAGCACATACCTTTATTGATAATTATTGTGTAGTAAGATATCCCGTATGCTCAGATTTTATAATACAACCTGTCCAAAGTTTCAGCCTTAAGTTTAGTAGCAATAATTCTTCACTATCTAAAATGTGTAATGTCGGTAACAACATGTGTTACTTGAGGAAAGATTTGAAACGTAAATTTTGTTTTCTAGAAAATTCTAGGTGGACTGTAACAAGATAAGAAAAATTTAAGTGTACAAAATTCAACTGTATAAGCAGAATTTTAGTTATAAAATACGCAACCATTTTTTTTAAGGGTATTGATGTCATTGACACGTAGGTGAAGCGCTGTCTGTTGTACTACATCTATATCTACATCTACAGGGATTCGCTGCAAGTCACATTTAACTGCCTGGCAAAGGGTTCATCGAACCACCTTCACAATTCTCTATTATTCCAATCTCGTATAGCGCGCGGAAAGAATGAACACCTATATCTTTCCGTACGAGCTCTAATTTCCCTTATTTTATCGTGGTGATCGTTCCTACCTATGTACGTCGGTGTCAACAGGATATTTTCGCATTCGGACGAAATAGTTGGTGATTGTAATTTTGTGAGAAGATTCCGTCGCAACGAAAAATGCCTTTCTTTTAATGATGTCCAGCCCAAATTCTGTATCATTTATGTGACACTCTCTTCCATATTTCACGATAATACAAAACGTGCTGCCTTTCTTTGAACTTTTTCGATGTACTCTGTCAGTCCTCTCTGGTAAGGATCCCACACCGGGCAGCAGTATTCTAAAAGATGACAACAAGCGTAGTGTAGGCAGTCTCCTTAGTAGGTCTGTTACATTTTCTAAGTGTCCTGACAATAAAACTCAGTCTTTGGTTAGCCTTCCCCACAACATTTTCTTTGTGTTCCTTCCAATTTAAGTTGTTCGTAATTGTCGTAATTGTAATACCTAGGTATCTAGTTAAATTTACAGCTTTTAGATTTGACTGATTTATTTTTGTAACAGAAGTTTGACAAGTTCCTTTCTTTTGTGTATTATTGAAATTATAATACACCGCCCCCCCCTCCCCCAAGAACCATGGACCTTGCCGTTGGTGGGGAGGCTTGCATGCCTCAGCAATACAGATAGCCGTACCGTAGGTGCAACCACAACGGTGGGGTATCTGTTGAGATGCCAGACAAACGTGTGGTTCCTGAAGAGGGGCAGCAGCCTTTTCAGTAGTTGGAGGGGCAACAGTCTGGATGATTGACTGATCTGGCCTTGTAACACTAAACAAAACGGCCTTGCTGTGCTGGTACTGCGAACGGCTGAAAGCAAGGGGAAACTACAGCCGTATTTTTCTCGAGGGCATGCAGCTTTACTGTATGGTTAAATGATGGTGGCGTCCTCTTGGGTAAAATATTCCGGAGGTAAAATAGTCCCCCATTCGGATGTCTGGGCGGGGACTACTCAAGAGGACGTCGTTATCAGGAGAACGAATACTGGCGATCTACGGATCGGAGCGTGGAATGTCAGATTCCTTAATCGAGTAGGTAGGTGAGAAAATTTAAAAAGGGAAATGGGTAGGTTAAAGCTAGATATAGTAGGAATTAGTGAAGTTCGCTGGCAGGAGGACGAAGACTTTTGGTCAGGCGAATACAGTGTTGTAAATAGAAAATCAAATAGGGGTAATGCAGGAGTCTGTTTAATAATGAATAAAAATATAGGTGTGCGGGTAAGCCACTACAAACAGCATAGTGATCGAATTATTGTGGCCAAGACAGACACGAAGCCCACAGGTGACGAAGAAATTGAAGAAATTTATGATGAAATAAAATAAATTATTCAGATAGTGAAGGGAGACAAAAATGGGTGACTGGAATTCGGTAGTAGGAAAAGGGAGAGAAGGAAACGTAGTTGGTGAATATGGATTGGTGCTAAGAAATGAAAGAGAGAGCCGCCTGGTAGAATTCTGCACAGAACACAACTTAATCATAGCTAACACTTGGTTCAAGAATCATAAAAGAAGGTTGTATACATGGAAGAAGCCTGGAGATACTGACAGGTTGCAGATAGCTTATAAAATGGTAAGTCAGAGATTTAGTAACCAGATTTTAAATTGTATGACATTTCCAGGGGCAGATGTGGACTCTGACCACAATCTATTGGTTATGAACTGTAGATTAAAACTGAAGAAACTGTAAAGAGGTGGGAATTTAAGGAGATGGGACCTGGATAAACTCACTAAACCAGAGGTTGTACAGAGTTTCAGGGAGAACGTAAGGGTACAATTAACAGGAATGGGGGAAAGAAATACAGTAGAAGAAGAATTGGTAGCTTTGAGAGATGAAGTAGTGAAGGCAGCAGAGGATCAAGTAGGTAAAAAGACGAGGGCTAGTAGAAACCCTTGGGTAACAGAAGAAATATTAAATTTAATAGATGAAAGGAGAAAATATAAAAATGCAGTAAATGAAGCAGGCAAAAAGGAATACAAACGTCTCGAAAATGAGATCGACAGGAAATGCAAAATGGCTAAGCAGGGATGGCTAGAGGACAAATGTAAGGATGTGGAGGCTTATCTCACTACGGGTAAGATAGATACTGCCTACAGGAAAATTAAAGAGACCTTTGCAGAAAAGTGAACCACTTGTATGAATATCAAGAGCTCAGATGGAAACCCAGTTCTAAGCAAAGAAGGGAAAGAGGATAGGTGGAAGGAGTATACAGGATGTTACAAAAAGGTACGGCCAAACTTTCAGGAAACATTCCTCACACACAAAGAAAGAAAATATTTTATGTGGACATGTGTCCGGATACGCTTATTTTCCATGTTAGAGCTCATTTTATTACTTCTCTTCAAATCACATTAATCATGGAATGGAAACACACAGCAACAGAACGTACCAGCATGACTTCAAACACTTTGTTACAGGAAATGTTCAAAATGCCCTCCGTTAGCGAGGATGCATGCATCCACCCTCCGTCGCATGGAATCCCTGATGCGCTGATGCAGCCCTGGAGAATGGCGTATTGTATCACAGCCGTCCACAATACGAGCACGAAGAATCTCTACATTTGGTACTGGGGTTGCATAGACAAGAGCTTTCAAATGCCCCCATAAATGAAAGTCAAGAGGGTTGAGGTCAGGAGAGCGTGGAGGCCATGGAATTGGTCAGCCTTTACCAATCCGTCGGTCACCGAATCTGTTGTTGAGAAGCGTACGAACTCTTCGACTGAAATGTGCAGGAGCTCCATCGTGAATGAACCACATGTTGTGTCGAACTTGTAAAGGCACAGGTAGAGTATCCTGTATGAAATCATGATAACGTGCTCACTTGAGCGTAGGTGGAAGAACATGGGGCCCAATCAAGGCATCACCAAAATTGCCTGCCCAAATGTTCACAGAAAATCTGTGTTGATGACGTGATTGCACAATTGCGTGCGGATTCTCGTCAGTCCACACATGTTGATTGTGAAAATTTACAATTTGATCACGTTGGAATGAAGCCTCACGGATGCAAATTACTAACGTGAATTCTTTACACACGAATGGAAAAACTGGTAGAAACCGACCTCGGTGAATATCAGTTTGGATTCCGTAGAAATGTTGGAACACATGAGGCAATACTGACCCTAAGGCTTATCTTAGAAGCTAGATTAAGGAAAGGCAAACCTACGTTTCTAGCATTCGTAGACTTAGAGAAAGCTTTTGACAATACTGACTGGAGTACTCTCTTTCAAATTATGGAGGTGGCAGGGGTAAAATACAGGGAGCAAAGGGCTATTTACAATTTGTACAGAAACCAGATGGCAGTTATAAGAGTCGAGGGGCATGAAAGGGAAGCAGTGGTTGGGAAGGGAGTGAGACGGGGTTGTAGACTCTCCCCGATGTTATTTAATCTGTATATTGAGCAAGCGGTAAAGGAAACAAAAGAAAAATTCGGAGTAGGAATTAAAATCCATGGAGAAGAAATAAAAACTTTGAGGTTCGCCGATGACATTGTAATTCTGTCAGAGACAGCAAAGGACTTAGAAGAGCAGTTGAACGGAAAGGCTAGTGTCTTGAAAGGAGAATATAAGATGAACATCAACAAAAGCAAAACGAGGATAATGGAATGTAGTCGAATTAAGTCGGGAGATGCTGAGGGAATTAGATTAGGAAATGGGACACTTAAAGTAGTAAAGGAGTGTTGCTATTTGGGGAGCAAAATAATTGAACATGGTCGAAGTAGAGAGGATATAAAATATAGACTGGCAATGGCAAGGAAAGCGTTTCTGAAGAAGAGAAATTTGTTAACATGGAGTATAGATTTAAGTGTCAGGAATTATTTGTATGGGGCGTAGCCATGTATGGAAGTGAAACATGAACGGTAACTAGTTTGGACAAGAAGCGAATAGAAGCATTCGAAATGTGGTGCTACAGAAGAGTGCTGAAGATTATGTGGGTAGATTATGTAACTAATGAGGAGGTATTGAATAGGATTGGGGAGAAGAGAAGTTTGTGGCACAACTTGACTAGAAGAAGGGATCGGTTGGTAGGACATGTTCTGAGGCATCAAGGGATCACCAATTTAGTATTGGGGGGTTCAGCGTGGAGGTTAAAAATCGTAGAGGGAGACCAAGAGATGAATACACTAAATAGATTCAGAAGGATGTAGGTTGCAGTAGGTACTGGGAGATGAAGAAGCTTGCACAGGATAGATTAGCATGGTGAGCTGCATCAAACCAGTCTCAGGACTGTAGAACAGAACAACAGCAACAACATCAATAACTCCAATATTTTTAAGAGCTTCTTTTAATTCGTTTTTAAATGGTGCTTGGCTACCTTTCAGACTTTCGATGCTATTTGATAGGTGACGAAAGACTTTTATGGCACCATAATTCAGCTCTTTTTGTGCCAAAGTTAGACTTAACCCAGAAAGGTGAAGATCAGCCTTTATTCTAGTCATATAGTTACGCATATTGATATTGCTTCTTAATTAGGATGGCTTATTAATAACAAAATTCATATATATTGTATAGCTAGTGTGAACAACCCTAGTGCCAACCTTAAAGTGTAATCTAAATTCCTGTGCTTATTCACAACAGTATTGTAGTCTCAAAATATGAAAGTTACCTCTGTGTTCCATGTCACGTACCATAAGTGTCTTACTATAGTTCACTTTCGTTAAAGTACGCCACACTGCTCCCGGGTATTACTGAGACGGGTATTCATTTCTTGGAATACTTTAGCTGGCCAGAGTGGCCGAGCGGTTCTAGGAGCTTCAGTCTGGAACCGCGCGACCGCTACGGTCGCAGGTTCGAAACCTGCCTCGGGCATGGATATTTGTGACGTCCTTAGGTTAGTTAGGTTTAAGTAGGTCTAAGTTCTAGGGGACTGATGACCTCAGATGTTAACTCCCATAGTGCTCAGAGCCATTTGAACCATTTTTCTTGGAACACTTTACAGCACGGTGTAACCTCCCCGCAGAAATAAAAGTGATTTATATTTAAATGTTAATGGACATCGTGCTAAACGTAACCTCCCAGCAGAGATAAAAGAAAAGTCTATGATAATGAAAACGAGCCAAATGTTTGCTCCCCACAAAAATTATAGAATAATAATGACCCAAATGTAAACTCGACACAAAAATTGAGAAATGAACATTAGTCATTAAGCCCACAATAATAGGGCAGCATCGCTGACCTTAGGCCCTGTGCAATAATTAATCTGATAAATTGATTCTGGGAGGAAAAGCATAGGAAATATTGTTTCAGTTGGAATGATTCTTTTCTTAAAAACGATTGCTTTGAAAACAAAATTATTATTGGGGCAATTCTTGAACAAATTAATTACAATTAACATCCATTACATTATCAGATGTGCGCAATGCTGCTTCATTACCTTATTTAACAATATACCTCGTCCCAAACCGTGACCAGAGATCCATGTCGACGCCCGCCGACTCCTCACACACAACTTCCGACTGAGTCCAACTCACAACTGAACTCTCGCGCAGTCAAGCGCAGACTAGACACGATAAATAACTCTCTGGTCAGAGATTCTGTCATGCCTCGCCATCGCTGGTAATGAAAACATATGAAACCTACGCGTTTCATATCTCTCCACTAGGGGGGCAAAAATTTGGCAGCGATGGTGAGTCATTTGGACTTGCCATGAGCAACAAATTTTTTCTTGACTAATTAACTTTACAATCACAGAATATACAGATGTAGAACATGAAGTAAATGTGGTGCACATGCACCGAGTACAAAACATATTAGACAATAACAAAACATATTAACAAATGACATAAGTGCACATGCACTGAAAAATTCTTCAACGTTTACACAACAAATAAACATAATGAGTACAAATCTCATTGAAAAATGTCATAAGTGCACATGTATTGTAGTTCAGAACATATCAGCAAATCAAAATGCACATACAATGAGTAGAAATCATATTAGAAAAATAACAAAAGTGCACACGCACTGAAAAACTCTTTAGCATTTTCACAACAAATAAACGTAATGGCAAAAAAATCATGTTGACAAGTGGCATAAGTGCACATGTACTATAGTTCAGAACATATCAGCAAAGCACAAAATGAATATACGATAAGTAGAAATCATGTTAGAAAAATTACAAAAGTGGACACGCACTGAAATTCAGAATATATCAGCAAATCACAAAACGTACATACAATAAGTAGAAATCATGTTAGAAAAATGACAAAAGTGCAGACGCACTGTAGTTCAGAATATATCAACAAATCGAAATAAATGTATAGGCCATGAATACAAATGATGTTTAGCAAAAAAAAAATGATTTTCAATATGTTACAAGAATTAGGATAGGAAACGGAAGGATTGCATCATGGTTGTTGCACTTTAGGTTGCATGCAGCTGCACTGAAAGTTCATATCTTCCCACAGAAGTACAACACCAAGTGAGACAATCTGAAGTTCTTTTCCCAGAAGTGTTTATCAGCGTAGCCAAGACACTGAAATGTCGTAGTAATATTCCATGTTATCAGTTTGGCAGTACATCAGGTACACCAAACTGTGGGACCATAATAACGTCTCCATCGCTCACGGTGGTGGACAGCATGTCGTGTCAACACCACGCTCTTACAAGGCACTCCAACGTAGAATTAGTGCAAAAACCAAATATAGTGCTCCATGATCAAGAGGATATACAGGACAAATGGATATTGCAGTAATTCAAGGTAGCTAGGTCATAAGGTGAAGGACATTAATTCACATACTAGTCTTCATTGAGAATTGCATTAGTAGTTTGCAGCAGTCATAGCCCAGTTATTGAACATTTCTGTACCATGTATGTAGTATTACAGAAAAATGTTCATTAATTGTTTTACAGAGAACATTGGCACTCATTCTCTAATTACAAATCATAGAAGTCATTCGTTTTACAGAGAACATTGGCATTCATTCCCTAATTACAAATCATCAGAAGTCATTTCTTAAAACAGGAGGTAGTTAATAACATAGTATTACAGAATAATGTTGATAATTAATCATTGGTCATCCCAATACAGTAATCAGTAGCATTCATTTCCCAGTTACAAAGCATTATTAATTAATCATTGGTCATCTCAATACAGTAATCAGTAGCATTCCTTTCCCAGTTACAAAGCATTATTAATTAATCATTGGTCATCTCAATACAGTAATTAGTAGCATTCATTTCGCAGTTACAAAGCATTATTAATTAATCATTGGTCATCCCAATACAGTAATCAGTAGCATTCATTTGCCAGTTACAAAACGTTATTAATTAATCATTGGTCATCTCAATACAGTAATCAGTAGCATTCATTTCCTAGTTATGAAGCATTATTAATTAATCATTGGTCATCCCAATACAGTAATCAGTAGCATTCATTATTCAAGTGACATACTATTCAGAGCTAATCAGTATTACTCAGAACTCTCTTAAACTGGTATCATTATTTGGGACTGGTAATACATTTTTTTGTTAGCAATGCATTGCTTTCGGTAATTATAGGGGAAAGCAAGAAGAGAAAAAAAATTTGCTTCTGGGTTGTTCCTGTAAATGAAAATGTGTAACGTCATTCGTCATGAGTCAGCTGTAGCAAGGTTATGAAACAAGTAGAGTATATGTAATCACATTCATAAATGACATAGATTTAATGAACAACTGCTTATAGCACATTAATTTCATAAATAATTTCTCCTGCAAAAATATATAAAAAAATGGATTATTAAGCTGAAAGAAGAAAGGAATTTTATGCTGAAAAATAGTGAACTTCGCATTAACAGGTAGTGAAATGTGTTTAAAAATGTGTTCCATAGCTGTCCTTTCCAAAACCTTCAGTCATTATACTATGCAATATAACACCTGCTGTCAAAGCGAACTGCAACAAATACTTAAATAACTACATAGCATGAATACATAACTTCCACATTATCCTCATCTGTAAAGAAAAACTGCATTATCCATCACTTCATTATCTATATTATCATAACTCCATTATTATCATCACCTGTAAAGAAAAACTTCATTATCCATAGTAGCATATTCTTCATCATTATTCATCAGCATTCATTATCATCTGCAAAAAATCACTTCATTACTCATTATACAACTATTCCTTATTTCTATCATATTTCATCACTAAAACTAAGATGTGTAGTTCTGTCTGACAGCGTGCATCAATCGCCTCGTATTCTGAAAGAAAAAATTAGTTAAGACTGCTATTCTACGATGTGTATAGTATATTCTTGTTAATGCTTGTTCATTCTGATCCATTTACTCTTCATCACGAAGTATTGCATTCTCTTTCGTTCATTCCAAAGGTGAAATTCCCATTTTGTTTAATTTCTTTCTTTCACGCATCATTTCTTTCTGAAATTGATGAACAAAGATTAATATCTTGCATTTACATCATATACTCCATAAATAATGACTGGTTTATGGTAACATAATTAAGCATACAGCATAACATGACAAAAAAACGTAATATGTGAAAAAACAAAGATAGTGTTCAGACGCAAAAATGTACCCAGTGTATCACAATGCAGCAGTAAAGTAGTCATGATGTTGAGATATCATAAGGCAAAATATCAAAGTCAACTGGTGTTTCCTATATTTTAACTATTTCATAGTGCATACAAACAAAATATGAAAACAATCGTACAAACATAAGAAAAATGATGACAAGAAATGTGACCTTCTTTGTGTTCAGCTTGTATGTTGTGTAGTTAATAGAGGCGAGAACTGAAGACTTTAATAGAGAAAAAAATTGATAAAATTAATATATCACTAGATAGAATTGCATAATTATTCGTAACATACATAATTTTATCTGGAAAATGCGCAATGTCTAATGTGTAACGACAAGAAAAGCGACCTGCTAAATTTACCTTGCCGGGCACTTGCCAAGAAAAAATACGATAGTCATCAGTAAGTAGTCATGTGAATATAATTGCATAAGTGATCATAAATTTAGCAAATGGCATTATAGCATGTTGAATCATAAAGTATCTTCATTGAATAAAAGGTTTGACGTTTGACCAGTGGTGGTTTCCTTTCGATTTTCTGGTTCTCAAAGTTTCTACGTGTAGAACATTAGGGTGAGGAATGCTGCGAATTCGATATGGACCTGCGTATAGAAGCTCAAATTTACTGCACCTACCTTTTATTTTGTTGGATAAATAGCGTGTACGTACTAATATTTTCTGTCCAATGTGAAAGTCACGGCGTGTACAAACCTGTTTTTGCTGTCTTCTCCGGCGCTCTGCGGCACGTTTGATGTTGTTCAGCGCAATGTCAATTATTTCATGGTGTCGTAGTCGACGAGATGTAGGAAATGTTACTAATTCTTTAATTTTATTAGGTGGTTCAACATTTTTCAATATAACAGACGGAGATAGCACAGTAGATTCATTTGGTATGGAATTAATTACATCCTCGAATGAGTGTATGTGTGTGTCCCAATCAATATGTCTTTTATGGCAGTATATTCTACACAGTTTACCAATTTCTTTCATTAATCGTTCACAAGGGTTCGAAGAAGCATGGTACCTGGATATGTAGATCGGAGAAATGTTTCTAGCTCGTAACATACGTGTCCATATAGCAGAACGAAATTGTGATCCATTGTCGGAAATTACTTTCAACACATGCTCTACATGAAATAGAAAATGCTTTACAAATGCTTTCGAAACGGTTTTAGCAGTAGCTTTGCGTAACGGAGTGAAAGTAACAAATTTTGAAGTGAGTTCAACAGCGACAAAGATGTAGCAAAAACCTCTATTAGTTCTGGGAATCGGACCAGAAATGTCTACAGCGGCCGTATGTCTTAATTTAACAGGTACAATGGGATATAATGGAGGAATATGTGAAGTTGTGTCTGACTTAGCTTTCTAGCAGATTTTATATGACGCTAAAACTCGTCGTATACGTTTCTCCATGTTGGCAAAATAACAGTTCTGTCTCAGTATAAGAAAACATTTTCTAGCTCCGTAATGTGCGTAACTTAAATGAGTATACCATATTAATTTGTTAACCAGTTCGTCAGGAATGCATAATAACCAATTGTTGCTGTCAAGATGAGAGCGGCGAAACAGAATGTCATTGCTTACAGTGCAACGGTTTCTAATGGTAACATTATTCCTATCTTGCCAAAGGTGTTTAATTTCTTTCCACACGTTGTCTTTATTTTGCTCTTTTGCTATGTACTTTAATGACGACGAAATAAAATTTTCAAATGCAACTTGTTGAATGTACATGACGCTGAAATTTGCTTTGCTCAAGTTGGTTGCGATGTCTTGCTGATTGTTGTTGAGAGAACGAGATAGTGCGTCTGCTATAACATTTTGTGTGCCGGGAATGTGAACTATTGTAAAATTAAATTCGTGTAGATAAAGCTTCCATCTGCTTGATCTGTCATGAGTAAATTTAGCTGAAAGTAAAAATTGTATCGCTCTGTGGTCTGTGTAAACGGTGGTGTGTCTTCCATAAAGAAAGTACCGAAATCTCGTAAAAGCCCATACAACACATAATGTTTCCAGTTCTGTAACGGAATAATTTCGTTCAGCAGGTGACGGAATGCGACTTGCAATGCGATGTTTTTAATTACTGTTGAGCCATCTTCTTCAATTTCCTGAAAAATATGTACGCCTAAAACGGTGTTAGAACTGTCGGTGGCAATGGAAAAATTTCTGGTAAGATCTAGGTGCGATAAAAGTGGTGCATTCAACAAAGCATGTTTCAGGTTCATAAATTCAGAATGTTCTTGCTTATCCCAGGACCAAATAGTGTTTTTACCTGTCAATTGGCATAATCTAGGTGTGTCTAAAGTAGAGTGATGAATAAATTTACGAAAAAAGTTAATTAAACCCAAAAAACTGCGTAGTTGCTTCTTCGTTGTAGGAACAGTAATGTCACGTAAAGCTTGAAGTTTTTCCGGATCAGGCGCAATGCCTTCTGCTGAAATTACATGTCCAAGAAATTTTATTGAAGTTTTGCCAAAGTGCGATTTACTGAGATTAACTGTGAGTCCTTGTGCATGAAAAGTTTGCAACAGTCGTTCAAGAATCATACTGTGTTCAGACGAGTTAGCTTCTGCAATAAGAATGTCGTCTACGTACGTCGTGATTCTGTCTTTAAGTTCTGTCGGAAGTATTGTGTTCAAACCGCGAATAGAAGCTGCTGAAGAAATAGTTAAACCGAATGGTAATTTGCAAAATTGATAACAGTCGCCAAAACAGAGAAACGCTGTGTACTTTCTGCAGTTCGGATGGAGCTGAATTTGCCAAAATCCCGATTTTAGATCTAATGTAGAATAAAAAGCAGTACCGTGAAATTTCTGTAGAAGTTCCTCTAATGTCTGCGGTCGATCTGTTTCATTAATAATTATGTCATTGATGTGACGCGAATCAAGTACGAGGCGAAGTGAGCCATCTTTTTTCTCAACAATAAGTAGCGGGTTTATGTACGGACTAACTGCCGGTTCAATAATTACTTGGTGAAGCATAGCTTGCAATTCTTTCTTGACCTGTTCTCTATGGATATATGGAATGGGATAGTGCTTTGCTTTAAATGTGTCGTGTTGTTTGACTTGAAATTCATACATAAAACCGGACATAGTACCAGGAATGTTGTCGAAAACTGGAGCTTGCTGTAAAAGAATTTTGCGTAGTTGCGTGCGTTCGTTGTCTGTATTTGCACTGCCCTGCCTAACTTTATCAGAAATCATCTGCATTACATCGTAGTCAGCTTCGTCTGGAGTATTATAGTTATGTACGTACGTATCTGTGAACAATGTGGAATTACAATCTATGTTACGTGATGCGGAAATGACCTCTGTGCGATTTAATTGTTTGTTCTTCCGCAGATAGTGAGTGCTGAAATTCTATAGCAAATTGTATATTTTCATCCTTCAACATTAAATAGGAATTCTGAAAATCGATAACTGCGTCGTGTTGTACCAGAAAATTCGTACCTAAAATAACGTCTGTTGTCAATAAAAAAACAATCAAAAAATTTGAGTGAAATGTATGACCTGCAATGCAAAATGATAAATGTGTCTGTAATTTAACGTCTACTCCTTTACTCGATACTGCTCCTTTCACTTTCGTTTTGCCTAATGGTAATGCAGGATAGGTATTCTCTTTGTTACATTCGTTGAAAATTTCTTCATTTATTACAGACATAGGTGATCCGGAATCGATTACTGCTGAAAATTTCGATGATCCTATTTTAATTTCGATGACAGGGTGTGAAATGGTTTTTTGAACAACTGGTCTTTCCTGTAAAAGAGTGTCTCTCATGTTGTCAAAAGTAATAACATTTTCGTGAACAACATTCTGCGTGTCTAAAGTACTGCTTGTGTTATTGGAAGATGCGACCTGTACAGTATCTAGTCAAATTCTATCTGACGTATTATTATTGTCAGGACGATTCTGTGGCATTTCGACTATTTGAACTGTTCTATTATTTCTTCCAAACGTATTACGTTCTGGATGATATCTACTGTCGGGTTCATTCATGAGAATATGTTCTTGCGGATGATTTTGCTGTTGGTAAGGCCGACTGTTATTATATGTACGCTGAAAATTTTGCTAATTATTTTTACGTCTGTCGTGATAGTCATTCCTATACGGTGCATTGCGATAGGAATTGAAGTACTGTGTTTTCTGCACGTAGTTATTTCCTTGCTGCCGTGCGTTACTATTTGTTGTACCAGGGACTATATGTCCACGCGGAGAAACATTAAAGTTTGGTTGACCTTGTGCATTACATTGTTGCTTAGGTATGCTAACCGGCTGGTTTTGTTGCTGTTGTTGTGAAGAACCTCTATTATTACTAAAATATGGTTCCTGCTGCTGATAATTTTGACGATACTGATAGTTAAAATTTTGTCTGCTATTAAAGTTCTGGTGGTTATCGTTCCTAAATCGTCTGTTACTATTACTATTGAAATTACATGGTTGATCGTAATTACTGTAAGTTTGCTGGCCTTGGTTATTATATGAAATTCTTTTTGTTTATAAAGGAATAATCCGATTGCTGTACTTCCAGAAGCTGTAACAGATCTTTGAATGCCGAAATGTTTTCCTTTTCCTGACCCGTTAGAAGTGACACTCTTAATGATCGTGGTAATTTAGAAATACATAATTGAATGAGTGCAGATTCACTGCACGGTTCACTTAGGCACTGGTTTTGTTGCACCATGTGCTCAAAAAATTGCGTCACACTAGGAAAATTTGAGTTCTCATAATTCGGTAAACTAATTAACTGATCTTTAATTCCGCGCTGTGTCGTTTTCGACCAATACGCTGACAGAAAAGCATTCTGAAATTCTTCTATGGAGTAACGAGTTGCCGGTTCGCCTTCCAAAAAACTGCAAATAAATTCAAGTTTGTGCGTTACAGGCCAAGTCGGTGGAAAATCAAAGCTAAATTGTTGTATCCAGTCCAGTGGGTGAATCTGTGTTCTGTCATTTTTAAATACTTTAACTTTTCTCACTGATAGAAAATGTTTGTAATCGAAATTATCGTCTCTGAATGACGGAACAGGTTCTGTATTGTAAGAAAATCTATTTGTCTGTGTCTGTTCCAAATCTAAGTCCCGTACTCTCTGTAGATTACCCAAGTTATACGCGCTGCGTGAGTCAGACAAATGTTCACTAAGTGGCGTCTGCTGTGATGTGTTAAACCCTGAAACATTTTTTATCTCTGTTACCTCTTGCTGTAAACATGACAATTTTCTACGTAAGGTGTTATTAGATGAATCGATCTCATTGATTGTCTGTTGTAGATTTTGAAATTCAGGTGTTTGATTAAATGAAACCAGTGACGTATCGTCTGATTTGCTGTCAATATTACTTTCAATAACGTCAATACGACTGGCCAATTCATCATATTTTTCAGTCAGTATTTTTACCTGATCATCGGTTTTAGTGTCACAAGCATTAATTTGTTTTTGAATTTTACGTGTGGTTACGTTCAGTTTTTTAACGTCAGCTTTGATGTCATCGGAATCCTGTGTTAGTTCTAATTGTTCGAGTCTATCGGTCAGTGTTTGAATATCTACTGTGTGTGTATCTGTTTTTGATTTAAGATCAGAAATTTCATCACATAATTCGGTGTTCAACTGTTCGATGGTATTAATTTTGTCCGATACTGTAACAATATTGTTGTCTACGTATGTTTTTGCCTTCGCAAACATTTTACGTTTATCTGCTTGTCTCTGTGCAGTGATTGTTTCCACGACTTGACGTTTTACTTTATTTTGATCCTGCATAAATTTGCGGAAACGCGTATCACTGTTTTGTATGTGGTGATTAAAACGTTCGTCAATCTGAGTGTTCTGTTGGTAGAATTTCGCGTCTACCTTGCATCCATTGTGCGCGAAAGTTCTGCTGTCATTAATTTAAATTCGTCGCGTAATTGTGTAGCTTTTTCAGAGCGTTGTTTACCGACTGCACTAATTTCCTCTCTAAGTGTTTCTGTTGTAGCTGTTTGCATATCCCTTAATTCTTGGGCAACAGATCTAATTTCTTCGCTACTTTTTCTTGAACAAGCCTCAATTTCCTCGCGTAACTGTTCCTTAGTGTCATGACACTGCGCGGCAACGGCTCTAATCTGTTCATTAAGCTGTCTGGAATTGTTGTCTAATTTCTCATTTAACTGTCTAATTTTTCATTAAGGTGTTTGTTCTATTCATTAAGTTGTTGTCTGAGATCTTCTTTAAATTGTTTGTTATCTTCACTCTGTTTGTCTTGTTTTTTATTAATTTCATTAAGTTGTTGTTTAAGATTTTCACTTTGTTGTTGCAGCAATCTTGCCATAATATGTTCAAAGTCAATATTACCAGCTCTATTCTCTGTACTGTTTGATGGTGTATCTGCAATTGTCGCGTTTTGTATGACCATTTGGTCATTCTGTAATTTACAGAAAGGTTTACCAATCGGATGTACACTGTTAGTCACTACACCGGAATTAAACAAATCTGTCGTGTTTTGAGTATCCTGTTCATTTTCATTAGAAAAATTTATCTGTTCGTCACGTAAATCCTGCAAACCGGGTGTGTTAATCTGGGCAGCGCTCATTACAACAGAACGCCCCGTGTCATCAATTGTCGTCAAATCAACAGAGGACACAACCGAGTTCGTTTGTTCATCATTACAACAAAAATCATCATTAGTGGTTGGAACGCCCTGATTGTCAGTAAACGCAGGATTGTCATCATTACACTGTGTGTCACAAGTACTATCGGTGAAGTTGTTTAAGTCGGTAATTTCATTCATTACACCTCGCGATGTACTATTAATAGTTTTTCGCGGCATTTTTACACAAATCACAATTATTCACAAATGAGACAAAGACAATGAAAAATTCAACAAATACAAGTACAACAAAGAGCAACGAATTGCCGATGATCTGTGAAAGAAGTTGACAAAATTAGTAAAAGCGATGCACCAAATCCTATTTATATTTAAGTATATAAGAGCAAATACCTGACTGTTTCTTAGAAGATTCTCAAAGAAATACGATCCTGGCCGGATGTCGCCGAATGTAACCTCCCCGCAGAAATAAAAGTGATTTATATTTAAATGTTAGTGGACATCGTGCTAAACGTAACCTCCCAGCAGAAATAAAAGAAAAGTCTATGATAATGAAAACGAGCCAAATGTTTGCTCCCCACAAAAATTATAGGATAATAATGGCCCAAATGTAAACTTGACACAAAAATTGAGAAATGAACATTAGTCATTAAACCCACAATAATAGGGCAGCATCGCTGACCTTAGGCCCTGTGCAATAATTAATCCGATAAATTGATTCTGGGAGGAAAAGCATAGGAAATATTGTTTCAGATGGAATGATTCTTTTCTTAAAAACGATTGCTTTGAAAACAAAATTATTATTCGGGCAATTCTTGAGCAAATTAATTACAATTAACATACACTACATTATCAGATGTGCGCAACGCTGCTTCATTACCTTATTTAACAATATACCTCGTCCCGAACCGTGACCAGAGGCCCATGGCGACGCCCGCCGACTCCTCACACACAACTTCCGACTGAGTCCAACTCACAACTGAACTCTCGCGCAGTCAAGCGCAGACTAGACACGATAAATAACTCTCTGGTCAGAGATTCTCTCATGCCTCGCCATCGCTGGTAATGAAAACATATGAAACGTACGCGTTTCAACGGTCGTCTGCCTAAACTACTATCCTCAGTTTCACTTACGATCCTTGGACATGGAATATAGAGGAAATAATCCCATCTTCCTCTCCTAACGCTCTTGTTAATGCCTTGGATAAACTTAGATGATATAGGGCGCGTATATATCAACAGAGGTTTATCTTTGCTTGTGTGCACATAGTGCGCTGCTCCTTCACCCTCGTAAAACTGATTGTGTGTAACTGTTTGTGCAGAACCGAGTACCATTGCCAAGTTCTTAAGTCCGATTATGTGGTAAACCATTTTATTATGTGACGTTTTCGACTTTACCATTTGCACCTACACTCACCTTTTGTGTAATTTTTATTTTACCTTATTGTGAATCAGGCCACGCACTATCTCATGAACTTCTCTAACTATAATCAAAACCATGTGTATTCAACAGGTTAAATATAGCATGTGCTCTTTTTATTCTGGTGTCTGTAGCCAATGGTTGCTTTGATACTGAATATAATCACTTTTCTCTGATATGTATACATTTTCTTGAAGATGGCTAAACAGGCGAAATGCCGACACTGGAATTCGTCTTCGTTCAGTTCTGATAGAAATAGGTTCCGGAATTTCAAGAAATGAATGCAAGGTCGTTTTAGCGAGGATGGGCATAATATTATAACTGGATCCTTCAATAGACCAAGCCACTCATCCCGTGACGTAACCGATAACTTAAGAGAAAACTCTTGTTCGCTTGTACGAAAGTTCACTAATTATACTGTAGTCATCACATGAGACTTTCACCATCCATCAGTACATTGAGCTGGTTACAGTTTTAATATTTTTTCTCAATTACGGAATCTTTCTGACATTATCTGCATTAGATCTGAAGATATTACTTATTGGTGACACATGAAAATTTGTATCAAACAGGAATCGAACCTGGATTTCCCGATTGTCGCGAGCTGTGGGCTTTGATCTTGGGCTATGTGGCAGTGCATATGTCGTATAGGTATTGATATACTTCATAAGTAGATATCTAGCAAAGCTTTGGCAGCTTATTCTTCAGATAGAGGATGGTATTTAGTTGCTAGAAAGTGAAAATGTTTCAGATTCTGACCTTTAACCCTTCAGGATTTGTTGGACAATGGTTTGACGTAGGCTTCGTGCTACGTCAGTATGTATATGATGGTCTACTTCATACCTTTTGGATAAATGACTATTGCATACGGATAGCTAGGTTGTCTTGAAAGGAAGTTATAAGATGAACATCAACAAAAGCGAAACGAGGATAATGGAATGTAGTCGAATTAAGTCGGGTGATGCTGAGGGAATTAGATTAGGAAATGAGACACTTAAAGTATTAAATGAGTTTTGCTATTTGGGGAGCAAAGTAACTGATGATGGTCGAAGTAGAGAGGATATAAAATGTAGACTGGCAATGGCAAGGAAAGCGTTTCTGAAGAAGAGAAATTTGTTAACATCGAGTATAGATTTAAATGTCAGGAAGTCGTTTCTGAAAGTATTTGTATGCAGTGTAGCCATGTATAGAGGTGAAACGTGGACGATAAATAGTTTAGACAAGAAGAGAATAGAAGCTTTCGAAATGTGGTGCTACAGAAGAATGCTGAAGATTAGATGGGTAGATCACATAACTAATGAGGAGGTATTAAATAGAATTGGGGAGAAGAGAAGCTTGTGGCACAACTTGACTAGAAGAAGGGATCGGTTGGTAGGACATGTTCTGAGACGTCGAGGGATCACCAATTTAGTATTGGAGGGCAGCGTGAAGGTTAAAAATCGTAGAGGGAGACGAAGAGATGACTACAGTAAGCAGATTCAGAAGGATGTAGGCTGCAGTAGGTACTGGCAGATGAAGAAGCTTGCACAGGATAGAGTAGCATGGAGAGCTGCATCAAACCAGTCTCAGGACTGAAGACCACAACAACAACAGCCAGGTTGATATTGCATCTTAGATTCAATTTGTCTGTTCTGTAATAGTTCTAATTTTACACTGGCGAACAAAGGCCTTGAATTGCACTGTTGTAAAAACGAAAGATTGTTGAATATCTATTATCCTATTAAATCTTCATTGTGTAGGTAGAAGGTAACATATGCTGTTGCTTAGGCAGCTGGATGTCTCATATTTTGCTAATACTCCTTCAGCAAACCACTGTGCAAATATATATATATATATATATATATATATATATATATATATATATATATATTTGCACAGTGGTTTGAACGTAGACAGTGAACTATGTAGCGGTACATATGTTGTATAAGTGATGATATATTTCAAATTTCAAATGTAGATATATAACAAAGTTATGGCCTTTAATTCTTCAGATAGAAGGTGGTATTACACGTTGCATACAGTTGCATACAGGTGTTAGTTATCTAATGTGGTTAGTTCTTCACTACTTTCTACTGTACGCTGCTGTACGCAGACCTCGAGATACGCTGGTGTAATAAAAACGATTTATTAAGGGAAGCCTCTAAGTATTATTTTATTACTTATTTTGACTTTTACCGGGTCTGTGGTCTATCCTATGGGTTACTGAAGTTTCCATCCACACTGGATAGCCTTCTTGTAGGCTGATGTATGAAGACAGTTGGTTGGCTACATTACCGTAATCCTAGGCATTAGGTCGTATATCAGTCCGTAACATATATTAATATAACGTTATGAACGAGCTTTCGTGGGTTTGTAAGTCAGGACTGCGTTTTGGTTTCTCATGTTCAGTATTCTTGGCTTCACACGTCCATGCACTCAATATAAGATGCGAACTGTAATTATTTTTGACGGTTTTCCGTTGGTATCCTACGTTGTATTCATGCCCCTGGTATAGGCTATCACCTAAATATTTTTGGTGCACTGAATATGATGCGTTGCAATATAATGGTATAGTTTTCAGATTGGTTGTGCTAGCTTCAGATATTGGGTTCTTAGAGATACTGTCAAAAAAAAAAAAAAAAAAAAAAAAGAAAGGTACGCAGTTTTGTGATAATACAACGCAAGTATCGTTAATATGGTGCACGGGATTTCTTAGCAGTATTCTGTCATGAAAAAGTCATGAAAAAAAGTTTCTAAACATTTCAGGGCCGACCGTTGTGGCCTAGCGGTTCTAGGCGCTTCAGTCCGGAACCGCGGTGCTGCTACGGTCGCAGGTTCGAATCCTGCCTCCGACATGGATGTGTGTGATGTCCTAAGGTTACTTAGGTTTAAGTAGTTCTAAGTCTAGGGGACTGATAACCTCAAATGTCAAGTCCCACAGTGCTCAGAGCCATTTGAACAGATAATAGGTTAGTACCCCACCACTGTCCGGGGCGTCTCTGGACTCGTCGCCGCTGATCTTCGGGGTTCAGTTCGAAGCGGGACTCATCATTGAAGACAATTCTACTCCAATCAGAGGGATGCCATTTCATTTCAGGCATTTTTATGTAAGCGTATTTAGAAACACGATTGTTTTTAAATTATGTATTTGACTTGTACTGGTAGAATATGTTTTATGCAGTGACACCTGTTGTGCGTGTGGTCAGTTCGTCTCATGCCTTGGCAATTGACAGTTAGTCCTGTGGCGTCCACGTAGGCATGATGGGAAACGTTATACAAACGATATTTTGGCGATTTGCTAGTTACAAAGTTCAAAAATGGTTCAAATGGCTCTGAGCACTATGCGACTTAACTTCTGAGGTCATCAGTCGCCTAGAACTTAGAACTAATTAAACCTAACTAACCTAAGGACATCACACACATCCATGCCCGAGGCAGGATTCGAACCTGCGACCGTAACGGTCGCTCGGCTCCAGACTGTAGCGCCCAGAACCGCACGGCCACTCCGGCCGGCAGTTACATAGTATTTTAATTTTGACGTGCCAACGCATCACTGCTCATTTCATGTTTTGTGTACCTCGAAAACAATGGAATGATGTTATGTATAGTTGGATCAAGATGTTTGTAATAACCTTTAAGGGGGTATGATGACATTTGATTCTCCTATGGGTTATGGTAACATTATTTGTACAACGGTTTCTAGCACTTCTTGCAATTTTGTAGCAAATATGAAGATTGCAACTTTGTTTTACCAAAACCGGTTATCTGCAATAAAGCTCTTTTTAGTGATGTCGGCTAGGAAGTTCATCTCCCACAGATTTTTTCCCTTGTTCATCACATCTACAAAAAAAGGAGAAGCTAATGCCACAGCTGTTTTCACCCTATGCCCGCACCCTCCAAAAAATAAATAAATAAATAAATAAATAAAAATGGAAACAACTTAAGGCATTTTTGTGTCTGTCAATAATCACCCCAATAAAGTCTACCAAACAGAAAATGAGGACACAAGGGAGTTTCTTTTTATTTTATTTTGTTCTTTATATTTTAATTATTATTTTTATTTTTTATTTTATATTAATCCACCTCCGTCGCAGCAACAAATCCTGACAGAGTCCGGCGATTGCATTCAACATTAGCGAGAAAACCCACTCAGTTGCGACGCATCAGTAGATCGTCTATGCAAGAGTTCTCACAGGTGAGTATGAATAACTGTTTAGAGGTTTGAACCTGTAAAATGAAAGAAATAAACGTCTGTAAGTTGCTCCTAGCATGAATGATCCAGCAAGAAGCAGGGTTGTGGAATGCACTTCATTGAAAGTTCGAGAAATTTTGTTGGGGCTTGGGGTTTTTGCCAACTGCACAATGTTGGTCGTTAAGATATTGCCAAAAATCGAGAGCTAATTTGCCACCTCCACCAAACAGGCAGTGGACACCGTGCCCACTACTCCAAGTCAGCCCAGGAAGAGAAACATGTGGGCTTTGTCGTTGTCAGGAGTCGTTGCTCTGATGAAAATCAATATTTGGAAGACGAAACTCCTAACATCGTTCTCCTCGCCGCAAGCAAATCGTTGGACATCGTCATCTTCCACGGCACACGTGGTACCTAATGGCAATGTCACCAGATGCATCCAATGGGAAGGTGACTGACATACCTGCTTTCCATTAACCTTCTTGTACCACATGGACTGGTCATCTCAAGCAAGAATGGGGGCGTGCACTGTCTATCAGATTACGTTCCACTGAACGAGGGAGTGTTTTTCCTCAATGACATTCGGAAGGAAGCCACAACCGAAGCAAGCACTATCTTGGCTGTCGGCAGACGTGAAGAGACGTGTAATCTGGATACAGGTGTATTCAACGAAGAAATAGCTCAAGTCATAAAAGAGCGCTGGGACATCTGTCAATGGGACAGGGGCAATGAGCGAGCTGGGGGTAAGGGCCCTTAACAGTAGTCTGGTAAGGTAACTCAAAGTACATCGCCACATCTTGACATGTGTGCTTACAAAGATGGTTCTTGCTCGGAGTTAGACATGACAAAAATTGAGACCTCTTTTGTCCTTCTAGACTCTCAAAACAATACAATGTGGCCACATTGCGTCTGAGCATTGACAGCCAGTTAGGAAAAGTCTGGGCCACGTACGGGATTCCTGATGCGACATAAACGTTAGCAGACTGGATCTGCTGTAGCATGCCCAGGGTTCGTAGCCAATGATCAAGGAGCTCAATCTGGATCCTGCAAAATAAGCGTCTACTGTTCAGAGCCAGTCGGCAGTAAAATCAATGCCCAGACATCTTATCGTAGACGCGCTGGGGAGCGACGCATTCATTGGAAGTGCGTGAGATTTGTGAATGTTAATGGAGCTGCCTGCATCAGTGTCCTAGGACTCCACCCACTGCAGTGCTGTTTGAACATGGTTGCTGCTGAGCAGGATGAGAACCAGGTCTTCTACGTAGGCTCTGGAACAAAAATGTGTCCGCCAAGTAAGGTGTTGTCAAAGTAACAGTTGCATGGCGAGGGTGTATAGGATCTGAAAAGAGACCCCAGATCAGACTGAAGCTGTCTGGGGATCCTATATTCCGCATCACCACTACCAGACAGGAGTGATTAAGCCTGTAAAAAGACCAGCTAAAATCAAGGGAGGCCCCGCCACGCGCTATGTCCACGCAACTGCAGTCATGTCATGATAACGACATAAGGCAGTCCAGATGTTGTGATCTCCTCCTGAAGATGTCTGATCGTGGGAGACTACGACGCAAAGGTACATTTCAAAGGTATGCTGCCAAAAGCTGGGTAAAGACCTTCATGCCATTCTGGAGCGACAGGGTATGATAGTCACAGACCAGGTTCCACCATGTGGTTGATGAACAGGAACAAGCAGTGCTTCAAGGAAGACACCAGAAAGTTGCACCACAGGCCGGTGTCAGTAACCAGTGGTAGATCCTGTAGAATTCCTACATGAAGCCATGGAGTCCTGGCGAGATAAGCCGGCCAGTACAGCTGCAGTCAACTCCTACTTCATCACATCCACAAGTAATTCCATTTGTGCGTCCAGTGGTAGAATGCCGTATGTAACACGAGAGATCTCCTCAATTGACTCTGGTGCTATGATGGTAGTCCATGAAAAGTTGACTGTAGTGAATATGGAGGAAACGTTTAACCTCCCGTTGCATAGTGATGCAGCGGCCATAGGACAAAGTTACAAAAAGGATCAGCGCTCATTACTGTCGTCAGCTTTCAGCGATAATGTGATACATCGACGGCCCTCATGGTTTATTCTATTCATGATGTGCCCATGACCAGTCGGTGCTTCAAGGTGCTGCGTCGTGAGTGCCTTGACCTAGGCTTAAGTGCAGTTCATTGCTCGCTGATGGGCAGGTGAGTGCATTGTGGAACAATCATGCAGAATGGGGTAGTAAAAATGAAGTGAGTGTTAGCCCAGGCGGCGATTTCCTTGCCGCACATACCAGCCACCAGGAGAGTGCTGTTGGGTAAGCCGCTCGAGAAAAGGTGCTGGATTTCTACGTTTCCTCTGCGATTTGAATTTAGGAGTGACGCATTCAATTACCAGGGACTGCGCCCATCCCACACCATCTTTTCATCCCAAGGTGAAGAGTATATATATGCCATATGGTCAGAAAAGCCAATGGGCTTTATTTCGGTGGCCTGTGTGTCCTGGGATGCGAGAGATAGAAGCGATTTATGCCACTGGAAGAGTAGCTGGTATAGTGTGTGAAACGTTCCTTATTGCCATGTACGTATTCCCACGTGTCCACCAGTCGAAGTTTGGTTGTTATGGTGGATAGCGCCAGACATGGAGCAGCTGACCCATTGACCCATTGGATCCTGGGTGGAGTTAAAATGCCCACCGAAAATTAAGGTGACTGAATGTCCCCTGAACAAGGGCATGACTGCATCTGTAAAAAAAGCGTACCATTCATGGCGACGACCCGATCCGGAAGACACACAGATTTTTACGGTTCTGACCTAACGGAGAATGAGCACCATGCCTCTAGCGTCAGGGAGGAAAATCACAAAATGGTTCAAATGGCTCTGAGCACTATGGGACTCAACTTCTGAGGTCATTAGTCTCCTAGAACTTAGAACTAGTTAAACCTAACTATCCTAAGGACATCACACACATCCATGCCCGAGGCAGGATTCAAACCAGTGACCACAGCAGTCTCGCGGTTCCAGACTGCAGCGCCTAGAACCGCACGGCCACTGCGGCCGGCGAGGAAAATCACATCAGCAATGAAGCCATCAGGAGAAGGATTGCCATGTAGTGGCAGATGCGTGCAAGACGTGGGCGGTGTATCTGAAAGGACCGACATAATCCGAACATAGAGCCCCTGGAGGAGGACTGTATCTTCATTTGCTACATACAGTGTATCTTCTAACATCATCATCTTATGGTGCACACGGATGGCATTGACGTTGAGAGTAGCCAGTCAGTATAGTTGGGTCTCCTCATCCACTGCGAAAGTGGTCCGCTTCAACAGCAGCCATTCAGGATTGATCAGCTGCAACATCCGTCCCATCGTCAGTCACTCTGTCGTTGTTGTGCCAACCATCAGGATATTCCTTTCCGTGGCATTAGGCGATAGCGCGATGGCATCCTCCATCGCATCTGCCAAGGAGCTCTTCAGAAGGGATGTGGCGTTCTCACTCGGTGGCTGCTACCCGCCAAGCTGGCACTTAGGAAGGCATTGATTGGTCAATAAGTAAGCATGATGTCACATACTTCACCAATTTAATTTTCTGTTGATGGACGACGTTGAGAACAGGGTACGTGTGGATTGAGTACATTGCCAAGGCTTGAAAGCCATCATGACGATGTCTGGCGCGTCTGTGAGTATCACCTGTATAAGATTCTCAATTTCAAAAGATCCTGGTCGTGTATATTCTGCCTGGAATGCGATATTGATCGTTGCCCTACGGAAAGAGTGTGACATGGCTCACTCGTAAGAGGAACGAAATATACGGAAAAGCGGCGAACAAGGAAATCGCTCGTGCGCACTCCATTACAGGTCGAACGCAAGCAGACATCCGCCTCTCACGGAAACGCGGTCCGAACTGAGCATGTTACCAGAGCCGGCCCAAATATGTCACACTGTCGACGAGCCATCGTTCGCGAGTTTACGTGAATTCCCGCCACAGGGTTCCAAGGAGACGAACGTATTCAACTTTAGCATTACGTTCGTCATTTGCCCGTCAACGCTTGTAATACTTATGTTTAATAATGAAGAAACAGACATCGGTGATGCTCATACAGCTATAACAAAGGTATGAAATTTATTCCCAAATGCGAAATCTTTCTGACATTAGCTGCATCAAGCATGAAGATATTACCTACTGGTTACAGATGAACATTTGTGCCAGACCGGACTCGAACCTCAACCACTTCGGCTATCCGAAAAGCAGAAATTCCAGGTACGATTCTCGGTGGCCAATAGGAAACATCTCCCCCATCATAACAAACCTTCCACTCATGGACGCGTGGGAGTATGTACATGGAGATACGAAGGGTTTCACGCACTATACCAGCCATCCTCCAACCGCACAGACCTCTAGCATTTCGTTATTCAAGACACATGGGACGCTGAAATATAACCTATTGGCTTTCTGACATTGGCCTATATATGCACTGTGACCTTGTGCCACCATGGAATGGGCGCGGCCCCTGGAAACGGAACGTGTCACCTACATTTGCTAAGATGTTGATCGCTTGTGAAGGCAACGTGGACACATTGCGCTCGTCGGATTGGTGCTCAGCCGACCGCACTCACTCGGTGGCTGCTACCAGCCAAGCTGGCTCTTAGGAAGGCGTTGATTGGTCATGGCAAGGAAACCGCTGCCTGGAGGCAGCAATCACCACATGTTTGTTACTGCATTATGCGTGATAGTTTCACAATGCCACACTTCCCCAAGAAAGTGCAGGTCACGGCACACACGAGGCAGCACCTCGAAGGGATGAATGCTTGTGCATGGTCCATGTGTAGAATGGACCACGAAGAGCCGATGAGGCATCACATCATCACTGAATGCCGGTGTCGGTTACAGGCGCCGATCTATGCCGTAACTTTGGTCAACACTCGTTATGCCACTACCACAACATGAGATCGGCCATGTTCTCCAGGCTCACTACCCACACACCATCGCCTCTAGGATGTGACTGAGATCTCTTCCATTACATATGGCACGCTACTGCGGGAGCAGCAAATGGTATTACTTGTGGACGTGGCAGACGAAGAGATGACGTGAGCTCTACTGGGCCCTGCCTCACAAATGGCAAGGACTTGATAGCTTCCTATTAGGGTTCTACACGACTGAAGATGGCCTGGACGGAGACATGCCTTGACCTGACGTCCCCTGCGTTACATCTTTCTGGCGTCTTCCTCGAAGCGTTGCTTGTTCATGTTCATCAAACAAATAGTGGAAACTGCGAGAGTGACTATCATCCCCTGTCGCTACCGAACTTTGAGATGGGTGTATTTACAGGGTTTTGCCAGCACGCCTCTAAATGGCCGCCTTTCTTCATAGCATCCCACAATCAGGCGGTCAAAACATCTGAACTGCCTTATGTAGATAGCGTGACATGATCGCGATTCCATGGACACGACGCATGGTGGGGGTCTTGGCCGCCTTTTATATCAGCTGGGCCTTTGGCAGACTTAATCATTCTAGTCTGGTAGTGATGATGCAGAATACGAGATGCCCAGGCAGCTTCAGTCTTACCTGGGGCACGACATCTAGGATTCAGTACCATGGTCGTCTTAAACGCCTATACTAAAATGATCGGTGAGGCAAGGAGGCCTTATTTTCGCGACCAAATACGCTGTCGCCATGGAACCGTTACTTTGCAGCCTCTGCCAACACCTCACATGGTTGACTGTTGGTGGGCACACTTCTTGTTGCACAGCCTATATGGACGACCTGATTCTCCTCCTGCTCAGCAGCAACGATGTTCAAGATGCATTTGAAAGGGAGGAGTCATATGGCACTAATTCAGGCAGCGTCATTAACATTCCCAAATCTCGCGCATTGCCTATTTAACATGGGCTGCTTGATGAATGCGTTGCTCCCCTACCTATCTACGACGTCATAAGGTGTCTTACGGTGACCTGTGGCCCTGAACATTAGGCGCTTATTACGCCGGGTCCAGACGGAGCTCCTTGACCATCGACTCTGAACCCTGCAACTGACCTGGTTCGCTAACGTTTGTGTCGCATCAGGCATCCTGTACATGGCCGAGACTTTCCCCAATCCGCTGTCAATGGCCACATTGTATTCCCTTGAGAGTCAAGGAATGTTATATAAAATTTAAAGTCAGTGTGTGTCCCTTATTCTCCCGAAGGGCCTTAAGCCTCAATGTCATGTCCAACATCAAGTAAGGGCCCTCTTTTGAAGCACACATGTCAGGGTGTGGCGATGTACTCTGACTTGCCTCACCAGTCTATTGCTGAGGACTCTTACCCCGAGCTCGCTCGTTGCTCCTGTGGCCCTGACAGATGTCCCAGTACCCTTTTACTGCTTGAACCATTTCTTCCTTGAATTTAGCTATATCCAGACTTCACTTCTCTCTCCACGTCTACCGATGGCTAATATCATGTGGAAGGCAGTGTACCCCCATCATCTTGCATCAGATGTCCAGTCTGTGTGGTAAGAGACGGTTAATGGGTAGCAAGTATGAAACCTGTGTCTCCACTGAGTGCATCGCGATTAAGAGCCACTTGTAGCATTCAAGAAGACGCCATCCGGTGCAACGAGGCGAGCAATGTTACGCGTTTGGTCTGCCAGATATTGATGCTCATCAACACATGTATCCTGACAAAGTCTCAACATAAATGCTTCTCTTCCTGGACATGAGCTGTTCCCGTGGGCGACTAACTGACTTGGATTAGCGGTCATACTGTCCACTACCTGTGCGGTGGCGATGACAAATCAACCCTCGATTTCTGGCAATATCTTAACGACGAACACTGTACAGTTCTCAGGAAGCCAAGGTCCCAACAATATTTCTCGAACTATCTCTGGAGTGCAATCCGCTATTGCCCTCGCAGCTGGACCATCCATAAATCATTTTACAGATTCGATCCCCTCAAGAGCCATTTACATAGACTTGTGAGAAGATGTGCATCGATGATCTGCTGATACGTCTCCACGACGCGGGTTTTCTACTGCTGATGCCGACGGCAGTCGCCAAACTATGCGAAGATGTGCTGGAGGTGGGTTGATAAAAAATAAAAGGCATTTCCTTGTATCACCCTTTCCTGTTTTTGAAAGCACTGTTGTGTTCTTTATTTACACGACCCAAAGCCTGAAGTGGTGGAGCTTTTCTTTGGGCCTTCTTTCTAAATTTAGAGCAAAAGTGGTGATGACATTAACTTTTTCTTTTTCTTGTAGGCTTATTTATAGCCATGAATGTGAGGAACTCAGTTTGTGGGCGTTCAAGACATCCTGTGATATATCACTAAATGCCTTCTCTTAGAACAGATAGTTCACAACCCCACCATAACGTAACCATTTTAGATCTGATAGCAACAGGTCCCACTGGGCCTTCTGTGTACTGTTCAGACGGAGACAGCAACACATAAACCTGACCTCTTTCGCGATGTCCGCATCTAAACTGGCATCGGTGATCACGAAGCGCTTATAGCAGCCGTGATTACCAAAGTACTATTGTTAACTGAAACGACTAGAAAGATCTAGATGCTCGGTAAACTACACAAAGAAGTAGTAGTGCCTTATCTCAACGAGGAATTGATATTTTAGTGGATGATGGAAGCATGTAGAGGATCTATGGCTTATGTTTATGAGACCCAGAACAAGGGCTAGGATTAATTTATGAACACATGGAACGTTGGCCAAACTTGATATGTCATTTATCATTCCCAAACAAATATTTTTATTTAATAACACTTCTCTCATAAGCTAGCAGTTACCAAGATTCTTGCCAAATACATACAGATAGTTAAGGTTTTTAAATTAAAGTCACAGTGCATTAGGACATTTACATTATACATAAAACTGCAAACGGTACTCGTAGAACGTATCAACTGTGCAATAGAATGGTGGCCCGATAACAAACTGTTAACTGGCTAAATAAGCCTGCTGTGGCATTCTGTCCGTACGACTAGCATCACAATTGTGGGGTAATCCCACAACAGGACTAGAATATAAGTTCCACAAATGTTAAATAAAAGACATAAAAATTGATACATTTCCACTGGTTAGTAGTGCTCTCGTATAGACAAGATACGGACAAGCTGGCCAAAAGTTACCCACTTGTAAAAACCGAAGCAAACAGTGGTACTTCACTGATTAGCCACAAGTTGTTACACATAAATCAAGTTAATTACTTAAATGAACCACTGCATCCCTAAACCACTATTAAAATGATAATGACAATTAAACCCCCTTTTTTTAAGAAATCAAGAAACTCTGTGCTCAGTTTGCCCAAAGGCTTTTAACACACGCCCAAAGAACCTTAGAATAATAGATACTGAGTAAATTACTTGCTAATCCGGTGACACCCCCACCGCGACACGATGCGAAAAGAATGGCAATAAACTACTATACTTGAGGATGGAACGGGAGGTCCACAGAAGCACGTGTGGCCTACCTCACATCTAGGCCTCGTGCGATGAAGGGAAAGCCACTGGAGCAGAAGGGAAACGCGTCACTGCCCCGGGCCAACAGAGCAGCAACTCTTCAGCTGCTGCCGATACAAAGCTGTCAACAAGTACCAAACAATAAAGAGCAAACAAGTTCTATAGGAATTAATATACACAGCAATACTTAATCTGCCAATTAAAGAGTATTTCTAGGAAACCAACTATTGCAACTTCAGTGTAGGAGCGCCCCGTTCGTAAATATAGCAAGTTAATCTTCCTAACAATAACAAGAAACAATGTACAAAGTCATTTAAAAAAAATTACATAATAATTCAAAAAAGATTAAGTAAGTCAAGGTATACCTGTACTGGGGCTCTTAGGGACTAATTAACACCGTAATTTAGATACGCAGCAAATGGCAGATAGACCGAAAAATTTGTGGTAAGGTCTTCTGGGACCAAACCGCTAAGGTTATCGGTTCCTAAGATTACGCACTACTTAATCTAACTTAAACTAACTTACGCTAAGGACAACACATAACCCCACGCCCAAGGGAGGACTCGAACCTCCGGCGGGGGGAGGCGCGGACCTTGACAAGACCCCCTTAGATCGCGCAGCTACCCCGCGCGGCGGCAGATAGACGGTTAAAATGAACACCTGTAACCCAAAGGGTTCCTTAACGCGGAATGGGAGAGTGTGTAAATAAAAACACGCACGCACACACACACACACACACACACACACACACACACACAGACATGACCCACATGTGGGTACTTTTAGGCTAGGTGCGCACAACTTTAGTTACAGGCCAAATCCAATAATTCGCCCCAGGAAGAAATTGCAGTCGGTAGTATCAAATATTCAATGATAACAAACAATCATGTCAACGTTAAAACTGCAAAATACTAGCGTGGCGCTTACAGGAACTTCGAGATTGACACACACAGTCCCAAAAGGATTCACTGAAAGTTATAAAGTAACCGGATTCCTGGACAGCTCACAACGGGGCAGAATTAACAATCTTTAAGTACAGTATTTACTGTACAGTCTTCATACATAATTTAAAATATATGCCAAGGAGGCTAGTAGCTTCAAAATTCCAGGTAGCCCTCCCCCTCGTAGCTGCTAACAGGTTGTCCAATACATGTTGGCGTAATTAGCACACCACAACTGACTGATGCACTTCGTAACCAGGTTGCACGCGACGAGAGCCGCTCCTTGCCCGCTAAACTCACCGGTAGCAATGGTCAACTCTGAAGGAAAACGCGAGCCCCCATAGCCCGGTTTCAACTTGCTGCGATCGCCCGGAGCCGAACACTCAAGCACACTCCGTCCAGCTCAGTGTCCCACACACCACTTCCTACCACACAGCCCCACAGGGAACTCATAACCAAGCGAAGATGATACGACAAGGGCCAGAATCAATGGAACGCGCGCACAAGTGGCCCCAGCAGGATCGCGCGCGCGCGCCCTCAGAGAAGCCACGATGGCTCATTTTAAATAAATAGTTGGCTGTCCCCTGGATAAGTATGAAACAAGTTTGGACGTGAAGTTGACAGTACTCAAACCAGTCACGAAGGGCAATCACAAGAAAAAGCAAACACAGGCTTGTAGTTCACAAAGATTTATTACACATATCCCCAAAAACAGTTTCACAAAATCTTTTGCAAAATGAGCCTTCCAATAGCCACCAATAACAAATACAATTAACAACTTTACACAGTCTTTACAAGAGTGTATGGCATGAAACAAGTTAAGATCCTTCCTTTTAACTGAATAACAAATAGCCCCAGGTAAATACATCTACATCTACATCTACATTGATACTCCGCAAGCCACCCAACGGTGTGTGGCGGAGGGCACCTATACGTGCCACTGTCATTACCTCCCTTTCCTGTTCCAGTCGCGTATGGTTCGCGGGAAGAACGACTGTCTGAAAGCCTCCGTGCGCGCTCTAATCTCTCTAATTTTACATTCGTGATCTCCTCGGGAAGTATAAGTAGGGGGAAGCAATATATTCGATACCTCATCCAGAAACGCACCCTCTCGAAACCTGGCGAGCAAGCTACACCGCGATGCAGAGCGCCTCTCTTGCAGAGTCTGCCAATTGAGTTTATTAAACATCTCCGTAACGCTATCACGGTTACCAAATAACCCAGTGACGAAACGCGCCGCTCTTCTTTGGATCTTCTCTATCTCCTCCGTCAACCCGACCTGGTACGGATCCCACACTGATGAGCAATACTCAAGTATAGGTCGAACGAGTGTTTTGTAAGCCACCTCCTTCGTTGATGGACTACATTTTCTAAGCACTCTCCCAATGAATCTCAACCTGGTACCCGCCTTACCAACAATTAGTTTTATATGATCATTCCACTTCAAATCGTTCCGTACGCATACTCCCAGATATTTTACAGAAGTAACTGCTACCAGTGTTTGTTCCGCTATCATATAATCATACAATAAAGGATCCTTCTTTCTATGTATTCGCAATACATTACATTTGCCTATGTTAAGGGTCAGTTGCCACTCCCTGCACCAAGTGCCTATCCGCTGCAGATCTTCCTGTATTTCGCTACAATTTTCTAATGCAGCAACTTCTCTGTATACTACAGCATCATCCGCGAAAAGCCGCATGGAACTTCCGACACTATCTACTAAGTCATTTATATATATTGTGCCATAACACTCCCCTGTGGCACGCCAGAGGTTACTTTAACGTCTGTAGACGTCTCTCCATTGATAACAACATGCTGTGTTCTGTTTGCTAAAAACTCTTCAATCCAGCCACACAGCTGGTCTGATATTCCGTAGGCTCTTACTTTGTTTATCAGGCGACAGTGCGGAACTGTATCGAACGCCTTCCGGAAGTCAAGAAAAATAGCATCTACCTGGGAGCCTGTATCTAATATTTTCTGGGTCTCATGAACAAATAAGGCGAGTTGGGTCTCACACGATCGCTGTTTCCGGAATCCATGTTGATTCCTACATAGTAGATTCTGGGTTTCCAGAAATGACATGATACGCGAGCAAAAAACATGTTCTAAAATTCTACAAGAGATCGACGTAAGAGATATAGGTCTATAGTTTTGCGCATCTGCTCGACGACCCTTCTTGAAGACTGGGACTATCTGTGCTCTTTTCCAATCATTTGGAACCTTCCGTTCCTCTAGAGACTTGCGGTACACGGCTGTTAGAAGGGGGGCAAGTTCTTTCGCGTACTCTGTGTAGAATCGAATTGGTATCCCGTCAGGTCCAGTGGACTTTCCTCTATTGAGTGATTCCAGTTGCTTTTCTATTCCTTGGACACTTATTTCGATGTCAGCCATTTTTTCGTTTGTGCGAGGATTTAGAGAAGGAACTGCAGTGCGGTCTTCCTCTGTGAAACAGCTTTGGAAAAAGGTGTTTAGTATTTCAGCTTTACGCGTGTCATCCTCTGTTTCAATGCCATCATCATCCCGGAGTGTCTGGATATGCTGTTTCGAGCCACTTACTGACTTAACGTAAGACCAGAACTTCCTAGGATTTTCTGTCAAGTCGGTACATAGAAGTTTACTTTCGAATTCACTAAACGCTTCACGCATAGCCCTCCTTACGCTAACTTTGACATCGTTTAGCTTCTGTTTGTCTGAGAGGTTTTGGCTGCGTTTAAACTTGGAGTGGAGCTCTCTTTGCTTTCGCAGTAGTTTCCTAACTTTGTTGTTGTACCACGGTGGGTTTTTCCCGTCCCTCACAGTTTTACTCGGCACGTACCTGTCTAAAACGCATTTTACGATTGCCTTGAACTTTTTCCATAAACACTCAATATTGTCAGTGTCGGAACAGAAATTTTCGTTTTGATCTGTAAGGTAGTCTGAAATCTGCCTTCTATTACTCTTGCTAAACAGATAAACCTTCCTCCCTTTTTTTATATTCCTATTAACTTCCATATTCAGGGATGCTGCAACGGCCTTATGATCACTGATTCCCTGTTCTGTACATACAGATTCGAAAAGTTCGGGTCTGTTTGTTATCAGTAGGTCCAATATGTTATCTCCACGAGTCGGTTCTCTGTTTAATTGCTCGAGGTAATTTTCGGATAGTGCACTCAGTATAATGTCACTCGATGCTCTGTCCCTACCACCCGTCCTAAACATCTGAGTGTCCCAGTCTATATCTGGTAAATTGAAATCTCCACCTAAGACTATAACATGCTGAGAAAATTTATGTGAAATGTATTCCAAATTTTCTCTCAGTTGTTCTGCCACTAATGCTGCTGAGTCGGGAGGTCGGTAAAAGGAGCCAATTATTAATCTAGTTCGGTTTTTGAGTGTAACCTCCACCCATAATAATTCACAGGAACTATCCACTTCTACTTCGCTACAGGATAAACTACTACTAACAGCGACGAACACTCCACCACCGGTTGCATGCAATCTATCCTTTCTAAACACCGTCTGTACCTTTGTAAAAATTTCGGCAGAATTTATCTCTGGCTTAAGCCAGCTTTCTGTACCTATAACGATTTCAGCTTCGGTGCTTTCTATCAGCGCTTGAAGTTCCGGTACTTTACCAACGCAGCTTCGACAGTTGACAATTACAATACCGATTGCTGCTTGGTCCCCGCATGTCCTGACTTTGCCCCGCACCCGTTGAGGCTGTTGCCCTTTCTGTACTTGCCCAAGGCCATCTAACCTAAAAAACCGCCCAGCCCACGCCACACAACCCCTGCTACCCGTGTAGCCGCTTGTTGCGTGTAGTGGACTCCTGACCTATCCAGCGGAACCCGAAACCCCACCACCCTATGGCGCAAGTCGAGGAATCTGCAGCCCACACGGTCGCAGAACCGTCTCAGCCTCTGATTCAGACCCTCCACTCGGCTCTGTACCAAAGGTCCGCAGTCAGTCCTGTCGACGATGCTGCAGATGGTGAGCTCTGCTTTCATCCCGCTAGCGAGACTGGCAGTCTTCACCAAATCAGATAGCCGCCGGAAGCCAGAGAGGATTTCCTCCGATCCATAGCGACACACATCATTGGTGCCGACATGAGCGACCACCTGCAGATGGGTGCACCCTGTACCCTTCATGGCATCCGGAAGGACCCTTTCCACATCTGGAATGACTCCCCCCGGTATGCACACGGAGTGCACATTGGTTTTCTTCCCCTCTCTTGCTGCCATTTCCCTAAGGGGCCCCATTACGCGCCTGACGTTGGAGCTCCCAACTACCAGTAAGCCCACCCTCTGCGACTGCCCGGATCTTGCAGACTGAGGGGCAACCTCTGGAACAGGACAAGCAGCCATGTCAGGCCGAAGATCAGTATCAGCCTGAGACAGAGCCTGAAACCGGTTCGTCAGACAAACTGGAGAGGCTTTCCGTTCAGCCCTCCGGAATGTCTTTCGCCCCCTGCCACACCTTGAAACGACCTCCCACTCTACCACAGGTGAGGGATCAGCCTCAATGCGGGCAGTATCCCGGGCAACCACAGTCGTAGTCCGATCAGGGGATGTGTGGGACGAGCTGGCCGTCCCCGACAAACCCCCATCCCGACCCCCACAGTGATGCCCATTGGCAACAGCCTCAAGCTGTGTGACCGAAGCCAACACTGCCTGAAGCTGGGAGCGAAGGGATGCCAACTCAGCCTGCATCCGAACACAGCAGTTGCAGTCCCTATCCATGCTAAAAACTGTTTTGCTAAGAACGTCTGAACTAATCTACAGAGAGCGCAAACAAATCGACAAAATTTAAACGGTTATTAAAATACAAGATAGATGATAAGCATAACTGCTTACAAATTTAACAGGAATTTACCGGGACTACATTCTCATTGGTAAAACCAGCAACAGTACAGAATATTAAATAACAAATTTTAAGTAAAATAGCAAAGTCCCCAACGGGAACCTTAGACCAATAAACAGAATTATCGAACTATGGAATTCCACCAGTTATATAGTGACTAATTCCACTGAACTCACTCTTGAAATTCCTTTTAAGTGTAACAAAAATCGTTAGTCAGTTTCTTAATAGTCAGTTTAATAAGTTCCACGCAACACCGGGCACACCCAAACGGATGACCCACTCTAATACAAGGATGAACAAACTATTAGGAACAGGAGGCGCACCTTGGCGCAGCTAGTACACATTCTCGAGAGGAATCTCCAAATCATTACAAGAGAGAACACTCGGCTGCTGTCACCTACTGCGGCGAGCAGCGACTATGACACGATACAGCCAAGTGTCGCCGAGCGTCACGAAAACATAGCTGGCCGAGATAACGGCGTCCGAACACATTTCGATCAAGGTGCCACCCCCTGTATTGGTCAATCCGGAACTGATTGTGCCTGCCGCTCGTAGGACACTGTAACATTAAAAAAAGGACAAAAAGGACATACACCCAAACCAAAGAACACAACGCAAACCCTTTTATTTCAGATTTATGTCCTTTAAATTTAATACCCTTAACACATGCAGGACCTCAAACAAATAGCATGGAAAATATTTACTTCTCGCAGCTCATAATTCTTTACCCTTACAGGCAGACCCCAATAACAAGCAAATAACCGGGAGAAATTAACGGCCTACCGAACCAAGAGCATAAAAACCCATAATACATGACACCAAAGCCACGGCCCTTTCAAACGAAGAACACAAAATAAATCATAAGTAACTCAAGTAACATTACAAGCACTCTGTCTTAACACTAAACATGGCCTGCGCACTATCCTAGAATGACTCATGCAGCCTTCACACTACTTACATTTAGTGCTCCCAACACTCTTTTATACAACTAATCAACATATACCGTAACCAAGAGTGAATTCCTTATTCCCTCCAAGGCGAGAATAATCACATACAAATCACTGTTTCCGGCTGTGAACACAAATTACGATCAGATTGATCACAAAACACAACTTCAAAGAACTAGCAGATGCCCATCGTTAATAGCAGGAACGACGAGAATCCACATAGCATACTTAGATATCTAGCGTGAGGTAGTACAATATACACACTTGCTAGTGTATTGGAGGCCAACACCACCAGAACGCCGACGACACATTCCTCGAACCATAACACAGCGCCGCGAGCAACCAACGCTCCTCCGTAACGGTCACTCCAGGACTCGCCAACACAACATATGTCCAAGCAACGGGCAAGCACTACCACTAGGGCACCGGAGCGGAAAACCAAGCTAGCCATAGCCGGAAGCGCCACGCTTAAATAGAGGCCAGAAGAGGAAAACCAAAGAGTGGTAGTGCTAAGTTCCTATGGGACCAAACTGCTGACGTCATCGGCCCCTAGGCTTACATATTACTTAATCTAACCTAAACTAAATTACGCTAAGGACAACACACTCACCCATGCCCGAGGGAGGACTCGAACCTCAGACAGGTGGAGCCCCGCGAACCGTGCAAGGCGCTCAAGACCGGGCGCCTACTCGGCGCGGAGAAAACCAAAGAGAAAACGCGCATGCCAGCTCGAACGGGATTACTGTCCCTACTAGATAAGAGAATAACTGGCGCCAGCGACTCCCCCAGGGATCACCAGTAGTACATTTCATGGTGGGAGGGACCCTCCGTTACATTAAGTCACTCTAAATAAATTACTAAGGTACTGTATAGTAGGTATAAAACAAAACAAAGGACTGCAGAGAGAGGGAGACACACACACACACACACACACACACACACACACACACACACACACAGAGAGAGAGAGAGAGAGAGAGAGAGAGAGAGAGAGAGAGATGCTGAAGGAAACGCGTTTGACTATCAAGAAAGCAATGCGTGAAGTCTTCAATTACTACCATAACCAGAATACTATCTAATGACCTTTTACAAAATCCAAAGAAGTTATGGTAGAACGTAAACGCTATTTGTGGTATGAAAGTTAATAATCCAGAGACTCATGGACGAGACAGGAACTGATATTGGGGATAGCGAAACAAAAGCATAAATCTGAAACTTTAGTGTAAATGACCATCAGCTCTTTATTTTTATGCTCAGTGGCACATGTTTTGATCAGTAGACCATTATCAAGCCGAAGCAAAGCGTAACCACTTAATACTGATGCGTTGATCGAAACAGGTGGCGCTGAGCATAAAAATAAATAGCTGACGCTCATCAACAATGAAGTTTCACAAATATTTGGCAGCTATAAAACCTACCTCGTCCTAAATCTAAAATCATATATGTTTACCATTGTTTTCAAATCCTTCTTTTACAGACGAAAACCCAAGAGTTGTCAAAATTGACTCTCGTACGAGTGAAAAGGTAAGTGAAATGGATATAGGTACATGAAATGTATCGCAGTTGTGAAAATGGACAGCCATCAGTAATGGTAATGGAATGATGACAACGAAAATTTATGCCGAACAGGGACTCAAACCCGTATATCCCGCTTCACGCGAGAGGTCGCCATAATCACTTAGGCTGTTCGTGCAAGACTCATGACTACAGGCAAACTTTATATGTCGTCGTTACTACGTCAAAACCTGTACTCGGACACAAATCATGTAATTCCCATATAGGAGAGGACATTTGAAATGAAAGTAGCTATTTGGTATCGGCGGATACACAGTGTGGTCCATTGATAGTGATCGGGCGAAATATCTCACGAAATAAGCATCAAACGAAAAAAAACTACAAAGTACGAAACTCGTCTAGCTTGAAGGGGGAAACCAGATGGCGCTATGGTTGGCTCGCTAGATGGCGCTGCCATAGGTCAAATGGATATCAACTGCGTTTTTTAAAAATAGGAACCCCTATTTTTTATTACATATTCGTGTAGTATGTAAAGAAATATTAATGTCTTAGTTGGACCACTGTTTTCGCTTTGTGATAGATGGCGCTGTAATAGTCACAAACGTATAAGTACGTGGTATCACGTAACATTCCGCCAGTGCAGACGTTATTTGCTTCGTGATACATTACCCGTGTTAAAATGGACCGTTTACCAATTGCGGAAAAGGTCAATATCGTGTTGATGTATGGCTATTGTGATCAAAATGCCCAACGGGCGTGTGCTATGTTTGCTGCTCGGTATCCTGGACGACATCATCCAAGTGTCCGGACCGTTCGTCGGATAGTTACGTTATTTCAGGAAACAAGAAGTGTTCAGTCACATGTGAAACGTCAACCACGACCTGCAACAAACGATGATGCCCAAGTAGGTGTTTTAGCTGCTGTCGCGGCTAATCCGCACATCAGTAGCAGACAAATTGCGTGAGAATCGGGAATTTCAAAAACGTCGGTGTTGAGAATGCTACATCAACATCGATTGCACCCGTACCATATTCCTATGCACCAGGAATTGCATGGCGACGAGTTTGAACGTCGTGTACAGTTCTGCCACTGGGCACAAGAGAAATTACGGTACGATGACAGATTTTTTGCACTTGTTCTACTTAGCGACGAAGCGTCATTCACTAACAGCGGTAACGTAAACCGGCATAATGTGCACTATTGGGCAACGGAAAATCCTGAGACAAGTGGAACATAAGCGACCTCGGCGGGTTAATGTATGGTGCGGCATTATAGGATGAAGGGCAATTGGCCCCCATTTTATCGATGGCAATCTAAATGGTGCAATGTATGCTGATTTCCTACGTAATGTTCTACCGATGCTACTACAAGATGTTTCACTGCATGACAGAATAGCAACGTACTTCCAACATGATGCGCGCGGTTGAAGCGGTATTGAATAGCATATTTCATGGCAGGTGGATTGGTCGTCGAAGCACCATACCATGGCCCACACGTTCACCGGACCTGACGTATCCGGATTTCTTTCTGTGGGGAAAGTTGAAGGATATTTGCTATCGTGATCCACCGACAATGCCTGACAACATGCGTCAGCGCATTGTCAATGCATGTGCGAACATTACGGAAGGCAAACTACTCGCTGTTGAGAGGAAAGTCGTTACACGTATTGCCAAATGCATTGAGGTTGACGGACATCATTTTGAGAATTTATTACATTAATGTGGTATTTACAGGTAATCACGCTGTAACAGCATGAGTGCTCAGAAATGATAAGTTCACAAAGGTACATGTATTACATTGGAACAACCGAAATAAAATGTTCAGACGTACCTACATTCTGTATTTTAATTTAAAAAACCTACCTTTTACCAAATGTTCGTCTAAAATTGTTAGCCATATGTCTGTGACTATTACAGCGCCATCTGTCACAAAGCGAAAAAAGTGGTCCAACTAAAACATTCATATTTCTTTACGTACTGCTCGAATATGTAATAAACAATGGGGGTTCCTATTTTAAAAAAAACACAGTTGACATACGTTTGACCTATGGCAGCGCCATCTAGCCGGTCATCCATAGCGCCGTCTGGTTTCCCCCTTCAAGCTAGACAAGTTTCGTTCTTTGTAGTTTTTTCGTTTGACGCTTGTTTCGTGAGATATTTGGCCCGGGCACGATCAATGGACACCCTGTGTACGATGTTGCAGTGCCGATATTGGTAAGAAGAACGATGCAATGATCCTTCTGACATGAAAGCATGCAGTTGTGAATACGGACAACCTAGAGCTGTGTAAGGGCAGGACGACAGGGAAAATTTGTGCCGGACACGGACTCGAACCTCGCCAAAGCGGTTAAGGTGACCACTCCTGCAAAGCGGCAAATCCAGTTTAGAGTCCCGGTCGGGCATAAAGTTTCATTGCCGTCAATCCATTACCCAGCTGATGGTTGTCCGAATTCGCAGCAGCATGCATTCTTGTCCAAAGGAACATTGCACCGTTCGTCTTAACAACACAGGTAGTAAAATATCTTATTTATCCACCATGCCAGTCAGCGACTTTCAATCAAAATGTCCTCCCCTGTACGGGAATTACATAATGTGTGGACGGGTACAGGTTTTGACGCAGGAACGACGGAATGTAGAATTTTGGGTCTGGCTGTAAGTCGCGCTTAGACAGCTAAAGCGGTTAACGCGACGGCTCGCTTGAAGCGGCGTACTACGGGTTCGAGTCCCGGTCAGGCACAAATTTTCATGGCCGTCAATCCATTATACAGCTGATGGTTGTTCGTATTCGCAATTACGATTACATTTCATGTAATTAATTATTAGATCTCCTTCTGCCTTGCGCAACGACGGTACATTTTCACGTCGTATCTCCTGTAACATTTGGTAAACACCATGGAGATAGGATCAACAGCTGCCCTATCTAATGCACTAGTCACTAGGAGTAGTGGAAACTTGGTACACAGCTTGTGTTGGAAACCGACACATAAGGACCGATACCTAATCAATCTGACAAATCATCACACGAGCAGGAAAAAAGGCATGATTAATACGCTTGTAACGCGAGCAAGATGAATATGTGAGCCGCAGCTCCTCAGACACTAGACGCTACACCTAGAAGGGACTCTAAGGAGCAATGAGTGCTTCACCAGTTACATAAGACGTATCACAGAACCAAACACTTGGCCAAGTGACGCAGTGGAAAAAGAAATGTCGGGTACGACCGACTGCGTAAAGACTATAAATCGACGAAGATCAAAGAGTGTCTCAGATCGCCAAAGGAGAAAAGGGAGCTACTTGCAAACCACGATTATACCGTACACCCCGTACGCGTGGAAAAGTGTATGTTGGAATGACTGGCTGATGAATCCACACCAGGATTGCCGAACGTAAGTGACATTGCAGGTTGGGGCAGGCAGGGAAATCGACGTTGGCGGAAGTTCTTGCTATAGCGAAGAAATATCACACCCGTTTATTGAGGCAACCATTAGAAATAAAAAGAAAAAAAACAAGACTACAGCTTCAACAAGAAAGATGAAAGCCTAAAGGTGAACGGATCCTGGATTCCCGTGCTGCAGCGAACGACAGTTGCAGATGCAAGGGAAGAACCGCAGCGGTAATGACCACGGAAAAATTCTCGGACGTTGGCGCGCCAGGTACATGTAATATGCGTCCGTCACCAGCAAGGAGGATGAAGATTGGACAATGCCAGCCACTTGTGCTGGCGAAACATCAAAAGAATCATCAAACCATTGTCGGCCGAAGAAGCCGTGACAGAATCTAACAGGCAGTTTCTCAACAAGTGGCCATGAAAGTCTTAACAATTTTGTATTTTTCCGAGTGCAGAGAGCTGGACTTCCTCGATTTCAACTGAGCTGAGAGTAATAGCTTAGCTTTGGGCAAATCTCTGAATATCTGGAAACCAGATTTAATGCTCGTTTTGGAAAAACTGGTGTTACTTAAGTTTTGAGCTTTCGAGACTCGAGGTAGCTATGAGCACGGAAATGGTTTTTCTGCAGTTTTTGTCTACTGTTGCGCATAATAGACTCAACTGCTTTTTTCACAGCGATTACCTAGAATAATGAGTATTATTTAATTTTTGATTAATGAAGAAATAGTGCTTTAAGGGTCGCTGCAGGTGCGTTCGATAATATAAGAGCTTCAGAAACGAATCCTCTATGCAGGAGTCGTGTTTCAGCTGCATTACTGCACTACACTGCTTTAATATCTGATTATCCACTATTGATTTCGAATCCGCGCTGATGTGAGGCCAGCATCCATTGATTGCCTGTTAATTACAATAAACTTTTATTTAATTTGAATTTAAATTCAGTTTTGTTGATCAACATTCTTAACCCTATTGGATATATCCATTATTAATTTTCCGCAGATGTATCTACACAGTAGTGGACTGTCGGATTGTATTATAAATACGCTGATGAGACAAAACATTACGACAGCCACCCATCGAAAGACTGAATGCGGCTTGTTGGCCTTGTGGTCACGTGACGCGGTGAGGAAAGTATAAAAGCGTGGCAGAAACGAATGAGTAAGTATATAACATGAAGGTGAGGGGATGGGGGAGAGGATAGGAAAGGGAAGAGATTGCTGATGTCAGCTGCACGGGACATTACGCGGAATCAGCGGCGACGAGTGAAAATGTGTACCGAACCGCAAATCGAACCCAGGATCTCCGCCTTAGTAGGCAGGTGCGTTAACCAATGCGCTATCCGGGACACAGAGTTACCGCAACTGCGCGGACTATCTCGTCACACCTCACGATTAACCTACATTCCCACTGAGCGCCACCCATATGCAGTCGCTGTTCGTTTCCTCCATGATCGCTACTCTGAGATTCCCGCAGGAGATCGAATGTACTTATACACCCGCTCTGAAGAAGGTGGATCCATTGCTCGTCTAGACGACTCAGTTATATGAATGGGGACGAGAAACTTGCAAATGAAGAAGCTAGTCCGCTATTAGCGTGATTATGTCTTGATAATCTATCGAACATGGTTGAAGGACGATGAAAGCACCAGTGGGTGACGAAGTGTTGAACGTGCTCGCGTCAGTAAATAACGTGTAGTTACAATGAAATGAATACCCCTAGGTGCATACAGGCGTTGATATAAGTCAACGAGGACAGCTGAAAATGTGTGCCCCGACCGTGTCTCGAACCAGGGATCTCCTGCTTACATGGTAGACGCTCGATCCATCTGAGCCACCGAGGATACAGAGGATAGTGCGACTGCAGGGACTTATCTCTGACACGCCTCCCGTGAGACCAACATTCTATAAAATAAATAAATAAAATAAAATAAAATAAAATATTAATTATTAATTATGTATTATAGTGATTGGTTGTAATTAATATTTGCTCATCTGGAACGTGGACGTTTAATTATTTGGTATCAGACGCTTGACAATGGCTTTTTCGTAAGTGCAATGTTATTCGTAGCTGACCGTGAAATAAGACTCAAATAATCGACCTTCGTATTTAAATCATTTACAAAGACTGCTGCGGTAGGTGCGGACTCAAAATCTAAATCTCAGTATTAGAATAATTTGCCAGCCATGTCAATACGTCGTACAGAGGTGACTGTCTACTAAACATAAAAAAGTTTACACAGTTAGTTAAATCAGATATATTTAGCGAATAAGCCTACAGTTAAATAATTCAACTTACTTTCATAAATATGAATTCTTTACAGAATCGAGTGCCTAGTAAGATTGCAACTCGCAGTGTTCTTATACAACATCAAAAATGGCGGTGTGCCAGTTAATAAAATATACGTGCTTCCAGCCTCAGCTATTCTACAAGACCTTCTTCTTCATGAAACGTAAGAGTGTCATAATTGTATTTTGTTTTATCAGCGGCATAGCGCTGCAGTTCTGTGCTATAGGCTTTATTTATTTGTCAGAGATTAATTATTAAGATTTCGCGTTTCCGAGGAAACTCACGCACGGCATGCAAATGTGCCTTTATATTGCCCCCTGAATTGCGAGGCGAAAAGACACACCTGCAGGCGAGCAATTCACATAAAGGCACAAGAAAATCTAAGTTATCTACAACTATTTACATGACATACATTATACAGTACATTATATACAAAATTTGAATGACGCGCGTGCGCCGTAAAAGTTCTTATGTTGGCAAAATAGAGTACGCGCATGCGCAGAAGCGTCTATGTGACTCCGGCACTGCCGTTATATCGTAAATTTACATCACGCGGCACAGTATTACAGTCCATATTGTTTGTGTGCGCGCGCATTTCTTAGTCGTTGAACAAAGAAAATATTCTACCAAGATTACATAAGAAGAGTACATTCTATGACAGGTAACTTAATTTTAAAAGTACAATATTTGTTATAATACAATACAACTTTAGATTGTTGAATGTTCTTAGTTACATAGTATTGCATTGAAATGCTTCAAAGAAAAATGTCTTTTTGTTTCAGGTGCGTTGACCTATACACATCGTGTCGTTATTACAGTTTATATTCGTCTGCTGCACAGTAATGTTTCACAGGTTAGTGTCGTCGTGGTAAAGTTTTTTTTTATGCAGTTCGTTGTGACAAAAAACATTTTTTTATTACAGATTGGACGTGACCCGTCGAGTAATTGGTCCATATGCAGTTCGTTTTCGATATTCCGTGGAAGCTTGGTTGCAGAACCTCGGACGGCACATAGCTGGCGTCGATCCTTGGACAGTCCAGGTAAGTCTATCCGTCACATTTCGAGAACGTTTCATTCCCTGAAGTTCCAACCAAAATTCTTCCACTCGTCGTGTTGTTTTCCGGACAGGCCCGTTGTGACCATTTAATCCAGTTAACATCTTGAAGTTAGGTACTGTAGTAATGTCACTAGACGATGCACCAATTATGCGCTTCACATTTTCAGTTTTTCTTTTAAAATATAGCTCACCTAAATGTTCGTAGTTACTTATCAAAGAAATCGTTCATCGCGTTTACAAAGGTACGATGTATGATGAATGTCATTAACAGTTTCTTTCACATAGGTTTCTGCGTAGTTGCAGACTTAGTAATGTACGTTAATGTCCGTGAACAGTGGTTCACTATGCAATTTTTTTAAAGTTTTTCACATTTTGGCACTCGTTATCGTTCAAATTTTCACATAGTAACAGTTACTTTCTACATAATTAAAAAAAAAAAACATAAGTAATCATACATATACACGTCACATTTTTCTTAGCATAAACATAATACAGTTACACATAAACATGTTTACATCATTACATAGTTATAAATTATTACATTATGTCACATTTGATTACATGAATTGCAGATATTTACTTTTTCTTTAACGGTTTGCTGGGATTTTATCGATGTTTTTTGTGATGTCATCTGAAATTAAGATAGGTTAGACACAACATTCATTACATCATTAGGCAAGACCAGGCGTTTTCACTACTCAATAAATATTCAAAATAATAATACATGGAAAACTGTTAGATTCCTCGCGTTTTGTGCCTGTGTGTATAGTGTCTGTGTGGCCTTGGCTACTGGTAGATGCTTTTCTTGCTGAGAGATGTGCGTCTAATCTATTTCTCGAAGTAAAAGGTCCCTTCACAGATGACGTCTGTCGGTTCGTCAGGTGTCATACCAAGTCAATGGTTCCTACAGTCACAAATGTTCCGTGAAAAATTAGTATATCATTCACTGCTACGTAATCATAAATTTTACCTTAATATTCAGTCTTCTTGGTAGTGCCGCGGCGTTGAAAGAAAAGTTCTTCTGTCTTCAACTGCGTCACTGGTACAACTGAAATGAAAATTTCTATACTACTTATTACCTATGTTGTAGCAAACAGAGTTTTGCGAGTTGCTTAGCAATGTTTTCATGGATATGACTTTGACATTATTTAGCATGAAATGCTCTAAGATCTCGGTGTGCGTATTGCCCAATAATTTGGTTAGTTCTAGGATGTTGTAGCAGATACGCACCAGGATGCGGTATGTTAACAATAATATAAGGTCCTTCATATAGCAGACGCCACTTAGCATTGCGTTGTTTGAGTGCTATAGATTTATGATGAGTACGAAGTAGTACAAGCATTCCTGCCTTGAAGTTTTGTTTTCTTTTTATTATGTTTGCGTGATGTTTGTTTCGTATCTGTGCGTGATGTGTCAGTGTAGTCAGTACTTCTTTTATTTTCTGTTCAGGTGTGATTTCCTTGTCTGACAACTTAGGTAACGGTTCTATCCATTGATCGTTCTGTTTGCAATTGAACATGATCTCGTTAGGTGTGTAATTTGTATTGTAAATACACTCCTGGAAATTGAAATAAGAACACCGTGAATTCATTGCCCCAGGAAGGGGAAACTTTATTGACACATTCCTGGGGTCAGATACATCACATGATCACACTGACAGAACCACAGGCACATAGACACAGGCAACAGAGCATGCACAATGTCGGCACTAGTACAGTGTATATCCACCTTTCGCAGCAATGCAGGCTGCTATTCTCCCATGGAGACGATCGTAGAGATGCTGGATGTAGTCCTGTGGAACGGCTTGCCATGCCATTTCCACCTGGCGCCTCAGTTGGACCAGCGTTCGTGCTGGACGTGCAGACCGCGTGAGACGACGCTTCATCCAGTCCCAAACATGCTCAATGTGGAACTGATCCGGAGATCTTGCTGGCCAGGGTAGTTGACTTACACCTGCTAGAGCACGTTGGGTGGCACGGGATACATGCGGACGTGCATTGTCCTGTTGGAACAGCAAGTTCCCTTGCCGGTCTAGGAATGGTAGAACGATGGGTTCGATGACGGTTTGGATGTACCGTGCACTATTCAGTGTCCCCTCGACGATCACCAGTGGTGTACGGCCAGTGTAGGACACCGCTCCCCACACCATGATGCCGGGTGTTGGCCCTGTGTGCCTCGGTCGTATGCAGTCCTGATTGTGGCGCTCACCTGCACGGCGCCAAACACGCATACGACCATCATTGGCACCAAGGCAGAAGCGACTCTCATCGCTGAAGACGACACGTCTCCATTCGTCCCTCCATTCACGCCTGTCGCGACACCACTGGAGGCGGGCTGCACGATGTTGGGGCGTGAGCGGAAGACGGCCTAACGGTGTGCGGGACCGTAGCCCAGCTTCATGGAGACGGTTGCGAATGGTCCTCGCCGATACCCCAGGAGCAACAGTGTCCCTAATTTGCTGGGAAGTGGCGGTGCGGTCCCCTACGGCACTGCGTAGGATCCTACGGTCTTGGCGTGCATCCGTGCGTCGCTGCGGTCCGGTCCCAGGTCGACGGGCACGTGCACCTTCCGCCGACCACTGGCGACAACATCGATGTACTGTGGAAACCTCACGTCCCACGTGTTGAGCAATTCGGCGGTACGTCCACCCGGCCTCCCGCATGCCCACTATACGCCCTCGCTCAAAGTCCGTCAACTGCACATACGGTTCACGTCCACGCTGTCGCGGCATGCTACCAGTGTTAAAGACTGCGATGGAGCTCCGTATGCCACGGCAAACTGGCTGACACTGACGGCGGCGGTGCACAAATGCTGCGCAGCTAGCGCCATTCGACGGCCAGCACCGCGGTTCCTGGTGTGTCCGCTGTGCCGTGCGTGTGATCATTGCTTGTACAGCCCTCTCGCAGTGTCCGGAGCAAGTATGGTGGGTCTGACACACCGGTGTCAATGTGTTCTTTTTTCCATTTCCAGGAGTGTATTTAAGTTATTGTGTACGTCTTCGAAAAGTCTTAGGCAGGACACTCAATTAGTATGTTTTGATGAAATGTAAGTCCTCATGAATCGGTTTAGTTCTCGGAAAAGTCTCTCAGTCGCGTTACATTGTGGACTAAACCTTGAAATAAATATACTTTTAATGTTATTGTCCCTCAAGAAATTTCTCCATTTGTACCCAGAATAGTGTGCTGCATTATCTGACAGAATTGCTTTAGGTTTTCCTACGTGCGTCAGGTAATCACTCTAGAATCTTCGTATTATACCATTTGCAGTGGCGGATTTTAAAGCATAAAATTTTACATGTTTAGATAATATATCGTAAAAATCTAAGATATATTTGACGCCTCCAGAACTTGCTGGATGCGGTCCACTGATGTCAGTACACAGAATTTCCAGGGGTTTACTCGGTATAATAGAATGTAAATCTGTTTTTGTGGATAAATTCTGAGGTTTTGAGTTTTGACATATGACACATGTTTTCAGTTCCCTGTAAATTTTCCTTCTCATATTGATAAAATAACAGTATGTGCTGAGCTTTGTCAAACACTTTTTCGTCCCATAATGACCCCAAACAGGTTGTGTGTGCCAAATCAAATTACGTTCAGACTCTTTGGGAATGCATACACACCAGTTAGTAGCATTTGGATGTCGGCGATAAAATAACACATCATTGTGTAACTTGTAATACTTAGTCAAAGGATGATTGTATTTTTCTACCAGTAATGTTATTATCTTATACCAGTGAGGATCAGATTTTTGTAATTTAGCCATGTTTCTGCACATATGAATGTAATATTGGTGATACTGCTTGTCTTGCATTAAGAGAATCCTGTAGTCATTTATATTTTCTAAGTGGTGGTGGTGGTGGTTAGTGTTTAACGTCCCGTCGACAACGAGGTCATTAGAGACGGAGCGCAAGCTCGGGTTAGGGAATGATTGGGAAGGAAATCGGCCGTGCCCTTTCAAAGGAACCGTCTCGGCATTCGCCTGAAACGATTTAGGGAAATCACGGAAAACCTAAATCAGGATGGCCGGAGACGGGATTGAACCGTCGTCCTCCCGAATGCGAGTCCAGTGTGCTAACCACTGCGCCACCTCGCTCGGTTTTTCTAAGTCACTGTTGGTTTCATTCATACCTTGTGGAAGTCTAGACAAAGCGTCGGCAATGGTGTTGTCCTTACCATTTATGTACTTAATTTCAAAAGAGTAGTTATGAAGAGTAACTGCCCATCGTGATAATCTAGGATGTACAAGTTTACAACAAAAATGTCAGGGCCTGGTGATCGGTATAAATTACTGTATGTTTGCGAAATAAATAATAACTGAATTTCTTGAATGCTCAGACAATGGAAAGTGTTTCTAACTCAGAAGTGGAGTATGTACGCTCACATTCAGTTAGAGTACGACTTGAAAACCCAATAATTCTTATCTGTTCCTTTTCTTTATTCTTTACAACTTGAAATAAGCAACAGCCCAAGCCAGAACGTGAAGCGTCACAAGTCATACAAAAATCTTAATTGAAATCTGGATGGCTCAATATGTTTGCATTCACTAAAGCATTTTTAATTGTATTAAAGTCATTCTGGCACTGTTCCGACCAGATCCAAACTTGATTCTTTCTGAGTAGATTTAACAGATGTTTACTGTTCAAAAGTGGTTGTGGTAAAAAACGTCTGAAAAATGAACATAGACCAAGGAATGATTTTAACTGCTGTTTTGTTCGAGGGCTAGGAAAGTTTCTGATAGCATGTAATTTACTGGGATCAGGACGTATGCCCTGTGAATTAATGATATGTCCTAAATGTTTTATCTCACTGCAACCAAATTTTGATTTTCTAAGATTGGCTGTGACTCCAGCTTGTGCAAATTTTTCTAAAATTCTTTGAAGTGTGTCAACGTGTTCATTCCAGGACTGTGTAGCTATCAGTATATCATCTACATAGTGTGTGACTGTCTCAACTAAATCATCGCCAAGCACGGTATCCAGAGCTATAATGAATACCCCAGAACTAACATTCAATCCGAAGGGTAGAACACAAAACTGATAGGTTCGCCCCCCGAACATAAATGCAGTATATTTCCGAGAATCAGGAGTGATACCTACTTGCCAAAATGAATTAGCGAGATCTATTGTGGAAAAATATTTTGCATCTAGAAATTTCTGTAATTGCTCTTCTAAGTTTTCGTGTTTTGTGTGAACCGGTAAAATTATTTCATTAATTGCTCGTGCGTCTAACACTAACCTAATGCTACCATTTGGTTTTTTGACAACAAGTGGAGGACTACAGTAAGGTGAGGTGGATGGTTCAATGACCTTCCAGTCTAACATTTGTTTTAATTCTTGCCACACAGCAGGTCGTTGAGATAACAGTACGTTATATGTCTTGTGGTAGAAGATCTAGTGAGGCTTAACTTCAATCTTGTACACATACGTGTTGATAATACCTAATCGTTTAGTAAAAACTTGTAAATATTTGGATAACACTTTCTGTAGTTTTATACGTTCATGTACACTGAGAGCTGTAGCTTCATTTATCTTATGATCAAGCAATGTTTTGAAGTCCATTAGCTCTGTGTCAGATGAGTGTGTTTGCATGTCTTGAATGTCATTGTCAAGTACTAACTGAACCTTGTACCCTGTACAGTGTTTGTCATGCTTTAGAGTTCTCCTGTCCAAAGCAATAATAATTACCCTGCCTTTATCATTTAAAATACATTTACCTTTGGAGAAGTCTATAATGCAGTCCTTCTCGCTCATAATATCTAATCCTAATATGCAATTTGTCACAGGGTTTTGTACAACCAGGAATGGCCATTGTACGGTTCCATTACCTATTTTAATGTTTACAAAAACTTGCTTCTTAACCCTACATGACTTATTACCTAGAGCAGTAGTTATTTTACAGTTTTGGGCAGGAAACTCAGGCACAGGTTCCAATTCCACATCTTTTTATAGAAATTAAAAGACCTGTATCTAAGATAATAGTAGTTGGAATCCCACCTACTACACCAATAGTAGAGGCTAAAACAATTTCATTTGTGTTTGAACGACATTGTGTACTGTCTTGCAAAAGTTCATCTGATATATTCTCATGGTGGTTGTATCTTATAAATAATACAGGTAGTTTTTGTTTACAATTATTAGGCATATCAATACTTTGTTGTTCAATGGTGGTGTCAAATAACTGATTAACGTTGAAGTCGCCCCCCAAGGATTCTTCAGCCACGACCCGGGGCATAGAAGTGACTGTTTCTAGTTTGTTGGATTAGCATTTGCATTAGGTACTGACACAGATTGAGGTTGTGTATCGGGCGCCACTTCTATTGTATTCACATTCGGATATTGCCTGTTGTGATCTCCAAACTTTTGCGGTTGTTGTTGCTGTTGCGCATTATGACTTACCTGTCGGTCGTAAGGTATGCTCCAGTTTTGTCCTGGTGGCTGCTGTGGTATAGCAGTGTTTGAATGAAAGTATTGACCGCTACGAGTCCAGCCTTGATGCTGTCTTGGCTCGTAGTTATTATTGTTTCTGTTTCTGTTTGGGTTTTTGTTGTTATATTTGTATCCGTTGTTACTGTTGTTGTTGTTATTACCGCGGTGCCTTTTGTATGGATTGCCGCATGAAGTGTTATTACTGTTGTAACTGTTGTTTGTATTGGAATACGCGTGTTGATTTTGATTTCCGTATTGAGACGGCATGGGAGTTTGCTGTTTTTGCTGTACCGCGTATCCAACTGTCGGCGCGCCAGAATTGAGTTGGCAAGCCTGCATGTTTTGCATACCACTAGTATAAACATTGTGGCTGCTGTTTTGCCGCGCGAAGCGCTGATCTTCTAGTAACATGTCAACCGAATCTAAAGCTGTTAAAAAATATTCTGGATCGTCATCCGGAATATGTAAGAGTTTTTCTTTAATGTTGAAAGGCAATTTGGCCTTCAACGCACGGGGTATATCACGTGTTGCGACTGGTTCGTCCAAAAAATGTCCCATGTTCAAGTATTTTTCAAAATATCTGCGTAAGTTACCATTTTTACTGTCAAAAGTTTCAGGTTCTAAAATTTGTCTTCTGAGTCGCTCCTGGACGGATTGCGACCATAATTTGTTCAGAAAGGCACGCTCAAACTCATTGTACGTGGTACATACGTCAGCTTGACTGTATTCCCAGACAGCTGCATCGCCTTGGATGTAACCGACAATATATGAAATCTTTTTCTGGTGACTCCAAGTGCGTGGAAATGCGTTAGTAAAAGATTTAAGGAAAATCACCGGATGAATGGTTCGTTTTTCTGGGATAAAAGTCTGAAATTGCCTGTGTTTTATTAAGCTTTCTTCTTCCTTTGCATTATGATATGGATTTGTTCCACTGTAATTACTGTAATGTTCAGATGGCGAGAAATTACGATAACGTTGCTGTGGTTTACCATGATAATAGCTTGTGTTTGTGTTTGCACGTCGTGGTATGTGTTGTTGTCCTGGTGTGTTTTGTTCTTATGTGTTTCTCATGTGCGGTATGTGTGCGTCATACTCGTATGTATATTGGTTTCTGAACTGTACATTTTGACTGATATTTTCGTTACATTCAGACTGTGGTTGATCGGTGAATTGTCTCATGGGTGCAGTGACAGATTATACTGCGTCACTAATCAGCTGTTTGTTATTAGTGATGTATTCCGCTACGGAGTCGTGCACAATTGTTGGTAAATTTTCACGTATGCATCTATCAAAATGTTTGTCTTTGTTCTCTACCCAATCATGAAATTCTTTATTAATATTTTGAAAATGAGCTGTGGCATCAGATTGTAAGATGTCAGTCAGGTGTTGTTCATCATCGTCAAATTTATTCTGCACATCAGTAATTCGTTTTTCAAGGTTGTCGTGTACTGAAGGATATGTTTGAATTTGTTCAGTAAGAGCTTCACACGTGACATTAAGGTTTTTTTCTTGTGTCTGTAAAAGTGCTACGTCAGTTGTAGTCTTTTCTTGTCTCGTATTAAGCTGGGAAAATTTAGTACTGAGTTCGGTCATCTGTTTGGTCAGTGTGGCGTCTATAAGTTCCACACGTTTACATAAAGTGTCATTACCAGTCTTGATTGCTTTGAGACCAGATTTAATTTCGTCATTTTGTCTCTTTAACTGTTCATTTTGTGTCTTTAACTGTTCATTTTGTGTCTTTAAGGTTGCCATATTTTCTGCGTTTTGTTTCATTAGCATTTGTAACATGTTGGCAATGTTTGCTGTTAGCAAGGTATCTGCCCCCGCCGCGTCATTAGACGTGACGTCATGTATTAACATGGGCTCTGACTGAGACTTTGAAATTTTTGTGGTGGACGGCCTATTGTCAAAATTTCCGTTAACACTTGCGTCAATATTTGATGAATCGTCACTACCGGTTGCTGTCGTAAAGTCATTTTCAAACATTTGTCTCTCGTCCGAGTCGGATTGCGTCTGAATAGTATGTCTTTGCTGTTCCATTTTTGCGTATTGTTTTCTAGTTATGACCATGCCACACGTAAGACATGCATCGAGAAAATAAAGTTTGAGACTGGTTTTAAAATAAAATGCAGTTGAACATGAATCGCTCGTAGCAACAATGGCTGTTTGTTAATTTAAAAATGTAAACTGAATATGGGATTATTGTTAATGGCTGCTGGCCATGTTACAACGTATCGTACAGAAGTCGGCCATATTGTACACTCGTGTATAAGTATTGTTGCAGAAGTTATTGTTTAAGGAAAAGCACTGAGAATGAAATTTATCACTGAAAACTGCTACGCGTGAAAGAAATACTACAGAATCTACTGAAGAGCTAATACACTGAATTATGCGTCTGGTCAAGCCTGCCAATGCACAGATGCTGCGTCTTACCTTATTTTGCTGGAAGCTTCATTGCGCCTTCCCGCAAAATTTTACAATTGGAAAATATCTTCAGATTTTTGTTATTTCTCATATATTCAAGTCCAGGTCCAGAAAGTTGATTTTTCACATGAAACAAAGAGAACAATGTAACAAATGACAAAATAACGAGTCTGACACGCAGTCAGCAATATAAAATAAATGAATAAAATAAAATAAAATAAAATACTAATTATTAATTATGTATTATAGTGACTGGTTGTAATTAATATTTGCTTATCTGGAACGTGGACGTTTAATTATTTGGTATCAGACGCTTGACAATGGCTTTTTCGTAAGTGCAATGTTATTCGCAGTTGACCGTGAAATAAGACTCAAATAATCGGACTTCGAAACATGAAAAAGTTTACTGTTAGTTAAATCAGATACATTCAACGAATAAGCCTACAGTTAAATAATTCAACTTACTTTCATAAATATAAATTCTTTACAGAATCGAGTGCCTAGTAAGATTGCAACTCGCAGTGTTCTTATATAACATCAAAAATGGCGGTGTGCCAGTTAATAAAATATACGTGCTTCCAGCCACAGCTGTTCTACAAGACCTTCTTCTTCATGAAACGTAAGAGTGTCATAATTGTATTTTGTTTTATCAGCGGCATAGCGCTGCAGTTCTGTGCCATAGGCTTTATTTATTTGTCAGAGATTAATTATTAAGATTTCGCGTTTCCGAGGAAACTCACGCACGGCATGCAAATGTGCCTTTATAATTCTCATTGTTCAAATTGTTCAAATGGCTCTGAGAACCATGGGACTTAACTTCTGAGGTCATCAGTCCCCTAGAACTTAGAACTACTTAAACCTAACTAACCTAAGGACATCACACACATCCATGCCCGAGGCAGGATTCGAACCTGCGACCGTTGCAGGTTCGAATCCTGCCTCGGGCATGGGTGTGTGTGATGTCCTTAGGTTAGTTAGGTTTAAGTACTTCTAAGTTCTAGGGGACTGATGACCACAGCAGTTGACTCCCATAGTGCTCAGAGCCATCTGTTCTTTCGGACATGTCCGAAAGAACGGATACCATCTTCATATAAACAACGTGGAAGTCAGAAGTTTGCTGCTCTGTACGAGTAAAGCAGGATAGGTGGAGATGTGTTGCACACCCAACGGCAGAGTAAAACGCTTGCTGCAGCCACAAATGTTTCGGAGTGCGCCGTTCAGCGAACATTCTTGAACATGGGACTCGGCGGCAGACGATCTCCACAAGTTCCCATGTTGACCCAACGACATCGTTACATACTGTTGTAGTGCGACCGTGTCACTGATCAGTTTTAGCGTGTAACCCGGTAAGATGAATCACGTCGTGTCCGTATACGACGTCATCCACGCGGATGGCTACACGAAACATGCATCAGTTCATGGACGCGGACTGGTGAGGGCAGTATTATGCTGTGGAGTATATCAATTTGGGCTTCCTTCGGACCTAAGTTTAGTAATCGGTTTCATGCTTGATGCCTTCTAGCCTTTTCATCTCAGAGTAGCAGTTTAGCCGTACTTTCTCAATTGTTTGTTGAATTTATTACAATCTCTGACTTCCCGTACAGTTTTTACCCTCTTCAGCTCCCTCTACTAGCATGTAAGTTTTTCCCTCATGTACAACCACGTATCCTATCATAATGGCGCTTGTGCTTGTCTTTTTTTCCATATGTTCTCTTCTTCGCAGATTCTGCGTAGAAAGTCTAGTTATCAGTCCACCTAATTTTCAGCATTCCTCTGCAGCACCACAGCTCAAACGCTTCGATTCTCTTCTCGTTTTACCACTGCCCATTACTCAATACCGTACAACGCCGTGCTCTAAACGTACATTCTCAGAAATATTTTCCTCAAATTAAAACCTATATTAGATATTAGTACGTAAGGAATGCCCTCTTTACCTGTGCTAGTCTGCTTCTTATGTCCTCCTAGTTCCGTCCGTCATGCCTTATTTTGCTTCCAAGGTGGCAGAATTCCTTAACTTGGTCTGCTTCGTGATCACCAGCTATGACAAATTTCTCGCTGTTTTCATTTCCGCTATTTCTCGTTAGTTTTGTCTTTCTCCACTTTACTCTCAGTCCATATTCTGCACTCCATACAACAGGTCCCGTAAATTTTCTTCACTTTCTCTGAGGACAGCAATGTGATTAGAGAATCTTATCATCGATATCCTTTCACCCTGAACTTTAATCCCACTCCTGAAATTTATTTTATTTCGATGTACAGCTTGACCAATAGGAGTGAGGGACTGCATTCTTGTCTTAAACCCTTTCTAACTCGAGCACTTCGTTCTTGGTCTTCTAATCTCCAGCAGGACAACTATACTTACGATTAGGCCAGAATTGTACTATAGTGGTCCCAGAAGAGTGACAGTGAACTCACTTTGATTTTACGACACCAAAGTTGCGTGATCTGAACCCGATGGAACACATCTGGATTGTTATTTAGCAGTAGCTGCGCATCCTCAAATCACCGCAATTACGGGAATTACACGATCCGTGCTAATACTTCGGGTGACACTTACCTCTGAAGACCTAAAAAGGACCTGTGGAATCCACTCCACGCGGAATGGCTGCTGTAGTGCGCTCCAGAATTGGACCAACATCTTGTTAATTGGTTGACCATGTTTGCGTCATGTCTTTTTAAGGAGGTAAAGGGTGCAGTTGTAACTAGACATTGTTGATGTGGGTTAATACAACATATAATAAAATGTCGAAATACTCCAAAAATTATCCATCAGTGGTCATCTTTTGTATTTTAACAAAAGAACTAATGGAAATGAAGCCTATGTGTGAATCTTCAGATTTAAAACTGGAAAGTGGAGGTTGGTCACTTCATGCTTTCTCATTGGCGAGTATAAACGTCTAAGGAAGCTGTAAGGTTTCTAGTTTATTCAAAGAAAGTGATGCGAGCTTCATGTTTTCAGTAGATATGTCGTATTTCATATTTGTACACAAAAAATTTTTCAGTGAGTGAGTCGGGTGTTGGCTATGCTACAAAGCGGTCTGAAATAGCATGCAGAGAACAGAGATAATGATACAGGGTGTGTTGAATTTTGCAATATAATTTAGTAAAGATTAACTCTACAAATTAAGTTATAAGGTAGTGTTGTTGCTGCACTGCTTGCTTGCACCTCGTTACGAGGTTTTAATGGAATTTTATTTATGCGTTTGGGTTAGTTAATTTCATTGTTCAGATGTGATGAAATAAAGTTCACTTGGCTTGCACCCAGTGCTTATACACTGATCAGCCAAAACTTTATGACCACTACCCACTGCAAGGTTTCGATGCCTCCTGGTGGCGTTACAGGTACGTGACGCAGAAAGAAAAGTACGTAGGCCGAGCAGAGACGGTAGGGGGACTACCATAGTGAAAATAAGCGCTGCAATTAGAGAAATCCACTGAGATAAGCTTCTTTGCCAAAGGCAAGTTATTATTACGTAGAGCCTGTGAGTGAATACTCCGATCTAGGCGCGCAGTCCGGAACCGCGGGACTGCTACGGTCGCAGGTTCGAATCCTGCCTCGGGAATGGATGTGTGTGATGTCCTTAGGTTAGTTAGGTTTAAGTAGTTCTAAGTTGTAGGGGACTGATGACCACAGAAGTTGAGTCCCATAGTGCTCAGAGCCATTTGAACCATTGAATACTCCGAAAACGACGAATGTTTACGTGCTAATGTCGTGAGCATTTGCAGAAAGTGGTGGAAGGGCAATGAAATTACCACTAAGCACTAAGTGGTTGGACGTCCACGACTCTTCGCAGAACATGGGGTTTGGAGGCCTGTCTGCTCAGTAAAGTAGGATAGATGGCGCTTTGTGGCACATTGTTGAACAAGGGGCTCCGCAGCAGCCAACAGAGACGTGTTCACAAGTTGATCCAATGACACCGTCAGTTACGATTACAGTGGGCTCCGGATCATTGGGGTGGGACCGTGCATCACTGGGAGTGTCGGCTCGTTGGATGAATCACATTTTTGCTGCACCAGGTCGACGGTCGTCTCAACAAACGGCGAACAGGCGAACGGCTGATCGAAACGTGCAGTGCATGACGGACGCATTCTGGTGGCAGGAGTATTATGCTATGACAGACATTCTCCTGCACCTGTGTGGAAGCTATGGTAGTAATCGAAGACACCATCTCAGCTGCGGACCAGCTGCATCACTGTACGCTTGATGTCTTCCCTGAGGACGATGTCATCTTTCAGCCGAATAATTGTCTGTGTCTCGAAGCGAGAATCGTGCTACAGTGATTCGTGGGCCAACTAATGAAATAACGTTAGTGTCGTGGCCACCAAATTTGCCAGATGTGAATCCTATGGTTCTCATCTGGGTCGCTACAGAGGGCCATCATCGCGCACACAAATCAGCGGCCAGTTAATTACGAGAACTACGTGACCTGGTGCTTCATAGCTCCACAGATATACCAACAAACTCTAGAATCGATGACACACAGAATAAGTGATATATTTCGTTACAAAGATGGCCCAACAAGCTACTAAGCAGGTGGTCATAGTGTTTTGTCTCGTCAGTGTATATTTACCACTCTTTTGCCAATTCAAGAGTTAATTTCAGGGCAGAGTAATATTCATTATATATTTTTTGGTTAAAATCATTGTAATTGTACAAAAATAAGCTTTAGTTTTCACAATACTGTTTTTTTTTAAGTTAGATTCTTTTCAATCATTTAGCAAATTCATTTCCATCACAGCCTCCACACGAAACAATTTCATACAGTGACTTAAGTTAAAGAATGATTTACTTAAAACAGTTGCATGCTCTTGCATTGCACTGCGCAATGTTTGCTTTTCTTTTAGTTAGCTTGCTGCTGTGATGTAACTTTTTTTTGTAATCACTTCTAGCAGTACGGAGTTTCCGTTTGCCACAGGCTTTACTAAGGCCCAGTTCTGCATAACAATCGAGATTTTTAAATCATTCACAGTTAGCTTTGCTTTTCAAAATTATTACCAGGTCAGTTTAGGCAACATTCAGTTCAGATTAAATTTCTTAGGCAGACAAGTTTTTCCTCACCGTGCGGTGTTACATTTGTGTGTGTATTATTCTGTGTCTGGATTTCTATTTAGTCGGTTTGCATAAGTAAATTCACAGGGCATTGTCGTAGAAATATTTCACAGTTTTGAACAGGGCTGTCTTTCAGCAAACGTGTATAAGTTTCGATGGAGAAATAGCACACCGAGCCTGCCGCAAGTAATTTTTAATGTATTTACCTACTTTTCGACACCTCTAAGGATGTCTTCGTCAGAACGAAAATTTGAAATCCATATAGCTACGTTCCCAGAAGGCAATAGTCAAAGTTTAGAGCAGACATGCTCAAGTCGAAACTTTAAAATTAAAAAACATTCCAGCCTTTGGTATGTACGCCCTGCAAGGAACAACATCAGACTTTTGACTTAAGGGTGTCCACTCTAGAGTTTGACTACTGTCTTCTCGCAAAGTAACTTTATGACTTTTAAATTTTCATTCTGATGAAGAGGTGTCGAAACCTAGGTAAATGTATTAAACAATTAGTTGCAACCAGTTGGCCGGGTCATTTCTCCACTGAGACATATTTTGTTTATTTGTTCTCTCAAAATTCGATTTGTAATTATGTAACTCCTATATTTTTTTATCTTTGTGTGTTGGTACTACAGGTCACGTATTGTGACTTTATACTGTATCACATACGATTATTTTACATGCTTTATGAATGTTTACGAATTGTACGCTCTTATATTGAAATGTAGGGAATTAGGAGCACGAGTGACGGATCGGAGGCGATATACTCAGTGAGAGAGCGTGAAGGACAGATGAAAGTGCAATGCTCCTCGAACATAGATGATGCGACAAGATAGACCAGAGGTGGTCAAGATATCGGCTCAGGGGCTACGTCCAGGCCCAAGTGCCACAGCGCTCGGGCTCGTTTCACATCCCCCTCCACCACATCGCTGCGTCTGAGTCTGAGGAGGGAGAAGAGGGGAAAACAGCGAACGCCCCCCCATTTAAATGGCTATACAGTGCATGAGACTTGATCTTACATTTCGCATTTCTCAAAAACATCGTTAATAAGCAAAGCAAGTTTTTAGTATTAATTATTTTGGACATGGTGAAGACATAATATAATTTTTGTCTGGTACAAATTATCGGCATACGGACGGATGCAGACAATTTCGCAGATATTCGCTCTCAAGTTGAAACATAATCGTGACTTATTTAATTTCATATTCGAAAGAAAAGTTTTTCACGAAAATATGTCGATAGAAATACTGTAGCACTTTTGCAACCATATTATGGACACTTGGAAAAACCTACCTAACGAAAACAATGTAGACGCTGCATATTTCGTCTTGGTACTGTGAACGAAAAACTTATAGGTAAGCTTCCATCTTCTTACATGTATTCACATATGTTCATTCATTAGTATTGTAGGAAATTACATGTCTGAAAAAAAGCATAAGGTATCTTGTAAGCCACACTTTTAACGATGTTTTGAGAGGTAGAAGGTTCTGCTAGGTCACGCAGTAGTTGATCGTTTCTCGAATGAATCAAAGACAGCGTTTCAAGCTATAATGACATACCATGTGTCAGGGTAAAATGACACAGTACATCATTATACCCCAATGTGGACCGTAGTACTATTCTGTGTGGTCTTTGTTATTAACTGAACTATGTATTCGACATATGTTTAAATTTAACAACAATAGCAGTAGGTCATTCCATAATAAAATAAATTAAACGAAACATCAAACATGAATTGATAAATGTGCTATGATACGCAAATGCAATTATTTACGCAGGCCAAATATAAGAATGTGAATTTCCCTTTTCAGATAGCAGACAATACAGTAAGGGAATCGTCAAGACAGCCTTGGAATGCGGTGCAGATGCAGCAGGCTATAGGTGCTGCTACCAGAGGCGAGAGATTGGATGGCTGCGGGCATCGAAAGCTTTCGGGGTTCCCTAGACTATGCATACAAGACGAACTAGGAATACGATCAAAATTTCAGTGATGTTCAGAAAGGATTGGGTAGGTTCCAGCCAACTTTCAACACTGCATTGAACCGTCAACTGCAACAACAACTGAAAGTATTGGGGTGGAGCGTTTTTGGTATGGCTATGGAGGAGAGAACTTGCATTCCAAACAGCCAAAAAAAGCAAAGAGGTAACATAGTTTTGGGAAATAAATATTGTACTAAAAATACCTTTGTGGCGACAATAATGATGTTTATGGTGATTCTCATTGCTTGTGCTGCTTGGACCCACACTCACATTCAAAATTCGGAGAAGACTGGTTGAGATGTCAGCAGTGTAATTTGTGGACACACACTGAATGTGATGGAGTAAGAAAAAAAACTGCAAATAGATAGGATTGATGAGAGCTACTTTTTCGAAAACAGAATTAATTTTGTTGCTTCATGGATTCACAGTCGTAATTCTACGTCCAGTCTTCACTTTTTGTGCGACTGAACTGAGAAACCTTAATTGATACTGTTGAAAAATGGTTTCAGGAGCAGTTTTTTTTATTTTTTAAGTACAATTCTATTAATATACTATACTATATAATGTTTATCTGAATTTCTTACTTTTTGTTTTACTCCTGTGCCATTTTACCCTGACATCAGTCCAAAAAGGCGTATTACGCACTTTTTACAAGAATATTCAAAAAGTATAGTTTATATTGCTTTAAAAACATGACACCAAGATAGCGAAGCCTACAAGTGATTAATGCGTAGTCCTGTTAGAAATTTCATTAAACATAATGGTTTATGGAGTAATAATGATGTAAAAACAAATGGTACGTCTCTTCAACAGGACTTCCCCTACATCTGCACATGCTCAGTGACGCTTTCAACTGAAATAGCAAACGGTCTCGAAACCAGCTCGAAAACAGTTGTAAGACTGGCAGTGGCCTCAAAATCTATATAAAACTGTCACTGTAATTCTTGCAAGGCCTCAATGAATTCTTCAAATCTTGCGCTTTCTTTAACGCTAGTGAGCTTAGGGAATTGAATTACTTTTGTCAGAATGTGACGTTTCTACATCGGCGAGTTTCTTTTTAAATGCATCCCCATCAAATCACAAAGAAGTTTCCTTGCAGTATCTTACTGTGGGCAGTGTGCAGTTAAGTCCACTGAAACACAAGATCTGCAATCCTTTCTGGACGTTCTAATTTTCATATCTGTACTTCTTTTTAATCCACAAATTAAACAATAGGGAGATTTAAATCGTAAAATCGTTTCAGCACGCCCCTTGACTTAAACAATATACTTTGCAGCAGTACATGAAGTCTCCACATTCTTAGTTAATTTTCATTGAAAAATTGTTGCAACTGAAAGTGTAATAATGGGTGCGACTTCAGAAATTTATTATTCGTACCACCAATTTCTTCAACTGCTCCATGTCTGCAAATTTAGCATCATGTGCTTCTTGATGTACAGAACAATGAATCCAATCTATCGCTGATTGTAGGTTTTTGCTCTTCCATTGTTATCTAAAAATTTAAATTCTTTCTGCATGGTACTGTAATGTCGTTTCTTAGCAAATTAAACAGTATCTGTCGCTTACTCGAATCGAGAATTCTCATCCCACTCTTCTTCATTTCCATTTCTTTTAAAGGATTATGACGATAGATCGCTAGACTGCCTCGTTTTGTGCAAACTGCCACTGGTCCTATGAATGTCCTTCATACTATGAACAAATAGCGAAGGGTAAACAGTGATGACACCACGATTCTGCTGAACTCAGAGAGTTGTGCTGAACGCAGAATGCTGCAGTGCAATACTAAATCAAATGTCACGCTGTTCCGGATACTCCCGAGAAGGAAGGCAATTGACAAGCTGGCCTTGGCCCACGTGCAGCCCTCACGCACTACACGTGTGAAGTTTGGCACGCTGTGACTGGCGCTGAGATAGACTCTCATCAGTGCAATGAATTCTCTGTCAGAATAATTATTCTTTTGAATTAAATGTAATATGTGTATTTAGTTATTAAATTTTAATCACAGTGGTGTGATGCCTTGGGATAGACAGATGTATACTGAGTTTTGGGAGATTTAAGTGCACTGCTGGGCACTATTAGGAAAGAATGGCTAATGTAATGGAATTGCTAGTTCATAGTCAGTAGTGGGGAAATGGCGGTGCTAGGACGCTTTTGATGTCAAATTGAAATGTAAATTAATTACATTGACCAATTAATTACCGAAAACTCCCCCCCACCGCCGCCCCCCCCACCCCCACCCACCAATGACGTCATGCATTTTCCTCAGCTGGCACATGTGCTCCTGCCCCCTCCCCCTCTCCGCCCCTCTCCCTGACCAACTTACTCTATTGGCAGCAATTCCTAATTTTGACAGAAATATCGAATTTTGTTGGGAAGTCCGAATTTTTGGCGGGAATTTCGTTGTCCCAGGGCTGTGCTGGCATCCCAACCCACCTTCCACCTTAAAATTGGCAGGAAATTAAAATTGGCGATGTCTTTTATTCAAATCCTGATCCTTCTGTAGACAATCCAAGTGCACCCCTCAATAAATGAAACTGTCCATATGCAGGAGTGGAAGGCTATGTTAGTATAGTTTATATATTTTGGTCAGGAAACTGAAGTAGAGATCAGTCCTAACTATGTAATTATTCATAAAGATCGGTCATAATTACACAAATATATGCCTAGCGCTACACAAGGAGTGTCTAAAATACCAATATAGCTCAAAAATTGACATACAACTGGTGTTATGCTGCTTTGAAAAAATACAATATCCCTCAGAACTAGTGGAAGATGTGCTCAGACTCAACCCTTCACCTACATGCTGGTTGGGAAAAGGCTGGAGTGGAAGGTACTATCTTTATTTTTGGTGGAAATTGTGTTCAAACAACGAGATGCTGCTGTTCGACAGAGAGGAGTCTAATAAGAGTATTACCTAAAATCATACAGTTGAGGACTGTATGTATCGCTGTTTGACATTACACTACAGATACCTCCTCCTGCACTGCTTGTAAGTCACCCTGTAGACTAGGTAACTGACATCAATACATGCGACCATACCTGTTGGATAATGCTTCACTATTCTAATTACGCATCAAAATTGTCAAGGAAAAACAATACGTGTAAACAATGGGTCATAATGCAACACACGTAGTGGGGATTGGGAAAAAATCATCATAATAACACGTCTACTGCAAAATCCGAGCACAGAAGAATGCATTAGGATAGAGGGGCGGCAGTTGCAGCATCGTTCGCCTCGATGGGCGCTCACAAACTAACAGTTTTAAAGGTAGTCTTACCCACCTCCCTACCACCATCATCCCTTCCTCACCTCACTGTAGGTAGGGAAAGAGGCCTGATCTACCTCCTCATTGATAGTCCACAAACAGATCCTTCTGGTGGCACTGATATACCGTTTCCAGTCTATGGAATTCAATTACAGATAGTCAAAAGACTAGAACAGGAATTTCAAGCAATCTCTTAAACGTATTTCATGGAAAAATAGGACCCACCCTGAATCAACAAAAAAATTCCAGAGAACTCTTCAGATCAGTTTTTCAAACGTCGACTTCTTGGAGAACAGGCAGCTGCTTCTGCATCCTCTGCCAAACACAACCCCTCCACCATATCTAGATGCAGAATCTTTAGTCAACTACATCATATCGCCCTTCTGCCGGTGGATGAACGGATGCACTATATGTGCCAATTCACCTTGCGGTGATTGTCCAGGCATCAACCTTTCACCAGCAAAAAAGGCTGTAACACCAACTAAACAATCCGAGATAAGAGACATTAAAATGTAGCCATACCGCACCGCCTGCCTTACCAACCGCCGCCGTGTCGCCCCCTGGTCGGAGTACAGCTGTGTTGGGCAACCAAACACACAAGTGGCGTGCCACAACTCTAGCTGTTCTGCCAGAAAAGCACTTCACTTTAGCAGTTGCATTTAAAGTCAATGCATCTGTTAGAAATGAGCATTTATTAAACAGGAAAACACAACTGTAATGATAAAAAAAATGGTCTTTCAACGAAAACAGGCCCAGTTTCTTTTAGTTAGATGAGAAAAATCGGTACAGTTTTTACATTCTATTGCAGGATAAAATTTGCATCCCATTATTTCGTAACGTCCAACGAAGTGAAAAAACTGCAGCACAACTGCCTTTTACAGAAGTCCAAACTGCAGAGGTTGGGCTACACACCTCCTGTACATGTACATCCAGCGTAAAATCAGGAAAAAATTCCATTATTTTGCTGCAAAAACTACTGATCACTTCAGAATGTCCTCATTATTTCCAAAACATCATCAGAGTGAAGAAAAAGCGAGAGTTTAAACTCCAAAGACAAAATTCTATATTAAGCGACTTCTTTCAGTTTGATGGAGAAATTACATGGTTTCAGATCGTTCCTCACGTTCAAATCAGTGTCTGTAAATAATTTGCAACGCATGACTGTATTACAGACATTTCAGACACATGAAATAAAGTTACAGAGTACAGCCTTTCGCGCCATTTGCTCACATTATGGAAAAAAAACCACAATCATTTTATCGAGAATGAGATTTTCACTCTGCAGCGGAGTGTGTCGTGATATGAAACTTCCTGGAAGATTAAAACTGTGTGCCGGACCGAGACTCGAACTCGGGACCTTTGCCTTTCGCGGGCATGTGCTCTACCCAAGCACGACTCACAGCTTTACTTCTGCCAGTAGCAGGGCGTCAGTCGTGCTTGGGTAGCTCAGTTGGTAGAGCACTTGCCCGCGATAGGCAAAGGTCCCGAGTTCGAGTCTCGGTCCGGCACACAGTTTTAATCTGCCAGGAAGTTTTACAATCATTTTATGTTTGACAACAGCAAGATATAATTCAAGAGGACACTGCTGCTTTGTTCACTACGGCAGATCCCGTTTTACCAATGTGAGCTATATCATACTGACATTTACGAAACAAATTATGAGGACCTGCCTTGTAACAGAAGATGCTATAAGATTTTACCGCATCTCTCTCTTCTGATACATCGAAAACAAATACCATCTGCGTGCTTACATTTGGGATTTTTGTTCCATAGCTCCCCTCTAACGACTTTGTACCATACAGCAGACAATCATTCGTAATTGTAGCAGATTCTTGCGGTCTAGTTTCGTAAGGAATTTGATCATCACAGCCTGTTTCAGATAATCTACTCCCACGTCTGGTAAAACATTGCCATTTCTAGGTTCAACAATGCGTATAATTCAAATGGTGTCTACTTTGTAATAAGAGGTTTTGAAGTATGAAATAACACAGGACTTGTCATAACACCTATTTTTAAACATGCAATCAGTCATGATTCCACAAGAATAGATCCAGGTTATGTCTATTAGTTTCAGGAGCAAAATTTTTGTACCTTCGAGAGAACTATATGCATATAAACTTTAACCAGTTATACCACTCCTTGTAATGGAACCTCCTACAAGATTTTACCGCATCTCTCTCTTCTGATACATGAAAAACTAATACCATCGGTGTGTTGCTATCGAACATATCATATATGCACATATCACTCCACTGGAAGCAGGTAGCTAGTAGTCAAAGTCATTGTACAGATCTGGATAAAGTTTTCTTGACTGTTTTGGAGGAGGACCATCTCCAAGAACCTATCAATCACTAGAGAGGATTCCTGTATTGTTCCTTAATAAGCAGTGTAATCACTGTGTTTTCAGCTGTTACACATCCAAGCAGTGTATGACTACAGCTTTGTATGCCACCATACACTTTGTTTTCCTACAATGACTTCGAGGTCTGTGTCAGGTGCTAGACCAACATTAACATGTTTCAATCCATTGGTGCTCATATGAAGCTGGACTTTGGATGATGGAAACTATGCAGCTCTCATAACACACAGGTTGGTAGAAATAAAACACAAAGGCAATGTTTTCTCATTGACAAAAATGTGGAAGACTTCGCAAAATCTGGAACCTGAAAGAGTTTGCGGCATTGTAGAGCAGTTCCAACAGCTATCTAAAGTGATGACCTATACAGCTAATCTCATCTTATACAGTGATGGGGTAGTAGGTGTCTAGTAGGTGTCACGGTGTTCCCTTTCGAAGAGTATTGTTTCCTCATTTTCTAGTCATGTACATGATTACTGTCACAGTGCTGACAGTGTCCAGAAGGTGCTGTTCACAACATCTGCCACTTAAAAGAAATAAAGAGAGGTGCTGTTATCCTACTGGTGAAAAAAATGTGGAGCGCTTCGCAGCATACATAAATAGGATGAGTCTGCAGGCTTGAGGAAAACTTCCCAACAATTGTTTGAAGGTGTGACAAGTAGCAGGTATGCAGTGTTCTATCTCACCCAAGAGTTGTCAGTCAGTCATTATGTGATTATCAACAGCAAACCAGTGGACAGATGGGATGGGAAAGGCATCATTTATATGGGACGATGTATTGTAATACCCATCACAGTCTATAGTGAAACCCATTTTAGCAATTTCACTAGTTGTTCCATAATTTCAACGCCAGCCAATGACACAACAGAATGCTTCCCAGTTTCTCCTACTTTGCAAGTACCATATACTAGAGTGCAAATGCAGATAAATGACTGTGGAGAACATTGATTCAGTCATATACACTAGATTGTGGTCATAAACACTAAAGTATACCCTTTTTTCCATAATTTCAATGCCAGCCAGTGACACAGCAGAATGCTTCCGAAGTTCTGTATCATTCCTAAATCACCGCTCCACTACTTTGCAAGTGCTATATAATAGATTGTGCATGCAGATAGATGATTATGCAATATGTCCATTCCATCATATACACCAAAGTATACCAGACAGCGTCCTATACCGATATAATTAGGTTATCTACACGTTTCCAGCACACTGATCATGGTGCAGAATTTTTGATTACAACTGGCCATCTTTCCGTATGTGCATGCGCGTCACAGAGTGTTCTCAAATGCAGAGATTGAAAGATCCCTCCCATATTATCCTTGACCAATCCTCCCTGCAGCACGGTTACCAGTTTAACCTGCAACTGATCAAAAGTAGGAATGTCCTACACCCACTACATTCCACATTTCGTAAGCTACTGGGCGAGCTGTGTCCTGAACTGCTGTTCAGTGAAGACTGTTCCACATCATTCTCACCAACTGCGCCCATCCAAATGCACAAGATTCCTATGTGCAAGTCGCCGAAGTGGCGTCAACTCAAAAGTCTTGCAGCAGGTGACCGGTCTAAGCGATGGGAGGCCCTAGCCACAAGACATTTCATTTCATTTCAATGCGCAAGATCTCTCCAGTTGCAGTTGCAGTTTCAAACTCCATCCGTCTGAATCACCATCATGCATAAACCACACATTTCTTCTTAACCATCTATTTTATCACTGGAACACGCTCACATCCTACACTGATAAGAGACACTACCCTCATCGACACACATGCAACTGGAGAGATCTTGTGCACTGAAATGAAATGAAATGTCTAGTGGCTAGGGCCACCCATCGCTTAGACCGGTCACCTGCTGCAAGTCTTTTGAGTTGACGCCACTTCGGCGACCTGCACACAGGAATCGTGTGCATTTGGATGGGCGCAGTGGGTGAGAATGATGTGGAACAGTCTTCACTGAACAGCTGTGCCATCAGTTCTGAAGTATCATATTATTCTACTGTCTGGAGTCAGTACCACGAGAGAAATAATTGTAGAGCATAAACATACACTCCTGTGGCTACACAGTTCTGCACCTAAAATGCTGTATTGTTAAAGCCATATGGTTTCTGAATCATTAATCATGTGAAATGCAAGGCTGTTAATACTCTAAAGCAGGATATATTTGTCCAACATCAGACATACAACCACCCTGCAAGCTTCCTACCCCAATCACTATGGTGACACACTTTAAAAAGAGAAAGCTACTTTCTTCTACACTATTCTAACGTCCTAGGAAGGCATTGTCCGTTTATCCCGCTCCAGGTGCTTATAAACCAACTAGAACGAAGAGACTGCTCTTCTGTCTCTTAGGAAATAAATGGATTTTGTACGTCTTTTTAAGTCAGAAAAGTATGTAACCTCAACCACACTTCCTGTATCAGTCATGCTTGTTGTTAGCAGTAGTAGTAGTGCTTTTGACAGATTCGGCTATGTCTCACTAGGAAATAGAGCGAGGGAACAACGGCATGAATATCTTCGGAAATTGACACATTGAGTTACAACACACGCATTGCTGCACGAAACAGCATACAAAGAAGCAGCATCTTCTTACAAGGGAGTAAGCACCACGATCAGTAGCCAGAGGAGATGTAACAGTCTTATTGATGTTTACAGTAGCCTCACCATAGCTCTCATAGAATTCCTCTTGCACAAACAAGTCATGGTCTGACCAGTCCTGGCAGTTTTGCTCATTTGTAGGTTAATATAGCAATTTCGCCCTAACACCACATATCTTGAGTACACCCTCCTCACACTCTATGTAACGGCTTAAGTCTGATAAGTGCATTGATTCTTCTTCTTAATACTTGAGGAATATCGTTGCTTGTGAGAACCAACTATAAGTCAGTGACATCTATATTCAAAGCTCCCAATTGAGAAAACAGTTATGGATTGGGATACACACATTTCGTCTGCTTTAACATAGCACCTCTGTGTAATATCGCCTCAGTTGAAGTATGTATTACAAAAACCCACTTAGGTTAGAGGAGGAGCGGAAGGGTTAAAATTGAATGCAGCCAGAGTATAATATTTAAACTATTCTGGGTATTGAGTGTCTGTTCACCCCAACGCACCTCAATTTCCCACATTTCACTGTACTGTATCTCTAATTTTATGTATTGTCAGTCAGTTTTCGTAATTTTGCAATTTTTTGTGGTTTTATTTATTTTGTCATGTTTAGCTCAACTTTACATATTTCACATAATTTGTCGTAATTATCAGGCATTCCTTATTTTTGTCTATTTAAGTCATTTTTATCATATTTTTTTCCAAAGTTCCGTAAGTATGTGGTCATATTGATGGCATTACCATGTATTGTTCGATTTTGTACGAGGATATTAGCATGTCCAATACAGCAGAGTACTAAAAAACCTAAGAATTCCCCTCTTTCTGATGATCTACATGCATACATTTTGGACAGTAAGATAATAAAAACTACAGTAACTCACGCCCGTATATGCATGAGACTCAGTGAGTGGTGCAGATTGGAAACTCATAGTGTGAAAACAAAACCATGTACTGCAAGGACACACCAGAGAGCTTCTCTGCAGACTCACATAAGGTGCACTTGATGGAAACTCAGTCAGTCTGAGTTCTACATGTTTGTTTGACTTCCACTCTATCTGCAGCAGGGTGTTGTCATGTGTACAGAGTTGGTTTCTGCTGCTGCTCTGACATTCTTTCCCCCCATAACTATATGCTCTTAATGCTTAACAGATGAGCTCTGGTACTTTTGTTTACAACTTCCAACTCTGATACACCACCAAAACCATGTCAGGACAGCTACAGACTATAGATTTCAGGTATTTTTTTATCCTAGTAATAAGTTATTCGTTAGTTGACAGTGTGTCGACTGCATTTAGCGTCCTGGAACTTGAGAGTTTCCCTTCTCCGTACCTATAGAGTATGCACCCACAGCAATGTCATTTATAGATGAACAGTTAGCACCTTATGAACTCTAAACGCAACAATCTACCGCTGACAGCTATACACACATACATATAGAGACTATGCATGTATCATGTATATTACCAACCGAGATGTCTCGAGATTAACCGATTCTACATTATTTTCGACAGTGCTACCATCCTGTAAATAGCGAAAACCTCATCGCAAAACGACTGTGTAGGGAATGTAAGAACATTTAAATTCATCCTACTAAAGAGCATAACATCTTCGATGTAAATTATATTACCGATATTTTGTAACAATAATCTCCACTAATAACAATAAACTAAGGCAACCAGCAGTGCCTGTCACACATCCTTTTATACACCATGGTGATGACACATATGCCAATTCCACTATTTTGTGTGCTAGATGCTCATTAGAAGGAGAGATAGTGCTATCAACTATGGTGCATATTACAGTACATCATCCATATCAACAATGTCTTTCCGATCCCATTTCCCCACTGGTATGCTGTTGTTCCATATAATGATTGACCGACTCCTCTTGGTTGAGATGGAGATAGCCTTGGCACAACACTGCGTATTTGCTACTTGTCACTGTAGAGCAGGGGATTAAAAGGAGAGATCATAACCTGTTTCCGTATGCTGCAATGCCCTCTACATTTTTTTTCACAAGTAAGCTTACCTTTTTTTTATTTCTACGACTTTGTGCATTGTGTGAACGGCATATTCTGGCAACTGTCGGCACCGCAACAGTTATCTTGTACGTGACTGCAAAATAAGGAAACAATACTCTTCGAAACGGAACACTGAGACATCTGCTACCCCATCACTGTGGAAAATGAGATTAACCGTATAGGTCATCGCATTTGAGTAACTGTTGGAACTGCCCTACAATGCTGTGAACTCTTCCAGGTTCCAGATCTTACGAAGTCTTCCACATTTTTGTCAAAGAGAAAACATTGCCTCTGTGTTTTATTTCTACCAAACTGTGTGTTGTGGGAGCTGCATAGTTTCCAACATCCAAAGTCCAGCTTCCTGTGAGAGACAATGGATTGAAATGTGTTAATGTTGATCTAGCACCTGACACAGACCTCGAAGTCATGATAGGAAAACAAAGTGTATGGCAGTGTGCAAAGCTGTAGTCACACACTGGTTGGGTGTGTTACAGCTGAAGAAACAGTGATTAAACTGCTTATTAAGTAACAATACAGGAACCCTCTCCAGTGAATGGTAGTCTGTTGGATGTGGTTCTCCTCCATTGTAATCAAGAAAACTTTATCAAGGTCTGTTCAATGACTTGGACTAATGGCTGCCTGCTTCCAATGAAGCAATATGTGCATGTATGATATGCTCGATAACAATTCGACGACGCTATTTGTTTTGCGATACATCAGAAGAAGGAGATGCAGTAAAATATTGTAGGAGGTTCTATTACAAGGAGTGGTATAACTGGATAACGTTTGGATGCATATAGTTCTCTCAAAGGTACATCAATTTTGTTCATAAAACTAATATAAATCTGGCGTGGGAAAACACATGACATTTTGCGGGGGTGGGTGTGTGAGATGTAATTAATTGATCAGTTTATTAATTTGCATATCAATGTGATATCTAAATTGCCCTAGCACCGCCATGTCCGTACTGGTTTAGTCAACTTGAAGTCACGTGTATAGTGTTTGTGGTACATTAAATGAGGACCGAAATTATATAAAGTCAAAAAGTTTTTATCTATTTCACCTGATTGTATTGGATACTGTGATTTTACGGCAGATGTTGTTAGGGTAAATACCTGAAAACAATTTCGAGGGTTGAAGTTAAATGTTTGGTTCGTAAGTTTGCAAAAGTTTTACGTTCGCATGACTCTGCTGCAACCAAATGACTACGCAGCAGCTCGTTATTGCACTAGGACGATACCTGCAGTTTCATGCTCGCCTTATTGATTAGGAATCACTGACGTTTAAGAGACGAGAATATCATTTCAGAGCATGTGGACTATAACTACTGTGTGATCGTACTATGTGAGTGCGTGGTTAGGAGATAGAAACGTCAGCACTATCTACATCATAATTGTCTCAAGATATTTCTGTAGTAGGAAGCTTTTCCGCAAAGATTTAGATGATCGCAAATACATGGCCACATAGTAATTGCACAAAACACAGCAAAAGACAGACACATTACTAACAAATTTGTATCGATGCTCACGGTACCACTTAATACAGAGCTTCACAGGGCAGCTTACATAGTTTACAGTTTTTGCCTTTTAATCAGTTTGGTTAAGTTAATTGAAATACTCTGATATAATTTCAGTTTTGGTCACTCACTTGTCAGATGGCATTTACACTTACATTGTTCACGGCAACAACACAGACACACGACGTAAAAGATAGCAAACCGGTCCAGTAGAGGTTCACTTCACAAGATTAAACAGAGAAAAAATACAAAACTCGCCAAAAGCAATCACGTTGTGCTGACAGCAAGCGTTGACAGATACCCTCTGTTACTCGCCTGTTGCATGGAGGGTACAATGATAGTGCCGAGACATTTTTCCTTATCCCAAAGACTGCTCTCGATGACGTCCATAGACTATCATTCAAGCATAAAAATGTATAAAGACTATGATTACAACCGAGTTTATATTTCGCAAACTGCTGTGAACAATATCTGCAGAGGGCCATCATTCCCCTGAGTGATTTGATGCGGCCTCCCACAAATTCCTTTCCTGTGCCAACCTCTTCTTTTCAGAGAAGCTCTTGCAACGGACGTCCTCGATTACTTGTTGAATATATTCCCGTTTCTGTTTCCCCTGCGGTTTTTATTTTCTACAGTTCCCTCTAGTACCATAGAAGTTATTTCCTGATGTCTCAACACCTCCTAGCATCCTGTCTCTTTTATTTGACAATGTTTTTTATACTTTCCTCTTCTTGCCGATCTGTAGAGAAGTTCCGCATTTTTCTTATCAGTCAATATAATTTTCAAAATATCCCTGTAACATTGCATCTCAGGCGCTACGATTCTTTGCTTTTCCGGTTTTCCCACCGTCCATGATTTACACTCAAGCAGTACTGGGCTCCAGACGTACATTCTCAGAAATTTCTTCCTCAAATTGAAACCTACGTTTGGTACTAGGAGATTTTCGACCACGAACGTCCTCCTTTGTCTGTGCCAGTGTGCTTCTCATGTCGACCTTACTTCGTCCATCGTGCGTTATTTTGATTCGAACGACACACTGAGTTGCCCGTTCAGTAATCTCATATACTCTGTCTCTTCACCTTCTGCTTGTGAAGTCGACACGTGTACTTGAATTTTATTGTTGTAGGTGCTAGTTTGCTATTGATTCCGATACGAATCCTATCTCTGAACTGCATAAAGTAAGTCATTCTCTAACGTACTTTTTCATTCGTAACGAATGGTACTCCAGTTGCTGTTGATATTACACTGTGTTCATCCGACCAGAAATCCTTATCTTCTCCCGATTTCATCTCACTTTCCCAATTATATCTAGATCGAGTCTTTACATTTTCCTTCTCAGATTTTACAGGTTCCCTGCCAAATCGAGAATTCTGACTACGTTTAGATTCGTAGAACGTTACCCTTTCGTTGGTTATTCCATAGTTTTCTGATGGTTTCCTTCCCCTTGGCAGTCCTCTTCGGGAGATTTGAATGGGGGACTGTTAGCAGCCTTTTGCCAATGGAGAGATCTTCTGACACTATTTCCAGTTACAGGCCATATTTACTTTGGATACACATTTTGTGTATGCAGTGGCTTCCATTGACTTCTTCATGTCATTGATTACTATTGATTTTTCCACCTTTCAAGGGCTGTTTCACACCTCAAGGGTCAGAGCGTGCCCCGAACTTCTGTCCGCTCCTCCGCCCTTTTTGACGAGGCCGTTGGCGAACGAAGGTGTCTGCTTCTGCTATAAGTCTTCGGCCACCGTTGCTGATATTTTTTACTCAAGATTTAAGCAGTGGCTAGGGTCAAGTCAAGCATCCCCCAGGCCGTTTTGCTACTAGTTAACCACGGTGACCAATAGGAAGGTGTACGGCAACATTTATGGTTAATTACCCACATACTTTACTAAAGTAGTCAAGTTGTTTCAGGGGTACTATTTGCTAAATTGCAATATTTTTGACAGTGACACGATGGCTATTACCAGGATGTACGGCAACGTTTATGGTTAATTAGCCATATACTTTACTAAAACAGTGAAGTTGTTTCGCGGGTAGGCATCGTTAACTTGCAACATTGTGGACAGTGACTCGTACTACAGTCGCAAGGCCCAACTAGTATTGTGTTACCAGGTAATGAAACGTTTCGCAATGGCAGCAACAGACACATCGCGTCACCGTATGGGAAGTGTGCATTTTCCTGGCTACTGACTGGCTGAGCAAGTAAGAAGAGAGGCCCCGGCTAAACTGACGAAACAAAAACCACGTACATTAAGTTTGGTAATCATAGGAAGCAAACATGATAGGCACGATCATGCATCTGCGAACAATGCACACAAGTGTACATTGAAGCGTTCTTAGTTAGTGTTAAAGTACTGTATAATTTTCTGTGAACTTATCTATAATGTGAAATAAGCCATTATTGCGATTTTGAAGAGTTTCATTCATTTTACCACATTTAATGTAAAAAACATGTCATGCAATCGTAAATCTTTAGTTAAAAAGTAATTTTCAGCTGATATGTAGCTCATTTCTTTTTAGCGAAGACCGTAGCGCCAAACTCCGGAGATTACGTACTGCTTACAGTGATAAGGAAACTAGTACGAAAATTCAAAGCGAGTGGAAACTAAAATTTTCCAACCTGTTCCTGAAGTGCATGCAGGATGTTCATTAGTAATGCTCCACGTGTATTGTACAAATGTTACTATCAGTCGCAGTCCCCATGAAGTTGGTACTAATGTTATTCGGGAATATTTTCAACTAAGCCCTGCAGAACTTTTTGCATGAAAGTGGTTTGATCTGGCCTACAATTTAAGAGTCTTTTGTAGGGATCTTAATAGGCCAAACTGGCTTGTGAATGCTTTACCGCGTGAGCCTGGCCTCCACTGCCTGTGGATTTCTGGCTCCTACCGGGCGCGTCTGTGGCGTGGCCGACGCGACGCTGTGTCAGCTGGGCGATATATTCTGCCTTTGTGCCGCTCCACACAGAGCTGCGCGGCCGAGCATTGTGGGCAGTGTGGCAGGACGCTGCCGGCTGGAGCCGAGCCAAGGACCGCCGCCTGCCGTCCACCCGTCCACACGTGGTCTCTTCCTAAGCGAGAGCCTCCGAAAGCGTCCCACAAGTAATATTATTTCATAAGGCCTGCGCGTAGCGGCCACGCGGTTATACGTGCAATGTCACGGATTGCGCGGCCTCTCCCGCCGGAGGTTCGAATCCTCCGTCGGGCATGGGTGTGTGTGTTGTTCTTAGCATAAGTTAAAGCGCTGTGTAAGTCCAGGGACCGAAGACTTCAGCACTTTTGGTCTCTTAGGAATTCACACACACATCACAAGGTGTACAAAGTACAGGTACGTGCACCGATCTCTCATACTAACACGTGTTAACAGGGTGGTCAGAAACAGGCTGAAAGGGTCTTGCACTGTAGGCTGGGATGAGAAATAAATGTTACGAAAAAAATTCGATACGTTGTGCCGCCCCGCCTGCAAATTCAAGCGGCCCGCCGGATAAAAAATGTTCAAATGTGTGTGAAATCTTATGGGACTTAACTGCTAAGGTCATCAGTCTCTAAGCTTACACACTGCTTAACCTAAATTATCCTAAGCACCACACACACCCATACCCGAGGGAGGACTCGAACCTCCACCGCGACCAGCCGCACAGTCCATGACTGCAGCGTGTTGGACCGCTCGGCTAATCCCGCGCTGCCCCGCCGGATACAATTAGTGTTAGTTGTTGTCAGAATGTAGATGATAGGACACGAGACTGCTCAGCCTTTGGGTCGGGTTCGATCTTTACTATCGTCCCATGTCCAATTTTTGCATTACTCTCTTGTTCTGTTTTAGGAAACCAAAAGAAATATACGTTTGGCGACACTGTCCCTGGCTGGGCCCTTTAATTTGCATGCGCGACGCCCTGATTGACTATCGTCAATGTTAATTAACTAGGGGATACGTATTGAATTTATTTTAACAATTGTTACTCAGTAAACAATGCCTGGAAACAGCCTTACATGCTTTTCAGACGGTTTATGACCATCCTCTATACACGTATAACATCCACGATATATATATGTTTTATTACGAGTGGAATATGAACGTGTGGAAAATTACGTAACTCAATAATATTCATTCAATTATGTAATTGTTTCTTAAAAAGATTATAATTATGTAAAACAGAGAGAATATTTGTCTCACATTCTTTGTTAATCTATGTCATTCTTTTCTTTTGTTTTGTACCCTTTTGTCGTCTTCTTCTGATGTACGTCGCCAACACAAGACACGAATCGATTTGAGGTCTGTTGAATGAAAAACATTTAATGTAAAAATTATTGTACTTTTATGTTCATTTGCTGGTAAAAAACAAATAGAGCCAAATGCGTTAAAACTATTTATGGTTAATTATTGAAAAATCACTTCCTCTTTTAAATATACATTTTGTATCAATTGTTTTATCATAGCTGTAAGAAGCGCAGCCATTGTTAGTTGCGATTATATAGCAACTTCGTCTGTACTTCTAGTTGAAAATAGCATGGGTTTGTGTTAAACTAATTTTCAAAACAATTTAATATTTCTTTTTATTGGTGGCATCAATTTAAATGATTAATTATTTACTGAGCAAAAAAAATCTTAATTAAAAAAGAAATCCTCTATCTTTTGTTGGCCGCCATCTTATCTTTTATCACAGCGGCAAATTTAAATTACTTGAAACTGCAAACAATATTCCGATGTGTAAGAAATAAATGTGCATCGGTGGTACTGAATTCTATTTATAAAAGAAAAAATTAATCAAATCAGACTGCATTTTCGAAGAACAGTGCTGATGGTATTGATTGCTGAACAAGATTTCATTGCTGAAGTATGAGGCCAAAATTAAACTACGCACGAATCACGAAGAAAAATATTTCTGGTAGCATACGTTACTGTTGTGTGCGGGTGTTATTCTGTGGTTCCTTTTCATGATCAATTTGCTAACTGATGTGTTGGCAGAAGAGCCAACACAGTGTTGCTAGAGGAGGCCGAAATGCACGCGTTTAAGCTCACGCAGACTGGCGTGAGGTCTGGAACAGTTAAAGGAGTTGAGTCTAGTAAATAAAGTACGTAGTTGCTTGAATACTTAACTTTAATCCATAATTGGAGAACATCGCTCTTGATGATACATTAATTACAATCTCAATATAAACTGGTAATGGCGCCTTGCTAGGTCGTAGCAAATGATGTAGCTGAAGGCTATGCTAACTATCGTCTCGGCAAATGAGAGCGTATTTGTCAGTGTAGCATCGCTAGCAAAGTCGGCTGTACAACTGGGGCGAGTGCTAGGACGTCTCTCTAGACCTGCCGTGTGGCGGCGCTCAGTCTGCAATCACTGACAGTGGCGACACGCGGGTCCGACGTATACTAATGGACCGCAGCCGATTTAAAGGCTACCACCTAGCAAGTGTGGTGTCTGGCGGTGACACCACACTAACAATAATTAAATCCATCGAAGACAAAAATTATAAAAGCTCTGATGTACGATCTGTAATTTTTGTGATATGAACACAACTTACAGTCAACATTATTACACTACGTCAGGTGGAATTCTTGTGCAATTTGAACAAAATAATTATCCGGGAGAAGTTGTAGTATGAATAATGCATTATACATGTGTATAATATTGTCAGTATCATTTACAAAATCAAATCAATGCAACTGCTAAAAAAACCAGAGTGAATTCAAACCGCTGAATACCATAGAGTATCGTATCATCCATATTCATTGCATTTGTCCATGTTGATGATACGCGAGAACCGCCGCAGCGGCGGGGGTGGACAAAAATATGGAATCACCAAAGACACATTACTTTGTCTAATAGAGTGTAGGGAAACAGTTGGCGTTCAAAACAGTCATCTCGTATTGGACAAGTACAAGTCCAGCGGCAACTTCAAATAACGATGGTGCAGGTAGATTTCGATCAGCCGCGCGTGATTAGCGGAGCGGTCTGTGACGCTGCAGTCATGGACTGTGCGGCTGGTCCCGGCAGAGGTTCGAATCCTCTCTCGGGTATGGCTGTATGTTTGTCCTTAGGATAATTTAGGTTAAGTACTGTGTAAGCTTAGGGACTGATGACCTTAGCAGTCAAGTCCCGTAAGATTTCACACACCTAGCATTTTTTTTGATTTCGATCACGCAGGGTCCATAGTAGACCACAAAGACCCAATAACGTGAGATCTAGTGACGATGGTGGCCAGGGGAAATGCGACACTTCACCCTAGAGCTCGCAAGACCAGTCCTGGACATTGCGAGTTGTGTGAACAGGTATTCTGTCATCTTGGAACATAGCATTGGGTCACATAAATCGTTGCAGTACCGCGAATTTGCAGAACAACCATAGGGCCCTTGGTCTGCCACAATATAGCTAAACGAATCGTTACCGAACCGCCACCATGTTTCGCTCTTGGCAGCAAGCGTCACAGGCCGGGAAGGCGTACACCAGGTGAAAACTTGGTTGGAACTTGAAAACAGTGTGCATAAAGACTCATCCGACCAAATGGCTTTCTTCCATTGTTCCACAGTTCAGGTTTTGTGGCTTCGCCGACATATTATCCTGTTATGGGTATTTTCGTCACTTTTGTCTGGTTTTTGAATTCTAGCTCGCCTTTTAATTCCCTGATTGATGAGATCCCTTCGTGTTGTTTAGGTGTGGACAGGATTCGTTAGTCCGACATTCAGCTCTGCAGCGACTTTTGCAGCTGTCGTCCTCTTAGTTTTCGTCACGGTCTTGTACAATGACCGTCTGTCACGATTACTCAACGCTCAGTCTCGTCCGAGTTGTGACTTAAAGGATGATGCTTTTCCACTTTTCCTGTATGTGGTATAAATATTCGATACGGTGCCTCTTGAGACACCAAACAGTTCGGCTACTTTGGTTACGGAAGCACCCACAAGACAAAGACCAATAATTTGCCCACATTCGAATTCACTTAGCTCCGACATAATGCACTCACAGCCTACAAAGAATACTTTTCTGACCACGACTGTCACTTGCAGCTGCAAGACTACACTGGACTTGCAGTACATTTCGGAAGGCGGGAGACGACTGAGTTACTGCCCTGACAGCAATCATTATAGCTAGTAAACCTTCCATTTGACTACCTGCCTCATGCATCTGCTAAACTGACTTTACCTTTTTACTGTGTTTTCTGTTGACAGCCTGCATTACAGGTTATCAGATTTATCAGAATCAAAATGAACTTGAATGCTAAAATAATATTAATGAAATTGTGACCCTGTCATTACTTTAATCCACTGTTGATGGGTGATTAATACATAAAAATGGATTGATCGTTTATAAAAGTTACGGCACAAGTTTATCGATTATAAAATAGGGCAAAAAGATATATGTTAAGCGAGATGACAAAAATAAAACATAATCTGATGACAGCACAAATATCCAACGGACAGTTATCACTTCCTTGGTTGGCGGCTGGTTGGCAAAGACTATGGTTTGACTAATTGAACTATTCACTCTGGCTCAGAACATGGATAACACAATCTGCAATTTGCTAACACTGAATAGATCTTGATAGATTTGTTCTACACAGAAGCGATGGTGCAGCTGAGAACAACTGGCGAAATTGTGGTCCTGTGTGGACCAACAAGTCGGAGCAGCTATGCAATACCACTTTTCTCGATGTGTGGTGCTGTCTCGGGTGTCGCTTGTGGTTCTAGAGTCTAGAGAGCACCAATATGCGGCCCCTGTAATTCCAAATCGCGGGTACAAATTATGCAAAGTCGCGGCTGCCGATCTGTTAGGCGGAATTACTCTCTAACGGAGCCCAGAAATCTCAGCAGATTCCAGCATGCGACACTACCGTTCGCCGGTCATACCATGGACCAATTTGACTCACTTACATGGCAATGAGCTCAAGGAGATCAACGTGAAAGCGGGAGACCTGTCACGAATAATATTACCTTCGGCACAGGTTGTCCGAGATGACTGAGGCCTAAACTGTTGGTTCAGCTAAGTTCTCATCACAGGTTCCCTAGTCAAGACCAGCACTAGTGCAAAGTCACGATCATCACAAGTGTCCCAGATGCTGCCCACTCATAACAAAAGTCAAGACCGGAATCCTCTCCATACCATAGTCTGAACCAGAAGACCAAGTTTCTCCTCCCCTCACTTTCCTTCAAACCTCGGTAAAGTCAATAAAAACACTCACTCAACCGCCCCCACAAGGGTTTTGTGCCAGCCACAGGACTTAAAGATCCCCCCTCCAACTTGTCTCCTCTACCCATTAGCTAAGTCTAACTAAAGTAAACAATATTCTCCTCTCTTCAGGAGAAGTGGCCAATCTCTGACTCGCAAATCCCTACACAAAGAGGAGGAGACGTTGAGCTCCCGACTTATTTTTCCCACAGCAACTTTAGGCAACATGTTAATTTGAGTTTCCATATAGCTCTAAAGTGAACAACACATTTATCATAGCGATCATTATCTGGACAGCCCGAACGTGGTCACATATGCGACCAGTGGCCCCAGCTGAACTAAGAGAAGTGCTTTTGTGTCACATCATACGTTATTTCATAGCCACTATAAAAGTTGCTTTCCTGCTAAAACTGTTTTGGAGGCCTGAGGCTTCCCAAGATACTCTGCAGGCAGAGAGATGGCACCACCTGATGGCCCCCACGATAGCGTCTGGCTCACGGTGAACATGTAAACTCGCGAATTTTTGTGGCTGCTATTCCTGTTCACAAAGGGCGTTTGCAACACTGTCGTAATTCGTTGGCCAGTCGACCTAAATTTCTCAACACCCCCTACCCTTTGCGAAAACAGACATAATGTCTGACAGGATAGCCGCAATCAGTGATTTTACAATGTTACTTATTATCCGTCTTGATTGCAAAGTGTTTATTCATATGACCGGTTTCGATTCCTCTAGAACCAACTTCAGATCTGATATTTCGGTTACAGGAGTAACCCGTCCAAGCACAGCAACTTTCACATGCTGCATTTTTTGTTTCTTTCGCCTCTTCGATCGAACACATTGTTTCATGCTCGTGTGAGAAATTCTCGAACGCAGCACGTGAAAGTTGCTGTGTCTGGACGGGTTACTCCTGTAACCGAAATATCAGATCTGAAGATGGTTCTAGAGGAGCCGAAACCGGTCATATGAATAAACATTTTGCAATCAAGACGGATTATAAGTAACCGCCTACCCTTGCTGAGGAAAGAGGTGCCTAACAGTTAGCTCCAGGTAGACAGTTTTTTGGCCTCTTCGACCGAACACATTGTCTCACACTGGTGTGAGAAATTCTCGGACGCAACATTCTATAGCCAGTAAGTGCTTCAAGATGTTCTTTCCCGAATAGCTACATGTGGCTTTCAAGCCCCAAACGTCCGCTACAAGAATTACTGGTAAATGACCAAACTGCCTGCCTGTTATCAACTCCAGAAAAATACTATTCTAAGGAGAGCCACCATAAAGGTCCCTCATGCATTAACAATGTACATGCTTTCATCGAGGCCTGCTCATGCTGATAGTTTCCTATCATCTCACAAACACGATGCCTTGGGCGAAAAATCAACATTAAATTTTATCTGTGAATATGGAGAATAGTGAGAGAGTGACTCATCCTCTCTCACTGATTCCCCACCACAGTCAATTTCCGCACGTGTAGGTATTGAGGGCATTGCAGAGGTACCTTTTCTTGTGTCTAGGAATCCTGTATACTCGGTTCTCTAGATGAACAATCAAATAACTCGCATTAATGAATTTTATTACAACAAGACACGTACAAATACTTAATTTTGATGTGAGAATTCTTGTAGTCCTTTAAACATTATAATCCACAAGTGAAATTACACAGATGTGTCGCAAGTAATGGGCGGTATACGAAATATTCAGTCTTCTTTACAATAGACAAACACAAGTAACTCTTCTGGTCCTAGCCGCTGCTAGTAACAAATGTATGTCAACTGAAATGCAGTGACTGCTGATCTCCAAATGTGCTACGCAGAGATTGGTAATGAAGAGGCGACGATGCGTCAGCTAACGAAATGTCTAACGTTGAAGCTGCTATCGATGTGGGCGGCCACCAGTCGACCGCGCCTTCACCTAGGGGCCTGCTGCTGTTGCGTTGTCGTCCTGAAGTGAGGTCGGTCAGCGTGAGATTGGCTGACCTCGTCTCACAGCCTTCTCTTCTCTGTCGTTCCCGACTGGCGTGCCGGCACCGAGTTTCACCGTGACACCTTTCATAGTCAAATACAACAGCATCCATTTCTCGTGATGTTTCCAAATTTTTGTCCAGCCCCTGGACTATTCAGTGTTAAAATAGGGGCTCAATCACACTTCACAACGCAAAAGCATTAGAGCTGACACGTTTCGAAGTAGCAAGGCTTTACCATCAGAATATTAAAAAAGCGGTTAGCATAAAAATATCAATAAAAATGTTAAAATTGGTGAACACTGCTCTTGTAACCGTGTCTTCCTACAGTGTGTTTCAACATTACTCATCCAGTCGGTAAAATAAAATAAAATGAATCAGCATGTGAAACCAGCCACCCTTTATTGAAAACTGAAGGAAAAAACACTTTTGAACATACAGTTTAATGGTAGGAAAATTGATCTACTGGAATACTTAGTGAATACAATGCAAAAAGAAAAAAAAAGAAAAAAAGGAATACGTGAAATGAACAGAACACGAAAGATGCAAACGTCTTTAAAAACGTAGATCTGTTACAATATCAAAGTCTGTGGTTAGGTACTTTGATTATAGTCATAATATTAACGATCATGTTCTATGGCCCTGGTATTGTAGCAGGGATGTGCACTATCTTTGATCATTAGTGAAAGTGTCTTTGACGTCTCGATTGTGCTCAAGAGGTGCTCAGTCGCGCTAGATATCCGTTTGTATCCGAGTGTATCTATCCTCCATAGGAAGTGATCACGAATTTTTTGCGTTTTATTTATAATTTGTGTCATTTTTGTATGATTCTTGTAGAGCAGTTCTGATGTTGATGGCCTCCTCTTTAGACACGGCGTATTCTAATGGCAGCATGTTCAAAAAGATGGCTGAGCCCACAATTTAAAATTGAGTTTAACAATCACATAGCATCCATCATGGATCACATTAAAAGTTAGCTACTTAGTTTCGTTGAATAAGTCTTATTATCTTTGCAAAAAGGTAAAAAGAACAATATCAACGGAATATTAGCAAAGTTGTTCAGCAGTTTTCAAACGGAAAAATACTGACATCATTTTAGATTATACACAGGCTATCGAAGAAAGGAGAGGATAAATGGTTAACGTACACTGAGCTTCTCAACGATTGAGAGGAACTATCAGGTGGCTGGAAAGAAGGGGAAATGGATGTCGATTTGGGAGAAATAAGGGATCCAGTATTAGAGCCACAGAATTTGGAAGACTTGCGAATAAACAACGCAGACGGGACGGATAATATTCTATCGGAATTTCGGTGCTCTTTAGGAAAAATGGAAACATAACGATTATTCAAGTTGGCTCGTCGAATCTGTGATACAGGAAACATACCATACGACACCAGGAAGACTGTCACACAGTCCCAAAGATATCTAAAACGCGTAAATGCGGAAAAATTCGCACTGTTAGTTCTCGCATCCAGGTTGTTGATAAGAAGAATGCGCAGAAGATTGGAAAACAAAACTATAGATCTGTTAGATCAGTTGGCTTTAGCGAAGGTGAAGGTACCAGAAAGGCAGTTGCGGCGCTGAGTTTGATACTGGAAGTAAGTCTTAAAAAAATTCAAGACGCCTTCATAGGATTTATGGACCTAGAAAAAGCGTCAGACAGCGTTAAGATGTTGCAAACTATTTGAAATTCTCATAAGAAATTGGCATGAGTTATCAGGAGTGTAATGTCCAATATGTACAACAGTCAAGAAGAAAAAATGAGAACGGATCAAGATTTCAAAATGTTCAAATGGGTATGAATACCTAAGGGACCAAACTGCTGAGGTCATCGGTCCCTAAACTTACACATTACTTAAATTAAATTTAACTTATGCTAAGAACAACTCACACAATCATGCCCGCGGCAGGACTCGAACCTCCGGCGGGAGGGGCCGCGCAATCCCTGACATGGCGCCTCAAACTGCGCTGCCATTCCGCGCGGCTGATCAAGATGCAAAAGGGGAGGAAAACATGGATGTAGTCATCCACCCTTACCGTTGCCGAAGAAGCAATGAAGAACACAAAAGAAAGGCTCAAAAAGTGTGATTGGAGTTTAGAGGGAAAGGATGTCAGGGACAGGGTCGTTAACGACAGTGCTGTCGTCGGTAAAATTGAGGAACAATAGCAAGACCTGTTGACTCGAATGACCAGTCTAATGAGCTCATTTCGGGTTGAGAATAAACCAAAGAGCAACGGAAGTGGAGTGGAGTACCTTTGTTAGCATAGCGATAGACATAAAGCGGTGACTGGTTGAAGAATTATGCTACCATAAAAGCAGAACAACATATGACAAACAAAACAGGCGAGTATGAGAAACAAACAAATATTTTTATGAATGGCGGGCTCCATATGGTTCCCAAGTTGTGCAGCGACCGTAAACCATAAAATTACCAAATAAGCAGCAACCAGTCGCAAAATCATGTTTCATTTATTCACTTTTGCAAATCGATTGCAACTGATTAACAGCCATCATCGGTGATTTCAACGAATATGTGCCCTGAGTAGTAATACTGTTTTAACCAGAGGTCATGCTGACTTTATGTTTGACCTCTGCTTAAGACATTATTACTACTCAGGGCACATATTCAAAGCACCGATGATGGCTGTTAATCAGTTGCAATCGATTTGCAAAAGTGAATAAATAAAACATGATTTTGCGACTGGTTGCTGCTTATTTGGTAATTTCAAATATTTTTATGTTGTGAGTAACTGCACCTTGAGTACCCATATTTGACAAATAAACCACTTCCAGCTGTATATGAAACTTTATTTATAGGACCATGATTGATTTTGTAATATCAAACAACCTCCTCAGATGTAGGCCTACATCTGATCACGATATCAGATTAACAATCGACAGTATGATCCAACAACGGATACCAGTCCTAACAATGTAAGCTAGATGGCAATTAATATGAAAATGCTCACATGTCGCTAAAACATTAAGGCCATAAAATGGGAAGGAGGGGGGTAGGGGGGAGGACTAAACCTTTCCTAAAAAAACTGACGTGTTAAAACCACGTTAATGTACAACGAAAAGATAAAAAAATATGAAGACGTCCCTACCAGTAGCGTTGATACACCGACGATTCAAAACTCACAAGATACCGACAAGCGGCGGACAGAACCCCCTCCAACCGCCTCACCGAACACTACTAGTCAACGTACTCACGTCTCTCACTGCAGAGGACACTAACACCACAACGTAGAGAGGCAGAGGAAGTTACAAACATTTCCGCGGGTATCCAGATATCATAAGAATGACTGAGGCCCCCGTTACACAACACTACAGTACAAACTACAAAACATTTTACGGTAAGGAATGAATAAAACCAAATACATCAGATGCATATATACATAATATATATACACTCCTGGAAATTGAAATAAGAACACCGTGAATTCATTGTCCCAGGAAGGGGAAACTTTATTGACACATTCCTGGGGTCAGATATATCACATGATCACACTGACAGAACCACAGGCACATAGACACAGGCAACAGAGCATGCACAATATCGGCACTAGTACAGTGTATATCCACCTTTCGCAGCAATGCAGGCTGCTATTCTCCCATGGAGACGATCGTAGAGATGCTGGATGTAGTCCTGTGGAACGGCTTGCCATGCCATTTCCACCTGGCGCCTCAGTTGGACCAGCGTTCGTGCTGGACGTGCAGACCGCGTGAGACGACGCTTCATCCAGTCCCAAACATGGTCAATGGGGGACAGATCCGGAGATCTTGCTGGCCAGGGTAGTTGACTTACACCTTCTAGAGCACGTTGGGTGGCATGGGATACATGCGGACGTGCATTGTCCTGTTGGAACAGCAAGTTCCCCCGCCGGTCTAGGAATGGTAGAACGATGGGTTCGATGACGGTTTGGATGTACCGTGCACTATTCAGTGTCCCCTCGACGATCACCAGTGGTGTACGGCCAGTGTAGGAGATCGCTCCCCACTCCATGATGCCGGGTGTTGGCCCTGTGTGCCTCGGTCGTATGCAGTCCTGATTTTGGCGTTCACCTGCACGGCGCCAAACACGCATACGACCATCATTGGCACCAAGGCAGAAGCGACTCTCATCGCTGAAGACGACACGTCTCCATTCGTCCCTCCATTCACGCCTGTCGCGACACCACTGGAGGCGGGCTGCACGATGTTGGGGCGTGAGCGGAAGACGGCCTAACGGTGTGCGGGACCGTAGCCCAGCTTCATGGAGACGGTTGCGAATGGTCCGCGCCGATACCCCAGGAGCAACAGTGTCCCTAATTTGCTGGGAAGTGGCGGTGCGGTCCCCTACGGCACTGCGTAGGATCCTACGGTCTTGGCGTGCATCCGTGCGTCGCTGCGGTCCGGTCCTAGGTCGACGGGCACGTGCACCTTCCGCCGACCACTGGCGACAACATCGATGTACTGTGGAGACCTCACGCCCCACGTGTTGAGCAATTCGGCGGTACGTCCACCCGGCCTCCCGCATGCCCACTATACGCCCTCGCTCAAAGTCCGTCAACTGCACATACGGTTCACGTCCACGCTGTCGCGGCATGCTACCAGTGTTAAAGACTGCGATGGAGCTCCGTATGCCACGCCAAACTGGCTGACACTGACGGCGGCGGTGCACAAATGCTGCGCAGCTAGCGCCATTCGACGGCCAACACCGCGGTTCCTGGTGTATTTGCTGTGCCGTGCGTGTGATCATTGCTTGTACAGCCCTCTCGCAGTGTCCGGAGCAAGTATGGTGGGTCTGACACACCGGTGTCAATGTGTTCTTTTTTCCATTTCCAGGAGTGTATAAAACCATGACCCATGAAATTACGCCCTTGAAAGTCATTGAGATTTGCATAGTATACTGTAATGCCTTAACGTTACCTGACTATAAAGGGTATTCTGGGGAATTCTTTTAGACCCCGCATGATTGTAGCCTCTTCAAGAATATTTAACGTCTGCCCATCTTCTCTGTGTAAGATTTTTGAACTATTAGCTACACCTGTTCCTAAGTGGCTAATATCGAGTAAGTGGTTACTTAAAGCAGATTTCGATTTCCTTAAACTTTGTCGTACCCGAAACCTAATACGAAAGCGTATGTCAGTCTCCCCTCCCCCCCCCCCCCCCCCCCAAATACCTTGCAGGACAATTTTCGCAACTGAAGCAGTATACACCATTAGCGTCGTATTTTTCACAGACGGCCTCTTCTTTATATAAAAGTCTTGGGAAAAAAGTCCGAGAAATAAAGAACGTTGGCCTTATTTTTACTGTCGTAAGATTTTTGCCTAATTTTTGTGAAATCGTGGCAAAGTATGATGTCATATGATTACCAATAAACCCGTCTCGTCCAGCTTCCGTTGCTTGATTTCATCTCATTTGACGTCTGCTTAGTCTTAGCGAAACCTTTTTTACGGAGTATACGCTTATTAATGTTCCTTTCATAATTGAAGTCTAGTCCTCTGACTTATACGATGTGCAAATTACGCTAAAATGCTCGATCGTGAGCCTCCTTAGACAAGGGTATTTTGTGAATGCGATATAACACTGATCTAAAAGCGTGATTTGAATTGTGGTGTGTAACAGTGTACGTCATTGTAACCTTTCTAAAACTCTCGTACACAATCCTTATACTCTCTAAGGAAATTTTTCAATCTAAGTAGCCATCTTCCGTCAACGTGTTGTATGGTAGAGAGTGCCTTTTTATGTATAGCATTCACCTTTTCTACAAAATTACAGCACTCCTTGTTAGAACACTGTCTGGTAAATGAATGTCGTCAACAGATCTGCAACATTATAGAACGTTGCTAACATAAGTGGGAGATAGAGTACCAATGTCACTTTCAAATTTAGTGATAAATATATTTAGCATCGCAATACACAACGGAGAGCCGATAATCAGACCATGCTTCTGAACATTTGCACGGTAGCCGAGCCTGAAATAATTGCGACTAAGTACGGTACTGGGGAGCATGAGGCCGTCGTCAGTCTCATCCGGAGGCGTCCACTGTAATGGGTCAAGTTATGGTCAGGCACATCCTGTGTGGTGTCAACCGGATCATATAAACAAAATTTTAAGAATTCATTTTCATTTCCTCCAGAAAAGACATATTCGGATACACACACATACACTATGTGATCGAAAGTGTCCGGACACCTGGCTGAAAATGACTTACAAGTTCGTGGCCCCCTCTATCGGTAGTGCTGGAATTCAGTATGGTGTTGGCACACCCTTAACCTTGATGACAGCCTCCACTCTCGCAGGCATACGTTCAATCAGATGTTGGAAGGTTTCCTGGGGAATGGCAGCCCATTCTTCTCGGAGTGCTGCGCTGAGGAGAGGTATCGATGTCGGTCGGTGAGGCCTGGCACGAAGTCGGCGTTCCAAAACATCCTAAAGATGTTCTGTACGATTCAGGTCAGGACTCTGTGCAGGCGAGCTCATTGCAGATATGCTATTGTCGTATAACCACTACGCCACAGGCCCTGCGTTATGAACAGGTGCTCGATCGTCTTGAAAGATGCAATCGACATCCCCGAATTGCTCAACATTGGGAAGCAAGAAGGTGCTTAAAACATCAATGTACGCCTGTGCTGTGACAGTGCCACGCAAAACAACAAGGGATGCGAGCCCCTTCCATGAAAAACACCACCACACCATAACACCACGGCCTCTGAATTTTACTGTTGGCGCTACACGTTTACCGGACATTCGCTTTACCCACACACTGCTATTTGATTGGTACACATTCTGTACCGTGATTCGTCACTCCACATAACGTTTTTCCACTGTTCAATCGTCCAATGTTTACGCTCCTTACACCGAGCGAGGGGTCGTTTGGCATTTAACCGCTTAATGTGTGGCTTACGAGCAGCCGCTGGAGTATGAAATCCAAGTTTTCTAACATCCCGCCTAATTGTCATAGTACTTGCAGTGGATCCTGATGCAGTTTGGAATTCCTGTATGATGGTCTGGATAGATGTCTGCCTACTACACATTATGACCCTCTTCAACTGTCGACGGTCTGTCCGTCAACAGACAAGGTCTGCTTGTACGATTTTGTGCTGTACCTGTCCCTTCACGTTTCCACTTCACTATCACACCGGAAACAGTGGACCTAGGTTCGTTTAGGAGTGTGGAAATCTCGCTTACAGACGTATGACACAATAACACTCAATCACCTGATCAAGTTCGAAGGGCGTGAGTTCTGCGGGGCGCCCCATTCTGCTCTCACGATATCTAATGACTATAGGTCGCTGATAAGGAGTACTCGGCAGTAGGTGGCAGTACAATGTACCTAATATGAAAAACGTATGTTTTTGGGGGTGTCCGGATACTTTTGATCACGTAGTGTACGTAGCAGGAATGACCATCTCCTGTGCACAACGAGAAATCAAAGACACTCTCACGGATGATCAAATAAAATGGACAACCCTACCGAAAGAGCCGTCATACCCTGATTGTCAACAGTGCGACTACAATTAAGATAGCTAATCACAGATTTTGATATTGTAACAAATATACTATTTAAGAAATAGGTGCTTTTATTGCATGTAGAACTTTCATTTAATGTATGTTCATTTTTTCTGTTACATAACGTATTCACCATTTGTTCAAGTAAATCAAGTTTTCTACACTTATCTGGTATATACAAAATTATTTCTTTTTCAGTTCCCAATAAAGAGTGGCTGTTTTCATATGCAGAATTTTTTTATTTTATTTTAGCGAATGAACGAATGATGTTAGGAAGGCACGATTACAGCGGAAATGACCACGATTTTTTAACATATTTATACATATTTTTACTTTTATCTCTTTTTAAGATTCTGGCGATGAGGTCTTTGCACTTTGGAAAGTGTCATTTCTAATGAACTGTAACATAAGAAATGAGGAGATCCTGGCATATACTGACGACGTAATAACATATACGTTGTTACGCTGAAGGCTGTTGGGAGCGATCAAGGGCACTTCAGGGTAGGAAATCAGAGACACAATACAGAGTGCAGGCAAAAGCGGTAGCGTTTGGGTTACAGGAGATAAATAGTAGCACTAGAGCCCTGCAAATTGCTGACGCTCTGGGGAGCTGTCCCAGGGGGGAAGTTTCAGAGAATTAACTGGTAACTCCATACACCGCCTAGACGCCGTTTTAAGGCGTCACTGTAGAAGATGACCATGAAAGGGCACGTCTTAGCAGAGCCAGCAACCTTGATACTTGCTCCTAGGAATTCAACGTCAGTGGGCTTACACAGGTTAGAGTGCTAGCCCCCACCCACAGAAGGACGGAGGGCGGGACCAGGTGACGTAAAACACAGTTGTTGATGGCCGTAACAGAAGTGGTTGTGACGGTTAGCTTACAGCTGCACGCTGTTGGCACCAAACTCTGAGTTTCTTAATGCAAAATCCGGAAGCATCCATACCTACCGAGTAGACGCAGGGGAGGAATCCAAATGTGGTTGGCCAGCGGCTCCTTCGAGGTGCGGAGGGCTAACCAGATTTTAGAAAGATTGTTAAGTTCCACTGGATTGATGGTCGACTGTAGGAAGGGAAAAATTGTACGTCGGCACGTTTCTTTAAAAACCCATGTTTTTGTATTCAGGGGGAGTTCTCCGTCAGATGGCTGGGGCGCCGGCTCCGCGTCGCTCGTGGCAATCCTCGATAAGCTCCGACGTATCTGCTTTCCTCACGTGGAGTGCTGTTCTCAAGTACTTAACGTGCTGCTAGTGCTCGTTAGATCTGTTAGTACCTGCCGCCATGAAGTCAGACACTGACTTCCGTTGTGTAGCCAGTTGCCTCCTCTGCTTTTTCTAATGTTTAGAATTAGCCTTCAGTGTATTAGTTAGCCTAATCGAAAACAAATAGTGTTACTCAAGACCCCTGAATTCCATGAGTCTCCTACTGCAAGCATTCGGTCGGGTCCCAGAATCTGCATCTCTCGCAGGTGCCCTGTGACAGTGTTTGACTCTAATCAAGTCAGCAACCTGCTTTCAATGGGAACTTGACTTTATGCTTTTGCTCCTCACCTCCCGAAAACTGCCGACTGACCTCAAACCCCCTGTCTTCCCCCTATCCTGTGCTAGGACGTGACAAACCTCTACAGAACTGGCGACTCTTCGGAACTGGCGAGAACAGGAATGCGTTAGACTTGGAGGATAAAAAGGTGGCACGATATCTGTTAAGATATCGGGGGATAAATTCCATGGTATTAAAAGGAGCCTTAGAGGAAAAAGCTGCAGGGGAAGAAAGAAGTTGGATAATCTGGGACATCGGACGTAATTGCCACTCTGAGATGAACAGGTGGAGGGCAGCATCAAACCAGAGTCATGACCAAAAACTCAAGGACAACACGTATAAATTTATCAACTATAATAAGATTAATTTCTTAGAAAATGCTTCAAAACTAGAGTACTATTCCAAATACAGAAAAGTCTAATATCACGTTAGATGATGTTTAGGTTTTATAAAAGGTGAAAGTATCGTGCAATCATTTATAATGAATTGAAGAGCTAGTGTTAATAATAATACAATAATGTAAATAAATTCATTGTATTTGTGGCCCTACAGCAAATCTTCTGAATGCAAACTGGAGCCAGATGTTTCAAGATCTCAAATGTAAAGAACTAAACACAGATAAATGAAAAATAAAAAATAGTAATCATAAGAGCGAGGTCTGTTGGTAAGCCTTATAAGGTGAACCTTTAATATACAATTACTGCGTTCATACCAAGAGACAGTAATTTCTAATCACAGGCCTGTGCTACTTGCTATGAGAAATAAGCTGCGAGCAGCATCATGAAAGACGCCTTTATTGATCTATCACCGGTGGCTATTTAAAGTAGGTAGTTTAGATTTGGTGTTATTGAATGGAATATTCGATCTGAAGTATCCTTCTCGGCGTAGTTACAGCTTTAAGATGTTGTAATAGTCACCGCATTTTTTTCTTAAAGGAAGGAAGAACGAAACTTTTTTCATATACATGTAAGGCGAAAAAGTTTTATTCTTTCGTTTTTTCCATCTTCCTTTTTTCCATCAGTAACATCAAATCTAAAACTACCTACTCCCAGTAGCCTTCGTTGATATATCCTACTTAGGATGGAAGAAAGTTCCATTCTTCCTCTTTTCCAAAAGAAAGGATTCAACGACTGTTACATAACACTTTAAACCTGTAACTACGGGATGTAAAGGGGCCTGGCTTCATGCATTCCTTTTATGTTGAGGCATTTTGTCGAGGTTTTACAATTTCCTGAAAACTGCCGACAATTTCACATTTATTACATATCTAATATTTATCGAGAGAATTGTTTTTAGCAACAATGGCTCACTTTTTATTTCACTAATCGTACGTTAAACGAATTGACAATGTATTTCGAACCTAAAATTGCTGTAGTGAGAAGTAATGAATGCTGGTGAACTCGTATTTTTGCTTCAATAATGGTAGCCATTTCGAGTATAGCACGAAAAATCCAATTTATAATGTTGCTCAACTAAACTGGTGACACCAAAAATGGGCGGATTATTAGGAAATCTAGGTTTTAATGTCTCATTAAGGACTTTATCATTAGGAAGGAAGCGCACTACCGTTTTAGAGAATTATGAGAAAGATAGTAAGTTAGCTATGTGGTCCATGGGTCATGTACGGGATACACTGTATTTATGTTGCGTGAATTAAATTACAGATTATCTAAATAATTCGTGTTATAGTGTGGTTGCTTACCAAGAAATTAAAGATGGTTCACATAAAGAAACAGTGTGTGAACGCAGGCATTTCCAGTGAACGCACCTGATGAAAAGTTTTCGCATTTAGAGCCGGTTTTCAGTGTTGAGACACTAAGACGTTTCGACGATATCATGCTCAATACTTTCTAGTAAAGTCTTCAGATATTGAGAATTATCTCGTACCTCTGCTAGAAGCTGATGAGATGACACTCATCTAAGTACCGGTGTATGTCTACACTGACACCCAGATGGAAAACTCAAGAGCTTCTCATTAACAGAAAAATTATTCAGTTTGGTAATGGAAGTAAGTACATAGCACCTTTACCGCATATACTCCCACAATTTCAGCAGTGGAAGAGATGAAGTTGGTCACAAAGAAAAGTTTTAATTTTCTTCCAAATTCATACTTCGCGTAAGGAAAAATACGAAATGTCATTAGAATCCAGTTCAATAGAACTTCATTGAATTTTAAGGTGCTTATTTTTTTCTGTCGAACTCTTCTCTTCATTTAAGAAAGATTATATTCCTAGGAAACCTCTCAATAATTCTCGTAGTTATGTTTACAAGTTGTGTATAATATTTCTCTGGATGGGCACCTAATCATTCATATATGTGAGGAAAGACATCAGTGATGTCTCATACAATCTGAGTTCTTCTCTGATGAGTACTTTAATGTTCAACGTCCACAGCTCGTGGTCTTGCGTTCGCGTTCTCGCTTCCCGAGCACGGGGACCCGGGTTCGATTCCCGGCGAGGTCAGGGATTTTCACCTGCCTCGAGATGACTGGGTGTTTGTGTTGTCCTCATCATTTCATCACCATTCATGAAAGTGGGGAGTTTGGGCTGATAACAGCGCAGTTGAGCGCCCCACAAACAGACATCATCATCATCATCATCATTAATGTTCAATGTGCTACTTTTTGGTTATTAATATTATCATGGCCACTATATTTTATTCTTTCACTTTTATGCCAGTGTACTGTATTATACTGTTCGAAATAAAACTCATTTTTTTTCTCTAGAAATATTTGTAATGTGGGCATCTTCTTATACGATGTACACTGGTCGGCCAGAACATTGTGATCACCAACTTACTGTCGACAAAAACACATCCAGGCCATAGCAGCATTATCTGATGAGGAATGACTGCTAGACGGCACACGCGCGATGTGCATAGTATCAGTGAGTTTGCTGTCCGTGTGTAGAACGGGAAGGCTCGCAATCAATCCGCGTTTGACAGAAGACAGATTGTGAACTGCCTGGAGGCGTAGCCTGAGCATTTCAGAAACCGCACTACTTGTCCGATATTCAGGGAGAACGATAGTAATATCTTCAACGCGTGGCGAAACCACGGTGAAACCATGTCTAGAGGTCGTGGGTTTGGGTGGCCACCAGGTGTCAGAGGTCGTAGTCTGCGCAGACTGGTAGAACTGGACAGGCGGCGAGCTGTAGCGGAACTAACAGTAGACTTTAAAGCTGGGCAGAGTACAAGTGTGTCTGATCAACAATGTACCAAACACTCCTAAAGATGGGCCTCTATAGCCGACGACCCAAGCATGTGCCGATGTTAACACCACGACATCGGCAATTATGACAAAATGGGCATATGACAATCGGCTGCAATGGTTGAGCGTTGCATGGCCTGATGAATCCCGATACCTTCTTCATCATGCCGATGGAAGGGAGCGAATCCGTCTTCTTCCAGAGGACAGCTCCTTGGTACCTGTACTGTAGGACGGAGACAAGCTGGCGGCGGCTCCATGATGCTCTGGGGAGCATTAATGTGGGTATCCAAGGGTGCAGTGGAGCTCGTACAAAACAACGTGAAGGCCAAGGAGTATCGCACATTGGTTGCAAACCACTTACACGACTTCATGATGATCATGTTTCCTGACAGCCATGGCATTATTCAAGAAGATAATGCGCCATGTCACAAGGCCAGAAGCGTGATGGCGTCGTTCGAGCAACACAGTTGCGAGTTCCAGTTAATGTACTGGCCCCCATCTCAGCACATCTGGCCTCGATCGAACACGTCTGGGATGTTATGGAACGTGTGGCGTCAGACCTCATCTCCACGTTTCCTGGGATTTACGGGAATTAGGTGAGTTGTGTATGCAGATATGGTTCCAATTCCCTCCAGCGGCCTACCAAGGCCTCACTGATTTCATGTCACGACGCGCCGCCGCTGTTATCTGTGTCAAATGTGGACATACCGGCTTTTAGGTAGGTGGTCTTAACGTTCTGGCTAATCAGTGTATGATTTTATGCTATTGCAAGAAATATTTCATTTTAATTTTTTACAGTTTTATGAACAACAGTTAAATTGTACAAAACAAATTTTGCTGTACGATCAGCTAACCATGATCGGTCACGCACATATACCCATAAACGTATTTCTTTTACCCTAGTTTCACTGTTATAATTTCGTCTCAGTTGTTGTACCTAGTATCTTACAGTTATTTATGATAACTAATAAAATATTCTTTTACCCATGCCTAATTTCGGATGATTGTCCTCGCAACGAGGAACTATTCTGTTCTTGTCAAGTTACTTTCAGAAACGCTTTCTTTTGCACTGGAAACAAGTCATAACCGGGTGAGCCGACGACGCTGGGGGACTGCAGCCCGTTCCGCCCGTCCACCGCGGGCAAGACCTTTTAAGTCTTCGTCTAACACAAACCCGCGTGCTAAGCCATTCTCTCTCGCCTGTTGTGTGTAACCAGGCCATTGCCTCTGCGTGACGACACATTCCATACATGTGCAATCCTCTTTCCTCTTGGGTAACCTACTGCTTCTGGCTCCCGGCATAGGCAACGAAACTTTGGCAATATTCCACGTTTCTTACTCTTTATTATTCCGCGACACTACAAATCCTTTGCTGGTCATTCTGCAAAACGATACTGTCTTCTGCCGTTGCTACTTTGTTATGGATATCCACACCATCTGCGAACAGTCTTAAAGAGCGTCCCGCACTTGCTACTGAATCATTTATATACATTGTAAACAGTAACTATCATATTTCACTTTCTTGGGGTACATCGCAAATTACCTTTTACACCTGCTGATTTTATTTCGTTTAGAGTGACGTGTTGAGTCAGGAATCCGGTCGCAAATCTTGTCCCGTACTCAATAAGCTCGTATTCTTGTTATTACAACGGTAATTAATGTACCAACATTTCACATTTGCAATGGATTATCTCACTCTTACAATAACCTGTGAACTTGCAGTGATAATCATTTAAGTATGTTACATCGGCAACTGTATTCTTCACATTTCATTACTCTATATTAATTATTTTTTGGTGATGCAATTTTTTCCCCGTAAGTGCTGATGACATCGCCCGCTGTCATCCGACAAGCAGAGATAAAAGTCTTCGTAATATTTCATCATCGACTACTGTAAATGCAGTCCGAATAATTTCTAATAAGAATTTTACTGATTTTGTCAAATAAGTGTTTCTCTGATTAAATATAGTGTTATAGTGGCAGATATAGCAATCCATGTTATCTTTTCTTGCTGTGTTACACCAATATGTATCTTTACGTGTTTTTTGTGGCATGTGTTTCGGGATATGTTATTAAGTAGTATTAAGGATTTAAATGTTTTATTCAGTAAAATTTCCGGGAACTGTAATATCTTCCATTAGGTATCTGGCTCCTACCAAAACCCAGGTTATTTCTCATTGGTGCAGTGTCTCAATGCAATGAAAATTTAAATTTAACGACTGTATCATGAAATGAAAAATGTTTACGTTTTACAGCTCGTCTAGCTACAAGCATTTCCGAAGTTGTTAGTGAGCTTACTTACTTTTGTAGTTCTTTTGGGCAATATTCAGATTTGTTTGGCTTTTTCACAAATGTATTCGTTGGATTTTGATAATTCATATTTCTTCGTGTTTCTTTACTTAGTGCTAACTTGGCTTCTATAGTCACTTTGGTGTAGAAAAGTATACGCCCAGCTCTAAAACATTAAATGTTAACAATATTAAATAGGAAAATCTTCCTAACGCTCCGCAAAACAATGTTTATTTAGTCACGAACCAGCTTTCAGCTTCTTAGGCCATAATTGGTTGGCAACTGAAGATAAAACGAGGTGCTACGTAAGCAGATAAGTTTTATACAGAAGATACATAAATGATGGGATATAGCGTGTGTACATAGGAAAGTATTACACACCACTCCGTGCCTAGGGCTGCGGTTTGCGTTTGCTGTTGAATAAATATTTTGACATGCTGTTAGTATTATAAGATGAAAGTCTTTAGTTGCAAGATCTCAAGTTTTTAGCGAGATTATCTCAAATTTTGCTACCATATCGGATGACATACCAATTTATGCAGCTAATGTCTGGTTTCTGTTGACCAGCGCACATAAATGGTGTGATTTTGCCCTTTTTCTTTTTTCGTATAATATTATCAGTCAGGGCAGAGCAATAGCTATTACTGGAGGCGATATGTTTGATGGCCTGTACTTCTGCTCGAAAGGCACATTTAGATAATGGAACAGATATACGGCGACGCAACATCAAATGGAAAGCCGCGTATTTGTGACAGTATTCGTGCTGGGAGATAGTGTGCTTGCTGGGAACTTTTAGATATTACGTATGCGTAGCTATGTTTTTTCTGTATGTGCTAAATGTCTGTGCTAATGTCAGCATTCAGATGCAAGAAAGTTATAGAAAAGTCTCCAACTCCACTTTGAATTGAATCACATTCGTGAAACAGTATTTAATTTTACAATTCCGTTGTCCTTTCTGTAAGAATACTTGGAAATCAACGCACAGCATGCACAGAATGCCTGCTTAATGAGAAAACTCAGTTTCCTATTTTCCTTCTGTCAAATTAAGTTTTTGTTACGAAAATAAAATTAAAAGGTGTAAACTCAACTTTGTTTTTCGTCAGTTGTTAAACGTATCTCCAGACAAAAAATATAATTTTTATTTTTGTACTTACTAGTATAGTTATATGTTCCGCCTGAGATGGTGTTACAAGATCGCTTTCCGGATGCCCTAGATATTTCATCATTGTTAGTAATTATATTTTGTTTTATATTAATTCTGTTATTAGGCGACAAAAGATATACTATCTGTAACGAAAGACATGGATTTGTACAACTTTTTATTATGACTGCATGTTACGACATCTATGATACTGTAGGATCTTTTATGAATGTTATGGAGACATTTGTTTTTCATTTGTTCTAAATTGTTATTTATGAAACTGCAACTATGGACATAGTTTTATACAATATTTTACTATGGCTCCACGTTACGTCGTCAGTGACGCTATAGGATATTTTAAGAATACCATGGAGATATTTGTATTTTATTCTGTGTTATAACTTTTGAAATTGTTTCACCTGTTGGTAAATTCCACTGTCTTATCTTTATGTAGCATGCGAATTACATCATATGTGACGCCATATCTTCACGTGGTTGTTTATTATTTTAATGGAGTTTCAGCTGATTAAGACCAAAAAATGGATTTAACTTATTTCATGTCTCACTGTGTAACTTGTAATGTTATCATTACAACACAAGAACATTTTTAGGATACGTAGAGGTATGTTCCGTCTACGCAACTAAATGAAAGGCAGCTGGTTTATTTCCATTTGTGTTTCGCTTCTTTTATTTGTGAAGCATCTTCAGTGGCGTGTAATACATGTTTCCTTTAAACGTATAATAAATGTAGTAGGAAGTAGTTACGGTATGTTACTATGTTACATTTTGTCCCGTTTTTCTTTTTTCGTCAGATTAGAATCAACTTAAATCTCGTTACACTAGATAGCAACTCAAGTCTTCGAATGGAACACTGGTGTAACGATTGAATTCACGACATCCAGAGATTTATGGCTCTACACCACATTTTCGTTTATTTGGAGAGATGCATATGGTGCCTAAAGATGGTATACTGAAATGCTGAAACCAGTAGCCTTCAAAATAAAATAAAGTAACATCTTAAGATACACAGTTGTTAATGAACTTCATTGACATTGACAGTTACTTAACTAGGCGATGTCCCCTGTCCATGATGGATCAACAAGGATTGATTCGAGAGATGTTGCTTATATGGATTTGGTCACTAAGTACTTCCTTTTTTATTGCAAGTGCTCTATGTAAGCGAAAGTTTTCTTGTAATGTCAGGAGTTTTTTATTGTGATTATTCACTTCACTAATTTTCATGTCCCAAGGTGGATGGTTTATGTCCAGGTTTTATCAGATTCGGCGAAGATAGACTCGCTATTTTCATGCTTCCAGTTTCTTATACGTTCTTTGTACAAAGTTTTGAAATTTCTAGCTGTTGCCCCAGATATACTGATTCACATTCTTGACACTGTGACTGGTATATCGCTGTTCCTTGGTACTTCTCTGGTTTGTCTGTTGTTTGTAAATGTGACTGGAGTGTGTTTCCTGTTCTGTAAGCTATATGTAATCCCTGTTTCTTTAATATATTGCTACCGTGTGTGTTGCTTTGTGTTTGTATATTAAACTGTAGCGTTTTTTCTGTTAGGTGTGTTGTGAATGTTACTGTTTTGTGTTTTTGAGGTGTGCTGTGGTGGCTGTGGGGTTCTTTGGTGTCTGTGTTCTGCGCTTGTTTCCATTTTTCTTTAGTTGTGTTTTGATTTTTTGGTTGAGCTTTTGTACTATATGAGAATTGTAACCATTGTTTGTGGCTATGAGTTGCATTGTTCCTAAGTCTTTTTTATAGTTTTCTTTGCTGATTGGGATATTACCTTTAGTCTGTGTAACATGTACCTTAGGGCCACTAATTTCTGATTTTATTGGTGGTTGGATGAAGCAAGTATAATTGTAGCTGTGGCTGTTGGCTTTCTGAAGATCTCAAATGTGTGCTTATTGTTGTATTTCTCTATCGTTACCTCCAAGAAATGTATTTGCTTTTGTGTTTCTTTTTCCATGGTGAACTGAATACTTTTATGTATATTTTTTCAGTCTATATGAAGTTTATCAAATTTCTCTCTTGGTTGTCTACCATACAGATTATGTCATTCACATATCTGTACCAGGAACAATATTGTACCCTTCCTTTGTGGTGACTGTATCAAAGATTCTGTTTTCTAAGTGGTTGATGGGTATGTTTGCCAATATTCTGATACTGGGGATGCCATTGGAAGCCCATCTTTTTGTAAGTAAAAGTGACTGTATCAAAGATTCTGTTTTCTAAGTGGTTGATGGGTATGTTTGCCAATATTCTGATACTGGGGATGCCATTGGAAGCCCATCTTTTTGTAAGTAAAAATCATTTTCAAATTGGAGGTTATTTTGCTATGTGATTTCTTTGAGTGTTTTAGTTATTTCTTTTATTTTGTCTGCGGGTGGTTTCCTGTGGTTCAAATGGTCCAAATGGCTCTGAGCACTATGGGACTTAACTTCTGAGGTCATCAGTCCTCTAGAACTTAGAACTACTTAAAGCTAACTAACCTAAGGACATCACACACATCCATGCCCGAAGCAGGATTCGAACCTGCGACCGTAGCGGTCGCGCGGTTTCAGACTGTAGCGCCTAGAACGGCTCGGCCACACTGGCTGGCGGTTTCCTGTGTGTCAGTAAGTTTTCTTCAATTAGTTTTATTGTGTCTGCAGAGGGTATTGAGGTGTATATGTTCTTTATGTCGACAGAGATGAGCTATGTTGTTTGTAGAATGCGTAAGTCCTTTATTTGTATTATGAGTTCAATTGTATTTATCACTGTTCTGCTGTTCTTCATTTCATTATCTTGCATTATGATTTTGTTGATGTGTTTTGACCCATGGTGTGTGATGCTGCGTTCATGAAATTAATAACAGGGTTCAATGGAATAATGGATTTGTGAACCTTGGTTTGTCTTCTGGGTGTTGGTGCTTTTGGGTTCTGCAATGTGATATGTTGTTTTTGTTTATGTGCGAATATGTGTTTGATGTCTTTGAGGTTGTTTTTTATGTATGTTCTGCTGGACGCGTATGGCAGTAAACAAACTGCCTTTTATTTGGTGGCATGGATGGAACATATCTCCATGAATTTTGAAGCAACTGAAGAAAGACGTAAAACAGAAAAAATGACGATTTTTAGGATAATAAACATTTCTGCCTATTGGGCGTACCGCTACTAGAGGTCTGTGGTGTTTTTCCTGGTAACTGCTGGTGTCCTCGTTCATGAGTTCTCTCTATACTGTTCAGCATAATGTATTTATTATTTGTTAAATTATCTGTATTGCCATTCTGGATTTTCTACTGTCGCTATTTCCAAGCATGTGTATTTGATTCTATTTTAAGTACTTACGAAGACAGTACGTAACCTTTCATATAACCTTTCACATAAAGAACTAAATTCTTTATTCATGTCTCATTTATATAACGATAGCAACATTTACTGTAAGTTTATTATTATAGGCTACATTGAAAATGGACGTAATGTCCGAAACTTGCCACGGACAATAAATGAAGGATTCTTCACAACACGTATTTCGACGGAATTCCAACCATCTATTTAAAAAATTGTTTTCTTTCGTAGTTAATGCAGATATTCCTGCATAATTCTTTCCTACATAAACACTCTACATTTTTATCATATTGTATCTTCTGCATAAATAATATCTATTTATGTATCACGTCGTTTTATCTGTTTCTTTCCCATTCAGTCTGAAAGTAGATTGTCACTTTGCCACTTTTATATTTCAATTTGTTATTTCCAAATTTCATTTACTGTGCATGCTAGTAGTTACGGACACACTGCAAGGACTATATTCTGTACCTTGTATAGATCGCGATTATCTTCGTTAGCTTTGGCTAGTCTTTGAAGTGCGAAGTGTGACGGTGAAGTAATGAGACTGATGTGAAAAAAAAATGTTGCTTACCGTTTTAGTCAAGTTTAGTGTTTGTTTAGTGTTTCTAGGAAGTTTGTTTTGGTTTCCAAGTGAATGGCCAGTCAGACTAATACCCACCCGAGAAGGATTTCTGGCGCTTGAGTTTGAATAGGGACTTGCCCTCCGTAGCGTATAGAAAGGACGTGTGGGCTGTAGAGTGCCGCAGGTTGCTATATACTGGCCGGTGATGTAGTGAGATGTTGCTAAGCAGCTTTCAGGACTTTGTTAATGTTTCACTACGAACGCGTGGATCATGTTTAACTAACTTTTTGTTTTGCATCACGACGTTGCTGTACTGGGTGTGAGATCATAGCTGAAGCATCGACATTTCCCTGAGGATGTAAAAAAAAAAAGCTGTACCGGGTGACATTACCGACAATCAGCTTGCTCCACGTAAAATCCAGTGATTTTGGTGACAGGTGTCACACGATGGATAACTTAATCAATTTAGTCTATTAAACAGGGGTGACCCTACTACAAACATCAAAAAAAGTTTTGCATCACCCCAGTTCCCAGAACTCCTGAAGATAGACATTGACTGTTGATATTGTGTCACAGACACAGTCACTTTGACCGTTCAGAGATATCAATTCTAACAATACCACCACTTGCAAAGTAGGTTAGAAATCATATGTTGCTCACGCAGCATATGTTCGCTTTATCAGGCAACAACAAAGTTATTGACTGTAGATGGTATCGTCAGAATGGAAATAATGAAGTCACTGTAAAAAAGTCATTAATTTTGGCACTTACCATGAATGGATTCTCACGTAGATTTCGTCGAAGTTGTTATGGCTCATCTTGTTGATTCTAGGGTGATTCGACTTAGACTGATAGAAGGTCCAGATCTGTATTATAGCAATATTTGAAGACCTAACAAATGCGTTTTTCAGGAAATTCTTAATGATCAAACAATCCCAGATCAGAACAATGGTATGGTGGAAATAATTTTTGGCATTGTTTTCACGATCCTCATTTTTATTTAACTTCTTGTAAATTCACATATACTTCTTCTTAATTGTTACATCATCAAGAAAACAGTTTTGTATCAATCTTCATATATTTAATTTCCACTTTAACCAAACACAAGACTTGACTGTTCTTTTACAAAGCGAAATAACAACTTAACTTCTGCAACGTGAAACAAAGACTGCTCTGTGCGCATTCGCACCAGTACAGTTACAAGTAAGTCAAAAATTATGACAGTCTCACAGAAATGAATACACACAAGAACCATATCACTGTACAAATAACTTACGGGTTTGCTGCCGGGTGACGTCGTCGGACACCGCCGATATTTCGACAGGAGCACACCCTGCCATTCTCAAGGCACAAAAGCAAGGAAGAAAAATGTGCAAGCAAATTGTGCCTTGAGAATGGCAGGGTGTTCTCCTGTCGAAATATCGACGGTGTCCGACGACGTCACCCGGCAGCAAACCCGTAAGTTATTTGAACATTCGATTCGCCGGGAAAAGTTAAGGTCTCACATATCACTGTAATATACCGATACATCGGAGTACCTATGTGAATATTGTCACAAAAATGTGTCTGTTACTTCGCAGAAAAGTAGTACGATGTTACTGGTATCGAGAACTGGGGTTGGAGTGCCGTAATGGTTACGTAAATAAAGAACCATTACACACTAAACCCGCCCAAAGATGTAGACAACTGTGGTGTCACCGCCAGACACCACACTTGCTAGGTGGTGGCCTTTAAATCGGCCGCGGTCCGGTAGTACACGTCGGACCCGCTTGTCGCCACTGGCAGTGATTGCAGACCGAGCGCCGCCACACGGCAGGTCTAGAGAGACGTCCTAGCACTCGCCCAGTTGTACAGCCGACTTTGCTAGCGATGGTTCACTGACAAATTATGCTCTCATTTGCCGAGACGATAGTTAGCATAGCCTTCAGCTACGTCATTTGCTACGACCTAGCAAGGCGCCATTATCATTTGCTATTTATCTTGTGATGCATGTACCGTCAGACCGATGTTTACCAATTATGGATTAAAGTTAAGTATTCCAGAAGCTACGTCCTTTTTTTACTAGACTCAACTCCTTTAACTGTTCCAGACCTCACGCCAGCCTGCGTGAGCTTAAACGCGTGCCTTTCGGCTACCTCATAGTGGCTTGGCTGTCTTGCCAAGTCACAACAACAACTATGCACGAGCAGCGCCTATTAGACGGACAGCCGATCAGTTCCATTCATTCCACCAGGAAGGAGGTACACGACTCCCATTGTCTGTAGTTCAACCATGCCAAGACAGTCAGTACCGCGGTTCAATCGCGTCCGCGTTGTTACTTTGTGCCAGGAAGGGCTCTCAACACCCAAGCGTCTAGGCGTCTCGTAGTGAACCAAAGCGATGTTGTTCGGCCGTGGAGGAGATACAGAGAGACAGGAACTGTTGATGACGTGCCTCGCTCAGACCGCCCAACGGCTACTATTGCAATGGATGACAGCTACCTACGGCTTATGACTCGGAGGAAAGCTCACAGCAACGCCACCATGTTGCATAATGCTTTTCGTGCAGCCACAGGACGTCGTGTTACGACTCAAACCGCGCACAATAGGCTGCGTGATGCGCAACTTCACTCGCGACGTCCATGGCGACGTCTATCTTTGCAATCACGACACCATGCAGCGCGATACAGATGGGGCCAAGAACTTGCGAAATGGACCGCTCAGGATTGGCATCACGGTCTTTTCACCGATGAGTGTCGCATATGCCTTCAACCAGACAATCGTCGGAGACGTGTTTGGAGGCAACCGAGTCAGGCTGAACGCCTTAGACACGCTGTCCAGGGAGTGCAGGAAGGTGGAGGTTCCCTACTGTTTTGGGGTGGCATTGTGTGGGGCCGACGTACGCCGCTGGTGGTCGTGGAAGGCGCCGTAATGGCTGTACGATATGTGAATGCCATCCTCCCGCCGATTGTGCAACCATATCGGCAGCATACCAGCCAGGCATTCGTCTTCATGGACGACAATTCGCGCCCCCATCGTTCATACCTTGTGAATGACTTCCTTCAGGATAACATCAGTAGACAAGAGTGGCGAACATGTTCTCCAGACATGAACTCTATCGAACATGCCTGGGATAGACTGAAAAGGGCTGTTTATAGACGACGTGATCCACAAACCACTCTCAGGGATCTAGCCCGGATCGCCGTTGAGGAGTGGGACAATCTGGACCAACAGTGCCTTGATGAACTTGTGGATAGTATGCCCCCACGAATACAGCCATGCATCAATGCAGGAGGACGTGCTACTGGGTATTAGAGGTACCGGTGTGCACAGCAATCTGGATCACCACCTCTGAAGGTCTTCATGAGCAATAAAAAGGGCGGAAATGATGTTTATTTCGATCTCTATTCCAATTTTCTGTACAGGTTCCGGAACTCACAGAACTGAGGTGATGCAAAACTTTTTTTGATGTGTGTATATATGAAGTAAGGGTGCAAGAGTGCTATAACTCACAAGAGAATGAAACAGGGAGTTCCATAAAACTACTGAATGGAACGATGGTCACTATAAAACTCTATTTATTAAAGTTAGCTGCAGACTTCATTTAGACACAAGTACAAAAGGCATGAACTTGTTACATTCATCAAATATTAGTAAAAGTTGCAATGAAACTAAAGTAATAGCAAACTGGGTAACGTCAGGTATTGAGGTTGAGGGCAAAACATTGAACAACTGGGGGAATCACTAAGTTCGCAAAAGTGGCATAGAGATTTCCCGATATTTATCAGGGCAGAAAGGAAGATGTACTGAAGGAATCATACACGTACCCACTATCTTCTATGCGCACACACTGTGTTGGAGATTGCTAATAAATGTAATTGAATTAGAAATGTAAATGCTCGATTGTCAGTCTGAAAACTCTGCTTAAATCCTGTCACTTGATGTGCAGTGACCACCTTGCCTATGGGTGGCAGCAATGGTGGCCGAGAACTATCATCTGGCCTGCACTTAGAGCCTGGAATCAAAGTCTGTCTTTCCACTGAAGCGTGTCCCGCTGAGGCTATGCAGGAAGTAAGTTCGACAGAATGTGCCAAGCAAGAAGCAGAAATTTTTGCATCTGTGGTTTGTGTACGATTTTAAGTACCAGTGACAGCGATTCTTCCGCATGCTGACCAATCAGGTCCGTTCGAATAATGTAACAGTCTCTGTATATTCATTTTAAACATAGTTAATCAGTTCTGTGGGATTTTACTGACGGGTGTCATAAAGTTGGTAAAAAAATTGCGTGTTTGCGTCAGATGTCGATAGCGGTCACGTGGAAACCGGCAATCCCAACAGTGCACGCCCGCTGAGCCATGGCTACTGTAGCTCTAGACTACGAGCGCTCTCTGCCGCAGCGATATAAGATTCCTACGACGACAGTTGTCACACGACTCTGCAGCCCACCTCTCCTTACCGTTGTGTATGAATTCATGCACAACATATCCTATTCTGTGTTGCAGTCAACCAGGTCCTCTCCATGCACACAGTGATTTCTCTTCGCTCGACACTTTATTCACATTATCCAATGGTAGCTACTCTTACGATTTCTTAACAGACTCAACAACGGGGTAACTAGATTGATGCCATCCTGATAGCTAGGGGTCCCATGTTCTTAGACGCAAAAGCGACGAATGGCTTCCCATCTCATTACACTTCAGAGATCTTTATCTTAGTAATGTTTTGCGTCTGGAATACGTTCACTGTAAGACTAAACCTGATGTCAACATTGCACTAAGTCTTCCGCGTTTGCTGGAACCTCATGTGATTTCCGTTTCACGTGGGGCTGCAGCCAAGCTGTCTCGGGTACTGTCAGGTACGATAATGAGGGTATGTTTTGTGCCGTGCATTAAACGCACATCAAGTTAGCGATAACACGGGAAAACAGCTTTACCGGCGCATTTAACTTGGACAGCACTGGCCGGTCAGTGACGTGGCCATCTGCAGTTCTCACGTTAAAAGAGACGAGCAGAGGAGCAATACAGCTTCGAATGTCATTTAACTTTTAAGCAGAATAAAATAATATACTGCAAATCTCTCACAACACGTTCCTTAGAGGACCAGACGAAAACCGCAACACATTATCGGTTTTAGCTAACGTACTGTTGTAATTTAAAGCAAGAATAATGAAGATTCCTGCCTTAACCACTGGATAATTTTTCTACAAAAGCTGTGTGTAACGTAAGAGAATAATGAAGGATTTCACCTTACAGTTAAATATTCAAGCTACTGAAGGTATTACTTACAGTCAGTCATCTGTTAATCTCTTAGCTCCATCATTATCCAAATCCGAGAAATACATTTCTGTTCAGGAAGAGTCAACTGCTACGTTGATAACGAGCTTATCAACAACAGAATCCACTAAGCTAACCAGGCGCAGCAATTTCTCTTCTTCTTTTACGACGAGCCGTTGTATACACCGCCAGCGTTCGGCAGTGACGTGTGAAAAAGCTGCTTGCGTTATTTCCAGTACGTCTGGCAGCTTAACAGTCTTGTTACTTCTCGGGCCAATTCCCGCAACTTGGCTCCACATCAGTTCTGTTGGGTCCTTAATGGTACAGTACCAAATGTAAAAACGCAGCATTTGCAAGATGTGCTCGATGGTATGAAAATGATTATTTTTCATGTTTCTACGATACTTATCGACCTCTATGGTATAAAAAGATAGACATAGTCCAAATTAAGAGGATTTTGTTTTTCATTTTTACCTTACAAAATTAAATTGTTATGTTTTCTTAATTTCAGCAACTTTTATGAACAGTATTCCATGAAACATCAATAATTAAGAATTTGTACTTGAAATGGAAACTGGAATTTCGTGTCCAAGATGTAATTAGAAACAAGAAGACGTGCACTATTTATAAAAATGTAGGTATTTCAAATTGAACTAGAAAAAAGATGATGCTGGGGAGATTTGAACTAATGACCCATTATCTGTAGTTGATTGCCAATCCATTTTGCTACTTTTTTTATTTTTTCTTTTTTGATCACATTTTGTTCCTTCTATTTGGTCGGGCCGGACGCCTCATGACACTGGTTGAAGTTCATCGCTGATCCATTAACTCAGTTTTTTATTACAGAGGGCAACTAATATTCTGACCGAACATTTCGGATGGGGTTTTCTGTAATAACTGCAGTACATACAGCGCTGGGAAGACTTCAGAGCCGATTATTTCCTTGAATTTATGAAAGGCTTTAAGAACAGCCTATTTCTCGGCACTTTTTAACCGTGTTCCACGCTCGTGTTTCACTACGGAACAGAAAGCAGTCATTTTCATACTGGGCATTAACAGTGCGAACATCAGAGCACAACGTTTCAGAGGCTGTGACTGTATGCGATTTTTCAAATAAAAACTACGTACTTAAAGTATGATTAAGAAAAAAACGGTGCTGGCTGTTAATACATTTGAATAGCTTAAAGTTGCATTTCACGTAACTTAGAAATAAGATATCTAATATATATTTAGGGCCTACTTCCAAGAGCGTAACAACACCATTGTACGTGTGCTACGGTTTCTGACCAATCATCGCATTTGTGTTTGTTTACATCATTTTTATTGTTATGATGAAGGGATTATAATGTCTCCCGGACGGCAGAGCACCGCGATACAGCTCTACCTCCTGGCGCGTCCTGCTCAGTGGCAGCGACTTGCCCGCGTTAAAAACATGATACAACGGCTTATAAATTATAGAGTGCAGCAATCAGTCGTCCTTTTTTAGGACTTTCCGAATGGAAGGTCACCTGATGATACAATGGCTTTCCATCGTTTGGGACACAACAGAAATGGTGGCTCGTTGGCGGAGTTCAGCCCACATGTAGAATACTGTTCTGAACTTTCTACCTGTGCTACTCTTTGCCCTGGCAGTATTTGTCCTTTGAAAAGGCTTACCGTCGCTCTTAATGTCCGGATACTGGCCACCTCCCCTGCTCAGCTGGTCTTTGCTCAACTTGCACAAAATATATTCGCAACTACATTTAGATCTCCAGAAGAAGAATTTAATATGAAAATGTCGTATTTAGCTATGGAAATTATTGAAATTAACTGTAATCACACTCGCAATCCTCACATGGTTCTGAGCACTATGGGATTTAACATCGATGGTCATCAGTCTCCTAGAACTTAGAACTACTTACACCTATCCAACCAATGGACATCACACAACATCCAGTCATCCCGAGGCAGAGAAAATCCCTGACCCCGCCGGGAATCGAACCCGGGAACCCGAGCGCGGGAAGCGAGAACGCTACCGCACGACCACGAACTGCGGGCTGCATGCAAATTTTTATTCATGTAAACAATTAATTTAAATAACAATTATAATGAAAAATTTTGCCAAATGAGTGGTTACCAGATATCTAAACAGGCACAAGTTTGCCCTTGAGATAATAATTCTGATACAGATACAATCAGCAAAAGCAACAAACTAGGATTAAATAGCAACTCTACGAAAAGTTTGTCGTTACAATGATTACTATTTACACATTAGACGGCAGCAGCCGATTTAAGCTGATGCAACTTTCACGGGATTATTGTACCATGAGTAACGGTATAATGAATCGTTACAGATTAAACGGCAGAAGCCAGTCCACGTTAATGCAAATTTCGTGGCATTATAATAATGCGATTTCAATAAAATGCTTTCGATTTTAAGTATCTCGAGGACTAGACTGCAGGGAAAGTGAACAATGACAAAACTGACCTACAAGCAATAACTGACACGCTTGGCTATTGCATTCGTAACTGAATCACTAGAATAAGCAACTTTAGAGAACTTTAGAGATGCAAGTCTTTCGTCTGAAACACAACTTAGCTGCCGCCTGAAAAGGACTGGGAATAGTTACAAGTTCAGAAATTCTTTTTAAGTTTGTGAACCTTCTACCAGTCAACGACACTTATCATATTAACATATATGTGCTCCAGGCACCAACCAGGTACAGACACGAGCGCCATACACAACAGGCAACGTAGACAACTCCCGTTCGACCACCATTTGTCGGTCGCATGTAAGAATCCTGCCTTGGGCATGGATGTTTGTGATGTCCTTAGGTTAGTTAGGTTTAAGTAGTTCTAAGTTCTAGGGGACTGATGACCTTCGATGTTAAGTCCCATAGTGCTCAGAGCCATTTCAACCATTTTGAACCATTTGTCGGCCTGACCAATAGTGCTAGGTATACAAGTCTCAGGCCGACTTTGTCTTCCGTCTAGTCCCTCAAACAGAATTAACTTCAAAAGAGGCAGCTACTACAGGTGTACCCGTAGTATAAACGTAGCTTTAGAATCCACTAAATAAGGAAGACACGCAAAATAAATCGCACGTTCCAATACGATAAAGAACACATCACAGCCTAAACTCCTCGAATGAATAATCCTATCCTAATAAGCCCAACGCAGTGCACTTAGACCAATATTAAATAAAACGACGTCAAATTAGTACGAAAACACGTTAAACAAATTGCCATTGCCAAATCATACGCAAACCCCAGATATTTTGAAAAAAGGAATTCAAATGACACTACCGTAAGATTCCGTCAAAGAAAGGCATAAAATGATAAATTACCCATACAATAATTACACGTCCTAGATGGACCCAAACATTCGAGACTCCACAAAATGATCTGGCAGAATAACTACATTGATGCATCGGTCTGTTCAGTGATACACAGCGCTTTCTGAAACAGACTAAACACTAAAATTAAGAAATAATACGCAGCAAGCCCAAAGGTTTAAATGGTAAACCAAAATATCGATGCAATCAGGCACCAGCACGAATTACTGCAGTCTGAATATCACAACAAATTTCGTCGTTTAGAGTTTCGTAATTGAGATCAACCGGTAATCTGTCTCAGGTTCATCACACTTGCAACACGGAGGGCAGAGAGTGTGTCCCTAACGAATGACGTAAATAGAATGATATACCTTATTATGTCAGTTGAAGTTCGTGTTCAACAGCACTGGAAAGGTAGGTCATGAGTCAGGAGCGCCAGCAACGTATAATAGGGTAATGACCACGAAACTTGTTCGCTTCGCAATTCATCGCAAAACATGCCTAATACAGCCGACGCCGATACGAATGGACAATTTCATAACGACAGTATTCGCCGCCCAGGTTGCCTCTCCTGTCTACTACTAAAAACACTCTGCTCCTCACTCCGCACGTTCGCTCGGTCAATTATCTCTTCCCGTGCGCGCCACCTCGTGATCGCATCACGAGCGCCGAAAGGGTAAGATCTCTGGAAGATAATCGATAGATCGAAGGCTTGCACAGCTCAGAGATGGCAGTAGTATCGCGTACAAAAGGGATAAAAGGACAGTGCATTGGCGGAGCTGTCATTTTTACTTAGGTGACTCAAGTGAAAAGATTTACGACGAAGGCCGCTCGACGGGAATTAATAGACTTTGAACGCGGAATGATAGTTGCAGCTAGATGCAGTGGACATTCCGTTACGGAAATCGTTAGGAGATTCAGTCTTCCGCGGTTTGTAACGCCGGAAATGCATATCCTCCTATTTCCATCTATTGCACTGCAAATTTTTTTCCTTATTTTGTTACCTGACGATATAACATTTCTGTGTCTTTGTATATTGTAATTGTTTTACTATTTGTATATATATGCATTTATGTCGATGTATAATTGGTTTGTTTTGTGAATATTATTTGTATTTATACGCTGGGTCTGGCCTAGGAAAAACTATGCTATCGAACGAATTCATCGATAGGTCGTGTGGAGAACCAAAGTGTTTAGGATCTTTGGTGGTGTTAACTCTGACGCGTGGAGCGCGGGCAGAGGGGAGTCTGCCTGGAGTAGCGAGTGGAGCAGGTGTGTTGTGTGACGCTCCCGCGAGTTGCCGCACTTTCGGGGTTTGGCAGCATGTAATTGCACTCAACTTGCTGTGATAGTTTCTGACACGGTGTCGCGGACGGGAAGCATTAGCTGGCGCACATCAAGAGCCCGTTTCGCCTGGTGACCGTGTCGAGAAGGAGGCGCGCCAACATCCAGCTTCTGCAACATCGACGGCCGACAATGAGTGACTGTCGCCACCTCCTCGATCGACGGCTTCAAACCTTCAATCAACCAACAAGGAAGACTGGAAGCACGTAAAGTTTTAGAACTGTATGGCAGACCTCAGCTTTTAAAACTGTTCAAATCACAAAATTACAGCAACGTAGCATGAACCTTTGTTGCTCATTGTCCCAATTGCATTACCAAGCAGGGTCCCTTCCTTTTCCGGAATGAACCCGAGTGTAGTTGAAATTCAATTTCACTGCTTCAATTTCAAAGTTCAGTTAAGGTATTCGTAGCTGGCTACAATATTTAGATTACACAAGCACAAATTACACTGTTCGATATGGGTTCTATTTCTGATATTAAAGTATGTGCTTCTAGTCCATTCTACCGTGGGAAATTCTAATATGTAAACAAAATATCGTTGTCAGGGATACTTTTTGCGTAATATGTATATATATATATATATATATGTATACTCACAATTCATGGCAAACACAGAGACGTTATAGAGAAATACGGGTATGTTGCCGCATCCAGTAGTGATAGAACGTGAAAATTTCTTGTGCAACAGCAGGTGGGAAGAATCAGACATCATTAGGTTATCCCCCGCCACACCTATGTCATATAGACCACCTGAAACATCTCATTATCTCGAACGGCGACAGCCGGTCGATGCCTCGGCAGTAAAGCTTCACGTCTCCTAGGGGCAGGTGCATCGAGTTTACAACAGTGGTGTTAGCCGCAATTTGTTTCAGTCTTAACGAGTGGGTGTTTCGGCTGACAAGTAACTGTCTGTCATATTTCCAAGCACGGTTGAAACTGATTGAGCCTGGTGCTGAAGGTAAAACGACTGCTTGTTTTTACACATCAGCGTTCCTCTAGTTCCCTACTATTAATTTAATACAGGTGTATTAGCAAAGTGGATGTCGATATAAGCCGGACGACTTCTGCTACATCTGTGGGAAGTTCACTTTTGCCAGAAACAGGAAGGAAATTTCTTCAGTCATAAAGAAAGCATACAAACATTACTTTGGAGCAGAGGTAGGAGACCAAGATAAAGAATGGGCACCACATTTCTGTTGTGCTAAATGTTACTGCAAACTAATTCAGTGGTGGAAAGGTAAAGAGAATGTGGCGTTGTTTGCTGTTCCCATGGTGTGGAGGGAGCCTAAGGACCATGTTACTGATTGTTATTTCTGTCTAACAGAAAGTCAGAGTTTTACAAACAAAAAGTAGAAGAGGCACGTTGTTTACCCAGATCTGCCTTCAGCGAGAATGCCAGTGCAGCATTCCGACAACCTTCCAGTACCTTCAAGAGCTCGAGGTCAAATTCCAAGTGACAGTGAAAGTACTGAAGAAATCACAGATGATTATTCTTTATGTCACTGCACAAGTGAATCATCGCCACATTTGTTAACACAGGCATATTTAAATTATTTAGTACTTGATCTAGGACTAAGTAAACAAAAGGCGCAGCTGCTTGGTTCAAAATTACAAGAGTATAATCTACTGCACCAAAGTACTAAAATCTGTGTGTCCAGGCACAGAGAACATGCCTTTATTTCTTATTTTTCAACTGACGAAGCACTGACATTTTGCAATGACGTTGCTGGCGTGATGAAAGTGCTGAACTTCACTTATATTTCACAGGAGTGGAGACTTTTCATAGATGTATCGAAAACAAGTCTGAAGGAGGTTTTGCTCCATAACGGAAATAAAATACCCTCTGTTCCAGTAGCTTACACTAGTTTGACAAAAGAGAATTACGAATTCGTACAAAGGATGCTAAAGTCATTAAAATACAATGAACACAAATGGAAGATATGTGCAGATTTCAAGGTAATTGCTATGGTACTGGGAATGCAACAAGGCTACACAAAGTATGCCTGTTTTCTTTGCGAGTGGGATAGTCGAGATCGAAATTCTCACTATGTGAAAAAGAAATGGCCTATGCGAAGATGGAAAGTTGGCGAAAAGAATGTACAACGTGAAAGTATGGTAGCTCCTGAATATATACTACTTCCACCGCTTCACATCAAACTTGGCCTGATGAAACAATTCGTGAAGGCCATGGATCCAACAGGCTGTGGGTTTGCATATCTAGCTACCAAATTCCCCCATCTTTCAGCTGCAAAAATAAAGTAAGGTGTATTTGTGGGCCCACAAATCAGGGAGCTGCAGAAAGATGCAAATTTTGAAGCATGTTTAACTGATAAAGAAAAAACCGCATGGGACTGTTTCAAGATGGTGTCGGAAAACTTCCTTGGAAGAAGAAGAGCTACTAACTACAAAGCAATGGTGAAAGATATGATCAAGGCATATCAGGATTTGGGGTGCAATATGTCTTTGAAGGTACATATGATGGACCCTCATCTGGACTACTTCACAGAGAGTTGTAGTGACGTATCGGACGACGTGGGGAAAGATTCCATAAAGACATTTCTACCATAGAAAGGCGCTATGAAGGGAAGTGGGTACCTTCTATGTTAGCAGATTATTGCTGGAATATCATTCCAGAGAAGAAAGATCCACAATACAAGAGAAAAAAGGGATGTGCATTACAAGGCAGTGGCTCATTGTTTGTCAATTTTCTGTAATTTCTCATGTCAAATAAATGCTTCAAAGTGTATACACAAAGGTTACTGTGTTATATGTTAGATCCCACCCTCCATTAATGTGATGAACTTATAACATCATAAAGACGTGCATTTGTTTGTCGAATTTCACCTCATGTTTGCTGCACTATATCAGAAATTGAAAAGGGAAATAAAATTGTGATTACTCATAAACTATCCCTGACAGAAAAAAACCAAAAACAGTTTTCAATTCAGCACTCAAAATACAACTAGGATCACAATATTTTTTATCAGAAATAGAAAAAAGATTTTTTTATGTAGAACAGTGTTATGAGTGCGAGTTTTGTTACCATATTTTAGCTTACCTGTGACTACAGCTCAGCTTGGTTCATACTTAATTTTGCTATTGTTAATTGTTCAGAATCATTCAATTCAAGTTCAAAGTTAAATCTCTTATTTCTAAATTGCGTAGATTCAAGTAGCTTTTGAAATGATTGTTGAGGTAGTCCAAGACTAACCGTATTTTACTGAATTTCGATGTGCTTCAGAAAGAAAGCTCACTATTAACTTCAGTCACTAAATTAACTTTCGATTTTTCCGGTTTTATTAATTCTTTTGCTAAATTAAGTCAGAGTGTAGCGAAATTTATTACTTCTGACAAACTTTCAGTTTTCACACTACACGTGTCAACCTTCAGTTGCCACGCTTCTAGTGCTAATTATATGTGTAATAACCTTTCCTTTTCAGTTACTGTAGTAATTGTCCGTAGGACTGCCGACCGTAATTTCCACCAAATCTCAAATATCTAATTACCGCTAGTTAATTGTTAACGTAACGGCCGCACATTTACTTTCATTATTAACTTTACCCCTTTTCAAAATTAATTTCCACCAGTTTCATTGGCATTTTTCCTTTCATTTAGATGTAACCCTTTCCTTCCTCTTTACCGACAGATTAACTTCGGTGACGATTGCTTTTCCCAAATTTCCATTAGGTACACGCAGTTTAATTTTTTACTGTCATTAAGGTCGATAAGTGAGGGGGAGGTTACAGGTTCACAGTGCCAATATATGCCGAGAATACCAAATTTCAGGCATTAGCTTTCACCATGGACAAAGCAATGGCCGACGACCTTCTCTTAACGACCGAGAGCAACGGCGATTTCAGTGCTAACAGACAAACCACACTGTGAAATAATCGCACTACGACGTACTTATCTGTTAGGTCATTGCTGCGAAATTTAGCATTAATGGGCTATGGCAGCAGACGATCGAAGTGAGTGTCTTTACTAACAGCGCAACGTACCCTGCAGCGGATTGTTTTGGGGAAGAGACCAAACAGCGAGGTCATCGGTCTCATCGGATTAGGGAAGGACGGGGAATGAAGTCGGCCGTGCCCTTTCAAAGGAACCATCCCGGCATTTGCCTGGAGCGATTTAGGGAAATTACGGAAAACCTAAATCAGGATGGCCGAACGTGGGATTGAACCGTAGTCCTCCCGAATGCGAGTCCAGTGTGCTAACCACTGCGCCACCTCGCTCGGTACGTCCCCTGCAGCGCTTCTCCTAGGCTTCTGACCATATTGGCTGGACCCTAGGCTACGGGAAACCTTGTCCTGGTAATACGAGTCCCGATTAGAATTGATAAGAGCTGCTCGCAGGGTTCGAGAGTGGCACAGACCCCACGAAGTAATTCCTGTGAAAAGGTTTCCGAGGTGACTATGACTTCACGACGGGAGTTAACAAACTTTGAACGCGGTATTGTAATTGTAGTCAGACACATGGTACATTCCATTTCGGAAATCGTTAAGGAATTTAGTGTCTGAGATCCAAAGTGTCAAGAGTGTGCTCACAATATCATATTTCGGGCAATACTTCACGCCACGTACAAAGCTGTGCCCTACAGCCTCCACTTAACGACCGAGAGCAGCAGTGTTTGTTTAGAGTTGTCAGTGCTAACAGACAAGCAACAGTGCATGAAATAACCTCTGGAATCAATACGGGACGTACGACGAACGTATCCGTTAAGACGCTGCGGTGAAATCTGGTGTTAATGGGGTTTCGGAGCTAAAGACCTACTCGAGTGCCTTTGCTAGCAGCACGACATCGCCTGCAGCACTTTTGTTATACTCGTGACCTACACCACTGGAAAACAGTGGTCTTGTCAGATGGGCCCCGATTTCAGTTGGTGTTAGGATTCGAGTGTGGCACAGACCCCAACAATGCACTCTGCAAGCTCGTGGTGGGTCAATAGTTTTGTGGACTGTGTTTACATGAACTGGACGGGGTCCTCTGGTTCAACTCAACCGATCATTAACTGAAAATGGTTATGTTCCGCTACCTGGAGGCGATTTACTGCCGTTCATGGACTTCATTTTCCCAAGCAACAATGGAATTTTTATGGTTGACAATGCACCATGTCACCGGGTCACAAGTGTTCTATATTGGTTTGAAGAAAATTCTGGACAAATTCGGGATTGCCGTTTGTGCACAAAATACTGCACTAGCAACAGATTCACAATTATTGACGTCTATAGAGGCAGCATGGCTCAATATTTCTGCATGGGATTTGGAACGACTACTTGTGTCCATGCGACGTCGAGCTGCTGTACTATGCACTACAAAAGTGGGTCCGACACGATGTTAGGAGGTATCTCATAACTTTTGTCACCTCAGTGTGTATGTGTTTATTTCAAGGTTCAGTACAGAATCTGCTTGCTATCATTTCCTCTTATCTATAGTGATGTCAAGATAATGTCTCAATATCAGTGAATCATTGCAAAATCCTTATGAACTATACTAAACTTGATACGGCTGATTTATTCATGTATTAGCAATCTGCATGCCACGTGCTTCTTTTGCACTAACAGCTTTTGTGTTAACGTGCTTTATTTGATTTTATGAAGTTACTGATGTAGGTTTACATGCAAACGCTCCTTCTATTCAGTTTTTCTTCCTACTCATATTTCTATTGAAATAAATTAGGTAGTGTGACTCTGCAGTCAGTGCACGATTCCACATTGGGAAACGAACCATTTGCCTTTAGCATTTGGTAATTGGTAGTTTCTTCCTCTGCCCCCTCCCCCCCACCCCCACATCTGCCTCAGGCAGTGGTGTGTTATCTGCGTGTCAACTCTACAGTGCAGTGTTTGAGTGTTCAGTGTTGTGCGTCCCCTTTTTTAAGTGTTGCGAACAGAAACCATGCTGTCGCTAGGTGTGTTTTTTATCTCTTACGAACACAAACCAGACTGTCACAGTGTTTTTTGAATTGTGCCTGTCTACTTACTATATGTCTTCATTATCATCCTCAACCCAGTGTTTTTCTATTTTAGCTTCCACAACTTTCCGCCATTTTACAATTTTAAAAAAGTCACCGTATTATCGCCTCTTTTTTATTATTTGTTATCTTCCCATTACGTGTTATAACTCTTCTGTAGGTTGTAGAGCGGCGTATTAAGCTGCTGCCAGCTCTGGGGGGAATCGAAATTCAATAAGGGAAAGAAATAATTAACGGTCGTTTTCGTACTAATTTGGATAACTATGTTTGTATTTAATAGAGCAATTGAAGAGGAGACACAGAAATTGTAATCGGTATGTTGCAAATGTAGTATGAAGTGCGATTGTATCCTGCGTGTTGTATAAATCGTAAATATAGAAAAAATGTTAACTGAGGATGTAAGAAATATATTGTAAATGCCTTACTAAACTGTATGTCCTGGTTGTACTGGGTGGTTGTAATTAAAGAGCAACTACTCACTGAGGTCCAGTGTAGACTGTAATTATCGTATGGCAGCGAGATTTGGTACATATATTAATGCTTTAAAGCGGAAGGGATTTACGCTGGAAAAAATTAGTTCCACTTCTAGCCATCAGGTGCAAATCTGGCGCTCTACTGCATCTCATCGACGTCTCTGGTGCTTATATTGAACAGATTGTTTATGCCTTGGTTGATAATAAAATCAACATTATGCCTTTCTCATTCGTTTGACCTTTTCTGCCTACGTCCTGGTTCTAATCCATTACAGATATTTCTATACGTCTTTCTTGTATTCACAGCGTGTGCAAAACTGTAACTAATTTTTTCCTGCATAAATCAGTTCCGCATTAACACTTTATAATATCGACTAAGTTTCGCTGCAGCTCAATCATCGCCATCAGTGACTCGTGTGTGTGACGTCGTTTTGTGTTTTAGTGTCCGACGTCACGCTTCTACGCTCACTTGTGCCGTCGGATTTATCAGTGTTATGTGCACCGTGTCAACGTGTTTTCAGAGTCGTTATCGTTGAGTGTGAACGGCTCCGTGTTTTTTGTGTATCTGTGACCACTACTTTTTGCCCGTCACTATGTTCATTCTAATTCTCCATTATGTGTGCTGTTATTGTCAACACTATGGCTGAAGAGCGGCATAGCATGCCGCTGACAGCCTACCTGATTGTTCAGGTATTAAAATAACAATAAAGGAAAAAAAAGCTGCAGCTCACACTGGTCCTCTGTGACTAGCTGCACTTTAACTATGACCACCCAATATATATATATTATGACAATGTAATGTTCCATAACACATTGGACTAAGTATCTTAGTGTCTTCCTAGTGGTCTACTATCACGTTCTGTATGAACTTACATAACAGACACAACATTTCATCCCCTTTATCTATAACCTGTATTATATCATGTAATGGATTACTTACTAAGGACTGGGCTGAATGCTGTCAGTCACATGCAGATGCGGTGTACACGATGTTGTTGTGTGTCATACCCTCGTCGGCGTTCATTTGTTCCCGAGTGAGTTTAGCGCGGAATTTGAATTTGATTTGCGTTTATCTCTCTTTTTCTCTCACTCTGTGCGTGCGCGCGCGCGCGCGCGCGCGCGCGCGCGCGCGTGTGTGTGTGTGTGTGTGTGTGTAAGTAAGATCCTTAAGCTGCTTTTGTGGCCTTTTCTGTAAAAATCCTTTAATGTTTTAAATAATGCGCTTTACAGATTGTAACGTATTCACCTAAAATTTGTCAGCCTTCTGTATGTGGAAGTTTGTGGTATACGGGAGAATTTACAAAAAGAACCGGAATAACACTGTCATGGAAGGAGCTTGTGTAGTACGTATTTCTGCCGCTAGGCGTGTACAGCGCCAACACATTCGCAGTTCAGTGGCACCTGTGTGTCGACCTGGCTTGTTCTGTTCATCTGCAGTGATTGTTTCTGCTAGCTCTGTTTCGCTCTTGTTTCGCTTTTTATGATGGAAAGTTTAAGCGAACAACGTGCAGCTGTGAAATTTTGTTTCCTACCCGGTAAATATACCGCTAAACTGTTTTAATGCTGAAAGCAGCTTACCAAGATGACTCAATGTGAAAAACTCAAGTGCACGAGTTGAAAATAGCGACATGTCGATTGATGACAAACCCCGTTCTGGGCGTCCATCAATTGCCCGAATCGACGAAAATACTGGAAAAATTCGAGAGCTCGTTCTCACAAACCGTCGACAGACAATTGATCAACTGTCAGATTAGTGCGTTGTCTTGGAGCAATGTTCGTCAAAGAAGATCAGATTTGTGGCAGACAGGAGACTGGTTCTTACAGCACCACAACGCACCTACATACACATAGCCATCTCTGTTAGACAGCTTTTGACTAATAATGTCATGGTTCCGCTGCCCCAAGTGCCTTATTCGCCTGACCTGGCTCCGTGCGACTTTTTCTTATTTCCACGCTTGAAAAGGGGCGTGAAAGGACACCGATTTGACAACATTGAGAAAGTCAAGAAAAAAAATAGGGAGGAGCTGTCAGACATTTCTGAAGATGACTGCAAAAAGTGTTTCGAGCAGTGGAAGCACGGTGTGACAAATATATTAGCTGTAATTGAAGGTTATTTTGCAAACAATTTGAAAATATATAGCTTTTAAAAAATAGTTCCTGGTTTTTTGGATACCCACTCATAGGCTGTGGCTGGATTTAAGTCCGTTGCTATTGTAGTTGGATGGTGTTTACGGGGTATTAAGTGGTCAGCAAATGTGCTATGGGTGCTGTAACTTTTTAAGACTCTGACGCGTTCTGAGTATCTCGTTTTAAAGTTCCTACGTGTCTGTTCTATGTATACTGATTCGCAAGTGTTGCATGTGAGTTCATATGTTCCTGATCTGTTGAATTTATCTGTGGGTGTCTCCTGTTTTCTGAGGTTTTCCTGTGTTGTGCTGTCTGTCCTGTATCGTTCCCATCTCATATGGACGGATACAATCCGAAGTCAATATATAATAGTGATTACCTCTAACAAGTAAAATTTTTTAAATAATAACATAAAATGCCACATCTTGGCTCATCATCGTATAAAGCTATATTGGTTGCGACAGGTTAACTGACGACTGGATTTGGGATATAACGAAAGCTAGTGCTGAGAGCTACCACCAGATAGCGGCTTGTTCTGCCTGACGTTGATTACATCTAATGTAATAGTCAGACTTTTGTTTACCATTGGAATTAACAGAAGAAATGTAACATCAAAGTAGTATACATCATGTAATCATTAACGGCAAAGTTTACACAAATTGTATAAAATTGAAATAGCATGCTGAAAATGGTCATGGATGGCTAACTACCCCATCAGGGAAGAACTGGACAATTTTTGAAGTAGCGATGATATACTAAATACGTTAACACGTTCATACCATACAACATATGTACTAAAATTATTTTTAGGGGAAAGCTACACAGTCGGCTTCTGCGGACGTATTAGGAAACTCTAAAACAAGCCCCCACAGAATGTAGGATAGCGATATAAATTACAGTTCATCTGTACAACTTACCACAAACATGTACCAATATAAAACTACATATAAAATGCGTTTTTTATTTTTTACTTTTTTAATTTCACATGTACGTATCATGACTGCATGAATACAATTTCGGGGAGCTCTGTCTGAGTGGACCCTTTGATCCCTAGCTGCTCTTGGGACCGAGATGGAACTTTCACACTGAAACATATTAACTCCCAGCGCAGTGGGTATACTGTCTGGGAGAACTCACTCCAACTCACCAAAACGAACGAAGGAGGCTAGTGCGCCTGGTAATGGAATTGTGTTTAGTATCTTGGCTCAAGGAGTCATAAATCAAAACGTGTTTGTAATGACCAAGAGGAAAGAGGGGACGTTTGAAAATTTATCCCCGTTCTATATTCACGAAGGTTTAGAAGGGATTGCTGATACCTTAATGTCGGCCCAGTGGTTGCGAAATTGTTTCTTATTGATCGAGGATAACAGTGCAAAGCAAGTGGAACTTCTTAGGAAGTCACGAAAATTGGATGAGTACGACGTAATTGTTGAGTTGCATAACTCCCTTAAATCCAGCAAGGATGTGGTCAATGCCGTGCTATAATGGACATCGACATCGCAGAACTTAAACAAAATAATATGCATCATAAGGGATAGTGATTATGAAACAAAGGAAGGGAAGGAACTATGTTTAAATATGAGAATACCGGCCCGTTCAATGCGACTTTCAATTCTCCAACGATGCCTGAACACATCATGGTATCGTTCCACCGGTTTAGGATTGGACCTTATTTATACAGCCTCACGTGGTGCTACAAATACTAGCGTTTTCGTCATATATCGCTGAGTTGCGGAGGTGAAGTGTGGAAAGGCAGTCCATGAAGCTGGGACTGACTGTCCATCTGCAGCAGTCTGCATGAAATACTCCGGGAGCCACCCATTCTGGAGTCGAGACTGCACTGTTTTTGCTGAATAATGCAAAATTCAGGAAATAAAACCGAGAAATCCGATGGCATACGCAGAAGCCAAAAAGGAATACAACCGGTGACAGATCCTGTTGGAGAATGCAACTTGGTTTCCCAATTAATTGTTATTTTTTAATAGAGTCTCAGCACGCTCGTCTGTACGTCATTCATGTAAGGACGCTGATAACCTTGTTGTTTAGCTCCCTTACCCACAATTCATCATTATCATGAACAAGGAATGATTTGAGCTCATACCCACTATTTCACTTTAACTGTAAGAAGTCGGTGATGGGGAGCAGGATAATGTGTCGTCATGCGGTAAGCTCACCACTTGCTACATTACGCGTTCCGCCACACGTAATGGTCTTCCTTCTAGTTTCTGTAAAACGGAGGCAACTGTACTCCTTTCTAAGATAATAATTATTCTTAACTGCAGCTACTACCCATGAAATACACGTGACGCTACCTGAAAGGATAGATACAATATTTACAAAACGCTATGTTAAGTAAGAGAGTTGAGTAAATCGTCTGATTTTCACCCGCTTCGTTAACAAACTGTACGTGTACTTTTTGCAGTATTTGGCCATGTTGGAAATCAATTATGTGGAATAACGGAGCGGTGGATGCTTAATAAATGTTTTACGGTGGTTGAGTCGGTGCCGCTGGCTTTCATTAATAGCACGTAATTCATTCACATAGCCTCATTTACCGCGCGCGTCCCGTAAAGCCGAGCTTTTGTTTGTATGCGGAGCGATAACGTTCGTTCTTTCTTTATTTCATACAACAGAGAGAAGCTTTACCCCTGTGTGATGATACAAGACCACATTCACAGTCGCACGTACAAAACATCCAGCTTGAAATATTGTTCACATATTCATCGTTAATAAATAATAACAAATACGACCACAGATCGGTTGCTGGTTGGCTGGAGTGACAATATATACAATACGTTTTTACATTCAAATTGACGCAGTGCTTTGCAAAATCACATGGAGTCAATGCCTGTGACATTGTTGGAATTACATAATTTTTTATAGCTGTATGTGTGTGTGTGTGTGTGTGTTTTTGGAGCTTATGGGCGCTAAACGCCGAGGTCATCGGCACCCGTACGTATGTTAAAAGAAACAAATGTGGAGAAATGACTAAAATAATTGTTACACAGTAAAGAGGAGACGTATAAAATGACAAGTATTCATTAACTCCCACATCACTTGCATTCACACAGACAATCATTCATCTCTCATTACTTAAGACAACGGACAAAGCGTGAAATGTGCTATACATGGGATCAAAACAGAAGTAAAACCACAGAAGAGCTAAAAGAAAGGCATAGATAAAAATAACTGGTTGACCAGTTACAAAAAGCGTTGGTGAGACAGTCAACTTGTTGACATATTAAGACCATCACCCTAACATCTGCGGAAACAAGATCCCAAAATCTTAATACTCTAACCACATTCGTTTCTATTTCACTTAAAATATAAAGCAAGTCTACCGGCAAATCTGCCGCTGCCTCTGGCCCGATAATAAAACAGTGTCCAGTAAAACGTGGCGCACAGTGATCTGCACGCCACAAGCACCACACATTGGAGGGTCGTCGCGCTGGCGTGCCATGCGTCTTAGGTCTGTGGCCTATGCGAAGGCGAGTAAGGAGGACCTCGTCTCGTCGAAGTGGCTGGAGGAAGGCACGCCACGACGGCGTTGTGGACTTAACGAGACCGAGCTTATTGACTGTCACTTCCAGCCACTCATCTTCAATCGACGCATGACTGTGTACCTCAACATCAGGTGATAGCATGCAGGGGGATGGCGCATTGAACAAGTTGAGGATCGCTACACCTCTCCTTGGCTGCTACATCCGCCCTTTCGTTCCCCGCAATATCTCTTTCCCCAGGTATAGTAGCCGGAGGAGGGCGTCCTGAACATCCTGAAGTACTTTATCAGCTGGATGCCAGCGTAGCAGAGACTGAAGGGCACTCAGGGAGTCCGAACAGACGAGAAATTTAGCAGACATAGTGCAGCTCATCTGCTCCAGAGCCCTGAAGATCGCACATAGTTCGGCATCCAATACAGTGAATTCTAGAGGCAACCGAATCTTGAAGATATGATCTGGAAAAACAAGAGTAAGGCCGCCGTCGGTGAAGATGGCTACATAGTTATGGTGCTCATTTAAAATGCCAGAGAATATTACTGTACAACAGAAGCAGGAGTGCAGTCTCTTCTGAACTGCGCTAAATCTAAAATTACTCTGGGTCTCTGCAGCAACCAGGGTGACAGTCTGTTAAAACCCCCGGATTTGAAGCTGTACACGCCCCACTCCAAGGGACTCCAGCACATATTTTGTATACGCCCCAACCGCCTCGTTGCCTGTGGACGATTCGTAAGAAGACGTAGTTATTGTGTTCTACAACCCGAACATTAGTGTGATGCAGTGTAGCCCATTTCATTTCTGTGTAACTGTTGCAACCTAAGTATAGTACATTATTTCGAAAGCACCGTACTTATTGTTGATTTCCCTCTACATGTTTTATCCATTCACATCTCCCTCTATTACCAAACGATGTGTATTGTCAACGGATGCCTTCTTTTGTCCAAATATTCCATTTATTACGTACAAAGTTCGATTAATTACCTCTTTATCAGTTATCTGAGTTACCCATCTAATCTTTAACATTCTTCTGTAGCACCACATCCCAATAGTTTCTGTTCTCCTCTTGTCTGAACTGTTTACGGGCCGCGTTTCGTCTATGCACAAGGATACTCTCCAGACAAACACGACAAAAAATATGTATCAAATGGTTCAAATGGCTCTGAGCACTATAGGTCTTAACATGTGTGGTCATCAGTCCCCTAGAACTACTTAAACCTAACTAACCTAAGAACATCACACACATCCATGCCCGAGGCAGGATTCGAACCTGCGACCGTAGCGGTCACGCGGTTCCAGACTGAAGCGCCTAGAACCGCACGGCCACACCGGCCGGCAATATATATCATGACAATTAAATTTATGCTCAACGTTATCAAATTTCTCTCTATCAGGAGCGCTTTCCTTGCAATTGCCCACCTGTATTTTATTTTGTCTCACCTTCGGCCATAGGCAGTTACTCGCTGCCGAAACAGCAAACTCACCCATTACTTTAGTGTGTCATTTTCCAATCTCATTCCCTGAGCACCGCCTGATTTAATTCGACTGCATTCAATTATCCTTGTTTTACTTTTGTTGACGTTCATCTTAGAATCTACTTTCAAGATTATTCTTTCCGTTAAACTCATCTTCGAAGTTCTTTCCCAACATTGAGAGAATTGCAGTGTTTCCGACGATTTCAAAATTTTTCTTTCTTCTGCCTGAAGTTTATTTCTCTTTCCAGACTTGCCCAGTGTTTCGTTAACTGATGGCTCAAGGTGCAGGTTGAATCACACAATACAATAAATAAAAAAAAAATAGAAGCAGTAATCAGGGGACACATGAGAATATGTTACATTACTCATTTAATGCACCATAAAATTGATGATTAACACTGTAATTTTATCACATTATGAGAACATTACTTAGATTACCTAATTATGTCTGTACATCCACTTTTAACAGGTCACTTTTTTCCCATCATTACTTATCGTTATGTCGGTTAAACGTGATCAATCAGTCTTGCCCACAGTAATGGTTATGTCGTGGAAGCGCTGTCACAAATATGCATGAAAAGGTCTCGTGCAGGATAGCAGTCTGTGGGGTCTTAGTGCTCGGTTCCTGTTTGAGCTACTAACGTTAGGTAAAAATTTCAATATGACAAACAGCCGAAGTTGCAAAATAGCTCTTTCTATTACTACATCGTTACTAATTTCGGGTTTTTATTCATAACTCATTTTCAAATCTTCCATCCCATCATAATAAATATTACTCCACATAGAAAAAAGTAATGACTGTCGTTATCCAAAGTAGTATAATGCAAGGGAACGTCATAGAAACAGAAACTGGCTAAAATCCTTGACAAATACCATGCTGGATGACATGATGGAATGTGTCATGTTACAAAAGATGATATCATGTATCATGTTACTGTTCTTGACATACATTGCATTACGTGATATGGGTACTAGTGCAATCAGTGAAAAAGTGCAACACTGTCAGAATGTTTTCACTGAAATGTCTTTGAAGCTGCCAGATAAGTTGAAAAGCTAGTTTTCTAGCTTTACGTCCCCAATTCTGCCCAGGCGTATTCGCCTTTTTTGTGCTATAATAGGAGCATTTCTCATTTTGGTTTTTCTTGATAATCAACTATTAGCCGAAGATTCCCAGTTTGTTTCATTGTCCTGCCACGTTATTCTTTCGTCAGTACTCTTATTTATACTACGGGTGTGATAAAAGCCACGTAGGTGACTATGAACTTTCTAGTAAATATGTGTAGATTCGTAGCTATGCTGGGTAGGTCGCATAAAATGTCATACAGCAAGTGAAGAATGACTATTGATCACAAAGTATGCATGAGGTGTTTCAGAATTATTTAGATCTTCAGAAATCCAAGTGCAAAGGTAGCATAAAGGAAAAAGCGTTACCAGCTGTGTACATAACACGAGATGACAGATGACTGTGCCCATGTTACGTTGAAAGTTAATCCGTGGGGCTGTTATATAAAACGATTGAGAATGTATGCAAAAAATAGTTTATTGACCACATTTATTTTCCCATAACATAGACAGACATAAATTATGCTAAATAAGTTGTGACTGAATACTATAAACAACTAACAGGTGGTTTAAGACCACAATGGACAAGGATCCTGGATGGCAGAATTGAGTCAAGTACTCTGGCACTAAAGATGTGGATAACGCTATCTCAATTGATCTGAGGCTGAGCAGACTCTGATTGTTCAAATGTACAGAGGTTTATATAGGTGCAGCTTAGAGCAAGTGGCGATTGAGATCTGTACGCCCTGACAAGGGCCGGAACAGCAGTACGTTACCCTGTTTGCTTCGTGCAGTGATGTAACTTGCAGCTGGCGAGATGTGTGCGGCGGAGGTGAGACGTGAGGCGGCACCTGTGAATCGATCGCCGCCACGAAGAAATGCAAACATCTCACGGTCTAGCGATCAAGCAGACGGATCGCAATTTACTTTCTACCAGAGCTCTGAAATCGTAGTAGATTTCAGTGTGTGACACACCCGTTCGCTGGTCGAATAGAGGGCCAATCTGGCTCACTTATATGACAGAGCGCACAAGGATACCAAACGTCAAGTCTGGTAAACCAAAAACCAATAAGTGTGCCCTCGGTAGACGAATAGTCCAAGACATTTGAAGTCACACTGTCGGTACATTAAGAACTTCGCCACAGGCTCCCCAGTCTAAACTACTCACAAGTGAAGTCAGTCTCAGGACAGGTCCCAACCACACATGTCAGAGCATCGACCAGAGGTCTCTTCTTACCAGACAAAAGTCCAGCACCCGACAGATTCGCACCTCTCCAGAAAAAAAACAAAAACAAAAAAAAAATCAATTTTGCCGCAAAGTGCACGAACGACGCCGCCTTTACGCCATCTTGAGCCAATCATAGTGCTCTAGACACGCTAAATCTCCCCTCCCACACGACAGCACAAAGTCATGTCAAACCAGGGCAAAAGTTAAGAAACCTGCATCTCTGGAAAAAAAGGAAGTTGCGTCGTTTCCCGCAGCAAGAAGTGAACAGATACAATCTTATAGATCTCTATCTAAATCGCCTGTGCCTTGGTGCTTGTTAGTCCTAGCTATGAGATGTAGTGAAGTATGCATGGCTGTGCACACAATGCCCAGTTTATGACTCCACTGTGTAGATGCTCCCTTCAGTCGGTCACCCCCAGCCCAGCTTTCAGCTTGTGCCAGTGCAGGTATAGCGGTGTTGTTCTGCTGGAGACCTGTCTCGAGCAGCGCTGCTCTGTCTGCCCTGTATGGCTGTGGGACCGTCCGGCAACATTTACTGAGGGACAGGCTTCCTGCCAATTGTTTTCAACTCCCAACATGCCATTGCTATGAGCTAAGAACCATAAAAGTACACCATGATTTCAGCGCCTTACGAGGCATCAGCAATGTCTGCTCAGGCCATTAACTTTCTATGGTCTCGCTCAAGGTGCATCAGGTTGTAATAAAATCCTTAATAATTTTCTGTATACGAAAAATAGGTGGGAGAGTAACATGTCCTCTCCCACTGCCCTCCACTTGCCATTGGTTTCTGCATAGGTAGTGTCTCACTTCAGTATTGTTTAGTGTGACACGAACTAGAGGAAATCACTGAAAGTAGTAGGAGAATTTCATCCTGATAACCGATACATATATGTGAAAAAGGTAACTTTGCCAATCAGAGTTGCCCATGGCTAAAACACATCCTAGATTGACATCATTCGTTCCAGGGGACATTCACTCACATGATACTGCAATGCAAGACAGCAAGACTACATATAAACATTGCTGTGGGTAGTATGAATTATGTTAGACCCGGAGGTTATTGCTACATCACAGGCTTCTGATAAACATTTGATAAATGGTTAAAAGGCCTGGAAGCAAAGAAATATACCCATTTACACCATATCTTGAGGTCAGAGTATGGGTAGTATGAATTATGTTAGACGCAGAGGTCATTGATACATACAGACTTCTGATAAACATTTGATAAATGGTTGAAAGGCCTGGAAGCAAAGAAATATACCCATTTACACCATATCTTGAGGTCAGAGATGTCTAATGTCCATACTCATTTACAATGTCCTGTAGTATGAACAGTTCTCTGCTCATTGATTTACCCGTACTCTATCACTCATTTGGTCTCAGCCATCAAACACATACATTCTCAAATTGTCAAAGAACAAGGAAATCGCATGTGTAATCTGTTTGTCTTATTACCTAAGTTGTGTAAATTTGTGTATTATTTTCTATGACACAAAAACAAATACAGGCACATAATCAGAGCATTAATAAATGTGTAGAGAAATACATATCTCACATTCACAACAGTTCAATTGATACATACAAAAAAAGGATATTACAGAAAGGTATCCTATTGCTCCTTCCATAAGGGTCCCTGGGAAGACAAATTTTTACAATTGAAAATATCACATGAATTGAAAACATGGCACTTATGCACTCACACAAACTGTGACAAGTAGGACCAAAGAACAGCAATTGGCACCAGAGTGGAATGGCCTCTCACTCAGAGCATGAAGTGGCAGAAGTGGCAGCAGCCATCTCTGGTGTTCCCTCTTGTCTCAAGGCAGTATATGGCGACTGGGCAGCAACCAGCATCTTTGGGCAGCTTATGGACTGCAGCTGGAACCTTGGTGTCATCCTGGTCAGGCAGCAGCTAGCCATGAGGGACTGGCGTGACAGTGTTGCATTTTACGTGCTACTCCCTGGCATAGAAATCCATTCAGGATTAGCAGGACATAGGGCAGACCTGCTCCTCCCACTCACCTCTGCATCGGAACACACCTGCTGGCACTGTACATCGTATTAGCTCGCATGTTGTCGATGGGACATGTCCCTCTCGGCACCCCAGTGAGCCAGTTAGCTTGGTACCACACGCCAACTGTGGTGCCACACAAATCCCTTGTCCCTCGATTAGCGGCCTGGCAGGGCGTTGGCTGCTAGGGGTTTGCTGCTGGTGCGAGGTGGCGTCCTGCTGTCTCTGCTAGCTTGTGAGATGTGCCACCTGTACAGGCAGATGACCAGGCTGTGTGACATAGGCGTGTCAGATGGCAGGCTGGTTAAGTCACAGCAGGCGGTCCGGTCCCCCACATCTGGGCTGCCACAGCTGACTCATTACGGTCGCCCACTCACTTTGCTGGCTGGCATGGGACATGACATACAGTCTGTCATGTTGGTTCTAGAGTTTCCACAGTCCTCAAGTGCGGTCAAGTGTATATATATACGTCCCATGCGTGCGTCTACTCACTAAGTTGCTGGTGACTTGCCCAAAACCTTTGAAGTGGCATTTTTCGATTGCGTACATGTAATTTTACATAGTATAAGGATTCCTCCTGTCCCCTTTGTCAGGATCGCTGCTGCTTTAATGAAACAAAACCATTATGCATTATATACATATACATAGAAATATTTGTTCTAATTTAAGTTTCATCCATGGTACATCATTTCGTTTCTGCTTCCTATTTCCGGGTCTGGAGTTCGTCACTCTACCATGACTTGCACTTGTCCGTACTAATTCCCTATACACAATATTTCATCAACGGCGCTCACATGGCGCTGGCAAAATTCCACCACGAGACAAGCTACATCGCACGACAGGTGATGTCTCATATCACACCGAGTCTTAGCATCGACAGTCGGCCAAAGCATGGACCGCTAACACCATACGAAACACATCCGAAAATCTAGACGCACGTGCTCACAGCACACTGAGTCTTAGCGTCGACACGCGCCCAAAGTGTGGACTGCTAACACCATACGAAACACATCCTAAAATCGAGACGCACATTCTCTATGGCACAGTTTACCGTCTAGACACCACGAAAAAAATAAAGTGAGGTTTATCTGTCCCTTAGACAGTAAACAAGTCAATTTCATCGACCATGGTGATAATTATGAACGTTCTTCTGTGAGAATGCTATGACAGAGTACCACGATCAATTGTGGAAATCGGACAACAATTATGAGGTCCAAAGAAATAATAGCAGTGCTCAGTTGTTTGGAGTACTCAGTATTGCAATGTGCCTGGTTTGGTATGCCACAAAAGTTCCAACTCGTGATTACACGTAACTGGAAACGGAATTTTAATTCAGTCTCCCACCTGCCAGTGAACGTTGGCGTGAAGATGTCACAAATACGCAACTCATTTGACCACGTTCAACAAGGACTCATGCTGAAATCTGATGGAAATGACAAACACATAAAATCACACTGTAATACAAAAAATGGAAAATTACGCTAAGCAACACAATATAAACTTTAAATTACGTTGAACAGTTCGTCCATGGAGACTATTTACATACTGCACTTTCTCCTTCCGTTGCAGTTCTCTTGTATCTTCATACTCTAACAGGCTGACATCGCTCGTTCCGAAAGTTTCTGCGGATTTGTTTCGAGCTGAGTCCGTAGCGGCTGTGTGTCAGTTCCTGTTTGAATTTTCTCTGCGTGGCTCCTGCGATGGGTTAAGTGGACTGAATTCCACATATTCGCTACGATGGTCATTCCATTGACATTGATCGTTGTATGTCCTACTATTGCTTTGTTGTTGGTCCATAGATTCCTATTGATCCTGGTTCGAGTTCTGTTGCTCTCTCCAGATTCCGTTTTGTCGGTAGTTGTTGTTATTATAATTTCCTCGTCTTCTTTTATCTTCCCATAATGGCTGGCTATTCAGATTGAAGTTTGAATTTTGGTTTCTATTAGATCGATGTTTTCCCCCATTTTGTCCATCGTCATTCCTCTCTGGTAAATATGTCCAGTTACGATCATTATTCCTACTTCTTTCCCGCGAGTTGTGAATTGCATTCACGTACTCGAGTTCGCACTGCGCACTCTTGAAAGCTTCGATTGAATCGCTGCATCTACCGATGAGCAGTTGCTGGTAACGTAAAGGTAATTCAATGTAGCAGTGCCTTATAATTTCCTTGGGATTGTACGGTTGATTCAATAATCGGTTCTTCATGACCAGTGATTCGAAGAATTTGACACGACTCTGGAATCATGACGCTTCTAAGTCCTGTTTTATCCTTTCCTATGTGTCTTGCGACCAATATGTGCTAAGGAATGCGCCCTTAAATTCTTAGTAGGAGTGACAACTCTCCGCAACTTCGCGCATATGTTCTGCAATCGACCCTTCTAAGAAACCGCAGACAAACTGGACGCCGGCCGGGGTGGCCGAGCGGTTCTAGGCGCTTCAGTCTGGAACCGCACGACCGCTACGGTCGCAGGTTCGAATCCTGCATCGGGCATGGATGTGTGTGATGTCCTTAGGTTAGTTAGGTTTAAGTAGTTCTAAGTTCTAGGGGACTGATGACCTCAGATGTTAAGTCCCATAGTGCTCAGAGCCGTTTGAACCATTTTTTGAACAAACTGGACCTTGTACATCAGTGGCCAAGATTCTAGTAGGACGTGACCGTACTGTGCCATGGATGGATGTAATGCGTTGTTTACCTCCATGTAGACTTGAAAATTCTGAGTCGTCAAGAAAAGTTTGTGGTCGAAAGGTTCGACGTACGCGCCGTACGGATTTTCCTTCCTGTCTGCAGTGTGTGATTCCATGTATCCGTGCCCCAACGATCCTCGTGTACTGTTATAGTGCCATCAATCCGAGATTCTGCGCAAGGGACGTCAAATTGAGTGACTACGCTAATCAACGTGATTTGACCATCAAATAAGGAACCATCAATCCGAGATCCTGGCAGGGGACGCTACAATGAAAGTTAACACGTGAAGCTGTTATATAAAATGATTAAGAATGTATGCAAAATTTAGTTAACTGACAACACTGATTTTCCCAAAACAAAGACAGACATAAATTGCGTTAAACAAGTTGTGACTGAATAACGTAGACAACTAACAGGTGGTTTAAGATCACAATGGACAAGGATCCTGGGTGGCTGAAGTGATTCAAGTACTCTGGCACTAAAAATATGGGTAATGCAATCTGAATTGATCTGACGCTGAGCAGACTCTGATTGTTCAAATGTACAGAGGTTTATATAGGTGCAGCTTAGAGCAAGTGGCAATTGAGATCTGTACGCCCTGACAAGGGGTGGAGCAGCGGTACATTACATTGTTTACTTCGTGCAGCGATGTAACTTGCAGCTGGCGAGATGTGTGCGGCGGAGGTGAGACGTGAGGCCACGAAAGAAATGCAAAAATCTCACGGTGTAGCGATCAGGCAGACGAATCGCGATTTTCTCTCTACCAGAGCTCTGAAATCGCGTTAGATTTCAGTGTGTGACACACCCGTTCGCTGGTCGAATAGAGGGCCAATTTGGCCCACTTATACGACAGAGCGCACAAGGATACCAAACGTCAAGACTGGTAATCAAAAAACGAATAAGTGTGCCGTGGGCAAACGTGTAGTCCAAGACGTTTGAGTCGCGCTGTCGATACAGTAAGAATTTCGCCACTAACTCCCCGGTCTAAACTACTCGTAAGTGAAGTCAGTTTCAGGACAGGTCCCAAGCACCAACCACACATGCCAGAGCATCGACCAGAAATCTCTTCTTACCACACCAACGTCAAGGACACGAGTGCTTCGCACCTCTCCAGAAGGAAAAAAAAAAATACGTTTTGCCGCAAAGTGCACGAACGACACTGCCTTCTCGCTGTCTTGAGCCAACCATAGGGCTCTAGAGGCGCTAAATCTCCCATCCCACACGATAGCACAAACTCATGTCGAACCAAGGCAAGAGGACGAAATCTGCATCTCTGGAAAAAAAGGAAACCACCAGTTACTACCTTTTTAAAGTTTTTTCGAAGTGGGAAGATGTTTTTCTCAGAAGTCGCGTCACTTCCCATGGCAAGAAGCGAACATATACAATCTTACATATCTTTAACTAAATCGCCTGTGCCTTGGTGCTTGTTAGTCCTACCTATGAGGTGTAATAAAGATTCTATCTCTAAACGTTTCTTAGACGCTGGAGTTTCTTGTACAACCGAGGTGGATGATGGAAGTGGGTCACAGGTCTATTTGCAGTATCAGCGAAAACTAAAACTTGTGAATTTGTAGTACATGTGGCTCTGTACACAATGCCCAGTTTATGATTGCACTGTGCAGATACATCACTTGAGTCTGTCGCTCCCAGCCCAGCCTTTGGCTGGCTCCAAAGCAGGTACTGTGGCATTGTTCTACTGGAGACCTGTCTCGAGGAGGGGCTGCTCTGTCTGCCCTCTATGGCTGTCGACCTGCCCAGCAAGATTTACCGAGGGATGGGCTCGCCGCCAATTGCTTTAAACTCCCAACATGCTGTTTCTATGAGCTAAGAACCATAAAAATACATCATGCTTTTAGCGCACTACCAGGCTCCATCAACAACTGCTCAGGCCATTAACTTTCTAGAGTCTTGCTCAAGGTGCATCAGGTTGTAATAAAATCCTTAATAATTTTCCATACACGAAAATTAGGTGAGAGAGTAACTTGTTCTCTCTCAATGTACACAACTGGTAATGCTCTTTTCTTAGTACCACCTTTGCACTCGGATTTCTGAAGATGGAAATAATTTCGAATTGGGTTATGGATACTCTGTGATCAATAAAATATTTATTCATCAGCGGTCTGGATTTTTATGGTATGTAGCCAGCAGATGTACATATCTACGCGTATCTACTCTGATTTTACTTTTCTGTTATTTTTGTTAAACATCTGGCATCCATCCAACATCGAATCCACAAGATATTTATTTATCTATATCCTGAGAAAGGTTGTAACACCATTTTCTTTTCAAGTGCATAATATCTCGCTGCATTCCTTCTGTGGATGCCTTCACACGTTCAGCATTTTGATGTGACTTATGGAATTCTAGCTTGTTATCAAAATATTTGTTGATTTAGAAAAATATAAAAGCTAATGTAACTTAAGCTGTGAAGTAGGGGTTATAACTGTTGGGTGGTGACATGTAGGTCACCGTGCTGCTTTCCACCTGTTGATATTAATTGTCACATCACGCTTTCAGTGTGAAATTGTAGTTACTAACTGGGGACACAGCTCTCAAAACTGGTACTTGATTCCATGTTATAGGTGATAACATTGCTTTAAGATAATGTGGTCGATTATAATGTTTCTGTGGTAATAATTACTATTTCAGCAATTAGGATAGTTTGCATTCCAGCAAAAAGTTCAGGAGGTGCTTAAAACACATGAGTGTTGAAGGTATTACTATGTATTTGTAACTGAAAGGTCAAGTCAGGCAAAAAGTAAGACCATTAAGCGCAGTACAAAGTAAACAGAATTTTTATCGCCCCCTGAAGGTTAGTTTCTTACCCCTTCTGAGAAATCACCCATCCCTCCCCTCCCCCTCCTCGCCCCCCCTTCTGGGACATGGGGCATCTGTTCAATTCTGAGTCAGTTTTCCCTCTTCTATGAAATCCCCCAGCCATCTCCTCCCATCCCACATTCCATCCTCCCCACTCCCACCTGGAAATTGACTGGAAAAAGACTCAATCTATGCTGGAGAGGAAGGATTTCATGACACTTAATTCAAATCAGGTTCAATAATATGTTACTCCATATTCTTTATTTAATCAGTTTGCAGGAAACACGTCTCCTCCCTGGTGGGAAACAGCTCAATTGTGGTACTTCCATCCTTACGATGTTTCCTAACATCCTACTGGCGGATACTAGTGCAGTTAGCTTACTGGATCGAAATTAGCAATTATATACTGGGGGCAGTATGCTCCAACCCAAGTTCTTTGTCTCTTCGAAAATGGAACACCATGACATCTGTTACCCCAAAGCTGAGATTAAATGTAGATGTCACTACCTTCAGACAGCTGTTTGGAAATGCTCCACAATGGCGCAAACTCTTCCAGTTCCCATATGTTGTAATGTCTTCCACATTTTTGTCAATATGAAATGATGCCTCTGTCTTTTATTTCAACTATCGTTTGTGTTGTCCGAGCAAATTAGTTAACACCAGGAGTTATCCAACTTTCTGTGAGAGCCAGTGGATTGACATGTGTTACTGTCGATTTAGCATCTTACACAGACCTCAAAGTCATGGTAGAAAAACAGTATATGGCTATGTACACAGGTGTATTCATATACTGGTTCAGTGTGTTGCAGCAGGAAACAATGTATCAAACAGCTTATGAAAAACAACACCAGAACCCTCTTGTCACTGAGAGTCTGGGGGATATGGTCTTGCTCTTCCACAGGCAGAAAAACCTTAAACATGTCTGTGGAAGTGACTTCGGTCACTGGCCACCTGCTCCAGTGGACCAATACATGTATATTTAATGTTATCACCACATATGGTCAATGTCAACATGCAGACAGTATTTTTTTCGATATATTAGAATTGAGATGCAGTAAAATCTTGTTGTGTTCTGTACCAGGTGACATTAGCAAAGTTTTTATAGCCCACAGTTTTACTCCGTGAATGTTACAGAAATAAAGAAGAGAAAGAGAGAGAGGGAGAGAGAGGGAGAGGGAAAGAGAGATGGAGAGAGAGAGAGAGAGAGAGAGAGAGAGAGACTGTGCTGTCAACAAAGACTGTGACAGCATTACATTGTTGTATTTCTAGCGTGGTAATCATAGCAATATGATATAGGAGATTAGGTCATGTAAAGAGGTATTTGATGTCAATGAATTGTAGGTGTTGTGCTTCTGAATATCTTTGTGCTGTTTGCATGTACCCTGCGTGGTTGTGAATTTCCTCCTGTAAGTTACTGTGCTATTTTTCTCGTTGTGATAGCTCTCTAACTAGTCAGTGCTACATGGATGACTAGACAGCCGCCTAACTGTGGAAGGGTGTTGCCAGAACGTGAAGGGGTTTCGAGAACATTAGCAGGAGCCTGTTACGTGGCGAGGGGCGGGAATCAGTTCTTTCCGCTCTGGAAAAAGCCAACTATCATGCAAGAACGTATGTAACATAAATAAAAGACGTGAGTTCTTCTTAATTGTAATCATGTCCTTTATTCCTCGACGAATCTGTGATAATGATGATGTGGCAGGAGGGTTTTGCTACTGGGAAGCTATGACAGGCCTTGCGAAATAACACCCATCTGGTGTGATATACTATAATTTTTTCAGATGCTATACATATATAAATGATAACTGCACTGCTTCTCTGAAATATGTGTGTCTTGGGGTGTAAAGTTATTGTGGAGAGTGTTACAATATGTGCAACGAAAACGATGTGGCTGTGAGTATGTCCAGTTGTTGGGGATTTATAGACCTGATGGTGAATTGCGGGTTGGACCCATAGATGTAACTGGTATGAAAGATTTTATGTGGAAAGTATATCCAGTCATAAGGAGGATATAGATTTATGTGGGAAATTGATAATTACAGAGCCACAGTAGACATGAGGAGGTATTTCTGATACTTCACTCAGTGTTGAATGTCACCAATTTGGTGCTGCAATCGTATTGTCCAGGTTACTGGCTGAGGTAGCCAGTGGCCAGAACAAATGGACATTTTCAGCTGAAGGCATGAGCCACTGCTGAACTTCCCAAAGTGGACAGGTGGAGTACGAGAGTGTAGTTGATCTAACTGTGTCGCCCTCTGGGTGAGTGAATACCAAACTAATACTCAGGACTTTGGTATCACGTGTGTTGCAAGTGTTCTCTGACTTTTATTTGAAAATTTGAGAAGATTCAAATGGTGAGCGTTCATGCTGGATGGTTCTGCCCCCCCATGTAAAGCCGGCCGCGGTGGTCTAGCGGTTCTAGGCGCTCAGTCCGGAACCGCGCGACTGCTACGGTCGCAGGTTCGAATCCTGCCTCGGGCATGGATGTGTGTGATGTCCTTAGGTTAGTCAGGTTTAAATAGTTCTAAGTTCTAGGGGACTGATGACCACAGATGTTAAGTCTCATAGCGCTCAGGGCCATTTGAATTTGAAACCCCCATGTAAACTGACTAGTTGACTGCTTGATGGGCACAGTAATAGTCTCTCCAGCCTCTAAACTTCCGGTACATATAGAGATATGCACACAAGTGCTGGCATGGCTTACGCGATTGCTGGCTTCTCCCGATTGTCGTGCGCGCAGAGACGTGATGTCCTGGTCGATATCACCAGTCTGCTCCACCAGTCGATAGATGAAGCATGCTTCAGGATCTCAAGTGTGTGTTACTGGAGTTTTTTTCTGCCAGATTGTCTAGTTAAAATGTTTTGGTTGAGAAAGCAGCTGTGATCTACTTGTGACAGAAATTTAATTATGTGATTTGCATAATGTTTGTAAGTGATTCTCAGAGCTTGAAAATATGTTTTATCGTGCAGTAGGATCATGGTAAGGTGGTGGTGAGTTTTTCAGCGATATATTTGACTCCTGTAAATTAAATAATTAATTTGGTAGGGTAGTGGAAATTGACTATTTCCTGCCATTTTTTATACCAAAATTGTTTGAGTTCTCCCTTTGTCCCCTGCATAGACAATAGGAACACGCTATTATTAGGAGGGATGAAAACCTCTGTCTGCTTGTTTGGACACATTGGTTTACTCACAAACAGGAAGTATCCACTTGCAAGAAAGTGGAGGTGGTTGCCCAGTATTAAATATTAAAGGACGCTGACTTCTGCTCCACAGATGTTGGACAGTCCAGGTGGCGACACTCAGGGTGCCCTTTGGGTGGGTGAATAGCGCTCAGTACGTATTAGCTGGTCCTGTGATTCCGTGGGTTACAGGAAATGTGTGGAGGAGAGTGATTATGTTCTCAAATGTCTCTCCATAAAGGATGCCCAATATACGGCAGATGTTTTTGAAATGTAATTACTTGACTGTCTCTGGGGATACACCACATCACTCTTTGTGGCGTGATCACCAGCCGGTAGTACCTACTGATGTTGTTATGGGCACTGGGATCGTTAGCTAGTTTTCCATGGGCCCGGGCGCAATATTTCCAGACACCTTGGGAAGCAGACATGTTGTGGTGATAGTTCCAGTGGAATGAGTAAAGGGATTATATTTCTTGCACCATGTATCTGCTCAGAGTTGTTAGCACATGTGTGTTTTATAGAGTCTATTTGCAGTATGGGTGCTTTTTTGTGATCTTTGTGGAATGCTTACGTCCTTATAAGCGATTTTTTGTTTGTGATATATTATCAAAATGGTTCAAATGGCTCTGAGCACTATGGGACTTAACATCAATGGGTATTAGTCGATATATTATCCCCACCGCTACCATGTAGTGCTTTAAGGAGAGCAGGACGTCATGTTTGATGTTTGTGGGAGCAGAAAGCTAGTGCTTCAGAAGAAAGCTAGTGCCTTCTATCACATCATACCTGTCAGCACAAATGCACAAAGTATTGCCATCATCTGACGCTTTGTTAGGGAATTAGCACAACTTTTGGTCTGTGCCCCACATTACCCACCCTGTGTGAGAGCCTCTCTCTCGACCTGTCCATGCAGGAATATGTGGGCTAACCGGGGTATCTGCCATGCAGTTGGTCAAAAAATGCAATCGGAAGGTGTTTTTAGCCAGATATGGGCTGTGGTGGAAGAGGACGGTATGTGCATATGAGACATTGGATACATGATGAATGTTTTCCTGCAAATTTCAATATTCCATAGAGTCAACCAACTTGATGAGATATGCAAGCGATCACTCAAAAATGCTTCAATATTTATTCGGAACCGATGAGTTGTGTGGTTGATGCAATAAGTATTTTAACCTAATTACACCAGTATCCACCAATATGATGTGAGATGACGCCATAAGAGTGGAGGTACAGCATTTGAGCTATTTTCGGCCTTGGAGGAGCCCTGTCACATCAAACTGATTAACAGAAGTATTACTGATATTGATTTGAATTTCGTGTCAGGAGATCCTTCCTCTCCAGTGCAGACAGAGTCATTTTCCTGCCAGTTTCCAGATGGGGAGAGGAGGAAGTAGGGGAGGGGTGAGGAGAGCTGGGGAATTTTCCAGGAGGGGGAAAGTGGCTCAGAACTGAACAAGTTCCCAAGGCTCGGCTCTGAGCACTATGGGACTCAACTGCTGAGGTCATCAGTCCCCTAGAACTTAGAACTAGTTAACCCCAACTAACCCAAGGACATCACAAATATCCATGCCCGAGGCAGGATTCGAACCTGCGACCGTAGCGGTCTTGCAGTTCCAGACTGCAGCGCCTTTAACCGCACGGCCACTTCGGCCGGCCAAGTTCCCAAGGGGCTGAGGGAAGAGGGTGAGGAGGAGTGCTGGTGGGGGGTGGGGGGTGGGGTGGGGGTTTCGAAGAAGGATTGATTATTCCCAGTGGGTCAGAAAACTACATAGGATAATGAGAGTAGTGGTTTAACTGATCATTTTAATTAACTGTAATAATATTTTGATATCAAAAGCATCCTAGAACTGCCATTGTCCTATACGAGGTCGTATCATTTTTTTAATTTTAATTTTATTGGATACGCCTGTCGCTGACAGATTTTTAAGGAAAACTCACAACATGTACTGAAAATGTTGAAAAATACGATACTAATGTAATACACTGCTCCAAACTGATCGAGTAAAACAGGTGTAAACAACAAAAGTCAGTGTGGAGTCATGTGCATCCCGGGTGGAGTAATTCCAGACAGGGAACAGGTTCTTCCAGATGCCATAAAGGGCACACGGTGCAGCCAGCTGCAGGTGGTGGCTCACGTTGGTAACAATTATGTGTGTCTCTTTGGATCGAAGGGGATTCTCTCTGGTTTCGAGCATGTATCAGAAGTGGTAAAAGTTACCAGCCTTGCCTGCAAGATGAAAGCAAAACTCACCATTTGCAGCATATTAGATAGGACCAATTGCGAACCTCTGGTACAGAGCTGTGTGGAGGGTCTGAATTAGAGGCTCAGATGGTTCTGCGATCATGTAGGCTGCAGATTCCTTGACTTGCGCCATAGAGTGGTGCTGTTTTGGGTTCCGCTAAAAAGGTCCGGAATCGACTACACACAGGAGGTGGCGTCGGTTGGTGAAGTTTAGGTTAGAGGGTCTCGGGGAAACACAAAAAGGGCTTCAGTCTGAAAGAGTGCAGTTTGAACACAGGAAGAACGTAGATCTAAGAACCATGGGTACGGTATAACAGTACTAGATTGCCGTAGCTCCAAGTGCTAATAGAAAGCACTGATGTTCAAATCGTTATAGGCACTGAAAGCTGGCTAAAGCTGGAAGGAAGTTCAGCTGGAATTTTTGTGTATGACGTAACGGTGTTCAGAAAGGATAGCGTAACACAGTTGCCGGTAGCCTGTTCGTTTCTGTATTATGTCTTGCAGGCAAATTGAAGTAGATAATTCCTGTGAATCATTCTGTGCAACCGAAATAAAATAATAGTTTGAGCCTTTCAGCGATGTCCCACCTCCAACGATAAAACTGCTAAAAGGCTCTCAGAAAAGTTGAGTCTTATTTTAAATACTTACCCAACTCATACAGTTATAGTTGGTGATGGCTTCAATTATCCTGCGATATGTTGGCGAAAATACATGTTTAAATCCGAAGGTACGCATGAAACATCTTCCGAAATTGTGGTAAACGCATTCTCTGAAAATTATTGCGAGCAATTAGTTTATGAACCTCTTAGCAACAAATAATCCTGAGCTAATAACAAGCATCAAAATGGATACAGGGATTAATGAACACAGGGTTTTCGTAGCAAGACAGAACATTGTAACTCTGAAATCCTCCAAAAATAAACGAAACATTTATCTGTTCAAAAAAGCAGACGCCTTCCTGAGTGACAATCTCCACTTTCTCCAAATTAACAATGGTAATGTAGACGGCATGTGGCTTGAATTCAAAGAAATAGTATCGACAGCAGTTGAGAAATTTATACCAAATAACTGAAAAAAACGATAGAGCTCATCCCCCATGCGTCACAAAACATGTCAGAACGCTGTTGCAGAACCTACGAAAAAAGTGTGCCAAATTTAAACGAACGCAAAATTCCCAAGATTGGCCATCTTTTACAAAATCTCGAAGTTTAATGCGGACTTCAATGGGTAAGGTCATAATAGTTTCCACAACGAAACTTTGTTTCGAAACCTGGCAGACAATCCAAAGAGATTCTGGTCGGATGTAAAGTATGCCAGCTGCAAGACACAATCAATGCCTTCTCTGCACGACAGCAATAGAAATATTACCGATGAAAGTGCTGCTAAAGCAGAGTTACTAAACACAGACTTCCGAAATTCCTTCACCAAAGAAGACGAAGTAAATATTCCAGAAGCCGAGTCGCGAACAGCTGCCAACATGAGCACTTAGAAGTAGGTATACTCGGAGTAGTGAAACAACTTAAATCACTTAATAAAAGCAAATCTTCCGGTTCAGACTGTATACCAATTAAGCTTCTTTCAGAGTATGCTGATGCAATAGCTCCATACTTAAAAATCATATACACTGTGTGATCAAAAGTATCCGCAGACCCCAAAGACATACGCTTTTAATATTAGGTGCATTGTGCCGCCATCTGTTGCCAGGTACTACATATCAGCGACCTCAGCAGTCATTAGACATCGTGAGAGAGCAGAATGAGGTGCTCCGCGGAACTCACGGACTTAGAAGATGGTCAGGTGAATGGGTGTCACTTGTTTCATACGTCTGTAAGCGAGATTTTCGCACTCCTAAACATTCCTAGGTTCACTGTTTCCGATTTGACAGTAAAGAGGAAACGTGAAGGGACACATACAGCACCAAAGCGTACAGGCCGACCTCGTCTGTTGCCTGACAGAGACCGCCGACAGTTGAAGAGGGTCGTAATGTGTAATAGGCAGACATATATCCGGATCATCACAGAGGAATTCCAGACTGCATCAGTATCCACTGCAAGTACTATGACAATAAGGCAGGAGGTGAGAAAACTTGGGTTTCATGGTCGAGCGGCTGCTCATAAGCTCATAAGCTCACGCCAGTAAATGCCAAACGACGCCTCGCTTGGTGTAAGGAGCGTAAACATAGGACGAATGAACACTGGAAAAACGTTGTGTTTAGTAACGAATCACGTTATACAATGTGGCGTTCCAATGGCACGATGTGGGTATGCTGAATGTCCGGTGAACGCAACCAATCTGCCAGCGTGTGTAGTGCCAACAGTAAAATTCGGAGGCGGTGGTGTTAATGCTGTGGTCGTGTTTTTCATGAAGAGAGCTTGCACCCCTTGTTGTTTTGCGTGGCATTATCACAGCACAGACCTACAGTGATGTTTTAAGCACCTTCTTGCTTCTCACTGTTGAAGAGCAATTCGGGGATGGCGACTGCATCTTTCAAACGATCGAGCACTTGTTTATAATGCACGTCCTGTGGCAGAGTGGTTACACGACAATAACATCCCTGTAATGGACTGGCCTGCACAGAATCCTGACCTGAATCCTATAGAGCACCTTTGGGATTTTTGGAACGCCGACTTCGTGCCAGGCCTCACCGACCGATATCGATACCGCTTCTCAGTGTAGCACTCCGTGAAGAATGGGCTGCCGTTCTCCAAGAAACCTTCCAGCACCTGACTGAACGTATGCCTGCGTGAGTGGAAGCTGTCATCAAGACTAAGTGTGGGCCAACACCATATTGAATTCCAGCATTACCTATGAAGGGCGCCACGAACTTGTAAGCCATTTTCAGCCAGGTGTCCGGATACTTTTGGTCACATAGCGTACAACCGCTAGCTCGACGGAAGTTTCGTGCTTCAAAAATGGTTCAAGTGTCTCTGAGCACAATGGGACTTAACATTTGAGGTTATCAGATCCCTAGAACTTAGAACTACATCACACACATCCATGCTCGAGGTAGGTTCGAATCTGCGACCGTAGCAGTCGCGCGGTTCCGGATTGAAGCACCTAGAACCGCTCGGTCACAACGGCCTGCGAAAGTTTCGTACCCAACGAGTGAAAAGTTGCACAGGTCACGCCAATATTCAAGAAAGGCAATAGGAGTAATTCACTAAATTACAGGCCCATATCACTAACGTCGATATGCAGCAGGATTCTGGAACGTGTATTGTGTTCGAACATAATGAATTACCGTGAACATCTAGTTGACACGGATTTAGAAAACGTTCATGTGAAACACAGCTAGTACTTTACTGCCATGAAGATGTGAATGCTATCGACAAGGGATATCAATTTGATTCTGTATTTCTAGAATTCCAGAAGCTTTTGACACCGAACCTCACAATCTTCTTGTAATGTAACTGCGTACTTATGAATATCGTCTCAGTTATGCGACTGGGTTCGTGATTTCCTGTCCGTGAGGTTACAGTTTGTAGTATGAGTAGTAAAACAGAAGTGATTTCTGTTGTTCCTCAAAGTAACGTTACAGGCCCTCTGCTATTCCTAATCTCTATTAACGACTTTAGAGGGGACGTTGATGAAATTGACCAAAAATGTCAATTTTTGATTTATTATTTTTTTTGTTAGTACAACTCATGGACAATAAGTTCCCAAAGTTTCAATGTTGAAATCGCATCCGAAGTGCCTGAAAATTAACTAAAAGTGTGACGCGGCCTCCCTGCCATGCCCACGTTTTGATGCAGCACTTCAATACCAGCTCAGTGAACAAAGATTCTGTGTATTACTATCAACCAAACGTGTGCGGGATACATCTAGAAGGCCGTGATAAGTACTCTTTGGTTTTATAGATCATCTTTGGCCGATCCTGCACTTCTCAAAAAGTGTGTTCATGGCAAAACCCAAAATCCAAATGAGTCTCTAAATTCACTCATATGGAAACGATGCCCTAAAACACATTTGCATCTGCTACAGTTGTCAGAATTGCAACTTATGATGCAGTTATTGTATTTAATGATGGGAATATCAGGAGGATGAAGGTATTAGAGAAAATGGGCTTCAAGATAGGAAATTTTACTCAAGATATCCTGAGAAAAATAGAATTACAGCCCGTCTCAGCAGCTGAAAAGTCAGTTGAAGACCTGGTAAAGGAAAGAAGACAGACAACAAGAAATCAGAACAGAAGCCTTGAAGGGAAAGACGATCCAGAGTACTAATGTTGTGCCTTCTGTAGAAGTGACATAAGGAAAAAGTTAGGTTGAACTCTAAAATGCGTTTCCTGTTTTTTAAAGTTTATGTATCTTCTCCTCAGACTCTATGAATGCTAGAATTATGAAATTTTGTACACACGTTTCTGTAAACCTAATAAACGTTGTCTCAAGAACAAATTTTGAAATTCTGATTGCAGCTGAGATATGGGGCAAAGTGCTTGGAATTTTGCATGAATTTAAAATTGTACTTGTGGAATTATAATTAAAAATTATGAAAATTCTCCTATTGGACCTATTCCAAAAACCTCATGAGAGAAACTTACGACATATAAAGAGATGAAACAGAGAAATGTTTGTAGAAATCTCTGGAATACTTTCTGAGGAAAAGCAACATACATTATTTTTTGAAAATAAAACTTCAAATTTCATTAAAAAATTGAATATATACAGTCAAAGGATTTTACATGTAAATGTGTTACTTTCATGCAAACCATAGTAAGCACTTAAGAGACAATCTGAGCAGCCTTCTTATGTTGTTTGCAGATGATGCCATACTTTATCGTCTAGTAAAGTCATCAAAATATCAAAACCAATTGCGAAATGATTTAAATAAGATATATGTATGGTACGAAAACTGGCCATTGACCCTAACTAATTAAAATTGTTAGGTCTTCAACACGGGTGCTAAAAGAAACGTGTTAAACCTCGGTTACGTGACAAATCAATCAAATCTGAAGGGAGAAAATTCAACTAAATTTCTAAGAATTACAAGTACAAACATCTTAAATTGGAAATAACACATTAAAAATGTTTGGGGAAGGCGAAACAAAGACTGTGTTTATTGGCAGAACACTTAGGGGATGCAACAGATCTACTGAACAGACTGACTGCGCTACGCTTATCTGTTCTCTTTTGGAGTAATGTTGTGCTGTGTGGGATTGTTACCAGGTAGGGCTAACGTAGTACATAGAGAAAGTTCAAAGAAGGGCGCATGTCTTGTATTATCGAGAAACGGGGGAGAGAGTGCCACGGATAAGATACAGGATTCGGGGTGGACGTGATTAAAACGACGCGTTTCTCGTTGCAGCAAAAATATTTAGTTCAGGGTGATCGATATAGGGTCAAACGATCACCATTACAAAATAAGGGAAGTTAGAGCTAGCAGGAAAGATGTAGGCGTTCGTTTTCTCTGCGCGGTGTTCGAGACCTGAAAAACAGAGAATTATTATGAAGGTGGTCCGACGAACCACTGCAAGGCACTTAAGTGTGATTTACAGAGTATGCATGTAGATGTAGATGTAGATAATTCTTTCACATTTGAACTCAGCTACAGGGGATTAGTAGTGACCTTCGATGACTTCAGGAAGGTATATCAGCCAACTGTTAGAAACACCATCTTTCAGATCCTTGAAGAGTTTGTCTTAGATGACAAGTCAAAAGACATTATCCAGGAAATCATGAACAACTCCATCATCTAAGGGAAGCGCAGTGGAGAGATGTCTGATGCCTTTTAAATCAGGACAGGAGTGTTAAAATGAGGACAGGAGTGTTACAGACAGATGAACTACATCCTCTGTTCTTCAACTGTGTTTCAGAAACGGTATTCGATAATGGCAGAAAGAAATGTACAATTCAGGGAGAGAAAACGGAATAAGGTCAGCTTAGAAGCATGAGTCCTACAATCTACTGTTTAGCCTTTGCAGATGAAGTAGAGATCTCTTCAGACTCTATAGATACGGCAAGAAAATTGCTTAACCAACTGAAGGGGCAGGCAGTGAAAACTGTACTTCAAATCTCCTTTTCACAAATATACAATCAACGCCAACAGAACTGGATGTCCGACTAGGAAAAATTAGGGAGGTAGAAAATCTTAAATATTTAAGGTTGAATAACAAGTTCACTAATTTTGTTTATTTTAAACTAGTTTTCGATTTATTAGGCCATTTGCGGCGGGGTGGGGTCGGTAGTGTGTGTTGTTTTTAACGCTATCGTTTAGTCCGCCTACCTCTATAGGATTCTTGCCGATGTCCCTTCACTCTGTGGTAGCAGATACGTGCCAGGCAGTGTAAAGCAGCACAGATGAAACCACTACCTAATACCTACCACACAAGCCCGCGTAATGCTAGTTGAAAATCAGTTCCTGAAAGTTCGTGATTAAAAAACCAGGCATTCGGGATTTTCAGTCTACTTGCAGAGAAGCGTTTAAAATTAGAATAGTTCTGTGTTTTACTTATATTGAAACACATGAAATGGCTAACAAGTCCGTATTTAATATGGTGAAACGTCGTCATTGAAAGTTCAGTCTGTATAACAAATATTCACTCGAAAAGCAGCCAGAATTTTAGCAAGTCCGACCCGACTAATTTTCACGTTCTACTAGTCACAGATCCACAACTACTCGGAGTCAGACATTCAGTTGTTTCAGCGGTCTTCTTCGTAAGATGTGTTCGCGAAAACATTCCGTACAGAGCCCGAAACACGCCACGCGGATTTGTTACTACGACCAGAAAATTCACACGCTCATATCCCTCGAACTATTTAACTTAGAAACACCAAACTTTCAATAAAATGTTCGTAATTACAGTCGCTTCAGTCACGATATGTTCGAACCGAAATTAGCTCACTATTTCCTCATCTTACAGAATATTTTTAAGTAGCGATCTAACATCGTGTTATCCGTAGGCCGGCTAGCAAGTGACTCGCTCGAGGTACTCTCCTCTCTGCCCTCCCCTCTAATAGCGTTGGAACAGCTTAATTCTGATTGGCTGTTGATCTAAATGTCCAATCAAACTGTTCCATCCTGACCATTCTCGCGACAAATCTTGCCTTATCCAATCACTAATTTGATAGTAATTAATGTCAGCAAAACTTCAGTTTCTTGTATTACGTTTAATCAAAATAAGCAAAGTGCGAAATATTCTTCAGATTGATAAATCAACTCATTCCGCCTGTAACTTCCATTCTGGCTGCTTTTATACAAATGCACGCTCACACCGACATACCTCACCTGAATTGTGGTTGCAACATAACTTTCCCAAGGTTCATTTGTACATGGTTTTACGTAAAATGAAATATTAAATTTTAACATATGTCCCACATACACTCTCTCAATCATTCTCACGCACTCACACGACAAAATATAATAAAATAATAATTCTGACCATTATTGCATTACGTAATGCAAAGTGACTAAAGTTTTAAAAGGAAAATACTAATTGATTGATTTTTATGGACTGGCAACTTTGTAATGGCTTCAAATGATAATGAAAGTCAATATGTTATTGTTCCTAACTTGGTTTTAAAAAAGAGGCGTAGGTTTTAGGAATTTTAGGTGGTTCAATTTATCTCCTGAACTATAATAAATAAAAATCTGAAATTTTGGCAGCATCACTCCACTAATAACAAAAGGCTGTGTACCAAATTTGAACAAAATCGGATAATAACTAATATGGATAATTTAGATTCGTAGAGTGTATGAATATTCGTATCGACTGATTGTTACGCTATGGAGTTCTCACGGCAGGCAGCGTCAGCTGTGCTGTGAGCAGAGCTTAAAAAAGAAAAACATAGCCATCCTGCAGCCACCACACTAGACGCCTGCGTGCCTTACTGCAACGAATGTTATCTCGCAAAAACTTGCGAAGTTACACATCTTCAGGACACAACTGACTAACGTCTGAAAGGGACATTAATTCTTAGGTAACCAAATATTACAAGCAAAGATGCAATCACTTGAACTTGTATATTGTTGTACATCAAACTTGTTTCTTAACTTTAAAATTACGCTTTACGTAATGGACAATGTTAAGTGCAATAAGTAATTAAACTACAAAATATTACAAGTTAATGGTTATAATACTAAATTTTGTGAGGTCTTGACACTGACTGAGAAACTGAGCAGTTTTTATACATGTAACTGTACAAGGCTCTATACGTGGCAGAGCAAGAAAAATCTGATGGAGACACTGAAGGGCAAAGAAAGAAAGATTTGGAGAAAAATCCTGGGTGGAATTAAAGAGAATATCGAGTACAGAAGGCGTCACAACTATAAACGATGTAAGTGCGGGGAGAAGATAAGCGACACGATTCGGAAAAGGATTGCCTTTTGTGGCCACTTGACGCGAATGAGCTCAAGGCGGCTATCTACTACGTAAAAGGGTATTAAAGTACTTTCAAGATAATGCAACGTCAGTGACATTTGTAACGGAAGTTACATATCCTGGAATATGATTGCTCAAGGAAAAATACGAACGCACAAAATTTTCCAGGAAAAGCCTAATATGAAATCACGGAAGGCGTGGAGCGAACAGAGAAAGGAACAACACCGGACACGACTGTAGGAGCTATGGCTGGCAGTTAAAGCTCGGAAAATGGGACAGTTGAAATGACATAATTCCTACTTAGCCGAAACGAAGAGAGAAGAAGAAGAAGACTCCTGCAGAATAAGAATTTAATCAATATCAAAAGTTTTATCTATGTGTAAGCCATGGTCTGTGAGTAGAAATCTTCCTAGCATTCACGTGGAACGATTTGGAAATAGCATGGAAAACACAAATCTGTAGGTATAATACGAACACAAATGTTGTACTATATAGAAACAAATGATCATTGTTTACACTTACATATTCCTAAGCGACCTGTTGTATATTTGTAATCCAGCTAAAATGAAGAGCTTTAGTAGTTATCAAACCACTTTTTTTGCTAAGCTATTTCTTTTTTTATTCATTTCGGCACAGTAGCCTGTCTTATGTGCTCTGAAAGATTATTGGTTTGTCAACCACTTTCTTTGTCTCTTAGACAATCAATACTTTTGTCGTAATTCTTAATATTCATCCTGTCTTACATTTCATGCATTCTGCTGTTGGTATACTTGTAACCTCCCCCCTCACTTATCGACCTTAATGACAGTGAGAAATTAAACCGCGTGTACCTAATGGAAATTTGGGAAAAGCAATCGTCACCGAAGTTAATCTATCGGTAAAGAGGGAGGAAAGGGTTACATCTAAATGAAAGGAAAAATGCAAATGAAACTGGTGGAAATCAATTTTGAAAAGGGGTAAAGTTAATAAAGAAAGTAAATGTGCGGCCGTTACGTTAACAATTAACTAGCGGTAATTAGATATTTGAGATTTGGGGGAAATCACGGTCGCCAGTCCTAAGGACAATTACTATAGTAACTGAAAAAGAAAGGTTATTACACATATAATTAGCACTAGAAGCGTGGCAACTGAAGGTTGACACGTGTAGTGTGAAAACTGAAAGTTTGTCAGAAGTAATAAATTTCGCTACACTCTGACTTAATTTAGCAAAAGAATTAATAAAACCGGAAAATCGAAAATTAATTTAGTGACTGAAGTTAATAGTGAGTTTTCTTTCTGAAGCACATCGAAATCCAGTAAAATACGGTTAGTCTTGGACTACCTCAACAATCATTTCAAAAGCAACTTGACTCTACGCAATTTAGAAACAAGATATTTAACTTTGAACTTGAATTAAATGATTCTGAACTATTAACAATAGTAAAATTTAGTACGTACCAAGCTGAGCTGCAGTCACAGGTAAGCTAAAATATGCTAACAAAACTCGCACTCTAAATTTGTGCTCGTGTAACCTAAATATTGTAGCCAGCTACTGAACTTTGAAATTAAAGCAGTGAAATCTAATCATATTATTTTAATGCTGGCGTTTGAATTTCAACGACACTCGGGTTCATTTCGGAAAAGGAAGGGACCCTGCTTGGCAATGCAATTGGGACAATGAGCAACAAAGGTTCATGCTAAGTTGCTGTAATTTTGCGAGGCAAATGGAACAATTTGAAAAGCTGAGGTCTGCCATACAGTTCTGAAACTTTACGTGCTTTTAGTCTTCCTTGTTGGTTGATTGAAGGTTTGAAGCCGTCGATCGAGGAGGTGGCGACAGTCACTCATTGTCGGCCGTCGCTGTTGCAGAAGCTGGATGTTGGCGCGCCTTCTTCTCGACACGGTCACCAGGCGAAACGGGCTCTTGATGTGCGCCAGCTAATGCTTCCCGTCCGCGACACCATGTCAGAAACTATCATCGCGAGTCGAGCGCAATTACTTGCTGCCAAACCCCGAAAGCGCGGCAACTCGCGGGAGCGTCACACGACACCTGCTCCACTCGCTACTCCCGCCAGACTCTCACTCCCTGTCCTGCCCGCGCTCCACGCGGCAGAGTTAACACTACCAAAGATCCTACACACTTTGATTCGTCACACGACCTATCGACGTAATCGTTCGATAGCAGTTTTCCCTAGGCAAGACCCAGCGTAAAAATACAAATAATATTTACGAAACAAACCAATTATACATCGACATGAGTGCATAAATATATATATATATATATATATATATATATATATATATATATATATATATATACAAACAGTAAAACAATTACAATATATAAAGAGACAGAAATGTCATATCTTGAGGTAACAAAACAAGGAAAAAAATAATAGTACAATAGATGGAAATAGGAGTATATGCATTTCCGGCGTTACACGTGCCCCACATTGTCTGAGGATGTTCGTGTAACGTAAACAGACTCAGAAAATGTCCCAAAAAAGAAACAGCGGAAATGCATATGCTCAAAACATCAACAAAATTTAGCATTCGTCTAATTAATCATAAATCAATTTTTAGACCATAATAATTGAGTGGGGACACTCCTAATCTTATTCCACTCTGTCATCTTGCACAAAATAAAACAGGTTGACAACATATTAAAATTCATAGAAGATATAGAAAATGGTTTAGCTATTCCAAAATCATTAAAATTCGTAACACTATGAGAAATGGAATACTATTTGCAAAATTAATCAGAGTACATGGTCATAAAAACAGGTAGATCAAAATACGCAAATTAATAATTAATTACATAGAATACACATTTTTACATAGCCTTTTCATAATTAATATCTCGTCATGAGATTCCACTTAACGCTAAACAAGAAAATAATACACATCAGATCGAAAAAAAAACATAAATATTGACAGTAGAATTCTTTCAGCTGTCCAGGAAGAAAAACAATTCCGCCTTCCGTACTTGAAGCACAAAGAATGCCGACAGCGGCCCAAGAGCCAACAGCGGCACAAGAGCCGACAGCGGCTCGCCTCGCCAGTATTGTTGCGCCCGCGTATGCGGCAGGCTTGATCTCACTCGCCCTTGTGACGGCGTTTCCAGAACGTCCGTTTCACTGAATTCTTTCGGAAAAACTCACTCCCGAGTAATCTCAAGGAGTCCATAAACACTATCACAGTGGATAACTCAACACTGTCCATTATCACACGCATGTACTAGCCTGAAACTTAAAACAGCGTCTAAGTACATCGGCAATGACTCGTAAATCACATATTTATGAAATCTTACAGCTATTTACAAAATCATATTTACATTCCTTAATCTACTGTGACTCAGCTGAAAACTTAAATTAGCAGCTTGGATTTCTCAATTGATAAATAATCACTCTCTCTTAAATCATTTAGTCAAAATTAATTACTTATTAATTACAACTTCTTTAATGTCCTCTTGGTCAGTCAAAAGCATGGCAATCTAGCAAACCTTAAATCTTACACTCTATATTTACATATTGTACAAATTACCCATTGTGTGGTATTAATCGATCCTAGGTTGGTACAATTTCAAATCTATTATATTTCGTATACCTAATAGCTTTCCAGAGCTTGGATACTCTAAGCAATAAGCATTTGTGTGAGGTATATCAATGACTTTATATGGTCCATTATAAACAAACTTAAATTTAGAGATTTCATTGTCTATCTCGCTCGATTTCTCATGAGCTTTTACAAGTACTAAGTCTCCGATCGCAAACTTAGCAAAACGCGCTTTAGCGTCATGACGACGTATGCGAGCATCGGCTTTAAGCTTCATTACTTCTCGCAAACGATCTTTTTTCACACCAATACTAATGTCAATCCGTGGAGGGAATTTGATTATCTCTTCCACTAAACTTTTACTTCTGTCATCCAACAGGATTTCCTCTGGAGAAAATCCCGTCGTTTCATGTCTCAAGGTGTTCATGATTCTCTCAAATACTGCTACATATTTGCCCCATGCCCTATGGTTGTGATGGCAATAGGTACGGGAAAGTCGGCCTCGTCTTTGTTCGTGTGTTACGTTTGACACACCGTCTACAATACTTTCCAATTCACTTTCTACATTATTGTCAATGCCGAGATTCTTCACATTACAGTAGTTCAGCTTCATACCTACGTCAATACCATCCGGCCAGTTAACAATGTGTATAGGCTGGTATTGCCTATGCACACCGTCTCCTGCCTCGTCAAAACTAACTACTATTGTTTTATCTTGGGACGTACATGTCAACGTTTTGCTTTCGCAGTTAATCACTGCACGGTACTTTAACAGCCAATCAAAACCGATAATTACTTCCGTAGTTAAGTCTGGCACGACGACAAACTCTTGTTCAAATCGTGCCCCACATATCTCGAAGTTGACAAAAATCTGTTTTGTGACCGGTTTACTGGCCTTCCCAGTAGCACCGATAATTTTCACTCCTGTTACTGGCATAACTACGATGCCAGGTCTGTCTTTCAGTAACTCAAATATTTTCCCAGATACAGCACTCAATTCTGCACCGGTGTCAATCAACACATTTAGTTGTAGGTCGTGCATATTAACAGACACTACTATCTGTCTACACTTGTCCTCGACTGTTTCTTTATTTTCCCACAGTAAATCCTCGTCTATATCCAGGTCATTCCAGAAAAAACCATCCGGCTTTGATCCTAAATCCAGTTTATCTGGCGGCTTTTTCAGCCTCTGTTCACATACAGTTTTTATTTCAACACGTTTGTCCTGAGGCATAGTCTGTAGCTTCGCCTCCAATACCGAAACCTTTTCCTGTAACTCGTCAACTAGCGAGTGTTGCTTTGCTATCAATTCACTAATTGTCACCTTCGTTGATTCCACTTTGGTCAGATTGATCTCATCTGCCAATCTACCTGGAGGAATGTGCCCAGTCGCATCTGAAATTACTTCCTCTGGATCTGCGCAACCCACACTGCTACCGTCTGACCGCATAACGTCAGCTCTAACCTCATACACGCTGAAATCTATGTGCTTTTCTACCAATTGTGTCCGGCTATCACTAAAATTTTCGTAATCTTTCCCCTTAATACTCTCGCAATGTTTAAACTGGAGGTTTGCGTCGGATGGGTCGGCTACTTCTACCACTATAACTTTCGGTAAAGTCTGCCGGTTAGGGCCAGAACTTTCCGTTACTCCTTCAACATCTAACTCCTGCGGGACGAAACACGACGAATCTTGCTCGTGCTCCCCATTAACATCAACTATTTCTGGTAAAGTCTGCCGGTTAGGGCCAGAACTTTCAATCACTTCACAAATACTATCTTCCTGTGGGACGAGACGCGGCAAATACTGCACGCGCTCCCCATAAACACTTCTCCCATACAGACCCCTATAATCTCTTAGTTCGTCGTATAAGGGACCGAACTGCCTTAACCAGACCTCATCCCTCTCTGCATCCCCTCGCTCGATGACGGACGTTTTATCCGACATCTGATCTTCTCTCAACAATTGCGAATCATTCTTAAACTCAATCTCCAGTTCCGCTGTGGGTATTACAGCTGGCACCTTATAATCGATTTCCGGAACACTACTTAAATTGTTCTCACTGACAGTGAATGTACCTTCTACTGCCGTGTATACAGCTGATCTACTACTTGTGGGCGCACTCCTTTCTCTTAACACTGGCACACTCTCCCGCCGTTGATGATTCCATACGGAATTTTCATAACGACGACACCTGAGTTTTCTACTGTTATTGGGCCGCCAAAATTTCTCCACGCCCGGTCGGCCCCTCACCGGCGCGGCTAATGGTTTCCCTGTCTCGTCCCAGCAGATACAGTCCCCGGATGCTGCTGAGGCGGCTGATCACACCCTCTGGCGTTATTACTATTCTGTGAAGCCCGTATCACGTTAGTATGATACTGGTTTCCGTCATTCCTGTTATTATTTGCATTGTACCAATTGTTATTACGGTCTGAACCATTATTGTTATTGCTGCCATGGATGCGGTATGCATTATTCCCGTGGTTATCGTTGTTGTGGTTGCTGTGGTACCCGTTGTTGTTACCACGGCCTCTGCCACTGTCGCGATTATTGCGCCAATTGTCCTCGTCCTCCACTCTTTCCAGGAAATCATTGATTGTCCTGTAATTGCTTCCTACGTATCGTTTTGTATCATCTGGAAGCTTCTTGTAGAGTTCCCAGACTATTTCGGATTCCGAGCGGCGGTCACGCAAATATTCCAACTTGCGGATCCAGCCCTCACAAAACTCCTTCATCGAACCGCGCGAACTCGCATCGAAAGGCCTCGATACGACAAATTCGCGCCAGACACTTTGCTGTTTTTGCTCTGACCAGTATTCAGCCAGAAACAAATTTTTAAATTCGTCAAAAGTCAGGTTCGTAATGTTGAGGTTTAAGCCCCAACGCTTGGCATCACCAGCCAACACATCAATAATCGCATTAATTTTTCTCTCATCAGTCCATGATCTGGGTAAAACTCTTTCACAATTTTTAATGAAATCCGTCGGGTGTATACCGCCTTTTTTCAAGGGGTCGAACCGCTCCTCTTTCGTCAACAACTCCGAACTATGTGCACAGATTGGCACATAGCTCTGTTTTTCATCAAGTTTCCTTTCTAATTCCGACACCCTCGTAATCACTTGGCAAGTGGTTGTCGCAAGCGTTTCCACTTCCCTCTTTTTCTCTTCGCAGTTATTAGCCTGCTTCGTCACTTTGGTATCTACTTCGGATACTAAAGCCTTTAAAGTTTCCACCTTCTTTTGATCCTCTTTTTTCACTAATTGAATTTGTTCCGTCACCTTATTCTCGATGATCGGAGCAACTGATTCTCCTACACTTTTCTCGATTCTGCTAATTTCAGAATTAAAACGAGTATTTATGCTCGCAATTTCCGCCTGAACGCCTATCATTTCCTGTTTAAGATTACCGATTTCGGTATTAATTACAACAATATCTTCTTTGATTTTATCAACTTTTGTGTTAACAACTCCAACATTGTTGTTAACAACGTTAATAGCTTTGTTCTGATTGTCTAGCATCCGTTCAAATTTTTCAGACTGAGCTTCTTGCTTGACCGATTGACTCTTGATTTCGTTAATCAAAACATTCAATAAATCATTTAAATTCCCGGAAACTACCGGTTTTACTTCCGTAGCGGCTTCCTCTTTAATTGTCCCCCCGTATTCGTCATCAAGGGATTCGCATTTGATTTTCACTTCCGACTCCGAAACATTTTCTAAAGTGTGGAATTCCATTTCTGCTCTTTGTTGCGTTTCGGCGGTCGCGTCTTTCATGCTATCCGCCTGCCCCTGAACAATGGGTACCGCGGTGCGCGTTTCCCACTGTTCGACCGATTGTTCCGTATCCAAGTCAACCAAATTTTGGTAATTGTTGCCTTCACTCATTTTAATAATTTTCAATATAAATGCCAAATCTCAAATCTAATTAGGATTCCTCACACTAATATTCTCGCTGACGTATCGACCATTTCGTAACCAGTACTTTGTTACGAGATTTGCACAATGCAAAATTCGTGTCCAGAACAACCTCAAATTTGAAGATTGTCCTGTCACGGTCGCCACGTGTAACCTCCCCCCTCACTTATCGACCTTAATGACAGTGAGAAATTAAACCGCGTGTACCTAATGGAAATTTGGGAAAAGCAATCGTCACCGAAGTTAATCTATCGGTAAAGAGGGAGGAACGGGTTACATCTAAATGAAAGGAAAAATGCAAATGAAACTGGTGGAAATCAATTTTGAAAAGGGGTAAAGTTAATAAAGAAAGTAAATGTGCGGCCGTTACGTTAACAATTAACTAGCGGTAATTAGATATTTGAGATTTGGGGGAAATCACGGTCGCCAGTCCTAAGGACAATTACTATAGTAACTGAAAAAGAAAGGTTATTACACATATAATTAGCACTAGAAGCGTGGCAACTGAAGGTTGACACGTGTAGTGTGAAAACTGAAAGTTTGTCAGAAGTAATAAATTTCGCTACACTCTGACTTAATTTAGCAAAAGAATTAATAAAACCGGAAAATCGAAAATTAATTTAGTGACTGAAGTTAATAGTGAGCTTTCTTTCTGAAGCACATCGAAATCCAGTAAAATACGGTTAGTCTTGGACTACCTCAACAATCATTTCAAAAGCAACTTGACTCTACGCAATTTAGAAACAAGATATTTAACTTTGAACTTGAATTAAATGATTCTGAACTATTAACAATAGTAAAATTTAGTACGTACCAAGCTGAGCTGCAGTCACAGGTAAGCTAAAATATGCTAACAAAACTCGCACTCTAAATTTGTGCTCGTGTAACCTAAATATTGTAGCCAGCTACTGAACTTTGAAATTAAAGCAGTGAAATCTAATCATATTATTTTAATGCTGGCGTTTGAATTTCAACGACACTCGGGTTCATTTCGGAAAAGGAAGGGACCCTGCTTGGCAATGCAATTGGGACAATGAGCAACAAAGGTTCATGCTAAGTTGCTGTAATTTTGCGAGGCAAATGGAACAATTTGAAAAGCTGAGGTCTGCCATACAGTTCTGAAACTTTACGTGCTTTTAGTCTTCCTTGTTGGTTGATTGAAGGTTTGAAGCCGTCGATCGAGGAGGTGGCGACAGTCACTCATTGTCGGCCGTCGCTGTTGCAGAAGCTGGATGTTGGCGCGCCTTCTTCTCGACACGGTCACCAGGCGAAACGGGCTCTTGATGTGCGCCAGCTAATGCTTCCCGTCCGCGACACCATGTCAGAAACTATCATCGCGAGTCGAGCGCAATTACTTGCTGCCAAACCCCGAAAGCGCGGCAACTCGCGGGAGCGTCACACGACACCTGCTCCACTCGCTACTCCCGCCAGACTCTCACTCCCTGTCCTGCCCGCGCTCCACGCGGCAGAGTTAACACTACCAAAGATCCTACACACTTTGATTCGTCACACGACCTATCGACGTAATCGTTCGATAGCAGTTTTCCCTAGGCAAGACCCAGCGTAAAAATACAAATAATATTTACGAAACAAACCAATTATACATCGACATGAGTGCATAAATATATATATATATATATATATATATATATATATACAAACACTAAAACAATTACAATATATAAAGAGACAGAAATGTCATATCTTGAGGTAACAAAACAAGGAAAAAAAATAATAGTACAATAGATGGAAATAGGAGTATATGCATTTCCGGCGTTACATACTGAAGTGTGTGTTTGGCTAATATTATTATATAATCAACGTAGCTCAACCAGCATTCCGAGTAGGATTACTGATTTGCTTATTTTTCGTCCTGATATATAGAGAAATGATCGTATAAGCACGCACGAAGTAAGTAATCGGTCCTGTTGGTGGCCCAACACAAATAATGCCTTATGAGCCTAAAGAGCTACAGATTCATCTGTTTATGCTTTCATGTTTGCTTTTATCTGCTGCTGCTTTTCATAGAAAAGACATCTTTTCTGAGCTCCTCTCTCAGTAAATCAGCAGCGCTTTCTGCACCCCGAACTGGTCGACAGAAAGTACAAAAACTTTTACAGTTCCTTTGTGAGCTCTGAATCTCTTTTTATTGTATCTAGGGGCAGCCAAAGAATCTTTATGTTAAAGGCTGCCATTTGAGAGGATTTCTGCCAGAAATGTTCCCCAGCAGGTATTATGTCTGGAAAATATGGTGTCTAGCTATTTCTAAAATGCGTTTCTTATACCGGGATTTGTCTTTTCTTTCTCTAGATGTTATTGGCTGTTTATTTACGAATGCTCACACAGACATCTACAAAAAGGGTGACCATGATACAAGATAGAGGCTGACACAGAAAGCAATTACTGACAGGGAACAACTGTTGAACTGGAAGGGAAAGAAGGGTAGGTGAGTTCTTCTTTACTGCAGGATTAGTCCCCTCACCTGTTCCTAGCTGTCTTGCTATCTCTTCCGTTATCTTATGGGATTTCCTTTTCATCGTAGTTGGTATTCCAATACAAAGAAATTAAAATGCAAAATATGTTCTACATTATGACCATTGGCACTAACTAGCTACGTACACTTTTTTTTTCCTCTGAGAGCCATGATCTTTGTCTGCCAGTGAAAAATATTTAGGTTTTAGTCCTTGCGTATCTGGTCTAGGGAGTATGTTGGCCATGGGGATCATCCTTTCTGTCTTGTTAGGTACTCATCAAACATCGCGATGTTTATACAATTATGTAGCCTTGTTTTATAGTGTAGTTTGATCTTGATTTTCACTGTCTAAGATGTCGTCAGTACTCATACAGAATTTAAAAAGTGTGGAATTGATGCTACATCCTTGTTTCACGCCTCCAGTAATTTTTATAGTTCCTCTCTGCACCCGCGTTTATCACGATTTTTGTTTCTTGATACAGGCTTTCAATAACATACATTAAGTTCTTGGGCTATCTCTGTCGTTCTAATTACACATACAATACGTCGGCTGACACGGTCGAAAGCTTTTCTGTAGTCTGTAAGACCAACATGGTTTCCTGTAGGAAATCCTTATCTTTCACAATTTGTCTTTTAAATACAGCGATATGATCACTATGAGATCTTCCCTTGCTAAGTCCGTTCTGCTCCTTCGACAATAGTGAGTTAGCTATGTTTTCAAGAAGATTGTTGGTTATTGGTGCTTATAGTTTGTGACAGTTATTAAGAAGGCTTATCTCCTGATATTTTCCGTAGTTAAAAACAAAACAAAAAATGTATTATTTTTCTTATTGTTCATGTGTGTGTTCGAGCCTTTCTGTCTCCAATACAGGGGCGTCTAAGAACACTTCATATCAGCCCACTATATGCCCTCAACCATATAGTATATAATGAGAGGATCACTGAAAACACTGACGATCAGCAGTGTTGAGGTATGGGTTGATTTTAATGTTTTATCTAGTTTAATCGAGATTATGAACAAATATAATTAAACGACCTCATTTCGTTTTTCAGGCCAAGCAACACTGGCATACCGAAATGGTTAGCTTTTGCATCAGCAATTTAACAAAAAACGAAATAACAGTTGTCTCCATCCAAATCAAGAAGCACTGCTACCTGCTAATGATAGAGACCTATGATTTGAATGAATAAAAACTGTAGATTTCTGTTCTTAGAACGACATAGTCTTTGCGATAAATTGAAATTAAGTGTTAGGTGGTTGGTTGGTTGGTTTGGGGAAGACCAGACAGCGTGGTTATCGGTCTCACCGGATTAGGGAAGGATGGGGAAGGAAGTCGGCCGTGCCCTTTCAGAGGAACCATCCCGGCATTTGCCTGGAGTGATTTAGGGAAATCACGGAAAACCTAAATCAGGATGGCCGGACGCGGGATTGAACCGTCGTCCTTCCGAATGCGAGTCCAGTGTAAGTGATAGGATTAACTAGATTACATATACCTTTGTTCTTTAGATTCGTACCGGGGTGATCCTCAAGGATGTAGAAGTTGTCAAAAATAAATACATAATATACAAGTCGTTTTAAAAATGATGGTCAATATTCAGGGACATGACAGTTCGAAACAAAAAAGTGAAGTAAACATGTGCTTTAAAACGCATAACTTAAGGGCAATGAGCAATTCTTGATCTTCGATACTGGGAAACAAATCTCTTGTACTGCAAGCTCTTTGTTTTCTGAAGTGATAGTATGGTGCAAAACAAGAAAAAACTGTCCAGTAAATGTGTGCTCTAAAATACATACCTTAAGAGCTATAAGCACTTGTTCATCTTTGCTACTTTGAAACACAACTCTTCTAATGAATATGTGGTCATAACTTTTAAGGTATCCACATGTTTACTGGAAATTTTTTCTTTGTTTTAGTCCGGACTACCACTACCCAAAATATGGGAAGCAAATGGCTTCCAGTAGAAGAGATTTGTTTCACAGTATCGAAGATCAAGAAATGCTCATGCTCTTAAGGTATGCGTTTTATATCCCATGTTTTCTTGACCTTTTTGTTTCGAATGATTATTTCTGTCATATCGCTGAATATTCACCATCACTTCTGAAACACCCTGTATATTTAGAAAAAGAGATAGCTAATGTACTATAGACACTCGATGCTGTATTTTCGTTTAAGAGGTAAAACTGCCACACTACATTTTAATGAGGAATACAGTGGGGTGCATTCGATAGTTCTTACACTGTTGTAGCAATGCGCCAAATAGAGAATGTCATATCCCTGATATTCACCATCACTTCTGATACGCCCTGTATATTTAGAAAAAGAGATAGCTAATGTACCTTACCTTAGATCTTAAAGGCTCTTTTTTCGTTTAAGAGGTAAACCTACATGCCAATGAGGAATACAGTACGGTGGATTCGACAGTTCTTATAATGTTGTAGAAATACACCAAATAGAGGATCAGTTTATAACACTTACTTACACTGACATTACTGCACTGAAGTTCTGAAATTTGAATTTATATTATTGTTGTTGTTGTTGTGGCCTTCAGTCCTGAGACTGGTTTGATGCAGCTCTCCATGCTACTCTATCCTGTGCAAGCTTCTTTATCTCCCAATACGTACTGCAGCCTACATCCTTCTGAATATGTTTAGTGTATTCATCTGTTGGTCTCCCTCTACGATTTTTACCCTCCACGCTGCCCTCCAATACTAAATTGGTGATCCCTTGATGCCTCAGAACATGTCCTACCAACCGATCCCTTCTTCTTGTCAAGTTGTGCCACAAACTCCTCTTCTCCCCAATCCTATTCAATACCTCCTCATTAGTTATGTGATCTACCCGTTTAATCTTCAGCATTCTTATGTAGCACCACATTTCAAAAGCTTCTATTCTCTTCTTGTCCAAACTATTTATCGTCCATGTTTCACTTCCATACATGGCTACACTCCATACAAATACTTTCAGAAACGACCTCCTGTTAAGAAATTTCTCTTCTTCAGAAACGCTTTCCTTGCCATTGCCAGTCTACATTTTATATCCTCTCTACTTCGAACATCATCAGTTATTTTGCTCCCCAAATAGCAAAACTCCTTTACTACTTTAAGTGTCTCATTTCTTAATCTAATTCCCTCAGTATCACCCAACTTAATTCGACTACATTCCATTATCATCGTTTTGCTTTTGTTGATGTTCATCTTATATCCTCCTTTCAAGACACCGTCCATTCCGATCAACTGCTCTTCCAAGTCCTTTGCTGTCGCTGAATGGAGAACCTTAAAGTTTTTGTTTCTTCTCCATGGATTTTAATACCTACTCCGAATTTGAATAACATCGGGGAGACGCTACAACCCTGTCTCACTCCCTTCCCAACCACTGCTTCCTTTTCATGCCCCTCGACTCTTATAACTGCCATCTGGTTTCTGTACAAATTGTAAATAGCCTTTCGCTCCCTGTAGTTTACCCCTGCCACTTTCAGAATTTGAGAGAGTGTATTCCAATCAACATTGCCAAATGCTTTCTCTAAGTCTACAAATGCTAGAAATGTAGGTTTGCCTTTTCTTAATCTAGCTTCCAAGATAAGTCGTAGGGTCAGTATTGCCTCACGTGTTCCCATATTTCTACGGAATCCAAACTGATCTTCCCTGAGGTCTGCTTCTACCAGTTTTTCCATTCGTCTGTAAAGAATTCGCGTTAGTATTTTGCAGCCGTGGCTTATTAAACTGATAGTCCGGTAATTTTCACATCTGTCAACGCCTGCTTTCTTTGGGATTGGAATATTATATTCTTCTTGAAGTCTGAGGGTACTTCACCTGTCTCATACATTTTGCTCACCAGATGGTAGAGTTTAGTCAGGACTGGCTCTCCCAAGGTTGTCAGTAGTTCTAATGGAATGTTGTCTACTCCCGGGGCCTTGTTTCGACTTTGGTCTTTTAGTGCTCTATTAAATTCTTCACGCAGTATCATATCTCCCATTTCATCTTCATCTACATCCTCTTCTCTTTCTATAACATTGCCCTCAAGTACATCGCCCTTGTATAGTCCCTCTATTTACTCTTTCCACCTTTCTGCTTTCTCTTCTTTGCTTAGAACTGGGTTTCCATCTGGATCTCTTTTCTCCAAAGGTCTCTTCAATTTTTCTGTAGGCACTATCTATCTTACCCCTAGTGATATAAGCCTCTACATCTTTACATTTTTCCTCTAGCCATGCGTGCTTAGCCATTTTGCACTTCCCGTCGATCTCATTTTTGAGACGTTTATATTCCTTTTTGCTGCTTCATATACTGCATTTTTATATTTTCTCCTTTCACCAATTAAATTCAATATTTCTTCTGTCACCCAAGGATTCCTACTAGCCCTCGTCTTTTTACCTACTCGATCCTCTGCTGCCTTCACTACTTCATCCCTCAAAGCTACCCATTCTTCTTCTACTGTATTTCTTTCCCCCATTCTTGTCAATCGTTCCCTTATGCTCTCCCTGAAACTCTGTACAATCTCTGGTTTAGTCAGTTTATCCAGGTCCCATCTCCTTAAATTCCCACCTTTTTGCAGTTTCTTCAGTTTTAATCTACAGGTCATAACCAATAGATTGTGGTCAGAGTCCAAATCTGCCCCTGGAAATGTCTTACAATTTAAAACCTGGTTCCTAAATCTCTTTCTTACCATTATATAATCTATCTGAAACCTGTCAGTATCTCCAGGCTTCTTCCATGTATACAGCCTTCTTTTATGATTCTTGAACCAAGTGTTAGCTATGATTAAGTTGCGCTCTGTGCAAAATTCTACCAGGCGACTTCCTCTTTCATTTCTTCCCCCAATCCATATTCACCTACTACGTTTCCTTCTCTTCCTTTTACTACTACCGAATTCCAGTCACCCATGACTACTAAATATTCGTCTCCTTTCACTATCTGAATAATTTCTTTTATCTCATCATACATTTCTTCAATTTCTTCGTCATCTGCAGAGCTAGTTGGCATATAGACTTGTACTACTGTCGTAGGCGTGGGCTTCGTGTCTATCTTGGCCACAATAATGCGTTCACTATGTTGTTTGTAGTATCTTACACGAACTCCTATTTTTTATTCATTATTAAACCTACTCCCGCGCTAACCCTATTTGATTTTGTATTTATAACCCTGTATTCACCTGACCAAAAGTCTTGTTCCTCCTGCCACCAAACTTCGCTAATTCCCACTATATCTAACTTTAACCTATCCATTTCCCTTTTTAAATTTTCTAATCTACCTGCCCGATTAAGGGATCTGACATTCCACGCTCCGATCCGTAGAACGCCAGTTTTCTTTCTCCTGATAACGACGTCCTCCTGAGTAGTCCCCGCCCGGACATCTCCGGAATATTTTACCCAAGAGGACGCAATCATCATTTATCCATAGAGTAAAGCTGCATGCCCTCGGGAAAAATTATGGCTGTAGTTTCCCCTTGCTTTCAGCCGTTTCCAGTACCAGCACAGCAAGACCGTTTTGGTTAGTGTTACAAGGCCAAATCAGTCGATCATCCAGACTGTTGCCTCTGCAACTACTGAAAAGGCTGCTGCCCTTCTTTAGCAACCATACGTTTGTCTGGCCTCTCAACAGATACCCCTCCGTTGTGGTTGCACCTACGGTACGGCTATCTGTATCGCTGAAGCACACAAGCCTCCACACCAGGTCTATGGTTCATGGGGGGGGGGGTGAATTTATGTAACATATTTATTTGATGTTATTAACAGCAAAAGAAGTATTAATAGTAAAAGAAATTCTGGAACAGAGTAAAAGAATTTGGCCAGCACTGGGCACTGAAAACGGGTGTCCTTGAACAATAGACACCTTGCTGGACCAAGTAAGTAACTTTGAATGTTTATAAAGATTACTCTAATTAGTAGTAGTGATCTGTAGGTTTGTAAAAGATACACATTCAAATGACAACTATCGCTAACGAATAAACATATTGGGAGGCAGTTCCTCGAACGGGCCTCTGAAGAACCTTTTTGGGTTCACACTACAAATTCGCGTTACACAAGTTTCGCCTCGAAAAACTTTAGCTTGGGCTGATGAGTCAGCCCAAAAAATAAATCTGTGTGATATTATGGAACGAAATAAAGTGAAGTATCTAGTGTACTTACTTTTCTATCTCGTACGTCTGAGAACATCCGCACAACAACAAAGTTTTGTTTAGGCACTTGAGAGTAGTTTGCTTCTTGTAAATGAAATTGTTATGAAGTTGAAATCCGAAGAAAGAATTCAACACTGTCAACCTATCTTCTCGGCTTGTCGCCATATTTTAGACTATACTGTGGGGGAAAACCTCTTTCAAGGTTTAAACTGGTTAGGGTATCTTTTAAACGCTTCTACCATGAAAATCTCACCAGCTGATTTTTCTAATACTATAATAAAATTGCTACTTATTTCAGTGTTTGTATCATCCACAAGAAGACACAAATGTGGTATCTGAAAGCGTTACTGATGAAAGGTATTTCTTACATACAAGGAAATGGAAACTTGGGAGACACCACAGGTAATCAGTGCCTAGTTTTATGATGAGTAATAGAACTCCTTCCTTTTGACAGCCCTTTTGACAGCCTTTATTTCCTGTTAGAGAAAGATAAGATTTGAACCATTTTGTGCCGTTAATTGTCACGTTATTATTATTGTTGATTTACACTGTCATTGACTTCGACAGATCGTAGAATATACCAGTGCCCTGAAATTTACGGTGTAACGAACTACTTACATTCTCGCTGCGTATAAATAGTCTTCTCAGTGTACAGAGGTTTGGCGGTATTATACGAAGGTTTAAATACAGACATGTTACAATCAAACAGTCAGTAACAGACGACTGGTTACACAAATAACTTATGTTAGAAAACGAAGAGAAACCCTCTGCAATTAACTCTTTTGATATTTTATCATACTACTGTATTTTTTTAATTTTAAAGATTTTATGGTCGGCATTACTGCTCCTGGTGTTACGATGATTATATTCAGATTACTGAAGTTATTTGTATTAGATGATCTGGGATATTCCAAGGCAACATCTACTGATCTTGACAAAACCATGTCTGCAGCAACGGTTACGACAACATTGTAAAAATTTTTCTAATACTTTACACATCTGTTATCAATTTATAGTTTACTCTTAATGCTATCTCCTCCTCTCCATCTCTGGCTCTTCCAAATGTGCCACCACTTAGTACCAGGGAATTTGGGGAGTGCAACGCTGGGTTTTAAATCGAGGATAGGTCGTGCTGACTCAGATTTAGTACCGCAGTATCACTAGGCAAGCCGACAGCGTGTGCTTTCAAAGCCATTCAAGTGATGCAAGATCAAACAATAAATACTACGGCTGATAGTGCTTCTAAAACCTCGCTCACAGCTCACGTTATCGGCCAATAAAACGGAGAGAGTTTCAGACGATGACAACTTAACCCTCCTGGCGTGTCCGGAGTCAATCGCTGACGTTTCACAACAGCAACGAACCAACCATTTAAAATAGTAAAAGGAAGCTCGCTTACGTGTTATGTCCTTTCGGTAACTATCTGACTTCACTCATCGTCACTTGACTTCCTGGCCGAATAGTGTCCTCCTCTTACAAGGAAGCCTATGCCTTTCTCGCCGCAATTCAGCGATATCAAACTCAAAAATGTCGCTGAAAGAATAAGGTATTAAGCCAACAACTATAAGTCGTGGACTGTACAGTAGTTTCACAAACACCGCTAACAAATGTATCCCATCTAGCAACAACACTTTAATGTGGAAACACTCACGGAGGAGCAGTATTCAATTTCCCATCCGTGTCATCAGTTGCTCGGAGAGTACGCTATCAATAAATGATACTATGCAAAGTCTGAACGATTACCATCAAACGTTTCGGGCCAACAGACTAAGGACATTCACCTATTAACGAGGTACCCTAATGGTATACCACACCACTCTTGCTGTAACCAACGGTGTGACTGAAGGTCTACCCCAGCGACCTCTGCATAAAATGATCTCACACCTGAACGTCCAGCAGGACATAATAAGTGTCACACGAATACGAGCAGCCAGTGCTACCAGTAAGTTCTGCACTGTTCAACACCCCAAACCACGTTGGCTGGCCCAGCGAGGCATTAGCAAATGCCCAACTTCAGCGAACACACTTACAATTACAGAGAACCCACAATAGAGCGAACTCAGTTCCGCAAAGAGCTATCAAAGCTACATTGGCTTGTCACAACTCGTAGTAATGGAACACAGTACCGGACACACTCCCAGCAGAGCAGACACAATTCCGCAACGAGCTATCGAAACTACCTCCCGTGGTAAACAGTCAGAGTCACACGACAGACCTCAGTGTGACTCAGAGATCGTAGTCCAGAACGCACAAAAGTCAACGCAGTCTCTGGGCCTCTCCGTCAGCCAGAACTTCCTGCTCCGCCAGACGCCTCAGCACTCTTTCCCATCCTCAGTACAAGAGCCATTGCTCGCCGTCGCCGTCGCCTGCGTAGAGTGCTAAAAGCTAACAATATGGGAGTTAAAATTACCTCGGCAGACCGAAAACAGGCACACAGTCTCCTCCTTTAATCCATCAAATATCATCTTCATCTCGTTACGTAATGCGAATATATTTTTCTCGCAATATACTGGTTTTATGTCTGTGTTACTGCCTTCAATTTTTTGCAGTATGTCTTACACTGAATCGCCAAAGAAACTGGTACAGGCATGCGTATTCAAATACAGAGATGTGTAGACAGGCAGATTACAGCGCTGCGGTCGGCAACACCTTTATAAGATAACAAGTGTCTGGCGCAGTTGTTAGATCGGTTACAGCTGCTGCAATGGCAAGTTATTAAGATTTAAGTAAGTTTGAACGTGGTGCTATAGTCGGCGCACGAGCTGTGGGACACAGCATCTACGAGGTAGCGATGAAATTGGGATTTTCCCGTACGACCATTTCACGACTGTACCGTGAATACCAGAAATCCGGTAAAACATCAAATCTCGAAATCGCTGTGACTGGAAAAAGATCCTGCAAGGACGGGATCAATGACGACTGAAGAGAATCGTTTAACGTGGCAGAAGTGCAACCCTTCCGCAAACTGCTGCAGATTTCGATGCTGTGCCATCACGAAGTGTCAACGTGCGAACCATTCTACGAAACATCATCCATATTGGCTTTCCAAGCCAAAGGCCCTCTCGTCTACCCATGATGACTGCTCGCCACAAAGCTTTAGGCCTCGCCTGGGCAAGTCACCAGCGACATTCGACTATTGATGACTGGAAACATGTTGCCAGGTCGAACGAGTCTCGTTTCCAATTGTATCGATCGGATGGACGTTTATGGGTATGGAGACAACCTCATGAATCCATGGACCCTGCTTGTCAGCAGGGGACTGTTCAAGATGGTGGAAGCTCAGCAATGGTGTGGCGAGTGTGCAGTTGGAGTGATGTGGGACCGCTGATACGTCTTGATACGACTCTGACAGGTGATACGTACATAAGCATCCTGTCTGATCACCTGCCTCCATTCATGTCCATTACGCATTCCGATAGACTTTGTGAATTCCAACAGGACAATGCGACACCCCACACTTCCAGAATTGCTACAGAGTATCTACAGTAACACTCTTCTGAGTTTAAACACTTCCACTGGCCACCAAAATCCCTAGATGTGAACATTATTCAGCATGCCTTGAATCCTGCTGTTCAGAAGAGGTCTCCTCCCCTCGCATTCTTATAGATTTATAGACAGTCCTGCAGGGTTTATGGTGTCGATTCCCTCCAGCACTACTTCAGACGTTAGTGGAGTCCATGTCTCGTCGTGTTGTGGCACTTCTGTGTGCTCGAGGGGCGTGACACGATATTAGGTGGGTGTGCCTTTTTCTTTGGCTCTTCAGTGCATAATGAACTATAGGATAAACACAAGAACTGTTTCTGACTGATATGTATAAATTCCTCTTTGTCTTACAAGATAATTCGTTGAGGAATCCGTGACTCTTTGGTAGAGCTTAGTATAATCTGGTTATTTGCGACAGACGTAAAGCTTTTAAATAAGGTAAAGACTTTTTAATAAGGTAGCTGTATTTGTAATTCATGTATACATCACGCCAGTTCATGTCTTCAAGGAATTTTCTAAAATAATTTATAGCTATAGCATTAACACAAGAACTGCTTCTGACTGGTATGTGTAGTTTCCTCTTTGTCTTACAATATATCTTTATTGCTTGAGGTACCCGTGGCTCTTTGGTAGACCTTGGTGTAATCTGGTTTCACGTGGCCGAAAGAAAGCTATCAAATAAGGTAAAGACTTTGTCAATAAACTAGTTGCATTTTTAATTCAAGTGTGCATCACTTCAGCTCATGTCTTAGAGGAGTCTTCTAAAATAGTCAATTTCTGGCTATTTCACTGCCCTCTCGAACCAAGATTTTGTATCCTAACCAGTACTGACAATTAACATTAGAAACTGAAAGTGACGGTCTGAGAGGACACTGACTTCGTTATTTTTTATACAGTTTTGTTCATTAGTCCCTCCTATAAATGATATAGCCATTACTGAAAGGTCTTTATTCCAAATTTTGACAAAGGTACCAGGTTCTATAGACAGATAAATATTTCTGCATGAAAAGGGGTTTATTTCAGAAATTGCAACTATGTTCTTGCGACTTTGTTACAGCGAAGTCATTTTTGAAATGGCTTTAAATGGTGATCATCTTCGTGTTGCGGGCTTTCAAACAAATTAATGGTGGCCCTCAACTACGTACCCTCAGCCTCAGAGTTGAAACATTAAAAGTTTTGGCAGATTTCGTTGTCTAGGGGCTGACATACGTAGTTGCGCATTACAAGCCAAATACGACTGAGTCTACAATATACAATATGAACATACACATGAAAACAATGGTCGCAGGTTCCTATCACTCGGCAATTGCGAATTTTGAATGTAACATTGAAATTTATAAATGAAAGATTGCAATTAAATAAACTCTGCAGGTACTATTTTAACGACTTTAAATGATGAATACGATAGCAGAAGTACCTTTAAGAATGCCATTTGTTACTGTAAAACACTTATTGGTGTCGATGGTCCAGCAATTAAATAAAATATAAGTTGAATAATAGGGAAACAATAAACTCCTACTTCATGTAATAAGTTATGAGCAACAACATAGCTCATGAGATATTCATTTCTAAACGCATACTACGTCTTCACTGCAGAAGCCACGGAAATCTCACAAGTACACAAGTCGGCACTACGAAATATTTCCATCTCCCGCGACTACACGCAAACTGCTCAACACTCTCCAAGTATTTCCTGCGACCGTTCGTCGCGTCTTCCTGTCCAGCACTCCTGCGTGTCCTGTACGACTCGCTGCTCCTCCCCCACTCCCATACAGTCTCTCCATTGACTACGGTAGTCGCCTACCGTAGTAAGGAGCGCTCCCACCATGTCTCCAAGCCAACGCACACTCACAAACATATTGAAACACATATGAAATACTGGGTTTACATTTAAATAAGTTGAAATTAAACAAATATTCCTACGGCTGGACCATAAACACCCTCTAACACACATTATTAAATTCATAAACAAATCAAATAAACATATATCAAAGGAATAGAAACAAAAGTATGCCAGTAGCCTAATGTCTCTGTGCTTTCTAAAACACAGTAAATATTTGACCAATTTCTTCATGAATAGTATATATCGGATATAAACAAAGACATGGATGAATAAATATACTTATAAGCATGCTGCTACCGTTTTTTCGTGTAACTTTGGAGTACTTATGGCCTGACGCGATCGATAGTAATCGGCCACTTTGACCTCCAATAACTCATATAGTATTGAAGTTACATGCATGTAATTCATACCAATTTAGGTTTACACTAATAGCTTTCTAAAGACACATCAATCGACAAAATCGGATGAACTGTTTAGATTTTGGAAATTCGTTGCTGGGTGTTACTTGTATAATTTACGGTCAGATACAAAATATTAAGCTAGTAAAGATATTGAAAACCTGGTTACACCATCATGATCGTAGTGCAAATAATGGTAATGTACGTGTTTCTTTTTAAGGTGTCATGATTCTTCTGGCTATTATTAATTTCTACATGAACTCTGAAATGTGTGCCATTATGGCTTCACAAAGTCCGCCATCTTTGGCACTCCCAGCATACAAATCTCCTTCATAGACGCAAAGCACAGTCCTCGACACAGTGTCAACATGGAATTCCCATCCACGGGGTCAGCCTGGACCACGCGCTGGGGCTACCCCTCTTGCTCCGGCTAATGTTCAGCACCACGTGGTTGCTGACGAGCCCCAGCTTGCCGAGCGGTCCGTGCGGCCATGCCAACTACGAACTTAGAGTACTTTCAGTGCGCCACAATTCGCCCATTACCTCACAGTGTATCGTCTCTCGAATATCTAATGCACTATGCGTTACATTTCGTTTTCGCATTTGAAGTCGTATGTTGAACGATACTGCTAAAGTCTATGCATAACACGAAGAGCATTACAGAATGCATGTATACCATGAAGACACTCCAAAGAAAAGAGCAAATGAAATTTTCTCCTTCCGATTTGATTGTGTAAAATAAGATGTAGCAGAAGTTGTCAAAGAGCTATGCTTGTTTCCCGATAGTTGCGATAGACGAAATAAGAATCACTGTAAGATTCTAATATTTCCATCGTTGGTGAGCACTAAGCATTTTGATAACGTGGCACAGTGTTGTCCTATTTGTTAAGATTCGTATAACGTATGTGACAGGAAATAATCCATGGTGAAAAGGGTAAACGGAAGACCTCGTAGAGTGTACACGGTGATAGAACATTGTGAAATCATTGCAAGTGCTTCCGAACACCCTAAGCTCATCATGAAGGTAACAGAACATGAAGATAGGTACAAGTTCTCCAAGCGATGGCCAACGTACTATAGAAAATGGAAGACGGCCTCTAGTCGACTGAATTAAAATATAGAGCTATCCAAAAACGTCAGAAAGTCAGGATCCACCCATGTTTCTTTATGCATTTTGAACATAGTAGGTTGCAGAGCACAGAACTCACTGGTCTCATGACGCAGGGCTTCGAATTGAATTTTGATGCTCATCATGATGGATTTTAAGTTATTAACTAGACTGCAGTCTCAACCATGAGAAAACGCTTAAGGAGCTGGATGCGTTTAGTAGGATGTACAACCAGAATTATCCCATATTGTTATTAGCAAGTAACTGGGTAATACTGGACTATGGTGCACGGCACGGCGGAAAGCGACCTAATTCTTAACCGGTCTGCATATCCCCTACAGTAAACTCCAGCAGCCAATGAGATTTAGTTTTCTTTTAAGCCTTGCTGTGAACAACACTGGATACCGATAAGGAAGACGAACATTAAGATACGAACAAAAGACTACTTTTCTTTTATTTTCCACTGTTTGAACAGCGATGTACAGTCGCTTTGTGGGTTGCTTGACTCAGCGTATGAGTCAGTGAAGGACTCATTTCAGATTCTCTGTATTAATTTCGAATTACTTTGAGTGTCGTAATCTATCAAATTTTCTGCTATTACACACTGAAAACCCAAAAAATAGGGACACCGCCTACCGCGGGACTAAATATCACGTGGTAGCATTGTTGGCACGTGACGCCGTGAGGAAAGTACATAAACAGAACAGAGAAGAATGGGGAGTCATTCGTAATAACTATTAGGTCTGTAAATGATGGCTCAAATGTCTCTGAGCACTATGGGACTCAACTGCTGAGGTCATTAGTCCCCTAGAACCTAGAACTAGTTAAACCTAACTAACCTAAGGACATCACAAACATCCATGCCCGAGGCAGGATTCGAACCTGCGACCGTAGCGGTCTTGCGGTTCCAGACTGCAGCGCCTTTAACCGCACGGCCACTTCGGCCGGCTCTGTAAATGAGAAATCCCCGGACATAAGCGACTTTACCAAAGATAAAAATGTTATGGGCCGGCATTTGGAAACCAGGGTATCGAAACCGGCTGTTAGTGTGCTACTGTCGTGCGCATCTGTGGAAAGTGATTGAAGGTCGGCGAAACCAAGAGTCGCATAAGGTGCAGGACGTCCACATCTAATCACATAACTGAGGAGGTCGAAGGCTTGCACACTTGATAAAGCACGATACGCAGCGATCCACGGCAGATCTGGGGACAGTAATTTTTTGAACACTTTTCTTGGAGAAAATCAGCGGCTAGCTAAAATAAAACAGTTGTTTGTAGTGGTAACAGGAACAGAACAGAATGTGACAACCTTTAGAGCGTTTATACAGTGATGATAGGCGGTGGTGGTGAACAGAATTTGTGTTGTGGCTCTACGAACGGCAACAGCTCAAGGAGACACAATTGCTTGTGTACCCCCACGACACTTGCTCCGTTCACAACCATGTCCTATCACCATGGTATAAATGGTCTCACGATGGTTATATTATGACCGAAACTGTCATTACAAATAAATACTGTGTTGTGATCAATTACAGTTTTTAAGCCATTTCAGTTCAATCCCGCGTCCGGCCATCCTGATTTAGGATTTCCGTGATTTCCCTAAATCGCTCGAGGCAAATGCCGGGATGGTTCCTTTTAAAGGGCACGGCCGACTTTCTTCCCTATTCCGATGAGACCGATGACCTCGCTATTTGGTCTCTTCACCCAAAACAAAGCCAAACAAAAAAAAAAAAAAAACGATCCATTTCAAAGATCTGACGACAGAGTACAATGCAGGTGCTGGCACAAGTGTTTCGAAGCACTCTGTTTAGTGTAAGATGGTGAACATGGTGTTCCACAGCAGTCGACTCTTACTTGTTGTCTTGTTGACCCAATTACATAATCAATTACTTATGTACTGAGCACAGGACCATCAACATTGACCGCCGATCTATGGAAACGTGTCACCTGTCGTTTCTTGTTACATCAGGTCGAAGGTCGTTCCCCGATAAGCCGTCATCCAGGCGACAGACTGCTCAGAATATGTACTGTGCCACTGCCAAAGGCCACCTGGGACACTATTATGAACGCTGGAGATTCGCCTGAGCTTTCATAGGACCTGTGGTAATAGTCGAGGGGGCCATGTCAGCTGTGGACTAGATGAACATTATTGCGGACCACCTGCATACCTTCGTGCTTAATGTCTTTCCTGATGGGGATAGCCGGCCGGAGTGGCCGAGTGGTTCTAGGCGCTTCAGTTTGGAACCGCACGAACGCGACGGTCGCAGGTTCGAATCCTGCCTCAGGCATGGATGTGTGTGATGTCCTAAGGTTAGTTAGGTTGAAGTAGTTCTAAGTTCTAGGGGACTGATGACCTCAGATGTTAAGTCCCATAGCGCTCAGAGCCATTTTAACCATTTGATGGGGATAGAGCCGTGCCGGTTCGTATCGATTGATCATTCGGGTCGGCATGGTGTGATCTTTCGACTCGGCCGTTTGACGTGGCTTTTGGCTGCGAGGGGCGTGTGGCGCTAGAGAGGGACAGCCGGAGAGCCGCCCGGCGCTGGGGAATCAGGAGGAGCCGTGGTTGAGCAGGCCGGGGCACGACGCAGAGGTTGTGGTGTGTTTGACACGTTTGCAAGACCGAACCTGGCTGGTAGTGTCGGAACTAGACTCAGCCACATTACCCGAATCGAGTCGTGCGGCACTGATTTGGATCTGTAAAGGATTTCATAAAAGATTTGGTGAGAATTGCTTGTCATGTTTTTGGTGCGCATATTATAGTAATTCTTGCTTCCCAAGTATCGGCGCCATGACTGGAAACTATTGTCTTGCCAACCAAAAGATCCCCTCTATTTAGTGCTGTTTAAATAAACACGTGTTATTGTGTTTGGTTAAAGGTTTATCTGGATTTTGTGATGTGATACAGTCCGAGTAAGCGAGGTGTATAAATTGGTACTATTGCTGTTCGGACGGCATAATCCAGAATGGTGAAACTGTAATATTTTTCCTGGTACTATGAGCTGTGTGGACGTTGTTATAGTTGGCTCAAAGCAAAGGCTTAACATTGAATCTGTACATTCTGTGTTATCTAATTGCATTACTTGTTCACTCGTAAACACTGAAACGGTAGTCTTACTTGACTGTTTAAGTTTATCAGTATCCTGTTAAGGGGTAATTTAAATGAGATCCCCAGTTTCAGTGAGCATATGTTAACCTACTAGTGTAGTTTAAATTACTGAGCTGACTTGGTATTACGCTATTCGCCCTTGTCAAATGGTTCAAATGGCTCTGAGCACTATGGGACGTAACTTCTAAGGTCATCAGTCCCCTAGAACTTAGAACTACTTAAACCTAACTAACCTAAGGACATCACACACATCCATGCCCGAGGCAGGATTCGAACCTGCGACCGTAGCGGTCGCGCGGTACTAGACTGTAGCGCCTAGAACCGCTCGGCCACCTCGGCCGGCTCGTCCCTGTCCTTTAATGTTACATCAAGGGCATTAGTTATTGATTCACCATTGACTATTATATTTCAGTGTTCGTGAAATAGGCTATTATTTTATACATCTAGTTGTTTTACGTTTGAGGAATTAATGTTTACCGTTTTCTCCCCCCCCCCCCCCCCCTTTTCTCTGAAATTGTGTTGCACGGGTTCCAAGACCTTGTTTTCGGTGTGTTATAGTGTACTGTGTGCGGCACCCTGTCCAACTCGCCCGCTTGCTGTGGGTTCTGGGTCCAGCCGCCTCTGGTCTGGGTCCAGTGCCCGCCCCCTTCCCCCCCCCCCCCCCCCCCACCACCACCTTCTGCTACTTGAATTAGCCCGTACCTATGTGAGGTCACCTGTTTTGAAAATCTGTCACGAAGGGGTGTATCTGTTTGTATTTACTTTTAGAAAATTGTGATGTCCATGATTGGTTAAACTTTATCTCATTATTGTAGTCTCCTTTTACGAGCTTTACTGTGTACAGAATTTAATTAACTTGCGAATCACTTAATGCCTGTTTAAAGATTAATGTTGTAGTTTGAATAGGGCGCATGCCCGTGCTTGTAAGGATTCTTTGCTAACTTACCTTATCACAAAAATTTTAAAGATAAAATTTTATTTCCTAAAGAAAAGTTTAATAAAAGTGTTGTTGTTAGAAACTGTGAATGTTGCTTATGTGGCCCGGCCCTCCCGCTCAACACCAATTGCCTGATTAGGGTGGATTGACCACCACATCATCATCTACATCTACATGGATACTCTACAAATCACACTTAAGTGCCTGGCAGAGGGCTCATCGAACCACCTTCAAAATAATTCTCTGTTATTCCAATCACGAAAAGCGTGCGGACAGAAGGAACACCTATATTTTTTCGTGCGAGCGCTGATTTTCCTTATTTTACGACGATAATCGTTTCCCTCTATGTAGGTCGGTGTCAACAAAACATTTTCGCATTCGGAGGAGAAAGATGTTGGTTGAAATTTCGTGAGAAGATCCCACCACAACGGTAAACGCCTTTAATCTAACGATGTCCACCCCAAATACTGTATCACGTCCGTGACACTCTCTCCCCTATTTCTCGATAAAACAAAACGTGCTGCCCTTCTTTAAACTTTCTCGATGTACTCCTTTAAGCATATCCGGTAAGAACCCCATACTGCGTAGCAGTGCTCCAAAAGAGGACTGACAAGCTTAATGTAGGCAGTCTCTTTAGTAGATCTGTTACATCTTCTAAGTGTTCTGCCAATAAAACGCGGTCTTTGGTTCTCCTTCACCACAACATCTTCTATGCGTTCTTTTCAATTTAAATTATTAGTAATTGTAATTGATAGGTATTTAGTTGAATTTACGGCCTTTAGATTTGACTGATTTATCGCTTAACCTAGGTTTAACGGATTCCTTTTAGCACTCATGTGGATGACCTCACACATTTCATTATTTGGGGTCAATTGCCCATATCTGTACCATACAGATACGTTTTCTAAATCGTTTTGCAATTTATTTGGATCTTCTGATATTTTCCATCAGGATAATTCTCCGTGTCAAAAGGCCAGAATCCTGCTGCATCACTTTGAGAAACTCATGTTGGTAGTGAACTCACGTTGATGTGCTGGAGCCGGCCGGGCTGGCCGAGCTGTTCTAGGCGCTACAGTCTGGAACTGCGTGACCGATACGGTCGCAGGTTCGAATCCTGCCTCGGGCATGGATGTTTGTGATGTCCTTAGTTTAGTTAGGTTTAAGTAGCTCTAAGTTAAAGGGTACTGATGACCTCAGAAGTTAAGTCCCATAGTGCTCGGAGCCATTTGAACCATTTGATGTGTTGGACAGTGAATGTGCCTGGGGCACCAGATCCATGCCTACAGACACTGTCTCGTACTTGAATTGCTTGACCTGTGCGTAGACATCTCGTTCCACATATCTTGTTTACTACCGTCTAATTGAAACCACGCCACGCAGATTCGCTGCATTTTTTCGTTCCAAGATTCGACTCACACGCTATTACGCAGCTGACCATATGCTTTTGTTCGCCCGTGTATTTCCGACTTCGTGCAGCGACAAGAGACATTACAGAGAAGATCGCTGTTTGACAAACCTAGTGTGTAACTCCACGTTGCTCTCCTAATAAACTAAATCCCAGAGATAGAAATTCTTTCCATCAATGGGCTTCAAACCAATGCGTGATAGCAGCCTGTCTTCCAACGGTAGGTGTTCGAGTGAGAATTCTGCAGCGTCGTGTCCGGTCCCTGGGGAAACACGACTTGGTTGGCGTTAATAGACTGGTCTCGTGTAACAGGCGTGTTGTCGATAATTACATGCACAGCCACGCCGATAATATTGTCACGTATGTCGAGTGACTATCTGACAAGCGTGGCTAATGCGTGTCACCTGAATTTATGGAAATTATGCTGGTTGTAGTTGTATTCAGTATTTATTAATACCTGGAAAATTATGCTTTGTTAGTAGCGGCCAGAAACAGCTGAAATCATTAAAATGGAACCAGACTCCAGGATCCAATGGAGTCACATTACATCCTTCCTACATTGATTTTATGGCTGAGTTAGCCCCTCTACTAACTATGATCTACCGCTGATAACTCGCACAAAAAACCGTGCGCAGCAGTTGGTAGACAGCACAGGTCACACCCGTCAACAACAATGGTAGCAGAAGCGATCCACAAAACTACCGTAACACCTTTGTAGAATCTTCGAACATATTCTAAGCTGAAACGTAATGAGCTTTCTTGAACAGAATGAACTTCACTAGTATGATTCTCGAAACATAGAACTTGAAACACAACTCGCACTGAAAAACGTGGATCAAGGTAATTAGTTAGAGGGAATATTTGTCGATTACCAAGATGTACTTCACGTAATACCACATCTGCGATTATTATCAAAAGTACGATCGAAATGGGTAGCAAGGAAACTTTATGACAGGACTGGGGATTTTTTGGTGTGGAGGACGCAGCAAGTTATCTTATATGGAGAGTCACTGATTGAAGTAACTTTGGGTGCGCTCCAGGAAAGTGTGTTTGAACCATTGCTGTTCATGTAGTACATTAATGACTTTACGGATAAAATAAATAAAAAAAAATATTCAAACGTGTTTGGAATCTTATGGGACTTAACTGCTAAGGTCATCAGTCCCTAAGCTTACACACTACTTAACCTAAATTATCCTAAGGACAAACACACACACCCATGCCCGAGGGAGGACTCGAACCTCCGCCGGGACCAGCCGCACAGTCCATAACTGCAGCGCCTCAGACCGCTCGGCTAATCTCGCGCAGCTAAAATTAATATTAACCTCGCACTTTTGGCAGAAGTTGCAGTTATCCATAATGAAGTACTGTCCTAAAGAAGTTGCGACAGTATTTAGTCACATCTTTACACTGCGGTTCGTTGATAGAATACTAGGGGAATCCAGTAACTCTACAAAGGAGACTGTATACAAAACACTCATTCGATCCACCCTAAAATAGCGCTCAAGTATGTGGCACCCATATCACAAAGGACTAAGAGGGGATGTTGAACGGATACAAAGTAGAGTAGCATGAATGGTCACAGGCTTCTTGATCAATGCCAGAGTGTCACGAAAATGTTGAAACAACTGAACCAACAGACACGTAGAGATAGACGCAAACTGTATGATCAAACAATTTCTGGATTGCAGGACGTTGTCGTTCAGTGCATTCTACGATATTTCAACTGAGCACCAGCCGGTCATCCTCAGGCGCGGCATCGAAGCATGACACAGGCGTCCTCCGCCCCGAACTGCTAGTATTCCACGCATGCGTCAAGATCAATATGACAGACGTACTCACTATCCGGCGGCGGCGCCCTCGCTGGTGCAACCGCGGATTACTGCTCACTGCTTCGATTGCAGCAAATCGTGAAGATGATGAGCCGTCCCGCACTGTCCAACTGGTATCCGCTTTCTCGGCACATCAGATTTTCTGCCAGGCGTATTTCCGAGGATTCTTCAATAATGGAGTCCGAAAAAGGTGTTCCTGTGGTCAGAATCATCGTTTTATCATAATTCATTAAATGTCCAGTGGAAATACTGTGTTTGGCAGTAATGGACTTGCTTAATTGCACGAGGCGACTACAGTGTTGATCTTCTCTCGCTCTCTCTCTCTCTCTCTCTCTCTCTCCTACTGAGTCTATCTGGTAAGGGTCTCACACTGATGAGCAATACACAAGAATCGCCCTTACAAGTGTTTCATAAACTATTGTGTTGATGGATTAAATTTAATTTCTTAGGGATTCTCCAAGGAAACTCGGCCTAGCATCTGGTTTTCCTGAGTTAGATTTGTGTTATCGTTCCACTGTGTGTCGCTCCAGACGGCTATTCCTCGGTATTTTATGGTTGTTACTGTTTCCAGTGTTTTATTGCCATCAAACAGTAATCGTTCTCTTCGGCCTCGTTATGAGTAATGAGTTACATTTGTTTTCTTTTTAGGGTTAACTGTTAGTCAATGGACGAATCATCGATTCTTTCCAGGTCTTCTCACATTTCGTGTTGTAGCTTTCATATAGACAACAGCGTCGCCTGCGAACTGTGTCACTGAGCTCTCGACGTATCCACCAGATGGATGTGTATAGCCGGCCGCTGTGACCTACATCTACATCTACATCTACATTTATACTCCGCAAGCCACCCAACGGTGTGTGGCGGAGGGCACTTTACGTGCCACTGTCATTACCTCTCTTTCCTGTTCCAGTCGCGTATGGTTCGCGGGAAGAACGACTGTCTGAAAGCCTCCGTGCGCGCTCTAATCTCTCTAATTTTACATTCGTGATCTCCTCGGGAGGTATAAGTAGGGGGAAGCAATATATTCGATACCTCATCCAGAAACGCGCCCTCTCGAAACCTGGACAGCAAGCTACACCGCGATGCAGAGCGCCTCTCTTGCAGAGTCTGCCACTTGAGTTTATTAAACATCTCCGTAACACTATCACGGTTACCAAATAACCCTGTGACGAAACGCGCCGCTCTTCTTTGGATCTTCTCTATCTCCTCCGTCAGACCGATCTGGTACGGATCCCACTCTGATGAGCAATACTCAAGTATAGGTCGAACGAGTGTTTTGTAAGCCACCTCCTTTGTTGATGGACTACATTTTCTTAGCACTCTCCCAATGAATCTCAACCTGGTACCCGCCTTACCAACAATTAATTTTATATGATCATTCCACTTCAAATCGTTCCGCACGCATACTCCCAGATATTTTACAGAAGTAACTGCTACCAGTGTTTGTTCCGCTATCATATAATCATACAATAAAGGATCCTTCTTTCTATGTATTCGCAATACATTACATTTGTCTATGTTAAGGGTCAGTTGCCACTCCCTGCACCAAGTGCCTATCCGCTGCAGATCTTCCTGCATTTCGCTACAATTTTCTAATGCTGCAACTTCTCTGTATACTACAGCATCATCCGCGAAAAGCCGCATGGAACTTCCGACACTATCTACTAAGTCATTTATATATATTGTGAAAAGCAATGGTCCCATAACACTCCCCTGTGGCACGCCAGAGGTTACTTTAACGTCTGTAGACGTCTCTCCATTGATAACAACATGCTGAGTTCTGTTTGCTAAAAACTCTTCAAACCAGCCACACAGCTGGTCTGATATTCCGTAGGCTCTTACTTTGTTTATCAGGCGACAGTGCCGAACTGTATCGAACGCCTTCCGGAAGTCAAGAAAAATAGCATCTACCTGGGAGCCTGTATCTAATATTTTCTGGGTCTCATGAACAAATAAAGCGAGTTGGGTCTCACACGATCGCTGTTTCCGGAATCCATGTTGATTCCTACATAGTAGATTCTGGGTTTCCAAAAACGACATTATACTCGAGCAAAAAACATGTTCTAAAATTCTACAACAGATCGACGTCAGAGATATAGGTCTATAGTTTTGCGCATCTGCTCGACGACCCTTCTTGAAGACTGGGACTATCTGTGCTCTTTTCCAATAATTTGGAACCCTCCGTTCCTCTAGAGACTTGCGGGACACGGCTGTTAGAAGGGGGGCAAGTTCTTTCGCGTACTCTGTGTAGAATCGAATTGGTATCCCGTCAGGTCCAGTGGACTTTCCTCTATTGAGTGATTCCAGTTCCTTTTCTATTCCTTGGACACTTATTTCGATGTCAGCCATTTTTTCGTTTGTGCGAGGATTTAGAGAAGGAATTGCAGTGCGGTCTTCCTCTGTGAAACAGCTTTGGAAAAAGGTGTTTAGTATTTCAGCTTTACGCGTGTCATCCTCTGTTTCAATGCCATCATCATCCCGTAGTGTCTGGATATGCTGTTTCGAGCCACTTACTGATTTAACGTAAGACCAAAACTTCCTAGGACTTTCTGTCAAGTCGATACATAGAATTTTACTTTCGAATTCACTGAACGCTTCACGCATAGCCCTCCTTACGCCAACTTTGACATCGTTTAGCTTCTGTTTGTCTGAGAGGTTTTGGCTGCGTTTAAACTTGGAGTGGAGCTCTCTTTGCTTTCGCAGTAGTTTCCTAACTTTGTTGTTGTACCACGGTGGGTTTTTCCCGTCCCTCACAGTTTTACTCGGCACGTACCTGTCTAAAACGCATTTTACGATTGCCTTGAACTTTTTCCATAAACACTCAACATTGTCAGTGTCGGAACAGAAATTTTCGTTTTGATCTGCTAGGTAGTCTGAAATCTGCCTTCTATTTCTCTTGCTAAACAGATAAACCTTTCTCCCTTTTTTTATATTCCTATTAACTTCCATATTCAGGGATGCTGCAACGGCCTTATGATCACTGATTCCCTGTTCTGTACATACAGAGTCGAAAAGTTCGGGTCTGTTTGTTATCAGTAGGTCCAAGATGTTATCTCCCCGAGTCGGTTCTCTGTTTAATTGCTCGAGGTAATTTTCGGATAGTGCACTCAGTATAATGTCACTCGATGCTCTGTCCCTACCACCCGTCCTAAACATCTGAGTGTCCCAGTCTATATCTGGTAAATTGAAATCTCCACCTAAGACTATAACATGCTGAGAAAATTTATGTGAAATGTATTCCAAATTTTCTCTCAGTTGTTCTGCCACTAATGCTGCTGAGTCGGGAGGTCGGTAAAAGGAGCCAATTATTAACCTAGCTCGGTTGTTGAGTGTAACCTCCACCCATAATAATTCACAGGAAGTATCCACTTCTACTTCACTGCAGGATAAACTACTACTAACAGCGACGAACACTCCACCACCGGTTGCATGCAATCTATCCTTTCTAAACACCGTCTGTACCTTTGTAAAAATTTCGGCAGAATTTATCTCTGGCCGAGCTGTTCTAGGTTCTTCAGTCCGGAATCGCGCCGCTGCTACGGTCGCAGGTTCGAATCCTGCCTCGGGCATGGATGTGTGTGATGTCCTTAGGTTACTTAGTTTAAATAGTTCTAAGTCTAGGGTACCGCTGACCTCAGATGTTAAGTCCCATAGTGCTTATAGCCATTTGAACCATTTTTGATAACACCTCATATTACACGAGTACCGAACTAGATGTCCATATCAGTGTTGTACAGATTAGAGTGGAATTTACTGCCAAAAGTACTTGCTTGAAATTCAAACGACGCTTGTACTATGAAAACAATAACGGATTCGTAATACTCTCTTTAAAAGCTCCTGAAGCTACTTTGCATCTGTCGATTTTTTCCCCTTGGAAATAACGAGCTGAGCTCTACTTGCTAGGATGTCAAGAATCCAGTCGCAAATCTAGAACTATATTTGCTGCAAACATATTGTATTGACCCAGCGACAGCCCCAAACTGTATCGAAGTCCTTCCCCAAGTCAATGAACACTGATCAACATGGACGTCGTTGTCTACGCCGGTCTGGATATCAGGACGAAGAGAGCGAGCTTAGTTTCTCCCCCACAGATCAATTTTTATGAAGAAGTTTCTCGCTTTCCTGAAACGAAATAATTCGATAGCAGAAAACGTAACTGTACAAGATATTTCTATCAGTGATACAGGCCTGTAATTAAGTGCATGTGTCTAGCGAATCTTCTTGAAAACGCGAATGACCAACGCTGTTTTCGTATCGCTTGTACCTTTCGTTGCTATAAACTACTGCTGTTGTTCTCTCCGTTACCGTGTGGTGCAACGAACAGTAACAGAAATATACACATTGCACTAACAACTGTTTGTTTATTAATCATGAACGAAACTCAATGCAGTTTCTGAGCACCAACATCTACAAAGCTTGATCACAGCTGAAATTTCAATCCTCCACGATATCTAGAAGATCATCACTATAGCGAAGACCATGAACGTCGTAGTGGCAGGGAGGTGTCGAAGAAGAGTAACGACACGGCCTCACGCTGCCATGGCTCGTGGGTAGTCCAGATGCAGGTCCAGCGAAGGGGAGCCTTCGGGAACGGTGATGGACGTCCAGCGGCTCGTGCTCAAAGCAAGGGCGCAGTTCCACTGTCCGACGGGTAGCAGCAGCGCCGGGCGTTGTGTCCGAATCGGAGACTCCTGGGCGGCCGACGTTCGATATGCAGCCCGGAGCGTAACTGGAGTCGAGTGGCGGAGGGATATTAATGCAGCATCACGTGAATACGCATTGCGTTTAGTTGGTACCTATGATTACAGCGCTGTTTTCACATACCGGCGCGTCTCGAATTCCCTGTCGCTGTTTCAGCTGCGGGACGTTTTAAGGAAAACAGCCGGGCGATTTCTGTATTTACAAGTGATCTACCGAAGTCAAGGAGGAGCCGTACCTGGCCCGTGAAACACGTGCGTAATTGTGGCGGACGGATATGCAGAGCCGCAATCCTGCATACACCACAAGCACACTGCACAACAAAATTAAAAAATCGCACTTTCGAAACCCTGTAACTGTCTTCAATTCCGATGCGTAAATTAAATTTGACTCACAGATGCCTGGAACCTCCCTCTGTAATGGTGCTAAGGCTTGGCAACCTGCGGGCCCACCCTGGGGCTCAGCAACGCTTCAAATAACAAGGTGTAAACAAATGCGAAAAAATGCCACAGCCTTAAGGTGGGTTAACGATGTCACATTGGCACCAAATTTGACCACAATTCTTCCCAACTCGGACGTGTCGCACGATGGGAAGGTAGTAGGTAAAATCAACGTAATGCTTGTCGAAGAGGTTGCATAATCCTCAGGCGTCAGAGCAAACGTGAGACTAAATAGAGTAGGTCTCGAAGTTTCCGATCGGTACATTTTTAAATTGCATAATGAAGGTGCTTGGGTCACCCGAGTGTGTTGCCGAATTGGGGTGTCTTAGAGGGTGCTATATTATGATGTACGTGATTAAAACGCCACAGGATGGCACGAAACAGAACCTCCAAAAAGCGTAAAACGTTTCTTCAACTCCGGACCACGTTCAAATTTCGTCAAATGATTTTGAAAGCAGAGCAATAATTGCCGTAGCAATACACTCCAAAGAGAGCATAACACTTTCAGTAGGTTGCAGCCCGACGAAGTCTTTAGCGTAAGGTTGAAACGCCCAGAGGGAGGTAGCAGTATCGAATTTTGTCAATAATGTCATGTTGTTGAACTCTGCACTAAAAACCGTCGTTTCCGACTGCGTAGTGTCTGGGAATCAGCACCCCAAGTGAAACTGTGGTTTTAATTGTCACCCATTATGCCAGCCCTGTGATACATTTTCATATCGCGGCTGTCCGTGTGAAAAGTTTCCTTTGGTCGTCAGTAAGTTAACGGCATGATTTCAACTCTTGGTGTCGCAGTTCTGACCTTCAAATCACAGGCGGAAAATGGGTGAAATGCGCACACACCTACGGCAGCGTTGAACAGAACTGGTGCCAACGTGACATCATTAATGTACCTCACAGCTTACACATGACTTTCTGAGCTGCGGCCTATGTTTTATATGTGTCGACACCTTGCTGTTTGTAGTGTCGCATAGCCCCAGGGTGATGCTGCAGGGGCGCCATACTTTAACCTTCCATTACAGTGGAAGGTTATAGTCATCTCTGAGCCAAATTTCAAACTTACATCGAAATGGTAAACAATTACGAGATTCCCAAAAATTTATCCTTTAATTTGTTGCGAAGGGTAATAACTTATTTTCCATAAACTCTATAGAGTCTCACTGGTACTTCATTCAGTCCATATGACCTTCCAGTGTTGAGCGATTTTCGTTTACATTCCGTACCTCGATCACTTAGTATCTGCAGTTTCGGCGTTCGCGTGATGGCTGAAAGGAGGAATCGAATTACGATCTTCAGTAGTGAAACAATATAGAGGGATCGAACCAGTGTTTCGGGGTTCTGTCTGTCATCTCCCGATTAGATACCGGTACGGTCACAGAGCGACTGAGAAGATGATTTAGATTCAGACTTTTATGAAGACCAAACGTAACGTAGGGATTTTGACTGAGTCGCCCGGCAGAATTTTGTAGAATTCTCTGGCGCCCATCCGGGTCACGTCCTAAATTTGTTTCCATCTGTATTTTGTTTTTGATGACTGTTGCGCTGATCGGCTCGCCCCCCCCCCCTCCCCCGCTACCACCACCCATAACTGTACACCTGTCGCTGCCAGTGCAAGCCGCCACGCTAGCAATGGTGGAAACGGCAACGCATAGCTGCGAACTACGGTCTAGTTCTTCTCTCTGTCGCTGTCTGGTGCGAACCTTACAGCATGGGAACTCCTTGGTTTTTCTTGTGTTAGTGTAAGGCTCCGCATCTGACTCAGTTTAGGTCACTATCTTTGCTAATTAGGCCACTAACGGCCTAGTCAATCTCAAAATCCCAGGTGGAGGAAAACTGCCTAGGTTACTTAATTTGTTGCTATCGACGGTACCGCTCATTTTTATAATGTGGTCGGCCACGGCTGATTTGGTGATCTAGCATAATTCAGTGCCGTGTGTGTGTTCACGACAACGCTTTTTCTACCGTGTGTACAGCTTGCTCAAAGTATGCCTTGCCGCATTGGAGGGGTATTGGGTAGAAAACTGGCTTTAGACGGCCTTGATCATCTTTTACAGAACCTAGCAGTGTCAAGGTTTCAGGAAGTGGGTGAAATTAATATTTGACAATGTGACTCTCCAAGATTCTGCCGATACTTCTGGAGTTATTGCCGAATAACGGGATGCAAGCTAGTGATTTGTGCTCCTCAGCTTCTGCCTGCTGTTACCTGGGTATGGCATGTCCAAACGCACGTTTTATCTGCCTGTTGCTTCTCATTTCTTCTGAACATTGACTTCAGCACCATTTCTAATGATCGCCCGTAAACGAGACGTTAAACTCTGATCACCCTTCCTTGCCTTCAGGTGTTTCAATTCTGATAGATGTCTTGGTCGCAGATGGACCGTGATCTCTCAACAAATGTGCATGGAACGTCTTCACGCTGGGGGTTTTGGTGACTACTAGAGGCGTGTAGATACAGATCAGCGTATGTACGTTTTCTGTGTACGCCGTATACGAGCTTGTCATCCGGTTTGTGTTTCGCCAAGACGTCAGGAAACGACATAACGCCACACTATTCCACAGCCATGATAATCATATGCTGGAATTTAGCGAGTTCAGGTGATATGGTTTTACTTGCGCTTGCTTCAGGTCCTTCTCCTCGAAATCTTCCAGGAAGAAATTCGCCACAACCAATGACAGTGAAAAGGCGTCTGTTCATAATAATCTCCATCGAACAAGAAGTCAGTTGACGTGAGCAGTAACTCAAAGATTCTCGTCAGGTTGGCCTCAAGTTTCTTGCTTATCAATTTCATGGATACAATTAGTGATGCCTTGGTGAAGAGGGACACTACGTCAAAACTCACCAACAGCTCTCTATCGCTGAGATGAAATTCTTGTAGATGTTGTACAAAACGAATGGAATAGATGTGTGATGCTGTCATTTCCAAACAGATGCCAGAATTTTATCTAACGTTTCTCCATTGCACTCCTTTCACCAATTTTGGCTTTGTACATCTTTTGTTTATCAACCAGGATTTGAAAGTTTTTGACGTAGCTCTCTTTGCTTTGATAGCAACTTACTACCACAACAGGCCCTTCGTCCCTCTCGCAACCTTGATTGATCTAAGGAGTGATGTACACGATTTTTTGAAGTTATCGGTTTGTGCTCTGCGTCTATATCCTCAATGCTAAATGTACGAGTCGGGTCATACGGTTTTAATTAGCATCGATCCCACAATGTGACACATTTTTCTGAATGGCGAGTGACTCGGTGGAGAATTTCACTGCAGAAGTCAGCATTTTGGCTGTTCAAGAAAAGTTCATTTTGAATATCATCATTCTGAAAATGCCTGTCACGAAATTTTCCCTTCATCCGATGAGAGAGGAAAAAGTCACTGGGTGCCAGGCCATAAGCACACAGGAGCTGAGATAAAATTTGATACCCCACAGGAGCAGCAAGTGTGACTGCAACCTGTTCACAATAAGATGGACTGTTGCCATAAAAAATACCAGTTTTGATTGCTCCCCGCAGAGTTTCTTCTTGGCAGCTATCTGTAACCTCATCAGGAGAATTCAGAAGTGTGTCCCTGTGAAGCGTTGACCCCTTACGAGCATAATTCATTACCACCACACAATGACAGCATGAGCAAGCATTTTGCATCATCTTGCCCGATGGTCGTTGGGCGATCGCCTTTTCTGTTGAAGGTGAATATACAGGTTTACACTTGTTATTTTGATGTTTGACATTTTTCTAGTAGTCTTATAGACACACCAGCCACGATTGGGTGGCACAGATGCCTCGGTTCACTGGGATTTCTGAATATGTGTGATTAGTCGCGAAGCCCAGCGAGCGGTGACTTGTGCTACGCTCTAATTGTTATGTAAAATATGTAAAATGTTGACAAGTAAACTATGAGAGTTTTCAACTTTTTCCACTACAGCCAAAGATTGTGATAGGTGATATGTAATCAGCGTGTTCTGCATTTCTCCCGAAATTCACGGTTATAGAGGGATGGTCTGTTACTTCGTTCTTCAGTCTTCCAAGATTTTTGACTGCAATGGAAGAGTCAGCGCTATCACACTACGTCATTTGATCGTGTACTGTTTACGTACCAACTCACCATTGGTTGTTGCACTGTTCCTTCCCATCAAATTCCGAAAAGCTATTATTGCACGGTACTCCGTAATATCAATGCGCTCTGCAACTTTATTTAGGTTCCTCTAGCGGCGTGCTACAGTACTGTGGCGCAGGTATTTCAATGACTTCATTCATATAGGGCCTACCTGCAAACACGTAAAAAATTAATTACTTGCCTTTATATCTCGAGGTGATAACCGTAACTTTAAGATTATCCTTCTTACATGTTGAGCACTCATATATTGCACCGTTTGTTTGCATTCACTTTTCTTTGCAATACCGGAGATGATTCGCACAATAACGCCCTTATGATCACTATTAACTTCTTCGATGAGTTCGTAATCACTAGGAGCTCAACACGCTGACCTAACGAGACAGTACTCTACATGTTAGATGCAATTTTCATACTATAGTTGGAACAATGTTTAGCGAGTTTTAAGCGTATGGCTCCCATTTTACACCTGGCTGATTGAAGTCTACTACTAGATTTATTGCTTATTAAAACGTCCACGGTCCTGAGTTGAAACCCCGTCACCACTTAAATTTTGAATAAATATCAACATTGGAATAATAATCTGCATTGTCGGCAGAAGACATCCGGCATAGGAAGACGTCCTCATTCTGCCAACTGCCCTGTTAAAGCGCGGGAAGGAGCGGACAGAGGTTCAGGGTAGTCTCTTTCCCGTGGGGTGGGAAACAGCCCATAAAGACGGAAGAATCAGCAGTGACCAACGGCATGAGGATGCAGGAGGCAATGGAAACTTCAGCATTAAAGACACCTAATGTGTATCAACAGGGCGTGTTACCGATACTTAAAAAGTGTCATGATGATCCCTCCATTGGCAAAATATTCCGGAATAGTCTCGCATTCGGATCTCCGGGAGGGGACTCCCAAACTAGAGGAGACCAGGAGAAAACAACTGAATAACCAACGAATGCATAACGTTCTACGAATCGGGCTGTGGAAGCTAGTAAATACAAAGGGAAACACAAAGGCTCAATCTAGACATAACAGGGGGCAGTGAAGTGAAATGGAAAGAAGAGAAGGATTTCTGGTCTGGTGACAATAGGATAAAATCAAGAGAAGCACAAAATGGTACAAGGGGAGTAGGACTCGTTATGAACACGAAGTAAGGGTACAGACTGAGTTACCGTGAACAGTTCCATGATGGGGTTGTTCTCATCAGAACGGGCCGCAATCCAACACCGACAACGATATTTCGGGTATACATGCTGAATGGACAGAAAAATTATATGACGATACGTAATTGAGTACGTAGAGGAAGAGGAAAATGTAATAGTCATAGTCATGGAGGAGTGGAATGTAGTTGTAGGGGAAGCAGTAGAAGAAATGGATTATGGGAGAATAAAGACTAATTGAATTCTGTAACATATTTCAGCTACTAATAGTGAATACTCTGTTCAATAATCACAAGAGGAGGAGGTTTACTTGGAAAAGGCTAGATGATACGGAAAGATTTCAGTTAGATTATATCATGTTCAAACAGAAATTCGGAAATCAGATACTGGATTGTAAGGCGTACCCAGGAGCAGATGTAGACTCAGATCACAATGTAGTAGTGATAAAGAGTAGGCTGAAGTTTAAGAGAATAGTCCGGAGGAATCAGTACACAAAGAAGTGGGATACGAAAGTGCTAACGAAAGACGAGACACGCTAGAAGTTCTCTTAGGCTATAGATACAGCAATAAGGAACAGCTCAGTAGGCACTACAGCTGAAGAGTAATGGACATCCCTAAAGAGGGTCATCACAAAATATGGGAAGGAAAACATAGGTACAAAGAAGGTAACTGCAAAGAAACCATGGGTAACAGAAGAAATTCTTCAGTTGATCGTTGAAAGAAGGATGCACAGAAATGTTCAGGGAAATTCAGGAATACGGAAATTAAGCCGCAGAGGAATGAGAGAAACAAGAAGTGCAGGGAAGCTAAGACGAAATGACTACATGAAAAATGTGAAGAAATCCAAAAAGAAACGATCGCCGGAAGATCTGACACAGTATACAGTAAAGTCAAAAAAGCCTTCAGTAAAATTAAAAGCAAGTGTGTAACATTGTGAGTGTAATGGAGGCTCCACTGTTAGATGCAGAGGAGAGAGCAGATAGGTAGGAAGAGTACATTGAAGGCCTCTATGAGGGGGAAGATTCGTCGGATGTGATAGAAGGAGAGACAGGAGTAGATTTAGAAGAGATTGGGGATCAAGTATTAGAATCAGAATTTAAAATAACTTTGGAAAACTTAAGATCAAATGAGATAGAAGGGATAGATAACATTCCATCAGAGTTTCTAGTATAGTTGGGGAAGCGGCAACAAAACGGCTATTCACGCTATTGTGTAACATGTATGAGTCTGGTGACATAAAATCTCACTTTCGGAAAAATATCATCCATACAATACTGAATACTACAAGATCTGACAAATGCGAGAATTATCGCACAATCAGCTTAATAGCTTATGCGTCCAAGTTTCTGAGAAGAATAACGTAGAGAAGAATGGAAAATAAAACGAAAACTGAGGATTTGTTAGATGACGATGAGTTTGGTTTTAGAATATGTAAAGAGGCACCAGAGAGGCAATTCTGACGTTGGGTTGGTAATGGAAGCAAGACTAAAGAAAAATCGGACACGATCATAGGATCTATCGACACTGAAAAGCGTTAGACAGTGTCAAATGATGCAATATATCCGAAATTCTGAGGAAAATCGGCTTAAGATCTTATGAGAGACGAGTAACATAAATTATGTACAAGAAGCAAGACGGAACAATAAGAGTGGAAGACCTAAAGCTATGTGCTCGGTTTAAGAAGGATGTAAGATAGGAATGTGATCTGTCGGGCCTATAGTCCAATCTCTATATCGAAGAAATAATGATACAAATAAAAAACGGTTGAGGACTGGGGTTAGAAGTTAAGGTGAAAAGATATTAGTGATACGATTCGCTGATGACATTGCGATCCTCAGTGAAAGTGAATAAGAGTTACAGGATCTGTGAATGAAAAGTCTAATGTGTACAGATATGAACTGAGAGTAAATAGAAAAAAGACGGAAATAACGAGAAGTAGGAGGAATGACAACAGCAATAAATATAACATCGGGATTGGTGATCACAAAGTAGATGAAGTTAAGGAATTCTACTACCTAGACAGAAAAATAACCATGGACAGACGGAGAACGGAGCACATCAACAGCAGAGTAACACTGGCAAGTCTACTAGTATCAAACATAGGCCTTAATTTGAGGAAGAAATTTCTGAGAATGTACTGTTGGAGCACAGAATTGTATGGCAGTGAGACACGTACTGAGGAGGAGAATGGAAGCATTTGGGATGTGGTGCTACAGATGAATGTTAAAAATCAGCGGGACTGATAAGGTAAGGAATGAGGAGGTTCTGCGGAGAATCGGAAAGGAATGTATGGGCAACATTGACAAGAAAAGGGTCAGGATGATCAGACATCTGTTAAGGAACCAGAGAACAACTTTCATGGTACGAAAGAGAGTTGTAGAGGGTAAAAATTGTAGAGGAAGACAGAGATTGGAATATATACTATAAATTATAGATGAAGTTGGTTGCAAGTGCTACTCTGAGATGAAAAGGTTGATACAGGAGAGAAATTCGTGACGGGCCCCATCAAACCAATCGAAGACTGAAGACAAAAAAATAATAAAAAAAATATCAAAATATTCTTTTCCACATCGGTACTGCGAACGACTCCCTAACTGCTTATCATCCCATTCAGTTTTCACCATTCTTCTATACCATTACATTCAAAATATTCCGAGTCTAATTTATGTCTTTTCCTCACAGCCCATGATGCCCTTCCATGCAGTTCTGTGGTCCACACGTTAATTCTCAGAAAATTCTTCCGCAAATCCGATGTTTCAGCATTTTAATTTGTAATTTGTCAATATGCTGGTCTTATTTTAGCTGTCGTACTTACCAGATGTATGCAGATATGGTTCACCGATAAATTTTGCCTACCATTGTAGATATATTTGGACGCGGAAGTCTTTACTCATAGATGGTGTTTGATATCCCTATTGCTTATATGTCAGTGTGCCTTTAGTTGCGTACGGAAACGATGGGTAAAACAAGAAAAAGTCTACATATTGATTGAATTTTTAGTGAGGATGACCCTAAAGTCGATGTTCACTGACTAAGCCATATACCGTTTCCAAGTCATAAGAATACATTGACACCCACTGTTTGAGCCGCTGTTCAGTGACATTTACATGGTTTAATTGCTGAGGACAATGAATTCCAAGATCTACAACGACCCAATTACGATAAATTAATTTCATACTGTTATGAAGATGGTGATTAAGAAATCAGTCGCCCCTGCTGCTTTTGACATAGTATTTCTCACGTGTTGGCAACAGAGAAACCTCATGTGCATGTCTTTGGTATTCAGTACTGAAAGTACGTAATACGTCATCATTTCCGTATGTACAGTTACATTGTCTACTGCCTATATGCAGGCGTAAAAGGGTAATCCAAATAGTTAGATTTAGATAATAGATTAGAAGAACATTTTTAGGTGAAACATATACTACGTGGAATATGTGAATGGTTGAAACTGAGCATATTTAATTTAGTTAGAAACATGGATGTTTTGTTGCACGATACTTAATTAAGTATGTTGTACGAGACAGGATAGTCTGGCGGTGTGATGACCTCCAGGACAATAGTTTTACTTCGCAGATATAATGCAGATGTTAAGGTAGATGTAATCAGTAGCACAGCGCTGACAGAGTAGAACCTGGTCTGTCACGACAGTATCCAATAGTTAAAACTTTGTGTCTTTACCAAAAGGTTACTGCGTCCCTCGAAACAAGTCTGAGGCATCGGAGAGCTCTTACTGAACGAAGTGGCGCAGTCAGTCGAGCGCTGGACTCGCTATAAGGAGCACGATTGTTCAAAACTGTGTCCGGCCATCTATATCTAGGGTCTCCGTGATATCCCTAAATTGCTCCAGGCGAATGCTGGGGTGATTCGTTTGAATAGGAATGGTCAATTTCCTTCTCCATCCTTGAAATAATCCGAGCTTGAGCTCCGTCTCTAACGATGTCCATATCGTCGGGACGTTAAGCCGTAATCACCTTTCCTTCGGAGAGCTTTTGAAAGAAGGGGCCCCTGAAACACTTACAGTCTTTCGGGGTGAGGTGTAACTGTGACTTGAGGCACTGAAGTTTATCACGAAAATAACGAGGATTTACTATGGAAGATGACGTGTGTTTATTGATGTATTGTGAGGGTGAAGTCTGTACTATCACGATGATTCATTGACTCATAGATTTTTTTCGCGGTCAGTTCTACTAAGAATGCTACAATAGCAATGTTACTGACGGCTTTCTTTTGTAAATACTTTTTTCTCATTTTTTAGATAAGGCAACAGGGTAGTCTGCATGTATATTAGCTAAGTGAGTTTGTAGAGGTCAAGGAGTGTCTGCTTTTTGATTTCGATTGCATAATATTGTTTGTGTAAGTTCATGCAGAGCTAAACATAACGTATGAGAATTTTATCGAGTATTCATGATTACTTTTTAGAGGTATGTGACGTATAAAATATGAGAAAGTGTGAAATGTAAATTTTAGTAAACATTATTAAGTGGGAAGTCTAAAGAGATTATGGCGATAGGACACCCTCCTGATTCTCATTCCCTTCACGCAATGCAGAACGACGAAACTGCCAGTAAAAGCTGACTTGAGAATATCACGAAACAAGGACCTAGAAATGTATGTTTGTGAGGTAGTGTACATGGTATAATACACAAAAGAGAAGAAGGGCTCACAAAAGTGAAACGGTATAAAGCTATGCAAGAAATGTTTGAATTCATGCAGGATAATATAAAATATAGGAAAAGTGGTACGTGTACTAGTGTCCCTATTGAAGCTAGACTATCAAATAGCAATCCAGTGGTCCGGATTTACCTACGGAGTAAAGAAACTCCTGAGCTCCCAGTTGGTGCACATCGACAGCGCAGAAAGATACGTGTATAGCTTCTTTTCTGTGTTTACTTCGTAGATTCTTACTTAAATTGCGTGTGAGTTTCGTATAGGAGGTGTAATTTCGAGTTTTAGTTACTGTAATCGTAAATTCAGGCAGATTGTAGCGCAGTCGTTAGGCATTTGTACAGGTTAGTTCATACATTCTTTGCGTGTTTCCCTTGCGTTATCTAGGCAGGACTCGTGTTTCAGTAACTGTTGTTTAACATCGATTAGAATGGACCGGGACTGTGATTGCTGTGTTCGGATGAGGGCTGAGTTGGCATCCCTTCGCTCACAGCTGCAGGCGGCGCTGATTTCGGTGCGCAGCTTGAGGCTGTTGCCAAATGGTTCAAATGGCTCTGAGTGCACACTGGATTTCTTCCCCTCCTTAGCCGCCATATCCCTAAGGGGCTCCATTATGCGCCTAACATTGGAGCTCCCAACTCCCCTAGAACTTAGAACTACTTAAACGTAACTAACCTAAGGACATCACACAACACCCAGTCATCACGAGGTAGAGAAAATCCCTGACCCCGCCTGGAATCGAACCCGGGAACCCGGACGTGGGAGAGGCTGTTGCCAATAGGCACCACTGTGGGGAGCCGGACTTGGGTATCACGGGGATGTCAACCTCGTCCCGTCTGTCCCCAGATCGGTCTGCCGCTGTGGTTACCCCGGTTGCTGCCCGCAGTGGGGCTGAGCCCTCACCTGTGGTTGATTGGGAGGTCGTTCCAAGGCGTGGAAGGCAGTGAAAGACGTCCCCGGAGGCTGATCAGAAAGCCTCCGCGGTGCGTCCGACAAACAGGTTTCAGGTACTGTCTCTGGCTGAGCCAGATGCAGCTGCCTGTCCTGTTTCAGAGGATGATTCTCAGCCTTCAAGGTTCGGGCAATCGCAGAGGATGGGCTTATTGGTAGTTGGGAGCTCCAATGTTAGGCGCGTAATGGAGCCCCTTAGGGATATGGCGGCTAAGGAGGGGAAGAAATCCAGTGTGCACTCGGTATGCATTCCGGGCGGCGTCATTCCTGACGTGGAAGGCGTCCTTCCCGATGCCATGAAGAGCACAGGGTGCAGCCAGCTGCAGGTGGTGGCACATGTCGGCACTAATGACGTGTGTTTCTTTGGATATGAGGAAATTCTCTCTGGATTCCAGCGGCTATCTGATTTGGTGAAGGCTAACGGTCTTGCTTACGAGATGAAGGCAGAGCTCACCATCTGCAGCATCGTTGACAGAACCGACTGCGGACCTTTGGTGCAGAGCCGGGTGGAGGGTCTGAATCAGAGGCTCAGACGGCTTTGCGACCATGTTGGCTGCAGACTCCTTGACTTGCGCCATAGGGTGGTGGGGTTTCGGGCTCCGCTGAATAGGTCAGGAGTTCACTACACTCAGCTGGCGGCTACACGGGTAGCGGAGGCTGTGTGGCGTGGACTGGGCTGTTTTTTAGGTTAGAAAGCCTCGGGAAAGTACGGGGTGGGCTGCAATCTCAAAGGGTGCATGGCAAATACAGGACATGCTTGTATCAAGGAACAGTCGGAATTGTAATTGTAAATTGTTGTAGTTGTGCTGTGAAAGTCCCTGAGCTTCAAGCGCTAATAGAAAGCACAGAAGCTGAAATCTTTATAGGTACAGAAAGCTGGCTAAAGCCTGAAATAAGTTCTGCAGAAATTTTTGCGAAGTCTCAGACGGTGTTCACGAAAGATAGATTAGGCAGAATTGGTGGTGGAGTGTTTGTGCCTGTCAGTAGTGGTTTATCTTGTAGTGAAGTCGAAGTAGATACTCTGTGCGAATTGGTATGGGTGGAGGTTATACTTAACAGCCATACTAAACAATTGGTTCCTTATACCGACCCCCAGACTCCGATGATATAGTTGCTGAACAGCTGAGAGAAAATTTGAGTCTCGTAACAAATAAATACCCCACTCATACGGTTATAGTTGGTGGGGACTTCAACCTTCCCTCGATATGTTGGCAAAAATACTTGTTCAAAACCGGTGGTACGCAGAAAACATCTCCCGAGATTGTCCTAAATGCTTTCTCCGAAAATTATTTCGAGCAGTTAGTCCACGAACCCACGCGAATTGTAAATGGTTGCGAAAACACACTTCACCTCTTAGCCACAAAAAATCCAGAGCTAATAAAGAGCATCATGACTGATATAGGGATTAGTGATCACAAGGTCGTTGTAGCTAGGCTCAATACCGTTTCTTCCAAATCCACCAGAAACAAACGCAAAATAATTTTATTTAAAAAAGCGGATAAAGTGTCACTAGAAGCCTTCCTAAGAGACAATCTCCATTCCTTCCGAACTGACTATGCAAATGTAGACGAGATGTGGCTCAAATTCAAAGATATAGTAGCAACAGCAATTGAGAGATTCATACCTAATAAACTGGTAAGAGATGGAACTGATCCCCCATGGTACACAAAACAGGTCCGAACGCTGTTGCAGAGGCAACGGAAAAAGCATGCAAAGTTCAGTAGAACGCGAAATCCCGAAGAGTGGCTAAAATTTACAGATGCGCGAAATTTGGCACGGACTTCAATGCGAGATGCCTTTAATAGGTTCCACAACGAAACATTGTCTCGAAATTTGGTAGAAAATCCGAAGAAATATTGGTCCTATGTAAAGTACACAAGCGGCAAGACGCAGTCAATACCTGCGCAGTGCCGATGGTACTGTTACCGACGACTGTGCCTCTAAAGCTGAGTTATTGAACGCAGTTTTCCGAAATTCCTTCACCAGGGAAGACGAATGGAATATTCCAGAATTTGAAACACGAACAGCTGCAGCATGAGTTTCTTAGAAGTAGATACCTTAGGGGTTGCGAAGCAACTCAAATCGCTTGATACGGGCAAGTCTTCAGGTCCAGATTGAATACCGATTAGGTTCCTTTCAGATTACGCTGATACAATAGCTCCCTACTTAGCAATCAAATACAACCGCTCGCATGTCGCACCAGTGTTTTAGAAGGGTAGTAGGAGTAATCCATCGAATTACAGATCTATATAATTGACGTCGGTTTGCAGTAGGGTTTTGGAGCATATATTGTATTCAAACATTGTGAATCACCTCGAAGGGAACGATCTATTGATACGTAATCAGCATGGTTTCAGAAAACATCGTTCTTGTGCAACGCAGCTAGCTCGTTATTCGCACAAAGTAATGGCCGCTATCGACAAGGGATCTCAAGTTGATTTCGTATTTCTAGATTTCCGGAAAGCTTTTGACACCGTTCCTCACAAGCGACTTCTAATTAAGCTTCGGGCCTATGGGGTATCGTCTCAGTTGTGCGACAGGATTCTTGATTTCCCTTCAGGAAGGTCGCAGTTCATAGTAATAGACGGCAAATCATCGAGTAAAATTGAAGTGATATCAGGTGTTCCCCAGGGAAGCGCCCTGGAACCTCTGCTGTTCCTGATCTATATAAATGACCTGGGTGACAATCTGAGCAGTTCTCTTAGGTTGTTCGCAGATGATGCTGTAATTTACCGTCTAGTAAGGTCATCCAAAGACCAGTATCAGTTGCATAGCGATTTAGAAAAGATTGCTGTATGATGTGGCAGGTGGCAGTTGACGCTAAATAACGAAAAGTGTGAGGTGATCCACATGAGTTTCAAAAGAAATCCGTTGGAATTCGATTACTCGATAAATAGTACAATTAACAAGGCTGTCAATTCAACTAAGTATCTGGGTGTTAAAATTACGAGCAACTTTAGTTTGAAGGACCACATAGATAATTTTGTGGGGAAGGCGAGCCGAAGGTTGCGTTTCATTGGCAGGACACTTAGTAGATGCAACAAGTCCTCTAAAGAGACAGCTTACACTACACTCGTTCGTCCTCTGTTAGAATATTGCTGCGCGTTGTGGGGTCCTTACCAGGTGGGATTAACGGAGGACATCGAAAGGGTGCAGAAAAGGGCAGATCGTTTTGTATTATCACGTAATAGGGGAGAGAGTGTGACCGATATGATACGAAAGTTGGAAGTCATTAAAGCAAAGACGTTTTTCGTCGCGGTGAGATCTATTTACGAAATTTCAGTCACCAACTTCCTCTTGCGAATGCGAAAATATTTTGTTGAGCTAAATCAGAGCTCGAACAGAAAGGTTTAGGTGTTCGTTTTTCCCGCGCTCTGTTCGGGAATGGAATGGTAGAGAGATAGTATGATTGTGGTTCGATGAACCCTCTACCAAGCAATGAAATGTGAATTGCGGAGTAATCATGTAGATGTAGATGTAGATGTAGATGTAGAAACTTAACGACATAAAATCCGCCACAGTCCAGAGGCGTAACCAGGCACCAGCCACCGACAGCAGCCACGGACGACGCACCGTCCACACAGAAAACCTTTGCTGTTGAGCCACTTTCACGTCTATCTCCTTGCACGTGACAGTACCTGATCCTAGAAGACTGGCCCCGTTTGAACAGGAACACGCCAAACATCTAACTGTAACTGACGGAGCCAGCCTTTCATCATCGGCACAGCTGTGTCATGACAGCCAGTCTGAGTCGAACGAAACCTTGCAGACTCTTCCGTAACTATGACAGTATACAGTGCTGACATCAGGGCACGAACCATCGATCACTGCCTGTCCGTTCAGCCCCCTTGGTAGCCATCTCCACTGCCCCGCTCGCTGACGCATCTGCCGCCACCTTTGATCTGAAGCATGAACGGACGACCACCCAGCTCCGACACATTCTGACGCAGTGTCGCAGCCTGCAGATCAGGATTCATCTACTTGGACAGCACTGCCTGTTGTCACGTCACTAGGTCACCGCCGGCTACAGTGTAAGAAGCTTCTGCTGCCCTGCCACCGGCTGCCTACTTCGAGGTGAGGTCCGTAATCGTTACTGCCGACTCAGCACCCAGAATGTCAACACGGTTCCTCTAGGACATCATGTGTGTGCTGTAGGCTGTTCAATTAGTCTGCCCTGCTTGCTGTGCCGAGAGAAAACATTACGCGGCAACGCTAAAACCACGCCTGAGACGAGGGTGCACACATGTAAGTGTCCAAAAGAGATGGAATAGTAAATATTGGAATACACTGTCCCACTTTGGCAGATGACTTTGTTATGTTTGGTGAAAGTAGGACATCTGCTGTAGCACAAATTAATCTTTCAGATAAAATAGACAGGAAACCAGCTTAAGAATTTCTGCAGAAAAAAATCATACCTTTTACAAACTTCAAGAATGTACAGAATACGTCGGGTAAATAATCCAAGAAAATGGTTTGCAAAACGGTGCTACAGGGGAACGGAAACGTAAAATGGTAAGTACACATTATTACCAAAGACTTCTGCAACGAATAATGTCGGTCTAAAATTGCAAAGCTAACGAATTACAATACTGTAATGAAGACAGAATACCTGTCTATCTGTAAGTCATAACTTAGATAAATTAGAAAGAAATGCTAGAAAGGTGAATCATTAGGAAAACATTAGGCCCACGAAAGGTATGGAAGGTTGGAAATTACGTAGAAATGATGGCATATCAGAAACAAAGAGACAAAGAAGAGTGGTATCATTTGGACATTTATCTCGAATATATGACAGTAGATTAACCTAAAAGATGTTCAGGTATTTGTTGGGTAAGAAATCGACGACAAGTTGGGTTAATAAAGTAAGAAAAGATTTAGAAACAAATTTATAAAAGCTGGAGAAACAACTGACAGAGAAGTGTTTCGGGAAAAAGTATTCATTATATTGAATATCGAAGCGTTTCAACATAGGAGAGTGAAAAACCATTGGTCTGAAGTGGTCAGAAGCCATGAAGAAAAAGCTTGGGAAGAGATGAAAGAGTACTCTAAGAAAAGAACAGAACAAAGGGTAAGGAATTGAATGTGGCACTTTGTCATTAGTTGGCCCATCAAAGAAGAACACAAAAAGAATTGGTTCGTTCAACGTTTGTTTCTCTGCAGCCTGCTACTGTCTCCCTCGCCATCATCCGAAACCAGGACGTCTCCAAGTGCGAGTCGAGCACATTCTGACATACAACATGGCGGCTATCATCTCCAAGTGGTGGTGACTGCACAACCTGCCCTTTACAATAGTGATAACCACTCACCAAAGGTCATCGTTACTGGGATTTTCAGTGATACGCGAGCACATTTAATGAGCTGAAAACAGAGACCATGTCTGACAAATATATTAAGAATATGCATTTTCCTTTATCTGTATATCCAATAGATCCGTTCCATGGAAGGTGTGCTGTGGTACCAGATCATCTGATAACGTTGGATGCCAAACTATTCTGCACTCATCGATGTTCTACTTGATTGAGGACGTCATCATCATGAGTCATGTGGCAAATGACTTTCCTTTGGCGCGAGCTGCCTTCGAATAATGTATTTTCCTGAAACGTCCCGGCAGATTAAAACTGTGTGCCGCACCGAGACTCGAGCTCGGGACCTTTGCCTTTCGCGGGCAAGTGCTCCACCATCTGAGCTACCCAAGCACGACTCACACCCCGTCCTCACTGCTTTACCCCTGCCAGTACCTCGTCTCCTACGTTCCAAACTTTACAGAAGCTTTCCTGCGAAGGAGACCTTCTGTAAAGGGGAGGTACTGGCAGAAGTAAAGCTGTGAGGACGGGCCGTGAGTCGTGCTTGGGTAGCTCAGTTGGTAGAGCACTTGCCGACGAAAGGTAAAGGTCCCGAGTTCGAGTCTCGGTCCGGCACACAGTTTTACTCTGCCAGGAAGTTTCATATCAGTGCACACTGGAATGTATTTTCCTTTTGCTTGTGCCTTTGTTCCTCATTGGAGCAGGGTCAGCATGCCTATTAACGGATTTATCACGATTAATTTTAAGGGGTGATACCCTTCCTGTCGCCATCCCATTACCCCTCGGGACGGAATATCGCTGCGTGGTGTGTTGTTCGTGTAAAGGTGCGTCCATACTACTCGTGTGGATCGTGTACTTGTGAGACTTGCGAGCTTTACAGATAATGCGGACGGAGGTAGGCCCTGAGGGCTCGCCCGAGCATACGGCTTGTCTGGCTCCGGCCGTTGTCGCTACATCAGAGGCATGCGCGGCGAGCAGCATTCACCAGGTAGCTCGCTGCACTCGTACAGTTTGGTCTTGGTATTATTCTTTTTCTGTGTCGTGGACATCGGATTTTCTTTTCAAATGAAGTGGACCGACAATTTTGCTATTAAATTCATAAATAATTATGAACTGTGTCATGTGCTGTGGGATACAACAAACTCATAATATAAAATAATATTAAAAGTGAAGCGTGAGATTCCATCGCGACAGAACTCCGCGTGGATGTGGCCAAATTAAAAAAAAAGTAATGACCAGCTTATTAGCCACTTACAGGAAAGTCCGCCAGAAGAAAAATGAGCACAAGAAGTCTGACGCTGGCGTTGAGGAAGTGAACGCTCCAAAATGGTTCGCTTTCAAACCGTTTGAATTTATGCACTGCGAAAATCAGCCGCGAAAGACAATCAACATAGATGTAAGTAAAAACTATTTGTTTTTGCAAATGTATAGAAACCCACTAACCGATTTAATGGGGTTCGATGCCTTTTTGGTTCTGTCTCCACATATACTTAAGTTATTGTCTTTCACAGCTTACAGTTCGGTCCCTGCTCATTTGTTATTTTTAAATTTTTTGATGTTATTCCCTTATATACACTCCTGGAAATGGAAAAAAGAACACATTGACACCGGTGTGTCAGACCCACCATACTTGCTCCGGACACTGCGAGAGGGCTGTACAAGCAATGATCACACGCACGGCACAGCGGACACACCAGGAACCGCGGTGTTGGCCGTCGAATGGCGCTAGCTGCGCAGCATTTGTGCACCGCCGCCGTCAGTGTCAGCCAGTTTGCCGTGGCATACGGAGCTCCATCGCAGTCTTTAACACTGGTAGCATGCCGCGACAGCGTGGACGTGAACCGTATGTGCAGTTGACGGACTTTGAGCGAGGGCGTATAGTGGGCATGCGGGAGGCCGGGTGGACGTACCGCCGAATTGCTCAACACGTGGGGCGTGAGGTCTCCATAGTACATCGATGTTGTCGCCAGTGGTCGGCGGAAGGTGCACGTGCCCGTCGACCTGGGACCGGACCGCAGCGACGCACGGATGCACGCCAAGACCGTAGGATCCTACGCAGTGCCGTAGGGGACCGCACCGCCACTTCCCAGCAAATTAGGGACACTGTTGCTCCTTGGGTATCGGCGAGGACCATTCGCAACCGTCTCCATGAAGCTGGGCTACGGTCCCGCACACCGTTAGGCCGCCTTCCGCTCACGCCCCAACATCGTGCAGCCCGCCTCCAGTGGTGTCGCGACAGGCGTGAATGGAGGGACGAATGGAGACCTGTCGTCTTCAGCGATGAGAGTCGCTTCTGCCTTGGTGCCAATGATGGTCGTATGCGTGTTTGGCGCCGTGCAGGTGAGCGCCACAATCAGGACTGCATACGACCGAGGTACACAGGGCCAACATCTGGCATCATGGTGTGGGGAGCGATCTCCTACACTGGCCGTACACCACTGGTGATCGTCGAGGGGACACTGAATAGTGCACGGTACATCCAAACCGTCATCGAACCCATCGCTCTACCATTCCTAGACCGGCAAGGGAACTTGCTGTTCCAACAGGACAATGCACGTCCGCATGTATCCCGTGCCACCCAACGTGCTCTAGAAGGTGTAAGTCAACTACCCTGGCCAGCAAGATCTCCGGATCTGTCCCCCATTGAGCATGTTTGGGACTGGATGAAGCGTCGTCTCACGCGGTCTGCACGTCCAGCACGAACGCTGGTCCAACTGAGGCGCCAGGTGGAAATGGCATGGCAAGCCGTTCCACAGGACTACATCCAGCATCTCTACGATCGTCTCCATGGGAGAATAGCAGCCTGCATTGCTGCGAAAGGTGGATATACACTGTACTAGTGCCGACATTGTGCATGCTCTGTTGCCTGTGTCTATGTGCCTGTGGTTCTGTCAGTGTGATCATGTGATGTATCTGACCCCAGGAATGTGTCAATAAAGTTTCCCCTTCCTGGGACAATGAATTCACGGTGTTCTTATTTCAATTTCCAGGAGTGTACTATTAATCATATATTTTATCTTAAGATATTTTTTTCATATTTATTTAGCTTACTACCATTTCTATTATTAATATACCTAGTAATTGCTTATAGTTTTCAAATTTAAAAATTAAAAAAAAAGTTCTAACTGTGATAAAATTATACTGTTTATGGTAAAATGAGCTTTGATTGTCACAGAGGGGAATGGCGGAAATGGACCAACAGGATTGGAACACATACAGGGGCATCGCTGGGTTCTCAGCTAGTAATAAATAAATAATAATAAATCATATTTATTTTTCTAACAGAATATATTTAAACACATTTACATTTATATGTATTTTATGTTATCTGAGGAAATGTGTGCAGTCAGGCAGTCACTAGTACGAACGTAGCTAGTAACTGAAAAATATTCCTTAATAAGTTACTGGTAATCATCTTGCCATGACAATCTTCCCTCTTCGGAAATGAAATAAGCAGCGAATTCATCTCTAATGTCTTGGGCACTTTGCATTGAACGTTGTGGAATGTTCGCTAATCGTGTAAACGTTGTAGCAGGAGTGATCACATTTCTCCAAGTTCCTGGCCTTAATTGCAAGTTCTCCTCATGATCCACTGCTCCTACAGGGGTATACATTTGTCTGGAAGCAGAACTTTTTCGCAAGAAATTATGTATATACAAGTGATTATAACACTTTGTGCTTTCTCATGCTTCAGTAATATACGCTTTCTTAGTATCCGGAATACGGAAGAAAGTAATCCGAACGCATTTTCCACAATCCGCCGTGTTCTTGAAAGTCTGTAGTTAAAAAATTCCCTTGAAACGTCCCCTTTGAACAATTATACAAGACTGTGCTTAAACTGACACACAATATTTTTAGCGCAACGCAATCTGACGTTCAATAATCCCTACAAAAGAATGGCCCTGACTAACATTAACCTATACCTTTCACAAATCACTTACCTCACAAAAATCTTCGTTACTCGAACTACTGCAATACAGCGAGCGCCACTACTGCCAGCTAAATAAAATATTCTAACTACTGAAGGCACTAACTACTGATAGGCATAGTTTGCAAATGAAAGATTTTGATAGAGAACAAACAATGTATTTACCTTAATAGTCATAATATATATAGCACTTCATGATATCCAGTATTACAAATTTCAAAACTCCGTCATCTCTCTCCCCACATCCACCACTGCTGGCGGCTCACCTCCAACTGCGCAACGCTAGGCGCTGTTCACATCCAGCTGCCCAACACTACAATGGCAGACAACAATGCAAACTAGCCACGGACTGCACACAGCACAGCCAGTGATTTTCATACAGAGCGCTACGTAACGTTGCCAATAAGAAAACATAAACAGTCTTCTTACACCTTTCATTGACCTCCGAGGTTGTTGTCCACTATACGCCTTCATGATATGCTTGTTGAGGGGAAACGACTCATCTGCTACAATAACAAAGGGTACTTTTTTCAGGTTACCTGGAAGGATACGATCGTCCAGAAAGACGATAGTACCATTACTCAAATTCTTAAAAAAGATATATTTCGAATAACACCACCGTCTGAAATTCGACCTTGGCAGCCGACATAAGCATACAAAAAACAATAGTCAGCATCCACTAGACCAAAAAGAGCAATACTGAAAAACGGCTTATAATTGAGAAAATCGCTTCCAGAATTAACTGGGCTTTGGACAGCGCAATGTTTGCCATCCATTGCACCGAGGCAATGAGGAAAGTTCCATTTTCTCTCACATTCCTCTGCTACAAGCAACCACTCTTGTTGTGTCCGTGGCATCTGCAAAGAACTAAATAGAAACTAATAACTCCTAATAATGTACATAATTATTAATAGCATTGACAATAATGGACATTCTAAAGATTATGAACATTAATAATAATTAAAACCAACAAAATGGCGTAATAATATGTAGGTAATCATTATAAGGAATATTCTGCATTACACTTATCAACTTGACATTGTTCCCAGTTTTTTACGATTATTATCGTATATCCCCCTCTTTCTACATCCAAATTACACCTGCACCGCATGCCTTCAGTGTAGAATGTGAGAAGTGATTTATTCGACGCCCTTCCAGGAGTTTCCCTTCCGTACTGGACGCGTGTGCGGCGTATCACAAAAATCATAATATCCGGAGGCTGTTAAATGTATCCAATAACTTTAGATTTAGAAAACAAGTCCTCAAAAACTTCGCAATGGCCGTTAGACCACAGAGAAATATCGAGTGATTTCGTTAATAATTCTGAACTGATTAATTTAAGTCAGGCTTTGCATTTAATGCGGACTGATAACAATTAAACTACTGAATTAACCTACTACATTAGGAATATAGTCGTCTGATATCATTAGTGAATCATCGTAATTAATGTAGGAGATGTAGGGATAAAACTACTAGATCCAGTAATATTGGGTGCTGAGTTCCATTTGCATTTGAACAAGCCCGACGTTACGCTAATGAATCCACCACAGCTTAACAATTGTATGTGCTTCAGCAGTTGCAAACATCGCACATTCAATTAAATATCGGTTGAGGACACAAATATGAACTGATGTGCAGCTTACATAGCAAGTCACCTGTTATCCTGCTGTGACTAACCCGAACTGGCCACTATTTGGGACTCATTTTCAAAGTTCCAGCTGAAGGTCTTCTATTACGTCCTCTGTCAGTTCTGTACAATAGTGTCCAAAACTAAAGCCAAATCAAAACTAGAGGGAGATTTCTGCTGTGTACCGTCCAGGCTTCGCAGTGAGGTTGATGGTTTTTATGTTGAGGCTGAAGCGCTTTTGAGGACACAAACCCTTTTCTCTCATTTATATAAGCGCAGATAGATTAATGAGCCTAAAAGAAAAAAAAAAAACCATTTCGTTTTGCATTTCTAGAACGATTCTGTTAATGGGTTTTAATGTCTGTGCAAGGTGGGTCTTGTGATTATTTTAAGTATACTCTTAAAATTTAAATTATCAGATTTTTTAAAATCAAGCGATACACATGAGACAAGATGACGATGCTAGGATTCCTGAATGTATTCACCCATCATTACATCGTTTTTCCTCCCAACGATGGATAACTTGACAGATACGTTGGTTGTGAAACTCTGCATTTTGGTTTGACTGGAAACGTTTCTAACTAATAATAACCTTGTCTTCTGGAAACGCTTGTCACGTGATGGCTTTTATTTCTCCAGTGGATATGGAAGACGGTCACGGGATGCCATGTCAGGGTCATGAGAATACGGTGGATGAGGCTAAAATTAATAGCCAAAGAAGCGGAATGTGTAACTGTGTCATGTTCAGAACGACCTCGGACGTTGTTGTGGATCAAATACACTGAAGAGCCAAAGAAACTGGTACAAATGCCTAATATGCTGTACGGCCTCCGCGAGCACGTAGAAGTGCCGCAACACGGCATGGACTCGACTAATTTCTGAAGTAGTGCTGGAGGGAAGTGATACTATGAATCCTGGAGGGCTGTCCATAAATCCGTAAGAGTATGAACAGGACACTGCAAGGCATCCCACATATGCTCAATATTGTTCATTTCTGGGGAGTTTGTTCGCCAGCGGAGGTTTTTAAACACACAAGAGTGATCCTAGAGCCACTCTATAGCAATTCTGGACGTGTGGGGCGTCGCATTGTCCTGCTGGAATTCCCCAAGTCAGTTTGAATGCACAATGGACATGAATGGATACAGGTGATCAGACAGGATGCTTACGTACGTCCCACGTCTCCGAGTCGTATCTAGACGTACTTGACGTATAAGGGTCCCGTAATGCTCCAGCTTCACATGTTCCACATCATTACAGAGTCTCCACCAGCTTATGCAGTCCCCTGGTGACATGCAGGGTCCATAGATTCATGAGGTTGTCTCCATACCCATACACGTCCATCCGCTCGATAAAATTTGAAACGAGACTTGTCCTACCAGGCTGACCAAGCAACATGTTTCCCGTCATCAACAGTCCAATGATAGTGCTGACGGGCCCAGGTGAAGCGTAAAGCTTTGTGCCGTGCAGTCATCAAGGGTACACGAGTGGGTCTTCGGCTCCGGAAGCCCATATAGATGATGTTTCGTTGAATGGTTCGCAGTAATTTCCGGAAGTGTTGCACCTGTGTCACGTTGAACGATTCTCTTCAGTCGTCGTTAGTCCTGTTCTTGAAGGATCTTTTTCGGGTCGCTGCGATGTCAGAGATTTGATGTTTTACTGGATTCGTGATATTCACAGTACACTCGTGAAACGGTCGTACGGAAAAATCCCCACCTCACCGCTATCTCGGAGATGCTGTGTCCCATCCCTAATGCGCCGATAAAAACATCATGTGCAAACTCACTTAAATCTTGGTAACCTTCCATTGTAGAAGCAGTAACCGATGTAACAGCTGGGCCGGACACTTGTCTTATACTGACTTTATCGACCCCAGCGCCGTAGTCTGCCTGATACATATCTCTGTATTTGAATAGCATGCCTATGCCAGTTTCTTTGGCGGTTCAGTGTACAACCCGCTAGACACTTTGCCACTATGTGTCCTTTTGACAGCCTCCCTTAACCTCGTCAGGATATTTCTGTAGTATGCTCGCGTGACGATTACTCCTTACGAGCATAAACTATTAACACTACATCAGTTCCAAGACACTCCCAGCATCGGCTTGTCCAGCAACGGTTGGATGCCCATCATTTTCAGTAGTGGTGAATCCACATGTGCCAGTGCTTGCTTTGCTCCTTTGTCTCGGAGGTCATAATAGAACACTCATCCACGGTGATTAAATCGCTAAAGAAGTAATCTAAATTTCCCCTACACAGCTCCAACATTTTCGCCGCTGCCCTGATTCAGCTGACGTTTTGAATGGGAATGAGCAGTCGCGGAATCCAGTGGACGGCAGCTTCAGCCATTTGCAGACGGCCGTGCAATATGTTGAAAACTGATCCATGAACGATTTTCATTTTCTTCCATTATCGGCTACACTGTGATATGCCGGTCTTCGACCACCAGGACCTCCACTTCTCTTGCGATTTGCACTTATTAACAGAGAGATGGACTGCCGCTTTGTTCTATTTTGTTTTGGCTCCTCTACGTGCTACGGTTCTGTAGTGCGGGGATTTCGGCGTACATCAGAATGTACTATGTCGGAAATACAGGGCAGCACACTAAATCCCTAGTCCTGAGCGGTAGCAACCTGGAGACTTCGTGCCTTAGTGATCGACATATGTTCGTTGCCAACTGTGCAGCGTACCATTAGCCGGTGTTGAATACATTGTCACCTGCTACGCTGCTGAGCTATGCCGTTCGCTCACTGTGTTTTGTTGCACTACTTTCATTGCGACTTTTTCGAAAAAAGTGCTGATGCCGTTGCTGACCCACCGTGGGTTGCCTTCTACACAAATTCGGAAAAGGAAGTCGTTTACTAGAAGCCCAAGGAAGCCCGAAACGCACGTTTCTGTTGTCTGTACTGCGTATTTATAGTACATGGAGGTGGAGATCGTTCCTCGCCGCTCCCATGTCTCACGCATCATACCTATATGTTTTTCCAGCTCCCTGAAGCCCTGATCGCCAGATACCAAGTTATTCAGGAGTAGTACCTGCAAACAAATAAAATTGAATTGATTTTTTCGAGGTAATAATTATAGTATTATAGCTACTTCTCGTCTCAAGGGGTGTTAAATGTTATTATGGAGCACATACATCCTGCTTCACGTCCCTTCAATCTTATGGCGAATAAAGTAATTATTTGGTGTCATAATTTGAATGATTATTGTCATTTCGCTGGACATTAAAGAAATACATATGTATATAAAATGTCTCCTGAAGTGGACCTCTCTGAAGCAGTAGATCCCAGACTTGAAACATATTTGTGTGTAGGTCTGGTGACAGACACGGCGAGCTCTTTTGTGGTGTGTTTGCGCTTGGTTGGTCTTCTATCAGCATACGACTTTGTCTCGTAATTGCAACGAACCCCTTGAGATAACACCTGGTAACACTGAGATTACGTTGTTTACCTGATCAGCTTGAAGTTTTATGATGAGCCTGCCTGAAATGTAGTGTCCAAAAGGCGTCTGTGTCGGTTTTGTATTATAAATTGTGCTACTTACGTGTATTTTGCTTCAAACAAAAGGAGACATATGACTTAGGCCGTATGGACAAAATGCATTGAGTATCGTAATCTTTGGGTTATGTGTCTATTCGAAGAGAGTATTCCTTTTCAATGCAGATGATACTATACCAATCGCTTGAAATCGGACTGGATTGGATTGATCGGGTTAAAGGGACCAGGTCATCAGCCCTTCCGTCCTATTCGTGTCACGCCAAGTAGAGTCCTCAGGGAGGAAGGACAGAGAAGACAAATCCTGATTGTAATCGAGAATCAATAAAGAAGAGACAGTATCCGGTAGATGTGAAAGAGGGATAAGGAGGTGAAGATGGGGGGAACAGCTCCGCCCAGAAACAGTTAGAGGCCCCTAGGACATTTTATGCAGTGGGAGATGCCCCCTCTGCATCTGACTGAAGTTTCCTCACTTTCCATTACCATAAGAAAATTAGCAACATGTACAGGTTAACAGAAACTCAGAAAAGAAAACCATGTTGGCGAGCCAGTAAATCAATGAGAGATTCAATTTAAGAAGAAGACTCAAAAAGTGCGAAGTACAGAAGCCAGGCCAGACTGTTGAGCAAGCAGCCATGGGCCTCATGGGTCAAAGGAGGCGACAGAGCACCTCTCCAATCCTTCAGGTGGTCAAAAAAACCAATGTGCACACGCTCACAGCGAGGAGCAAAAACAACATCCTCGAGTAAAATGTAGAACCAGATCAGCCTCTTTGGTGTCACCTGCTGGCACCAGATGCTGCAGCGTGTCGGCAAGTTTAAGATTTCGATGGCCAAATTAGGGCAGCCCAGAAGCATGTGGGCCACCGTCAGTTGGGTACCACACTGACTGAGGGGCGAATCTTCACCTCTAGTGTGAGGTCATGGGTCAACCAAATTTGGCCAATGCGAAGCCATCAGTGAATGGTAGATTGCTTGTGTGAAACACATGGTCATGGTCTTCTTTATTGCTCACAGTTTGATTAGAGAATCCAGCTCACACGAATGTGTGTTTTAAACATCAAACAATAGATGGCAGAGACTCGAACAAAGGTCTGGTTCTGGTATCCCCATCTCCAAAGTCGGCATCCTGGTAGCCAACACTGGCAGTTGGTCAGCATGTTCACTCTCTGGGATCCTAACGTGACCTGAGGTCCAGACAAAGAAAAATAACTGTCCAGCTTGATGAAGGTCAGAAAGGAGTCTTGGATAATCATGACCAATGTTTAATGAGGACAGTACTGGTCGATAGCCTGCATACTACTTGGGGAGTCACAGCCAGTTGAGAACATCTCGGTAGAGTTAGAACGAATATGACTGAGGGCTGTAGCGATGGCCACCTATCCTGGAGTGAATGTACTGCATCCATTCAGCAGCGAGCGTAGTTTATCGCACCTTGGACGTGTGAAGGCAAAACTAGTTGGTCTGCCGATTGGAGAGCCATCAGTTTTGACCACTTCCCAATGCTGAAATGTATGAAGGACGGCCAGGAACAAACATCAAAAAACCATGGGACAACAGAGTCTTTCAGTCCAAAGGATAGGTCGAGACATATCTGATGACTGGGTACACACCTGTGGGATGTACATGATTGGTCCCTGACAAGATGCGACAATGGAGATAGTTGCAGTTCAGAACAGAGACACTGTAAGTGAACTGCAATCGTGAGACCAGTCTTGGATCGCTATTGTGGGAGGTAGATCTCCCTACCAGGAAAAAGGACATGATATTTGAGATGCTCAGGGGAGCAGCAAATGTGAATCACTTAATTGAGCAGAGAGTTGTTGGTGATTTATCTGTGTTGGAGGCGAGTAAGCTATTCACATGGCTCGATCCAAAGGCACCTGTTGCAAGTTGGACTCCACAATGGCATACCAAGTCCAGCATCTACACTGCTTAAGGTGATGCTGAGCCGTATGTCAGACTCCCATAATCAAGACAGGATGGGATCAGAGCTTTGGGAAGAGTATTAAAGTGTGACCAGCACACTGCTTAAGCTAGCGAAGACAAGGAACCTAGATGATAATTCTCAGGCATAATGCAGGGGAAAATGTTCAGCAACAGCATCTCGTCAGTGTAGACAATACCGTTCAAACAGACACAAAGCACTTCTGTTGAGTAATGGCATCTTTAGATGAGTCAATCCACTGCCAAAATGTGTGAAGGAGGGGTTCATGGTCCAATCATAGTAACATACCATTCCCAGCATTCTTATTCCTATCATTTTACTAGGTGGTGGACTTGGAACCACTTAAACGCAATGAGATGCCCAATTCATGGATGTCATATGGAGCAGTGAAGAGACCATCTGCCGTCTTAATGGCTTTGTCAGTTTTTGAAGTTCGCCAAGGTACTTTCCTGAGAAATAGGGGATCACTAAGTCTATTGCCATTGGAACGGCTGTGGTAGTGCTCCTCTAGAAGGGTAGTGACATAGGCAAAGGGATTCCAATCACCATTGTTGAGAACTCATCTGGATGGAGGCCTAGGCTAGTGATGTCGAGGGAGGGACAGGTCACCTAGCGTCACAACAAAAGATACATGCCCAAATAACTTGCATTTTAAGCATCACGTGGGAGGGGGACATACAGTTTCACATTGCAGTGATACCCTAATACGTTGGCTCTTCCAGGCAACAAGTCGCCTTTAGAGGCCAAGATGAAGGTGCCCGTTTCGACCCTATTGTCCTTTGATCCCGATTGGCAGAAAGGACAAAGTGCTCACACCATCTTCCTAAATTGGCGCATTGAGCCTTGGCGTCTTAGTTTGCTGGCCTAACTACCTCCTGTGACTTATCTTTGGTTTTTCTGGTTGAGTCGTGGAGGATCGTCGCGGAGGTGGTGAGCTGTGAACGGCACATGCCACAAGGAGGGGGGCTGGAGCAGCAGCGGTGTTTGATTGGGCGGATTTGGGTTTGAGAACGCATGTACGCAGCCGGCTCGGCGAGCGACTTGTCGAATGTTGGGCACCTTCTAAAGAAGGTAACGAAGGTCGTGCTCTGGAGCTCTGGCGACGGGAGCCTCCTTCTGTTATTTTAAAAGGAGTTAAAAGGATAATTGACGGTGGGGAGAGTGCACCGTAACATTCTGTCTATTGACGTTCTGGCCCTGTGGTTTTATTGTTTAAAGGAAAACTGGCGCAACATTATTGTGTCTTGTTCAGTGAATGATATGTATTTGTTTGTTCTGCAGTGTGCCTTGGCTTGAAAGCGGCCAATAATTGTTAGTGCGTCTTCCTTGAAGTCACTTAATTCTTTTAATTGGTAAGCCGCTTGGGGTGCGATCTTATGAATTGAAGTGGTAACACCGGTGAGTGGCACTGTACCCGGTGGCAAAGTCATGGTACTTTATCAGGTACTGGGTATGAATTTGAAATCTAATTGTGATTTAGTAAAGTGTATTTATTCTAACCTACGTTGTTGTGTTTTAGTCATAATTGAATTACGTGGGGTTACTACTGAGTGAAATTTTCTGCTTTTTTTAAGCTCACTTTAACTATTGTTTCTTGAGACTAGTAAGCAATACTTATTCATGCCTCAGGGGATTTAACTGCAACTGCTCTGTTTGTACCTGCACCTTGTCAGTTACTTGTACTCGCTTATCTTTTTACCTAGACAGTGACGTATGTATTTCTTATGTACGACAAAATCCATTCTAATTATCTTTGTCAATCTTAAGTTTTGTTTTATCTGAGGTTAAGAGTTGTATTTATCTTGCTAAAGCGAGCCGGATAATTTGTTAGTGTGTATTCTGTTATTGTTGAGGGTACTGCCTCGCGTGTGATTTATGTTGACAGTTGATTGCTAAACAAGCGAGTCTACTTGGTGTTTGCAGCCGTGGCTTCTGGGCCGCTATCTTGGCGGCATGCTACCCAACACCAGAGGTTTAAGTTATTGCCGTGAGAACGCTTTGCCACATCGTCTGTCATACCTAGCAAAAGTTGAGTAGTTGTCTTGTTCCTTGGAGCTGTACCTGGTCTGAGCGACTGCCGCCAGGGTTGTAGGCTGCAGATTTTAGCGGAATTAACTCATGAACGTTTGTGATATGTGTTTATTGAATGTTGTTTCCTTTTGCTGATATTGGTAAATTTCAGTAGTTTGTCACTTTATATATCACTGTAACTCTGGTTTTCATGTTGTTATTAATCTGGAATTCAATCGATCAGTATGTTTTTTTTTAATAAATGTTAATTTGGTGAAAACGACAAACTATCTGATGGGTCTCCCTTCCACTTGTTGATGTTTGATCCTTTCCTATACTGAAGCTGCAAACCTGGGTTTCACACATAACTCGTCGATGGTCTGTAAAAGAAAGTCGCAGTGGGACGTGATACCCTGTACCATATTAAGACTTTTATGGGATTGAGAGTTACAGGTACATCTCACAGGTGACTAGCACCCATGACTAAACAGGGGATGCCAATTTAATAAGAAGTGAAACACTTTTTATTTTCTATATCTTTGCTACTTCTCCAGACCTGTACTTTAACAAAGAATAAGAGCTTTGTGGTCATAAAGGAATCAGAACAAACGAAGTGTTGTGGTGAGTATGTCTCTCCTTGTCTCTTAATCTTACGTTTCTCCCACGGCTTAGCCAGGGAAGGAATCGTTGTGGTGTTTGATCCGCTTCATAAGTGAGTCACCCGCCATAGTGTCACCCGCTCTGAAACAGTACTCTGCCCATGGGCGCTACCCAGCCACAGGAATGGCAGCCTGGTTGATTAGTCGTTGTAGAGACTCGCTGTACCGCAGTGGTGATGGGCATATACTCCTTGGCATACACAGGGACCTTCCATTTCAGACACCGACAGTGCGAGCACAGATTGGTCAGAGAGCTACCACCATGCAGGTACTTGACTACACCCGTGCCAACCACAACAGAATACCTACCGCGCTGGGTCTGTGTGTGTATTACTGTTGCCAGAAAGGAAGGGTGCTAAAATAGTAAAGTACAAAGGTGGAATGTACACTACATTAAGCGACGTTTCCCACACGTTACACACGTGTATAAGTCCATGTAGCAAAGAATGAAAAATTGAAGAAAGGTGTCAGAAGAAAGAGAAAAGAGTGTCAAAAATTTAGTCACTGAATGGTATCAGTGATAGCGTTTTATTGTAGCTGATACGCTTTCGTTGGTCAGCTTAATATCAGTGAAAGCGATAGCCAGATCAGTTAACTATAAAGGTTAAACTCTGAAGCAACATTTTTTTTACTGAAATAAAATTCCAGAGGTACCACGCAGAACGCATTTAACACTGCGATGATGCGTAAATTAGTGTATTTATGTATTATAATCACTTTAATTTGACAAATTGACAGTAATTTACCATACTACTTGAATAATTGTCATATACAGTTATAGTGTAGTAAGATGTTGTAAATTTCAACTGACACAAGAATTTATTCGTCAAGCATTCTATAGCATCTGTGGAAACATGGATGTAGTGGACCCCTTTACGTATGTTGTACACATTGATATCAGAGATCCACTTACAGTAATTTCACTTGAAGAAACTTCAAGTGATTGGGAGGAGAAAATCTCCATTGGGTCCCACATCGCGACAATGCGCTTCTATGTCGATAAGTGAAGAATATCTTGTATACACTCCAACAGAAAAAAGATGACTTACATACAGTGTATGTTTACAAAAAACGACGTGACCATCGGCTGTAATATCTTTATAATTCGTACGAGCGATGTCAATCTAACAGGAAGCCACTCAGTGTTTAAATATATAAATAGAACCCTGCACGTTACCATACATACACGATTACTGCAGGACGCGTTACCCTGTGCTGTACTCAGTGTATTGTTCATAAAAGTCGGTATCAAATTTTGTCTCTGTATTTATTCTGTTCTTATGTGCCCAAACTATAAAATTTGCGCTTATCCTCTCCGATGCTCAGTAGTCCTGCTCACAAACTTACGGTAATGTCTACCACATTTGAAATAGAGTTTATGCGCTCCTTGTTCTCTGTTTTAGACCGAGGCCTCACACGTCACTATGTAATCTTTTTCCTTCTCTGCTACAACGACAAGCACTGTGTTAGTTGAAATTCCTCTCACGATGGCTTTTACTTAACGACCGCGAGCAGCGGCTTTTGCATAGACTGCTCAGTGCTAGTAGACAAGCAGCACTGCGTGAAATAACCACAAAAATAAATGTTGGATGTACGACGAATGTATGTGTTAGGACAGTGCGCCGAAATGTGGTGTTAAAAGGATATGGTAACAGACTACCGGCACAAGTGCCTTTACTATCAGCACTATATCGCCTGCAGCGCTTCTCTTGGGTTCGTGACCGAATCCGTTGGACTCTAGACGTCTGGAAAACCGTGGCAAGGTTAAATGAGCTCCGATTTTAGGCGGCAAGAACTGATGCTAAGGTTCTAGCGTGGTGTAGAGCCCACGAAGCCATATAACTAAATTAAAAAAGGCTCTGTGCAAGCTGGTCGTGGCTCCACAACTGTGTGAGGTATGTTTACATGGAATGAACTGGGTTCTCTCTTCCATCTGTACAGACCAATGGTTGTAAATGGTTACGATCGGCTACTTGGAGACCATTTTCAGCCATTCATGGACGTTATGTTCGCGAAGAACGACGAAATTACACTACTGGCCATTAAAATTGCTACACCACGAAGTTGACGTGCTACAGATGCGAAATTTAACCGACAGCAAGAAAATGTTGTGATATGCAGATGATAGCTTTTCAGAGCATTCACGCAAGGTTGGCGCCGGTGGCGACACCTACAACGTGCTGACATGAGGAACGTTTACAACCGACTTCTCATACACAAACAGCAGTTGACCGGCGTTACCTGGTGAAACGTTGTTGTCATGCCTCGTGTAAGTAAGAGAAATGCATACCATAACGTTCCCGACTTTGATAAAGGTCGGATTGTAGCCTACCGCGATTGAGATTTATCGTATCGCGACATTGCTGCTCGCGTTGGTCGAGATCCAATGACTGTTAGCAGAATATGGAATCGGTGGGTTCAGGAGGGTAATACGGAACGCCGTGCTGGATCCCAACGGCCTCGTATCACTAGCAGTCGAGATGACAGGCATCTTATTCGCATGGCTGTAACGGATCGTGCAGCCACGTCTCGATCCCTGAGTCAACAGATGGGGACATTTGCAAGACAACAACCATCTGCACGAACAGTTCGACGGCGTTTGCAGCAGCATGGACTATCGGCTCTGAGACCATGGCGCTGCATCACTGACAGGAGCGCCTGCTATGGTGTACTCAATGACGAACCTGGGTGCACGAATGGCAAAACGTCATTTTTTCGGATTAATCCAGGTTCTGTTTGCAGCATCATGATGGTCGCATGCGTGTTTTTCGACATCGTGGCGAACGCACATTGGAAGCGCGTATTCGTCATCGCCATAGTGGCGTATCACCCGGCGTGATGGTATGGGGTGCATTGGTTACAAATCTCGGTCACCTCTTGTTCGTATTGACGGTACTTTGAACAGTGGACGTTACAGTTCAGATGTGTTACGACCCGTGGCTCTACCTTTCATTCGATCTCTGCGAAACCCTACATTTCAGCAGGATAATGCACGACCGCATGTTGCAGGTCCTGTACGGGCCTTTCTGGATAAAGAAAACGTTCGAATGCTGCTCTGGCCATCCCATTCTCCAGATCTCTCACCAACTGAAAACGTCTGGTCAATGGTGGCCGAGCAACTGGCTCGTCACAATACGCCAGTCACTACTATTGATGAACTGTGGTATCGTGTTGACGTTGCATGGGCAGCTGTACCTGTACACACCATCCAAACTCTGTTTGACTCAATGCCCAGGCGTATCAATCAAGCCTGTTATTACGGCCAGAGGTGGTTGTTCTGGGTACTGATTTCTCAGGATCTATGCACCCAAATTACGTGAAAATGTAATCACATGTCAGTTCCAGTATATTTGTCCAATGAATACCCGTTTATCATCTGCATTTCTTCTTGGTGTAGCAATTGTAATGGCCAGTAGTGTATTATGGATGACAATGCGCCGTGTCACTCGTTTGAAGAACACTCTGGGCGATTCGAGCGAATGTTTAGGCCATCCAGATCTCCGGACATGAATCCCATCGATCATTTATGGGACATTATCGGGAGGTCAGTTCGTTCACAAAATCCTGTACCGGCAATACTCTCACAGTGATGGACGGCTAGAAAGATAGCATTGCTCAGTGTTTCTGCAGGAGACTTCCAATGACTCGTTGAGTCCATGCCACGTCGAGTTGCTGCAATACACCGGGCGAAAGGAGACCCGACACGGTATAAGGAGGTATCCCATGTCTTTTGCCATCTCAGTGTATATGAACATTAATTAACATTAGTGAATCGGAAATTAAAGTCGGCTTCTACAGCCATCTTCCACTAAAGAGTAAAGCTTCGATTCAGTCTGCCATCTCTCTACCCGCTTTGGTAGACTATGACATGAGAACGCAATTAGCTACAGAGACTGAAGTAAAATACCTGACTGCATTAGGTAAGGAATGAATCTGTAATGAAGAAGCAATATTTTTCTAAGTTTGTGGTTTTCTTTTTCTGTGCATTTTCTGCTTCTGAAGGCCGAGGGCGCCGCTTTCTTTCATTTTACTAACCCCAGATTTCGCACAGTCTATTTTTACTTAGAATGGAATCTAACTCGTGGTACCCCAAGAAAACTTATAAATTTAAGAGAGTGCCATGTAAGAGCACTACTAAGCCTATAGTTTGAACGGACGAGATTTCACTAACTCCTTCCAGCTGTTTCGTCTCCCACAAGAGCGTGGTGTGTGATAATACACTACTGGCCATTAAAATTGCTACACCACGAAGATGACGTGCTACAGACGCGAAATTTAACCGACAGGAAGAAGATGCTATGATATTCAAATGATTAGCTTTTCAGAACATTCACACAAGACTGACATCGGTGGCGACACCTACAACGTGCTGACATGAGGAAAGTTTCCACCCTATTTCTCATACACAAATAGCAGTTGACAGGCGTTGCCTGCTGAAACGTTGTTATGATGCCTCGCGTAAGGAGAAGAAATGTGTACCATCACGTTTCCGAATTTCGTAAAGGTCGGATTGTAGCCTATCATGATTGCGGTTTATCGTATGGCGACATTGCTGGTCGCGTTGGTCGAGATCCAATGACTGTTAGCAGAATATGGAATCTGTGGGTTCAGGAGGGTAATACGGAACGCCGTGCTGGATCCCAACGGCCTCGTATCACTAACAGTCGAGATGACAGGCATCTTATCCGCATGGCTGTAACGGATCGTGCAGTCACGTCTCGATCCCCGAGTCAACAGAAGGGGACGTTTGCAAGACAACAACCACCTGCACGAACAGTTTGACGACGTTTGCAGCAGCATGGACTATCAGCTCGGAGACCATGGCTGCGTTACCCTTGATGCTGCATCACAGACAGGAGCGCCTGCGATGGTGTACTCAACGACGAACCTGCGTGCAGGAATGACAAAACGTCATTTTTGCAGATGAATTCAGGTTATGTTTACAGCATCATGATGGTCGCATGCGTGTTTTTCGACATCGTGGCGAACGCACATTGGAAGCGTGTATTCGTCATCGCCATAGTGGCGTATCACCCGGCGTGATGGTATGGGGTGCATTGGTTACAAATCTCGGTCAAAAATGGTTCAAATGGCTCTGAGCACTATGGGACTCAACTGCCGAGGTCATTAGTCCCCTAGAACTTAGAACTAGTTAAACCTAACTAACCTAAGGACATCACAAACATCCATGCCCGAGGCAGGATTCGAACCTGCGACCGTAGCGGCCTTGCGGTTCCAGACTGCAGCGCCTTTAACCGCACGGCCACTTCGGCCGGCAAATCTCGGTCACCTCTTGTTCGTATTGACGGTACTTTGAACAGTGGACGTTACATTTCAGATGTGTTACGACCCGTGGCTCTACCTTTCATTCGATCTCTGCGAAACCCTACATTTCAGCAGGATAATGCACGACCGCATGTTGCAGGTCCTGTACGGGCCTTTCTGGATACAGAAAATGTTCGACTGCTGCACTGGCCAGCACATTCTCCAGATCTATCGCCAATTGAAAACGTCTGGTCAATGGTGGATGAGCAACTGGCTCGTCACAATACGCCAGTCACTACTCCTGATGAACTGTGGTATCGTCATGAAGCTGCATGGGCAGCTGTACCTGTACACGCCATCCAAGGTCTGTTTGACTCAAAGCCCAGGCGTATCAAGGCCGTTATTACGGCCAGAGGTGGTTGTTATGGGTACTGATTTCTCAAGATCTATGCTCCCAAACTGCGTGAAAATGTAATCACATGTCAGTTATAGTATGATATATTTGTCCAATGAATACCCGTTTATTATCTGAATTTCTTCTTGGTGTTGCGATGCTAATGGTCAGTAGTGTAGAAGAGACAAACGCTTGGAGAGAGAACTATCGACATTAAGAACAAATTATCTACAAACCATTTGTTTCTTAAAAAACAAAAAAAAAAAAAACAAAAAAAATGTGCCATTCAACACACACGTGGGAATCGGCTGATATCACAGCGTCACCGAAGCATAAAACGTGTTTACCAATGAGTCGACGTTCTCTAAAGAGGTAATATTAGAAGTGCAGTATGCAGTCTGTGCACATAGATAATTCTGAATGATTTGTTCCATAACTGAAAATGCAGACGATGCTTGAACGTACAATGATGTTCGATCGTTCTCAGTCTGCAGCCCCTGTGCTGTACACTGAAACGGAAACCAGACGGGATAAGGGCAACGCAATAAATAACTGCGTTACGACCCTCAGAAGAGCCGGCTTAAAGTGAGGTTAAAAAAAGTCTACGGCGTCGTCAATTGCAGACAGTCTTCGCTAGATGTGATCCTCCGTCCTAATGGCCACCATCTTTAAAACGACCGTATTGTTACACTCCCCTACTATCGACCCGAACGATTTCAATAAAATGAAATTGTTTCCCGTTACAGAAATGTATTTGAGTACCCTTATGGACAATATATATGTTTCTTCTTTGTCTGGTGTATTCGGACTGATCGTAAGAGCAGAAAAAACACACGTAAAGATAATGTTTAAAAACCTGAATCAACTTCCTCGGTCTCAGTTTCGCTAGGCTGTTCTTCAGACCAAAATGAGTGATATACTAATTCTCGTCCTGTAAATTGTGAGGTGCAGCTTAGGTTCGTAGTTAAGTTTCAAAATAATATTGCTATAATTCATTTTACTAATAAAATGCCCCATTAGGACCTCATTCACCTCATAAGTTGCAACTTCGACGTTAGCTTAATGCAAAACTTCTAATCGTAGTGAGGTGAAACTCAGCCATCAAGATGTGATTATCCGGTAAGCGCAGGTGGCAATGGAAAACACTGCAAGTAGTTATCGGAGGCAAGGCAAGATGAACGAAAAATTATCATCTGCTTGAAGTAATTTGCGTGTTCGTGTATACAGAATATTTTAGTCACGATACAAGTTTAATGCAGCGTGTCATACGGAAAATGACCTTTACGTGTTCTCAAGAGACCTCAGGAGGATGGCTACAAACTGAACACGTCGCCGGGGTCCTGGTAGGGATAATGAACAAAGAGATGACGTCATTCGACTGAACTGTTTCTTTCGTAAAATTCATAAGGAGATAGCACTCTACGATTATCAGTCTGTAATCATTTATTGCTGTAAATGATGCATGTTGTATATTGGTGCGCAATATACAAATAGTTGTACTAGATATTTGGTGAAGGGAATCATTTAGAGTTGCGTTCTATGGACTTCCAAAGTTTATACTCTGAACGCATCACTTTACTCTATCGGAATTTTCTACGTAGCTGACGCCTAACAAAAATAATTGTTTTGTGGTGATTAATTTCAGTATTACAATTTGAAACCACTTTTGTGTCAAGAATATTATTGCAGGCTGTGTATTCCAGTACAACGGGAAGAGCAGACTAATCTTGCTTCCTTGCAACAAATCTATTATGCTCGTCTCAGACGGAGTAAGATTCTCTGCACGGTTGCTAGATGGCACGTATGGTTACCGGCTCGCAGGCGAGGGTGACGGCTAACTCGTATGCTGAACCTCTTACACGGTATGTGATTCGGCGCGGAAGCTAACTGCTTGGCTTGACTCCGTGAACGGTAGGGCGCGCAGCCGAGCGAGCTGCATTCAGTCTTAAATGATTGTAAAGAAAGTATTCGGTAAGAAAAAAATTTATTAGCGTGCATCTTATAGCTTCATTCGTCAGCTCCATGGTCAACTTGCTATTTCGATAATGGTCATAGTTTCTGTGGTGCCTTAGGATTAACTAAACTACTGCAAGAATTTTGGAAAGTTCGCGGTGGAAAATAGAGATCGCTATGAATTTGGCTTTGGTGAGTGTTAATCCATATGTTGCTGCATATGAAATGTAGCTAAAATATTGAATTTTTCCTTAAACGTTGAAGGCTATTGCTATCTATCACCAATCTTGAGAAAATGGACTGAATGTAAAGCACTTCATCCCGAGCTGGAGCGCCAGCTAAAAAACAAGAATGAAATGTCCACAAGATTCCCCGTACCTAGTAAAAGGTTTCAGATATTGCAAAAAGATTTTAGCAAATGACAGTGTGCAAAGAGAAGATTATTTCAGCATATGATTAATAGGTGAAATTTCCATATCTATCACGACATTCAAGTGACTACAGATTTTTTCAGCGAAATGTTTGTAATATTTAATCCCCATTGATAGTTGGTGAAACCAACGGCCGGCCGGTGTGGCCGTGCGGTTCTAGGCGTTTCAGTCTGGAACCGCGTGACCGCTACGGTCGCAGGTTCGAATCCTGCCTCGGGCATGGATGTGTGTGATGTTATCAGGTTAGTTAGGTTTAAGTAGTTCTAAGTTCTAGGGGACTGATGACCACAGATGTTAAGTCCCATAGTGCTCAGAGCCATTTGAACCATTTGAAACCAACGGCCTTGCCACAGTGGTAACACATCACATCACCGAAGTTAAGTGCTGTCGGGCTTGCCTATCCGTTAAATGGGTCACCATCCGTGTCTACCGAGTGCTGTGGCAAGTGAGATGCACTGAGCCCTTGTGAGGCCAGTTGAGGAGCTACTTGATTGAAAGGCAGCGACACAATTCATGAAAACTGACAACAGCCGAGAGAGCACTGTGCTGACCATATGGCTCTCTGTATTCACGTCCGGTGGCGCCTAAGGGCTGAGGATGATGACACAGTCCCCTGGTATCGCCGCGTCTTCAAGGTTATTTCGGTGTTTTTTTTCTTTTCTTTTTTTTTTTAGTTGACGAAACGAGAGTTCCTATGTGGTTAGAGAATACAGTCTATTTTTGATACCGAGAATGGGTATTTTCACGAACTATTGACATGTCTTGGCATTGTTTGTTGTTTTATGATTCTGCCGCAATTTTAACGACGTTAGAATGTTAGTGAGATGAATGTTTATAAAGTCAGCTGAATTTTGGCGAAAGAAACCGATTAATATGCCAACAGGGAGTCTTATATGTTACTCAAACCTCGTGACTTATAACGTTTCTCTGAAGAAATAGAAGTTGGTAAATCAGAGAAAAGTAAATCACAACTTCTGTTGAAATATCGACAAAATCCTATATCCCAGAGCATTTTTAATAACGAATAATATAGACTGAAACTGGGAAACGCATTTTATTTCTGTATCTCAATAATTTAAAAAATATGAATACAGGTAAAAGCACGTAGCACGGGTCACCATTAGTGTGCAGAATGAGGGATTGTATTTTTCACCATAAATATCTTTTAATTTGTGAAAGTAATTGGTAATCTGTTCAAGCTTGATAGTTAGTTGACTGGACTTTGCCAGTTTAAGTATTTTCATATTTCTCAGATCATGAGATATAGAAATGAAATTCTTTGGCCAGTGTCAATACACATCATTTATTTTGAAACACAAACTGGATATAGTATTTCATTACAATTTCAACAGAATTATCGATTTATTTTCAAAAAGGGGTTCAAATGGCTCTGAGCACTATGGGACTTAGCATCTGAGGTCATCGGTCTCCTAGAACGTAGAACTACTTAAACCTAACTAACCTAAGGACATCACACACATCCATGCCCGAGGCAGGATTCGATCCTGCGACCGTAGCGGTCTCGCGATTCCAGACTGTAGCGCCTAGAACCGCTCGGCCACAACGGCCTGTGATTTGTTTTCGCCAAACTTCTTATTCCCATCAATTTTCTTCATAGGTACGGTGGGTTTTGAGAAATACTTGTAGTTGGCTTGTTGCCACGACCATATCTGCTTCTTTCGCCAAAACACAGCGTTCTAATGCAATTGCAATTGCGACAAAATCATAGAACAGCAAATGATGTAAAGGCATGCCAACAGTTTATGAAAACGCCCACTCTCCGTATAAAAATAAACTGTAACTTCGTCACATATATTGTTCCAGACCCACAATAATTCTCGTTTCACCAACTATCGATGACGACGAATTACATCATTTCACTGAAAAACTCTATAGTCGCTTGAATGTCACGGTAGATATGGAAATGTCACATATTGATCATATGGTGAAATACTCTCGTCCTTGCACACTGTCATTTGCCAAAATCTTGTTTCGATGTCTGAAACCATTTGCGAAATACAAGGAACTTGGTGAATGTTTCATTCTGATATCACAAGAAATATGACCAAGAAGTTGACGGCTTGTGCTACAAGATGTGCGAGGGTCCAATTTTTTTGCGGAATAGTTTCTTTACAACCGTTTCAGACAATCACAGGTTGGTCGACGGGCACGTTACTTTCTATTTGGTCTCGAGGGTTAGTTAGCACTGTCTCAGAGTTCCCACCCTGTAGGCCCTAACCCTTGTTGCCAAACATAATTCCGATTGGCCAGTGCAGTTAACATGCAGGGAACCCGACTAGGCCTCACAAGAAAAATAGCACCGCACCTATCATGCGAAACATACAGTCTCCCTGCAGATAGCTGGCCAGCAGACGACAGCTCTCAAGGGAGCCGCCGCATTAGCCGGTAAGTAAGATTGCAATGAACCTTACTCCGTGTAAGGTGGACTCAATGGTTACTTTGCGATGGAGTAAGAGAGTATGCGCCGCTAGTTATAAGTCATCCAATGGAGAACTTTCAGAGGCACTTCATTAAATTGTTCTAAATAACAGCTCCAGCCTGACAACATGAGATATACCTGGGCACACGCTGGTAGCATTCGATACGTAAACGTTCATTAGTACAGACAAGTATTATCGAAAAATAACTGAAATAAGTATCAAATTACAAGATAAAGTGTACCTATTAGGGTAAGGTAGCGGGAACGGTTATAACAGCAATACGTTAATATGACACTTATTTAGCTTTCATTTCGAGTTCACAGTGTTCTAAACATACCTAGAATTAGGAAAAATAGAATAAATGTGGAGCTACGTGTGAACTAAAGACGATCTAATGGCTTGGGAAATGTTGGAGCACTTGAAATATTTTTCTTCTTTTTCTTCAGTTTAATAGTGGCGAAAAAGCAGTGAGGAAGCATTGATGCATTTGTACTTCTTACGAGAAGAATGCCACTGCAACAAAAATGGCAAGATTTGGTTTTGTTAGTTTACAAAGACTTTCTCCGATGTGGACTATTCGTCATGTTCAGGCATTTGATAAAATCTGAACACTCCAGTCCAAGACGAGCAATGCCGTTAGAACAGCGATTTGGCAAACAGGATGAACTGTGTCCAGCGGATAATTTTATGTATACCTTTTACTTCACAGAGAAGAGGGCTATAGTTATTTATATTAGTTAGTTACATGTTCCCTAGATCAGTTCAACGACGTTTTATCGAAATGATGTGGAACGAATCAGTTTACAAGGCATGAACACATGCTAAGTGTCAACATTATAAACGTGCAGTGTTTTTTAAACCTGCTTATCCAACTACACTTTAAAGCTTGTTTTCTCTTTTTTATTTCATTTTATTTTTATTTTTTAAGAATTGATTTTAGGTTAGATTTAAAACTTGCTTTGCTGCTTGGCAGACGTTATATGCTGGGCAGATAACAAAAAAATTTTGTTACTGCGTACTGAACAGCTTTAATAATGGGCAATAAAGGTCAATCTTTTCTCTCGCTGTAGATGTGGACATTATTATTCTTCTCCAATTGCAATCTATAATTTGTGACGAATTTCATTAGCGAGTATATGTAATTATTGTGTAGTTAAAATGCTTAACTCTCTGAAGAGGTACCTATATGACGACCATAGATGATCACCGTATACTAAGTCGGAAATCTGTACAAGGCTGCAAGATTGAGTGAAGGGAATTTGATAAAACAGGTACTGTATTCCGAATATTCCCTATGTCCTGTTTCAAAGCAGCTGTGATTAGGTATGTTTATAATTGCAACTGTTTCATTCTAAATTCAAGTTACAAATCCTAAAATGAATTTTCACCCTGCAGCAGACAGCAGAACTTGCTGTGAACAGTACAGCCATCTCCAATATGAGTGAAGATCACTACATGTTCATTGCTTAATGGAAAGTGTACGTCTAATACACCCAGTACACACACTCATTCACTCATACGCACACACACACGCACACACACGCACACACACGCACACACACACGCACACACACACACACACACACACACACACACACACACACACACAGACTCACACATGCAAAAAAACATAAAAATAATAGTGATATTCTACAACATAAAACATTGGCATTAATTATGTTAAGCACCAACACTACCGACACTTATATGACATTTCATTGTCCAACCACATTATTTGTAGCCTTCTTATGCGACTGTATTATATCTTATACTGATTATATTTAAATTTATTGTTTACCTACTGTAAAACAATTCTGTGAAAGCTGTGTTTTGAAAAATCTGTGGAAGATGATGTATCCTGGTGGAAAATAAGCTTCGTATTTCGAACGTTGCCTTCACGAGACTGGGGAAGTACTAATGGTTTCGGCGGGTCAAGACACAGGACGCAGCAAGAGAAAATAGTCATTGTTCAGTTATCGTCGAAGTCAGTCAGCTTCAATTGGTTATAGTGGAACAAAGAAGTTGAAAAGCGTACACTGAATTCAATACGATGCCAATATACGGAAAACACCGAGCAGTCATGTTAAGCTGGGGCTTTGGATTATCAAAGTGGGCCACATCTACTAACTGGAGGTGCATATCATTCTTCAACCATAATGTGTCAAAATCATTCATCATTAACTTTCTCTCTTTTTTGCTTCTCATGTTGAAAAAGGACAATACATGCGTTTCTTACAATCTTACATGTGTGTCTGTAATAACTGAGAATTGAATTTTCCATGTGATCAACTCTCTTCCGTTCTAGCTATGTTCTGTTTAACAATAACGTACTTTGTGAGGAAGTATTGCAATGCTTCGTCTAATGTGTTAGTGGAACTGTAATGCTTCAACGTGACTAATTTTAAAGTCTCAAAAATCAGCTTTGTTGCTTTCTTTATTGTTACGTTTATATTACGAGTGCCACGTGAATGACGGAACGTTAAACGCTAATCTTCCTTCCTTATTTTGGTAATCAACAATTTGTGTAGAAAACCTTGTACTGGATCATTCTACTAATACACGCAAGTTTAACCAAATTTTCTAATGCAAAAAAGCCATTTGGTGCTGAGATGAAAAAAAGTAAGTTACTCCTTGTCTCGCCAACTTTGTCTTCAGAAGATCAGAAAAAATGGCTCTGAGCACTATGGGACTTAACATCTGAGGTCATAAGTCCCCTAGAACTTAGAACTACTTAAATCTAACTAACCTAAGGACATCACACACATCCATGCCAGAGGCAGGGTTCGAACCCGCGACCGTAGCAGTCGCGCGGTTCCGGGCTGAAGCGCCTAGAACCGCTCAGTCACACCGGCCGGCGAAGATCAGAAAAGTTTCTCGACATAAAATATAGTTAATACGTTGGTTAAAGCGTAAAATTTATAAATGCCATATTGAGACTGGCGACTGATTTTAAGCACAACAGACTCACACGTGAAAATTCTAAAAGGTTGGTCGTACTAGTCCCAGTATTAGATTCAAATACAAATATTACATTTCTGAGAATAATCATTGCACAGATAAGCAGAGCAAATATCACAGATGATGTACTTCAGAAAAGGCTGTGCAATTCTGAATTAGTTCGTTTGGAATTTGGTAGCCTAAGTAGTGCCAAATTTGCTTTTCCATACCACTGTTAATTTAAGTTTGTTTACTTAACCAACATCATTTTGAATTTGCTATACAATGTGTCATATTGGGTGACAAAGTGTTTCTCTAAAGAGGTTATCCACTTAGCATCGTAACTTAAGTGCTTGTTCAACTGAGCGGTGCATGAGTTCGAACTGTATAATTAACTCTGGCAGCAGGTAATTCGTAACCGTTAGGTTAGAAATCCAGATTGAAGCTTAACCAGAAGACACGATATAACAAGAAGCAGTAAAATGACATAAAAAATAAGCAATAAAACTAAAAATAAAATCCAAGGATCTTTTAAGCTCAACGCATTTCTTTTCTGATACAATTCTTCCACGTAACAAAATGAAAGCTTGAGAGAGTACTGCAATTATGTGCTCATGAAAACCGCATTCCTGTACGTCGAATAATCTATGAAGCTTGTAATCATTTGCGAAAATTGTATCCTGGTATAACGTTTTTACTTCTTTATTATTTTCCAAATGCTGTGTGGAACTGGTACAGAGCTCTGTTGGCTTTCCTGTTATTTCCACGCATCTGGCAGAGCTAGAATCAGACGCTTAAACTGGAATGTTTCTGCCTCACTGAAAATATTATTCCTGGAACGTCTCTTAACTGTATTCGCAGAAGAGGCGGGGGGAAACGGCTGCACCTCAGCGCTTGTAACGTAAGTTAATTAGGGAAGTTAACGCCGGTCTCCTGGTGTGATGGGCGTCCGTGTAACAACGTTAGTCGTAAGCAGCGCCAGAGCGGCGAAGATAAAGCGCGACCAGGCGGTACAGACGAGACGCCGTGCGCCCCGTGGCTTTTGTCTGCTGTCCGGAATACCAGCCTGCCGCTGCCCACTTATTCACTTTCGTACAGCCAACAGCCGTGCCTGCAGAGTTTTAACTCCACCTTCATGTTCCTAAACTTGATTCACGCCTCTATTTCCACTGATTTAACACTGTTTCGTCTCTTGCGAGGGCCAATTAGAAAATAATTCTCTATGTGCACTCCTGGTCACTTAAGTAACACCATGAAAGCCGTAAAGTGATGTTAGCTGTTTCTCAGACCGTGTTAAACTACGTGAAAGAGTGCGTGCCGAAATTTGACACTGATACCCTCGTGACCAATTAAGACTGTGGTTAAAGCTCTGCGATATCACTGCAAGCGCTGATAGATGACCCACGACTGACATTGGAATATGGACTCGGTACGATCAGGAGGGCCATACTCAACGTCATGCAGGATCTCAACGGTCCCAAGCGACTAGCGCTCGAGAGGGCAGTCATATTGTTCACTCAAATATTCAAGACGGCACAGCCTCGATTCGGGAAACGGGCTTGTTTGCAACACGTCGTAAGTCCCCAAAGACAGTGTAACGACGTCAAGGACACGAAGTGTCAGCACGGCTGCCATTGTTGGGACTTTCCTTGGCGTCAAGGGAGTCAAGGAGACAATGGTGCGCAAATGACAGCACTGAACGGAGCAGTAGCACAACGTCGTCCTTTCGGACAAGCCTGAGCTCCGCCGGCATAACAATGGATGTAAACATGTGTGGAGGCTCGAAGGAGAATGAATGTTACAGACCACTGATATACACGAGCACAGCAACTGGCATTATGGTACGCGATGTCACTGGGTACACAACACCACTCCTCCCGGTTTGGATATCCGGGAAATTTGACAGCAACGGCAGCATGTTGGTGTGGGGAATCCACTGATTGCTTTTAACTTGTCCGGGCCTGGCGTAATGCCTTCTGGCGTTATGACATTTCCTAAAAATTTGATTTGTCGCCACCCAAACTCAGATTTGCTCAAATAAAAGGTAACTCCAGCTTCATCGAATCTATCTGATGTGTCTCCTATAATTTCGATGTCGTCTTCCCACACGCCACCGCCAGGTCATCGACGTAGACAACAATCAACCTAGCAAATCTTCGCCTATTGCTCGATCAAGCTTCCATACAAATGCAGCAATGGATACCTTTAGTCTGAAAGACTACACTCGTTACGGGTAACATCTTCTGCTGTAAAAAATAGAAAAAAACAGTTTAGAATAGCACATGTGATGCGTCTTTGTTTCATAATAAAAAGGTCGTCGGTCCCGCGTTTGAAACACGACGCCGCATAAATTTTCATTAATAATCAGCATTGGCGGCCGAAGACATCGGAAGAAGATGTCACTCATTCTGCCAACGGCCTTGGCAAGATTGAATGTGATACGGAAGCTAGGAATCTGTGAAATGGAGAGAAAACAAGAATTTATTATCAGTTGAGTATAGGGTAATATCAACAGCAGCAGAAAATGGTATAAAAGCAGTAGGATTTGTTATGAATAGGAATGTAGGGCAGAGATTGTGTTACTGTGAACTGTTCAGTGCTAGTGTAATTCTTATCAGAATCTACAGCAAACCAACACCGAAGATGATAGTTCAGGTATACATGCCGACGTCGCAAGATGAAGAGACAGAGAAAGTATATGAGGACACTGAAAGGGTAATACAATACGTAAAGCGAGCTGAAAATCTAAGGGTCATGGGGGACTGGACTGCACTTGTAGGAGAACGAGTAGAAGATTATAGGAGAATGTGGGCTTGGGATAAGGAATCAGAGAAGAGAAAGACTAAGTGAGTTCCCAAATAAATTTCAGCAAGTAATATCGAGTACATTGTTCAAGAATCACAAGAGAACGAAGTATACTTGGAAAAGACCAGGTGATACGGAAAGGTGTCAGTTAGATTACATCATGGTCAGACAGAAAATCCGAAATCAGATACTGGATTGTAAGGCATACCCAGGAGCAGATTTAGACTCAGATCACAATGTAGTAGTGATGAAGAGCAGGCTGAAGTTTAAGACATTAGTCAGGAAGAATCAATACGCAAAGAAATGGTACACGGAAGTACTAATGAATGACGAGATACGCTTAAAGTTCTCTCTGTCTGTAGTTACAGCAATAAAGAAGTGTCCAGTAGAGAGTACCGTTGAAGAGAACTGGACATCTCTAAAACGGACAATCACAGAAGATGGAAAGAAAACATAGGTTCAAAGAAGTTAACAGCTAAGAAACCATGGGTAACAGAAGAAATACTTCAACTGATCGATGAAGGAAGGAAGTACAAAAATGTTCAGAGAAATACAGGAATACGGAAATACAAGTCGTTCAGGAACGAAATAAATAGGAAGTGTAGGGAAGGTAAGACGAAACAGCTGCATGAGAAATGTGAAGAAACTGGAAAAAAAACGATAGTCGGAAGGACTGAGTCAGCATGTGGGTAAGTCGAAACAACCTTCGGTGGAATTTAAAGCAAGGGTGGAGCAAACGGAATTCCATTGTTAAATGCATAGGAGGGAGTGGTTAGGTGGAAAGAGTAGGTTTAAGGTCTCTGTGAGGGGAGAGATTTGTCTGATGTGATAGAGGAAGAAAAAGTGGTCTATTTAGAGGAGATAGGGTATCCAGTATTAGAATCAGAATGTAAGAGAGAATTGAAGGACTTAAGATGAAATAAGGCAGAAGGGAGCGATCACGTTCCATCAGAATTTTTAAAATCATTAGGGGAAGTGCCAATAAAACTATTCACGTTGGTGTGTAGAATGTATGATTGTGTCAATATACCATCTGACTTTTGCAAAAAGACCGCAAGAGCCGACAAGTACGAGAATTATCGCACAGTCAGCTTCACAGCTCATGCATCCAAGTTGCTTACAAGAATAATATACAGAAGAATGAAAATGAAAATTGACGATCAGTTTGGCTTTAGGAAAGGTAAAGGCACCACAGAGGCTATTCTGATGTTGCAATTAATACTGGAAGCAAGACTAAGGAAAACTCAAGACACATTCATAGGATCTGTCGAGCCAGAAAAAGCGTTCGACAATTTAAATGGTGCAGGATGTTCTAAATTCTGAGAAGAAGGGGAGTAAGTTATAGGGAAAGACGGATAATATACAATATGTGCAAGAACCATGAGGGAATAATAAGAATCGATGACCAAGAAATGCTCGGATTAAAAGTGATGTAAGACGGGAATGTACCCTTTCGCCTCTTCTGTTCGATCTGTACATCGAAGAAGCAATGGTGGAAATAAAATAATGGTTCAGGAGTGGAATTAAAATTCAAGGTGAAGAGGTATCAATAACACAATTCGCTGATGAAGTGGTTATCCTGACTGAAAATGAAGAAGAATTGCATGATATGCTGAATGGAATGGACAGTCTAATGAGTACAGAATATGAATTGCGAGTGAATCGAAGTAAAACAAAAGTGATGAGATGTAGCAGAAATGAGAACTGCGAGGAACTTAACGTCAGGACTGATGGTCACTAAGCAGATGAAGGAATTCAACTACGTACGCAGCAAAATAACCAATGGCGGATGGAGCAAGGAGGACGTCAAAAGCAAATTAGCAACGGCAAAAAGGGAATTTCCGGCCAAGAGCAGTCTACTAGTCTCAAACGTAGGCCTTAATTTGAGGAAGAAATTTCTGAGAATATACGTTTGGAGCACAGCATTGTATGGTACTGAAACATGGACTGTGGGAAAGCGGAACAGAAGTGTTGAGTGGTACTTAAGATAGGTAAATAAATTAGTGAAATCAATGTGAAGTAGAAATTAGAAAATAAATGAAAAACTTAGTTTAGTTTAGAAGAATTACACACTGGCAAACAGCAGGCAGAACAGCAGTGGCAACCGCCGGCACTTGCAAGTCAGCACGTCCAGGAGAAGCCATCGCCCTCCCCACATAAGCGGAAGCTGTCGATTCAGCCGTCAGGACATCACCCAACCGGCTCACGTGTTTCTCAATTGGCCGGCCGCGGTGGCCGTGCGGTTCTGGCGCTGCAGTCCAGAACCGCGGGACTGCTACGGTCGCAGGTTCGAATCCTGCCTCGGGCATGGGTGTGTGTGATGTCCTTAGGTTAGTTAGGTTTAAGTAGTTCTAAGTTCTAGGGGACTTATGACCTAAGATGTTCAGTCCCATAGTGCTCAGAGCCATTTGAACCATTTGTTTCTCAATTGTCACATGTGATCAAAGGCCCTCGCTTACATTCCAAGAGCCAATGACCGACGTTAAGAAGATTCTTCGAGAAGCTTTTCAACGTAACAGAAGTCGTTCACCTCCAGTGAACTGAAGTAAATACATACGCGAGACGCAGTGGGCCTGACAGAGTTGTTTTTCAGTTCATTTTCGGTGCTGCAGACCGTCATGCAGCAAGAGACTACATCGTACACAGAAGCACCAAGTCCGCCGCTTTAATGGAATAGCAAGCAGCAGCCTCGCCGCCAGAAGACAGAAGTTAGAAGGTATTTGAAGACTGATTTTTACGTACCCGGGTGACTCGTGAGGACGGGAAGGAGACGGCCTCACATCAGCAGTCACCTGTGAGCTGGTGATGAACATCTGACAGCCGAAGACTGGCAAGCTGCAGTCCGTTGTTGGAGTCCAGGACACTGCCCTTTCCCCACCGCACCGCTCCGCTGGCCGACGCACAACATTGACAAACGCGGCCGTATAGAGAAGAGAAACACTGTAACGCCACATCCAAGGTATCACCATCCGATTCTCGACTTCGTTCTCATTAATTAAACGGGCCACCTCGCGAGGCGCGTCTCCAGTCAACTGGGCGAAACAGTGACACGAGATATACACCGCCAGGCGTAATCAGACGCCGCCGCTCTTGCAGCAAGGCTTCGCAAACGACACAGCATCCGCTCTCCCAGCCAGAACAATCCAGTAAGGAAACCATCCTGCAAATCTTCAATGAAAGTTATCTTATGTAAAATGCTGTTTCATTCTACCTCATACCCGAGTGTTTTTCACCCTGACATAATGCTTTAGAATCAAATGCCCTTTGCAGTAATGCTCATCCTGACAATTGACTAGCATCAAAAGAGAGAACCCAGTTACAGAAGAGAATCGAAGCATCAGATATGTGGTGCTACAAAGGAATATTGAAAATTAGGTGGACTGATAAGGTAAGGAATGAGTTTCTAAGCGGAATCAGAGAAGAAAGGAATATGTGGAAAACACTGACAAGGAGAAGGGACACCATGATACATCTGTTAAGACATCAGTGTTGAGCCGGCCGCGGTGGCCGTGCGGTTCTGGCGCTGCAGTCCGGAACCGCGGGACTGCTACGGTCGCAGGTTCGAATCCTGCCTCGGGCATGGGCGTGTGTGATGTCCTTAGGTTAGTTAGGTTTAAGTAGTTCTAAGTTCTAGGGGACTTATGACCTAAGATGTTGAGTCCCATAGTGCTCAGAGCCATTTGAACCATTTTTGAACATCAGTGTTGACATCCATGGTACTAGAGGGAGCTGTAGAGGGAAAAAACTGAACAATAAGACAGAGATTGGAATACACCCAGCAGATAATTGAGGACACAGGTTGCGAGTCTTACTCTGAGATGAAGAGGTTGGAACCGGAGAGAAATTCGTGGAGGGTCGCATCAAACCAGTCAGAAGACTGATGACTGAGATTTAGGGAAGTAACGGAAAAGGGAAATCAGGATGGCAAGAAGCCGGATTGAACCGTCGTCCTTCAAAATGCGAGTACAGTTAGTGGTTATCACAATCGGACAGGCTTTTCGCATAAGACGTACATCTCCGTTTCTCTTAAATACTGCCAATAAAAACACGTTTCTAGTCACAGGACATCAACATCTATTACTCATCGTCAAGAATAAAATTCTCCACAGTTGTAAGAAATTATTTATTTCTAAAAAGGAAAGCACTACCCCGTTTCAGGAATTATTTCCAGTCTTCAGGTGCATCAGAAAATTTTTTAAAAGAAAAATAATACCTACCCACCGTGCTAAGATAACCAAAGTTTTACAGAACAAACAGAAATTCTCAGAAAAAGAGAAAAAAGCGCTATACGTACATTAAAATGCGAGTTTATTAAGGGTGAATAACTAATGTTAGAATAAGATAAAATAAGTTGAAACATTGCATCCCCATACGCAAGTGAGTATCCTCTTCAATCCAATGTCCGTCAGAAAATCTCTCGCAGAGGGGGACCAACATAAAAAATAAATGTCGGCATTTCAGCTTTGGGCTGTGTATTGTACTGGCATGAGGAGAGTCTGTGAAGCACTGGTTAGTCGCAAACTGTACTCAGGGGGTTACATTGTTTTCCTTACATACCTGTAAGTGTGCAGTCTGTATAACCCCTTTTTTGGACGATTCAGTATTCGAAATCTGTGGATTACGCGGATGCATGTGCGACGAGCCCCAAAGCCTGGACGGTTGTAAGTTTTGTAAATGGAGATTTTGGATGTCAAGAAGTTCGTTCTTTATATATTTTATTTCACTTAACGGTGACTTCCACTCTTCTAACTGGGGACCTTTGTCGTTTTACGTAGGCCTCCTCCGTGAGGAGCTTTCTGACAGACCTAAGGTAGAAGAGGAAATACTCTTACGTGTATCATATACCAGGGATTCACTATTTTAATACATTTTAACCTATCTTACACTTAGTTATACAGCCTTTGTGGACTTGCATTTTAATGTAGGTACAAGATAGTCTGCTTCTAAGAATTTCTATTGGATCTGTTCAGCTTTGATTATCTTAACCATGTGGACAGGTACTATAACTCTTTTAAAAATTTACTAATGCACCTGAAGATAGGACAAACATTACGTGATCAAAAGTATCCGGACACTTGGCTGGAAATGACTTACTAGTTCTTGGCGCCCTCCATCAGCAATGCTGGTATTCAATATGGTGTTGGCCCACCCTTAGGAATGATGACAGCTCCCATTCTCGCAGGCATACGTTCAGTCATGTGCTGGAAGGTTTCTTGGGGAATGGCAGCCCATTCTTCACGGGGTGCTGCACTGAGGAGAGGTATTGACGTCGGTTGGTGAGGTCTGGCATGAAGTCGGCGTTCCAAAACATCACAAAGGTGTTCTATAGGTTGTAGGTAAGCAATCTGTGAAGGCCAGTTGATTACAGGGATGATATTTTTGTGTAATCACTCTGCCACAGGAAGTGCATTACGAACGGGTGCTCGACGGTGTTGAAAGATGCAATCGACATCCCCGAATTGCTCTTCAACAGTGGGAAGCAGGAAGGTGCTTGAAATGTCAATGTAGGCCTGTGCTGTGATAGTGCCGCGCAAAACAACAAAGGGTGCAAGCCCCCTCCATGAAAAAGAAGACCACACCATAACACCACCACCTCCGAATTTTACTGTTGGCGCTACACACGTTGGCAGATGACGTTCACCCGGCATTCTCCATACCCACACCCTGTCACCGGATCGCCACATTGTGTAGCGTGATTCGTCACTCCACACAACTTTTTTCCACTGTTCAATAGTCCAATGTTTACGCTCCTTACACCAAGCGAGGCGTCGCTTGGCATTTACCGGCGTGATGTGTGGTTTATGAGCAGCCGCTCGACCATGAAATCCAAGTTTTCTCACCTCCCGCGTATCTGTCATAGTACATGCAGTGGATCCTGATGTAGTTTGGAATTCCTGTGTGTTGGTCTGGATAGATGTTTGCTTATTACAAATTACGACCCTCTTCAACTGTCGGTGATTTCTGTCAGTCAACAGACGAGGTCGGCCTGTACCCTTTTGTGCTGTACGTGTCCCTTCACGTTTCAACTTCACTATCACATCGAAAAGAGTGGACCTAGGGACGTTTAGGAGAGTGGAAATCTCGCGTACAGACGTATGACACAAGTGACACCCAATCCCCTCACCACGTTCGAAATCCGTGAGTTCCGTGGAGCGCCCATTCTGCTCTCTCACGATGTCTAATGACTACTGAGATCGCTGATATGGAGTACCTGGCAGCAGATGGCAGCACAATGCACCTAATATGAAAAACGTTTGTTTCTGGAGGTGCCAGGATACTTTTGATCGTGTAGTGTATATCCTGAAAACAGGTAGCGCTTTTAGCAATAAATAATTTTGCAGCTGCTTCGGATTTTTCATTAACAGCAAATGAATAGTATTTTAATGGCTTTGTGCTCTTATGATTATGTTCGCATCCACACTTATTTTCATTTCTCTTTCAATTGCTGGTCGTTTTTCTCGGCGTAGGCGACGCTGTTTAACAAAGAACGCTTTGTGAAGTTGCCTCATTTTTTTTTGAATGTGGTCCTTGATAGCTCCTGGTTTCTTAGAGAAAATATTTTCATATCTCCTAAATACCTTCTTCAATCGATGATGTAGTGTTTGATCCCGATCTGTTTTTCTTATTTTCCTATCAGTTTCTTCTTGGCAATTTTCTTCCTTTTCCCTCTCAACACCACGTTAACGGTCTTGTTCTTCACCTTGTATCAATTGCTCTTCCGCTGTCGACAGCCTACTGATCCTTGCGTTCACCCTTTCACAGCCTCCCATTGATCTTTCTTTGCGTTATATTATGAGGTGAAAAATGAAATGATAGTATGGCATCGTTGGTTGGGAGGCCCCATCCAGGGAAGTTCGGCCGCCAAGTGCAAGTCTTCTTTCAGTCGATGCCACATGGGCGACTTGATGAGTATGAAATGACGATGAGGACAACACAACAGCCAGTCCACGAGTGGAGAAAATCTCCTACCCGTCCGGGAATCGAACCCGGGTCCGCTTGTATGGGAGGCGAGCACGTTACCACCCAGCTAATCAGGCAGATATTATAAGGTGTTCTCCTCCTTTCAGAATTCGTACTCCTCCTTTTGCGAAATCTAATTCCATTTTCTGCTCTACCATCCAGTCTGGGAAGATCATAAATTCTTCCATTAAACTGGATACCACTAATGCTACTACTACATACTTCTTTTCATTGATTAAGGTGTCCAGTCACACCTGGCACACACAGCATTGCTACTCCCACCAACCACTCCACTGACCTTAAATCTGCTTGTTGACAAACTAGGTATGTTGGACCCTTTTCTCAGTAGGTTGTCATACAATTTCTTGGCGATCACGCAGGCCACGCTTTGCGAATCCTATAAAACCTCTATGTTTATGTCCGCTGTTCTTACATCCATAATGGGTGACATCTGCTCTCTTCCTAGTCACTTTGTTTCCTATATTAATTTCTATTACTCGTCTCCCAATCCTACAGTTATGATGATGGCTGTCTTCATATTTGTTTTGGAAAGTGCCATTGTTGAGACGGCATCTACAGATCTGTTTTCCACTGGTGGCACCCTCCCGTCTTCCGTAAGCGCACCTGTCATTTTTTCGAAAAATGTTGCAAGATCGTTAATGGTACAGCATTAGAAGCCCTTATCTTTGATGTGCGTGGATCAGCTTGTTCTTCTGAATCCCGTCTTCCGTATTTACACCTGCCACTATTTCGAATAATGTTGCAAGATAGCTCAATGACACAACATTAGAAGCCCTTATCTTTGATGTGCATGGATCAGCTTCTTCTCCTGAATCAGTCATAATGTTTTCGTTAACTATAATAACTTCCTCAGCTGATCGGAGTCTATTACCACCAACAGCGTTTTCATGTACTTCAACCACTGTATTGTCAGTTTGTTGCTTATATTCATCAAATGGCTCTTTGCCATTACCCCTACTACCGACTAATTCTTGAGCTTTCTTTTTCTGATCGTCTTTCATTTCTACATTTTGTCTTCCGTCCTCTATAACAGTGAATGGCACGTTTTGACCCTAAGTGCGAGTATTGGTTCTAGGACGGGGCCAAACAGAAACTAATTTATCATATGAATGTGTACTGTCTGTTCTTTTGGACATGTCCCAAGGAACAGGCACTACACAGAATCCGCAGCTGTGGTACATATTACGTAAATTGAAGGTGAAGGGGGGGGGGGGAGGAGGAAAGAAAGAAAAGGGAGGGAACTATTGATGTCAGCTGCATGAGGAGTTAACGCGGAATGACCTTCGACAGGTGAAAATGTGTGCGAGATTGGGATTCGAACCAGCGATCTTCTACTTACTGAACGGTTGCATTAACCACTGCGCCATCCAGACACAATGTTTACTGCAATTGCGTGGGCTACGTCGGCCCGTCTCTCCGACCCACGTCCCTACCTAGCGCCACCTATCCACAACCCCTGTCAATGTCCTCCATACTCGCTACATTGAGATTCCTGCAGGAGGTCGAACGTATTGTGCATATGCTCTGTTGATCTAAACCCCGGGTTCGAATCCCAGTACGGCACACATTTTTCACTCGTCGCCTCTGATTTTACAGGTCCCGATGCAGCTGATATCAATATTTTCTCCACATTCCTGCAAACTAATTTATGTTTCCTTAGTTCCCCTAACGCGAATTCTTTACAGACGAATGGAAAAACTGGTAGAAGCCGACCTCGGGGAAGATCAGTTTGGATTCCGTAGAAACGTTGGAACACGTGAGGCAATACTGACCTTACGACTTATCTTAGAAGAAAGATTAAGGAAAGGCAAACCTACGTTTCTACCATTTGTAGACTTAGAGACAGCTTTTGATAATGTTGACTGGAATACTCTCTTTCAAATTCTAAAGGTGACAGGGGTAAAATACAGGGAGCGAAAGGCTATTTACAATTTGTAGAGAAACCAGATGGCAGTTATAAGAGTCGAGGGGCACGAAAGGGAAGCAGTGGTTGGGAAGGGAGTGAGACAGGGTTGTAGCCTATCCCCGATGTTATTCAATCTGTACATTGAGCAAGCAGTGAAGGAAACAAAAGAAAAATTTGGAGTAGGTATTAAAATCCAAGGAGAAGAAATGAAAACTTTGAGGTTCGCCGATGACATTGTAATTCTGTCAGAGACAGCAAAGGATTTGGAAGAGCAGTTGAACGGAATGGACAGTGTCTTCAAAGGAGGATATAAGATGAACATCAACAAAAGCAAAACAAGGATAATGGAATGTACTCGAATTAAATCGGGTGATGCTGAGGGAATTAGATCAGGAAATGAGACACTTAAAGTAGTAAAGGAGTTTTGCTATTTGGGGAGCAAAATAACTGATGATGGTCGAAGTAGAGAGGATATAAAATGTAGACTGGCAATGGTAAGGAAAGCGTTACTGAAGAAGAGAAATTTGCTAACATCGAGTATAGATTTAAGTGTAAGGAAGTCGTTTCTGAAAGTATTTGTATGGAGTGTAGCCCTGTATGGAAGTGAAACAGGGACGATAAATAGTTTGGACAAGAAGAGAATAGAATCTTTCGAGATGTGGTGCCACAGAAGAATGTTGAATATTAGGTGGGTAGATCACGTAACTAGTGAGGAGGTATTGAATGGGATTGGGGAGAAGAGGAGTTTGTGGCACAACTTGACTAGAAGAACGGATTGGTTGGTAAGACATGTTCTGAGGCATCAGGGGATCAAAATTTACCATTGGAGGGCAGCGTGGAGGGTAAAAATCGTAGAGGGAGACCAAGAGATGAATACACTAAGCAGATTCAGAAGGAAGTAGGCTGCAGTAGGTACTGGGAGATGAAGGAGCTTGCACAGGATTGAGTATCATGGAGAGCTGCATCAAACCAGTCTCAGGACTGAAGACCACAACAACAACGACAGTTCCCATTCATCTCTCTGCAGTTTTTATGCCACTGCTCATTGTGTATAAAACGTCCCCAAATCCCCCCCCCCCCCCCCCCCCCCCCAGTACTCACTACTCACGGCACTCTTCGTAACTTGTTTCATCTGTCTGCTATTTGGGCGGGCGAAACCCTGCTCCAGAGTTGCTGTATCCTTCGAAACCCTCCCTCGCGTAGCCGCCTCTGCCTTCCCGCCCTCTGTCACTCCACCCTTCTCGCGGGCTGTTAGTGTCGTGTCTCTGGGGCGTTGCCTGTTCGCCTCTGTGTCCGCGACTTCGAAACTTTGGGCCTCCATTACCTTATTACTATCACGGCCTTCACGCTGTGCTCTTTATTCTACGCGTTGTAAACTCAGTTTTGCTTGCACTTCTTTCTCGATCATAGCACCGTAAAATTTATCTCCGTATCGCGTCTGCACAGTGTTCATTACCTATCATATTATGTTTTTTCTCTCACTGGTTTGCCGAGATATCTGTTTTGTTCCAGTAACTTTTCCTACTGTCTGTCTAAAAAAAATGGCTCTGAGCACTATGGGACTCAACATCTTAGGTCATAAGTCCCCTAGAACTTAGAACTACTTAAACCTAACTAACCTAAGGACATCACACACACCCATGCCCGAGGCAGGATTCGAACCTGCGACCGTAGCAGTCCCGCGGTTCCGGACTGCAGCGCCAGAACCGCACGGCCACTGCGGCCGGCACTGTCTGTCTATTTTGTGTTCGTAGTGTTAGTTCACCCTTGACCTTTTCTTGGATTTTATCTGACCAATATTTCCCTAGCAAACCTTTTTCAAACTCTTCGCACGTCCGTAGGTCTGAATTATGCAACTTGCCCTTCTTTTACTCAGTTCACTGCCAAATCAATGTTTTTACTGCCCATTTCTCGGATATAGCTCTTTCACGCAACCCAAAAATGCCATTGTGTAGAGTCTGCCCCCCGACCCGCCAGGATAGCCGAGAGCGCTGTGCTGCTTCCTGGACTGTGGTAGACGCGCCGGCCGTGGATCGAATCCGCCTGCTGGTTTAACGACGAGGGCCGATGCGCCGGCCAGCCCGGATGTGGTTTTTAGACGGTTTTCCAAATCCCTATAGGTGAACTCTGGGCTGGTCCCCACATCCCGCCTCAGTTACACGACTCACAGACATTTGAAACACATCCGCACTTGTCCGTGATTTACACTAGATGCAGACAAGTGGGGTACTCTGATTCTGTCTCGGGGGGTATGGGGTAGCAGCAGGAAGGGCATCCATCCACCCTTCACTTTAACATGCCAAATCCGATTTATCCGCGCACAATGCGGGACAAAGGCGCAAGCGATAGAATGATATAGTCTTCCTCTCAGTAGAAATCTTTTGCAAACGTTATCGAAAGTGTTGTGTATAGGAATCCTGCAACAAAACAAGTACAAATACTTTGAACTGAGAATTCTTGTAGTCTTTTGTACATGACCATCCACAAGCAAAGGACGACATACAAAATAATCAGTCTTCTTCAGAATAGACGAACAAGTAACAGTTCTGGTCCTAGCGACCGCTTCTAACAAAAGTCTGTCATCTGAACTGCAGTGACTGCTGATCTCTAACTGTGCTACATAGAGATTGCTAATGAAGAGGCTGCGATGCGTCGGCTAAAGAACTGGCTAACGTTGAAGCTTCTATTGATGTGGGCCGCCACCAGTCTAGCGCAGCGCTTATGTCGTCTTCACCTAAGTGCCACTGCTGTCGCGTTGTTGTCCTGGAGGGAGGGCGTTCAGCGTGCGATTACCTAACCTCTTGTCACAGCCTTTTCTTCTCTGTCGTTCCCGACTGGCGTGCCGGCGCTGACTTTAAACCATAACAGAAAGCTTGTACTTCTTCCAAACCAGTTAATACTACGCTATTTGCTGCTTTATCGAGGTTTCAAATGTCCTTCCATGAAACATCTATTACGATGTTACGCAAATCATTACCGTCAGTTGTAATGTTAGTAACCGTTGTTAATTTACTCTTGTCCTTGGCGATTTCTGCTTCATCTCTTTCACTAATCTCGAAATCTCCGTTACCCCGTTTTACTACATCTTTTGCTTCGCCTTGTGAAGAGATTAGCTGTGTGCTCAGCTGTCTATTATTCTCAGAGAAACCCTTCGCAACTGCTTCAACCTGCAGGATTTTTAATTCAGCACCCGACTAAAAAAAAAAAAAAAGTTGAAATGTGTGTGAAATCTTATGGAACTTAACTGTTAAGGTCATCAGTCCCTAAGCTGACGCACTACTTAACCTAAATTATCCTAAGGACAAACACACACACCCATGCCCGAGGAAGGACTCGAACCTCCGCCGGGAACAGCCGCACAGTCCATGGCTGCAGCGCCAGAGACCGCTCGGCTAATCCCGCGCGGCCGTATCCGATTCAATTCCTCGCATTGTCCGATCCGCTCATTCCACTCAGTCATGAATTCTGTTTGCTGGGCTTTTACCTGTCTCATTTAAGCCGCATTTTCTTCTCTTTATCAAGATGTCTAGTATTTCAGCTACGTTTTTCTCCATTTTGGTTGCGTTTTCATCTATTTTATTCTGCATCTCTAAACTCCCATGGCCTCCAATTCTTGTCTGTTTAGGTTTTTGTTTCTTCACATTTCTTTTATTTTGCGAATCTGCTTGTCGCAGACGCGAAATTGGTCTACAAAGTACTACTGTCTTTCACTTACCCTGTATCATCCATTCATACGATTCTGTTGCACTAGTTTCTGACATTCCTGCGAATTCTGTGTCTATATCTACCTTTCTCTGAGTCACGACTATTTTGGTTCCCAGTATATGTAACTTAAAAATACTTTTGCTACCCGTCTCGGTATTCTCCCCTATGACTTCTTCTACTTCAGGTTTCTTTAAAATGGTCCTCACTTTTTGACATAGCGAATTATTTTATTTACAGCATACCAAAAATGCACTTTTTGACATAGCGAATTATTTTATTTACAGCATACCAAAAATGCACTTCTACACAAAATGCCTACAGCAGCAATGCCACATACACCTTTGTACATTAGTAAAAAATTTTTGCTGAACTTACACGTTTTATTGCTTGAGAACGTAGCCTGCTGCATTGCTGTCATTGAGGTGTTGTCATTTGACGTCTGGTACCACTGTAATGCGTCTTCTTTCCTTCTTGATGATGATGTTAAATGTTTCACAGTTACAATACTTCTCCTGCACTTGTTAATAATCACCGCTGTCACGTGTGCGGTATGTATGCTATTACTGCCTTACATAGTTCAGTACATTTCCTTTCCGTGCTTATTAAATCTGAAAATTGTGTCTTGCCACTCTTGACACTTATAAGCTGTCCGACAGTAGTTTTATACACTGAAGCGACAAAGAAACTGGTATAGTCATGCGTATTTCAATACAGTGACATGCAAACAGGCAGAATATGGTGCTGTGGTCGGCAACGCCTATATAAGAAGGGAAGTGTCTGGCGCAGTTGTTAGATCAGTTACTGCTGCTACAATGGCAGGTTATCAAGATTTAAGTGAGTTTGAATGTGGTGCTACAGTTGGTGCATGAGCGATGGGACACAGCATCTCCGAGGTAGCGCTGAAGCAGTGTTTTTCCGGTACGACCATTTCAGGAGTGTACCGTGAATACCAGGTATCCGGTAAAACATCAAATCTCCGACATCGAGAAAGATCCTACAAGAAGGGGCCAACGAGAACTGAAGACAATCGTTCAACGTGATACAGGCGCAACCCTTCCGGACTGCTGCGAACCATTCAACGAAACATCATCCATATGGGCTTTCGGAGCCGTAGGCCCACTCGTGTACCCTTGATGACTGCGGGACACAATGCTTTACGCCTCGCCTGGACCCGTCAGCACTGTCATTGGACTGCTGATTATTGGAAACATGTTGCCTGGTCGGAGCAGTCTAGTTCCAAATTGTATCGAGTGGATGGAGCCGTAAGGGTATGGAGACAACCTTATGAATCCATGAAACCTTCATGTCAGCAGGGGACTGTTCAAGCTGGTGGAGGCTCTGTAATGGCGTGGGGCGTGTGCAGTTGTACTGTATGGGATCCTGGATACGTCTAGATACGGCTCTGACAGGTGACACTTAAGTAAGCATAATGTCTGATCACCTGCATCCATTCCTGTCCATTGTGCATTCCGACGGACATGGGAAGTTCCAGCAGGATAATGCGACACCCCACACGTCCAGAATTGCTACAGAGTGGCTCTAGGAACAGTATTCCGAGATTAAACACTTTCGCTGGCCACGAAACTCCCCAGACATGAACATTATTGATCTGCCATGCTTTGCAACGTGCTGTTCAGAAGAGATCTCCCCCTCCCCCCTTTCGTTCTCTTACGTGTTTATGGACAATCTTGCAGGATTCATGGTGTCGACTCTCTCCAGAACTATTTCAGACATTAGTCGAGTCCATGCCACGTCCTGTAGCTGCAATTCTGCGTGCTCGCGAAGGCCCTACACAGGCAGGTGTACCAGTTTCTTGAGCTGTTGAGTGTATATACGACCGTGACCCTAATTACGATATTCCAGTGCCTGTGTTATCAAGAATTACGATGCAATGTTCTTTCGCATATCCATGCTTGCGGCTATAACCGTCATGAAATACATGAAGTATATTCGCAGTTGCGTGTACGGGCAACCGTCAGCTGCATAATGGAATGAAGACAAGGAAAATTTGTGCCGGAACGAGCGTTCGTCTTAACCAGACTGGCTATCCGCATAGGACTCACGACCAGACCAAAACTTCCATACGTCATCGTTTGTGCATCACAACCTCCACTATCACACATTATGTAGTTTCCGTCCAGGGGGAGGACATTTTAACTGAAAGTCACTGTCAGATAATGGCGGATAAATACGATATTGCAGTCCCTGTCTTGTTAAGAGGTATGATGCATGTTACCATCTGACATGCATGCTTGTAGGTAAGTACAATGCCTCATACTTCTTATCATCACAGGCACCAGCTAGCTAAGCGTGCAGAGCTAGGCTTGGCAGAGGAAGGGCGGCCCCATTGAGGCATGGATAGGTGTATGTACAGTGGCTGAGAGATCTTGAGAGCGTGCAAACCTGGGCAACAGTCAAACACCCTCTTCATTGAGGGAAGTCAGGACAGCACAGGCAATAGGCGACTTTGCATTACCTTGCTGAAAATTAACATTCGAGAAACTTCGATAATAGATCAAAGCCAGTGACCTTCCCACGTTAGAAAAGCTCTTTGTATCGTCGGTTCGTAGACGAGCAAACTCTAAACTATGAGGCATTAAATGGAATACTGAAGAAAAAATATTTCAAGCTTTAATTAAAGAAACTATCACCAACTAGTATTTTTCGTTATCTTTCGAAGGTGTTTCATTGTGTAGATCACGTTACACTTCTACAAAAATTCAAGTTTAATGGAAATGTTGACTTTAAGCACTCTAGTTTTATAGTACTTAATAAATAGAATGCAAAAAATGTGCTGAATAAATGAAACAGTGTTGGAACGGTAGAAAATTTGAGTGACTGGGGAGAAGTCACAAAGTGAGTCCCACAGTATCCAATTTTGAGTCTGCTACTATTGCTTACATATATGAATGACGTTCCACTTAGAACAGTAGAATAGGTACATACTGCGAATGATAGTATTTTTTTTTAATTTTTCTTTTAGTTGTCAGTCTTCTGACTGGTTTTATGCGGCCCGCCACGGACTCCGCAGCTTTTCATTTCAGAGTTGCGCTTGCAACCCACGTCATCGATTATTTGCTGGATGTATCCCTATCTCTGTCATTCTCTACAGTTTTTACCCACTACGGGTCCATATAGTATCGTGGAAGTTATTCGCCGATGTCTTAACGGATGTCGTATCATCCAGTCCCTTCTTACTGTCAGTGTTTTCCATGTATTCCTTTGCTCGCTGATTCTACGGAGAACCTTCTCACTCCTTACCTTATCAGTCCACCTGCAACGGTATTTTCGCATTCTCGTCAATAAAGTACCAGAAAATTTACGTTCTACCACTGTAAAGACGGAAGATCCACGATTCGGAATGTCAGAACTGTGCAGTAAGTAGCGGCAGGAACACCACCACAAAATCACGCAGCACTCACTCCAAACCATCGACTCTAGGAGAGAGATTTTAACTGTGTTCAACCCAATGGTAATGTATCGAACTATTTTTCTCAGAATCATACAGTTTGGGGAAAAGCAGTGAGAAACCTTTTATCAGACAAAGCCTGTTATAACAATAAACTGTTTGGCTTAATAAAACGGCCGCCAGCCCAAATCGGGCTCAGTGTCTACACAAAAAGATGAAGTCAATTTTCAACACTGAATAAATAACTACTTTCACTTACTACTGTCACTTGGCAGTAAGTACTATTGATCCCACTTTCTGTTGCTTATGGAGTTTATCACTATACTTCAGTAATTATTTAAAGAAGGCACACATATGTTTCAACAAGGATACAAAAAAATATTAAACTTATAGCTATCATTCATATGACTAAGATATTATTTAACACGACTAAATTTCATTTCTTTAGGACTGTTATTTGTTAACGTTTTACTAACACCAATTTTTGTCTGGCATTCTTTGACATGGATAAGCAACACGAACAATTACTGTTAAGATTGTTGCAGTTAAACAATTATGTTACTTTACTTTCAGAAATGCTATTGAAAACTTATTTTCATGGTCACGCAAAGCGGTGGCCCTTAAACTGATACATGCAAACTGTATTATTTAATAATGATTTTCAGAATTTACTACCAAAACAGTACTCTTGCCAGTAATTTACTATTGTTCAAGCTTCGATAAACATCAGGATACTCGGAATAAATTGGTAAATGACATAGGAAAATCACGGTTAAACACAAAGGTACATTTATCACTCATATTCCACTGATTGAAGATGGATGGTTCATACTGTGATATACTTCTAAATAAAGTAATTTGCCTGTTACTGATGTGAAGGTGGCGTGAGGCGGTGCTGCGTAGTAACATTGCGCAGGTACGGCTCTTGATGTACATAGATCTGTCTTCCTCTTGGTGGCGATGTTAAAATTGCAAATTTCTGAGCTACTAATTTATTGCCGTAGTGCGCCAATCATGCAGAACACGTCCGAGGCCAAAACCTCCGTCTTGCAGGTAAATTCGGGGCCTCTAGTGCTTGACCAACGTAATGCGTGTTCACCACCTGCAGTGCAGCTACCGACTGTATCAGCCACTTGCGCGAAGAAATCTCACTCGCGTGCCCCACCACCTTTTCTATTCCACCACAGGACGGAGTTCTGTTCTACCTATGATCCCTACACCTTTTCAACTTACACTTCTGTTTACAAAAACCCTAAGTATGAACCATCGAAAATTGCATGACAGCATATACATACAAAATTGACCTAATTAATTACAGTTGTACTTGAAATATTACATAATTATTTACAAAATATGTTTTAATACATTTATTCCACCTACGTGAAAGAGGTTATTTTAAGCAGATAAACTACACTTAACAAAAGCTTACTCTCGTTATAGTTTTTTCTTAATTTTTCAAAATTATTATGGGACAAAAATAAATTTTTAAATATACAGATTAATGGCAATATTATATTTACAATAGCATTACACACCTAACTTTCAACATTCTTCTGTAGCATCGAAACTCAGACGCTTCTATTCTCTTCTGTTCCTGCTTTTTCACAGTTATTGCCTCCTTGACATACAAAGCTGTGCTCCAAACGTACATTCGTCGAAGTTCCTTGCTCAACTTAAGAAGTATGTTTAATTCTCTTGGCCAGGAATGCCATTTTTTCATATGCTAATCTGCTTTCCATGTCCTTGCTCCGTCCATCATAATACATCCCGTTAGAGAGAAAACAATAGAAGAGATTTTAATGTTTTTCAAAGAATTATTAAATCATTATCTGAAAATGGCCTATGGTTGAACTCTGTGGAACAAGTAGAGTGATAACAGCAATTGATGCAGCATGGGAACAAGAATCATTAAACAGAGTAGACTCCTTCAACCTTTTGGGTGTACACACTGATGAAAACCTGAACTGGAAGAAACATATTAGCGAGATTCTAAAAGGTAAGTTGAGCTACTTTTGCTGTTCATGTACTTGCTAGTCATGGAAACAAACGAGTTATCCTCCTGACATATTTTGCATATTTACATTCCAAGTGGAATCAGTAAATTGGATGAAATGCTCTAAATTTTTGGTGAACGGGTTCAAATGGTTCAAATGGCTCTGAGCACTATGGGACTTAGCATCTATGGTCATCAGTCCCCTAGAACTTAGAACTACTTAAACCTAACTAACCTAAGGACATCACGAGGCAGAGAAAATCCCTGACCCCGCCGGGAATCGAACCCGGGAACCCGGGCGCGGGAAGAGAGAACGCTACCGCACGACCACGAACTGTGGACACGTGAACGGGAAGAAACATATTACTGACCTCTAGCTTCTAGGGAACTGATGAAATCAGATGTTAAGTCCCATAGTGCTCAGAGCCATTTGAGCCATTTGAACTGCTACAGGTTATTATTTGCAGCTAATTCGCTGTGGGACACGAAAGCTCGATCCTATGACTACATCGAGCTATTCTTTTTAAACAGAGCCGTGCATAGCCCAAGTACCTAAGGTACGAGCGATATCAAACAAAGTCGCAACTGATTTGCTCGCATGGGATGCTGTCTGGAAGAGCAACTCAGCAACAGTAACCTTTAGGTACCACAGCACAGGTCAGGCAGGCACGTTACGGTACATCTTCTAGGAGCTAGGCATTTTAACTGCACCTTCACAGTACGTATATTCCCTAATGAAATTCGTTGTAAAGAATCCGTCACAATTTGAGAGGAACCGAAATGTTCATACCTACGACACTAAGGAAATAGACCTTTAGTGTTGACGTTTATTATCCATTAGCAAAGAAGTCAGTGGTGAGATTGATATTCGGGGCACGAGCGGTAAGACACAGCATCTCCCAGGTAGCGATGGAGGGGGGTTTTCCCGTACGACCATTCACAAGTGTACCCGAATATCAGGAATAAGGTAAAACATCATATCTTCGATGTCGCTGCGGCCGGGAAAAGATCCTGTAAGAACGGGAGCAACGACGACTGAAGCGAATCATTCAACGTGACAGAAGTGATACCCTTCCGCATATTGCTGCAGATTTCGGTGCTGGGCCATCAACAAGTGTCAGCGTGCGAACCATTCAACGAAACATCATCGATATGGGCTCTCGGAGCTGGAGACCCACTCGTGTAACCTTGATGACTGCACGACACAAAGCTTTACGCCTCGCCTGAGCCCGTTAATACCGACATTGGACTATTGACGACTGGAAACACGTTGCCTGGTCGGACGAGTCTCGTTTCCAATTGTATCGCGTGGATAGACATTTATGGAACTGGAAACAACTTCATGAATCCATGAACCCTGCATGTCAGCAGGGGACTGTTCAAGCTGATGGAGGCTTTGTGATGGTGTGGGGCGTGTGCAATTCTACAATTGGGGGATATATGGGACCCTGGGTATGTCTAAATACTGCTCTGACAGATGACATGTACGTAAGCACCCAGTCTGATCACCTGCATCCATTTATGTCTTTTGTACATTGCGATGGACTTAGGAATTTTCAGCAGGACAATGCGACACGCCATAACGCCCAGAATTGCTACAGAATGGCTCGAGAAGCACTCTTCTGAGTTTAAACACTTCCGCTGGCTATCAAAAAACGCAGACATGCTAAATATTATTGAGCATATCTGGGATGCCTTGCAACTTACTGTTCAGAAGAGATCTACACCCTCTCGCACTCTTACGGATTTATGGACAGCCCCGCAGAATTCATCGGGTCAGTTCCCTCCAGCATTACTTCAGATATTAGTCGAGTCCATGCCACGTCGTGCGTCGTGCGTGTTACGCGGAACCCTACACGATATTAGGTAGGCGTACCTGTTTCTTTGGCTCGTCAGTGTAAGAATCATTTAAAACATGTATAGAACATGTAACTAACTATCCCACATGATTTATTACAATACCTTAAGAGAGGGGAAAAGTCCGAGTTATGAGCGGAAACGTGGATACTGACACAGTTCAAAGGGATATCTCAGATTAGGAAGTATATTCAGTTCTCATAGATGTTTAACAGTTGTGGAGCACTACTGGGTTCTCTAGTCTGCGGTAACATTACAACTTTATATATGAATTCAACTGGAAACATATACCTAAAAGTGAAGGTTTGTTACGGTATGATCAGTGCTTCCTAGTAACAATCTAATATGTTCGTTACGTCTCTCGGCGTAAACGGTATTGCTGCGCTCGCGTCTCGCATGTCACACAACACTGAGGCCAGGGGAATCGATGCGTAGCGGAAACCGGACACTGCCGCAGCTTGGGCTGGAAGCCGAGAGTGCTTGGGACGTAAGAGGTCCCAGCGGATCGGTTACGGCGTCGCGTCGGTCGGTGGGCTGCCACGCTGCGGCCCGTGCTCTGCGCAAGTGATTTAGTGTCGGCCGATTACAGCGTAGCGCACCTGACACCGCCCAGCGAGTCCCCTGCGCTCCCCGTGTGTGAGAACATCTTGCTGCCCACTACACTTCGAATTGATATAACATCTGACGAAAAGCTAGACCTGAAGCGTGATTTTTTAATCATTTTCGTACCATCAAGGTTTACAAATCACAAACAGCAGCACGGAGGTTTGTCATATACTAGTAATTTGACTTTCTCCCTCCTTTGTCTTTCTCTGTACCATTTCGTTGAGCTGATAATACGGTGTCTAGTGAAGCGTTGCCTGAAAGATTCAAGAGTTTTCCGTTAACATTTCTGTAATTTATAACTCGTTTTTCTTTCGAATGACGCGGTGATGATTTCATTATTGGAAGCAAACTACTTGTTTGCTTTCAATTTGTTTGCAACATTTGTAAGTGCTGTGGATGCGACTAATGGTTTTGGGAACTGTCCACCACCGAACTTTCACTTGTGGGTTCTGATTTCAGCAGCTTAATTCCGTATGGAAGAATCATTTTCCTGATACTTGTTAGTGAAACCAGGTTGGTAGGTACTCAGAGAGCGCACAGAATAAGGTTATGATTGTGGATGGGGCCTAAAGTGAGTTGCACAATCAAACACACAACTTAATTTTCCTAACAAGGGAACCTCCCCATCGCAGCCCCCTCAGATTTAGTTATAAGTTGGCACAGTCGATAGGCCTTGAAACACTGAACACAGATCAATCGAGAAAACAGGAAGAAGTTGTGTGGAACTATGAAAAAATAAGCAAAATACACAAACTGAGTAGTCCATGTGCAACATAGGCAATATCGAGGATAAAGGAAGCTCAAGAACGCCGTGGTTCCGTGGTTAGCGTGAGCAGCTGCGGAGCGAAAGGTCCATGGTTCAAGTCCTACCTCGAGTGAAAAGTTTAATATTTTTATTTTCAGACAATTATTATCTGTCAGTCCGTCCGTCCGATGCGAGGTAACTGCGCCGTAGTATGGGGACGCTACACCTAAACAAACATCGAAACACACGACGTCAGTCGACAACAGCGCACGGCAGTTGTCTGTTCGCTACTATGGACGAGAGTGCATTAAATACGTGAGATGTATTCCGTAGGCAATATGAATCCAGCAAATATAGCTCGCGACTTCAATAACAATCGCACGGTTTTGCGGTGCGGTCGCAAAACACAGACAGTAAACTTATTACAATGAACAGAGACGTCAATGAACGAACGGACAGATCATAGCTTTGCGAAAATTAAGAATGTAAAATTTTTCAGTCGAGCGAAGATTTGAACCAAGGACCTCTAGATCCACAGCTGCTCACGCTAACCACAAGACCACGGCGCCCCTGAGGCCAGTCTCTCCATGATACTGCATATCTTGCACATGGATTGCTCAGTTTGTATTTTTGATTCTTTTATTTCATAGTTCCACACAACTTCTTCCTGTTTTCTCGATTGATCTGTGTTTAGTGTTTCAAGGCCTATCGACGTGCCAACTTATAACTAAATCTGAGTGGGGTGTGATGGGGAGATTCCCTTGTAAGAACCACTCAATACACATTGCTTTAAAGATCACAACTAAGAGGTACTCAATGTACGCTCCGCCACACACCGTCAGGTGGCTTGCAGAGTATGGCTGTAGATAGAACAATAACACTGAAGGCCTAGTTAAAGAACTTGAGTTGCTTTGTGGGCTGAATGCCAGGCTTAGAAATAAAAAAGCAATTAAAAATAGAAGGTAAATTTTTTTCCTTAAAAAAACAAGAAAAAGTACGAGCAGCCCTTAGCGGCTCGCCATCTCACAAGTGTTCACGACGTCGCTTTTCCGGCTTAGATTTTTTTTAATATGTGACTTGTAAGTACTGCATCTTTTCGAGTCAGTACAAACTTTAATTTTATTAATGTACTATATACCTAATGTTTTAGTACAGTTGGGACCGATGACCGTAGCAGTCTGGTCCCTTTAATCCCACAAACCAACCAACCTTTTAGTACAGTTAGTCTAATTCTGAAGACGACGCTCATAGCAGCCTCGAAACCAGGTCAATTTTGACTTAATATTTGTGCCCGAGAGCTTATTTGTTACAATACAAGAAGTTTCTTTTTAAATTTACAACAGAACAGCCGAAAGGCTAATTCAAGAAATATTAACTTATTGCACTGCTGAAAGCCACAAAAAAATTTGAAACAACAGCTGAAGGCCTGAAACCGAGTCAGACAAACAATTTAAAATAAACACCTTCCTTCTTATAAAAAATTTCCCTTTAAAGAATACACATGGCTGAAGGCCTTATTTAAAGAGGTTCATATAAATTCTCGGCTGAAGGCCACACTCAACACATCGAATAACTAACGGCTTAGGGCCTGGATTACAAACAATTTCAGACAGAACCAATTTTAAGGAAAAAATTGATTTCTTTTTTAAAATAAAATCAAACTTCAAAATTTTAATTTAACACAGCCAAGGCCTTTATGCAAAATTTAAAAGAACTGAATTAATACACAGCCGAAGGCCTCGCACAATACTTCAAACTAAAATGAAAATCACAGTCTAAAAGAAGAAGAACAAGTGGTGCTCAGAAATGGGAAATACGGAAGCGTCCGATCCCGCCCGTCTGCTTTGACCCATGATGTCACAAATATGGCGGAAACAAAAACAAACACACACACTTTCCACAAGAAGCCTAATGACACTAACGGGACAAGCGCGGGAAATGGGGTGTTTTGGCTGGGGGGCAAACTAAATATAAACAAATTTAGACGCCTTGAGTAGCTACAACGTGTAAGTGAAGACAGCCATGCGTGAATACCCACCCACCTCCCCAGGGGTCGTAACCCCTGCAACCCATAGAAGATAAAGATGCTTCAGTAGCTGATTAGTGTTTTTTGTCTTTTTTTTAAAAAAAAATCTCACGGGATAGAACGAACAGATCAGAAAGAAAAATATAATAAACTAAAACAGAAATTGGAGGAAACTGATAATTAAAATAAGTAATAAGTGTTTTTAAATTTAAAAAAAAATCTCACGAGATAGAACGAACAGATCAGAAAAGTAAATAAAATAAGATAAAACAGAACTGGAGACAGCCACACTCAAACCAAACTCCGCGCCGTCATGACGTCACACACAACACCCTTACGTCACGGGTCAAAGCCGACGCGTGGGATCGGACGCTTCTGTCGACCCCAGAAATGTTCCAAGGGTCAGCCTGAGAAGGAAGCTCAAACATAAGGTGAGGTGAGACAGGCAGCCAAGAGTTGAAGTTAAATAATCGGATGGCAAGCCAAACCAGGGACGGCCCAAGGACCGACCAACAATTTAACCAATTCCCTTCCGTCCAACCTACGGCACAACGATGGCAAATATCGGCCGAGGACGAGGATACGAACAGCAGTATGTCTTCAGAAATTGGCGTTTAAAAACAGCCAAGGGAACAATAACCTCTCTAAGCAAATATGAACCAAACAACTTAAAGGGCTGTCGAACTACACGCCGTGCTGGACATTATCAACACAACGAGGACAGGCACACTGCCAGAACACTACACTAACGACCAGGGAAGGTAAATGGGGTGTTAACGGCCACAGGGCAGAAAATACCGCTGGTGCACTTCACTGGTAAGTAACAGTAAATTTAATAATTACTCACAATATAGGAAGACGGCTGCAAGATTTCGCTGACTCCAACACATCATACGTTGCTGCTAGCCGGAACGGCCCAGGGAGCAACAACCTGCAAATGAACGAAGAGATGTCACAATAATTGAGGTTTCATAACAAGTTAACTGATTACTCAACTTCAGCATCCAGGTTCGGTGGGAAACGAACTTTGTCGCTCTCACAGCTAGCGCCTCACGATCCGACAGCGCGTGCACGCCGCCAGCAATCCCGGCCTGGCCTTGCGCCGCGGAGACTTCCTCGCTGCTCCGTCCCAACCGACTGACTACCACACACACCACCACCACCCGGAAATACAAGCGGTCACAGCAAAGATAGTACCATAGTACTAGTATCGATAAGCGCTGCTGCTGCCACTCAAGGAGGCAAGCCGGCAAGTAAGAAAGAAACAAGACCCCACTCAATGTGACAAACTGTCAAAGAACAAACAGCATGAACGCGAACCGCACATGGCTCAGTTAGTTATTCTCCCCGTCTTTCCAATGTTATGGATTTTATTTGTCACAATCACCAAGCGAGGTGGCGCAGTGGTTAGCACACTGGACTCGCATTCGGGAGGACGACGGTTCAATCCCGTCTCCAGCCATCCTGGTTTAGGTTTTCCGTGCTTTCCCTAAATCGTTTGCCGGCCGAAGTGGCCGTACGGTTCTAGGCGCTGCAGTCTGGAACCGCGAGACCGCTACGGTCGCAGGTTCGAATCCTGCCTCGGGCATGGATGTGTGTGATGTCCTTAGGTTAGTTAGGTTTAACTAGTTCTAAGTTCTAGGGGACCAATGACCTCAGAAGTCGAATCCCATAGTGCTCAGAGCCATTTGAACCATTTGAACCTAAATCGTTCAGGCAAATGCCGTGATGGTTCCTTTGAAAGGGCACGGCCGATTTCCTTCCCCATCCTTCCCTAACCCGAGCTTGTGCTCCGTCTCTAATGACCTCGTTGTCGACGGGACTTTAAAAAACACTAACCTAACCTAACCTTTGTCACAATCGAAACTGGAGTCTCAACAGGAAAAGGAGCAATTGCTTAAACTATTCACACAGAATACTGGTGATGTGCGATAGTGTGCTTCTAGTAACTGTCAAATATGGTGGTGAAGTCGTCACAGGATCTTGCAGATATGGATTTGATGAATGTTGTAGTGTGATGTAGTACCTGTAAAGCAGAACGAGTGGTCAAACGAAAAGTTTCCCCCACAGGTGTAATCTTGATGTTTCTCCTGACACAGCGACAGAGCTTTCTTCTCTCCTACTAATGGCATACGCTACTTTCGCCACTCGAAAGTGTTGCATCGTAACGACACATATGGTCTCCGTAGTTGTACGAACATTGCAGCACAAAAATATCACTTTGCACTGTAGTCAAGTGTGTCTGTTTTTGCATCTAAAATTCGAATGATGCACTTACAAATCTCTTGCAAGAGAAAGGAATCGAATCGCAAATTTGTGTGGGCGACAGTTCCACTTCAAACCTTGTTTAATTAAACTGTACAGTAAGACAGATGTTCGAAAGGCTATACAAATGACCACTGGTCGGGGATAGACCGAAAACATTTTACCTCATGTTTGTCATTCGAACAGGAACTGCGCACTAAGGCACGAACGCCCCTCCCCCCTCCCCCCCCCTCTCTCCCCTACCCAGCCGTGCTTGTGCCCGCGATCTTTTCATACATGTTTGTTGCAGCGCTTCCACGCTGTAACGAGTAAACTGAGCGCGAAAAAACTGAAAGATGAGGAAGGGATTTCGGATTTAGAAAATTAAAAGGGTGACCTTGGTGTGAAGAAGAGTGACTGTGATGGAGCGGGCGATGTTATGTTTCAGAGAGTGGAAGACACTGCCTCTGGTTTCGACAGAATGCAGCTCACGATACGCGGTGGCTGTCACGTGAATTGGCACGTCGCAAGTGCAGTGTGATATGCTGGGTTAGCCGCCCTGGCGTGACGCTGTGTGCCTGACAGCTGCCCCATCCCTTGCTCCCCTCTCCCCCTAGCGCCGGCGCAGCAGTGCACGTTCCGGACGATTTCTCAGCAGCGCCTGGCCTCTCGCCGACCCATCCCTCCGGCAATCAGCGCCCGCTGCCTGCTGACAAATCCCAGCGCTCCGTCACCGCCAGCCGCCCAGCTACCGCCGCTGCCTCCCTGCGGTTCAGCGGCTGACGCCTCGGTACCTGCTGACAGTTTATCGTTTCAATGAAAGAGCAGGTGTTTGCTCGCAGGTATTTTATTTGCGTGCAACGATCAACGCATTACAGATATTACTGCTGCTATCTAGGTATGGTGGACAGTCACTTATACAACATCCTGCTCTTCGGCAAAAAGTTTTTAAAAATGTAAACAAAGACGAAACAAATTAGCGTTTATTGATTATGTCTCACAGCCTTGAATAATATTAGAAATGACATTTTGTAACACTCGAAGCTGCTACATAAGTTATTTTTAATTGTGCTATTGATTTCGGTCATTTTACAGTACAATTGTTGTTAATATGAAACAAATGTCAAAACATAATATTGATAAATACTGGCTCTGAACAGCAGCTGAACGGAATGAACAGTGTTTTGAAAGGACGATCGCCAAGGGTCCATAGGCCTTAATATGTGACATAAATTTCAACCTGAGAACGAGTAGCCGTTCTTGAGAAAAGGGGTTCTGACAAGTCGGACAGACAGAAGGATAACATAGTTATCCTATAAGAGTTCCGTTTTTACCGATGAGATACAGAATACTAAAAAGGTAAATGTCGATACTTGAGCGGTTCAATCGTGTTAATACTGCAGAATGTATTCAGAAGAACTTGGTTAATTTTGCAGCCTTACCAACTGTAACGTTCCTCTGTCATTGGATTTGTATTTTATAGGTGGGCATTAATAACGTGTTGATTAGGCGTTCATGCATGTATCAGGAAATTCCATAGGAAACATTAAATATCGTCGTTGTATTATACAGAAGAATGGACAGTTCACCTTTCTTCTTTCTCTGGGGCACGTAGCACAACAGCAACCAATTCGGAAGCGCGTGTCGAAAGTGTTAGGCTGCGAAACGGTATTGCGGCACTAGCAACTGTGTATCCTTGAAGGTGTGGTGATGGAGGGTATGGGCGGGTGCGGATGACTCATATTCATAGTTCTAATGTATAAGTGTTCCGCTTTCTTTTCATTTCCAATGTCGCTGATTAATATATGGTTCAAATGGCTCTGAGCACTATGAGACTTAACTTCTGAGGTCATCAGTCCTCTAGAACTTAGAACTTGTAACCTCCCCACAAAAATTGTAATTCACAGTGTAACCTCAAAACAGAATTCTTTCACATTTAACCTCCCCACCAAATAAAATAAATAATATGAATAATATTCCCCACTAAAATTCGTTCCCATTTGTCCGTCACTTATAACTTTTCAATAACTGACTGTGAATTTAACCTGGTAAATTTTGGACGTCAGCAGTGCTGCGTCATGGCCCTGAAAGATCATTCTGAATAAAAAAAAAAAGAAAATTCTTACCTCAATGAAGTCGCCGGATAACGCACATATATCTGCTCATAAAATAATGTTTGCTGATACAGCCCTGTGCAATGCTGGCCGATGGATTTGTTATTTATGAAACGAAGTAACTGATTTTTCTTTTGGAACAATCGGGATGATCATGGATTGGAGAAATTAGTAAATTATTTAAATTGAAATGAATGGTTGTTAAAAGTTACTTTTTATGAGAAAGATTATTATTACGAGATTTTTAAAACATTTACATGGGACTTGAGATGTCATTACTACATATGCGAGAGGCTACTTTTTACATTATACAATAATACTCAGGCTCCGACATCGCTGCACCGCGACCGGCCACCCAACACGATACACCAGACCAGACCAGAGCAGACTGCAGACTAGCAACAACAGCTGCTACAGCTACACAGTTCCTACTGCAGTCAACACTGCTCTCTGGTGAGAGATTCTCTTATACCTTGCATATCGCAGGCAGCGCATGAGCAATACATCGAAATCACATCTGCTCGGACCTCTTACATAAAATTACATTTGCTCGGACCTCTTACAAACTACTTAAACCTAACTAACCTAAGGACATCACACACATCCATGCCCGAGACAGGATTCGAACCTGCGACCCTAGCAATCGCGCGGTTCCAGACCGTAGCGCCTAGAACCGCTCGGCCACCTCGGCCGGCTCTGATTAATATACATTGTGTTTAATGTGCGTTGTTCGGAAACAGCGTTCTGAATACTCTCTAAGAGTTTGATACTGTGTAAATTAGTTTGACAGTAATTAGGGGAAGATTTGTTTTGGATTTTGATAGCGCCATTGTTGCAAGCGCTGTGTCCGATGGTACTATCACTAATCTCGTCTATATTACTCCAGTTGCCATTACATTAACACACTGGGGCCGACCATTATGTTGGGATTACGATTTATACGCGTCTATGCACTGCCATTACCTCAATATAGACACGGTGTGCGACAAAAGCGGTTCACGTTAGGGCGAATATGCTAGTATGGGTGTACAGACAACCGCGTTCGTAATAATAATTAGATGAGCGATCTGCTGTGTCGCTTTATATTTGCGGCTTACGGTCGCAAATTGATTTAAACTCACTTACAAAGAATAATTTGGTTAAATAGCTGCGTCATATTATTAACTATACCAACAGATGTTATGTCACTCAATGACGCTGAAACTTCATGGGAAATTAAAATTGTGTGACGCACCGAGTTACGAACGTTGCCTATGGTGAGCAATTGTCGTATCAGCCGAGCTATTCGGGCAAGACTTACCTTCACAGCTTCACTTCTGTCGGTAGCTGTGTCCTGTCTTACAAAGGCGTAGTTCCGGGTCTGAGTCCTGATTCGGCACCCAGTTTTAATCTGCAAGCAGTTTTGAAACACTGCACGCTTCACTGTACGTGAAAGACCCATTCTGGATTCATTGATGCTGCTGTTATTATTCTATAAACATCTGATCAAACGTCCCTGTAGCCAACCAATTATAACTTCTCTGATTAAAAATTAGAGCAAGTTGAATGCCCGAAGATCAGTAATTTTTGGTAAGTCTTTGCATTAACAGCGCAATTAGCGAGCAGAGATCACGTGTTGAAGGATCCCAACACTATTCGTTAGGAACAGCGTTTAGTTCAGTACATTTACAGTGAATAATCTACTGATCAAAGAAGAACTAAATTACCTACAAACGGAACGTGTGTAATGGATACCGCCAATAAAAACCATCATTGCGCTTGAAAACAACGGCTCGATCACGATTTTATATTACACAGCACGTACTGATCTGTTACTATGCATACGGTTTCAAAAGTTATGTCGCTGTTCAAAATGGTTCAAATGGCTCTGAGCGCTATGGGACTTAACATCTATGGTCATCAGTCCCCTAGAACTTAGAACTACTTAAACCTAACTAACCTAAGGACATCACACAACACCCAGTCATCACGAGGCAGAGAAAATCCCTAATATGTCGCTGTCCTCTATTGCAATTTACCTCTTCTGCAAATTACCGTGCCGTATTTGAACTGGGGAATAGGAAGGGAAGGATTAGACCTACAGGTGAAACCGAATGTAGAACAACGTATTAGTTAGTATTGTACGTGTTTGTCCAACAGAAGCCCCAAAGACACAGGGAAGAATGTGTCATGGCGACAGTTCTTGACCGATTTACTTCAGATTCATACACTATAATAAACGTTCACACACACACACACACACACACACACACACACACACACACAGTGTGTCCCAGCTATCTTGTCCACCAAAAATATCTCTGGAACAATAACAGCTATTGGAAAAAGACTTTTACCGGTATCAATGTAGGGCTGGGGCCCATGAATGTAAATGTTTGGAAAGATTCTAAAACGAAAGCATATGTGTTTTTTAACACAGACTTATGATTTTTTAAATGGACCTCCTATATTTTTTCTTCATCAATCCATAGCATGACAAAGCACATACACAACGGCGTTGATTGCATCGCAATATTTCCATTACATCCCGAGATATTGAGACGCTAAGTTGACGCTTGAAACACCCGACATGCGCTGCTAGCGCACGTCCTGAGGCTCAGGCGTGAACCCCATGTTGCCCGTAATCGCGATGTGATTGACATTCGTTTCGGACCTCTTGATAAGTATGGAGGTGTGATTACACATGCCAATCACATTGCGATTTAAAAAAAAAAACATAAGTTTGTGTTAAAAAACACATATGCTTTCGTTTTAGAATGTTTCCAAATATGTACATTCATGGGCCCCAGCCCTACATTGATACCGGTGAAAGTCGTTTTCCAATAGCTGTTATTGTTCCAGAGATATTTTGGGTGGACGAGATAGCTGGGACACCCAAAAACCTAGAAAAGCTTGTGACCTATTTAGATCAAATTTTTACTGATACTCAAATAAACTGTCGGATATGATATGATATGATATGAAATTGTAGCTTAACGTCGTTACCAAAAACTCGAAAAGTTCGTGACCTATTTACCTCAAACTTTTTACAGTATACTCCAACAAACGTTCGGACGGACACAGGCTACACATTTGTTTAATGTGCACGATACATTAATATATGTGTACTATATAAATGGGAAACTTTTTCACTAAAAATTTCGAGGAGTTCTTGACCTGTTCACCTCATATTTTTCACGGTACTCAAATAAATGTTCAGACAGAAAGACATCGGCTACATATTTTTTAAACGTATATGACAACTAAATATGTATGTAATACATAAAAGGGATACTTTGTTAGCTAGGATCTCCAAACGTCATGAACATTTTACTTCAAAACCTTACACGATACTCTACTAACATTCTGACGGATTTTTTAAACAACATTGACCAGATTTTCTGTCAAAAGCGACTGTGAGGTAGAAAATGATCTGCTTTGAAAATTTGCCGTTTATTTTTCCTTCTCGCAGTGAGTTTAACTTAGATATCTGAGTTTAGATATCTGAGCACTAAACCATTAGAGTAGTTGTTTCTTCCACATACATTCTTTCTCCTTATAAACAGGTCGTCAGAAACAATCTGAAAAGTTTGTAGGCGTGTTGCTGAGTAGGGTATGCTTACAGATAACTGATAAGAGATGGATTCGATACGTTTCCCAGTTTCAGAGTTAACTAGCATTCAAATTCGACAATCAGGCACTGTGCGCGCAAATTCAAACAGCCCACCAGAGACGGTGTCGCAAAACGTGTTCTTCGTTTGGTTTCCTAAACTCGAACAAGAGAGCGATACAAAAATTAGACATGATACTGTAGCAAGGATCAAATCTTATCCAAAGGGTGAGTAGTCTTTTGTGATATCATGTACGCTATGAGAACAACTGACAACAATTATTTCTGTCGGGCAGCTTGAATTTGCGGGCACAATAGCATGATTGGCTAACTTAAATGCTAATTAACTCTGAAACGACGTGGCGTATCGATTTCTTTTAACAATGATTTCGAAGCACCCTGCAATGTTCTTAATGGCTTTTCAGACGGCTTCTGACGACCTTGTATAATTATTAAACGGAAATTGAGTACGTATCAGGGTGTTGTTTTGTTTTCCTCTTTGCAGACAATTTTAAGAGGAAAATTGTATTTACTGCTCATCGATTTATGATTACAATAATAATGTGGAATCTGTGCAGTCCTAAAGCATGGATATCACACAAATCAGCGCCGCACCACGAAACGGCATCTAGAAGGCGATGACCCGTGCCCCAGTAGAAAGAGTCGGCAACGCCAAATGTAATGTCTCTTGCAGCGGTCTCTCCACGATATTTTCAGAAATTTTATAAATTATATAACTCTGTACATATCTCGAAGTATCTCTTCTTATCTACCGATTATCAATGCAAAGTAGTTTCAAGCGTAATTATTCCTTGGAGCGTCCATTTACTCCATGTAATAGCTTCTCTGCTATCTATGTTTTCTCTTAGGAAAAAGAATAGGGGACTTCTTGCCGATTAGTCGTGAAAGAAGGAGGTATATGTATGTATTGTTGAGCTAGTCGCCATCTTGATGAGATTCTGTATGAGAAGGAATTTAATACATGAACTAAACTAAAGTAAGTGTGTTCGCGTATTATTTAACGGATTATTATTATTGACAGTGTCTGCTTACTACGCTGTGTTGCACGGGATCAGTGGGGAACGTCTGATTTACACTGGACGAACCTGCCGTTTCGTATGCTCAAGATATCCAGTTACTTCAAATAAATAGGCTAACACGGTCTTACCAGCAGATCTCCGATCTTCCCCATGTGATCACCGAAAGTTAATAATTATTACAAATGTTTCCAGGACATCGACTGACCATTTTCGTCGCACCGAGACTTCGAAATTGCTTCACTGCCTTATGGAATTTAAGTAAAGCTCAATTTAATCAGGATAGAACAGTATTGAACTGTGTGAATGTGATAAGCCTGCTTTGTCAATGAAAATTCCCTTAATATACGCATGTTTTTTTACTATCCTGATCAGTGAAGCTAAATCAGGCCGGTGTGAGAGAGGTTCTTTAAATTTTAGAAATATTAAATTTGGCTTCACTGTGGCAGGACACATTTTTGAGCATTACTTAAACATTGTGTGAATTTTATGTTGCATATGCACGAGAGAAAAGAAGACGGGGCCTGTTCCAGAAGTCACAATTTCGCCACAACCTACGAGAACGTCGTTCAGGCCAGACAATATACAATTAATTTTTGGAGATAGAAATTTAGAATAACTATTTAAATGTCTATCGGTTTGAATCAGATTCATTAAGTGAATGTTGAGTTGAACTTTAGACAGGAAGTGTTTATTATAAGTGAGTATTATGCAAAATTTAGGTCAGTGACATTATTAACTCAGATGCGAGTGACTTTATATATTTGTTGTTCGGTGTATTAATGGTTCTTACTAGGGCGGCTTATAAAATGGCAATGCAACAGCAGAGCGAATCACAACAGCCCTCAGCTGTTTCTGAGGTTAGTGAAACATTAGACGCTAGCTTAACTGAAGTAGTGCCTCGCGGCAGCATTAGTCAGGCCCCACAACAAAGCTTAAGTGTTTCGATGTCATCTGAGCAGGACGAAATAAACCCATTGACTGTAATCATGCAGCAGTTAACACTGTTAGGCAAAAATGTAACAGACTTAACTAAAGCGCAAATACAGACTAAAAGGGAAATAAATGAACAATTAGCAGCCAATAAAGTGGAATTAAATAATAAATTAGTAGAGAGTTTCCAGAAACATGATGATAAATTAAATAAAACTGCGGAAGAATTGAAAATTCAGAATGAAAAGACAGAATTAAAATTAGCTGCTCAAATTGAGCAAGTCACTCAGCAGTGTAATGAAAATGCGAAGAAGCTACGCCTAGAGCTAACCGAGTATGTTGCTACTAAGCTTGATACTATTAAAGAGCAGGTCGAGTCAATCCCACAGATAGTTCAAGCACAAGAACAGATGCAATGTTCTATCGCAGTAATTCCGGTATTAGTTGAAGTTCAAGATGAGTTAAAGCAACAAGTAAACGAGATGTCAGCAGATATGCAGGATTTGAGACAATCACAAGACAAGATCCCGAAGGACATCCAAAATTTGTATAAATCCATAAATAACATAAAGGAGAGACAAGACGAGGTTGATCATAAGGTAAACATTCTCGCGGGAAAATTCTCGCAGTTAAGTTTAGAAAGGAAAAGCATTTCTTCAGACAATATTAAACTTACGGTTACACACCTTCACCTGCCCATGTCAGGCAATATTTTTGACTGACTCATGTAGTACTATCACCGTGAGAGGGTGGTACGGGACTACAAATCCGGCAATATTTTTGACTGACTCATGTAGTACTATCACCGTGAGAGGGTGGTACGGGACTACAAGTCCCACCGCCACACCTCCAAAGTGAATTGCAGTGACGCAGTCACTGCCGTGTGGAAATTTACTGCCTCACCAACAGTTAGACCGCAATAGACTGGTGATGCTGTATTGTAACATATCACCCCGGACTACAAGTCCATTAAAAAAAAAAAAAAAACTTACGGTTAGAGCAGCTATACGATTTATGACCGAAAGTTCTGAAGAAAATTTATTTCATAAAAGTTTTCGAGAAGCCAAAGAACAACTAGGCGAAGAACTTAAACAATTGAAAGAAAGATCTATGAACGAAGCTACATTATTTACCCGATCAAGTACAGACAGGGACATTAGTGCACACGTTCGTTTTTGCAATCAACATCAATCACAACACTATGAGGGTAGTCATAATGCCTGTAATTGTAAAAGCAATACTGAGGAGAAAATGCTGAAACAACGTCAATTCCAGATCTACAACCCAGACAAGAAAAATGTTCATCCCATAGTGCCAAAAAATTGGAGTGAGTGGCAAAAGGTTAGTTTCGTGACCGGTTATATTCAGGGGTCAGGAGCTATACGGGCATCTGATATGATATCAACTTGGGACACATATGAAGATTTTGAACGAGCATTTTTATCCAAATACTGGTCTGAAGGAGTACAAGAAAGTTTAAGGCAGGAGGTATTATACCCGGAACCTTTTTCCTTTTCACGTGTGTCTTTAAAGAAATACTTTGAGAAATATATAAACAAATCGCGGTATTGGGATAAGCCTATGCCTCTACAAGACGTGATTGGTATATTAAAATCTCGACTTCCGGCCAGCATCAGAAATAGAATGCTGTATATTAATGAGCATGACCTTGACTCTTTCATGACTACGCTTGACACTATAGATATGATCGAGGAAGATGAACATCGGCCAAGACAACCGGTTATGCAGAGCAGAGCGATTGAGGCGCCAAACGCAAACCGGAACGGAAACGGAGTTAATAATTATTATACTAGGAATAGTCAGAGATTCAACGGAAACAATTTCAACGGAAATGGAAATTTCAATAACAGTGCTGCGAGGGGCAGATGCAGAGACAATCGAACAGGTCGCAGATACAACCCAATGTTTGAAAATGCAAGAGATTATCAGAACCAGCAGTTTTCAAATAATAATAATGCGTACAGAAATTCTGACACTCGATTTGAAGCAAATAACTCAACCAGTCATCAACAACAACCAGTCATAACAGAAGTAGTAGATGATTCAAGAGGAAATAATAATCGACATTTAAACTGAAGAGGGCCGCTTTATGCTCCGTAAAGTCGGCCGGGGAATATAAAAGGGGCAAACCTGTTTTAAACGAAATTAATTCCGTGGCAATGTTGAGATATAATGAAGGCGAATTAATGACAGACGAATCGACGAGAGACTTAGAGGCCTGTGTAGTCGAAGATAAAAGGGTTCCTGTGTCTGAGATCATCACAGAAGTGGGAGGAATTTTAACCAGTGTTGTATTGGACACAGCTTCATCTACAGACGTAGTATCCGGAACTTTGTTTCGCAGAATTAGTAACATTAAGAAAATCCCTGTCATACCAGTACAAAATTGCCGAGTTATAGGTGCAGTGGGAGCAAAATCCAGGAACGTCAAGATACAAACGCTTATAGAGATAAAATTGGGAAATGTAGCTAAACAATGTACATTCCTTGTAGTGGAAAAGATGTTAGTAGATTGTATTCTTGGCATTGGAATTTTGCGAGCCTGCAATTGCAAGTTGGACTTGATAGAAGGAAAGGTGCATTTTAAAATCGAAGATCAATTTGTTACACTGATCTTACTGAGAAAGGAGGCAGTGTATGAGCGATATTTCCGTGGTGCTGCTGTGCAGTAGGTTTGTGCTGCAAATAATAATATGTGCCGACTACCGATCAAGTCAATTCAAGAAGAGGATTTCAGACAAACAGTCGAACAGAAGATTGCTGAGTCAGATTGCCTAACGGATAGTCATAGGGAACAATTATTCAATATATTAACAGAATATGAGTCAGTTTTCGATGAAAAGCCCAGAATTATTAGAGGATATGTTTGTACATTACAGATTAAGCCCCACAAGACATTTTGCCGCACACACTATCCCATTCCCTGGCGATTAAAACAACCAGTTCAGGAAGAGATACAAAAAATGTTAAACTGGAATCTTATTGAATCGTCGAACAGCCCATATTGTTCTCCGTTGCTTGTTGTACCAAAGCCAGGAGGAAAAGTTCGATTGGTATTAGATGCAAGCGAAATTAACAAAATTATAGTACCTGTGCGCACACATCCGGAAAACATCGATGAGTTAATACAGAAATTTCAAGATGTATCCTATTTAACCAGTATTGATTTGAGAAGTTCGTTCTGGCAAGTCCAGTTAGACAAGGACTCAAGAAAATATACTGCTTTTATATATGGAGGGGGAAGCTATCAGTTCAAGGTCGTTCCGTTTGGTCTCAATATCAGCTCTGGAGTTTTTATTTCTGCGTTGGACTATGCCCTAGGACCAGAACTACGTAGTCGAATAACAATTTTTGTGGACGATCTATTAACTGCCTCTAAAACTTGGGAGGAACATGTACAACTTATTAGGAGGATTTTTGCTGTGTTCAAACAAACTGATATAACTGAAAATCTAAAAAATCCCAATTTTCTCTACAGAGAATTAAATTCTTAGGACATATGATTAATGCAAAAGGCATTCTTCCAACAGAAGCGAAGATTAGTGCGATAAAAAATTTTCCAACTCCAAAAACTGAAAGGCTTTATAGGCTTGGCTTCATTTTTTCGTCGATTTATTAAAACTCAAGCAATGAACTCTGAAGCACTAAACCGGCTCCTGAGGAAAGATGTACCATGGCAATGGTCTAATGATTGAGAAAAGGCTTTTTGTGAAATTAAGGATCAACTGATAAATGCTCCGTTATTATACCACCCTGATATGAATGTCGGATTCTGTTTAGCCACTGATTCATCAGAAGTGGGATTAGGATCTTGTTTATTTCAAATTAGGTACATCGATGGTGTAAAAACCTTCTGTCCAATTGCATTTGCTAGCAGAGTTTCATTCACCTGTGAAAGAGCACATACCACTACGGAATTGGAAGCTTTAGCAGTTATTTGGTCTTTGAAAAGGTTTAATCATTATGTATATGGCTCAAGGATAGCCGTTTATTGTGACCACCAATCACTAACCTTTTTACAAACTTGTAAGTTGCTGCATCCTCGCTTGTCAAGGTGGACGCTGGCGCTGCAAGAATATCAGTTTCAAATTATTCATGTACCCGGAAAAGAAAATATTATAGCTGTCGCGTTGTCAAGATCTCCAGAAGGAATAACACCTGAATTGGATGTAAATAATAAGGCACAATTTCCGGTGCTTCTTCTTCAAGAAAATAATTACAAGTTATATTATATTCATTTATGTAAGACAATGGCTCAGCTTCAGAAGAAGGATCGACGATGGAATGCTATAATAAGACAATTCAATCAACAAAATCCTATGGTCAATTTGGAACACTACCGGCTTGTGAATAATATTTTATTTTTTAAATCTGGGGAGGCTGAGAATCCAAAGTGGTGTGTCTGCATACCCGAAGAATATGAAGAACGATTAATTTGGTTTACACATTTGACCTGGGGTCATGTTAGTGTTGTAAAGTGTGCTAATAAGATTAGATATTATTGTTACTTCCCAAATATAAGGCGAAAAGTGCACAAAGTCATCCAGAAAAGTATTCTCTGTCAAAAGGCTAAGCCCGACAACAAGGGAAATAAAATTGCGCTTCACTCAATAATACCTGAAGCACCAAGATCACTTATATCATGTGATACTTGTGGACCACTTCCTAGAGCCAGAGGTGGTGTTAAGTACATTATTGGATTCTGTGATGTGTTTACAAAATATGTTAAACTATATCCTATAAAATCAGCAACTGCAAGAGCTGCCGCAATAAAGTTTGTAAATGACTACATTCCTCATGCAGGGATTCCCAAATCTATAATCTCCGACAATGCGAAGATATTTACTGGATATTTATGGAGAAAATTAGTATCACAACTAGGAATAAAACAGATATTTACGTCTTGCTATCATCCACAAGGGAATTTAATTGAACGGGTTTTTCGAGAACTCAACAGATTCATGAGAACGTACTGTCATGATAAACAAACTACCTGGATAAACTATTTGACCGAGTTTGAGCAGATTTATAATAATTTACCTCATAGTTCTACAAACTTTACCCCGAATGAACTAATGTTCAGGGATAACGAAAGAAACTTTTGGGTAGATAACTTGCCTAAACTCGAGGACACCAAAATGTCATGGGAAGAAAAAATTCGCAATGCTCTCATTAATTTTACGGAGAAAGCAAGACAGCGAAAGGAAATCCATGACATAAACATCAAACGGATTCAGACTTTCAATATCGGACAAAAAAATTCTTTTAAGAAGACACATCAAGTTATCAAGGTTGAAGAAGGCCATCAGAAAATGGAATCTAATTTATACAGGTCCATATATAATAGTTGATATACCGAATCCTGGTGCGTATTTATTAGCATATCCGGATTCTGGAAGAATAAAAGGATTATTTTCCCATGTAGACCTAAAGAGGTACTTTTAAGAAAAGTGTTTCAAATTAAATGAAAAGTCTGTATGAAGTATTTGGGTGTTAAAAATGAACTGCGAAGGACAGTATGCCTCAGCTACTGTGATAGGTTAAATGACAGCATGCCAAGCATCTGTGATAGTTCAATGAACAGTAAGCGATTGCTTCTGTGATAGTATAGGAATATTTAGAAAAGTAAGTGGAACTGTAGCTATTGCTCCTGTGAAGACTTACGGTTTATCTGTCTACACCATGATCACCAAAGAAGCTTGTGCGTGTGAAATAATATACATTCAGGGGGTGTTAATCTCCAGTGAGAATAAGTTTACTGAAACTATATGGTCGAATACGGCGCTTGCGTGTGAAGTTAGTGTTTGTAAACTGACAGTTCACAGGAGAACAAATGAGCTGCGTTAGGAAATTAGAATCGATTGCTACTGTCCACAGATATAAAGACTCGCTGTTTTTTTTTTTTTTTTTTTTTTTTTTTTTTTTTGGCGCGAGCTAAATTCTTTTCAAGAGAATTTAATTAACCAGCTTAGTGTGTGTTTATAAAATTAGAGTTAATAAGAAAGTTTTTCATTGAATTTATAATAATGTGTCATTTTCCAGTTGGATTTGTTTATTATTATATTGCATTCATATATGTTCATGAGAAAATGCGGCATTTGGAGTATAAAAGAGAAAAATTAATTTCAGCTGGAGAGGTCATGCAGCAAGACTTAATCAAACGTTCTCTTTCAGCAAAATTTGATTTTAATCATGTATGAGTAAGATACAATTTTTTTTTTTTGGAAATTGTCTCCAATAATAAAGTTTTTAACATTCTGACATACTATCCACATTCGTACTTGAAACCAAATTAGGAAAGATTCAGATCTACTTCCACCTGGAAAAGCCAACGAAAAATAAATAAATAAATAAATAATTAAAACCAGGATTAGAACCTTTCGGCTTACTCAAGAAGATGGATGAAATTATCCATGTTTTCAAAATTGTTTTCCGATCTGGAGTTGTGATATTGTGCAACTACAGTATCGATTAAGACACCTAAGTTTGGAAAGTATAAGACGAATGGATTTTCCCATTCCTCAGATGGAAGATTGGATGGATCAGGTCCATATTTGAGTTCAAAATGAATCTGGAAAATCTCGACTAACCATTCTCTTCCAGGAATCTTTAATAGTTGACCATTCCTTAGACGAATTTCGATTGTTTCATGCCACAACCCTGAGTACCTGTTCCTGAGGTTCCTTGTGGTCTTTCAAATCCGTTACGTCTCCTGTCCGGTACGCCAATGCGACGCCTGTCCTCCGTGCCGTGTCCCATCTTCCTGTTCGATCAGTTTCACCTCAGTTCAGCAAGACATCGATGAAGAAAATTTTTCAGAAGATTGTAAAAAATTTGCATGTGTAAAGATTTTTCTTTTTGGCTATGAGGCAGATTTTATCTTTCCTATGAATTCTAGATAACTCTCAAATTTCTAAATTATTCTGTTTTTCCTATCATCTGTGATACCTAGTTGGGGTCTAAGCCTCCAGGTTTTCCGGGGTTTCCCTGTGAAGGCCAGTTCCTGAATAGGTAGACCTGATTAACAACTATATAAGTCCATCTTCCCTGGTTGTGTACGTGGGATGCCCCAGTACACGTGAAAGCAACAACTAGGTATCTAGGTAACGAAGATACCAAATCTCTTTCAATTCTTGTAATCAAAAAAAATTCTTACTAACTTCTTAAAATTTATAGGAACGTATGTTCCACAAAATTCTAACGAGTTAGCTAAGCCAATAGTTAGCTCGCAAAGTGGATACATATCAACTTTGCTCGCTGCGAGGGGCGATGTAATGTCTCTTGCAGCGGTCTCTCCACGATATTTTCAGAAATTCTATAAATTATATAACTCAGTACATATCTCGAAATATCTCTTCTTATCTTACCGATTATCAATGCAAAGTAGTTTCAAGCGTAATTATTCCTTGGAGCGTCCATTTACTCCATGTAATAGCTTCTCTGCTATCTATGTTTTCTCTTAGGAAAAAGAATAGGGGACTTCTTGCCGATTAGTCGTGAAAGAAGGAGGTATATGTATGTATTGTTGAGCTAGTCGCCATCTTGATGAGATTCTGTATGAGAAGGAATTTAATACATGAACTAAACTAAAGTAAGTGTGTTCGCGTATTATTTAACGGATTATTATTATTGACAGTGTCTGCTTACTACGCTGTGTTGCACGGGATCAGTGGGGAACGTCTGATTTACACTGGACGAACCTGCCGTTTCGTATGCTCAAGATATCCAGTTACTTCAAATAAATAGGCTAACACGGTCTTACCAGCAGATCTCCGGTCTTCCCCATGTGATCACCGAAAGTTAATAATTATTACAAATGTTTCCAGGAGATCGACTGACAATTTTCGTCGCACCGAGACTTCGAAATTGCTTCACTGCCTTATGGAATTTAAGTTAAGCTCAATTTAATCAGGATAGAACAGTATTGAACTGTGTGAATGTGATAAGCCTGCTTTGTCAATGAAAATTCCCTTAATATACGCATGTTTTCTACTATCCTGATCAGTGAAGCTAAATCAGGCCGGTGTGAGAGAGGTTCTTTAAATTTTAGAAATATTAAACACACCTTCAGGAAGACACAGTTCAGCGCCCCCCTGCCAACGCTGATTTAACCAGCCGCTCATTGATGGATGGCACAAATTCGTTCACAGTCTTCGAGAGCATCAGTACTAAGAAATAGGAAGACGTTACTTTGCCTGTGATCTGCGAGTGGTAGTAGATTCTCAAGTACTTACATGTAAGAGATACAAGCTATGTTCCTTTTAGAAAGAAAGTGCCCTAATTAAAAAGTGTTTTGTAGAGATCAGTTTGGATTTCTGCTATCGACCATCGCAACTTCTCTTTTTACTTGCTTGTGTCGGTGCTGACTCTCACAGTAACACACACAACAGAATCTGAACCATCGAAGACTTTGTAATCCTGCCTCTCCTCAGATTAAAATTATGAGAAATTTTCTCATTTGAAGCTGCTATTCTTACAAATTCAGCAACTGGTGAGATCTCTCTCGTACCCCTCACATTAATGATCGCGCTAGATTTATCCATTTATTTTAAGTGACTTCACTCTCCTATCAAGGTTTCGCTTGCAAGCACCCATGATCTAGGGTTAGCGTCTTTGATACATAATCATAACATCCTCGATCCCGAGTTCGAAACCCGCCACCGCTTAAAATTTAGTTAATAATCAACATTGACGGTCGAATACATCGGCATAAGAAGTCACCCTCATACTGCCAACGGCCTTGTCAAAAGAGGGTGGAGGAGTTAACAGAGGTTCAGGGCACTATCTTGCCCTTTCGGTGGGAAACTGTCCCTAACGGCGGAAGAATCTGAAATTACCAACTGCATGAGGAGGCAGAAGGCAATGGAAACCACGGCACTAAAGACACGTAACGAGTACCCACAAGACATGTGATTGTAATTGAAAAAGTGTCATGATGATCTCTCCAATGGCAAAAGATCCCGGAGTAGTCCCCTAGTCGGATCTCCAGGAGGGGACTACAAAGGGGGAGGTGACAATAAGAAAAAAGGTTAAATAATTAACGAAAGGATAACGTTCTTCGAGTCGGAGTTTTTAAAGTCAGAAGCTTGAATGTGTTAGGGAAGGTAGAAAATATGAAAAGTGAAATACAATCGCTCACTCACGATACAAGCTTCAATGAAGTGAAAGGGAAAGAAGACATGCATTTGTGGTCAGATGAGTAAAGAGTAATATCAACAGCAGCTGAAAATGGTATAACGGGAGTAGGATTCGTTATGATTAGGAATCTAGGGCAGAGAGTGTGTTACTGTGAACACTTCAGTGATAGAGTTATTCTTATCAGAATAGACAGAAAACCAACACCGACAACGTTATTTCAGGTATAAATGCCGACGTCGCAAGCTGAAGATGAAGAGACAGAGACAGTATATGAGGCTATTTAAAGGGTAATACAACATAATACACGAAGGGAGATGAAAATGTAATAGTCATGGGGGACTGTAGGGAAGGAGTAGAGGAAAAGGTTACAGGAGAAAATGTGTTGGGTAACGAATGAGAGACGAAAAGACTAATTGAGTTCTGTAATAAAATTAAACTAGAATCACAAGAGGAGGAGGTATGCTTGGAAAAGGCCGGGCGACACGGGAAGATTTCAGTTAGATTACACCACGGACAGGCAGAGATTCCGAAATCAGTTTCGGGATTGTAAGGCGTACCCAGGAGCAGATATAAACTGAGATCACAATGTAATAGTTATGAAGAGTAGGGTGAAGTCTAAGTGATTAGTCAGGAAGAATCAAGAGGTGCAAGGGAACTAAGAGGAAATAGCTGCATGAAAAATGTGAAGAAATCGAAAAAAAATTAATTACTTCTGAATATATTATGGGAGCGACAGTGATCAATGTGTTACAAATATTTACTATAAAAAATATTCGAAAAAGAAATGATAGTCGGAAGAACTGACTCTGCATATAGGAAAGTAAAAAAAGACAACCTTCGGTGAAATTAAAAGCAAGGGTTGTAACATTAAGGGAGCAACCGAAATACTATCGTTAAATGCAGAGGAGAGAGCGGATAGGTGGAAAGAGTACACTGAAGTCCTCTATGTGGGGGAAGATTTGTCTAATGTGATAGAAGAAGAATCAGCAGTCGATTTAGAAGAGATAGGGGATCCAGTATTAGATTCAGAATATAAAAGAGCTTTGGAGTATTTAAGATCAAATAAGGCAGAAGGGATCGATAACATTCCACCAGAATTTCTAAAATCATTAGGGTAAGTGGCAACAAAACGACTATTGACATGGTGTGTAGAATGTATGAGTCTGGCGATATATCATCAGACTTTCGCAAAAATATTATCCACACAATTCCCAAGTCTGCAAGAACTGACACGTGCTAGAATTACCGCACGATAAGCTTAGCAGCTTATGTATCCAAGTTGCTGAGAAGAATAATATACAGATAACTGGAAAAGAAAGTTGACGATGCGTTAGGTAACGATCAGTTTGGCTTTAGGAAAGATAATGGCACCAAAGGCAATTCTGACGTTGAGGTTGATGATGAAAGCAGGACTAAAGGAAAATCAAGACACGTTCATAGGACTTGTCGCCCTAGAAAAAGCGTTTGACAGTATAAAATTGTTCACGATGTTCGAAATGAATAATTCACATTCAGAAAAGCAATTATAAACTACCGTTACCCTAAATAATTTCCTCCAGCTAACGCACTTCATTATTTAATAATATTCATTACAAAATATTTACTCAGGTGAGTTATTATTAGAATCATTCTGATAGCAGTTTGCTTGAGTTAACTTCATTACATGTAAATAATGAATGTAATTAACTCAAATTAATTCCCCAAGCTGTATATAATTTCAAATCTAGCAACGCGTAAATAGCTCTCCAAGAGAAGCGCTAACAAAGGACACTACTTTAAACAGCCAATGACTCAAAGCCTAGTAGTGTCCATTCTGTCCTGCGAACGCACTCAACTATGCCTCACTGTGTTTGGGTTTATTTTCATGTTGTAATAGACTTTAACATTTAGCTATCAGTCACTGACTGATTTGTGGTCAGCTCTTGTAAATATGACTTCCTCTTTCAGCTCTTCCATATGAACGAAATTGTGATAATAGCTTGAGTTTCAAGTAGTAAACACATAAAAGCTAAACTATAGATGGTTTGTAAAAGACACACCTCATCTCATTAGACAGTATCTTCTGCGTGAATGAAGATACGATCTTGGGATGGATTTTAAATTACATCTGTGACTGAAAAGCTGTTAATTTATGAAGAATCATCCGGTTAAAAGTTTACAGCTATTAAAAACTTGAATTCACTGTAACAATATTCCACAATAATATTTATTTATATACTTCATGACGAACTGGCTTCTGGCTTACTACGCCATCTTCAGATAATTTTAAACAGATAGTTTACACAACGTTTGTGAGAGTTCATAGATGTATAAAGATTGTACGAAGATATGTGACATTTACGACTATTTCGATACAAAACACTAGCATAATGTGATGCTCAAGGAGACTCTGATCAAATAGATGATATGTTACAGATTTTTATAGATGAAAAGTGTGTAATGTATAAGCCAAATATGCTGTACAAGTGTATAACGGTTCAGGCTACTATGTTATATAGGCAAACTGGTCAACGTGATGAACTGGCCGAAGAAAGGGGGGTTAGGGGGAGGGGCTGATGGGAGAAAGGAGTCAATGTAATGTGGGTGTGGAACAATTGTAACTAGTATATTAACAAATAATGATGGAAATATTAACAAGCTGCTGCTACTTTAGGTGAGTAAAGGAATTATGCTTGGTCATTAAGGATCAGACGAGTATTGTATGTTTTTGTTTATCAATGGTCAGAATTCCGAGTAATGTTAGTATTCTACCTTTAGTTCCTCTATGGTGGACATCACATTTAATACCACATAAATGACATTCATTCACGGCATGTTCAACAAAGGTGGAAACTTTCCTTTTCAGTCTTCAGTTCTTGGTCAGTCGCTCTAGTAGTTGGAACCCTACCTAACTGACATACATATAATGTGGCACACAGATTTCAGGAGATCCTGTAAATTCTGCGTTGTTTTAAAGGCGAAAACTTATCTTTACTGTTGAAAAGTACTCCTAGCATAAAAAGATGGAGTATGCTTTCTTGATTTTAGTTTCTTGACGAGAACCTGTGAAGTCCTACCTACATATAGCATGGGAGCCCATTTGTTATCATCGTGGTTCTGTGCTTTCTGAAGTGGATAAAGGATTTCTGTTATACTCTGTCTCTTCATTTTGCTGAGTACATTGTGAATTAGGCTAGTACTGTACACGTTACTGTATGATATTTCTTTAATTAGTATGATTCATTTTCAAAATCTGTTTGTGGTATGGAATATAATTGTTAATCGAAGAACCGACGGAGTATTTCATAAATGTTTTATGAAAATGCACATACTACCTTGGAGATATGTCTCAGAATTACTTTTAGGATTAAAGAACATTTACATCCCCCAAATGTTAAATGTGCCCTGCAGCAGAAGCGAGACAAACATTCAGACGAAAGACTCGTTCCATATTTCTGCGATCATGCCTGGAACTAATGCATCCACTCGTGTTGCTATGCGGCATCGCAGTTCGCATGATGTTGATGCAAGGGGGGACACATAAGAGGAGTCTACCACAAAGTACCATAAGAAGCGCATACCACGGGATAAAGCGGCCTTAGAGGGCAGCGAGGCACGGCAAGATCTGTACTGCCGGCCGGAGTGGCCGAGCGGTTCTAGACGCTACAGTCTGGAACCGCGCTACCGCTACGGTCGCAGGTTCAAATCCTGCCTCAGACATGGATGTGCGTGATGTTCTTAGGTTAGTTAGGTTTAAGTAGTTCTAAGTTCCAGGGGACTGATGACCTTAGAAATTAAGTCCCACAGTGCTCAGAACCATTTGAGCCAAGATCCGTACTCCCATTGCGCTTTAGGATGTACTGCACCTTTCTTTCGACGAAAATCACGTTACACACTAGTGACCGAATTTCAGTACTGAACGGAGAACACAATCGCCTTTTGTTTCTGCGTTATTGCCATCGCGGCTCGTCGCACATTGAGTAATGAGTGAGTGAGCTGATCGCAGCAGCATCCTCTTGAACTGAAAATTTAAAAACTTAAGGAGTGTAAACTCTTATAATCGTTGCAGACGGGCATTATCTTGCTGAAATGTAAGCTCAGGATGGCTTGCCATGATGGGCAACAAAACAGGGCATGGAATATTGTCGACGTATCACTGTGTTGTAAGGGTTCCACAGATGAAACCAACGGTGTCCTGCTATGAAAAGAAATTGTTCCAAAGACTGTCACTACTGGTTTTCAGACTGTACAGCGCGATATCTCTCTGGAGGGCATCCAACAGCTCTGTCAATCAATGCCAATCCGAATAATTGCTTGCATAAGAGCCACAGTTGGACCAAAGTGTTATTGACTTGCTCAATTCGTGAAGCTCCTTCTCTTGAATGAATCATCCACTTTTCTGAAATTGTAATCATTTTTTGTTTTTTGTTCTTGTACAGCACGTCTTCCGATTTCCGTCACATTCGGATTATTCCTTCATCGTGTGTCTTTCCTTTGTCTTAGATGTATATTCATCTTAAGAATCCATATCTGATCTGATACCCATTGTGAATGAGTGTGCCCGAGTGTGTATCGATAGACCTACAACGTCTTTGGTACACCATTCATGCAAGAGGCCCCCCCCCCCCCTGCAGTTCTGGGGGTTAGAATAGGATCGACGTATTCCTGTCTGTCGTAAGAGTCGACTAAAAGGAGTCTCCCTCTTTTCGGCCCCTTTCAGGGTTTTACCTACGCATGTTTCAAAACTATCCGAAGTGTGGGCCATTTGGGTATGGACGCTTTACGTGATGCGCCATATATATAGTGTGCATTAGACCTTCTACACCTCATATTGTTCTGGATCTACCAATCCACTTCCAGTCCAGTTATCTGGGCAACGATGTCTTTTGGGTACATAATCTACTTCCATAGTCCGCTGCCCTCTTTCGCCCTAAGACAGTATTGGATTTCTCGGCACCCAACATCCAGCACGACAGTCAGACCGTTGTGTTGGTGGTAGCCTACTGACACAGGGATTGCACTGCTGATGCCAGAGCTGCAAACTCCCCACGTATGCCAAGGAGTAGATGCCTTTCTTCTTGGGGCATCAGGACTCCTGGCAACAGCCATCATGCCAAGTGGCTTTTGAAATGGCTGGGTGGGCCTATGGGGAGAGTCCTAGATTGAGTGGGTGGCATCAAGGCGGATGACCTGCAATGAAGCAAGTACTTTTTTGCTGGTCGAACGGCCCAAGCAGTCTCTAAGAAAGGCAATGTTGATTACAATGCTGGCAGGTATGACTCTAAATCGTTCCCCTCCCTAGCAACACCATGGTAGGAACGCAGAACGCGGAGCTCCATATTCTCCTCATTACTTAGTATGCAGCAGAACCGATGGGAACTCCTTTCTGGATACAAAGCCTCTGATTTTTGTTGTGTACCTGGAGAATAAGTCTGGGGAAGAGACAGCACTGTCCGATATGCACGATAGGTCTGTTTTGATACAGATGAGATCCCCAACCCAGCCCTGGGCGCTACTCGCCTGTGACAAGTTGGGTGATATTTCTGTTTCAGCTGAGTTAAGTCAGCTTTAAAACATTACATTTGCTTTTTCGTTGTCCTTCAGGAAACCTGGTTTCCCGGAATGCAGACCCCCGCTCTCTGTGGCTATCGGGGGGGGGGGGGGGGGGAATACAAAAGCGGTACGCCTGTGACAGACTGTCAGGTGGGGTTAGTATCTACGTATGCCCTTACTTCTGCCTGTAGCGAACGCCTTTAGAAGCTGTGGCTATCAGGGTGAGGACAACACAAGAAAGCTGTAACATCTACCTCCCTCCAGATGATGAAGCACTGCCCCATGTATTGGCTACACTAATTTCCCTACACCTCCAACATGTTCTACTTCTGTGTGATTTTAGAGCCCATAACCCGTTCTGGGATGGAACTAAAGTTACTGGCCATGGTAAAGATGTCGAGGACCAACTAACTCAACTTGACCTTTGCCCCCTAAATGCAGATATGGCATATGGCACGTACCTGGCCATTGATCTATCAGTTTGCAGTTCTGACCTTCTCCCATCCATCCACTGGAGAGCTCATGACGACTTGTGTGGTACTTACCATTTTTCACTCTTCCTGTCCATACCCCAACGTCCTTCATCTGGATATTTGCACAGATGAGTTCTTCCCAAGGCTGACGGGGAAGCTTTCATCTTTGCTACCACTGTTGATTCTCCATTTCATGCCACCATCGATAAGGTGATCCACACAAGCACTACTACCATTATTGCCTCAGCCGAATCGGCAGTCCCTTGTTATTCCAGTTGGCCCCAGTGGAAGTCGTAGCGTTGGTGGTCGCCAGAAATCGCTGCATCTATTAGAGATCATAGGTAGGCCCTCCAATGTCATAAGTGGCACCTATCCCTGGAGAACCTCATTGCCTTCAAACGGCTCTGTGCCCAGGTCTGCCTACTCATCAAACGATGGGGAACGCTGTGTATCCACCATTGGAACATTAACCTCCCCTTCCCAGGTTTGGACCAAGTTCCAACGACTTTACAGCTATCAGATCCTGCAGGTGTACCCTGATGGATATGATAGCCGTAAACTCGTTGGAACTGGAAGTGTATCTGCCGGTCCTCAAATAATCGTAGTGTGTGTTGCTGAGCATTATGCTCACACCCCTGTGTCTGAGAATTATCACCCTGCCTTTCGTCTCCTCAAACAAAGGGTGGAACAACAACACCTCTCTTTTGCTCCATACCACCGTGACACATATAACGCTCCCTTCAGTGTGTGGGAATATCTCAGTGTCCTTGCCGACTGTTCTGACACATCCCTTGGTCCAGACTGCATCCATTCCCAAATGCCTAAACATCTGTCAAAAGAGTGCCAAAGCCACATCTATGCCATCTTCAACTGCATCTGGAGCGATGGCGAATTCCCATCGCAATGGCAGGACAGTATCATCATCACAGTGCTAAGGCCTGGGAAGAGCCCACTAAATGGAGATAGCTACTGTCCCAGCAGCCCCAATGTTCTGTGCAAGCTGCTCGAACATATGGTGAGCCAGCGGCTGTGTTGGCTCTTTGAGTCTTGGGGCCTTCTGGGTCTGTCCCAGGGCGGTTTTCAGGAAGGGCGCTCCACCATTGACAACTTGGTCCACCTGGAGTCTGCCATTCGATTGGCCTTTTCCCCACAACAACACCTTATTGTCGTTTTTTTTCGATCTGATGAAGGCCTATGATACCACTTGGCGACACCGCATCCTCGCTCCTCTGCATGATTGAGGTTTCTGATTTGCTCCCAATTTTTATACAGAACTTTTTGTCACTCTGCACTTTCAGTGTTCACGTCAGTGCGCCCCACTGTGCATCCCACATACAAGAGTATGGAGTCCCACAGAACTCTGTCCTGAGTGTTCCCTCTTTTTAATTGCTGTCAATGGCCTCACATTAGCAGCAGGGTCCTCAGTTTCTCCCCTCCTGTATGCTGACGATTTTCGTATTTCCCTCTGCTCCTTTTCTATTGGTATGGCTGAACGCCAGCTGCAGGAAGCTATGCGGAAGTTGCAATCATGGGACCTCACTCATGGCTTTCAGTTTTCGGCCGCCAAGACTTGTGTCATGCACTTCTGTCGTTATCGTACTGTCCACCCCAATCCAGAACTTTATCTCGATAACCAACTACTTGATGCAGTGGAGGCTTACCGCTTTTTGGTAGTAGTCTTAGATGCCCAGTTAACTTGGCTTCCCCATCTTCGGCAGCTTAAGGGCAAGTGCTGGGGGCCTCTTAATATTATTTAGCGCCTGAGCCACACTGACTGAGGTGCTAATCGTCCTACACTGCTGCAGCTCTACAAAGCCCTAGTACTGTCCCGTATTGACTATGTGAGCCTGGTTAATGGTTCAGCATCGCACTCCACACAGCATCTGCTGGTCTCCATCCATCACTGCAATGTTTGGCCCATGAAAGGAGCTTCTGAACGAGCCCTGTGAACAGCCTCCTTGTGGAAGCTGGCGTTCCTCCATTGCGGCTCTGGTGGCAACTACTGCTTGTAAATTATATTGCCCACATTCACAGTTCGCCTTATCACCAAAATCACCATCTCCTTTTCCCAGACACGGAGATCTATCTCCCACACTGGCGGCTCAGAACTCAGAACACCCTTGAAGTCCGTGTCCAGTCACTTTTTACTGAACTTGGTACTTCCCCTGTACCACCTTTACTGTGGGTCCACTTACGTACACATCCATGGCCCAAAAGCCTGATTTCCAACTGAGGCCCTCCGCCAGCAATTTCTCTCTCTTCTCAGTGAGCTCGAGGGCTCAGTAATGGTCTACACAGATGGATCAATGGTCGACAGTCTTGTTGGCTTAACTTACACTTATGTTGGCCATACTGAACAGTGATCCTTGCGAGATTGCTGCAGTGTTTTCACTACAGAGTTGGTAACCATCTATCACGCTCTTCAGCATATCTGATCATGCACCAGTGAGTCCTACGTCATCTGTAGTGACTTCTTAAGCAGCCTACAAGCTACTGACCAGTGCTTTCATCGACATCCTTTGCTAATGACTGTCCAGGAGTTTCTTTATGGCCTCAGGAACAGTGGAAGTACAGTGACCTTCATTTGGACTCCAGGACATGTCGGGATTCCAGGCAATGAACTTGCTGACAACCTGGCCTAACAGGGTACCGCTAAACCAACTCTGGAGATTGGCCAGCTGGAGACTGCTCTCCAATCGGTCTTCCACCATAAATTTTTCGGAATCTGTGATACTGAATGGCGCACTCTCAGTTCCCCAAATAAACTCTGTGTTATCAAGGAGACAACGAATGTGTGGCGGTCATCTATGTGAGCCACTTACATGGAACCTGTGTCCTTTGCCAACTCCGCATTGGTCATACTTAGCTAACGCATTGTCACCTCCTCTATCACGAGGACCCACCTTGGTGTTGCTGGAGCTTCCGTATGACTGTTGCCCACCTCTTGTTGGACTGCTCAATTTTAGCCGCTCTGTGCTCTGTGGCGGACTTTTAACCTTCCCAGCACCCTACCTACAGTGTTGGGCGACAATGCCTCAAAGGCCGATTTTGTTTTACATTCTATTCGTGATGGGTTTTTTTTATCATACAATATAAGGATGGGGATCTGGCCTTTCCTCCCAGGTCCCCACCCTCCCTCCCTCGTACCTCTTTGTAACTCTTTCTTTGCATTTTGTTTGCTTCGGTGTTCGTCATTTTCTTATGTGTGTTCTTTTAGGCTAGCGATTTTAGAGTGTTGCAGAGTGGCTGGCTCATTCCTTTTTGTCCTTGTGATCAGCCAACACGGGACAACTGCTATATGGATTTAATACCTTCCTCTGCCTTTCCTTTTAGTGTACGTTTCCCTCTTTGGTTCGCTTATTTCGTTTTCTCTTTCGATGTAGTTCCCTGTTAGTTTTACGCCCTTTTACTTCCCCCAACTACTTTGTTTTTAATTGTTTGATCTTGAGACATGTTTGCTTGAGGAAAAAGGGACTGATGAACCTGTAGTTTGGTCGTTTTATAATCCAAAACAGCCAACCATGCAAGAAGAATGTTTTGGTAAGTTCCTGAGCAGAAACTACGATACGCCATTACAAAGACAGACACACTAAGATGAACCAATGCTGAATAAAAGAATTTGGCGAGGTGTATCAAATTACAAGGACAGAATTCAGTGCTACAATTAAACGTGCAGATAGTTTAAAATCGGCATTATACTTATCATGACTGAGCTATAAACAATTTCGATAATACTGCATGAAACGACCGTTACCATTCTTTCTAATATTTTATTGTTTGATGTACTTGTGGTCTTGAAACAGTAGATGCGTGGCCCATTACATGCCAGTAACACGTTATTATTAATGCATTACTTGAGATTTTATAACTGTGCTTGACTCATGTTTGTCCTTTTTGTGTTAGTAGGAAAATATTCGATAGTTACCCTAAGGTTAAAACTGGCTAGTATCAAGTAAAAGTACTGCATAAAGTTACAACCTCAGCAGAAACATGCCTTCATTTAATAATAAAAGGAAATAAAGACAGCGATCAGTCAGTCATAAAACGCTGTTTTTCTGCCGTCACCAGTTCAATCCGTTGGGTTCCTCGCCATATATCTGTTCATAGTAAAAGTATGGCACGAGTCAGTCGCCTGAATGGTTATCTTGCTTCTGTTGCAGAGCATATTAAACATTTGGGGAACGTAAATGTTCATTTGACCCTAAAACTAACTCTAAAATGTACCCCCAAGATTGTATGTGCATACCTATAAAAAAGTATACTTGAAAATATATATATGAAGTATTCTGTCGGCTCTTGGATATACATAGACATTTTAAAAACTTGAATACTCGGTATAAGTGTTCCACAATAATATTTATCTAGTATTTCGTTATGAACCGGCCATCTTAGATAACTCAATACCAAGTAGACAGCCCACCCAGCTTTAGGGAGAGTTCATACTGTACAATGATCACTGTACAAAGATATGTGACATTTTACGACTATATCGACCTGAACAAATGAATCTTATACTACAATGCAGCTTTACTGTATGATTAAATGATGATGGCGTCCTCTTGGGTAAAATATTCCGAAGGTAAAATAGTCCCCCATTCGGATCTCCGGGCGGGGACTACTCAAGAGGATGTCGTTATCAGGAGAAAGAAAACTGGCGTTCTACGGATCGGAGCGTGGAATGTCAGGTCCCTTAATCGGGCAGGTAGGTTAGAAAATTTAAAAAGGGAAATGGATAGGTTAAAGTTAGATATAGTGGGAATTAGTGAAGTTCGGTGGCAGGAGGAACAAGACTTCTGGTCAGGTGACTACAGGGTTATAAACACAAAGTCAAATAGGGGTAATGCAGGAGTATGTTTAATAACGAATAGGAAAATAGGAATGCGGGTAAGCTACTACAAACAGCATAGTGAACGCATTATTGTGGCCAAGATAGATACGAAGCCCACACCTACTACAGTAGTACAAGTTTATATGCCAACTAGCTCTGCAGATGACGAAGAAATTGAAGAAATGTATGATGAAATAAAAGAAATTATTCAGATAGTGAAGGGAGACGAAATTTTAATAGTCATGGGTGACTGGAATTCGAGTGTAGGAAAAGGGAGAGAAGGAAACGTAGTAGGTGAATATGGATTGGGGCTAAGAAATGAAAGAGGAAGCCGCCTGATAGAATTTTGCACAGAGCACAACTTCATCATAGCTAACACTTGATTTAAGAATCATGATAGAAGGTTGTATACATGGAAGAACCCTGGAGATACTAAAAGGTATCAGATAGATTATATAATGGTAAGACAGAGATTTAGGAACCAGGTTTTAAATTGTAAGACATTTCCAGGGGCAGATGTGGACTCTGACCACAATCTGTTGGTTATGACCTGTAGATTAAAACTGAAGAAACTGCAAAAAGGTGGGAATTTAAGGAGATGGGACCAGGATAAACTGAAAGAACCAGAGGTTGTACAGAGTTTCAGGGAGAGCGTAAGGGAACAATTGAAAGGAATGGGGGAAAGAAATACAGTAGAAGAAGAATGGGTAGCTCTGAGGGATGAGGTAGTGAAGGCAGCAGACGATCAAGTAGATAAAAAGAAGAGGGTTAGTAGAAATCCTTGGGTAACAGAAGAAATATTGAATTTAATTGATGAAAGGAGAAAATATAAAAATGCAGTAAATGAAGCAGGCAAAAAGGAATACAAACGTCTCAAAAATGAGATCGACAGGAAGTGCAAAATGGCTAAGCAGGGATGGCTAGAGGACAAATGTAAGGATGTAGAGGCTTATCTCACTAGGGGTAAGACAGATACTGCCTACAGGAAAATTAAAGAGACCTTTGAAGATAAGAGAACCACATGTATGAACATCAAGAGCTCAGATGGAAACCCAGTTCTAAGCAAAGAAGGGAAAGCAGAAAGGTGGAAGGAGTATATAGTCTATACAAGGGCGATGCACTTGAGGACAATATTATGGAAATGGAAGAGGATGTAGATGAAGATGAAATGGGAGATACGATACTGCGTGAAGAGTTTGACAGAGCATTGAAGGACCTGAGTCGAAACAAGGCCCCCGGAGTAGACAAAATTCCATTGGAACTACTGACGGCCTTGGGAGAGCCAGTCCTGACAAAACTCTACCATCTGGTGAGCAAGATGTACGAAACAGGCGAAATACCCTCAGACTTCAAGAAGAATATAATAATTCCAATCCCAAAGGAAGCAGGTGTTGACAGATGTGAAAATTACCGAACCATCAGTTTAATAAGCCACAGCTGCAAAGTACTAACACGAATTCTTTACAGACGAATGGAAAAACTAGTAGAAGCCGACCTCGGGGAAGATCAGTTTGGATTCCGTAGAAATACTGGAACACGTGAGGCAATACTGACCTTACGACTTATCTTAGAAGAAAGATTAAGGAAAGGCAAACCTACGTTTCTAGCATTTGTAGACTTAGAGAAAGCTTTTGACAATGTTGACTGGAATACTCTCTTTCAAATTCTAAAGGTGGCAGGGGTAAAATACAGGGAGCGAAAGGCTATTTACAACTTGTACAGAAACCAGATGGCAGTTATAAGAGTTGAGGGACATGAAAGGGAAGCAGTGGTTGGGAAGGGAGTAAGACAGGTTTGTAGCCTCTCCCCGATGTTATTCAATCTCTATATTGAGCAAGCAGTAAAGGAAACAAAAGAAAAATTTGGAGTAAGTATTAAAATCCATGGAGAAGAAATAAAAACTTTGAGGTTCGCCGATGACATTGTAATTCTGTCAGAGACAGCAAAGGACTTGGAAGAGCAGTTGAACGGAATGGATGGTGTCTTGAAGGGAGGATATAAGATGAACATCAACAAAAGCAAAACGAGGATAATGGAATGTAGTCGAGTTAAGTGAGGTGATGCTGAGGGTATTAGATTAGGAAATGAGACACTTAAAGTAGTAAAGGAGTTTTGTATTTGGGGAGCAAAATAACTGATGATGGACGAAGTAGAGAGGATATAAAATGTAGACTGGCAATGGCAAGGAAAGCGTTTCTGAAGAACAGAAATTTGTTAACATCGAGTATAGATTTAAGTGTCAGGAAGTTATTTCTGAAGTGTATGTAGTGTAGCCATGTATGGAAGTGAAACATGGACGGTAAATAGTTTGGACAAGAAGAGAATAGAAGCTTTTGAAATGTGGTGCTACAGAAGAATGCTGAAGATTAGATGGGTAGATCACATAACTAATGATGAAGTATTGAATAGGAGTGGGTAGAAGAGAAGTTTGTGGCACAACTTGACCAGAAGAAGGGATCGGTTGGTAGGACATGTTTTGAGGCATCAAGGGATCACCAATTTGGTATTGGAGGGCAGCGTGGAGGGTAAAAATCATAGGGGGAGACCAAGAGATGAATACACTAAGCAGATTCAGAAGGATGTAGGTTGCAGTAGGTACTGGGAGATGAAGAAGCTTGCACAGGATAGAGTAGCATGGAGAGCTGCATCAAATCAGTCTCAGGACTGAAGACCACAACAACAACAACAACTACAATATATTCAAAGATTTATAGTGTGTGAACGCATAAGCCAAAATGGCGTACAAGTGAGTAATGACACAGACTACTACAGACTATTACGTTACACAGACAAAATGGCGAATGTGATGAACAGATATGTATTTGTTAAACATTTGTATCTACATGCAGGTGCAGATATTGTCTCATGAGTAAATATGGTCGGACGAATCTTTCTGGAATCTCCTGAACCATGCTGTATCATGAAATACACCTGGGGTAAGTATGTCAAACCAGTCATGAAATTTTGCATGCAATTTTTAAGTTCATTTACCTGTATTGAAGGCCGACCCCCTATATAACTCAATTTACCGTTTTTATAGAATGTTTACAACAAAACTTATAGAGTACAACAATTTATTTACACAGGTTTTTGTTCCCCTTAGTTGGAGTGCTAAAAATTAGCCATGTACGCCACGTAATAGTACAGAAAAAACTGAAAATAATAAACAAGAACGAAAAACAATAAAAAGTGAGAGAAAGGCAACTGACAGAAGTATGGGGATGAGAACGAAAGAGCCCAACAAAAAATTTTTGACCTTTCACAAATCGTGATTAATGAGATCTTACGACGATCATTAAGTGACCTAAAACTTGTTCGCGACACTCTTCAACTAAAACTTTTAAAATTACAACTTTTTGAAAGATAGGAATTTACAAGTACTAGATATTTGTACAGTAATCTTAAATAACACCAGTGGCTAGGATATTTTACTTCCAGTTTCCTTTTCGTGTAGATTTTAGGAGGCACGAAGACATGAAACCTGGTATACTGGCTTTCCCATTTCTTTTCCCGTATGATCAGGTGAAGTACTGAAGATACAGTCTTTGCAAACTTCACTTCAGACCCGGAGATAGCTCAAGTTTGGAAACGCAGGCAAGCTGACGGCCTATTAAATCTTTTCCACTTCATTTTCATCCTGAAATGGAGTCATTACCCTTCCATTGGGCACATCACGTTCCTCTGCCTTTGGCGTCAAATAGTTGGTTAGCATTTTCTATTTTGGCTGTCTGGGAGAAGGCTGAAGACTTTTCATTGAAGATGCGAAATATCTGCTTTGCGCAGTAGGCAGGAATGCCCTGTAACCACAGCCTCCATTCTACCAACAGGACTCATAAATTGAACATTCCAATAGAATGTGGTCACTTGTACCTGTGACTCCACAACCACAAGTTCCTCTTTTTTCTATTTTTTTTTTTTTTGAGTAGCCAGTTTTCTGGCTGATGTGATGCGGCCGCCCACAATTTCCTCTCCTGTGCCAACCCCTGCGTCTCAGAGTAGCACTAGCAACCTACGTCACCAATAATTTGCTGTATGTATTCCAGTCTCTGTCTTCCTCCAGTTTTTGCCCTGTACTTCTCCCTCTACTTCCATGGAAGTCATTCCCTGATATCTTAACAGATGTCCTGTAATCCTGTCCCTTCTCCTTGACGTGTTTCCCACATATTCTTTTCCACTACGATTATGCGCATAGCCTCTCATTCCTTACCTTATCAGTTCACCTAATTTTCAACATTCGTCTGTAGCACCACATCTCAAATGCTTCAATTCTCTTCTGTTCCGGTTTTCTCACAGGCTATGTTTCACTACCGTACAATGCTGTACTCAAGACATACCGTCTCAGAAATTTCTTCCTCAAATTACGGCCAATATTTGATAGTAGTAGCCTTCTCTTGGCCAGGAATGCCTCTTTGTCATAGCTAGTCTGCTTTTGATGTCCTCCTTGTTCTGTCCGTCACTGGTTATTTTACTGCCTAGGTAGCAGAATTCCTTAACTTCATCTACTTCCTGACCATCAATCCTGATGTTAAGTTTGTCACTGTTATCACTTTTGCTACATCTCGTTACTATCGCCTTTCTTCTATTTACTCTCAGTCCGTATTCTGTACTCACTATACTGTTCATTCCATTCAGCAATTCATGTAATTCGTCTTCACTTTCACTCAGAGTAGCAATGTCATCAACGAATCGATCATTGATAGCCTTTCACCTTGAATTTTTATTCCACTCCTGAACCTTTATTTTATTTTCTTCTTTGCTTCTTCAATGTCCAGATTATATGAAACATTAGAATCTACATCTACGTATATACTCCGCTAGCCACCAAGCGGTGTGTGGCGAGGGGCACAATTCACGCCGAAGTCATGTTCCCCCCCCCCCCCCCCCCCCTCTGTTCCACTCGTGGATCGCGAGAGGGAAAAACGACTGTCTGAACGCCTTAGTACGAGATCTTATTTCCCTTATCTTTGAATTATGATCATTACGCGATTTGAAAGTTGGTGGTAATAATATATGCTCTACATCCTCGGTGAAGATTGGATTTCGGAATTTAGTGAGCAGCCCCTTCTGTTTAGCGCGTCGTCTGTCTGCAAGTGTGTCCCACTTCAAACTTTCTATGAGATTTGTAACGCTCTCGCGATGGCTGAATGTACTACTCACAAATCTTGCCGCTCTTCTTTGGACCTTCTCAATCTCTTGAATCAGGCCCAACTATTAAGGGTCCTATACAGATGAACAATACTCTAAGACTGGACGAACTAACATATTGTAAGCTAATACATTTGTTGAAGGACTACATCGTTTCAGGATTCTACCAATAAACCGCAATCTACAGTTCGCCTTACCCGTTACTTGTGTAATCTGATCATTCCATTTGAGATAATTTCGAATAGTCACACCCAGATACTTGACTGATGTTACCGCTTCCAAAGACTGGTCATTTATTTTGTACTCATAGATTAATGGGGATTTTCGCCTTGTTATACGCAGTAGGTTACACTTACTAATATTGAGAAATAACTGCCAGTCATTACACTACGCATTTATTTTCTGTAAATCCTCATTGATTTGTTCACAATTTTCGTGTGATACTACTTTCCTGTGGACTACAGCATCATCGGCAAACAGTCTAATGCCGCTGTCAGTACCATCAACCAGATCGTTTATGTAAATCGTGAAAAGCAGAGGACCTATTACGCTGCCCTGCGGCACACCTGAAGTTACTCTTGTTTCTGTTGAAGTTACCCCGTTCAGGACGACATACTGCTCGCTGTCTGTTAGAAAACTTTCTATCCAACAGCATATGTCATTGGATAGACCGTAAGCTCGCACTTTTTGTGGCAAGCAACAGTGCGGAACTGAGTCGAACGTTTTTCGAAAGTCGAGAAATTTGGTATCTACCTGGGAGCTGGTATCTAGAGCCTGTTGTATATCATGCACAAAAAAGGCCAGCTGTGTCTCGCATGACCGCTGTTTCCTAAAACCGTGCTGGTTTCTGCAGATGAGCTACTCTGAGTCTAGAAAGGTCATTATGTCTGAACACAAAATATGTTCCATGATTCTGCAACAAATCGACGTCAGTGAAATTGGCCGGCAATTGTGTGCATCCGATTTGCTACCCTTTTTATAGATTGCTATGACCTGGGCCTTCTTCCAGTCCCGTGGAACTTTCCGCCATTCCAATAATCTCTGATAGATGATGGATAAGAATGGTGCGATATTTGTAGCATGTTATTGTTGTGGTCTTCAGTCCAGAGACTGGTTTGATGCAGCTCTCCATGCTACTCTATCCTGTGCAAGCTTCTTCATCTCCCAGTACCTACTGCAGCCTACATCCTTCTGAATCTGCTTAGTGTATTCATCTCTTGGTCTCCCTCTACGATTTTTACCCTCCACGCTGCCCTCCAATGCTAAATTTGTGATCCCTTGATGCCTCAAAACATGTCCTACCAACCGATCCCTTCTTCTAGTCAAGTTGTGCCACAATCTTCTCTTCTCCCCAATCCTATTCAGTACCTCCTCATTAGTTACGTGATCTACCCACCTTATCTTCAACATTCTTCTGTAGCACCACATTTCGAAAGCTTCTATTCTCTTCTTGTCCAAACTGGTTATCGTCCATGTTTCACTTCCATACATGGCTACACTCCATACAAATACTTTCAGAAACGACTTCCTGACACTTGAATCTATACTCGATGTTAACAAATTTCTGTTCTTCAGAAACAATCTCTTTGCCATCGCCAGTCTACGTTTTATATCCTCTCTACTTCGACCATCATCAGTTATTTTACTCCCTAAATAGCAAAACTCCTTTACTACTTTAAGTGTCTCATTTCTTAATCTAATCCCCTCAGCATCACCCGATTTAATTTGACTACATTCCATTATCCTCGTTTTGCTTTTGTTGATGTTCATCTTATATCCTCCTTTCAAGACACTGTCCATTCCGTTCAACAGCTCTTTCAAGTCCTTTGCTGTCTCTGACAGAATTACAATGTCATCGGCGAACCTCAAAGCTTTTACTTCTTCTCCATGAATTTTTAATATCTACTCCGAATTTTTCTTTTGTTTCCTTTACTGCTTGCTCAATATACAGATTGAATAACATCGGGGAGAGGCTACAACCCTATCTCACTCCTTTCCCAACCACTGCTTCCCTTTCTTGCGCCTCGACTCTTATAACTGCCATCTGGTTTCTGTACAAATTGTAAATAGCCTTTCGCTCCCTGTATTTTACCCCTGCCACCTTCAGAATTTGAAAGAGAGTATTCCAGTTAACGTTGTCAAAAGCTTTCTCTCAGTCTACAAATGCTAGAAATGTACGTTTGCCTTTTCTTAATCTTTCTTCTAAGATAAGTCGTAAGGTTAGTATTGCCTCACGTGTTCCAACATTTCTGCGGAATCCAAACTGATCTTCTCCGAGGTCCGCTTCTACTAGTTTTTCCATTCGTCTGTAAAGAATTCGCGTTAGTATTTTGCAGCTGTGTCTTATTAAACTGATAGTTCGGTAATTTTCACATCTGTCAACACCTGCTTTCTTTGGGATTGGAATTATTATATTCTTCTTGAAGTCTGTGGGTATTTCGCCTGTCTCATACATCTTGCTCACCAGATGGTAGAGTTTTGTCATGACTGGCTCTCCCAAGGCCATCAGTAGTTCTAATGGAATGTTGTGAACTCCCGGGGCCTTGTTTCGACTTAGGTCTTTCAGTGCTCTGTCAAACTCTTCACGCAGTATCTTATCTCCCATTTCATTTTCATCTACATCCTCTTCCATTTTCATAATATTGTCCTCAAGTACATCGCCCATGTATAAACCCTCTATATACACCTTCCACCTTTCTGCCTTCCCTTCTTTGCTTAGAACTGGGTTTCCATCTGAGCTCTTGATATTCATACAAGTGGTTCTCTTCCCTCCAAAGGTCTCTTTAATTTTCCTGTAGGCAGTATCTATCTTACCCCTAGTGAGACAAGCCTCTACATCCTTACATTTGTCCTCTAGCCATCCCTGCTTAGCCATTTTGCATTTCCTGTCAATCTCATTTTTGAGACGTTTGTATTCCTTTTTGCCTGCTTCATTTACTGCATTTTTATATTTTCTCCTTTCATCAATTAAATTCAATATTTCTTCTATTACCCATGGATTTCTATTAGCCCTCGTTTTTTTACCTACTTGATCCTCTGCTGCCTTCACTACTTCATCCCTCAGAGCTACCCATTCTTCTTCTACTGTATTTCTTTCCCCCATTCCTGTCAATTGTTCCCTTATGCTCTCCCTGAAACTACAACCTCTGGTTCTTTCAGTTTATCCAGGTCCCATCTCCTTAAATTCCCACCTTTTTGCAGTTTCTTCAGTTTCAATCTGCTGTTCATAACCAATATATTGTGGTCAGAATCCAAACCTGCCCCTGGAAATGTCTTACAATTTAAAACCTGGTTCCTAAATCTCTGTCTTACCATTATATAATCTATCTGATACCTTTTAGTATCTCCAGGATTCTTCCAGGTATAGTCAACATAAAATCTTACGTGGATACCGTCTGGGCCAGATGCCTTCCTGGTGTCTAAGGATCTTAACTGTTTTACAATCCCAGATACACTAAACACCATGTCAGCCATCCTTTCGTTTGTTCGATAATTGAAAGGGGGAATGGTGCTGCAGCCCTCTATCGCAAACGAGTTTTTGAAAGCTAGGTGCAGAATTTCGGCTTTCCATTTATCATCATCAGTTACATTACTCGTACTGTCAGCAAGAGACGGTATTGAATTATTTGTAGCGTCCAACTCTATTAATAACTGTGGCAAAAATTGAGATAATTAACTATAAAATTGGAGGTTTTTCTAAACATGAAGTTTAAAATGTAACAGCTAATTCAGTTTTTCATAAATTAAATAATTTCTAGAGTTTCATATACCTCTAAGTATGGTTTGTATGCTGTGCAGAATTAGTCGAAGAATCTCTCTTACTTACGAAGGAAAGTGTACCTATATCAACAAATGCAGCCAATAGTAAGTGAAAAATGATGAATTTTCATATGTTAAAAAAATTATTTTGTTATGTTTTTGAACGTCCATTGCTACGGGTGTGAATCCTGAATCCTTCCTGGCCATGCTGACAAAGTTTTGTGAATTTATATGTGAAAGCATATACAGAGGAAATTAAAATATCTTGTGGTGCCACTCCTGCTGCAAGTCGGCCCGTTTGACGTCCTACCCCTCTTAAGCTGACTGTGGGATACTTCTCGCACTTGTCAGCTCTTGCAGTCTTCGGAACTATGTGGATGATATTTTTCCGAAAGTCAGATGGTATGTCGCCAGACTGAAACATTCTACTCACCAACGTGAATAGTCGTTTTGTTAGCACTTCCCACAGTGATTTGTTATCTATATCTTCTGCCTTGCTGGATCTTAAGTCCTACAAAGATTTCTTATATTCTGATACTAGATCCCATATATCTTCTAAATCGACTACTGCTTCTTCTTCTACCACATCTGACAAATATTTCACCTCATAGAGGCCTTCAGTATACTCTTTTGTTCTATCCGCTCTCTCCTCTTCATTTTCAATGAAATTCTCCTTGCACTTCAATGTTACCACCCACACTTTTAATTTCACAGACGGTTAATTTGACTTTCCTGTAAGCTGTGTCAGTCCTGCCAACAATCACTTCTTTTTCGATTTCGTTAAATTTTTCATGCGGCTATTTCATCTTAATTTCCCTACACATCATACTTATTTCACTCCTCAGCGACTTGTATTTCTGTATTCCTCAATTTATCTGAACATTTTTCTACTTCTTTCTTTCGTCGATCAACTGAAGTATTTCATCTGTTATCCATGGTTTCTTCGCAGTTACCTTCTTTGTACCTATCTTTTCCTTCCAACATCTGTGACTGCCCTTTTTAGAGATTCCCATTCTTCTTCAGCTGTACTGCGCACTGAGCTATTTCTTACTGCTGTTACCTATAGCTTTAGGGAACTTCAAGCGTATCTCGTTATTCCTTAGTACTGTCGTAACCCACTTCTTTGCGTATTGACTCTTCCTGACTCATCTCTGAAGCTTCAGCCTACTTTTCATCATTACTACATTGTGATCTGAGGCTATATCTGCTCCTGGGTACACCTTTCTATCCAATATCTGATTTCGGAATCTCTGACTGACCATGATGTAATCTATCTGAAATCTTGCCGTATCAGGCGGCCTTTTCCATGTATATCTCCTTCTCTTGTGTTTCTTGTACAGAGTATTCGTTATTTCTTGCTGAAATTTATTACAGAACTCAGTTTTTCTCCTCTCTCATTCCTTGTCCCAAGCCCATATACTTCTGTAACCTTCTCTTTTATTTCTTCCCCTGCAACAGCATTCAAGTCCCTCATAATTATTAGATTTTCATCTCCCTTTATGTATTGTACTACCCTTTCAATGTCCCCATATACTTTTCCTATCTCTTCACCTTTAGCTTGCGACGTCGCCATGTATACCTGAAATATCATGTTGATGTTGGTTGCCGTCGATTCTGATAAGAACAACTGTGTGACTGAAATATTCACAGTAACACACTCTGTGCCCACCTTCCTATTCATTACGAATCTTACCCCCGTTATACCATTTTCTGCTGCTTTTGATATTACCCTACAGTCATTTGACCAGTAATCCTTGTCTTCTTTTTATTTCAATTCATTGACCCCTAGTATATCTCGATTGAGCCTTTGCATTTCCCTTTTTAGTTTTTCTAGCTTCCCTAACACGTTCAAGCTTCTGACACTCCACGCCCCGACTTGTAGAAAGTTTTCCTGTCGTTAATTATTCAATAATTAATCAATCTTTTTCTCATGGTCACTTCCCCCTTGGCAGTCCCCTGCCGGAGATCCGAATGGGGGACTATTCTATCTTTGGCCAATGGAAAGATCATCATGGCACTTTTTTAATTACAGGCCACATGTCCTTTGGATGCACCTTAGTGTCTTTAAGGCAGTGGTTTCTATTGCCTTCTGTATCCTCATGCCGTTGATCATTGCTGAGCCTTCCTCCTTTAGGGGCAGTTTCCGACCCCAAAGGCAAGAGAGTGCCCTGACCTCTGTCAGCTACTCTGCCCTCTTCTGACAAGGCCTTTGGCAGAATGAGTGTGGCTTCTAATGCTGGTAGCCTTCGGAAGACAATGCTGTTTATTATTCGGAGTTGATGCGGTTTCGAACGTGGGAGTGAGGACCTTTCGATTACTAATCAAACACACTACCCCTAGACCTGGAATTTATGTAGAGACTATGAGTGAGGACCACGTGCTGTCAGACAGTGTAAACGACCAGAGGTTGGTCGAACACGTCTCATTTGGAATCTTTGGAAGAAGTGGTATGTCCGCTTCCATGTGTCAGAAGAATCCAATCTCAAATGTCAGAAACCCCTAATACACTCTCTGAGATACGGTTACCTTCATGAGCCATAGTATTTCATTTACTTCAAGTGACCTGTTTCCCTTCATCCAGCACCTGGCAGCTCTTTCGCCAATATGTAGATTTACAGACAGGAATCTCAACGTTACTTGCAATGCATAACTTGATGCTGAGCCAAATATACACTATGAAGAAGCAGTATTGCACGCTGCATCTGCACCACAGCCAGTTTGTCAGTCACCAACCTCAGTCTATGCGCTGTACAACCGAGGCCACTAATATCGCAGTACCGCTAGTATTTTTTTCAATTTCAGCATTGCTAACTGTAGTAAAGACTTTTTTAAATCCATCTATAAAATTTAGCATCATATAGAAGCTAGTTATATTTTCCATACTTCTGTAGAATTTTTTTCATCTGAATGAGTTGGAACAAGTCAGTTTACAGGATATCTACATATGATTACTTTTTATGTTTAAGAACATATTATTCACTCCTACTAATGCACCTACACAAAATGCACCTAAAAACTTTGTGTTATTACTTTTTTAATGGCTACCAGCTTTCAAATAAAAGTTTGCCTACGACATATATTGAGTCGTTCGGAAGAAAGATTTTAGGTTTGATTTAAAACTACCTGTCAGATATTTTATGTTATTGGGCAAATGATGAAAAAGATTCGTTGACGCTAATTCATCTCCACTGGGAGACTAAAATTGGATAATACAGTTAACCTTTTATGACAAATTTCAGCAGCGGAGGTGCAGTTAAAAACTTTTAAGACGTACCTACAAATTGAGTGCAGGTGAACACAACATATTTATCTTACCGTTCGTTTTTTTGCAGTCAATATTTTATTTCTAGGTGGTGACTTACCCCATAAAATTATTCCATAAGACGTTATTGAACAGAAATGTGCAAAACATTTCAGGAGGGTAACTCGTTTGGTCCATAACTAGCAATTACACGAAGAGCGAAAGTAGTGGAACTTGTTTGGGGAGCACAGTAATCTGCTTCATTCAGTTAACGTTTAAATTTTGACAATACGTACACCAAAAAATTCTGACCATTGTACCATGTTTTCTGACTCCTGTTCAGGTCGTACATCAGTATTTGGTATGTATTTTGTTGTACAGAACTGAATATAGTGTGTATTTTCAAAATTTAGGGATTATCAGTTTTCAGAAAACCACTTACAAACTGTTTGAAAAATATAATTAACAATTTCTTCTATTGCTGTCTCTCCAATTGCATTTATTGCAACACTAGTATCGTTTCTGAAAGTGGAATGTTAAGTGGAAGGTCATTCAAAAACAGAAGGAATACGACTAAACACAAAATTACAATCTTTGGCACTTGACAATTGTGATTTCTCCACACTCACTAAAATTTTCTCTTCTTCCAAACTTGTTTAAATTATTCAGCACCAATTTTTATCCTATTGGGTAAATGTGATTCCAACCAGCTGGTCTTAAGGCCAGCAATTCCATAAAGCCTAAGTTTGTGTGTGAGAATAACGCAATCAACACAAACGCCTTGACATTTTCATAAAACAACACCAAATGGTGTTATTTTATTATTCAAGTCTTGTAATACAGCGTGTCCCATATAAAACCGGTACGCCTAACGTGCCGGTTGGTCGTCTCTAGTCGAATTGCATGTAAAGTGGCAGCACTCTCTCGAAAGTTGGCCACACTGCATTTTATCGAAATGTTGAGTGCAGCTGTGTGTTTGTCGGTCAGTTGTCGTGACAAACTCGTATTGTTGAGCTGTTAAGGAACCGGGGTAGTTTGAATCAGAAAAGGGAACTGATATTGTAGAGTGTTACATAAACACAGGCTCCATCAAGGAATGTAAAGAAATATTTCAAGCGTAGTGTCGTGGTAGGAAACTCCCCACAACCAGCTCTATTCAAGATCGGTACAAGAAATTGCGGGTTGCAGGATCCGTGCAGAATGTGCAGAGGAAGAGGCGGTCGACAGTGAGGACCCCTAAAAACTATACAGGGTGGTCCACTGATCATGAGCGGGCCAAATATCTCACGAAATAAGCGTCAAACGAAAAAACTACAAAAAACGAAACTTGTCTAGCTTGAAGGGGGAAACCAGATGGCGCTATGGTTGGCCCACTAGATGGCGCTGCCATAGGTCAAACGGATATCAACTGCGTTTTTTAAATAGGAACCCCCATTTTTATTACATATTCCTGTATTACGTAAAGAAATATGAATGTTTTACTTAGACCACTTTTTTCGCTTGTGATAGATGGTGCTGTAATAGTCACAAACATATGGCTCACAGTTTTAGACGAACAGTTGGTAACAGGTAGGTTTTTTAAATTAAAATACAGAACGTAGGTACGTTTCAACATTTCATTACGGTTGTTCCAATGTGATACATGTACCTTTGTGAACTTATCATTTCCGAGAACGCATGCTGTTACAGCGTGATTTCCTGTAAATACTACATTAATGCAATAAATGCTCAAAATGATGCTCGTCAACCTCAATGCATTTGGCAATACGTGTAACGACATTCCTCTGAACAGCGAGTAGTTCGCCTTCAGTAATGTTCGCACATGCATTGAGAATGCGCTGACGCATGTTGTCAGGCGTTGTCGGTGGATCACGATAGCAAATATCCTTCAACTTTCCCCACAGAAATAAATCCTGGTACGTGAGCTCCGGTGAACGTGCGGGCCACGGTATGGCGCTTCGACGATCAATCCACCTGTGATGAAGTATGCTATTCAATATCGCTTCAACTGCACGCGAGCTATATGCCGGACATCCATCACGTTGGAAGTACATCGCCATTCTGTCATCCAGTGAAACGTCTTGTAGTAACATCGGTAGAACATTACGTAGGAAATCAGCATACATTACGCCATTTAGATTGCCATCGATAAAATGAGGGCCAAATATCCTTCTTCCCATAACGCCGCACCATACATTAACCCGCCAAGATCACTGATGTTCCATTTGTCGCAGCCATCGCGGATTTTCCGTTGCCCAGTAGTGCATATTATGTCGGTTTACGTTACCGATGTTGTTCAATGACGCTTCGCCGCTAAATAGAGAGAGTGCAAAAAATCTGTCATCGCCCCGTAATTTCTCTTGTGCCCAGTGGCAGAACTGTACACGACGCTCAAAGTCGTCGGCATGCAATTCCTGGTGCATAGAAATATGGTACAGGTGCAATCGATGTTGATGTAGCATTCTCAACCCCGACATTTTTTAGATACCCGATTATCGCGCAATTTGTCTGCAACTGATGTGCGGATTAGCCGCGACAGCAGCTAAAACACCTACTTGGGCATCATCATTTGTTGCAGGTCGTGGTTGACGTTTCACATGTGGCTGAACACTTCCTGTTTCCTTAAAGAACGTAACTATCCGGAGAACGGTCCGGACACTTGGATGATGCCATCCAGGATACCGAGCAGCACACATAGCACACGCCTACTGGGCATTTTGATCACAATAGCCATACATCAACACGATATCGGCCTGTTCCGCAGTTGGTAAACGGTCCATTTTAACACGGGTAATGTATTACGAAGCAAATACCGTCCGCACTGGCGAAATGTTACGTGATACCGCGTACTTACGTTTGTGACTGTTACGGCGCCATCTATCACAAAGCGAAAAAAGTGCTCCGACTAAAACATTCATATTTCTTTACCTACTACACGAATATGTAATAAAAATGGGGGTTCCTATTTTTAAAAAAATGCAGTTGATATCTGTTTGACCTATGGCAGCGCCATCTAAAAAAATGGTTCAAATGGCTCTGAGCACTATGGAATTTAACATATTAATTCATCAGTCCGCTAGAACTTAGAACTACTTAAACCTAACTAACCTAAGGACATCACACACATCCATGCCCGAGGCAGGATTCGAACCTGCGACCGTAGCAGTCCCGCGGTTCCGGACTGCAGCGCTATCTAGCGGGCCAACCATAGCGCCATCTGGTTGCCCCCTTCAAGCTAGACGAGTTTCGTTCTTTTTAGGTTTTTCGTTTGATGCTTATTTCGTGAAATATTTGGCCTTGTCACTATCAATGGACCACCCTGTAGACAGAATTCGTATGGACATTACGAGAAGTTATCGCAAAAGATTGGTGTACATCGTACATTGTGTCATCGTGTACGAAAAGATATGAAATGAAAAGCCTATCGTGTGAGTGTGGTGCAAGAGCTGAAATCTGAGGTCCAGGAAAAAAGAGTTCATTATTGTAACTGTCTGTCAGCATCAACTGCTAACTTTTACTTGGATGCCTTGCTTTACTTCATGTCATGTGAGACCCGGTTTCATTTGTAAAGTAACGTAAGCTCCCAGAATGGCAGCTTCTGCTTGCAGGAAAACCCACATATTCTGTATGAAGAAACTCTCCGCTCAGAGAAGATATATGTTTGGTGTGCGTTGTCCGGCATGCTTATTATTGGCACCAAAGTTTTCACTTTCACCTCAAACAGTGACAGATATTTAGTAAACCTTCGCACTCTCTACGCACAATTAACAGATGCGGAGAAGTTGTATGCAGTATTCCAGCAAGGTGGAGCAACCGCTCATACATCCACCCAAAGTATGATCCATATGAGCAACGTGTTCTCTAAAGACAAACTTGTCATAAGAGACATCTGACCCCCAAAATCTCCGGTCTTAAGGTCGTGTGAGTTTTACTTATGGACACGTAAAAGTCAAAATGTGTGCTGACAATTCTCGCACAACAGACGATCATATACGGAACATTACCATAGAAATTAACATCATGCCTGAAGAATTTGTAGCATATTTCTAGTAAAGTCGCCACACGAGATCAGCGATACCTGGATGCCCATGGACACCTCTCCCAGCATCTCTTATAGACAGGTAGGTACATGTTTTTTTCATCTTGTAGTTAGTTCATTGATGCTTGAATCTCGGGCGTGAGGCGTACCAGTTTTATGTGTATCACACTGTATTATGTGAATGAATGTATAAACAGTATTTTAAATTGAGCAACTCTTCTGCATTTCAAAACTTGATGTGGTAAGTACATTGTTTCTATTTACACTACTGGCCATTAAAATTGCTACACCACGAAGATGATGTGCTACAGACGGGAAATTTAACCGACAGGAAGAAGACGCTGTGATATGCAAATGATTAGCTTTCCAGAACTTTCACACAGGGCTGACGCCGGTGGCGACACCTACAACGTGCTGATATGAGGAAAGTTTCCAACCGGTCTCTCAAACACAAACAGCAATTGACCGGCGTTACCTGGTGAAACGTTGTTGTGATGCCTCGTGGAAGGAGGAGAAATGCGTACCATCACGTTTCCGACTTTGATTGAGGTCGGATTGTAGCCTCTCGCGATTGCGGTTTATCGTATCGCGACACTGCTGCTCGCGTTGGTCGAGATCCAATGACTGTTAGCAGAATAGGGAATCGGTGGGTTCAGGAGAGTAATGTGGAACGCCGTGCTGGATCCCAACGGCCTCATGTCACTAGCAGTCGAGATGACAGGCATCTTATCCGCATGGCTGTAACGGATCGTGCAGCCACGTCTCAATCCCTGAGTCAACAGATGGGGACGTTTGCAAGACAACAATCATCTGCACGAACAGTTCGACGACGTTTGCAGCAGCATGGACCATCAGCTCGGAGACCATGGCTGCGGTTACTCATGACGCTGCATCACAGACAGTAGCGCTTGCGATGGTGTACTCAACGACGCACTTGGGTGGACGAATGGCAAAACGTCATTTTTTCGGAAGAATCCAGGTTCTGTTTACAGCATCATGGTGGTCTCGTCCGTGTTTGTCGACAGTGCGGTGAACGCACATTGGAAGCGTGTATTCGTCATCGCCATACTGGCGCATCACCTGGCGTGATGGTATGGGGTGCCATTGGTTACACGTCTCGGTCACCTTTTGTTCGCATTGACGGCACTTTGAACAGTGGACGCTACATTTCAGATGTGTTACGACCCGTGGCTCTACCCTTCATTCGATCCCTGCGAAACCCTACATTTCAGCAGGATAATGGACGACCGCATGTTGCAGGTCCTGTACGGGCGTTTCTGGATACAGAAAATGTTCGACTGCTGCCCTGGCCAGCACATTCTCCAGATCTCTCACCAATTGAAAAGGTCTGGTCAATGGTGGCCGAGCAACTGGCTCGTCACAATACGCCAATCACTACTGTTGATAAACTATGGTATCGTGTTGAAGCTGCATGGACAGCTGTACCTGTACACGCCATCCAAGCTCTGTTTCATTCAATGCCCAGGCATATCAAGGCCGTTATTACGGCCAGAGGTGGTTGCTCTGGGTACTGATTTCTCAGGATCTATGCACGCAAATTGCGTGAAAATATAATCACATGTCAATTCTAGTATAATATATTTGTCCAATGAATACCTGTTTATCATCTGCATTTCTTCTTGGTGTAGCAATTTTAATGGCCAGTAGTGTAATTGTGATACTAATCTCGAGTAGATTTTTGGTAAAAGATGTCAGCCTATATTAAAGTAGCCGCTATAACTCCGGAAGAGATGAAAGAGGAAGACGGTTCCCTTCGGCAGCAGTTCGTGACTGAAGCCCGCCCAGCGACTGCGAGGCAGCCACCGCAGCAGCGGCGCCCCAACACCTCCGGCAGAGGCGCACAGGAGGGCGAGAATTAACGCGCGGTGTTCCAGACAGCAGCGCCGGCCGCCCCCAGGACACTCTATGAGGCCTCTTCATGAATAAAGATGTCGGCCAACTAGCGACGCCGGCACACGAATCAGACATGGAAATTTTCCAGCTGAATGCATAATGCAACATTCTTCTTCAGTTTCGAAACAAGGTAGCGGCAGAAGTGAAGTTATTTGTTTTCTCGCCGCTCATCTCTCCGACACACAAGGTCTCTCAATTAAGGCCTGACGGGCGCAAAAGGAACCACCAACAACTAATGAACATCCGTGTACGTCACAGCTGTGTATTTACTAAGATAAAAACTTCCGTTTTAATGCCTGGAATCTAAGATTAAGCAGTACAGGAAATAGTGAATGAAAAGCAGTGAGAGAATAACAACTTACCTATTCACGACTAACAATTGTTACCAGTTGTAGATACGTCCGCCTCCTTAAACTGTTTTTTTAGCACGAATCCGTACATATAAACTGATATACACTACTAGCCATTAAAGTTGTTACACCAAGGAGAAATGTAGATGATAAACGGTTATACATTGGACATATTATACTAGAACTGACATGTCATTATATTTTTACGCAATTTGGGTGCATAGATCCTGAGAAATCAGTACACAGAACATACACCTCTGGCCGTAATAACGGCCTTGATATACCTGGGCATTGAGTCAAACAGAGCTTGGATGGCGTGTACAGGTACAGCTGCCCATGCAGCTTCAACACGATACCACAGTTCATCAACAGTAGTGACTGGCGTATTGTGACGAGGCAGATGCTCGGCCACCATGACCAGACGTTTTCAATTGGTGAGAGATCTGGAGAATGTGCTGGCCAGGGCAGCAGTCGAACATTTTCTGTATCCAGAAAGGCCCGTACAGGACCTGTAACATGCGGTCGTGCATTATCCTGCTGAAATGTGGGGTTTCGCAGGGATCGAAGGAAAGCGTAGAGCCACGGATCGTAACACACCTGAAATGTAACGACCACTGTTCAAAGTGCCGTCAATGCAAACAAGAGGTGACCGAGACGTGTAACCAATGGCACCCCATACTATCACGCCGGGTGATACGCCAGTATGGCGATGACGAATACACGCTCCCAATGTGCGTTCACCGCGGTGTCACCAAACACGGATGTGACCATCATGATGCTGTAAATAGAACCTGGATTCATCCGAAAAAATGACATTTTGCCATTCGTGCACCCAGGTTCGTCGCTGGGTACACCATTGCAGGCGCTCCTGTGTCTGATGCAGCGTCAAGGGTAACCGCAGCCATGGTCTCCGAGCTGATGGTCCATGCTGCTGCAAACGTCATCGAACTGTTCGTGCAGATGGTTGTTGTCCTGTAAACGTCCCCATCTGTTGACTCAGGGATAGAGACGTGGCTGCACGATCCGTTACAGCCATGCGGATAAGAAGGCTGTCATCTCGACTGCTAGTGATACGAGGCTGTTGGGATCCAGCACGGCGTTCCGTATTACCCTCCTGAACTCACCGATTCCATATTCTGCTAACAGTCATTGAATCTCGACCAACGTGAGCAGCAGTGTCGCGATATGATAAACCGCAATCGCTATAGGCTACAATCCGACCTTTATCAAAGTCGGAAACGTGGTGGTACGCATCTCTCCTCCTTACGCGAGGCATCACAACGACCTTTCACCAGGCAACGCCGGTCAACTGCTGTTTGTGTATGAGAAATCGGTTGGAAATTTTCCTCATTTCAGCACGTTGTAGGTGTCGCCATCGGCGCCAACCTTGTGTGAATGCTCTGAAAAGCTAATCATTTGCATATCGCAGCATCTTCTTCCTGTCGGTTAAATTTCGCGTCTGTAGCACGTCATCTTCGTGGTGTAGCGACATTTAATGGCCAGTAGTGTACATGTACGTATATATGTGTGTTCCATATATCCTCGCAAACCACCGCAACGATATCATCCAAAATTGGTGCACGTAACACCTACTGTTTGGAAAGAATTGCTGTGGGGGTAAGAACCTCCTACCTATCAAAGGGGTGGGAGTGGAGAAGCAGGGTAGCCCATGACACGCGAATAGCCATACTTCAGTCATCCACTGTTTGAGAACAGCGTCATATAGTGACTTGCAACAAACTTTATACATAATTTAAAACCTTTACAAAACGTTACGTCGCTGACAATCAATACAAAACGAAGAAAGCAAAAAAGTTAATCCCTTCCTACACATTCAATGTCCATGCAGTAAAACTGTCGCATGAAGCATGTAGTTTTAATTTATTACTTCTGTAATCCTGCTATAAGTGTATTTGAGGCACATTCATGAATGTACCAGAAAAATTATAGGTCAGGAAATGTGACGTCATAAAAACTGAGATGTGTGAAAAACTGCCGCATCGTACATGACGTTTCAGTTTGTTACTTCTTTACTACTGATACTACTCGCAGCACACTTTGCAGACAATATCAAGAAATGTCGCTGAATCTACGTACAGAAATATATCGTTTTATCACACACAGTTCAGGAGATATGAAATACTATAATTCGTGAAACACTGTGGAATCATGTACGACGTTTTAATTTATTGCTACTTTCTTACTAACAGTACTCGCAATTCCTTTTTCGGACAGTATCCACATACGCCACTGAATGTACAGTCATGCTCAAAAGTATCCGAACGACCTGAATTGCATTTCGTCTGATTCGCATGCAACCCACATAACGCAGCTGTCTAGCAGGTCCTCTTATCGCTCCTTGGTACAGTCGTTTGACTATTGCAAATGGTTCCAACAAGTCACCACTAGAAAACACTGTTCTGTATCGCAATAACACAAGATGTAAAGTAATACCAAGATACTACATATATCACGGAACCCTTATCACAGGTAAGACTGTCCTTAAGGCTTTTAAGCTCACATTTATTACAATAAATGACATATCTGAAATGTTACCACTCTCATTATTACGTCAGATAAGTAATGCACGTAGTTAGTTCGTCGTATTCATGATTTCCTCTTCAAAGTAACATACCGTACTTATTATTTAACACAAAATGAGATTAAAAATTTAAGTTATTCACGAGCAGATAGTTGAGAATATGTATGAACTTCAAATGACACGACGAACCGTCTCGTTCTGCATATGGATTCAAACCCATGTCATGCAGACTAAGCAAAGATTTCGTGACTGACGGAAACTAGCAGTAATTCCTGATTAGGCATACAGATAGTGATATACCCTGATTTTAGACAGTATCGGTTAGCAAATACCAACTTTAAATTACATAACGCAAGCATTTATAACGCGAATTCCTACCCAGCACCTATTGTCCCTGTTAACGTACTACGAGAGATGTTAAATTTGCTTCTTAACAACTTACTTGAATTGCCGTGAGGTAAAGCTTTGTGTTGGACAGGGATTCGAACCCAGAGCCTAATCGGATAGGTATCGACGCACAATCAACTGTGACATTTCGGATTTTCTCGGGAGTAGCTAGATGTCTTAACTGAAATGACGAGACGAAACATTAATTTTTTTCCTTCCCAGGACTCCAACCCGGCACCTATCGCTGTTATAAACGAACGTTAAATATGAGTTTGTTGCACCAGCAGGGACATGTGAGCATGTTTGAACTAGAAATAATGTGACGAAGACTTCTGTGCTGACTGGGAATAGAGCTCCACACATATCGTTTTTGACTACACACAAAAAGACGTCAGCTACCGAATTTTTCTCCAGCTCGGACTAACATCTTGAACTTACAGTGATCTCGCAAATAGTTTTGTGTCTCACTGGGAGTAAAAACGTCACATATCGTTAGTGTTGACAACGAATGAAAATACATTAAAAATCAAAAATATTATCCACCAGCAGATAGGTGTTCTCATGCTAGAGCTTGATAATACATAATGAAATCGATAGTGCCGGGCCAGAATTCGAACCCATTCACGCGCCGTATGTGGATATATTGAGGAATCTGCAGTTTTGAACAAACAACAAATTGTAGCCGAGCTGCATTGTCACGAAGGGATCAAATTCAGCGTTAAGGACGGTCTGAGTTGTATTCCCAGTTCAGAACCAATTTTATCGACATACAGTAGCTCAGAGAAAAGATGGACTAAATGTCCTGTGAGCCTACATAGCGTTTGTCTCGTCACTAGAAATTAATAACTAGTATAAGAAAGGTTACTTGTGATAGAGTTTCTACATGTCGCCACTCCAGACTTTCTTGTGGTTCAACCTACCGTCTACTTGGTAGAGAAGGAATATCATTTTTAATGTTAATTTCAGACCACAATGCCATTATATCTTCTTCACTTGGTGTAGCCAGCAGAGAATGGAATCTGTCCCCCCTTTCTAAAATCAATCACAGAAGTTGGAATCGAACCCAGACCATAGATATACAAACATATCATGGGTCCAACACACCACCAAACCCTCTTCTCTGTTGCTCATTTTTCTATCGTAACGCCGTTGCACCACACTGGTTGAGAATTCTGACACACAGGCTCCCTGTAGTAATTTGCAGCATGTTCAGTAAATTCATTTACTTGGTTGACCGAATCACCATGAAGTAGCTGCCTCGGCTACCCAGTGCATACATTCGACTTTATTTTGTAATCGACGAAATAAAATCACATAAATGCCACCTACACAGAACTGCCAACAGTGTTTGATGCAGAAATTTAAATAGGAAGTGTTTCTTTCCACTTGAGCTACTCTATTGCGCTATTCTTTGTTGAAAACGTCGTGCAGTGCAAATGTGGCATTTCATAAATAAAGTTTTGTATTCCTAGAAACCCAAAATTTGCTTGTCAGCGGCAGGAAGAGGAGATACCTGTTGCGCAGAATTCTAAGTTTTTCATCATTGCACTATGAGCCGAAAGTATTTTCTTGCGGTTTCCTTATCTATGTTTGATCTGACTGCTTGTAGCTCTCTCACAGAAGGGATAAAAAAGGTAGAGGCAGTGAGACTGGAACAGCGAACCATAACAGGCGCTTTTTCACAAGTCAGCACACTACCACAGAGCTGGCGAAGAAGTACGTGTCTTAGCTTCCTCTTACGAGATCAATAGTGTCTAGAACTCGTAAACCGCTATATAAAGGACGAGGTTAGTTGCGATTTCCACGTCCAACAACTTTCCTGGGCTGGAAACCGTAAATTTACAATCTTTTGTTACACCTCAAGCGATAATAACTCAGATTATTCAATGGAAATGACAGGTAAAATCAAGTGAACTTTGGAGCTTAATACCGTGCACACTAGGAAGTAACTCGTCGATCACAGAGTTGCCAAACATACGTTGCCTTGTTGCCAAATCTCAGTTACAGTACCAACAGGAAGAAGACGAACCGATGTGATCGTACAGCGGCATGGGAAGTGGCCATAGCTGGTGTCTCCAAGTCGCGGCTGCGACGGCCTGGAATACGTAATGCGTCCGATTCGGATTTCTGTAACTAGGTTTAGGGACTGGAGCGTAGATACTAATAATACTCAGAACTGACTGCAAACTAAGCATCATAAATCGGTAACTCTCATAGTTGTTTTTATATTTCTTTCGTAAGTGTACTCAAAACTAAGAAACTCATTCACAGACGTTTTCGTGCCTCGCCGACGGTCGAGCACAACAAACAAATAAAAAAAAAGCTATGTGTATGTGTGTGTGTGTGTGTGTGTGTGTGTGTGTGTGTGTGTGTGTGTGTGTGATAGAGAGAGAGAAAGAGAGAGAGAGAGAGATAAAAATCAAAAAGAATGAGAGAGAGAGAGAGAGAGAGTAAAACATTGTTGTAAAGAAACTGAATCAGGTATGTAAAGAAGTAATGTAATCTAATCATATCATATTGATGACTAGCCATGAAGAGTCATGAATTACCGAAATTTTTGCCAATGCCAGTAATCAAATCTAAACTTGAAAATAAAAGACGACAATTTTTGTAATAAACCGGGACTTCTATCAAGACCTTATCGTCCCTGTTAACTAACCACGAAAGATGTCTGATGTACCTCCATTCTGAAGTAACAAAGTGTGCATGCATTTAAAGATGAAGTGCGTGATGTGAAGTTCTGTGACGGAGATAGGAACCCAACATGTTATCGTATTGTTAACTAAGTAAAATCAAATGTTACGTATCGGTTTTTCTTACCAGGTGCTAGGTGATTGAATCTAAAATAAAGATGCAAACTTTTGTGCCTAAGCGACAATGGAACTGCACACCTACCGTGCATCCACGAATATAGTTTAAATATCAGTGGCTTACTCACCAACGGTAAGATGTGTGCGTCTTTGACCAGAAATAACGACACCTATTGCGATTGTTGGCAACACATGAACAGACACTAAAAATGCACGTTAATTTTCACTAGCAGGACGTTGTGCACGTGATAGGGCTTGAAATGAAAATACGAATATTTTCGTATTGGATCAGGATTCGGACCCACGTACTTACATTTGGAGGAGACCTAGAGAAGACTGCAGTCTTGGGAAAAGTACAATTAAAATAAGAGCCCCGTTCCTTTAAATGGCTATCGGTTCACCAAATAAAATAAAATTTTCTAAAGTAAGTAAGTTTACTGGCGACTTTATTTCTGTTTACCATGACTTCCGCTGTGTCATTTCCCAACGTAAACCGGTTCTGCCCAGTTGGTAATGAAGGAACGTGATGTTTAATGCGGATTCTGGATTATAACGTCTTTCTCTTGAGGTTACCAGAGGTAAAGTAAATCTGTTTGTTCCTCTTAGAAGTAAATGCCTGAACCCACGCATTGCATCAGTGATAGTTCGTTCCACCAGACCATTGTGGCCCCATTTCCCAGCCCCAGGAGTGTGCTGTAACGGATGATGTGTTTATCTTACAAAAGTAGTCACGATGGAAAAAACACGAGTCTATTAAATGGTTAAGTAGAAGCAAGCTTCTGACGCGGAGATTATGCTATTCTCATGTCAGCAGAATGTAAAGACTCATCTAGGCATCATGGGCTCGATGTGAAGCCATTTTGAAATTTTCACAAATTCAGCAAATTTCTTAGTTCGAGAAGATCCACTGGGAAGTGTGAAGTTACCGGATAATTCGATTATTACCGTCATTATTACTATCATTTTCTTCATACCGCTGCTGGAACACTGTACTTGAAGATCAGTTGATGCCTTTTGGTCACCATAGAAGTAGTTTCCCAAGAACGGGTTCTTTCCTTGTCTACGGAATTCTTTTCATGTTAATATCAAACATGAGCAATTACTCATAGATTACATTAAAACTAAAGTAATTGATGAAGACGTTACTTGATAACAAAAACGCGCTCCCCTTCTTCTTTTACTTGCGCCTAGAAATGGCTATCGAGTAATGACAAACCAAAAGGCAAGAGATCTTACTGCCTGCCGATATACGTCGCTGTCAGTTCTTACATATGATTTGGTCGACGTGACCTGTTTCAAGTTGTGTATGACAGAGAATGTTTTAGAAAATCAATTGTTTTCCTTTGCATTAAACAGAAAGAGTTTCATTCAAAGCTATCCAAGTTCAAAATTTTCGCAATATTAGTTCAAATTTAATATTCGCTTCTATAATGTAGGAAAGTATTTCGCTGTTGCAAAACTCGCATCCGACTCACTGACTTTACACTTAATCGCTGACCATAAATTCTGGCTCAGAGTGACACCAGATTAAGTAACCTAATGTAGCGAAGACTGTCTGCCAGTGGTCTTTCTCACCGGAAAATACGCAGTTCACTCATTTGGCTCCATAAGTACACTGTAACAGTAATTTCTGTGTGTATGCAATGCATATGGATTGTAGAATTTAGTGGTGCTCTCTCTTCCGCTTCGGTATACAATATTACTGACCTAAACGGGCCCTTTATCGTTACAGGCCCTGGGCGGTGCTACATCATTCTGACAACAGTTATGTTCTTATACTGACAACCTGAGTGTTCGTTTTACCTGATTTTGTAATCATCTAAATAAAACAACATGACCTTCCACTGGGAGACATTTCGTCTCCCTCTTCCTTCTCTGAAATTTGTCCGTAAGCTATTTGCCTTCCAACCAGCGAAATGCGGCAGAGTACGGCCGGTAAACGATTCACAAACCACGATTTAGTGCCGTTAAGACGATTTCTTTAAACATTATCGTTGCTGAAAGAATTTAGTTTCGTCTTAAATCGTCTCAAGCTTCAACGTTCACACATACACATAGCCTTTTTTTTATTTGTTTGTTGTGCTCGACCGTCGGCGAGGCACGAAAACGTCTGTGAATGAGTTTCTTAGTTTTGAGTACACTTACGAAAGAAATATAGAAACAACTATGAGAGTTACCTATTTATGATGCTTAGTTTGCAGTCAGTTCTGAGTATTATTAGTAACTACGCTCCAGTCCCTAAACCTAGTTACAGAAATGCGAATCAGACGCATTACGTATTCCAGGCCGTAGCAGCCGCGACTTGGAGACACCAGCTATGGCCACTTCCCATGCCGCTGTACGATCACATCGGTTCGTCTTCTTCCTGTTGGTACTGTAACTGAGATTTGGCAACAAGGCAACGTATGTTTGGCAACTCTGTGATCGACGAGTTACTTCCTGGTGTGCACGGAATTAAGCCTCAAAGTTCACTTGATTTTACCTGTCATTTCCAATGAAAAATCTGAGTTATTATCGCTTGAGGTGTAACAAAAGATTGTAAATTTACGGTTTCCAGCCCAGGAAAGTTGTTGCACGTGGAAATCGCAACTAATCTCGTCCTTATAGCGGTTTACGAGTTCTAGACACTATTGATCTCGTAAGAGGAAACTAAGACACGTACTTCTTCGCCAGCTCTGTGGTAGTGTGCTGACTTGTGAAAAAGCGCCTGTTATGGTTCGCTGTTCCAGTCTCACTGCCTCTACCTTTTTTATCCCTTCTGTGAGAGAGCTACAAGCAGTCAGATCAAACATACACTCCTGGAAATGGAAAAAAGAACACATTGACACCGGTGTGTCAGACCCACCATACTTGCTCCGGACACTGCGAGAGGGCTGTACAAGCAATGATCACACGCACGGCACAGCGGACACACCAGGAACCGCGGTGTTGGCCGTCGAATGGCGCTAGCTGCGCAGCATTTGTGCACCGCCGCCGTCAGTGTCAGCCAGTTTGCCGTGGCATACGGAGCTCCATCGCAGTCTTTAACACTGGTAGCATGCCGCGACAGCGTGGACGTGAACCGTATGTGCAGTTGACGGACTTTGAGCGAGGGCGTATAGTGGGCATGCGGGAGGCCGGGTGCACGTACCGCCGAATTGCTCAACACGTGGGGCGTGAGGTCTCCACAGTACATCGATGTTGTCGCCAGTGGTGGGCGGAAGGTGCACGAGCCCGTCGACCTGGGACCGGACCGCAGCGACGCACGGATGCACGCCAAGACCGTAGGATCCTACGCAGTGCCGTAGGGGACCGCACCGCCACTTCCCAGCAAATTAGGGACACTGTTGCTCCTGGGGTATCGGCGAGGACCATTCGCAACCGTCTCCATGAAGCTGGGCTAGGGTCCCGCACACCGTTAGGCCGTCTTCCGCTCACGCCCCAACATCGTGCAGCCCGCCTCCAGTGGTGTCGCGACAGGCGTGAATGGAGGGACGAATGGAGACGTGTCGTCTTCAGCGATGAGAGTCGCTTCTGCCTTGGTGCCAATGATGGTCGTATGCGTGTTTGGCGCCTGCAGGTGAGCGCCACAATCAGGACTGCATACGACCGAGGCACACAGGGCCAACACCTGGCATCATGGTGTGGGGAGCGATCTCCTACACTGGCCGTACACCACTGGTGATCGTCGAGGGGACACTGAATAGTGCACGGTACATCCAAACCGTCATCGAACCCATCGTTCTACCATTCCTAGACCGGCAAGGGAACTTGCTGTTCCAACAGGACAATGCACGTCCGCATGTATCCCGTGCCACCCAACGTGCTCTAGAAGGTGTAAGTCAACTACCCTGGCCAGCAAGATCTCCGGATCCGTCCCCCATTGAGCATGTTTGGGACTGGATGAAGCGTCGTCTCACGCGGTCTGCACGTCCAGCATGAACGCTGGTCCAACTGAGGCGCCAGGTGGAAATGACATGGCAAGCCGTCCCACAGGACTACATCCAGCATCTCTACGATCGTCTCCATGGGAGAATAGCAGCCTGCATTGGTGCGAAAGGTGGATATACACTGTACTAGTGCCGACATTGTGCATGCTCTGTTGCCTGTGTCTATGTGCCTGTGGTTCTGTCAGTGTGATCATGTGATGTATCTGACCCCAGGAATGTGTCAATAAAGTTTCCCCTTCCTGGGACAATGAATTCACGGTGTTCTTATTTCAATTTCCAGGAGTGTAGATAAGGAAATCGCAAGAAAATACTTTCGGTTCATAGCGCAATGTTGAAAAACTTAGAATTCTGCGCAACAGGTAACTCCTCTTCCCGCCGCTGACAAGCAAATTTTGGGTTTCTAGGAATACAAAACTTTATTTATGAAATGCCACATTTGCACTGCACGACGTTTTCAACAAAGAATAGCGCAATAGAGTAGCTCAAGTGGAAAGAAACACTTCCTATTTAAATTTCTGCATCAAACACTGTTGGCAGTTCTGTGTAGGTGGCATTTATGTGATTTTATTTCGTCGATTACAAAATAAAGTCGAATGTATGCACTGGGTAGCCGAGGCAGCTACTTCATGGTGATTCGGTCAACCAAGTAAATGAATTTACTGAACATGCTGCAAATTACTACAGGGAGCCTGTGTGTCAGAATTCTCAACCAGTGTGGTGCAACGGCGTTACGATAGAAAAATGAGCAACAGAGAAGAGGGTTTGGTGGTGTGTTGGACCCATGATATGTTTGTATATCTATGGTCTGGGTTCGATTCCAACTTCTGTGATTGATTTTAGAAAGGGGGGACAGATTCCATTCTCTGCTGGCTACACCAAGTGAAGAAGATATAATGGCATTGTGGTCTGAAATTAACATTAAAAATGATATTCCTTCTCTACCAAGTAGACGGTAGGTTGAACCACAAGAAAGTCTGGAGTGGCGACATGTAGAAACTCTATCACAAGTAACCTTTCTTATACTAGTTATTAATTTCCAGTGACGAGACAAACGCTATGTAGGCTCACAGGACATTTAGTCCATCTTTTCTCTGAGCTACTGTATGTCGATAAAATTGGTTCTGAACTGGGAATACAACTCAGACCGTCCTTAACGCTGAATTTGATCCCTTCGTGACAATGCAGCTCGGCTACAATTTGTTGTTTGTTCAAAACTGCAGATTCCTCAATATATCCACATACGGCGCGTGAATGGGTTCGAATTCTGGCCCGGCACTATCGATTTCATTATGTATTATCAAGCTCTAGCATGAGAACACCTATCTGCTGGTGGATAATATTTTTGATTTTTAATGTATTTTCATTCGTTGTCAACACTAACGATATGTGACGTTTTTACTCCCAGTGAGACACAAAACTATCTGCGAGATCACTGTAAGTTCAAGATGTTAGTCCGAGCTGGAGAAAAATTCGGTAACTGACGTCTCTTTGTGTGTAGTCAAAAACGATATGTGTGGAGCTCTATTCCCAGTCAGCACTGAAGTCTTCGTCATATTATTTGTAGTTCAAACATGCTCACATGTCGCTGCTGGTGCAACAAACCCATATTTAACGTTCGTTTATAACAGCGATAGGTGCCGGGTTGGAGTCCTGGGAAGGAAAAAAATTAATGTTTCGTCTCGTCATTTCAGTTAAGACATCTAGCTACTCCCGAGAAAATCCGAAATGTCACAGTTGATTGTGCGTCGATATCTATCCGATTAGGCTCTGGGTTCGAATCCCTGTCCAACACAAAGCTTTACCTCACGGCAATTCTGGTAAGTTACTTGTTAAGAAGCAAATTTAACATCTTTCGTAGTACGTTAACAGGGTCAATAGGTGCTGGGTAGGAATTCGCGTTATAAATGCTTGCGTTATGTAATTTAAAGTTGGTATTTGCTAACTGATACTGTCTAAAATCAGGGTATATCACTATCTGTATGCCTAATCAGGAACTGCTGTTAGTTTCCGTCAGTCACGAAATCTTTGCTTAGTCTGCATGACCTGGGTTGAATCCATATGCAGAACGAGACGGTTCGTCGTGTCATTTGAAGTTCATACATATTCTCAACTATCTGCTCGTGAATAACTTAAATTTTTAATCTCATTTTGTGTTAAATAATAAGTACGGTATGTTACTTTGAAGAGGAAATCATGAATACGACGAACTTACTACGTGCATTACTTATCTGACGTAATAATGAGAGTGGTAACATTTCAGATATGTCATTTATTGTAATAAATGTGAACTTAAAAGCCTTAAGGACAGTCTTATCTGTGATAAGGTGTTCCGTGATATGTGTAGTATCGTGGTATTACTTTACATCTTGAGTTATTGCGATACAGAACAGTGTTTTCTAGTGGTGACTTGCTGGAACCATTTTCAATAGTCAAACGACTGTACCAAGGAGCGATAAGAGGACCTGCTAGACAGCTGCGTTATGTGGGTTGCATGCGAATCAGGCGAAATGCAATTCGGGTCGTTCGGATACTTTTGAGCATGACTATACCTAGAAAAATATATCGTTGTAAGAAATATAATTGAGAAGATGTGCCGGCCGCTGTGGCGGAGTGGTTCTAGGCGCTTCAGTCCGGAACCGCGCCGCTGCTACTGTCGCAGGTTCGAATCCTGCCTCAGACATGGATGTGTGTGATGTCCTTAGGTTAGTTAGGTTTGAGGAGTTCTAAGTCTAGGGGACTGATGACCTCAGATGTTAAGTCCCATAGTGTTTATAGCCATTTGAGCCATTTGAATCAGAAGATGTGACTATTAAACAGTGAAATTCATGAAAAACTGCCTAATTAGCCACCTTCTAACGGACACACGGCCATCATTGGTGCTGATGCAGAAGCAGCTTTCATCAGGAAACACAACATACTTCCACCCTGCCCTCCAGAGGACGTCTTACTTGACACCACGGTAACTGCAACTGATGATAGTTTGGGGGCAATGGAAAGCACGCTCCAGGGCGTCTGGCTCGGAGCGGACCTTGAAGTAACCGATTTGTAAGAGTTCGTTGTGTCATATCGCTGCTGCAGATGCAATACGATGTGCCGGAGTTATGTGCCGAAAGCAATGGTTATTAGCGCCACTTTGCCGTCCGGATTTTGATCTTCTTGCGGCCGTACTGTCATGTGACCACCACGGCTATTAATGATGTTCAGTGGCTACATTCCTGCCAAGCATTTCTGCAATATTGCAGAAGGAACATTCAGCTTCTTATAGTCTTATCACACTACCTCGTTCAAACTCAGTGAGTTGTTGATAATTACGTATTTGTCGCCTTAATGGAATTCTTGGCTAAGATTGGTTCATCAGGTCCAATCTCATAGGCAACTAGCGCTCACGGCCGTAACAGTGTATATTTAAAGAGAACCTGATTTGCATTCTCGTAGTGAAGCTAGAAAAGTCGCTCTTATGTGAATGGCGCGATTTTTAAATGGATATCTTCATTCTGACGTACAAAAACTCTTACGAATTTCATGCCTTCCAATAGCTTCTTGGAGTTGCGATGTTTTTCAGTCAGTGCATATGTTCTGTTTATACCAGTCTTTGCCTTCTCTACAAGGAAGTCATGACACATATTCAACAATCCTACGCTATCTTCCAGTCTGTGCTTTCCATAAAGTAATTCCCTCCACGATTAGGTGGAGTTCACTAAATTCTAATCATCGTTCTATGACACCACATCCGAACACCGTAACTCTGTTCTGTTCTGGTTTTTCTCACTGTCCATAGTTCGCGTCTATACATATATGTGCTCCACAAGTACAATTTCTGAAATTTCGTTCATGTTTGTCACTAGTAAAGTAAAGTGTTCCAGAGGTACACTGCCAGAATTGTTGTTGCCAAATTAAGGCGTATGTTTGATGCAGAATTCTTTTGGTGAGGAGAGCTCTCTTTCCTTGTGCTAGTGTAATTTTTTGCCCTTGATTAATGCAAACACCTACAATATCACGTTCGAAAGCTATTAGAATTCCTTCATCCACTACTAGAGTCCAAATTTCGTCGCTAAAATACTTTTTGGTGCTTTTCTATGTTTTTTTTTTCTTTTCTGTGATAATAGATACCCATGACTGTGACATGCTTAGAATTGGTTCATTGCAGTCAACATTCTTAGAGAAGAGCATTGTATGAAGCAGTCTTGTCAATGATTCCCTTTCACCACACATTTCCTTAATTGATTCTCGGATATACTGGTTGGAGAATGGGGGCGTTAAGCTATCTATGTTATTGCTGGTGTTGTTGTTGTGCTGCTGCTGCTGCTGGTGTTCATCCTCATGACTAATTTGATGCAGCTCGCCATGGTAATCTATCCTGTGTGAACCTCTGTATCTCCGAATATCTACTGCAACCTATGTCGATTTTAACCTTCTTACTGTGTTCGTACCTTGGTGTCCCTCTACAATTTTTACATCGCACATTTCCCTCCATTACCGCAATGACAATTTTTTGAACCCTCTGGATGTGGCCTATGAGTCTATCCCTTCTTTGAATCAAATTGTGCCATAAATTGCTTTTCTCCCCAGTTGGATTGAGTACCTTTTCATTAGCTACTCGCTCTACCCATCTCATCTTCAGCATTATTCCGTAGCACCACATTTCAAAAGCTTCCAGAGAAATACCTTCAGAATATGTAGCAGCGATCCTTATTTACAAGGACCACCGTACGCATGTTTCTGCGTCTTACTGTTTTGCCAAAGTAAGGATTCTCTCTGGAAATCTGGAATTTCTCTGACTCACAGATAGGATGCGGACATCATGTGCCGATACTGCGAATGAAGATCTCCTTTTTCGCAAGTCCTATGACGTTACGTCAAACGCATTTCTGATAGTTTGCAGTCAGCATTAGGTGTCCTTGGTGGAAAGACACTCCAGTTTGAGTGGTAAGAATAAGTGGCCGCAGCCAGCATCGAGTGGAGTCAGAAGCACTTACACACATCAAAAAAAGGTTTGCATGACCCCGGTTCCCAGGTTCCTGAAGCTGGACGTTGACTGTGGATATTGTATCACAGGCACAAATCCCTTTGACTGTTGAAAGATGTCACTAAACTCACCCAAAGTTGTAAACAAACATGCATCAGCAGCGCCTATTAGACGGAGGAGATCGATAGACGATCACTTCCACTCATTCCAGCAGGAAGGAAGTACACAGATCCGGTTGTCTGTAGTTCAGCCATGCCTAGACGATCAATACCGCGGTTCGATCGCGTCCGCATAGTTACTTTGTGGCAGGAAGGGCTCTCAACATGGGAAGTGTCCAGGAGTCTCGGAGTGAACCAAAGCGATGTTGTGCGGGGACGGAGAAGATACAGAGAGAAAGGAAATGTCGATGACATGCCTTGCTCAGGCCGCCCATGGGCTACTACCGCAGTAGATGACCGCTACCTACGGTTTATGTCTCGGAGGAACCTTGACAGAAAACGCAACCATGTTGAATAATGCTTTTCGTGGAGCCACAGGACGTAGTGTTACGACTCAAACTGTGAGGAATAGGCTGCCTGTTGTGCAAATTCACTCCCGACGTTCATGGCGAGGTCCATCTTTGCAACCACGAAACCATGCAGCACGGTACAGATGGGCCCAACAACATGCCGAATGGACCGCTCTGGATTGGCATCAAGTTCTCTTCACTGATGAGTGTCGCATATGTCTTCAACCAGACAATCGTCGGAGACGTGTTTGGAGGCAACCCGTTCAGGCTGTACGCCTTAGACACACGGTCCAGCAAGTGCAGCAAGGTGGAAGTTCCCTGCTGTTCTGGGGTGGCATTATGTGGGGCCGACGTATGCCGCTGGTGGTCATGGAAGGTGCCGTAAAGGATGGACGATATGTGAATGCCATCCTCCGACCGATAGTGCAACCATACTGGCATATTGGCGAAGAATTCACTGTCATGGACGACAATTCGCACCCCATCGTGCACATCTTGTGAATGACTTCCTTTGGGACAACGACATCGCTCGACTAGAGTGGCCAGCATGTTCTCCAGACAAGAACCCTATCGGAAAATGCCTGGGATGGATTGGAAAGGGCTGTTTATGGACGACGTGACCCACCCACCACTCTGAGGGATCTACGCTGCAATGCCGTTGAGGAATGGGACAATCTGGACCAACGGTGCCTTGATGAACTTGTGGATAGTATGCCAAGACGAATACAGGTATGCATCAATGCAAGAGGACGTGTTACTGGGTATTAGGGGTACTTGTGTGTACAGCAATCTGGACCACCACCTCTGGAAGTCTCGCTGTATGGTGGTACAAAATGCAATGTGTGAATGTGAATGTGCAATGTATTTCTCATTCTGGAAAGCTGGATGAGGCTAAGTCCTGTCCTCGCAATATCCTTTCTGCCAGGAGTGCTAGTTCTACAAGGTTAGCAGGTGACCTTCTGTGGAGTTTGGTAGGTAGGAGACGAGGTACTGGCGGAATTAAAGCTGTGAGGACGTGTCGTAAGTCGTGCTTGAGCAGCTCTAGTTGCGCTTGGAACGCGACAGCGACTGGACGTGCCGGTACTTCCGCGTAGTCGTAGCAAAAATGGCTCTGGGCACTATGGGACTTAACATCTATGGTCATCAGTCCCCTAGAACTTAGAACTACTTAAGCCTAACTAACCTAAGGACATCACACAACACCCAGTCATCATGAGGCAGAGAAAATGCCTGACCCCGCCGGGAATCGATCCCGGGACCCCGGGCGCGGGAAGCGGGAACGATACCGCGCGACCACGAGCTGCGGACGTAGTCGTAGCGCCCCAAGCCGTATTTATAGAAATTCTTGGATTGTGACCGGTGATATTCTCCGTGCCTCTTCATTAGCGTTGTGCACACGCTTATTAATTAACTCACAGCGGTCTCGGCCGCTCATATAGAGCAGTTATGGCTTCCAATGTACCCCGTAAGAATACCCTGTGTTTTGCATTTGAGAAATCTTTCAGGAATGTGCATCCGAGTTCTCTAGAAATCCATGACTGGATACTAGATATTACTGGCACCACGTCCGACCAGGTCCACACAGCATATTATGACATGGCGGAATACTGTTTCTTTGTAAAGTTTTTAGATCGGATACAACTGGAGAAAATTTCGGTGAATGCTGGTGGGAAAGAAGAATTCCGACATCGTGAAAAGTCGGTGAGTACAGTTTCAATTACGAGGGCAGTTCAATAAGTAATGCAACACATTTTTTTTCTCGGCCAATTTTGGTTAAAAAAACCGGAAATTTCTTGTGGAATATTTTCAAACATTCCCGCTTCGTCTCGTATAGTTTCATTGACTTCCGACAGGTGGCAGCGCTGTACGGAGCTGTTAAAATGGCGTCTGTAACGGATGTGCGTTGCAAACAACGGGCACTGATCGAGTTTCTTTTGGTGGAAAACCAGGGCATCTCAGATATTCATAGGCGCTTGCAGAATGTCTACTGTGATCTGGCAGTGGACAAAAGCACGGTAAGTCGTTGGGCAAAGCGTGTGTCATCATCGCCACAAGGTCAAGCAAGACTGTCTGATCTCCCGCGTGAGGGCCGGCCGTGCACAGCTGTGACTCCTGCAATGGCGGAGCGTGCGAACACACTCGTTCGAGATGATCGACGGATCACCATCAAACAACTCAGTGCTCAACTTGACATCTCTGTTGGTAGTGCTGTCACAATTGTTCACCAGTTGGGATATTCAAAGGTTTGTTCCCGCTGGGTCCCTCGTTGTCTAACCGAACACCATCTGTGCGGAATTGCTTGCTCGTCATGTGGCTGAGGGTGACAATTTCTTGTCAAAGATTGTTACAGGCGATGAAACATGGGTTCATCACTTCGAACCTGAAACAAAACGGCAATCAATGGAGTGGCGCCACACTCAATCCCCTACCGAGAAAAAGTTTAAAGCCATACCCACAGCCGGTAAAGTCATGGTTACAGTCTTCTGGGACGCTGAAGCGGTTATTCTGTTCGATGCCCTTCCCCATGGTCAAACGATCAACTCTGAAGTGTATTGTGCTACTCTTCAGAAATTGAAGAAACGACTTCAGCGTGTTCGTAGGCACAAAAATCTGAACGAACTTCTCCTTCTTCATGACAACGCAAGACCTCACACAAGTCTTCGCACCCGAGAGGAGCTCACAAAACTTCAGTGGACTGTTCTTCCTCATGCACCCTACAGCCCCGATCTCGCACCGTCGGATTTCCATATACACTCCTGGAAATTCAAATAAGAACACCGTGAATTCATTGTCCCAGGAAGGGGAAACTTTATTGACACATTCCTGGGGTCAGATACATCACATGATCACACTGACAGAACCACAGGCACATAGACACAGGCAACAGAGCATGCACAATGTCGGCACTAGTACAGTGTATATCCACCTTTCGCACCAATGCAGGCTGCTATCCTCCCATGGAGACGATCGTAGAGATGCTGGATGTAGTCCTGTGAAACGGCTTGCCATGCCATTTTCACCTGGCGCCTCAGTTGGACCAGCGTTCGTGCTGGACGTGCAGACCGCGTGAGACGACTCTTCATCCAGTCCCAAACATGCTCAATGGGGGACAGATCCGGAGATCTTGCTGGCCAGGGTAGTTGACTTACACCTTCTAGAGCACGTTGGGTGGCACGGGATACATGCGGACGTGCATTGTCCTGTTGGAACAGCAAGTTCCCTTGCCGGTCTAGGAATGGTAGAACGATGGGTTCGATGACGGTTTGGATGTACCGTGCACTATTCAGTGTCCCCTCGACGATCACCAGTGGTGTACGGCCAGTGTAGGAGATCGCTCCCCACACCATGATGCCGGGTGTTGGCCCTGTGTGCCTCGGTCGTATGCAGTCCTGATTGTGGCGCTCACCTGCAGGCGCCAAACACGCATACGACCATCATTGGCACCAAGGCAGAAGCGACTCTCATCGCTGAAGACGACACGTCTCCATTCGTCCCTCCATTCACGCCTGTCGCGACACCACTGGAGGCGGGCTGCACGATGTTGGGGCGTGAGCGGAAGACGGCCTAACGGTGTGCGGGACCGTAGCCCAGCTTCATGGAGACGGTTGCGAATGGTCCTCGCCGATACCCCAGGAGCAACAGTGTCCCTAATTTGCTGGGAAGTGGCGGTGCGGTCCCCTACGGCACTGCGTAGGATCCCACGGTCTTGGCGTGCATCCGTGTGTCGCTGCGGTCCGGTCCCAGGTCGACGGGCACGTGCACCTTCCGCCCACCACTGGCGACAACATCGATGTACTGTGGAGACCTCACGCCCCACGTGTTGAGCATTTCGGCAGTACGTCCACCCGGCCTCCCGCATGCCCACTATACGCCCTGGCTCAAAGTCCGTCAACTGCACATACGGTTCACGTCCACGCTGTCGCGGCATGCTACCAGTGTTAAAGACTGCGATGGAGCTCCGTATGCCACGGCAAACTGGCTGACACTGACGGCGGCGGTGCACAAATGCTGCGCAGCTAGCGCCATTCGACGGCCAACACCGCGGTTCCTGGTGTGTCCGCTGTGCCGTGCGTGTGATCATTGCTTGTACAGCCCTCTCGCAGTGTCCGGAGCAAGTATGGTGGGTCTGACACACCGATGTCAATGTGTTCTTTTTTCCATTTCCAGGAGTGTATTTGGCCCAATGAAGGACGCAATCCGTGGGAGGCACTACGCGGATGATGAAGAAGTTATTGATGCAGTACGACGTTGGCTCCGACATCGACCAGTGGAATGGTACCGTGCAGGCATACAGGCCCTCATTTCAAGGTGGCGTAAGGCCGTAGCATTGAATGGAGATTACGTTGCAAAATAGTGTTGTGTAGCTAAAAGATTGGGGAATAACCTGGTGTATTTCAATGCTGAATAAAACAACCCCTGTTTCAGAAAAAAATGTGTTGCATTACTTATTGAACTGCCCTCGTACTAACCCTGACATCGAATATAAACAAGTGCGAGTGTTCAATTTGCCACCTTAGATTGAGAATTATTTTCATAGAGATGTCCTTGCCAAATACGGTGACATCTGACAGATTAGAAACGAAAAATGGTCGAGCCGTCACAAACTCCAATGTTTTAGTGGGTTTCGCTCAGGTTGACATGGCCATTAAAGTCAATATCCCATCCTATATAATGGTTTGTGGTTATAAAGCTTACGTCATTTACGATGAACATGTAGGCACTTGTTTTATCTGTAACACGAGTGGCCATTTACGAGGTGATTGCCCACATCGCGTTTTAGTACTTCGAAACAATCTGCAACAACAACAGAGATGAACATTGGCTGATGAAATCAGAAGCTTTCTGTGATTGACTCCCAACCAAGTGAGTCTTTGTCAGAGGACAACGATCTCGCTAAAGGCATCTATCCACCCTTACCTCAGAAAACCGTTGCCAGTCACCCCTCAGCCGCCGGAGTTGCATTATCTTCTGTCGGTAACAAAGGACGCTGTACTAGTGTCGGTAGTGGCTCCGGTGAGCAGGTCGTAAAAAATCAGACCGATGACTTGGAGCCACGGGCCTCCACACAGGACACGCATATGTCGGGCGGTTCAGTCACGAACCGCCAAATTCACATTGAAACTCCCATCGCAAAAACTGTCTATACTAGTGCAGTTGAGTGTTTACAGCAATCCGTTGCGATGCCGCTTCTCGACTCGCCACAGACGGTCAACATACAAGAGGCGGAAGTCAGTCAACTGATAATCTTAAACACAGAGGATGATGCACGCGATGTAGAGCATGACATAAACACCCACCAACTCGGAACTGCTTCATAACAACGCGAGGAACCGGAAAGCTGTATACAAACAGCCAGTGCGGCTCCAAACAAACACACTGAGCCTAATGAAGACGCGTCTTCGGACTTACCGTCACCCGTTCCGAAGTGAGGACTTTCGCATACTGCTTACAGCCATGACTCGCCAACTCCCCCGTCTTCTATGACACTTCGGACGACTGTACGATGGCAGAATAAAGTAAACCAAATGACTCCGTGGCTAGAAGTAAGTCAAAATGTAAAGTCAGCGCAAAAACTGGCATAAAACCTGCAGATGTAGGTTCAAAGTCCGACAGTGAGATGGCCAGGGCTTCCAACGCTTCCCAACACCTACACGTCTCTGACGATCATGAGTCAAGCTTATAAGTTTTCTTCCCTGAACATTAATAGAGTTAGGACAGATTTAAAATTAGCAATGTTACGGCAGTTTATCTATGATTCCGAAGCTGATATAGTTCTGTTACAGAAAGTGTCTATCTTAAGTTTTCATGTTTCAGGATTTGCAACAATCGTAAACATCGCGGCGGACGAGGGTACAGATATGGCCATTCTGTCACGAGACGGAATCCCAGTGAGCAATATTGAAATTTTGGACTCCGGTAGAGGGATACCTTGGCAAATTTTTGACGTCACCGTCGTCAATATCTATGCTCCATCTGGAACGACTCTAATATCAGAAAGAGATAACTTCTTTAAACAAGACATCATCTGCTTTTCACGCCGCAACCCAACCCAGTTGATAATTAGTGGTGATTTTAACTGTGTGATCCACAGGAAAGATCAATCACCAAACGTTAATTACTGTAGGGAATTACATGATCTGGTGCGTCATATGTAGCTGAAGGATGCGTGGGAGCTAAAATTTCCTACCCTAGTCAAGTGCACGTACCTGACCTCCACCGCATTTAGCCGTATAGACCGTTTGTATATCTCTGAGAACATTTGGCAACATTTTCTGGACGCCGATGTCGTTTTGGCTAGTATCTCCAACCACTGCGCCCTCTGTATCACAATAAATCTGGCCAGACAGCTTACTAAATGTCATAGGATTCCGTGGAGCCTAAATGTTTCTATTCTCGCCGATGCCGCACTACGAGATGTCATCTCCACGACATGGGCAGATCGTCTCAAGCAATGCTGCACATATCCGATCAAGATAGCCTAGTGGAATGTTGTGGTCAAAAGGAATATGCGATTATCATTAAAAACCTAAAGTTGCAACGGGCGCAAGATTTCAAACGCACTATTGATTTTTACCAGACAGTTCTGCGAGAGTTGTATGCCACTATATCACCAACCAACACGTAGCTGGCGACCATCAAACAAATAAGGCGAAGCTTATAAGCATAAAAAGAACTCAGCTTGGACTGAAGATCAGATCTAAAGCATAATCGCTTCAAGAGGACGAAACTGCATAGCTGTATCACCTCATAAAACATAGGGCCAATTTCAAGCGATTTTTTATCGGGGAGATGGATGAGACGCCCGCTAAACCCGCTGGGCAGAACAGGTGATCAGGATTGTGGAAAGAGCTAAATAAGGTTGGGATCAGTTTTACTTTAAAATTATAATTTATTATAATTTAATAACACCTTTAAACCAAAACGGCACATAGCCGAACCTTTAGAACAACGAGTTTCAAAAAGGCAATTATTTCACGGCTGAGGGCCAATAAACAATTAATCATAGAAGCAAACAAATAAAAATGCAGTTAAAATAGCAAATAAAAAAATTAAAATATATATGGTATACCAGCCAGGCTGGAAAACCTCAAGACCAAAGTAGATAGAACAAACATATGCAAGGTGCAATACGAGCGGCTGAGGGCCACAATTAAATTTTAAAATTTGAAAATATATTGCCATAATCTTTTAAGGCCGAAGGCCGCAATGTTTTTGCTTAAAGGGTAATTTCAAGAATAAGGTTTTAAGCGGCTTAAGTCCCACAATTGATTTTCCATAATTAAAAAATACATAATGTCCAGCAAAAACAAGAATCTTTAAATTATTGGCTATGATAGATCATAAACAGACAATTAAACACCGGTGAGAAGAACAATGAAAAAAAAAAACGGCTCTCAGAAGCCTCCAGGGAGGTCGGTCTGCCCTCGTTCACTTAGATGAGACAGGTGGTGAGCCCAACTACACTTGATCCTTCAGAACCGAACCAGGGGACAGCCACAGACCGACCGACACAACGACTTGCTTTCACCGATCAGTACATGAGAACTCAAACACAAAAGGTTACAAACGTGATTATCCACAATGAAATATGTATTAGCTGTCAAAAATACACACCATATTGGACAGCAACAACAGATGAGGAAAGGACGCTGTCCGAAATTACGGGCCGGCCGGTGTGGCCGTGCGGGTCTAGGCGCTTCAGTTTGGAACCGCGTGACCGCTACGGTCGCAGGTTCGAATCCTGCCTCGGGCATGGATGTGTGTGATGTCCTTAGGTTAGTTAGGTTTAAGTAGTTCTAAGTTCTAGGGGACTGATGACCACAGATGTTAAAAGTCCCATAGTGCTCAGAGCCTTTTTTTTTTTTTTTTTTTTTTTAAAATTACGTTGCCGCGCGGGATTAGCCGAGCGGTCTCAGGCGCTGCAGTCATGGAGTGTGCGGCTGGTCCCGGCGGAGGTTCGAGTCCTCCCTCGGGCATGGGTGTGTGTGTTTGTCCTTAGGGTAAGTTAGGTTAAGTAGTATGTAAGCTTAGGGACTGATGACTTTAGCAGTTAAGTCCCATAAGATTTCACACACATTTGATTTTTTTAAAATTACGTTAGTGGCCATGGCAGGTAACCGGAACACTAACGGCCACAAGGCAGAAAATTCCGCTGGTACACTTGAATTTGAAATACGGTAATATAGTTGACTACACCCAAAAGGAACACTGCCTAAATCTACATCAGTAGCCAGGGCAGGTAATCAGAACAGTAACGGCCACAAGGCAGAAAATTTCGCAGGTGCACTCGAATTGTAGTCAACCAATATAGTTAATTGCACTGCATGGCTGCTAAATTTCAGCAGTAGAAACACTCGGTGTTGCTCACAGGAATACCTCCCCAACAGCGAACCACTGAAACGAACCACACAACATGAGTGGACGTGGCTTGGATAGTTGAAACTCCTACTCAACTTTGACGTCCCGGGGCGGTGAACCACGAAGCTCGTAGGGATTGGACAGCTTCACACCTGCTCCGCCACTGCGCAGGGACTGCCAGCAGATCCAGCAGACACTTGCACGAAGACGTAACGATACCCAACAGTAAGCACGCACGAAGACAAATCGGGAGTCGATGCAAACACACACACACACACACACACACACACACACACACACACACACACACACACAGCTAACTCATGAACGATCGGCGAGCCAAAATGCGTTGTCCGGCAGAACAACCGACCGACGATCCACCAAGACCGTGGCCCAGCTCAAGTGATGCGTGGCGGCAATGGTCGGGCGAGCCATGTCGACGCAGACCTCACTGCTGCTACAACCAGACTGCACTAGTGCAGCATTACAACTCCCCGACTGGTAGGTCTGGACTGTGCTCCAGACGCATTCCAACTGACTGGCAGGCCCGAACTCGCGAGCGGAACTCGCGACGCGAACTCCCTATGACAGACAACGACGGGGAAGTAACAGCAGTCGAGCAAAGATACTGCGAGAGGGGATATATCGATACGCGCTGCTAACGACGCTCACGGTCAGGCAAAACAACAACTCAGTGGCAGTAGTAATTTAAATTAATGTAGTGAGGTAGAAGTACGTTGAAAACAGGGTGTAAAATACATGTTGGCGGGAAAACGAGCCACTCACGGTTCACTGGACCCAGAGGATAGGCTCCGTTTGACATGACAGAGTGATATTCTTACTGCAGTTTACCCCTACTTCACGGATCTGTACTCGTAATGCGATAGACATGGTGATGACGGCGGCGGGATCGTGCGCGCTCTGCCCCCGTAATCACGCCTGCGGAGAAGTCGGCTGTCGTGCGTGATTTTGCTCCGAACGAAGTCCTTGAACTGATTTCTGGCTCACCATCGAATAAATCCCCTGGACCTGAAGGATTGCCACGGGAATTTTATGTGCGTATTTTATGTGCGTTTCTGGCCCATAATCGGACGCTCATTTACAAATGTTCTCAATGAAGTGATACGAGGGAGTGACGTGCCGGTCGAAATGAAGGAAGGTCGAATTCTATTGATACCAAAAAGCAAACACCGAAAAACCTTACATAACTTTCGACCGATTACAATACTCAATTTTGATTACAAAACGTTTGCCAGAGCACTCCACAGCAGATTGTCTCCATTAATGAAGCAAGTGATTAACAACCATCAATCATGCTTTCCTGGTAGCACTATTAGGACGCGCCTTTCGGAATATAGAGCTGTAATAGCCTTAGTGTCAGTCCCTGACGTGATCCTCGCTTTGCTGTTTATAGACTTTTGCAAGGCATTTGATCGCGTCCGCCACGGGTACCTCCTACAGCTACTGCAGTAGTGTGGTTTTGATCAACGGTTTATTAACGTCGTGCAACATTTCGTTACGGGCATTACAACCAAAGTCAGCGTAAATGGAAGGCTTACTCAGCCCATCGAGGTCCAAAGAGGAGTGCCGCAGGAGAGCCCTCTCTCCATGATGTTATTTGTTTCATTGCTCGAGCCACTCTTACGCTCCATTCATGACAAACCTGCAGGGCTGTCGATCGCAGGGACGTCCTTGGTGGTTCATTCTTGCGCCGATGACGTCGGAGTGTTACTGCGCAACGACGGAGACGTATCAACCTTCAAGACCGCGTTAGACGAGTACTGTCGTGTTTCTGGTACTAAAATCAACGCCGATAAATGCACCTTTGTCAACATTCGGGGATTCGACGCAGTTATTGTACCTTGGATGAAGCGTGTCGAAGCCCACAACACTCTGGGGATGATTATCGATAAATGCCAGCTAAAAATGAATGCAAAAAATTAGAAGCAGGTCGTAGCCAAATATGAAAACAACTGGCGGTCAGTTGATATTCTCCAACGCATACAACTCCACAGCAGTTTTATATTCAGTAAAGCGTACTATAAGGCCCAAATATTTCCAGTCCCCTAGATGCAGGCCCAACACGTGATGAAAATCTCTAATAGATTTATCTGGCAAAGGCATCTGTTTAAAGTGAAATACACCACGCTGACGTCTTCCACACAGGCCGGCGGACTCAAAATGCCTGACATTAACCGGAAGTGTACGGCGTTATATATTAAACGAATCACCTACTTGATGGACAAGGAACCTCTCAGAGTAACCAGTTGGCTCTTCCGAACCTTACAACCCACCGATATGCACCCACCAATTGATGTAGGTAAAATGCATTACAAACTACGACATGTCAAGCAGTTTTTTCTTGAAGTAAGCTATATAGATGGAAACTATCTCACGCAGGATTAACCGATGACGCACCTGTTATTAAAAAGATGGACATCTCCAATAGTCCAGAATCCCATTGAGCTTGAATACCCGAGTGTTCACTGGAAAGCAGTTTGGGACAAGATAAGTTTGACAGTGCACACTGCTGAGGTGGCATACACATAGTATAAAGTGGTAAACTAGGTTATACCCACTAATGAAAGGTTGCAGGACGCTGTTTGGTAACATGTTAGACATAATTTTTGAAAAACAATGCGTAGGGTAATTCTCGATGCCGGTATGGGCACAAATCACATGCACGACGATGTAGCGGACAAAATCCACAACAAATAAGGGGTTACGCTTGTTCCCAGGACTGCTCCTAACTTCTGAACGGTGTTTATTAACTTCAGTATTACGTTTTTCTTAATTTATTTTGCATGTGCTTGTCTTTGTTATTAGTTTGTATGCTTCAAATGACTTTCTGTGCAGAATTTGGACGGTTGTGAATCAATTGACGGAAATGCAATTCTAGTTAAGGCAGTCAATTATATTTTTTGGTAATTCTCTTTAATTTGGTTGCGTTTTAGTTCTATGTCTCTGTCTGGAATCAAGATGCTATTGTCAGTTTGAAATTTTTGTTATAAGCTTAGAAATGACACTAAGTATATTGAAATGCACTCTTCAGTCTATTGTAGGAGATAATTTGTGTTGAAACAGTTCCAGTACTCCATTGTTTTGTTTTTGTGCTTATGTTCTTCATATGATTGTTAAATAAAAAGAAAAGTAGCTCAGTTGGTAGAGCACTTGCCCGCGAAAGGCAAAGGTCCCGATTGCGAGCCTCAGTTCTGCTTACAGTTTTTTTTCTACTAGGAAGATGCAATGTGTGGTTTTCATGAGCAATAAAAAGGGCGGAAATGATGTTTATGTTGATCTCTATTTCAATTTCCTGTACAGCTTCCGAAGCTCACTGAACCGAGTTATGCAAAACTTCTTTTGATGTGTGTAGTTGGAGCTTTGATAATTTTTTTCCATTAGTTTTTCTCTTTTGACTGTCAGTCTTGTGGCTGGATGGTTGCGGTCCGTCTCGAATTCTTCTCCATTGTCAACTTCTTCATCTAACAGTGGCGCTTTCATTCAACATCCTCAGTTATATATTGGGTTTATTCCTATTTCTGTCTTCCCCACAGTTTTTATTCTCTACAGCTCCCTTAGTTACCACAAAAGTTATTCCTTGTGGCCATAACAGTAATCCTATCATCTCGCCACATTTTCGTACCAACGTTTTACATATTCTCCTCTCCTAGTCAATGGTGCGGAGAATCTCATTTGTTATTACTCCATTTAGTTTTCAACATCTATCTGTAGCACCACGTCTGAAACGCTTCGATTTTCTTCCGTTCTGGTTTTGTGACAGTCTATGACTCACTTCAACAATAAGCATTATCAGAAAATAATACTTCAAATTAAGTTCAAAGTTTGTTACTCAAATTTCTTCTCGCAAGGAGTGGAATTCCTTCAGTTTGATTTTAATTTTATCGTTAATCTCGTTTCTACTACCTCTCATCACTTTCGTATTTCTTCAGTTTACTCTCTTTTGCATTCAGCAAACGTACTTGGCGTCAAATATATAAACGCGGCAGGTGGAGAATCCCCTACCACAGAAACAGTCGCTGGTATGAGGAGACTTGCATGCACCAATTTTGCAGTTTCGTCACGGAATCGAATAGGCTTAGGCAACAGCTATGGAAAAAATAGATGGCAAAACAGCTTTTACTGACAAAAATTTGCAACATACACTAGTTGAGACACTATCCTGATGCTGTATTACGACTGTCTTCAGGTACTACTCGCTGAGTGGAGCCGTTGTCTGGTTATATTCTCGTTTGTGGATGGATGTCTCCATGGGAACTATTTGTGTGACGTAACTCGGAGGCGTAATATAGTTCGTGTGCAAACTCTCTGGAGTCCAACCTTAACTACGTTGCGCCTCAATTGCAGGTAGCTCGGTGCTATTCTGTGTAGGCTGTGCCTCCCACCTTCTGGAGAACACAGCACTATCAGTCCAAAGAGCATGCTCATAAAACTTTTCATTCCATTTAGGAGATCCTGCATTTCTTTCTCAATTTTAATTGGGGATAACAATACAATAAGCGAATCTTATCACTGATGTTCTCTCATCCTGTATTTTAATTCCACCCAAAACTTGTCTGTTATTTCTATCATTGGATCTTCAACATACTGTAGGGACAGAGGACTATATCCCTATCCTATAGCTTTTATAATCTGAACACTATGTTCTTGGTTCTTCCATAACAACACATCCTTTTGGTTCTTGTAGATATTGCATATTATGTTTTTTTATCTATAATTTACATCTATTTTCTGAGGATTTTGAATCTCTCGCACTACTTTACATGACCAAAAATTGTTTCTAGATAAACACATTCTACGAACGTGAGTTAATTTTTTCTATGTCTTGTTTCCGTTTTCAACGGTAACATTAGAAATGCCTTTCTGGTGCAATTCTCTTCTCTGAAGTGAAACTGACCGGTTTCTAACAGTCGCGACTCTTCTTTTCTGTTCTTCTGTGTATTATTCTCGTGACCAACATGGATGCAAGATTATTTAAATAACACAAAACTGCCCCAGTTATGTTTCTTCACGCACAGCACAAAACGTTCCAGGATTTTATTCCCATTTTCAAGTGCATACATTTATTGCTACAGTATGTGATGTCTGCGTAAATGATGTTCTGATTTTCTTTCCAATGCAGTCGTATTTTTATGATTCTATTGCAATTGAAAAATCGATGAATACAGATCTTGGAATTTCGTTGATAGTAATGTTAGAAAATAATATTTTTCGTGTTTCTACTTACACGTATTAGGCCTCCCTTACTACAACGTGAGTTCAAGTTCTGACTATTGGAATGTTTCCATTTCATTGGTAATCCAGTCTTTTCTCATGCTGACCCTCCTCTCGGCCAGGACGGTAGACAGTCCGGAACATTTTGCCAATGTAGGGTAAAAACTAGACACTGTTTCAATTACAGGCCACATGTACTGCTGGTAAACATTACGTGTCTTCAATGCAGCCGTTTCCATTTGCTTCTACATCCTTATACCGTTGTTCATTGGCGATTCTTTCATCTGTTAGTGGCTGTTTCCTACCCCAAAGGTAAGACGATGCCTCGAATATTCTGTCCGTTTCCCTGCCACCTTTGACAAGGTTTTTGGCAGAACGAGGGTAGCTCCTTACACTGGAAGTCTGCGACGACCATTGCTGATGGTTCCTATTCGGCACCTAAACAGCAGAAAAATATTTTGTAAAAGTTACTCAAATTATGATTTTTAACTATTTAATCATTTTTGATGCTAAGATGTCAGAAGTCGATAGCCACTAGGGGGAAAATTGCGAGTATAGATTAAAGCAAATAATTTTTTCTGATTGTGTTGGTCATTGTTCCAACCGACAGTATGCCTGTAATACGTAACTTTTTCTGTGATATGACACTCATGTCATAGAGTGCGGCCTTAAAATATAGGTAGCCCCTTACCGCCGACTTTACAAAGAAGTGACTGATATGAAAAGGGAGGGATGACTTTAAACCTATAAATAAGTTCAACCGTCGCCAAGCGGAGCGTCTTTGACTAGTAATTAAAACTTCGTTGATCCCGGGTTTGGTATTAGCCAATGCTTCAATTCTGAATAAAAATCTTCTAACATGCCTTCCGAAGACTTCCAGTACAAGGAGTCACTACCATTCTGGCACCAGCCTTGCCAAAAAGGAAAGGGGAGCGGACACAGTTTCAAGGAATTCTGTTATCCTTGGATTGGAAAATGTCCCTAAAAGGTGGAAGAATCGTCAATAATCAACGGCATGGAGACGCAGAAGGCAATGGAAATAACTGCACTGAAGACATTGTGTATGCACGGGATATGTGGCTTGTAATAGAAAATATGTCACGATGATCCCTCTATAGGAAAAATATTTCGGCTTAGTTTCCTATTCGAATCTTCGGAATGGGCTGCCAGCAAGGAGGTAACCACGAGGAAACGATATAGTAACGAAGGGGTAACGTCCTACGAGTCGACAAGTGGAATGGAGAAAATCTGTGGTAGAGAAGCTAGAAAATCTGAAAATGGAACTGCAAAGGCTCAGTCTACAACAGCGGGGGTCAGTGAAGTTAAATGGAAAGAACACAAGGATTTCTGGTGAGATGAATACAGAGTAATATCATAACAGCAGCAGAAAATGGTGCAATGGGAGTAGGATACGTTATGAACAGGAGCGAGAGATTTACTGTGTTCAGTTCAGTGAACAACCTGGTGTCATTAGAGTCAAAGGCAAACCAACGCCAAAAACAATATGTCGACTTCAAAAGTAGAAGATGACGAGACAGAGAAAGAATATTCAGTTTATGAAAGGAGACGATAAACTAATAATCACGGCAGATTGGATCGCTCTTATAGAGGAAGTAACGAAAGTCTGAGTTCCGGGAGAATATGGACTTGGGAGTAGAAATGAGAGAGCAGGTGACGAATAGAGGTCTGCATTAAATTTTGGCTAGTAGTAGTGGGTAAACTGTTCAAAATTCACAAGAGGAGGTGGTTTATCTGGAAATGACGGGGGGCTTGGGAAGGTTCATGATCAGGCAGAGGTTCATAAATCTATTTCTGGATTTTAAGGGATACCCAGGAGCAGATATATAGACTCAGATCACAATTTAATGATGATGAAGAGCAGAAGGTAGTTTGAGATAATCATCTGAAAGAAACACTATGGAAAACGTGGTATATTTATAATTATTGAGAAATGATGATATGCGTGTGAAATTCTTTGTGACTGCGATAGTGAATACCACAGTTCGCAGTTCAGCTGAAAAGTAAATGACTTCTCTAAAAAGTAACCTCACATAAGTTGGAGGGACAAAGATAAGACTAAGGAAGAGTACGAGTAAGAAATTTTCGCTAACGAACCAAGTAATTCAACTGACCGACGAAAGAAGGATGTAGAAGAATGTTCAAGGAAAGGCAGGTATCCAGCAGTATAAGTCTGGAATGAAATAAATGGGAATTACTGGGAAGCGAAGGTGGAGTGGCAGCAGGACAAATGTGAAGAAATCGAAAAGGAATTAGTTGTCGATAGGAATGATTCAGCTTATAGGAAAGTCAAATCACCTCCCATTGAAGGGCGGCAATGTTAAGAGTGAGATAGGAATACCACTGTTCAACGCAGATGAGAGAGCTGATAGGTTGAATGCCTCTATGAGTGCGAGGAACCGTTTGTTATAAACCATTCACATGATGACTTTGCCGGCACTGTGATCTGGTTTTATCTCCTGATTCTGTTTTTATGGCTTTCTTATGTTAGGACACGTTTTAAACAGATCTGATGACGGTCACCACTGACCGAAATCAGTAGTCTAAGGACTAAATTTTTGTGGTCGTACAATGGAATGAAAGAAACATATTCTGTTTAATTGAACTGAACTGAATTTTCCTTCAACCACCTTCCGTAGATCCTCATGACAGTAATATGCGAGCAGCCAACAAGCTTCACCATTTACGGGGTAGTCGTTCCCAGGCGCCTAGGCATAGGGGTCTGCTCATTGTCAAAGTCTCTTACGTCAGTGCACTATCCCATTTGCAGTCCGTATCGTCGCTGGATGATTACCATTCGTTCAAGCCCCACTTGTGTTTTATTGCAGCGTCACGTGCTCGAAACCCCACCAGGTGGCAGCGAATGTCCCGGAGGGCAGTGGTTATAATATGTGGCTCGTCATTGTACAATCATCATAAAAAGATTTTTTCGGTCTTTTAGTTTCCAACAAACTTTGTCACTTTTCAAATTTTTTATTTCTTATCACTTCTTGTGAAGTTGCACTAGCTTCCTCATCCCATCTGGGCAGATATAGATTAATCCTCTGAACTAGCTGACAGTTGAGTTTCTGATCCACTTCAAACAGTTGTCCACCAAGACGTTCTTTAAGTGCAAGAAGAGGTAATAGGCTATCGGAAAAGGCTGGGAATGTAGAATGGGTGACGAAAAGTTTTTCAACGGAAATACTAAGCAATATCTTTGATGCTGTAAGTGGTGTGCGGACTCTAGTGCTTATGAAGAAGGACTACCCTGGAGGACATTTACCCGTCTGTCGATTATGGATGGTAAGTCTCTTTTTGAAGAACATTTCAAAAAACACGTCAGATCGACCAAGGTGGCGCAGTGGTCAGCAAACTGCACTTTCAGTCGGTAGGACGACGGTTTAAATCCTCATCCGGTCATCCAGATTTAGGTTTGTGGTGATTTCTCTAAGTCGTTCCAAGCAAATGCTGGCACTGATCCTTTCCCATCCTTCTATAAATCGGCCTGGGCTCCGTCTCTAATGACCGCTCTGGCGGAGGAATGATAAACTCTGATTTTCCTTTTCAGGGCACTGTATCTCAGTCGACATCAACGGAACCCTCATAGAATCACATAGGTTTCCGACAATCTGCTGTACGTCTGTCTGACTATTAAGACTTCTTTTTCCCAGGATAGGGTCGACGTATCACGTTGCAATGTACACTAAAATGACAAAAGTCATGGCATACCGATTTGCACAATACAGATGACGGTAGTATCGCGTACATGAGTTATAAAAGGGCAGTGTACTGGCGTATCTGTCTTTTGTACTCTGGGGATTCATGTGTAAAGAAAGGTTTCCGAGTGAATAGAATTAAAGAAAGTTAACGCGGAATGGTTGTTGGAGCTAGGCCCATGGGACGTTCCATTTCAGAAATACAAGGGGAATCCAATATTGCGAGATTCACAGTTTTGTGTGTGTGCCGAGAATACAACATTTCAGGCGTTACCTCACACCACGACAAAGCAGTGGCCGAAGGCTTTCACTAAACGAACGGTGGCGGTGTTTCCATAGAGTTTTCGGCGCTAACAGACAAGCAACACTTCTAGAAATAACCGCAGATGTCAACGTAACACGTACAATGAACGTATCCGTTAGAAAAGTGCCCCGTAATTTGGCATTAATGGGCTGTGTCAACAGACGACCGAAGTGACTGACTTTGCTAACAGCATGACATCGCCTGCAGTACCTCTCCTGGGCTTCTAACCACATCGGCTGGACCCTAGACGACTGGAGAAACGTTGATTGGTCAGATAAGTGCCGATTTCACTTGGTAAGAGCTCATGATAGGATTCCAGTGTGGCGCATAACCCTCGAAGAAATGGACCCAAGTTGTCATCAAGGCACATCAAACTCTTGGTGGCTTCATAATGGGGTGATCTGTGTTTTACATCTAACGCAGTGGGTCCTGTAGTCCAACTGAACCGATCATTGACTGGAAATGGCTATATTCGGCTACCTTGAGACCAGTTGCAGCCATTAGTGGACTTCATGTCAACAAACAACGATGGGATTTTTATGGATGAGAATGTTGCATGTCACCGGGCAACAATTAGTTCGCGATTAATTTGAAGAACATTCTGGACAATTCGACCGAGTTATTTGGCCACCAATTGAACACTTTTGGCACATAATCGGAAGATCAGGTCGTGTATAAAATTCTGTACCAGCAACACTTTCGCAATTATGGACGGCTACAGGGGCAGCATGGCTCAGTATATCTGCAAGTGACTCCCAGGGGAGTTGTTGAGTCCATACCGCGTCGAACTACAGTACTACTCCTGCCAGAAGGTGATTCGACACGGTATTTGACACCTCACTGTATCATGTAAAGGTCTCCGGTAACTTGGCGGTGTCTCCAATGTAAGATTCCACGTCAATGCAGTAAACAGACACGGTCATTTTGTGATACTCGCGAACTCACTCAACACAACCTATGCAGTACTTCCCGTTGCCCTCGACTCGTGGAATTTGGCAAGAAGCAGGGTTTCGCTGGACAAGTACAGGAATCATCTGAATACTTTTAATTTGGGCGTCTATCACGTGACAAAAATATTGTTTTGCCATTACAGACGTACACTGCATTCTTAACAATAATCTCAGAAGTTACTGTAGGGATTTTGATCCAGTTTTCAATGGTAGAATGACTAACCCCAGGAAGCTTTGTGTATACAACGGATAGATGTTTCGTGCTAACTGGCTGAGTTGCGATGAAGTGATGTGATCGGCCGCAGTGCAAACGATGCGTTTGGATTCTGGTGATGAAAGGCGTCCGACTTCCACGTCACGCGGGCTCATTCTAATTACAAACATGTTTTCCCTGACAGTTCACGTCTACTTCACGTACTGCATCTGTGTTGTTTCAGAGCAGATTAATGCCCATGTTTGATCTACGACTGCACATCCATAGTTTGGAATACTGCTTCCGAAACGTCATGAACTATAAAAGGCAGTTGTCAGAAGCTATGTGCGCTGTGAAAACGACCTCTTGCCCATCAGGGGCTCAGTGGGTATATAGGTTAAACTGGTGCTGAATCTATCACCCCAGATCGTATAAAATGATAGATTATCTACATGAATCTAATGGGTTATTTGAAGAAAAAAAGTCAACTGACGCGCACGTCGGAAAACGGTATTTGATAAGTTCCAGGACTCGTTATGGACGTCACCTACTGCTTTTGGTTCGAGGACCTGGGCATTTCAACAGAATAATTTACTTCAGTGGTTGATTTTGATCTGGTAAAATAATATTTATTCAAACAGTGTGTAAAAGTCACTCAGGACACATAAATGTCGAGGTCATAACACAGTTTTAGAATGAATTTACGCAATTAAAATAGAACATTGATGAGGAAATGGTTGGTTGTCAGAGTCGGCTCCAGCATGACACTGGACAATTACGACTGAGATGGTACCCAGACCCATAAAGGACACAAATTATTTTTTCAACCGTGACTGCAAAATTATGTAATTACACAGAGAAGGTATGAATTCTAACAGAAACACACAACAGATCAACGAATAAAGCAAGAATCAGAAAGAAACGGCACTAGGCGGGTGAGCTCCAATGAGTTAACTCGATTACGAAATGAAACATGAGTGTAAGGAAATAATTTCCTTTGAAGCAAGAATCAGATCGCAGCAAAACTTACAGATCGGTGTGTGAAACGCGTAGATCAAGTTAGGAATACTAAAAGGAATGAAATGCTGTTCCCTCAATATATCGCGATTTCCGAAGGAGGGGTGTGCATTGCAATGACGATGTAACCCTTCTGCAATTGAGATGGTTGTAGAAAAGTCGGGGCGCGTCAAACTGCGTCCGTTGCTAACTATTGCAAGGCTGAGTGAGAATGATGAGACTACGAATCGCAGCTCTCATCATCTTCCTGATTAATCACGTAAGTGGGCATAAGTTCAAAGTGAAACTTCGAAGACTTGGCAGAGAGCCGAAATCGAGAAAAAACAATGTGAGCGTGGATTGCAGTGTAGCAACACCAAGTAGAAGTTCGAATCAGAGGACCTGTATCAATCCGAATAGGAATACGAACCCCTCTCCCAACTTTTGGTAGCCTTCCTTCAGATTTGGGAAAGGCACCCAGCACAATCTTATCCAGCCATTTCCAGAAAGTGCCTAAGTGCCCCTCCAATCATAGATCTGGAATCCGTTGTCTAGTTTGCTCCACAAAGTTAAAGACGTATCCGCGAACGAGGTACGTGCCTAAGGAAATGGAAAACGGGTGTCGCCTCATTCCCACGCACAGAATTATTTCTCGGTAATTCTAGAGGCCCGCTCGGATTTCGCACAGAGTTTCCAAGGGTTGAGAAAAATTTGGAAACTAGCAGAAGCGCGAGTGGCTACTTATTTTGCTTCAAGAAATATGTCTAGAGACCATACACATCAGGATAACGTCAGGTGGACACTAATGTAGGAAATTGTGTGCAAATCGACACCGAATGTGGTAACCGATCACTGTACAGTCAAATAATATCAACCGGACTATCATTTTTGGTCGCCTATCGACAGGGGTTGTAGACTTACCCAATGTCATTCAATCTGTGGTGTCACCGCCAGACACCACACTTGCTACGTGGTAGCTTAAATCGGCCGCGGTCCACTAGTTCATGTCGGACCCGCGTGTCGCCACTGTGTGATCGCAGACCGAGCGCCACCACAAGCACTCGCCCCAGTTGTATGGACGACATTGCTAGCGACTACACGGACGAAGCATCGCTCATTAGCCGAGCAGATAGTTAGCATGCATTGCTCATTAGCCGAGCAGACAGAATAGCCTTCAGCTAAGTACATGGCTACGACCTAGCAAGGCGCCATTTGTAACCTTGCATGTACCTCAAGACAGAGTCTCACTTGTATCACCCAGAATGCTGTATACCAAAGGACTATATAAAAGATAAGTATTCGAGGAGCTGCATACTTTTCTTATGAGAATTCACTACTTATCCTGTTCCAGAATTCACGCCCGTCTGCGTTAGATAGCGTGCATTTCGGCCGCTTCCATCTACAAGGTGTTGGCACATTTACCAACACATCATTGGCGACGAGGCAAAGGAAAGGGTGTTGTTTTTTTCTAATTGCTTACATTTACTTGTGTCATGGCTTCGCCACAATCTTCCGATGTACTGTCTGAATTTTATCGCTTGCAGAATCAGCAGACGCAGGCGTTATTGGATGCCCTTGGACAGCTCGCCCAGGGTCAATGTGCACTGCAACACGATGCGGCAGCCGCCGCTTCACCGCTACCGCAGCCACAACTCGCAGTTGCACCGCCTTTTAGGCACTACGACCCGGCGCACGAATCCTGGACCGAGTGGTCCCGCCAGTTTGGATTTCATCTCGCCGCCTACAGAATTCAAGGTAACGAGCGGCAGCCTCATTTATTGTCGTGTGTAGGGGTGCAAACGTACCATGTGATAGTGAAATTGTTTCCCCGACGTGACGTAGCAACTCTGCCCTACGAAGAAATTTTGTCGGCATTGGACGCCTATTTCAAAGAAACAGTAAATGTCGTTGCAAAAAGGTATATGTTCTTTCGTACAAAACGTACGGCCGGTCAAACTAATCGGGAGTGGGTTGCAACTTTGCAAGGCCTTACTAGGGATTGTGCGTTTGAATGTGACTGTGGCCTTCCTTATTCAGATACTATGGTGCGTGATGCAATAGCACAGAACGTTTCTGATATTCGCATACGGGAGCAAATTTTGAAACTAGTTAATCCCTCCCTTCAGCAAGTGATAGACATATTGGATAGGCAAGACACACTTGACTGTGCTCAGGAATCTTTTGAAACTTCGCCAGCAGTGTGTAACATTAACTGGCCCGCCGGGCGCGCTCGCGCTGCGCGGCCCGGTAAACTGCCCTCGCGCACGTCTGCGCAGCTGCCGCCACGCTCTACAGCAGGTGTGCCACGCCAGCACACAACTGCAGGGAAATCATGCCCGCGGTGTGCAACTAGACATTCGCGTGACAACTGCCCGTCACGCCAAGCTATTTGCTTTTTCTGTAATAAGAAAGGACATGTTCAAAGTGTTTGCCAGAAAAAGCTCAGATCAGACAATCACAATCATTCCCGGCCTTTTGCTTCGCGCCAGAATCGAACCAAGGACACTCCAGCTCGTGGACCTTCCCCCATGGACATTCATGTAGTTAATTCCACCCCGCCCATTGCCACTTTCTCTAACAGTGACTGTGTTCGTCCCACACAACGTGTGCGTAGACGTCGCCGGAAATCACGTAAATTAGCAAGTGATGCTGTACCTGTATCAGTTCAAATTGCACGAGACAGTCGCTCTTGTCGCCAGCAGGACAATAAACTTTTTGTAGATTTGGACTTTAATGGCAAAGTGATCCCATTCCCGCTCGATACCGGAGCTGCAGTTTCATTGCTCAATCACAACACGTACAAACAACTGGGCAAACCTCCGTTGCGTGCCGCAAATGTTCAGTTAAAAAGTTATTCAGGACAGCTTATCCCTGTGTTCGGACAGTGCACCCTTCTTGCAACATACAAGGGACAAACAAAACTTGTGTCATTTCACGTTCTTCGTTCTTCTACTGCAGTGAACTTGTTTGGTTTAGATTTATTTCAGTTGTTTAACATGTCTATTGTAAATCAGGTCCTATCAGTGAATCAGACTGTGCCTTCAGACAGTGTTTCTCGTCTGTGTGAAGAATTTGCAGACATTTTTGCACCGGGCCTTGGTTGCGCTAAGAACTATGAAGCACATTTGGAACTGAAAGTAAACGCGCAACGGAAATTTTTCCGAGCGCGCAATGTTCCTCACGCATTGCGTGATGAGGTCGCAAGAACATTAAACGATCTCGAATCACAGGGTGTAATGGAACGTGTGCAAGCTTCTCTCTGGGCCTCACCCTTAGTAATTTTGCCAAAACCTTCCGGAAAACTGAGACTTTGTGTGGACTTCAAGGCAACAGTGAATCCACAACTAGTGACTGCAACTTTTCCCTTACCCCGCGCGGAAGATCTTTTTGATAAACTGTGCCCGGGTAAATACTTTTCCAAGCTGGACCTAGCAGATGCGTACTTGCAAATCCCAGTGGACGCCGAATCCCAGCGCGTCTTGGTGGTTAACACGCATCTTGGTTTGTACCAATTCAAACGACTGCCATTTGGGTGTGCATCCGTCCCTGCATTGTTTCACAATATTTACAAACTGTTTGTGCATCGGTCCCTACTGCTGCGAACTATCTGGACGATATTGTGATCTCCGGAAAGACGGCAGACGAGCATTTAGCACACCTACGAACATTATTTCAGGTATTGCGCCAACATGGTCTTCGCTTGTGGAAGGACAAATGTGTGTTTTTTGCTCGTGACTTACCATACCTGGGCCATGTCATCAATGCCCAAGGCATACATCCAAGTCCAGAGCACCTCCGTGCCATACAAGATTTACCTTCACCACAAAATGTGAAGCAGCTACAGAGTGTGTTGGGTAAAATTAACTATTATCATCGCTTTCTGCGCAATGCCTCTTCCATTTCAGCTCCGCTTCATAGCTTACGCTGTAAGGGTGTTCCGTTCGTCTGGACGACGGAATGCGAACGCGCCTTTCGCCAGTTGAAATCGGCGTTGCTTTCTAATACTTGCCTTACGCCATTCGATCCCCAGAAACCCCTTTTGTTGATGGTAGATGCATCGGATTTCGGGATCGGTGCTGTGCTTGCGCACAAAGTTGGCTCGCATGATCGCCCTATTGCCTTTGCGTCAAAATTGCTCTCGTCTCCGCAAAGAAATTACTCACAGATAGAGAAAGAAGCTTTGGCTCTCGTGTTTGGTGTTACTAAGTTCCATGATTTCTTGTATGGTCGTCACTTTACCATCATCACAGACCACAAACCTTTGACGTCGCTTTTTCATCCGAACAAGCCTGTACCTCCGCGTACAGCGCAGATTCATTCTCTGGTCTATTTTCCTCTCGCAGTACCGCTACGATATCTTGTATCGGTCCACTGCTAACCACGGAAACGCCGATGCGTTGTCACGTTTGCCTGTTGCGGAGGATAAAGCATTCGATTCTTCCGAACTTGCTTGCATGTTCATTGATGCGGAAACTGATGAAGTGGTCGAATCGTTTCCGATTGATTTTCGTCGTGTAGCTACAGCCACAGCTGCTGACCCTGTCCTTGCTACCGTTTTGCGTTTTGTTGCTACGCAATGGCCTTTGTCAAAGTCTCGGATCGAGGATCCGTTGGTTCGCAGATTTTTTGATCATAAGGAGAGACTTTTTGTTCGACGTGGTGTTTTGTTGTTGCGTTCTGATAATGATCAGTCCAGAGTCGTGGTCCCACATTCGTTACAGTCCTCTGTATTACGGCTTCTTCACCAAGGACATTGGGGTATAGTGCGAACGAAACAACTTGCTCGTCAGCACTGTACTTGGTTCAGAATCGATGCTGCGATTACGAATATGTGTTCTTCTTGCATGGCGTGTGCCGAACAACAATCCGCACCGCCGCGGAAAGTCTTTGCATGGCCAAAAGCCGCTTCCCCTTCGCAACGCTTGCACATCGATTTTGCTGGTCCATTCTGGAATACTAGATGGTTGGTTCTGGTAGATGCCTTCAGTAATTTTCCTTTTGTTGTCCGGATGTCTTCCACGACGTCCTCCGCCACCATCCAAGCGTTGTCTGCTATCTTTTGCATTGAAGGTCTTCCGCAGACTATTGTTTCCGATAATGGCCCACAATTCATGTCTGCAGAATTTCAGTCATTCTGCCAGGCCAATGGTATTCAACATCTGACGTCCGCGCCATTTTCGCCTCAGTCAAATGGTGCCACTGAACGATTGGTCCGGACTTTCAAGTCACAGATGTTGAAGTTGAAAGCGTCGCATTCTCGGGAGGACGCGTTGTTGCTCTTTTTGTCTTCGTATCGCTCTCAGCCCCGAGATGGTCGCTCGCCGGCTGAGTTGCTCCATGGTTGTCCTCATCGAACCTTGATGACTTTGCTGCATCCGCCACATCAGGTTCCTGTGCAGCGGCAGACTTCTGCTTTTGCTCCAGGCGACATTGTATTTTATTGCAACTATCGGGGTTCACGGCGTTGGCTCGCAGGGCGCATTCTTCGCTGCCTCGGCCGCACGGTGTATTTGGTTTTGGGGGCCTCTAGTGAGGTGCGTCGGCATCTCACTCAGCTGCGCCTCTGTCGTCGCACGGGTTCTGCCGCTCCCCATCTGCTTTCAGCGACGGTGCCGTCCGGTCAGCGCCCTGGGGACCCATCTACTGGCTCGCCTCATCCCCAGGTGTTACCGACGATGCCTTCCATTTTGCCCAATGGCGACGCGCAGCCGCCGCCGCCGCCGCCGCCTGTTCTCCCGCCGGCGCCGCCCGTATTCGACGCTTCGCTGCAGACGCCAAGCGCCTCCCTGGGTCACGCGCCGTCGATCGCTTCCCGTGACCAGCTGTCCTCCGCCATGGAACTCTTGCCCGCTCCGGACCACATGGCGTCTTCGCGCGTCGGATACCACGACGCAATGGAGGTCGACCCTTAGGCCCCTCCTGTCTCTTAACGGGCGCAGACACCGCATGTTGACGTGCACCCTGGAGTAGATTTTCAGGCGTTTCCTAGCTCCCCTCGGACCGAATGGCCGGGTGCGGGTGGCACAGCCTCGCCTATTGTTAGGCTCCCCACCTCATCGCATACGTCAACATGGGGTCCTCCCCACGGCGGGCGGAAGCCTTATCACACGACCGTTCGCCGATTTGCGGGGGAGGCATGTGGTGTCACCGCCAGACACCACACTTGCTAGGTGGTAGCTTAAATCGGCCGCGGTCCACTAGTACATGTCGGACCCGCGTGTCGCCACTGTGTGATCGCAGACCAAGCGCCACCACAAGGCAGGTCGCGAGATACGGACTAGCACTCGCAACAGTTGTACGGACGACATTGCTAGCGACTACACGGACGAAGCATCGCTCATTAGCCGAGCAGATAGTTAGCATGCATTGCTCATTACCCAAGCAGACAGTTAGAATAGCCTTCAGCTAAGTCCATGGCTACGACCTAGCAAGGCGCCATTTGTAACCTTGCATGTACCTCAAGATAGAGTCTCACTTGTATCACCCAGAATGCTGTATACCGAAGGACTATATAAAAGATAAGTATTCGAGGAGTTGCCTACTTTTCTTATGAGAATTCACTACTTATCCTGTTCCAGAATTCACGCCCGTCTGCGTTAGATAGCGTGCATTTCGGCCGCTTCTATCTACAAGGTGTTGGCACATTTACCAACACATCATTGGCGACGAGACAAAGGAAAGGGTGTTGTTTTTTTCTAATTGCTTACATTTACTTGTGTCATGGCTTCGCCACAATCTCCCGATGTACAGTCCGAATTTTATCGCTTGCAGAATCAGCAGACGCAGGCGTTATTGGATGCCCTTGGACAGCTCGCCCAGGGTCAATGTGCACTGCAACACGATGCGGCAGCCGCCGCTTCACCGCTACTGCAGCCACAACTCGCAGTTGCACCGCCTTTTAGGCACTACGACCCGGCGCACGAATCCTGGACCGAGTGGTCCCGCCAGTTTGGATTTCATCTCGCCGCCTACAGAATTCAAGGTAACGAGCGGCAGCCTCATTTATTGTTGTGTGTAGGGGTGCAAACGTACCGTGTGATAGTGAAATTGTTTCCCCGACGTGACGTAGCAACTCTGTCCTACGAAGAAATTTTGTCGGCATTGGACGCCTATTTCAAAGATACAGTAAATGTCGTTGCAAAAAGGTATATGTTCTTTCGTACAAAACGTACGGCCGGTCAAACTAATCGGGAGTGGGTTGCAACTTTGCAAGGCCTTACTAGGGATTGTCCGTTTGAATGTGACTGTGGCCTTCCTTATTCAGATACTATGGTGCGTGATGCAATAGCACAGAACGTTTCTGATATTCGCATACGGGAGCAAATTTTGAAACTAGTTAATCCCTCCCTTCAGCAAGTGATAGACATATTGGATAGGCAAGACACACTTGACTGTGCTCAGGAATCTTTTGAAACTTCGCCAGCAGTGTGTAACATTAACCATCACGCCGGGCGTGCTCGCGATGCGCGGCCCGGTAAACTGCCCTCGCGCACGTCTGCGCAGCTGCCGCCACGCTCTACACCAGGTGTGCCGCGCCAGCACACAACTGCAGGGAAATCATGCCCGCGGTGTGCAACTAGACATTCGCGTGACAACTGCCCATCACGCCAAGCTATTTGCTTTTTCTGTAATAAGAAAGGACATGTTCAAAGTGTTTGCCAGAAAAAGCTCAGATCAGACAATCACAATCATTCCCGGCCTTTTGCTTCGCGCCGGAATCGAACCAAGGACACTCCAGCTCGTGGACCTTCCCCCATGGACATTCATGTAGTTAATTCCACCCCGCCCATTGCCACTTTCTCTAACAGTGACTGTGTTCGTCCCTCACAACGTGTGCGTAGACGTCGCCGGAAATCACGTAAATTAGCAAGTGATGCTGTACCTGTATCAGTTCAAATTGCACGAGACAGTCACTCTTGTCGCCAGCAGGACAATAAACTTTTTGTAGATTTGGACTTTAATGGCAAAGTGATCCCATTCCCGCTCTTTACCGGAGCTGCAGTTTCATTGCTCAATCACAACACGTACAAACAACTGGGCAAACCTCCGTTGCGTGCCGCAAATGTTCAGTTAAAAAGTTATTCAGGACAGCTTATCCCTGTGTTCGGACAGTGCACTCTTCTTGCAACATACAAGGGACAAACAAAACTTGTGTCATTTTACGTTCTTCGTTCTTCTACTGCAGTGAACTTGTTTCGTTTAGATTTATTTCAGTTATTTAACATGTCTATTGTAAATCAGGTCCTATCAGTGAATCAGACTGTGCCTTCAGACAGTGTTTCTCGTCTGTGTGAAGAATTTGCAGACATTTTTGCACCGGGCCTTGGTTGCGCTAAGAACTATGAAGCACATTTGGAACTGAAAGTAAACGCGCAACGGAAATTTTTCCGAGCGCGCAATGTTCCTCACGCATTGCGTGATGAGGTCGCAAGAACATTAAACGATCTCGAATCACAGGGTGTAATGGAACGTGTGCAAGCTTCTCTCTGGGCCTCACCCTTAGTAATTTTGCCAAAACCTTCCGGAAAACTGAGACTTTGTGTGGACTTCAAGGCAACAGTGAATCCACAACTAGTGACTGCAACTTTTCCCTTACCCCGCGCGGAAGATCTTTTTGATAAACTGTGCCCGGGTAAATACTTTTCCAAGCTGGACCTAGCAGATGCGTACTTGCAAATCCCAGTGGACGCCGAATCCCAGCGCGTCTTGGTGGTTAACACGCATCTTGGTTTGTACCGATTCAAACGACTGCCATTCGGGTGTGCATCCGTCCCTGCATTGTTTCACAATATTTACAAACTGTTTGTGCGTCGGTCCCTACTGCTGCGAACTATCTGGACGATATTGTGATCTCCGGAAAGACGGCAGACGAGCATTTAGCACACCTACGAACATTATTTCAGGTATTGCGCCAACATGGTCTTCGCTTGTGGAAGGACAAATGTGTGTTTTTTGCTCGTGACTTACCATACCTGGGCCATGTCATCAATGCCCAAGGCATACATCCAAGTCCAGAGCACCTCCGTGCCATACAAGATTTACCTTCACCACAAAATGTGAAGCAGCTACAGAGTGTGTTGGGTAAAATTAACTATTATCATCGCTTTCTGCGCAATGCCTCTTCCATTTCAGCTCCGCTTCATAGCTTACGCTGTAAGGGTGTTCCGTTCGTCTGGACGACGGAATGCGAACGCGCCTTTCGCCAGTTGAAATCGGCGTTGCTTTCTAATACTTGCCTTACGCCATTCGATCCCCAGAAACCCCTTTTGTTGATGGTAGATGCATCGGATTTCGGGATCGGTGCTGTGCTTGCGCACAAAGTTGGCTCGCATGATCGCCCTATTGCCTTTGCGTCAAAATTGCTCTCGTCTGCGCAAAGAAATTACTCACAGATAGAGAAAGAAGCTTTGGCTCTCGTGTTTGGTGTTACTAAGTTCCATGATTTCTTGTATGGTCGTCACTTTACCATCATCACAGACCACAAACCTTTGACGTCGCTTTTTCATCCGAACAAGCCTGTACCTCCGCGTACAGCGCAGATTCATTCTCTGGTCTATTTTCCTCTCGCAGTACCGCTACGATATCTTGTATCGGTCCACTGCTAACCACGGAAACGCCGATGCGTTGCCACGTTTGCCTGTTGCGGAGGATAAAGCATTCGATTCTTCCGAACTTGCTTGCATGTTCATTGATGCGGAAACCGATGAAGTGGTCGAATCGTTTCCGATTGATTTTCGTCGTGTAGCTACAGCCACAGCTGCTGACCCTGTCCTTGCTACCGTTTTGCGTTTTGTTGCTACGCAATGGCCTTTGTCAAAGTCTCGGATCGAGGATCCGTTGGTTCGCAGATTTTTTGATCATAAGGAGAGACTTTTTGTTCGACGTGGTGTTTTGTTGTTGCGTTCTGATAATGATCAGTCCAGAGTCGTGGTCCCACATTCGTTACAGTCCTCTGTATTACGGCTTCTTCACCAAGGACATTGGGGTATAGTGCGAACGAAACAACTTGCTCGTCAGCACTGTACTTGGTTCAGAATCGATGCTGCGATTACGAATATGTGTTCTTCTTGCATGGCGTGTGCCGAACAACAATCCGCACCGCCGCGGAAAGTCTTTGCATGGCCAAAAGCCGCTTCCCCTTCGCAACGCTTGCACATCGATTTTGCTGGTCCATTCTGGAATACTAGATGGTTGGTTCTGGTAGATGCCTTCAGTAATTTTCCTTTTGTTGTCCGGATGTCTTCCACGACGTCCTCCGCCACCATCCAAGCGTTGTCTGCTATCTTTTGCATTGAAGGTCTTCCGCAGACTATTGTTTCCGATAATGGCCCACAATTCATGTCCGCAGAATTTCAGTCATTCTGCCAGGCCAATGGTATTCAACATCTGACGTCCGCGCCATTTTCGCCTCAGTCAAACGGTGCCACTGAACGATTGGTCCGGACTTTCAAGTCACAGATGTTGAAGTTGAAAGCGTCGCATTCTCGGGAGGACGCGTTGTTGCTCTTTTTGTCTTCGTATCGCTCTCAGCCCCGAGATGGTCGCTCGCCGGCTGAGTTGCTCCACGGTCGTCCTCATCGAACCTTGATGTCTTTGCTGCATCCGCCACATCAGGTTCCTGTGCAGCGGCAGACTTCTGCTTTTGCTCCAGGCGATGTTGTATTTGATCGCAACTATCGGGGTTCACGGCGTTGGCTCGCAGGGCGCATTCTTCGCTGCCTCGGACGCGCGGTGTATTTGGTTTTGGGGGCCTCTAGTGAGGTGCGTCGGCATCTCACTCAGCTGCGCCTCTGTCGTCGCACGGGTTCTGCCGCTCCCCATCTGCTTTCAGCGACGGTGCCGTCCGGTCAGCGCCCTGGGGACCCATCTACTGGCTCGCCTCATCCCCAGGTGTTACCGACGATGCCTTCCATTTTGCCCCATGGCGACGCGCAGCCGCCGCCGCCGCCGCCGCCGCCTGTTCTCCCGCCGGCGCCGCCCGTATTCGACGCTTCGCTGCAGACGCCAAGCGCCTCCCTGGGTCACGCGCCGCCGATCGCTTCCCGTGACCAGCTGTCCTCCGCCATGGAACTCTTGCCCGCTCCGGACCACATGGCGTCTTCGCGCGTCGGATACCACGACGCAATGGAGGTCGACCCTTAGGCCCCTCCTGTCTCTTAACGGGCGCAGACACCGCATGTTGACGTGCACCCTGGAGTAGATTTTCAGGCGTTTCCTAGCTCCCCTCGGACCGAATGGCCGGGTGCGGGTGGCACAGCCTCGCCTATTGTTAGGCTCCCCACCTCATCGCATACGTCAACATGGGGTCCTCCCCACGGCGGGTGGAAGCCTTATCACACGACCGTTCGCCGATTTGCGGGGGAGGCATGTGGTGTCACCGCCAGACACCACACTTGCTAGGTGGTAGCTTAAATCGGCCGCGGTCCACTAGTACATGTCGGACCCGCGTGTCGCCACTGTGTGATCGCAGACCGAGCGCCACCACAAGGCAGGTCGCGAGATACGGACTAGCACTCGCCCCAGTTGTACGGACGACATTGCTAGCGACTACACGGACGAAGCATCGCTCATTAGCCGAGCAAATAGTTAGCATGCATTGCTCATTACCCAAGCAGACAGTTAGAATAGCCTTCAGCTAAGTCCATGGCTACGACCTAGCAAGGCGCCATTTGTAACCTTGCATGTACCTCAAGATAGAGTCTCACTTGTATCACCCAGAATGCTGTATACCGAAGGACTATATAAAAGATAAGTATTCGAGGAGTTGCCTACTTTTCTTATGAGAATTCACTACTTATCCTGTTCCAGAATTCACGCCCGTCTGCGTTAGATAGCGTGCATTTCGGCCGCTTCTATCTACAAGGTGTTGGCACATTTACCCACACATCACAATCTGTACACTGAGCAAGCATTAAAGGAAACCAAAGAAAAATTTGGTTAGGAAATTGAGGTTGAGGGAGAGGAAATAAGAACTTTTATGTTTGCACCGAGGACATTGAAATTTTGTCTCAGACAGTAAAGGATTTGGAAGAGCAGTTGAACAGAATAGGCAGTATCTTGAAAAGTTGGTGTAAGATGAACATCATCAAAAGCAAAATAACGGAATGTAGTCGAATTAAATCAGGTGATGCTGAAGGAATTAGATTAGAGAACTGTACACTAAAGGTATTACATCAGTTTTGCTATTTGGGCCGTAAAGTAACTGATGATGGCTGAAATACAATATGTTTAAATGTGTGTGAATGTCTAAGGGACACAAAAATCGAATTACAACACGCACTTCGCACCTGGCAGGTGTTATTGTCGTTTCCCTAGAGCCATAGTGAAACTACTACCGAATTAAAGCAACGGTTTCTGTTGCTTCATAAACAATAGATAGTACTGCAAGCCTGTAACTTAGTTCAGTGTGTAACCGACAGGAAGAAGATGCTGTGATATGCAAATGATTAGCTTTTCAGGGCATTCACACAAGGTTGGCGCCGGTGGCGACACCTACAACGGGCTGACATGAGGAAAGTTTCCAACCGATTTCTCATACACAAACAGCAGTTGACCGGTTTTGCCTGGTGAAACGTTGTTGTGATGCCTCGTGTAAGGAGGAGAAATGCGTATCATCACGTTTCCGACTTTGATAGAGGTCGGATTGTAGCCTATCGCGATTGCGGTTTATCGTTCGCGACACTGCTGCTCGCGTTGGTCGAGATCAAATGACTGTTAGGAGAATATGGAATCCGTGGGTTCAGGAGGCTGGATCCCAACGGCCTCGTATCAGTAGCAGTCGAGATGACAGGCATCCTATCCGCATGGCTGTAACGGATCGTGGAGCCACGTCTCGATCCCTGAGTCAACGACGTTTGCAAGACAACAACCATCTGCACGAACAGTTCGACGACGTTTGCAGCAGCATGGACTATAAGCTCGGAGACCACGGCTGCGGTTACCCTTGACGCTGCATCACAGACAGTAGCGCCTGCGATGGTGTACTCAACGACGAACCTGAATGCACGAATGGCGAAAAGTTATTTTTCGGATTAATCCAGGTTCTGTTTACAGCATCATGATGGTCGCATCCTTGTTTGGCGACATCGCGGTGAACGCACATTGGAAGGGTGTATTTGTCATCGCCATACTGGCGTATCGCCCGGCGTGATGGTATGGGGTGCCATTGGTTACACGTCTCGGTCACCTCTTGTTCGCACTGACGACACTTAGAACAGTGGACGTTACATTTCAGATGTGTGTATGACCCGTGACAGTACCCTTCATTCGATCCCTGCGAAACCCTACATTTCAGTAGGTCCTGTACGGGTCTTTCTGGACACAGAAAATGTTCGACTGCTGCCCTGGCCAGCACATTCTCCAGATCTATCACCAATTGAAAACGTTTGGTCAATGGTGGCCGAGCAACTGGATCGTCACAATACGCCAGTCACTACTCTCGATGAACTGTGGTATCGTCTTGAAGCTGCTTGGGCAGCTGTACCTGTACACGCCATCCAAGCTCTGTTTGACCCAATACCCAGGCGTATCAAGGCCGTTATTACGGCCAGAGGTGGTTCTGGGTACTGATTTCTCAGGATATATTCACCCAAATTTCGTGAAAATGTAATCACATGCCAGTTCTAGTATAATACATTTGTCCGATGGATACCCGTTTATCATCTGCATTTCTTCTTGGTGTAGCAATTTTAATGGCGAGTAGTGTATAAGCAAACTTCCCCAACTTTTTGGGTATGCAGAGCACTTCACAAGCATATTTCGTCTTCCTGTCTCATAAAAACCGCAGTAATTACATTTTTTACATGGGTTTTGCGGTTTTTTAGTAAATTATATTTAGTAAATGCAGTGTTTGAATGTACTGTTATGGCCAGCCGTCGTTCCTTCGAGACTCTGCGGCACTAATGGAGTCGGCAATTACCTGAGGTGGATGTTGCCCCGCGGACCGGCTCGCCGGCTGCAGGCCTGGACGGCTGTGCGCGGCGACCTGACCCGGAGGGAGCGCGGTCAGGCTACCTGCCCTGCCCTGCCCTTCCCTGTCCGCCCTTCGCGGCCCCTCCAGTCCCTTCTCCCCGGCGGCCCTTCTCTTCCCACGCGCGACCTGGCGGCCCAGATTACCCAGCGGAATTACTGCCCGCCCCACAATTAGCCGGCCACGCTTGTGCCCCGTAAACACACGCCAGACAAGTGAGAATCCTCCTCAGGTGGACTGGCGCTCGCTCCCGCCCAGTCCGGCGGCTGAGTCCCTACTTATCGCTGAGTAACAGGTGTAAAACTCGGCTGCACTTTGTACGATTGTATTCTACACGAACACAGAGTCTGAAGATATGAGTCTGTAGATATGTTTGGTATCTTTTATTACTACTTCTTGTTAATCAAATAGCATTGAAAGTAGAGTTATTTATAGACACTCAGGAGCACACCTATTTAATAACTTTCCAGCGGTCATGAAAGTTTAACTTACCACAAAGTTCAGTTTAAGAAGAGCCTAACGGATTTATTAGCACCCAGCGCTTTCTATATTATTAGCAAATTTCTTAGTAGGAGCTCTGATTTGTATACAACATTAATGATATGAAATAATGTGGACGTTACGTAAAATCTGACCTGGACATCTTCACTGCAGTAATGTAATCAATGTAAATGAGTATTATCAACTGGTTATCCCTTTCATGATGCATAGCTGCAACTGCCTAAAGATACAACCTCAGCGTACTTTTCATTTACGCGCTTTCTGACAAGTGAAAATATATTAGAACGAAATTATTAAGCAGCCTGACAACATCAACAGAGAAGATGACTACAAACTCCCGGCGTCCTGGCTGCAGGCCATCCCAGTCCAATGGGCCGCGAGCGAACACCTACCAATCGTTGACGACATTGGTATCCACGTAGAGCCTCTTTCCTTCCATCTTCCCTTAGTCATGACTTGCCAATCATATTAGAGGTCCAATTAAAGTTTTACAACACTGACGTAAGACATCGATAGTCTGTAATAAATAGAAGCACCTACCCCCATGCAAAACCAGTCGTGGCCTGAGGAAGGCCGTTGCAATTCAGACGAAACGTCGGTTTTAGTTTATTATTGTTGTTAGTTTTTAACAATGACGCGGCATAATACCCAGAAGAATTTTAATCACTAAGTGAAAATCTGTTTGAGATTTTTTGACTTATTTCACATCAGTAAGACCATTTGGAGCTGTGGAAGATACAGGATGATAACTATTGAACTGTATAAAGAAAAACAACGTAAATTAGTTAGAAATTACGGCATGCACACACTTTGTTCAATATATAAATGCCACTATAGATATTCTTATTTAAGTTATGACACGTTCGATATGCCTGCCATCATTGGCGATGATGTGGCACAGATGAATAGCAAAATTGTGCGTTATCCCTGAAGTGTCGGAACATCGATGCTGTCGATGACCTCCTGAATGGCTGTTTTCTGCTCAGCGATAGTTCTGGGGCTACTGCTGTACACCTTGTCCTTACTATAGCTCCACAAAAAGGAGTCGCATGTGTTCAGATTCGCAGAATTTGGCGGCCAATCGAGGCCAATGCCAATGGCCTCTGCATACAGCAGAGTCAGAACGCGGTCCCCAAAGTGCTCCTCCAGGACATCACTCTCCTGCTTCGATCGGGTCGAGCTTCGTCTTGCATGAACCACATCTTGTCTAAATCAGGGTCACTTTGGATAATGGGGATGAAATAATCTTCCAAAACCTTCACGTACCATTCGGTAGTCACCGTTCCATCAAGGAATATCGCACCGATTATTCTGTGACTGGACATTGCACACCTCATAGTCACCCGTTAAGGTTGAAGAGACTTCTCGATTGCGAAATGTGAATTCTCAGTCCCCCCCAAATGCCCTAATTTTGCTTATATTGACAAATACATCCAAATGAAAGTGGGCTTCGTCGCTAAATTCCCGTTATCCCCCGCGGCCAACCGTGCAGTTTGAATGTCCTTACGCATACCGTTCAGAAGTTATGACGATTTTATTTCATGTAGTTCAATAATTGTCGCTCTGTACATTGACGTGTCCCTTTTCTCTTCGTAAGTATATGTGGCGTAGTTTCTTTGTATGACATGTTCTAAATCCTCGAGTATCTACTCACAATGGATCTAAGGGAAGAAAAATTACATCTAAACTAATCTAATCAAATAAATGCAGATTCACTCATCAATTAGTATTTGCAATACGTGTGATGCAGTGCATAGCAAGCTTCAGAGGGGAAAGCGATGTGGGAAAATTCTACAAAATGTTCAAATATCTCCTTTAAGATGAATATTCCTGCATCATGAAAGCACAGACACTGCCAGTTATCCGTTTCATTTCAATCACAGTTGTAACGTTTCGATACTGAGACAGCTAAAAGCCAATGAGTAGTAACTTAACTAAATATCGTTGCTCCTTCGCTACGTATGCACGAATAATGTATTCTAAGCTAGTAAAAGAAATAAAAAAAAAGTTAAAAATAAATTAAAGAATAAAAAATACAACCTACGACGAAGGAATTATCCTAATGGGATGCCTACGTACAGACAAACAAATGACTACAATTTCAGAAAAAATGGATGACTTCTTCAAGAGAAATAGCTTCAGAAATTGAGCAAGTCAGTAATGCGTTGGTCCACCTCTGGCCTTTATGCAAGCAGTTATTCGACTTGGCATTGATTCAAATGGTTCAAATGGCTCTGAGCACTATGGGACTTAATATCTGTGGTCATCAGTCCCCTAGAACTTAGAACTACTTAAACCTAACTAACCTAAGGACATCACACACATCCATGCCCGAGGCAGGATTCGAACATGCGACCGTAGCAGTCGTGCGGTTCCGGACTGAGCGCCTGAACCGCTAGACCACTGGCATTGATTGGAAGTTGGATGTCCTCCTGAGGGATATCATTATAAATTCGAGTCGTTCATCATCGGGACTCATTTCGAAGCGGTAGTCATCACTAAATACAATTCTAGTCTAGTCAATGAGATTTCAGGCCGAAGACATCTCTAGATTCGCCCTAGTCTCTGACTGTCGCTCACCACACCGCGAGACGACCAGGAATGGTGGTATGTGGTGCCTTCTCTTTTCAACCATAGGTTGTCAACCTCGTCACTCTTATACCACAGCGGTACAATGACGATATTCTGCGCCCCGTTTTGTTGCCCTTCGTAGCAAGACAACCTCAGCTTATATTTCTTCAAGATAAAGGCCGGCCGCACGCGGAGAAAGTTTCTACTGCCCGACTTAATGCGTGCAAAACCTAATCTTTGCCAGCAAGATTGCCGGATCTATCTCCAGTTTAGAACGTTTGGAGCATTATGGGCACGGCCCTTCAACCAGCTCGTTATTCTGACGACTGAATGAGCCAAATGCACAGAATTGCACACGCTATCCTGCAAGAGGACATCCAACAAATATATCAGTCAGTGTCAAGCCGTTTAACTGCTTGCATAAGAACCAGCGGTGGACCAAGGCGTGACTGAGTTGCTCCATTTATGAAGCTCTTTCTCTTGAATAAATCGTACAATTTTTCTGAAAATTGCAATAGTTTGTTTTTCTGTATATTTACACTATATCTACCAATTTCCGACCTACTGGGGTAATTCCTCCGTGCTGTATCGTTTTTTTTTCCCTTATACTGCAATCGTTTGTTTTTCTGTATATTTACACTATATCTACCAATTTCCGACCTACTGGGGTAATTCCTCCGTGCTGTATCGTTTTTTTTCCCTTATACTGTATTTAATTTTTTTCTTATACTGTGTACTTTCTTGTATTCGATTCCTTATACTGCATTCGTATGATTGTATAAATTGCATAAAATCAACGATCTTCTGCACTGAATAAGTAAACTTCGGTTTTTAAGCTCATTTTACAGTGCACAACAGATTCCAAATATGGAACCCAGGTAAAGACGAACAACCTATCACTTATCAACTTTAACCACGAGAATTTTATCTGATAATAAATTTAATTTTGAAACAATTTCACTTACACTGAACATACTCACCAACTTCATGAGTATTACATTATATCTAGCACCAAGCATTCACTCGAGCAGGACTATGTGCCCAGGAATCACAGTGTTGCTTATTTAAATGAGTATTGGTGTAAATACCTGTTTTTGAGTGATGACCCCAAGTTTCTAAAACTGTTATCAGCTTCTCTCTTATGCAGAAATAACATTAAGTAAAAGGGGACGAATAGTTGTGCTGAGTCTGCCCAGTCAGTAATATATGTGGTGATCAACACATCTGTTCGTTAACTTCTAATATTGATAAGATAGTCTACTTTTCACACTTTAGCCGGCCGCGGTGGTCTCGCGGTTCTAGGCGCGCAGTCCGGAACCGTGCGACTGCTACGGTCGCAGGTTCGAATCCTGCCTCGGGCATGGATGTGTGTGATGTCCTTAGGTTAGTTAGGTTTAAGTAGTTCTAAGTTCTAGGGGACTGATGACCACAGCTGTTAAGTCCCATAGTGCTCAGAGCCATATGAACCATTTTTTTCACACTTTATGTGTAGGACTTCTCTTACGTGTTTTTGCTTGTGATCCAAGAAATGTCCAGCAAAGGCTGAATCTGCCTTCTTGATACGCCAGATACTGTAGCATTCTTTGAACCTGATACAGTCGCAGTATGTCCTTTATAGCAAAACTGACAATCTTGGCATATGATGTTATAAGTCACAGTTTTCGTGATGACAGAGTGTTTATTCTTTGAATTAAAAGAACATCTACTGAATGTCTGTGGGACACATAAAAACATGGAGAAATTCTTTACCTTTAAAATGTTATTTTCCTTCTACAAATTTTATGTATAGAAGGCAAACTGCACCATTTCCTTTATGGTGTATCTGTGTTGTCCACTGTGTAAGGTATGCTTCCGACTTTCTTCTACAATTTTTTTTCTTTTACTGAGAATGTTATCAACGGTGTTGTATTTTAATTAATTATTTGTAGCTACATTTTTATTGCGTTAACTTTCTGGTAATAGTTTTCTTGTGGGATGAGGATGAGAAGGAGATAAAGGATCATGCTGTGGGATGCTGCATTTTTGTCATCTGTCAGACATAGAAAGTAAGCTGGGATGAATGTGTGAATAAAGGAATCTTTACAGTAAACTTTAGATTTTTGGTTATATTTGTGTCTGTAAGCTGGTATCAACATGATTAATGGTGGAGTACCTTCATTCCATACTTACCCGTATGTTGGTGTGTCAGTGGTTCATATCCTCCAAGATCTTCTGGAGTTACCTTGTGAAACCTTTAAACATACAAAGCGTATCACCAACATATCTATAGCAATATCCAAATGTTATATAAGTGGCTTACTCTTAGGCAGTTCGGTCTCCCACTGGCAGATGAGATTTCTGGTAGTGATGGGGATAATGGTGAGCCTGTTTCTACACCATCTGATTGCCTGCAACAGTTCTTTTGAAAGCATAAATCATTACATTTTAGGTATCTCTCTACTGCAATGACTAAGCTCAGTTGTTCTTCTGAATTAATGCTGCTTGTATACAATGAGTCAGGCAAAATATCATCTATTCATCATTTCACAGACATACTTGAAAACAGGCTGTGTATATCAAAAGAAACTAATTTGGTATTTTTTGGAATCTCAAGATCTGTTAACTCGTTTTTGCTAAACTGCTGTTAATGCTGATCAGTATTTTTCCTCATGATAGTATTGATTGTCCTGATAGTACTGTGTGCTGGTGCCAGTATTGCAAATACAGTACAGTCGCATTAATCCGAACTAATTGGGACCGGACCTTGTTCGGATTACCGATTTGTTCGGATTAGCCGGAATTGCGGTGACGAGTTTCTAGATTGAAGTATGCCTAGCAGATAAGTAGGTACATCATGGTAACAAATAGCAACAAGTGAGGGAACAATAGCTCACTCTGACTCCCTGTCCTCGTTGTTGTGCATTATTGAGACCTTTGTAGTGTCTGAGGTCAGTGCACTGCCAGTTGGCTCGCAAAGCGCTTGGTTATGTTAGACATCGATCGCTGGCATGCGTAACAGTTGTATTGTATTCGTTCATGTGTAGTGGTGTACGAAATATCATCATGAGCAAACGGAAACATTCAACGTTAACTCTCAAAGAAAAACTGAATACTTTGAATGGTGAGAATGTGTCTAAACTAGCAAAGGAGCTGGGTGTTGGTAAAGGGGAGAAACACTTGAAATGCGGCAGACTTTGAAACAATCCCAGTACGATAAAGGGGATGAAGGTCTTTTCTTTTCGTTTACGAAACAAGGAGAAAGGGGAAATGGTTCAGGGGAAAGCTGTTTACCTGAAAAAGTTAATGAAAGGTGACGAGTCTTTTAGTGCTTGTACGGGTTGGTTGGACAGATTCAAAGAGTCATGGAATCCATCAGCTACCAATTACTGGAGAGAATCTTTCTTCTGACCGTGATGCAGCGAAGGAATACTTGAGTGAGTTTGAAAAAATGATAAGAGAGAGAAAGTATTCTCCCCAACAAATTTATAACGCTGAAGAGACTGGCCTTAATTTTAGAGCATTGCCAACAAGAAGCCTGGCATCAAAAGCAGAAGATCATACTCCTGGTTTTAAAATGTGCAAAGATCGTGTGACTTTATTAGCGTGCAGCAGCGCTGCTGGTAATCACAAGCTGCCTTTAATGATGATCGGCAAATCTGCTGGCCCAGAGCTTTTAAAAACTGCAACATGAAGTCCCTGCCCGTATATTATCGCAACCATAAAAAAGCATGGATGGATGGGAAGCTGTTCAAAGAATGCTTTCACGGCCAGTTTGTTCCCTCGGTTCGACGGTTTTCTAAGGAAAATCATTTGTCTCTCCGTGTAATCCTTCTGATTCATAACGTGCCATCTCACCCCAACACTGAGGAATTGTGCGATGGAGAAATTGTGCCGAAGTTTTTGCCGCCGAATGTTACACCACTTGTACAGCAGATGGACCAGGGCGCACTGCAAACTTCAAAACTGGTATACTCGAAACAAGTTTTAAGAATGCTGATCCAAGATGACAGCATTCCTTTAGTGGACAAAATAAAAAAGACCAATGTAAGGGATGTTGATTATTGGGCCGCTGAGGCATGGCAGAATATTTCAGAAAATATTCTGAGAAAATCGTGGAGAAAACTGTGGATATCTCTTGAATTTTTTTGACAACCTATTTGAAAATGAAGAGTAAAATCTGATACAAATGATACAGACAATCCCTGGATGTGAAGAGGTTAGTGAAGGAGACGTAAATGAGTGGATGGTAGGGGATGGGCCATGTGTGGAGAACCTTACTGACGCTGATTTAGTTGTTGCTGTGACTCAAGACCAGGAAGAAGAGGACTGTTGTGACGGAAGTCACAATGAGCCCGAAAGCGACAAAGGAAAACTGGTGCCACAGTGACGCAGCAGAAGCCCTTGACCTCGCGCCTCGTTATTTGGAGCAACAACCCACAGCTACACCTGCTGATTTGATGTTTATGAGACGATGGCGCAACTATGCGTCATATAACAAACTGTCTTCATTACGCCAAAAAACAATGAGTTTTTGTCATCTAAGAAGTAGGGATAAAATGTCCGCTGTATTTTAGTAAGTTATACAGCTTTTCTTTCATTGTTATGCGTCGTTTAAACCTAATGCTTTCTTGCCAATTTTTTAATACATTTTAACTGTGCTGTGTAAATTAAAATAGTGAGCATGTACAGCAGTTTACTGCAGTTTTCCATACTTAGACTAACATTTTTCAAGTTCGGATTAACCGAACGTTCGGATTACAGGGGTTCGGATTAGCTGCACTCTGCCGTACGACTAATCACATCGGAATTTCTGATTCATGGAGTTTGTGTAAGACGTATATACCGCAGGAGAAAATTTAGAGATAGGTAAAATTTACCTAATAACGCAGGAGATACTGACGAGAAATAAATGAAAATAGGTATGGATATAGTTTGTTATATGATAATCATTTGTACAAAACAACGAGATCAGATGATTTAGCCAGCTAAACCATACAGTGAATATTCCAGCCACGAAAGGTCATACATGCATATCCAGGACCTCCCGCCTTTACCTCTGGGCATTCACAGAACTAGTGCCAAACTCATCTAGCGGTACGTTGGAATCGTGTATGTACCCTGTCCAAAATAGCACACCTCCACCACCATACATGTCCCTTTCCCTGATGTTGCAGCAATGGTATCGCGTCCCACATTCCCTCCATATAAAGACTCGCCAAGAGTAAGGTTTTAGAATGAATGAGGACTCCTCTGTGAAGAGAATGAAACGCCCTGCTTAAGTCCGCAGGACAGAACAGGTAGTTGGAATTGTGGAAAGGGGTTAAAAGAAGGCTGTCAGTTACACTCAACCTCATTTAACTTTATTTAATTGTCCAAACAACACAGGAAAATTTTTGAACTCAGTTATCGGCTCAATATCCCAGAGTATCTTACGCCTTAAGGGCACAACCACTTAAATTTAAAAAAGGCTGAAAGCCATTAACTTATATATATATTAACTTATATATATATATATATAAATTTTAAAGCGGATGAAGGCCCATTATCTAAAACCCAAGTAAAAGCATACAAATTCAAACCATCGTCTATAAGTCATTAAAATACACAATCTACACCAATTAGAAAAGGTAGTACAGCCAGCGGCGCTCAGAAGTTTCCGGTGGTCGGTCTGCACTTGAAATATTAACGTTCACTTAGGGGAGACAGGTGATCGGACCAACTATATCCGATCCGCCGTCAACCCAACCAAGAGGCAGTTAACGGACCCACCGACAAGACGACTTGCTTTCCATCCGACCAGTGCACAAGGAGCTCCAAAGCCAAAACGTAAAAGGCGTAGCCACCCATAACCAAGTATGCATAATCTGTCAAAACTACACACATGTTGAACAGCGACAACCTGAATTTTACGTCAGCGGCCAGGGCAGGTAACAGGAACGCTAACGGCCACAAGGCAGAAAATTCCGCTGGTACACTTGGACTTCAAATAACCAAAATACACTCGAACAATCCACGGGTATACTGCCGCTTCATAGTGTACAGCGGGCACAACTGTTTCGGCGATCAGACATGTCGCTATTTCCCCTCCCCTTCGGACCGCTCTCTTCGCCGTCCGCGCCCGCGCGCCGGTGGTCGCGAAGACGTGGGCGTCGGAATCTGTCGTAGCGTCGATGTGCTTGCTACGTCCGCCCTGGTCGCCAGTTCGTACTTCTTGCTGAGAGTCTTCTTAATTACATTCAATGCCGGGTCCCAAGCCTTGCTGAGATTGTAGCCGCAATCTCGGTTGATAAGATCTTCCCTGGTGCGAATTTCGATAGCCTCCCTTATAACGCTGTCCCAATATTTAGAGGTCTGATCCAGGATCTTGGTACGCTCATAATCCATCTCGTGTTTCTCGGATAAACAGTGCTCTGCTACCGACGACTTATGTGGATATTTCAGTCGAGTGTGTCTTTGATGTTCTCGGCAACGATCTTCGATGGTGCGTACTGTTTGTCCGATATGTCTTCCCACACTCACAGGGAATTTGGTATATGTCGACCTTCCTCAAACCGAGGTCATCTCTCACAATTCCTCTCAGAAGGGTGGTGGCCGCTGTCTGCATGCAGGTACAGGTCAGTGTGCGTTTTCTTCCCGTACACACCGTGGCTCAGGGTACCATCAGCTCTTCTCTTGACCATGACGTCCAGGAATGGTAATCTTCCTTCTGCTTCGGTCTCCATAGTGAATTTTATGTTTGGATGTATGGAGTTTAGATGTGTAAGGAAATCCAGGAGCCTGTCCCTACCATGGGGCCAGATGACGGATGTGTCATCGACATAACGGAAGAGACAAGTAGGTTTCCAGTTGGATGACGCCAAGGCTTCCTCCTCGAAGTACTCCATGTACAAATTCGCGACCACTGGCGAGAGTGGGCTGTCCATTGCGACTCTATCCGTTTGCTCGTAGTATTCCCCATTAAACAGAAAATACGTTGAGGTCAAGACATGCCTAAAGAGTTCGGTGGTCTTCACGTCAAATTTATGCCCAATAAGCTCGACTGACTCTCGTAGAGGCACTCTGATGAATAGTGAAACCACGTCGAAGCTCACTAGGATATCAGTGTCTTTCAGTCTGAAGTTGTCGTGAAGTTTCACGGAATTACGGATATGGTGAGGGCATTTACCTACATAGGCGCTAAGTAATTCAGCCAGATATTTTGCCAGCAAGTAAGTAGGTGCCCTAATGTTACTGACAATCGGGTGCATCTTTGTGGACCTTAGGGAGTCCATAAAGTCTTGGTGGTACAGGTCCTTGAGGTGACAATTTCTTGGCGTCCCCCTCTGGTAGATTCGCGTCCTTGAGTAGAGCCCTGGTTTTGTTCTCCACCTTCTTCGTGGGGTCAGCGTTGATCTTCCTATAGGAGTCGTCATCTAGCAGGCGCTGCATCTTCTCAATGTAGTCCTTACGGGAAAGAACAACAGTGGCATTGCCTTTGTCAGCAGGTAAGATAACAATCTCAGAGCACTCTCTTAGGTCCCGAATGGCCGCCCTCTCTCTACTGGTAATGTTAGTCTTCGTAGGTTTAGTTCTGGTCAGAGCCCGGCAGGTTTCCCAACGTAGTTCTTCTGCTGCTTCAGGTGGTAATCGCGCTGCAACCTGTTCCACGGCACTGACGATGTTCGCAACCGGCGTGCACCTAGGGGTGGGAGCAAAGATGAGTCTCTTCTCCAGAACCGAAACCACCTCATGAGACAGCTCCGTGTCAGTGAGATTGATGATCGTCTTGCATGGTGCCTCCAGCGATGGTTTATCCGAGAGACGTGAGAATTTTGAAATCTGACGCCCAGTGGCCTTTTTATGTGCAGAATCGGCTGTCGTCCAGGTAACACCATCCACCCAGCCCCAAGTCCACGAATTAAACTGATTTGCCAGTTTAAGATGAAGTTTAAATTGTATTGTTGTATCCAAGACTGCGCGAGTAAAGTGCACCCTTTCACGTACCAAGGCAAGGCTGGCCCGTCTCTTAATTCTCTCGGCTGTTGCAGAATCAATGTGATGCGTGACCTTAGCAAAGTTCGGCACAATCTGCTCGGTACATCTTTTCAGGAATGCAAGAGCACTCAGCAAACGGCATCTTCGGTGGCGCAGCTTGTCGAGTTTCTTCATGCTACGATACATCTCCTCCCCGTAAAGGTATATGGCGTGATTCTTCGGTTTTTCCCGGCGTATTTGTTGCCCGAACAGTCCACGGGTATACTGCCGGTTCATAGTGTCCAACGGGCACAATATTTCGGCGATCAGACATGTCGACATCGTCAGGTGCGCTGACGAACTGAGCTCCTGAGCCGCTGCAGAATATATTGGGGCATCTAGGATTGCCCAGTCTGAAAATAGAAGTTAAAGCCATCCGGCTACGCCTTCAATAATAAAAATTGACATTAAAACAATAGCTTTTTGGTTGTGTATGATAATTTGTTAAGTTTTTATTATTTTTATTTTTATTTTCTTTTTTATATATTTTTTATTTTACTTTTTTATTATTTTTAATTTTTTTCTTTTTGCTTTTTTCATTTTTTTCCTCCCATTCGCTCACACATTCACACGATATATACATTGTACAGAAAATGGTTCAAATGGCTCTGAGTACTATGGGACTTAACATCTTAGGTCATCAGTCCCCTAGAACTTAGAACTACTTAAACCTAACTAACCTAAGGACATCACACACATCCATGCCCGAGGCAGGATACGAACCTGTGACCGTAGCAGTCGCGCGATTCCGGACTGAGTGCCTTAACCGCGAGACCACCGCGGCCGGCCATTGTACACACTCATACATAGTATAGTTGACACATTCTCACACTCATTCATACACTTTTTTTTAAATATATATATAAAATAATAATAATAAATAAATAATAAATACAATAAAATAAGATTTAAAATATAATTAAAGTAAAATAAAATTAAAACTAAGATAAAATTAAAATTAAAATTATATAAAAATATATACACAAGATGTGTTGTCTTGTTATTCGCGTAGATCATCGGGCCATCTCGTGGAGGCCAGGTAGTGCACCCTGTGTCCAAGTTCTCGTACAAGTTCGTTATCTGACTGTTGTGTGTTTTCGTAAAAGATTTTGGCAGTGGTTCTGTATCGGTCTTTCAAATAGGGTACCCCTGCGAGTTGGCGAAGTTCATTCGTTTGCCCCACACAACAGTGGCGTAGTCTAAGATTGGTCGCACCGGTGTGAGGTACAATATCACCCCCAGTCTTGATGGTAGTGTTGACGCTGGATTTAATAACGGGTAGAGCTGTACCATTCTTCTCCTGGCTTTCTCACGAATATTTCCTATATGAGGTTGCCATGTCAATCGCCTATCAAGGGTCACACCCAAGTATTTTGCTGTTTTCGACCGTGGGACTGGGATGCCCCTTATCTCAATGGACTGGATGTTAGGCGGAAGTGGTCTTGTACAAATTGCTATTGCCTGCGTCTTTGTGGTGTTGAAAGACAGTCGCCATTTCGTCGCCCATTCACTCAGATTATTACATGCTTGTTGCAGTCTTGCCTGGAGGTGTGCAGCATTCATACTTCGTGAGTAGATGGCTGTATCATCGGCATATAAAGATAGGTGTGTTCTGGCCGTCAATGGTAGGTCGGATGTATACAAGATGTATAACAGTGGTCCCAGTACACTGCCCTGAGGTACTCCTGCTTTGATTGGTCTGGTGGACGATGTACCATCTTGAGTGCGGACATGAAATGTCCGGTTTTCTAGATAGCTCTTCAGGAGTGTAGCGTGTGACACGGGGACCCCTATATCTACGAAATTATACAGGAATCCCTCGTGTCACACGCAATCAAAGGCACGAAAGACATCCAGGAATACAGCCCCGAAGAATTCTTTCCTTTCCATGGCGCCGAATGCTTCCTCAACTAGGCGTAGTAGCTGCTGGGTGGTGAAAGGCCTCGGCGAAAGCCGAACTGGACGTCTGGTATCAGGTGCTCTGCTTCCACATACTGTTGAAGTCTCTTTATATATAAGCGTTCAAAAAGCTTCGATATGGCAGGTGAAAGACTGATTGGTCTGTAGCTAGCAGGTGATCGAGGGTCCTTTCCTGCCTTCGGTATGGCGACGATCGCGGCATGTTTCCGTGTGAGGGGGAAGTCGCCAGTTGCCAGGATCTCGTTGAAGGCGGCCGCTATTAATGGTACTGCAGTCGGTGGTAGTTGCTTCAACAGCTCATTTGTTAGAAGGTCTGGTCCTAAAGCCATTTTTCCATTTAGTTCTTCGAGCTGTTCTGTAACTTCCGCTGTCGTGATCTGTTGAATGTAGTCATCTTCGGCTCGATTGGCGAGGAATCTACACCACGAAGATTACGTGCTACAGATGCGAAATTTAACCGACAGGAAGAAGATGCTGTGAAATGCAAATGATTAGCTTTTCAGAGCATTCACACAAGGTTGGAGCCGGTGGCGACACCTGCAACGTGCTGACATGAGGAAAGTTACCAACCGATTTCTCATACACAAACAGCAGTCGACCGGCGTTGTCTGGTGAATGTCTCGTGTAAGGAAGACAAATGCGTACCATCACGACTTTGATAAAGGTCGGATTGTAGCCTATCGCAATTGCAATTTATCGTATCGCGACATTGCCGCTCGTATTGGTCGAAATGGTTCAAATGGCTCTGAGCACTATGTGACTTAACATCTCAGTTTCCTAGAACTTAGAACTACTTAAACCTAACTAACCTAAGGAAATAACACACATCCATGCCCGAGGCAGGATTCGAACCTGCGATCGTAGCGGTCGCGCGGTTCCGGACTGAAGCGCGTAGAACCGCTCGGCCACCAACGGTCGGCGTGTTGGTCGAGATCCAATGACTGTTAGCACAATATGGAACCGGTGGGTTCAGGAGGGTAATACGGAACGCCGTGCTGGATCCCAAAGGCCTCGTATCACTAGCAGTCGAGATGACAGGCATCTTATCCGCATGGCTGTAACGGATCGTGCAGCCACGTCTAGATCCCTAAGTCAACAGAAAGGGACGTTTGTAAGACAACAACCGTCTGCACGAACAGTTCGACGACGTTTGCAGCAGCATGGACTGTCAGCTCGGAGACCATGGCTGCGGTTACCCTCGACGCTGCATCACAGACAGGAGGGCCTTCGATGGTGTACTCAACGACGCACCTGGGTGGACGAATGGCAAAACGGCATTTCTTCGGATAAATCCAGGTTCTGTTTACAGCATGATGATGATCGCATCCGCGTTTAGCGACATCACGATGAACGCACATTGGAAGCGTGTATTCGCATCGTCAGACTGGCGTATCACCAGGCGTGATGGTATGGGGTGCCATTGGTTACACGTCTCGGTCAGCTTTTGTTCGCATTGATGGCACTTTGAACAGTGGACGTTACATTTCAGATGTGTAACGACCCGTGGCTCTACCCTTCATTCGATCCCTGCGAAACCCTACATTTCAGCAGGATAATGCACGACCGCATGTTGCAGGTCCTGTAAGGGCGTTTCTGGATACAGAAAATTTTCGACTGCTGCCCTGGCCAGCACATTCTCCAGATCTCTCACCAATTGAAAACGTCTGGTCAATGGTGGCCGAGCAACTGGCTCGTCACAACACGCCAGTCACTACTCTTGATGAACTGTGGTATCATGTTGAAGCTGCATGGGCAGCTGCACCTGTACACGCCATCCAAGCCCTGTTTGACTCAATGCCCAGGCGTATCAAGGCCGCTATTATGGCCAGAGGTGGTTGTTCTGGGTACTGATTTCTCAGGATCTATGGACCGAAATTGCGTGAAAATGTAATCACATGTCATTTCTAGTGTAATATATTTGTCATCTACATTTCTTCTTGTCATCTACTTTTCTTCTTGGTGTAGCAATTTCAATGGCCAGTAGTGTATTCCCGAATTTATAAATTGACTGTAGTGTAAACCTTAAGAATACTTAGAGGGAACATAGCCTATGCCATAGTCCTGTGCAGGATTTCACAGCAAGTAACGATACTTTAGCGATGTGAAAACGTGTGTATTGTCCGATTACTTCAGTCTTCGAAAATAGCTCGTATAAACGGGAGTAATCTTCATTTTGCGTGAGAAATTCTAGGTGTTCGGTCAACATCATCCCTGCCTCGGATTGGGTAAAGTAGGCTTTTTAAACTGGGTGGTCTACGTCGGCGTGGAATTTTTTAGAATTACTGAATACGTCCGAGGTGCTGCTGCCTGTTCCGCAGTGCACCGCGGCTGTCTGCAGCGGCGGTCAAGAGGAGCCGACAACCGGATTAGCTCAGCCTGTGAGGGCTCCAGAGAATATGCCGACCTGTCTGATATTTCCCACAGCAGCGATGGCTGGCGAAGTGACCAGTGTGCTGCTTTTCTTTCAAAGCAATAAAATGGGTAGCTTTAAAATATAATGATCATTTCGAAATAATAAAGTTACATAATTTACTTTTTCTTGTTGGCAGTTTCCTGCATGCAGTTCACAGTACCGTGTTACGCCTCTAGACGGATTATAACAAACCGGTGCAGCCCATTGATAATATGGCGTAGCGTGTGATAATTCGTTTTCTGTATCTGAAGGGAACATCGCAGCAGTAATCTGTAATAAGGTGTTACAATTCCACAGCAACAATACATCATCAAATGACACAGTGGCTAGGTGGGGCAGGCGATTCCAATTGTGTTCAGACGAGTCAGTATGACGAAGGACTTGAAATCACAAGATAGATGGAGGCACTGTTGCTGGAACCCTGACATATCACAACGTAAGCAATAGCGAAATTAGTAAAATTCGATATTGGGTTATTTTCATCATCTTGCACCATATTTTAAATATGGATGGTCGCCACCCGGTGGGTTCCACGACTGCTCACACCCATTCAAAAAGCTCGCCGAATCGAAGCAGCGGCGGTAAAGTTGCAGCTACGTCAGGCTAACAAATAATTCCGGAACATTCGTAATTTCGCACCAATTGCATGTTGGAGCGAAATGCGGTTAGCATTCCTACGCATGCCTGTGTTTATTGTATAACTGCTGAAAGTTTCATCGTTGTATGCCTGTCAATGCCGTAGTAAGCAGAACGTTGTATCGCACATACGTTCGCGAATTTCGAGATGGCAGAGTTAGAGGAGCAACGCTTCTGAATTAAATTTTGCGTGAAACACGGGAAAACCTTTACCGAGACACACCAAATGATGCAGGAAGCCTACGGTGATGAGTTCTTAAGCCGTAATCTGTGTTACGAATGGTTCAGACGGCTTAAAGATGGCCGACGCTCATGTCAGGAACGTAAATGAAATTGGGCGTCCCAATCGAAGACTGACTGTCCGAGAGACTGCAGAAGAATGTAACTTTTCAGTTGGTTCATGACAAATTCTGACAGCATCTTGGAATGCGTCGTGTTGCCGCCAAGTTCACCCCCTGCTAATGAGTCAAGACCAAAAAGATCTGCGCCACGCGAACTCTGAAGATCTTTTGGATCGCGCAAATGAGAACGAGATGCTTCTTAAGAGAATCATAACTAGTGACGGGACGTGGGTCTACCAAGGTTTAACTTACACAAGCCCAAAAAAAAGCTCATCAGGTCAGATGTCAGAGCCATGCAGACAGTTTTCTCTGGCTCTGAAGGATTAGTTCATCATGAATTCGTGGTACAGGGACATGCAGTTAATCGATGGTACTATCGGGGCACGTTGCGACGGTTGTGACAAAATCTGCGAAGGACACGGCCTGAAATGTGGTGAGACAACTCATGGCTCTCTAGCTAGCATCACAGTAACGCACCCGCACATTCATCGCTGTTGGTGCGTGACTATTACACGTGGAACAAAATCACTCTCCAGACATGCCCCGTGAGGTCATGTTTTATTTTCCGAAGTTGAAAAAGTTGAAAAGCTGAAGATTTGCAACGATAAACGAGAAAAAAGAAAATTCTCAGATGGTGTTTCGCAAGATCCAGAGAGAGATGTACCAGGGCTACTTCCGGAAGTGGAAACTGCTTTGGGGGCGCGATTGTGAATGAGAGACCATGAACAATAAGTAACAGGCAATCGTATGAAAATTTTGTGGACAATTTTCCGGAATTTTTTGTACTAATGTATTTGAGAGATCTAATGATCGTCGACGTGTTTTGAGTCTGTTATTGCGACTCCTAGAAAAGAAGCAAACCAAAAAATGGAAATGTGAGTTCACGACCACCGAGAAACGGAGAGGACTCTATCCTCATGTGGAATCATGTTGCTGTTTCTTGTGTCTGCTACGGTGTGGTGACAACAGATTATGGTGCTGAGGCGCAATGCATCACACGAGCATGCTATCGACAACTCCTTATCAGGTTAGGTGAGTATGTTAAGACGATTCATCGTGGGAACCTGTGCGATGGCTATTTTTGCTTCACGCCAACGTACCAGCTCATTCTGCACATATATAGCAAGTTATGTATCTCTGACGAAGCTGCGAGCTATTGCTCCAACTGGTAAACAATATCGCTGCACTCGTCTGAAAACAAACGAACGGTGGTTCAGTCGTCAGCTGATGACATGATTTAGATGAAACTATTCTTAACAGCCTAGCAGTCGCTAGCAGAACCTTGTGAGTAATAGAAAAATGTTTAAGATAATGGATGAATTTGTAGGTGACAGGTAGTCATATTAGATTTGAATCTTTTAAGTGTATACGTGTGTATACTGTATTTTTTAAATATCTGTGCCCTTATTGTATTTACAACTATTTCATTTAGATGTTGCAAGTGATAAAAATTATGTAAAGGGTTATTACAAATGATTGAAGCGATTTCACAGCTCTACAATAACTTTATTATTTGAGATATTTTCACAATGCTTTGCACACACATACAAAAACTCAAAAAGTTTTTTTAGGCATTCACAAATGTTCGATATGTGCCCCTTTAGTGATTCGGCAGACATCAAGCTGATAATCAAGTTCCTCCCACACTCGGCGCAGCATGTCCCCATCAATGAGTTCGAAAGCATCGTTGATGCGAGCTCGCAGTTCTGGCACGTTTCTTGGTAGAGGAGGTTTAAACACTGAATTTTTCACATAACCCCACAGAACGAAATCGCATGGGGTTAAGTCGGGAGAGCGTGGAGGCCATGACATGAATTACTGATCATGATCTCCACCACGACCGATCCATCGGTTTTCCAATCTCCTGTTTAAGAAATGCCGAACATCATGATGGAAGTACGGTGGAGCACCATCCTGTTGAAAGATGAACTCGGCTCTGTCGGTCTCCAGTTGTGGCATGAGCCAATTTTTCCAGCATGTCCAGATACACGTGTCCTGTAACGTTTTTTTCGCAGAAGAAAAAGGGGCCGTAAACCTTAAACCGTGAGATTGCACAAAACACGTTAGCTTTTGGTGAATTGCGAATTTGCTGCACGAATGCGTGAGGATTCTCTACCGCCCAGATTCGCACATTGTGTCTGTTTACTTCACCATTAAGAAAAAATATTGCTTCATCACTGAAAACAAGTTTCGCACTGAACGCGTCCTCTTCGATGAGCTGTTGCAACCGCGCCGAAAATTCAAAGCGTTTGACTTTGTCATCGGGTGTCAGGGCTTGTAGCAATTGTAAACGGTAAGGCTTCTGCTTTAGTCTTTTCCGTAAGATTTTCCAAACCGTCGGCTGTGGTACGTTTAGCTCCCTGCTTGCTTTATTCGTCGACTTCCGCGGGCTACGCGTGAAACTTGCCCGTACGCGTTCAACCGTTTCTTCGCTCACTGCAGGCCGACCCGCTGATTTCCCCTTACAGAGGCATCCAGAAGCTTTAAACTGCGCATACCATCGCCGAATGGAGTTAGCAGTTGGTGGATCTTTGTTGAACTTCGTCCTGAAGTGTCGTTGCACTGTTATGACTGACTGATGTGAGTGCATTTCAAGCACGACATACGCTTTCTCGGCTCCTGTCGCCATTTTGTCTCACTGCGCTCTCGAGCGCTCTGGCGGCAGAAACCTGAAGTGCGGCTTCAGCCGAACAAAACTTTATGAGTTTTTCTACGTATCTGTAGTGTGTCGTGACCATATGTCAATGAATGGAGCTACAGTGAATTTATGAAATCGCTTCAATCATTTGTAATAGCCCTGTACTTGAAGCTAATGTAATGTATCTGCTGTATACAATGATGAGCCAGCCGTTCCCGGAGCGTCTCTGCCTATCGATGTCAGAGAAGTCTTGCTGCAAGTGCTGTTTAGCTGAGGTTATCTGCGGCCAAGGAAGAAGAGAAGCAGCATCGGCTAGTTCGCCTAGAAACGGGGAAGTGAACAGAGTGCCTGCTGGGGTAGGATGACGAGCGGCAAGTTCGTGCGCATGCAGTCGTCGAGGTGCGACCGCTGAGCGACGATCATAGTACCGACTTATAGGCAACGAGTGCAGGCTGTCTGTCTGTCTGTCTGGCTTTCTCGCCGCCGTGTACACGGTATGGCCCCTGGTAGATGCTTTGCTTGTCATGTACCGATAAGGATGGAAGTGGAAATCTGACGGGATTATATTCGGGTGGTACTCAGCGAAGACTGCAAATGGATGAATAGCCACAACACCAGAGACCGCCAGCAGTTGGTTATCATCCATTTGCAGTGCTTCGGTACGTGTTCTGTTTCAGTAGAGGCTATAAGAAATCTGTTTTCCTCTTTACTGCTGACGGATGGTACAACTATGTGATGGGTATTTGAGCGACGTTGTTTGGCAGATATTATCGTTGATAGGAAGTCTCTTGGCAGATATTGTGGTTGATCAATGTGTGAGCGACTTTGTTTTGCAGCTACTGTAGTTCGTAACGACGTTGTCCTTCAATTTGTGTCTCTTCCTTCATGTTCGTGTCGTTCATTGGGTTGAGTTAATGTTGCCTCCTCGCGTGACCTTCTGTTCTTGTTGAACTGTGTATGTTAGTGCACTGGTCTCTGAAATCAGTGAGGGGCTTTTTTTGAATTTCAAGATTCTTTTCCATTTGTTCCCAGCTTAAAATTACTATTAAGTTTGTTTTGTCTCTTGCTCGCGCATGTCTATAACGGTGTGTCTTTTAAATGATGCAATGGACTGCGGTATTTTATGGAGATATTAATTAATTCCTGAAGCTCGCGACCATTTGATTGCTTTCAACTACTTACTGTACTCGCAGCGCCGAGAAAGTAACAGGTGGTTCTACATATTTTGTAGACCAAGCTTCCATCAAGAGTTCAAAGTATGCCATGCTAAGTGATCTTTATTTGTTTTGTATATTTTTGGAAAGTTTTGTGTAAAAGACATTTTTAGTATATAAATTGCTAACTACCTGTAAATGCCTTTTGCGGTTCTTAAAAGAGGAAGTACCACTGGTTTCGAAGTTGTTATTACTATAACTTCAAATACTTGTCGTAACGTTCTTACTTTTGAAACGGGTTATCGGCATTTTGTATTGTTATCAGTTTTCTACATCTACATGGATACTCTGCACATCACATTAAGTGCCTGGCAGAGGGTTCATCGAACCACCTTCACAATTCTCTATTATTCCAGTCTCGTATAGCGCGTGGAAAGAATGAACACCTATATCTTTCCGTACGAGCTGTGATTTCCCTTATTTTATCGTGGTATCGTTCCGTCCTATGTAGATCGGTGTCAACAAAATATTTTCACATTCGGAGGAGAACGATGATGATTGGAATTTCGTGAGAAGATTGCGTCGCAACGAAAAACGCCCTTCTTTTAATGATTTCCAGCCCAAATCCTGTATCATTTCTGTGACACTCTCTCCCCTGTTTCGCGATGATACAAAACGTGCTGCCTTTCTTTGAACTTTTTCGATGTACTCCGTCAGTACTACCTGGAAGGATTCTACACCGCGCGGCAGTATTCTACAAGAGGACGGAAGTTTTAGTGAACGATTGTGCCTTAAGAGTAGGTGTAAGGCTGAAAGTTGTGTTTTTTTTTTCAATGTACCTGAAACATTACAGCAAATTACACTCTAAGCAACAATATTAAAAAAAAGCAAAGAAAATACCATGAAAATATTATGCACATATTATGCACATATTGGTCACAAATTGACATTTCTACAAGTACCTACAGAAAACGCAAACTTATAAACTTTGGCGGACGATGGATGAATATGTGAGCTATTTCACTACGCTGGTGGTACGGATACTAATGGTACTGGGCATAAAATCTTAGCGAATTTCATTCAGTTTACTCAGCTGATCAGTAACTATGCCCCTCAGCCAAGCACGAGAAGAATATGCAGGGCGAATAAAAAATCGCGCATTCGGACTTCACATACTACCAATACAAAAGTGTCACTCACAAAATTTCATCCCGTGCATATTTCCGGCAGTAAATGGACGTTAAAGATTGGCAATCTGGCAACATTGTAATCGGATGTACTGTAACTACCTCTGTCATCGTATAGGAGTAGTGCTAGGTCGTCGGTGCTGTGGACAGTGTTTTGGGTTAACATTGCAGGAGGCCGAGGGTTGGATTCTGAGTCGAGGTGAATAAGTTTTTATTTGATTAATATAGTGTGCGTGGTATGGTATGGCTAGTTCAAATGGCTCTGAGCACTATGGGACTTAACATCTGTGGCCATCAGTCCCCTAGAACTTAGAACTACTTAAACCTAACTAACCTAAGGACATCACACACATCCATGCCCGAGGCAGGATTCGAACCTGCGACCTTAGCGGTCACGCGGTTCCAGACTGAAGCGCCTAGAACCGCACGGCCACACCGGCCGGCTGGTATGGTATATGGTGTCTTAATCGTCATACAGCGATCTTCTACAAAACATTTGCGCTTACACGCTACGAACACAGAAATGGATGTACAATTGTTTTCACTGGTCAGCGTTTAATGAAGCCTTTGCACGTCGTAGACGCGAATTGTTTCACACCACTGGATTTACCAGATTCAATCGTCCTATCGATTAGTACCACCTATTATTCGTGCCACGTTCGGGTGCATTACATTCTTTGCAACGTTACTTCACCAGTAAGGCCAGCAACGTGCTTTGCAAATAATTCTGTGCCGCTGGTCCCGACGGAGGTTCGAGTCCTCCCTCGGGCATGGGTGTGTGTGTTTGACTTTAGGATAATTTAGTTTAAGTAGTGTGTAAGCTTAGGGACTGATGACCTTAGCAGTTAAGTCCCATAAGATTTTACACACATTTGAACATTTTTTTTGCAAATAATTTCCAAACATGTACTAAGTAAATGTTGGAATGAAACTGTCAAATAAGAACACATGCGCCTCATTCCAGAATCGAACCCTCCACCTCCTGCATGCTTACGTAAAACTCTATCCACTGCACCAACTGCACAGCAGTTCTGCTGTAACCTCACAGAGTTAGTTACCATTTTTTTTTTTTTTTGTTGGTCATCAGTGTACTGACTGGTTTGATGCGGACCGCCACGAATTCCTTTCCTGTGCTAACCTCTTCATCTCAGAGTAGCACTTGCAACCTACGTCCTCAATTATTTGCTTGACGTATTCCAATCTGTGTCTTCCTCTACAGTTTTTGCCCTCTAAAGCTCCCTCTAGTACCATGGAAGTCATTCCCTCATGTCTTAGCAGATGTCCTATCATCCTGTCCCTTCTCCTTATCAGTGTTTTCCACATATTCCTTTCCTCTCCGATTCTGCGTAGAACCTTCTCATTCCGTACCTTATCAGTCCACCTAATTTTCAACATTCGTCTATGGCACCCCATCTCAAATGCTTCGATTCTCTTCTGTTCCGGTTTTCCCACAGTCCATGTTTCACTACCATACAATGCTGTACTCCAGACGCACATCCTCAGAAATTTCTTCCTCAAATTAAGGCCGGTATTTGATATTAGTTACCATAGATATGATTATTGTGTTGCCAGACTGGCAATCTTTAACGTACATTTACCGGCGAAAATATGCACAGGACGAAATTTTGTGGGAGACATTTTTGTATTGCTAGCATTTGAGGAACCGCGCTGCGAGGCCTGAGTGCTCGAATTTTTCTTCACCCTGTTTACAGATGTCGGCATTTGAGAGAGGACGCGTTGTGAGCTGAAAGAAGCTGGTTGGAGCAATGGCAAATCACTCAACATTAGAACAGGAGCGTTGTCACTATTCGACGATGTTGGGAGGAATAGGTGAACCATGGCCGAACACAGCATCAGGAAGGAAACATTAGACGTAGAGGCGACACAACCAGAGGATCGAGCATCAGCGAGGTACTCATAGCCCCGCATTCAGCATTATCATCGATCCAACGTTCAACTAGTGCTTCAGTGATCACAAAGACAAATAATAGGTGGCTGAGAAAAAAGGGGCGCCGACTACTATTGACCTCTATACACCAGTTAGAGTGGTGTCGGGCAATTCGGCTTGGAATCTCATTAATTGAAATAGATTTGTGGTATCACATACCGATACCACCTCATAGACCAGTGCACCGATGACCACGAGGACCATCAATATGTGGCTCAGAAGAAAGGGGCGCCGGCTACAATTTACCTCTGTACACGAACAAGCTCATTTAGAGTGGTGTCGTGAACATTCGGATTGGAATTTCATTAACTGAAGTATATTTATGGTCTCACACATCGGTACCACCCCACAGGTGTTAGCAGGGGAATCGGAAGTTTCCTTGAGACACAGAAAGCAGTGGTATGGGATCCAGTGGACCCTATGGAGCATGTCCGCTCAGCCACACTTCTGCCAGCTTGATACCTCAAGCTCCCTCTGCCATCGTAATATACGAGGATCGGCGGGGGCGACTCTACTCACTTGAGCTCTGAACCACGTCGCTACACAAAAGTACATAGATGACACCCAGTTGTGGTTCCGTCACCATCGTTGTTGCTGTTGTAACAGCTAGACTTCGTTGCTGTATTACTTATAATGAGTCTTTGTACGTTTGGAGAAATGTAAGTTAAGCAAAGCTTGTGTGCATTGTGTTAACTCGTTCGTTAATTATTCTGCTCCTATCTAGCTTTTCATTTTATAGTCCACCTCTCCTCACCATTTGTATGAAATAGTACACAACGGAATTGTCTTCAGTGACGAGTCTCGCTTCGAACTGAGGCTCGCTAACCAGCGAAGATGTGTCAGGAGACGATCCAGAATGCGGTTGGATACCGAATTGACTGTAACTCGTTGTATGGCCCGACAACAAGGAGTGATGGTCAGGGGGGGGGGGGGCTATTTCATTTTCTAGCAGGAACCCTTTAGTTGTCCTCCAAGGCACCTTTTCTTTTTATTTTCATTTTTGTGTCATCTATCTTCTGACTGGTTTGATTCGGCCCGCCACGAATTCCTCTCCTGTGCCAACCTCTTCATCTCAAAGTAGCACTTGCAACCTACGTCCTCAAATAATTGTTGGATGCATTCCAAACTCTTGTAAGTAGGCTGTTTAGGTTTTTATATTGGTAACGACATGTAGCGCTCTAAATGAAAATCACTGGCTATGCTGTGTGCAGTCTGTGGCTGGTTTGCATTGTTGTTAGCTATTGTAGTGTTCGGCAGCTGGATGTTAACAGCGCGTAGCGTTGCACAGTTGGAGGTGAGCCGCCAGCAGTGGTGGATGTGGGGAGAGAAATGGCTGAGTTTTGAGAGCGGATGATCTGGACGTGTGTCCATCAGAGACAGTAAATTTGTAAGACTGGATGTCATATACTGCTATATATATTATGACTTTTGAACACTATTAAGGTAAATACATTGTTTGTTCTCTATCAAAATCTTTCATTTGCTAACTATGCCTATCAGTAGTTAGTGCCTTCAGTAGTTTGAATCTTTTATTTGGCTGGCAGCAGTGGCGCTCGCTGTATTGCAGTAGTTAGAGTAACGAAGATTTTTGTGAGGTAAGTGATTCATGAAAGGTGTAGTTAGCTTAGAGCGATCACAAATCGCTCTAAGCTTGTTGACACCAGTGCCTACCAATTTAAATTGTATATTAAAGCACTGAGGATGGTCTCTAAGTGACCGAAAATCGATTTTGCTGTTAATAAAACAAAAAAATACGACCAATACTGTCTCTCCTTCCAAGTACATATTTCGTAAATAATGATTATAACAGCTCTTGGTGGTTTCATGATGCCATTATTTAAACACATTGAAGCTGTACCTTACTGTTTAGAGATCATATTTTTAATATGGTAATCAGTTGTGAATTATTGTAAGATATATAGCATGCAACGTTCCCAGTTCTCCCATTCCCTATCTCTTCGGTCTCAAAGGACGAACACGTTACCAAGTTTGAACAGACTATCCGCCAGTTTAAAAAATGTGTATAGGAACGGGACTCCAAGCCGGGACCTTTGCCTTTCGCGGGAAAGATCTTTGCCGACTGAGCTAGCGATGTAGCACTAAAGACCTGCCTACACAACGAGGAGGGGAAGGATTAGCGGAAATGAACTCGCGTATGGATAGCGCAGCCGGTGGAACACTTGCTTGGGAAAGACATAGGTCCAAGGTTAGTGTCCCTGTCCGGCACACAGTTTTACGGCTGTAATCATCGTGTGCTGTTGCGGTTCTTCTTACTTCCGTGGTTATTAAGAAAATTGGATGAGGAATTAGGCCTTATGCAAGACACCTTTAGAGTTTCGTTTTACCCAGACGTGTTTCAGTACTTGTGCTACGAGGGTAATCCCAAAAGTAAGGTCTCCTATTTTTTTATAAGTACAGAACTCTGTTTGTGTGGCAGTTGGTCACACTGTTACGAAGAGTGCTTCACGCGCTGTGTGTAAATTTTCGCACGCCGCGCTGAGGCGCTCAGTCTTGGCTTGGCAGCCGTTGAGATTGGAGCTCCCATTGGATGTTACCACCAAGTGCGAATTGCGCGCAGTTATTCGGTTTTTGAACGCAAAGAGGCACTGCGCCGATTCAAATCCATCGCCGGTTGACGGAAGTGTATGGTGAGTCGTGCATGGATGTCAAAAATGTTCGTAAGTGGTGTAGAGAGTTTGCAGCTGGTCGGACCGACATTCACGACGAACAAAGGAGCGGTAGACCATCAATTTCTGAGGATACAGTGTTGAAGGTTGAGCAAAGCATGCGTGAAGATCTGCAGCTCACCCTGGATGATCTTTGCACGTTGTTTCTGAGGTTTACCGAAGCACCTCTCACAGAATTTTAACCCTTTCACTGCTCCAGACGTAACTACACGCTATTCGTTTCAGTGCTCCATACGTATATATACTATTTGCTGTAAAAAATACTTGCAGCGTTTCCCTGCTACAGTCGTATAGTTACGTATAACGCCGACAATCGGCCAGCGAGTCGGAGGTAATTGTTGCGCAAGTATGCAGTTTAATTGTTGGAATACTAGGAAATACCTGAACGACTATTGAATGCTGAATTCTCTTTCTGCTGAGTTCATTCGTATCGCTATATTACCTAGTTTGTGTGCGGTCGTTTCCGCGTTACCGAATAAAATGACGCGACGTTAGCTTCCGTTTACAGACGATGAGCTGCTGAGTATTCTAAACCAAAGTGACGACGAGGACATCATCATGCCCAATCCAGCTGATTATGGGTGGACAGATAATGACGACGACGAGCTGGCAGATAAATCTGTCGCCACAAATATAAAAAAATATTTGTGAACCAACAAACGTTGAACCAGTAAATGCAGATCCAGATTTTGATGTTACTGTCGATTCTTTCTCCGATTCCGAAGAAGAGCCTGAGCGTATGCCTGAAAAATCTCCTAAGAGACAGAAAACAGTTGATTTTAGATGGAAAGACTCTGATTTGGACCCTAAAGAGTATAATTGTGAGCTACATAGCTGAGCAACGTAATTTATATTATGAACACCATTGCAATGATGTCGTTGGAAAAACACAAACAGTGACGAAGTTTACTGTTTCCTTGCTGTAAATTTTATGATGGCTCAAGTGAGAAAAAATGAAATAAACAGTTATAGGATCAGTTACTGTCTACTCCAGTGTTTGCGGAAATCATGTTACATTTTGCTGATAACAATAAGGACCCTGGAGATGACAAAATCTGAAAATTACGTCGAATTGTGAATCACTTAAGAAAATTATTTCCAAGTGCTTTCTATCCTTTTAAAAGTTTGTTCCTCGACGAAAGTTTAGTTCTCTTCAAAGGTCGTGTCTTCTTCAAGCAGTACAATTCCATCCAAACGCCACAGATCTGGTGTAAAATTTTTTGTGTTATGTGATTGTGAAACAGGTTATATTCTTGACTTTATTATTTATGTGGGTGCAGCAACAGACGTCAAAAAAGAAACTGACTTTGGTATAAATGTTGGAATACCTGGAAGCATTGTTCTCACTTTACTTGAACGTTACCTTGGTAAAGGTCACATACTATATGTTGACAATTAGTACACTAGCCCAACGTTATTTTCTTATTTGCATGACAGAGTTACTAAAGCCTGTGGAACTGTGAGAACAAACCGAAAAGGCATGCCTGCTTTATGAAAAAACTTAGAAAAGGCGAGATCGAGGTTATGTCAACAGATAAACTTCTTGCTCTGAAGTGGCAGGACAAACGGGAAGTGAGGATGCTTTCAACTCTTCATACAAGCGAAATTGCAGTGACTGGCAAAATTGACAGAACCTCAAATGAACCAAAAACAAAACCAGCTTGCATCGTAAGCTACACTGAAAATATGGGGGCCGTCGACAGGAGCGACATGATGCTAAGTTCAGGAGAATGTGTACGAAAAACTGTAAAATGGTATAAAAAAGAATTTTTTTCATTTGGTGGATGTGTCTCTGCTCAATGCGCGTGAATTATATAAAACTCAAACGGGACGAAATATTTCAGCATCTGATTTTCAACAGAAACTTATCTAGGAGATCCAAGAGATTCACCACCAACCGCAAGCAGAGGGACATCGTGGAAGGAGATCGGCTGATGGAGACAACCCCTTACTCCTAACCGAGCACCACTTTATCTCGTTAATCACAGGCCTTCCAGAGAAGGTGTATTGTATGTCCAAAACAGGATAAACGAAGTGACACAAGTTACAGTTTCGTAAAAGATAATGTGCCTTTATGTTTGAATTTTTGTTTCGAGAGATATCACACTTTGAAGTATTACTAATGTAATAAATATGTTTTGTATTTTTTCTCCTAGTAAAGTACCTTTCTTGAACAAAATAAAACTTTCTGATCAAATATGTAAAAAAGGAAACGATTTACACCGACAATACTGGATTTTGCGTCTCATTTTTATCTCAATAATAGCGGTACACTGCTACAGTCGTATATATACGCACCGGGTGAAAATAACGCGCACAGGGCGGGAGCCGCTGAGAGTAAATGCGCAGTGAAAGGGTTAACGGAAACATTGAACCACCGGAAGGTGTGCGCAAGATGGGTGCCACGCAGCCTGACTGAGGACCACATGCGGCAACGAATTGATGCTTCCCGCGCATTTCTTCACTGCCTTGCAGCCGAAAAGGACAACTTTCTGGATTCAATTGTCACGGGTGATGAAACCTGGGCATACCACTGTACACCTGAGACCAAGCAACAATCACGCCAGTGGCGCCATCCTTCTTCGCCAAGGCCGTGGAGATTCAAACAAAAACAGTCTGCCGGTAAAGTCATGACAACCGTTTTCGGGATCGGAAAGGGGTATTGTTGGTCGATTTTATGCCCACTGGGACCACAATTAACGCTGACAGGTACTGTGAGACTCTGAAAAAACTCTAACTGGCAATTCAGACCCGGAGAAGAGGAATGTAGAGCAAGGGCATACACATTCTCCATGAAAACACTCGCCCACGTATCGCTCGGCAAACCGTTGCTCTCCTGCAACATTTTCAGTGGAACGTATCACCAACCCACCCTATAGTCCTGAGTTGGCGCCAAGTGACTATCACCTGTTCCCTAAGTTAAAAGAACATTTGGTCGGAAAGCGATTCAATTCCGATGACGAGGTGAAAGAAGAGGTTCATAAGTTTCTGAACAGCATGGCGGCGAGCTGGTATGACATGGTCATACAAAAACTGCCACAGCGTCTAAAAAATGCAACGATAGAAATGGTGATTATGTCGAAAAATAGCTAAATGTTCAAGCTGTAGACTGATGTAAAAATAAACAGGTCTACGTTCAAACGGCTCTGAGCACTATGCGACTTAACTTCTGAGGTCATCAGTCGCCTAGAACTTAGAACTAATTAAACCTAACTAACCTAAGGACATCACACACATCCATGCCCGAGGCAGGATTCGAACCTGCGACCGTAGCGGTCGCCCGGTTCCAGAGTGTAGCGCCTAGAACCGCACGGCCACTCCGGCCGGCAACAGGCCTACGTCCTTATAAAAAAATAGGAGACCTTACTTTTGGGATTACCCCCGCATCTTCAGTGGGTTACTTTATTTCCTTTCTGTGAAATTGTTATTGCTTTTTGACGTTTAGAGAAGGAATTTGGTACAAAAAATTTACATTTGTGAATGAATGATTGTTGTCAAATACTACACATGGTTTGTTTACAGTTGACAGTTGGGACTCGTAATACTGGGCTGATGCATTGTATGTTGTTTATCACAATATGTCTAAAGTTCTGGTTTTATAGCTTATTTGGAAAAAAAGGTGGATGTATGCATTAGTTTACGTCCCTTACATGAAGCTGCTGGATGCTACAGAATCTACAACTTGTCATCTGCAAACAGCAAAGCGTATTTTTTATTTTTGTTTACTATGCAATTCCGAATGAAAATTAGTATGTATCGCTTTATTTTACATGTTACTTAGGGCTTTGGTGTTGTGGTGTCTGTCTTCTTTGTGCAACAAAACTCCAAAGGACTCTCGCAAAAGGCGGAATCTCTCACCCAGTTTTAAGTTGCAAAAGGGTTTCAAATTACCGCATATTCCGCAGCAATATGAAAGTTTACTTCTTAACAGAGTTCTTGGACAACAGTTCTTTTCCTTCTCGAGTTGATAGAATTTGATGATTAATCCTCGTATTTCAGCGACAGCCTTTAAGCGCTGAGCTCTGTTATAGCGAGATGGGTGTGGGAGTACTCTGCGTGACAGGACACAAGTCGCGCGCCTCGGCAGGGAAGTTGGCACAGTGCGACTGCGGCGCCGGCCAGGTGTCCTCATTACGTGGGCGGCGGCGCTCATCACCGCTCAGAGCAGGTGATCTGCGATGCTCAGCGGTTTGCTGCCTCTAATTGCCGCTCCAGTGGCGGTCGCCTAACCGCGCCACGCCGCGCCGCGCCGCGAGCAGACCGACAACGACCGCAGCTGCAGCTGGAAGCGGAGCCTCCACTATATTACGGCAATTAGAACGCCTCGCGGAACCAGCAGAATATGCACTGCTAATTGGATCTACGTCACCAGTCAAAGGCCCATCATCGTGCGAGGTATGTGAAGCCGCTGCAGGAATCACGACATGACGCTCCTGTGGCCAGAAAATCTGGCTGCTTTGCTTGCTCCTCTGTAAATCGGTGATTAGCATGTTGATGGAAGACTCCAGAGGTCAGCGGAGACTGCCATTGTTGGTTCATCACGTGGTGGAGCTGATCTAACCCAGAATATTACAGGGCGCCCGAGACAAAACGCACTAATTTAAAAGCCTTGAAACGTCCCCTTAGAAAAATTATTGAAAGTCAGATTGCGTTGCGCTAAAAATATTGTGTGTCAGTTTAGTGTTGATCAGAATAGGTAAAGAGTGAAATGTCTGAGTACGTTCAGTTCTGCTCAGCTGTTGGAAAATCAAATAACGTAAGGGATTTATCAGCACAGTAATTCAATAATTTTTCTAAGGGGACGTTTCATATGGGGACGTTTCAGCCTTACACGAACATAACAAACAATCCGGACAGTTTTGTTAGGTGTTATAAGTCTAGCTGTGGAACTTTTAATTTATAATGTTATATCAAGTTCATTTTTATTTTTATTTCTTTTTTTTTCAGGATTCCGAACCCCAGTCGTAAACACGAAAATCCTGTCCGTCTGTTAAGCTTCTAAGTTAATACAGTCGAATGATACCACCATTACGGGGAGGTTTACTATCTTTTGGTTAAAAAATATATTTTTGTAAATTACATTTTTGGATCCAAAAAAGAGTTTAGAATCCACCCCTGAAACGATTTTCCCGAACACGGAACGGAAATGTTTGTTATTCGCAGTTGAAAAAAAAAATGCACCCACCTGAAATCGCCCTTTTTCACGCACCAGTTTTTTTTTTCTTTCGGAGGACGAGTTATTGTACCGGTACTTGGGAGGAAACACACAAAATTCAAATGAATGTTTGAAAGGTTGTGCTTGGAAGTTAGCCCTCAAGCATTTGTATTCTGGTGCGAAGACTGTGGAGATTGCGACTTTCCTGGCAGTGAGCAGCTTCAATTATGAAGACCATGACAGCGATAGACTCCATTCGTCGCAGTTCGCCAAGCATTCGGACGACAACCGGATTCAAGCGGCAGAAAACCGCTTGTCACCGGTCGTACGAGCGGCTCTGGAGCAGCGCAGGATAGCCCAGATCGAGCAGAATGGCCTCTGTGAGGAAGAGGAAGGACTAGTTTATGCACCTGGAATAGCATATTGAACGTAAGTTGCATAATATTGCATATACATGTAGTCAAAACTTCAAACGCATTTTTCTCGAAATTACTTTTTTTTTTATCGCGCGGTATGGTAATTTCAAAGCTACTGAACTGATTGGCATGATTCTTTGTTTCCGACAAAACTAACAAAATTTTATAGGTGTTGACTACTTTTATACCGATCCATCAACTATAAATATTTTTACTTGGCCGACGAAGTCGAAAAATCGATGAAAAAAACGCTATTTTTTTCAAATTGCAGCCATTTTGCTTCCTATGGTCCAAATAACTTAAGCGAGGCACAACTCCTAATGAATCTTATATGCTTCGCTAACGTCAACTCAATTTTGATTTCAGACGAGCAGGCCGACCTGTGACATACCGCGCGTGGAGGTCTACATCGAAATTTTTTTCCATTCCGATGACACTTCCGACTTTGCCCTTCGACATTTCCGGTCGAAAAAATCCCAGTTTGTAGAGGAAATATTAATAAACATTTTGACCAAATTTGACATCTATAACACAGCCGGAGAAAAAGTTCTCATTCTCGGGCCAAAAATAGTAAACCTCCACTTAATGCCACATATTTTCATACTCCCAAACGCACTCATAAAACCCTGCAGGGTACTTCATGAAATTTGGCAGGTAGCAAGGTTTCCCAGTAAAATTAAAGGAAAAATCTGGAAATTGTTAATTTATAATTATATCACACATAAATATATTTTACGCCATTTCTTGTGTGTCTGTCCGCCCGTTAAGATCCATTTTTCTCAGGGACGGGTGAGGGTATCAGATTAAAACTCATGTCGAGTACTGAGGTTGAGGGTCCCTCGGACACGTAAAATTTTAAGCCTCTAGGTCAATACAATCATCAAAAGATATGGCCATTTATGTCACATATTTTGATACTCGCAAAATCACTCATCAAAATTTATAAATGAACTATATGTATATATAATCAAGTTTTTAACGGAACCCTCAGAGCACGAGGGTTTACGGTTTTACGAGAAACAATCGATGAAATTGAAACATTTTCACAAAAGAAAGAACAAGAATTTATTATTGGAGTTCAACGGCGCCCTTTGTAGAGTACCACAGAAACTCTCACGATGCCAAGGAAAACACGGCTAGGATAGCAACGTTACTAGAGACAGGATTTGTTTCTAAGAGGAATGTTGGTGGACCATCAAGTATATCAGACGAGACTGTCATCACATTTCAGATACGTTTGCAAGAAGTCCTAAGAAATACGTTCGAATGGCTTGACGTGACATTGGTGTTCGAAGATCAATTGTCCACGATGCGCTACACAAGTGCGTGAAGCTTTATGAATCAAACCAAAATTGTGACTTCAGGTGAATTCCGACGATAATCCAAACACTCAACGTTTGCCGGAGACATTATCAGCGTATCGACACAGAGGACAACTGCTCTTCCGATGACGCAACATTCCACCTCAGTGGAAAGGCCAACATGCACATAGTTCGAATTTGGGGTAGTGCATCTCCTCGTGAGACCGTAAGGTGTCAGGCCAAATGTCAACGTTTCGTATTGCGTAATGGAGAATGAAATTATTGGCCTATTTTTGTTTTCAGAGAAAGCTATCACTGGTCACTAGTACCTTGACAAGCAAGTTAATTTTGTGTTTCGTCCGATAAAACATACACACCCAAACATCCATCAGGATGGAGAACCTCCACACTGGCATGTAGAAGTTGGTAATGCACTGAGTGGCGAAATCTTACAACGATGGATTGGGAGAGGTGGTCAAGTACCATGGCCACCCCAATCGCCTGACATTACTTCCCTACAAAAGTGACAAACCTGGTACAGCTTCGTGTGACGATTAGAGTTACGAGTGTGACAGTTACGTCACAGATACTAAAGAATACGTGGGGGAGAAATCAAGTATCGATAGACATCCTCCCTACCACTTGGGGGACACATGTAGAAACGTGTGACAGAAAAAACTAAGCTTGAAAACGTTGTATATTCATTGTTGTAAGAATCTTCTTTATTCATCGAAGACATGATGTATAACAGACATCAAACAAACGAAGCTTGAGAACATTGTGTTCTCCATGTATCGAATACGTTGCATTACAGACGTTTTAAATTAGTACGTTTCGTCTAGGACATCCGTATCGAAAGACAGCATGTAGGGCCAGACTAAATCGTCATCTATGACGACGTCATTAGCACGCGTAGTTATTTCTCGCACAACTAGGACGTACAGGCTGAATACGGGGAATACTGCAAGAGGTGATTCTTGACAGTAAGAAAGGTTGAACACGTGTCCAGACAGTGAGTCTGCAATAAGGTAATTACTACTACTTCGAATAGGTCTTCCAGGGATCACTACCAGTCACAAGTTCTTGTTAATTTACTAAACGTTTTTAATAAACAACATGATTGGAGGCATAAACCTCATCATCTCCAGGCTACAGTGCCAATAAAAGAGCAGTTAACAAAAGTTCTTTTTTTTTTTTGGTCATCAGTCTCCTGACTAATTTGATGCGGCCCGCCACGAATTCCTTTCCTGTGCTAACCTCTTCATCTCAGAGTAGCACTTGCAACCTACGTCCTCAATTATTTGCTTGACGTATTCCAATCTCTGTCTTCCTCTACAGTTTTTTCCCTCTACAGCTCCCTCTAGTACCATGGAAGTCATTCCCTCATGTCTTAGCAGATGTCCTATCATTGTGTTCCTTCTCCTTATCAGTGTTTTCCACATATTCCTTTCCTCTCCGATTCTGCGTAGAACCTCCTCATTCCTTACCATATCAGGCCACCTAATTTTCAACATTCGTCTATAGCACCACATCTCAAATGCTTCGATTCTCTTCTGTTCCGGTTTTCCCACAGTCCATGTTTCACTACCATACAATGCTGTACTCCAGACGTACATCCTCAGAAATTTCTTCCTCAAATTAAGGCCGGTATTTGATATTAGTAGACATCTCTTGGCCAGAAATGCCTTTTTTGCCACAGCGAGTCTGCTTTTGATGTCCTCCTTGCTCCGTCCGTCATTGGTTATTTTACTGCCTAGGTAGCAGAATTCCTTAACTTCATTGACTTCGTGACCATCAATCCTGATGTTAAGTTTCTCGCTGTTCTCATTTCTACTACTTCTCATTACCTTCGTATTTCTCCAATTTACTCTCAAACCATACTGTGTACTCATTAGACTGTTCATTCCGTTCAGCAGATCATTTAATTCTTCTTCACTTTCACTCAGGATAGCAATGTCATCAGCGAATCGTATCATGGATATCCTTTCACCTTGTATTTTAATTCCACTCCTGAACCTTTTTCTGCTTCCTCGATGTACAGATTGAAGAGTAGGGGCGAAAGGCTACAGCCTTGTCTTACACCCTTCTTAATGCGAGCACTTCGTTCTTGATCGCCCACTCTTATTATTCCTTCTTGGTTGTTGTACATATTGTATATGACCCGTCTCTCCCTATAGCTTACCCCTACTTTTTTCAGAATCTCGAACAGCTTGCACCATTTTATATTGTTGAACGCTTTTTCCAGGTCGACAAATCCTAGGAAAGTATCTTGATTTTTCTTTGGCCTTGCTTCCATTATTAGCCGTAACGTCAGAATTGCCTCTCTCGTCCCTTTACTTTTCCTAAAGCCAAACTGATCGTCACCTAGCGCATTCTCAATTTTCTTTTCCATTCTTCTGTATATTATTCTTGTAAGCAGCTTCGATGCATGAGCTGTTAAGCTGATTGTGCGATAATTCTCGCACTTGTCAGCTCTTGCCGTCTTCGCAATTGTGTGGATCATGCTTTTCCGAAAGTCAGATGGTATATCGCCAGACACATATATTCTACACACCAACGTGAATAGTCGTTTTGTTGCCACTTCCCCCAATGATTTTAGAAATTCTGATGGAATGTTATCTATCCCGTCTGCCTTATTTGACCGTAAGTCCTCCAAAGCTCTTTTAAATTCCGATTCTAATACTGGATCCCTTATCTCTTCTAAATCGACTCCTGTTTCTTCTTGTATCACATCAAACAAATCTTCACCCTCATAGAGGCTTTCAATGTATTCTTTCCATCTATCTGCTCTCTCCTCTGCATTTAAAAGTGGAATTCCCGTTGCACTCTTAATGTTACCACCGTTGCTTTTAATGTCACCAAAGGTTGTTTTCGATTTTCCTGTATGCTGAGTCTGTCCTTCCGACAATCGTATCTTTTTCGATGTCTTCACATTTTTCCTGCAGCCATTTCGTCTTAGCTTCCCTGCACTTCCTATTTATTTCATTCCTCAGCGACTTGTATTTATGTATTCCTGATTTTCCCGGAACATGTTTGTACTTCCTCCTTTCATCAATCAACTGAAGTATTTCTTCTGTTACCCATGGTTTCTTCGCAGCTACCTTCTTTGTACCTATGTTTTCCTTCCCAACTTCTGTGATGGCCGTTTTTAGAGATGTCCATTCCTCTTCAACTGTACTGCCTACTGCGCTATTCCTTATTGCTGTATCTATAGCGTTAGAGAACTTAAGATGTATCTCGTCATTCCTTAGTACTTCCGTATCCCACTTCTTTGCGTAATGATTCTTCCTGACTAATGTCTTGAACATCAGCCTACTCTTCATCACTACTGTATTGTGATCTGAGTCTATATCTGCTCCTGGGTACGCCTTACAATCCAGTATCTGATTTCGGAATCTCTGTCTGACCATGATGTAATCTAATTGAAATCTTCCCGTATCTCCCGGCCTTTTCCAAGTATACCTCCTCCTCTTGTGATTCTTGAACAGGGTATTCGCTATTACTAGCTGAAACTTGTTACAGAACTCAATTAGTCTTTCTCCTCTTTCATTCCTTGTCCCAAAGCCATATTCTCCTGTAACCTTTTCTTCTACTCCTTCCCCTACAACTGCATTCCAGTCGCCCATGACTATTAGATTTTCGTCCCCCTTTACATACTGCATTACCCTTTCAATATCCTCAAACACTTTCTCTATCTGTTCAACTTCAGCTTGCGACGTCGGTATGTATACCTGAACTATCGTTGTCGGTGTTGGTCTGCTGTCGATTCTGATTAGAACAACCTGGTCACTGAACTGTTCGCAGTAACACACCCTCTGCCCTACCTTCATAGTCATAACGAATCCTACACCTGTTATACCATTTTCTGCTGCTGTTGATATTACCCGATACTCATCTGATGAGAAATCCTTGTCTTCCTTCCACTTCACTTCCCTGACCCCTACTATATCTAGATTGAGCCTTTGCATTTCCCTTTTCAGATTTTCTAGGTTCCCTACCACGTTCAAGCTTCTGACATTCCACGCCCCGACTCGTAGAACGTTATCCTTTCGTTGATTATTCAATCTTTTTCTCATGGTAACCTCCCCCTTGGCAGTCCCCTCCAGGAGATCCGAATGGGGGACTATTCCGGAACCTTTTGCCAATGGAGAGATCATCATGACACATCTTCAATTACAGGCCACATGTCCTGTGGATACACGTTACGTGTCTTTAATGCAGTGGTTTCCATTGCCTTCTGCATCCTCATGTCGTTGATCATTGCTGATTCTTCCGCCTTTAGGGGCAATTTCCCACCCCTAGGACAAGAGAGTGCCCTGAACCTCTATCCGCTCCTCCGCCCTCTTTGTCAAAGCCGTTGGCAGAATGAGGCTGACGTCTTATGCCGGAAGTCTTCGGCCGCCAATGCTGATTATTTATCAAAATTTAGGCAGTGTCGGAGATCGAACCCGGGATCGAAGACGTTTTGATTATGAATCAAAGACGCTACCCCTAGACCACGGGTACTTACAACAAACAAAAGTTCACAAGTGTTTTAAATTTGTTTTGTTATAAACAAAAGTTCACATGTGTATTAAATTTGTTTTGTTATATATGCACCATTGGATCACATAAATTTTACTAACTAGGTACTTAACTTCGATCTACTGAATATAATACACAAAGGTAGCCAGATGTATTCTGTTTTGAAATCACATAAAATATAGATTCAGAAACCATTATTATGGAACATGACACCGATCCCATACCTGAGTGAATTCAGTATATTACATAATTCGTGCAACTGCGTTCGTAGATGGTACAGTCGCTTTAATCAGCCATACAAGCTTCGTCGTAAAATCTAAAACGTCTTCTGAGTTCCATGGATACTGTACGCTAGACACATTGATATGAAAGACGAAAGATTCCCAAGCAGAGACGAGTGACGCTTTTGCACTCTGGCATGTTAGATGACGCTGTTGCACGTTACTTTATCTGACCTCAAAGAAATGTTATTTTAATTAATTGTTCAAAAACTTTTCCACAGAATTTAGTGTAAATAAATCTCAAAACACAGATTACTGTGCTCATCCGTTATTTTATAAAATGTAATAAGGAAAGAGGCTTGTTTAAAAAAACCAGCTGCCTTACAAAATTACGTAGCAATATTGTACAATGCAATAGATCATAGAACAAAATACCCCCGGCCCCCCAATTTTATAAGTCCCTCCAGATCCTTGAGCACCATGCACTCCACCTTGTCTTCCATATATGCCTCCCATCCCCCACACGGATCCTCTATGACCTGATTCCCTTCACCCATCTGCTCCTTTTCCTCGAAGATATGTACATTCTCTACACCTCCTGCCACCTTGATCCCCATCATCCCGAGGTTGCCCCCTGCTGCGCCTTCACCACTGGTTCCCCCCTATTCCCCACCGTTACACCTTTCATCTCCTTTCCCACGGTGGCTCCGTCGACTCCCCCTCCAGGATGATGGCCTCTCTCCCTCCATTTATCCCTCCTGTCAACTCTGATCCTCATCTCCCCCTCCCTTCCTCTGTCCATTCCCCAGGCTCCCTCTGCCCCCCTTCCATCCTGTTTCTTTCCCACCTACACTCTCTCTGCCTCCCTTCTCTCCCCGAAGTCCTTTTTGCTCTCCCTTCCACTGGCTTCCCACTCATTCTCATGTCCACTCAGCCCCCTCCCTCCATCGGCTCCCCCCTTTGTTCTTTCCATCTCCTACTCCCATTTTTCCTCTCATCAGTCCGGGTCCTCCCCCCCCCCCCCCCCCCCCACCTCCCATCCGCTGCTGTGTCGCTTGTATAGTGCTGTTTTAAGTGAGTGTTCAGTGTTGTGCAGCCGCTGTCAGTGTTGCGAACAGCCACCATACTGTCAATAGTTGTGTTTTTGTATCTCGTGCAAACAGAAACCAGACTGTCTTTGTGTTTTTTAATTGTTCCTGTCTATTTCCTATGTGTTTTAATCAGCAACGCCGACCGTTTCGTTTGTATCTTTTCTTCATATCTTTTTATGCATATTTCAGTTTTTTTAACAGTCACTGTTTCATCGCCTGCTTTGTTTGTTTTTCATATCTCCTGATTCTGTTTTTTAACTTTTCTGTAGGTTGCAGAGCGGCGTATTGTGTTGTTGCCAGCCCAGACCCTCTGGGGGACGACTCGAAATGCAATAAAGAAAAAAAAATTGAACAAAATCTGCAGCTTGCTAATGAAAACAGACGATAATAACCCTTCCTCCAAGCGCACACTTCGCAGCCACGCAATTCATCAACTAAACGTTATACTGAAGACCAGATCTGAAACCAACAAAATGTCATTCTGTGCTAGTTGCCCCCAGCATTTCCTCATGAGCTGCAGTTGAAGAAAACTGTAAATGATTTATAGGAATACTATACTATGTTATAAGATATATGTAGAATATAAGGTTTTTTAATTGGACAGACTGTGTCTACACAGTCCACCACCACTGGGGAACACATAATCCAGTTCAGTTATATACAAGGAAAGAAATATGATTTTGGACATAATAAACGTATTTGCTACACTTAATGTTTACTTCACATGAACTAATGATGAATTAATAAATTACGCTGAGGGAGGAGACTTTACTAAAATACAATACTAACTGCGTTATGTAATGAACAGTACTGTTGTACAATACAATACGTAATGAAACCACAAGCTCAATAGGTTATTAGTGAAGTCATTGGAGTAGCTGGTGTGTAAGGGAGAGGGGGCAGCGCCATGACACTAGGCAGCATAGATGAGGGGCAGGAGGGAGTGCGGTAGGTAGCGGCCAAGCTGGATAATCCTGCCTAAATGGTCATTAGATCAGATAGCTGTATTGTCATAGTGCTACAAGGTAATGGGACTAAAGGAAGAGGTTCAAATACGAGAAGAATTTACTGAAACAAATCTACCGTAGACTATGATTATTTGTTTCCCAAAGATTAGCTTCTTTAGCGGCAGCAGTAACTGATGAGAGTGTTAGTAGTATGTTTTTCCGATTGATAGCAGCAGTGGCTGTAGTATAGATAGACAAAGCTTAGGTATCCGAGTAATGAGGGAATTAGTGCTGCGGCCACTACTGTTTCTTATTTATATAAATGATGTGCCTTCTAGTATTACAGGTGATTCAAAAATATTTCTGTTTGCTGATGACACCAGCTTGGTAGTGAAGGATCTTGTGTGTAATATTGAAACAGTATCAAAAATGTAGTTCATGAAATAAGTTCTGGCTTGTGGAAAATAATTTGATGCTAAATCACAGTAAGACTCAGTTTTTACAGTTTCTAACTCACAATTCAACAAGAACCGATATTTTGATCAGACAGAATGGGCATATCATAATATCATAAGCGAGACGGAACAATTCGAGTTTCTAGGCGTTCGGATAGATAGTAAGCTGTTGTGGAAAGCCCATGTTCAGGATCTTGTTCAGAAACTAAATTCTGCTTTATTTACCATTAGAACAGTATCTGAAATAAGTGACAGTTCAACACGAAAAGTAGTCTACTTTACATATTTTCATACGCTTATGTCGTATGGTATTATTTTTTGGATAGATTCGTCTGATTCAAGAAGGGTACTTTTGGCTCAAAAACGGGCTGTTCGAGCTATATATGGTGTAAGTTCGAGAACCTCTTGTGGACCCCCATTCAATAGTCTGGGAATTCTGACATTGCCCTCACAGTATATATTTTCTTTAATGTCCTTTCTTGTTAGCAATATTAGCTTATTCCCAAGAGTTAGCAGCTTTCACTCAGTTAATACTAGGCAGAAATCAAATCTGCATGTGGAATGCACTTCCTTGACTCTTGTGCAGAAAGGAGTGCAGTAGTCCGCTGCATCCATTTTCAATAAGCTACCACAAGAACTCAAAAATCTTAGCCCAAAGACTTTTAAGTCTAAACTGAAGAGTTCCCTCATGGCTCACTCCTTATATTCTGTCGAGGAGCTCCTGGAAGAGCTGAAAAATTGAGCAAATTCCAGTGTTACATTGTTGATTTTCTTTATTTAAACTTACGACTTGTCGCCTGAATATGTTTCTTATATTTAATTTCATCTGTTTCTACTATCGTGTTATAATTTCATGTATTGACTCGGTCTATTACCATGGAGACTTCTCCAAAATTTGGTCCGACAGAATAATAAATAAATAAAAATAAATATTTGTTAGTTCGTATATTGTACACCAGAGGCTCTGTTCTAGTCCGTTTGTTACAGTGAAAAATTGTTTGGTTTACTCCTTAGTTTTCATCTAGACAGGTAGTGGCGGCGCCAGGGGTGGGCCAGGATGGGCTGGGGTCCACCCAAAATTTTCTTGGCCAATCCCTGGCCACTAAAATAAGGCGATTTCAGCTCAAAGCCGAAAATAAAACTTTATTTTACAGAATTAAAATAACAAGTAAACAGTTATAGACACATGGGAAACCAGTCTGTTAATTTGTTAACCATTTTTGTATTGTCCCATATTAAAGTCGCAAAATAAATGAAATAGATTGGAAGTGGATTTTATGATGATAAAGTTAACGTCGAACTATCCGTTGATCCATATCTGTTGAAAACTAGTGAACCAAGTAGTCGAGCGAGTTATTAAACGAAGGTTCTTCCCAATGGCTGTTTTGTGTCTGTCCGTATGTTCTATATCTTGCATTAGCGGTGAACAATAGAAGCATCTTTGGTTTCATTGTGGTCTCTTTTTTGCTTTTGGTAGCTAATTGCACTTGTAAAGTGAACGTAGTAACATGGAAAATCAGCTTACCATATCAGTCGCCACGAAAAAGTAATTAAACCAAATGAGGATATTACAACATCTCCCTCTGTAATTGCGGAGGCTTGTTTCCACGATGCAGGAAGTGGCGTAGGAGAAATTGTGTTTGATGATGATGAAGAAATGGAACTAGGAAAAGAATTAAAAGTGTTGGAAAATGAAAACCGTAGGTAAAATAAAGGTAAGGATTTAGTTTCTATTCCAGCAGTAGCACCACCAGCATTAATCGTCTGCGACAATTTGTGATATGTCTGTGAATCCTTCTAACGAACCAAAATATCCTGTTTTAAGGCATTACCCTTTTCGCATGTTTGGAGACAGAAAAAGAAATTTGGAGCGAGATTGGTACAAAATTCATTCATGGCAAGGATATACAATTGGATACGATGCTCCGTACTGTTTTGGCTTTTGATTTTAACGTCCCCAAACCCGATGCTCCGTACTGTTTTGTCTTTTGAATTTTAGCGTCCCCAAACCCAAGGCACAAAAAGAGAAATGCTTCGTTTTGTAAGTGACGGTTCCACTAATTGGAAAACAACATCAGAGTCTAATTCTGGCTGTAAAAAGCTTGAGAATAGAGTCACCCACAACGAAGTAAACCATTCAAAAACCTGCTCTGACATAAAACTTTTGCTCTAGAAGTTCAAGAAAACAGAGGATTCGTAGAAACTATTGCCCACGTACTTCTATGCACAGCCCTTCGAGGAATAGGTCAAAGATGTCATAATGAATCGAAAGATGGTGTAAATAAGAGGAAATCTCCTCTGGTTATGGAACTTAGAGAGAAGAAAGATCAGAGTGTTACCAGAAAACTTGAATCTAAAACGGAAAAGACACACATCGTGATATACAAAACGAATTCTTAGCATCATGAGCAATATACTGCTAGAACATATCGCAGATGAAGTGAAAAATACCCAGTAATTTGCTGTAATGATTGATGAGTCAAAACATCGTTCACAAACTGAGCAACTAGCTGTTGTATAGTTAGATGGTAGCATATACGAAAGTTTTCTAGGCTTTGAACCTGCATAAAATTAGGTACTTCTTTGTTAAACTGCATTAAAAAAAACAGCAATCTGTAAAATTAATTTAAAATACTGTATCACTCACATATATCTTGGGGCTTCAATTATGAGTGGTTTTTGTGCAGATGTAGAAGCGCTTTTAAATAGGGAAGTCCCACAAGCCATCTACACACACTGTATGAAACAGAAGTTGCATTTCGTCGTAGTAGCAACACGGATCAAGTCGGCTACAGATTCTTTCATGGCATTGTAGTGACTCATATTTTTATGAGTGAGTCGATGTTGCATCAAATGTTTATTGATGATAAATAAAAATGAAGATGGAAGAAGTGGCGTTAAGAAAGTAAGTGACACATGTGGATATGCTTATGTCTAGTTGTGTAGAAGACAAGTGAAGCAATTGTTGCAGCCAAAGTAAAAATTCGAGCCGAAAATTCAGAACGAGCAGCAGAAACTACAGGATTCAATGCAAGTTGTTTTTTTCTTTTATTTTCGTTTATGACTGTTCGTATGACTGCTACGAAAGTGCAAATCACTATCCGATTTTCGTCAGGGCAAAGACTATGATATTGTTGGTGCAATTACCTTAGTGGAAGCTATAGTGAATTGATTCAATAAAATGGGTGAATCAGACTCAGATTTCTTTTATGTATGGAAGAAAAGCGTAGATGTGGCTTTCCCACAGACTCGTCTTTTCTTTGTAGAATTCGAAACTTGCCAGAAAATCTTGGAAAATATGTTTGTAATTTGCCAAATAGAGATAGTGTCTATATAATCAACTGATTCCAGGTCTTCAATAAAAAGCACCGTGACAAAGACCAGTGAGTTGCGAAGAGTGGTTGATGATTTCACCGTCAATCACAACAACAGAAGGATTAATCTGTTTTAAAAGTACGTACACACCCTATTTTGGATTTCACAATTTTTGCCTTTTTTCTCAGTAGTATCAAATTTTCTGTTTTCCAACTGAATATAGAATGAATGTTTTCTCGAAAACGCTTGTTTTTAGGCATAATTTGTTTTTGTTGCGTGTTTTGTCGAGAAAAGTGTGTCACTCGTATCGGAGAAAGTTGTATATGGACACCACATCGTGGTAGTTTTAGGCAAAGGGTGTTTTTGTCTATGGCTCCTAAAGATACCGCCAGAGGTCGGCCCTGAACTCCACGTTTACTATACGGCCAAGATGAGCAAAAAATTGGTCTGTAGTTGTTGGCGAATGTTTTGTGTACTCCGCTTTGTTCCGTGTTGTGTGTTGATTGTTATTATTTGGAAATTATGTTTTACTCGAGACAACGTAACTGATGTCGTGCAAAAGGGCCGGACTTTATTCAGCCAGTATTTGAGAATGACAGCACGCAGGGACTGTCGACAAACTTTATACGTAACTTCAAACTTTTTTGAAACTTTTTCTAGCTGACACAAAATGATTTAAGGAAGAAGTTTATCGCTTATTACATTTCTACTGTAAATGAAGTAAAACGGCTGCATCAGCTATGACGTTTTTAATTTATTACTTCTTTGCTACCAATACTGTTAACAACACACTTGTCAGGCAGTATCTACACTGATGTCCAAAATTAAAGCAACGAATCACTATTTCTCTGTCTTGTGTCTAATTCACCATATAATCACAAAAACTATCAATAAGTGTCCGTACATTCGTCTTCTGCCCCGGAAATGGCATTCCGGACAAAAGACAACCACATCACCGATGACGTCAGGGCACCTATCAAACGGGGTAGTGTATGACGGATAGGCACATATCCACAATCGCTGTGTATACAGTCACCGACGCTGCTGTATATCACAAAGAAGACGCCTACCAGTCTCTCTCCGATGGAGGGCCATAAGAAGACTGGAAGTAGGTAAGTCGCGAATTGTTGAGACCAGATGACTTAATGTGAATCATTCTGTTGTTTCTCGGATGTGGCAATAAATCATAGTGACCGAAACAGTACCCCAAAGACCAGGGCTGGGACGACCACCTATGATATCAGAAAGAGAGGACCTTTATTTGGATGTATGGGCAGAATGGTACAGGCTTAGAACTGCACGGCAATTGGCATCTGACCTCGCAGCATCCACTGGAAGTGTTACATCGAGACAAACGTTGTACAGAAGGCTTCGGCAGAGTGGCATTTATTGTTGGAGATCTGCTGTATGTGTGCCTCTGATGCGTCTCGACAGAAACGAAAGTCTAATGTTTAGTAGTCAACTTGCCACCTGGGTGGTCGAACAGTTGGCCAACGTTCTTTTCACAGATGAGTCCCGATTTGGTCTGCAGAGTGATTGCCGGCCCTTGTGGCCGAGAGGTTCTAGGCGCTCCAGTCTGGAACCGTTCGCCCGCTACGGTCGCAAGTTTGAATCCTGCCTCGGGCGTGGCTGACTGTGATGTCCTTAGGATAGTTAGGTAGTTCTAAATTCTAGGGGACTGATGACCTCAGATGTTAAGTCCCATAGTGCTCAGAGCCATTTTCAGAGTGATTCTCGACGCATTCACACCTGCAGGGAACGTGAAACACGATTTCGGGACCTAAACGTTATGGAAAGAGATTATTATTGAGGAAGATCCCTAACGTTATGGGGAGGTATTACGTTGATCACAGGAACACCTCTTCATGAATCTGTATGGATGAATCGGCAAGGTTTAGCTCCAGTCAGGTATCGTGGCGAGGTCTTGCGACCTCATGTGCGGTTGTTGAGAGGTGGTGCGGGTCCAGACTTCGTATTGATGGATGATAATGATCGAACTTACAGAGCAAGAGCGGATGAGTTTTCTTAGAAGTGGAACGTATTGCGCGCATGGCATGACCTGCACGCTCTTCCATAGAGCATGTCTGTGGTGCACTATGGAGGCGGATTGCAACATCCACCAACCACTCTCCAGGAATTTCAAGCAGCCCTTCAGGAAGAATGGTTTTTTTGCTTGAACACGAGATAGATGGTATCATCCACAGCATGCCCAGTCGTTGTTAGGAATGTATTGATGGCAAAGGCGGTCACACCCCATACTGAGCACATAAACCAGTTGTCGTAATGTGCGTGTAAATCCGTTAAGTTGGAAAAAAATGAAGACACTTTTGTCTACCGTTATGCATATTGCAGGTGCTTCCGTTGAGTATTCTTTACTTTGATTCTACTTTACTATTACCTGTTTGTACTGTTTTGTGGCAAAATAAACACAACCTTGCAAAATTTCCGTCTGTTGCTTCAATTTTGGACACCAGTGTACATGTATCACTGAATATATCTGCAAACTTATATGATTATACGACACACGTTCAGGAGACATGACGTCATATACATTTAGAAATGTGAAGAACTACCATTTCATTAAAATATCATCATGCATGAGCAGAAAACTGGTCTGTAGTTGTTGGCGAATGTTTTGTGTACTCTGTTTTGCTCTGTGTTGTGTGTTGATCATTATTATTTGGAAATTATTCTATTCGCAACACACTTTGCAGAAGGTATCCACATAAACCACGGAATGTACCTGCAAATCATATCATGGTACGACACATACAGTTCAGGAGATATGACATGAACAATGAGATGAGTGAAAGCCCGCTTTTGCTTCAAACGTGTTGCAGACTACCCAGATTGTATACATCCAAAATTTAATAACGAGAGTACTTGACGACTTCCAGCAAATTGTAGACATATTTTGAAACCGTTCCTAAACTTCTTCTCTTCTACCTGATCGATGTCAAATATTTAACAAATCAACTGAGTTGTTCAGTAAACAGACGTTTGAAGCTGTTTTGTACATGGGAGTTTGATTCTTTCACTCGTTTTTACCAGAACTTTAGTTGCTCCGGCCACTGTACACAGAACTCAACATTGCTTGCTGTTTCTTAAGGAAACATAACACTAGCATGAGATATAAGTTAGTGAAAGGCAACGAGATAGAATTTCCGAGGAGGCGTGATAAACTAGATGATGGCCTTGACTACAGAATAAATGGGAAACAGAAGTTCAGTACGGTGCAGGTACTTACAGCCACTCAATGAAATTTTATCTCGTTGATGCAGATACATAAATTCACACATTAACTGCAAGTATACAGTGAGTATAAATACACACTATACACATATAAATTTAATCTTTACTACAACCGAATAATGCAATTTATGATCATTGTTATGATGAATTTACTGGCGAATTATGTAGGATCAATAAATTAATGTTTTAAATAAAATTTAGTCCCTCATATTTATTCATTGAATCCAAGGCTAGCCCCCTCCCCCCATTTTATAATCTGGAGCACCCTTGGTCCACCCATGTGACCCATGCTGTAGCCGCCACTGTGTACATGTAGCATCAAAGGATACAGCTTGTTAATAAGCGATTTATTTTCAAATTTCACACCTTTTCAAACGTTCTCCATAGTCAGTGTAATGTTTTATAAGGTATACCATACACACAAGTCGATTTAAAAAATTTTTCGACGTAACATGCAAAAGTGGGCTACTTGTGCTCACTTTTTGTCATGTGACTTGGGTTCAAGTGAAGCTGAAACACTTTTCTAACCTTCAAATGCGATATTATTATTGGCTCAAGTTGTCCATAAAATATATTCGTTTACAAAACAAGTTAGCTCTTTCTAAAATGTTGGACCCCAAAATCGCCAGCCGTGAATCAAGAGAAAGTCTTCAAAAGGAGAGAGTATCGGTAAAAAAGCAAGAAGCAGTGGCTAAAGAAACTAAAAAAATTGGGTTGAATGCTAATCAGAATGTTTCATATAATTATATTTCTGTGCCACTGGGAAGATGACATCAGCACAAGCAGATAAAATTTTTCGAACTGTTGCATCTACTGACGATGTACGATCCCGTTCTTCGAAAACGTTTTTACTTACTTATATGTACTCAGATTATCAAAACGAATTTATTGACACTTTAGGGAATCTAGCTTGCACAATAAATTGTAGGAGAGGTTTAAACGGCCGCGTATTATTCCATGATATTCCACAGTACCCGGATATTTCCCACAAAGATCAGACAAGCCACGTTTTATGATACGTGATGATTGAGAGTCGGGAAGTATGAGTAGTGGAAGCCTTTGTAGATTTCACTGACGCAAAAAACAAAAGAGCCTAACGTATTTGTGAGATGATACTACGAAAGCTCGACGCTGATGGGCCCGACGCTATGAGTTATAGGGAGGTGCTACAAATGTTGGAAGACAGAAAGGTTTGCTGCACCGAATGTCGATGTTAATGCAGAATTTGAGTCCTGCTCAAAACATTTATTACTAGTTTGCTTGTTTCTTGCTTGCGGCGTCGATGGAGGGAACATCAGTGACGCATTTCGACACACTGGGACGTTGTTGTGCTTTCTTTTCAATGTTCACCCACTGATTGGAGATTCTGATTGCTGGTGCAGGTAAAAGTTTGAAGAGGATTCATGACACACGCTGAAGTGCAAGAGGCAGTGCAATAAAAACGATACAAAGAAATTACAAAGACAATCAGAGAACGCTAGAGAAGCTTGAACACACGAACGGACACAGGAAGTTTGTCAGTCGCGGTGCAGTCATTTTTGTTTCTGTGTTTCTTGGGTCTCGGGCAACCGGCGGTGCTTGAAGTGAATGGTGCCAAAAATCATTTGCAAACGGAGCGACGTAACATGTATCAGTGTATACAGAAAACGAGCGCCTGAGAAGCGAGAGGAATCTGCAGACGAGCCTTTAAGTTACGTTAAAAGGCAGTGTCAAGAGCTTGACATTTCTAATCAACCTCCAAGACGAATTAGAAAGAGGCACTTTCCTGGTGATGAAAGTAGAGATGCCGATCTACACCACGAAGACAACTTAAAACGAGAAATGTTTTCCTCGTTAGACTAACTGCTAAAATTCGAGAAACCTTCGATCATAACCAGCATTTGGCCGAAAAATACGTCTTCTTAAGGCTTGAAATAATACTGGGCATCGATAATTAGAAAAGCTCCTCAAGACGTTGACAGATGAGAGTTTAATCTTTAACGCGTGCGTCTACGAGCTTCTGCAGCTACAAAACACTGTGAGAAATACCTTATTGATTCTGGCCTGTAAGAAACAGCTTATTGATTCCGGCCCACTGAGTTTATTAAGATTTATTTTTGAGGCGAAACTGGTAGAAGGGCTGCATAATATAGTGATGATACTGAGAACATTCCTCACAAGTGCCATAAGTAAAGCCAGGTGGAGAGAAGCTTTTCAAAAGTGAAACATCAAAATTATTTAAGATCAACAGTATCTCCACGTTAAGATTAAAAAATGTAGCTATTTTTGGTAATCGAACAAGAGGTGCCAACGAACACAAATGAATGTATTAACCAGTTTGCGTTGCAAAAAGCACACAGAATAAAATTTTAATCTAAAATGACGTTTTATTTGGAATCAGTTTTTAAATCCTGAATCGTTAAGAGTAATTACTGTATTTCAGTTTCATTTGTGAATACTTTCTGGGGTTTAAAAAGTGAGGTATTACATTATACTTTCTAGGGTTTACAAAGCGTGGTATTACATTAGCATGTCAAGTATCATTTCTTTACGGGGAAACACAAAACCACTTATAGATTTGCCAGGATTTAAAAGGTGCGATTATAAAGCTTCATTCAGCTAAAAATGTGTTCAAGCTCCCCTTAATTTTATTGTTGTTCTTTGTGTAAAAAATTCCAACTTATGGATAAATAAATCAAATCGAAATCAGATCGCGTAGTATTCACTCCTGAGTCAAAAGTTTATGTAGAAAGGGGAATATTTTTAGGTCATTTTCGCTGAGGCCGTATCAGTTATGTACTTGGTTTATTTCAAAAAGGAGCAGGTGGCGTTCAGACTTTAAAACGTATTTGCGAAATACAGACTGCGAAGATTTATACAATATACCTGGTGACAATGAAAAATGTAATGTATCTGTAAGACAGCCTACAGCTCCCTATAAAAGCGTTCCAAAATTTCATTCTATTTAAAAATCTTGAACATGGATGTCAACAGCAACTGTAAAGCGATATACAATTTTTATTTTGGCTGGAGCCACATTCATAGTAAATTTTTTTGAATGATGCTGCCACCATTTGACTGTAATACTTTTTTATTTTATTATTATACAACCCAGATTTCAGTCTTGTCCATTTACAAGTACAAAAACTCATTTATATGTCAAAAGAAATCAAACTGGTTAGCAGTTTCATGAAAAGGTACGTTAGAAAAGCTGTTTGGCCCTTGTCAAATAAAAGTTCACCCCAAAAGCAATAAAGTAACAACTCATGGTCATCAGGTAAAACAATATAAACTTTACTGATAAAAGTTGCCAACTGACTAACATAAGAGGCATGTAAGCTAAGGTGGGCACATGGGCGGTACACATGTAATCGTGTGTAATGCGCAAGCAATGTGTAAACCAGCATGATATGCGGCTTACATAAAATAAACCGACAAAAACTGCTCGTGGTTGGGCGTGAATAATCGTGCTGAACAGCGTTTGTCTAATAACAGCGAAAAATAGTGCATTCATAGCCTACTTAAAGCCTATATTTATCATGTACTGTAGTACGTGAAATATTTTACATATTATATGATGCTTATAAAATTATTTAATAAGCCCTGTTGTAAAATTTACAATAATAGAAAATTATATAAAAAGCATGGTTTCGTTAGAATAATTACTGGCACAATGAATAAGTCTTCCTTCTCCAGGAACAAAGACTGTTGCTTCAAGTAGACGAAGTTTAATAGACAAAAAAAATATTTATATTTTAAATAAAAACTCTGACGATTTTAAATAAAACATGACTTCTTAAAATAGCCATGTGTATTGGATTTCTTTCACTGCGGTATGACAGCTGAACTGTACTCTAAAAATTTAGTGCTGGATAAGTGACACGGAAGTATATTTGAGGAAAATGACACAGCACGCGCTGCCAGTAAATAGCCGTTTATCGCCGCGACGGAGAACTTAAAACCGTCGAGGAAATTCTAAGGAAATACTAAGCTGCAGTCTCCGAAAGATAAAGACCGGCATATGTTAACATTAATCACTGACCCCGAGAAACAGAGCTGCAAAGAAAATTGAACCATCTGTTCTCCGTATCCTGTAGGCTGTCTACGAGTGCTCTACAGTCCGCATGGGTTTCTTTTCTTGTTAGGTGATCTAAATCTCTAGTCTGGAGTACATTTATTGTAGATCAAATATTTCAGCCATCAAGTGCTGTAGTAACAGATTGACTGGCTTTCACCCCAAAACAGGCATTCCCATTGGCTCATTATACTCTTCCGTTAATAGTACTCTTTTCCCCGCTGTTAACACTTTCCTCCTCGGTGTCGCTTCCTAGCATAAATGCTCGTTACTGTTATGTTAATCCTAATGTTAGCGAAAAGATTATAAGTAAATCTTGTAAGCTCCTATGAGTGGTGGAATTTTTCTGAACCCAAGAAAGTCTGGTTTAACTGAATTATGACAGAGAAGTGCTGTCTGGAAGAGTGTGAAGGGACTAGAATGCCAACAGGTGCAGCATTGGTATGTTGTGGTGCAGGGAAGTGGGGAAAAAGGGAGCATAGAGGAGAGGAGTGGATAAAGATGGGTGGATGTGGTGACAGTGGGCGGCAAACAAAGAAGTTGGGAGGCGAGAATGGGAAGGGGGTGGAGATGATAGGACAGAGGGGGTGGAAACTGTTGGGTGGAGGGTGTGGGGACACTATGTTACTGAAGGTTGAGATCGGGATAGTTACAGGTTAAGGTGTCGTAAGGATAACTCCCATCTGTGCTGCTGCTGACTAATGGTAGGATCCAGATAGGTCAAGTTGTGAAGCAGCCACTGAAACCCCGTCCCCTACCCCCACCATCCCGCTCTCTGGATTACTGCTTCTATCCCAAGTGATAGCTATATACTAGTCCGAGCTCCTGGAGTTGGTGTTCAGGTGTGTGTGAGATGTGCTTGCTTGTGTGCCTCAATGGTCTATATTTCTGCTTTGCTGATGAAGGCTGTCTGAAGGCTTTGAGTAAGTGGCTTTTAATTGTGCCTGTCTTCAACTTAATGTGTCTTCTTTACGGAAAGCAGAAATCTGTCTTTTCGCACATTGTTAATATTGCTACCTGGAGTTTCCATTGTTTGGTATTTTGTGTATCATTAAGCTTGTCTTTTGTAGGTTTATTTAAGGGAATAGTTAGTGTATTTTGTGTTGCCATTTACGATGGCCCCCCATGAACCATGGACCTTGCCGTTGGTGGGGAGGCTTGCGTGCCTCAACAATACAGATAGCCGTACCGTAGGTGCAACTACAACGGAGGGGTATCTGTTGAGAGGCCAGACAAACGTGTGGTTCCTGAAGAGGGGCAGCAGCCTTTTCAGTAGTTGCAGGGGCAACAGTCTGGATGATTGACTGATCTGGCCTTGTAACACTAATCGAAATTGCCTTGCTGTTGTGGTACTGCGAACGGCTGGGGAAACTACAGCCGTAATTTTTCCCGAGGGCATGCAGCTTTACTGTAGAGAGCTGCATCAAACCAGTCTCAGGACTGAGGACCACAACAACAATAACATCCACAATGCTAAAATTTATTACTTAAATAATAAATTAATATCATGTAGGATGCAATGTAATGTATCCGCACTAATTTCTTCTTTTTACATCCGTACTTTCCAGTATTGGTCTCGCAACACGCGAACATGTGGGACGGGATGCGACTTACAACATTCCAATGCCTGCTCCGACGCGAGAGCCTCCGTTCGGATATTGAGGTGAGCGCCGTTTACCACACGATGGGGACTGGTGCCTGTTGATGGACCTCACAGAGTGACCCTCTTTCATAATAAATCTAGGGCGTACGAGTATAAATGCTAATCATCCAAACCCATCAGCATCTGTTATCGACTATGCCAACACCAAGAAGTACTCCATGCTAGCCATCGGCACTATGTGGATCATCCAATCACAACTGCGACGCTGCCTACATCAGCTGCTGGTCTGTCGGCCACACCTAGTACTGTTGCTCCTGGGACCTGAGATTAAGTGCCTTCCAAATGGGGGCCTACGGTCGGCTGCCATCAAGCGACTCGGGTTTTTTTTGTACTGTTTCACAGCGAGCTGCTGGCTGATCGCTGCATTTTCACCTAATTTGTACTGGAGTTTACTGCAACACCGTTCCTGGCGTCTACCAGCATGATGCAGCTCCATGTCAACAGAGGTACATACTTCACTTCTTAGAGTGTGCCTACCTGTCTCGCACACGTTCTTGCACTAGTGCCTGTCTTCACTGATTCTTGCTCAGCTAAACAAGCATCGCCACCCTGGGTCATCCCATGTCGCTCGGACGCATACTTCTGCTGTCTAAATTCTTCTGAATAAATCTTGTTGTCATGACTTCTGCCTATGTGACTCACGGCGGCCGGGAAACTAGTTTTTAGTGTCTTGCATCCAGACTACAGTCCTGCAACATCATGTAGACTGATTACGAAGTCATTTCTGCTCAGACCTTTCTCACCTGCAGTACTTTCTTTCAGACTTATTATCCACGTCTGGACGTATGTTGATCCGAAATCTTTTGTTCCTTTCCCAATAATATTTTAAGTGGGTATCTTTATGTGCAAACCGCAAATTCCAGATTTCCATGTTTTCGCGATAGTCCTGAAGTGCAAAGACTGCTTGTAAAACAGCGTGTTTGAAAGTGAAATACACGTAATATATTACTGATTAGTTCCACTGCAGCAGGTTCATGTTGCGGTTAGCATCGTTTTCCTAAAATAAACTTTTATCTGAAGGTAATCATGATATATGAGTGTAAGTTATTTCTTTTAAGATGGCGCAAAAGTGTATAGAATTTTCTTCGCAAACAGGTTGCACAAAATAGATTAAAGTAAGAGATTACTTATCAGCAACATATTCTATTTCATTGTCCCCAGCAGTCAGACAATAGTAAATTGGCATTTCCACTACACAGCTGTACAAGTCTATAGATTTGTAGTTAATGAGTTCGAAGAGCTTTTTCGTTCGGAAAGGAATTTTCTTGAACGTTCCCCCACAGGGAGAGCAAAACTTAAATCTTTGAGGCTGTGATATCAGGAAAATTAATTTAGTAAGGAACTGTAGCTCACCCAAGCTTATGGAGAGTTTCGTTTGTCAACTTAAGAGATTTCAAGAAAGTGTTATCTGTCAGCAGCAGGAGTTTAGACAGTCTTCTCGTTTTTGTGCTCAAGAAGGCGATAATGTTAACCGTGATTGGAAAGAAGTTCATAGTGCGTAATAATCTCTCTGTGGTGCTAGGTGGCAGGTATCAACTTTGTGTGGGAGCATACCAGCTTTTGAATGGGAGAACTCTGTTCCGATGCTCAGCCATTTATTTCTTTTTCTTAAACTAACACAAAGCCACTATGTCTCATCCTGTCTCACCTGTATCGGTTGTAGAACCTTCATTTTACTTAAGAAGCACTGTAGAATGTTCAAGCCAAAATGCAGGTAAGGAGCCTCATTGACGTTTGTTGGCAGTCACACGAATTTTCGTAGTGGCAGTTCATCTCTTTCAAACATTAATAGCTGCATTTAGGTGAAATACCATGGGTTAAACTATTTAAAAGAGCTTCATCATAACCCATCATTACTGAACATGTAACACGTCAGCCGTAGTTGTAAATAGAAACAAAACTTTACCCAGGTTTCAGCCAAAATAATTTGGCTTTCTTCAGAAGCTTCCGAAGAAGGCCAAATTATTTTGGCTGACACCTGGATAATGTTTGGTTTCTATTTGCAACAAAGGCTGACGTCTTACATGTTCAGTTATCACAGTTGCTGACAGGGCTGCACGATGTTAAAAATTCCCACCGTTACTCCTGAAACCAGAAAATCGTTCACTGTGAATTTTACCTCCAACGCTCTTCTCGTGCACGACACAATTGTTTCAAACTGCTTTCGCTGCCTTTATTCTTCTAGTAAAGCCAAGAAGTGCAGCTTGTCGAAAATTTCGACGTCGTCTCCTTACGTCTCCATCATTTAACGTTCATAACCTTCAAGAATGAGATTTTCACTCTGCAGCGGAGTGTGCGCTGATATGAAACTTCCTGGCAGATTAAAACTGTGTGCCCGACCGAGACTCGAACTCGGGACCTTTGCCTTTGCGGGCAAGTGCTCTACCAACTGAGCTACCGAAGCACGACTCACGCTCGGTACTCACAGCTTTACTTCTGCCAGTACCTCGTCTCCTACCTTCCAAACTTTACAGAAGCTCTCCTGCGAACCTTGCAGAACTAGCACTCCTGAGAGAAAGGATATTGGTTCGCAGCGGCTTCGGTAGCTCAGATGGTAGAGCACTTGCCCGCGAAAGGCAAAGGTCCCGCGTTCGAGTCTCGGTCGGGCACACAGTTTTAATCTGCCAGGAAGTTTCATATCAGCGCACACTCCGCTGCAGAGTGAAAATCTCATTCTGGAAACATCCCCCAGGCTGTGGCTAAGCCATGTCTCCGCTGTATCCTTTCTTTCAGGAGTGCTAGTTCTGCAAGGTTCGCAGGAGAACTTCTGTAAAGTTTGGAAGGTAGGAGACGAGATACTGGCAGAAGTAAAGCTGTGAGTACCGGGCGTGAGTCGTGCTTCGGAAGCTCAGATGGTAGAGCACTTGCCCGCGAAAGGCAAAGGTCCCGAGTTCGAGTCTCGGTCGGGCACACAGTTTTAATCTGCCAGGAAGTTTCATATCAGCGCACACTCCGCTGCAGAGTGAAAATCTCATTCTGGCAAGTTCCGGTTGTGTTAGACCGACTCAGCAGCCATCGTGTACTCACACCATTATTCTTCGGCGTAAATGGCTTTTTTCTATAGTGATAGTAAGTTCACAGAAGGATGAAATTTAATCAACATATCCCACAACTATGGGAAAACCGGAATATCACTGCAGTAACATTCGGGATGGGTTTTCATGCCATACTATTTTCCATTTCTGTTAGCGTAGGTTGTGTAATCGACTGATAGTCCTTATCAGACTGTCCTGGCGAGGGTTTAAACATGATGTTTACAGCTCTGACAATACTCCACTATGAAAGGAACAGGAGAGAAATATTCCAGTGGTTTCCAGTGGACGCTATTGGTCGTACACTGCTTGAAAAAATGCAACACCATCAATAAATGTGTTCCATGGTACGAGGGTATCAAATGTGCATAGTGAAGGGCTGCAATACTTGAGCTTCATTTGTCATGGTATTCGACTATCAAATGGCGTTTAGGGGGCCTGTCAGTGTGCACTGTGTTTTGACTGCAGACAGCAAGTGTGCTGAGTTTAGACGTCAACAGTGTGTGCAACACTCATTCTTGGGTATAGCCATACCCTACTGACGAATACGTACTCTACGACGGACCGCTGCACGTGTTGAGCGTATCGGTGGTGTGCCGCCGCTTTCAGATGCAGTCTGTGGAACATTACCACACACGCTGACCGATTCTGGAGGTCTGCGTAGCACAGACACACGTCGAGATCGACCCATTTTGCGAACAGCATTGGCCGATTGGACACCATCCAGGGACGAAATTCGGACACTCGTTGCACCTCTTGTGTCACCAGCGACCATTGGGAACTGACGGCTTGCAGCAGGATTAAGATCACGTGTACCTCTGGCCTGCTCACCACTGACAATACGACAGCGACTGGCACGTCTACTCTGGTGTCGTGAAAATGTTGACCGGAGAGTGGAATGGTGCCCTGTTGTCGACGATAATGAGACTAGGTTCTGTATGTATGCGTCGTAGACCTCTTGAGCTGCCTTTGCTATAGTGCATTCGCCCACGAAACGCGGATCCCATCCGAGTCTTCATGGATCCGAGGCTTCATGGTGTGGAGGACCATCATCAAAAAAATGGTTCAAATGGCTCTGAGCACTACGGGACTTAACTTCTGAGGTCATCAGTCCCCTAGAACTTAGAACTACTTAAACCTAACTAACCTAAGGACATGAAACACATCCATGCCCGAGGCAGGATTCGAACCTGCGACCGTAGCGGTCGCGCGGCTCCAGACTGTAGCGCCTAGAACCGCTCGGCCAGTATGGCCGGCCAACTCGCTTTCACATTGTGTGTTTCTGCATGGTAAAGTACCCCTACATTGCAGAGGATGATATCCCGTGATACTGCCCCTCTTCTACGGGAAGGTGATATTCTGTTTCAGCAGGACAATGCACGTCCATATTCGGCTGCTGCGACACAAAGAGGTCTTCGTCGTGCCCTGGCCAGCAAGGTCACCAGATCTCTCACGAACTGAACACATATGGGACAGGACGAAGTGGGAACTTACTCGTTCTCCAAGACCTGCAGGAACTATTACCAAATTGCAACGATAGGCACAAGGTGTTTAGGATAATCTATTGTAAGATTCCATTCGACACCTCTATGGTCGTTTCAATGCGAGCAAACTCGCCAGCGTAGACGGCAAGGGCGTTTCCACTGTGTGGTGATGTGGCTGTTTGGGTAACTTTTACTGCGAGAAGTGTTTTTCATTTAGTCTGAATTTGTTACCACAGACGCCTACAGTGCTGGATTACCTGCCACTTCACTGTCAATAAAATGGCCTTGTCCTTGAAGGCTCTGTAAAGACGCTACAGGGCGTCAAAGTTATAGGCGCTGGCGCCTGTAAATACATGTAAACATGGTGATTACGTGATGGTGTTACAAACTTTCTAGGGCGAAAGATAAATGTACCACTTTGAGGTAATGGTCCCTGTACCGGAAACGAACGAGTCGAATGTTACAGGTGACAACCGTTTTTATATCTCAGACAGTGGAATTCATGTACTGGTACTATCGTTGTTGAGATTGTAGGCTAAGCAACTTTCAGAGATGGTAGTGTGGAACTAAACAAGAAAAAAGTGTTTGTTAAACTTGGACTCTAAAATACGTACCTCAAGAGCTACGGGCACTTGTTCAATAGAGATCTGTTCCCACAGTAGCGAAGATGAACAAGTGCTCATAGCTCCGCAGGTAAGCATTTTAAAACCCATGTTTACTGGTCATTTTTTCCTTGTTTTGATCCATACTAACACCTCTGAAAGTTACCCACCCTACAATATTAGCAACAACAGTACCAATATTACACTGTCAGAAGAATCAGATCGGTTTTCGCTCACAACTTTCAATTCATTCGTTTCCTGCGCAGGGACATTTACCTCATCTTGACACATTTCTCCTTCTACAAAATCGTAGAAAGTTTGTAAGATCATCAAGGAATCACTATTCATGTATATACATTTAAAGGTGTCAGTGTCAGTAACTCTGACGCTCTCTAGCATCGTTTGATGAAGTTTCTGAACTTAGAACTTAATCTACTAAGTGCTCTCTACAACGTCTAGAAGTGTTTAACATGAATTGTGAAACAACCTGTATATTTCCGGGACAGGTCGCTGCGATACAGAGTTATGTGAAGAATAAAGAGATACGTGGCTCGAAGGATGCTACAGAAACGGTAATGGTTGAAATGTAGGGACCTGCGTTCGAGAATCTCCTCACATACATCGCAAAAGGGCGCATCTAGAAAAATCTCTGCATGATACTGTTACAGTTCGCCTAAAAATACTGCCCTAGTTCACTGTCCTGTTATCTATTCCCTAAGATAACTGTCGTATCTAAGCATGAAACAATTCTGCAGTTTATCATCTACTTTGAGCTCAGTTGTACCCGAAGAAATCAAGAAAATCTTCAGTTTTTACAAGACACCGCACGAATCTCCGCATACGAAAAGAACAAAAAGAGATGGCGGGCACTTTATCAAGGAGATAGATTACTCTCTCCAGGCATATTTTAAATCTGAATTATTTAGCATATATTGCAAAGGGATAAGCGTTTTCCAATACTCTCTTCTTTTCAGACGAGTGGCAACAGAATTCCGTGTTATTCACATTCACTGTGTCAAGACGTATTCACGTGTATGTTTTGTCCCATGTTCTATGTGTCTCGTGAAATAAGATCACAAAAACATACACTCACTCACTCACACACACACACACACACACACACACACACACACACACACACACGCACACACACACACAGAGAGAGAGAGAGAGAGAGAGAGAGAGAGAGAGATGCAGTATATCTTGTGCTTTATTTTAAGAGTTTTGGCTACTTTATTATGCTTAACACTGAACACTGTCTGTAACTACTTATAAGAATCTGCGTTTTGTTTCCTCTTTCATTCTGGCTGTTAGCACTACGAGAGACTTTCATATCAAAGTCAAACTGTAAACTGAGCCGGTGTGATCATTTCATTTCACATCCCTACAAGTTGTCGAAACTAGATATGTTTTGTGGTGTATGCAATTTTACATTTCTACATATTTAAAATAAGTCTTATCCCAATTTCATCTATTGTCCTATGTTTACTACGTTCCCTATTATATTTTTAGTTTTACCAAGAGGAGACGACATTCCTTCAGTCATCCTAGGAAGAACCAACCATGACGAAACTGATATCCCTAATATGCAAGATAAATGGGAGGTGAAATATCGCCAGATCTCAAGAAGAATGTAGTAACAAAAATTCCAAAGATAGTGGTTCTGACCTATGTAAATGTTACCCAGCGTAAAAATATCTTATCTAACATTAAATTTATGGCTTATCTGAGAAGAGATACGGGAACAAGGCGACGTTCGTTTAATGCATTTGTAGATTTAGAGAAATGTTTAGACAGCATCGTCTGGAACATGTTCCTTGAAATTCTGAACGTAGTAGGGATAAAATAAATGAAGCGTGAGGTTACACACAAGAGCGCAGAAACCAGATAGCAGTTGTAAGAGTCTAACGACATGAAACAAAAGCGGAGGTTAAGAAAGGACTGAGACTGGATTACAATCAATTCTCGATGTTATTAAGTAAAGGAAACCGAAAAAAAATTGGAAAAGGATTTAAGTTTCAGAGACAAGAAATAAAAGCTTTGAGACTTCCCAATGATACTATAATTTTGTCAGAGACGGAAAAATACTCGGAAGAGCAACTGAACAGAAAAGATAACGTTTTGAAAAAGGGTCATGAGACGAATGTAAATAAAATTAAAACAAGGATGAAAGGATACATACAAATTAAAATTAGAAACTGAGACACTAAAAGCAGCAGATAAGTTCTGATTTTTGGGGAGAATAATACTAACGATGGCGGAAGTAGAGATGTTGTTCGATACAGACTCTATCTAACGAGAGAAGGTCTTACGAAAAAGAGTAAATCTATAACATAAATTTAAGTATTAGCAAGTCTTTTGTAAAGATACGGTACACTATGTGATCAAAAGTATCTGTACACTTGGCTGAAAATGACTTATAAGTTCGTTGCGCTTTCCATCGGTAATGCTGGAATACAATGTGGTGATGGGCCACCCTTAGCTTTGATGACAGCTTCCACTCTCGCTGGCATACGTTCAATCAGGTTGTAAGAGTTCCATGACAAAGGAATTTATTGCTAGCGCACTTGAGCAGGTGCAACTTCGATGGATTGCTCACGCGCTGCCTGCGATACGTAAGCTACAATACAATCACAGACCAGAGAGCAGTGTTGGCAGCAGTAGTGGTAGTAGCTCGCATTCGTGCGGTTTGGTCAGGTCGATCTTAGAGTGCAGTTGTATAGTTGTATAGATCACAGAGAACACTTGTGTACTGTACTTTCACATCCTGTGAAAGTGAACGCGTTATGCAGGTCTTGGAGTCACTCACGTCCATCTGGAAAGTATTTACTGAGGCTAACGAAGGCTATGTTGGCCTGACGTACTCGACGATGCCCCTTAGCTACACTGTTTAATGGATAATCCTAAGAAATACCAAATTAAGATCAGCGGTCTGAATAAGGTGAAGCGTGTAGCTGATAAATGAAAAAACTAAAATTGCAACCGAGACTGTTTACAACTAATATTGACTGTGGGTATTGTATCACAGATACAGTCCCTTTGACTGTTCAGAGATGTCACTAAACCCGCCCAAAGATGTAAACAACCATGCATCAGCAGCGCATATTAGACGGATGGGTCCGAAAGCCGATCAGTTCCAGTCATTCCACCAGGAAGGAGGTACACAGCTCGTGTTATCTGTGGTTCAACCAAACCTAGACGGTTAATTCCAAGGTTCGATCACGTCTTCATTGTTACATTGTGTCAGGAAGGGCTCTCAACAAGTGTCCAGGCGTTTCGGATTGAACCAAAGCGATGTTGTTCGGACATGGAGGAGATACAGAGAGACAGGAAATGTCGATGATATGCCTGGCTCAGGCCGCCCAAGGCCTACTACTGCACTGGATGACCCCTACCTACGGATTATGGCTCGGAGGAAACCCTGACAGCAAGGCCACCATGTTGAATAATGATTTTCTTGCAGCCACAGGACGTCGTGTTACGACTCAAACTGTGCGCCATAGGCTGCATGATAAGCAACTTCACTCCCGGAGTCCACGGCGAGGTCCATCTTTGCAACCACGACACCATGCAGCGCGGTACAGATGGGCCCAACAACATGCCGAATGGACTGCTGAGGATTGGCATCACGTTCTCTTCACCGATGAGTATCGCATATGCCTCCAACGAGACATTCGACGGATATGTGTGGGGGCAACCCGGTCAGGCTGAACGCCTTAGAATCACTGTACAGCGAGTGCACCTAGGTGAAGGTTTACTGCTGTTTTGGGGTGACATTATCTGAGGCCGACGTACGCCGCTGGTGATCATGGAAGGCACCGTAACGGCCGTACGATGCGTGAATGCTATCCTCCGACCGATAGTGCAACCATAGCGACAACATACAGGAGAGGCATTCGTCTTCACTGACGACAATTCACGCCCCCATCGTGCACAGCTTGTGAATGACTTCCTTCAGGATAACGACATCACTCGATTAGAGTGGCCAGCATGTTCTTCAGACATAAACCCTATCGGACATGCCTAGGATAGATTGAAAAGGGATGTTTATGGACGACGTGACCCACCAACCACTCCGAGGGATCTACACCGAATCGCCATTAAGGAGTGGGACAATCTGGACCATCAGTGCCTTGATGAACTTGTGGATATGTCACGACAAATACAGGCATGCGTCAAGAGAACGTGCTACTGGGTATTAGGGGTACCAGTGTGTACATCAGTTTGGACCACCACCTCTGATGGTGTCGCTGTATGGTGGTACAACATGTAATGTGAGGCTTCCATGAGTAATAAAAAGGGCGGAAATTATGTTTATGTTGATCTCTATTGCAATTTTTTTACTGGTTCCGGAACTGTCGGAACCGAGGTGATGCAAAACTTGTTTTGATGTGCGTAATAGTAATAAATCATTCATAACAGGAAATATTAGAAAATTGTTCTCTGCCTTTTACGAGAGCCTGAAAACTATTTTTGTGGTCAGCCAGAAAGCGACGGAGAACATACTGACCGTAGTTTCCAGTCTGCAAGTCCACATTCCTGTCCAGCCTACGGAAAGAACTGTTTCTATTCTCTGTTTACTCAGGAGGATCAGGAACTATGATTATTAATGAATATTTTGAATTCTAATTGATAGATATATTTGATAAATTTTCACACCCACAACCTCGTAATATTCATGATGTTAACACTAATAATAAATCTCTCGAAGCTAAACAGCACTATGAGCAGTTCAGAGGCGACCTCTACGGCAAGTTCCCATTTGCTTTGACTCCAGATAATCAAAATAATTGCTAGCCACAAAAGTGGAAAATAATTTCATTAATTGCCACGCGGATTTGATAACATTGCGAGCGGCACAGTAACAGTGCTTTCGCTAAATCTAAGTGATCGAGGACGGTGTATGGTTCTCGCTAGTTCACTTCCGATTTGTACCGAAAACGGGAGTTAAGTTGCAGTCTGGCTGTGACGTCACCCGAGGCAGCGCGTACTCTGTTGTTTGACTGACGCGAATAGTACGACAGCTGGGTGCAAAGTGAAGTCTTTTCCAGAAATCTAAACGATCCAGGACGGTGTACAGTCCTCGCGAGTTCACTATTATTACTGAAAATATGCGTTCAGTAACAACGTGTCTGTGACGTCATCAGAGGCAGCGCGTACTCCAGCGTTTGACTGACGTGGATCGTATGGTAGCTTGGTGCCAAGTGAAGTGATATCTTGCCTCTCGGGCCTTATTTATATGCAAGCGCTGTTATCCGCTCTATGGCCCCGGTAGTAGCCTCTAAATGGCCGCTTTCTCGGACACACAATATTTTATAACACTTTTGTGTATTAATTTAGAATCTTGGTCATTTCTGTATGAATGAAGGTAGGCTGGATAAAATCAGAGAAAAAGTTTTAGCTCGCCTGCAATTAAACTTTGCCCTCTAGAATTTTTAGAACGAAACTGACAGTAGCACATAACCTCTGAACTTCAACTTAGAGACCTTGTATTTGTAATTATTTACATCCAGGCCTTGAAACTTGTTACAGGTCTATTATTTAATAGGTTTCATCACGTGGTGCAATCAAAACTTTCTATCATTAATATAACAGATACTTAATCTCCTACAAATAAGGACTCTTTGTTCTAAATTTAGTTTTTAGTAAATTACCCGAAAACTATTAGAGGTAGCTCAGTGGCGTCAGGTAGTTACTACTTTTATGATGAACTGAAGTTTCAAACAATTTTTCATATTTCTAAGTCTAATATTTAGCGCCTTCAATTTTTCTTAAAAACGTGAATTCTGACCTAAATATTGGTTTAATCACGTTGAGACCTGCACCAGTTAATTTTACAAACATCTGCACTTTATGACCAATTTTTGACTTCCTAGTTTTATTATTTAGCGCCACTTATTTTTTCTTAAAACCATGTATTTAGGGAAAAATGTTCATCTCATCAGTCTGAGACAGTTTAAACATTAATATACTAAACTACATGCTGACAAAATTATGAAAGGAACTTCAACTTTTAATCTCATCCTTAAATTATGGTGCAATACTTGTGCGCTATGCACACGCGTTGTGGTGACGTGGCGCTACTAGCAGTCATCTGGGGTAAGCCACGGCACACTCGCTCGCCTCTGCATCTCTCAAATGATACAGCGCTTGTTTCGCCACAACCTGGTTTCTGTATGTGATGGCTCAGGTCAGAATCTAAAGATTTTGCCTTGAAATCCAGCTCCAAAATGATAGCACTAATTCGAATTGTAAATTAGTTTGATAGTACACTAAGTTATTATTAAATGCGCAACAGAATGTACGCAAAGATATTTTGTAAGACGTAAGTATATGGAAAATGTTTCCTATTTGCACACGTAACTATCTAAATGAATGTTCTCCGTGCAACAGAACTAAAGTATCAGTTTTCTAGAAAACCGGGTAACTGTTTCTAGATGCGAAGCATACGTTTGAGATGTGGTCCAAAGGTGTCCGCAAACTTCCTTTGTAATGGTGCAAAAGCGTTGCACCTGCGACGTTAGCATCAGGCCCGACGGTGCTTCAAATAATAATGTCCCCATCAAACTAATTTAGAGTCCTTTAATTCAATTTCGTAATATATATTAAAGTCCCTAAGACTGGTCGGAAACAAAATCCAGAAAGATGCCTCGTAGTGACTCAAATTAACAAATTAGAAGGTGCGTGGGTGTGGCCCTGGCGCACAAACGTTCATTAAACCCGGCTCGCAGTCAATGGCTCCGCCGGCGACTGTGAACTGCTTCTGAGAACTAACCTTATCAGATGAAAAGTAGTTATTTAAAAAGAAAAATGCTTGCCTTTACCAGTACCTTACGTATGATGGATCGGTCCGTTGTTCTGATGAGAACGTGGTGATCAGCATTTAGAGGTGAAGCCTCGTCTTGAACACAAAAAGTTGATACTGTTTTGCTCATGGCTGTTACGTTAAATGAATTGCAAGATAGAGGTTGCTATCACGAAAGGATTTCCGGCCAGAATTAACTTCGTATGTACAATAACTGTACATATGTTTTCCTCCAACAACTGAAAGATCACATTGATTTCAGATAACTATTTGACATTGCACAACATAACAAATTTGGGAAATGAGAATCTAAGCCTCCCAGATTTAACCTTTAAATAGCAAGTGGGATCTGTTAATAGCCTGAGACATATTTATTCTATTCACGGTAAATGATAACAGACAAGCAGTTGCAGGATAAGGATTTATTAAAATCCTTGACCACGGTTTCGGTATGTCTAAATAAACCTTCATCAGAAGTAAAATACACTAAAATCACATCATGCAGTGGAGATACATAAAAGAATCGTGCCAAAGGCGTCGTCAGTGTTTGGCTGTTATCATTTACCGTGAAGAATTTTAACAGTTGCTGTTTCAGCCATGTTTAAAATCTTGATTTATTCAATTAATTTACCTACCATTTAACCTAGATCACGAAATTCTGCCTTGAAAAAAGCCGAAATTCACTCTCCTTCAAGCAATGTGTGAGCGAACAGATCGCTTCCTTATAGGCCTGTAACACGACCATAGCGTGGGTGTGATCTCTCAACTCCATTCAGGAAGAGACAGATATAAGCCAGTGCCCGATGCTTTGAAAAAGCGGGTAATGGTGGGTACTATGAAGAACAGTTATTGTTATGGAGTCACTGAAAGCACTATTTAATGTCGAAGACAATATGCAGCAAGTACTATGAAACATTCGCAGTTAATATTGTGCTTGCCGCTGTACGGCTTCTATATTACGCACTGAAATTCCGAAATGAAAGAACGCGGCACGAATAGCCACATACCAAACAGATTAACAACTCTCACAGTACAGTGCCGGCCCCTTACGTATTCTCAACCCGACTGCGTAGCTCAAGCAACACTGCAGACTTACAACTGCCACCCAATACTGGTGCTCAGCAACAATAGTCAGACTTTACTCAAAAACATTTTCAGTGGGCAGCGATTACTTCAGAATTCTGCCTTGGCGAAATCAGAGAAAGCTGCTCCATAGTCACTGCGATTTTCAATAAATTCACTCTCAAGTGATTGAGTTGTGGTGGTATAGAATCCTCACACCTACAAAGAACTCAAGGAAATGTTATGAAAACTAATATCTCACTCCTACAGGAAACTGTCGGAAGGATTACGAGTTCTTGCAGTTTACCGTCACTTAACGTAAAGAGTACGGTGCAAAATCTCCGATATTATGCAAAGCGAACATATTTGCTGCCTACACAAAGACTGACGTAACGTCTTGGAGATAAAATCCTCGATCGATTATTTTGAAACAGACTTATTACCAGTCATGATTGCATTAACTCTTTCCTATTTTTAAATGACTTGTTTCGGATCAACATGAGCCACCCTCAGATCTAATTGTATCGATTATAAGACCAACCAGTCCAACTAAAGCAAAAGTTACATGTTGTGTCGCTTTATGAAATTTGTTATGTGACGCAGCATGTATATTTTGCTGCTAGTTGGAAGGCGACAATCTTGTAACCGAGACAATTAGATCTGAAGATGGTTCATGTTAAACCGAAATCAGTGATAGAAAACTGAAAAAAGGAATACAAACACACACATAATAAACCTATTCTAACCCGATTTGACTGGAAGGTAAAGCAGATTGTTGAACGCCACACTTCTGGTTTTTATTCCCACTCACTCAATTAAATTAGATCAACGTTATATCATTCCGCCCTTCAGCCAAAAGCTTTAAAAAAGTAAACGAAGGCAAAACAAATATTAATAAAAGGCGAAAAGGCTACAGATGCCTTTAAAAACTGTAGGAAATGATGAATTTTTTTGGCATTTATATAATACGTTGAGGCTGTCTATTTTACCTGGGTGATACTTCCCGTCGTCTCCAAAACATTTGACCTTTCCCGAGTTCATTCACGGAACACGGATCACTGTAGAAGTTTGTAGTGTAGCTAAAGAATTCAACTCGTTTCTTATTTCATTGACTTTCCTTTTAATTTCACCATTTTCAATTTTAATGCCAGATTCTACCTGATCCTTTGTTTTATCTACTTCTTTCTCCCGTTTCCCTCTTCGAACGGATAAGTTGCTAATAGCCTCCGTCGTCTCAGCCATTAGACCATTTTGGCTACTCATACAATTTCTTACGTTGCCTCCCAGATTTGCCTACAACTTCTCCGCCTTATCACTGAAATTTTTCTCGGCTTGATCTACCTTAGAGACCACAGAGTACATCAGAAATTTTGCCCATTTTATTCCGAATGATTTTTAATTTTCTGTCTGTCAGTTCCTCGATTCCACTAGCAATTTTATCTACTTCGTCTTTCACAACCGAACCAATTTTTAAATTTACGTCACCCATATCGGTATTAACAGAATCAATTTTGGATCCTATATCGGTTTTAACACATTCAATTTTGGATCCCAATCCTCTTATCATTTGCATTAATTGCGACATCATGTCTCCCCAAAATTCATCTCCCTTGCTTGAATTCGGACTATTTGTCCTAATAAAGTCACCACCGATCACACTCTCCCGCTCCGACTTTGGGCTAAGCGGCTCGGTAGTATTTTCGGACCCACACAAACTGATCGACTGCTTCATATTAGTGACGTCGATAATTGGCGATTGAACTACAGAATCATACATAATCTCGCTATCAGCGGAGGTACTTAGCTTTGTCGTGCTGGATCCTTCTGCCATCGTATTACTGCCGATGTTGCAGCTGAAGCCGATGCTGAATACCTCATAGCCTCTGCTGTGGAGCCTCTGCTGTGAGGAAGTCATGGCAAATTGGATGATTATAATGGATAAAGATGGTGACAGGTAACAGCTGGGGCATTAAAGAATGGAATAAGAATATAGTGTTCAGTCCACACACCCACATACACACAGAGGGAGAGGGAGGGGAGAGAGGGTAGGGGTCGACAGAGAGACAGAGAGAGAGATATAGATAGAGAGAGAGAGAGAGACTGAGATTCCCCTTTCCATTCCCCTGTCCTATCTCTCTCTCTCTCTCTCTCTCTCTCTCTCTCTCATCGTGGTCGATAACATCTCTCCCTCTGCCAAGGGAAGAGGATTATCTGTGTGGTGGAGAATATAGGGAGAGGTTCGTATATTGTGACGGGATTGGAAGAACGTTTCGTGAAAGAGGTGTTCAAAAGGGTATACGTGAAAACGGGCACGCCGGCTGAAAGGGGCCAGGAGAGTGGTTGTTACCAGTCTACACAGATACAGAAAATGGGTGATTTATAACTATCGATCAAGCACTAGTGTATGTTCAAGACAGTTTTGTAAGTAGCACGGGCGATGAAGGATTCCATCCACTGTATGCCGACTTCTCAATCACTGAGTGTGTCACACTATCACGAAAACTGTGGCTTGTTGCTGACTGGCTGATTCGAAAATTCGCCCGAATGGGGCTTGCAAAGATGCCATGGCTTGACCTCACAACAGAGAAGTTCACATTCGCACGAGTATCGATATTAAACGTTTGTATATATCTCGCAACAATATGTAACTGAATTTGACTAGAACTTTTGTGAAGTATGTATTGAATGGTGAGTGTTACCGGAACGAACACATTTCAGGTTCGCTTTGTTCGAGTTTCTGAGGTTTTACAGTAGACAGATGTCAACTAAATGCACAAAAGTGTCGAAGTAGTGTTTCAGACAGTGGCACTTACATGTACCATGTTTGGCTCTTCGCCATTCAGAGGGTGTCTGAATTTTCTGTCGCTGCGCTCTACTAAAACTACGGTTCGGTAATTTTGGTACAGCACATAAATGACGCCGTAAATGGTAGGATTACCGTTAGTACTGGTAGCATTCGTAGGGAATAAAAAATAAAGTTTGACGGAGGAAATGGGAACCGACGACTTGTCCTTGTTTTCTGTTTGTTTGTTCTGCACATAATTAGAACGCACGTCGTTCAGTGGCAGTCCATTGTCTACTTTATATACACACAAAATATAAATTGCATTTTATATGTAATAAAATAAGTTGGTCGCTTATCTCCTGCGCTTTTATGTAGGAAAAGCAATTACTTTTGATGGAAGTGCGGTTCCCATACTCAACCATAAAAAAGATCTATATAATTATTGTTGTCGTTCTTTTGTACTCAATAGAACGTACTTCATCACAATCAAAGGCAAGAGTTTCCAGTTACTGTTTGTAAGTGCCAAATTTGTTTAAGAATAACAGAATATTTTTTCTATAATCTCGATGAAGCACTGGAACGATATCTGAGATATTTTTGTTTCACTGTTTTTAAATTTTACTTTTTTTTGAGGAAATTGCTTTTTCTAGCACTACTTCATAAATCTGTATTTGTTTTTTATTTTTACTTCAACATCCCTTTCTTTCATGATACAAATCAACAATTTTCTTATAAAACCCGAACTAAACATTTCAGTTTCGCCGTAAATACGGTTTATTTTTAAGTAACGGAAGTTAGGTAACTATGTAGAACAAAAATGTTCCGCAGGTTATGTGGCCAATTATATATCCTTACTCAGTGTCTAGACGATTCACCACCTCAGGTTTGTAGGGGAATGTAGTAAGACACAGATCACATATGTGAACAAAGAGATCGAATTTTGCTACCGCCCTATAGGTATGCAACACACCTAACATACAGGTAACGCGATTTCGACCTTAACTCACCAAGGCTACTACGGAAACTATCGTAGCCTATGCTTAGTTATGGTAGTCTACGATAGCCTAGGGTAGCCTCAGAACTCTACCCTTGACGCATTCCTACTATAACTGCAATGTAAGCTAACAGTACTGTAGCCGTGCTGAACTGAGCGGATTAGTTTGGTGGCCATGCCGAATTCGCGAGTGGACCGTACTGGGGGCGGGGGCCGAGGCGGAGCCGGGGGCGGCGGATGACGACAGCGCGGCCGATGTCAGCAGCAGCCGGCCACCGCATCTTAATTAATCCGCCGACCGTGCAAGGCCGCTCCAGGCGAACACGCCCGCCTCTCCACTTGCCAACTTGGCCGTCTGGAAGCCGGAGGCAGGGCACCAAGGGACTAGTTAGCCCCCACGTCGGAGCTGCAGCAATCCGTTGTTCAGATGCTGACATTCGACGGAACTGCAACAGTCAACAGTCTAAACAGTCGTAATGAATGTCGCGTTCAAGAAATCATTCACTCAGGATAATAGCAATAAGCATCCCTGGTGTAGAGAAACAGCTGAAAGATTTGAAAGCAAATAAGTCACCAGGTCCGGACAGAATCCCAGTTCGATTTTGCAAAGAGTACTCCACGGCATTGGCCCCTTACCTAGCTCGAATTTACCGCATATCTCTCGCCTGGTAGGAAGTGTCAAGCGAGTGGAAAAAACGGCAGGTGACACGTGAATATACTAAGTTTAAAAGAACGGACCCGCAAAATATCCCTAACTTCGATTTTCTGCAGAATCCTTGAACACATTCTCAGTTCGAATATAATAAACTTTCTTGCGAGTGAGAAGCTTATAAACATTTTTGGAAGATGACTGCCAACAGACACTAAGTAATGTATAAAATGCCTATTTGATCCATCATCTGTTATTATTTTAAACCCATAATCTACCGGTTTCTGTCTTGAACCATCTTCACCGACGAAGTGTTAAATGCTTTAAGCCACCATATTGCATTAGTCAGAACTTTAAATGAGTAGTGCATGCCAGGAATGTAAATATATGAGACAGGACTTCTGAATTCTAAATGTATACAGAGCAGTGTGTGTATGCACACGGTTCGTCGTACATAGTTGGAAATGGAGCTCCGACGTAGACCACCCATACGTGTTCACATGTTGACCCAACGCCATCGTCAGTTACGACTGCAGTGGTTGAGGGATCGTCGGGATTCGACTGTCAATCAACGAAATATGTCGGTTCTTCGGGTGAATGACATGTTTGCAATACTGGGTCGAAAGTCGTCTCCATGAACGTAGATATCGAGGTGAACGGTACCTCGAAACATGAAGCGCACCACAGACGCAAGCTGGACGGAGCAGTATTATGCTATTGCAGACATTCTCCTGCGCTTGCATGGGACCTGTGGTAGTAATCGAAGACGCCGGACGCAGTGGCCGAGCGGTTCTAGGCGCTTCAGTCCGGAACCGCACGACTGCTACATTCGCAGGTTAGAATCCTGCCTCTGGCATTATGTCCTTAGGTTAGTTTGGATCTGGGTTGCTACCAGGCGCCATCACGCCGTACGCAAATCAGCAGCCCGTTATTTCCGCGAATTAAATGACCTGTATGTAGACATCTAAGGCCAAATATATCCTCAAAACTACCAAAAAACTGTCAGATTGTTGATAAGCAGAATCAGTGACGTATTTAGTTCCAAACACGGGCAAACAAGCTATTAAGTTGGTGGTCATAATCTTTTGGCTTATCGGTGTATGCCATACTCTAGCCAGCGAGGCGAGAGCGCCGCAAGGACAGTACCACCCACTGAGAAAGACACTACGGTTTTGTGGAGGGCCACAGATAAAGCAGGTTTAGCTTTTGCTCTGGAGGTATACCGTCAATACCATTAATTTAAATTGGAATAGTATTTTGAAAGGGTCCTATAGTTCCCTTTCATTATCTTTGTATTTGGTTCCTAGTGCGCTTTGCATCCTACAGAACTATTCGGGTGTCTTCATTGCTAAATTTCGTACTACAGAAGACTAAGCTATGATTCAATCTAGCCGCAGCCTATTTCTTTCTAAGATTGCCAAGCACCGTGTGGCTGTTATGTCGTTTCTTTTCAGACTTGCAAATGCGTCTATAAAGCCATTATAAGTCTTCCATGTTTTTATATGTAACCCAACTCACGACTGTGATTCCGTAAAATGTTTATCCTTTGTTCTCCTACTCCAAAACTATCCGCCATGTGTGAATGAATGAGTGTGGATGTGTTTCATTCTGCTGTACGGTAGTTTAGTCTGCTGCAGAGAATCAGCAGTAGTCTTACAGAATGGCCAACCCTTGTGGTTTTCAGGTAGGCAAAGAGGTTTGTTCCTTTTGTGTGAAAGTTACCGGTGTTAGGTTGGTGGCAGAAGCCTCATCTCTGCGTTTTCCTGGCCACGGGGTCGTGTGGGAGAAGTTTTAGTGTAAGATGGTCAGTCTGCTTCCAGCTCTCCGAGGGTCTGCAGCCGAGGTCTCTTCGAACAAGGGCTAGTTGATTTAACCGCGTGGAGCTTTGTCTCACAGAGAAAGGGGAGCTTTTTGTAATTCAGTCTCACTGAACTTGCACCTTACGCAGCTTTTGGCCTCGCGTTTTGTCTTATAAAGATTGTTTTGCTGGGCCGCAGCAAGGAATACAAGGCTTCTGCAGACATTCAGTTTGATTCCTAATGCAGACTTTGATCCGTAAGAAGAACGTAGCACAAACGCGTTGCATATGTTGAAGCGATCTCACATAGGAAGTGCGCCCTCGGTTCAGTGTGAATGTTTGTGTGCCTCGGACTACTTGTGTATAAATTCTAGTCTTTTCCGAACCGTGATAATTTTTGCCTCTTTGTGGATTTTCTTTGTTTCATTACTAAGTGTCCGCTGCAAAACCAACAACGTGGGCTAATACTAGAGTTTGTTGGCCCTCTGCCATTACCCTTGTTCTATTCAAATGTGTCCTCTGTAAAACGTTAATTGTTCGCGCTGCGTGGTTTACTGTTCCTAAAATTTGGCCACGGTACGTAGAAATTGTGTTTCCGCGAACCACGTGGCCACAGGAGTTAAGTGTGGGCCTCACTTTCCCTTGGCCCCCTAGAGTTTACTTCTTCCTCTGATTTTGGAATATTAAGTATATCCTGTGCGGATTGTTCAATTGTATTTGTGGTTTGCGATTTCATGTTAAGCACGTAAGCGTGCATATGTGACCCTAGTTCAGGCTGTTTCTCCAAACCGAGGTTCAACTTTGAATGCAACCGTGATATTAAGATTTACGTTTTTATTTAATCTTTTCTCAACACAGTGGAACAAACCTCCTAGCTTCGTTGCATGTTGGTGCTGGGGGCGTCCTTGCTGTTCTTTGAGTGAATGTGGGTCTGAATTCGAGTATTAAACCTTTCCCGTTTCCCTCTAACTACGACCGCGATTGTAAATTAAGAGATTCTGTTGGGAATCGTATAGCGTTCCACAAGCTATCGTATGTAGTTACCAGGCAACAGCAGTTATATGGATGTCTTATATCAATGTCTTAAGAAATAAATAATTTTGTTTCAAGTCTTATCCAGTGTACTGATGTTGCGTCTCCTTTACCTACGCCATTTTCCTTGTTAGCCCACCCGTAGCATTTCAATGTGCACAGGTCCAATAATTAGTGTGCCCTTTTTATTTAAAGCAAATTCTTTGGAATACATCTTGTTTTCAGGAATGTTGCTGCAAACTGCTCTTATTCACAGTGTTCACACACCATTTACTTTATTTTAATATTTCATTTATGTGAAAAATCCCAAGGATCATATTAATAATTATAACCCATTTTTTTGAGTAACATTACAATGAATGTTCTTTTATGAATTTTTTCTGACGACTAAATTAATTAATTTTCCAACTCAGTCGAACCTCTTGTTTGTCGTGTGGCTGTAGTTGATGGCGACCCAATATTTTACTTCGATTTTAATGTCAGATAGCATTTCCATTTGCGTGTGGCTCTTTTAGCCATCAGGATGTGAGCTCAGGGCTCCACTCATTTCATAAACACCACTTAAAAGCACGTTACTTACAATTGTTTCGGAAAATTTTTAAGCATAGGGCGGGTTTAGTCGTGATTCAACTACCAACAGACCAATCTGCAAGCACACACCTGATGCACAGAACTCATGCCGGCTAGCCCCAGTCGTCACAGCCATGACACTACAGTACAATGGTTAAGTACCGCTGAGTTCCGCCATGCTAGGGAGGTCATTTGGAAATACTCAAGGTATTTCCTTTCAGTTAAGTATTTTTCTTTTCTCTTCAAGGTATGCAAAATTTCGTTAACACCTGTAAAGCGCATTCATTGTTATTCTGGAAGGGCAGTTTCTCCTGTGAACAAGAACTGGGAAATCCTTTGCTTTCTACTTCCTTCTTATCCATATTCAAACACATGTCAAATAATTCAATTAATTTCTTTCTAGTTTATCTAATAGAGTTTATGGACCATATTTAATGTGATCAGCAGTTGCTGAAATCATGATCAATGTCCATTTTTATGTGGTAAAAAATAAATGGTATTAATTGAACGTAAAATCTTGGTTCAAATAGTGGTGCCATTCATCCCTGATATTGACTTAACTCAGATGCATTGTGATTGACTTATGAGTGCTATTCTGTCATTCTATGCAACGGATTAATCTGAGATGTACCCATTACCGTGTGGCTCCAGCAAGATGCAATTTCCACCCCCACACTACTACAGAAGTCAGACAGACGCTCCTAACGTTCTAAAGAGAAATACCTGAAAAACTTTCAACAATAAATATCTTCTGGAGCTGTCCGCTGTAAGGAAATGACACAAGAATTCACAAAATTTCTTACGTAACTAGTGGAATTCTTGGGTACTGGAGTAGTGCTAGTTAGTGTAAGAAAAACATAAAACCAGCAAAAATAATTATTCGTTAGAATGTTGCTAGGTTCGGTCGAGGCTGTCGCATGTGAAATGCAGTGAAGTGTACTGTTGTGGAGGAAATATGGGGCTCGCAAGAGCTGTAGCGCACAATATGCTAAGCTGCGATGACTGCTGTCTGCGCCGCTCGCTGCTGACAAATAAGATAACTCTCGTTTTATCTGGATTGACCTTCACCAATCAGTCTCCCTACGCCTTGATGAAGTCGAGGACTCCTATTCGCCCCTAGTCTAACTATTGGCGTGGTACACCGGTCAGATAACCAGTCCACCCCGATTCCACTCAAAAATTCGCTCGCAGGCGTTTAACTATAACTCTGTCCATTCACACCGCACAGTAAGTGTGGCAGCCAACACAGTGAACAATGCTTAATCGCAAGGACTCAATATAGAGTCACACTCCGATTCACTCTTGACAGAGGTGCTCTCCCAGTGAAGTACTGAGGAGAGACTTGTTCCTCACACTTTGAGTACACGCACACGCTCTCGTTACGTGTTCTCGCTCCGCGAGCGGCAACGGAATGGGCCCTCTCCATGGCAGATGTGAAGTGGTATATCTTTCAGTCTCTTCCATTACTCCTTCAGCTCAAGGTGTCAGGAATATCGTCTGCCAATCAGCATTGCTCTTCTAAAAGGGGGAATGACGTTTCATTTAAGGCAACCAATCCAGAAATCTGTAGCATCGGCGTTTGGCGTTTGCTGTCTCCCTGTGAAAACCTCTGAAACTGCGTGCTATGTTTGTAAAGAATGCTTAGGCTGGGCGCTCCCACACAATGTAGCGGAATTTGCTTTTAAGCCGAACACGGGGTCATTCTTACTTTTACTCGGGCAAACGTTGTTTGCTCTATGGGCAGTCGCTGGCCAACATAGATAGGCTGACTTGTCCTCTGAAGGAACCAGCCTCTCGGCGTGTGGTCTGCCCACCCCTGTGACCGTCGTGACTTGAATGTGTGTGTGTATGCCAGCCACGAGTATTTCAGTCTCAATGCGCACTTGCAATTTACTAGATATTTGCATATTGTTTACATGAATTCATACAACATTGACTTTATCTTATCGAGTTTGGGTTCAAATGAAGTGTCTTGAGGTGCGTAATATGTAAGCAATGAAGGTGAAGAGACCACGATGCCTTACATACCTCCCTCCTTCTGACAAAATTTTTTTCTTGGGTTTGTCAATGCTGAGGAAAACGTTGACAAAGTCAGGTAATAATTGTTCATTTAGATTGTCTAATAGACGTTTCTCATCCATTCTTAACAATTTTTGTCTAATGATTTCCTTATAGCTATTGTTTCTATTTTTTAATTCTACAATTCATGTTTTGTTGTTAGGCAAATATAGCCTTACAAAGGTTGTTATTCTTTGTCGTTGCCAGTACATGTCTCTGTTTTTCTTTTTCATTTCCAAGAATTGTTTTTACAATATTAATTTTTCTAAACTCGTTAGTATACAGTGTATCATGTTTTAGTGTGGTTATATCTTTTCTTTAGTTAATCTTCGCGTGAATGTTCGCAAAAGCTCTGTTGTTGACTGTTTTATTTATTTAGGCATTTTTTGTGTAACTGTTTTAAGAGTGAAGTGTTTTTTCTTTATTCTATCCTCTTTCAACCTATGATTAATCAAAACCTTTTTTATATAAAAAACTAACTTGGCTTTACAGGGTTTTTTTGAGATTTTCTACTTATACAAATTAATTTTCTTTACATAATATTTTAAGGTCTCTATCATATTATGGGCTTTATATATATGATAAAATAATTACTTTTACAAAAAGGGAAAAAAATATGTTTACAAATATATCATTTTCTTAACTCTACATTTGTATTTTATCTGTCTTTTTGTTTTGTGCTGTGTCAGTCTCTGTGCTCAACGATCCCCACTTAAATACTGGTAGGCGACGACTCATTTGTATGGGTGTCACAAATCATGAGAGAAGCACTCTAGTGTGCGATGCTGGGTCTTACTTGTTGACATTGTCAGTCCAACCTGGTTGCAACCTGCGTTTCCGGTGGTACTTTTAACCGATGATGATGATTTTGGTTTACTGCATACACAATGATGTCTTGGTACTCTTTTGCTATCACACCTGGGACGGTATGGCAATTCGTTTATTGTAGTTGACTACCGATGACCATCACCCAATATTATGCTGTGATGTCTTGGTACTTCACACCTGGTTCGGTATGGCAATTTGATGATGTGGTAGGGAGAATACTGTTCATTTTGCTGAATCTATTTCTAGATAATGTTGGTTGGTACCACTTAATATTCCGTTTCCCATTCGCTTGTATTTGTTTGACGATTCAAGGTTTATTTTTGGAGAGGTGGTTGTAGTAGTTGCCATGCCTCAAAGTTCATGGAAAGACGTTTGTAGCAATTTGCTTTGTAGGACAGGAGAGAAAGGTATCTTGCTGTCTTCTGCCCTTCTTCATCTTGCATCTTCAGTCCTTTCTTGCATTCTTCTGTTTTTCTTGGGCTAGGAATATGTGAATTTTAGTGTAGGAGTGGTATAGGATTTGTAGGGTCTGACTGCCTTTCCAAATGTTACTTGATGAGTTTGTAGATCTTAGTAATTTTTTGTACCTTCATTGTCGTCTCGTATTATGATTCTCCCCATGCTCTTCTGTTGTGTAGCAGTGTCGTGACATATGAAATGTCCATGCTGCGCATTGTCCTCCTGAAGTCCAACCTGTTTGCAACCTGCATTTCCAGTGTGGCGTAGGTCTTCATGTTGTTGTTATTGCCCTAAGTGCTTTCTCAACATATCTGTACCCTCTCCGTCGCTATCTCGAAGCATCTGGTGTTAAGGGAGCTGGTGATTGGTGTTGGCGGCGATGACCCTTTTTTCGTGTAGAAATTTTTTTTACAATGTTTTGTTTTATACAAATAACAAGAGATTTTGACTCTACATAATGCAATGTTTATAAAGATGAAGAAAATTATTATTTATTTCTCATATGATAATTTAATTAAAGCATATATCTATTATTTTTGTAGTGTACCATTTCTTCATTCTTTTAATTGTTGCGTACCATTTGTTGTTTGTGTGCATGTTGTAATGTACTTGATACTACAAGAGATTGTTAGTGTGTATTGTGTCTCTTTTTCTTTTAATTAATGTGTTATTTTGTTGATTCTTAATTTATTTTTGATTTAGTGGTTAGTATAAGATAGGGTCGACGTTAGTTTGTATAACCTCATCCGCATTTTTCAATTCAATCTTTACGTTTTGCAGTATTCGGTGGCCTAACTTCTACATCTGGTTTCTTTTTGCTGTGTTGTTTTTGTCTCTGTGGATCATAATTTCCTTGGTAATTATTAGCGCCCTGGTGTCGCCAATTGCTGTTTCTAACATCGTGACCTCTTTCAAAGTACTCTTGACCGTTGGCATTTTGATTCCTAAACCCATATACGCTACTGTATGAGTGTCCATTACCGTTCCTATTTCGGTACCAATTATTCTGGTTATCGTTTCTATGCCAATTGTCTCCATTGTGCCACTGACCTTGTGTGTTAAATTGCCTGAAATTATTGGTGTTAGGATTACGATTATTATTCTTGGAATATTCGTTCCTAGTCCTCTCCTTTTGCTGTTCCCTTTGCTTCCTTTATTCTTTCACCTCGTCTTCCATAAACATAAATTCAAATTCCCTTGAACCTCTTTGAATTCTTCGGTATTTTCATTTTTTCCTCCTTTCATTCTACAAAGACGTATCAGTTCTCCGTTACTGTATGGTTTTTCTAGGCATTGCTTCTTTTTGTCCATTGTCTCAAAGAATTTTACCACCCTTTTCTGTCCTGAGTTTTCATATGGTGTCATCTGAAGTAACTCGTATTTAATTTTGTTTTGCGCCTCCTTAGATAAATATCTTCCAAGAAATGCTGTTTGGAACTGTAGGTAAGACGTACAGGTAGCCGCGATCTTTTGCATCACCTCTGCTACTGTCCCTGACATGTGTGCACAAATGAAGTCAAGTTTGTGAGCTACGCTCCAGTGGTTTGGTAAGCCTACTTGAAACTGGTCGATGAATGTTCTTGCATGCGAGCTACCGCCTTCATCCTTGAAATGTTGAAATTTTCTAACTGTAAGCATCTGGTCTGTGTCACATCTACTCATAAATCCGGTTTGTGGCTGATTCATGGACTCAAGTAATCTGCCACTGCTTGTGTCGTCGTGTTTATTCTCTGGTAATCTACTGCCTGTCTGCCTATTCTCAATTTCCTGACTCATATCCGCGTCATATCGTATCATTGGTGAACAAAAGTGTTGTTCGTGTCTTTCTACTCTCGTCGTTCGCAGTATAGTACCTGTGCTACTATTATGTTGTGTCACTGGGTTTACTGGTACTGTTGGTTGTCTTTTGATTGGTATCGGCTGAATGTATGTGTTCAGTTTTTCTAGATACTGTGCCTGGTCCTGTGGCATGTCATGTATTACTTTAATCGGCGTTTTCTGTTTCGATTTCTGCGCGAGTGTTACGTCTAGCCTTGGTTCTACTTGAACTTTTTTAGACGGCGCGTGTTCGTGTACCGAGATAATGCTTGACGTGTCAGTTGTTTCGCTACAGGTGTAATCAGTCTCGATCTTTTCTTCGATAGTTTGTATCAACTCTGTTCGAAGCTTTTCAAACTGATCTTTGATTTTAAGTTCTATTTTATTGAACCGCTGATCATATTTTTTCAGTGCAACCTTTGCGACCTTGCTTTGAATTGCTTGTTCTTCCGAAATTTGTATTGCTGTTCGAGTGGCTTTTTTTGTAAAACGTTCCACCTTTTTGTCAACGTTTGTGATGTCCAATTGGACCTTGTCCACGTCAGTGCGTAATTGCTGCTGACCTTGTGTTAGTACCTGAATTATTTCTCTAGATTCTTTCGCGTCTTTGTTTATCTGAGTGATCTGACTATCAATTCTAGCGATCCCTTCTTCCATCTGGATTTAACCTGTTGAATCTGTGTCTTTAACTCTTGTCTCAAGTTCTGATTATCGTGTTTCAATTCCTGACTATCCTGTTTCAATTCCTGATACTGTTTTGTCATCTGTGTATTCTGTTTCGTTATCTGTGTATTAATATCCTGATTCTGTTTTTATTAATATCCTGATTCTGTTTTGTCATAGTAGCGTTCATTTTTTGTAACATCTCCATGATCGCGTCCTGTCCTGTAACACTACCTTCTACTGAACTATGTATTCTCGAACTATTGTTTTCTACTCGGGCAGTTTCGTTGTTTACTGGGCTATGTTGTGGTGTTTCTAAGTTTGATAACTGTAATAACCCGTGCTGTCTGTGTTGAGGGCTAGTTGCGTTTGTCATTGAACCATTACGTGGCGCAAACAACTCCGCATTCTACCTTCTCTGTTGTGTATGTCTTGTGTTTGCAGGTACAGTTACGTCTGTTACGGAACCTTTTCGTGGCGCTCGTAACTCCGCAAAATTGTGTGTCTGTTGTTGGGGCGTATTTAGAATGTGTACGATAAGTTCGACGTATTGTAAATGTTCCCCCTCCTTCTCACTGACTGCTTCTCTTTGAACGTTAGCTAACTGCCGGTTCATTGACTGTATTGACGCGTATTCCGTCCCTGAACATGGGGCAAAAGAACGCGTTTCCTGTGCTCGTTTCGCTTCTAATCTTTGCCTTTTCCTACGTGGGCTGTCTATTTCTGGCTCAGAATGTGCCTTACCTGGAATTTCAATTTCTGGAAATTCAGTGTTCTCGTCCCTTCGATTACCATTTGTCTGATCTGTCTCAATTTTATCCCAGTCTAACTGAGCATGCTGATTCTGCAGCTCCCCGACTGTCCTATTCTCTAATTCACCGTCTGTCCTGTTCTCAGATTCACCTTCTGTTCTACTCTCAATAAGCTCGTTTACTTGCTGTCTATCTGGATCATTATCCTACATCTTGTCTACTTGCTGTCTCTCATGTAACCTTTTGGCTTGTGCTCTCGTTAACATGGAAATTCTTTCAACACACCACAACCCTGTCTACAAAACTGTACGACCACTTACCAGTTGGTTGAACCAACAACAACAACGTCGTGACTTCTCGGCTGTTCTGTCTGCTCTGCTACAGTCTCCAATCTCCACCTGTGCGCTTGCAAAGGGAGAAAAATGTTATTGCTTAATTCGAACTTATATGATTCTGCGTCACACTGCGTCTCTGCGTCACTCTGCGTCTGTGCCTACCACCTGAAAATCCTATACCTTAACAGCTACACAAAAATCGTAAAAAAATGCAAAATTTTCCAACACAATAACACACGCCCTTTTCCCTACAATTCTGCTTTCTTCGCTACCTGTATCTATTCTGATCCCAATCTTTTCCAATAGCTGTTTAATACAGGAAAGAAAGTTCTTCAAAGTGCTACTGTTGCGACCTGCCGTACCTAACTATCCTGACACTTTCCTATCCTGGTAGCTTACCTATTTTACCTATCCCGGCAGGGCCGCCATTTTCTGCGAGTGACACGGTGCTATTCTGTCATTCTATGCAACGGATTAATCTGAGATCTACCCTTTACCCTGTGGCTCCTGCAAGAGGCAATTTCCACCCCCACACTACTACAGAAGTCAGACAGACACTCCTAACGTTCTAAAGAGAAATACCTGAAAAACTTTCAACAATAAATATCTTCTGGAGTCGTCCGCTGTAAGGAAATGACACAAAAATTCACAAAATTTCTTACGTAACTAGTGGGATACTTGGGTACTGGAGTAGTGCTAGTTAGTGTAAGAAAAGCATGAAACCAACGAAAATTATTATTTATTTTGCAAAATTCTGAGAAATCACAATGGCACTTTTAGTTACAAACTGAACTAGTTATTTCTGGGTTCTTTTCAGAATGTGAAGTTACCTCTAAAGGATAGGATCCGATAATGAAATTTCTATACAAAGCTTAATATTGTTATTGACTTGGCAGAATGGCTGAGAGCCACACCTACACAACTTGAATAATTATTCGTTACAATGTTGCTAGGATCAGTCGAGGCTGTCGCATGTGAAATGCAGTGAAGTGTACTGTTGTGGAGGAAATATGGGGCTTGCAAGAGCTGTAGCACACAATACGCTAAGCTGCGATGACTGCTGTCTGTGCCGCTCTCTGCTGACAAATAAGATAACTCTCGTTTTATCTGGATTGACCTTCGCCAATCAAAGTCTCCCTACGGCTTGATGAAGTCAAGGACTCCTATTCGCCCCTAGTCTAACTATTGGCGTGGTACACAGGTCAGATAACCAGTCCATCGTGATTCCACTCAAAAATTCGCTCGCAGGCGTTTAACTATAACTCTGTCCGTTCACACTGCACAATATGTGTGGCGGCCAACACAGTGAACAACGCTCAATCACAAGGACTCAATATAGAGTCACACTCCGATTTGCTCTTGAAAGAGGAGCTCTCCCAGTGAAGTACTGAGGAGAGACTTGTTCCTCACTCTTTGAGTACACGTACGAGTGCACACGCTCTCGTTACGTGTTCTCGCTCCAAGAGCAACAAAGGAACGCGCCCTCTCCATGCCAGACATGAAGGGGTATATCTTTCGGTCTCCTCCATTACTCCTTTAGCACAAGGCATCAGGAATATCGTCTGCCAATCAGCATTGCTCTTCTAAAAGGGGGATGAAGTTTCATTTAAGGCGACCAATCCAGAAATCTGTAGCATCGGCGTTTGTCGTTTGCTGTCTCCCTGTGTAAACCTCTGAAACTGCGTGCTATGTTTGTAAAGAATGCATAGGCTGGGCGCTCCCACACAATGTAGCGGAATTTACTTTTAAGCCGAACACGGGGTCGTTCTTACTTTTGCTCGGGCAAACGTTGTCTGCTCTATGGGCGGTCGCTGGCCAACGTAGATAGGCTGACTTGTCCTCTGAAGGAGCTGGCCTCCCAGCATGCGGTCTGCCTCTCCTGAACTAAAAACCCCTGCGACCATCGTGTCTTGAATGTGTGTGTGTACGCCGACCTCGAGTATTTCAATCTCGATGCGCACTTGCGATTTAGTAGTTATTTGCATATCGTTTACGTGAATTCATACAACATTGACTTTATCTTATCGAGTTGGGGTTCGAATGAAGTGTCTTGATGTGCATAATATGATTGTGAAGGTGGAATATTTAAGCAATGAAGGTCAGGAGACCACGACTTCTTACAGCGTTATTAAGAAGCATCAGATTAAATTCGTGTAAGTCAGATGCATTATTACAAATAGGAACAGGAGTAGTGTGTGCTAACTGCTGGCCCTTAATCTGAAGCGACAGGGTCAAATTCATTCCTTTAGATGCGGCTTGCAGATCCTTCCGTGGATTTATCGGACATTCAGTCACACATGCACACACAAGTCAGGTCAGTTAATAAAATAATCACTCTGAGCAGTAATTCACAACATAAATACTTATGTAATGTTGTTCAGTACACCATCGCCAATCATCAACAGAAATATCCGCACTTATACCCATCACATCGCGTATATAGTTACGAATTATCAGGGTGTGGACCAAGGTGCGTGTCATCTTCCAGCAGTTAAACGTGAGTCACTGCGTAATAGTGTGTTCTAAACAAAAATACTCATTTTATGAATAACAGAATTCATGAGGCTTCATTTTAATTTGTTTTCCAAAAAGTCTTCCAACTATGCACAGATAATTTGCGAACCAGACAATCCACATGTAGTTACTAGGAAGCTTGTTGTACATGGTTATTTCAAATTATAAGATTCATTCCGATACATATATTATCCATTTAGTTCACCAAAAATTCTGGCATAAAATCGTATTGCAATGGACTGGTTCTCATGAGGCAGCAGACCGTGGTGAAGACTTAGGAGAGATGGGGAAATGGAGTAAGATGCCACTTTCTCTGTTCTCTTCAAGACAAGAACGACATATGTAATGCTCATTAATTGTTATTCGGGAAGGACTATTTGTATCATGAATGAGACACCTACATGGTGAAAACTAGGCTAGATGGAACCATGTAGGGGCACTGTATGCACATGCGTGTGTATGTGTGTGCATTTTCTCTAGGTCATCAAAGGATAGCACCGAAAATTAACAAACTTTCATTCTTTTGTGTATTCTTGTCGACAATTCTGTGACATAGAAAAAATTGCAAAACCAAAAAATAGTTAGAGTAATGACATTTCTGGAACACATATACCTAAGTAACATATTTAAGTTATTAACATAGAAAGACCACAGCTTAATGTCAATGCAAAATAAGCCACTGCAAATATGAAATACTGGAACATGAATAACCCGTCTGACAGCCAGAATTTTGAAGGCAACCATGCGAACGTGCATGCATTGTGTTGTACACGTGCCGGATGTCAGTTTTGGGATGAAGCTCCATGACTGTTGCACTTGGTCGGTCAATACATGGACAGTAAATGTTGTCTGTGGATGAAGCTCGAGCTATCATCCGATGATGTCGTATATGTGCTTCATTGGAGACAGATCTGGTAATCGAGCAAGCCCAGACAATATGTCGACAATCTATAGAGTATGTTGGGTTACAGCAGCGGTACGTGGACCATCTTTACCCTGTTGGAAACCCCACTCCCCCTGGAATGTTGTTAATGAATGGCCACACAACAGGTCGAACCACCAGAAGGGAAGTGTGGAATAGTCACAAGAGTACTCCTGTTCTCGTACGATATCGCACCACAGACCATACCTCCACATGTAGGTTCAATGTGTTTACCAAGCAGACAGATTGGATGTAGGCCCTCAACACTCGGCTATCACTGGCACCGACGCAGTGCCAGCTTTTATGAGAACACGCAACATACCTTCACTTTGCCCTCAGATGAGCTTTAGCTTGACCCAACTGAAGTCGCAAATGACGCTGGTTTGGGGTCAGTGGAATGCACGATACAGGGCGTCAGGCTCAGAGCTGTCCTTGAAGTCTGCTTGTGACCGTACATTTTCGTGACCACCGTTGCCAGCAATGGTTTACAGCGGCTACATTCCTGCCAAGTCTTTCTGCGACATAACAGAAGGCACATACAGTTTCTCATAGCCCTGTTGCAAAACCGTATTCAACATCAATGAGGTGTTGATAATGGTGTCTTTGTCAATCTAAAGGAATTATTGAGTAATTAATTTTAATTTTAATAATCAACAGCCTCAATTGCACCGTTTACCTAGAATTTACCTAGGGTTCAGTCGCTATAACTCAACTTTCTTCAGAATAACAGTAACTACCCTTTGTCAATAGTGGACATAATCAAGCTAAAACTACAAATCAATAAATTATCGTCAGACTGTAAAAACTTATCTAAAACTGCCTCGGCCCCACTTTGCGACCGCGATGCGGCAGCCACGGGTGCTGTACTGGAACTGACTCCTTAGACTTACTCCTTAGACTTTTTATCCAAACTTTTGTTGGTGGACCTGGTCCTGCTATATCTATGCTCTCGCTTAAACCCGTGGTACAGGATGAAAACAGTTTCTTCCTCTATACCCCTATTCAGTGCCCTGAAGCCATCTCTCTTCAAAGGCTCCCGTGTCCGACCACTGGATTGAACAACAAACACTGCAATCGGTCACCACACCATCACAAGCCGGTTTCTCCCAGCTCCTCTGCAAAGGGGGCAACACAGGAACACAGCCTGAGGTCAAAGAGGGTAAGGGTGTAACGAGAACTCCACACTTTAAATTCCTATTGAAGCAAAACACAGTCAATTTTCTTCTGATATCCCTACCAAATTTCACTTCGTCCGTCAGACAAAGTCTCCAGCTAGCCCGTTGCTCCACGCTCTGTTAGGCTTTACGTCAAATGCAAATGTAGTTCTAACTGAAATACCTTGTTGTATATTTACACCCAGACTTATTAATACAAAAGTTGCTCAATACATTTGTCATACACTGCTGTCATCAGTGTTAGCTGTTATACTTGTAACTTGTAGTCAGAGACTAGTGTACGGAATTGAAAATAACGAGTGATGTACTTACGGTAATATTCATGGTGTAGTTTAAAATATTTGTGTGAAATGAGCACAAATCTATTTAAGGTATCTACAAAATATATTTGTAATAAAATAAACCCATTACATATTACAAACATAATGAAATGGAATGTAAACTATCGTGAGCTGCAGTTCTTCCAGTCTTTACGTGTAGCTTCGATGATGCTGCACGAGTCTTTGACTGCTTGTATTCTCAAGTTGCACTCAGCTCTAAGGTTCTGTCCCACCTCTATCATTTGTTAATTATGGCGATAAAATAGCAGTCAAGTACGAAGAACGACGTCATGGCTATTCCGATGAAATTTTTTATACAACAACTTACTATGTGGGGCCATGTTATAATACTGGTAACTGAACGAGAATGTATTATATTATCAAACTTGCTATTTCTTGTAATGCGTGTACAACCTGGAGATGATGCAAGATCGAAATACGTCGGGGAAATAAAGAATACTTCCAATAGCAGCAATGGTGATTACATGTGTGTAAAACGATAGATACATCACAGGAAAAGTAAAATTATGCGAGTTCAAACATTTTAAGTGAAGGAAACTAAATAAAGATCAGGATATCAGGCGGTACGGGAGACAAACTCACTTATAAAGGAAGTGAAGACTAAGATGGTGTATTAGTGTGTATTTGTCTCCGGAACAGTATTTAAAAAAAAAAAAAAAAAAAAAAAAAAAAAAAAGTGGCTGTGAGCACTGTGGGACTTAACTTCTGAGGTCATCAGTCGCCTAGAACTTAGAACAAATTAAACCTAACTAAGCTAAGGACATCACACACATCCATGCCCGAGGCAGGATTCGAAACTGCGACAGTAGCGGTTGCTCGGCTCCAGACTGTAGCGCCTAGAACCGCACGGCCACTCCGGCCGGCACAGTATTTTACAGACTCTTTGCAACAACATTTAACAGGGCCGCAAGGCATGTAACGTTACCACCCACAAATGATTCAAATGGCACTGAGCACTATGGGACTTAACATCTGACGTCATCAGTCCCTTAGAACCTGGAACTACTTAAACTTAACTAACCTAAGAACATCACAGACATCCATGCCCGTGGCAGGATTCAAACCTGCGACCGTAGCAGATACAATGTAATTGGCGATTCCGGACCTACCGCCATATAACAAGAGGAGGGAACACGTAATGCACCCAGGAGCATTGTCGAGCATAATCTCTTTGATGGCCCAGGTGTTATGTTGTGTAGAGCATAACGTTATATGGGCATATGACTTCCAAATATTTGAACACGATATATTCACCAATCAAAGTTATAGTGACAAAGCAAACCAGCCCCGTGTGCAAATTTTCAGGGGTGCATTCGGCCCTGACTTCAATTTGGAATGACAATGCACAACAACATCGAACAACGTAGTTCGAGGAGCTCTAGGATCGAGAATATTTTCGGCGAATGGATTGGCTTGCCCATAGACCATCGAGCACGTGTGGAATGCGTTGTTGAGACGTTTTGAACTGCGTCCAGATGTACCACAAACCATCCAGCAGTTATCGACAACGCTGGCACAGGAGTGGGACGCCCTGTCACAAGAGCCTTGTGACCAGCGTGAAAGCATGTTTCTGGGGAATGACTGCAGAAATACAAAGGGCAGAGGAAAGGATGGAGAGTTCTGAGATTGTTGCAAGGAGCCTGGTTCGCTGTTTGATAGAAGGAAGAGAACTGAGACATGCAGACAGGGAGTAATATCGAAGAAAACAGGTAAAGCTCCAGTCTCGTCTTAAATCTAGAGAGGTTCTGAATAACTCTCGGGTTAGTGGTTAATTTTGGTCCGCCACGGTAGCTAAGTAATCTGCGTCGCTGACTGCCATGTGGAGGACCCGCATTCGATTCCCGGTATTGTCAGGGATTTCTCCCTCTATGGTGGCCTGGTGCCGCATTCATCCTAATGAGGCCTACTGAAGAGATACTCAACAGATCAGTAAAGGTTCCAACGTCAAAGAGCCAACTACCAGGAGAGCGGTTTGTTAATATGTCCCTCCATACTGAATCCAATGACGACAGTGGCAGAGTATGACACAGGGCTCGGTCTGGTGCGATTGGACCGACTAAGAACAGAGGGCGGAACAGGTAGCTTTTCCAGGTTAACACAACTGAATCGAGAATAATATGGGGAATGGTTTTGTGTTACGAAAAGCTTCAGCCAAAATGCTGGACGTATTAGATATTGAACTGCAGTTGCAGAATGATGATAGGTATTTGTTACGTGAGAACTGGTTGCAACAAACACTATAATATAGCAAGTCCGTCACGCTAGACATAATATTTCCTTTGTGTTTTTCAATTTTGTTCTTTAATTACCAGTGCAAATATTTTCATTGTTTCCTTGCCAGTGGTAATCAAGTGTAATATTATGAAATAACATTCGTATAAGCTATTGAAAACAATTTTATAAATGTTGTAAGTAGACCCACCTGCACTGTTAGGGATCTTGTTTTTCATAAAAGCAGAGATATAGTATGAATGTTAACAGCATCTGTGGCGACCAAGAGAGATCTAGGAAGAGTGGGGAGTTAGCTGTGATAAAGGGTGGACGCTATGTGACTGTGAGGAAAGAATGTACAAATGAGATGATTTCGACAACGTGTTAGCATTATATGTAGCAAGGCTTTGTTGATGGGCTTGCAGTTTGTGGGACAATGTACAACAGTGTGTTAAAGAAGAGGATTCAAGAGAATTATTAAAGCAAAAAGCTGTGTGGTCAGATTAGATTAAAAGTTATCCAGAAATGGAAGAAGAGCTTTGGCTTAGTGATTGTTGCCACCAAATCTTACGCAGAGCCAGCAGAATCAATTCATCTAAGACTGTGCTAAATCAGGCAATTACAACTGTAGAAGACTTGTCAGGTCACAGAGAAATTCTCTGGACAACATATACTGCGTGTGTAGAACATTTATTCTAATGTTATATTAGTATTCATAATTCATCTTTTTCTTTCCTTTTTTAGCGTTCTGACCCTAGGCGACCTCTGTGTCCCCCTCTGTCAGTGTCATCAATGGACGTGGTATGAAGAGCATTTGGTCAGCACACCGCTCTCTCCGTAGTTGTCGGGTTTCTTGACATAGGAAGCGGTACTAATCAGTGGAGTAGTTCCTCAGTTGGACTCCCGACGCTGCGTGCATCTCGTTCCAGTCCTCCCACCAAGGAAAAATCCCTGGAAACACCGGGAATCGAACCTGGGTCCTTTATATGGCAGTCGGCACGCTGACCACTCAGCTGTGAACGCTAAAGACGTTCATTATTTACCCAAGTCATTATTGCAAGAAGCAAGATTTTTACCTATTATAATACCAACAGAGTATCACGTTTATGAAAGACTTCGCTTAAAAATAGTAAGTGTGCCTCAAAGCAAAACATACTCTTTTATCTCTACCATTGAAGAAGTTAATTTCGGTGGTTAACTAAAACTATTGCATCAGTTTTGTATTACGACAACACTAATTATCTTTTTGAAAAAGGAGGTAATTAAGTGACAAAATCATTAATTCTGACAAACTGTACTAAAATGTTATACTCTGATTCAGTAATTTTATGTACTGATATGGGCTATCGTATTTCAGCACTGGTTTAGCACATTGATTTTGTTTCTGATGTCACTCATGTTTAAATATTGTGTTCTTGGCAACGAAACGCATATTACGTACTCAATATTGTTCCACCAAGAAGAGACGGAAAAATCAGTTAACGTGATGAATTTTGTTTATTTGAAAGAAGTTGTTAGTTAATATTCAGCGAAAACTATTGTGAAATTCCCCTTCTTAATCATTACTAAGTCAGTCAATTATAATTACAAAAGACTGAAAGTTGTTGATTGTTTTATAGTAATAATAACTCACTGTTTAAAATTTATGATAGCTTGCAAATTCAAATGAGCTCCAGCCTGTATAATGACCATTGTCGCACAAGTACGTATCATCAAGTGTTACGTAATTTCGAATTCAATCCAACAAAGTCAGTATCTCAACTATTGTGCACTTCAGGACTGAAAACCGTATTATTACACAATGTGATTAGGTTTTCACTTAACTATAGTTTCATAATTTGTGACAAATTTGGCTATCAAAATTAGTCTTCATAATTACACGTTTGTACTTGATCATCATTAGGGCAATATACACTCCTGGAAATTGAAATAAGAACACCGTGAATTCATTGTCCCAGGAAGGGGAAACTTTATTGACACATTCCTGGGGTCAGATACATCACATGATCACACTGACAGAACCACAGGCACATAGACACAGGCAACAGAGCATGCACAATGTCGGCACTAGTACAGTGTATATCCACCTTTCGCAGCAACGCAGGCTGCTATTCTCCCATGGAGACGATCGTAGAGATGCTGGATGTAGTCCTGTGGAACGGCTTGCCATGCCATTTCCATCTGGCGCCTCAGTTGGACCAGCGTTCGTGCTGGACGTGCAGACCGCGTGAGACGACGCTTCATCCAGTCCCAAACATGCTCAATGGGGGACAGATCCGGAGATCTTGCTGGCCAGGGTAGTTGACTTACACCTTCTAGAGCACGTTGGGTGGCACGGGATACATGCGGACGTGCATTGTCCTGTTGGAACAGCAAGTTCCCTTGCCGGTCTAGGAATGGTAGAACGATGGGTTCGATGACGGTTTGGATGTACCGTGCACTATTCAGTGTCCCCTCGACGATCACCAGTGGTGTACGGCCAGTGTAGGAGATCGCTCCCCACACCATGATGCCGGGTGTTGGCCCTGTGTGCCTCGGTCGTATGCAGTCCTGATTGTGGCGCTCACCTGCACGGCGCCAAACACGCATACGACCATCATTGGCACCAAGGCAGAAGCGACTCTCATCGCTGAAGACGACACGTCTCCATTCGTCCCTCCATTCACGCCTGTCGCGACACCACTGGAGACGGGCTGCAAGATTTTGGGGCGTGAGCGGAAGACGACCTAACGGTGTGCGGGACCGTAGCCCAGCTTCATGGAGACGGTTGCGAATGGTCCTCGCCGATACCCCAGGAGCAACAGTGTCCCTAATTTGCTGGGAAGTGGCGGTGCGGTCCCCTACGGCACTGCGTAGGATCCTACGGTCTTGGCGTGCATCCGTGCGTCGCTGCGGTCCGGTCCCAGGTCGACGGGCACGTGCACCTTCCGCCGACCACTGGCGACAACATCGATGTACTGTGGAGACCTCACGCCCCACGTGTTGAGCAATTCGGTGGTACGTCCACCCGGCCTCCCGCATGCCCACTATACGCCCTCGCTCAAAGTCCGTCAACTGCACATACGGTTCACGTCCACGCTGTCGCGGCATGCTACCAGTGTTAAAGACTGCGATGGAGCTCCGTATGCCACGGCAAACTGGCTGACACTGACGGCGGCGGTGGACAAATGCTGCGCAGCTAGCGCCATTCGACGGCCAACACCGCGGTTCCTGGTGTGTCCGCTGTGCCGTGCGTGTGATCATTGTTTGTACAGCCCTCTCGCAGTGTCCGGAGCAAGTATGGTGGGTCTGACACACCGGTGTCAATGTGTTCTTTTTTCCATTTCCAGGAGTGTATTTTTGTGTCATGGTAACGGTCAGTTGTATGCTTTTCTACATTCCTCCTTTTCATATCCTTTCGAACTGTTGACATTTCCGATAACTATCTACAATTAATCACTGTCGATTGCTAACATATTGAAGGATGCAAGTGGGTTACAATGTATTGAAGAAACCAGTGACTAAGGAACTGTATACTAAATCTTATGGGAACTATATTTACACTGGCTGCACACTAATCGAGCTTCATTTTATCGTGTTTCGGATACGAATATACATAATGATTTCCGTGCGAGTGTATATAATTGCTTTAACTTACGACTTGAAGCTGCTCAATATACACCATGTTTCACGCCATCAATCGACGATCCTATCACCTCCTTCATGTCAAGCACATGCCTCGGTTGTGTCGTATAACTGTTCTGAACGATGTTATATATGACTTAAGAGGAAATAATTAACCAATACTTCTGGGCGCTACGTGGAAAACTGATTCACACTCTGATTATATTGCCTCTTAGTTTCGCCACATATGCAGCTAAACAATAGTTGATGATTGGAAGGGTGGCCTCATCTGAGGGCAGGTACATGCATGGAAGGTGGTTTCGCCTTGTGTGACGGACAGTCGGAGATGGAATTCCATATGCTGGATGACCGGTAGGCTGGCTGCACAGGATCAGAGATTTACTGTTTCACAATCAGAGGACGGCGTTAGTCGAACTTTTATACGTGTGTATGGATGCTACTGTACACAGTTTCCACAGATTGAGTAACCTGGCTGATGTTCCAATCGCCAACGGCTTAGAGCCAAGTTTTAGTGCTCAGTTAACAACTGCTTAAAGCTAGAAATTTTACGTCCGTCCATGTCATTTATAGTCCGATTCACGAACTGTGGCGGGTAGCGTATGTCGAGGTACAGATGGGGATTACGTTGTTGCCGCTCCAAGCGACAGTTGCGGTATGTGCATACACTTGCCTTGGGCTTGAAGAAAGCATTTGTCTTGAAAATAACGTCTGTCGCTTGCTTCTGTAGCAGTTGTCGCTTACCACCAACTCCAGCGATGACAAACCGCTACAAATGAAATACACATTCACTAAATAACTTGCTATTGTCTTGTTTATGGCCGCATTGGCTATGACATTCACAGAAGAAAGCTAAGACCACTACTAAACGCTCGTAGGCTGTAGGGGAAGGCGTGACGTACCTTCGCAGAACAAGCCTAAATGATGGTTGAGTACAACACTGTTAACTTCCCTCACGTGTCTGCCTGTTGAGGTAAGCACAGCTAGTGACGTGCATCTCCTGCCTCCTGCCGAGGGGTGTACTCATAGGGCGTGGTCATAAGTGTGCATTTATGGATCGTGCTACTGAAGTCCCTGTATATTATTATAATAATTTTTTAACGCGGTTTATGTTCTTTGGTAACTAATTGCACCAGAATCGGTTCAGTGGCGTAGTCGTGAAAATGTCGCCGACAAAGTTACTTTCGCACTGATAATATCAGTATGGATTACAGGCTTCGCAAGATAATCGAAGAAGCTGACGGACATTATGCGAGAATTCGTGGTAGTTCCTTGAGAGAATGGTTCTCGCAACACCTTGCAGTAATTCAACATACTTTTCATATCAATTTCAAACTTTATTTAAGCGTATGTGCAAAACTAATTTCGATCTTTCGATAATATAAGTTAAGCTATGCGACGATTTTAATTAATTTTTTGCTGCTGTGAGTGAAGTGATACCAGAAATGCACCTTCGCGTGAGTGTGTTATTCCTGTCACAAAAATTCGATTAGATTATGACGAAACAGTAATTTTATTTGTAGATGGTAAAATTAATACTCGCTGTCGCAAAAGACATTCCATAATTAAAATTTGTTTCTATAATTATTTGATTGTAATTAAAGAGAAACGCAAGTGGAGAAAGTTTCATAAAACAAGTTACATCAAACGTGTGACCAGAAAGCTCTGCGATGGATTTACTTTATTACTGCTAGACGCTTATGAGCTAAAATTTTTGGTTGGACTTCATTAATTATATCTCACAAATTAGTGAAAGAATGGCAGTGCTGTACTTTATTAACGTAAAACTGATAATACAAATAACCTGTGGCTAAGCAAATAAATAAATGAAGTATTTACCTCTGTTAGCTGCGCAATGAGAGGTCTATAACGAAAACAGGATAGCTGCAACACGTATATTTCGATGTTACTTCCAGTACTCTGTCCATCCGAGGCATTCCCTTCATACGGGGATACTGTCAGGAAGAACCTCATTGAGAAAGGAGAGTTGGATATCAAGCTGTCAATTTGATGAGCAACTAAATAAAGCTGTCAGACTGATAATGAGCTGAAAAAATTCCACCTACAGTAGTCAACTGTGAGTTCTGAACAGGAGATGCTTTGAAGAAAGTGAAAGCAGATCTTTACCATCGTCATGCAAGATCTGGGTTGAAATTGCTAATAAATTACCCCTACATAAAGAAACTAATTAGCAGGCCGATAGAAATGCTTTTTTAATTAGTGTTAGGTCAACAAGTCGAAATAAGGCACTTGAAAGATGAAAGTCAGATTTACGCAGAATGATAAAGTCGATGAGCGAGCATAACATGACAAAGGTGAAGAACAGACGAAATAACATGTACCTTCAGTACCAAATGATGGAGTGAAGACGATCTGCTTGTAAAAAAAGTAAAATAGTTCTTTGACTAGAACATTAGGAAACGTATAACATTTCGTATAACAACAGAGAACAGCGGCGTTTTCATAGATTTGGTTACGCTAACAGACAAGCAGCACTGTGTGAAGCAACCGCACGCGTACGTATCCTTTTGAAAAGTGCGGCGAAATTTGGCGTTAATGCACTATGGCAGCAAACGACTGACGTGTGTGCCTTTGCTACCAACACGACATCGCCTGAAACGCCTCTCTTGGACTCATGAGCGTATCAGTTGCATCCTCGATTGGAAAACCGTGCCCTGGTCAGATGAGTCCCGATTTCAGTTACTAAGAGCTGATGGCAGGGGTCCAACTGAACTGATCTTTGACTGGAAGTGGTTACGTTAGGCTACTTGGAGGACATCTGCAGCCATTCATAGACCTCATGTTCCCAAACAACGATAGAATTTTTATCGATGACAGTGTGCCACGATTGCTCGCGATTGGTTAGAAGAACGTTCTGGACAATTTAAGTGAAAGATTTTGCCACTCAGATCATCCGAAATAAATCCCATCAAACATTTATGGGACATAATCGAGAAGCCAGTTGACGCGTAAACACCTGCAGCGGAAAAACATTCGCAGCTATGGATGTCTATACAGTCAGCATGGCGTAATATTCTTGCCGGGACTTCCAACGAGTTATCGAGTCCATGCTAAGTCGAGTTGCTGCACTACACCGGTGAAAAAGGAAGTCCGACACGATATTATGAGGTATCTCACGGCCTCCGTCACTTCAGTGCACGTCTCACGTCTATGCACTTGACGAAAGGTCTGTTCCTTAAGAGTGGAAAGTACCACAGGTTACACCAATATTCAAGAAAGGAAATAGGAGTAACCCATCGAATTACAGACCCATATCACTGACCTCAATTTGCCGTAGTATTTTGGAGCATACACTGTACTCGCACATTATGAATCACCTAGAAGAAAATGACTTATTGATACATAACCAACACGGATTCAGAAAATATCGTTCTTGTGCAACACAGCTAGCTCTCTATTCCCATGAAGTAATGAGTGCTGTCGACAAGGTGTCTCAGATCGATACCATATTCCTAGATTTCCAGAAGGCTTTTGACACCGTTCCTCACAAGCGACTGTTAATCAAATTGCGTGCATATGGAGTATCGTCTCCGTTGTGTGACTGGATTCGTGATTTCCTCTCAGAGAGGTCACAGTTCGTAGTGATGGACGGTAAATCATCGAGTAGAACAGAAGTGATATCTGGCGTTCCGCAAGGTAGTGTCATAGGCCCTCTGCTGTTCCTGATTTGCATAAATGATCTAGGTGATAATCTGAGCAGCCCCCTTAGACTGTTTGCAGATGATGCTGTAATTTACCGTCTAGTAAAATCATCAGACGATCAATTAAAATTACAAAATGATCTAGAGAGAATTTCTGTATGGTGCGAAAAGTGGCAATTAGCACTAAACAAAGAAAAGTGCGGGGTCATCCACATGGGTACGAAAGAAATCCGATGCATTTTGGATATACGATAAATCGCACAAATTTGAGGGCTGTCAATTCGACTAAATACCTAGGAATTACAATTGCGAGCAACTTAAATTGGAAAGACCACATAGATAAGATTGTGGGGAAGGCGAAACAAAGACTGCGCTTTGTTGGCAGAACACTTAGAAGATGCGACAAACCTCTAAAGAGACCGTCTACATTACACTTGTCTGTCCTCTGCTGGAATATTGCTGCGCGATATCGGACCCTAACCAGGTAGGATTGACGGAGGACATCGAAAGGGTGCAAAGAGGGGCAGCCCGTTTCGTGTTATCACACAATAGGGGTGAGAGTGTCACTGATATGATACGCGAGTTGGGGTGGCAGTCGCTGAAACAAAGGTGGTTTTCTTTGCGGCGAGATCTATTTACGAAATTTCAATCACCAACTTTCTCTTCCGAATGCGAAAATATTTTGTTGACACCCACCTACGTAGGGAGAAATGATCATCATAACAAAATAAGAGAAATCAGAGGTCGAACGGAGAGATTTAGGTGTTCCTTTTTCCCTTGCGCTATTCGAGAGTGGAATGGTAGAGAAGTAGTATGAAAATGGTTCAATGAACCCTCTGCCAGGCACTTAAGTGTGAATTGCAGAGTAACCATGTATATGTAGATGTACTTATGTACTCTACAAATAGTGAACAGTAATAGCTGTAAACTTTCACGGGCACAAATGTTACGCTAAACTTAAATACTCCAGGCTATCATTCTGTAACTGAATGACAAGCTCAGAAAATTTATAAACGTTGGTCTAAAAGTAACATGTACCGTACAGTATTAACAATTTTCTGTCGTATTTCATTCGTGTATTGAACGGGGATTAATGATGGTCTATAAGGCTCCGAACATACCCTATCCTGTCTTACATTTTACTCATTATCTGCAAGCAAGATGTAGGATGCTGACAACAGAATGACTGCGCAGACATCTATAAATTTATACAGCAGAGTTCACAGAATCTACATCCACCTTTCCAGGGATTTCCATTTAAGCTCGTCGAGTATGTATTTTATATTTCCCGGTTAGTGAATGTATGTAGTCATGCCTACTGGGTAAAAACTCCAAACGCTGGAGCAATTGTCTAGAACCGATTGCACTGACGTCTTGTACGCAGTTTCCTTTATAGATGCAGCGCACTTTTCCAGAACCCTTCCTGCAAATCTAAGTGTTCTATTCGCCTTCCCTAACAACGATCTTCCGTGTTCGTCCCATTTGAAATCGCTTCTAAGAGCTGGTATTACCCCTGAAAACTTATATATTGTGAAGTGTGTCGACGGTAGTGTTAATGGGCTCAGATTTGTTTTCTATATCACGGGAACTTCGAAATCCATGGCCATGTATCTCGTATTGTAGAAGCGAAGTATTTTGTTAATAAAATCGTTTAGGAAATTATATTAAATAAAAACTGCCGTTTTCTGGTACAAATTTTACTTCTATAATAAAAAACTGAATTGGATGATTGATTTTTTATTGTGTTTAATTTGGTGTCTGTTTACTAATGATAGGTTTATCTCTTCAGAGAGGCAACTTAGAACTGTCAGTATGATAATGCCTCTGACTCTGAGAGTAAGAGTTTGACACAGTAGAGAAAGTCATCGAGGGAAGCATCAGACCATTTGGGCAAATAAATAAAATTAAATAAATGTACGAGGGGCGTTCGATAAGTAATGCAGCACATTTTTCTCTCCGCCAATTTCGCTTGAAAAATTCAGATTTTATTTTTTCGAATATTCTCAAAAATGGTTCAAATGGCTCTGAGCACTATGGGACTTAACTTCTAAGGTCATCAGTCCCCTAGAACTTAGAACTACTTAAACCTAACGAACCTAAGGACGTCACACACATCCATGCCCGAGGCAGGATTCGAACCTGCGACCGTAGCAGTCGCGCGGTTCCAAACTGTAGCGCCTTTAACCGCTTGGCCACTCCGGCGGGTGGATATTCTCACTTCAGTCCTTATTGTTTCATGAAATTCTGAAAGGTAGTGGCGTTGTAGGTAGCCTTCAAAATGGCGTCTGTAACAGATGCACGTTCCACGGAGAGACCTGCCACTGACTTTCTTTTGGCAGAAAACCAGAGCATCGCAGATATTCTTAGGCGATTGCAGAATATATACAGAAATCTGGAAGTGAACAAAAGCACGGGTAGTCGTTGGGCGTGGCGTCTGTCATCGTAACAACAAGATCATGTAAACTCGTTCGATTTTCGGCGTGTGAACACTCTCATTCGAGGTGATCGACGGACCACAATTAAACACTTCACTGCACAACTGGACGCCTCTCTTGGTAGTGCTGATACACTCGTTCACCAACTGGGGTACTCAAAAGTGAGTGTACCCGCTGGGTTCCCCACCGCTTAACACACAATAAAGAGCAGGGAAGGATCATCTGCGCGGAGTTGCTTGCGCTTCACAAGGCTGATCGCGGAAATGTTTCGTTGAACATCGTCACAGGCGAAGAAAAGTTCTTTCATCACTTCGAACTGGAAACAAAATGGCAATCCATGGAGTGGCGCAACGCCATCTCTCCTCTGAATAAGTCCGCAGCTCGTGGTCGTGCGGTAGCGTTCTCGCTTTCCGCGCCCGGGTTCCCGGGTTCGATTCCCTGCGGGGTCAGGGATTTTCTCTGCCTCGTGATGACTGGGTGTTGTGTGATGTCCTTAGGTTAGTTAGGTTTAAGTAGTTCTAAGTTCTAGGGGACTGATGACCACAGATGTTAAGTCCCATAGTGCTCAGAGCCATTTGAACCAGGCATCCTCTGAATAAAATATTCAGATCCGCACAATCAGTCGTTAAAGTTATAGTGACGGTCTTCTGGAACTCTGAAGGGGTTATTCTGTTTAATGTCCTCCCCCGTGATGCAAAGATCAACTGTGAAAGTGTTATGCTGTCCTCAGGAATTTGAAGAAACGACTTATGATTGTTCGTCTCCCCAAAAATGCAAAGGAACTTCTTCTTCTCCATGACAACGTAACGCCTCACACAAACTTACGCACCCGAGATTAGGTCACAAATGTTCATTGGATTGTTCTTCCTCATCCATCCCACAGCCCGGACGTCGCACGTTCCGACTTCCATCTGTCTGGTCCAGCGAAGGATTCATTCCACAGGAGGGAGTACGTTGATGGTGGGAGGTTACTGATGCAACAGGGTATTGGCTCCGGGATGTCGACCAGTAGAGTAGTACCACGCGGGCACACAGATCCTCCTGTAAGGTGGCGCAACGGCGTCGCATTGAACGCCGTCGCACTGTGCTGAATAACAGGGTTATATAGCCAAAAGGGTGGAGAATAATGTGATATGATGTACTGGAATCCTGAATAAATCCAACTTGCTTTCTTAAAAGGTTTGTTGCATTATTTATTGAACGCCCATCGTATAAAAGGCTTAAGTACTTCATAATTTAATTCGAATACTTATTCGACTTGTCAAGAGGTAAGGAAGTGTTTACCTTATAGCGGAAAAACATTTGAAATCATTGGTCTTTTGTAAACAGAACTTTACATTGATCGGACACAACCACTTACTTCTCGCAAAAATGCTTTCCACATTTTCTTCCACGGAAAGCGAATATCACACAAAAAAGTATTGAAAGATGAAGTTTCACATCGAACGGTTCTGAAATATTTCAGTAAGTCTTTTTAGTCGAATGGATACAAATTTTTGTACACATTTACACATTCGCAGCAGCAAATGTCGGCTTTAGACGGAACACGGTGACGTAGCGTAGAATTATGTACAGAATTTCTCGTATGTGGGCAGTATGACAGCTCACATAACTCTCATGTGACTTGCTTTCCGTAAAATCCGATTAGCTTGACGGGATAAATGTCAAATTCAGATATTCGCAAATAGCGTGAATGTCTCTGGAGGTGTGTATCCCCTCAGGGATTTATGCGATAGCTGAATGAATGGAAACCGGCTCATATGTTTTTGCTCCTTTTTTCTGTATAAAACGTTGGGAGGGATTGAGAAAAGGATGCGTTTGTTATTTACCGAAAACTATTTTATTTTCTGCGATTACACGAAGACATAAACTTATTGCTAGATAAGGGCAAATATAACATGCCTCATCAGCATGATGGGTCGAAGTATGAGAATGCACAGTCACTACATGTTTGTCACACATCTGAGGTAAACGCATTCCATGGAATGGATATCAGTCTTCGAGAAAACGTTATGAAACTGCTATTCGATGTGGCTCCAGTGGAAGAGAAACTAAGGATCAAATGGGAAATTCAGACCGAAAGTTATACATCGATATCTCATAACGAATTTTTGAAACTTCCAGACAGTCCGCAGCTCGTGGTCGTGCGGTAGCGTTCTCGCTTCCCACGCCCGGGTTCCCGGGTTCGATTCCCGGCGGGGTCAGGGATTTTCTCTGCCTCGTGATGACTGGGTGTTGTGTGATGTCCTTAGGTTAGTTAGGTTTAAGTAATTCTAAGTTCTAGGGGACTGATGACCATAGATGTTAAGACCCATGGTGCTCAGAGCCATTTAAACCATTTGAACTTCCAGAAATAACTATGAAACAGAAAGCGAGAAACTAGTGTCAAAATCTTTAGAAAGGACATCCAACAGTACAAACAAGGAAAAGTAGCTAACAATTCCTCATTTCACTAGTCATACCATGAAAACACAAATTTATACAATAATAAATGTGTTATAAACAAGAAAACATCAATAATAAAGCTGTTTCATATCATGGCGGTTTACTTTCTCTGAAAGAAAATTACCTACGCAGCAATTATGTCAGATAACAAAGATAACGTACTTAATTGAGAATAAAGCCGCCTGCATTGCATAATATGTCCCTTTGTTTGTAGTGTCATTCCAGCCATCGCGCTAGTGCCACGCTTTGGCGCTCATTTTATTGATACTAAAAATGAACGTTGTTTTACAAGTTTTAAGTTTTGATCCGACGAGAACAGTGGCAGAAACTGAGTAATGAAGTAAGAGATATATTAAGCGATCTAGATAGCTGTGTTCACATCATCAACAATGATTTCAGTTAAATTCGGGAACTTTATTCCCTTTATTAGTAAGTTCTATTGTTATTAACTACTATCCATAGTACTGTACTTTTGGAGCTACTAACTGAAGAAATACCATGATGTAGGAAATATAAAATGTACTGAATCTGTTCTATGACGGGCTTCGGGCACAGGTTTTATGATTGGAGTATATAACAATATAAATAATAGATACTGTAAGTTGATTATCTCAACCTACCTCCAGACGATTTCAGTTTCATTGTTTCATAAAATACCTCTTCTTACAAAGGTAGGAATTATGTCTAAAGTCTACTGGCAAATGACATCTATCAATTCTTGCATTTGCTCACCAAATATGTTGACAATCTTATGCGTAACTATAACTTTTTACTATAGCTGCCGACACAAAAATACGCACCTCAAGGTCATTTCACGTCTTACAGCACTGCCAATTAGTGATGATTTCAAATGTTAGTAAAAATTCCTGGAAAATATTAGTCATCTCTAGTCTTAGTCTAGAATACGGTGGCATAACTTCGAAAAGAAAATTCTTGCCAGCAGCAAGGACAAAATATATAAATAAACGGAAACAAATTTTTTATTTCAACCTCTGGAAAAAAACAGAAACACTGGCGTATTTGGACTGAAAAAAGTGAACATCCTCAAGGACTATAGATGAAAGTAATAGACATTTTATAGTGGAAACATAAAAGTATTCTGAGATGAAAAATAAAATAGGAGAGTAAGTTAATTATTATCCGCGAAGTAGTTATAAAATTTTATTGTAATCAAATAGGAAACTTACAAGGACATCATTTTTCAACATAGTCTCCTTGGGTTTCAACGCACTTGTTGTACAAGCTTCCTAATGCCCTCATAAAAGAAGGTTCTCGGTTGAGCTGCGAGCCAGGAATGCACCGCTTCTTTCACTGCTTTGTTCGAGGAAAATCGACGGCCCCTTAATGCCCGTTTGAGTGGACCAAATAAGTGATAGTCAGAAGGAGCAAGATCGGGAACTATATGAAAGATGAACCAGTACTTCAAATTTGAGTTTCTGGAGCGTTCCAGCAGAGTGGGCAGCATTAAGCGGACGGGAGTTGTCGTGTAACAACACAACACCTTTTGACAGAAATCCTCAGCGTTTATTTCGAATTGCAGGCTTTAGCCTGGAAGTAAGCATTTCACTTTACCGTACGTTGTTTATTGTACCCCTTTTCCTATAATGTTCCAGTACTGGACCTTGTGCGTCCCAAAAAACTGTAAGCAACTTTTTTCCTACGGGCGGATGGGTTTTGAACATTTTCTTGCACGGCGAAATTGGATGTTTTCATTCCATACTCTGCCGTTTACTCTGCGGCTCGTAATGATGGATCCATGTTTCGTCACCAGTAATGATTCTGTGTAAGAAATTGTCACTTTCGTTATCATAGCGATGTCCAAGCGTGTTTGTTTACACAACTGTGTGAGCTGTTTTGGGACCAGTATTGCACAAACTTTATCAAACCCAAGTCTGTTGTGGATGATTTCGTAGGCAGAACCGTGACTAATTTGCAGACGATGTGCCACTTCGTCAATAGTTAATCGTCTGTCTAAGAGAATCATTTCACGTGAATGCTCAGTGGTTTCTTCATTTGTGGCGGTAAACGGTCGTCCGGCTCCTTCATCGTGCATAACTCTTGTGCGACCATTTCGGAATTTTACAATCCATTCGTAGATACTGTGTTGTGGCAAAACACTGTTCCCGTACTGTACCGAAAGTCTTCGACGAATTTCGCTTCCTGATACGCCTTCCGACCACAAAAAACGGATCACTGAACGTTGCTCTTCTTTGGTGCAAATAGACAGGGGAGCAGCCATGATTAACGGCACGGCAGCGATAACGAAACTAACCTAGCAGCTTGAAAATTGCAAAGACATAACAACAAATAAACAAAGCATGCGTCATCAACGTAAAACGACAGTACTACCAAAATAAACAAAAATATAACTAAATTGCAGATAATAATTGACTTACCCTCGTACCATAAGAAGTATGAGACCATTCCCCCCTGTGTAACGAAAAATGTTGTCGGCGACGAATTTACATTCTGTTCCACTTTGTACAAACTTCCAGCGAAAAAGTTTCTAAGAAAACTACGTCATTAATTCTGATAACATCTGAGACATATTTATGCATCGTGTCACCGACAAAGGCCATTTATTTACGAGCGTGCGAGTACTAGTATGGCGGTGCCAGGATTTTAATTCCATTGGCTCGCCTCGTCTTAATACGACCAAATTATTCACTGTCTCCCAAAAATTTGTTATTTCCAGCTCTTGCTGAACTTTTGCCACTGCACCCATCAACCGCATCATCGGTATATGTTATACAAAAGTAACTGTTTTTACTTTTAGACCTGTATTTCGGTTGGAGCTAAATATACATATTTGGTCATATCCTTTGGAAAACCCTGGTTGAGGGAAGTATAGCAGCATGCAGTAAGTTCACTGTACACAAAATTTCGTTCTTGCTCCTACAGTGACTCTACTTTCCATTATAAATCTTCGCCCATCAATAACTTTCTGAATCGGAGATCAAGAGCGGAGAAGACGAAGGATGGAAATCTCTGATACAGAACAACTGATTGTTTCACTGAAATCCTCCTGCATTTTTTGAGCCGTGGGGTAGTCTCCTATGTCTTAATAACCAAACATAGATCTACGCATTATTCTGAAAATTTCCGTTTTGGTTTATATCTCTTTCATAGCAAAATGTAAACGTAAGTTCACATCCGGAGTTTCTGCCTATTTTAACGACCTAACAAGGCTACAGTCTACTGGGAAATACCACACGCTTTTACTGTCACTTTACGAATCTGCCAATTTTGTATTATTTCCGGCTTCCTCACTGTTGGCCAGGTCACTAAAAAGCTTCAGTACATTCGATACGACAATTTTAGATTTATTTCATATCTATTTCGCCCTTTAAACGCACTCCAACCAGAGGAGCACTACACGCAGACCCTTGCTGCTGCATTTCACTCACTGCTAAACACAAATCAATTATCTTTCAACGAAAGACTGAAACCACCTGTGAATGCATGATATCAAATAGAAACACTGAAATATCAGTCGGCGATGACGTACTGCACTATTAACCGAGTATACGTGGCAACAGAGCTACGAAGCCAGCGAATCACACCGTTGAGGATGTGCAGACTGCAGGCAGTAAGTGTGACTTTGAGGTGTCTGATTTGGTGAAGATCACTCTAGGTGACTGAATGTGTTGGGTAGAAAGAGTAACAAGCGCCGTATACTGCTGCCACGCAGAAGAGAGAATATCAGTCGGTTTCAAAGCTGTAATCAGTTTCTAGCGACACGGGGCTGCTATTGCTAAAAAAATCAGTGGACCGTATACCTAGTGGTCGCTGAAATGTGTTAAAAGTAACAACGCATAAAGTAATTCTATTAATCACACCTTTCTTGAACTTGTTTTGAAAATGAAACTTCAGGAGCTGAACGACGTGGTTTTTAGTTTAAGATTAAAGATTGTAGAGCCACGTCATCATGGTTCAGTGCCAGGCAAGGTACAAGGTTGCCCCAGGGAGAGCGGTAATTTCGTTTTAGCATTTGCCGTGTATTAAATTTTTGAAAATGTTTGTAAGCTTACAAGTTTTTTTTCACTCTACTAGGAAAAATTATCAAAACGACAGACAAGAGAAAATCATCAACGGAACACGAAATGAATTGTGCACTCCACAATGCTATTAAAAATTGAAACCCATAGACGGAAACTGTAAGAATGTACTGAATACATTTTTCTACTTTAAGATATAGGTTAACAAGAGGAGACAGTTCTAAAGTGAGCTTAGGCAAAAAGCTTACATTTTCTAAAGAACAGGAAGAAGACGTAGCTGAGCATGTGTTATTGTTGAAAAAAAATTTTCATTGTTAGCAGAGATATTTTTTTAAATACCTTCTGAGGAATTGATAATGCGGAATTGCGTATGCAGAGGAAAATGGTATTCAGTATATTTTTAACTAATTATCCAAGATGGATGGGCAGGATTGGCATATTGGTGTCTTATTAGAAATCTGTCTGTCAGCGACCGGAAACATGAAGCTACGCATCGTAATTAGATCTCTACGTTCAATGTAAGCGAAGTTTAACTTCTTTCCTTTGACCTCTTCCCTGTGGTAGCGTGGTAAGAGCGTTACAGTATTCTGTAGAGTGAGTGATTCTCATATTTATTTTCCCATGGCATAATATGACCCCTGCAATACAAAGAGTGGGAACACCAAACTAAATACACAACTGTAGTAAGACTGGCTGGATGACTGAGGGTCTCTTTCCAAAGTGGCTCATGCAGTTTGCTAACTTTACCATGGTATCCAAGAGCCATAATATTCTTTTGATTGTAGACAGTCAAACTAGCCATGTCTATCTAGAAGCATACAACTTTAGCAAAGATTAAGGGGTAGTAATCGTTATCTTACCATCTCACTGCTCTCACACGCTACAGCCTTTAGATGTAACGGTTTTCAGCAGCTTAAAGGCTTCATTTACTGAAGAATGTGACAATTTTATGACGTTTAATATCAACCAGAAAACAGCACCCTACAAAAAAATTTGCCCTACTTTTAGTAAAGCCTTTATGAGGGCTACAAATATAGGAAAGAATGTTTCTGGCTTCACTAAAACAGGAATTTTCCGCCTAGAACCAACCAGATTTAGTAACGACGACTTCGTGCTCCTGCATACAGAAGAGGAGACAGCTTCTGTTGTTGAGAATGACGGCTCAAAAAATGATGAAAATAATGAGAAATTTGAGACTTGTATTACAATAACAGCGACTGATATTCCAGGGGATGTAGACAGAGATTTACGAATGCAGCAGTCGTATTACAATTCGAAGATATATCTCCTTTACCAGTTACTCTCAGATTGAAGAAAAGTGCGAGATAATAGTAGCATTCCTCAATCTTTCCTTCTACCACTAACAAAGTAATTTTTTGAAAAGCTACAGAGATTGAAGAAGGCCTCAGCAATCTCAGATTAAGAAATATGGTCGGAAAATCTTTTGTGTATCCACCAGGTGAGATGGATGACACTGACCCTAATAATTTCGGAGGAACGTCTGTCAAAGAAGATGGGGAACATGGGTGACAATGATTTCGTTTGCTTCGTCTGTATAGAGTTTGGGAAAAACAAAGAATTGTGGTTTAGATACTTGTTTTGTAGTGTTTGGGTCCATTATGAGTATGGAGGGTGCCATACTGCTAAAAAATATGTTTGTGACTATTTCTGTTTACAAACAGCCGTAAATGTTAGCCGAGGAAACTTGAGTCAATTTTGTTCACGTTTTAATTTCCCTAGTAAAAGAATTCTTAATTGTTTGGTCTCTACCTGACGTTTAAAAAGTAATTACAATACACATTTTGGTGTCATAAATAAAATCTTAAATTCTTATTTGTCCAACTTCTTGGCTAAAGGCCAGTTTTTGCCGTTTTATATAATACATTGTATTACCCCTCATATGTACATTGGCAGCACGGCATTGCATGGTAGTGAGACATGGACTGTGGGAAAACCCGAACAGAAGAGAATCAGAGTACCTGAGATGTGGTGTTACACACGAATGTGGAAAATTCTCTGGACTAATAAGGTAAGGAATGAGGAGGTGTACCACAGACTCGAAGAGGAAAGGAATATATGGATAACACTATCAAGAAGAGGGGATAGGATATCGGGGTAAGACGTCAAGGAATAACTTCCATGGTAGTAGAGGGAGTTGTAGTAAAAGCTGTAGAGGAAGATGGAGATTGGAATATATCCAACAAGTAACTCAGGACGGAGGGTGATGTGCTGGTCAGAAAAAGGAATGAACAAAAAGTCCTTAGAGTGTACAGTATAACTCCAGAGCATGGGGCAGTACCGTATGAGGTAACATTTTTGTAGAATAACTGTTGATACGTAAACACATTTAGCATTCCAAATATCAAACCAAAAAGATGTAGATAATTAATTGGTTGACAAAAGAAGATGACTCACCATTTTATTTGAGTCACAAAATAAGAATTATTTAACAAACAGCTTAAAATAATGGTATTATTCCCTCTCCTATAAATTATCCGTCTTTGTGTATGTACAAGAGATGGTTAATTGAAAATTAATTATACTACCAAAATAAATTTCAGAAAATGATTTCTCCAATAAGAAATAAAATAATAAAGAAACATCATACTGCCGCAAATATTTTGGTAGCAAACCTAACTATCTGCACAGGACTTGCAACCGTAACGTAGAAGTACTTATCTACTACATACTACTACCCTGAAACAGCACTACCGAGGAAATCTGACTTTATTTATTTCATAGGTTATCAGCGAAGAACCTTATGGTGAAAGTCTACAAATCCTATCCCCTGATTTTAATCGTTTTGACCTGATTCAACTATTACAAAGGTAGCATATGAGCTCAAATTGCTCACAAATTCGCTGTTGCATAGATGAGAGTAGTATAGGTATTTCTTACGCACATACTACATAAAATTATTATTTTGGAAATATATTGATTGCTGATATGCCATTATATTAGACTCGAGTTATAATATTATAAAATGCGTGGGTATTCGTTAGTTACTGTCGACTGTGATGGAACTATTTTATTCGGTATTTTTTCTAATTTCCGTAATTTTGATTTGGTTATTGAACATGAGGCATTCTTTTCTTCTACTCTACATGAATATTCGTGTAACGACACTACAAAAACTAGAATACGTATTCATTATACTTCCCTCTGCTATGGTCCATTGCGAGGATTAAACATCATTGATATGTGACATAACCTGCAAAAGTTTCGTTTGTAAGTGAAATGCGTGACACAGGAAATGGGGCGAGAAGCACGTGGCTGAGAAGTTGTTTGGGTGTTAATACTTAACAAGTTTCAAAAACATATATTAATTACATAATTCAATACATCAAAATGGAATTAACAAAATTAAGACACAAAAAAATGACGTGAACTCAATCCAACAAACACCCATTAACTTAATATCTAATTTAACATGCCAAACGTAAAATTCCTGCCCGACAAGTAAATGCAACTTTACAGCAACAAGGGGGGCACAAACAATAGGCAATCCTGCCACTAATGACTATACTAATGATTGTACAAGCTGGACATAATGACAAGGAAACTTAAATAGTAGGGCTCCAGGTCAGGACACAATGTCCAAAATGAACCAAGCAGAACCAACACACAAAAGCTTCCAACAATATAAATTCCGCTAATCAAGGGAAAATACTAGTAAAATGCCAATTAGAGTGCAATGAACCAGCCTGCCAAACGCTGGTAAAGGTATCAAATAAATCAGACAGTAATTCAAAATAAAGTCTGCAATTTATATATCAGAAAAGATAATGAGTTATGTACAATTGGCAATAAAATAAGTTACGCCATCAGGGTCCAGTACGCCTCGAAAATTTCCACACTGAAACGTATTTCCCAAAACAACATTAGACCTTGAACCAGCTTCGCCTTTCTGACATTAGAAGAACTGGCACAGATAAAACGAACACAGACACAGTAGACTTCACATCGATGTTCCTGCTGAACACGACTCGTGCACCACTTTTCAGCGCCGTTCAAGAGCACACACCATGTTCACCCCTTTTATGTCTTGCCACTACCCCGTTTCCCGTATCAAAGATGACAGACACTGTCTGCTTCCCCCGAAAAGGCACCTGTGTCTCGTGTTTATGACAAGTCAATGCTAGCTCAGAGCCAGACACAACCAGGCTGCCCCTACTCCTGGCCACACCAACTTGCCGCACCATCTTTACAGCTGGCCCCGTCTCAGCTGCTCGATGACTCTCCATAGACTCCCTGTGTCCTTTAGCTTTCAGTCCCCATGATGACAGCACACACAGGACTACTTTCACCAGCTGTCAGCATCCAAACTGCCAACCATCATCCCAGGCACCACTGCACGCCGGCTAGCTCCTTCAAGCAGCCTATACACGATGTACGGAGGACCGGACACCACGCCTTCCATGGTCCAGCAAACCACTCAAAACCTTATCCTCTCTCTGCCGCCCACGGCGCCCATCACTTGCTCCAAGTTGTTACTTCTCATTTCCCTTACACCAGACCCCTCTCCACTGTCACTCATGACTGCTCTACCTTTGCTGTGGTGCTGCACATGCCTTTTTTTGCAGTTTAGGAAGTGCTCCACCTTGGTGGGTGCCAACAACCAACACTTGTACCAAGGGGCAAATGGGACAGGACTTCAAAACCACCAGGTATCTCTTTCTCTACATGAAAACTTCAGGTAATCAACTGATCAGCATGTGATTTCTAGAAAGTTGGTGCTCAGAATAATAAGTCAAGTATGTTCCTCAAAGTATTTATCGCTTTATGTAATGTGAGAATGCCTTGAACACTTATACAGAAATCAACCATACTAGTCTTAAACAAGCTGGATCCACATATACATTTAGATATATTCCATTTCAATCACATATGGAATACAAGAACAGTGTCTGCTTAAACACCTATATGCAAGCCCTAAATATTCTAGCGCTTCCTCTGGAATCCGTCAGAAGTGGCGTGTATTTGACTGAAGTGTATTCCAATTTTTCTCAATACTGGTTCTTGAAACTTTGAAAGTAGGCTGTCATGTGTAATTGGTGTTTGTCTTTAGGTGACTGCCATTTCAGGCTTTTCAGCATTTTCATGAAGATCTTTGTGGGTCAAATAAACTTGCGAACAATCGTGATCTCTTTGTTTATTGTATTCATGAACCTTTAAAACAAGTTGACAATCTTAGTACAACTTTGAAATGTTCTTCTTATCTGGCTGGTTATTTTTACCACTTTTTTTCATATAATAAATCATTGTAGATAACTTTTCAAGTTGTAAAAATTTGAGGTTACTATTAATATTGCTTACTAGATCATTAATGTACAACACGAACCCAAAGGTTCCAGTACATTTCCCAGAGACATACGTGAAGTTATTTTTTCATCAGTCATCTTTCTTCGTCAGTGATAACATACTGCATCCCCCCTGTCAAGAGCTCCTCATTCCAGACACAATATTCGTTTGATACACCATATGACCGTTGTACTGAGTCATTTGTTTTTGGAAGTCAAGAAGTACTTCATCCTCTTGATTATCTTGATCCGTTAGTTTCAGGATATTACACGAGAGAAGTATGTGGTGGATTTTGTGTGATGGATGTTTTCAGAATGGATGTTGGTTGGCTAGGAGGTGGTTATATTTGAATTCAGAATCCGTTCGTAGATTCTACAACACATGGATGTCCATGAGGTAGGGTTGTAATTTAGTACATCACCCTTTCAGCATATCGTGCAGATGGCTGTAGCCTCACGTTTCTTCCAATCACTGGGCATCTATGGTTAACGTAAGAGATTTATAACGCATATCTGCAAGAGGTTCCTAAAATTCTCATCTCCTATGCTGTCACTGAAGATGTGCTGACTGCCGAAGCTCGAGAAATTATTTGGAAATTTGTGGTAAGTTCTCTGGAACCAAACTGCTAAGATCATCGGTCTCTAGGCTTACACATTACTTAATCTAACTTAAACTAACTTACGCTAACGACAACACACAGACACACACATTCCCAAGGGGAGAGCCACGCGAACCGTGGCAAAGCGCTTGAGACCGTATGGCTACCCTGCGCGGCACTCGAAATTATTTTGAAACTCGAAACATCCTGTGTGGTGATTTCTGATAGTCAAAGTTTTCAGTCGAGACTTGTAGCAGAGATAATTTCACGTTATGACATCAGTCACATGATGACAACTGCACGCCATACATATACTAACGGCCTGTCACGACATATTAATAAGACATTGGCAAGTAAGCTCCCGAAGTTCGTCTATTCCGAACCGATAGTATGGGACAAATTATTGTCTGATGCGACATTCGCATACAATTCAGCGAAGCAAATGGTTCAAATGGCTCTGAGCACTATGGGACTTAACATTTGTGGTCATCAGTCCCCTAGAACTTAGAACTACTTAAACCTAACTAACCTAAGGACATCACACACATCCATGCCCGAGGCACGATTCGATCCTGCGACCGTAGCAGCCGCGCGGTTCCGGACTGCGCGCCTAGAACCGCTAGACCACCGCGGCCGGCTCAGCGAAGCAACGCACCACAGGTTTCACACCGTTCTTTCTGCTCCACGGCTGCGAGACCGGAATGACAACTGACACACTGCTCCAATTTCACCTGGATCATCCTGACGGTGATCAACTTAAACTCCTCATCACCAGGACCGAAGAATCAAAGCAGCGGCTGGTATATGGGGCCTGGACACCCGGGAGAAAGGCCATCTCAGTACTACAATGCCGAACGCCAGCCAGTGAGATACAACCTGGGAGACTTGGTATGGATTTCTACACCCGTGTGGGAAGTTGAGCTAACGTAAAACTTTCTAAAGCGCTGCTATGCGGAGTATCGTCTCCTTCGCTGCTTGTCAGATGTCGTATATCAAGTCGAAGATTGTGACCCGTCATCAAGGACAGAAAAGCACAGATACATTGCCAGTGTCCTCCATTTGAAGCTCTACTACAGTCATTACGAGCAGATCGACGATGGGATGTTCAAGTGAACTGAAAGAACCAGTCGGCGATCGACGCTGCAATATAGAGGACCTCTGTTAACGTGTAGATCCAGGGTGCTGTAGACGACTCCAGTTATTACTTCTGAAATAGAGGGTCGCATTTTCTGCAGGAGAGGGAGGAATGCCCTATGTAAACGTGTAAGGAAAGTGGCGTAGTGGTTAGTGTCGCTGGTTGCAATGCCTCAGGCAACCAGTTCACACTTTGCCATCATCATTTACTTGCTGTTTCATATTTATCATTTCTGGAAGGTTCTCGAAAAATCTTAGGCGTGTAATGCTTGCACAGTGTGGGATATTTGGTTTTTGTACAAATATCAGCATTCTGCAATGTTCGATATTTGTATAAATAGCAGCATACACGTTAGGGAATTCAGTTCTGTTCTGGCTGTACTTTGGTGCCCGCAATAAAAGTGCTTTCGCTGCCAAATGTTATACTTCGTTGGCACCCTGCTTGCGGACTTTGAATTGAGTGCGGTTTCGAAGTGACGATAAACATCTCACTGTCTAGAGGAAAGGTACAACTTCGTCTAGAACTGAAATATCCAGTAAAAATTAAAAAAAAATATAGACAATAATTTACTCTTGTCAGACGTAAAATGTGTACTGTGCAATATTTTCAATAAGAAAGTTCTTATGTTAGAAAAACTGTACAAGGTTCAATTAATAACTGACCCATATTGGACCACTGTCACTCAGTAGACATACTGTCACACAAGTTTGTTTACAAAGATCGTTCTAATATTTGGTATTAGACAAAAAATAAAACTGGCAGTTGTCAACAGAACGTCTGAAACCTAAATAACTATTGGGAAGCTGCTTCATCCAAACCGGTACGTGTACTCAAGCACGAAACGATAGTTAAGACTTGCATCTTGGACTTTCCAAGCATAATAATGTAAATTAAAGAAATTCTACAAATACAAACATGGTTTCTAGTCTAAAAAGAATTGAGACATTTGCAAAACCATGGGTGAACATAGCAGTCATTGAGATTTTATGAGAAATGTAGCCGTGGTCTAGGGGTAGCGTCTTTGATCCATAATCAAAGTGTCTTCGATCCCCGCCACTGCCTAAATTTTGATAAATAATCAGCATTGGCGGCCGAAGACTTCCTGCATAAGAAGTCAGCCTCATTCTGCCAACGGCCTTGTCAAAGAGGGTGGAGTCGCGGATAGAAGTTCAGGGCACTCTCTTGTCCTAGGGGTGGGAAATTGCCTCTAAAGGCGGAAGAATCAGCAATGATCAACGATATGAGGATGCAGAAGGCAATGGAAACCACTGCATTAAAGACACGTAACGTGTATCCACAGGACATGTGGCCTGTAATTGAAGAAGTGTCATTATGATCTCTCCATTGGCAAAAGATTCCGGTAAAGTCTCCCATTCGGATCTCCGGGAAGGGACTGCCAAGGGGGAGGTTACCATGAGAAAAAGATTGAATAATCAACGAAAGGATAACGTTCTACGAGTCGGGGCGTGGAATGTCAGAAGCTTGAACGTGGTAGGGAAACTAGAAAATCTGAAATGGGAAATGCAAAGGCTCAATCTAGATATAGTAGGGGTCAGTGAAGTGAAGTGGAAGGAAGACAAGGATTTCTGATCAGATGAGTATCGCGTAATATCAACAGCAGCAGAAAATGGAATAACAGGTGTAGGATTCGTTATGAATAGGAAGGTAGGGCAGAGGGTGTGTTACTGTGAACAGTTCAGTTACCGGGTTGTTCTAATCAGAATCGACAGCAGACCAACACCGACAACGATAGTTCAGGTATACATGCCGACGTCGCAAGCTGAAGATGAACAGATAGAGAAAGTGTATGAGGAGATTGAAAGGGTAATGCAGTATGTAAAGGGGGACGAAAATCTAATAGTCATGGGCGACTGGAATGCAGTTGTAGGGGAAGGAGTAGAAGAAAAGGTTACAGGAGAATATGGGCTTGGGACAAGGAATGAAAGAGGAGAAAGACTAATTGAGTTCTGTAACAAGTTTCAGCTAGTAATAGCGAATACCCTGTTCAAGAATCACAAGAGGAGGAGGTATACTTGGAAAAGGCCGGGAGATACGGGAAGATTTCAATTAGATTACATCATGGTCAGACAGAGATTCCGAAATCAGATACTGGATTGTAAGGCGTACCCAGGAGCAGATATAGACTCAGATCACAATATAGTAGTGATGAAGAGTAGGCTGAAGTACAAGACATTAGTCAGGAAGAATCATTACGCAAAGAAGTGGATACGGAACTACTAAGGAATGACGAGATACGTCTGAAGTTCTCTAACGCTATAGATACAGCAATAAGGAATAGCGCAGTAGGCAGTACAGTTGAAGAGGAATGGACATCTCTAAAAAGGGCCATCACAGAAGTTGGGAAGGAAAACATGGGTACAAAGAAGGTAGCTGCGAAGAAACCATGGGTAACAGAAGAAATACTTCAGCTGATTGACGAAAGGAGGAAGTACAAACATGTTCCGGTAAAATCAGGAATACAGAAATACAAGTCGCTGAGGAATGAAATAAATAGGAAATGCAGGGAAGCTAAGACGAAATGGCTGCAGGAAAAATGTGGAGACATCGAAAAAGATATGATTGTCGGTAGGACAGACTCAGCATACAGGAAAGTCAAAACAACCATTGGTGACATTAAAAGCAACGGTGGTAACATTAAGAGTACAACGGGAATTCCACTATTAAACGCAGAGGAGAGAGCCGATAGGTGGAAGGAATACATTGAAAGCCTCTATGAGGGTGATGATTTGTCTGACGTGATAGAAGAAGGAACAGGAGTCGATTTAGAAGAGATAGGGGATCCAGTATTAGAATCGGAATTTAAAAGAGCTTTGGAGGACTTACGGTCAAATAAGGCAGACGGGATAGATAACATTCCATCAGAATTTCTAAAATCATTGGGGGAAGTGGCAACAAAACGACTATTCACGTTGGTGTGTAGAATATATGAGTCTGGCGATATGCGGTCTGACTTTCGGAAAAGCATCATCCACACAATTCCGAAGACGGCAAGAGCTGACAAGTGCGATAATTATCACTCAATCAGCTTAGCAGCTCGTGCATCGAAGCTGCTTAGAAGAATAATATAGAGAAGAATGGAAAAGAAAATTGAGAATGCGCCAGGTGAAGATCAGTTTGGCTTTAGGAAAAGTAAAGGGACGAGAGAGGCAATTCTGACGTTACGGCTAATAATGGAAGCAAGGCTAAAGAAAAATCAAGACACTTTCATAGGATTTGTCGACCTGGAAAAAGCGTTCGACAATATAAAATGGTGCAAGCTGTTCGAGATTCTGAAAAAAGTTGGGGTAAGCTATAGGGAGAGACGGGTCATGTTCAATATGTACAACAACCAAGAGGGAACAATAAGAGTGGACGATCAAGAACGAAGTGCTCGTATTAAGAAGGGTGTAAGACAAGGCTGTAGCCTTTCGCCCCTACTCTTCAATCTGTACATCGAGGAAGCAATGATGGAAATAAAAGAAAGGTTCAGGAGTGGAATTAAAATACAAGGTGAAAGGATGTCAATGATACGATTCGCTGATGACATTGCTATCCTGAGTGAAAGTGAAGAAGAATTAAATGATCTGCTGAACGGAATGAACAGTCTAATGAGTACACAGTATGGTTTGAGAGTAAATCGGAGAAAGACGAAGGTAATGAGAAGTAATAGAAATGAGAACAGCGAGAAACTTAACATCAGGATTGATGGTCACGAAGTCAATGAAGTTAAGGAATTCTGCTACCTAGGCAGTAAAATAACCAATGACGGACGGAGCAAGGAGGACATCAAAAGCAGACTCGCTATGGCAAAAAAGGCATTTCTAGCCAAGAGAAGTCTACTAATATCAAATACCGGCCTTAATTTGAGGAAGAAATTTCTGAGGATGTACGTCTGGAGTACAGCATTGTATGGTAGTGAAACATGGACTGTGGGAAAACCGGAACACAAGAGAATCGATGCATTTGAGATGTGGTGCTATAGACGAATGTTGAAAATTAGGTGGACTGATAAGGTAAGGAATGAGGAGGTTCTACGCAGAATCGGAGAAGAAAGGAATATGTGGAAAACACTGATAAGGAGAAGGGACAGGATGATAGGACATCTGCTAAGACATGAGGGAATGACTTCCATGGTACTAGAGGGAGCTGTAGAGGGCAAAAACTGTAGAGGAAGACAGAGATTGGAATACGTCAAGCAAACAGTTGAGGTCGTAGGTTCAAGTGCTAATCTGAGATGAAAAGGTTAGCACAGGAAAGGAATATGTGGCGGGCCGCAATAAACCAGTCAGTAGACTGATGACCAAAAAAAAAAAAAAAAAAAAAAAAAAAAAAAAAAAAAAAAAAAAAAAAGATTTTGTGATGAATTTCTTATATCGTGGTACAATTTGATTCCTTCACAGCTGGTGACTAGAGTTGATGCAAAATGCAAAAGCTACACACAGTCTGTTTGGAGTCCGGGGAGTCCAGGTGGCAAGTACATACAGCAATAATACTCGCGGCATCTGAAGATGACGGCTGTATCGACCGTCGAAATATCGTACGCAAAGGTAAATACAAATTCGGTTGAACACCCGGAAGTACATCAGCGATCAACCACAACGAGAAAATGTGGGAGATTACAATCTCATTTTTGGTTTTAGATAATAAGTGAAACACTGTGATTAACGTCTAAAATCGCGAATTGTTGTAGGAAGGATGAACAGGAATTGAACAGTTAGAAAGAAACGAGTTGAGTAAGGATCAACAACTGATGAAAAGTACGTCAGTAGAATAATCCTATAGTATTCTGCGGTTACTGTCGGATTTCACGTAGCTCTGTATGCTGAATATCACACAAAGACTGCATGTATTAATTGGAGAATATATGAATTTATGTTGATATTTTTATATCATTCAGATAATTTTAAGCTTATTGGATCAAACATGGATTATTAACGAGGCTGAAGCTATTTCCTTCAAGTATTAAAGTAAACGTACGCATAAGTTTTCTATTATTACCAAGATATCTGTTACTGTAAACGATGAAAAATACTCGTCCCTTTTACAGATTTTTAGGAAATTTATAACATAATTCAAGAAGCTGCAAATTGAAAAGAGAAGTATTTGATTGTACGTAGATGTAAAAAATTAAGACACAATATTCTAAATATGGAATCAAAATCTTGAGATGAGAATTTTTCGGAGATTTGTGCAGTAGTTTTCCAGTGGTATAACAAGTGGCTTTTTCATTTCTCTGACTGTTTAACACAGATTCCTGTAACCCACGAATGAGCATCACAACTTCCATAAAGAGTGCTCATTTATACACATTTCAGCATTTTATCCGCAAAAAATTGCCTCTTTAAGATTCATTTGAGACACTCTTAATTTTTCTGTAGCTGAAACACAGACTTAACCCCCGAAGTTCCAGACTTCTTGCCACTGCTCGAGCATTAATTAGCGAAAAATCCAATTAGTCAGCAAACTTGAGGCATTCTCTGAGAAGCAAAACAATTACCAAGATGAATTCAGCAGCCTCTTATCCCGGGACAACTCTTTTAGTGGGATAACTTTCATCTCGGCTGTTGAGAGTAAATACACGGATGAGTGCGCCTCCGCTCACAGGGAAGCAACCTCTTGCTCTGTTCCTTTGCTGACATAACGACAGCTGCTCTGTAGTCTTTATTTCAGCAGACGGAGAGAAAACAATTGTCTGTGAAGTCGCGACGAACTGATTAAAAAAAAGTGTTAGCAGCGGGGGCTATTGTTTCTTCATTCAACGGACATCGCTTTTATAGCGCCTTCCTATGAAACAAAGACTCTACGCAGAAACATAATTATTGTACAGTTACCACAGTACCAACCTGCGTTTCCACGTAGTTGTTAATTAATTCTGAACTTTTCGAAGGTCTGTTACGTTATGTTTGGTTTCTTACCGCTTATGCAAGGTGGTATTGAGAACAGAGTACATACGGTTTACTTTTATTGGAGTCCATCAGTGTGCATGCATCTACAGTTAAGTGACACTCTTTTTTGACTTCTAATGCTATGTAACTTGGGTGTAACAGGAAATACCTTCGCTACGTGAAGGAAGACTTCCGCCCCCCTCTGTGCCCTCCAGAAGATTCAGAACATGTTCCCACTGGCTGCTAAATGTAAACTTGTGAAATCATTTTGCCGTATCTCCACCACTACGATGTAATATAACATGCCACGAGAAGTGAAAACTCTAATTAGAATTAGACACGAATGTTTTTATGCGTGAAATCCTCAAAATTTGTGGATTTGACCATGTCAGTGTAGAACTGAGGTTTTCTCCACTATTAATAAAACACCATGTACTTAAGTAAGTGATAAACGACATATGTAGTGTTATTGTATGTAATTTGTACAGCATTTTGTTTTGCTATAAATACATTCAATGGATTCTGCAAATAGGCCTGTGTTATCATGTTCTATGTGTTATGTCCCTTGGAGAGTGAATTCAATAAATCGTACATAACGTGTGGAAAAATAGACATTAAAAGTTAACAAACACTGATGTAGGGATATTTTGTGTAATTATGTCAGATATTAATTATATGAAAGACAATCAAAGAGATATAGATGCAGGCATATATGTAAGAATCGCTGCTATTATAAATAGTGTAAAATAGCAAGTCACAATTAGCATCTCTCTCTGTTTATGTTAATTGCTCGTTTGGCTTTGATCTTGTTGCTCGTAGGTCGTATCGAACTACTTTTGTTTTATTTGTTATAAGAGCGATATTTCTTATCTGGACCTACAGGTCGGTATTGTGGTAACTGTATTATGTTTTTTCATACATTGTAAAGCAACACTGAGCGTACATGTTTTCATTTATTAGAAAACAAATTCCATTTGCCCCTTATTTCAGATTTTCCACCAATTTAACACAGCTGCCACGGAGGCGAAAAGTATTATCTCTGACCGCCATTTGGTCCGCCATTACGCGAACTTTTTAAATTTCAGCATATTTAAAGCCATCAGTGCACTCTAAGGAGCAACACATACTTAAAATATGGAACGAACGACCCTTCAATAAGGTAACTATCCGGCGAAAGGTCCGGACACTCGGACGATGCTGTGCAGGATACCGAGCAGCATATATAGCACAAGCCCGATGGGCATTTTGATCACAATGGCCATACATCAACACGATATCAACCTTTTCGGCAATTGGTAAACACTCCATTTTAACACCGGTAATGTGTCACGAAGAAAATACCGTCCGCACTGGTGGAATGTTACGTGATACCACGTACTTACACGTTTGTGACTATTACAGCGCCATCTATCGCAAAACGAAAAAAGTGGTCCTACTGAAACGTTCATATTTCTTTACGTACTACACGAATATGTAATACAAATGGGGGTTGCTATTTAAAAAAAACCGCTGTTGATATCAGTTTGACCTAAGGCGCCGTTCGGAGTGGCCGAGCGGTTCTAGGCGCTGCAGTCTGGAACCGCGCGACCGCTACGGTCACAGGTTCGAATCCTGCCTCGGGCATGCATGTGTGTGATGTCCTTAGGTTAGTTAGGCTTAAGTAGTTGTAAGTTCCAGGGGCTGATGATCTCAGCAGTTAAGTCCCATAGTGCTCAGAGCCATCTGAAGCATTTTTTGACCTATGGCAGCGCCATCTAGCGGGTCAACCATAGCGCCATCTGGTTTCCCCCTTCAAGCCGGACGAGTTTGATTCTTTGTAGTTTTTTTCGTTTGATGCTTATTTCGTGAGATATTTGGCCTGGTCACTATCAATGCTTCTTAATGAACACGACATTTAAGGGAGTCTGTTCTTTCGGACATGTCCGAAAGAACAGATAACACGCCTTCATATAACTGATCCGCGTCGATGGGCAACGAATCCATATTGTTCAGTGCGGATGAACGGTTATGTCTGACCTCCTGTGGGAGCCTCCAGGTAGCGGACGTGGAGGACATGGGCAGGCACTGTGGATGCATGCCTTCGGTGAGAGTATGAGTCTGTCGACAGGCGTGCCTAGGTAGTCCACGTAATTGCCATAAGCACTATGTGTCCGTGTGGCGCAGTGGTTAAGGCATCTGCTTGGTACGCAGCACACATTTTCACTCGTCGTGGCTGATTCCGCGTCAAGTCGCGAGGCAGCTGACGTCAATAGTCCATTTCCTTTCCTTGCTCCCCCCTCCCCCCCACTTTCAGTTTACTGGTAATATATCACAGCTGCAGATCCCACGTGGTGTTCGTCCTTTTAGACGTGTATGAAAGAATAGACACCGCGCCTTCATATAAAATACCTATCTTGTTTATTGTAGTGAACTTAATCGTATCAATCAAGCTCTGTTTCCGTTAACCGATGTAGGCATGAACTGATAAGAACTGACATCTTTTACGAAGCTGAACTGCAATATTACTAACTACAGTTGACGTGCAAAATAAAACTTCCTTTGACAGTGTGTTATCTACTAATTACGATTTCACAGTCCGCTTTAAATAGTCGGATAACACACTTAACTGCTAGAAAACTCAGCGCCTATGTGTAAACATTAATATTTTTTGATTTATCGCTATTCTTATTCTGAAATACTGCCTCTGTCTTTAATATCTTCTACGCTTCTTAGCCTCTAGTTGATGCCCGATTGCAAAGTCCGATTCAATACTTACTGATACGCCGAAAATAACGTCCTCCGCCGGAGATGTAACACTGTGATCTCTCCTGGGTTTACCTGAGATGACAGCCACTGGAGCCATAGTGTGTCTTATATTCTTGATGAATCGGAACGACGCAGATATATTCATAAGTCATCTCCATCATCTCGAATAGTCTGCGAATGTCTTTTTTTTTTTTTTTTACATACAACTGGTAACGCCATAGTCACTTGCGGCAATCGCCGCTGAGTAAATTAAAAAACGCGTTATACGAGCAATAAAGTCATTCCTTGTCTGATGTTTGACTTTTACCATTGCGACCGAGTAGGCCTGAAAGCAGAACTATTGATTATTAGCATAACGGTCGCCTGCGTCCTGTATGACTTCATCTCACATTTATGTTATGTGAAATTAGTTGCTAAAAAGTTAAACGGCCAATACTGCGGCTTCCGCGCATCTTCCTGTTAATGAAACCTTCTAACGAAATATTTTAATTTTATGAGGTCACACTATTTAGACCATCACATTTTAGAGTAGAACGTGCTTTGGTCCTCACGTGAAATACTGTTTGACACTAATCTACCGAGTTACTGCCCATATTCTTAAACACCGATGATGGATAGCAGTCTGAAACTGTCTGATGTCATCTGCCAACTTCCACATATTATATTTTACGTGATTAATACTCAGGAGCAATCTTCACTGTAACATCAGTACTCACTGAACCATTTTTTCGCATACTTTTCGCTGCGTCTGCTATGCTGAACTACTTTCCTTGAGCTCTTTGAGGCGAGAATGGCCTTGACAAACGAGAATTGAGGGCAGTGGGACGTCACATGGCTTTCAAGTTTTGAAGGAGGATAAAACTTTTTCCTTCAGGTCCACTTCATTTGGGTTGTTCCACAGTGAAGGTGTGATTTTGATGATGTGTGATGTGTTTTACTTTAGAGTGAGGTTGCATTGAATTATACTAAGAAGAATGGAGAGTGACATGTAAAAGAAGCTTATGTTCTGTATTCATAAAGTGGTATAGAGACTCGTACACAATATTTTTCTATACAGGACTGCAGAACACATGGTAATTAGTTTCTTTATTTTATGACTTGGCGAACCATATTGAAAAAATAAAATCCCATGGTTACTAAAGCATGATGAATAACAGAGCCGTATTCTTAATTACGATTAATGTGGGAAAATACATGCTGTACAGGTTCGTAATCAAGTTTATTATGTCTGTGTTTCATTCATTAAATGACGTTCTCGCACTCGTTTAACCCACGATTATTCAGAAGAATAGGTCAATGTACGTTAGCGGAGCGTGTGGCACGTGGCTCATGTAAAGCTGATTTTACTGTGCTCTGAAGAAACACTTGCATCATTGGTACCTAATGATCAGAAATCAACAGAAAATCTCATGGTTTTATTTCCATTTCATTCCTTTCAACAATTTAATGACATGCGATATAATTTTTCAAGACAGTATTGAGAAACCATGACGCATTGGACTAATGCCTTGACTAAGAATAACAAGATATCGATTTTACGCCATCAGCTTACTCATTACTTCAATAATAACCATTTTCCACACTGTACGAATTGCATGGCTCAGGGACGGTTTCTATTACTTTCATAATTTGGTTCCAGACTCCAGAAGATGTGTTTACCTCGAGAATTCCAGAGTAGCTGTTTTTCGTTGAATAGCTAGTACGTTTGGTGTCGACGGTGCATCAGCAGCTATAGTCAACGGTTTCAGAATGTAACTGAATCCGCGATATAGAACATCTCTTGGTACTAGATGTAATCAGTATTATTCTTGTGTAATAAAAGATTAGATTCACTAACGAAAATTCTCACAGTTGACGATAGTATATCATTCCAGCTGTGAAAGAACATTCTTTGCGTTAAGTACCAGCGTTTGTGCCAAATAATAACTGAAGAACAAACAGATCACATAATAATATTATGTTTTCGGCTTTGCTCACTTAATAAATAATGATTGTTCAGTCAGGGAAATTTTATGTGGTGCTCAAGATCACAGCTACAAAAGTACACATATGTTGCAGATACAAGTAAGTTTTTATAACACAACCACCTTGACTGCTCTACATGATAATCTCTATCAAGTCAAAATAAAGACGATACCTATACTGTACATGAACTCAGTGCTGAATACAGGGTGGTCCATTGATCGTGACCAGGCCAAATATCTCACGAAATAAGCGTCAAACGAAAAAACTACAAAGAACAAAACTTGTCTAGCTTGAAGGGGGAAACCAGATGACGTTATGGTTGGCCCGCTAGATGGCTGTGCCATACGTCAAAAGGATATCAACTGCGTTTTTTTAAAAATAGGAACCATCATTTTTATTACATATTTGTGTAGTACGTAAAGAAATATGAATATTTTAGTTGGACCACTTTTTTCGCTTTGTTATAGATGGCGCTGTAATAGTCACAAACGTATAAGTACGTGGTATCAAGTAACATTCTGCCAGTGCGGACGGTATTTGCTTCGTGATACGTTACCCTTGTTAAAATGGACCATTTACCAATTGCGGAAAAGGTCGATATCGTGTTGATGTATGGCTATTGTGTACAGCTCTGCCACTGGGCGCAAGAGAAATTACGGCACGATGACAGATTTTTTGCACGCGTTCTACTTAGCGATGAAGCTTCGTTCGCCAACAGCGGTAACGTGAACAGGCATAATATGCACTATTGGGCAACGGAAAATCCACGATGACTGCTACAAGTGGAACATCAGCGACCTTGGCGGGTTAATGTATGGTGCGGCATTATGGGAGGAAGGATAATTGGCCCCCATTTTATCGATGGCAATCTAAATGGTGCAATGTATGCTGATTTCCTACGTAATGTCCTACCGATTTTACTACAAGATGTTTCACTGCATAACAGAATGGCGATGTACTTCCCACATGATGGATTTCCGGCACATAGCTCGCGTGCGGTTGAAGCGGTATTGAATAACATATTTCATGACAGGTGGATTGGTCGTCGAAGCACCATACCATGGCCCGCAGCTGAAGGATATTTGCTATCGTGATCCACCTACAACGACTGAAAACGTGCGTCAGCGCATTGTCAATGCATCTGCGAACATTACAAAAGGCGAACTACTCGCTGTTGAGAGGAATGTCGTTACACGTATTGCCAAATGCATTGAGGTTGACGGACATAATTTTGAGAATTTATTGCATTAATGTTGTATTTACAGGTAATCACGCTGTAACGGCAGGCGTTCTCAGAAATGATATGTTCACAAAGGTATATGTATCACATTGAAACAACCGAAATAAAATGTTCAAACATACCTACGTTTTGTATTTCAGTTTAAAAACCTACCTGTTACCAACTGTTCGTCTAAAATTGTGAGCCATATGTTTGTGACTATTACATCGCCATCTATCACAAAGCGAGAAAAGTGGTCCAACTAAAACGTTCATATTTATTTACGTTCTAATCGAATATGTAATAAAAATGGGGTTCCTATTTTTAAAAAAACGTTGTTGATATCCGTTTGACGTATGGCACCGCCATCTAGCGGGTCAACCATAGCGCCACCTGGTTTCCCCCTTTGAAGCTAGACAATTTCGTCCTTTGTAGTTTTTTCATTTGACGCTTATTTCGTGAGATATTTGGCCCGGTCACGATCAGTGGACCACACTGTATATCAAGTTTTTCAATAACTATGTTATAAGACTAAACAGTTTTAAACAAAGTTAATCTAATCCAAATATTTAAAATGTTATGAAAAGGGATCAGTGTAAATGCACCTTAGTCTCTTCTACAAAATTTCCACATCTGCCTTATTACCACCACGACGACTACGACTACGACTACGACGACATGTCTCTAGTTCATACACCACAGCATATTTCCTCCCTGCCTCCCTCCCTCCCTCTCTCTCTCTCTATCTATCTATCTATCTATCTGTCTTTGTAACGCTTACTTTGATGAGGAAACAACATATGTTACAGTGTGAGTTAAGCAAATAGAGTTTTTTCTAGTAGCTGAACCCCCCCCCCCAACCCCTACGCCCCTGCAGCTGATACCAGCTGTACTACGGGAACAATTCTCGAGTAGGTAAGTCTCAACTTGCCGACTTCCAACGTATGCTTGGTGGAACAGGTCGCAAGTTCATTTGTCGATGTCACTATGAGACTTGCTGACCTCTAAGCATGCACATTGACTTTCTCTCCGATCATGTCAAATTTGGCCAAGCTGAGATAAATTCACATCCACGGTAATGATAGTCACATTGTCAACTGATCGCCATTGTTCCCACAGAGTAGTATATGGGGTAATGGCAGTCACCCCGAGTTAATTTGAAACATGACTATGTAACTTGTCTGAACTTGTCAGAAGTAGTCAGAACTACTCAGAAACATTCATAACTGTTCGGAATATCCTAAATGAAGTAGGGAAGGCCATGCTAAGATGTGTATGTATTCTTATCCAGGTAAATGGTTGTCACTCTGCAGAAAACTACTACAGTTGTCTGTGTCATCTACCACTGCCTTGCCTGCTTAATCGAGATCGAGAAGTTAAATATCAGCAAGTATATAGTAGCATCACTATCCTGTAGACTTAACATGGGACGAGATAACTGTAGCTTTGTACTACAAGATAAGATTAACACCACAACATTGATTCGCTGTGATGTTTGGTTTACTTTGAAAGCATAACAGCCCATGTTTGTCACCTACATGAATGTGTATTACTGCTGATCAGTGCGATATTTCATCAAATTGTAATGTAGTTTCCACTTTTAAGTTTTCTGTACTAGTGGCGTCATATGTGACAAATGTGGATGTTGTCGCAGGTCAAATGGCATGAGAGGGACATGTGGTGGTGTTTAACTAGCGAGAATATAGTGGGGAAACTAAAAAAGCGTCAGATGAGGCTCTTCAATGGCGCTGTAGATTATGAAGTAGAGACAAGAAAAGCGTAGATCAGCGAAAAAAAAAAAAAAATTGTGCCCTCCAGGCAGAATTGAAAATTGCATATTTTGAATGAGATACGTTGAATGGTGAAAGAGACAATGGAATCTGGAAGAAGGTGACAAATAAAATTGCAGTTAGCAATCAGTTTGACTTGTTACCTGAAGTAGGACAAGGTCCTGAAACATTTTTTGAGCTTATCATATCGCAGCAGACTCACGGAAAGGCCAGGTCGGTGGAAGCGGCAAGTAGAAATAATGGAGTTTTGCGACTAGGTAGCGGTAACAGGGGAGTGCGGCTAGGGTGCAGTCACAGGATACAGGATATGCTAGGTGTAGAATACCAGGTCGCAATCATCATGAAACCTAGTGCCAGCCTTGGGCAGTTGACAGATAACACGGGGGCTTTGTGTGGCGAATTTAATGGAGAGTATAAGGTATTTATAGTAGAAGAAGCTATAAAAACAGTCAGGCTATCAGCTTAGAATATATTGTTAAGAATGATATAGGAACAGCAACAATATACGTTCATGTGGGGCTTCTGGAGGTTTCGCAGCGACATGACAAGCCCTGGGATAACACTGCTGTTAGCTATATGAACATACAGCTGAGTGAACTGCTTTTGAATAAAACAAAGTCTCATACCTGTGGTGTGCCTGTTGCCGCGATAGGAAGATAGGGAGAAAATAACCATGGCCTCCAACGAACTGGGAAGTGGAACTAAAGATTAGTTGGGTTGGGGTTGGGTTGTTTTGGGTGAAGGAGACCAGACAGCGAGGTCATCGGTCTCATCGGATTAGGAAAGGATGGGGAAGGAAGTCGGCCGTGCCCTTTCAAAGGAACCATCCCGGCATTTGCCTGGAGCGATTTTTAGGGAAATCACGGAAAACCTAAATCAGGATGGCCGGACGCGGGATTGAACCGTCGTCCTCCCGAATGCGAATCCAGTGTCTTACCACTGCGCCACCTCGCTCGCTAAAAGATTAGTTATCCTGCAGGAAGTGAAGAGGGGCCGAAAGGAATCAAGACAAAATATTTGTGATTACTGGAGTTAATGGAGCGCAACTCTTAGGTTAGAATCAGAATACTAACAGATAGTAATGAAAGAAATTACAGCAGAACAGGACCATAATACATGTAACAGACCTGGGAGAAACGAATTTCATTTTGTCACTACATTAAGAGCTATAAACAAGATAGATGAGCTTATTGTATGTTTAGAAAATGTGAAAGTTTTGAATCATTAGATGGTCTCTGAACACCACCTAACCACAAGGATAGAGAAGTTAAATATTAGGGATTAAAGACTAGCATCTCTTTCGTGTGGAGATTACTTGGAAAAGGGGGAGTTGCAACAGTTATAAATCGGACACGAAGTCAAAATTATTGAAACAAAAAGATTTTTTTGTGAATGAGAACCAAGAAACATCTACTACTCAGTCTTTATTGTAGAGTACTTCACTGATAATTGTAACAGCCTAAATATTTCTTCCAGGAAACTTTCAGCTATTTATGAGATGTCTAGGCACATTATTAAGCTAAATGTCAGACAACATGAGACAGTTAGCAGCTCGTGGAGATTTCAGTGTAAATTTCTTTAAATATATGGACAGGAAAAATGAACTAGATACGTTATTTATGTGTTTCAATCAAATTGGTGCAGGAAATTTTCCAACTATTGTGCATCAGGATAATAGAACACATATTGATTATATTTTCATGATAGTGCTCAATCTGAAACAATTAACGTTTACTTAGTTGCTGATGGTATATCACATCATGATGCATTGAAATAAACAACATGCTACATTAATAAACTGAGACAGATTCGTTCATAGCAGTAAGGCTTAATAACGGATACAAGATAAAGTGTTTTAAGATTAAGGTAAATGGGATTGTGACGGACGATGTAAATATCGAAAGACACGCTAAGGTCAAATTCAATTAATTCCACAGTAAAATAGTGTCTACATTTGACAGTTGCTGTCTTGAATATTATCGAGAAAAACTATTAAAGAAAAGTAAGTTGTGGGTAACTAAGAGAATTAAAATCGCATTAAAGAGGAAAAGGGAAATTTATATAAGTGCCAGAGTGAGAATTCGACATTACTAGCATACAACACAAATACTGCATTATTTAAGGAAAGTAATTGAAATGGCCAGAAATGTGCATGTCCTGTCAGAAATAAATAATGCAGACGTTAAGATTAAAACTATATGGGATATTGTCAAACGGATGACATGACCACCAGTCAGTGTACAACATATAACAACAATTAAACCAAGTGACAATGTGGTAACTGACAATTCACAAGTTGCAGCTACTTTTAACAACCACTTTCTAAATGGACAGCTGGTGCAGCTGAAGAAACAAGAGAATGTATTGAACATGTCATTCCACAAAACTTTAAGCAACCAAAAGTGTCTTTAAGCAACCAAAAGTGTCACCAACATCCTTCACTGAAGTTAAACAAAATCTTATATGATGTTGATGGAATTACAAACAGAATTCTGAAAAATTGTTCCAGCTTAACAAGTAATTTGCTTAGTGATACGTACAATGCATCACTGGCAAAGAGAATTCTTCCACACAGATTAAAATCTGCTGTTGTTAAAACCTCTTCCTAAGAAAGGTGACAAGACACAATTAAAAAGTTGTCGTCCCTTTTCCCTAATGACATGAATAATGTTTTGAAGAAGTAAACAGTTATGGCTACAAGAAAGGATTTATTATTTTATATTTTCCAGTAACGTGATTAAGGCATCTTCAGATCGGTTGGCGCAACAGGTGCTAGACACATAGGTTGCTGTTCACGGAAATCTCTCAGCAATCAAACACCATTGCCAATATTTTAAGAACATTGCGTGGTGCCCTGGTATAAAACAGTGATGAGCACACTGGAAATCAGGTTTAAAATACACAAAAGACCACAGCAGGCGGCAGCACCTGTCGATTTTTAAGATGTGGTTGAGTACAATGCATTATAACATCCACGATATATGTATATATATATATATATATATATATATATATATATATATATATATATATATTCCACAAAATGTGTATATATATATATATATATATATATATATATATATATATATATATATATATATAGCATAGGTCAGTGTTGTGTGTGGGTGGTATTCTGTGGTTCCCTTTCATGATTAATTTGCTAAAAATAATTAAATCTATCGAAGACGAAAAAATTATAAAAGCTCTGATGTACGATATGTAATTTTAGTGATATGAACACAGCTTACAGTCAACATTATTATACTATGTCAGGTGGAATTCTTGTGCAATTAGAACAAAATAATTATCCAGGAGAAGTTGTAGTTTGCATAATACACTCCTGGAAATTGAAATAAGAACACTGTGAATCCATTGTCCCAGGAAGGGGAAACTTTATTGACACATTCCTGGGGTCAGATACATCACATGATCACACTGACAGAACCACAGGCACATAGACACAGGCAACAGAGCATGCACAATGTCGGCACTAGTACAGTGTATATCCACCTTTCACAGCAATGCAGGCTGCTATTCTCCCATGAAGACGACCGTAGAGATGCTGGATGTAGTCCTGTGGAACGGCGTGCCATGCCATTTCCACCTGGCGCCTCAGTTGGACCAGCGTTCGTGCTGGACGTCCAGACCGCGTGAGACAACGCTTCATCCAGTCCCAAACATGCTCAATGGGGGACAGATCCGGAGATCTTGCTGGCCAGGGTAGTTGACTTACACCTTCTAGAGCACGTTGGGTGGCACGGGATACATGCGGACGTGCATAGTCCTGTTGGAACAGCAAGTTCCCTTTCCGGTCTAGGAATGGTAGAACGATGGGTTCGATGACGGTTTGGATGTACCGTGCACTATTCAGTGTCCCCTCGACGATCACCAGTGGTGTACGGCCAGTGTAGGAGATCGCTCCCCACACCATGATGCCGGGTGTTGGCCCTGTGTGCCTCGGTCGTATGCAGTCCTGATTGTGGCGCTCACCTGCACGGCGCCAAACACGCATACGACCATCATTGGCACCAAGGCAGAAGCGACTCTCATCACTGAAGACGACACGTCTCCATTCGTCCCTCCATTCACGCCTGTCGCGACACCACTGGAGGTGGGCTGCACGATGTTGGGGCGTGAGCGGAGGACGGCCTAACGGTGTGCGGGACCGTAGCCCAGCTTCATGGAGACGGTTGCGAATGGTCGTCGCCGATACCCCAGGAGCAACAGTGTCCCTAATTTGCTGGGAAGTGTTGGTGCGGTCCCCTACGGCACTGCGTAGGATCCTACGGTCTTGGCGTGAATCCGTGCGTCGCTGCGGTCTGGTCCCAGGTCGACGGGCACGTGCACCTTCCGCCGACCACTGGCGACAACATCGATGTACTGTGGAGATCTCACGCCCCACGTGTTGAGCAATTCGGCGGTACGTCCACCCGGCCTCCCGCATGCCCACTATACGCCCTCGGTCAAAGTCCGTCAACTGCACATACGGTTCACGTCCACGCTGTCGCGGCATGCTACCAGTGTTAAAGACTGCGATGGAGCTCCGTATGCCACGGCAAACTGGCTGACACTGACGGCGGCGGTGCACAAATGCTGCGCAGCTAGCGCCATTCGACGGCCAACACCGCGATTCCTGGTGTGTCCGCTGTGCCGTGCGTGTGATCATTGTTTGTACAGCCCTCTCGCAGTGTCCGGAGCAAGTATGGTGGGTCTGACACACCGGTGTCAATGTGTTCTTTTTTCCATTTCCAGGAGTGTACATTATACATGTGCATAATATTGTCAGTATCATTTACAAAATCAAATCAATGCAAAAACTGCTAAAAAAAAAACAGAGTGAATTCAAACCGCAGAATACCATAGAGTATCGTATCATCCATATTTATTGCACTTGTCGATGTTGACGATACACAAAAACCGCCACAGCATACCAAAAACTGGATCAAACCTACAGAAATGCATCACAAATGTAGTAATCATATAAGAAATGCCGTTGTACATGTTTACAAAAAAATGGTTCAAATGGCTCTGAGCTCTATGGGACTTAACATCTGTGGTCATCAGTCCCCTGGAACTTAGAACTACTTAAACCTAACTAACCTAAGGACTTCACAGACATCCATGCCCGAGGCAGGATTCGAACCTGCGACCGTAGCGGTCACGCGGTTCCAGACTGAAGCGCCTAGAACCGCACGGCCACTCCGGGCGGCAGTGGATAGCATCTAAGACATTTTTTGCGAGTCTCAAGAGATCTCAGACCTAGCTCCTGCTCTGAAGTATTGGCTTAATTTTGCAGCGGCGCTGTAACCGAGCAACGCGGCCGCTCCCGCCGTATCTCTAGTTAACTGCACACGACATGACCACAACAGCATACATTACATACATTTATTTTAAAGTACAAGCTGCTACAGCATTAACGTCACTGTATTAATGGAGAGCTAGATTACTGAGCTAGCCTTGCATGTCTCTCGACTAGCCTTTACGGCTTCTCTTCAGCCAGTATTGCTCTCCGAGTTTCTAAACCGCGCATTTAATGCTAGCACTCTTCTATGAACGGATCCTGAGAAGAAATGACATCTCCAGGATGAATATTTTACCATGCAACTGAACGAAGTCACCTTGAAAATTGCTGGCAGATAAAAACTAGGGACTGGCTCCGGACTCAAGTTTACAGGTTCGAGTTCCCGTCCCTCAAACTGTTTCAGTATCCCAGTATGCTTTAAAACAGCGCGAACTTCAGCAGAGAGTGAAGAGGTTCGACCGTCTATTGTTTATATGACAGGCGACCATTCCTTGGAAAATACGACAAAGGTAAAATTACTAAGAGTGCGTGCGGAGTCACCATATAACGTTGTACGACAAGCAAATTGCTAGACTGAAATTCATGAGAATAAACCAGAGGGATAAATCATCCACGAGCGGTTTAGCTAACAAAAACCTCGTATGACCGGTCCTTGAAGTTACTCATCAGTCCTTCACCTTTTTACAGGCAGAGTTAACAGGGGCGAACGAGAAAATTCTAACAAGTACAGCACGTTTTGTGACGAGTTTGTTTTGTAAGGGTAACGCCTCACGAAAATTCTTATCTAAGTCCTTAGGCTACAAATGAGTCTTTTTATATGTTGGACAGATTTACCGCTACAATTAAAAGAAGAGTTACGCGACAAATTACATCATCCATTCAACGTCAGGCACACATAGGTGAGTTATTCGGCTACCTAGAACTGGTAGGAAATGAATCCGCTTGAGCACCTGAATTCTAGCCAGCAGACTCAGGGCACAGGGTGTGGCATGTGTGGGCCAGCCGAAGTGTCCGTTGATGGTCTGCTCAGGCACAAGGGCTGCCGGCATGGCAGGAAATGAATAAAATCCGGAGCATGTGAACTGCAGTCGCTAGGTTAGACAGTGTGTGGAGGATGCACCAGAAATGGCGGACTGCAACAGTCTGAAATATGGCTACTTAGAGCTGCTAGTAATTCTATAATAAATCATCATTAAATAACAAATCTGAATGCATGTGTGATCTCAGAGTAGTGAGGCACCTCCAATGACACACTAATATTTTTCATAACCTGAAAACGGCAGAAGTTAATATTTTACAGTGACTAAATATTTTTAGTGAATTTTACAATGAATAACTTTTAAACTCTTCATGAGATTTTGATAAACAGTATCACATATGGTAGCATTGCGCTATAGCTATCATCCCTTGAAGCTTCATATCTGCAACTATTTTATATGTTGATCTATTAAGTTTAATATCTTTCAGATTTTGCAAACGTTTTGTAAGTATGCTGTTTAGGTTTTCTTATTGGTAACGCCACGTAGCGCTCTGTATGAAAATCACTGGCTGTGCTGTGTGCAGTCTATGGTTAGTTTGCATTGTTGTCTGCCATTGTAGTGTTGAGCAGCTGGATGTTAACAGCACGTAGTGTTGCGCAGTTGGAGGTGAGCCGCCAGCAGTGATGGATGTGGGGAGTGAGATGGCGGACTTTTGGACGGAGACAGTAAATTTGTAAGACTGGATGCCATGAACTGATATATATATATATATATATATATATATATATATATATATATATATATATATATATAATGATTCCTGAACACTATTGAGGTAAATACATTGTTGTTCTCTATCAAAATCTTTCATTTGCTAACTATGCCTATCAGTAGTTAGTGCCTTCAGTAGTTTTGAATCTTTTATTTAGCTGGCAGTAGTGGCGCTCGCCGTATTTCAGTAGTTCGAGTAACGAAGATTTTTGTGAGGTAAGTGATTTGTGAAAGGTATAGGTTAATATTAGTCAGGTCCATCCTCTTGTAGGGATTATTAAAAGTCAGACTGCGTTGCGCTAAAAATATTGTGTGTCAGTTTAAGCACAGTCATGTATAGTTGTTCAAACGGGCGTTTCATATGTCGACCCTTAGCCGAGGATACCTCACTGGAATCTTCTGATTTTTTTCTTGTAGTCTGTGTAATTACTGTAGCCTTTGTTTATTGCTAGCACGTAATTGTAGAGAGTATCTCGTTTGTAGTTGCAGTCTTTCATTGTTGTACAGTAAAGCAGTTGTGGCATGCATGTAGATTTGCACCAAGTATTTCGCAGCTGCGCTTGCGATTAACTAGATATTATTTTCAGTCCTATATTAATGTGTTTTCTTATTTTGCTCTTCAAATTGTGCTTTTCTATGTTATCGTGTGAAATATTGTGACAATTATGGCGTGTGAAAAACGTAATACTAGGCTGCAAAGTAAACAGAGAAATGACAGTGAAGATGAAAGCAGTGTGTTAGCGCCACCGTGTAATGAATTAACTAATGTTCAACATAGTAATTTGGTAATTGTGCATAGGGAAACGGAGCAGGCGGCAAACAATGGTGTAGACAGTGAAACAATTAGTGAACAGGGGAGCATTATCGATCGATCGGTCGGCAACAGCCCGCCTCAGGAATCGGGAATGACAGGACACAATCTTGCAAATACTGCAGATTCAGGTTTTGGGTCCTCACCGTTTTCTCAAATAAGTCAAGAAACATTTTCTGCTTGTCAATATGTGAATGTTGCCGGTGCAACTTCACTGCCGAAAAGCACTGAGGAACATGTTTCACACATCAGTGCATTGTTATTACAGTTAATGCAACAAATGGGACAAAGGCTACAAAAGTTAGACACAACGCTTGAACAAAATCAGAAACAAATGGGGCAAAATCTTCAAAAGTTAGACACAATGGGACAACACCAGAGACAAACACAGCAACAGTTGGACGCAATGGAGCAAAAGCTTCAAAAGTTAGACTCAGTGGGACATACGCTTGAACAAACACATGAACATTTAACTACTGAGTTACATAAAATCGAATCGAAATGTCAAAAAGTCTGTAATGACGTAAAAACACAAATTTGTGAGCATTTACAACCTATTCTTTCGCGGCATAAAAATACATTACAGAATCACGAAGCAGCCATAAAAGAACTGCAAACTATCGTTCATGAAAATCATGAGACCTTGCAAGCTAAAATTGACTCAGTTGCATCTACCGATTCGGTTACACAACTTGCAAAAACTCAGGAAAACTTAAAGGACACAGTAGATGCGATTTCAACACAAATGGACACTCTGAAACTTGGTTCAGAAAAACACACTGAGGAAGTAAGTACACTATCGGAGAAAGTAGCCGAACTTTCGGATCAGTTCACTAAGTTATCTGCAAAGGTAGATGATGATCTGAATGACACAAGACCTGTAGCCATCACTGACACAGAAGAGTATGAACAAATTAAGAAATTCAAACAAAATCAGAATCAAATTAATACGCAACACAAAAGAGAAATCCGGGAAGTACAAGGTCAGTTGGCACAAGTAATACAAGAATTACGTATTTCAGAGGACACTCGCGCTACAATGCGGGAAGAGGGACTTAGAAATACAGAAAAGCCACAAAATAATAACACAGGCCATTTTGGAAATTATGAAAGAAATTGGCAAGGTGCACCTAGTTTTGAGATGGAACCGCCGACACGACGTAACAATGACCGATATGCTACTCGCCGACATGATGATTTTGACTATAAGCTGTTCACTACGACACGTAAATTCAAAACATTTAAGAATTCTGGCAACGACATTCATCCACAAGTGTGGCTCCATCAATTCTCTCATTGTTTTTCTCCCAACTGGTCATTAGAGCACAGATTAGAATTTATGTTTGGCTACTTAGAGAATGAACCAGCTGAAAGAATGCGATGTGTCAATCACGATTATCACAGTGAAGGAGAATTTTATCATGCCTTCCTCTCAGCATATTGGTCTCAAGCTACACAAGACCGAGTAAAACATAGCATCATAATGATGAAACATTTCGAACAATCTGAATTCTCCAGTCTTGTGAAATATTTTGAAGACATGTTGCACAAGAATCAGTACCTGTCAAACCCTTACAGCCCCTCAGAACTCATCCGCATTTGCTAAATCAAATTACCTGAACATTTATGACATATTATTTTGGCAGGACGTTGCAAAGACGACATTGAAGCTTTTCAGGAACTCTTACAAGAATTAGAAATTGACACTGACAATCGCGGAACGCGAAAACAGGAACACAACAATTACAGGTCACATCCGTCACAATTCCGCGATGAAAGAAATAATAACTGGACACGACAAGGCTATTCTCACAACACAAATCGTGACCAAAACAGACATCACCCGTATGACAACCGCTGGCAGAGTAGTAATAATTACAGGGAAAGATTACCTCTCCATGGTAGTGACTATCACAGATACAATCAGAGAAACAGACAATATGGGAACCAAAATAATTATTATCAAGGGAGACAGAATAGACGCAACGGTCCAGCGTGCAGTTACGATTCAGGGAGAAATTCTCCACCACGTGACCGACAAGAAAGAAACTATGGAATCTACCGACATGACGACAGACGATATGATTGTAACGACAGACCTGAATTGCATCAGAACTAGCGGGATTCAAACAGGGCAGGGCCCTCTCGACAAGGTGAATTTGTAGATGTTAGGTCTGGCAGCCACAAAACGTACTTATGAAACTGACGACGCAGCTGCCGTAGCTAGTAATTACGTAAAAATGGAAGACATTAGGGACATCTTACCCCAGGAAGACGATATAAAACATAACAACATTGCATATCCTGTGATTCACATTACAGTATATGACGTAAAATTTACGGCATTACTTGACTCTGGCAGTCCCATTTTAGTAATTAGTGAAACAGCCTTATATGTGGACGATATTCTGATAGCAGAAGCCTCATGGGAACAACACAATCGCATCCTCAACAGCGTGTTGCATATTTATGCAGAATCTGGAATTAGAGTTAACTTGGAAAAGTCTGAATTCGGTAGGACAAAGGTGAAGTTTTTGGGACATATTATTTCTTTGAAGGCATTCAGCCGGATCCTGAAAAGTTAGAAGCAATCAGAGCCATTCCAGTTCCATCCACAAAAAAACAAGTCCGCAGTTTTCTAGGTCTCGTAAATTTTTACCGTCGTTTTCTGAATATGCAAATTCTGGTTACACCAAAACTTTGTTCTCTCGCTGGAAAAAATACTATTTGGAACTGGGACGAACAAGCACAGTTGGAATTCAATTCTTTGAAAGAAACGTTACCTAACGCGCCAATTCTAGCTCATCCAGATCTGTCACACGATTTCTGCCTTAGCACTGATTCTTGTAAAGTCGGTCTTGGTGCCCATTTATTTCAAGAAGCCATAGAAAATGACACTACTGTTCAGAAAACCATTGCTTTTGCTAGCCGAGTGCTAACAAAATCTGAAAAAAAATTATTCCGTTACTGAATTAGAAGCTTTAGCTATCGTTTGGGCATTTAACAAATTCCGTTTCTTTCTTTCTGGTAAGCACGTAAAAGTATACAGTGATCATCTTGCATTACAATTTCTTATGTCTTCAAAATTAAATCATGACAGGTTAAAACGTTGGGCATTGTTTCTGCAAGAATTACGCTTCACAATAGTCTACATTCCCGGCAAGGAGAACATTGTTGCGAACGCACTGTCACGCGCACCGGCTGGGCTTGAGAAAAGTAACACAGAAGGCAACCTCGAGAAAAATTTCAATATTCTTTACATTCAGAAAGTTGCCTTTGAAAACTTCATCATCACATCTTTAAAGGACATTGCTCATGAACATGATAAAGATCCGATTTGGAAAGACATCAAAAGTAAATGGCATGATAAGGCACACAGATAGATTCGGCATTATTATCTGGTTAGAAACAACACACTGTTCAAATGCTGCACTGTTGACGACAAGCTATGGGTACTTTGCATTCCTGACGATTTTGTTAATAAGCTCATTTGGTACATTCATTTCAGCTATGCACATTTTGGTCCACGAAAATGTTATCATATTCTTCGGTCGACTTGTTATGTTAACAATATGGAAAAGAGAATTCGAAGAGTCTTGTCTATTTGTAAACTTTGTCAAAAGGCTAAACCATCTACTATCTCAGATCGTGCTCCGTTGTTTCCTATCATTCCTTCTAAATTAAAAGAATTTGCTGCTGTTGATCTCTTGGGACCCCTTGTCAGAACATCGAATGGATTTTCGTACATTCTAGTCGCTGTTGAACTTACTTCAAAATTTGTTTCTTTCACTCCGTTACGTAAAGCCACTGGACGGTCTGTATCCAACGCCTTTGTTAAAAATTTCTTACGTGAAGTTGGCCACGTTGCTAAAGTCATTTCAGATAACGGACCGCAATTCAGATCTGCTGTTTGGTCATGCATGCTTCGGAACCATAAAATCAAACCTGTTTTTACATCATTGTACTCTCCACATTGTAATCCGTCTGAACGGATTATGAAAGAAATCAATAAACTTTGCAGACTTTATTGTCACAGAAAGCATCAGTGTTGGGACAGATATTTACACTTATTTGGCTATTAAAATATAAAATCTGCAGCAGACAAAAGGAGAAAACTACACGGTAAAACAAATGCAAAGAAATTATACATTGGTCAGAAAGTTCTCATTAAACCTCATTCATTGTCACATAAGAAGAAACACTTGAGTCACAAATTCTTTCTAGTTTACAATGGACCTTACAGAATCCGACATATACCACATGATAATTGTGTTGAAGTTGAAACTCTGCGTACTAGGAAGAGTAAAGGTTTACACCACATTTCACATGTAAAACCGTTTATTGAAATATAATCTGCAATGTTTGAAGTTAAATATCCAGTCAACAACCAAGAGAACTTATTTAAACAGAAATTACGAATGCATTGTTATAGTGAGCAGACGACACAGTGTTGTTATTTGTACTTTCTTGCTTGTTAACTCCACGATCACGTAACGACTATAAGGATCACATACTTAGAACATATACCGGCACCGCTAATGAGATTTTCATGCAACATTTTGGTTTACTTGAAAAGACATTCTTTATTTGAAGTACTTTCTGTGGGATTAAAGATGACTTAGCATTTGGTTTCTTTGACAGCTACACGATTATATCACGACGCTACTAATGTGTGACACAATTTACATTGTTGCTTTTGTGCTGTATCTGCTTTATATTGCGCAGTTTTTCTGAATTCTTCTGGAAAGATGTTTTAGTAGTATCTTTGTGGTATAGCTACAATAAGACAGCTTTTTTTTGTAGCACAACAATACGTTACAGTGTAGTACTTTCTTGATCACGGTACTGTACGTAATAACTACGATATCTATACGCATAGCATTTCGCTTTTGTTTATTACGAGGTAAGTACATTGACTTCCACAGAATTACGGACGACGATAATTACGACACTTGGCACATTTTTTACCCTTAAGTAATGACAGAGATTATGTTACAACAAGACGCACAATTTAGCGCTACAGGACACGCATTTGAGTGATTAATTTTGTACTTAAAACATTTATTTTTAAAGATTTTTGAATTGCAAAGAAAGTTTTCCGTGATACATTTCACTACATTGCTGTAATCTGTAACACCCGAGGGTACAATTACATTAATCCTCAGGGGGGTACACGCTTACTTTGTGTACTATGTGTGTAGCAAGCACAAGGAGCCCTAGCTAATGTGGTATTTGCTTATACAACTTTACACATCGGTACCACATTTCTCTAACACGTAAATTACACAGCTATCTGACCATTTAACTGAGAGACACAAACATTTATTTTACTGCATCAGTGACAGATGATTACATAATTGCGCGGTTGGATAACTTCACACTTACGAGATTGTATTTTGTCTGTACTTTGTGAACTGTTCATATTTTTTCGGAACCATTGTGATATTATGAGAGCTTTGAATGATATATTTGGTATGTGATCATGATTTATAAAGTACGTTTGAGGTAGGTGACATTATTGAAATGAGCAGAGAATTTTTTTTAGGTTTTGACATTATTGCAGAAAGCTACAAGATTTTTGAAATTTGATTGAGGTGCTATGATGTTATTGTTACGATGACTACGTGTATTATGCTGTTGTGGTATGTTTATGATCAATAAGCTGATGCTATATGAGGAATTTGATTATTCTATGAATTTATTATGATGAAATATGGAAGAAGTGTCAATGAACATTTATATGTGTAACAAGGTAATGAATAATGGGTAGTGTTTAGGGACTCTGACTTGTCAGAAAGGATGTTGGAAACCAAGAATCGTACTTTAAGAGTTATGTAATGTGTGTAAATGCGTGAATGTACCACAGTGCAGCCGGAAATTTTTTGGACACTGTTATATTTACAGGATTTTGTTTCTACACATTTGTAATGCAAATTCTCGACCTGTGAAATTTTTATATGAAACTGTCACTGTAGCGGAAACTGATGTCGTAAATATTTCGGTAAGGAAGGTAGGTCACCTTGACGTAATGCGTTTTGGGCGCCCAGCTGAGAGATAGTCGTCTGACAAAAGAAAGCCATTATTTGGAGAAAAAAAAAAGAGGCCATTATCCTCGCTATTGACATTTCTTTGTCGAAAGCATCGCAAATACGACACGCTCGAACTTGAAAACATATGATTACACTGTGGAGCTCTTAATTTATGATATTTACTAAAATGCGTAATGAAATGATGAGAAACATTTTACATCTATTGTCTTTATAGTTGAGAGATTGCTCATTTTGTTTTTTATCAGGTTTCCAGCGGTGTTTTGAAGCATTGGTTTTATAAAATAAAATTAAGTGCATTTGCTAATGTGAACACTTCCTGCCAACAGATCTATTAAATAATAAATTTATGATCCATATTCTTCGAAAAAGGGGCACTTGGAATGGAAAGTACAATAAGAAGGAATTAATAACAGTAACTGCATACATAATTTTCTTTTCAACTACTTGGTAATTGTTTTGGTAGAGTAAGTTATCGTAATGCATCTCTCTAGTATTCAGATGTGACATAGGTATTAAACATGATCATTTTTACTGTAATATTTTTCCTGCTTTAGCTATGTAATGTTTAGGTATAAGTTATTGCATTTGCTGGTGCTGTTTACACAGGCATAGTGCTACTGAATTTCACTTTGTATTACTCTGTTAAGCCAGTTTTACTATTGATTTATTTTTCTTGTTGCTGCACATTGCCTTATATTAGTTGCATTATTGCAATTGCTTAGCTAATTTATATTTTTTTGCTGCTTGCTTTGACAATTTCCATTTTTTTTCATTGCTGTTTTTATTAATTGTTTTGTGCTGCTGCATTGCCTCGTCCCTTAGTTTAGCATCTGAGTTCAGTAGATTTAAGTTAGCTTAAGAGGGGGTAGACTGTATAAGAGAGTGAGTTATGATGAATTGGAAGAAATGCATTGAGAAGATATAAGAAAATGGTGTGGCCAAAAAAGTGGTGTACAGTGGAGAAAAACTATTTTTGAAAGAGGATGTGAACAGAATACAGAAAGCGTGCTTGAATAGGATTTTTTTTGGTGGAAACAAATGTTGAAATAAGAGGAAAGATCTACAGAATGAAGTTTTGGGTTGGACTGCAGTACCAAATGTCACATTGAAAACAAACCCTGCCTTTCCTTTTGTATTATTCCGCTATGTGTTTATGTACCCTTGTGTATTTGTGTTTTTCCTGTATTTAAGTGTTTAGCTAATGAGATTTATGTTGTAGAATTTTTCAAATACTATGTTATTTACTTTGTAAAGATGTTTAGACATTAATTCTGTTCTGTTTCAATGCTCATGTGTGAAATTAATGTTTCGAAAACTATTCTCATTATTTTATATATTTACTTACTTCATAATTCCTGTAACAATGATAGATATGTTTATTTCTATTCTTTTGTATAGTCTGTGTTACTACAGATGTTATCTGTACTGTTATGTTCTTTAATGATGTATTTTGTACCTTTGTTATTGTATTCTTATGTTATAAAATTGTAATTGACACCAATTCATCAAATTAAGTAACTTATAAGTTTCATTTCACTGCACACATTTCTGTTGGTCATAGTATATGGACAATATGTGAGAAATAGGGCCTGTTAGTGTTTGCACGTGTGTTAATAATTCAGCAATGGACTGGATAATAACATTGCTGGTTCTAAGGGAAATTCCAAAAACTTTGTGAGTGCACAAGTGGTGGTTTATGGACTTGCTATATTGTCCACAAGACTCTTCGATGGTGATTGTGCACCTGCACAGTTGCAACAATTGGCTGCTGGCTGTCTCTACAAGGACTACAGTGGGTCTGCATCTTTGATGGCCCACCAATACCATTATTTCTACAATGACTACACTGGGGCTGCGCGTTTGATGGCCCACCAATACCATTATCTCTACAAGGCCTTACTACAGTGGGTCTGCTCTGTGACGACCTACCTACCAATATGCTTCAAAACTTCGACAGACTCTGCTGTGGGTTTGCTCTGCTGTGGACCAATACCTGTCTGCATGTCAAGAGCCAGCACTGTCTTTCTGTTGGATGGACAACATTACTTCTTCAAGACTGCATTGAAATCCACTACTTCCGTGTGCATTGTCTTTTAATGCTCAGACTTTGGGAAAAAAAAGAAACTGCATGATGAAACTGCATGAAACTGTGATGAATGATCAGGACTGTCTTTATGGACTGTAAGAAGATTTTAGATTTTCACCAACATTTTATCAATAAGTGTGTGCATATGATTTCTTTGTTATTGTAATTGTGAAAAAGTTTTTAACAAATATGTATTGGCCAGTGCCCAAATCAATTTGTGGGGAGCATGGGGGCTATGTAAGTAGGTTTTCTTATTGGTAACGCCACGTAGCGCTCTGTATGAAAATCACTGGCTGTGCTGTGTGCAGTCTATGGTTAGTTTGCATTGTTGTCTGCCATTGTAGTGTTGGGCAGCTGGATCTTAACAGCGCGTAGTGTAGCGCAGTTGGAGGTGAGCCGCCAGCAGTGGTGGATGTGGGGAGTGGGATGGCGGACTTTTGGACAGAGACAGTAAATTTGTAAGACTGGGTGCGATGAACTGATATATATATATATATATATATATATATATATATATATATATATATATATATATATATATAATGACTTTTGAACACTATTGAGATAAATACATTGTTGTTCTCTATCAAAATCTTTCATTTGCTAACTATGCCTATCAGTAGTTAGTGCCTTCAGTAGTTTGAATCCTTTATTTAGCTGGCAGTAGTGGCGCTCGCCGTATTGCAGTAGTTCGAGTAATGAAGATTTTTGTAAGGTAAGTGATTTGTGAAAGGTATAGGTTAATATTAGTCAGGGCCATCCTCTTGTAGGGATTATTAAAAGTCAGATTGCGTTGCGTTAAAAAATATTGTGTGTCAGTTTAAGCACAGTCATGTATAATTGTTCAAAGGGGACGTTTCAGTTTGTCAGAACATGGTACCCTCCACAATAACACAGCAACTGAATGCAGCGCAACTATGTCATATGTTGCCACACTTGTACAATTATTTAATTAATATTTTACTATTTTTGCCAGTAACTTATTTGCATATAGTGACAATCTATATTAAAAAGACCAGTGTAATTTCAATGTGGCCAGTCGTATATGTAAGCTGACACCACTACTGTCAACCAATCATAAACAATTGTTTAAGTCATATTTAACGACATTTTGTGGTCGTTTAACGTAAGAGGAGCACATTTGCACAAGATCTCTATCTCCATTATTTGTGAACGTACCCTTCTTTATACTTATTGTGCCGGCAGGAGTGGCCGTTCTAGGCGACTGATGACCTAAGAAGTTAAGTCGCATAGTGCTCGGAGCCATTTGAACCATTTATGCTTATTATAAATGGTCTAAGTGTGACAGAATTTCCATAACGTTTGTTTATTGAATATTGGTATAATACACTATTCTGGCCTGCAAAGTGGTCACGTTGAGTGACAATAATGTGTACACGACGCAAGAACGATGTATTTTTCGTGGGAATGGCCTTCACCCAATGAGAAGACAGTGACGGGACAGAGCTTTTGACTGGTGATGACGATGTTTGGTTTGTGTTATTAGAGCCTGTACAAATTCCCAACCGCTGCTCAGTCCAACCCCACCACTGATGAATGATGATGAAATGATGAGGACAACACAAACACCCAGTCATTTCGAGGCAGGTGAAAATCGCTGACCCCAGCGGGAATCGAAATCGGAACCCTGTGCTGAGGAAGCGAGGACACGACCGCGAAACCACGAGCTGCGGACTGGTGCCGTAAGGGATCTATTCAGGGCTCTTTTACTTTAAAGCTGGCAGAAGGAAAACCTGCCTAAGGGAACGTGTAAATTTCGATCATGTGGGTGAATGATTCTTCGCTGAGAACAGCTGCTGAAATACTTTAACTTTCGAACGGACTCTAACGTTCAGGAGGTCTGAATGAGCTCCAGTGCAGAAATTAAACTTTTCCAATTGCATTATGGAAATGAGAATAGACTGAGTATGTTGTAGCATAATTTGTCATACTGACCTCCGAATTATTTTCAGCTGGGGAATATTTCGTGTACTTTGATCACGAAACTGATTTCACTTCCTGCGCATCTTGGATTACTATTTACCTTGGGGATTCCGCTACCACTCTCGTAACGCAATGAACGGGACTTTACCGTATTTTCGAAGGTTATCTCTCTGCCTGTTATAAATGTTCTCACAGAACCAATTTCCATTTGTTTAAGAATACTTTCTTTCCTCTGGTATCATCTACATCACTTACATACATAAGAATAGACATATTTTTTTAATCACTCATTTACACTCAGAAGTCAAAACATTATGACGACTGCCTACCGCGACGTGGGTTGCTTCCTGGTCGCCGCGGTAACAAAAGTATGTCAATGGAGCAGAAACGGTCAGGGGATCACCCTAGCGAAGATATGGGCAGCAAATGATTGATATAAGCGACTTTGACAAAGGGCAGATAATTATTACGCAGAGCCAGTGAACGATTATCTGGAAAACTGTGAAGCTGGTCGAATGTTCACGTGAAACGTCCCCTTAGAAAAATTAATGAATTACTGTGCTGGTAAACCCCTTACACTATTTGATTTTCAAACAGCTGAGCAGAACTGAACGTACTCAGACATTTCCCTCTTTACCTATTCTGATCAACACTAAACTGACAACAATGTTTTTAGCGCAACGCAATCTGACTTTCAATAATGCCTACAAAAGAATGGCCCTGACTAACAATAACCTATACTTTTCATAAATCACATACCTCACAAAAATCTTCGTTACTCGAACTACTGCAATACAGCGAGCGCCACTACTGCCAGCTAAATATAAAATTCTAACTACTGAAGTCACTAACTACTGATAGGCATAGTTAGCAAATGAAAGATTTTGATAGAGAACAATCAATGTATTTACCTTAATAGTGTTCAAAGGTCATAATATATATAGCAGTTCATGACATCCATTCTTACAAATGTACGTCCAGATCATTCTGCTCTCAAAGCTCCGTCATTTCTCTCCCCACATCCACCACTACTGGCGGCTCACCTCCAACTGCGCAACGCTACGTGCTGTTAACAGCCAACACCCCAACACTACAATAGCGAATATTACAACAATGCCACCTAGCCACAGACTGCACGCAGCGCAGCCAGTGATTTTCATACAGAGCGCTACGTGGCGTTACCAATATAAAAACCTAAACAGCCTACTTACATAGCCCCCATGCTCCCCACAAAAAAATTTTACAAATTTTTTTGGGCAGTGGCCAATACATATTTGAATAATTTTTTCATAATTACAATAACAAAGAAATAAAATCCATACACATATTGATGCACTGTTGGTCAAAAGCTAAAATTTTCTCACAGCCCATAAAGACAGTCCTGATCGTTCATCACAGTAAAATTTCAATGTTTTTCTCAAAGTCTGAGCAGTACAAGAAAATGCGCATGGAAGTAGTGGATTTCCATGCAGTCTTGAAGAAGTAGTGTTGTCCTTCCAAAGGAAAGACAGTGCTGACTTTTGACATGCAGACAGGTACTGGGCCACAATAGAGTAAACCCAAAGCAGAGTCAGTCGAAGTTTTGAAGAATACTGGTAGTTAGGTCATCACACAGCAGACCCACTGTAGTCCTGGTAGAGATTGTGATATTGGTGGGCCACCAGAGGTGCAGACTCACTGCAGTCCTTGTATAAATAATGGTACTGGTGAGTCAGCAAAGGTGTAGACCCACTGTTGTCCTTGTATAAACAATGGTATTGGTGGGTCAACAAAGATGCAGAGCCGCTGTAGTCCTTGTAGAGATGGCCAGCAGTCATCTGTGGTGACTGTGTGGGTGCACAAGCACCATTGAAGAGTCTTGCAGATAATATAGCAAGTCCATAACCACCACTTGTGCACTCACAAAGTTTTTGGAATTGTCCTTAGAACCAGCAATGCTGTTAACGAGTCCCTTGCAGAATTATTAACACATGTGGAAGCACTAACAGTCCCAACTTCTCACATACTGTGTATATATTATGACCAACAGAAACGTGCGCACTGAAATGAAATCTAATTTGAAGAACTGGTGTCTATACAATTATAAATTTACAACATAAGAATACAATTACAATGGTACAAAATACATCATTAAAGAATATAACAGTACAGATAACATTTGTAGTAACACAGGCTTTACAAAAGAATCGAAATAACATATACATCAGTGTTACAGGAATTATGGCGTAAGTACATACATAAAAGATCAGAATAGCTTTTGAAACATCAACTCTACACATGAGCATTAAAACAAAATAGAATAAATAATGTCTAAACATCTTTGCAAACTAAATAACATATTATTAGAAAAATTCTACAACGTAACTCTTATCAGCTAAACACATAAAGACAGGAAGAACACAAATACGCAAGGGTACACAAACACATAGTGGAATCACACAAAAGGAAAGGACAGGGTTTGTTTTACTGCAGTATTTTGCAAACAAGACTTTCTTTACTTCTTGGAGATCTCTCTTCGTCCATCATTTTTCCCAAAAAGTCCTATCTATACCTGCTTTCTGTACTTTTTTGGAATATCTTCTCAATTCATTTCTTGCAACTCATCGCAACTCATTCTCTTATATAGGTTACCCCCTCTTAAGCTAAGTTAAATCTACTGATCTCATATATATATATATATTAAGGGACGAGACAATGCAGCAGCACATAAATTAACACAAACACCAATGACAAAAAAATGCAAATCGGCAAAGCAAGCAGCAAATAATATCAATTAGCAAAGTAAATACAACATTATAACTAATATGAGCCAATGTGCAGCAACAAGAAAAACTGGCTTAACAGATTAATACAAAGCGATATTTAGTAGCACTATGCCTGGCAAACAGCAGCAGCAAATGCAATAACATATATCTAAACATGACAAAGCTCGTGCAGAAAAAATATTACAGTAAAGATAGCCATGTCTAATACCAGTGTCACATCTTAACACTAGAGTGATGCTTCACCACAACTTACTCTAGCAGACAAGTTACCAAGTCACTGACAAAAATTAGGTATGCAATTCCTTTGAAGTGGAAATGTCTTTTTGTGCTCCCTCGTTTCTTTGGAAGTAGATCATAAAATTATTATTTACTGGATCTGTAGGCATAAAATATCTATATTAGTACATCTATTAAATTTTATTTTAACCAATGCTCCAGTGCAACTAGAAACTAGATACTAAACGAAATGAGCAAATATGTATATATAAAGCAGCATATCAAACGTCATTCACTAGGCAAATGGCGTCTCCAAACGCAAAAAAATCTCTCAGCTAGAAAGACAATAAATGTAAAATGTTCCTCATGATTTCATTAGGTAATTTAGTAAATATCATAAATTAAGAGCTCCACAGTGTAATCATAAGTTTTCATGTTTGGGCGTGTCGTATTTGCGATGCTTTCTACAAAGAAATGTCAATAGCGAGGATAATGGCCCTTTTTTTTCTCCACCTGTGCCTCTGAAAGGCACACATTAATGGCTTTTTTGCAGGTGACTGTCGCACAGCTAGGTGCTTACAGTTCATTACGTCAAGGTGACCTACCTTCCTTACTGAAATATCTACAACATCAGGTTCCGCTACAGAAACATTCTGATACAAATAAAATTTCACAGGTCGAAATATTTGCGTTACAAATCTGTAGAAACAAAAATCTTATAAATATAACAGTGTCCAAAAAATTTTCGCCGACATTGTGATACATTCATGCATTTACACACATTTCATAACTCTTAAAGTACGATTCTTCGTTTCCAACATCCTTTTTCACAAGTCCCTAACCACTACTCATTATTCCTTACCTTATTACTCATATACATATTCGTCGACACTTCTTCAATATTTCATCATAATAAATGCATAGCATAATCAAATTCCTCATATAGCATCAGCTTATTGATCATAAGCATACCTCAACAGCACAATACACATTGTCATCGTAATAATAACATCATAAAAACTCAGCCAAATCTCAAAAACGTTGTAGCTTTCTGCAATAATTTCAAAACCTAAAAAAATTCTCAGTTCATTTCAATAGTGTCATCTACCTCAATCGTACTTTAAAAATCGTGATCCCATACCAAATATATCATTCAAAGCTCTCATAGTATCACAATGGTTCCGAAAAAAAATATGAACAGTTCACAAAGTACAGACAAAATACAGTTTCATAAGTGTGAAGTTATCCAACTGTGTAATTCCGTAAACATGTGTCACTGACGTAGTAAAAAAAGAATGTTAGTTTCTCTGTTAAATAATCAGATAGCTGTGTAATTCTGTGTTAGACAAATATGGTACTGGTGTGTAAAGTTGTACAAGCAAATACCATATTAACTAGGGCTCCTTGTGCTTGCCAAACACATGGTACACAAAGTAAGCGTGTACCCCCCTGAGGATTAATGTAATTATACCCTCAGGTGTTACAGATTACAGCAATGTAGTGAAATGTATCACAGAAAACTTTCTTCGTAATTCAAAAATCATTAAAAATAAATGTTTTAAGTACAAAATTAATCACTCAAATACGTGCACTGCAGCGCTAAACTGACTTTCAATAATCCCTACAAAAGAATGGCCCTGACTAACAATAACCTATACTTTTCATAAATCACTTACCTCACAAAAATCTTCGTTACTCGAACTACTGCAAAACAGCGAGCGCCACTACTGCCAGCTAAATAAAAGAGTCTAACTACTGAAGTCACTAACTACTGATAGGCATAGTTAGCAAATGAAAAATTTTGATAGAGAAAAAACAATGTATTTACCTTAATAGTGTTCAAAGGTCATAATATATATATATAGCAGTTCATGACATCCATTCTTACAAATGTACTGTTTCTGATGGACACGCATCCAGATCGTCCGCTCTCAAAACTCCGCCATTTCTCTCCCCACATTCACCACTCCTGGCGGGTCACCTCCAACTGCGCAACGCTATGTGCTGTTAACAGCCAACAGCCCAACACAACAATAGCGAATATTACAACAATGCCACCCAGCCACAGACTGCACACAGCACAGCCAGTGATTTTCATAGAGAGCGCTACGTGGCGTTACCAATATAAAAACCTAAACAGGCTACTTACACACTTGCTTCTGTTGTGAGCATGTATGGAAAGAGGCACTACAGTGAAATTACCACTGGGCGCTACATGATTGGACGCCTACGACTCCTCACAGAACGTGGGGCTCGGAGGCTTGTCTGCTCTGTAAACTAAGATAGATGGTGATCTGTGGCATCTTTGCCGAAAGAACACAATGATGGTCCACGTAAAAGTTTTTCGGACCACACCGTTTATCGCGCATTGTTGGACATGTAGCTCCGCCACAGACCAGCCATACGTGTTCACATGCTGACCCAACGACATCGACAATTACGATCGCACTGGGCATGCGGTCATGGGGATTCGATCGTCAATCAGTGGTAACGTGTCGGCTCTTTGGGTGAATCACAAACGCCATCAATACAGGTGATCGGCAGCTTGAAACGTGCAACACCCCACTGACGCTGGCTAGCGGAAGCAATATTATGTTATGGGAGACATTCCCCCGCACTTCCATGAAGACACACTGACACCTGCAGACCCCCTTCATTTTTTCACGCCTTAAGTCTTCTTCGATAACGACGTCGTCTTTCAGCAGTATAACTCTCCGTGCCTCGAAGCCAAAACTGTAATACAGCATTATAGTGAACTCACGTTGATATCTCGGCGACCAAATCCGCCTGATGTGAAGCCTATGGAACACATCTGGGACGCTACAGGACGCCATCACCGCGTACGCAAAACAGCGGCCCGTTATTTACGCGATTTACCGCACTTTTGCCTAAATATCTAATGCAACGTACCTTCACAAACTTACCAGCGAGCTATCGGATCCTTCATATGCAGAGTCAGTCATGTACTTCGTTCCAAAGACGGACAAACGAGCTATTAAGCGGGTGGTCATAGTTATTTGGCTCATCAGTGTAGTTTTTATTTAATATTTCTGTTTATTCTATTAAATCGCAATTCGGACCAATGCACAGGATGTTTGACAGCAGGATCACAGCTATAGGTTATTAACAGCAGCGAGTTAGCTGCTGTGGCTGAACCCTACAACTGAATTGAGCCATTATATTTAAACAGACTACCTAAGGTACAAGTAACCATAGGTAAAGTGAAGCTACTCAGAAAAATAACCCCAAGAGGTAATGTCATATCCAAAGATAGTACAAACACTGTTAATGATGGTAAAATGGTGTACGTTTGAGCTCCAACCAAAGTTTACCAAATTGGAATGGATTGGGAAAAGAGGAAAATGATAATGCTACACCTTCCACATTCCAACACAGCTATAAGATGACTTTTAAAGTATAGATTTAGACGTAGACATTACATTGCGTTGATAGTTAATTTGAATTTAGGTGATGGTTCTGATGTCTAGTTGCTGCAGATGATTCACTGACAGCTGCCTTTCAACATTTGAGAAACAAGATGATGAACGAAATGTTATTTTCTAGAGTAATACAGTCAAGAGTACATACTAGGCGAACAAGGGCACTTCGACTCCATTCTATTTGTCGTACTGTCCTCACTGAAGGAAGTGTTTGATCAGAAAGAACCATTCGTGCGGATTTACAGTTTACAGATGCGTGAAATTGGAAATTAGCTCTTTCATTTTCAAAAGCAGGGAGAAATACGTTTCTGAGCTTGCAGTGAAATTGGACGGAAGGAGGTGCAAGTCCTATGAACAGCGAATGAACCGACAATTGTAAGCTTTCTATAAAATATTTTTCTATATGTGTGATAATCGAGTAATTTGTTTTCCAAAATTTACTTCTCGTGTAACGCATACTTTGGATATTGTATTCAGGTGATGAGCAGTACTCACTGTTGGTTGGTCCTTTGTTGACATGTGAACACTGTCGTGAAACAAAACTCCAAACTTAATGAAATGCAGAATTTGAAATAATGAAAATGAATCTAATTAACTGCCAAAAGAAACAAACAGTGTTCAATGAAAACTATATAGATGGTACTCAGTACTTAAGTGCATTATGAAAGTTGCGTGATACGATGTACTACTTTGACTTGTAATAACCAAAAATCAATTATTGCTGTACCCAGAAAAGAAATTACTGTACGGAATTACAAACACTGCTCACTGAAAAATAATCTGTTTGCTTAGCATGACAACTGATAATTCTGACTACATAATGTTTCCTCATAAGAATGCAAGACGAAACATGTATTGAAATAAAAGTGTCTTACCTCTTGCTCAGCTTGCTATTTTGTGTCTGATGCACTGTCGTTCTCGAAAACAGATACGAATCAGCAGATGCAGTAGCTACAGAAAAGTAATCTACTCTAATTTTTTTACTACTCAGAAACAATCTTTTGCTGCGTGTAGCCTAAGGTGCAATTCACATAAAACAAAATATTCAAAACTATAAATAAAAATTAAACTCCGATTATTGACAAAAAGAACTGTACAACTTTAGAAGACTCCAACAAGTGTGAAATTCTCTCGTTACAAAAATTACATACAATTCAGTCAATTGCGTAACTTGTGACATGATGAAATGAAAGAGCTCTAATTGACACTTGACATAAATATTATTAGTTATCTGAGGGACAAAAATTTCCTTCAATTAAAAGTTTAGACGAACATACATCTTATTCTTGCGCCTGTGTAGGTTACCTTTAAAAATTCCTCCAAATATGTTTGACATTAATACAAAGAATGAAACAGCTTTATAAAAAAATTTTCGTCTCCATAATAAAGTATTCCTGATAGTATCTTCTGGATTCACACATAACAGATCCTATTCCCTGAAAATCTCAACAGGTCGCTACTGTGCCTCAGATAAGCCTGCTCCGGCACTGCACAACTGACTGACTAGGAAGTGAACCACAGATAAAACTTAACACAGAGTCAAAGATCTTATTTATTACTCGTGCAGTGCGCTCTTTCAATTTTGTCCCAATGAAGTAAGGATGAATTATTTACAGTACCAGAAACCATATGAAAACCTTTCACAACGTGCATTGCATTCGATCCTCTGACACTACAGTTTCACTACGACCGTATCATTACTTCGCTATTTTATATACACAGGCAACAGAAATTCAGAAACAAGAAAACTACTTTCACTTAAAAGAAAAAAGGCTTGAAATTAGAAAAAGAGGGCAGACAGCTCTTTAAAAGAGCTGTTGTGTACTGATTTACTTCGTGGTGAAATAGGAAGAGGTTTAAATATTGAAGAACAACAATTTGTTTAAAATAATTCTGAGGTCAGAGTCTGTTTTTCAAGATGAATTGGTCTTTACATAACAGGTGTGGTTATAGCTGCCACTTGAGAATGACGTAACAGACTGAAATGGCGATTGTGAATAAATGCATTTAATAGCAGTCCCGGTAGAAAGTGTCATATCTAAAGCAAATAGCGTTAAAGTCTACAGGCATACATGTCCAATAACATTTATCGGTGCAAGCCATCTTCAGCAATGGTCTGCTGACGTGACACGTTGCGCGGCTATGAATAAACAATTCGGCAGTTTCATTTAGCTGAGGAAGTACATTGTGTACTTATTCGCTGTTTCAAACAGTTTGTCACTGAGAATCAAATGTTTACATTTCCATTGTCTCTGAAGTGGTGGGGGACAATACGCTCTGGAACGTTAAGTGAATATATAAGTTTCTCTTCGCAGCTTAATTTCTAGAAAAACGACACCATGATGGATGCCCCGAAATAACTGGGTAAATTAAGAGTCGTAAACTATTCACCGTGAGAAATCCTCACCTCAGTAATTTTAGCTCAATAACAGGGTGGATAAATCGCTAACTCACTTATAACAGAAACTAACAGAGAGCATGTCAACTAAGAGTGTTTTTCCTTACACTGGTTTCGAGTAAGTTGATGACCCACTGACTAACCAGCAACACCTTTTGTCACCGATTGCGCATAATAGCATGAACAAAATATACTGTCGCTGGTTTTTATCTGTTGAGCATCTTACAGACAGGGAGGATCCGCTTGTATGAACTCGCTGAGAGGTAAAGACGACAAGAACATGGATGCTTACTTTGCTTGAGAAGCGGAACTTTCAGCAAGCAGAAATAGCTGTACAAAACTAACATAACTCGACAATAAGTAGCTGTACCATACTCCGCGACTGAGGTTTCCGCAGTCTATTCGCGTGATAAACTGTTTAAGCATTAAGACGTCGTCGGTCGCTCGTTGAAAGTAATGTACCGTATCGCAGCGACACTGAAGGCAGCGGCACAATGGCGGCATGAATAATGGTGCTGTAAAGTTTGTGGGGTTCAGAGAAACAAAGAAGACGCCAAGTTTCTCCGAAAGTAGGTGTGTGTGTGTTTGTATGTGTGGCTTGCATAGTAATAGCCTCATTTTGGAAGATCGACGGATACGGAAGACGTGGGTGGAGAAGGTAGATTCAGCATCTAAGAAACTGCCTTGTCGGAATGGTTTATGCATAATAAACAATGTGGTGCGGGTACCTTTTTCGCAGCTACGCTCAGAGACAAGTACGCAGGGAGTGAAAGTTGAATCCAATTTGCTAAGTTAACAGCTCCCACAACTTTACTGGGACCTCCGACGGGGGAATTCTGTTCTACTGAGATTAATTTTCCGCGTTGCTTATAGGCGTCGATTTCGCAGACACGACTATTACTAAAATTGACATTTGCTTCTCATATGCAAGTCTGGTAGACACGTTCCTCTTTCTTAGCGTAGTGGTGTGCTGTTTAAGAAATTTGCTACCTGAAGAAGAATTGCCTTGTGATCCACAAAGCTCACCAAAGCGGGCTAACACAGCAAAGTAAGCACACATCGCTTATCATTTAAACATTTAGAAATAGATTGTAGTTTCAAAATTCTGGATCATCAAAGATGAAAAGCCATAATCAATGGACAGAATAATGCTTTATATCAATGTCTGACGCAGCCGAAGTTAGTCTAGGGTTACAGTTTACGGTTTATTTATGCAGACTGTTATTCATCAGGCATTAGTACCGTATGTCGTTCAGACTTTGACATGCTGTGGTGTGCTTGCGCTCAGTATATTGACTTGATTTGAGACAGGCATTCCATATGCGGAAGTCTTGTAAGCCCTGAGACTGTGTGTGTTGTTCGTGGATAGTCAAAATAAATCGTTTTCCACCTGTCCCACTAATGCAAAAAAACACTCCATATCCATGAATGAACTTTTTATTTCATACGTTCGGTACTCACCTCAGTCATGAAGTTCTTCCATTCCATTTCCACTGTCGACAACGAAAGTGCTGTACAAATGGCCGTAGAATGTCATTCCCATACAGGTGGGCAATGAACGTCTCTCGACTAGGTATGAAAAGTGTATTTAGATAACGCCACTACATCCAAAACAATGCGGCTCTCGAATGTCCTAGTATTGGCACTATGCCCTTTATGTCACGACACCCTTTGCCGTCATGTGTTTACCGCAAGCGATATCCTTGTTTCACACGGAAGCACGACATTAGAACAGCGGCTGAATATCTAATGCCTCAATTAAGACACTAAATGGTCACGTTCTTCTCTCCACATAATGGCGATGCTCCAGCGGCAGACGACCAATGAAGGACCATTGTTGGAAACTATGCACCAAACTGCATACAGTTTGTGCAGACACATGGACTACGGTAGTACTGAGACGGTCATGACGTAATTTGTGGGCAGTCAGTGTTGGTTACCCCTGAACTGCTACACGGCTACATCAGTTCTGACGTGCCACTGTCATCCTCGATCCTCCTAACCTTGGCCAGTCAGACCCAACACTGGTTTGACGTTACCTTTTCCACGACTCTGACGCTGCACTCTGAATAAACCGTACGTTGTAATAATTCATCCGTTTTCCCAATTAGAATCAAAAATATGGCTAGGGAAAACAGGAAAGTACGTATTGCTCTGAAGATCGTAATGAACTCTAAGTACTGTTACCTGGCTCTGCTCAAAACTACACAAGCCTCAGCATCCCGTTGCGCAATCTTTTCTCATTTACAGACTATGTAGAAGGAATTATTCCTAGGTACTATGTACAGCTGTGCTGAAAAGCTAATAATTTGCTTACATAGGCATACAGTAAAATTGATGCTGTTTTCACGGTTTTTGCACGCCGCTTTCATGGTTTTGCCGTTTTAATGGGCAGAAGAGTATTGATGGGAAAATCATAAGCATTGTCGCAATCAAAAATACAAAAATGGTGTGGGTGAGTGTGCGTAAAACACGCAAGATTTCTTCTAACCATGAAATATAACTGAATCCGTGCCAGCATACGAGTATGTAGTCATCAGGCCAAGTATCTCCTCAACTACATTGTCGAATTTTAACTTGCAGTGATCATCCCATGAAATAGGTTATGTTCAAATCCTAAAATATCTATTCTGAAACACCAATATGGGATTGTGGGTCCGCCTCGATGCAAAACACTTTTGTTATTTATTCATTTACTCTCCCAAACTACTTTCAGCGACAAATATCACCATCATCAGTGGGTTCTTTGATTCGTATTTATTATACGTCACCAGCATATTTTCTGCGTCTTTTTTCCGTATTTCTCGGCATGCATCATGTCATCTGCAAGTTCCGTGGTCGGCTTGCAGTTGATTTTAAAGCTGCAAGCCGTCCACCGAACTTGCACATTGCATGATATATCCCGAGAAAAACGAAAAAAAGGCACAGAAAACATGCCGAAAACATATGCAACAATTGTAAAATCGTGCTGGTGACTTATGGTAAATAAGAATCAAAGAACCCATTGATGACGGTGATATTTGTCGCTGAAACTAGTTTGGGGGAATAAGTAAATAACAAAAGTGTTTTGTAAGCAAACACGGACGAATGGAAGAGTTTCAGAATATAATTATGTTTATTCTGTGCTTTACAAATCTATAACAGAATGTTTAGTGCTCTTCGTACGGCTTTTGAGGACTATTGAGCAAGTAAAATGACTTTAGATGTTTAAGCAAATTCGGAAGATTCTGAAAAAAACAAGGATTTGGAATCATGGATTCAAAAAAGAACGTATAGATCTCGACAGGCAAAAGTTGTTAGAAATTCGTCGCGCGCCTACGAAAAGTTAAATGCATGAAGCATACAACAACTTCCACTGTCACCTGTTAGTGATAATCTTGACAAGAGTCTTAGAACATTCGGGTACCGAGCGTGGTGGCGCAGTGGCTACCACACTGGACTCGCATTCTGAAGGACGTCGTTTCAAACCCCTCTGCCGGCCATCCTGATTTACGTTTTCCGTGCTTTCCCTAAATCGCTTCACGCAAATGACGGGATGATTCCTTTGAAAGGGCACGGTCGACTTCCTTCCCTATCCTTCCCTAACCGGGTGGGACCGATTACCTCGCTGTTTGGTCCCCTCCTCCCTTATCAACCAACCAAAATTCTGCTCGCGCATAAAGTCGCGGAGCGGGTCGAACGATTCTATTCAGTCATTCGTCACCCAGCCCTATTTGACAACACAAGTCATCAAAAGAAAAGTCGTAGTTTTGATTTCCGCGTTTAAGAAACGTAACCTTGAAGAAGATGGTTGGTTGGTTGTGTTGGGGAAGGAGACCAGACAGCGAGGTCATCGGTCTCATCGGATTAGGGAAGGACAGGGAAGAAAGTCGGCCGTGCCCTTTGAAAGGAACCATCCCGGCATTTGCCTGGAGCGATTTAGGGAAATCACGGAAAACCTAAATCAGGATGGCCGGACGCGGGATTGAACCGTCGTCCTCCCGAATGCGAGTCCAGTGTCTAACCACTGCGCCACCTCGCTCGGTGTTGCAGAAGAGCTTCTGTGAAGTTTGGAAGGTAGGAGACGAGGTACTGGCAGAATTGAAGCTGTGAGGAAGGGCCGTGCGTCCTGCTTGGGTAGCTCAGTTGGTAGTGCACTTGCCCGTGAAAGGCAAAGGTTCCCAGTTCGAGTCTCGGTCTGGCACACAGTTTTAATCTGCCAGGAAGTTTCATGTCAGTGTACAGTCCGCTGCAGAGTGAAAATCTCATTCTGAAATCCCCATTTTTCGATGAAATCCGAATTCAGTTACAAACAGTATTCTGGTCCCACATCGTTATTAACGTGCACTTATCTTGAATCAGTTACTCACAGGAAAGTCCCAAGCGAATAGAAAATGTGCAGGTGATGTTTATATAATAAGGATAAAAGTTTCAGACAAATACCCTTAATTATTTTGTGGTCGGTGCTCTTTCTTTGTCCGCGTTTGCTTCCTAATATGTAAAAACGAAATTTGTTTCTGCCTCGAGGAAAACAACTTTTTCTTGTTTCACTACATATATTCGTTTCGGAGAAACATCTCCATCTCCAGTGAGTTTTATTTATTATCTGTTGAACGATATACAAAGAATTTATGCATGATGATATTTTACCGGTTTGTGAAATTGTAGTATTTACATCACTATAAGTATTGACAGAATCATTAATATGAAGAAAATATATAACAATGACTATAATTACACTTTCCCTATTTAACACGTTATAACACGGAAAGTAATTACCGTACGAGTACCAAACTTGGTACCATTAATGTCCAGAGTATGGGATGCATGATTTCCATGCGCCATGCGGCACAGCGCCGCGGTCCAATTCCAACTATGGTCACCAGGTGAGTGGTCAGTCATCGTGATTCATAGTCTCACACACCTGGCCAGTCGCAGCGCACTTTTTGACGTGTCAGCATGAGCTTGCACAAAAGGAGTAAGGCACTATTGGTGAGGCTCTGTTATTAAAACTACAGTAATGCTGTAGCTGCACTTCGAGATATCGCCGGCTGAAAGAATTACGGAAGGGCCACTTCCTCCAAATGCTGTGCCGAGCATGATGAAGAAGCTGGAGAACTGGGCGTGTCTCTGGGAACAGGATGACGACCGGTTACACCGCAGGTGGTTTATGAAATCTCTGTTCCTATGACAGACAACGCTGCTTGCAATTCCCGATCGTCAGGCAGTACATGCGCCGTGTCACGAAACTTGAACATTCCGTGGGCCACTGCGTGGAAGACGATGCTTCGAACCATTCTCAGATGGTATCAGTACAAGTTCAATATCGTATAGTAGCTTGCACCACAGGGCGCACGGGCATGGGTGTGTGTATTGCTCTTAGCATAAGTTAGTTTAAGTAGCGTGTAAATCTAGGGACCGATGACCTGAGCCGTTTGGTCCCTTAGAAATTCACACACATTTGAACATTTGAACAGGACGCACAGCGAGGTGTTGACGCCGCTCTCTACTTTCTCACTAGGGTTGAAGTCGACGCGGGATTGTCCTGGACCATCCTAGGGACAGACGAAGCTCATTTTCCTGCGACGGGTGAGGTGAACACGCAGAACTGCCAAGTGTGGGGATCTTCTCATCTAGTTCCTCTGTATGGTGAACGTGTCACCGTATGGTGTGGCTTCAAGGCTACGTTCATCACTGGCCCATTCTTTTTTTGAGCAGTTTGACGCTGAAGGACCAAAGATGTGCGGTCTGATTGACCAGCGATACTGCGATATGCTTCGCCAGCATGTCATACCCGCCCTACGGGAGAGAGACTCATTGAAGTCGACAGTTTTCATGGAGGTTGGGGCACCACCGCACATCGTATGTGAAGTTCACTTAATTTCCTGAAACACTTTTGGAAACGATCGAATTATCAGCCGATCGTTTCCAAATGCTTGTCCGGCACGATCACTTGATTTCACTCCCTGTGATTTCCGGTTGTGGGGCTACCTGAAGGGCAGGGTTTACCAGGGGACATTCGCACGTGTGCAGATCTGAAGCGCAGGATATCAACAGAGGTTGCCAGAATACCTACGGACATGCTTCGTTCTGCTGTGCAGAATGCAATGTTGCGCTTTCAGACTCTTCTGGAAACTGATGGACCCCTTTTCTAGCAGTAATGGCACTAGTATGTAATGGTGTGATGTACCGTAGCAGCACATTAAAAATGTTTCAGTAGGATTGATTCTGCATTATTTCTCTTCCCCATGTCCTTGATATTATTGCTATCAAGTTTGGTCCTCGTACGGTAGTTAATTTCCATGTTATAAAGTATTAAATAGGGAAAATTTAACTATAACCATCCGGTGTATATAACGAAATAATTAGCAATCAGTCGCATAAAATAAATTTAATTTCCTTGCCGGTTTCGGACACTTTGTGCCCTTCTTCCGAAGGTTATGCCTATCGAATTATTTGCGAGTGGCGACAATAATGCATACAGCAAAATGCCATCGTCCTTATAGTGTCTGTAGAAAAGGGCTCTAAGTGCCCAAAACCGGCAAAGAAATTAAATGTCTTTAATGCAACTGGTTGCTTATTATTCCATTATATACAACTACAATTGCTTGCAATGGACAAAGCGCTAAGATATATGCCTTATTATTACACATTGATGTTCACAAGTCCGTTTTGTATTCGCAACACAGCTATAATTATTGGTTTCCAGTAAGTCATCTGCAATTGTTACATAATTTATCAAATTTTATGCTTAACATTATATTATCGATTTTTCCCTATAGCACAACTATCATTATATCATATTGCTTTGTAAACATATATTCGCTATTTTACTCTTTGAATAGCGATTTTTAGGCTAAAATACTACTTTCCGACAAATGTTTTGAAGTGTGTGCTGAATGTGATTCGGCTTTGTGAAATGTTGATTGGAGAGGGACAGCAGACTAAGTATGTAAATGTGCATACTTATTATCTGAATATCTCGTGTATTCGTGCTTCCCAGAATGTTTGAGTAGAGTTCCTTAACACACTGTGTCACTTTTTGTGTGACGTTCACTTGTTCCTTCATCTTGTTCTGGGTGTTCTGGCGTTGCAAGTCCCCTGTAGAAATATTGAGCCGTGGTGCCTCTATAGCCGTCCATAGCTGCGGAAGTGTTGCCCATGCACGATTTTGTGCACCAACTGACCTTTAGATTATGTCCCATAAATGTTTGATGGGACTCTTGTCGGGTGATCAGCGTGGCCAATGTCCTTAATGCTCTTCTTATCAATCGCAAACAGCTGCTACTCGGTGACATGGCGTATTGTCAGCCATAATAATTCTGTCGTTGAATGGCTGCAAATGGCCTCCAAGAAACTGGAAGAAGCTACTTCCTGTCATAGATCGGTTCAGTTGGACCAGAGGATCGAGTTCATTCCGTGTAAACACTGCCCACGTCATTATGGAGCCACCACACGCTTGCACAGTGCCTTGTTGACAACTTGCGTCCATGGCTTCATGGGGTATACGCCACGTTAGAACCCTACCATTAGCTCTTACCAACTGAAATCGGGGCTCATCTGACCAGGCCGCGGTTTTCCAGCTCAGGAGAGTCCAGAAGAAACGCTGCAGGCGGTGTCGTGCTGTTAGCAAAGGCACTCGCGTCGGTCGTCTGCTGCCATGACCCATTAACGTCAAATTTCGCCGCACTGTCCTGACGGATACTTTCGTCGTACATCCCACATTGAATTCTGCCAACATTTCACGCAGTGGTGCTTGTCTGTTAGCTGCTCTCGGTCATCAAGTGAAGGACACCGTGTTGTCTGTGGTGGGAGGTATTGCTTGTAATTTGATGTTTCCGGCCCAAACTCGACACTATGGATCTCGGAATGTTGAACTCCCAACTATTTCCCAAATGGAATGTCTCATGCGTCTAGCTCCGTCTATCATTCCGAATTCAAAGTCTGTTAATACCAGTCGTGCGTTCGAGAGGACGACGGTTCAACCCCGCGTCCGGCCATCCTGATTTAGGTTTTCCGTGATTTCCCTAAATCCCTCCATGCAAGTGCCGCGATAGATCCTTAATTTAATTCCCTGAGTATTTTTATGCTGCTAATATGACAAGCGAAAACCTTTGTCTGTTTCGCTGCCACTGTAACAGCAGCTTTAGGTTGTAAACAGTGACAGATTAATGCAACATCGTAACGAGTATATTATCCGATCAAAAGACTCTGGACCACCGGTAGGCAATGTGAAAGTGAGCTCTAGATTTCACTGGAAGGGGAACGGGCACTACAACTTGGGAGGGAAGTACTGCGTAGTCAGTAAAGAAGCAGTAACAGCAGAATGTGCCTATAATGACAGCTCAGTGAAAGCCTAAGTGGAATAGTCATTGGGTGCCAGACATATCAGGGACGTGCCAACCCTTTTAAAGCTGCCCAAGTCGACAGTTGGTGAAGTGATTTCGAAGTGGAAACGCGATGGAACAACGACAGGCAACAAAGACCAGGCAGACAGGCAGACATGTACTGACGAACAGGAATCATCGAACATTACAGAGGGTGAGAGTAAAAGATCGCATTAAATTAGTGCATGCAATCACTATTGTGTTGCAAAGTGCTACTGCAGTACATCTAGAAGAATGACTGTGCATAGTGAGTTAAGAATTATGAGATACGGTGGTCAAGCAGCTCCTCAAGAGGCACACTCTTCTGTGGTCACTGCTAAGCTCTAAGCGGCACTTGGCGTGAGGTAAAGGGCGACGCCACTAGGCAGTGGATGAGTGGAAATGATTGACTTTGTGTGATGAATCACGCTATAGCTTGTGGCAATCCGATGGAAGTGTCTGGCTTTGATAAATGTCTGGTGAATATTACTTGGCGTCCAATACAGTGCCAACAGTGCAGAGGTGGTGTTACGGCATGGGGGTGTTTTTCGTGGGGGGTAGGTCGTGCTCTCCATATTGCTATTTAGGCCGGTATTAAACTATCAGATCTCCTTTGACAAGAAAATACGATCAAGTATTTATTGTATTCTTTCTTACGTGGTGCAAATAGGGTTATTACATTGTCATTAAATTTATTTGAACAATATCTTTGAGTTGTAGTTCCTCTCGAGTGGCCGACGAAGACTTATTACTGTGAACTGCAGTTGCGTGTACCACAGCAACATTGTATTTACATTTGGAGGACGAGCAGAAGAAAAGAAAAATGAAACGTGTTTGGGGGGAATCCGTAGGTTTCACGACGAGATGCTGAAAGCTTCCAACAAAATCAATTATTGGGGCTGCAAGTCAATGATGTAGTGTCGCACAAAAATTGCTTGCGAATGGACAAGAGTACATTTCCGTAAGTGCTCAAGAAAGTAGTTCCTCGTATTACGATGTTAAATGTCTGGAGAACCTACCTCAGAATATTTACAAAAGACAGACTTACCGCAACTCTGCCCATTTTTTGCAGCAGGAGAAAACTACTCTAGTGTAAGGTATAGCACTCGATTAGCACAGTGCAGATTGACGGAAATAATACCAGAAACGTGTGAAGCTATTTATAAACTACTGAAGGAGGAATGTCTGAAGGCAAATAGCTGTTTGGTTCACACTGTATCTGTTGTTGCTGGCCGCGCAGGATTAGCCGAGCGGTCTAGGGCGCTGCAGTCATGGACTGTGCGGCTGGTCCCGGCGGAGGTTCGAGTCCTCCCTCGGGCATGGGTGTGTGTGTTTGTCCTTAGGATAATTTAGGTTAAATAGTGTGTAAGCTTAGGAACTGATGACCTTAGCAGTTAAGTCCCATAAGATTTCACACACATTTGAACATTTTTGTTGTTGTGGTCTTCTGTCCAGATACTGGTTTGATGCAGCTCTCCATGCTACTCTATCCTATGCAAGCTTCTTCATCTCCCAGTACCTACTGCAACCTACATCCTTCTGAATCTGTTTAGTGTGTTCATCTTTTGGTCTCCCTCTACGATTTTTACCCACCATGTTGCCCTCCAATGCTAAATTGATGATCACTTGATGCCTCAGAATATGCTCTACGAACCGATCCCTTCTTCTAGTCAAGTTGTGGCACAAATTTCTCTTATCTTCAATTCTATTCATTACCTCCTCATTGGTTATGTGATCTACCCATCTAATCTTCACCACTCTTCTGTAGCACCATATTTCGAAAGCTTCTGTTCTCTTCTTGTCCAAACTATTGATCGTCCACTTCATACAAATACTTTCGGAAACGACATCCTGACACTTAAATCTATACACGATATTAACAAATTTCTGTTCTTCAGAAGCGCAGTTATGAGAGTCAAGGGGCATGAAAGGGAAACAGTAGTTGCGAAGGGAGTGAGACAGGGTTATAGCCTATCCCTGATGTTATTCAATCTGTATATTGAGCAAGCAGTAAAGAAAACAAAGAAATGGTTCAAATGGCTCTGAGCACTATGGGACTTAACATCTATGGTCATCAGTCCCCTAGAACTTAGAACTACTTAAACGTAACTAACCTAAGAACAGCACACAACACCCAGGCATCACGAGGCAGAGAAAATCCCTGACCCCGCCGGGAATCGAACCGGGGAACCCGGGCGTGGGAAGCGAGAACGCTACCGCACGACCACGAGATGCGGGCAACTGCCATCTGGTTTCTGTGCAAATTGTAAATAGCCTTTCGCTCCCTGTATTTTACACCTGCCACCTTCAGAATTTGAAAGAGAGTATTCCAGTCAACATTATCAAAAGGTTTCTCTAAATCTATATCTATTAAGAAATATTTTTATTTCTGCTAAAGTTAGATATTCCCTTTCATATCTTCGTGGGTAGAGCCTGGCCACTGGCCATACTTCATCGATAAAGGCCACAGCAGATTTTTTTTTTTTGTTAGCACTTGCTTCTTATTATTCATTTATATTCGGATTGCCACAAGCTGTACAGTGCTTCATCTCTCTGTACACTTTTATCAGTTTCGTTGTAGATGCGAAGCACTATGCAAATTTCGAACACATGTTGATAAACATTAGATGTCAGTCTGCTGCAGCGAAGCTAGCGTGCCAAGCGGTTACAATTCTCGATACAGTACATAGAAGATGGGCGCTTTCTTTGATCAGTTCTAAGGCGAGGCACTAGATATGATCAAAGCAAGTTTGACCAAGTCCTAACTTTGATCAAGTTCCTTATTACACTATCAAAAATCTTTGTCAAAGAAAATTTGATAGAGTAATACTGGCCTTAAGAAAACGGTAAATGCGGAAGGATACGAACACATTTTCCAGCATTGTGTATTACGTACAGTACAGGAACAATTCGGAGATTATGACAGTATTAGCATTACAAAGCACCTGTCATAAATCGGCACCTTTGAGGCAACGGTTCGTGGAGAATAACATTACTGAAATGGGCGGAATCACGACCTGAACTCAATGGAACACATTTATGGTGAGTTAGAACGCTGACTTAGCCTCCAGTGCTTCCCCCTTCCCCACATACATCATTACATTCCCTGGTTTCGGGTCTTGAGCAAGAATGGGCAGCCATTCCTCCAGACACATTCAGACACCTCGTCGAAAGTATCTCCAACAGAAAAGTAGCTGTTATCCAGGCAACGAGTTGACACATCATATTGATGCCACTAATAGGTCTTTTGTTACGGCCACATTTAGTAACCATTGCTTCACGCATTGGAGAATGGCAAAACAGAGGAACGCTGGCGACCAAGGCATTGTGAAGTAGGCAGGCACAGAAAGCCTTGCTGACAGCAGCAGTCTACCAACAGACTGATGCAAGGATGCGCACAGACCGAGCGCCGAGCGAGGCCTGGATAGTGCTGAGTAAGGGCAAGTGAGGCCAGCACGCTAAGTTACACTGAAATATACTGCGAGAGTAATAACAAAAAGCTACCACCGATGGTGAAAAACGTCCTTCTCTCAGATATAAATAGTGGAGAGCAGGCAGCAACAGACAGAAGCCATTAGGAAGCAGTTCAGATCTGAGGACGGTCGTGGTCCGTGTCCGAATGTTCAATCTTCGTAGGTGACGATTCCGGAAGTTTGTTCCAACTCGCAGGAGTCATCCGTTCGCTGCCAGATGTCAACTTCAGCTCTGGAGCTCGGCCTGAGGTCGGTCGGCACCATGGCTGACTAACTACAGAAAGAACTTCCAGCAGGACCGGCTGCAGCGCGGTCTTGGTTACAAGCGCCGCCGGTGACTGAGGCCTGGACTTTACGGCAACATGGCCCAACGGCGCGTGGTCCATCCGTGACAGGACCTCTCGGACATCGCGACTGACGGCTTCCCAGCCACTGGTGCAACAGGCGTCGGCAGCTGACCTCGCGGCGATGTGGCTCTGTGGGTGTGCCCTTACTGAGGGCGCCGAGCGGCGACGAGTTCATCTCAACCACAGGGCATCCTGGGTTCAGCGGAGCGCTGGTGGCCTGAGGCTCCCGAGTGCGATCAGCGGCGCGCGTTGCGCACATTGTCGGAGAATCTACACAGCAGCAGCCAGGCCGAGGGATCCGCAGGGCTGGGCAGCGACGACAAGGGAGAAATTGTAAAGAAAGTTCAATAAATAATTGTAAAACACCACGCTGTCTCAGTCTTTGGCGCAACCACTGTGTCTGCTGCTAACACTTTTGATCTGTTACTGGGCAGACGTGACATACAGGTGTGAAAGCTTTTACTGTCTGGCAGTTGAGGCGACACTATAGCCCCATTGGGCCATGAAGACAGCCACCCCTTAATGTCAAACATGCTGTGAGAATATGGAATGTTTTTAATTTATTTCCAACCTAATTTACGAAAATATTATGTTTTTGATCCTGAACCGTTAGAAAAATATAAAGAGATATGCTGATTCTATAAATAATGTAAACGGAATGAAATGATGAAAACATAATGTATTCATGAAGAAGTACAATGGGGTGACAAAAGTCATGGGATAGCGATATGCGTATACATAGATACAGTAGTATCGGCTACGCAAGATATGAAAGAGCAGCACAGTGGCGGAGCTGTCGTTTGTACTCAGATGACTCTAGTGAAAAAATTTTCAGTGTGAGTATGGCCACATGATGAGAAATAAAAGACTTTGAAAGCGGAACGGTAGTTGGAGATAGATGGGACATTCCAAAAAAAATGGCTCTGAGCACTATGGGACTCAACTGCTGAAATCATTAGTCCCCTAGAACTTAGAACTAGTTAAACCTAACTAACCTAAGGACATCACAAACATCCATGCCCGAGGCAGGATTCGAACCTGCGACCGTAGCGGTCTTGCGGTTCCAGACTGCAGCGCCTTTAACCGCACGGCCACTTCGGCCGGCTGGGACATTCCAGTTTGGAAATTGTCAGGGAATTCGATATTCCGAGATGCATTGTGTCGATAGTGTGGCGAGAATACAGCATTTCAGGCATTACCTCTCACCACGGTCAACACAGTGTCGATGGCCAACACTTAAAAGACTGAGAGAGGTAGCGTTTGCGTAGAGGTGTTGGAACATACAATTATGGATAAAGGGATATAAGGCACCATGCACCAACATGTGTTATTTCCTGTTACTACTTTATTGTCGTACATACCTCTGAAACAGGTAGGTCTTTGGCAATCACAATTTCCGTTAATTACAACACAGATTGAGCAAGATATCAGATCTCAATAATAGGACAATAAAAACATGTAGGCCATGATTAATAAGATTTTCAGCTGAACCAAATTATGACATTTCTCTTAACTGAATTGAAAGGAAACTTAAAGGCCTTCTTTAATAACAGCTTCTGTTAAGTGAAATTACCAAATTGAAAAGAAGCAGGCCTTCTTAAATAGCTTAGGTAGGACTACCAAACGGAAAACAGGTAGGCCTTCTTGAATAACTGCTTCAATTAAGTAACCAGGAGTTCGAATTGCCTCCTCACATGGGATGCACCAGAACGCTTAGGTGGAAGGAGCACAAGACTACACAGAATAGGGAGGCCAATAAAAATTACTACAAGAGGACCGGGTTTGCAAGGCCCTTTTCGTTGGATGTAAACAGGCAAAAGAAATATCAACACAGCAAGGTTACGTAAGTGAAAGCAACGATGGCTATCCAAACGTTACACCTAGTTCACTGCAAGATACCGCCTCTGCAACGACGGCGAAATGCCCGAAAGAAAACTAGGCTGCCAAACCCAATTACGTAGCCTCAGCAACTGCAAATTTTGAGGCGTAGGCACCTATTAATATAATTTACAGAGCGATGACTTCCGCAATTCCCGAAGGTGTCTCGAAACCTTTACCCGGACGTGTTACAAGAGAAAGGTACTTATCTGGTGTTCGAAGACATTTGGCAGGGAGGTCTGCTAAAATCCAACCACCTAGGTAATGCGTGAGGATGGAGGGAGGGAAGTCCGGACTCAACATGGCAGAAACACGTTATCGAAATACCATCGGTTTACACAATTTAAGATATCTTATCAACAAACAACCAAGACCAATATAGACTCAGGGAAGGCAAACAACCACGCGGTGTATGGCGCCTTGTCACGGTCCGCGCGGCTCCCCCGGTCGGAGGTTCAGGTCCTCCCTCGGTCAAGGCTGTGTGTGTTGCCCTTAGCGTAAGTTAGTTTAAGTTACATTCAGTAGTGTGTAAGCTTAGGGACCGATGAACTTAGCAGTTTGCTCCTGTAGGATCTTACCACAAATTTCCAAATTTCCAAAAAGCAAACAGCCACAATTCAACGAATAAAAAGTGTTCAAATGTGTGTGAAATCTTATGAGACTTAACTGCTAAGATCATGAGTCCCTAAGCTTACACACTACTTAACCTAACTTATTCTAAGGACAAACACATACACCCATACCTGAGGGAGGACTCGAACCTCCGTCGGGGCCAGCCGCACGGTCTATGACCACAGCGCCTGAGACCGTTCGGCTAATCCCGCGCGGCTCAAGGAACCAAATGGTGATGAAATACATCAGCAAAGAAGTCGCAGCGATTGCAACAGACCTATAGGTATCAGTAAGAAAATAACAGTGAAGACATCAAAATCCAAAACTTAACTGAAGTTCAAGAATGGAAACTGAAGCTTGCCAATTCCAGAGGGGGCCCAAAATACGACACAGCGAACCTGGCTTTAACTTTCTCATCGGTTTGCCACGTCTTCTGCTACGGTCGCAGGTTCGAATCCTGCCTCAGGCATGGATGTGTGTGATGTCCTTAGGTTAGTAAGGTTTAAGTAGTTCCAAGTTCTAGGGGACTGATGACCACAGATGTTAAGTCCCATAGTGCTCAGAACCATTTGACCCATTTGACCCAACCTCGCCGGGACCAGCCGCACGGTCCATGACCACAGCGCCTGAGACCGTTCGGCTAATCCCGCGCGGCTCAAGGAACCAAATGGTGATGAAATACATCAGCAAAGAAGTCGCAGCGATTGCAACAGACCTATAGGTATCAGTAAGAAAATAACAGTGAAGACATCAAAATCCAAAACTTAACTGAAGTTCAAGAATGGAAACTGAAGCTTGCCAATTCCAGAGGGGGCCCAGAATACGACACAGCGAACCTGGCTTTAACTTTCTCATCGGTTTGCCACGTCTCAGAGCTGGCTGGCCAGGCTACGCACGAAGACGGCACTGGAAGTAACCCATGGATTAAAATCGGTCCACGAATATGCCCAGTAATCACTTGCCGGATTCCGTGCCCAAGACGCTTGCGCAAGTACTCCCATTACTCGCCGGGGGCGGACCTCCCTCAGCGTCCTCGTCGCTCCATTGCCGCTCCCCAAGTCGCCACGCCACAACACGCACCGTCCCCATCAGCAAAATGTGTGAGAAATCTTATGGGACTTAACTGCTAAGGTCATCAGCACCTAAGCTTACACACTACTTAACCTATCCTAAGGACAAACACATACACCCATACCTGAGGGAGGACTCGAACCTCCGCCGGGATTAGCCCCCCCCCCCCCCCCCAATCAGCAACCTCGAGAAAAGATCTTAGTGACCTCAAACCAGTGGGACATTACACGACAGATCGGGCTAGTAACGGCAGCAATACGATAGGCAACGGCAGCAACCTAGCCACGGCTCAAGTTGTCAGTGAAAACAGACGATCAACACTACGTGATATAATCGCAGCAATCAATGTGGGAAATACGGCGGACGTATCCGTCAGGAAAGTGTGGTGAAATTTGGAGTTAATGGGGTATGGCATCGGACGACCGATTCAAGTGCCTTTGCTGACAGCAAGACATTGAGTGCAGCGTCTCTCCTGGACTCGTGACCATATCGGTTTGGCTCTAGATGACTGGAAAACCTTGTCCTGGTCAGATGAGTCCCGATTTCAGTTCGTAAGATGTGGTGGTAGGTATAAACCCTAGCTGTCAACAACTCACTGTGCAAGCTGCTGGAGCTCTGTGATGTTGTGGGTTCTGTTTACGTGGTATTGGCTGAGTTCTCTGATCCAACTGAATCTATCATTGACAGGAAATGGTTAAATGGATGACAAAGCGCCGGTTCACAATTGTTCTCATTAGTTTGAATAACATTCTGGACAATTCAGGTGAATGATTTGGCCACCTATATCACCCGACATCAATCCCATCGAACATTTATGCGACGTAATCGAGAGGTTAGCGCATAAAATCCTGCATGGGCAACACTTTCACAATTATAGACAGGTATGGAGGCAGTATGGCTCATTATTTCTGTAAGGGACCAAAACGGCTTGTTTAGTTCATTCCACGATAATGTGCTGCACTATGGCAGGCAAAAGGAGGTCCTACACGATGTTAGGAGCTACCACGTGAGTTTTGGCACCACAGTGTACTTTGAAATACATATTCGTCCTTCTTTCGACTACCAAGTTTCCCCTTGAATTACAATATCATAGTTGGACAGGACAGCAAACCGAGAACATCATTTTTTACATGTCTGGAATCAGTACTTTTTTTTACAAATATGCTTACTTTTCTTTACTCGAGTTCTAAAACATTTCAGCAGCTGTCTATTCTTATTACGAGAGGCACTATCCTCGTCACATTGTAACTTAATGTGGAGTTCAATTATTGCTCATTATTACGTTTCAGTTGATTTGCCAAACTTACGAACAATTTTATTTAATCAAATCACTTTATCTTTAAAAGAAATCGGTCTTGAAGATCCTGATGTTTGTGAGTGTGAAATTTCTGTCTCTGATCTAGTAAAAATTTAGAATTCGTTGCTTCTGTCACAAGAAACAATTATACTATCTAAATTTTTTAAATTTTGCCCTCAAATTGAGTGTTCAAATAAATCTAGGGCTTGCAGCCGGTCGTCGTCAGCTACATACCAAGATATTTCAACTGAGCACCTGGGACGTCTTCGTCAGTTTTAGATAGCTCACCTGAGAATGACTAGCAGATGTACAGTTGAAATATCGTTTAGTTTACAACGACCAGCTGCAAGCCCATGATTTCTTTGGGCCGATTTTTATTATTATCGCGGTTGTGTGGTAGTTTTCTCTTCAGTGACCTTTAGGTGTGGTATATTTAGCAAATTTGCATTGCACACGAGACTTCAGCGTTCGAAAATTGATTTGGTTGGAACGAACAAAAATTCTCGCTATAGTGTAATTTTTCGAACTCTTTCTACCTCTTCTGCCATTTCGTGCTCCTTAAGGGTATACGGAATGAGTTTTTCGATGAAAAAATCGATTTTTGGGTAAATGCATTATCGAAAAATTTAGACTCTCCCGTTTAATACCATGTATAAAATATTTGGATGACGTGAATAGAACTATTTTAAATAATTTTTTAAAATAATTTCGACACACGATGTTCCGCACCTTGTATATGAGACGCGATATATACCTGATATAGTCAGCCTTGCCAGAGATATAATTGAGCACAAGAGAGTTAGCTTTTCTGTTGGCTACACTGCTAGATAGTTGTCAATAGATTCTGATCCATTTGTATTGTTTCCTTTGTGAGTACAACCATGTCATTGTTGTGAAAGTCGTATGTGGAGAAGTCATTGAGTTTTTTTTCCTTCAACGTGCCAAGACCTAGTCTGAAGGTATTTAGAAAGCGTGTACATCGGCGCAAGAAAGTAAAGTGTACTAAAAATTCGTCTGATTCATATTCATCAGTATCTGATGTCCCAGCAGCGACTAACCTCAACACTGGTAGTGATACACTGAGTGATGCTGCTGCCACTATACCGGAAAGTGCTCCAAGAAGAAAACTAGCTGTAATTGAAGAAGAATACAAGAAAGTAAATGCTGGGACTACAAAATATGAGGTAATTAACGTCTCTTTATTATCAGACGTTTTGGAGATCAATGTGTGCTGCAAACAATGTGGAAAATGTGGTGTTTCATTGAAAACAAACTTACATGTAGGACTTGCTTGTGAATTAGAGTTGATGTGCAGCTATTGCAAACACAGTGTTGTTGTTGTTGTTGTTGTGGTTTTCAGTCCTGAGACTGGTTTGATGCAGCTCTCCATGCTACTCTATCCTGTGCAAGCTTCTTCATCTCCCAGTACCTACTGCAACCTACATCCTTCTGAATCTGCTTAGTGTATTCATCTCTTGGTCTCCCTCTACGATTTTTACCCTCCATCATGCCCTCCAATGCTAAATTTGTGATCCCTGCATGCCTCAAAACATGTCCTACCAACCGATCCCTTCTTCTAGTCCAGTTGTGCCACAAACTTCTCTTCTCCCCAATCCTATTCAATACCTCCTCATTAGTTACGTGATCTACCCACCTTATCTTCAGCATTCTTCTGTAGCACCACATTTCGAAAGCTTCTATTCTCTTCTTGTCCAAACTAGTTATCGTCCATGTTTCACTTCCATACATGGCTACACTCCATACAAATACGCTCAGAAACGACTTCCTGAAACTTAAATCTATACCCGATGTTAACAAATTTCTCTTCTTCAGAAACGATTTCCTTGCCATTGCCAGTCTACATTTTATATCCTCTCTAAATCGACCATCATCAGTTATTTTACTCCCTAAATAGCAAAACTCCTTTACTACTTTAAGTGTCTCATTTCCTAATCTAATTCCCTCAGCATCACCCGATTTAATTTGACTACATTCCATTATCCTCGTTTTGCTTTTGTTGATGTTCATTTTATATCCTCCTTTCAAGACACTGTCCATTCCGTTCAACTGCTCTTCCAAGTCCTTTGCTGTCTCTGACAGAATTACAATGTCATCGGCGAACCTCAAAGTTTTGACTTCTTCTCCATGAATTTTAATACCTACTCCGAATTTTTCTTTTGTTTCCTTTACTGCTTGCCCAATATATAGATTGAATAACATCGGGGAGAGGCTACAACCCCGTCACACTCCTTTCCCAACCACTGCTTCCCTTTCATGGCCCTCGACTCTTATAACTGCCATCTGATTTCTGTACAAATTGTAAATAGCCTTTCGCTCCCTGTATTTTATACCTGCCACCTTCAGAATTTGAAAGAGAGTATTCCAGTTAACATTTCAAAAGCTTTCTCTAAGTCTACAAATGCTAGAAACGTAGGTTTGCCTTTTCTTAATCTTTCTTCTAAGATAAGTCGTAAGATTAGTATTGCCTTACGTGTTCCAACATTTCTGCGGAATCCAAACTGATCTTCCCCGAGGTCCGCTTCTACCGGTTTTTCCATTCGTCTGTCAAGAATTCGCGTTAGTATTTTGCAGCTGTGACTTATTAAACTGATAGTTCGGTAATTTTCACATCTGTCAACACCTGCTATCTTTGGGATTGGAATTATTATATTCTTCTTGAAGTCTGAGGGTATTTCGCCTGTCTCATACATCTTGCTCACCAGATGGTAGAGTTTTGTCATGACTGGCTCTCCCAAGGCCATCAGTAGTTCTAATGGAATGTTGTCTACTCCCGGGGCCTTGTTTCGACTCAGGTCTTTCAGTGCTCTGTCAAACTCTTCAGGCAGTATCTTATCTCCCATTTCGTCTTCATCTACATTCTCTTCCATTTCCATAATATTGTCCTCAAGTACATCGCCCTTGTATAAACCCTCTATATATTCCTTCCACCTTTCTGCCTTCCCTTCTTTGCTTAGAACTGGGTTGCCATCTGAGCTCTTGATATTCATACAAGTGGTTCTCTTCCCTCCAAAGGTCTCTTTAATTTTCCTGTAGGCAGTATCTATCTTACCCCTAGTGAGACAAGCCTCTACACCCTTACATTTGTCCTCTAGCCATCCCTGCTTAGCCATTTTGCACTTCCTGTCGATCTCATTTTTGAGACGTTTGTATTCCTTTTTGCCTGCTTCATTTACATTTTTATATTTTCTCCTTTCATCAATTAAATTCAATATTTCTTCTGTTACCCAAGGATTTCTATTAGCCCTCGCCTTTTTACCTACTTGATCGTCTGCTGCCTTCATACTTCATCTCTCAGAGCTACCCATTCTTCTTCTACTGTATTTCTTTCCCCCATTCCTGTCAATTGTTCCCTTATGCTCTCCCTGAAACCATGTACAACCTCTGCTTCCTTCAGTTTATCCAGGTCCCATCTCCTTAGATTCCCATTTTTTTGCAGTTTCTTAAGTTTCAATCTGCAGTTCATAACCAATAGATTGTGGTCAGAATCCACATCTGACCCTGGAAATGTCTTACAATTTAAAACCTGGTTCCTAAATCTCTGTCTTACCATTATATAATCTATCTGATACCTTTTAGTATCTCCAGGATTCTTCCATGTATACAAATTTCTATCATGATTCTTAAACCAAGTGTTAGCTATGATTAAGTTATGCTCTGTGCAAAATTCTACCACGTGGCTTCCTCTTTCATTTCTTAGCCCCAATACATATTCACCTACTACGTTTCCTTCTCTCCCTTTTCCTACACTCGAATTCCAGTCACCCATGACTATTAAATTCTCGTCTCCCTTCACTATCTGAATAATTTCTTTTATTTCATCATACATTTCTTCAATTTCTTCGTCATCTGCAGAGCTAGTTGGCATATAAACTTGTACTACTGTAGTAGGCATGGGCTTCGTATCTATCTTGGCCACAATAATGCGTTCACTATGCTGTTTGTAGTAGCTTACCAGCATTCCTATTTTCCTAATCATTATTAAACCTACTCCTGCATTACCCCTATTTGACTTTGTGTTTATAACCCTGTAGTCACCTGACCAGAAGTCGTGTTCCTCCTGCCACCGAACTGCACTAACTCCCACTATATCTAACTTTAACCTATCCATTTCCCTTTTTAAATTTTCTAACCTACCTGCCCGATTAAGGGATCTGACATTCCACGCTCCGATCCGTAGAACGCCAGTTTTCTTTCTCCTGATAACGACGTCCTCCTGAGTAGTCCCCGCCTGGAGATCCAAATGGGGGACTATTTCACCTCCGGAATATCTTACCCAAGAGGGCGCCATCATCATTTAATCATACAGTAAAGCTGCATGTCCTCGGGAAAAATTACGGCTGTAGTATCCCCTTGCTTTCAGCCGTTTGCAGTACCAGCACAGCAAGGCCGTTTTGGTCAATGTTACAAGGCCAGATCAGTCAATCATCCAGACTGTTGCCCCTGCAACTACTGAAAAGGCTGCTGCCCCTCTTCAGGAACCACATGTTTGTCAAGCCTCTCAACAGATACCACTCCATTGTGGTTGCACCTACGGTACGGCCATCTGTATCACTGAGGCACGCAAGCCTCCCCACCAATGGCAAGGTCCATGGTTCCTGGGGGGAAAACACAGTGTTACTTTGTTCAATTCCTCACATGTTACTGCAGATACAGGTAAACTATACGATATAATCATTAGACTGGTTTATGGATTACGGTGTATAGGAAAGGGCAGGGTTGCAGGTGCCATGTTGTGTGGTGTGATGAACCTCCCTCCTCCACCTTCAAAATTTAACAAACACATAATTGCAATAGGCTCTGCTGTAGAAGATGCGGCACAGGAAAACATGAAAGAAGCTGTTGAGGAAGCAGTTGTTGAAAATAATAATAGCAGAGACTTGTCCATAGCATTTGATGGAAGCTGGCAGAAGAGAGGCCACACATCTCTGAATGGTATAGTAACAGCTACAAGTGTGGACAATGGTAAGGTAGTTGATGTGGCAATACTTTCAAAGCATTGCAGATGCAAGGAGAAAATGAAAAATAAAAATGAAGAGGAATACATGGCAAATTACTATGGGTCAAGTGGTGGTATGGAAGTTGCTGGTGTAAGAAGTATTTATCAACGCTGAGTAAAATGGTACAACGTTAGATACATAAATTATCTTGGAGATGGTGACTCAAAGGCTTTCAAAGAAATTGAGGAACTGAGACCCTGTGGTAACGATGTGAAAATTTCAGAACTGGAGTGTGTTGGCCATGTTCAGAAAAGGAGGGGATCAAGACTTCGACGGCTCAAGGCTAGCATGAAAGGCAAGAAATTGAGCGATGGAAAAACTTTAGATGGGAAAAATGGACTGACAGATGCTACAATAGATCATATTCAGAAGTGCTATGGTCTAGCAATAAGACAGAATACAGCAGATGCAAAATTAATGCGAAGAGCAGTCTGGGCTCTGTTTTTTCATACAGCTTCAAACAATGAGAATCCCCAACATGGGCTATGTCCAAAAGGAGACGATAGTTGGTGCAAGTACAACAGAGGCAAGGTAACTAAGAAACAGTACAATCACCCTCATCACCTGCCACCTGCCATAATGGATGAAATAAAACCAATATTCCGAGACCTCGCAGATATTAGTCTACTAAAGGTCTTCATGGCCGGACTCAAAATCCAAATGAGTGTGTGAACCATGTGATATGGAATAGACTACCTAAAACTGTGTTTGTGGGTATAAACACACTTCACTTTGGCGTTTATGATGCTGTTTCATCATTCAGTCAGGGCAACATAACAAAGTGCAAAGTTCTGCAGAAGTTGGGGCTCTGTGTAGGACTACGAACTGCCGCAGCTATGCTTTGTTAGGACAAGGAACGGCTCAGGTCTTCAGATAATGCCATAAAAGTATATTCAAAGATGGCTAGACAGCATAGCAGAGCCATCAAGAGGAAGCTGCTGGACGATTCTGATGATACAAGCTATGGAGTAGGCTTGTACTGAAGTAAAAACTTTGAAGCTAATTTCCTGTAACTTTAGTTTTTTTGTGTATAAGGTGTATTTTCCCAGGGCCTATTTATAGTAGAAAGATGAAATTATCTGTAGTAATTCCTTAAGACCTTCTAATATATCTGAATTAATAGATATGTGGAATTATTTTGTATTAATGGATGTAAATTTTAAAATACTTGTTAAAATGTATAACTTTTTCTAACATTTACAAAAAATAAAATATCTGAAAAACTATACATTATTTTTTCAAAATTAATAATTCAGCATAAAAGCAGAACATATCTCTGCGTTCTGTGAAAAAATCAAGAGTATTGTCCAAATAACAAATGAGGAAACGTTCCTAACTTTTAGCTCAATTTAACATTGTAAGCATAGGGCGTTCCTTATACCATTAAGACAACTATTAATTTTTGCTAAATTTATGTACATTATAGGAGTATTGTAACTTATCAGTCCTGCAATAACAGATGTGGTGTTTACCCTTGTGTTATGGCTGCAATTTTGACGTTACATAGATTCCATCTGTAGAAAACATATTTCAGATCAATATAATAATTACAATTCCTTGTTAATGAATGTCGTATATAACAGTATAACTTACTGATTGCTTGTATAATAAAAACCCACGTGAGCCTCGCAAGTGTATGTGTTAGTGTTAAAACCATGTACAGAACCAAAACTCAGACATCTGTCATCCGCGATAATTGCTTTTCTGATTTATCGACAGATTAGACGAGTCAAGCAGCTATTGCCCACAATGATAGGTTTTGGTTTCCTAGGCCGAGCTCGTAATATAAATGCTAGGTTTTGTGGACCCATAATATGCCATAGCATACAGGAAAGTCAAAACAACCTTCGGTGACATTAAAAACAATGGTAATAACATTAAGAGTGCAACTGGAATTCCACGGTTAAATGCAGATGAAAGAGCGGATAGGTGGAAAGAATACATTGAAAGCGTCTATGAGGGGAAGATTTGTCTGATGTGATAGAAGAAGAAACAGGAGTCGATTTAGAAGAGATACGGAATCCAGTATATGAATCAGAATTTAAAAGAGCTTTGGAAGACTTAAGATCAAATAAGGCGGAAGGGATAGGTAACATTCCATCAGAATTCTAAAATCATTGGGGTAAGTAGCAACAAAACGACTATTCACGTTCGTGTGTAGAATGTATGAGTCTGGCGACATACTGCCTCACTTTCGGGAAAGCGTCAACCACACAATTCCGAAGTCGGCAAGAGTTGACAAGTGCGAGAATCAACGCACAATCAGCTTAACAGCTCACGCATCCAAGTTGCTGACAAGAATAATATACAGAAGACTGGAAAAGAAAATTGAGGATGCGCTAGACGACGATAAGTTTGGCTTTAGGAAAGGTAAAGGCATAGGAGAGGCAATTCTGACGCTGCGGTTAATAATGCAAGCGCGACTAAAGAAAAATCATGACACATTTATACGATTTGTCGACCTGGAAAAAGCGTTCGACAATGTAAAATGGTGCGAGATGTTCGAAATTCTGAGAAAAATAGGGGTAAAATACAATAAGAACAAGAACAAAGACGGAATAATAATAGTGAATGACCAAGAACGAAATGCTCGTGTTAAAATGGGTGTAAGACATGAACGTACCCTCTCGCCCCTGCTGTTCAATCTGTACATCGAGGAAGCAATGATGGAAAGAAAAGAAAGGTTCAGGAGTGGAATTAAAATTAAAGGTGAAAGGGTATCAATGATACGATTCACTGATGACATTTCTGTCATGAAAGTGAAGAAGAATTGCATGATCTGTTGAACAGAATGAACGGTCGAATGAGTACAGAATATGGATTGAGAGTAAATAAATCAAAGACGGAGGTTATGATAGATGAGAACTTAATATCAGGATTGATGGTCACGTAGGCAGTAAAATAACCAATGACGGACGGAGCAAGGAGGACATCAAAAGCAGACTGGCAATGAGAAAAGGGCATTCCTGGTCAAGAGAGGTCTACTAACATCAAATATCGGCCTTAACTTGAGGAAGAAATTTCTCAGAATGTGCGTCTGGAGTACAGCATTGTATGGTAGTGGAACATGGACGGTGGAAAATCCGGAACAGAAGAGAATCTAAGCGTTTGAGGTGTGGTGCTACAGACGAATGTTGAAAATTAGGTGTACTGACGTAGAATGAAGAGGTTCTGCGCTGAATCGAAGAGGAAAGGAATATGTGGAAAATACTGATAAAGAGAAGGGACAGCATGAAGAGACATCTGTTAAGACACGAGGGAATGAGTTCCATAGTACTAGAGGGAGCTGTAGAGGGCAAAAACTGTAGAGGAAGACAAGATTGGAATACATCCAGCAAATAATTGAGGACGCAGCTTGCAAGTGCTAGTCTGAGATGAAGAGGTTGGCACAGGAGACTAATTCGTGGCGGGCCGCATCAAACTAGTCAGAAGACTGATGACAAAAAAAGACTATGCCATATTTTAAGAACACATCCCTCCCTTGGTTCATTCCCTAAACTTTGAACGACTGTCTGAGGCTGCCGGGTACACAAAATTCACTTCCCAACAAAACAAGTGAAACACCCCGCAGGAGGGGAGGAGAAAAGTTAAAAGTTCATGGATTGAGAGGGTATGTGACGTAACTTCGGTGATTACAAAACTGAGTCGAATTTAAAAAGAACTAGGCAGTATTAGCCCACTTACCGATATGACACTGCAGTCCCTCTCGACTGGATGCCTTTACTGGTTCGCTTTAGAGATGGGCAGTCCACTCCTGAATTGATTCAAAGAGCCGTATCCATGGACGGAGTGGGTGATGCGTGTTTCAGAAAAACATGAATAGTACCTTATCTGATTTCAAAATCCATCTCTGGTGGGTGTAATGAGCGGAATGAAAATTCTACAAAAGGCTGCTGCAATGGCACCCCACGCCACATCCTTAAGGAAACGCTTCCCAAGCTACAAAAATTGTGTAACAGTCCATGTGCACATGTCGGTTTGTGTACCTCATTAGTATGTGAATCTTTTTTTCATTCATGAAAACAACAGAAAATAAAGCAAGCTCCATTTTTTTCAGTTTATTCGTAATTGGACAATACCCATTCAGCCATCTCAACAGTAATACCAATTATGATGATACAGAAGTAAGCACAATACAACAACCAGTCGCCGACTGGAAAAAAATTCTTTGAGGTAGCTGGGAATCGAACTGTACTGATCATTCGGCTGTTGAGACAAATGAGAAATGAATTGTTTAGAATGGTACGTTAATACCGAAAACACTTCCAGCATCACGTTTTTCCTCTTGATCTGAAAAGAATAACTCAGATTTCAGAAGCTCAGTAAACGTTTATGCATACTTTTGAGTGAATTGTTATTTCTCATCCTTTGACTTATCATCGCACTCTGAATGTGTTATCAAGCGGTCATATCATCCTCAGCCACTGCGCGGTCGGAGCATATCGCAAAGCGACCCAGGCATCGCTCCCCTCTCAAGAGCTCAGTGCTCCTGCCAATCTCACTGATTGGACTATAAGCCATCTCACTAGCTCACTGCTACCCACCATTCTCAGCGATCGGATTGCAACGTAGATCACTAGCTCACTGCTCCCCACCACTCTTATGGATGGAATTACAAGGTAACTCACTGCTCTCTGCCACCTTCATGGATGAGATCGCATGAAGCAGATCACACAGTAACTTGAGGTGTCACTCTGTTCTCTGCACTCTAGGCACAGTGATGAAGCTCGCAACTCTCTGTCCTGATTGATGGTGGTGATTAGTGTTTAACGTCCCGTCGACAACGAGGTCATTAGAGATGGAATGCAAGCTCGGGTCACGGAAGGATGTGGAAGAAAATTGGCCATGCCCTTTCAATGGAACCATCTCGGCATTTGCCTGAAACGATTCAGGGAAATCACGGAAAATCTAAATCAGGGTGGTGAAACGCGTACGTTTCATATGTATTCATTACCAGCGATGGCGGGGCATGACAGAATCTCTGACCGGAGAGTTATTTATCGTTGCTAGTCTGCACTTGGCCGCGCGAGAGTTCAGTTGCGAGCCGGCAGAGCGAGTAGACAGTTGTGTGTAGGGAGTCGTGAGTGGCAGTTGTGAGTTGGACTCAGTCGGTAGTTGTGTGTGAGGAGTCGGCGGGCGTCGACATGGGTCTCTGGTCACAGTTCTGGACGAGGTATATTGTTATCGAAGGTAATGAAGCAGCATTGCGCTCAGCCAATGACATATGTTAATTGTAATTAATTTGTCCAAGAATTGCCCCAATAATAATATTCTTTTAAAGTAACCTTTTTAAAGAAAAAGATTCATTTCAAGTTAAGTAAAATCAAAAACAGATACACACACAGCAGATATTCAAACAGTGACAGACAGATTCGAACAGTTAGAACTAACACAGGATTCCGATGTCGTCAAAGCTGACGTTAAAAAATTGAATGAAACCACATGTAAATTACAAAAACAGATTAATGCTTCTGACAGTAAAAACGATGATCAGGCAAAAATACTGACTGAAAAATATGATGAATTGGCCAATCGTATTGATGTTATCGAAAGTAATAATGACAACAAATCATACGATACTGCACCGATTTCGTTTAACCAAACACCTGAATTCCAAAATTTACAGCAGACAATCAATGAGATCGATTCATCTAATAATACATTACGTAGAAAGTTGTCAAGTTTAAAGCAAGAAGTAACAGAGATGAAAAATATTTCAGTTAGTAACGCAGCACAGCAGACGCCGCTTTGCGAACATTTGTCAGACTCATGTAGCGCGTATAATTTGGGTAATCTACAGAGAATACGCAACTCAGATTCAGAACAGACACAGACAAATAGATTCTCTTGCAATCCTGAACCTGTTCCGTTATATAGAGACGATAATTTTGATTACAAACATTTTCTATCTGTGAGAAAATTGAAAGTGTTTAAAAATGACAGATCACAGATTCACCCACTGGATTGGATACAACAATTTAGCTTTGCTTTTCCACCGACTTGGCCCGTAACACATAAACTTGAATTTATTTGCAGTTTTTTGGATGGCGAACCGGCAACTCGTATGAGACCGATCGCGAGACAATGTTATTCAGTAGAAGAATTTCAGAATGCTTTTCTGTCAGCGTATTGGTCGAAGACGACACAGCGGTGAATTAAAGATCAATTAATTAGTTTACCAAATTATGAGAATTCAAATTTTTCTACTGTCACGCAATTTTTTGAGCACATGGTCCAACAAAACCAGTACCTAAGTGAACCTTACAGTGAATCTGCACTTATTCAGTTATGTATTTCTAAATTACCACGGTCATTAATAGTGTCACTTTTAACGGGCCAGCAGAAGGAAAACATTTCGGCATTCAGAGATCTGTTATAGCTTTTGGAAGTACAGCAATCGGATTATTCTTTCATTAACAAAAATTTTTCTTATAATAACGAAGGTCAACAAACGTACAGCAATTACGATCAACCACGTAATTTAAATAGTAAAGGTAACAGACGCTTTAGGAACGACAACCACCAGAACTTTAGTAACAGACAAAATTTTAATTATCAAGGTAGTCAAAATTATCAGCAACAGGAACCACATTTTGGTAATTATAGACGTTTTTCACCACAACAGCATGAAAGCCAGCCGGTTAGTATACTTGACCAACAATGCAGTGTGCAAGGTCAGCCAGGCTTTAATGTTTCGCCGCGTGCACGTATAGTCCCAGCTACAACAAATAGTAACGCACGCCACCAAGGAAATAACTATGTACAGAACACTCAATATTTCAATTCCTATCGCAATGCACCGTATAGGAATGACTATCACGACAGAAGTAAAAACAATGAGCACAATAATCAGCGTACGTATAATAACAGTCGGTCTTACGAGCAGCAAAATGATCAGCAACAACATATTCTCATGAATGAACCCGAGTGTAGGTATCATCCAGAACGTAATACGTCTGGAAGAAAAAACAGAACAGTTCAAATAGTCGAAATGCCACAGAATCCTCCTGAAAACAATAACACGTCAGATAGAATCTGACTAGATACTGTACAGGTCGCATCTTCCAATAACACAAGCACTACCTTTAACACGCAGAATGTTGTTCATGAAAATGTTATTACTTTTGACGACATCCGAGACACTTTTTTACAGGAAAGACCAGTTGTTCAAAAAACCATTTCACACCCTGTCATCGAAATTAAAATTGGTTCATCGAAATTTTCAGCAGTAATCGATTCTGGATCACCTATGTCAGTAATAAATGAAGAAACTTTCAACGAGTGTAATAAAGAGAATACCTATCCTACATTACCATTAGGCAAAACGAAAGTGAAAGGAGCAGTATCGATTAAAGGAGTAGACGTTAAATTACAGACACATTTATCATTTTGCATTGCAGGTCACACATTTCACTCAAATTTTTGGATTGTTCCTTTATTGACAACAGACGTTATTTTAGGTACGAATTTTCTGGTACAACACGACGCAGTTATTGATTTTCAAAATTCCTAGTTAATGTTGAAGGATGAAAATGTGCAATTGACTTTAGAATTTCAGCATTCTTTATCTGCGGAAGAACAAATAATTAATTGAACAGAGGTCATTTCCGTATCACGTAACATAAACTGTAATTCCACTTTGTTCACGTATACGTACGTACATAACTATAATACTCCAGACGAAGCTGACTACGACGTAATGCAGAAGATTTCTGATAAGGTTAAACAGAGCAGTGCAAATACAGACGACGAACGGACGCAACTACACAAAATTCTTTTACAGCAAGCTCCAGTTTTCGACAACATTCCTGGTACTATGTCCGGTTTTATGTATGAATTTCAAGTCAAACAGCACGACACATTTAAAGCAAAGCATTATCCCATTCCATATATCCACAGAGAACAAGTTAAAAGAGAATTGCAAGATATGCTCGACCAAGGAATTATTGAACCGGCAGTTAGTCCGTACATAAACCCGCTACATATTGGTAAGAAAAAAGATGGCTCACTACGCCTCTTACTTGATTCACGTCACATCAATGACATAATTATTAATGAAACAGACCGACCACAGACACTAGAGGAACTACTACAGAAATTTCACGGTACTGCTATTTATTCTACATTAGATCTAAAATCGGCATTTTGGCAAATTCAGCTCCATCCGAACTGCAGAAAGTACACAGCATTTCTCTGTTTTGGCGACTGTTATCAATTTTACAAATTATCATTCGGTTTAACTATTTCTTCTGCAGCTTTTATTCGCGGTTTGAACACAATACTTCCGACAGAACTTAAAGACAGAATCACGACGTACGTAGATGACATTCTTATTTCAGAAGTTAACTGGACCGAACACAATTTGATTCTTGAACAACTGTTGCAAACTTTTCGTGCACAAGGACTCACAGTTAATCTCAGTAAATCGCATTTTGGCAAGACTTCTATAAAATTTCTTGGACATATAATTTCAGCAGAAGGCATTGCGCCTGATCCGGAAAAACTTCAAGCTCTACGTGACATTACTGTTCCTACGACAAAGAAACAATTACGCAGCTTTTTGGGATTAATTAACTTTTTCCGTAAATTTATTCATCACTATGCTTTAGACACACCTAGATTATGTCAATTGACAGGTAAAAACACTATTTGGTCCTGGGATAAGCAAGCACATTCTGAATTTATGAACCTGAAACATGCTTTGTTGAATGCTCCACTTTTATCGCACCCAGATCTTACCAAAAATTTTTCCATTGCCACCGACAGTTCCAACACCGCTTTAGGAGTACATATTTTTCAGGAAATTGAAGGAGATGGTAATACAGTAATTAAAAACATCGCATTTGCAAGTCGCATTCTGTCACCTACTGAACGAAATTATTCCGTTACAGAACTGGAAACATTATGTGTTGTATGGGCATTTACGAGTTTTAGGCACTTTCTTTATGGCAGACATAGCACCGTATATACAGATCACAGAGCGATACAATTTTTACTTTCAGCTAAATTTACTCACGACAGGTTAAGCAGATGGAAACTTTATGTACAAGAATTTAATTTTACAATAGTTCACATTCCAGGCACACAAAATATTGTAGCAGACGCACTATCTCGTTCTCTTAGCAACAATCAGCAAGACATCGCAACCAACTTCTGCAAAGCAAATTTCAGCGTCATATACATTCAGCAAGTTGCATTTGAAAATTTTATTTCATCGTCATTACAGGACATAGCACAAGAGCAAAATAAAGACAACGTGTGGAAAGAGATTAAACACATCTGGCAAGATAGGTATAATGTTAAGATTAGAAACCATTACACTGTACGCAATGACATTCTATTTCGCCGCTCTCATCCTGACAGCAACAATTGGTTATTATGCATTCCTGATGAGCTTGTTAACAAATTAATCTGGTATACTCATTTAAGTTACGCACATTACGGAGCTAGAAAATGTTTTCTTATACTGAGACAGAACTGTTATTTTGCCAACATGGAGAAACGTATACGACGAGTTTTAGCGTCATGTAAAATCTGCCAGAAAGCTAAGTCAGACACAACTTCACATATTCCTCCATTATATCCCATTGTACCTGTTAAATTAAGACATATGGCCGCTGTAGACATTTTTGGTCCAATTCCCAGAACTAATAGAGGTTTTTGCTACATCTTTGTCGCTGTTGAACTCACTTCAAAATTTGTTACCTTCACTCCGTTACGCAAAGCTACAGCTAAAACTGTTTCGAAAGCATTTGTAAAACATTTTCTATTTAATGTAAGGCATGCGATGAAAGTAATTTCCGACAATGGACCACAATTTTGATATGCTATATGGACACGTATGTTACGAGCTAGAAACATTTCTCCGATCTATATATCCAGGTACCATGCTTCTTCGAACCCTTGTGAACGATTAATGAAAGAAATTGGTAAACTGTGTAGAATATACTGCCATAAAGGACATATTGATTGGGACACACACATACTCTCATTCCAGGATGTAATTAATTCCATACCAAATGAATCCACTATGCTATCTCCGTCTGTTATACTGAAAAATGTTGAACCACCTAACAAAATTAAAGAATTAGTAACATTTCCTACATCTCGTCGGCTACGACACCATGAAATAATTGACATTAAGCTAAACAACATCAAACGTGCCGCAGAGCGCCGGAGAAGACAACAAAAACAGGTTTGTATACGCCGTGACTTTCACATTGGACAGAAGATATTAGAACGTACACACCATTTATCTAATAAAGGAAATGGTAGGTGCAGTAAATTTGAACTTCCATACGCAGGACCATATCGGATTCGCAGCATTCCTCACCCCACTGTTGTACACGTCGAAACTTTGAGAACCAGAAAATCGAAAGGAAACCACTACTGGTCAAACATCAGATCTTTTATTGAATGAAGATACTTTATGATTTAAATGCCGTAAAGCCATTTGCTAATTTTATGACCATTTATGCAATTATATTTATGTGATTACTTACTGATGACTGTCGTATTTTTTCTTGGCAAGTGCCCGGCAAGGTAAGGTTAGCAAGTCGCTCTTCTTGTCGCTACATATCAGACTGTGCACATTTTTCCAGATAAAATTACGTAAGGTCACATTTCTTGTCATCATTTTTTTTTCACGTATGTACGATTGTTTTCGTATTTTGTCTGTATGCACTATGAAATAGTGAAGATATAGCAAACACCAGTTGACTTGGACATTTTTGCCCTATGATATCTCAACATCGTGACTGTTTTACATTTTTTACTGCTGCATTGTGATATTCTGTGTACATTTCTGCATTTGAACAGTCTATTTTTTTTTGTTGACATATTACGTTTTCTGTCATGTTATGCTGTATGCTTGATTATGTTATCATAAACCAATCATTATTTAGTGAGTATATGATGTAAATGCAAGACATTAATCTTTGTTCATCAATTTCAGAAAGAAATGATGCGTAAAAGAAATAAATTAGACAGAAATGGGAATTTCACCTTCGGAATGAACGAAAGAAGATGCAAACCTTGTGAGGAAGAGTAAATGGATCAGGATTAACAAGCATTAACAAGAATATACTATACACATCGTAGAATAGCAGCCTTAACTAATTTTTTCTTTCCGAATACGAGGCGACTGATGCAGGCTGTCAGACAGAACTACACATCTTAGCTTTAGTGATAAAATATGATAGAAATAAGGAATAGTTGTATAATGAGTAATGAAGTGATTTTTTGCAGATGATAATGAATGCTGATGAATAATGATGAAAAACATGCTACTATGGATAATGAAGTTTTTCTTTACAGGTGATGATAATAATGGAGTTATGATAATATGGATAATGAAGTGATGGATAATAAAGTTTTTTCTTTACGGATGAGGATAATGTTGAAGTTATGTATTTATGCCATGTAGTTATTTAAGTATTTGTTGCAGTTCCTTTTGACAGTATGTGTTATATTGCATAGTAGGATGAATGAAGGTTTTGGAAGGGACAGCTATGGAACACATTTTTATACACATTTCACTGCCTGTTAATACGAGGTCACTACTTTTCAGCATAAAATGCGTTTCTTCCTTCAGATTAATAATCCATTTTTTTGTATATTTTGCAGGAGAAATTATTTATGAAATTAATGTGCTATAAGCAGTTGTTCATTAAGTCTATGTCATTTATGAATGTGATCACATATACTCTACTTGTTTCATAACCTTGCTACAGCTGACTCATGACGAATGACGTTACACATCTTCATTTGCAGCAATAAATCAAATGCAAATACTATTATCCCCCAGCAATTAGTTATCGATCTCAATGCAATGCATTGCTAGCAAATAATAAAAAATATAATAATACTTTATAATTAGGAAATGAGTGCCTATGTTCTCTGTAAATCATTATATGAATATTATTATATAATGACTTCTGATGATTTGTAATTAGGAAATTATATGAATATTATCATGTAATGACTTCTGATGATTTGTAATTCCGAAATGAGTACCAATGTTCTCTGTAAAGCACCACATGAATTTAATGACTTCTGATGATTTGTAATTAGGAAATGAGTACCAATGTTCTGTGTAAAGCACCACATGAATATAATGACTTCTGATGAGTTGTAATTAGGAAATGAGTACCAATGTTCTCTGTAAAACACCACATGAATATTATGACTTCTGATGACTTATAATTAGGAAATGAGTGCCAGTGTTCTCTGTAAAGCACCACATGAATATAATGACTTCTGATGATTTGTAATTAGGAAATGAGTACCAATGTTCTCTGTAAAACGCCACGTGAATATTATGACTTCTGATGACTTGTAATTAGGAAATGAGTGCCAATGTTCTCTGTAAAACACCATACGAATATTTTGAGTTCTGATGATTTATAATTAGGCAATGAGTGCCAATGTTCTGTGTAAAACGTCAATTTATGAACATTATTCTGTAATACTACATACATGGTACAGAAATGTTCAATAACTGGGCAATGAATGCCGCAAACTACTAATGTAATTCTCAGTGAAGACTAGTATGTGACTTAATGTCCTTCACCTTCTGGCCTAACTACCATGAGTTACTGCAATATCCGTTTATCGTGTATATCCTCTTGATCATGGAGCACTATATTTGGTTTTTGCAAGAATTCTACGTTGGTGTACCTTACAAGAACGTGGTGTTGACACGACATGCTGTCCACCACCTTGAGCGATGGAGATGTTATTATGGTCCCACTGTTTGGTGTACCTAATGTACTGCTAAAATGATAACATGGAATATTACTACGACAGTTCAGTGTCTTGGCTACGCTGATAAATACTTCTGGGAAAAGAACTTCAGATTGTTCCACTTGGTGTTGTGCTACAGTAGAAAGATATGGACTTTCAGTGCAGCTGTGTGCAACCTAAAGTGCTACAACCATGATGCAATCCTTCCCTTTCCTATCCTAATTCTTGTAACATAGTGAAAATCATTTTTTGCTAATATGATTTGTATTCATGACCAATACATTTTTTTTTATTTGCTGATATATTCTCAATTATAGTGCGTGTTCACTTTTGTCATTTTTCTAACATGATTTCTACTCTTTGTATGTACATTTTTTAATTTGCTGATATGTTCTGAACTACAGTGCATGTGCACTTATGTCATTTGTTAGTATGTTTTGTACTCACATTTTGTTATTGCCTAATATGTTTTGTACTCGGTGCATGTGCACCATATTTACTTCATGTTCTACATCTGTTTGTAAATTTAATCAGTTAAGAAAAAATTTGTTGCTCATGGCAAGTCCAAATGACTCACCATCGCTGCCAAATTTTTGCCCCCCTAGTGGAGGGTTATGAAACGCGTACGTTTCATATGTATTCATTACCAGCGATGGCGAGGCATGACAGAATCTCTGACCAGAGAGTTATTTATCGTTGCTAGTCTGCGCTTGACCGCACGAGAGTTCAGTTGCGAGCCGGCAGAGCGAGTAGACAGTTGCGTGTAGGGAGTCGCGAGTGGCAGTTGTGAGTTGGACTCAGTCGGTAGTTGTGTGTGAGGAGTCGGCGGGCGTCGACATGGGTCTCTGGTCACAGTTCTGGACGAGGTATATTGTTATCGAAGGTAATGAAGCAGCATTGCGCTCAGCTAATTACATATGTTAATTGTAATTAATTTGTTCAAGAATTGCCCCAATAATAATTTTCTTTTAAAGTAACCTTTTTAAAGAAAAAGATTCATTTCAAGTTAAATAATATTTCCTATGCATTCCCTCCAAGAATCAAAATTAAACATGGCCAGCATTGCACGGAGCTGTGCCTAAAAATAAGGGTAGATATAGATGCAGTTTACTGAGGTAAGAAGTTTGGTTTTTTTGTTCAGGTTTAATTATTGCACAGGGCCGAATGTCAGCGTAAATGCCCTTATAAAATTTGTCAGGTTCATCTTAACGTTAATTTTGTGGGGACTTAACATTTTTGCACATTTTTATTATTCAGTTTTGTGGGAAGACAACATTTCACTTAGTATTGACGTTCATATTCTTGCTGGGAGGTTACAATTTCACTGTTATTGACTTCTTATTCTCACGGGGAGGTTACAATGGCCGGAGACGGGATTGAACCGTCGTACTCCCTAATGCGAGTCCAGTGTGCCAACCACTGCGCCACCTCGCTCGGTGTCCTGATTCAGCACCTCTCCATCCCAGTTTAGGTCTGTGGTGTCTAGGTAGCGTGGTTACTCAATTCCTAGGCAAATATTCAAACAAATCATATTAATGAGCTTTTCTCTTTTTTACAAAAAGAGAAGTTACAATACTTAACTTTTGCATTTACACAGATGTATTGCAAGCAAAGGGCGACATACCAAATAATAAATCTCCTTCTGTACAAACAATACCATGTCAGTGCTTCATAGAAGGTACAAGTAAATGATCTAGCGTTGACGCTTCTCTCCAAGTCACTAGCCTTGAAGCTGCTTCTGAACTGGGGCGTTACCACTCGGTCGCAGCGTTTATGTCCTCTTCACATTGGGGCCTCTGCTGTCACGTTATCGTCCTGGAGAGGCGTCGGTCTGTGTGCGATTGCCTGACGTCTTCTCACAGCCATCTCATTTCCATCGTTCCCTACTGGCGTGCCGGAGCTTGACTTTACACCGTAACAAGGTCTTTATAAAAATAACGGCTACATGGGTAGCAGGCGCTGTGTGGCGTGGACTGGGTGGTTTCTTAGGTTAGAGGGTCTCTGGGTAATACAAAAAGAGCTGCGGTCTCAAAGGGTGCGGTCGAACATAGGAAGAACGTAGATATAGGAACCATTGGTATAATATTGTAAATTATCGTAGCTGTGTAGTGGAAGTACCTGAACTCCAGGCGCTAATAGAAAGCACTGATGCTCAAATAGTTATGGGCACTGAAAGCTGCCAGAAGCAGGAGATAAGTTCAGCCAATTTTTTTGGGAAGAACCTAAAGCTGTTTTACAAGTAGTTTATCTTGTAGGGAAATTGAACAAGATAGTTCCAGTGAGTTAGTATGGTCAGCGGGCATTACTGGTAACCGGAATAAAATAATAATTGGATCCTTTTACCGATCTGCCAACTCAGATAATACAATTTCTGAAAGGTTCAAACAAAACTTGTGTTTAATTTCAAATACGTACCCGGCTCATACAATTATAGTTGGTGGTGAATTTAATTTACCCTCGAAATGTTGACGAAAATACATGTTTAAAATCCGGAGGCATGCATAAAACATCATCCGAAATTAAATTGTGCTAAACGCATTTTCTGATAATTATTTCGAGCAGTAGTTCATGAGACCACGTGAATAGTAAACGGTTGTCAAAACACATTTGACCTCTTACAACAAATAATCCTAAGCAAACAACGAGCACCAAAACGAATTAGTGAATGCAGGGTTGTCGTAGAGAGATCGTAACCCCCAAATACTCCAAAATAAACGAAAAATATAACTATTCAAAAAGCTAGATAAAAATTTATTTGATGCCTTCCTGAGACACAATCTCCAATCCTTCCAAATTAACAACCTAAGTGAAGACCAGATATGGCTCGAAATCAGAGAAGTAGTATCAACAACAACTAAGAGACTTGTACCAAATAAATTATCACTCGACCGAGTTAATCCCCTTGGTACGCAAAACAGGTCAGAACTGCTGCACAAACAACGAAAAAAGCATGCCAAATTTAAATGAACGAAAAATCACCAAGATGCACCATTTTTTACAGAAGCTTGAAATTTAGCGTGAACATCAAAGCGAGATGATTGCAACAATTTCCACAACGAAACTTTATCTCGAAACATGACAGAAAATCCAAAGAAATTCTGGTCGTATGTAAAGCATGCTAGCGACATGTCTCACTCAATGTCTTCTCTGCGCTATAACAATGGAAATACTATCGGCGATAGAGGTGTGAAAGCAGCGTTACTAAACACATCTTTCGAAATTCCTTCACCAAAGAAGACGATGTAAATATTCCAGAATACAAATCAAGAACATGAGTAACTTACAACCAGATATCATCGGAGTAGTGAATCAGCTTAAATCATTGAATGAATGCAAGTCTTCTGGCCCAGACAGTACACCAATTAGGTTCTTTTCAGAGTAAGCCGCTGTAACAGTTCCCTGCTTAACAATCATATACAACCGCTCTCTTGACGGAAGATCCGTACCCAAAGACTGGAAAGTTGCAGAAGTCAAACCAGTATTCAAGAAAATAGGTAGTAGGAGTAATCCACTAAAGTACAGGCCCGTGTCATTAACGTCGATATGCAGCAGGATTTTGGAACTTACATTGTGTGCGAAATTTATGAATTACATCGAAGAGAACGATCTATTGACACCTAGTCAACACAGATTTAGAAAACATCATTCTTGTGAAACACGACTAGCTCTTTACACTCACGAAATGTTGAGTGCTATTGACAAAGGATTCTAAATTGATTCGATATTTCTAGATTTCAAAAAGCCTTTGACACTTTACCATGCAAGCAGCTTGTAGTGAAATTGCGTGCTCATGGAATATCGTCTGGGTCATGTGAGTGGATTCGTTATTTCCTGTCAGAGAGGTCACAGTTCGCAGTAACCGTCGGAAAGTGATCAACTAAAACAGAAGTGATTTCTGGCATTCCCCAAAGTAGTGTTATAGGCCCTTTTTTGTTCCTGATCTATATAAAAGATTTAGGAGACAATCTGAGCAGCTTTTTGAGGTTGTTTGCATATGATGCTGTAGTTTATCCCCCGGTAAACTCATCATAAAATCTAAACAAATGGAAAAACGATTTAGATATCTAAATTGTGCAAAACTAGGAAACTGTCCCTAAATAATGTTACGTGTGAGGGTGTGAGGTCATTCCCATGAGTGCTAAAAGAAATAAGCTAAACTTCGGTTACACGATAAATCAGTCTAATCTAAAGGTCATAAATTCCACTAAATACCTAGGAATTTCAATTACGAACAACTTAAATGGGAAAGAATATGTTATGGGGAAGGGAAACCAAAGCCTGCGTTTTATTGGTAGAACCCTTAGTAAATGCAACAGATGTACTAAAGATACTGCCTACGCTACGCTTGTACGTTCGGTCTGGGACTCTTACCACATAGGATTAACGGAGTAAACCGAGAAAGTTCAAAGAAGAGCAGCACGTTTTGTAGTATCGCTAAATGATACAGTATTTTGAATGGACACCATTGAAACAAAGGCGTTTTTCCGGAATCTTCTCACGAAACTTCAGTCACAACTTTCTCCTGCGAACGCGAAAATCTTTGTTGACGCAGACCTACATACGGAGATACTATCATCATAATAAAATAATGGAAATCAGAGCTCGCACGGAAGGATATAAGTGTTCCTTTTTTCTTCGCGCTGTTCGAGAATGTCTTTCAAGTTCAGGAATGGAATCGAAGTCGTCTCCCAAATTATCTCTTGTGCCTCCGCTGCAAGTTCAGGTACAATGTTACACTTAACGTCTCTGTATGTTATCACTTGCAGTTCATTCCTAGGATACTTTAGAGAGCGAGTCATGACTACGATGCTGTGAGCTGATATTCCAGGTACGAATTTCTTTGCTTTGCTTGTGGAATTCGTGGCAAATATATGTATGAGAGTGTGACTATAGGCTGCATTACGGGTAGGTGCAAGCTGAAATACTGTTACATTTGAAGAAGAAATTACACACTAGAAATTCACAGAGAAAGGGGAAAATATTTTTGTGTTACAAGCATTGCTTATATGCTCCTAAGTCGACTCGAACTTTGAAAGGTCCGTTATGAAACAAGCCATCCCGCCTACTTCCGAAGGACTGCAGAGGATGAAGATTAGGCGAATATTGTTAAGGGATTTGATACTTAGGAACATATATTTGACTTGTTTTCTTCATTAATGTTGGATGTGAGTATGCCCTTACTACACATCCTCAACTGTTACTTCTGTGGTGTCTTAGGACAGTGGAGTCTATATTTACTGAACTAGAGAGCATGCTTGGCTTGAGCCAAGTGTCCACGTTCGTTAGAAGAAAGACGTGGTTGTTGATATTCTGAAATATACGTCAGTGTTCGTCGAAATGAATTGAAACTAATGGCCAACTATGTTCTACAGAAACAATACAGACACACTGCCAAAACTAGTGGCTACATGAGTAGACAAGTTCGTAGCACTTAAAGCACATACTTTAGTCCTCAACCAATATGTGTAATATTTCTACGTAACTTCAAGCAGACCTCGGAAGTTTATATCAGATAAATATGAGCTATCGTTGCTGAAAACTATTTTACTGTTTTACTCTAATTATAATGTACCAAGTCGAAAAATGTTGTGAAATTCCCTAACGGCCAGACCGTATCATGAGTCATTACATGAAATAAAAATTGATTTGGCCGCCTCAAAGGCAGACTGCCTCACCTCTGATGCATGGACGAGTATAAATAATATTAATTTCTGTGCTCATACTGCACATTTCATAAATGAGGAGAGTGAACTAGTCATTCAATTCAGGTGCTCACAATTCGAAGACAGACGCACTGCAGAAAACATCTAAGGCTGGGTCAAGTCTGATATTGCCAAACATAAGATCAGTTTTAAAATCGCTTTCATAATATCAGAAAATGCGTCAAATTTGAATTTTACTGCCATGTTTCTGAAACTTCCACATATCCCACACTTTGTACATTCTTTAAACATCACTGTGCAACACGCTGTTCAGAAGTCCATACAGAAAATAGTTGATGAGGTTGACGGGGTTGTTATGTTTTTTTTAAGGAGAGACCCTTTGCTTTAAGCAAACTTGCTGCAATGTAAGAAAATTTAAAAAGAAAGGAACGTCTGGGACTGAAACAAGATGTACGAACCTGATGGAACTCTACTTACGAAATGTTGCAAGGATTTACTTTAAATAAAGATCCCATAATTTCTTGTCTCGTTAGTTTAGGTGGAAAATCGATCATCTTAAAATATACAGTGTGGAAGATAATGCTACAGGCTTTACAAATTTTGATAATTTTCGATGAGGTAGCCAAAGCGGCGTCCTCAGAGAAAACTGTCTCACTTTCAAAAACGAAGATCTGGCCAAGTTTAATAGAAGAACAAGTAATCTTTTAAAGACAAAAATAAAGAAGATCCTCAAGAAATAGAGTCATTGGTTGATAATTTGCTTAAAGGGTTATCAGAGCGGTTTGGGGTTATCTCCAGCAACGAATTGATTAGTCTGGCAACGTTACCGCACTCCCGATTCAAAAGGCGAGGCTTTTCAGACGAAAAAGCATTTCAAGGACTGCTGTCTGAAGGCCATTGCAGAAATGAAAGCGTTGTTTGCTCAACAAGAAAAAACAAAGCTCATTTCTCAATCAGTTACCACCGTAAATCATGAGACTTCTTCAACCTGGGAAGAGTTCGATATACTATCAGTTAGCTTCAAGCAAGTCACGACCCGAAAAATGCGGCAATTATCGAACTGCACAAATATTTGGCACAGGGATATTGACCCAGAAACAACGATTCCTTAAAGTGATGGATAAAAGAAGACTGCTGTGGCCAACGCTGTATTAATTGGTTCTAAAAGTAAAATTGAAACAAATTTTTTAGTCTTAAGAACCAGGTTTCAACTCGTCCCAGTCTGGTTGACATGGAACAGTGTCCGTCGATCGCGACGACTCAGATCTGTAACAGTTAAAAAGAAACTCCTCGCTTGGTTGATTAGTTTCAGACACTATCTCACCCAGACTGATATCAGCGTATCGATAGAGCAGCACGGCGGATTGTGTATGCATCCCTTGTTTAAAATTGAAGCACTGGTGTTCGAAGTCTGTCGGTCTTCTTTACTTCGAACCCACAGTGACTGCACCACTCGGTACCACAGCAACTCCCTTGATCTGAAACAATTAACCAAATAATCTTCGCGTGTTCGCGACAGGCTGATAAGCTTACGCGAACTCGATAACTGTAATTCTTATGCCCAGTTTGCGATTGAGTGTTCAGACGCAGGTAATAGGATATCTTGAATTATAAAGTCCATCACTCAAGCCGATGCAACATCATAGTTTTGCGAAGATGTTGATTTATTAATTAATATAGCGTCGTCAAGGCTTCGGTACGGTGTTAATTCGACAACTAATGCGACGTAATTCCAGAGATAAAATACTCTTCTGACTACGTACAGAAAGCGACGTATTACGGTGTTCACTGTTAATAAAATCACTAAATCACCTTTAACTACTGTGTTCTCTCAAGAAATAGTTAATTTTCACAATTACACAGTAAATTTCCATTAAATGACGTAGCCGACATGAAGCATTACCGATATATTGGAGTTTATTGAACTTCATAATTATTTAAACCTGCACTGAAAACACACCGATCTGTCACTCAGGGTCTTGAAACTATTTGCACCAGCGATTCTGAACATTGACTACAGCTTCCGACAACAAGTTATCCGTGATCGCGTGTAGCTGTTTCCTACTCAAGGCTAATAATAGAGTTTATAGCGGCGGTTGGTATATTGCTGCGTCCTTTGATGTTCGTGACATCACAGATCACGAAGGCTAAGTCCAACCGTTAATCAAGTATCACACGATATACTTTTCTTTCACATACAGTAACTGCTCCCTTGTCTGCCGAAACCGCAAATGTTACTTCACTTCAGTTAGAAATTCTGACTAGTAAGTCAAGTCGATACTGAAAAAACTTTTAAAGTTTCAGGTCAGTTTGAAACAATCTAGTAGCGTTCAATAGGCTAACTACTATTGTGACGTCTACAAGAGAGACTGAATTAACATCTCCAATGCAGTGTTACATTGTAGTCGCAGCGAACTTACAGCTCGATGCGACTACAGCTCTCTTCTTGGATAAATGTTATCTCTGATCTATTTATGGTCTGGGCTTTAACTTTCGTAAAGAATATATTTTGAATTATTTATTTAAAGTTTCAGGGTTCGTATCATCAGATAGTCTTTCATTTAGTCCTTTCTTTATGGTTCAAATGGCTCTGAGAACTATGGGACTCAACATCTTAGGTCATAAGTCCCCTAGAACTTAGAACTACTTAAACCTAACTAACCTAAGGACATCACACACACCCATGCCCGAGGCAGGATTCGAACCTGCGACCGTAGCAGTCCCGCGGTTCCGGACTGCAGCGCCAGAACCGCACGGCCACCGCGGCCGACCCTTTCTTTATAATAACGGTTATTAGCTATATAGTATTCCTGTTAGCCAAACTTGCAATAGTGTTAAGTTTGTTGTCAGTAGCTCCCGTCAATGTCAGAATAACTAATTTTACTATTTCTTTTACTATCAAAGCGCTTTCATTAGGGGGTCCATATTTGGGGTGTTACACTGTACAGCCACAGGTTGCAACCTTTGGCTGTACATGTATCAGCAGCCCTTAGAGGCTCCCCTTCACTCAGCCCTTTTAAATACTTAGTGACTAAAGCCCTTCTGGTCTGTTATTTATTTTATACGTTGACATGTAAGTACTGTCTCTGTCTTGTATTGTTAGTCAGTACTTACATTTTTCTTTTATATATGTTTTTTTCTTCCCATAAATTTGTGATTATGTTACAGACCCCTTTAAATGTCTAAATTCTGATGAGGGCACTCTTAGAAGTGTTGAAACCTAGTGAATATGACTAAAAAATTGTGATCGAGGGGCTCATTTGTTTCAATTTTAATTTATAAACGGTCACTGAACCAAGTAGGTATGGTCAAGACTTTGCGATTCCTAAAGCGTTATGTTCCACAGCAACATTAGTGCCTTGTGAACCAATATTTTCAGAAGCTAGCCCAACATGCATTGAGATGACAAACAGACTACCATCGACTAAAATAGGTCAATTTATAAATGAAAATGAGAAAATTGATTAATTTTTTCCTCTTTGGGTACATATATACCGTAAATGACGACTGCTGATTCATTACAGTTATGTTACAATTCTTATGTAGAATTTTTCCGGTAAAAGTATCAAAATACAACAAGAATCAGTCTTCATTCTTACAATTTTTCCACTTTATAAAAAATATTTATGATTTTGTTGTAATATACATAATTTTTGCCGGCCAGGGTGGCCGAGCGGTTCTAAGCGCTACAGTCTGGAACCGCGCGACCGCTACGGTCGCAGGTTCGAATCCTGCCTCGGGAATGGATGTGTGTGCTGTTCTTAGGTTAGTTAGGTTTAATTAGTTCTAGGTTCTAGGGGACTGATGACCTCAGAAGTTAAGTCCCACAGTTCTCAGAGCCATTTGAGCCAGCCATAATTTTTACAGCAGTCGACATTTAAAACTTATATTTCAAAATTACTAGGGACGCAACACAAAATTACTACTCCATTTTATATGTTCTCTCAAAATATGACAAAATCTGATAAAAAGACAGGTTTAATGACCTGGATAAAAAAGGCAATGTGTCTTCCTTTTACTTATTTTTGTGAGTAAATGATGAGTATTTAGTCGTGGAAAAGAGTTAGTTCATTCCCGTGAGTGAAATATCTGAAGAGAACGATTTTGCCCATCTCTAGCTCATTTGGGAAGGAAGGGTGCCATAAAGTCACTGCTGTATGGGAGTGATATTTGTTTTCTTGCAAAGAGGGATACAAGCAAAGCACGGGCAGTCTGCCTAATCTCTGGAAGTGAAGACGATGATGGTGATGATGTCCACAGGGGGCAGATGGTGAGAGATTGATAAGTGAGGGGTGCAACTAATTAACACGAATTGTAAATAGAACGGTGGAACAACAGCTAGAAGGTAACGTGACGGGAACATGGAACACAAAAAGAAGTACTGACCCTAAGGTTTAGAAGATAAGTTGAAGCCAAAGTTATATTTATAGCAGTCATGTATTTAGAAGATACTGACTGGAATAAGCTCACTGGAATACTGAAGCTAGTAGGGATAAGATACTGGCAGTGGAGGATTATCTCAAACTCGTACAGAAACAATGCAGCCGTTAAAGAAGTAAAGAACGATTCGGTAGGTATTAACTGGGAAGTGGAAGGAACAGGCTTGCAATTCATCACTCTTGTTAGTTATACTGTATTTGAGAGATCACCAAAGCCAATCAAGGATAATTTTGGAAGAAGTGAAAATAAAAACTTTATGGTTTGTCCATTACATCGTAATTCTGTCACAGGCTATAAGGGACTTGGGAAGCTTATATAAACAGTGACTTGAAAGAAGTTTGTAAGAAGATCCTGATATTGGTGGATAAAATAAAATCGTACATCAGTTTAAAATATCTCTTTTTTCACTTTCCCTTTCGCTGCAGAATTTCGTTGGAAGCTGTATCGCTTTGGCTCGTTTGATAGCACCACAAAGGCGAGGAAAGCGAAATGCGGCCCTTTGTGCTCCCGCGGGCGGGCTCCGCTGTGGAGAGATCAACTGGTTATCATTAACGGAAGCAGCAGTGCAGCGCCTCCGCGCGCGGCAGAAACTTGGTCGGTGGGAACGCCGGCTTCGTTAGCCGAGTCAAACTTTGCCCACTCGCATGCCAGTCGGTTCGCGGATGAGTCCTGTACTGACGGGCTGGGAACGTGGAGTGGTGCAGATTCAGCGGAGTTCTGAGTTTCAGAAACTGTCGGCAGAACTTTTACATGGATGACTAGAAACTAGCGGCAGTGTGGAAAATTTTGTGTTTCGTTGATAATTACTTTGATATGTAGACAGTTGGAGAAAATTCTGTGCTTTCGCCAAATTATTTTGTAGGAATTTATGCTGTTGGACAAAAATGTGGGAACACTGCGGAAAATGCTTGCTGGAACATAATTACCGATATTAGCGAAGCTTGCAGGTTGTGTTGCTGTATTTGCCCACGAATGGTACACGTGCAATAACTTTAATACATTGAAAGTTTCATTCGTGGCGATAACAGTGTTCTGCGTACTTGTGAGCACATTATGTAGAAAGTAAATGAATTCGAATGCGGGAAAATTGTTGGTGCTCGTGAGGTGCGCACTTCTGTAACCAAGGAGGCCAAAGTGTTTGGCGTTTCAAAAGACGCCGTATCGAGTATCTGTCACAGTTACAGGGAAAGCGGGAAAACATCATCTAAGTCGCAAAGCGGACGAGAGTGTATGTGATCGTGACAAATGGTCATTGACTGGAAAAATGGCTCTGAGTACTATGCGACTTAACGTCTATGGCCATCAGCTCCCTAGAACTTAGAACTACTTAAACATAACCAACCTAAGGACATCACACAACACCCAGTCATCACGAGACAGAGAAAATCCCTGACCCCGCCGGAAATCGAACCCGGGAACCCGGGCGCGGGAAGCGAGAACTCTACCGCACGACCACGAGCTGCGAACAATTGACTAGAACTGAGAAGAAAAATAAGAGAACTACAGCTGCAAGAGGCACTGTAGAACTGAATGCCACACTCGTGTACCCTCTCAGCACCAGAACGGCACGAATTGAGGTCCATAAGGCGGGAATGCAAGGCGATTCGGAATGCCAAAGGCAATCATCCGTTATGCAAATGTCTGTAGCAGCAAAATGTCGTGCAGAATCCTTAAAATCAGGACAATTGAGCAATCGGAGAAAGTCATTTGGTCAGATGAGTTTCCAACTCCCGGACGAGTTTAGGTCCGAAGAGTGACCCGTTGCGGGGTTAAGGTGACGACTGAGGCATGCACATTAAGGTATTCCAAGGGTCCCATGGTACACCCTGCCAAGGGTTATGAGACCAGTTTGGCTGATCAGGCCCGTTCCGTGATGCAATGCAACCCTGCCAACAACAGTCACCAGATCTAAATAATGTTGAGGCTTTTTTTCTAGGCCGAGAGAGGGCGGTCGTGATCGCTAGCCACCTTCCTCATCATTACCTGAACTTACTACTATTTTGCAGGAACAATGGTACAAGATTACCTTGAAAACCATACATGACCTTTATCTACCATTCTAACTGAAAGCTGCTTTGAATGACAACGGTTTCCTATACCGTATTAGGCATGGTAACGTGCTGTGTTTTTGGTGTTTCAATCTTTTTGTCTAACCCCTGTGCATTAAGACAACTACACTGCTAAATGTTGTATACCAGTAGAGGTTTCAAATTATAGTTCTAAGGAGTGACGTTACCTATAGAAAAAGACCAAGTGTACCCTCCGGACTAAGGGTAGCGTCTTTGATCGCTAATCAATACGTCCTCGGTCCCGGGTTCGAATTCTGCCACTGCTTAAATTTCGAACAAAAATCAGCATTGGAAGCCGAGGACTTCCGGCATAAGAAGTCACCTTTAACTGCCCCGTCAAAGAGGGCAGAGGAGAGGACAGAGGTTCAGGACACTGTCTCTCCCATAGGGAGAAAAACTGTCCCTACAACCTGTAGACGCAGCAATGCTCACCGGCATGAAAATGCAGAAGGCAATGGAAAGCGTTGCGTTAAAGACACATAACGTGTGTCCACAGGGCATGTGGCCTGTAATTGAAGAAGTATCATTATGATGTCTTCATTGGCAAAATATTCGGCAATAGTCCCCCATTCGGATCTCCAGAAAGGTAATCCCTTTGTTATCTTTGTTAATATTTATCTTTTGGGAGGTTCGCCTAATGCCTTGGACTTTAATTCCCCTGATGAAATTTGTCTAGCAATGTTTTAATTATTTTAACTGGCTGGTTTATTTAAAATTGCTTGATTTGAACTTTTTTAAGAAAGCCAATATTGTTAAGGTCTCATTTCTTCAATTTGTTTGAGGTTATTATTACGGTGATTTAACGGCCGTCTTACTCACCATTTTGAACGCCCGTAACGGCAAATTAACTTCAACTTTTGTATCTGTTTTACAGAGGGGACCACGTATTAAAGAAAATGTAAAAAATAATGTTGTTGTTGTTCCACAATAAATGATGTCAGTTCAAGTGGTCTAGTACTTCCACATCATTTCCTTTTTCCTGGCAATTCCTGATATCATTGGGGCCATTAAAAGCAGGGGTGGTAGCATTAATAGTGCAACGGGAATTCCACTGTTGAATGCAGAGGATAGAGCGGTTATATGGAAAGAGTGCATTGAAGGTCTCTGTGAGGGGGCAGATTTATGTGATGTGATGTGAGCAGAAACTGGCACAAATTGAGAATAGATAGGTGTTCCAGTACTACTATCAGAATTTAATTGAGCTTTGAAAGATACACGATGAAATAAGGCAGAAGGGATATATAACATTCCATCAGAATTTCTAAAATCATTGGGGAAAGTGGCAATAAAACAACTGTAAGTAGGCTGTTTAGGTTTTTTTATTGGTAACGCCACCTCTGTATGAAAATCACTGGCTGTGCTGTGTGCAGTCTGTGGCTGCTTTGCATTGTTGTAATACTCGCCATTGTAGTGTTAGGCAGCTGGCTGTGAACAGCGCGTAGCGTTGCGCAGTTGGAGGTGAGCCGCCAGCAGTGGTGGATGTGGGGAGAGAGATGGCGGAGTTTTGTAATTTGTCATGAACTGCTATATATATTATGACTGTTAAGGTAAATACATTGTTTGTTCTCTATTAATATCTTTCATTTGCTAACTATCCCTATCAGTAGTTAGTGCCTTCCGTAGTTTGAATCTTTTATTTAGCTGGCAGTAGTGGCGCTCGCTGTATTGCAGTAGTTCGAGTAATGAAGATTTTTGTGAGGTAAGTGATTTCTGAAAGGTATAGTTTAATGTTACTCAGGGCCATTCTTTTGCAGGGATCTTTGATAGTCAGATTGCGTTGCGCTAAAAATATTGTGTGTCGGGTTAAGCACAGTCATTTGTAATTTTTCTAAGGGGACGTTTCGTTGAAAGGGGACGTTTCATACAACTATTCACGATGGCGTACAGAATGTGTGAGTCTGGCGATACGCCATCGATCTTTCAGAAAAATGTGATGCACACAATTCCGAAGACTGCAGGAGCTGTCAAGTGCGAGATTTATTTCACAATCAACGTAACAGCAGATGCATTTAGGTTTCTAACAAGAATAGTACATAGAGGAATGGGAAGGAGAATTGAGGATGTGTTAGATAGGGGTAAGCTATAGGCAGAGACGGGTAACATAAACAAAGAGCCAAGAAGGAATAATAATAGGGGAAGAACAAGAACGAAGTGCTGGGATTAAAAAAGGTGTAAGACAGGGATGTAGTCTTTCGCCCCTATTGTTCAATCTATGCATCGAAGAAGCAATGATGGAAGTAAAAGGAATTTCAGGATTGGAATTAAAATTCAAGGTGAAAGGATATCAATGGACTATTCGCTAACCACATGCTGTTCTGAATGGAATGAACAGTGTAATGAGTAAAGAAGATGAAATGAGAGTGAGTCGAAGAAAGACAAAAGTAATGAGAATTAGCAGAAATGAGAACAGCGAGAAACTTAATTTCAAGATTGACGGTCACAAAGTAGATGAAGTTAAGGAATTATACTACCCAGGCAGAAAAATAACCAATAAAGGATGGACCAGGGAGGACATTCAAAGCAGACTAGCACAGGCAAAAACGTCAATCGTGGCCAAGAGATGTCTATTACTGTCAAACGTCGGCCGTAATTTGAGGAAGAAATTCCTTGGGATGTACGTTTAGAGCACGGCATTGTTTGGTAGTGAAACAGGGACGGTGCGAAAGCTGGGACAGAAGAGAATCTAAGCATTTGAGACTTGGTGCTACAGAGGAATGTTGAAAATTAGGTGCATTGAAATGGCGAGGAATGAGGAGGTTCTGCGCAGAATTGGAGAGGACAGGAATATTTGGAAAACACTGACGAGAAGAAGGAACAGGGTGATAGCACATCTGTTAAGACATCACGGAATAATTTACATGGTACTAGAGGGAACTGTACAGGCTAATAACTGTAGACGAAGACAGAGACTGGAATCTATCCAGCGAGTGATGGGTGATGTTGGTTGCAAGTGGTACTCTCACATCCCATCTTTCCGCAAATTTATGAACAAAGAAATTATTTCTCAGCACATAAAGAAAATGCAGTCTGTCAGACATGGTTAAATACTACGAAGGTCAGCTGAACGGGATGCATAGTGATTTGCAAAGAGGTTATAAAATTAACTTCAATATAAGAAAAACAAAAGTAATGGAATTATATCGATGTATATCTGCGATTCTGAGGGAATTAGGAAATGAGTCACAAAAAATATTAGGTAAGTTTCGCTGTTTCAGCAGAGAAAAGTATATGACAATGGCCGAAATAGAGGCGATAGAAACTGGAAGTGCGCTATAGCAGGAGAAGTGTTTATACAATGGAGAAAATTTTTACCTAATATTTATTTAAGTGTAAAAAAGTCTTCTACGAAGAAATCTGTCAGGAGAGTAGCCTCGCATGAAAGTAAACGAGGACGATAAATAGTTCAGACAAGAACAGAACAAACGCTTTTGAAGTGAGGTGCTACCGAAGGACCCTGGGAATTTGATCGATAGATCTGGTAACTAACAAAAAGATGTTAAATCAAATCGGTAAGAAAATAAATTTGTGGCATACCTTCACTAAAGGATGAGACCAATTTATAGCGCGTATCTTGATGCGCCATGGAATTCTCACTTTAGTAATGAAGACAAATTTGATGGGAAAAACGTTATAGAGACAGATCAAGTACTGAGTACGGTTAGCAGGTTAAAATGGATCCAGGCTTCGGCAGTTTTCCTGAGATGAAGTGTGCTGCATAGGATGGATTGGCGTGGAGACAAACATCAAACCAGTCGTTGGAGTGATGAGGACTACAACAGGTTGAAACATATGGGAGTGGTCGAATGAGCAACATTTTAATCGAGGTGGAAACCACTGTCATTGATTGGTCTGAAAATAATTTATGGTCCCCCACAGTTACACAGATTTTCAATGAAATAACAGTTTTCGACCATCTTCCAGTTACACAGACTTCAAACTAAATGACATGTTTCGACCGCCATCTGCCTTCCTCGTATGCTGAAGTACGTGCTGTGGTTCAATCCCACCACTGAGAGAAAGAGCTATATCATTTCATAACCTGAGAAACCAAGGAATAGTCACTTTGTTAATAAAGACAGATTTAACCAATACAGACTATGAGATGATAAAATACATCCCTATGTTCAGTCCTGCCACTGCGGAAAACTTGTTGCCAACTGACAGCGTGGAGTCCGCTGTGGTGAAATTGAACGACAGTATGTATTTTAAGATCTGAGATTGGCCTATGCCGGCCTAAACTGATTATTTGGTTTGAAAATTGTTTGTGCCGGACAATATATTGTATTCGCTAAGGATTTTTTGTTGGTTAATTCATTTGCATTTCGTTCTTTTCATATTTTATATTGGTCTTAACTTATGCATAGGTGAATGAAGAAGTGTCCAAAGCATTGTAAGGGAACATGACCAACATTACGTTGTTTTTTCCTCTGTAAAGCTTAATAGTTGACAATCTGTGGCAATTTGACGACTGAGTACAATGCTCTTGCAGGTACAACTGTATCGGAGCACACCGACCTGAACTAATTAGTGAAAACGCGGCTCTGCAGAAGACGTAAACTACAGGTTCCCTTGTTTATCCAAGAACATTGTCAGTTACAGTGTATATGGGATCATAGATCACCGGGAAAAGTCCGCAGCTCGTGGTCGTGCGGTAGCGTTCTCGCTTCCCGCGCCCGGGTTCCCGGGTTCGATTCCCGGCGGGGTCAGGGATTTTCTCTGCCTCGTGATGACTGGGTGTTGTGTGATGTCCTTAGGTTGGTTAGGTTTAAGTAGTTTTAAGTTCTAGGGGACTGATGACCATAGTGCTCAGAGCCATTTGAACCATTTTTTTTCAGCGGAAAACTGTTGCCTGGTCGAATGAATGGCGTATCTTGTACAGAATCTCGATGATAATGTCCGGATACGACATGGTTCAGGTGAATCAATCCTTGAAACATTTACAGCGTCATGGACATGGAACGGTCGGTGTCGTGTTAAGGAGTGACGTGCATTAAAAAAGAGTTCCATGTGATCTGTGGTAGTAAATAAATACAGCATGACAGAGGCGGATAACGTGATCGTTATGGTGGAACACTTGCATCCTTTCAATCTTGATATCTTCTTCAACGTCGATTTTATCTTACAGCATGTTAATTATCCGTGTCACAGGGCCAGAACTATGCTTCAGTGCTTTGTGGGACAAACGGTTCAAGAGAAAAGAAAATGTATCACCACCGTTCCTCTTCTGAAATTAAGAAAATTACCCCTCTCAAAAACAAAAGCTAGCTTGACTGGTTCTGATGGTCTTTCCAATAGAGTTCGAAAGATCTGTTCCCATATAATAAACTCAGTCTTACCTAGAATACGAAATGCATCACGAAATCATGGCATTTTCCCAGAGGGACTGAAATATGCCATGTCAAACATCTATTTAAGAAAGGTAAAAGGGCAGATGTGAATAACTACCTACCAGTTTCATTGCTGACATTTTCCAAAATTTTTGAGAACTTGGTGGATTCTAGAACAGCATCTCACGTTGTTTGAGCAGTCTTCTGACTGGTTTGATGCGGCCCACCACGAATTCCTTTCCAGTGCCAAGCGCTTCGTATCAGAGTAGCACTTACAACCTACGTCCACAGTTATATGTTGGAAATCTTCCAACATCTATCTTCCTCTACAGTTCTTACGCTCCACAGCTCTCTATAGTTCCATGGATGCTATTAGGTGGTGTCTTAACACATGTCCTACCATTCTGTCCCTTCTTCCTGTCGGTGTTTTCCATACTTTCCTTTCCTCGCCGATCCTGCGGAAAACCTCGTCATTGTATAGCTATCAGTCCACCTAATTTTCAGCATTCATTTTAAAGTATCACTGACTTGTTTTCTGCGAATGGTCTCACCCTCAATTTTAAAAAGACACAACGTATTCATTTCATCACATCTAGGGGTACTACACCACTGGGTTAACATACGTTGCACATATAATAAATATGATGGAAACCTCAAAATTGTTAGGTGTCCGCCATTATGAGAATTTAAACTGGAAAAAGCACATTTTGGAACTCCCAAAACAACTTAGTTAAGCCATATTTGCACTTGGAATCATTAGAGACCTTGGGGAGGGACAAATTAGTAACTTGACACATTTCAAGTACTTTCATTCAACAGTGTCATATGAAATAATGTTCTGGGGTAATTCGTCTTTAAAAATGAAAGTCGTCATTGCTTCAACGCTTCGCAGAATCGCTGCTGTATTGTCCAAGGTTCCAAGGGTGGAACAGCGCTCTAATGATCAGGTGGTCATAATGGTTTTTGCTTATCAATGTATGGAGGTGTTGTATGTTTACATGCCTCGTAGTCGGTGTAGAAGTGACCCACCGTTGCAATTAATGGACTCTGGCTTCACTGGAAAACGTTCCAAGATTGCAGCTGCTAGGTGAAAGCTGAAGCCTCGCCTGGAAATGATGGGTAGTGGCTCAATATCACATGTTTGGTAATCACTCTCAATAAAGCGTAAAAAAAAATACAAGAACATTGCTTAAAAGGCCGCGACAAGACGTTTTGCCACATTTAGCTATGTCTTATGAAGATGAACAGGAAAGCGACAAGTAGCTAATGGTGGGAACTAGTACGTACGGGTGTTTGGGTAAGACAGCTCTCAGGTCGTATTGGGTTTAGGTGCTCCAAGGTGGGCGGAGGAGCCGTGAGAAAGCAAGCAAATTAATGACACACAAATACACGCTTGCTCTGCATCAACTCGTTGGATGTGCTTGCGGATAGATAGAAATAAGTAGTGGCTTGTCAAGGAGTCCGGGCGCCACACTGTCAATCACTGTAGTGAATACTCGTCCCTACGCAAAGGTTATAGGCGACTCCACCTGTAGACGAAGTCCTCCCGGCTGATCTCCACTACAAACAGCAACCCTGGAACTTCCTAACGCTGAACATGAACTGTGCGTAGCTTCCTGCGGCCGCTGTTTATCACAACGCGGAAGTCCATCTCATTGGCAGCGGCGCGGAGGTCGCTAATTGGGCCGCACTTGTGGTTGGCAGCGAACTTCAGAGCAGCCCCGTTGTAGCAGTCTGAGATAGTGTCAGCACACCAGCTCCGGTAGCGTCCGTTGGCAAGGACACAACAGGAACGTCACAGCTATTTCAGCTTCCGATAGCCGACTTGATGCTTCGCCTGTTACACAGTAAATATGATTACCACTTCGTTTGCCAGTAAAATCCATAAAACGAAAAATTATCGTTAGTAAATGTTCTCTTATTAAGACAAGTAAGTACATAGTTTTATTAAAATTAGCTTTACACATTAACAGTTGGATGCGATATCATCCGCACACTTAATGGATGACGTACATTGTGCTGTTACTACCACTTTTCTCCCCACAGTGTGCGAGTTTATTTGTCCCTGTTACGAGACCACAGCTGATTTTGCAGTAATACAAGAACATTACTTACCACAAGGCTCTATCACTGACAGAAAAATTCGATTGACTTAGATGAAATACGTTTATTACATTAAGATTTCTGCACGTTTAATTACAGTAACTACATAACTACAGGGCCAGTTATAGTAACGTGACCACCGAGCATATTCGATCTCAACTTCAAGTAACCACATACAGAGGGTAGGTGACAGGACTACCAGATTCCGGGGGACGCGGAGAAACAATGCAGTCGTTGCCGGATTGCGGAAACGGATAGATTATCTGACTTCGAAAAGGGCGTCGTCATTGGGTTTCAGGTGAAGGGTTGACTTGTTTCTGGAACGAATAAGTGTGTAAACTGTTTGCGTTCCCCCCATGATTAAAATATACTATGCATGGCAAAACGGCGTACTCCAAAACCGGTGCCGAGGCAACTGTTTTGCACCTCATGCCATGGATAACAAGGCTAAAAGACGACAGCGCATTTGTGTAAGTGCGACTGTAGGGCAACTGATCACCCAAATGAACCAAGTGGGTAACGATGGTGTCTCCTCGAGGTCAACCGTTCAGCGATCGTTTCTGCATATCAGCCTCTCCAGCAGACGCCTGGTTCATAAACGCGTTCTAACTGCTGTTCATCGGCGGCGATGGCTGGGATTTGCACGCGAGGACCACAAATGGATGTCCAGTGATTGGCTACAATTGGCCTTGGAACGTTTTTGCTTAACACCTGCTTTGTTTAACCTTTAAATCTAAAGGCAGTGGAAGGGCTGACCCAATAAAGTGAACATTTCTATTCTAATGTGTTTATTAACTACCAAAAACAATCTCACATATAAACTGACAGACGCCACTCAGGCAAGATTATTTACGAAACACTCATTACATAAATTCTATCTATCTATCTATCGCTTGAGCCTTGTCCCGCAGTTACGCAGCGTCAGCCATTGTTAATCGGATTTGGCATGTTAATGGTTAATGAGTGGATGGATGCCCGTCCTGTTGCCACGCCGTACCCCCTGGGACGGAATTAGTGTACCCAACTGTCTGCGTCGAGTGGAATCCATTGAATACTGCGAATGTGTTCAGATGTCTGCGAACCGTGTAACTTGAGGCAGAAAGGGGACCAGCCCGGTATTCACCTAGTGGGATGTGGAAAACCGCCTAAAACCGCATGCAGTCTGGCCAGCACATCAGTCCTCGTCGTTAATCCGCCAGGCGGATTCGATCCGGGTCCGGCGCGCCTACCCGAGTCCAGGAAGTAGCGCGTTAGCGCTCTCGGCTACCCTGGCGGGTCAAACACTCAATTCATAAAATCATAAGCAAATTAGTAAATCATTAGCCAACGATCTCCCATAAACTTTGAGAAACGCGTCAGGCAAAATATTTAAGTGGTCCCTTTAATACGACCTTGCACAATCCATACCTCAAATATTATCAGGACGCGAAACGGGATGGCGCATCATGGCTGGTAGTCATACTTTGATTTATACATACTTAATTTATTAACATAAGGTTCCTTCAGATAATTCCCCACAATCTTCAGTACAATGCCGCAGTTACTTAGTATAAGTTCTTATTGAAACAAGATTGTTATCAGAAACCAACAAGTATAGCCATAAAATGAGTATGAAATCAGTATTGCCGTTGCTTCGCCACACTTAACAAAAGCTTACAACAGACAGTACAGTTCCTATCAGAGTGGGCCAGCTACTTAATTGCATTTGATTACTACACTGCCCAAACAACACATAAAACTCACGTGGTTAACCACAATTCACTAGAACATGGATATGTAACACAAGCAAGAAAGATTGCCATGAAACAAACGCGGATTACACTTTACGTGACTACACACTGTAACTGAAATAGAGATGTGACATCGACTCAACAAGCACTGTGGACTGTATATTGCTACAGGCACAGATAATTGCAATTAGCCCAAAATTACATGACAATCGATAAAGAGAATTTAATTACTTTACACCTGCTCTATTTGCTAACGTTTACTTAGCTTTAGGTATATCTTTATGTGACACCCCAAAAAAATTGTTTAAACTTCAGAAAATCACAATCAAATTACAAAACGCGTTTTACCCGCCTTGGCAGAAAGGTTCAAATGGCTCTGAGCACTATCGGACTTAACTTCTGAGGTCATCAATCCCCTAGAACTTAGAACTACTTAAACTTAACAAAAGTAAGAATATCACACACATCCATGCCCGAGGCAGGATTCGAACCTGCGACCGTAGCAGTAGCGCGATTCCAGACTGTAGCCCTAGAACCGATCGGCCACCCCGGACAGCTTGGCGGAAAGGAAATATATTCTAAACTTTTGGTACGGGGTCTTCACCCAAAGCAATCCACTCGTGGCAGGGTTACGTAAACACAGCAGGACTCAGCCTGCGAGTTACACCTCACTCCCCGCCAAGGGTTGTCACTTACAGCAGCTTTTGACGAATACAGGACAATTGCAACTCTCTGAAACTCATACAAAGATATAGGGCAGAATCCTTGCACCAGACATACGTGCATGAGACTACAAGATGTTCCGTCCACAGCAATCACTGACGTTTAAATTGAAACCATTTAAGGACGGTTCACCGATAATAGTAATATCACTTAGGTGCAGTTTCCAATCACTTAATACCCTTAATGATCAATTAGAGAGCAACCAGTGCAGTTATAACTAAGACTTCACCAGCTTACACGGAGCTAACCTGCATACTTTTCGACTAACGGCTGTGTAAGTTCCACAGTCATCTAGGGAGTAAAACGCCCCATAACACGTCCCCAGTCAAATACACTAACAGCCAACTTACTAGATGCTTGCACACAGCACAACTCAGCGGCTCATGCAGCTTAACCACATTACTTCAGGGACCTTTCACTTGATAGAAATCACGAAACTTGGATCTCCGACCTGCCCTAAAACACAGACTTGCCGACCAATACAACTCCGCGGCATATCGTACTGATAGGGCACACCCGATCGCAGTCGACACTCCTTTCTCCGGAGACGTCTCAAATTTCTCAATGTTTTTTTTTCTTTTTTTTCGAAAACTGACGGCCGACACTTGAATCCCGCCAACCTGCAAGAAAGCCGCATGATACCCAAAGATCACTTATATCCTCCAAAATCGATCGCAGCGATATAACGAGCGTAGCCGGTGCTGGCACCAGTCCGCCACGGCTCAAAACTCTCTCATTGCATAAAATCATTAATAAACTAATAAACCATTAGCAAAGATCTCATATAAAATTGACAGAAGCCACTAAGGCTGAATCTGACCATAACGTTAACAAAACAACTCTGGTTAAAACACGCTATTTAAGACCCTTTCAATTCCAATACTTTAACATTACACGTAAAATAACGGTGGACAAAAAGATCGGTTTTTAGGACATAGAAAGTTACAACTTTGTACAGTCATAAATGTGTAACAACAGAAGTAAGGCCCAAGCTTGTAAGGCCGAAGAGCGAGCAAGAACGATGTGCTATGCACCAAGAGGCACTACAAAAAGGTTTCAATCTGCAGTATTTCATTTCTTAACAGCTTTTCTAATGTGCTATTCAGATGCTAAACGAAACATCAGTTCTGTGTTACAGTGCAGCTTCTTTCCACTACCATAATCCCTTTAAAATTACTTTATGGTCAGCAGATACAAAGGAAGTAGTGGGATGAGCCTCGCGATATAGGAACGCCACGCAGTCAGCCAATCCGTGAGAGGTGTAGCCGCACCAAGCATTTAACGTGGCCAGATCCTCACCCCTCCACAACGTTTCCCGCTTGCAGAGTATTGCATAGAAATAGGATGGATCTATTCCTTTTGAGATTGTTCTTCTTATTGAACTATTTCGAGGAACTAATTCGAATGAACTACATAGTTCGTTTTCAGTGTCACAGCACCAATAAATAAGAGTACTTAGAGAAACGAACTAATAAATTGGAAAGCTAAGTTTTATAATTTTGTTCCCTACAAACGTTGAATGACATTGAGGAACAAACCAGTTCTCATGTTTCTATGACATTTTTCGTGCTATATTTATGTCACAAAGGGCTGAGCGCTTTCAGTTTTAACCCAAGTCATAACTTGGCAACTTAATAAGTAGGAGGAAGCACTAAAGATTAAGTTATTGTCATTGTTGCGAAGACTGTTTATATGCTTCCTAGTTACTTTCTATGTGAAAAGGTCTGGAAAAAGTAAAAACCAATTCTTATTTAACAGTTAGCAAAAATTCTGAAGATAGGAAAGAAATACATTGACAGAAAAGAAATTACATCACAAAAAATAACTAATGTAGAGTTATGAAATTTTGGGAATACATTCGTCTGGGTAATATATTTCAGTGATTACCATTGCTATATCACTCGTTAATGCAACCGCGATATAAGCCATTGCAAACATCAATAACCGAAGTAGCCTCTCTTTTGGCAAAAGATTCCGGAATAGTCACCCGTTCGGAACTCCAGAATGGGATCCAAATGGGAGGTAACCATGAGAAAAAGATTGAATAACCAAAGAAAAGGTAATATTCTATGAATCGAGGCGTGGAATGTCAGAAGCTTGAACGTGATAGGGAACCTAGAAAATCTGAAATGGCAAATGCAAGGGCTTGATCTAGATATAGCAGGGGTAGTGAAGCGAAATGGAAAAAGATAAGGAATTCTAGTCATATGAGTATAGGGTAATATCAACATTAGCAGAAAGGCATGTAAGGGGAGTAGGATTCGTTGTGAATAGGAAGGCAGTGCAGAGAGTGAGTTATTGTGAGCAGTTCAGTGATAAGGTTGTTGTTATCAGAATCGACAGCAAAATCGACAGCAAATCAACACCGACAACGATGGTTTAGATATACATGCCGACGTCGCAAGCTGAAGATGAAAAGACAAAGAAAGTATGTGAGGATATTCAAAGGGAGATGAAAATCAAGTAGTCATGGGCGACTGGAATATAGCTGTAGGGGAAGGAGTAGGAGAAATGGTTGCAGGAGAACATGGGTTTGGGACGAGGAATGAGGGAAGAGTTATATTAACTGTGTTCTGTAATAAAATTCAGCTCGTAATAGCGAATACTCCGTTCAAGAATCAGAGAAGGAGTGATATTGTAAGATTTCAGTTAGATTACATCATGGTCAGACAGAGTTTCCGAAATCAAAAACTGGGTTGTAAGGCGTACCCAGGAGCAGTAATAGACTCAGATGAAGAGTAAGCTAAAGCTTAAGGGGTCAAAAAGAATCAGTACGCAAAGAATTTGGAACGGAAGTACTAAGAAATGAAGAGATGCACTTAAAGTTATCTGAGGCTGTAGACACCGCGATAAGGAATAGTCCAGTAGGTAGTTCAGTTGAATAGAAATGGACATGCCTAAAAAGGGCAATCACAGAAGTCGCAGAGAAAAAAACAGGCACAAAGAACGTAACTGGGAAAAACAATGGGTAACAGAAGAAATTCTTCAGTTGATCGATCAAACAAGGAGGTGCAAAGCTGTTCCGGGAAATTAAGGAACACAGAAATACAGGACACTGGGATGCGAAATAATCAGGAAGTGTAGGCAAGCCAAGATGAAATATACTACGTGATCCAAAGTATCCGGGCACCCCCCAAAAAATATGTTTTTCATATAAAGTGCTTTGTGCTGCCACCTACTGCCACGTACTCCATATCAGCGATCTCAGTAGTCATTAGACATCGTGAGAGAGCAGAACAGGGCGCTCCGTAGAACTCACGGACTTGGAACGTGGTCAGGTAATTGGGTGTCACTTGCGCCATACGTCTGGACACGAGATTTCCATACTCCTAAACATCCATAGGTCCACTGTTTCCGATGTGACAGTGAAGTGGAAACGTGAAGGGACACGTACAGCACAAAAGCTTACAGTCCGACCTCGTCTGTTGACTGACAGAGACCGGCGACAGTTGAAGAGGGTCGTAATGAGTAATAGGTAGACATCTATCCAGACCATCACACAGGAATTCCAGACTGCATCAGAATCCACTGCAAGTACAATGATAATTACACGGCAGGTGAGAAAACTTGGGTTTCATGGTCGAGCAGCTGATCATAAGCCATACATCACGCCGGTAAATGCCAAAGGACACCTCGCTTGGTGTAAAGCGCTTAATTGTTGGACGAGTGAACAGTAGAAAAACGTTGTGTTGAGTGACGGATCACGGTACACAAGGTAGCGATCCGATGGCAGGGTGTGGGTATGGCGAATGCCCAGTGAACGTCATCTGCCAGCGTATGTAGTGACAACAGTAAAATTTGGAGGCGGTGGTGTGGTGTGGTCGTGGTTTCATGGGGAGGGCTTGCACCCTTTGTTGTTATGCGTGGCACTACCATAGCACAAGCCCACATTAATGTTTTAAGCATCTTCAAAATGGTTCAAATGGCTCTGAGCACTATGGGACTTAACTTCTGAGGTCATCAGTCCCCTAGAACTTAGAACTACTTAAACCTAACTAACCTAAGGACATCACACACATCCATGCCCGAGGCAGGATTCGAACCTGCGACCGTAGCGGTCGCGCGGTTCCAGACAACAGTGCCTAGAACAGCTCGGCCACTCCATCCGGCAAGCATCTTCTTGCTTCCCACTGTTGAAGAGTAATTCGGGGATGGCGACTGCATCTTTCAATACGATAGAGCACCTCTTCATAGTGCACGGCCTGTGGTGGAGTGGTTGTACGATAATAAACACCCCTGCAATGGACTGGCTTGCACAGAGTCCTGACCTGAATCCTATAGAATACCTTTGGGATATTTTGGAACGCCGACTTAGTGACAGGCATCACCGACCGACATCGATACCTCTCTTCAGTGGAGCACTCCGTGAAGAACGGGCTCCTATTCCCCACCCTCGAGCACCTGATTGAACGTATGCCTGCTAGAGTGGAAGCTGCCATCAAGAGTAAGGGTGGGCCAAATCCATATTGAATTCCAGCATTGCCGATGGAGGGAGCCATGAACTTGTAAGACATTTTCAGCCAGGTGTCAGGATAGTGTAGCTGCAAGAAAAATGTGAAGAAATCGAAAAATAAATGATTGTCGGAAGGACTGACGCAGCACACAGGAAAGTCTAAACACCCATCTGTGAAATTAAAAGCAAGGGTGGTAACATAAGAGTGCAATGGGAATTCCACTGTTAAATGTAGAGGTGACAGCTGATACGTGGACAGAGTACACTGAAGGCGTCTATGAGGAGAAGGATCTGTCTGATGTGATAGAAAAAGAAACAGGGGTCGATTTAGAAGAGATAGGGACTCCAGTAATAGAACCAGAATTTAAAAGAGCTTTGGAATACTTAAGATCAAATAAGGCAGAAGGGATAGATAACATTCCATCAGAATTTCTAAAAACATTGGGGGAAGTGGCAACAAAATGACTATTCACGTTGGTATGTACAATGTATGAATCTGGTGACATACCATCTTTCTTTCGGAGGAATATCATCCACACCGTTCCGAGGACTGCTAGAGCTGACACATGCGAGAATTGTCGCACAGTCAGCTTCACAGCTCATGTATCCAAGTTTTTCACAAGAATAATATACAGATGAATGGAAAAGAAAAGTGATGATGTGTTAGATGTCGATCGGTTTGGCTTTAGGAAAGGTAAAGGGACGAAAGAGGCGATTCTGAAGTGACGATTGATAATCGAGGAAAAGACTAACAAAAAAGCAAGACACATTCATGCAATATGTCGACCTGGAAAAAGCATTCGACAACGTAAAATTGTGTAAAGTGTTCGAAATTCTGAGAAAAATAGGCGTAGGCTATAGAGAGACGGGTAATATACAATTTGTACAAGAGACAATAACTAATAATAAGAATGAACGACTAAGAACGAAGTGCTCGGATTAAAAAGTGTGTGAAACAGAGATGTAGTCTTTTGCTGTTACAGTAACTGTAAATCTTACAGTAACTGTAAATCTCACAGTAACTGTAAATCTTACAGTTACTGTAAATCAAAGACGCAATGATGGAAATAAAGAAAGGTTCAAGAGTGGAATTAAAATTCAATGTGAAAGGATGTTAGTGATGCGATTGGCTGATTACATTGCTATCCTGAATAAAAATGGATTTGCTGCATGGAATCAACAATATAACGAGTACAGAAAATGAACTGAGAGGAAATCGAAGAAAGACGAAAGTAATGAGAATTATCAGAAATGAGATGAGCGAGGAGCTTTACATCATGATAGAAGGTCATAGATGAAGTTAAGGAGTTCTGCTAACTAGGCAGCACAATAATCAATAACAGACGGAGGAAGGAGGCTATCAAAACCACACTGTCAGAGGCCAAAAGGGTATTACTGGCGAAGAGAAGTCTATTAGTATCAAAGACATGCTCTAATTTGAGGAAAAAATTTCTGAAAATGTACGTTTGGAGCATAGCATTGTACGCTAGTCGAAGGATGGACTGTGGGGAAACCGGACCAGAAGAGAATCGGAGAATTTGAGATATGGCACTACAGGCGAAAACTGCATGGACTAATAGCATAAGGAATGAGGAGGTTCTGTGCAGAATCAGACATAAAAGGGATGGGGAAAACAATGACAGGGAGGAGGGACAGGATGATGGGACATCTGTTAACACATCAGGGGCAGCTTTAGAGGGCAAAAACTGTAGAGGAAGACAGCGACTGGAATACATCCAGCAGACAATTGAGGACGTAATATGGAGATGCTACTCTAAGTTGAAGAGGTTGGCACAAGAGAGGATTTTGTGATGAGCCACATCAAACCAGTCAGGAGACTGATGACTCAAAAAAGAAAAAAAATCACTATTGTGTGGAAAGCAAGCATATAAATTTTCATTTATTGTACTGTACAGGTGCCAGTTGTTACTTAATGGGATCGTGCTCTATGCCTGTTGCGCTTGGTCGGTAAATACAGGGACCGTTAGTGCTGTTTGTGGATGTCGTTGGAGTTGTCTTCCGATGATATACCATATGTGCTCGACTGGTGACATATTTCTTGATCGAGCTGATCAAGGTACCACGTAGAATTTCTGTGGAGCATGTCGGGTTACAATAGCGGTTAGTGGGCGAGCTTATCTTGTTCGAAAACAGCCTCTGGTATGGTAGCGTATAGGTTGAATCACCAGACGGGTATACAAATCTGCAGTCAGGGTGCGTAGGATAGCTACGAGAGTGCTGTGTCGCCTGGCCGCCAAGAGATGCTGCAGGACGATTGATTCAAGGAACCAGTTATATGGCTCCTCCCATGTATAGCGATTTTTACGACTATGACGAGTGGGGCCTGAAGATGGCATCAATTTGATGCCGAAACTGGTAGCAGCACATAGAAGTTCATAAAATAAAATAAAATAAACTTCTACAAATCACACGGCTGTTGGTAAATTATTTCATCAAGAAAAACACATAACTTGAGTGGGGACTACCGTGGTTGGTAGTTCGTATGGTCGTCTCATAGGACGACCGCTTGGAAACTCCGTGTATGGCGACTTGTGATTTCTCCTTGTTGTTCCACAGCGATTGGTTTTAGGATTGTCGAAGTTCTTGGTGTAAATGTTTACGTGGAACTGTGTGTAGCTTCTGTGATTTGCACTGAGCAGTTATGAATGCTGTCTGCGTACGGCAGTAGGCAGTCGGTCGGTTGGGACAGAGCAGCGAGGAAGTCTTCGCGGCGAGGTCATTAGCATAGTGTTCCACAGTGTGTTTTTCCTCGCCGTGTTGGTGCTGTCCATACCGCGTGTCGTTCGACAGCCTTTGGTGCTGTCCATATTTTTGAGTGGTTATTGTGCCTTGGCTCTATTTAAACGCTAATTTTGAAGACATAGTGCTGCTGGGATCCTCGTCCTCGCTGATATTTTCCGTTGTCGTGCCGGTCCTTCAGCCGGCCTTGGGTCGGGTTGCCGTCCGATTATTTAATCTTACTTTGGCTGCCTGTCTCACCTAAACTGCTGTTACAGTTTCCTCCCCAGGCCAACCTTTGGAACACTTCTGAGCACCACTCTTCTGTTGTTTGTAATTGTGATTATTTTGTCGCAAGTACTGTGCCAGGCCATTATCCGTGTATTAATTTTGTCTGTTCTATGTTTGGTATATAGCCTTCAGCCGAACCTTATATGAAGTATCTTAAGATCAAGCCTTCAGCCGGGTTTTATTTAAAATTCTTGTTTGCTCTGTATTTAGGCCTTCAGCCGCGTTTCTTTTAAAATTTGTGGCTTTCAGCCGTAATGTGTAAATTCCTGTCTGTAAGGTTTCTCTTTATTCATCTTGAATTCTAAGGTTTGTCTTTAATTAATCTGAATAATTGCTTGGGCCTTCAGCCGTGAAGATATTTCAAGTTTTCTTAAGATGGTTTCCTGTTGCACTGTGTAAATGCTGGTCTTTAGGGGTTGCCTTTTATTATGTTGAAATGTTATTGGCCTTTCAGCCGTGGAATTAATCTAAATTTTCCTTAACATGGCTTATAGCCGAAATTTGTAAATGCTTGCCTATTAAAAGAATTTCCTTTGCTGATCTGAAATATTATTTGAGCCTTTGGCCGAGAAGATCTTTTAATTTTACTTAAGTGAGGCCTTCAGCCGTTTGTCTAAATCTATATCTGTATCTACCTCTACATGGTTACTCTGCAATTCACACTTAAGTGCCTGGCAGAGGGTTCATCGAACCATTTTCATACTACCTTTCTACCATTCCACTCTCGAATGGCGTGTGGGAAAAAGAAACACCTAAATCTTTCCGTTCGAGCTCTGATTTCTCTTATTTTATTGTGATGATCATTTCTCCCTACGTAGGTGGGTGTCAACAAAATATTTTCGCATTCGGAAGAGAAAGTTGGTGATTGAAATTTCGTAAACGGATCTTGCTGCAAAGAAAACCGCCTTTGTTTCAGTGACTGCCACTCCAGTTCGCGTATCACATCAGTGGTACTCTCACCCCTATTGTGCGATAAAAGGAAACGAGCTGCCCTTCTTTGCACTTTTTCGATGTCCTCCGTCAATCCTACCTGGTAAGGATTCCATACCGCGCAGCAGTATTCCAGCAGAGTACGGACAAGTGTAATGTGCGTTTGTCGCATCTTCTAAGTGTTCTGCCAACAAAGCGCAGTCTTTGTTACGCCTCCCCCACAATATTATCTATGTGGTATTTCCAATTTAAGTTGCTCGTAATTGTAATTCCTAGGTATTTAGTAGAATTGACAACTCTTAGATTTGTGCGATTTATCGTACACCCAAAATTTATCGGATTTCTTTTAGTACCCACGTGGATGACCTCGCACTTTTCTTTGTTTAGTGCTAATTGCCACTTTTCGCACCATACAGAAATTCTCTCTAGATCATTTTGTAATTGGAATTGATCGTCTGATGATTTCCAGAAGGCTTTTGATACCGTTCCTCACAAGCGACTATTAATCAAATTGCGTGCATATGGAATTGATCGTCTGATGATTTTACTAGATGGTAAATTACAGCGTCATCTGCAAACAGTCTAAGGGGGCTGTTCAGATTATCACCTAGATCATTTATATAAATCAGGAACAGCAGAGGGCCGATGACACTACCTTGCGGAACGCCAGCCATCACTTCTGTTCTACTCGATGATTTACCGTCTGTCACTACCAACTGTGAGCTCTCTGAGAGGAAATCACGAATCTAGTCACACATCTGAGACGATATTCCATATGCACGCAATTTGATTAATAGTCTCTTGTGAGGAACGTTATCAAAGGCCTTCTGGAAATTTAGGAATATGGAATCGAACTGAGATCCTTGTCGACAGCACTCATTACTTCATGGAAATAAAGAGCAAGCTGTGTTGCACAAGAACGATATTTTCTGAATTCGTGTTGGTTATGTATCAATAAGTCATTTTCTTCAAGGTGATTCATTATGTTCGAGTACAGTCTATGCTCCAAAATCCTACTGCAAATTTAAGGTCAGTGATGTGGGTCTGAAATTCAATGGGCTACTCCTATTTCCTTTCTTGAATATTGGTGTGACCTGTGCTACTATACAGTCTTTAGGAACAGACTTTTCATCAAGTGAGCGGTTGTATATGATTGCTAAGAAAGGCACTATTGTGTCTGCATACTCCGAAAGGCAACTGATTGGTATAACATCTTCACGGGAAGATTTGCCTCTCTTAAGTGATTTGGGCTGTTTCGCAACACCTAAGATATCTAAATTTATGTCACTCATGCTAACAGCTGTTCTGGTTACGAATTTTGGAATATTTACTTCGTTTTCTTTCGTGAAGGAATTACGCAAAGCTGTATTTAGTAACGTCGCTTTACTGGCCCCATCATCGGTAACATTTCCATCACTATGGCGCAGTGACGGTATCGACTGTTTTTGCCACTGGTGTACTTTACATACGACCAGAATCTCTTTGGGGTTTCTACCATATTTTGGGAGAATATTTCGTTGTGGAAACTTTTAAAAGCATCTCGCATCGACGTCCGCACTTAATTTCGAGCTTCCGTGAAACTTAGCCAGTCTTGGGGATTTAGCGCTCTTCTGAATTTGGAATGCTTTTCTCCTTGCTTCTACAACAGTGTTCTGGCGTGTTTTGTGGACCATGGTGGATTAGTCCCGTCTCTTATTAACTTATGCGGTATGTTTCTGTCTATTGCTGTCGATGCTGCATCTTTGAATTTGAGCCATATCTGGTCTACACTTACATAATTCGCTTGGACAGAATGGAGACTCTCTCTTAGAAAGGCATCAAATAAATTTTTATCTGCTGTTTTGAACAGATATATTTTGCGTTTATTTTTGTGATTTTAGTTGATATGGTTTTGAACCACGCTACAATGACCTTGTGTTCACTAATCCCTGTACCCTGTCATGACGCTCTGTATTAGATCAGGACTATTTGTGGCTACGAGGTCAAGTATGTTCTCGCAACCATTTACAATTCGTGTGGGCTCATGAACTAATTGTTCAAAGTAATTCTCAGAGAAAACATTTAGTGCAATTTCGGAAGATTTTTTTCTGTCTACCATTGTTTTTGAACATGTATTTTCGCCAACAAATCGAGGGTAGATTGAAGTCTCCACCAATTATAACTGTATGAGTGGGGTACTTAATTGTAATGAAATTCAAGTTTTCCTTGAAGCGTTCAACTATTATATCATTTGAGTCGGGGGGTCGGTAGAAGGAGCCAATTATTGTTTTTACGGCTGTTGAGTATTACCTCTACTCGTAGTAATTCGCAGGAACTATCTATTTCAACTTCACTACAAGATAAACTACTACCAACAGACACAAACACACCACCATCTACTTTATTTAACGTCCGCCCCCGGCAGCTGAGTGGTCAGAGCGACAGACTGTTAATGCTAAGGGCCCGGGTTCGATTCACGGCTGGGTCGGCTACTTTCTCCGCTCAGGGACTGGGTGTTGTGTTGCCCTAATCATCATCATTTCATCCTCATCGACGCGCAAGTCGACGAAGTGGCGTCAAATCGAGAGACTTGCACCAGGCGAGCGGTCTACCCGACGGGAGGCCCCCGTCACACTCCATTATTATTATACTTTATTTAATTTATCCTTTCTGAACACGGTTTGCGCCTCTGTAAGAATTTTGAGAGAATTTACCTCTTGGCTTTAGCCAGCTTTCTGTTCCTATAACGACTTCAGCTTCAGTGCTTTCTATCAGCGCTTGAAGCTCTGGTTCTTTTCCAACACAGCTACGACAATTTACAACTACAATACCGACTGTTGCTTGGTCGATTCTCGTTATTTCTTTGCCCTGTACCCTTTGAGACTGGAGCCCTTTTTGATCTTTTCCAATACTGTCTAACCTAAAAAACCGCCCAGACCCCGACACACAGCCCCTGCTACCCGTGTAGCCGCCTCCTGTGTGTAGTGGACACCTCACATATTTAGCGGAACCGCAAACCCCACCACCCATTGGCGCAAGTCAAGGAATCTGCAGCCTACACGGTCGAGAACCGTCTGAGCCTCTGATTCAGAGCCTCTGTACCAGAGTTCCGCAGTCGGTCCTGTCGACGATGCTGCAGATGGTGAGCTCCGCCTTCATCTCGCTAGCAAGACTGGCAGTCTTCAAAAATGGCTCTGAGCGCTATGGGACTTAACTTCTGAGGTCATCAGTCCCCTAGAACTTAGAACTACTTAAACCTAACTAACCTAAGGACATCACACACATCGAAGCCCGAGGCAGGATTCGAACCTGCGACCGTGGCGGCCGCGCTGCTCCAGACTGTAGCGCCTAGAACCGCTCGGCCACAAAGGCCGGCCTGACTGGCAGATAGCCGCCGCAAATCAGAGATAATCTCTTCCGATCCATAGCGACACACATCATTAGTGCCGACATGAGCCACCACCTGCAGTTGGGTGCACCCTGTACCCTTCATGGCATCCGGAAGGACCCTTTCCACATCTTGAATGACTCCCCCCGGTATCCTTGTGTTTTAAAAGGAATTATTTAAACTTTATTACTAAGAAGTTACTTGGGCCCTCAGCCGTGAATTGATCCTTGTTGTTTTAAAGAGAAAACTGTGCATTGTGTTTTGGAGGGATGACGTTGTGTATTCTTGTGTAACTAACAGTAACTGATCTTGGCCCCTTTCCACGACCTTATTCCGATCCGCTCTGTACTGCGGAAGCAACTTTCAGCTCTGTGATGCTTTGGTCGTGGGCAGGGGTTGTCATTTAGCTGCTCAGGAACATTGCGAGTGCTGCTGCAGAGTGGACGTGTTCTTTGTTTTCAAAATTTGTTATTTAGACGTTCTGCCCTATTTCTCCATCGGAAGATCAGTGAAACCACGGGATAAACGGGATTTGATGATATTGGCGTTGCAGAACTGTTCAAAGGTCATTGTTACGAATTGGGTTCCGCAGAAAAATAGATTTGAGAGTGGAACCAACTTCTTTAGTATGAAATATGTCTCTGGGGAAGCCGAGGAAAGGAAGGGCAACCACTGAAAGCGTCATGAGAAACCTAGAAAGCGACGAAGTGCTGTTTCAGCCACTACAAATACGTGTCCCAGTCTTCTTTGGTGTCGTTAAATGGCGGAAACAGGGGTAGGAGGGACTCCGCCTAGAAAGTGATCACAGCTTGAATGGGTTGTGGGCCCAAAAACTGTAAGCGTTCTGACAAAAGCTGAATTTCCTTGCGTAACACGTCAATTTGCTACTGCAACTGCTGTTAGAACTGCTGTTGAAGTTGCTTCTGTATGAGCAGCTATTGGTGTTGGACTGTTCCATAAATTGCACGTGTTTCGCGTCCCTAAGACATTGTTAATTTTTTTTTCCTCGTCGTCAATTACAGTCACCGTAATTGGACGTGACCAAGAGATACAAATCGACAGGCCGATGGCGTGAGTCACCTTAAAACGCAGAAAGACAACAACTGTTATGAACGAACAGCGAAGACAACACGACAGAATGACAAGTCAGGAGAGTGAACCAAACCGAGAACGTAGACGTAGCAGTATCAGGAACAAAGCACAGCCATGTGCAATAGACTAGAGCACAATTCGAACATGACAGGTCTGTGCCACTGCTCTGCTGTCGTTATAGCGCAGCCGTGGGAACGATTGGCTGGCCCCCATCAAGCACTGAGGAGGCGACAGAAGCGCTCGAAAATACACATTTCAAAAAAGTTTTGCGTCACACCGGTTGAAGATAGAGGTTGACTATGGATATTATATCACAGACACAGTCCATTTGGCTGTTCAGAGATGTGACTAAACCCACCCAAAGACGTAGACAACCATGCATGAGCAGCGCCTATTAGACGGAGGGAGTCCGACAGCCGATCAGTTCCAGCACCCCACCAGGAAGGAAGTTCACGGCTCGTGTCGTCTGTAGTTCAACCACGCCTAGATGGTCAATACCGCGGTTCGATCGCGTCGGCATTGTTACTTTGTGCTAGGAAGGGCTCTTAACAAGGGAAGTAATACAGGCGTCTCGGAGTGAACCAAAGCGATGTTGTTCGGACGTGGAGGAGATACAGAGAGACAGGAACTGTCGATGAGATGCCTGGCTCAGGCCGGCCAAGGACCACTACTGCAGCGTATGACCGCTACCTGCCGATTATGGCTCGGAAAAACCCTGACAGAAACGCCACCATGTTACAAAGCTTTCCCCGCAACCACGGATGTCGTGTTACGACCCAAAGTGTGCGCAATAGGCTGCATGATGCACAACTTCACTCCCGACGTCCATGGCGAGGTCCATCTTTGCAACCATGACACTGTGCAGCGCGGTACAGAAAGGCCCAATAACAAGCCGAATGGACCGCTCAGGATTGGCATCACGTTCTCTTCCCCGATGAGTGTCGCATATACCTTCAACCAGACAATCGTCGGAGACGTGTTTGGAGGCAACTCGGTCAGAGTGAACGACTTAGACACACCAGCGCGTGCAGCAAGGTGGAGAGACCCTGCTGTTTTGGGGTGGCATTATGTGGGCCGGCGTACGCCGCTGGTGGTCATTGAAGGCGCCGTAACGGCTGTACAATACGTGCATGCCATCCTCCGACCGATAGTGCAACCATATCGGCAGCATATTGGCGAGGGATTCGTCTTCGTGGATGACAATTCGCGCCCCCATCGGGTACATCTTGTGAATGACTCCCTTCAGCATAACGACATCGCTCGACTAGAGTGCCCAGCATGTTCTCCAGACATGAACCCAATCGAAGATATCTGCGATAGTTTGAAAAGGGCTGTTTATGGACGACATGACCCATCAACCACTCTGAGGGATCTTCGCCGAATCGCCGTTGAAGAGGTGGACAATCTGGAGCAACAGTGCCTTGATGAACTTGTGGATATTATGCCACGACGAATACGGGCATGCACCAATGCAAGACGATGTGCTATTGGGTATCAGAGGTACCGGTATGCACAGCAATCTGGACCACCACATCTGAAGGTCTCACTATATGGTGGTACAACATATAACGTGTGGTTTTGATGAGCAATAAAAAGGGCCGAATGATGTTTATGTTGATCTCTATTACAATTTTCTTTACAGGTTCCGGAACTCTCGAAACCGAGTGATGCAAAACTTTTTTCGATGTGTGTATCAGGAGCGCTGCCTAGCGGCTGTCGACTAGGTCCATGCGTTCTGGCGGACTTTCGAACTCATATGGCCGGGATACCAGATTTTCCACATCCCATTAGGTGAACACCAAGCTGGTACCGACATGCTGCCTCAAATACTCACTGTGCAAACAGAAAGGCATCTCTTCCTCACTCTTTCACACAGAATTTAGATCGAGACAGATGTGTTACTTTGATTTCATCATGGGTGTGAATAGCATACTGATGATGTTTGGTGTCCTTAAACCCATTGTCAGCAGCGGCAAGTACGGCTGCGTCGCCTATGAGATAAGGAAGAAGGGCAGAATGATTGGAAAACGCCCATGGGCAACACGAAAGGAGTCTTTGCGACAAATCTTTGCGCCAAACATCAGACGATGTCGTGGCAAGTGGGCATTGACAGCTGTTCATGCTGTAGCATCAGCACCGACTGACATCCTCCCAACAAACTGCTGGAACTTCTTCTACTGCAAGGATACAATACAACGGACAAAATAACACGGTACGCGAAATACATTCACAGTTGTGAATACAAACTACCATCAGCTGTATGAAGGAATGACGACAATGAAAATGTGTGCCGGACTGGGTCTATAACCTGGATTTTCCTCTTTACGCGAGCGGTCGCCATAAGCGCTTCGGCTATCCGTGGACAACTTATGGCCAGAAGCAAACTTCCACATGTCGTCATTACGTCATGACAACCCGTATTCATACGCACATTATCTAATACCCATATAAGGGTGGATTCAAAGTCGCAGCTCAGTATCAGGGGCTAAATACGATATTACAGTGTCTGTGTTGTTATAGGAATTACATAATGGGTGTACGAGTACAGATTATGAAGCAGAAACGACGACATATGGAAGTTTGGTTTTGGAAGTGTGTCGTTCACCGATAGCGAAAGTGGTTAAGGGGCCACTCGCGTAAAGTTGAAAGTCCGGGTTCAAGTCCCGCTCCAGCACAAATTTTCATGGTCGCTATTCGTTATATAGCTGAAGGCTGATCGTATTTGCAACTGCGAACGCATGACATGTATTTCATAACGGCCGTAGTCGCCGCAATAGCAGCAGAGACACTGCAGTATCGTTAAATATTACTGGTAAGGAAAATATTTAATACATCTTGATGCAGGGAATCAGACATCATCTAATCCTGGAGGAATGTAAGTTAGGTTGCCTGTCTTAATGTACACTATTTCCTGGGCCACTTTTATTCTGCCCACCCTGTACCAAGGACGGCTTTTCTATAGCCCACTGTTGGCAGTCAGATATATGCTTTTATCATTCTTTCAATATCTAGATATTATTAGCTGTCGTGCTACTGAATATCTTGCATTGATAATGGGTCAGAATCCGTATGAGAGAATAAAATTTACGGAAAAAATTAGTGTACATAGAAAATGATACGAATGTCGGAAGGACCGACTCAGCATACAGAAAAGACAAAAATAAAAAAACCTTTGGTGAAATTAAAGACATGGGCTGAAACATTAAGAGTGAAATGGGACTTCCACTGTTAAATGCAGAGGAGAGAGGGGACGGGTGGTAAGAGTTCACTGAGGGCTTCTATGAGGGGAGGACTTACCTGATGATGTGAAGAAGAAGAAACAGGAACAGACAGGGAAGAAATGTACAATCCAGTATTAGAAGCATAATTTAGAAGCGCTTTGGAAGACTTAAAATCAAATAAGACAGAATGGGTACATAACATCCCATCAGAATCTCTAAAATTATTAGAGAAGTGGCAACAAAGTTATTCACCTGGGTGTGAAGAATGTTTGAGACTGACGATATACCGTCAGACTTTCAGAGAAACATTATCAGTATCTCCCTAGTGAGAGTATTATTGCACAATCTAGGATACCGATATAAAGACATTGCTGGCCAGTAAAACTGTTACACCAAGAAGAAATGCAGATGATAAATGGGTATTCATTGGACCAATACATTATACTAGAATTGAAATTTGATTACATTTTCACGCAATTTGGGTGCATAGATCCTGAGAAATCAGTACTCAGAACAACCACCTCTGGCCGTAACAACGGCCTTGATACGCCTGGGCATTGAGTCAAACAGAGCTTGGATGGCGTGTACAGGTACAGCTGCCCACGCAGCTTCAACACGAAACCACAGTTCATCAAGAGTAGTGACTGGCGTATTATGACGAGCCAGTTGCTCGCCCACCATTGACCAAACGTTTTCAATTGATGAGAATCTGGAGAATGTGCTGGCCATGGCAGCAGTCGAACATTTTCTGTATCCAGAGAGGCCCGTACAGGACCTGCAACATGAAGTCGTGCATTATCCTGCTGAAACGTAGAGTTTCGCAGAGATCGAATGAAGGGTAGAGCCACGGGTCGTAACACATCTGAAATGTAACGTCCACTGTTCAGAGTGCCGTCAGTGCGAACAAGAGGTGACCGAGACGTGTAACCAATGGCACCCCATACCATTACGCCGGGTGATACGCCAGTATGGCGTTAACGAATACACACTTCCAATGTGCGTTCACCGCGATGTCGCCAAACACGGATGTGACCATCATGATGCTGGAAACAGAACCTGGATTCATCCGAAAAAACGAGGTTTTCCCATTCGTGCATCCAGGTTCGTCGTTGAGCACACCATCGCAAGCGCTCCTGTCTGTGATGCAGCGTCAAGGGTAACCACAGCCATGGTCTCCGAGCCGATAGTCCATGCTGCTGCAAACGTCGTCGAACTGTTCGTGCAGATAGTTGTTGTCTTGCAAAGATCCACAACTGTTGACTCAGGGATCGAGACGTGGCTGCACGATCCGTTACAGCCATGTGGATAAGATGCCTGTCATCTCGACTGCTAGTGATACGAGGCCGTTGGGATCCAGCACGGCGTTCCGTATTACCCTCTTGAACCCACTGATTCCATATTCTGCTAACAGTCATTGGATCTCGACCAACGCGAGCAGCAATGTCGCGATACGATAAACCGCAATCGCGATAGGCTACAATCCGAACTTTATCATAGTCGGAATCGTGATGGTACGCATTTCTCTTCCTTACACGAGGCATCACAACAACGCTTCACCAGGCAACGCCGGTCAACTGCTGTTTGTGTATGAGAAATCGGTTGGAAACTTTCCTCATGTCATCGCGTTGTAGGTGTCGCCACAGGCGCCAACCTTGTGTGAATGCACTGAAAAGCTAATTATTTGCACATCACAGCATCTTCTTCATGCCGCTTAAATTTCGCGTCTGTGGCACGTCATCTTCGTGGTGTAGCAATTTTATTGGCCAGTAGTGTAATATACAGAAGAATGGAAAATAATTCTGGAGCTCTGTTAGCTGGCCATCAAGTAAAGACACGCATTTCCACCGTGTAGCAATACCAAAGAAGATTGGGACTTGTATGCTTTTATTATTCTTTCAATAGCTAGATATTATTTGTTGCATACCTTTCATTAATAATGGGCTAGAATTAGTTTAAGAGAATAATATTTACGAAACAAATAAGTTCATACACAAAGTGATATGAATGACGTTTCGGTTGATAATTGAAGCAAGACTGCAGAAATATCGGGATACGTTAGTAGGATTCATCGATCTGGAAAAAGAAGTGTAAGAAGTTCAAAATAAAAAAAATTGAGGTAACCTATAGGAAACGACGTGTAATATTCAATATTTAGAGGAACTAGGAGGGAATAATAACAGTAGAAGACCAAGAACAAAGTTTACGGATTGAAAAGGGTGTAAGGGAAGGTTGTAGACTTTCGCACCTGCTGTTAAGTCTATACATCGGAGAAAGTTTAAAGAGTGGAATTACAATTCGAGGTGAAAGATATCAGTGTAAGAATCGCTGACGACATTGCTGTGGTCAATGAAAGTGAAGAAGAATTACAGGATCTGCTGAATGAAGTGAACAGCCTAATGAATACAGAAAATGTATTGAGAGTAATGTGAAGAAAGGTGAAAGTAATGAGAACAGCGGAAAACTTAACATCATAATCAGAGGATCAAGAAGTAGGTGAAATAAAGGAATTTTACTACCTAGGCAGCAAAAAACCCATGACAGACGGAGCAAGGAGGACACAAAAAGCAGACTAGCACCGTAAAACATAGGTCTTAACTTGAGGAAGAAATATCTGAGAATGTACGTTACGCGCACAGCACTGTATGGCAGTGAGACATGAACTATTGGAATACAGGAAAAGAAGCTAATAGACGCATTTGATATGTGGTGCCACAGAAGAATGTAGAAAATTAGGTTGACTGCTAAGGTAACGAATAAAGAGGTTCTCCTAATGAGGACGTTTAGAGAGAGAAAGAGAAAGCGTGTATGGAAAACATTGACAAGAAGAAGGGAAATGATGTTAGGGCATCTGATAAGACATCCGGGAATAAATTCTATGGTACTAGACAGAGCTGTATAGGGTAAAAACTAAAGAGGAAGCCAGAAATTGGAACATACCCAACAAATAATTAAGGAGGTATGTAGCAAGTGCTCTCTGAGCTGAAGGTTGCAACAAGAGAGGAATTTGTAGTGGGCTGCAAAAAATCAGTCAGAAGAATGATGACTTAAAGAAAACAAAAACAAAACAAAAAAATGCACGTTAGTGAACATGACCCTGACAGATGGAAGCAGAACCGCAGCTGTAGAGTAGATATTCTAATACATAATTAACGACTGAAAATAATACTAACGGATTTCGGGGAAAGGACCACACTTTGCGTATCCCAAGAACCATTGATGGCACGGAGGACAAGGGGGTGAGGAAATAGCTGGGCAACGAGTTAAGACAAACGGCGGCCGTGAGCAGAGTGCATGTCATGAGGTGCAACATGGGTGCAGATTAGTGGGTTGGGCGAGCGGGTTGGTGAGAGAGAGATTGCGCGAGGTGGAAGGATGGTTGATTCTGGAGGGAATGGAAGGGGGGGGGGGTTGGGGACTATGCGCAGCCGTCTGTGCAGTGAAGTGCTTTCGTGGTCTGCCTGGCGACGCTCATTTGCAACGCAGATACGCTGCTGTAAGGAGACTCTCGTAAGCTGTGCCCACACTAATTCTGGGCTTCAGTGCTCTGTTCCCCGCAATCCAGCACTGTTTCTGGTTGTTCGCCATGCGTCGCAGAATTGCGGGAGAGCGCCTGTCGAGTCTCGGTACTGTCTCAGAGAGAAACTAAAAGCCACGCTACAAGCTAAAGTCACATTATGTTTTTCTATCATTTTTGTGGAACTTCTATTATACTGTACCTACAATTGTGGGGACTGCTTAATTTTTCCACAGCTTCATTTACGAGTAGAACACAAAAGATAATATCTAGCCGTCGTATGAAGTACCTTGCGCCACGAGCATCACAGTGGTTTGTGGAGAATCTGCATAAATATACAGGGCGTTTTTCCAATGCGAATGGGGAAAGAAACTTTTGATGAATTTTAACGTAAATACCGAAAATAGAAGTCTGCTCTGGTGCCTTTCGTCGGTTCGTGTGGTTGAGGGCTGGAATCTCCGTGGTACATCTAGCTTGTTCGTACGCTCCTTCTGTACCCAAATAGAATATCGATGACGATAATACAGCAATAAACGCGTTGCACGCCAGAGTTCTATCTACATTCATGTAGCCTTCTTAAATCAGATGAATATTTTCGAGTCACCCTGTACATTATACACTCCTGGAAATTGAAATAAGAACACCGTGAATTCATTGTCCCAGGAAGGGGAAACTTTATTAACACATTCCTGGGGTCAGATACATCACATGATCACACTGACAGAACCACAGGCACATAGACACAGGCAACAGAGCATGCACAATGTCGGCACTAGTACAGTGTATATCCACCTTTCGCAGCAATGCAGGCTGCTATTCTCCCATGGAGACGATCGTAGAGATGCTGGATGTAGTCCTGTGGAACGGCTTGCCATGCCATTTCCACCTGGCGCCTCAGTTGGACCAGCGTTCGTGCTGGACGTGCAGACCGCGTGAGACGACGCTTCATCCAGTCCCAAACATGCTCAATGGGGGACAGATCCGGAGATCTTGCTGGCCAGGGTAGTTGACTTACACCTTCTAGAGCACGTTGGGTGGCACGGGATACATGCGGACGTGCATTGTCCTGTTGGAACAGCAAGTTCCCTTGCCGGTCTAGGAATGGTAGAACGATGGGTTCGATGACGGTTTGGATGTACCGTGCACTATTCAGTGTCCCCTCGACGATCACCAGTGGTGTGCGGCCAGTGTAGGAGATCGCTCCCCACACCATGATGCCGGGTGTTGGCCCTGTGTGCCTCGGTCGTATGCAGTCCTGATTGTGGCGCTCACCTGCACGGCGCCAAACACGCATACGACCATCATTGGCACCAAGGCAGAAGCGACTCTCATCGCTGAAGACGACACGTCTCCATTCGTCCCTCCATTCACGCCTGTCGCGACACCACTGGAGGCGGGCTGCACGATGTTGGGGCGTGAGCGGAAGACGGCCTAACGGTGTGCGGGACCGTAGCCCAGCTTCATGGAGACGGTTGCGAATGGTCCTCGCCGATACCCCAGGAGCAACAGTGTCCCTAATTTGCTGGGAAGTGGCGGTGCGGTCCCCTACGGCACTGCGTAGGATCCTACGGTCTTGGCGTGCATCCGTGCGTCGCTGCGGTCCGGTCCCAGGTCGACGGGCACGTGCACCTTCCGCCGACCACTGGCGACAACATCGATGTACTGTGGAGACCTCACGCCCCACGTGTTGAGCAATTCGGCGGTACGTCCACCCGGCCTCCCACATGCCCACTATACGTCCTCACTCAAAGTCCGTCAACTGCACATACGGTTCACGTCCGCGCTGTCGCGGCATGCTACCAGTGTTAAAGACTGCGATGGAGCTCCGTATGCCACGGCAAACTGGCTGACACTGACGGCGGCGGTGCACAAATGCTGCGCAGCTAGCGCCATTCGACGGCCAACACCGCGGTTCCTGGCGTGTCCGCTGTGCCGTGCGTGTGATCATTGCTTGTACACCCCTCTCGCAGTGTCCGGAGCAAGTATGGTGGGTCTGACACACCGGTGTCAATGTGTTCTTTTTTCCATTTCCAGGAGTGTATGATCTATAATTTGGGTTAATTTTTATTTTTGTGGTGCTTGGAATTGTATGACATTTGGTAAACTAAACGATAAAATCCATGTGCTACCTTCATACCAGTTTATTACTCAACGTACGTTTACAAGTATAATCCTGTTTACAGGTAGTCATTTGGCCATAGAAGGCGTTCCACTGTCACGTAAACATAAGAGAAACATTTGTGAGTGATTAAAGTCAACTTTAACGTTGTAAATACGCAAAAAAGACTGTAGAACACGTAATATATATATGCCTTCACAATAAGCTGTAAACTATTTTGATACTGTTGTATAGGCAAATAAATCGACTTTGCAATTAATCTACAAATCAAATGTATATAGCTAGTGACATTGTCAGTGTAGAGACAGTGACCAGTTTTTGCTATGAAAGATGATTTTTTAAAACATTTGCTAGCCAAGATGGCAAATGTAGAACAGATAACTAGTTTCAGCCGTTTCCGGTCATCTTAACCTCTGCAATCTATTTAAATCGTGGGGTATAAGAAAGGAATTGCATTCAACATTAATAGTACACACTAAAGATTTTGACAAAATTATTGAACAGTACATACCACAATATAAAAACGAGTCCGTAAGATATGAGGGCACTTTGTCAACTGCTGTTAACAGCGCAATGGATTGTCAACTGCAAAGTATATACAGCAGCTGTCAAAAATGATGCAGTCGACATAGAAGTATCATAACGTAAGCTGATATACTTCCTGAAAGACAATGCCGTCAAGGTTACATGAGTAACATTACATTAAGGCTCATCTTTGAACTCGTAACTGCAACTCTAGTATATAGTGGGTAGAGACAAACACGGTTGTTGTGCATTCAAAGTGACTTAGAAAATAACTGTGCTGCGTGGTGACAGTGACAGTCAAACTTCCCGTGAACTGATCTTATATGGAATAACCGATGTTGACTATCACGTCCCACAGCTGAAAAAAGTGCCAGGCCGTGCCAACATAATGTAATAAAATTTTGAGCAATATAGTAGGTAATGAGTAGGCAAGTTATTTAAAATGAAAACAAAACACAGTTCAAATTACAATTGCCATAATGAAATTATTAGAGTAATATAGAAAGTTTGTATAAAAACAAATATGGATCAGCACAGACTAAAGTTCTGATGTTATACAGCTTTTCATTAAAACAGAAGGGCTATTGGTGTCATAATTTACACAGATCTACATAAAAATCATTTTATATGTATGCACATTAAAGAAATCACGTTAATATGGATGCTTTAAAATTGTACAAAACATAAAAACGACCAATATATGAGACTTTTATAATGAAGCAATATCAATGTACATGGTAATGATATAAAATGATAAACAGAAATAGTAAGTAGCAATCGGCAAGACGCTGCTGACGGCTGAAATCTATATTAAGAAAGGCACATATTCACTTCATTTCTGTGGCCTTAACCTTTTGCCTTTTCTACGCTCTTTTGTATATCAGACGTCAATTATATGTGATTGCTTCCATTTAGTCCATTGTAAATGGTTCAATGCAGAAAATGTCCTAAGGGAAAATGAGATAATAATAATAATAATAATCACCCAGTGGAGGCCCGGGATAAGAATAGGCCGCCGGTATGTTCTGCCAGTCGTAAAAGGCGACGAAAAGAACAAACCACTAATAGGGCTAACCCCCATTTTAGTGTGATTAGTTAATTCAGGACAGAACTAATGAAGCCTAGGACGAGCGCTGTCATGGTCGGGGACGACGCTTGAACCCTATGCCCGTCCACAATGTTAACAACACTGCTAGCCACATGGAAAATGATTTAAATCCAAATAGAGGTGTTTTGCAGGATATGCTTCCTGCAAGCACCCTAGAAGGAAAACAAAGACCGAGGATGAGATGATCAGATGAAGTTAACCGACACTTCATGTTCTGTTATTACCAAGCAACAAACTGGGTACAGATCACAAGTATACACAACATTTATTACCAGATACCCAGGATTAAAATTTTTAACAGAACAAGGACTGGTTGATCAGATCTGTGTAATTATCTAAAATAACAGGATACTCCAGTGAGAATTAGAAAACATCAAACAACAAGCACAACAATTACTGGAACAAAATGATGTGCAATCAGAAGAAGAAGAATATACAGTAATGGACTCAAACATACCAGAGCAAACAAACAAAGAACAACACGCATCAATTAAAGAATCAGAGGAAAAGAAAATCTTAAGACACCCACCAGAACAAGCACAAATAGAACACCAAGTGACACACATGTTAGATATAGAAGAAAAATTTCAGCTGACATATATAGAATACAAAGACACAAATACAGACATTAGACCATTCTTGCATAGACCACCAAATAACCCACAAGTCGAAACAGCAATAACAACTATCAACACAATCATACAAAACAAAATAAATGAAAATGCAACTATGGAAAAGTTACAACTACTGATTTATATAGGAGCACTCACTACACTAAATATACACATTAGGCAGAGAGCAGAACCAACCAACACACAGAAGAAACCCACAAAACCAGCATGGCAACACAGCCTACAGATCAGAATAGAACAACTTAGAAAAGACAACAGACAGCTAACACAATTTATAAGAAATGAAATATCAGACAAAAAACAAAAAAAAAGGTTAGGTAAAATCTCACAACAAGAAGCGATAGAGCAATTAGATGAAAAGAAGCAGAAATTACAAGCATTGGCCAAACGACATAGAAGATACAAAAAAGTGAAAATAAAAGGAAACAAAACCAAACGTTCAACACAAACCAAAAGAAATTTTACCAGACAATAGATAACACACACATTAAAATAGACAATCCACCAAATATAACAGATATGGAACACTTCTGGAGCAACATATGGTCAATCCCGGTACAACATAGCAGACATGCACAGTGGATAAAAGCAGAAACAGACACATACAAGATGATACCACAAATGCCTGAAGTGATAATTTTGTAACATGAAGTCACCGAGCAATTAATTCTACGCACAATTGGAAAGTCCCTGGAAAAGATAAAATAGCAAATTTCTGGCTAAAGAAGTTCACCTCAACACATTCACATCTAACTAAATTATTTAAGAGTTACATTGCAGACCCATACACAGTCCCTGATACCCTTACACAAGGAATAACGCATCTGAAACCTAAAGATCAAGCAGACACAGCAAAACTAGCAAAATATCGCCCCATAACATGCCAACCAACAATATACAAAATATTAATTTCAGTCATTACACAGAAATTAATGACACATACAACACAGAACAAAATTATAAATGAAGAACAAAAAGCCTGCTGCAAAGGTGCACGAGGATGTAAAGAGCAACTGATAATAGATGAAGAGGTGACATATCAAGCTAAAACTAACGAAGGTCGCTACACTACACATACATTGATTACCAAAAAGCTTTTGGTAGTGTACCCCACTCATTGTCACTACAGATATTGGAAATATACAAAATAGATCATAAATTGATACAGTTCCTAAACACAGTAATGAAAAATTGGAAAACCGCACTTAATATCCAAACAAATTCAAATAATATCACATCACAGCCAATACAGATTAAGTGTGGAATATACCAAGGAGACTCATTAAGTCCTTTCTGGTTCTGCCTTGCTCTGAACCCACTATCCAACATGCTAAATAATACAAATTATGGATATAATATTACTGGAACATATCAACACAAAATCACACATTTGCTATACATGTATGATCTAAAACTACTGGCAGCAACAAATCAACAACTCAACCAATTACTAAAGATAACAGAAGTATTCAGCAATGATATAAATATGGCTTCTGGAACAGACAAATGTAAGAAAAATAGCGTAGTCAAGGGAAAACACACTAAACAAGAGGATTACATATTGGATAACAATAGCGACTGCTTAGAAGCGATGAAAAAACAGATGCCTATAAATATCTAGGATACAGACAAAAATAGGAATAGATAATACAAATATTAAAGAAGAACTAAAAGAAAAATATAGACAAAGACTAACAAAAATACTGAAAACAGAATTGACAGCAAGAAACAAGACGAAAGCTATAAATACTTATGCTATACCAATATTGACCTATTCATTTGGAGTAGTGAAATGGAGTAACACAGAACTAGAAGCGCTCAATACACTTACACGATCACAATGCCACAAATATAGAATACATCACATACATTCAGAAACAGAAAGATTCACATTAAGCAGAAAGGAAGGAGGAAGGGGATTTGTCGACATAAAAAACCTACATTATGGACAGGTAGACAATCTAAGAAAATTCTTTATAGAACGAGAAGAAACTAGCAAAATACACAAAGCAATCACTCATATAAATACATCGGCTACACTATTGCAATTTCATAACCACAACCCTTTAGATCACATAACATCAACAGATACAAAGAAAGTAAATTGGAAAAAGAAAACACTACATGGGAAGCACCCGTATCATTTAACACAGCCACACATCGATCAAGACGCATCCAACACGTGGCTAAGGAAAGGCAATATATACAGTGAGACGGAAGGATTCATGATTACAATACAGGATCAAACAATAAACACCAGATATTACAGCAAGTATATTATTAAGGATCCCAATACCACAACAGATAAATGCAGACTTCGCAAACAGCAAATAGAAACAATAGATCACATCACAAGCGGATATACAATACTAGCAAATGAGCAAATACATAATACCCCAGAAGACATGACAATGCAGCAAAAATAATACATCAACAACTTGCCACACAACATAAACTAATAAAACAACACGTTCCCACATACAAGTATGCGCCACAAAATGTACTGGAGAGTGATGAAAAAAATAAGAAAATAAAAAAACACAAAAAATAAAAAAGGCGTTGAAACATTCCTGGCAGATTAAAACTGTGTGCCCGACCGAGACTCGAACTCGGGGCCTTTGCCTTTCGCGGGCAAGTGCTCTACCATCTGAGCTACCGAAGCACGACTCACGCCCGGTACTCACAGCTTTACTTCTGCCAATATCTCGTCTCCTACCTTCCAAACTTTACAGAAGCTCTCCTGCGAAACTTGCAGAACTAGCACTCCTGAAAGAAAGGATATTGCGGAGACATGGCTTAGCCACAGCCTGGGGGATGTTTCCAGAATGAGATTTTCACTCTGCAGCGGAGTGTACGCTGATGTGAAACTTCCTGCCAATACGAGAATACTGAACGGGTAATGCAGTACGTAAAGGAAAATGAAAATGTAATAGTCATCGGAGACTGGAATGCGTTTGTATGGGAAGGAATAGAAGAAAGGTTAACGATAGGATGTGGGTTTGGTACTATGAATGAGAGAGGAGAAAAACTGCTTGACATCTTTAATAAACTTCAGGTAATAGTAGCGAATACTCTGCTCAGGACTCACAAAAGGTGGAGGTATACTTGGAAAAGGCTGGGAGATACGGGAAAATTTCAGTTAGATTACATCCTGGTCAGACAGAGATTCCGAAATCAGATACTGGATTGTAAGGCGTACGCAGGAGCAGATAGAGACTGATATCAACTTTTAGTAGTGGTGAAGAGTGGGCTGAGGTTTGAGGGATTATTCAGGAAGAATTAATACGCGAGGAAGGATGGGGGTGGGGGGCGGAAGTACTAAGGAATAACGACATATGCCTGAAGTTCTCTAAGGCTATAAATACTGCGATATGAATATCTTAGCAGGCAGTATAGTTGAACAGAAATGGAATCTCTAAACAGGACAATCACAGTAACTAGATGAAAAATATAGGCACAAAGAAGATAGCTGTGAAGAAACCTGGCGCAACAGGAGAAATACTTGGCTTTATAGATGAAAGAAGAACGTACAAAAATGTTCATGGAAATTGAGGAATACAGAAATACAAGTCGCTGTCAAATGATATAAATGGGAAATGCAGGGAAGCTAAGACGAAATCGTTGCATGAAAAATGTGGAGAAATCGAAAAAATAAATGTTTCACGGATGGAATGGCACAGCATATAGAAACGTCAAAACAACCTTCGGTGAAATTAAAGGCAATGCTGCTAAAATTAAGAGTGCAACGGCAATTCCACTGTTAAATGAAGAGGAGAGAGAGCGGATAGGTGGAAAGAGTACATTGAGGGCCCCTATGAAGGAGAAAAATTGTATGATGTGAGGTCGGCATAGAAGAGATAAGGGGTTAAGATGAAATAAGGCAGAAGGAGTAGATAACATTTCATGAGAATTTCTAAAATCATTGGCGGAAGTGGCAGCAGAACGACTATTCACGTTGCGTTTAGAATGTATGAGACTGGCGATATAGCATCTAACTTTCGGGGAAATATCGTGCGCACAATTCTGAGAACTGAAAAGTGCGAGAATTATCGCACAATTAGCTTAGCAACTAATGCATCCAAGTTGCTGACAAGAATAATATACATAAAAATGGAAAAGAAAATTGAGAGGTAGATGACGATTAGTTTGGCTTTAGGAAAGGTAAAGGCACCAGAGAGGCAATTCTGACGTCGCGGTTGATAATGGAAGTACGATTAAAGAAGAATTAAGACAATTTCGTGGGATTTTTCGACCTGGAGAAAGCGTCCGACAATGTCAAATGCTGTACGATGTTCGAAATTCTGAGGAAAGTAGGAGTAAGCAACAGGGAGTGACGGGTAATATACAACATGTAAAATGGCCAACAGAGAATAATAAGTGTGGAAGACGAAGAGCGAGGTGCGAGGATTATAAAGGTTAGTCTTTGATAGCCACTAGAGAGTGGAGAATTTGTCCATGGGTCCTGTTGATGTGGAGGTATGCGTCTAGCAAAGTGTCCTGGTCAGGCGCATAGACCAGCACAATATCCCTTACGAGACAGGAAGCATACAACGGCGGCACTGACCGCTGGAACAAGAAAACCTTCAGTGACGCTGACCGTGGAACAAGAAAACTTATAGTTGTGGGGGGGGCCTTGAACAAAAGCGATCCATTCCTAGTCGGTTTCTGAGGCTAGCTAGGAAACCTGTGACGGCTTGCATTGACGTAGATCCGAGAGTCAGTAGATTCGGCGAGGCAAGCCTTCAAGGTGGCGTATGAGAGAGCATCTGACTCTTTTTTAGGAATGAAGCTGCTTGCTGAGCTGAAATACCAACAGGATAGCATTGTCTAATAGAAAGGCGCCGGGCTGCCTACTACCCGTCACTTCACAGAGGCAGGAACGATCGAGGCTTTCGATGTTGCAGTTCCAGGGTTAAATCATCCGGCCGAAGGGCATCTGAAGGATGTTGTGCACTGATGAGTCAGTCTGAATGAGGTGGCCTGAGACAAGATGGGCGAACTGACTGATGGCCTCCAGCCATGCCACCAGCATCGAGCTGGTTTGCTGCATCTGCTGGAAAAGGACAAGAATTGGGGGCCTGAAGTCCTCGGTTTCTGCTGCATTTCACATGGAAAACATAGCAACAGACGACTGCTTCCCGGAACAAGACACATCTGTCACCGGCTTTTACCTCGTCACCAATGAAAACTGAGAACAGGGAGCACTGTCACTTAATACGTTTATTAACATGCGATTTGAAAGGTCTTTGAACAAAATTGATCTGATGCATGCATCTTTAAGGCAACAAAATGCTTCCGAATAATTGGAACAAAAACAGCCGGCCGGTGGGGCCGAGCGATTCTAGGCGCTACAGTCTGGAACCGCGCGACCGCTACGGTCGCAAGTTCGAATCCTGCCTCGGGCATGGATGTGTGTGACGTCCTTAGGTTAGTTAGGTTTAAGTAGTTCTAAGTTCCAGGGGACTGATGACCTCAGAAGTTAAGTCCCATAGTGCTCAGAGCCATTTGAACCATTTTTTGGAACAAAAACAGGAAAAGCCACTACTGTGGCACGTATTATATCCTGCCTTGGTTCTGGGTTGTGGTCCGCGTCCGCCATGGGATATGAGAATTCGTTTACTTTCAATAGTCACCACTGAAGACTTCTCCAAGTCCGAAAGTGTTGTACTGAGCAGGACCCGTCCCCAGAAGCGCGACGTCGAAGGCAAAAGGCAGAGACGGTGCGTGTTGGACGGGGTAGGAGCAGCGGTCAGAGCGCGAGCTTAAATCTTGACCTCACGGGTGATTACAACTTTCTTATTGGCTGGTTCCCTTGTTGGTAGTAGTCCTATCGGCGCACCCAGCTGGCTGCTGCGAGCGTCGATTGTTAGCTTGGTGTGGCCGATACTGTCACCACTCACGGCCAGCTGGCCAACTTGTTGCTGTGGTCCGAAGATCGGTTGCTGGTAGTGCGGAGTCGAGGGAGTTTAAATGCTGCGGCTCGCAGACGATCGGCGGTTGGCGCATCGTGGTGGGCTCGCCACATCGGTACACCTCCTGAAACATTGCTCCCCAAATTTTAGCAAAGACTTGTCGAATACAAACCGCATAGACTACTGCTGTATTGCGTTCCAAAGGTGGTCAAACAAGCTGTTAAGCGAGTGGTCATATTGTTTTGGCTCATCCTTGTACATACACAAACAGTGTAAGACAAGTAACATGTTTTCACTGCTCCCTCCTGCTCCACAGCCAGTCCCAACCAGTTTTTCTCCCCCTAGTCAGGATCTGTCTCTTCACTAGCACTCTCTACATGTACGTAAAATAGTTATAAATAAGCAGCTGTTACACACTGAGGTGACAAGTCACGGGATGGCTGCCGTGTTGCGTGCACAAAGAATAAAAAGGTCACTGCATTTCCGGAGCTGTTATTTGTACTCAGGTGATTATGTCCATAAGATGGGAGTTAACAGACTTTGAATGGAGAACGATAGTTGGGGCTAAGCGCATGGGCCATTCCAGTTAAGAAATGATTAGGGAATTCAATATCCCGAGATCCACAGTGTCAAGAGTGTGCCGTGGATACCAAATTTCAGTGGCCCATGGCCTTAAGACCGAGAGCAGAGGCGTTTGCATAGGGTTATCAGTGCTAACAGATAAGCAGCACTGCATGGAATAACTGCAGGAATCAATGTGGGACGTAAGGCGAAAGAATCCGTTAGGACAGTGTGGCGATATTTGGCGTCAGTGGACTATGGCAGCAGACGACCGACGCCACTGTCTCTGGTAACAGCAAGTCATCACCTGCAGAGCCTCTTCTGGATTCATGACCGCATCGGTTGGACCTTACAGGACTGTAAAACCGTGGTGTGGTCAGTTGGGTTCCGATTACGGTTCATATGAACTAATGGTAGGATTCGAGTGTGGTACAGACCTCACGAAGCCATGGACCCAAGTTGCCAACAAAACATTGTCCAAGCTGATGCTGACTCCAAATTGGTATGGGCTGTACTTATATGGAATGTACTGGATTCTGAGGTTTTGTTCGGCTACTACGAGACCATTGGCAGCCATTCATGGACTTCATATTACCAAACAACGATGGAAGTTTTATAGCTGACAATGCACTATGTCACTGAGCCACAAACTTTCGCGATTGCTTTGAAGAACAATTTGAACAATGATTTGGCCACCAACCAAGCCTGACGTGAATCCCTTCGAACATTTATAGGACGTAATGGAGAGGTCGTCTCATGCACAAAATTCTGCAGTGACTGCACTTTCTCAATGATGGACGGCTATGATCGGCATGGCTCAGTATTTCTGCAGGGTACTTCCAACGACTTGTTGAATTCATCCATTTCAAGTTGCTGGGCAAAAGCAAGTCTTACCTGATAGGAGCTACAAATAACGTATGTCACGTCAGTGTATCATCGCAGTTTATGCCACTAATCATTTTTGGCACAATCGATGGGCCTGCCTCTTTATTTCTTTTGCTGAAAATGTTTCCTTTGAGGACCTTCTTTGTGAGGCTGTGATGCTAATTTAAAGTTTCTTTTTACTGTACGTATTAAACAACAATTTTTTTGAATAATTTCGTTCAGTAGATGGTCACTGGACTTACTATCTAATCAAAAATTCTTTGTGCATTTTTTCATTTCTCACACCTTGATACTGTCAAAAATCCGACGCTGTTCATGATGAATTTTGAGGGCTATCAAGCATTCATTACATACATGGGCACCTACTATCAACCCTCGCATGTAACAGACTACATCCAAAGGGACGTCCTCAGACGAAAATGTCGTCTTGGACTCAACGTAAGTGAACATACCCCTTTATTTTGGGACCACGTACCAGGAATAAGTCGAGAACCGGTAGCAAACGCTTTCATACCAGTTGGAAATAATTCAGTTACTCTTAGCGATTCTGTGACTGTAAACAATAAACTTCAGCAGAGTAGTCACGATCTAGTCATTTTAAGTGAACAAGCATTTCCTTCTTTGGATCCATGTGGAAAGATAGCGATTTAGAACCGGGGAATATAGATCCATTACGCAAGTTTCAAGGCGAGGCTAATAGTTGAGCCGTGGTAAAATTTGCTGTTTTGAAGAGCGCGCCGCAGCGCGTAGTGTGAAGCAGCCGCCCTCCGTTTCTGGTGGTGGCGCCGCTGTGGCAATCGCAGCTTTGGTGTCTCCCTCTGGTGGAAAAGGGGAAAAGTTGCCTGTTCAAGTGCATTTAAGGGGCGCTATAAGCTCGCCAGTGGCGGCTGGTCAGTCGGAGTGAGGCTGGGTCAGTCTCGCGTCACCCGTTACTTGTCTGTCTCTCGTTCGCATTTGTGCGGCAGTTAGTTGTCTGTGTGTCGTCAGAGTGCTAGTATGTCTGTCGTTTGGATCAAACTTTAAAGCCAGAAAGTGAGAGACTTGCCACCCCGCCAGTAACAGAACTCAGCCCGGTGGGGGCCGAGTTCCTGCACCTGAGTCTGCGCGTTAGGCCGCCAGTTGCTCGAGTTGCTTGGCCAACGGTCATTGGCGGTTGGATCGATCGGTTGATCGGTCGCGCACTGAGACGCAAGATGACTTGCCCGCCTTAGCGTCGGCGCATGTGAGGTTCCCACGTTGAGTCCAGTGGGCCGTGCCGCATAGAAAGGGGTAGTAGCTTCGCGGTCGACACAACAGGAGTCAAACCACATCAGGCTGACCGGTGTGAGCTGCGACGCCGTGAGACGGGAGATCGGCGCGCCTTCCTGCCGCGTCCGTTGAAGCGGTTGGCAGCGGACGATTCGGGAGAGCGTTGGGGGTGCTGCGCCAGGTCTTCGCCAGAAATCGCAGTTTATTAGAAGTTAACTGACTGGAGATATGTTGCTTCATTTACTTGTTAAATTCTACTTGTTTTCTTGGTGAGGTCACCAGCCGCTTTATTTTGGGGTCGTCCCACCATTCTTCTCTGTTTTCCACCCGCGGGAAGGAGGTTATTTATGAGTTGGGTGGTCCGTTTTTCCCTTGTGGAGTAGGGGCGGGTTAGAGCAGTCTGCGGTTCGGATTGTTCTGTAATCCCCCTATCAATCGAGCCGGCCGGGGCGGCTGAGCGGTTCTAGGCACTACAGTCTGGAACCTCGCGACCGCTAAGGTCGCAGGTTCGAATCCGCCCGTGGGCATGGATGTATGTGATGTCCTTAGGTTAGTTAGGTTTAAGTGGTTCTAAGTTACAGTGGACTGATGACCTCAGCAGTTAAGTCCCATAGTGCTCAGAACCATTTGAACCATTTGAACCCCTGTCAATCTGCCATGCGTTAATAGCTGCCTCTGTCATGTTTGTCGGATTCGGTGTTAACGAATTTATTGCTTAAGGTGTAAAGGCCGAATTCCTGAAATATGTTTTTATCTTACCTATCATCTGGAGAGGCGGTATATATGTAATGTAGAGCATGTTTGTATATTTTATGTAAGACTGCATTTCATGGGTTTCTATTTAAATGGTCATTTTAGTATATAAGTTTGCCACCCTTCTATCGTAAGAGTTTTGTTTTAAAAACACGTTTCACATTCAGTGGCAAGTAATTTTCTTTTTAATGTGAGTATTTTGTACCATTTCCATGTCTCCTATGGGGTGCATAGTTTACGTGTTTGTGTGAGTTGTTAAAATTTTGAGTTTAAAGTAATCTAGTGTGTTACAGATTTGCACCAGTGTAGTGTTTTAGAGGTTGTTGTGAGCGGTCATGACTACGGCCGCGTTAAAAGGGAGCGGCAAGGTTCTCAGCCTGAAAGCTCATACTGTGTTAATGTTCTTGATGAATCGCCAGCGAATAATGTAAATTCTTTAAGAAAAGATTTTGAAAGTAAATACACGGGTTCATTACTAACAGTGTAGCTGAAATGATGGCACCGCTGATACTAGCAGTGTTGAGGAAACGAACGGTAAATAACCTGACTGTAAAAGTACATTGCAATCGCAGTCTGTCAGTTTCCAAAACACAGTTTAGAGACGTCCGTGATGGAAGTCGGGTCATGTGATGGGCAAGGCTCTGGAGACACGTCTTGAAAGGCGATCGATGACACATCCAGCGAAACTGTCTGCGGACTCATCATCTGAAACAACGGAACAATTACACACGGACACAGCTGAGTCTTTAAGTACACAATCTGCAGACTCAGTGTCTGAAACATCGGAGCAGTTTTTCACAGATAAAGCTGAGTCTTCCATTATACAAAAGACAAGTCAATTTCGACGGTAGAATCTATGAGGAAAATTTCTGCAAGCAGTGCCGAAGTGGGACAAAGTGATGTAAATACTGACTCCTCAGTAACTTCAAGTTGGGCCCACGGGGAAAGTGAAACTGAAGACATAAAGATGTCTAATTCTCAAGAGATCTTCTATGCCAAACACCAGTTTGCTGTAGAAAAGGGAAAGAAAATAGAGGGGGATTGTTGAGCCAGCGAGAAACATTCGGAAATGAAGGAAAAGAGGCATGTAGCATAATCCCAACCAAAAACCCGAATTTGATTTAAGATCAGGAACAGGTATAAATATTGGAACTGGAAAGAAGCAGCTTAGAACTAGAACAGACGATGCTGACAATCCAAAATAATACAGTTTATACTTTTAATGAATCTAATTTCAGTTAAGCTAAAACTGACATACCTTTACAGTATTTTTGCACGCAGATTGTAACGACAACCGTTAGTGCAGGAAGCTGAAACTAACAATCTGGATAAACTGCAAGCTACAGTTTGATCCTCAACACATCCGAAAGTTGTAGCACCGTGAAATTATCGGTGCATTTTCGCAAAGTACGGAAGAACGTGCTATCTTTGCGGCCGAGATATTAAAACCATTACGAACGTAATTGAAAGGTTTTGTTCTTTACTTTTTATATCTAAGGTTCGTACTTTTATGCACTATGTTTACTGCATCTTAACCTACTTAACGTAGGTTATGGTTGTATAACAAGACAAAAATTTTTACAGTCATCGATAATAAGTTTACAAAGCAAGAGATTGTATTCTGTCAAAACATCATAATTTCTTGTATTCAGCAAGACCCATAGTTTATAATATTTAGAAAGAAGAGGGGCATAAACGATTTTTAATATGATAAATTTCTGTTAATTTTACTAGTGAGAACGTAAGTCATAAAGAGTCATATTTTACTTTATTATTTACTTTCAACTTGAAAATGAAACTATCTAAAATTCGCAACAGTCAATTATTTTCATTTCACCTCGAAAAAAGAACCTTTCATGGAAAACATAGAAAAAGTGAGGCAGTATAACTAATTTTCTCGTTGCGTCAGAAGATATATTGCATTAAAAAGGAGAGCTCAGATAAGCGCTTATTCGCAAAAGGGAAGGGTTCGAATGTCGGTCTGGCACACAGTTTTAATCTACTAAGATGTTCCAAGAGTTTCAAATTAGCGCAAATTTCGATACAGAGCGAAAATTAATTTTAGAAAGAAGACAGCATAACGACTTCCTTCCCCGGTTGCCCCCTTTTCTATTTCATTATTATTAAAGAAAATACGAAATACAGAAAATTAGCAATACGGCACTAAAATAGTAAACTAATACAATGCATCCAATTTCAGTAAAATTGTGTTGAATATTTCCATAACGCAACTTACCTACTACAGAAATATTACCTTTTTCTGTTGGTACCCAATTCGAAATAGTTGTTACGATCGACTTCACATGAGAAATAGACCACTGTTGTCACTGTAACGCCTGAGATCGTGCTGGCAACGTTACCACTGTGTGAAGTTATACAGGTGGGACGGATGAGCCGCTTCGCAACTCCTGAGCCAATATTGCTATCCCTCTACAGCGGATTCACCGAGTTGGCCACAGGGCTCTCCCTCTCGCTCCAGCAGGATCCTAAAGTCCAAACTCTCCTCCCTACCTCCGTCCACCCCTCTCCGAACTTGCAAAGCTGTCGACAGCACGCCCTGATCACTTAGCGACATTAATAATCTCGGAAGTTGCCGGCATTTCAGAGCTGAGAAGTTTTTAATTGTGAGGCTAACACGGACTACTCTTTTAAGTTTCTATACTTTTAAACTTTTAAGCTTCCGACACTTTATCTTCGCTGCTGATACTTGATTATTATCACCAGACACTGTAGCGGCAAATAAGATGACATACATTTGGTCTGAATCTGAAACCGAACTGTCGTTGAGACCTTGACTAAGTGTTTGCGTAGGAGACAATGGCAAAATATTTATTATAAACAATAAAAAGCACCTAAAAACCAAACGTTAGACGTGTATCTGCTTCAGCAATAAATTATTAAATAATAACCTTAGCTTGATTGAAAGTGAGGCAATGAAAATCAGCAGAGAAAATGAAAGAAACAAATAATGAAGGAAGTAAGTTTCAAATAAGTAGATGCAAAGAAGCAGATGCTCTCAACTAACTAGGAAGTAAATTAACCAAGAAAGTAAACAAATACGACAAAGTTCCGAAAAAGTGTGTTATTCTATATCGGACATAATTAGAAATTGCAAAATACCTGCCAAAGCAAAGTTACGACATACAAGTCATATTGTCCGACAGTTTTGACCACTAGATCAAAATTTTGGAGTTGGACAAAGAAAGATTTGAGCAATATACAAGCAACGGAGATCCTAGGTAACACGAGGAGGGATACTTTAACGATTTCAAGAATGTGGTACTGGGCTCGTGAGGAGCGTGGACACTTTGATCTTAATTTAACTTTTCTTTGTTTTCTTGAAAAACACTCTTAAACACAAGTTATCTACGAACAGTAATGGCCAAGTTAAGCCTGTTACTTATTAACAATTAAGAAAGTAACAAACCAAAACGATTAAAGTGGTATCAAAGAACTCTCTTATTAGTTGGCCAACCGTGACATGGACGTCTAATGAACTTTTTAGTACTAAACAAAATAGTTTTACACCAAGTAATTATTAAAAATAAAAATATTAATTGAATAAGCCGAAAAAGAAATTAACTCAGGTACCAATGTGCCGAAGCCAATGATGATATTCGAAAACATCAAAATGTACTTTACCGAAAAAAATAAAGTTTTCTTAGACTAAGCACTAAATATCGGCCACTAACACTGGCATCACCAATTGGGTTTCGTAATGTTAGAACTTCACTTGCTCATAAATCACAAAGCGTGTGTTCAAGTCCTCCCTCGGGCATGGGTGTGTGTGTTTGTCCTTAGGATAATTTAGTGTGTAAGCTTAAGGACTAATGACCTTCGCAGTTAAGTCCCATAAGATTTCACACACATTTGAACATTTTTGAACAAAATGTGGAAAGGCATACATTCACCTTCTGAATCATTACAATATCCATAAATCAGAAATTTGCAGTGAAACTGCTTCCAAGCTTCCATGAACATCTTTCTCTCGATACATGACATTGTACCTTCCCAATAACAAATGCCTTGTGCATTCATAAACGGGCTCACTCGCCATTGGTGACCGTTGCATAACTAGATGTGGCCACACCGTCATCCTCATATGAAAAACATGGTAATATTGGTAGGTCAACATGAAAAATCCTTCGACTGCTGTGTGTGCAATGCTGCTCGTCCAGTCTGCGAAACGACCTCCGACGCCTTGCGGCCGCAAGACTCGCAGAGCGGGAATTCAAATCCGTGGGTGCCGGTGACGGAAATGAACTTCACAGATAGGATAAGGAATGAAACAAAACGAATGACCATGCAGATTAAGCCCCTGGGTATGGGACTCCACTACCCGTCGCTGGATTCGAACGTGGGTTGTCTGATGGGCACGAGGAAGAGAATGGTTCAAATGGCTCTGAGCACTATGGGACTTCTGACGTCATAAGTCCCCTAGAACAGGGCCGGCCAAACGCTGCACAGTGTGCAGACGTGCGGAAGTGCTGCACATGTGCGCACTTGTGCGACAGCGAGCGACAGCGATATCTATTATTAGACATGTGTTCTAAATGAACGGCGGCGGCTCCACTTTCCTGTGGTACAAGCAAGAGCGCAACATATCCACCAACGAGCGAGGTGGCGCAGTGGTTAGTACACTGGACTCGCATTCGGGAGGACGACGGTTCAATCCTGCGTCCGGCCATCCTGCTATAGGTTTTCCGTGATTTCCCTAAATCGCTATAGGCCAATGCCGGGATGGTTCCTTTGAAAGGGCACGGCCGACTTCCTTCGGCGTTATTCCCTAATCCGATGAGACCGATGACCTCGCTGTTTGGTCTCTTCCCCTAAACAATCCAATCCAACGCAACATATCCAGTCTCGTTTACCCCTGGTGACCGTAACCTTAACAGAGAAGTACTGATAAATGGCGGGGCGGGAGATCTATGTTCTCAGTCGTTTAAAAATGACTGGAAACTGCAATCCTTTTTTGTAGTCGTTGGTGAACACTCACAGTGTTTGCTGTGCCGCCGAATAATAGGCGGCCAGCGTAAGTTATCAATTGAAAGACACTGCAATACATATCACAAAGACGGGTGTAGTATACTCAACAGTGAAGAACGGCAAGCAAAATTAAATGTCCTTAAGAAAATGGATGAGACACATCAACTTGATTTTACTGTGCATCAAAGTAACTGATACTTCTTGAACTCTTAGTTTCTTGTGTTACATTTATGACTGTATTACTGTACGCTGTACAATGTACTGCTTTCAATTTTTCAGAATGACAACCACACTAAATCTTCACTGCGAGCAAGTTTTAAATTCGCATTAACAATTGCACAATCTGGGAAACCTTTATCCGAAGGGGAGTTTGTGAAAGGGTGTCTGATTGATATTGCGGAACTTGTGTGTCCCACGAACGTTTGCAGGTTTCAAGATATCAGTCTATCCAAACAAACAGTGACAAGACGTATCAGTGCTATGGCCGGCGATGTGCACAGGCAGCTAATAAATAAGCCTTAAATACTTTGTTGCTTTCTCTGCTGCGCTCGATGAAGCAACAGATCTTACAGATACAGCCCAGGTTGTGATATACATACGAGGTATCGATAACGCACTGTGTGTAACAGAAAAGCTACACCTGTGCGTAGAAACATGCACTACATGAACGCTGACGGCTGCGGCGTGCACGCTGTGACACGGAAGCTGCACATGTGCAAGAGCACAGCACGCGTGCAGAATTTCTGGCCGGCCCTGCCCTAGAACTTAGAACTACTTACACCTAACTAACCTAATGACATCACACACATCCGTGCCCGAGGCAGGATTCGAACCTGCGACCGTAGCGATAGCGCGGTTCCAGACTAGAACCGCTCGGCCACCCCAGCCGGCAGGAAGAGGACGGCGGTGGTGTGCTCACGGATGGTTCCTGATGACAGAGTAAAAACATTTATTGATTAACTTATAACACCCCCATCTGCTACTGCTGTACCATAACCTTAAATCTGGAAGCAGGTTGCCTAATCAAACTATTTTATTAAAGCAATTATGGTACAACTCAACAGAGCCGTGTTACCCTCTGAGAGGAATTTTGTTATGTTGACCGTGTTGTACCTAATGGAGGTGGCTTATCGGAAAATGAAAGTCAGAATTACGTAAAAATTTGATCAGTACAAACAATACTTTTGCCTAGCTATACTGTTTATAAAGAATAAGGAAAACGGTCGCCAGCCTAATTAGGCAAGAGAAAGATTAACGTTCTCGTTCAAGAAAGTACATATGAGTAACTTCAACGGACAAACACACCCTAGACTTGGCTACACGCGAGTGCAATGAACTCTGACACATACATATATTTACAGTAAGATTGAAGCTAGCATCTAGAGCAGCACAAACTATTTGCAACATTATAACAGATACCGAAACACACTATTACTTTCAGGGCTTACACAAACTGAATGGTCTTTATAACGTCATTATTACTATTCACTGCAGAATCATTAATTGGATATAGGTTAAGTCTCTCTCAGTTAAATACTTTAATACTTAAAATGAAAGTTAATTGTAATCCACTAACAGGTTGCTTCTCACTATCATTTAAATAAAGAAATTATGGTTTTCCTAATTAGTGATCTTTCCGTTACTTGTTACCGAGCATTAACACAATAGACAAACTGTGAATCCTGTTATACTAATAATATGCACTTCTAATACACAAGAGAGACAAACACTTAGCAAACATGAGTATATAATGTTTCACAACTGCAGCTTTCCACTTTTACTACAGTGAGAGACAAAATTAACATATATGTAAGACACTGACTCACCTTCTGCCATTTACAACAGGCAGTAATGTGATCATTTACTAAGCAAAACTTTATAAGCCTCAGACCTAAGAACTTTTAATTTGAAGTTGGCAACAACACATTAATAAGCAGTTTTACTAGGAAAATTATTTTCCACAAGCATCATTAACTTTAACGCACTCTCTTGCCACATTAACTTTAACTTTCTTTTTACTATGTTCAAGAGGCATCAGTTAGCAAAACACTGGGCTTTAATGTTCTTATAGTAAGGGCACTCGGAAATCGCTTTAGTTCAAACGGAGAGGAACCTGAGAGGTGTTATGATAAGGAGAAAAATCAAGGTAGGTACATAAATTCAGTTATAAATTACCTTATATTTGTGCACACTAACACCTCCATTAAGCTGATCCTTCACTGCACATCATTGTAGCATTCCGATGCAATGAATTGTGATGGCAACTGCATGTTGGTAGGTGGAATTGCAGGTAGAATTGCTGGACTCTGTCATTTCTTGGTGGCGATGATAGATACAAATTCCAGAATAGTTCCAGCTATTTATCCATCCATCCGAGGCATTGGAAAGTAGCAGAAAAAGCCTCTCTCGGAACCAGCACAATATGCATCTTTTACATGGCAGTGCACAGTTTGGTAGCTCGTCCCCGACTCGTAGCTCGTGCCCGACTGACTCTTGTTCCACCTTTTCTACCTAGGCCAACCACAATTTGCGCACGCTACACAGTTACGTTCCCGAGGGGAACCATTACACCTTTTACATACACACTAACTAAGAACCCTAAGGGAGGATCAGCAGTTTACATAACAGCAACCAAATGCATTAAATAAAACAGAACATTTGCACATATTGACATTTCTACAAAATAATTATTCACACAGAAATTACAATTATATATAGTAAGTTTTGTTCCCTCCAAATGGGACAAAGAATTTAAATGACCGATACACTACATTTCATAGAATCAAATCATGACATCAAAGTTCTTACAAAGAAAGGAGTATACAGTTTTGTGTTATAGATTCAAACAAACACATTTACAGAAGCTCAGCGATGTAACATTAAATGAAACAAAAGCAAAATAAATCAGTACAGCATTAAAGATATGGTGTTACACATGCCCCATGTTTCGTTGAAGTTTCCTGTTAGGGATACTTCAAGGAAACATCCATAACACCTAAGTGGTGTTGGCTGCAAAAAAAATTGTTCCGTCCAACTTCAGGTGGGAGAATGAAAGAAAAACATATTACAAATGTACAGTATATACAATAAGGAAAGTCATACACTTCTTCCATAAACCATTTTCAAAACAAAGCATTTATAGTAATTTTCATTCCCAGACTGGTTTAAGGAAACTAATTTCCTTCATTACACAAGACATTTTTAAGCATATTCATTTCATACACCCATAGTTCAAATAACAAACAAACAATACACAAAATTAGCTGCATATTAGTAGAGTAGGTATAGCCTTGAAATAAAAATAAAAAAAATAATACCTTTACAATAGCACAGAACATTTTAACTTAACAAAGCAGAAATTAACCTTTCAGTATTTTTAAAGGAATGTAAATTTTCACAGACACATACACAAACATACTCATGATCCTAGTACATTTTACAAGATTCAGCAATTAATGAAATATTGAAAATTTCAGTATGCATCCACATATCCACAAATATTTACACAAACAGTTATGAGAACCTTTTCCAACTGATTTTTTAAATACAAAAGTTATTTTTCAAGGTTTTTTAAAAATAATTTACTTTAAAGCTGCTCTTCATTAATAGCAATCCAAAATGTTTGTTGCACATAAACACACTAACATATTCAGAACCTATCTTTAATCATCACTGCTGTGTTTTAAAACAAGGCAGCCCAAAACTTTAAGTTATTCCAAAAAACCTAGTATCAAAACATCTACAACTATTGGACCAACATTCCATATACATTTTATGATACTTTATCACTGATTTTAGTAAGAATAGTCAGTCTAAAACATATTGACCAAAAAACTTAACTTACTTCACTGCTTGCCTCAGCATTAGCAGTCCATGTTACTCATACTGCCCATTATTGGTTTGGCAGTCTTTGTACGTAAACATTTAGACACAAAAACACAATTTGGGTTAAGAACATTAAAAGATACATTTTTAAATTAACGCACTGCCCCATCCTCTAGGTTTGGCAGTTCGTAACCACTTAATTCCTTGCCCAACCATGGCAAGTCCTTTGCCTACTGCTCACACAGCTTATTTGGTAGCCCCCAACTTCAGGACCACAGTATTTTTATTGTTTTGTCTTGTTTTTCTGCCCAACAACATATTCCTGGGCAGTTTATTGTCATCATCTTCAAGTTTTTCATCATTATGTCACATATTTGTTACCAATTGCGTTAATGGTATAAAACATGAAACCTGCAACTTTGAAACAGTAACTAGACACTGGTAATATTAAATTTTTCTTTACACCATGACAAAATCAGGCAATATACACATTAATCAAATAAATTTTAAATGACATTTTTGGTATAATGACAATGTTCAGGAGTTATTTGAGATTCCCAGATTTGTGGTTTTTCTCCCCTCTTTGTTACTCAGTTATATTGCTTTTAAAGTCAATATTCAGTTTAATTACACATTTAGGTTATCAAATATGTCAAGATCAGAACAATAATTTTATATACTAATGCAAGTGATTACTGCCAACTTTTTGTGGCACAAGACATACACATCTCATATCTATCTTATACACATTAGTCAGGTTCATCTCCACAGTTTTTAACACACGAAGTTTTTCAACATCATATTTATCCCAATTTTCAAAAACATTTACATTTAGTCATATTATAGTATTCATTTAGCTTGTTTTCAGTGTTCTTACCTTTTCTCATCCATATTTCTCTTTCCAATTACTTTTCCATTACATTTGTCCTTTACAATATCCACAATACTTACATTCATATTGGTCATTTTCTAGTGTACCCAATTTCATTATTCATTTACTTGTCCACAAACAATACATAGTATCTTACCTTATTTCCACACTTTTCAGTTTACTCTCATAGAGAAGAGGGAAAGAAGATAGTAAAAGTTCGGAATGATGAAGAGGAAGGTTGGCAGCACAGAAAGAAACGGAAGAATTGCTGGCAATGACTCGGGTCCCTGGTGCTCGTCCGGCACCTGACAATGCAAAGAGTGCATGTCGCCTTAGGGTTAACAACCCTCATCTGAGGACACGTATCTTTAAGTAAACCACATATTGCAAACATAAGCCCTTTCTGATTTTTAACTATTTTAGAAATAAATTATTATCTTGTGGAGTTCTTTGCACTTTTATAAAGTTACTATAAGCATCATAATTTATCAAGTTTTCAGGTTTCTCACACTACATGGCCCTCTCTTCATAATTAGACTGGCAACAATAAGTCTCCAATTGAAAATGAAACAGTTACTAAGCAAAGTCAAACAGTACACTATAGTAAATAAGCAACAACCTGCCATAGGCCTCAGGATCAACAAAGCAATAATTCACTTTCAGGTAACACCGAGATACAATAATAATAAAGACATGCATTATATTAACAGTATATACAAATACAGCAGCCTGCCCCCAGTCTCTTTATTAACAAGGCAGTCATTTATGGTTCATAAACAGTGACTTAAATCTGGTGGCTTTTTAGGCCTCCTATCTTCTACATCTTTCACTATGCTATTCAGATCTTACCAACGTTTTGTTTCATCAGGTGGCTTTTTAGGTCTTGGGATTTCAAAGTCTTTAGCAAGGTACAACATCTCTTGTTCTGCTATTATTTTATCACCAGGCTCTTTTTGTCCCTGTAATTCACACTCTTTCAAAACATTTGTTAAGGCTTGCCCCAGTAAAATATCATCTGGAGGTTCCTGCAAATTATGCTCCTGTGCTACATTACTGAATAATTGATTCGGTTTTGGTCCGGTTCTGCTTTCTGTACCTTGCTTTGGAAAAATGTCACTAATTTTCTCATACCCTCTGTCAGTAAAAGTATATTCACTTTCGTTTACGCCTGAGAATTCATCTTCACTGGACTCATCACTACTCTCTTCCTCACCATCAGATTCACTTGAGTACTCTACTTTTGAACAATAGGAAAAGTTAGTACAGTCATTCTTATCTGTATTCATACACGTTTCATCATCTGAACTATCACTGATTTCATTTTCGTCATCAGATTCGAGTGGGAAAGCAACTTTTAAACAGGGGAGCAGATTATCACTAGATGTTTCAGCTACTTCGGTTTTCGAATTATTTTCTACGCAATGCACATCGTTTGGGCACTCAGGTACTTGTGTTGCATCACTTTGAACGATATCATCCTTAACTTCATACTTAGTATAATCGTCATATACTTCGATAACCTTCATTTCATTTTCCCCTTTGTTATCATTCTCAGGTAATCGTGCGAAATTCCTACTAGACCCTTCTGCATTAAAATCATTAAACACATTTCCATTAACAATAATTTCATCTGCACTGCTTATAATGTCTTGTTTACTAACGTCCTCCTTTACATCACTTTCACCTATTATTAACTGTGCACATGCCTTTTGCGTGGCGTATTCTACCTTCCTTTCCTCTTTATTCATCATAACCTCCCCCACATATACGTCTTTTACCTCATACGCATCATTAACAGTACAAATATTCCTCTTTTCACTCGCCTTTTCTGTCTCCCTTTCTTTCTTTAATAATGTCTTTTCGCATGATCCCGATATTGAGTTATCCTTATCATATGACATATTAACTTTATTTCCATTTTTACATTCATCTATTACTGAAATCGGCCAACGGAAGTGTCCGATCCCGCCACTTCTGTTTCTCTCTACGGCAGCCATCTTGTTCTGATGTCTGCCATTTGTGTGTGCTGCCTAGTGCAATGTACGGTGCTCCAGCAAGCGCTGCCCGGAGCATAAACGGTCACGTGACTTCGCACTGGGAACGCCACTATGTATCACTCAGCGTCCGTCTTCCACAGGCGCGTCCTTAACGTTCCTGCCCCGTATTTTACATCTTTCCTTCTCACATTTCTTATTTGACATCTTTTCTTTGGGCCCAAAACCGCTTTCCGCGTGAATCCGGCCCGTAACACACACGGTTTTCAGTTTTCCATTTCGTCTCTAGTTTGGAAATTCCGCGCCATGTATCCTCTGCCGCGCGTCGTATAATTTCCTCTACCTCTCGCCGACTTCTTTGAATCGTGTTTACACGAAATCTATCGTTTTCAGGTCGTTCGTTTTGGTCATTGCTTTCTCGCGAATAATTTTTGTTATTATGGGGACGAGATTCGCGATTCCTTCGCGAGTGACCTTCATCCTCTACCCTTTCCAGAAACGCTGAAAAACTTCTGTGTGTACTCCCAACCTATCGTTTAGAATTCTCAGGCAGTTTCTACCAAAGAACCCAAACGATCTCGGCTTCAGTTCTCCTAGCCTTCAGATGTATCAGCTTTCTGTACCATGATTCGCGAAACTCTTTCATGGTTTGTCTACCTCTGATATCATACAACCTGGCCATTAGAAACTCACGCCACAACTGGTCTTGTTTTTGTTCTGACCAGTACTCGTCAATAAATCTTTGCTTAAAATTTTCAAAAGACATCAGGTTTGTATCCAGATTCAACCCCCACCTTTTTGCTTCTCCCGTTAATGCACTTATTTCAACATTAATATTTTCTTGGTCAGATAAATAACAGGAAAGTTCCTTTCGCAGTTCTTTACAAAATCAAGTGGGTGCCATACGTTATGTCTCTTTGCAGGGTCGAATTTTTCCTCGCCCTCTAATATTTTACTGAAAGGGATCCTTTCTGTAAATTGTGTAGGTCCTGTTTGTGTTTTTCTTTCCAAGTCATACATTTTGCCTTGGATTTGTGAAGTGTTATGGTCACACTTCTTTTCGCCATTAACAATCTGTTTGGTTAATTCTCTACTTGTTTCTGTTACAGACTGTTTAATCTGTGCAAATTCCACGTTACATTCTGTTTGTAATTCGGATTTAATACCGAATACCTTTTCGTCCACTTTAGTGATGACTAAGGGTTCTATTGGATCTTGAATTTTAATTACTTCAGTGTCAATATCTTTCGTTAATGTCATCAGTTTGTCCTTGTACATTGGCAATATTGTCATTGATGACAGTAATTTCGCTTTTAATATTTTTGATTTCATTACTCACTGTTCCTACCCTTGAGTTGACTTCTTCAATTTGTTTACTAAGTCTGATGCCCTGCATTTCGATTTGTTTACTTTGTGTACTAATCTGTTGGTTTTGCTCAACAAGTTGATTATTAATGTTTCGCCTCTGTGCTGCTATTTGTGCATTAATATTGTCACTGTGTGCTGTAATTTGTGCCTTAATATTGTCATTTTGCGCTGCAAATTGTGCAGACAGTATTCTAAGTAAATCAGTCAGATCTGATGTCTTTTCACTTTTGGTTTCTACCGCATTTTCGTGTTCGAGTCTTACTTCCTTCTCAGTTTCTGGTGATTCGAACATATCCCGCGATTCATTAACATAGCCACTGTCTTCGACAACATCGCCTATTTTGTCTTGATTAGTACGCGCGAAAGTCATAGCTTCGATCTGTTTATTGACATCGGCGTGGTAATGTACGTAATTTAACTCGCGCGTAATGCCATCTGTTGGTGTGCTGCCTGAACTGCTCTCGATTGCATTCTGTTCCCATGTGTCTAGGTTTATTTCTAATTAGTGTCCATTTTAGTTGCAATTAAGTATTGATATCTTTAATTTTCAATTTAAGCTGAACTTTCGCTATCAGTTCTGTCAAATAATGTACAGGTTCGTGCCACTGGACGTTTTATGTTCACTCTATGTTTCTAAAATGCTAAATACTTATAATTTTTTCCGGCTGTAGGTGAAATTAAACAACGTCCTGTCACGGTCGCCACGTATAACACTCTCGTCTGCTACTGCTGTACCATAACCTTAAAGCTGGAAGCAGGTTGCCTAATAAAAAAAAATGGTTCAAATGGCTCTGAGCACTATGGGACTTAACATCTATGGTCATCAGTCACCTAGAACTTAGAACTACTTAAACCTAACTAACCTAAGGACATCACACAACACCCAGCCATCACGAGGCAGAGAAAATCCCTGACCCCGCCGGGAATCGAACCCGGGAACCCGGGCGTGGGAAGCGAGAACTCTACCGCACGACCACGAGATGCGGGCTTTGCCTAATCAAACTATTTTATTAAAGCAATTATGGTACAACTCAACAGAGCTGCGTTACCCTCTGAGAGGAATTTTGTTATGTTGACCGTGTTGTACCTAATGGAGGTGGCTTATCGGAAAATGAAAGTCAGAATTACGTAAAAATTTGATCAGTACAAACAATACTTTTGCCTAGCTATACTGTTTATAAAGAATAAGGAAAACGGTCGCCAGCCTAATTAGGCAAGAGAAAGATTAACGTTCTCGTTCAAGAAAGTACATATGAGTAACTTCAACGGACAAACACACCCTAGACTTGGCTACACGCGAGTGCAATGAACTCTGACACATACATATGTTTACAGTAAGATTGAAGCTAGCATCTAGAGCAGCACAAACTATTTGCAACATTATAACAGATACCGAAACACACTATTACTTTCAGGGCTTACACAAACTGAATGGTCTTTATAACGTCATTATTACTATTCACTGCAGAATCATTAATTGGATATAGGTTAAGTCTCTCTCAGTTAAATACTTTAATACTTAAAATGAAAGTTAATTGTAATCCACAAACAGGTTGCTTCTCGCTATCATTTAAATAAAGAAATTATGGTTTTCCTAATTAGTGATCTTTCCGTTACTTGTTACCGAGCATTAACACAATAGACAAACTGTGAATCATGTTATACTATTAATGTGCACTTCTAATACACAAGAGAGACAAACACTTAGCAAACATGAGTATATAACGTTTCACAACTGCAGTTTTCCACTTTTACTACAGTGAGAGACAAAATTAACATACATGTAAGACACTGACTCACCTTCTGCCATTTACAACAGGCAGTAATGTGATCATTTACTAAGCAAAACTTTATAAGCCTCAGACCTAAGAACTTTTAATTTGATGTTGGCAACAACACATTAATAAGCAGTTTTACTAGGAAAATTATTTTCCACAAGCATCATTAACTTTAACGCACTCTCTTGCCACATTAACTTTAACTTTCTTTTTACTATGTTCAAGAGGCACGCTACACAGTTACGTTCCCGAGGGGAACCATTACACCTTTTACATACACACTAACTAAGAACCCTAAGGGAGGATCAGCAGTTTACATAACAGCAACCAAATGCATTAAATAAAACAGAACATTTGCACATATTGACATTTCTACAAAATAATTATTCACACAGAAATTACAATTATATATAGTAAGTTTTGTTCCCTCCAAATGGGACAAAGAATTTAAATGACAGATACACTACATTTCATAGAATCAAATCATGACATCAAAGTTCTTACAAAGAGAGGAGTATACAGTTTTGTGTTATTGATTCAAACAAACACATTTACAGAAGCTCAACGATATAACATTAAATGAAAAAAAAAGCAAAATAAATCAGTGCAGCATTAAAGCTATGGTGTTACAAACTGCAATACATTGGTTGTTGGCATCTGAATGAGGTTTGTTTCCGTTTGTGACATTCTCGGCGGCGACGAAGGTGGCCCGCGGATGCTCACACGTGCGCCTGCTCAGTGACTGTAGCTATGGTGGCATAACTGGAATGTGCTGCTGCCTCTGCAGCAGCGCCACAGCCTTGCTGAGTCTCACCACGGTGGCTGGAAACACGTGCCGTGGGCCTCTGTTGTGATGGATGCATGATGGATGGATGGAGGGGTTGTATGGGCGCACGACGGCAAGGTCTTCAGCGCCCGATCAGTAACAGATTGAGACTGGTGTCAAGAAAATACTCAGAACAGTAAGATAAAACAGAACGGAAAACAGAGGTAACAAGCTTGGAAAAATATGTGCCTACCCACACCGATGAGTGGGACGAAGCATACCGTCAGCAGCAAAACGTGGACAACTCAGGAAGAAAGTGGTAGAGGGAGCTAAAACAATATAGCAGATGGAAGTGGCCGGCTGACCGCAAGGAAAAAAAGGGAGGAGCCAGACACTTTGCAATAAACTAAAACCTCCAGCCTAAAAGTTTAGGCCAGGGTCTAGAGACACCACAAAACTTTAAAACCCCAGACACACACGTCTCATTATTAGATAAAACACAGGGCAGATCCCCATCAACTTGTGCTTCTGCCTTTGTATCACGGTATAAAATGCAGTCTGTTAAAATGTGGCGGACAGAGATGTGCACACCACAAGCACCACAAAACGGGGGATCCTCCCGCCGTAATAGAAAGCTATGTGTGAGAGGACAGTGCCCAATCCGGAGACGCGTGAGGGTCACTTCTTCCCGCCTGAGCAACCGGCAGGAGGAACGCCACGGCCGAGTTGTTGACTTCACCAACTGCAGTTAATTGGCCGTCACCGCCAACCATTCTTCCTCCCACAACTCCATGCACTTCTTGTGGAGTGCAGAAATGACAGACTGCTCTCTGCAGGCCTCCTTGGCAGCCCGATCGGCCTGTTCATTGCCCAATATTCCTACATGACCAGGCACCCAGCAGAATTACACTTCCTTACCCCGCCGTTGGAGCGAGCACAGTTGGTCATATATCAGCTGGACCATCTCCTCAGTTGGGTACAGATTCTACAATGATTGTAACGCACTAAGAGAATCGGAACAGAGGAGAAATAGATTGCCCCGAACACGATTCATCCGCTCTAGTGCATTCAGGATCGCGTGGAGCTCCGCTGCGAAAACGGTATATTCATCAGAGAGGCGAATCCGGGTAACAGGATCAGGGAACACTACAGAACAGCCAACGACATTCTCCTGTTTGGAGCCATCAGTGTAAACGACGGTAAAACAGTGATGCACATCTAAAATGTTAAAAAACTGTGATCGCTACTGGTGGAAGGGGGTGGGGGGGGGGGGGGGGGGGAGTGCTGCGGCGGCGATAGTGGGACAGTTCAATGTCAGTCTCAGCGGCCATCCCTGTTGGCAGCTGTTTGGCGTCGGCGTTCAAGGGTCCCTTGGCGACAGTTCGTTACCACAAAGCACCCCAGGCCTCTGGCGATGACTGCAGCGGCGTCACCGCTTTGGCGACTGCTTGGCGACGACCAGCGTATTGCGACGGTGACTGTTACGATGACTGCGATGACAGTGGCGACTCTAAACTGATGGCGACGCTGAGCGACAACAGACTCTGCCTCACTCAAATGCCTTCATGATAGTCGACGGTGGCGACCTGTGTGCTGGTCTTTAAACGTGGCTTTCTGCCACTGATGTATGGGGTTCTTCCTCCACAGCAGGTCGGTGAAATACACTCCTGGAAATTGAAATAAGAACACCGTAAATTCATTGTCCCAGGAAGGGGAAACTTTATTGACACATTCCTGGGGTCAAATCCATCACATGATCACACTGACAGAACCACAGGCACATAGACACAGGCAACAGAGCATGCACAATGTCGGCACTAGTACAGTGTATATCCACCTTTCGCAGCAATGCAGGCTGCTATTCTCCCATGGAGACGATCGTAGAGATGCTGGATGTAGTCCTGTGGAACGGCTTGCCATGCCATTTCCACCTGGCGCCTCAGTTGGACCAGCGTTCGTGCTGGACGTGCAGACCGCGTGAGACGACGCTTCATCCAGTCCCAAACATGCTCAATGGGGGACAGATCCGGAGATCTTGCTGGCCAGGGTAGTTGACTTACACCTTCTAGAGCACGTTGGGTGGCACGGGATACATGCGGACGTGCATTGTCGTGTTGGAACAGCAAGTTCCCTTGCCGGTCTAGGAATGGTAGAACGATGGGTTCGATGACGGTTTGGATGTACCGTGCGCTATTCAGTGTCCCCTCGATGATCACCAGTGGTGTACGGCCAGTGTAGGAGATCGCTCCCCACACCATGATGCCGGGTGTTGGCCCTGTGTGCCTCGGTCGTATGCAGTCCTGATTGTGGCGCTCACCTGCAAGGCGCCAAACACGCATACGACTATCATTGGCACCAAGGCAGAAGCGACTCTCATTGCTGAAGACGACACGTCTCCATTCGTCCCTCCATTCACGCCTGTCGCGACACCACTGGAGGAGGGCTGCACGATGTTGGGGCGTGAGCGGAAGACGGCCTAACGGTGTGCGGGACCGTAGCCCAGCTTCATGGAGACGGTTGCGAATGGTCCTCGCCGATACCCCAGGAGCAACAGTGTCCCTAATTTGCTGGGAAGTGGCGGTGCGGTCCCCTACGGCACTGCGTAGGATCCTACGGACTTGGCGTGCATCCGTGCGTCGCTGCGGTCCGGTACCAGGTCGACGGGCACGTGCACCTTCCGCCGACCACTGGCGACAACATCGATGTACTGTGGAGACCTCACGCCACACGTGTTGAGCAATTCGGCGGTACGTCCACCCGGCCTCCCGCATGCCCACTATACGCCCTCGCTCAAAGTCCGTCAACTGCACATACGGTTCACGTCTACGCTGTCGCGGCATGCTACCAGTGTTAAAGACTGCGATGGAGCTCCGTATGCCACGGCAAACTGGCTGACACTGACGGCGGCGGTGCACAAATGCTGCGCAGCTAGCGCCATTCGACGGCCAACACCGCGGTTCCTGGTGTGTCCGCTGTGCCGTGCGTGTGATCATTGCTTGTACAGCCCTCTCGCAGTGTCCGGAGCAAGTATGGTGGGTCTGACACACCGGTGTCAATGTGTTCTTTTTTCCATTTCCAGGAGTGTATTTTGGTGTTACTCCGCTGGTGTAACTGATCCGATTACTGCCCTCAGTGTTGACATCCTGGCATGGAGCGAGCTGCTTCTTGTCATGTCATCCGCAGGTCAGTGACACAGTATCCGCCATCGTGTCACTTAACTTGGCGTTTGGCTGACCAACTTGCATCGCGGTACCCTACCACTGATCTGCACAACAGAATGGAATACGCATAAATCTGGCGCCCAGATTCCTTCACATTTTAACTAACTACTGTACAACTCCTACCTTTAAATAAACTAATCGCTCTAATCATTCTGCCCTCTGCACTTTACAAAACTATGGAGGGTAATAGATTTAAATGGTTTGGCGACATTAAAGGAATAGGACCATAAAGACTTGCAGGAAAAAAATGGTTCAAATGGCTCTGAGCACTATGGAACATTACATCTTAGATCATCAGTCCCCTAGAACTTAGAACTACCTAAACCTAACTAACCTAAGGACATCACACACATCCATGCCTGAGGCAGGATTCGAACCTGCGACCGTAGCAGTCGCGCGGTTCCGGACTGAAGCGCCTAGAACCGCTCGGCCACCGCGGCCGGATCTTGCAAGAAGAGACCTGGAATGGACAGAATCTGGACAAAGACCAATTGTAAGACTACGAATGAGATAAAGAGATCAGGTGAAGGATGATGGGAAACGAAGAGGATTGCAATGGGAGGAGATGCTAAATGAAAGAGCGTAGGAGAAAAGAGAAACTTGGAAGAGGCTCTGTGAACGACCTGCATAAGCAGAAATGTTTCAGGAAGAGTAAGAAGTCACAAACACATCCGCTATCGCTGTCAATAGAAAATTATTTATAAACATATAGCGTCTTTCACTATAGGCTTCGAAAGGTATAAAACAGGGATGTAGCCAGAGATCCCAGCGGATGCCCAAGGATTCGACAACTTAACGGGCGGGATGAATGTGCTGGCTGAGTTTACGGAAGGTCCTTTGTTGCTTCACAATAGTTGGTATCCTTCATTTAACAACAATTCTTAAACATCAATAACATAACAATCAACACTGTCACATTGACTTCAGGACGGCCAACCAAAAGGACAAAACTTAATTATTTTTTCTTTTTCAGGACAAGTAATATCTTTTTAAAATAACGAGTTTTACATTCGTAAAAACACAGCCTTTAGGCATCCGTAACATTGCAAACAGACAAATCTGACTTCACTACTATTACAGAAAGAGCATTACCAAAACAATTTGAAACCCACTCATTAGATAGTAAATTTGAAGCAAGGAAGGAGGCCCTTATTTAGAAAAATATTACAAGTTCATGATTACAATTAAAATTACTTGAGGGCGCTTTTGCAACTGTTGAAGCAGGAAGGTAACACTGTTCAATATTTTATAAGCTCAGCATGTGACAATATTTTAAAATTTACAAGTGCAGTGTTACAACGAAGATTTGGAACGCCCTTTGGGCACAGACATTTTTGGAACAGAAGATAACAATGATTTAAAATTTACAGGAATCCACAATTAAGTGTTGAAAGATCTTCAAATCAAGAAGCAATACAAGACAAAGCTGGGCTGGAGGAGGGAAGACTTAGCTAGGATGGCTGGAGGTAGTGGACACCTTGATTGAAACTTAGTTCTCAATGACGTAAGATGAAGAACTTCACTTATAGAAACACGTACACAGCCGACGTGGACTAGCCCCCCCCCCCCCCCCCGCCCCCCAGTGAATTGGTAGGGACTGGATAACATGCCAACGACTCCCATGTTTCGATCAACTCAAGAAGCTAAGGGCAAAAAAACAGCCATATAATTCATGAACGACTGGGCACCTAGTACGTAAATTCCCAAGGCCCAACATAAGAATACCAAATTCAAACCCCGTCACAGACACCAATCAAAATAAGTGTTACAATGACTGGATGATTAAAACAAAGGTGATCCGATTAATTGTGGGGCCGCTGGCATTTGCTTATCACGACTCTGCCAAATGTTACAAATCATGCACAAATCCACCAAGCAAGAACTTAACACCGTAAGTGTCAGATCGTTATTGGACCTCAATGGTCACTAATGGGTAATATGGCCTAGAATACCTTACAAGCATATTTAAAAAAAACTTCAAATATGCGTGAATTCCTAAGGGACCAAACTGCTGAGGTCATAGGTCGCTAGAATTACCCACTACTTTAACTAACTTATGCTAAAAACAACATGCACACCCGTGCCCGAGGGAGTATTCGAACCTCCGGCGGGAGGAGCCGCGCAATCCGTGACCTGACCTGCCGTGACCTACGCGGCCAATCAAATTAATTCCACACCCAAATAATCATCGAAATGCTGAACAAATTGCAATAAAAGGAAAAAAGTTCAAATAATCATGCATGAGGGGAGTTCACGCAGAGAGGGGGAGGGCGAATTGAGTGGCTTGAGTAGGGACTGACGGAGAACTGTGGGGAAGCCAGGCTAATGGGAGCAGGTCCAGCAAAGGGGTAACGGTACCAAAATCCAAATGCAGAAGTACCCTACCCAGAAAATAAGGTTGGACTGGCAGTTACCAGGGAAAATCACCGCGATCACGACGTCCAGATCAGCAGAGGTTCACTCGCAAACCCTTGTAGTCAATCGGGCGCAACAGCGTAGAGGCCGAACACTCCACACCAACACGGCCCCGTACAAATAGCCGCCCACTTTGATGAGCGACCACCGATCAGGTCCCCTAATTGTAAGCTCACCGTTCATCACCCATTCCTCCCACTCACAACCCCCCCCCCCCCCCCCCCCGCGCTTCCTACTTCCTCTGACCAAACAGCCAACCACAAAAAGACCGAAGCGCCACCCGGTAGCATTACAGGGAAACGGATTACGCCAGCAAGCAACAGTGTAAAAGCTCGGAAAACGAGCCGAGACGGCTCACAGGCTCTCGCCTCCACTGTTCGATCTATATATCGAAGAAGCAATGATGGAAATCAGAGAATGATTCAGGAGTGGAATTAAATTCAAGGTGACAGGATATCAATGATAATATTTGCTGATGACATTACTATCCTCTGTGAAAGTGCAGGGGAGTTGCTTGATCTGCTGTATGGAATGAACAGAATAATGAGTACAGAATAAGGATAGAGAATTAATCGATAAAGACGAAAGTAATGAGAAGTAACAGAAATTAGAACGGCGTGAAAGTTAACGTCAGGATTGATGGTCACGAAGTAGATGAAGTTAAGGAATTCTACTGTCTAGTCAGCAAAATAACCAATGACATACAGAGCAACGACGGCATGACAAGCCGACTAGCCTGGCTATAAGGGCATTCCTGACCAAAAGAAGTCTTCTAATATCAAACATAGGTCTTAATTTGAGGAACAAATTTCTGAGAATATACGTCTGGATCACAGCAATGGATGTTAGTGAAATATGGACAGAATAGAATCGAAGTATTTGGGATGTGGTGCTACGGACGAATGTTGAAAAGTAGGTGGATTGATAAGATAAGGACTGAGGAGATTCTGCGCAGTATCGGAGAGGAAATGAGGTATATGGGAAACAATAGCAAAAAGAAGGGACAGAATGATAGCACATGGGTTGAGACTTCCATGGTACTAGAGGGAGCTGTAGAGGGTAAAAACTGTGGAGCAAGGCAGAGACTGGAATATATACTGCAAATAACTGAGGACGTAGGTTGCAAACGCTACTCTCAGATGAAGTTGTTGGCACAGGAGAGAGAAGAGGAATTAGTAGCAGAGACCGAATCTAATCAGTCAGAAGACTGATGACTAAAGAAAAAAGAAACTTTCCGTGCGTCTGCCATCATCAGATAACGATGCAACTATGAGCTAACAGAATGCGTCCGGGAAAGTGAAAAGTGTAGAATCAGGCTTCGGAGTCGGTCTACTGTCACCATAACATCAACCATAACAATGAGTCCGAGTTGAATTGTTTATCTAAGCAGTTACGCAAAGTTGGGAAATGTCTTATCGACTACAAAGGTGTTGGCATGCGTGTCCGTCTAAAGATAACAGATTTAAATAGCTCTTTAAACATTCTGAAAGTCGCAGTTTTTCAAATAATAAAGGTTCCGAGTCCCAGTTAATGATCACAAACACCAATCAGCGTTGGGTGATGGTTCTTGAAGGGAAAGAGGGGGGGTGGGGGGAGGGGGTGGGGACTGCAGCTGGTCCGCTCCCCTTTTAATTCGCATCAACCAGAATCCCTTGCGCGAAAGAGTATTTTATCGTTCATGTAGCTTCATCCATTTTTGATTAGATATTGTTTTTCACATTGCCATTTAATGCTTATTAAGGGAAAAGTGCAGAGATAAGTACCTAAAAAGCCTTTTCCGATCGTAAAGTAGCATTGTATGGTAAATTTCAACCTACAGATTGACTTAAGAGAAAGTGTACGGCGAAAGAACAACTTCAAAAAATCAGTGGTGCAATGAAAGCTAATATTAGTAACATCGGACTCGTTCATCAAGTAACAGTATCTCACTCACAGGTGCTCTGTCTCTCTTTCCTCTCCACATAGATATTTCTGACCTGTCTAGGGGCATTAAATTAAAATATTACGCAGAGGTTGAAAATATTGCTTCAGTTGTAAGGCTCTTTTTATTTTTCAGTGCTTAAACTCCGAGCGGCTTCAGGCTCTTACATGCCCATCATCAGGTGTGATACTAAAAATAAATAACTTAAGCTAATAATATTTTTTACACGCAGTAGTATATGTGAGAAAACAAAAAAGAAGTTCCATACAAAATTTTAGAAAACTGAGATCGGGCTAGGTGCTGTGAAACCTAAGTCAATGCCAAAGCAACACCAGACAATACAATAGATGACTGGCTGGGTAAAGAAATATGTAATGAACACCAGGACGCTTACACCTATTCTGTGACTCCAGGAGAGGCAATGGACGAGTATAGGACGCTTCCTCCTTTGTATTCGCCACTCCGTTCTCTGTGCTCGATGGTGGTACACCGCGTCATACATTCGTCCATCGTTTCACAAAATCTATAACCATAACCGTTTTAATGTTCCAAAAACTTATGTCTTCCAGAAATTTGTTTTACGTCCTTTAGCGAGTGAAACGGTCTAATAAAACATGTCATATTTACGTAGTGTATGATGTGTCATCTGAGTATTCAAGAGGTGCTTCGTAATACATAGAACTTTAATGCTTAACTCCTGCATTAACCTTGAGACTGCCCCCCAAGAGGCACAACATTTTCACTATTGGGGTATTGTGTTGTACGCATTACTCTTGACACTAGATTGCTCCTTTCTGTTCACCGCTTCTCATCATCGGCAGTCAGTGACACGCAACCCTCTATAAGCATCTAGAATGGCATTAATGACATCTTAATTGGCGACATAAGAAATAAACAAGTACCTTGTTACTATAGTTTGCTTCCAGTAGTTTTGACACTACAGAGGAGTCTGAAGAATAAGCTTCTTCGATTTCCTGATTTCTGTTTGATTATAAAATGAATGCCGGAATAGCTGCAAGTGAAACGACTTGCAAGGACGTTTGCTTGTCACAAATATTTGGCCTTTTCTTCGAATACGTAGCGACATCCAAGGTCGCAGTTGGACGGTGGCATTTATATTCCTTGCATGTCACAAATATTTGGCTCTTTATTTCGGAATATGTTGCTGCTTTCGAGAGTGTGACTAGGCAGGAACGTATGAGGACAGTTTAAATTGCTGCGAGCGCACACGTTTAGCTGCAGTATCTGTTATTTCCGAGAGGCCAGTCACCCACGGGAAAAGCTGGTGTTAGTTTCACGCTCATCTTACTCGAAATGTAGTGTTGGACACATATACGTTATTTTGACGTCATTTCCGATTAACCTGGGCGTGTGAATAGCTTTTCCTTTTCCGAAGAAGGATAAAGTGGCCCAAGCAGCGACAGTATTCCGTCTAGTCTAGCATCTGTATGGTGGACAGACACACGCCAGCTTTGACGCACGCCAACTTTCACCCTGTTGAGAACTTACTCTGTGGAATCGGTTTCGGAATGGTGTTTGGCTCTGGTTGGTATTCTCATAGTGCTACGACTGGCTTTCAATTGTTTCACTGACTTTTTCATAGATCTAATTCCTGGCGGAGCCATAAGCCGTCCAGCAGTGTGTTGTGCTTCGAACCTTCTACTTGTACAGAGCTTGTAAACAGCTTCTGTAATCAAATAAATCCACAAGAACACTTTTCATAAATCAACAACAAAGTATTTCCCATTTCGACTCACTTTTCAGAGACTTCATGACGCTGCACAATTACCGCAAATCGTCTTGTATTCTGTAAGACTATTCGGATTCGTCAGAACGTTTGCGTACCGTTTCATGTGAAGAAGCTCTTCTAGGCATTATGTTTTGCGTCGATAAACTGCACTGTAGGGGTTGTAAAACGATGTTATGGGCATTAGCAGAAAATGCAGGGAGCATTAAAGACTCAGTTCCCTGCGGGGGACATAGCTCTGTGCAAACTCATTGACTAGGAATACACGAGGGATGAAGGTGGCTTTCATTTAAATGAAGCAATCAGCAAGCGAAACTACCGCTAATTCATTCATAAATTCGGACGGTATTATAACAGAAGCTACCTAAGCGTCTTATTAGAAGCCTGCTTCTCAAACATCGTGCTGTCCCTCATTGTCCTAGGAAATGAAACTTTCTGTGCCACTTGACATTCATAGCGAAGGCTATCCGATCATTCCCGCGCAGTAGCAACGCATTATTATTCCCCGCTGTGTGACTGATACGAATGCTTCCATTTATAAGTCATTAGTTCACTATCTGATCGATTTACACAACCACTTCGGAAAAATCCTGGCTAATTTTATTTTTTAGTTTCTTTATCAACAAAAATATAGACATGTAGAGCGTACGAGACACAAACTGATGGGTTAAGTTACGATGCCGTGGTGTGACAGGTCACACATTTTGTGGTATAAATAAGTTTAGTGTTTACACTGAGCAAACACAGACTTTTGAATGGCGAAAAAGCAGTAATGACATTCCGAAGAGTGTGGAAAGAAAAGGCACAAGTTCCATTCGAAACTGCCGGCCTGAGTAGCCGAGCGGTTCTAGGCACTACAGTCTGGATACGCGCTGCCGCTACGGTCGCAGGTTCGAATCCTGCCTCGGGCATGGATGTGGGTGATGTCCTTAGGTTAGCTAGGTTTAAGTAGTTCTAAGTTCTTGGGGACTGATGATCTCAGCAGTTAAGTCCCATAGTGTCTTGAAAGGAGGATATAAGATGAACATCAACAAAAGCAAAACGAGGATAATGGAATGTAGTAGAATTAAATCGGGTGATGCTGAGGGAATTAGATTAGGAAATGAGACACTTAAAGTATATAAAGGAGTTTTGCTATTTGGGGAGCAAAATAACTGATGATGGTCGAAGTAGAGAGGATATAAAATGTACACTGGCAACGGCAAGGAAAGCGTTTCTGAAGAAGAGAAATTTGTTAACATCGAGTATAGATTTAAGTGTCAGGAAGTCATTTCTGAAAGTATTTGTATGGAGTGTAGCCATGTATGGAAGTGAAACATGGACGATAAATAGTTTGGACAAGAAGAGAATAGAAGCTTTTGAAATGTGGTGCTACAGAAGAATGCTGAAGATTAGATGGGTAGATCACATAACTAATGAGGAATTATTGAATAGGATTGGGGAGAAGAGAAGTTTGTGGCACAACTTGACTAGAAGGAGGGATCGGTTGGTAGAACATGTTCAGAGGCATCAAGGGATCACCAATTTAGTATTGGAGGGCAGCGTTGAGGGTAAGAATCGTAGAGGGAGACCGAGAGATGAATACACTAAGCAGATTCAGAAGGATGTAGGTTGCGGTAGGTACTGGGAGATGAAGAGGCTTGCACAGGATACAGTAGCATGGAGAGCTGGATCAAACCAGTCTCAGGACTGAAGACCACAGCAACAACAACATTTACTCTAGTCTGGAAAGAGGTATGGCCCTCCTTCCAGCATTAAAAACAATTTGGATATGCTAGTTACAATATACCTCCACATGTTTGGCATGATACAGTTGTGTAGAGCAAACAGCACTCTGTTACCGGCTTGTACGATAGTATTCTGCATTACTGATGTTTCACTGTCGTCCCGGCGTGAAGCAGTGAAGTCAGTTCAATTGAGTTTCTACGCGCTGAGATATTAGCTCAGCGTTGTTAAGTCGCAGTCTCTTTATAGGGATCCTACACAATAGCAGCTTACGTACTCATAGTGTCGAGTATAACTTACGCAGCTGGTTTCCCAATACAAAATTCCACAACCTTCTTCCAAGAGATCCCTCCTAACTACACACATATATCCGAAGATAATGAATATTACTATTTAGACACGTTCATTCCACTTAAGTCGTCGAATTGAGGGCACCGAATGATGTTAATACTTCAAACAATTATCTTCCAAATGTAATTACGTGAACAGAGCTATAGATTATTTCCATTAGTTTGTTTCGGTATACGTGCCGATTGTTGACTGCTGTTAACACCTAGATCAGCTAAGCAGCTACCTGCGGCTGGCGTATTGGAAAATTCTTTAGCCTAGAAAATTATTATTTACGATCTTTGTAATCACTTTAGTCACTTCCTTAATGATGCAACTGAACACTTTTCATAGATGACGTCTGTCAACTCCCGAAGTTTTGAAAATATTGAAGACTTCATTGTTACAACAAGTTTTCCCCATTTTGTTTAGTCAGACATTAAACAGTACCTTCCCTTGATTTCGTACGATCACTTAAATTTTCATTCAGGGAGAAATCAATTTTATTCACATCTTCAAATCCTAGTGTTAATAAAATGGACTCAGCATTTTCCAAAATGATATATTCCAATAACACTATTGTGTTCTTTACGAGACACGCCATCCGTTTTATATCGTAATACGAATATAGACTAGTGCCACATAAATGGTTTTAGGTACATGAGATAGTGAATATAGCTATCAGAGAACTGAACTTACGATATTTCATTTCTGCGGTTTTGAAACACATTTACATTGTTTAAATAATGTAGGTCGTGGCATCTGAGGGAAGGTTCCCACATCATATTCTTGCACGCAGCCGTCGGCAGCCTGAAGTCTCCAACGACGACGCCAACATTCTAGGCAAGTTGGCAGATCCCTTCGGCTGCCGCTTAGCTGCTGTTTCCCCCATGAGAGATAAGAAAATAATCAAATATACACACCTGTAAAATGTTCTCAGGCTTTCAGCCGCATGAGGTAGTCAAAATCCCACGAGCTTTAGACCGAGCTCCGCTCGGCTGTTGCCAAGCGGGAAATGACTGGCGAGTCGCCGTGACCACGCCGTTCCATAGCTGCACTGCTAGCTGTGACGCCGCCACGGGTGTTCTCCTCCTCGCCGAATGTGGTAACGTTTTCCTCCCGCATCACTTGCTCCGGCTTCAAACTCATGATGGCTGGGTCCCAAGGCTGTGCTGAGCTGCAAACCGCCGTCCTCATTGACGGTGTTTTCATATGTTTTTATTTCTACTGCTTCCTTTATCACGGTGTCCTAGAATCCCTTCGCCCTCATGACATGTTTCTATGAATAGCAGTAGGCCTCGATTCGTCAATATAGCATAGGCGTAAGCACCTCTCGTGTTCCGTCGGACGTTGCACCACAGTGCGTACTGTTTGGTGGACGTACTAGCAGCCTAATGAAATGCTATCTTGTACACTCCAGGCATTCTAAACCCTAGATAGCCTTCCAAGGAGTTGATGTGCTGCTGTATTTTTAGTGGCAACCTAACTAGTGATGAGATGTTGCGTCTCTTCAGGAGCTGGATAATGTTTTCCGAACTGTGCTACAGAAAGACAAAACACAAGTTGCTTGTTACATTCATCGGTGGTGTTTTACCTGTGTGTCTTACCGGGAATAACCTGTTATACCTGGTGGTGGATGTAGCTGTTTTCCCAGAACACTTTACGGAGGTGGTTTATTTCTAGCGAAAGATTTTAAGTGTCTGAGCGGCCTCAGCACAGTGGACGAGGATATTTAGTTCGCCACGTTTCTGCGCCGGATGGTGATGGCTTAGAGCATGCAGATACAGATCTCCCAGATGTTTACGTCCGTGCGGCCAGGTGATTAAAGTGTCGGCTACGTAACGATAAAAGCAATTTCACTTACCTGGAGTATTGTATAAAGTGATGTCTTCAAATATCTCCATCAATGGATTGGCTGTGGAGGAGCTAATGGACTTACCATCACTACGCCGTCAAACTGGTCAAACTACTGGCTGCCATGTGCGAAGTACAATGATGTCAACGTGTGTTTAAAGAAACCCACAATTGTACTTGTTATTCAGTGGTATAATTGTGGGAGTGTTTAAGCACACGTTGGCATCATATTTCCTTTATAAAATTATTTAAAGGCAGTCTTGTTTGCAGTTGATATTAACATCGGCTGTGATCAGGACTACTTTTAAATATTTTTATCACAATAAGATCGCTGTTCTCCGACAACGTTATATAAAATTGTGGTGGCCAGTATATCGATTGGTTGGACAGCGTGTGGATGGGAAGTGTATTAGCTCCACGCACACTCAATCTTTTTATGGAGAAATTTGAAGACATCACATTGGACATGGCTCCAGATAATCCAAGTTGCTTTCATCGTTACGGCAACGACGCTTTTACCACTTGGACCCACGGACGTGAAAATCTGAGAGACACCTGAACGGCATTCACGACCACATTGGGTTTACGATGGGAGTAGAGGTAAATGGCGCATTGCCCTTCTTTAACGTCCGCGCTCGCCTGAAGCCAACGGACACTTCAGCCACAGTGCGTATAGGAAACCGACACACATGGATCGGTTTCTTCACACCCTTAGCCAGCACCATCCGATGCAAAAACGTGGCGTACTGGACATCAACGTCCACCATCTTGAAGTCGTCTCAGACGCTGAAAATCTTCCACTAGAACTAAGCCACCCTCGACAAGTCTTCCTGAAAAACGGCTACTGTCACCTCTAGGTGTCACAGGCTATATATGATGAGATATGCAGGAAAAACAGCACCGAAGGAGTGAAGAGAAAACGTTCGTTTTTGCTTTTCTGCAGCAGTGTCGGGAAATATTAGCCAGCTCCTGAAGGGACGAATACGAATGGTTCAAATGGCCCGAAGCACTATGGGACTTAATATCTGAGGTCAACAGACCCCTAGAACTTAGAACTACTTAAACCTAACTAACCTACGGACATCACACACATCCATTCCCGAGGCAGGATTCGAACCTGCGACCGTAACAGCAGCGCGGTTCCGGACTGAAGAGCCTGGAACCGCTCGGCCACAGCGGCCGGCCCTGAAGGGACACATCATATCATCTATGTTCAGGCCCCAGCAAAAATTCGACAGCTAATGAGCCCTGTGAAAGGCGACCTAGTCTTAGAACGCCTGGAGCGTACAAAATACCACGCCAATGTGGCTGCTACTACTTCGGCAAAACTGTAAGCACTGGAGAGCAACGCCAGATGGAACAGGAAGGTGCTCACGTCTACGGTATCCTGAAAAGTCAGTCATGGCAGAGAGCGCTTTAGGAAATCGACACCGAATACTATTTGACGAAACATTTGTCATTATGACGACGAAGGCATTTTGGGATAGCATCGTAAAAGAAGAAGTAGAAATGAAAATATCTGAAAACACCGTCATCAAGGATGACTGTTTGAAGCTCAGCACAGTTTCGGACCAGGCCATCGTGAAGTTGAGGCGCGCGTGGCGGACACGGCACAAAAACATTAGAAAATTTTCTAAGGAAGAGATCGCAAGTGACGTCACAGCCAGCAGCACTGCAATATAACGGCGAGGCCACGGTGACTCGGTAGTCATCTACCCCTGACAACGGCCGAGGACAGCCCAGTCGAAGGCTGGTGACATTTTAAACCACCTGATATGGAGAACATTTTATCAATTCATATCGCTGCGAGACCATGCATTCACACACACGAATGTGTAGTTTAAAAAAACTGGAATCATCGCCGGTCGATGTGGCCGAGCGGTTCTAGGCGCTTCAGTCTGGAACCGCGGGACCGCTGCGGTCGCAGGTTCGAATCCTGTCTCGGGCATGGATGTGTGTGATGTCCTTAGGTTAGTTAGGTTTAACTAGTTCTAAGTTCTAGGGGCTAATGACCTCCGCAGTTGAGTCCCATAGTGCTCAAAGCCATTTGAGCCAGTTAGGTTTATGTAGTTCTAAGTTCTAGGGGACTGATGACCTCAGATGTTAAGTCCATAGTGCTCAGAACCAATTTTTTTTTGAAATCATCAGTATAAACACTGTCTTTGTTACATAATATTTACAATTAATAAACTGAGGTCGACACTTACCACCTGTTGTAACTGCGATATCAGATACAGTAAACAACATGTACACCACATCAGGCCACCCTCAACACGACTTACGACTGTATCCATTTTAGATCCATACTAAACACTAATATTACTAATGTAAAAATAGTTTTTATTTCCCCTTGGACAAAGATTTATGTGTGTTAAATAATTTTTAGGACACAATACCTTATACTATATCTGTACAACATTCTTCATCTTCGATTAATTCTTACTTACAATTTTACCATTTCAGCTAGTACTTCAATAGCTTTGTACTATTTCTTTTTATTGGACTTAGTGCGAACATTTTTAATCTCATGCCCTCTGAATAACCGTAGCAAAAACGATTAAATATATCTACGTACACACAGTGAGACGAACTTAAATAAAATGAAAGGTAAATTTATCCTATGTTGTTTCATTGTATCTAAGTTAAGCAGGTTGCTCTTACCTGTCTTTCTTTACATTAGAGTAATTACTCTGTTTGTGGTATTTTTAAAGTACCCAGTGAAATTACATTAAACCTTGTAAGTATTATCCCTTCGTATAGTCATGCTGGCGCTCTGATCTACACTCATTATACGCTCAAATTTTAACCGCGAGAAACCTGTAATTTGCTAAACACGTCTTGAGCTATGGTATGTCACATATGACGATATCTTCTTTAATTGCAGAGATCACTGCGCTAATGTTTCTTTTGTAATCGCTTTCCTACTACTGTTCACAAAAACATATATTACTATCTAATAGTAAAGTACCAAGTATAATTTGTTTCGCAATTCTATCACGAACTGGATACTAGGCTTTTGACGAATAAGGAAAGTATATTGCTGAATGTGTGATGCCTTATTAAAGAAGTTAGCTGTATACTGTTAACTTACTTCTGAAACTAGATTTTTCCTCGTAATATTTATAATCAAACAATTTGGTTTCTAGAAAATCGTTGCAAGAAACCAGTGATTTTATGGGTGTTAAATACTATGTTTCTGTTATTGCGTTCGTCTTAGTTTTTGCAGGGCTAACGAAGTGTGACATTGACAATTCTTAATTTATCGTTAGGCAGGATAACTATAGTAACAGTTTGATTAATAAACCTCAGTATCTTCTCCTTAATGACAACCAATGCTTGCGTTTTTCTATTTTAATCGATAACACATATATCTTCCCATGCCTCTCGTCGAAGTCTTTCCGGCCTCTGAATTATTGTTTACCCTTGTTGAGACAACTTCCTTACCTTCCTTCTTTGTGAGAGTGGTCTTAGCCAACAAGTGCCACAATCTGCCTGATGCATCCACTCCCTTTACCTCCATAACCGGCGCTGGTAGTTTTTTCTTCTGTTTTCTAAAATCCTGGGACCCTTTTAACTGTCCTCTTTTTCTTCTGATCTGAAATTCTTGATACCATGTGACGCATCTCTTTCTTTTAGGTTTCTGAAACCCAAGATATCTTACTATATACTTTTTCCTTCTCATACCATAATGGAATTGGTGCTTAAGTAGATACTGTTCTTTTATATCTAAAATAAGATGTCTCATGTTTTATGATACTTCCATTCTTTATTCTGACATGGGCTGCATGACCTTTGGTAACATCTGTTTCTTTTTTGTTGTATGAAATACTTGATACTGCCGTATGTTCGTTTCTCTTTATCTATAAAAAATGTTTAAATTTATGTGAATTCCTAAGGAAGCAAATTGCTGAGGTCATCGATCCCTAGACTTACACCCTACTTAAACTAACTTATGTTACGAAGAACACACACACCCATGCCCAAGGTAGGACTTAAACCTCCGGCGAGAGCGGCCGGGCAATCTGTGACATAGCACCTCAAACCACGCGGCCACACCGCGCGGCTCTATCATGAAACCTCTGATGAACAACTACATGGTTTACTGACATGTTTTTGTATTAACTAGCAAACTGACTGCCTGAATTAATAACATTATTCTTTTGTCTATATTTAACAAGATATGTCTCAGCAAGTACAAGAAGAAAAGGAAGACGACATGGACGTAGTAATTATCTTCCCTACGATACTCCTTAGTAGCTGTAACACTAGGAAGACATAAGGTAATTGAAACAACTACTTCTTTAGTATTATGTGATGAAGATCGTTATTTACACAACACATGTACACCAACAGCTTTACGTTCTGTGAAGTCTAGTGGTTTTTTCTGACTTGTACCTAGAGAGTACCCAATTCTGACGTCCACGGGAGATGATAGTTTAACAATATCGGTTACTACATTATCTATTTCTTCTAGCACATTTATTATTCCTCCCTCCTGTTAAAGACCAGCACCATCCTCCCCCAATAACGGTAACACAAACTTACTAATTACTGGGTTCTCTATTTCTACTGACTCATATATCAGTTCTTCCTCCTTACACCCGTTACTACTGTCACCTGCAGATAACAGTGTTATTACCGTATCTGCTAGTGGTCCTTCTGCAGTTTTAACATGACTATCTGTCCTTTCTCCTTACAGCAACTGACACTAATCTCCACCGTCAACAAATGAATGACTGTATCGTCTATCGTTTCCTCTAGGCTTTGTGACACAACCATTTGTTTCTCCCCGTGGTAACAACTAATACGGTTGTCCTCAGGAAACGACGAGATAACCGTCCCTATTACCTCGGCGTCACGTATTGGATTCCCCGAATCAAAGAAACTGAATATATCACGCGCGCCTTCTGGATCTATAGCAGGGATAACCCTGTCGATTGGTGAGCGCTATTACCATCTTTGTTATTATTGCTGGCACTGAACTGCACTAGAAACTCAGATTCATTAAGATGAGTTGCTGCGAGACCTCCCCCCCCCCCCCCCCCAAAAAAAAGTGAATCATAACTTCACAATATTTCCTACCCCAGAACTCCTCTTAAGATTTGCTGTTCTACTACGAAAGTTTACTAGCTTTCTGGGAGGCTGTGTGCCTCCATTTTTCTGTACTATCTAAATGGCTTAAGTGACTTACAACATCATAAAGTTTGTAAAATCTTTCTAAAGCCAAGATCGCACAAATATTTCTTTATTTACAAACAACCGCTTTTTACAGATTTTTATGTCATCTTCAAGTCTTCAGCAAAGTCTGTCGAAACCAGCTGTTTGTAAATAAAGAATTATTTATGCGATCTTGAATTTCTCAGCATGAAAACATTCAATCATTAACGTTCTTTAACTTCTTTTCCTTCATACTTTTTCGCGCATAGACGGGCGGTAGCCTTTTTAATGCGAGTACTTTAATGAGGTATTTCTCATCTACGGATCATCTAACCATTTAGTCCCGTTTACATACCATTCAAAGAAACTTTCATATTCTCCCCACTCTATCACATTTGTTTCTCCAGCACATCTGCACGTCAATTTACATGTGTTCATACTCAGATAGAAAGGTTTCTCTAAATAATGTATAAATTATTTAAAAAAAAGGTTCAAATGGCTCTGAGCATTATGGGACTTAACATCTGAGGTCATCAGTCCCCTAGAACTTAGAACTACTTAAACCTGACTAACCTAAGGACATCACACACATCCATGCCCGAGACAGGATTCGAAGCTGTGATCGTAGCGGTCGCGCGGTTCCAGACTGAAGTGCCTAGAACCGCTTGGCCACAGCGGCTGGCAATTTTTTTTTCCAGGTAGTAAACTTCTACTTCAGACACATTCCTCATTTCTTAGCTCCTCTGCCTAAGTGTGACATAACAAATTCAATCTTTCTCTCATCATTCCAAGAACTAAGAAACGTATCCTCAGACTACTTTAAATTATTCCCATATCTGTGTCTGTATTAGTGTTACATTTAAAACGTAGTTGTTTCCACAAATTTTTACCCGTTCACTTGTCATTGGGTAGTAAGATTCACACAAACATTTACTTACTATCCTTTTATTGTCTATTTCATTACTATTATTGCTTAAGTTGTCTAATATTCTTAAGGTCAGTCTCCCCCTTACCTTTATTTGCAGCTAAACGTTTATTCATTTCTTGTTAACTGCTCTCCAGTATCTCCTTTGTAGCAGCTAGGTAATTATTCATTTATTTGAAACCTGTGTCTAGATAATTACTTACTCCTTGCAAAGCTTCATCTATTTTATATTTAGTTGCACCCGAACAATTTTTCATTTCTTGCAAACCGTTGTCTTGTCTCCTAGCTAGCAGCGAACGTCTTCTTAAGCTCCTTCATCGTGCAGGAATAGTCTAATGTCGATGCCGTAGTTTCCACGTTGAATTATTATGTTCACTAAATCCTGTATTAAATTTACTATCCATCAAACAATTAATTAGTAATCATAACTTAACAGTTAATCTTGTCAGTTACGGTTTAAATAATCTGTTAATTGAATTTGCCCTAAATAGCAAACTAAACAATGTTACCACAGTCACTTGCATTTTGTGAAGAACACTAATCAACGTTCCCGCTATTAATCTGACTTACAGCATGTAATTGTTGTCTATGACGAATTGTGTCATTACAGGAGCGTCGATTACTAACTGCTTCTAGGCGGTGCTGTGCATCGGCTGCCTCGCTGAACTTTATGAGCTGCAAGATGCTCTGCGTCCACAGTCGCCATCGTGATGTTGTCTCAGGATGGTCACGTCGCGACATTTTTGTAGGGATCCTGTGGAATAGTAGCCTACGTAATGTCGTGGCCGAGCTTGTCCTACGAAGCTCGTTTTGTAATACCAAGTTCCACTGCCTTCTTTCCAGACATCGTGCCTAACAACACATACATACACTGAAGAGCCAAAACATTATGACCACGTGCTTAACAGTTTGTTTGTCCGTCTCTGGGACTAATTACATCACTCATTATACGTGTCAGGGGTCAGGTATTTTGTTGGTAGCTTTGTGGAGGTACGTGGCATTAGGGGCCTACACTAGAGTCATGTATTTCTCGTTAATAATGAGTCTCTGACTGCGTACGCGGTGATGACGGCGGATAGCAACCCAGATGGGTTAGACAGGATTTAACGGCAGGGGAATTTGGTCACCGAGACATCAACATGAGGTCTCTCTGATGCTCCTCAGACCACTATAGCACGGTTCTGGCTCCGACACACGGACAGTTATGCTGCTGAAACATGGCGTCGCCGTTGAGCAAGACATAAAGCATGAAGGGATGCAGGTGGTACGCATCTATCAGCGTGTCTTGGGTTATTACCTATGCAAGCGCAGGGGAATGTCTCCCATGCATGATACTGCTCCCACCAACCTGCGTCCGTGATGCACGTTTTGAGCCACCCTTCATCTCGATGATGGCGTTTATGGAGACGACCATCGATCTATTGTAGTACAAATGCGATTCACGCTAACAGGCGACAGGATTTCAGAGATCCACGGCCGAGTGCCGATGGTCTCGTGCCCACTGCACGAGAATACGTAGAGGTGGTCTGCTGTGGAGCTCCATGTTCAACAATGTACGATGAACGGTTTGCTCCGAAACACTTGTGCTCTTTCGGCAGAGGTGCCACAGAACACCGTCTATTCTACTTTACTGAGCAGACAAGCCTCCGAACGCTACGTCCTGTGAAGTGTCCAGGACATCGAACCGTTTAGCGACTAGTGGTAGTTTCACTGTCCTATCTCTTTCCGTAGATGCTCACGACAGTAGCACGTGAACATTCAACCAGCTTTGCCGTTTCAGATATAGCTGTTCATAGACTCTGCGTAATGGCAGTCTGCCCTTGTCAGCATCGCTTATCTCAATGGATTTTCTCATTTGCAGCCCGTAACTTCGCTAGACTCCTCTCCCATCCGTGTCTCTCCGCTTACATACTTTTGTTACCGCGTCACGTGCTGCAACGCCACCAGGTGGCATCCAACGGCGCGGTGTGCAGTGGTCACAATGTTTTGCTTTTGTCAGTGTATAACCGATTAGTAGTATTTTTATTTAGACATGTCCATTCCGTTCTAGCGGTCGAATTGTTGGCACTGAGTGGCATTAATACTCCAAAAAATTATCTTCTGAAATGTAATTAAGTGAGTTGAATGATCGTCACTTTACTTCGATTACTATGTCGAGTACTGATTAATATTAATACCTTGGTCACTGATTGCAGCTACCTCTTTTTGGCGTACTGGAAAGTTTCTAAGCCTAGTAAATTATTACTTACAAAATCTGTAACCACTTTTGTCCCTTATGAATCATGAAACCGACAACTTTTCACTGATAACGTCTGTGAGGTCCCTAAACTTTGTAAACATTTAAGACTGCACAGTTATAACAAACTTTCCTGATTTCGCTAAGTTAGACTTTAAATAGCGCTTTCCCTCGACTTGGTAATACAATCTAATTCCTGTTCATAAAAAAGCCGGCTGCTGTGGCTGAGCGGTGCTAGGCGCTTTAGTTTGAAACCACGCAGATGCTACGTTCACAGGTTCGAATCCTGCCTCGGGCATGGATGTGTGTGATGTCCTTAGGTTAGTTAGGTTTGGCTCTGAGCACTATGGGACTTAGCATCTTAGGTCATCAGTCCCTTAGAACATAGAACTACTTAAACCTAACTAACCTAAGGACATCACACACATCCATGCCCGAGGCAGGATTCGAACCTGCGACCGTAGTTCCGGACTGCAGCGCCTAGAACCGCACGGCCACTCTGGCCGGCTTTTAGCTAGGTTTAAGTAGTTCTAAGTCTAAGGGACTGATGACCTCGGATGTTAAATCCCATAGTGCTCAGAGCCATTTGAACAAAAAAAAAAAAAAAAAAAAAAAAAAAAAAAAAAAAAAAAAAAAAAAAAAAACTCTTCAGATCCTGAAATTCAGAAAGGTGATTCAGAATTTTCCAAAATAATAAAATCTAATCTTTTTTTTCTGTTTTCCACCTTTCTCTTAGCTGATTTAAATTCGTGGTGGTAAGAACCGTCTATACATCTAAATGAAGGCAGTTGCCATACACGTTTCGCATCTTTTATTTTGGGAAGTATCTTCAGCACCAATTCCGTAAATTCTATACAGACTTTTATCTTCTTGTCCAAAGAAACAATCCGTTTCTTCTCGTCACACTAAAGGACAATACTGCCACATAGCTAGTTTGAGCGTGGCTATCAGAAAACTGAACATATATTATTAAATTTTTGGTCTATAAATGCTATATGTCTGAGTCGGGCACTGTCTTGGCTCGGTGTACAAGTGTTCTCAGTTCCTGTTCTTCTGCGTCGAATGTTGGCAATTGTCAGCCTGTAGATATAAGTCGGTGTGTGTTGGTTTGGGACGACCCATCGCCACTTACTCAGTCTGTTCATAAAATTGACCTGAACGTATGAAGCAAATCGATGTTAAAATAGGTTTAAAAAGTAATATTTTCCGATACTCCTTCGCGAAAGAAGACGAAATAAATATTCCTGAATTCCAATCAAGATCAACTGCCAAGATGAGAAACATAGAAGTAGATATCCTTGGTGTAACGAAGCAGCTTATATCACTTAATAAAGGCAAGGCCTCCGGTCCAGATTGTATATCAGTCAGGTCCCTCTCAGAGTAAGCTGATAAAATAGCTCCATATTTAGCAGTTATATACAACCACTCGCTCACAGAAAGATACGTACTTAAAGACTGGAAAATTGCTCAAGTCACACGAATACCCAAAAAGGGAAGTAGGAGTAATCCACTGAATTACAGGCCTATATCACTAACGTCGATTTGCAGTAGGGTTTTAGAACATATACTGTATTCGAACAGCCGGCCGGGGTGTCCCTGCGGTTCTAGGCGCTGGAAACGCGCGACCGCTACTGTCGCAGGTTCGAATCCTGCCTCGGGCATGGATGTGTATGATGTCCTTACGTTAGTTAGGTTTAAGTGGTTCTAAGTTCTAGGGGACTGATGACCTCAGAAGTTAAGTCCCATAGTGCTCAGAGCCATTTCAACCATTTTTGTATCCGAACATTATGAAGTACCTCGAAGAAAACGATTTATTGACATATAGTCAGCACGGATTCAGAAAATACCGTTCTTGTGAAACTCAACTAGCTCTTTATACTTATGAAGTAATAAGTGCCATCGACAGAGGATGTCAAATTGAGTCAATATTTTTAGATCTCCAGAAGGCTTTCGACACCGTTCCTCACAAGCGTCTTCTAATCAAACTGCGTGCCTACGGAGTATCGCCTCAGTTGTGGGACTGGTTTCGTGATTTCCTGTCAGAAAGGTCACAGTTCGTAGTAACAGACGGCAAGTCATTCAGTAAAACAGAAGAACTATCTGGCGTTCCCCAAGGAAGTGTTATAGGCCCTCTATTGTTCCTGATCTATATTAACGACATAGGAGACAATCTGAGTAGCCGGCTTAGATTGTTTGCAGATGATTCTGTCATTTACCGTCCTGTAAAGTCATCAGATGATCAAAATGACTTGCGAAATGATTTAGATGAGATATCTGTATGGTGCTAAAAGTGGCAATTCACTCTGAATAAAGAAAAGTGCGAAGTGACTCACATGAGTACTAAAAGAAATCAGATAAATTTCGATTACGCGATGAGTCACACAAATCTGAGGGCTGTAAATTCAACCAAATACTTAGGGATTACAATTACAGATAACCTAAATTGGAACGATCACATAGATAATATTGTGGGTAGAGCAAACCAAAGACTGCGATTCATGGGCAGAACATTTAGAAGGTTCTAGAAGGTCTAACATAGAGACTGCTTACACTACGCTTGTCCACCCTATTCTGGAGTACTGCTGTGCGGTGTGGGATCCGCATCAGATGGAACTGACGGCAGACATCGAAAAAGTACAAAGAAGGGCAGCTCGTTTTGTATTATCGCGAAGTAGGGGAGATAGAGTCACAGACATGATACGTGAATTGGAGTGGCAATCATTAAAACAAAGGCGTTTTTTGTTGCGACGGGATCTTCTCATGAAATTTCAATCACCAGTTTTCTCCTCCGATTGTGAAAACATTCTGTTGGCACCCACCTACATAGGGAGAAGTGATCATCACGATGAAATAAGAGAAATCAGGGCTCTCACGGAAAAATTTAAGTGCTTGTTTTTCCCACGTGCCGTTCAAGAGTGAAACGGTAGAGAGACAGCATGAAGGTGTTTAATTGCACCCTCTGCCAGGCACTTTATTGTGAATAGCAGAGTAATCACGTAGATGTAGATGTAAATAGCACTTTCCCTCGAGTTGGTAATACAATCTAATTTCTGTTCATAAAAAAATAACTCTTATCCAGTTATCGAAACGCAGCAATGTGATTCAGAATTTTTCAAAATAATAAAATTTCGTCATTTCTTTCTGTTTTCCGCCTTTCTCTTAGTCGCTCTGAATTCGTGGAGGTATGTACTGTCTATGCAACTAAAAGAAGGCAGTTTGTTTATTGCCATACACGTTTCACTTCTTTTATTTTGGGAAATATCATCAGTGGCCTGAAATACATGTTTCCTTTTATACATGCAATAAAAGTTTCATGTGGTAGACATAACATGCCGTTATATTACATTTTCCCGTATTTTTCTCTTGGTTTTCAGTTTAGAATCAGCTTTTGTTGCACTAATTCCATAAACTCTATACAAACTTTTATATTCTTATCTAAAGAAACCATCGTTTTTTTTTTTCGTAACACTAACTGACAATACTGCCACATAAGTAGTTTGAGCGTGGCTATCAGAGAATGAACATATATTATTTGATGTTTGGACCATAAACGATATCTGTCTGACTCGGAAACTGTCTTGGCTCGGTGTACAAGTGTCCTCAGTTCCCGTTCTTCTGCGTCGGATGTTGGCAATTGTCAAGATGCAGATATAAGTCGGTGTGTGTTGGTTTGGGGGTACCCATCGCCACTCCCTCAGTCTGTTCATAAAATTGACCTGAACATATGAAGTATTTCGATGTTAAAATATGTTTCAGAAGTAATGTTTCCGTGAGGTGAGATTCAATGGCCGTAGAGAATTTTATAAAATGCATTTTAACCATCAGCTGCTTACCTCCCCCGTAATGAACCTCATACAACATGGTGCGCAATTAACGGGATCGAATCTCTTATGGTGCCCGAGGCGGCAACTACTGCCTCAGGAGAAAACTGTAGCGCTCACGAACAAGGGAAGGAATATCAACCACCCGAAACCTGACGCACCACACATCCTAGGAGCAGACACAGTACAGGACTCCAGACGGCGGCCACCGAGGTGAGAGACTGCTGCGGCGTGCACGGACAGAATATGCAGTTCCTACAGCAGCCTGATTCGGCAGATAGCGCACCTTGTAAGGGCGTACCGAACTCACAAAGCCAAGAGAATGACAGGGGCACGATAGAAAACCGGAGCAGCCGCCATCAGTATAAGAAAGGTTTCTAACATGTCGATAGTGCTGGGAAGGCACCTGGCGGATGTGGACCTATAGTGCACGTCATTTACGGTGGCGGCCGAGTTTAGGTTCGTTCTGCGCATCTGACGTCACAAAACGCAGTCAGTCAATGAACAGAGAACGACGTTGCCAGAGCTCGACTGCAGCGCAGAGCACGGACGAGTGGTTTCAGTTTTAGAAACGTTCAGTCATAAATAAAGTAACTGAACAAAAGCAATGTCTTGATAGCAGATTTTCTTTTATAGAAAGTTTGGAAAAGCATTCTTTATACCAGTTGCTTCATATTCTATTAATTAATTAAACCAAACAAGCAATAAGCCTCCTAATTCAGGCGATTGCAAGGAAAAGTGTTTGCATCATTCTCACGAACCGCTTTTTTGCAATAAAGAGCAGTGGTAATTGTTTATTTCCTGTTGTACTTCGACGAAACGTGAATAATTTTCAGAGTTAAACTAACAGTGTTTGTCGGTATGTTGTGTGGTGTTTTAGAGTCCTCTAGGAGTGTACTTAAATAACGAGCTGCGTTAGCATAATGGTTAAGGTGTGTGGCTGCTAAGCAAAATGTTCGGACTTCAAACCTTGTTCGGAGCAAAACATTTTCTTTATTTAAAAACAATATCGAAGCGTCTTACTTCATGAATTTTATTCGTTTGAATGTAATTCTTTGAAATTTCTAGTTATTAATCTATTCATTATAATCATAACACGTTTTCGGTTTTTCTAATTTTGGCCTCCAATATTTCTTTTCACAGCAACTAAAAACAATGAAAAAGCACACATACAATATTAATGTTATCTGTTTTGTTTGAATATCTTCTCTTCTGCACTCGCTGTTTTATTATTCATATTGAAATATATTCTTTGTGACTGTATTAAAAGTGATGACTAACTGAAAACCTCAGCTGCCGACAGGTGTTGATATACCTCGATGTGGACAGCTGAAAATGTGTGCCTCGACCGGGACCCGAACCCGGGATCTCCTGCTTACATGGTAGACGGTCTATCCATCTGAGCCACCGACGACACAGATGAATAGCGCGACTGCAGGGACTTATCCCTTGCACTCTTCCTATGAGACTCACATTCCCATTATTTCGAGAACAAGTTACTGTCTTCGTATGTACGTATTAAAAGTATTATTTACAGCAGAATTTCAGCTCGTACATTGCCGAGCTACTTGATTGTCTGACGCAATTCTTTGCTTCGCTTCTTTGCCAACATCATCATATCCAATCTTTTCGTCAAATGATCTATGTTTTGGCAAGTATTTGCTGTCCATTGTGACAAACACAATTTTTTTGCGCACTGCACCTCACTGACAATATATTTTAGTTTCTGTGTTTTATTACGTCCACAATTCAGTTTTGTGAACTTCGCCAATTTTGTTTTAATCAGAACTTTTTAGAAAAAAGCGAAATGATTCTGGTACAAATAAAACTTTTATTACAGTCGCGAAAGACGGAATGTTTCTCAATATTACATACGACACCTATCTGGTACTTAAATTAAATGAGATATTTTTATACAGTAAATTTTATATGAAATTTAGGTATACTGTCCACATTTCATTCTCAACATTGTGGCAACTAACATCGACCATACGGAAAGTATACTGTCCACATTTCATTCTCAACATTGTGGCAACTAACATCGACCATACGGAAAGTATACGCTATGGACTTTTACTTCTGCAAACTCTTCAAAATTTCGTGCAATGGTTTACTACATTTAATGCTGCTCAATAACTGCGTTGAACATCGAAACAAAATTAAGTCATTTATGGGGGGAAGGTATCAGTCAAGATGATGTGTAAAAATCAAATTTTTGGGCCAAATAGTTTTTGTGAAATCGAATGATAAGTGTGTCAATGCAGTCGGAACACCATGTGTCAGCACAGACGAGCAGTGAAGTGATGACAAAATCGCGCACAGCGCGGAGTGCGGGGAGCACGTCTCTGAAGCAGCGAAAGGGTTAATGCGGCCGTGGTGGCTTTACTTCATAAACTGCGCACTCCCCCCCAAAACGTAAGTTTGCGAACTATACTATACTATGGCGCTGCTTCTCTTGGCATGTGCGTCGTTTGCAACTGGCAACGCAGCAATCTCCCGCGTCTGGGCGGGCATGCGCGAAGATAAAAGAATTCAACTACAGTAGGGAACGCCTTGGTATGGCCGCCACCAGGGAGAAGAATAACACAACCAAGTGACAACCAAGAAGACGAGGCGAAAGGGAAGAAAACGAATACACTATGATTCACCCAAGCAGGAACAGCAGACTCTGCTTACTTGCATCGGCCGTGTCTGGACTGCACGTGTGTCACGTCTGTCTGTCTGGTCGCAGTGGGCGCTGACGACTTTGGGAACACCATCCACTGCGCAGGCATATAAGTATAGGACACGGTCAGCTTGTCGACCAGTCGCAGGAAACAGCTGATGATGACGCCGAGTTACGACGTCGAAATTTTGTATCAGAAGACGCAGGCCGCCGGCAGTACACCCGATTCCACGAGATGACATATACAGGGCTATTCAAAAAGAAGGAACAGATTGAAAACATTTATAGCTTTCAAACTACAAAAGGTAGAAACCCAATCTAATGTGCCTGTAAAGACAAAGGTTCACATTTTTATGTATTCAATGTGAGCACCATGTGTTACACCAAAAATATCAAACCGATGGCTCATTTTTACCACACACGAAGCAGCTGGTCTCTCGTTACCACATTCACAGCTTCAGCAAAGCGATGTTGCAGACATAAGAGTCAGGCATAGTGGGGGATAAAAACGCGGTCCCTTACGTAACCCCGGAGATAAAAGTCACGAGGTGTGAGGTCTGAAGACCTGGGAGGCCACCGGCGATGAAATTCGTCTTCTGCTCCTTCTCTTAATACAACGTCCTGGAATGGTGTCATTCGAGTAACGTCGGACGTACTTAGAAAATTTCTCTAAGCACGTCTGACGTTACATGAATGACACCAAAAGCCTACTGAATGACACCAGAAGCCTACGACATCACATTGCTGAAGCTGTGAATTCGATAACGAGAGACCAGCTGCTTCGTGTGTGGCAGGGAATGAGCCACAGTTATCATATTTAACACATGTTTCTCACATTGAATGCATAAATATTTGAACTTTTGTCTTTCCAGGAACGTTAGAATTGTATTTCTATCTTTTGTAGTTTGGCTGCAGTAAATGTTTGAGGTCTGTTCCTTCTTTTAGAATAGCCCTGCATTATGAGCTTTTATGCTTGCATATGTATTCTTCTAAGGTAGTAATGGTATTTTAAGTCGTTGGGAAGTATAGAGCGTTGATCTTGTTCCTGTCTACTACGACAGCGGTTACATATGAAAAAGATAGGTGCATAACTGTATACGCGCACATAGGTTGGTAGGGTATAATTCTTACGATAGGTGCAGAAATTGAAAATACACTCCTGGAAATGGAAAAAAGAACACATTGACACCGGTGTGTCAGACCCACCATACTTGCTCCGGACACTGCGAGAGGGCTGTACAAGCAATGATCACACGCACGGCACAGCGGACACACCAGGAACCGCGGTGTTGGCCGTCGAATGGCGCTAGCTGCGCAGCATTTGTGCACCGCCGCCGTCAGTGTCAGCCAGTTTGCCGTGGCATACGGAGCTCCATCGCAGTCTTTAACACTGGTAGCATGCCGCGACAGCGTGGACGTGAACCGTATGTGCAGTTGACGGACTTTGAGCGAGGGCGTATAGTGGGCATGCGGGAGGCCGGGTGGACGTACCGCGAATTGCTCAACACGTGGGGCGTGAGGTCTCCACAGAACATCGATGTTGTCGCCAGTGGTCGGCGGAAGCTGCACGTGCCCGTCGACCTGGGACCGGACCGCAGCGACGCACGGATGCACGCCAAGACCGTAGGATCCTACGCAGAGCCGTAGGGGACCGCACCGCCACTTCCCAGCAAATTAGGGACACTGTTGCTCCTGGGGTATCGGCGAGGACCATTCGCAACCGTCTCCATGAAGCTGGGCTACGGTCCCGCACACCGTTAGGCCGCCTTCCGCTCACGCCCCAACATCGTGCAGCCCGCCTCCAGTGGTGTCGCGACAGGCGTGAATGGAGGGACGAATGGAGACGTGTCGTCTTCAGCGATGAGAGTCGCTTCTGCCTTGGTGCCAATGATGGTCGTATGCGTGTTTGGCGCCGTGCAGGTGAGCGCCACAATCAGGACTGCATACGACCGAGGCACACAGGGCCAACACCCGGCATCATGGTGTGGGGAGCGATCTCCGACACTGGCCGTACACCACTGGTGATCGTCGAGGCGACACTGAATAATGCACGGTACATCCAAACCGTCATCGAACCCATCGTTCTACCATTCCTAGACCGGCAAGGGAACTTGCTGTTCCAACAGGACAATGCACGTCCGCATGTATCCCGTGCCACCCAACGTGCTCTAGAAGGTGTAAGTCAACTACCCTGGCCAGCAAGATCTCTGGATCTGTCCCCCATTGAGCATGTTTGGGACTGGATAAAGCGTCATCTCACGCGGTCTGCACGTCCAGCACGAACGCTGGTCCAACTGAGGCGCCAGGTGGAAATGGCATGGCAAGCCGTTCCACAGGACTACATCCAGCATCTCTACGATCGTCTCCATGGGAGAATAGCAGCCTGCATTGCTGCGAAAGGTGGATATACACTGTACTAGTGCCGACATTGTGCATGCTCTGTTGCCTGTGTCTATGTGCCTGTGGTTCTGTCAGTGTGATCATGTGATGTATCTGACCCCAGGAATGTGTCAATAAAGTTTCCCCTTCCTGGGACAATGAATTCACGGTGTTCTTATTTCAATTTCCAGGAGTGTAGAATAGCACAGATATCAACTGATCGTGATATAACTGACATTGCCTGTATAACAGCCAGGGTGAAAATGGAATTTTGTTTTATTTGTCCGAAACGTAAATGTATGTGTGACTGAGAAGTCCACGTTAACAGTTTCGAAATGAAGAGAGACTTATGAAGGGTGATGCTATAGAAGAATGCCGAAGATTCGAGGGATTGGATAACGATTGAAGTCTTACTGAATTGGATTGGGGAGAAATAAGTTTATGGCGTGCGATCAGTAAATGAAGGGATCGGTTGATGGAAGACATCTTGAGGTATCAAGGAATTGTCAATTTGTTTATGGAGGCAAATTTGGTGCGTAAAAATAGGAGAATGAGACGAAGACTTGACTACGCCAAACAAGTTCAATTGGGTTTAGGCTGCAGTAGTTGTAAGCAGCTGCAGAATCCTGAACACCACAGACTGGAATGCATGGAATGCTGCGTCACACATGTCTCTCGTTTCAAGATCACAGCAATAAGATGTTTCTCAAATATTTCACTCAATGCTCAGTGACTTTCTTTCTATTACTAAAATAAATAATTTTAAAAAATAAAATAAATAGAGAACAGAATTTTCACCTCGACTTTTACTGGCAAAAATTTTGAGCGGAACGGAAACAAGACTTCCTATTAATTGCATAATATAGAGTCCGAATTTTCACAGCGAAATTAAGAGTAGTAAATGTGCTAATGTGATGCCGAATTGACCGCCAAGAAGACTAGTTTTGCAGTAAACGGTTTATTTGCTTTAATGTAACTGCGGCAATTAGGGAAACTGTAATTATTCATTTGAGGAAAACGTTTTGTCCGAACTTTCAAACCCAAACTAAAGGTGGAAAATGGACAAATGGGGTGTCAAATTGACCTACATGACGCATAGTTTTGCTAAAATATACCTTGTTGCCTGGAAGTTGTCAGGATGATTATGAAAAACTTACGTAGTGATTTGAGGGAAAACTGAAATATTTCTTGAGGAGTTGCTGCTAGCAATGTAAATGAACTGTCGAAAAGTTCAAGATATACTTATTTTACGCATAAATAGTTCCATTATTGTGATGCTTTGATGTTAAAAAGGCTTCCTTCGTATTAAATACTGGATTTAGAACATTTCGAGGACAGCAGGCGCTAGAAAAGCGAATGATGTGTCTAAAACTGACCAAAACTTGAAGGAGGGAAAAATAACTGCCATGCTTTTTGGGAAATCATTTTACTAAAAATAAGAAATAAAACAGATGATAGAAGCATTTAACAAGTTTCTAGAATGATGCTTGAATTTGTGTACCGCCAACGACTTACTGGTTGAGAATTTAAATTTCAATGTTTAACTCATAATTGGCGGATATTTATCCGGTGGATTGTGTAGTGTGAGGTTATGTGGGATTGATATATTTTAATTATCTATGCCTGAAGGTATAAAAAAAGTTCTTTCGACTTGTCAGTCTCAAAAATTTCTTCAGTATTGACCCCTTCAGATATTAGGAGAAGGAAAATAGCTTCTCGTTCGGCACATCTGCAATGCAACATTTAGGGCATCATTCGAAGGTGAGTCAAGTATCTCTCTAATTTCTTTTCTTTCTAATTTTTAGACAAGTCTTCCACAAGCATCTGACGGTCTTTTGTTGAAAAAAAAGTATTAATGTATTTATTCACCACGAGTTAGATATAAATAACAAAATCTGTATGTACAGTTCCATCTACTTGTGTCTCTGTTACAAATGTTACTTTTATTAAAAATATATTAAGTACACTCCTGGAAATGGAAAAAAGAACACATTGACACCGGTGTGCCAGACCCACCATACTTGCTCCGGACACTGCGAGAGGGCTGCACAAGCAATGATCACACGCACGGCACAGCGGACACACCAGGAACCGCGGTGTTGGCCGTCGAATGGCGCTAGCTGCGCAGCATTTGTGCACCGCCGCCGTCAGTGTCAGCCAGTTTGCCGTGGCATACGGAGCTCCATCGCAGTCTTTAACACTGGTAGCATGCCGCGACAGCGTGGACGTGAACCGTATGTGCAGTTGACGGACTTTGAGCGAGGGCGTATAGTGGGCATGCGGGAGGCCGGGTGGACGTACCGCCGAATTGCTCAACACGTGGGGTGTGAGGTCTCCACAGTACATCGATGTTGTCGCCAGTGGTCGGCGGAAGGTGCACGTGCCCGTCGACCTGGGACCGGACCGCAGCGACGCACGGATGCACGCCAAGACCGTAGGATCCTACGCAGTGCCGTAGGGGACCGCACCGCCACTTCCCAGCAAATTAGGGACACTGTTGCTCCTGGGGTATCGGCGAGGACCATTCGCAACCGTCTCCATGAAGCTGGGCTACGGTCCCGCACACCGTTAGGCCGTCTTCCGCTCACGCCCCAACATCGTGCAGCCCGCCTCCAGTGGTGTCGCGACAGGGGTGAATGGAGGGACGAATGGAGACGTGTCGTCTTCAGCGATGAGAGTCGCTTCTGCCTTGGTGCCAATGATGGTCGTATGCGTGTTTGGCGCCGTGCAGGTGAGCGCCACAATCAGGACTGCATACGACCGAGGCACACAGGGCCAACACCCGGCATCATGGTGTGGGGAGCGATCTCCTACACTGGCCGTACACCACTGGTGATCGTCGAGGGGACACTGAATAGTGCACGGTACATCCAAACCGTCATCGAACCCATCGTTCTACCATTCCTAGACCGGCAAGGGAACTTGCTGTTCCAACAGGACAATGCACGTCCGCATGTATCCCGTGCCACCCAACGTGCTCTAGAAGGTGTAAGTCAACTACCCTGGCCAGCAAGATCTCCGGATCTGTGCCCCATTGAGCATATTTGGGACTGGATGAAGCGTCGTCTCACGCGGTCTGCACGTCCAACACGAACGCTGGTCCAACTGAGGCGCCAAGTGGAAATGGCATGGCAAGCCGTTCCACAGGACTACATCCAGCATCTCTACGATCGTCTCCATGGGAGAATAGCGGCCTGCATTGCTGCGAAAGGTGGATACACACTGTACTAGTGCCGACATTGTGCATGCTCTGTTGCCTGTGTCTATGTGCCTGTGGTTCTGTCAGTGTGATCATGTGATGTATCTGACCCCAGGAATGTGTCAATAAAGTTTCACCTTCCTGGGACAATGAATTCACGGTGTTCTTATTTCAATTTCCAGGAGTGTATTTGTAATGCTGGATATTTGCTTTTACAGGAGAAACTATAATTATTTTGAACTAAGCTTCCTCGAAAGTGACTAGTACTGATCAATGGTCAAAATACAAGTGGGACTACTGTCTTAGATATACCGAACTACACGAACTATGAAACACGAATCGTTTTTAATACAGTGATAATTTGAATGCCGCGATACTTAAACAGTACTTCAGTGCAACATTTCGCATACTATGGGTAGTGAATGCGATGCGGGAAGTCAGACGCACGTTCTAATAATTCGTCCCAATAATTAGTCCTGCGGTACGGAAACTACAGATACGTCTAATTAACGAGCGTTTAGCCGCAGTCAGAATAGACGTAGTCATTTTAATAGCATCAATACTGGTATAAATGCGCATACTAAGCGTGAAATATGGTAATTAAGAGCCACCAACGTGGGGATTGGTCTCCCATCAGCTAATTCTAAACTTTTTAGTGACTGAACGGAATTTTCTCCTTCCACAGTCTACTGACACAAGGTTTAAAGAACACATTGTGTTTCTGTCGAACAAATCTTTGTGCCGTGTGGAGTATCTTTCCTGTTCGCATTCCCTCATTCTCTCTGTTATTGCCTCAGGTTGGCAGCACCGCTGGTTGTTGCAATGAAACGAGTGGTGGATTTGCCAGCAGAGGAGAGATCGCATGGTGTAACATGCGATTTCAGGACAGCTGATGTCAGTGGTCTCAGATATTTCCGGGTGGGTATTGAGCTGCAAGGACATTGTCTTCGCAGCTAGGAATAGGCTTGGCAGTAGCGGCGCTTGGAACGCCACTCTGTGATTCCGAGGTGCCGTTTGTTGTTTTCTGGCCTGTGAATATATTGCGGAGGGATACTTGTTCCCGACGTGATTGTTGGACAGTTGCTAGTCCTCTAGAGCTGAATATCTCAAGCAACCCGGTGTCAGCTTTGGTCGTGTGCTCCCTACCTGTCAGTCATTTCCGATCATTGGTCGTAAGGACTGCCTGTAGATTACGACCTGTTGGTCCTATTTGGTGCTGCTGTTGGTTTCCTCTTAGATTCTCAGAAATGGCGGTGAGCATTTCGCTTAATGATTGTTGAGTTTTTTATTTGATTTGGCCGTACCTGTGGTCGCCGTCCTAATTATCCGAAAACTTGCCAGAAGAAACGCCGGTGAACCAGTTATGTCTGTTCGGCTACGAAATTTTTACCTACCAGTACCATGCTATTAGTCCTACAGTACCAGTGGAGCACCTAGGTGAAGTCGGGGAGGGTAAAGTGTGGGTCCAAATGGCAAAGCTGTATGCAATTTAAGTCACTTCTGTGACGAGATAGTTAAACTTTGTTTATTCTGCCTTATTCTACATTGTGTGGCAAAGATAGTTAAACTTTGTTTATTCTGCCTTATTCTACATTGTGTGGCAAAGGTGTCCCTTACTTTCAAGGTGGTTTGTTCTATGTATGTATAGGGTGCAAAAATGGATTGTTCATCTATGTTTCCTGTCTTGCGGAGACGTCGACTCTTGCAATTCTGACTGTTCGTTTTGTGTGCATATGGATCCCGTAACCGGTGAGTGCATACTGTAATTGTAACAGTAAATCTGGTGGGCAGTTGCTGTTTAAGTAATTATGTCACCAGTTAGTCACTATTAGTCTGATGGTCAGTTCTTGTTTAATTCATTGGATAATTTTATATAATTCTGCCAGTAGCTCATTTCTATAAACGCAACAGTAACTCTGGTGTGTAGTTACTGTATAACTCATTGCATGATCTTACGAAATTCTCGCACCACCTGATTTCAATTATAGTGACAGTAAATCTGGTGGGCGGTGCTTTTTTATTTATTGGATCATTTTATTAAATTCTAAGACGAATTGTTTTCAGTAAGTGCAATGTTAGATTTGGTGGACCAGCATTGGTTAATTTCGTTAAATTCTGCCACAATTATGGTGACATATGGTGTTCGTATCAAATTTTCTGATTCTTTAAATAAAGGGGTTTGCTTAAATTTGTATGACTCTATTCTGGTGCAGCTCATTACCGCTCACACCATCTCCCTAACGACATCAATTTTGACTTGGCATGTTCCTAGGTTTTACTACGCAGTTACCTTCTTGCTGATTTACCTTTTTTTTTTTGCGACTATGTAAAAGTTTATTTGTCCGCAGCTCGTGGTCTTGCGGTAGCGTTCTCGCTTTCCGGGCACGGGGTCCCGGGTTCAATTCCCGGCGGGGTCAGGGATTTTCCCTGCCTCGAGATGACAGGGTGTTGATGTGTCGTCTTCATCATCATCATTCACCCCCATTACGGTCGGAGGAAGGCAATAGAAAACCACCTCCGCTAAGACCTTGCCTAGTCGGCGGTGAGGATGTCCCGCATCGTCCCCTATGCTCCTCAGAGTCTGGGAATTCATCATGATCATGTAAAAGTATCAGCAGCCCAACAAGCACAGTATATGTGCATTTACCGTTATATTCTTTCTATGTAGTGATTTCACATACTAAATTCTTAAATCTTCACGTGCACATTGTATCGATTTCAAGAATTTTGGACCATGCTCTTTTATGGGTGTGGGTATTTAGTTCATAATCTATGTGTCATAATCCTACGTCCAAATGCAATATGCTAGGCCTTCTTAGTGTCCGCCACTAGCTAGGTTGAATCTGGTCAGTTAGTGGAACGTTCAAACACTGGAATCTGACTGCTCCTTAATGGCAGTAGTGTTTGCTTATTTATTAGACTCGTTATGTGCCCGTGTTTCAGAGTCGATGGGTAAATTTGTACCACTGTTGAGTTAATATAGAAAGTCATTTCAACGCAAATTCCGAAAGCTATTATTTTACTTTCCTAATTAACATTTTTTTTCTTTTGCTTAACTTATTATTACAGCCAGAGGGTCCCATAGGGACTCCGATTGCAAGGATCAGGCTTTTCAGTCCCAAGAACAGTTGTGTCGATTCTTGAGCTGTTTTGTTTATTTTTTCGTACATAGTCTATAGTAATAAACGTAAATAAAGTGAGACGTGATTATAATTGGTACGTATCTGATTGTTGGTAAGAACCTTACTACACAATAGAACTACCCAAATATGATGAGATCTAAGAAACAGTGGAGGATGTTGTACTTGCATTCGGTGACTCCACTTTTCACACATGGTTAATGAACTGAATAACTGATTAAGATACCCGACACTGCCTGATAAGGTTTTGAAGCCACCGCTCTCGAAGGTCGACGCAGTAAAGCAGAAAACTATGCATTTCTCAATTTGTCATGAGGAGCACACCTTTTGTTAGGGATTAAGTGTTCGCTGATGCTTGCCAGCGATGCAATACGCCTTTTTACTGAATTCGTCGGTACTGGGGAGACGAGATTTCACCGAAACAGCAGGTCTTATACTAAACTGATTTTCGAAATCTGCCTACTACTGCGGCGGGGTGGGTTAGGAATGCGTCGTCTGTGTTTGTTCACTGTCTCTCGTCGTGCTGTTCACTACAAAAGTTCCACCTACCTCAGTACGGCGTCAGATCACCGGCCCGTTTCTCTGCATACGTAGATACTGTTCAGACGATGTTAGAAGCTGCGTTGAAATAAAAACACCGTCAATACTTACGTTTGCAAAGTCCGCGTAAACTCTGCCGGCAAGCTATCCTGTAATATCTTATAACACAATTTTCGGGTGGAGGGCGATTGCTTCATCTCTTTAGAAAAATGAAAAAATTCTGCAGCGAGCTCTTTTATTTCTTTAGGTTCAAAATTAAGCACTTTCCACAAGCCCGAATTTAATTAACGAATAACAACTCTGTCCTCAGCTCACAGTTCATGCAACCCAGTACACAACCTAGGTAGCCAGAAATGTACTTATGTCCAACTCGAATTGTTAAGCGATCTACAGTCATTACTCTGCTACAATATATGAGTTTCACTTTCAATGGATTTCTATTAACAGAAATTGATCGCCAACTATTACATAAACGGGTATGAAACATGCCACGCGGAATTCTACATAGGCCGAAAGTTCACATACGTTTATCTTTCCAAAAGATCACTTCACAAAGCTAAGATTTTCACAATCTATCCGTAAATGCAACTGCTTTCACGGCAGTACAATCCGGTCTCGAGAAACCAGTAACTTCTTCGTTTTACTCACAATGTAGACGGACACGTCCAACATGAACTGTACGTCCGATAGCTGTCCAGCGACTGACTCCCTGCCATTCCTTCCAGGGCCTATAACTACTTGACAGTGTGCGGGAATTGCTTAACGCTGATTTGTTGTTCAAAATGACCAGCCAATCAAAACAATCCTTCGAGTTCTTTCTCGTGCTAAAACGGTCTTACGCCAAACAACATTCGCAAATGCATTTACGCCACTTCAACATACAAATATAAATAAAATGTTTAGCAAAACCGAACGAAAAGAAAACTAATCTTGAAATAACTTTAGAAAACTATTACTCTGCAAATGGCGATTCTGGCTGCCTTCTTACCAAAGCAAGTACCGTTGAATATACGTCATGAGCACGGTGTGGAAATTACATTTTTCATTGCAACTTGCTTGCTTAACACTTTCCCATGACATAGTTACGTTATGTTTAACATGAGATAATATTCTCATTTACTCACAAAACAACACATTAAATAAATACTTATCTCCTTTGAAATTCAAACAAATTTATCTAACATTTTGTTATGTTCAGTAACGATTCCAAAAGATACTAAAAGGCAAACTGTTATCAATCCTCACTGACTTTAATCTTACAAGTGTCGGTTTGGAGTGTTTTAGTATGCCAGTTAGAAAGCTGAGATTTTTGCACAATCTTCTTTTTAATAACAAAGGGCAGAATATTGACTTTTAACTAAATTGAATAACATTTAATGTAGATTATTTGGATTGTTAGGGGCTTCAATAATCTGTCGCTCGAATTGACACAGGTACCGCTTCCCACGGCTAGGCTAGCGACAGGTGCGAATCAGTCACGCTAAGATACAAGTGGCCGTTTCTATCACCGCCAACGGCTCCAAAGATATGAGCCGTAATGCAAAGTAGTGCAATAAATGCTATGGCGTATTGACTCGCGACGTTACACAACCTACCTCAGGAAAATAGTAAAGTGATTTTCAACAGCTAAAACTTAACAAGGAGTAGCTCTAAGAGAGGAAAGATAGTTTTGCCATTTCACACAGAGCAGATGATTGATTGTATGCAACACAGTCTGCAAACGCCTGACTCGGAGGGCCTACTCCTTGCCACCTCTCAGAGATGTAGTTAATAATGAAAGGTGCTCGAGGTCGTCAGGAAGCATCAGCGAACATATTACGTTTCAAACAACAATATTTACCCATGACGTAATCTATTACGTAACATAGAAGCTATGCCAAGTATAGTGGGAGATACTCGAACACACGCCCTATAGTCCCGTTCTCTCCCCATTCGATTATCACGTCCGAGGTCGGTTAAGAAAGGCCAATGATTCCTGTCCGACAAGGGTGTGCAGCAGATAGTTACGGACTTCTTAGCGGAGCAGGACAAGGCATTTTACGTCGGTGGGATGATTGCGCTCAGTACTCACGGCAATTTTGCCTGATTGGCATGCCGACTCTGAAGTGTATCGCCTTCGAACTGAAACTTTCTTCTCTCCCCTTACGCGGCCTGTAAGTAGTATAAGTACAGTATAGTATATTTCCACTGGTGACTGAGGATTGTGCACTGAACCACAGTCATCAGTATTTCAATCATTGCAGATCAATACACTACTGTCCATTAAAATTGCTACACCACGAAGATGACGCGCTACTGACGTGAAATTTAACCGACAGGACGAAGATGCTGTGACATACAAATTATTAGCTTTTCAGAGCATTCACACAAGGTTGGCGCCGGTGGCGACACCTACAACGTGCTGACATGAGGAAAGTTCCCAACCGATTTCTCATACACAAACAGCCGTTGACCGCCATTGCCTGGTGAAACGTTGTTGTGATGCCTCGTGTAAGGAGGAGAAATGGGTACCATCACGTTTCCGACTTTGAGAAAGGTCGGATTGTAGCCTATCGCGATTGCGGTTTATCGTATCGCGACATTCCAGGAGATGCCGAAATCACACAGAACACTATAACAGACAGAGAAATGCAATTAGGTAGAGCGTAAATTACGTAGCACGATCGCCACAATACAACCTTCACGACGATAGTCGGTACACAGCTGCGTCTGACTTAGAAACTCACCTTCAAATCAGTGCCTTGCCGAATTTTAACAGTTAACTGAAACGTCAGAAAACAGAACACACATTCACCTTCGCGCTGGCCCTCATAGCCCAAAGCACAGGAAGTCTAAACAAAAGAGAAACGACGAAAATGAAGGAACTCGTTTACAAAGTTCGGGAATGCTCACCACAGTTGCACAGGCAGGGCGTAATTGGAGCCACATCGCAGCCCTCATCACACCCACGCACCAAAGGCGGCGCCGCGACCACAGGCCCGGCACCAACAGGCCGCCACTCTCCGCCGCATACGCCCCCGCTGACGGCTGACGGCGGCCACCCGCCCACGCTCGCACCGCGCTGCCGCTACGGACTCGCAAGCAAAATGCGTGGTCCCAACAACGGCCCCTCGCTCCGTGCGCTCCGCTGACAACGCCAGCCACCTCTCTCCACGCAGCTCGCGCGCACTCTCTCGCCAAATCCCCACCTACGCCGTGGTCCGCGCCTCCCGCCCCGGCACCGTACGTCAGTATCCTTGCATGTCCGAATAGATCACTGAGTGGATTACATGGGCTCGCATTATATACATTTATAATACTTCTGTATAACAGCGCTGTATGTACAGTCGGTGACAGAATTCGCGAGATCGCTCGCCTATTCATTACGCTCAACCGCAAGGCTTTGCTGTCCGGTTCACAGCATAACGGACTAGGAGACACAACGCTACCAACGTCGTCAGTTACATGGGTACCTAGTGTATGTTTCACGATACAAAAGTTGAGAAGAAAACAGCTATCTCCGAGCGTCACAGACGGTATTAACAATATGCACGCTTTTTACTGAGACATGAGGTAGGTCGGACAGACAGATTTTAAAAACTGCACTGACCTTTCCCCCAAACCTTTTTAAACTATTCACAACCGACACATTCCTTTCTCCATCCCTTTCCTCGTAACTTAGTGAACGAGACCTGCAATAAGAATTGTGATGTTACAGTTGGAGGCACATTATTGAGGAATATCTTAACCATTAGACCAGAGAAGATGCTTGCATAACAATGGGCTAACATGATACGGATGACAGGAAGCAAATTATCGACAGTATCAAATATTTTAAGTAACCTTGATCACAAAAAATCGAGTCGACCGACGTCCAATGGGTGCTTTACTGGCACACTTGTTGGACTCATGCTAACAATACTTGTTCGTTGGCGGGACGGACAAAATGCGTCCTGTTTTACAACGTTTGTTACGGATCACTAGGGGCCACGGTGCACCACGATGTTAAGTTTCCCCCGACCCGTCCTGTCAGGCGCTAGATTGGCGGCAACTGTTTGGCGTGGATGATCGCTGGTAGTTTTCTCGAGAGATTTCAACACTTTCGGTTGATGTTGCAATGAAAATGATAATTTAAATTTAACAAATATTAGCTAGTTGTGTTGTTTCTAATACACTTCCTTCTATAGAAGCCCGCATCTCGTGGTCGTGCTGTAGCGTTCTCGCTTCCCACGCCCGAGTTCCCGGGTTCGATTCCCGGCGGGGTCAGGGATTTTCTCTGCCTCGTGATGGCTGGGTGTTGTGTGCTGTCCTTAGGTTAGTTAGGTTTAAGTAGTTCTAAGTTCTAGGGGACTTATGACCACAGCAGTTGAGTCCCATAGTGCTCAGAGCCATTTTTGAGCCTTCTATAGAAAAATTATGAATATATTGTACAGGATGGGACGTATGGGCAGGCGGTGGGCGTTATGAAATGAAAAGGATAATTTTTAGATAAAGGCCATTTATTGGCGTAAGCATGTTAAAAAGGGGTCACATGGGCCTAGGGAGGTGAGGGTGAGCCAGAGCGTAGAGTTTGGCGAAACACAGTTCGCGAAGCTAACGAAAGTTGTTGTCTGCGAAAACTAAGTCCACAGTGCCTCAGCACAGGGAGAAGCGGGAAGTTCTACATTGCTACAGGTCGTGCGTCCGACTCGCGGGTAAGCAAGAATACAAGAGAGCAGGCCCGGCAACGGGCGGCCGGGTAAGTCTATATTCGACGAACCACGCGGCTTCTTCCTCCGCCCTGATTGGTCGAGATGGAGAAAATCGCGTGGGCGGCACGGAATTTTCCAGAGAACCGCCTGCTAAGCGACGCCTGGGGCGGTGTTACCTCGTCAGCACATGAGGGAGGTGCGTGGCCTAGGTGACCATCCTCATTGCTGACTTCCTGTCGCTAAACCGTGGGACGAGAGAATTTACAGGCGGTCGACACTGCCAGCCGAGGCTTGGCTTAGGAAGAAAAATGAAGTTACCGTTTGAGAGCTCATACAATAAAGTAAAATCCCCTATTGTCTAGCTCATCCTTTACACTATAAGCTACCGAGCATGTTGCCTCGATCTCGAAATAAGAGTTCTAACGGTATCCAAACAACAGTAAAACTTCGAGGTGCAGAGTACAATTGTTCTTAATTTTATTAATGACGTTTAATACACAGCAACAGGAAAACGAATTTTGTAATTTCTCGCGTAAGAATAGCAAATGCACTCAAAACTACTAATCGGGAACCATCATAGCTGCGGCTAATTGTTCCAAAGTCGGTAGCTTTTTAAGTAGGCTGTTTAGGTTCTGATGTTGGTAACGCCAAGTAGCACACTGTATGAAAATCACTGACTGTGCTGTGTGCAGTCCGTGGATGATTTGCATTGTTGGAATATTGTTATTGTAATGTTGGACAGTTAGATGCGAACAGCGCATAGCGTTGCGCAGTTGGAGCTGAGCCGCCAGCAGTGGTGGATGTGGGGAGAGAGATGGCAAAATCTTGAGAGTGGACGGTCTGGACGTGTGTACATCAGAAGGAGTAAATTTGTAATATATATATATATATATATATATATATATATATATGATGACTTTTGAACATTATTAAGGTAAATACATTTTTTGTTCTCTATTAAAATCTTTCATTAGCTAACTATGCCTATCAGTACTTAGTGACTTCAGTAGTTAGAATGTTTTATTTAGCTGGCAGTATTGTCGCTCGCTGTATTGCAGTAGTTTGAGTAATGAAGATTTTTGTGAGGTAAGTGATTCATGAAAGGTATAGGTTATTGTTAGTCAGGGCCATTCTTTTGCAGGGATTGTGAAAGACAGATTGTGTAGCGCAAAAAATATTGTGTGCCAGTTTAGTGTTGATCAGAATAAGTAAACAGAGAAATGTCTGAGTATGTTCAGTTTTGCTCAGCTGTTTGAAAATCGAATAACGTAAGAGGTTTACCGGCACTGTCATATACAAAATTTTTCTAAGGGGATGTTTCAGCTTATTAAAATCATATACGGCACCAAAATATACTGGGATCTAATACTAACCCATACGATAATTTCAAATAGAAGAACCGATCTTTGCTAAAATATAAGCTTATTTATTAAATCTTAAATCATCGGTCACCAGCGATGGTTCGAGTGCTGTCTTTGTCACATTTTCTTTCATGTTGGCTTATTTCTCATTATTTTTTCGTGACACAGAAACAAACGCAAATAAAATTTTAATAATAATGAGTTTCGTAAACATTATGACGAAATTGTTGTAATTCACAGCCTGGTTCCAAAATCAGGAAAAAATCTGGACACTAAGTAAAAAAATTTGAATTTCTGGAAGCCATTGTGTTTAAACACATAATCACTTCGTGACATAACTACGTTTTTATTGCGTATTTTTCAATAATGACAAAAAATCTACATTTTGAATCTAAGCAATATTAAGAATTGTAAATGGGCACTACATCCGCCTCTGTTATACTTTATTCTAATCCGATTCCGTGCCAGTCGGCAGCGGGAGGACATCAAGATTGACTAGAACTCCGAGTAACACATGGATCACCTTTTACTGAACTCGGACATAGTTCCCAAGGATCAGGCCTTAATTTCATACTGTGTACAGCGAAGCTGAAGATGCTGAGTAACTTGTAATAAGTAAAAATTCGAGCCTGAGATTCGAATTTTGGAGTTTATTCTTCGAAAGTCGTCCTGTGTCAAAACAAGGAGAAAAACCGAAGAAGTGCGACTAAGACTTGTGCTCTGACTGTGTCATACAGACTTAATTATATACATTGGTAACAGTATGTAATAATTTCCTGTTGTTCAATGGCTTGGTGGTTGCCTCTCTATTGGATGCCACTCCGGAGACTTGCATGTTCTACGATATGCTAGTTACCCAACTGGGGAAAAGGTACCTATTGTATACAAACCACGTGTTGCTTCTGACAACTCTTCTCATTGTTGAGAGGTGAGGGGTAGGTTAAAACTAAGACTAAAAAATTCCGTGGGTCGAGAAAGATTCATTCTAGCGACCTCTCGAATTCCATACACGCCCTTTACCGCTAGACCACGAGGACCGAGGTATCATCAGGTAGATAGTCTGTAGGTTTTGAAAGGTTAGTTTGACAGTCAATATATGTGACATATTTGGCCGTATGTCTCTATTACAATGCCTTCAAATGGTTCAAATGGCTCTGAGCACTATGGGACTCAACTGCTGTGGTCATAAGTCCCCTAGAACTTAGAACTACTTAAACCTAACCAACCTAAGGACAGCACACAACACCCAGCCATCACGAGGCAGAGAAAATCCCTGACCCCGCCGGGAATCGAACCCGGGAACCCGGGCGTGGGAAGCGAGAACGCTACCGCACGACCACGAGATGCGGGCTACAATGCCTTAGAAACTTGAATAAGTTACCTTGCCAAGGGACAGTAGACCTCAATATTGGATATAAATTTTAATTACATACATCTATCCGTTCCTAAGAAAAAGACGTCTTAACAGACGGAAAGATAGACTGCCCATAAATCGCAAGAAATGTTTGTTGTGCGATATGATTTCAAATTAACGGTTTTCACACTTTTTCCTTTACTCGTACTGTGAAACATTACATCTCATTAAATTTCATGAGTCTAGGCCACTGGGCAGTATCCAATAGGTAGTGATTGAGTTAGAGAGTATCTAAATACGTGACATAAATGGACCAATAATATTTTGACAGCATTGACTTAAAAGCTTAATTTTCTCAGACCGCCAAGGGACCGTAGACCTCGCTACATCAAATAAATTCCAAGGTGTTACCTTTACCTGTTGCTGAAGAAAAGGGGTCTTAAGAATCGGTCAGACACACAGACAGGCAGGAAGAAGGACAACAAAATGAGGCTACAAGCAATCCGTTTGTACCGACTCATTTGAAAAATCCTAAAAATGAGGAAATATGAGAGGGTTAAACGATTCCTACTATGAACTTTTGAATATAGAAGCCGACATTAATTCTGCTATGAGCGCATATGAAGTAGGAGAGCGTTATCCTGCGGTGAGACTCAGTTACTAGCTAGGAATCAAAACTGCGGCGCCCTGTCTGTGATGAAAGGGTGTAGGTTTCCGGATGGCGTCCGTCACTTCTTCATAATACTATGTCCTTGCAAAAGATTGAGAGTAAGTAATACTTTTCTTCTTACAGGAGAAGGGTAGAAAGTCTCCTCACCCACTCGATCCGTTTTATAAGACAAGTTCATGACCTAGACTAAAAATAGACAGAAGCATAAAATACCATTGATGGCCAATCTCTAGAAAATCAGTTTCAAAGTTATCAATGCTGTTCGTAATACGTAATATATTCAGAATATATTTGGGGATTGATGGCGCAGGTGTTAACAAGCTGACGCGTAAAGCGAGGTCCTAGGATCGAGCCGCTTCCCAGCAGGTTTATTTTTTAATGTGCAGCCTTGTGCGTCACGAAATTTGCTATCAGTATAGTTGGTTTTCAGAAATACGTAAGATATGTGTCCAATAACCATTTTTAAGAGAATATGATATCTAAAAATCTGAACTCTCCAATCAAATCTTTCATATAATGACTCACATAATCACAGAAAGAACCATTGAACGACTAACCAAAATATTTTTTCATCCGCTGGATAAGATTGTGTTCTTGCTTCTCCCCCCACTGCCAATGGAAAATCTGATTGTGTGCAGTTGTTATGAGGAGATCATCACTGTCACCGAGAAAAAGTAACAGAGATACTTCGAATCATAATGTGAATCTGTTCTATGGGCACTTCATATTTCTACGTAAAGAATGTCCTTGAACACAGTCCTTATGGGACATATAGTATTCATTTATTAATAACAAGCACGATAGTGAATATAATGTACTAGTTCAAATAAGTACATACTGAAGAAGCTGCCTGATGTGAACTCAAAACGTCGACATTCCATGCACAGACAGTATGCTGATCACTGAGCTCCTACTGCTCCAGAACGAAAAGCATTTATCCCTATTGGACGTCACAAAAAAAAAAGTTCAAAGGACTCTAAGCACTATGTTACTTAACACCTGAGGTCATCAGCTCCCTAGACTTAGAACTACTTAAACCTAACTAACCTAAGTACATCACACACACAGCCATGTTCGAGGCAGGATTGGAACCTGCGACCGTAGCAGCTGCGCGGTTCTGGACTGAAGCGCCTAGGACCGCTCCGCCTCAGCGGCCGACTGGACGTTACAGTCATGTACTTTACATATGTGGAATGACGGCTGGATAGTTAAAGGAAAGTTCGCATACCTTCGCACCTCTCCCTACTAATGAAAATTCACTGAGTGAAAACCTCATCGTGCAATGTCCGCTGACTGAGAAGCGTTGGAAATGTGTTCCAGGGTCCCCTTACATTTGGAGCTTCAACCAATTAATTGTGGAAATACTGTGTATGGAGACATCTGTCTCTTTAAATTCATAAAAATAGAAATATTCGGCCGTGTCTTCAAACGCCGAATCTACGAAACCGATAGGCATCTAAATGTTTAACGTGCACTTGTTTCTCATCGTATTCTGTCTCGTTAATGAAAATAACTCTGTATTACATTTCCTCTGACTGCAGTGACACAGAGACCTATTTACTCATTAAAAAAATCTTTTATGTTCACAAAGACATACTAATGTATTACGATAGCATGAGTTATCATTTTGCAACTTTACACTTTCACGTTACCAGTACACCTAATACAAGAAACATTAGTAAAACGTCTGACGTATACTGAAGACCATTCCATGAATTTTAGCTGCAGAAGATTGCCGTATAAGACGGAAATCCTGTTTATGCCCGTTTTCCGCGTTATTGCATGTTTCTATTTGTTCTTAAGGGCCACCTCCTACCTACGCAAGTGTCAAAAGCGACATAAGGGGGGGGGGGGGGGGGGGGGGTTGTTTGGCTGCGTGTCGGGGCTGTACGCTCAAATGTCCTGTATGTGAGCGACGATCTCCCGCTGCACGGTAACTACTAGGGTCAACCATCTGTTTTTGTAAAACAGCGTCCATAAATCGTAGAATATTGTAACTCAAGAATAAGGCAACAAAATTAGCCTTAATTGGGCAATTAAGGCGACAAAGGAATTTTGTGCATGAAATTTTCAAAGCGAGAAATCTTCATGGAGATTTTCATAATTATTTATATAAGTAGCTACGAAGGTCGCTAGACAAATTATTCGAATTTATGGTGATGAACAGAGACACTTTCGACTGTCTCATCAATAAATTAAAGTACTTTTGTATTGTATTGTATTGTATGTCTAGCAGGGACCTAGAAACGACGGAGAGGCTCCGTCCCCGCTGCAGCCGCAGTGGTCCACAACCCCACGACGACTACCGCAGTCCACTTCACCCCTCCGCCATCCCACACCGAACCCAGAGTTATTGTGCGGTTCGGCCCTGGGTGAACGTCTCACACCAGACGAGTGTAACCCCCATGATTGCGTGGTAGAGTAATGGTGGTGTACGCGTACGTGGAGAACTTATTTGCGCAGCAATCGCCGACATAGTGTAACTGAGGCGGAATAAGGGGAACCAGCCCGCATTCGCCGAGGCAGATGGAAAACCGCCTAAAAACGATCCACGGGCTGGCCGCTTCACCGGACGTCGACTCAAAAACGCCGGGTGGATTCGTGCCGGGGACCAGGCGCTCCTTCCCGCCCGGAAAATAAAGTACTTGGTCAGGTCAGAAACACTCGTCTGTAATTTATTGCCGGCCGGAGTGGCCGAAAGGTTCTAGGCGCTACAGTCTGTGATGTGTTGGTAAATGTGCCAACACCTTGTAGATAGAGGCGGCCTAAATGCACGCTATCTAACGCAGACGGGCGTGAATTCTGGAACAGGATAAGTAGTGAATTCTAATAAGAAAAGTATGCAGCTCCTCGAATACTTATCTTTATTCCATCCTTGTGGTACATCGCTCTTGATAATACAAATAAGACTATCTTCAGATACGGTTAATGGCGCCTTGCTAGGTCGTAGCCATGGACTTAGCTGAAGGCTATTCTAACTGTCTCTCGGCAAATGAGAGAAAGGCTTCGTCAGTGTAGTCGCTAGCAAAGTCGTCGTACAACTGGTGCGAGTGCTAGTCCGTATCTCGAGACCTGCCTTGTGGTGGCGCTCCGTCTGCGATCACACAGTGGCGACACGCGGGTCCGACATGTACTAAATGGACCGCGGCCGATTTAAGCTACCACCTAGCAAGTGTGGTGTCTGGCGGTGACACCACAGTCTGGAACCGCGCGACTGCTACGGTCGCAGGTTCGAAACCTGCCTCGGGCATGGATGAGTGTGATGTCCTTAGGTTAGTTAGGTTTAAGTAGTTCTAAGTTCAAGGGGACTGATGACCACAGCAGTTAAGGCCCATAGTGCTCAGAGCCATTTGAACCATTTGTAATTTATTGACGGGACAGTTGAACACATCTCTGCTCATCCCCGTGTATTCGTATAATAAGCAACGCTGTAACCAATTGTAAGTATGGCGAAATATGCACTAAAATTCAACGCTGTTAAATGTGTAACTCAACGAATTCGGAAGTTGCATCTACTCGCAGTCATATCTTAATCGTGAATCATTATGAAACAATAACTTAATTGTGACATGTAGATCACATTTTGGCTTCAACATATGACTTTTGCTGCTCGAATGGTTTTTTATTTCGTTACTTTAGCTGCAGACAAACAATATAAATGTCTGGAAGCTAGTACTGAAACAAATTGTGATATAGAATGGACCCAAATTACAACATGCTTCGAACTACTTGTCGCAATGTCGCAGTAGCTGCCAAGTGGTCCAGAAATGCGTATTACATACGAATTCAAACAGAATCTGAATGTAACCTTATTAAAGGCCCATGATAACAAGATCAGAATTGGTGACGACTATAATTTTTACTGTTACTAGACAGGATGTGTTATGCTTATCTATCAGTGTAAAGGGCTCCGCAGCCAGTTCCCAGAAAACATACTTTGAAACATTCAGAACTTTCCCTACGTTACACGGTACAATTTTTGAAATAAAACCTGGCCGGTGGTCGGCCGCTGCAGAGTCTAAGCCCACGCCGATCGCGCGATGGGACAATAAACTGGCTGCACTGATAATTCAGGTCTGGCTGTCTATACAGTCTTGCAACACTGTGAGAGGCTGCGATATTTAATGGAGGAAGTCTAGTCTTCAATTCGAGTTTGTCGTGTTGTCTACACCCATGATAAAACGAGTGACATGTGAATACGACATCATAGATTCGAAACCACTCCGTGCTTACATTTTTTGTTCAGCGCAGTTCGTCTGAATGCTGATGTCATGAGAGTAATGATAGAGCAGCTACAATGCATTTCGCTTTCCAACATACCAGTAATAACAGTTCCATCGAAAAACATTTTTGGGACACATTCAGAAATTTAGCACAGAGTAAGCATATTAATCAATATGTTTACTTCATATCTATTCCCCTAGCATATGGGTACTATGTGACTAATGAAACTCAAATTCGTATCGTTGACGGTCGATTCGGGCTTCTTCAGGGAAGTCTGTGTAATCATGCAGCTTGATATTCCCAGGACGGACATACATGGCCATTAAAATAGCTTAGTGAGTTGAGAGTGTGAGAAGATTTTCTTCAGATTTCATTGAGGACTTCATTCAAGCAATTTTTGTTTCCATTAAGTGAAGCGGAAAAAAAGAACTCTTAGTGCCCTGACACCCACAGCGATTAGAACCAACAACCCAGACTGCCTCATTCATTGGGTTGGATTGGGTTGTTTGGAGCAAGAGACCAAACAGCGAGGTCATCGGTCTCATTGGATTTGGCAACGACGGGGAAGAAAGTCGGCCGCGCCCTTTCAGAGGAACCATCCCGACATTTACATGGAGCGTTTTTGGGAAATCACGGAAAAACAAAATCAGGATGACCCAACGCGGGATTCAACCGTCGTCCTCCCGAATGCGAGTCCAGTGTGTTAACTACTGCGTCACCTCGCTCGGTCCTGGACTGCCGTCGGTCGGGAACAACCATGCTGAACCACTTTTTTCCATTTTGTTCGTTATTGTGTTTGTTGTTTCTTCTGGGCGTACGTAAACTGATACCTCCTTCAGCTGACCGATAAATGCTTCACTCAGCTCCTTTCATTTCACAGAGCAGTGAAACCTCTGACCGAACACGCTGACTACCATGCTGGCATCACTGAGCTAACGAAACGCTGCTACCAGTGGGTCTCTCACATCGCATAATTGGTCATTGAGCCTCATGGCGCACCGTTAAACGTAAGTACAGTTGTTACATATATAAAGGACGTGCGCAACCCTGAAGCATCGACTGCACACTGATCAGCGCAGCGCTGAAAAATGGCATGAAGAATGCGCTTGCCCACGCGCCAATCTAAGGCGCCCCGATCTTTTTGGATTTCTGTCATCGACCATTACAAATTCTCTCCTTCCTTGTTTGTGTCGGTGCTGACTCCCACGGTAGCCGACGAGGATTGCAGAACCAACGCTGCCTTTGGTCTTCACTATTCCATCACAGCGCCTTACTAATTGTAGAATGAAGGCTTTCACGACCGGGTGACATGGCTGTTGATATACTTTCCGGGATGTGAGGTCGTGGTCCAAGAACTTTTCTGCTCCTTACGTTTCGTCCAGAACTGCGCTGGACTTCCTCAGAGGCGCTGCTCCGCTGAGTCTTGCCGACGGCCTTACTAATATTTCTCTCTTTTCTTTCAGAGGCGCATTCCTACTAATTGTGTGCTCCTCATTAAAATGGCTTCTAACCCGCCTCCTACAACACGTGCGCCTAACTCTCCGGCTGCTGTTGGCTTTGATCTAGTGCAGTTTACTCCAGAACCAACAAATGTCGCAGTTGATGACTCTCCAGCAACTCATTAATGGGAAAGCCGCCGCCGCATCAGCTCCGCCATAACAGCCAGACACGTCTACGACACCGCCTCCGTGCTTTCCACCGTTCCGAGATTTCAGTGAACAACAAGAGGAATGAAACGAGCACTACATTCAGTTCGATGCTCAATGTGCTGCACATTAAGTCAACGGCGGGCACAGGAGTTTACCCCTTCGCTCAGAAGTTATTCCCGACTAGTAGGTCAGATTTGCTTCCTTTTGAAGATTTAGTTTCTTCCCTCACTCAGTATTATGATCAGGCACAGGTTGCTGCAGCACATCACAAGGTCTTTACAATACGGAAAAACTCATAAAAGACATACGCTCAGCGGGTCACTCTATTTCGGTGTTTGACATGACAGTGTAGTTTTCATTGTAGCTATGGACAGTACTATAGCGACGCAATGACTTGTGATACAATTATGGAATGTGTCGGATTGTAGGATTCGTGAACAAATTCTTAAACATTTTGATCCTACTTTGAAACAAGTGTGACTCAAGTGATAGTGCCGTGGAAAACTTTGAGGCAGCTCCCATTCTATTTGCAATGTAATAACCCAAAGTGACAAACAGGTACGATCTTTGATCTTGAGACCGATTGAAGCCGCGTGGTCTGAGGCGCCTTGCCACGTTTCGCCCCCCCCCTCCCCTCCCCTCCCGGTTCGAGTCATCTCTCGGGCATGGCGTGTGTATTTTCAAAAATTGAGACCGACCGCCGCAGGCAAATACGCCACAGTGCCGTAGTCAAAGTAAATCAGGGTCAATGCGTGTGTCTGCTGTGAAGTCGTGTCTCCACTGCTTTTCCACGCATGAAAGACAACATTGCCTTTCACGGCACGCGACTTGCTTTGCCTGCGGAAACCAGCTTATGTATAGTCTGTGTGCTTGCAACAGAAAAAGATCTACCCAAGTTCGCTCTAGTAATCGGAGAGTACTTTCTGACTCTGTGAATGTACTTTTTTTCTAAAGTAGTATGGACCGAATCACTCCGCCTAAGTGCTGTGCAACGACAGTAAAAAAAAAAACACGCTAGGTGCCACTTCAGTTAGACACTGGCGCTTCCGATACACTGCTTAATCGTGCCACTTATGAACAGTTGGGTTCGCCACACTTGACAAAAAATCTTGCACGCAACTTACTGCGAACAAGGGCCAGGGCATTACAGTCCTTGGTACGTGAAATTTGACAGCCATATTCCAGTCTCACACAGAACAACGACATTTACGATTGTGAAAATATTTTTGATTTAGATTAATTTGATCTTCATTTTCAGGGCAACGCACATTCTGTTTCTGCTTTTAACCCAAAAGACAGTCTTACTCACTTGACTGAGGAATTTCCTGATTTATTTTCTGAAGCTGTTAACAGAGCAAATAATTTTGTGGTGTGCGTTAAAAAAAAGATCAATGCGCAACGTAATTTATTTCGGGCGCGTCCCGTCCGTCATGCAATTAGAGACAAAGCTGCAAGTGAACTTACAGAATGGCAACACAATGGTGTTACGGCTTCTGTTCAGGCTAGTCAATGGGCTTCCCCTTAGTCATCTTACCAAAACCTCCTGGAAGACTTTAAACCCATTGTGAATCGACAAACAGTAGCTGATACTTGCCCTTTGCCTCGCCCTGAGTAATTAATGGACAGGTTAGGTGCAGGCTACTAAAATGCAGGCCACTATTTTAAAAAAAATTGACTTAGAGAATGCATATTTGCAAATTCCGTTAGATGACGAGTCTCAGAAAGTGCCTGTGGTCAACACACACTTAGGGTTGTTCAAATTTTTTCGCTTACCCTTTGACAGCGCTTACGCGCCTGCCATATTCCAAACCTACTTAGAAAAGCTTACCGCATAAGTTCCTTGCTGTTCAAATTACTTTGACGATATTGTGCTGTCAGGACGGACACCGGCGGAACATATAAGTAACCTCCGTACTTCTTTTAAATGTTTTCAGCTGCATGTTTGAAGCGTTTCCTGGACAAATGTGCCTTTTTATAGACTGAAGTTCTGTACTTAGGTCGTGTCCTTAACAGTAAACGTGTTCGTGCAGTCCTGATCTCAGCTTCGATGCATCGTTTGTGCCGGAAGAATGTGCTTCCTGTTTGCACCAAAGAGTGTCAGCGTGCATTCCAGAAACTGAAAAATGCCTTTTTGAGTGACAGGTGGCTGGCCGCTGTGGCCGAGCGGTTCTAGGCGCTTCAGTCCGGAACCGTGCTGCTGCTACGTTCGCAGGTTAGAATCCTGCCTCGTGCATGGATGTGTGTGATGTCCTTAGGTTAGTTAGGTTTAAGTAGTTCTAAGTCTAGGGGACTGATGACCTCAGATGTTAAGTCCCATAGTACTCACAGTTGTTTGAACCATTTGAGTGACAGGTGTCTTTTTTCGTTTCGATCCGCGAAGCCTGTGGTTTTGGTAGTGGACGCTTCTTCATACGGAATCGGAGCAGTCCTGTCGCTCAGATCTGGTTTACATTATAGGCCGACTGCTTTCCCTTCTAAGTTATTGACCAAGACTCATTGTAACTACTCTCATATCGAGAAGGAAGCGCTCGCAATTATATAAGTACTGACACTGTTTCACTATTATCTGTTTGTTCGGGAGTTTTACCTCTTGATGGACCATAAACCACTCCAGTCTTTGTTTCATCCATCTAAACCTGTTCCACTACGCATGGTTAAGAAGCTGGAATGCTGGGATTTGTTACAGTCACGGTTGCAGTATGAAATATTCTACCGGTCCACATCGAAGCAAGCGACTGCTGACGCCATTTCTCTCCTACCTGTTGGTGCTGATCCTGAATTCGATGCTACTGGCGCACATTATTATCAGGTCGATGCGCAGGACACTGAACTTTCACAGATTTTTCCGCTGAACTACAGGAAAATTGCACAGGCCACAGATCCTCACTTGAACTTTTTGTTGCACTATTTCGGTACTGCTTGGACTAGTTCAGTGAAAAACATTCATAAATCTTGTGGACCGATATTTTGCTCGTTCGCATAGCCTCTCCATCCAGCACCATGTGATTTTATTACCAAACGACTCTGGACATTCGCTCGTGCTTATTCCTAAAGTGTTGCTAAGAGATGTGATGCGATTGCTAGACCGAGGCCATTGGGCAACTGTATACACAAACCTTTTACCGCGTCGACACTCTACTTGACCGGGCATGGATGCCCACATTAAAGGGATGACGTCACAGTGTCGCGCTCGAGCTGAGAATCTATCGGCCCCACCGCAAACGTTTTCAGCTTGGCCGTAGTCTCAATCGCTGTGGCAGCGAGAGCATATTGACTTTGCTGGCCCCTTTTGGAGCGCTCGTTGCCTTATTGTCGTCGATTCTTTTAGCAGATATCCGTTTGCAGCGCCCATGAACTCGACTACGTCGCGTAGTTTATCCTGACAATGGACTACAGTTTACGGCTTAGAACTTTGAACAGTTTTTTGCTGCCAGTTGTGTCACTCACCCTACCACTTCTCTATTTCATCCTCAGTCGCACGGAGAAGCTGAACGGTTGTGCATGCGTTCAAGCAACAAATGAACAAACTATGCACCTCCCACACACGGAAGCAAGCGCTGCTGATCTTCCTCACAACGTACCGCTGCCAGCCTCACAACGGTCCGTCACAGGCGGAGCTTCTACATGGTCAGTGCCGCCGCACGCTGCTCCAGTTGCTGCATCAACCGCAGCGCACGGCGCGTTTTGCTCCTAAAGTTCTATTCTGTTCTTTTCAGAGCTTTTGATCACATCAGGCGCTGAGAGAAAGGAAGGATTCTTCGAAACTTGGACGCTTGCATGTATTTAATTCACGGCCTTGCTAGGTTGCTGTGCCACCATTAGAACAAGATTCACGTTTGCCGATTGCGAGATTCTTCCGCAGATTTTCTCTGCCCAGGTCCGCAACCTATTGGGATCTTGCAGCCGGCTCGACCGCCGCCGCCGCCCCCCCCCCCCCCTCCCCGGGTGCCACTTCTGCACCATCTGTGTAACAGGTGAAGCTGGACCCATCGCCTTCCTCAATGCAGCAGCTCAGTCTCCTGGCGCTCATCCCGGCGTCCACCATCGACATGGCACGGTCATCAGTCTGACCGACTGAGGAACAGGGTGGGTACCTTTCCGGGGGTTTTCCGACCAACGTTCCTCTCGGAGTGCACAGAGCGCAAGACGGATGTGGGGTGTCGGGCGGGAGCTCGGCGTGAGTCCCAATTGCGGCTCCAGCTTCCTGCCCCTGCCCCTGCCCCCCCCCCCATACCCCCTCCCAAAGTTGTCGCTAGATGGCTCCCTACATGACAGCGGTGCTGAATTTTGTGGAGGAGGAGTGTGCAGTCCTAAAGCATCACTTGCACACCGGCCAGCGTAGCGCCGCCAAACGGCATAAAAAAGACGCTGACCCGCGCGACAGTGGAAAGAGTGGGCAGTGCCACACCTCCAGGAAGACAGAATTCAGCCCCTACTGTCAACACTGATGTAAGGAGCAGCCCATCGCTGGTCGGCCCATTCTGGTTGCAACTTCGACAGCATCAATACTGAGTAATAGAAAGACGTTACCTAGCCTGCGTTCTTCGAGTAGTAATAGCGAGTACGCACTTGTATGCAAGAGGCACAGGAACCACAGTGTGCCGTGGCGGCGGTATTCCCGATCGATTCTCGATCGTTGGGCCTCCGAGTGGTGTTTCTTTCTCCGTTGCGAGGCGCCTCCCGGCGGCGGGTGGCGCCGTCTCTGCCCGGTGGCGTGTGCGCGGGCTGTGAAGTTTGGGCGTGAGCGGCGCGAGCATTGCCTTTTGCGTCGGACGGTGGGTCGCTCCGCACTGTCGCTGGCCGGAGCTGGTGTTACTCGCTGCTCCCCGGATTGGTGGTTGGAGTCGTCGCCTCATTACCAGCTTTCCTGCCCTGTCTGACTGCGCCTTGCTGAGGTCTGGGTGACGATACTCGTGCTGGATCATCTTTCTCGCGGCGATTTACCTGGACCGCGCCTTGGCAGGAACTTGTGGCTGTGCTGCTCCCGGATATAGTTTACAGGGGAGTACTTTTCTGTCCTCGGAAGTTTGGTGCTGTTTGAGTGTTTCAGCGTGCTATGGCTAAGAAGATTATCTTCGTTGTTATGACTGTGTCGGAATCGTGGGCAAACCTCAGTGTTCGTGTTTCTCGGCATTCTGTGGGGTGATGTACCTTACTTAGTGTGTTTTTCTTGGCGTTTTATTGTGCCGTTGCAGAACTTCGTTTAACTTTTTCCCTCCTTAAAGTTCTACAGAGTGCCTTTGGATCCTGTGCCCTGTAATTACGCTTGTGTCAAGTTCCAGGGTTTTGGTGGATAATTCATTAAATTATGTTTTTGAATTTATGGGATTCTGTGTGTTTGTCTGGGATTTTTGCTGGCCTGTGCCCATACGATTTCCTGTTTCCTCGCTCGGGCGTCGTACGTAAAGATAAGGCGAGTGAACTTTGGTAGTTCCCGTCCAGTGGTTCGGTGGGCCCCGTAACGAATTTTTTCTTTTTTCTTGCACCCTGCCTGTCGTATCTCCCTGGCTTAAGGTTGGCTCCTCTGGGCACGTGCGCGAGTGTATATGTGGGCAACGGTGATCGTTGCCTGACTTGTTTACCGTTTCTTGCCGACTTCTCTGCATAGACTGCCGAATCTGTAATTTGGTCTATGCCATGTTATAGTTGCTTCAAGTTGGTTCGCACACTCCCCTAGGTAATGACATCTGCGCACCTATGAGACTGAATAATGTTTTGAGCTATCGTGAGCTGGCGGTTGTCGCCGTGTGTATTACATTTTAATTTCTATTTGAGTTTCGGTGTAATTGTATTTTGTCAACTGAGTTAACTTGACCTTGCCTACTGCTGCGATGTCAGAAATGTTAAAATGTAGCCTTGGGCTCCATGTGAATTTTTAAGTTGATAACTGATGCAGCATTTTAGCGTGATGATTTATCTTCTACGTTTTGGGCAAATTTTATCTTGGCAAGTCCTTGGGGTTAAATTGTGCAACTTGTGTCTATGATCTATGCAAACGTTGGGGTAAATTGCACTTTCTCGTTAGGCCTGTCAATGTTTTACTAAAGGCATTAAGGGATATTTGTTGAACGTTTAAAAAAATAGTTAACTATCATAAATTTAATCCTACCTGTGAAACCATATTTGTGGAGAGTTATTTAAATTTCATTGTCTACTGTTCATTCCTAGAAGATGGGACTTGGATAAACTGAAAGAACCAGAGGTTGTAGAGTGTTTCAGGAAGAGCATAAGGGAACAGTTGACAGGAATGGGGAAAGAAATACAGTAGAAGAAGAATGGGTAGCTCTGAGGGATGAAGTAGTGAAGGCAGCAGAGGATCAAGTAGGTAAAAAGACGAGGGCTAATGGAAATCCTTGGGTAACAGAAGAAATATTGAATTTAATTGATGAAAGGAGAAAATACAAAACTGCAGTAAATGAAGCAGGCAAAAAGGAATACAAACGTCTCAAAAATATTGACAGGAAGTGCAAAATGGCTAAGCAGGGATGGCTAGAGTACAAATTTAAGGATGTAGAGGCTTGTCTCACTAGGGGTAAAATAGATACTGCCTACAGGAAAATTAAAGAGGCCTTTGGAGAGAAGAGAACCACTTGCATGAATATCAAGAGCTCAGATGGCAACCCAGTTCTAAGCAAAGAAAGGAAGGCAGAAAGGTGGAAGGAGTATATAGAGGGTTTATACAAGGGCGATGAACTTGAGGACAATATTATGGAAATGGAAGAGGATGTAGATGAAGATGAAATGGGAGATAAGATACTGCGTGAAGAGATTGACAGAGCACTGAAAGACCTGAGTCGAAACAAGGCCCCGGGAGTAGACAACATTCCATTAGAACTACTGATGGCCTTGGGAGAGCCAGTCATGACAAAACTCTACCATCTGGTGAGCAAGATGTATGAGACAGGCGAAATACCCACAGACTTCAAGAAGAATATAATAATTCCAATCCCAAAGAAAGCAGGTGTTGACAGATGTGAAAATTACAGAACTATCAGTTTAATAAGTCACAGTTGCAAAATACTAACGCGAATTCTGTACAGACGAATGGAAACACTGGTAGAAGCGGACCTCGGGGAGGATCAGTTTGGATTCCGTACAAATGTTGGAACACGTGAGGCAATACTAACCTTACGACTTATCTTAGAAGAAAGATTAAGAAAAGGCAAACCTACGTTTCTAGCATTTGTAGACTTAGAGAAAGCTTTTGACAACGTTAACTGGAATACTCTCTTTCAAATTCTGAAGGTGGCAGGGGTAAAATACAGGGAGTGAAAGGCTATTTACAATTTGTACAGAAACCAGATGGCAGTTATAAGAGTCGAGGGGCATGAAAGGGAAGCAGTGGTTGGGAAAGGAGTGAGACAGGGTTGTAGCCTCTCCCCGATGTTATTCAATCTGTATATTGAGCAAGCAGTAAAGGAAACGAAAGAAAAATTCGGAGTAGGTATTAAAATTCATGGAGAAGAAGTAAAAACTTTGAGGTTTGCCGATGACATTGTAATTCTGTCAGAGACAGCAAAGGACTTGGAAGAGCAGTTGAACGGAATGGACAGTGTCTTGAAAGGAGGATATAAGATGAACATCAACAAAAGCAAAACGAGGATAATGGAATGTAGTCAAATTAAATTGGGTGATGCTGAGGGGATTAGATTAGGAAATGAGACACTTAGAGTAGTAAAGGAGTTTTGCTATTTAGGGAGTAAAATAACTGATGATGGTCGAAGTAGAGAGGATATAAAATGTAGACTGGCAATGGAAAGGAAATCGTTTCTGAAGAAGAGAAATTTGTTAACATCGAGTATAGATTTAAGCGTCAGGAAGTCGTTTCTGAAAGTATTTGTATGGAGTGTAGCCATGTATGGAAGTGAAACATGGACGATAACCAGTTTGGACAAGAAGAGAATAGAAGCTTTCGAAATGTGGTGCTACAGATAAATGCTGAAGATAAGGTGGGTCGATCACGTAACTAATGAGGAGGTATTGAATAGGATTGGGGAGAAGAGAAGTTTGTGGCACAACTTGACTAGAAGAAGGGATCGATTGGTAGGACATGTTTTGAGGCATCAAGGGATCACAAATTTAGCATTGGCGGGCAGCGTGGAGGGTAAAAATCGTAGAGGGAGACCAAGAGATGAATACACTAAGCAGATTCAGAAGGATGTAGGTTGCAGTAGGTACTGGGATATGAAGAAGCTTGCATAGGATAGAGTAGCATGGAGAGCCGCATCAAACCAGTCTCAGGACTGAAGACCACAACAACAACAAGTGTTCATTCCAATAAAGCCACCCTGTTAAAGAAAAAATTTTGGTGCTACCTTTTGTTTCCCCCTTGTTCCCCTACCAACGGCTCACACAGGATTCAAAAGAAGCTTATTTTCTTTTTAGAAATATCACTTTGTATTCCTAACATCGGTCATTGTAACTTCTCACCTTCCTTGTTTGTGTCGGTGCTGACTCCCACAGTAGCTGACACAACAGTGCTGAATACCTATAGTCCAGAAATGAAATATTGCTTCTCATTGTCTCATCGTACACGAAGATTATACAGCGTAAGCCATCGAAGTGGAAGGTGAATGTCAAGTGAATTTAGTAGATCTATTTACAGCCATACGCGGAAGCATAGGCACTCACACAGTGTTTTAAAATACACTCCTGGCAATTGAAATAAGAACACCGTGAATTCATTGTCCCAGGAAGGGGAAACTTTATTGACACATTCCTGGGGTCAGATACATCACATGATCACACTGACAGAACCACAGGCACATAGACACAGGCAACAGAGCATGCACAATGACGGCACTAGTACAGTGTATATCCACCTTTCGCAGCAATGCAGGCTGCTATTCTCCCATGGAGACGATCGTAGAGATGCTGGATGTAGTCCTGTGGAACGGCTTGCCATGCCATTTCCACCTGGCGCCTCAGTTGGACCAGAGTTCGTGCTGGACGTGCAGACGGCGTGAGACGACGCTTCATCCAGTCCCAAACATGCTCAATGGGGGACAGATCCGGAGATCTTGCTGGCCAGGGTAGTTGACTTACACCTTCTAGAGCACGTTGGGTGGCACGGGATACATGCGGACGTGCATTGTCCTATTGGAACAGCAAGTTCCCTTGCCGGTCTAGGAATGGTAGAACGATGGGTTCGATGACGGTTTGGATGTACCGTGCACTATTCAGTGTCCCCTCGACGATCACCAGTGGTGTACGGCCAGTGTAGGAGATCGCTCCCCACACCATGATGCCGGGTGTTGGCCCTGTATGCCTCGGTCGTATGCAGTCCTGATTGTGGCGCTCACCTGCACGGCGCCAAACACGCATACGACCATCATTGGCACTAAGGCAGAGGCGACTCTCATCGCTGAAGACGACACGTCTCCATTCGTCCCTCCATTCACGCCTGTCGCGACACCACTGGAGGCGGGCTGCACGATGCTGGGGCGTGAGCGGAAGACGGCCTAACGGTGTGCGGGACCGTAGCCCAGCTTCATGGAGACGGTTGCGAATGGTCCTCACCGATACCCCAGGAGCAACAGTGTCCCTAATTTGCTGGGAAGTGGCGGTGCGGTCCCCTACGGCACTGCGTAGGATCCTACGGTCTTGGCGTGCATCCGTGCGTCGCTGCGGTCCGGTCCCAGGTCGACGGGCACGTGCACCTTCCGCCGACCACTGGCGACAACATCGATGTACTTTGGAGACCTCACGCCCCACGTGTTGAGCAATTCGGCGGTACGTCCACCCGGCCTCCCGCATGCCCACTATACGCTCTCGCTCAAAGTCCGTCAACTGCACATACGGTTCACGTCCACGCTGTCGCGGCATGCTACCAGTGTTAAAGACTGCGATGGAGCTCCGTATGCCACGGCAAACTGGCTGACACTGACGGCGGCGGTGCACAAATGCTGCGCAGCTAGCGCCATTCGACGGCCAACACCGCGGTTCCTGGTGTGTCCACTGTGCCGTGCGTGTGATCATTGCTTGTACAGCCCTCTCGCAGTGTCCGGAGCAAGTATGGTGGGTCTGACACACCGGTGTCAATGTGTTCCTTTTTCCATTTCCAGGAGTGTATGTACGACACTGTTGGAAATTCTAACGTGTGCTAGAAACAGCAGCGTAGCGAGGTGCCTGACGCGCTCGTCTTATGCGGGCTCTAAGAGAGGCGGCGCGAGCGCGTTTGAATTTACGCAGCGTTATCCTCTGACACTTTTGACGTCGCCTTTTAGGCTTTCTATTTTTAAGTCAATCAATTAGATTTAATCCAGAATTTCTCGTTCTCTAATCTTTCCGGCGTGAAAGGGAACTGTTATGCTCAGCGTTATATTGTATCCATGTCGGGATATCAAAGCCGGTGATGTAATTTTTAAAGCATTCCCGGCGAGGTGTTGTCATGTTGATCAATCGGGTTTCTTCCGGTTATTCCTGGCTTTCCTGCACGATATTTCAACTGCGTGACTCGCAGTCTTCTTCAGGAGCTGTCTGATAGTGATTCCAGTGGGCAACGAGCTACGTTGTGCTAGGCGTCCGCTCTGCGGTCCGCGCCGTGTCTGGTGCTCTGTCTGTGGTGTGCGCCGACCAATAGCAACGGATGTAGCTTTCCTTCTAGCTGCGGCTGTTACGAACGCTGTGCGCGTACTTTGTGGTTATTATCCGTTAACAGTATAGCTGAATTAAGTTCTGAATGGCGTCCAAGCTGTGCTTGCGTTTTATCTTCCAATTGTTGTCATTTGAGCCCTTCTGTGAGTTAGTATGTTCTGTCACCCTGCTGTGTAGTGTTAGGCGTTCCGTCCGAAGATCTTGGCCCCCAGGAGCGGCTGCAGTGTTATTTTCATACGGACTGGGTTCAGATTATTTCTCCAGACTCGGAAGAACTTCCTCAGATACTGTGTCTGTTGTTTGAACTACCCTTTCACGTACATCCTTTTTTACATATACTCGACTATTATCTCCAATTCCATCTTTATACTTGTGTCCCTTGAGGTCTGGATGTTGTGCACATTGCGTCTTCAGAAGATCGAGTGGTGGGTTCCAAGCCAAGCTCAGCTGGAAACCGGTGTCCCGGTTACTGAGATTCTCCACAACCTTAATCTCAACAGATTCTTTGATGAAGCTGCCCCAGTATCTCGATGTTTGTGTTAAAATCTTGGCATCATTATACTTGATAGAATGATTGAGTTCCGAACAATGCTCGGCAATCGCTGACTTGGTTGCCTGTCTCAGTCTGGTATGCCTCTGGTGCTCTTTGCACGTGACGTCAATGGTCCTGGTCGTCTGGTCGATGTATGGCACACCACATTCACATGGTACGTGGTAAACGGCCGGTTTCTGTAGACGCAGATCGTCCTTCACAATCCCTAATAGAGCCTATCGGCCGAGCATATGGAAAATGTGCAACCTATTGCTTTTCTTCTTTTATATCCTCAGGAACCCCACGTGTGGAAACGGCGCAGCCCCTTTTGAACATCTCGAGAAAAGTACCCATTTTTGTAGAATACGGATTGTAGATGTTCTATCTCCGTCCACAAGTTGTCCGGATCTGACATGGTTCGTGCTTGGTGAACCAGTGTTCTGAATACATTTTTCTGTGCCGTGTGGTGGCAACTGCTGCCTTGCAGGTACAATTTCGTGTGAGTGGGTTTTTCGGTACACGCCTAACTAGTACATCTACGAAAGGGAGTAGTCCATCGTTCTCCATTTCCATGGTAAATTTAATGTTAGGGAATAAATACCAGACTCGTTCCACACTGGAATCAGTATCAGATAGCACCTGAAGAAGACCGCGAGTCACGCAGTTGAAATATCGTGCAGGAAAGCCGTGAATGACCGGCAGAAACCCGATGGATCAACATTACAAAGCTGGTGATGTTAGTTCCGCTTATGCAAGATCTAACACCCGATTACAAACGAATAAAACATTTACATTATTAGTTTATAACGAAGCTTATTTCAGTGGAATAAAAACTATCTGGATATCAACATTTCCACACATATCACGAAACAGAGAGATACCAAGTACTTTGCAGCTTGAAATCTACAGTCTGTGTGCACTCTTGTGTGTTCGTGGGGATGGAAGCAAGAAGAAATATAGTTAACTAGTTATTCGATGCCAAGCAGTAATCAACTCATCTATATACTAAATAGTCTGTTCATTGCTTTCTTAATATTTCCCACCGTGTTTGGTCCGCAAATGATAAAAAGTATCGAAATCCAAGTCACTGATGGTTTCTTCGAGTCGTCGTAGCGACGTTGATGGTTGGCGTTCGGAAGTAGAAAACCACACCAGCTCCAACATATTGTGCCAAGATGATTGGAAGACTTACTAATTGACTTCGAAATCTAATGTCACAGGTGAAGTAACCACAGGATTATCTGGAATTTAAATAATACTTTGCATAGATGTGTAAAGAAGGAGCTCTTATTTATGCACTGCCGTTACTCATTCGAATAGCATCACAACAAGATTGTCAAACACAGTTTTGCCTTCAGAGTTATTACACCATCACCAGTAGCTGAGCCAAGGGTATACCACGGTCATGGTCACAAATTCCCAGGTATCCGTAGCAGTTACAGAGTCCATACTACATATTCGATCGTCGAGTAATACACTGTGATGGGAATTTATCTGTCATCACGGTGAGAAATGAACAAAAATTGTTGCAGAGCCCTGCCTGCGTCGTCGGTTGTCGTTTATTCACATTGGGTTTTCCTTATTGCCCAGAACACAAGACGCCAAGCTGCATGAGTATATTCTGCGTGTGGAAACATCCAACATTCCATTCTTCCAGAACCACTGGTAATGTGCATCGGCACGCGTCTGAGAAGAAGGTTGATGATTAAAAATAAAAACAGGCTGATCGTTCAGTTGGCGCAAAGAAAAACTGTTCTTGTCATTTTGTCACTGTATTCCGTTCTTGATATATGCGGCAAAAAAAAAAAAAAAAAAAAAATAAATAAATAAAAAAATAGAAAAAAAAACAGCAACTGATCTGATACGTATCGGTAGTGTAACGAGATCAGAACTAGACATTAGTCTTACGTTAGATCACAGGACGAACATGGTGCCTTGGAGTTAACATGACGCTGGTGCTTTCCGATTCTTTTACTACTCTGGCGGTAGTTAATGTAGGCAGGTCAGAACGGAATTAAAGATTGACGTGCAATGTAAGCGCGCAGTGGCCTTCCTGGAGAGATTTAAAACAATTCTCATCTATTCTTCGACAGCTGCCGCACATTTTTGAAGACTGTGAAACAGACGGAAGAATATATAACTTTTGTTTTAAATATCGATACAGTTGCTGTTCTCTCTCGCTGTTTATATCGGCGATAGTGACTAATCAGGTTACTTTATCAATAACGAAAGAATATTAAGGGAATTTAGCAGAATCAGCAAAAATCTCGAAATAAGAGAAAGATCATAGGAACGCCAAACATCGTCAGCAGTAATGCTAGTGCCATGGGCATGAGAAGAACATCATGGAGAGCTAGCAATGTCCTGACTGCTACCCGTAGCCTGCCTCTGGCAGTCCTCAGGAGAGCTGTGCTATCCGACGCAGGTCTAAGACTCACTGTGCATATCGTGGGAATAGCTTTCCATTAGATCGTTCTGACTATTGGGTTATGGATATCACATAGAACAAAGCGGGAATTATATCAAAATATTAGCAGTACTCACAATCGAGCGGCAGTAGCCCATTAGAAAGAGTATTTTAAGGTGGTTTAAAATGTTTTTAGGGAGGCAAAGCGTATGTAGTACGCAAATAGCAGATAATCCATAGTATAAAATTAAAACCATATGGCCAATCTGAAGGAAGTGTCTGGTCAGCAGCACAAGGTTGACGATAAAAAGTCAGTTCGTAGTAATGTTTCTGATACTGATAAGTCAGATATATGTACAGTATGTAACACTTTCTCAGCATTGCTGCTGAATTAAAAAAAAAACTTAGTTTCTGTAGCGAACCATATAACTGTTGGAAAATGCCTTTCCCAGACTGATGTCAGAAATACTCCTGTGTTACTAACAAGGGGGAGACTGAGTCAATAATTAAATCACTAAGGACTCTCATGGATATAATGGGGTACCGAGGAGAATGTTAAAGCGCTGTGCTCAACATGTTAGGTCTGTACTTAAGCAAAATTGTAATTTTTGCTTTAAGAATGGTAAGTTTCCTGAACGATTAGAGTACTCGGTAGTTAAACCGCTTCATAAAAAGGAAGAAAAGGGTAATTCAGACAATTTTAGACCTATTTCTATGTCATAACTGTTGGCTAAAGTTATTGAAAAGGCAGTGTATGTCAAGATAATTGATGATTTTATTTCATATAATTTGCTATGATGTGTACAGTTCGGTTTTGAAACTGCTGAAAATGCTGTATTCTCTTTTGTCTGTCAGGTACTGGATGGATTAAACAAGAGGACTCTAACGTTGGGCATCTTTCTCGATTTAACTAAAACGTTTGATTGTGTTGATCACAAAATATTGCTCCAGAAGTTGGACCATTACAGAATACAGGGATTAGCTCACAGTTTGCTCATCTCTTGCTTTAGCCACAGACAGCAAAAGGTCATTCTCCACATTGTTGTGAATGGATATGATGTAGGGTCTGAGTGGGGCACAATTAAATGAGAGGGTGCCCCTGGGATCAGTGCTAGGGCCACTCCTGTTCCTTATTTATATAAATGATATGCCCTCTAGTATTATAGGTGATTCTAAAATATTTCTGTTTGCTGATGACACTAGCTCGTTAGTAAAGGACGTTGTGTGCAATGTTGGCACTGTTTCAAATAGTGCAGTTCAAGACATAAGTTCATATCTTGTAGACAAACTAACGGTAATCACAGCACGACTCAGTTTTTACAATTTCTCACAAACAATTCAACATAACCTGACATTTTAATTTCACAGAATGGGTATATGAATTTTGGGACTGAACAATTCAAATTCTTATGTATTCAAGTAGTAAATTATAGTGGAAAGCCCACGATCGGGATCTTGTTCAAAGACTTCATGCTGCCATTTTTACTTTACGAACGGTGTCTGAAGTAAATGATAATTCGACGCGAAATTACTCTCTTTTGTTTATTTTTCTTCGCTTATGACGTACAGTATTACATTTTGGGGTAGCAATTCCCATTCTCAAAGGATATTTTTGGTTCAGAAACGGGCGGTTCGGTCAATAAGTTCGCGAAACTCTTGTCGACCACTGTTCGTTAGTCGGTGTATTCTGACATTGGCTTCTCGAGATATATGTTTACTGCAGTTTCTTGTTAAAAATATCTGATTATTCCCAAGAATTAGCAGCTTTCTCTCAGTTAATATTACACAGAAATGCAACCTGCATTTGGATCGCACTTCCTAATCTCTTGTGCAGAAAGGCATCCATTTCCTATAAGCTACCACAAGAATTCAAAAATCTTAGCTGTAATACACGCTCTTTCAGATCGAAACTAAAGAGTTTCTCATGGATCACTCATATCCTGTCAAGGAGTTCCTTGAAAAATTTAGCCGATTTCTGTGTTATATTGTTGATTGCGCTTACATGAACTTACGGCTTGCCTCTTTTTGGGTTCATAAACATTTTATTTTATCTGCTATTACTTTTATGCTGTAGTTTCATGCACTAACACGTTCCATGACATTGGAGATTTGCTCCTCAATTTGATCCTATGGAACTAGAAGTGTAAAATAAAAAGTGAAAAAGCTGAGTTCCCGACTGGCAGTGAAGTTCAAACTGGGCAGTCATGCCTCCAAGAAGAAAGACCAAGAAAGCTAGAAGACCTGACGAATGGATGTCCTGGCGTGTTTATATGTTGAGCTGGTCTACGGGACCGCTGAAAATCGCCAGCAGATTACACTATTTACAAATACAAATGAATTGCGCTCTTAGGCTATTCGGTTTGCGGTGGAACCTTATTTTAACATACCTAAAAATTGAGTGCAAGACTACTTTGTCCAGACCATCAAGAAACCTTAAGATAGCTCGTAGTGTTGCTGTATTATGCACAGTCATGAATCCTATACAACTAGACTTCAGGAATACGACTAAAATGTGGAGATATTTTGGGTAAAAGACTAATATAATGGCATGACCGGGAAATAAATCAAATTGTGAATTCACGAGAAAAATGAGTATCACTCCTGATGCAAAAAAGAAGCACACGTTGATAAATATGCAGTTTTGAACTCTCTTGCTTTCTTTGCCACCAAATCTACCATAGATAATCCATGTAACAAGCTTGTGCAGAGCTGAGCTTGCTTAGTTTTTCCTGTACCGATTGATACTGAGATGAACGAAGTAAAGATTGTGGAGATATGACTTCATAAACATTGAGATGCGTAATAAACTGATGAGGCAGGCATGATGTTCTGTTTTTTTTTCACTTTTTCGCTATTAAAGCTGTTCCCAAAACCTCTTTACAAATGTATTAAAAAGTATCTAGAACCACACATGTGTTCCAGTGCAAAGTTCTGTAAAAATTTCAAATCAATCAGTCTAGAACTTCCCGAGATTTGCTGCTGTGAAAATGTTCGGCTCTGCTTTCTTTCTCGCAGACCTGATAGCACAATGTTTGGCTTCTGCAAATTTCCGTACTGTACTATTTGACTTCTAATTCTGACCACTTGCGGAAAATGCTTATCGTGACTAGTCCTACTTACAAACATTCGCTGACGCAGAAAACCTAGGCATGATGGACTCACTGAAAGCAATTAGTTGGTATTAAAGAAAGCTTTTGGGTCCCCTGGGAATCTGTATTCACCATTTACATTCAGACAGTTACATTATTCCTGTTAATGTCAATAGTGAGAAGAAAAATAAAGAAACTGCTAAAATGTTCCTGAACTGTATACTGTGCATTACAATTCTATGCTGCTATGCTACTGCATTGGTTATTATATTCTTCATATACAACATGGTATCCAAGGATGACAAAAATTTCAGAAAAACTCAGAATGGGAAAAAATGGCACATCGTCTATGGCTTCTCACCATCAAGAATATTCTTACCAACTGTGTTTTCTATTATTTATTTGACCATCACTCTTTGCAGACCAGCCTGCTCTTCTCACAACGTCTTCTTCGACTTCTTCATCTGTATAATAATTACAGATTTGTTGAACAAATAAACCGTTAAAGAGTGTATTCCTTAAATTAAAAACTTACGTTTAATTACTATATTTTGAAACTTATTACTGTATCTTTCACTGAAATAACACGTAATAATGAAGTTTTGGATTAGAATGTCAAAGCAAACTGCTAACGCTTTCAATAAAATAAGCTAAAAACCATTTCATTTTCTTTTGAATAACTTATTAATTTTCCAGAGAAGCTCTGTACCTCTCAAAATGTTGGACACGGTTGTTGTGTTGACGGTGACTCAGAAGTCTATTGCGTATTTTGCTTTCTTTTTTTCCGGTCCTCCTTACCTCCCGGTCCTGCCCGATTTTCGACCTCCAATTACGCCTCCAGCGGTGAGCTTCTCCGCTAGTATATTTTTAGCGAAGGCATGGATATAGAAAACGAGCACTTCTCTTGACGAATTAAATATTACACATCCTGTTGAAAATTAATTTGTTAGTCCAATTTAAACTTGCAACTTTTCCTTAAGATGACTTGAACTTCTACTTTTTCACAAAAAATAGAGATATCTTTTGAATGTGGTTGGTTGACAAAAAATAACGTATCTGATAAAGCTGCTCATTATCCGGTACAGCTGCCTACTGTTTCCTCAACGGCCCGAAGTCTGTTGGGCATTGATACCACAACTCTAGCCACGTAATTTATACATTCATAAGTAACTTGTTCCAAGCGTCATTAATCGTATATGAAATGTATCGGCGGGTAGAAATTGAAAGTCCCTTTTCGTTTATAATTCAAACCATTTCTGCCAAAATATTCGGAGTGGCCGTGCGGTTCTAGGCGCTACAGTCTGGAACCGAGCGACCGCTACGGTCGCAGGTTCGAATGCTGCCTCGGGCATGGATGTGTGTGATGTCCTTAGGTTAGTTAGGTTTAAGTGGTTCTAAGTCCTAGGCGACTGATGACCTCAGAAGTTAAGTCGCATAGTGCTCAGAGCTATCTGAACCAAAATATTCTCAACTGGATTCATCTCAATTCCTTAACATGGCCATTCAAAAACAATATTTTTGTGGTCGTCGAACCACCTGTTAACCACACGTGGCATAGGAACGGACCATCGATCATGCTGGAACAGGATCTGATCATTGGGAAATCTGTCGGCCGCAGAAGGCAACATGACATTCTCCAGAATGGAAATATACTGTAGTTGCGCGCTTCGAGTCTTCGTTCAAGTTCCCAAAGGAGCCCAAATCCGTGGGTCGATATACATGCCCATACCGTTACTGATTCCCTACCACTTCTTCGATAACTGTAAATATATCTTGGATCATACACAGCATATTTTGTCCGGTAAACAAGTACTCTTCGTGTCGAGGCCGTGCAGAAAACTTTTTCGTTTGTAAAATTCATCCACCTCCAACAATGGACAGGTCTAAGGACATTTGCAGCAGCAAAAGCAAGGAAATGAAAATAAAATGGCTCTGAGCACTATGGGACTTAACTGCTGTGGTCATCAGTATACTAGAACTTAGAACTACTGAAACCTAACTAACCTAAGGACATCTCACACATCCATGCCCGCGGCAGGATTCGAACCTGCGACCGTAGCGGTCACGCGGTTCCAGACTGTAGCGCCTAGAACCGCACGGCCACTCCGGCCGGCCCAGCAAAGGCAAGGCAGTCTTTTCTGTGGGAAATAGATAATGTCTCTTTCTGACCAGCGATTCTCGCAGTCCACCTTATGGACGAAGAATGACGGTCCTGTTGCTAATAGGGAGGCTCAAAGCTTGCTGAATTCGTTGTGCGTTAACGAGTGGATCGTTTTTACTGAAACTGCTATCTGCCGATCCTGAGCTACTGCTGTTTTGCAGCGGGCATCAGTATGAGGCCGTTTGTTCACGTTACAGTCTTCTCCCACTCGTCTGCTGCATCTCGCAACCGTCGCCTTGTGCAGACCCATAATCCTTGTGGTGTAGCCATTCGGAAAAAAAAAAACTTGTTCATGTACTGCTGTTACAGCACCCCTGTCTGCCTGAGGCAAATGATACATTTAGCACTGGATGAATCCTCCGTTGCGTATTAGGGGAAGGCGGGGCAAAATGGGGAAGCTAACTTTAAACCCTTAGAAAAGGGAAAAAATAAACAAATTCAATAATGTTTGATTATCGTTTGTTTAACCAGTGAATTACAATAGCATGCAAAGAAACCTGCAAACTTGTTGCATTTAGTTAGAAATATCTCGATTTGAAACATAAGCTACCAATTCCCCGTCTTGCCCCATATGAGGGGTAAGATGGGGAACTAGCATGAATTCATCTCTAAAGCTTAAATAAGGACTGGAATATCGAAGTCATGTGACGATAAGGTTTCGAAACATGGTTCTGCGAATTGTAGAATCAGGTATTACGTTTTATTTAATCCTCTTACTTTCACATAGTACACAAGTGTGGACAGCCTCGTCATCATCACTTTCTATCCCTGCACAAGTGTCGTGGGCCCAGCGTCCGCAGCTAATACACCGTATCCAGCCTCCTTCAGAGACGTCACAGCAGTATAAACATTCTTCACTCTCTTCCTCGTTGTCATTCGACCTCAGTTTATTATCCCTTGAGCATGAAGGGGTGGGTAAGACGTCAGTAACGTTCCTCACTTTTTCGTTGTCATTATGTCCTTTTGGTGGTATCCCAGGTTTATTAAACGTCTTTGAGAGGAGTTTTCGTTTACATGCAGCACATTTGGGGACTCCTTTTCGTTTAATTTCTTCAGATAGTTCACTCCTATAAGGATATTCGGTTAAAACAACGGGTTTTCCACACCTGTTACATGGTTTCCTTTTAGTTTTTTTATCCACCTTTGGAATAGCTAACACCATTTCAGGGCTGGTAACCTGAAAGTTAGACGAAACAGAGGCTTGATCGTCAGTTGTTAATTGTTCAGGTGTTTCACATCTTGACAATATCTCTGGCATTTGGTCTTCCGTTTCTGTAAAATTCGGGACTAATTTTCGTAAAGGAGGGGGATGTGTAGTGTCGCGCAATAGTAAAGAGTTGGAAACGTGGAATATTGTCAGTTTCGTTGCCTATGCCGAGAACCAGAGGCAGTAGGTTAGCCAAGAGGTAAGTGGCTTGCTTATATATCGGAATGTGTCGCCACGCACGGGCAATGGCCTGGTTACACACATAACAGGCGAGAGAGAATTAGTGTTAGACGGAGACTTTCGTAGAGTGCAAGACAGAGGTATAGCGTCAGCTGTACTGCATTTCACAACTTCGTGTAAGTCTGCCGTAACAACACGTAACTCTGTCGCAAGAACACCTAAGGGGCGAGTACAACTGATGAATCAGCAGTGCAAGTGGAATGAATGCGTTCAATACAAACGAGCATGACGTCAGGACGTCGCTTGTGCTTCCTTTAAATACGCTTGCTTTGATAGCAACAAGGCACTCTGAGTTAGACTTGCAGTTAGACGTGTACTTGGTCGCTGCATAGCGCTCAGCTGGGTGATTGACATGTTAATCTTTATTAAGGAGATGTTGCAGTAAGGGCGGCCCATCCAGCAGCTGACGTGAGGAGACAGTACCAGCTCTGGTCCTCTCTGCTGCCGCTGTCAATCATCAACCCAGGATTAGCAGACATCGCGGCAGACTCGCTCACCGCCAATGCTGACCACGTCAGTGAGCCATCGTTGAGATCGTGCGGGGTCTAGGCCCTGTGCATCCGACGTCACAACCGGGGGCCCCTACGATGCTGGGGGACTGCAGCCCGTTCCGCCCGTCCACCCCGGACGAGCCACCAGGAGGAACAGGGAAGAAGACGGGGTGGGGTAGAGTAGACTCCGCACTACGAGAACGCCTCTCGTGCTGACAGCGTTGGGACGCCAACCCAGAGCGTCCTACGCGCAGCAGCTTGCTGTCCGCAGCCGAACCGGTCGCCCAGCCGGGCGCCGCCAGTCACGCGCGGCCGAAGTAAGGACATTCCTCCGCTACGTCACAGCATGCGGCGCTGCCCTAGCAAGACTGTGCGGCCCAGATCTGGTGTCATCGCTACGAGTCAGCGAGGACTCGGGGAAGGTCGTTGATATCACCAAGCCACATTGTACTCGGCAGGAATAAAGGTACTATGAATTAATAATGTTTCTTTGGCGTTTCTGACGCTTCTGCAGCCATTTCCTAGCATCCTGACAACTGGAGAGGTCACTGCTCGGCCATCCAGTCCACTGTAGGCGACCGGGACCACCAGGGCGCCTACAGTATTAAATGAATTGAATAACCAAACATCAGCCGCTGGGAAATTTTTTGACCTCTCAAAGGCTTTTGACTGTGTGAAACCCAAAATTCTTGTAGATAAGCTTAATTATTGTGGTATGAGTGGGACAGTGCACATATGGTTTAATCCATACTTAATTGTATGAATGCAGAAGATTGAAATTAACAGTACAGGTAGATTGCAAAAATTACCAGAGTCCTCTAATGGGGAGGTATCAAGAATGGTGTCCCACAGGGTTCAGTCTTGGGTCCCTCATTGTTCTTAATATATATTAACGATATGTCACTCTGTATTCATGAAGGTGATAAGTTACTTCTTTTTGGTGATGATACAAGTATAGTAATCACATCCAACAAGCAAGAATCAGCTGAGGAAATTGTAAATAATGTATTTCACAAAATTATTAAGTAGTTCTCTGCAAATGGACTCTCACTAAATTTTGAGAAAACACAGTTTATACAATTCTGTACAGTAAATGGCATAACACTATTGATAGATATAGACTATGAGCAGAAGTGTGTTGCTAAGGCAGAATACTCAAAATTTCTGGGTGTATGCATCGATGAGAAATTGAATTGGAAGAAACACATCGATGATCTGACGAAACGGTTAGGTTCAACTACTTATCGTATTAGGGTTATTGCTACTTTTGGTGATAAACATATCAGTAAATTAGCCAACGGTGCCTATTTTCATTCACTGCTTACATATGGCATCGTATTTTGGGGCAATTCGTCACTAAGAGAGAAAGTATTCATTACAAAAAAGTGAGTAATCAGAATAATAAGTGGGGTCTACCCAAGATCACCTTGCAGACATTTATTTAAGGAACTCTGGATACTGACAGTACCTTCTCAATACATATATTCACTTATGAAACTGGTGATTTATAGCCCATCCCAATGCAAAAATAACAGAGAAGTGCATAGCTACAACACTAGAAGGAATGATCTTCACTATTCTGGATTAAATCTCACTTTAGCACAGAAGGGGGTGAATTATGCTGTCACAAAAAAGTCTTTGGCCATTTGCCAAATAATAGTAAAAGGCTGACTTATAGACAACCAACATTTAAAAGCAAATTAAAAGAATTTCTAAATAACAACACCTTCTACTCAACAGATGAGTTGTTAGATATGAAGTAGTAACTGTAAAAAATAAATAAAAAAATTATTATTTTGTGTAAGGAAAACTTATATGAAAGTGACACGTTCCACATCATTATGAAATGTATTCATGATCTATAGAACAAGGATTAATGTATGTGTTATGCACATAAAAATATAGAAACTTCGTCCACAGTGCTTTGTAGAATGTGCTTTGCTTGGGAAGCATGTGATGCACCTTAAAAGAACGCTGGACCAAACAAACCACATAACATCGACTCTGCCAACTAAAAGATTCTACATAGTTTTGAGTATCTACACTAGAATTTGTCATCAATTACCTTAGTATCCCATTCCACTTACGTTCACCATCACCACCAGCCTACTGGCGTGGGAACGGGTCATCACATATCCTCGCTGTGCTGCTAAATTGGGGAAGAAAGAGTTAGCTGGGTTTGATCCCAGGTCGTTCCAAGACGGTTCCGAGATTTAAAGTTGGTTTTCTACACTCATTTAGGCGAATGGTGCCATAAGCGATTTCAAAATTCCTATTGCAACGCTAAAATAAAGAGACATTTCAATACACATTCATAGACTATTCTAAATAATAACAAGCTGCATTTACTGTGTGAATCATGGGCGTTTACACCAATAAAATCAAATTGTACTATCACCAAAACAACTTATTTTCTTGTCTCGCAGAAGGCATGAAAGGATAACTCCAATTACTTTTATTAAATATATTTTCATTATTTTGGTAATATGGTAATTTGAATGAATAGTTATTTTTAAAATCGTTGCAATATCTTCAGTTCCAGAATGTATCGATTACATTCACGCTTATCAGTCAGAGGACTTAAATAGTGTGTATCATACAGAAAATTCTGACTTATTGAAGGTATAGTTTCTCGAAACTGACTGCGAAATCTTTGGCACCTCTTATATCAGAATAACATCTCCAGTTTACGAAGGTAAACTGTAATTGCTAGCTACTGTGACATTTAGATCGCGGAACATTTACAAGATTATATTCCTCTTCTGTCCGATGTTTTATGCGATATCCCCTTCTGAACACGCTAAAAAATCATCTGCAATAAGCAGTTCTGAAGACGCTGGCGGATACGGCGATGGTATAACAATTAGTTCCAGTCTTATTATTTTCGGTTTATACGTCATACTTTCTTTCAGTCTTACTTCCGAGCACTTACGTCTCTTGTTTACCGATGTAACTACTCAATTGACAAATAATAAAACGGGCAAGTAACCTCGACGTTCAAAAAGTATGTAAGTGACGTGAGTTAATTAACAAATAGTTTCCTTTTCAATTGTTGCTTCTCTGCCTCGTGATGACTGGGTGTTGTGTGATTTCCTTAGGTTAGTTAGGTTTAAGTAGTTCTAAGTTCTAGGGGACTGAAGACCAAAGATGTTAAGTCGCATAGTGCTCAGAGCCATTTGAACCATTTTTTTAATTAATTAATTTTTTTTAGAGTTGCTACTGGCCGCAGCTGTCAGGTTTACCGTATTCCATATTCAACAAAATATAACTTAAGTGCACTACACAGTATGTTCTTAAAGCCTAACGACTTGCTTCTTACGTTACCAAGTCAAACATGTTATTCAAAACGTGTCGTTTAGCAACGAAAGAATTATCGCGAAATATGGCAAGTAAGAAGAGGGCTATAGCAACTACCTCTATAAAAAAGGAAATTTCCAAACACTTCACTGAAAAATCGAAGAAATGCGATGCATTCTCTAGTCTACTCAATCACAGCCCATGTCGCGTCGTCGAACCGGTGCATACGGTCAGCGAGAGTTCTGCATCACAATAAACTGTGAAATTAGACAACACGGTGAGCGAAAATGAACATTTGATTCATACACGGCAATCTACTGCAGCTAAAATTCATAGAATGAACTTCAGTTTGTCTTAGACGTTTACGTTAGATGCACCAGTAATATAAAACTGTTAAATGATGGCTCAGAGTGAGATAATAACTGAAAAAAGCTTCTGCGATATCACATATCGTTTATAAATAAATAGTTCTCGTGTTGTCATTACAGTCGGAGGAAATAGAATACCTGGTGCCAGTACAATAAACATCTCCACGTACCAAGATCTTACTTGTAGGTGTGTTGAAACCAGACTGGTCTGTAGGATAAAGGATTTCTTGTCCTTCGCTTTCCATAATATTACTCTGCCGTTAATGCAAGTACCTTTCGAATAAAGATAAATTTTCAATCACAAGACAGAATACCTTGAAAACATGCCAATATTAAAAATTGATATTCGTAACTTGTATATTCGGCTTTGGTTAATAAAGCTGAATAATTCCATCTTTATGAACGAGTGCACATAAAAAAAATAAACCTATGACATGGACTTGATCCTACGACCTGATTTTACGCATCGGTGGGCTACCCATCAGCTAATGGAGTCTGAAAATATTATGTATTCCACAGCATCGACAACTTTTTAATCCAATTTTCTCGAGATTGGTGCAGAATTGCATTAACTTGAGTTATGTCGAAAATGGATCGAATGGGTGAGAAAACGTCCCTCCACCCTCTTGTAAGAAGAGAGCATTTTCGCATAGTAGGATTTCCTCTCCAAAGAAGAAGTTGAAAATCCGAATCTTTCTTACGCACTTTTACTTCTTACAATTTACCGTGCATGTTTAATTTTACAGTTCACAATATCAAATTAATGCTTTCCTCTTGGGAATGATGTCAGAGGGCAGTATAAGACAACTGTTGAGAAGTCCGCTTTCTGGAGATTCTGTGTGTGTGTGTGTGTGTGTGTGTGTGTGTGTGTGTGTGTGTGTGTGTTTTATGGGGATGGAGGTCTTACGGGTTTGTGTTTGGTATAGCAAAGATCCTGCGTTCAGTACTCTCCACCAACAAGAATTTTAGCTCACATCAAAAGGCCTCCTTCGCTTCTGGCAGTGGCAGGTGAAGAACTCTCGGCTCTGCCGGCATTCGGAATTCTCGTCAAATGTGATGTCCTCGTCCAACCACCAAATGGAGCGCAATCGGCTTATAAGGGGTCACCGATACTGAAAATAAAATGACACGTGTTTGACACTCCTGAATTATTGAAAAAAAAAAATCAAGGTCAAAGTTGATGATGGGAAATCACATTTTCATGCTGTAGCTTTCGTACACGTAAGTCTACGCGTCTAGCCAAGCGAGGTCGGCAGTCGAGGCATTAGAGCACCAAATCGCTGGTTCGTGTTCGGCTCTTGATCGTAGCTTTCTTTCGTTCCATATTTTTTTTCTGTCCGTCTGCTAATATTTTAATGACCGAAAGACCCTTATTTGCCTCTCTGCATCGGGCGGTGCATTTAGAACCTGGATCACACATGTTTTCCACGAGCAATGCGGCGATAATTCGTTCGTGTGTTGCGTATGTTTTGTCTGTTTCTACGATAAGTGTCACCCTACTCACAGTGAAAACGTCCGCAAATAGACAATCAGCTGGAATTACGAAGTAATTTACTTACTGTGTATTTTTCTTCTACGTACAGGGTGTAACAGAAATGTTCGACGCAAATTGCAGGCCACATTCCTCACATGCAGACGAATAAATTATATGTACATGGGTCTGGAAACACTTCGGTCCCATGTTACAACTCATTTCCTCCAACTCATTAATCATGGGAAACACACAAGAACAGAACGTTAGAATCATGGGGAATATGCACTCCTGTTGACGTCTGATCACTTTGTGCGCCGGAATTGTTCTGTTTTACATGATTTAATTGCCATTCGACGCATGTCGTTGCTTGTTTACAGGTAACGTCAACTGTTCCAGCGAGCAGTACGAGAGTTGCAAGCACACGGGTTATTATGTATAGTTATTCACGGAGTTCGGTCGTGCAGTGGCAGTGTTCACAAACGCAGGTAGGGCACGTGCCCATTCGAAGTACGGATTATCTGACGGCAATGGCTCTTGCGCTCAACATTTCTACCGAGAGAGATTTCCAGGACGAAGGTGCCCCTGCAGGAAAAGCGTTGATGACGTGGGACATTTAAGCCTGATACCCGCGACCGAGAGCCAACTAGAAGGACGGGGACATTGCTAGGGGAGGATGCAATTCGTCATGCAGTTGACGACGATCCTAGAGTCAGTAAAAGACATTGTAGCTGCAACAATGAATGCTGACCACATGACTGTCTGGCGGGTGTTGCACGACAGCAAGCAGTGTCCATACCATTTACTACGTGTGCAGGCACTATCAGCCGCTGACGGTCCTGCTCGGGTACTCTTCTGTGCTGACGAAAGTGTCAACACTAATTTTAGTATAATGGCGCTGTTCACAGATGAGGCATCATTACAATGACATCAGCTGTTCATGCATGGGCATGCGTCAATCCTGACGCAACTGCTGAAGCAAGTCATCAACAAGGGTTTTCTATCAATGGTTGGGTCGGCATTGATTGTGACTATGTGGCTGGGCGTCATTTTCTTCCACCCAGGCTCAACGGACAACGTTATCATAATTTCGTAGGGAATGTTCTACCTGATTTATTAGAAGATGTGCCTTTAACTGTGCGACAAAACACGTACCGGTACTTCATGCGCTATAGAACACTTCATTTTAGTGTTAATGCCGGTAGCTTCGAAATAACAGATTCGTTGACAGAATATTAGGTAGAGACTGTGTAAGTAGGCTGTTTATGTTTTCTCTACGTAAGTAGGCTGTTTATGTTTTCTTATTGGCAACGTTATGTAGCGCTCAATATGAAAATCACTGGCTGTGCGGTGTGCAGTCTGTGGCTGCTTTGCATTGTTGTAATACTCGCCATTGTAGTGTTAGGCAGCTGGCTGTGAACAGCGCGTAGCGTTGCGCAGTTGGAGGTGAGCCGCCAGCAGTGGTGGATGTGGGGAGAGAGATGGCGGAGATTTGTAATTTGTCATGAACTGCTATATTTATATATGATGATATCAAGGTAAATACATTGTTTGTTCTCTACTAATATCTTTCATTTGCTAACTATCCCTATCAGTAGTTAGTGCCTTCCATAGTTTGAATCTTTTATTTAGCTGGCAGTAGTGGCGCTCGCTGTATTGCAGTAGCTTGAGTAGCGAAGATTTTTTTGAGGTAAGTGATTTGTGAAAGGTATAGTTTAATGTTACTCAGGGCCATTCTTTTGCAGGGATTTTTGAAAGTCAGATTGCGTTGCGCTAAAAATAGTGTGTCAGGTTAAGCACAGTCGTGTATAATTGTTCAAAGGGGACGTTTCAACTGACCAGTAGCCTGTTTTCATGCTCTCTGGACCTAAGCGCATTGGAATTTTATTTGTTGGGGCTTTTGAAAGCTCTTGTGTACTGGAACACGAGTACTAGATGTTCAGAGTCTCCGTGCCCGTATTATGGAAGGCTGCTAAACCATAAGCAATACTCCAGGGATACATCAGCGCATCCGAGATTCAACACGACGGCGGGTCGCTATATGTATCAGTGTCCACGAATTGAAATATCGACTATTTCTTATGAGAAAGAGATGCATGTGATATACTGATGCATTCTGTTCGTGTATATTTTCCATGATTAATGAGTTGGAGAAAATGAGTCGTAACATGGGCACAAATAGTTTCCCGAGCCTTGTTCATGTAACAATTTTTTCGTCTACGTGTGAAGAATATGTCCTGCAATTTGTGCCGTTCACTTTTGTTACACCCTGTATACACTAAAAATAACCTTAAAAATGTATACTTTTTTGGTTATTTATCACAGCTCCAGATGTTTTACTTCCACAAAAGCCAAAGAAAAGTACTCCGGTTACACAGGAAAAAATGTCAAGTAAAAGTGTGCAAGGATAAAAAATCAGACACGTACCTGCAGTCTAACATCTCGGTCCTCATCCCCCCCCCCCCCCCCTTTTGTTTTTGCAATTCGTCGGGGCGGACTTCATATGACACGTGGTTCAGTTTTTCACTGAATAAACTGCTGGCCATTAAAATTGCTACACCAATAAGAAATGCAGATGAGAAACGGTTATTCATTGGACAAATATATTTTACTAGAACTGACATGTGGTTACATTTTTATGCAATTTGGGTGCATATATCCTGAGAAATCAGTACCCAAAACAACCACCTCTGGCCGTATTAACGGCCTTGATACTCTTGGGCATTGTGTCAAACAGAGCTTGGGTGGTGTGTACAGGTACAGCTGACCATGCACCTTCACCACGACACCACAGTTCATCATGAGTAGTGACTGGGGTATTGTGACGAACCAGCTGCTCGGCCACCATTGACCAGACGTTTCCAGTTGGTGAGAGATCTGGAGAATGTGCTGGCCAGTGCAGCAGTCGAACATTTTCTGTATCCAGAAAGGCCTGTACAGGACCTGCAACATGAGGTCGTGCATTAACCTGCTGAAATGTAGGGTTTCGCAGGGATCGAATGAAGGGTAGAGCCAGGGTCGTAACACATCTGAAATGTAACGTCCACTGTTCAAAGAGCCGTCAGTGCGAACAAGAGGTGACCGAGACGTGTAACCAATGGCACCCCATACCATCACACCGGGTGATACGCCAGTATGGGGATGACAAATACACGCTTCCAATGTGCGTTCACCACTATGTCGCCAAACACGGATGTGACCATCATTATGCTGTAAACAGAACCTGGGTTAATCGGAAAAAATGTTTTCACACTCGTGCACCCAGGTTCGTCGTTGAGTACACCATCGCATGCCCTCCTGTCTGTGATGCAGCGTCAAGGGTAACCGCAGCCATGGCCACCGAGCTGGTAGTCCATGCTGCTGCAAATGTCGCTGAACTGCTCCTGCAGATGGTTGCTGTCTTGCAAACGTCCCCTTCTGTTGACTCGGGGATCGAGACGTGGCTGCACAATCCGTTACAGCCACGCGGATAAGATGCCTGTCGTCTCGACTGCTAGTGATAGGAGGCTGTTGGGATCCAGCACAACGTTAGGTATTACCCTCCTGAACCCACCGATTCCATATTCTGCTAACAGTCATTGGAGCTCTACCAACGCGAGCAGCAATGCCGCGATACGATAAACCGCAATCGCGATAGGCCAGAATCTCCTCCACATTTGTCCTCCTTACACGAGGCATCACAACAAAGTTACACCAGGCAACGACTGTCAACTACTGTTTGTGTATGAGAAATCGGTTGGAAACTTTCCTCATGTCAGCACGTTGGAGGTGTCGCCACCGGCGCCAACCATGTGTGAATGCTCTGGAAAGCTATTCACTTGCATATCACAGCACCTTCTTCCTGTCTGTTAAATTTCGCGTCTGTAGCGCGTCAACTTCATGGTGTAGCAATTTTAATGGCCTGCAGTGTATTTCACTCAGGGTCTTTTTTTCCTTTTTCTTACGGAGGGCAGCCCCCCCCCCCCCCCCCCCCCATGAACCATGGACCTTGCCGTTGGTGGGGAGGCTTGAGTGCCTCAACGACAGCCGCACCGTAGGTGCAACCACAACGGAGGGGTATCTGTTGAGAGGCCAGACAAACTTATGGTTCCTGAAGAGGGGCAGGAGCCTTTTCAGTGGTTGCAGGGGCAAAAGTCTGAATGATTAACTGATCTGGCCTTGGAACACTAACCAAAATGGCCTTGCTGTTTGGGTATTGCGAACGGCTGAAAGCAAGGTGAAACTACAGCCGTAATTTTTACCGAGGGCATGCAGCTTTACTGTATGACTAAATGATGATGGCGTCCTCTTGGGTAATATATTCCGGAGGTAAAATAGTCCCCCATTCGGATATCCGGGCGGGTATTACTCATGAGGACGTCGTTATCGGGAGAAAGAAAAACTGGCGCTCTACGGATCGGAGGGTGGAATGTCAGATCCCTTAATCAGGCAGGTAGGTTAGAAAATTTAAAAAGGGAAATGGATAGGTTAAAGTTAGATATAGTGGAATTAGTGAAGTTCGGTGGCAGGAGGAACAAGAATTTTGGTCAGGTGAATACAGTGTTATAAATACAAAATCAAATAGGGGTAATGCAGGAGTAGGTTTAATAATGAATAAAAAAATAGGAGTATGGGCAACCTTCTACAAACAGCGTGGAGAACGCATTATTGTGGTAAGATAGTCACGAAGTCCACGCCTGCTACAGTAGTACAAGTTTATATGCCAACTAGCTCTGCAGATGACGAAGAAATTGATGAAATGTATGATGAGAAAAGAAATTATTCAGGTAGTGAAGGGAGACGAAAATTTAATAGTCATGGGTGTCTGGAATTCGTCAGTAGGAAAAGGGAGAGAGGGAAACATAGTAGGTGAATATGGATTGGGGCTAAGAAATGAAAGAGGAAGTCGCCTGGTAGAATTTTGCACAGAGCGCAACTTAATCATAGCTAACACTTGGTTCAAGAATCATAAAAGAAGGTTGTATACATGGAAGAACCCTCGTGATACTAGAAGTAGTCAGATACATTATATAATGGTAAGAAAGAGATTTAGGAACCAGGTTTTAAATTGTAAGACACTTCTAGGGGCAGATGTGGACTCGGACCACAATCTATTGGTAGATTAAAACTGAAGAAACTGCAAAAAAGGTGGGAATTTAAGGAGATGGGACCTGGATAAACTGAATGAACCAGAGGTTGTACATGGTTTCAGGGAGAGCATAAGAGAACAATTGACAGCAATGGGGGAAATAAATACAGTAGAAGAAGAATGGGAAGCTTTGAGGGATGAAATAAAGAAGGCAGCAGAGGATCAAGTAGGTAAAAAGACGAGGGTTAGTAGAAACCCATGGGTAACAGATATATTGAATTTTATTGATGAAAGGAGGAAATATAAAAACGCAGTAAATGAAGCAGGCAAAAGGGAATACAAACGTCTCAAGAATAAGATCGACAGAAAGTGCAAAATAGCTAAGCAGGGATGGCTAGAGGACTAATGTAAGGACGTAGAGGCTTATCTCACTAGGGGTAAGACAGATACTGCCTACAGGAAAATTAAAGAGACCTTCGGAGAGAGGAGAATCACTTGCATGAATATCAAGAGCTTTGACGGAAACCCAGTTCTAAGCATAGAAGGGAAAGCAGAAAGGTGGAAGGAGTATATAGAGGGTCTATACAAGGGCGACGCCACAGGACATCGTGTTACGACTCAAACTGTGCGCAATAGGCTGAAAGATACGAAGCTGCACTCCCGACGTCCATGGCAAGGTCCATCTTTGCAACCACGACACCACGCAGCTCGACAGAGATGAGCTCAACAACATGGCGATGGACCGCTCAGGACTGGCATCACGTTCTTTTCACCGATGAGTGTCACGTATGCCTTCAACCAGAAAATCTTCGGAGACGTGTTTGGAGGCAACCCTGTCTAGCTGAACGTCTTAGACACATTTATAAGCGAGTGTAGCAAGGTGTAGGTTCCCTGCTGTTTTTGGGTTGCATTATGTGGGGGCGACGTACGCCGCTGGTGGTAATGGAAGGCGCCGTAACAGCTGTACGATACGTGAATGCTATCCTGCAACCGATAGTGCAACCATATCGGCAGCATATTGGCGAGGCCCCCATCGTGCACATCTTGTGAATGGCTTCCTTCGGGATAACGACATCGCTGGACTATAGTGGGCAGCATGTTCTTCAGACATGAACCCTATCAATCATGACTGCTATAGATTGAAAAGGGCTGTTTATGGGCGACGTGATCCAACAACCTCTGAGATATCTACGCCGAAACGCCGTTGAGGAGTGGGACAATCTGGACCAACAGTGCCTTAATAAACTTGTGAATAGTATCCTACGACGAATACAGGCATGCGTCAATGCAAGAGGACGTGCTACTGGGTATTAGAGGTACCAGTACGTACAGCAATCTGGACCACCACCTCTGAAGGTCTCGCTGTATGGTGGTACAAAATGCAGTGTGTAGTTTGTTGAGCAATAAAAAGGGCGGAAATGATGATTATGTTGATCTCTATTCCAATTTTCTGTACTCTCGAAACGGAGGTGATGCTAAAGTTTTTTTGATGATTGTATTAATTACGTATCTATAGAGGAAACTGTCGCGTGTCCTAACACAGCTTATTTATATCTGTTAGTTTCACACTAGTATTTTAGTTACAGCATCAATAGAATAAGTTGAAACCAGTCGACGAGAGCATTTGAATTAAATTTCCACTCTAGCGAAAACTACCAGCGATCCGCTACGCTGACAGTTGTCTCCATTCTATCGACCGGTAATGCTGGTGGGCGGAAACCATCGCACGTCCTGTCGGAACATTGTGGTGCAGTGTAACCTCTAGTGATCCGTAACAAAGGGTGTAGAGAAAGATATCCTTCCTCTGTCCTGTCAACGAATAAGTATCATTAGCGTGGTTCCAGCATGTGGGCCCGTGAGGCTCTCACCAAACGTTTGTCGAGTCGATATGGTGTAATCAAGGTTGCTTTAAGTGATATATAATTCCTTTCCGTCCGCTAATTCAAGGATTTTCGTGTTATGTAACCAACTTTTCCAGTCTAGTGCGTCAGAAATGTCAATCACGTTGCCCAACTAAAACTACGACAAAAGGGATGGATATAAGAATGTCTCATTCGTGACGGGCTTAGCGTGTAACACCGAGATGACACGAGCAAGACAGTGAGCGATAACCATTGCTGAAAGAAATGGGTGAATTGGTTTTCTGGCTGTGATTGTCTTAGATAACTGTTTTCCTCCCAGCTTTCGTCTCGTTGTGAGATTTACTAGTTGTAACGTGTAATGTTATGTACCAGACAGCAAAGGTTTGCAGTTGAACATAACGGATAGAGAAGGGGTTGCGCGAATTCTGTCACCGACTGTGTGAAACAAATGTAGAAATAGCAGAAATGTATAGCTCCAGCTGTGACGAAATATTTTCTTAGAAATGTTGATTACCTATTGCGCCCCATAGGGGCTGAATTTCCAGAAAAACTGAACGCGTATTTTTTTAAATTTCTAACCGAGAAGTCAAATACCATTTGTCATCTATATACCGTTAAAAATCCGTTAGTAGTTCTTCAGTAATTATTTTTTTTCAGAAAAACTTTCATCCAGTGTTTACCCCCTTAGTGGCAGAATTGCCAACAATGTTTAAAGACTTATTTTTTTATTTTCTCGCAGAGAAACGAAACACCAGTTTTCGTAGTTGTATCTTCAAAATTCCAATTATAGTGACATACTTTCAGAGAGCCTTTCATCCCCTATTCCATCCCCTTAGGAGTGGAAGTTTGGACAATTCCTTCTTAAAGGATGCCTATAGTATAAGATCCAAATCCTCTGCAAACTTCAAATTTCTATCCTTAGCTGCTTGGCCTGGGCGATGATAAGTCAGTGAACCAGTGTGACCCTACTTCCACTCCCCCCCCCCCCCCCCCCCTTAGGGATTGAATTTAAAAAAACAGGGAAACGCATATTTCTTCATCTATAATCGAGAAGCCGAACACCGATGTTCAAATATTTAGCTTTAAAAATGCTTTCGCAATGAAATAGTTTCATAAAACGTTTCACCCTCTGTCTCACCTCCTTAGGGGTTATATTTCCAAAAACAGCGACATTCGTATGTTCCATTTCTAACAGAAAAGCCAGATACAAATTTTCGTAGATTTCGCTTCAAAATGCTTGCACAGTGAAATATTTCCGTAAAATCTCTGATCCCTCCCCCCCCCCCCCCCCCCCCAACCCGGTTTCCCACATAGGGGTTTTATTTATTTCTAACTGAGAAGCCAAATCTAAATTTTCATAGAGTTAGCTTTGAAAATGTTTTCATGATAAAATAATTTCGTAATAAATCTTGTCAACTAGTTCACCCGCATAGGGGTTCAATTTCCAAAAACAGCGAACCACGTATTTTTTTATTTGCTACCGAGAAGTCAAATACCAGTGTTAAAGGATGTAGCTTTAAAAATACTTTCTAGCTCTTTTACAATGATATACTTTTTAAAAAGCTTTCACCCATTATTTCGCCCCATAGTGTTAAATTTCCTACGCAATACCAGTTTTCGTAGTTCTAGCTAAATATTAGGGACATCTTTAAACATAGGGTTGATTGGAAAAATCTCTTCTTAGTCGACGCCTACAGTATAAGATACACACTTCTCCAAATTTCAAATTTCTATCCTTCGCGGTTTGGGCTGAACGGTGATCAGTCATCCAGTCAGTCAAGACATTGCCTTTTATGTATAGAGAGCTACCCGTGCGATAATTTGTTTCCCACATTTGTGGCTGATTAACGCTACAACATTCTGTACCGAGTTGGTGGGGGTGTGGATAATAACGCACCAGCCTTTTACTCAGTAGATAGTTGGCGCAGCTGCTTCCAGTGTAGTCAGCAATGTGTGAATCGTGGGAAAACTGGAAATCAGTCAAAATTCTTTCAACAACCTGCTCGCGTTTTGAACTTTGCAAACGTCGGTGCCCCTTGTGTTTGGTAACTGCTCACACCTACTAAAAAAGCCCGCCGAGAGGAAGCAGTAATACAAATGTTATCGCTGTGTCATACCAGTACAGATAGTGTCTTTAGCCGCCTCATCACCACGGCAGAGTGTTTCGTAAATCACTAAAATTCCGAGCGAAACAATCAGCGAAAAGCTGTTGATTCACCACAGCCGAAAAAGGGGAAGATCCACCGATCGCTGGACAAGTTGGTGTTGAATGATTTTTAGGACTGCGGTGCTAACATATACACGTATGGGGTAAAAAGTTCCGGGAGTATTACTGAACTCTCCTCACAAAGCTGCCTAACGAAGAATCGGGAGAAACTGTCCAGACTGATGACCAAAGATGTTAAGTCCCATAGTGCTCAGAGCCATTTGAAACTGTCCAATTGGGCACCTTAAATCCACGACCAATTTCAAGCTGAACATTGTCATCACACAGACACACATGCTGCTTTCGTACACACTGTATCTTTAGGTTACCATATTTTGCCTCAGTCTCTCCCTCCTGACCCCACCCTCCCGTATTCTCCTGACGTATCACCTACTGACTTCTACCTGTTTCGTTGAATAAATAATCCGTTGCTTGACAGATACTTTCAGAACAACGTGATTAACGATATGTAGCGTTATCAGAACAATCAGAATGCAAACTTCTACAGCCAAGTTCTCTGTCGAGGCATAAATCGTTGGTAAAAATGTGTCGTAATGAAAAGCGAATTGGTAGAAAATGGGCTAATACTCTCTCACATTTATGGAAGTAGTTTGATTTGTTCCGAGGTGATAATTAAAACTTAATGACTGAACATCAGATATCTACCACTGTCTACGCCTTACAATCCAAAATCTGCTTTAGAGTTCTTTGTCTCACTACTATGCAATCCAGGCGGTATTTTCCTGTGTCTCCCGCTCTTTTCACCTCCTCTTACAATTGATGAGACGCGTGTTCGCTGTTACTAGTTGAAATATATTGCACACTCCCCTCTCGTTTCTACTACCTAGTCGGTATTAGTCCGTACATCACTGTTCCATCCTTTCCCCTATAACAGCGTTCAAATTCCCCTTAGTTATCGGACCACATACTGACGTACCCGTGTAATGAAGTTGGGCTATTCTAAAAAGAGGCAAAGTATGCGAAGTATAAGACCACAACAAAGAAACATTCAACTCGACGAGATTCAATTAGTTTGTGTAAAGCATCTCATACGTCCTCTCGAAACGCGTAGCTGTGAATGAACACTGCTTTATCACGTGTTGTATGTTACAAAAATGCCACAAAGGGGTATGAGCAGCATTCTCTCCTCTTTTGTACTTCATCTACTCTTCCAAGAATCGATATTTTGAGCGGAGAGGTAATTACGTAGTTACAAAGCACTTCTCAGAAATCTAGAGCTTGGACGTGCAAAGCGCTGTTTTCAGTCGGAGACACCTTTATCACCGACAGTGACCTCCTACAGAGGTAATTATGCTGAGGGACGGCAACAAAACAGGACGGAGGAGACTAGTAGTTGGCAATTTGGAAAGGGCTTTCGACAATGTTGCTTACGAATTTTTATCAACACTTCTGCACATACAAAGCTTCGTCTGTTTGCCAGTTTGCCTGCCTAAAGATATTAGTATAAGTCTTTCTGCCTGATTTTGGTCCTCCTTATGTTTCTTCAGACCTTTGTTTAAATGTTCAAATGTGTGTGAAATCTTATGGGACTTAAATGCTAAGGTCATCAGTCCCTAAGCTTACACACTACTTAACCTAAACTAAGAAACACACACACACACACACACACACACACACACACACACACACACACACACACACACACACACGCCCGACAGAGGACTTGAACCTTCGCCGGGACCAGCCGTCAGACCTTTGGTTTGTGTTTCAAAAATGACTAAGCACTGTGGGTCTTAACATCCGAGGCCATCAGTCCCCTAGACATAGAACTACTTAAACCTAACTAAGCTAAGGACATCACACACATCCGTGCCCGAGGCAGCATTCGAACCTGCGGCCGTAGCAGCAGTTTGTGTTTCAAATTATTAGTTGACAGACAACTTCCATCCTCTCTCCACAAACTTCTAAATTCTTTCACCTCTTCATTTAGAGACATTAATTATTATTCTGTTTTTTTCTCTGTAAGGGATAAAATACAACGAGCCTAAGGTTATCTACAACATATACAAAAGGGCGTGGAAGCGAGGAAATAGGTAGGAAGCGAATGGGATAGACTTGTAGCGAATCCCACATAATACTAAATTTCTCCATGGAACAAGCAGTATGGGGAACTAAGGAGAACTATGGAAACTGAAGTAAAGCTCAGGGAACTCAAAAGAAAATTTTTAGTTTTACCAATAATAATTCTATCAGTGGGCAGAGAGTGAAAGGCAAAATATTTGGAAGATCAGCTGAACAGAACAAATGGTCCTGAACCATGTTTATGAGATGAAATTCAATAATCTGAAAATGGGGTGAAGAAGGGTAGTTAAATTTAATCGTCTTAAGTCAGGGGAGGTAGATTAATTAATGAGATTCTAAAAGTAGTTCACGAGTTTTTTCCATCTGGACAGTGAAATAAATGCTGAAGGTAAAAATAAATGGCATATAAAAATAACCTTACAACACTGCAATACAGCACTTCATTATTATCACATTACTTATTTTTGCATTTTCGATGTTATTTTAATGTCATAAACGTACGTACTTATCAAAAGTAATTGAAAAACAACGTTGTGAGAAGTGTAGGAGACATACTAATAAAGTCACGGACTTTACAACGTATAACAACAATCCTTAACAAAAGATATTGTCGGCAAGGCACTAGCACCATTGGTACGTGAGAGCACACACAGAACGAGAGGCACGTTGACAGAGTATGAAGTAGGACGCGAGTAACTGTGAAACGCGCAAATTGTATGTGTGAACCCACGTGGTGATTAAATAAGCAAGGCATTGTTAAGATAGCAAGCAGTCAGTGGTGTGGGCCACAGTACAGTGTTTATTTGGGAAGATTTTCAAGAGTATTAAGGAAAGAAGTGTGCTGTGTGGTCAAATATAACAAATTTTACTCGTAATGGAAGAAGAGCATTTTGTGTAGGAATTGTTTTTGTCTAAACCTTATGTTCCACATGCAACAGTGCTGCTTCAAAGTAATACTGTTCGAATTCGAAGTTTGGAAACGTAAAATACTTCGGAGCGAAGTAGAATCCGTTACTGATATTTTACAGTTTTTGTCAACTTTAATTCTTACTCATTGTCAATACTTTTCCTACGTCATTAGCACCAACATTCGTATTCTATTCCTATCATTATACAACCTGTAAGTAGGCTGTTTAGGTTTTCGTATTGGTAACGCCACATAGTGCTCTGTATGAAAATCACTGGCTGTGCTGTGTGCAGTCTGTGGCTAGTTTGCATTCTTGTCTGCCATTGTAGTGTTGGGCAGCTGGATGTGAACAGCGTGTAGCGTTGCGCAGTTGGAGGTGAGCCGCCAGCAGTGGTGGATGTGGGGAGAGAACTGGCGGAATTCTGAGAGCGGATGATCTGGACGTGTGTCTATCACAAACAATACATTTGTAAGAATGGATGCTATGAGCTGCTATATATATTATGACTTTTGAGCACTTTTAAGGTAAATACATTGCCTGTTCTCTATCAAAATCTTTCATTTGCTAACTATGCCTATCAGTAGTTAGTGCCTTCCGTAGTTTGAATCTTTTATTTAGCTACCAGTATTGGCGCTCGCTGTATTGCAGTAGTTTGAGTAACGAAGATTTTTGTGATGTAAGTGATTCGCGAAACGTATATGTTAATTTAGTCAGGGCCATTCTCTTGTAGGGATTATTGAAAGTCAAATTGCGTTGCACTAAAAAATATTGTGTGTCAGTTTAAGCACAGTCATGTATAATTTTTCTAAGGGGACGTTTCAAACCTTACGTTACTTTATTTGAAACAGAGGTGAAGTTTAATATGAAAATATTCATTATACCAGAAGTTAAATCGTAAATTTTGCTATTTCAGTGAAAAGAGAAAGTTTACGATACTTGAAAGTATTATTTAAATTTTTGAAATTTAACTATATTTTTTCAGAAATAAGCATATTAATGATCAATTATAATTTCCCTGCCAAAGTAATAATGCATAATGTAATTCAGTAGTGTTATATAGCTTTAGGTATTTATTTTTGAACTATGTAGTTCTGGCTTTGTACTTTAGGTGTCGCCTCTTCTGATCGCTGTTAACTGTAACATATTTAGTGTTCAGGTGTTAAATTTCTTGTACAGAATTTTGTTAGTTGGAAAGAAATGGTTAGTGAAACCTGAAGACAATGAAGATTATAGGAAAGTATCGTTTTTCTATTAGTACCATGTTACGTGTTGCAGTTAGTAAATTACTTATTGAATTTTTGAAAAGTGTTCAGTGTCATGTTAATGAGCTTTACATATTTTGTTATACCTTGCATTTTCAATAGATTTCTTGCGCGTACATTGACCCTTGTGGCTTAGTTGAATTTTGGTGACCCTTTCCCAAATTTAAAATTCAACTCGACATGTTTGATAACTTTTTCTCTCAAGCGAACTGGTGACCGCATTAATTCAAAATCAAATTACAGTTTTGCTAGATTTCAAGTTCTCAGTTTATAACTTGCGTTCTAATTACAATCCATCAATACAATGCAAGCACTGCAAGTGCAATATGTTTCGTTTGCACAAGCTCCAGTAGTACGCTTATATGCATTCTGTCAATAGAAGTTCTTCGGAATTGATATCTTTTCTGAAAATTACGAAACATTAAGTACACGTATCGTCAATTACCGGGGAGTGCCGGTAGCCTACAGCCTGACAATAGCAAGGAAAGCGTTTTTGAAAACAAACCGAATATATCGAATACAAACTGACGTGCTAGTGTGGTGCTTCTGATTGTCATAGTCTGGATTCTAGCGTTATCTGCAGGTAAAACGTGAATGATGAACAGCAACTGTAAGACGTGATTAGGAGCTACTCAAATGTGCTGCAACAGAACAGTGCTGAAGATTACGGAGGCAGGTCGAAAAATAATTAATCGGTATGAAATCGAAACGGGGCGAATAGAAATTTAAGAAAAAGGAGTAGTCTGTTGACAAATTTAGCCTGATTCATTTGGAAATGGAGGAATGCGTCTATGTATGTATGTATGTGTGTGTGTGTGTGTGTGTGTGTGTGTGTGTGTGTGTGTGTGTGTGTGTGTGTGGAGAGGAGGATATGTAGGCAGGACTGCAGTAACCACGTTCAACTGGATTTAGTTGAAGTAGTCATGTGGAAGTTAAAACAGTTGCACACGATAGGTAAACATGCATCTACATCATCTAACCTGCCCTAGGACTGAAGGCTACCACAGCAGATGGAGCAACATCCCCATACAGAACCTGACTCTCTGGTCCCAGCTCTGCGTTTTCATGAGATATAAAGCAAAATTAGCCAAAATCTCATTGAAGGAGGCTTGCTGTAACTCTTGCAAAATGTACAGCCGAGGGTCCATTGCCTGCTAGGTTCATCCACAATGACGTCTTATTGAACGTTCAGCGTTCATACTTGAACTCTCTGATCAAAAGTATCCGGACACCTATTAATAGAACCTAATATCGGGTTTCTCTGTCCATTCATAATGGCTTTAAATCTGCTGGCGATAATTTCAGTGAGGTCTCTGAATGTCTGTGGAAGGAACAGTAGCCCTTTCTTCATCAAGAGCCGTATCCTTAGAAGGTACAGATGCTGGTCTAGGAAATATACATCGAAGTCAGTTTTCTAACTGATCTCAAAGGTGTTCCATTGGGCTCAGGTCGGGACTCTGGCCAGGCCTGTCCGTTTCAGGAATCTCATTGTCTACAAACCATTTTTTTAATGTAGGACAGAACCCCTCCTCGCCAACACCGGCATTATGGGCAACACGTAGGTCTACTGCCATCTGTGCATAGCGGTTAGTTTTCACTAAGTGAGGCCTTCGCAGAATGTGGGTACTACGATGTCTGCGTACGTCTTGTTACAACCATTAATACTCGCTCCATTGGAGATAGATTTGGTGGGAAGTTGAACGAAGGGTAGCGGTTTAAAGGGCAGGGAGAAAAAACTGCCAAGGCAAGAGCCATGGGAAGGAAACATTTGCAGTAGTCGTATCGGGCAGTAAGGACAATAGCGGAGTGCTTGGTATCCGTGACAGAGCACGCAGTAAGTTAGTGGTGGGTCGATATCTTTGACGTTGCGAGGCGTTGTCACTCTGAGGCTACAGCTGGGTACCGGCGGTGTCCCCTCGGCCAGCTTCAGCGCACCTGTAACAGTTGAGTTAATCATAGGTTAGCGTTCAATAGTCCATATACCGGATGCAGAGTGTAAGGTAGTGTTGGCAGTTTGTTTGTGCGTCGGTGGGCGAGTTTATCGGCTACCCTGCTGCTGCCTGTTGGTCGGCTGTGGTAGCAACTGGCGTATCCAGTAAGTATTCTAATAGTTCATATACCGGATGCTCAGTGTAAGTTAGAGTTGGCGATCTGTTTGTGCGTTGATGTGCCAGTTTATTGGCTTCCCTACTGTTGCCGGTTGGTTGGCTGTGATAGCAGCTGGCATGTCCAGTAAGTATTCTAATGTGTAGGAGCTTCCCGATGTTGTCGCCTGTGAGGTTTTTTTTTTTTGTGGTTTTAGGGCGTAAAACTTCTATGGTCGTCAGCGCCCAGCCCGTGACTTAGGAAACAGTAAAAAACCGGAATTTAAAACCAGCAGCAATGGGAACTAAGTCATAAAATTTGAGAAACTAAAAGCAGAAGGAATGCTTAAAAATCCACTACAGAAAGGGGTTGGTTGCCCACAAAAAAAGCTTCAAATGACTGACGTCATTTCACTGTCACTAATAAACTGGAGAACGCGGTCGGCTGAGCGCATGTCATCTGCTAAAATCGACGATAGATCAGGCGATAGCTGTAGACGGGAGCGTAACGGATTAAAATAGGGGCATTCAATTAAAAGGTGTCTAACCGCCCACAGCTGAGAGCAGTGGGGACAGAGTGGGGGAGGATCGCCGCTTAAAAGATGTCGATGGCTAAAAAGACAGTGTCCTGTCCGGAGTCTAGCTAAAATTACCTCCTCCCGACGACGCGTTCGGGAGGAAGAGGTCCAAGCGCAAGGAAGGGTTTTCACTTCCCGCAATTTATTATGGGGAAGTGTTGACCAATGCGCATGCCATAAATGAGCAACTTTGCGACATAAACCGCTCCGTAGATCGGTGAAGGGAAGCGACTGAATAGCTGGCCGAGGAAGAGAGACTGCAGCCTTGGCCGCTATATCGGCCGCCTCATTCCCACAGACACCAGCGTGTCCCGGGAGCCAGAGGAACGCCACCGAGACGCTCCCCCCAGGTGGAGCAAGCGCAGACAGTCCTGAATCCGGTGGACCAGAGGGTGCTCAGGGCAAAGAACTTGGAGACTGAGGAGAGAGCTGAGAGAATCTGAGCAGATTACGTACTGTATCCGCTGATGGTGGCGGATGTAGTGGACAGCCTGGAGAACAACGTAAAGCTCCGCAGTATAAACCGAACACTGGTCGGGAAGCCGAAAGTGATTTGGGGTGTCGCCAACAATATAGGCACTCCCTACACCTAACGATGTTTTCGAACCGTCGGTGTAAATAAATGTGGCGTCCATCATTTGTGCACATAGAGCAGCAAATGCCCGACGGTAAAAAAGTGTAGGGGTACCATCCTTGGGAAATTGACAATGGTCACGGAGCAAGTAGATCCGGGGACGAAGCCATGGCGGTGCTGTACCCCAAGTTGCCAAAAAAATTTTGGGAAAGCGGAAGGAAAGAGAATGGAGCAGTTGACGGAAGCGGACTCCCGGGGGTAGTAGGGAGGAGGAGCGGCCTGCATACCCTACATCAAAGGAGGCGTCGAAAAAAAGGTCATGGGCTGGATTAGCAGGCATGGAAGACAGATGGCTAGCATAACGACTCAGAAGGACTGCCCGCTGATTGGACAGCGGAGGTTCAGCAGTCTCAGCATAAAGGCTTTCCACAGGGCTGGTGTAAAAAGCTCCAGACACTAAACGTAATCCACGGTGGTGGATAGAGTCGAGACGCCGAAGAATAGACGGCCGAGCAGAGGAGTAGACTATGCTTCCATAATCCAATTTCGAGCGCACTAGGGCGCGATAGAGGCGGAGGAGGACCACTCGGTCCGCTCCCCAGGAGGTACCATTCAGGACACGGAGGGTGTTAAGGGAACGCAGACAGCGAGCCGAAAGATAGGAAACGTGGGCGGACCAGCACAGTTTTCTGTCAAACATAAGACCCAAGAATTTAGCGACGTCGGAAAACGGAAGGTTGACAGGACCTAGATGTAAGGAGGGCGCCGGCCGAAGTGGTCGTGCGGTTAAAGGCGCTGCAGTCTGGAACCGCAAGACCGCTACGGTCGCAGGTTCGAATCCTGCCTCGAGCATGGATGTTTGTGATGTCCTTAGGTTAGTTAGATTTAACTAGTTCTAAGTTCTAGGGGACTAATGACCTCAGCAGTTGAGTCCCATAGTGCTCAGAGCCATTTTGTAAGGAGGGCGGAAGAAACTCCTTACGTCGCCAAAAATTAACACAAACGGTCTTACTGGGTGAGAAACGGAAGCCGGTTTCGATGCTCCACGAGTGGAGGCGATCGAGACATCCTTGAAGACGTCGTTCAAGAAGGCTGGTCCGTTGAGAGCTGTAGTAGATCGCAAAATCGTCCACAAAGAGGGAGCCCGAGACATCAGGAAGGAGACAATCCATAATTGAATTTATGGCGATGGCAAACAGTACAACACTCAGCACGGAGCCCTGGGGTACCCCGTTTTCTTGGGAGAAAGTACGGGAGAGAGTAGTGTTCACCCGCACCCTAAATGTGCGCTCTGCCATAAATTCGCGAAGAAAAAGGGGCAGCCGGCCTCGAAAGCCCCAAGAGAACAGTGTGAGGAGGATGCCTGTCCTCCAACAGGTATCGTATGCTCTCTCCAGATCAAAAAATATTGCTACCGTTTGGCGTTTCCGGAGAAAATTGTTCATGATATAAATGGAGAGAGCAACGAGATGGTCAACTGCATAACGATGCTTTCGGAATCCACATTGGGCAGGTGTTAAAAGACTGCGGGATTCCAGCCACCAAGCTAAACGGTAATTCACCATACGCTCCAAAACCTTACAGACACTACTCGTGAGAGAAATGGGGCGATAGCTAGAGGGGAGATGTTTGTCCTTTCCAGGTTTCGGAACGGGAACGATAATAGCTTCCCGCCATCGTCTGGGAAAAGTACTGTCGGTCCAAATTCGATTATAAAGGCGAAGGAGGTAACGCAGACTATGGGTTGATAAATGCAGCAACATTTGGACATGGATACCATCCGGTCCTGGGGCGGAGGAGCGAGAAGAAGAGAGGGCATGTTGGAGTTCCCGCATGGAGAAAACAGTATTGTAACTTTCGTGATTTTGAGAGGAGAAAGCAAGATGTCGCACTTCCGCTGCACGTTTCTTCGGGAGAAACGCTGGCGGGTAATTTGAAGAGCTCGAAATCTCAGCAAAGTGCTGACCCAATGAGTTAGAAATTGCGACGGGGTCCACTAAGGTATCATGTGCGACAGTGAGCCCAGAGACCGGGGAGAAACTAGGCGCGCCTGAGAACCGTCGAAGCCGACTCCAAACTTCCGAGGAGGGAGTGAAGGTGTTAAATGAGCTAATAAAGAATTTCCAGCTTGCCTTCTTGCTATCGCGGATGACGCGACGGCATCGAGCACGGAGCTGCTTATATCGGATACAGTTGGCCAAAGTTGGATGGTGACGGAAAATGCGAAGAGCACGTCGCTGCTCATGTATTGCGTCACGGCATGCCTCGTTCCACCAAGGAACCGGGGGGCGCCGGGGCAATTCGGAGGTGCGTGGTATTGAACGTTCCGCAGCTGTAAGAATAACGTCGGTAATATGTGTGACCATCATCGACGCTGGGAAAGCGACGGTCATCGAATGTCGCTAGAGACGAAAAAAGTGTCCAATCGGCTTGGGCAAACTTCCAGCGTCGCGAGCGCATATATGGCAGTTGAGGCTGCAGTCTAAGAACACATGGAAAGTGGTCATTTGAGTGTGTATCACCAAGAGCGAACCATTCGAAGCGCCGAGCTAGCGGAACAGTACCGACCGCAAGGTCCAAATGAGATAAATTTGTCGTGGAGGCAGACAAAAATGTGGGGACCCCAGTGTTGAGGCAAACTAGATCCGCTTGGTGGAAGACGTCTAGCAATAGTGAGCCACGTGGACAAGGATGTGGAGATCCCAAAAGCGGGTGGTGGGCATTGAAATCCCCAACCAGCAAATAGGGGGGTGGAAGCTGACCTAGAAGATGAAGGAGATCAGCTCGTGCCATTGGTGTGGACGATGGAATGTATACCGTACAAAGTGAGAACGTGTATCCAGAAAGGGAAAGACGGACGGCGACAGCTTGGAAGGAACTGTTTAAGGGGATTGGGTGATAATGGAGAGTATTATGGTTGGTTGGTTGGTTGGTTTGGGGGATTAAAGGGACCAGACTGCTATGGTCATCGGTCCCTTTTTCCAAAGACAATGAACACCCACAGAGAATAAAAACGAGGAACAGAAGAGATCACAGACGATACAGAACAAGAGAAACTGAGACAAAGACAAGACAAAACGAACTAAAACCACACAGAGTGTGACGGTGGTTGGCCGACCATAGAAATAAAAAAGGAAAAGCCAACCACTTAGAAACACATTAAAAAAATCAGTTGAAAATCATAGGCCAAAGGCCAGAATCAACACAAAACAATAAAATAAAACAAACACTCAGATTAAATGATAAAATCCCCCTGCCCGAATAAAACGTAAAACTAAGTCAGCCATAGTGGAGTCGTCTGTTAAAAGGGCAGGGAGCGTATCAGGCGGCGCAAATGTCTGCCTGACCACAGCTAAGAGGGGGCAGGCCAACAGAATGTGGGCCACTGTCAAAGCCGCCCCGCAGCGACATACAGGAGGGTCCTCCTGGCGCAGTAAATAACTGTGTGTTAGCCGGGAGTGGCCAATGCAGAGCCGACAAAGGACGACGGAGTCCCTGCAGTTGGCTCACATCGATGACCGCCACACAGTCGTCGTCTCCTTAATGGCACGGAGTTTATTGTGTGTAATCCGATCGCGCCATTCAGCGTCCCAAAGCGCAAAAACTTTTCGGCGGAGGACTGCCCGCAAATCAGTCTCTGGGAGGCCAACATCCAGAGATGGTTTGCACGTGACCTCTTTCGCCAGGCGGTCAACATGTTCATTGCCCGGGATACCGACATGACCGGGGGTCCACACAAAGACCACAGAGCGGCCGCAACGCGCAAGAGTATGCAGGGACTCATGGATAGCCATCACCAGACGAGAACGAGGAAAACACTGGTCGAGAGCTCGTAAACCGCTCAGGGAATCGCTACAGATCACGAAGGACTCACCTGAGCGGGAGCGGATATACTCTAGGGCTCGAAAGATGGCGACTAGCTCAGCAGTGTAAACGCTGCAGCCAGCCGCCAAGGACCGTTGTTTGGAATGGTCCCCTAGAGTTAGCGCATACCCGACACGACCAGCAACCATCTAACCGTTGGTGTAAACAATTCCAGAGCCCTGATACGTGGCAAGGATGGAATAAAAGCAGCGGCGGAAGGCCTCTGGAGGGACCGAGTCCTTCGAGCCCTGTGCCAAGTCGAGCCGAAGGCAAGGGCGAGGAACACACCACGGGGGTGGACGCAGAGGTGCCTGGAAAGGAGGCGGAACAGGGAAAAACCCAAGCCCGCTGAGAAGCTCCTTGACGCGTACGGCGATCGGACAACCCGACCGGGGCCGACGGTCCGGCAGATGGACGACCGACTGCGGGAACAGGACACGGTAATTTGGATGCCCGGGCAAACTAAAAACATGGGCAGCATAAGCAGCCAGTAATTGTTGGCGTCGTACCCGCCGTGGAGGTACACCTGCCTCCACTAGTACGCTGTCCACAGGGCTGGTGCGGAAAGCACCAGTGGCAAGGCGTATCCCGCTGTGGAGAATTGGGTCCAGCACCCGTAACGCAGATGGGGATGCTGAGCCATAAGCCAGGCTCCCATAATCCAGACGGGACTGGATTAACGCCTGGTAGAGCCGCAACAAGGTAGAGCGGTCTGCGCCCCAACGAGTGTGGCTCAAGCATCTCAGAGCGTTTAGATGCCGCCAACACGTCTGTTTCAGCTGCCGGATATGAGGCAGCCAAGTCAACCCGGCATCGAAAACAACCCCCAAAAACCTGTGGGTCTCCACCACAGCAAGGAGTTCGTCGGCAAGATAAAGCCGCGGCTCAGAATGGACTGTTCGGCGCCGGCAGAAATGCATAACGCGGGACTTAGCTGCCGAAAACTGAAACCCATGCACTACAGCCCAAGACTGCGCCTTACGGATAGCGCCCTGTAGCTGACGTTCAACAGCTGCAGTGCCAGTAGAGCTGTAGTAAAGGCAGAAGTCGTCAGCATACAGGGAAGCGGAGACAAAATTTCCCACGGCTGTAGCAAGCCCGTTAATGGCTATTAAAAACAGACAGACACTTAAAACAGTGCCCTGTGGCACACCGTTCTCCTGGACGTGGGAGGAACTGTATGAGGCCGCGACTTGCACGCGGAAGGTACGACACGACAGAAAATTGCTGATAAAAATCGGCAGAGGACCCCGAAGACCACATCCATGAAGCGTAGAAAGAATGTGATGACTCCATGTCGTATCGTACGCCTTCCGCATGTCAAAAAAAGACAGCGACCAGGTGCTGACGGCGGGCAAAAGCAGTATGGATGGCCGACTCCAGGCTCACCAGATTGTCGGTGGCGGAGCGGCCTTTACGGAACCCACCCTGAGACGGAGCCAGAAGGCCCCAAGACTCCACTACCCAATGCAAGCGCCGGCTCACCATCCGTTCAAGCAACTTACAAAGAACGTTGGTGAGGCTAATGGGACGGTAGCTGTCCACCTTCAGAGGGGTCTGTCTAGGTTTCAAAACGGGGATGACAATGCCTTCCCGCCATTGCGACGGAAACTCCCCCTCGACCCAAAGACGGTTGTAAAGATCGAGAAGGCGCCGCTGGCGGTCCGCTGAAAGGTGTTTCAGCATCTGACAGTGGATGCCATCTGGCCGAGGAGCGGTATCAGGGCAAGCAGCTAGGGCACTGCGAAATTCCCACTCACTGAATGGAGCATTGTAAGATTCCGGGTGGATGGTGCGAAACGAAAGGCTCCGACGTTCTAGCCGCTCTTTAATGGAGCGGAAGGCCTGGGGGCAATTCACAGAAGCGGAACTCATAGCAAAATGCTCTGCTAAGCGATTTGCAATGACGTCGGAGTCAGTACAAACGGCTCCATTCAGTGAGAGCGCAGGGACGCTGGCAGGGGTCCGATAGCCGTAGACGCGTCGAATCTTGGCCCAGACCTGCGAGGGAGTGACATGGAGGCCAATGGTGGACACATACCGCTCCCAGCACTCCTTCTTGCCTTGGTGGATAAGGAGGCGGGCCCGCGCACGCAGCAGTTTGAAGGCGATAAGGTGGGCTAAGGAGGGATGTCGCTTGTGACGCTGGAGCGCCCGCCGGCGATCTTTAATCGCTTCAGCGATCTCAGGCGACCACCAAGGCACAGCCTTCCGCCGAGGGGACCCAGAAGAACGGGGAATGGCAGATTCGGCGGCGGTAACGATTCCGGTGGTGACCGATTGAACCACCGCATCAATGTCATCAGTAGAGAGAGGCTCAAAAGAGGCAGTGGAGGAGAACAAATCCCAGTCAGCCTTATTCATAGCCCATCTGCTAGGGCTATGAGAAGAGTGACGCTGTGGTAGTGACAAAAAGAGCGGAAAGTGGTCACTACCACACAGGTCGTCATGCACACTCCATTGGACAGACGGTAAGAGGCGACAGATGGAAAGGTCAATGGCGGAGTAGGTGCCATGCGCCACACTGAAGTGTGTGAAGGCACCATCATTTAACAGCGAGAGATCGAGCTGCGACAATAAATGCTCAATGATGGCGCCTCGACCTGTGGCCACTGACCCACCCCACAGAGGGTTATGGGCGTTGAAGTCGCCCAATAGCAAGAAAGGTGGCGGCAATTGGGCGACCAGTGCAGCCAGGACATGCTGCGAGACATCACCATCCGGTGGAATGTAAAGACTGCAGACGGTAACAGCCTGTGGCGTCCACACGCGGACAGCGACAGCCTCTAAAGGCGTCTGGAGAGGGACAGACTCGCTGTGCAGAGTGTGAAGGACATATATGCAGACGCCACCAGACACCCTTTCATAAGCAGCCCGGTTCTTAAAATAACCCCGATAGCCACGGAGGGCGGGGGTTCGCATTGCTGGAAACCAAGTTTCCTGGAGAGCAATGCAGAAGAAAGGGCGAAGGCTGATAAGTTGGCGGAGCTCAGCTAGATGGTGGAAAAAACCGCCGCAGTTCCACTGGAGGATGATATTGTCCATGGCTGAGAAAGGCGTGAAAGGACTGGGAAGGCAATTTACGCCGCTTGTTCACTCACTGCCACCGATTTAGTACCCGTACAAGAGGCATCCATGGCGTCTGAGGGACCAGGGAGATCAAGGTCCTCAGCGGACGCGAGAATCTCGACTTCATCCTCAGACGCAGAGCGCGAAAGGTGCGGTGGGGTTGGTGCCACCGCAAGTTCTTTGGCCTTAGAGGTCTTTTTCTTGGACTTCTCTCACTGAACCTTGGGTTTCACCGGCTGGGAAGGCTTCACCGATTCAGTCTCTGGGACAGAGGAGGATCGTAAAGCCCTACGCCCGGCCGCTGGAGAGGACTTATGCCACTGGCGGCCGTCATCCTTCCCGCTGGTGGAACCCTGGGAAGGGAGGGTCCCAAGGGAACTCTTACAGGCGAGAGTAGCTGAAGAAGTTAGACGCTTCTCCGGATGAGAAGTGGGGACGGACGTCCCCGACGGGTGGGAGGAGGTTGCTCCTGAGGTAGGTGGTGCAGGAGCAACCGGTTGGGTAGAGCCCCCCACGGGCAAGGGGGCAGGAGGAGTCTTACTGCTTATCGACCTGGCTGGAAGTCTCGAAACTGATGGGGCTAGCACAGGTGTTGTAGCAGCTGCATAAGAAGATGTCATTCTCACAGGCCTCAGTATAGGTCAGCCGGTCCAGGGTCTTATATTCCATGATTTTGCGCTCTTTCTGAAAGACTTTGCAGTCAGGCGAGCAAGGTGAATGGTGCTCCCCGCAGTTGACGCAGATGGGAGGCGGGGCACATGGAGTATCGGGATGAGATGGGCGTCCGCAATCGCGACATGTGAGGCTGGAAGTGCAGCGGGAAGACATATGGCCGAACTTCCAGCACTTGAAGCACTGCATCGGGGGAGGGATATGGGGTTTGACGTCACATCGGTAGACCATCACCTTGACCTTTTCCGGTAACGTATCACCCTCGAAGGCCAAGATGAAGGCACCGGTAGCAACCTGATTGTCCCTCGGACCCCGGACGAAATGAACACCTCTAAGCTCTAAGATGGCGCGCAGCTCGTCATCAGACTGCAAAAGTATGTCCCTATGGAAAATAACACCCTGAACCATATTTAAACTCTTATGTGGTGTAATAGTAACGTTAACATCCCCCAACTTGTCACAAGCAAGTAACCTGCGTGACTGGGTGGAGGATGCCGTTTGTATCAGTACTGACCCAGAGTGCATTTTAGACAAGCCCTCCACCTCCCCAAACTTGTCCTCTAAATGCTCGACGAAGAACTGAGGCTTTGTGGAGAGAAAAGACTCCCCATCAGCTCTCGTACAAACTAAGAATCGGGGCGAATAACTGTTACCTCCATCCTGAGACTTACGATCTTCCCATGGCGTGGCCAGGGAGGGGAACGTTTTCGGATCGTACTTCTGAGCATTAAATTGAGCCCGAGAACGCTTAGAGACTGCTGGCGGCTGGCCGCCAGCGAGAGATGATGTACCACGCTTCATTGCGGGTCATCCGCCCTGATGCCGCCTACTCCGACCAAGGGCCCTCCCCACGGGCGCCACCCAGCCACAGCAAAGGCCACCTGGCAGGATGGCCGTTGCCAGGAGTCCCGATACCCCAGGAGGATAGGCATCTACTCCTTGGCATACGTGGGGAGTTAACAGCACAGGCATCAGTAGAGCGATCCCTGTGTTGTCAGGGGGCTAGAACCAAGAGGGTACATGGCGGCCCCACCACAACGGACTGGCTACCGTGCTGGATCTTAGGTGCAAAAATGTCCAAGGTCGTCGTCGCAGTTAAAAGAAACACTGCAGAGGGTAGCGTGGTAATCGCACCCAGGGACGTATTCTCGCCCAAGAGATTGAAAACGAGCGGGACACCATTGCAACGACGAGCAATCCGGCTAAAGGTCTAATTGCACGACGGATACAGTGCACCATGTAAGGCGCCCTTCCCCAATTGGCTCGCTCTTCGGATAAATTTAGAAAGATGGAGGTCAAACCCGAGAGGGGACCATCACATAAGGCCGAAACATGTGAGACTCCTTGTAGTCGCCTCTTACGACAGGCAGGAATACCGTGGGCCTATTCTAACCCCCGAACCCACAGGGGGGAGAGAGTATTATGGAGAAGAATGGGCTGGAGTGCCTTCAACAGAGGGGAGGTCATATCGGACAGACTGAAAATGAGGGAGAACAAAGCGGTCATGGGGACGCAGCTTTGTTTCCTGAAGACAGAATATGACTGGCGAGTAGGATCGTAAGAGGATCGACAATTCATCCCGATTGGCTCGAATGCCGCGGATATTCCAGTGGATAATGGACATAGGGTGAACAGAAAATGGAGGAATGTGACCAAGGGTGCTGTCAACTCAACGACTGCTCTGAGCTTGCGACCGACAGCATGGAATGGCATTCAGTCGAAGGCAGAAGATCCTGATCCATAGGTTGGTCAGGAGCAGGTCCTGCCACCAGCGATCGGCCGGTTGACCGGCCATGAGCAGTGCGCCTCGGCGACACAGAAGACGGCCGAGGACGATGTCACCAGGTGGTGCTGTAGATGGGACTCGCCTTGGCGGAGAAGGAGAGGAACTGTGTTTCTTTGTAGCCTTCTTGGAAGTATGATGTTTAGATGAAGGAGGAACCGATGGTTGTGAAGTTGCGGTACGTAAAAACTCTTCACGAGTATGCTCTTTTTTCGAAGACTTGGCGTCTGACTTTTGGGCTCGAGATTTAGCAGAACCCGACGAAGGGTGAGCCATAGAGTGGGCAGGCGAAAGTGGTGAGGTTGAACGGGCGATCTTTGCGCTGGCCGATCTGACGACCGTGGTACTAAAGGTGAGGTCGCAAGTCTGTGTGGCCGCCTCCTTTGTTGGCCGAGGAGAAGCAAGGACAGTGCTGTATTTTCCTGTCTGAGGCACGGTGGGCTGTCGACTGGCGAATAATTTTCGAGCAGCAAAGGTCGACACCTTTTCCTTCAGTCTTATTTCTTGGATGAGCTTTTCGTCCTTAAAAACTGGGCAATCTCGAGAGGAAGCAGCGTGGTCACCCATACAGTTGATGCAGCGAGGGGATGGAGGTGGACAAGCACCCTCATGGGCATCCTTGCCACACGTATCACATTTGGCCGGATTGGAACAGGACTGGCTGGTGTGATTGAATCGCTGACATCGATAGCAACGCGTTAGGGTTTGGGACGTAAGGGCGAACGGAAATTATCTCATAGCCTGCTTTGATTTTTGATGGAAGTTGAACTTTGTCAAATGTCAAGAAGACAGTGCGGGTTGGAATGATGCTCGTGTCAACCCTTTTCATAACCCTACGAACAGCCGTTACGCCCTGGTCAGACAGGTAGTGCTGAATTTCTTCGTCAGACAATCCATCGAGGGAGCGTGTATAAACGACTCCACGCGAGGAATTTAAGGTACGGTGCGGTTCCACCCGGACAGGGAAGGTGTGGAGCAGAGAAGTACGCAGCAATTTTTGAGCCTGGAGGGCACTGTGTGTTTCTAACAACAGGGTGCCATTCCGTAATCTGGAACAAGACTTTACAGGACCTGCAATTGCGTCGACACCTTTCTGAATAATGAAAGGGTTGACCGTGGAGAAGTCGTGACCTTCGTCAGACCGAGAAACAACAAGGAACTGTGGCAACGATGGAAGAACCGTCTGTGGCTGAGACTCAGTGAACTTACGTTTGTGAGCAGACATAGTGGAAGGTGAGGAAACCATTGCGGAAGAATCCCCATGATTACCGGCGTCTCCGATGGCGCGCTCCTCCCGTGTGGGGGCCCTCACTGAGGGCAAACCCGCCTTAGGTGATTGTTCACACCTCAGGTCACACCTCCCGACAAACGGACGGAGGGACCAATCGGCACTTTCGGAAGGTATCAGCTCGGGTAATCACCCCTCCCTGGGCCTGGCCGTTACCAGGGGGTACGTACGTGTCCTACCTGTCTACCCGGGGCGGGGAATTGCGCGTTACCCCATCACCGGCTACGCATGGAAGTGCGTGGGTCGGCCTTCAGACACGCACAGGGAGGAAAAAAGAGAAAGGGAAAGGAAAGAAGAGGGGGTCTCAAACGCCGCAGCGGAGAAAAGGGCAAAGAGAAGAGGGAAGGAAAAGAGAAGGACAGAGGAAGGACGAGGACGTGCAAGTGTAGAAAGCAAGGAATTTGGAACAGTTTCGAGCGTCCGTCTCCGGACGTAGGCACAAACCATACTCCCAGAGGGGGAGAAAGGGAAGGAAAGAGCCAGAGGTGAGGGGGGGGGCGAAGATGGGGGACGGGGAAGGATGCGGAAAGGGAAGGGAAGGGAAGGTATGCAGCCCGGAAAGGAAGGAGGGCCACATTAGCTCGGGGTCCCGTGCTCGCTACGCACGTGTCCACAAAAGAGTTGTGGACCCCCTGCGGGAGCCTGTGAGTGTGTGTTAGCTCGCCATAGGTGGGTATGCCCTAGCTTGCCGTGTCTGATCGCTTATGCTTCCACCTATGGTACTCGTCATAGTTCCACAGAGTAAGAATGAAAGGACTGTTAGAGTGTCTCGAGTTCCTATGTAGTCATGTGGCGTGTATTTTGAATACTTTTTTGAGGTTATTTATTGCGAAGACCTACGATGGGAGTGTAGGGTGGGGCGTTGCAAATGCTACGTACCATTTTGTTCTGTACAACTTGCAGGGCTGCTGTGGCCGAGCGGGTCTAGACGCTTCAGTCCGAAACCGCGCTGCCTCGGGCATGGAAGTGTGTGATGTCCTTAAGTTAGGTTTAAGTAGTTCTAAGCCTAGGGGACTGATGACCTCAGATGTTAAGTCCCATAGTGCTTGGAGTCATTTGAGCCAATCTGCAGAAGGCGCAGGTGTGTAGGAGCTGCAGTACCCAAGATGAGAGTTGCGTATGTCATCACAGGTCTGAGCAGTGTCATGTACATGGACCTCGATACCCTCCTATTTACTTTCCCTGTTGAGCGTTGGGTAGAGTGGTTTGAGCCTCGTGTGCACTGTGTTGATGACGTTTTCTATGCACGAAAATTTTCAATTTTCCTGGCGGATAAATGTTAGAAGAGAATTCCGGATTTCAACTGGTGATCGTAAACTTCACACCACAATATTTCAACTAGACACCTGCCAGTCATCTTTAGGTGAGCCATCGGAGACTGTCTTCAATGGCTCAGCTATAGATGACTGGCAGGTGTAGATTTTAAATATCGTGGACTGAAATTTACGACGACCGGCTGCAATCCCGAAATCTCTTCGATCACCTTTCTGTGGTCCCCACATTTAAGTTTCTCTCGAAAACATAGCGCTTGCCTCTTGTGTCACCTGTCGACAGTGTTGATGTTTGCGCAGTTGTTTCGTTCAGCGTGTGAATGGAAATGCTTTGCACTTGACTCACACATACTGCTTTATGACGGGACGGATTATCTTATCCGTAAAAACAACCATCGTCTCCGAACCGTCCCCGTACTGTACGCAGTGCACAATCGTGCCAAATGTGTTCACATCCTGCCATATTTAGCTTTTTCTTAAGTGCCATAAGAGGCTCAAACCAGGAACACGAAAAATACCGTAACATCTCCGTAATTTGCTGTTGGCACTACCCATGGTGGCAGACACCGTTGTCGAAGCATTCGCCGAACTCTAATCCTTCCATCATATTGCCACTGGGTGTAGCGTGATTCATCAACCACGTCATTCGATTGCAGTTATCCCCCATTCAAGTGCGCCGCCCCTCATATCATGTAAAGCTTCGCTTGGGATTCACTACAAAAATGTGTGGCTTACAAGGAGCTGCTCGTCTATTGCACCCATACTTTTCAACTCTCTGGCACAATCATTGTGCTTATTGGGCTTTTAGTAGTACTTCGAAACTTAGATTCCTTTCGCTGGAGATCATACGAATATTTCCAATCATCCTAGGCAACGCTCGTCGGTTCTAGTCCGTCAGTACATAAGGTATGGCTGGTGTTGGCTGTTCACAATCACCGCGCTGTCGCCTTTGACATCATCAGAAGGCTTAAAATATCCCTGAAAGATTTGTTACTCTTGACATCCAATGACTACTCCGCCTTCGAAGCCGATGGGCTCTACTCACCATCCCATTCTGCTATTACTGACAACGCAATACTCTTCGTCAACTTTTATGCTGGCTTGTCCACCTTTAGTGACATCTAGTGCCGAATTCCGCATTTCATAGGATACTTTTGTTCTGTTAGTTTACTTACGTAACAAGTGATTCTCGACGTGGTCAAGTGCCGTCCTCCCAGTCTGCCTCGAGTGACTCCGTTCTTGAGCTGTTTCTATCCTCTTTCATTCAATCTCCATCCGTCGTAGCTCTCCTATTTCCTCCACCCATCGCATTCTCGGTTTGTTGATTGACGTTTACCTTCAGGTTTTCACACCACCACTGCTTTGCCCAAAAGGAGTTCAGACGTACGAACAACATGTAGAGTGGAAATGCAAAACTATCGAAAAGACATTTTTTCCGAGAACACTTTTCAGTGCTGTTGTGTCCCCAGATTTAACCAAGTGTCAAAACAGAGAGAAAATGTCTCAAACATTCATTACTAGATGAAGTATGGAGCAAGTGACAAGCAATGCATCTCAACGGAGTTTCAAGTGCCCTGAGTCAACGTCTCTTCCATTTCTTCTGGGATGGTTCAAATGGCTCCAAGCACTATGGGACTTAACATCTGTGGTCATCCGTCCCCTATACTTAGAACTACTTAATCCTAACTAACCTAAGGACATCATACACATCCATTCCCGAGGCAGGATTCGAACCTGCGACTGTAGCAGCAGCGCGATTCCGGACTCAAGCGCCTAGAACCGTTTGGCCACAACGGCCGACTATTGTGAGATGGGTTTAAGTGGTAACACAGACGTTTTTGTTGAGAAGGCACAAAGATTTGTGCTACGACAAAAATTTTGCAATCATAGAGAAACAAAGAAAAGTAGGCGAGGCCTTCGTTCCGCAATATTTACACGGGATTACTGCGTTAGCTAAAGATATGGACCCATTCTATGTCATTCCAATGCAAACAACTGACTTCTCTTATATTAAAGACGCTACCGAAACATTGTTATCAAAGCAGGCGTGTAAGATCGCCAAATGCAGTATGGTTTAGGTATTTCATGTTCATCTAAAATAGCTATTAAATATTCCTGCTCTGAAAAAGAAGGATGGAAAAAGGTCACTATATTCGAACGAGAAAAATCGTGGCAGTTATATACCATGATATAGCTTATCTGAAAGATCAATATTTGTTGTTGTGGTCTTCTGTCCTGAGATTGGTTTGATGCAGCTCTCCACGCTACTCTATCCTGTGCAAGCTGCTTCATCTCCCAGTACCTACTGCAGCCTACATCCTTCTCAATCTGCTTAGTGTATTCATCTCTTGGTCTCCCTCTACGATTTTACCCTCCAGGCTGCCCTCCAGTACTAAATTGGTGATCCCTTGATACCTCAGAACATGTCCTACCAACCGATCCCTTCTTCTGGTCAAGTTGTGCCACAAACTCCTCTTCTCCGCAATTCTCTTCAATACCTCATTAGTTATATGACCTACCCATCTAATCTTCAGCATTCTTCTGTAGCACAACATTTCGAAAGTTTCTATTCTCTTCTTGTCTAAACTATTAATCGTCCACGTTTCACTTCCATTCATGGCTACACTCCATACAAATACTTTCAGAAACGACTTCCCGACACTTAAAACTATACTCTATGTTAACAAATTTCTTTTCTTCAGAAAGGCTTTCCTTCCCATTGCCAGTCTACATTTTATATCCTCTCTACCTCGACCATCGTTAGTTATTTTGCTCCCCAAATAGCAAAACTGCTTTACTACTTTAAGTGTCTAATTCCCTCAGCATCACCAGACTTAATTCGACTACAGTCCATTATCCTTGTTTTGCTTTTGTTGATGTTCATCTTATACCCTCCTTTCAATACGCTGCCCATTCCGTTCAACTGCTCCTTTGCTGTCTCTGACAGAATTACAATGTCATCGGCGAACTTCAAAGTTTTTATTTCTTCTCCATGGATTTGAATACCTACTCCGAATTTTTTTTTTCCTTTACTGCTTGCTCAATATACAGATTGAACAGCATCGGGGATAGGCTACAGCCCTGTCTCACTCTTCCTGACCACTGCTAAACCTTTCATAGGCATCGACTCTTATAACTGCCATCTGGTTTCTGCACAAAATGTAAATAGCCTTTCGCTCCGTATATTTTACCCCTGCCACCTTCAGAATTTGAAAGAGTATACCAATCAACATTGTCAAAAGCTTTCTCTAAGTCTACAAATGCTAGAAACGTCGGTTTACCTTTCCTTAATCTTTCTTCTAAGATAAGTTGTAGGATCAGTATTGCCTCACGTGTTCCAAACTGATCTTTCCCAAGGTCGGCTTCTATCAGTTTTTCCATTCATCTGTAAAGAATTCGCGTTAGTATTTTGCAGCTGTGACTTATTAAACTGATAGTTCGGTAATTTTCACATCTGTCAACACCTGCTTTCCTTGGGATTGGAATTATATTCTTCTTTAAGTCTGAGAGAGCTTCGCCTGTCTCATACAGCTTGCTCACCAGAAGGTAGAGTTTTGGCAGGACTGGCTCTTCCAAGGCTGTCAGTAGGTCTAATGGAATGTTGTCTACTCCCGGGTCCTTGTTTCGACTTAGGTCTTTCAGTGCTCTGTCAAACTCTTCACGCAGTATCATATCTCCCATTTCATCTTCATCTGACTCCTCTTCCATTTCCATAATATTTTCCTCAAGAACATCGCCCTTGTATAGACCCTCTATGTACTCCTTCCACCTTTCCGCTTTCCCTTCTTTGCTTAGAACTGGGTTTCCATCTGAGCTCTTGATATCCATGCAAGTGGCTCTCTTTTCTGCAAAGGTCTAATTTTCCTGTAGGCGGTATCTCACCCCTCTTGAGATAAGCCTCTACATCCTTACATTGTCCTCTAGCCATCCCTGCTTAGCCATTTGGCATTTCCTGTCGATCTCATTTTTTGAGACGTTTGTATTCCTTTTTGCCTGCTTCATTTTTGTATTTTCTCCTTTTATCAATGAAATTCAGTATCTCTTCTGTTACCCAAGGATTTGTACTAGCCCTCGTCTTTTTACCTACTTGATCCTCTACTGCCTTCACTATTTCATTCATCAAAGCTACCCATTCTTCTTCTACTGTATTTCTTTCCCCAATTCCTCTCAATTGTTCCTTACGCTCTCCCTGAAACTCTGTACAACCTCTGGTTCTTTCAGTTTATCCAGGTCCCATCTCCTTAAATTCCCACCTTTTTCCAGTTTCTTCAGTTTTAATCTACAGTTCATAACCAATAGATTGTGGTTAGAGTCCACATCTGCCCCTGGAAATGTCTTACAATTTAAAACCTGGTTCCTAAATCTCTGTCTTACCATTATATAATGTATCTGACTACTTCTAGTATCTCGATCGTTCCTCCATGTATACAACCTTCTTTTATGATTCTTGAACCAAGTGTTAACTATAAGTTATGCTCTGTGCAAAATTCTACCAGGCAGCTTCCTCTTGCATTTCTTAGCCCCAATCCATACTAAACTACTACGTTTCCTTCTCTTCCTTTTTCTACTGTCGAATTCCGGTCACCCATGACTATAATTTTCGTCTCCCTTCACTATCTGAATAATTTCTTTTATCTCATCATAAATTTCATCAATTTCTTCATCATCTGCAGAGCTAGTGGGCATATAAACTTGCACTACTGCAGTAGGCGTGGGCTTCGTGTCTATCTTGGCCACAACAATGCGTTCGCTATGCTGTTTGCAGTAGCTTACCCGCACTCCAATTTTTTTATTCATTATTAAACCAACTCCTGCATTACCCATATTTGATTTTTTATTTATAATCCTGTAATCACCTGACCAAAAGTCTTGTTCCACCTGCCACCGATCTGTACTAATTCCCATTATATCTAACATTAACCTATCCATTCCCCTTTTTAAATTTTCTAACCTACCTGCCCGATTAAGCGATCGGGCATTCCACGCTCCGATCCATAGAACGCCAGTTTTGGAGTTTTTGTACGTTTCCATTTTTTCTGACGTATGCGCAAGACCCCCACCTTATGTATAAGTTCATGAATTTACATCTGTGCTGAAAATCAGATATGCTTACGCTGCACCCTCACTAAAACTTGTGCTAACTGTACTGTTCCTTGTTAAGTATTTGCTTGTAGGCACGCTTATTTTATTTTGTCACTCTCTCAATCAAAAGATGTATTCTCGTAGGCCCTAGTTCTTTTGAGGCAAACTTTTCCTGGTGATGCATTTTTCTCTTCTCAGAATAAGATTTACTCTCTAAAGTGGAGTGTGCGCTAACATGAAACATTTTGGCAGACTAAAGCTGTGGGCTGCCCCGAGACTCTAACTCGGGACCTTTGCTTTTCGCGACCAAGCGCTCTACTGAATGATCTACCAAAGCAAGACTCACGACTTCTCTCCCCCCTCCTCCCTGCCCATCACAACTTTACTTTTCTGTCAGCATCTGAAATAGATCGAACGATGTTCATGTTCACACTGCACACGACAGCCAATTCCGTCACAGTAAACAATTAACTCCAAACACAAAGTGACGTTTCTGTAAATCATTAAACTCAAGTAATATGCCTACCAACATTGTCACGTAATTAGAATAGAAATGAGGCGCTTAGACCCATAAGGGCCTAAAGGATACCCCCGTCGATCCCACATATCAGAAGGACCATTGATACACCTTTTCGTGAACTTTCATGTGTATAATGTGGGCTTACAACACGGATAAACTTGACTCATAAGGTCAACAGACTTCAGAAGCTCGAATAACTGCTCACAATTGATGGAGATGTGCTTTAAGCGCCTCAAATGGATGACTATGATAAAATTCGTAACTCATAACTCATTCAGAAACAAACAAAATAGGTTTACTATCGGTAAAACTTTAGCATATACTGACGTCCAATATAATTCTACTACAGGATATAGAGAGTGAAGTAGCATATCTTGCTGTTATCTAGCAGGATTTATGCCGAGCGAACGGGCTTAAAAGTCTACTGCCGTGTGCTACCATCTGGTGGCACTGTCAAACTTCTGGTTCAGTAGGACATCGTTAACCGTTCACGTTATTTGTCAAATACGCATGTATTTGGCCCATAATGCAATTACGTTAACCGGGTTCCGCATGTGCAAAAGCTCCGTTAAAAAAAAAAAAAAAAAAAAAAAAAAAAAAAAAAAAAAAAAAAAAAAAAAATGTGTGGTTATTCCTAAGGGACCAAACTGCTGTGGTCATCAGTCTCTAGACTTACACACTACCTTACGCTAAGAACACACACATCCATGCCCGAGGGAGGACGCGAACCTCCGACGGGAGGAGCCGCGCAATTCCTGACATGGCACCTCTAACCACGCGGACACTCCGCGTGGCACAAAAGCTCCCTAAAACGTGCGAAACTGAAGGTGTGCTCGCGACCCTTATGCCAAGTTTCACCGAGTCTAGAGGAGCAGTGGTGCTGAGATTTTAATGCCGTATGTTTCAGATTGCAGGGTCTATGATACGTCTAACAGCATTCAAATAAAAATAACCAATAGATCAGGAAGATCTCGAAAGTTAGAGTGCTTACGTGCTCTTGTGCTCTTACACAGCAGCCGACAAATAAAAAATGTTAACCAATGTCATTGTACTGCTTCATGTCACCCTCAGTGTGTGATTCAAAGCTGTCTGTATGGTGCTCCAGTATGATATTGTCACCACTAGCAGTCGTGTTCCCACACTCTGAAGCCATCTGCCGCACAACTCACTGCACGGTACTATGTCCCTAATCATTGTAGAGAATTGGCATAAGGAAGAGAATCTAATGATTAGTACTAGGAGTACTGCTGTAACCGCTCACGAGGAATATACCCAGATGCTAAAGTAACACGGACCCCTCACACAAAACAAATACGCTTCTCACGGCGAAAGATGCTCCTAAGTGCACTAGGAGGGTCTGTGAATAAAATAAGGTCTTAGTGCCAAGGGCAAGAAGTGGATTTACAATTCTATAGAAAACATAATTTATGGGGATGCACTCTGGTGAAATAATAAAGAGAAGGTGCAGAGACTGATGGAACGGTGGTCTGATCATTTAATATTAAAAGACTACGACCAAGGTGTGGACGGGGCCAAGGAATTGACATATCAGACGTGATTTAACACATAAATAATTTGTTCATAACAAACAATGCGTAACACCAACCACGTAAGTCTGCTTCGATACTTACGATTGCCCAAAATGGGAGGACCACCACTTTCGAATTGGAAGGGCTTTAATGTAAGAAACTAAAACGCCTATTATAATTTTTAAAAATTATAACAACACAACACGTAAGTAAGCACTAAGTGAACGCACTCTTAAATCTTTAATTATTAATCACATAGCGTGGGTTTACCACATTTAAATTCTCATTCCTATATTAAACATAAATACATGAATTCACAACACAGCATGGCTTCAAAATTTCTACCTGGAGAACCTATGGTCCCAAAACTCTCGTACTACATTCCACCCTATCACATTAATAACTTATAAGCACGGCTAGTAAAATTGAAACTTTTGCACTACGATCAATTTTAATAACCCACAATCACTCCAAAAAACATCAGAAGTTCGATACGCAGTATGTAACCCTGTTTATACAATCCTTCGGACCAAAATAGGCACGAGGGCCGGAAATACGGAAGCGTCCGATCCCACCCGTCTGCTTTGACCCATGACGTCACAAATATGGCGGAAACAAAAACACACACACTTTCCACAAGAAGCCTAATGACTAACGGGACAAGCGCGGGAAATGGGGTGTTTTGGGTGGGGCAAACTAAATATAAACAAATTTAGGCGCCTTGCGTAGCTACAACGTGTAAGTGAAGACAGCCATGCATGAATACCCACCCACCTCCCCAGGGGTCGTAACCCCTGCAACCCATAGAAGATAAAGATGCTTCAGTAGCTGATTAGTGTTTTTTGTCTTTTAAAAAAAATCTCACGGGATAGAACGAACAGATCAGAAAGAAAAATATAATAAACTAAAACAGAAATTGGAGGAAACAGATAATTAAAATAAGTAATAAGTGTTTTTAAATTTTAAAAAATCTCACGAAATAGAACGAACAGATCAGAAAAGTAAATAAAATAAGATAAAACGGAACTGGAGACAGCCACATTCAAACCAAACTCCGCGCCGTCATGACGCCACACACGACAAAACCCTTACGTCACGGGTCAAAGCCGACGCGTTGGATCGGACGCTTCTGTCGACCCCGAGGGCCACCATAACAGAAGTGCGCTAGTTTCTTTTAGGATAGGTGCTCCCATTAGCTTAATACTGAGCAGATATTTACTTAAGCGACAGGTAAGATAGTTAATGCAAATAGAAGGCATTTCTAAAGTTTTTTTTCTTCCTCCCTTTTAACGAGGGGGGTTTAGTAAGGTGGAAATTACACTTTGAGGAGACGCAATAGCAATCTAGCGGGCACGCCTTCACGAGAACGCCATGCCACTACACACGTACTAAACTAGCCGCGTGTCCGCTGTTCAAGCTAAACATTAACAACACAGTGCCATATTCCTGACACCCCAATAGTCGGGATCAAAACAAAACCAAAAATCCCAAGGAGCGCAAGATCCAGCATAGCTTCAGAACAGATCTTACTTCATGCGATTGTCTTTACAAATACAGGTATCGAAATGAAAACAAGAACGTGTAACAACATTCCCTAATCAGCACAATGTTCTTCTTTAGGTCCCGGTAGCGCTAGACAACGCTGACATGCCAATGTTAACAAACCTCTAAGGCAACACCCTCCAACTGACAAGCCGAAACCAATGTGACCCCTTATCAGCTCCGTGACAGGACTCGAACCCCCAACTACTATCAGTGCAACTCACTTAGAATAAATACAGCGCAAATAGTATGGCGGACACATATACCCAGGGATTAACAGAACACTAGACCGAACTAGAATTAACCTTAATAATAAAGCACTAGATCTTGGGAGACAAGGAACTAACTCCCCACCCGAAATTCTGCAACCACAGGGCGGGAGGATGAACTACCAAAACGTAGAAGTGCAAACGTACACAAATAAGTACCAAAATACACCACTATACCGGTTAGCAAGGATGAGTGGAGGAATCTGCACTGTCAGAATTGCACCAGTGAACAGAACAGAGGATTGCCACGGCGGTGGCCACAAGGCGGGAAAGACGACTGAATGAACTCAATCCCAAAGGACGATCAACTTGAAACATTCACACTTAACTTCTTTTCTCCTTTCCCTCGGCGCACTTCGTCGTTTGTCCGGGACTGCTGAGCACAATTCTGAGCCGTCCCCAGTCGTCCCGGTAGACACCGACCCAGCCAAACTGCTCCCGGACTCAAACCCTCGCCGAACGGCGGCTCCACCGCCCTATGATGGTTACTGTTTGCCTTCGTCGACGTAGGCGACGATTAGACTGCCATCCGCCTCCCGCGGACAACCACCGAAGAGCGGACAGAGGGGCCCAACCAGGCCGGCGTTCCTCCACGGGTAGAAGTGCGGGTTCGATAACAACACCCGTACGCGGAAGGGAGGATGTCGACGTCACAAGAGCAGACATGAAGGCCACTGCGCGACAGCCTCCTCCATCGTGACCGCGCTTGCCTGTAAATAGTACAGGCCAAAGAGTCTGCTGCAGTAAACACGTGAGTCGGTCGTGTTACCAACCTACGGTTTCTAAGTACGCCAAAGACAGAGCTCGCCATCGATAGTGGGTACACTACGGGGGGGAGTTCAAACGAAAGAGCTTCATAAAAGACCAACCCTGAACAACCGCGGAAAAACGAAATAGAAGCGAAGCAATAATAGACAGCAACGAGATGCTAGAGCCCGATCCCGCCCAAACACTGTCGATTACCAAAAATATCGGCTCCACACGACGCTCAGGAAACGAGCCGTGGAAAGATGGAAGTACACACGGCTCAACTAAGCTGCCTAACTGTAAGATTCTAATTATAAGCATTTTCGCAGCTGAGTTGGAGATAGTGCTGGATATGCACTCGTTACATATTCGGGTTTCAACAGAGGCTGCAACACATGAGCACAGGTTGAAAAATTGAAATGAAACCCACACTAGTATAAGGAATGTAGTAAACATAGAAATGGGCACAAGTGCACCTACCTGCTATATACACTCCTGGATATGGAAAACAGAACACATTGACACCGGTGTGTCAGACCCACCATACTTGCTCCGGACACTGCGAGAGGGCTGTACAAGCAATGATCTCACGCACGGCACAGCGGACACACCAGGAACCGCGGTGTTGGCTGTTGAATGGCGCTAGCTGCGCAGCATTTGTGCACCGCCGCCGTCAGTGTCAGCCAGTTTGCCGTGGCATACGGAGCTCCATCGCAGTCTTTAACACTGGTAGCATGCCGCGACAGCGTGGACGTGAACCGTATGTGCAGTTGACGGACTTTGAGCGAGGGCGTATAGTGGGCATGCGGGAGGACGTACCGCCGAATTGCTCAACACGTGGGGCGTGAGATCTCCACAGTACATCGATGTTGTCGCCAGTGGTCGGCGGAAGGTGCACGTGCCCGTCGACCTGGGACCGGACCGCAGCGACGCACGGATGCACGCCAAGACCGTAGGATCCTACGCAGTGCCGTAGGGGACCGCACCGCCACTTCCCAGAAAATTAGGGACACTGTTGCTCCTGGGGTATCGGCGAGGACCATTCGCAACCGTCTCCATGAAGCTGGGCTACGGTCCCGCACACCGTTAGGCCGTCTTCCGCTCACGCCCCAACATCGTGCAGCCCGCCTCCAGAGGTGTCGCGACAGGCGTGAATGGAGGGACGAATGGAGACGTGTCGTCTTCAGCGATGAGAGTCGCTTCTGCCTTGGTGCCAATGATGGTCGTATGCGTGTTTGGCGCCGTGCAGGTGAGCGCCACAATCAGGACTGCATACGACCGAGGCACACAGAGCCAACATCCGGCATCTTGGTGTGGGGAGCGATCTCCTACACTGGCCGTACACCACTGGTGATCGTCGAGGGGACACTGAATAGTGCACGGTACATCCAAACCGTCATCGAACCCATCGTTCTACCATTCCTAGACCGGCAAGGGAACTTGCTGTTCCAACAGGACAATGCACGTCCGCATGTATCCCGTGCCACCCAACGTGCTCTAGAAGGTGTAAGTCAACTACCCTGGCCAGCAAGATCTCCGGATCTGTCCCCCATTGAGCATGTTTGGGACTGGATGAAGCGTCGTCTCACGCGGTCTGCACGTCCAACACGAACGCTGGTCCAACTGAGGCGCCAGGTGAAAATGGCATGGCAAGCCGTTCCACAGGACTACATCCAGCATCTCTACGATCGTCTCCATGGGAGAATAGCAGCCTGCATTGCTGCGAAAGGTGGATATACACTGTACTAGTGCCGACATTGTGCATGCTCTGTTGCCTGTGTCTATGTGCCTGTGGTTCTGTCAGTGTGATCATGTGATGTATCTGGCCCCAGGAATGTGTCAATAAAGTTTCCCCTTCCTGGGACAATGAATTCACGGTGTTCTTATTTCTATTTCCAGGAGTGTAATAACTTATAGCTGCTTCATTATACATATCTATGTAATTATAGGAAGTAGGGAGCAGTGAAAGAAACAACCACGATACTGTTCAGGTAACATAGTTTATTTCAATGATGGGCTGAAAACAGATGAAGATGCAGGAGCCTGGAGATATCCCGTACTTCCTGGACTTGAGAATCCAGTCTCCTTAGGAAAACTGGTTACGGTATACCAGGAGAAGCTGTTCCCTATCAGAATACCCGCGGAAGAGAATATACGCGGGTGTTAGAACTGTCGAAGCATCTACATTCATGCTTTCAATCAGTCAAGCACCTCAGAGCACTCTATCAGGCACTGAACGAGACCAAGATTCGTTGCTCGGGGACTGGATGGTGCGTTGGCTTCACGTTCCCATTGTCATGACTGGCATTTCAATACTACCATGGCTGTATGGGCTACCAAGAAGCCCTCGTAGGGCTAGGGGAAAGCACTTTCCCTCTCAGCGGTGTTGTGAATATGTCTGTCAATAATGCCCCCAACCTTCTTGGCATATATTCAAAAGTAGAAGACAAATGATGGGGCTTCCAACGAAATTACTGTAGTAATAGCGGGGTACGCAAATGGAATGAAGCGACCCCACTTTTGGCGCCAAAATGTAGTAATAAAATGCTATTCCTACAGTATTATGTCCTACGTTGGGCGTTAAAAAAAGTTAATTATTGTACGCAAAATGACTGAAATTAAGACAGTTGTTGGAAGAGCAATAGTCGTGTTCACTCTCTTGCGATATGACAAACAAATTATGCATATAGAGTTCTCAGTGTCTATTTGACTCTACAAAACGACGAAGCTGTAACTGGGCATGTCCGATACATTAATCAGTTTCAGCACCTGTTGAGTGACGGAAGTAGTTGTGTACGAGACGTTGGCGGATGGCTTAGTGCCGCCTCGATGTGTTGATGTCGACGTGAGCCGATGACGATCGCCTGTCGATTGACAGTCTGTGGCTACTGTCTCCGTATCTCCGTGTACCCCCGGCTTTACTGGCATCGATGGGATCATCACGACCTACGGTCTGCTCGCTGCTTCTTCTGTCATAGGCGACCGCCCATGTCGGTAGACTAACGGTACTCCCCTTGCTTAGGCGCTGGTCAACACCAAGTACGAATATTACAAAATGCCTAACACTGTGCTGTCTGTGATAATGTTATTTATTCTGTTACCGGTTTCTGTTGTAAACCATCACCAACGGCTGAAAAAATTATCGCAGATGTATCACATATCACACACGTAACGTACATCAAAGCATATATGATATACGTTACATCTGCGATATTTTTTTCTGCCGGTGATGATGGTTGAAGACCGAAACCGGTAGCAGAATAAGTTATACAGGGTGATTCAAAAAGAATACCACAACTTTAGGAATTTAAAACTCTGCAACGACAAAAGGCAGAGCTAAGCACTATCTGTCGGCGAATTAAGGGAGCTATAAAGTTTCATTTAGTTGTACATTTGTTCGCCATTTCAGCCAATAAAGTTTTTGGTCCCTTTTTCTTCGAAGGTGCTACTGTAACTGGACTACAGTATCTGGAGATGTTAGAGAATTGGCTGTTCCCTCAGCTCGAACAAGAAGCACAACAATTCATATTTCAGCAGGATGGAGCGCCACCACATTGGCACTTATCTGTCCGTAACTACCTGAACGTCAACTACCCGAGGCGATGGATCGGCCGCCAGGCAGCCCGTGACAGAGCACGTCAACACTGGCCTCCAAGAAGCCCTGATCTTACCCCCTGCGATTTTTTCTTATGGGGGTATGTTAAGGATATGGTGTTTCGGCCACCTCTCCCAGCCACCATTGATGATTTGAAACGAGAAATAGCAGCTATCCAAACTGTTACGCCTGATATGCTACAGAGAGTGTGGAACGAGTTGGAGTATCGGGTTGATATTGCTCGTGTGTCTGGAGGGGGCCGTATTGAACATCTCTGAACTTGTTTTTGAGTGAAAAAAAACCTTTTTAAATACTCTTTGTAATGATGTATAACAGAAGCTTATATTATGTTTCTTTCATTAAATACACATTTTTAAAGTTGTGGTATTCTTTTTGAATCACCCTGTATTATCACAGACACCCAGTGTGATGCATTTTGTAAAAATAAGTCTACTCCATTGTCTGGACCACAGTGGCCATTCGGAGCCTTCTGATGCTCTTAAGGTGTCTCATGCAGAGTGGAACGGCATTTCTGCAAACCTTTAATCATTACAGTCGCAGTGATCCACATCGAATAACGCTTCAGAACTGTTTCATCTGAGGAAGTAAATAACAACTATGTTACGGTATAATGCAATTTGGCAGCGCACACTTCAAGTAGCATTAAATGACGTTGATAAATGTAACCAGAATTCATTTTATTAATATGCTAGCGAACCACATGGGCTCACCACTGGTAGTACTAAATATCAAATGCCGGGCGACATGTCTTGCGTAGCAGTAATAACTCGTACACACAAATCTTCCTCGTAAATCAGTCTGTCTATTAATGGAGGCCGTACCGAAATATCTACAGTAGTTCCACTGCTTAGCTTTCACATACGGACAGAAAAACGTGACTATAGACTTCAATTCATCATAAGCCAGCCAATTTTCGCGAAATATTTATAAATTTTATAGAGAGATATTGCCTTTATAGAGAGATATTCCTCGTGAATTAATATTTTTGTTAATAAAAACCGTATCGAAATCAATACAGTAATTCCTGAGGTTAGCCTTCACATACAAACAGAAAGCGGCCTATAATTTATAATACGTATAGACTGCGTGTTTCGAGGTTACCATCGCCTCTCCATGTGCAAATAAGGTAGAAGAAGAAGACCTGATGGTGGCGAAGTTGATCTTACGAGTGACAGACCACACTAAAGTAAGGAAATCTAACCGAAACTATTACTGGTTATGTTGGTACATCACTCTCTGTATAGGAACCTATTATGTACACTGAGAACTATCTGGCTTATTCATTAGACTCATGAGTTACACATACAGGTACATATGGATAGATAACCAGCCCACTACGCAATCCCCACTCTCGGAGACCGGGTTTTATATTAGAGTACCTTCTCCTCGGTAAAATGCAAATCTGGGGTAAGAGACCTATCTCATATTTTCTTCCTTGTTAAATAAACAGCAGCGGAGCGGGTTGGTGCTTCCACCCTCCTAGTCACTGTAGGGAGTGCCTGGAACAAAGACTCACACAGAAATAGAAAATGGTTGAAACTAAAGATAATACTGAGGAAGAATGGGAAAGATTAAAATCAGTAATGCAGAAAATAGCAAATGAGCTAGGAGAAAGTAAAGTATAAAACTGAAAAAGGGGTCTGAAAATACTGAAAACAAAAATAGCTAACAGTATTAAAGAAAACCAAATTGCTTATTACGGCTCTTTACAAACACAAACAAATGAAACCTGTGGAACATATGAACAGAAAACAAATAAAACAAACAATTTAACAAAAAGATATCATAGTGAATACAGGCACGGTTCACTGCTAACGCTGAATGTGTCATTCATGGATACAGACTGTATCTTTTAAACTTACGGAGCATATGAATAAAATGGAGACAGACACTGTAAACATTGATATAATAACAGAAAATCAATGGATACATCAAAACAGGAATTTGTGGTATGACGAAGACAATGCAGAAAGTAATTCTAAAACAGTGATAACTCTATAGATAAAATTGACATAAAATAATTAAAAACTGCCATGAATTTAACAAAAAGTAGAAAAACGTCTGTCCTAAACGAGATTAATGCTGAATTAATCAAATATGAAAGAATCATATTACATTTTTAGTTTCTACAATTTTAAATATATTTTGGAGGAGCTGTTCTGTACCTGAAGAATTGAACACAGCTAAAATTATTTCTATATTTCAAAAAACAATAGAAAAGACACAGGAAATTATACGGGGATGAGTTTACAAAATGCAGGATATAAAATACATGAGAAAATTCTTAATCAAAGATTACAAACCATTGATTATGCAATAATCTCAGAGGAACAATCAGGCTTCCGAAGGGGACGTTTGTGTAATGGTAATATGGTTATAATATGGCAAATTCTCGAGAAACATCGGGAATTTGGTTTAAAACCTCATTTAGATTTATTGATTAAGAGGAAACCTTGATAAGGTAAAGAGACTGCTTTTATGGGAAATATAGAATGAAAAGCGTTTCCTAAACACCTTATGAATATCAGAAAGAGTGTATATTGTAATATAAAAGTAGTTATAAGTTCATATTCGTGAATGTCAGATGAAATTTCGGTAAATCAAGGTGTTCGACAATGATGTAGAGTATTACCCACATTATATACTTTGTGTACTGATGAACTATTTATGAAACGGAAAGATGAAATATTGTTAGGAATTAAAATAGGATCCAACATGCCATTAAATATTGTTATATGCTGACGACTAGGTAGTTATTCAGGAAACAGAAGATAATTTACAAAAATAGTAAAGAGATTGAGCCAAAATGCGAGATACTACACCCATTTCTGTGAATAAGACGAAGATAAAGGGCTTCAAAGGAAAGAGTCCAGTCGGATCGAAAATAATAATTAATGAGAAAACTTTCGAATGAGTATCCTACTTCGATTATGTAGGACATGATATTACTTTTAACTATGACAAATACATTGAGAAAGATGTTAATAAATAAGAAGATATCTGTGGAACAACTGGGAGAACTTTAGGAAGAGAAACAAGAAAAGAAACAAAAATGAAATTAAATAAAGTACCTACTCTAGCGTATGGTTTCGAATCACGGACAGTAACAATAAAAAGAAAAATCACATATACAGGCAGCACAGATGAAATTCATTAGATGTGCACGAGTCTGTAATGAAATGGATAAAATAAGGAACGAAAGACTAAGATCAAATTTAAAATTTTTTTTGTTAATGACGGGATACATAATAGAACAAACTGGAAGGGTCATGTTGATAGAATGACAGAAAACATATTGCCAAAAAAGGTAGTGAATTATCGGCCGACTCGAAAGAGGGAACTGGGTAACCATCGTAACAGACAGGTGGATGATATAGACCGGAACAAGTGACCACAGCATCTAATCCTTAGAAGGAGATGATGATGAAGATGGAGGTAATGATAATAATGTGCACTGCTACCTGTTGCCCCAAAAACTCATGAACACTCAACTCTGCACATGTCCAGAACAAAGTCCTCCCAAACTAAGGTTTTATTTTCCTAGAGTCAATGTGGTTAGCAGGAAAGACAAATGGTACTAAGCATAAAAGTATTTACTCAAATTAAAATTGAAATTTTTCAAGCTTTTAAAATAACTTCATTATGAGGCCCATCAGTAACAATTACAAAATTTGTTTCAGCAGTCGTTCTGTGTTCTCTCAGGACTCCTGACATATACCACTGGATAATGACCGAAATCTGTCATGGTTTTTAAAATAATAGGATAAGTCCAACTCCTGCTAACATTTTATTCGAAGCTAATACTACACTTAGCTGTGGAACTGCATCAAGATGTTCCAAATGATGGACAAGAAATTTAGTTACAGGATTAACAGTATCATTTATAAATTTAATGCTTGAAGTATAAAGTAAAGCTATTTTACTCCTCAAGAAAGAAATTAACTTGCTACGAATGCTTAAGATTTTTTCCATTTCTGTAGTTATTAAAGATGTAACTAAAAGTTGTAGAATGTAGCTATTCAGGAAGCAAAATACTTATGCTCACCAAAGTGCAAAGGATATCAAATGCCGACTGCCAATGACAAGAAAAGCGTTACCGAGAAAGTGGAATTTGATAACATCGAATGTATATTTGGTATTGGGAAGTACCTTCTGACGATGTCCTGGAGTGTAACCTTGTACAAAAATGAAACTTTGCTGGTGAACAGTTTTGAGAAGGCAATAGAAGCGTTTGAAATGAGTTACCAACGAAGTATGATGAATATAAGTGGATCTTCAAGTGATGAATAGGAAGTGGACCGATGTGCAGAAAAAGGAAATTTATGAAAAAAATTGACTAAACGAAGGGGTCGGCTAGAGGAGACGTCCTAGAATATCAAGGAATTGCCAGTTTGGCAATGGAAGAGAATATGTGGGGCTGAAAACTGCAGCGGGTGGTCATTTCTTCAATACAGAAAGCAAGTTCAAGTTGAAGAAGTTATTAAGAAGTGAAAAGGCCTGCTCAGGCTAGACTAGATTGGAGAGCTGCAGCAAAGCAGTCTTGGACTGTAGATGACACAAATATGAATTCAGAGTTCTCCTAGCCTTGGCTGTCGTTTTATGTGCATAGCTCCGGAACGGTGCATTTATGACCCGTGGTTATCAGTCAAATCATGCTCTGTTCACCGCCTGCTGTCCTGAGCGTAGACACACGTTCGTCAGTCACGTATTGCTCACTGTATTTTTGATGCAAGAGTTATTTCATTTTTGCAGCTACACAGAGAAGAGAGTAACCCACATTACGGGCTGCGTGGAAAAGGGAGCGGGCAACTCATAATAGTTTCATGGACATGGGATGGGCGAAGCAAAACGGATTACAATTTCGTGCAAAGTAACACTCAAAAATTCTGGAGAACTGTATTGTTAGTAATCATCAAACATATTAAACCTCGCTGTTTTAGAGACAGGTACCTCCTACATATGTACTTAACTGACGTATGATTTTTCTGCATATTACTTTCCTCTAAGACAGGCACCTTTCAGATACATGGTAATACTTTCTGTATTAAATTTTTTTATAGTTTCTGACATTGGCTTTTAACACGAGAAGAAATATCGTTAACTGAAGCCACAACGAACAGTTGTGAAAGCTTATATAACAGACAATCGTCTCATCTTTTCAGTAGCAAGAAGAATAGCGGCGAACGGTTAACCCCTAAATATTTATGAAATTTTACGACAAATGGCTTTGGGTCCACTTGCACAAATCTGAATTGATACGCATGTTTCTGTGGCAGCGCAGGGATATATTTTCCGTTTACGAAAATATTTGGTTTTTAAGACGGGTGATTTTGTGGAGAGGGGTGTGGGAAGGGGGGGGGGGGGGGGAAGGTCAGACGGCAGCTGCTCTCCCCAGCCGCTCGCTCTTTACGACGTCGTACGTAACAGCGTGCCAGTAGTATTGGGGGGTAAAATGCAAGTAGTAATATGTGCTAAGGCATACCCACCAATGTGTTGTATTATTATACGTAAATGGAAAGATGCAGCTAAGATATGTTTCCAGGTCACTCGTGATAACACTTCTTTGCAATAACACTATGTTGTCTTTGGGAACTAGATGGTGCCAGAGAGTGCTTGCATTTATTCATCGAACCACAAAAAGTAGAAATACTTTCACGCCAAACTTTTACGTCAACGAAAGATAGCTTGTTATTCCTTTTAAGTAGATTTTTCCTCCACTGCAAGTATACCCTTCAGGATGCCCCAGTATGAATGACAGAGATGAGCATGACACACTCGAGCACGCATATTGCGTTCATGCATGCAGTGGGTAACCTCAACCAGTGCGTGAGCCCTCAACGGAAGTGAGTATATTAACAGCAGAGCAAGAGCAGCGAAGAGATGGCTGACGCAGGATTGCTGCGCGCGAGTGAAGAGGTGACTAAATTCAAACGTTTGAGTGTTGCTTTCTGTGAGTTCAACACATTCGTCTCGCATTAATATGATCTTTCGCCGTATTTTATAAACATTCTATGACATTTCATTACGACGTCTCAACGTGGTCTGAAAGTCGAAGCCGAATACCGTTGCAAGAATATTTCGTGAAATGTATCCTGGTGCATCTCTGGCCTCCCAAGTCTGACGTGAGCTCCTACCGTGTTCTGGAACATGTTGAAGAGGATACTTACCCCTTTGTTTGTCGTGTCAAAGAGCTACTGTACGTGGAATCCATATCGTTATGTAGAGTGTGGAAGCAATTTACCACTTTTTCAAATAGTTCAAGGCGTTGAGTGCACTGCCAACCCAACGAGGCGATTTACCTGCAGTGAGTGGAGGATGCAATTCAGGCCAAAGGTGGTTCCATGATGTTTTGGTGTGCCTTTCATACGTCAACTTGGGCCCACTATTTTAACTAATCTTGAACAGAAAATAGGGTGTTTATTTCCGTATTCTTTGTGACCAAAAGTAGCCCTTCCTTCCATATCTTAGTAACGAGCATGCAATGGAAGCTCCCGACTCAATATTACAACAGCCATACTCGCAAGGCTGCATGCGTACATTCCTGGTTTGACAAGGGCTCAAGCAACCTGTCACACTGCGACTGGCCAGCTAAATCACATTACTTTCGTACAACAGAAAATTTCGAGACTGTTGGGAGCGTCGGATGAAATGTAGCAGTCCGCATCCAGGCAATTTCGTAACTCAACGAGAGGGTTTCAGTTGCATATGGCGTACCTGAAGCGATTGGTGGATTCTCTTCTTCCCCAAACTGAGGCCATTATTAACAGTAGCAGCAGTGTTTTTCATTTATTTGCTCTTCAGAGTGACTACACTATTATGCCATGACCATTTACACAACTCAGCTTTCAACAGTTGCACTATTAAGCCACCAAAAATTTTAAAAAAGTTTTGATGGAGAAAGAAAAAGCTCTTTAATTTCTAAGCATTTCAGTTATAATTAAATTAGTCTCTACAGAATTAGTTTGTAAAGTCACTAATTAGTGCAATAGAAAGAATTTTATAATTAACAACTGAACAATGGTAGTGGCACCTTTTCTGTCAGTCTGAGAATAGATTTGTAAACTGATGATTATAATTAATTTTATTAGGCATCTGAGACCCGCCACATCATTCATAGAAGACCAGTAATACCTGTAGGGAATGGTATTCTGAGCTTTGCCAATTCTGAGAAGAGTTGTTCTCGGTCTTGTTGGAACTTGGAATAAGCGAAGGTTAAATGATTAATTAATTGTTACAGTTCATTATTGGAACCACAGATTTCTGAATTTCTTAGTTTCAGCACTAAAAATCAAGAGGAGAACGGCCTTGAATTAATCACATTCGAGTGACTAGAGACAGCGCTGCAGATCTTCTTGATGAATAAATCCGCTTCAGTTCCACTTGATAAATCCTTTATTGGGATAAAATCGTACACGACTCGGGCTTGAGGATATAAATCCCATCTTCACGCGCTTGACTGCGTACGAGAAAGTCGTACCAGTCATGTAAAAAAACATAAAGGAAAAAACCCGGAAAATTTATGAAGTAGCATGAGAGATCTCATCCAGGTGAGGCATGAACAGTTCACCGAGTCGACCAGCACCACACCGAGTGAAAGGACAAGGAAAGTGCCCAGCTCGACGCATATCATGCTAGCCCAGCAAAACGGGTCGACAGGCTGCAGTGTACTCACATATCGTGAAACCAGAGCCGCGTCTGTGGAGTTGATCACACTCGCAACACTTCCCATTACCTATGTTTGATGCTTCTTACTCGGTTTCCCACAGGGACCTGATTTCCATTATTATTTGATGTAATAATTCGATAAATAGTGGTAAGTTACACGTCATTAATGTAATGTCTCCTACAGATAAATACTAATTTTCTTCCAGTGTGTTCATGAAGCACACAACTGTTGCAAAAAAGTGGCGTTCCATGTCATAAAGTTTATCGTAAAAGTAATCTCTCTCTCTCTCTCTCTCTCTCTCTCTCTCTCTCTCTCTCTCTCTGTGTGTGTGTGTGTGTGTGTGTGTGTGTGTGTGTGAAATCTTATGGGACTTAACTCCTAAGGTCATCAGTCCCTAAGCTTACACACCACTTAACCTAAACTATTAACACACCCATGTCCGAGAGAGGACTCGAACCTCCGCCGGGACCAGCCGCACAAAAGTAATCTGTAAAACATGAACAAAGTATTTAATCATAAACTGAGCGAAAAAAATCTGTCAATTTAGGGCTACTTTTTATCGAGTTCAAATTTATAGATCTCTTTCACTATTAATACTTATAATGTTGTAATTTTTTTACACATCGTATCTGATGAGGCAGGTAGTATTGCTGGCTACTGGCACAAATCCTGCATTCGAATTCTGGTGTCTTATGGCGCGTGAAGTTCTCAGAGTAGATCCACTCAGAGCCAGAAAGCAAAAATATAAGTAAGCATCAAAATTCATATGCGTGATAAGTGGGTCAATAAAGCCATTAAAGTGTGATTTATACCACATTTATTTATTTGATTATATCAATACAGTTTTCACAGCGTCCAGCAGTATTCTGCGTGCCTTCCGTAAAACTGTTGTTTCCAAACAATTTATCCTCTTATAGTTAATAAATTTTAAAGTTGTGTATGGAGAATTGGCTCGTGTGCTCCACGTTTGTGAACACGGTGCTAAAGGAGTAAAGATCGCTTTGCCATCGAATACAAATACAGATACAAAATTGTCCAATTTAATGGCAACATTATTTGACTTTTTAACTAACTCTGTTGTGAAATGAGCTGCGTAAAGTAGATACTTTACAGTCTGGAGCGGCCATGCGCTGTACAGAAACTTCCGGCCACTCGCGCGGCCACTGCTGCTCAACCCCATTTGCCCAGAGGTGGAGGTGGCCGCCCGTGGCGCAGGTGGCGGCTGGCGGTAGCTACAGCGAGGGAGGGTCTGCGAATAATTCATTTGCAGCAATAGCGGATACAATGGGAGCCACCGGCTTTGAGCGGGACACTGGGTCCGCAGATAATTGTATTTGCGCTACTCCAGTGGAACCCGCCACCCCGTCTCCAGATACTTGCAGCCTACCTCTTCGATGTAGCCTTTGCTGCAGACACAGGACTCAGATTCAGCAACTGTCAACTACAACGCCTGTAATTTGTGTTCTACCTTATCGCAACCAGCAGCAGGCAAAACAGAGCATGCCCGTATTGTACCTATGTATTGTGAACACCGCAGTATTCACCACCTGCTGCGGAAATTGTCGTTTGTTTTTCGCGATCGCTGTGAAAGAAGCTACAAAACGAGAATCCCCTTTCCGCTCGATGAACGCACAGAAAAAGTTCTATGACAGCAGTTAATCTTAGTCTATTTGTCACTTTGTATACTGGATGGAAATGACAGTTTTCGGTTTGCTGGGACTGGTATCAGTACAGATAAATGGTCCGGATATAGCAAGGCTCCAGGGGCTCATATTCGTAAGGAAGGTTCAGATCCACATCCGAACGTTCAGAATTAATTTCTCACTATTTCCATAATTTGCTTAAGGCAAATGGTGGGTTGGTCCCATTCAACTGCACACAATCTCCTGGAACTCTTTCAAATCTCCTCAGAAGCAAAATAAACTCCAGATTGAAACGAACGTCCGTAACCGTCATCCAGCGACGCAACAGAGCATCGCATTCGTAGGATACAAGCCTTCTTACGCGGCAGCTGGGTAGCTCCATCATATCCACTGGCGATCGTGTCAAGTAGCTGCAATCAACGAGTAGCGCACACCGTTAAAACACGTTCCGCCTGCGGTCCGTTAGCACACAAACAAAGTTAAATTTACTGCCGAATGTATGGCACAGTGGGACCGCCGGCGCTTGTTCCTTCAATGCTCAGTAGTGTCGGTAGGATGACATTTCCGCACATAGGTTCCTGTCCTGGATTTGGCCTCAAGACATTTAAAGTGACCTGGACGTAAAAATGACTAAAAAATCGGAAAATTTTTTTAGCCACTATCTGAAAGACAAATTTCTCCCGTTTCCAAAACTGTATGGTTTATTAACCATTGTTATTACAGTCTTAAACGCTCTTTGACCAGATGTCTGCACACTGGCTTCAGGCAAGGAATATCACCATGAACATTTCATGCCTGCCACAGTCATGGAGACAATAAAGCCAATACACAGGCACCTTGCAGATAAAAATTACTTAGCAAATGTCTATATGGCCGTACACAAAACCCTAATGAGAATTTCAACAGCTGCGTGTGGCAGCGAGTACCAAAAACAGAGTTTGTTGGATGGACAGTATGGGTGTGATGGATCCTGCCATTTGTTTCAATGATGGTGTAATCAGTAGGACAAAACTAATGGACAGATTAGGCATCCATCCAGGAAATAATATGGTAGCTGCTTTAATTGCCATTGATCATCAGCGACTAGTAAAAGCTGAAAGGGCTGTTGAAGCCACCACTAAAGAGTCTAGAGTAAGGAAAAGGCTCCTGAAGAAGTCTACAGAGGATAAAGAAGCGGTTGACCAGCAACATTATGCTGCTGGAATGTTCTGAAAGAGGCATACGGTGAGTCAAAAACACTGTGAACATTCTTTTCAGTTTCTCGAAATTACATTTTCAGACCATTAGGTACATATAACTTCACAATGGCTTTATCCATGTTCACCAAATTTCTCTCAAGTGACGAATGGTATAGTAACTTTTTATTATGCTTAAAACATCGCAGAAATGATCTATGTTTGTCGTTCTGTATATAATTATAGCGGTATTTTTTAGACAAAATAATAATGTGGTAAAATAAGGGTTTCTCTCTTTCCTCAGATATACTCCAAACTACAAAATGAGAGGCATAATGTGTTCCTACGAATGTTGACAGCAGACTACCACAGTTTTAATGCCATTAAACTGATAATGCACCAGAAAATGGTACCAGAATGGGACGTGTATTATAAAAAACCTGTATTAGGGTAAATACCGTAATTCTTAAACTATAACAGATATTTCAATAAGTTTCCTTTTACAGCATGAGCTAATGTCATTCATTGTTGTTAAAAAACCACAACTTCCTCCGCATTGTAGATCAAGAGTAATGTGCACTGACAGCGAGGTATAAAAATGCACCCCTTTCCCGTCCAGGTCCCCTTAAAAGAAAAAAAAAAAAATGTAGCCCATGTCTCTCCAAGCGTTTACATCTACATCTACATCTACATGGATACTCTGCAAGTCACATTTAAGTGCCTGGCAGAGGGTTTATCAAACCACCTTCACAATTCTCTATTATTCCAATCTCGTATAGCTCGCAGAAAGAATGAACACTTATATCTTTTCGTGCGAGCTCTGATTTCCCTTATTTTATTGTGGTGATCGTTTCTACCTATGTAGGTCGGAGTCAACAAAATATTTTCGCATTCGTACGAGAAAGTTGGGGATTGTAATTTCGTGAGAAGATTCCATCGCAACGAAAAACGCCTTTCTTCTCATGCTGTCCAGCCCAAATCCTGTATCATTTCTGTGACACTCTCTCCCATATTTCGCGATAATACAAAACCTGCTGCCCTTCTTTGAAATTTTTCGATGTACTCCGTCAGTCCTATCTGTTAAGGATCCCACAAAACGCAGCAATATTCTAAAAGAGGAAGGACAAGCGTAGTGTAGGCAATCTCCTTAGTACATCTGATAAATTTTCTAAGTGTCTTACCATTAGAATGCAGTCTTCCGCACAACATTTTCTATATGTTCCACTCAATTTAAATTGTAGGTAACTGTAACTCCTAGGTATTTAGTAGAATTTATGGCGTTTAGATTTGACTGATTTATCGTGTAACCGAAGTTTAACGAATTCCTTTTAGCACTCATGTGGATGACCTAACACTTTTCGACATTTAGGGTTAACTGCCAATTTTCGCACCATTTAGATATCTTTTCCAAATAGTTTTTTTAATTTTTTATGATCTCCTGATGACTTTATTACTCGATACACGATAGCGTCATCTACAGACATCTAAAGATGGCTGCTCAGATTGTCTCCCAAATTGTTTATATAGATAAGGAACAGCAAAGAGCCTGTGACATTACCTTGGGGAACGCCAGAAATCACTTCTGTTTTATTCGATAACTTTCAGTTCAGTTACTACGAACTGTGACCTCTCTGACAGGAAATCACAAATCCAGTCACATAACTGAGACGATATTCCGTAAGCACGCAATTTCACTATGAGCCGCTTTGGTGGTACAGTGTCAAAACCTTTCCGGAAATCCAGAAATACGGAATCGATCTGAAATCCCTTGTCAATAGCAATCAACACTTCAAGCGAATAAAGAGGTAGTTGAGTTTCACAAGAACGATGTTTTCTGAACCCATGTTGAATGTGCGTCAATAGACCGTTTTATTTGAGGTAATTCATCATGTTCGGACACGATATATGTTCCAAAATCCTATTGCATATCGACGTCAACGATGTTGTTGTTGTTGAGGTCTTCAGTCCGGAGACTGGTTTGATGCAGCTCTCCATGCTACTCTATCCTGTGCAAGCTTCATCTCCCAGTACCTACTGCAACTTACATCCTTCTGAATATGCTTGGTGTATTCATCACTTGGTCTCCCTCTACGATTTTTACACTCCACGCTGCCCTCCAGTACTAAATAGGTGATCTCTTGATGCCTCAGAACATGTCCTACCAATCGATCCCTTCTTCTAGTCAAGCTGTGCCACAAACTTCTCTTCACCACAATCCTATTCAATACCTCCTCATTAGTTATCTGATCTACCCATCTAATCTTCAGCATACTTCTGTAGCACCACATTTCAAAAGCTTCTATTATCTTCTCGTCTAAACTATTAATCGTCCACGTTTCACTTCCATACATGCCTCAGACCATAAAAATACTTTCAGAAAGGACTTCCTGACACTTAAGTCTATACTCGATGTTAACAAATTTCTCTTCTTCAGAAAAGCTTTCCTTGCCATTGCCAGCCTACATTGTATATCCTCTCTACTTCGACCATCATCAGTTATTTTGCTCCCCAAATAGCAAAACTCCTTTACTACTTTAAGTGTCTCATTTCCTAATCTAATACCCTCAGCATCTCCCGACTTAATTCAATTACATTCCATTATCCTCGTTTTGCTTTTGTTGATGTTCATCTTATATCCTCCTTTCAAGACGCTATCCACTCCGTCCAAATGCTCTTCTAAGTCCTTTGCTGTCTCTGACAGAATTACAATGTCGTCGGCGAACCTCAAGGTTTTTATGTCTTCTCCATGGATTTAAATACCTACTCCAAACTTTTCATTTGTTTCCTTCACTGCTTCCTCAATATACAGATTGAACAGCATCGGAGAGAGCCTACAACCCTGTCTCACTCCCTTCCCAACCACTGCTTCCCTTTCATGCCCCTCAACTCTGATAACTGCCATTTGGTTTCTGTACAAATTGTAAATAGCCTTTCGCTCCCTGTATTTTACCCCTGCCATCTTCAGAATCTGAAAGACAGTATTCCAGTCAACATAGTCAAAAGCTTTCTCTAAGTCTACAAATGCTAGAAACGTGGGTTTGCCTTTCCTTAATCTAGGTTCCAAGATAAGTCGTAGTGTCAGTATTGCCTCACGTGTTCCAATATTTCTACGGAATCCAAACTGATCTTCCCCGAGGTCGGCTTCTATTAGTTTTTCCATTCGTCTGTGAAGAATTCGCGTTAGTATTTTGCAGCCGTGACTTATTAAACTGATAATTCGGTAATTTTCACATCTGTCAACACCTGCTTTCTTTGAGATTGGAGTTATTATATTCTTGTCATACATGTTGCTCACCAGATGGTAGAGTTTTGTCAGGACTGGCTCTCCCAAGGCCGTCAGTAGTTCCAATGGAATGGTGTCTACTCCCGGAGCCTTGTTTCGACTCAGGTCTTTCAGTGCTCTGTCAAATTCCTCACGCAGTATCATATCTCCCATTTCATCTTCATCTACATCCTCTTCCATTTCCATAATATTGTCCTCAAGTACATCGCACTTGTATAGACCCTCTATATACTCCTTCCACCTTCCTGCTTTCCCTTCTTTGCTTAGAACTGGGTTTACATCTGAGCTCTTGATATTCATATAAGTGGTTCTCTTTCTCCAAAGTTCTCATTAATTTTCCTGCAGGCAGTCTCTATCTTACCCCCAGTGAGATAAACCTCTACATCCTTACATTTGTCCTCTAGCCATCCCTGCTTAGCCATTGAGCAATTCCTGTCGATCTCACTTTTGAGACGTTTGTATTCCTTTTTGCCTGCTTCATTTACTGCATTTTTATATTTTCTCCTTTCATCAATTAAATTCAATATTTCTTATGTTACCCAAGTATCTCTACTAGTCCTCGTCTTCTTACCTACTTGATCCTCTGCTGCTTACACTACTTCATTCCTCAAAGCTTCCCATTCTTCTTCTACTGTATTTCTTTCCCCCATTCCTGCCGATTTTCCGTTGTGCTCTCCCTAAAACTCTGTACAACCTCTGGTTTAGTGAGTTTATCCAGGTCCCATCTCCTTAAATTCCCACCTTTTTGCAGTTTCTTCAGTTTTAATCTACAGTTCATAACCAATAGATTGTGGTCAGAGTCCACATCTGCCCCTGGAAATGTCTTATAATTTTAAACCTGGTTCCTAAAACATTGTATAATCTATCTGAAACCTGTCGGTATCTCCAGGCTTCTTCCATGTATACAACCTTATTTCATGATTCTTGAACCAAGTGTTAGCTATGATTAAGTTGTGCTCTGTGCAAAATTTTACCAGGGGGCTTCCTCTTTCATTTCTTACCCCCAATCCATATTCACCTACTACGTATCCTTCTCTCCCTTTTCCTACTACCGAATTCCAGTCACCCATGACTATTAAAGTTTCGTCTCCCTTCACTATCTGATTAATTTCTTTTATTTCATCATACATTTCTTCAATTTCTTCGTCATCTGCAGAGCTAGATGGCATATAAACTTGTACTACTGTAGTACGCGTGGGCTTTCTGTCTATCTTGGCCACAATAATGCGTTCACTATGCTGTTTGTAGTAGCTTACCCACATTCCTATTTTTTTATTTATTGTTAAACCTACCCCTGCATTACCCCTATTTGACTTTGAATTTATAACCCTGTATTCACCTGACCAAAAGTCTTGTTCCTCCTGCCACCGAACTTCACTAATTCCCACTATATCTAACTTTAACCTATCCATTTCCCTTTTTAAATTTTCTAACCTACCTGCCCGATTAAGGGATCTGACGTTCCACGCTCCGATACGTAGAACGCCAGTTTTCTTTCTCCTGATAACGACGTCCTCTTGAGTAGTCCCCGCCCGGAGCTCCGAAGGGGTGACTATTTTACCTCCGGAATATTTTACCCAAGAGGACGCTATCATCATTAACCATACAGTGAAGCTGCATGCCCTCAGGAAAATCAGGGCTGTAGTTTCCCCCTGCTTTCAACCGTTCGCAGTATCAGCACAGCAAGGCCGTTTTGGTTAGTGTTACAAGGTCAGCTCAGTCAATCATCCAGACTGTTGCCCCTGCAACTACTGAAAAGGCTGCTGCCCCTCTTCGGGAACCACACGTTTGTCTGGCCTCTCAACAGATACCCCTCCGCTGTGATTGCACCTACGGTACGGCTATCTGTATCGTTGAGGCACGCAAGCCTCCCCACCAACGGCAAGGTCCATAGTTCATGGGCCTGTAATTAAATGGATTACTTCTACTACGTTTATTTAATATTGGTGTGACCCGTGCAACTTTCCAGTCTTTGGATACGGATCTCTCGTCGAGCGAACCGTTGTACATGATAGCTAGTATGGAACTATGCGGCAGCTTACTCTGAAATGAACCTAATTGGTGAACAGTCTGGATCAGAAGATTTGCTTTTATTAAGTGATTTAAGTTGCTTCACTATTCCGGGGACCTTTACTTCAACGTTCCTCATGTTGGCAGCTATTCTTGATTCGAATTCTAGAATATTTACGTCGTCTTTTTTTGTGAAGGCATTTCGGAAGGCTGTGTTCAGTAACTCTGCTTTGGCAGCACTGCCTTCGATAGTACCTCCATTGCTATCACGCAGCGATGGCACTGATTGTTTCTTGCAGCTAATATACTTCACATACGACCAGAATCTCTTTGAATTTTCTGACAGGTTTTGAGACAAAGTTTCGTTGTGGAAACTGTTATAAGCATCTCGGATTGAAGTCCACCCTGAATTTCGAGCTACTGTAAAAGATCGCCAATGTCGAGCACTTTTGCGTCTGTTTAAATTTGGCATGTTTATTTCATTGTTTCTGCAACAGTGTTCTAACCCGTTTTGTATACCTCTCAATTACTGCCGATACTATTTCTCTGAATTCAAGGGGTCTACATTTATATTATAAACTTGGGAGGAGTGGAGATTGTCTCTCTGGAAGGCGTCAAGTGTTTCTTTATCTGATTTTTTGAATAGGTATATTTTTCGTTTATTTTGGGAGGATTTGGGGGTTACAGTATTCAGTCTCGCTACGACAACCCTGTGTTCACTAATCCCTGTATCGGTTTTGATGGTCATTATTAACTCAAGATTATTTGTTACTAAGAGGTCAAGTGTGTTTTCACAACCTTTTACTATTCGCGTGGGTTACCTCGAAATAATTTTCAAAGAATACGCTTAGCACAATTTTGGATGATGTTTTATGCGTACCTCCGGAATTAATCACGTATTTTCGCCAACATGTCGAGCTTAAATTGAAGTCACCACCAACTAAATCGTATGAGTCGGGTACTTGTTTGAAATCAAACTCAAGTTTTCTTTGAACCTTTCAGCAACTGTATCATCTGAATTGGGAGGTAGGTAAAAGGATCCAATTATTATTTTATTCGGGTTGCCAACAATGACCTCTGCCATACTAACTCACAGGAAGTATCTACTTCAATTTCGCGACGGGGTTAACCACTTCTCACAGCAATAAACACGCCACCGCCAACCGTGTTTCGGGAAACCATTAGGTTCTTTGCAAAAATTTCGACTGAGCTAATATCATGCTTTAACCAGCTTTCAGTGCCTATAACGATTTGAGCATCAGTGCTTTCTATTAGCGCTTGGAGCTCTGGTACTTTCCCAACACAGCTACAACAATTTACAACTGTTATACCAATGCTTCCTGTATCTACGTTCTTCCGGTGTTCGGACTGCACCCTATGTGGCTGAAGTCCTTCCTGTGTTTTCCCGAGACCCTCTAACCTAAAAAACCGCCCAGTCCACGCCACACAGCTCTTGCTACCGTGTAGCCCCGTCCTGCGTGCAGTGAAAACCTGACCTATTCAGCGGAACTCGAAATCCAACCACCCTTTGCCGCAAGTCGAGGAATCTGCAGCTAGAGGAAAGTGCAAAAATTTTGAATTGTCAGGCACTGTAAGAGAGTATAGTGGTAGTGAAGTAGTCTGAAGGTGGTTCTATGAAAACTCTACCAGGAATTTATATATGAATTGCAGAGTAGTTACGTAGATGGAGAAATCAACCTGAACTTTTCGAGGTTTTAGGAAACAACGTTTCCCTTCATATAAAAATTAGAATTACACTGGTCAAGAACTTTTCGAGATATTTTGTACCGACACTAAACAACGGCTGATGTTTATATTGTAGTATAGATAACGTATTCCTATTTTTCTGAGAGTTTCGAACTTGCACGATTTACATTTTCGAATGCTTTCTGTACGTCATGATAGCCAATGAAAGTGACTTGATTTTTGTAAAGTATTGCTCCCATTATGGAACTCAACGACAGAACAGCCTTCTGGTGCCAAATTGATCGAAGTGTAACGATTTTCTTTTGCAATCTTCTATTTATTATTCTTGGCAGTGATCTGGATGTGAGAGACCTTAAGCTGACTCACACTTCTCTGTCTTTTCTATATACTGAGGGGACAAAAGTTACAGGATGGCTCCTAATATCGTGTCGGACGGCCTTTTGTTCGGCGTATTGCAGCAACTCGACATGGCATGGACTGAACAAGTCACTGGAAGTCCTCCACAAAAATATTGATTGCAGGATTTTGTGCACGAACTGACCTCGTCATTATGTCCAGGGAACGTTCGATGCGATTCTTTTCGGGCGATATGGGTGGTCAAATCATTCTCTCGAATTGTCCGTAATGTTCTTCAAACCAGTCGCGAACATTTCGGGCCGGTAACATTATTGGTAATATGAAGTCCATGAATGCCTGCAAACAGTCTCCAAGTAGCCGAACATGGCGATCTCCAGTCCATGATCGGTTCAATTGGACCATAGGACTCAGTCCATTTCATGTAAATACAGCTCTCACCGTAACGGAGCCACCACCAACTTGCAACCTGCCTTTTTGACAGCTTGGGTCCATAGCTTCATGGAGTCTGCGCCACAGTCGAACCCTACCATCATCTCTTACCAACTGAAATCGGCACTAGCTTTATCAGACAACAGTTTCCCATTAGTCTAGGGTCCAACTGATGTCATCACGAGCCCAGGAGATGTCGTGCTGTTGGCAAAGGCACTTTGGTTGTCTGCTACTTTGCGCCATTAACACAAAATGTCGCCGCACTGTTAAGATTCATACGTTTGCTGTACTTCCCACATTAATTTCTGAGGTTATTTCACGCAACGCTGCTTGTCTCTTAGCACTGACAAACCTACGCAAGCACCACTGCTGTTGCTCGTTACGTGAAAATCGTCAGACACTGCATTGTCAGTGTGGAGATGTAATGGCTGGAATTTAGTATTCTCGGCAGACTCTTGGCTCTGTGGATCTCGCAATTTTGAATTCTCTAGCGATTTCCGAACTGCAATGTCCCACGCGTCTAGCTGCAACTAAATTTCGAAGGAATGTTGTCCATCACTTCTACCTTCCTAGATACCGAGTCTTCCAAAAATATCACGTCTTCAGACAAGTCTTCATCCTCGTAAAGTCCATCAACGCGCTGTTTCCACCTCTTCGTACCCTCATCTGTGTTTAATAGTGAAATTTCCATTGCGCTATTCATATTATCCCCACGCTTTTAATTTCCACGAAGGTTATTTTGGCTTTTCTATATTCTGAATCAGTTCTTCTGGCCGGCCGGGTGGCCGTGCGGTTCTAAGCGCTTCAGTCTGGAACCGCGTGACCGCTACAGTCGCAGGTTCGAATCCTGCCTCGCGCATGGATGTGTGTGATGTCCTTAGGTTAGGTAGGTTTAAGTAGTTCTAAGTTCTAGGGAACTGATGACCACAGATGTTAAGTCCCATAGTGCTCAGAGCCATTTTGAACCATCAGTTCTTCTGACGACCACTTCTTCTTTGATCTTCACATTCTTCTGCAGACATTTTACCTTGGCTTCCATGTACATCATATTTATTTCCTAGCTAAGCGACTAACATTGTTATATTCGTCTATTTTTCTGAACACTTTTACATTTCCTTCTTTCGACGAACAACTTAAGTGTATCTTCTCTGACGCTATAATTCTCCTCAGTTAACCTACTTGTCCTTATATTTATACGCGCAACAGATAGAGCTTTCCATGGCTCTTGAACTAAACTTCCTAATTTGGTATTCACTGTCGCAGTATCTAAAGTGTTACAGAACTTGAAACGCTCTTATCGTTCCTCATTACTTCAGTATCCATTCTTACTTCCACACTGATTCTTTCAGACGATTCTACTACACTTGAGTCTACTCTCCATCGTCACTAATAGTGATCTACGTCTGGATATGTTTCACAATCCGACAACTGATTTCGGGATTTCTGACGATGTCGAAATCTATCTGGAATCTTCTTCCCTGAGATTTATTTCAAAACTCCACCCGTCCCTTGCTACTACCAAAGTGCAAATTATCACATAATTTTAACTTCCATTGCTTCCCCAACTATCTCGTAACAATGGCACATGGTTTATAAATTCTATGATGTCAACATGTATACGTGGGATAGTTGGTTTCTTATCAGTGCTGATGAAAGCAACTTTATCGCAGGACTGTTCACAGTAACTCAGTCTTATCTTCCTATTTGTACCAAACTCTACTGTGACTTTACTATTTTCTGCTGCTGCTGGCATTATCATATATTAACCCTTAGTGTATCTAGGTGTCCCTTTGCAGATTTTCTAACTACCATTTTCAAACTTCTGACGTTCATTGATTATTCAGTCATATTCTAACGGTTACCTTGCGGGCTTTCAAATAAAATGAAATGAGATGGCCCTCAACTACGTACCCTCAGACTCAGAGTTGAAATATTAAAAGTTTGGACTGGTTTCGTTGTCTAGGGGCTGGGATATGTAGTTGCCGCATTACAAGCGTAATACTGCTGAGTCTACAGTATACAATATGAATTTACACATGAATCGAATGGTCGAAGGTTCCTGTCACTCGACAATTGTGAATGTTGAATGTAACACAGAAATTTATAAATGAAGGCTTGCTATTTAATAAAATCAGCAGATACTATCTTTGACGATTTTAAATGATGAGTATGATATCAGAAGTACATTTCAGAATGCTGTTTATTACTGCAAAACATTTATTGGTGTCGATGGTCCAGCAATTAAATAAAATTTAAGTTGAACAACAGGGAAACAATAGATTCCTACTTCACACAATTAGTTATGAACAAGAACATAGCTTGCGAGATATTCACTTCTAAACGCATACTACGTCTTCATTGCAGAAGCCACGAAAATCTCACAAGTGCTCAAGTCGGCACTACGAAATATTTCTCTCTCCTGCGACCAAGCTCAAACTGCTCCACTCTCCACGTAGTTCCTGCAACTGACTGTCGCACCTCCCCCACAGCACCATCTGTCCTCTGTGACCAAATGCTCCTCCCCCACTTCCATACAGTCTCTCCATACCGTAGTAACGAGCGCCGTGATTGGCTAGAGCGCTCCCGCCATTTCTCCAAGCCAACGTACACTCACAAACATATTGAAACAGATACGAAATGCTGAATTTACATTTAAATAACTTGAAATTAAATAAACACTCCTACGGCTGGACCATAAACACGCTCTCACACACATTATTAAATGCAAAACAAATCAAATAAACGTATATCAAAGGAATAGGAACAAAAGTAGGCCAGTAGCCTAATGTGTTTGTGCTTTCTAAAACACAGTGAATATTTGACCAATTTCTTCACGAATAGTGTATATCGGAGATAAACAAAGACATAGATGAATAAATATATTTGTAAGCATGCTGCTATCGTTCCTTCGTGTAACTGTGGAATACTTATGGCTTGACGTGATCAATAGTAATCGGCCACTTTGACCTCCAATAACTCATGTAGTCTTCAAGTTACATGCCTGTAATTCATGCCACTTTAGATTTACACTAATAGCTTTCGAAAGACACATCTATCGACAAAATCGGAAGAACCGTTTAGATTTTGGAAATTCATTGCTGGGTGTTACTTGTATAATTTACAGTCAGACACTAAACTTTAAACTAATAAAGATATTGAAAATCTGATTACACCATCAGAATCGTTGTGCAAATAATGGTAATGTACTTGTTTCTTTTTGAGTTATCGTGATTCCTCTGGCTATTGCTAATTTCTAAATGAACTGTGAAATGTATAACATTATGGTTTCACGAAGTCAGCCATCTTTGGTTCTCCCGGCATACAAATCTCCTTCATCGACACAAAGCACAGTCCTCGTCACACTGTCAACGTGGAATCCCCAGCCTCCCAGCCACGCGGTCAGCCTGGACCACGTGCTGGGACTACTCCTCTTGCTCCGGCCAAAGTTCGGCACCACGTGGTTGCTGACTAGCCCCGGATGGCCAAGCGGCCCGTGGGGCCGCCGCATCTCCGAACTTAGAATATTTTCACGGCGCCACAACTTGCCTGATATCTCACAACCTCCTACCTGTCGGTCCACTGCGAGAGCTACGAAAATGGGACGAACTGGGAATGATTTTCAATAGACAGATCATGACGATACTTATTTCAGTTATAGCCAATATATCGTGCGCATATGCATTATGTGTCTCTAATGCAGTGGATTCCATTACCTTCTACATTCACATGCCACTGATCATTACTGACTTTTAGAGGTAGTTTCCCACCATGTCTGTCTTCTCCTCCATCCTCATTAACAAGGCCGCTGGCAGGTTGAGGTTGAGTCATTATACAGGAAGTCCTCTGTCACCATTACTGATGCCTTTTATTCGAAATACAAAACACGGTTGGCTTTGAACCTAGACCAATGGAGTTTCGAGCAGTAGTCAAAGATGTTGCCTCCCCATCCCCCTATTCCTTTTCAGTGGATCCTTCCTGTCGCCCAAAGAGAGAGGCAAGGGCAAAGTGGGCAGAAGTCACAGTCCGAGGCCTGGCCACCATATCTGTTCCCTCTCCCAAAGATAAAACGAAAGCGCAGAGAATCAGGAGCAGTAGTTCGAATGGTTCAAATGGCTCTGAGCACTATGAGACTTAACATCTGAGGTCATCAGTCCCCTAGAACTTAGAACTACTTAAAAATTAACTAACCTAAGGACATCACAGACATCCATGCCCGAGTCAAGATTCTAACCTGCGACCGTAGCGGTCGCGTGGTTCCAGACTGAAGCGCCTTGAACCGCTCGGCCACTCCGGCCGGCCGACGAGCAGTAGTAAAACGAACAGTAATGAAACAGTTTTTATAACACACTGTCAGGCAAAGCAGGAAATCGACACCGCGGAGGAGACAGAGCGACAAGTCTCCACACTCGATGAGACTATCGATGCGTATTTTCTAGGAGAAAAACGTTCCAATGACGATAGAATAGTCGGTGCTAAGAGTAGACAATGTGTGGACCAATTGCTCATTGCAGCAATACCCCATGTTCAAGATGGGTTAAGAAAAACACTACAAGGAAACTATAGAAAAATTGTCGGACTTTGAGATTGCTTCGCTCACGTACCCGTGGTCTAGGGGTAGCGTCTTTGATTCATAATCAAAGCGTCTTCGGTCCCGGGTTCGATCCCCGCCACTGTCTAAATTTTGATAAATAATCAGCATTTGCGGCCGAAGACTTCCGGCATAAGAAGTCAGCCTCATTCTGCCAACGGCCTTGTCAAAGAGGGCGGAGGAGCGGATAGATGTTGAGGGCACTCTCTTGTCCTAGGGGTGGGAAATTGCCCCTAAAGGCGGAAGAATCAGCAATGATCAACGACATGAGGATGCAGAAGCCAATGGAAACCACTGCATTAAAGACACGTAACGTGTATCCACAGGACATGTGGCCTGTAATTGAAGAAGAGTCATGATGATCTCTCCATTCGCAAAAGATTCCAGAATAGTCCCGCATTCGGATCTCCGGGAGGGGACTGCCAAGGGGGAGGTTACCATGAGAAAAAGATTGAATAATCAACGAAAGGATAACGTTCTACGATTCGGGGCGTGGAATGTCAGAAGCTTGAACGTGGCAGGGAAACTAGAAATTCTGAAAAGGGAAATGCAAAGGCTCAATCTAGATATAGTAGGGGTCAGTGAAGTGAAGTGGAAGGAAGACAAGGATTTCTGGTCAGATGAGTATCGGGTGATATCAACAGCAGCAGAAAATGGTATAACAGTTGTATGATTCGTTATGAATAGGAAGGTAGGGCAGAGGGTGTGTTACTGTGAACAGTTCAGTGACCGGGTTGTTCTAATCAGAATCGACAGCAGACCAACACCGACAACAATAGTTCAGGTATACATGCCGACGTCGCAAGCTAAAGATGAACAGATAGAGGAAGTGTATGAGGATATTGAAAGGGTAATGTAGTATGTAAAGGGGGACAAAAATCTAATAGCCATGGGCGACTGGAATGCAGTTGTAGGGGAAGGAGTAGAAGAAAAGGTTAAAGGAGAATATGGGCTTGGAACAAGCAATGAAAGAGGAGAAAGACTAATTGAGTTCTGTATCAAGTTTCAGCTAGTAATAGCGAATACCCTGTTCAAGAATCACAAGAGGAGGAGGTATACTTGGGAAAGGCCGGGAGATACGGGAAGATTTCAATTAGATTACATCATGGTCAGACAGAGATTCCGAAATCAGATACTGGACTGTAAGGCGTACCCAGGAGTAGATATAGACTCAGATCACAATATAGTAGTGATGAAGAGTAGGCTGAAATTCAAGACATTAGTCGGGAAGAATCAATACGCAAAGAAGTGGGATACAGAAGTACTAAGGAATGACGAGATACGTTTGAAGTACTCTAACGCTATAGATACAGCAATAAGGAATAGCGCAGTAGGCAGTACAGTTGAAGAGGAATGGACATCTCTAAAACGGGCCATCACAGAAGTTGGGATGGAAAACGTACGTACAAAGAAGGTAGCTGCGAAGAAACCATGGGTAACAGAAGAAATACTTCAGTTGATTGATGAAAGGAGGAAGTACAAACGTGTTCCGGGAAAATCAGGAATACAGAAATACAAGTCGCTGAGGAATGAAATAAATAGGAAGTGCAGGGAAGCTAAGACGAAATGGTTGCACGAAAAATGTGAAGACATCGAAAAAGATATGATTGTCGGAAGGACAGACTCAGCATACAGGAAAGTTAAAACAACCTTTAGTAACATTAAAAGCAACGGTTGTAACATTGAGAGTGCAACGGGAATTCCACTGTTAAATGCAGAGGAGAGAGCAGATAGGTGGAAAGAATACATTGAAAGCCTCTATGAGGGTGAAGATTTGTCTGATGTGATAGAAGAAGAAACAGGAGTCGATTTAGAACAGATAGGGGATCCAGTATTAGAATCTGAATTTAAAAGAGCTTTGGAGGACTTACGGTCAAATAAGGCAGAAGGGATAGATAACATTCCATCAGAATTTCTAAAATCATTGGGGGAAGTGGCAACAAAACGACTATTCACGTTGGTGTGTAGAATATATGAGTCTGGCGACATACTACCTGACTTTCGGAAAAGCATCATCCACACAATTCCGAAGACGGCAAGAGCTGACAAGTGCGAGAATTATCGCACAATCAGCTTAACAGCTCATGCATCGAAGCTGCTTACAAGAACAACATACAGAAGAATGGAAAAGAAAATTGAGAATGCGCTAGGTGACGATCAGTTTGGCTTTAGGAAAAGTAAAGGGACGAGAGAGACAATTCTGCCGTTACGGCTAATAATGGAAGCAAGGCTAAAGAAAAATCAAGACACGTTCATAGGATTTGTCGACCTGGAAAAAGCGTTCGACAATATAAAATGGTGCAAGCTGTTCGAGATTCTGAAAAAAGTAGGGGTAAGCTATAGGGAGAGACGGGTCATATACAATATGTACAACAACCAAGAGGGTATAATAAGAGGGGACGATCAAGAACGAAGTGCTCGTATTAAGAAGGGTGTAAGGCAAGGCTGTAGCCTTTCGCCCCTACTCTTCAATCTGTACATCTAGGAAGCAATGATGGAAATAAAAGAAAGGTTCAGGAGTGGAATTAAAATACAAGGTGAAAGGATATCAATGATACGATTCGCTGATGACATTGCTATCCTGAGTGAAAGTGAAGAAGAATTAAATGATCTGATGAACGGAATGAACAGTCTAATGAGTACACAGTATGGTTTGAGAGTAAATCGGAGAAAGACGAAGGTAATGAGAAGTAGTAGAAATGAGAACAGCGAGAAACTTAACATAAGGATTGATGGTCACGAAGTCAATGAAGTTAAGGAATTCTGCTACCTCGGGGCCGGCCGAAGTGGCCGTGCGGTTAAAGGCGCTGCAGTCTGGAACCGCAAGACCGCTACGGTCGCAGGTTCGAATCCTGCCTCGGGCATGGATGTTTGTGGTGTCCTTAGGTTAGTTAGGTTTAACTAGTTCTAAGTTCTAAGGGACTAATGACCTCAGCAGTTGAGTCCCATAGTGCTCAGAGCCATTTGAACCATTTTTTGCTACCTAGGCAGTAAAATAACCAATGACGGACGGAGCAAGGAGGACATCAAAAGCAGACTCGCTATGGCAAAAAAGGCATTTCTGGCCAAGAGAAGTCTACTAATATCAAGTACCGGCCTTAATTTGAGGAAGAAATTTCTGAGGATGTACGTCTGGAATACAGCCTTATATGGCAGTGAAACATGGACTGTGGGAAAACCGGAACAGAAGGGAATCGAAGCATTTGAGATGTGGTGCTATAGACGAATGTTGAAAATTAGGTGGACTATTAAGGTAAGGAATGAGGAGGTTCTATGTAGCGTCGGAGAGGAAAGGAATATGTGGAAAACACTGAAAAGGAGAAGGGACAGGATGATAGGACATCTGCTAAGACATGAGGGAATGACTTCCATGGTACTAGAGGGAGCTGTAGAGGGCAAAAACTGTAGATTAAGACAGAGAATGGAATACGTCAAGCAAATAATTGAGGACGTAGGTTGCAAGAGCTACTCTGAGATGAAGAGGTTAGAGGTGGCGGGCCGCATCAAACCAGTCAGTAGACTGATGACAAAAAAAAAAAAGCAACTGCATAGCTCGATCATTAAGGTAGTGTCGAAAATCAAGAACATTTTTCTCGTAGTCAGCAAACAAGTAATTAACCGCGTGTCCGCGTCTTCGTTTGTGGGAAGTCCTCCAGACCGGAAAGAGGAGCATGAGAGGAGGAATCTGATGAGGATTCACAGGGTAATTAAGGCTAGCATCCGCCTCACCAAGAACTAGACACCTATCACCAATCGACACATGAGGCGATGCTAATTCATGTCCAGAATATCGTAGGTGACACACAATGGAGAGGCAGGAAGCGTGACGGATATACTTGCTCTTCATTGACAGTGAGTTAACACGCAAACTGGGCATAGGAAGCGCCCCTAGACCACGGGGGCCACAATACATCAGCACCAAACGAATTACAAAATTCCAACGCACTTAAGTTTGCGATAGAGTCGTATATTGTCGAGCGCCTCTTCGACGATGTTTCCTGGAAAGGGGAATGAGCTATATACACTCCTGGAAATTGAAATACGAACACCGTGAATTCATTGTCCCAGGAAGGGGAAACTTTATTGACACATTCCTGGGGTCAGATACATCACATGATCACACTGACAGAACCACAGGCACATAGACACAGGCAACAGAGCATGCACAATGTCGGCACTAGTACAGTGTATATCCACCTTTCGCAGCAATGCAGGCTGCTATTCTCCCATGGAGACGATCGTAGAGATGCTGGATGTAGTCCTGTGGAACGGCTTGCCATGCCATTTCCACCTGGCGCCTCAGTTGGACCAGCGTTCGTGCTGGACGTGCAGACCGCGTGAGACGACGCTTCATCCAGTCCCAAACATGCTCAATGGGGGACAGATCCGGAGATCTTGCTGGCTAGGGTAGTTGACTTACACCTTCTAGAGCACGTTGGGTGGCACGGGATACATGCGGACGTGCACTGTCCTGTTGGAACAGCAAGTTCCCTTGCCGGTCTAGGAATGGTAGAACGATGGGTTCGATGACGGTTTGGATGTACCGTGCACTATTCAGTGTCCCCTCGACGATCACCAGTGGTGTACGGCCAGTGTAGGAGATCGCTCCCCACACCATGATGCCGGGTGTTGGCCCTGTGTGCCTCGGTCGTATGCAGTCCTGATTGTGGCGCTCACCTGCACGGCGCCAAACACGCATACGACCATCATTGGCACCAAGGCAGAAGCGACTCTCATCGCTGAAGACGACACGTCTCCATTCGTCCCTCCATTCACGCCTGTCGCGACACCACTGGAGGCGGGCTGCACGATGTTGGGGCGTGAGCGGAAGACGGCCTAACGGTGTGCGGGACCGTAGCCCAGCTTCATGGAGACGGTTGCGAATGGTCCTCGCCGATACCCCAGGAGCAACAGTGTCCCTAATTTGCTGGGAAGTGGCGGTGCGGTCCCCTACGGCACTGCGTGGGATCCTACGGTCTTGGCGTGCATCCGTGCGTCGCTGCGGTCCGGTCCCAGGTCGACGGGCACGTGCACCTTCCGCCGACCACTGGCGACAACATCGATGTACTGTGGAGACCTCACGCCCCACGTATTGAGCAATTCGGCGGTACGTCCACCCGGCCTCCCGCATGCCCACTATACGCCCTCGCTCAAAGTCCGTCAACTGCACATACGGTTCACGTCCACGCTGTCGCAGCATGCTACCAGTGTTAAAGACTGCGATGGAGCTCCGTATGCCACGGCAAACTGGCTGACACTGACGGCGGCGGTGCACAAATGCTGCGCAGCTAGCGCCATTCGACGGCCAACACCGCGGTTCCTGGTGTGTCCGCTGTGCCGTGCGTGTGATCATTGCTTGTACAGCCCTCTCGCAGTGTCCGGAGCAAGTATGGTGGGTCTGACACACCGGTGTCAATGTGTTCTTTTTTCCATTTCCAGGAGTGTATTTTTCCAATAATTGAGAACGCCTTGCTCATCCAGAGACCTACGCTTTACTGCTGATAAATGATTCAGAATCGTTTAGTTATTTCGCTTTTGATTGATTTAGGTCACTTATTTAGATATCTGTGACTTTGAAAATCGTGCGACGAAATAAATGACGAACCGCAGTGCGATCTTCCTTATTGAAACGAATTTAATATCTGAGCCTCTCTTTGTTGTACTACTTTTCGATGCCATTATAAGCACAGACTGTCTGGACAGATGATTTAATGATTTAACATGAGACCAACAGTTCTTGAAATTTTCTGTCAGATTGGTGAATCAAGTGCAAGTGTATTCGCTCGAATTCGTGATTCTTTGGAGGAATGATGTGTGAAAATGTAGGGCAGAGTGGCCCATACTTCAACAAATATGTTCCCTGACATTCATGTGTAACCTGTTTTTCTAACTCTGACTAGCCTCCTGTAAGTAAATGGGGCAGAGTGTTTTAAACACAGTGTATAAATTGCGTTAACTCGTTTGGTGTGTCCCTATTTTTCAGCACAGTGTGGGTGCGCTGGCGGTGGCACAACAGCGGTAGTAATTTGCGGGAAGTGCTTGGCTTAGACGTTTTATTACGCGCTTCTTTTAGAGCTAAACAAAAACTTAATTTTCCAGCGTAGTGTGGTGCTTTATTTACGTTCCTCTATTTTTGTCTGCATTTTCTTTACGAGCGTTAGTGTCACGTAACGCAAGTAGTGCAAAGTAGTTTTCAGCCACATTTAGTTGTCAGTTCTTTAGACTGTCAGACAACAAAGCTTTAGTTTTTTTAAAATCCTTTCAAGTACCTCATTTTGACTCAATTAATAGGACGTTTCCTTTGGAATATGCTTGTTCTGTATGGATCCAAAGGAAGTTAGTCACACTCGGATAACAGCTACAAGCTATTCAGTCTTGGAATTTTGTGGCTTTGGCTGTGTCAGTTTCTCTTGTCATCGATGTGTCCCGTGAACCGTAACGCTGCTGAGGTATCTGCTGATGTACTCCATCTGACTAGTTCGGCCTCACCGAGCGTGAATCGCAGATAACGTGGAGTGCGTGAATCTCTAAGCACAGGGCCTGTGGGTATTGGCAGTCTGCCTGACTCATATGCCTTAACGACAGGTATGTCATGAAGATAGTTTCAGAAATTGTGACTGAGTCAGCAACATCCGCCTCATACGTTCGTTAGCGGACTGATTTTTGTACGATGTCTGGTCTGGATTTCATAAATTTATAGCTGTAGAAAACGCGTCTTTGCTACATACTCATATCGAAAGATCCGTACCCAAAGACTGGAAAGTTTCACAGGTCACACCAAAATTCAAGAAATTTAGTAGGAGTAATCCACTAAATTACAGGCCCATATCGTTAACGTCGATATGCGGTAGTTTTTTAAAACATATATTGTGTTCGAACATTATGAATTACCTCGAAAGAAATGGTCTATTGACACACAGTCAACATGGGTTTAGAAAACATCTTTCCTGTGAAACACAACTAGCTCTTTATTCACATGAAGTGCTGAGTGCTACTGACAAGGTATTTCAGATCGATTCCGTATTCCAGGATTTCCGTAAGGCTTTTGACACTGTACCACACAAGCGGCTCTTGGTAAAATTGCGTGCTTGTGGAATATTGTCTCAGTTATGTGACTGGATTTGCGATTTCCTGTCAGAGGTCACAGTTCGTAGTAACTGACGGAAAGTCATCGAGTAAAACAGAAGTGATTTCTGGCGTCCTCCAAGGTAGTGTAATAGGACCTTTGCTATTCCTTATCTATATAAAGATTTGGGAGACAATCTGAGAAACCGTCTTCGGTTGTTTGCATATGCCGCTGTCGTTTATCGATTAATAAGGTCATCAGAACGTCAAAGCAAATTGCAAAACGATTTAGAAAAGATATCTGAATGGTGCGAATAGTGGCAGTTGACCCTAAATAACGAAAGAGTGAGGTCGTCCACATGAGTGCTAAAAGGAACTCTTTAAACTTGGGTTACACGATAAATCAGTCTAATCTAAAAGCCTTAAATTCAACTAAATACCTAGGTAATACAATTACGGACAACTTAAATTGGAAAGAACACATAGAAAATGTTGTGGGGAAGGCTAACCAAAGGCTGCGTTTTATTGGCAGGACACTTAGTAAATGTAACAGACCTACTAAGGAGACTGCCTACACTACGCTTGTCCTACCTCTTTTAGAATACTGGTGCACGGTGCGGGATCCTTACCAGGTAGGACTGACGGAGTACATCGAAAAAGTTCAAAGAAAGGCAGTACATTTTGTATTATCGCGGAATGTGGGAGAGAGTGTCACAGAAATGATACAGGATGTGGGCTGGAAATCATTAAAAGAAAGGCATTTTTCGTTGTGACGGAATCTTCTCACGAAATTCCAATCACCAGCTTTATCCTCCGAATGCGGAAACATTTTGTTGACACCGACCTACATAGGGCGGGTTGATCACCACGATAAAATAAGGGAAATCAGAACTCGTACGGAAAGATATAAGTGTTCATTCTTTCCGCGCGCTATATGAGATTGGAATAATAGAGAATAGTGAAGGTGGTTTGATGAACCCTCTGCCAGGCACTTAAATTTGATTTGCAGAGTATCCATGTAGATGTAGATGTAGATGTAGATCGCTCCACATCGCTTCCCTCATTACACGGCTGTACGCCGCGTCGTGTAGAGGGCTGGGCGGAAGCGATCACGAAATGCTGGGTGCGAACACCGGTCACTCAGCCTTTCTGCCGCCCGTTTGTGGCATTCTGACTTCAGTTAGCAGAGCGCTGGATCCCACGTTTTACTGGGACTGAAGCCACTGTCTCTAGTGATCTGGTCATCGACCACTGGTGTCTCGACGCCCGTCTGTGAATCAAAATACCAAAACGACTAGATCTATCTTAGCGTTTGTTCGTGCACTGACGGAAAGAAGAAAAGTGCAACAGCAAAAAATAATTATCTAGAGTAATGAAATTACGATAGTACATTTGTCTAGGTAACATATTTAAGTGATTAAAATTGCAAGATCACAGGTTATTGCAAGCTCGATATAAGCCACTGAATATGTGTAATATTGGAACGCTAATGACAGGTGTAGCCACCAAAATGTTGAATGCATTGTGCTGTACGGGTGTCGGATGTCTGTTTATGTGTTGGAGTTCCATGCCTGTTGCACTTGGTTGGTCAGTATAAGGACGGTTAATGCTGTTTATGGATGACGCTGATGTTGTCGTTCGATGATTCTCATTCATGCTCGATTGTAGACTGATCTGGCCGGGCCAAGGCAACATTTCGACATTCTCTAAAGCACGTTGGGTTACAACAGCGGTATGGGAGCAAGCGTTATCCTGTAAAAAAGCACCCTTGGAATGACAGCACAACAGGTCGAATCACCAGACTGACGAACAACTTCACATTCAGAGGATAACCACGAGAGTGCTCCAGGTATCATACGAAATTCCACCCCATCCCATAATTTTAGCCGGCCGGGGTGGCCGAGGGGTTCTAGGCACTACAGTCTGGAACCGCGCAACCACTACGGTCGCAGGTTCGAATGCTGTCTCGGGCATGGATGTGTGTGATGTCCTTATGTTAGTTAGGTTTAAGTAGTTCTACGTTATAGGGGACTGATGACCTCAGAAGTTAAGTCCCATTGTTCTCAGAGCAATTTCAACCATTTTTGAACCATAATTTTAGGCGTAGGTCAAGTACACGCAGACATTTTGACTGCACAGCCTCTACTGGCCTCATTCTAACAACAAACGGCCATCACCGGCCCCGAGGCAAAACCAGCTTTCATCAGAAAACACAACATACCTTCACCCTGCCCTCCAACGAGCTTTCTCTTGATACTTATGGCGGAGTGCTGAAGTCAGTGGAATGCTCGCTACAGGGTGTCTTGCTCGGAGTGGTCCTCGAAGTAACCGATCTGTAACAATTCGTTGTGTCACTGACTGCCAACTGCTGCTCGAATTGCCTGTCCAGATGCATTACGATGAGCCAGAGCCATATGCCGAACACGGTGGTCTTCTCTCTCGGTAGTGTCACGTAGCCTTCCAGGGCTCTGTCTCCTTACCAATGCACATTCTCGTGACCACCGTTGCCTGCAGTCGTGTACAGTTGCTAAATTCCTGAAAAGTCTTTCCGCAATATCACAGAAGGAAATTCCAGCTCCTTTTAGCCATATGACACAACCACGTTCAAACTCAGTGAGAATTTGATAACGGCTTCTTTGTCGCCTTAAAGCCTGTCTTGACTAATATCAACTCACTACGTCTAACCTCAAAGGTAGCCAACGCTCACCACCGCTACAGCGTGTATTTAAAGCAAATGATTAGCATCCTCATAGTGGCACTACTAACACCATCCTTATGTAACTGGCACGAAATCTGAACAGACGTCATCTTTCAGATGTGGAAACACGCCTGCCAACTTTCGTTTATGTCGCACAACTCCTGCTTGCTGTTATCATTTTTTCCGTCAATGTATTTCGAACAAATGCAAAAGTCAGTAAGATTTAGAGGCGAATATGCAGGCTCAGCTTTACGTCTTTCCCCGATTATAAAAAATTATCTCTACAGAAGTAAGTATCCCTTTGTGGGAGATGCATGCACAAACTGAGAAAGGTGCCTAGGTAGCTAAGAAAACTAGAACTTAATTACTACGTATTTCGTAAACGGCTGCACCCGCTGGAACAACAGAGAGCAATAAAAACAGGTTTTTGCCAGGAGAGCTTGGATCACAGGTAACGGTCCCTTCCAGCTGGCCTTCTAGTTCCGCATCCTTAGGGAAAAGAAAACAGAGAAGTAATGATCAACTAATTTTGTGGTTCTTATAAAGGACTTTTCGAGCCATTGGAACATGGAACTATTGATACCCAAATTGTTTGGTCACGAATTCATACGAAACATTCCGCAATACCAACGAGAAGCTGTCCGAGAGCTGATGCATCGTGAGAAATGGTCCTCACTAACTGTTCCACGCATTAAGATAATTCTTGTTTATTGTTCCGTCTCAGTTGCATAGTTTTAATTATATTCCCTGTTTCCATTACTCTGGATCATCTTCAGATCTAAGTACTGTGATATGTGGTTCTGAGCAGAGAAGGTACGTTGCGTCAGTTCATCGATCTGTAGAGGATCCAGGGTGATCGAAACATGAATTATAATTAAAAATATGCAACTGAGATGGAATAATAAATGGTTGGTTGGTTGGTTGTCTTGGGAAAGGAGACCAGACAGCATGGTCATCGGTCTCATCGGATTAGGGAAGGATGGGGAAGGAAGTCGGCCGTGCCCTTTCAGAGGAACCATCCCGGCATTTGCCTGGAGTGATTTAGGGAAATCACGGAAAACCTAAATCAGGATGGCCGGACGCGGGATTGAACCGTCGTCCTCCCGAATGCGAATAATAAATGAGAAATATCTTAATTTATGTAACAGTAAGCGGGAACCAACTTTTCACGGTGCATCAACTCTGGGACAGCTTCCCGTCGGTATCACGGAATGTTTTGTATGAAATCATGACTAAATACTTTTGGTACCACAAGTTCTGTGCTCCTTTCGCTCCAAAAGCTAATCTCTACTTCTACCGATCTTTTTTTCTTTCTTTTTTTACTTTGCGAAAGTAGAAGGCCAGCTGAACGGAATCGTGACCTGTGATTTTAAGCTTTATTGGCAAATAAACTGTTTGTATTACTGTCGGTTGTCACAGCGGATGCAGTCGGTTACGAAACACGATATTCCCACAACGTAGCTTCATGTGATACCAGCAGCTTTACGACAATGTATCTCCTTTATACAATTATCCCTCACAATTTTGAATGTCTTAGTCAGGTGTAAAGCGGCACTACGTTACGGTCTGTACTGTAATGCTCCCACACCGATTTTGTATCTGCACGCTTCCAGTTGCACCATCGTCCACAGCGTGAGGGAAGTGCTACGTGGATGTACACTTTCCCAAAGGGCGCTATGTACACTTTCCCACAGGGCACGTGCAATACTGGGCATAAGAAGTCTATCAAGGGAGCTCATTCCTCTTAAGGACGTGTTGAAGAGGACCGGACACAGCGAGAGACAAATCTGATGGGCTTTCACGCAGAGGTTACAGCCTCAGTAAGTAGAACCCGACGAGGTGGATAAGACATCTGCCGTACGTCAGCAAAGTCTCGAATGCAATCGTTAGAGACCTGACTCGACCTAACATTAAATGCGTGCCGGCCGGGGTGGCCGAGCGGTTCCAGGCGTTACAGTCTTGAACCGCGCAACAGCTACGGTCGCAGGTTCGAATCCTGCCCCGGGCATGGATGTGTGTAAAGTCCGTAGGTTAGTTAGGTTTAAGTAGTTGTAAGTTCTAGGGGACTGATGACCACAGAAGTTAAGTCCCATAGTGTTCAGAACCATTTGACCCATTAAATGCGTTTTCCGTTCGCCTCTGGAAACCCGTGCACCATTAGGTAAGGTGAAAGGGACTTGAGGCTTCGTAAACCGGTAAACCAGATGCCTATTGTACTCCATGCCAATCTGGTAAGGGATACATCTCGAACATTGTGAGTAAGTGACATAAGTTGGTAGGCATGTTTCTACACCTGAAAGATGATGTCTATTCAAATTTCATGCCAGTCGCATAATAGTGGTGCTAGAAGTACCACTATGAAGATGCTAATCGGGTTACCTTCAAATACACGCTGTACAGTCGTGAGCACAACTGAAACGGAACAATAAATGATAATTACCTTAATTATCTAAAGAGTTGCTGAAACTCTAGGGGCTATTATGTCGACTGTAGTGTTCGATAAATTTTGTGTGTCGTTTCTTTGCCGACTGCATGACGAATCGCCACCTCTGACATCATTGTGAAATTCCGTCGTTCCATTCTTCAACAAACCACACCACTGACGCACAACACTTTCATTCATCACTTACGGTTCACATGTACCAAATTTTTCGCAATGAATATAAACAGCTTAGATTTTTTTTTTTTTTTTTTTTTTTTTTACCACTACGACTCATTACAGATGGGACTTCTCATTTGGAAGGATCTTAAGTTATCGAAAAGCTCCATTTGGAAAAGTAATACATGTTACTCATTTTCGCAGCTCTAGGGACACTGACCTGCAGCGTGAGTCAGTGTGTCAACTGTTTCTGTCCAGTCCATACCAGCTCTACCCAGCCCCCCCCCCCCCCCCCCCCAGCTTTCCCCAGTCTCTCCCTCCCCCTCCTTATCCCTACCTCCCTCCGCAAGTAAACCTCTCGTCATACCTTTCGGATGGCCTCCGTAATTGTGATGTAGTATATCAAGCTGTGCAGTGTGTACAGCTATTCCTGCTATACTCATCAATGCGCCTAAGCATCCCCCTATTCCGCCCATGATGACTCGTACAGTAAATTCACATTAATAATATCATGTGCGGTTCGTCAGACAAGCAGCGAACACTTTGCTGCGAAACAGTACGCTCATAACACAAGCAGATATTTACAGGAAACGCCAAATTGGAAACCTATATGCTACAGCCACTGAGGGGGAAAGCGCGTAGGCTATGGAAACCAACGATCGCTGACAGAGTGGGCTGAAAATTCATGCTTGCAGAGACAGTGCATACGTATGCAGCGAACGAGGCAAAAACATTGGTTTCGAAGTAAACTCTACACGAGTTCTCTTTGTCCTTCTTCAGTGTTTGCAGAGGACAGAAGGCACATGACATTTACACACGGAAGCGCGCAATGGAAGCAGCAAAACCGCGCTGGTCAAACACCGAGTACCGTTGCTAGGTAACAGTTGCCGCCAGCAGCTGCAAACAAACGCCGATCCCCCTCGACGCGATAACTGTCGCTCATTAGAAGGCGAAACAAGGCGTGAAATGTCAGCCAGTAGTAGACACAGCTGGCGTGTCACAAGGAGCCCATTTCTTTTGTTTTGTTTTGCTAACGATTGTAACATCATACAGTCACTCTCCGCTGTAGCATTGTCTCACCGTTACCTGAATAGACACTGAAGTGACCTAGAAAAAAAAATGACTCGTATTCACCCATAATGGTGTCCGATAAATATTTCTGTCTGTTTCTAGAGCTCTGCTCTGCGGTTAAATACAACATACACAATCAGAAACAGCAGAATTGTCGTTTAGTCAGTGCACCTTTAAATCAAAATATGCAACAGATCCCTAGAACGAAAACCTGGGACCACTAGCTGGAGCGAAGCACAAGTCATAGGGGAATAGCCGCTAGTATGGGCTATTAGTTCAAAATAATCATAAGACTTTTGTTGTAACACCTTCATTTGAACATTTATTTTTGCTTAAGTGACGAAAATAAGCTATCTAACCGAAGCAACACATAGGAAGAAAATATTTTCTTTGACATACAGCTCAAGATGTTAAATGGTCCCAGAAATTCCAAGAATTTAGAGAATTTTTTAATTCCAAGTTTGAAGTAAAATGTCGCATGAGAAGAGGAAATAATTTTGTGATGTAATACAATTACAAATTAACAACTTCAGATTATTCCATTGACTTGTACTGTGTAATCTTACTTCTTGCCAAATTTCATGGTTCTAATTCAACGAGAAGTACCCTACAGGTTTTGAAGAGCGAGATATCAAGTATCAAAATATTTCACACAAATGGCTGTATCTTCTGACTGTATTGACTAAGAAGCTTAAAATTTTTACCCCGACAAGTCACCATAGGTCTCCAAAAGCGATATAACTTTGAACTTGATACGCCTGCTCGTTCCTGAGAAGAAGGGTTCTTAACTGTCGGACAGACAGACAGACAGAGGGACAAAAAAGCCATCCTGTAACAGTTGTGAAAATTACCGAACTATCAGTTTAATAAGTCACGAATTCATTAAGACGAATGAAGAAACTGGTAGAACCCGACCTCGGGGAGGATCAGTTTGGATTGCGTGGAAATTTAAGAATGCGAGAAGCAATGCTGATGCTGTGTCTTATTCTAGAAGGTACATTAAGGACAGGCAGACCTACGTTTATAGCACTTGTAGACGTAGAGAAGGCTTTTGACAATGTTGATTGGAATATTTCGCTTTCAAATTCTAATGGTGGCGGGGGTAAAACACAGAGAGCGAAGGGCTATTTACAATTTGTACAGAAACCCAAATGACAGTTATAAGAGTCGAGGGACACGAAACGGAAGCAGTGGTTGAGAAGGGAGTGAGATGGGGTTGTAGCCTATCCCGGATGTTATTCAATCTGTATATTAAGCAAGCAGTAAAGGAAACAAAAGAAAACTTTGGAGTGGGGCTTGAAGTTCAGGGAGAAGAAATAAAAACTTGGAGGTTTACTGATAACACTTTAATTCTGTCAGAGACAGCAAAGGACTTGGAAGAGCAGCTAAATGAAGTGGACAGTGTGTTGAAAAGAGGATGTAAGATGAACATCAACAAAACCAAAATGACGGTAATGAAATGTAGCCGAAATAAATTAGGTGATGCCGAGGGAATTACGAGGGCAGTTCAATAAGTAATGCAACACATTTTTTTTCTCGGCCAATTTTGGTTGAAAAAACCGGAAATTTCTTGTGGAATATTTTCAAACATTCCCGCTTCGTCTCGTATAGTTTCATTGACTTCCGACAGGTGGCAGCGCTGTACGGAGCTCTTAAAATGGCGTCTGTAACGGATGTGCGTTGCAAACAACGGGCAGTGATCGAGTTTCTTTTGGCGGAAAACCAGGGCATCTCAGATATTCACAGGCGCTTGCAGAATGTCCACGGGGATCTGGCAGTGGACAAAAGCACGGTGAGTCGTTGGGCAAAGCGTGTGTCATCATCGCCGCAAGGTCAAGCAAGACTGTCTGATCTCCCGCGTGCGGGCCGGCCGTGCACAGCTGTGACTCCTGCAATGGCGGAGCGTGCGTACACACTCGTTCGAGATGATCGACGGATCGCCATCAAACAACTCAGTGCTCAACTTGACATCTCTGTTGGTAGTGCTGTCACAATTGTTCACCAGTTGGGATTTTCAAAGGTTTGTTCCCGATGGGTCCCTCGTTGTCTAACCGAACACCATAAAGAGCAAAGGAGAACCATTTGTGCAGAATTGCTTGCTCGTCATGTGGCTGAGGGTGACAATTTCTTGTCAAAGATTGTTACAGGCGATGAAACATGGGTTCATCACTTCGAACCTGAAACAAAACGGCAATCAATAGAGTGGCGCCACACCCACTCCCCTACCAAGAAAAAGTTTAAAGCCATACCCTCAGCCGGTAAAGCCATGGTTACAGTCTTCTGGGACGCTGAAGGGGTTATTCTGTTCGATGTCCTTCCCCATGGTCAAACGATCAACTCTGAAGTGTATTGTGCTACTCTTCAGAAATTGAAGAAACGACTTCAGCGTGTTCGTAGGCACAAAAACCTGAACGAACTTCTCCTTCTTCATGACAACGCAAGACCTCACACAAGTCTTCGCACCCGAGAGGACCTCACAGAACTTCAGTGGACTGTTCTTCCTCATGCACCCTACAGCCCCGATCTCGCACCGTCGGATTTCCGTATGTTTGGCCCAATGAAGGACGCAATCCGTGGGAGGCACTACGCGGATGATGAAGTTATTGATGCAGTACGACGTTGGCTCCGACATCGACCAGTGGAATGGTACCGTGCATGCATACAGGCCCTCATTTCAAGGTGGCGTAAGGCCGTAGCATTGAATGGAGATTACGTTGAAAAATAGTGTTTTGCAGCTAAAAGATTGGGGAATAACCTGGTGTATTTAAATGCTGAATAAAACAACACCTGTTTCAGAAAAAAAATGTGTTGCATTACTTATTGAACTGCCCTCGTACATTAGGAAACGAGACGCTTAAAGTAGTAGATGGGTTTTGCTACTTGGGAAGCAAAATAACTGATGATGGTCGAAATCGGGAGGATATGAAATGTAGACTGGCGATGGCATGAAAAGCGTTTCTGAAGAAGAGAAATCTGTTAACATCGAGTATAGATTTAAGCGTCAGGAGGTCCTTTCTGAAAGTATTTGTGTGGAGTGTAGCCATGTATGGAAATGAAACGTGACCGATAAACAGTTTAGACAGGAAGACAATACAAACTTTTGAAGTGTTGTGCTGCAGAAGAATGCTCAAGATTAGATGGCTAGGTACTGAGTAGATTTGGTGAGAGAAGAAATTTGTGGCTCAGGCTGACTAGAAGAAGGGATCAGTTGGTAGCACACATTCTGAGGCATCAACGGATCACCAATTTAGTACTGGATGGAAGCGTGGAGGGGGGGGGGAGGTAAAAACCGTAGAGAGAGACCAGTAAGCAAATTTAGAAGGATGTAGGTTGCTCTAGCTACTCGGAGATGAAGAGGCATGCACAGGATAGAGTATCGTGGAGAGCTGAATCAGTCCGGTAGTTGGAAGGAAGACCACAACAACAACATAATAAGAGTTCAGTTTCTACAGATTGAGCCACCGGCCTCTAAGAAAGTGTTATGTGGCTCGCAAGCAAATGTAAAATGTTTATATATTGAAGGTACAACATAATAAAAAAATTGAAGTCAAAACTTACAACAAAAACTTAAATTTTAATATGGAAAATAACATCATTGATATTTCAGGCGGTGTAAGTTAGCTAAACAATACTTGTTGAAAATAAAGAACTTTTTTCTTTGTAGTACAACGAATACTCAGCGTCGTGTCACCAGTCTTCGCATCTTTCAGACTAGATCCAGTTTTCCTCGAAAAACTCCCCGTGAGCGATATTAGTTTGAAAAATCCCATGTGAGGTCTCACAGATGTCTGTTTTAACCTCCTTTTCAGTGTAGTTCTAGTAACATTAAAACGATTTTAATTTTTTACTTTTTTTAACATGCAAGAGCGTCACCGAGCTTCTGAAGGAGCTGAACTAGAAATTTTTTGAAGATAAACACCCACGAGCCAACAATCTCTTGAAAGTCAAAATCAGTATTAAGTGATGAACATGGAAATATGATAAGAGCTCTCAGTGCCAGTCCGATTTGGACCGTGAAGGAAAGACAACAGTAAATATAATAGACAGCATTAAGGGACCGAAGGAATTATTCTTCTCACGCTCAACATGTGAATATAGCGACAAGGAATACTGGTAAGTGGTATTACGCTAACTAACTCTTGTATGTACGTGAATGTGGTTCCTAGGGTGTCGGTGAAGATGATGAATCAACAACGATAGTGTTTCGTCATTGATTATCGCATTCCCTCTGTCAAAAGCTACCTGGTAGTAAGCGATCAAACCACATGCACACGTATGGTGTTGTACTACAGGAATACATTCAAAGGTAAAAGAAAGACACACCACGAAGGAGTTACCCGAATGGGACGAAAATAGGTGAATGTGATATGCAAGTACAGACACACAAAGGGTTCAATTTCAGAAAACTTGGTTGATTTATTCAAGAGAAAGAGATTCACAAATTGAGCCAGTGAATAACGCTTAGGTCCATTTCCGGCCTTATTCAGTCTGGTTTTTGGCTTGATTGACAGAGTTATTGGATATCCTGCTGAGGGATATCGTGCCAGGATCTGTAATATCGATGCGTTAGATCGTCAAAATCCCGAGGTGGTTGGTGGATCCTGCCAATAATGCTCCAAACTTTCGCAATTGATGAGAAATCTGGCAACCTTTCTGGTCATATGTAGGAAGTCGTCCACGCTACGTGCCACTGTAGATGCCTTGCAGCAAATAAAGGCGAAACGCGTGTGGCACTAAAATTGTGTTTCATTCAGTTATAGTCAGACAGTCCATAAAGCTCAAATTATCTGCATACTAAGGGTAAGTGTCCTGCTAATTTTGAATACTTCTTTACCCAGGCAGTCGTCCGTAGTACTGTGAGGTATGACTTTGGCAGTGTCTTGAGTTTTACAGCACCTAGCCTGACCTGTGGCTGTGCTATTAAAAAAAGTTAAGGAATTTTGTTTTTATGTTTATTGCTGCGTGTAAAAAATTGTTTTTGATGTTTGTTGCTGCGTGTAAAAATTATCTCCCGTCTCTTGCTATTTTAGTACGACACCAGAAGATGGGCGTATAAGAGCCCGAAACCGGTCGTGTTTTAAATAAAAGAACCTTACAACTGTAGCAGTATTTTCAACCTCTTGTCATCTAATTTAGTTTTACTTGTCCTACTGGCGGAAGAGCGGGTTCATTGGGCAACTTAAATCACCCCCCCTCTCCCCCCACCCCACGTCTCTCCCGCCCATATGGGCAGACGGGGGTGTGAAGTAACGAAGTAAAAGAGTGAGAGAAAGGTAACACCAATAATTACAAGAGTGCCCACTGCAAGTATTCTCAAATTCATCAGTAAATTTTACACAACCTCTTAGTCTATCAACTCCTGATGCGTGTTTTTCAAAACTCGCAACAGTTGCCCATGTGTTTTATTTATGAGAATGTAAATACACTGAAGTATCTCGAGTTCCTAAGATTAACTGCGGCTGCAGTTACAGGGGGATTCCCACTGCACGTAAGGCAATAAGTATGGTATCAACACGACAGACGTCCCTCCCATTCCACACATGTAATGACAGATCTACATCTACATCTACATCTATACTCCGCGAGCCACCTTACGGTGTGTGGCGGAGGGTACTTATTGTACCACTATCTGATCCCCCCTTCCCTGTTCCATTCACGAATTGTGCGTGGGAAGAACGACTGCTTGTAAGTCTCCGTATTTGCTCTAATTTCTCGGATCTTTTCGTTGTGATCATTACGCGAGATATATGTGGGCGGTAGTAATATGTTGCTCATCTCTTCCCGGAATGTGCTCTCTCGTAATTTCGATAATAAACCTCTCCGTATTGCGTAACGCCTTTCTTGAAGTGTCCGCCACTGGAGCTTGTTCAGCATCTCCGTAACGCTCTCGCGCTGACTAAATGTCCCCATGACGAATCGCGCTGCTTTTCGCTGGATCATGTCTATCTCTTCTATTAATCCAACCTGGTAAGGGTCCCATACTGATGAGCAATACTCAAGAATCGGACGAACAAGCGTTTTGTAAGCTACTTCTTTCGTCGATGAGTCACATTTTCTTAGAATTCTTCCTATGAATCTCAACCTGGCGCCTGCTTTTCCCACTATTTGTTTTATGTGATCATTCCACTTCAGATCGCTCCGGATAGTAACTCCTAAGTATTTTACGGTCGTTACCGCTTCCAATGATTTACCACCTAGGGCATAATCGTACTGGAATGGATTTCTGCCCCTATGTATGCGCATTATATTACATTTATCTACGTTTAGGGAAAGCTGCCAGCTGTCGCACCATGCATTAATCCTCTGCAGGTCCTCCTGGAGTACGTACGAGTCTTCTGATGTTGCTACTTTCTTGTAGACAACCGTGTCATCTGCAAATAGCCTCACGGAGCTACCGATGTTGTCAACTAAGTCATTTATGTATATTGTAAACAATAAAGGTCCTATCACGCTTCCCTGCGGTACTCCCGAAATTACCTCTACATCTGCAGATTTTGAACCGTTAAGAATGACATGTTGTGTTCTTTCTTCTAGGAAATCCTGAATCCAATCACAAACCTGGTCCGATATTCCGTAAGCTCGTATTTTTTTCACTAAACGTAAGTGCGGAACCGTATCAAATGCCTTCCTGAAGTCCAGGAATACAGCATCAATCTGCTCGCCAGTGTCTACGGCACTGTGAATTTCTTGGGCAAATAGGGCGAGCTGAGTTTCACATGATCTCTGTTTGCGGAATCCATGTTGGTTATGATGAAGGAGATTTGTATTATCTAAGAACGTCATAATACGAGAACACAAAACATGTTCCATTATTCTACAACAGATTGACGTAAGCGAAATAGGCCTATAATTATTCGCATCTGATTTGTGACCCTTCTTGAAAATGGGAACGACCTGCGCTTTCTTCCAGTCGCTAGGTACTTTACGTTCTTCCAGCGATCTACGATAAATTGCTGATAGAAAGGGGGCAAGTTCTTTAGCATAATCACTGTAGAATCTTAAGGGTATCTCGTCTGGTCCGGATGCTTTTCCGCTACTAAGTGATAGCAGTTGTTTTTCAATTCCGATATCGTTTATTTCAATATTTTCCATTTTGGCGTCCGTGTGACGGCTGAAGTCAGGGACCGTGTTACGATTTTCCGCAGTGAAACAGTTTCGGAACACTGAATTCAGTATTTCTGCCTTTCTTCGGTCGTCCTCTGTTTCGGTGCCATCGTGGTCAACGAGTGACTGAATAGGGGATTTAGATCCGCTTACCGATTTTACATATGACCAAAACTTTTTAGGGTTCTTGTTTAGATTGTTTGCCAATGTTTTATGTTCGAATTCGTTGAATGCTTCTCTCATTGCTCTCTTTACGCTCTTTTTCGCTTCGTTCAGCTTTTCCTTATCAGCTATGATTCGACTACTCTTAAATCTATGATGAAGCTTTCTTTGTTTCCGTAGTACCTTTCGTACATGATTGTTATACCACGGTGGATCTTTCCCCTCGCTTTGGACCTTAGTCGGTACGAACTTATCTAAGGCGTACTGGACGATGTTTCTGAATTTTTTCCATTTTTGTTCCACATCCTCTTCCTCAGAAATGAACGTTTGATGGTGGTCACTCAGATATTCTGCGATTTGTGCCCTATCACTCTTGTTAAGCAAATATATTTTCCTTCCTTTCTTGGCATTTCTTATTACACTTGTAGTCATTGATGCAACCACTGACTTATGATCACTGATACCCTCTTCTACGTTCACGGAGTCGAAAAGTTCCGGTCTATTTGTTGCTATGAGGTCTAAAACGTTAGCTTCACGAGTTGGTTCTCTAACTATCTGCTCGAAGTAATTCTCGGACAAAGCAGTCAGGATAATGTCACAAGAGTCTCTGTCCCTGGCTCCAGTTCTGATTGTGTGACTATCCCATTCTATACCTGGTAGATTGAAGTCTCCCCCTATTACAATAGTATGATCACGAAACTTCTTCACGACGTTCTGCAGGTTCTCTCTGAGGCGCTCAACTACTACGGTTGCTGATGCAGGTGGTCTATAGAAGCATCCGACTATCATATCTGACCCACCTTTGATACTTAACTTAACCCAGATTATTTCACATTCGCATTCGCTAATAACTTCACTGGATATTATTGAATTCTTTACTGCTATAAATACTCCTCCACCATTGGCGTTTATCCTATCCTTGCGGTATATATTCCATTCTGTGTCTAGGATTTCGTTACTGTTCACTTCCGGTTTTAACCAACTTTCCGTTCCTAATACTATATGCGCACTATTTCCTTACAAGAGAACATCTGTAGAGCATTGGAACGGTCGTTCACGAAACACACAATGGTCTCCATACTCACCAAACGTAACACTTCTATACTTTTATCTGTTGGGAAGATTAAAACACGAGCGCTGTTGGGAAACACCGACGATTCCCGTAGGCACGGACTGCCTTATAATATAGGCCTGTACTGCCGTTAACTCTAGATAAAATTCAACGTGCAGCATTGTTTCTTCACAATCATTCTAAAGCGTGTGGCAACGCTCAAGGTCAAAATTTTGAGCACTTGGTATGATAGCCGTCACTGTAAACACAACAACCGTACCTGACTTATGTGCTCGCGTACGTTTGGTGCAGTAGTATAAACGTTCCCAGTACCTCTTCTCCTGATGAAGGGACGGTTGTTTGCGACGATGTTATATTGATAGTGTTTGTCGTTGAAGTTCTCCTAGAACCTGCTTTCAAATGCCATTAGGATGAAACAGAGCCGATGTCATAATTGGGTGACTATGAACGATAAAAGTTTTTTGTGAACGTAAGGAAATTTGCCATATTGTCCGCTGTAACTTGGCGAAAACCGCATCTCGATATATTTATTCATGCTGCATGTACAGAGTGGTGCACATAAAAACGACCCCTGCGCTGAAAGGAATATGAATGAAGAAAAGCAATGTACATCATCGCTTTCTTACATTTGTATTGTACAGTTTCATTATTAACTATGTAATTAACAGTTTAAGTATCAGATTTACTTTTATTAGTTTAATATGCATATTTCAGAAAGGAACGTAAAGTCTGTTTTCAAAATGTTCTCCGCCAATATCCAAGCAAATGCATATTTAGAAAGGAACGTAAAGTCTGTTTTCAAAATGTTCTCCGCCAATATCCAAGCAAAGTTGTGCACGTCAAAGCATGTTAAGGAAAACACTTTTCAGTTGTCTTTGAGGAATGTTCGAAATTTCTTCACATACGTTGTTTTTTAATGTGTCAGGTGTTGTGGGGTTGTTGACGTAAACACTAGCCTTTAGAAATTCCCAGAGGTAAAAGTCACATCTTGACAAGTCGGTAGAGCGGGGTGGACACGCGCCCTTACCCATGGTCCTCTTTTCTGTATACGAGCTAAGGACAAATCCGACGTATGAGTAGTTGCCCCATCTTGCTGGAAATATGCACAACATTTTTCGTTTAGAGTTAACAGAGCCGAAAATTCACTGTAGAGTTGCAAGTAAACATGTGTGTTGACAGTTTCGTTGAAGAACAATGGCCCGATAATTCTTTTACCAGATACAGCACACCATACAGCAATTTTTAAATCGTGTAACTGCTTTTGCAGAATGCCATGGGGATTCACTGGAGCCCAGTGTCTTGTGTTTTGTGAATTAACGTAACCCGACTGATGAAACCAAGCTTCATCCGTCGAAAAAAGGATTAACGGATCGTTTTATTTCCTGAACAACACTTACTCGGTAAGGTTCAAATGGCTCTGAGCACTATGGGACTTAGCATCTGAGGGCATCAGTCCCCTAGAACTTAGAACTACTTAAACCTAACTAACCTAAGGACATCACACACATCCATGACCGACGCAGGATTCGAAACTGCGACCGTAGCGGTCGCGTGGTTCCAGACTGAAGCGGTCGGTCACACTGGCCGGCCACTCAGTAAGGATTCATTTTTAAGCCATGAAGGACGCGTTGACATGACCTGCGAGATATTCCACATTGCTGTGATAATCGTCGTGTTCACTTGTAGGGACTTCTTTCAATACGTGCCGTCACGTTTGCCACAACTTCAGGTTTACGTACACTGGGTGCCTTATTTCTCTTTGCATTAACAACACCTACTTTCAGGAAACATTTCATGAAAAATGTCACGAACAACTATAATGGATTCAGACCGCATATATCCTTCAACAATGAAACCACGTTCTTTAATGGAGTAATGCATGGCAATGAAGAACCCGTTTTATAACGACTACTTTCCATATGAACTACTCACACGCTACTGCTGTTGGAAGGTGGCAAAGAAACTGACAAGCTAGTAATGCTACTCACGCGCGTTCGCATTCCAGTTCGAGCCGGTTTTATTTGCACCACTCTGTATTTCGGTGGCGTTTCAGTTACCTCACTCTGCACGTTTCTTCCACATCTCATTAATTCACAATTACACTCCTTTTGACTCCCCACAACACACGAGGCATAACACAGTCTTCTCACAAGCCACCAGTATGGAAATCCTGTTTTTAAATGCGTTACGTGCTGCGTAATGTTTCCTTATACACATGAAGAACATGGCATTACTCCCGCCTATTTCGTGTGGTTCGGATGATATGCTGATCCTTTGTATACGCAAGTCAGTGCCAGTTCCTTACAAAAGCGAATAATATAGACTACTGGTCATTAAAATTAGTACACCAAGAAGAAATGACACCGAGCGAGGTGGCGCAGTGGTTAGACACTGGAATCGCATTCGGGAGGACGACGGTTCAATCCCGCGTCCGGCCATCCTGATTTAGGTTTTCCGTGATTTCCCTAAATCGCTCCAGGCAAATGCCGGGATGGTTCCTTTCAAAGGGCACGGCCGACTTCCTTCCCCATCCTTCCCTAATCCGTTGAGACCAATGACCTCGCTGTCTGGTCTCCTTCCCAAAAAAAAAAACAAAAAAAACAAACAAACAACAAGAAGGAATGCAGATGATAAACGGGTAATCATTGGGCAAATATATTATAATAGAACTGACATGTGATACATTTTCACGCAATTTGGGTGCATAGATCCTGAGAAATCACTACTCAGAACAACCACCCCTGGCCGTAATAACGGCCTTGATACGCCTGGGCATTGAGTCAAACAGAGCTTGGATGGCGGGTACAGGTACAGCTGCCTATGCAGCTTCAACACGATAACACAGTTCATAAAGAGTAGTGACTGGTGAATTATGACGAGCCAGTTGCTCGGCCACCATTAACCAAACGTTTTCAATTGGTGAGAGATCCGGAGAATGTGCTGGCCAAGGCAGCAGTCGAACATTTTCTGTACCCAGAAAGGCCCATACAGGACCTGCAACATGCGGTCGTGCATTATCCTGCTGAAATGTATGGTTTCACCGGCATCGCATGTAGGGTAAACCCACGGGTCGTAACAAATCTGAAATGCAACGTCCACTGTTGAAAGTGCCATCAATGGGATCAATATGTGACCGAGATGTGTAACCAATGGCACCCCGTACCATTACGTCGGGTGATACGCCAGTATGGCAATGACGAATACACGTTTCCAATGTGCGTTCACCGCGATGTCGCCAAACACGGATGCGACCATCATGATGCTGTGAACAGAACCTGGATTCATCCGAAAAAATGACGTTTTGCCATTCGTGCACCCAGGTTCGCCGTTGAGTACACCATCGCGGGCGCTCCTGTCTGTTATGCACCGTCAAGGGTAACCGCAGCCATGGTCTCCGAGCTGATAGTCCATGCTGTTGCAAACGTCGTCGAACTGTTTGTGCAGATGGTTGTTGCCTTGCAAACGTCCCCATCTGTTGACTCATCGATCGAGACGTGGCTGCACGATTCGTTACAGCCATGCGTATAAGATGCCTGTCATCTCGACTGCTAGTGATATGAGGGCGTTGGGATCCAGCACGGCGTTCCGTATTACCCTCCTGAACCCACCGATTCCATATTCTGCTAACAGTCATTGGATCTCGACCAACGCGAGCAGCAGTGTCGCGATACGATAGACCGCAATCGCGATAGGCTACAATCTAACCTTTATCAAAGTCGGAAACGTGATGGTACGCATTTCTCCTCCTTAAACGAGGCATCACAACGACATTTCACCAGGCAACTCCGGTCAACTGCTGCTTGTGTATGAGAAATCTGTTGTAAACTTTCCTTATCTCAGCACATTGTAGGTGTCGCCACCGGCGCCAAACTAGTGAGAATGCTCAGAAAAGCTAATCATTTGCATATCACAGCATCTTCTTTCTGTCGGTTAAATTTCGCGTCTGTAGCACGTCATTTTCGTGGTGTAGCAATTTTAATAGTCAGTATTGTACAAAGCGAACAGGTAAGCTGGTAAAATTGTTCCAGCAGAGCAAGCGGAGTGGGTGCAACGCAGCCAACCTATAATCGGAGCAAACTCCCAACATTTACACAGTTCACTCAAGACTATTCTCAGCGTCTACCTTTTAAAATACAATTCACCAAGAGATGTGCATGCTATCACTCGTGATTGCACTCTTTATTTTCAAAGTAGCAAACTAATTCCTTCAGATGTTAAGTCCAAACCAAGTACACACCAAGTTATCACGTAATGAACATGGGCCCATTGATAACACAGTGGCTACAACTAGAAAAAGACGGTAAGACATATTCCGCTTGCTCCCATCTCAACTCCGTCGCGTGACGAACTGCTTTGGTCAAAATAATATATACGTGCTTGGCCATCGTTCGTTTCCTATTCCGACATCGATCTGTCTATAGTAACGAGAAATCCACTCACCCGAAAATCTTCTTTTCCTTCAAAAGTAGTATTAAGTTCTGCTGTTTCGTCCACTTTCAGTTTTCTTGACATTTCCTCTTTGTGATTATTTATCTTAGTCTTTTCAATGTCAGCGTTTTCATACATCGTACATAGAACAATTCTCTCAAACGTATTTGAGGTAAGGATGATTTATTTGTCGCATTAAATCTCTTCAGCATTATTGACCAAAAAGTTTTCATTATCGCAGTTTGCAGACACTGTAGACTGCTCAGAATTCCAGTCGCCACGCATCTTAGTGCAGCATTTTGTGTTTCAGCACCCTGAATAACTTACAAAACTGATATTACTTCTACGCTGTTGAGACTTCAGCAGGCATTGACACGCCCTGACCAGCGTATTTCCTATGGTCATTTTACGGACACTGACCTACTTAATTCCGACTGAAAAATATTCCAAAGGCTCCTCGAAGCAGAGAAGAAAGCGTAAATTTGTTGCAACAAACGACAAAAAAGATCGCTTCAGGGCAACATTCTGCTGCACACAATCCCACTAAGTTTATGGAGTCAGTTGCACACGGAATATATACAGCTTGGAGACCAGAGTAATAAGTATCAAACATATTGTTTGTATTCTCATATGACTGACCTGTACACAAGTGAAGTTCAAGTCGTATTTACTCAATGAAATTGGTTGATGAATCAGCTAATTCTTCTCATTTGTGCCCTGAATTTGGGGCAAAACAGATACATCTTTTAACAGAAAACCTATCCTTTGATAAATATTATGTAACAAGAGACAACTGATCGACACGTGTAATGTTGAGGGTGGAGTGTAAGATGGTGGGAAAAGATTTAATTTCTTTCACTTCCTCTACAATATACTATATGACCACCCTTTCTGTCAGAAATGATATAAACACGTTACTCGTTTAAAGAGAAAGATGTGCTCCTTTTTCCTTTCTTTCCATAAGGTTCTATACGTTTAGCTGGAAAAGGACAGGATTCTGCTGTTAGCTTCAGTGCTGTCTAAAAATTTCCGCGATATGTTGATCCAGATCCATAGATGTGACCATTGAAAGATACGTTTTGTGTTTAAAAGTTTTTGACCACAGCAAAATCTCGTTTTGTAATGCCCCTCCAATATTTTTAGGTATGTCTCAAGTAAAGGTGTTAGTATCTTATCTAATCTTCCCGTGATTTGTCCTCTAGTATTTAGTGTTGACACACAGTTCATATGTTCAGCTGAATTTGCATAGGCAGCCAATCTGGACTGACCGTTTATCCAGTCATTGAACCAATCATCAGGGTTTCCAAACTGCGATATTCCACTAAATAGCAAACATGGGAAATAAAGTATATTGCCCATGGTTTGAGAGTTTATTAAAAAGATGCTTTGTCACTTCTTGCCATTCATCATGGATCTGAAAAAGGCAACTTTTTCAAGTATCCTGCGTGAATTACTGAAATCACTATCCCTACTCTGCGTCACTCGATTTTGTTTAGCGAATTCATTAATTATTCAGTTGCCAGAATCGTCAGAAACGGAATCGCTGACATCACTCGTTTTATGTACGTCATTTGAGTCAACTTAAATGGTGGTTTCCACGTGATTATTAATGTTTCTATTACAGGAAACGCCTGACTCACATAAACCACACTCTGCACTACTTTGGTTACGGTCATCGCATTATTCCACTGTGCATTATAACACTTTGGTATATCTAGACTGTAGCTGGAACTAGATGAAGATATTTAATTTTTAAATAACACATCGATTTTTGCGTGCTTTTTACAGTTTCTTTTATCCCTTATCTTGTTCGAGAGCCACTTTGTCTTCTCCGATTGTTACTATTTTCATTAATGCTAAACTACACTGATTATGACCACCTACCTAATAGCCGATATGTTCATCTTTAGCACGGATAACAGGGACGATGCGTCGTGGCAGTCGTGGAAAGAGGCCTTCGTAGGTCGCTGGAGGGAGTTGGCATCAGATCTACTCTCACAAGTCACGTAATTCCCTTAAATTCCGAGGGTCGATGAGCTCTGATGCCCGTTCAATCACATCCCAGCTGCGTGCAGTCGGGTTGAGATCTGGCGAGTTGGGGGGGGGGCCAGCACATCAGTTGGAACCCACAAATGTGTTGTGACGTGGCGCATTATCCTATTGAAAAATGCCACAGCTTTCGGGGAACATGATCGTCATGAATGGGTGTAAGTGGCCTGTAACCAGTGTACCATATCCCTTGGTCGTCATAGTGCCTTGCACGAGTTACACTGGACCCATGGATGCCCACGTGAATGTTTCCCAAATCATAATGGAGCCGTCGTCAGCTTGTCTCTGTCCCGCAGTACAGGTGTCAAGGAGCAGTTCCCCTGGAACACGACAGATTAGCGCCCTCCCATCGGCACGATGAAGAATGTATCGGGATTTATCAGACCATGCGACGCTCTGCCACTGCGCCAACGTCAAATACCAATGGCCCCGTGCCCATTCCAGTTGTGGTAGCCAATGTCGCAGAGTTGACACTGGCACATGCATGGGTCGTCGGTTGCGGAGACCCATCGTTAGGAACGTTCGGTGCACTGCGTGTTCTGACACATATGTGCTCTGCCCATGATTAAAGTCTAATGTTAGTTCCACCACACTTCGCCGCCTGCCCTGTTTTACCAGTCTGCCCAGCCTGCGACGTCCGACATCTGTAATGAGGGGTGGCTACCAAACTTCACGACGTCTGGAAGTGATTTCACCTTGGTTTTGCCTCGTGTTGAGCACAATCACCACAGCACTCCTCGAATACCCGACAAGTCGTGCATTTCCCGATATGCTCGTGTCGAGCCTCTGGGCCGTCACAGTCTGCCCTCGGTCAAACAGACAGACAGCGCACCTTCCCCATTCCCCACACGGACAGAATGTTCACTAAAACTCCATATACCATGTGTGTGTCTGACTAGCAGACATTCCTCGCCAGGATTTACATTGATAATAGGTCGGTGGTCAAAATTAAAATGATTTTCCATCTAAGAAGTTGGCTGTTAGAGTGACTGACGATGTTTTCTCCGCATTTGAAGTTTGAATAGGCACATTTAAGTGTCGGCCCCGGTTGAGTATGACAGTGTTGGCACCGTCTCCCTTCACGAAGCTTAACAGAGAGCAACGAGAAGTTCCTTCCTAACGCACACCACTTAGCAAGCCAAGAAACTGAATAAGGTAAATAATGTGCTTGTTACCAATGATATTCATACCCATTTCATTGCGAGGTTAGGTTGCATTCTCCATTCAAGAGTTGTGAATAAGTAAAATTCACTGTCCCTTAAAATCTGCCACCCTAGGCTGCTGCCTAGTCTGTCTAGGTCTAAATACGCCTCTGCATACAACCCTCCGTTGCCACAGTGGTGTCAGCAGTGACAAAAGGTACTAAGAACTTATTCCTCTTGCTCATCGCCCTGAGGACTGCCGCTTTCGATTGCGAAATGTGCGAGAATCAGAGCCTCAAGGAAAGGAGTGGTTTCATTATCGCCATTATGCCACACTCTGAGGACATTTGGTGTCCATTATTGGCGACGGTGTGCGAGAAGTCTTTCCCTCGGCCACCCAGAAGAAAACCGTTCTGGACTCCGTCGCAGAGGCGTCAAAGTGTGAAATGTGGTTAAGAGGGTATGTGACGAGCTTCCCACAGTGAGACACGTCCACGGTGGCGTTGTGCAGAATTATACTGCAATTATATGACAATCTGGCATCATCATCAGGCCTGAAACGTCAGATGAACTGCGTATCTATCGACACCCATCTGTTTGAAGCGTCGCCGAGCCAGAGGGTGACTCACAAAGCGTTCTGCTTTTATGTCATAACAGAGGAGGGCACCTTCGAGCCAATTTTCAAACTCATGCATCGCATTGGGAAACCATTACGGAGTTGCAGAAACCTAATCATTTAATTCTGTTGCACAGTGTACGAGCAGTATCGTCCTTGTGGTAGACGGCTGTTGCCTCATGATCCGGCCACATGCCAGACAACCAAGTGCTGCGGGTTGCCGCACTTTCAGACGCCTGCAATCCGGTGTAACATCTTGCCTGCGACAACCGCTGTAGTTTTGAGGGTGCTACATCCACCTGATGCAGTCAGTACTAGCTAGCGTCCTCCAGCCACGTGACACCAGACAGCATCCAGTGTTCCTCGGGCGGGCGACCTTTATAGGACACAGCAAAACAGCTTGTCAGTCAGTGCGAGTCCCAGCCTGGACATCGACATAAGAAGTGCCGCGAGTATATTTCTGAGCACTGTGTGCAGTGTACGACTTCAAGACTTGGATACCATAGTGCAGTCGACAGTGGGCGTGCCTACGGCAGCGTATCTCGATCGTGACAGACTGAGTGCCCAGTCTACACCTTCAAGAACTATATCATGTAAGTGACTTCCTTTCAGTAGATCAGATCGATTTTTGCTTTCCTTTCACTAGGAAGCTGTTCCTAGGTCTCATGTTATTGTGAATTTCTCTGCAGTAATATAGTTCTATTGTTCTTGGCTACCTGGGAACCTTTCTCTACATGTGCGTGCATCTTCTACAACGGGATACTTTAGTTCTTTACGAATAAATTTTTGTAAATAGGGGCAGACGCTATCCGCAACCTGTATATTTCCATTTCCATTTGTTCAAAATAATTCTGAGAACATATTTTGCAGTACGATGTTGCTAGCTCAAAAACATGATATTCAGAAGTTATCTAAAGCTACATAGGGTAATGGAAATCGCTGTCCACTCATATTTTGTCTCAAGTCAATACGATCAATGAGACTTCAATTCGAAGACTTTCTACATTTAATAGTCTATTGGTTGACATTCTGTTTGACCACTGCCACTGCCATGGCCAAGAAAGATGCTAAAATCTGTACAGTTTATTCCCGATTTGATAGCTGATTTGTGACAAAAAATGTTGTGTGCTTTTCACTATTGACTGTTCTTTGATCATCCACTGCAATGTCGCTATATGTCTACTGTATCAAAAGAAACAGCAATTATTTTATGGGACGTTCACCTTGGAACTGCCCAAGAATTGGCTGCAGCTTAGTTTCCGGCTCATAGGAATATATCAGAGTTCCTTCTTCTGTTACTACGTTATACATAAATTTTGCATTTACTCGAACAAGTACTTCGAGCATTTACTTACAGAAGCTCACATGAGCCTGGTTTGAAGGTTGTGTCGAACTGTGCGCTATGCCTCACAAAACCCATCTTTTTTTAGAGGTAAATGTTCATGCATAATCGACTGTACTGCAGACTTCTTAATGCATAGCCATGCATACACGTCACGGTAAGTCACATGCCGATCCTCTTCAATCGTTTTGCGCACACTGTCGACGGTTTTTGGAACAACAATCCATTTTGGTCCACTTCATGCAGATGCATTCATAAGAGCCGTCATTACGTCACAAATATGAAGCCGAGATTCGCCACGTTAGTTGCCCCAAAATTCAGGTTCTGGAGGAAGTGTCTTGATCAAAAATTTCAGTCTGAGCCATACTGATCTGTAATAATCTCTGTGATATTAGTCTATAGTGTGAACGAGTCACATTTCCTTTTTGAGTCGACGGGTTGAAGTGATATTTCCTTTTACATACATGACATTTGGTTGTAGGTTTTTTTCTGTCATTTGACTTTTGATTTCTTATCAATCAGATATCAACATTTATTCGAGGATGACATAGAGTAAACATCCGTTTCGTCAGCCCGTGTTAAGGAAAATGATGAATTACAAAAGCACTCTTTTTCGTATCTCGTACATCTCTTAGTTACTCGAAAGGTATAACAAATGGAAGTTACACTAACGAGGTAAATGCGTCGTATTACTGGATGAAATACGCATTTTACACCAGAAAATCATCTGAAAATGACTTCCTGACGCTGTGCTTCTCATTAAAGCGCTGCAACATTTTCTATTTAAAACAAGTGTTGCGTGCGCATGACGAAAATTAAAACAAGAAGCAATCGTAAACAGTAGTCTGACAATATTTTGGGGCATCTGACATGGGCGGCTCCAGCTATACGGCAATGTACAGCATTTTCTGTAGTACCATCTCCTCTTATTATATCTCTGTGGTCGACATTCAGCAAATTCATCACTGACGAAAACACTTTAATAATACATCGTGTGTCGGTCTCTAATTCAGTGTGGGACATCTCTACTATGTATGGTAAGTCACGTTAATAATTTATTTTGGTGTTGGCTGACGAATTCATAACAGTAGTGATTTTACATGAAGAGGCTAATAGGTTTTTGTATACGTTTCTTTTGTTACATTTGCGGAGCAACAATCGAATGGGAGTCGACCGCCGTTTTCCGCCCTACACGAAGAGTTTTCGCCGCCGGTTTAAATTTTCACCTAGTTTAACGGCCGCGCATCGTGAGATGATGCCTGAAGCTACGTTCTATTAACTGTACTACCAACTTTAACAAAAAAAATCACAAATTGTTATAAATGGGAAATTTTGAGTTCCATTTTGAGCCACGAATACTTTATCAAATGTTCAAATGTGCGTGAAATCTTATCGGACTTAACTGCTAAGGTCATCAGTCCCTAAGCTTAACCTAAATTATCCTGAGGACAAACACACACACCCATGCCCGAGGGAGGACTCGAACCTCCGCCGGGACCAGTTGCACAGTCTATGACTGCAGTGCCCTAGACTGTTCGGCTAATCCCGCGCGTCAATACAAGTAATGAATTCAACGTTTGTTTTAAATATGTGACACACCTTTTTGTATACGACAATAATAAACTGATCCGAAAGTGTTATTCGAAAATGAAATGTTCCCGTGTGATGATTATACCTGAGTAGAGTTAAACGTATCTTAATTAGACTTTCTCAACTGAGATAACATTACAAGGAATTAATACTAGTCAACTAAAACTAAATGCATTTACGACGCTAAAGCGCTGTGATTCATTGCTATTTGTAACTGCCGTACTTTGATGTAGTAAGTCTAATCCAGGTCATTTAATATTCCATGAAACGAAGGATTGTATATGTAATATGACTGAAAAGTACAAGTACAATTAATATTGTCAGGGACTAGAGCTAAAAGAATGATCTTAAAGTTAAAGTATTAAAATATTTGAGCACAACTATTCTGAATACAAAGATGAGCAGTAGTTACATTTATGGAGTCTTATAGCATCTAGCATCTGTGGGCTCTATAATTACTTATTCTGCAGAATCATAATTGAAATTTTCTCTCTCACTCTCTCTCTCTCTCTCTCTCTCTCTCTCTCTCTCTCTCTCTCTATATATATATATATATATGTATATATATATATATATATATATATATTCTCCGGTGGGATACAGTTACTGTTGGTTTTGCCTTTTACGAAAAGACCATCGAGCAGGATCATGTAAAAGATATTTTTTCACAATATCGCTTTTTTAAACCCTTAATGTAAATATACTACTCGGACAGTTAGTGAGGAGCCATTATTATAGCAATTAAAAAAGACAATTTTTTAAACAGTATAATGGCGAATCTCAGTATTGCTATTTGGAGTTCGTTGTGCAAACTCAAAATGCGACTTTCACACATAGCATCTCGCTCCCACTCTCTCTTAATATTTCGACCTAAGTCCAGTAAATGCTCCACGATAATGAGTAAACTACACTACGGATACTTGATCGCACTTGCCCACACATCTGTTGGTGGACATTAATCGGTGGTGTGTCCACGTTTCGCCTTTATGATGGCTTGAACTTTGCGGGGAACACTTTCAATGAGGCATCTGCATATCTGTGGAGGAGTAGCAGCCCACTCTACACCATGATCTGAGACCAGAAAAGTTAGTGTGTTTGGCGCTGGGGCCTAGAGCGAAGTTGACGTTCTAACTGATTCTAAATATGTACCATAGGGGATTGGGGGATTGGTTGGGATTCTGGGTAGGCCAGCCCACTTCAGGAATGTTACCGTCCACAGACCATTACTTCCAGGTGCTGCTCTATGACAGGGTGAATTGTCATACTGACATAAATAGTTCCTCTACAATACGCAGCACACATTGCTGTGAAACTTGTTCATATCCTTTTGCGTTTAGCTTTTCTTAAGCTCGACAAGGACCACACCACTAATCCCCCCCCCCCTCCTACCCTCTCCCGTAACACCACTTTCTCCGTACTTCACTGTCGGCACTATAAATGATGCCTGGCAACGTGATCCCGGATTTCGCTAAATCTAAACCCTTCCGTTGGATTGCCTCAGTGTACAGCGTGTTTTATCATTCCATATCACTCCTTTCCGGCTATCCGGTGTCTAGTGCCTTCGTTCTCTACACCACTTCAAGCATCGCTTAGCACTGACGACAGAAATGCTAGGATTATGAGAAACTGCTCGACAGTAGTACCCAGTTCGTTTTAACTCCATACGCACAGACATTGTGTGAGGTGGTCTGCTGATGGGAATGAGCTAAAGGCATTGTGGCCGGAGTGCCCCATTCGGAGTTCTGCCGCCGAGGGCAAATACTTATTGCACTCGACGCCACATTGAGCGACTTGCGCGTCGAAGATGGGGATGAAATGATAGCAAGGGTAACACGACACCAAGTCCCTGAGCGAGGAAAATCATCTCCTGCCCCACCCGGGAATCGAACCCGAGCCCCTTGGCGTTGCATTCCGCCGCGCTGACCACTCAGATAACGGGGGCGGACTGGACTACTGACAATACTTTGGAACTAACGAGTGATTCCTTCCATTAATGTCATGTGAATTTTCAAGACAGTGCCTCGCAACTTTCGATGGTCACTATGCGTCAGTAGATGAGATATACCTGGTCTTCATTTAGCTGTGGTTGTTCCTTCGCGTTTCCACTTCACAATCACATCGCAACTGTCGATTCGCGCAACATCGGGAGGGTAAAATGTCCCTGGAGGATTAGTTATTTGTCATCAGATTATCAGTCCACGTTCTAAGTCGCTGTGATCTGCTTCCTCACCCATTGTGCTGTTATTGGTATTCAACCGACAACACAGTAATCTCCGCCTCCTTTTATATTGGGTGCTGTTGAAGTAATGTGTATCTGTAGAATATGTAGCTCCTTACTCACGAGCGAATACTCCCTGAAGAACAACTCTGGATAATCTTGGTTCCTTATCACTATGTGTTTGCGGACGAATCCTAATTTTCAATAAATTCACCCTCAGTATGTGGACTGTCATGATCCGTTTTCTAATGACTTCTGATTACATGAGAAGGATTCTATTAAAATACATTTCTTTGTACTTCAGATGATTTCGGATATTTTTTCTGCTGTGATATTGTAATTACTACAAGCTCTTTTATCTGCTTATAAAATGGTATGTATTAGCGACGAGGTTCACCATACACAACCAACAAACATATTTTCTCTTCGTCAGTTTCTGACACGCACAAAGAAAAGACTACATAACTGACCTTGAAACTATGAGCTGACATTCGAGGCATAATTAGCACCAGAGCATTCTCTAACTTTGAACAGGAAAGTGTAGGAAGTATTCAAGTCTATCTTGAGAGTTAGGGTCTGGATACCTGCAATGTTACCTTCTTTTTTATTTAATCCATATTAATACTTTCTAATACTAATAATCGAGTAAGTAAAAAGAAGGTCTAAGAATTTTTTTTTTCATATCGTGTCACTTAATCGGTTCAGTAGCTGTATCTAAGTATTCCACACGAAGAAAATTAATGCGAGCAGCTATTGCAAATCCAGGGGATACAGGGAGTAAACAGAGCGGATAATTACTGTCGCTGTATTGGTCTGATGCGCGATTGTGCCCAATTCGGGGCGTTGCGTTCTATCGCCGAGATAATTACGCAACGGTTCATGTACAGCTGCGACCGCTGCGCCGTCGTTCCGGTTGCTCATACTGCATATGCAATGAGGCGACCATGTCCAGAATTAGAGCCACAGGAAAGAGATACCTCTAATTGACACAACCAACAAAGAAAAGCATATTGCTCTCAATCACACCACAGGGCGTTAAACTTTTTCATAGTGTGGTCACTCATTCAGTAAACAAATTTTGACTGATTCTGTCCCATTACTATACATAAAATCGCTGAAAGAATTTTATGGAAGAAGTATTAGCATACTACGTAGATTTAGAATATTTTTGTAGTATATACATTAAGAGATAAGAGGTGAGGTTTAACAGACAGGAAGTTCAATTTATTCAATAAAAACTTTGTGGTTGATGCAGAATCATAATTCTTCTATTGTGATTCGCGTAATCTGCTGTACATTATGGGTGTCATTGCTACTGTTGAGTGGTACTTAAGATAGGTATATAAATTAGTGAAATCAATGTGAAGTGAAGTAGAAATTAGAAAATAAATGAAAAACTTAGTTTAGTTACACACTGGCAAACAGCGGGCAGAGCAGAAGAGGCAAGGACCGTGAAATCAGCAAGTTCAGGAGAAGCCATTGCCCTCTGCACTTAAGCGGAAGCTGTCGATTCAGCCGTCAGGGCATCGCTCGACCAGCTCACGTGTTTCTCAGCTGTCACATGTGATCAAAGGCCCTCGCCTACATTCCAAGAGCTGTCGATTCAGCCGTCAGGGCATCGCCCGACCGGCTCAAGTGTTTCTCAATTGTCACATGTGATCAAAGGCCCTCGCCTACTTTCCAACAGCCAATGACCGACGTTAAGAAGATTCTTCGAGAAGCTTTTCAACGTGACAGAAGGGCCAATGATCGTGAAGTCGTTCACCTCCAGTGAACTGAAGTGAATAAATACGCGAGATGCAGTGGGCCCGACAGTAGTAGTTTTCAGTTCAGTTTTCAGTTCCAGTACAGTTCAGTTTCGGAGCTGAAGACCGTCATGCAGGAAGAGACTACATCGTACACAGAAGCACCAAGTCCGCTGCAGTAATGGAACAGCAAGCAGCAGCCTCGTCGCCAGAAGTAAGAAGGTATTTGAAGACTGATTTTTACGTACCCGGGTGACTCGTGAGGATAGGAAGGAGACGGCCTCACATCAGCAGTCACCTGTGAGCTGGTGATGAAGATCTGACAGCCGAAGACTGGCAAGCTGGAATCCATTGTTCGAGTCCGGAACACTGGCCTTACCATGCCGCGCCGCTCCGCTGGCCGTCACACAACACTGACACACGCGGTCGCTTAGAGAAGAGAAACACTGGGACGCCACATCCAAGGTATCACCATCCGATTCACGACTTCGTTCTGAATACTTAAACGGCCCACAGCACGATGCGCGTCTCCAGTCAACTGGGCGAAACAGTGACACGAGATACACACCGCCAGGCGCAATCAGACGCCGCCGCTCACGCAGCAGAAGGCTTCGCAAACGACACAGCTGCCGCTCTCCTAGCCAGAAGAATCCAGTAAGGAAACCACTGTACAAAACTTTCAATAAAAGTTATCTTATGTAAAAATGCTGTTTCATTCTACCTCACACCCAAGCCAAGGAAGAACCCACCCTGCCCACATGTTGCTAAGAGAGAAAAAGTAATTTATTTAGTGTTTTTTCAACCAGATATAATGCTTTAGAATCAAATGCCCTTTGCAGTAATGCTCATCCTGACAACTGACTAGCATCAAATGAGAAAACCCAGTTACACTACAGAAAATATATGCTACACATGATCTTCAGTTCAGTTATTTAGTAACAGTCTCCATGGAAATATATCCTGTGCGAGTCCCTTCATGTGTGCATGTTGGCTACCGCAACTTACATCATCTTGAACCTGGCTACTGTGTTCAACCCTTGATCCCTCTCTATAATTTTTACCGTCCACACTTCCTTCCACAACTAAATTGGCAATTCGTTGTGCTTATGTTCTGTCCTGTCAACTGATCTCTTCTTTTAATCAACCTGTGCCATAAATTTCTTTTTTGACCAATTACATTCAGCGTTTTCAGTTCGGTCTATCGATTTAACCCACTTCTTTCTTTCTTAGCAACACATTTCGAAAGCTTCTTTCTCTTCTCGTCTGAACGGCGTATCACCCACGATCCAGTTCCACACAAGCCTATTCTCCACGTAAATACTTTCATAATAGGCATCCTAACATATATAGATATACCTCTATTTCAGAAATTTCTTCCTAGTACCATCATGCACATTGCATACTCTCTATATTGGTCGCCATAGGTTGATTCAGTAACTAAACTAATCTACCGCTCCACGTCTCATTTCCTAATCTAGTTCTTTCAGGATTGCCCGATTTAACTGGACACTATTCCATTACTGTTGTTTTACTTTTTGGACATTCATGTTACACGCTCTGTTCAAGACATTATCCATTCCTTCGACAGCTCTTCGCAGTCATTTGATGTCAATTACGAAATTACAATGTCGTCGCAAACATCTGTTTTATTTCTATTTCCAAAGATCACCTTGGCTCCATTCACAGGTTCCTCAGAGAACCAATAACACAAGAAGATTGGTTACAACCTTGTCTCACACTCTTTGCAACCACTGCTTCCCTTTCATATCATTCGCCTCTTTTTCCCGGACTCTTGTTTCTGTACAAGTTGTGAATAACCGTGGGTTCCCTGTATTTTGTCTAATACCTAAAAATATCTGATAGTGTAGTCCAGCCAGCATTGTCAACGGCTTTCTCTAAATCTAGTAATCTGTAAAGTAGGTCTGCCTTTCTTCAATTAATCTTCCATGAGAACTCCTAGGGTTCCATGTCCTTTTATTTCTCCGATACCAAAATTGATCGTCCCCGAGCTCGGCCTGCTCCGCAATTTTGCAAGCGTGATTTATTCGCAACTGAAAATCATACCTTATTTAGAAATAGTATACTACTGGCCATTAAAATTGCTACACCACGAAGATGACGTGCTACAAACGCGAAATTTAACCGACAGGAAGAAGATGCTGTGATATGCAAATGATTAGATTTTCGGAGCATTCACACAAGGTTGGCGCCGGTGGCGACACCTACAATGCGCTGACATGAGGAAAGTTTCCAACCGATTTCTCATACACCAACAGCAGTTGACCGGCGTTGCCTGGTGAAACGTTGTTGTGATGCCTCTTGTACGGAGGAGAAATGCGTACCATCACGTTTCCGACTTTGATAACGGTCGGATTGTAGCCTATCGCGATTGCGGGTCATCGTATCGCGACACTGCTGCTCGCGTTGATCGAGCGCCAATGACTGTTAGCAGAATATGGAATCGGTGTGTTCAGGAGGGTAATACGGAACGCCGTGCTGGATCCCAACGGCCTCGTTTCATTAGCAGTCGAGATGACAGGCATCTTATCCGCATGGCTGTAACGGATTGTGAGCCATGTCTCGATCCCTGAGTCGACAGCTGGGAACGTTTGCAGGACAACAGCCATCTGTACGAACAGTTCGACGATGTTTGCAGGAGCATGGACTCTCACCTCGGAGACCATGGCTGCGGTTACCCTTGACGCTGCATCACAGACAGGAGCGCCTGCGATGATGTACTCAACGGCGAACCTGGGTGCACGAATGGCGAAACGTAATTTTTTCGGATGAATACAGCTTCTGTTTACAGCATCATGATGCTCGCATCCGTGTCTGGCGACATGGCGGTGAACGCACATTGGAAGCGTGTTTTCGACATAGCCATACTGGCGTATCACCCGGCGATGGTATGGAGTGCCATTGGTTACTCGTCTCGGTCACCTCTTGTTCGCATTGACGGCACTTCGAACAGTGGACGATACATTGCAGATGTGTTACGACCCGTGGCTCTACCCTTCTTTGCCGGCCGAAGTAGCCGTGCGGCTCTAGGCGCTACAGACTGGAACCGCGTGACCGCTACGGTCGCAGGTTCGAATCCTGCCTTGGTAATGTATGTGTGTGATGTCCTTAGGTTAGTTAGGTTTAAGTAGTTTTAAGTTCTAGGGGACTGATGACCTCAGAAGTGAAGCCCCACAGTGCTCAGAGGCTACCCTTCTTTCGTTCCTTGCGAAACCCTACATTTCAGGAGGATAATGCACGACAGCGTGTTGCAGGTCCTGTACGGGCCTTTCTGGATACAAAAAATGTTCGACCGCTGCCCTGGGCAGCACATTCTCCAGATCTCTCACCAACTGAAAACGTCTGGTCAATGGTGGCCGAGCAACTGGCTCGTCAGAATACGCCAGTCACTACTCTTGATGAACTGTGGTATCGTGTCGAAGCTGCATGGGCAGGTGTACCTGTACACGCCATCCAAGCTCTGTTTGGCTCAATGCCCAGGCGTATCAAGGCCGTTATTACGGCCAGAGGTGGTTGTTCTGGGTACTGATTTCTCAGGATCTATGCACCCAAATTGCGTGAAAATGTAATCACATGTCAGTTCTAGTATAATATATTTGTCCAATGAATACCCGTTTATCATCTGTATTTCTTCTTGGTGTAGCAATTTTAATGGCAAGTAGTGTATTGTTACATTTATCTCGAAGTCAGAGAATACCTGACCTGTCTTGTACAGAGTGATTCAACTGCCCCTACCGCTGTAGTTTTGTGCAATGCACCATCTTATACTTGCTTCATAATCCATGCGTGAGATTTTCGTATACTCTTGCTCGCTACAAGCAAACTATTAGTCTTACTGAAAATATGAGCTGGACCATTTTGTAGGGTATCTAGTTAAATTTTATACTGGCTTGTATTTTCGTTGGAGGCCACGGTTTTCGTGTTATTCAAGAAAAAACAGTACACTCTTCAAAATGTTCTTTGGCCCCACAGTCATGTCTTACCGGTCAGAACCCCTCGTATGTTCTTTGCGCTCCCTCTTACTGTACAAAAATTTCCGACTAAGGTAAATATTCAACATTTTGGGTCTCCATTGACTGGGCTATTACGTCATCAACATAGTCGGCTACCTCGTTAACATTATGAAATTAAGCGTTTAATGAAGGAAACATGACTTTTGCAAACGTTACGCTAAAGCTAATTACGCTAACAATTCGATCCAGGCTTAGCCCTTACAAGCACATTAGTTTCGTAGTCAGAAGGCCTGACGAATAAAACGATATAACTATTCATTTTATGCTGTTAAAATTCATAAAATTGTTAGGTAAAATTAACACAAATGTCAACTTTACATTTTGTAAGTCCTCGACGAAGCAGGTGGCGTAATAAGACCAATCAATGAAAAGCAAAACGGTCGCAAACATTTGTGCAGCGGTAGGAGCGACTGCTGTGAAGGACATGCTAAAATTCCTGAATGGTGGGGTCTCAGTGTGGGAGTGGTAGCGCGTTTGACGATCACGTTCGCACATTTTTTGAACAAACCCAAAAACTAGAGCCTATAGCGAAAACGTATCCCGATGCAAAATTTAACTGCACTAAATATCCTGCGAAAAGGTCTTGTTCATTTTTTCCGTAGGACTAATAGTTTGTGCGTAACGAGCGAGAGAACAAGAACGTCTCGCGCGTGGTTTATGGAGGTCAGATTTGACACAGCGGCTTGCATAAAGCGACAGCTGTAGGGCAGCTAGGTCACCCTTGTATGAAATAATTTTGTTAAGACTGGCTCACCTAATGTTCACAATAAAAGTGAGGGACTTATGTTTCCACTTAGGTCTGTCAGTGCTTTGTGAAAGGTCTTGTGCTATCTCATTTTCACTTGTTTTTTTCCTGTAATATTGTCAATGAAGCTTGTGTCCCTCACAAATACGCACTGTTCTATCACAAAATTTGATAGTAAAGAGGTAATGCAACTGTAGGTCATAAAGGAGGCCAAAAGAAACAGCTAAATATAATCTTACTGACATTACAGCGGCCCCAAGGTGCTCAGCATTTGTTTGCTGATTACGAACTTGGCGACCCCGGGGTTCCTGAACTGGGGATTGGTAAGCGCCGCCAGTCCCCTGTCACCGTAAGCTCTGGGCATGCTTCAGTGACCACCGTGCGGCGCGGCGGTGGGACGTTGTGTGTCAGGGAATTGGGATCTTGGCTTGACCGCCCAGATCACGAGGATGGAATAAACCTCTATAAAAAAAACTTCAATCTGAAGGGGTGCTGCGCACTGATGAGATTCATGGCTGTTGAGGTAGAACAGTCGTTAGCCGGCAACCTCTGAGGAACCTGCCGCACCTCAGCTGTATAAGGCTTACTCAGACGCGCCGGGCTCTGTCTGAGTGGACCCTCATTTCCATAGCTGCTCGTGGGACCGAGATGGAACCCTCGAATTCTTCTTCTTCTTCTCCTAGCTGGAAGGGTGTACCGCCTCGGAGTTCTCACGCCCATTCATCAGAAAGAATGAGGTAGGCTAGTCCTCCTGATAATCAACTTGCTGTCAGTAACGGGGCTCAATGAGTCATAAATCACAATGTCTTTCTAGTGATCAAGAGGAAGGAGAGGACGTTTGAAAAGTGTCCCCCCCCCCCCCTTCTATATCCATAAAGGCTTAGAAGGGCTGGCTGGTACACTTAAGTCTATTAAGCGGTTGCTCAATGGTTCCTTGCTTGTCGAGACTAACCGGGAAAAGCAGGTGAAACTCCTTAAGAAGTCACAGAAATCGGGTGAGTACGACATAATTGTTGAGTTGCATAATTCCCTTAGCTCCAACAAAGGTGTGGTAACTTGCCGTGATATTATGGATATAGACGCTGCTGAACTGAGACAAGAATGGACATCACAGCCGATCATAGATGTCGAACAAAAGACATGCCAGAACAATGGAGAGACTGAGAAGACTGCCGGTTTTATTGTGACCTTAAATTCCCCAACGCTATCTGAACACATCATGGCAGGTTTAATCCGAATTAGGGTTCGGCCCTATGTACCTAACCCTATGTGATGCTTCAAATGCCAGCGTTTTGGCCAAACAACGCTGAGTTGCAGAGGCGAAGTGACTCGTGGGAAGTATGGAAAGGCAGCCCATGAAGCTGGGACAGACTGTCCATCTCCGGCAGTCTGTGTTAATTTTTCTGGAAGCCACCCAGTCTGGAGCCGAGCCTGCCTGTTTTTGCAGAGGAACGCAAAATTCAGGAAATCAAAGTGACCAAGCGAGTGCCCTACGCAGAAGCCAAAAAGGTCTATCAGGCGATGAAACCCCCTGTCATTGCCACTTCTTATGTTTCGTCGATGCAGAAACCTGTTACTACGGTCGACGTTGCGACTCAGACGGCGTCCAGTGCTCCATTATCCACCTCTAGCACCTGTACTTGCGCGTGTATGTGTCAAAGTAAAGTGAAAGACATAGCGATTCAGACAGATATGATGGAAGAGACCAGTAATGCTTCCAGTGCACAGCCCGAAGGCACCACAAAAGCGGAGTAACCTTCAATGCCAAGTTTCTTCGAAGAAAAGTGGCTCTCATTGCTCCCTCTCCCCCTCATCCTTAGTTGGAAAGGGAGCAGGGAAAGTTGACCCAGGCGCCATCAGACGTTATTGTCGCACGTCTGACTGATGATGAGGACATCCTGGATTTTGATGCCTCAAAAATCACCAGACCCAGTCAGCCCCACAACCCTGCCTTACTCTACAAGCGCCTCACCACCACAGCGCAAAGACAGGGGTAAATCCAGACCACATTGACGAAAAAGCTCCCATACTTCAATGGAATATAAATGGATACATGACTCATTTAGCGGAACTGAGACCTTGTACGGGACAGACCCTTTTGCCTCTGCCTTCAAGAGACTCATTTTAAAGAGACTGACACACATGTACTTGGAGGTTATCACCTTTATAGAAACGACGACCTTACTGGTGACAGGGCAAAAAGTGGAATTGCAGTGTTCGTAAAGGACACTTTTCACTCCTCACCTATTCCTTTAACAACGCTACAAGTGTTTGCTGTCCGGATAGTGGCCATGTTGACATCACAGTGTGTTCTGTGTACTTACCACCTCATGAGCCTCTTGATAGTGGGGTCCCCACTCATCTTCTTGATGATCTACCCAGACCGTTTCTCCTTTTGGGGGACTTCAATGGACACAGTGCACTACGGGGTTTTAACAAAACATGGTCCAAGGGTCGGGTACTTGAGGATTTGCTACACACAACAGATTTTACCCTGCTGAACATGGGATAAGCCACACACTTTAGCCATAGATCTCTTCTTCTGCTCGCCTGCTCTTGGGGACACTGCTCAGTGGGCAGTGGACGACGACCTTCATGGCAGTGACTATTTCCTCCTGATGGAGCAGATCCTGAAAGAAAGCCACAGAGACGGTTATTCAAGAAGGCTAACTGGTTGCTTTACAGGCAGTTAGCTGTTTTCGAACAATGTGACGGCGTCCACGGCTGGGTGGAGCACATTACAGCTGTGATTCACCATGCCATTGATGCAGCCATCCCAAAGTCTGTGGAAGTGCCTAGGAGGCGACCTCTCCCTTGGTGCAACGATGAGTGTCGTTTTGCAATCAGGCACAGTAGGGCAGCTACGCGCAAATTCAGTTGATGCCCTACAGATGCGACTCTTGCAAACTTCCGAATGGCCCGTTCAAAGGCGAGGAGAATAATTCGGGAGAGTAAGCAGAGGTCTAGGCAAGAGTTTCTGACTTCCATCAGTAAGCCCACATCCGCAAGTAAAGTATGGGAAGCCATCAGGAGGATCTCATGGCACAACTCTCGACCGCCAATAGCAGCTGTACGAATACAGGGGTCTCTTGTAACATAGATGAGGGATGTAGCTCAGACAAAGGCTGAATCATATGAATCCATTACTGCTGATTCCAGTCAGAATCACACCTTCCGTCGATATCGGGAGGTCCAGGAGAAGGCTGATCTTGGTTTCAGTTCCACCAACATGGTAGTATACAACCAGCCTTTCTCTGTGGGAGCTGGATTTTGTATTGTCAGTTACTTGTGATACGACCCCTGGAAACGACCTGATAACCTACAGCATGTTGCAACAATTGGACCAATGGTCGAAGGAAGTCCTCCTTCAGCTCTTCAATAAAATTTGGATAACTGACGACTTTGCCAACTCGTGGAAATAATCTATTTTAATCCCAATTTTAAAACCAGGAAAGGATCGGAGAGACAATGGTAGTTATCGTAGTATAAGCCTGTCAAGCTTAGTAGGAAAGTCAACGGAGTGTAAGGTCAATCGGCGGCTAGTGTGGGTTCTAGAAACCAGGTCCCTAATAGGTCACTCCCAGTGTGGGTTCAGGAGGTATCGCTCCACTCTCGATAACCTGATCCCTCTCAAAGCTGCAATTCAACAAGCCTTCCTTCGTAAGCTACACGATATCGGTGTTTTCTTGGATTTGGAAAAGGCCTACGACACTACCTGGAGGCATAATATTTTGTCGCAGCTCCATCAGTGGGGATTCCGTGGACGTCTACCGACCTTCATACAGTCCTTTCTCTCGGACAGATATTGTAGATACAGGGTTGGGAATGCTCTGACTGATCGTTTTAAGCAGGAAAGTGCTGTCCCTCAAGGGAGTATTTTAAGTGTCACGGCGTTCGCCATAGCATACAATAGTATTACAACCACAGTGCGATATCCAGTACTATGCTCCTTCTTTGTCGACGACTCCTCCGTCTTCTGCGCTTCCTCCAACCCTACCACGGCTATTCGGCAATTCCAACTGACGATCAGGCGGTTGGAGGAATGGTCTTGCACCACAGGTTTTAGATTGTCATTAGAGAAAACAGTTTGTGTTGATTTTATTCGTTCCCGCTGTCTGTTTAATTTGCCCGTTTTAAAACTGGGGGACACCGTTCTCACTTTCAAGGAAAATGCGAAGTATCTGGGTCTTATGTTTGATGAGAAGTTAACATGGTTGCCACACGTTAAAGAACTGAAACTGAAATCTCTCATGACCTTAAATATCCTTAAATGTGTCAGTCTTAGGTCTTGGGCAGCCGACAGAGCCTTGTACCGCTTGGTGACACGTTCTGGTTGTCTTAAGGATCTTTAGATCTGTGTGGTGGGGCTAGCTGAATGCGGTTTCTGTGACGAGTCCCGGGACAGCGGGGGCGAGAGGTCTGTTGTGTGTCTACGACCAGGGAAGTAGCATCAGTACTAGTAAACCGCAGGCTGCACTTAGCTGGCGAAGCTATGGGAGGTGTGCTATAGTACTGGTCAAACTCTTGGCCACATTTTCTGCAGCACGTTGTTGGTTTGCATTCGTACTGGAATCCCGATAAGCGCGCAGCACTGTATGAATTGTGTGTGCAGTATTATGAGAGCACAGTTGAATTTCCAAGATGGGGAAATATTTTGTGAATGGACACACAACATTTCAAGAAATGTAAAACACAAGCTTGTTTAAACTAGAATGTGTCCGAGTGTACCCGAGATTTCGGAGATCATCCCGGCTCTTTTGAGGTGTCGTGTACGAAGTCTTGTGATTTGGCTTAAATATGGGAACTTATTCAGAGGTCGCAGGCAACGCTTCGGGTTTGTAGTCGCTGTTACTGACATAACGAGGCACTGGGGCTTGTGTTTATGATGTTCTTGCCACTGTGGGTGCTGGGCGCTTATGTTGTACGGCCCAGATGTAAGAAGTGGTATCTTGAAAAACGTTTTACCCTAGTACCTGTTATTAAACTGATTTAATATTCTGGAACTCAATGGTGGCTATGGAGTGAGGTAAAACTTTTATCTATTGTGTTTTAAGAAGTGTCATGCAGTGTTTAGTAGTTTGGTCTTATAAGTTACTTTATATCTGTTGGGTTGCCCTGGGGTTTTAGAACGTAAGTGGCTCCCCTGATGATAGTACTTTCATGGGATGTTATTTTAAGTTATTTTATCGATATGTTTCTTAAATGTTGAGTCTTAATCAGAGTGAAGCTTTATAGGCATGTTCCCATCATATAATAATTATTTTATGTAGTATGGTTTGTGGGTTTGTTAATGTATTCTGACGACTTTAACTTCGTGTTGTGACTAAATGTAATATCTGTATCTGGGCTGGAGCTGGAACGAAGGTAATAGGCACAGGCAAAAGTTGGTTCGGTAAGAACTGTAGCCAGCTTTCTAGGCCAGTCATTTTCCAGTTGACCAGAGTCATTTCCTATATTATCTGTAACTGAAAACACAATATGCAACTTAAGTAATCATTATTCGTTCCCGTGGGCGCAGCCTCCTTCTAAGTATGTACTAGTACTACCCATTGTGTTACGCCATTTATATAACTTCCTTTAATTCCATTCTTTTGCCTCTAAGCTTTGTTTCTTAAAATGTATTTGTTAACAAAGTGTTTGTAATCCATACAAACGCTTGTGTGTGTGTGTGTGTGTGTGTGTGTGTGTGTGTGTGTGTGTGTGTGTGTTTGCGTGCGTGCGTGTTTATTTCCACATATCCTCCAGAACCACTGGACTGATTTTAACAAACTTGGGACACATATACCTTACTGTCAGGTGCGAAAAAAAACTCCAACTTATGTAAGGATTGCAAAGGGGATGGGAAAGAAACATAGACTATGAAGCGTTAATTCTCAGACTTTATTCATTCACTACTTGAGATTGAGAGCACTTAGCGATTCGAAACGAACTTTATGCATAAACTCAAACCCATACGAATTTTTTTGCTCGGTGACTGACAACCCTTGCAAAATGATGAAAGGAAAGTAACTTATTGCTTATTACTTATCCGCTGATCATTCAGTAAAAGTACCGAATAAAGCAGGACTTAATAACACATTACCTTTTTAGTACTGACTATATTCGTGACACGTTTTACAGACAGTACTCACATATACCACTGAATGTTAAGTGCAAAATTCTATCATTGTACGACTCTGAATTCAGGAGATATGAAGTCATAAACAATGAGATGCGTGAAAACTGACCCATAGGACATATCATTTAAATTTATTACCTCAGGGCCACCAACTCCGTCCGCAAAAGTTTTTGCAGACAGTATCCATATATACTACTGATGTGCCTTCAAAATTGTATCATCATCCGACACATAGTACAGGAGTTATGACACCATAAACACTATACCTGGGTAACACCGGGAGTCTCAGCTGGTTAATAAATATTTTAAGCTGTAATTCTGCGCTTTAATAGCCCAGATCTAGCTCCACTACGCTCAGTGGTACAACGTACAGCTGCCAGGTTTTCGAATTCATTTCAGTTATGCGAAAATCAATGAATTTGTCTCCCTAAGTGTACAGATAATGAATATCGTTAGTAAAAGCTGCCGCCAAGAATTACTGGGTGATTTGTAAAGCTATTCAGAAGTGACATTCAAGTAAGACGTAAACAACTTCCTAGCAGGACAATGCTACGCCCCACACGTCTAGAATTGCTGTAGAGTGGCTCCAGGAACACCCTTCTGAGCTTAAACACTTCCGCTGTATACCAAACTCCGCAGACATGAACATTATTGAGCATATCTGGGATGATTTGCAACGTGCCGTTCAGAATAGATGTCCACCCCCTCGTACTATTGCGGATTTATGGACAGCCCTGCAGGATTCATGGTGTCACTTCTCTCCAGCACTACTTCAGACATTAGTCGAGTCCTTGCCACATCGCCGTTGCGAGCTTCTGTGTGCTCGCGGGGTCCCTACACGATATTAGGCAGGTGTACCAGTTCCCCTCTCTCTTCAGTGAACATAATATTACTATTGTACATAAATGCATTGCGTCAGTTAGTCGATAGTGTTGAAGTATTCCATGGACCAAGACCATATAGCCCGGAAGAATTATCGACAACAGTACCATCCGGTCGTGAAAGCCATCTTTGTATGATTAGTTAGTCATTAGTCATTTTCAGCATAAAGATTCATGCTGTTTATGTCCGTATTTGGAAGTTTTTGTGATCAGTTTCAACACTAAATCAGATTACAGGAAACAGATAGCAGATTACTACGTACCACGTTTTGGTTTTGATTTTCCAATGCTTTTGTTTTAAAACATGATCAAGATCCGAACATTGAAGTGAAATCATTTGTAAATGCTAATCGGGAACACATAAATGTAAAACAGCAATAGCTGCCCGTTATAGCTCCTCACATCGGAAATAGGCATTATATAATGGTATCGTTGTCAATGTGGGCAAAATTACGATCCGTATTGCTCGTGTACGGAACAGAAGGAAGTAATGACAACTTATGAGTGATCCATAAATGTAAACGTTTTCTGTACCTTTTATATCATCAAGAATGCGAAATACTTCCTCTGAGATCTGTAAACACCTAGCAGATGCTAGTTCTAATAATAATTACACAAAATTTTGGCAAGTTCCGTGCAATATAAAGAACTGGGAAATGCGGTAGCCTTTCAAAAGGTCTATAATAACGGCCACTGCATTTCAGAAGACAGCTGCTGAGTTCATGAGTTTGATGCGTTTCGTTTTATTTCAGGAACGAAAGTTCTGTACCGTATATCTTTTGATTATCTGGATATTACATACCATAAACGTAGAGGTATTTCAATATACAAGATTACGTTTCTTTAAAGCTTATGCCAGAACTTTTTTTGTCTTTTTATCTTACGTCTTCCTCTGAGACGAAATATGGAAGACATTTGGAATTGTGGTTTTGGCAACAATGTGCGCCAATTTTTAACTCGGTTTCCCAGCACGCTTTAATAAGCATGAAATTGCTCTCTCTATCATTTTGTCTGCGCGGAATGCAGAGAACCGTAAAATTTCCGTTATCCGCTTCTTTCATTCCACACGTACGCGCTGAACCTTGCCATGGCGTCGCCATAAATTTCCTTCTACGAGCGATAGCCGGAATCAGCCCATCCTACTATGTCTCCGATGATATTGCATTCATGCGACTGAAACTCTGCTATTGGCCGCATTCCAGAGAGAAAGCGTGTTCCAGAGAGCTGGGTGGCCAATCAGTATGCATAACAAAGCGGCTATTTACCTGCTGAGGCCAGGAGCCTGTTAGCTTCTCAGAGCTAAGCCGTACACAGCCACTTTGGAGAATAAAGAAAACTACTAACACTTCAACACTTGTTTGCAGGCACAGAGCACTGCGATCGGTGATAGATAGATAGCTGAAATAGATTACTATTGAAAACACCAATAACTTCGGATATATTTCAACATAGCACCGTTCACTCATCTTCATGTGGCACAATATAGTCATATAGAAAATATTATTCTTGAATTGTATTTTGAAATCTGTGTCTCTCTCGTGTTAAATAACTACCGACTGCACAGAGCTGCCCGTTCCTGATCCAGAGCCGATCATTCAGTATTCGGTTTAAAGTATGCTTAGGACATTCTGCTATTACACCCACTGTTTTATATATAGGAGATCATAAACAACATTGTGCTTTTCATTTAAAATTACGTTGTTACTGCAAGAAGCGACGTAAGGTGAGTTAATCTATAATTCTCTTCTGAAACGTGAAAGGTATGTCACAGTGTGTGACGCACCTGCCTAATAAGCAGAAAACCACGTTTCAATTACCGGTCTTGATACAAAATTTTCATTCGCCACTACAGTTTATACACGTAATATCATATCTGTACGAGACCAGTGAAGTCTCTGAAATGGTATCATAATCGTCAGCTGATAAAAAGGTGTTTCAATCCTCCACAAAATATATTTCGGTAGAATACAAATTTTAAAATCACATTCGCATCACTCAGTCAAGTGCAAAAGTTGAGAAATGGGAGATAGATTGTGATATAACAGGTCGTATTGTATTTCGAACTTCATCCTTCCTACGTTAGAAGGTAATGATGATGACCATTAACATTAAATTCGTTTTGCTTACTGCAGAATTCACTTAAAAAAAGGTCCGCGTAATAATTATCAAGACAAGGTAAGAGGAATTATGGCTCGTATTGGGCATACAGATTCACTTTTTCCTCGCTCCATTTGCGAGTGGAATAGGATAGAAAGTACTAGTAGTGGTACGTGGTACCCTCCGCCAAACACAAAACAGTGGTTTGTTGATTATATATATGTACTTGATTTTCCTCGAATCTCTTCCTGTTATCAGTGGGCCTTACAGATACATACCTTCCTTTAGAGTTAACTCAGCTTTACCATACGGAATCCAAATTAACATTCTTCGGTTCCTCTTTCTTGAGGTTTGGCAATAGCTCACGTAACGAAATAATCATGGATCTGAATGTATCTGTGAACTTCACCTTTGCGTTTTCAGAGTGTTCTCTGGAACGAGTGAAATATTTCTTGGGTATATATTATCCACTCCATCGTTTTATTACATCATAATTCTTTCGTTTATATACATGCCTCATAACCAGATAGACTGCAGAAATATACACTCCTGGAAATGGAAAAAAGAACACATTGACACCGGTGTGTCAGACCCACCATACTTGCTCCGGACACTGCGAGAGGGCTGTACAAGCAATGATCACACGCACGGCACAGCGGACACACCAGGAACCGCGGTGTTGGCCGTCGAATGGCGCTAGCTGCGCAGCAGTTGTGCACCGCCGCCGTCAGTGTCAGCCAGTTTGCCGTGGCATACGGAGCTCCATCGCAGTCTTTAACACTGGTAGCATGCCGCGACAGCGTGGACGTGAACCGTATGTGCAGTTGACGGACTTTGAGCGAGGGCGTATAGTGGGCATGCGGGAGGCCGGGTGGACGTACCGCCGAATTGCTCAACACGTGGGGCGTGAGGTCTCCACAGTACATCAATGTTGTCGCCAGTGGTCGGCGGAAGGTGCACGTGCCCGTCGACCTGGGACCGGACCGCAGCGACGCACGGATGCACGCCAAGACCGTAGGATCCTACGCAGTGCCGTAGGGGACCGCACCGCCACTTCCCAGCAAATTAGGGACACTGTTGCTCCTGGGGTATCGGCGAGGACCATTCGCAACCGTCTCCATGAAGCTGGGCTACGGTCCCGCACACCGTTAGGCCGTCTTCCGCTCACGCCCCAACATCGTGCAGCCCGCCTCCAGTGGTGTCGCGACAGGCGTGAATGGAGGGACGAATGGAGACGTGTCGTCGTCAGCGATGAGAGTCGCTTCTGCCTTGGTGCCAATGATGGTCGTATGCGTGTTTGGCGCCGTGCAGGTGAGCGCCACAATCAGGACTGCATACGACCGAGGTACACAGGGCCAACACCCGGCATCATGGTGTGGGGAGCGATCTCCTACACTGGCCGTACACCACTGGTGATCGTCGAGGGGACACTGAATAGTGCACGGTACATCCAAACCGTCATCGAACCCATCGTTCTACCATTCCTAGACCGGCAAGGGAACTTGCTGTTCCAACAGGACAATGCACGTCCGTATGTATCCCGTGCCACCCAACGTGCTCTAGAAGGTGTAAGTCAACTACCCTGGCCAGCACGATCTCCGGATCTGTCCCCCATTGAGCATGTTTGGGACTGGATGAAGCGTCGTCTCACGCGGTCTGCACGTCCAGCACGAACGCTGGTCCAACTGAGGCGCCAGGTGGAAATGGCATGGCAAGCCGTTCCACAGGACTACATCCAGCATCTCTACGATCGTCTCCATGGGAGAATAGCAGCCTGCATTGCTGCGAAAGGTGGATGTACACTGTACTAGTGCCGACATTGTGCATGCTTTGTTGCCTGTGTCTATGTGCCTGTGGTTCTGTCAGTGTGATCATGTGATGTATCTGACCCCAGGAATGTGTCAATAAAGTTTCCCCTTCCTGGGACAATGAATTCACGGTGTTCTTATTTCAATTTCCAGGAGTGTATTATATTTTAGTAAATATGGATTGGTTGGGTGTTAAGGGACTAAAACAGTGAGGTCATAAATCCCTTAAACTAGGTAACCAAGTCAAAACAGTTTCGCTACTTACGTCTTAGATCTCTGCATACCGTAAATTCCTTATAATAACAATGAATGGGTTATGCTTTGATACAGAATCGAGATGGTTTGTGTTGCTAGAACGTCACTGTATACGAATCTTCATAATTCGCACAACGTGCGTTCATTTACGCGTGTAAGATCTCAAATTCAGAACAAATCATGAACATATCTGCCATTCGTTTCAGCAGTTTAGTGTAAATGTTTGTTCTTTCTTAGGCACTCCAGTCGGTAGTAGTTATATATGATAAAGTAAAGAATAAAATCGAAACATTCTGAGAGATTAAAACCGTGTACCGGACTGGGACTCCAGGCAAGTGGAACTGTCAGGGTCCATAATGAGTCATAGTAGAGTTAGAGCAGAAAGGCAAAGGTCCCAAATTCGATGCTCGGTTGGAATACATTTGTAATCTGCCAAGAAATTTCGAATCAGCGCATACTTCGCTGGAGTGTGAAAATTCATTTAGAATTATATTTATTAAATACGTTTTCTGAATAAACTCAAAATTAACGTGAATCACAGATATAGTTCTGACTGCTATTAGATTTAGTGATGTGTGTGGAACTTTTTCCTTTATCTCGATAGATCTCTACACGGTCCAGTCAAACTAATCTGACCACCACCTATGTTCGACGTCAACGTCAAATAATCGCTCGCAGGTGGATGGTGGTAGCACTGGCAGTGGAGGGTGAATAAAGCGTTTCGAGGTGTTGCGGAAAAAGCTGCCGTCATCGTAATGCGGAAACAGGGCGATTTATCTGACGTCCAAAAGGGCATGATCCTTGGTTCTCCGGACAAGCACGAAAGCGTTTCACAAACTGCTAAGTTTTAAACTGTTCGTGTGTTATCGTGGTTAAAGCATAATGTGCCTTGCAAAATGGCGCTATCTAAAACCGGGGTCCAGGCAATTGTGGTGCACTACGGGCCATAGATGTCAAGGGTGAACGATGGCTGCGAAGGTGTGTACGGGTGGACAGTCGTGTAACTGTTGAGCAACTAACAGCCCCGGATGAACCGTGTGGCTACCAAAAGTGTCTCCTAAACGTCCGTCCAGTGGATGTTGCTCTGTATGGGCCTCCTCAGCAGCGCCCCGTTAATATACCCACGCTGACTACAGTTCATCGGCGACAAAGGCTGGAATTTACTCTCCAGTACCCCAACTGGACGTCCACTGAATGGCCACAGGTGGCATTTTCAGGCGAATCACATTTTATGCCTCATGGGTATGAAACCTCTGGAAGCAAAGACGCTGCAACAATCGTCGGAACAGTCCACGCCAGAGGAGAGAGCGTTACGGTCTGGGGAACGTTTTTGTGGAATCCTCTGGGTGATTTCGTCGTTCTGGAAGCACAATGGATCACCACACGTATGCAAATAGCGTTGAGGATCATGTTCACCCCTACATGCAGTTTGTTTTTCCCCAGCACAATGGCATCTACCAGCAGGACACAGCAACTCCTCACTATACTCGTAGTTAGAGGAACACCAGGTTGAGATTAACGTATTCTCATGGTCGCCAGACACCCCGGATTTAAAACCATTTGAGAATGTGTGGGGGACCACCTTGATCGAGCTGTTTACGCAATGGATCTTCAACTGAGAAACTTGGCACAGGTGACCGCGGTACTGGAGTCGGCATGGCTCAACATCACGGTCGGTATCTTCCAAAAATCCATTGACTCTCTCCCTGCTTGTCTCGTAGCAGTCCGCCCTGAAAATCGATGTTATTCGGGGTTTTGACAGGTGGTAACATTAGTGTGCCTCGACAGTGTGACTAAAGAGTCTTGTAGGTCTTGCAAAATATTAAGTTAATATGTTACCGCTTTTACATATTCTGCTCTTCTCATTACATGGAACTATGTCAACGTGATGCTGAGCTTAGCTTCTGTATTTAGAATAGTACACGTTTTGAAAATGGTTCAAATGGCTCTGAGCACTATGGGACTTAGCATCTGAGGTCATCAGTCCCCTAGAACTTAGAACTACTTAAAACTAACTAACCTAAGGACATCACACATATCCATGCCCGAGACAGTATGCGAACCTGCCACCGTCGCGGTCTCGCGGTTCCAGACTTAGCCCCTAGAACCGCTCGGCTACTCCGGCCGGCAGTACACGTTTTGACAATTTTAAAATGCTCCTTTTCTCGACAATTATCATCCTAACTTCTTTATACTTTGTGCTCTTAAAATATTCTTCAGTACAGGATATTACTTTTTTTTATAGCTGAATGGAAGTATTTTCCACCTCTAAGTTTGTAAAACATGGAAGCTATCAAAAATGTTACTACTTCTGGTAAAGAACTGTCAGCAAAGTGTTTATACAATATTAAAAAATAGCATTATATGTTTAAATATAACACAAGGAACTAGCGATTTAAGAGTTCTTATATGGTTTTAGTATCAACGCATGACAACACTGAGGAGTACCCCATGTCAGCACGATTGTGGCTATACCATGTGCGAATCAGTTTTCGGTGGAGCAGAGAGTCCGCACACCTCATAGAGTACGAAACGGAGGAAAACACAACACACGACTTGCGCAAGAGGCTGACTGGTGAGCACACGGAAAATAGAGCACTGAGCGAGACGAAATCTCTGTCCGTGGGCGTCGAAATCAGTGTCAGAAGTGCCGCGTCAGGCCTACTGCCGCCAGAAGGTGAACACCTAAATCAGTGCTCTGTCCATGACACGCTTTTCACACTCCCTCCGTGACAATGTTCCGCTGCGATAACCATGGCAGCTTCAGTGTATCCATCTCGACGTCTACCGGTGGAGATACTAAGGCAGTAATGAGGAAGCATCTCAGCTACGTCAGTTCTCTCTTATTTTCTACGTTGACTGTTTCAAGTCTGTCTCCGTCTGTTTTCTGACACAAGCATTTCTGATACGCCCTGCTAAACCCGCATGAGAGGACAGGTGGTTTTAGTTGTGGAAAAGGGCCAAAATAAGCGGCTGTCTGTTACACTCGAACATACAACCATTTATTTGATCAAACATTACAAGAGCCAAGAAAAATAAAAAAAACACACATCTTTAGTTTTGGAACTTAATTAGCGTCTGAATGCGACGTACCATCTCATGCCTTAAGAGCAAGACCACTTTAATTTAAAAACGGCTGAAACCAGTAACTTAAAGCTCAACCAAAATCAGAAATTTAAAAGGCAAAGGCTTATCTTAGAGCAGCTCCTTAATTAGGCTGAAGGCCCAAAGAATCTAACTCTTTAAGAGCAAACCCCTTAAATTCAAAATTGTCTGAAGGCCCAACACTTAAGACTCGATAACAATAATTTTAAAAATGCCAAAGGCTTTACGTAAAACAGATCTTAAACTGGGCTGAAGGCCCAAACAATCTGACAGCTTAAAAGCAGAACAACTTTAATTCAAAATGGGCTGAAGGCCCAAAGAATCAGACACTTTAAGAGCAAAACAACTTTAATCTAAAAATCGGCTAGAAGCCATACAAATACAAACAACAAGAACAAACAAGAAAAGGCAGTACACCCAAGGGCGCTCAGAAGTTCCGATGGTTGGCCTGGAATTCAAACACTAACGCTCGTTTAGGTGAGACAGGCAGTCGGCCCAAGCACTGTCGATCCAACGATAACCCAACTGACAGACAATCAACGGACCCACCGACAAGATAACCTCCACTTCACCCGACAAGCACACAACAGGGAGTTCAATGGAACAACGTAGAAGGTATTGGCGCCCACAACCAATGATAAATTCAGCTGTCAAACTGCACACCGTGCTGGACAGCGACAACACGATGAGGAAATTACGCAGCCTGAATTTACGTCAACGGCCAGGGCAGGTAACTGGAACGTTAACGGCCACAAGACAGAAGTCTCCGCTGGTGCACTTCAATTCAAATAACCAAATACAGTTAAACTCCACCGGAGGGTGGCTAAAATTTGCCAATTTGAAAACACGTGTTGTTGCTCGTGGGAATATCTCAACAGCCAACAACGAACTCCAAAGATACAGTGTGAACAGATTAAATCAAAACTCAACTTTCATGTCCAGGATCGGCGTGCCACGAAACTCGTAGCAATGGGAGTAGCACCACACAGTCCGACACTGCAAAGAGGCCGCCAGCGGGCCCAGTCAAACCGCACGCCATGGAGATTTCCTCACTGCTCCACGCCAACAGACCTACTGCCCACACACAGCCCAGGTGGAAAGTATAAGCGCCAGGCTAAAGATAGTCCAAGTGCGAATAGCAATACACACTGTGCTGCCTCCCGTGGAAAGAGAGGATAACAGCATAATTGTGATAAATGTGGGAAATTAAACACAGGATAGCAACCATGGTTTAATCCAACGCATAGCATGAGCCAGGCATGGCTCAAATTTATATTCCAATTTCTTCATGAGCCTCTTCAAATACTTCTCAGAATGAGATACAGACAAAATCTTGACCTTTTTCTACTCTGAGACGTATTACCTTACATTTACCACAAGTAAACATAAATCGAAAATACACTTTCCAGTCACGTTAATGTGACCAGCTATAAGAAGACAGAATAACTACCTTTTGCAGCACGGACCACTGCTAGAAGTGCCGGAAGAGAGTCACTGAGTTTGTAGAAGGTACTGAAAGGGACATGGAACCGTATCAGCTGCAGTGCCATGGAATGGTGCACTAGGTTTCTAGGCTGTGGATTCATGATCGAGGTCGTCCCACAGAGGCTTGATTGTGTTGAAATCCGGGAAGTTTCGTTGCAATGGAACTAATGCAAACTCACCCTGGTTCTCTTCGAACCACGCATTCATAATGCAAGCTGTATGACACTTGGCTTTGTCCTACTGGTAGATGCCATCGTGCAGAGGGAAAACAAACTACGTGTACTGGCGGACACGTTAACCAACGATATATGTATACTTGTGTCGATTCTCTGTGCCTTCTAGAATGACAAGATCTCCCAGGAAATGAGACGAAAGCACTCTCCAGGCTATAATGCTGTCTTTTGCGGCAGGGACACTTCCTAAAATTGTTGAAGGGTGTTCGCTTTCGGACTTTTCAAGCCCGACACGTCAACGACTATCTGTCTAATGGAGAGTAAAACGTTATTCATCTGAATGAACGTGCAGTTGCGAATCGACGTCCGAATTCCAGTCTTCGTCGCCGATGGAAAGCAGTCAGTATGGGTGCATTAACCAAGCGCCTGCTGTGTAGTTCCATATGCAGTTACGTTCGCCGAACGGTTTTTGAAGAGACAGTGTTGGTAGTCCCGTGTCTCATTTGGGCGCTCAGCTGCTCAAATTTGCACCGCTATTCCCAAGTACACATCTCCACAGTCGTCATCGACACTGTCATCTATGACCCGTTATGCACCTCCGTTGCCTCGGAGCCCATTTTGAATAGCACGGTATAACTTTACCATGGTGGCACTCGACCAGTTTACGAATTTAACAGTTTCGGAAATGCTTCCACTCTTGGCCCGATAGTCGATAATCGCGTTATTTATGACGTCTGATAAATCTCTTCGTTTCTGCATTACGGCGACAACTACACTGTTTTTCGCGTCTTATCGACACTCTTTACACACCCTCCACCGCTAGTGCAGCCACCTGCTGTCCGTGCACTGTTATAGGTCATGATCACATTAATGGGCTGGATAGTGTGTTATGTCTTATTACTTGTGCGAAATTAAAACAGTGTGCAGCTATGAACTTTATTAGATCATGTCCTTGCAGTTTGCAATAATGTTTCTTCTGCCGTCTACTTGTGTATTTATTAGCTTTCACGTTGCTTCATTTCTTCACAACCACCCCATCACCCATATGTCTGGGAAGGGGAGGGTCTTCGGTCATCTAAACATCATTGTATCGTAATGTATTCAGTAGGAACAGATGACACCGTTACGGTCATCAGTGGTAATCCAGAGACGTATGACAAGCGGTTTTTTTCTCTTTCATTTCCATCAACATCGCAGTGAACGCTCAGGTTCATTATTAACATAGCGACAGCACCACAACTGACACTCAGTCATTATCTCACCTTCACGAAACATTTACACTGACGCAATCCGCAATGGAATGGGGACCATTGTGTGAGACTATAAAAACGTTTCCATAAGTAAATGGCTAGCGAATCAGATGACAACCAAAATACATTGATATCTGATAGTTTTAGTGATCCGTTAGTCCGATCAAGGCTGTTGATTTCGAAGGCCCAGGTTTCTCTCTCTCTCTCCCTCTCTTCCTTTTATTTGGATAATGGACGATAATAACAAAAGCATGAGAATAAACTGTGCAGAAACCCATCGAGCCGTTGACAAGACGCAGAAAAAGGAAATGAAATTATCTAAGGCAATATTTAGGTAAGTGTCACAGCCATGGAAATCGGCTTTAGAATTCGGTATCGAGCGTATTTATTTTACTTACTCGTGCCACTAATGACCTGGCACCAGCTTCTCAATTTAAAGGCTCGCATTTTACGTGTCTTTATTTCAATTGCCTCGTGAAGGTGAGTAAGTATTTGATACAGTATCTATAGATGTAATAAAATTTTAACTGTCCTATGTCTGTACATACGAGATATTTAAGAAAACTTAATATGAGGGGTATTTATAACAGCAGTAGAAGTCAGAACAATTATTCTTAAAATATTTGTCTGTCTGTCTGTCCGTATGATCACGCGAAAGCTACTGCACGAAATTGCATGCGGTTTCTACAGTTACATTGTTGGACGTCTAACTTAAAATCTGGTAAATATTTCATCTTGATATGTCACCTAAAACCGAGTTATCTACACATACAGTGTTTTCTTTAACTGGATGAGTACAGAGAAACTGGAATCCATAGAAAGAACAGAATACTGTCTTAGAAACCTTTAGGTACTTTTTGATGAAAACAGTTCTGTCATAATCAAATTTTTGGGCAAGCTTGTGGATCTATGAACTTTTGTGTAAGGTTCATTTCATAATACTGGAAGAAAAAATTCGGGACAGCATAAATTTTACAAAACTACATTAAACCAGAAGAGAAGTGATAGGATTTTTGAACTTTTTATCATAATAATAACAATGTGAAGCGTTTAATCCCATTGTCCACAGATATTCTTGAATCACTGTTGTCAAATTGACCGGACCGATGCTACCACTTATCCGTTACAATTTCTTAACTCCCTTTCTGATGCTGGACTCACTGCGCTTAACATCGCTCCGAAGATGGGTATTCCGATTATACTGCTTCGGTCATTAACCCATCCGAAGCTGTGTAATAGAACTTACCTGAAAGTACCTTAAAGTGGTGCAGCTTCATAATAGTATTACGAAAGGTGAACGTCTCACGAGCAGTGGAACTGGTGAAATAGTTTTCATACTTCCCCCCCCCCCCCCCCCCCCCTCCCCACGCACACATTCCGAACATTTCACATCTTCCCTCTCTACTTCAAACATGTGCTGTTTCTCGCAAGCATATGCTTCGCCATGACTATCAACGAGTCGCAAACACAGACGCTTCGAGCCTTCGGCGTCGACCTCAGGACGAACTATCTCTCACATGGACAACTCTACGTATATCGCACACGGGTCTCTAGCTCAGGTAATGCGTTTATTATGGCTCCTAAGGACCAAACGTCAAATCCTGTGTATAAAGAAAATCTCTAATTTTCGGAATTTCTTTAAATACAAATGTAGGTTCTTCCCCTATCAAAGTCTACTGGAATTTCATACTGCAAATATTTTTATCTGTTCTTACAAACACATCAATTCTTTATCTCTGCGTGCTTTTGACAGCTTCACCTTCAGTTTTTTGCTTCCGTTTCTCCCAGCGATGATAAGCTTCAGGATTTTTCAGAATTGATGCGGGCCCGTTATCAACGCGGACGAAGTCGCGGGCGATACCTAGTAACTAATATAGCTGCTATTTATGATGATAAGTGAGGAGGAAGGAGGTAAACACGTTACTGGCAGATACCCTACCCCTCTCCATGTCTCAATCATCATCATAATTATACGAGTATATCGTCATACCATGGGATATTCTGGAGGATCTTGAACTGAACCAAGGACATTAGTGTAACGAGTTGATGATCAGGAAGGGCACCTGCTGTTTCCTCCCTCCCCCCACCTTTCTGGTTCAAAGATACTTTCAACCCTAGGGGTTCCATCTAGATGGTAAAGTTAGAAAATATTTTGCAAAAGGGGTTGTAGCTAAATATGTCCAACATCTCCTAAACAACTTGACCGGTTTCAGCCAAATTTGCTATACACATCACTTGTTACCTGGCTCCCAAAGGGCTTGAGGGGGGATGAAAAAGGAACACAACGCACAAAGTGCAGAAACCAAGGTTTTATGCATCCAGTATTAGAGAATGAGAGCAGTTACCGACTTGCAACAAACTTTACACTTAATTTGAAACACTTGCCAAATTTTGTTTCGCTGACACTCCCCGCAGAATGCTGAAAGGAAAGAGGTTATCACTTACTACATATTTTATGTTCACGCTGTAAAACTGCTACATCAGGCGTAACGTTTTTATTTATAACATTCTTAGTACAACCTCTTTTTGGAACACTTTTTGCAAGCAGTATCCATACATGCCATCGATGTGCTGGGAAAATTATATCATTGAGCGACAGATAGTTCAGGAGACGTAATGCCATAAACATTGAAATGAGTGATAATCTGCCGCATTAGGCATGATGTTTACATTTATTACTTCTTAACTACTTACTCCATTCACAGTTCATTTATTCGACACATAACTCAGGAGATACGTGGTCATAAGCACTTATGTGCGTGAAATCTAGGATTTTTTTGAAACGGAGAGACAATTTCTCAGGCTATACTCACTCGGTGTTTGATAAAGAGAGCAATTAGCAACATCTGGCAAACTTTAAACATAATTTCAAATCTTTCATAAACTTTTTATGACTTACATGCTTAACATCGAGTATTTAACACGGTAATCAGAAGTTCCAAACTATTAGATGCAGTGGAATTCGGGTCTTTAAAGAATTAGGTGTTTAGAGGTTGCTTACGATCTGGAAAGAAGCACTGTAAGACTAAGATCTACCAGCATCCCCTTGCGGTGGTAATGGAAACGGGGTAGCGTTGAGGCATAACTCAGTAACACGTGGAGCAATTGCATTCAAATTTTTTCGGTACATGAATTGTTATTTGTCTCAAGATACTGCGGAAGTAAGATTCTTCTCTACCATTAAGGGGTGGACGTGTTGGTGAGAGAGGTAGAAGTGAAAATATTCGAAATCAATCTATTAGTATTAGAGTTGGATAAATTTTAACGGTATGAAGTGCAATTATCTCTTATCTGTAATCTTCAGTGTGTCAGTCATGTCGTGAGACTCAACACATCAACGAGCCAATAACACTAGCCAACAATAAAAATGTGACTAGAGTGAAATGAATGATTTTTTAGTGTACCGACCACGTTGATAACGATAACGACAATGAAATACTCGAATTAGCTGCTATTTCCTAGTTAAAGGAAATGTGCAACTAATTATAATTATATTTTATTAAGGTTCATAAATATAGGCTTCGAAATCCCGCTGATGGTAGAAAAACTTATGAAGTTTCAAGCACCAATAGGTGTATGTATTCTGACGTTATTTTTAGCCGGAGCTCGTAGCGACAAGAGGAAGCGAAGAGGAAGGGTGGAGCCTAGTATGTTTCATTTAAGCATACTTTTAGCCTGTTACAAGCTGTGTTCTGTTCATGCATTGGAAGAAATTGTTACTGAAGTGTACTTAGTTTGTGTGGCCGTTGTAATTCCTGTGACTCAAGCTGTCTCGCAAATGTTTAAACAGTGCTGACAGCGCCAGCTAGAACCGTGCCACCGCTTCGGTCGCATGTTCGAATCCTGCCTCGGGCATGAATGTATGTGATGTCCTTAGGTTAGTTAGGTTTAAGTAGTGCTAAGTTCTAGGGGACTGATGACCTCAGAAGATAAGTCCCATAGTGCTCAGAGCCATTTGAACCATTTTCTGAAGTGCTGAGAGTATTTGCTACAGCCGGCCGCGGTGGACGAGCGGTTCTAGGCGCTACTGTCCGGAACCGCGCGGCTGCTACGGTCGCAGGTTCGAATCCCGCCTCGGGCATGGATGTGTGTGATGTCCTTAGGTTAGTTAGGTTTAAGTAGTTCTAAGTTCTAGGGGACTGATGACCTCAGATGTTAAGTCCCATAGTGCTCAGAGCCATTTGAACCATTTTTTATTTGCTACTTTTGTGGACAGGCTACACTGAAATCGCAAAGGAGGCAAACAGTGCCTTGTATTAGGAAGGCTCACAGACTGTACTTTGGGTGTGAAATCGGGGAACAGGATAAGCCCTGAGCTCCTAGCGTATGTTGCATACACTATGTGATCAAAAGAATCCGGACACCCCCAAAAACATACGTTTTTCATATTAGGTGCATTGGGATGGCACCTACTGCCAGGTACTCCATATCAGCGACCACAGTAGTCATTAGACATCGTCAGAGAGCGAATGGAGTGCTCCGCGGAACTCACGGACTTGGTGTCACTTTTGTCATACGTCTGTATGCGAGATTTCCACATTCCTAAATATCACTAGATCCAATGTTTCTGATGTGATAGTGAAGTGGAAAGATGACGGGACACGTACAGCACAAAAACATACAGACCGACCATGTCTGTTGACTGACAGAGACCGCCGACAGTTGAAGAGGGTCGTAATGTGTAATAGACAGACATCTATTCAGTCCATCACATGGGAAATCCAAACCGCATCAGGATACAGTGCAAGTACAAGTTAGGCGAGAGGTGATAAAACTTGGATTTCGTGATCGAGCGGCTGCTCATAAGCCACACATCACGCCGGTGAATGCCAAACGATGCCTCTCTTGGTGTAAGGAGCATAAACGTTGGACGATTGAACAGTGGAAAAACGTTGTGTGGAGTGACGAATCACGGTACACAATGTATCTTTCCGATGGCAGGTTGTGAGTATGGCGAATGCCTGGTGAATGACATCTGCCAGTGTGTGTAGTGACAACAGTAAAATTCGGAAGTGGTAGTGTTATGGTGTGGTCATGTTCTTCATGAGGAGGGCTTGCACCCCTTGCTATGTTGCGTGGCACTATCGCAGCACAGGCCTACATGATGTTTTAAGCGCTTCGTGTTTCCCACTGTTGAAGAGCAATTCAGGGATGGCAACTGCATATTTCAGCATAATTGAGCACCTGTTCATAATGTACGGCCTGGGGCTCAGTGGTTACACGACAATAACATCCCTGTAATGGACTGGCCTTCACAGAGTCCTGACCTGAACCCTATAAAACACCTTTGGGATATTCTGGCATGCCGACTTCGTGCCAGGCCTCACCGACGGACACGATACCTCTCCTTAATGCAGCATCCTGTGAAGAATGAGGTGCCATTCCCTAAGAAACCCTCCAGCAAGCTGTCATCAAGGCTAAGCGCGTGCCAACACCACATTAAATGCCAGCATTACCTATGGAGGGCGCCACGAACTTGTAAGTCATTTTCAGCCAGGTGTCCGGATACTTTTGATCACATAGTGTATATGTTGGGAAAATATGTCACTTACCCACATGTTCAACACCTCCCCATAAGCCCCTGGCCTCATAACAACCAAACGTGATACACTTATTACCTACAATTGGGAAATAAATAGTGTGGGGCTAAAAGCCACCAACCTCTCATCGGTATGAGGTGAAAGTGGGGGTAATAAAGGTGTGATAGACGTAGATAGGGCGGAGGAGGAGGAGGACAGAGAAAGCTGGACAGAGAGATATGAGAGAAGGTCATTGACGAGAGAGGAAGGTGGACAAGAACTAGAAAGAGGGAGGAGGATATGGGCAGAGAGGAAGGGTAAGAGGAGATAGGCAGAAAGAGGGAAATAAGAGGATATGGATAGAGAGAGAGGAAGGAGAGAGAGACAGAAAGAGGGAGAGAGAAGGATATGGATAGAGAGAGAGAGGAAGGATATGGACTAATAAAACATGTGAATTAATAAATGCCCAGGAAACGCTGGTAGTTAAACAAAACAGACTTACGCGATATGCTGAATAACTTACAAAATAAGCATATCGCAATGTACAATTCTCGTAAACAAGGCATTATTAAAAACGTAACACAGAATCTACTTGGGCTCACCTGTACTAGCACACATTGCAGGTACCCTGGGAAACGTAACCTGTTCACTTGTTGGCGTTGAGAGTAAACAAATGGAAACGCAGGGAAATTCTCACCGGTCATCCAGTTAACAGTCTTCGGTTGAAAGTTTGCTCGACTACAATATACACCAACGGAAATAAGGTGCCGAGAATGTAGGTTAGCAGAATAGCAACTGAAATAATATTTTCTTATTTACAGCTACAGAACTACTTTTAAACTGTTAGTTCTGTACAGTAAAGGCAGTCCGTGATTAAAAACAGCATCACAATTACTCTTCTTTCACTATGATCGAAGTGTGTACTAAGACAGAAGGGATGTACGAAAAGCAATAACGTGACACAACCGACCTTCCCGACGGATGTTTGGATGTTTTCGCGTCTTGTAGCGACGCTTCCGGAAAGCAGAAGTTTGAACTCGAAGTCATCGTAATGCTCGCAGAGAGAAAGCTGCCGAAGTTACTGTTCCAGCTTCTGTTGTATGTAACAATGAATCCATACGTGAGCACATGACAAGGAGACTGTTATTTCTAACAACCCAGCTTTCTTCGCCTTCTGACACCAGTTCCATTCTTATCATGTACATTTTACGTTTACACCATAGTTCTTTCCTTCTTTTTTTTTGCCAATGAATGTTACTTGTCGAACAGAGAACATGCATTACAGGTCCACGAAAACACCCGATCCAATGGACAGTGTAGAGCCAACTTCTGGTTTGGGATGCTACGCACTACAGTTTACGATGCGTATTCCATCAATGGTAACGTTAACGATCGGGCATGTTCCAACTGTTCCCCATGAATTCTTCATCTTTTGAATAAAGTGCGTATACGAACCAGAATGATTACGTTGTGCCAACACGATGAATGTCCAGTACATAATGCCTAGCGTGCACGTCGTATCTGAAGGTACCCTGCCAGATACACCATTGGCGGATAGACCTACTGACTTTCCTTACTTAACTGCTCTGGAATTTTTTGTTTGAGGATGGATAAAAGACGCTGTCTAGTTCGATGTTCCATCAATTCTTGAGAAGATGAAGGAATGTGTCATTCTCTCTTGTAGTACTTGCAGCAGGAAACACGGGAAGCACCTATGAATTGTATCGTACAACATATGGACTTTTGTGTCACTGTCACCACTGAACATGTTTGAATGTTCTATACTTTTTTGCCACGGTGAATTAAAGTACTCCAGAATCGTTGAAGAAGACCGTTTCTGTTTCATACGTAAATCACTGAGGTGCCAAAAGTCATGGCATAACTTGCAATATCGTGTCGGGCCTCCTTTTGTCCAACGTAGTGCAGTAATTCTACGTGACATGAACTCAACAAATCCTTGGAAGCCCCCTGCAAAAATATTGAGCCATGCTGCCCCTGTAGTCGTTCATAACTGCGAAGATGTTGCCGGGCAGGGCATTGTGCACGAGCTGACATCTCAATTATGCCCCGTAAATATTCGATGGGGCTCATGTCGGGCGATCTGGGTGGCCAAATCTGAATTGATCTGAATGTTCCTCAAAACCCACCGGGAACGACTGTGGTCTGGTGACATGACAAGGTTGACTGGGAACGTGAAGTTCATCAACGGCTGCAAGTAGTGTCCTAGTAACCGAACATAGCCATTTCCAGTCAATGGTCGGTTCAGCTGGATCAGAGGACCCAGTCCAATCCATGTAAACACATAGCCCACAACATTATAGAGACACCACCAATTTGCACTGTGCTTTGTTCACAACTTCGGTCCATGGCCTCGTGGGGTCTGCGTCACACTCGAATTCTATCATCAGCTCTTAGCAACTGAAATTGGGACTCACCTAAGCTTTCCAAGGTTTTCTATTGTGTAGGGTGCAACATATATCGTCAGAATCCCAGGAAAGGCGCTGCAAGCTGTGTCCTACTGTCGACAAAAGCAATCATATAGGTCGTCTGCTTCCATACTCCATTAACACCTAATTTCGCCGCACTGTCCTAGCGGACAGGTTCGTCGTACGTCCCACATTCATTTCTGCGATTATTTCACACAGTGCTGCTTATCCGTTAACACTGACAACTCAACGCAAACGTCGCTGCTCTCGGTCGTTAAGTGAAGGTAGTTGGCCACTGCGTTTTCCTTGGCGAAATGCGGTGCCTGAAATTTGGCATTGTCTACACACTCTTGAAACTACGGATCTCGGAATATTGAATTCCGTAACAATTTCCGAAATGGAAGGTCCTATGCGACTAGCTACATCCACCATTCCGCGTTCAAAGTCTGTTAATTTCGATCGTGTGGCCATACTCGTGTCGGAAACCTCACATGGAGCACCTGAGTAAATATGACAGATCCGCCCATGCCCTTTAATAGCTTTTGTACGCGATCATACCGCCATCTGTATAAGTGTATACTAGTATTCCACAACTTTTGTCACCTCAGTGAGTAATGCTGTATTTACGTGACTACGTTTTATCCCTCTTGAGGGAGGGAAGGAAGTTACCATTTGAAACAGACGTACTGCTATTCATATCTTGGTAAACAAAGATAAAGGCAATCGTGCTGGTTAATGTCCCCCTTGTAGCTGAACAATATTTTAGTTGATATATATTTTTTTTTTATTTAGGACCAAAAGTTATTTGGGGTGATCAAGTTAGACGGCACATACAGTACATGAGATTCTTAGAATACATAAATTAGACATGTCTCGTGTCTTTTTTAAAGTTTTGCGATATTCAGCGTTACTACAAAGCGTCATAATAAAGTTATAGGACGAATAAAGGGCTGAGGAAACGGAATGAAACTTCACTGACTGAGAGAGTATACGTTACTATTTCAGTGATTACAACTTCGTGTCAAATTTAGGAAGAACTAGGCAGTATGGGCACACTTATCAATACCTGTTGCGCCCTCTCTGGTCTGGATGCATACACTGATTCCGTTGGGAACTGTTTCGTGAGAACATGGTATTGTTCTCTTAGATGATCTGGCCTATACTGTTGTAGCTGATACTTGGATACTGGCTCTGCGACAGAGTTGATTCCACTTATTTTCTGTTGGGACAGAAGTGGGGTTCTTGCTGGGGGTACCTCAAAAGCGTGCGAACGGTTCATAATGATACGTACCGTGTGCTGATGAACATTGAACCATTGAAAAATCGCACCACGGTACTGTCGCATGTGAGTTAACACATCAGCACTCAGGATGTCCATGAAGTACCTCCGTGCTATCGAAGCTACCTCGATCATTACGAGCTATGAGTTGAAGTCACATTTAATTGGCTCCCCACACCATGACACGAGGAGTAACGGCACTGTGTAACGTTGGAACCGTGGAACCTCTCTCCAGGTCTCCATCGTAGTCACCGATGGCTGTCAGGCGGGATAGTGCGGAGCCACGATTCATTGCTGAACATAATACAACACCATTCAATGGCAGTCAAAGCTTCCAGGACACGGCACCTCTGTAGGCACAGCCTTTTGTGTTACGTTAACAGCAGACCGCGCTTGGGACGGTAAGTGCCTTCTCCGAGAGCTTCTGGTCACCGACAAATGGTACAGGACGGTAAAAAAAATGTTGCATTGAGTTTGTTACTCGTTCTCAGATGGCAGGCGCAAATGTGAAAGTTGTGATGTGCCTGGTGCGTAGTAAGTGGGTGACTTGAGCGCAGTTGCAGATATATGGTACACTGATTTACCTTTGTTAACCAATTCATTTTTATTTTCTTATTATGGGCCACTTGGGTGAAGTTGCAGATATTTTTTAAAGCATCCATCATTGTCTTATAAACTGCTAGACTGCGCACACTAGCTACTAAAATTTTTTATTAACGCATTCAAACCATAAAAATTTTTAAAAATTTTCAACTAAAATTCTATGCTGCAAATCATATTTCAAATTCTTTATACCATAAATTACCACATACATAAGCTTATCTTTCGGAATTTTATTAGCAAAATTTGCACACAACTTCATTGTAGATTTCTGTGTAGCTAATACATTCATTCTTCTACACATATTTATAACATAGATAGCATAATTTTGAATACAGCTGAATGGACTCAAATTAACATCATCATTCAATTGTGTAGTTCTCTTAAAATCTAAGAAAGCATCATAAGCTTTTAAATAATTATTTGGCGGATCGAGATTCCACATTTCTTGAGGAAAAAACTCGTTTCTGCCATTTTTTAATATAGATATTCTGTAGTTTAACGTGATCGAATAAGGAAGCGTCAATGAGATGATTATTTTTCCTTTTTGTCTGGAAAACAGTTTTGCTACATAATTACCAATTAATTTTTTTATTGGATTTTCCATCATAAGTTGGATAATCTGTACCATCATTTCCAATAATACTGAAATTCATGTACAATTGAGCTTGATTTGGATGAACCCAACCATCTCCAATATTTATATTAATCTCCGTGTTCTTGTTGGGCAGATTCAAATTATTTTTCGTCTTTTCATTCACAGGGAATGAATAAAACTTTCGACTTTGTTCATGATTTATTTAACAATAAAAAACATTAGCATCAGCAAAGCAGACTTTAGTCTGCGACTAAGAAATTTCTAAAATAACTCTTACACAGGCACCATTAAAGTCAATTAAATTATCGTTTTCATCAGTTACAGTAATTTCCAAGTCCTGAACTGGATCAAAAATAGGAATATTTAGAGGACAATTTGATTCATGAATTATTGGTCCACCAAATTCTTCATTAGGCTTGAATGAAGCAATTATATTAGTTTCTCTGTGAAAATGATCAGTATACTTTACATACATTCCATCAGCAAGATTGAAATTTATATTTATTAATTCTAATGGAATTATTTTAGGAACATCTTTAGCAATAGCATTTTCTTTAGCTTGAACAACTTGATTCCTAAATCCAAGCACACTACCAATACTATCTTTTATATCCATGTACAATTTTACATCACTTTCAATAACAATTCTGTTTAAAATTTCATCTGCTTTAATATGGATATTTAGCGTCTTCAAATGAATAAATTTTTCAAGTTTTTCAAACTATACTGACCTACAGGAATTTCTATCATTTCACCATCACAGCAAAGTTTATTATTTCTCGATATAATATTTGGAGTTAGGAAAGTTGAATAAAAACCAACTAATGAAACACTACTAAAACTGTTCCTTATTGGAACAGTTAATCTTTTTTTGAGAACAGATGACTTACCACTTAATTGAAATAATCTCCTCATTTACTATTAAAATTTTTTATCAATAAATGAGCAAAACAGTTTGGGAATCAAAAATAAGACTTCCAGAAAGGAAGTCGAAAAATGTACATGGTAAACATTTACCAAATTCTATTAGATGTGCGATAATTGGACCAAGTGGTTGTGGAAAAACTACATTAATGATTGATAATTATATTTTAGCTCCAGAATGGTTAAATTGGAATAAAATTAATAATTTATATGTTTATTCAAAATGCTTAGATCAACCAAAATACTTGGAATTTATGAAAGGATATGAAAAAGTTGAAGAAAAAATAGCTACATTCATTGGAAATAATGAAGAAATTGTCCCATTGTATCAATGCCTAGACAATTCTGTTGTTGTATTTGATGATTTTATTCTTGAGAATCAAGATGTTGTTAGAGAATAATTCACTAGATATAGACACAAGGGTATAGATTGTTTTTACTTAGCCAAAACTTATTCAAAAATACCAAAACAGTTAGTTAGAGATAATTTAAATTTTTTAAAATGTATTTAGACAAGAAGATACAAATTTAAATCATATTTACCATGAGTTTGTTGGTGGAGATTTAAAGTTCGATAATTTTATAGAAATGTGTAGTAGATGTTTGAATGATCAGTTTGGATTTTTCACAATAGACATGACAAGAAAATCAATGACGGTAAATTTAGAAATAAAATACATTTCTTTTTTAATTAATTTTTTCTATTCTTAAATAAATGTTTGCAAAATAAGATCCAGAAATCGTTAAAAAAGCTAGACAGAACAGGAGAGTAAAGGAACAATTAAAAGAAGATTTTAGAAAATGGCAAACACAACCAAGAACAGAGTATGAAAAATTTAGAAAAGATCAACCAGTTATCTATGCCATGGAACAAGTCAAACAAGGAATTGAAGGCTTAAGTGACAATGTTTTGAAAGCAATTGAAGAAAATGGTTCCGTATTATTTTGATGAATTTAACGATGTTCCAGCAATTAAACATGCTGAAAGTGATAAAAGAGATTATACATTAAGTGAATCAGAAATAACAAAGTTGTTAGATAATTATGATGAAGAAAGACAACAGAAAGATATTAAGAAAATAAACATAAGTGAAAGAATGTTAGAATACATTAACCATAGTGAAGATAAAGTTTTTGGATTAAAGCCTGTTGGTACATTTAAATTTATTGGTAGACTGCCTGTAAAATTTGAAGACAATAAATTAACAATTGTTATGGATGATATGAACACACTATTCTGATCTGTCAAATTATGCAGTTATATTGATTGAATCAAAAGCATTATATTCTGACAATTATCCAAATAAAATAAAATCAGGTAAAGGTAATAAATATGAAAATTTGATAAAAGAGATTGTTGTACTATATTTTTCAAAAAAAAAATGGCTTCATCAGATTCATGTGAAAAAACAGGTGAAGGCTTGGTTAAAAAATACACAGAAAAACCAATTTTATATGTTTGGATGAATGATGTTAGACAATTAATTTATAGATTAGTTGTAATTCATGGTGAAGAACTAGCTGGAAATAAGAATTATCACAATGAAAATGTTTGAATAATGCAAATGCTGACTAATAAATTTAGAGATTTCGTTATCAACAATCCAAAAGGAATTCCATACTTAATTAGAATTTTGAATAATCTTCCTCACACATTTTGGAAGAGTCAGAAACATGGTAAAGTATTAGTCAATTGGGTTTTGAATAATGTTCCAATGCCTGAGATGCATTTACCAAAGTATAATTACTGCGGAGCTTTTACTAAACTTTAAGAAAGACTAGAACGTGGTGATGCAGGAATAAATCCATTGAGATGAAGCTTGTCAACAGCATGATATTGCTTACAGAGAAAATAAAGACATATGGCTGATAAAGAACTTCAGTTAGCTGCAAAGGAAAGAATGTAAGCAAATGATGCTTCTTTAGGAGAAAAAATTGCAGCAACAGCAGTTAGAAGAATAATGTATGGAAAACGAAAATCTGGAATGGGCTTAGGCGTGGATGACAATGGTTGGGGAGTTTAATATTTATTAAATTTTTAATCTATGTCAATGAACAATTTTACAATTGATTAACTTTGCTACCTAGTGGCAAAACTAATTGAAAGTCAATTAAATTAAAGTTAAATAATGAACAATTAAATGCAATTGAACCATTTTAATAGAGGTACAAAAAAGGAGTAAAGAAAAGAAAGTTGGTGGAAATTCACTTATTACATTAGGTATTCCTTTTGTTAAAAAATTATTTAATATCTAACAGAAAAGAAGGATGGTAAAGTATTAACAAAACATGAAGGCTAATTTTTACCATAATTATTAGTCGCATTACCATATTTAGCAGCAACTGGTTCTTTAGCTGGTGGATCTGCAGCAATTGCATATGCAGTTATAAACAAAGAGAAAGCTGACAAAGAATTAGAAGAACAAAAAAATTCCAAAACATAATTAATAAACATCCTAACACTTTAAGTAATTTTGATATAGAAGAACTTACTAAGTAATTAAAAATTAAACACTTTTGTGGAGTATATATGGTTGATGAATTACCAAATAAGCCATTTAAAATTGAATGTGGTTTAGTAAATTTAGGTACATCTGATAATCCTGGTACACATTGGATTTGTTATTATAGAAATAAAGGTAAAAAATTTTTTTTGATTCATTTGGTGGTAATATACTAAAACAATTAGTTAATTATTTAGGAAAAGATGACTTATATTACAATATAGAAAGAATACAAAACTTTAATGAAGTAATATGTGGCCATTTGTGTCTTTTTGTTTTAAAATTGCTTTATGAAAATTATAATATTAATGATATTTTAGATTTAATTAATGGACATTTTAGGAAATAAGATGCATCAAAGTGAACATGTAGTTAATACATCTACATTCAATCTAGAAAAAATTTAAAATATGGTTAAACGATTTGATCCAAAGATAACTAATTCAATTAAACAGTTTCAAAAAGAATTTAATGCTATTTTTAAAGTAACTAAAGGTTATATTGGTTTTAAAGGTAGATTATGTGCTAAAGTAAATGATCCAATTGGTGCAAAAGATGTAGTTAACAAACATTATTTTGTTAATGAACGATTAAATTTTGTTAGAAAACCAGAATAAATAAGTATTTTAACGCAATTTAATAACTGTTTTAATAAAGAAGAATATAACAAGTATATTTTAGACTTAAAGGAAAAAAATGATATTATATATGGTATTATGGTGCATAATAATAAAAATATAAACTTTATGAAAAGGAATCTTATTAATGCTTTAAATGAAATTGATTAAAAGTTATGTTAAATCCTTAGAACCAGAAATTATAAATAGCTTCGACAAAAAAGTAAGTAAAGATCTAGAAGTATTGGAAAAATTAGATTAATTTAAAATTTAATAAATTTTTTGTCTACATAAATGAACAACCAGACTTCACATGACTATCACATTTATTGCTTGAAGTGTAAAAAATTTACCGATACACATAATCCATACAAATTAACAACAAAAAATGGAAGAGAAAGAATTGAAGGTCTTTGCAGAGTTTGTAAAAAGAAAAAAAGTAAATTCGTCAAAATATTTGGAGGCAAGGGACTATATAATATTCGAGAAGAAATTATTAATGAATTACATAAACCAATGAGAAAAAATTTTACACAAAGAAATGTAATTTCGATCGGTATAGATGATTTATGGCAAGCCGCCTTAGTAGAAATGGATTCCAGCAAGTTGAAAGGAATTTCTAAAATAAACGAAGGGTATTAATATTTGTTGACTGTTATTGATGTAGTTTCGAAATTTGTTTGGGCCGTTGCAGTTAAAGACAAAACAGGTAGGAATGTGGCTGATGCATTCGAAAAATTATTCAGCTCCAGGAGACCAAAAAATCTGCAAACAGATAATGGTACATAATTTTATAACAAAGAATTTAAAGAACTGATGAAGAAATATAACATTAATCAATATTCAACTTTTTCAGAATTAAAACATCTGCTGTTGAACGATTGAACAGAACACTTAAAGGAAAGATGTAAAGAAATTTGCTTTACAAGGAAATTACAAATGGGTTGACATAATCTCGAAACTAGTTGACGAATACAACAACAAAGTTCTCCGAACTATAAAAATGAAGCCAATAGAAGTTAATGAAAAAAATTTAAAGTCGTTCAATTTGGAAAGGTTAAGGCCATTTAAAAAATGAAATTTAAAAAAGTTGATTAAGTTAGAATTAGTAAACTTAAAGGTCTTTTTGAAAAAGGATATACAGCTAATTGGTCAACAGAAATATTTGAAATTGAAGATGTTATTCATTCTAATCCATTCACATATAAATTAAAAGATATAAAAGGAAATTTTTATGACCAAGGTTTACACAAAACAAAATATCCGGATGTATACTTAGTTGAAAAAGTTTTAAGAAAGAAAGGAGATAAAGTTTATGTTAAATGGTTAGGTTTTGATAATTTGCACAACAGTTGGGTAAATAAAGATAAAATAATAATCGGTTGACCAACTCTATTAAAATTTTTGTCTATAGAAAGGGCTACAGTATGAATGAAAAAACTAGCACTTTCATTCTTTCTAGCTGCATGTTATCCAAATAAATCAGTTAACTGATGCAAATGTGAATTATTTATATAATCTCAAAGGAGATGTAATTTGTACTGTTTATGAATACTTTAAAAAACAATGGCCATGAACTGCGCTAATGCTCAATTTTAATATTAATCATTTCTCTTATAAGAATATCTTTATTTAAACTTGTCTCAAAATGATTTCCTTGAGAAAGTATTAGTAATCGTTCCTTCATTAAATTATATAGTTTTATTGAGTTTGGATTATTGATTCTCAACATTATTTCCATTTCTTGATAATCTGCTTGTAATTAATTCAATCTAGAATTTACAGAACAATTTTGAGTTCTTATAACATAATATGGATACTCCCACATATAATTTTTCTTAATTAAAATAAATTCACTATGTTTATCTTGATTAATGGTTGGAGGAGTAGCATGATTATCAATAATTTCGTCTTTCTCATTAATTTGTTGTTTTAAGTTTTGAATGTCTTCATTTCTTTGGAACGCACATCGCCATTTCTTTCTCAATTTGCAAATCTTCAATTTTTCTTGTAAGTTTTCGATTGTTGACTGTAGTTTGTATTCACCATATTTTCTGATTGATGGTAAAACCTCATGTGTTACCCATTTTTTAAATTGTTTGGCTGCTGGGAATTTTGAACTTATAACTAAATCATAAAGACCATATTCTGTGATAAAAACAGTTTTCACCTCAATATTACGGATGTCGCTGCGAACGACGTCCAAAAAATTTCTAAAATATCACCTATCTTCTATATCAACATTTTTAATAATTGCATGTCTAGAATTAGAATATTCCTAAATATCACAAATGTCCTTTGCTTTAAACCATGGTTCGCAATTTTCATCAATAATTACTAAAATATTTTGGTTGTTATAAGTGAGCTTATTATTTTTTAGATCAATAAGTGCCTCCATTTATATAGAATTAAAATACATTAGTAAATCAAAATTTTACAGCAGGCACAGTTAAAATTTCATCATAAATATTTTTCCTTTCCTCTTTTACTACGTCAACAATATCATTGGATTGGTCACATAATTTCTCTACAAAGTAAGATAGAGTGCTGAAATGTATATTGTATATTTCTGTTATCTACTCTGTGTACACCAAAATATATATTAATCATTTACTCTACTAATATATAATCACTCCACATATATTTTCTGACATAAAATATATTATCATCTTTAGGTCTTCCACTATTATAGCTTGGTAATCTTTTTGAAAGATGATTTTCAGATAATACGCCACCAACTTTAACATAATTTTTTTGGCATACTGCTTGGTTGTGGCAATGTATATAATTTGTTTTTTCTTCATCTCCACTACATCAGATATTACATATTTTACTTGTAGACATTGTTTCTCTTTTTCTTCCAACTCTGCCGCTAGTTGTTCGATAATTTTTTGAGATTTCTCTTTTTCGACAGATGTTGTGTATTTTAGATAATCAGCAAAGATTTTCTCAATGGTTAGATAGTACTTTCTCACTTGCTTGCATTGTTTTGTGTTGAAAGACATAACAGATTCTTTAAAATTGGCGACAGTCAAGAAAATCCATTTCTTCTGGACGAGATAGTTGGGTTTCAAGAGTTTCTTCTCTTCTTGAATGTATTCGTACTCTAAAGTGAGAGGATCATCATGTTTGATCTAGATGAAGGGGATTGCATTGTCCTTGAGGAATTTAACATAATGTTTCTTGTTTTGCCTTAAGTTTACAGACGTCAAATTATTGACCACTGTATTTCCATACAAAAACTCAAGAATGTCATTGGTGATCAACATGTTCTTCTCTTCAAACAAAGGAATTCAAATGTCATTGAACCAACTTCCTAAACTTAACTCCTTTCTTGAATGAATTCGAAAATGTTCAACATGATCGATTCTGTACTTGCGACTTTGGCATTTATATAGAATTAAAATACATTACTAAATTAAAATTTTTAATTTTACAGGGTTCTAGCTCGAATCCCTGCAATTCAGGTAACGAATTGCTTAGTACATACTAGCTTTGAACCATACATTATTAACTACCTTGTTGAGATCAAAAATTATCATTTATATATAATTAAAATATATTAGTAAATTAAAATTTTTCAGGCATCTGCAACTTCCTTAACAGTGTGTCATTAAAGATAACAATTTCCTTTTCATGTAATGTGTATTGTACTAAAAGCTGATAAATAAAATAAATAACAATCAGTAGAAATACTAGTGAGAGAAGGAAAATTATGAGTGTAAATATTTTATCTATACAGCTAACAATCCTGCAGCATCATGAATGAGGATTCATATATTAAGGAAAATTTTTAATTATTAATGAAAATTTATCTGAATAAATGGAAGCACACAAGAAGTGCAAAAAAGTGAAGTAGAGAAATCAATTGATAACTTTCATCAGCACAAATACTGGAAGGATAAGCTTTCATATATATGTAAAGAATGTCATAAAATTTTTACAAGAAATACATGTAATAATAGAAAAGAATGTTTTGAACGGTTTATATTTAACTATAAGAGTTCTTTGGCAATGTTTAAAATATGAGAGATTTTTTTTAACTTTTATAAACAACAACAACAGGAGTTACAACATTTTAAAAATGTATTGCTTGTCAAGGAATTAACGATCTTTGCTGTTCTTATGTAAGTCATACATCTAGGGACAGGCTCACAAGCAGATGTAAGACTTGTCAACTAGAATAAAGACAAAGAAGGAAAATAGTGTGTGAGTTTGGAAAGGAAGTAGTTAAAAGTGATCTCAAAAAACATTTACAAACAAATAGACATATCAAAAATGAACTACATACTTCAAGTGTTAAAAATAAATTAGAACAATTTCTGCAAATTTTCAAATCTATTAAAAATTTATCTTAAATGAATTAGAAGTCATCTTTGCTGATGCTCTCCAATTTTGAAAGTCTACTAAAAATTATCTTAAATAAATTAGATGTCATCTTTGCTGTTGATATTCAATTTTGCAAGTCTACTAAATAAATTAGAAGTCATCGTTACTGCTGATCTGCAATTTTTCAAATCTATTAAAAATATATCTTTAATAAATGGGAGCCTTCCTGAGAAAGTTTCCACTCACTCAACTTCATGATTATTGCAGAAGGAATAATTTACAAGGATATAGTGCACTTAGAAAGGATAGTCTTATCAACTTAATTATTTCAAATAATTCACAAGTTGTTACAAGAAATCTAGAAAATTTGAAAGTAAGTTAACTCAAAGATAAAGCTAATGATCTTGGTATTAAAGGATACAATAGATTAAAGAAATCAGAATTAATTAATGCCATTGTATTACAAGAGTTTAATCTTCATCCAGATGTATTTCAAAAAACTAGATAAGACCAAAACGTGTACCAAATATAGATTACTTTTACAGATTTGATGATGATGTTATTGAAAAGCCTCATCCAACAAGAGAGGAAAAAATAGTAAGGGTAGATCAAATTTATCCATTTAGTAGTAAATTACTTGATAAAGAAAAGGAAACTGAGCCATCTGAAAAGATAAAAGAAATTAAATCGAAATTTAATGAAAAATTTAAAGCATGGTCTGTTGACTAAAAATGGTCTTTAACGATGCTAACATTGCCAAACTCGATACTGTTAGTGAGAAAACATATTATGTAACAAAAGCACTCAATTCCATAGTAGATGTAGTTAAAAAGAGAACTAATTTCAGGAAAGGAGCTAAGCTGAATATAACAGTCAATAATCCAAAAATGTTATATCCAATTTCAACAGGTTATAATGCATCAAATAATGCACTAGAGTCTGTTCAAATTTTGTGCAAGAAAATGAGGGATATCTTAACATCAGATGAAACTGTTGATATACTAGAAACATCATTTAATATTCAGATGTTATCAATTCCTAGAGGTAGTGGATATAAAAAATAATAATAAATCTAGCTGAAGACAAAGAGACTAAGAGATACATTACAAGAATTAATAACAATGATAATTTCTGTTGTCCTAGAGCTGTAATTGTGGCTTTGACATATCACACATAAAATGTTTTGGGAAGAGAACTCAGGGATAATGAAATTAACGAAATAAGAGTTGGAAATAAATACAAATTAGAGAAAGACTTAACTAATATATTATGTAATCAGTTGGGCGAACACAATGAAGACGCATTTACTTTAGATGATATTAAAAATTTTCAGGAATTGTTAGATATACAACTGAATGTAGTATGCACTGAAAATTTTTATGCAATTATCTATAGTGGTCCTGAGAAAGAAATCAAGATTTATCTGTACAAAGATCACAATCATTTTGATGTAATTAACAGTATGACTGCTTTCTCAGGATCATCATATTTCTGTGATAAATGCGAGAAACATGTCACAACAACGAGAAACATAGATGTAAAATAGAGCGAAAAGTGTGTATACGAGGGCTATCCACAAAGTACATTACGTTTTCGTTTGTGTCAGTTAGGGGCGGGGCTAGCGCGGCCATGTTGGTGTCATGGCCTTCCGCCGCTCAGTCGGCATCCTGCCGTGCTAGTGAGAGGTTCGTGCTGTACTCTGTTGACTTACTGTGACAGTTTGAAATGTCAGTGTTAATTGAAAATGCTGCGAAGTCTGAGGTGCGTGCTGTAATAAGGTTTCTGACTGCAAAAAACTGTACACCGATAGAAATCTATCGGCAGCTTTGTGCAGTGTACGGGGACAACATAATCACTGAAGATGGAGTGCGTCAATGAGTCATAAAATTTAAAAATGGCTAACTAACGTTCACGACGAAGAGCGAAGTGGAAGACCCAGCATTGTGACTGCCGAACTTGTCGAAAACGTCGATGCCGCGTTCCGTGAAAACCGTAATTTCACAATAAGGGAACTCTATGAGTTTTCTACAAATTTCACGAAGATTGTTGCACGAAATCATTACCAGAAAGCTTGGTTAGCACAAGTTTTGTGCAAGATCGATACCAAAAATCTTGGCAGAGATTCACAAAAATCAACAAATGGCATCGCATCGTTACTGGTGACGAAACATGGGTTAAGCATGTGAACTGTGAGACAAAATTGCAGTCAATGCAGTGGGGGCACAGAAATTCCCCCTAAAACCCAAGAAATGCATGCAGACAATGTCGGCAAGGAAGGTGATGGCGACTGTCTTTTGGGTCAGAAAAGGTGTGATTTTTGTGGATCTCCTGGAAAAAGGCACTACAATAAACTCTCAAAGGTGTTGCCAAACTCTGCACAAACTCAGAAGAGCAGTACAAAACAATCACAGGGGAAAGTAGGGCTCAAAGATCTTGCTGATTCACGACAACACCCGGGCCCACACGGCAAATGCCACTCGTGAAGTTCTAGAATCTTTTAAGTGGGGGTTGTTTCCTCATCCGCCGTACAGTCCCGACCTGGCACCGAGCGACTTCCACTTATTCCCAGCAATGAAGAGGTGGTAGGTTATGCAGCGATTTGATGACGATGCACAGCTTCAAGAAGAGATAACCACTTGGTTGAAGGCACAGGCGGCCGAATTTTACGACGAAGGAATTTCCAAGCTCGTCCATCGCTACTATAAGTGCCTTAATTTAAATGGCAACTATGTAGAAAAGTAAAATTTAAGTGTGGCTTTCATCTGTATATAATAAAAAAATTTCCAATACTTTATTTATTTTTAATTCCAAATCGTAATGTACTTTGGGGATAGCCCTCGTATTATGCAAAAGTCCAGAACATGAAAGTGAAGAAAAGAAGATTTATTGTGAAAAATGTAATAGATACTGTTATAATGTAGAATGTTTAAACAATCACCAAGAAGTTTGTGATACAGCTTACAAGTGTGAAGGATGTAAAAAGATTTGTTTAAGATCTAAAGAACATAAGTGTGGCTTTGAACTTCGTAGAAATTGTCAACAAGTAGTGGAAATGGGAAATCATAAATGTTATATGCAACCTGTATTGCAAAAAGGTGATATCTGTGAAAGACAATTTGGTGATGAATATATAGTGCAAGGTTGCCCAAATTGTAATAAAGAAGGTTGCTATGTTAACGGAGAATTCCAAGACGTTTATACTTACCAGTGCTTTGTGTGTAGTAAAATAGTTGGTGGTAAAGAGTTGAAATGTTGTGAAAAAGGCTTTCCAAAGAAAGTGAATTGTATTTATAGTGAGAGATACATGTGGTTTGATTATGAAGCAACTCAAGAAACTGGAACACACATTCCAAATCTTATAATTGTTCACAATTTTAAAGGTGATACTGTTTATAAATTTAAGGCAAATGATGAATTCTGTAAGTAGATGATATCTCAAAAGAACAGTTATCACACATTCATAGCTCACTATGCAAAAGGTTATGATTCCCAGTTCATTTTAAAGTACTGTGTTGAAAATACAATAAGGCCATATAGCATCTACACAGGAACAAAATTGATGTTATTGGAATCAAGCAGTTAGGTATAAAAATTATAGACAGCAGTAATTATGTACAAGGACCACTTAGTAGTTTTCCAAAAACTTTTGATTTGAAAGAATTGAAGAAAGGCTACTTCCCGCATCTATTCAATACACCAGAAAATGAAAACTACATTGGACCGATTCCTGATACTGAATATTATTGTGTTGACATTATGAAGCCAAAAGATCAAGAAGCATTTCTCAAGTGGCACAGCTCTAGAGTTAAAGAAAATTATGTGTTCAGTATGAAGAAAGAAATTAACGAGCACTGTAATTCTGATGTAGATATATTAAGCCGAATACGAATAGATTAAGACGAATTAAGAAAACAGTTTCTGGAAATTGCTAAAATTGATCCATTCTGTTATTTAACAATTGCTGGCGTTTGTATGGCAATTTAGAGGTCGAAATATTTACAGAAAAATACAATCGCTGTATCGGATAAAGAACAGAAGGAGAATTACAGTAAACAATCGATAGCTTGGTTGAATAGTTTAAATAATAGCAACATCTCACATGCTGTTAATGGTGGAGAAGTCAGAATTGCAGGAGCAAAAGTAGATGGAGTTGATAAAGCAACTAATACTGTTTATCAATATCATGGTTGCTTCTGGCATGGTTGCAAAAAATGTTTTAAAAGTGAAACAATTAACAATAAAAATAAGGAAATGATGGATGATCTTTATCAAAATACATTGAGAAGAAGTGCTGGATACAATCTGGTGGAAATGTGAGAATGTGATTGTGTGAACTCAACAGAATATAAAAATCTTGAACAGTTACATAAAATTGTTAAACCATTGAATCCAAGAGATGCATTTTATGGTGGACGAACAAATGCAATAAAATTAAGAGCTAAAGCAGATTGTATTAGCTAAAAAATAAAATATATTGATGTATGTAGTCTTTATCTAACTGTGCAATATTATGATTATTATCCTGAACAACATCACAGGAAGACATATAGACCAAGATATTATTCTAAAAATTCGTATGGGATAATAAAATGTAAATTATTGGCTCCTAGAAGATTGTATCATCCAGTTTTGCCTATACACATGCAAATTGATAAAAATGAAAAACTATTGCTTCCGTTGTATGTCAACTGTGCAGAAGATCAAATAAATAAATGCAATCATAGTGATGAAGAAAGACGTTTCACTGGAACTTGGGTAACAGATGAAGTAAAGAAAGCTGTAGAAAAAGGATATAAACTTTTAGAAGTTTATGAGGTAAGCGATTTTAAAAATAAAAGCAATTTGCTGTTTAAAAATTATGTGAAAAACTTTATGAAAATAAAATTAGAAACTGGTCCACATAATTTTGAAAGTGATGAAGAATACATCAAAACAATTAAAGAGAAGTTGGATATTGACTTGGAACGTGATACAATAAAAGAAAATCCTGCAAAGTGAGCTGTTGCTAAGATCTGTCTGAATTCATTATGGGGCAAATTTGGACAAAGACAAAACATGAGTCAAGCAGAATATGTGACAAATTGGCAACGATTTTATGAGATACTGTTGGATGATAAATTAGGTAACTTAGATGTAAATTTTATTACAGAGGAAATGATCCAGATGCATTATAGTTTCAAAGATTGTTACATGGAAAACAATGCAGCTACGAATATCTTTATAGCTGCATTCACTACATCAAATGCTAGATGTAGATTGTATGATATGTTAGATAAATTAGAAAAAAATGTCATATATTTCGGTACTGAATCTGTAGTATATATGGATGATGATAAAAATACTGTGGAAACAGGTTGTATGTTAGGTGAATGGACAGATGAATTGGGAAATAATTGGATTCCAGATTGGGCTTCAATGGGTCGAAAAAGTTATTATTATGAGAAAAATGATAAGACAGAAATGAAGGTAAAAGAATTCACATTAAATTACAAAAATATTCAAAAGTTAAATGGCGAATCTATGATCAGATTAATTGAAAATGAAGTGAAAGAATAGATACAATTAGAATATAACCAGATAACCAGAGATGTTAATACTAAAAATCTAATAAACAGTTAAGAAATAATTTTCATTTCAGTATGATAAAAGAAGTCTTCTAGATAACTATGATACAGTGCCTTATGGATACTAATAATTATCTATATCTTCTAATGTAAATAGAAAATTCATACCACATGCCTTATACAAATAGAATAAATTAGTTTGTTGCATTTTGTTGTATTCTAAGGTGTCTAACTTTTTAGTTATAGAATGATAAACTTTTAAAAATAACGATTAGACTTTAATGCAGTTTTGAAATTTTGTAGGTAAATTACTAATCGGTAAATTAGAATCTACTATTAGTTTTACTATGATAGAAAAGAGAGAATTGGATTTTTCTATTTCCTCCCATATTTCTATATCTGTTTCCTCTTAGTTATCAAAGTATTTTTCGTATTCTTCTTTATAAATTCTCTTTAATGCACTAACATGTTTAGTATGTTTCTGACTTCTCAAGTGTTCTATAATTAATGATGGTTTAAAATATTCTGTGCAAGTATTACACTCAACTTGTTTCTCTCTTGGATTATTACTTCTCTCAACAAAGATGTCAAACTTAATTTCATCCCATACATTAGTCATATTTATATAGAATAAAAATTTAAAAGATTATTAAAATTTTATTCTATATAAATGGACAATCTACTGAAGAAGCTCAATAATGCTAACAATTTTAATCTGTTTAAAAAGATTAGTGAGCTTGATGCAAATGTGTCCTATTACATTACTGATTGTGATTGTTTAAAAACTAGATATGGTGATAAAATGTGTCTAGAGGTCGATATTAAGTTTAAAATTATTTTGCCAGAAGGGTTCAATAAAATAATAGATATCTGGGACTTACAATTTTTTAAAGATGGTGAAATTAAACTAAAATATAAAGGAATGGAGAGAACTAAAAATAATGATAATGAGTTTCATGATCTGGAATTTGTTGTGTAGAATTTTAGCTCATTGACTCATCCTTATTCGATCATGTTAAATTACAGATTATCTATATTAAAAATGGCAGAAACGGGATTTTTCCTCAGGAAATGTGGAATCCACATCGGCCAAATAATTATTTAAAAGCCTATGATGCTTTCTCAGATTTTAAGAGAACTACACAATTGAATGGTGACATTAATGTCAATCCATTCAGCTTTATTGAAAATTATCCTAATTATGTTATAAATGTGTCTAGAAGAGTGTATGTATTAGCTATACAGAAAACTAGACTGAAGTGGTGTGCTAATTTTAATGAAAATATTCCGAAAGATATGCTTATGTATGTGGTAATGTATGGTAAAAAGAATTTGACATATGATTCACAGCATAGAATTTTAGTTGAAAATTTTTAAAAAAATTTATGGTTTGAATCCGTTTATAAAAGATTTTAGTAGCTAGTGTACGCAGTCTAGCAGTTTATAAGACAATGATCAATGCATTAAAAAAATATCTGCAACTGCACCCAGGTGGCCCACAATAAGAAAATAAAAATGAATTAGTTAACAAAGGTAAATCAATCTAGCATATTACAAGACAATGATTGATGCATTAAAAAAATATCTGCAACTGCGCTCAAGTGGCCCGCAATAACAAAATAAAAATGAATTAGTTAACAAAGGTAAACCAGTCTAGCATTTTAAAGACTATGATGGATACGTTAAAAAAAATATCTGCATCTGCGCTCAAGTCACCCACTTACTACTCTGGTGCAAAATTCCAAAGTGCTCCTCTGTCGTTGTAAGTTGCGATCAATCAGAATCTTGATGACAGGTGTTCCTGCACTCACGTTCCCATGTAGCTCAACACCAGGCTTGTGCCATATTTCACGATTGGTGTCCAGAAAGTAAGTTCCGATCAGTTGCGAAATGGACACCACAGTGAAACCCCAATGCAGCTTTGCACAGATGTGTTGGGTAGTGTCTCTAGTATGCCCGTCGATCGCATCAAGACGCTCTTTTCAGTTGTGAGCGCACTGTGAGCGAGTAACGGTGCCTAGAACAACTATGTCTGCCGCCAAGTAGGAGGGCCCGCTGAGAGGCTTCCCCTTAATGAATGCAGCCCACCTAACACATCTGCCACGCACTTCCTTCTTCTTGGCAATTCTCAGCCGCACTCTGCAGGGCAGTACAGACGCTCCTGTAGCCCTTTCTATGGGAAAAGTTCGATCACACACAACACAGCCCTAATTAGCTCGTCGTGAGAATCATCTCTGTTCACATGAAATGCTGAATACTAGGACAACACTTGAACACAGGCTACACGCTATAGACCAGCGTAGAGAACTATTGGAAAGCAAAGGTGGCTGTCTTCTATGACGATGGTGTTGGAAATTTGGTATGACGCTCCGACAATGCAGAGAAGTGTCTGAAAAGTATAGCTAACTCTTGCAAATAAAATGTTTGTGAATTTCGCTGTGGTTTCCATGTAGCGACCGATCGGAACTTACTTTCTAGACATCCCTTGTAATAACCCACAGATTCGGATTACGCGCGACTCTACTAGCTATTCAAATGGAGACCCACAAGAAGGTCCTTTCCAACTCTGCCAGTTGCTGATAATGAGGTCTCACCCAAATACGCAGTATCTCCGTACCCTTCACAGTGTACAACCAACATCTGGTGCTGTCTCGCCTCTTATGTAACCTGTCACTTGTGGTAACAACACTGAACAGGGACACCACTAATGCACTCTTGTTTCTGTGTGACGCATTAAGGATAATTGCAAATGTATTTATCTACATACCTGCCGACGGTGCGTTTGCTGGTAAAGTGGATCGAAATTTGATGTTTTCTTAAGGAATGAGGATTTAAATGAATAATGAGAATCTGGCAAAGAATCATATGCTATTTTACATTTATGATTTTTCATATTTCACTAACAGGTCACGGTCACTAACATAAAAATTGTAAAAGATTGATCTCCTTTGCCCCACTGCAACTGCAATAACAAGCCCAGGATCTTGTATCGGTGTATATGGCTTTAAGAATTTATACGGTGAAGTATTTTATAGTTTACGTGATGTGCTCTGTAACTGGGGCCTCAGTCATTCCAAAGAGGTTTAGATACGCGCGAAAATTTCATAACTTTCCGCACTATATGTATGGTTGCGCTAGTGCCCCTAGAGACACACTTGAGCACACTGAACAACAGTGTGGGCATGCATGACGAGGTGGTTGGAGAATTGCTGTCTGTTGCTTCTTGATATGAAGTGAGTTTTCTTAACTATGGGCTTTTAACGGCACCTTTTAACTTTTATTGTTTTCTTATTTCATTTTCCTCATTGTCGCTAAACACGCTTTTAACATATCAGTTTTTCAGCTCGTCATTTTGAGCTATGACGCTTTGCTTGTTTCGAGTAACAGTATTTTATTTTTGGGAAAGTAGAGTCCGTCCTTCCTGTATAGGGAATGTTTTTCTGACACGTGAATGTTTCATGACGATTGTCATAGAGCATAGATTATTAGGATAAGTATATGCTTTTTTTATCATAATGTCGATTGTACATTTTCTATCTTGCAGATCTACATATGAAGATCTGACTTGACATCACGAAATCGGTAGCGTTTCTGTAAAATTTCACTAACGAGTGAAAGCGGGTTACTTGGGAAATATGAATTACCTCAGCTTCTGTTGCTCAACAGAAAACTATTTGCTCTGTGATAGTGTTTCTCTCTCCCGTCACCCAGATGTCAGTGATCAATAACAGTTATGCGTCTTTGATCCGCTGTACCGCAGGTGATCCACCTTACGCCGTTTTACCCGCTGCAAAGCTACACTGAAATCGAACAATGCTTTCTGGGTGCTTTACTTTTATGTCAGGCAGTACATGAGAATGAAAGGCAGGTCAGACGATGTCCTAAATATCCAGCTGTCATCCACTTAGGGAAAATTCAAATCCTGCTCCATTCGGAGCTGCTGGACGAGCGTCGTCAGCAGAGGGAAGGAGTGCGCCTCGGAGCAAGCTGCGAGGTCCCACACATGCCGTGAATACTTCATGCTGGCTGTCCGCAGAGCTGAGCGCCGCATTCTGGTGTGCCGACCTCTCGGGAGAAGGTCTGGACTGTCTCACTGCGCTGCTCCTCGTGTTGCACTCCACCCCAAACTCAGTTTGCCCGTAATCTGTCTGGGGATGCCTTTGTTACACCCATAAAATATTATCTCAGCAGTGGAAAAACCTTTTAGGTACGCGACATTATAAAATTAGCGTCTTAATAGCTTTCTGTTATAACAGGAAGGTTTTAGACCAAATTTGAGAAACAAATTTAGTTAGACAAATGAAATAACAGAATTTCAGAGGCTTTACTGGTCTCGTATGGATATGATTTTAAGTATATAGACTGAAGCGGCTAGTGAAAAGCCTTAGTCTCCGAAATTGTGTCATTTCTTTTGTATGAGTACCTGCACCTGGGTTTCAGGCTGGATCCGCATTGACGTTCGATGCTGAGGCGCTATTCCAGGACACGGAGACCCACGGTGATTCTGTTCGTGCGTAAGGCGGAATTTAAGGTAGACTGTGGCGGCAGTGAGAATTTGGATCGAGGAGGAAGGCATGCCAGGGTAATCCTTTCAATTGCGTGAATCGATGTAACAAGATGGCTTAGTGACTAACGCACCTGCCTACAAAGCAGAAGACCCGGGTTCGATTCCCAGTCTTGGTACAAATTTTCACTCTCTGCTTCAAGCCATACTCACAAAATCATATCTGTGTGAAACCAATGAAGTCACTGAAGTTGTGTCATTTCATTTGTATGAGTACGTGCAACTGGGTTTCAAGCTGGATCCCCCATTCACGTTCGATGCTGGGCTGCTATTCCAGAACATAGAGAGCTTCGACAGTTCTGTTCGTGTGTAAAGGGGATTTTTAAGTTAACAGGGGTGGCAGTGAGAATTTGGGTCGAGGAGCGAGGCATGCCAGGGTAATCTGTCCAGTTGTGTGAACCACTGAGTCAGGGTGGCTTAGTGATGCCCGAACAAATGAAACGAATAGTAATGAGCACAATGAGATTAACAATAAAGAAAAGTGGCTAACGCACCTGTGTAGAAAGCAGGAGACCCAGGTTCGATTCCCAGCCTTGGTACATTTCACTCGCTGCTTCACTCTATATACACAATTTAAGTAGGTATTATGTCATATATGTCACTGGATCCTTCGATGCATCTCTGTGGAATAATTTCCTATCAATCGGAAAAAGTTTTTACTGTATAATTAACATTCTTTCTCACTAACTCATTGAGCCTAAATCGGGTAACACTTGGCTAGCATCCATAAAACCAGCAAACTTTTAAAACAAAAGATTTTAGTATGTAATTAAAATCTTTAGTAGTATCATTAGACTTGAAATATCAAATCAAGTGCTCATCACTCGTATTATATGTGTATTAGAGTTGAATGTGGTGGGAATCAACAAAAGTAAAACAACGATAAATATTGTAGTTGCATCAAAGCAGGCGATGCTGTTGGAACTATTTTAGGAAATTAGATCCTGAAAGAGGAGATGTTTAATGCTATATGGAAAGTAAAATAGCTGATGGTGGTCGAAGAAGAGAACATATAAACTGCAAACAAGGAATTGGAAGGAAGTCATTTCTGACCAATAATAATATGTTAACATCTAACATAAATGTAATTATTAGGAAATCATTTTGAAGGTATTTGTCTATTGTGCAGCCTTGCATCTAAGTGGAACGTGGATGGTAAGAAAAGCAGACATGATGGTAACAGAAGTTTATGAAATATGATGCTAGAGAATGTCAAACATCAGACGGTTCGATCGAATAACTAATGAGGTGGTACTGAGTCGAACAGAAGGAAAAAAATTGTGGAAAAAATTAAGTAAAAATATTGAACGGTTGACAGGAGAGATCTTGAAGCATCAAGGAAAAGTCCAATTGGTAATGGAGGGATGCGTGGGGTGGGAGGAAAAAAAATGTGAGAGAGGGTGACCCAGGTGTGAATACAGTTCCCTGATTCAAATGGGTCTAAGCTGCAACAGCTATTCAAAGGTAAAGAGGCTTGCGTAGGGTAAACTAGCGCAGAAAGCTGCAGCAAACCAGTCTTCGGACTGAAGACCACAAAAACAACAAAAGTTTCATTAGTTATAAGTTTCTGCTTAATATATTAATATAAAAAAATTGAGACTTAATAGGTAACAATGTAAATACAAGCAAATATATAAAAGAAATATTTCAATACAAACTTCATATGTCCTATTTTCTAATTGAACAAACACATTATATTGAAATAAAATTATCGTTTTTACTGTAGAGAAATACAAATTTGTATCAGGCAGGATGATAATAATTTCATAACACCTAACGATACAGGACAAAAAATTAAGTTTTACAGAATGAATGTTACCATGGATTGTTTGTTTGTAGTATACAGAAGGTACAGACATTTTTTATAGAGGGAAAGAGTGCTAGGAATACAAATTATGTTACCAAGAATATATGATTACTATACAGGCATTAACGTCCACAAATTATAGTAAGCCTACTCATAATGTGTGATACCTAAATTCCAGTAAAGAAGCTCATGGCAATCTAATAGTAGTTACAGTACAATAAACAAATGGTATATGTCGAAGGTTGTGCACGAAATGAAATAAGGCAAACGTGATATCTGCATGTCTACAGTACAGTTTTACAATAAGTTTCTGGAACAAGGAGGGGTACTCAACTATTGAGAAAAAGCAAAGGTCGTTGCTGTTTTCGAGAAGGGTCGTCAAACTGATGCACATTGTTAATGTCATATAAGGTTCACGTCAATCCTTTGTAGAAGTTACGAACGTGTTCTATGTACATGCTTTATGACGTTTCTGGATAGCGAAACTGTCCTTATAAAAAAAAAAAAAAGAAACTGAATATACATACATCAAAAAGTGTTTTGCATCACCTCGGTTCCGAGAGTTCCGGAACGTGTACAGAAAAATGGAACAGTGATCAACGTAAACATCAGTTCCGCCATTTCTATTGCTCATGAAAACGACACATTGCATGTTGTACTGCCATACAACGACACCTTCAGAGACGGTGGTCCAGATTGCTGTAGACACCGGTACCTCTAATACCCAGTAGCACGTCCTCTTACATTGATGCGTGCCTGTATTCGTTGTTACATACTATCCACAAGTTCATCAAAGCACTGTTGGTCCATGTTGTACCAGTACTCAACGGCAATTCGGCGTAAATCACTCAGAGTGGTTTGTGGGTCACGTCGTCCATAAACAGCCCTTTTCAATCTATCCCAGGCATGTTCGACAGGTTTCATATCTGGAGAACATGCTGGCCGCTCTAGTCGAGCGATGTCGTTATCCTGAAGGAAGTCATTTACAAGTTGTGCACGATGGGGGCTCAAATTGTAGTCCATGAAGACGAATTCCTCGCCAATATGCTGCCGATATGGTTGCACCATCGGTCGGAGGATGGCATTAACGTATCGTACAGCCATTACGGCATTAAGCCCGACCGGGTAGCCTCCAAACACGTCTGCGTTGATTGTCGAAGGCAAATATGGCACTCATCGGTAAAGAGAGCGTGATGCCAATCCCGAGCGGTCCATTCAGCATGTTGTTGGGCCCATCTGTACCGCGCTATGTGGTGTCTTGGTGGCAAATATGGACCTTGCCATGGACGTTGGGAGTGAAGTGCCGCATCATAAAGCCTATTGCGCACAGTTTGAGTCATAACACGACGTCCTGTGACTGCGCGAAAAGCATTATTCAGCATGGTGGCATTGCTGTCAGGGTTCCTCCGAGGCATAATCGGTAGGTAACGGTCATTAACTGCAGTAGTGGCCCTTGGGCGGCCTAAGCGAGGCATGTCATCTACAGTTCCTGTCTCCCAGTATGTCTTCCATGTCCGAGCAACATCGCTTTGGTTCACTCCGAGACGCCTGGTCATTTCCCTTGTTGAGAGCCCTTACTGGCACAAAGTAACAATGTGGACACGATCGATCCGTGATATTGACCGTCTAGGCATGCTTGACTTACAGACATCACTAGCCGTGTACCTCCTTCCTGGTGGAGTGAGTGGAAATGATCGGCTGTCGGCCCCACCGTCTAATAGGTGCTGCTCATGCGTGGTTGTTTATATCTTAGGGTGGATTTAGTGACATTTCTGAACAGTCAAGGGGACTGTGTTTGTGATACAGTATCCACAGTCAACGTCTATATTCAGGAGTTGTGGGAACCGTGTTGATGCAAAACTGCTTTTGATGTGTGCATAAGCACAGACATCACGAAACAAAACTCACTCTGATCGTCCATGGTATTCAGACGACTGTAGACAAATGTGGTCTTGTTGATGCCGTGTTCCTTGTCTTCCAGAACACATTCAATACAGCTCCACATTATCGTTTAGTGAACAAACTATAAACTTACGAACATCGGACCATATTTTTGAGTACTTTCAGGAGTTTTCAGGAGACAGTACTCAAAACATTGCTTTTATCGGGACGAAACTGACAGAAGCAAATGTAATTTCGGGAGTACTACAACATACTGTTGAAAGGCCATTAATTTTTTCAATATGGTATTATTATTATTGTTCACATTTGGGCTTACTTGACCATGCGGAGGATGGAAGGAAGGAAGATTGGGTTTAATGTCCCGTCAACATCGAATTCATTAGAGACGGATCACGAGCTCAGATGGTGTCGAGCACGGGAAAGGAAATTGACCGTGCCCTTACAAACGAACCATCCCGGTATTTGCCTAGAGCGATTTAGGAAAATTACGGAAAACATATATCTGGATGGCTGGACGCTGGTTAGGATCATCGTCCTCCTGAATGCGAGTTCAGTGAGATAACCACCGAGGGCCAAGCGCCGTACAACAAGCCACTATTTTCAGACTAATGTTTTAGCTGTTCTTTGTGCCTATATTAGATTCATGAATAAGAATGTGCTGGTTTTTACTCGTCAAAATAAGGTGGTCCAGACTTCCTGGATTTTTTCTGCCAATCGAGAATTTCCTGCTTACTAAATTTCTGTCTGCATATTGTGTTTCTTGTGCTTAATTTGTATCCGTTTAATTATTTCAGCTTGAGTTTTCTACTGATTTCATGGAATTCCACAATTTCTCGAGTTAAGCTGTACGTTTCCGTTCTCTTCTTGTACTCACAGTATTTTAGCCTGCATTTTTTCGTGTCCAAATAAATGTTGGGCTACCTTTTCATATGGACCGAAAATTTTCCTTATTACACATCGTTCCCTCTTTTGGATTTCTGTATGTTAATCGTTTTCCTCTACCTCTAATGGTCTCTGCCGACCGGAGTGGCCGTGCGGTTTCAGGCGCCACAGTCTGTAGCCGAGCGACCGCCCCAGTCGCAGGTTCGAATCCTGCCTCGGGCATGGATGTGTGTGATGTCCTTAGGTTAGTTAGGTTTAATTAGTTCTAAGTTCTAGGCGACTGATGACCTCAGAAGTTAAGTCGCATAGTGCTCAGAGCCATTTGAACCATTTTTTTCTAATGGTCTCCCTATAAACAATTCACATAATTTACTACCTAATGTTTTCTACATAGTCCTATATGATCGCCGAAGTGGACGACACCTGTCACTATAGACTATCCGTTTCACGTCCAAGCTTGCACACTTCAGTACCCAGGGGGAGATAACAAGTAATGGATTGCTTGTGCCTTCTTACTTGGAGGTTCTAAACAACCTACAACCATACTACTCGTAATAGCTGTAATCGTTAGTGTGCAAATGAAGTACATTATGATGTAATTTGGTTCAGTACATCGTCATTAGTCATTAGTAGAAACGTCTGCACCTACACCCCTGACACCGTTTGCACCATAATGGCAGAAGCCTCATGAGCCTTTTTGTAGATGGTGCTTTTGTCTGTACCAAGATTGCAATGCAGAAGACTGTAGCGAAATACTGTAAGATCTGCTGAGTATAAAGATCCTGTTTCCTAATTTTGCACTACTGCTGGAATAATGCAACTATTGGTAAGGTGGTGGGTTCGATCCTCTCTCAATTCTAGGATTTTTGTGTCACTTACCACTTCTTTCACCTTTATCTTAAAAATGCCGAGTTGCACCGTGGTTCGCAATCCATGTTAAACTGTGGGTCCTCCTATACCTGGCTGGTTCACTACACTCCAAGTTCGGAGGAGGGCAATCGCGTACCACCCCTAGCAGGACCACCTTCAACAATGCACTGTGGTGTTCAAATCCGTGTTCTGACTGATGACTGCTTTACTTACTTATATAAAACAGCTATTAATAATTGAACTGCTTCTCGCACCTCTGATCGTAACTTTGCACTAAATGTTTGTACCATTGCACTAAAATAATCATAGCGTATTTGGAAACGTGTCCTGTAATTATTCTCACCATATTCGTCAAAGTTAAACTTCCACCTTCTTCTAGTAATTTGTTAACAATATGATCAACTTATAACGGGGCTTCTGCTGTCCCACTAACCACTTGTCAACATTTACTTTCAGTTTCCATCATTTTTATAGTTTTCACTAACAGTTTTAGTCAACATATAAAGTAAAACGCATGTAAATTTACTTATCTTTCTTCGCTGTGGCTCATTTCGTTACCATTATACAGTTCTCTGGCTCCTTTCGTCGATTTCTACCTTTTCTCTTTTAGTTTGGTTACATGCACTGACCTTGCCGTTGGTGGGGAGGCATGCGTGCCTCGACGATACAGATAGGCGTACAGTAGGTGTAGCCACAACGGAGGAGTATCTGTTGAGGGGCCAGACAAACGTGTGGTTCCTGAAGAGGGGCAGCAGCCTTTCCAGTAGTTGCAGGGCAACAGTCTGGATGATTGACTGATCTGGCCTTGAGCATTATCCAAAACGGCCTTGCTGTGCTGATACTGCGAACGGCTGAAAGCAAGGGGAAACTAAGGCCGTAAATTTTCCCGAGGGCATAAAGTTTTACTGTATGGTTAAATGATGAGGGCGTCCTCTTGGGTAAAATATTCCGGAGGCAAAATAGGCCCCCATTTGGATTTCCGGTCCGGGACTACTCAGGAGGACATCGTTATCAGGAGAAAGGAAACTGGCGTTCCTCGGATCGGAACGTGAAATGTCAGATCCCTTAATCGGACAGGTAGCTTAGAAATTTAAAAAAGGGAAAGAGATAGGTTAACATTAGATATAGTGGGAGTTAGTGATGTTCTGTGGCAGGAGGAACAAGAGTTCCGGTCAGGTGAATACCGTGTTATAAATACAAAATCAAATAGGGGTAATGCAGGAGTAGGTTCAACAATGAAAAAAAAAGAGCGTAGATAAGCTACTATCAACAACATCGTGAACGCATTATTGTACCCAAGATAGACACGAAGCCCACCGCTAACACAGTAGTACAAGTGTATAAGCCAACTGTCTCCGCAGATGATGAAGCGATTGAAGAAATGTATGATGGGACAAAAGAAATTACTCAGATGGTTAAAGGAGACGAAAATTTAACAGTCATGGGGGAATGGAATTCGATTTTAGGGAAAGGAAGAGAAGGAAAGTAGTGGGTGAATATGAACAGGAGATAAGGAATGAAAGCGGAAGCCGCCTGGGAGAATTTTGCCCAAAACATAACTTAATGATAGCTAACACTTGTTTTAAGAATCATGCAAGCAGGTTATACACGTGGAAGAGGTTTAGAGACACTGGAAGGTTGATTATATAAAATCAAGGCAAAGGTTTAGGAAACATGTTTTAAACTGTAAGACACTTCCAGGGGCAGATATGGACTTTGACCACAATCTATTGGTTATGAACTGTAAATTAAAACCGAAGAAACTGCAAAAAGGTGGGAATTGAAGGAGAAGGGACCTGGATAAACTGACAGAAACAGAGGTTGTACAGAGTTTCAGAAAGAGCATTAGGGAACGACTGACCAGAATGGGAGAAAGAAATACAGTAGAAGAAGAATGGGTAGCTTTGAGGGATGAAATAGTGAAGGCAGCAGAGGATCAAGTAGGTATAAAGACTAGGGCTAATAGAAATCCTTGGATAACAGAAGAGGTATGAATTTAATTAATAAAAGGAGAAAATACAGAAATGCAGTAAATGAAGCAGGCAAGAAGGAATACAAACGTCTTAAAAATGAGATCGACAGGAAGTGCAAAATGGCTAAGCAAGCATGGCGTGTATCACTAGGGGTAAGATAGATACGGCCTACAGGAAAATTAAAGAGACCTTTGGAGAAAAGAGAACCACTTGCATCAATATCGGGAGCTCAGATGGAAACCCAGTTCTAAGCAAAAAAGGGAAAGAAGCAAGGTGGAAGGAGTATATAGAAGGTCCATACAAGAGCGATGTTCTTGAGGACAATATTATGGAAATGGAAGAGGATGTAGATGAAGATGAAGATGAAATGGGAGCTATGATACTGCGTGAAGAGTTTGACAGAGCACAGAAAGACCTAAGTTGAAACAAGGCCCCGGGAGTAAACAACATTCCGTTAGAACTACTGACAGCCTTGAGAAAGCCAGCCCAGACAAAACTCTATCATTTGGTGAGTAAGATGTATGATACAGGCGAAATACCCTCCAACTACAAGAAGAATATAATAATTCCAATCCCAAAGAAAGCAGATGTTGACAGATGTGAAAATTACCGAACTATCAGTTTAATAAGTGATGGCTGTAAAATACTAACACGAATTCTTTACAGTCGAATCGGAAAACTGGTAGAGGTGAACATCGGGGAGGATCAGTTTGGATTCCGTAGGAATGTTGAATCACCTGAGGCAATACTGACCCCACGACTTACCTTAGAAAATACATTAAGGAAAGGCAAACCTACGTTTCTAGCATTTGTATACTTAGAGAAAGCTTTTCACAATGTTGACTGGAATACTCTCTTTCAAAGTCTGAAGGTGGCAGGGGTAAAATACAGGGAGCGAAAGGTTATTTACAATTTGTACAGAAACCAGAAATCATTGGATAACAGAAGAGGTATTGAATTTAATTAATAAAAGGAGAAAATACAAAAACGCAGTAAATGAAGCAGGCAAGAAGGAATACAAACGTCTTAAAAATGTGATCGACAGGAAGTGCAAAATGGCTAAGCAAGCATGGCGTGTATCACTAGGGGTAAGATAGTCGAGGGGCATGAAAGGGAAGCAGTGGTTGGGAAGGGAGTGAGACAGGGTTGTAGCCTATCCTCGATGTTATTCAATCTGTATATTGAGCAAGCAGTAAGGAAAACAAAAGAAAAATTTGGAGTAGGTATTAAAATCCATGGAGAAGAAATAAAAACTTTGAGGTTTGCCGATGACATTATAATTCTTTCAGAGACAGCAAAGGACCTGGAATAGCAGTTGAACGGAATGGACAGTGTCTTGAAAGGAGGCTATAAGATGAACATCAACAAATGCAAAACGAGTATAATGGATTGTTGTCGACTTAAATCGGGCGATGCAGAGGGAATTAGATTAGGAAATGAGACGCTTAAAGTGATAAATGAGTTTTGCTATTTGGGCAGCAAAATAACTGATGATGGTCGGAGTAGAGAGGATATAAAATGTAGACTGGCAATGGCAAAGAAAGCGTTTACGAAGAAGAGAAATTTGTCAACTTCGAGTATAGATTAAGTATCAGGAAGTGGTTTCTGAAAGTATTTGTATAGAGTGTAGCCATGTATGGAAGTGAAACGTGGACGATAAATAGTTTGGACAAGAAGAGTATAGAAGCTTTCGAAATGTGCTACAGAAGAATGCTGAAGATTAGATGGGTAGATCACATAACTAATGAAGAGGTATTGAATAAAATTGAAGAGAAGAGAAATATGTGGCACAACTTGACTAGGAGAAGGGATCGGTTGGTCGGACATATTCTGAGGCATCAAGGGATCACCAATTTAGCGTTGGAGGGCAGCGTGGAGGGTAAAAATCGTAGAGGGAGTCAAAGGGATGAATACACTAAACAGATTCAGAAGGATGTAGGTTGCAGTAGGTACTGGGAGATGAAGAAGCTTGCACAGGATAGAGTACTATGGAGAGCTGCATCAAACAACCTATCTTGTGCATGCAAGATAAAATTATTTTAGATATTTTGGCAATCACATGGCGAATCTACTGTAGTATTATAACACTGCAACTGTATTTACGTAGCTTACGTAATCAAATACCAAATTTGGGTTATTGCATACTGTGCCCCAACGGAACAAAAAGTCCTGTCACGGTAAAGCCACGTATAACACTTCCGTCCGCTGCTGCTGGACCATAACCTTAAAGTTGGCGGCAGGTCGTGAAATAAAACTACCTTATTAAATCAATTATGGTATATCGCAACAGAGCAGTGCTACCCTCTGAGAGGAATTTTGTTATGTTGACCGTGTTGTACGTAACGGAGGTGGCTTATCGGAAATGAAAGTCAGAATTGCGTAAAATTTTAAACGGTAACAAAAATTATTTTTGCCTATCTACACTGTTTAAAGAATAAAGAAAACGGTCACCAGCCTAATTAGGCAAGAGAATGATAAACATACTTGTTTAAGAAAATAGGTATGAGTAACTTCAACGGACAAACACAACCTATATTTCGCCACGCGCGATTGCAATGAACTCTGACACCTGCATGTGTTCACGGTCAAGATTAGAAGCTGACAGAGCAGAACTGACTATTTGCATAAATGTAACAGATACTTTTTCATACCTGACATAAAATCGTATATGTAGTTCACTGCAAAATTATGAACTGATCACAGGTTAAGTCTCTCTGAGCTAAATACTATTTTATTTAGAATGAAAGTTAATTGGAATTCACTAACAGGTTACGTCTCACTGTCTTTTGAATAAAGAAATTATTGTTTTCATAAATAGTGGTCTTTCTATGTAATTGTTATTTCTCATAAGCATAAAGGATAACCTGTGGATCCTATTATACTATTAATATGCGCTTTCACTACCCAAAAGAAACAAGTATTTATCAAGCATGAGTATATATCTTTCCACTATTGCAGTTTTCCACTTTTACTACAGTGAGACACAATGTTGACAAATTTGCAAGAAACTGACTCACCTTTTAAAATTTACAACAGGCAGCGCTATGACCAATAACCAAGCAAAACTTTATACGCCTTAGTTTTAAGATCTTTTAATCTTTAAAAGAAACAGTAAATTATTACCACAGTCATCTACTTTCAAGTAAATGATTAAATAGATGACTTTGAAACTCCACCAAACTTTAAATTGGACTGTTTCCATCACTGGGAGGCTTTCACAAAACTACATTTACCACTTCCCACAATTTCACTAAATTCACGGTAAATCTGAATACTCCCTTCTTACCAAAGATCAAACAACATTATTTAATTAACTATTTGGCTTTGAGGCTTTCAGTTTTTCCACAAACTAGGACACTCGGCAATCATAGTTCAAATGGAGAGGAATCTAAGAGGTGTTGTGATAGGGTACATGAATCAGTTATAACTTACCTTATATTTGTGCACACTAAAACATCCAATGAGGTGATCCATCACTGTACATTACTATAGTGCTCCATTATAGTGATTGCGCAATGTGGTGGCGATTGCATGTTGGTAGGTGGAATTGCAGGAAGAATTGCTGGACTCTGTCATTTCTTGGTGGCGATGATAGATACCAATTCCAAATTGGTTACAGCTATTTATCCATCCATCCGAGGCATTGGAAAGCGGCAGGAAAAGCCTCTCTCGGAACCAGCACAATATACAACTTTTACATGGGCAGTGCACAGTTCGGTAGCTCGTCCCCGACTGACTCTTGGTTCGACCTTTTCTACCTAGGCCAACCACAATTTGCGCGCGCTACACAGTTCCGTTCCCAAAGGGAACCACACTACCTATTGCACACAAAATAACTAAGAATCCTAAATGAGGATCAGCAGTTTACATAACAGCAAACACTCATTTTAAACAAAGCATATCATTTGCACATATAGGTAGTTCTAAACGAAGTTATTTAAACAAATTCCAAATATATACAGTAAGTTTCGTCTCCCTCCAATTGGGACAAGGAATTTAAATGAGAGATACACTACATCGCACAGAATCAACTCATGACATCAAAGTTTCAACAAAGAAAGGAGTGTACAATTTTGTGTTATCGATTCAAATACATTCACAGAAGCTCAACGATATAACATTAAATGAAACAAAAGCAAAATAAATCAGTAGAGCATTAGAGTTATAGAGTTACAGTATTACTAAAGTTTACGTGGACATGGTAAAGGTACTTATTACCTTACATAACTACTAACAAGTGCTTGATCAATAGTAACGCTCATTTGGCATGGCGTGTCTTCTACAAGACGTGTGATGACAGGCTATTATACTTGCTATTTGACATCACAGGACAAAAGAAACTTATGTAGAGTATTAGACACTACCGTATAAAGATCATTTACAAAGTGTTGTTGTAGAGACTAGTCATTACATGTAGCTTTGAAGCATTCTAAAGGTTATACATAAACAACAGGTCTCGTTGCTAACGAAAATATCATAAGATGAAGTTACTTTGTGATTAAATCTCGTGACATAACAATAAATGGGTATCAATTAAAGCTGAGCAGCCCGTGTAAGAATCTTAAATATTTGCAGGTAATGTACCACAGTATTATTTTGTGATAAGATAGTAAATGCTCTTCAAAAGAGTACATAACTTGATCGAAAAAACTATAGTTACTTTGTATCTGTAGAGATAACAGAATTTCAGGTCATAATCATGCAACAAAATGTGCATCTCTTTGTATTACTTGCAGAAGCCCTCTTTCGACATCTGTAGCACTTTACAAAGTATGACATCTGTTATAACCTCATGATTCGCATTACACATGGGCAATTCTGACTGGACTAGGTGGAACCATCCCCAACACTTACAAACCATTAACTCAGAATGGAGATATATATTATTCCCTTCCCAGCTTTAAAGACAATATTCATATATTAGCCACATTTAATACACAGCAATGAGAGAACTAAAATGAACCATACGCAAAATCTAGCCAACGCGTTTTTAACATTGTAAACTCTTAAAATTTCTATGTCGAATAACTCAATTCAGTTCGTTATCGAGAGAACAGGCAAGGCAGTAAGATACAAAGGAATCAAATTTCGTCACGGAACAGTTTTCTTAAACTCGAATTATAAGTTTTCCATAGCCGCGAACACGTCCGCTCTACTACTTCGCTTTGCTGCAGGGCTGCACCTGATGTCAGTCTCAATGTTGTCAGTGATTGTTGGTGCGTACCTCCAGCGTAGTATGTGGCAGCAGCGGTTCTAAAAGCACAACCAGCGATGCGACACTTACCATGAGGTGCTGCAGTGTACTTCAGACAGTTGTTTTCAGCGAAACCCTGATGCTGCCACTAATTTTTCTGCTTGACAGTGGCTAGTTTCCATCTTATGGTCCTCAGGGGCGAAATGTGTAATTTTTATCTGAATAAGTATGCCACATGACACTATTATGGAAATCTCCACATCCTTAACTCGACAAGGGTTGCCTTAATCTTAAATATTCGGCTCATCTTCTATTAAAATTATTGTGAGTATTTTTTTAACTTTACACCCAACCAGATCTATAGCGTGTATGTCCATAACTTTATACCCGATTGCTAAAACACCGGAACATTTTATAGACAATTACTATGTTCTTTATCATTACCGATTAGTCATTATGTTACAATATAAATCGTTGTCAAATCATTGTCAGTTAAGACTTCTGGTCATAGTGGTCGTGACTAATACTCTAGCCGGCCGGAGTAGCCGAGCGGTTCTAGGCGCTACAGTCTGGAACCGCACGTGCGCTACTGTCGCAGGTTCGAATCCGGCCTCGGGTATGGATGTGGGTGATGTCCTTAGGTTAGTTAGGTTTAAGTACTCTAAGATCTAGGGGACTGATGACCTCAGAAGTTGAGTCCCATAGTGCTCAGAGCCATTTGAACCATTTGAACTAATACTCTATATTACCACCTGATATATCATCTCCACCTGTGGAACACATCTTTAGAGGTTAAAAGGCAGCTGGGGCTCATCCTCGAATTTATAGAAGCCATCAATATTAGTCACGTGATGCATAATGCGTGATTATCGCTGTCTGGCGTCATTTCTATTCTGTTGGCGCATGCAGAGTACAGTTCCGGAAGCTCTTACGCCCTTGATTCAGTTGCCGTTCTACCTCCAAAGATGTCTCCCATAATCGGAGAAAAAGTAGGGGAATTAATGTTACCAGTGTGTATCGTGCTCAGCCTCTGAGTCCTGAAGTCTTAAGTACACCACCGTGAAGACATACGAAGGATTACTGATGCAAGTGCTCTGGGTGCAGGATGGTGCTTCGGTTCTTGATGACGATGAAAGTGGAGGAATTGAAGATAAATGCTTTGCTATTGAATATCAACAATGGGCTTCCGACACGAACTTCCGCAATCGTCAACTGTGTCATACGGAATACAAAGACTTTCGATTTTTTGTAGAACCAAGTAGCACACTGAAGATGGTGTGTTTCTTAAGAACTGTGTTTTATAAGAAACACTGTGCCAGTCGTTCACGTAATTAACCGGTATGCTTGGGATAAAAAATACATTACAGTGCGCTTCCTTACAGGAAAAATAAGAAATGACACTATCGGAGATATAGAGTAAGTAATAAAAGTGAGGATTGTCAACAGCAACAGTGCAGTAACACAATTGTTTTATAAGTACAGGGTGGGGAAAACAAAAGTGGCCTGGAGAACAGAGTTACTGGGTACAAAGAAACACAGCAGAGGAAAGGAAATACGGAACTAACCTACCAATGGAGGATGTTGAAAGTGATCACCATTCATCTTTTGGGCCTTGGTCAGCAGGTTGCTGCAGACGGATTGAAGGTAGACTGCTGGAATTGCTGCAGTCTCAACCGAAATGTTCTGCTGTAGTTCTGGAATACGATGTGGGTTGTTGCGATACGCCTTAGATTTGAGGCTCCCAACACACGGTAATCGCACACTAACAGATCAGGTGACCTAGGTGGGCAACTAGGACCGCCACCAGATTGATCTCTGATCTCTGTTAGTAACTGTGTCAAGCCTGAGGATTGTGTAAACGTATTCCAAGGTTCGGCCGGCTGTATGGGTGGTTGTTCCATCCGGTTGGAAGTAACTGTGGGTCCTTCCCTCCTCCTTTAATGTTGCCTTAAAAAGTTTCAAAACATCCGAGCCACTTTCATTTGCCCCACACTGTTGTGTGCTCGCAGTATATGTATGAACCAGAGGGTAGAGGAAAGATGACCAAGAAAAGATCAGAGTATGAAGCACATCAAGCAGTATTTGTGGATATATGGTGGTGATAAAGAGCATAAAGAAACTAAGTAATTGGTGGAGGAATTTTCTGCGGAAAGCAGGGCTAAAACGCTGAGAATAAAAACGGTGCACTGGTTTTACGCACATGAAATACATACGATTATCAGGAAGAATGAAAACGCAATAACGTATTGAAAGGGACACTAAAAGCTTGGAAATGTTTTAACTGGTCATTTATTCCTTACAAAATTTGTAACAGTGCTTACATGAAGTAATAAGATTTAACATGCATACATAAACGGTAAACGATTATACGAAGCGGATTGGATTACAGGAAACGGGGGTATTTACGTTGAGCTCCTGCTCTCCATGAATATACATGAAGTAACGTGATGATCGCGACAAATTTACACTGTTCAAACTAATAACATACACTGCCGATAACTGACAATCAATAACGCGAGTGAATAAACCGTACCCACATGCGGAGGATCTCATTCAACCAGCTAATGTCACAACAGTGAGGGAACACCTCTACCAGGCGCAATAACTCTATTAAACGCACGCGCACTCACTTACACACACGCGCGCACACACACACACACACACACCCAAATGTAGTAGCGAAAATGGTACATTGAGAGAGAGAGAGAAAAATCGACGAACGGCACAGTTAAAAAGTAGGCGAAGTATGTAGATAATAAGACCTACTGAGTAGAATTTTACGATTGATGAGTGCAAGAATATATCTAAATGCTACAGTTTTAGTCGTACTGCCACCGCACTTCATTCTTTCATTGAATATGTGATTGGCTACTAAGCTATCCTCGTACAATGCTTAGTGTTGCTCAGAGCACATAGGGCGCTGATGAAGCTGCCTTTCATTGCTGAAAAACGCTAAACCCTAAGTAAGCAACTTACCTCAGATTCAATGCTCAGTTTGTCTGTATATTCATTCACAAGCGAGAAGAGCCGTCCCGTAGATATTTGCTGTCAGTTTACCACATAGATATGTACCGCTTGGAACTGCAACCTGATATTCAAAGTTCTAGCCAAACAGTAGCTCACTTGACGTTATACACATTCACGTTTACCTATGAGAGCTATTGCCGTAAAGGTCGACCTACAGGTAGGTGACTCAAATTCTGTTGCTGGATGATGCTGAATAAGCAAAAATGGGGATGAGTTGTAACTGAGTCGAAACCGGTTGCGTGAAGAACACAGCTGGCCAGTGGAATGTTTGCTTTCAATAATCTTTCCGGTTTTCATTTTTTTCTTTATTTCTTTATCCTTAGGTGCACTAATCACTTAGTGAACGAGATGTAAAACTAATAATACTCTGCTTCTTCCCCTCTTGCCCCCCTCCCATCTTACTCGCCACTTATTCCTTCATTCGCTGAACTATGGTTTCAAAGGCGAAAATATTTAAAGGACTTTAACACGGAGATTACGAAGCACCGTGGACAAAACTGAGGTTTATTTAATTTAAAAACACAACAAGTTTTGTTAAGACATAATCCCATCATGTAGTTCTACCTGAATGGTATTATGTCATTAGAGAAAGTGAAAGATAACAAGCAAGCAGCAAACGTGCATTTTCACTGTGCCTAATGGCATAAAGCTCTTAAAAGAGAACTTCATGATGAGATCATAGTACCGAAAGACGACGTATTTTTTAAATTAATCGAACTTCTGGATAAGTGGTTGCGAGATACAGTTGTAGACGCAACAGATATTCGAAGAACTGTCACTGTTGTTACTTTACCACTGCCATCCGTATGAAACTACCGACAGGCGAATACCTTAATTAACGATCAGGAACAGGTAATTTTTAGAGGAGAAAAGTTGCCAGAGTCACGACATGAGTCTAGAAGTGATTCAGATTTTACAAGCAGAGCTAGCCATAACTATGAAACGAATCGATGTGATAATTTTATTGACAATACATAAATGTTAACTGAGCTGTTTCATTAATAGCTTCATATTCATCCAGACAACTAGTAAACGAAAAACAGCGGTTATTATAAATTGTTATGAAACTGATTTCCAGGCATATTCCCATCTACCCACATCAAATCGACGTATGGCGTTGTTAATGAAGTGTGCATGCAGTAGTGACGACCTCTCTCATGCTGTTCTGCGAGTACCTACATTCAGTGAATATTACGAGGGATCGTTATGGATCGTCGGTAGAAATAACAACTTCCCATGGGCAGACCGACTATCAAAACTACAGCCATTTCCAGCGATCGTAAAGCGATCGTATTTACTTGGTTTATAGCTCGGCACCTTGCAATAGACATAAGGTGTGAAACGCAAAACAGGGATATTAAGTACTGCACATGTCATAGCCTGCGTTAGTAGTGATAAACTAACGGCAATATTTATGTCTACAGCAGCATGCCTTTATGTTGTTTTTTCAATGAAGTATCTACAACCTAACATTCCAGTTAGTCGACAGTGATAATTATAGATGGGAAACTGGAATGAGTATTATCCAATGAACAATAATCTTCGTACAGTTCAAGTCTCACTCTTATTTATTTTCGAATTAATAGTTTCCGCTTTTTCATCTTCACCTATTAAACAGCTATTGAAGAATGCAAATGGGCACAAAAAAACACGCTAAAATTAATCCGAAACAATTGTTGAATGAACAAATTGACTTCAAAGAAGAAAAATCTGTAATCCTTTCTTCGTCTTGTTGTAAGACATATATTGAATTTTGTCAGTTAATTTTGAGTATCGTTTAGTCTTTTTTTTATAATATTTTAGTTTACTTCAGTTCCTTTTCCTCCTGAATTACAGTGAGAGAGCGTCAGGATATTTACGTTATATAGCACGAATGGACCCTAATTTAATAGGAAAATCTGATGATGACTATAGCATGAAGCGAAAGGAAACGCAAACTACATAAACAATGGGAAATAATACTTCTTTAATGAGAGGTGTACTTTCAACTATCACTGACCTGGGAAAATTGGCAGTCTATTGTAGTGATCCCATGCAAATGTTAAAAATAACAGCCGAAGGAAACATTTGGATTCACATTATGAGGGCGATGATATTAAAATGCACAACTTCAGTAACTTTATAATACTTGATCGTAAAATTTTTTTAACAACCTTGTCTTCGATCACTGATGAAGTGTCCAGAATAACATTCCCATTGCGCAAATTTGCCCATCTATCAGAGAACAATGAGCAGAGAGATGAAAATATAGCCATGCTGTTCGCTGTTGAAGTCGTGTTGACAATCAGAATCGTATGTGCCGTAATACCATCTGGAGCCGTGACACATGGTCCAGTCGATACAGAATTTTGTTGATTGTTTAGAGAGACTGCTCGTCGGGAATGGATATTTAGTGCGGAAAAGGCAGAAGGCTCCAATCGGGAAGTGGCCATCACATATATTGGAAATCTGGTTGCGATGCCGGATTACTCGTGTAGTTATACATGTCCGTGTACTCTGGAAATTACTGTACGCTGCTAAACGAAAGTTTTTTGTTATTTATTATTTACTGCTTTGTGGAATGCACTGGAGAATGGGTTTGTTGGTAACCCATCCATTGTTCTTCTGTTTCCCGTTCCCATGGACATAGCTCTTGTACAATTTAATTTTAAATTTTAGTGAGCTCGGAGACTATTTGAGTCTATTCATAGCTTAATACACGTAACAAAGCTAGAATCACCGTCAAATCTCTCTCTCTCTCTCTCTCTCTCTCTCTTTCTCTCTCTCTCTCCATCGGCTGCATAGTTAATTAATATACAAATAATAAACAGCCTAATTTAGAAACTGGAGAAAACTGTTTCTGGTAGTTTATTACTCTTGACTTCTCGTTTCTGCAATTACCACCCTCTGTAGACATGTTAATAGAGGGCTCGCATTAATTTCGTGGGCATTTCTCAAGAATTTGGATATCATGAACGCGTGAGCGTCTTTGTAATGTTTGAAATTATTAGCGCGAAGTATCAGCAGAGATGCTGTTTTCTCTGAAGGCTTGCTTGCACATCCAAAGACCACGAGTTATGCGCAACAGGTAATCCAAAATTAAATAATAAAAAAGGGAACATCGAATTGTTCCGGGGCAGTTTATCGGTTTATAAGTTTACTGATTCACAGTGTTCAATTCAGACTGTATTCCTACCATTACGAATTTTTAAACAGGAGACTTTCAAGTTAATTCCTCACTATAAGATTTGCAACACGTTCTCGGAGTCGAATATTTATGTTTGAAGTTTACGAACTGCTATGTTGAAAGCTTACGTAAGCTTGCAGTTAGCTTACAGTGCCAGGAAGCAAAATTTTTATGAGTAACAGCAGTTATATTTTTTATATTAAGATAACGTTCACGGTGTACTACCGTCATCCATTTATCAATTAAATGTTTTTTAATATGTGTTTATCATTTATGTAGTTTGCTACTTTGCGAGAAATCAATATTAAATTCAACTTAAGCTATGATACAACATAACGGGCCTTTGTTTCTACACGTCGATCCACTGCGGCACTTGAAGTGGCGGCGTAAACATACTACCCAATACCAGCACAGAATCTATACACAACAAGTAGGTAAGTGGATTTTTGCCAATTTTTACTCAGACCTCATCCGAGGTATTTTAACAGAAAACGCATCAATAGAAACTTCTAAGTAATTCGCTGAAACAAACTTATTCTCTGTGGTTGCATTTCTTAGTTTCCTATTTTTACCAAAATCTTTATGAAGCAGCATGCCTAAAATGTGTTCAGGAAAGGCACTGTAATTATTTTGCATCTGTGTAACATCCCCACACTCCAACTGCTTAAACCACGTGACCGTGTGATCATCCACGAATCGGAAGCGAAATGGGGAAACATATACAACTCACTGCTGAGGATGGCAATGAGAACTCACTTATGAATATATATTTTCATCAATAATGAGGAATAACTCTGAACATAGGTGATACACAACAAAATGTTTTGGATAATAGTTGTAGATGGCAAAGAGTGTCATGCATTGCGACTAATGTCCGTGACTTTGAAGCTGATTTTCAATTTAATTCGGACGTTAAAGCGGTTTTTTAAAATTGGAATCGAAATATTTGATTTAAGCTATGGAAAGAGCGGTAAATTTTGCTTAGAAAATTATACAGTATTCAAAGTCATATCAAGGTTCAATGAAGGTCAATAAGCAGATGTTTTTTGTTCTAGCACGGATTAACTCGGGACAGAGGAAGGATGCAGCAAAATATAATGTTAGTTACAAATTAGAAAGGATATAATGAGTGACATGTCATGGAAACATGGATTTGGAAAGAACGAAGGGAGATTTGAACTTAAAGTTTTAATTAACTAGTTTATTGGCAAAAATAAACACATCACAACGTGTAAGTGTTATTTTGACATTTACAAGAGAGAACAAACATAAATCAAAAGTAGAGCATTGATTTACATGTCGCTTAGTGAATACCCTAGCCTCTCATTTCTTGGGAGGACCTGATTTAAAGAATTCCCACGCCTTTCATGTTGTACCTGGAAATTATCAGATCATGTGCTCAAGATGACCACCATTTGCTTCAATTCACAAATTAATCCTCCTTAAGAAATGTCTGGAAAGCAGACCAAGTCGTGGAATGGTTGCACAAGCTCTCTGGGTACGTTCGATCATGTTGCTTTTGTCTTTGGCTCCTGCTCACAACAAATATTTTTCAAATATTCCCGAAGGTAAATATCAGGAGAAGTTGGATCTGGTGAACAAGCAGTTCATTAAGCGACACCAACAAATCCAATCCACTGATGTGGATATTGTTCATTTAAAAATGACATTACGATCTATGAGTGATTTGGTGTTCATACATTGAATACACATTCCCTGTCTGGTATCTAAGTCAACACCTTCAAGTAAGCCACGTAAGTTATATCTCAGTATTTTTAATAAATGATGTTGATTTACATTACCATTAAAAAATAGCGTCCATTCAGATAGCCATTGACAATTCTGTACCACACGTTAAGACTCAAACGATGCTTGTGTCAACTGTTGTGTACCAGTGTTGATGGAAGTCCGACCTGTAATGGCGGTTTTGCTTATTTTATTCACCAGTAATTGTAAATTTGCTTTCTTCTGGTACCATTACTGATGTGGACACTTCCTGATGATGTATTGCCCAGATGTAAAATTCAAGGCATTGTTCTAACTTCCGAAGGCAATTCTTGGCTCTGTGTGATATGGTAAGCACGGTATCTCCGCGTATAATGCAGATCAGGGCGATAATTTTGAACTTGATGCAAAATTCATATCGTTCGTATACTTTTGAATATGATGCAAAAGTTCAAATCATGGAATTATTGTAAGTTACTTACTTTATTCATTTTTTAAAAAAGAGTTCAGTCCAATAGGATACTTTGAATGTGACGCAACACTGGTTGGCTCCACTTTGTTTTAGTAGCTGTTAAGTACTGGGATGTCATTGGCTGTTTCATTTTGATGTCTGGTAAAATTTTTAAATTTTCTACCGGGGCCATAATGAATTTTCGAGCTCCCACCACCTCCACCTGTATTATGACATCTTGGACTGTGGGACATCCACAAATGTTACGCGGAAAATTCCTGATTAAAACATCCACTACAGTTGTACAGTTATTTATTGACTGAAGCCTGAGCGACTCATCTTCAGGTGTGACTGTAAATAGTAGGACGCAGTGTCCTGTCCCAGGTAATTTCCAAGGCACATCTAGGTATTGTATCTGACGACGTCGTTGGCTCTGCCCCTGCATCCACATAATCCACAGATCTCGACAAACCGGCCCTCATCAGGTCCTGAGACTGGGACGTCTAGTGCTGAAACAATGACTAAGGAATGAACTGGATATTACATTGACATACTACTTCTATTACAAATATAGTGTACCAGGACATTGTGGCAATGTGGCAATGCAGCAGTGAGAGTTTAAAACTTGTTGCGGCCCAGAACTCGAACCTGGAAACTATGCTTCTCTAGAATGGTTGCTTCAACCACCTCAGGCACTTGAACACATTTTGTGTCACATCCAAGTTCCCAAATTCGTGTTTACCTCAGAGAAATCACCCCCGCCCTAATCTGATTGCTGTAGGAGTCCAGACATTGGTTGTGCATCCGCACTGAAACTTTTTCGTCAAACGGCCGCCGCACTCATAGAATTACGTGTATGAGTGGTGTCTGTTTTGTTGGACACCACACATATGTGTTATGACCAAGTATTCCGTGCAACGCGGGCGTCCTGTATGGCTCGACGACCGAGCTTGTTCGCGTATAGATATTGCTGGCCCAGGATGTGATTGTGCCAGCGCGTTTCTGTACAGACGGAGGGCGAGAGGCCGCTGTCATCAACGGGGTGAGGCAGTTGCGCTGAAAGAGGAGGAGTTGAGATCAGCACGTCAAAGCGGAAACGGCTGACAGGTTTCTGCTCTAAAGTGGCTGCATGAAGAGCAGCAATTCTTGTTGTGGGTTGAACACGAGATGTAATTCTGGCTGGAGCAGTGTTTGTATTCACACTTCCAGGGATCATAGTGCAGCTGGAAGCAGGGAGGTGCAAGCAGAAGTGTGGTTCAGTGGAAGGCACTGTGTAGTGGTTATGTGTTCTATCTTGCGCGCATCGTTGTACCTGTATTGTATACTTAAATATCCAAACGCTCATGTTGGGAAAACACGACGAGGTCCGGAATTTGGAGAGTACGTTGTTAACTGACTAAATTGAATTTTGTGTTACTGATTTAGAGTTTCTTCGTGTCTTTTGTATAAGATATCCATTTAGTTAACGTGGTAAGGTATATTTTGTGTGCCTGTGCTGTCTGTCTAGTGCCTGACAAGGTGAGACAGGGCGCGAACATTTCCCCTACGACGTTAATGCACTTTAGCAAGGTAATTAGGTACTGTTTGTAAAGAAAGTCTTAAAGATAGAACCTTGAAACTGGGAACGGAGATTTCCTAAGACTATTGCTTTAATGTAGTACAGAGTCAGGCACACTGGATTCGTTGAGTTCTGTTAACATTTATCCATAAAAATTGATTTCATTAAAAAAAAAAGGAACCCTTTTTTTTCAAACTGAAACAAAAGAAATACACTCACAAAGCCACAAATGAATTTATTTTTTAGTTTGTGTCTTGGAACGACTGCAGATAATTTCAAAGTTTCTGTGACATACAGTTCTGTAAATAGTGCCACTTACGTCACAAAAAATAAAGTTCTAGAAAACCTGTGTATTATTCAGAAATTGTATAAGAATTTTTATAATTAATATTTTCCTGAAACACATTCATCATCATCTGAATCCTAAGCATTCTTCTTTTATTCGTGGCTTTTCTTTGCCTTCTCACCTCTTTTGTGCAGCTGAGTGCAACTATGTCTGCTTTACTAATTTTTGAGAAATCAATATTTCGTAACGCCAGTCTTGTGTTTGCAACTGCATTGATACCTAGTGTCCCCAGTAGGTACTTAATGTTTTCTTGATATACCATCGTTAAAGCCACATTTGCAGGATGGGCGTGGATATATAGCAAAAATCGTAGACATAATTTCAAACTATAAATAAAGCATTACATGAAATATTACTTTGTATAAGCCGTTGTATCATTGTGGCATGGAACCGCTGAAACATTAGAATAATTGTGCAGTTCAATTGTCTTGCCGAGAAGACGGCACTTTTTTCGTTCTGGAAGCCGTCCTCACGGGACGCATTTCTGCCATCGCTGCAGATAATTATTTGGCACACCACCATCATTCTCACTAGGCGTTGGAATTTTCCTAGTCCTCGCACTATAAAACAACTGAAGTCACATCTAGGACTCTGTTCTTTCTTTCGACGTTTCCTGTTACAACAAATATTGAACAGTAAGCATCTCCTAAATTTACTTAAGAAGAATCAGGTATGGATCTGGTCTGAGCAGTGCCTGCGAGATTCTGATAACATTAACCACGCATTGTTGAATGCAAACATTTTAGCCCATCCCGACTTTAGATTTCTGTGTGACGTGTGACGTGTCATGCAGTGGCCTGGGTTGTTGCCTATTTCAAGTAGTTAAGAATGGAGAAGAGGAACAGGTAAAAACCATTGGATTTGCAAGCCGTACTTTAAATGAATGTGAACGTACTTATTCAACCACGGAACTTTAAACTCTTTCTATTGTCAGGGCGTTCAAATAGTTTATCTATTATTTGTATGGTAAAGACACGAAATTTATATAGACCACCAAGCTCTGACATTTTTGTTAAGATGCAAGTTAGTTCATCCAAGATTATCACCCTGGGTTGTGTCTTCGCAAAATTACACATTTGAGATTGTATACATTAAATGTAAAGACAACATCATTGCTGATGCTTTGTCCCGTCTTCCACAAGGTATGAATGATTGTAAAACTGATCTTGATAATGTCATCGACTACTGAATACTCCTAATACAGGATAAAGAATATTACCAATATTACATTGATTTGTGTAGAAATATGGCAGCTGTGCAAAACTCTGATCCACACTGGAATAAGGTAAGAAGTTTAGTCATAAATCAACCTCACCATCCACTGTATAGCCATCGTCTTATATATACACTCCTGGAAATTGAAATAAGAACACCGTGAATTCATTGTCCAGGAAGGGGAAACTTTATTGACACATTCCTGGGGTCAGATACATCACATGATCACACTGACAGAACCACAGGCACATAGACACAGGCAACAGAGCATGCACAATGTCGGCACTAGTACAGTGTATATCCACCTTTCGCAGCAATGCAGGCTGCTATTCTCCCATGGAGACGATCGTAGAGATGCTGGATGTAGTCCTGTGGAACGGCTTGCCATGCCATTTCCACCTGGCGCCTCAGTTGGACCAGCGTTCGTGCTGGACGTGCAGACCGCGTGAGACGACACTTCATCCAGTCCCAAACATGCTCAATGGGGGACAGATCCGGAGATCTTGCTGGCCAGGGTAGTTGACTTACACCTTCTAGAGCACGTTGGGTGGCACGGGATACATGCGGACGTGCATTGTCCTGTTGGAACAGCAAGTTCCCTTGACGGTCTAGGAATGGTAGAACGATGGGTTCGATGACGGTTTGGATGTACCGTGCACTATTCAGTGTCCCCTCGACAATCACCAGTGGTGTACGGCCAGTGTAGGAGATCGCTCCCCACACCATGATGCCGGGTGTTGGCCCTGTGTGCCTCGGTCGTATGCAGTCCTGATTGTGGCGCTCACCTGCACGGCGCCAAACACGCATACGACCATCATTGGCACCAAGGCAGTAGCGACTCTCATCGCTGAAGACGACACGTCTCCATTCGTCCCTCCATTCACGCCTGTCGCGACACCACTGGAGGCGGGCTGCACGATGTTGGGGCGTGAGCGGAAGACGGCCTAACGGTGTGCGGGACCGTAGCCCAGCTTCATGGAGACGGTTGCGAATGGTCCTCGCCGATACCCCAGGAGCAACAGTGTCCCTAATTTGCTGGGAAGTGGCGGTGCGGTCCCCTACGGTACTGCGTAGGATCCTACGGTCTTGGCGTGCATCCGTGCGTCGCTGCGGTCCGGTCCCTGGTCGACGGGCACGTGCACCTTCCGCCGACCACTGGCGACAACATCGATGTACTGTGAAGACCTCACGCCCCACGTGTTGAGCAATTCGGCGGTACGTCCACCCGGCCTCCCGCATGCCCACTATACGCCCTCGCTCAAAGTCCGTCAACTGCACATACGGTTCACGTCCACGCTGTCGCGGCATGCTACCAGTGTTAAAGACGGCGATGGAGCTCCGTATGCCACGGCAAACTGGCTGACACTGACGGCGGCGGTGCACAAATGCTGCGCAGCTAGCGCCATTCGACGGCCAACACCGCGGTTCCTGGTGTGTCCGCTGTGCCGTGCGTGTGATCTTTGCTTGTACAGCCCTCTCGCAGTGTCCGGAGCAAGTATGGTGGGTCTGACACACCGGTGTCAATGTGTTCTTTTTTCCATTTCCAGGAGTGTAGTAACGTGTTATTCTATTGTAATGGCTCTAACTGGTGTTTATGTACAGAAGTTAATCAGGCACACACACTTAGTTTGGGGACATTATGCAACGAAGAAGTGCTTGCAAAACTTGGCACTTACTGTTATTTCGCTGATTTGAGACGAAAAATTCACAATGTACTTAAAACGTGCATATCTTGTCAGAACTCAAAACCTCAGAATCTATATTCAAAGACAAATCTACATTCCATACTACCCAGGAAACCTCTGGAGACTGTAAGTACGGACGTAAGTGGTCCACATCCAGCAAGCAGTGGTGGTTTGAAGTATATTTTAGCATTTTATGACATATCTTCTAAACATGTTAAGATGTACACCATAAAATATACAACTGCTAACGAAATAATCAGATGATTCTCAAGCAGGAAAATCCAAGACAATTTTATCTGATAACGCCACGTATTACACAGGGTACAAATGGCGTAAATTCTTGAAGTACAATAGCATTAAGAGCATCTCTATCTCGAAAATAAGGCCACAATCTAATCCTATTGACGAATTTTCAGATAACTGAAGAGATTCATGAGCACATATATACCTGCATAGCATTCTAATTGAATAAGTTATTTGTCACTATTTGAAGACGTTCATAACAACTTGAATATATATGACACAACCTATAATCTAACGAGCTTACATTCGACCGCAAAGAATCAAATGAATGGAGCGATCCGTTGCCAAAGCTTTCGCCTCAGGAGCAGTCGCACGATGAAAAGATAAAAGAAGAACTAACTTCGTATTATTAAGCGAAAGCATGAATTCAAAGTAGGCATTAATCTTGTGCAAGTGTAGTAGCCATTAATCTTGTGCATTAAAGCGGCGGAACGCGAAGTGGCGTCTGCTGTAAGACGGTCCATATGTAATTGTCAATATATCGCATCCGGGTGCATACCTGTTGCAGAACACAAAAACTAATAGAATCAGTGGGCTATGCGCTCATCGAGACTTAAGAGTATTTCATTCTAAGTAGGAAACACATATCGCTTAGTAATGAGGAAGTAAACTGTATATTTATAAAGCACACTTACCTCTCACTAAGACTGCTAGGAAATAAGGTAGCATAAGAAATTTTATTTCAGCTGACCAGCCAGCAGCAAAAGAAGAAAGAAGAAATTTCGACTTCGACGAACGTAAATAAACATCTTCAGCCTAAATTTTAATGCAAATGTTATGACGACTAAAATATTTTTGGGAAAATATAATTGACTACCTGTAGTGTCGTTCAAGGACTATTCATGACTGATTGACATATACACAAAATCACCCTACAACCAAACACTATAACCTAGGAACGGATTAGATGCACTTCATACTGCATAACACTTGTTGATGTGAAGCCAAGGCCATATACACGTTGTACACGCACTCGTAGCGCGAGAATTCTGTAGGTTTGATTCCGGTGTGTTGCTTTAGACATTTGTCCATTAATATATGTGGGCCTGGCCTTGTTTGCTGATATATCCTCATGTTGTATGTAATCTTTCCAATTGAAGGTGAGATCATTGCGTGAATACAATATTTGGCTAAAAAATCTCTGATGTCTGTAAAATTATGTAAATACTTACAGTCCGTGTAAAGCCAAAATGTAATACATTTATTTATATGTAATTATCCATACCGATGTAAAGCAAAATGTAATATGTTGGTTTGTAAATATTACCAGACTTTGTAATACATATCAAAATGTGTAAAACCATGAGATTTATGTGAAAGAGACTGCTTTAAATTCATTCTACATACATCTCAATGCCTGTACCCGCGATGAAGTATATGAGCTATGAGAACGATCTCGTGAAACATTTATGTAAGAACCTACGGTCGCGTCGCACAAAACCATTGAAGACAACTCCACGGGTAGAGGAATTTCGGATGGGACTTCAGGGAATTTAATGTTCTCGGAATACGACGGCCACTCTTACCCGGACAAATCGAGTATCGATGCCATCAGTTTGCCGTCGGAAATCTTGAATCCATGCCTTCCCGAAACCTATGTTGTGGAATGGGAATAGACTGGTCGTCAATCACGCGAAGCATGACCTAGGAAGAACAGTGTTATCAGTAAAAATAAACAGTGCAACGAGTGAACATTCCCACATACCGGTTGTCAAATCTGTGTACAGTGACGTCGATACGCAATAACATTTAGGTTAGGCAAACTACCAAAACAGAGCTCACCTTTGCGTCATTATTGTATGTATTGTTTACATGAACTACAAAGGACAACACGTCGTACAAGGACAGATAATCTAAAACAGAAAGACATTTTAAATGCTATACTTTCCATAAGAAATGTATTTTGCTTCGACATACGTAGTAGTTTTAAGATTATTGTACCTGTACTTGGAATATCCTGTCACAGTGATGTCTTGCGCACACGCACTACTATATAAACTGTGATGACCGTGTCGCGAGTTCAACTAACGGCCACTGCCAGACTGAAATACACGCGACTGCGCATGCTGCAATACCAACAGTGAAATCTAAAGGGCGCACGCGCCTCATTCAAACATTGTATACCATGAACTGTATTTGAATATGTATGTAACTATTGTACTGAATGTACTTTAGGGTGAATTGCTTGCCTGCAGGTGCGTCCTTTCTTCTTGCAATGCAGGGTGCAGCTTATCGGCACATTTGCAGGATGGGCTTGGACATATAGTAGAAACGTAGATGTAAGTTCAGAATATAAACATAGAATTACATAACATATTAATTAGTATAAGTGACTGTATCGATTATGGCATACAACCCCTGAAACACTAGAATAAATATGCTGTTCTGTTGTCTCGCCGAGAAGACGGCACCGTTTTTGTTCTGGACGCAGTCCTGACCGGACGCATTTCTGCCATCGCTGCTGATAATTATTTGGCATACCGCCATCATCCTAGGAGACGCAATCTGACTAGGCGTACTCATAGTTGCATACACCAACAGAATTAGTGGTGGTGTCTATACGGTTAATTTAATGTAATGTTTTGTGAATACAGTCGTAATATTCAATCTTGCGTTTCATTTACGTTACAAGCTATTGTTCTAATTAAACGGCGTCTTGGCAAGGCTAGAGGTTCCGTGTCACAAATTATATCAAAGGTCCAGAACGAACCGAAGCTACGAAGGCCGATATTTTCAGAAAAATCACGGCCACTTTACAATGAACGGACCTTATCAAGCCGGCAAAGTTTGTATAAACTAATCACATACTATTATCATTAATTATTATTATTATTTGCTTGTTCTTCGATATACTCAAACCAGGCAGGAGAAGCCACGATAACATCAAACATCGTTAAAATATAAAGCACCATGTAATACACAAAATATTAAAATTTCATAGTGTACAATAATTGTTTTTGGAGGACGATTCGAAATTACAGAATTCAAACTTTCGTTGACATTTTAAGTTTGACCAAATACACACTCATGAGCAGACCATTATTAGCCATGTTCCTGAATATAGGCTGTACTGTTCTCATAACTGCCAGTGGCAAAGCGCGTTTACGCCCATAACTTTCGCCAGAACATAATGCCGTTGAAATCTGCACCAGCTTTCAGGACCCCTTGGGCGAGGGCTATCTTATTGGTCTTCATCATTCGATACCTTACGAAAAAAAACTGCCCCTGCAGTTCTTTCATACTTTCTAAATCATTATAGTTTTTTATGGTTAACTCATAATAAGCTTGCAGCTAGTCTATTTTAGAATTAAGGAGACTTCCTTTTCCTCCAAGTTTTTCCCAAAAAAGCATAAGAAGTATACCTTTATCTCTCATATCGACAAATGATGTTCATTTTTCACCTAAGTTACACTCTGGGAAACCAATGAAATATAAATCAAAGATGCGTACTTCACATGAAGAAACTACGAAACGATATCCCTGAAAACTTACAGTAACGCGTAAATGTGTGTGGCACATAATGTGCAACATAATGTGAAACTGATAATATCTCGGTAAATAAACTTCAGATTTGCACGAAACAAAGATCATTTTACGAAATAAACTGCACAGCATTTAAAATGACAAAAAAAGAAATTTCGATGTTGTTAGCCGATTTACCGCATACCTCCCCGGGTGTTGACCTTCGTTGGTGGCGTTTTATGATTACGTTATGGAACAAGATCCTTAGTAGTATGACCTTGTGTTTTCCTATATATCCATAGCGCTTATTACATGTGGTAATTTGTACCCCATTTACTGTCAAGTTTTGACATTTTAAAGTGTTGATATCTGACGCTGTGTAGTAAGTTAAGGTTTAACTGACTTTGTATGTTTGTTTGTTACTCTTTTGTGAGGATAGTTATTCAAGTCAAACAAGAGTTTTATTGCACTAGACAGCCAGGGCATTTGACAAACTTAATAAATTCCCCTGGAATAGGGCTAGGATTGGAACTCCGCTTAGAAGGCTAATCCCTGGTTATGATTTCATTCATAATTTCTCACAATATGAATTCATTTTTTCAAGGAGATAACCACAGTTAAAGAGGGCTAATTTACCACACAGAATTCCAACAGTTGTGAAACAGTCAATGACATTACAAGATCAAATATCGTGCTTCACAATTCAAATATTTTTAAAAAAGAGAAGCAACGAAAATTTAAAATTATCGATTGAGGAATTGCTGAATGACAACTACAACAACTAGAGGATTGACATATAAGTTGCTGGAGAAACAGGTAAAAAACTCACAATTGTATTTAAAGCAGTACCAAGTCAGCAGTGGGCCCCGAGACAATTTCAGAACAACAATTTTTAAGAAAGATCCCTTCTCAGAAAATGAATTAATTAGTAAAAATACAATTGAGTAACAATTGTCTGAGTGAGTCCAGAATACTGCACCGGCAGTAACGATCGGGGACTAGACAGAGAACGTGAGACACTGAGGAACAAGCGGCTAAGGGTTACACAAGGTAATTACAGAAGGAAAGCAAACTCAACTTAAGGAGCTGACGAAGCGTCATGAAAGGTGCCCGAATAGGTTTGTAACGGTATCAGACCTGGTGCTGCCTGACAAACAGCTTGCTGGCGTCGCGCTGTGCCTAGCAGAAACACGCTGCTATACGACAGTACAAAGCCATTCCAGTACTGCGTGTCTCCCTCCCCCCCCCCCCCCCAAAAAAAAGAAAAAAAAATACGAGGCACCGCAACCAAGGTAAAATGTGCTGTCAGGTAGGAAACAACACAGCTAAGGAATCGCCTTGCAGGACAGGTCCAGATCAAACATAGGCGCAATAGTTCTTCACCCAAGAAAGCGCAAGATAGATATACACATAAGCCTGTTCAATTTGGAGTGATTAAATGACAGCAATTAGAATCATCTTACTAACCACTAGGTTAGAAGTTGAGTATTCATTAAATTTTGTACTAAACAAATTCATTTAGTAAAAGCTCTACAAGAGACAAACCAAATTTAATACAATGTAGTGCAGCAATTAATTAAATTGGAAACAGTTGCAGTTGCTTTGCCTGAGAGATACGAGAAAGGTCAAATAGCACCTCCAAAATTTTTGAGTGTTGAGTCATGGACGTAAGGCCCAAGACTGATGAAGTAGCATAAGAAAAGGCAGACAACATCGGAACCAAACATGGCAATGGCGAGTAAATAACCAATTTTTCCTTATTAACAGCCTCATTAAACACCATGAGGACTTGGCCAGGCCACACATCTAAAACATAGCTACTACATATTAAATCATGGACATACATTAAATGAATAACCCAGATTAAGCATAAATAAGCAGAAACTAGTATGATACTAGCACCCCGGGAGGGGAGAACGTTAAAAAACAGTGTAATGCCCCGAAACCTTTAGCACACCACAATGACCTTAAACACACATTGAGGTCAATATGAAGGGCAGTGATCTCGACTTTTAGAGGAATTCTTACAAATTATTTGATAATACTGACAGAGACATGAGTAGGGGAGCAATTACCAATGGCAATACTTAAGGCTATATTGAAAAAATTACGCTCACAGTAACATTAAGAAAATGCTGAAGAGCAATACGACTGAAGATCAAGGCAGAGGCGGCCCGCCCCAAAACAACTCGCACTATCAGCAACCACGCGATTGAGCGTCTCGCCAAATGTACGAAGAAATATACTGTCGCAAGTTGATACAGCATAAACCGGCAGGAACGCAGTGGGCTGATCCACTTAGCCCATGAATTGATTGCACACGTTTCGAAACGCAAGGCTTTATAGGTTCCCCATACGTCAGCCTTCCACCGTAACGGTTACCGTGTTCATGGCAATACACTACTTCAACACGGGCACTGTCTCGTGCCCCAACGGTCGACTGTTTCTCTCTGTCTCTCCCCAGAGAGACCGGTTTTGCTCTCGATTCAGTGATCACTGCAAAAATCCCGCCGCGCCAGAACGGTGAAGACACTTAGCCCGCGAAGCAGAACTCGGTACTAGCCAGCATGGTCTACTTAGCGTTGGTTGCTGGTTTGTGATTTCTGATGCATATGCGCTCTGGTTTATCATCGCCTACACAATCCCCAGTCAGTTTCCACTCCAGCGGACATTCTGCAAAACATTTGAATTTATCTTCAATTTTAACCTGAATTTGAATCAGCAGTTATCATGTACTAGGTACGTACTGTTTTATCAAAAGCACTTACTGCCTGAAAGGCTTTAGTATGGGGTAAAGAACCGTTGTATACATTGTACATCGTCCAGTTGGTGATGAAGTGTAGGGTTTTATCAGCAGATTTGTGTCCATATGACTCTACGATAAAACAAATCGTCGTGTGGTATTACTGTGGAAAACCAAATGTCAATTTTGAAATAGTTCTTATGAAAATTTGAAAACATAAATAACTATTTCGCATCATATTTCATTTACTTTCGTTACAGTATACTGACTGAAATTACAAATATGCGTTCCAAGAGGAAATCAGGTCCCACGTGGTTTGATAGCACTATTCTGATCCCAAATGCATTCTAAAACATGCGTAAATCAAGCACGAATGATTTCCTCGATCTGCGAACAAGTGAAGAAATACTTAAGCAGCTGGCATGTGTTTTTAAAAGGACATTCCCATTTTCGGTCCATTCTTTGCATCAACTTACCACCGTGTCCTGTAACTCCAGCATCCAATCACTATTAATTCTTCAGTAGAGATCGTTAGGTATATAGTAATGGATATGCACTTACGCGCAACTACGCCTTAAATGGAATCTAACGTGAATGCATAATTATTAGAAGATTTGGTTGCTGATGCAGATACAGGTTAGACCGTCCATACAAATTGATCATGTTTATTTCAGATATTTCAGAGTGTGACTAACTCACGCTAAGATGAAAAGACAATGGGGAAGAATTATTGCAGAGGCCACCGCGGTAAAACACAGCTCGTGCCATATAAGATAAAAGAAATATTTGTGGCTCACTGATCGCTGAACAAATGACATATAAGCCAGCCACTCCGCAGCACACTACAACCTCCCACATAAAAGTGTAGGAAGGAGCCCCAGACAATATGCTCAACACTGAGAGCTTTACCAAACTTGTGATTCGCTTAAGTCGAGGACAGGTCTCATAGCTGATCTTGCTACATTCAGTTAAAATGTGTTGTACACCATTAACTTTGGCGGGGTGAGGGTTATCTTGCTGGAGTTAAGTAGACGTTTGTGGTGAGTGCCCTACTTACAGGCAGGCAACGGTGTCTTTACACCGATGGAGTGACGTCACCGATCGTAGCGCACTGCCGCTTACTTCCTTTTCTCGAGATGTCTATCTGGCAACATTGTGATGAGATCCTGCACAGGGATGGAAATCTGTGTTCCTTGGAAATGTCCTTGGCTGCTTGGTATGCTTGCTCATTTTCACAGAAGTGCCCTGGCATCCAGAAAAACTACGTCCTTCTCTTGCTGTAGAAGGAGCAGTACACTGCGTATTGTTAATTCTATTCTGGGTAAATTTAATGCAGTGCTTCTAGAGCACTAAGTAAATTTGAGCAGATGAGAAACCTCTTGCACAGTTGAAGCATCACCTGCTCTAGGGCCCTCAGGTTCGCGTATAGTTATATATACACTAGAAGGTGAATCCTGAAGAAGCTGTCAATGAACTAGACTGAGCAGCCAAGAGATTCCAGTTGCTCCGATCCATGCGTGTGTGTTGTCTTAAAACCGTGGCTACTATCTAAAATGGTATAAATCAGTGACGTGTAAGAAACATTTGCAGTGCATTCCCTTTCAAAATTTGACGTATATGAAATAATTCTGGCCATCTTTAGGAGCCAAGGTGATTGAACGAACATCCGAACCCATCTCTAAAAGCAAAATCTTTGAGCACATGCCAGATGGTCTTGTTTCTCTGACTCTAATGTTGAAATGGAGTTACATTTGTAGGCGTGGAGTATATGTGGAGTGGATATTACGTCATAGGCTTGTCTGTGTGGAGTCGCCACCTCATGATACACAGAACAGAAGTTAGGAATAAGACTGGGCCGAAAGGCTCCTGTGGCGACATAATTTCGCTCACGGTGCAGCACATGAAGCAGTTTTAAATACATCAAAAACAGAAAGTGAACTGTTAGGAAGACATACACAGACGTCTCGGTCGAAAAATTAATTCCTTTGTTTCCCACCTAATCCTCAAGCTTTTTAATTGTAAGCTGTGACTGACAGTTTCAGAAAGGCTGGAGGAGGAACAAGTGACTGAGTCACCCACAAGGAAAGGAAAGAGGTCAATTAATTTGCTATTAATAACTGTTGCAGAGACACTCTCACTTAAAACGCTATCTTGAGCAACCCCATTCTCTTGTTTGAACCAGTCACTCAAGGCATCTGTTTGCGATAGTTGCAACACCAAGAGGAAGACATGTGATTGCAATGAAACTTATCCCACAGGTTTGGGTCATGTAATCACACAGATGGTCAGAGTTACAGATATTTACATGCACTCTGACCATGAGACTCCAGTTCGTCATGAATCTGCCACATGTTGCTGTTGGAGCCTCTGGATGTCATGGCATGGACTCAGAGAGATGCTGGAAACACACTGTCACGCGGCTTTTAAACACGTTCACAAAATATAGGCAATAGTTACAGGAGAGCCAGAAGAACAAGTTACCTACCGAAATCTCTGACATTTTCGATGGGCGACATGTCAGGCGAAGGTGCAGGCCAACGATAAAGTAGCGCCCGTCGTTCCGAGAAGAAGGCTTGCATATTCCTCGTCACATGTGGCCGGACATTGTCTTGCTGAAATTGGAATGTTGTAGCTAATGACGCCCTAGCCATCACACTTGGCGTTTGTCCCCTATGCAGTCTACAGGATTGCGTTCCCCACGGTAGCATCTAACAGTACGCAGAGGCCACGGTGGGCCACGATGAAGAGGAACGTGTTCTAAAACACATTTTGGCTCTGAGCGCACCAGTGATCGCATTCACTTGCTCACTGCAGTCAGAAACTTTGGTAGTTTCTGGTGAATGGAGATCGATGGCATGGTATGCTTGCCACCAGTTTAGCCCTTTCCAGAAAGCGTCGAGCCGTCGGCGTAGACAAGTCCACATCCTTTCCTGTGCTCCAAAGTTGACGGTGACGAGAACAAGGTGGCGGTCACCCCGCTCTGTGGTCACATTGTGTAGTCCAGTACCCACTCGTCGCTGTGTACGGCCGTCCTCTGTCCGCTGTTTCTACATATGCATCACTGTCCTTGCAGCGAGCTCTGTACGAGCGAGAATGTAACCGAACGACAAGCTCGTTTGCCGGTGACCAATCGAAATGGCAATATCATGTGCGGAGTTTACATTATATGGCTCAAATGGTTCAAATGGCTAGGAGCACTATGGGACTCAACTGCTGAGGTCATAAGTCCCCTAGAACTTAGAACTACTTAAACCTAACTAACCTAATGACAACACACACATCCATGCCAGAGGCAGGATTCGAACCTGCGACCGTAGCGGTCGCGCGGTTCCAGACTGTAGCGCCAGAACCGCTCGGCCACCGGCGGCCGGCTTTACATTATATACACACATTATTTTTACATTATACGCGCACATCAAAAAAGTTTTGCATCACCCCGGTTCCCAGAACTCCTGAAGATAGACGTTGACTGTGCATATTGTATCACAGACACAGTTCGTTTTACTGCTCAGATAAGTCACTAAACCCGCCCAAAGAAGTAGACAACCATGCATGAGTAGCGCCTATTAGACGGAGGGGGTCCGACAGCCGATCAGTTCCAGTCATTCCACCAGGAAGAAGGTATACGGCTCGTGTTACCTGTAGTTCAACCATGTCTAGATGGTCAATACCGCGGTTCGATCGCGTCCGCATTGTTACTTTGTGCCAGGAAGGGCTCTCAACAAGGGAAGTGTCCAGGTGTCCCGGAGTGAAACCAAAGCGATGTTGTTCGGACATGGAGGACATACAGAGAGACAGGAACGGTCGATGACATGCCTCGCTCAGGCCGCCCAAGGGCTACTACTGCAGTGGATGACCGCTACCTACGGACTATGGCTCAGAGGAACCCTGACACCAACGCCACAATATTGAACAATGCTTTTCGGGCAGCCACAGAACGTTGTGTTACGACTCAAACTGTGCCCAATAGGCTGCATGATGTAGCTTGTAGCTACAAACCGAAATAGCAACGTTGAGCTCGACCTCGGAATTTTCCTACATCATCGTGAAAGAATGGTTTATTTGGACATCTAGGGAATGACAAATTAAGGAAATAAGGTATGAGAGAACTGGAATGAAATATGGCATGACAATGCATCATGTACACAGTTGTTAATCAACGATACAACAATCAACCAAAAAAAATTGTATTCACAAAGTCTCATTACTAACTTACGGATTTTCAAATTAAGTTTTTTTACTTTTAATTGTTGTTCTGTGTGGGATAGGCAGGCTGCTAGATTGTTGGTCTAGAGAATATCTAATAACAAGTCAATACCTAAATACACAAGTCTAAAACCGGCAGTATATTTACAGTGTGCACCCGATATTTTTATAGGCCGAAGTGTCGGTATTTTTCCCTTTCTTATATAAATACGTTTGTCGATATATCGAGGGACGATAGTGATATTTTTTTTAAAAAAATATTGCTATATCGGATTCCCGACTTTTGTTTAAAAATATCAACAGTTCTACTAGGCATCCTCCGATTTTCCACTTGTTCCTGAACCAATTGATGCTCCATTGCAGTATGGGTAAACATCGTAGGGATGATAGTCCCTCCATGGCTGGCAATTATCAGGCATAAGGAAGTTATTTGATGGACTTCCCAGCTTCCTCAGACTACCTTCCATGTCAATATGATCAAAGAATGGATGTCGTTTTCCACTTGTAGGGAGGTTCGCAAGTTTGATTTACAAGAAAAGTGTTATTTCTTTTCTATTTCCTCCAGCAGTGACAGCGAGTGATTGTACTACTACTGCTACTACTACTACTACGTGATAGGCCCAGTGGACCGCACGCGTCTACAAGTTTCCTCCTCCATTGTATTCTGTCCATTGCTGCTATCCACCATCCGTTCACATCTATTGAAACTTGGTTTAAATCTTCATGAAGTCCATCCGTCCAACGCTTCTTGGGTCTCCCTGGCGGTCTCTTTCCTGTAGATGTGAAATCCAGGAGCTTCCGAGGCCATCTGTGATCCTCCATCCGGGCCACATGGCCGGCCCACTGCATTCGTTTGGCTTTCACAGTTCCTGCTATGTTGCGCAGCTGGTATAGTTCCTCAAGCTCTTGGTTGTATCTGATCCTCCATTCCCCTGCATCCAGAACCGGACCGAAGATCTTCCGAAGCACTTTTCTCTCAAAAACAAGGAGCTATGGAAGTCCTGTTTCCGGATACTCCATGTCTCACAGCCATATAGAACAACAGGCTAGATCAGGGTTTTGTACAGTGGAATCTTGAACTGTCTGGAGAGATATCTGGACCGAAGCAGTTCTGCTAGGCTGTGGTAAGATTGGTTTCCTGCTTGAATTCTGGCATTGATGTCTGCTTCACATGACGAGTTCTCAATGAAAAGTTCCCTTGCGTATTTGAATTCTTGCACTCTCTTGTAGGACTGGTTCCCAACCTGCTGTGATTGTAGATGATCAGCAGTCTGACAATGACCACGAGTCATAACGAGGTACTCTGTCTTGGCTTCGTTTATGTTTAGCCCAAATTTGTGCCCGGTAATACTTCCTGCTGCTACTACTGTGTTTGCTGTTGTCATACCTCTTGGTTTCACTAACGGAACTAGATTTCAGCTACATTTACAGGTGCGACTTCTTATAGTTTCATAATCTGCCAATGTGTGTGCCCTGGAAGAACCAAGTTTGCCAAGACCACTAGTAATTGTTTTCATTACAATTATCTATTTAGAAAGATCTAGGCTGTCACTATCGGATCTTGTAACAACTAATAATCTGCGCTGTCCTCATCAGATCTTGCAATCTATGCTGTCATCATCAGATCTTGTCAAATTACTAGATGTTGCAAGATCTGATGATGACAGCGTTGGTCTATCGAAACGGATGACAGCAGTAAAAGAATTACTAGTGATTTTGGCAAACTTGATTCTTGAGGAATAATATAATCATCTGATCGCCCCCAACGACTGACGCAATGTCAAACGTACATAAACTTTTAATTAGATTTCTTTAATTTCTGAGGTGAAGGAGTTAGGAAAGTAGACGGGCTCGTATAGTTTAATTTCTTTGTCTCAGAGTCTGAGATGCATAGCGCAAACTTTACGTCCTGAATTGGTTTGCCTTCTGTAGCTGCTCATACTCCCTTCTCAGAATAGCATGGTCATGAGAGAAAGTAACAAAGTTGGCGGATGAGTTCATTGAGTGCTTGATTCGTGGGCCGTTGATTCACATCTATTGTACAGGATGTGTCCTTTGCAACCCACGATGGAATGACCGAAGTAATGACACTTAAGGCAACGCATACAGCTAGGTATGCAAGGTCTACTTTCAAAGCGGGTAAAATTGCTGCACAGCATATTCAGACATCTTTATAACACCGAACGTCAAAATAAAAGCTGCTGTCTTTTCAAGCTCGCCATTTAGCCTCCTCATGATATGTTTAGCTGAAATGACATAGTCGGGTTCCCATGCTTGTTGCAGCTCTCTGTTAGCAAAATTCATGATCTCCCAGCAGCTTACAACATCTTTACAGTAATTTAACGTGGTGCGCTACTAACTGTGTAAGGTATGACCTCCAAGCGATGTGACACAGCTTAGTTCCTTCTGTAGATCTCGCTGTCTCGACCAGGAATGAGCTATTACGTAGCCTCTTGATGTAATGTGAAACTTCAGGCCATTCAAGTGCATAGAAAAATTTTACATCTATCCTAATGTACTTTTTACACGTTTAATCAAAGAAGATAGCGTATATTGCACACTAAGTCGTCTTTATTTTGCAGTGGTTTCTCTACTGTTAGCAGGCTTCTCAGGTTGACTAACCACACTAGATATCCCTGTTGTCTGGGGAGGGGGGAGAGAGTTAATAGTAAGCAAAGTGACCACATGAAACATTGTGAACATCTGAAGTAGCCGCAGAATACGTATTTGTCTCGAGCAACTTGTCCCCACATACGTAGCGTCACCTTCCTGATAGGTTTGATATTACTAGTCGTTCACAACTGGGAGTGAGGTCGGCGAATCGTGAGTTTTTATCGGGATATTTCGTGAGGACACGCTGTACCACTTGATGACATTTGCACAATTGTCTTGAAATCAATCACATTGCGATGCTTTTTTCCTTTATCCCTACTGTGCTAGTTTACAGTGACGTCAACGCGTGTTTCCGATAAGTGCAGTAATATCGTGATGGGGTACTACAACTTGGATACGACAGGCGTCTCAGTCGTTGCCCGTAAACAAAATAAAGCTTACCCTTACACAGGACTGGCAGTGCTCACCAGTTCCCAGGTCAGGAACGCAGTGTTCAGCAAAATGTTAACCAACAAACGGAGACTCATCTTTATGAGCGGCTATCTATTTGGCACAGATCAGGAGGCATGTGTGACTTATCAAATTCATGGTACGTAACATTCAGACTTCAAACATAAATCACCCAAAGCGAGGGGATAAAACTCTCAAAAAGTCTCGAGAAAGTCGACTTTGAAGTTTTCAATGGACCTTTAAGTCACTAAAATTAAGGCGAGTTTTCTCAGCTGGCAGTTTAGCTCACTCTGTAGCGTCAGAGAATGGTACTTGGATCAATGGGTTGCTGGTTCTACTTTTGTTACGGTCTTCTTTCCTTTCGTTTCATGTTTCGCTCAGTTAGAATCCCTACATCATTTAAACATAAAATTCATCAAATATATACTACGTAGCACATATCTCATTATAGTTTTTCGTCACAAATATAAATTCTTAGCTATCGATATATTTATAAAAGCTTTATATTAAATTTCTAATGTTTTTAATGTAAACAATCTTTATTAACAATTTCTTATAAAATATCGATAATTAAGAATTTTTACTTGCAATGTGTGTGATACGTAATGCGAAACAAGAAGACATGAAATGTCTAGCTTTGTGTTAATTAACACACACTGAATGAATTTTATATTTAAATGTCGCGGGAAATCCAACTAAACAAAGGGAAAAAGGAATAAAAGTAAAAAGTACCCTAGTGAGAGTCGAACCAATGATCCACTGAGTACCCAGATGCCGACGTCCAACGCATCCAAGTAGGCCACGAGTCCCATCTTGAAATTCCTCTTAATTTTAGGGGATTAAAGTCCCTCGGAAGTCTTTCAAAGCCAATTTTTATGTCGAGAATTTTTGAGAGCTGCATCGAACTGTTTTCGGAATTGATATTTGAGTTCTGAACTTCATGTGCGATAAATGTAGAACGGTAAGAAAATTCGATTGACGGGTCGTCTCCATGTTAGAAGAAAATATAATTATTCTTTACACATTCTCATTCCGTGCTGATATTATTAACGATCCATGTAGTCAACAATATAAACTATCTTAATACATCAAATAGCAGAAACGGCAGCAAAAGTATGCCGTCTATGATACTGAATGCGGATGTACTTCGAAAACTTTGAGGGCAGTGGTACGAATTTACTCACTGGAGGTAGCCAAATATTGAGGAAATTGAATAACCTATACATTTCCGTCTGATGATGAATGTTCCACGTTAGAAACGAATAAGAGGTCAGTTTTGTTAATGTAGATACATATGTGTAGTCTCCAAAATTCAGAATAGGTCGCTGAGGTATAAATCATTGACTGAATGCAACATGAATTTATCAATGCAACATTACACGTTTCGGCATTTGTCATCAAAGATACCTGTTACATAAAATAAATCACATAACTACATTTGAAGTAAACTGGTTTAAAAACCATCGTAGACAGACTTAGATATACTTGAAGTGCTTGAAATTTAGTAACACAATATGAGTATTGGACACAAGGTCCTGAACGAGCAGATGAACTCGAATCATAAATGGTTCTTTGATTTTATGTATACCCCTAGTTTTGCTTTCCATGTAGCAACGTCACGAATTTGTCCTGTGCCTATTTGTCAAGATGTTATTTTTAATTACTCCGTCCACCAACCCTCGCGCCACTTTCCCTCCCATGTCTCACCTTTTATTACATTGTTTACACTGCAAATGTTTATAGTTACGTTTACGGCTTTCACTTTCAGTTTTCGCCAGTGATCTCTGGTCGTTTCAACATTATTTTGTCTGTTATAAACAAAGTGTTACATATTGCGTGTTCTGGTTATTACCCTGTGTGGCACCACGGCACTTATCCATTTCAGTTGCACGTATTTCTATAAACTTTTCTATTTTGCTTTGTTGTGATAATATAGCGGCGACAAACTGTTTTTAACTATTTACGCCATGCAGTGAATGTAGCTGTAATAGCGCTTATGTAGCCAGATTTTCGTTTAGAACAGACAGAGAATTGTACTGTTCAAGTTTTTTTCGCGCTTGTCACCTGCAAGCCAGGGTTACTTTTTTTTATTGAGACTGCTGCTATTTTTCTATTCATTACATTTATACATACCACCAATTAAAACTCTGTCATTATGTAGCGTCATACTTGCATGTTCAACGGCATCTGGCATCGAAATCTTGTACATTCGTCAGTAGTCACACTGACAGTGCTGTGAACTACACTCTGTAATTATTTCATGTTACATTTAATTCTGTTAACTTATCATACTTTTATAGTAAATTGAACGCTATTCTCTTGGCTTATGCTGTCTGTAAGTCATACGACGGCGCTGTAGGGCGCCAAGCCTACTTTTGCAATGTCATTTGTTGCTCAAAATTTGTATCTTCATTTAGTGAAAGTAATCTCGTGTCAGTCCATTCAAGTTTATTACCATTACTAAATGCAGCTATTATATCCATTGTTTACTTGAAGTTCCTGGGTACGTGTCTTCTTATGATTACAATGTTTTTAATTTTATGTCTATGTTAGTTTTGTAAACCATTTCATTTCATGTGTAGTTATTAAGGATCGGACTATAATGATCATAGAAACCATAAAATATGCATGAAAAATGCTTAAAAATGCATGAAAAGCGTCGAAATATGCAAGACCAAATAACAAAAAAAAAAAGAGGAAACACATGGTAGTTACTGCGTGCATTATATCTCAAAGTCCAACTTGTGCAATTTAGTATTACGAGGAAGAGCGCCGGCCATTCAAAAAATCGGTACATTTAGAACACTGATCGTTTTCTGACTACTTTCTGGTAGAGGTTAGGAAGGGAGTCTTTCTGGGAATATTTTCTAAAAATTTGCAAAATGGGCATTCATACTGTGTTTCAAGAATTGTTCCTTCTTTGCTGTTGCTGTCGATAACAAGCGAATGCGATACGACTGAACCGCAGCGAAACAATTTTTTTTTTGGGGGGGGGGGTGTTTAAGGGCGCTCAACTACTGAGGTCATTAGCGCCCAGTCACAATTGTTAGAGCACATAGAATCTAGTAAAACTCAAGGGGGGGGGGGACACCAGAAAGATCTTACAAAGATGCAGATAAAATAAGTGAAAGAGTTAGAACACGAGCAGCTGCGCGAGCGGCAACAGCTAAAATATCCTATAAAGTAGATGGCAGAGACAGGACAACACGAGATTGACTAAAACGGGGACACGACAATAAAACATGGCGCACTGTTAATACATGACCACAAGGGCACTGCGGGGCTGGGTCACCGGAGAGCAGGTAGCGGTAGCTAAACCGTCAATGCCCAATCCGCAACCTGGTCAGAAGGACCTCTTCTCGCCGAGATGGTCGGGAGGAGGTTGTCCAAGCAGTTGGGAACGGTTTTACTGCCCGGAGCTTGTTTCCTTGAAGTGAGGACCAAGCATCCCACCACAACGACACAAGCCTCTTACAAACAACCCCACTAACATCAGATGACGGGACACAATGGGAGGCTGGCCGAGGCAGGAGGGCTGCAGCCTTGGCTGCAGCATCAGCAGCCTCATTTCCAGGCGCTCCTACATGGCCGGGAACCCACAGAAAGCTGACAGGAGAGCCACCATCAGCAAAAGGATGGAGGGACTGCTGGATCCGTTGCACCAAGGGATGGACCGGATATGGAGCTCCAAGGCTCTGAAGAGCACTGAGTGAATCAGAGCAGAGTACATACGATGAATGGCGGTGGCGGCGGGCATACTGAACGGCCTGATGGAGAGCAAAAAGCTCGGCCGTAAAGCTGGAACATTGGTCGAGGAGCCGGTATTTAAAGGTGGCGGCCCCGACGACAAAGGCACAGCAGCGAAACAATTAATAAGTACAGGACCAACTTTGAGATATATCGCACCCAGAGGGGCATGTTCAGGAACTCCGTAATATTTTATTTGAAAAACAATATACAGTCACGAATTTTCCGGAACAGCATTAACTTTTAATTAATACTATTGATCTAAGGCATCATTTACAATTTATTTTACATTTTTCTTCTATTGTAAACATAAACGGTAATGTACTGTTACAAATGTTCGGTAGTAAGACTGTGTCTTCGATCACTCAAAATATTTTTACTAGGAGAAAGGGCTGTTCTACATAAACTGGGTTGTATTCGAATTTGGGTGCTATGTTGGCACTTATTGTTTCTGGTAAAAGTTCACCCATGCCATTAATAAAAACTATCAATTTGGCACAAGGATTCAAAGCCTGGGTTATTGTCTAAATTTTTACAAAGTTTTCGTTAAGTTTTCTTGGGAACACCTCCGGCAACTAGGAGTTTCCTAGAATAATTTTGTTCATAATTAGAATAGATTCATTCAACGCCAGAACTTGAGTTTCAAACATTTTCATACTTGCAGCTATATACGAAAAATGAGCGCTAATTACAGCAATGTCTTTTTAATACCGGAATCATTAAAAGCTTCCTTGCACTGCCAAACTGCGAAAGCGTCTGCACTATAGAATTCGTTTACTACCCGTCTAATGGCCTCTAAATGTTCACTGTAAAATAACACAGCTTCGACCCACGTACCCCAACGAGTAACCGCTGGTTCTGTAGGTAAAAACACAATTGGCAGTTTTTCTTTGTAGGTCTTGATGCGAGCAGGAGCCTTTGGAAACACTTTCTTTGTGGATGAAATCAGTTTATTTACATTCACAAACGTGGAACGTACATCTTCAGCACGACGATGTACTCCATGAGCAATGTAAGTCACATGAATCTAATTGGGATAAAATATTCGGAGTGATTTTCCTGCTTTGATCATATAGTGAGCAAAACCTGGCATAAACACAAACACCCTTTCATCTGCAGAAAATTCAGGAAATATTTTTCTAATACTCTCATTCACAAATCTGGCGATCGTAGAATGATTTACTTTGCAAGTTATTTGCACGCCGCTAAATAGGAAGAAGAACGCTCTTCCTTTAACAGCAACTAAATTTGCAATGTAACGGCCACAAGTGGTTGTAGTTTCGTAAACTGAAATCCATATAAGGTTGTCCACGAGTTCATTGCGTATTTCTTCCTGAACATTTACATAGATTGTCGGTATGTAATTTTTACCCGATGTTGCTTCATCTGGTATATTTTGATTTTAGGAATATTTGCGCAGGAAGCCTTTGAGGTTGGGGTTTGTAAGTTTGTGAAGAGGAATATTCCTTGCAATGAATGCTTCACATAGATCCATGTTAGACCGACTTTTTTTATTACCTTTGGACAGATTCCTGCTACTGCAACTTGCTATTGTAAGAAGTTGTTGTCGTGGTTCTTTTTTCTGCGTTCCTGCGATATGAAAACTTGTCTTGACGTGCTGGTCTGTTTGAAACTTCTTTTGCACGAAACGTTTTTCTCGCAAAACTCGACAGTATAAAACTATTCCGTCATATGTAAATGTTCCTGGATGGTCAGCTATCCACGAAACGACGTTTTTTTTTCGGTTGGCATGGCGCACAACACGTTATACACTGCACGTCGTAAACGCGTTCAACTGTGTACAAGTAAACAGAAGGCTAAACTGAAACAACGGACCTGCCATTAAAAGTTTGCGTAGTTTCATTTAATTGTTGCCGACGCGTATGGTATGACAGTGGAGGGGATTATCCGGGGGCGTGGGGGCTGTAGCATTGATCTGTCTGTCTGTTCCTGTTCCTCTTCTGTAATGATTTCGCGAGGCAGTGGCCTCTCGGTTAGCGATTGCACGCAGCTCTGGGTCGCGGTAAATACGTGAAACGTCACAACTAGATCGCGCTAGAGACAGGCCGTCAGAATTTTTAAAATATTGTAAACATAGAGCGAAAATGTGCATCGTCACTAGTTTTTACTTAAAATATGCGATAACCATTGAAAAGGAGCCAAATATGCAAATGCATATGCATAATGCAAATGCATATAATCCAGTCTCTAGTAATTATATAATTTATTTTAGTTTAACTGCTGTCTCGTGATGGCAAACGCCGAATCATGTAATTTTGGTTTCACAAAGTCATTTTGCATTCAGTCAGCGAACTTTCCGTCAACTACCTATTCAGAGTACACACCCACGGCTGTGTTAATGTAGACGCAGTTAATAATAGGGACTAGTTGATCTTCTGAGAGACGAAATTATTTACTGCTTCTCTCACACATATTTATAATAGCATGAGTTTTTTCTTATAATGGACATGAACCATGGGTCTTGCCATTGGTAGGGAGCTTGCGTCCCTCAGCGATATAGGGGTACCTGTTGAGAGGCCAGACAAGCGTCAGGTTCCTGAAGAGGCCAGCAGGCTTTTCAATAGTTGCAGATGCAACAATCTAGATGATTGACTGGACTGGCCTTGTAACATCAATCAAAACGGTCTTGTGTGCTCCCACTGCGAATGGCTGAAAGCAGTGGGAAAGTACAGCCGCAATGTTACCTGACGGGATGCAGCTCTACCTCATGGTTAAATGATGATATCATCCTCTTTGGGTGATATATTCCGGAGGTAAAACAGTTCCCCATTCGGATCTCTGGGCGGGGAATCAGCAGAAACAAAACTGGCGCTCTAAGTATCGGAGCCTAGAACGTTAGATTCCTTATCCGGGTTTCAAGTAGGAAATAGTTTGAAATCAGCCTAATGGGAATTAGTGAATTTCGCCGACAGGATTAACAGGATTTCTAGTCAGGAGAATACAGGAGAATGCGAATAAGCTACTATGAACAGCATAGTCAACGCGTTATTGTAGCCACGATAGACACAATGTCCACGACAACACAGTAGTACATTATTATATGTCAACTACCTCCGAAAACGAAGAAGAAATTGAAGAAATGTATGGTGAGATAAGAGAGATTATTAAGTTAGTTAAGCGAAACGAAAATGAAAATTTATTAGTCATGGGAGGACTTGAAGTTGATACTAGGAAAAGGAAGGCAAGGAAAAGTAGTAGGTGAATATTAACTGGGTGAAAGGAATGAAAGAAGAAGCGGCCTGGTAGAATTTTTCACACAGCATAATTTAATCATGTCTTACACTTGTTGTAACACTAATGAAAGACGGTTGTATACGTGGAAGAGACCTGGAGACATCGGAAGGTTTCAGATTGATTGTATGACGGTAAGACATATTTCGAGACCAGGATTTGACTTATAAGATATTCACAGGGGCAGATGTGGACTTGTACAAGGAGCTTTTAGTTAAGAGCTGTAGGTTAAAAGTGAAGAAACTGCAAAACGGTAGGAAGTTAAGAAGACGGGACCTGGATAAATTGAAAGAATCAGAGGTTGCTGAGGGGTTCAGAAGGAGCATAAGTGAACGATTGACTAGAACAGGGGAAAGGAATACAATAGAAGAAGAATATATAGCTTTGAGAGATGAAATAGTGAAGGCGGCAGAGGATCAAATAGGCAAAGACGAAGGCTAGTAGAAATCCTAGAATAACACAAGAGATATTGAATATAACTGACGAACGGAGAACATTTAAAAATGCTGTAAATGAAGCAGGCAAAAGGGAACACAAATGTCTACAATATGAGACCGACGGGAATTTGCAACTTGTCTTAGCAGGACAGATGTAGACATTTACAAATTTCACTGGGGGAAAATGAAAGAGACCTTTGGAGAAACTAGAACCATCTGTATGTGATACATGATGAGGTCAGATGGAAAACCAGTCCTAAGCACAGAAGAGAAATCTGAAAGCTGGAAGGAGTATGTAGAGGGTCTATACAAGGGAGATGTACTTCAGGGCAATATCGTAGAAATGGAAGAGGACGTAGATGAAAATTAGATGGGAAATACGACAATGCGTAAAGAATTTGACAGGGCATTGAAAGACCCCGGGAATAGGCAACATACTGTTACAACGACTGAAAGCCTTCAGACCGCCAGCCATGGCAAAACTCTTCCATCTGGTGAGCAAGATGTATGAGACAGGCGAAGTACACTCAGAAGATTATAAGAATTCCAATTACAAAGGAAGCAGGTGCTGACAGGAGTGAATACTACCGAACTATCAGTTCAATATGTCATAGCTGAAAAATATTGACACGCATTCCTTACATAAGAATAGAAAAACTCGTGAGAGACGACCTCGGGGAAGATCAGTTTGGATTCCAGAGAAATGTAGGAGCACGCGATGCGATACTGACCCAACGATTTCTCTCAGAAGATAGGTTAAGGAAAGCCAAATCTACGTTTCACGGATTTGTAGCCATAAAGGAAGTTTTTCACAGTGTGGACTGAAATACTCTCTTTGAACTCCTGAGGGTAGCAGGAGTAAAATGCTGTTTACAGCTTACGCGGAAGGCAGATAGAAAAGCAGTGGTTGAAGAGGAAGTGAGACAAAGTTGTAGTCTTTCCTCGATATTACTGAATATGTACATTGAGCAAGCAGTAAAGCAAACAAAGGAAAAATTCGTATTAGGAATCTAATTCCAGCGAGAAGAAATAAAAAGGTTTGCCCATGAGATTGTAATTTTATCACAGAGAGCAAAGAACTGGGAAGAGCAATTGAACGAAAAAGACAGTGTCTTGAGAGGAGGATATAAGATGAACATCAACAAAAGCAAAAAGAGGATAATGGAATGCACTCGAATTAAATCAGGTGATGCTGAGAGAATTAGATGAGGAAATGAGACACTTATAGAAGTAGATGTGTGTTGGCCGAAAACCGGCAACAACAAGAAAACCGTTTCTAAATCTACATTTTCTACATCTACATTTATACTCCGCAAGCCACGCAACGGTGTGAGGCGGAGGGCTCTTTACGTGCCACTGTCATTACCTCCCTTTCTGTTCCAGTCGCGTAAGGTTCGCGGGAAGAACGACTGCCGGATAGCCTCCGTGTGCGCTCAAATCTCTCTAATTTTACATTAGTGATCTCCTAGGGAGGTGTAAGTAGGGGGAAGCAATATATTCCATATCTCATCCAGAAACGCACCCTCTCGAAACCTGGACAGCAAGCTACACCGCGATGCAGAGCGCCTCTCTTGCAGAGTCTGCCACTTGAGTTTGCTAAACATCTCCGTGACGCTATCACGCTTACCAAATAACCCTGTAACGAAACGTGCCGCTCTTCTTTGGATCTTCTCTATCTCTTCTGTCAACCCGACCTGGTACGGATCCCACACTGATGAGCAATACTCAAGTACAGGTCGAACGAGTGTTTTGTAAGACACCTCCTTTGATGATGGGCTACATTTTCTAAGGACTCTCCCAATGAATCTCAAACTGGCACCCGCCTTACCAACAATTAATTTTATATGATCATTCCACTTCAAATCCTTCCTCACGCATACTCCCAGATATTTTACAGAAGTAACTGCTACCAGTGTTTGTTTCGCTATCATATAATCATACAATAAAGTATCCTTCTATCTATGTATTCGCAATACATAACATTTGTCTACGTTAAGGGTCAGTTGCCACTCCCTGCACCAAGTGCCTATCGGCTGCAGATCTTCCTGCATTTTCTAATGCTGCAATTTCTCTGTACACACAGCATCATCCGCGAAAAGCCGCATGGAACTTTCGACAATATCTACTAGGTCATTATATATATATATATATATATATATATATATATATATATTTCTGAAGAAGAGACATTTGTTAGCACCGAATATAGGCAGAATAGTGTCCGAATGTCTTATCTGAAAGTATTTATACGTGGTGTAGCCATTTATGGATATGAAGTATAGGCGTTAAGCTTTTGAAGTATGGTGTTACAGAAGAATGTTGGAGATTATATGGGTAAGTCACGTGACTAATGAGGAAATATCGAACAGAACTGGAGAGCAAAGAAATTTGTTGCGGAACCAGGCCAGGGCTGGAGGGAATTATGGAGGTTAGAAATCGTAGAGGGACACCATGAGATGAGTATAGTCAGCAGATTCAGAAGGATGTAGGTAGCAGTTCATACTCAGAGATGAAAAGACTTGCACAGGATAGAGTAGCTTAGAGAGCTGCTTCAACCGGTTTTGGACTGAAGACAACAACAACACAGTCGACATAATCTGCTTGAGAGATTCACAACGGCATAGGTATGTAAGATAATTTTCATTTATTGTCTTGTTGCACATTTTTATGTAGGTCACTTGTTTCGATCACTCTGGATCATCTTCAGGTCTAAGTAGTAGCTTCAGCAACCCGTCATAACTCTGCACTCTGATAATTATGTTTTCTGAGTAGACTAGAAGGGTTGCTGACGCAAGTACCTAGATCTGAAGATGATGCAGAATGATCGAAACGTGTAATCGAACCGAGCGAGGTGGCGCAGTGGTTAGCACACTGGACTCGCATTCGGAAGGACGACGGTTCAATCCCGCGTCCGGCCATCCTGATTTAGGTTTTCCGTGATTTCCCTATATCACTTCAGGCAAATGCCGGGATGGTTCCTTTGAAAGGGCACGGCCGATTTCCTTCCCCATCCTTCCCTAACCCGAGCTTGTGCTCCGTCTCTAATGACCTCGTTGTCGATGGGACGTTAAACACTAATCTCCTCCTCCTATGTGTAATAGAATTAAAATTGTACAACTCAGAGGGGATCATTAAATGAGAAGTACCTTAAGATTTTTTTTCATGATTTTAAGTAGCTGTATTACCTTCTTACTTGCGATATGATTCCACCGTCCGTTTGGTAGACGATGCTTTCGGATAACCCAAGCAACGTAAAGCACCAAGAAAATTTTGGCGACGCGAACTAGGAACATTCAAACTCCCGTGTACTAGCGTGGAGGCGGCCTTATCGATACGACACGGCAGCACGTTTGGACGCAGCTCTGGAGCAGAGTCGTGTTTTTGCGCGGAATACAGCCGCTCAGCGCTCAGCTCAGCCAACACGTGTCGCCGGCGTGGCGGGGGAGGACGCTTCAGCGCCGCAGCCGGCATTTCCTGTGGGAGAGCACTGTGACAGCCACCACACGTCTCGCGAGACTGCCGCGCCGGCTCCCAGCGAAATCACATCGCATCGCGCCGCGTCGGGCGTCGCTGCTGCTGCTGCCGCCACGCAGATAACTCTCCCTTCACTCTGTGGTCAGATCGCCCCTCCAAAGAGTGTAGCGTCCCGAAAGTGGCCGCTCCTAATTTATTTTTTCCATTTTAAAAGTTATCATCCACGTAGAAGCCCACACTTTTACTCAAACAGTTACGAAGTTTACCTCTTTCTCGTATCACAGACAAACGGATGTGACATAACATTTTGCTCAATTGATTAACTGCGCATTTTTTTCTTTTTTTGGAATGCAATTCTTCAGCGGTTTCGAATCGGTAAAATTCATCTTCAGACGGTTTTCATGCTTTCATTACATGTGGTGCACTTTTTACAGATGAATTGTCCTAAAACGTAAATAATAAATAATTATAAGCACGTCACATACATGGTTGCATTACAGATTTTCGTTGGATGTGACTTATGAAATGTCGGGTGGAATGTTTGTTTTCATTACATTTGACCAGCAGAAGTGAATACATTCCCACTGCATTCTTATCGTTGCACACTAAATTTTTCTCACTGACACTTTAGATTTGTCACAGGCGAGATTTCTAACGCGCACCATACAAAGTGCTTACAAACATATGAGTGTCAAAGATGCTATGAGGTATCGTAACATTATGAAGATGCTCCATGTTTGGAAAAAGATCATATATTCACTTATGCGAATGAAACGCCTTTTACACCAGTACAGAGATACATTGATTTTGTGAGCCTTAGAGCGAGTACTGTTACATTAATTACATAATTGTACAATATTTTTTTGAGTACCGTAGGTATTTACATTTAGCATCATGAGAATTGTAGTAACAGATAAATTTCCTGCTTCATCTGCAGATAGGCGTAGGAATATTATTTGCTATGGAGGGTGGAAAATAATTGTTGGAAATTTTTCGGAAAGAGGTGTTAGGTAACTCGGTTTGTTCATTAAGGATATAGTCTGGGGTGCTGATTTTGTGTGGCTGTATTTCTATTTCTTCTAATATATTCGTAGTGGCTCCTTTTTCTGCTAGATGTAAAATTTGTAAGTTGTTCTCAATGTTTCTCACTGAATGGTTTTATTCAGCAATACGGGGTGCAAGTGCAGATTTGTTCAAGTTGCTAAGCCTTAAAGCATCAATGTGTTCTTTGTATCTAACTTCGCACCATCACAGGTCCATCCTCAGCTGATGCAATGATAACCCTCAAACAGTCGGGTAGCTACTTATCCCTTTATTCACTTGCAAACCGAAAATATTTATCCTTTATAGACTGTTGTCAATAGCAAAATTGGCATTAAGCAGCAGCAGGTGAATGTCAAACTGGTCATATGGAGTGATAATGCCATGAAGCAAATGTGAAAACTACATCTGTATCGTCCTAGAAGCTCAAGTTCCATTCTACCGCACGCAACCAACAGCTGTACTGGAGATGTTTCCCTTATTGTTTCTGCGTCTAACGGTGTAAACAAGTGCCTTGGAAATGGTTTTCCTTGTTGTATGCTTTTTATTAACGCGTCTCTACAAAGAAGCCTCAGGGCTCGCACGATTCATGGTATCAAACTCGTGATGAATATTTGTGAGTATGGGATTCTAGTACAACACCACCAGTTGCATTGGCAAAATAAACAGCAACCATTTTCATATTTGCTTAATGGTCTTATTATCACCCCATGTATCAAGTTTGACATTCAACTGCTGCTCCGTAATGCCAATTTTGCTGTTGACAACAACCTGTAATGGATAAACATTTTCCATTTGCAACTAAACACACTATCGGACATCGTAGCTTCCCGATTTTATAAAGCCTATCACTGCATCAGCTGAGGATGCACCTGGAACAGAGCGAAACCGGTCGTGTTTCCAATGAGGGAATACAAAGCAGCTAAAGTGGCTTCAAGATCTTTATTCACTGTGAATCCTATCAATTCATAAGACTTTTTTTGGTAAAAAACGGTTTGAAGATTTTAAAATAATAACAAATCACACTTATATGTCTTGAAGAGTTTTTATCGAATCACCTTCAAGCTCCATTAAATTTCGGGCATGCAGCCGCGCATTTTGAAAATGCACACCTTCAAGCTATTTGGTATTCACTGACATCATTAGTAGTGGAGACAGCAATCATTACAGATATTTCCCAAACTAAAATAAAAAGAAAATTTCCCAATATGTTAACGCCTAGATCGCATTTACATAAGGACATTAAAACAACATGGCTAGCTAGTTTCGCTTGCAAGTAACAACTATCACCAGAACATGCGCATATTAAAAGCAAACGCAAACTACATGTAGCAGTAACAATCATGTTGTTACATGCATTTGTGTAGAAAGCAACATGAATAAGAAACTTAGGAATTTAGCCCAGTCATATACAAATTTTTCCGTAAAGGATATGGCAGAAGTTCTTTCATCAGCAGTTCTATATGTTTTTGGGATGCTGAATCCGAACTTCAAGTTTGCTGCTTCGTAGGCGGTCAGCTTCAAGACGTAAAAAGCAAAAAAACCTAAAAATTTTCCGATCTTTTTCAGTTTACACATATATTACGAAAACTATGGTTCTTCTAAGATAGAGACTACACAAAATTAAAGAACGAAAAATTGCCTACAAAATACATTTTCTGACGCAAGCATAAGCCCTAGAACAGCAGTGATGTTTTTTCCCTTCAACAAAAATCTCAAAAAATCCCACTCCCAACACCCATAACTCGAAAAACATACGTTTCATCAACCAAGCCACCTACCAGATGAAAGTTTAATATATGTAACATTCAATTCTCTCATAAGGGGAAAGGAGTAAGGCGAAAATTATGAAAACTGCATTCTGTGGCTGTCTCTCTCGTCGTCGCTATGCATTCAGTGTATTACGTTCAAAAGAGTTTGTTATGAAGGAACTGATTGGGAGAGCATTTTAGATGAAAGCTTGAAACGTCCCCTTTTGAAAAATTATCCATGATTGTGCTTAACCTGAAACACAATGTTTTTGGCGCAACGCAATCTGACTTTCAGAAATCCCTACAAAAGAATGGCCTTGACTAACATTAACCTATGCATTTCACAAATCGCTTACCTCACAAAAATCTTGGTTACTCGAACTACTGCAATACAGCGAGCGCCACTACTGCCAGCTAAATAAAAGATTCAAACTACGGAAGGCACTAACTACTGATAGGCATAGTTAGCAAATGAAAGATTTTAATAGAGAACAAACAATGTATTTACCTTAATAGTCATAATATATATAGCAGTTCATGACAAATTAGAAAACTCCGCCATCTCTCTCCCCACATCCACCACTGCTGGCGGCTCACCTCCAACTGCGCAACGCTACGCGCTGTTCACATCCAGCTGCCGCTGCCCAACACTACAATGGGAGACAACAATGCAAACTAGCCACAGACTGCACACAGCACAGCCAGAGCGCTACGTAACGTTGCCAATAAGAAAACATAAACAGCCTACTTACATAGCCCTAATGCTCCCCACAAAAAATTTTACAAATTGTTTTGGGCAGTGGCCACTAACGATTTGAAAAAAATTTTCATAATTACAATAACAAAGAAATCAAATGCACACACTTATTGATACAATGTTGGTCAAAAGCTAAAATTTTGTCACAGTCCATAAAGACAGACCTGATCATTCATCATAATAGTAATTACAGTTTTTTTTACAAAGTCTCATTAGTAAAAGAAATTGCACACAGAAGTAGTGGATTTCCATGGAGTCTTGAAGAAGTAGTGTTGTCCTTCCAACGGAAAGACAGCAGAGCAAACCCACAGCAGAGTCAGTCGAAGTTTTGAAGAAAATTGGTAGGTAGGTCATCACAGAGCAGACCACTGTAGTCCTGGTAGAGATTACGGTATTGGTGGGCCACCAGAGGTGCAGACCCACTGCAGTCCTTGTAGAAATAATTGTACTGGTGAGTCAGCAAAGGTGTAGATCCACTGTAGTCCTTGTAGAGACAGGCAGCAGCCATCCGTTGCGACTGTGCAGGTGCACAATCACCATCGAAGATTCTTGCGGAGAATATAGCAAGTTCATAACCATCACTTGTGCACTCACAAAGTGTTTGGAATTGTCCTTAGAACCAGCAATGCTGTTATCCAGTCCCTTGCTGAATTATTAACACACGTGCAAACATTAACAGTCCCTACTTCTCACATATTGTCCATATACTATGACCAACAGAAATGTATGCAGTGAAATGGTACTTACAAGTTACTTAATTTGATGAACTGGTGTCAAGTACAATTTTATAACATAAGAACACAATAACAAAGGTACAAAACACATCATTAAAAACATAATAATACAGATAACATTTGTAGTAATAGGGGCTTTACAAAAGAATAGAAATAAACATATACATCAGTGCTACAGGAATTATGACATAAGTAAATACATAAAAGATCAGAATAACTTTTGAAACATCACCTTCACATATGAGCAACAAAACAGAATAAATAATGTCTCAACATCTTTACAAAGTAAATAACATAGTATTAGGAAAATTCTACAACATAGCTCTCATCAGCTAAACATATAAAGACAGGAAAAACACAAATACACAAGGGTACACAAACATATAGAGGGATGACACAAAAGGAAAGGACAGGGTTTGTTTTACTGCAGTATTTTGCATGGAGATCTCCCTTTGTTCATCATTATTCCCAAAAGTACCATCTAAGCCGGCTTTCTGTATTCTGTTCACATCCTCTTTCAAAATAGTTTTTCTCCACTGTAGACTACTTTTTTTTTGGCCAAACCATTTTCTTATATCTTCTGAATGCATTTCTTCCAATTCATCATAGTTAGTTTCTTATACAGTCTACCCCCTCTTAAGCTAACTTAAATCTACTGAGCTCAGATGCTAAACTAAGGGACGAGGCAATGCAGCAGCACAAAACAATTAACACAAACAGCAATGATAAAAAATACAAAAGGCAAAGCAAGCAGCATAAATTACAACTAATATAAGGCAATGAGCAGCAAACAAGAAAAATAAATGCATATTCAAATTGGCTTAACAGCATAATACAAAGTCAAATTCAGTAACATTATGCCCGGCAACCAGCAGCAGAAAATGAAATAACTTATACCTAAACATGACAAAGCTCAAGCAGAAAAAATAGAACACTAAAGACAACAATGCATATAAGGGAAATGTCTATTCACATCTTAATGACTATGTAATTAAAGTGGTGCACCACAACAACTTATTGTAAAAAAAATATTACCATGTACTTGAAAAGAAAATTATGTGTCCAGTTACTGTTACTAGTCCCTTCTTATTGTTCTTTCCTTTCCAAGTGCTCCTTTTTTTAAGAATGTGGATTACAAAATTATTATTTAATAGATCTGTTGACAGAAAGTGTTCACATTAGCAAATGCATTTTATTTTATAAAAGCAATGCTGCAACACAGCTGGACACCAGATATCAAATGAAATAAGCAACTATGTACAAAGTAAAGCATAAGAACATCATTCAGTAGTCATGAGGCATTTCATAAGTTAGTAGAAAAATCTCTCAACTAGAGAGACAGTAGTCATAATCAGGTGTATAGACATAAAAATATTTCTCGTCATTTCATTAGACATTTCAGTAAATATCATAAATTAAGAGCTCCACAGTGTAATAATATGTTTTCAAGTTCGACCATGTCGTTTTTGCGATGCTTTCTACAAAGGAACGTCAATAGTGAGGATTATGGCCTCCCTTTTTTCTTACTCCACCTGTAACTCTGAAAGGGGCACACGCTAATGGCTTTTTTCCAGGCGACTGTCGCCCAGCTGGGTGCCCATGACGCATTACGTGCAGGTGGTCACTTAACTTTCTTACCGAAATATTTATGACACTAGTTTCCGCTACAGTGACAGTCTCATATAAAAATATTTCACAGGTCAAGAATTTGCGTTACAAATCTGTAGAAACAAAATCCTGTAAATATAACAGAGTCCAAGACATTTTCAGTGGCATTGTAATACATTCACGCATTTACATACATTTCATAACTCTTAAAGTACGATTCTTGGTTTCCAACAACCTTTTTCACAAACCAGAGTCCCTAACCACTGCTCATTATTCCTTACCTAATTCGTCGACACTTCTTCAATATTTCATCATAACAGATACGTAGCATACTCAAATAACCCATATAGCATCAGCTTATTGATCATAAACATACCACAACAGCATAATACACATAGTCATCGTAATAATAACATCATAACACCTCAGTAAACTCTGAAAATCGTCGTAGCTTCCTCCAATAATTAAAAAAAATTCTCTGCTCATGTCAAAAGTGTCATCTGCCTCAAATGTACTTTAAAAATCGTGATCCCATACCAAATATATCATTCAAAGCTCTCATAATATCACAATGGTTCCGAAAGAATATGAACAGTTTGCAAAGTACAGACAAAATACAGTTTCATAAGTGTGAAGTTATCCAACTGTGTAATTGCATAAACATCTGTCAGTGACGTAGTAAAAGGAATGTTTGTTTCTCTGTCAAATAATCAGATAGCTGTGTAATTCTGTGTTAGAGAAATATGGTACCGATGTGTAAAGTTGTATAAGCAAATACCATATTAGCTAGGGCTCCTTGTGCTTGCCAAACACATGGTACACAAAGTGAGCGTGTACCCCCCTGAGGATTAATGTAGTTATAACCTCAGTTGTTACAGATTATTGCAATGGAATGAAATGTATCACGGAAACTCTTTGTATCGTTGTACTTCAAATATCTTAAAAAAATAAATGTTTTAAGTGCGAAATTAATCACTCAAATACGTGTACTGTAGCGCTAAACTGTGCGTCATGTTGTAAGATAATCTCTGTGGAAGTCTCGTAGTTATTGTCCTCCGAAAGCTAAGTTCTGCAGAAGTCAATGTACTTACCTCATGATAAACAAAAGTGAAATGCTTTGCGTATAGATATCGTAGTTATTATGCTTATTGGCGTCATGAAGAAAGTACTGTACAGTAACGTATTGTTGTGCCACGAAAAAGGCTGTCTCATTGTTGCTATACCACAAAAGTTACTACTAAAACATGTTTTACTTTCCAGAATAAAACAGAAAACTGTGCAGATATAAAACAGAAACACTGCAAAAGCAACATTGTAAATTGTCACTCATTAGTAGCGTCGTGATAAAATCGTGTAGCTGTCACATAAACTAACCATTGTGTCATCTGGTATATCACAGAAAGTACTTTAAATCCAGAATGTATTTTCAAGTAAACCAAAATGTTGCATTAAAATCTCCTTAGCAGTACCGGTACATGTTCTAAGTATGTGAGCCTTATAGTCGTTACGTAATTGTGCAAATAACAAGCAAGAATGTACAAATAACAACACTGTGTCATCTGTTCACTATAACAATGCATTCGTAACATCTTTTGAAAAATGTTCCCTAGGTTCTAGACTGGATATTTAACTTCAAACATTGTTGCATGTTAACAGTTTCTTAAGTCTGACAAAGCATACTAGAAATGTGAAGTGAAAAGTTATATGGCAAAGACAAAGTTAAAAAACAGATTATCTTTCAATAAGCGGTTTTACATGTGAAATGTGGTGTAAACCTTTACTCTTCCTAGTATACAGAGTTTCAACTTGAACGCAATTATCATACGGTATACGTCGGTAAAGAATACTGGAATTTTTTTCTCAAGGTTAGCGTCTATGTTATTGTTCTCTGAGCCAGCCGGCGCACGCGGCTGCCTGCGGTGCGAGTCATTGTCTGTCTCTTTGTTGGCGCGCGAAGTTATTGGGGTTTGGAGACCTAACTTCTACAAATTCACTTTGTCGAGAGGGCCCTGCTCTGTTTGAATCCCACCAGTTCTGATGCAATTCAGGTCTGTCGTTACGATCATATCGTCTGTCGTCATGTCAGGTGTTCCTGTAGTTTCTTTCTTCTCGGTTATGTGGTGGCGAATTTCTCCCAGAAATATCACTGCATGGTGGACCGTTGCGTCTAAAGTTATTCTGTCTCCCGTAGTAATAATTGTTTTGGTTCCCATATTGTCTGTTTCTCTGATTGTCTCTGTGATAGTCATTACCGCGGAGAGGTGATCTTTCCCTGTAATTATTACTACTCTGCCAACGATTGTCATACGGGTGGTGTCTGTTTTGGTCACGATTTGTGTGGTGAGAATAGCCTTGTCGCGTCCAGTTATCGTTTCTGTCGTCACGGAATTGTGACGGATGTGACCTGTAGTGATTGTTTTCCTGTTTTCGCATCCCACGACTGTCTGTGTCAATTTCTAATTCTTGTAAGAGTCCCTGAAAAGCTTCAATGTCGTCTTTGCAACGTCCTGCCAAAATAATATGTCGTAAATGTTCAGGTAATTTGATTAAGCAAATGCGGATGAGTTCTGAGGGGCTGTATGGGTTTGACAGGTATTGATTCTTGTGCAACATGTCTTCAAAATATTTCACAAGACTAGAAAATTCAGATTGTTCGAAATGTTTCATCATTATGATGCCATGTTTTACTCGGTCTTGTGTGGCTTGAGACCAATATGCTGAGAGGAAAGCATGATAAAATTCTCCTTCACTGTGACAATCGTTAATGACCGATCGCATTCTTACAGCTGGTTCATTCTCTAAATAGCCACACATAAATTATAATCTGTGTTCTAACGACCAGTTGGGAGGAAAACAATGAGAGAATTGATGGAGCCATGCTTGTGGATGAATGTCATTGGCAGAATTCTTAAACGTTTTGAATTTACATGTAGTAATGAACAGCTTATAGTCAAAATCATCATGTCGGCGAGTCGCATATCGGTCATTGTCAGGTCGTGTCGGCTGTTCCATCTCAAAATTCGGTGTGCCTTGCCAATTTCTTTCATAATTTCCGAAATGCCCTGTGTTATTATTTTGCGGCTTTTCCATATTTCTATGTCCCTCTTCCCGTACTGGAGCGCGAGTGTCCTCTGAAATATGTAATTCTTGTATTACCTGCGTCAACTGATCTTGTACTTCCCGGATTTCTCTTTTGTACTGTGTATTGATTTGATTTTGATTTTCTTAGAATTTTCTAATTTGTTCATACTCTTCTGTGTCAGTGAAGGCTACAGGTCTTGTGTCATTCAGATCATCATCTACCTTTGTAGATAAGTTAGTGACCTGATCCGAAAGTTCGGCTACTTTCTCGGATAGTGAACACATTTCCTCAGTGTGTTTTTCTGAACCAAGTTTCAGAGTGTCCATTTGTGTTGAAATCGAATCTACTGTGTCCTTCAAGTTTTCCTGAGTTCTTGCAAGTTGCGTAACCGAATCGGTAGATGCAACTGAGTCAATTTTAGCCCACAAGGTCTCATGATTTTCATGAACAAAGGTTTGCAGTTCTTTTATGGCTGCTTCGTGATTTTGTAATGCATTTTCATGCCGCGAAAAAATATGTTGAAAATGCTCACAAATTTGTGTTTTTACGTCATTACAGACTTTTTGACATTTCGATTCAATGTTATGTAACTCAGTAGTTAAATCTTCACGTGTTTGTTCTAGTGTGGTGTCTAACTTTTGAAGCTCTTGCTGTGTTTGTCTCTGATTTTGTTCCATTGTGTCTAACTGTTGCTGTGTTTGTCTCTGATTTTGTTCCATTGTGTCTAACTTTTGAAGATTTTGTTCCATTGTGTCTAATTGTTTCATTTCCTACGCCATTGTTTGCCGCCCGCTCCATTTCCCTATGCACAATTACCAAGTTACTATGTTGAACATTAGTTAATTCATTACACAGTGGCGCTAACACACTGCTTTCGTCTTCGCTGTCATTTCTCAGTTTACTTTGGAGCCTAGTGTTACGTTTTTCACACGCCATTATTGTCACAATATTTCACACGACAACACAGAAAAACACAATTTGAAGAGCAAAAATAGGGGAACACATTAACACAGCACTGAAAATGATATCTAGTTAACTGCAAGCGCAGCTGCGAAATACTTGCTGCAAATCTACATACATGCCACAACTGTTTTACTGTACAACAATGAAAGACTGCAACTACAAAGGAGATTTTCTCTACAATTACGCGCTAGCAATAAACAATAGCTACACTAATTACACAAACTACAAGGAAAAAATCAGAAGATTCCAGTGAGGTATCCTCGGCTAAGGGTCGACATATGAAACATCCCCTTTTGAACAATTATACATGACTGTGCTTAACCTGACACACAATGTTTTTGGCGCAACGCAATCTGGCTTTCTGAAATCCCTACAAAAGAATGGCCTTGACTAACATTAACCTATGCATTTCACAAATCGCTTACCTCACAAAAATCTTGGTTACTCGAACTACTGCAATACAGCGAGCGCCACTACTGCCAGCTAAATAAAAGATTCAAACTGCGGAAGGCACTAACTACTGATAGGCATAGTTAGCAAATGAAAGATTTTAATAGAGAACAAACAATGTATTTACCTTAATAGTCATAATATATATAGCAGTTCATGACAAATTAGAAAACTCCGCCATCTCTCTCCCCACATCCACCACTGCTGGCGGCTCACCTCCAACTGCGCAACGCTACGCGCTGTTCACATCCAGCTGCCGCTGCCCAACACTACAATGGGAGACAACAATGCAAACTAGCCACAGACTGCACACAGCACAGCCAGAGCGCTACGTAACGTTGCCAATAAAAAAACATAAACAGCCTACTTACAAGCTTCACCTGGCCGCAATGGCTTCGCCTCCAGACGCTCCGAAACCTTCGTGCCTGCATCAGCATTGTTCTCCATCGTCTGACTGCCACAGATATCCAGCTATGGTGCTTTACAGGGCTCACGCGCCTGTCTTCCACGTTCTCTGATGAGACATGGCCATCTAACAACTTATCACCTACTCGTGGTTTCACGGTTATTCGACTATTTTACATAGACGACCAATTTCGCCGTTTCTGCGACTCTCCCTCCCAGGCGCAAGGCTATAACGGCCTACTCCTTCATGAAATTCAAGTGTGTCAGTGGATTCCCCATCTACGTGCCACATCGCCGGTAGATCCATTTCCTGTTCTTAATTACTCCGCATATGTTCTATCCTTCTTGCGTCACTTGGCAGAAGGCGGCATTAAATCAAGCACTGGGCATGGTCATAATGGTTTTACTTATGTACATATGTACATACATGGGAGCCATTTGAGCAAGGAGTTTTCTCTCTCTTTTTTTTTTGGGAGTGAGTGGGGTGGGGGTGGGGGGGGGTGGGGGCGAGGAAGAAGAGACAGAGCAGCAGTGTCAGCGGTTACACGGCGCAAAGCCCAAAGTGGTAGAAACTCAGGGAGTAGCAACACCAGTAGCACTGTCCACTCGATGGGAAAGGGAAACGGGCAAAGAAAGGGACAGAAGGAACGTCGTGGTGGCAGGAAGGATAAAGAGCAGGACAGGGTGGGGAAGGTGGGAGCGGTGAGAGGGACGAGAGCCCCAGAGACGCTACTTGTGATGTGGCACCGGCTCCACCGCCGATCCATCTTGATTCCCACATCATAAAATAATGGCGATACAACGCGCAACACCAGAGAAAGAAGACATAAGAAAATTGAAAAGAAAATAATAGCCTTGTAGACAAGGCTGAAGGCATCACTAACCAGCACCAACACTGACCAAGGGACTCCAATCCAAGAAGGAAATTCAGGTACGTAAGTCTGGGAAGACAAGCCAATTTTGAGAAGAAAACAAAACTGAGGATGGACATAACCACGCGAGGGTCGTCTGCTAACATCTATGGTAAGAATAATGCAAGGGTGTATTTAGTGTGAAGGTCCAAAAGGCTGGGACAGTACAGAAAAATGGTGACGAGCTTCCCACAACTACAAAGGTGGGCGGGGGGAGTCTCATTACAGAGTAGAAATCCATTGTTTCACCAACTGCGACATGGTCGAGTATACAGACAGTGATTAAATACTGTCAAATGTTTTTTATTCCAGTCTTTGATCACAATACGAATTCTTTAGATGATGACCGGTTTCAGTCCGTAATGACCATCCTCAGATCTTTTTTACACCATGTCATAAAGTGATAAGGCCATAATGGCATCGTCAAGACATGCTGATTATATTTATACTTTTTGACGATGCCATTATGGCCTTATTACTTTAGGACATGGTGTAAAATAGATCCGAGGATGGTCATTACGGACTGAAACCGGTCATCGTCTAAGGAATTCATATTGTAATCAAAGACTGGAATAAAAAACATCAAACCCATTGTGTCATCCTGGTATAGTCAATACGAAGAATGTGAAGGATGGTAATGCCCGCTGGGAAAGTCAGAAGGAAGGACGCCACATGCAGGGAATCCCATAATCGTACAAAGTTTATTAGATATGGTGATGGCGCCCAAAAGTCGGCCCACGACCCATGACTGAACAAAAAGGAATTTGCCATGAAGTCAGAAATCCAGACCTTTAAAGGTCACGGAAGTAAGGCAGGGGGAGGGGAGTAGGAGGCTGCCCTGCCAGCTAGACAATTAGGAAGCTCAATATCCAGAGTACCTGCGTGGCCCACAATACAAAGGAAATCAACTGAACAAGCAGCGTAGTCAAGATCGGCGACAAGGTCGTGGATGGCAGAGACTGAGGGGTGGTGGGAAAAACACAGGCCAATAGCATGAAGGCCACTCATTGAGGTCATACATAACAAAACTTAGGAGAAGGAGGGCCATTTAATAAAGCAGAGGGTCTATTATGTTGTCATTATTTCCACAGTAAACACTCCACACATGGCAGCAGGGATGATGAAGGCATATACCAAGTGATCAGTGGATTTAGAGCCACCTGTGTAAGAAACAGTAGCATCCAAAAACTTCCATAAAAGTGGACAGAATAAACAATGGAACACCATGCGGGTAAGGGAAGCTTTCACACCCCAGCAGAGATCCATCCGAATGAGGAACCAAGGAAATAACCAAGAAGGGGGAAGTGTTCTAGAGAGAATGTGGGGAACAGTACGAAGATAGAAATCGTGATGGAGAGAAGCAAGGGGAGCGCAACCAGTAAATCCACCCTAGGGCAGACAGTCCCAAAGCCACAAAAGGATAGACTATGAGGAGAGCACAACGAAAGAGTGGGTAGGGGTGGTATAGTAAATAAGGAGCAGCGATTGCTGAACTGAAAAAATATGGTGATACCTGTATCAACCAGAAGACTACTTACAGGGCTAGTGTGAAAGGCACCTGTGGCCAAATGGGGATAGCATGATAGTGGACCAAGACGAACAATATATGCAACTGAGCCTTGCCCAAACACTACAGAACTAATGCCCCATAAGTGTGGAGAAGTGTCAAGTGATGAGCCCCTGAGAGGTATGGGCAAGGAAGCGAGGGACATTGAGTTTAGGGAAACATCCAATCATCAGAAGTCGGATATGAGGCAAAAGGTAAGCTTGTTGTCAAAAAGACGATTCAAGAAAGGGAACTGGATTCCATGGTCAAGCGTTGGGCATCGAGGCAGACCTCAGGATCAGGGTGAATTGTAGTACGTTGACAGAAATAAACCATCTGCAATTCAGGCAGAAGAGTTCAAACCCATGAGAGCCTACATGGAAGAGCGCCGGATGACATCATGGATCTGTCGCTCTGCAGAGGCCACTGAGTGGAAACTATCACAAAGAAATCATTCACATATGGAACAACGGTGACCAATAGTCTTTCAGAGGCTACAAGTCGATTAATAGCGATGTGAAAAATAAGAGGTCCACAGAGAGCTGAAAATGGTCCAAGCACTGGTGAGAAACGAAATGGGGGATAAAAAATGGGAGTGGGCCTAAAAGATTTCACTCATAAAGTGCAAGTAACATCTGTGATGAAGCCAACCCACGTAATAGACCTCACGAAGATCAAAGAAAAGTGCAACAAGATGGCAGCATTGAGGAAAGGCCTACCAGACTTTGGTTTGTAACTAAAGCAGATGATCGACTGGTATGCAGGAAATGGTACTGACATCGAGGACCTAAAAGAGATCATGAGCCACCATCTATTCACATAACTTGTAGCAGACATTGGTCCAACTAATAAGGAAATAGTTATCAACAAATAACGGCTCCCTGTTGGGCTTAAGAATGGGGACTGAGTACGGTCCATTGAGAAGGGAAAATGCCTTGGAGCCAAGTACAGTTAAACACTCAGAAGAAGTATGGTCATTGGAACTTGAGGTGTTGAAGCAGTTGATGGAATTAAGATTGGTCTGAATCGTGGGAAGAGTAGGATACTCATTCAGTAAGAGATTCGTCGCATTCCACCTGACCTACTGGTTATGGAGGAGAAAGACGGCCAAATAGGAGGCTGATGTCGATGCTGTCGCAAAATGAGTTGCAAGGTTTCCACGAGAATTGTACAAAGGCCTTCTGGGAGGACGAGGCCCGGCATGGAAGACGGTCGCTGCAACCTTGGACAACCTTGAGGTGTGCAGATTGTAGTCCACACCCATAACGATGGGGCAGAAGAATTTAGGGAGGAGACAAAGTGTTCCCAACAAACGAGCTAGCTTTTCCCGATTGAGTAAAGTCTTTGGTACGAAGCTGTTTAAGGGTAATAATACCGACTTAAGATGGGCGCCGCTTAAGGTATTGCAGTGCTCTACGGCGATTATGGATGGAGACAGCAATGGCCGCGCTCCACCAGAGGATCTGCCGGTGGCGAAAGGCGTCCGGTGAGCAGGGGACGGCAATGACGGCGGGGTTAATATTCGATTCGGACAAATCATTGACGATTTAGTCAGAACAATTTCAGAAAGAATAGGTAAACACGATCTGAGAGCTATACAGAAGCCAATCAGCTTGATGGAAAGCCCAGCGACTTAGCTTCGCCATCGGGGGACGTGAAGGGAAAAAGAGAATAAATGGAAGTGGTCGCTGTCGCAGAGGTCACCATGTGGCGACCAGAGTAATGAAGAGAGAAGGGGAGAGGAAGTGAGCGAAATATGAAGGGCAGAGAAATTAACACAGCACTAAAAGGGGTAGAGGAACCATCGTTAAGAAGGCACAGGTCGTGATCTGCCAGAAACTGGTCTGTGAGGAGATCCCGACTAGACGAAAGAGCACTGCCACACAAAGGGGGCATAGGTATTAAATCCTCAAGGTTTGTAGCTACAATTTCTGGTGCAGATTCTGGTTTCACTAAAACAGTAGCCTGCAATTGAAGGCTGAAATCCCTAAATTGTACACCGTTTCGCATAACCTAGTACACACGTTTCACTCATTGAGTGCCACGGACGCAATGAGCGTTTCCCCCATAGAAAATGCCGAAGACGTGGAAGAAAAATTAATCCCACAAAAATATGTAGAATTATTATTCGTTAATAAACATCCTTACTTGTAATAGCTACCACCAATTCGTCATATTTCTATTCTTCATTTCATCTTCAAAATATTCGGTTATACTTCCACTAATGCGAATACTACTTCATTTTTGCCTAATACGGATTGGTCGTAATTTAATACAGTCAGTCGTGGCTAAGTGGGTACCTTCGTCTTAAGGTGGCCTTTAGAAAGAAAAAGTATATGACACATTTTTGGAAACTATTTTATATATTAACTACACCATCTATACATAAACTAAAAAAAAATCATAATTATTAAAGGCGGTTCAAAAAGCTACACACAAATAGGAGCTGATAGAGGAGTTGAAATTCAACAACTTGAGAATAATCCCGAGCCAGTGAGTTTGTCGGAATGTCAGGAACAACGAGGACAATCAGTATCCATGCACTTTAAGTGAACCAAAATAACCAGAGGTAAAGTAATTCTGCAAACGTACGACGGGACACAACTAGACGTAGCACCTACATTTAAGTGCGCTAGAACGTGACGTTCTCAGTGCCACAAATTGCAGACCCTGAACTGAAGAGGGAGTTCAAATTGCATGGCGATTTTTCCTTGGGGCATGTCAACATCCCAAGTACGTATGACAAGCTCTCAATGCAGAAATACTTGTGGCGAATATGCTTGAGATTCGTGCGATTCCTAGCGAATTTTGTAGTGTGTACCAAATATATCTAAAAATATCATAACTTTCTATTTCAAAATTCAATTTGTGCGCCACATTTGGAATCACGTACAAAAGAATTTTGGCGTTTCCCGTTTGGTCATATCACCTCAATTTGTGTGGTAAAGCGAACAAAGAGAGTTTCCTGTTTGAGGCCAAATGAGTACTGAGCACACTTACCATAAAAGACGCGTTTTTTTTTCTATCCAACTATTACACATGAGAAGTTATAAAGAGTTATTCTAAAGTATATTATATGCATGTAAATTGCTATTAGCTTTTCATCTTTGATCTGGTAGTGCTGCACGTTGTATCGAACTGACCTTTACTATTCAAGTACATCTTACTGATATTAATAAAAAAATTTCAGTGCAACTGATTGAAACTGATTATTTAAAGGCATCTGACTAGTATTACTACATCTGACTGAAACGGAACATTGTACCTGACTAAGGTTGAAACGATTATGCGGAACAGAAAACAATTTCATGCACTATCGGCTTATTAATCAGTGAAGCTTAGTGAAAAAAGCTCAAAAGATAAATACATGGTTCGCAACAGAATCAATTTACTATCTTTAAACCGAAAGCTTACAGCAGACGACAATTCTCAATACCGGGCGGTTAAATTAAACTTCCCCTATTTAACACGTTGTAACACGGAAACTAACTACCGTACGATGACCAAACTTGGTAGCATTAGTGTGAAGGACATGGGAAAGAGAAATAATGGAGAACCAGTTCAATTGAAACACTTTTAATGAGCTGCTGCGGTACATCATACCATTACATATCGTTGCCGTTACTGAGACAAAAAGGGTTCAACATGGTGCCCATCAATAACAAGAAGAATCTGAAAGCGCAGGAATGCATTCTGTGCAACGGAACGAAGCATGTCCGTAATTATGCTGGCTACCTCTCTCGGTATGCTGCGCTTCAGATCAGCACTCTTGTGAATGTTTTCCTGGTAAATCACAGAGAGTGAGATAAGGTAATCGTGCCAGCCAAGAATTTGGAAGCCATCGGCTGATAATTAAATCGTTTCCAAATGTGTTTCGGAGAAGCAGGTGAACTTCGCGAGAGATGTGCGATGGGGCCCCATCTTACATGGAAAGTGTTGTGTTGAATGGGTCTCTCTCTTGTAGGACGGGTATGACATGTTAGCCAAGCATATCGCTGTAACGCAGTCACACTGCACGTTTTTGGGCCTTGAGCGCCAACCTGTTCAAAAAAGAATGGGCCAATGATGAACGTAGCCGTGAAGCCACACCATGCAGTGACACGTTAACCACACAAAGGAACTTTATGCACAGTGAAGATCCCCACACTCAGCAGTTCTGTTTGTTCACCTCACCCGTAACGGAAAACTGAACTTCGTCTGTCCATAGGATGGTCCAAGGACAGCCCTCGTCAACTTCAATCCTTGCAAGAAAGCGGAGAGCGAAGGTAACATACCGTTGTGCGTGCTGTGGTGCAAGCTGCTGCATGATGTGGATCTTTCATGGATACCATTTGAAAATAGTTCGAAGTACATTCCGTACAGTGGACCTCGGGATGTTTAACTGTCGTGAAGCAGTACGCGTACTACCTGGCGATCGGGAATTGAGCACTGCATTGTCTGGTATAGCAACTGCGATTTCATCAACCAGCTGTGGTGCAACCAGTCGTCGGCCTGTTCCCGGAGCGACGCCCAGTTCTCCAGTTGATTCGAACTTCTTCCTCATGCTTCGCACAGGAGGTGGAGAAAAAGGACCCTTCCGTAATCCTTTTAGCCGACGACATTCTCGAAGTGCAGCTGCAGCATTACTGTTGTTTTGATGACAGAGCTTCACCAACAGCTTCCTTTTGTCCAAGCTCATGTTGACACGTCAACACGTGCACTGCGACTGGTCAGGAGTGTGAGACGATGAATCGCAATGACTGATTACGGCACCTAGTGGCCATTGTTGGAACTTGACGGTGGTGCTGTGAGTCATGGACATCATGCACCCCATACTCTGGACATTAATTTTACCAAGTTTGGTACTCGTACGGAATTAGTTTCCGTGTTATAACGTGTTAAATAGGGAAAGTTTAAATATATCCACCCTGTACATAGAAGCAGCCCATACAATCTATTCTACTAGTCCTCACCGGAGAAGACGCGAAATATCCTAATAGCACTTTGGAGTTAGAGGACAGTTTGCCATCTGGTCGTAGACTACTTTTCACCGAAACAGAAAGTTGAAAGAGAAGTAATGCTGTGCTGTTTGCTGTAACAAATTATCTTGCAGTGGAGTAATTTCGTAGTGACCAAGTTATTTTTAAGTATTTTGTATCTTTCAAGCTGAATATTGTCTGTTTAAAACTTCTACATGTAAGTGCCAATAAAACTTCTGATTACACTGCGAAAGTAGTGACTTACGAATGAAGCGCAACGTTCGCTGCAACATGAGGGATCCAACTGCGGATACAGACGGGACGTGATGAACAAGTACAAGATGTACTGATTTTAACAAAGATTAACCAAGTCAAGAAAAGGTAATACACACGTGCACTGTTCTAGATTCAAGTGGCTTTTATGTAGTGTGCTCAGAAACAGTTTGAAAAGCTTGTGCTTTGTTGCGGGTTGGTTGTGCTGAGAAATAATTTACAAGAAACAAAACTCGATTCGTTGCGCTTTTTCCGGCTTAATTAGCGTTGAAGTTAGCCAATGAGCCCATTGCGCGCACGAGTTAAAGCGGCCCGCCAGATACAATTAGTATCAGTTGTTCTCGTAGCGTAGACTATAGCGCACGGAACTGCTCAGGGTTCGATCCTTGTTACCGCCCTATGTCCAATTTTTGTGTGGCTCTTTTGTTCTGCTCTAGGAAAACAAACGAAGAACACGTTCGTCTCTGGTGGGACGCTTTAATTTGCGAGCTCAACGGCCTGATTGGCTAACTTCAATGCTAATTAACTCGGAAACGGCGTAACGTATGGAAGTTTGCTGTTAACAGTTATGTCTCAGCACAACCTACTCGGCAACACAGTTACAAGATCTTCAGACTGTTTCTGACCAGCCTGTACAATTGCACACATGTTCATAACACATGTTGTGTACATCAAGAGAAGAGGATTGAGGTGTAAATAAATTGCTGTTTTGAAGTAACTTACTAAATCTGCTTTCATTAAAGAACAATGTATGTATTCATAAACGACTGGAATAACAGTGAAATAATATAAATGACACAACAGTTACACCAGCCCTCTCTCTCTAAACGCCCAGTCGCTTCCTACACAAAGAGTCACAAAAAGGTTACACTTTTCCACAGTTAATCGAAGGAAATAATATCAAGAGCCACTTAAGCAAGTATAAATTTCTACGCAGTGTGAGAGAGAATACAATTTCCGTAAAAAAGGCACTGATCTTGGCCTAATTAAATACAGCCTGATAAGGCGAAGGGCTTAATGGCCACGAACAACCATTTAGTATACGAGATCTCAAATTTGAGAAGACACTTCACTCCTCAAAATTTTTTGAATGTACCACACATTTCAACGAAAAATGTTCCAAATTATTTAGAAGAGAATGCAGAAAGCAGCCACAGATAAGACAACTTAATTCACGCAACAGAAGTAACAAGTTGGAATCATCGATCTCACACTATATTACATAAACCATTTTACACGCAGAAATCAACTATAGTAATGTATTGCATGGCTAAGCATTAACGATGATTAAAATCATAAAGGCTGCGTGAGTTAGAAAAAGCACCGCAAGAAGCGAGTCTAGATATTAATTTCATGAATCAATGAACAAAACGTGACTCAGTGAGTTAATGTGGGAAGAGATCTTTAACGGCAAAAGTTCTGAAAATTTATTTCTCCTCTCTCACGCAAACTAGGCGTGGCTTAACGAATATCAGCCGATTACTGCGCAACAGCGCAACGCGGATAACGGCGGCAGCGTATTCATCGTAAGTGAATTATCTGCGGGCTCCTTTGTTCGCTATTTCTGGCTAGAATTCTTCTACCTGCGATTCTCAATATAAACCACTTGTCCTGGAGTCACAGATTTTCCGCACTTCTGTCATACATTGTCTTAACGGCAAATAGTTAAGACAAGATCTTTGACCAGAACGACAGCCAGAATAGAATACGATAAATCAAAAACCTTTACGAGGTATGGAAATCTCTCTCTCTGCTCGTGATGCCAAATAGACATGACACATGACAAAGAACTATGAAAATAGACATGAATGTTAACAACAATCATAAAAGTATTTGCTTGTATGCTGTTCTTGAATCACACTTTACTGTAGAAACGGTTCAACAGTAGTAATGGTGGTCAAACACATCTCGCACATAGTGAATGTGTAATAAAATGATTGACCTCTGTTCCTTTGAAAGTCATCTGTGCCGAAGTGGAACACAAGACATGGACCACAGCGAGAGCGCAATAGAAACATGGACATTCAGAAATTTAATTTTAGCTAGCATTAAGACTGCTATTAGGCCAAAGGGAACTCCATTATCTCCTGTTTTCTAGTTTCATTGATTCAGATGCTGAGTCGTCACTGGGAAGCGGAAAACTTGGTGACTGCGGAATGTGATAACATGAAATATAATGCAACGAATGATTCGCATTAAACGGAAACAGTTTTCGAACTAAGAAATTTAAATGGCAAGGTGCGAATTGCAAAAACGCAATTGTTGACTCGAGATCGACAAGTGACAGAACCAGTCGCTTACCAACGCAGTTAAGCAGCTGAAAGACAAACAGGGTCTATATATCATCTGTAATAAAATATAGACCAATAACTTCTAAATAAAAACTTGAATGACCTTAGATAAGATTATTATTATAACCAAGATTACAGAGAATAAGGAAATGCATCTTTTTATGAAAAAAGTTGCGAGACAAAAGATGGTAAGAAACTAAATTTATGTCCCTCATTAATTTTCAAAAAAATGTAACACGAAATCCAAAAGGATTAGGAGAAACAGACTTCCTCCATGACCTTAATGCTTAAAGTCCTCTGAATTCGATATTTCTGCCTCCTGTCTTTTAATTCCACCTCGGCACATAGTCCTCTGGCCAGATTTCGTGGAGCGGACCGAATGCTTCTTGTTACTTGGGACTACTTTCTGTTTTCACCTTCCACAGCTCACAACTCGCAGCTCAGGTTTCTTGTACTGTTTGGGAAATCAACTTTTCTCTGAATATTGCGAATTGATATACAGGCAAAATTCCCGTCCATCAGTGAACTCCCACAGCATTCCGGATTGTAGCTGATTTTCCCCATGCTTGTTCCAGGACAGAAACAGATTGCATTTTCATTATCAGATGGCGTCGATGTTTGAACACTGATTGATGGAGGTCTAGAGGGTGTTCAGTAGCATGAGAATTGCCTTGCGCAAGCCTGGAGCCGATGTGTTGCATGACTGGGGAGGCAAAGAGCCACAACCGATATTTCATTCAACTACAGTATAATGCCATCTCTAGTTCTTGGAGCTACTGAATAAAATAGCCACGTTGCCGCGGCTACTGCAAAGGGCCACGGGAGCAGGCCAGCTCAGAGCCGACCACATACCGTTACGTTACATGCAGCAAGAACTGCTACAACACACAGCACATTGCGAGCCAGGCAAAGGTCCAGCACGGTAGCAACCCCGACACAACAAAAAGATAAACTACTGCGTCTCAGATGTCCAATTACTTCACACTCGTGCAGTAAGCTTTGTTAGAGTCACGTGAGCGGATATGACGTTTTGGCCAAACAAGTATATTCACCGCCGGTATAAATAGTGCTCATTTTTAGACAGCCACCGCCTACGAGGAGAGGTTATAACGTAGCTATACTCGCTGGTATATAAAAGATGTTGTGACACGTGTACCTTATGTTTTGCAGTTAACCGAAATGTGGCATCAATTCCGAAGAACAGTGTTTAACGAAAGAAATAGGTAGTTACATCGTGATCGTTACCACATGGGGTTTTGTTAAGTAAAACAACAGTCGAAATATAAGCTTTATAACACCTTAATGATTCACTACAGATAGTAATAATTTAGATTAATTAAAGAGGTGAATAAATTTAATTCCCGGAATGATTACTGTCGCCAGCATAAAAACGAACAAAACTTAAATTTGGTTAATGACTTATGTGACTCTGAAATCATGTAATAACTGAGAGTGGATAATAATGTACAAACTGAAAGAAATTCTCTTGCGTGATCGTAGATATTAAAGATACTACATCATGAAGAAAAAGAACTTCATTTGGAATACACTCATATTATCTGCAGTTACTAACACTAATAATCGGTAATAACCCAATAACATTTGATGGAACCTGTACTAAATTACAAAACTCATGATAATGATGTCTGTTCGAAAAATTGTAAAGTATGACCGAAACTAATTATTGTTTTCTAATGGTTACATCTCCAATTAAGATCCATTTATAAACACAACCGTTTGGCAATACCGATATTAGTAGGCTATAAGCACATGACACATGAAACTATTTGTAAAAGACAGCATAAAATTACTTTGCCTTCAGTAGCGTAAACATACTGTAGGTGCCCCAGTGGTCCCGATCGCCTACGGTGGACTTGAAGCCGAGCGGTGAGCACTCCAGTTGTTAGAATGGTAGGAAGTGACTGTGGTCGCGTCAGAAACGCCAAAGAAACATTATTAATTCATGACACCTTCATTCCTGCTGATTGCAATGTGGCCCGCGTAACACAATCTGGCTGAGTTAGTGATATCAGCAACCTTCCCCAAGTCTTCAATAACTCGGTGCGATGACACCGGCTCTGGGCGGCACCAGTCTTGCTAGCGCAGCGCTGCGTGCTGTGTCATAGCGGTGGAATGCCCTTACTTCGGCCGCGCGTGGCTGTCGGCGCCCAGCTGGCTGGCGGTTCGGCGGCGGATAGAAGGCCGCTGTGCGTAGGAGGCTCCGGGTTGGAGTCCCGGCGCTGTCGGCATGAGAAGCATTCTCGTAGTGCGGCGTGTACTCTCTCCCACCCCTTCTTCTTCCCTGCTCCTCCTGGTGGTTTGTCCGCTGTGGACGGGCGGAACAGGCTGCAGTCCCCCATTGTCGTCGGCTCACCCAGTTGTGACGGCGGATGCACAGGGGCTAGGCCCCCTCACGATCTCGACGACGGCTCACTGACGTGGTCAGCATAGGCGGCGAGCGAGTCTGCCGCGATGTCTGCTAATCCTGGGGTGAGGATTGACAGTGGCACCAGAGACGACGAGAGCTGGTAGTGTCCCCTCACGTCTGCTGCTGGATGGGCCGCCATTACTGCAACATCTCCTTAATAAAGGTTAACATGTCGATCACTGAGCTGAGCGCTACGCAGCGACCCAGTGCACATCTAACTGCAACTCTAACTACGAATGCCTTGTTGCTATCAAAGCTGGCGTATTTAAAGGAAGCACGAGCGACGTCCTGACGTCATGCTCGTTTGTAATGAACGCATTCGTTACACTTATACTGCTGATTTATCTGTCGTACTCGCCCCTTAGGTGTTCTTGTGACAGAGTTACATGTTGTTACGGCAGACTTATGCGAAGTTATGAAATGCAGTACAGCTGACGCTATACCCCTGTCTTACACTCTACGAAAGTCTCCGCCTAACACAAACCTGCATGCTAAGCAATTCTCTCTCGCCTGTTGTGTGTAACCAGGCCACTGCCCCTGCGTGACGACACATTCAGATACATGTGCAATCCTCTTACTTCTTGGCTAACCTAGTGCCTCTGGCTCTCGGCATAGGCAACGAAACTTTGACAATATTCCACGTTTCCAACTGTTTACTATTCCGCGACACTACAATACTTTCCTCAATGAAATATTAACTGCTTTGAAAAAGCTTTTGATTTGTCGGACTGCCTGCAGTAGCAGAGCAACACTGTATAAAGAACTACTGTTCCAACTTCCTCTGAGTCCATTAATTATTCGCCGCTGTGGCCGAGCGGTTCTAGGCGTTTCAGTCCGGAACCCCGCTGCTTCTATGGTCGCAGGCTCGAATCCTGCTTCGGCCATGGATTTGTGTAATGTCCTTAGGTTGATTAGGTTCAAATAGTTCTAAGGCTAGGGGACTGATGAGCTCAGGTGTCGAGTCCTATAGTGCTTAGAGCCAATAATTATTCGACTGAAAGTTAACTGTAAAATTAACTAGATTTATGTACTTTCATTTCTTTCACTTGTAACTTTCTCGGGAGTTTTGGTGAAAGGATTGGACATGAAAGGATGGGTCACTCCTGATGGTTAATGACTTGTGTCGATTAGCTTCATTCACTAGATTTTGTGATTTGACTAAACGACACTATAAAGTTAACAAATCACCTACTCCGCGGGCAAGTTTTGACAAAACTACAAAATATCTGCCATGACAAACTTTGTTTATGACGAGACGTGACGATTTTTATGGTAACCATTATTGGCAACAGGCCCTTCACGGTTAGCCACCAGCTCGTGTAACTTTCGGCCACACAGTACCCTTCCTTAATTACCAAATATACTTACAGCCTTGTATTTTGCCTTCCCACATGCTACTAAATCAGTTCCAGAAAAATCTCCACTTGGCATTAGCTCGCCAACACTCCGCGTCCTCGCCACTCGGAGTGGCCGCGCGGTTTGAGGCATCCTGTCACGGACTGCGCGGCTCCTCTTGCCGGAGGTTCGAGTCCTCCCTCGGGCATTGGTGTCTGTGTTGTTCTCAGCATACGTTAGTTTAAGTAGTGTGTAAGTATAGGGACCCATGGCCTATGCAGTTTGGTCCCTTAGGAATTCACACACATGTGAACATTTTTTCACGTCACAGATTACTCGCGACTCCTACCTTTGCCTCCACTACTACAACTGCGCTCGCTCGTGTCAAAGGTGTTATTTTTGCATTAAAACATATTCTTTGGGCTCCGTGCAGTATGAATTTCCTTGAAATTGCCAGCGTGTTTAGTGTAGGGATTTGGCACAATTATTTTTCACGCGTTCTTCTGTTACCTTATTACAGTTTCATAAACACGGGAGCACTGATAAAACTTATAAATACAGATAATTACAGAAACGGTTTTGAAATCATAGAATCAATTGACAGTAAAACACACGAGGCACTGTCATTTAGTGTTCAAGATCTACCGCGGTCTACGAGATGATACAGTTGTACAAGTGGCCTCTGCTAACAGCAGGTCTCCTGCTGGCTTTGAGTCTGCGCTGCTACTTTGCGCCTTCCAGCCAGTGGGCCATCTCTGAGCCTATTTCTATCCACTGGCAGCCTTCTATCCTGGAGGGCAACCGTTCGAAACCTTGGTGACGCAGGCCCCTAAACACCTTTTCCTGTGGAGGGCATACTGTTGCTCACAATGGCAGGCATCCCTGCTGGGGACTGTCTTCCACCGCGGGACTCACGACAGGACTGCGAGCCTGGCGGTGTGTCCTGCCCTGGTCTGCAGAGGGACGATGACGCATCCAAATCCGTGGATGTGGCGAGTCGCTGGCATCACCGCGGGCCGCCGAAGAACACAGGCAGCTTGCTTTCATTAGCACCAGCAGACTCACTAATCTTCAGGACGCATCCTGGAAAGCGCTGAATCCACAGGGTGCCGCCAAGTTTTTGTAGCCCGTTCAGTAATAAAATATCTGGTTATTAATGATGTTCACATGAACAACCATTGGTCAATATCCTGACAGTCTCCTAATATATCGCAATCCCTCTACTGTATAGGTCTCCCACAACATTCAAGAAAACTGACCGACTTATTGTGAGTCACGTTGCTTTCCATCCAAAGCACTACAAGAACTGCTTGCTTTAATTTAGAAAAAAAATGCCTTGCATCGCTTTTAAGTATCCTGTTTTACAAATTTTGTGGCTAAGACTTTATTGCTTGATTTTTGTTTTAATACGTGACATGCTAATTTCAGAGTTTTATTCCTTATGAAGGCACTAATAGCAGTACCGAAACATGGTTCAAAACACTCGTTTTTTGCGACCAGGGGCTGCTATTGTTGTTAATTTTATTTGTAAACAGTCGCTTAACACAAATCCATGTTCAAATTTTAAAATACATCTTCGTTACCCTGCATATGTCATATGGACCGTGGATCTTCTTGAAAATCTATTTTAAGATCATTTCAGAATAAAACAGTCTTGGTTGTAAAGTAACTTAATATGAATAACGCGGTTAGCCCTTTACGGATATCATCAGGTTGTACAAAAGTAGCTAGGGTAAAACTTTGATCAGCCCCCATTTTGTAATAATGGGGTCAATTATTAAGAGAGCAAAACTCACAAGCTTTAGTGACACAACAACAGTTCAAAAAACAACAGAATTACGAAAGCTGAAACTTGTCTTACAAACTTAGATCTCAATTTACAACGAGAAAAGTACAGGGATTTTGATGAGGCCTTCATATATGAATTCACGTTAAGCAGCAAAGTGCTTCACAAATTTGACTAAAGGTGAAACACAGGTAATGGTGAAAATGTGATGCTCACAAAAGCGAAAACGCAATGGTCGGAACTACGGGGACCGTCGTCCCACTCTCATTTATGTGCGACATTTCACCGGGACACGTCGCGTCGATTGGCTTCACACACCCTCTGGGAGCTGTTGGGAAGCCTTCGTTCCACAGGGGAATAGGAGAGACGCCCGGGAAGAACGTGTGGTGGAGCTGCCTACCCGCAGGCGGCGGCGGGTGTCATGCACAGTGGTGAGAGAGGCAGGCGACCCAACTCGGAGCGCCGTCTTTCTTGTGGAGGAGTTCTGCGACGGCCGATATGGGAGCCGAGGGCCACTCACAGAGGGCATTCAGCAAAGAGCTTTCCGCTTCCACTCGACGGGCGTCGATACTGGGGCGACTGCTATAAGTGGACCAAAGCTGCGGGCAATGCGGAGTGGACATTGCAGCTGCAAACAGCACCAACAGAAAAGGTTGCTGTAAAAGCCTTTTGACTTCCTTCAACGCAACTGACAAAGCCCCTAAAACGGAAGTGGTCGTTCGTGAGTCAAGTAGCTGTTTATGAGTTAAGGCTAAACATGCAGGGGTTTGCAATTAAAAACATGAAGGAACGAATAACAAATTTTATAAAGGGCCAAGAACAAGTAAATTTTCCGATTAGCTACAACTGCTTCTACAATGTGCCAAAGTGTACTTTCGTATAGTTTTTCCTAATGCCATTTTCTGATAGCTATGGTGGATAGTGACACCTGTTATTGTCATCCTCATTGCTAACAGAACGTTGTGTGTGAACCAAAATTACGCAAAATTAATTATAATTTTAAACATGGCTGCGGTTCAATAACAGTACATGCAGAAACTGACTAGTATTAGAAAATAACAGCCAGTTGCAGAATTAAATACTTTTTAATCCTTTATCATGGTTCTGATAAACATAAAATTGTTATCTTCAGAAGGGAAATGGACTCATTTAGTTAAATATTGACAAAAATGGATGTTGGAGCCAAAAGTCTCTCACATAGTACAATGAGCATGTGAACCACAAATATCAACATTTAAAATGCATAATTGAACTTAGTAAACTAATGCTGCAAGGTCTTGTAGTAAAACTTGTAAAGTAAAGCATTCATGGGCCATTGGATCCGGCTGACATTTAATATAACTTTGTCGTAAGACTTTTAAAAAATAAATCGCACGTGACACTGCAACCAGCTGACACTTACCATTGCATATACATGGCTGGCAACATGAACCATACCAAAAAAGGTCATAATAAAACAGCTATACATAATTTCGGTTGGATCCAATGCTAAATGTGTTTTATTTTAAAACTTTTTACGACAACGACTTACAGCTTTGGGCTACTATTTCCAGTTATGTACTGCAACTATTTATCTGCAACATCCGTTTCTGTCAATATATGATTTTACGAGAACATTTCCCTTCTGAAGAACACAAACTTACATATTTCGCAACCATGGTAAATTGTTAATAAAGGTTTCTTTCCGCAACTGCTTTGCTGATATTTTCCAGGCCTAGTAAAATTAATTAATATAGTTAGTAGGACGTAAACTTCACTATGATGTACAAGATTCAGGGGTTTCAATGGTTCTTACAAATGTTATCATCCAAAGTTATCTGTCATTATTGTCACTCAAGCGATACTTAATGACTAATTAAATGACCACGTTGTGAACTGTAGAATGAAGAAAAATAATTTGTTTTACTTTCTAACAAAGTTATGGTCCTCGACATTTATAAAACTTGCGTTAATAATGTGACACTCACATCGTATGGTGATAGGACATGGACCTTGTTCCATGTAATAATTACTTGGGATAACAATGCCAACGAAATTATAATTTAAGTTTACACAAAATTATACTGTTTAAATGAATCAAAACTGTAGCAAGCGTTTTACAAAGCTAAAAGACAGAAGTGTTTCAATCATATATATTTAGACCATGAAGGTACCAAACAGCAGCTCAGCGGCTACAATTACAATTATAATGTCCCATATCCAGATGGAAATAATCTTTATACTTGCTGTGACCAAACAGCGTTCTTCCATCTATTCGTGTTGAAGCACCATTATAAGTCACCAGTGTACAGAAAAAAAAGTCATTATCTCCGCCAATATAGCAGTCTTGTTATGGAGACTTCAAGTGCAACTATTGGAAAAACCACCATATTCCTTAGGTTTGACACGCTCTTACATACACTTGTTTCAGGTTCACTAATATTAGTGGTGAGATAGTGAAGATGTTGCAGTTCAAATACTCCAAAATCGCTATTGTAGGATTCAATATGCCCTTAAAACCTTGATGAGCAGTTGCCTGAAAGACGACTATGTTGAAGAACATTTCTTGTCCATATAAGCATAAGGAATTAATCAATAACTCTGCTATAATTTTAAAAATTTTGGATATAATTTGTTTAATCTGTTTCTGTGACGAAAAATTGCATAATTTCAACAACCAGCCATTGAATGCGCTACTGATAACCGAGAGAAACTTATTCCGTAAATAGCGTCCGGTGAGCGCGATATAGCTAACCTGTGGCAACTTACTCCAGAATTGTGTGTGTACTTCATTGCAACCAGTAAATTAGTTCAAACCATTCTTCTAGTGGAAAATATGAATGCATTTGAAAATTCCGTCTGATAGTGAGGGAACTGCAGACGGCGATCGGGCTGCTACCTTTTTCTGACATTAAAGTACAGAAAATTTTTACGCGAAAACAGACGGAAAGTTCGTTAGATGTAAGGGCCAAGAAGAATAGAACATAATTTTATGTTTATTTTTTAGTAAATTTTCCAGAATAAAGACATAGAACAATGGGCTTTATTCGGCACTCTTAGAATTTACCACATTTCGCACATTTTTTTAACGGCTCAGGTAACGGCCACCACCAAGAACGGCTGTACCACAATAGTTAACCTATTGATACCAACAGAAATAATGATATCGCTGTATTTACAAAAAATAGTTTCTTCAAAATACATATCTTTTGACTACGCGATCAATGTCAGCCACTGACATCGGCTGCAGCCCTCTAATATCTTGGTACATATGTCCAGATGGAAATAGTCAAGAAATATCACGTAAACATGTGAGAAACAGCAAATGTCAGACTCTTAGCAAAAGATTTTTTTTTTTCAAGTCGTTAGTCTTTCGACTACTTTGATGCTCCAGCCACCTTTTCATATCTTGTGGTAATCTTTTACCTCTACCCAATCGCTGTACCCAAAATCCCCTGTAATCTGTTTCGGATATTCTGGGCCTTTTCCTCATTATTTTTTTCTCCAACACCTCTCCAGTGCTACGTTAACCATCACCAGATACCGTAACAGGTGTCTTTCTGATCTGTTATTTTTTCTAGTAAGAATCTTCCGAAGACATACTCACCTACTCTTTTTTACTTTCTTTCATACATTACTTATTCACGTCTCTCTTAAAACTCTTTGGCAGCACCAGATGCTTACAAATTAGAACTTGGATTTCTGATGACATATTTTGACGGTGTGTATGTCTGTTACGCAACTTCAGGAATTTATTTCTCTTTTCCATATCAAAATCAGATACCTTTACTCTTTTGAAGTGTCAAGCGTCAAGTTGCTTTCTCTTTCTACTGATACACAGTCTCTGTGAAATAATCATTCTGAAAACTGCTATGAAAAAGAGGAATGAAAGATATAGTAGGATACAAAATTATAATAAAATGAGGGATGGAAGTGCATAGATAAGCACTGAAAAACAATCTAGTCTTGACAACCGTGTTTATTAAGTTTATTCTGCCTTGTAAGTTTCGACGTTACACTATTCTCACAGGATCTACCGGAGAAATACATGAAAAGATATCACTGAGGAAACATTCGTAGAGTTACACAAAATGTACATCTTAAAAACGTAAAAAGCAAATCTGAATCGCAAACACTGACAAAAGTACCTGAATTGCACATCGTAAAAACAAAGAAAGCTAGAACGCACCAAAATTTATGTAATACATTTATTAGTAAAACCAAAATTTGACTGGCCAAACACGGATACAAATTATCTGATCCACATTACGTGATGACATCTGAGTGCGAACTAATTCTATATGTCAAAGTGCTACGTAAAGAGACTGCCACGTGGTACTGCCATCTGTTGGTCTTCTTTATCTAATACATTACAAGTGAATTTATTACATATATCTCATTAAGTTCTAGCCTTCTTTGCTTTTACGATTTGCGTTTAATGTTATTTTATCAGTGTATTTTACTGGGTGTTTACTTCTTCCAGTTTTACGATGAACTTTATAAGTAATTGTACCAATGTTATTTCACTGTAACTTTTCGCGTATTTTCTATAGTAGGGCCTTTGAGCATAGCTTAAGGCCGAAATGCGAAAGGCACAATAAAATTAATAAATATGGTGGTCAAGACTAACATCAGTTCTAGAGCGCATCAGAAATTGCCGCAAGGTCTCATAAAACATTTATGAATTTTGCTGCATAGTTAAGCATAATATCTACTGTGAGAGGCAGCCTTGGTCACAATGTTGAAGAAGCATCCTATCATAGTTATCAGACAAGTGTATAAACCAATTTTTCATTATCATTTGCTGTAGTCCCATATACACTGTGTCTATAATTGTATATTGTAATGTTTTTAACCTTTCCTGCGTAGCTGATTTAACTCGTTTCCTAGATAGAGAAAATCCTCAATTTTCAAATGATTTTGTTTTGTTTGTCCTTCGACTCTTTCACTCACATATGGATTTTTAGATGTAGCAGATCTTTCGCCCGTCTCTGGCCTTCTGTCCTGATCTCATTAAGAAATCTTTGTATAATTTTGTCTACAATGCTATTCACCACAATACAAGCGCTACGTGGCAGACAAATTATTCGACAGTTTTCACATTTATCCACACCTCTTCAGTTGTAAAATTCCGATGTTTTCTAGTTACATGGTGATATGTCATCCGTTTCGCAGATGTAGAAGTGTAACATAAATGGCGCAAGGGAAGTCAATCCTTGAGCATTACTAGGCATAACACAACCTTACCAAGTTACATTGACGGAGGAGACAGGGAAAATATTAATAAACTTTGCACAATTCCCCATAGCTTTGTTTAGTAAGGGTGAGAGGTTCATAAAATTGTTGACAAATTCCACTTGAAGACGCTGCAAGATAAGTGTTGTAAATTTCAGAAATCCTCATGTCGGTATTACTTCTCCTCGTATGTCATTTGCACATGGAATAGAACAAGGGGTTGTGATTATTGAGACACAACATGAAAACGCTTCCGTCCCCCCTCCCCTCTCCCATCGAAAACATAAATAACCAGTTGCTGTCAGGAGGCTTGAGGAGCGCTTATTGAGGAGTGCTTATTTGCATCTGCAGATACAATAAGACTAGAAGTCCACGAACGAAGTACTCGGATTAAAATGTGTGTAAGGCAGGGATGTCCTCTTTCACCCCTCTTCTTCAATCTCTATAGCAAAGAAGCAATTACAGAAATAAAAGAAAGGTCCAATAGTGGGATTAAAATTCAAGGTGAAAGGATATCAATAATAAGATCTGCTGATGACATTGCTTTCCTCACAGAAAATGAAGAAGAAGAGGATCCGTTGAATCCAATGAATAGTCTAATGAGTACAGACTATAAACTGAAGAAAGCGGGAATGGAAACAGCAAGAAAGTTAACAACAGAATTGAGTATCATGAAGATGGACGATGGACGGAGCAATGAGAACATAAGAAGCATGCTAACACTGTAAGGAAGGACATTCCGTCCAAGAGAATTCTACTAGTGTGGGACAAAGGCGTTAATCTCAGGAAGAAATTTCTGAGAATGTATGTATGGAGCACACCATGGACTGTGGGAAAACCAGAACAGAAAAGAATCGAAGCACTTGAAAATTAGGTGGACTGATAACGTAAAGAGGTTCTACGTGGAATCGGAGAGGAAAGGACTATATGGATGACGCTCACGAGAAGGGAAAAGACGACAGGATATGTATAAGACATCAGGGATTACGTTTATGGTATTAGAGGGAGCTGTAGAGAAAGACAGAGACTGGAATACATACTGCAAATATTTGAGGACGTAGGTTACAACTACTACTAAGAAATGAAACGGCTGTTATAAAATACGAATATGTTTGTATTGTGTCTTGAATAGTTTACTGTACAGCAGCGTCTTGAATAGTTTACTGTACAGTAGGGAGCTCTACGTTTCGTAAACAGTGAGTTCCACAATTCCTGTTATAGGTTTCAGGCGTTGTAGAGATGTCTTAGCAGGTAAACTTTAGACAGGAACCTATGTTCGAAAATGTACCGTTCTGACATAAAGTAAGTTTGAAGCTCGTACCACTTTCAAATATCCCGCTTCACGATACGCATACAAACTAAGAAGAGCCGTCGTCCATGCTGTAACTATGATATCAAATACCACTTTCGTCCGACTACAAGAACGGCTGTCAGAAACTGGTACGTCCGCAGCCTGCGAAACTGTGACAGTTGACCGGGGTGCTGCATCCTCGCTCCAGAGTCTCGACTTTGAAGAGAGGTCTTTCGTCATGTAGAAGAGAACCCGAACATGAGTACTTGAAATATTGCCCATGCCATGAGCTACTCTAGAGCACACAGGTCATGCCTCATGGTCTCCGCTGTGTGCATAGCGTGAAGCGAGAGATTTGAAAGCGATTCAATCTTCATAGTAACTTTACATCCACACAGTAAATTATTGGATGAGGATACCAAAATAATATCTACTACGCCGTCTCCTCAAACTCTAGAGGCCTATAATACCAATCGTGAAGCACTACATACACCTCAGCATTCTTCTATGAAATATTTGAGATTATGGTTAGGTGCTTCTATTACATAACTGATGTGACTGAAAGACTTGCAATGTGTGTAAAAACCTGGAATGAGCTCTTTGGGCATAAAATAGATGAAACCCTTCGAACCGTTTGGGGACACCCGACACTTACACTACCTTACCATTAAATAAAACTGTAGGCGATCCGCCGAGCCCTAGCGGCGGCCGAGCGAAACTCGTTCAAGGTCACCCGCCAAGATGGCGGCGCACACAGCCATGCATTAACACCCACCCACCTCCCCAGGGGTCAGAACCCCTGCAACCCACATATAGATTATAATTAATAAATAGTTAATTTAAAGATCTAAAAGATAACTTAAAGTGAAAGTAGAGGTAGACTTTTTTCAAAAAAAAATCTCACGAGATAGATAAGGATGGTTTGCAACTTTATACTGAACAATGAAATAAAAAATAAGATATAAAGGATCAAAAACTAAACCCTAGCTAAAGAGAGAGTGAACAGAGATATAAAAAAGACAGTCACAGAGCATCCCAGAGTGCCCCAGAGAGCATCCCAGAGTGCCCCAGAGAGGTACAACACTAAGAAGAATCGCTTCTCGGCTTTTGGCAAGATCAATGTGTAGTACTATTTAATAAATACGTGGACGGACTCAATGCAACTTCGTGCACGTACACATCACCAGCGAGTATGTGAACGATTAGAGTCGCAATTCTCTGACAGGAACAATGGCCACCAGACTGCGTCAGTGTTATTTGTTTTCAGTGTTGTTACCAGTTCTTTTAGGGTATATAAGGGACAAGAGTAGCGTCAGATATTAAGTGACCACTATGAAGAACATGGAGATGCCGTGTACTTTTGTGAGACAGCCTTATCAAGCACCTGACGTTGATTGAAGAGGCTTGATTGTCGGTCCCCATTTGCCCGTCCGCTTTAACCGTCCTTAAGAAGATTTCGGTTGATCAGACCACCGCAAGAGAGGATCACCAAATTTTCCACCATCGCAGCCGCTTCACATTTGAGATCAACTCGAGCAATGGATTCTGTCAACATTCCGTGTCATCTCGCAGCATTAGTCAGAGATTAGCAGCAGCCGGTCTGAAAAACTATCGTCCCATACGTAGGATGCCGGTAAAACCTCGACGTGATCGCGAGCTTGCAGTGGTGTGGTACATGGGAAGCATGGACTGCTGTTGACTGGCATCGCACCGTGATCAGCGATGTATCGCAGCTGTACACTACCCGAGGGAACAGCTCGGACGTTAATTCCGGTATGCCGAGTGCTGTTGGGAAACGGGATGCACTCAGCCCATCTAAGACAAACGGAGGAGCTAACGGTACTTGATTGAGAAGTAGCGGTTCCAATCTCGTAAACTGACGTACGGCCGCGAGAGAGCGGTGTGTTGACCGCATGCCCATCCGTATCCGCATCCGATGACCTCCTGTGGGGTGAGGATGACATGGAGGCCGGTCCGTACCGTTGGGCCTTCATGTCCTATTCGGACGTTTAGTTTTTTTATTAGCGTGCATGAAACTTTAATGCTCAAATGTCTGGCACGCGTTTCGCGCCTGCATAACCTGCAGGCGTAATTAAAACTTTTTTATATGACTAATTAAACTTTTCCATCTCACTTTCGAGTTTTTCATCGCGTCTACCCGACCGAATACCTATAAGCGATGCACTGAAGAATGTTAAGAAGATAGAAGCAGATGATTTCTGGAGAGGTATATCAAAGGACCATTATGTGCCCTTTAATTGTGCTGCTAATCCAAGTGGCGTCTTGAGCTAGCGTAGTAAAGGCTAAACATCATAGAAAGCAACAGGTAAGAACTTAGCTTCCAAGAGTTCTATGTTTGTCTATAGGCTGATTTTACATTATATTATACACCACGACAATATTTCTCGTTTACCAGATGACAAACCCGTCATTCCCCCCGTCATTCATTTTGCCCACTTTATATTCGAAACAAAATAAAAAAAAATGAACTGTGATTGTACTGTAATAGTGAAAAAAAAAATCGTTTTCATGTATTCGTGATAACATATTTGAATTTATGAAACAGTAGTACAAATAAATATGCATAATGTACATATGCATGTATACAGTACCCAAATTATGGCATGTGATGGACGATGTGACAGAGATGTTCTACAACGTATCAGGCAGGTAATAGCTAGTAACCAAACTTAAACCCTGTACTTTGGTTCTCAAAAATGAGTTTAAAGGATAAATTCATTTATACAAATCCATCCTGGAACCAATCACAACCTTTGGGACTGATTACTGGGAACGCACAGAGTTTTAGGAACATGCTGTCTGAGAGGAACCTCTAGAATCTGTCTACTTTATCACGTAATAAATGAGAAAATAAGACAAAGGACTCAGATTCATTAAGTATTATGGATAAAATAGAAGAAATACAGCTAGGATAGTAGGAACTTGTCAAAAGAATGGATGAAGACATATGATCGAAAAGAGTAATTTGGTGGCAACTTCCTGGAAGAAGAAGAGTAGGAGTACCGCGGAAAAGTGTGGATAAGTGGTGTACAAGAAGCGATGGAGGAAGAGGAGTGTAGGAGGATGAGGAAGAATGGCGAGATCGAGGCATTTGGCGGCAGAGATGCGGGATGCGGAAACAGCTATAGGGCGCCCGCAGGAAGGGGTATGAAGAATACAAATTCTTTGTAGTGTTTATTAAAGTTGGAACATGATTATAAACGATATTCTTAGTTACGTGACCAAGTACCTGGATGCAGCTGCTTCCTGTATCTACAAAGGGGTTTTTCTTATGCCTCTATGGCAATGCTTCTTCATTGCCCTATAGATGGCTATTGTTTTCACCTACAGCCGTTTGCGCCTCACAGTTGAAAGCTGTCCGAAGCTCTGCCAGTGTCAGTATGAAATCATATCTCCCGCACCATGTGTGGTACCATGGAATAATGCTGTACGTACATTTAGCGGCCTATGTAGATTCTTTCTACAAAATTTATTGCTAGCAAGATTTAGTAGCACAGCAGTGATAATTAAAATCGATCCAGTGGCTTAGGACGAGATATAGAACACACCCACCCACCCAAACACACACACACACACACACACACACACACACACACATACACACGCACACACACATAAACACACACACACGCACACACAACGGCAAATAAACATTTCTACAACAGACCCTACGGAACACCTGTCATGATATTTTGGATATGCCATTGGTCAGAGATCCTAGGAGGAGTAAGTCAGGGATTAATACATCATTGAGTCGTTTTTTACTGCTGTTGTAGTGTAGAACAAAACATAAAAAGTTATTCTGGAAAACTCTGATTGTGACGTCTGCATAATTCATTAAGCTTTGTTTTTGCTCCTAAATTGTAAATACTACTATAATTTTGAAATGCCAAAAGAAGTAAGCAATTATTATTCCTCATCGCTGAACTATTTAGATGAAAGAATTAGCAATGGACGTACTTACAGTGACTTTTCGGACAGTGCTCATCACACAAATGCTTGCCTTCACCTTACCGACAACGCTTCTATGGACACACAACTCTGAGGCGCAGACTGCAAGCAGGACATGGCAGCGATCCAGTCGACCGTGAGGCACCCAGTGCGCATGATTGCTTGTCGCAAATCCGTATCTCCTTCATCACGCTATGTGGAGAAACGTTCACTATAGTGGGACGATGTTTTTCGTAATGGAACGGCAGTACTAAACCAACTTGTCTTCAAATTCAGTAAGATATGATGTCGACTTTCGATACACAATTTGTCTTCATAAGGTCTCAGGTATAGTTTTTGAAGTCCGATTAACGTCCGTGAAACCCATTATCTATTTCTTTGGGCCTAGGCTGAGAGACAATTCTGCCCAATGAGTTGTCGGAGCAATCATCAGAACACTTGCCAGAAGCGATACGAGGAAAGCAAAGGGAAAAGTAAATTTACGTGGTCACCATCTCTAAAAATCTTTTCGCCATCAGTATCTTAGCGATAATCGAAATAGTGACGTTGATTAAACTTTCTTACATTTCCAGCGTCACGGTTTCATTATGACGAATGAAGACTGTTTTAAGTGTTATGTAGCGCTGCTTATTTACTACGAATATATATGAATGTGGACGGTGGTGTCATGATTTTTATGAGAATCAACGGTAGCTTAATGACTCTTTTCTGGTTTACTGCCGAAACGCTGCCGATTTGGTGCTAGAGTATTGTGTTCCAGTCTTATAGGGGTATGACTGCATGGCCAATTTATTCGCTCTAACTGCAGAATTTTACAAGCACATGTAGATCATTTTCATATCTTTATAGTTCAACTAAAGAATAACCAGAACGTAGATTAATCATCAAAAATCAGTACGAAACACTGAATAGTTCACATTTAATTGAATCATAGCGTGAGCATAACTATAGTATCATTGCAATAAGGGTCAGCTTGAAACACAAGTGTTAACTACGGCTATTACAGGATGAAGTCAATTCTCAGTAGCAATGAATGAATTTAGTTACACACATGTTTCGCTACATGGAACTTTCTGATTACGCGTTCATCACCCTAGGATTCCTCAGTTATTGAACGAGCCAAAAAGATTTTAAAGATTCAATTGCACTACAAAGAGAAATGATAAGTTCTAAATTCTGTGGTATACCTAACACACTAGTCTTACGATTTTCATCGGTCTGTTGCTTAATATAGTTTTTAAAACAAAGAAAACTTTGTATTAGCACGTAATTAATACAACTTCACATTATATTCTTATTTTATATTCCGTGAATGTCTCTCGGATATTTTAGTAACTATTTTGGGCGTTAACTAATTGTATCTGAGTCATTATAAAATCGTATTTCATAATACAAGACTTTAAAATTATGATTAAGTCAAATGTTTTTCTGAATTTTGTTGATTGACTTAATTGTGAAATTTCCTGCCGATCCGCAAATATCTGCGTATATAATAACGTTCGTGATATTAATCACGTTTGCTCTTGTCCCTTACGAAAAGCGTTTCTGCATTCGTTACAATACTTAGCTGATCTGCAGTGTCTCCTGCTAAATTCAGAAAACAAGGGGTTGATCGCTTTCCTACCGCCCCTCTAAATACGCCTTTCCTATAATTAATGCTTTTCTCACCGAGCCATTGTTTTGTTGACAACAGTTTCACAAGTATTCATGATAGCACGCAGTTAAAAGAGTTTGCTACACCAGATAAATTTTTCCCGAGTTCTCTAGACATGGAATTTAATGAATGTTTTCCGTCGTATAACGTACTATTTATCTAACTGAATGTGTAGTATTTTTAATATTCCATTGATGGTTCGATATAATTGTACACCTACGTTTCTCGATGGGTTAAACCAAGAGCCGAATATTTCAATTTAAAACTGTATCTCCAGGCCAAAGAAACTGGTATTAGCATGCGTATTGAAATCCATAGATATGTAAACAAGCAGAATATGGCGCTGTGGTCGGCAACGCCTATATAAGATAACAAGTGTCTGGAGCAGTGGTTAGATCTGTTGCTGCTACTACAATGACAGGTTATCAAGATTTAAGTAAGTTTGTACGTTGTATTATAGTCGGCGCCCGAGCTATGGGGCACAGAATCTCCGAGATAGCGATGAAGTGGCGATTTTCCGGTATGATCATTTCACGAGTGTACCATGAAGATCAGGAATCAGGTAAAATATCAAATCTCCCCAATCTCTGTGACCGGAAAATGATCCTGCAAGAACTGGACCAACGACGATTGAAGAGGATCGCTCAACGTAACAGAAGAACAACCCTTCCGCAATTTTGTGCAGATTTCCATGCTGGGCCATCAACAAGTGTCAGCGGGAGAACCATTCAACGAAGCATCATCGATTTGGGCTGCAGGAGCCGAAGGCCCACTCGTGTACCCTTGACGACTTCACGATAGAAAGCTTTGCCCCTGGCCTGGACCCATCAACACCACCGTTGGCCTGTTGATGACTGCAAACATGCTGCATGGTCGGACGCGTCTCGTTTCATGTTGTATCGAGCGGATGGTCGTGAACGGGTATGGAGACAACCTCACGAATCCATGGACCCCGCATGTCAACAGGGGACTGTTCAAGTTGATGGGGGCTCTGTACTGGTGTGCAGTTGGAATGATATGAGTCCCCTGATACGTCTAGATACGACTCTGAAAGATGACACGTACATAAGATATCCTAGCTGATCACAAGCCGCCATTCATATCCATTTGCATTCCGACGGACTTGGACATTTCTAGCAGGACAATGCGGCACCACACACGTCCAGGATTGCTATAGAGTGGCTCCAGAAACACCCATCTGAATTTAAACATTACCGATGGCCACCAAAATCCTCAGGCATGAACACCCCGTCGTATTCTTACGTAGTTATGGACAGCCCTGAAATATTCATGGTGTCAGTTCAGTCCAACACTACTTCAGATATTACTCGCGTCCATGCCACGTAGTGTTGCGGCACTTCCGCGTGCTCGCGGGGGCCCTACACGATATTAGGCATGTGTACCAGTTTCTTTGTCACCTGACTGGCTCATCATCGCGCAGCCGAAACCGCTAAGAACAGAAACGAAATTCGGCGAGAGTGTTGATCTCATACTGCAGGCATAATTAAAAAAGGAATTTTTCGAGATTCCACCTCAAAGAGGGTACAGTAGAGCATAAAAGCTTTTTTTAAATATGTCACTCTTAAGGCCACTTTGAAGCTAAAACTAAGAAAATTGGTATTTGCTTACTCGAAATGAAATAAAGAAGTAAATGTTTTAGCATTTTTGGATGTTTAACCCCTATGGGTTTAAATAGAGGCTGAAGTCAGTTTCTTCAATAAGTAATAAAGTATTTTTAAAGCTACACATGAAAACTGGTGTTTGAGTTCTTGGTTAGAAATAAAGAAATATGTGTTAGGGTATGGAAATCTCTATGGAAATTTCACTACAAGAAATCAAAAACCAGGATTAACGTAGACTTGTGACTTCAGCTGCCAGAATCACGTTGTGGTAAGAAACACATTCGAAAATGGCCATGCTTCTATGGCCTTAATTACCGTGAAAAGTTTAGATGATGTTGCAGTTTATGAACAACATAAAAATTCGATTGATGAAAAAAATCTGTGTAAGTCATACAGCCTACGCGAGTGAAGCAGAGGGTGCTAGGCTAATATGATAAATATGAATACCTTATCTGTACAGTCAGTTTTAAAGCTTATTTGCCTCGGTGTGCCTTGTGCTCTCTGTACTTACCGGAGGTACGTCACCAACGGAACGGGCGTATCAAACAATTGGCGCCTCAAACAGGATCTTTCATGTAGGCTGATGTGACGATAGATTACGGAACCATGAGACAGTGGCTCAGTCGCATTGTGAGTCTAGAAAGTCTTTGAATTATCTCTAACGATCAGCTGCTTTCTACATAACTGTTGGAAGTTCTGTGCTCTTGTTAAGTAGCAATTTCTTATCTGGTGTTTATATTGCGAACTAAATTATGTCTTTTGGGAGACGAGGAAAAGCGAATAACTAACCTACGTTCCCTGTAATGACGAACGGATGGTCCCTATTTATATGACATAATTTGTTACGCGTTGCACTAACAGCCCAGGTGCAACCACGTCGTTATTCCGTGCCGTAGCAGTCAACAAACGAATTAACCGAGCTTACTGATTCAATACGTGTTCAAAGAATGTTTGATTCACTGGATTCCATGTAATTATTTATTTATCGTTGTTTCAGTAGTTAAATGTACACTACTGGCCATTAAAATTGCTACACCACGAGGATGAAGTGCTACAGACGCGAAATTTAACCGACAGGAAGAAGATCCTGTGACATGCAAATGATTAGCTTTTCAGAGCATTCAAACAAGGTTGGCGCCGGTGGCGACATCTACAACGTGCTGACATGAGGAAAGTTTCCAACCGATTTCTCATACACGAACAGCAATTGACCGGCGTTGCCTGGTGAAAAGTTGTTGTGATGCCTCGTTTAAGGAGGAGAAATGCGTACCATCACGTTTACGACTTTGATAAAGGTCGGATTGTAGCCTATTGCGATTGCGGTTTATCGTATCGCGACATTGCTGCTCGCGTTGATCGAGATCCAATGACTGTTAGCAGAATATGGAATCGGTGGGTTCAGGAGGGTAATACGGAACGCCGTGCTGGATCCCAACGGCCTCGTATCACTAGCAGTCGAGATGACAGGCATCTTATCCGCATGGCTGTAACAGATCGTGCAGCCCCGTCTCGATCCCTGAGTCAACAGATGGGGAAGTTTGCAATACAACAACAATCTGCACGAACAGTTCGACGACGTTTGCAGCAGCATGGACTATCAGCTCGGAGATCATGGCTGCAGTTATTCTTGACGCTGCATCACAGACAGGAGCGCCTGCGATGGTGTATTCGACGATGGACCTTGGTGCACGAATGGCAAACCTCATTTTTTTCGGATGAATTCAGGTTCTGTTTACTGCATCATGATGGTTGCATCCGTGTTTGGCGACGTCGCGGTGAACGCACATTGGAAGCGTGTATTCGTCATCGCCATACTGGCGTATCACCCGGCGTGATGGTATAGGGTGCCATTGGTTTCACGTCTCGGTCACCTCTTGTTCGTATTGACGGCAATTTGAACAGCGGATGTTACATTTCAGATGCGTTACGACCCGTGGCTCTACCCTTCATTCGATCCTTGCTTAACCCTACATTTCAGCAGCATAATACACGACCGCATGTTGCAGGTCCTGTACGGGCCTTTCTGGATACAGAAAATGCTCGACTGCTGCCCTGGCCAGCACATTCTCCAGATCTCTCACCAACTAAAACGTCTGCCGGCCGAAGTGGCCGTGCGGTTAAAGGCGCTGCAGTCTGGAACCGCAAGACCGCTACGGTCGCAGGTTCGAATCCTGCCTCGGGCATGGATGTTTGTGATGTCTTTAGGTTAGTTAGGTTTAACTAGTTCTAAGTTCTAGGGGACTAATGACCTCAGCAGTTGAGTCTCATAGTGCTCAGAGCCATTTTTTTGAACTAAAACGTCTCGTCAATGGTGGCCGAGCAACTGGCTCGTCACAATATGCCAGTCACTACTGTTGACGAACTGTGGTAGCTGCATGGGCAGCTGAACCTGTACACGCCATCCAAGCTCTGTTTGAATCAATGCCCAGGCGTATCAGGGCCGTTATTACGGCCAGAGGTGGTTGTTCTGGGTACTGATTTCTCAGGATGTATGCACCCAAATTGCGTGAAAATGCAATCACATGTCAGTTCTAGTATAATATATTTGTCCAATGAATACCCGTTTATCATCTGCATTTCTTCTTGTTGTAGCAATTTTAGTGGCCAGTAGTGTACTTTGTTAAGACGAAGTTGCGGAAGAAGAATAAAAGTCACCTATCAAAGTTAAGATTCGTAAAAGACAGAACTATACATTTATTGTGAAGGTAAGGAAGATCTAGAGAAAAATCTACAGAAAGGAACAGCCGTAGTGATTAGCAGAGAGAGCATTTCAAGAATAAACGTCGTAAAGTGGAAGATAAAGAAGTATATTAAAAAAATTGTATGAAAATTGGGTATGGCTCGTCCGTGCCGTGTAGAGCTTTCCCTTCAGTGAAGCATGATTACTTAGCATTTCCGAGGCGTGCAATTATCCGAAATACATTGGTGTTGGAGAAGAAAGTTTTCTCCAGTAAGAGAACACTACTGGTACAATTTTTTAAATTTTTATTACCTTTTTTCAGTAATAAGTCTTTGCCAGTCTCTTCTTTTGAGAGTAGCACTTGCACCCTATGTCCACAGTTATCTGTTGTTTGCCGATTCTGTGGAGGATCTCCTCGTACCTTACCTTACCAATCCACCTGTTTTTCAATATTCTTCTGTAGCACCCCATCTCAAATGCTCCGATTCTCCTTTATTCCGGTTTTCCAACAATTCATGTTTCACAACTATTCAATTTTGTGCACCAGATGTACATTCTCAGAATTTTCTTCTTCGGATTAAGGTCTCTGTTTGATACCAGTAGGCTCCTCTTTCGCTTTTGGTATTTGTCCTCATGGGTTATTTTGGCTATAAGGTAGCAGAATTCCTTGAATTCGTGTACTTCTTGATCACTAGCTTTAACGATAAGTCCCTCGCTTCTCTCATTTCTTGTACTTTTCGTTACTAGCCTTTCCTTCTGTTGACTCTCCAGCAATTCATCTTCAACTTCACTGAGAATAACAACATCATCAGCGGACCTTATAATCGGTATCCTCTCAGTCTGAATTTTAATCCCGCTTTTGAACCATTCTTTCATTTCCGTTATCGTTGTTTCGTTGAACAGCAGTTGCAAGACAACATCCCTGTCTCACTCCCTTTTAATTCGTGCACATCGTTCTTAGTCTTCTAGCGCTATTGTTTCCCCTCGTTTCTTGTACATAACGTATACTACCCGTCTTTCCCAATAGCTTACTCCTGCATTTCTCAGAATTTCTGTGTCGGGAGATCCTACGATCATGTCTTCATTGATCTTCAGTCTTGCAGCCATTATCAAGCGCGACTTCAGAACTGCCTCTCTGGTACCTTTACTTTCTCTAAGGCAAGACAGATAGTGCTCTAACAATACGCAATTTTCCTTTCCATTCTTCTGTATATTATTTTTGTCAGCAGCTTCGATGCATGAGCTGTTAAGCTGATTGTGCGATATTTCTCGCACTTATCAGCTCTTGCAACCTTCGAAATTGCATGGAAGATATTTTCCAGAAAATCCGATGATATGTCACTAGTTTGATAGATTACTCCCTAGTAATATCCACTTGTCATAATGATTTTAGAAATTGTAATGGAATGTTATCTATCCCTTCTGCTTTATTTGATCTTCCAAAGCTCTTTTAAATTCTGATGTAATACTGGATCCTCCATGACTTCCATTTCAACTCTGATGTCTTGAATGATAGTGAAACGTGAACTATAGAAAATCTACAGAAGAAGAAACTGCAAATATTCGAAGTTTAATGTTATGGAATACATGAATGGATGGAGTACGAAATGAAGAAACATTAAGAGTTGTGGGCGAGAAAAGAGGTCTGCTGAACCAGAGGAAGGGCGAGGTTAGTGGGATATTTGTAACGGTATCCAAAAGGAGTTGACTCCGGAAGAACCACCAGAGGCCAAACAGTTGTGACGACAATATCTGTATATGAAAAACATTTTGGTAGGGACGTTGATATAAAAGTTGTCTAGAAATGGAGAGACGGGCACAACATAGGAAAAGACGTAGGACAGACTCGGACAAGTCTAAAGACTAGAAAAGTCAATATGGAAAGAAAAGTAGCACCTCAGTCGTAATGAGGTTATTAATGTATTCCACATTGTTGTATATGAGAGTAATATATGCACCACGAATTTCTGCAGTTATTACACAGTCACATATGCATAATATTTATTTATGCAGCACGCTTTTGCACACGAAGCGAAATTTGCAGCATGACCTGAAAATGTTTGACAGTAAGCCACAGGTGCAGCCAAATGCAACACGAACACCTGCCACAAGGATCCCATGGATTGGTTCCATTCAAAAGTAATCTCCAAACGCATTAAGACGTTTATCCCACTGGGATAGCTCAGCTACGCTCAGCTGTTGACGAATTCATAATCACATCCACTCTTGCACTGCCTCCTCAAACAGAAACAGACGCCTACGCATGTCTTCTTTCAGGTCGCTAAGGATGTGAAAATCACACGGTGAAAGATCCGAGCTGTATGGAGTATCCAGGATGAGATTTTCACTCTGCAGCGGAGTGTGCGCCGATATCAAACTTCTGTGTGCCGGACCGAGACTCGAACTCAGGACCTTTGCCTTTCATGGACAAGTTCTCTACCAACTGCGCTACCCAAGCAGGACTCGCGACCCGTCCTCACAGCTTCAATTCTGCCTGTACATCCTCTCCTACCTTCCAAACTTCACAGAAGCTCTTCTGCGAAACTTTCAAAACTAGCACTCCTGAAGGAAAGGATATAACGGAGACATATGGCCTACTCTCCCAACCAAATTACTGGAGCGTTGACTTCACCCCATTGCAACTGTGGGGGCGGGCGTTATCCTGCAACTGACTGTATCCTCTGCTCGTCGAGTTCCTCGAGCCCGGAACCAGAATCGATGCGTAGCCCTATGATGACACTTTTCAGAAAGTACGAGGCGCGATAAAGCCAAAACGTCCTGGAAAGCTGTCGGGTGGAATCGGCCTGTTGGACGACAACCCCCACTCCCGTACCAATAATCGGACGAAGACTACACTTCAACGATTTCGTTGGGAAATACTGCAACATTCTCCGTATAGCGCAGATATTTCACGGTACGATTTTCGTATCGCTGATGACCTGAAGAGATGGAGTGGTCGAGCGGTTCTAGGCACTACAATCTGGAACCGCGCGACCGCTACGGTCGCAGGTTTGAATCCTGCCTCGGGCATGGATGTGTGTGAAGTCCTTAGGTTAGTTAGGTTTAAGTAGTTCTAAGTTATAAGGGATTGATGACCTCAAAAGTTAAGCCTCATAGCGCCCAGAGCCATTTTTTGACCTGAAGAGAGGTGTGCATAAACGTCGGTTTCAGCCAGATGAGGTAGTGCAATAGTGGGTGCTGTTGTGGATCCGTCAGCGGCCAACCGCAGTCAATAAAAAGGGAACTGAAAGTCTCGTCTCTCAGTTTGATGAATATCTTAACGTGCATGGTGATCACTTTTGAATGGAACCATTCCATGGCCCCTTTGATTTATGCCCCTTTATTTGATTGCCCTCATATTTACGAAGTGGATCCTGTTATTGTTCCTATATTGCTGAATATTATGTTGATTAACTAATTTTCTCTTTGAGGTGACTAATTATGCAGCGTGGTTGTAATTAAATTTCCGCTACTTGACCAGTGTAGACGGAAAACCACTTCCCGTGTGGGTACCTACCTTAATAAGAATGAAGTTCAGATTAAAGACTATGAAATTTACGTTAGTGGTCTTAGTGTCATAACTTACTATTACGCGCCTTTGCTGTTACAGCGACGTCAGAGGATCTCGGACTCCAAGGACGAAGGGCATGTAGCTGCAGTATGAACGGCACACGGTACTGTGATTTGCTTCGCCGACATGCCATTCCTGCCGTACGGGAGAGAGATGCTTTCACTTGTTTGATGCACGCTGGAGCTCCAACTCACACTGATCGTTAGGTCACTCGTTTATTTGGAGATAACCCAATCATTTCTGGATCGTTTCAAACCTAGGGGATCCACCGAGACCTCTAGATTTGACCACCAAGATCACCAGATTTGAACCTGTGGGGCTTCTAGTTGTGGTATTACGTGAAGGACAGAGAACATCAACTGGTCACTAACACATGTTGGAGGTTGCAGATGGGGATAGCAAGGGAGGTAATGAACATCCCATCTGTGGTGTTTCGGACAGCAGTAGAGCAGTCTCTAGTGCGGTGTTTAAGTTTGGGGCTTTAAGCCGGTAGTCCCACTATACTTTATCAGGGTACCTGTCAGTCGTCCTCAAATGAGCCATCGAAGATTGACGAAGACGTCCTCAGCTTCACAACATTACAGAGCGCTGTGAGTATTCCGTGCATGCATCAATATCAAGTTGACAGAGGGGCCCGACTTCCCTCCGGCAGTGCCTTCGCTGGTGCAACCGCGGGACTCCACTGTACCTTTCCGCTCGCAGCAGATGTTGGCGACTCTGTCCTCTTCTATCAGAACAAATCGTGAACGCGCTGTCCACCAGTTTTTCCACCAGGCCTACTTTCATGAGTCCTTTGATACTGGAGCCCTAAAAAGATGTTGCTGGGCTCAGAATCATTGTTTTCTCATAGTCAGTTGAAAGTTTAGTCGAAATACAGTGTTCGGCAATAGAGGACGTGCTTGTTTGTGGGTGCCACGATGACGTTCAGTGCAGCGTTCTTCCACAATGCGCGTGGTCTGACCTATATAAGCCATGCCACACTAGCATGGTATTTTATAGATTCATGTCTTTCACTATAACATATCCTCCTTTTGTGATTCCAGAGGGTATCCAGTCCTAGATGGTGAACGGAAAACGACTTTCACCTGAAATTTACGGAGGATTCTTGCTATTTTAAACGAAATGCTGCTTACTTCCTGGTTCTTGGTTTTAACTGATAGTGTCCCGTTAATCCGCCGGGTAGAATATCCATTTTTCCTTAACATTGTCTTTAGGGGGCGAACTCCTTAGGCAAACTACCTGCATCTGAAACTTTCATTGTGTATGCTACTTCTATATCTATTTACAGTTCGTTTTCAAAATCTGGTTTGGTTTCTGGTATAGATAGTAGGTGGTGCACCATAGAATGGAAGGCTCCATGTTTGTGAGTTATGGGATGCTGGGAACTGGCTGGTATTATTTTGTCTGTAGATTTTACTTCCTTGTATGCCTTAAATAACTGCTGATGGTCACTAAGGTCAGTGGTAAGGTCTAAAAGCTTGATAGTATCCTCCCACATCGACTGTAAACTTAATTCTTTTGTAGAACAAATTTATATATTGCACAAAGTATTTAACTGTCTGGTGGTACCCATCCAGAAGCACAGGAATACTGGGTTCTCCACTCTTCAGCAGTTACTCTGTATTCCCATTCGCCAGCTCCCACGATCGTGGCAGTCTTCCTTCTTCAGATCTTTCTTCCTCAACAATCCAAGTCATTACAATTACTCCCGCACTCCGTGTTAATCTCGGCTGTTGGCGCTTTCTGCTTCAAGTCAGCGACCATTTCAGGACTGCTTTTGGCCACCGTCCTAGCTACATTCGCTGTACGTGGCCATACCACTGCAGAGCTCTGTTGTCAGTTTTTTCCACGACTGGTTGTTCTATGTCTATTACCTCCCTAATTTCCTCATTTCTTCTTCCCTTTGTCGTCGATATCCTGGCTGCCCTCCTTATTCCATTAATCTCTACTGTGTGTACACTGCTTCTCTGCTATGCCTCCAGCGTGCATCACGTTAGCATACTTTCCACTACTGTTTGCAGAATTCACTTCTTTGTTTCTTTTGATATGGCCCGGCCTTACCAACTCCATTTAGCATTTTAATTGCTCCTCCTGCCTGCAGGATCCTGCACTCCACATCTGCTTCACACCTTCCTGAGAAATGGATAATCGATCCTTGCAGTAGTACTATAGAACATCATTTCCTCCTAATACTATTAGATATTCTGTTTTGTTCATATTGCTTCTAAGCCTTCCTTGCTCAAATGCTTCTGTTGACTTCTGTAACAAAAATTTGACATCATCTTCACTTTGTGCTGTCACTATCTCATAATCGGCAAATAATAATGAGTGGATAGTTACACGCTGGACAGGAAATCCGATACCTCAGGGTGACTGATTCCACCGTTCCGATTTATGCATGGAGTATACATTTCCATTCGGATATCCAGGAGGGGACTGCCAAGGTGGATGTGACCATGACGAAAAGATTGAGTAACCAACTAAATGATAACGTTGTAGAAGTCGGATCCTGGAGTATTTGAACGCATTAGGGAAGCTAGAAAACATCAAAAGGATAATGGTAAGGCTCCTATAAATGTATTGGGGTCAGTGAAGTGTAATGGAACGAAGACAAGGATATCTGGCCAGATGAATATCGGGTAGCACCAACAGCAGCAGAAAATGGTATAACGGGAGTAGGACACATTGTGAATAGGAAGGGCGCAGAGAGTGGATTACTGTGAACAGTTCACTGATACGGTTGTTTTCATCATAACTGACAGCAAACCATCATCGACAACAATAGCTCAGATATTCATGCCGATATCACAAGACGAAGATGAAGGAATAAAGAAAGAATATGACGATATTGAAAGGGTAATTCAGTACGTCAAGGGATATGAAAATCTAATAGTCATGGGGGATTGGAATGCTGTTGTGAGTGAAGGAGTAGAAGAAAAGATTGAGGGGAAGTATAGGCTTGGCACTAGTAATGAGAGAGGACAAAGACTTATTGGGTTCTGCAATAGACTTCAGTTAATAATAACGAATACCCCGTTTAGAAATCACAAAAGGAGGAGATATACTTGAAAAAGGCCGGCAGTTATAGAAGATTTCAGTTAAATTACATCACGGTCAGGCAGAGATTCCGAAGTCAGATACTTGATTATAAGGTTTATAGCCACAGACCACAATTTAGTACTGATGAAGGGTAGGCTGAAGGCTGAAACACTAGTCAGGAAGAATCAATTGGCAAACAAATGCAATACGAAAGTGCTAAGTAATGAGGAGATGCGCTTGAAGTTCTCTGACGATATGGATATTGCGATAAGGAGTAGTTCAGTAGCAAGTTCGGTCGAATTGGAATGGAAATCTCTAAAAAGGGCAATCACGGATGTTGGAAAGATAAACAGATACAAAGGAGTAACTTCGAAAAGCCCATGGGTAACAGAAAAAATACTTCAATTGGTCGACATAAGAAATAAGAAGAATAACGTTCCGGAGAATACAGGAATACAGAAATACAAGTCACTTAGAAATGAAGTAAATATGAAGTGAAGGAAAGCAAAGGCGAACGGCTACACGAAAAATCGAAAAAGAAATGACTGTCGGAAGGACTGACTCACAGTATAGAAAAGTCAAAACAACCTTATGTGAAATTAAAAGCAAGGGTGGTACCATTAGGACTGAACGCGAAGTCCACTATTAAATGCAGAGGAGAGTGGATAGATAGAAAGATTGCATTAAAGGCCTCTATGAGAGCGAAGACCTGTCTGATGGCATGATAGAAGGAGAAACAGCTGTCAATATAAAAAGAAAATTGTGGATCCAGTTTTAGAATCAGAATTTAAAACAGCTGTGGGAGATTGCAGATCAAATAAGGCAGTAAGAATAGATAAGATTCTATCAGAATTTCTAAAATCACTGGTAGAACCGGAAACAAAACTACTATTCACGTTTATGTGTAGAATGTATGAATCTGGCGGTAACACATTTCACTCTTCGAAAAACATCATCTAAGAACTGCGAATACTGCGAGATCTGACAAGTGCGAGAATTATCGCTCCATCTCCTTAACAGGTCATGAGTCCAAGTTGCTGATAAGAATGGTATACAGAAGACCAGAAGAGAAAATTGAGGATGTGTTAGATGATGAGTTTGCCTTCAGGAAAGGTAATGGCACTAGAGAGGCAATTCTGACATTGTGGTTGATAAGACACGTTCATGTGATTTGTCGTATAGAAAAAGCGTTCCACGGTGTCAAATGGTGCAAGATGTTCGCAATATTGAGAAAAATAGGGGTAAGTTACAGGGAAATACAAGCAATGTACTAAATATATAAAAACCAAGAGGGAACAGTAAAGGACCATGAAGGAATTGCTCGGATTAGAAACGGTGTAAGACAGGTATGTAGTCTTTCGTCCGTACTGTTCAATGAATGCATCGAAGACTCAATTACGGATATTAAACAAACGTTCAAGAGTGGAATTAGAATTGAAATGGAAAGGATATCAATGATATGACTCGCTGATGACATTGCTATCCTAAGTGAAAGTGAAATAGAATTACAGGATTTTATGTGTGGAATAAACGGTGTAATGAGCACGAAAATGGATTGAGAGTAAACCGATGAAAGACAAAGTAATGAGAAGCAACAGAAATGAGAAGAGTGGGAAACTAAACATCAGGTTTAGTAAGATGAAGTTAACGAATTCTGCTTCCTATGCAGCAAAATAACACATGACGGACGGAGCAGGAAGAACATGAAAAGTAGACTAGCACTGGCAAAACGCGCACTCCTGGCCAAGAGAAGTCTACTAGTATAAAGCATAAACCTTAATTTGAGGAAGAAATTTCTGAGAATGCACATTTGGAGAACAGCATTGTACGGTAGTGAAATATGGACTGTGGGAATACCAGAAAGGAGAAGAATCGAAGCATCTGAGCTGTTGAATATTAGGTAGACTGGCAAGATATGAAATGAGGAGGTTCTCCGGAGAATTGGCGAGGAAAATAATATACGTAAAACACTGACAAGTAAAGGGGCATGATGGTAGGACATATGTGAAGCCATTACGGGAGAACTTCCATGGTACTAGATGGAGCAGTAGAGTGTACGAACTGCAGATGAAAACCGAGATTGGAATACAAGCAGCAAGTAATTAAGGACGTGGGTTGCAAATGCTACTCTGAGGTGAGGAAGTTGTCTCAGGATGGCGGGCCGCATCAGACGTGTCAGAAGACTGATGACACAAAAATGTATGTATACATTGCAAATAGGGTCAGCTATATACTGCAGCTGTGCCTAATTCCCTTCCATGTTTGTATTGTGTAAGTCAACTTTCTCCGTACTTTAGTTGCTGCATACGGTTAGTGGTATATTCTTTGAGATAGGTATATCTGTTGTGCTTCTACACTTCCATACTCCATCGCTTCCTATAGTCCTTTGACGAGTGCAGAATCATAAGACTTTTTTTCTAAATCCATAAATATTACTCATAGTTTCTGGCCCTTAGAATAAACCTTCTCACTTATTTGTCTAAGACAATGCAAGGTCGTCCATCTGCAAAATTCTTCCGGTTCCTCTCGCATTTTCCCCTCAGTCTGTTTTTCAGCACAGAGCTAAAAAGTCTACTGATAAAAGCCATGACACTAATTTCTCTGCAATTACTTGGATGCTTCTTGTTTCCTTTTCTGTTGATATCCAATACGTGTTGTATACACCCTCTCTCGATACTTCCTCTCCTTCCACAATCTGACTGAACAATTTACATATAAGTCTCATCATTTGAGGGGTCCCGTATTTCCACAAGTCTATCACAGCTCCTCCTAGTTCACTTGGCTTTCCATCTCTCGCCTTTTTCAGTATCTCTTTTATCTCTTCCTCTAGTATAGGTTTTATATTATCCACTGTAGTGATTCTGTTGTTGACCTATCTTGGGGTCACTTCTTTTTTCTGCTAGAAGTTCTTAGCAGTGTCCAATAGATGGAGCCTGCGGATCTTTAGTCATTTTCATCTTCCAGAGCTTCCTCCATGCCTCTGCCGATCTCCTATCTCCAAGCGAATGCTCTATTTCCCCACACGTTCTTTCCCGTTCTTCTTGCTCTTCCATTTTGTTGTTAATTTCTTAACTCTCTTTTTATAACACTTTCTGTGTTACAGTCCTTTTCACTCCCAGAACTTATCCATATACGACACAGTTTCGTCTTTTCCTCAGCCACTTCTAACAACTCTGTCGTCAATTCAGTTCTTACTCTTCTCTCCCTTTCACTTTCTAACGTCTCCTCCGCTACTTCCATGATTGACTTTTTCAGAAAACTGCATAGCTCGTTAGAACTCCGCCTCCACTGCATCCAATTCAGATTTAATCTTTGCTGATACAAAGTTTCCACACCTCCTTTTTGTAGCAAATTTATCACATTTTTTTGAATCCTATCTTGTTCTACTTCGAGCATCCTCCCTTTTCTCCTCCTGTTTTATCTTGGTCTTAAGTGGAAAAGCAATTCTTGAAGTAACTAAAAATGATTGGAAGCGCACTGTAGTCCTCTTTTTACCGTTATATCATGCACCTTAATATCCCGCTACCTCCGCACTAATACTTAATCTATAATGGATTTTAGTTTCCTTGACATACTGCCTTAGGTGTACTTATGTATTTCTTTACGGTGGTATTTGCCATTCATAATAGTACAATTCTGAATCTTACAGTAGTTAATTTACGTCCTACTGTTATCGTTTTCTACATTCTCTCCCCACAGCCCTACAACGCTGTCATTCAATCTTTTTCAAATTAGTCCATTTAAGTTATCCATTATTAACAATTCACGTCCATTTCGACGTTCCTCAACCACTTCTTGCGATTCAGTGAAGAAATCACTCTTCCGCTCGTCAGGCGCATCTTCGTTATGGTCCTACAGCCCAATTAACTCCAATTTTGTTCCATGAATTTTTATTGTTGCACTAATTATCCTTTCATTCAATTCTTTCCTGTTAACCATTCCTTGTTTTCATTTTCTTTTTGCAGCAAATGCTACTCCTATAATCTCCAATTATTTTTTGTCCAGATCCTTTCTTTTTCGTTTCTATCACTCCCAGGATACCTAAATCAGTACTTCATTTCTTTGATTATATTCTCAATTTCTCCTGCTATCCCCTGTACATTCCATGTTCCGCAATTCAGAGTCCTTCTCCTTAACCATAGTCTATGCCTTCTGATCCATCAGGCTTTTCTATTTTGTTTGGAAAACATAACAAAAGGTGTTTTACTGGGGTGGGATACCAACATCCCGCCGAACCCCCAGCCTGGATTACCGCAATTCTTCCTCATGGTTTACTCCTCTGGGGAGGCTACTTTCACTGTGGCTAAGGGTCCTCCTACCCTAAGTTACTATTTCAAGAAAGGAACCCATAGGATTGGACAAAGGAAAGCTTAGACGTTGTGAGACACTTTGTCTGGATCCTCTGCAAGAGAGGAAATGGGAACACCATTTAATTTGTTCACTGATGCAAGCACATCATGTTTCCCAAATTATTGTTGAAATTTAGTTTGTCTTTTAATTAGTGATTCTAACTATTTAGGTAAATTACAGCAAGGTGCTGAAACTAAAGACGCTGCAGGTATACTTTGTAACGTTTGGGCAACCAATGGAATCTGAGTGCTGTTGGAATCATTTTTTTGTGATTTTTCGAAAGATTGTCAGTATATGTGGACTGTCAGGTTTTAATAAGGTTCCCACTTTCATAGCATGTCTAATAGGGGGAAGTCTACAGGTCTGAGGAATGTAAACACCTCTCGTTATATTCTGACTCATTAACAAGCACTAAAATGTTGCCCTTGTCAGCCTTAGTGGCAGTCTATACATCTCCAATCATTATATCACATTCTACTGATGACAAGGGGGATGTTTACGTGTGTACCTATTTCACTGAGTGGCCCTGTCTGAATATATTGTACACAGCACGTTACATTTGCTGCAGTCACTGCTTGCTCTGCATCTGGCAGCCGTCGGCGGAGAGTTCGTGTGCCCTCCATGTACAGAATGTGCCTTCTGCGATACTTCAGTCTTGATATCGACTCAAATGTATGAGAATATGTTACGAAAACTGCCGGCAGTGTAAGTTGCACATCGTTTATTACGGGAAATGTGTTGGAGCCAGTCTAGCTTTTGTTTTGTTCAACTGCAGACGACCCGATAATAATCATTGTACTAAACCAATCGGTAGATAATAAATATATCTTAAACACAGCTGTGGAGGCTCTTATTTATATTAATATGAATCAGCAGCGAAACACAAGACAAAGAATACACAATACAGCCGGAGGAGATGAATACTTCTACTTTAAGAAAATAAATTGACTGTTGAATATAATCAGATGCGGTGATATATTTCTTTCAAAGAGATGAAACGTAATCACTATGAAGAATAATGTTTATTACTTGGATTCTGCTACTGTTGAATGTTCATGGATTTCCAGCATTCTGGATTAATCGCAGAACAGGAACTTGTGTTAACCGGCGAGATACAGAAACAGCCAAAGTTGCAAGATCTACCGTTTTATTTAACTGAAGACTGGTTTCGCGTTACCTGCACGATTTACCCTTTTTTATTTAATTTATGACTAGTTTAGGGTTACCTGGACCGATTTTCAAATCATGATTTGAAAATGGGTTGAAGCAACCCCAAAACAACTATCAATTAAATAAAAATTTGAATCTTGAGACTTTTGCTGTTTCTATATTCAACACTTGAGTTTCATCTCTGTAATTAAGGTTATTTGCTTTGTTCGCATTAATTATGATATCGTGACGTCTCTATATTACAGTCTGTAGATGCCACGCAAGATATTTACGTGTATATCTCCTTTATTGTGGGCGCTGATAACCTCGTTGTTGTGCGCCCTAAAACACTAATCATCATCATCCTTTATTGAGCACTAACTTCAAAATATGTTCATTCAAATGTCACTGTACTTATGTATACGTTGAATATAACACTGTAATTGCAAACCTACAGGTACATGTGCGTACTTAAATGTTGGTATCACAGGACTTTACTCATCTGGCTATCCCGAGTTTTTAATAATAAAATGATGTCGTCTAATAGTGGTACTGTCACTGTAAAAGGAAGTGTACAGCCACAATATATGTTCTGCACAGTTATTAATTTGTTATTGGCCGTTCTCATCTTGTCAGCTGTGTGGTAGAGGAGCACTAATTGCAGTTTATTAATACTTCGTAAGTCCTCTCACGCGAAGTCAGGAAGAGGTGTTGCGCTAAGTGCTGACTGTAATTCGATATTTAGGCTCACGTCCATTATGGAGAGCCCTGAGCGTGTGAATTTTCCTCCTCCGTTGTGGTAAGATATTTACGGAACCAAGCGCGGCGCGCCAGTAGCTTTGCCAGAGGCTTGTATCGGGCATCAAAGAGCGTGCTGTGATGAGAGAGTCCGTTCGGCCTGGCGAGACGGACGGCCGGTCCACAGCGAGACGAGCGACTCATCACCTCAGAGACGAGTGTGTTGGCCGACAGCATTAATTACGGCGTGGTTGGCCCCTTCCCGAGCTTTCATCTCGCAGTCCGTGCTCGCCGGGAGCGCTAACCAGCAGCGGCCGGTCGCGTTCAACACCGTGGTCGATTGCATTATGGGCTTCCAACGGATGAGGGCGTAAGCGACTTCAGTAATGGAAAGAAAGCGAATACGAGGAAGCCTAACGAGGAGTCGTGGGCAGATAGTAACTAGATTTTTGTGTGCCATATTAAAATGAAGAGCAACAGAATATCATTATTATTCAGAGAAACGTGACCGAGCCTTTCACAATCAATTTTCACTCATACACTAACAAGCGTATCACTAAATTTCAGTACGAATCACCCCAACGCTATCTTTACTCATTTAATGTATTACAGCACGTGACAGAAAGAAAAAACATACAAATGAAGTTTGACTTACATAATTCCAATCTGCGCAATTTGTGTCTGTCCCTAGTAATATAGGGGATACAGAAAAATTATTACATTTAGCGGAACAGCATTAGTTTGGACCAGGTGAGATCGAACATTTATAGGACAAACTTCGTTTTAATTAAAAGAAAAGCACCCATCCTAAGCGGGAGCAGATGCTTCTGTACATTGAAGAAGTTATTCTACGACATTAGAGGGTGCGATTGAAGTGCATACAGACAAGATTATGCCAAGGCTAGTGGTACGGGTGTGATACCTGGACAATGGCAAGTACTGATGCTTTGCAGCTCTGAATAACTGAACGCAGAGTGTGGCAAATGGTCTGTGGGGCGTATCACGATATTAATGGCGCACCGAATTGCGCTTACATAAGGAGCTGATGTTATAAGATCGATAAAAAGCAGAACGTCCTCATTTGGACATCTTCCTAAGACGGGTGCTGCAAGAACACCAAAAGAAAGGTTTATGAATGGAAGCCAGCTGGAAGAAGACAGAGAAGAAGGCGACGAAAACGGTCGATAGACACTGTAACAAATAATATAAAAATTCATAGTCTCAAGGAAGCTGAAAAAAGGAGGCTGCGGCTGACACATCGTAGCGCTGTGAAAAGAAGAACAAAAAGAGGAAAAAGAGTCGCTACCATCGCTGCAGTGGAATCATTTTACTCCAAATACGAATACAAGTGGAAGATTTGGAAGATTTCTCGTAGTTATGAAGTGCATAATCAACAACGTTTCATATATTATACTTAATTCGTAAGCTGTAAAAGACAAAAGTATTGAAGTATCTTTCGTGACACGCTATATATATATATATATATATATATATATATATATATATATATATATATATATATATATATATATATATATATATATATAAACTAAACGTTTGCACGATATTTAATTCAGCCGTGAACTGTGACTGATTTCAAATTCGGAGGACCAGTTTCATTTTGGAAAATTGGTACTGATTTTCATAGTAACACATACTACCATATAATTTCATTTATATAATTATTTATTTCAGCCTATCAAATTTTATGCCGTGTTATTAAGTTAGGTCGTTGTGAGGCACAGATGTGGCAGCTCGGAATAGCAGTGAGATTTCAATTTTTCTTCGCATGGAAATAGCACATTCAATGTCAGGATAAGAAGCAAAAGGACAGTCTAATACATATCAAGCACCCTCATGTAAATCGTCAGCATATACTTTCTATGAGACTATGTACGACTATTGTTTCTACAATCCGACTGGATTTAAGACATATTTCTTTGTAATTTGAGGGTTGGTAGTTTTACAAACTCTGCTCATAGTTGCCTCACACACATCTACGAGAAGTGAGAATACAGTGGTCATTATACAACACGTTTACCCATTAGCTCTATTCAGAACGACACAAAATTGTTCCGTATGCTGTTGGGATCAACAGTTCCTGCTACAGGTCCAGAAAAGTAATTTATCGTTTATTTATTCCTCTGTGCATTGCACTGGAAACATATAATTGATTTCGTTGTCCCTTCTATCTACTTTTTTATTGATTTTTCTTTTCTTTTTGTTCTGTTAGGGGTCAATGTGGGCGGATGACAGTTAACATTCTGAAGCTTTTTGTGGTGGAAGGAAAGTGTTAAAATATGGAAAAATATTTCTCGACGATGCGTCGGATTTGTTTGTATACATTTCAAACGTTTCCCCTGTCGCCAAAGTCAGAAGTTCAATGTAATACGTTCATATGTTATGCCACACGAACGTCACGAAATCACAAAACTTCCATATGCAACAAGATATTAAGGCGGTGTCTGTGATGGAGGATCATTAATAGGGATGCTGATCCCGTTACAAGGTGAATACATCAGCTTATTTGCTGTAACTTTTCAGCATCGAGCGCCCGTTTACTAAGGCTTATTTCACATCTACCCGGCACCAGGTAGCTGTCACCGTACAGCCGGTTGTGAGGGTGTGGCGCTTACGGGACGTTTCACACCTGGCCGACAGACGACGTGGACGGCTGAACGACACCCGACGGCCGGGCCGAGGCCGTGGGATGCCGGCGGCCCCCATCTGAGGTCATCAGTCCCCTAGAACTTAGAACTACTTAAACCAAACTAACCTAAGGACATCACACACACCCATGCCAAAGCAGGATTGGAACCTGCGACCGTAGCGGTTACGCGGTTTCAGACTGAAGCGCCCAGAACCGCACGGCCACACTGGCCGGCGGCCCCCACTGTGTCGGCCTGATGTCGGTGTCGTGCGGAAATATCGGAGGACGTGGTGGGGCATGCAGAACAGTAGAGCGCTACACATATACCCAACAACTACCGTGTGCGGCCAGTTGTTTTTTGCTTTGTTGGTGGTTCAATCAGTTGTGGACATTTCTAGTCAAGGCGGAAGTTGATATCGAAATCCTTGTGATATTAGTTCAGGAACGACCAGTTGTCCTTATAAGGACAGAACACAAACACGGAGTGCATGAATCGAAGTTTGCAAAGAACTGAACGAAGGCTTTGAATGGATATGTGACAAAGACAGAGACGACTATAGTAAGTATAAAACTTAATTTTTTACAATAAATACAAAAAAAATTACATCAGTGTCACATTAATTTTACATAACTGTCATTTCACAGATCCCTCCAGTGTCATAAAATAATCCGTCATCATTTTTCGTACATTATTGGCAGAAATTCTCCCACTTACACATTCACTTCTTGTTATACTTGCAAGTCCAATAGTTATGGACAGAGTACCTTCGGTATTGTACAAAACAACACACGCCTTGACAATGTCAAGAGAAAAATCAGGTTTTAAATTTATAGCTCTGTGGAAAATCCTTCGTTTATTAGTCAGTATTCCAAATGAACAGTCTACGTACCTCTGGGCTCTTCACAGGGGATAAGTGAACACTCTTTTAGCAACTGTTAATTGGTGCCCAGAGTATGGTCGTAGAAGGTGCTGATGCAGTCTAAACGCTTCATCACCAATAAAAAAATAAGGTACCTTTGGACTTACTGTAGTCTGAAGGCACCTGTCTTCAGGAATTAACAGTTATTTCCATCAGTGATTTCCACAGAGAACATTCTTTACATATAGTAGAGCCACTCTCTTTACCATAGCTGCCGATATCTACGTTGATAAATCTATAGTCAGAGTCAGCCGCAGCTGTCAACACTATAGATGAATATCCTTTGTAACTGTAGTACAATGAGTTAAATGGATCATGGATGGACGATACGAATGTTCTTTCCATCTACAGCTCCAACACGGTGAGGAAAATTTTCTCTTTGCTCAAATTTTCCAGCAATGTTTACAAAGTCATCTTTGATGGGTAGAGGCATACATTAATAACGCAGAGACCAAATAGATTGGCACACACATCTTACTACTTTACTTATTGTGGAAATATTTAACCAATGTTTTAATTTTTTAAGGTCATAGTAAAAGTATACATCCTTTAGGATAATAATTTTTTTTTTAAATTGTAGCTATTGTTTCCTTTCCCCCTCACGTGACTATAATTGGAATTTGGTAATTTGTGGTAAGGTCTTATGGGACTAAACTGCTGAGGTCATCGGTCCCCAAGCCTACACACTACTTAATCTAACTTAAACTAACCTACGCTATGGACAACACACACATCCATGCCCGAGGGAGGACTCGAACCTCGGACGGGAGTAGCACGGACCGTGGTAAGGGCCCAAGACCGTGCGGCTACCCCTCGCGGCTGACTCTAACTGGCAACATTTGTGTAGGTTGAATACATTCTCGAAGGATGTATTAACGCGTTGAATGGAACTCTTCATTCGTGCATGTATATCGTCAAAAGTTCGTAAACTCATCCGAAAATAATTAAAAAACTTATTTTCATCTCCCCTTAATTTCTCAAAAAGAACAAAGAATGCACCCACTTCGTCTCTACTTATACTGAGTGGATGGACCCAATGCACTCTTCCTCTTCTACTATTTTTCAAATTTCTGTACAAGAGACACCACGATAATAGCTGGTCGTGCTCCATTTGTTGTCGAGGTCAACTGAATATGCACAAGACACGAAAGGGCTTCGTTGCCAAACCGAACCATCAAAGTCCTGTTTGTAAATTTTGTGGACAATAGTGTTGGGGAAACACGACCGCTGTTCTATGGCTCTGGGTCTCAATAGGTAATGAGTTTGACTTTTGTTTGGGAAAGAGATGCAGGTCTTCAACAACAATTTGTCGCAATGTCTCCCGGTTCATTCCCACCAGTTGTGCAGCTCGTCTGATCGATTTCCTGGGGCTGGTTTGAAACACAGCGTGTGTCTTCTCGATGTTTTCAGGCGTTTTCACCCTTTCGGACGACCGACATTGCCAACGTTGTCATCAGAAACACTACCCGTTCTCTCAAGCTTGCGAATCAAATTCATGATTGTTAGCACACTTGGACCGGTTGTCTTCAGCTTGAACTCGGCCGCAAACTTCCTTTGAGCTGAAAGGTGGGCTGTTATTGCTCGCATAGTAGGCCTTCACAAGAGCTATACGCTCAGGCGTGCTGTATCGTGACATTTCCATGTGCAAACGGCAGACAACAACAAGGCGCGTGCGAATGCGTATACTAATTCCGTCATCCCCCAGGGCCAATCGTGGAAATTGAACGTCCTAACGCAAACCGTTTTGAAGCTACGGCGATTTTATTTCATGTATCTCAATAATTGTCACCCAGCATTTGTAGCACAATCAGATCTCAACGACCCACTAGATAAATGGGTGAGATAAGATCCTAATATCGTCAGACACAACCATAAAGTAAAGGACTAACTAACAGGGAACATCGGTGTCACCTCGTTGAAAGAATAAATCCGGCACCTGCCCAAAATGATTTAGAGAAGACAGAGAGTAGGATGAACAGGCAAGAACACTACTCCACCAAAGCAAGAGTTCAGTATCTGCAGCGTAAAGAAACTAATATTCATACTTGTAGCACATACATCAATAACGGTTCAGTCGGTAACACTGTCAGACACAGAGCATGCAGCTGAGTACTTTACAGTGGTAGACGGCCTGTTGTACGCATGAGTACTGCGGTTCCACTGCCAGCAGTACGTCGGCCACACCACTGCCCCCGCGGCCGTGGGCGCCCTCATGGCTTGTCCCCTTTCGTCGCTTTGTCATTCTGCTCGCTGCTCTATCCACCGCCAGACAGCCGTGTGATGCGGGTGTTGACCGTAATTAGCTTCGCACTTAGTAGAGCCGAAACAACCTGGTGCTAATTAGCCGCGTGACTAATTGTCGCAGAGACAGAGCCGGACACAGGACTCTCGCTTCACGTACGCGAACGGTTCGCCTCCCCAACTTCCAATACTGTGCAGGCCAGGAACCGCGTCACAGGCGTAGGTGGCCTGTCTTTCTGGTACTGAACTGTCAGACATTGACATTAAATCGTGATGAGTGTTACCAAGATCGTTACACTTCAGCCATTAGCATCAGATTTACCAGTAATAATAATTGTCAATAACTGTTAAATGTACCCCAAAAACTACACGTTCCACAGGACCAAACAATGAGGAGTTGAAGTTACGTTCCTTGTATTCAACAATACAATTCTCTCCTAGGCAAATTCATTTCAGTTTAGCATTTGCATCCTCAGTCCTCTTTGTTGGATGTGTTCAAATTCTGTCTCCCTCTGCAGTTTCCACATCTCTAGCTCCGTCTCGTACCATACGGATTGTTGCCTTGACACATTTCAAATCATATTGTCCTTTCTTGCCAGTATTTTACCTTTTCAAGATTATCCTGTAGCACCACTAATCCAGCGTTTCGATTCTCTTCTCTTCCATGTTTCCCACTGTCCATGATTCACTACCATTCGCTGTGGTCGAAATGTACACTCTCAGAAATTTCTTCCTAAAACTATGTTTGATAGCAGCAGACTTCTCTTGGCTAGGAATGCCCTCTTTGCTCGTGCTAGTGTGTTTTTTATGTCCTCTTTTATTCGTTAGTCATGGTTCATTTTGTTTCGAAGGTAGAAAAATTCCTTAAAGTCGTCTATTTTGTGATCACTAATTGTTATGTTAAATATCTCGCTATTCTCATTTCTGCTACATCTGTTTACCTTTTCTTTTTGAGGCTTACTCTCAATGCATATTCTATGCTCATTGGTCTGTTCATTCCCTCTAGCAGATCATGAAATCCTTCTTCACATTCACTGAAGATAGCAATGCCATCAGCGAAACTTATTGATATCCTTTCACCGCAAATTTTAATTCCACTCCTGAACCCTTTCTTCTACTTCCGTCATTGCTTTTTGACATATAGATTGAAAGGTTGGGGCAAAAGACTGTATCTCCATCTTACGCCCTTGTTAAGCCGAGCACTTCGTTCTTGGTCATCCAGTTTTATTACCCCCTCTTGGTGCATGTAGATATTGTATATTACCCGCCTTTCCCTCTTGTCAGAATTTCGAACACCTTGCTTTTTACAGGCTGTCGATTTTTCTTCAGTCTTGCTTCTGTTACCAAACGCAACGTGAAAACTGCCTCTCGGATGCCTTTATCTTTCCTAAACCCAGACTGATCGTCATCTAACTCACCTTTATTTTCTTGTAAAACAATTAATTTATAAAATAAATCGAAGTTCCGGCCTGGTTTCTGTAGAGAAAGACTCTGGCTTTGCGATCCAGACTCCAACACATAGCGGCAGCCAGGTTTGTTGGACGTCAAGTTTCGTTTGTAATTCGATATGATTTCGCACCGTAGTTCAGCGTAGAAATCATTGAGTTAGTAGGTTCGGCGTAGTGTTGATTCCTTGCACATGAATACAGATTTGGAAACTACTCTTCAAGTCAACCTCAGCAGTACCGTGCATTTCTTGGGAATCCACCACCAAAATAAGGATAACCAGTGGCTAATACGTTGACCTACAAATAATACAAAGATGAAACGATCACAAACCCACCTATTCTCTTCAAATTCTCTGTCACTGTGTATTTACTCCAACTATGAAGAAGGCAGATACGTGCTTTTCGACGTCTCTAAGATGACAGCAATAAAGTCTATGGACATCCTATATTATTATCCGTAGATCCTCATAAGGAACCTGCTCCCCTCGAAGCAGCAGTCACGCAGCAGCAAAGGAACGTTCCATGCTAATGAGAAAAATGACGTTTGAGACAATCCCGTTTACAAGAGTGGTCATTAGACAGATGAACATAGCCCAAGGGAATTCTCTTGAGATAAGTCTGTTTCAAAGAATGGAACATATCTTACCTTTACTCTAATATGTGACATGAAGACTGATGCGAGGAAAACATCTAACGAAACCGACACATGACCGTTGTTTAAGTAATTCTTAAGTAATTTTATGCAGCATGAGACTCTTATCAGGTAGATTTAACAGCGTAGTTCATTTTTTTTACCCATTTATTTTTAAATTTAGTATCTCATTGTTCTAAAAGTTTAAAAGAGAAGCTAGTTTCCTAAAAAAAAAGAAAAACGAAGACAATGGGAACTGAAATAAGTAGAAAAAGAATATAATGGATACTACTAGACAGTAGATACGATATGGATTTTCAACTTCTGGCGGCGTAATGAATAGGCCATTAAATTTCAGGCATACAGCCGCGCAAATAAAATTTCCTCCACTGGAGGAAATTTTATTTGCGCAGCTGCATTCCCGAAATTTAATGGAATAGTAGTTACGATAAATCGCACAAATCTAAGAGCTGTCAATTCGGCAAAATACCTAGGAATTTCAATTACGAGAAACTTCAATTGGAAAGACCACATACATAATATTGCGGGGAAGGCGAAACAAATACCGCGCTTTGTTGTCAGAACACTTAGAAGATGCGACGAACCCACTAAAGAGACAGCATACATTACACGTGTCCGTCCTCTGTTGGAATATTGCTGCGCGGTATGAGATCCTTATAAGGTAGGATTGACGGAGGACATCGAATAAGTGCAAATAAGGGCAGCTCGTTTCGTGTTATCGCGCAATAGGGTAGAGTATCATTGATACGGTACGCGAGTTGGGGTGGCAGTCACTGAAACAAAGGCGGTTTTCTTTCCGGCGAGATCTATTTACGAAATTTCAATCACCAACTTTCTCTTCCAAATACGTAAATATTTTGCTGACACCGATCTACGTAGGGGGAAATGATCATCATAATAAAATAAGAGAAATCGGAGCTCGAACGGAATGATTTTTGTGTTCCTATTTCCCACGCGCCATTCGACAGTGGAATATTAGAGAATTAGTATGAAAATGGTTCAATGAACCCTCTGCCAGGCACTTAAGTGTGAATTGCAGAGTAACCATATAGATGTAGTTTTAATCACTTTCAGTTTCAGGAAATAACAACAACATAGACCTCATCTACATCTAACACAGACTTCATGTACATCTATATATATGCGATTACTCTTTTACTCACAATAAAGTGCCTAGCAGAGCTTTCAATGAACCACCTTCAAGCTGTCTCTCTACCGTTCCACTCTCGAACAAGCACTTAAATATTTCTGAGCGAGCCTTGAAGATATTAAGAGATTTACCACAATAGTGCAAGCGGCAATAAACGATGCAATTACTCGCATATAAATCACTGCAATCTCTACACACGAAACATCAGAAATTGAACAGAAAAACATTTTTGCTGTTTTCAAGTATGGAGCACGATCTTCCGAATGCGAACATATTTTGTTGACACCGACCTACATAGGGAGGAACGATCACCACGATAAAATAAGGGAAATCAGAGCTCGTACGAGAAGATATAGGTGTTCATTCTTTCCGCACGCTATACGAGATTGGAATAATAGATAGTGACAGACACTTATGTGTGATTTGCAGAGTATCCATGTGGATGTAGATGTAGATAAATATTACGTGGTCTGCAAATTACAAAGTAGTTATTTGTTGTAGAAAGTGAATGCAAGGTGAAAGAAGGATCTTCTGGTGCAAATCGAGAAACATCAAATCAAGGAAATTCTTTAGTAAACGTTGTGCTCTACGAAAATAAGAGGTGGAGAGAAGGTGGAAAAGATAAACTTCAGCTATACCAAAATAAATGTTGGGTCAGAGAGAATCAGCAAAACTAGCTGTCTTATAAAAATTGACATCAAGTCATCGTTAAAAAATAAATGAAACTTTGAGCTCGTGTGCACGGTAGGAAAAAAAATTGTAAATCAAGCAAAGTGCTCGTATTACAAATGCTAATTAAAATGTAGCACATATATAGCCAGGAAACAACTTCAAGAGGACACTAGGATAAATAATCTTTAGAGAGATAAAGGGCGGATGTAAAAGGCTGCTTCTACCTATGAATCGTGTAGAAAAAAAACGTTTTTGTATTTTACTTAAATCCGATTCTGTAGATAGGGCCGTGTGGGGAAAATTTTCCAACTTGTCGACTTATCATCTAGCGCCCCCTGCACTGTAACTCTCCTCCCAGTTTTCAGTAACACACTTTCACCTGTGTCAGTTTTCACTACTAATTATGAAACTCACTGTATATAAATTCTGCATTTCGACGCTATTGGCGCCTCAAATGGCCGCTACTAACTGTTACACGGACTGTACAGAGATGTGATACCTCTTGCGCAGCTCTCAGCCTGTTGCTTGTGCCTTAAATCGGCCCTGGCTGCAAAATACAAAATTGATAAAGTGCCGTTGGTGTAATTCTATGTAAGTTTTCAGACTTAGTATTCCCTCGGTACTGAATTCAACTCTGAATCTTGACCGATTTGAAATTGGGTATAGGTTAATATCAAGAGCAGAGGAAAATAATATAATAGGAGTAGGATTCGTTATGAATAGGAAGGTAGGGCAGAGAGTATGTTACTGTGAATACTTCAGTGGTCGGGTTGTTTTCTTTTGAATCAGAATCCGCAGCAAACTAACAAGGATATTGAAAACGTAATACAGTACGTAAAGGAAGATGAAAATCTAATAGTCGTGGGGGGACTGGAATGCAGTTGGAGGGGAAGAAGTAGAATGAAAGGTTACAGGGAAATATGGGCTTGGGACAAGGAATGAGAGACGAGAAAGACTAACCACGTTCTGTAATAAATTTCTGCTTGTAATAGCGAATACTCTGTTCAAGAATCACAAGAGGAGTAGGTACAGTTCGGAAAGGCCGGGTGATACGGGAAGATTCAGTTAGATTACATCATGGTCAGATAGAGATTCCGGAATCAGATATTGGATTGTAAGGTGTACCCAGGAGCGGATATGGACACAGATCACACTGTCGTAGTGATGGTGAGTAGGCTGAAATCTAAGAGATTAGCCAGGAAGAATTAAATACGCAAAGAAGTGGGATACGGAAGTACCATGGAATCACAAGATGTGGGATTTCTTTATGCAGTCAGCGTATATGAGGTAAAATGTTATTTGTCATGTATTACAAACATTATCTTTAAAAAAATAGCTCTATCTTTCTTTATTTTTCTCGACGAACGTCATTGAATCTGTGCAATTACAGCGGTGTGCTGCTGAAACACTCAAATTGTTTGTGTTACTAAATCCAGACTCTATTTTGAAAAGGCGAATGTATATAATATTTACTGCGCTATAGCAGCAGAAGGTACGGAAAAATTTAACACTACTCTTGTTGCAACTACACTAAACATGTACAGTCAGCATTACATTTTCTGTCATAAATCAATGGGTTTTGCCACACATTCGTGCAAATCCATTATTCACTTGGTACTTATTCATAGAAAATCCAGTTTTCAGCTCGAATACATTGTCACATGCCAAGTAAGGCTTTCTTCTTGGCACTTTTTACTGACGCAATCTTATCACACAAGACAGAGAAAACTGTAATGCTGTCTAATGCCACATCTCTTTTCCGGTGCCTCTTCGATTCTGTGCAAAGCTTTGACAAATCCACGGTTGCTGGATGTTATGATTTTTCCTTCCACTGAGTATAGTAGGTTTCCCACATGAAATGTCCGCACCCGGTAGCTGAGTGGTTTAAGTCAGAGAGATAGATGCCCTCTGTAATAAAAAAAAAAAAAACTGAGTTAATGGATCAACGACGAACTGAGACGGGTGCCTTGCCACGTCCGCACCGAGCAGATACAACCAACGAAAACGAACAAAATGAGATTAAAAAAGTGGTCAGCGCGACAGAATGTGAATCCTAAGGGCCCGGGTTTGATTCGCCGCTGGGTCCGAGATTTTTCTGCGCTCAGGGACTGCGTGTTGTGTTGTCCTAATCATCATCATTTCATCCCCATCGACGCGCTCCTGTTGCCGAAGTGGCGTCAAATCGAAGACTTGCACCCGGTGAACTGCGTACCCGACGGGAGGCCCTAGCCACACGACATTTTTTACCGGATGAAATATATAGCCATACATAGTTATTTTGAAAGGGCTTCTGTGCAATCCGTGGTCAAGTGCTTAAGGTCACTGAAATCCTTTGGTTCCACCTAGAATAAAAGGGATCCGTAGTCCTAGGCGTTGGTAATGACTGGAATCCTGTTTTGAGGGTGAAAGGATACTTTGTTCCTCTGTACAATAACAAAATATCTATCAGATGGTAGGAAACTATGCCCTGTAACGACAAATTTCTGATCTACAGCAGTGAAATACTTACGGTTTCTCGGATTTTGAGAAAGAGTCGCAATATTTTGAATATCTCTGACAAAATCAGTAATTCATAGATTTCCGTTCTCATGAAAATCATATGAAATTAGGAATTATAAGCAAGACATTCCAGTTTCGTTGTTTTACTCTCAGTGCTGTCCTTCAAATTTTCTAACCAAATATACAAACACTCCCGAAACATTCTCCAAAATTACTGGAAACGTTCGGGACACATGTTAAATTCTTTCATTACGCCGAAAGTGCCATATTTCTTACCTTAGGTCTATAAACCGACCACATCTTCGATAAGACGTGTTACGACTGAGTATATGAACACGTATGAGACTGACAAGTTTGTTTGCGAGGCCACCCTCCGCAACAAGCAACGAAGTACTTGTTTTATAGGCGGCCGGAGTGGCCGTGCGGTTCTAGGCGCTACAGTCTGCAGCCGCGTGACCGCTACGGTCGCAGGTTTGAATCCTGCCTCGGACATGGATGTGTGTGATGTCCTTAGGTTAGTTAGGTTTAAGTAGTTCTAAGTTTTAGGGGACTAATGACCACAGCAGTCAAGTCCCATATTGCTCAGGGCCATTTTGAACCTGCTTTCTAAATAAAATCGCCTTCTCTTGTTGCAACTTTATTTATTTTTCCTGAGACGCGTTTCGCCTTTTTCTAACTCTAATGCATCTTCAGTGGGATGTATAACGATACAGTTTTGTTACCTTAAGATTATCAAAAAATTTACGTCGCGTTTTTTTATGTACATAAGTAATTACTTACACTTTGCTGGGATCTGCGTTTTCTCTCATCTAGAAGGTTGTACCACATTTTATTTCCGAAACATAAGTACAAATTCCCCCCCCCCCCCCCCCCATGAACCATGGACCTTGCCGTTGGAGGGGAGGCTTGCATGCCTCAGCGATACAGATGGCCGTACCGTAGGTGTAACCACAACGGAGGGGTATCTGTTGAGAGGCCAGACAAACATGTGGTTCCTGAAGAGGGGCAGTAGCATTTTCAGTAGTTGCAGGGGCAACAGTCTGGATGATTGACTGACCTGGCCTTGTAACATTAACCAAAACGGCCTTGCTGTGCTGGTACTGCGAACGGCTGAAAGCAAGGGGAAACTACAGCCGTAATTTTGGCCGAGGACATGCAGCTTTACTGTATGATTAAATGATGATGGCGTCCTCTTAGGTAAAATATTCCGGAGTTAAAGTAGTCCCCCTTTCGGATCTCCAGGCGGGGACTACTCAAGAGGACGTCGTTATCAGGAGAAAGAAAACTGGCGTTCTACGGATCGGAGCGTGGAATGTCAGATCCCTTAATCGGGCAGGTAGGGTAGAAAATTTAAAAAGGGAAATGGATAGGTTAAAGTTAGATATAGTGGGAATTAGTGACGTTCGGTGGCAGGAGGAACAAGACTTTTGGTCAGTTGATTACAGGGTTATAAATACAAAATCAAATAGGGCTAATGCAGGAGTAGGTTTAATAATGAATAAAAAAATAGGAGTGCGGGTTAGCTACTACAAACAGCATAGTGAACGCATTATTGTGGCCAAGATAGACACAAAGCCCATGCCTACTACAGTAGTACAAGTTTATATGCCAACTAGCTCTGCAGATGATGAAGAAATTGATGAAATGTATGACGAGATAAAAGAAATTATTCAGGTAGTGAAGGGAGACGAAAATTTAATAGTCATGGGTGACTGGAATTCGTCAGTAGGAAAAGGGAGAGAAGGAAACATAGTAGGTGAATATGGATTGGGGGGAAGAAATGAAAGAGGAAGTCGCCTTGTAGAATTTTGCACAGAGCATAACTTAATCATAGCTAACACTTGGTTCAAGAATCATAAAAGAAGGTTGTATACCTGGAAGAATCCTGGAGATACTAAAAGGTATCAGATAGATTGTATAATGGAAACACAGAGATTTAGGAACCAGGTTTTAAATTGTAAGACATTTCCAGGGGCAGATGTGGATTCTGACCACGATCTATTGGTTATGAACTTCAGATTGAAACTGAAGAAACTGCAAAATGGTGGGAATTTAAGGATATGGGACCTGGATCAACTGAAAGAACGAGAGGTTGTAGAGAGTTTCAGGGAGAGCATAAGGGAACAATTGACAGGAATGGGGGAAAGAAATGCAGTAGAAGAAGAATGGGTAGCTCTGAGGGATGAAGTAGTGAAGTCAGCAGAGGATCAAGTAGGTAAAAAGACGAGGGCTAATAGAAATCCTTGGGTAAGAGAAGAAATATTGAATTTAATTGATGAAAGGAGAAAATATAAAAATGCAGTAAATGAAGCAGGCAAAAAGGAATACAAACGTCTCAAAAATGATATCGACAGGTAGTGCAAAATGGCTAAGCAGGCATAGCTAGAGGACAAATGTAAGGATATAGAGGCTTGTCTCACTAGGGGTAAGATAGATACTGCCTACAGGAAAATTAAAGAGACCTTTGGAGATAAGAGAACCACTTCTATGAATATCAAGAGCTCAGATGGCAACCCAGTTCTAAGCAAAGAAGGGAAGGCAGAAAGGTGGAAGGAGTATACAGAGGGTTTATACAAGGGCGATGTACTTGAGGACAATATTATGGAAATGGAAGAGGATGTAGATGAAGATGAAATGGGAGATAAGATACTGCGTGAAGAGTTTGACAGAGCACTGAAAGACCTGAGTCGAAACAATGTCACGGGGGTAGACAACATTCCATTAGAAGTAATGATGGCCTTGGGTGAGCCAGACCTGACAAAACTCTACCATCTGGTGAGCACGATGTATGAGACAGGCAAAATACCCTCAGACTTCAAGAAGAATATAATAATTCCAATCCCAAAGAAAGCAGGTGTTGACAGATGTGAAAATTACCGAACTATCAGTTTAATAAGTCACAGCTGCAAAATACTAACGCGAATTCTTTACAGACGAATGGAAAAACTGGTAGAAGCGGACCTCGGGGACGATCAGTTTGGGTTCCGTAGAAATGTTGGAACACGTGAGGCAATACTAACCTTACGGCTTATCTTAGAAGAAAGATTACGAAAAAGCAAACCTAAGTTTCTAGCATTTGTAGACTTAGAGAAAGCTTTTGACAACGTTAACTGGAATACTCTCTTTCAAATTCTGAAGGTGGCAGGGGTAAAATACAGGGAGCGAAAGGCTATTTACAATTTATACAGAAACCACATGGCAGTTTTAAGAGTCGAGGGGCATGAACGGGAAGCAGTGGTTGGGAAAGGATTGAGACAGGGTTGTAGCCTCTCCCCGATGTTATTCAATCTGTTTATTAAGCAAGCAGTAAAGGAAACAAAAGAAAAATTCGGAGCAGGTATATTAAAATTCATGGAGAAGAAGTAAAAACTTTGAGGTTTGGCGATGACATTGTAATTCTGTCAGAGACAGCAAAGGACTTGGAAGAGCTGTTGAACGGAATGGACAGTGTCTTGAAAGGAGGATATAAGATGAACAGCAACAAAAGCAAAACGAGGGTAATGGAATGTAGTCAAATTAAATCGGGTGATGCTGAGGGGATTAGATTAGGAAATGAGACACTTAAAGTAGTAAAGGTGTTTTGCTATTTAGGGAGTAAAATAACTGATGATGGTCGAAGTAGAGAGGATATAAAATGTAGACTGGCAATGGCAAGGAAAGCGTTTCTGAAGAAGAGAAATTTGTTAGCATCGAGTATAGATTTATGTGTCAGGAAGTTGTTTCTGAAAGTATTCGTATGGAGTGTAGCCATGTATGGAAGTGAAGCATGGACGATAACCAGTTTGGACAAGAAGAGAGTAGAAGCTTTTGAAATGCGGTGCTACAGAAGAATGCTGAAGATAAGGTGGGTAGATCACGTAACTAATGTGGAAGTATTGAATAGGATTGGGGAGAAGAGAAGTTTGTGGCACAACTTGACTAGAAGAAGGGATCGGTTGGTAGGACATGTTTTGAGGCATCAAGGGATCACAAATTTATCATTGGAGGGCAGCGTGGAGGGTAAAAATCGTAGAGGGAGACCAAGAGATGAATACACTAAGCAGATTCAGAAGGATGTAGGTTGCAGTAGGTACTGGGAGATGAAGAAGCTTGCACAGGATAGAGTAGCATGGAGAGCTGCATCAAACCAGTCTCAGGACTGAAGACCGCAACAACAACAACAAGTACAAATTTGTATTGCTAACTTATTCACAATGTTTCTCCTTCTTCTTTGTGGTGTACTACTATTGAAATATGGATTCGCAGGACAGGGCGGATCTGGTTGTGCAAAGTGGCCAAGGTCAATTACTGTTAGTTATACAAAAATTCACACAACTTTATTCCTCAAACAACTATACAGTTTTCTCTTTAAAGTAACAAAGATCAATTCACGGCTGAGGGCCCGAGTAACTTCTCCAGAATAATTAAAGACAACCTTAAGATAAACATTTACAGAAACTGCTGAAGGTCGTTTCAAGAATTCACGATAATGAAAGAGAAATCTCACAGACAAGGAATTACTTATTAAAGCCACAGACTCTGAAACAAACGCGGCTGTAGGCGTAAATATAGAGTAACAAGAATTTTAAATGTAACACGGCTCAAGACCTAATCTTAAAATAGTTGTCATAAAGTTCGGTTGAAGGCATTGTACCAAACATAAAACAGACAATATTAATACACGGCTGAAGGCCTAGCACAGTACCTGCAACCAAATAAATTACAAACATAACAACAAACATTGGTGCTCAGAAGTGTTCCAAGGGACGGCCTGCGAAGGAAACTCTAAGCACAGTTTAGGTGAGAAAGGCAACCAAGCTTAACACTAAACAATCGGGTAGCAACACGACCTAGTGACGGCTGAAGAACAGCAGTAGCCTACTCAATTCCCTTCCACCCGACAAACTCGCTGTTGTATTTCAAATAGGACGACAGACCGAACGAACAACCCGGGTCGTTCCCGCTCAAGTTACGTGTGTCGGCAAAGGTCGGGTGGGAATTGGCTGTCCTAAGCTGACTGCAGCTCGAACCCTATTCACCTCCATGTCCGTTCGGAATTCGGAGACACGGCGACCAGGGCACACTCGCTCGGACCCAACCATGAAGAGGCAACTCTTGTCCATTGGCCACGACATCTCTGCACAAGGAAGGAACCGACCCACGTCCGACAAGATGACCAACTGACGAGGCCCAGAAACGGTCAGAAGACCAAATACATGTCTCCCGATGAAAGACCAACCGAACGACCAACGGTCGTCCCACTCCAGTCTCCTTCCGTTGGACAGTTCATGTGTGTCGCCAGTGGTGGGCAAGCGCTGGCTGTCCGCACCTCAGTGGGGCTCCGTCCCCGACTTCACTCCTGTACCCAACTCCACTGCTGCTGCGTCCGGACTGAGCTCCCAACTGAACTCCAGACGATATGTGGCTCAAATTCAAAGATATAGTAGCAACAGCAATTGAGAGATTCATACCTCATAAATTGGTAAGAAATGGAACTGATCCCCCATGGTACACAAAACAGGTCCGAACGCTGTTGCAGAGGCAACGGAAAATGCATGCGAAGTTCAGAAGAACGCGAAATCCCGAAGATTGGCTAAAATTAACAGACGCGCGAAATTTGTCACGGACTTCAATGCGAGATGCCTTTAATAGGTTCCACAACGAAACATTGTCTCGAAATTTGGTAGAAAATCCGAAGAAATTCTGGTCGTATGTAAAGTACACAAGCGGCAAGACGCAGTCAATACCTTCGCTGCGCAGTGCCGATGGTACTGTCACCGACTACTGTGCCGTTAAAGCGGAGTTATTGAACGCAGTTTTCCGAAATTCCTTCACCAGGGAAGACGAATGGAATATTCAAGAATTTGGAACACGAACAGCTGCTAGCATGAGTTTCTTAGAAGTAGATACCTTAGGGGTTGCGAAGCAACTCAAATCGCTTGATACGGGCAAGTCTTCAGGTCCAGATTGTATACCGATTAGGTTCCTTTCAGATTACGCTGATACAATAGCTCCATACTTAACAATCATATACAACCGCTCGCTCACCGATAGATCTGTACCTACAGAGTGGAAAATTGCGCAGGTCGCACTAGTGTTTAAGAAGGGTAGTGGGAGTAATCCATCGAACTACAGACCTATATCATTGACGTCGGTTTGCAGTAGGATTTTGGAGCATATACTGTATTCAAACATTGTGAATCACCTCGAAGGGAACGATCTATTGATACGTAATCAGCGTGGTTTCAGAAAACATCGTTCGTGTGCAACGCAGCTAGCTCTTTATTCGCACGAAGTAATGGCCGCTATCGACAGGGGATCTCAAGTTGATTCCGTATTTCTAGATTTCCGGAAAGCTTTTGACACCGTTCCTCACAAGCTACTTCTAATCAAGCTGTGGGCCTATGGGGTATCGTCTCAGTTGTGCGACTGGATTCGTGATTTCCTGTCAGGAAGATCGCAGTTCGTAGTAATAAACGGAAAATCATCGAGTATGACTGAAGTGACATCAGGTGTTCCCCAGGGAAGCGTCCTGGGACCTCTGCTGTTCCTGATCTATATAAATGAACTGGGAGACAATTTGAGCAGTTCTCTTTGGTTGTCCGCAGATGATGCTGTAATTTACCGTCTAGTAAGGTCATCCGAAGACCAGTATCAGTTGCAAAGCGATTTAGAAAAGATTGCTGTACGGTGTGGCAGGTGGCAGTTGACGCTAAATAACGAAAAGTGTGAGGTGATCCACATGAGTTCCAAAATAAATCCGTTGGAATTTGATTACTCGATAAATAGCACAAATCTCAAGGCTGTCAAATCAACTAAGTACCTGGGTGTTAAAATTACGAACAACTTCAGATGGAAAGACCACATAGATAATATTGTTGGGCAGGCGAGCCAAAGGTTGCGTTTCATTGGCAGGACACTTAGTAGATGCAAGAAGTCCACTAAAGAGACAGCTTACACTACACTCGTTCGTCCTCTGTTAGAATGTTGCTGCGCCGTGTGGGATCCTTACCAGGTGGGATTGACGGAGGACATCGAAAGGGTGCAAAACAGGCAGCTTGTTTTGTATTATCACGTAATAGGGGAGAGAGTGTGGCAGATATGATACGCGAGTTGGGATGGAAGTCATTAAAGCAAAGACGTTTTTCGTCGCGGCGAGACCTATTTACGAAATTTCAGTCACCAACTTTCTCTTCCGAATGCGAAAATATTTTGTTAAGCCCAACCTACATAGGTAGGAATGATCATCAAAATAAAATAAGAGAAATCAGAGCTCGAACAGAAAGGTTTAGGTGTTCGTTTTTCCGCGTACCGTTCGGGAGTGGAATGGTAGAAAGATAGTATGATTATGGTTCGATGAACCTTCTGCCAAGCACTTAAATGTGTATTGCAGAGTAGTAATGGAGATGTAGATGTAGACCTGGAAATTCTAGCGGTCGCTCCAGGAATGGTACGACAGTGGGCTTATCGAAAAGCGCTGCTGCTGCCACTGACGGGCAAGGAAACCAGCAACCTAGTAACGCCAGTATGTCGAATTAAGAAAAAAAAAATACCGAGGCGATAGAACCACCGAAACAAGATGACGACGAATAAACGGCATGAGCGCGAGACGCTCACGGCCCAATTATCCTTTTGGCATATCAGACTCCCAGACGATCCACACTGCAATTATGCACTTGTGGGAAAATAAATTACCACAAATGTTCCTCCGCAGGGCCAGGCGTGCATGTGACGCCAGGCTTCAGCACTTCTCCTCATCGATGCCTGTAAAAGTTCCAAGATTGCAAGCGTCTTTTGAATCCACTGACTATTTTATCAGTGCGTTCCCGGAGTTTATCGACACTACTACAACTGATGGAATACACCAAAGCTTTTACATATACTCACAAAAAAAGTTCCAAGTGGTTCGAGTCTAGTGATCTCAGAGGCCTTAATATGGGCGAATCACCTCCTATATACTTCTTCTCGAAATTTCGTGCTAAGTGCTCACTTGAAAATGTGCTAGTGCACCGTCAAGCAATTATGGATTATACATCCTTTCATCGCAAGGAACATCATTCAAAACGTTGCTCTAGATATTAATTCCATTTCAACTTTGTCATTACTGCACTTTCGTGTACATTATAGCCTGGAACCGCTCTTTTCCAGAACTACGTTTATCACAATTATTTCTTTTTTCCACTGTCCTCTCCCTTTTCATTTGTACACTATGTGATCAAAAGTATCCGAACAGCTGATCAAAAGTATCCGAACAGCTGATTGAAAATGACTTACAAGTTTTTGGCGCCCTCCATCGGTAATGTTGGAATTCCATATGACGCTGGCTCACCCTTAGCCTTATTGACAGATTCCGCTCTCGGAGGAATACGTTCAATCAGATGCTGGAAGGTTTCTTGGGGAATATCAGCCGATTCTTCACGGAGTGCTGCACTGAGGAGAGGTATCGATGTCGGCCGGTAAGGCCTGGCACGAAGTCGGCATTCCAAAATATCCCAAAGGTGTTCTGTAGGATTCAGGCGGGGACTCTGTGCAGGCCAGTCCATTACAGGGATGTTATTGTCGTGTAATCACTCCACCACAGGCCTTGCTTTATCAACAGGTACTCGATCATGTTAAAAGCTGCAATCGCCATCGCCGAATTGCTCTTCAACAGTGGGAAGCAAGAAGGTACTTAAAACATCTATTTAGGTCTGTGCTGTGATAGTGTTACGCAAAACAAGGGGTGCAATCGCCCTCCAGGAAAAACACGACCACACCATAACACCACCGCCTCCGAATTTCACTGTTGGCACTACACACGCTGGCAGATAACGTTCACCGGGCATTCGCCGTACCCACAAGCTGCCATCGGATCGCCACATTTTGTACCGTGATTCGTCACTCCACACAACGTTTTTCCACTGTTCAATCGACCAGTGTTTACGCTCCTTACACCAAGTGAGGCATCGTTTGGCATTTACAGACGTGATGTGTGGCTTGTGAGCAGCCGCTCGGCCATGAAATCCCAGTCTTATTAACATGTGGTCGGCCTGTACCCTTTTGTGCTGTACTTGTCCACGTTTCCACTGAGCTATCACATCGAAAACAGTGGACCTAGTAATGTTTAGGAGTGTGGAAATCTCGCGTACAGACGACTGACCCAAGCGACACTCAATCACCCGATCACGTTCGAAGTCTGTGAGCTCCGCGGAGCGCCCCCTTCTGCACTCCCACGATGTCTGACGACTACTGAGGTCGCTGATGTGGAGTATCTGGCAGTAAGTGGCAGCACAATGCGCCCGTATGAAAAACGTATGTTTCTGGGGTGTCCGGATACATTTGATCACACAGTGTATGTATTATGACTACCAAATGGACCTGTATTAGGTGGGGATGTTACATTTAGATTGCAGATCTTCAGAAGTTCTCACAATCTCTTAAAATTGCATAGCATATGTATAAAAGCTGAAAAATGCTGTTGTCTGAGCTCAAAAAATTCGAATGTGCGCCTTTTTAAAAGACTAGTACACGTCCTCCTCAGAAAAAATTTTGGCATGCGAACAAATTCGATCTGATTTAATGCAGAAAATTCTAAATCGTCTTACCCAGTCTCACTTTTTAGCGAAGCCTGCACACTCTGTGCACCCCCCCCCCCCTCCCACCCACCTCACTGCTAATGTCTGTCTCCGTCTCTCTCTCCCACTGTTTCCATTATCTCTCATTGGCACTTTGTTCCGTCTGTCCCTCCCACTGTCACGGCCTTCTCCCTCGCTCTTCCTTACCGTCGTCTCCCTTGACCCCTACACCAGGAAAGTTTTTGCCGCGCGGGATTAGCCGAGCTAATTAGGCGCTACAGTCATGGACTGTGCGGCATATCCCGGCGGAGGATCGAGTCCTCCCTCGGGAATGGGTGTGTGTTTGTCCTTAGGATAATTTAGGTTAAGTAGTGTGAAAGCTTAGGGACTGATGACCTTAGCAGTTAAGTCCCGTAAGATTTCACACACATTTGAACATTTTTGAACCAGGGAAGTTTAAGACCTGGGTGGGGGATGAGGCAAAGTGGATAATTTTTTTCATGTTAAAGTTCGCCGGTCTGAGGGGGTTGAGACCCCTCATGCCTATGTATGGTGTCCACTCATCTCTCTATTTCACTTCTACTGTCTTCTCTCTCTTTTACTCTCGCTGATACTATCTTCATTCATCTCTGTTTTCTTTCACTAGCACTTTCTCTCTCCCACCATTATTGTGTCCTCTCTTCCACTTTCTCTCTCCCACCACTATTGTGTCCTCTCTGGCATTAACCTCTCGGTATTCCGCCGCCAGTATCTCACCGCTACTCTCTTTCGGCACAAGAGACGCGAATATGTTTGCATATCAGCAACGTTGAGGCGACAGGTGGAATGAGGACTGAGGTAGATGGTTCTCCACTTTTGTGTAAGAGACTTTTAAAAAAGAGAATATTCAATATTTTTTGTGCTATGATAGAAGCATTTTTCAGCTGGTTCCTTTCTATTTCATGTTACAGGGAGGTATGCTGATTATATAAAGCGAATGCTGTGGGTCAATGAAGTTTTAACCATTTTTTATATACTGCGGGACATTTACATATTTTAACACGTTGTTGTTGTTGTTGTGGTCTTCAGTCCTGAGACTGGTTTGATGCAGCTCTCCATGCTACCCTATCCTGTGCAAGCTTCTTCATCACCCAGTACTTACTAAAAAACGTATAAGCAGGAAATAGTTACATGTACTATAAGGTTACCACAAAATCGTCAGACGCGCGGGGTAGCCACGCGTTCTCAGGCGTCCTATCACGGTCCGCGCGGCTCCGCCCGTCGGTGCTTCGAGTCCTCCCTCGCGCATGGGTGTGTGTGTGTTGTCCATAGCGTAAGTTTAAGTTAGATTAAGTAGTCTGTAAGCTTAGGGACCTATGTTTGGTCAAAAAAAAAAAAAAAAAAAAAAAAGAAAATCGTCTCCTATGCAGCGCGAGTTCACTTTACACTATTCTGCACAAAAGTGCACAACGTTTTAGGCTCCACCTACTGTATATAAAAAAAAAAACCATTCTGTTTTGATTTGTAGCACAAAGAATTTCGTATAGCAAAATTATATATGTAAGGGACTTACTCCAATTACTCCTACAGGTGGTACCAGGGAATAATTTCTAAGTCAAGACAGCCTGTATAAGTTTAAGTGTCCGTTATACAGAGACAGAGCATCATAAAGATTAATTGGTGTAAAACCTTCGATTAAAAGCACAGTTTGGTCCCGGCGGAGGTTCGAGCCCTCCCTCGGGCATGGGTGTGTGTGTTTGTCCTTAGGATAATTTACGTTAAGTAGTGTGTAAGCTTAGGGACTGATGACCTTAACAGTTAAGTCCCCTAGGATTTCACACACATTTGAACATTTTTTGAAAAGCACAGTTTTGTGGTCTCAGAAACCTTGCGATAACTGGAGCACCATTGCCATGTGCTCACTACGTCAGTTGAAACTGCATTTACGCTTCAGATCAGATACGATGTGCACACTATACGTTACGTGCTTACTTATGGTAACTTAGAACCATCGGATTTCGCAACGAGCAATGAGATAATAAGAAAAAAAAGCTTCAATGCTCTTCGAGAACATCATCTTAAGAACATATGGTAAAAATTTCCGCAATCTGGCAAGAATAGAGATTATAGAAGTGGTCATCTCAAAAACTAGTGTTTTTGGTAACAAGAAATAATGGTTTTCTGTGTTTCCTCAGGAACCGTCCACGAACAAATGACGCTTTTGTAAGCCACCTAAGGCCAGTCCTAGACCACATACACTGCAAAACAACCAACTGATTTACTCAATTTGCCTGGGCTGAAGGAAGGGTGTAATGTTTAAGATTTGATTTGGTACTGTAGGGTAGCTACAGTATGCCGTTCTTCCGACAGATACGCAAATGCTCATTAGGCCAAGGGCTAACCAAAACACTTCAACTGAAGCCGAGATATGACCATCTGAAAATAGTATGTTTGGTTGCTGCTTCTTGGGACATATTGGTAACTGGTATTGTGACTGTTGTGGACGGATCAATAAGGGGTGGCATAGTGACGACTATTACGGTTGTAATCGGTCACTGAATGAAAAACATACTTACGACCATAGACTTTTATGCTCAAATGGTTCAAATGGCTCTGAGCACTAAAGGACTTAACATTTGAGTTCATCAGTCCCCTAGAACTTAGAACTACTTAAACCTAACTAATCTAAGGACATCACACACATCCATGCCCGAGGCAGGATTCGAACCTGTGACCGTAGCAGTCGCACGGTTCCGGACTGAAGCGCCTAGAACAGCTCGGCCAACGCGGCCGGCAGACTTTTATGCGTTTTACTTGCTGTATACAGGATGTTTCCAGTAAGAGCGTGCAAAAATGTAACGGGTCATAGAAAATGCTCCACTGAACAATTTGGGGTGGGGGAACTTGGGGTCGGAGAAGCCAGCTTAAGAAGATATGAAAGTAAACTTGTCTACCGCTTTGTGTACCATTACTGGTTTCCAGCTTATTTACAACTAACATGCGTACAAGTTTACACGTACTGTGCTGTTGATTTACATGTAGAGTCTTTATTTCGCGCAAGGAAACGAGGAGAACGAGTCTGATTACTATGACGTATTTCGTGGTGGTTGGATTGGAAAGGGAGGTCCTATTCCGTGGCCTGCGAGATCACCTGACCTGAAGCCCTTGATTATTTCCTATGGGGATATCTGAAGTCACTTGTGTACGTGATCCCAGTGGATACGGAAATGGTATTAGTTGTCAGAACTGTAGCTGCCTGTGATGGATTCGATACACTCCAGGGATATTTGTCAGGCTGTGTCGGAACCTTGTTAGCCGATGCCATGCATGCATTGAGGTTAATGGCCTACAGTTTCAGCATATGTTGCAAGATACAGTACAAATGGTACGTTGACTGTACAAATGATGGAATTTGGAGTTAACTGTAACTAATGTAAATAAAAAGGTACACAGTAATGTTATTGTCGTTTAATCACTCCACCACAGGCCTTGCTTTATCAACAGGTACTCGATCATGTTAAAAGCTGCAATCGTCATCGCCGAATTATTCCTATTACCTCCGTAATCTGGCTTCTCCGACCGCAGGTTCCCTGCGTCAAACTGTTCAGTGCAGCATCCTCCATCTCCTGTTAAATTTTTGCTCGTTCTTACGGAAAGAACCGGTATACAAGGTGATTCAGTTGTCCCTGCTGTTGGGTTTTATGCACCTGCATCATTTTCAAATACCACATGCACGTTTTTTCATATTCTTTCAATCGCCACAAGCAATCTGTTTGTCCTACATAGAAAATGAACAGGAGCTTTTCGCAGGAAATTCTTTCAATCGCCACAAGCAATCTATTTGTCCTACAGAAAAAATGGACAGGAGCTTTCCGCAGGAAATTTGATGTAGTTAAATTTTTCACTGGGATTCGTTTTCGCTAGAGACCGTAGTTTTCGATTTACTCAAGACAAACGTACAAAACTGACCTTCAAATGCGTTTTTGTTGAATAACTCGGAAGTCTTGGCTTACAACGAAAATTTATACGAGTATAAAGTTCAGTTTCACTACATCCCTACAAAAATAATAACAATAATGTTTTTGTTTAGGACTAAAAGTATGCGTGTAGAGAGTGAGAGAATATGAAAATTTTCCACAAGGTTTTTGAAGACGTTGTGGTTTCTATAAAACCTACTGGTCGGGGCAGCTGAATACCTTGTATAAAAAATCGCTCATTGAAACATTTCTTTTAAAATACAATGTGTGTTATGTGTACCTTTGGAGCTAATAAAGTAGTTGCGTTTAGCGCCCAAGGAAACGTTTCTTTATCGCAAATAACTGCGTAGCGTTCCCTTCAGAATCGGATTACTCATTTGATTGTAAAAATGTTCTAGTCTTATGAGTAAATTAAAATTCAGCTTCAGTTTGTTTGTGCGAATCAGCTGACTATTTTTAGAAAGATAGTGCTTCATTGGTGGCACCAGTCAGGTTTTCAGCATAAATCATTGTAAGTAGGCTGTTTAGGTTTTTATGTTGGTAACGCCACGTAGCGCTCTGTATGAAAATCACTGACTGTGCTGTGTGCAGTCTGTGGCTGGTTGGCATTGTTGGAATATTCGCTATTGTAGTGCTTGGCAGTTGGATGTGAACAGTGCGTAGCGTTGTGCAGTTGGAGGTGAGCCGCCAGCAATGGTGGATGTGGAGAGAGAGATGCCAGAGTTTTGAGCGGACGATATGGCGATATGGACGTGTGTCCATCAGAGAAAGGATATATATATGGACAGGAGCTTTCCGCAGGAAATTTGATGTAGTTAAATTTTTCACTGGGATTCGTTTTCGCTAGTAGACCGTAGTTTTCGATTTATTCAAGACAAACGTACACAACTGACCTTCAAATGCGTTTATAAGTAGTTCGAGTAGCGAAGATTTTTGTGAGGTAAGTGATTCACGAAAAGTATAGGTTATTGTTAGTCAGGGTCATTCTTTTGTAGGGATTGTTGAAAGTCTGATTGCCTTGCGCTGAAAATATATTGTGTGTCAGTTTAGTGATGATCAGAATAAGTAAAGAGAGCACTGTCTGAGTACGTTCAGTTTTGCTCTGCTGTTTGAAAATCAAATAACATAGAAGTTTACCAACACAGTAATTCATAATTTTTCTAAGGGGACGTTTCATCACATATTTAGACTATGTGTCACCATCGTTTCAATGTTATGAAATTACAGTGACAAATTAGCGATACGAATTTTCTGATACTGAACTATATACGAGTACATGACTGTATTTACGTTTCTGTATGACAGCAGAGGACGAAAAGAAGTGAGGAAGGAAAAGTTCAGCTTCGTATATGTCGTTTCTCGAGTTCCCGTACTGTGTTTGTGGGATACGTCACAGCCAAGAATTAGGAAAGAACCGCAATAGATCCGATAAAAGTGGGGCTGATGTGACTGAAGAGCTGAAATCAAAGTGATGCGAGGGGAAACAGCCTGCTTTCCTGTTCCGCCAAACTCTGCCGATCGCAGCGAGGAGTGTGGCCGACCACTTCGGCCGCGGTTCGTCCACCCCTCCTCCGGACCGCCCCCACCGCCGGTGAAAGTTGAGGACGGAGGGGCGGACCGAGCGGCCTTGCCAGGAACAGATGCCGCGCAACTTCTCGTCCGCTCCGCTCCGCCTGCTGCTCGCTGACTGATGATCTCTGGACGCGCAAGTATCGGCGGACTGCCTCCACGAGTCACAGCTAATTCGCTACCCAGACGCCCAGCCCATGAAAACTCATCCTCGTTTCTCCTTTTTCAGTGAAATTACCTTTATATGGAGTTGATAATTTACAAATTTTTAAGGTACTTCTTAATTATACACTGATGGAAGGAAACCCCAGCTCCAGATAGGAGTTTTGCGAGGTATACATAAGTTGGTAGGCGTGTTTCTGCATCTGAAAAATGACGTAGCCTGTCTCAAATGAGTCGCACTAATAGCGTCACTATGAGGATGCAAATCACATTTACCGTAAATAAGCGCTGTAACTATCGTGAGCGTTAGTTACCTTCGAGACTGAATGAAATGAGTTAAGGTACGTCAAGATTGACTTTAAGACGACGAAGACGCCATTAAATAACAAATGTCGTGTGACTAGGGCCTTCCGTCGGGTAGACCGTTCGCTGGGTGGTAGTCCTTCGATTTGACGCCACTTTGGCGACTGGCACGTCGATGGGGATGAAATGAAGATGATTAGGACAACACAGCACCCAGACCCTGAGCGGAGAAAATCTCCGACCCAGCCGGGAATCGAACCCGGGCCCTTAGGATTGACATTCTCTCGCGCTGACCACTCAGCTACCGGGGGCCGACAACACAACATTGTCAACTGCTAACTGAATTTGAACGTAGGTCGTGCAACAGGACAACGACAAGCGATATTGCATAGCGATTGCACATTACTGCCGGCTGCGGTGCTCACGGAATGTACGGTCGCAGTAAGACTGTGCTATGGATGGCCACGTGACTATACCGAGAGGGAAGACTTTCGTGGCCGGCGTATGGCTGTGACTCACGAATCTCCATCTGCAGCAGCAATCTGAGCAGCAATTAGTACCACAGTGATACAACAACCTGTTAGAAATCTGTTTATTCAAGTACAGCTCAGAACCAGATTCACTGTAGCGTGCATTCCACTGACTCCAAACCACAGCTGTTTGCGACTTGAGTGATGTTGCTGGAGACCAAGGTGGAGGTCTAATGAAAGCCGGTTCTGCCTTAGTGGCAGTGATGGCCATAAGGAGGTCAGGTGAGCGCTTGCAACCAACCTGTCTGCGGCGTAGGCACATTGGACCGATACCTGGGATTATGGTCTGAGGTGAGATTTTGGATGACAGCAGGAGCACTCTCTTGGTTATCTCACTCTCCATGACTGAAAATTTATGCGTTTGGAGACTCGATCTGTTGTGCAGCTATTCATGAACAGCATTACGGGGATGTTTTCCAGCAGAATAACGCTAGCCCACTTAGCGCTGTTGTAACCCAACATGCCAATATGTTGCTTCGGCCTGCTCTATCATCAGATCAGTCTCCAGTAGGGTAAGCGTCGGACATCTTCGGCCGACATCGCTAGCGTCATTGACAACCAGCATTCAAAAGTGCTACTAAGCACTATGGGACTTAACATCTGACGTCATCAGTCCCCTAGACTTAGAACTACTTAAAGCTAACTAACCTAAAGACATCACACACATCCATGCCCGAGGCTGACAACCAGTATTAACCGATCCTCTATCCACCAAACAAGCGCAACAGGCATGGAACTGCATTCCACGCACTGCCATCCGGCACCTGTACGACACAATGTAGGCACGTTTCCATGCTTGCATTCAACATTCTGGACGGTACACTCGTTATCAATGTACCATCATTTCATATTTGCAATGGGTTTTCTCACAGCTATAGTAACCGGTGATCTTTCAATGTTAGTCACTTCAGTATGTTACCCAGACAAATGTATTATCGAAGTTTCATTACTCTACATATACTGTTTCTTGCTGCTGTGATTTTTCCCCGTCGGTGTATCATCATCATTTTCTGCACTTTCAGAAGCAGGCATGATGCCTGTTACGTTTCCATGTGGCGGTCTTACTCATGTCAAGTCTTTTTTCAGCCTTCTAAGACATTCACGCAACATATATTTCGTGAATTTTAACTTACATGGATACTTTGCAAATCACATTTAAGTGCCAGGCAGAGGGTTCATTGAACCACCTTCACAATTCTCTATTAATCCAATATCGTATAGCGCATGGAAAGAACGAACATCTATATCTTTCCGTACGAGCTCTGATTTCCCTTACTTCATCAACCGCCACTCGTTTAGTCTTCTAGCAGTGATATCATTCCATCAGTTCAAAAGCTTTGATATTACACATTGACGTTATAGAAAGTGAGAATTAATAAAACCATCTAACTGCAGGGACGAATTCTTGACTGGAAACGTACGAAAGAGGGTGCCATGAACATGTGTCCGGAAATACGTCGTTGCCACGGTAGATGGTGCTGACGAATGAAAGTTCCTTTGACCGTCTGCAGCGTTTTCCTTCCGTGTTGCAGGCTGTGGGATTGACGCAACGTACAGTAGGCATTAGAATGGTGCGGTATTGGTCCAGTATTCATGTTTCGAACATGGCGATATGGTGTCTGTGTATATCAAAGAAGATGGAAACGGTCGAGAGACAGCATGGCTGTAGGAAAAGAAGTATCCTCAGAGGCACCAACCACACCACAGAACAACACCTTCTTTTTTGGGGGGGGGGGGGGAGGATTGTGCGACCATGGGTCGTTTCAAAGAAACGAACGTGCACACCAGATTTGAGGGACTGGATTCTAAGACATTGAGACGAACCCTAGTATGAGCCCGAGCCAGGTGGCCCGCCGACATGGTAATAGTACACATCTTTTGGCCAGGAATGTCGTCCTCCACAGTACTAGGCTGCTTCTTATGTGCTCAGTGCTTCATTCATCACATGTTATTTCGCATCCAAGTTAATAGAATTCCATCATAACACTAATTTCCTGGTACCAATTTTGATGTTAGGCTTATCGCTAACCTCATTTCTGCTACTCCTCGTTGCTTTCGTCTTTATTCGGTTCACTCTCTATCTATATCTTTCCTCATTAGACCATTAATTGCATTCAACAGGTTCTACAACTCCTCTTTCATTTCACTGAGGATAGCAAAGCCACAAACAAATCTTGTCATTGAAATCTTTTCACCCTGAACCTAAATAGCACTTCTTAAACTTCCTTTTAGTTGTATCATTGCTCCTTCAATGCACATGCTGAATGGTAGTGGTGAAGGATGCATCCCCTTCTCTCACATTCTTCAATTCAAGCATTCGTTCTTGGTCTTCCATTTTTATTTATCCTTCCTGGTTTTTGTGCGTCTTATATATTATCTGTCTTCCTAAATACCTAAAATCTATTTTTCCGAGGATTTCACAACATTCCACAATGTCGAACGCTTTTCTAGCTCTGCAAACCACATGTATGTTCCTGTAGAAATAATAAACAACCAGTCAGTTGGAAAATTGGAAGTTTATTTAAACTACTATATCGTGGTGTAAACACACACACACACACACACACAAGACGTACCAAAGCCTGTTCTGTTGATGGTGCGAATAGCAGTGATATTATTAATATTATTATTTTTGTTATTATTATTATTTATCTATCGATTGGAGAATTTTATTATACACTCCTGGAAATTGAAATAAGAACACCGTGAATTCATTGTCCCAGGAAGGGGAAACTTTATTGACACATTCCTGGGGTCAGATACATCACATGATCACACTGACAGAACCACAGGCACATAGACACAGGCAGCAGAGCATGCACAATGTCGGCACTAGTACAGTGGATATCCACCTTTCGCAGCAATGCAGGCTGCTATTCTCCCATGGAGACGATCGTAGAGATGCTGGATGTAGTCCTGTGGAACGGCTTGCCATGCCATTTCCACCTGGCGCCTCAGTTGGACCAGCGTTCGTGCTAGACGTGCAGACCGCGTGAGACGACGCTTCATCCAGTCCCAAACATGCTCAATGGGGGACAGATCCGGAGATCTTGCTGGCCAGGGTAGTTGACTTACACCTTCTAGAGCACGTTGGGTGGCACGGGATACATGCGGACGTGCATTGTCCTGTTGGAACAGCAAGTTCCCTTGCCGGTCTAGGAATGGTAGAACGATGGGTTCGATGACGGTTTGGATGTACCGTGCACTATTCAGTGTCCCCTCGACGATCACCAGTGGTGTACGGCCAGTGTAGGAGATCGCTCCCCACACCATGATGCCGGGTGTTGGCCCTGTGTGCCTCGGTCGTATGCAGTCGTGATTGTGGCGCTCACCTGCACGGCGCCAAACACGCGTACGACCATCATTGGCACCAAGGCAGAAGCGACTCTCATCGCTGAAGACGACACGTCTCCATTCGTCCCTCCATTCACGCCTGTCGCGACACCACTGGAGGCGGGCTGCACGGTGTTGGAACGTGAGCGGAAGACGGCCTAACGGTGTGCGGGACCGTAGCCCAGCTTCATGGAGACGGTTGTGAATGGTCCTCGCCGATACCCCAGGAGCAACAGTGTCCCTAATTTGCTGGGAAGTGGCGGTGCGGTCCCCTACGGCACTGCGTAGGATCCTACGGTCTTGGCGTTCATCCGTGCGTCGCTGCGGTCCGGTCCCAGGTCGACGGGCACGTGCACCTTCCGCCGACCACTGGCGACAACATCGATGTACTGTGGAGACCTCACGCCCCACGTGTTGAGCAATTCGGCGGTACGTCCACCCGGCCTCCCGCATGCCCACTATACGCCCTCGCTCAAAGTCCGTCAACTGCACGTACGGTTCACGTCCAAGCTGTCGCGGCATGCTACCAGTGTTAAAGACTGCGATGGAGCTCCGTATGCCACGGCAAACTGGCTGACACTGACGGCGGCGGTGCACAAATGCTGCGCAGCTAGCGCCATTCGACGGCCAACACCGCGGTTCCTGGTGTGTCCGCTGTGCCGTGCGTGTGATCATTGCTTGTACAGCCCTCTCGCAGTGTCCGTAGCAAGTATGGTGGGTCTGACACACCGGTCTCAATGTGTTCTTTTTTCCATTTCCAGGAGTGTATATAATTTAAATATCTCGGTGAAACGATTCAGGAAAATGGAATAGAAACGAAAGCCAACGAAGTCAGATGCCAAAAGATGGACACTGCTTATCGATGCAATCAAAATATCTACAGTAAAAAATGTGTCTCCAAGTACACAAAACCACAACATTACAATACAATACATGCTGTTCATTTTTGGAACACAATCTACGACCAGCTTAGAGGCAGAAGTATTGACACTTTCTGAAGGACTTGGCCATCATTTTTCAGGACAATGCTCAAGCACGTACAATGCAAGCTGTTACTGATTGGGTTGCCAAGTGCTATACCGCATACAGGACTCCTCTGACTTAAAACCTAGTAGGTTCAACTCGATTTCTAAACCGAAGGAAACACTTCACGGCATTCGCTTCAGAACTGCTACAAATTCGTCGGACAATAGACCGCGCCGCTCGAACTGTCATCACAAATGGCACTGCTAAGAGTATCCTACCACTTCCACATCGTTGGCAACGGGTTATACACAATTTTGGTGACTACTTTGAAGCTTAGTAAAACTTTGAAACACGTATCTATTTTGTACGAGCTGTACATAAATAATTGCCACTATTAAAGTTCCAACCCCCGTACTTTGCGTAGTCCTAATGGGCTCATTCGCAAATACACTCCTGGAAATTGAAATAAGAACACCGTGAATTCATTGTCCCAGGAAGGGGAAACTTTATTGACACATTCCTGGGGTCAGATACATCACATGATCACACTGACAGAACCACAGGCACATAGACACAGGCAACAGAGCATGCACAATGTCGGCACTAGTACAGTGTATATCCACCTTTCGCAGCAATGCAGGCTGCTATTCTCCCATGGAGACGATCGTAGAGATGCTGGATGTAGTCCTGTGGAACGGCTTGCCATGCCATTTCCACCTGGCGCCTCAGTTGGATCAGCGTTCGTGCTGGACGTGCAGACCGCGTGAGACGACGCTTCATCCAGTCCCAAACATGCTCAATGGGGGACAGTTCCGGAGATCTTGCTGGCCAGGGTAGTTGACTTACACCTTCTAGAGCATGTTGGGTGGCACGGGATACATGCGGACGTGCATTGTCCTGTTGGAACAGCAAGTTCCCTTGCCGGTCTAGGAATGGTAGAACGATGGGTTCGATGACGGTTTGGATGTACCGTGCACTATTCAGTGTCCCCTCGACGATCACCAGTGGTGTACAGCCAGTGTAGGAGATCGCTCCCCACACCATGATGCCGGGTGTTGGCCCTGTGTGCCTCGGTCGTATGCAGTCCTGATTGTGGCGCTCACCTGCACGGCGCCAAACACGCATACGACCATCATTGGCACCAAGGCAGAAGCGACTCTCATCGCTGAAGACGACACGTCTCCATTCGTCCCTCCATTCACGCCTGTCGCGACACCACTGGAGGCGGGCTGCACGATGTTGGGGCGTGAGCGGAAGACGGCCTAACGGTGTGCGGGACCGTAGCCCAGCTTCATGGAGACGATTGCGAATGGTCCTCGCCGATACCCCAGGAGCAACAGTGTCCCTAATTTCCTGGGAAGTGGCGGTGCGGTCCCCTACGGCACTGCGTAGGATCCTACGGTCTTGGCGTGCATCCGTGCGTCGCTGCGGTCCGGTCCCAGGTCGACGGGCACGTGCACCTTCCGCCGACCACTGGCGACAACATCGATGTACTGTGGAGACCTGACGCCCCACGTGTTGAGCAATTCGGCGGTACGTCCACCCGGCCTCCCGCATGCCCACTATACGCCCTCGCTCAAAGTCCGTCAACTGCACATACGGTTCACGTCCACGCTGTCGCGGCATGCTACCAGTGTTAAAGACTGCGATGGAGCTCCGTATGCCACGGCAAACTGGCTGACACTGACGGCGGCGGTGCACAAATGCTGCGCAGCTAGCGCCATTCGACGGCCAACACCGCGGTTCCTGGTGTGTCCGCTGTGCCGTGCGTGTGATCATTGCTTGTACAGCCCTCTCGCAGTGTCCGGAGCAAGTATGGTGGGTCTGACACACCGGTGTCAATGTGTTCTTTTTTCCATTTCCAGGAGTGTATATATAATGCACTGAGATACATACTAAACAGCATGCGACTACCAGATTCAGTATTGAAAGGCATAGTTAGTTGGACCATGGTGATAACACACACAAATAGTAACCGAGTTTGGACATATTTCGCAAAGCATGTTGCTAATCCTACTGGTAACGTAAAGCCCTACGAAATTTAATGGACCTGAACGAGGCAAGAATAATAGTTACTAATAATCTATGGGACCATTGGAGGAAGATATAAAGGAAACAGGTTTCGCATCTAGTAGATGAAGTGATGCGAGTAAATTCACGCCCACGACGAAGAAAGGGTTTCTTTCAAAGTTGACAAATCTTCCATTTCTACGATTGTAGTGTTTAAGTGCAAATGATTTCTAGAAGACCCACTGCAATCGATGTTGACGATTAAGATGAGAGGTACCATACCACCTGGACTACATTTACCAAATAAGAAACATACGCCTCAACTGAGGCTCGACCCATCGGGCTCCTGCGTGCTAACGCAAAACTCTATCCACTGCAGCAATCCTACAAGACGATTAATTTTTGCTGCCAGAGGTAGTTACCACACATGTGGCTGCAGTTTTGCCCGATTGCCAATATTTAATGTCCTTTTTCTTCCGGGTGTACTCGGCGGACCAGATTTTGTGACGGATATTTTTTTATCGCTGGCATATGAGGAGTCGTGCTGCGAAGCCCGGGTGTGCGAATTTCGCTAGTGCACCAGCTGTACGTTACTGTGACAATACTAAATGACAACCACGATATTGTACATGGTTTAAATATCTTGGAGTTGAAACTTTATCTTTCACTGACTCCTTTCGGCAATATTTTAACGTACGTACACTACAACATTTAATCCATTTGTCACTATTTCCTTTTAAAGAAGACTTTTCATAAACGATGAAACCATGGTAAAGGTGAAACTTCCTGGCAGATTAAAACTGTGTGCTGGATCGAGACTCAAACTCGGGACCTTTGCTTTTCGCGGGCAAGTGCTCTACCAGCTGAGCTACCCAAGCACGACTCACGCACCGTCCTCACAGCTTTACATCTGCCAGTACCTCGTGTCCTACCTTCCAAACTCTGCAGAAGCTCTCCTGCGAACCTTGCAGAACTAGCACTCCTGAAAGAAAGGATATTGCGGAGACATGGCTTATCCACAGCCTAGGGGATGTTTCCAGAATGAGATTTTCACTCTGCAGAGGAGTGTGCGCTGATATGAAAGTTCCTGGCAGATTAAAACTGTGTGCTGGACCGAGACTCGGACTCGGGGCCTTTGCCTTTCGCGGCCAAGTGCTCTACCAACTGAGCTACCCAAGCACGACTCACGCCCTGTCCTCACAGCTTTACGTCTGCCAGTACCTCGTCTCCCACCTTCCAAACTTTGCAGAAGCTCTCCTGCGAACCTGGCCGAACTAGCACTCCTGAAAGAAAGCTCAGTTGGTAGAGCACTTGCCCGCGAAAGGCAAAGGTCCCGAGTTTGAGTCTCCGTCCAGCACACAGTTTTAATCTGCCAGGAAGTTTCATATCAGCGCACACTCCCTTGCAGAGTGAAAATCTCATCATGGTAAAGGTGTTTAAATAAACCTTCCACTTTGAAGCTGATTGTCTGTTTATTAATTCTACAAGAAGATTTCATCCTACGATGATGCTCCATCCATGCACAAAATTTTGAAACCAAATGAATGTGTAATGATTCTTCGTTAAGGCTTGTTTCCACTATCAAGCCCAGTGTCAGAACTGATTCTCGGGTGCCATTACTTCTGCGAAAGCCAAACTGATCGTTATCTAATGGTGTCTAAATTTCTGTTGCATTCTAGTGTATATTACTCTTGTGATCAAGTTAGATGAATGAGCTGCTACGATGATTTACGACAGTTTTCATACCATCACCTTCTTCTATTTTCTGAATTTGTTGGTTTTTCCCGATTTCTGATAGTATATATACAGTCTCATAGATTTTCCAAACCAACTGGGAAAGTCACTTTCGACAATTATTTTAGAAGCTCCGAAGGAATGTTGTGTATACATTCCGTCTTATTTAATCATAAGTCTATAAAGCTTTGATAAAATCTGCTATATTTGATACTCTGTACATTCCATATCGACCCCCATATCTTCTTCTGTCACGTCGTAGGACAGTTTCTCTTCATCCTACAGATATTCATTGTCCTCTTTCGACCTGTCCGCTCTCACTACTGCGTTTAACAAAATGGTTCAAATGGCTCTGAGCTCTATGCGACTGAACATCTTAGGTCAGCAGTCCCCTACAACTTTGAACTACTTAAACCTATCTAATCTGAGGACATCACACACATCCATGCCCGAGGCAGGATTCGAGCCGGCAACAGTAGCGGTTGTGCTGTTCCAGACCGATGCGCATAGAAACGCTCGGCCACACCGACCGGCTGCGTTTATCAGTTGGATTCCTTTTGTACTGTTGTTGGCGCCTTTACTTTTCAAATTCACCTAAGGTTGTTTAGACTTTTCAACATTTTTAATACATTCTGTCGATGACCATTTGATCACATTTTTCCTGCAAACATTTAGTTTTAGTTTCCCCGTTATCCCAGGTTATTTCATTCCTAAGTAGCTTGTATAGCTCTTTTCCTTTGATCATTTTTGTACTTCCTTTTTTAATCAAGCTTAATGTAACCCCAAGGAAAATGTCCTGAGGTGTGGAACTCTGTGATCACACTGTTCATGAGAAGGCTCTCCCCTTCCAATCCAGTGATGAGGGAACGAATTTCTTCAGTGCTCGTGAATGTTAACATCAACTGGGCAGGTGCACCCTAGTGTTCATGGGCAACAGGTGGTAGAGTCCCCAAGAACTGTGGCGGGCCATCTCGCAGGAAGAGCAGGTAACGTGGACCAATCAAACAGGGAGACAGCAGATAAGCCCCTCTCAGGTGATATTGGACATTGCCTACCCATATGTTGTCAGAGAATCGTTTGCTGTCGGCCAACAATGTGGGTGGCGTGGGGACTCACCTCACCCCAAACATGGCTATTGTGGCCATTGGAAACACAGTCATGGTAAATCAGGCCTCATCCGTGAACAACACAAACTGTACGAAGTTCGGTATAGCAGCACTAAACTGGATAATCTATTGACAAGTGAAAGTCGGTCTCAGAATACTATTAGTACTCTCCACATTGGATCCTTCGAAGTGTGCCTTTCATGGATCAGCTCACGTGTGCTTATTGTTGGCTGTCGGCCACTAGATCCAGCACCATCTGTTCAAATCCAATATTTGGACATGCCTTTGGCGGCAACCTTGTCCGGCTCTCTGTGGCATAAACGATCCCGTCTCTCGTAAGTTGGTATCCGGAGATAAACGTCTTCCAAGTACTATGTTGCCTGTTGTGAAAACATACTCTGTACATTAGAGCAGCTTTAGGGGCACTACATCCTGCCGCACCGTGCATTAAATGCGTGTCTGCCTGCTCTCGTGACGGGTATCTTCGTTCTATGGCTACGTGTCGTGCACACTTCATCATGGGCACGTCACAAGCCGTTTGACGTGATCGACAACTGACACAATGGATAGTGGTGTTTGAGCGGTATATGTTAATCGCCGGTGCGATGCATGCGGACGCATGTGATATGAACTAAGCTGTGTACAGTACGTCTGAGTGGTGGCAGGGATGTACGCTGCTTATCACCGGCTGCTCGTTTCCGTGCACTACAAATATTCGGGATCTTTAAGAGAGTGTGGCAGAACTACACGCACCTTGCACTACATGCATTCAGATTGACGGTCGTTGCTTTGAACAATTACTATAATCAACGTTGTTCTTGTGGGTGTACGCTCCATATGTTCATAACACAGTAAATATGCATTTCCGACCGACGGTTCCCTATGTCAGTGTAATCGATTAGTATGTTTTAGGTTAGATGCCCTCGGGCAAGTACAGAAAGGGCAACAGCCTCAAAGGGTGCGGGGCAAAGTCAGGACATGCGGGGACCAAGCAGCAATCGGTATTGTAATTGTAAACTGTCGAAGCTGCATTGGTAAATTACCGGAACTTCAAGCGCTGATAGAAAGTGTAGGGAAGCAGCCTACTCACCCTTATAAAATTCTCATCAGTCTTTTCATTGTGTACCAGCCTAGTCCGCTGTAACTAGCTCTGACGTCATAAATGTTGTGCAACACTTTAAAAATCAAGTAAATAACCTGAAACGGTTCTAGCATGTCAGGAGTAATATTAAATCAATATGTGTTGAATATCAGTTCGATAACTTTAACCATTTTCGAAATTTGGACGTTTTTCTGTAAAAATCACTGGCGCAACAGAAAAGAGCTAGAGACTTAAAAATTTATATTTAGATTCCTTTTTCATAATAATTTAATAGAAGCAGTACTTTGGATTTCACAAATTAAAATTTTAGAGGAAATTCATAATTTTCTGGTTTTTGTCTTAAAAATTAAGGAAGCAAGATAGATTAAGTAGGCTAATAAATAAGGCTAGGACGTTTAAATTTAAGTAGAAGGGAGACCCGCTATAATCATAAAGATGTGAGAAATTTCAACTGAATGACTATAAAACTATAGCGATAGCGTATCTCCAAAGGGCAAGTTCAGAGCTCGTCTACTGCGTGTAGTGTAATTAAATTAATTCTCTCGCCCAAAATAATTGACTTAGCCACGTCAGAATTTTATTATGATTACTTACCTGTGTGCTCAATGCACATTTAAATTGAGAGCTTCATCAGCCATCAGCAAAAGAAGCTATGATTTATTCGGTAACTTACGGTGGTGCATTACTAGCCCAGAGGCTAGTCGGGAGAGCCGATTTGATCAGGCGTTCCCTTAGCCGTCCGCACCGCGGCTTTATATATAAGAATGCTGCGCGAGATAGTAAGGCCCCAGTTCTTTCCAGACGCTGGATAGCACACCATGTGTGTCGGGAGTCGCGTCACGTCGGTATCATTGCTATAAACAGCCTCGGATGCCGTATTAAGTTACTCGGGTTACGCGTAACCAAGAAATCACTTACAAGTGAAGTGTTAATTCTGGCTTACAAGTGAAGTGTTAATTCTGGGATGACTTTAATTATCTATCTTCAGTTTCCGTATATCGTATTTTCACGTGCCGTCGCGGGACAGACATTCTACCATTATTTAGCGTGGCGTTTGATAAACATTATCATCAAATTATGGCGAGCATTCACTAAAACATTTAATTTGGACAGTTATAGTTGCATCAGCGCATTGGACTCTGAACTGCTCTGTTAGTCAGATTGTGTGAATTCTTTTTTCTTCATCTGTGACTTTCAGAATATAGAGAACGTTTTTTCCATGATCGTTTTTGATTATGAATCCCAGACAATCTCCTAACTCCTCAGAGCTTTAAGCTGTAGCTATAAGAGTATTTCTCAGATGAAGTGGGCACTAAGAATTCTAATTACAGGCTTCACGTTTTGCTAATCACTTTCTGGTTGCCAATATTGTAGTGAGAGAGCCAGTGTTGAGAACGGCAAAACAACAGCATAAATAATAGGAACATTTTAAACAACAATTATTCCACCCACCGCCCCACATATGGTTAAAACGGCTGGGAATTGCACAATTTCTGCAGTTACATTACAATTCTACATTAAAATCCACCCGCCGCCCCACAAAAGCACCGAAGCTGAAATTGTTATACGTACGGAAAGCTGGCTGAAGCCAGAGATAAATTCTGCCGAAATTTTTACAAAAGCACAGACGATGTTTAGAAAGGATAGATTGCATGTAACCGGAGGTGGCGTGTTTGTCGCTGTTAGTAGTAGTTTATGCTGTAGTGAAGTAGCAGTGGATAGTTCCTCTGAATTATTATGGGTGGAGGTTACACTCAACAACCGAGCTAGGTTAATAATTGGCTCCTTTTACAGACCTCCCGACTCAGCAGCATTAGTGGCAGAACAACTGAGAAAAAATCTGGAATACATCTCACATAAATTTCCTTAGCATGTTATAGTCTTAGGTGGAGATTTCAATTTATCAAATATAGACTGCCACACTCAGATGTTTAGGACGGGTGGTAGGGACAGAGCATCCAGTGACATTATACTAAGTGCACTATCCGAAAATTACCTCGTGCAATTAAACAGAGAACCGACTCATGGAGATAACGTCTTGGACCTACTGATAACAAACAGACCCGAACTTTTCGACTCTGTAAGTGCAGAACAGGGAATCAGTGATCATAAGGCCGTTGCAGCATCGCTGAATATGGAAGTAAACAGGAACATAAAAAAGGGGAGGAAGGTTTATCTGTTTAGCAAGAGTAATAGAAGGCAGATTTCAGACTACCTAACAGATCAAAACGAAAAATTCTGTTGTAATTAGGCTGTTTATGTTTTCTTATTGGCAACGTTACGTAGCGCTCGGTATAAAAATCACTGGCTGTGCTGTGTGCAGTCTGTGGCTAGTTTGCATTGTTGTCTGCCATTGTAGTGTTGGGCAGCGGCAGCTGGATGTGAACAGCGCGTAGCGTTGCGCAGTTGGAGGTGAGCCGCCAGGAGTGGTGGATGTGGGGAGAGAGACGGCGGAGTTTTGAAATTTGTGTGACTCGATGTCATGAACTGCTATATATATGATGACTATTAAGGTAAATACATTGTTTGTTCTCTATTAAAATCTTTCATTTGCTAACTATGCCTATCAGTAGTTAGTGCCTTACGTAGTTTGAATCTTTTATTTAGCTGGCAGTAGTGGCGCTCGCTGTATTGCAGTAGCTTGAGTAACGAAGATTTTTGTGAGGTAAGTGATTTGTGAAAGGTACAGGTTAATGTTAGTCAGGGCCATTCTTTTGTAGCGATTTTTGAAAGTCAGATTGCGTTGCGCTAAAAAAATATTGTGTATCAGTTTAAGGACAGTCATGTATAATTTTTCTAAGGGGACGTTTCATACTGTTCCGACACTGGCAATGTTGAGTGTTTATGGAAAAAGTTCAAGGCAATCGTAAAATGAGTTTTAGACAGGTACGTGCCGAGTAAGGCTGTGAGGGACGGGAAAAACCCACCGTGGTTCAACAACAAAGTTAGGAAACTACTGCGAAAGCAAAGAGAGCTTCACTGAAAGTTTAAACGCAGCCAAAACCTCTCAGACAAACAGAAGCTAAACGATGTCAAAGTTAGCGTAAAGATGGCTATGCGTGAAGCGTTCAGTGAATTCGAAAGTAAAATTCTATGTACCGACTTGACAGAAAATCCTAGGAGGTTCTTGTCTTACGTTAAATCGGTAAGTGGCTCGAAACAGCATATCCAGACACTCCGGGATGATGATGGAATTGAAACAGAGGTTGACATGCGTAAAGCTGAAATACTAAACACCTTTTTCCAAAGCTCTTTCACAGAGTTCTCTATATCCTCGCACAAACGGAGAAATGGCTGACACCGAAATAAGTGTCCAAGGAATAGAAAAGCAACTGAAATCACTCAACAGGGGAAAGACCACTGAACCTGACGGGATAACAATTCGATTCTACAGAGAGTACGCGAAAGAACTTGCCGCCCTTCTAACAGCCGTATACCGCAAGTCTCTAGAGGAACGGAAGGTTCCAAATGATTAGAAAAGAGCACAGGTAGTCCCATTAGATACAGGCTCCCAGGTAGATTCCATTTTCCTTGACTTCCGGAAGGCGTTCGATACAGTTCCGCACTGTCGCCTGATAAACAAAGTAAGAACCTACGGAATATCAGACCAGCTGTGTGGCTGGATTGAAGAGGTTTTAGGAAACAGAACACAGCATGTTGTTCTCAATGGAGAGACGTCTACAGATGTTAAAGGAACCTCTGGCGTGCCACAGGGGAGTGTTATGGGACCATTGCTTTTCACAATATATATATAAATGATCTAGTAGATAGTGTCGGAAGTTCCACGCAGAGAAGTTGTAGCTTTAGAAAATTGTAGCGAAATGCAGGAAGATCTGCAGCGGATAGGCACTTGGTGCTGGAAGTGGCAACTGACCCTTAACATAGACAAATGTAATGTATTGCGAATACATAGAAAGCAGTATCCTTTATTGTATGATTATATGATAGCGGAACACACACTGGCAGCATTTACTTCTGTAAAATCTTTGGGAGTGTGCGTGCGGAACGATTTGAAGGGGAATGGTCATATAAAATTAATTGTTGGTAAGGCGGGTACCAGGTTGAGATTCATTGGAAATGTAGTCCATCAACAAAAGAGGTGGCTTACAAAACACTGGTTCGACCTATACTTGAGTATTCCTCATCAGTGTGAGATCCGTACCAGGTCGGGTTGACAGAGGAGATGGAGAAGATCCAAAGAAGAGCGGCGCATTTCGTCACAGGGTTATTTGGTAAGCGTGATAGCGTTACGGAGATATTTAGCAGACTCGAGTGGCAGACTCTGCAAGAGAGGCGCTGTGCATCGCGGTGTAGTTTGCTGTCCAGGTTTCGAGAGGGTGCGTTTCTGGATGAGGTATCGAATATATTTCTTCCCCCTACTTATATCTCCCGAGGAGATCACGAATGTAAAATTAGAGAGATTCGAGCGTGCACGGAGGCTTTCCGGCAGTCGTTCTTCTCGCGAACCATACGCGACTGGAACAGGAAATGGAGGTAATGATAGTGGCACGTAAAGTGCCCTCCGCCACACACCGTTGGGTGGCTTGCGGAGTATAAATGTAGATGTAGGTGTAGATGTAGATTGCAGACTCATTATCACCTGTTCCAATCTGACGCAAATGTTTGAGACCCCCTGCATAAGCGCTTACGCTACTGCAGCGATGTGAGACAGTAGGAAGGATGGGTTAACTCCTCCACAAGCAACAGGTTGTCATGCTATATTGACATGGACTGTGAGAATGCTAAGAAAGTTTGCCTAGTTGCCTGGAGCGATGACAAACAGCAGGGAATCTTGTGTTAGATGCGGAACCAAGACAAATAACTTCCATTATTAATAGATTTGTTTAAATGATTAATAAACTGTTCTGAATGCTGAAGACTTTATCCACACAGATGTTCATACAAGTACAATCTCACTTATTCAGAATTTATTAACGTTGCGAGTGACTGATTGTCTTAGCCAGCCATTCGCGAATACGCCCTGTGCAGGCAGGTGACGTTGAGCTAGGATAATCCAGATGGAGTCTATGCAAGCAACATGTGTGTATTACGAATGGTTGTTTGATTTAATTAAATGTGAGTAAAAGTTTAGCTTTGCACCCAGTATAGTACTTTCATTGAGATTGTGAACACTTATAAACCGCGAGAAAGAAACTTCACTGGAGAAAATAATTTGATGTTTTAGGCTAACTAGTGCGACGATTAGATTTAAAGAAGTGTGGTTACACGTACCGTGCATTCTTTTGAGAATATTATCGTTGTCGAAAGATTTTAATCAGATTGCACAATCGTTAGTTGTTGAGATTAATGTTTTCAGACTGGCACTCAGATACGGTTAATTGTTAAAACACGTCTTTTCTCATTTCAGTTTGGGTAAATAAATGAGGTGGCATCCCACGTACTCAGACTTTGTTGTAGCAACGAGGTAATACTCCAAAAACCCACTGCAAAATTCACTACCTTTAGAATGCCTGTTAGGAATCATGGCCTACCGGGCAGGGGTTTAGTGCGGAATTCGGGAGCAGCTTTTAACGACGTAAGCAGCCCTCCTCAAGATCTATGGAAGAATCAGGCGATATTTGCAGAATTTCGCTTTGTGGTTCATTCAGTTATGGCAAACAATAACTGGTGTAGTTAGTGTCTCCAATGTAGCAATTCTTCTTGTTCATTTGTCTAATAGGAGACGAGAAGCAATACTGTACTTTGTACAGACGTCTATTCCTCTCGAACTTAACGGTTTACTGTCGTATCCGTTGCATCTGCTTTGCAGAACTTCAAATGCACAGCATTATTACTCATTTGTTCCGTATTTCGCTTCTTTCCACATCGACGCTTCCAAAGGATTCTTCTAAATAGCAGCTGACTGTTTAGCATTACCAAATTGTGATCTGAATTACAACACAGTTAATGATTTCGGAAGCTCTGTCAACCATAATACAACACAACTGGAATCCAACCGTGTTTCCAAGACGTTTCCAGGCCAACATCTCCCTCTTTTTATTTCTGAATAACCTATTCGCTGTCACTAGCCGACATTTATTTCAGAGCTGTAGCAGCCTTTCTCCTCTCGTCATTCCTCCTAACTAGCCCATGTGGTCCCCTAATTCTCTCTTCCATTCCTTCCCTTGCAACAGGGTTTCTGTCCCCCATAATAATTATATTTAAACCTCCATTAAACAGACGTATAAACCGTTCAATGACCTCACGTACCTTCTCCCTCTCCTCACCGTCTGCTTGTGACGTTGACATGTACGACTGAACTAGTATTGTAGTCACTGGTTTGTTATTAATTCTGATGAGAATAATCCTATCACTACACTGTAGACAGTACCATACACAGTACCATACACTCTGCTGCACCTTTCTATTCATGATGAATCCATTATTCAACTTCCTGCTGCTGTTAACATCACACTGTATATGAAATTACAATGAAATCGAGTTCTTTAGCTGCTTACGAGGGTTGATAAATATCAACGTGGACAGTTGAAAATGCGTTCACCGACCGGGACTGCAGGGACTTATGTCTGGCACACTACCCGTGAGACCCAAACTTCCAACTTACTGTCCACTCTGCGTTTGTAGTGCCCTGCCCACTTACTTATTACTCGCGGCAGTCATTCTACCGAGTCCCGTAAGAGTTCGGGCAATGTGAGTGCATCCGCACTGAAGAATACCATTGACCGGTAAGCATTATCTATATGAAGATGTTATCTGTTCTTTCGGACATGTCCGAAAGAACAGATACTATCTTCATATATCACCCTGTAGACGTCTGACCATAAATCTCGTCTTTGCATTTCATTTCGTTGATCTCCATTTTAAGTAGCAGAACCCTCGCATTTCACTCCAGAACATACGAATGAGCTACTAATCAGGAATCTTTTGCCAACGGAAAGACCGTCTTGACACTTTTTCAATTATTTGTTTAATGCGGAGGTTTCCATTGCCTTCTGCATTCCCATGTCGTTGATCATTGCTCATTCCTGCGTCCTTTAGGGACAATTAAACCACCCCAAGTGCAAGAGAGTGCCCTGAACCCTTGCCTGCTACTCCAGCCCCTCTTACAAGGCCGTTGGAGGTCGAGGACGATTCTACATACCGGAAGTCTTGGGCCACCACTGCTGATACTTTTTGTTCAAAGTAACCTGGGCCAAAAATGTTTCGATTTGTAGCTAAAGGCGTTACCCCTAGACCTCCAGAAACTGATTTTTGTAAATGCTAATCACTGCAGATGCATATGAACCGTTGAGACTGATACGAATTGCCAATTTAGTAAGAGAAGCTAGTGTACAAATATTATTCATTCCAGAAAAAGATCCATTTGGTAAGTTACATTTACACTACCATTATTAAAAAGCTTACTTTCGGATCACATAACTAGGAAATACGATAGCAGACTTAAAACCTGTCAAAGAGACTGTTTCACATTTTAGTGTAGCTCTCTAAAAGTGATACATGGACGGGATGCAGGTCAGGATTGTATCACAGTTTTGAGCGAGCGTCTTCGGTAATGTTGCCGTTGTTTAACTATCTGAACGAACTATGTTCCAAGACGATGACACTCCTATTCCCATTTTCCATAATTTATGCGACTGGTTGAATGACCACTACCGAGTACACGGTATAGACCTCTCTGACGTCTGGTCTCAGTGTAGTTGTATTTGCGAAGGGCATTCAGGAAGTCAAACTTCGCAGACGATTTATTCCTTTCATTTACACTTTTTGAATTATTGCTCTTTTTGCGGGAGATAGGTACATAGATTTCTGTAATCTCATGCAAAAGAAGAACCAACAGCTAACTAATAAATAATTTTCGTTATTTTTGCTGGTGTTAATATTATTCGTAAGTTGTCCAAAAGCTGAACGTTTTCTCTATTTTGCACGCACAAACGTTACTACAGAAATCACCCTGTTAAGGACGTGAAATAACTATCACAAATATTTCGGTCCATCCCACCATCCATGTTTATTCGATTCCTTGATATGATCAAGCACGTAATAGATGATGAGGGCCGCTGGGATTGTTAATGACAGAGCTTTCTGTCAAACAGATATGACGTGACTCAGCTGGTATCTTCGTTAACCAATATGCTTGAATGCAAATAATTAATACTGGGACAGGGTATAATAACTCAAATAATACGGCGCTCTTCTTGGGTGGTATGTAATACCCCAGATGGTAGTGTGGTGCAATCTGGTCATCAGTCAAATGCTCTGAACCATGCAATCACGCCAACATTCTTTGTTGTACCTGAAGCAGTTATGTGTATTTGGATTAATCCGTGCCGACGTTAGAGATACACGAAAGATGTGTAGCTACCAAGCCGGCCGGTGTGGCCGAGCGGTTCTAGGCGCTTCAGTCTGCAAGTGCGCGACCGCTACGGTCTCAAGTTCGAATACTGCCTCGGGCATGGATGTGTGTGATGTCCTTCGGTTAGTTAGGTTTAAGTAGTTCTAAGTTCTATGGGACTGATAACCTCAGATTGTAAGTCCCATAGTGCTCAGCGCCATTTGAACCATTTGTAGCTACCGAGTATATGGTCCTTATGTATGGAGGTTATTAAGTTGAAACAACGCTCTCAAATACATAATTACGCAAACATTTCTTTTTGTACCTGAAGTATTTCTGTATACTATGTCATCAAAAGTATCAGGACACCTGGCTGAAAAGGACTTACAAGTTCTTGGCGGCCTCCATCGGTAATGCTGGAATTTAGTATAGTGTTGGCCCACCCTTAGCCTTGATGACAGATTCCACTCTCGGAGGCACACGTTCAATCAGGGGCTGGAAGATTTCTTGGGGAATGGCAGCCCATTCTTCACGGAGTGCTGCACTGAGGACAGGTATCGATGTCGGTCGGTGAGACCAGGCACGAAGTCGGCGTTCCGAAACAACTCAGAGGTGTTCTGTAGGATTCCGGTCAGGACTCTGTGCAGGCCAGTCCATTTCAGGGATGTTATTGTCGTGTAATTACTCCACCAGAGGCCGTGCATTATGAACGTGCTCACTGAGTAAATGCGCCTTGTCTATAGAGATTATTATGTTGAACATGTTGTCACAGGACGAAAGACCGATTATAACTTGATGTACGCATGTATCATGCGACGACCTGGTTATGTAGAACTAGCTGAAGAGGAAACAATGGCGTATAAAGTTGGTATCTTGCGAGACTATGCGGCTTTATGCTGACTCGTAACACGGTCGTGTGTGTTGTTTGGAATATTGTCTTGAAGAAAGTGAATTCTGTTGCAACGCAAAACGCTAACAACTACTGAAAATGAAATTGAGTCTGACAATGATTACTTCAAGAGTATTTGAAACTATGATAGGAGTAACATGCACGATGGAAGCTTAGATTAAGAATGAGTCCTATAACCGAATACATTATTTATATTTTTCTGGTGGTACAAGATAACTCACTCAGAGTAATATCGATGTCGTCGATGACTTGGAGACCGAACGAGCAGGGTGACGTGGGTACATCAGTTCATTATCCGCTTCCAGACACCTAAATTAAATACCCGTAGAAAATTTTAAACCATTTTCTTTTTCACTGCCTGTCACATTCAGAATACAAACTATAAAAAATGTATCACAGAGCACCCGACGCGGGAATGTGGAACAACCCTGCGAATTAAGCTGTGTAATAGCTGAAGAGCCGCCTTTTAACTCAGCGGGCCAGTTCCAGCTGCCACCTGCCAGAACCCGTTTTGCTCTCTCTTTGTACTACAAAGGAACCTAACTACGTTGGTAAATCGCACAAGCGCTTCATTATAGATTCCACTGACGTAGCCACCGCCGCAGTTCACGCGGGCAAAAGCCGCAGGCCGGAGAAGCGAAAATGTCTCCCCTCCACTTTACTCTGCTCGTAACCCGTACTCCTAGCAGTTTACTTACTTAGTCCAGATCCATTTGCGTTATTAGAAGATAACACTTTTCCATTCATTTAAGTTATTCACAACACGTATTCCACGTTTTCCTGGACTGCATTTTTAACTGCCACTTAGATTTAATCCAATAAAACGTTACTCCGAATTCATGGAATGCCTCTCCCAGGAAAAAGAAATTCGATAATTTTTCACTGGTCCGTATGTTTCTCGTAAACTAAGCGTAAAATATGAAGAGTTTTGGAATGACAACTGCAATATAGTGAGAGACACACCAGAAACGTAAACCTCTGTCAGGTTGGATTCGTTTAACAGCATAAGTACCACATTAACCCAATGACTGAAATATTCTTATTAGCACCTACTTTAAATGGTGCTTATAATTAGACGAAATTATGCATTATGTGCAGATGTCCGTACATACAGAATATTATTACACGTTTTCAAAATCATCGCACTTAGTTTAAACCGCTGTCAGTGAATGGACGTCAACGATTGTCGCAGTACGGGAAAGATTGAATGGTAATATTTTATACTTCTTGGAACATCACTAATCATAATGGAGCAGTGACTCATATATGAGCATAAAGCTTGAATTGATCCTGTGTCGCCGGCCGGGGTGGCCGAGCGGTTCTAGGCGCTTCAGTCCGGAACGGCGCGACTACTACGGTCGCAGGCTCGAATCCTACCTCGGACATGGATGTGTGTGATGTCCTTAGGTTACTTAGATTTACGTAGTACTACGTTCTAGGGACTGATGACCTCCGATGTTAAGTCCCGTAGTGCTCAGAGCCATTTTTGATCCTCTGTGGATAACTAAAAAATTTAACTTTCAAGAGATTAGCATTTCGACTGGTGTGATACCACCTTCCACATTTTCCCATCTACGTTAATCTCTTTATTTGTAAATAACCACTACACTCATCTAAATTTTCATTTAGGTACTCTAATACTTATCTGCCTGCAATTATTTTCTCCTCTAATGCTTCTTTCTGCGCCAATTAAATCACTCCTAATCCCAGTAGCAGGTGTCCTACTAACCCGCAGCATTTTCTGTAAAGGATCTTCCACAATTCTTTAGTCTTACTTTTTTTTTGTATTTCTTAATTTCGTACTTCGTCTGCCCACTTTTTAGCATTATTTTACTGCGTCATATTCCATATGCCTTTATTTCATATTCACTGGATTTCACTAGGTCCATACAACGCCGTGCTTTGTACGTACATTTCCATGGACTTTTTTTCCATTTCTGTGTCAACGTTTGATGCGATTATGTACTGTTACTGCACAAAGGTTTCTATGCTAGTGACTATATAGAGGGAGACATCTAAACCGAACCGTCCTAAATGTAACCAGAAATATATCGAAGAGCGCTTTTTCCTGCGTTAACTGTGGCGGTGGCTAAGTCAGTGGAAGTTATAATGAAACGCTCGTAAGTAATTTTGATCGTTATAGTCGCCGAATACGGCATTGAATTTGTTTCTTTCTAATAGAACTATAATACAGTTATTATATAGTTATTATATTATATCATAATTATCTCTGTGGCGTTTTAGAGAGGCTTCTAACAGAACTTCAATGACTTGACATGTATGGGATTTGATAAAATTGTATCAAGGTAACAGCTCCGCAAAACAGTGCGAGAAGAGCTTCCACAAACGTTTGCCCTATTATAACAACTGCAATGGAGTCCCGTCGATATCGAGGTTATTAGAGAAGAACATGGAAGTAAATCTGTCGTGTCCTATCAAAGGAGCCATCCCGGCATTTGCCTGAAGCGATTCAGGGAAACCACGGAAAACCTCAGTCAGGATGGACGGACGCGAGTTTGAACCACCTTCTTTCTGAATGCGAGTCCGGTGCTAACCATTGCGAAACATCGATCGGTACTATCTGTCATCAAACACGTAGCTCAGGTATGGTTCCTCTGTTTACCTGTGTACTTGAAACCTGTAAGCTGTTCTAACAATCAGGTAGCTTGTTGGTAAAGATACTGAGACATTCACGGTATGCACAACAGTCGGAAAAGAGGGGATCGTTGGTGGCGAATGTCGCCAAATTGTTAGAGCAGTGCTGCGATTGTGTGCAGAATAATATCCAGACTGTGCCAAGAACGCACTATCTGTCTTTCCAAACGCTATAAAAAATTTGATTTCAAACATGGCGGACAGCGGGAACCGTAAGTAAATTTAAAATATATGACGTATACAACCAATCGGTTGTATAAGTTTATTGTCAAAATCTTGACTGGGTGACAGTATCACTAAAGTTCATGCGATCTGTGGACTTCCTTTCAACCTTCCCTTCTGAAGAAGATACTCTTAGTGGCACTGACACCTGGTCAACGGTTTTGCAATAAACCTACCCAACAGGTTTGGTGTACACTTTACGTATCGAAGGTAAAGAAAGTGTTCTAGGCACTGGCGGTGTGGAGAAAATATACATTGAGGAAAAGAACAGCAATAGAGAAAAAAAAGGAACTAAAATTTTAGCAGCAGTAACACACAATGCGAACGTCGTTTAGAGACAAGTCGGCAGTCCTAGAGGTATCAAACAAACGAGCGTTCTGCGAATGATACGTTCCAGTGCATTTCATCCTCTTCACAATCCGCTGCACGTACAGCTTCATTGCAGTCACTTCGACAAATGGTTACAGTTCTTCCAATATTATCTACGAAAATTGCAAAGTAATGGGGCATAGCTCTGCAAAATTTTGTTTAAGGAAGAAGCATCGTGTACAAACCATGGACCAGTCAATCTTCTCAATATGTATAAGCTGAAAACCCATCCTGACTCAAAGAAATAGATGAAAACAACACTCTTAGTCTATCCAAGTTTGATGCGTGTTCTTAAAGATCCACATCATTCGTCCCTGGTTTATTGATGGGAATATAAATACACTCTAGTATCTGTAGTTCCTAAAGTACGCTGGTGTCACAGTTATTGGAAGACGTCCCACTGGAATAAAGAAATTATTGTTATATCAACATAGTGGACGTCTATCCCATTCCGCCCAGAAAACGCAAAATGGCCTGCAGACTGTCCAAAATTAACACTTCTATAACTTCCTCCGTGACGAAAATTAAAATTAGAGTTCCATTACAGAAAACCAACGACTCCCGAAGGCATGAACTGTCTTATACCAAGGACATGTGCTGCCTTTAGCTCCAGATGAGATTCAACGTGCAGTATTGTTCCTCCAGAATCTGATTATAGCGTGCAGCAGTAATCAAGGTCAACATTATGAGGTCGTGATATACAGCAGTGATAATAAACACACAAACCGTACCGGAGTAACGTGTTTCCTTACATCTGTTATACCAGGGCAAATTTCTGTTTAACCCCTTCTCCTGACGCAGGGACATTGGTTTACGGCACTGTTATCTTGATACCATTTGATCAAGTCCCACTGTAATTAAGTTCTCTTAACATCCTCTTTCAAAATCCACAGAAAGAAAGGATATAGTTCCGTTAGAAAAAAAAAAAAAAATGAAAATTAAAGCTGGTGTGTACAATGGTTCATATAGATTTCGAAACCAGATTTTAAAATGTAAAATTATCTTCTGGGAGAGTCGAGAACTCGGAACATAATATACTGATCATGAGCTGCAGATTACGAATGAATAAAATTAAGAATAATTGGAAATTAACTATACAGGGCCTATATAAATTGAAACAACCGTATATTGTGGCGATCTTCAAAGAGATAATCGGACAAAGATTGACTGAAATAGGAAAAAGGAATATATCAGAGGAACGGCCAGTTTTTCTAGAGGAAACAATAAAGGCACCTGCGTTTCATGCAAGTGTAGTTACTAGGCTTAGTAGGTATCCATTTTGAAATTCATTCTTGAGAAAATATAAAAAATGTAGCAAATGAATCGGTAAAAGGAAATACAGCTAAAAATGTGATTTTCGAAAGTGGAGAACGGCACGTTAACAATGGTCGGAAGTGTACTGCAGCACTTAGGAAGAGTGCAGGGGCTCCTACAAATAAAGTGAAGAAACCTTCGGGAAAGTGAAAAAGGCTAAACGCGTCTGGGAGAATAAAAGACAGTGCAACCAGAGAAGGCATTTTTTATTTACAAAATAAATACATCGATTTCTACTTGTTGTCTATTTCAATAGACGTCAACACGAGCCCCCAATTATAATGTGCGTAGATACATAGATCAACAACGTCCGTTGTAACATCTATCTCGTAGTCGGTGGTTATCCATGGTGCAGGTCTACCACTTCATGTGTATGAGGTAATCTAACTCTCAACATTATTAATAACAAGAACTTTGAATAAACATAGTTGTTGTTGTGTTGCCGGTACATAACAACATGAGATCGATGCTCTGAACGACTGAAGTAAATATCCTGATCTCTGAGTTTGCTACTAAATGTTGACGCATCTCCACGGAAGCCATGGTGCTTTCGTTATCTTGGAAACGTAAGCACATATGCCGTTTGCCAAAACATCGCTCAAGACTCACCACAACAACCGCCCACGGAAGTGCTATTGCCATAAAGGACATCTGTTCCCCATCCCGTTTCAGCTGTGGCTGCTGCTTCGATTTTAGGTGCAGTGACGACATTCCCAAGGAGTCAGACATGGCCTAAGTCAGAATTACGACGTATCTTATGACTCTAATTAAGTATTGTGTAGATTTAAATAACACATACAGTTCAGAGTGTACAAATGACATTTGAGATATAGCTTCGTAATCGATTATCAATTATTGAAACGAGGTCGACGGCAATATCCAAACAAGTCTCTTCGACCATAAGCTAAATTGATACCACTTGAATTCTGTTTATTGTAAAATATTAATGCATTATTTATTGCTTAATTAGCCTAACACGGAAACATAAGACATTTTAATATCAACAGCACAACGTTTCTGATAGCTTGATGATACCATAGATAGCATAAAATCTTTCTGAAATGTCGTGTTAGGATTCTTGTAAGAAATCCTTATTTCTGATGTTGAAACCAGGTAACTTCATCACCTTTCATTTTATCATTACGAATTGAGGATCTACAACAATAGGCAACGATAATAGACTTAGTACTGTAATGACTTATAATAATAGGTTTCACGCGGACACACTCACTTGGCTAACACAAAAATTGTGTTATGTATTAATGAAGGCAGTTGTGGTGCAATATTGAAATTCAATTAAACTGTTCACCATAAGATCACCCAGCAAACACATGGGGACAGTAAATTTGTAATTGATGTCAACTGCAGCAATATCTCATCAAAAGTCCAAAACTGCGTGGTCTAACAAGCTCGCAAGACAAGTACAGTGTTAATATTTTTAAACCAGTGTAATTTTTTCTTGTGTTTGATTGCCGTTAGGGATATCATACAATGAGAACAAAGCAATGTGTTGGACTACAGTGCTTACTGTCAAGGAGATCAAGGAAATGTTATTGATTTATTTAACATTTAATGAACTCAGTAGTACAAATGAAGGAAAATGTAATAAAAGTATGTACTCAATAAAGGAAAGTGTAGGGAATATAATTGTGATAGACGGTGTAGTTAACTGGAATGAACGGTGACAAAGCCTGAGCTGTACATATATAATATAGACCTCCTAGAATGTGTTACGGTAGTTATATAAGGGCCGAAGCACAAGAAAGTTGCTCACACTTTAAGGTATAGACGTATGTACCTGACCGATCCATTCCTATTTTCACTGTAACGGTTTTTTCAGGCTTTTCCATGAGCATGCCTAGATATTGTCTGCTTGTATGCCATGGTCGAACAGTCAACTTGTCAGATCCATTATTATAACGTCTAAAAATAAGTAAAGTTGGATTTTTTGCTGTCGTTTTCTGTGCTACTTTCACCCTGAAATTTTCTTTTTCTCACCTCAGTTTTAGCTACGTGTATTATGAGACATTATATGACTGTATGTCACTGAAATAGATGACCAATAGAGTGAAAATGGAATAATAAATACACACAGTGCTACGCTGTGTTTCATGCAATTTATGTTCCATTTTTGTTATATGGCACTGACACTAAATAATTTTTACTCGTAAGAAGAGAACTAAATGCACGGAACTCTATCACATGAGTGAACAGGCTGCTGGAAGAGGCACCATATTTACTAGTCTGAAAGAAGTAATGTCGTCTAATAGATGCATCCCAGACAGAAAATGCTGAAGTTCTAGTAGCTTGTATATCGGCACTGAATGTAATAAATATGTCAACTTAAATATTATCACAAGACAGAGAGTGCAACAAGTTTCTGATCCGTGTTAATATAATGAACGAGTGTACTTAGTTTTGAATGGCTGCTGGCCGGCTGCATACTTTTGTTAAAGTACGTACATCGAAAAGCTATGACAGAGAGCTATGCGAGTCAGTAAAATTTCAAGTTCCTAATTACAAAAAGAAAGGTTACAGTTAAAGTAATTGTCGAAGTTGAGGTTACTGTAGGGGGCACGAAACAGGACGTGAGGAAGGAAGAATTTCAATCGTCACCATATCTGAAGACCCACTCCGATACTCGTATAAAATGGACAAGGAAAACTAAATCGTGGTACACTTTACAAATAGCATCATACACACAACTCTTGAAGTTATTGCTAACAATATTCCTTGGTAAGCAATCGGTTTCGCACTTGGAACATTTACAAGTCAAGCTTGCGTTTACATCAACTGTTTTATTGGAATACAATGACATGAGGAAATCAGTAGTGTCAGAAACTCGAATGGATTACGATAGGGATTAAACATGTTTATACAACATCAAACATTTATAACTTTATCAAAACTGTGAAGTACAACTAGCAGAAAATGTTTTATTCGTTTTTCTGAAGCAAAGCAGGACTGGAGACTCATTATAGTAATACTTAAGTCAGAGACAGAAGAACTCTATTGTAACCGGAAGGAATCAACACAGAGTGTCTGTTTTGATGAAATTTGTCGTTTATCCATTGTATAGCGGGAAGATCATAAAAAGGGTATATTACTGTTTTTCGTTGCTATAATGTTCTCAATTAATCCGGAGAAAGTGTGAAAGCTACTAGCCAAAAATCTGTTGCAGTAAATGAGTTTGATCCTTCTATTAGTATATATCTTTACCAATCGAGATAGTACTGGTGATGTGGTGTTACAGATTTGAGGATTTGCAGTACTTTGGAACAAATTAAACTACAAAACAGTAAACTCGTAGACTTAAAAAAAACTGAATGTGAAATTCTATTTTGAGCAAACAATTCAGAATACATATTTCAGTAAGAGAAAGACCATTTGTATATCGTATACTTTTACTCATTGCTTCCGTAATATGTGTAGAATGGGGTATGTCAAGAAATACAGGGTGATGGGCTCAAACTACATTGGTACGACACTATTAAATTGCGATGCTTTACTCACAGCTCTATATGCAGAGGAATCTTTCAAGTGTCTCTAAATCGTATGGCACACTCATAAATTCATGATTTACAGATTTAAACAATCTTACTCTACAAAGAAATATCAGCCAGAGCTGTACTTAAAAGTAAATACCTGTTCCTTTCCTCGACATTTTAACATTCATTAATCACTTGTGTAATAAAACGTCATAAATATTATATGTAATTTCAACTGTCAAAATTACGCCACTACTCTTTCATTCTCATACAAATCTCCGCTACACATTTCAGGGCGCAATGCAATCTGATAAGAGCAGATATATGATGGTACTATACTCGTAAAATTTAGAGGAAATGAAAGAAACATCAGTCTGTAAATGACTAATAGTACGAGTAGTTCTCTCTTTCTGGTCTGTGGCGTACAATGACTGACGAAAACATTGAAGCACCAACTAGACATGATCCGATGTCAACGTAAGTTTGTTTATGAACATATCGTCGGGCGATACGTAAATGTCTGGAGCCACAATTCTCTGTTACGAACAGAACGACCATAGAGATCATTAGTGGTTGTCTTTAGAGCTGTTATGAAGCCTGACAGAGTACGTAAGGGGCGTCAACAGCATCAGATGTTGATTGATCAGTGTGATGGACACGCAGATGCCACGTATTCGTATGAGACTGCGTTATAAGCACTTGACAGAAGATGAAAGGGCTTCATTGTTGATCTCCATTTGGCGACTGGTAGAATCAGGCAATATCCAGATTTGTTGGATATTTGGATGTGACAGGTACCCGAACACTGAATGAGAACGTGTGGACAGGCACATTCTCAACGACCAGAAAGTTGGATAGCCATATTGTGCACCCAACACACCCTGTCCCTCTCATAAGCTGCTGCCGTTTGAAAACATGTGATGGATTGCCTGGAACATTCTGTGTCAGCTGGCGGCTGGCAGCACCCGAACAAGGGAACTGTTGTCCCATGCGTAGATTGCCTCTAACAACACAACGTGTGCGTTCTGAATGGTGCCGTGACCGGCAAGAATATACTGCTAATGTTCAGCAATGAATCGCGGTTCTGCACCTTCCTGGATGTTCGTAGTCCGTCAGTATGGCAGCGACGTGGAGATAGGCCCCAATCTTCCAATGTTATGGAGAGGCACAGCGGTGTTGCTTCTCGTGTAATGGTGCAGGGACGCTGTGACTTCAGGTCATGACTGTAGTTACTGAGGGAACTCTGACAGCACGACGCTATGACACGGGCATCTTGTGTCCTCATGTGTTACTTTTCAACAATTTTCAACATGGTAACGCTCTTCCACCCATAATATGTGTCGTTGTCTGTGTGATGTTGAGGTACATCCGTGGCCAGCAATCTCACCTAGTCTGTCCCTGAAAGAGCAGGTGTGGGACCAGCTTGAACAACAACTCTTTCACAATGGCTTCATTGACAGTTTGACTCGATTTTGTAATCACTGAAATAAGATCAAATACGCTACTAAATTTTTAGATTCATTTCGTTTCCTCCTCTTCTTGATGGTTAATTTTCTTAGTCAGTCAGTGTGTTTTCATTTAGTGTATCAACTGCCCAATCTAAGTCTAGTTCTTCCAGAGTGACTTCATTGTAGAAGTAACATTTCTTACTACGAGCGACGGTGTTTCGTGGGTAGCGAGATACCTGTTTATACATACAGAACGGGCTGTTATTGCTCCGAATACTCCGGAATGGAGGAATAAGGCGGCCGAGGATGTAATCTACACACTTGGAAGCTGATCCTGGCTACGTTAAGACTTCGCAACCGACACTTCGTCGGCAGCAGTGCGCTACCTCCCTTTCTCACTGTGTGTAATCTGTTCCGATTAAAAGTTAGATTGCAGCGACTATTAATTACAAGAAGGGCGATCTCAATACACTGAAGTAAATCATTTAGTGAAATGATAATTAAATGGACACCCCTAGCTGCAAACAGGCATTGATATACTTCATTGCGGACATGTTGAAAATGCGTGCCGCGACCGGGACTCGAACCCGGGATCTCCTGCTTACATGGCAGACACTCTATCCATCAGAGCCACCGAGGGCACAGAGGATATTGCGCCTGCAGGGACTTATCCCTTATACGCTCCCCGTGAGACCCCACATTCCCAACATTTCCACAGCACTACATTCGTAGTGCGCCTAATAGATGTTTGCCCATCATACTCATTACTCGAGGCAGATTAATCTACCAAGTACCGTAAGAGTTTGGGCATAGCGTTTGCGTTCGCACAAGACGGCTGCATGGTCGTGAACGTAGCTGTTCTTTTGGGAACAGATACTACCTTCATGGGCAAACATCTATTAGGCGCACTACGAATGTAGTGGTGTGGACATGTTGGGAATATGGGTCTGACGGGGAGCGTATAAGGGATAAGTCCCTGCAGGCGCAATATCCTCTGCGCCCTCCGTGGATCAGATGGATAGAGCGTCTGCCATGTAAGCAGGAGACCCCGGGTTCGTGTCCCGGTAGGGTCACACATTTTCAACATGCCCCCAATGAAGTACATCAACGCCTGTTTGCAGCTAGGGTTTCCATTTAATTATCATTTCATTCTAGCGAAAGCTGCATGGTCATCAACGGTAACTGTCCTTTAGGGAACAGATACTACCCTCATATACATAAATCATTTAGTGTTTTCCTTTTCTGTAACGAGCTATGTAGCGAAGAAGAAACCATGTGCCACTTAACGGACTAACACATTACCACGGTCTGGCTATCAGTTGTAACTTTTGTTTTAGCCGAAGAGCCAACACCGTGTTACGAGTGGAGGCCGAATCCACGCGTTTTAGTTCACGCAGGCTGGAGTGAGGAGGGAAGAACTATACTGACGTGAGGTCTGGAACATGACAAGGAATGAGAATTCAGAAAGCGAAAGTAATTAGTTTGATACTTAACTTTAATCCATTAATGATGAACGTCGCTCTTGACGGTACATGATTCACAATATTATCTGTTCAGAATACATTCTTGAAGATAGTAATTATAGTAACTGAATATGGCGCCTTGCTAGGTCGTAGCAAATGACGTAGCTGAAGGCTATGCTAAACTGTCGTCTCTGCAAATGAGAGCGTATGTAGACAGTGAACCATCGCTAGCAAAGTCGGCTGTACAACTGGGGCGAGTTCTAGGGAGTCTCTCTAGACTAGAACTGCCGTGTGTCGGCGCTCGGTATGCAATCACTAATAGTGGCGACACATGGGCCAGACGTATACTAACGGACCGCGGCCGATTTAAGGGCTACCACCTAGCAAGTGTGGTGTCTGGCGGTGACACCACAGTAACCTTCCATGCCAACCGGATATTGGAAATTAATACGAGGCCAATCACGAAAGCTCGTTTACTTGGTTGAGGACAATGGAACACATACAGTGTTACGGAGAAGAGCGACGCTACAGTGGTCAGACAAGACTAAAAAGTAACGGGTTTTGAATCGCGTCCATATCTTTCCAGTATCAACCGTTGGATGATAAAGTAAGGAAGGAAGATTAGAGAGTTAATTTCCGTCAGCGAAGGTGCACATGGCCAGAGCAGGGCATCGAAGAAATCGTCCAGGTATTAGTGTTAAGCGATTTAGGAAAACCACACAAAACCTAGATTACGATTGCGGACTGGGTCTTTAACTGCCGTTCTCTCGAGTCTTGTGTGTGAATCACAGCGCCACCTCGTTCGACAATAGTCATAGGAACAATTGTGAAAGCAGTAAAGGGCAGATATACCAAGGACACAAAAACCATGTAATCTACCATCTTAAAACTTTCCGCAAGGATGATGGAGAAGGATAAACGGAAACGATCAAGTCAAAAATTGTAAGTGAAAGTGGTTCTGAGTATGTCTAACGGTAGAATACACGCACCGTTACTGCTGTAACAGACGTTCCTAGAATACATCCTACTTGTTATTCGTCAACAGATGTGGTACCAGCATGATGGAGGCCTACCTCACTATGGAGTGAGGGGTCATGAACGTCTCGATCAGATAATACACTACTGGCCATTAAAATTGCTACACCATGAAGATGACGAGCTACAGACGCGAAATTTAACCAACAGAAAGAAGATGCTGTGTTATGCAAATAATTAGCTTTTCAGAGCATTCACACAAGGTCGGCGCCGGTGGCGACACCTACAACGTGTTGACATGACGAAAGTTCCCAACCGATTTCTCATACACAAACAGCAGTTGACTGGCGTTGAATGGTGAAACGTTGTTGTGGTGCCTCGTGTAAGGAGGAGAAATGCGTATCATCACGTCTCCGGCTTTGATAAAGGTCGGATTGTTGCCTATCGAGATTGCGGTTTATCGTATCGCGACATTGCTGCACGCGTTGGACGAGATCCAATGACTGCTAGCAGAATATGGAATCGGTGGGTTCAGGAGGGTAACACGGAACGCCGTGCTGGATCCCAAGCCTCGGATCACTAGCAGACGAGATGACAGGCATCTTATCCTCATGGCTGTAACGGATCGTGCAGCCACGTTTTGATCCCTGAGTCAACAGATTGGGACGTTTACAAGACATCAACCATCTACACGAACAGTTCGACGACGTTTGCAGCAGCATGGACTATCAGCTCAGAGACTATGGCTGCGGTTATCCTTGACGCTGCATCACAGACTGCAGCGCCTGCGATGGTGTACTCAACGACGAACCTGGCTGCACGAATGGCAAACTGTTATTTTTTCGGATGAATCTAGGTTCTGTTTACAGCATCATGAGGGACGCATCCGTGTTTTGCGACATCGTGGTGATTGGAAGCGTGTACTGGCGTATCACACGGCGTGATGCTATGGGGTGCCATTGGTTACACGTCTCGGTCACCTCTTGTTCGCCTTGACGGCACTTTGAACAGTGGACGCTACATTTCAGGTGTGTTTCGACCCATGGCTCTACCCTTCATTCCATTCCTGCGAAACCCTACGTTTCAGCAGGTCCTGTATGGGCCTTTCTGGATACAGAAAATGTTCGACTGCTGCCCTGGCCATCACAATCTCCAGATCTCTCACCAATTGAAGAAGTCTGGTCAATGGTGGCCGAGCGGATGGCTTGTCACAATACGCCAGTCACTACTCTTGATGAACTGTGGTATTGTGTTGAAGCTGCATGGGCAGGTGTAGCTGTACGTGCCATCCAAGCTCTGTTTGACTCTGTTATATCCTAGCCAGTAATGCCGCCCGTGCCCGCTGCCAAAAGGTTGGCAGCATCAAAGTCCGGACGCCGTCCGCATAAGCAGCGCCAGCCAGACAGGAAATCGCCGCAAGTCTGCGCGCGCCACCGCTGGCTTCTGGTTTCTTAAGCGCTGGAGTCGCGAGCGCTAGGACAGTTCTGTATTCGCCGCTTAGTTGTATACTCGCCACCGAATTGTGTACTTGCTAGTCAGTTGTGTGTTCATCGCAGCAGAGTTGTTGTTTGTCGTCAGCCGACGCTGACCTAGCCGCTCCGACTCGAACTAGACAGATTTCTGTAGACACGGAGTTCACCACTGTGTTTCTGTATCTTCGTTAATAAAGATAAGTACCGACTTTTATTTAATCAGAGTGTTTGGGTTTTCATCTTTCTGTTCACTGTTCCAGCGGACCGGTTGGCCCGCTATTAAAAGTGTGGCGGTGACTTCGTAAGCCGTTTCTACTGCGAATTGTTTGTCGCTACGAACACCGCCACAAAAGATTCAATGCCCAGGCGAATCAAGGACGTTATTACGGCCAGAGGTGGTTGTTCTGGGTACTGATTTCTCAGGATCTATGCACCAAAATTGCGTGAAAATGTAATCATATGTCAGTATTTGTGCAATGAATACCCGTTTATCATCCGAATTTTTTCTTGGTGTAGCAATTTTAATGGCCAGTAGTGTACCTGAGGACTGGATAGCCAGAGGAGGTCCTGTTTCGTGGCCAGTACGTTCATCTGCCCTCATCACACTTGATGTATTTTTGTGGAGCCATGTGGATAACTGTGTACGAGATGGCTATCGATACTGAAGAGGCTCTTCTGGTAAGTTTCTCGTTGATTGCGACACTGTTCAAAGGAGGCCGGGGATACTGGAATGGGTACGACAGAACCTTGGGCGAAGATGTAATGTCTGCATTGACGCTAAGGGATACTGTTCTGGACAACTATTTCGGCTGTAGTGGCTTGTGAAACATGTGAAAATAAATATAAATCATTGTTACTATACCGTAGACAATTTCGGCCTCTCTGACATCGGTATACAGTACAAGTTTGCCACAACTAGTCCATTAACACGTGAAATTATCTGAGGGTACTGGGGAGTATTCAGCGGGAATTGTGTACGCTATGGTGAGGATTCGGAAGTTGGGGCCGTTACTTTGAGTGCTCTGCGAAGCTAAAGCGGAATTTTAGCATATTTTCGCTTATATCTTTTCATTCGGTCATTTCCGTACTAGGATCCCTTACCTTAAATTAATACATACAACTTGTTCGTCATCCTTCAAAATTTGTAACACCACCACGGGATCACCCTGTATATCATAACACTGTAGAACCAAAATAGCGACATCTGTCAAATGCAGGTTTAAAATGTGTGAGTAACGAATATATTTCCCAAAATGATGCTACTTATTTCTACTGATTCTTAACAGGAATGAAGAAGGTGAATAAGAAATCCAGCTAGTTTTAGTAAATAGTAGTTTTTAATTAAGTTTAATAAGGTTTCAACGTATTTTAACCCGTCTTCTTCAGAAGGACAAGCAATCTGCTAACAATACATTAATTACAATCAAAACATCATGGATCAAAATTACGTCTAATATAGAAACTACGCAACAAGTGCAGGTATGTCACCTACAACATGATACATGTGAACATAGTAAAAGTAGTGCTTATAAACTTCGCATTAGCAGTCATGTGGAGATGTAGATCGCTCTACTAACTGACTCTGCTATTGTGAAGGTTGCATTTACTTCTCTTCCTATGTTAGTACATATGATGTTGTTGGTGACATGGCTAGACTTGTTGTTGGCAGTAGTTTCTGAATGACATGTAATTTTGGTCCATGATGTTTTGATTGTAATTTATGTTGGCTCACTGTGTGCAGTTTTCTTGTACTTCTGAAGAAGACGGGTTTAAATCATTGAAACCATCCATAAAGTTAACTGAAATCCACCATTTACTGTAAATGGTGGACTGTCTTATTCACCTGCTATACTGTAACTGTTGCTGAAGTGCAGCCATGTTCAAAATATAGAAATGAAGAAACTGTAGTGAACATTTAGAAAACCCCAAATCAGCGAGCTATTCTTGTAATGCTATATTTACTACACTGTGGGACTTATTAAGATAATTAATATTAACTACATTTTTGTTAAGTAAAAGCATATATACGTGCCATTAGGGATGAATGAAAATGAGTTGGTTCTTCAACTGTTGGAATGTAATTCAAGTCAGAGACAATAGCTTTAATTTCGCAACAGCTTAATATATTTTGGACTGTGAGTAGTTACTTAATAACTTAGTAACAACCAAAGGCGATTCGCATCTCTCCATCATTCTCCAATAATAAAAATGGAACAGTAAAATATGCTTTCTATTATCCAAAATCTCATTTGCTCTTTCCTTGGCGTTGGTTATTATTTTAAGACCAATGGTACATTGGCAGGCACACACTTCATCGGGTATTATTAGCGAGCATTGAATGACTGATTTGCTGCATTCAGGTGCCCTGCGGAGTTCCCTTTATGTACTTATATTTGGGATGGCGGGCAGCGGCTGTTGTGTGTATGGCCTGACTCAGCAGGAGAGGGCTCAGTGTCTAACATCAGTTACACTGATCATCATTGCCTATACTCCCAACAAAAGCTTCAGACAACTTCCAAAAATTTTTTAAATGTTCCTCAGCAAATTTAGCAGTAAACTGTTTAAAACCAGGAATATGTGTAAGTGCCCCCCCCCCCCCTTACCTCATATTTCGAAAATATACTCCAATATTGTTCTCACGCCTGATGAGACTGATTTGATATTCACCTTGATTAACAAATTTTTCGCTAACATTTCACTTTTTATCGAATTAAGACCTTTGCTTCCATGCTCAGAAGTACACATGTGGCAAGTAACTAGTAGCAAATACCGTAATTGCTAGTAGATTTACAATTATTGCCAATATTGTGATTGGGTAGGCATTCCCCGCATAATAATTGTTTGCAGTGTCCTTGGTTTTGCTGCCGAATCCTAAAATCAATATGACTCGATATTTCGATGATTCATCTGGAGAGGCGTTCTTGTTGCTGGGTCCTACCGGAAACGAATGCGAAGACTAGAACCCGTGCTCCTGAACAGAGTTCTGTACAGTACACGGGGAATGCGCTACCCACCTCCAGTGCTGTCCACAAGATTGAGCCGGCGAGTGTGGCCGTGCGCTTCTAGGCGCTTCAGTCTGGAACCGCGTGACCGCTACGGTCGCAGGTTCGAATCCTGCCTCGGGCATGGATGTGTGTGATGTCCTTACGTTAGTTAGGTGTAAGTAGTTCTAAGTTCTAGGGGACTGATGACCACAGATGTTAAGTCCCATAGTGCTCAGAGCCATTTGAACCAAAGACTGAGCTTGTGGCGCCGCCCGTAGTAAACACAGTTGCCGAAGATGTATCGCATCAAAAATCTTCGGTCGGGTCGGCTACAGGAAAGAGCGTCATGCTTTGATACTGGATAATGCAGGGTTCAACGTCCTGATAGGAGAATACCTTTATCTCTGTTACTGAAATTGTACGCCAACCAAATTTCCGTTGACTTATAAACATTGTCCCAAAGACCGAACGTACCGGCAACTGTCAGGGTCGTGTCAAATTTCACCTAGTGTACCTCGTTTCAAGAACGCTCCGCAACACTTCATTTTACAGTTTCTCTCTCGTGTGACGGCCGTGTGCCTCGATTCAATCCTGAACAGCACAAATCGAACGGCTGATGTAAGCCTTCCCCTACTAACACACAATTTTGTATGTAACAGCCTTCCTGAGCTCCAAATCAATCTCGAAAGAGCCAAGTAGTGTGCTAATATAGGCAGGTGACAGAACACTCTCTTCACATCAAACCTTCAAAATCTTTCAGTCTTAAGGAATAAAGGTCAAAGATCCACGCTCCCCTAAATGCACTTCTGGAGATTCCTCAAATTTCATGGCCCGACGAATCCGTTACTCGGATTACACATTTTCCTTAATCACAGATGCTAAGTGTGCAAGTTATTTTGTTGCGTCGTCCACGTGGGAAAATGAAAATGTTCTGTCCCACATGCAATGAGAACGCCACCGCATGGGTACGATGGATCGCAGCAGTAGCGTCTCTACTGGAGATGGCGGACAGATGGGTAGCCGAGTCACGTCGGGTGTCGTACCCTGTAGGAAACCTGATGAGAAAACAAAATATTGCTTATTTCGATGGTAAGCTCTCGGGTATTCTCCTGCAAGGCAGTGTTGGGCGAAGAGGACGAGTATGACATTCGACGAAACAGTGTAGTATCTTAACACTCTTACACAGCTCAAAACATGAAAGCTTTCAGAAGTAGCAGACGCTGGTGAAGTCTGGATTGTAATATTTCTGGTATATCTCACAGAGTCTGCAAACTGTTACAGTCAGTCGTAAATCTTCTTGTCGTCAGGCTCATCATTTGTCAATGTCACCGTCTTTATGCTGTCAATATACAGGCGCACCCCAATATCAGCGAATAGTACTGGTGTGAGTTACTGTTATACTAACTAGTGTAACAGAACAGTTACTTCCGAGCTATGACATTAACAGAGCTCACTGTAGCATAACGTAGAGTATGGTTACTGTCTCAGTGATGCGTAAGTAGTACTGCAGTTCCACTACCTTCTCAAAAGTAGCCATTGTTAGCAGACATCAAAATTTGATGTGTCCACTCTTCCACTTTGCGACGACTGAGCTCTCTGGATACATTCTATGAAGTACAGCCTGTATCAAGAACGACGTTGTACTATTGTACACATAAATAATATATTTTCCATCTGATTTTTCGATAAACTAGTGTAATTGATGTTCTGATTTCATTTGTTTTTTGTTTCATGCCATTGTGTTAAGAAAACTGTAAACAAGTTTCAATGTGAAGATTAATGTTTATGTCAAATGTCAAGTAATATTGTGATAGAATTGAAATGTAACAAATTTTGGAACTGTTGTATGATGTTTAAAATTGTAATTGTGCGTATGGTCCATACGTAGGCAATGTGTTACGATATGTGGAATGCAGAACCTCGTGTGAGTACCCGGCCTGTCAGGGACGGGTAAAAGGTCGATGGCAGGCGAGCGCGGGAAAAAGCACGCGGGCACAGCACGGCGCAACGGGCTCAGCAGCAGTAGCAGTTGGAGTTTGGCACTGGTTTGAGCAACACCTTCTGGAGCGAGGAGGCTCTCCTGGAAGACGTAGCTTCACTGAGCCTCGGGTATGCCGTTCCAACGCCCACACAGCATGGCAAAATTCCATAGGCACTAAATGGAAAAGTATTGCGGCGCTAAGAAGAATTAAAGTGCCGATACATCAAGAGCCATAGCTGTGGTTGTATGTGTGCTCTGTGCCTCGCCATCTTGCCGCCCGCCAACCGCCGCATCGATACAAGCTGGCTGAAACATTTAGTACTGTATTCGTAAGGACCATAGAGTGAACTGTTCAATAGTAACCCAAATTTTACCAGAACTTTCCCATCATTTAATTATCCTCACAACTAACCTAGACAGGGTCCTATCCAAATGCTGTGCAATCCGAGTGTCCCGAAATGAAAAATTAAATTTTGTGTCAATAATAATTACTTGCAGACGTAGCTATGTTAGAATGGTGTTTAAAGAACTGTTGTGTTAATGAACCAGTAAACGAATAACGAATGTCTAACGAAGTTCAAAGATAACTTTAATATTGATATAGTAATGAAGTTTAATTATTTCGAGACAGACATAAAGGTATTTAAATGAGCAGTAAATAAGATGAAAAGAGTAGTAACATATATACTGGAAATCTTGAACGCATAATCAATTTTTTTAATACAGTGATCATAGCAGTTTCAGCCCCCCCCCCTTTTATTCATTTGAATTCTGAAGTATTCTAAATTGGTTTGACCAGCAAAAATTAAAGTCAATATAAAAGTCAAAATTTATCAGTCTTTTAACTTTATCAAAATTGACATTTTGTGTGTGGCTCGAAAGTGCTATTTCTAGGGTACCCTATGCCCGATTTTAATCAGATTAATAGACAGTATAAAATTTTGTAGTATCCATTATAGTGTAGTGTTATGTATTCATGGTTTTTTTCATATCAGTACAGAACGTGAAACTATCAGTTCAATAGATTTTCTGGTTCTAAAATTCTACTATATTATGCAGTATTACTACTTGTTGTTTTGAATGAATATATACCAACTTGTACAGGGATGAAACTCAGTTAATGTCTAATTAGGCTGGCGACCGTATTATTATTAAATTGGTAGCATCTTCAGTGTTGCTTTTTGTCCATCCTAACGTGTAATTGCATTTCGGACTTGGTCGACGGATCATTGTTATTACAGAGTGGGTATAAGTCTGATTTGCCACCATTCAGATACACGCGGTCGATATCTATACGAAAATCCTTTCTCATAAGGTGAACCCCGCTCAACTACCATAGTACAGGCTTCAACGAGTATTGTGTGCCCCACGCGCACGTTACAAGTGGCTTCCCGGTGACAGAACATCCAGTTGTTGTCGGTCACAAATTAACGTGAATACCGAACAGTGGATGTTCAGTGGCAAGAAACATTAACAGTAAGTTTGATGTTGAAATTCTCAACATCCAAGAGAAAGTAGAGCCTTTAGTTGAAACAAAAGTAGACGAAAAAGTTTTCGGTCTTAAAACAGAAATCGTAAACGAGTGCCAACATGGAATATCGCAGCTGAAAAAGGCTGTTTCAGATACTGAAAGAAATTTTGGCGAAAAAGTTACCGGATGTGTACAAAAGCGTGAACAAAATGCATCGAAAATTCAAGGCAAAATGTTCGATCTCGAGAGTAAAATCAACGATTGGCCTGGCGTGGTCTGTAATGGCACGGCACTTAGGAAGCTGTTGGAAGGTGAGGAACGCTTCCATCCCGCCAAAAAACATAACCGATGGCATCCGTTAGATTTCATCAAAAATTGCGAGAGGAGGTTTCCTAGACACTTGTCTGGTCAGGAAAAGATAAACGTAGTAATTAGCGCCTTAGCAGGTGACGCTAAGCGCTGGGGAGTTAACTTGAATACCGAACTAATGACGTTCGAAGAGTTTAAACAAAAGTTTACGGAAGAATACTGGTCCGAACAAAAACAGGATCATTGGTGGCGCGAGTTTATTATGGCCAAACTTCATGATAACAGGGGCAGGAACTCCCGGAAAGATTTCTGCGAATATTGGTACCGAAAGTTGACACATATAAGAGGGAGGAGATCCGATTCTGAAATCGTATGGGAGCTATATAAAAAGCGTACAAAAGATTCGAAGAGATATGTGGGAAGCAATCATCGCAGCTTCCAAGCGTTTCTCGAAAGGGTCGAAGACGAAGACCACTGGCGCGAAAGTCATCAGTAGGTAAAATATCGCAATTAGCTGTATTACCATTATTTGCACTAGTGCCGAAATACTCGTCATCTGAACTATCGTCAGAATCCGACCATTCTGGATTGCTTTCAGGTTTTAACATAAAAGCTTTTCTGAGACAGGCACTAAGTTCTTCCTCTGCATTTTCATCAGGCTTTGATTTTAACTCAAGATTCTCTTTAGGCAAAACGACCTCATTATCAGCTTTACTCACATTCACTGTTACTTCATATTTAGTGTAATCCTCGTGGACTTCAGTTACTATTAGGTAACCTGCCCCTTCCCCTCGGTGCCTTTCGGTAATGGCTTGTACTGTTGGCGGATCGTTAACAGAAGTTACTTCCTCGTCAATGCTTAGGATTTCATCCTTCAATTCCTTCCTATCTTTAACCATCGTCCTATTGGCAGCATGCATACTTTGCGCAGCGCTATTTACTCTCTCCTCTTTAAATTCGGGCCACGTCACCTTATCGACGTCCCTACCATCTCCTGTTTCACTAATTAACCTCCTAGCCTCATATTCCTTCTTAAAATCCTCCCACTCACATTGCTGAAGGCCCTTGTACAGATCGTCGATCTGCACACACCAATTAGCTACTTCTCCTAATTCATTCTCGCCATTTACTTCATTGCTAACACTGCTAACTGCACCTCTCTGTGTATCCACTGTTCCATCCACTATTTCCTTCGCCATGTAATTACCACTCGCAATATATTCACCAGCTCTTACGGAAATGTTTGTACCTAATTCTGCCGCCTTGCTAGCGACTTCTCTCTGAACAGCTGTTCTGCTGGCTGGGCCGTTGCCCTCTAATGCTCCACTCGCCTGTTAACATGTATCGCACTGCACGGCGAAGATGAATCATCTGCGCACACACCTGACGTTTGTTTCGCAACAACACACTGCTTCGTTCCACACCTATCCTTAACCTGTCTCATAACTTTACTGTCAGTCCGGTAATGTTTCTTAAATCGGGGCCAGTATGTTCTGTCTGCTTCCGTTTGGCCCGCAACGTTTGCAGAAATCAGTTTCCCACGTCGTTATTATTTTGCGCGGTGAATCCTCTACCGCAGCATGGGTAACCTCCTGTTCCTCTTCATCTGCCTCTACCTCTCTGTATCATGTTGACGCGAAAACCATCGCTGTCATTCCTCTCATCAAATGGCTCTGAGCACTATGCGACTTAGCTTCTGAGGTCATCAGTCGCCTAGAACTTAGAACTAATTAAACCTAACAAACCTAACGACATCACACACATCCATGCCCGAGGCAGGATTCGAACCAGTGACCGTAGCGGTCGCTCGGTTCCAGACTGTAGCGCCTAGAACCGCACGCCCGCTCCAGCTGGCTTCCTCTCATCATTATTATGGTTATTCCTGTTACTAAAATTCTGCTAATTGGCACAACTTTCGCGCCAATGGTCTTCGTCTTCGACCCTTTCGAGAAACGCTTGGAAGCTGCGATGATTGCTTCCCACATATCTCTTTGAAACATCTGGAAGCCTTTTATATAGCTCCCATACGACTTCAGAATCGGATCTTCTCCCTCTTAAATGTGTCAACTTCCAGTACCAATATTCGCAGAGGTCTTTCAAAGAATTCCTGCCAATGTTTTCATGAAGTTTGGCCATGATAAACTCGCGCCACAAACGATCCTGATTTTGTTCGGACCAGTATTCTTCTGTAAACTTTTGTTTAAACTCTTCGAACGTCATTAGTTCGGTATTCAAGTTAATTCCCCAGCGCTTAGCGTCACCTGCTAAGGCGCTAATTACTACGTTTATCTTCTCCTGACCAGATAAGTGTTTAGGAAATATTCTCTCGCAATTTTTGAAGAAATCCAATGGATGCCATCCGCTATGATTTTTGGCGGGATCGAAGCGTTCCTCACCTTCCAACAGCTTCGTAAGTGGGGTACCATTACAGACAACACCAGGCCTATTTTTGATTTTACTCTCGATCATCGAAAATTTTGCCTTAAATTTTCGATGTATTTTGTTCACACTTTCGTACACATCCGATAACTTTTTCGCCTAAATTTCTTTCTGTATCTGAAACTGCCTTTTTCAACTGTGAGATTCCATGTTTGCATTCGTTTACGATTTCTGTTTTAAGACCGAAAACTTTTTCATCTACTTTTGTTTCAACTAAAGGCTCTACTTTCTCTTGGATGTTGAGAATTTCAACATCAAACTTACTGTTAATGTTGTCAATTTCCCCCTGCATAGTATTCATATTTTTATTAATTATGTCAATTTCAGACTTCATAGAATTTACTACAGAACTTAAATTACCCACTTTTTATTCTACCTGTTCTATTTGTTTACTAATTTTAATTCCTTGTTCTTAGACCTGTGCTTTAAGCTGACCAACTTGTGTTTTAAGCTGCTCGTCAACGTGTGTTTTAAGCTGATCATTCTGTGTTTTGAGCTGCTCACTCTGTCCTGCAATTTGTTTGGTTAATCGTTCAAATAAGTCGTTCGTGCTTAGAATTTTCACACTTATTGTTCTACGGAGTCGGTGTGTTCCGATCCTACTTCAAATTTTTCTTTCGGTTCTTTCTTTATCTGTGGTGAATCAAACATGTCAGTGGATTCGTTCACGTACCCACTATCATCTACAAAGTCATCCTCTACTTCCTGCTTTATTCCTTGCTGTACTCGAGGCGATCTCGACATTTCAATCTGTTCGTTAACATGTTCGTGATATTGTATGTACGCCAATTGTCTACCACTAACGCCATCTGTTATCTGGCGGTGTAAACTCCTGTCATTGCCTGCCGCATCTTCCATTACACTCGGCGCATCTACTGTGTTTACGTCCTTGTCCACACCGAACGCAAATTACACCCCACTACCATACTTGACGTTCACTGCTATTTACTTTACTGAATAATATTGCAATTCGTGCCACTGAACATTCACTGTTCGGTATTCACGGTAATTTGTGACCGACAACAACTGGATGTCCTGTCACTGGGAGCCACTTGTAACGTGCGCGTGGGGCACACAATACTTGTTGAAACCTGTACTATGGTAGTTGAGCGGGGTTCACCTTATGAGAAAGGAATTTTGTATAGATATCGACCGCGTGTACCTGGATGGTGGCAAATCATACTTATAACCACTCTGTAATAACAATGATCCGTCAACTAAGTTCGAAATGCAATTACACGTCAGGATGGACCAAAAGCAACCCAGAAGATGCTACCAATTTAATAATAACACGCTCGCCAGCCTAATTAGGCATTAACTGAGTTTCTTCCCTGTACAAGTTGGTATATATTCATGCAAAACAACAAGTAGTAACACTGCATAAAATAGCAGAATTTTAGAACCAGAAAATCTCTTGAACCGATAGTTTCACGTTCTGTACTGCTATGAAAAAAACCATGAATCCATAACACTACACTATAATGTACACTACAAAACTTCATACTATGTATTGATATGATTAAAATCGGGCATAGGTTACCCATGAAATAGCACTTTGGAGCCACATACAAAATGTCAATTTTGATAAAGATGAAACACTGGTAAATTATGACTTTTATGTTGACTTTAACTTTTGCTGGTCACACGAATTTAGAACATTTTAGAATTCAAATGAATAAAAGGGTGGTGGTGGTGGTGGGGGGGGGGGGGGGGGGGGACCCTGAAACAGCTATGATCACTGTATTAAAAAAAATTGATAACTGAATTTATTATGCATTCAAGATTTGCAGTATATAAGTTACTACTCTTTTTATCTTATGTATTACTCATTCAAATACCTTTATATCTGTCTCGAAATAATTAAACTTCATTACTATATCAGTATTAAAGTTATCTTTCAACTTCGATAGACCTTCGTTATTCATTTACTGGTTCATTAACAAAACATTCTAACATAGTTAGGTCTGCAAGTAATTGTTACTGACACAAAAGTTAATTTTCCATTTCGGGACACTCGGAATGCACAACATTTGGAAAGGATCCTGTCTAGGTTAGTTGTGAGGATAATTAAATGATGGGAAAGTTCTGGTAATGTTTAGGTTATTATTGAATAGTTCACTCTATGGCCCATACGAATACAGTACTAAAAGTTTCAACCTGCTTGTATCGATGTGGCGGTTGGCGGGCGGCGAGATGGCGAGGCACAGAGCACACATACAACCACAGCTATGGTTCTTGATCTAGTGCCTATGGAATTATGCCATGCTGTGTGGGCGTTGGAACGGCATACCCGAGGCTCAATGAAGCTTCGTCTTCCAGGAGAGCCTCCTCGCTCCAGAAGGTGTTGCTCTATACAGTACCAGACTCCAACTACTACTGCTGAGCCCGTTGTGCCGTGAAGTGCCCGTGCGCATTTCCCGCGCTCGCCTGCCATCCACCTTTTACCGCTCTCTGACAGACCGGGTATTCACCTGAGGTTTTGCATTCTACATACCCTAACACATTGCCTACGTATGGACCAGACGCACAGTTACAATTTTAAATATCTTACAACAGTCTCAACATTTGTTACATTTCAATTCTATTACAATATTGCTTGACATTTGACATAAACATTAATATTCATATTGAAACTTGTTTACAGTTTTCTTAACACAATGACATGAAACAAAAAAGAAATGAAAGCAGAACATCAATTACACAAGTTTATCGAAAAATCAGACGGAAAGAAAATTACTTATATCTACAATAGTACAGCGTCGTTGTCGTTACAGTATGAAAGAGGTTTCAGGAAAAAGGAAAATTGAAGAAATATGTAAAAACATGAGGTACCATGAGAATGAGGATCCGACATGGAAATCCGTGAAGGTAAATTTTGACAGTGTGCAGTATCCTCAAATTAAGAAATACTAGAAAATCTTTAAATGCATTTTATACAGGATAAAAGAATTAGTCACTGAGAAATGGAGAGTATGTTGACCACACCAGTTTGATACTGATGTCATAGACTATTTCCATTTAGCATTGGGGCATAGTGGGCCAAAGAAATGTTTGGATAAACTGAATAATGTAATAGTGATTGCTGGTAGTGTCAGTAAGAAGGTAAACGAACGAATTAAGTCGTGTGATGTCTGTCAAAGGGCCAAAGTACCTAACAGAATTAGTAGAGGTCCAATGCAAAGTACATTACCTGAGGACGCCCTAGAATTATTATCAGTAGATTAGTATGGTCCCCTCCCGAAGACTTCGGGATATTGTGCATATATTTTAGTAATTTTGGAAGTATTCTCAAAGTTTGTGATATTCTACCCCTTGAAAAAGGCAACAGCAAAAGCTGTATTTAATAGGATGGTCGAATACTTCAGAACCATCGGGAAACCCAAGGCACTCCTATCTGGTAATGGACCCCAGTTCATATCCAAAATTTGGAAAGAAGGAATGGAGCAAAATGGTGTGGAGGTTAAATATATCTCAGCCTACCACCCAGCTAGGAACCCGGTTGCAAGGTACATGCGAGAAATCGGGAGATTGTGTAAAACGTACTGCAGTCATAACCATAGAGCCTGGGGCAGATTTATATCAGACTTTGAGAATGTCATGAACACTTTACATCATGAATGTACTGGGTTCCCATCGGAAGAAATTTTGTTAGGCAGCAGAAGTAAAAGTTTAATCTAGATCTAAAAGACATGATAAAAACCTGAAAGTTTCAAAATTTAAAATTGGGGACTATGTTCTTTTAAAAACCCACGAAAAATCTAGCGAACTGAACCACGAAATTTTCAAGTTTAAATATATTTATAATGGACCTTATATAATACAGAACATTCCACACGATAATGCTTACTACCTGATCTACTCAAAATCCAAGAGATCTTTAGGTGTAAGAAACGTTGTGGACCTGAAACTGTATGTTCCTAGGAGTGAGTGACCTAAGTACAATCAGAAAGCAATCTGCAGTAAATGTGTTGTATCTTACGATGAAACTATTTTATTCTAAATGTAACAAATATTTGTAAATGTATGTATACTAATGTCAGTGTGCTAACGTACTTACGTAAGTTTCAGATTATCAAATGTACTATAAATGTAAAAACGATGGAAAAAAGGGCTGAAAAGAAAATCAAAAGCTGCAAGCCAAATAAAGGATGGGACTGCCAAAAATCAAAGTGGGCAGTATGTGAGTCATGATATAAAGGACTGCCAAACACCAAAAAGGCAGATAAATAGTCAAAGAAGAAGTGTAAGTGTGGTACAGGTGATGTGATAAAATGATGCGAAATGGACTGCCCAAATCTGAATAATAGGCAGGAAATATATGTAGTGATTTTTCTAAGTAGTATTTTGTGTTTATTCGTAAATAAGGAAATAGACTGCCATTCAATGCAATCAGCAACAAATTGTTTTATAGTGTATACAGCATTGTATGGTAGTGAAACATGGAATGTGGGAAAACCGGAACAGAAGAGAATCGAAGCATTTGAGATGTGGTGCTGTAGACGAATGTTGAAAATCAGGTGGACTGATAAGGTAAGGAATGAGGAGGTTCTAAACAGAATCGGAGAGGAAAGGAATATGTGGAAAACACTGATAAGGAGAAGGGACAGGATGATAGGACATCTGCTAAGACATGAGGGAATGACTTCCATGGTACTAGAGGGAGCTGTAGAGGTCAAAAACTGTAGAGGAAGACTGAGATTGGAATACGTCAAGCAAATAATTGAGGACGTAGGTTGCAAGTGCTACTCTGATATGAAGAGGTTAGCACAGGAAAGGAGTTCGTGGCGGGCCGCATCAAACCAGTCAGTAGACTGATGACAAAAAAAAAAAAAAAGAATAGGTATTTGTATATGCTTTGTCCCCCCCATGAGCCATGGACCTAGCCGGTGGTGGGGAGGCTTGCGTGCATCAGCGATACAGATAGCCGTAGCGTAGGTGCAACCACAACAGAGGGGTATCTGTTGAGAGGCCAGACAAACGCGTGGTTCCTGAAGAGGGGCAGCAGCCTTTTCAGTAGTTGCAGGGGCAACAGTCTGGATGATTGACTGATCTGGCCCTGTAACACTAACCAAAACGGCCTTGCTGTGCTGGTACTGCGAACGGTTGAAAGCAAGGGGAAACTACAGCCATAATTTTTCCCGAAGACATGCAGCTTTACTGTATGGTTAATGATGATGGCGTCCTCTTGGGTAAAATATTCCGGAGGTAAAATAGTCCCCCATTCGGATCTCCGGGCGGGGACTACTCAAGAGGATGTCGTTATCAGGAGAAAGAAAACTGGCGTTCTATGGATCGGAGAGTGAAATGTCAGATCCCTTAATCGGGCAGGTAGAAAAGAAAATTTAAAAAGGGAAATGGCTAGGTTAAAGTTAGATATAGTGGGAATTAGTGACGTTCGGTGGCAGGAGGAACAAGACTTTTGGTCAGGGGAATACAGGCTTATAAATACAAAGTCAAATAGGTGTACTGCAGGAGTAGGTTTAATAATGAATAAAAAAAATAGGAATGCGGGTAAGCTACTACAAACAGCATAGTGAACGCATTATTGTGGCCAAGATAGACACGAAGGCCAAGCCTACTACAGTAGTATAAGTTTATATGCCAACTAGCTCGGCAGATGACGAAGAAATTGAAGAAATGTATGATGAAATAAAAAAAAATATTCAGATAGTGAAGGGAGACGAAAATTTAATAGTCATGGGTGACTGGAATTCGGTAGTAGGAAAAGAGAGAAAAGGAAACGTAGTAGGTGAATATGGATTGGGGCGAAGAAATGAAGGAGGAAGCTGCCTGGTAGAATTTTGCACTGAGTACAACTTAATCATAGCTAACACTTGGTTCAGGAATCATAAAAGAAGGTTGTATACATGGAAGAAGCCTGGAGATACTGACAGATTTCAGATAGATTATATAATGGTAAGACAGAGATTTAGGAAACAGGTTTTATTTTGTAAGACATTTCCAGGGCAGATGTGTACTCTGACAATCTATTGGTTATGAACTGTAGATTAACACTGAAAAAACTGCAAAAGGGTGGGAATTTAAGGAGATGGGACCTGGATAACTGAGTTTGTACAGAGTTTCAGGGAGAGCGTAAGGGAACAAATGGCAGGTATGAGGGAAAGAAATACAGTAGAAGAAGAATGGGTAGCTTTGAGGGATGAAGTAGTAAAGGCAGCAGAGGAGCAAGTAGGTAAAAAGAAGAGGACTAGTAGAAATCCTTGGGTAACAGAAGAAAAATTGAATTTGCTTGATGAAAGGAGAAAATATAAAAATGCAGTAAATGAAGCAGACAAAAAGGAATACAAACGTCTCATAAATGAGATTGACAGGAAGTAAAAACGGCTAAGCAGGGATGACTAGAGGATGAATGTAAGGACGTAGAGGCTTATCTCACTAGGGGTAAGATAGATACTGCCTACAGGAAAATTAAAGAGATCTTTGGAGAAAATAGAACCACTTGTATGAATATCAAGAGCTCAGATGGGAACCCAGTTCTAAGCAAAGAAGGGAAAGCAGCAAGGTGGAAGGAGTATTTAGAGGGTCTATACAAGGGCGATGTACTTGAGGGCAATAATGGAAATGGAAGAATATGTAGATGAAGATGAAATGTGAGATATGAGACAGCGTGAAGAGATTGACAGAACACTGAAAGACCTGAGTCGAAACAAGGCCCTGGGAGTAGACAATATTCCATTAGAACTACTGACGGCCTTGGGAGAGCCAGTCCTGACAAAACTCTACCATCTAGTGAGTAAGATCTATGAGACTGGCGAAATAGCCTCAGACATCAGGAAGAATATAATAATTCCAATCCCAAAGAAAGCGGGTGTTGACAGATGTGAAAATTACCGAACTATCAGTTTAATAAATCACGGCTGCAAAATACTGACGCGAATCTTTACAGACGAATGGAAAAATTAGCAGAAGTCGACCTTGGGGAAGATCAGTTTGGATTCCGTAGAAATATTGGAACACGTGAGGCAATACTGCCCCTACGGATTGTCTTAGAAGCTAGATTAAGGAAGGGCAAACCTACGTTTCTAGCATTTGTAGACTTAGAGAAAGCTTTTGACAATGTTTACTGGAATACTCTCTTTCAAATTCTGAAGGTGGCAGGGGTAAAATACAGGGAGCGAAAGGCTATTTACAATTTGTATAGAAACCAAATGGCGGTTATAAGAGTTGAGTGGCATGAAAGGGAAGCAGTGGTTGGGAAGGGAGTGAGACAGGGTTGTAGCCTCTTCCCGATGTTATTCAATCTGTATATTGAGCAAGCAGTAAAGGAAACAAAAGAAAAATTCGGAGTAGGTATTAAAATCCATGGAGAATAAATAAAAACTTTGAGGTTCGCCGATGACATTTTTATTCTGTCAGAGACAGCAAAGGACTTGGAAGAGCAGTTGAACGGAATGGATAGTGTCTTGAAGGAAGGATATAAGATGAACATCAACAAAAAGAAAACGAGGATAATGGAATGAAGTCGAATTAAGTCGATTGATGTTGAGGGTATTAGATTAGGAAATGAGACACTTAAAGTAGTAAAGGAGTTTTGCTATTTGGGAAGCAAAATAACTGATGATGGTCGAAGTAGAGAAGATACAAAATGTAGACTGGCAATGGCAAGGAAATCGTTTCTGAAGAAGAGAAATTTGTTAACATCGAGTATAGATTTAAATCTCAGGAAGTCGTTTCTGAAAGTATATGTATGGACTGTAGCCATGTATGGAAGTGAAACATAGACGATAAATAGTTTGGACAAGAAGAGACTAGAAGCTTTCGAAATGTGGTGCTACAGAAGAATGCTGAAGTATAGATGGGTAGATCACATAACTAACGAGGAAGTATTGAATAGGATTGGCGAGAATTTAAGTTTGTGGCACAACTTGACTAGCAGAAGGGATCGGTTGGTAGGACATGTTCTGAGGCATCAAGGGATCACCAATTTAGTATTGGAGAGCAGCGTGGAGGGTAAAAATCGTAGAGGGAGACCAAGAGATGAATACACCAAGCAGATTCCGAAGGATGTAGGTTGCAGTGGGTACTGGGAGATAAAGCAGCTTGCACAGGATAGAGTAGCATGGAGAGCTGCATCAAACTAGTCTCAGGACTGAAGACCACAACAACAACATATGCTTTGTAGTTAAGAGTTTGTGTTCCAGATTTTGATTTTATTTCTCTGAGAAATTTAATAATGATAAGTAATTAGCCATTTAAATCATTTTGTGATAGGAGGTTGGACTGTGCCAAAGGCACTTAAGTAAATGATACCTAAATGTTCTTGTTATATTAAAAAGAATAAACCTATATGATGTGAGTGAAAGGAAGTTTTGACATACAAAATTTTATGATGGCACATTCACGCAAAGATTCAGAACCCCTGTATAAATATAACGTTTAGTGTTCCCATCAAATTTGCACTTAGTGAAATTTACTGGAAACAGGGGCATGTGTAACAACAACGACTTTGTACTATTGTACATATAAATAATATTTTTTCTATCTGATTTTTCGATAAACTAGTGTAATTGATGTTAGGATTTCATTTGTTTTGTGTTTCATGCCATTGTATTAAGAAAACTGTAAACAAGTTTCAATGTGCAGATTAATGTTTATGTCAAATGTCAAGTAATATTGTGATAGAATTGAAGTGTAACAAATTTTGGAACTGTTGCAAGATGTTTAAAATTGTAATTGTGCGTCTGGTCCATACGTAGGCAATGTGTTACGATATATAGAATGCAGAACCTCGTGTGAGTACCCGGCCTGTCAGGGAGGAGTGAAAGGTCGATGGCAGGCGAGCGCGGGAAAATGCACGCGAGCACTGCACGGCGCAACGGGCTCAGTAGCAGTAGCAGTTGGAGTTTGGCACTGGTTTGAGCAACACCTGGGGCGAGGAGGCTCTCCTGGAAGACGTAGCTTCACTGAGCCTCGGGTATGCCGTTCCAACGCCCACACAGCATGGCAAAATTCCATGGGCACTAAATGGAAAAGTATTGCGACGCTAAGAAGAATCAAAGAGCCGATATATCAAGAGCCATAGCTGTGGTTGTATGTGTGCTCTGTGCCTCGCCATCTCGCCGCGCGCCAACCGCCGCATCGATACAAGCAGGTTGAAACTTTTACTACTGTATTCGTATGGACCAGAAGTGATCTGTTCAACAATAACCTGAATTTTACCAGAACTTTCCCATCATTTAATTATCCTCGCAACTAACCTAGACAGGGTCCTTTCCAAATGTTGTGCAATCTGAGTGTCCCAAAATGAAAAATTAAATTTTGTGTCAATAATAATTACTTGGAGACCTAGCTATGTTAGAATAGAGTTTAAAGAACTGTTGTGTTAGTGAACCAGTAGAAAGATAACTTTAATATTGATATAGTAATGAAGTTTAATTATTTCGAGACAGATATAAAGGTATTTAAATGAGCAGTAAATAAGATGAAAAGAGTAGCAACTTATATACTGGATATCTTGAACGCATAATAAATTCAGTAATCAATTTTTTTAATACAGTGATCATAACAGCTTCAGCCCCCCCCGCTTTTGTTCATTTGAATACTGAAATATTCTAAATTGGTTTGACCAGCAAAAGTTAAAGTCAATATAAATGTCAAAATTTACCAGTGTTTTATCTTTATCAAAATTGACATTTTGTGTGTGGCTCGAAAGTGTTATTTCTAGGGTACCTATGTCCGATTTTAATCAGATTAATAGACAGTATAAAATTTAGTAGCATACATTATAGTGTAGTGTTATGTATTCATGGTTTTTTTCATATCAGTAGAGAACGTGAAACTATCAGTTCAATAGATTTTCTGGTTCTAAAATTCTACTATATTAAGCAGTATTACTACTTGTTGTTTTGCATGAATATATACCAACCTGTACAGGGGAGAAACTCATTTAATGCCTAATTAGGCTTGCGACCGTATTATTATTAAATTGGTAGCATCTTCAGTGTTGCTTTTGGTCCATACTCACGTGTAATTGCATTTCGGACTTGGTCGACGGATCATTGTTATTACAGAGTGGGTATAAGTCTGATTTGCCACCATTCAGGCACACGCGGTCGATATCTATACGAAAATCCTTTCTCAGGAGGTGAACCCCGCTCAACTACCGTAGTACATTCTTCAACGAGTATTGTGTGCCCCAGGCGCACGTTACAAGTCCCCCCCCCCCCCCCCCACCCCTTCCGCCATTGTCTGTGAAGGAATGGCCAACCTTTCTTCCTTAAGAGCAGAAACAAGGGAGGAACTGATGGTAGACGCTGGGGTTTGAAGTCGACCCATCCCAAACGAGTTCCATTGGGTTCAGAGCGATATCGGGCTAGGTGTTCATTTCAGGAATGTTACTGTACACAAACCATCGCCTCGAAAACGTGGCCTTATGACAGGGTTAATTTTTATGGTAATACAAGCATGATCGTCTCCTAACTGTTCCTTTTCTCTAAGAAGTATGCATTGCTGAAAAATATCCTTCCACAAGTAGCGTTTTCTTAAGCGCAATAAGGGGACCACACTCCAACAACGAAAAGCATCCCAACACCGTAATGCTACGTTATCCATACTTCATTATTGTCACTGTATGTGATAGCAGGTAAGGTTCCACACACATTCGCTAAACCCAACACCTTCCATCGGATTGTCACAAGGTATAGAGTGTTTCATCACTCCATATCACCGTCCAGTGGCCTTGCTCTTTACATCACCTCAGGAGTTGCTTAACCTATAGATAATGCGTGACTGATGAAGAGCTGCACGATCAGTGTACCTCATTCTTACCTGCTCTGTATGCACAATCACCGGGCTAGCTGGACAGCTGGTAGCACTTTCGAATTCACGAGTGGTTTGTTCAGCTGATTTCATGGGACTTTTTGACTCTCTGTTTTGGATCACTTGTTCAATGTCCTATCCGTATGTGGACAAGAAGGACTGCATTGCCATGTGGCAGTGAGTTATATGTGAAGTTTTATGGTGGCTGGAGTGGTGGCTTATATTTCCCGATAGATGTACGCTTACCTGAGGAAATTAAATCTTCAATATCGACATTTTGGAGATTGGAAATTTACTACCACTGGGCAAGCAGAACTGTTGGTTAGTTCTCCTTAAATAACAGCTGCCTAATGACATACAGAAGGAAATTACTGCAAGTGTTCCGTCCAGAAAATTAGTGTACAGCAATAATTTTCCAATAGTAATTTATTTTAGTTTAATGGTATCGAAGTTGTAAAAGGTACTAATGGTGTATTCTCCTAGCAGTAAAGCAGGAGTGCTTAGTGAAGGTTTAGCTAAGACTAACAGCCATTGCATGAGAAAGTTATCAATAAAAATGAGGAGAGAAATTTAATTCAAAATACTGTTTAATATAAGTGGTTGTATTGTTGGTACAAATAAAAATGTAATTAGGTTTATTTTGTGACAAAAATTATACGTATCAGCAGACAAGTTTAGACGCTTTGTTTATTGGAAGGGAGCGTATACTGGCCATCCGCTGTGAAAGTAAGGTGAACTGTTTTGAAGGAGAGAAAGAGCAAACAAATTCTTGGCTTTGAGAGGTATGTAGAAATAAACTGGACGTCTCTGTTTCGAAGGACCTGTTCCGGAAATTGTCTTCAACGATTTTGAAAAACTAATTTTAACAAATATGGTTGACTGGAAGGGAAGCTGAACTCCGCTCTTTCCAAATCGGAGGCAAGTGTCTCGTGCACTATGAAGTTTCCCTCGATTGAGTTTTTGAGAGATGTAAGTGATCTGAATGTTTCATCTTGTTGCTTATCCTACGCAATATGTCTAAACAATGCTGTGTTAGGAACCCAGAGAATTAGGCATTGCTCGATTTGGAATCCTCGCCAGCTTGGATTAAAGGTAGACATTGAAGCAATTTAGAGGCAGGCTGTTGGATTTGTTACCGGTGGGTTCAAACAACAAGTGTTACGGAGATGTTTCGGGGAATCAAATGGGAGTCGGGGGAGGCGACGTTCTTTGCGAAGAACGTTGTTGAGAAACTTTAGAAAACCAGCATTTGAGGTTGCGTGCAGAACGATTCTACTGCCAACGACGCCCATTTTGAGTAAGAACCATGAAGATAAGATTAGAGAGATTAGCGCTCGGACAAAGGCATATAGACACTCGTGTTTTCCTCACTCTATTTGTAAGTGAAGTAGAAAATGAAACTGCTAGTAATGGTGCTTGGTACCATCCGCCACGCAACATACAGTGGCTTGCTAAGTATGTATATAAATGTAGATGTACTGATCAACCGTAATTAATCATGTTCAGTGTTCATCTGTGGCTGTAGGCACATAGTATCTATGACTGCTATTCAGCTGAAGTTATTTATATTTAAGTAACGATAGGAGCAGAGATACAATCAGGGGTCTGCGAAGAAAATTTCTTAAATTATGGTATTAAAGGGTTTCTAAGATTTCACAGCAAAAATCTAAACCTTTGTACACTTTATGAGAAACATAGACTGCACCAGTAACCTGCTGCTTAAAAATATTAACAGCGAAAACATTTTATATTCTTCTAGGACCACTGAGTTTTATATGTCACCTAGCGATGTGGCGCAGTGGCTAGCACACTGGACCCGCATTCGGGAGAACGACGGCTCAATCCCGCTTCCGGCCATCGTGATTTAGGTTTTCCGTGATTTCCTTAAGTCACTCCAGGCAAATGCCGGGATGATTCCTTTGAAACGACACGGCCGACTTCCTTCTCCGTCCTTCCCTAATCCGATGGGACCGATGACTTGTTTCCCTCCACAAACAGTCCAACCTTTTTATATGTCGTTTAAGGACATGGTGTAGTTACAATTCCGAACACGGTGCTAAGTTGGAATTTATTTTACAATTGGTTCATATCGACTCAAATGCCATCATCAGGTTATCCGTAAGTCAAAAATTGGTACGATATTTATAATTTTCTGGGTAATTATTAAATGAATTTCTTCATTATACTTTTTTACATACGTCTGATGGTTTAGACATCCACACGAATTCGGCGGTTCTGGACGGCCGGTGTGGCCGAGTGTAGGCACTTCAGTCTGGAACCGCGCGATTGCTACGGTCGCAGGTTCGAATCCTGCCTCGGGCATAGATGTGTGTGATGTCCTCACATTAGTTATGTTTAAGTAGTTCTAAGCTCTAGGGGACTGATGACCTCAGATGTCCCATAATGCTCAGAGCCATTGGAGCCATTTTCGGCGGTTCTGTCACTGTCTGTTTGCTTGTCCGTTAGGCTCCGTTGGTGTTACCGTAGTAATAATCTTTGATTGTCACCTAATCTGACTTATTACTTTACGTAATTGTCCGATTATCTTCTATATATACACATATTCATGACAGTTGTTCGACAGATAATCCAGCGATATTCTATGATTAGAGGATGTTCTGTTTATCGTTACCGATATGCAGGTGCACGTCCATGTGGCATCGCTGGTTATTGTCATTGTAATTCATTTTCGTAGACTGAGTTCGGTGTAGGCTGTATTGTGTCCTATGTGTTCATTTGCGTTCATTTATAAATGGAATTAAACATTCCTTCCTCGTTATTTATGTGCTGTAAGTTCTTTAAATTTTAACTAGTACGACTTTCTATCTACTCGTTGACAGGTTTGCCAGAAATGCTGTGTGGTTATAGTATTGTTATTTAGAATCTGTATCTTCTTGCGAATTTAGCTATAATGTCATTTATCCTTTGTATTGGTGGATAATTTCAATAAAGTTCTCTGTGTCAGCTTGTGCTTCAGGTCGATATGCTCGTTGAGTATTCTTTGCGGGTATTTATTGTATATAAATAAATTTCCAGCTCTCACAAAACGTTCATTACTGCTACTTTCGATGTTATGTGTGAAATCTGAACAGCTTGGTCTATCGTATCTACTACGTGCTGTTCGGTCTTGAGGTGGTGGGAAAAAATCTCACCATGTTTGATCGTTCAGCTAAGTCGACCATTATCACAGACTCTACTGCAGTTTCAATGAATCTCCCAGTGGTTAGCCTGGGTGGCCGTGTACCCTCTCTCAGTGGCCACCCACCGGATGCCTGTCTGCATGGACAGTACTACTGATCGTCTCATGGACAGCTCCGTAGCTGGTTACCTGCTGGACCCGCACCTCCAGAAACGCCAAGTATTCATGTGCACTCAGCGTTAATGTAACATCAATTAGATAACACTGAAGAACTATCGAATGCCTCCTGCAACGCATAAAATATATCAACCTATGTGCAAGAAATTACAAACAGAAGTATTTCGTGAATTAAAGGAAGGGGTTGATTTTCAAGAGACTCGCTGTTCGCGGAACCTACGTTGTTTCGCGAAAAGAAGTTTTCATTCTTCAATAAAGGCATATGCGGTGAGCATAAAACATGTTTTATAATTCTACAACAGAGTGACATGTCCTACAACGGCTTTTAAATATATGGCATCACTTCGATGAAAGTTCTTGAAAACGGGAATTACCTGCACATTTTTCTTAGTCCAAACCCCTTCGTTAAAACGCTGCTAAAAGGGAACCAAGTTCTTCCACTTCATCTGCAAACATTGATAGACGTCTCTCATATATACATTTGCCTTTCCTTTATTGAGCAGTTTTTGTTGATATTCTACTCCAGGGTAACCAATCTGAACTTTCGGAGAAGAACTTCAAGTTTTTTGGCCTCCAGCGACCGGTGGTAGATTGCTGCATGATCTTTCACATACTTTACGCAGAATTTCATAGGTATCCTATTACGTCAAGTCTCTATCCCTGAAATCAATAAGGTCACTCGCCCCTTTGTGTTATGATACATGTAAACGTCGTGTGACTAGGGCCTGCCGTCGCGTAGACCGTTCGCTGGGTGCTAGTCTTTCGATTTGACACCACTTCGGCGACTTGCCCGTCGATGGGGATGAAATTATGATGATTAGTACAACACAACACCCAGTCCCTGAGCGGAGAAGCCGGGAATCGAACCCGAGCCCTTAGAATTAACATTCTGTCGCGCTGACCACTCAGTAACCGGGGGCGGACGTGTGATGCTTGAAAGGTGGAAAATACATTACGATTTTACTCATTGAAACAGTTTCCACAGACTGAATTTGGAATTTGGGCCTTTTATAAGTCTTTCTTTCTATTCAATGCCAGAATTACCGCAGAGAGATAACTATCCGTTAGTGACTTTTTACTTCCTGAAACAAGACTCTTCTCGAAGTTTTCTTATCTCCATTTTGATTCGTTAAGTTTTTGTTTGTCAACACGACTTTGATTTTGTTTAAATGTATATTGATGTTAGCTTTGGTTTTGGAGCAGCCTTCGGGCTACAGCTTGTCTTTCCCGAGCCTAACAACCGTGACTGGCTACTTATATCTCAAGGGCAGTACAATTAAAACTTGTGTAAAAAAGTCAGTTTAGGTTTCTAAGTGCTTCAAATCAGAAGTAAGCAACTACTACTTTTAGACAGTGGTTGGTGCTTTTAATCACCTTAGTTAATTTTGGCAATAGGTACTTTCAGTCGTAGATAACCACGTGTGGTACTGGTCACCATCTGAAGAACAAATGTCACATCATTTCGATAGAGCAACCATTAAATAGCACCCAGTAATGCAGCAAATAACGAAGCATCAAAAGTAGTTGAAGCAGTGTTTCTTTCAGTAGTCAGAGTTTAAAATCTGAGCACTAGATTTAGATTAGTCTATTTATATGGACGTTTTGGGAGTGCGAAACAACTAGTATTTGACAGTTGCTTCACTTCCTCATGTCTCTGTCAAGACCTACGTTCAGAAGCCCGAGATTCTGGCCGTTGTGGGATCTTGATGGAGGAGTTGGCTGCTATCCACGAGCAACTGGAAGCTGCATTGGCAACTGTCGAGCTGCTTCATGTCGTCCCTAGCAAGTTCTATCGTCTGTGGAACGGGGTAGAATGGTCTCCTGTTGCAAACTCTCCTCTGAACTTGGCAGCTACTCCTAGTGCCTATGTAGCCAGCAGATAATCCCAATCTAGGGCCTTCAATTGATAAACAAAGTAAGGAAATACAAAACAGATAGAAGAAAAGAAATGAACACTTAGTAATGAAATAAATAGCTAATGCAGAGAAGGTAAAGAAAATTAGCTGCAAGAAAAACGTGAAGAAATCGAATACTTACTGGGTGTCAGAAACATGTAGAAAAGTCAAAACAACATTCGGTGAAATTTAAAGTAAGGGGCTTATTGTTAAGAGTGAAAAAGCGATTTAAATGATAATTTGAGGGAAGGTGTCAAAAGTGTATTGAATGCCTGTACTAGGAAGGGGAACACTGTGCTTAGTGTTAGAGAAGAAGAAACAGGTTTCGATTTGAAGATAATAGGGATCTGGTATTAATCATATTGACAGATCTTGGGAAGCACTGCTAACAAACAAGGCAGAATGTACCATTTTTGGGAGCTGCGACGTCATAGCTGGTAGAAACAGGATCCAGGACGTATAAAATGTGTTTCTTTAATTTTATTATGTGGTTGTGAGAAAGTGTCCACAGAGTATCGACTTATGTCCTTAATGACTGTCTTACGACCTCATTAAAACACGAAGCATTATCCAGTGCCAACACCTCCACAGTTCAGGGAGAAACACTACACAAACGGTGCTACTATACACTACAGTTGGTAAAGGCGTTGGAGGAAGTGGCAAGCAATTGATTATTCAAGTTAGTTCATAGAATATATAAGACTGAAGACGTATCATCGAACGTTTAGGAAGACTATCATCCATACAATCACGAACGTGGCTATGATAGACAAACTCGAGTGCTGCCACACAGTTCATACACCGAGGTTGCTGAAAAAAATATACAGACGAATGGAAAAAGTTTAAGTATCTGCTAGATCAGGATAGGTTAGAATTTATGAAAGGAAAAGACACCAGTGAGTTCTGAAGTTGCACTTGATAATGGACGAAAGACAGCTTCACAGGGCTGACAGATCTATAGGAAGCGTTCGACAACTTAAAATGGTTTGGATGTTGAAATTCTCAAAAAAAGAAGCGTAAATTAGAGCGAAAGATGAGTAATATACAGTCAGTATAAAGATACAAAGTGAAAAATAAGAAAGACCAAGTAAGAAAGAAGTACCCTGTTTCAAAAGGGCATAGGGCAGGGTTGCAGTCTTTGTCCCTTGCGGTTCAACGTGTACATCGGAAAATCAATGAAGAATGTAATGGGAAGGTCAAAGTGCGATTAAAATTCATAGTGGAAATACATTAACGATAAGTTTCACTGATGAGAATACTATCCTCAGTTAAGTGAGGAAGAATTACAAGGCCTGTTGAAAGCAGTGGTCACAGAGTATCAACAGAAACAAAATGAAGGTAAAAGTAATAAGGAATAAAAGAATAAGACAAATGACAAATCCCAGATAGTTTACCACGCAGTAGACCAAATGAAGGTAGCAAAATAGCGCATGACAGAAACTAACCAGCAAAAGCAAAGAGGGTGTCTCATTAAAGAAATATTAGCACCAATCTTTAGAAAATGAAGAAACACTTGAGAGCGTACGCTTGAATCATAACATTGCATGGAAGTGGTGGACTGACAGTGGAGGTACTGGAAAAGAACAAAATCGTAAGGTATCAAATGTGATTTCACACAAGGATGCGGTAAATTAAGTGGAATAATAAGACATAAAGATGTCCTCCTCAGAATTGTCGAGGAAGTGATAGAGTGACACTGGAACGTCTAGAAAAGAACAAAATCGGAGAGCTTCAGATGTGATTTCACTTAAGGATGCCTCCCATTAAATGGACTAATTAGAAATAAAGAGGCTCTCCTCAGAGTTGTTGAAGAAAGGAATATGTGGAAAGCAGTGGTCAAGAAGGAAAAGGATGATAAGACATATGTATAGACGTCAGGTCATAACTTGCATAGTAGTAGAGGGAACCGGATGTGACTAAAACTGTGACAGAATACTGAGACTGGAATAGATGCAGTGTAAGGACTACTCTAAGGCGAAGGGTTGGGCATTGGATTGGAAGCGAGGTGGAGAAAGTGGAAGGGACGAGGGTGAGTTGGGGATCAGAGATGCATTAGAACTCTCAGAAGACTCCTTTAGCATGTACACGGCATCAACTGCACAGCATTCTACTGCAGCCCACCTGAAACAGTAAAGCAATCCTCCTCGAAATTCTAAATTTCATACGCTCTACAAGTTTATTTTCCGAATTACGGAAGGTAGCTATATTAATTCCCTTTCAACTAATTTATCGATTTCAGTGCCGGTTCAGGAGATACCACTCTATCTTCAGAAATATTATTCTGCTGGAAGCCCCTATACAAAAAGCTTTCTACGCAAACGACGTAGATATCTTTCTCGATATTGAGAAAGCCAATGAACGGTCCGTGCACGACCGAGCACGGTACCAATAGTTACAGAATGCCATGCGCGGTGATATGATTTTTCGGGCCGTTATGTCTCAGGTTCTGTTGATCATAGGGATAAGGCGTCAACTGTTTTGGTGTTCCGATAGCCCGTGGCCCAGCGACCGTTTGTATACATTTCAGACGAATGGGCATACTGTAGCTATGCTATAGTACAGCTCCTCCAGCTCACACAATTTGGGCAAATCGGCTGATTCTTTTGTATTAGGTGTGATTTGGGTTAGACCTTAAATGCCTATTAAAAGCAACATCTGTACATGTGCGTTTTCTGAAAAAGTCCGAAAACCGTGATTTTTGAGCCGCAAAAGGACCAGTTGAGGAGACAGCCACTTCTATAATTTCCATTCGTAGTTAATATTATTGGAGAACCTAGACATTTTTTTCAGTACCATTCTCCATTAACGAGATCCAGATGTTCAAATTTACCTTTTCTATGTAGGTAACGTATGCACGTAATATCCTGTCAGAGGCGCAAGCGTAGTTTTCATTGCCGTAGTGAACACCTGGCATGGTTTCTTGGATGATCACAGCGGTTCTGAAGTCACCGAACTACGTTTTCAGTCTCCATTCTTTCGCCAATGTGACTTTATGACACAATCTGTATAAAGGGCACTTCACTCCTATACAGGCTGTCTAGGCTGGAAATTATTCGATGGCGTAAGCGCCTCATAAAAATTATTTTATCATACAAAATTTTTTGTACCTACAAATTAAACAATGTATTTTTAGTATACTGTAGGTGTAGCCTAAAAGTGTTGCGCATTTTTATGTGAAGTGAGCCTGCGGCGGCTGGGAGACGATTTCATGTTAACCTTATATTACGGTTATTTATATGTTGTTGATGAGTGTCAAGGTGTATAAATGTTATGTTGATGTATAAACTGCGTTCTTGCTGACCCACAGAATTAGTTTCATATAAGCAGCATGCTCTTCTGTAAGAGGAAAAAGAGCACCAGCCGAAAATTGCTCTGGTTGGAGCCGAAAAGAGGAGACTATGCTCCTCTTTAAAAGGCTGCCACAGAAAACTGGGGAAGCAGCTGTCACAATCCTCTTTCCAACTTATCCACCATAAATTTTGGCATGCGAACATATTTACGCTTTTTTGTCGTGGAAGAGAGTAGCAGAGAAACAGTAACTGTAGAAAACAGACAGTGCCATTGGGAGAGAGAAAGTGGCTGTGAAACAAAGAGATGTATGGAGATAATAGCAGTGGGAGCAAAAGAGGGATGATATAGTGGTGGTCAGAGAGTGACAGTGGCCAAAAAGAAAAAGAGAGATGGATGGCAATAGTGACAGGGGCAACAAAAGAGAGACGAGAAACGAAAAAAGAGAGTGAAAGGATGAACTGTATAAAGAAGAAGATTCACCACTTTCTCTCATCTTCTAAGCTACGTGTTAAGGATTCCCAGCCTAGAGATCAAAACCGCGAGAAATCACGAGCGAGAAAGGAAGGAACAGTGCCAGTGGGGGAGAAAAAGAATGGGATTAAAGTTAATGGAAGTGATAGTCACTGTGAAAGAGGCTCGCAAGGAGACATTGCTAAGGAACAGCGAGAGAAAAGGATGAAAGTGATGTAGGGTACACAAACTGGAGACAATGGTAGAGAGATGTAGAGAGAGTGGCAGTGAGAGGGAGACGCTGAACATGAGAGCTTCACTACAAACAGAGACTAGCTAAAAGTATTTAGGAAATTCAGTGTTTACAGAGTGTGAATAAGTTCGCATGTCAAAATTTTTGGTTAAGAAGTCGGTTCAAATGGTTCAAATGGCTCTGAGCACTATGGGAATTAAAATCTGTGGTCATGAGTCCCCTAGAACTTAGAACTACTTAAACCTAACTAACCTAAGGACATCACACACATCCATGCCCGAGGCAGGATTCGAACCTTAGACCGTAGCGGTCACGCGGTTCCAGATTGAAGCGCCTAGAACCGCACGGCCACACCGGCCGGCTTAAGAAGTCGGAATGAGGATTGAGTCAGCTGATTTAATACTTTCCTTTAAGAGTCCTTTAAAGAGGAGTATATTCGCCTTTTTGTGTCCCGACAGGAGCGTTTTTGATCTGGTAACAATTTGAGGCACAGTATCCTTAGACAGCTCTATCCTTGGAGCTTACGAGGACGTTTCTATTTTTTCCTGTTTTTCCTTTCCCCACGCTATTGAAGAAATCATTCTATACAAGAGTCTGGTGTCCACCAAGATACTTTCTAAAGCGTAACCCTGTATTAATATGTATTGACAGCTTTACGTCCACGGTAGAACGTTCTATTCAGTGCTCTTTATTTCTTGACGAAAATGTAAATAATAACTCATTTTGCAAAATTGCAGCAAGTACCCTCAAGTGCAGACTGGAGGAATGGAACTGAAATCTTGTTTTATGTTTCCTACAGAAAAAGCTGTTCGTCTTTTCGAATCCGTTCCTGTTGTACTTCTAACATTCCCAAATAAAACTGGTGGACTTCAATTACAATTTTTGACGAAGATGAGACATAGCAATATCTGTTTATACGATGACGATGCTGTTGTCCACATAATACTGTTGCCATTGAATGGAGAAAGACTGGATCAAAATTTCTACTTGGTGGAATGGATGACAAATGTCTTTACATGTGTATAAATGCAAGATAACGACCAAATAGAAATGAATTTAATCCAGAAGTATACGATCAGAAGACGAGCGGTAAACTTCTAACAATCAGCAGTTAGTTTAAATATTTAGTGGTAATACTAAGAAGGGTTAAGAAATGCATGAAGGCGTAAAATTTGTAGACCCGGATATGTTGCAAGGACCGTGGTAAAATTCAGTCCATCAATATAGGAAACAGCATATAAGATGCAAGTAGTTCAGATTCAAAGTAAACTACCGCCCCATTATTTCGATTTCTCATCAACTAGGCATGAGAGCAGATATCCAACTAACTGAGGACAGCGCTTCTGCGGTCATGACAGTTCGGTACAAACCATTCGAAAATCTTTGCAGGTATTCTCCAAAAACTCAAATTGGAATGTTTCACAGAAACCCTGCCTGGTAAATTTACAGAGGAATACCGTGCCGAACGTGTAGTACTGTTATCGTACAACCGAGCGTGGTGATGCAGTGGCTAGCACATAGGATTTAGGTTACCCGCGATATCCCTAAATGGCTCCAGGAAAATGCTGGGATGGCTCCTTTGAAAAGGCACGGACAATTTCCTTCCCCATCTGAGTTTGTGCTCCGTCTCTAATGACCTCGATGTCGACGGGACGATAAACCCAATCTTCCTTCACTTTTTTTTTTCATCCAGGATTTCGGAGGATAGATCACGTGAAAAAGCAAGACTTTATTTGATACTCGAAACGGTACTTTAATTTTGTGTTTCAATGTGTATTCCGTAACGTAAAGCCTCGTAAATATACAGCAGATAATCACTTTTCTTACTTCCACGCTACGAACCACAGCGGAAGAAGCATGGAGGCAATACTTCATTACTGAGCAGTCAGGCTGCCTTAATGGCTGCAGAAACTTCAGTGTTCTCCGTAATATTTCTTCATAGCACACAGAGGGTAGTGAGGTTAGTGTCGTTATTAAGAAAATTTGTCTTAAAAGTAAGTTTATAATGAGGAGCACAGTCGAGAAAGCAAGCTGGCATACGTGTGAACTTAGTGTTCGACGAATAGAAATTAAGCTACAGTATGGATTCGCTTAAATATTGTTAGTACCTAGAGTACCATATTACAAGAATTGGATATCTTTTGTGAAAGAAATGCGGATTGCTTATTCTTAGGCTTATGACTTAGTTGTAATATAACGCTGTCCTCTTTTCAAAAAATGGTTCAATTGGGTCTGAGCACTATGGGACTTAACATCTTAGGTCATCAGTCCCCTAGAACTTCGAAGTACTTAAACCTAACTAACCTAAGGCCATCACACACATCCATGCCGAGGCAGGATTCGAACCTGCGACCGTAACAGTCCCGCGATTCCGGACTGAAGTGCCTAGAACCGCACGGCCACCAAGGCCGGCTAGTCCTCTTCTCATTTCCTCTCTGGAAACGGCGATTTCTATGCTCCACAAGTGAATTTGTTAATTGATTAAAGCCCCTAAACGAAAAACCAGCTCTGCCATACGCTAGACGATCTTTAATAGTAATGAGGCAGGCAAAAATGACACAGATACATGACACTGCTTCCACCAAAGTCACCATGTATCCGACGTCAAGGGTCGGAACTTCGTATCAATCGCTCAGTTCCTCGACAGTGGAGTCCACTCCTCGGTCACGAAGCCACGCTTCGACAACCGCTGCGTGCTCATCCTCATCGTTGGAATACGCCTACCCCCAGATGTTCTTTCAGCCTGCCGAAAAGTTGGAATTCCTGTGGTACAGGATATGGACTTCCCGATTACCATCACCCATGTCTCTGCTACTTTGGTCAAATAGTTGGTACCATTTCACTAGGCTGTACACTACATTGCATTTGATCCTCAAACCGACAGAACTTTGCGGTGAATCTACGTGCAGCTTAGACGTTTTTCCCAGAAGAATTGTACTGTCCCACATATTTATATTTCCAATTGCTGCGACGTTTCAGTAGCACACTGTGACGCACCTTTTACCCATACCGTGTCTGCAGGTACTTCTGACAATGCGCCACTCGCATTGCGCAATTGGAGAGTCGGACGACATGCGCAACCTACTTCTTGATGTCCCTGCATACACTCTAAGGAAAAAATAAAAAACCGCGGAGGAGTTATGTCAATTTCTCACGAATTTATGTTCATACAGGTATCGAGTGGAAATTTAAAACTGAAAATTTTGGCTGCCAACAGATGAATGTGTGACGCTGCAGCGCTATTTCACCGTGCAGTTGGCAATGATACTAAACAGGGGTGAGCCGTGCAGTGCCTCCCATTGGTGCTGTTCTAGGTTTCTGTCCTCGGTTGGAGGCCACAGTGTATCGTTTAGTTGACGTGGTTGCGGTTGTTTGTATTCTTTTTGTGTTGACTGGCGCCAATTAGTTCGGCAAGCGTTGCCTGTCCGCAGGTGGCAGCAGCGGCGTGTAATAATTGTGGCCCTACCCTTGGGGTGACGTCGTTGTTCTTCTGGGTCGTGTGAGTGACCAGTTCGGTTGGCGACTGCAGAGGAGCCAGGAGGGCAGTGCGAGAACACACCGGGACCGCTGGCATGCACTGCCGGATGGAAGGGCTGTGGTCGCGAGGTTACACGACCTAGTCGTCAACCGGATCTAACAAGCTTTAAGTTAAGTGGCTTTTAATGCTGGCAGTGAAACCTCCACCATTGTGAGACCTCGCGATTCTCCAGTGACTTGGGTTCGTGTTGTTGTTCGAAGAGCATCGAGTGGCGTGCTTAGGGAAGGCAGGTCTGATTTTCTATCCTCGACTTCTTATTACTAATTTCTGCATTCTATGTGCTACTATTTGATTAGTTCAACCAGCGGCATTTTTCCTGCTCCGTGACCTGTCCTGGAGGTTAATGTATGTAACGGCAGTGTACGTTTCCTCGTCTTGCCACTGCTGTCCGGTAGGGCGTGCAGTTTTGACAGTTTCCTTGATTTATAGGTCGGCTGGTGTTTCTTCTACTCTGGTAGTAGTGGTTCCTTTCTCCTTTTGGACACTCCAAACACGGCATTCTGAGGACGTACTGCTGACCGCCGGTTCCGGCTTTGGCGTGGTGTTCCGTTGTTGCATTGATTATCGAACGTTAGTTAGCTTCAGCAGATAATCATTAGTCATTCGTTAGACTGCCACTAGTCTGAGTTACCATCTTGTGAAGTGAATGCAACGCTTGGCTGCCTTTCTCATCGCTCGCAAAGGTGTTTTTGGCCTGACATACTCAGAGGTCGATTCCTGGAGCACAATCTGTGACTAGCCCTTGTGTTTTGTTATTGTGTTACATTTTATTATTGTATTACAAAGTTACCACCATTTGTCTCATCTGTTTGGTGATCAGTTGCCTGTCTTTTAAATTAACTTTTGCTATTGCCTTGCTGTCGAAAGTACGTTTGTTAAATTTTTTGAATATTTGCCATTCTTGGCGTAAAAGGCCTTCAGCGGTGACTGTCGCTACGTGTCCTACAATTCTAATGTGGCAATTGCATTTTAGCAGTTAACCTTAAGACCTTGGTGATTTGTTTTCAATATTTTAATAACTGTAGTTTGTACGTTGCAACAAGTTCAACAGTTTCTAATTTATTGCCATTAAGGCCTTCAGCCGCGAAACCATTCTTAATTTATTGCCATTAAGGCCTTCAGCCGTGAGTGTCGTTACTTGTCTTAAAATTTTAATTTAGCAATTGCGTTTTTGCAGCGAGCTTTAAGACTTTGGTCACGTGACTTATATATTTTAATAACTGTAATTGTATGTTCAAATGGTTCAAATGGCTCTGAGCACTATGGGACTTAACTTCTGAGGTCATCAGTCCCCTAGAACGTAGAACTACTTAAACCTAACTAACCTAAGGACATCACACACATCCATGCCCGAGGCAGGATTGGAACGTGCGACCGTAGCGGTCACGCGGTTCCAGACTGTAGCGCCCAGAACCGTTCGGCCGCTACGGCCAGCTGTAATTGTAAGTTGCAGCAAGTTTAATCAAATCTTAATTTATTGCCCTTAAGGCCTTCAGCCGTGAAACAATTCTTAAATTATTGCCACTATTTTTAACTGTTGTAGATTTTAAATAAACTGTGTTTGATTAAAAGAAAAGCCAACCAATAGTTTCAGATTACGGTCCCGTCCACAATCGTAACCGAATCCTGCCTTCCTTGACCGTCAGGGGACATGTCGGTAATAAGGCACAAAATTTTTGCGATTTAAGTGTGCCCCGCAGACAGGAGCGGGAGTAATATTCGCAAATGTCAGCACTTTAGAGAGGACGCGTAGTTCGGCTCAAAGAAGCCGGATGAAGTAATCGACGAGGTTGGCAGGAATAAGAGAACGATGACCGAACACAGCGTCAAGAAATAAGCGACCGTCCTAAAGAGACGACAGAACGTCAAAGCCGAGCTACCGCTAGAGAGGCACTCAGAGCCCCGGGTTAATCATTATCATCAATCCGAAGTACAACTGCTGTTTCAGTGACTACAAAGACCTTTAACAGGCAGCTCACAGAAAGGGAGCTGTGCTCACAGGTCCCCTTAAGCCGAGTAACATTGACATCTGTACGCCAACAAGCCCGTTTGCAATGGTGTGGGAAACATTCGGCCTGGAATTTCACTGAATGGAACAGAATCTTTGGTAATCAGTCCCACTTCGAGCTGAGCCCTGGTGACTAGTGAAGATATGTTGGAGATGCCCTGGACAGCGGTGGGATACCACCCTGACCCTCGTACGTCAAACGGCCCTACAACCAGTTGTGATGCCCTGGGGTGTCTTTTCATTTCATAGCAGGACCCCTTTGGTATTCGCGCTCAGCACGTTTAAAGGACAGAAATACGTCGTTGATGTTATACGTCCCGTTTTGTTACCCTCCATTGCAAACCATACTGGGCTTAACATTTCAGCAAGATAATACCCGCCCGCACACGCAACAATTTCTACCGTTTGGCCTTCGTGCTAGCCAAACCCTATCTTGGCCAGCAAGGTCGCCGGTTCTTTCCCCAGTTGAGAAAGTTTGAAGCACTAAAGGCAAAGCGCTACAACCAGCTAGTGATAGACGATCCAACACGCCAGTTGGACAGACTCTGGTACGATATCCCTCAGGACGACATCTAACTACTCTATTTTCCTTACATGTACATCATATCTACCGGTTTCCCTCCTAATCCGATAATTCCTTAATTTTGCGTCGCTTTTTTTGTCTTACACTGCGCTTATTTAAAGTTTAGAGACATAACCACCGCAGTGTAGAGGAATCCTCTAATGTAATGATCATCCTTGGTGAATACCCACACAACAGTTTTCGGATTTATTTCACATCTTATTCAGTACCACTGGTATGCCAGTCGAATCGTATTTACAGTAGTAAAACTGTTACGGAAAGAAACGCATTCTTACTCATCGCTCACGCGCCGAATGAGAATGAGATGCTTATACTACTCAAATGCCATAAACTTCGAGTGATCTACAAGTTTTGGAGGCTCTACCGTCCTTCAGGCAATATATAGGAAACTATATTTACGATTTTATTACCAGATGAGCGTCCTTTGCAACTGTTCGTTGCTGTTGCTATCGAAAATGATTTTCATACAGTATCTGCCTCTGCACGCTGTCGTCTACTATTTTCTTTCCCATATAATATATCTGTAAACTGCCTATACTAATTACGGTACTGTAACATTTATATATTAAGTAAATATATAAGATCCCTCCAAGAATATAATTGACATGGTAGCCCTCACGCGAACAGTAAACATGTGTGTTACTGAGAAGAAAATGTTCAGCTTGGTACAATCAGGGCTCTGTTAGAATGTTTTGTAATCATCACTCATTCTGTTGTCTCGGTAACGTCCTCTGAAAGCCGCACAATATTCTTTCAGGCTATGGGATCATGTTTCGTAGGAGATTCATGAGAACGTTGACAGTTACATTAGTTTCTTTAGACCATCGTATGAGAAGTGTTTGTGAAGTATTGATAGCAATTAAACAGTTGAAACATTAAACAATTTATTGTGACTATAAAACAAAATTCTGTGTTTGTGATCACATTGTCGATATATAAAAATACCGACGTTTCGGCCCCTGTTGCGAGTGACATCCTAAAGAACGTCACTTGGAACAGGGACCGAAACGTCGGTAGTTTTATATTTTGACAATGCGGTCACAAACGCAGAAATATTTTGTTCAATGCGACAATGGACGCAGAAGCCAACGCTTAAATTTATTGTGAGCATTGGCTGAAATAAACAGTTAAGTTAAAATATGTTTCGATAGCTGTCTCTGAATTTTAAATTTATTTTTAACTCTTGGACGTTAGTAACATCAATAGCGCTAGACGTGCCAGCAGTGTACCTTCTGTGTAACTAAGTGAAGGATTTTGTGTATTCAAAATCCTTAGAAACAGATGGAGAGTTCCAGGACGGAGTTACAGTCGATTATCGAGCTGTCACTCAATGCCGAGAGTCTCTGACCAAAGCAAATAGTCCTCCACAGAAAAGTGTAAATGCTCAGTTTTTTTTTATATAATGGCCTGTCTGTAAGTTATGTTTACAAGCCTTGTAGTTTATGTAACGGAGTATCATCTAATTAGAAATGTAATACAGGGAGTTGACTTACATACATAGTGTGAAAGGTTTACCCATTAAGTGAAATTGTACTAAATCACAGTTTGTTTGGTATGTACCTTTGAACGTGAATAAAAATTTTGGAATGAGAATCAAAAAATTAATTTGCTAAAATAGAAATTTAAGGGAAATAAAACAAACTGCCACTCAGTGATTTAGTTCAGGTCATAATCAATTTTGTCAACAGTAATTTGCAGAAATAAATTCATATTCAAAATTTGGGTAGTTACGCCACTTCTAGATCAGAATATGTAATCGTAATTTAGAAGTAAGACCGTTTTCATATTGTTAGCGAGAAATGGAGGCACACTTTTTCAGCATAGAACATTCAACATACATACAACTTTCAAGTGTTACAAGTGGGCGTCGCAGTATGGAACGAACTTTCAATATATAGACGCTGCTAGTCAGAAATTGGATCACACTGTTTTCATTTCTCTTAGAATTTCAGGTGAGCTTTTTCTACTCCATGAAGATCTGATGAGTTTAAATGAACAACTGAAGAGAAAACTAGGAAGAAATAACTAAGATATGCTACTGAAAAGTGTCTCAGTGCACACTGGAACCTTTACTTATACATCCTCGTTTGTCCTTATTGGCAGCTGATTTAACCATGGAGTCACAGGTTTTCGCCTGACGTCAGAAGGAATATTTCCTTGTTGGCACGCATTTTCTAGTAATTAGCGTTTCTGCCAGCAGGAAACACAATTCAGTGAACTGTAACTAGGAACGTAGAAATCAGGTACACCGATTAGACATTGAAAGGTGAAATTCTCAACAATTTTCTGGAGTTTCTGTGCCAAATTTGAAGAGCAGGGTACGAACTTATATGAGGTGAGGCATGAATCTTTAGAGGTACTCACAGAACAGAAATATGTGAACAGATTTAGCCGTACTTAGTTTATTTTGAAATTAGATTTATGGTCCAGAGGGATATGGACACCCAAGTGCATAGAGTGTTGGAGGTATCTGTCACAATTGTTCTCACCAGCGGTATGTGAGTGATGGACGTACTGATAAACCTGATTATGTTTTGGCATAAGGGAACTAAGTTAGGTGAGGATACAGTAGCAATTTAACTAGACAGAGAAAGGAAGAGCCTTTAGAAACCGTTACCCCAATATCTTGCTGATTGTGGATTCTTGTGCTATTAACAACTGTTCTGTGCATGTTCTCTCCGGCTATGAACAATGTTTTTATTGATACCAGTACGTAGCATTTGACTACCAGGGGTTATTTGAGGGAATTTTTCAATGTGCAAATCAGCGATGGAGGATTTTTACTAATTAACCTAATCTCCAGGGTGAGGAAAAGACCAGCGACCTACATTAAAACAATTTTATGAACATTACGCTGGAGGAAGTGTATCCTGGAATAGCAGATAAATGTTGTCTTTGTCGTGTAGGGGGAATTAGTGCTTCAAACCTTGCCCTAAACTCAAAACAACTCAAAACATCTACGAGCACTTATGTCGATCATACGGAGCAAAGAAGTATTTCAAGAAATGACAATTATTCAGAAAGTAACGGCTAGTCTTATTATTTGACGTTATTGTACCACTTTCATATCTAAACCAGTTTTTTTGTATCATATTGTCACTGAATGTTTATGGAAGCTGCTTTCCTCTTCCTGTGCAACTGTTTGATGAAAAACGTTACACGTAGTGGTACAGTCAGTCATTATACGCTGTGTAAGTCCCTGATTTCAGTGCCTGAGAAACAGTATACCATCATAAATAAAACCTCATTACACACAGCAATGGAGTCACAGTTTATGATTTTTATGTATCACAAATTGATTATAGTGCGGTTTTATTTCTGGCAGATAGGACAGTTGGAGTTATATCGGCGTGTCTGTCTTTAGCCCTTGACGTGATACACACAATTGATATAGCCCTTGACGTGATACACACAATTGATATTTGGCGCTACATCCAAATACGTGATGTCAAGTCAACAATACCTCTATGTTAAAGTGGATCGTTACTCGAAAAGCTAGGTAATTTAAAACTTTTATTGTGCTGTCCCTTCTCATTCAGCGCCCTAACTATTTCCTTTACATCCTCTTAATTTTTTCTACTATGTTCTTCTCATTCTCATAGTGTAACAAAACGTCATTCCATTTCATCCATCCACTTCGCCACTAAGTATTCTCCAAATCCACGTATTAAAAGCCTTTAAACGTTTCTTGTCACTCCGTCGCAGTGGTGTGGCTATTTAGCAACAATATAAGACCACACTTTACTAATCCTTTCCTTAACGGGCTACAGAAAACACTCCTTCCTTCTCTTTATTTAAGAAAAACTACGGAGACCAGTTAAAAATTTCTACAGCTACATCGGGTAACAAACAATGCCGTTATTGCCAGAGATATATGGAGCCCAACAAAGAATAATAAGGATGCTTGTGACAGTTTAAGATTTGATTTCTTTCTCTGAAACTCATTGATCGTGCTTTCAAAGATGTTCTAGCGTTCAATGGCATCCACTCCCTTACCATAATGTTGGAATGAACAAGCTCTAAATGCTGATTTATGTTTGATGTGCATTTGTATTGAAAGCATATGTTGCTTAGCGATAAGCTGATTACGCGCTGAATTTGGAAAGACGAAGCGTATCCATCACACAGCAGATTGTGCGGACTGGATCCAGTAGTAATTACGAAAGCGTTGAAAGCCCACCGCCATTTGCAAAGAGCTTAATGGAGCAGTGCTGTCAATGGTTTCTGCACGATTGCTCGAAAGTGGTGGACTTTGAGTGAGCTTACAAACTCTCATCCAAATCGCCATTCTGGTGGTACTGATTGTAACATTACACGAAATTCCTGCATTCCCTTCTGTTATGACTGCCTGCGTCCGACAGTTACCATGATTTGTACGCCTACATTTCACACTTTTCATTGCACGTGAAATGCAAATACTAATGTAAGAACCTCTTATCAATATGTAAAAACCACAAAAGTCTATGATCGGAAGTAACCGTTTTGTTCGGTGACGGCAGCAAGCGTTAACTTCAAATTGTTCTATAAAAAGGTGCGTTCTATGAATAATAGCATTATTTACAATTGGCAGCGTGGTTCAAATTAATGGGGAGGAACAAAAATACATAGCTGTATCTTTGAATTTAACATAAGGGGCAAATAAAATATATAGCCATGGCTGGCATCGTTACGTGGTGTAAAACATGGCAAAATTATAGTAAAAAATAATGGCCTGTAACGCATGGTCGCCTTAGCTTGGCCATTAGGTGTAACGACTGTTTAAAATGGTGTGTTACAAAGCCAGGGATCTCATCTTTAACACTACGCATAAAAACAAAACAGAAATTTTCTGTGCTTTGGGACGATGTTTTTAGTTAACATCACTGTGTACCTATACGTCGAAGTCGCCTACTTGAGAGATAGCATTTATAATTTTTGCTATAACTTTCCTGTGGAACCATGTTTCAAGTCCAGCTTTTTCTTAATTGAATTTTAGTTTGTGTTCTTCAGTTGCTTCTGTCATTCCGACCAATTTCTCGTAACTTTTCTTTCTGTGCTCCTGAGTTTTTTATTTCTTTTTATGAATGGTCGCATGACAAAGCTCTCTGCACTCCCTAGAAAATTGTCATTTATTTTAATATGTTTCGTTCTTTAGGTATTTCTTGGCTGTCTAACGGCAAGCAAATAAATTGGTGGTAAAATATAGTAATTACTTGGGGTCGTTTGTACGTCATTGGGTGACAGGATATCTGTGCAAATATGCTTCCTATAAATGCTGAAAGTCTGCCTATCGTTAGGTTAGTGATTGTTACATCCAAATACTTGAAATTATTTCTCTCTGTGTCGGTGGTAAAGTTATATTTGGGCCCATGTTTCACGTCTACCTCTTCTCTAACCGCATTTTAAATTATCGTACTATGTTTCATACTAGAATTATGTATGTATTATGTTTCATACTAGAAGGTATCAGATAGATTATATAATGGTAAGACAGAGATTTGGGAACTGGGTTTTAAATTGTAAGACATTTCCAGGGGCAGATGTGGACTCTGACCACAATCTATTGGTTATGAACTGTAGATTAAAACTGAAGAAACTGCAAAAAAGTGGGAACTTAAGGAGATGGAACCTGGATAAACTAACTAAACCAGAGGTTGTACAGAGTTTCAGGGACAGCATAAGGGAAGAATTGACAGGAATGGAGGAAAGAAATACAGTAGAAGAAGAATGGGTAGCTCTGAGGGATGAAGTAGTGAAGGCAGCAGATGATCAAGTAGGTAAAAAAACGAGGGCTAGTAGAAATCATTGGGTAACAGAAGAAATATTAAATTTAATTGATGAAAGGAGAAAATATAAAAATGCAGTAAATGAAGAAGGCAAAAAGGAATACAAACGTCTCAAAAATGAGATCGACAGGAAGCGCAAAATGGCTTAGCGGGGATGGCTAGAGGACAAATGTAAGGATGTAGACGCTTATCTCACTAGGGGTAAGATAGATACTGCCTACAGAAAAATTAAAGAGACCTTTGGAGGAAAGAGAACCACTTGTATGAATATCAAGAGCTCAGATGGGAACCCAGTTCTGAGCAAAGAAGGGAAAGCAGCAAGGTGGAAGGAGTATATAGAGGGTCTATACAAAGGCGATGTACTTGAGGACTATATTATGGAAAAGAGAAGAGGGTGTAGATGAAGATGAAATGGGAGATATGGTACTGCGTGAAGAGTTTGACAGAGCACTAAAAGACCTGAGTCGAAACAAGGCCCCGCGAGTAGACAACATTCGATTAGAACTACTGATAGCCTTGGGAGAGCCAGTCCTGACAAAACTCTACCATCTGGTGAGCAAGACGTATGACACAGGCGAAATACTCTCAGACTTCAAGAAGAATATAATAATTCCAATCCCAAAGAAAGCAGGTGTTGACAGATCTGAAAATTACCGAACTATCAGTCACAGCTGCAAAATACTAACGCGAATTCTTTACAGACGAATGGGAAAACTGGTAGAAGCCGACCTCGGGGAAGATCAGTTTGGATTCCGTAGAAATGTTGGAACACGTGAGGCAATACTGACCTTACGGCTGATCTTAGAAGAAAGATTAAGGAAAGGCAAACCTACATTATAGCGTTTGTAGACTTATAGAAAGCTTTTGACAATATTGACTGGAATACTCTCTTTAAAATTTAAATGTAGCAGGGGTAAAATACAGGGAGCGAAAGGCTATTTACAGTTTGTACAGAAATCAAATGGCACTTATAAGAGTCGAGGGGCATGAAAGGGAAGCAGCGGTTGGGAAGGGAGTGAGACAGGGTTGTTGCCTCTCCCCGATGTTATTCAACCTGTATATTGAGCAAGCAGAAAAGGAAACAAAAAGAAAAATTCGGAGTAGGTATTAAAATCCGTGGAGAAGAAATAAAAACTTTGAGGTTGGGCGATGACACTGTAATTCTATCAGAGACAGTAAAGGACTTGGAAGAGCAGTTGGACGGAATGGACAGTGTCTTGAAACGAGGATATAAGACGAACATCAACAAAAGAAAAACGAGAATAATGGAATGTAGTCGAATTCAAAAATGGTGCAAATGGATCTGAGCACTATGGGACTTAACAGCTGAGTTCATCAGTCCCCTAGAACTTAGAACTACATAAACCTAACTAACCTAAGGACATCACACACATCAATGCCCGAGGCAGGATTCGAACCTGCGGCCGTAGCGGTCGCGCGGTTCCATACTGAAGCGCCTAGAACCGCTCGGCCACTCCAGGCGGCGTAGTCGAATTAAGTCGCGTGATGCTGAGGGAATTAGATTAGGAAATGAGACACTTGAAGTAGTAAAGGAGTTTTGCTATTTGGGGAGCAAAATAACTGATGATGGTCGAAGTAGAGAGGATATAAAATGTAGACTGGCAATGGCAAGCAAAGCGTTTCTGAAGAAGATAAATTCGTTAACATCGTGTATAGATTTAAGTGTCAGGAAGTCGTTTCGGAAAGTATTTGTATGGAGTGTAGTCATGTATGGAAGTGAAACATGGACGATAAATAGTTTGGTCAAGAAGAGAATAGAAGCTTTTGAAATGTGGTGCTGGAGAAGAATGCTGAAGATTAGATGGGTTGGTCACATAACTAATGAGGGGGTATTGAATAGACTTGGGGAGAAGAGGAGTTTGTGGCACAACTTGACAAGAAGAAGGGACCGGTTGGTAGGACATGTTCTGAGGCATCAATGGATCACAAATTTAGCATTGGAGGGCAGCGTGGAGGGTAAAAATCGTAGAGGGATACCAAGAGATGAATACACTAAGCAGATTCAGACGGATGTAGGTGGCAGTAAGAACTGGGAGATGAAGAAACTTGCACAGGATGGAGTAGCATTGAGAGCTGCATCAAACCAGTCTCAGGACTGAAGACCACAACAACAACAACAACAACAACATATGTTTCGTACGGAATGTTAATGATCAAATCCCTGACTTTGAAACACGCCATTGTAAATGGTGAATACGGTCAGAGACACCTATTGGCCAAGTAACTCAGCTGTATGTACTGCAACTATAAGCACAGTGTGCTAACGACGATCCTACGTTACGGGCCATATTCACCACAGTTTGATCGTTTCCATAGTATGCGACGATCGAATCTTGACCATATATTTCATTTGCATCTTTTTTTGACGTCAAGAACATAAATACTATCGTTAATTCCTCCTCACACAATACGGATCAAGCCATTACTTTTGATCTTGATAGCTCTCCATAATGACGTCAAGAACATAAATCCTATCGTTAATTCCTCCTCACACAATACGGATCAAGCCATTACTTTTGATGTTGATAGCTTTCCATAATGCTAATAAAATTTTCTCAAATTTCCAGCCGCGTCAGGTGGTTTAAAATACACGGGCATCCGCTCGAGTACTCCTCGGTCTTTATCGGGGAGTGTCTTGTGGTTGCCGATGCCGTCCTTATGTAGCCGCGCTGTATTCTGTCGTCACCCGGTGGTCGCTCCAGTACCACACGTGGTAATGTTTCCGCCGAGTGTCCGTCGCGCCCGCTTCTACCCTCAATGTCCCCACCAGAATTCACACCGCCGTAAATGTTATATCCAATATGAATGTCCACCAGTCGGTGTTTGGACAATTTTGATCAGATATGTATTTCTTTTATGTTCTGTTTGGTGAGTACTACGAGCACAGCCCGTCTCACGAGTGTAGTTTTTCACTGTCGCAAATGACTTCACTGACTCCAGGTGTATGTACCTTGTCGGTAGCTTCCTTCGTGGAGCCTAGCAGTTCCGTGATTTTGTTGCTGCAGTCGGTGTGGGTTTCCACCATTTCGTTCACAGACGCCTCGTACGTACGGTAGGGGGGCTCGTGCATTTGTTCCGTCATTTTCTCTCTTCTATTTCTGATTGGTTTCGCCTTAACGCTGCGTATTTCTCTGTTTATGTTGACATTGGCTCTGAATCTGGATTGCAGTTTCTGCCGTTCCATCTTCAGGTATCTTTCGTTATTGATTCGTTGCGCACTCTCAGTTAACATGTGTTGTGCGGAATGAATATGATTTGACTGAAGGTCTGAGGTGGTGTACCGGTATCTATCAGTATCGGTTGGTGTCGGGTACACTGACCAAACTGTTTCGTGGTTGGATCAGCAAAGCTCAAATTCTCGGTGTTCTCCACGACGTGCAGTCAGATCCCACAGCTCGTGCTTTGGGTCACAACAATCACTTAAGACAGCCAACCTGTACATAAGTACACAAGGGAAGATGGTTATGGATTATTGTTGTGTACTGAAGCGGTAAAGAAACTGGTATAATCGTGCGTATTCAAATACAGAGATATGTAAACAGGCAGAATACGGCGCTGCGGTCGGCAACGCCAATGTAAAACAACAAGCGTCTGGAGCCGTTGTTAGATCGGTTACTGCTACTACAATGGCAAATTATCAAGATTCAAGTGAGTTTGAACGTGGTGTTACTGTCGGCGCCCGAGCGATGGGACACAGCATCTCCGAGGTTGCGCTGAAGTGGAGATTTTCCCGTACGACCATTTCACGAGTGTACCGTGAATATCAGGAATCCGGTAAAACACCAAATCTCCGACATCGCTGCGGCTGGGAAAAGATCCTGCTGGAACGGGACCAACGACGACTGAAGGGAATCGTTGAACGTGACAGAAGTGCAACCCTTCCGGGAATTTCTGCAGATTTCAGTGCTGGGCCATCAACAAGTGTCAGCGTGCGAATCGTTCAACGAAAAATCATCGATATGGGCTTTCGGAGCCGAAGGCCTACTCGTGCACCCTTGCTTACCACACGACGAAAGCTTTACGCCTCGCCTAAGCCCGTCAACACCGACAGTGGACTGTTGATGACTGCAAATATGTTGCCTGGTCAGACGAGTCTCGTTTCATTTGCGTCGAGCAGATGGACGTGTACGGGTATGGAGACAACCACATGAATCCATGGACTCTGCATGTCAGCAGGGGACTCTTCGAGCTTGTGGAAACTCTGTAATGTTGTGGGGCATGGCAGTTGTAGTGATATTGGATCCCTGATACGTCTACATACAACTTACGTTAGCATCCTGTCTGATCACCTGCATCCATTTATGTCCATTGCGGATGTCTTACAATCTTTGTGGCCTCTCTGTATGTCTATGGACCGATGATGAAGAAGAACTTGAAATAAATACCAATATAAATGACACTGTAGGTCTGATAACAATGGAAGAACTTCAAAAAGTGATCCAAGAAACAGAAATAATAAAACGTCTTTGGGCACTGATAATATAAACATGGATATGATACAATATGCGTTTAAGTTTCAAATTTTATCTATGTTTGCCTGCATGTGCCAGAAAAATAGAATGGTTCAAATGGTTCAAATGGCTCTGAGCACTATGGGACTCAACTGCTGAGGTCATAAGTCCCCTAGAACTTAGAACTACTTAAACGTAACTAACCTAAGGACAACACACACATCCATGCCCGAGGCAGGATTCGAACCTGCGACCGTAGCGGTCGCGCGGTTCCAGACTGTAGCGCCAGAACCGCTCGGCCACCAGCGGCCGGCAAAAAAAATAGAATGAAGCAGTGTTATGATCTACTTACAATAAATGGGATCAATCGCAATGCGCAAACTACCGAGGAATAAGTTCTACCGAGGAACATGTCTGCTAAATTCTTGTTGCAAACTGTATGCAAAAATTATAAAGTAGAGATTAAAACAAATAGCGGAAGCACATAAGTTATAGATACATCGTTTTGGAAAAGGTAGGCCATGTTCTCGATCTTGACAGCTACTGGCAGCCCAAGGACATGAATAATTTCACAGTTTCTGTCGTTATTATCCGTCTACTTAACAGAAATCGTTGAGGATTTCAAAAACCTTTTCACGCGAAAGAATTGATTCTAATATCATTACAGTTGCGCTTACTCTCCTGAAGCCTTTCAAAAAGCGGAGAAAATAATGACATCTTCGTGGTTTATTCCAAAACCGTCAAAAAAACTTCAGGATTTACAGGATAAAGGCTCAAAGCAGCTTTAAGGTAAACGAATTGTTTGATTCTTTGCCTACAGATGACTGTTGCGAGCCTTTATGCAATCCAAGCTACATATTTTATACGGAAAGTAATGTGTATAGTCCTCCAGTAGAAAACTGGAGAACTTCTGAATCGACAAGCTCAACGTGCATCACTAGCTTCATCACTGCTTATGTTCAAGGCCGTATGTTGCCTTGACGGAGAGGGATCATATAGAAACACAGCACCAACGGAAACTCGAAAGCGAGCAGCATGATGAAGACTGTCTCTTAAACCAGCCTAAGCTCTCTTAGTTTATTACAGAACAGGAGGCGATACGTATGTGGAAGAGAATTACTGAAATGCTATAGCTTCTACACATATTGTGGCATTGATTCATGTGGTTCACAAACTTTTTGCAGTTATTCGTGAGGTCGAAAAACTACACAGGTTTAACGTTGATGCATTGCTGTTCTCTATTTACAGGACATGAGTGAAATACGGGGTAAGTGTTGCATGCACGCTACTGCGCTAAAACAGTCAATCAACTTTGTTTGCCGAAACAAATTACCCTTTTATGTAGTATTGGAAAGCAATTTATTTGAGTGTACCCAGTAAAATACGCAGAGTCCCCGTTAGACCGAAAAAAGCTTTTTTCTTTGAATTACAGGTGTCGTTTCTAATATTAACTTGTCTTACATCGTCTTGTCTGTCTACACATACGTATATAACGTCCTCTGGCACAGTCTCTGTCTGTACGTTCAGGCTGATCTCAAGAGCTACTATTCGGATTTTGATAGGACTTCCAGTAATAGACGATTCCCGAGGAACGTTTGTTTGTATAATTTATTAATTTTCGTACAAATTGAATGATCTCAGATGAAGCCGCCACCGCCATCAAAACAATGACATTGCCATCTAGCGGTGAATGACTTAAGTCCTTGGAAACCTCTGGAGTCATCCTTTCTACCTGGATTGCACAGCAGAGAGAACTTTGTGCTGATGTTACGTGGCACAAGGTATTTTTCACCGATGTTACTTGGCAAAGGACGATACGTACCGATGTTGCATGCCAGCGGGTGTTCCTTACCAGTGTTGAAGGTGGTGCTTCTTACCAATCTTGCGTGGTAGGCGATGCTTCGTATCGTTGCTGCATGACAGAGGTTGCTCCGTAGCGATGTTATGTTGCAGAGGGTGCTTTGTACAAATCATAAATGTCAGCGGATGCTTTGTAACAATGTTTCATGGCAAAGGGCGCTTTTTACCAGTATTGAGTGGCGGAGGGTGGTCTGTAGAGATATTATTTTGCAGAAGTAGGAATGGTGTGAGTGTTGAGTGGCAGTGAGTGCTTTGTACCAATGTTGCGTTGCAGAAGATGCTGTGTACCAATGCAGAGTGTATCCCATATCAGTGTTGTGTGGCAGAGGGTGCTCTGTACGTATGTTGCATGGCTGGTACAGAGTGCTTCGTACAGAAGTTGTATGGCTGAGGATGCGTGGCAAATGGTGCTCCATACTAATGTTGCGTGGCAGAAGGTGCTTCTTATCAATTTTTCGTATCACAATTTACTTCATACCAATGTTACTTGGTGCTTCTTACCATTGTTGTGTGTGCGAGTGTACATCCCATGCATGCTGCTTCTCAGATGGTGTTTAATAGCGATTGTACATTACATGGGTTGCCTTATACCAATGCTCTGTGACATTAGGTGCTTGTAATCTACTTTAGGTGTCAGAGGGTGCTTCTTGCCTATGTTAAGTGGCAGAAGGTGCTTGGAACCAATGTTACCTGGTGACGGAAGCTTTGTACCATTGTTGGGTGGGAGAGAATGCTTTGTACGAATGTTACGTAGCAGAGGGTGTTCCACACCAACGTTGCATGGAAGAAGGTGGTACATACCATTGTTGCGTGGCCGAGGGGCTTTATTGGAGTGTTGGGTGGCATAGTGTGCATTCTAATCGTGTTGATTGGCAGAAGGTGCATCTTAGTGACGTCATGTTGCAAAGAATGTATTGTCCCAATATTGTGTGGCAGAGGGTGCTTCGTACCAATCTTGCGTGGCTTTCTGTGCTGTGGAGCCAAATTACAACTTGGAAATAACGTGTAATACGTTACGGTGATAGGACCGAATCAGTAAGTCTGTGACTAACTCGAGCAGAGTTGCGGAATCGTGGGAATGCTATCTGTTGTCAATGAACTGTAGACATAGTAGGGACGTTTCCTATGAACTGTATAATAAACACAGTGTCTACTACAAATTTTTCTGATTTCAGGAGACATTGTCTCACCTTTCTTTCATGTTTTACTGACTAAGTAATGAGGAGCACTACGAATAAGAGTTTGATTCGACACGTGTCCCTTAGTCACATGGTTAGAAACATTATAACCATGATTGTTGTACGTTGCTAGTAAAGCTGCCCGCCAATGCTATCAATATCAAAAAGACTCGACGTCAAACCAGTACGTCAGCAACGAAAGAAATCGATACTTCAGATACTACCACTGTGAAGAAACAGTTGCCGTGAATTCCTTGGACAGCACAGAAATGTTTAAATTTCGGATAGAATCACGAGAAGAAAAATGAACACTATAGGTGTATTACTACATATGAAGGACGAAACTAAAAATGTCTGTGGGCGAATAGAGGAAGGAATGAAGAACAAAGAAAGAAGGGAGAATAAGAGGTTGGAGCACACGACGTACATGCAATGAACAAGTACATGCAGTATCACTGCACACAGGGTCCACGTGTAGCAGAAAAAGGCGAATGTGAGAGTCGTAGTCGCTGGAGACGAGTAAACAGAATCACTGTTGTAGCCGAGTATTTAGAACCGCTGCAGTAGGCGGTAATGGTGCCATAGTAGTGTGTGACGGAACTTAGTATAGTGAAACCTGTATATCCATGCATTCCGTAATATTCCGCACAAAAATTTCTATGGATAGGGCAGTAAACAGGAACCATTAATAGCAATATATGAAAGTGAACAGGAGCATGTATCAGATTGGGAGGAGTATCAGATGGAATATTGGACTTCTTCTGGTAGACAGAGGCTTGGACGAACGTGTGGTCACACTCCAGGACAGAAATGTGGTAAGGAGTAGGGGAAAGACGAGACGTTAGTACGGGCAAGCATGCAGAACCGCCGAAGTCTTAATAAATGTAATATGTTCAGTTAACTGTCAATATAAGAAATGAAATAGTCAAGCAGCAGGCTAGAAAGTAGCAAGGAAGAAGGGAATGCGTCAAAGGCCAGGCAAGAGACAAAAATTGAAAAATTAATAACGAAGGAGAAATTGGAAATGCAAGCAAATTGGATCCTTAAGAAATCACAAATACATGTTAGGATAAACTTTGAGGAAAATTTCGAAAAATGTAAAATGAACGTAAACGAGAAAACAAAGTCGGCACAGAAAGAATAACAGGAAACTTATACCAAAATCTAGAGAACATTAAGAAAAACAACCCGAAACAATACTGAACAGAGTTGACAACATACATACTCTGGTACAGTTAGCAATACAAAACCAAGAGGATGCAACCTTAGGTTTTATTCAAATAGAACAAAGAGTAGACCCCGTAAGCAAATTTGTGCAAAAGTGTAACAGACAGCGCAAAAATGCGTGGAACAAGTAATACATAATATATTACGTCTAGATGCATCTTATGTCGTAAGGCAAATTACAATGATTGCTAGAAACAATCCTCAAGTGCAATTTGTACGCAGCTACAAACTTTAAAATCGCACCTGAAAGGAAAACTGGAAAGAGAAATCAAAACAAATCAGTATTTAAACGTACATTACGACGAAAAAAACATAGCGCACCGGGCAGTGTAGGGACAATTTTTCAAACTGCGTAGCCATAAAATAAGACGATAATGGTAACCTGGCACTCAGATGTATAATATACACAGAGATCAAACGGGACCAACTCCCCCTACAAATATGCAAGAATATAGAAATATTGGGATAAGAAATAATATTAGTAACGCCTCAAAGGCAAAGACGCAATTCACATGCAGAACAAGGTCTTCAACATACGCCGACAAGTAGGAAGAAATCACGACAATTACCACGGAGAAACCGGTAATTAGTGGGGATGGAATCGCGAACGTCGCGGATATCCTTTCAGACTCAACAAAGCGCAGAAGACAGAGAGAAGAGTAAAAAAACTCGTCCCGATCGGAGAAAAATAAATTGAATCGAAAATGAGAGTGGGCATGAGCCAAGCAGCCAATAAGAGCGCAGGAAACTACCGCAGATGAATCGAAATGAAATGACATAAAGCAGAATGTAGAAGAAATAGACTTTGGAAGAAATATGATATTACATCGAGAAGAAGGAGAAAGATTTAGTCATCTTTTTATGAGAAGACAACACCGAAAAAAGTGCAAAGGTTTACTTGTGTGTAACTACGCATATGTGAATTAAGTGGCAGTATTTGATGATTTTACTGACCCAGTAAAGCTACAGAGAATGATGGAGAAGCACGTGAACTGCCTAAAGAAGAACTTCCTGCTAAAATAATTGATATCAGCACGTTGAAACAAGAGAGCTGGCCAAAATAAAAGCAAATTACGAATAGGCTTTTCTAGAATAGCCAGGGTTCATGAAAGGTTTTTCCGTGTTACATACGTCGTATTTGTGTACCACGTAATAGTAAATTACAAATGAGAAAAGAAGCATTCGAGAAGAAGCAACAACTCTTGCTACTGTAGTTGTATAAAGTAAAGACTTAGGCAGAAGTACAGTTCATTCTTTCATCATACTTAAAGCGATCCTACAAAATGTTGTGTCCTCGCCAATGGACGCAACCGGAGTACGAGCGCTGAGACAGTTTCCGACTGGAGCCACAGGTGATGCTTTGAAGTTCGCCGCCAATCACAAGCGCCGCCCAATTAGCAACCGCCGGGTCGAAGACAATGAGACGGACGTCCGCACTGCAATAAGCGACGGCTGCAGGCAGCAACGGACGGTTCATATTCGGCGTTGGCGTATCACACTATTAGTACGGAGTTCCAGGGCTGCAAGTCATATTGAAACGTCCCCTTAGAAAAATTATACAAGACTGCTTAAACTGACACACAATATTTTTTTTGGCGCAACGCAATATGACTTTCAAAAATCCCTACAAATGAATGGCCCTGACTAACATTAACCTATACCTTTCGCAAATCACTTACCTCACAAAAATCTTGGTTACTCGAACTACTGCAATACAGCGAGCGCCACTACTCCCAGCTAAATAAAAGATTCAAACTACGGAAGACACTAACTACTGATAGGCATAGTTAGCAAATTAAAGATTTTGAATAGAGGACAAACAATGTATTTACCTTAACAGTCATCAGAAGTCATAATATATATAGCAGTTCATGACATCCAGTCTTACAAATTTCAAAACTCCGCCATTTCTCTCCCCACATCCACCACTGCTGGCGGCTCACCTCCAACTGCGCAACGCTACGCGCTGTTAACATCCAGCTGCCCAACACTACAATGGCAGACAACAGTGCCAACTAGCCACAGACTGCACACAGCACAGCCAGTGATTTTCATACAGAGCGCCTCGTGGCGTTACCAATATAAGAACCTAAACAGCCTACTTACATAGCCCCCATGCTCCCCCCAGAAAATGTTACAAATTGTTTTGGGCATTGGCCATTACATATTTGTTAAAATTTTTTCACAATTACAAGAATTCAAATGCACACACTTATTGATACAATGTTGGTCAAAAGCTAAAATTTTCTCACAGTCCGTAAAGACAGTCCTGATCGTCCATCACAGTAAAATTGCAGTGATTTTCTCAAAGTCTGGGCAGTAAAAGAAAATGCACACGGAACTAGTGGATTTCCATGCAGTCTTGAAGAAGTAGTGTTGTCCTTCCAACGGAAAGACAGTGCTGACTCTCGACATGCAGACAGATAATGGGCCACAACAGAGCAAACCCACAGCCGAGTCATTCGAAGTTTTGAAGAATATTGGTAGGTAGGTCGTCACAGAGTAGACCCACTGTAGTCCTGGTAGAGATTACGGTATTGGTGGGCCATCAAACGTGCGGACCCACTGTAGTCCTTGTAGAAATAATGGTACTGGTGGGCCATCAAAGATGCAGACCCACTGTAGTCCTTGTAGAGACGGCCAGCAGCCATCTGTTGCGACTGTGCAGGTGCACAATCACCATCGAAGAGTCTTGCGGAGAATATAGCAAGTCCATAAACCACCACATGACCACTCACAAAAAAATTGTTTGAAATGTCCTTAGAACCAGCAATGCTGTTATCCAGTCCCATGCTGAATTATTAACACACGTGCAAACACTATCAGTCCCTACTTCTCACATATTGTCCATATACTATGACCAACAGAAACGTGTGCAGTGAAATGTAACTTACAAGTTACTTAATTTGGTGAACTGGTGTAATTACAATTTTATAACATAAGAATACAATAACAAAGGTACAAAATACATAATTAAAGAACATAACAATACAGACAACATTTGTGGCAATGCAGGCTTTACAGAAGAATGGAAATAACATATACATCAGTGTTACAAGAATTATAACATAAGTAAATACATAAAAGATCAGAATAACTTTTGAAACATCAAATTCACACATGAGCATTAAAACAAAACAGAATAAATAATGTCTAAACATCTTTACAAAGAAAATAACATATTATCAGAAAAAATGTGCAACATAACTCTTGTTAGCTAAACACATTAAGACAGGAAAAACACAAATTCACACAGTGTAAAAACACAAAAATACAGGACAGGGTTTGTTTTCAGTGTGACATTTGGTACTGCAGTCCACCCCAAAACTTCATTCCATATATCTTTCCTCTTGTTTAAACTTTTGTTTCCACCAAAAAAATTCTATCCAAGCTTGCTTTCTGTATTCTGTTCACATCCTCTTTCAAAAATAGTTGTCCTCCACTGTACACTACTTTTTTGGCCAAAACATTTTCTTATAGCTTCTCAATGCATTTCTTCCAATTCATCACAACTCGTTCTCTCATATAGCCTACCCCATCTTAAGCTAACTTAAATCTACTGAGCTCAGATGCTAAACTAAGGAACGAGGCAATGCAGCAGCACAAAACAATTAACACAAACAGCAATGATAAAAAATACAAATGGCAAAGCAAGCAGCATAAATTAGCAAAGCAAATGCAATATTACAGCTAATATAAGGCAATGTGCAGCAAACAAGAAAAATAAATTCGTAGTAAAACTGGCTTAACAGAGTAATGTAAAGTGAAATTTAGTAGCACTATGCCTCGCAAACAGCAGCAGCAAATGCAATAACTTATATCTAAACATGACATAGCTCAAGATGAAAAACTATTACACTAAAAATGGCCATGTCTAATACCTATGTCTCATCTTAACACTAGAGTGATGCATCACAAAAACTTACTCTGCAAGAAAGTTACCAAGTCATTAAAAAATTATTTATGCAATTCCTGTGAAGGGAAATGTCTATTTGTGCTCTCTTTTCTAAGAAAGTATATGAGAAACGTATTCTTTACTGGGTCTGTAGACAGAAAATAGTGATATTAGTACATCTACTAAATTTTATAATAACCAATGCTGCAGTGCAGCTAGAAACTAGATATTAAAGAAAATGAGCAAATATGTACAAAGGAAGGCATGAAACATCATTCATTAGCCATATGGCACTTCATAAGGTAGTAAAAAAAAACCTCTCAACTAGAAAGACAGTAGTCATGATCAGGTGTATATACATAAAATATTTCTCGTCATTTCATTAGACATTTCAGTAAATATAATAAATTAAGAGCACCACAGTGTTATCATATGTTTTCAAGTTTAAGCATGTCGTATTTGCGATGCTTTCGAGAAAGCAATGTCAATAGCGAGGATAATGGCCTCTTTTTTTTTGCACCTAATGGCTTTCTTTTGTCAGACGACTACCTCTCAGCTGGGCGCCCAAAACGCATTACGTCAAGGTCACTTACCTTTCTTACTGAAATATTTACGACAGCAGTTTCCGCTACAGTGGCAGTCTCATATAAAAAAATTCACAGGTTGAGAATTTGCGTTACAAATGTGTAGAAACAAAATCCTATTCATATAACAGTGTCCAAAAAATTTTCGTCGGCATTGTAATACACTCACGCATTTACATACATTTCATAACTCTTGAAGTACGATTCTTGGTTTCCAACAACCTTTTCCACAAATCAGAGTCCCTAACCACTACTCATTATTCCTTACCTTATTATACATATACATATCGTCGACACTTCTACAATATTTCATCATAACCGATACATAGCATAAGCAAATTCCTCATATAGCATCAGCTTATTGATCATAATCATACCTCAACAGCATAATACACATCGTCGTCGTAGTAATGTTATAACACCCCAATCAAATCTCAAAAACGTTGTAGCTTTCTGCAATAATTTCAAAACTTAAAAAAAATTCTCTGCTCATTTCATCTACCTCAAACGTACTTTAAAATCATGCTCCCTTACCAAATACTTCATTCAAAGCTCTCATAGTATCACAATGGTTCCGAAAAAATATGAACAGTTCACAAAGTACAGACAAAATACAATTTCATAAGTGTGAAGTTACCCAACTGTGTAACTGCGTAAACATGTGTCACTAATGTAGTAAAAAAATGTATATCTCTCTGTTAAATGATCAGATAGCTGTGTAACTTGTGTGTTAGAGAAATATGGTACCAATGCGTAAAGTTGTATAAGCAAATACTATATTAGCTAGGGCTCCTTGTGCTTGCCAAACACATGGTACACAAAGTAAGCGTATACCGCCCTGAGGATTAATATAATTATACCCTCAGGTGTTATAGATTACAGCAATGGAATGAAATGTATCATGGAAAACTTTCTTTGTAATTCAAAAATCTTTAAAAATAAATGTTGTAAGTATAAAATTAATCACTCAAATACGTGTACTTAGCGCTAAACTGTGCGTCTTGTTGCAACATAATCTCTGTGGAAGTGTCGTAGTTATCGTCCTCCGAAACCTAAGTTCTGTAGAAGTCAATGTACTTACCTCATAATAAACAGAAGTGAAATGCTTTGTGTATAGATATCGTACTTATTATGTTTATTGGTGTGATGAAGAAAGTACTGTACAGTAACGTATTGTTGTGCCACGAAAAAGGCTGTCTCATTGTTGCTATACCACAAAAGTTACTACTAAAACATGTTTTACTTTCTAGAATAATGCAGAAAAACTGAGCTGATGTAAAACAGAAACACCGCAAAAGCAACATTGTAAATTGTCACTCATTAGTAGCGTCATGATAAAACCGTGTAGTTGTCACATAAACTAACCACTGTGTTGTCTGGTATCTCACAGAAAGTACTTTAAATCCAGAATGTATTTTAAAGGAAACCAAAATGTTGCATTAAAATCTCATTAGCAGTACCAGTATATGTTCTAAGTATGTAAGCCTTATAGTCGTTACGTAATCGTGCAACTAACAAGCAAGAATGTACACACACAATAACACTGTGACGTCTGTTCACTATAACAATGCATTCGTAATTTCTATTTCAATAAGTTCTCTTGGTTCTTGACTGGATATTTAACTTCAAACATTGTTGCATGTTAACAGATTCTAAGTCTGACAAGCATACTAGTAATGTAAAGTGAAAAGTTATATGGCAAAGACAAAGTTAAAAAGCAGATTATCTTTCAAATAATTACTATTAAAAACAGACTTGATCACGATTTATTTAACAAGGTGTCTGGTTTTGGCCACTACTGTGGTCATCTTCAGACCATTGAGTAGGAACCTCTCTCTGTTGAAGAATCAGTAGTGATTCTCCAACAGAAAGAGGTTCCTACTCAATGGTCTGAAGATGACCACAGTAGTGGTCGAAACCGGTCACCTTGTTAAATAAATCATGGTCAAGACTGTTTTTAATAGTAATTATTGATAAGACATTGATCACTGCTGTTCCCGTAATGCATTCAAAAGATTATCTTTCAATAAACGGTTTTACATGTGAAATGTGGTGCAATCATTTACTCTTCCTAGTACGCAGAGTTTCAGCTTCAACGCAATTATCATGTGGTATACGTCTGATTCTGTAAGGTCCATTGTAAACTAGAAAGAATTTGTGACTCAAGTGTTTCTTCTTATGTGATAATGAATGAGCTTTAATGAGAACTTTCTGACCAATGTATAACTTCTTTGCATTTGCTTTACCGTGTAGTTTTCTCCTTTTGTCTGCTGCAGAGTTTATATTTTTAATAGCGAAATCAATTATGTCCATGTGTCAAAGTTTACATGTATTCGGGAAAGGTACAAGCTTTCTGAATCTGTTCGATGGTTCTTCATTCTTCAGTACAAGAGTAGGTGGTAAAGCAGTGGAATCATGATGCATTTCATTCAGCACATTTTGAAATAAGTGTAAATATCTGTCCCAATGCTGATGCTTTCTGTGACAATAAAGTCTGGAAAGCTTATTGATTTCTTTCATAATCCTTTCAGATGGGTTACAATGTGGTGAGTACAATGAATTAAAAACAGGTTTGATTTTATGATTCCGAAGCTTGCGTGACCAAACAGCAGAACCGAATTGCGGTCCGTTATCTGAAATGACTTTAGCAACGTGGCCAACTTCACGTAAGAAATTTTTAATAAAGGCTTTGGATACAGACCGTCCAGTGGCTTTACGTAACGGAGTGAAAGAAACAAATTTTGAAGTAAGTTCAACAGCGACTAGAACGTACGAAAATCCATTCGATGTTCTGACAAGGGGTCCCAAGAGATCAACAGCGGCAAATTCTTTTAATCTAGAAGGAATAATAGGAAACAACGTAGCACGATGCGAGATAGTAGATGGCTTCGCCTTTTGACAAAGTTTACAAATAGACAAGACTCTTCGAATTCTCTTTTCCATATTGTTAAAATAACAAGTCGTTCGAAGAATATGATAATATTTTCGTGTACCAAAATGTGCATGGCTGAAATGAATGTACCAAATAAGCTTATTAACAAAATCCTCAGGAATGCAAAGTACCCATAGCTTGTCATCAACAGAGCAGCGTTTGAAGAGTATGTTGTTTGTAACCAGATAATACTGCCGAATCTGAGTGTGCGGCTTTTCATGCCATTTACTTTTGATGTCTTTGCAAATCGGATCTTTATCTTGTTCATGAGCAATGTCCTTTAAGGATGTGGTGATGAAGTTTTCAAAGGCGACTTTCTGAATGTAAAGAATACTGAAACTTTTCTCGAGGTTGCCTTCTGTGTTACTTTTCTCAAGTCCAGCCGGTGCGCGTGACAGTGCGTCCGCAACGATGTTCTCCTTGCCGGGAATGTAGACTATTGTGAAGTGGAATTCCTGCAGAAACAATGCCCAACGTTTTAACCTGTCATGATTTAATTTTGAAGACATAAGAAATTGTAATGCACGATGATCACTGTATACTTTTACGTGCTTACCAGAAAGAAAGAAACGGAATTTATTAAATGCCCAAACGATAGCTAAAGCTTCTAATTCAGTAACGGAATAATTTTTTTCAGATTTTGTTAGCACTCGGCTAGCAAAAGCAATGGTTTTCTGAACAGTAGTGTCATTTTCTGTGGCTTCTTAAAATAAATGGGCACCAAGACCGACTTAAGAAGAATCCGTGCTAAGGCAGAAATCTTGTGACAGATCTGGATGAGCTAGTATTGGCGCGTTAAGTAGCGATTCTTTCAAAGAACTGAATTCCAACTGTGCTTGTTTGTCCCAGTTTCAAATAGTATTTTTTCCAGTGAGAGAATAAAGTTTTGATGTAACTAGAATTTGCATATTGAGAAAACGACAGTAAAAATTTACGAGACCTAGAAAACTGCAGACTTGTCTTTTTGTGGATGGAACTGGAATGGCTCTGATTGCTTCTAACTTTTCAGGATCCGGCTGAATGCCTTCAGAAGAAATAATATGCCCCAAAAACCTCACCTTTGACCTACAGAATTCAGACTTTTCCAAGTTAACTGTAACTCCAGATTCTGCAAAAATACGTAACAAACTGTTGAGGATGCGATTATGTTGTTCCCATGAAGCTTCTGCTATTAGAATATCGTCCACATACAAGGTGATGTGACGTTTTAAGAACTCAGGTAATATGGAATTTAGCCCGCGAATGAATGCTGCCGAAGAAATGTTCAAACCAAAAGGAAGTTTCCGAAACTGATAACAAACGCCGAAACAGAGGAAAGCTGTGTATTTTCTACATTCTGGATGAAGTTCGATCTGATAAAAGCTGGATCTGAGATCAATGGAAGACAACACTTTTACACTATTAAAATATTGAAGAAGTTCTTCCAACGTTTGCGGCCTGTCTGTTTCAGGAATGATGATAGTATTGATTTGTCTCGAATCTAAGACAAGCCTGATAGATCCATTTTTCTTCTCAACAACATGTAATGGATTGTTGTATGAGCTTACTGCAGGCTCAATAATGCCCTCGTCTAGCATAGATTGTACTTCTGTTCTAACACGGTCCCTACAATGCGCCTGAATTATGTATGGTCTAACACAAAATTTAGTATGCTCACGAACACGAAATTGGTATTGAAATCCCTTGATTGTTCCTGTTTTGTGAGTAAAAACTGTGGAATGTGCTTGTAAAATCTCAAAAAGGTCCTGCCTATCAGTGTCATTACAATTCTCAATTGTTTGAATTTTATTCTGAATTAACTCATTAGTATCAAATGCGCCGTCGATATCATCCCTGTCAGTACTTGCAGAGTGATTGTTAGTGTCAAGTTCCGTCGAAAATTTCGAACTGTTGTCTAGCAGGAGGTAAAGCCGATTAATTTCTTCGTCATGGTTTGAGAGCCAGTCTTCAAATTTCAAAGCTACTGACTTACCTTCTTTTTCTAAACTTATTTCAGCATCGTGAAAGTTTAAGATTGCTCTGTATTCATTCAAACAGTCTACTCCCAGTATAATTTCCGTCGACAACAATGGAACAATAAGAAAGTTCATAGAGAAGCTGTGGCTTTGACAAAAGAATTCTAAGTTGGTTTGTTGGCGTACATCTACACTTTTTCCAAAGATTGCACCTTGTAATTTAATCTTACGTAACGGCAGTGTGGGGCAATCGTTCGATTTGTTGCATTTGCTAATGGCTGTTTCACTAATTACTGAAATGGGACTGCCAGAGTCAAGTACTGCCGTAAATTTTACGTCATTTACTGTAATGTGAATCACAGGATATGCAATGTTGTTTTGTTTTACGTCGTGTTCCTGGAGTAAAATGTCCCTAATGTCTTCTATTTTTACGTAATTACTAGCTACGGCAGCAGCATCGTCAGTTTCATAAGTACGTTCTGTGGCTGCCAGCGGTATGAGTCATACCTATTGTCTCTTTGTTGGCTCGCGTCGTTATTGGGGTTTGGAGACCTAACTTCTACAAATTCACCTTGTCGAGAGGGCCCTTCCCTGTTTAAATCACGCCAGTTCTGATGCAATTCAGGTCTGTCGTTACGATCATATCGTCTGTCGTCATGTCGGTAGATTCCATAGTTTCTTTCTTGTCGGTCACGTGGTGGAGAATTTCTCCCTGAATCGTTAACTGCGCGCTGGACCATTGCGTCTTAAGTTATTCTGTCTCCCTTGATAATATTTATTTTGGTTCCCATATTGTCTGTTTCTCTGATTGTCTCGGTGATAGTCATTACTGCGGAGGGGTGATTTTTCCCTGTAATTATTACTACTCTGCCAACGGTTGTCATACGGGTGGTGTCTGTTTTGGTCACGATTTGTGTTGTGAGAATAGCCTTGTCGTGTCCAGTAATTATTTCTTTCATCACGGAATTACGACGGATGTGACCTGTAATTGCTGTGTTCCTGTTTTCGCGTTCCGCAATTGTCAGTGTCAATTTCTAATTCTTGTAAGAGTCCCTGAAAAGCTTCAGTGTCGTCTTTGCAACGTCCTGCCAAAATAATATGTCGTAAATGTTCAGGTAATTTGATTAAGCAAATTCGGATGAGTTTTGAGGGGGCTGTATGGGTGTGACAGGTACTGATTCATGTGCAACATGTCTTCAAAATATTTCACAAGACTGGAAAATTCAGATTGTTCGGAATGTTTCATCATTATGATGCTATGTTTTACTCAGTCTTGTGTAGCTTGAGACCAATATGCAGAGAGGAAGGCATGATAAAATTCTCCTTCACTGTGACAATCGTGAATGACCGATCGCATTCATACAGCTAGTTCATTCTCTAAGTAGCCACACATAAATTCTAATCTGTGTTCTAACGACCTGTTGGGAGGAAAACAATGAGAGAATTGATGGAGCCATGCTTGTGGATGAATGTCGTTGCCAGAATTCTTAAATGTTTTGAATTTACGTGTAGTAATGAACAGCTTATAGTCAAAATCATCATGCCGGCGAGTCGCATGTCGGTCATTGTTACGTCGTTTCGGCGGTTCCATCTCAAAATTCGGTGTGCCTTGCCAATTTCTTTCATAATTTCCGAAGTGTCCTCTGTTATTATTTTGTGGTTGTTCCGTATTTCTAAGTCCCTCTTCCCGTGTTGGAGCGCGAGTGTCCTCTGAAATATGAAATTTTTGTATTACTTGTGCCAACTGATCTTGTACTTCCCGGATTTCTCTTTTGTGTTGTGTATTAATTTGATTCTGATTTTGTTTGAATTTATTAATTTGTTCATACTCTTCTGTGTCAGTGATAGCTACAGGTCTTGTGTCATTCAGATCATCATCTACCTTTGTAGATATGTTAGTAAACTGATCCGAAAGTTCGGCTACTTTCTCCGATAGTGTACTTATTTCCTCAGTGTGTTTTTCTTAACCAAGTTTCAGAGTATCTACTATTTGCTTTATGTTTTCCTGAGTTTTGCAAGTTGCGTAACCGAATCGGTAGATGCAACTGAGTCAATTTTAGCTTGCAAGGTGTCGTGATTTTCATGAACAATGGTTTGCAGTTCTTTTATGGCTGCTTCGTGATTCTACAATGCATTTTCATGGCGCGAAAAAATAGGTTGAAAATGCTCACAAATTTGTGTTTTTACTTCATTACAGGCTTTCTGACATTTCGATTCAATGTTATGTAACTCAGTAGTTAAATCTTCACGTGGTTGTTCAAGTGTGGTGTCTAACTTTTGAAGCTTTTGCTGTGTTTGTCTCCGATTTTGTTCCATTGTGTCTAACTTTTGAAGCTTTTGCTGTGTTTGTCTCTGATTTTGTTCCATTGTGTCTAACTGTTGCTGTGTTTGTCTCTGGTGTTGTTCCATTGTGTCTAACGTTTGAAGATTTTGTTCCATTGTGTCTAACTTTTGAAGCTTTTGCTGTGTTTGTCTCTGATTTTGTTCCATTTGTTGCATTAGCTGTAATAACAATGCATTAGTGTCTGGAATCTGTTCCTCTACGCTTTTCGGCAGTGCATTTGCACCGGCAACATTCACATTTTCACAAGCAGAAAATGTGTCTTGACTTATTTGAGAAAACGGTGAGGACGCAAAACCTGAATCTACAGTACTTGCAAAATTGTGTCCTGTCATTTCGGATTGCTGAGGCGAGCTGTTGCCGACCGATCGATCGATAATGCTTCCCTGTTCACTAATTGTTTCACTGCCTACGCCATTGTTTGCCGCCCGCTCCATTTCCCTATGCACAATTACCAAATTACTATGTTGAACATTAGTTAATTCATTACACGGTGGCGCTAACACACTGCTTTCGTCTTCACTGTCATTTCTCAGTTTACTTTGGAGCCTAGTATTACGTTTTTCACACGCCATGATTGTCACAATATTTCTCACGTTAACACAGAAAAGCACAATTTGAAGAGCAAAATAAGATAACACATTAACATAGCATTGAAAATGATATCTCGTTAATTGCAAGCGCAGCTGCGAAATACTTGGTGTAAATCTACATGCATGCCACAACTGTTTTACTGTACAAGAACGAAAAACTACAACTACAAAGGAAATTCTCTCTACAATTACACGCTAGCAATAAACAAAAGCTACAATAATTACACAAAGTACAAGAAAAAATCAAAAGATTCCAGTGAGGCATCCTCGGCTAAGGGTCGACATATGAAACGTCCCCTTAGAAAAATTATACAAGACTGCTTAAACTGACACACAATATTTTTTTTGGCGCAACGCAATATGAATTTCTAAAATCCCTACAAATGAATGGCCCTGACTAACATTAACCTATACCTTTCACAAATCACTTACCTCACAAAAATCTTGGTTACTCGAACTACTGCATTACAGCAAGCGCCACTACTGCCAGCTAAATAAAAGATTCAAACTACGGAAGACACTAACTACTGATAGGCATAGTTAGCAAATTAAAGATTTTGAATAGAGGACAAACAATTTATTTACCGTAATAGCCATCAAAAGTCATAATATATATAGCAGTTCATGACATCCAGTCTTACAAATTTCAAAACTCCGCCATTTCTCTCCCCACATCCACCACTGCTGGCGGCTCACCTCCAACTGCGCAACGCTACGCGCTGTTAACATCCAGCTGCCCAACACTACAATGGCAGACAACAGTGCCAACTAGCCACAGACTGCACACAGCACAGCCAGTGATTTTCATACAGAGCGCCTCGTGGCGTTACCAATATAAGAACCTAAACAGCCTACTTACAATATCTACAATTCGTAGTGGAGATCGGTCTTCGAGACTTAGTTTACGAGTTGAGACGCCTGTAGCCTTCGCATGGTGACAAGTATGCAGGGTGAGTCATCTAACGTTACCGCAGGATATATTTCGTAACCCACATCATATACTGACGAACCGATTCCACAGACCGAAGGTGAGGACAGGGGATAGTGTAATTGTTTAATACAAACCATACAAAAATGCACGGAAGTATGTTTTTTAACACAAACCTGCGTTTTTTTAAATGTAACCACGTTCGTTTTGTTAGCACATCTGAACATATAAACAAATACGTAATCAGTGCCGTTTGTTGCATTGTAAAATGTTAATTACATCCGGAGGTATTGTAACCTAAAGTTGACGCTTGAAACCTCCGACGTTCAGTTGCGTGTTGTAACAAACACGGGCCACGGTCGGCGAGCAGCATCTGCAGGGACATGTTTACGATGACGACCGTGTTTACGAGTGTGGCTGTAGTGTACTGTTGTGGTTTGGTCTAGCTGTCGCCGTGTCCGCATGTAGCGCTTGCTGCTATTGTTATTCTGCATTCGTCTCCACACGCAGACCAGCTGTAGTACACCGTGTTACCAGACGTCTGTGATAGTGTAGTGTTGTAGGAAGTGTGACCATGGTGTATTCGAACTCTGAAAAGGCGGAGATGATACTCATCTATGGCGAGTGTCGACGAAATGCAGCTGAAGCCTGCAGGGTGTATACAGAACGGTACCCAGACAGAGAGCAACCAACGTGCCGCACATTGCAAAACATCTATCGCCAATTATATGCAACAGGCATGGTCGTAGCACGCAAACGGGTCCGTAACAGGCCCGTCACAGGAAAAGCGGGTGCAGTTGGTGTGTTAGCTGCTGTTGCCATGAACCCACACATGAGTACACGGGACGTTGCGAGAGCCAGTGGGCTGAGTCAAAGTAGTGTCATGCGCATACTGCATCGTCACCGCTTTCGCCCGTTTCATGTGTCGCTACATCAGCAATTACATGGTGATGACTTTAATCATCGAGTGCAATTCTGTCAATGGGCATTAACAGAGAGTGCGTTGCAGTTCTACCTGTTTACCGATGAAGCGGGTTTCACAAACCACGGGGCAGTGAATCTACGGAACATGCATTACTGGTCCGTGGACAATCCTCGCTGGCTCAGACAGGTAGAGCGACAGCGACCGTAGACTGTAAATGTATGGTGCGGAATCATTGGCGACCACCTCATTAGTCCTCACTTCTTTGCAGGGACCCAAACAGCTGCAACATACATCGCGTTTCTACAGAATGATCTGCCAACGTAGCTCGAAAATGTCCCACTGGAAACGCGTCCATGTATGTGGTATCAGCATGATGGTGCACCTGCACATACCAGAACTAACACTCGGCTGACCCTTGACAGGATGTTCGACGGGCGTTTCATAGGACAAGGAGGACGCATAAATTGCCCAGCTCGTTCTCCCGATCTTACACCTCTGGACTTTTTTCTGTGGAGTACGTTAAAGGAGAATGTGTACCGTGATGTGCCTACAACCCCAGAGGATATGAAACAACGTATTGTGGCAGCCTGCGGCGACACTACACCAGATGTACTGCGGCGTGTACGACATTCATTACGCCAGAGATTGCAATTGTGTGGAGCAAATGATGGCCACCAGATTGAACATCTATTGGCCTGACATGTCGGGACACTCTATTCCACTCCGTAATTGAAAACGGAAACCACGTGTGTACGTGCACCTCACCCCTCATGGTAATGTACATGTGCGTCAGTGAAAAAGACCAATAAAAAGATGTTAGCATGTGGACGTAATGTGCTGTTCGAGTCTCTTCTGTAACTAAGGTCCATCACCGTTCCCTCTGGATCCCCACGTAATTCGGTGCTCTCCGATACACACTATCGAACAGCGGAGGAGTGGTACTTAAGCGTCAACTTCAGGTTACAATATCTCCGGATGTAATTAACATTTTACAATGCAACAAACTGCACTGATTACGTATTTGTTTATATGTTCAGATGTTTTAACAAAACTAACGGGGTTCCATTTTAAAAAAACGTAGGTTTGTGTTAAAAAACATACTTCCGTGAATTGTTTTATGGTTTGTGTTAACCAATTAAACTAGCCCCTCTCCTCACGTTCTGTCTGTGGAATCGATTCGTCAGTATTTGATGTGGTTTACGAAATATATCCAGCGATAAAGTTAGGTGACTCACCCTGTATACTACAATGGCTGACAGTGTGGTGCCCAGGACGGACAAAGTCTTGTTAACACTGAATTCCCTAACGCACGCCTTGACAGGACACTGCTTAGTTGGATCTGCCCGCAGTGCAACGTAAGTCTCGCAGTTCAATAAAGTACATATTTCTGCGTCACTAATTTGTTTGCACTTTCACAGTTCCTCCGTCCGCCTCGGAGCTCTAAAGCTAATACGATGTATGGAAGCCGAGATCCAGATGACCCGTGTACATCATAGAATTCTTATTGTATGGTAGTATATGTTACAGAAATGTGAGATGTAGATGAAGATGGAAGATATGACACTGACAGAAGAATTTGAAAGCACTGAAAGATCAAGTCGTAACAATGTTCCGAGAGTAGGCAACATTGAATCAGGACTACCGAAAGCCATGGGAGAGCCAGCCATGAAAAAACTCCTCCATCTGGTGTGCTATATGTATTAGACAAGCGAAATACCCTTAGACCTCAAGAAAAATGTAATTATTCCAATTAAAAAGAAATAATGTGCTGGCAGCGTCAATATTATTGAAGTATCCATTCAATATATCGTGGTTGCAAAATACTAACACTAACTCTCTATAGACGGATGAAAAAAAACTGCTTGAAGTCGACGTCAGGGAAGAGAAAATTGGATTCTGCAGAAATGCAGGTACATACCTGGCAATACTGACCGCTGACCACTGACGACTAAGAAGACAGATTTCTTTTTGGCTCATCAGTCTTCGGTGTGGTTTGCTGCGACCCATCACGAATCCCTCTCCAGTACCAACCACTTCATCTCAGAGTAGCACTTGCAACCCATGCCCTCAGCTATTTGCTGGATGTATTCAAATCTCTGTCTTCCTCTACAGTTTTTTTCCCTCTAGTACCATGCAAGTATTTCCCTGACTTCTTAACAGATGTCTTATCATCCTGTACCTTCTCATTGTGAGTATTTTCCACATATTCCTTTCCTCCCCGATTCCGCGCAGAATCTCCTCATTCCTTAACTTATCAGTACACCTAATTTTCAACATACGTCTGTAGCACTACAGCTCAAATTATTCGTTTCTTTTCTGATTCATTACCATACAATGCTGTACTTCAGCCGTAAATTTTCAGAAATTTCTTCCTCAAATTCAGGGCTTTGTTTGATGCCAGTCCACTTCTCTTGGCAAGGAATGCCCTTCTTGCCAGTGCTAGTCTCTTTTGATGTCCTCCTTTTTCCGTGTGCCATTGGTTATTTTGCTACCTAGGTAGTAGAATTCCTTAACTTCATCTACTTCGTGATCATCCGCCTGTTGCTAAGTTTCTCGCTGTTCTCATTTCAGCCCATTACTTTCGGCTTTCTTCGATTTACTCTCAATCTATATTCTGTACTCATTAGATTGTTTATTCCATTCAGTATATCATGTAACTCTTCTTCACTTTCGCTCAGGATAGAAACGTCGTCAACGAATCGTATCATTGATATCATTCCGCTTTGAATTTTAATTCCACTCTGAAGTCTTTCTTTTATTTCCGTCGTTCTTTTTTCGATGTACAGATTGAACAGTAGGGGCAAAAGACTGCATCCCTGTCTTACACCTTATCTAATCCGAGCACGCCCTTCTTGGTAATCAACTCCTATTATTTCCTCTTGGCTTTTGTACATATTGCATATTACCCGTCCCTCCCTATAGCTTACCCATGTTTTTCTCAGAATTTCGAACATCTCGCACCATTTTACATTGTCGAACGCTTTTTCCAGGTCGACGAATCCGATGAACGTGTCATAGTTTTTCTTTAGTCTTGCTTCCATTATCAACTGTAACGTCAGAATTGCCTGTGTGGTGCCTTTACCTTTTCTAAGGCCAAACTTATCGTCATCTAGCACTTCCACAATTTTCTTTTCCTTTCATCTCTATGTTATTTTTGTCAGCAACATGGATGAGTGAGCTGCTAAGCTGATTGGGCGATAATTGTCGCATTTGTCAGTTCTTGCAGTTTTCGGAGTTGTGTGGACGATATTTTTCCGAAAGTCAGATGATATGTAGCCAGACTCATACATTGTACACACCAACGTGAACAGCTGGTTTGTAGCCACTTCGCCAAATGATTTTAGAAATTCTGATGGAATGTTATTTATCCCTTCTGCGTAATTTGATCTTAGGTATTACAAAGCTCTCTTACATTCTGATTCTAATACTCGATTCCCTACCTCTTCTAAATCGACTCCTGTTCCTCCTTCTATACACCAGACAAATCTTCCCCCTCATAGAGGCCTTCAAAGTACTCTTTCCACCTATCCGCTTTATCTTCTGCATTTAACAATGGAATTCCCCTTGCACTCTCAATGTTACCAACATTGCTTCTAATGTCACCAGAGGTTCTTTTGACTTACCTGCATGCTGAATCAGTCCTTCCGAGAATTATTTCTTTTTCGATTTCTTCACATTATTCGTGCAGCCATTTCGTCTTAACTTCCCTGCACTTCCTGTTTATTTTATTCCTCAGAGACTTGTATTTCTGTATTCCTGAATCTCAAAAATGGCTGTGAGCACTATGGGACTTAACATCTGAGGTCATCAGTCACCTAAAACTTAGAACAACTTAAACCTAACTAACCTAAGGACATCATACACATCCATGCCCGAGGCAAGATTCGAACCTGCGACCTTAGCGGTCGCACGGTTCCAGACTGAAGCGCCTAGAACCGCTCGGTCACATCGGCCGGATCCTGAATCTCCCTGAACATAATTGTACTTCACTTTTTATCGATCAACTGAAGGATTTCTTCTGTTACTGATGGTTTCTTCGCAGCTACCTTCTTTGTACCTACCTTTATGTTTCCAACTTCTGTGATTGCCCCATTTACAGACATCCATTCCTCTTCAAATGTACTGCCTACTGAGCTATTCCTTACTGCTGTATCTGCAGCCTTAGAAGTCATCAATCATAACTTGTCATCGCTTAACACTTCTGTATACCACTTCTTTGAGTATTGATTCTTTCTGACTAATCTCTTAAACTTAAGCCTACTCTTCATCACTACCACATTGCGATGTGAGTCTATATCTGCTCCTGGCTACGCCTGACAATCCAACATCTGATATCGGAATCTATGTAATTCAACTGAAATCTTCCCGTATCACCCAGCCTTTTCCAAGTACGCCTCCACCTGTTGAAATTCTTGAATAGAGTATTCGCTATTACTAGCTGAAACTTGTTACAGAACTCAATTAGTACCTCTCCTCTCTCATGCCTTGTCCCAAGTCCATGTGCTCCTGTAAAATTTCCTTCTACTCCTTCCCTTACAATTGCATTCCAATACCCGTGACTATTAAATTTTCATCTCCCTTTAAGTTCTATACTACCCTTCCAATATCCTGATATACTTTCTCTTTCTATATCTCTTTATCTTAAGCTTACAACGTCGGTATGTATACTTAAACAATCGTTGTTGGTGCTGCTTTCCTGTCTAGTCTGTCACTGAACTGTTCACTGTAAAACACTCTATGCCCTACCTTTTTATTCATAGTGAATCCTACTCCCGTTACACCATTTTCTGCTGCTATTGATATTACGCTATAGTCATCTGACCAGAAATCCTTGTCTTCTTTCCATTTTACATCACTGATCCCTAATATACGTAGCAGAAGCATTTGTACTTCCCTATTCAGATATTTTAGCTTCTCTACCACTTTCAATCACGTGACATTCCACGCCCCTCTTCATAGAACATCATCGTTTCGTTGATCATTCAACCTTTTCTCATGGTCACTTCGTACTTGGCAGTCGCCTCACTGAGATCCGAATAGGTTACTATTCCGGAATCTTTTGGCAATCGAGAGATCAACATGACAATTTTTCTTTCAATTACACTCCACATGTCATGTAGATACATGTTATGTGTTTTTAATGCAGTGGTTTCCATATCCTCCTGCATCCCCATGCCGTTGACCATTGCTGATTCTCCACCTTTAAGTGCAGTTTCCCACCCACAGGACAATAGAATGCCCTGAACCTCTGTCCGCACCTACGCCCTCTTTCACAAAGCCATTGGCAGAATGAGGGTGACTTCTTGACTTCTTATGCCGGAAGCCTTCGGCCACCAATGTTGATTATTAATCAAAATTTAAGCGGTGGGAGGGGGGGGGGGGTTTCCGAACCCGAAACCGAGGACGTTTCGATTACTGATCAAAGACGCTGTCCGGCCTCCAATTTTTTTCCTTTAACCGAACTTCCGCTGCGCCCGGTGCCGAATGGAAGGGATGGCGCGAAGTGGGCAGGTGTCGCCCCTAGACCGCAGGTGCTCGCTGTAGTTTAAGAAGAGGCAAACGTACATTTATAGCATTTGCAGACCTAGAGAATTTATGACAATGTGGACAGAAATACTCTCTTTGTAATTCTGAAGGTAGGGGTTAGAATACAGGGAGTGAAACGTTATTTACCACTTGTATAATAACCAGACGACATTTATAAGAGTCGATGGGTATGAAAAGGAAGCCGTGCTTCAGAATGGAGTGAGATCGGGTTGTAGTCTATGCTAGATGTTAATCAATCTGTACATTGAGCAAGCAGTAAAGGAAGCCAAAGAAAAATTTGGAACAGGAGTTAAAATTCGGGAGAAGAAACAAAGCCATACAATGAAGGCTTTCACGACCGGATGTTTCAGCTGCCGAGAATTTTTTCGGGTTGTATGACCATGGTCCCATGGAACTCTTCTATCCCTGACGTATCATCCAACGCTACGTTGGACATCTTAGGAGGTGCTCCTGGTGTCGGCAAGACTCAGCACACCCAGGAGCACCTCCGAAGATGTCCAACGTAGCCTTGGATGAAACGTCAGGGATAGAAGAGTTCCATGGACCACGGTCATACAACCTGGAAGAATCCTCGTCAGAAGAAGCAAAAACCACTATGTTTGTCGAGGATATTGTAATTTTGTTAGAGATAGCAAAGGACTCGGAAGAGAAGGGGATGGATAATGTCGTGAACGGGGGATATAAGATGAACACCAGTCAAAGCAAAGAAGAGGATAATAAAATGTAGTCGAAGTAAATCAGGTGATGCTGAGGGAACTAGAATAGGAAAAAATTCACTTCAGCCAATAAATGAGTTTTGTTATTTGGGAAGCGGAATAACTAATGGAGTAGAGAGGACATCAAATGTAGACTGGCAATGGCAAGTAAGGCGTTTCGCAAGGAAAGATATTTGGTAACATCAAATACAAATTTAAGCGTCAGGAAGTCTTTCTGAAAGTATTTGTACAGAGCTTAGTCAGGTATGGAAGTGAAAATTGTATGAGTGATTAAACAAGGAGAGATTAGAAGCTTTTGAAACGTGCGGAGGACTGCTGAAGATTAGATGGGTAGATTACGTACCGGATGAGGAGGTACTGGATACAACTGCAAGAGTGAAGAAATTTGTGGCACAGCGTGACTAGAAGAAGGGAACGGTTAATAGGGCACATTCTGAGTCATTACTGGATCACCAGATTAGTACTGAAGGAAAATGTGAGGGGGGGGGGGGGTTCGAAAGTGGAAGAGAAACATGATATTGGAAGATGTAATATAAAAGAAAAATATATATTTTCGTTAAAGTGACGGTACCCAAGGAACTTCCTGTTGGCCAACTCCTTCTACTCCATCGATGAATATTTTCACAAGGATTATAGCTCATAACTCTCTCTGCATTACAACAGTAAAATAGCCATGTATCTGAGTGAAAAAAATGACTCTTTCCACATCCCAGAGACTCCTGTCCAAGGGATCCACGGAAAACGATAAATGTAAAGTAATGTAAATGTAAAACACTTAAAAAGACAATAGCAGCTAAGTTGTTTTGATGTTATTTGTCTTTGATTTTGTATTGACTGTTATACACGAACAGTTCATTAGTATGTGAGGCATTTATATATTAGAATCAGAATTGCATATAATTTTATAAGTAGCTATTCAAAAAAACTGCCGTGACAGGTTTATGAGTTAATACTAAACATCAGCGTAATAAAAAACTTTCTGTAATTCACATGTAATGCAGCAGGTGTCAACAACCGTATTTTATGAGCTAAGCAGAACGGGAAAAACGTATGGCGTATTCTTTCTTTGTAAAAGTTAACTGAGGCAGCGAACTGCAGAGCGGCTACCTGCAGCGGTCGACGCTTCACACAGCGGCTGAAATCATGATCTGGAGTGTGAAGCTTCAGAAGCTTTCAGCAACTGTCCGCCGATGACTCCTACCGCTGATCAGCAGTGCAAGAAAAGCGACATTTAGCAACAGGCTGCCAGCTCCGACGTAGCGCAACGAGCAATGCGGCGTCATTCGTGGTGGAGCGTAACATCTTTTAAGAGTGCGTGTGCTCAGCCTCTAATGCAAACAGTGTTACCTTCATATGGTGCGTTAATTTGGCTGTATAACTTTTCTTCCTATCACATGCTTCATTTGACCCCATAGGAGCTGCAGTTATTATCTATTGCTGATACTAATAAACAAATGTCTAAAACCACGGCGAACTCTGTCTCAGCCAAGTGCTTTCCTTACATGACCGTTGATTTTGGGTTTTTGTTGTTTCTTATGCACTTTTATCATATGTGGAAAATGTTGCACTAAATAAAGATTTCCGCTTGAATAAACAGAAAATACATGTCTACTGGAATAAGCCATTCTATGTATTTTGAGGATAGCATTAGTGCTAGCTTGTACTAGATGCATTTTTGTCACGTGTTTAGCATTTCCATAACTGCTGTGTATGTTGCTGCTTCCTTAAATGAGTTGAATAGGAATGAATGCAATGACCAGCTATTGGCTCACTGAAAATTTAAACTTTGGAAATATACTGGTTTAGCATAGATATATTTCTGACAATTACAGTCATACAACGACTTTATGCGAAATTAGCTGATATGTATTCGTTTTGTTCCGTTTGAATTACACATAAGTTTTTGAATTGTTAACTGCATCCGTGCTTCTATACTACCTATTCTGTTCAGTATTTTCTCTAGTTTCCTGTAAGAGTTTTCTGTCATATTCTACCAATCTTATTTTCTCGTCTACCTTTATTTTGCATCTTTCGAACATTTCCTGAAAGCTCATCTTCTGTATATCATGGATATCCTTCGGTGCTTGCATTTCTGATTTCTCCTCGGCTTTAATTCATCAGTTTTTCTCTCTTAACTTTCTGATACTTTCCTTTCTTTCTTGCTTCTTTCCAGCCTGTTATTTCTTATATTGACAATTAATTGGTGCTATCGTATTTATTAAGTCGAAGTGATTCTTTTCTTTAAGACTGTCTTTGGCGGTTCTGCATACTGGTCCACTCTGATATCTTGCCCTGTTCTTTCTCACATAACTGTTTGTGGTGTGATCACGTTTCACAGACTTTCGTTCAAGGTTGTATGTGCTGCAGGAAATTTCATGTTACTTACAGTGACCATTTGATACTCCTCCCAGTCTAACATGTGCTCCTGTTTACTTTCATTCATCGGTATTAACAGATTTTACTCTCCTTACAAATATGTGTCAGAAATGTTACGCAATATACGCAACTATGGTCTACATTATACCAAGTTTCATGACACACTACTATTGCACTATTACCGCATGTTGCAGCAATTCTAAATATTCGGCTATAACAGTGATTCTGCTTAGTCGCCTACAGCACCTCCGATACTCACATTGATCGTTTTCTGCTACTAGTGGATCCAGTGAGCGGTGATACTGTACCTGCCTTTTCATTGTATGTGCATCGTGTGGTCCAGCCTCTAATTCCCTCTTCTTTCAATGTTCTTCATTCTTTCCTTCCTCCTTCCACAGTCACTTTTACTTCTGTTGTTGATATGTAATAATAAAGCTAATATGTTCGTTTACTTTGTAACGGTCGTATCCTGAAACTGCAACACTTCTGAGCTGTCCGAGAGAATTCATTGCAAATGTTCCTTCAAAGTGACTGCATCCGAAGTCTTAGTATCTCATTCTTGCCTCCTGGAGGCCAGTTTTAGATTTTTGTTCGTTCTTGATTGTTGTTTTTTTTTTTAATTTGCTGCCATCCTGGTTAGGCATCGGACCTTTTGATCTTGACGAAATTCGTGGGCAGCATTACTGGCAAGGTACTAGCATCATGATAATGAAGGTCCGATGACATGTGCCTAAGTGACACGTGTCCTATCAATCTCCTAGTCTCAGTTCTTCACATAGCTTAGACAGTAACAAATAAAAAATATGGGACAAGTTATCTTAAGATCGGAACAATTTTTGTTAGAGACCTTATTTGTTACACATTAATTTCATACAAAACGTCCCTAAGCTGTCCACAGTTCATTCACTGTAATTCAGCTGTCACTTGTTTCCACATGATTCCATAACTCCACTTGGGTTGATCCTTTGACTACCAATTTTATTTCAAAAGCATTAATGTATGGTTATTTCAATTAATGCGTGTATGAGAAGTAAGCATATGAAATGAAATGAAATGTCGTGTGACGAGGGCCTCCCGTCGGGTAGACCGTTCGCCTGGGGCAAGTCTTTCGATTTGACGCCACTTCGGTGACTTGCGCATCGATGGGGATGAAATGATGATTATGAGGACAGCACAACACCCAGTCCCTGAGCGGAGAAAATCTCCGACCCAGCCGGGAATCGAATCCGGGCCCTTTGGATTGACAGTCTGTCGCGCTGACCACTCAGCTACCTGGGGCGGACACCATATGAATAGTATGTTTCCCAACGTTTCGTTTTCCAGTGGGGTTGGGGTGGGGGAGGGGAAATAAAGGATTATCCACAATTATCTCGAAGATTTCAGAAGACGGTTGCGCAAAACCTAAAGACATCCTAAAAACATACATACATCAGTGGACAGAGCATTTCTCCAAGTCTGTAACTTATACTATAGGTGCTTAATGTGGGCATCGCTTGTGATTTGGTAAGCGTCAATTCGTGGGTGCAGGACGTTGACACGTTGTGTCCGAAAAGGCGCGAAGACAGCCCCATTTGCGAATCTGGATATTGGGTTCCTTATTTGCAGGCACGAACCAATTCCATGCGACAATACGGAGGTGAGGATTACCCATGAAACTTGAGGACAACACAACCTACAGCTACAATCTCTAATTACAAGAAGTCTACTAACCATTAGCAGGCTTCGCTTTACCAGTGGATCAGTAATATGTAGTAGAAACATGCAACAATTTCCAATTGTTTCTCTGATAACCTATCGTGCGACACATATGTCCCTTTGGTATTGAAACGGCTAATTATCGATATTCTAATTCAGTCCAGTCACTGTGAAATATTACGTGTAGTTTCAGTTGATACAGAATTAACGTGATTCAACGAGAATGTTAGCACCGGCTTTCCGCACTCCGATGCGTGTCTGTGCACACCGCGCTTCTCTACGATGCTCTCTGCAGATCTTCTCCGACTGCGCGCTTCAAATCGGCAGGCGCCAAGATGTTCCCGAGCTCATTCGCGCGCCACCTGTTGGCTCTGGTCTGACAGAGATGACTAAGGTCAAAATTCAAGACGTAGGAACTGTATCGATAACTGTACCTCCACACACTGCGTAAATATCCGTATTCTATTGTCACGAAGCCAATGCATATATATGCCATGAATGCAGACGACCGATTGTATGTAATTCAAATACTCTGCCTACTGATCGAATTGGTGAAAAAAATATTGTTGGCAGGGGGAGCTAATAATTGCTACTGTCTAGAGGTTACCCATTTGCTGTCTCATGGCTATCGATACATCCCACTTTCATGTACAGACACAGGAAAGAATAAGAACATGGCCAAAAACCTTTCTTAAGGGAAGGTCCAGGGTAGTTGCGATAATTTTAATATTCCTAACGACAGCTATTTCGGCGTTAATGTAATTCTAAACTAACTTACGAATACAACAGTGGTGAGCCACCTACTGATATCGTGGCTATCCAAGTGAGTAATTATGTATTGGAATTATACATTGCTACTAACGTTTAGTTTAATTTGAGTTCCACATTACAGCTATAGTAAACTGTCTTTGCCTAATTCGTACTGATTACGTGACCTTTAGTAGACCCAGTTATAAACGTATGGAATATATTTTGACACTTATTTGATACTTCGTTTACTGTAGACTACGATTTGACATTATTTTCGACAGTTATTTTACTACGATGCTATATGTTTGCAAAGTATAACTAGCCAATTTGAGAAACCCCAATTAAACAATAATGTACCTACAATTTACCTAGGGCAAACATTAAAAAAAAGATAAATGCAGTACTCAAAAGCCTGCCTATTTAAGTGGCCATCCGTACCAATAACAATACCGTACCAAAACTGCGTTCAAGCAAGATCAAAATGTCAGAATATACCTGTCCGGAAAGATGCAAAATCATTTGTGACAATTGCAATAATTTCTATATTGACCGAACAGTAAGAGATTTTAGTATCATGTTCAAAGAACACATCAGAAACTAAAACAGTAATCGACCTAGCTTCTTATTACACCTAAAAACTCAACACCACGCAGCAAAGAAAATTCAAACTGTATTACAAATACTACACAGAATATCTAAAGGACTAGCTATGAGCATATCTGAAGAATTGGCTATATTCTAGTATATACCTACGAGAGAGTGTCCACACGAAATACTAAACGAACACACAGACTTTAAACATAAATATTATCTGGAAAAATTAATTGCCATACTAGATCACGAAAAGGATAGTACATATGGACTACAAAAGATTCTCGAACGAAAGACAGAATTCACAGCGAAATCCAGTCAGCGAGATGTAACGCTGACGTTGCTTAGGTAAATATACTTTGTAAACGTAGAGCACCATAGTGAATTAACTATCAAACAAATATCACATCATTATATGCAGTAAACTAACAGTCAAATAAGTGCGGAAACGCATTGCATACATTTACTACATGTCAAGCAACCAGTACGAATCAGACAATGGCAGTTAACTACAAATGCAATATGGACGTCAAATCAAATTAGATTTAGGTACCAGTTTATAATTCCATTGTACACTTAATCACATGGACAACCACAATTTACATAAACAGTCTCACCAATGTTTTAACTGCAGGTTACTTGAGAATGGCAAGCCAGTCGTTGTGGCCGAGCGGTTCTAGGCCCTTCAGTCCGGAACCGTGCTCCTGCTACCGTCGCAGGTTCGTATCCTGGCTCAGGCATGGGTGTGTGTGATGTCCTTAGGTTAGTCAGGTTTAATTAGTTCTAAGTTTAGGGGACTGATGACCTCAGACGTTAAGTCCCATAGTGCTTAGAGCAATTTGAACCATTTTTTGAGAATGGCAATAATTCCGAAACAGCTATCGCGAAGAATGTTAAACTTATTGCAGCTAGTATGGGTCTTTGCTTCTAAAAATGTCATACGTCCACTACGCTGCGGGCCTAATTGAGCATAAAAAATGCCAAAATACGGAATAATATCCGTGGCTTGTGAGGATATAGGACTGTTGCATCTTCTTATAGTAATCTTTTACAAACACCTGGCTCCAGACTGTAAAGTGTTGGGAAATTAATTCAGAAGATAAGTAGGTGATTACTGATCATGGAAGTAAATGATAATGCGACTCACAGGGTTTGGAAAAGACGGGCAGTATGAACTAAACGCTTAGGAAAAATGTTCCGAAATGATTATTTAAGTCAGGGCCTAGGGCGAACGCAATTTATTTTCCGCCTGGAACGCACCTGGACGTAAGCTGTACGATGCGCTCCGGCAGAGGGGAGCTGCAGCCACGTGAAAGATTCCAGCCATTAATAACGACGCCCGGTAATCCTTCTTTACGCACGCTACGCTGCTTCTCCAAATTGCTGCACAAATTTCAATTTCGATGGAAATGCAGAAGTCTGAGTGCAGAAGCAGCGGCGACGATAACTAATGGCTTTGGAAGAGCGTCGTGACTCGTCGGCTAACAGGGCGAAAGTGCGAGCAGTCACCGTGACGTCTGCTGGCTCTATAGAAACCAGCACAGGCTTGTGTGTCCGCTGAGGAGTACTATCCGTAAACTTCTTCATTCAATATATGTTTTTTGCTCCTTCAGAGCTACATTAGCTGAGTTATAAACGACATGACGTATTAATAAATATAAACTTATATTCTGATACCCTAAATATCATTTTGAACACTTCCAGTCATATTGTCGTTATATTAAGGTACTGTTTCCGGCCCTTAAAACTGAAAAACTGTAAGTGTGCCTTGCAAGAAACCTGGATGTAGTATGTAGTCTTCTACATGCTTGGATGCACTAATTGTTAGCATTTCACTGCAGTCACACTATACAGGTAGGAATAACGTCATCTACATTGCCCGTGTAAGGAATGGTTTAACAGCGTGTGTTTCTTGTAGAAATGATTGGTTCAAATGGCTCTGAGCACTATGGGACTTAACAAAAAAATGGTTCAAATGGCTCTGAGCACTATGGGACTCAACTGCTGAGGTCATTAGTCCCCGAGAACTTAGAACTAGTTAAACCTAACTAACCTAAGGACATCACAAACATCCATGCCCGAGGCAGGATTCGAACCTGCGACCGTAGCGGTCTTGCGGTTCCAGACTGCAGCGCCTTTAACCGCACGGCCACTTCAGCCGGCTGGGACTTAACAGCTGAGGTCATCAGTCCCCTAGAACTTAGAACTACTTAAACCTAACTAACCTACGGACATCATACACACCCATGCCCGAGGCAGGATTCGAACCTGCGACCGTAGCGGTCGCGCGGTTCCAGACTGAAGCGCCTGAACCGCTCGGCCACTTGTAGAAATGAAATAGGGTTGTTGCTTGTTACTGAGATCTTTATATGCCTCGTGTTAGAAAGGGAAATGTCTACCAGCACCTGTCGTAAGTCGTTAGTGCCTATCGAGAGTACGATTTATCTCTTAGCGATAGTACTGTCACGCGAATGTGGAATCGATGAGTCCATGACGGGCACACTAAACGCCTTGTCTGATCTCAGCGGATAGATACGTACCCAGTAGAACAGGTCATGTTTGAAGTGGGATATACCGTCCACAACGACTGTCATTGCAAAGAAACTTCTAAAGAAACAGAGACTACTGCAGAATAGGTACACAACAAGTCACAGGGTTATCGATGCATGATGAGTCAGACGTCTCTGGTTATCAATAGAGCAATGTGTGAAGCCTATAATGACTGCTGTAGTATAATATTGCCGTAAGATCTTTCAAAAAACCCAAATAAATTTTGATAGTATGTGAGGGATGTTAGTCGGTGTACAAATTAGTGTTCAGTCACTCACTGACGAAACAGGAACCGCGGTTGAGAGTAACAAATCAAAATCATAAACGCCTAACTCTGCTTTCAAAAGTTCGTTTACAAAGGAAAACCCAGGAGTTTTGCTTGAATGTAATTCTATTACCGCTGAAACGTAGAGTGTAACAGAAGTTAGTGTCAGTCGCCTTAAGAAACAGGTGAAGTTAAAATTGAACAAAACCGCGGAGGCCTATGGAATCCCTATCACACTCTATATATAATCTGTGGCACAGTTAGCCCCTGTTCTAACTGCAATCTATCATAGATCGTTTGGGCAAAAAACCAGTGGTTGAACAAAGTACAGGTATCACTAATCTACAACAAGGGTGATCCGAAACCTACGGTCCTATATCTTTGACACCCGTTTGTTTTAGAATCTTAGAACATATCCTGAGTCCAAACATTATGTGGTTTCTCGAACAGAATGACCTCCTCTATGGCAACCAGAACAGATTTCGAAAACACTGAGCATGTGACATCCAGCTCGCAGGTTGGCCACGAGGCATACTGAACGCCGCGGATCAAGGCAGTCAGGTAGGTGCAGTGTTGCTCGATTTACAGAAAGCATTTGACACAGGGACACACCTACGTTTATTACCAAAAGTACGATCGTATGAGGTGTCAAGCGAAATTAATGACTGTACTAAGGATTTTTTGGTAGGGAGGACGCAGCAAGTTATCTTGGATCTTGTAACGTTCCCTGGCAAACTCACGTTATAAAAAAAAAAAAAAAAAAAAAAAAAAAAAGAACAAGAGTTTATTTGTACCATATACGCCGCTCTGGGCAAGTTGTATATATCGTAATTATTGAACAAAAATATTACTGAATGTGGTGTAAAAGACATTTGTTATTCTCCTTATATTTTTTGTTGTAATATTTCTCTGTATTTAGGATTGGAATTTTTCTGTATTTATTATGTGATTGTAAAATGTGTCAGTATTTGCGATCGCAGAGATATGTTGCCAGAAGAGAATAATATCGTCAATTTGCAAAGAAATGTTAATAGTCAGCAATACTATTTAAGCACAATGCATTATGTATTCTTTGGTCTTCTCTGTTCAGAAGTCACTGCGGTAGGACACTGTGAAAGAGTTTTTTACGAATGTGTAGACTTCTTTTGTCTCTGTCTGGACTTAGCCGCCATTAGACGATGCGTTACGAATTAATGTGAGTTGTATTGTTGTTTGATCTAAATATATTAGAGTTTATCAAAAGTGTGAATTATTTATGTAAATTAGCTTGCCCACGTCATCTGTAAAATTTCTTTAAGAATTTTTTCAGCATTTTTTAGCGGTGTTGCTGGGCTGTGCCGCGACCAACAATAGCAAACCCGTAAATCGGGAACAGATGCATAAAAATCAATGGTGAATTAAGAAATTGTTCTTCTTTTTCAGTGATCCTGTGGCTGATAAAATTTGAATTAATTATACGTTTGTGCATTCGTAGGCGGATAGCTAATGTTAGTTAACATTGAAATTTAAACAGTTTGGTTCTTTCAAAATATCTTAAATGTGTAATGAAGTAGGTTTGATCAGTGATAAATGTCGGCTTGGCAATAATTAAAACATTTTCTGCTAATAGAGGTAATCTTGTGTTCTATGGCTAGTGCCGGGATAAAATTCAGTAAAAATATTTAACAAAAAAAAACCCACTGCATCTGGAAAGTGTATGCCAAGGCCGAATGATTTAAAGGACTCAATTCTCAACCTAATATTCTTAACCAGTTCATATGAGTTCACGTAAATATTATTTTTTTCTTTAAATATACGTAATTCTTAAGAAAGTAAAAATTTTTATTACCACACGAAAATAAGAGAGTGGTTCTACAACAAAGTTCGCACGAAAGAAAATTAACTTAAAAGCAAAAGATAAAATTTATTATTCTTCTTTAACGAAATTTCAAATCAATCCCATTCATTACGACGATTTCGTTAAATTGTCGCCCAGCATGGGGCTCGAATATGCAGTGGCCACTAAATATCCGTGAGATAACTAGGGAATTAATATAGTCGAACTTTGTTGCAGAACATTTAATAATTTTTCTATGTATTGTATGTATTGCATAACCAATATTGTGTGGTAATACCTGTGTATGACTTTTTGCATGAGAACACTATGTACCCAGAGGCAAGCTGAAGAAGAGAGCTCAATATTTCGAAAAATTAATTACCTACCACAATATCAGGGGGCAGCTGCACCCAAGATAGATCACCAAAAGGTAAAGCTACAGTGTAGTTGTCCTGTGGGTAGTAAAGTAGCCTCAGTGCAGTGTTCTCGGATCATTAGTGGTGTGCTTGTTGTTAGTACTTTGTTTTAAAATAACAGGACATTTAGGTAGTTAGTCATTGTAGTATATAGTAAGTGTGTATTAATTAATGTCCATTTCTTGTGTGATTATGTCAGTGAAACCTGAGTGTTAGGATATTTAGTTCAGATTTTATTTCTTTTGTTTACTATGGTTAGATTGCGTAGTCAGAAAGATATCAACATGGATAATGAGCAACAGTCAGTAAGTAGTGATACCGAGTTGGAATGTGGGACACAAAGTAATGTTAGTGACGTAGTTCAGGAAGTACAATGTGAGAATCTGGGGGCAGGAGGGCAAGAAATGTTGCCACTGCCACCCAGTGATTCAGTTGATAGCGGAAATACTGTGCCATCCGCAAGCACTGGACACGGACCAGAGAGTGGGGTGATGTCAGAAGTGCAATCATTAAGAGTTATGTTCGAGCGCATGCTCAATTTCCAAGCTGAATTTGTACATATGCAAGCAGAGCGTGACCAGAGATTGGTAGCTGAATTTGCATGCAAACAAGCAGAACGCGATAAAGAACGTGATGCTAAACAAGCAGAGCGTGATAAAGAACGTGATGCTAAACAAGCAGACCGTGACCGACGCCTGCATGAGAGGGACTTGCAGTTGATGCAAACTTTAGAAGTTATGCAAAGTGTGCTTGTTAGTTTGAAACAAAAATATGAAACCATACCCAAAACAGTGCATGAATTAAGCGAAAGAGTAGACAGTATTCAAGTGGCTAACGCCAATATTGTAGAGGAAATTAGTGTCCTGACTAACAGAGTCGAGCAATTGGAAATTGACACAACTCAAGTAATTGAGGACAAAGTGATCGAACAAGTGCACAAAGTAGAAAATGAAGTCATAAAAGAAATAGATCAGAAAGTGCACGCTGCAATTGTGGCCAGAGATGTCGGCTCAAGTGCGGATGTGCAGGATCTAAAAAAGATAGTGCACAAAGACATTCCGCTGTGGCAGCGGAGTGTGGACCGTCGTCTTGCCGAAATGGAGCTTAGCTTGCGGCATGACGAGGCGCAGGCGTATGTCACACCGGCCAGGTCCAACAATGATAGGCATATAAATACTGCAGTAAAAAATTGCGACTGCGAGACAGAACAGGCAACCAATGTAAGCGAAACAAATAGATGTCATTCCAAAGTAGTGATTGAAGAAAGCTTGATTAAGAACCGACAGTTTCAGATCTTTACAACGGAGAAGAGATCTGTTCACCCCGTAGTGTTTATCAAGGGATTTAGAAACATTTTGCCTAGCGTTTGGAGTCATACCCAGAAAATACAGTTCGTTATGTCTTACATACAAGGAGATGCTGCTTTATGGGCAACCGAAGCAGCTGACAGTTGTGATACATATGAGCAATTTGAAAAAGCATTCTTGGCCAAATATTGGTCAACATGTATCCAGGAGAGATTACGGAAGGAGGTATATAATCCAGAGCCGTATTCTCCACGACTAGGCAATTTGCGAAAATATTTCGAGAAGTACATTAATAAGACCCGTTACTAGGACGAACAGATTTCATCCCGGGATTTGATCAGGCTTTTGAAATCACACTTGCCGATACATGTAAAGGAAAAGCTTATACACGTGCCTGAAAATGATATGGAACATTTCTTGTCTGTTCTGGACTCAATTGACCTGATTCAGGAGGACGTTAAGGCAGCCTCTGAACAGGCTAGAAGTAACGGAAATGGTTATAGAAATGGTAGAATTAACACGCCTCCACCAAGTAATGGAAACGGCGGAGGTAATAATAGGAGACGAGATTATGCACAAAACGGAAATAGAGGTAGAGACCGGAACGGCAATAGTCCGCCGGTGAATAATGACCGGAAAAGGAGGTTCGATGACCGGTATGAAACAGGCCCACCAAGCAATAGTAGATGGAAAAATGCCAGGGGGCCGAGCAACACTAATACTTATAGTCATGCAAACCGAACTTGGCCGCAGAACCAGAGGCCCAGTCCGGACCGGCAAAACAGTGATAGGTATGACAATAACCGACCGCCACCACAAAATGCGCCAATTGCGCAACCGTGGCGGCCGACGCAACACAACGTGCACATAGTGGAGGTTAGTGACACAGAGCAGCCACACCCATCCACTAGCAACAATTCAACAAACTAGATGCAGCCGAGATACGCTCTCCATCGTCGGCTGAGGTTTGGAGTGAGAGCAGCCCGACACAGAACAAAACACCGAACAAAATCTGTATCCTTAGGTATAATGACGGGGTACAGATGGGAGATGAATTAATAACTGAACCATCCACGTGCGTAAAGGAGCACAAAGACAAAGTACAAGCGATAATAGAGATCAAAATTAACAATACTGATGTGCAAGCGGTCGTAGATACAGGTGCTACTGTCAGTGTTATGAGTATGGACTTATTCAAAGTACTGGGGAAGGAAAGGCGTATGCTGACTTTTCCCGTGAATAATTGTAAAGTCACTGGAGCCATAAGTGCACAGCGACAAATAATTAAACTCCAAGTGCGGGTAGAGATGTATTTAGGGGATGAAGCCATAGCGTGCTCATTCCTGGTAGTAAAGGGTTTAAAGGTAGCCTGCATTTTGGGGGTAGATTTTTTAAGAGATAGGGACGCAATAATCGACCTTTCTCGGGGAGAATTAAGCTTGATGAATGCTGGTAGGAGAATAGAATTGTCCATGCTCAGATCTGAAGAGGTACCTGTACCTAATTGTAATGCTATTAACATAAAGTGTAGGAATCAGTCGATACTACATTTAGACAATCATGGTCTAGGACAGAATCTCTATTATCCTGACGTACAAGGTGATCAATTAAAAGCAAATGTGGACGCACTTGTGAACAAAGTATCACAGTCCGAAAATTTGAACTCTATGCAACAGCAGGATTTGGTACAGTTATTATCTAATTATGCAGATGTATTTTCTGAACGACCAGGAATTATTAATGGATATCAGTACAAGATCGAGGTAAAGCCTCACAAAACTTACTGTCGAGCCTCATACTCCATTCCTTGGCCCAAGAAGGAAAAAGTATTTTTACGAACATTTGGAGAGTTAAATAAATTGTTCAGGTTATACATTGTATATAAGCACACAAGATAAGAAAAGCAGGGTGCAACCTTACCAGGTGCGCTCAGAAAAGGAAAGAAAAATATAATCGACATGTGACGAATAACCAAAAATTTAATGTTGGGGACTTGGTACTCTTACGCAATCATTCTAAGTCCTCGGCATCCTTGAAACAGAATAGCAAGTGGCAATTGGTGTACAATGGACCTTTTAGAGTAGTAAGTGTGCCACATGAGTGTAGCTATCTCTTAGCAGATCCCCACTCAGGAAGAGTACGGGGACTGTATCCGCGTAAGGATGTAAAAGCATTCCTACAGTAAAAGACTAATAGTCCTATGTGGACACCATTCTTTTGTAAATAATGAACATTAATGATGTGTGATCTTTAGAGATAATGTACTAGTGTAGAAGTGTTTAGTTATAAGAATATGATTGACTTTCTCATGTGTATGGATATTTGTGTTATGTACTCTTTTAATTTGTGTTATCTAGAACATGCTCTAAATGTTTGCACAGATAATCTGATTAGTGCAATTATTTGTAGTGTTAAGCTGTGACAGAGTTCAATCAAAAAGAACATTTTAGTAATGATTAGTAGTGTACTACATAATTTTCTATGTGCCCAAATTTGAAATATTTCTTGGCACAATCTTTTCTATTATGTGTATGTATGTATATAAGTGTAGTTGTCAGATTGACAGATTCGAACCCAGAATAATATCAATAATATGAGGCCCTGAGAACTTTATTATCTCACCAATGTTATTAGAGAAAATAATGCACCCAGTAGTGACCCGAGGGCACCACGGGAGGCAAACTTGTTGCAAATTTATGTAATGCCAGGTTACGCACGAAGAAGCTTCAATTGAAGCATGTGCAGATTCAAACAGTAAAAAAGAGCTAGCCAGATACAGTCCAAGTCAATTTTTGCCTACAAAGACTACACTGTAGTTACGTAGGACGTTGATAGTAAAGTGTGACATGAGTTCAAAGGAGTTATTGAACAATATGCCTGAATCCGGCTGGAATGCACAAATAAAATCTACTCGAACACGAATATAGATGACTTTTGGGCAAACTAATACCAAATTTTAATATTTTGTTACCATGTACGCAAATATCACACCTTGGTAAAGAGTTACGAATGTGCTATTACAAAAAAAAAAATTGCACAGCGGACATTGTAAATAAAAATAAAGGAACTTAAACAAAAGTGCAGTATTGTGCGGCAGAGACAGACAGTGACTGTTAAACCTGTAGCAATACGTCACGGAGTAGTTGAGTATAAGTGATAAAAAAGTGATCATCGCCGTGTGTGCAAATGGACAAGGAACTAGCACGACACGAACAGTGAACCGATAACGGACGGTGGATCAAGCTAGTGTCAAACTTTAACTCTTTGTGTGTCAAGGGACGCTAGGAAAGCGCATTGACTACAGAGATACATTTTGTCCAAAGGTGAAAACTTGCGTGTGACTAATGACAAGTCATGACATGGTGAAAAATATTGTATGCCCATAAAACGTGTTACTGTGACAACGAAACATTGTGCAAACCAGACTAGTGAAGGCCTACTGAGTAATAACTGCCACTAACTGTGTGCGTTCTTTCCCACAGCAGGAAAAATGCCTGTAAGGATAGTACACTGTTTCTGAACTTGTTGCATGTTTCCTGGAGCACTGCAAGAAGACGTCGCACGGGCGAGCGGATATCCAACGCGCATCCGGCTACATCAGCTATGCAGCGGCCGCAGCAGCCCGTAGCAGACCAGACAGACAGCCACGCCCCTCCGCGCCGTAGCTGTCAACGCCGGGGGCGGTGACCTACACGGAGTCAGCGCGCCGCGCCGAGCGCCGCTCAACAATCACTCCGCACCGCTCACCAAATACAGCATTATTGATTTTTTTTTATGTTCACATAAACTGAATAACATGTCAATGACTTCATTTCGATAAACATTGAACATTTACTACGTAGGACAAGTGACCTTGTAGTGTATCACAAGAATAATAGTATCACACACAAAAAACTTCAGTCGAACTGTATGTGACTGTGATATTGTGTAATTGTGTAACCGTTTGTGACGAACTGCATTTAATTCAAATGACCATGAACCAACTGGGATGGCTGGGCTCCGGCACAGTTTTGCCCAGGTTTCCTGTTTGCCTACGCCCAAATGGGGGAGCCATGAACTTATATAACCCTGGGACTAAATAAAAGAGCCATTCCGTAAAATATACAAGTGTAAAGAACGTTACTGGCACCATTGTGTCAAAGTGTAAAAACTCTTTGCCAAATGCTGCCAGGAGGCAATGTAACGTTCCCTGGCAAACTCACGTAAAAAAAAAAAAAAAAAAAAAAAGAACAAGAGTTTATTTGTACCATATACGCCGCTCTGGGCAAGTTGTATATATCGTAATTATTGAACAAAAATATTACTGAATGTGGTGTAAAAGACATTTGTTATTCTCCTTATATTTTTTGTTGTAATATTTCTCTGTATTTAGGATAGGAATTTTTCTGTATTTATTATGTGATTGTAAAATGTGTCAGTATTTGCGATAGCAGAGATATGTTGCCAGAAGAGAATAATATCGTCAATTTGCAAAGAAATGTTAATAGTCAGCAATACTATTTAAGCACAATGCATTATGTATTCTTTGGTCTTCTCTGTTCAGAAGTCATTGCGGTAGGACACTGTGAAAGAGTTTTTTACGAATGTGTAGACTTCTTTTGTCTCTGTCTGGACTTAGCCGCCATTAGACGATGCGTTACGAATTAATGTGAGTTGTATTGTTGTTTGATCTAAATATATTAGAGTTTATCAAAAGTGTGAATTATTTATGTAAATTAGCTTGCCCACGTCATCTGTAAAATTTCTTTAAGAATTTTTTCAGCATTTTTTAGCGGTGTTGCTGGGCTGTGCCGCGACCAACAATAGCAAACCCGTAAATCGGGAACAGATGCATAAAAATCAATGGTGAATTAAGAAATTGTTCTTCTTTTTCAGTGATCCTGTGGCTGATAAAATTTGAATTAATTATACGTTTGTGCATTCGTAGGCGGATAGCTAATGTTAGTTAACATTGAAATTTAAACAGTTTGGTTCTTTCAAAATATCTTAAATGTGTAATGAAGTAGGTTTGATCAGTGATAAATGTCGGCTTGGCAATAATTAAAACATTTTCTGCTAATAGAGGTAATCTTGTGTTCTATGGCTAGTGTCGGGATAAAATTCAGTAAAAATATTTAACAAAAAAAAACCCACTGCATCTGGAAAGTGTATGCCAAGGCCGAATGATTTAAAGGACTCAATTCTCAACCTAATATTCTTAACCAGTTCATATGAGTTCACGTAAATATTATTTTTTTCTTTAAATATACGTAATTCTTAAGAAAGTAAAAATTTTTATTACCACACGAAAATAAGGGAGTGGTTCTAGAACAAAGTTCGCACGAAAGAAAATTAACTTAAAAGCAAAAGATAAAATTTATTATTCTTCTTTAACGAAATTTCAAATCAGTCCCATTCATTACGACGATTTTGTTAAAATCTACAGTCATCGACAGACACAGATGTAAATTCCGGTGTACGCCAGGAAGTGCATTGGGTCTCTTGCTATTCATGTTTTATGTTAACGACCTTGAGGACAATATTAATAATAAATTCAGATTTCTCGTAGAGTATGCAGTTACCTGAAAGAAGCCGCACGAACATTCAGTCGGACATTGATAATTTATCAGGGTGGATTGGCAACTTACTTTTAATTTTCAGAAATGCAAAACTGTGCACTTCACAAAACTGGAAAACAAAGTACTTTAGTGTTATAATTGGTACTGGCAATCTTACACAGGGAGCGGTATAATACGTTGCAGGGACATGAAATGGAGCGATCACGTAGGCGTAGGGGTGGGTAAAGCAGGTAGAAGACTTCAGTTGATTGTTAGAATACTACGGAAAAGCAATCTTTCCGCAAAGAAAATTGCTTACAAATCACTTGCACCACCCATCCTAGAATACCTCTCAACTGTGTGGGACTCCTACGAAATAAAGATTAACAAGGGATATTGAATGTATACAGGGAAAGGCTGCACGTATGGTCTCAGATATGTCTGCCCCACTGGAGAGTGTCTCAGAGATGTTGAAAGGATTGAACTGGCAGACATTTGAGGTAAGTTATGCCAAGAATCCATATTTAAAAAATGATGACCTCATACATATTGCTCGCAAGACGTTCGTAAGGACAAAGTTAGATTAATTAAAGCAAGCTCAGAATCATTTAATCACTCACTCTTCTCTCGATCCATACGTCAGTGGAACGGAAGAAAGTTGTTATTATTGGTACAATGTAGTTCCTCAGCCGCTTCCAGAGTATAGGTGAAGATGTAGACGTAGAGGAGCGACTACGTTCGTTAGACTGAGCAGGAGCATTAATTTATTTCGTGTACGTAGAGTCAAGAAATGAGCTCGTTTGCGGAAAAGCAGGTTTGCAAAAAATGGCTCAAATGGCTCTGAGCACTATGGGACTTAACTTCTGAGGTCATCAGTCCCCTAGAACTTAGAACTACTTAAACCTAACTAAGCTAAGGACATCACACATATCCATGCCCGAGGCAGGATTCGAACCAGACTGAAGCGCCTAGAGCCGCTCGGCCACTTCGGCCAGCCGCAGGTTTGCATAGGGACAGCATGAAAACATCTGGAGTGCAACAGAATGTCAGTACTGCAGCCAGTGTTGCAACTGACATTGACGTAGCAGAGGTGTGCGCCCAAGGATAAACGCCCAGCAACACTGGACACAGGAGTGGCACCATGTCATTTTATTTTTTCAGACGAGTCAGGTTTCTGTGTACAGCGTCACGACGTGGTGATTCGTAGCAGAGCGAACGTTGCCACATTTCATTCATTGTTCTATTGTGACGCTGTGATGGCATGGTGTGCTACTCCGTACGTAAATCAACCATCTCTGGTTCGTATATCCGGTAATTTGGACCACAGCTATTATGTTGCTGTCGTGTTAAGCTGTTATCTCTGCCCTGTATTCGAAGTCTCAGCTACGTTATCTTTTAACAAGGTTACACGTGACTTCAAGTTGTCTTTGATGTACTGACGAACCTTGTAACACACAGATTTCGACTGTCACCACGACCAACTTTTTTCTCAGATCGGGGTACCAACCAGTCGCCAGTCACTTTGACGCATGAACTTCAGCATAGGTTTCAAGCACAGTGAAACGTTTAATGGTATCTGTCATCGAAGCTCTGTTCAACTCGATGCTCAGCGGAGTCATTATTATTGCAAGTGAAGTGTTGCGCGATGGATATGTCGTGCCACTGTCTACAGTAGAACATCTTTGCCCTAGGATGGGGCCTGATTCGAGCAGACGTCAGGGACGCGAGGGCAGTGACAGTGAGACCGGCAAGGTGAAACAGTTCCCTCGGGGTGAGGCGGCCGAGTTGGAACCTGGCGGCGAGGCGAGTAGGGTACAGACAGTTGATGTGTGGTATAAGTTCGGCCGTTAACAGTCCCAAGCTCTGAACGTGGCAGCGCTACCAGAAAGAGTCACTCAGACGTGTTACTGGATTGTGAGCCACTATTAACTCGGATGCGGACGGCTGCAAACCCCTGGATGTGTGGGGCGCGTACCGAGGGAAGGAGCGCGTTCTGTGCTTCAGCGACCGACCAGGGACGGCGGACCGCCGCTGTGTTGAAGTTGTGTGCGGACTCCAAGCTGTCCTTCCTGGAGCGTTGTACGGATGTGACTGGCGAGCTTCCGATTTCGTTTATCGGCTGCGAGTGAGTCGACATCATCAGTTACCATACCTATAATTACCACTTCATATAACAGTTCTGTGATGTTCAGTTCGGTAGTTTTCTGGTTCTTTGTTGTAGGTTCACGCCCGGTTCGCGTATCAGACTTTTGTTTATCGATCCCACTTCTGTTTCAAAACAGGAAAGTTTTGTGTGCACTCCTATAAAAGAACAGAATTTGTATCTTTATTTGATATTCCAATTTGAGACTTATTTGCTTTAAGGCGTCGGATACCTGGCAACGCATTTTTACGTATTAGATGAGTCCCTTTCATTACATGATACACTACTGGCCATTAAAATTCCTACACCACAAAGATGACGTACTACAGACCCGAAATTTAACCGACAGGAAGAAGATGCTGTGATACGCAAATGATTAGCGTTTCAGAGCATTCACACAAGGTTGGCGCCGGTAGCGACACCTAAAACGTACTGACATGAGGAAAGTTTCCAACCGATTTCTCATACACAAACAGCAGTTGACCGGCGTTGCCTGCTCAAACTTCGTTGTGATGCGTCACTTATGGAGGAGAACTACGTACCATCACGATTCAGACTTTGATAAAGTCGGATTGTAGCCTGTCGCGATTGCGGTTTATCGTATCTCGACATTGCTGCTCGCGTTGGTCGAGATCCAGTGACATTTAGCAGAATATGGAATCGGTGGGTTCAGGAGGATAATACGGAACGCCGTGCTGGATCCCAACGGCCTCGTATCACTAGCAGTCGAGATGACAGGCATCTTATCCGCATGGCTGTAACGGGTCGAGTAGCCATGTCTCGATCCCTGAGTCAACAGTTGTGGACGTTTGCAAGACAACAACCATCTGCACGAACAGTTCGACGACGTTTGCAGCAGCGTGGACTATCAGCTCGGAGACCATGGCTGTGGTTACCCTTGACGCTGCATCACAGACATGGGCGCCTGCGATGGTGTACTCAACGACGAACCTGGGTGCACGAATGGCAAAACGTCATTATTTCGGATGAATCCAGGTTCTGTTTACAGCATCATGATGGTCGCATCCGTGTTTGGCGACATCGCGGTGAACGCACATTGGAAGCGTGTATTCGTCATCGCCATACTGGCGTATCACCTGGCGTGATGGTATGGGGTGCCATTGGTTGTACTTCTGGGACACCTCTTGTTCGCATTGACGGCATTTTGAACAGTGGACGTTACATTTCAAATGTGTTGCGACCTGCGGCTCTACCCCTTATTCGATCCCTGCGAAACTCTACATTTCAGCAGGATAATGCACGACCGCATGTTGCAGGTCCTGTACGGGCCCTTCTGGGTACAGGAAATGCTCTACTGCTGCCCTGGCCAGCACATTCTCCAGATCTCCCACCAATTGAAAACGTCTGGTCAATGGTGGCCGAGCAACTGGCTCGTCACAATACGCCAGTCACTACTCTTGATGAACTGTGGTATCGAGTTGAAACTGCATGGGCAGCTGTACCTGTACACGCCATCCAAGCTCTGTTTGACTCACTGCCCAGGCGTATCAAGGCCGTTACTACGGCCAGAGGTGGTTCTTCTGGGTACTGGTTTCTCATGATATATGCACCCAACCTGCGTGAAAATGTTATCACATGTCAGTTCTAGTATAATATATTTGTCCAACGAATACCTGTTTATCATCTGCATTTCTTCTTGGTGGTGCAATTTTAATGGCCAGTAGTGTAGTTATTTGCGGCGTATACTGCTTTTTTGGATTGTAAATCTCAAAGGCTCCTTCGATATGAATTTTAGCACTATTTTACTGCTACAGTTTTTATTTTTGTATTTGTCCGCGTGTTATTAACCAGTCTGTTTTAGTTTTGTAACTGTAAATTGTTCTGTTTCTTAGTACTTAGTCCAACTGGAGGTGTTTCCCAATAGGGGTTTAATAAACCTAACTTGGTGTGTTCTGTTGAAATAAAGTGCACAACTGGCATGATCTTCAATCTTCCTTTGGTCCTGTCCTTCCTACCGAAGACGGAATGATGTTGGTGTTGCATACCAGCAGGAAGCTCTGTGTACTAAATTCGGAGCGTTTTATTGCAATGGTTAGCACAGTCACTCGGATTCGAGCTGACGGCTGCTCGGATCGACATCCGGCCATCCATATTTAAGTTTACCGTGATTTCCTTGAATCGCTCCAAGAAAGTGTTGGCATAGTTTATTTGAAAAGGCACGCAGGATTTCCTTTCACATCGTTGAAATATTCCATGATTGTGCTCCGTCTGTAATGACCTCGATGTCACCGGGCCCTTAAACCCTAATCCTCTCTTTCTGTTTACTAAATTTTGCGCTCCTAATCATCTACAAGTATAATAGTTCATTCTTGTTACTCCACTACTCACAATAAGTAAAATTTCGTTATTTACAATTTTTATGGCCACCAGTTTGTATATAGGATATTAACAGAGTCCGTCGCTCATTTAAAGACGTGTTAGCACTCAGTTAAACCGAAAAATTAATCCAATAAGCATGGATCTCATGACTCACGAGTAAGTTCTCGAAATTTCAGCTCGGCGCAAGGAACTTGCTAATTCGTTGAAGCACAGCAATTATTCATGAACTAATCAGACGAAGTGATAACTCACACATTCCATGTTGCCTGTTGTCGCATATTGCTTCCAGGATGTTGCCAACGTGTTGCCAAAGTTATTTTGAGTACGCTGCTGAAGTTTCGGTTGGAAGCCCTTACACAGCCTCCATGCAGTACCGACCTCTCCCCATGCGATTTCCAATTTTTTTAAGATCTGAAGGAAGACATTCGTGGCAGTCGATGTACTTCGGACAAAGAAGTCCACACCTGGGTACAGTAATTCCATCTATATGGATTCTCTCCCGTTTGTGCCAACCTCTTCGCCTCAGAGTAGCACTTTCAAAGTACGTCCTACATTATTTGCTGGATGTATTCCCATCTCTGCCTTCCTGTATGGTTTTTACCGTCCTGTCTCACAGTGGAATCAGTGTGATAACATGGCGATTATTTACGAAATAATAAACTGTTTACTTACTTTTTTTGACCCGTTCTTTCTGGATCAAAACCTGTCACGGTGTGTGCTGACCTTCTATGTGCAAATATGTCACACAATGTGTGCCTTTCTTTATACATGCAGGGATAGGGGTAAATGTAGGATTTCATCAATGACGGAGCGTGATTTTTACCAATGTTGCGTGGAAGTGGTACTTCTTACGAGTTTTGTGTGGCAGAGGACGTTCTGTAGCAGATACCCGGCAAACACATATAGAAACACACACATAGACACTCAAACACACGCACACACATACATTTTTCTCTCACAGTCACATTTTGTAGTCCTTTTAAGTCATGCTAACATCCACCACTGGAAATATGATAATCAGAGTGCTTCCTGTCTCAGGGCTTCATATCATTGGCTGTGGCAACTGTGCAAGACCATGCTAATAATTTGCTTGGCTTTGTCTCTCTATCTTTGTCTCACTTTTTATCTCTCTCTCTCACTCTTTATCTTTATTTTCATTTATTCATTTTGAGTCAGTGGTCATTTGAATGGTTTTATGCGGCCCACCACGAATTCCTCTCCAGTTTGTGGCAGCCTCTTCGCCACAGACTAGCACTTGCAACGTACGTACCAAATTATTTCCGGGATGTATTGCCATCTCTGTCTTCCTGTATGGTTTTTACCGTCTATAGCTCCTTTTAGTGCCATGTACGTTATTGCCTGATGTCGTAACCGATGTTCTATTATCTCGTCCCTTCATCTCGTCAGTGTTTTCCTTATATTCCTTTCCTCTCTCATTCTGCCCAAAACCTTCTCATTCCTTGCCGCATCCTAACTAATTTGCAACATTCATCTGTGGCACCAAATCTGAAATGCTTCGATTCTCTACTCATCCGGTTTTTTCAACACTCCATGTTTCACTGCCATACAGTACTTTCCTCCAAACGTACGTTCCCAGACATATCTCCCTCAAATCAAGGCCTTTGTCTGATACTGGCCAGAAATACCCTTTTTGCCAGTGCTAGTCCGCTTTCGATGTCCTTGCTCTATCCGTCATTGGTTACTTTGCTGCATAGGTAGCAGAATTCCTTAACTTCATCTATCTCGTGACCAACAACCCTGATGTTTAGTTTCTCGCTGTTGTCATTTCTGGTACTTTTCATTAGTTACGTCTGTCATAGATTTTCTCTCGGTCCATATTCTGTACTCATCAGACTGTTCGTTCCATTCAGTAGATCCTGCAACTCTTCTTCACTGTCATTCAGAACACCAATGTCATCAGCGAATATTATCATTGACACCCTTTCACCTGCAATCCTAATTTCACTCATGAACTGTTATTTCCATCATTCCTTGTTCGAAGTATAGACTGAAGATTATGGACGAAAGACTACAACCATGTGTAACACCAATTTTAATCCGAGCACTTCGTTCTTGGTCTTCCCCTTTTATTATTCCCCTTGGCTGTTGTACATATTGTATATTACCATTCTCTCCCTTTAGCTTACCCCTGTTTTCCTCAAAATTTCGGACACATTGCACCATTGGACATTCTCGAACACTTTTTCGAAACGGCAAATCCGAAGAACGTGTCTTAAATGTTGTTTAGTCTTGCTTCCATTATCGACTGCAACGTCAGACTAATCTCTCTAGTGCCTTTACCTTTCTGTCTCTTATGGAATATCAAAAGTGACATGACAGGTATAGATCACAAGAAAAACAATGATGTATGTAGCCTTGCACTGACATGTTACATATGGGATACAAATTAAGTATCCATAATAATTTACAACATATGGCATGCAACACACAGGCTACAATCTCAAATAGGTACTAAACAATGGTTATTATGCTTCCGGGTAAATACTTGCTGCAACTTACGAGGTCACACACATGTGGCCAGAGATAAGTTCGTGGTAATGATTATATACATTACCAACTTGTTTTTAGCTAATGCGTCAGAAAATTTCCGCACGCTTTGTTTTAAAACATACGAGATATAGCTAATTATGCACCATCAGCAGGCTGGCAAGGGACGGAATGTTGAAAACTACAGATGTAGAACTGCTGCTTGTGAAGGACATAAAAGAAATACAATATGTTGTACGTGGCATCCGAGGAGGTGTTCACATAGACATGCAGTAGCAAACAATCAGTTCACGTCTAATTATGATGGAAATATGGATGAGTCTTACATTATGTACCTCGATATTATATTCTTTGATTTCGTATTGATGTCTGTGGACAATTTTGATGTAATGAGCAACAAAATGATTCACATATAGATTATATATTAGAAGTCGATTTTGCGTATCCAGAATGTTCACATCAACTCTCTGTCCCATCATTATGTCCAGAGAAAACTAGCACCACCTAAACTCAAGGAGCAAGGATTTGCAAAGCAACTGATGTCTGCAGTATGCAGTAAGATAAATATTGTGATTCACTGCAGAAATCTAAAGCAGTGCCTGAACGGTAATCTTACTCTAAGTAATCATTTTCTATTATGGATATTACCATTACGTTATGCTCTGTGGATGAAACTGCACATCCAAATCAATCCTGATAAACTTAGGAATGGGAACAACGATTCCCAACAAAAAAAATCTTCTAGCTTGTGATTAAAAATACTTTTGGCAGTAGGATACAAAATGTGTGAAAAGTGAGTGAAGTGAAGCTAGTAACTAGTAACTAGTTGTATGGGTAGATACAGACCTTCTGCGTCGATTGAAAAACCGTATTTCAAGCGCAATGTCCTATTTAATAAAAATTTGGTCGCAGCTGAATGAAGTAGACTTAACAGAGTTTCCCATAAACCTATAACTGTAGGAATGGCTATTATAGATATTTCTAAGACACTACTTGTTGATTTTCATTACGGATAAATTTTAAAGGAGTCTGATCCAAAAATTGTTCAAAAATGGTTCTGAGCACAATGGGACTCAACTGCTGAGGTCATTAGTCCCCTAGAACTTAGAACTAGTTAAACCTAACTAACCTAAGGACAGCACAAACATCCATGACCGAGGCAGGATTCGAACCTGCGACCGTAACGGACTTGCGGTTCCAGACTGCAGCGCCTTTAACCGCACGGCCACTTCGGCTGGCCCAAAAATTGTTAAAATAGTTTACGCACACATCAGCTTACCCAGATAATGACGGTTAAAACACCTCATGTGTCAATAGAAAGAATGTGGATTTATTGCAAGATGAGATTTTAGGAGAAGTTATTACAGACTTGTGAAAGTGAGAAGGAAAACGTAGGCTCTCTAAACTAATGTAAACACAAAACGCATACAGTGAAATTTGTGGAACTCCCATCAGCAAAATAAGTCTGCATTCATGTTTATCGGGAGTGTGAGATGAGTGATCTGTCATATGTATGCCTTCCCAAGCTGCATATAGTTTCAGCTATAATACACCAGATGATAGCATACACGCCCAAATATGATAAGCGTCTCGTATGAGTTGATAAAGTGAGCACTGATATGTGGGTCAATGCTGCAAGCACAACAGATGATTTCGCATGAACCGACTGTAATTTTAAGCTTTATGTTTTAAACTGTGTACTGGGACTGTAATCTCTAAGTTGCAACTGAATTAGGAAACACCATTGTAATTATTATATTGTTACATGGAACTGAAGTTGTAATTCGTGTGGAGAAGATGTAAAATGGGAATGTGAGATAGATGTTTCAAAAATAGGTAATATGTAAACTGAAAACATAGCGTGTATCTTGCATAGTATGTATTGTCTACGTATTATGCAAACTGATTTAGTTTTTAGTATGTGTTATATATAAGTAAAGTTCCATAATACATTGACCTCATAGTCTCAGTGTTTTTCCCCTGTTATCGAGACCTGTCACGCCACCTTTAAACTTCCATAAGAGAACTAATATTCCATCTGCTTCTTGTACTGCCTCCTATGTCACATAAGAGTTTTCAGAGTAAGGACTTGACTGCATGTGTTCAAGCAAAGTAGATGCACTGCTAGACTTACAGCATTCTAGATTAATTGCTTCTATGGGGTCGAGCTCCGACTTGCATGAACCACATCATGTCGAAATCAGCGTCACTTAGGATAATGGGGATAAAATCCAAAACTTTCACCTACTGCACAGTAGTGACCGTGCCACCAAGGAATGTCGCACCAATTATTCCGTGACTGAAAATTGCACACCACACAGTCACCCGTTCAGGGGGAAAAGGCTTTTCGATCGCGAATCAGGAGAGTTTCTGTAAAGTTTGGAAGGTAGGAGACGTGGTACTGGCAGAAGTAAAGCTGTGAGTACCGGGCGTGAGTCGTGCTTCGGTAGCTCAATTGGTAGAGCAGTTGCCCGCGAAAGGCAATGGTCCCGAGTTCGAGTCTCGGTCGGGCACACAGTTTTAATCTGCCAGGAAGTTTCAAGAATGCAATTATCCAGAATGTCACACGGATAATGACAAAAGGGAACATGCCGATTACGGGACTACACAAAGTGGGAAAGAAAGGGAATTGTAGTAAGGGGCTGCAGAAAGATACAAGATGTGACGGTTAGGAAGAGACAGTAGCTACAGAAATGTCAAACTGCCAGCCGGTGTGGCCGTGCGGTTAAAGGCGCTTCAGTCTGGAACCGCGTGACCGCTACGGTCGCAGGTTCGAATCCTGCCTCGGGGATGGATGTGTGTGATGTCCTTAGGTTAGTTAGGTTTAAGTAATTCTAAGTTCTAGGGGACTTATGACCACAGATGTTGAGTCCCATAGTGCTCAGAGCCATTTTTGAAATGTCAAACTAAGTACATATTGCGGAAAGTGTAAGTGACAGAATAATTAAATGTAAGATAATGATGGAGAAAATATTCTTGATGCAGTCTAAGTATAATGATGGAAAAAAATATTCTTGATGTGGTCCAAGTTTATGCTCGTAAAGAAATGTGCAAAACAGACGAGAATGAAGAACTTATCACTAAACCGGAAGATGCTGTAACATTCAACAAAACTGTGATTATAGGAGACTTAAACGCTACAGCTGAGAATGATTGAAAAGGATATGAAGCAGTCGTAGGAAGCCATATGTATGATAACAATAGTGAGAAAAGTGAGCAATTACTGGACACCTGTCAGAGAAGTAAATGGATGATATTAGAAAAGATATAGAAACAATTTTACCAGATACAGTTGGACTTTGGAACAGAAAAACATAGCAGAGTATATAATAATAACTAAATAAATCAGAAAACGCCAGACAGAAGTGAAAGAGATACCAAATATTACCTCTATCGATCCCACAGACTATTGGTAGGGACACTGAAATTCAGAAAAGGTGCATACTGGGGGGGGGGGGGGGGGAGGCAGGCTAAATCAAGTGCTGGCAAATGAAAGATACAGAAACTCAGGAGAGATACAGGGCGAAGCTTAAGACACCACTTCCTAAAGATGAGAGGACGGATGTAGAGGAAGAATGAGGGCGATTCAAACAGGCCCTAGTCAAGATAGCGGAAGAAACATGTGAAAGCACATCAATAACAGTTGGGTACAAAGACACTCTATGGTGGAAAGACAGAGTAGGAAAAGCTGTCAAGAAGAAGAATAATGCATAGAGAGAATAGTTCAATTACAGAACATATACGGCTAAGCAGAGCAGTAAGCAAAACCATAGCACATGAGAAGAAGACGTCTCAGAAAAAAACTAGCAAAAGAAATAGAAGAGAGTTTTAAGTATGACAAGCAGTTATTATACCACATGTTTAGTAACAGAAATAACAGAAAGAAGCGGACTGTAAATAATTCAAAGTCATCAACAAATAGCGAAAACCCATGCGGGTGGTAGAAGAAGTTTTGAAAGTATGGAAAAGTTACTTCCTAAATCTATATGAAACAAATACAGGTGATTAGAGGGACCAAAGATATAAAACTATCACAGAGGAAATAGAAAGTGAAGACATGTAAATGTTGGGTGTAAAGAAAACTGTGATACAAATCTAAAATGGAAAATCTCCCGGAGGGGGCAACATCATTGTGGAAATGAACAAAGTGACAGGACATAAGGGAACTCCGTAGCTGTGTAGAATAATGAGGATAGTATGGACATATAGAAAGATTTCTCAAGATTGGGCGAAGCCAATTATTGCATCTACACTTAAGAATGGTAATAAGGTGCTCTGTTTGAATTACAAAGAAATAACACTGCCGTGTCACTGCAGGAAGTTTTATGAAAAGAAATAGCAAGCATAATCAGGAACAAGATAAAAACACAATTAAGTAAGAACAACAAGTATTTCCCCAGGAAGTCATATTTACAACCAGATACGTGGTAGGAAGGAAAAGGGAATTTGGAAAAAACATCTTAGTAGCACTAATAGATATAAAACAAAGTCTTGTAACACTGTTAGAAGGACACAGTCAGACGAGACTAGAAATGTCAAAAGAATTAGATACATGTGCAATAAATGTCTAAATTGTGTTATAACAGACAGAAAGAGAATCAGTATGGTTTAGAACAAACATGGGGATTTGGCCAAATGTGTCACCCGTCATATTTAATATAATCATGGACAACGCTATAACTAAAGAACGCCCAGGATCAGCAGCACATGACATCAAAATCACAGCATATGAACACGATGTAATGAACAGAAGTTGGAAGAACAGCTAAATACCTGGCAGAGAAGTAGGTATGGAAATAAGCTTAACAAAAAGCGACTTGATTAAAGATGTAAGCTGTAACGGAAAAAATTATTTTAATTGAAATGTTATTGTATAAGTATAAGCTTTCGAGTGTCTAGTAAGTCAAGTAATCGAGAAAGGAATGGTCGCAGAGAGTAAAATAACGTTCTAAATTGTACACTACTGGCTATTAAAATTGCTACACCAAGACGAAATCTAGATGATAAACGGGTATTCATTGGACAAATATACTAGAACTGACATGTGATTACATTTTCACGCAATTTGGGTGCACAGATCCTGAGATATCAGTACCCAGAACAACCGCCTCTGGCCGTAATAACAGCATTGATACGCGTGGGCATTAAGTCAAACAGAGCTGGTATGGCGTGTACAGGTACAACTGCCCATGCAGCTTCAACACGATACCACAGTTCATCAAGAGTAGTGACTGGCGTATTGTGACGAGACAGTTGCTCGGCCACCAGTGAGCAGACGTTTTCAGTTGGTGAGAGATCTGGAGAATGTGCTGACCAGGGCAGCAGTCGAACATTTTCTGTATTCAGAAAGGCCCGTACAGGACCTGCAACATGCGGTCGTGCATTATCCTTCTGAAATGTAGGGTTTCGCAGGGATCGAATGAAGAGTAGAGCTAAAGGGTAGAGCCACGGCTCGTAACTCATCTGAAATGTAACGTCCACTGTTCGAAGTGTCGTCAATGCGAACAAGAGGTAACCAATGGCACCCCAAACCATCACGCCGGTTAATACGCCGGTATGGCGATGACGACTACACCCTTCCAACGTGCGTTCACCGCGATGTCGCCAAACACGGATGCGGCCATCATGATGCTGTAAACAGAACCTGGATTCATCCGCAAAAATGTCGTTTTGCCATTCGTGCACCCAGGTTCGTCGTTGAGTACACCATCGCAGGCGTCCCTGTCTGTGATGCAGCGTCAAGAGTAACTGCAGCCATGGTCTCCGAGCTGATAGTCTACGCTGCTGCAAACGTCGTCGAACTGTTCGTGCAGATGGTTGTTGTCTTGCAAACGTCCACATCTGTTGACTCAGGGAACGAGACGTGGCTGTACGATCCGTTACAGCCATGCGGATAAGATGCCTGTCATCTCGACGGCCAGTGATACGAGGCCGTTGGGATCTAACACGGCGTTCCGTATTACTCTCCTCAACCCACCAATTCCGTATTCTGCTAACAGTCATTGGATCTCGACCAACGAGAGCAGCAATGTCGCGATACGATAAACCGCAATCACGATAGGCTGCAATACGACCTTTATCGAAGTCGGAAACGTGATGGTACGCATTTCTCCTCCTTATGTGAGGCATCACTCGAAGTTTGAGCAGCGCCGGTCAACTGCTGTTTGTGTATGAGAATTCAGTTGGAAACTTTCCTCATGTCAGCACGTTGTAGGTGTCGCCAGCGGTGCCAACCTTGTGTGAATGCTCTGAAAAGCCAATCATTTGCATATCACAGTATCTTCTTCCTGTCGGTTAAATTTCGTGTCTGTAGCACGTCATCTTCGTGGTTTAGCAATTTTAATGGACAGTAGTGTATTAATGTGTGCTGTACACACTTCGAAATTGGAAGCATACCAAAGCAAAGAAATCATAATATAGCCATATTATCTGCCACTTTTGACCTATGGATTAGAATGCTGCGTTTGAACAAAGAAATCTGTGCAGGATATCAGCAAAACATTAGTCTTTCTACGACACATTCTGGGTAAGACGAGAAGAGGCAGGATAAGGAATGGAACAATACCAAACACCGTTCAGATTAATCCCCTAAAAGAAACTGTGGGCACAATTAGGCTTAAAACGTTTGGCAATGACAAAAGAATGGGACAAGACAGACTTCCAAGAACAGCCGTAGTATTGACAGTACCTGGATGAAGACCAACTGGACGACCATGAGAAGTGAAACACGATGTGAACCGAAGAGGACTACAGTGGGATGAATTGATATCTAGACTGTGGGAGAAAAGAGAAGCTGGGAGGGGGCTCTGTGGACGACCGGAATATGTAGAAACGCTTCAGGAAGAAGAAGAAGAAGAAGAAGAGTATGATGATGATGATTTACGCGGTTTTAGGATGTACTGTGCTGATAATTTAATGCGGTGTCCCTGATTACTTTTAATTGAGCGCAGGGCATACGACACTGTATTGGCGTATTTTATAAGATTTCCATCACACTTAGATGAAATTTTGTTTTTTATCGGTACGTGAAATACTTGATAATGGCCCAGTTCCGAAATATCTAAAATGAAAAAGAATAAATCATGATAAAATTCAATGCTGATTGTTGTAAAACAGTTTTATTCTTCAAAATGTTTGCTGCTTCTTTGAGTCCCAGCATAAGAAAACTAATGACAGTAGTATTGTCTATCTAAGACAAATTAAGTGATGTAGCTATCCGCGTGCTTCTTACAGTGAGCCGGCCGTTGTGGCCGAGCGGTTCTAGGCTCTTCAGTCCGGAACTGCACGCCTGCTACGGTCGCAGGTTCGAATCCTGCCTCGGGCATGGATGTGTGTGCTGTTCTTAGGTTAGTTAAGTTTAAGTAGTTCTAAGTCTAGGGGACTGATGACCTCGGATGTTCAGTCCCATAGTGCTCAGAGCCATTTGAACCATTTTTTTTTCCATACAGTGAAATTCGTAGACGATAAACACGGCATTGTGATAAATCGATTGTTCGATATTTTGTGAGCGGCCCCTCATCCCGTTAGACTGCATGAATTACTGACGATTACTGCCGTTCAACATTAAAACAGAATACACAAAAAATTCATGCAACTTAGAATATGACCGAAGCCTGCCAAAACCGTCTTCCTGTCAGATTTCATTTTTATGAATGACTGAACCTCTTGACGGTGGCGTAAATAGCAGATACGGAGTTGTCAAATACACGTGTTCTGTCGACAAAGTAACACCTGGTTACTGAAAGTTCAGTTATAAGAGAGATATACACCGCTGAGCCCATTAAAGAGACGATACGCTAAACATACAGCTCACGCTAGCAAGGCGCTGGAGAAGGAATCATACCAGGAAAAGGTCTTGAAGATTCTCGGAGTACTGAGTGATAAAGCAAGCGGCCACGGCCAGTAATGAGATATCACGACATGCAGACGAATATAGATAGATTGCTAGGAAAGCACGCACAACCTACCAGCCAAGGTTTTCCGACCTGTGCTGAATTGTTCTGTCCCGACTGCAGACCCATTTGTACATGCTGCTACGAAACACTAGACTCCACGAGCGAACTCTGATAAACAGAGAATCGGAGTTTTATTGGTCAACAAAAAACTTATTTCTTTCCAGATCCTTTTACAAACTAGAAATCGAATGACTAACATCATACTCTCTATGAAATGTAGCGCTGTCCATTAACAATGCCTGTTTCAAGCTGTCAAATTCAAACATTCTCAAGCATGAAACTAGTTTTCACAGCCATAAATAGCTTTCCTTATGAAACGTGCAGTGTTTGTATTTCTTGTCCAGAAAATACTGTTATACACGGTTCAGTCACATTAACGAGAGCTCCGCTTATGTCCGAATTCAAATTGCAATAGCTAGTCACGGATGATAGGTGACAATGTTAGCGGTGGAAGATGTAGAAAGCATATAGGGAGATACGAAAACACTGCAGTCGTTGTCGTACTGTAGAAACAAAGAGATTTATCTGACTTCTAAAAGGGCCAAAATATTGGCTTTCGAGCCAAGAGGGAAATACGAGGGTTGTCCAGAAAGAAAGTTCCGACCGGTCGCTAAATGGAAACCACAGCGAAAATCAGAAACATTTTGTTAGCAAGAGTTAGCTACACTTTCCAGATGATACTCTACATAGTCGCCGCTCCGACTTAGACATTTGTCAGAGCGTTATACCAAATTTTCAACGTCATAGAAGGCAGCCGCCTGTGCTTTCCGATAATAGTCTACGCTGGTCTATAGCACGTAGGCTGCGCCCAAGTGTTGCCTTCGTATCCAGCGTTTCATACGAACAGAGATGATACTCAGGATGAGCCAATTAGGACTGTGTTGTGGGTGATCGAACACTTCCCATCGAAAAGGAAAGGCTGCATCAGCGTCTTTACTACCCCTACAGAGTGCGGCTGAGAATTGCCATGAAGAAGGAAGTGCGTGCCAGTTGTGTTAGATGGGCTGCATTCATTAAGGCGAAGCCTCTCAGGGGACCTTCCTACTTGGCGGGAGACATCGTTGTTCTAGGCACCTTTACTCGCTCACGGTGCGCTCACAACTGAAAATAGCGTCTTGATGCGATCGACGGGCATACTGGAGGCACTTCCCAACACATCTGTGCAAAGCTTCATCGGGTTTTCACTGTCGTGTCCATTTCGCGATCGATCGGAACTTACTTTCTGGACAACCCTCCAATTCGGGAATGGATAAGTTTGTAAACTGTTCACGTGTCGCTGTGGTTAAGGCATGTAGTGCGTGGCAAAATTCCGCTATCCAAAACCGGTGGCGATGCAAATGTGGTTCACCAGGGGTCATAGATGACAGGGATGAACTACTGCTGCAGAGATGTGTTCGGGTGAATAGACTGCAACTGTTGAATAACTATCCACCCAGATGAACCTAAGAACAGCGAACATAGCTGCGTATGGGCCTCCACATCACCCATGCTGACTGCTGTTCGTCGGTGACGAAGGCTGATACCGAAACTGGGCGTCTACAGAGTTGCGCCAGCTGACCTTTTCAGACGAATCACGTTATATGCTCCATCGGCCTGATGGCCGCTGATGTGTACGGCGTGAAACATCTGAAAGCAAACATCCTTCATCAATCGTGGAAGGGCCAAGGTCAGAGGAGGGAACGTTATTGTCTCGGAATGTTTTCGTGGCATTCCCAGGCTGAAGGCACAATAGATCAGCACAAGTATGCATCTACCCTTGTGCGCCATGTCCACCCCTATATGCAGTTTGTACTTTGCTCAGCCATTGATATCTGCTAGCAAGACAACGCAACGTCTCACACAGCTCTTAGTATAAGTGCGTGGCTCGAAGATTGCCAGGATGAGTTTACTATTCTCCCCTAGCTATCAGATTCTCCGGATTTAAACCCGGTCGAGAATCTGCGGAACCATCTCGATCGGGTCCGCGGTGCAAAAGTGGTTATTCGTGTTTTTGACAGGTGCTCACATTTATGTGTCTGGACTGTGTACATTTCTCTCAAACAACGCCAGAGGATAGTCGATATTTGCTCAAACTGTTACTAATAATTCTAGATTTTGTATATCTTCAAGTACGAGGGTGGTTTGGAAAGTTCTCGGAATCACCACGAGAGGTAAGCGCTAGCTCAAAGAGTTCTTCAGTGATGTTGTGGTAAGATCTTACGGGACCAAACTGCTTAAGCCATCGGTCCCTAAGCTTACACACTACTTAATGTAACTTAAACTAACAAACTCTATGGACATCACACACACACCCATGCCCGAGGGAGGACTCGAACTTCCAACAGTGGGAGCCGGGCAGACCGTGACATGACGTCATATTCATTGGATTCTTGCCTGTACACACGTGTCCCGTCAGTGCTCTTGGAACAGAGATGTGGCGGTGACGTGGCTCTGTTGTTACTCCCGCGTATTGATTTGCGAAGATTGAAAAATCGAGATTTGATCAGTGATTAATTACTTCGTAAAGAAAGGTAAGAAAGCAAAGGACATTCATACCGATTTCCAGAATACACTGGGGGACTCTGCTCCTTCATATTCAACTGTTGCCAAGAGGAGAAATGAATTTAAATTTCGTCGGGAGAGGTTAGATGATGATCCTCGCAGTGGTCGGCCAAGATTTGTCGCTACGCCAGAAATCATTGCAAAAGTGCACAAAATACTCATGGAGGATCACCGATTGAAAATGCGTGTAATTGTTCGCGCTTGCTGAAAGGGTATATCACATTTTAACTGAAGAACTAGAAATGAAAAAATTATCTTGAAGATGGGTGCCGATAGTCTTAATGCGCGCCCGCACCCATGTGCCATCGCCATGGCAAAATTACACGAACTAAGGTATGATTTGTTGCCACACCCGCCTTATTCACCAGATTTGATGCCGTCAAACTTCCATCTCTTCCCAAAACTGAAAATTTTTCTTGGTGGCCGAAGATTCACTTCAAACGAAGAACTTATAGCCGGAGTTGACAACTACACACATCAAGAAAAGTTTTGCTTCACCTCGGTTCCGAAAGTTGCGGAACCTGAACAGAAAATTGGAATAGAGATCAACATAAACATCATTTCCGCCCTTTTCATCGCTCATGAAAACCATACATTGCGTGTTATACCATCATACAGTGAGACCTTCAGAGGTGGTGGTCCGGATTACTGTACACACCTGTACCTCTCATACACAGTAGCACGTCCTCTTGCATCGATTGATGCCTGTATTCGTCGTGGCATACTATCCACAAGTTCATCAAGGCACTGTTGGTCCAAATTGTCCCACTCCTCAACAGCGATTCTGCGTAGATCCCTACGGGTGGGTGGTGGATCACGTCGTCCATAAACAGCCCTATTCCAGGCATGTTCAGTAGGGTTCATGTCTGGGGAACACGCTGGCCACTCTAGTCAAGCGATGTCGCTATCCTGAAGGAATCCATTCACAATATGTGCACGACGAGGGTGCGAATTATCGTCTATGAAGACGAATGCCTCACCAATATGCTGCCGATATGGTTGCACTATCGGTTGGAGGGTGGCATACACGTATCGTAAAGCCGTTACGCCGCCCTCTATGACCACCAGCGGCGTATGTCGACACCACATAATGCCACCCCAAAGTAAAAGGGAACCTCGATCTTGCTGCTCTCTCTGGACAGTGTGTCTAAGACGTTCAGCCCGACCGAGCTGCCTCCAATAACGTCTCCGACGATTGTCTGTTTGAAAGAATATGCGACACTCATCGGTGAAGAGAACGTAATATAAATCTTGAGCGGTCCATTCGGCATGTTGTTGAGCCCATCTGTACCGTGGTGCATGGTGTCATGGTTGCAAAGATGGGCCTCGTCATGGACGTCGGGAGTGAAGTTTCGCATCATGCAGCCTATTGCGCGCAGTTTGAATCGTAATACGACGTCCTGTGGCTGCACAAAAAACATGGAGCCGTTGCTGTCAGGGTTCCTTCGAGCTATAATTCGTAGGTAGCGGTCATCAACTGGGTAGTAGCCCTTTGGCGACCTGACTGAGGCATTCATCGAAATTCCTTTGTATCTCCTCCATGTCCGAACAACATCACTTTTGTTCACTCCGAGGCGCATGGACACTTCTCTCGAAGGGAAACCTTCCTGGCACAAAGTAACAAGGCGGGGGCGTATTTAGTGACATCTCTGAGAAGTCAAAGGGCCTGTGTCTGTGATACAATATCTACAGTCAACGTTTATCTTCAGGAGTTGGGAACAGGGGTGGTGCAAAACTTCTTTTGATTCGTGTATTTTGCAGGTCTGGAGGAAACTCTTTTTAGAGATGGGATCAAGGCACTGGAACATCGTTAAACCATATGCATTAATCTACAAAGAGGCCAAATTGTGAAATAAAAAAAGTTTCAATGACGTAACTATTTTCTCTCTATTCCGTTCCGAGAACTTTTCAAACCACCCTCCTACTATCTTTGAGACAAACACCTAGACTATTAAATTTCGTTATTTTATACTTTTCTTTACTTAAGCTGCAGTGTTTTGAGAAAAGTGCTAATTTCTCAACCAGAAGTTACATTTGCCATAAGGAATCAAAACTACAAAAGACTGCTACTTGATAGAGGATTTGTGAAGTTACAGAAATTCTTTTATATTATACTTGCCTTTGTCACGTTGCTTGGACACATCAACGATTACTTTTGCTGGTCGTATTAATTGTTAGTATTTATTATATTTTTGGAGCTTACAATCTGGTACGTACAATATGGATCTAAACAAACTTCTGTTACTTGAGAGAGCTCTCATGAAAAAAGAATGGTCCTACAACAATGAAACTTTGTGGAAACTTTGGTAAGTATATATGGAGGAAAAATAGCATATTAACTATTGAAATCCCCGCATGAGGATTCAAATCTGGTGATAAGTTTGGAACGATGAACGAATGAATCGATTTTCTCCGTTCGTGATACGGACTAACCGAGTGAGCTCCCGAGTGATGTGAGGTGGAGCTCAACGGCTAATCAATACTGTTGACTTCAAAGCTCCTATTTCCCTGGCCGGCCGAAGTGGCCGTGCGGTTAAAGGCGCTGCATTCTGGAACCGCAAGACCGCTCCGGTCGCAGGTTCGAATCCTGCCTCGGGCATGGATGTTTGTGATGTCCTTAGGTTAGTTAGGTTTAACTAGTTCTAAGTTCTAGGGGACTAATGACCTCAGCAGTTGAGTCCCATAGTACTCAGAGCCATTTGAACCATCCTATTTCCCACGGAGCAGGGATCACATGCTGGTGAAGCAGATCACAGCGAAGCTCGTCGTGGTGCTGTGAAGCCGCATCATACAATGGCGCGTTCACTGCATAAGAACTTCATGGACTCTCGTTTCGGATACGATCCCCAAGATCGAAAATGATGAGTGTTCTCTGTCCCAGCGAGGATAAAGTGTCCTTCATCTCTCAACAGAACGGCAAGTAGTGGCTTCAATCAGAAAATGATAACGCTATTGATATATGGCCCTACGCAGAGTCCAAGTAATATACACTCCTGGAAATTGAAATAAGAACGCCGTGAATTCATTGTCCCAGGAAGGGGAAACTTTATTGACACATTCCTGGGGTCAGATACATCACATGATCACAATGACAGAACCACAGGCACATAGACACAGGCAACAAAGCATGCACAATGTCGGCACTAGTACAGTGTATATCCACCTTTCGCAGCAATGCAGGCTGCTATTCTCCCATGGAGACGATCGTAGAGATGCTGGATGTAGTCCTGTGGAACGGCTTGCCATGCCATTTCCACCTGGCGCCTCAGTTGGACGAGCGTTCGTGCTGGACGTGCAGACCGCGTGAGACGAGGCTTCATCCAGTCCCAAACATGCTCAATGGGGGACAGATCCGGAGATCTTGCTGGCCAGGGTAGTTGACTTACACGTTGGGTGGCACGGGATACATGCGGACGTGCATTGTCCTGTTGGAACAGCAAGTTCCCCTGCCGGTCTAGGAATGGTAGAACGATGGGTTCGATGACGGTTTGGTTGTACCATGCACTATTCAGTGTCCCCTCGACGATCACCAGTGGTGTACGGCCAGTGTAGGAGATCGCCCTGTGTGCCTCGGTCGTATGCAGTCCTGATTGTGGCGCTCACCTGCACGGCGCCAAACACACATACGACCATCATTGGCACCAAGGCAGAAGGACACTCATCGCTGAAGACGACACGTCTCCATTCGTCCCTCCATTCACGCCTGTCGCGACACCACTGGAGGCGGGCTGCACGATGTTGGGGCGTGAGCGGAAGACGGCCTAACGGTGTGCGGGACCGTAGCCCAGGTTCATGGAGACGGTTGCGAATGGTCCTCGCCGATACCCCAGGAGCAACAGTGTCCCTAATTTGCTGGGAAGTGGCGGTGCGGTCCCCTACGGCACTGCGTAGGATCCTAAGGTCTTGGCGTGCATCCGTGCGTCGCTGCGGTCCGGTCCCAGGTCGACGGGCACGTGCACCTTCCGCCGACCACTGGCGACAACATCGATGTACTGTGGAGACCTCACGCCCCACGTGTTGAGCAATTCGGCGGTACGTCCACCCGGCCTCCCGCATGCCCACTATACGCCCTCGCTCAAAGTCCGTCAACTGCACATACGGTTCACGTCCACGCTGTCGCGGCATGCTGCCAGTGTTAAAGACTGCGGTGGAGTTCCGTATGCCACGGCAAACTGGCTGACACTGACGGCGGCGGTGCACAAATGCTGCGCAGCTAGCGCCATTCGACGGCCAACACCGCGGTTCCTGGTGTGTCCGCTATGCCGTGCGTGTGATCATTGCTTGTACAGCCCTCTCGCAGTGTCCGGAGCAAGTATGGTGGGTCTGACACACCGGTGTCAATGTGTTCTTTTTTCCATTTCCAGGAGTGTACACTGAAGAGCCAAAGAAACTGTTAAACCTGCATAATATTGTCTAGGGCTTCAGCGAGCACGCAGAAGGGCCGCAGCACGACCTGCTATGGACTCGACTAATGCCCGAAGTCATGTTGGAGGAACTTGTAATGTCTCTTGCAACGGTCTCTCCACGATATTTTCAGAAATTTTTAAATTATATAACTCAGTACATATCTCGAAATATCTCTTCTTATCTTACCGATTATCAATGCAAAGTAGTTTCAAGCCCAATTATTCCTTGGAGCGTCCATTTACTCCATGGAATAGCTTCTCTGCTATCTATGTTTTCTCTTATGAAAAGAATAGGAACTTCTTGCCGATTAGTCGTAAAAGAAGAAAATATATGTACGTATTGTTGAGCGAGTCACCATCTTGATGAGATTCTGTATGGGAAGGAGTTTAATACATGAACTAAACTAAAGTAAGTCTTATTTGACGGATTATTATTATTGACAGTGTCTGCTTACTACGCCGTGTTGTATGGGATCAGTGGGGAACGTCTGATTTACACTAGACGAACCTGCCGTTTTGAATGCTCAAGATATCCAGTTACTTCAAATAAATAGGCTAACACGGTCTTACCACCAGATCTCCGGTCTTCCCCATGTGATCACCGAAAAATAATAATTATTACAAATGTTTCCAGGAGATCGACTGACAATTTTCGTCGCTCCGAGACTTCGAAATTGCTTCACTGCCTTATGGAATTTAAGTTAAGCTTAATTTAATCAGGACAGAACAGTATTGAACTGTGTGAATGTGATAAGCCTGCTTTGTCAATGAAACTTCCCTTAATATACGCATGTTTTTACTATCCTGATCAGTGAAGCTAAATCAGGCCGGTGTGAGAGAGGTTCTTTAAATTTAAGAAATATTAAATTTGGCGACCGTGACAGGACTCATTTTTGAGCATTATTTATACATTGTGTGAATTTTATGTTGCATGTGCACGAGATCAAAGAAGACGAGGCCTGTTCCAGAAGTCACAATTTCGCCACAACCTACGAGAACGTCGTTCAGGCCAGACAATACACAATTAAATTTTTGTAGATAGATATTTATAATAACTATTTAAATGTCTATCGGTTTGAACTTTAGATAGGAAGTGTTTAATAGGAGTGAGTATTATGCAAAGTTTAGGTCAGTGACATTATTAACTCAGATGCGAGTGACTTTATATGTTTGTTGTTCTGTGTATTAATGATTCTTACTAGGGCGGCTTATAAAATGGCAATGCAACAGCAGAGTGAATCACAACAGCCCTCAGCGGTTTCTGAGGTTAGAGAAACATTAGACGCTAGCTTAACTGAAGTAGCGCCTAGCGGCAGCATTAGTCAGGCCCCACAACAAAGCTTAAGTGTTTCGATGTCATCTGAGCAGGACGAAATAAACCCATTGACTGTAATCATGCAGCAGTTAACACTGTTAGCCAAAAATGTAACAGACTTAACTAAAGCGCAAATAGAGACTAAAAGGGAATTAACTAAAGCGCAAATAGAGACTAAAAGGGAAATAAATGAACAATTAGCAGCCAATCAAGTGAAAGTCCAAGAGCAATTAGAAGCTAATCAAGCGGAATTAAATAATAAATTAGCAGAGAGTTTTCAGAAACTTTATGATAAATTAAATAAAACTGCGGAAGAATTGAAAATTCAGAATGAAAAGACAGAATTAAAATTAGCTGCTCAAATTTAGCAAGTCACTCAGCGGTGTAATGAAAATGCGAAGAAGTTACGCCTAGATCTAACTGAGTATGTTGCTACTAAGCTTGATACTATTAAAGAGCAGGTCGAGTCAATCCACAGATAGTTCAAGCACAAGAACAGATGCAATGTTCTATCGCGGTAATTCCGGTATTAGTTGAAGTTCAAGATGAGTTAAAGCAACAAGTAAACGAGATGTCAGCAGATATGCAGGATTTGAGACAATCACAAGACAAGATCCCGAAGGACAACCAAAATTTGGATAAATCCATAAATAACATAAAGGAGAGACAAGACGAGGTTGATCATAAGGTAAACATTCTCGCGGGAAAATTCTCGCGGTTAAGTTTAGAAAGGAAAAGCATTTCTCCAGACAATATTGAACATACGGTCAGAGCAGCTATACAATCTATGACCGAAAGTTCTGAAGAAAATTTATTTAATAAAGGTTTTCGAGAAGCCAAAGAACAACTAGGCGAAGAACTTAAACAATGGAAAGAAAACATTGAGAGATCTTTAAATCTATCTCGAGAAGATTTGTGTTCCACGCAAGGAAATGAACCCATGACAAGATCTATCAATGAAGCTACATTATTTACCCGAGGAAATACAGACAGGGACATCAATGCACACGTTCGTTTTTGCAATCAACATCAATCACAACACTATGAGGGTAGTCATAATGCCTGTAATTGTAAAAGCAATACTGAGGAGAAAACGCTGAAACAACGTCAATTTCAGATCTACAACCCAGACAAGAAAAATGTTCATCCCGTAGTGTTTATAAGAAGTTTTAGGGGAGTATTGCCAAAAATTTGGAGTGAGTGGCAAAAGGTTAGTTTCGTGACCGGTTATATTCAGGGGTCAGGAGCTATATGAGCATCTGATATGATATCAACTTGGGACACATATGAAGATTTTGAACGAGCATTTTTATCCAAATACTGGTCCGAAGGAGTACAAGAACGTTTAAGGCAGGAGGTATTATACCCGGAACCTTTTTCTTTTTCACGTGGGTCTTTAAAGAAATGCTTTGAGAAATATATAAACAAATCGCGGTATTGGGATTTGCCTATGCCTCTACAAGACGTGATTGGCATATTAAAATCCCGACTTCCGGCCAGCATCAGAAATAGAATGCTGTATATTAATGAGCATGACCTTGACTCTTTCATGACTACGCTTGACACTATAGATATGATCGAGGAAGATGAACATCGGCCGAGACAACCGGTTATGCAGAGGAGAGCGATTGAGGCGCCAAATGCAAACCGGAATGGAAACAGATTTAATAATTATTATACTAGGAATAGTCAGAGATTCAACGGAAACAATTGCAACGGAAATGGAAATTTCAATAACAGTGCTGCGAGGGGCAGATTCAGAGACAATCGAACAGGTCGCAGATACAACTCAATGTTTGGAAATGCAAGAGATTATCAGGACCAGCAGTTTTCAAATAATAATAATGGGTACAGAAATTCTGACACTCGATTTGAAGCAAATAACACAACCAGTCATCAACAACAACCAGTCATAACAGAAGTAATAGATGATTCAAGAGGAAATAATAATCGACCTTTAAACTGAAGGGGGCCGCTTTATGCTCCGTAAAGTCGGCCGGGGAATACAAAAGGGGCAAACCTGTTTTAACGAAATTAATTCCGTGGCAATGTTGAGATATAATGAAGGCAAATTAATGACAGATGAATTGACAAGAGACTTAGAGGCCTGTGTAGTCGAAGATAAAAGGGTTCCTGTGTCTGAGATCATTACAGAAGTGGGAGGAATTTTAACCAATGTTGTATTGGACACAGCTTCATCTACAGACGTAGTATCCAGAACTTTGTTTCGCAGAATTAGTAAAATTAAGAAAATCCCTGTCCTACCAGTACAAAATTGCCGAGTTATAGGTGCAGTGGGAGCAAAATCCAGGAACGTCAAGATACAAACGCTTATAGAGATAAAATTGGGAAATGTAGCTAAACAATGCACATTCCTTGTAGTGGAAGAGTTGTTAGTAGATTGTATTCTTGGCATTGGAACTTTGCAAGCCTGCAACTGCAAGTTGGACTTGGTAGAAGGAAAGGTGCATTTTAAAATCGAAGATCAATTTGTTACACTGATCTTACTGAGAAAGGAGGCAGTGTATGAGCGATATTTCCATGGTGCTGCTGTGCAGTTGATTTGTGCTGAAAATAATAATATGTGCCGAGTACCGATCAAGTCAATTCAAGAAGAGGATTTCAGACAAACAGTCGAACAGAAGATTTCTGAGTCAGATTGCCTAACAGATAGTCAGAGGGCACAATTATTCAATATATTAACAGAATATGAGTCAGTTTTCGATGAAAGGCCCGGAATTATTAGAGGATATGTTTGTACATTACAGATTAAGCCCCATAAGACATTTTGCCGCACACACTATCCCATTCCCTGGCGATTAAAACAACCAGTTCAGGAAGAGATACAGAAAATGTTAAACTGGAATCTTATTGAACCGTCGAACAGCCCATATTGTTCTCCGTTGCTTGTTGTACCAAAGCCAGGAGGAAAAGTTCGATTGGTATTAGATGCAAGGGAAATTAACAAAATTATAGTACCTGTGCGCACACATCCGGAGAACATCGATGAGTTAATACAGAAATTTCAAGATGAATCCTATTTAAGCAGTATTGATTTGAGAAGTTCGTTCTGGCAAGTCCAGTTAGACAAGGACTCAAGAAAATATGCTACTTTTATATATGGAGGGAGAAGCTATCAGTTCAAGGTCGTTCCGTTTGGTCTAAATATCAGCTCTGGAGTTTTTATTTCTGCGTTGGACTATGCCCTAGGACCAGAACTACGTAGTCGAATAACGATTTTTGTGGACGATCTATTAATTGCCTCTAAATCTTTGGAGGAACATGTACAACTCATTAGGAGGATTTTTGCTGTATTCAAACAAACTGGTATAGCTGCAAAAGTAAAAAAATCCCAATTTTCTCTACAGAGAATAAAATTCTTAGGACATATGATTAATGCAAAAGGCATTCTTCCAACAGAAGCGAAGATTAGTGCGATAAAAAATTTTCCATCTCCAAGAAACAGAAGACAACTGAAAGGCTTTTAGGCTTGGCTTCATTTTTTCGTCGATTTATTAAAACTCAAGAAATGAACTCTGAAGCACTAAACCGGCTCCTGAGGAAAGATGTACCATGGCAGTGGTCTATTGATTGTGAAAAGGCTTTTTGTGAAATTAAGGGTCAACTGATAAATGCTCCGTTATTATACCACCCTGATATGAATGTCGGATTCTGTTTAGCCACTGATTCATTAGATGTGGGATTAGGATCTTGTTTATTTCAAATTAGGTACATCGATGGTGTAAAGACCTTTTGTCCAATTGCATTTGCTAGCAGAGTTTTATCCACCTGTGAAAGAGCATATACCACTACGGAATTGGAAGCTTTAGCAGTTATTTGGTCTTTGAAAAGGTGTAATTATTATGTATATGGCTCAAGGATAGCCGTTTATTGTGACCACCAATCACTAACCTCTTACAAACTTTTAAGTTGCTGCATCCTCGCTTCTCAAGGTGGACGCTGGCGCTGCAAGAATATCAGTTTCAAATTATTCATGTAGCCGGAAAAGAAAATATTATAGCTGACGCGTTGTCAAGATCTCCAGAAGGAATAACACCTGAACTGAATGTAAATAATAAGGCAGAATTTCCAGTGCTTCTTCTTCAAGAAAATAATTACAAGTTATATTATATTCATTTATGTAAGACAATGGCTCAGCTTCAGAAGAAGGATCGACGATGGAATGCTATAATACGACAATTCAATCAACAAAATCCTATGTTCAATTTGGAATACTACCGGCTGGTGAATAATATTTTATTTTTTAAATCTAGGAAGGCTGAGAATCCAAAGTGGTGTGTCTGCATACCAGAAGAATATGAAGAACGATTAATTTGGTTCACACATTTGACCTGGGGTCATGTTGGTGTTGTTAAGTGTGCTAATAAGATTAGATATTATTGTTACTTCCCAAATATAAGGCGAAAAGTGCACAAAGTCATCCAGAAATGTATTCTCTGTCAAAAGGCTAAGCCGGACAACAAGGGAAATAAAATTGCGCTTCACTCAATGATACCTGAAGCACCAAGATCACTTATATCATGTGATATTTGTGGACCACTTCCTAGAGCCAGAGGTGGTGTTGAGTACATTATTGGATTCTGTGATGTGTTTACAAAATATGTTAAACTATATCCTATAAAATCAGCAACTGCAAGAGCTGCCGCAGTAAAGTTTGTAAATGACTACATTCCTCATGCAGGGATTCCAAAATCTATAATCTCCGACAATGCGAAGATATTTACTGGATATTTATGGAGAAAATTAGTATCACAACTAGGAATAAAACAGATATTTACATCTTGCTATCATCCACAAGGGAATTTTAGTTGAACGGGTTTTTCGAGAACTAAACAGATTCATGAGAACGTACTGTCATGATAAAAAACTACCTAGATAAACTATTTGACCGAGTTTAAGCAGATTTATAATAATTTACCTCATAGTTCTACAAACTTTACCCCGAATGAACTGATGTTCAGGAATAACGAAAGAAACTTTTGGGTAGATAACTTGCCTAAACCCGAGGACACCAAAATGTCATGGGAAGTAAAAATTCGCAATGCTCTCATTAATATTACGGAGAAAGCAAGACAGCGAAAGGAAATCCATGACAGAAACATCAAACGGATTCAGACTTTCAATATCGGACGAAAAATTCTTTTAAGAAGACGCATCAAGTCATCAAGGTTGAAGAAGACCATCAGAAAATGAAATCTAATTTATACAGGTCCATAAATAATAGTTGATATACCGAATCCTGGTGCGTATTTATTAGCATACCCGGGTTCTGGAAGAATAAAAGGATTATTTCCCCATGTAGACCTAAAGAGGTACTTTTAAGAAAAGTGTTTCAAATTAAATGAAAAGTCTGTATAAAGTATTTGGGTGTTAAAAATGAAGCTGCTGTGATAGGTTAAATGACAGCATGCCAAGCATCTGTGATAGTTCAATGAACAGTAAGCGATTGCTTCTGTGATAGTATAGGAATATTTAGAAAAGTAAGTGGAACTGTAGCTATTGCTGCTGTGAAGACTTACGGTTTATCTGTCTACACGATGATCACCAAAGAAGCTTGTGCGTGTGAAATAATATACATTCAGGGAGTGTTAATCTCCAGTGAGAATAAGTTTACTGAAACTATATGATCGAATACGGTGCTTGCGTGTGAAGTTAGTGTTTGTAAACTGACAGTTCACAGGAGAACCAATGAACCGCGTTAGGAAATTAGAATCGATTGCTACTGTCCACAGATGTAAAGACTCGCTGGTTTTTTTTTTTTTTTTTTTTTTTTTTTTTGCGCGAGCTAAATTCTATTCAAGAGAATTTAATTAACTAACTTAGAGTGTGTTTATAAAATTAGAGTTAATAAGAAAGTTCTTCATTGAATTTATAATAATGTGTCACTTTCCAGTTGGATTTGTTTATTGTTATATTGCATTCATATATGTTCATGAGAAAATGCGGCATTTGGAGTATAAAAGAGAAAAATTAATTTCAGCTGGAGAGGTCATGCAGCAAGACTTAATCAAACGTTCTCTTTCAGCAAAATTTCATTTTAATCATGTATCAGTAAGATATAATTTTTTTTGAAAATTGTCTCCAATAATAAAGTTTTTAACATTGTGACATGCTATCCACATTCGTACTTGAAACCAAATTAGGAAAGATTCAGATCTACTTCCACCTGGAAGAGCCAACGAAAATTAAAAAAATAAATAATAAAAACCAGGATTAGAACCTTTCAGCTTACTCAAGAAGATGGATGAAATTATCCATGTTTTCAAAATTGTTTTCCGATCTGGTGTTGTGATATTGTGCAACTACGGTATCAATTAAGACACCTAAGTGTGGAAAGTATAAGACGAATGGATTTTCCCATTCCTCAGATGGAAGATTGGATGGATCAGGTCCATATTTGAGTTCAAAATGAATCTGGAAAATTTCGACTAACCATTCTCTTCCAGGAATCTTTAATAGTTGACCATTCCTTAGACGAATTTCGATTGTTTCATGCCACAACCCTGAGTACCTGTTCCTGAGGTTCCTTGTGGTCTCTCAAATCCGTTACGTCTCCTGTCCGGTACGCCAATGCGATGCCTGTCCTCCGTGCCGTGTCCCATGTTCCTGCTCGATCAGTTTCACCGCAGTTCAGCAAGACATCGATGAAGAAAATTTTTCAGAAGATTGTAAAAAAAATTTGCATGTGTAAAGATTTTTTTTTGGCTGTGAGGCAGATTTTATCTTTTCTATGAATTCTAGAATATCTCTCAAATTTCTAAATTATTCTGTCTTTCCTATCATCTGTGATACCTAGTTGGGGTCTAAGCCTCCAGGTTTTCCGGGGTTTCCCTGTGAAGGCCAGTTCCTGAATAGGTAGACCTGATTAACAACTATATAAGTCCATCTTCCCTGGTTGTGTACGTGGGATGCGGATATGCCCCAGTACACGTGAAAGCAACAACTAGGTATCTAGGTAACGAAGATACCAAATCTCTTTCAATTCTTGTAATCAAAAAGAAAAATTCTTACTAACTTCTTAAAATGTATAGGAACGTATGTTCCACAAAATTCTAACGAGTTAGCTAAGCCAATAGTTAGCTCGCAAAGTGGATACATATCAACTTTGCTCGCTGCGAGGGGCGATGTAATGTCTCTTGCAGCGGTCTCTCCACGATATTTTCAGAAATTTTATAAATTATATAATTCAGTACATATCTCGAAATATCTCTACTTATCTTACCGATTATCAATGCAAAGTAGTTTCAAGCCCAATTATTCCTTGGAGCGTCCATTTACTCCATGGAATAGCTTCTCTGCTCTCTATGTTTTCCCTTATGAAAAGAATAGGAACTTCTTGCCGATTAGTCGTAAAAGAAGAAAATATATGTACGTATTGTTGAGCGAGTCACCATCTTGATGAGATTCTGTATGGGAAGGAGTTTAATACATGAACTAAACTAAAGTAAGTCTTATTTGACGGATTATTATTATTGACAGCGTCTGCTTACTACGCCGTGTTGCACGGGATCAGTGGGGAACGTCTGATTTACACTAGACGAACCTGCCGTTTTGAATGCTCAAGATATCCAGTTACTTCAAATAAATAGGCTAACACGGTCTTACCAGCAGATCTCCGGTCTTCCCCATGTGATCACCGAAAAATAATAATTACTACAAATGTTTCCAGGAGATCGACTGACAATTTTCGTCGCTCCGAGACTTCGAAATTGCTTCACTGCCTTATGGAATTTAAGTTAAGCTTAATTTAATCAGGACAGAACAATATTGAACTGTGTGAATGTGATAAGCCTGCTTTGTCAATGAAACTTCCCTTAATATACGCATGTTTTTACTATCCTGATCAGTGAAGGTAAATCAGGCCGGTGTGAGAGAGGTTCTTTAAATTTAAGAAATGTTAAAAACTGACACCATGAATCCTGCAGGGCTCTCCATAAATTCGTAAGAGTACGAGGGGGTGGAGAACTCTTCTGAACAGCACGTTGCAAGGCATCCCAAGTATGCTCAAAAAGAATTAGTGGCCCGCGGAAGTGTTTAAGCACAGAAGAGTGTTTATGGAGCCCCTCTGTAGCAATTCTCGACGTGTAGGGTGTCGCATTGTCTTGCTGCAATTGCCCTAGTCCGCCGGAATGAGCAACGGACATGAGTGAATACAGGTGATCAGACAGGATGCTTACTTGCGTGTCACCTTTAAGTGTCGTATCTAGACATATCAAGGGTCCCATATAACTCCAGATGCACACGCCACATACTATTACAGAGCCTCCACTACTTTCATCAGTACCCTGCTGACTTGCAGAGTCCATAGAGTCATGAGGTTGTCTCATACTAGTACACGTTCAGCCACTCGATACGGTTTTAAACGATACTCGTCCGACCATGCAACATGTTTCCAGCCATCAACAGTCCAATGTTGGTGTTGACAGGCCCAGGCGATGCGTAAAGCTTTGTGTCATACAGTCATGAAGGGTATACAAGTGGACCTTCGGCTCCGAAAGCCCATATCGATGATATTTCGTTGAATGGCTCGCAGGCTGACACTTGTTGATGGCCAAGCATTGAAATCTGCAGCAATTTGCGGAAGGTTTGCACTTCTGTTACGTCAGTGATTCTCATCAGTTGTTGTTGGTCCCGGTCTTGCAGGATCTTTCTCCGCCCGCAGCGATGTCGGAGATTTAATGTTTTATCGGATCCAGATATTCACAGCAGACTCGTGAAATGGTCGTACGAGTATGGCCACTTCATCGCTACCTCGGAATTGCTGTGTCCCATCGCTCGTGCGCCGACCAAATATCGTAGAAGAACGATGATTTGAACTGGAAGTGCATGACAGCTAAAGTCATTAGCTTCGAAACACTGTAGCAAAATTAGATCTAGGAGTTGCAAGAGCCGTAACTTCTCATATCATTATCAGTGGTAGCAGCAATGTAGAAATCCATAACTGTAGCTACATTGTGAATAATACTTCCATTAACATGATACATATCATTATACGATCTATTTTATATTAAGTAACAGGACGTCATATGACATGCTTTACCAGTTTATCGTTTCCTTAATGTCAGTAGATTCATAAGGCAAAAGTTAATTTGGAACTCAGTAAGGCGTACAGGGGAGACAGAATGAAACGCGAAAGAAAACAGAACTGAAAATCCTGTCTGATTTAAGACGAACTGTGTAGTATTGTTTTGTCCCTACAACTCCAGACGTAGCTTTCTGTCACAACTTAATGCGGGTTAGCGTTGTAGCTCATCCGACGTCCTTCTACCGAGAAGTTGAAGTGGGGAAGAGCTCTAATTAAATTTTCCGAGATCTTTGCTGCAGCAATATAAAGGGAAAGCTTGTAAGCCATTTCAAAAGTAGTACTATCTCTTTGTCTGTCTGTCAGCCACTGTTCGTGGGATCGGTGTTTGAGAAGGACAGGCCAGGGGTTCCCACCGAGGCGCCCGATGAAGACATCAAACGTAACGCGAGAAGATGAAAAACTTCAAAGAGACAGAAACGAAATTCTAAGAAAATAGTTTAAAAAGAACAAAAGTTAAGTGTACGCATCAAATTGAAGTAAGAATTTTCTCATTCATGTCACTTTACCCTGACGACAAAGGGACGGAATCTGCTAATTTTAAAATAAAGTAATTTTTAACAGTCGGTTTCAATAAACTTTTTTCTATAACAAGACCCTACCTCTAAATAATGTGAAGTCCGAGCATCCTGTAAATCTTAACGTTTTAAGCCGGATATAGTTTCCATAACAAAACTGTTCATGAACAACGTAATTTTCAAAACTGTTGAGTTTGTGACCACAATTACCACTGGAAACGATATAGCATCGTGAACAAGGCAGTTTCTTTTTTTCATTCGCAGACACAATTTTAATTTAATTTACTTTGCTCAAGACGTCACATCCAAAGTTTTCTTTTACCTTCGAGGTCTCATTAATATGCAATAATACATTTACAACCAGCATGCGGAACAAGAATGAATATTGTGTTGGCACATTCCTCACTATGAAATCTTACACTCTTAAGTAAGCATAGACACATATACCCCTCTAAGTGTTTGCACATCTTAAAGTTATTCTTCTTCCTATTGTAGACCAGCAAATTAGCCATAACAAAGCCCTACACCCTTCACGACAGCAATTTTCCTTAAACATTTCTACATCTATATCTTCATCTATTCACAGTAAACCATTGTGAAGTGCCTGGCAGAGGATACTTCCTATCGCAGCGCTTATGAAGGCTTCTTCCCGTCCTACGCATGTATGAATTGTAGAGAGAATAATGTTTAATCCCTCACTGCGCACCGTAATTAAGCTTGCACTTAAGGTCGCTACTCGACTAATACGTAGAGGATTGCAGTAAATTCCTACAGACATATTTTAACTCAGTGTTTGAACTTTTGTAGCTTTCTAGGGACAATATACATCTATTTTGAAGTGTTTGGGGGTTCAGTTTCTTGGCCATCTCAGTTATATTCTCCTATTGTTCAGACAAACCTGGCACCATTCGTGCTGCGCCACTGTGTATACGCAATTTCCTACGGTAGTCCTTTTTGGTATGGACCCTCACACTTGTTCAATATTCTAGGCTGAATCGCACGAGTGGTTTGTAAGCAATTTCCCATTGTGGATTGATTGCATTTCCCTGGTATTCTAACAATAAAATAAAGTGTGCCCCTATGTGATCATTCCATTTCAGATTCCTGCACGGAGCTATACCCAGGTGTTTGTGTAAGTTGACCGATTCCAATATTGCATTCTCAGGGTACTTAGTTAATTTTGTTTTCTGATGCGCATAACTTTACGTTATTGAACATTTAAAGCAAGCTCCCAAATTGGAACCACTATGAAACATTTAAAGATCTGTCACAATATTTGTGCAGCTCTTTGCTGACAGTACTTTATTTCAGATAAGTGTGCCGCCTGCGAAAATTCTGAGATTATTAATAATATTGCCTGCAAGGTCATTAATACGCAACATGAACAACAAGGTTCCCAAGGTAATCCCTGTGTCACACCCGAAGTTTCTTCTACGTCTGTCGATACCTCTCCATCCGAGTATATGCTGCATCCTTCCTGCCACAAAGTCATTAATCCAGTGACACCTTAGAGTTAGTACCACGTACTTCTCATAATAAACATAGATGTGATATTGATTCAAATGTTTTTCGAAAATCTAGAAATACTGCATCTGCGTAATCGCCTTGGTCCATGACTTTCAGGATGTATGAGAAAATTGCACGTTGGGTTTTTACATGTCTTCGGAATCCACAACGGTTGGCGTGAAGGGGGTCATTCTTTTCAACTTACCTCATTACGTTTTAGCTCAGAGTATGCTCAAAGATTATTCAACAAACAGATGTCAAGGATGAGATTTTCACTCTGCAGCGGAGTGTGCGCTGATATGAAACTTCCCGTTAGTTAGTTCTCCTATCCTGTTACCTGACCCTGGGGCATAGCTGTGTAACAATGGAAGGTAGAAATTATCTTAGCGGTTTACGAAACTGGCGGCGAGGGTTTACAAAAAGCATCATCTCGTCTCGTGTTGTGACTGTTATCAGAATTTTACCTATTGTAAACTTCTTCGTCGCTATGTGCATGTCTCTAATACAGGCATAGTATCAGTTCCTCGAACCATTAGCGAAGTGTCTGTTATCCAGTCCACAATGCTTTCATTATTACCACCTTATAGAAGAGACTTGAAAGTATGTAGAACGCGGCAAACATAGGAATTTTGAAGCACTGATTCTTCATACACAGAATAGTATCCGTGATATTAAACTGACCGTGTTAAAATTATAACAAATAATTATCCTACCTTTTTGTACTAAGTTATATATTTTGTCAACTATTTCTTAAAAAGTAATATAAATGTGAAGTTTGAAGTCTGCTGAATGTGCAATGGGCGTGCGACTAAGTTTCATGTCCTTTATCCAGGAACAGCAAACGATCGGTATTATAGTGCAGCAGCCTCATACCCTTGTCCGAATTGCATTTCTCTTTCCAAAACAAGCTTAGAGAGTGTATTCTCAAAATGAATTTCTTCATCCTATCCTATGAACGTGAGCCTAATCAACTGAAGCATCTGTCCATGAACAAATATGTTTCAAAGTTAGGACGAAACTTTAAGAGAACCACTCTTACCAACAGTCATGTCATTAAACTACATATCTCACTACTTCCTGGAAATGTGCATGTTGTTGTTGTCCTCAGTTCTGTTTATGGTAAACAGACTTTCTTTTCGCTCTCCAAATCCCCCCCCCCCCCCTCCCCCACGTCCCCCATGTCACACTTCTCCCTATTACTAAATTTTCTTTGCCATTATGATTCAGGATGTGACTTACCGACCGAACTCTTGTTTTTGTCTAGATATGCTACAAGTAACTGGCCTCCTCATTTCACTTCAGTTCATTAGTTACTTATTATACACATCCAATCTTCAGAAGTCTTCGGTAAAATCAGTTTCCAAAAGCTTATATGTAAGGCAAAATTGCGGACAAATACTTTCAGAAAAGACTTGTTAACATTTACGTGCACAATACAGGACGGCAACTGGTCTTGAAACTCTTTTGTGGCCTCTAAAAAAGCAACAGTGTCATTGGTAAGTCTTGGAAGTTTATGCTTCTTCTCCTTGAACGTCTCTGATGGAAAATTGGAGAAATTGAATCTCTGGCAGAAATTCATACGAGAAAGAACAGTAGATGGTACTAGTCAGTTTGTGCACGGGAGGTCTACTAACAAAAGTGTACGAGTGCAGCCTGATTAGCTTGGAGGCAAGTGGTGCATAATGTTTCAAAAAGATTCATTGGTTTCCAGAAAACAGTACCTTCTGCATGTACAAAGAGAGAAACTTGATAACAATTTTAACTTAAGCAATGGACAATAAAGTTCCATTTTTTAAAAGAATCGCCTGTTTTGTACACGAAACATCTATTTCATGCATGTACATAGAAACTGGGTTGCTTTTCAGGATTACGCTTATGATCAACGTTTCTACTTACCTTTCAGAGAACCTCAACTTGCCCTCCACTGGTTACTCAACAAACATCCAGACGATAGCCAAACTCTTTGCGTACCTTTGCGCGAATGTCTGAACTTCCTAGACTTCTGCGTTCATTACTGTTGCCATGCTGCTTCGCAATTCATCTAAATTTGTTGGACGGGGAAGGCAAGTAGCAAACTTTTCTTATGAACCCTCAAGCGGAAACAAAAAACACCGGGTGACAACGGACGCAAACGGTTCAGTGCAAAAACCGACAGCCTTAAAGCCAGTCCATCGTTGAGGCAGCTCCTGTTAAGCAACGCTCTTAGATGCCAATGCCGGTGCGGTAGTGCTCTATCCGCAGTAAGTAATCAACGCTGCGGAGAAACTCATACTTTTAACATATTCAGGTATGTAACTACTGTAACGGTGTATCCTACAATGATTTCACCGTAAATCTCTACTTCGGGAAAAACACAAAACACAAGAAGCTTCCCAAATTCCCTTTTGTGCTAGACGATGGTTGAGGTTGCTGTGCTCCCCATATTCTTACGTTGTGGTGCGTCACTTTTCGATATAAGTGAAACATAGCCGCATCCGATGAGCATTAAATGTGAAAGGACGTGTAACGTCGATTGACGCGGACAAGTTACATTGTAATAACCTACGAAAAGGGTGAATAACTGTTCATTGCAGTGCAGATGGAAGGTACTGATAGGGATGAGGAGCCAGGCCGACTCCAAAGCCGTGACCAGCGGCGCTAGGTTTCTCTGTTGAGGATCCGTGGCACGAACTTCCCGATGGAAGTGGTTTCACAGATTTTAGAGTAGGTTCAAATCCTGTGAGTTTGGTGGCCAGGAGAGCACGGAAAATGCATCCTGGTGCTCGTCGAATGACGCTCGTACACTGAGATCTGTGTGACACATTTCATTGCACTGCTGGTAGATGCCATCGTGAAACATTGTGCCTTCCAGAATGACGAGATCACCCAGAGAATGCCACGGAAACATTTCCCACACCATAATGCTCCCTCCTCCAGCCTGTACGATTCCGTCGGTTGTTGTAAGGCCTTATATGCCAACGGCCGTCTGTCCAGTGGGGCACAAGAAGTGTTTCATATGAAAAGGCTAACTGTCGCCTCTCAGTGAACGGACGGTTTCGGTATTGGCGTGCAAGTTCCAGATTTTGCCGGCAATGTACAGCAGTCAGCATGGAGGCATCAACCAGACGCCTGCTGTGGAGGCCCATATCCCACATCGCTTGAAAACGTTGCGGAGACAGTAGTGCCTTGGTTCCCATAAGGGGTGAACAGTAGCACGTCCTGGTATAAAACTCTCTAGAGCCAAGAACGCATAAGTACTTCTTCACTTTCGACACCTGGTTTCAACAGACTTTCCTGTCATTTTCTGGTCTTCAAAAAATTTTTGTCATAGTACGTTTCATAACAAAAAGTGGAACACCAGGAGGTGACATCAACTTCTGTCGGAACAGTTTGTCGAAAATAATGAATCATTAAGTCATCTTGGCTATAGAAAGTTTTTTACCAAGTAAAACAGATTGCTCCTTCTCAGTGCTGAACATGGAATAATTCAAAGAAGTTGAACTTCTCTTCACCCGTACACATTTCTCCAGCCATTGTTCACCACTATAATCTATGTCCCATGGTGCACCACAGTTTTGGATGGAACATTTTTGCCATGCACGGTAAAATTTAACCACGGCGGCAAGTGGACGATTTAGAAACTTACCCACTTCGAAAATGGTTCGACCTTTGGCCGTAAAGCCAATGATCATGCTCATCTGAACATCAGATAGATCGGTTCCGTTTCTGCATAGTGCCCCCGTCCCCCGCCCGCCGGTACGCTTTATTTACCCTTCACTGCTAGTGCTGTCACCCGTGGATTGTCAATGGTTATTGCACGTTGATATCGAATGTAGGCGATGATCACAATAATGTGGCTGGACCTTGTATTTTAGTAGACTATGGGCCAAACTCTGTTGAATGGGCTCTGCATGTTGAAGGAGCACACGGGAGCGATTACCTTACGTAAGAAATAGAAACGAAACTGTTGAAGGCATCTTCGGATGCTTTGAGATGTAGTGGTTGAACTTTCGTACTCACAACGAAAATGACACCACACAATTGCGTGGACCGCTTTTCTCAAGGTCCAGCAATGGCGAAATTAAAACCACCGTGAGAGTACGATGAAGCTTTGCGCAGATGTGTTGTGCAGTGCCTCTTGTATGCCCGTCGATCGTGTGGGCACAGTGATAATGTAAAGGTGCTTCGACCAACAGTCTCCCACCAAATGCGGGGTGCGTGCTGTCATTCGATTTATGCAGAGGTGTTCCACTTGATTTTATTCAGTCCGCATAACGTAACTGCCATGCGGGACAGCAAAGTACGGCAATGGTGCAGACACTATGAAGGAGAACATACAAACTTTCGTGATGCAGTAGTCCGCAAGGAAGTGCGTGTCAACCAATGGTCGTGTGTATTAGGCGGTTGGAGAAAATCGCCTACGAAGGCAGATCAGAACAAACGAAGAAGAATATTGTAACGAGGCATTGCTCTCCTACTGAAAATGCTGTCGCATACTGCGGTTGAAACAAAAATGCTCCTGCAGTGATTTCAATCAGAAGTGTTGAAGGTTTTTTGGTAATGTTTTCTATTGATGCTGGTGCTGCGTACTTGCACAACCTCTGAGTCTGAGATGTTGTTTTCCCCAGCTGTAATGAGCCAACAGTCGTTAATAGCCGGACGTAGTGAAGCATGGAGAGAAGCAGCATCTGGAGAGGTCGCAACCTGCCCTGACCGTACTAGAAGATTTTGGTAATAATCGCGGATTTTTGATAAGTTTCCCTTTTTTCTACACGTAGTTGCGCTTGCTTGCGCAGTGGAAAGATTTTGGATTTGTGTATGCATACAGTGAAAGTAAAATTCATACCTTTGTTGTAACCAGAAAAATGATCATTGATTATAGACATTGTGGAATAATTAAAGCTTTTGCTGATCAAACTTATCAAGGAGAAGAAAGGTCTGAGTAAAGTCTGTCAGTGTATGAATCTACAATTTTCAGAATGTAGTAAGTTTAAAGTTTTTAACTGATTCCTTTTCATTTTTACACTGCTTAAGGCTTTTTGACTAAACTCCTCGTGATCATTTAATCTCTATAAAAAAATGAAGGCCCAGTTTAATCACTAGGTGTGACCATGTATTGCACTCTGCTTCGATCGCAGCACATTTATGCAGTTGTAGCAGCAACACGAGGTAAGTTGTCTGTTGTGTGCAGTAACATTGCAGTTTAGTTGTGAGGAGACGTTAAAGAATATTTTAATAAGTCACAGTGAGATACATCAGAACTGATCTTTTATTAACTATAGGAAGAGCAAATTTCTGTTTGGTTGTCTATCAGAATATTTACATTTTCTATAGTAGGACGTTTCAGAAAATATTTGAATACTGACATGTCGGAATAAAGGTTTTCATAATACAAGTTGTGTGGCTACATATCAGAATCTGTGATAACGATAAAGAGTTTCACTAGATTGCCTTGCAGTTTTTAGAGAAAAAGTGCAGATATCGCTAACATGGGAGAGATTGAGCTTTACATATTTCCGTATACCTTTCAACATTTTAAAAATGATTACAGTCTGCCGGCCGAAGTGGCCGTGCGGTTAAAGGCGCTGCAGTCTGGAACCGCAAGACCGCTACGGTCGCAGGTTCGAATCCTGCCTCGGGCATGGATGTTTGTGATGTCCTTAGGTTAGTTAGGTTTAACTAGTTCTAAGTTCTAGGGGACTAATGACCTCAGCAGTTGACTCCCATAGTGCTCAGAGCCATTTGAACCATTTTTGATTACAGTCTTTGATAGTAAAACTTTCCGTGTTTGCTCACACGCTGTATAGCCTGGACTTCGGTTCCTCTGATATTCATCTATTTGCACACATGAACAACTGGTTCTGACGGCAACATTTTGACGGTGACGACGAGCTTCAGACCAGCGTAAGATTGACCGGAAGGCATAGATGGTTTGACTCTATGACGAGGGTATCGGTATGTTGGTACAACGCTACGATAAATAGCTGGAAGGAGTAGCTTCATGTTGCAAATAAAACATTTTTGATATTCATTTCGGTTTCCATTTCATGGCCGATCGGACGTTGAAATACTAATAGTCTTCGTGTAAGAGAATGGCACCTTCTGAAACAGAGAAGGCAAAACATCTTTCATTACTGTGTTTTGCCATCTAGATAGACAGGTAAGGGGTAATGATTGAGCGAATGAGTGAGCGAACTAGCTGCCCTAGCTGCGTACTCGTAACAGCAACCTTATGAACAGGCAACGTCCATAAGACGCTAAGGTAAACTTTTTTTTTGTTTCGATGCAGATATTTCAATCCATGCGAAGTTTCTGTCTACTTTATGTAGAAGATATAGTCATGTGAATTCAGAAGAGTCTTTTTGTAACACCCTGATAGAAAGTATAAGCTGATCAATGTGGAGCGTTGTATTTTCATGTCAAGTGGCTATTACTTTGGATAGGGTATTGTGCTTGTACACGAGGTATGAAAGGATAATCATGTTTGCTTGTATACTGGGTTTGTGTGCGTATAATTATGTGTGTGAGGGCTGCCGGGGATGATAGGTAGACGGCAGTGCAGTATCCCGTCCCGTATCTACAGATCACTGTGGTTGGCAGCGCCGGAAACTGGACACGGATGCGCCGGAGTCAGAGGCGCAGCGCTGCCGCCGGCAATGCCGTGCGGTCTCCTGTGTGCAGAGGCGACCGCAAAGGGCGGAGGGCCGGCGCTCCAGCCACTGTGCGCTAATCGCCCGGACTCTGCGGCCGTCGTAGGGGACTTGGGAGCTCTGCTACCCGCAGCACAGGCGCGGTGCGGCGCAGTACGGTGCAATGCGCAGGAAGGTCTCTGCCGTCAGTACTACATGCAAGCGGACTGTGTACCACCGCTGCTTTCCGTGTCTAGCAGGCACACAGTAGTGTACTACCGATGGCTCTGTTTAGTTCTTACAGATCCTTGAGCTGAACTTGTGATTCTCACCTTACAAGGGTATAAATAGTATTTTACAAACGTAATTGTTCAGTTTCTGGTATGACAAGTCAGTAAGCTACCTGACAGATGCTATGGATCTTAATACATCTTGTACGTTACTCACAATGTCTCTTCAGCTATTAAAGATGTATGAAAATGATTTTCATAAGCCTCAGGAGTCCAAGAACCCGCATCTTGTGCGAGAAATTTTATAGATCTTGCTTTCGACGAAATGAGGTACGCAGGAAACTGTCTCTCCGTGAAATCGGACTCAATTGAAACTGCCAATCCGTTAACCATTCTTTTAAAAGTTTTATTGATTTTTGCCATTTGGTGTTCAAGGCCTATGACGGGACAGAACTGAGAATTTGACGCGAGGTGACTCAGAGTTTGAAAAACAAATGCTGACCTCATTAGTTTCAGCTGCGCACTGAAATATGTACTCAAATAATCCCATATAAATAATTACACCTTTCACTGCTATATTAGGTTCCCCATCACAGTACTAATGCGAAGACTCTTTTACTTTAAACATTTTGTGGTGCGGTCGTGGTACTACAATTATATCCTCCAGTGGCTTATCGTATCTCATATCAAAATCAGTTCAAAATATGTTTGTTCGTAAAGTATCTTGTTCTTCATATGAATTATTATAGAATTTAATGCTATCTGCATAAATGTTTACGACAACTGCTTAACATTCTCAGTACAGCCCCTACGTGTCAGGAGCATCCGTACCAACTGGTTTCCGGCCTGTGGAGCATGACTTCTTGAGGGAATGGTTAGCATTTGTCTCAGAACAGGTAAGGAAAAATAAATACTATATTACTTGTAGATTTAGAGAAATCCATTGGAAATGTTGCCTAAATACATTTCTCAACTTCATAAGGCACCAAGGATAAAGTACAGAACGAAAAGTCATTTACAGCTTGCACAGGTAGCAGACACAACATAACAGAATAGAAGAACGTGAAAGGGAACCAATAATTGAAAGTGAAGCAGTAACGAAAAGTGGAAATTACATACGGTTGTACCCTCTTGGCTACGCAGTTTAATATGTAATTCAGCAAGCCGTAACGGAAGCAAATGACAAATTTTCAAAGTTGTATTAAGTGTTTGAAGAAGAAACGAAATCATTGTGGTTTACCGATTACATTGTAAATCTGTCCAAAACGACAAAGGTCATCGATAACTTCAACAGATGGTATAATGTCTTGAAAAGAAGTTAGAGGAGTAAGCCGAGGATTAAGGAATGACATCGAATTAAATCAGTTAATTCTGATGAAATAAGATTATGAACTGAGGCACTAAAAGCAATTAACGAGTTCCGCTACTTGGAGAGCAAAACAAACGACGATAGGCAGGGTAGCGAGAAAAGGAAATGCGGGTTGACAATAGCAAGAAAATGGTATTTTTTAAAAATCTGGTGTTTGTCAACATCGAATGTAAATTTAAGAATTACGTAATCTTTTCTGAAGTTTTTTTATGGTAAATAGACTTGTACTAAACTGAAACTGGACGTTAAAAGTAGAAGCTTTTGAAATATCATGCAACAGAAGACTGAAGAAATTCACATGGGTAAATCGAATAAGTAAATAGGGAATACTGAATACAACTGAGAACATCCAGAGGCGCCAAGGAATCATTAAATTGTTTTTAGAAGGAATTGTGGATGGATTAAACTGTAGAGGGACCAAGGCTTGAGTACAGTTAAGCAGGCTCAAATAGATGTCGGCAGCAGTACTTATGAAGAGATGAATGGGCTTGCACGGGACAGACTAGAGTGGAGAAACGCATGAAATAAATTTTTAGACTGAAGACCACAACAAACGAACGAGCTGCATACCTATTAAAACAAGCACGTTTGGTCACACAACATACCATCCTCATGTTCAAAAACCGACATGAGTGCCTCCTTGTGAATTTTGGTGTCAGAATATTATCGGATGTATAAACCGGATACTCACCTGCAGATTAAAAGTTGATGCATTTAATGCATAAAATCGCTCTAAAAACAAGTTTTCGTTCTTAGACGCATGTCCTGCAATACATTTTCTTTCTTAAATGGTCCGTTCTTTACTGTAACTGGTAGTTTTAATAAAGTAAAATACATATTCTTCAAACCATGTGGTTAAAAGCTATAAATCATCATCCTCTTGCAATAACGTTAAATTGTTGTTTTGAGCTGATGTCGTTATAAAACAGGTTTAAAATTTATCTCATTTCTGAAGGCAAATTTTGCTGTGGTCTTCAGTCCAAAAACTGGTTTCATGCAGTTCTCCATTTAACTCAATCCTGTGCCAGCCACTTCATCTCCGAGAAACTACTGCAACCTACATCCTTCTGAATCAGCTTGTTGTTGTTGTGGTCTTTCAGCCCTGAGACTGGTTTGATGCAGCTCTCCATGCTACTCTATCCTGTGCAAGCTTCTTCATCTCCCAGTACCTACTGCAACCTACATCCTTCTGAATCTGCTTAGTGTATTGATCTCTTGGTCTCCCTCTACGTTTTTTGCCCTGCACACTGCCCTCCAATGCTAAATTTGTGATCCCTTGATGCCTCAAAACATGTCCTACCAACCGATCCCTTCTTCTAGTCAAGTTGTGCCACAAACTCCTCTTCTCCCCAATCCTACTCAATACCTCCTCATTAGTTACGTGATCTACCCACCTTATCTTCAGCATTCTTCTGTAGCACCACATTTCGAAAGCTTCTATTCTCTTCTTGTCCAAACTGGTTATCGTCCATGTTTCACTTATATACATGGCTACACTCCATACAAATACTTTCAGAAACGACTTCCTGACACTTAAATCTATACTCGATGTTAACAAATTTCTCTTCTTCAGAAGCGATTTCCTTGCCATTGCCAGTCTACATTTTATATCCTCTCTACTTCGACCATCATCAGTTATTTTACTCCCTAAATAGCAAAACTCCTTTACTACTTTAAGTGTCTCATTTCCTAATCTAATCCCCTCAGCATCACCCGATTTAATTTGACTACATTCCATTATCCTCGTTTTGCTTTTGTTGATGTTCATCTTATATCCTCCTTTCAAGACACTGTCCATTCCCTTAACCTGCTCTTCCAAGTCCTTTGCTGTCTCTGATAGAATTACAATGTCATCAGCGAACCTCAAAGTTTTTATTTCTTCTCCATGGATTTTAATATACCTACTCCGAATTTTTCTTTTGTTTCCTTTACTGCTTGCTCAATATACAGATTGAATAACATCGGGGAGAGGCTACAACCCTGTCTCACTCCTTTCCCAACCACTGCTTCCCTTTCATGCCCCTCGACTCTTATAACTACCATCTGGTTTCTGTACAAATTGTAAATAGCCTTTCGCTCCCTGTATTTTACCCCTGCCACCTTCAGAATTTGAAAGAGAGTATTCCAGTTAACGTTGTCAAAAACTTTCTCTAAGTCTACAAATGCTAGAAACGTAGGTTTGCCTTTTCTTAATCTTTCTTCTAAGATAAGTCGTAGGGTTAGTATTGCCTCACGTGTTCCAACATTTCTACGGAATCCAAACTGATCTTCCCCGAGGTCCGCTTCTACCAGTTTTTCCATTCGTCTGTAATCAGCTTAGTATATTAATTTCTTAGTCTCCCTCTACGAGTTATACCCACCATGCTTCCCTCCGATACTAAATTCGTGATCCGGTGATGTATCTGAACGTGTCCTATAAACCAATCCCTTATTACTGTCAAATTGTGCCACAATTCTATTCAGTACCTTCTCATTAGTTTCGTGATCTCCCCATCTAATCCTCCGCAATCTTCTATAGCACCACATTTCGAAAACTTTTACTCTCTTCTTGTCTAAACTGTCTACCGTCCATGTGTCACTCAGTACAAATACTTTCAGAAAAGAATGCTTTCCTTGGAATTGCCAGTCTACATTATATATCCTCTCTACTTCGACCACCATTAGTTATTTTTCTCCCCAAACAGCAAAACTCATCTACTACTTCAAGTGTCTCGTTTTCGAATCTAATTTCCTCGGCAACACATGACTTAATTCGACTACATTTCATTATCCTTTTTTTTTTGCTTTTGTTGATGGTCATCTTATATCCTTCTTTCAAGATACCGTACACTCCATTCAACTGTCCTTGCAAGTCCTTTGCTGTTTCTGATAGAATTAAAATATATCGGCAAACCTCAAGGTTCTTATTCCTTCTCCCTGGATTTTAATTCCTACTCGAAATTTTCTTTTGTTTTCTTCATTGCTTGCACAGTATACAGATTGAATAATATCGGCAATAGGCTAAAACAATCACCCACTCTCGTCCCAACCACTGCTTCCATTTCGTGTCCTTGACTCTTGTAACTGCCATGTGGCTTCTGTACAAATTATCAATAGCCTTTTGCTCCCTGTATTCTACATCTGCCACCTTCAGAATTTGAAAGAGAGAATTCCAGTTAACATTGTCAAACGCTTCCTCTAAGTCTACAAATGTTATAAATGTAAGTTTGCCTTTCCTGAAGCTATCTTCTAAGATAAGTCGTAGGGACAGTATTGCCTAGCGTGTTCAACGTTTCTCCGGAATCCAAACTGATCTCCCATGAGTACAGCTTCTACCAGATTTTCCATTCTTCTGTGATGAATTCGTGATAGTGTTTTGCAACCGTGAATTATTAAACTAATAGTTAGGTAATCTTCACATTTTTCAGCACCTGCTTCCTTTGGAATTGGAATTATTATATGCTCTTTTAAATCTGAGGATATTTCGCCTGTCTCGTACATCTTTCTTACTAGATGAAAGAGTTTAGGAATGGCTGGCTCTTCCAAGTCTTCAGTACTAATACTGAAATGTCGTATACTCCAGTGACCTTGTTTCTACCTAGGTCTTTCAGTACTCTGTCATTCTTTTCACAGTATCATATCTCCCGCCTAATCTTCATTTATGTCTCCTTCCTTTTCCGTAACACTACCCTCAAGTACATCTCCATTGTATAGAGTCTCTATATACTTCTTCCGCCTTTCGGCTTTTCCTTCCATGCATAGGACTGGTTTCCTATCCAAGCTCTTGATATTCATACAGGCGGTTTTCTTTCCTCCAAAGGTCTCTTTAATTTTCATGTGGGCTGTATCATTTTTTCCCCTTGTGATATATGCTTATAAATCCTGATATTAGCGCTCTAGTCATGCCTACTTAGCCATTTTGCTCCTTCTGTCGATCTCATTTTTGAGACGCTTGTGTTCTTTTTCGCCTGCTTCATTTAGTGCATTTTTATATTTCCTCCTTTCATCAATTAATTTTCATATGTGTTACCCAAGGATTTCTATTAGCCTTCGTCTTTTTATCTACGTGATCCTTTGCTGCCTTACTATTTCATCTCTCGGAGCTACCCTCTCTTCTTCTACTGTAGTCCTTCCTTCTTGTCAATCGTTCCCTAACGCGCCTTATGAAACTCTCTATGATCTCTGATTCTCAGGTTCCATCTTCTTAAATTCCTACCTTTTTGCTGTTTCTCCGGTTGTAATCTGCATTTCATAACCAATAGATTGTGGTCAGAGTCCACATCTGTCCCTAAAATGTCTTACAATTTAAAATCTGCTTCCTAAATCTCTGTCTTACCATTATATAATCCATCTGAAATCTTCCAGTATTTCCAGGTTTCCACTGGTACAGTCTTCAAATGTCTCTGAGCACTATGGGACTTAACTCCTGAGGTCATCAGTCCACTACAATTTAGAGCTACATAAACCTAACTAACCTAAGCACATCACGCACATCCATGCCCGAGGCAGGATTGGAACCTGCGAATGTAGCAGTCGCGCGGTTCCGGGCTGAAGCGTCTAGAACCTCTCGGCCACCGCATCCGACTGGTACAGTCTTCTCTCATGATTCTTAAACCAAGTGTTAGTTATGATTAATTTATGCTATGTGCCAAATTCTACCACATGTTTTCCTCTTTCTTACCTTACCCCCAGTCCATATTCACCTACTGCTCTTCATTCTCTTCCTTTTCCTATTGTCGAATTCCAGTACGTCATGACTATTAGATTTTCATCTCCCTCAGCTATCTGAATAACTTCCTTTAGCTCATATATATTTCTTCAATCTTCATTTCTTCTGAGCAGCTAGTTGGCTTATAAACTTGTACTAATGTGGTAGGCGTGGCTTCGTGTCTATCTTGGCTACAATAACGCATTCACTATGCTGTTTATAGTAGCTTATCCATGCTCCTATTTTTTATTCATTATTAAACCTTCTTCTGCACTATTCTTATTTGATTTTGTATTTATAAGCCTATATTGACCATACCAGGAGCCCTGTTCGTCTTGCCACCCGAACTTCACTTACTCCCACTATGTTTAACTCTAACCCACCCATTTCTCTTTTTAAGTTTCTAACCTCTGTGCACGGTTAAGGGATCTCACATTCCACGCTCCAGTCCGTAGAGCGGCAGTTTTGTTTCTCCTGATAACGACGTCCTCTTGGGTAGTCCCCGCCTGGAGATCCGGAATATTTTACCCAAGAGGACGCCATCATCATTTAATCGTACAGTAAATTTGCATGCCATCGGGAAAAATTACAGCTATAGTTTCCCCTTGCTTTCAACCATTCGCAGCAGCAGCACATCAATTCTGTGTTGTTTGATGTTACAAGGCCAGTTCAATGAATCAAAAAAATGGCTCTGAGCACTATGGGACTTAACATCTGTGGTCATCAGTCCCCTAGAACTTAGAACTACTTAAACCTATCTAACCTAAGGACATCACACACATCCATGCCCGAGGCAGGATTCGAACCTGCGACCGTAGCAGTCGCGCAGTTCCGGACTGCGCGCCTAGAACCGCTAGACCACCGCGGCCGGCAAGAGCATTCAATGAATCACCTAGACTGTTGCCTCTGCAACTACTATTTTAAGAGGCTGCTGCCCCTCCTGAGGAACGATACGTTTGTCTGGCCTCTCAACAGATACCCATCCGTTGTCGTTGCACCTACAGTATGGCAATAGATATTGCTGAGGGACGCATGCCTCCCCACCAACGGCAAGGTTCATGGTTCACAGGGGCAGTGGGAAATATACCAAAGAAAATGAAGTCAGAAATGGTTTCATATTGCCAGTATCATATTTACTTCGATGTAGTATTTCTGGTTCGTCGAATCTCTGCGACTGCTTTTCACTGATATATGTACATACGTTGAAAGTCCCATTGGACTCCATTTATCTGCTGTTCGAAGAGTATTTTGTTGATCTTGGGTCCTGTATGTAAGCTTAGTAATTGTTTGATTTTTTGCTTGTCCTAATTTCCACTGCTGAATCACATTTTGAGTATAAGAGTGATGGCTTTGATGAGAAATAGAAAGCAAACAAATAATGTGGTATTACTTCCATCGAGACGGATAAAACCAAAAAGCTAATGTAGAACAATCCTTAAAGAGAGAACACCACCATTGTAAATTCAAAAACTGAAGATCAAATACTTGATGGAAGGGATAGGAAGATCGAATAAAGAGATTATCACAGAAAGATCTCGATAAAAGAAGTATGGTGCTTTTACACATTGCAGAAATAACAACTAAGTAAATGAGCGGATCAACTTTCCAGGGTCCATGTTGTTAAAGCTGGTTAATGTGGGGTGTTCTGAATGTGATATATTGTCTTGCCTCACTACAGAAAGAAACTGTGTCAACAACTGGAATAATTCGTTCCATACATTTTATACTTTGTTTTAATTTGTAATGTCATATTGTGTTTTTTTTTCATTTTAATACGTTTGTCAACACTTTTATCTTAGTAAATGGCAGTAATAACAGGACATTTCATTTACGCGCGATATGCCGTAATATGTTTGTATTAGGTTGATAAAAAATAATTTTTTTTCATGTGTCCTTTTTTCTCGCTAGCAACCTGATGAGTTGCACATGGTACATGAACTACAATAACGTTTACGCGTGAAAAATAGTGAATATATTATCACCAGTGTTACTAACCATCTCAGTAACGGTCATTTACACATGGAATTTGCCTCCGTGTCTCTAAATGTAAAACGATGTCAGGCTGCTTAAATTGTGGATTCTCGAAGTGAGTGACAACATTTGACATTGGAATAACCTCATAGTAATTTTGTAAGTCAGTCAGATGACGGGTATGGGGAGGATAGAAACGTAAAGCTGAAAATCCGAAACACCATTATGGCAAATAAGAATAATAGTCTGAATATTATAACTAAATGTGGATGTAATGTGAGCGGCATAAGGAGTTTATCTTCTCTCTTGTGTATTTATCATTTTATGCATGTGTGTTCTTGGAGTGCAGAATAAGATAGCTGACTGTTTAAGACACTGCATTTATATTAGAGATCACTGATTTACCTTCTCAGTGGTTTCTACTAGTCACTGCAGGTGAGTGCCAGTTTGCCAGTTGCTGTTGACCTTCTACACAGAATTGATGATGAGGTCAATTTAAAAAAATAAAAAAAAAGATTCTCTTTTCTGATGAAACGCTATTTCATATCAGTGGAACAGTTAATTGTCACAAATGCAGAATTTTGGGGACAGAGCATCCACATGAAGTTATTCAAAGTTAATGTCTCGTGCGGTCTGATGGAATATCGTGTAACTGGTCCTTTTCACTTTGTAGAGAAAACAACAAATGGGTACGTTTACTGTGACATGTTGACAGAGTACGTCTTTCCCCAAATGGACGATATTGAGGCGGAAAAGCGGCTTGTGTTTTCCAACTATATGCCGCCCCACTTCATTACAGTAACCATGTGCGTGCGGCTCTTGACACTCGCTTTCCAGAAAGGTGGATAGGCAGGCCTGTTCCAATACCTTGGCCACCACGAAGCCAAGACTTAACCCCACTGGATTTTTCTTTTGGGGCCACATAAAAAACGTGTACCATGAAAAGATCAGAGACATCAATCATTTACAGAAATGAATGGTCGTGGCGGTTGGGACAATTATGTCTGAAATATTGGTGTATACGTGGAGAGAATTGGAATATCGTCTCGACGTGTGCAGGCCAACAAATGGATCCCACGTTGACGTCTATAGTGCATCATTTATCAAAACTGCGCATCGTCATGTCTATCAATAGAGCGCTGTTGATGTATTGATGTCCAGTGCATGAATTTCAATGCATTCAAATAGAAGGTCGTAATGTTTCGTTAGTGTAAGTTTGGATAGTATATCATATTTAGGCAGAAAAGACAGTTATCTTAATAGTCAGTTTAAGTTCCGCGCAGCAGCGGGCACACCCCAACGGATGACCCACCCTAATACAAAAGTGACCAGACTACTAGGGACAGGGGACGCAACTTGGCACCACCCGAACACATTAACGAGAGGGCTCTCCAAACAATTATAAGAGAGAATACTCAACTTCTTCAACTACTGGGGGCAACAGCGACCCTGACAGGATACAGCCAAGTAGGGGCGAGCGTCACAAAAACGTAGCTGGCCGAGTTAACGGCATCTGAATATGTTTAAGTCAAGTTGCCGCCCCTCGTACTGTTCAATCCGGAACTGATTGTGCCCGCCGCCCGTAGTACAATGTAACATTTAACAAAATACAAAGGACAGACAACCCAACCAAAGGACACTACACAAGCCCTCATATTTCAGAGTTACGTCCCCCTTTAAGTTTAATACCCTTAACACATGCAAGAACTGAAACAGTATGAAAAATTATTCACTTCTTGCAGGTTACAGGAAGACCCCAATAGCAAGCATGAATTCTGGAGACGTAACGGCCAGCCGAATCAAGAGCATAAAAACCAATAAAACAAGACGCCAAAGTCATGTACCCTTCAAACGGAGACCACAGAATAAACTATAAGATAATTAAGTAATATTGCAAGTACACTGTCTTAACACTAAAAACGGCCTGCGCACTATCCTAAAATGACTCATGCAGCATTCACACTGCTTACGCTTAGTGCTCCAGACACTGAGCAGTGTTTTACACTCTAAACACCACTACTCGACATATAAATGAATCAGGAGTGAATTAATTATTCCCGCCTGTGAACACAAATTACGATCAGGTTGATCACTAAACTCAACTACAAAGGAATAGCGGATGCCCACCGTTAGTAGCAGCAAACAATGAGAATCCACAAGGCATACATAGGCATCCAGCATCAGGTAGTACAATATAGACACTTGCTAGTGCATTGGAGGCCATCACCACCAGCCTACCGCCGACACACTCCTCGAACCATAACACAGGGCCTACTGCCCCTGGATGCTGAGCTGAGCTCTTGAAATGCCTTAATGTTGATATCTGGCATGCAGTACGCTTGTCTCTTGAAATACGTTCGCTTTCCAGTGAATTTACTATCTTCTTATACAGAGGAAGCCACCAGTCTTTGAAGTTAGTTACATTTTTAACGCCTACCACAGTAACCATGTACATCCCATTGAGTCTGGACTTTACTGTTATCTCACGTACCTCTTTTGAAAGATAAATTCGATCGTGCTTGTACAAAATTATGGTCGTTGGGGAGAAAAGAATGTCCTCTCGGGAGAAGGACTTGCTGGGTTTTACCGAAATACTTTGTTTCTACAATAGCCATTGAAAACCTCACTACCATATGATTTCAGTTTTTACCGTCACAGCTATCACTAAAGAGCTGCAGCTCCTTCACATCCTTTGGAATGGGAATGCAGAAGGAAAAAAGCTACATCCTTTGCTCCATTGTTACCCTAGGTTTCATCACAGAAGTAAAAACAACGTATAGTTCATTTTGCATCATGAATTTAAAAAACGCTGAGGATTAACAATCGACGATAAAACAATTGCTGCACCGGAATATTAAGCAGTGAAATATTCTGCATGTAGTCAAATGTTACAGCAGCGGGACTCTCGTTTTCTTTGGTCAGATTTGTTGAAGCTTGTAGAATACTGCACAATTTTTAACTCTTCCTTTGCGGATCATTAAATCTTCTTTCAGCAACCTTCGTTGCCTTCCCGTTAAGGAATGGAGAATTCAGTTTCTGTTCCAGAACTTCGCATGTGCAACAGGTATCTAACCGGAGACCTTCCAAAACTAAGGTGAAAATGTTTTCTGAAGTATTTCGATATCTAATGTCTAGTTGGAATGTTTTTCCTTAAACATCTGAAATATGATTTTCACGGTGCACTTTGCTTCAAGGTAATTTTTTAATCTTGGAGAAGTAGCGAGTTTGATTTCCTGGAAAAGACACGATATGTTGGTTTTAAAGATCATGTTAGTTTCTGCAGGCTTTGAATTTGCTGTGGGATTCTTTCCTCTTAAATCAACCTCCACCTTGTATTCAAATAACCAATACCTAAAATGTTCCGTTCTATCTAAAAGACAACAAACTCTTCAACAATGAAAAATCTTATTACCAGAATAAACAGTTCGCAGCCATGCCAACAGAATTAGCAGTGCTGCCATGTTAAGAATAGAAACACCAGAACTTCAGGAGTTACGTTTTTTCTGAAACTAACACAAGCTTTCCAGATGCAAAAAACATACATAGATGGATATTACGTCGTTCTGCACAGAACGCTGCGGCTACCGTTAAAGAAGACCTGGATATAAATAACTCGTTTTGCATAAAATGTGGATTAGATTGTGTCAGAAGTGTCCGATTCAAATAATATGGTGCGAAGTGGTACTCACACCACCACGTCACAATTTTTGAGTTGTATATGTTGCCAGTATCCGAAAACGTTCTGAGCAATTTCTAGAAGAGGATGTAAGTCGTTATTCCCTCGAATTTTAGAAATAGTTTGTCCTAGGTCTGTCTAAAAGATATTATTTCGACTACCTAAGGTTGCTTGGGTAACGTTGCTTTCAAGTAACATCAAAACTGCACACTGTTTTCTGCAATATGTTTAGGTTGCCATCGACATCTAAACATTTGTATACACTGATGAGCCAAAACATTACGACCACTACCCAGCGTGACGTTTTATGCCTCCTCGTGGCGTTTCAGGCACGTGATGCCATAAGGAAAGTGTGTAGGCTTGCAAAGGACAGATCATCAGTACGCAGAGCCTGCCAACGAGTGTATTGAACACGGCGAAGGTGGTCGAAAGTTCACGTGCTACTATCGTGAGCATCTACGGAAAGAGGTAGTGTAATGCTAACACATGTTGTCTTGAATCGATGCCAACGTTATACCTTGACGAGGAATTTTTGAGAAGTTGTGACTATGAGATAACCTAATGGAAGCAGAACAATGAAACTGGGATACGGTTCCGAAACACTCTAGCAGAGTATAACAAACAGTAAATAATTGAGTTAGGGAACAGATGTTCTCCCAGCACAAAAGCAAGTTGCAACGTTACATACTAATATCGATCATAAGTCTAGTTAGGCTTCCTTGTGTCAAGCAATATAAAAATGTGGAAGGCAGTGCTAAGGCTAACCTAACCTTCCTTGACACACACACACTAAACTGTTTATTTATACCCGTTCACGCTACAGCACAGTAGCCTGACATTGCAGATAAATGTTTTAGTAAGTTGAAAATCAGACAAACAAATGCCCTATGAGATAGCAAACAGTAACATATTCCTGTCAACAACATGTACTTGAAATGAACTAGATGCAACTGTTTATGGAACCAATCATCAACACACATGAAACTAGTAGCAATAGTGACCAGGGAAAAGCATGAAATGATTCTGATTTAAATCACGGGTCTGTTAATAATCATACTCTATAATATTGCTTAGTACTGGGTCTCTATGCTAGTGAGTTAACCAACTTACCTTGGAATAGCTAACACCGCAAATATTTTTTCTTAAGGGCACTACACCCTGCCTATCTAACCCATGTTGATTTAGGCAAGTATTTGAACCATTTCTGAAAAAACTATTTGATGCAGGACCTTAATATTGTTACTGTGTGTTAAATGATGCTAATAGTCAACTGTACTAAAATCTACTGTCTCCATATTATTGTTTTAAAGAAATACTTTTTTAAAATTGTTAACAGAAAGTATGAAGATTTTTCGTGCAGAAAATATTTTTTGTGGGCTTCCTAATGGTGGAATACTAATGAATGTAGTACCAGAGGTGGCTTTTTATGTTATGCAGAGTCTCTGAAAATTTCATTCATTTATTTATGATGGTTTCTGATATAATGGGGCATATGTGAAAACTTTAGTTTGCGGAAAATTGACTTTAAAGAAAAAAACGTTAGAAATTTGTTACTTACAGTTAATTAAAACTGTCCTGCTGCTTCTTTGGCCTCTAACAGGTCTTCCAGCTTCTTTTTCACCTCCCTGGATGTTGGTCTTGCTTTCTTGGCCATATCAGATGCAGACCTGTCTGCATCGGCTACTCTCATTTTATTATAGTGTTGCAGACCAGTGATCATATTTCCACCAGGATTAATTCCCAACTTTTTCAGTACCCAACACTTTCCAATATTACCACAACTGAATGTAATAACAGCATCATGAACTCCTCGTTTCATTGTATACTTGCCTACAGATACAATTTTAGGAAGGCGGTTCCAAATCATGCTGTTGAAACATTGATTTGGGTTCTGTGTCTGCCCATGCAGACATTTCCTTAGAAGGTCTAGATGAGCCAAGTCTCTGAAAATAGGTTTAATTGCTCTAATAACAGCAGCAGGAAGAGATTGCTGGTGAAAATAAGATCCTCCAGTTGCCTGAGCCCTGTTATAAGTGCACCACAATCAATGCCATTTCTTACCATTAGTGGAGGACTTATGGAAGAATATGGTCCAGACATCTCTCTTCATTGCCTCCAGATTTTCTTTATTTCTCCTAATTACCTGCCCATAGTATGTCTGCAAGTTTTCTATTTCAGTTTTAGTTGACTGACCCTGTCCAGTCAACAATATTCCCTCTTCTAATATTTTTTCTCTCATATCAACAGTTAGCTTTCTCAGCCTTGTTCCCAAACGTTTTTTAACATGGCCTACACATTCTATTTTGCTAATATTGGCATTTCCTATAAGCCAGCCGGTGTGACCGTGCGTTTCTAGATGCTTCAGTCTGGAGCCGCGTGACCGCTACGGTCGCAGGTTCGAATCCTTCCTCGGGTATGGATGTGTGTGATGTCCTTAGGTTAGTTAGGTTTAAGTAGTTCTAAGTTCTAGGGGACTGATGACGTCAGCTGTTAAGTCCCATATCGCTCAGAGCCATTTTAACCATTTGCTACGCCTTGGAGTTCACCACATTGTTGTATGCCTTACTGTCACCATCGCCCAAATATTTGGTGTACTGTACGCCTCTTGTTTCTATGGATTGATGAAATATTTGTTGTACTCCATGGACTTCCGTACCACCACTTGTTCCTCTAAAATTAGCCACACAGTTGTGTTCTTTACGTTCACTGACTTTACAACATTTGCAATATTTAGACATTATCTCCAAATCTAACACCTGAGTGGTGTCTACACTCATGACAGTCACTACCGAGCGAGGTGGCGCAGTGGTTAGCACACTGGACTCGCATTCGGGAGGATGACGGTTCAATCCCGTCTCCGGCCATCCTGATTTAGGTTTTCCGTGATTTCCCCAAATCGTTTCAGGCGAATGCCGAGATGGTTCATTTGAAAGGGCACGGCCGATTTCCTTCCCAATCCTTCCCTAACTCGAGCTTGCGCTCCGTCTCTAATGACATCGTTGTCGACGGGACGTTAAACACTAACCACCACCACCACCACCGCCATGACAGTCACTACTCCATTCGGAGAAGTATGTCCTCTTTTCTGCCAACTTCCATCAAGTGCAACTGCAATATCCGAACATCCAGCATTTTCTTCCACTGCTTCCCTAGCAGCCAGTTTCATGTTTTCCTCACTGACCTCACATACAGCTTTCTCTAATATTGCAGTCAGTTTTTCAAATTTATATGATGGTTGATGTAAATTCATCACTGAACAAAATTTTCTCCCTGCAGCCATGCTCTTGCCAATGGATCGTAAGGCATAAACTAATATAGAATTGATAACATAAGAGCCACTTGCATCTGAGTTTGAAGAACTCATAAATGAAATCACAGCTGAGCATCTAGTGCAACTTAAATCCAAAGCAATTGCTAGGCCTTTTCTCCCACTGGCACTCTCACAAATTTTCACACTCTGTGACTCACCACACTGTCTACATTGTACAAATTAAGAAATTACTTCTGGTAATATTCTCAGATTTGTAATAATGTTACTGCAACCCTTGTCACTTAAATTAAATTCGTTGTAACTCTCTTGAAATGGTGAGAGCTTCTTTGATGATGCACTTGGTGAAGAATTACAATTAGAAACATAGTTGCCAGGCAACATAACCTCTTAAACAGAAAGCTTTCTAAACTTGTTTCCTTAAATTGTCGTTTCTTGAAAGTGTCTTTACGTTTCGTCGCCTTCAATAAACACAACAAAACACACGTAAACAAGTACTGCAAACGTAAGTATAACAATTACTCGGAATCACACTTGAACAAAACCAACTGCTTGTTTGAAAGCGTGTTGTTTACAAACAGCAGCAACAAAAGAATACCGACCGTTGCATTCCAAGGATGGCCAACACACTTGGGAGTAAAAAACAAACAAAAAATCCCTAACGTGTAATGTAGGGGATATAATGATAAGCCTTTACAGTCCTTCATTAACTAAGTAGCCTAGTATATGAGGACCCTTAAACTTTAATGGTTTGAAGAATTACGCTCATTAACAAAACTGCACAAGTATGTGTGCAGAAGGGTAAGTATTCTCATCAATAACTGTTAATTAAGCGAATCACAATGAACTATTACTCTTTGAATAACAAATGTGCTTTAATAAACAATACTACAACCTATTCAAATATATTTGGCTGTGCAAATGCCAACAAAACATTAAATTAGAGTTCAAACCCTTTCTCATGAATTGAACTCTCATATCTCTGTTATTCTGATCAAACTGCATAATGTAATAATTAATAACCTTCTTCATTTCTTATTAAATTTACAATTTTCAGTCAGCTATTCAACTAAAGCAAATTATTTAAGGAAATGACTGCAGATTGATTTAAAATTGCACTGGAAGTCGAGTATTTCTGAAGCCATAAAACTGAATTTTAAGCTCTATAACGCCACACATTTGTAAGGATTCATAACTTATTTTACAGCTGCCAAACAAGTCTTCCCATAATAAATTAGGACACTCGGAATTCAATTCATTAGGGCAGAATTACTGTCCAGGTTTGTGATTTGGGATGATCATAGATGTGAGATAGATTGTTTAGTGACACCACGAATATTTTTAAAATAAACCAAATTTTATAAATACCTGGTCCATTTACAGATTGCCAAATACAAACAATTTAGTGGAAGGCTGACAGTACTGGTGGCGTAACTTGTAGCGGCTGTTAACCTGGTGGGGATGCAATCAATGCCATAGTGTTTGCCTCACCTTGTTACTGTACGTCTTGGCGTCGGAATTACGTTTTCATAGGGTCAAAAAAACCTTGCCATGCTAATATTATCACTAAATAAGAGATCTGAGTCCCATTAATACTGCTCTTAAGCTCTTCTGACCTCAAAACTCCAAGAATATGAGCCACAACGATCCGCTACTGCCAGCGAGATGTTAACCACAGCACTGCTCCGCCCAGACTGCTTACCTGTCACAGAGGACGATTTACCACTGTCGCGCCAACCACAGTTTCCACTTCTCCAGGCTACATCCGTAGCTACAGGGCTTCCGCACATCTTTCACACTCACTCCTACTTTCCCTAACTATGGACCAAATGATTTACAGTACATTATATAGCAATCATCACAGTAGTTATTTAAATCCACAAACATAATTTAAACAACATTGTTCAAAAGTTCACATAACTGAAACTTGTATACATAATCAAAGAATTTCCATGAGAGACAAAACATTCTACATAAGCAACACTACAAACTGACATACAAATATCTTTAAGATACAAAACAGATCTAAAATAGGTGTTACATGTTACATATGCCCAATGCTTCATTGATGTTTCCTGTTAGGGAAAGAAAATTCATCACAGAACACACTAAAACACTACATACATTATACATATGATTGATAAACAAGTGATAAGCATGAATAATCAATTCTGTACACCTATCATAATTGACCCTCATTTTATGAAAGGATAGCTTGAGTAGTAATCATGATTTTTCTGTTCTGCCAAGAATACTGAGTAGCATGTAGAAAACGTTTAAAAACTGTAAGTACACATTTACAAGTATACAACGAACAATATCAAAAGAAATTTTTAACTGTTCATGTAAACATACAGACATATTTAAATCGAACTTGGTATTCTTTGCTCCCTGCTCTTATTTGAAACAGGCAGCCCATCTCTCAAAACCATAGCAAAACGCGTACAACAATAACCAAGATAATATCAACTAACTTGCTCCATGCTATAGCATCTGGCAGTCCTTGTTTTTTAAATATTTCAACACTGTATATTTAGCATACATTAGACATCTGGCTGCCCGCTTTGGATTTTATGCCAGTCTATTTCTGACACGAATTTAAACACATAAAACACTCAAAAGGATTTCCATTTCAAACGCTGCCTATTACTGAGATATCGCAGTCCACGTCTGACAACATTTTATCACATTCATATATTTGTTCTTGCCCAACTTTGTATTTAAGGCAGTCTGTATTTAAGGCAGTCCGCATTTCTTTTCAATTTGGCAACATTTGCCTTTAGCCATTTCAATATAGGGTTTCACATATACTACAACAATTTTTAGAATTTGAAACTCACAAGAAAGTATCAGCAACTTTATGCAGATACCAACATTTTTATAAAGACATAAATTACATTTAAAAACAATACAGTAACTTTGTAAGATTAGTATATTTCTTTTCCAGTATACTATACATTTTTACTCCAGTATCATTTCTGAATATACTTCATTTATTCATTCCTAGGGACATATGGTTTGAGATCCACTGTGTTACAGACTCTAGGGGCTTCTTCGATTTCAAATTAAGTAGCAAATTGTGAGGTATATCTTGTATTATAAATGGCCCATTATATATAACTTTAATTTGGAACTTTCTTGGTTAAGTTCACTTGATTTTTCATGAGTCTTCAGAAGAACATAGTCTCTGGCCTTTAACCTCACAAACTTCAGGTAACTATTGTCGCTTTTAGATCTTGTTTCCGCATTTTCTTCGTTTCTTCTTATACAAATTCTTCCTTCTGGGCTAATCTAAAATTTTTCCTCAATCAAACATTTATAACTGAGCAGGATTTCCTCAGGTGAGAAATCAGAAGATTCATGATGCAAGGTGCGCATTACACTCACAATTTCAGATACAAATGTGCCCCATGCTCTATGATTATGGTGGCAATAAGTCCTACATAACCTACCTATTTCCATCACATACCTGCAACAGTGTTGCTGAATGGATGGCAGGCTAACATGTATTTTACTTCTACACTAATCACCCCCATGCCATCTTTCCAAGTTTTGGAACTGAATCGGGGACCATTACTGGACAGTACTGGGGATGCTGCATACTGTCAAAATTTACTTTCATACATTTCCCAGTTGAATCCTCATATTGGTGGTGTTTCACGTTTTTACAAATATGTTCAATTATCTTTTTGCTTGAAACTTACTTCACGTAATTCGTTTGGAAAGTTCCATTTTCACTGCATTCCTTGAGTATCTCATCAGTACCATTTGGTAATCGGTACAATGCATCTGCTACATAGTTTTTGTGCCCTTTACATAGCAGATTTCCTAATTAAGTTGTTGTAGGTAAAAAGCCCATCTGACTAGCCTGCCATTTAGAAGGCAACAATCTTTAAGGAATGTTACAGCTTTGTGGTCAGTGAGTACTATAATATTATGACCCCACAAATAATTTCTATATTTCTTTAGGCCCCATGTTATGGCCAAGGCCTCCTTCTCTGATATGGTGTAGTTCCTAATTATTTCGTTAACGTCCTGCTGCCAAAAGCTATAGTGCTATGTTGTAAATCTCCTGTATCAAATATCTCATGGGAAATTTCCATACCAATCTCATAGGCGCTACTGTCAGTATCATATGGAAAAGTTCTGACAGTATTGGGTGATGTAAAACATTACTATATAAAAGCTCCTTGTTTAAAGATTCGAAATCCTGCTGACACCCATCTGCCCAAAGAAAACCACTATTTTATTCAAGAAAGTTGTTCATTTGAGGACTATTAGAGACTAGCCCCTTAACAAAATTTCTGTAAAATCCACACAAATCTTTAAAGGCTTTCAACTGTTTTCGATTTTTTGGTGGGGAAATTTTTCTATGGCACTTGGCTTGTCCAGGTCCTTACTAATTTCATTATTAGTAATTACATGGCCCAAGAATTTCATTTATGATTTTACAAATACAGACTTTCTTAATTTTAAGGTCATGCCTCCTGCTTGAAGAGCAACAAGAACTTTCTGGAACAGTTCGCAGTGTTCTTGCCAGTTTACATTGGCGATCAATAAGTTCAAATGGTTCAAATGGCTCTGAGCACTATGGGACTTAACAGTGAGGTCATCAGTCCCCTAGAACTTAGAACTACTTAAACATAACTAACCTAAGGACATCACAGACGTAGCGGTCGAGCGGTTCCAGACTGAAGCGCCTAGAACCGCTCGGCCACAACGCCAGGCTGGTGATCAATAAGTCATCTACGTAAATAGTTAACCTGGAACTCCACTCCCGCCCTAATACAAAATCTAGAGCTCTAATAATCTCTTCCACTTAAGTATTCAGTCCAAATAGAACTGCTTTGCGTTGATAACATTTCCTGGCAAACAGAAATGCTGTATATTTACGGGATTTGCCAATAGCCATCGGTTAAGACGAGGCTGGTTAAAAACCATAAATTATGAAATTTTTGACAAACTTCGAGCAGATTTTCAGACTTGTCTGCCTCCCTTTTTACCATTTTTTTAAGTTCTGGATTCATTGACCACACATGCTACTCCATCCTTTTTGTTTACAGCGATAAGTGGACTGTTATATTCGCTGTTACTGCGTTCTATTACTCCCCATTCTATCATCTTATCTTTTTCATTCTGTACGGCCGTTCATTCTGTACGGCCGTTTCTTAGATAAAGGTACCGAATATGGTCCTACAAAGAATGGATCATCATCCAAAGTTTCAATAAAGTAGTTCGGGGTTATCCGAAAATTCTCTGTTGTTGCTTTGCAAGATATTAATCAATTACCCGTTCTGGCCTGAGGTTATGCCTATTAAGTTTTCGGTAATTTCCTTGAAATGATGCCCATGACTTTCATCGTCATTTATCACTCTCTTAACATGGTACAGTTCGTAAACAAATCCCTTATCTGACACGCTCTCATACTCTGAAAATTTGTCTTCCAAAATTTTTGTATTCATGGTTAATGTTAACCATTTCCTGACTGCAATCGATCATTACTTTTTCTTTCTAGCCAATCTACGCCTACGATCATTTCAGTATATAAGTCTGGTACAACCAAGAAATCATGTTCAGACTCCTGAGCTTTGAAACTGAACACAGCAAATTCTTGGTCCTTTATTGGCTTACTAGATTTACCTGTGGCGCTGACGATCTTTACGCCACTAACAGACATCTTGACCAGTCCAGGTTTATTACAAATGTATTCGAAAAATTATTGAAAAATGACGCTTATATGAGAACCATATGCAGAAGTACCTGTGTTCTGATATTTTAAATGTCATCTGGGATTATGGTCTGTTTTGTGGTTAAATTATTGTCATTATTTTGTTCCTCTCACAAAAGATAAAGGTCGACCATAACGTCGCCACAAGACATGTCCTTGTCCTGCAAGTCACCCATATCAGGTGGCTTCATCTTTTCTGGAGTTCAAAGTTTTTTTTAGTTACTTGAACTCTTCATTGAAATGGTAGCGTATCATCAGGTGGTTCTTTCTTCTTTGTTCAGTAATGACGTATGGATTTTGTTTGAAAACACATTCATTTGTTGTTACAACATTGCTGTTAGTTGCACCTTCATTGTTGTCAGGTACACCGAAATTTTCGTCCCCCAGCAGTCGTCCGAATCCGACCTTTCTATTTCGCTTTCTGGATCTAACACGAAAGCTTTTCTAAGTCAGGTGCTACGCTCGTTTTCTGATTCCTCTTCAGATCTTAATTCAGGCTCGCATTTCTCCTGATGAGCTATCATCCTCATCAGTTTAAATAACGTCCACAGTTACTTCATACTTCATATCATCTTTATACGCTCCAAGAGCAGGTGGACAATGTCTATATTTTCATTATCTTCAAATTCTCGCCTTTTGGTAGCAGTAGGTATAGCAGTTGTTTGCGAATTGTTAACAGAGGTTATTTCACCATTAATGCTGAGAATTTCGTCCTCCAAGATCGTTCTAACCATAATGACCTATTCATTGGCATCCCACGAGCGTTGCATGGGGCTTTTTATTACCTCCTCCTTATTTTCGGGTCACATAACCTTGTCGACGTCCCTACATCTCTCCTACATTAAATTAACTTCTGGGTCGAACATGCTTTCTTCAAATCCTCCCATTCGCATTGTATGAGGCTCTTGTACAGATCGCCCATCGGCACACGCCATTTTGTCACCTCTGAAAACTGATTTTCACCAGCTACATTGCTATTTGTACTGCTAATCGCGCTTTCTCTTACGTTTACAAATCCGCCGGTTTTTCTCCTAGACTATGGAACTAATATTTGCCGTAGCGGTTTCGGTTCTACGTATTGTGAAGTCTACGTTCTGTTCCACCGCCTCACACATGACTTCTCTTCGAACAGCTGGAACATTCACACTTGTCATTGCTCTCAGATAACTTTTAAGTTTGCTACCGCCGAGCCCGCTGCCTGCTATCGGGGAATCACCGTAGCACGAACCTGACGCACATGTTGCGTCGCACTTTTCCGCACGACTGCTTTCCAGTTTCATTATTCACTGACTATTTAGGTAAAAGTTACTTCGTCTGGTTCAGGAAATTCTGTCCGCATCATCTAGGTCTCAACATCGGCGGTATTCAGTTTTCCGTATCGCTTTGGTGTGTATTTCGTGAGGAAAAGCCTCTACAGTGACCGGCTGAGTTTCCTCAACCTCTGTGAACCCCATTGACACGATAACCATCACTGTCATTTTGTTCATCATGATTACGGTTGTTTCTGTTAGTATTACTCTGGCCGTTATCGCTGTTACCTCACCAGTGGTCTTCATCTTACACCCTTTCTAAGGACGCTAAGAAACTTCGGTTGTTGCTCCCTACGTATCTTTTAGAAACTTGTGGGATCTTTTTCCATAGTTCCCAGATAACTTCAGATTCTGATCGTCTACTGCTTAAGAGTATCAACTTGTGCCAGCAGTATTCAAAGAAATCTTTTGAATCATTTCTACCGCTATTATTATGGAGCGTAGCCATTATAAACGCCCACCATAAACAATTCTGCCTTTGTTTAGACCAGCATTCTTTTGAGAAGTTTTGTTTAGATTCGTCAAAATTCATTTGCTCAGTATTTAGGTTAATTTACCAGCGCTTAGCATCACCTGCCTAGGTGCTGATCACCAAGTTTATCGTTTCCCGATTAGATAAATAATCAGGAAAAATTCTGTTGCAGTTATTTACAAAATCTACTGGATGCCATCCGTTATGTTTCCTGGCAGGATCGAACATTTCCTCGGTTTCCAACCATTTGTTAAGTGGTGTCCCGTTACCAATGACACAAGGCCTGTCTCGTATTTTACATTCAAGGTCAGAAATTTTTCCTTGAATTTGCGAAGTGTTTTGATCACATTGCTGTTTGCATTCAACAACTTGTTCAATAAAAAATTTTTCTGTATCTAAAACTGTAAGATTTCGTTCTTGCACATAACGAAAGAATTTCCATGATTGGTACTTCATTCTACACAGGCTACACTACAAAGTGACATAGAAATACGGTACAGATTAAAAACAGGTCTAAATAGGTGTTACAGTAGGACAGCGAAACTATCACTACTCGCTAAATGGTTAGATGTCCATGGCTGCCGGCCAATGTGCCGAGTGGTTCTAGGCGCTTCAGTCTGGAACCGCGCGACCACTATTGTCGCAGGTACGAATCCTGCCTCAGGCATGCATATGTGTGATGTCCCTAGGTTAGTTAGGTTTAAGTAGTTCTAAGTTCTAAGGCACTGATGACCTCAGCAGTTAAAAGTCCCATAGTGCTAAGAGCCGTTTGAGCCATTTCGTCCACAGCTCTTCACAGAACATGGGGTTTGGTGGCTTGTCTGCCCTGTAATGTAGGACAGATGGTGATCTGTTGCATCTCTGCTGATACAGCACAATTCTGGTTCACGCACAAGTATCTTGGAGCACACTGTTCATCGTACATTGTTGAACAAGGAGCTCCGCAACTTACCATTCCTATGTGTTCACAGGTTGACCCAGCGACATCGTCAGTTACGATTTTAGCCGATCAGTGGAAACGTGTCGGCTCTTTAGGTGAATCACATTTTTGCTACACTAAATGCCGTCATCGGGGTGAACAGCGGCTCGAAACGTGCAGCGCGCCCCCTAACGCTGGCTGATGGGAGCAGTATTATGCTCTGGGAGACATTCTCTTGCACTTGCAAGGGATCTATTGTAGTAATTGAAGGCACTCTGATGGTTAAGAACTATCTGCATCCCTTCATGGTAGCTGTTTTCTCCGACGGAAATGTAATCGTTCAGTCCGTGTCTCGGAGCCATAACCGTGCTACTGATGTTTGAGTAACATTATAGTGAATTAACGTTGTTGCCTCGAAGATAAAATTTGTTTGTTATAATTCCTATGCAACCCCTCCGTGTTGTGTTCGTGCGCGTATGAGCCCAGTTGTTTTGCGGGCTAAAACAGAAAAAAGCAAAACAAATCTCGTGCGCAAATCAGAGTCCCGTTATTTATGCAAATTACGAGACACACGCCAAGACATCTAATGCGACATACCAACTAACGGTCGGATCGCTGATGCGCATAATCAGTGGTGTAAGTCGTTCCAAAGACTGACAAATATGCCATTAAGCAGGTGGTTATAATGTTTTGGCTTATCAGTACATAGCGCTACCTCGTAGTCTCTGGCGAAAAATTTTTCTGAATAGTTTGAGTGTTTAGTAGACTCTGTGTTAGAGGACGTGAGCATCAGTTACCAGTGTAGCAGGTCCTTTCGATTCTGCAATTCCCTTTTTTTTTCTTGTGCAATGAAAACTACTATCAGCAGAAAGAGGAAGTCTTCGAGGTTCGTTATTATACAAATGTGTTAGCGAATGCTTGCGTGGAATATTGGAAATAAACTGATTTTTGCTGGGATGAAGAAGCCTGGATTGCCTATTGGATGGACAATAAGGCAAGAAGAACAAGAAGAAGAAGAAGAAGAAGAAAACGGCAGTTCCAGTGCTAGTGAATGATGTGCAATATAATAGCTCTGCGCACCGGCCAAAGTATGGGCCGAAAAGGAAGATGTGTGGTTCGCGCCTAGATATATTCGACTACATCTGGTGGAAAATGTTGATTTATTCTACGGTTTGGACCAACAAGAAATTTTTTTAAGACATTTCATTTGAAATTATGCAGAATGGAATAATTTTTTGTCAGCCATAGGAATAACAGGGAATATTGTAGCATCCGTTCGTCTTTTGTGGAAAATGATGTTTAAGGGAAACACACAGTATTTTGAAAAAAAAAAAAAGAAATCGGTGTAAAATCGTTCACATAACTATATACATCTAATTTTAGTAACTTAACACCTTTTCTTCTCAACATTTCTGTGTGTGGAAGACAAAGGCTTAAACAATTACTACAGAAATGACCATCGAATATGCCGCTACTGTCACTCCAGACACGATCCAGCAAAAGTTGTTAGACACAAAGCACTGTTAAAATTGGCGTTGTGGATGCTGTAGTGTGCTAGACCATTAATAAACATAGACGCCACATGCCCCCTTCCTGTACTGTGCTGATTTCTGAAACTATCGTCAACGTCATCTGACGGGCCTAAATCCTACCGTCACCCGCTGCGCAAACTGGAGTTGACATCAAAGTTTTCCTCTATTACATCAGAAATCAACAAATAGTTATGAAAACTGAGCGACATCAATCGACGTAATTCCTGTGACATTTGAAATATTAGAATGATACATACAATGGTCAGAGAGAGTCTGAAAGCTTGCAAGGGTGTGGCAGGCTAGGTTGTGCTGAGAAATAATGGTTAAGAAGAAAATTCCTTACGTTGCGCGTTTCCGAGTTAACAAGCATTGGAGTTAGCCAATCTGGCCATTGTGCGCACCAATACAACGAGCCCGCCTGAGACAATGTCGCCAAACCTGTACTTCGTTTGTTTTCCTAAAACCGAACAAGTGTGCGATACAAAATTTAGCCATTCGACGGCAGTAAATATCAATCTTAGAAAAAGGCAGAGCTGTTTTGTGCTCTATTGTTCTAAGCTGTGAGAAAAACTGGCAGTAACTGCATTTGGCGGACCGCTTGAATTTGAGAGGGCGACGGCCTAATTAACTACAATGCTAATTAACTCGGAAACAGCTCAACGTATGGAATTTTTTCCGTGACGTTTCCGCCCAACCTTCGTATCGGGTGTAAAATTATAGATAAGAGTATGTTAAACCCTATAGATATACGATAGAGAATTCACTGTGTGACAAAATAATGAAATAAAGTGAAATTTTAAGGTCAATCTATTCATAGTCATCTTTCCAGCGGGATTTCCTTCCAAATATTAACCTCCGTTCATTCTCCCAAATTATAAAAGCATTAAATAAGATATTAACTTAATTTACATGTAAAGGTATGTAATATCTGTCCCACTTAGAGAATAACTGCGTAAGTATAGCAAATATTGCCGATAATCTTTCACTACCTGATTCCAGCAGCTGTCTGTACTTCTTTTCACACAAATCGGATTAGTAACAGCACATTTCCAAACTCATGTGTTAGGTCACAGTCGCTCGCTATCGTTTGACAGTGGTCATCGAAGTACCTTCTGGGAATGAAGCGCTACTGGCTACAGTCGATTACACATTGGGTGTAGATGCTTTCTAAGAATGATAAATCTGAATGTGAATCTCAGAGACAAATGAAACTGAGGCTTCCCTCTTCTCCTCCAAGAGGCCTTGCGTATATGGCGAAGGGTATTTCGCGAAACATTGTCGTTCACAATATTCCTTTATTCCATCAGGTCCATCAGGTCCATTCACATTTCTTCTGTTGATCGATATCAGTTGTTTTTCTATTCCGTACCATTAATTTCAATGTCTGTTCGTGCGACTATTGAAATCAGATATGAACGTATCGTTCAAATAATTTTAGAAAACTAAATTTAGAATTTCGGCTTGGTTTTTGGAACACAACCTGATCATAATTTTGCAGGACAATGCTCAAGCACGTACAGTGCAAGCTGTTATTGATTTGTTTGACTGACGGGGCTGCTAACTGCTATACCACCTACTGCACTCCCCTGACTTAAGCCCTCGTGAGTTCAACTCTATTTATAAACTGAAGTAAACACTTCACGGCATTCATTTCGCAACTGCTACAAATTCTTCGGGCAACAGACTGCGCCGCACGAACTGTCAACACAACTGGCGCTGCTAAGGGTATCCTACGACTTCCACATCTCTGGCAACGGCTTATACACAGTGCTGGTGACTACTTTGAAGGTCAGTAAAATTTTGAAACGTGTATCTGTTTTGTACCAGCTGTAAAAAAATAGTTACCGCTATTAAAGTTCCAACGTTCACATTATTTGGAGTCTCCTCGGTGACAGATAGGCAGGTAGAGTAGCTGCAGAACAGTTTTAAAATGGTGTCTGTAGGTGATGTACGTTACACGCAAATTGCCATCGTTGAATTTTTCACTGCACAGAAAGAAACTATGTGGAAGTGAATACTACATCTACATCTACATGACTACTCTGCAATTCACATTTAAGTGCTTGCCAGAGGGTTCATCGAACCACAATCATACTATCTCCCTACAATTCCACTCCCGAACAGCGCGCGGGAGAAGCGAACACCTAAACCTTTGTGTTCGAGCTCTGATTTCTCTTATTGTATTTTCATGATCATTCTTACCTATGTAGGTTGGGCTCAAAAAAATATTTTCGCATTCAGAAGAGAAAGTTGGTGACTGAAATTTCGTAAATAGATCTCGCCGCGACGAAAAACGTCTTTGCTTTAATGACTTCCATCCCAACTCGGGTATCATCTCTGCCACACTCTCTCCCCTATTACGTGATAATACAATACGAGGTGCCCTTTTTTTGCACCATTTCGATGTCCTTCGTCAATCCCACTTGGTATGGATCCCACACCGCGCTGCAATATTCTAACAGAGGATGAACGAATGTAGTGTTAGCTGTCTCTTTAGTGGACTTGTTGCATCTTCTAAGTGTCCCGCCAATGAAACGCAACCTTTGGCTCGCCTTCCCCACAATATTATATATGTGGTCTTTCCAACTGAAGTTGTTCGTAATTTTAACACCCAGGTACTTAGTCGATTTGACAGCCTTGAGAATTGTACTATTTATCGAGTAATCGAATTCAAACGGATTTCTTTTGGAACTCGTGTAGATCACCTCACACTTTTCGTTATTTAGCGTCAACTGCCACCGGCCACAGCATACAGCAATCTTTTTTAAATCGCTTTGCAACTGATACTGGTCTTCGGATGACCTTACTAGACGGTAAATTACAGCATCATCTGCGAACAACCTAAGAGAACTGCTCAGACTGTCACCCAGATCATTTGTATAGATCAGGACCCGCAGAGGTCCCAGGACACTTCCCTGGGGAACACCTGATATCACTTCAGTTTTAGTCGATGATTTGCCGTCAGTCGGAAAGGAACCTAATCGGTATACAATCTGGACCTGAAGACTTGCCCGTATCAAGCGATTTGATTTGCTTTGCAACCCCTAAGGTATCTACTTCTAAGAAACTCATGCTAGCAGCTATTCGTGTTTCAAAATTTGGTATATTCCATTCGTCTTTCCTGCTGAAGGAATTTCGGGAAACTGCGTTCAATAACTCCGCTTTAGCGGCAAAGTCGTCTGTAACAGTACCATCGGCACTGCGCAGCGAAGCTATTGACTGCGTCTTGCCGCTTGTGTACTTTACATAGGATCAGAATTTCTTCGGATTTTCTACCAAATTTCGAGACAATGTTTCGTTGTGGAACCTATTAAAGGCATCTCGCGTTGAAGTCCGTGCCAAATTTCGCGCGTCAGTAAATTTTAGTTAATCTTCGGGATTTCGTGTTCTTCTGAACTTCACATGCTTTTTCCGTTGCCTCTGCAACAGCGTTCGGAGCGGTTTTGTGTACCATGGGGGATCAGTTCCATCTCTTTCCAATTTATAAGGTATGAATATCTCAATTGCGGTTGCTACTATATCTTTGAATTTGAGCCACATCTCGTCTACATTCGCATAGTCAGTTCGGAAGGAATGGAGATTGTCTCTTAGGAAGGCTTCTAGTGACACTTTATCCGCTGTTTTAAATAAAATTATTTTGCGTTTGTTTCTGGTGGATTTGGAAGAAACGGTATTGAGCCTAGCTACAACGACCTTTTGATCACTAATCGCTGTATCAGTCATGATGCACTCTATTAGCTCTGGATTGTTTGTGGCTAAGAGATCAAGTGTGTTTTCGCAACCATTTACAGTTCGCGTGGGTTCGTGGACTAACTGCTCGAAATAATTTTCGGAGAAAGCATTTAGGACAATCTCGGAAGATGTTTTCTGCCTACCACCGGTTTTGAACAAGTATTTTTGCCAACATATCGAGGGAAGGTTGAAGTCCCCACCAACTATAACGGTATGAGTGGGGTATTTATTTGTTACGAGACTCAAATTTTCTCTGAACCGTTCAGCAACAATATCATCGGAGTATCGGGGTCGGTAGAAGGAGTCAAGAATTAACTTAGTTCGGCTGTTAAGTATAACCTCCACCCAAACCAATTCGCACGGAGTATCTACTTCGACTTCACTACAAGATAAACCACTACTGACAGACACAATCACTCCACCACCAATTCTGCCTAATCTATCTTTCCTGAACACCGTCTGAGACTTCGTAAAAGTTTCTGCAGAACTTATTTCACGCTTATTTCAGGCGCTTGAAGCTCAGGGACTTTCCCAGCACAACTACAACAATTTACAACTACAATTCTGACTGTTCCTTGGTCCAAGCACGTCCTGTAGTTGCCATGCATCCTTTGAGATTGCAGCCCACTCCGTACTTTCCCGAGGCCTTCTAACCTAAAAAAATCGCCCAGTCCACGCCGCACAGCCTCCGATACCAGTGTAGCTACCAGCTGAGTGTAGTGAACTGCTGACCTATTCAGCGGAACCCGAAACCCCACCACCCTATGGCACAAGTCAAGGAATCTGCAGCCAACACGGCCGCAAAACCGTCTGAGCCTCTGATTTCGACCCTCTACCCAGCTCTGCACCAAAGGTCCGCAGTCGGTTATGTCAACTCTGCTGCATATGGTGAGCCCTGCCTTCATCTCGTAAGCAAGACCGGCAGCCTTCACCAAATCAGATAGCCGCTGGAATCCAGAGAGAATTTCCTCAGATCCAAAGCGACGCACGTCATTAGTGCCGACATGAGCCACCACCTGCAGCTGACTGCACCCTGTGCTCTTCATGGTATCCAGAAGGACCCTTTCTACATCAGGAATGACTCCACAAGAACTGTACACGGAGTACACACTGTATTTCTTCCCCTCCATAGCTGCCATATCCCTAAGGTGCCCCATTCCGCGCCTAACATTCGAGCTCCCAACTACCAATAAGCCCACCCTCTGGGATTGCCTGGACCTTGAAGGCTGAGAATAATCCTCTTTCGACAGAAGTAGCCGGCCGCGGTGGTCTAGCGGTTCTAGGCGCGCAGTCCGGAACCGCGCGACTGCTACGGTCGCAGGTTCGAATCCTGCCTCGGGCATGGATGTGTGTGATTTCCTTAGTTTAGTTAGGTTTAAGTAGTTCTAAGTTCTAAGGGACTGATGACCACAGTAGTTAAGTCTCATAGTGCTCAGAGCCATTTGAACCATTTCGACAGAAGTACAGTTAGTCGCTGGGCACGGCTGGTGAGGTCATCAGAAGGTGGTTCGGCGGAAGTCCACGATTTGCAGGGGTCGGGGAGACCATCCACGGCTGTCTCACCTAAAATATTGCAGAGAGCACTGGTTTGGGCCATTAAAGGCTGCCACTCGCTGAAGGCATTTTGAGGACGATGAGGTGGTGATCGACACTGTGAAGCATTGGCTCCACCACCACGACAAGGACTGGTACGGACAGTGCATACACGCATACACGCCGTTACTTGCCGCTAGAGGAAGGTCATAGAATGAGATGGAGATTACGTGCGAAATTAGAGTCTGTAGATACAACACCTTTCATTCATGTATGTAATTCTCATTACGTTCAATAAAGAATTGTTGAAAAAAAAAATGCCGTGCACTGCTTTCTGGGCAACCCTCGTACATATAGCACAATAACATAACATCCAGCAACGACCTGTTTTCATCACTGTAACGCGTTTGGTTTCAAAATTGAAAATATTTGTCACTGGTAGCAATAAAATCTATTGTGTTAATCTATACTGCATTTATTATTACAGGCAGTCGTCTATTTAGTTCCAAACCTAAAGTGGAAATGGCTTGAGCTAATTTTACATACCACACACGTATAAGCTGAGAGCACTGCACTTCAAATTCAGTATCTTTTTGATATTCAGCGATGTACACCCAACTAACAGTCAATGATCAGCGTCAAGACGAAAGTTGCAACTAACTTAACGTTGGCATACTCTTCTGAAATTAATTGGCCAACAGTCTTGAAAGGACAAATTCTGATTATTGTTTCAGTGTGAATTGTATTAACTTTACGCAAACTTACTCTAACTGTTGCAAAATTATTTGAAATCAAAGTTGTGCAGACAGATATTATTACAACATAACATTCTGGGTACCCAGTTTCGCTCAGCTTCGACTCAGTTTTGACCAGCGGTAAAACTCACTTTTCAATCATGTGACGAATTAATATCAATCTAATCAAATACAAAACAAAAATTTTAAATTTTTTTGAACATATTGTGTTTTGAAACCTCGATAATATTGTAATCGTTGATGAGTGGTAGATTAATCCGTGAAACAGTGTTATCATCTTTGATTTTAAATGTCTGAAGTTTTATTTATATGAATAAATTAATGTTTGTTAAAATTTCTGTAATTAATTTAGTAATTGTATGTGACTGCTCATCTCCCTCGGTACCTTTGTTGCTTGTATTAGCGTCTGCAGTACTAAACCGAGTAAGCCGGGAAACTACACTGCCATTTCCCCTGATGCGTTTGCTTGCGTGACCTTCGTGCGCTTTTAGAGGTCTATTGACATGGATGCCGAAAAAATTTGAAAATATCTGGCATACTAAATCGGACACAAACCTAGAAAACCCGAGTCGTCACGGGCAACGCTGTTAACGCCTGAGCTAGCTAAGCACGTACTACCACCGTTCGTTGCAGTTCACTTCTGAGCATACGTAATTACCAGTCTCTAAATGTCACCTTCAGTCAGTGAATAATCGCATAAAAAAACAGATACTCCGCTGCAGAGAGGAACTTTCAGTTCCGAAACTTCACGTATTTGCTCAGCACGTACCTGTGCAAGTAATACTGTACAGTACTCTTGAACCTTGTCTATTTATATTCAACATTTCCTGTTCTATAATCACTGTTCAGGTTACCTGAAATCTGTTTCCTGTTACACTTACCTTTCTTTACACTCAGATTGTCACCAGTAGTAAGTGAAACTATAACGGCCTTATCAGCATTTATTTCCTGTCCTGCTTTAATTGAGTTGAAAATTTCTCTGTGACGAGGAAATCTAAGACACCCTTACGAGTTGTTTCTCTCATTATTTGGGCAAGATAATTTTCGGATGAAGCATTAAGAACGCCATCTCATGAGCCCCTGTCCCGATCACCCGACCTACACATTTCTTATAAACGAGAGGAAGACATCAGCTGCACCAAACACACCAAGGGGGAAAGATGAAAATTAGTGCCCAACTGGGACTAGCACTCGGATTTTACCATTTCTCGCGAACGGTCACATTGGCCGCCTAGGCCATCGCGACACGCTTCCTCATATACTAAAATTTCCATCCTAGACACACACTGCTGGCTAGTGCCTCTGCCGATTACACTCACTACTCGCAGCGATTCTCTGATTCCCGTAAGTGTTTGAGCGTTCTACACATCTGCACAGAAAAGATCACCGGGCCATCCTGCCCTGGTTACATATATGGGGTGTCTGTTATTTCGGACATCAGTTTCCCATTCCACAGCTGTTCAAAGGACCCGATAATACTATAACATGACCAGGAAATTTACGCACAAACGTCGTCAGTAGTTCCCTGATATGTTTTCCACCACGCCTCTTACACTCGATACAAAAAATCGCTACATCTACTGTCTATCAGTTTACGTTTCCTCAGGTTGCACTCCACTCTTAATTCCTGTGAAACTCGTATAATTGCATTAAGTACGAACTTCGTAGGCCAAACTGCTGTACATAAGGAGTTAATAGCGGGTGCATAATATCCATCCGGTTTACAGAAAAAACAGTTACCTATCCAATTTTCAGGTATTTGTGGCAAAAGGTTCTGTGCAGTACAATGGACAGTAACTCAGTCCGAATAAAGAAAAACAGAAATTTAAAAAAATATATAAATAAATGTAATAAAATACGGCAGCCTATATCGGGTCCTTGTGGACGCTCTGGTCCCAGACGTTGAATCTTTTAGAATTTCTGGAATGATAATGTGGACAGATGATCCTTACGCTTATGGTATTTGCTAATTAATAAGGAAAGTCTGACACAATGAATACAACACTGGAAAGGATTTCCGCAAGGGTTGTTAATACAATTGGAGGTAGGTAGAATCTTGTTGCTGTTGTTCAACTCATCAATCGGAAGACTACTTTGGTGCAGATCTCCACGCTAGTCTATTCTTTGATAATCTCTTCATCTCTGTAAAGCTACAACCATTTAAACCTGTTCCATTACTCAAGTCTTATTCTTCCTCTACGACTATTACCCCTCTACTTGCTTCCACTGAAAAACTGACGATTCTTTGATGCCTCAAGACGTGTGCTAGCAGCCGATCCCTTCTTTTAATAAAGTCGTGGTACAAATTTCTACTTTGCCCAATTTAATTTGGCTCATTCCCATTACTTGTTAGATCCAGCCAGCTAATTTTAAACATTCTGTTTCTAACGCGTCCTCTTACATTATGTTTTGCTATTGTTATTGTTAGAAACATCTTTATTCAGTCGGTCGTCGAAATTTTGAAATAAAAGCTATTGTGGATGTCGCGTAATAAATATTTCGCGTGAAGTGCTGTTGCGACACAGGCATAGATCAATTGTGGAAACTAAGCCACTGAATATTACAAATAAAGTTATTAAAGAACACGGCCGACTTAGTACATCAAATGAGTGGTAAAAAAAAAAACAATAAATAAATAATAAGCGTTGATATTGTGTAGAAATGAGTCTTAAATATAGTTACGCTTGTACACACTAAAATGTATGCGAACATATGAACGGGATAGAGGCACATACATTTTGAGTGCAATCATCCCCCGTAGCCTGGATAAAAAGAATTACAGTTAAATCCATTTATTCATCTTAGAACGTAAATACATGGAATTCGAAATTAAATGAAAAGAAAGACTGCAGGTTCTGAATGTCGCGGCAATTATATTGAAATTGACGGTAGCGGCCACGAAAGGAAAAAGATGAACACATTCACGTACCTCTGATGTTGAGCAGCGTCGCCGTGAAGATCGTCGCCTCCATCTAAATTCTCTGCATAAAATTAAAATAATAGTAATAATTTTCCAGAATTTCAGGAGCTGGTACCCATAGTATCACAAAAGACGAATTCGCTCTGTTTCAAAATCACTTTCTATATAAGAACCTTCAGAAAAAGACTTCCATTCAAATTTATATTAGATGAAAACAAATTACCCTATGCAGCAAACAAATTTTTACTATTTATATCCTCTGTATTTCGGCCGCTATCAGTTATTTTGCTACCCTAGAAGCAAAAAACCATTTAACAGTTTCGGTGTGTCTTTTCTAATGCAATTGTATCAGTATCACCTGATTTAATTCGACTACAATCCAGTTCACTTTTGTTGATATTCATCTTATAACCTCTTTCGAAACATTATCCTTTCCGTTCAACAGCTCTGGCAACTCATTTGCTCTCTCTGACAGAGCTACTATGTCTTCAGCAAACATCAGAATTTTTGTTTCTTCTCCTTGGACTATTATTCCCTGTACAAATGTCTTCATAATTTTCCTGTACTGCTTGCACAATGTACTGTACGGCACAAGCCAAAGCCAGTGCCCTGTCTTCCCTAAAGACAGCCGGGTTCTGCTCACTGACCGTCTCAAGTAAGCGACCTATGTTGGCAGAAGTACCCTTCATCGAGTAGCCTCTTCTCCGTCTATATACTGCCACGAGTCAACGACTTGGCAGACACAGATCAGCTCTTCGTAAAGCTTCTTCGCCAGCGAGAGGGTTCGACGGCGTGGAGGAATGTGGCAGTGGCGTTCTCTCAGCTTGGTCAGCTTCCAGGTAACCATATTTAAGGCTGCACACCTCCCCCCCTCCCCCCCTGCCCCTGAGGTCGAGGTCATCGTCGAACAACTGGGCAGCACTACACCAGTCGCTTCCGTGAGGACAACACCGTGTTATGACGCACCCGCCACCACCACCAACGGGTCTCGAACTTCCGATTGCTGCCTCATCACACAGGCATTCGGCATCTGTGCACTCTGACACTGTCGCGGGTCTGCACCTCCGAATTTAAGCCGCATTCGCACGTTCAGGGGCTCGCACTGAGGACCCTTCTAGCCCTAGCTGCTGGGGTGTGACACAACTTGCCCTGCCGTATTTTCTGTAGCAGCCACGGACGCCGTGGCCAGCTCGCTGCTGCTTGCTACTCGAGACAGCGCCAGGGTCCTAACTGCAGCAGTTCTGGGAGGGCCATACTGCTGCAAGACCGGCGCTGTGAGGTCAACATACGCTGGGAATCACCGTGTCGGTGAAAATGCCGTACTCATCTAGGCTCCAGGAATCAACCATCATAGTCGAATGAATACACATAAACAACAAACATGTTTTACTTATGTACTTACTTATTTTTTATCCACGTGCGGCCTTCAGCTGCATCCACATTGAACTATCTTAACACCCATCATTAATACACTATACAAATAATGCAGCTCTCTCTCATTCCGTTCTCAGTAACTACTTATCTTTTATGCCTGTCAATCCATGTAAATGCAGTTGGTTTCTGTAATTTGCCCTGTCTCCTTGAGAATTACGATAAGTGTACTGCAGTCGACTTTGTTAAAAGCCTTCTGTAAAACTACAAGTGCTTGAACGTAGGTTCTCCTTCCGCAGTCTATCTTCCAATGTAAGTCTTAGTGTAAGTATGCCTTAGCGTGTTCCCACTAAAGAGTAATGTTGACATATAAAGATGTGGCACTGTTAGCAGAGAAGGCTCCACCTCGAGTTTTGTCGAGTCTGAATCCCTAGCACTAAGGTCTCTTAGCTAGATTCCTACATTACGGATATAGTAATGGCATTAATAGAAGCAAAGGCAAAATAATGTCTGTAGGTATCGACTACACTTCTAGAGATTCATGAACAAAACGATGTATTCAGTTAGACAGCGTCATTGAGTCAAGGTTGTCTTTTTATAATTTTATGAATTAATGTTTTAAGGGTAGCTGATTTTCTTATGGCTAGTTTCTGGGTTGTCTCATTGTACAACTGTATACCTAAATTTCCCACATGTCCCACAGATATTAATAACATGAAATATGAAGTACAATACCTCCTTGAAGGTGATAAGTTGCTAGTTTAATACGACGTTTACACTAAGCGAATATCTCTGCTGATGCATGTTTGTTAAACTGATACTAAATATGTGACACTTTTCATATTTATTTGCGCCTTGCTATAGATATAAAAGAGAGTGTGTGGTATTTTTCTATTTCTGCAGTAAAAATAAACGAAAAACAAGCATTGATTTTTAACTTATATGTTAGATTCAGCAGATAACACATTAAAGGTCATACGTTTTCTTCCAAAGACATGAGGCCAAACATTGAGTACGACGAAAGATTGACGATAGTAATGAGAAAAAAAAAAAAATTTAGCCTTTATTAAAAGGATGTCGAAATACTGGAGAAAAATTTTATTTATAACATTGGCTGCAGGACAGGTCAGTACTTACACGATACTTTGCCGAATAATGTAGTTTTATTCGCTGCAAACTTGAGTGGGCTTGTAATTAGTCAGCACTAGTTCATCAAAATTAAATAACGCCTCGCTCATTTATTTAAAGTTGTACAATCAAACAATGATTTGTGATTTGTGGTGAAAGTAACTCGAACAAATGACTAATTAGAATAACTATAATTGCCACAACCGCAAGGGCTTTTCACCACGTAAATGACGGCTGATGGTTAATAAATGTGTCCGCGTGCAGTTCATTTGCAGCCCTGGTGCTGTTCATTTACCTCACTCTAATAAATTTTCAGTTAGTTAATAGTAACAGTGGAGACATTTTTTGCAGCATTCAGAATTGCGGTTTCCATTTAGTTGTAAACGTCTACTTCCGCGTATATCAATGGCTTCTACTTCCTGTTCAGTTTCAAACTTTTCTTGTATACGAACCTGTGTACGCAAAGAATTAAACTGAACGTAATGTATCCAGAATAACAAAGTTCTACTTCACAAACGCTAGTATTTTTTTCCTTGCGTGCCTTGGGAAAACTGCGACTTACATCTTTGTATAACTAGTTGCAGGAGAGAAGTGTATATTCAATGGGACAAATTTTTTGGTTAATAAGGGTTGAAGGTAAAATCAGCCTAAGAGATAATGCTTATCTTCTCTGTTTGACTGTGAGAAAAGTCTTTCTGCAAATACAGCCTCTGTGTCATAGGAAAGATCTTTGAAAGTGCTTCGACCTTTTAAATGTAGTAAACCGCTAGATCGTACGCAAACTACTGGAAAATTTGTTTCACATGGAGATAGTAACAACGGAGAATAACACAAGATGCATACAAAGTATCTAAAAAAACATCTGTGACACTATTTCAAATCCATTTTTATTGCAGATTAGCTGTCAGAAGATTTCTGCCAATTTGCGTGGGATGGTGTACCAACACATGCGAGAGGATTTCACCCAAACATTTAGAAAGCCCAGTGTCACATGGTCAGCAATGAGGAATTTGGTTAACAGCTTCGAACGTACTGGTAATCTTGGTAAAGAGGAACATTCTAAAGGGCAAAACGTATCTCAAAAATTTTGGTACCCATAAAGAATGAGATCGCAAAGAGCATAACCACATTTACCTGGAGATTGAATCCTTCTAAAACAAATCTGCGTATCAAGCAACGATTTTACACATGCTTGAAACTGAAGACTGTGCAGCCCGACTAGTTAATCCGTGAGAGGTTGTGGAACGATAATTCCATGGCAAACGTGATGTTCAGTTGTGAAGAAATAATTCTCATCTGTGACCATGTGTAGGGAAACAATAGCAGAATATGAGCCAATGAACAACGACACTCAGTGCGAGAGTGGTGATGAGAAACCCCTAAAGCGAGTGTATGGTCAGAAAAGTCAAGTACTGTCGTCTATGGATGCTCTGTGTCTTTAAAGCAAACAATTACCCGACATGCATACCAAGACTTGTTTGAATTTTTTTTTGGGACCACAGTTGACACAAGCTGTAATTAAGGACCGTGTTGTATTCCACAGCCAGGGAAACCCCATCACTCTGCCTTACTTGTCAGTTTACACCCCGCTGCATCTTTCCCCAACAGATGGTTTCGACGTTGTTCTTAAAGGTTTTGTGCTCCTAGCTTAAAAGACCAGACTAACTCAGACTTTTTGGTGCGAGGTGAAGGGCTTCCAAGGATATGTGTACCGGGTGAAGGTAACAGCATTGCAAAATGGAAACAACGTGGCAACAACGAATCAGAGAGGCAGCTGGTGTTTCAGTTATGTTGAACAGGGTATTTCGATCTTGGAAGAGCGCTAGCAGCTACGGCAAGGTCTGGGAGGCAAACACTTTGAGATGTTCTGGCTTGTGGTTCTATTGTGGCACAAGTAGCATTACATACTGCAGATATTTGATAAATTAGCTTTTCCACAGATATGTAGAGAGACTTTATGTTATCCTGTATTTTATGCTCTACTATACATTTCCTTGATTAATATGGAACCAAGTGTTTTACTTCCTCTGTGTTCTAATTACACAATGTTAGCACTAAACGATGCTTATTTTAAACGTAATATCTATGTATAGTCTAGTGGTACCACGTTTTCCTTAACTTTAAGTAGATAGTAACATTTGTTAACAGAAAGTTAACTTCCACGAGTTTGCTACTAGCTGCGTGAATTTACCTACAGAAAAAAAGAATAACACAGAACTGTGTTTCTCCACGGCGCTGACTGAAATTAAAGTTAGTGCTTACAATCGTCAATGTAAGTGAGCCGTGCTCTGGTTCACGTTGGTGCTGTTGTAGGTTCCCGTCCTCTGTTGGAGGCCAGACTGTATCGTTTAGTTGACGTGGTTGCTGTTGTTTGCCATCTTCTTGTGTTGACTGGCGCCACTTGGTTTCGCAAGCGTTGCCTGTCCACTAGTGGCAGCAGCGGCGTTATCGATATGCAGTAACTGTGGCCCTAACTTTGGGGTGACGTCGTTGTTCTTCCAAGTCATGTTAGTGAGCAGTTCAGTTGGGGACGCAGGAGGAGCCAGGTCCGCGCAGAGCGATGGCATGTCGGGACCGCTGGTGGCGCCCATGGACTGACGGATCGAAGGGCTGTGGTCACGAGGGTGCACTACCTCTCTGAAATCGGATCCTCCAAGTTTTGAGTGCTTTTCAATTCGAGTAGGCAGACCACTCCAGTGACTTGGGTTCGTGTTGCTGCTCGTAGTGTCGCCGAGGCCAAGATAAGCGAGTGAAATGCTTGGGGAAGGCGGATCTGATTAGCTTTCCTGGTCTTCTCATTACTATTTACAACCTTCAGCTTGCTACAATTGTTAAGTTCTACCAGCGGTATTTTCCTGCCTGGTGGCCGCTAACGCCCCAATTACCTGCCCTGGGGGGAGTTAGTGTATGTAACAGTAGTGTACATTTCCTGTCCTTGACGCTGCTCTCTGGTGTGGCGTGTAAGTTTGACAGCTTTCATGATTGTGGGTTGGTGGTAGCGATTCCTTTCTTGTTCCAGGCGCTCGAAGAACAGTATTCTGCGGGCGGTGCCCAGACCGCCGGTTCCGGCTTTGGCGTATTTTTACATCTTTGCATTTGGGTTATTTGACGTTAGGTAGCCTCACCAAGATTATCATTAGTCACTCGTTAGACTGCCACTAGTCTGAGTTACCATCTTGTGGTGTGAACGCAACTCTTGGCTCTGCATATCTCATCGCTGGCGAAAGTGTTTTTGGCCTGACCTACTCACAGGCAGATTCCTGGAGCAACGTCTATGACTGTCTCTTATGTTTTCTTAGTGTGTTATTATTTTATAATTATATTACCAAGTAACCATCATTTTTCTCACCAATTTGGTGATCCGTTGCCTGTCCTTTTGAATTAACCTTTGTTATTATATTAGCTGTTTAATTGTATGTTGCTAAATTTTTTTAATAATTACCACTCTTGGCGTTAAAGGCCTTCAGCCATGACTGCCGTTACTTGCCTTAAAATTTTAGTTGCGACCACAATGGCTTGTTGTCAAAACATTATTTACAGTGTCTGTATTTTATGCATCTTTGTTAAATTTTTTTACTAATTGCCATTCTTGGCGTTTAAAATATTCAGCCGTGAAACATTTCTTAATTTACTGCCATTAAGGCCTTCATCTGTGAGTGTCGTTACTTGACTGAAATTCTAATTTGGCAATTGTATTTTTGGAGCGAGCGTTAAGACCTATGGTCACTTGTCTTTTATATTTTAATAAGTGTAATCGTAAGTTGCAACAAGTTTAATCAGTTCTTAATTTATTGCCATTAATGACTTCAGACTTGAGCATGGTGACTTGTTTTAAAATCCTAATTTGGTAATTCTGTTTTAGCAGTGAGCTTTAAGATCTTTGGTGATTTGTCTATTATATTTTAATAACTGTAATTGTAAGAGACACCAAGTTAAACAATTCTTAATTTATTCCCATTAAGGTCTTCAGCCGTGAAACAATTCCTAAACTATTGCCATTATTTTACTTTGTTGCTGATTTTAAATAAATTGTGTGTGATTGAAGGAAAAGCCAACCAATAGTAATAGATTACGGCCACGTCCACAATCGTAACCGAATCCTGCCTTCCTTGACTATCAGGTTTCAGTAACTGCATCACTTGATTAGGAATTGTCGGATACGATATGAGGTACAAATCGTTTATTTACTTTTAGTACGAGAAAATAACAAACAATCGACATATTTTGGGATGGATATGCCGGACAGTTGTAGCGGCTCTTGGATGAGTTGCTGAGGATAAATACCCATCATGGATACTGTTTTTAGAAACGACTGCAACCGCTCTCCTATTGTGGTGGTATTCTACCATTACCGATATCAAGTCACATATCTCCTCATTAACAGGTGGTACTCCGATCTGCGGGTTAGAGGGTTAGAATAGGCCCGCGGTATTCCTGCCTGTCGTAAGAGGCGACTACAAGGAGTCTCAAACTTTTCGGCCGTATGTGTTGGTCCCCTGTTGGGTTTGACCTCCATCTCTCAAAATTTTTCCGAAGAGCGAGCCGATTGGGGAAGGGCTCCTTACTAGGTGCATTGTGTCCATCTAGCGATCAGACCTTTCGCCAGCTTCTTTGTCGTTGCATTGCAGTCCTGACCGCTCTCCATCTCTTGGGCATGGATACGTTCCTGCGTGCACTTTCCACCTTGCGCTGTGCAGTGCCACTTTCTGCACTGATGGCGACCATGGAGCACATGTCACCTAAGATCCAGCACGGTAGCCAGTCCGTTGTGGTGGGGCCGCCATGTACCCTTTGGTTGTAGCCCCCCGACAACACAGGGATCACACTACTGATGCCTGCGCCGTTAACTCCCCACGTATTCCAAGGAGTAGATGCCTGTCTCCCTGGGGCATCAGGACTCCCGGCAATGGCCATCCTGCCAGGAGGCTATTGCTGCGGCTGGGTGGCGCCGGTGGAGAGCGCCCTTGGTCGGAGTAGGTGGCATCAGGGCGGATGACCCGCAATGAAGCGTGGTACATCATCTCCCGCTAGCGGCCAGCCGCCAGCAGTCTCTCAGCGTTCTCGGGCTCAATTTAATGCTCAGAAGTACGATCCGAAAACGTTCCCCTCTTTGGCCACGCCGTGGGAGGAGCGTAAGTCTCAGGATGGAGGTAACAGTTATTCGCCCCGATTCTTAGTTTGCACGAGAGCTGATGGGGAGTCTTTCCTATCCACAAAGCCTCAGTTCTTCGTCGAGCATTTAGAGGACAAGTTTGGGGAGGTGGAGGGCTTGTCCAAAATGCGCTCTGGGTCAGTACTGATACAAACGTCATCCTCCGCCCAGTTACGCAGGTTACTTGCTTGTGACAAGTTGGGGGATGTTAACGTTATCATTACACCACATAAGAGTTTAAATATAGTCCAGGGTGTTATTTTCCATAGGGACCGACTTTTGCAGTCTGATGACGAGCTGCGCGCCAACTTAGAGCGTAGAGGTGTTCATTTCGTCCGGCGCGTTCATCGGGGTCCGAAGGACAATCAGGTTGCTACCGGTGCCTTCATCTTGGCCTTCGAGGGTGATACATTACCGGAGAAGGTCAAGGTGATGGTCTACCATTGTGACGTCAAGCCCTATATCCCTCCCCCGATGCGGTGCTTTAAGTGCTGGAAGTTCGGCCATATGTCTTTCCGCTGCACTTCCAGCCTCACATGTCGAGATTGCGGACGCACATCACATCCCAATACTCCACGTGCCCCGCCTCCCATCTGTGTCAACTGCGGAGAGCATCATTCACCTTGCTCGCCTGACTGCAAAGTCTTTCAGAAAGAGCGCAAAATCATGGAATATAAGACCCTGGACTGGCTGACCTATACTGAGGCCAAAAAGAAATATGACAGACTACATACAGTGCGAATGACGTCTTCTTACGCAGCTGCTACAACAACTGTGCTAGCCCCATCAGTTTCGAGACTTCCAGCCAGCTCGATGAGCAGCACGACTGCTCCTGCCCCCTTGCCAGTGGGGGGATCTACCCAACCGATTGCTCTTACACTACCTTCCTCAGGAGCAACATCCTCCCACCCACTGCGGACGTCCGTCCCCGCTTCTCAGCCGGAGGAGTGTCTAACTTCTTCGGCTACTCTCGCCCGTAAGGGTTCCCTTGGGTCCCTCCCTTCCCAGGCTTCCACCAGCGGGAAGGATGACGGCCGATAGTGGCATAAGTCCCCACCAGCGGCCGGGCGTAGGGCTTCACGATCCTCTACTGTCCCGGAGCCTGAGTCGGTGAAGCCTTCCCAGCCGGTGAAACCCAAGGCTCAGCGAGAGAAGTCCAAGAGAAAGACCTCTAAGGCCAAAGAACTTGCGGTGGCACCGACCCCACCGCACCCTTCGAGCTCTGCGTCTGAGGATGAAGTCGAGATTCTGGCGTCCGCTGAGGACCTTGATCTCGCCGGTCCCTCAGACGCCATTGATGCCACTCGCACAGGTACTGAATCGGTGGCAGTGAGTGAACAAGCGGCGTAAATTGCCTTCCCAGTCCCTTCACGCCTTTCTCAGCCATGGACACTATCATCCTCCAGTGGAACTGCAGCGGTTTCTTCCACCATCTAGCTGAGCTCCGACAACTTATCAGCCTTCACCCTTTCTTCTGCATTGCTCTTCAGGAAACTTGGTTTCCAACAATGCAAACCCCCGCCCTCCGTGGCTATCGGAGTTTTTATAAGAACCGGGCAGCTTATGAACGGGTGTCTGGTGGCGTCGGCCTCTATGTCCTTCACACTCTGCACAGCGAGTCTGTCCCTCTCCAAACACCTTTAGACGCTGTCGCTGTTTGGGTGTGGACGCCACAGGCTGTTACCGTCTGCAGTCTTTACCTTCCACCGGATGGTGTTGTCTCGCAGCATGTCCTGGCTGCGCTGATAGCCCAATGCCGCCACCTTTCTTGTTACTGGGCGACTTCAACGCCCATAACCCTCTGTGGGGTGTGTCAGTGGCAACAGGTCGAGGCTCCACCATTGAGAATTTATTGTCGCAGCTCGATCTCTCGATTTTAAATGATGGTGCCTTCACACACTTCAGTGTGGCGCATGGCACATACTCCGCCATTGACCTTTCGATCTGTAGCCCTAGCCTCTTACTGTCTGTCCAATGGTGTGTGCATGACGACCTGTGTGGTAGTGACCACTTTCCGATCTTTCTGTCACTACCACAGCGTCACTCTTCTGGGCACCCTAGCAGATAGGCTATGAATAAGGTTGACTGGGACTTGTTCTCCTCCACTGCTGCTATTGAGCCTCTCTCTAGTCATGACACTGATGCGGTGGTTCAATCGGTCACCACCGGCATCGTTACTGCCGCCGAATCTGCCATTCCCAGTTATTCTGGGTCCCCTCGGCGGCGAACTGTGCCTTAGTGGTCGCCTGAGATCGCTGAAGCGATTAAAGATCGCCGGCGGGCGCTCCAGCTTCACAAGCGACATCCCTGCATTGAACACCTCATCACCTTCTAACGGCTGCGCGCGTGGGCCCGCCGCCTTATCCGCCAAAGCAAGCAGGAGTGCTGGGAGCCGTATGTGTCCACCATTGGCCTCCATGTCTCTCCATCGCAGGTCTGGGCCAAGATCCGACGCCTCTATGGCTATCGGACCCCTGTCAGCGTCTCTGCGCTCTCACTGAATGGAGCAGTTTGTATGGACTCCAACGAAATTGCCAACAGCTTGGCAGAGCATTTTGCTCTTAGTTCCGCTTCTTCCTATTACCCACTGGCCTTCCGCTCCATTAAAGAGCGGATGGAACGTCGGAGCCTTTCTTTTTGCATCCATCATTCTGAATCCTACAATGCTCCATTCAGTGAGTGGGAATTTCACAGCGCCCTTGCCGCTTGCCCTGATACCACCCCTGGGCCAGATCGCATTCACTGTCAGATGCTGAAACACCTTTCAGTGGACTGCAAGCGACACCTCCTCGACGTTTACAACCGTCTCTGGGGCGAGGGTGAGTTTCCGTCGCAATGGCGGGAAAGCATTGTCATCCCCGTTTTGAAACCGGGCAAGAGCCCTTTGGAGGTGAACAGCTACCGCCCAATTAGCCTCACCAACGTTCTTCGCAAGCTTCTCGAACGGATGGTGAGCCGGCGCTTGAATTGGGTGCTGGAGTCTCGGGGCCTTCTGGCTCCGTCTCAGGGTGGGTTCCGTCATGGTCGCTCCGCCGCCGACATTCTGGTGAGCCTGGAGTCAGCCATCCGCAGTGCCTTTGCCCGCCGTCAGCACCTGGTTGCTGTCTTTTTCGACATGCAGACGGCATACGATACGACATGGCGTCAGCACATCCTTTCTACGCTTCATGGGTGGGGCCTTCGGGGCCCTCTGCCGATCTTTATCCGCAATTTTCTGTCGTATAGTACCTTCCGCGTGCAAGTCGCGGCCTCATATAGTTCCTCCCACGTCCAGGAGAACGATGTGCCACAGGGTTCTATTTTAAGTGTCTACCTGTTTTTAATAGCCGTTAACGGGCTCGCTGCGGCCGTGGGAAATTCTGTCTCCGCTTCCCTGTATGCTGACGACTTCTGCCTTTACTATAGCTCTATTGGCATTGCAGCTGCTGAACGTCAGCTACAGGGCGCAATCCGCAAGGCGCAGTCTTGGGCTGTAGCGCGTGGTTTTCAGTTTTCGGCTGCCAAGACCCGCGTTATGCATTTCTGCCGGCGCCGAACGGTCCACCCTGCGCCGCGGCTTTATCTTGACGGCAAACATCTTGCTGTGTTGGAGACCCACAGGTTTTTGGGTGTACTTTTTGATGCCCGGTTGACTTGGCTACCTCCTATTCGGCAGCTTAAACAGGCGTGTTGGCGGCATCTCAATGCTCTGCGATGCTTGAGCCACACCAGATGGGGCGCCGACCGATCTACCTTGATACGGCTCTACCAGGCGTTAATCCAGTCCCGTCTGGATTATGGTAGCCTGGCTTATGGCTCCGCTTCCCCATCTGCGTTGCGGGTACTGGACCCAGTACTACACAGCGGGATACGACTTGCCACTGGTGCCTTCCGCACCAGCCCTGTGGACAGCCTACTAGTGGAGGCAGGTGTCCCTCCCCTGCAGTTACGGCGCCACCGTTTGCTGGCCGCTTATACTGCCCATGTTTTTAGCTTACCCGGGCATCCAAACTATCGTCTCCTGTTCCCGCAATCGGTCGCCCATCTGCCGGAACGTCGGCCCCGTTCAGGTCGTACCATCGCGGTCCGGGTCAAAGAGCTTCTCTCCGGGCTTAGGGTTTTCACTGTTCCACCTCCTTTCGGGCCACTTTGCGTACACCTTCATGGTGTGTTCCTCGCCCTTGCCTTCGGCTCGACTTGGCACAGGGCCCGAAGGACGCAGTCCCTCCAGAGGCCTTCCGCCGCCGCATTTATTCCATCCTGGCCACGTATCAGGGCTCTGGCATTGTTTACACTGACGGTTCGATGGTTGCTGGTCGTGTCGGGTATGCGCTAACTCTAGGGGACCATTCCGAACAACGTTCCTTGCAGGATGGCTGCAGCGTTTACACTGCTGAGCTGGTTGCCATCTTTCGTGTCCTAGAGTATATCCGCTCCTGCGCAGGTGAGTCCTTCGTTATCTGTAGCGATTCCCTGAGCGGGTTACGAGCTCTAGACCAGTGTCTCCCTCGTTCTCGTCTGGTGAAGGCTATCCATGAGTCCCTGCATACTCTTGCCCGTTGCGGCCGCTCTGTGGTCTTTGTGTGGAACCCCGGTCATGTCGGTATCCCGGGCAATGAACGTGTTGACCGCCTGGCCAAACAGGCCCCCAGTGAACCCACTCTAGACATTGGCCTTCCGGAGACTGATTTGAGGGCGGTCTTACGCCGCAAAGTTATCTCGCTCTGGGACGCTGAATGGCGCGGTCTGACCACCCGTAACAAACTCCGTGCCATCAAGGAGACGACGACTGTGTGGCACTCCTCCTTGCGCGTCTCTCGTAAGGAGTCTGTCGTCCTATGCCGACTGCGCATTGGGCACACACGCATGACCCACGGCCACTGATTGCGCCGTGAGGATACACCTCTATGTCGCTGCGGCTCCGTTTTATCTGTGGTCCACATTTTATTGGAGTTTCCGCTTTTAGCTGTACTCAGGCAGACGTTCGCACTGCCTGACACGCTCCTTGCCCTTTTAACTGATGACCCTGCTATGGCTGGCTTAGTTTTACGTTTTATTCGGGCAGGGGGTTTTTATCATTTAATCTATTTCTGTTTTTTAGTGTTGATTCTGGCTTTTGGCCTCCGATTTTAAACTGAGTTTTTAATGTGTTCTCGGTGGTTGGCTTTTCCTTTTTTTCTCTATGGTCGGCCAACCACCGTCACACTCTGTGTGATTTTAATTTGTTTTGTCTGATCTCTGTCGGCATATTTCTTGCCCCGTGTCGTCTGACGTCTTTCCTGCTCTTCATTTTTAGTCTCTTTGGGTGGTTTTAATTTTTTTGGAAAAAGGGAACGATGACCGTTGCAGTCTGGTCCCTTTAATCTCACAAACAAACCAACCATCTTAGTGATTGCCGACTGGTTTGCTGCGGCCCACCACGATTCCCTTTCCTATGCCAACCTCTTAATCTTGGAGTAGCACCTGCAATCTACATCCTCAATTATTTCCTGGATGTATTCTAGTCTCTGTCTTAGTCTACAATTATTACCGTCTATAGCTCTCTCTGGTACCATGATGTCTCAACTGATATGCTATCATCCTGTTCCTTCTTCTTGTCAGTGTTTTTCTTACATTCATTCGTTACCGATTCTGCGGACAACCTCCTCATTCCTTAACAGTACATTTAATTTTCAGACTTCTTCTGTAACACCAAATAGCAGATGCTTCGAGTGTCTTCTTTCCGGTTTTCCCAACGTCCATGTTGATTCATTTCCATACAATGCTGTGCTCCAAACGTACATTCTCTTAAATTTCCACCTCAAATTAAAGTCTGTATTTGATACTAGCAGACTTCTCTTACCAATAAATGCCCTTTTTACCATTGCTAGCATGGCCTTTGTATCCCCCTTACTCTGTCGATCATGGGTTATTTTGCTGCCTAAGTATCAGAATTCGTTTACTTCTTCTATTTCGCCATCACCAATCCTGATGTTAAGTTTTTCACTGTTCTCATTTCTACTGCTTCTCATTACTTTCGTCTTTCTTCGATTTACTCTGAATTCATATTTTTGTACTCTTTAGACTGTTCGTTCCATTCAGCAGGTCTTATACTTGTTCATATTTTTCTATAAGGATAGCAATGTCATAAACGACTCTTATCACTGTATCCTTTCACCTTAAATTTTAATTCCACTTTTGAACATTTCTTTTATTTCTGTCATTCCTTCTTCGACGTATAGATTGAATAGTAAGGACAAAAGAGTACATCCCTCTCTTGCGCCCTTTTTCATCCGAGCACTTCGTGCTTGATATTCCACTGTTATTGTTTCCTATTGGTTCTTGTACATATATTACCCTTGTTTCCCTATAGCCTATTACTATTTTTCTCAAAATTTCGAATATCCTACACCATTTTACATTGTGGAATGCTTTCTCCAGGTCGAATAATCCTATGAACGTGTCTGCTTTCCTTTAATCTTCGTTCTATTATCAATGGTAATATCACAATTTCCTCTGTGGTATCTTCATCTTTCCTAAAGCCAAACCGGTCGTCGTCTACCACATACTCAATTCTCTCTTCCATTCTTCTGTATATTATTCTGGTCAGCAACTTGGATACATGAGGTGTTAATTCTCGCACATGTCGGCTCTTGCCATCTTCGCAAATGTTTGGATGATGGTTTTTCGAGGGTCAGTTAGTATGTTGCTAGACTGATACATTCTACACATGCATGTGATCAGCCCTTTCGTTACCACTTACCTCAACGATTTTAGAAATTCTGATGGGCTGTTACGTATCCCTCCTTCCTTATTTGATTTTGAGTCTTCCAGAGCTCTTTTAAATTCTGATTCAAGTTGTCTTTTATATCGACTCCTGTTCCTTCCTCTATCACATCATCAGGTAAGTCCTCTTCTCATAGAGACCTTCAATGCATTCCTTCCATCTACGCGCTCTGTCCTCTGCACCACCCTTGCTTTTAGTTGCAGTGAAGGTTGTTTGGACTTCCCTATAATCTGATCCACTCATTCCGACAGTCTTTTTGTTTTCGATCTCCTCACATGTTTCGTTCAGCCAGTTCGCCTTAGCGTCCCTGCATTCCCTATTTATTTCATTCCTAAGTGGTTGGTGTTTCTGCACTCCTGAATTTCCCTGAACATTATTGTACTCCTTTCTTCCATCAATCAACTGAAGTATTTCTTCTGCTATCCAAGGTATCTTCGCAGTTATCTTGTGTAGCTGCTACCATCTTTTGTCTAGCAGTTGGTAGAAATAGGAATGTGGAAACCGATAGGCACTGAAAGCAGTGATGTAATAAGAGTTCCTGATATCGTGAAACCCTTTACGGTCGAGTTGACATCGTTACGTTCATTTACTTTATTACATAGCATTCCTCTTAGCGCACAAATCATTTCAGATAATATTGCTTATATTAGTGATTTATTGTGTGACAGTATTGCACGTAATGATAAGAACCAAGTGCTTTAAATAATATAAACTTAAGCTAATGTTCCAAGATGTTACGCCTGGGCAGAAATTTTCTGTAGACACTACTCGTATTATGTAAACCTGTACATTGATCTCTAACGATAGTAAATGCATGTATGGATTTAGACTGAATTCATTATCACACTAAGAACACATGCTGTTTTCATACTCTGTAAAATCTACAGGCTGTGTGTGTGTGAGGGGGGGGGGGGGGCGGCTGATCTTTGATAATGGGTGGGTAATGGGTGGAAATTTACAATTGTTTGGGATGGTTCACAGTGTGTAGGATCTGAAGGTTATTTCTCATGTTTGCAATGGTGTTAGCAGGGCAGCATATGAGGATTTATTTAGATATTTTAAATGGAGTTCGTGAATGTTGTTTTTGTATCGGATTTCGTTCTTCCTGTTTGTTCTGTGTAGTAACAGAAGCAGTTGTCACAAGTGGCCAGATTTGTGACAAAATGGGTTGGCTGTTTTAGTGTTATGAACTATTTCGTTTGGTGTGGTATCGTTTGTGAGAAAGCTGACTTTGACCTTCTGTGGTTCAAAAGTTGTGAGTTGACAGGGGATGTTAGCGACAGAAGTTAGAGACGAAAAACTAGTTTGTTTAGCTACTGAACATTTTTATGATCATGGTGTTTGACTGATGTAATGGTTTAATTGTTTAATGCCACGGTTTCGCAAATGTTTAGGTTTTTAAATTTTATGGCGGCTTCAACTTTAATTTTGGTTATACAGTTAAGTGATGCTCAAAAGAATGGTAGCTTATATTGACTTGGGTGGCATTATGTGTTAGTTATAATGGCATCTCTTGTGATGAGTTCAAAAAAAATTTTGAACTGATGTTTGCCGCTGTGAGATGTCATACTTCAGTCTAGAATATTAATTCTATATTGTGTTTGATATTAAACAGTAAAATTTATTTTGAGACGTATAATATAACGTTTATCACTTACGGTCTCCATTAATTTCGATTGCATCGAAATGTCACCGAAGTAACTCACATAGCAAATAACTTTGCCTTTTACCATTTGGTTCACACTAAGGAATCTGATTTCTGGATTAGTAATACACATGTCAGCTTGTAGTCTAGCTAATTTGTTGCCTATTGTTGAACAATCGCTTATAATATAAATTCTTTTATTGGAGGTGAAGTAACTGTGATAGCAACAGCTCAAGCAAATCCATGAGTTGATTTATGCATTACTTTACTTCTTATGCTGAAATAAAATGTTTTTTTTATAATTCATAGTTTGTCTAGAAAAATTTCTTTTATTTCCGTCTATGACCACAAACATTTTTGGTTCCTAGGCTATCACTTTCTATCAACAATGACCATCTTCAACTCTGCTGCCTGACATGGGAAAATGAAAACAACTAGTTTACAATCTACTTCTTAAAACTATTAAATATGACAAAATGAAAAGCATTACTTTCATATATATGGAAAACCTAAGACGAACCGAACCTGCTTTAAAACACGTGCTTCTAGAACGAAGTTGTGGTACCATTGTCAAAAAATACACACAAAAACAACCTAGCAATTTCACACGTTAAAAATAAAGTATAAATTAGGTCAAAGTCCTGGTAGACTCATCACGTTAACAGCGTGACTGTTCATATGAAACTAAGGTACGATAGCCGTAAAGTATATATGTGTCGTGAGCTAGCTGCATGTCGCCGCTGTAAGCCTACACTTATTCGTCAATAATGTAAGTGTACAAAATGCAATGAAATGAAAAAAATGCAGTAGGTGAAATTTGCAATATGATTATAAGAGGCATAAGTTATTACAGTGACAAATAGTAATAAGTTAAAACCACGAATAAAGTAAAATTTTAGAATGTTTAAGTGACAATATGCGTCTCTGAGAAACTCTTTCCTTGATATTATATAAAAATTAATAGCATACACAAGGATAAGCATACGGAGCTACCAAAATAATATGAGAATGAAAAAATAATTGGGGCAAAAAGCCAAACAGGTAAAACAAGAGTGTAAAATAAGTTGGCGGAGCCGCCAGAATGCAGTCTAGACGAGAAGTAGTTGGAAGAAGGTAATCGCCAGAGGGCCTCTCATATCACTCTGTATTTGCTAAAGGAAACTTGCGAAAGGCAAATGTCCCGAGTTCGAGTCTCGGTCTGGCACACAATTTTAATCTGCCAGGAAGTTTCATATCAGCGCACACTCCGCTGCAGAGTGAAAATCTCATTCTGGAAACATCCACCAGGCTGTGGCTAAGCCATGTCTCCGCAATATCCTTTCTTTCAGGAGTGCTAGTTCTGCACGGTACGCAGGACAGCTTCTGTAAGGTTTGGAAGGTAGGAGACGAGATACTGGCAGAAGTAAAGCTGTGAGGACGGGGCGTGAGTCGTCCTTGGGTAGCTCGGTTGGTAGAGCACTTGCCCGCGAAAGGCAAAGGCCCCAAGTTCGAGTCTCGGTCCGGCACACAGTTTTAATCTGCCAGGAAGTTTCACATCATCTAACGGATGGATTTCAGGGTACCACAAGTGAGCAAATTTTGTGGTTCGGTTCGTTTTTGGTTTGTAAATATTTTTGATCTTGATACCTTGTAAGATATTACATAAGGTGGGAAACGTGCGAAGATATAACGTTGACTAAGGAATAAAAGCGAAGGCGATCAAATATTTTTTGAGGTGTATTTATGTAAATACGTACGTTTACCCGAAACTGAAGGTACGTCGGTTATTTTACTCAACAGGCTAGTCCATAGATATAATCCAATAATTAGCAAATGATGAAATCGAGTGGATTTAGATGTGTTGAACAAACAATGTAGCAAGCACACATAGTAAAGTAAATAAAGAAGAAACTGATCTCATACATTATTATGATCAGCATGTAACTACAGTTTTTTTATTTTCTCTTTGCGGTTTTTCCAAAACCATTGGTAGTACATGTCAGTTTCAAAAACTCTATTTAATTTTATTTTCTGCGCATGTACTGAATAATCAGTAAATTGTTTAGCTTCTTACAGTTATTGTCCAAAACAAACCTAGGTAGGCGTGTCAATCTATATTCGGTATATCACCGTTTTCATACAGCTGGCAAGTTACGAATGATAAGACGTCGTTCACAAAAAATAGAATCTTATAGCTATCTCCACTCACATGCAAGGGAACTGTTACCTACTGTTTGTAGAATCTGGATCAAAATGTAGCATACGGGGAGCGTAGTCGACTAAAGGGTGCTGTACTAACAGGTTCCGATGGCTATGATCGTCTTATCGGCTCCGGGTATAATGTTGTCCCCAGCGTTAACGACCAACATAAGGCAGCAGCCACTGGTAGTCCCACGGTATGCAGTTTAGTACCCTCGACAACTTATCTACATTTTATGCAAGTTTTATAAAACGACGTGTAGTACCTCGGAGATAATCTCAATAAGCCACGTGAAGGGTCTACGGCAGAAATCGCGTAACAGAATTCCCTGTAGTGTCAACGTGTCAGAGCACATTTTTAACGTCAAAACCTGGAACCAGAATTACTATGAAATTACGCACATTTAAATTTTATTACTACAAAGTACTTTTCCTTGATGTTATCCGCGTCCACCTTTTCTGGTGTACTATTGAGGTGGGTGGCGTAGCAGGAGCCACATTTCAAGCAGTGTCACATCTTTTATGATATCATATTTCATCCGATTCCACTGTGTTTAACCGATATGCAGATCAACTTATGTATATTTCCAAATTCATGTAGGTTTTAGTCATTCACTTACCACGCATTTACATAATTTACAATTCGGCTTCAAAATGCTATCGTTATTGAGAAGTAAAGTAATTCAGTAGCTATGCTAAGTTATGTAACAAAAATTGTAAGTGCTTTGTAAATTGCGAACAGATTTTCCTACGTGAGTGAAATTAGTTAGAAAAAATCATAGTTTTTTTTTGTCCCAAGTTTATTGCAATTCTTAAACGTGACTCATTCATGCTGACTGCAAACATATGATACGTTCCTTCTTCCTTTGGTAAGCTGCTTCGAGATTTCGTGGGAAGTCTTTTCGAATTAAAAACACTTGTGTGATTGAGTCATACGTTTTGTGTCACTATGTATTGGGAACTCTAGAAATCTACAGAGTGTTATTGATCCGAGTTGTGTCTCCCCAAAATTGCCCTGTTCCGCCAATACTTCCACCGTACATTTTTAATGACGTGTGGTATTTTAGGTTTTACTTACTAACGCCCTCTTGGCGTGTACCAAGTCCCAACTGTACAGGAATCTAGATGTACTGACAACTTCGTGGGGGCGATATTTTCCCATACGTAGCTTGTGTGTCAGGGAAAAATCTTAATGGCGGTTTGCGAAACAGTCTACAGCGTTAGTGTCGTTGTGGATAATATTACGTCGTATAATAACGGTAGGCGAGGAACTTCTCTTTTGTTGGTGTACAGCGGTATAAAACAAATAAATGTAATAAACTTTTTAAGGACATTTTATAGTTCAGATTATGATTAAGTGATTACTGATAATATGCTATTGTTTGTTCCGCTTGAAATAGATGCTGATTTTTGGACAGAGAATGAAAGAATGAGTTGTTGAACACTGTTGATCAAACTTGTTTCTTTGTCATGGCGAATAATATTTCTTCCAAAGATATAGTAAGCTTTGTCTTCCCTGCCTCCTTATGTGTGTGTGTGTGTGTGTGTGTGTGTGTGTGTGTGTGTGTGTGTGTGTGTGTTTGGGGGGAGGGGGAAGAGAGAGAGAGAGAGAGAGAGAGAGAGAGAGAGAGAGAGAGAGAGATAGAGAGAGCATTTCAACTGCAATCTCTACGCATCCACTTGCGGACTGGAGGCAATTGGCCATAACGTTCACTATATCACGCTATCAGTTATCAGGTCGATATAAAAATGTCTCATATCTGAACTATATATGGGCAGCTAGTATTCCATAAAAAATACTAGCTTTTTCTTGATGCAAAGATAAGGGAGCTTCGATTTTTGTAAGTAAACTTACAGTTTTTCGCTTCATATAGATATCAGTGTCATTGCACTAACATGAGTCAGGAAAGTATGGTAATATTAGAGAAATGACAGATTAAATTTATATGTGACTCGCACATAAAATTTATATGTAGGGGAACATGTAACGGGGTAGCATGAAACACGAGTGTAGCCTCGCTCCTCTTGTTGTACTTTTAGACTGACTATGATGCTCTACAGTCAGTCACTTCCACTAGAGCAAGCCAGAGATGCGCCTGTCGAGCATCCGAGTCCCGAAATCACTTAGCACTACAGGAACTGCCCTCGAAGTACATCGTAAACCGTCGTCTTAAGAGCAGCTCGGCTCCGTCATCATTACAGAACCTGGAAAACCGCCAGGAAGCGTAGGAAGGTAGCGATATCTTCAACACAGCTTCGTCTCAAGGGTAGCTCCAATAAAGATGGTGTTTTGAACAGTTCCCGAGAGTTCTCTCACGTAGTCAAAGTATAGGTGACGGCTGCGTATTTAAGTTCACAATTGATTCCATTCCACTCTTGTGTGTTCTTGTATTTCCTTTTAACTCTCTTGACCAACGGTTTTTAGTTTTATTCAGTTTTAAAACACAACACTACAACTACTATGAACTACTATGTTTGGTATGCAAAACGAGAACCATTTATAATGGAATCGTGTCTGAAATTTTACCTCATGTGTGTAACATCGAATTGTCTGGATCATTGTCCGAAATTCTTGGAGACCACAATATAAAGGTTCTGAGAGCTTAGTGCTGTCCTCGAAGACCTTTCAGAACTGTGTTAAATGACTGATACTTGAAAAATTTAAGCGCTAGGTGAAAGGTGGCTACACTGAGCCACAGCGCCAGAGAGTTTTGTTTCGCCGCCTCCACTGGCAGTGATTATTGAGAAGTAGCGGAGGGCAGTGCTTGTTGAGATGTGCTAGTGAAAAGTGCTGGTCGAGAACTCGTAGTAGGCAGTGCTTGCTGAGATGTGATACTGAAGAGTTCTTGTTGAGATGTGGTAGTAGAGAGTCGGTGTGGAGATATATTGTAATGATTAGAGTGCTTTTCGTCAATATATGAAGGTAAAAGAAAAAAAAAATTTCCTTTTCTTTTTATTATCTCAATGTCTTAAATAATGCGTCATTACAGGTTCAGTCAACAAGGCATCTGGCGTGTGTTCTTGTATTAGAGTATAATTCGGGTTTCTTGCACAATTATAGTATTTCAATTTTTTAATTACTTCAGTATAAATGATATTTAAAATTTTTTGTCTTAGCGAAGAAGAACCGTGCCAGATGTGTACGTTGAATCACACTTCCACACCCAGAACAGCTACACATGTGGTTTGTTGGCTTCGTAGGTTTTATAGTTGCTGGGGACTTAATTAATTAATTGTATTAACGAAAATTTTCATTTCAATATTTGTTGTTGTTCTATGCAGTCAGATTGCGTAATAATACTAGTCAGGGCCAACCGTTTACGAAACAGCGTAATCGGACTTATAGCTACTAAAAAATATTTGCATTTGATTTAATTAAGCCCCCATGCACGTGGCGATCGCTGCTTCGGATCGTCCCTTGGAATTCTTCTGATTGTAAAAATAGTCGACAGTAGTATTGTTGTAGTAATTTGTAGTTAGTAATTGTAGTCTATTTTGCATGTGTAGATTCTTCTAATGGTATTTTCCAAAATTTAAATTTGTTGGCTTGTATATGGGTTTGACAATTTAGTGCAATTATTTCAATTGTTCGTTAATCGTGTTTGAGGGAAACATCTCGTGTGAATGGTATTGTTGGAGATGAGGAGTCATTGTGTGTAATTTTCGTACAGTGACGAGTTTTGTATGTTTTGTAAATGATTACGCGATCGATGAAAAAGGCGAAAATGATGAATAGTGAGAATGACGAAATTGTTGACATGGCTAACTCGCCAAGACAGGACAACAGTATGATGAATAATGGAGTTGAAAACAATTTAATAAGTCGGGAAGACAGTCCGGAACCATTTCAAAATTTTTCTCAATCAGAAAATTCACAGAATACGAGATTAACGATAGAAGATTCTGGAATAGTATCGAACACAGATAGCTTTACAGCTATGACGAAGGAATCTGGTTTTGTGGGAAATGTTAGGGGCGAAAGGAATTTCGAACAAGTTAATATGGAGCAGCTGATGAGTGTAATATTAAATTTTCGATCTGAATTTAAAACAGAGATGGGAACTTTACAATCTGAATTAAAAAATGATATGGGAACAATGGAAACACAGTTTAGATCTGAATTAAAAACACAGATGGGGACAATGGAAACACGGTTAGGATCTGAATTAAAAACAGTGGCAACACGTTTAGAAACAGATATGGAAACAAAGGAAACACGGTTAGACTCACGAATAGGGACATGTTTCAAAAACATGAAAGATGAATTAAAGAAAGAAATTAGAGAAGAAGTACAACCGATTTTGAAAGCTCACAATAATAGATTAATTTCAATAGAAATCAGACAAAAGGAACAGGATAGAGAACAGGAAGAAAGAGATCGCGTGATAGTACAAAAATTTTCAGAGTTAAATTTACAACGCGCACACGATAAGGAAGAAATATTTGAGAGAATCGAGGAATCCGTACCAAATGACAGAATAAATAATCTAACACAACAATATGAACAGTTAACTACCAAATGTGTCAATACTGAAACCCGAGTCACGACACTTACGGAAGACGTAAATAAGCAGAAAGTACAAATAGGTGACTTATCGGAAAGAGTTGAGGAGATTTCAGATAAATTGACAAATCTTAGTTTACATGAGGACAGAGATTCGGATGATACAGCTCCACTGTCATTTGCAGAAACAGAAGAGTACCAGAACATAAATAAACATGTTGAAAATCAGGGAAAATTTAATGAACGCATTAAAAGGGAATTTGAGGCATTAGAAAAGCAAGTCAAACAAATTGAAAGCGAAATCGTAGGAAAAGACAGCAGAAGAAATTTAGAATCACAGATAGCAGAGGGGTTTGAAGAAAGTAATTTATTTCATTTACGAGAAGCAACAAGAGAGCGCCAGGCGCGCGAACTTGACAATAATCGACATTGGGACAGGGACAGACGCGGTAGGTCTTTGTCGCGACGAGGCGAAAATTTTGACTATAAACACTTTTTGACTGTTCGGAAATTTAAGATCTTTCGCAATTCTAAGAATGACATACATCCATGTTCATGGTTAGATCAATTTATGTACGCTCTTCCACCAAATTGGCCACTAAGTCACAAACTGGAATTTATGTGTGGATATTTAGAAAACGAACCGGCGACGCGCATGCGTGCACTCATTAGAGATTGTAATAATGTGAATGATTTTTATGATGCATTTCTATCGGCATATTTGTCCGAAAACTCACAAGACCGAGTCAAACATAGTCTGATTATGCAGCGTAATTTTAAACATTCTGAGTTCCGCACGCCGGCAGAGTACTTTGAAGACATGATTCGAAAGAATCAGTTCCTGTCCAACCCTTATAGCCCGACTGAATTAATTCGCATTTGTTTAACTAAGCTGCCACAACCCATAAGACAAATTGCTTTAGCCGGAAGATGTAAAGACGACATTGAGACTTTTAAGACTTTGCTACAAGAACTCGAGTATGACAACGACGATGGGACTTCCTGTAATTTTTTCAGTAACAGTAATTACAATAGATTTTCAGAGAAAAGGGATAGTGATCGGAACGGACGTTATAGCGGTAATTTTGAGAATGACAGACGTAACAGACAGGACAATAGATACCAGCCTTATGACAATAACAGACGTTCTAACAGAAATTACACAGTCAGTTATAATAACGGTAATTCCTACCGGAATGATCAATCATACGGAAACAGTAATCGGTATCATCAAGACAGAAATTATTCATACAATAATAGAAATTATTACTACAGAAATAATCAGGGTAGTAGATACAACAATAATTTCAGAAGTGACAGTCGAAATTACACAAGAAGTAGTTATGCAGACAGACAGGAAAACAGAAATTTTAATAACAGACACAACCAAGAATTTGCATCTAACAGACAGGAAGGACCTAATTGGCATCCTCCACGTGACAGAACTTCGGAGAGACAAGTGCAAATCGTAGAAATTGATCCGCGAAATGACGCGAATAATCAGAGACGTGACGCAAGCAATCGACAATGACTTGTAGCTTCGGCTTCTGGCAGCAATATAGACGGTTCAGAAAGTAATGACACTACGACTTTACACTACGTACGCCTGGAAGACATGAGAGACATTTTGCTAGACGAAAAGGAAAATAATGTAGACGCATTTTTACATCCTGTTATTGAAGTATGTGTGGGTAAGAATAAGTTCACTGCAGTCTAAGATTCTGGGAGCCCACTGAATGTCATTAGTGAATCAGTTTTTCGTATATGTGAAAGAACTATTGCCTGTCCTGTGTTACCTGTTTCTAAAACTACAATTCGAGGAGCGATTTCTGGAAAAAGTGTGGAAGTCCAAAACAGACCAACCTAAATTTCAATTGTTAAGGATACGAATTTTCTGCTAATTTTATTATTGTTCCATTACTCAGTACACAAATTATATTAGGTATGGAGTTTCTTAACACACATAAGGCAATTTTGAACTTTAAAGAAGGAAGTGTGAATTTTACTGTTGCCGGAATGCCGAAATGTTTGAAATTTTTCGGGTTTTTACAAGATCTGAATCAGATACAAAATGTTTAAGGTTTCTTACTTCTGATGTTTTCGTTGAGCATTATGACGACAGTGTGTTTATTCATGACAATGACAATAGATACAGAGGCGCGATTAATGATATAATTAATAGCGAAGAATTAATTAATGAAAAGGTTAAGGAAGCTGAAGTGCCAGATTACGTTGCAAGAGAAGAGCTGCACCAAATTTTGACTTCACACGCTACAGTGTTTAGTCATCACACAGGAACTATACAAGGCTTACAATATTTATTTAAAGTAAAAGAACACACACCATTTCGCGGGAAAACGTACGCTATTCCTTTGGCTTGCAGAGACAAGGTTAAGAATGAACTTCAATACATTTTAGATCAGGGCATTATTGAGCCTGCAGTCAGTCCTTATACTAGCCCATTACACGTTGTTCTTAAAAAGGATGGGTCAATCCGTTTGGTTCTGGATTCCAGACAGATAAATAATATCATCATTCCTGAAACTGACCGTCCACAAAATTTAGATGAACTTCTTCAACATTTCCATGGAATTAAAGTTTTATCCACGACTGATATGCGCGCAAGTTTTTGGCAAATAGAACTCCACCCTGATTGTAGAAAATACACTGCCTTTTTAGCCTTTGGTAACTGTTACCAGTTTCGGAAATTACCGTTTGGACTTACTGTATCTTCTGCAGCATTCATTCGTAGCTTAAATGAAATTTTACCTGTTTATCTTCGTGACAATATTACTTCATATGTTGACGATATTCTTATTGCTAAACATTCTTGGAGTGAGCACAACAAAATTTTGAATTCATTATTACGTATTTTTGCAAGAGTTGGCATTACAGTGGACTTGGAAAAATCTGAATTTGGTCGTTCTCAGGTGAAATTTCTCGGTCACATTATTTCTACAGAAGGTATTCTTCCTGATCCAGAAAAATTAGACGCTATTCGTAATTATGCTGTTTCTACCACAAAACGTGATGTTCGTAGTTTTCTTGGTGTCTGTAATTTTCTTAGACGCTTTGTTAGATTGGACAATTTGGCCACACCTCGTTTATGTGAACTATCTGGAAAGAAATGTGATTGGTGTTGGGATGAGGAAGCTCAATCAGAATTTGAACAACTTCGTGATGCTTTAGTTGCTGCTCTACTTCTTTCACATCCGGATTTATCTAAAGATTTTTGTTTGGCGACGGACTCATCATACAAAGGCCTAGGTGCACACCTATTTCAAGAGATAGAAGAAAACGGCGTTGTAGTACAGAAGACTATTGTATTTGGAAGTCGTGTTCTCTCTAAATCAGAAAAGAATTATTCGATTACGGAACTTGAAGCTTTGGCTGCTGTTTGGGCTTTCACAAAATTTCGCACATTTTTGTTTGGCAGACATACTAAGGTTTACATCGGTCATCGAGCTCTGGAATTTCTTATGTCGACAAAATTAACTCATGGCAGATTGTCACGATGGGCATTGTACCTACAGGAATTTGATTTTAGTATTGTTTACATACAGGGTTCTTCAAATATTGTTGCTGATGCTTTATCACGTGCACCTATGGGTTTGGAACAAAGTGCTGAAGACACAGGCAAGGAAAACAATTATTGTTTGATGTACATTCAAGGTGTTGCGTTTGAGAACTTTATTTCGTCTTCGCTCCAGGACATCGCTAAGGAGCAAAATAAGGATCCAATCTGGAAGGACATTAAGGAGAAGTGGAGGAGAAGGGAAAGCGTAGTGATTAGACAGCATTATTTAGTTCGCAATGACATTCTTTTTAAACGAAAATCGGTCGACAACTCTGTTTGGTTTGTTTGCATTCCTGATGAGTGGGTTAATAACCTGATTTGGTATACGCATTTCAGTTATGCACACTTTGGTCCCAGAAAATGCTTTCATAAATTACGGGAAAATTGATACTTCAGTAATATGGAGAAACGTATTCGATCTGTTCTTGCCAAGTGCAAATTATGTCAAAAGGCTAAGCAGCCAACAATTTCTCACAGAGCACCGTTGTCTACTATCATTCCAGCGAAATTAAAGGAGATGGCTGCAGTTGATTTGTTCGGTCCAGTGGTTCGTTCTACTAATGGTTTTGTGTACATTTTCGTTGCAGTGGAGTTGACATCAAAATATGTGTGTTTTACACCGTTACGCAAAGCAACAGCTCGTTCAGTATCTAATGCTTTCATTAACCATTTTCTTAAAGAAGTTGGTCATGTTGATAAGGTTATATCAGGTAATGGATCACAGTTTCGTTCTAAAATTTGGCTTCGTACTCTACGGCGTCGTAAAATTAAACCAATTTTCATTTCACTGTTTCACCCTCAATCTAACGCTTCAGAGAGATGGATGAAGGAAATCAATAAATTGTGTCGTCTTTATTGTCATCAGAATCACAGAAAGTGGGATCAGTATCTTCATATTTTTCAAAACATCCTGAATGAACTTCCTGATGACTTAACTTCTTTACCGCAAATACTGATATTAAAAAACAAAGCACCGACAAATCGCATATCTGAAATCGTTCCTTTTCCGCCTACACGGAAACTGCGGCATTCTGAAGTTGTGAACCTGGCTCTACAAAATATTGCATCTGTGGCTGCTAGAAGAGAGAAATCAGCTAAGCGTCCTGGTCGTTTAAAAATCTTGTCAGTTGGTCAAAAGGTGTTAATTAAGTCTCATCGTTTGTCTCACAAAGGAAAAGGCTTGTATCGCAAATTTTTTCTGCTTTATAACGGTCCATGTAGAATTCGCAAACTTATTCATGATAACACTGTTGAAGTAGAAACTCTTAAATCACGACGCTCTAAGGGAATACATCTTATATCTAACGTTAAAATTTTTGTGGAATGACATACTTCTGAGAAACTAACAGCTACATGTAAACACGCAGAGAGTACAAGGATACCGCCCTGTGTTTTGGCGGCGGCATATACTCAAAGCAACAGTCAAGTCTGCGCGCCGCACAAGGCAGTCGTTGACCGCAAACAGTTGCTTCCTACGTCACGCGCCTACAGCTGATCGAGCGCTCAGTGCGAATGCACTGACAGCCGTAAACAAATACACAGTTTAATTTCTCCGATTAAATTCAGTATAAAGCTATAGTGACTTGATGAATTATGTTATTAACATTCAGTATTTTTCAGGATACGGTTCTATAAAATATTTAAGAACTTCAGGTAAATTCTGTGTGCCTCCGACGTTAAGTGGACTTGCTATCGAGAAAATTTCAGAAAGAATGTAATTTCCAAGAAGAAACTAATAAACTAAAAAGGTAACTATTAATTGAGTTTATTTTTCAGGTAACATATTTCCACTTAGGTACGTACTTTAGACGTAATTTGCTGCTCGCGATTACGTGATTCATACTTTGTGCTAAATTTCATGTTCTATGAAATTACTTGTGAAGCGACGTGCTTGTGTACGTTAATTGATTTTGACAATGATTATTAATGAACTGGGTTATAACTTGTGTATATTATGCATCGCTTGGCTGCACTGCTTTTTCACTGATGTCATATTTTTTAATTATGTGCCTGCTGTGCTTATTTATTTAAATTATAATTATAACCTGATTAATTGTGCTGATTGTGATTATGTATGTAAGTTATACTTTGTGATTTATCTGCTTGCGCCTTCATGATTACTTATTAAGATTACATATGAACATTTATTTGCTTATGCTGATATGATGGTAATGACCTGTTTATTATGTTAGATAACATATTTGCTGCCTTGCTTATGGATTGCATATTTACACATTTCTGTTTTGTTGTCATAACTACTCTTTAATTTGGTATTTAGAAATGCTGATATACTGTGTACGAACATAGAGTGTAGGTCACACTATTGTATTAATTATAGATTGTTCGCTTGGCAGAGCCTCGTTGTAAGAATTGTGCTGCATCCACTTGTTGACATTCTGTTCTCTACTGGTATATTTACTCGCTATTGCTTGTTTTGCTTACGCTCAGTGCCTTATATTTTTAAGATAGGAGAATGAACTGCTGTAATTCGACATAAACGACATTGCTACAAGAAACTTTATAGAAGCCACATGGGCTGGAGGTTTTATGAAAGCTGTATAAATGTATGCTAATAGGAAGGAATCTAACGACATGACATACCAAAACTAGGTTTAGACCATTGACAGTTATTACACTGCATTCTTCGTGAGCAACTGAAATAGTGACACTTGACACAAGGAATACTCCGCATGTTTGTTTCTGTTTGCCATAATTCTTGAAGTGGTGTACACACTGTGAAATATTATGATCATTCACACTCCGTAATCGTACTTAATTACTGAGAGTTATTCGAACTAAGTCTGTTAGAGGTCATGTATGCATTTCTTTTGTTTATAATTCATAATGAGTAGAAGATTTGGGTCAGATGAATTACACAGAGGTTGTGTGTTGACATTGTCTTCCTATTGTATAGGATGATGAGGTTTGCATTAGGATTTTATCTGTACTTGTTCGAGGAGACTGACTAGAGGAAAGAGTTGTTATGGAAGTGAAATGATATTGGCGATAAGGTTTATATGTGTCGACGTATTGAAGAGATATTATTGAGGTATTGAGATTATATGAAGTTGATGATTATTGGAGTTTTTGTGGACAAGAGGTAAGGTAAATGCTATTGATGATAAGGTTTATATGTATCGACCTAAGAGGTATTATTGAAGTATTGAGATTATGTGATGCTGATGATTATTGGAGTTTTGGTGTATAAGAGGTAAAGTAAGTGAGGAGCATATTTTTTTGTTGTTGTTGGTCTATATGGAACAAGGAGGATGAAGATAGCAGACTAGAACACTAAAGTGGAAGGAAGTTTGTCTACACACACTTTGTTAAATCACTAAGCAGTATATACTTTTTTTTGAAGAGAGGAAGTATTTGCATATCTTGGCTCACTGACAGTTGTTCAGCAACAGTACATTTGATTTGGCTTGGCAAACATTGGTCTTGACATGATGACTATGACGTTGACTTAACTATTATTGACTGTTATACATTGCTGCCACTACTACTTGATACACATGATGAACATCAAATTTTGACAGAATTGCATTTACACAGTTAACACTATTCAATTGCACAGTAGTACTTAATGTGGATGAAAGATGAGTGAGTGTGTTTTGTGTGTTTTCCTTTCCTAATCCGAAATAATTAGTCCCAACCTATCTCCTAAATATTGTTTTATTTGTATGTAGTGGCTTACACTAACACTCATTAATAATATAGGTTTACTGGTATTTGTGTATTTGCAATAGTTAATATGACAATTATCTGACATCATTTGTGTGTTTGTTATGATTTGTATGTTTAGTGTAAAAGCATTTGTATGTGCATTCAAACTATTATTCATGCCTGAACTGTCTGATTAGTGATGGTGAATATTATGAACTGTTACCTGCATTTGTTCAACATTGCTGGGTGCAACTGATGGAACTACGTCTATGGAAATGATGTCACTTGTCGGTGTCTGCACCTACTCAACATTGCTGGGTGCCACTGTTGGAACTGTTTCTACTGAAATGATGTTACCTGTTGCTGTGTGCACCTGTTCAACATTGCTGGGTGCCACTAATGGACTGATTCTACGGGAATAACGTCACTTATTGGTGTCTGCACCTGTTCAACATTGCTGGGTGCCACTGATGAACTGCTTCTACTGAAATAATGTCACCTGTTGCTGTGTGCACCTGTTCAACATTGCTGGGTGCCACTGATGGACTGCTTCTACTGAAATAGTGTCACTTGTTGGTGTCTGCACCTGTCAACATTACTGGGTGCCACTGATGAACTGCTTCTACTGAAATAATGTCACTTGTTGCTGTGTGTACCTGTTCAACATTGCTGGGTGCCACAGATGGAACTGTTTCTACTGAAATAATGTCACTTGTTGGTGTCTGCACCTGTTCAACATTGCTAGGTGCCACTGATGAACTGCTTCTACTGAGATAATGTCACTTGTTGGTGTCTGCACCTGCTCAACATTGCTGGGTGCCACTGATGGACTGCTTCTACTGAAATCATGTCACTTGTTGCTGTCTGCACCTGCTCAACATTGCTGGGTGCCACTGATGGAACTGCTTCTACTGAAATAATGTCACTTGTTGGTGTCGGCACCTGTTCAACATTACTGAGTGCCACTGATGGACTGCTTCTACCGAGATAATGTCACTTTTTGGTGTCTGCACCTGCTCAACATTACTGGGTGCCACTGTTGGAACTGCTCAACCAGTGATGAGATGTCACTTGTTACTGTCTGCACCTGCTCAACATTGCTGGGTGCCACTGATGAACTTCTTCTATTGAAATGATGTCACTTGTTGGTGTCTGCACTTGTTCAACATTGCTGGGTGCCACTGATGAACTGCTTCTACTAAAATGATGTCACATGCTGGTATTTGCACCTGTTGACCATTGCTGGGTGCTACTGCTGGAACTATCAACTATTTTTTTTAATCATTGAAAGCATTTTATGTGAACATTTGTATAAACTGATTTTTTTGTGTATTGTGTGAACTATTATGTAAAGTCACATGTATGAAAGAAGTTGTATTGTCTACTGTATTTTATATATTAGGTTATTGAAAGGTCAGTGCAAAGCCAAAATTTTATCTAATTATGTCATATTTACGTATTAATATTATCTTTTATTTTTGTCTGTATTTTTTTTGACGAATTTGGTAGTATTTTCACCACCAATGCTAGTAAAAATACCATCAAATTCTAGCCCGCGGAGGAAGGGCATATGAAAGGTGGCTACACTGAGCCACAGCGCCAGATTGTTTCGCCGCCTCCACTGGCAGTGATTATTGAGAAGTAGCGGAGGGCAGTGCTTGTTGAGATGTGCTAGTGAAAAGTGCTGGTCGAGAACTCGTAGTAGGCAGTGCTTGCTGAGATGTGATACTGAAGAGTTCTTGTTGAGATGTGGTAGTAGAGAGTCGGTGTGGAGATATATTGTAATGATTAGAGTGCTTTTCGTCAATATATGAAGGTAAAAGAAAAAAAAAATTTCCTTTTCTTTTTATTATCTCAATGTCTTAAATAATGCGTCATTACAGGTTCAGTCAACAAGGCATCTGGCGTGTGTTCTTGTATTAGAGTATAATTCGGGTTTCTTGCACAATTATAGTATTTCAATTTTTTAATTACTTCAGTATAAATGATATTTAAAATTTTTTGTCTTAGCGAAGAAGAACCGTGCCAGATGTGTACGTTGAATCACACTTCCACACCCAGAACAGCTACACATGTGGTTTGTTGGCTTCGTAGGTTTTATAGTTGCTGGGGACTTAATTAATTAATTGTATTAACGAAAATTTTCATTTCAATATTTGTTGTTGTTCTATGCAGTCAGATTGCGTAATAATACTAGTCAGGGCCAACCGTTTACGAAACAGCGTAATCGGACTTATAGCTACTAAAAAATATTTGCATTTTATTTAATTAAGCCCCCATGCACAGGTTCAAAATGGTTCTAATGGCTCTGAGCCCTATGCGACTTAACTTCTGAGGTCATCAGTAGCCTTGAACGTAGAACTAATTAAACCTAACTAACCTAAGGACATCACACACATCCATGCCCGAGGCAGGATTCGAACCTGTGACCTTAGCTGTCGCTCGGCTCCAGGCTGTAGCGCCTAGAACCGCACGGCCACTCCGGCCTAAGCGTCAGGACATGAAGATTTATCACCAGGTTACTCAACTGACTGTCGCACGATTGTAGCTTTGCAACATAGCCAACGGCTAAGGTTCAGAAAATCATGAATAATGTAAGATTATAAACGTGGCCATTAAGAAGATTTTTTTCTTTGTGACTGTGAGAGTCGATCTGATGTAAGAACAGGTGCTCACTATATTTCCTTTTATACATGGTGGCCAAAAAGTCTAAACAGCTTGTAAGGGTTTTGCAAAAGAGATTGAGCAGAGAAGCTGTTGTTACGAATAATTCGATACGTTTCGCAGTTTCCGAGTTATTTAGCACTGAAGTAAGCAATAAGGTCGTCACGCGGCCGAATTCAAGAATCCTGCTAGCGACAGTGTTACCAAATTTCTTTCTTCGATCGGTTTCTTCAAACAGAGCAAACGTAGCTTTTGCTCACTTAGTTTCAATTTATCATTCACGAAAAAGTCACATTTTAACTGGTAATGAACATTTAAAAAAGAGGTAACTCATGTACCCACAGATGTCTGCGTATTACCACATTTAAGCGCTCGCAAGTGGTTGAATTAAGAGCTCGCAAAGACCTGATTGGTTAGATTGGTTACCGTAAATGCTAAATAGCTCGGAAACGGCGCAACGAATCGGATTTTGTTCTTAACAGTTATTTACCAGCACAACCTCCCCTCCAACACTCTTACAAGCTTTACAGACTGTTTTTGATTGCCCAGTATAATGATGTGCAAATGAGAAACAAAATGCTATTATTCTTATAGGCTCTTCTACTGAAGAAAATGACGGCTAGATGAGAAAAATTTCCAAAAGCCTAGACTCAGATGTTGTAAACACCGTTAACACAATAAAATATTAATTAAAATGAAGGGATGAAACAGTGTTTCCACCAGTTCTTCGTTGCTCAGTGCAGCACCGCTAAGTCTAGAGAGATGGGTCAACATATGTGGATCACACATTTTAAAGGAATTTTGCATAAAAACTTTTTATTGAAGGGAAAAGTACCAACATTTACTCGAGGTTTTAGCCCGACGTACCGTAGGTTTTGGAGAATCCGACACAGAAATTTGCAACACCAAGTTCAGATGGCCCTAGACACCGTTCCTCCTAAGTGGCTGATAATGAAATAGCGTGCCCGTGGAATATTGCTTTAATTGTGAGACACTATTCGTGATTTCCTTTCAAAGATAACTCATTTTGCAGAAATTAACTGGAAGTCATGCACCGAAACTTAAGTGATGTGTGAGGTTTCTCAAAGAAGTGTTACTGGCTCTCTGCTGCTATACATCTATGTAAATTTGAGCCGCGCTCTTAGACTGTCTGCAGATGATACTGTCGTCTATCATCTAGTCAGGTGATCAGCACAGATAAGAAGGACTTGCGAAATTTCGATTATTCCATGAATATATGATATTTAACATCTGTCGATCAAGTGAATAACTTGTGTTGTGGAATAGGCGTAACAAGGAGTGCTATTTATTTGCGAACACTTCGAAGATGCAACAGATCTAGTAGAGGGGCTGCCTACACTACAGGTGTCCGTCCCCTTCTAGAGCCCTGCTGCCCTAACCAGATGAGATTGGCGGAGGTCATCGAGATAGTTCAAAGAAGGGCAGCTCGTATTATCGCGAAGTAGTGGAGATAATATCACGGATCAGATAAGCGAGTTCGGGTGTCAATCGCTAAACAAATACACATTTCGTTGTGTCGAAGTCTTTTCACGAAATTTTATCACCAGTTTCTCCATCAAATGCAAAAATGTAATTTTGCTGAATCGTATCTAAGTAGGGTGGAACGAAGGTAATTAAAAAATAAGAGAAGTTAAAGCCCGCCTGGAATTATTTAGGTGTTAATTTTTGACCTACAAAGTGATTAGGTAGAGCAGATGTACATAATTTTCACCATCTCGGGCCTAGACCAATATAAAATGTATTTCTTTACAAAGTATTCCGCAGTTTTGGATATAAGTCCTCATAATCCATGAATTGTAAGATGAAATTTATCAAATGCGTGATAGTTACATTCTACTCTAAACTGTAATAACAGTTATCAAATCCAATGATTATTTTCTTTAAGCAATAGACTGTAATAAGAGCGAAATCTGTAACTTACGCATGATGTGAAATGGATTAAACTACTTAAGGACCGTATGTTACATGCTTGGTCATGGCTGATAAAAGGCACTGCAACCGCATCAAACGTTTTGCATAACGGAAACACTGCTCTCGCTAATCGACCTTCCGCGCTACTCGTTGTCTTATTATGCACCGAGCCTATCTTGTAAGCTGAAAGGAAAAGTATTCATATATTCTTTTAAGAGATGTACAGCATAAGATGTCCCACACAGGTGTGATAGTGGCCTTGAGGACTAGGGAGGAAAATGCGCAAGCCTGTACTCGGGCTCAGTAAATTGTTAAACCTTCTTTAAATTAACAGAAACTAATAGAAGAAATAACAAGAAATATAGGGGTGTAGCTCACACGTAAGATCTTTCCATACATGAGAAACAGCTTAAGGATTACTAAAGCACAACCACATGTTAAGTGAGCACGGTATGTTCAAAATAATCTTAGTTGTTACAAGTACCAGTGAAGACCTGAGATGAAGTAAGCTTCTAATTATTACGGCAAGAGGAACGTGAAGCAGAACGCATGCGAGCGCCTGCCGTAAAATTTAATTATTGTTCAGCTATTCCGTAAATTTCACTGAAAGTACACTGTGTGTCGCCAATAATAGCCACAAATACCCGCAATAACCACAAATCCACAGCGGCAATTTGATCAGATCATCAGCCTACTTTCTCACGAATGTTAACAGGGAGAAATAGTACACATGTAAAGATACTGCAGCCGTCGGACACGGAATATAATTCGAACACGCTTCAAGCTGTCACCAAAAAATGACGTGAACATGGATTCAATCATTACGAGGCACCGCAATACCAACAGCGGCAATTAAATTTCCGTCTGCCTGCGTGACCCTATGCTCAGGCTGTCTCCTGATAGACGTAATACACCTGAAAATTTGGTTACCTGCGCAGGCGATGGTGCCTGAATGATGAGGCGGAAATCTGATTTATTCAAAAATGGTTCATATGGCTCTAAGAACTATTGGACTTAGCATCTGAGATCATCAGTCCCCTAGACTTAGAACTACTTAAACCTAACTAACCTGAGGACATCACACACATCCATGCCCGAGGCAGGATTCGAACCTGCGACCGTAGCAGTCGCGCGGTTCCAGACTGTAGCGCCTACAACCGCTCGGCCACACCGCCCGGCTCTGATTTATTCACAAAGAATTTCCTCGTCAAACGGTCAGCGGAAACTGATATCACCTCCCTGACCAAACAGTTGTACACAGGAAGCCAAACGCATGCATGGTCGAGACCAAATTAATTTGCTGTTTCTAGCCTAACGAAAGCGGAAGTACCTCCCTGTGTAAGTGCACAAATAGTCTGCTAGAGCACTGGCAGGGCCGATGTATGTGTATACAGGATTATATTATTATTGCGTACGCATCTGCCTTCCAGTATTAAAAATGCTTCACCTGTAATGTATTAGCATACTCGTACACACAAGGAACTTTTCAGTAGCAGAGAATGTTTTTGAAATAAATATTTACTGGTAATGAATAAGCGTAAGTATTATTTTAGTATCCACTATTTCTCAGAAGTGAAACGAATAAAATTATTCAAGCCAATAAAGGCTGCTTATTGTATGAGAAAATACATTTTACTCGGGGTCAGAGAGGCTTACTCAAAACTTGGATGTGAATCTGAACCTAAGTACATCTGTGACGGAGAAGACGGAGAGACCTCAGTTTGCAATTTCCATCGGTGAAATAAGGAAGACAAAAAGAAAACTCCATGTGATTTGGAAAACGAGAGAGCAAGAGCACTGCCACACTCTCAAATACTTAAGCGTAAAGTTGGACAGAAGTCTGTCATTTAAACAGCACTGTTTGTGACACTAAGCAAAAGTCAGTGCTAGGAACACTATCATTGGTAAAATGGCCAACACAAACTGAGGTGATAACCAGGAAGTTCTTCGAACAAAGCTATTGCATTTAGTTTCTCGGCAGCTGAATGTGTCGCGCGTGTGTGGTAGACGTCGACCGATGTGAAACACATTGATGTGGCCGTTATTGAGTCACCCCACATCATATCAGTATGTTTGAGGCTTACGTCGACAGAGAAGATGTACTCTATGTGGATAGCTCGCCCCAGTATACGGTGGCAAGCACGTGGCTGCCGAGGTGGAGAGGAAGAAGCAGACGACAATCGCTAACCTATACACGGGCACCAACAATAGCCAATGAGTCTTAGCTCAAGAAAGAGCTTCCTTTGGACGACAGATCCAATCAACGTCCTCGTCGAAGAGATGAGTCTTCAGCTATGGAAGGAAGTAACGCCAAATCCTGTCCTGGAACTGAAGGTAGAACTTGCTGTTGGAAGTAAGAAATCATTCACAATTTGGAAGGCTCTCAACAGGCTGAGGACTATGGTTTCAAACTAGAAATACAACCCGATCCGTTGGGACTACTTCACTGGACAACGACTATGGGACTATGGGAACATCGAAACTGGCCTCAGCTCAAGCGGTACCCCGCTAGATTTGCAGCTAGCTAACGATACTGCCATTTGTTTAATTGATTATTGGGTAAAACATATTTAAACCTTAAATTTTATTACAGTTGACTTACACTAGATTTTAGTTTATGGTGTCCTCGACACAAATAAAATACGGAAAACAACGGCTCAGGCCGTACCGCTTATTGTTTATAGTAATGAGGATCTCGACACCCACGCAGTGTCGACTAAAACATGAAATAGGGATCGATATTTTTTTGGATGTATTGTACCTGGGTGAAGTGTCATTCAGATAGGAGTACGTCGCACATAATACTGCCCTACCATTGCCAGTAGCTATGGGTTAATCATAGCTGGTTAATCATAGTTACATCGCAAGCCAATATCCATTATTTCATTTTCATTATAAATAACTGCTTGCTCCGCATAAATATCGAGAAAGGCATATGATGAGTGATTTCTGGTGTAAGATCTGTAGATGAATTTGATGTAAATACCTACAGTGACTGGGTGAACGGTATCACCACCTGCCTAAAACTGTCTTGGTTCACCTCTGATAACCAATACAAGAGCGATGCTCGTGGCGTGATTCAGAACGCCGTTGGTACATTTCCAGAGGTAAGTAGCTACAGACGTCTACCAACAGATCACGAAACTGCCGTACGGGCCACTGGTTTGCAGCCATGGAGATGTCACTCGGGAGCATCCCCAGGGTTTCAGATCAGGTGAATTTCTTGGACATCTATAGGATTTCACAATTACGCTCCTGAAACTACTATTATACAGTTATGGTTTTGTGACTCCGAGAGTTAACGTCCTCAAGGATATCATCATTGTAGGGGAAGACATCAAGAATGGAGGGGTGCGGGTTGTTCGCAATAATATTCACGTGGATGCATTCGTCTGACTAGCTTCGAAGATGGCAGGAGGATATACAGCTGAAATATTAGCTACTGAGAAGTATGGTTATGGCTGAATTCCTATAACTTTATGGATGATATACATAAAGGACATGACGACTCTCAATATACACGTAGCAGATAGGTGTTACCGTACCTTCGATTACTGCCACGGGTCGCGTGAAACGATTGGTGTATAACACCTACAGCATAATACTGGCCCTAAACGCCTGTGCCCATGGCTTAGTGAATGTTTCCGTCAGCCGTTTCACAGGTGACAGACTTCCTTCTTGGAACATAAAGTACTACATCACACCAAGCGGCACGTTCTTATTGATTCATAATCCAATCTGAGTGATCTAGTGCACAGTGTAATAGTAAGTCCCACGTTTGACCGTGTTAGTTCAACGATGTGTTCTTAAACATTTGCGTCTGTAGCAGCATTACTCCTCTTCGTCAAATTTGTCACAGATCACCGCCTATCCAGCATTAAGTGCGACAAAGTCTTCGACCTAGACGTTCTATGATGAGGCCTCGACGTGAAACACCTTACATCTACATCTACATCCGCACTCTGCAAACCACCACGTGTTACGTCGCACTACACCAGATTTTAGGGTTTCTTCCAATTCCATTCAAACATGCAGCGCGGGTAGAGTGATTGTTTGAATGTCCCTTTACGTACAGAAATTAATCTAATCTTATCCTCACCATCCCTATGTGAGTGATACGTATGAGACTGTACCATATTCCTAGAGCCATCGTTTAAAGTCGGTTCTTGAAACTTTGTTAACAGATTATTTGATTACGTGGTGTCTGTTCTTTTCGACGTGTCACAAAGCGAACAAGGAGGAAATGGACAGGGATTGAGGATAGGTGGCACTTGATGGGAGTGTTAACAGATTATTTGATTACGTGGTGTCTGTTCTTTTCGACGTGTCACAAAGCGAACAAGGAGGAAATGGACAGGGATTGAGGATAGGTGGCACTTGATGGGAGTGTGGGTCGACCGTGAGGCATGCACAGATAATCCGTGCAGTTGCGATAACGCTGTGTCCCAGATGGCGCAGTGGTTACGGCACATGCCTAGTTTAACGAAATCGTCGAAATGAATGGAATTGATTTGAAATTTCGTTAAAGAAGAATAATAAATTTTATCTTTTGCTTTTAAGTTAATTTTCTTTCGTGCGAACTTTGTTGTAGAACCACTCTCTTATTTTCGTGTGGTAATAAAAAATTTTTACTTTCTTAAGAATTACGTACATTTAAAGATAAAATAATATTTACGTGAACTCATATGAACTGGTTAAGAATATTAGGTTGAGAATTGAGTCCTTTAAATCATTCGGCCTTGGCATACACTTTCCAGATGCAGTGGGTTTTTTTGTTAAATATTTTTACTGAATTTTATCCCGGCACTAGCCATAGAACACAAGATTACCTCTATTAGCAGAAAATGTTTTAATTATTGCAAAGCCGACATTTATCACTGATCAAACCTACTTCATTACACATTTAAGATATTTTGAAAGAACCAAACTGTTTAAATTTCAATGTTAACTAACATTAGCTATCCGCCTACGAATGCACAAACGTATAATTAATTCAAATTTTATCAGCCACAGGATCACTGAAAAAGAAGAACAATTTCTTAATTCACTATTGATTTTTATGCTTCTGTTCCCGATTTACGGGTTTGATAATTTTTTAAATGTGCCGCCTATTGTTGGTCGCGGCACAGCCCAGCAACACCGCTAAAAAATGCTGAAAAATTCTTAAAGAAATTTTATAGATGACGTGGGCAAGCTAATTTACATAAAGAATTCACACTTTTGATAAACTCTAATATATTTAGATCAAACAACAATACAACTCACATTAATTCGTAACGCATCGTCTAATGGCGGCTAAGTCCAGACAGAGACAAAAGAAGTCTACCCATTCCTAAGAAACTCTTTCACAGTGTCCTACCGCAATGACTTCTGAACAGAGAAGACCAAAGAATACATAATGCATTGTGCTTAAATAGTATTGCTGACTATTAACATTTCTTTGCAAATTGACGATATTATTCTCTTCTGACAACATTTTATATATCTCTGCTATCGCAAATACTGACACATTTTACAATCACATAATAAATACAGAAAAATTCCTATCCTAAATACAGAGAAATATTACAACAAAAAATATAAGGAGAATAACAAATGTCTTTTACACCACATTCAGTAATATTTTTGTTCAATAATTACGATATATACAACTTGCCCAGAGCGGCGTATATGGTACAAATAAACTCTTGTTCTTTAATAATGTGAGTTTGCCAGGGAACGTTACACTAGTAAGCAGGAGATTCCAGGTTCGAATACACGTTTTCGCTCGTCGCCGCTGTTTCCGAGAAATGTGCCAGTGCAGCTGACAGCAGTGATCCCCTATCTTTCCTTTCCTTTCTTCTCTTTTCCACTTTCAATTTGCATATTTGTTAATAGACTTCCTCGGGATCTTATCGCCCACTCTTGGTTTCACCGTCCATGGATGCCCAAGAGAGTAGGACGTGAAAGGCCAACCACGTTCGCCGGATTGCTTTTTCTCAGGCGACAAGTAATAGCAATTTTCAATTTGAAAAAGTCGCTTATTTCAAAAGATGAACCCCACTTGCGGCCCAAATCGTCGCTACAGAGCTTTTCTAAAATGAATGTAAAAAATGAAACAACTGGTAGACTGGCCCTTAATAAGAAACTTTCGCATATCAATGGACTTGCGCAACCCTTAGCGTTCGGCCCTAGCCATCATTTAAGAGCATCTTGTCCCACAGAGAAGGAAGCGTAGAGCCCTCCACATGCGTCGACATAGAGATATTTGGCATTTAAGGTAACGAATCTAACCAATCAGTTCGTTGTGAGCTCTAATTCAACCACTTGCGAGCGCTGAAATGCGGTAATACGCAAACATCTGTGGGTACATGAGTTACCTCTTGTTTAAAGGTTCAATACCAGTTAAAATATGACTTTTTCGTAACTGATAAATTTAAACTAATTTAGCAAAAGCTACGTTTGCTCGGTTTGAAGAAACCGAATGAAGAAAGAAATTTGGCAGCCTTGTCTCTAGTAGGATGCTTGAATTTGGGCGCTCAACGACCTTATTACTAACTTCACTGCTAAACCGCGAAACGTATCGAATTACTTCGTAACAATAGCTTCTCTGCACAATCTCCTCTGCAACACCCTTGCAAGCTTTGTAAAGGTTTATTGTTTATTTATAGACCCAATAACATTCTTATGACTCATGATCGGTTTCGGCCATACAACGACCATCTTCAGATTTTAAAGGCGGCATACACTGAACACTGGTTCACTCCATTAGAATCTGAAGATGGTCATTGTATGGCCGGAACCGGTTATGACTGTGTCATAAAAATGTGATTGCGTCTATAAACAAAAAATTTTTACAAAATAATCAATAACTCACTCCATTGACAAAATGTCGTTTTTTCCAAAACACTTACAAGCTTAACAGACTTTTTGTCCACAATGTATAAAGGGAAATACAGTGAACACCGTTTCTTACATCAGAGCGACTGTCACAATCGTAAATAAATAAATATGGAAGGCAACGTTTTCAATTTCTTATCGACTTCAAACTGAGGTTGATGTTTCGTGAACTTTATTTGCGATCGGTTACAAAAACTGCTGAAAATTACTCCTTTCCGATTGAACGCACGCTCTGGAACGACGCCTGAGTGACTGTCGCAGCCATGACAAAGCTGAGCCGGCCGCTGTGGCCGAGCGGTTAAAGGTGCTTCAGTCCGGAACCGCGCTGCTACTGCGGACGCAGGTTCGAATCCTGCCTCGGGCATGAATGCGTGTGGTGTCCTTAGGTTAGTTAGGTTTAGGTAGTTCTAAGTTTTAGGGGACTGACGACCTCAGATGTTGAGTCCCATAGTGCCTAGAGCCATTTGAACCATTTTGACAAAGCTGACAATGCATTAGAGGCTGCCGTAAGTCACAGTGTCGGCTCTTCAACCATATCCACAGATGTTTTGTAAACAATACATTTAAGGTTACTCCAGGCGAAAAATCGAAGGGGTGTCAAGTTGTGGAAACGTGCAGGCCACACAAGTGGCCAACCGCGCCCTATGCCGTTCTCAGTAACGGTCTCATCGAAACGATTACGCACTGCTTGACCGCACTGCGCAGATGCATCACGATGCAACGTGATGGTAGTACCCCGTATACCGTCGCAACTTGAGTGGGACGTGTTCCGATAACTCTGGCAGTGTTTCCAGTAGCAGAGTAAGTATCTGTTTGGGATCAGTCGTCGGGGGAACATGTATGCACCAATTAGATTATCGTCTATCAAACCAGCCCAACGCTGATGGCGGAGCGCTCTTGGCGACTACGAACAAAGGCGGCTTGCAAATTTCCCGTGCCCACAAGTGTTGATTCTTGCCGTTTTCTTGTAAAGTTAAAATTGTGGGAATTAAGATTTAATGGCGCACTTCCGTAAAACCAACTTCATGAAGATGGTAAGGATGGAAATTGTCTTCATACACACGCACCACACTACGGAATGGCTTACACCAATTTCTCGAGCAACACTCCTCGAGCTTGTCCAGTGCGAGTTTTGCAGCCGTTTTAACGCCTCTTCCTCCATTTTGATGTACACACTTTACATTGACAACCGCGCCCGGCTGGCCTTAGCACGTGTAACACAAAAAGAAAGTACCTGGATTCGATGTAGGCCTTAAATGTACGTACCCCACTACAATACCTCGTCAGAGGATAACTCATCTCAACTGCACTTGTCCCTCTTACTGACGTGTGGATGACGTTGAACTTGCTTCGATCTGCCATTCGTCGATTCGGACCCGTGGAAGTACAAGCGTGGAACAGGAAGCATATATGCATCTGCTGGCCTGGAAGCGCAGTGTATATCTGCCCTTACCTCCCAAGAAGAGCGGTCGATTTACCGTCCACTTCGCACAGAGTGTATCCGTTTGTTGACACACTGTCGCAGGATGAAGCAGAGTCTGCAGTGATCACTGGCGCGGCTCTCTGTGCAACGTCTTAATAAACAGGCATTTGCACTGCCAAACGTAACGCGTTCGCGTCCCAGCATACGCCGGAAAAAACCCGTGAAATTCTACCTCCCGGAATAGCTAGTACCATCTAGACTCGCATTATGGACTGTATGCCTACTTCTCCGGCGGCGTGCGACGCTGTTGAATGCTTAGCACCGAACTCTAAGGAATTCGGACAGGGGATGCTAAGTGAAGGTTGCTTGTAATGACCCACTCAACCATCCCTCACATTTTCACATTCATTTTAGAAACACCCTGTATAATGACTCTCAGTTCGTCTCTGCTCCGTTAATACACTTTTTTTTTACGTTGTCAAATGTCCATAACGCTACCATGCGGCTTCCATTCTCGCGGTGGTTAGCGGTCATAATGAAAATATGATTGCTATAAACTACATCCACATCTACATACATACTCCGTAATCCACCATACGGTGCGTGGCGGAGGGTACATCGTACCGCAACTAGCATCTTCCCCCCTGTTCCACTCCCAAACAGAACGAGGGAAAAATGACTGCCTATAAGCCTCTGTACGAGCCCTAATCTCTCTTATCTTTGTGGTCTTTCCGCAAAAAAGTTGGCGCCAATGAAATTGTACTGCAGTCAGCCTCAAAAGCTGGTTCTCTAAATTTCCTCAGTAGCGATTCACGAAAAGAACACCCCCTTTCCTCTAGATACTTCCACCCGAGTTCCGAAGCATTTCTGTAACACTCGCGTGATGACCAAACCTACCAGTAGCAAATCTAGCAGCCCGCCTCTGAATTGCTTCTATGTCCTCCCTCAATCCGACCTGATAGGGATCCCAAACGCTCGAGCAGTACTCAAGAATAGGTCGTATTAATGTTTTATAAGCGCTCTCCTTTACAGATGAACCACATCTTCCCAAAATTCTACCAATGAACCGAAGACGACTATCTGCCTTCCCCACAACTGCCATTACATGCTTGTCCCACTTCATATCACTCTGCAATGTTACGCCCAAATATTTAATCGACGTGACTGTGTCGAACGCTACACTACTAATGGAGTACTCAAACATTACAGGATTCTTTTTTCTATTCATCCGCATTAATTCACATTTATCTATATTTATAGTTAGGTGCCATTCTTTAGACCAATGACAAATCCTGTCCAAGTCATCTTGTATCCTCCTACAGTCACTCAGCGACGACACCTTCCCGTACACCACAGCATCATCAGCAAACAGCCGCACATTGCTATCCACCCTATCCAAAAGGTCATTTATGTGGATAGAAAACAACAGCGGACCTACCACACTTCTGTGGGGCACTCCAGGTGATACCCTCATCTCCGATGTACACTCACCATCGAGGAAGGACAATGTACTGGGTTCTATTACTTAAGAAGTCTTCGAGCCACTCACATACTTGGGAACCAATCCCATAAGCTCCTACCTTAGTTAGGAGTCTGCAGTAGGGCACCAAGTCAAGCGCTTTATTGTAGCTAAGAAATATGGCATCCGTCTGATACTCTTCATCCATGGTTAGCAAGATATCATGTGAAAAAAGGGTGAGTTGCGTTTCGCAGGAGCGATACTTTCTAAAGCCGTGCTGATGCATGAACAGCAACTTCTCTCTCTCAAGGAAATTCATTATATTCGAACTGAGAAACTTAAAAGCTGTATTTTCTCTTTCTTCTCTTAATACAATGAGTTACTGCTGAAATGATATGACAGGCAACTTTGGTGATTTGAGTTTCCTCCTTGGGCTGAGGCCCCTCCTTCCTGCTCGCGGCTATTACCATTCCACATCACGTGTATTGGCCGCAGCGCTGTGCTAATGGCCTGTGCGGGGATACATGACTGGGCTAATCTGCGCCATTGCGCGAGCTAACCGGCGACGCGTCATCAGCTTAAGGCGCCGCGACCCGGGCCGACAGCGCCGCGGCGGACACACTGTGATCGACGCTCACACATCGCGGGCCCTCCTCAAATGCTGCAGTTAGCGTACACGCGCTGCCTCGGATGTGTTTGCCTTAATCGTACACGAATAATAGTAGATAGTAATTTACAGAAGGTCAATTCGCAGTACACAGTGCTGGTAAGCCGCTAGAGTTTCAAAACGCTGTACAAATAGATCCACTGCTGAGAATGACGTCAAATTTGAACAGCTTGACGCACGGGAAAACAACATGCAACAAAAAAATTCATGAAGATTTGATCAATAGATGGTTCCTTAATCGTCAGCTTGCGCACACCATCAGACGCGTGGCACGTGGTTGTTCCTCAGTTTGTGTCCGAGACGCCCTCACGTCTCCAAGTAGGACAGCGCGACGCTCGTACAGATCTTTCACACGAATGGTGACCGTGCTCCAGTAGTCCTACAGAAGTCCCAGGAACTCAAGGGTGTAAAAAAAAAAGCCATAGTCCTACATCTCATGAGGGTCTGGAAAAAATGATTATAAAATTCGAAAAGATAAGCCCTGTTGAAGTGCAGTGTGGCAGATGGAGGAAAGCAGTTGATCCGACGTCTGTCGAAGATGTGGTTACGGCGTGACAGTAGTGGATGTCAAATTAAACATCTTTCAGCCGTCAAATTTCCAACCTTATTTTATTTGGCAACCAGTCTCAGCGTTTTACAACGCCAGCTTCAGGTCCCTGACTAACGTGTAGGATGAATCTACCTCGGTTGTGATCAAAACAGTGGCCTGAATCTGTGGTATTTGTAGATATTTGCTACAGTGATCACATCAACAATCACCTGGTTGAAGTGATAGCTGTAGCAAATATCTACTAATACCAGTATTGCTGGCCCTTGTTTCGATCACAACCCAGGCAGATTCTTCCTACACGTTAGTCAGGGACCTGAAGATGGCGTAGTAAAACGCTGAAACTGGTTGCCAAATAAAATAAGGTTGGAAATCTGACGGCTGAAAGCTGTTTAATTTGACATCCACTATTTTCATGCCGTGACCATATCTTCGACAGACGTCGGATCAACTGCTTTCCTCCATCTGGCACACTGCACTTCAACAGGGCTTATCTTTTCGAATTTTATAACCATTTTCTCCAGGCCCTCATCGGATGTTGGACTATGGCTTTTTTTTTTACACCCTTGAGTTTCCGGAACTTCTGCAGGACTACTGGAGCACGGTCAATCATTCGTGTAAAAGAGCTGTACGAGAGTCGCGCGGTCCTTCTTGGAAACAGTAAAGAGGGCGTCTCGGACACAAACTGAGAAACAACCCCGGTCGGTCTGAGGCGCTGCGGTCATGGACTGTGCGGCTGGTCCCGGCAGAGGTTCGAGTCCTCCTTCGGGCATGGGTGTGTGTGTTTGTCCTTAGGATAATTTAGGTTAAGTAGTGTGTAAGCTTAGGGACTGATGACCTTAGCAGTTAAGTCCCATAAGATTTCACACACATTTAAACATTTGAGGAACAACCATGTGAAACGGGTCTGTTGCATGTGTCCATCTTACCGGATTTCCATAAAATTGCCTTCACCGCTGCCAGTAGCGAAGCCAACAGTTTACAGGCGACTGCATTGTTGTTTCATAACTCAAAAATAGGGACCACCGCTCGAAGCGAACTCCGACGTAAGAGTCGGACGACTTTCAAATAAACGCCGTCGACGGGTTTAGGTCATTGAACTTCGTTAGAAAGAGAAATAAATAAAGTCAAATATCAGGAGGCAATATTCGTTAATAGCTTGGCGGAAGCTTTAGAACACTACGAAATAAGGGAACTTTGCTGAGCATTTCAAGCCCGTAAGCAGTATCTTAGGTTTTAGTTTCCCAAGAATGCAAAAATTTTTAATTTCTTTCGATTACAGATATATTTGACGATGGCTGCCGTGCTAAAAGAGCTATTATGCAATTGCACGTAGACATAACTTAAAAATCCATACCTCACCTTCAGTGTCTACGTTTCGCACAGTACTTGAAACTTTAGCACGAAAAGCAGAGTAGCATGGCGTTCATTAGGATATACTGCAATAGGAGCTGTATGCAACGACTGGTTGTGAATGATAATTGTAAAATAATGACTACCTTTTTCACGGAGGAACATGTTACTCTATACGCTACGGCATTATGATGTATGCCTCAGAGGTTCGGGAAGATATAACGTTACCAATCAGAAAATTCACGGTATATTTGCATGTATTCTAAAGCGTTAACGGATATAGCATTGTAAATAAAGGCCTAATAAATGCTTACATATTTCCACCTGATACTTGTCTGATCGCCTGTAATAAAGCTTCAAGAAGTAAAGAAATAAACGGCTAAAAGAGAACAGAGAAAAACAAACTCAAGAAAATATTTAGGCAGACATTCATAAAATAAAAATGATTTTCTCCTCTGTTGGATTTCTTCCTGGGGAATATCGTGCAAAATTCGGTCCAATTGATGCGTTAGACCGTCAAAATCCCAAGGTAATTGAAGGGCTCTGCCGTAATCCTCCGACCCATGTCTGTTGGAATGAGATCCGGTGAACCTGCCGGACAAGGCAGGGGTTGGCAAGCATAAGCATGTCCGACGGAACTTCGCATTGCAATTCAGAGCAACACAGACACCGCAATATCGAATTTTTCTTCAGCTTCCAGTCTGTCACGAAATTAAGACAACTATGAAAATCAGGTGAAGCTTTGCACAAAAGAGTCTGCTGCAACCTGTGGCTGTACAGGTATGAGCAGGCCTTAGAGGCTGACCTTCACATATTCGTTTCAAATATTTTGTGACTAAAGCCCTTCTGGCCTGTTATTCATCTTATACGCGACGTGTAAGTACTGTCTCTGTCTTGTATTCTTAGTCAGTACTTGCACATTTTTATACAAAAAAATTTGTTTCTTCCCATAAATTTGTAATTATGTTACAGACCACTTTAAATGTCTAAATTCGGAGGAAGGCACTCTCAGAAGTGTTGAAACATGGTTAAAAAGACTAAAAAATTATCACAGATTGGTTATTTGTTTCAATTTTAATTTATAAGCGGTCACTGAACCAAGTAGCCATGTCAAAACATTGCGATTCTTTCCTGCCCAAGCAGCCAAGGCTGCCTCTAAATCCAAAGATCTAAAGAAGAATCTACTAAGTATGGCCATTCAGTTTAATAAGCCATGTGAAAAAAAGGGACTAGTACCCTACTTACGCGAAAGCCTATGATAATTATGCTACTTGTAAGAAAGGTCCCTAGTTCTTCAGACCTATCATTACAAAACTCATTTCTGATAATGTTAAAAAGCTTTGTATTAGAAAAGACATTGTTAATGAAGAGGAATATTGTTTCTATCTGGAACTCACAAATATTTTTCGTATTAATTATAACTTCAACATTGACGATTTCTGGATACAGATTAATGAACATTTGGGAATTTGTAAACAAGGTATAATGCGTAAGCACGAAGAGAAACATAGTAAGATTTTTTGTCTGTTTCCTGGTGAAAAATGTCCGCAAAGCACTCTTAAAAAAGCAGTGGTATTTTATGAAAGAATTCTAAATAAAACTAACATTACTTTTACACAGAATGAAACTGTCCTGCTGGAAAAAGGGCTGAAGTACAATGTCATGCCCAACTTGTCTGACAAAAAAGTGATTGAAAAAATGCTTGTAGATATAAAAATTGGTCTTGATTGTAGAAAAAATAAATAATGCATGTTAAACTAGAACTGCTTATGATGTAGCTTACATTCTTAGCAAAAATGCAACCTCTCTTCATAATGTTATAGATAATGTTAGAAAATAGGTTATTGCCTTTAATAATAAACTTAAAGAAGCTGATGCTCTAATAATTTAGGCTGACAAAGGTTGCTCTCTAGTTATTGCTTACAGTTCTGAATATACTTCCAAAACCTTAGACTTTTTAGCGAAAATAATATTTCAGGACTGCATGGGGATCCGACTCCTGAATTACTAAAAGAATTCAGGTCAGCTATCACTAACGCAAAATTTCTAATCAAACCTTTTCAGAAGAAAATGCTTATTAAAATGAACCCTCAACCCCAAAAACTTCGGTCTCAATTTAAAACCCATAAACCTAACCTTCCGATACGCCCGAATCTAATAGTATGATAGCATGTACCATGATTAGGCCTAATTTCTACATGAAAGTCTGAAAAACATCATACGTATTCGAGAACAATAACTACATTCCCAATGGTCACGCCTTAGTCCATAAAATAAATGATTTAGAATACATTTCAGATACCAAGTTGATTGCATTAGACATCAAAAATATTTATACTAATGTCGCTGTGCAGGAAACTCTTACAATAGTACATAAAAATTTACTTCATTTCAAAATTGATTTGTCAGACGAACAAATCACTGACTTCATGAATCGCATCACAGTCGTGGTCAAGTAGCACTATTTTGAATTTAATGAACTGTTGTACCAGCAATCCGACGGTCTTTCTGTGGGAAATCCCTTAGCTGGTATTCGTATCGATATTTTCATCAACCCTCTAGAAGAAAAGTTTCTTAACTCTTTTTCAGCGACATCACTAGGCATTCTGTCCTATCTCAGATACATTGATAATATTTTAGTCATCTACAAGGGACCTGCTGATGGCATTGACCGTATTTATAATCTCTTCAGTGAACTTAATGAGAAAGTATCTTCCACCATCGAACTTGAAAACGAGGCCGCCGATTAAACTTTCTTGACTTGACGCTTACAATAGAAGGGAATAAAATCTCATTCAGTGCTTTTTGTAACGAAACGTATACTAATCAGATCGTTTCTGCGTCTTCTGTGCATTCACAGTCTCATAAAAACGCCTTCTTTCACTCTGCTATTCACCGAGCTACTTCCATTCCACTTTCGAAAGAAAAGTTTAACGACGAAATCAGTTTACTCAAAACAATATCAGTTAATAACGAGCATAAACCTGGCGTAGTAGACGACATACTCAGAAAGAAAACTGTTAAAAGCGTTACTACCCTAGGCAACTCTATCATGAATGTACCCCAAAAAAATATTTTTCTATTCCTTTCTTGGGGCGCATCTCCTATCAGACCCAACGTCTTCTGCGTAATAAATACGCCTGCAACGTTGCCTTTTCTACCAATAATAACTCGAAAAGAAACTTAATTCATAATTTAATATCAATTTGTTCCCCAATAGATGTACTGCGCTGCGATACCTGCTCTTCCAACAACAGAGGAAACACAGGGCATGCCTTTACGACCAGATATAAAGAAAACCTTTTAAGAAAAAATGGCACTAGCCCCAAAATTCGTCTTTAGCCGACCATCTTCTGATTACAGGTCACGCGCCTAAAGCTATTTTCGATATCAACATCTTGTACACCGAGAAGAAAGGGCATAGATTAGATATTCTTGAAGAATTAGGGATTTTTAAATACATTTCTCGAAATGATAGCCTCATTCTCAATGGGCAGCTGCAGTTGCATAACAAAAATTTCTTCAACGTTATGAATCCGTTACTTGACATTTAATTTCGGATCTCCTCGTGCAGTTCACCGAAATGTTTTTTTTTTCATCTAAGGCATCTCAAAATTTTTCATTTATTAGAAGGTTTATTGGCTGTATTTCATGTTATGTCGTTTTCTACAGGCTGTATCTTGCAGCCCTTTATGTATTTTCTATAATGACGTTTTTGAGCTTGAAACTGTACTTTTATGATATGATGTAGAGAAAAAGTTACTTTATCTGTCAGTGTTAAACAAAATATGGCATTTTACATAATGTACTGAATATTATTCATTATAATTTTCGCCTGTCTACATTTGAACGTTAAGCAGCCAAGTTGTGCCTGTGGCTACTAGATGGCGCTCTCGCTGCAATGTCATATTTACCTGCCGCACTTGTTAACTCGGACGCCTTAGTCCGTTCAAACCTGAACAGCCCTTACAGGCTCACCTTAACACATTCTTTTTAAATTTTTTGTGACTTAAGTCCTTCTGGCCTGTTGTTTATTTTATACGTGACATGTAAGTACTGTCTCTGTCTTGTATTGTAACTCAGTACTTACAATTTTTTATATAAAAGAATTTTTTCTTCCCATAAATTTGTAATTATTTTATAGACCGCTTTCAGTGTCTAAATTCTGAGGAAGGCCCTCTTAGAAGTGTTGAAACGTGGTTAATAAGACCAAAAAATTGTGACCGAGGGCTCATTTGTTTCAATTTTAATTTATAAAGGGTCACTGAACCAAGCAGCCATGTTCAAAACTCTGCGATATAAATTCTGTCTCGCCTCTATCCCAACCTATGAGAGACACTAAGAAGGCACAATTCTTCAAAAATGTATCTTCCATCGTTTTACACTTTTACAACTTTATGAAGAGTATGAACAATTTTTAAGGATTTAAATAACAAACCGGTAGGTAAGACAGTTTATTTTCACAAACCGAACCCCGTTATAAAAGCACCTGGACATTTGTAACACTTGCGACAGGCTCAAATTGATCATCTATGATGCAAAGGGGGAAGATAGACCTGAGCAGGAGTTAAAACAGTATCACGTTCTTGCTGATGCTGCATACCTTTCACAGTCTAACTATAAAAATGGACGTGAGAGACAGGAAAGTAGCTCTGACTGTCGACATGCAGCATTGTTTGCCCACTCCAAGAATTGATACTTCCATCGCCTTTTCGTAAAGGCTTCTACCGACATGCAGTCTTACCCTACACGACTACAGTGATTCTTTGGCGTGCAGTTACACATGGAGTGAGGACATCGGAGGCAGAGGAGCAAATGAAGTAGCATCTTGTGTTTCTAAAGGTCTACTTAGTCTCTCTCCTCGTGCGGAACACATGCAGTTGGCAGAATGACTACAACTATATGGCTACTATGCATATGTCTTGTATGAAAAAAGCTGTCAACTTGGAAACGATTGGTCTCAAGGTGCTTTTGTCAGGGCATACTAACATGGCATATGACACGATCACTCCGTAACATAAGAAAGTAAAAAGAAGAACACAGCTCCCATAAGCCACCTTCATGATTGACGCCATTGGTACGACACACGGGAAAATGCAACCCATTCAAGGTAATATTGATGACACAAGATGATTTCTTTCTTTATTTCGATCCACTCAAAAAGTTTCTGAAAATAAAAAAGGTTGATGGTGTAGGAAATAAAACCATCTGGAGAGATATAAAATGGCTACAGTTCACAAAAAAGCAAGAAGACTTTATGTTCAACAAGAATACGCTGGACGAAACCCTTAAATTTTTGAAAGTGTGTCGCAGACGTCGAGGAAATGCTCGTGATAACCTTCTGCGAGAATTATTGTTTCGAAGTGGATTACGTATTAACAGAGAAGAGAAGAAAAGTCTCTTGGATTTACTACCAGTAATACCTACTGTGTTTCATGCATATTGCAGGCATTTAAATTGTGATGAACTTACGAAAGACATTCTTCCACTGACGATGGTAGAGAAACAGTTTGACCTAAGTAATCTTTGGAGCAGTTATTGCTCAACAATTTTCAGGTTTTCAGTAGAAAGTAATTTATTAAAAATGAAGATATAGGCTCTCATAACTTCATTTCATTTGAGAATATTGTCACGATTATTATTGTCGTCCTTAACGTTTAATTAACTGATAATATTTGCCTATGACATATCGCAAGACTCTAAGCAGTACCATTTAACCAAATATTCCGTTATAAGGCCTAAATCGAATGACAAACAGCAAATTGTACACAACTGAACTCTTTCAAATTTCACCGTTTTAGAAGTTTTGCTCGTTTGTGATAGCAAAATCTACTATTCTTGAGATCATTCCACCCTTACTGAATTCACTGATCAATAAAATATCCTCTCACACTTTTGAAAAAAAAACAAATATATGTAACTAGGATTTTATAGAGACTGCTGCCCTTTCATTTTTGTGTTCTAAGGAGTTACATTTTTGGACATACACAACTTTCCAACGAGACGAGCGCTCTGACGTATACTGCAGGTGCAACGAAGAGGCATCCACAGCGTTTCCGATGGGAAGTATTTGATCACCCACCGAATAGACTGGGTTTGGCTCCCTCTGATACTCGTCTATTCGTTCACTAGAACCACAGGCTATGAGTACATCATTTTTGCAAAGCCAACGAGCAGAATACCAGTTTAGGGAATCGGCTAAAATCACAGGCGACTGCCTTCTACGTTTAGGGAATTGGAATGTTGGTATCAAGCTACAACAAATTCCTAAGTCGGAATGGTGACTATACAGAGATGTAGGATGCAGGACAAGTGTAAACTTTTGTTTCTAGTACCAGGTCATAAATTTAGTGCAGCATCTACGTTTTGTTTTCATTCTCGAGTCATTTATGGCATCCGCGCTGAAAAAAAAGAAAAAAAGTGACTGTACACGTACCTCTACAATCTTTAGAAAATATGCCTGTGTTTTGAGCAACAAGATTAACCAGTATGAAGCGTAATAAAAGTTATCAGAGGCTTTCCAAGCAGCAATCAGCAGAAAGCTTCTTCAGTTCTGTTCATAATTTACGGCTCAGAAGGCAGGCATCATGCATCCTCATGACATCTGGTCTGCGTACAACGGAGATCAGTGCCACGTTCACCGAATCGTGTTTTGAAACTACTAGATGCTGCAGTAATCTTAAATTCACTTATATATTCATTTATGTCCCCATTTCTTCCCATCGTTCAGTCCCCTACTTATGACCACATTTTTGGAATATGGTCACGTGGCGTTTTAAATGAATTTTTAAATAAATTTTGTGTAACAGATACACATGCTCAGTGCATTTGAATGAAGTCACATATTCTCATTACGGAAATGAGTAGAAGCCTTACAACTAGAAAAAGTAACTAATACCATTTATCTGGTCAGTGATTAAAAAAAAAAAAAAAAAGCTACGTGCTGCCGACGTGTATGTCATGGTACATAAGTCAAGTACTCCTAATTGTAGCAGATATTATTTGGGATAGAGGGATACATTCCACAGTATAAATACTTTTCACTGTTAAATGGAGGCACCATAATTTCTTAGAACTGATTAACAATTCAATTAAGAATTGTCGTATCTAATCGTGATAATCCCTATTAATGATTACTGAAATATGTACCATATGTGGAAATGTATCCATGTGTGAAGAAAAAAAATTTATTCAGATTTTATTTGACACGCCTTGTCCTGACGATATTATCTGAATAATAAGTACGTAATTATATTACTTTCGGAGTTGGTTAAACTGATTAGACTGAAGTGTTATTGTCTGTGATTCCACTGATGTTATAAAGCGACCATGAAATGCAAATGGTTTGTTACTGACCTATTAATATTGTTACATAATAGAAGCATTTTGTGTTTTTCATTATGTGTAATGTTGACATCTATGTGATATTAACAATTGCTCTAATCAGTAACTGGTAAATCTTTGCAATGCCTTAAATGCTTAACTGAATAGTCTTCGACGTACTGTATTCAGTGCATGAATATACCACACACAAACGTCTATGATGTTAAGTGGATAAAAATTACTTAAACACTGTTTCTGCCAGTGATGGAAAAATGTCCATCTGATAACTGTTCTTCCAGTTACGCTAATGCGTATCAGAGATGATTCTGTAAGTACTTTGTCACAGTGATCTAAGATGTGGTGTATTTAATGTTGTTTCCCGTAACAGTTGCATACTTGAAAATATTACACATTTTATTTTATGTCTTTCTGTTCTTCTGTGGTACAGTGGACCCAGTGACGGTCTGATCCTCTACTGAAATCGAACGTCTCTAATAAAATATACTGTTACAGCTGTATGTTGCACAATGCAGTTCTTAACATCAATTAAAATGTTTTCAATTTCCAGCGATATATCTTCATCATAATCCTCATGGAATAACTAAAACCCAACTGAGGAAAGCTACTTTCTGCCATAAGCACGGTACCTGAGAAAAAAACTTAAAGTCAGAAATAATGAAATTATTTGTATCTACATATACACGGTGTCCACACAGAAGTGCCGAATTTTAAATTTGCTCCCAACACAAAGTTAAATGAAATTAGTTTATATCCTTCTCAAAAATAAATTGCACTTCGAGTAAAGTTTTCAAAAAGGAGTACAGCACCAAATCAAAACACTTCCACGTCAGCGCCAAAGATGATGTGAAGGATTTCTAGTAGTATTCAGTTTCTATCCTGGTACGGTGCAACATGTATGCAGGGATGGTACAAACGAATTGCAAATCCGAGTACGGAGGTCTTGAAGGTCCCGCACGGCAGTGGCCAAAACTCTGTCCTTAACGCAGGCCCAGAGAAAAAAAATCCTGTAACGTGAGGTGAAGAGAAGGCGCAGGCCAATTTACAGGTACATCCCGTCTAATCCAGAGTCGTGGAAATGTTCGATATACTGTTGTCCGAACATCCAACGACCAGTGAGATGGAGCACCATCTTGTTCAAATCGAGTTTTGGTTGCGGCTTTTCAGCCTGGAGAACCGAAATCTCCTTACCAAAGAAGAATGGTCCAAAAATCATTTTGTACCTGACGCTGAACCAAACATTCAGTTTTGGGCTCTATCATAGCTTTTCCCAGATACTGAATGGATTCTGTAATTGCCATGTGCGAACGTAATGCTTATTCACGTTTGCAGAGACAAGGATTGTGGTCTCATCAGGAGACATTACATTTGACAAGAAAAGGATTCCGGTTGATTTTATTAAGCTTTCCACAAGCAATTGCCTGTGATCGGGCTTTATGACCTGTGGAATCTGTAGCTTGTGTGAATACAGACGCAATGGCGTTCTGAGGACCTTAAGAATAGTTCCTGGTGGCAGCTAAAGTTCCCTTGAAGCCTAAAGAACTGATTTGCGTAGATTTCATTGGAACGCTTTTCTGCAGGGACATACTGACCCCCTGCATGCCACTTCAGAACACTGTCAGTGTCCAGAAACTGCCTACGCGACGCATTTATCCTTTCGGCGTCTGGTATTATTTTTTTGTAATCAAAACGAAACTGTCTTTATACCATAACATGCACTTTTAAGCCGGCCGGGGTGGCCTAGCGGTTCTAGACGCTACAGTCTGGAACGGCGCGACCGCTGCGGTCGCAGGTTCGAATCCTGCCTCGGGCATGGATGTGTGTGATGCCCTTAGGTTAGTTAGGTAATTAGTTCTAAGTTCTAGGGGACTGATGGTCTTAGAAGTTGATTCCCATAGTGCTTCGAGCCATTTGACCCATTTTTTTGCAGTTTTAAACCCTGCCTATGTTTGTGTTTTAAGCATCAATTCCATCCATCTTTTGAGGCACTTTTCTTGTACCGTACCCAAACTATTTCACTTGTATTGGGACACTAGTACGGCTTGCAGAGTATACTAAAACTCTGAGAACATCTGGTGAAATCTGGGATAGCGGTTCAAATACTTTTCGCAAAGAGAAATCGCTAATTGGACTATAGACCGCAAAACATATCATCAAACAAAAGGTGCACAAAAGTTTACTAACAACACAAAGGGTATTACTGCTTGTACTGCTTGTAATGTATGTCTCAAAGAAAAGAAAATGAGTTAACTGATATTTTTGAGTGTTAATTTTTTGAGAGGTAGGACACATCGCATTGACGACACCAGTAGTGTGGCAAGAATAACATGACTTGTAGACTTTTATATTAATGACTAAAATGAACATCCTGCTGTGTAGAATAAAAACTACTTCCTGAATATTCAGGTGAAAGGCGTAGGAGTCGCCTTTAGAGAGCGGAGAAGGGTGGTGACCACGAAAATATTAAACTGCAATGAAAGAAATGATTTGCATGACAGTAGCAAAAGTAATCTAACTTTCTGGGTGGCGGTCTGGATACAAGAAGAAGAAGATTTAACTCCTTTCGGTGTTTTTAGAAAACGTAAGGTGAATGAAAGTCGAAGATGGATGTGCTTAGTTTCAAAGGTATATGTTCTGCTATAAAATGAAAATGATCTGATAGCTGACGTTACTAAATAGTGATTCGTTATATGATGTAGCACTGTCAACGCTGTTGTCAACCGCTATTCATGATACCCAAAGTTCGTAAGTCGAGTTACATCCTACGGGTACTGCATTCTCTCCAGCTGTCAGACATTGCATTGCAGCAATAGATCTAAAGACAATAACCAACCCCTACTTGATAGTAGATGTTTACCTCACCCACAGGAAGTTGATTGAAGATGGTGGCTCATATCTCTCTCAGCTGCTAAGTATCAGGCATTATCCTCCTCAACTATGTTTTCAGGCACGTTACAACTGTCTCTAAATTTGTATGGAATTAGCGACCCCATACTGTGTGTTTTCAGGAAACAGGTAATTGTTGCAATATTAATGCACTACCGCTGCTGTTGTGGTGAGTCATTGAACGTTAATTTGAATCTGATTTACTTCTTAACTGCAGCACAAAACAACCAACGCTCGTTTTACAGCTTTCATTGTCAGTGAAACGTAGACGTTTACTTACTGGTTGAACAAAATACATCTCCATGAGGTTAAATTCATTTTTCCAGCGAAATGGATGCCAGGAGGGGCTAGACGCTGTGCTTTTCCCCTCGCGTCGCTCATACCGGCTCTCCATCCTGTCATAAGTAAGGGGGAAACCAAATGCTCTGTGACGTGCTGTGAGACCTTTGCCTCCAGGGCGGCTTGAGAGAGCCATCTCATTTCCATGGGTGATTAAAAACATGAAAAGGCAATACTCCTGTGCCGTCTCCTCCTGAACAGCTGCCTTCGCGCCATCAAAGGGAACGTCCACAGACGGGGTGTTTGCGCGTCCGGCCAAATCGGCTTAGTCACCCAGCGGAAACCCACGCAGAGATGATGAAAGCCGCGGTGGCCTTTGCTTTCACAGGCAAATGGCGCCTCAGAGGGTATAAACAGACCAACATGGTCCATCATGGTGTCGGAACAAATAGCATTTTAGCTACCTTACCAACGGAAGCACCTGAATATTGGCCGTTAATTTCCTTTACATTCGTACTGATTCATAAGACTGACACGGCAACTAACTATTCACAAACAGAACATCAGCACTGCCATGCATAGTCAAAGCGCAGTTATCAACTACTTTCAAAACTAGTGTTTATAAATTTCCTTCTGTCCTTCATCTTAAATGTCAGTGTGACTGTACAAAAGACATCAATTAATTAATGTAATTACATTTTTCCTTTACTCAGGATGAAATATGAGTTAATTTTATTGTGAATGTGTTACGTCTGGTATAGATTTATTATTCGTGAGATTTTTCGTATGTACCGAATTCAAAAGAAGAAAACTTGTAGTTTCGTTCTTTAGTACGAAGGCTAGGTTGATACAGTTCTCCATCCCAATGATATCTCTTCACTCACCCGTAGCTACAGAAACCTACAGCCACTTGCCCTGCTTACTTTAATCAAATTTTGGTCTTCCTTCAGAATTTTTATCCCCTTACCTTCCGTCGTTACAAAGTTAGTTAGGCTCTCCTGCCTCAGGACGTGACCTATCAATGTGTATTTTCTTTTAATTATACTGTCGGATAGAGGTATTTTCTCCAGGATACTGTGCTGTTCTTCTATAGTTACTAGTTCTATCCACATAATCTTCAGCGTTCTTCTGTAGCACCATATTTTATAAGAGTCTATTTTCTCCTTGTGCGTAATCCTTACTATTCTCGTTTCATTTCCGTATGAGGCTAAACCCCACACAAATTTTTCGGAAATGACTTCTTAACACTTAAATTTATATTTTGCCTTTTTCAAAAACACTTCTCTTGCCATTGCCAGTGCATATTTTGTATCATCGTTATCTCGGTCATCTTCAATTGTTTGACTGTCCAAATGGAAAGACTCATTTTTTGTTATTTGTGTCTCATATTTTAATCAACTCCTTCAGCACCGTCCAATTTATTTCAGCAAACTGTCTTACGCTTGTATAGCTTTCGTTGCTTTCCAACCTATAACTTCTTTACAGGGAACTACCCATTCTGTTCCAGTTAATATATCAGACAAAATTACAATATCACGGCAACCTTAACAACCTTAACGTATCCACGTACTCTCCACGGAATTTAACTCCTACACAAAATATTTCCTCAGTTTCCTCTACTGCTTGATATATGCACAGATTGAATGACAATCTTGCGATGCTACTTCCTCAGATACTGCCTTACTTTCATGTTAACCTAATTTTATAAATATTTACAAAGTAGATTAGTGGTTATGTTTTTCGGGTCATACTTTAATGTGTCTTCTAAATGTATACTAAGAAGTGGCTACTAACCTGTCATTCACATTAACAATCGGCGCAGTCAACGATCCATTCGATAACAGAAATTGTATTTAGAATATGTATTCTCATTACAAATTCAGACATGTCCTATACACTTCCATCGCATTTTTCTATGTTTCTACTTTGATATTGAATCAGCCTTGTACGACGTCCATAGGTTCTAAGTGTCATTACCTCCACTTTGACAAGGAGATCGTAATTTCTGAGGACATAGGAAGTCGAAGTTCTGTACACAAGTGACTGTACTTAAGTTTTATTGAGGAATCATTGCTTTTATATTCATTGTAGACTATGTGATTGCCGTACCGTCCTCAACGACGGAATAATCAATCTATGTAATATCGTTACCTCCAATTCTTCATGCGGTTTGAGACAGTGAGCTGGAACGACGATTTATACGGTTTCGTAGACGGTAATTTGCTAGAACTACTTCCCCCCCCCCTCTCCACCCTTTTCAATGTAACTTCTCGGGCGTTCACCAAGCAGAGTGCCAAGGTACTGACATATGATACGTACTCCAGGAGGCGACCGAGCGAGGTTGTGTTAGGTTATCACGCTGGACATTGTAGAGCACGGTGGTTCACATCCGTGTTCACTGATCCAGATTTTTCACCACTTCACTCCAGCAAATGCCGGAATGGTTCCTTTGAAACGGCAAGGCTGATTTACTTCCCAAGCGTCGAACCAATCCGGGCTTGTGCTCTGTCGCTTATGATCTCGATGTCGACGAGACCTTAAACCGTAATCTTCCATCCTCCATTTTTATCGAGACTGCGGCGCTCAAGTCACCGACTGACTACACAGATGTAAATTATCCGCGATTTCTGGAAATCTCTTAAGGCGAATTCCAGGAAATTTTATTTGGAAGCACATGACTGAATTCCTTGCCAATATTTCCGCAATTCCATTACTTCTCCGTTTCGTATCACATCGCACCCCATCTCGGATATTGTTCTTGTAAGTTGTATTTGAATTCTACAATGAATTGAAGCACTGGCCGTCGCACAGCTTTTTGGTGTTTCTTGTCGTAAAGCAAACGACATGTGATGTCTGTTTTTTATAATCCGCTAATAGAACACTGAATACAATTAAGGAGCAGTTATTGGATCCTAGCCTACAGCGTATTCCCAAAGGTATAATTAAAATGGCTAGTTAACCAGTTAGTCCTGACACCAGCGTCTGTGTGAAAGTTTGTATCCAAATATTATTGGTACTCTTTTCCACAAAAGCTATATTTTTCCTTACAATCTCTATATCTAAATGACAATGTCCTGACTCACTGACTAACAGACCCATCATCAAACAGCCTAAACCGCTAAGTATAGGAACTTGAATTTTGTAGGACGTATGGATTCTGTGCTGTAGGCGTCGTTTAAGGCCGGATTTTTCGAAGTTACTACCTAAGGGGGTGGAATAGGGGATGAAAAACTTTTTTAAAGTATGTCTCTAGCAAGGGGATTTTGAAGCTAGAATTGTCAAATCTTGTATTTGCTTTCTCAGTCAAAAAATAAAAAAATAATTGTTTCAGCATTTTTGGAAATTCAAACAGTAAGGGGGTAAAAAAGTAGGTAAACTTTCTTTTGAAAATAAGTATTTACTAAAAACTACTAATTGATTCATCCGAAAAAATTGCATTCTGCCATTCGTGCAGCCAGGTTTGTCGTTGAGTACACCATCGCAGACGCTCCTGTCTGTGATGCAGCGCCAAGGGTAACCGCAGCCATGGTCTCCGAGCTGATAGATCATGCTGCTGCAAACGTCGAACTGTTCATGCAGATGGTTGTTGTCTTGCAAACGTCCCCATCTGTCGACTCAGGGATCTAGACGTGGCTGCACGATCCGTTACAGCCATGCGGATAAGATGCCTATCATCTCGACTGCTGGTGATACGAGACCGTTGGGTTCCAGCACGGCGTTCCGTATTACCCTCCAGAACCCACCGATTCCATATTCTGTTAACAGACATTTGATCTCGACCAACGCGAGCAGCAATGTCACGATACGATAAACCGCAGTCGCTATGAGGTAAAATCCGACCTTTATCAAAGTCGGAAACGTGATGGTACGCATTTCTCCTCCTTACACGAGGCTTCACACCGACGTTTCACCAGGCAACGCCGGTCAACTGCTGTTTGTGTATAAGAAATTGGTTGGAAACTTTCCTCATGTCAGCACGTTGCAGGTGTCGCCACCGGCGCCAATCTTGTGTGTATGCTTTGAAAAGCTAATCGTTTGAATATCACAGCATCTTCTTCCTGTCGGTTAAATTTCGGGTCTGTAGCACGTCATATTCGTGGTGTAGCAATTTTAATGGCCAGTAGTGTGAGTTTTAAGATCGGATCACTTTCAAATCCACCGCTTCACTGTGCATACACAAAATGAGAAAAAGGCGCTGTCGTCAGTTGCTGTTGTACTTATGATATCATATACCATTTTCGTCCTGATCCTACAACGGCTGCGAGTTATTGGTAGGTCTGAAACTGGTTTCTTGACTGTCGTGTTTCCACGGACGCACCGCACTCTCGACTTTGATGAGGATGTCCTTTGCGTACAAGAAAACCGAGAGACGAATTCTCGGAACACTGCCCATGCCTTGGGCTCCTCCTACAGAACACATAGGTAAGAGCAAATTATCACCGCTCTATGCCGTGAAGCGGGAGATATGCATGTGGTCCAATTTCGGATTTTCAGAAATGGTAGGGAGTTTGGAGTGGTAAGATAGTGAGCCCAAAAGAAAAGAAATGTTTTAACAACGTATATTAGCTTCTTCGGAATTTAACCAAATTAAACATGTGAAGCAAATTGTGAAGTTTGGCACAGATGATTTAGAATACCATAAACAGTGAGAGAATCAATAATAATTAAATTTAAACAACGGAAAATCTGACTGCATAAAACCCCAGTTCAAACTGCTGAAATAAATATTGGTCAGGCGTTGATACAATGCGATAAGCTTCAGAGTAGCAAAGAAATCTCTCTGTTCCTTCATGCAGCTCTGATTAGGTACTCCAAAAAACACAGATGTTAAGAATGACAGCCACATAGCCATGAAGTGACCCAACAGAAATGAATTACATTACGGACAGTAAAAAAGCTCATCAGGTCCTTTCAGCCTTACTTGTGACTGAGTAGTTCTTAGAATGACTGTGCCCGTTTTAACACGTCTTAAAAAAAGGAAACTAACACTTTAAAAGATTGACCGCATAACGTTCTTGATACACGAATCTTTAAAGGGAAGCACACTATTTAAAAAACAAAGATACTTTCTATTTGTAACTAAACACAGAAGCTAGACTTCCATAAAACAATCAAAGTTAAATGTAATACTTATTGCCTTACACATTTACGCTTAAAATAACTCGGAACGCTGATCTACATTGTGGACTAAGACCAAAGACATTAGCGAATCAAAACCAGAGAGCTTTTCACATGGGAACCAAATTTTAATGTCTGTATCAAAACCTCGCTCAAAGAACGAGGGTTTTCGCGAATCACAACCAGTACTGCAGTAACACGTAACAAAAACTGTTCATTGTTTTACTCCGGTCCTTGGGCGCATACTGCATACTGGCAGCATAGCACCGTAAACGAAAGCAGCAGACATAAGAAACGTACCGACGCTGAAGACGTAAACCCACAACCATAAGGCAAAAGCAAGCAGTAGTTCTTCAAATATAGTTTGGCACACTTTCCACAGAATTAACATCCATAACATCATGAAACGGGCCTTAGTCCTCTGCGAGCAATCCCCGTTATCATGCGGAACAACAACCAAACATACCGACCACAACAGCACACACGCAGTTCAATCTGCTCGGCTGACAGTACACTGCCACTAGCAGGACGCCGGCTAGTCCGTCACTATGTCATGAAAAACAGAAAGTTCAGTAAGCGGCGGATATCGGTTCTAAATATACACCCACAGCTCAATTATTTTACAGCCAAACTGTACATTTCAGGATGCGAGTTCCTTGCCAGAATGTTATGTACTATATGCCCTCTACAAACCCTGGATGGCAATGACAGAGAATAAACAACGATGATCGAAAACGTTATGATGGCAGCCAACCACGAAACTTAATGCTGTCTGGTGGAATTGGGGGCATGTAACGTAAAGTAAATAAGCGGACCAGAGACGAGTCACGTTATGGTCCGCTAATTACAAATTCCCTGGTATAATCGATCTACCGAGATAGTGCTATGGCCCATTGTCTGGGAACGGGCATTATGGAAACGGTGAAGTAGGTTGACAGTCCACATGCTACTGTACTAAGTATCTATGGAAACTGGTGTGACTACACTATGAGATGACATCTTTCTGTTTGTGTGGGTTAATAGACGTAAGCAAGAACAATAGGGTATGGTAACATACGCACAGAAGTAAGATGTACTCCTGTCCACATTCACCAGCGATATTATAACTTAAAATGAATCTGGCAGCTTAAGATACGTACTTGAAAATGAGCAAACGTTGAAACTGGAAAATCGCATAGATAATAGAAAGAATACAGCGTACTTGGACCATGTTTCCATTCGCAGACACATTGAGGCTGTGCCCCCAACCAACCCAAAGGAAAAAAATTAAAAATAGAAAACATAAATTGATGGTCGGTGAAATCATGAGCATGCCACAAGATGTTGAACATCCATGCATCATCACAGAACATGGAGAACGGAGATTTTCCCATTCTGTGGAGAAGGATGTGAGACGATTTGTAGCACATCTGTGAACAGAACACAGTGCTGGTGCAGAGGGAAGTGTTTCAGAGCAAACCATTCAAAGCACATTGTTCAACATGTGGCTCCAGAGCAGTCAACCCCTAAGTGTTACCATGCTGGCAACGACATCGGCAATTACGGCTGCAGTTAGCATAGGCTCTCTGAGATGACACAGTGGATCAATGAAAACGTGCCGCCTGCTCGGCAGCATCACGTTTCTTGTTACACCAGGACAGCTGACAGCTTCTCGGAATGTGCACCGCGTCACGGAAGTAGGCTGCTTGGAGCTGTATTGTGGGCTTCCAAGGAACCTCTCATAGTAATCAAAGTAATCTTATCCAGCAATCGATCTTACATTGCGGCACTGTCGCAAATTACAGAAAGGCTTATACACTAAAGGAGCATTAGTAAACAACTGTTGCTTTGGTATATTACCATTAGGTGCATCTTTGAATGCAGATACAATGAAAATTCATTCTGAAGATAAATCCGCTTCAACTGTAAGTACATTATTTAGAAGTAGTAGTTTCACAGCATTTTATCTCCCTCGTCACGTGCAATACGTACAAATAAGCAACCAAAAACTCATCTAAAGCAAGAAAATGAAACTAAAATGAAAAGATACACGGGATCAACAAAGAAAAGCAAGTAATGTTCTCATTATGAAATAGGATAGGATGATAAAGCTCACATAACATTTTTTCGCCAAGTAGCGGACGTTTATTGTAAAATATTCTAAAACAACCTAGAGCGTTCCGGTGATACGCTCCAATGATACCTGAAAGGACAAAAGCTAATATAAGCCTTCATAACAACAGATTATCTAGTAGGCAAAACAGTACTAAATTCCACTCGCTTTGAGTGCCAGATTGGGTGAGCTAACGGGCCCCCTCATACCGCAAAAGTGATCAAGAACCGACCATACGTGACTATATGTGGGATTATGTAAAATGTAGCAGCAGCCGTCCCTCATTTATCAAAAAAAGACTGAAAAACATGCTGGTAGAAACCCCAGGTATTCAGTCTGAAATTGTGGTTCATATTCCAAACTTCCAACATAAAACTTAGCTAAAACCTGGTATGAACGCTGGGTCATCCCATTCTCTTTACTGATCAGAACTTGATATGGTGATCATGTTCATACCGTATAGCTTTTCAGTTTAGGTACATTTTCTTGCCTTACATGAGTTTTTGTCTTGTACATGCTGCACCTGATGATTCAGCTAAAATGCTGCGAAACCGGTCGTGCTTATCAATAGAGTGCTTACAGCAGAAGCAGTTTTATTTTCAAAATGATATATCCAGGCTGTAGCTGCCGTGACTACAAAGTCTTCTGTCTAATGAAAATTATCTGTTTATTCGTCGTATTACCACTTTAAATATATACACAGTCTCTTGTATCCAGAAGTTGTATTTCTCAGAAAAGCACGGGAAAGCTATTAGGTAACAATCTAGTCGAGTCGCTGTGAAATTGTGGAGGCAGGCTGCTAGATCATGGTGGAATGAGAGGTTTGGATAGCAGATGTGCTGCACAGTGGTTTATGTTTGAGGCGTTCCATTACGTGTAGCCTGAGGATGAAGTATGATTTTAAGATGGTTGTACTAAGGGACAGCACTTCATAACAAATGGTACCTTATTTTTAATTTATTAGCTGTAAGCGCGAGGCCGGCCAGAGTGGCCGAGCGGTTCTATGCGCTACAGTCTGGAAACGCGAGACCGCTACGGTTTCAGGTTCGAATCCTGCCTCGGGCGTGGATGTGTGTGATGTCTTTAGGTTAGTTAGGTTTAAGTAGTTCTAAGTTCTAGGGGACTGATGACCTCGGAAGTTAACTCCCATAGTGCTCAGATCCATTTGAACTATTTTTTTTGTGAGCGCGAGTTTAGTACTGATAGCTGTAGAAAAAGTTCGTTATCTCCAAGAATATCTACGTGTTGGCAATCAAGAAGAACTACCAACCACGTGTTCATATTCTAATTAGCCTCCCCCATTTAGATTAGTTAATAGTACTTAATTACGAATTTAAGGGAACAAATTTAGCAATATAATTTTTTGTAGATACAGACACCGTGTACGAAAGTTCTGTGAGAGATAATGCTGATTTTTTATATTACTTCGAGACTACTTTTGTTAAAGAGACTGAATTTCAAAATAGCTTTTGTCATTGGTAGATAGATTACGAAGCATATCCTCAGTGTATAAAGAAACAGGTTCAGTAAAATTTTCATTATCACGCCTTGCACTTTAGTATGAAGAATAACTAAATTCTGAACAGAGAAAGAAGTGCTAAATCATCAACTCAAAAGAAGAAAAAGAGTAAGAAAGCAAACCGTGACGCAGCGGTTTATTTTAGATCATCATTTGTAGTGCAGCCACGGGAGAGTCAAGTTACATGTTACAGCGTAGAAACTTATTGTAACGCCTAAATGAAAATATTTTGATAGGATATTAGGAACAGTTTGCAATAAGTAAAACTTCTTATAAATTCAAGAGATGCGTTTTATGTATTAGGGCAGATTTAAATTGTGGGTCAGTTAGTCATTGCGAGTATACTTCTGAATTTTTCTTTTATGCAATGTAATTCACAGACAATCAGATGCATTTTAGATTAATTAGATTCATACTCATAAAGATTAATTTGCACAAATAATTTCATATTCAACAGTAGGGTAGGTACCACGGCTCTAGGTCTGAATCTGTAATCGGAAGTTTAGAAGCTAGACAGTCTTCAGTTAAACGAAGTTTCAGCATTCAACCTAGAATATACAGGAAATATTCACGTCATGTTATCCTACAAATAACTTTACATTGTGGCAGGATACGAAGTTACGTACACATACATTAAAGGTTTCACATATACATTACGTGAAATGCCTGATAGACAAGTCGAAGCTTCGATAGTTGCAAATGAAATATAAGCATATTGAAAATATGTACCGTATGTCTATTTTAAAATCGTGGTATCTATGATAGCGTCAATCTTACATGTACGTGCTGTACACTCTGTTGTGTGAAGGATATTTCGACTATTAATTGTGTGCGTTTAATGTAAAATAAACCATGCCCCGCAGTTCGTTGAAAGTTACAGTCACCAAGCGACAAAAGTAGCACTAGATGGCTTTACGATTAACTCACACATTCTGGTATTCATTTTTTGATTACTTACTTTAGAAAATTTCTTAAAAAATCTGCGTGAAGTTCGGAGACGATAGTTCCTAGTGTGACAAATTTCAGTGTTATTAGTTTATTGGTCAGAATTTAGGATTAGTTTTACTTGATAAAACTGTAGATACTTATTTTTCATCTGATTTTGTATTTATTCTCTTTGACTTTAACTCCTTTCCTTAATGAAATTAGTAATATGATTGCCATTATCTTATATTTCCTTTCCTTTTCATGTGAAAAGGTTTTGCAGGACACATAATATCTTTAGTCTGTATACGTTTGTTTCCCCTTTTCCAGCACTGTCCCATATATACAGAATGTACTTGTAATTTTGTAAATGAGTACTATTTAAGCAAACAGACTTTCTCCTCAGATACACTGTTTTGTTTCCAAGACGCATTTTTTGATGTCCTTTAACATTTCCATTTTGCAGGAAGCTCTTGCATTCTTAATAAATAGAAGAATACTAATTTGTTACAAAACTATCTATTGTTCACTGATGACATCATGTGAACCATGTGATACAATGAATAATAGGTATGTTATGAAACATTATTTTTAGCTTAGACAATCACAATATGTGAACATTGAATATGGGGAAAAGATATTACAAGAAATTTCTGCAGGATGTTTATAGTTATTATATATTAATTATAGCAACGAACAATGTCGCAAATTATCTGCAGATATCTAGACTTCCTGTATTTGAACATGAGATATTAAGAGTTTGTTTCTTTATAGTTTTACTGGAGTCTTTGTAAGATTTTAAGACAATATGAAACCATTATGGCCTTCAAATGCTGCTATTATTGTCATTTATGTATCGGTTATTACATTTATTTCACATAATGTGTAGTATACAATAAGCCTTTATGGGGAAGAGCGGTATTTAGTAACAGTAATTGGTTTATATTTGGAAACAAAAAGGGATAACATTCTCAATTCGACGTCGAATATTCGATAATTGCTGTTTGAAACAGAGGATCATTATCCATCTCTCTTGTGAGATCTGTTCTACACTGTTTTTAATATATAAATTTTATAAATTTTCTGTTTATAACTTCTGAAGAATTTATTTGTGCATTTGCTAGATCTGTTTTGGTTTCTTTTATCCAGGGTATGGTTTTCAATTTTTCAATGTATATTAAAATTTTGTGGGAGAGTCTGGGTGTTGGGAACCAGAGAGGCATCTCGGTCACTACAGGCATCATCAGAAAATAGGCGGGAACATTATTTGCTGTGATTGCAGTCTCGATCTTTTATCGTTTTCAAGCATTTTGAAAACAATCAATCGTCAGATATAATACATTGAATCCTGAAATTGACAAATATTGAAACTGCAAATTCTAAGCGGGCTGTTGTAACCCACTCAGTAATACAAAGCTGTGCCCTGCTGTGTAAGAGCAGTTGTGGCAAATTCTTGTTTTATTGATTTATTGGGCGGAGTTCAGAATGAGTTTCAGCTGATAATAATCGTTCTATTATTTTTACACAGTATGGCACAGCTTTATGTAATTGAGTGGGTTACGATGTCCCACACAAGTAGTTTTAAAATTTTCACTTTCGGTGATTGTCAGTTTTCTGTTACGTGTATTATATTTGACGACTGAATGTCTCCAGAAATCTAGAAAATGATAATATGTCGAAAGTGCAGTCGCAATAAATAATGTTATGACAGCCCAAAGCCGAAAGATTACATTTAAAAATTCCGTAAAGGTGGTGGACCCAATTATTGTCAACTTCTAAGCGAAGGTTTGCAACATCAGAGCTCCATAGCTCTACTGACATAAGTTTTTCTCTTTTGTCTGTTCTAGCTTCTGTCATTGTAAATATTGTTTCATTGCGCTGATAGCACAAGAGTGTTCGCTTTTTCCTTTGTAAAAACTTTGATGTCATGGTTTGATTCTACGCAATGTAGTGTGTCTATTAGTTAAATTGTTTGTCTCATTTGGAGGGAACAAAACTTAATGTATATAATTTTAATTTTGTTTAAATAACTTTTTATAGAAATACCAATATGTGAAAACGAGACGTTTTGTTTAAAGTAACTACTTGCTGTTATGTAAAGACTGATCCTCACTAAGGACTTTTAGTTATTTTTTATGTAAAAGGTGTTGTGGTTCCCCTCGGGAACGGAACTTTGTAGAGCGCGTAAAATGTGGTTGGCATGGATAGAATGGTGGAAGGGAGTGTTAGTCGGGGATGAGCTACTGAACCACCAACAGCTCACGAAAAGGTTATGAATTATGCTGGTGCCGAGAGGGATTTTTGTGCCCTTTTCCAATGTGCCAAACCCTCAGATGCATGCAGTAATTAGTTGGAATTAAGTTATAATTGATATGTATCGTCGCCACCGAGAAATGACAGAGTACAACAATTCCGCCAGCAAATCCACTCACCAACATGCACTCGCCACCACGTTGCGCTATCACTGTAAGGGAACCAAGGAATTGTAGAAGTGTTCAGTGAAGGATCAGCTCATGTGGATGGCATATTTGTTTTCAAATATAAGGTAAACAGAAAGACTATCTATACTTACCTTGATTTATCCTTCATCACATACCCACTTAGGGTCCTTCCCATGCTAAAGTGCTAACCGAGTGTCCTTATTGAAATAATATTAAGGCCCAGTGTTCTAATAATTAATGCCTCTTGAACGTAGTAAAAAGGAAGTTAAGGTTAATGTGACAAAAGAGTGTGCTGAAGTAAATAATGTTTGCTGAAATTAATTTTCCAGTTAAAACTGCGTATTAAAAGTTTGTGGGCTTGCTAAAAAACTAAAGTGGAAATTAGAATTTAAAGTAATAAAGTAGTGCAAACAGGTATTAAAACAGTTCTGTCAATTTCAAAATTAAAGGTTCTTAAAACTGAGGCTTATAAAGTTTTGTTCAGTGAATGAATAATACAGCTTGTTGTCCACTGTACGAGGTGAGTCAATGCCTTATGTTTCATATTAACTTGTGTCTTACTGCAGTAACAGGTCAAATTACTGATGTAAGTTTCATGGTTATGTTTGCTAAAACTAAGTATGCCATGTGTATAGCAAAGTGCATATCTTTAGTATAATAGGACCTACCGTTTGTTTATTGTGCTCAGTAGTAGGAAACATTTGATAGATAGACCATTTGTTATGATTACAGTAATTGCTTACAGTCATAGATCAGTGAGAAGTGTTTGTCAGTGTATTTCATTTTAATTTTATTGTAAGTAGAAAGGTACTTAGCTGATGGAGTCTTAACCTATGTCCAATTTAGGATACTATTGTGAATATTAGTAATAATATTGTCGAGAGCATCCTGTTTGACTAAGCACTGAAGGCAATAGTGTGTGTCAGTATGTGTTGTACTTAGGAAAATAGTTTGTTCTGCTCTGACTGTCAACTCCAACCTTAACGTTAACATATGCTTGTGCTAGAGTTCATTGCACTCTTGTGTGGCAAAGTATAGGTTTTGTTTGTCCATTAAAGTTACTCATATCCATTTTCTTCAATAGGAATGTTAATCATTCTTATGCCTAGTTAGGCTGGCGACCCTTTTCTTTATTATTTGTACAGTGTGGATAGGTGAATTTTGTTTGTTACCGTTTAAACATTTACGTAATTCTGACTTTCCCTTTCGATAAGCCACTTCCGTAAGGTACATCACGGTCAACATAACAAAATTCCTTCCGGAGAGTAACACTGCTCTTCTTCTTTATACTATAATTGCTTTGAACAATAACTCCGTGAAACAATTTGCCTGCAGTTCTGAGGTTATAACAGTAGCAGACGGTAGTGTTATAGGTTGATGCACGCCTACACAGCTCGGAGCGTAGGCAGGGCTTTAGGCCACAACGGCAGAGCCTTCCTTCTTTGTGTGATGGGGCGCTGTCTGGCCTCGTGTTCTGCAAGGGCTGAAACGGCACCCTCCAGAGGATCAGTGTCTGGCGGACGTGAAAAGCTCTCCAATAGCGCCCCACCGCGCTGCCCCCGGCCGCTCTGCTAGGCCGGGAGTCGTGCAATTGGATACCATGCGCGCGCTCGGATGTCAGCCGGCGGATCCTGACGGACAGAATGAGAATGCCTGCGAAGCCTGTGGAATGTCTTTTGCACAGCGTCGCTCACCCGGCCACCGCCAAGGGAGTTCATCGCAAACCGCTGTACCAACCTCAGCGCTCTAGGTCACGGTATTAGATCAGGTTAGAATAAACATGCATTTTGTTAGATGCAGTATATCCCGTAGGCGCAGGCGTTAGAGGACGCCGAACATCTCATAAAATGAGACAGGAGGAGAAATCTGCTTTACTTGTTAAAAACATTCAAAAGCTAAGATCGCGTAAATATTTCATCATTTAAAACTACCAATTTCGATAAACTTTTCTATCATATTCACCTCTGTAACGAAGTGCATATACATGAAATTGGTCTCATAACACGAGTTAAGACGAAATATGGTTTGACGTTACAAGAAAAAAAAAAAAAAGAATACATACTTTAAAACATCTTTTATTATGAAACATGTTCATTTTTAGTTGGACCTCACGCCAAGTGGTCATGCGCTGTTTTTTATTAACATAGTAACGTGGCGTGAGGTCCATATTATGACACGTATTCCACGTATATGCACTTTGTTACAGATCTGAATATTTATGCGATCTTAATTTTTGAATGTTTTTAACATATCTGCAAAAAAGGACATACGCCAGTGTTCCCACAACAGATGCGAAAGCCTGCCGGTGTGGCCGAGCGGTTCTAGGCGCTACCGTCTGGAACCGCACGACCGCTAAGATCGCAGGTTCGAATCCTGCCTCGGGCATGGATGTGTGTGGTGTCCTTAGGTTAGTTAGGTTTCAGTAGTTCTGAGTTCTAGGGGACTGATGACCACAGCAGCTAAGTCCAATTGTGCTCAGAGCCATTTTTGAACAGATGCGAAAAATCCTCGTGCATGAGCAAGTACTAAAATATTTGGAACATATTTTCAATATTTTCATTTAATATGTGGTTTTCTGACAGACACAGATTGGAGGTAACAGGCCTATAAATGTTAGAAGCTATGGACAGTTATAAATAATTTTTATTAGTCAATATGACAAAAAAATTATTAAAATCATAGTAACTAGTTTTGGCTACGGCAGACCAGAAATTTTACAGAAAATTACAAACGCGGTAGAGTAGTGTTACAAACCTTCATTATAACAAAAGTTACACAAAGTCAGTACAAACCAAATATGAGAAATAGTGCTGTGTCTTATCACTAGGGCGGTAGGAGATACATTGTCATCAGCAAATTACACACTTGGACTTAACAACATTCACAGCCCAATCCTTTTGTACACGTACATCTAGATGAATACTATCGAAAGTAACACCTAAAAAATGCACAAATCAATTAGGAAATATTACGCAGTATGTCATTATAAGAAAGCAAGTGTGAAACAGCGTAATTAGCATACAAACGTGTAAAATAGTCGTACACATTGTAAAAAAAAAAAAAACATTTTATCACCTGGTACTCGTATATGACGAGTTCTTATCACAGACCAGCAGACAAATTTGCCCATGCCCTGTAGCAGCAGTGAATTACAGCGTAATATGCCTTTGTCAAAGCAGTCAACACTGACTGATGTTACGTGCAGGAACTCTAGGTGCAGCCCTGTGGAATGGTAATTACAATATATTAAATGAAGTATAAGAATAATTGTACCAACTCTCACAAGACGTATACATACTATAATAACAGTAATTGACTAAACAAGTAGACAAGGCCCAGATAATAACGAACAGCGTAATGTTAACACACATTCATATCTGAAAGTGACAGAATGCTGCTAGGGGCATATACATTTTATACGGTGCAATTCATAATTATTGTGGTGTCACCGCCAGACACCACACTTGCTAGGTGGTAGTTTTAAATCGGCCGCGGTCCATTAGTACATGTCGGACCCGCGTGTCGCCACTGTGTGATCGCAGACCGAGCGCCACCATAAGGCAGGTCTCGAGATACGGACTAGGACTCGTCCCAGTTGTACGGACGACATTGCTAGCGACTACACTGACGAAGCATCGCTCATTAGCCGAGCAGATAGTTAGAATAGCCTTCAGCTAAGTCCATGGCTACGACCTAGCAAGGCGCCATTAGCCTTACATAGCAATTGATAATTATCGTCTAAAGCATGTCTCAACAAGAACGATGTATACAACAAGGATAGATTAAAGTTAAGTATTCCAAAAGCAACGTACTTTTCTTTATAGCATTTATTGAGCGTCCTGTTTCAGACTTCACGATATTCTGCGTGAGATTATAGCTTGCATATCGGACCCCTCAAAATAACACTGTGTCGGCACTTCTGTCGACACATCAATTATATTACCAATAAGATCAGACATCTATTGTAACCAACCTAGTTCGTTTAATAAGTAATAAACAGTAATTCATTGGGAATAACGCAGTCATATATTGAAAATATGAATACACCTTTTGCACTCAGACTTTTGTTTAGTTAAGCTTTTCTTTTCTTTCAAATGGTTCAAATGGCTCTGAGCACTATGGGACTCAACATCTTAGGTCATAAGTCCCCTAGAACTTAGAACTACTTAAACCTAACTAACCTAAGGACATCACACACACCCATGCCCGAGGTAGGATTCGAACTTGCGACCGTAGCAGTCCCGCGGTTCCGGACTGCAGCGCCAGAACCGCACGGCCACCGCGGCTAGCTTTTCTTTTCTTTACATATGTGTAGCCTATGTACATACTCGTACATAAATAACTATCCGAAATGAAATACAACAAAACCGCTAACTGTGTAACAGCAACAGGTTCCACGAAATTTGCTACAAGTAACGGCAGCCATTGGTATGGACCAGACATAAAATCACGAAGACTGCAGGTAAAACACAAAGTTACAAAACTTTGTTTTAAACTGCAAGTTAAGGGTTTCCAAGGACTGAAGCTCGCGTCGTCGACTGAAATTGTCTGACCGCCCTCAGTTTTATCCTCCAGGCAACGAAATGTCTCTCCAAATTTCCCGCCTTACGTGCACCAACTTGTAAACATATTGTCATACCGTTGACTTGGTTTGCGGAGTACCTTTGCGGGCGGCTGCGTTTTTGCAGAGTCGAGCACGCGAAACGGAACTGTTATGTTGTCCTGTCGGCAGCTCTACATGTAAAAGGCATTGTTATGGAGGTTCAGGTGCTGCTACAAGTGCTATTACAGTGAAGTAATGAGATATGTAGGTGAATTCAGTGAAAAGGGCCGCAAAGAAGTAATTAAGTATGAGCAGACGATGACGTATTTGTGTGTCCGCTAGTTGCGTATCGTACAGCATCAATCATCCGCGCCGTGTTCAGTCTTCCAGAATGAACTAATGTGAATCAGTAAAAATTAGTTACCACAAAAGAGTGCAATCAAGTGCCTGTGTCTTGTAGCGAGCGTGGGAACGTGCGTTCTGTCATCGCGTTTCCACATCATCAACAATCAACCGCACCGTGTACAGTTACGCGTACGCTCGTCCAACTGAGATTGTTGACAATTAATCATCAAAAATATTAATTGGCATACACACTTATGACTTTCAATGTAAACAGTGCATTCTGCGATTTTCTTATCGTCTCAGAATACAATTGTTCATACCAGACGTAGGACAGTGCTGTGCTTAATGTAGAGTGGCTCCCCTAAACCCGCCTGCGTATTTAGATACATAATTTCAGGCAAACCAGCAGCAGTGTGGAGCAGAACAATACGACCGCCGCGGGAATATCAGGTACGTGGCGTGGACGGGGCGCACGGTCAAAACGAAAACAGTTTACGGAACCCCAGGCCATTTGTACCACCGGGCGTGTTACAAACTGTCAAAACATCAAGAGCAGTTAGAGTAGTAAGCCAAAAGGAATGGAACCACAAACGGAAATACATTGCCATTATTATACGTATGGAAACTTTTCTAGGTACTACCCTTCAATTAATTTATTTTCAACCCACTGTGTTCTCATTTCTTAGTGCTAATACAGTGAGCTTTTCTATGTAGATAATCACTGGACAATGGCTTGCAAAGCCGAAACGGATTGTGAAACGAAATAAAAGTTTTATCAAATAACAGCCTGTTGCCCGCATCTCGTGGTCGTGCGGTAGCGTCCTCGCTTCCCACGCCCGGGTTCCCGGGTTCGATTCCCGGCGGGGTCAGGGATTTTCTCTGCCTCGTGATGGCTGGGTGTTGTGTGCTGTCTTTAGGTTAGTTAGGTTTAAGTAGTTCTAAGTTCTAGGGGACTTATGACCACAGCAGTTGAGTCCCATAGTGCTCAGAGCCATTTGAACCATTTTAACAGCCTGCGTGGAAAAACAACGCATTCATTTAATAAGCAATAAACTGATCAGATGCATAATAAGATGTAGACGTACGTAAACCGGATTATACGAGCAGGCTATATTTTAATATTTGTAATATACACATCAGCTAGTGCTGTACGAAATATCTCCACTGAGTAGGCAGAGTTGGCAGGTAATAAGCTCTTAAACTCAACTTTATTAATAGCAAAATCTCTTGGGTTTTGGTAAATACTGAAAATACATATTCCTCAATAAAGGATACTTTTCCGGACCAAAGGACAATGGTGTACAAAGCTTAAGGACGACAATAACTTCCACATGCTGTATGTAATGTAGCTCGATGAAACTCGGATCACAAAAAAAGGATCATATGGCTCTAAGCACTATTGGACTTAACATCTGAGGTCATCAGTCGCCTATACTTAGAACTACCTAAACCAAACTAACCTATGGACATCACACACATCCATTCTCCATGCCCGATTCGAACCTGCGACCGTAGCAGCAGCGCGGTTCCGGACTGAAGCGCCTAGAACCGCTCCGCCACAGCGGCCGGCAAACTTGGATCACACATAGAACGAACTGCGACTGTACAGTACAGAAGATAACCGAAACAAATATCGAATGAGACGAACAGAAATGACATTTTAATTGAAATGCAATAATTACCTGAAGTCGCCACGTGTCATGATGGCCCGCAGGACATCACAAAAGGCGGGGCATGCTTCTTAATAGTGTTTGTAATGACCACAGACGGCAGTCCATGCTCTAAAATGTGCACTGATGCTGGATACAAGGTTGTTGAGGAGTTCTTGAGGTAGAGCCTTCGACTCCTTCACCCATGCACTTAATATCTGATGGATGGTCGTTGGTGCACGTGGACGTACTCTACTGCAATACGTCTCCACATCGTATGCCCCGCAGGAGGGTGGAACAGTATACGAAGGGTAAACCCTGCCACTTTGCAAAGTTTCGGTAACAACACGTCAAATTTTATAACCAGTTGTTATTGGTTTCTCCGGCTAAAGCTTACTGCTACTGGATTAAGAGGATTTTACACCAGACTCATTTAGCTTTTTTTAATAAAGCATCTTCTGTGGACATTCTGCAAATTGGATACATATGTTTGTACATTTTTGATTCCTCCTGTAGTGGTCAATCCAAGGATTGGCTTGCAACAGCTGCAATGGCAGCTTGTCTCCATTCTGTGCGTTTTTCAGCTTTTCTCTTCATTTCTTTATAGGTGTTACATCCCACACCTTTCACGATTTGATCCATGTACCTCAACCGTGGTCTTCCCCTTCGTCTTTTTCACTCGACGTATCCCTCTATGATTGTGTTCAGGAGTCCTTTATGTCTTAACAGATGGCCAGTAAATTGCACTCTTAAAAATGAAACTCCAGAAGCTTCTCTTCTCACCTGCTCTTTCCAGAACCACTTCGTTTGTGACCTTGTAGATACAATTTATTTTGAGCATGCGTCTACAGTACAGCACCACATCTCAAAAGAATTTAGCTTCTGGTCTTCCTCTGTCCGGAGAGTCCATGTTTCTCACCCATAGCATGCTACACTCCACACATATGATTTCAAAAATCTTTTCCTGATTTAAAGACTGATGCTCTTAGATGTTAAGATGTTTTTCTTCTTGTTAAAAGCAGCCTTTGCTTGAGCAATTCTACTTCTCATTTCTGCCTTGCTCCTTCCATCCATGGTAATATTACTGCCCAGATAAATAAATTTATCAACTTGTTCAAGCAGTTCATTGCCTACTTGAAATTGGACTTTCACTTGATCTTTTTTGTCGCATGCCATTACTTTTGTTTTTGCTTTATTAATTCTCATATTATATTCTTCCCCCATAACTTTATCCATTCTATTCAGTAGGACTACAAGATCTTCTTCACTTTCAGCTAGGGCAGCTATATTATCGGCATATCTTATCATATCTATTCGTTGGCCATGAATTACTACACGTGTCTGTGAATTTTCTCTTACTTTTTTCAGCGACTCTTCAACGTATAGGTAAAAGATAACGGGGGATAGTGCGCAACCTTGTCGGACATCTTTCCGTATCTGCACCTCTTCTTGTTTTGTCCGTCCACGGATAACTGCTGTCTCGTTTTTGTACAGGGTCCATATCATTTTTCTATCTTTATAGTCTATTCCTACTTTTTTGAGTACCTCAAACATCCCATTTAACATTATCAAAGGCTTTCTCTACATCTACGAAAGCTATGTATTTTGTCAGGTTCTTATCTAGTCGTTTCTCTATTATTAGGTTTAGAGCAAATATTGCTTCTCTGGTTCCTCTATCTTTCCGGAATCCAAACTGGCTTTCGGAGAGTGTAGCTTCGACTTTTTGTTCTATGCGATTTAGGATAATTGAGGTTACTATTTCAGAGGCGTGAGTAACTAGGCTGAGCGTCCTATAATTTTCACATCTTGTAGCATTTTTCTTCTCTGTAATGGGGATTATAATGTTTTTCTCGAAGTCTGTACGAATTTTACCCTGCTCGTACGTGTTGAAAACAAGATTATACAACTCCTCATTCAGTTTTGCTCCTCCAGATTTCAGAAGTTCAGCTGGGATATTGTCTATACCAGGCGATTTGTTGTTTTTCAGTTTTTTCAGAGCTAGTTCAAGCTCTTCCTTTTAATGTAGGTTCTCCTATGTTGTGTGCATCTACTTCTGTTTCTTCTTCCATGCAGTTTTCAGACAGTTACATTCAAAGAGCTTTCCATCATAAGTTGTTGATACTTGGGATAGCCGCCCGGGTCTTTAATGGAGTGGTTTCCCGTTGCCTTCTCCATTCTATGCCGTTGGTCACCTCGTGGCTCCTCCGCCTTTAGGAGCAGTTTCCCACTCCAAGGGCAAGAGAGTGCTCTTCCTTCTAGCCGCTCATCCGCCATCCTAGAAGGCCGTTGGCACTTGATAGAAGGTAATCTCCTTATCCCGGGAGATATTCGGCTCAGTAGAAGTATAGGTTGGAAATGAAAGACCCCTAGCCCTCGAAACCTAATAGCGTCAGGGTCGGAATAGAACTAGAGTTGGCCGAGGATGGCCAAATAGGAAAGATGAAAGTGAGGAGACTGGCACAAGTAAGTGGAAGCAATGCCAGAACTCAGTTCGGGACCCCATCGTCGCCAGCCACGTACTCACTAGGTGTGAGTCCATGGGGATTTTTTTGATTACTTTAGGTTGAAAAGAAAAAGTTGTCTAGCATAAGATTCTCTTTTGTTAAATTGCGGTTAGCTTAAGACAGAAAAACCAGTAACAACTGGTAGTAACAGCCGCTATACCAAAGAAACATATCATATCTCATAACGCTGTACAAGAACTTGTCCAGACTTTATACTTTAATGTACAAAGCAAAAATGGTTACAATCAGTGCTGGTGACGTTCAATCACTATGCAAAGTCCATCTCTTCTTACGAATACAGACTCTACTAAATGCGTGTACAAACAGCCTGAGAATACTCCATCTGAAGCTGATGTACAGTCGGAAATTCCAATTCTAATGGTTACAAGGTAGGTTTCACGAGTACGTTCTGTCACCCATTTCCTTTATAATTAATCGAAAAATATTGTGTCTGTAGGCACTTTACTGTGTTTCAGCACAATAACCTAATGGGACACTCATATACCACGTACTAGTGCGAAAATTCACGGTAATTCACAATCAAAAAAAGAATAACTATAAATGACGAGTTATCTTTCATAACAAACCTCTAACTAGATTATTAATGCAAATTTTCGATTTACTTCTGCAGGTGGTCATGGTGGTCTAGCGGCTCCGTCACGGTAGTCAGCGCGTCCGCTCAGAGTGCTGGCTGCCCTCTGTAATAAAAAAAAAAAAACTGAGTGAAATGATCAACAATCAGTTTGAATGAGGGTCATTAGACGTTAGCCCCGACCAAATGCGCTTGACTGGAAACCAAGAAGTAGCGGGTCCGGACCCCGGTCGGATTTTGGACCTTTGCTTCTTTACAAGAACTTTCTAAATTAACGACCAGACAAAACTATTTTCGCACCTGTCGACCTGCCGACTTCACATGCGAAATGTATGGGAATCTACGGCACAAATGAAGGGGTGACATCTGAGCCGTGGTAAAGTTTGATGTTTTGAAGAGCGCGCCGCAGCGCGTAGCGTAAAGCAGTCGCCCTCTGTTTCTGGCGGTGGCGCCGCTGTGGAAATCGCAGCTTTGGTTTCACCCTCTGGTGGAAAAGGGGAAAGGTTGCCTGTTCATGTGCATTTAAGGGACGCTATAATGTCGCCAATCAGTCAGTTGATGTGCGAGGTCAGTCTGGGTCTGTCTCTCGTCCACATTGGTAGGCAGTTAGTGTCTGTCTGTCGTCCAGAACGCTAGTATGTGTCAGGCCGCCAGTCTGCTCGAGATTGTTCAGGCAATTGTCATTGGCGGTGGGATCGATCGGTTGGTCGGTCGTTCACTGAGACACAAGATGACTTGTCCGTCTTGAGCGTCGGCGCATGTGTGGTCGCCACGTGAGTCCAGTGGGCCGCGGCGTATAGCGAGAGGTAGTGGCTTCGCGGTCGACACGAGAGCAACAGGAGTCAACACACGACATCGGTCTGGGCGGTGCGAGCTGCGACGCCGTGAGACGGGAGGTCGGCGCGGCTTCCTGCGTCCGTTGAAGCGGCTGGCAGCGGACGGTTCGGGAGAGCGTTTTGGGGGTCCTGCGCCAGGTCTTTAGCAGAAATCGTAGTTAAGTGATTGGTGATATGCTGTATCATTTACTTGTTAAATTATACTTATTTTCTTGGTCAGTCTCTCGTCGCAGCTTGCACATCGGTCTCTTGTCCGCATTTTAGGCAGTTAGTGTCTGTCTGTCTGTCTGTCTGTCTGCCGTACGTTAATAGCTGCCTCTGTCATATGTGTCGGATTCGGTGCTAACGAATTTATTGCTTGAAGTGTAACAGCCGAATTCCTGAAATATGTTTTTATCTTACCTATCATCTTGAGAGGCGGTATATGTCTAATGTAGAACACGTTTGGCTAACCTTGTATATATTACGTAAGACTGCATTTTATGGGTTTTTATTTAAATGGTCATTTTAGTATATAAAGTTGCCACCTTTCCACCGTAAGACTTTTTTTTAAATCAAGTTGCACCGTCGGTGGCAAGTTAATCGTTTAATGTTAGTCTTTCGTACTATATCCATCCCTCCTACGGGGTGCATAGTTTATGTGCTTGTGTCAGTTGTTAAAATTTTTAGTTTCAAGTAATCTGGTGTGTTGCACATTTGCACCAGTGTAGTCTTTCAGAGGTTGTTGTGAGCGGCCGTGACTACGCCCGTGTCAAAAGAGAGTGGCAAGGTTCTCAGCCCGAAAGCTCATACCGTCAAAAATTTGTTCTTTCTGCCTCTGAATAAATTGTAACTTGATTTTAGAGGGTGCTTTCTGATTATAATTTTAAATCTGTGTCTAAAAAAGGGGCTTTTAAGAATAAAATCTCCAGTTGTTGAAAGAAATGAGATTTGTTTTCATCAGTTACTCACTGGCAACTACTTCCACGCTCACGTAGTGTGATTAAATATGTTAATGTTCTTGATGAATCGCTAGGAAATAAAGTAAATTCTTAAAAAAAGTTTTGAAAGTAAATTCACGGTTCATTGACACCATTTATGCCAACCTCCAGAGAGCTTTTCGTGTCGATTCAGAATGTTGGTGTGTCTGAAACGTCTTCCTGCGGCACCCTTTAGAAAAACTGCGCTATTTCAGTACTGAGAGTCTCGTTCTGACTTCCTTAGCGAAGGCGTCAAAAGAAGGGTGGAATTTGGGTAAGAGCGTGTCTGACGACCTTCTCACTGTTTGACACGCTCACGATGGCGCTGAGCAGAATTGTCGTCAGGTTAGGTGCCAGTGTGGCATCACTAACCCACTTCACATGACCGAGCGAGATGTCACTGTGGTTAGCACACAGGACTCGCACTCGGGAGGTGAACGGTTCAAACCCCCGCTTCTGGCCATCGTGAATAATTTTTTCCTTGATTTTCCTAGATGGCCCCAAGCGAGTGCTGGGATGGTTTATTTGAAGGGACACGGCCGACTTCCTTCCCCATCCTTCCTTAATCCGATGGGACCGATGACCTCGGTGTTTGATCCCCTCCCCCAAATCAACCAACCAACGAACATTTCACATGAACTTCTGAGCTCTGCTCTTTTTTTCGCATTTATCGACACCTTGCTGTCAGAAGCATCCCAAGCCCGAGGGTGACGGCACAGGGTTGGTTCAAATGGCTCTGAGCACTATGGGACTCAACTGCTGAGGTCATAAGTACCCTAGAACTTAGAACTACTTAAACCTAACTAACCTAAGGACAACACACATCCATGCCCGAGGCAGGATTCGAACCTTCGACCGTAGCGGCCGCGCGGTTCCAGACTGTAGCGCCAGAACCGCTCGGCCACCAGCGGCCGGCGACGGCACAGGGCGGCACGCTTTTGCACCATAACAAAGGAAGGTTATGGGGGCACTTTTGAGCCACATTCCCAAATTCTTCGTCTCAACTGAATGCAATTATGGGGTCACTATGACCGACGAAGTCATCTTGTCAGAATCAGCAACTGAATTGACATTTAAAATAATACTCATTCATTGTTCTGTCTCAGTTCCTCGTCTCACTTACACTACTGGCCATTAAAATTGCTACACTACGAAGATGGAAGATGATGTGCTACAGACACAAAATTTAACAGACAGGAAGAAGATGCTGTGATAGGCAAATGATTAGCTTTTCAGAGCATTCACACAAGATTGGCGCCGGTGGCGACACCTACAACGTGCTGACATGAGGAAAGTTTCCAACTGATTTCTCATACACAAACAGCAGTTAACCGGCGTTGCTGCTGAAACGTTGTTGTGATGCCTCGTGTAAGGAGGAGAAATGCGTACCATCACGTTTCCGACTTTCATAAGCGTCGGATTGTAGCCCATCGCGATTGCGGTTTACAGTATCGCGACATTGCTGCTCGCGTTGGTCGAGATCCAATGACTGTTAGCAGAATAATCCATGGGTTCAGGAGGGTAATACGGAAAGCCGGGCTGGATGCCAATGGCCTCGTGTCACTAGCAGTTGAGATGACAGGCATCTTACCCGCATGGCTGTAACGGAACGTGCAGCCACGTCTCGATCCCCGAGTCAGCAGATGCGGACGTTTGCAAGACAACAACCATCTGCACGAACAGTTCGATGACGTTTGCAGCAGCATGGACTATCAGCTCGGAGACCATGGCTGCGGTTACCCTAGACGCTGCATCACAGACATGAGCGCCTGCGATGGTTTACCCAACGAAGAACCTGGGTACACGAATGGCAAAACGTAATTTTTTTGGATGAATCCAGATTCTGTTTACAGGATCATGATGGTCACATCCGTGTTTGGCGACATCGCAGTGAACGCACATTGGAAGCGTGTATTCGTAATCGCCATTCTTGCGTATCACCCGGCGTGACGGTATGGGGTGCGATAGGTTACACGTCTCGGTCACCTCTTGTTCGCATTGACGGCACTTTGAACAGTTGACGTTACATTTCAGGTGTGTTATGACCCATGGCTCTACCCTTCATTCCATTCCTGCGAAACCCTACATTTCAGCAGGATAATGCACGACCGCATGTTGCAGGTCCTGTACGGGCCTTTCTGGATACAGAAAATGTTCGATTGCTGCTCTGGCCAGCACATTCTCCAGATCTCTCACCAATTGAAAACGTGTGGTCAATGGTGGCCGAGCAACTGGCTCGTCACAATAAGCCAGTCACTACTCTTGATGAACTGTGGTATCGTGTTGAGGCTGCATGGGCAGCTGTATCTGTATACGCCATCCAAGCTCTGTTTGACTCAATGCCCAGGCTTATCAAGGCCGTTATTACGGCCAGAGATGGTTGTTCTGGGTAGTGATTTCTCAGGATCTATGCATCCAAATTGCGTGAAAATGTAATCACAGGTGAGTTCTAGTATAAAGTATTTGTCCAATGAATACCCGATTATCATCTGCATTTCTTCTTGGTGTAGCAATTTTAATGGCCAGTAGTGTACATGATATGTTATAGTTTGGAAAATGTAGTCCTTTAATTGTCGTACGCACTTTAGTAACACCTTGGTGTAACGTAAATTGTGTCAAAGTTGAACTGCCTTAGTAGCGTAAGACACAAAATGTATACGATCGAACGTTTATGTATCTGACTCTGTGTAAATCAACGCACAACACCTGTGCGACAACACGAATATACAAGGCAAATTCTGCATGTTAAAGGTATCCTTTTACTTATTTATCGCCGTTACTGAAAAACTGCCGAACCTGTCTATCTTTTGTCCCCTGAGTCGCTTTATTTCCTAAAGTCAGCGATATTTGTGCTTCGTTTGATATTTTATCTTTTGTTTTCAAAGTTAATATTTATGATGCTTACTGTCTGTTACTGTAGTTATTATCCGGAATGGTAAGAGCCCTTAGGCTATCCTACCTATCTTTCTAGGTTACCGTATCTTTTATTGTTTTTGCACCAAACCTCCTACTGGGCAATAGATCTTAACGAAATCTCTATACTATTTCTTTTCCTTTATTTTGTAATTGTTGTCATTCGTTATTGCTAATGTAATGCCGGTGTCGAATTAATTCACATAGAAGTTAAGCAGTCATGTCGTTGCACACGCAAATGCAACAGCCAGTCAGAGACAGTGCCTAGGAGTGTGTCGTTTCGATTCCTCAAACTGAAAAAAGATAGCATTTGCTGACGTAGCTTGAATTCATCTCTTCCAGAAAAGGCACATTTTAACAGGAGTAAGAGGAAAGCGCTGGAAGTTGAATTATAGATGATAGAAAATATAGGTGTGCCGTGCGGGCACCTTTTGATATCGATAGTTCACGTTCTTTATTAGCCTCTCTGGCCGCAATAGCTTTTCGAGTGGTTTGTCGCCAACAGAGTGCAGGTCTGTGGGCCAGCATTTAAGCGCTGTCGGGACAAGGAAGTGCTCTCGAAGTGACAGAGGGTTCAGCGGTGTGTTTGACAGCGTATGGGATTACACGCCGTGATATCGTGTCTGACGGTACCCTTGGATGCTGCTAAAAGTTGCGTTTCTGGTCACTGCGGGTTCAGTGGATTGAGTGTCGGCTGTGGTCGTGTAGATTGCTCGCTGAAAAAGCTGTCTCTGTGCGATGCTCGGAACCCGACTTGTTCTCGGCGTTTGAATTTGCACGAAACCTGTGTCCACTGTGGTGCCAGGTTGGGTTCCTGTTTGCCAGTTTCAAGACCCAAGTGCAGGGGCATCTGCTGAGTAGCAAACTTCTCATAACACTTGCTTGATGGCAGTCCTTGGTCGAGCGGTTCTCAACTTACGCTTCGACATGCAAGAAATTATGGTGAAGTCTGATTACTGTGTGCATGATTATGTTGTACCACACAGTGGTTTTTATAACTTGCCATCCTGACATATAAACATCTTCATTCGGAATACTTTAAATGATCTCACTCAAGTTACGTTCCTGTGCATGTGTGTGACTAAACTAGTGGTGCTCGAACAGTTTGACTAAGTTTGGTAGCGCATAATTAAAATTTTTTGTTTATTTTGGAATCAGTTCGCCTTTCTCAAGTGTATTTACGGTGTCTATTTGAGATGTAAATGCAAATTGTTAATTAGAAGTTCGTATGTTACAGGATAGGATAGCTTGATTTGTCTGTTATTTATATTGTGGGTCCAAGTAAAGAGGCCTGGATATGTCAAATATCTTTATTGAGAGTGTCTATCTCTCTAGTGGCGATCGCCATCCACACTCAAGTGAACAATGAGAAATTGCTTGGTTCTACAACTTCCACTTGTCATATTTTGAATTTAATGTTGTCAGGTTATTTCGCTTGCTTGGAACCAGTGGCTTTCCTACTAATTATCCGCAAACAGTCACGTGATAGTGGATGGCTGACATTAATGTACTTTTAGCTATTGTCGATATGTCTTCGAAACTTGTCATGTGGAATATGCAGGTTAATTCTATAGACTTACGATATGATTAGATGTTTGGGCTAAGCACCTACCAAACTTTTTTAAACTGAATGTTGTTCTCAAAAAACAATTTTATTAAAAATTTTACAGTCGTTTCTGAAAGGTATTTAATATCTACCGACAGTTCGTCTATATCTACATGGATACTTCGGTAATCACACTTTATCTGATGATAGTTCCTCCCTGTGTAGGTTTGCCTCAACAAAATATTAGCTGTGCGGTGTAGTCGCGTGGTCCTGGGCTCCTTGTCACGGCCCGCGCGACTCCCCCCGTCGGAGGTTCGAGTCCTCCCTTGAGCATGGGTGTGTGTTGTTCTTAGCGTAAATTAGTTAAGTTAGATTAAGTAGTGTGTACGCTTAGGAACAGATGACCACAGCAGTTTGGTCTCAAGGAATCATAGTACAAATTTCCAAAAAAATTTTCAACAAAATATTTTCGCATTCGGAGGAGAAAAATGGTGAATGAAACGTCGTTAGAAACTCCCACCGCAACGAGAAACGCATTGATTCAATTATGTCCTCGCCAAATCCTGTACCATGTCCGTGACACTCTCTCCCTATTTCTCGTTAATACAAAACGTGCTGCCCTTCTTTGAACTTTCTTGATGTACTCCGTTAATCCCATCTGGTAAGGATACCACACTACGCAGTAGTACTCCAAAACAGGACGGACAAGCGTAGTGTAGGCAATGTCTTTAGTAGATTTGTTCCATCTTCTAAGTGTTCTGTCGTTAAAGCGCAGTCTTTGATTCGCCTTCTCCACAAGAATTTCTATGTGTCCTTTCCAATTTAAGTTGCTCGGACTGTAATTTCTAGGTATTTAGTTGAATTTATTGTCCTTACATTTGATTTATCGTGTAACCGAAATTTAATCGGTTCCTTTCAGCATTCTTGTGGATGACTTCACAATTTTCGTTATTCATGGTCAATTGCCTTTTTTTGCAATTACTTTTCATCTTGTGAGGCTTCACTAGACGATAAACGACAACAGCAACCTAAGACGAGTGCTCATATTGTCTACTGAATCGTTTATGTAGATAAGGAACACTACGTTGGGGGACGCTAGAAATCGCTCCTGTTTCGCTCGATGTGTTTCTGTTAATTACTACCAACTGTGACTTCTCTGCTGGCCGTGTTGGCCGAGCGGTTCTAGGTGCTTCAGTCTGGAACCGCGCGACTGCTACGGTCGCAGGTTCGAATCCTGCGTCGGGCATGGATGTGTGTGATGTCCTTAGGATAGTTAGGTTTAAGTAGTTCTAAGTTCTAGGGGACTGATGACCTCAGAAGTTAAGTCCCATAGTGCTCAGAGCCATTTTGTGACTTCTCTGACAGGGCATCGCGGATGCAGTCGCATAACTGAGACGATATTCCATAACCATGTAATCTGATTACAAGCCGCTTGTGAGGTAGCGTGTCAAAAACCTTCTGGAAAACTATAAATACGAAATCATTTGAAATCCGTTGTCGGTAGCTCTCAACACTTCGTTTGAGTAAAGAGCTAGTTGGGTTTCACAAGAACGATGTTCTCTAAATCCGTGTTGACTGTGTGTCAGCAGATAGATTTCTTCGAGTTAATTCATAATGTTCCACAATCCTGTTACATATAGACGTTGATGATATGGGCCTGGAGTTTTGTGAATTAGTCCTACTGCCTTCCTTAAATATTGGTGTGACTTGTGCAACTTTCCAATCTTCGGTCACGGTTCTTTCGTCGAGCGAGCGGTTGTATATGTTTCTTAAGTATTGAGCTATTGCCTCAGCTTAGTTTGAAAGGATCGTAATTGATATATAGTCTGGAACGGAAAGCTTGCTTTTGTTAGGTGATTCACAACTCCGAGAATATCTACTCCTAAGTTCTCATATTGGGAGGTGTTCTTGATAGTATTTATGCCGTATTTGCTTCGTCTTGTTTGGTGAAGGAATTGCAGAGAGCTGGGTTTAGTAACTCTGCTTTAATAATACTGTCATCAATAGTATTTCCATTGCTATCGCACAGAAAAGGCACTGATTTTTGTCTTGCGCAAGCATATTTTGTGAACGGCCAGAATCTCCTTGGATTTTATGCCGGGTTTCGACACAATGTTTCGTTGTGGGAACCATTAGAAGCAACTCACATTGAAGTCCTCGCTAAAATTCGATCTTCTGTAACTATTCACCAATCTTCGGGATTATGCGTTACTTTAAATTTGGTACGCTTTTTCCGTTGTTTGTGCAACAGTGTTCTGATTCGTTTTGTGTACCAAGGGGGATCAGCTTCGTCGCTAATTTATTTGGTATAAATCTTTCAGTTGCTGTAGGTACTATTTCTTTGAATTCAAGCCACATCTGGTGTATACTTACATTTTCAGTTAAGGAGGAGTGGAGATATTGTCTCAGAAAGAGGTCAAAAGAATTTTTCTCTGCTTTTTTGAATAGGTAGATACGTTATTCAGTCGCACTACGACAATCCTGTGTTCATTAATCTCTGTAATCCTTTTGATGCTCATTATTAGCTCAGCATTATTTGTTGCTAATAGGTAATGTACGAAAACAAACGATTACTATTCGATTGGACTCATGAACTAACTGCTCGAAATAATTTTCAGAGAATGCGTTTAGCACAGTGTAGGACGATGTTTTATGTGTACTTCTAGATTTAATCATGTATTTTCGCCAACTTGTCGAGCGTAATTTTAAGTCACTTTGAGCTACAATTGTATGAGTCGGGTACGTGTTCGAAATTAGACTCAAGTTTTCTTTGATCCTATCAGCAATTTTTCCAGCTGAGTTGGGAGGTCGGTAAAATGATCAAATTATTATTTTGTTCTGGTTTTCAAGGATGAACCCTCCCCTCACCAACTCATAGGAACCATCTACTTCAATTTTCTTACAAGATAATCTACTTCTAACAGCAACAAACACGCCACCACTAACTGTGTTTAGCCAATCCATTCTGGCCGCTGTTAGGTCCTTCCAAAAATTTTAGCTGAACTTATCTTCGTCTTTAGCCAGCTTTCAGAGTCTATAACAATTTGAACGTCACTGCTTTCTATTAGCGCTTGGAGCTCTGGTATGTTTCCAAAACAGTAAAGTAATTTACAACTCCTATACTGATTGTCTCTAGGTCTACGTTATTTCTGTGTTCGAAGGGTCCACCGACTGCATGTTATTATCCCTTCTCTCTTATTTGATCTTACGTCGTCCTAAGCTATTTTAAACTGTGACTCGAATACAGGATCCCCTATCTTTATCTTGTCGATCCGATTTATTCTTCCATCACGTTATGAGATAAGCTCTCGTTCCTAATAGCGGCCTTCAGTGTACTCTTTCCACCTATCTGCTATTTCGTCCGTATTTGACAGCGGTATTCTCATTGCACTCATAATGTTACTGCCCTGTCCTGTAATATCACTGTTGATTGCTTTCACTTTTCTATATGCTGAGTCAGTCCTTTTCCGATTGCTTCACATTTTGCATGCACCCACATCAACTTAGCTACCCTGTGCTTCCTATTTATTTCATTCCTAAGTGATTTGTCTCTCTGCATTCTCGAATTTCCCTTAACGTTTCTGTCCGTCCTTATTTCAACGATCAGCTGAAGTATGTCTTCCGTTACCCACGGTTTCTTCGCAATTCTGGTACCTACGTTTTTCTTTCCATTTCCTGTGAGTGTCCTGTCTAGAGATGTATATTGCTCTTCAAGTGAACCTGCTACTGAGCTATTCATTAGCGCACTCTTTACGGCGATAACTTCAAAAGTATCTCTTCATTTCATAGTACTTCCATATCCCAATTATTTGTTCCTTCCTGATTAGTCTCTTAACCTTCGGCCTGCTCTTTATCATTACTGAATTTTGATATGAATCTATATCTTTCCTGGATATCTCTTACCATCCAGTACCCGATCTCGGAATCTCTGCCTCATCATGATGCAACGTAACTGGGATCTTTCGTTATCTCCAAGTCTTTTCCGAGTATATCTTCTCCTGTCACGATTGTTAAACTATGTTACTAGCTGAAAGTTATGATGAATTCAGTCTTCCTCCTCTCTACGAAGGTCATAGTCTCCCATAACCTTTTCTTCTATTACTTCCCCTGCAACCACACCCAATCCCCATCACTATTAAACTATTACATTCTCATTTCCCACGCCCCGATTCGTAGATCGTTACCATTCGTTGGTTGTTCAATCTTTTTGTCATGGTCACCTCCTTCTTGGGAATCCCCTACTGGGGATATGAATGAGGGACTAGTTTGTCTATACAAAGTCCATCGTTACACTATTTCGATCACAGGCCACATGTTCAACGGATGCATTATGTGTCTTTAACGCAGTGGTTCCATTACGTTCTGCTTCCTCATGCCGTTGATCACTGCTCATTCTTTCGCGTTTAGGGGCTGTTCCCACCCAAAGGGAAAGACAGTGCCCCATACATCTGTCCGCGCCTCCAGCCTCTTTGGCATGGTCGTTGGCGGAACTAAGGCGACTTCTTATGCCAGAAGTCTTCGCATGCCATTGCTGACGATTGTCGTTCAAAAATTAAACAGTTTCGAAATTTAAACCTTGGACCGAAGACGCTCTGATTATAACGCTAACCCGAGACAACGGGTACAATAACTACAAAAAGACTTAAGAGAAGAATTTGCCGACTTAGATAAGAAGTTCGCCACCTGTTAATCAATGCATGGACGGAACAATGACGGAAATACACTCCTGGAAATGGAAAAAACAACACATTGACACCGGTGTGTCAGACCCACCATACTTGCTCCGGACACTGCGAGAGGGCTGTACAAGCAATGATCACACGCACGGCACAGCGGACACACCAGGAACCGCGGTGTTGGCCGTCGAATGGCGCTAGCTGCGCAGCATTTGTGCACCGCCGCCGTCAGTGTCAGCCAGTTTGCCGTGGCATACGGAGCTCCATCGCAGTCTTTAACACTGGTAGCATGCCCCGACAGCGTGGACGTGAACCGTATGTGCAGTTGACGGACTTTGAGCGAGGGCGTATAGTGGGCATGCGGGAGGCCGGGTGGACGTACCGCCGAATTGCTCAACACGTGGGGCGTGAGGTCTCCACAGTACATCGATGTTGTCGCCAGTGGTCGGCGGAAGGTGCACGTGCCCGTCGACCTGGGACCGGACCGCAGCGACGCACGGATGCAAGCCAAGACCGTAGGATCCTACGCAGTGCCGTAGGGGACCGCACCGCCACTTCCCAGCAAATTAGGGACACTGTTGCTCCTGGGGTATCGGCGAGGACCATTCGCAACCGTCTCCATGAAGCTGGGCTACGGTCCCGCACACCGTTAGGCCGTCTTCCGCTCACGCCCCAACATCGTGCAGCCCGCCTCCAGTGGTGTCGCGACAGGCGTGAATGGAGGGACGAATGGAGACGTGTCGTCTTCAGCGATGAGAGTCGCTTCTGCCTTGGTGCCAATGATGGTCGTATGCGTGTTTGGCGCCGTGCAGGTGAGCGCCACAATCAGGACTGCATACGACCGAGGCACACAGGGCCAACACCCGGCATCATGGTGTGGGGAGCGATCTCCTACACTGGCCGTACACCACTGTTGATCGTGGAGGGGACACTGAATAGTGCACGGTACATCCAAACCGTCATCGAACCCATCGTTCTACCATTCCTAGACCGGCAAGGGAGCTTGCTGTTCCAACAGGACAATGCACGTCCGCATGTATCTCGTGCCACCCAACGTGCTCTAGAAGGTGTAAGGCAACTACCCTGGCCAGCAAGATCTCCGGATCTGTCCCCCATTGAGCATGTTTGGGACTGGATGAAGCGTCGTCTCACGCGGTCTGCACGTCCAGCACGAACGCTGGTCCAACTGAGGCGCCAGGTGGAAATGGCATGGCAAGCCGTTCCACAGGACTACATCCAGCATCTCTACGATCGTGTCCATGGGAGAATAGCAGCCTGCATTGTTGCGAAAGGTGGATATACACTGTACTAGTGCCGACATTGTGCATGCTCTGTTGCCTGTGTCTATGTGCCTGTGGTTCTGTCAGTGTGATCATGTGATGTATCAGACCCCAGGAATGTGTCAATAAAGTTTCCCCTTCCTGGGACAATGAATTCACGGTGTTCTTATTTCAATTTCCAGGAGTGTAAAAGAAAGATTCGGGGGATTAAAGATAATCGTTGATAACGTTCGCTTATGACATAACTATTCTCAGTGAAGGAGTTGAATTAGTGCAGGCCCTGTTGAATCAAATGGCTCGCCTCATGGCTACCTACCATGAAGTGGGAGTAAAATTAAGGAAAAACGAAAGTAATGAGGAGCAATATAAATGAGATTGCTGAGAAACTTAACATGTGAACTGGGGAACGCGGGATGAATCAAATGAAGGACTTCTGTCATTTTGTATGCAAAATAACATATGACGTACGATGCCAGAAGGATATAAAAGGTCGGATAGCACAGGAAATAGCTAATTCCCGAGCAAAACTAGTTTCTTTCGCCATTTTTCTGATTGGTTTGTTGCAGCCCGATACGAATTCCCCCGCAGCGTCAACCTCTTCATCCCAGAGAGCACTTGCATCTTACACCTCCGATTATTTGCTGGATGTATTTCAATCTCTGTCTTCCCCTTCAGTTTTTACCTCCTTATTCATCATCTTATCAATACATCTGATTTTCAATATTCTACTGTAGCACCATGTTTAGGATGCCTCGATTCTCTTCCGTTCCTTCCTTCCAGTATGCACGACTCACTAACACACAGTCCTGTGCTAAAAACGCACATTCACAGATATTTCTTCCTTCATTTAAGGCCAGTGGGAAATCTAGATTTCCGTCAATTTGTGGGATACGTTTCTCAGAATGTACGTTAGGAGCATAGCATTGTGTGACTGTGAAACATGGGCTGTTAGAATACCAGAGAAGAAGAGTATCGAAGTCTTTGAGTTTAGGTGCTACAGAAGAATGTTGGAAAAAGTTTGATATCAAAACTAGGTACCACGTAGTACACGAAATGAAGGAAGTGTACTACTTTTAAAGTAAAATGGTGCAAGACAGACGAAGTAAGGAAGACAAGGAAAACACGCTGGCACAGGCAAGGATGGATATCACACAGAAGAGACGTGCATCGCTATTATGGGAGTTAATCTGAGAAAGATATTTCTCAAAACGTGCTACTGTAACATGACATAATATTGAAGTGAATCGTGGACTGGGAACGCTGGAAAGGAAGAAAATCCAAGCTTTTGAAATGTGGTCATATGCTCATCATTAAGTGGAGTAATAAGACAGGAATGGAGGAGGTCTTCCGAATACTAAGAAAGGACCTTGTGGAAGAAAGTGATTGTAAGGAGGTACAGGATGATAGGATACTTGAAACCCGTCTGCATTAGCAACTGTTTGACCTCCGAAATAAAGACTTGCGATTGCTGCCCATTCGTCACCACAATAAACAATTCCTCGTATTATGCAACAAGCCATTAATATTTTGACAACTGTGCACCACAGAAACACCATCATATTGAAACAACACCTCAGTACGTTGTCGATTATATCTGTTAGTTAAGGGTCGCCTAATCATGGGAGAAATATGGTCTTAAGTGGAAGTCGGAATTCACAGTTATCAAACATTTATTTAAAATCTGAACCAACTTCGAATTTTACTGCAGTGTGTCTCTTGAAGAATTAAAACACATCGAACTAACTTCTGGTAAACCTTCCGGGATGTAAGGCCGTGGTCCATGAAACTCTTCAGCGTGACCACTTTCTACGATAAATAAGTCGCTCTCAGACGTCCGACCCGTCAGTCGGCAAGACTCACCGGAGGAGAACCACCCCTCTGAAGATGTCCAGCGCAGCTCTGGACGAAACGTTAGGAGCTGAAGAGTTTCATGGACCACGACCTTACATCCCGGAAGGTTTACCAGAAGATATGTCATCCGGTCGTGAAAGCTTTCATACTATGACATCGAACTAAGACGAAACACTGAAGTCAATTGTAGGGACATTGATCGAAGTCGTTAGGAAGACTGAAAAAGAACAAAACCAGAGTTCTTCATCCGCACAACTCTCATTTGAAAATTAACAAGAGAATCTACCCAATGAAATACACATCAAAGATGCACTAAGAACCATTGAAATGCGCGCTGCTCAGTTCGGACTCTGAAATGCGTATCTAACATTGCCTGCTACAGCAGAAAGCGACACTTACATCTTGAAAACGCACTGTGAACATGGGACAACAGCCAGGAAGCGAATCACAAGAACTGTCGTTCATCTGGTTTCAGCCAAATCTCTGTTGGCGTCAGCAAATAGTTCAAATGGCTCTGAGCACTATGGGACCTAACGTCGGAGGTCATCAGTCCCCTAGAACGTAGAACTACTTAAACCTAACTAACCTAAGGAATCACACACATCCATGCCGGAGGCAGGATTCGAACTAGCGACCGTAGCAGTCGTGCTCTTCCGGACTGCAGCGTCTAGAACCGCTCGGCTACCGCGGCCGGCTGGTGTGAGCATGTTCGCAGCTAATGTGACAAACGAGAAAATGCCTCAAAGCATGAAAATGGGGGGGAACGCTGCAAAAATTTCCGTTACGTGGCATAGAAATACGCATAAACAGTTTCCTAAGTTGAATGAAATTTTCACTCTACAGTGGAGTGTAAATGTGAGGACGGGGCGTGAGTCGTGCTTGGGTAGCTCAGTTGGTAGAGCACTTGCCCGCGAAAGGCAAAGTTCCCGAGTTCTAGTCTCGGTCCGACACACAGTTTTCATCTGCCAGGAAGTTTCAGTTTCCTAAGTTGTTACGGAGGTTTAATAATCTCTTACTGCTGGTCGACGTGGCAAACACATTAAGTAGTAGGATACAGGATTGAACACATGATTGGAAAAACAGGTATATTGTTGAGATGGTATTAAATCTCTCACGTTCCATGGGAACCAAAACGCAGCGTTGTTATTGACATACATGCTGCAAATATACTTGCTGCATCTCAGCCGGGCACCTCGGGGCTATGACACCATTGAGGTTGCATATAAGGGATTAACTCTCGGTAACCACAATTTACAATCCTACGGGTAGACCCTGCAACTCCAGAGTAAACTTCAGATGTCCTGGAATCCGCCTCCTTGCGTGTGAAACTTCCAACCACCACCCAACAGTTACGGGTGCCTGCTTCAAAATTAAAAATAAAATTTAACTGAACTGATACAGAATCGTGAAGCGAACTGTACCAGTTGCGTTACAGTGTGTTAAGCCATCAAGATATAGTTGGAACAGTACTGCACAAATACTCAATAGGACGCTTAATAAAACGTCTCTGAGAGTTAGGCAAGTAACATAAAACTTCAGTACATCCGAACGCTCCATGTATCTGATAACCGATGACGGGTTACCCCGGAATGCGTAACATTAAAGACATTGAGTCACCAGCTGATGTTCTTTTACTACGTGCTCCACTCACAATTTGCGCAGATCTGTTCCACTCATATTTTGTGGTCACATGGTCCCTGTACGACTTCTTATCGCGTCTCCAATCAAAAACTAGCTTCGATGGTTCTGGAGGGTGCCACAGACCCCAGAAACTGTAAGGGAAAGATAGAGATTGGAATATATCCAACAAGTAGCCACAGACGTGGAATGTAAATGCTGCTCTAAGATGAAGGAAAGGAAGTCATAGTGGGTCGCATCAAATGGAAAAAGAAAGGAAATTACATGATGAGGAACACGAGTGTAGTCGCAGTAATAAAGGAGCAGGTAGGTGTGAATTATACCGCCGAGACAACTACTCTGTGGTTTCATGCAGACATGAGAAACGAATAGCAAACGCAGGCAAAGTTGACGTTGATATTTTGTTCTGGATTAAGCAGCTCACCTAGGTTGAGAGCACAAGCAGTCCATCCCGCCGCGGAATTTCAGCGCAGTAATCTTCTTTTCTGGGATGGAATTACGCTTACTTTCTCCAGACGAATAAGACTTTTCCGCTTTTGAGGGATAATCTCACTGCTTGTCTGGCTTGCTTAACTATTATCCACTGTTATAAATGAGTCTAGGAACATTTAATACATCTCTTCTCTCTCCGCTAAAAACGCAAGTGGAGAGATAATAGGATGAAATTTGGATTATATTTGAAGTGGTATTAGCAACATTTTCCGCGCTAATTAGCTTCACAGTTGCAATCTTCCTAATACAGAACCAAAGCTGTAATCATTGAACCTTATTTCAGTTTCTAACACCACTTCCACAAAAAAAAAAATTCTTGGCGTTTGTAATGGCCATTATTTCGTTAACTATACAATTACAAATTTATATTCTCAGCTTACCAACGCTGAAATCGGAGTACATGAAATCGAAAATGATAATGATATAGGATTCAGGGCACTCAACGGCATGTTTATCAGCGTCCTTGAAGTACAATATTTAAATTATTAGTGTTTCCTTATGAGCAATCTCCTTGTGCCAATGGCCAATGGATTCATATTAAATAATCAAGGACTGTCTGACAAGCCAATACAAGTAGCGAATGCTCATCAGTATATTAAAATGGATAATTAAAATCACACATTAGGAGTTATGGTGTATATATGTATGGTTGTAATTCTGAAAGAAAAATCCGAATATCAGTTAGACGATTCATCCAGTCACTCTCGGACACATTAAAATAACTCGCAGAATAGTTTATTCATGAGTCTGGGTAACAGATACAACCTTAAAACATTTGGTACTAAAGTATGAAGAGATTGTAAATAATTAATTTGTTGCTACGCTTAACTCCGAACAGTAAACAATAAAATACTCGACAACAAGAGAAATCGTGCTACATGACAACAAGACTCTGGTGTAGGCAGACATATAGACTGTTAATCCTGAATTTCCAAAATGAGAACAAATAAATCCTCTGTAAAATGTTCAAGTGCTGTGCAGTGTAATCCGATATTTAAACGTACACAAGGCATTGTTTTCCGAAATTTAGGTTAGCGACACCTAACCACAGATTTTTCATTCGTCGCTCCGAAACAAAGGTGGATTAAATCTCACCTGCGGAAACAGGGTGTATTTTCTATTACATGAGATACTAGGTATAGCGTAATCATACAACCGAATCGCAGCGTACATGACCATAACGGTAAGCCTGGGCTTTGCCGATGCCACTACATTACAGGTGTATGGAGGTACACTGAACACATTACCCGCGGATGTCCGAGGGCGGCAATAAGAAGGATTAATTCGGGTTTAGTGATGGCCTCAAAATGTGTTGCAGATAACGTACCTGATATATATGCGTGTTTCTTGTTACGAACGGTGTAGTTAACAAGAATTTAGACTAATCAGTGAAGAAATGCTCAAGTGTTTACCCAGATTGGAAACAGGGACCATTTTACCTGTTTTATTTCTAATCTAGGTTCAAATATAATCACATCTGCAATCATGGTCATTAGATATCGTCGTACTTATTTTTGGAATTTAAACTGAGAAGTTCATGAGTACTGATTCGTCAACCTATTGTTTGAAAGGAAAATAGCGAGGATAAACACTCAAATGACGGTACTCAGTTATTACTTCCGTTTCAAAAAGTTCTACGTCAGATGGACAAACAATGAATCTTTTTAACAAACATCGTTCAGCCACACATTGAAAGCACTTACCTTGTGTGTATGTCTCATTGCCTTCACTGAATGAGGGATTGAGCGCGATATTTGAGCATCCCACAGCAGAGGTAATTCTTTTTTCAGAGTTACCTGCAAGCAGTTTGCTGCAGCTAGTAGTTTGTTCTGTTAGTGTCGTTAGAGTCTCATAAATGGTTATACTCGTACTTGATGGTCATCGAAAAATTAAAACATTTTTCATATGTTTGAGGTTGTTTGTTCTGTCTCTTCATGGCTTTAGTTACTGATGGTGACGTTGGATGTCTATACATACCTCTGAATAGCGATACTTTCTCTTTGTCGTCCAGCATAATTTTCAACCTAGCAATGCCGTTTGGTATGCTAAAATAATTAAATTTCTTTTTCAACAAAACCTAATAACATTAAATTATCACCTAATTACACTGTTGTTGAACAAGCGACAATAACAGCACAGCAATTTTTCTTAGATGTAGCATTTCCATGGTAAACTGATCTAATACTACGTTCTTCTACATGAAAGTGATAATTTGACACCTACTGATGGCGACAAGTTTCTGTGAGATATGGTGATGAAATTTAGTCCGAAACGATAACTTGAAACAGTTACCGATTACGTAGTTGTTCGTTGTTTTAGCTGCTGTAGCCTTACACAAACACACAATAAATAAATAAATATTAAATACACACACACACACACACACACACACACACACACACACACACACAAATATATATATATATATATATATATATATATATATATATATATATATATTGTGTGTTTGTGATTGTAAGCCAGGAGACAATACATAAATGTAACATATGCTGAACAATTGTGAACAGTGAATGTGTGAGCTCTGAGGGAAGGGTATACAGCAAAGAAGTATGCAGGAATGTCACATGATGTACAAAATGCACACATAAAAAATAAGTTTTCCATCACTCTGGTTCCCAGAACTCCTGAAGATAGGCGTTGACTGTGGATATTGTATCACAGACACAGTCCCTTTGACTGTTCAGAGATGTCACTAAACCCGCCGAAAGATGTAAATAACCACGCATGAACAGCGCCTATTAGACACAGGGGGTTCGACAGCTGATCAGTTCCAGTCATTCTGCCAGGAAGGAGGTACACGGCTCGTGTTGTCTGTAGTTCAACAATGCCTATACGGTCAATAGCGCTGTTCGATCGTGTCTGCATTGTTACTTTGTGCGAGGAATGGCTCTCAACAAGGGAAATGTACAGGCGTCTCGGAGTGAACCAAAGCGATGTTGTTCGGACATGGAGCAGATACAGAGAAACAAGAACTATCGATGACATGCCTCGCTCAGGTCGCCGAAGGGCTACTACTGCAGTGAATGACCGCTACCTACGCATTATGGCTCGGAGGAACACTGACAGCAACGCCATAAAGTTGAATAATGCTTTTCGTGCAGGCACACTGTACGCTATAAGCTGCATGATGCGCAACATCACTCCCGACGTCCATGGCGATGTCCATCTTTGCAACCAAAGCACCATGCAGGGCGGTAAAGATGGGCCCAACAACACGCCGAATGGATCGCTCAGGATTGGCATTATGTTTTCTTCACCGATGAGTGTCGCATATACCTTCAACCAGAAAATTGTTGGAGATGTGTTTGGAGGCAACCCGGTCAGGCTGAATGACTTAGACACACTGTCCAGCGAGTGCAGGAAGGTGGAGGTTGCCCGATGTTCTGGGGTGGCATTATTTGCGACCGACGAACGCCGTTGGTGATCATGGAATGTGCGATAACAGCTGTACGATACGTGAATGCCAAACTCCGAGCGATAGTGCAACCTTATTGGCAGGATATTAGCGAAGCATTCGTCTTCATGGACGACAGTACGCGCACCCATCGTGCAGATGTTGTGAATGACTTCTTTCCGATTAATGACATCGCTCGACCAGAGTGGCCAGCATGTTCTCTGGACATGAACGCTATCGAAATTGCCTGGGATAGATTGTAAGGGGCTGTTTATGGACTACGTGACCAACGAACCACTCTGAGGGATCTACGCCGAGTCGCCGTTGTGGAGTGGGCAATGTGGACCAACAGTGCCTTGATGAACTTGTGGATGGTATGACACGACAAATACAGGCATGCATCAATGGACGGGAACTTCCTAGTTGGTATTAGAGGTACCGGTGTGTACAGCAATCTGGACCACCACCTCTGAAGGTCTCGCTGTATGGTGGTATAAAATAGAATGTGTGGTTTTCATGAGCAATAAAAATGGCATAAATGACATTTATGTTGATCTCTATTCCAATTTTCAGTACGGGTTCCGAGACTCTCGGAGCCGAGGTGATTCAAAACTTTTTTTGATGTATGTATTTCTTTTTGCAAATCGACGAAAAAGTTATGCAATCACAGATTTTTTTTATGGGACCGTGTCCATGCAGCCATGTCAACAATAGACCACTGGAAATGTAATAGTACAGTTTGTTTTGGCAATTATGAGTATACAGTAGCTTAAGTCTCATGCAGTGTACGCACAAAATAAATGTTACATACACAGTATACTGAAACGAGTGCTGTCAATGTGATAAGTTAATTTAGAACACTGTGAACATTTAGACTTTGTTCGTTTCCTGGAAGCAATGTACCTGAGTTAAGTACCAGGAATTCCACATTGTAATGAATCGGAACCTGCGAAAAGCCTCATAAATAAAATCAGTTCGTTGACTGCCTACGTTGAAACATTTGGTATCCGGGATCTGCGATTCAGTCGCACGAAGTCCTGCTATCAGCCCGACTAGAATCCTCGCAATACTAGCGATGTGGGGAGCGCAGGGTAAATTACGCGGCGAAGGCTCCGCTGATTTAATCCGAAACGTTTGTTGGAGGACCCGGATTAAGTCTCTACACTGCTAAACTCCTATTACAAGTCTAAATAAGGAACGCTAGGCTCTCTTATACCCGCAAGGCGAGGATAAAGTAGGAACTACACCTGTACCACTGTTTAATGCTCTGCACCATAAAATCGGGTGAATAGAAACAATGGGGTGAACAGAAATGAAACTTACAAAAGCAGACTTTGCTATAGCAACGAAAGACAAACGGGAATAGAATTCAAAGAGTTGTTTATCCAAGTTTGTAGTGAATCAGTGTAAAAAGAAAATGACTGATTTCAAAGTGGTGACATGGTTAGTTGATGTATTGCTTACTCTATGACAAAGATCCTATGTGATGACGATTTGATTACTTCAAACTGACACTGTAAGTATTAATCTAAACTGCTTTAATTTAAAAACCAGTAAAGCAAATTCGCCATTCAAGTTCATTGTTCGGTTTTACAGTAAGCTCGATCCTGACTTATGCTTTGGCTGTTTGAAAATGTGGGGTTATGTTTCTGCAATTTGTGAGGGGAATAGAAAGAACTAATTTTATTATATTCAGAAGAAGACCAAGAATTTGGCGGAAATGAAGAACAGAATGGAACCTTTTCCAATACAGATTATGCCATGTTAAAAGTGTATGGAAAAGTAAAAAATCAATTAGGTTGTATGCATATGAAAGTTGTTTTTTTAGAAGCCATAGGCTGTATAAGTCAAGGTGATGTTGCTCAGAAGCGTTCTGTTAATTCTAGGGGTTACACTTGTAAATTCAAAGACATGATAGCTGTTAAAGTTGACTTACGTAACTTAATGTATTAACAAACAATCAAGTTAATCAATTTAATGTTACAATAAAGTAATTATAGATACAACGATTTGTATTCAGAAAGCACAACAAAAGAACACAAATCACACAATACTTTCATTTTGTACTGAATAAAATTTTAGAACCGGAAAAAATTGTTTCATATGCCTCAATTCGCCCCAAAAACCAATAAACAGAAGCAGTAATAAGATTAACTTGGCTTTTCCATTCGTACGACAGAGAAGGGTGACTGGAAAAGGCAAGTTTTAATATTTTTATGTTATAGAATCGTCAGATAAGTCCCAAAACTTCTTACATGTTTAAAGTCAGGGTCAAGACCTATAGCCCCCACTCAGTTTTGATCGTCATATTTCTTTTTAAAGTCACAGCTTTTTTCCTTTTAAAGTTTCAAGCTGTTCCTGTTCACCTCATTCCGCAATATCAGTCCAACTGCTTTCAAAAGACGACGACATGCGTCCACTAGGCAGGAGAATTCGTCCCGTAAACAGTCACGACACTGTCAGCTACAAACGAAATAGGTTAATAATCCAGAGTGAAAACGAAAAGGGAGAAGCACAGCAAAGGCCACCACACTTCATGTTTCCACTGGGACTAGAGGAATTTATTGGTCATTGGTTATCTACAAGGGTTTACAAAGTAGAATGAGTGAATAACACATTTGCTCCAGAGAACGTGCTTTACCGATCCTGAATACTACGTCATTTCTGAAGGATATGATAATTGCTAATGTGTTTGCTACCCAGAACTGTTTCTGTTCCTGTACAAGAAACTGATGATTTCTCATTTTATTCGTCAGAAATATATGAAAATAGTAAGAGAGTTTCGATACGGATGCGTTTGAGACAAGGAATGATTGTTTTGCATAAGCGACAACACAGGTGAGTACAGTATTCTTGACGTAGGAAGTACAGAGATGTGAGTATGTAGAATGTGTAACTTTGACCTGGGAAACATTTTAATATTATGCCAGTGGTATGCTTATGCACACAATCAACTTAGAGTTTCAGAGTAATAATTTGACACCATTTTCATGCATCATAGATTTTCGTAGAGATCTATACTTATATTTATATGTTGAAAAAGCTTTTAGCATTTACCATTTACCGTTTAGCATTTGGAGTTTCCCGTTTCCCACTTACCAGTTAGCATTTCCCGTGAACCACTTGATGTTTAACAATTAGCGTTTAAGGTTAAGCATTTAGGCTTTGTGTTTATTCTTTCATATTCAGCATTTACCATTCAGCGTTTACTATTTAGCATTTGGCATTTATCTTTTAATGTTTAAGCACTTAGTGTTTACTATTCAGCGTATACCAGTAACCGTTTGGTTTTTATCATTTATCAGTTACTGAAGAAAGCATGGGGATAAGGCATACCAATGGTCTGTTTACATCGTCTTGGATTTTTCAAACTACTATGATCGGTGGAAGATAAGGGGGGAGGTAAAGTTTTTTTCTGCATACCTGGCACATCATTTTAACACTAGACTCTGGTTGAAAATAGGGAGCAGAAGTGTACAATGAGAACAATGTAATTTGACACCATTTAAATTCTACACTTTGATAGGCTGGAAGGAGCAGCAGCATGGGGTGTAAAGTGCCATTCGTCTGTTGTCAACACTCTGTTTCCAGTAACTGATTGATTAATGACATCATGAGTTCAAGGTCATTGATGACACTATGCACGACCTTCAGAATCATACCATGACATTAAAAACGTTAAATGACTGTGTTGAAGGTCAAAGTGGGCTGTGTGTGTTTTGGAGTCGTCATAGAGTTACTAATATTGTCCCAAGCATCTTGCGCCCTTCGTTGCATCTCAACAGTGTTATTTTGAAGCTCTAGAGAACAAATAAGTTCCTGTTTCATCACGTCCCATATGTGTTCATCTGGCGATAGATCTGACCACGCCAGCTGTTGTGTATAACGAAAAACATGTTACGTTACAGTAGCTGTATGTGGACGTCTGCTGTCCTAATGAAAAACACATCACATTCGTGACGAACAAATGACAGTAACAAGGGGATTACCATCTGTGCAATGTAGCGGGCACTGAAAACCTTACCCTGAAGAAACAGAGAATGTGGCCGCCAGATTTAACTCATGGCCCTCCGCACCATGATGCCTCGGATTAAACCTCTATGTCGTCGGCGAAGGCGCTAAGGAATTGGCCGCCCACCTGATCTATGCCGTACATGTGTATGTCCATCAGTCACATACAGACGGAACCTACTCTCGTAATTGAAGACCACAGACTGCCAATCCGCTCTTTCACGCTACCAGAGTAACCACACTTCGCTGTGTCGTGGTGTCACGGGTAGCTTGTAGAACTGTTGATATTTTTAAAAATTTGTATTGTAAATCGAGTATATTGATATTTAAAAAGTGTTATTATCGGCTCTCAATATATCGAAAAAAGTACCGATTTAGTGTCATATTGACGGAGAAAATATCGTCGTAACTGTCCATGAAAGTATCGCCTGCACATTGTGAATGTACTGCCGGTTTTAGACCGGTATATGTTGGTTCATTATTAGGTATTTTATACATAAACGATCTAGAAACCTGTCTCTCACCCTTAGAGGAATAACTGAAAGGAAAACGATGCACGTTCCCGCTTACCAATAACCACTTTGCTAACAATGGTAATTGCATATAAGTGGCACAATAAAAAGTGTCTGAAGCGTCCGTCGTTCGGTTTAGTCACATGTCGGATTTGTCCAAAACGCTTCTTGTCGACATTCCTGTATTTTAATTTCTGCCAATGCCAGCGATGTAGCAGTTACGGTGTCAGAATTGTGTGGTGAAGTTTAACGTTGGAGTTTCTGTTGGTAGTGACGAACGCCGATTACGTCAGCATTTCCGCTCACGCGTCTCCGGCCGCCATAAAGAGGGATCTTGTAATTTAAATTTTTGTTCAGCATTTTCAGCAATTGCTTTTGAAGAATACCGATGTGAAAAAAGAGAGCTCACTTCTTCTTTTGTGTCACGTATTTTTGCCTCACAGAGTCGAAGAGTAAGACTGGAATTGAAAGCTCAAAAAATTGTAATGCTTCTTCACACAGTGAAAGAGAAATTATGTTCTATTACAAATACAAAAGAACAGTTTCAAAATTTATCGAAAATTTTTGTAGCAATATAGTATGAAGTAAGAATATTGTCATTCGGTATTGCCATTTTGATATCGATACATCGGTGGAAAAATTATCATGTTTATGTACCGGTATTTTTTGAGAGAAACATCTACGTCTACATCTACGAGATTAGTCTTCTTTTCACAATAAAGTGCCTGGCAGAGGGTCCAATGAAACACCTTCAAGCTGACTCTCTACCGTTCCACTCTCGAACGGTACGCGGGAAAAGCGAGCACTTAAATTTTTCTGTGCGAGCCCTGATTTCTCTTATTTTATCATGACGATCATTCCTCCCTATGTAGGTGGGTGCCAACATAATGTTTTCACAAGCGGAGGAGAAAACTGGTGATTCAAATTTCATGAGAAGATCCCGTCGCAGCGAAAAACGCCTCTGTTTTAATGATTGCCACTCCAATTCACGCATCATGTCTGTGACACTATCCACCTTATTTCGCGATGATAAAGGACGAGCTGCCCTTCTTTGTACTTTTTCGATGCCATCCGTCAGTCCCATCTGATGCGGATCCTACACTGCACAGCAGTACTTCAGAATAGGGCGGACAAGCGTGGCGTAAGCAGTCTCTTAGTACACCTGTAGCACCTTCTAAATGTTCTGCCAATAAATCGCATCTTTGGTTTGCTCTACCCACACAATATTATCTATGTGATCGTTCCAATTTAGGTTATTTGTAATTGTAATCCCAAAGTATGTAGTTGAATTTACAGCCTTCGGATTTGTTTGACTTATATCGTAATCGAAATTTAGCTGATTTCTTTTAGTACTCATGTGAAAAACTTCACACTTTTTCTTATTCAAGGTCAATTGCCACTTTTCGCACCATACAGATATCTTATCTAAATCATTTTGCAAGTCGTTTTGATCATCTGATGACTTTACAAGACGGTAGATGACAGTATCATCTGCAATCCATCTAAGACGGCTTCTCAGATTGTCTCCTGTGTCGCTCATGTAGATCAGGAACAATAGAGGTCCTATAACACTTCCTTGGGGAACGCCTGATATTACTTTTGTTTTACTCGATGACTTTCCGTCTATCACTACGAACTGTGGCCTTTCTGACAGAAAATCACGAATCCAGACGCACAACTGAGGCGATATTCCGTAGGCACGCAGTTTGGTTAGAATACGCTTATGAGGAACGGTGTCGAAAGCCTTCTGGAAATCTAAAACTACGGAATAAATTTGACATCCCCTGTCGATAGTACTTATTACTTCATGAGTATAAAGAGCTAGTTGTGTTTCACAAGAACGATATTTTCCGAAACCGTGCTGACTATGTGTCAATAAATCGTTTTCTTCGAAGTACTTCATAATGTTCGAATACAGTATATGTTTCAAAACACTACTGAACATCGACGTTAGTGATATAGGCTTGTAATTCAGTGGATTATTCCTACTTCCATTTTTGGATATTGGTGTGAGTTGAGCAATTGTCCAGTCTTTAGGTACGGATCTTTCTGTGAGCAAGTGGTTGTATATAATTGCTAAATATGGAGCTATTTTATCAGCATACTCTAAGAAGAACCTGACTGGTATACAATCTACAAATGTCGATGTATCGATACATCGATATTTTATCTGCAGCTCTAGTGGCATGGCCAGTGGCACATGTAATAATACTCCTGCTACAAGCGAATGGTTCTCAATGATTGTTGATGCCAAAACAAGAGTTGCTCAGAGTGCTTCCTTAGATAATGTTCGGTCGGCCACTGTTACTCACACAATTCGTCGATCTTGATGTGCATCTGTACCACACACATTTCCAGTACCTGGTCTACGGTTATGGGGCTGTTGAACCGGCTACTGCTGAAAGCAACGACACACCAACATTACATTGCGCGGGTTGCATCACGAGCCGGTTGTGAATGTTTCTCTCGAATCGAGCTTAATGCTTAGCACTGTGTACGCTGGTTAAAAGTGGCATCACTACTTCACTTGCATATGCATACTCTTACATACACTTGCATGTGACCTTGTGGTATAGCTTGGTCAGCTGGATTATATGGGCTAGTCTGATAAGATTCACAACTGTAAATGCTCCCCTGCTGTGTCGTGCTTGCTGTAATTACATACATTAAACTTTATTACTGCAGACTGGAAGTAACTTGTTACACTCAAGTTTCATTCTTGTCAGTTACCGGAGTTCAATCTTGTGTCAATGGTCGTTGGCCCCTTTAAGCATTATAAGCTTTCGGCGTGGCCAACTATTGTTCCTCAGTAATGTTACAAACTAAGTCTGTTTTACTTCACTACTCTCAGGGAGTAGTCTATGGAGAAGAGGGTCTATACAAGGGAGATGTACTTGAGGGCAATTTCACTGAAATGGTTGAGGACGTGGATGAAGATGAGATTTGACATACGATACAGCGTGAAGAATTTGACAGAGCACTGAAAGACCTAATTCGAAACAACGCCCCGGAAGTAGACAACATTCCATTAGAACTACTGATAGTCTTGGGAGAGCCAGTCTAACAAAACTCTACCAAATGGTGAGCAAGATGTACGAGACACGCGAATTACCCTCAGACTTAAAGAGGAATATATTAATTCCAATCCCAAAGAAAGGAAGTATTGACAGGTGTGAAAATTACCAAACTATTAGTTTAATAATTCACGGCTGCAAAATACTAACATTACATACGTGCAGAAGAACTGGTAGAAGCCGACCTCGGCGAAGATCAGTGAGAAGATCAGTTTAGATTCCGCAGAAATGTCGTATCACGTGAGGCAATACTGACCCTACGACTAATCTTAAAAGTTAGATTATGGAAAGGCATACATATACACTCCTGGAAATGAAAAAAAGAACACATTGACACCGGGGTGTCAGACCCACCATACTTGCTCCGGACACTGCGAGAGGGCTGTACAAGCAATGATCACACGCACGGCACAGCGGACACACCAGGAACCGCGGTGTTGGCCGTCGAATGGCGCTAGCTGCGCAGCATTTGTGCACCGCCGCCGTCAGTGTCAGCCAGTTTGCCGTGGCATACGGAGCTCCATCGCAGTCTTTAACACTGGTAGCATGTCGCGACAGCGTGGACGTGAACCGTATGTGCAGTTGACGGACTTTGAGCGAGGGCGTATAGTGGGCATGCGGGAGGCCGGGTGAACGTACCGCCGAATTGCTCAACACATGGGGCGTGAGGTCTCCACAGTACATCGATGTTGTCGCCAGTGGTCGGCGGAAGGTGCACGTGCCCGTCGACCTGGGACCGGACCGCAGCGACGCACGGATGCACGCCAAGGCCGTAGGATCCTACGCAGTGCCGTAGGGGACCGCACCGCCACTTCCCAGCAAATTAGGGACACTGTTGCTCCTGGGGTATCGGCGAGGACCATTCGCAACCGCCTCCATGAAGCTGGGCTACGGTCCCGCACACCGTTAGGCCGTCTTCCGCTCACGCCCCAACATCGTGCAGCCCGCCTCCAGTGGTGTCGCGACAGGCGTGAATGGAGGGACGAATGGAGACGTGTCGTCTTCAGCGATGTGAGTTGCTTCTGCCTTGGTGCCAATGATGGTCGTATGCGTGTTTGGCGCCGTGCAGGTGAGCGCCACAATCAGGACTGTATACGACCGAGGCACACAGGGCCAACACCCGGCATCATGGTGTGGGGAGCGATCTCCTACACTGGCCGTACACCACTGGTGATCGTCGAGGGGACAGTGAATAGTGCGCGGTACATCCAAACCGTCATCGAACCCATCGTTCTACCATTCCTAGACCGGTAAGGGAACTTGCTGTTCCAACAGGACAATGCACGTCCGCATGTATCCCGTGCCACCCAACGTGCTCTAGAAGGTGTAAGTCAACTACCCTGGCCAGCAAGATCTCCGGATCTGTCCCCCATTGAGCATGTTTGGGACTGGATGAAGCGTCGTCTCACGCGGTCTGCACGTCCAGCACGAACGCTGGTCCAACTGAGGCGCCAGGTGGAAATGGCACGGCAAGCCGTTCCACAGGACTACATCCAGCATCTCTACGATCGTCTCCATGGGAGAATAGCAGCCTGCATTGCTGCGAAAGGTGGATATACACTGTACTAGTGCCGACATTGTGCATGCTCTGTTGCCTGTGTCTATGTGCCTGTGGTTCTGTCAGTGTGATCATGTGATGTATCTGACCCCAGGAACGTGTCAATAAAGTTTCCCCTTCCTGGGACAATGAATTCACGGTGTTCTTATTTCAATTTCCAGGAGTGTATTTCTAGCATTTGTAGACTTGGAGAAAGCTTTTGACAATGTTGACTGGATTGCTCTCTTTCAAATTCTGAAGGTGACCTGGAGCGAGAGGCTATTTGCAATTTGTACAGAAATTAGATGGCAATTATAAGAGTCGAGGGGAACGAATGGAAGCAGTAGTTGAGAAGCTGTATATTGAGCAAGCAGTAAAGGAAACAAAAGAAAACTTTGGAGTAGGATTTAAAATCCATGGAAAAGAAATAAAAACTTTTAGGTTTGTCGACGACATTGTAATTCTGTCAGACACTGCAAAGGACTAGGAAGAGCAGCTGAACGGAACGGACAGTGTCTTGAAAGGAGGATACAAGATGAACATCAACAAAATCAAAACGACGAAAAGTGAATCTAGTCGAATTAAATCAGGTGTTGCTGAGGGAATTAGATTAGGTAATGAGACACTTGAAGTAGTGGATGTGTTTTGCTGTTTGGGGAGCAAAATAACAGATGATGGTAGTAGTAGAGCGCATATAAAATGTAGACTGTCAATGGCAAGGAAAGCGTTTCTCAAGAAGAGAAATTTGTTAACATCGAGTGTAGATTTAAGTGTGAGGAAGTCATTTCTGTAAGTATTTGTGTGGAGTGTAGCCATGTATGGAAGTGAAACATGGACGATAAATAGTTTAGACAAGAAGGGAATAGATGCTTTCAAGATATGGTGCTACAGAAGAATGCTGCAGATTAGGAGGGTAGATTATGTAAATAATGAGGTGGTACTGAATAGCATTGGTGAGAGGAGGAATGTATGGCACACCTTGACTAGAAGAGTGGATCGGTTGGTAGGACATGTTCTGAGGCATCAAGGGATCATTTGGTATTGGAGGGAAGCTTGGAGGGTAAAAATCGTAGAGGGTGACCGCGGCATGAATTCACTAAACATCTGCAGAAGGGTGTAGATTGCAGTAGTTACTCGGAGATGAAGAAGCTTGCACAGGATAGAGTAACATGGAAAACTGCATCATATCAGTCTCTGGATTGAAGACCACAACAACTACACCAACTTCTAGGGTCCTGTAGTTGTTGGCCTGTCCCTCCATTTTGTTTGCCAGACAGTTGAAGTTGTTTGTGGTGGCCCAAATGGTGAACCGATCAGCTGATGGAGGAAGGAAACTGCTCACTGCAGTACGCGTATTTGTAATGTTGCTGTGGCGAAGGAGAACGGGTTGACGCCTTGGAATTGGATTATGGACTAGGTCATGTACATAACAGTTGTGTTGAAGTTTTTATGTTTAAACGTTTTTGTTAACGTTCCTCGGTTAAATTGCTTACCACTTGGCAATTGAGCTCTATTTAAGTGTCTGGCTAGCAGTATTTTCCTTATATTCTGTGTGATTGCATGAAATTGATTTAATCAAGTTTTAATTTCCGTAAATTATCACTAACCAGTTACTGATTTTTGGTTTTACGTTTTTAGCCAGTTGTGTGCCTTAAGAAGTGATTGTTTATGAAATAAGTGACTTATGGTTTCATTTCTTTTTGTATTCTTGATGTTATAAATTTAATAAGTCATTTTTAACCCAAAGAAAGCAGGTGTTGACAGATGTGAAAGTTACCGAATTGTCAGTTTAATAAGTCACAGCTGCAAAATACTAATGCGAATTCTTTACAGACGAATGTAAAAACTGGTAGAAGCCGACCTCGGGGAAGATTAGTTTGGTTTCCGTAGAAATGTTAGAACACGAGAGGCAATACTGACCTCACAACTTATCTTAGAAAATAGATTAAGGAAAGGCCAACCTTCGTTTCTAGCATTTGTAGACTTAGAGAAAGCTTTTGACAATGTCGACTGGATTAGTCTCTATCAAATTGTGAAGGTGATAGGGGGCAAGAGGCTATTTGCAATTGGTACAGAAAAAAAGCACTCCGTCTTCCGGCCACAAGTGGCCCATCGGGACCATCCGACCGCAGTGTCATCCTCAGCTGAGGATGCGGATAGGAGGGGCGTGGGGTCAACACACCGCTCTCCCGGTCGTTATGATGGTTGTCTTTGACCAGAGCCGCTACTATTCGGTCGAGTAGCTCCTCAATTGGCATCACGAGGCTGAGTGCACCCGAAAAATGGCAACAGCACATGGCGGCTGGATGGTCACCCATCCAAGTGCCGGCCACGCCCGACAGTGCTTAACTTCGGTGATCTCACGGGAACCTGTGTATCCACTGCGGCAAGGCCGTTGCCAATTGGTACAGAAACTAGATGGCAATTATAAGAGTCGTGGGGCATGGAAGGGAAGCAGCGGTTGGGAAGGTAGTGAGACAGGGGTGTAGCCTCTCCACGATGATATTCAATCTGTATATTGAGCAAGCAGTAGGGGAAACAAAAGAAAAATTCGGAGTAGGTATTAAAATCCATTGAGAAAAAATAAAAACTTTGAGGTTCACCAGTGACATTGTAATTCTGTCAGAGACAGCAAAGGACTAGGAAGAGCGGTTGAACGGAATGGATAGTGTCTCGAAAGGAGGATATAAGATCAACATTAACAAAATCAAAACGAGGATAATGGAATGTAGTCGAATTAAGTCGGGTGATGCTGAGGGAATTAGATTAGGAAATGAGGCACTTAAAGTAGTAAAGGAGTTTTGCTATTTGGGGAGCAAAATAATTGATGATGGTCGAAGTAGAGAGGATATAAAATGATGACTGGCAATGGCAAGGAAAGCGTTTCTGAAGAAGGGAAATTTTTTAACATAGAGTGTGGATTTAAGCGTGAGGAAGTCGTTTCTGAAAGTATTTGTATGGAGTGTAGCCATGGATGGAAGTGAAACGTGGACGATAAATTGTCTAGACTAGAAGAGAATAGAAGCTTTCAAAATGAGATGCTACAGAAGAATGCTGAAGATTAGATGGGTAGATTATGTAATTAATGAGGAGGTACTGTACAGAATTGGGGAGAGGAGGAATTTGTGGCAGAACGTGACTAGAAGAAGTGATCGATTGGTAGGACATGTTCTGAGGCATCAAGGAATCATCAGTTTGGTAATGCAGATAAAAGTGGAGTGTAAAAATCGTAGAGGAAGACCACGGCATGAATACACTAAACAGCTTCAGAAGGATGTAGATTGCAGTAGTTACTCAGAGATGAAGAAGCTTGCACATGGTAGAGTAGCATGGAGAACTGCCTCTGATCGTTCTCTGGACTGAAGACCACAAGAACTCCAACTTCTAGGGTCCTGTAGTTGGTTGCCTGTCCCTCCATATTGTTGGCCAAACAATTGAAGTTGTTTATGGTGGTCTAAATGGAATCAAACGATGATCTGATGGAGGAATAAAGCTGCGCAACGAAGTAACCGTATCTGTAATGTTGCTGTGCCGAAGGAGAACGGATTGACACATTGGAATTGGATTATGGACTAAGTCATGTACATAACAGGTGTTTTAAAGTAGTTACGTTTAAATGTTTTTGTTAAAGTGCCTCGCTTAATTTGCTTGCTACTTGGCACGTGAGCTGTATTTGAGTGTGTTACTAGCATTGTTTTCTTTATATTTTCTGCGATTGCATGAAATTGATTCAATCATGTTTTAATCTCTGTAAATTGTCACTAACCAGTTATTGATTGTTGGTTTGATGTTTTTAGCCAGTTTTGTGCCTTAAGAAATGATTGTTTCTGAACTAAGTGGCTCATGGTTTTATTTGTGTTGGTATTCTTGATATTATAAATTAAGTTTCAGTACGAATTCATGGAGTTAACTGTAGATCAAGATGTTTATTGCCTTAATAATTGGTGAATAAGCAAAGCAAACATCATACTTATAATACCATCACTCTGAACTTTTTTGGCATTTGTTGAAGCTATTTATGAGATAGTGTTTCCTTTTTTAAAAAATTCTTGTTTTGAGAGATCATTATTATAAATATATATGATTTTTCAAGCTGAGTGAGATAAAAAAAGAAAAAATTCTCCTTTAAATTTCCAATTACTGAATAAATTTCTTTTGTTAAAATTTTTTAACTGCGAATGGTGTTGCTGTTGTGTTTCCCCTTGGGTTCTCATTCCATAACACAGCTCCTGTCGTGTCCTGTACCTTCAATCTGGTAAAATCCATTACTATGGCTGCCTTTCCTTCCATCGTAACTGACGACCTCCAAACTTCATGAGTAGTAACATTCCAGCCGTGAGTACCTGTCGGGTTCCACAGCGGAGTCAGCAGGTCCTAGACTACAGATCTAAAGGTGTGTGATTCAGCCAGGCTTCTCTTTTTCCTTCGGCAACTCATATTTGTTAGCCTGAATAACGAGTAGCATCATGGTATGGAATCCACGTCAAACTGGATAATTCAGTTCTAGGATTTGGTTACAATACTGTCCCCTATTACTCACCTTTTGTTTAGGTCCCACATTATTTAGTAGTAGTCAGAACTGTTTTGTAAGCTGTATTCTTTGTAGACTCCTTCTTATTAGTTCTTGCAGAACGCTGATTAACAAAACCCAAATCACGATAAATGCTTTGGAAACAAAGAGGGGTTTCTCGGATCCATTTAATATGCGGCATACGTGTTTGGAAACTGACAGTCTCCTCCAAAACCTTATAGAGAAATTCACTTTTGATGGAGAATCAGAGCCAAGCCAAAACTGAAGAGGCATCTGTCGGATCGCACTTCACGACCAAGCTGCACTTCTTACGGCGTCATAAACGATAGCAATAAGGCACCACACGTGCGAGACAAAGCCAGTCTCTCCCGAACGTCAGCCCAAGCTGAGCGGGGCCTTCTTTCCGCAGCAGCTGGCACTGGTGACGTGTGCGGCGGTCATGACGCAGGCTGCCGCCTCCGTTCCGCAGTTGAGTGACGGGCGCGGCACGTGAGCGGGGCGTCTCCGCTCGTAAACCTGTGCCCCGCATAAAGCCCGGCCGCGCATGCAGCCTCCCTACAGCACTCAGGGGACGCCGCGGGCGACAGCCCCGCCAGCACCGAAACGTTTCGAGCCCACGTACCTCTCTCCAGCACCAAGCAAAGTCTACGTGACGAGGCAGATACAGTCCGCTGCCGTGAGAAGATATGAGCAACAGGAATACAGCTACCAGTCGAACGTGCTTTGTGACGTAGTCTAGAGCAGGGGTTCCAAACAAAGTTTTCTCGAGGACCCCCCCCCCCCCCCCCCCCCCTCATCGAGCATGTTTGGTGCCTTGTCATATCACAGTATCAAGTACATAAAAAGCCAAATTAAGAGTCTTTTTATGTTTTCTATGCGTCATTTCACTCTAGGAACACGCTAGACGCAGAAGTTAGCGTTCGCTAAAGCTCTGCTCATGCAGGAAGGGCCAATATTTAATATATTCTTTATTCTAATAGCATCTTGCGGATGCCTCTGGCATAGATCGAGGACCCCTGGGAGTCTGCGGACCACCTGTTGCGAACCACTGGTCTAGACCATTCATTGCAAAAATGTTATCATTGAGGTGGTAGTGTTACTAATGAGGAGGTATTGAATAGGATTCGGGAGAAGTCTGTGGCACAACTTGACTAGAAGAAGGGGTCGGTTTGTAGGACGTGTTCTGAGGCATCAAGGGATCACCAAATTAGTATTGGAGGGCAACTTGGAGGGTAAAAATCGTAGAGGGAGGCCAAGAGATGAATACACTAAACAGATTCAGAAGGATGTAGGTTGCAGCAGGTACTGGGAGATGAAGAAGCTTGTCCAGGATAGAGTAGCATGGAGAGCTACATCAAAACAGTCTCCGGACTGAAGACCACAACAACAACAACAACAGTAATATTCATCATTGGTATTCCCGGGATATGTAGCTTCTGTAAGAAATACCATGCTTCACAGAGAAACTGAAGCACCCAGAAGACATGGTAGGGTATCGATGTATCTTAGTACATGTGCACGTCATTGCCGTGTATGTAAATGATTAGAGTTGCATATCTCCATGACAAGGAGAGTGGCCACAATAGCACATTAGTTTTGTTCGTGTTTAGTTTGTTACCAGGCCTAGAATGCAGTGTAAGGGGTGTCAGATATTAAATGATCACTGTGAAGGACAGAGAGATGTTTTATACTCGTATGAGACAACGTTGTCACCTCCTGAAAGAGTTTGAAACAGGCCCCAGTATTAGCCTCCATTTGGCCAGATTTTTGGGGCGTTTTATTGTGAAAGCGGACCGAGAACAAGAGGCTCCGCGTACTCGTCGTCAAGGTTCTGCTCGACCACATCTGACCACCACGAGGAAGGATAGCTGCATTGTGCACCACGTACATCGTAACTCATGTGCAACCCCTTCACATCTTAATAATTGGCAAACAATGCAGCCTTCACATCTAAACTTGCCATCTGAGAAAAGTAGCGGCCCATGTTCAACATTCTTCGTCATCCCGCACCGTAGACCAAAGACTACAATAGTGAGACTACGGCATTACTGTCTCATGTAAAGGCTTCTATTAACACCACAACACAAATGGCTGCGTTTATAATGGTGCCTAGGAAGCATGGACTGCTGATGAACACCATTGCACTGTTTTCGGTGATGAATTTTGGTTCTGCACTACCATGGATGGCCACGATCAGCAAGAATGGTGACGAACTGGAGAGAAGTCCTTACTTCCACTGCTCCAGGAGCCATCAGGTGTCACTTCTGATCATGGTTGATAGAGACTGAGAGAACTGTGAAGGCAGAATAGTGTGTCACGGACATCAAATGGCTCTGAGCACTAAGGGACTTGACTACTGTGGTCATCAGTCCCCTAGAACTTAGAACTACTTAATCCTAACTAACCTAAGGACATCACACACATCCATGCCCGAGGCAGGATTCGAACCTGCGACCGTAGCAGTCGCGCGGTTCCGGACTGGGCGCCTAGAACCGCTAGACCGCCGCGGCCGGCCTCACGGACATCCTATGTCCTCCCATGTCACGTCTCATGTGACAGTATTGTGGTGCAATATCTCACCAGAAAAAGGATCATCCACACTTCCTGCACATACCTGTGTGAATGGCCTGCATGATGTTTAGGTACTCTTCTGCCCAGAAAGATACTCAGATCTGTCCCTAATAGAAAAAGTGTGGGACCACCTCAGACATCAACTCCGTCCCATTATCAGTATCAAGAACCAGTTACAACAGTTGTGGGCAAACTTGCCTCAGGATAGGATGCAACGGCTTTACGGCTTTACGAAACCCTACCCCACTCAGTGTCTGCACCCAGGCCAGAGGAAAGCAGTATCATACTGACAAGAGGTTTCCTCCTGACAAGTTCTTTGTAGATTTGACATGATTCTGTACTCACTGAAATAACATCACATAACCAACCAACTCATCAAGTTTCGTTTCGTTTACTCCTACCCTTATTAGGTGCTTTACTGTTTTTTTTTTCTTTTCTCCATTTAGTGAATTTATGAATTTGTTACTGGGCATGTCATTGCTGGAATACAATAAATTTTTTCGTAGCGAAGCAAATCATCTTTCTTAGCAAAAACATCATGATGGCGATGGGATGGTTTCAGGTCTGTAACTTACATGTAATGAGAGGCTGACGTCTGCTGGCAAGGTTCACACGACTTTTCCTTTCATCTGGTAGTTAAATACACATGAGCAAGCAAACCGGCATCAAAAGAGTGACATGTGCGTAAGGGAGAAGCAGAGGAAGCGTCCACTAACAAGTTTTCAATCAATAAGACTCACCTGTGTGTGATGACAAAAAAAACAACACATTTTAGCAGTTAAATACACAGTTAACACTACGAATAGGGTACTAGTACGAATCGGTGTGTAATATGCAGTTCCCTTTTATACATATAATTAGTTAAACCAGAACTGTGGAACAAGATGCATTGAGGATGACAAGTCGACCGGCAAGGCAATATTTTTGGGACAGCCAAACTGCTTTCTGTCCGACTCTGGAGGTGTGTGGTCACCGGGGCTGACTACCACACGGAGGATCAGGGTTCGATTGTCGGTGCAGAAAATTACTTATTTTTGATGGGAGGATTGAAACCGAATGCACGCACCCTTGTGATTCCTTCTGAGATGCTACTTGAGCGTGCAGTAGTTGCACCAGTCTTGCTGAAACGAAAACGGTGTGGTACGGTCTGCTGAACCCCATTCCTTTATAGCACATCTACAAGACTCCATTGGCTGATGGTTTACATGGTGGTCAGTCGGCCCAATCGCCCCATCTGTGGCCGAGGCGTAGCCAGTCCAGCTAGTAATACCACTGATCATGGTAGCAGCACTGTGGATCGTATATGAGGGTTGGACACTTTCCCTCTAAGACGCATTCTTCTGAGCTGCTCACTGTGCTGTCCACTTCAGAGAACAATGTGCCTAACAGGAATATGGCAAGTATCTGGGTACACAGTGCTAAGTACTTTGGTATTTTTTGGTTGGCTTGATAATGTTCGAGCTATGCAAATGAAATTACATCAAAACAACTAAACTCATGGGTGTCATACTTCTCCAGTAATATGACTCATTCACTAATATTATGTAAATCTGTGGCCGTTGTCAGTGGTGGTAAATCTTCTGATTTGTTAAGTCATGTGCTGGCCCTGGTGGCCGAGCGGTTCTAGGCGCTTTAGTCTTGAACCACGCGACAACTACGGTCGCAGGTTCGAATCCTGCCTCTGACATGGATGTGTGTGATGTCCTTAGGTTGAGTATGTTTATGTAGTTCTACGTTCTAGGGGAATGATGACCTCGGCTGTAAAGTCCCGTAGTGCTCAGAGCCATTTGAACCACTTTTTTGTCAAGTCATGTGATATTCCCCTCCGAAACGATTTCGTTCCCTCTTGTAAGGTGATATTCTTTAGATTTTTTATGGGGCCTATAGGTCAACATCCAGGCACACCTGACACATTCTCAACAAGATACCAGCAGAGGAATCGAAAGTGGACTGCTTTGGGCGGATTACCAGATTCCAGAAAATCACAATCTTTCAGTCTCCACCAACCACCTGATGCTTACATAAAGCAAATAAACGAGCTCAGAAGGTGGGATGAATATAATTTATGAACGTCTGGGTGTGATTGTATGATGAAGAAATCTGGGATAAAATTCTAAAGTTTTCTCAACACAGTCAGCTTTGTTATGGATAGGACATGACGGCAGCCCTTGTTTAATAGCTGACAGCTAGACTGTAAGTAACGTTTGTGGGTCATGTGATATTGCTGTAACTGTGTTGTTAAGAAGATCGATGCAATATTACTTCGGACATGCATGCATGTTTGAGCCTGGCCATAAGTCGTGCAGTGGTAGCCAAAGTGGTTAAGTTGACCTTTTGTGTAAAGAGGGAAATTCGGGTTCTAGTCCCGGTCTGGCATAAATGTTCACACTGTCGTAATCGAAAGTGGGAATACTTTCCGTGTATTTCATAATGGCTGTAGTCGCCGCAATGACTGATCCTTTCGGCATACACGTATGCATGTCCGAAGGATCATTGCATTGTTCAGGGCACTCCAACCGGTCTAAGGACGTCAGAAATCTAATGCGTGCTGTCCAATTTAGTGGCTGTCAGAGCTGAAGGTATTCGTGTTAAGCACTAATAGCGCACAAACGCATCGCACCAGGTACAGTGCCCGTAAGATGATGAATACAATGTGATCTATCTTCATTTTCCTTGGAGCCTCCGGAGCTGGATAGATCAATTGACATTCTATACGCAGGACCAGGAAACGACTAAAAAAGGTGACAGGTTACCACTTCTTTTTCCAGTGTTTTCAGTATGTGCACTGTTGTGGTGCACATCCCTAAACGTCAGCGGCAAGGAAAACCACAAAAAAACGATAGCCATGCTGACAGTCATTAGTGCTTCAGACGTCATCATAATGACCATGTGGATAGTTATCTTTCTGCAAACAAGCCCATTCCTGAAAGGCATGTAACATTTTACTGTACCAGAGCCCACGACCAAAATTTTCAACTTAGAGGTATATGGTCAAAACCATATAAAGTCGATAGATTCCAGTATCCTAAAATAAAAAGAAATACTAATTTCATAAATTTTTCGCATCATCTTACCTCGTGATACGTCTGAGTTTTGCACTGTAGGTGAATGATGCATTTATGATAGCAAAAACACGTTTTTTAGACGCCCTTAAGTTATCGCTAATCTAGGGAACCATTTAAAATATTTAAAAAAAGGAAACCAAGGAACAAAGTCATAGAACACTGTCTGAGAATCGGTTATACTAGTAAATTTGTGTCAATGTGCTAAACTAGAAAAGAAAATAAGAGCACCTTTCCACCATTGAGAACGTTATGGCAGTATTAAAAAAAAAATTATCTACCAATAACACAGCATTACATCATAAAACTGTCGGATACGATGGAAGAAGTTGCACAGATACAGACAAATTTACTGCAGTACCTTACTAATCACAAAACCTTTCGATACTCAAAAATCATTACAAGTTCGTATGAAAGTCTATGTTGTAAGCCAAGGAATAAACTGCAGCCTTCAAATGTTAATTTGATTAACAAAGACCTTTCTAAAACCAACGCAAGTAAGGATATCTTAAATAAAGTGCACAACAATAAACTGAGATAAAGTTGGAAAAATACTGTTTATTTAAAGACGAAAAAGAACCTTTTAATAATTGTTGGACGCAACAATACTACCGTCATCGTAAAAATCACTCTCCAGGTTACTACCAGTTCCTTCAACGTCTTCTTTTCGAAAACAAATAAATTTTATCAGCGTTACTCATTTCTTTATAAAGAACTTTACAATGAAATTCACGTCAACAACAGCTTTTGCAGATGTTGATTCTTCCTCTTAACATAGTTCATTTCTGGCGTTGGGCTACGAGAGAGTCACGAATAAAACGCAACGTCCCTTGTTGTCAGATCGTTCGAAATCTCTTGGGATTAGACCTGTTTTTCGTATTAGCGTTCCTCCATATTTTCGAAATATATTTCAGTGCTATTCTAATTCTGCTTTACTCGAAAAGAGACTGTGGGCGTCAAGATTAGGTAAGTTCATATTCAGAACTGTTTATTTTGTATGGTTGTGTGAAAATAACCTAACCTAGCCGCCGGCATTAATTTTTTTCCGTTGAATAATCTTCAAGAGAAATCTTCGAGAACGTTCAATACAATCCTGGCCGTAAAACGATGAGGCATGGTTATGGTCGTGGGCTCTTGTAGAACCCCGCAGGGCTAAGCGAACAATATGTCTGCTCCCTCAGGTGGTAGTCAAGTTGAGTTGTTGAGATTTTGCATGGCGTTTTTGTCTTGATGTCGTTGTGTATGGCCCACTTGAATGCACCGATTTCAGATTTGCACTGCATTCAAGAGATTCCGATCAGTCGGAGTCGCAATATTGTGGAACCTTATAGTGCATTCTCGAGACACTATGAGAATGCCGCTGTTGGATCCAACTAGGTGCTGTTAGGTGATTTGTCTTTTCACGCGGAACATAACACTTTTCTCATACAAACGTGTGTATTCCTTCTTTACACCTTTCATATGGAATGTAGACTGCTTTATTCGTGTCTGTTTTGTGCGGTTGAGATGTGATGCTAAACGTTTGCGTAGCTAAACGTGTAGCATACTTCTTGTCGATTATACCTTTGTTGCATACCACCTTCATGTTGTAGCAGTTTTAGGGTGGTATGACAATTGCAGAACTCACTCTCCACCTTCCGTGTGGAGTGCTGCTTGTTCAGTTCCTTGATGCACAGAATGAATGACCAGCATTACTTTTCTTTGTCTACGCACCACGAGGGATTTACATGACATTCGCACAGGTTTCAACGGAGAATGCAAAATTGTAAACTTCGGCGGCCGATGGGAATAAGTACAATATCACCGCACAGCGGCCAAGGATAATTGTCAGGGGCGTTATTTCATCCCGTGAACTCAGTTGCACAGTAACTATACCTCGCAGAGAGGCGCTTGGACAATATACGCAGACGTCAGCATTTGAGAGAGGGAGAGTAATTGGGTCCAAAGAAATCGATTGGAGCAGTCAGCGAAACGCTCGACGTTTGAATAGGATCAGTGCCACTATCTGACGATCTTGGCAGGAATGGGTGAGCCATGGCCGATCACACCTTCAAGAAGTAGCAGTCGAACTAGAGAAACGACTGAACATGATGACTGAACAGTCGTCATAGAGGCACTCAAAGCCCCAGATTCATCATTGATCTGACGTGCAACTGGTACTCCAGTGATCATAAGGACCATTAACAGGCGTCTCACAGAAATGAGGCTGACCTGACGGGGCCCCTCGTGCTGACCGCCCTTCATCTCCGTACACCAACAAACCCATTTGCATTGGTGTCGTGTACATTCGGCCTAGAATCTTATCGACTGGAGTAGAATTGTCTTCGGTAATGAGTACCGTTTCGAAATGAGCTCCGGTGACCAGCGGAGAAGTAGGACGTATCTGAAGATGCCCTGTACAGGGATAAGGTAACAACCTGACTGCCGCCCGCCATATGATCATATAGTCTGTGGTGCCATTTTATTTCATAGCAGACCTCTTTGGTTTACACCTGCGGCACCCTAACACCACAGCATTACGTCGACGGTATTCTACTCCCAGTTTCGCTGCCATTCATGGGAGGTCATCCTGAGCTCATTTCATAGCAGACTTCTTTGGTTGACACCTGCGGCACACTAACACCACAGCTTTACATCGACGGTATTCCACTCCCAGTTTTGTTGCCCTTTACGGCAGGCCATCCTGAGGTTATATTTCTGCAAGAAAATTCCCGCATGTTCAAGGCTAGAGTTTCTACTGCCTGTCTCCGTACTTGCAAACCGTACCTCAGCTAGCAAGGTCGCCGGATCTCTACCCACATGATAAAGTTTGGAGCATTATGGTCAAGGACCTCCAACAAGTTCGGGATTTTGACGATCTAACGTGTCAATTGGACAGAATTTTGCATGTTATCCCTCAGGACATCGAACAACACTGTCAGTCAATGGTAAGCTTTGCTTAGGGCCAGAGGCTGACCAGCGTGTAACTGGCTTGCTCAATTTGTAAAGCTCTTCCTCTTGAATAAATCATCCAGTTTTTCTGAAATTTTGTTGTTGGTTGTTTTTGGGGAAGGAGACCAGACAGCGTGGTCATCGGTCTCATCGGATTAGGGAAGGAAGGGGAAGGAAGTCGGCCGTGCCCTTTCAGAGGAACCATCCCGGCATTTGCCTGGAGTGATTTAGGGAAATCACGGAAAACCTAAATCAGGATGGCCGGACGCGCGATTGAACCGTCGTCCTCTGAAATTTTAATCATTTGATTGTCTGTACATGTACATGACAGCTGCCCATTTCCGCCCCATTCGAATAATTCCTTCACGGTGCGCCAGTTTTTCTCTCATAGGGCATAATAACAAGTCCAAATACAATGTCCCACATGAAATAAAAAGGGAATGGACCAAAGATTACACTATAACATGCCCATCTGATTTTAGATAACGCTGAAAATACGTAATTGGTTAAGAACTGAGCATTACCTATATTTCCTAATACAGAGATGATCTTCATTTACCTAAATACATTTTATAACATTGAGCTTAGGCGTATGCATGCTCTAGCACTGTGGTGCTATGTGAGGAAAACATGGTATTGTCGGGATTTTCGTCGACTGAACCAGGCTCGCCCTCACACATTTCAACCTCCCACCAGCACGTCACCAGGCGATCTTACTCTTCCACCACTCACTGTCTCCGATGGGAGGCGCCACACATACACGCCACCAGACGACTTCATTGCCCAGGACACTCATTAGCCGTTGCGTTTTTATTCCCGGCTACAAATTAAAACTTTACCCCAGATTCAGGGAACTTACAGAACTACCAATATCAGTGCGGAAGATTGTGGTGACAAAACTATACCGACGAAAGGTAACCATGCATTAGTGACATATCTAAGTGTATCAGCATTCAATACTACCTCTTTCTATGAAGACCATTACTCTCATTGTATATAAATCAGGACCGTAGAAGATGCTCGAACCACACAATGTATATCTAAATATTAAGTGCACGTATTGTAAATAAGTTTATTAATGTGTTACCTTTTTGTAGATGTTTGATTATCTGTATTAGACACTTCTACAACCGACACATCAGGTATCTATTGACGATGAGCTCTGCTTCTGCACAGATTGGCGACGAGTGTGATTTAAGCGTGTCTGTGATCGGCATTCAGTACAGCTTTCCCAGTTTTTGTGATCAGTTCATAATCTTTTTTGCAAGTGTGTTTAATTTCTCAGTTTAAGACCCAGCAAATAACTTCATTGCTAACGTATATTAGCAGATTGATAGACCCACTGAAAAATCTGACAATATCATCGCGAATTTAGAGGGAAACTCTCCCAGATTACAGTATTGCAGGTACAGATTACAATATTACAGGTATACCGGGAGCTATAAAGCAACTGTTGAATGAAATGAAAGCGTTTAAAATGCAAGCTATCATCAAAACATCGGTACAACAGCTCACATCTCGATTTAGGATTTAGTTCTGGAGCAAGAGAATAAGCTCAGCTCTGACGAGCAGCGCAAGGAATCAGCAAGAGACACAATGTAATGAATCCCTCAACAGTGAATTACGTGCAGCTTTACAAAGAGTGAGTCAAGAAGTGGTGTGTGGATGCAGCGCCTTTAATCATTTAGTAAAAACTGAATTGACATAGATTAATACTGTGTTTTAGTGCGAAGTACCGCAGTTGTGTGACTAAATAACTGCTCAGGTCAGAAGCCTGTGACAGGAAATAGCAGTTGTAAAATGGATCTGAAAAATGTGATGAAATTTCATCCTATTAAAAACCGTTGTATTAAGCATAGGATATGGTGTAAATGCTTTATTGAAAAGTGTTAAAAGAAATTCTATGATAGATAAAGTTAGATTCTGTAGAAACGCTACATCCATTCTTCTTCAAGAAGAAAATAGTTTTTTAAGGAGCACAGACTTACTCTTCTTGTAATCTACTTCTCTTTTCGCTGTCTATGTAGTTAGCGGTAATATTGCCGTATCCCATGTTTGGTTCTTTTACGAAGTAATAATGCCTTCATTCTTAAGTGTCATGTGTCTCCAAGTAATTACAGGCAACCCTTTCTTGTCACAATATTGAATTGCTTAATGAATTTATGTTAGATATGGATGTATTGGGAAATTGTGATCACAAAGTATGAAGGTAAAAAGACCGATCGCTCACCGCATCGAGTCTTTTAGCTACTTCATTGCTCACAACTCGAGCCTGCAGATAGAATCCGATCGAATGGTCGTTACCGCATTTTATGTGGAAGTCAAAATTGCATTTTAGGGTCACCGAGCCTTCAGACATCATGATGCTCAGGAATCTAAAAATAGTAATCACTCAGTATCACATATAATTGCTAACCACATCGTGCCATCAAATTCGCAATATGTCTTTCCGGAGGGAAAATCATATTCATGCACAGCACATTTTTTATTAAATTATGTATTTCTCTGACTATTCTGCCTCAACGGAAAGATAATGTACGCTGAAGTACGGAACAGCAACTTCTGGGGAGCAACCGCTCACTGCACTTAATTTGAGATCAAGAAAATTTCCTCGTTGGTAATGGATATACGTAGACTGGTAGCCCCACGACAGATCCCGCAAACACCAACGACTTAAGCACAAAATGCTAGAGGCCACCTCCACCACACTTCCGCTCTTTCTGTTTCTGTTGAGTAGGAGTGTATATTTTTAGATTTATTAGGGAGAAGGCAACTGCAAAGAAACCTTGGGTACCCGAAAAAATATTTCAGCTGATCAACGAAAGAAGGAAGTACAAAAACGTTCAGGGAAATTCCGGAACACAGAAATACAAGTCTCTGAGAAATGAAATAAATAGCAAGTGCAGGGAAGCTAAGGCGAAATGACTGAATGAAAAATGTGAAGAAATCAAAAAAGATATGATGGAAGGACTAACTCAGCGTATAGGAAAGACAAAACAACCTTCGGAGAAATTAAAAGCAAGGGTGGTAACATTAAGACTGCAACCGGAATTCCATTGTTAAATGCGGAGAAGAGAGCGGATAGGTGGAAAAAGGACACTGAAGGCCTCTAAGTGGGGGAAGATTTGTCTGATGTCATAGAAGAAGAAACGGGAGTCGATTTAGAAGAGATAGGGGATCCAGTATCACAATCTGAATTTAAGAGAGCCTTGGAGAACTTAAGATCAAATAAAGCACAAGATATTGATAACATTCCATTAGAATTTCTTAAATCATTAGGGGATGTGGCAACAAAACGACTACTCACGTTGGAGCGCAGAATGTATGAGTCTGGCAATACACCGTCTGACTTTCGGAAATATATAATCCATACGGTTCCGAAGACTGCAAGAGCTGACAAGTGCGAGAATTATCGCACAATCAGCTTAACAGCTCATGCATCCCAGTTGCTGACAAGAAGAATATACAAAAGAATGACAAAGAAAACTGACGATGTTAGATGCCTATGCAGCGAGTGATACACATAATTACGTTCATGGAAGATGATCCCCAGCACAGTAAAAAAACGATTATGAATATATTTCGAATATGCCCTCAGCAATACGACCGTGTAGTGCATAAGAAAAACTACAGATATTCGAAGGAGGACAAGGCACACTTCTTACAATAAATGGTGTTGGCGCGTTTCAAGGATGCTCGATACAATGCATTGGGTGTACAGGATAGTGACCTAAAAAGATATGCAAATAAAACGGCGCTAGACATAGATTACAGTGATTTCTAGGGAAGCAGCCGATGGTTGCATTAATTCAAACAACACTACAGAATTGGAAGATGTAAGATAACGAAATTTCAAACGAAGCATCAAACTGATTACGCACAGGAAAACTGCGGAATCGGCCCGAAAATTTGTTAATGAGGTAAACAAACCTATCGCATCGTCCAGTAAGGAATTTGTTTCCAACTCCCAAACGGGATTTGAAGAGGATATCCATATGAAGGGAACCCTGAAAATCAGAGGTACAAAGAGAGTTGTATCAAGATCAAACAACATCAGTGCTTTAACGCATTCTTACACAATCCCGCCAACTGTCAATCTGGATGTCACATTGGTTGGAGAGCTACTGTGCTGCCACATGTTGGAGGGGCTCTGTCTGACCCCTACAGGTCTTGAGGTCTTTTTCATGTGCGTTATCCTGCAAGGGCAGTAGCGGATATTTACGACACATCAAGCAATAATGGGAAAATGGACGTAAGAGAAATACAATTATGGCATGACCCCTGTTTTTGGCAAATAGCTGATCAAAATAGTTTGTTTTTGCTTGATTCCTGGCCTGCATATTGAATCATGGTGATTTAGAGTAAACTATCCCTCCTGAAAACTGCATGACATTTCAGTTCCTACCACCGGGAATGACTGGACAAGTTCAGGCTCTGGATGTTTTTGTTGTGCCCATGAAAAATATTATCGCACTATTTGCAGCTACGCCTTAAAGGATAGCCAGTTTCACGATAACCTTCACGACAAACTGTTTCGCATTCGCATCATGTCGTCACATTCCATCAGTTATCGTCGCCGTGCAGCACCAATATGACTCTATATGCATTCTTGAAGAGCAGATATATAGCTGAATGTCCTGCACGGTTTGTAACTACCAAGGAGTTCGCCTTCGTTCTTGATAGTGCGGACATTTGTGATCACTGTGGCGGGCCATTTTTCATTCATTGCTCATGGTGCAAGTTAATGATTTGTTTTGAACATATCTTGAATGTCGACGATGTCCATTTTGCGAAATGTAATACTTACATCGTATAGAAAGTTGACCTGTGCACCCGTGCGGTAGCGTTCTCGCTTCCCACGCCCGGGTTCCCGGGTTCGATTCCAGGCGGGGTCAGGGATTTTCTCTGCCTCATGATGACTGGGTGTTGTGTGATGTCCTTAGGTTAGTTAGGTTTAAGTAGTTCTAAGTTCTAGGGGACTGATGACCATAGATGTTAAGGCCCATAGTGCTCAGAGCCATTTGAACCATTTTGACCTGTGCACCACCCGGGCAGTCATCTTTTGTCGCCCTCCAATTGCACATGGTGCCTCATCAGCAGCTAATATTTTTCCTGACGTAATTGTTAATTCAAAACTTAGATATGAGCCTCACTTAACACTGAACTTGCGACCTTGCGTCCAAGGATTTCCTTGTTAACAAAACAATATTCTTTATCGAATGGAGACTGTTGTTCTAGGGTGGTAAAGCGGAATTTAACCCACGTGCCAGGCCGTAATTTGCGAGTTTGCTCACTTCGAAATTGTTTTGTGAACTGAGGAGCCGTTCTCGGGTTCCCTCCCACAGCTCAACTTGGCTATGCAGCCGACTGAGGCGGAGACCCCTCCCACTGCGAGTGTCGCCTGCGTCGCCACCGATTCAATTCCGCTGGCGATATTGGATCCGCCATCCGACCGTTCTTCTCCAGCGCGTCCGTCACCTTTATTTTTAAAGAATACGGTGCCAGATCCTGGAGGGCGCTTCAGCACCCTGCGACTGCTGCTCTCCCTAATGCTGGATCCGAAATTCCGTCTTCGGAAAACGGCCGTTGTTCTGTGTAAGCGTCTAGATTGACGGCATTGCACTCTTGTTGAATTTCGAGTTATCACGCCCACATCCTAAGTCATATATTGGCCATACAACACTGGAGCAAGTAAATCTCTATTCTAAAGCTCAGCATTAATGGAAAACCTTAGTATACCGGGGGATCAAAAAGCCAGTATAAATTTGAAAACTGGATTAATCACGGGATAATGTAGATAGAGAGGTACAAATTGACACACATGCTTGGAATGACATAGGGTTTTATTAGAACCAAAAAAATACAAACGTTCAAAAAATGACCGACAGATGGCGCTTCATCTGATCAGAATAGCAATAATTAGCATAACAAAGAAACACAAAGCAAAGATGATATTCTTTACAGGAAATGCTCAATATGTCCACCATCATTCCTCAACAATAGCTTAGTCGAGGAATAATGTTGTGAACAGCACTGCAAAGCATGTCTGGAGTTATGGTGAGGCATTGGCGTCGGATGTTGTCTTTCAGCATCCCTAGAGATGTCGGTCGATCACGATACACCTGCGACTTTAGGTAGCCCCAAAGCCAATAATCACACGGACTGATGTCTGGGGACCTGGGAGGCCAAGCATGACGAAAGTGGCTGCTGAGCACACGACCATCTGCAAACGACGCGCGCAAGAGATCTTTCACGCGTCTAGCAATATGGGGTGGAGCACCATCCTGCATACACATCGTACGTTCCAGCAGGTGTTTATCAGCCAGGCTGGAGATGATGCGATTCTGTAACATACCTCTCACCGGTCACGGTAGCAGTTTTGCTGTCCAGCACCACATGTCGGAGATTTTATGAACTTTGTTTTTTTTTTGTTCTAATAAAACCCCATGTCATTCCAAGCATGTGTGTCAATTTGTACCTCTCTATCTACATTATTCCGTGATTTATTCAGTTTTCAAATTTATACTGACTTTTTGATCACTCGGTATGTACACACCAAACTACGCAGTCGGAACAAATGTAATACACTCATTTAGAGGGTTCTAATTCACTCAAGATTAACTGTTACAACCATGCATGTGGAGTATATGAAGTGAGTAGATTTACAGATCCATAGCACAAGCAGTTCTAGGTGCCAGGTATCGAACCATGTCCTTACTAGTACATTGTGCCACCTCCACTGGCGACAGTACTTACGGTGACTCTCACATCCATTCGATTCTACAGATCGCTCAACATGTTCACGTAGTTTTGCAAGAGTTCTTGGCTGACAGGTGGCACCCGTCCCATCGTATCACATACGTGCTCAATTGGAGACGAGTCTGGAGATCGTGCTGGCCAGGGAAGTTGCTATACGTCTTGCAGAGCACTTTGATTTTACTGGCAGTGTGTGGGCGAGCATTATCCTGTTGGAACAACACGTCACCTTCCTGTTGCAAGAACCGTAGAGGAACGTGTGTAACAAAATTCTGCACATGCCGAGCGCTGGTTAGCGTCCCCTCCAAAAAACATCAAAGGTGAACGAGAGTTGTATCTCATAGCACCGCAGACTAAAAGGCTGGGGTGGGCTCAGTGTGCCTTGGAAAAATTCACTCTACGAGACAGCGCTCAGCAGGTATACGCCGTACGCGCAAACAGCCATCACTTGCGTGCAGATAGAATATGCTTTGTATATATGGTTCTCGGCCGAGACGTCGGATGTCATAGTGAAAACTCCACAATATTTCATCAGCGCAACTGGCCGACATCTTCAGGTGCGACGAACAGAGTGCTAAGGCATGACTAGAACCCCCTATTTATGCCAGTCTTAGGCAGGAAGTGCGCATGCGTGGAGGCGCCAAATTCGATGGCCAATAGCGACGATATCAACCAATAGCTGGAAGGACAGCAACGCCACCTGCAAGATGAAGAACCAAAGGCTTCGGCGCACGCGCGGAGGCTGCCGCTGTTGCTCTGCGCTGCCATCGGCCGCCCCAGAGACCTCTGTCGGAAGCCGCAAGCAAAGATGCGCGTCCGCTTAGGCGCGTGACTATCCTCCCGTTGTCAACAGAATATTTATGTTGCTGGCGAATCGTCATCCGTCGTATGACCAATAGTACTCCTCTCTGCTCAATGCGACTTCAATATGGCCACTGCGGGATCACGAGCTGTACTGAGCTGGAAGTCCGTGTCTCTGTTTACAAGATTCGTCGAGCTACGTATTTCCACTGCTTCCTTAATAACACTGTCCCAGTACGAACTCGTCGACGAGAGAATTTTGGTGTATTGATAATTCATAGAATGGCCTGTACTGAGACAATGCTATGCCACTGCAGACTTCTCTGGTTGCTCCAGACGAGTGTAGAATCGGTGTTCAGTACATGTCTCTTCTACAGTGCGACAAGTTTGTCCGATGTACGACATGCCGCAGCTACAAAGAATCTCGTAAACACCGGGTCCTCTTAGGCCAGGGCAGTCCTCAGATGAGCCCAAGAGAGCTATGAGTTTTTCCGGCGGACGAAAGACACATTTAACTTGGGGTGCCATGACATCGGTTGATATCGTCGCTATTGGCTATCGAATTTGGCGCCTCCACGCATGTGCACTTCCTGCCTAAGACTGGCATAAATAGGGGGCTATAGTCAAGCCTAAGAGTGTGTTCGTCGCACCTGAAGATGTCGGCCAATTGCGCTGATGAAATATTGTGGAGTTTTCACTATGACATCCGACGCCTCGCCCGAGAACATATACACAACATGTCCGTCGGGAAAGCCTCAAGCAACACATCAGAATATCCTTTCGTTGCTGTAGACCATAGCGCGCCATTCCAAGTGAGCCTTTCGCGGGGCACCAGTCGAGCCTTGCAAGTCGATGCTGTGGCTTGAGTGCAGGACGGTCTAGACATATGCATGCCCGTAGTACCACTGGTAATAACCAGCTCGCAACAGTTCGTGTTGACACGTCTGGGCTCACAAGTCCTCTTATCTGTGCTGTGGTAGCTGTACAGTCTGCCACTGCTGCCCTTACAAAACGACGAATCTAGTGGGCGCCTGTGGAAGTAAAGAACCTCATTTAAGGACGTGAGAATATTCACGCGACCACTAATGTCAGCATAGTTCCACAACTGACGCAGCACTTCCAACTCGTGTGGCAGTTCTCCGCCACCTGGAAGACCACAATATGACGCATTTCAGACTCGCTCAGTTATCTGTGGGTTGCCTGACTGACCACACGTTTGCACCACACTGGTCATCCGGCCGTAAACATTCAGTATTAAAGAATAGACACATATGGCGCTCTGGTAGCTACGCCACTAAGCTATCTGTTGGCGGACGACGTTGAAACCATTATTAGTACATATGCTATCATACAGGTGGCATATGCCATCACCAGACCAAAATCTTCGTCGTGCTTCCTGCTGTACCATATTTTGTGCCGGCAGCGTATGTATCCCCAGTCACCCTCATACTGCCAACGACTTTATCAAAGAGGGCGGACGAGCGGAAAGAGGTACAGGCAACTCTCTGGTCCTTGGGGTGGGAAACTGCCACGAAAGACGGAAGAATCAGCAATGACAAACGGCTTAAGGTGCAGAAGGTGGTGGAAACCACTGCATTAAAGACAAATAATGTGTATCTTAGGGACATGTGGACTGTAACTGAATAAGTGACATAATAATCTCTCTCCATTGCTAAGGGTGAGGTGGTGTGAGACCACGATTGAATAACCAACGAATGAATAACGTTCTACGAGTCGGGGCGTGGAATGTGAGAATCTTGATCGTGTTAGGAAAGCTAGAAAATCAGAAAACGCATCTTAAAACGCTTATTCTAGACATTGCAGGGATGAGTAAAGTGAAATGGAAAGAAAATAATGATTTCTGGTCACATGAGTGTGGGGTAATTTCAACTGAAGCAGAAAAGGATTCGTTATGAATAGGAAGGAAAGGCAGAAAGTAAGTTAGTGTGAACATTTCAATGATAGGACTTTTCTCATCAAATCGACAGAAAACCAACACCGACAAAAATGGTTCAAATGGCTCTGAGCACTATGGGACTTTACATCCGATGTCATCAGTCCACTAGAACTTAGAACTAATTAAACCTAACTAACCTAAGGACATCACACACATCCATGCCCGAGGCAGAATTCGAACCTGCGACCGTAGCAGTCGCGCGGTTCCAGACTGAGGCGCCTACAACCGCTTGGCCACCGTGGCCGGCTAACACCGACAACAATAGTTCCCCAAGGAAGTGTTATAGGCCCTCTATTGTTCCTGATCTATGTTAACGACGTAGGAGAATATCTCAGAAGCCGTCTTAGATTGTTTGCAGATGAAGCTGCCAAATGATTTAGATGAAATATCTGTATGGTGCGAAAAGTGGAATCGGACCCTGAATAAAGAGAAGTGTAAAGTTATTCACATGAATACTAAAAGAAATCCGCTGAAATTCGATTAAGCGGTAAGTCACACAAATCCGAAGGCTGTAAATTTAACTAAATACTTAGGGATTACAATTACAAATACCCTGAATGGGAATGATCACATAGCTAATGTTTTCGATGGAGTCAACCCAAGATTGCGATTCATTGGCAGAACACTTAAATGGTGCAACAGGTCTACTAAAGAGACTGCTTATAACACGCTTGTCCGCCCTATTCTGGAGTATTGCTGTGCGGTGTGGGATCCGCATCAGATGGGACTGACGGATGGCATCGAAAATGTACAAAGAAGGGCAGCTCGTTCTCTATTATTGCGAAGGAGGGGAGATAGTGCCACAGACATGATACGTGAACTGGAGTGGCAATCAGTAAATCAAAGGCCGGCAGGTGTGGGCGAGGGGCTTTAGGCACTTCAGTTTGGAAGCGCGCGACCGCAACGGTCGCAGGTTTGAGTCCTGCCTCTGGAATGGATGTGTGTGACGTCCTTAGGTTAGTTAGGTTCAAGTAGTTCTAACATCTATGGGACTGATTACATCCGATGTTAAGTCCCATAGTGCTCAGAGCCATTTGAACCATTTTGATTAAAACAAAGGCGCTTTCGTCGCGACGGGATCTTCTCATGAAATTTCAATCACCAGTTTTCTCCTCCGATTGCAAAAAAATTCTGTTGACACCCAGATACATAGGGAGAAATGATCATCAAGATAAAATAAGAGAAATCAGGGCTCGCACAGAAAAAATTTAAGTGCTCGTTTTTCCCGCGCGCTGTTCCAGAGTGGAACGGTAGAGAGACAGTTTAAGGTGGTTCATTCAACCCTCTGCCAGGCATTTTATTGTGAATAGAAGAGTAATCACGTAGACGTAGATGTAGATGTAGACTGCCGTCGTCACAAGGTCAAGATGAAGAGAAAGTATACGGGGATACCGAACAGGTAATTCAGTACGGATAGCAAATGAAAATGTGATAGTCATGAGGGAGTGGAATGCGGTTGTAGGAGGAGGACGAGAACAAATGGCCACGGGAGAATATGGGCTTGGTGCCATTAATGAGAGAGGAAAAGATTCATTTATTTCTGCAGTGAATTGCAGCTAGTAATAGCGAATACTGTGTTCAAGAACCAGAAGAGAAGGAGATATACCTGGAAAAGGGCGGGAGATACGGGAAAATTTCAGTTGGAATTCATCATGGTCGGGCAGAGATTCTGAATGAGATACTGGATTGTAAGGCGTACCCAGGAGCAGAGATAGACTCAGTTTACAATTTAGTAGTGATGAAGACGAGACTGAAGTTTAAGAGACTAGTCAGGAGGAAACAGTCCACAAAGAAATAAGATGCAAGAGTACTAAAGAATGAAAGGATATGCTTGGAGTTCCCCAAGGATGTAGATACTGCGATAAGGAATATCTCAGTAGACAGATCAGTTGAAGACGCATGGACGTCTTTAAAAAGTGCAATCACAGAAGTTGGAAAGATAAACATAGGTACCAAGAAAATAACTGCCAAGAAACCATGGTAACAGAAGAAATATTTCAGATGATCGATGGAAGAAGGTGGTACAAAAATGTTCATGAAAATTCAGGAATATAGAAATACAAGTCATTTAGGAATGAAATAAATAGTAAGTCCCTGGAAGCTAAGGCGAAATGGCTTAGTGAAAAAAAGAATTGGGAAACCAAATGGTTGTCGGAATGACTGACTCAGCATATAGAAAAGTCAAAACAAAATCCGGTGAAATTAAAGCAGGGGTTATAACACTACCGTCAGCTACTACTATACCATAACCTTAAAGTTGGAGACAGGTTGTGAAATAAAGCAATCTTGTTAAAGCAGTTATGGTATAACGCAACAGTGCAGTGTTACCATCTGAGAGGAATTTTGTTATGTTTGACCGTGTTGTACCTAACGGAAGTGGCTTATCGGAAGTGAAAGTCAGAATTACGTAAATATTGAAACAGTAATAAACAATATTTAACCTATCCACACTGTTCAAAGGATAAAGAAAACGGTCGACAGCCTAAATAGGCAAGAAAATGGTTGACATTCTCGTTCAAAAAAAAAAAAAGTATGAGTAACTTTAACGGACAAACACAACCTATACTCTACCACACTTGAGTGCAATGAACTCTGACACCTTCATATGTCAACGTTAAGGTTAGAACTAACAGCTAGAGCAGCAAAAAACTATTTACATAAATATAACAGATAACAATACACACTATTACTTTCAGGGCTTATTAAAACTGAGAGGTCTTTATAACATTACTGTTAATATTCATTGTAGAATCATAAATTGGACATAGGTTCAGTATTACCTTTCAAACATTTTCCTGTTATCGTTGTGGTCTTCAGTCCTGAAACTGGTTTGATGCAGCTCTCCATGCTACTCTATCCTGTGCAAGTTTCTTCAACTCCCGGTAGCTACTGCAGCCTACATCCTTCTGAATGTGCTTAGTGTATTCATCTCTTGGTCTCCCTCTACGATTTTTACCCTCCACGCTGCCCTCCAGTATCAAATTGGTGATCCCTTGATGCCTCAGAACATGTCCTACCAACCGATCCCTTCTTCCAGTCAAGTTGTGCCACAAACTCCTCTTCTCCTCAGTTCTATTCAATATCTCCTCATTAGTTATGTGATCCACCCATCTAATCTTCAGCATTCTTCTGTAGCACCACATTTAGAAAGCTTCTATTCTCTTCTTGTCTAAACTTTTTATCGTCCATGCTTCCCTTCCATACATGGCTACACTCCATACAAATACCTTCAGAAACGACTTCCTGACACTTAAATCAATACTCGATGTTAACAAATTTATCTTCTTCAGAAACGCTTTCCTTGCCATTGCCAGTCTACATTTTATGTCCTCTCTACTTCGACCATAATCAGTTATTTTGCTCCCCAAATAGCAAAACTCCTTTACTACTTTAAGTGTCTCATTTCCTAATCTAATTCCCTCAGCATCACCCGACTTAATTCGACTACATTCCTTTATCCTCGTTTTGTTATTGTTGATGTTCATCTAATACCCTCCTTTCAAGATACTGTCCATTCCGTTCAACTGTTCTTCCAAGTCCTTTGCTGTCTCTTACAGAATTACAATGTCATCGGCAAACCTCAAAGTTTTTATTTCTTCTCAATGGCTTTTAATACCTACTCCGAACTTTTCTTTTGTTTCCTTTACTGCTTGCTCAATATACAGATTGAATAGCATCGGGGAGAGGCTACGACCCTGTCTCACTCCCTTCCGAACCACTGCTTCCCTTTCATGTCCCTCGACTCTTATAACTACCATCTGGTTTTTGTACAAACTGTCAATAGCCTTTCACTCCCTGTATCTTACCCCTGCCACCTTCAGAATTTGAAAGAGAGTATTCCAGTCAACATTGTCAAAAGCTTTCTCTAAGTCTACAAATGCTAGAAACGTAGGTTTGCCTTTTCTTAATCTTTCTTCTAAGATAAGTCGTAGGGTCAGTATTGCCTCTCGTGTTCCAAAATTCCTACGGAATCCAAACTGATCTTCCCCGAGGCCAGCTTCTACCAGTTTTTCCATTCGTCTGTAAAGAATTCGCGTTAGTATTTTGCAGCTGTGACTTTTTAAACTAATAGTTCTGTAATTTTCACATCTGTCAACACCTGCTTTGTTTGGGATTGGAATTACTACATTCTTCTTGAAGTCTGAGGGAATTTCGCCTGTCTCATACATCTTATTAACCAGATGGTAGAGTTTCGTTAGGCCTGGATCTCCCAAGGCTGTCAGAAGTTCTAATGGAATGTTGTCTACTCCCGTGGCCTTGTTTCGACTTAGGTCTTTCAGTGCTCTGTCAAACTCTTCACGCAGTATCATAGCTCCCATTTCATCTTCATCTACCTCCTCTTCCATTTCCATAATGTTGTCCTCCAGAACATTGCCCCTGTATAGACCCTCTATATACTCCTTCCACCTTTCTGCTTTCCCTTCTTTGCTTAGAACTGGGTTTCCATCTGAGCTCTTGATATTCATGCAAGTGGTTCTCTTTTCTCCAAAGGTATCTTTAATTTTCCTGTAGGTAGTATCTATCTTACCCCTAGTGAGACAAGCCTCTACATCCTTACATTTGTCCTCTAGCCATCCCTGCTTAGCCATTTTGCACCTCCTGTCGATCTCATTTTTGAGAGTTTTGTATTCTTTTTTGCCTGCTTCACTTACTGCATTTTTGTATTTTCTCCTTTCATCACGTAAATTCAGTATCTCTTCTGTTACCCAAGGATTTCTACTAGCCCTCGTCTTTTTACCTACTTGATCCTCTGCTGCCTTCTCTATTTCATTCCTCAAAGCTACCCATTCTTCTTCTACTGTATTTCTTTCCCCCATTCCTGTCAATTGTTCCCTTACGCTCTCCCTGAAACTCTGTACAACCTGTGGTTCTTTCAGTTTATCCAGGTCCCATCTCCTTAAATTCCCACCTTTTCGCAGTTTCTTCAGTTTTAATTTACAGTTCATAGCCAATAGATTGTGGTCAGAGTCCACACCTGCCCCTGGAAATGTCTTACAATTTAATATCTGGTTCCTAAATCTCTGTCTTACCATTATATAATCTATCTGAAACCTTTTAGAATCTCCAGGGTTCTTCCATGTATACAACCTTCTTTCATGATTCTTGAACCAAGTGTTAGACATGATTAAGTTATGCTCTGTGCAAAATTCTACCAGGCGGCTTCCTCTTTCATTTCTTAGCCCCAATCCTTATTCACCAACTATGTTTCCTTCTCTTCCTTTTCCTACTGTCGAATTCCAGTCACCCATGAGTATTTAATTTTCGTCTCCCTTCACTACCTGAATAATTTCTTTTATCTCATCATACATATCCTCAATTTCTTCATCATCTGCAGAGCTAGTTGGCATATAAACTTGCACTACTTTAGTAGGCGTGGGCTTCGTGTCTATCTTGGCCACAACAATGCGTTCACTATGCTGATTGTAATAGCTTACTCGCACTCCTATTTTCCTATTCATTATTAAAGCTACTCCTGCATTACCCCTATTTGATTTTGTATTTATGATCCTGTAATCGCCTGACCAAAAGTCTCGTTCCTCCTGCCACCGCATTTCACTAATTCCCACTATATCTAACTTTAACCTATCCATTTCCCTTTTTAAATTTTCTAACCTCCCTGCCCGATTAAGGGAACTGACATTCCACGCTCCGATCCGTAGAACGCCAGTTTTCTTTCTCCTGATGACGACGTCCTCTTGAGTGGTCCCCGCCCGGAGATCCGAATGGGGGACTATTTTACCTCCGGAATATTTTAACCAAGAGTACGCCATCATCATTTAACCATACAGTAAAGCTGCATGCCCTCGGGAAAAATTACGGCTGTAGTTTTCCCTTGCTTTGAGCCGTTGGCAGTACCAAAACAGAAAGGCCGTTTTGGTTAGTGTTACAGGGCCAGATCAGTCAATCATCCAGACTTTTGCCCCTGCAACTACTGAAAAGGCTGCTGCCCCTCTTCAGGAACCACACGTTTGTCTGGTCTCTCAACAGATACCCCTCCGTTGTGGTTGCACCTACGGTACGGGTATCTGTATCGTTGAGGCACGCAAGCCTCCCCACCAACGGCAAGGTCCATGGTTCATGGGGGGAACATTTTCCTACGTGACAAAAAAATTTTAAAAGTAGTTTACTTCTAAATTATGAACTGGTCATAGGTTAAGCTTCCCTCAGCTAATTACGTTTCTATTTAGAATGAAAGTTAAATGTATTTCAGTAACAAATTACTTCTCACAGTTTTTTGAATAAAGAAGTTACTGTTTTCATAGACAGTGGTCTTTCTATTAACTGTTATTTATCATGAGCATAAAAGATAACCTGTGGATCCTATTACACTATTAATATGAACTTTCAATACACAAAAGAAACAAGTGCTTAGCAAGCATGAATATATAACTTTCCACAATTGGAGTTTTCCACTTTTACTACAGTGAGACACACAATTAACATATTTGTGAGATACTGACTCACCTTTTGCTATTTACAACATGCAGCAATGTGATCATTTACTAAGCAAAACTTTATAAGCCTCAGTCTTAAGAACTTTTAATTTTGAAGTTCACAATAACATATTAATAAGCAGTTTTAATACGAAGATTATTTTCAGCAAACATCATTTACCTTACCACACTCTCTTGCAACATTAATTTTAACTTTGTTTTTACTATGTTCAAGAGTCATTAATTAGTAAAACACTGGGCTTTAATGTTCTTTCAGTAAGGACGCTCGGTAATCTCTTCAGTTCAAACGAAAAGGAAGCTGAGAGGTAAGGTAGGTACATAAATTCTGTTATAAATTACATTATATTTGAGCACACTAACACATCCAATAAGCTGATCCTTCACTGTACATTACTACTGTGTTCCATTACAGTGATTGCGCAATGTGGTGGCGATTGCGTGTTGTTAGGTGGATTTGCAGGTAGACTTGCTGGACTCTGTCATTTCTTGGTAGCGATGATAGATACCAATTTCAGAATAAAGAATAATTCCAGCTCTTTGTCCATCCTTCCGAGGCATTGGAAAACGTCAGGAAAAGCCTCTCTCGGAACCAGCACAATATACAACTTTTACATGGGCAGGTCACAGTTTGGTAGCTCGTCCCCGACTGACTCATTGTTCCACCTTTCCTACCTATGCCAACCACAATTTGCGCGCGTTACACACTTCCGTTCCCGAGGGGAACCACAACACCTTTTACATACAAAATAACTAAGAACCCTAAGTGAAGGTCAGCAGTTTACATAACAGCAAACAAACATTTTAAATAAAGCAGAACCTTTGCAGATATTGACATTTCTATAAAAAAATTTAATAAAGAAAATTATTCATCCTCAAAGATAACCAAAGACATTATGTAAGAAAGACAAAACATATCATTACAGAGATTATACTTCATTACAGTATCGAGTTAATCGTACACTAATTACAGAAGTTCAACGATGGGATGTTGAACAAAATAGAAAGCTAAACGAATCAACAAAAGATATGTAATGTCTAAGCTATGGTGTTACAGGGTGATAACATTAAGAGCGCGGAGGGAATTCCAGTGTTAGATGGAGAGGTGAGAACAGATAGGTGGAAAGAGTACACTGAAGGTTTCTGTGAGGGGGAAGACTTTTCTGATGATATGGTAGAAGGAGAAATAGGGATAGATGTGCAAGATCAAATAGAGAGATAGACAACATTCCACCAGAATTTCTAAAAATCATTCGTGGATGTGGCATCCTATTCACTATTCACGCTTCTGAGAGGAATCCATGAGTCTACCGATATAAAATTTGATTTCTGAAAAGCAGAAGTTTCATCTACACAGTTCCAAAGACTGCAAAAGCTGGCAAGTCAGAGAATTATCGTAAGTAGCAGTATAGTGGGGTTACAGGTGCAATTTTGATATCAAATTGATATGCAAATTAATTAAATTCATAAATTAATCACCTGGCGCCTGCCCACCCCAGTCCACTCTCACCCCCATCCACGTCCACCCCAGCCCCTGGATGATGTAACGTGTTTTCTCAGCTGCACATGTGCCACAGCACCTTCCTCCCCCCCCCCCCCTCCGCCCCCCCCGCCCCCGGGCCCCTACCCACAAACCTACCCTATTGGCGGGAATTTCGAATTTTGGTGGGAGTGTGGAATTTTGTTGGGAATTTCTTCGTCCCAGGGCTGTGCTGTCATCCCACCCTACCCTCCACCCGGGAATTGTTGGGAAATTAAAATTGGTGGTATCCTTTCCAGGACACGAAACTTCAATTGCACTCCCCCCCTCCCCGCCTCCAACGCAATTAATTCACCAGAGGTGCTTGAAATTGGTAGTAGCCAAAAGGAACGCAGCATCTGAGCACAACAGCAGCCTCAGTAGCAGTCTGTTACCCAGAATGAAGCACCACTTGAGATTGTCCAGCGCCATCCAGCCACAGCATCAATGGAATATGAAGAAGCTGCGGAAGGAAAGTACCCCCTGATTAGTGTCTGTGTTAACTGCCGTGTGAGGGTCTTGGTGCTTCTATCATCGCCTGTAACGGGTTTTCTTCTGTGCTCATCAGTGGATGCGACGTCCTCCAGCCAGTAAGGGTCTGCAACATCGACTTGTCCCAGACCGTTGTGACCCGCAGCAACGGCAGCAATGTGGCATCCTGTCATGCACCTGGTTAACTTGATGGAGCAAGACAATCAGCTGTTATTGTCGGTTGAAGACACCCAGCCAGCCCATGAGTCGTAGAAGTGCACCGGAGGTCCTAATCAGAATGACACATAACGGTACTGGCTTCCATCATACACGCCGTTGCAGAGTATTCCAGTGATATTACATGGACAGAGTGAGGATGTAGTAGTATGGAGTTGGAGTTTCTAGCGCAATTTTGATATCAAATCCATATCCCAATTAATCAAATTAATTAATCAATCACCCCTCCGGCACCCACCACGCCCACCCCCCGCCACCGGATGATGTCACTTGTTTTCCTCAGCTGCACGTGTACCCAAGTCCCCTCCTGCTCCTTCCCCCCCCCCCCCCCCCCTCCCCGTCGCCCCTGCCCGCCCCACCGCACAACAAAACCTATTGGGAGGAATACTTAATTTTTGTGAGAATTACGAAATCTGGCGCCAATTTCGAATTTTCGTAGGACTTCCTATGCTCCAGGGCTGTGCTGACATCCCATCCCATCCCCAACCAGGAGTAGGCGGGAATTTAAAATTGGCGGGTCCCTTTCTGGGACTTGAACCCTTAGACCCACTACGTTGAAAGGCCAGTTGCACCCCGTAACACAATTAAACCACCACAGGCGCTTGGAATTGATGGGAAATTGAAAATGGCAGCGCTCTTTCTGGGACTCGAACCCTGATGCTACTGAATGGAAAGCGCAAGCCCACCCTCAACACATGGAAACTATCCAGATGCGGGAGAGGAAGATTAGGTTAGTTTACTTTATGTATTTTGGTTGGGAATCTGACGCAAATATCGATCCCAATTATGTAATCACAAAGATGCATAGTGCTACACAAGGACTGCATAAAAGCGCAATACAACACAAAAATTGATGATGTAATACAACTGGTGTTATCATGCTCGGAAAAATTTCACAATGCTATTCGAAACTAGCGACAGACACATTCATGCTCTACCCTACACCTACAAGCTGGCAGGAAAAAGTCTGAGGTGTAAGGTACTAACTTTATTCTTTTTGGTGGAAGTACGTTCAACTGATGAGATGATGGTGTTGGACAGAGAGGAGTTTAAAAGGTGTATTACCTGTAATCATAAAGTACCTACTGCTGTTTGACGTCAGAGTTCGCTGCGGATACCAGATGAAAAACCATCCTGTGGCCGAGGTAACCGATGCCAATAAATGCTACCACAACTGGTGAAAAAAACAATGCATCACAGTTCTAGTTACACTTCGAAGTTATTGTGAACAAACCAGCACTCAAAATGAAAAAGTCAAAATGCAGCACATATACTGGGGAATATCAACATAGTAAAAGACTGCAAACGGGGTGTAAGTTTAACCTGTATTCTCCTCGATAGGCATCCACAAACTGCCGACGAAGATCGAGGCCCCCTTCCTCCCTCCCACCATCATCCATCCCTCCATTCACCTACGGTCAGCTGCTGTGCTGACTGCCTCACGGCGTGGGCAGACCGTTGTCCGCCCTTTGCTACCACCCTCTGCAGTCGCTGGCCGCACTCGGTTTTCCACCATCCTAGACAACACAAAAGGGAAATTAAGCGGCATAACCTGTGGTTTAGGTACAGCATCTCTGATTCATAATCAAAAAGTTTTCGGTCCTAGGTTCGAATCCCGCCACTGCTTAAATTTTGGTTAATAATCAGTATTGGTGCCCGAATACTTCCGGCATAAGAAGTCACCCTCATTCCGCCAAGGGCCTTGTCAAAGAGGGTGGGTAGTAGACACAGTTTCGTAGCACACTCTTGTCCTAGGGGTGGGAAACTGCCGTAAAGGAGGAAGAATCAGCTATAATCAACGGCGTGAGGATGCAGAAGGCAATGAAAACCACTGCATTATAAGACACATAACGTGTATCCACAGGACATGTCACCTGTAGGTGGCAAGAGATTTCGGAATAGTCACCCATTCGGATATCTGGGAGGGGACTGCCATGTGGGAGGTTACTATGGGAAAAAGACTGGATAATCAATGGAGGGATAACGTTCTACGACGCAGGGCATGGAAAGTCAGAAGCTTGAACGTGTTAAGGAAACTAGAAAATCTGAAGTGGGAAATGTAAAGGCTGAATCTAGATATAGTAGGGGTCAGTGAAGTGAAGTGGAAAGAAGACGAGGATTTCTGGTCAGATGAGTATAGGGTAATATCAACAGCCTCAGAAAATGGTATAACAGGAGTAGGGTTCTGTATGAATAGGAAGGAAGGGCAGAGAGTGTGTTTCTGTGAACAGTTCAGTACCAGGGTCGTTCTTATCAGAATCGACCGCAAACCAACACCGACAACGATAGTTCACATGCCGACGTCGCAAGCTGAAAATAAAGAGATAGAGAAAACGTGTGAGGATATTGAAAGGGTAATACAGTACGTAAAGGAGAATCAAAATCTAATAGTCATGGGGGACTGAAATGTAGCTGTAGGGGAAGGAGTAGAAGAGAAGATTACAGGAGAAATGGGCTTTGGACAACGTAGGACGAAGGAGAAAGACTAATTGAGTCATGTAACAAGTTTCCGGTAGTAATAGTGAATTCACTGTTCAAGAATCACAAGAGGAGGAGGTATACATGGAAAAGGACGTGTGATACAATAGGATTTCAGTTAGACTACATCATGGTTAGACAGAGATTCCGAAATCAGATACTAGATTGAAAGGAGCATCTAGGAGCAGATATAGACTCAGATCACAATACAGTAGTGATGAAGAGTAGGCTGAAGTTTAAGACATTAGTCAGAAAGAATTAATACGCAAAGAAGTGGGATACAGAAGTACTGAGGAATGATAAGATACGCTTGAAGTCGTCTAAGACTATAGATACAGCAATAAGGAACAACTCAATAGGCAGTACAGTTGCAGAGGACTGGAAATCTCTAGAAAGAGCCATCACAGATATTGGGGAGGAAAACATAAGTACAAAGAAGGTAACTGCGAAGAGACCATGGGTACCAGAAGAAATACTTGTGTTGATCGATGAAAGCAGGAAGTACAGGAATGTTCAACAAAACTCAGAAATAGAAGTCGCTGAGGAATGAAATAAATATTAAGTGCAGGGAAGCTAAGACGAAAAAAAAAAGGAAAAATGTGAATGCATCGAAAAAGAAATGACTGTCGGAAGGATAGACTCAGCATAGGATAGTTAAAACAACCTTCGGTGACATTAAAAATAAGGGTGATGACATTAAGAGTGCAACGGGAATTCCTCTGTTAAATGCAGAGGAGAGGGCTGATAAGCGGAAAGAATAAAAGCCTCTATGAGGGGGAAGATTTGTCTGATGTGATGGAAGAAGAAACATCATTCGATTTAGAGACAGGGGATCCAGTACTAAAAATCAGAATTTATAAGAGCTTTGGAGGACTTAAGGCCAAATAAGGCAGAAGGGATAGATAACATTCCATCAGAATTTCTAAAATCGTCGGGGGAAGTGACAACAAAACATTAACGTTGACGTGTAGAATGTATGACACTGGCGACATTCCATTTGACTTTCGGAAAAGCATCATCCAAACAATTCCAAATACGGCTAGAGCTGAAAAATGCGAGAATTATCGCACAATCAGCTTAAAAGCTCATGCATCCAAGTTCCTGAGGAGAATAATGTACAATGAGTGGAAAAAAAAATTGGGATGCGTTAGATGATGATCAGTTTGGCCCTGGGAAAGGTAACGGCACGAGAGAGGCAATTCTGTCATTTCAGTTAATAATGGAAGCAAGACTAAAGAGAAATCACGACACGTTCATAGGATTTGTCGAGCCGGAAAAAGCGTTCAACAATGTAGAATAACGGAAGATGTTCGACATTCTGAAAAAAAAAGTTGGGGTAAGCTATAGGGAGAGACAGGTCATATACAATGTGTACAACAGCCAAGTGGGAATAATAAAGGTGGACGACGAAGAATGAAGTGCTCGCATTAGAAAGGGTGTAACCCTTCCTGCAGGTTAGTCTGACCTGTACCGAAATCGGAGAGCGCTATATCTAAGGCATTTTGCATCCTGTGGGGAAACAAAACGAGCTGACTTAATGTGACAAGAGTGCGATTTGACCACTCCGTCGAAATGGGAACATGGTGCCATAGCTCCGCCAACTGTGTACGGTGTGTAAGTGAGGCCAGCGCCAAACGAAGCTATCCCCTGCAACACGAGATAGTAGTAGAGATAGTACAATCAGTTACGGTGGTGTTTCTTGTTGGGAAAATTAGGAAGACTACACATCATAAATGGCATGGAAGAAGGACAAAGCTTCTGCGACACAACTCCAGACTACATAAAGGTAGTCCGAAGGAGACCTGTGTCTCTCAGGGTGCATTTACGTCTATCACCCAAACGTATATGGCGATATTATTAAATATCCAGGTATCGGTTCATTGGAGCAGGTGGCTTGTGATCAAAGTCGATTCCACAGGCCAGAGTAAAGTTTCATCATTTGTACTGCAGGATGACCATTTCCAACAGACTATCAGTCATACTAGTGGGTTCTTGTATTGTTCCTCTACAAGCAGTTTAATACATTGTCCTTTTTTTCAGTTGTAACACACCCAATCAGTGTACACTGCCATACGCCTTGTTTTTCCTAACATGACTTAGAGACCCATGTCAGCTGCTGCTAAACCGACAATAACACGTTTTGTTCCTCTGGCTCTCACAGAAAGCTGAACATTACGTGGCATAAGCTTTACAGCTACCACAGCACAGGCTAGTAGAAATAAAACATAGATGTGATATTTCTCATTGACAAAAATGTGGAAGACATCGTAACATATGGAGACTGGAAGAGTTTGCGGTATTATAGAGCGAATTCAACAACTATTCGAAGGTGATTACCTGTACAGTTATCTTCCCATCGAAAGGGTAGTGGATGTGTCAGTGCAGCGTTTGGAAAAGCTGTTGAAAGGGTGTTAAGCTGTTGACCATCGCCAGAAGGTGCTGTTCATAACACGCATGAGGTAGTACATATAAAAAGAGGTACTGTTATCTTATTGATAAAAAGGGGAAAAATGAAAAAGAAAAACACGTGTAGGGTATCACAGCATATGGAATAGGACTAGTCTGTAGCAATGAGGAACGCTTCCAAACAGCTGTGTTAAGGTGATGACCTCTATATTTAACCCCATGTTCCACAGCGACAAGTAGCAGATATACAGTGTTCCGTCAAGGTTCCCTCCATCTCAACGGAGTGGTGACAGTCAATCAATGCAGTAATCAACAGCAAACCCAGTGGGCGGTCGGGATTGGAAAGATGTCATTGCTATGGAGCGATGTAGTGTAATACACATCGCAGTTGACAGCGAGATCAAGTTCAGCAGTTTTACCCAGAAATTGGAGAGAGCAATATTCAACACATTCTGCAACCTGTGTAGAAACAGAGTGATCCGAGGTTAACGCTTTAGAAGCGTGGTTTGACCACTCGGTGGATGTGGGAACATGTCGTAGCTAAGCCACCTGTGTACTATGCGTAAGGTCAGCACAAAATGAATCTTGCTCCTGCAACACGACGGCAGTATGAACAGTTACAATCGTGTTTCTTTCTGGGAGAATTAGGAAGACCCAACATCGAAACAGATCCGCGTTCCTCAGGATACATTCACGTCTATCAACCGAACATTCTGTCATCGTTATTCTGTACCATCCATAAGAAAAAAATTACGAACTATGAAAGATACGTTAATTTCACCTGATAGATTTTTACCGCATCTGTCTCTTCCGATTTATCGCTTTTACTCTACGATAACCTTCTCCCACATATTATCAGTCGCAGGAGAGGGACCCTGCTTCGTTGTCTGATACACCGCTTTTTCTGCTGTAACGCGCTTTGTACACTGCCATACATTTATTTCCGCCATGACGTCGACGTCTGCATCAGATTCTAAACTGACATTAACATGTTTGGTGCATTATCTCCCCCCAGGGCACTAGGCATCACACAGTATAAATCACATTATGTGATAATCAACAGCGTACCTGGTCTGTTAGGATGGAAAAGATACCGTCGATATACTATAATAATAAGCATAATAGTAGATAGTGCGATCAATTTTAACAATTTTATCGTAATTTAAACACCGACCAACGACGCGGCAGCATGCTTACAAATTTCTGTATCATCACTATTCAGCCCCTCCAATACTTTGCGAGTACCATCGCGAATGTAAGTAGATGACTGCGCAGTATGTTCATTCATTGTTAATTCTCGAATATATACACCATAGTATTCCAGACAGCGACCTACATATCTTTAGCACTTCAATCATAGTGCATAACTTACGATATTTCTCTATGTGTGTCTGTTGCTGGTTTCGAGTGGTATTTTTTCCCAGCATGATAACACTAGTTTTATGGCATCTTCAGTTTTTGACTTTTATTGCGCTTTCATGCTGTCCTTGTGTAGCACTCTGCATATAGTTATGTAATTAGGCCCCATCTTTGTGATTAATTACATAATTAGGATCGATATTTGCGTCGGTTTGCACACCAAAATCAATAATGTACACTAACCTGCTTTCCCGCATCAGGACACTTTCCATGTGTTGGGGGTGCACTTGGGCTTTCTATCCACTAGAATCACGGTTGGAGACCCTGGAAGAGCATAGCCATTTCTAATTTCCCATCAATTCCAAGCGCCCCTGATGGTTATTTGTTAGGGGGATGCAATTGGGCTTTCTGTGCAGGAGGACCAGGGCTCGTGTCCCAGAAAGAAAAACGTCAATTTTAATTTCCGGCCAATTCCTGGGTGGGGGTGGGATGGGATATCAGCACAGCCCTGGCACAAAGAATTTCCCACGAAAATTCGAAATTCCCGCCAAAATTCGAAATTACTGCCAACAGGGTAGGTTGAGAGTTGAGCGAGTTGGAGCACACATGCAGTTCAGAAAAACACACGACGCCATCTGGGGGTGGGGCTGGACATGGTCGGGGCCGGGGGTGGGTGGGGATGGGCAGGGGTGGACTGGGCAGGGGAGATTAGTAGATCAGTTTCATTAACTTGCGTATCAATTAGATATCAAAATTTCGCTACAAACTATGACTCTCTATTACTACATCCTCACTCTGTGTATGTAGTATCACTGGAATATTCTGTGATGGCGCGTATGATGGAGGCCTAGCCGGCCGGAGTGGACGAGCAGTTCTAAACGCTACAGTCTGGAACCGCGCCACCGCTACGGTCGCAGGTTCGAATCATGCCTTGGGCATGGATGTGTGTGATGTCCTTAGATTAGTTAGGTATAAGTAGTTCTAAGTTATAGGGGACTGATGACCTCAGATTTAAAGTCCCATAGTTCTCAGAGCCATTTGAACCATTTTGATGGAGGCCTATTACGGACCTGCATCATGCCGATTGTTCTGCTCCATCAAGCTGACCAGGCGCGCGACAGCATCCTAGAATGCTGCCGCTGCTACGGATCCCGACGGGCTGGGACACGTCCCTGTTGCAGACCCCAGCTGGCTGGAAGACGTCATGTCCGCTGAAAGGCAAAGAAGAGAAATCATTACAAGCGATGACAGAAGCACGAAGACCCTCACACGGCAGTAAACAGAGACATTAATTAGGGGTTACTTATTCTTCCACGGCTTCTTTGAATTCTGTGGCTGGAGAGCACTGGACGTTCTCTACTGCCGCTTCATTCGGAGTAATTGACTGCAACTGAGGCTGCAGAGCTTCTGTGTTCACCTTATATCCCTGTTCTTATCTGATTCTGCGTTCCTATTGGTTACTGCTAATTTTAAGTGCCTCTGGTGATTTAATTAAGTTAGTGGGGTGCAATTAGACTTTCTGACGAGGAGGACCAGCATTCGAGTCCTAGAAAGAATACCGCCAATTTGAATGTATGTGTGTGGGAGGGGGGGGGGGGGGTGAGATGTCAGCACAGCCCTGGGACAAAGAAATTCCCACCAAACTTCGTCATTCTCGCACAAATTGGAAATTCCCGCCAAATTTGAAATATCCGCCAATACAGTTGGTAGGGGGAGGGGAAGGAAGTTATGTGGCACACATTCAGCTGAGAAAACACGTGACATCATCCGGGGGTGGGGGGCAGTGTGGTCACGTGTGGGCTTAGGCGGGTGGGCGGGGGTAGGCAGGGGTGGGCGGTGGCGAGGGTGATTAATTGACCAATTTAATTAATTTGCATATCAATTTGATATCAAAATTGCATCGATAACCCGACTATACTACTACCATCATACAATCAGCAAAACAGCACATGCGTCGAAGTTGCTGACAAGAATAATGCATATAACAATGCAAAAGAGAACTCAGGATCTGTTAGATGACGATCAGTTTAGCTTTAGGAAATACAAAGGCGCCAGGTAGTCAGTTCTGACATTCTGCTTGATAATGGATGCATCGTATCCGTCAACACGGAACAAGTGTTCCACATGTAAAATACTGCAAGGTGTTAGAAATTCTGATAAATTCAGAGGAAAATATGAATAAGCTATAGGAAGAGACAGATAATACACAATATATACGAAAGCCAAGAGTGAAGTGATCAGATTAAAAAGGGTGTAAGACAAGAATGTGGTCTTTCGCCCCTACTATTGAATCTATACATTTAAGAAGTAATGATGAAATAGAGAAAGATTCAAGAATGGAAATAAAATTCGAGGTGAGAGGATATCAATGATGAGATTCGCTGATAACATTGCTATCCTCAGTGAAAGAGCAGAAGAATTACATCTGCTGGATGGAATGAACAGTCTAATGAGTACAAAATATAGATGGAGAGCAAGTTAAAAAAAGACGAAGGTCATAACAAGCAACAGAAGTAAGAGTACCGAGAAACTCAGAATTCGTAATCACGAAATAAATGAAGTTAAGGAAATATGCATCCTAGGCAGCAAAACAAACCTTGACAGACAGAGCCTTGGGGACAGCAGACTAAGGCTGACAAGAAAGGCCATTTGTGACCAAGAGAAGCCTAGTAGTATCGAACAAAGGCCTTAATTTGTGGAAAAAAATTCTGAGGATATACGTTTGGAGTATATCACTGTGTGACAGTGTAACATCGTCTGTGGGACGCTTGTAACAAATGGGAATCGAAGCATTTGTTTGTGTTGCTGCAGACGAATGTTGAAATTTAGGTGGACTGATATAGTAAGCAGTGAGGAGGTTCTGCTTCGAATTGGAAGGAAAGGAATATACAAAAGACAATGACAATACGGAGGGACATCTGTTAAGACATAAGAAAATAATTTCCATGGTACTAGAGAGAGCTGTACAGGGTAAAAACTGTAGAGAAATACAGAGACTTGAATACGTCCCGCAAATAATTGAGGACTCAAGTTGTAAGTGCTCCTCAGAGATTAAGAGTTTGGTGGGCTGAATCAAACCTGTCAGCGGACTGATGACATGGAAAAAAATGTACACAAGGGGTGCAAAAAAGGAGCATTCCGTCACTTCCCCTGCCCCACCTCGAACCCCCCACCACTTACCTTCGAAGTTTGGAGTACAAAGATTCTATTCACCACAGGTTTCTCATACACTCCTAGAAGCGAGCGGGTAACCTAATATATGCTTCAGTAAGTTTTTTGTGTCACCTGCAATGTTTGGTTTTTGTGGAATGACAAGTCCCCAAATTCATGCACTCATTTAAAGGAAAAATAGAGATTTTTGGAAACCTAAATGACGTCATAATTGCCTCGACTGTTGTGAGCCTAGTGTTACACCACTGCGATAACACCAGATATTGGTTGGTAGTAATCGAGAGAACTCTAATGGACAAGGCACCTTATGGACTTCCTGTGTCCTCATGTGTTACCTCTCATGCAAAAGTATCATGGTGCCACGTTTCAACAGGACAATACTGGTCCACAGTTGGCCCACACCTTTGTGAACTGTTTCCATGGTGCTGATATACTTTGGTGGCAAGAAATATTCCCATATTTGTCTCCGATAAGCATATGAACCTCTATATCAGTCATAAAAATCCATCTTATTGCCAGTATGTTGGATATCAAGAAACAGTTACATTTGTGGGACAGCTTGCCTCAGGAGAGGAAATGGCACCTTTCTGGCACCCTACCCAACTCGCACAGGAGCGGAATTCGTGGCAGGTCGCATCAAATCAGTCAGAAGAATGATGATTAAAAAACATTTATACAATGATTATTTTAGTGAAAACTGAACAGTGTATTCAAACACTCACAAATTATATAAAAACCCATATTTATGAAGTTCCCTATGTGGTTCACTTGCAGCACTCATGTAGATTACTCACTATTTTTTCTTTTTTCCAAATTCAAGTTGGCACCAGTTACTGTGCGTGCCGCATATCACCTCAAATTCTCGGGAGAATTGCTGCAGCGTCGCCACTTCGTATTTTTTTTTTTCTTTTTGAAAAGATTTTTCAAACTTCTTAACTGCCCCAAGTATTATTTTTCTATCACCTTTCCTTCCACCCAAAATAAGGAAATGTATTTTTTGGCCATTAGAGTGGTGTTACCCAGTAATGTCTAAGTTTACGGTTTGCTATAAAAGGAATATTTATTAGGAGCTTGCACTATCCCTTTTGTCTTGTGGGTGAGGCACATGGATTTTTAATGCGAAAATAATCAAAACGTACGAGTTTCTCAGAGGCAATGAAATTACTAGAAGAGACAGGATATCAACCGAACAAATGAATCAGGCAATGAAATGGGCCGGAAGACGTGATTACGACCTAGTAAAAGTGAAGTGAAGGAAGGTGGGACGTATAGCCAAGCGACTATATGGCAGTTGGAGGGAAGGAATGAATCCCTTGGTAAAAACCAACAGAGAAGGGATAAGGAAAGACGATAACCTAGTGTTATTTGGTTCACGACACTATGTAGTAGCAATACAGATGTGTCGATCTGAGGACGTAATATATGGACAAGTGTAGATCCTTTTGGTGCTGTGGATGTCATGTTGTCGTTGCTATGGTTTTCAGTCCAAAGACTGGTTTGATGCAGCTCTTCATGCTACACTGCCTTGCGCAAGCCTCTTCATCTCCGTATAACAACTGCAACCTACATCCTTCTCAATCTGCTTTGCTATATTCATATCTTGGTCTTCGCTCACACTTCTTTCCAGTGCTAAATTAATGATAGCTTGATGTCTCACAACATGTCCTAGCAACTGATCCTTTTTTTGGTCAAGCTGTGCCACAAATTCCTTGTCTCCCTAGTTCTATTCAGTACCTCCTCATTAGTTACATTATCTACACTTCTATATCTTTAGCTTTCTTCTGCCACATTCCAAAGGCTTCTATTTTCTTCTTGTCTTTTCTGTTTAACGTCCTTGTTTCAATTCCATACAAATACTACTTGCAAATACTTTCAGAAAAGACTTTCAAACGCTTCGTTCTTTATTCAGTGTCAAGAAAATTTCTGTTTTTCAGGTACGCTTTTATTTTCGTTGTCAGTCTACATTTTATATCACTTCCACTTGGCCCATCACCAGTTATTTTGCTGACCAAAAAGCAAAACACATCTACTACTTTAAGTATCTGGTTTCCTAACCTGATTCCCCCAGAGTGAAGTGATTTAATGCAACTACATTCCATTATCCTTGTCTAGCTTTTGTTGCTGCTCATCTTAAATCTTCAAGACACTGTCCAATCCGTTCAACCATACTTCCAAGTCAATTGCTGTCAGTGACAGATTTACAATTTCATCGGCAAACCTCGAGGTTCTTATTTGTTCTGCCAGAATTTAAAGTCGTTCTCCCACTTTTTCTTGGGTTTGCTTTTCTTCTTGCTCAGTGTACAGATTGAGTAAAATCAGGATATGCTACAAACCTGTCTCATCCCTCTTCTCAAACACTGCATCCCTTTCATGGCCCTCGACTGTTATAGTTCCCGACTACTTCCTATGCAAGTTGTAAACAGCCTGTCGCTCCCTGTTTTTTACTCCTCCTACTTTCACAATTTCAAACAGTCTTCAGATTAAAAAATTCGAAACTTTTCCAAAGTCTAAAATGCTTTAACATAGGTCTTCCATCCCTTAACATATTTTCTAAGATACGTCTTAAGGTCGGAATTGCCTCGATTATTCTCCCAAATCCACACTGGTCTTTCGCATGGTCGACTTCTGCTAGATATCCATTCTTCTGTAACGAATTAGTGTTAGTATTTTTCGGCCATAGCTTATTGAGCTGCTAGTTCGGTGGTTTACACACCCATCAGCAAATTATTTAACATGAATGTCACATAAGTCAAGATGACGACGATGACAGAATTCCTTATCAGTGAAGTACGTATATAGCATAAACGATTAAAGAGTTACCGGTTGCCTGTTACTGCGGAACTCGGCGAATGTGCTTTCTAGTTCACATCCTCGCTGCACAGGTGCGCTGCATATTTCGCGCCACAGTCCGACGCCAGGTGGGTGGACTGGCTAGAGCGCCGGAGCGTAACGATGTTCCCGGCGTACCCTGCGCAGTGGAGCACATTTATTACCCACAAAGTCCAGTTCCAAGAGTGGGGACGGGTTCATAATCCACGAGATAACGCCGCTGGCGCGCAGGAACGACTAATTGCAGCCACGGCGCAGCCCAGCGACGGGCTGTCTGCCACTTCTCCCGGTCCACTATTCCCGTTCCACTGCAGGCGACGATGCACTCTTCCCTGCGCACTCCCATGAAAAAGAAATAAAATAAAATATGTCAGATTAGTTGTGGTTTTCAATAACTGCACTTATGAAAACAATTTTTTCCTATTTATCATTATGTAGTTTTCACCTCGTCGCACAACTCTTCTTATTACCTGTTGAAGTGTTTAGTTCTGCGTTCGTTGTACACCCAACCTCCCCCGTAAAGTGTTCTTTATATCCTTATCATTTTATGATAAAAATATTGTTCCTGTCGACTGTTTTTTTCTTAATGTGACGTTAATTGTTCCTCCATGCGTAACAGTTGTTCCTGTAACTAGCTCCCTCTTATAAAAGACATCTATTTCAATGTTGTAGCAGTTCACACACGTGATATAAACAGAAGACTTTTCTATATCATTCACTTATTCAGTGTAACTTGGAGCCTACCAGTGGTTCACATTGTCATATTGAGAGGCAGAAACACTAAAAATAACTTCTACGTCTTCGTGGTAGAACACAAGACGACTTTTATTGCAGTCAACCAACAGGATGAGCACCTTACGTATCGTCTTGCTGTCGAAATGACTAATAGTAATGTCTCTTCAGAGAGGAAGAATATAACAATATGCATTTACTACAGATCGTCGCTGAACACGTGATGTTACATGGTCATTCACATCTTACTAAAATATATAAATCTGAGAGTCTACAGAACGGCGGGGTTATGTAAACATAAAAAACAAAAACTTTATGGAATGAGTTATAAATCTGGTGCAGTTGGTGAAGTGTGTTGGCTTAATTCATTACAGCCTTACTACCATTTTTCTACTACTGCCTTGGTGCAGTTGTATATCATTGTTGACAGAAAATTTTGCCTTCGAACCTGTTACTTTAATTAGTTTGTATGACTGTACATTGTTGCACTCCATTATTTATGATTAACGAATCCGCAATTTGGCCGAGCGGTTCTGGCGCTACAGTCTGGAACTGCGCGACCGCTACGGTCGCAGGTTCGAATCCTGCCTCGGGCATGGATGTGTGTGTTGTCCTTAGGTTAGTTAGGTTTAAGTAGTTCTAAGTTCTATGGGACTTATTACCTCAGCAGTTGAGTCCCATAGTGCTCAGAGCCATTTGAACCATTTTTGAATCCGCAATTAATTAAATAGTTCACCAACAACGGCTAAACTAAATCCAAGATACTGCCATGTTCCAGAGGTTTTTATGAAATATTGTATCTATCATCTCACATGTATGCAAACAGCATATAAAAGATACGTAAACTCTACACGTGTCGTAAAATGATGTCATATTCGAAAACGTTGCAGTGCAGTCACTTCACACACACACACACACACACACACACACACACACACACACACAAACGAGTGAACCCATACTGCTTAATGTTCCATCTCTGTAATTTCATCTCTCTCCATCTCTCAGTTCTCATAATTCACGAAAAGAGTATTTTACATCAAATAATGTACTATCCTTCCCATTAACCAGAGATCTCGCCGTTTATGTGGAGCCTTGTGTGCCTCAACGATATAGTTAGCTGCACCGGAGGTAAACCCACAATGGAGGGGTACCTGTTGAATGGCCAGACAAACACTTGGTTCCGGAAGAGGGACGGCAGCCTTTTCAGTAGTTGCAGGAGTAGCAGTCTGGATAATAGACTGATCTGGCCTTGTAACATTAGCCAAAACGGCCTTGCTGTGCTGGTACTGTGAACGGCTGAAAGCAAGGGGAAATTACAGCCGTAATTTTTCTCGAGTACATGAAGCTTTACAGTATGGTTATCTGGGATAAAATAATCCGGAAATAAAACAGCCCCTCATTCTGATCTCCAGATAGAGACTACTCAGGAGGACGTCGCTATCAGAGGAAAGAAAACTGGAGTTCTATGGGTCGGACCATGGAATATCAGATACCTTAATCGGGCAGGTAGGTTAGAAAATTTAAAAAGGGAACTGGATAGGTTAAAGCTAGAATTAGTGGAGTTCGACGGCAGGAGGAACAAGACTTCCAGTTAGGTGAATACAGGGTTATAAATACAAAATCAAATAGGGGTAATGGAGGATTAGACTTAATAGTGAACAAAAAAATAGTGCATTATTGTAGGAAAGACATGCATGGCGCGTGTACCACAATAGTATAAGTTATATGCCAACTAGCTCCGCAGATGACGAAGAAATTGAAGAAATGTATTATGAGATAAAAGAAATTATTCGTTTAGTGAAGGGAGACGAAAATTAAATATTCATGGGGGACTGGAATTCGATAGTAGGAAAAGGAAGAGAAGGAAACGTAGTAGGCGAATATGGAATGAGAGGAAGGAATGAAATACGAAGCCACCTGGTGGAATTTTGCACAGAGCATAACTTAATCATAGTAACACTTGCTTTAAGAATCATGAAAGTAGGTTGTATACATTGATCAGGCCTGGAGACATTGTAAGGTTTCAGATAGATCATATAATGGTAAGACAGAGATTTAGGAACCAAGTTTTAAATTGTAAGATATATCCAGGGACAGATGTGAACTCTGACCACAATTACTGGTTATGAAAAGTAGATTAAAACTGAAGAAACTGCAAAATGATGAGATTCTGAGGAGAAGGGGCCTCGATAACTTGAAAGATCTAGATGTTTTTGAGAGTTTCAGAGAGAACATTAGCGACCGACTGACAAGAACATGGGAAAGAAATACAGAGGAGAAGAATGTCTAGCTTTGAGAGATGAAATAGTGAAGCCAGCAGGGGTTCAAGTAGGTAAAAAGACGAGGGCTAGTAGGAATCCTAGGCTAACAGAAGAGATATTGAATGTCATTGATGAAAGGAGAAAATATAAAAATGCAGTGAATGAAGCAGGCGAAAAGGAATATGAACGCCTCAAAAATGAGATCGACAGGAAGTGCAAAATCGCTAAGCAGGGATGGCTACAGGACAAATATAAGGATGTAGTGGCCTATATCACTAGAAGTAAGATAGATAGTGCCTACAGGAAAATTAAAGAATCCTTTGGAAGAAAGAGAACCACTTGCATGAAAATCAAGAGCCAGATGGAAAACCAGTTCCAAGCAGAGAAGGGAAGGCAGAAAGGTGGAAGGAATATATAGAGGGTCTATACAAGGGTTAGGTACTTGAGGGCAATGTTATGTAAATGGAAGAGGACGTAGATGAAGATGAAGTGGGAGATATGATACTGCTTGTAGAGTTTCGTAGAGCACTAAAAATCCGAAGTTGAAACAAGGCCCTGGGAGTTCACAACATCCCACAAGAACTATTGATAGCGTTGGGAGAGCCAGACAAGTAGGAAAACTGGTAGAATCTAGTAGTAGGACAACCTTTGTGTGTCCCCACTATGCACTGTTGTCGAATTTATTCAAGATGGTGGATCCAAGATGGCGGCGATAGATATGGCAATGTCGCAATGATGGCATGGCAGAAAGTTAAAATTTGGCTACCTCCCCTAACCTAACTCCCACCCCACCTCCACTAGCCTAAGTTATCCTACCGCCACCTCTTCTTTGGAATTCGTGGGAAAAGGACTCAGCCTTTGCTAGGCTGCTGGATAGAATGGACGTAAGTTGTTATTTAGCAGGCAGTCTTTAGTAAAACAATTTGAGTTGTTGAAGGCAGTAGCTATATCCAGTGTGTTCCCCACGAGGTTCAGAGTCCAACTGACCTGGAAGACAATACTGAGACCAGAGTGCACTGCCATCCCACTGCAGTCTGGGGTGGGGAGTGTGGGGGAATTTGCGGGAAAAGGACTCAGTTTGTGTCCAGATGATCAAGATAGGAAGGGATGTACTTTATTTATTTTCAGTGGAAAGCTGGATCAGTTTATTTGGGAATGGATATCACATAATTCATTTATTGCTGTGATAAAAAACACATGCTCTGACATGCTTGGGGTCACACTCCATAGCCTAGACTACTACTCGCAAAATACTCATAAGTCACCGAAATAATAAAGTACACTGTTGTGTAGACACGAAAACAACCCATAAACTGTCAAAATAATGCGTGTAAAAAGCTCACTAATTACAAACTGTCGAAATAATGCATGGCTCAGCCCACAGAAATGTTCACAAAATATTGCAACAAACACAAAATCAACTCGTAAATTGTTAAAAAAAGAATGCATGTGTAACACTATCCAATCATGCTGACAACCACTTAAACAGCTGAAAATAATGCAGTGCACAAACACTCATTGCACTTAAGAACATTTTCGAACTATTGCCAATCACAACGTATCAGCGAACTGTTCCCCACAGAGTTCCAAGATGCGCATGCCTGGTGGCGCGTCCAATGCCGTCCCATATGCTGGACACCCCTGGGCCACGTGCACGTGTTGACTATGGAAGCACGATGCCTCTCTACTTGCAGTCCAGTAAACACCTAACTTCCAAGCAATTCACCACCGTAGCCATAAATAAAAGGTTGTCTGTGTTGTACTGACGTCATGGGTTAATGTAAATAAGTGCCAAGTACCCCTCTGGACATGCTATGGGAATGTTTGGCAATGCTTACCAGAACAGCACAGGATGAATTGTTCCTAGCAGTCCTAATGGGACATGCGAGATGCATCTACATGCACAAGTGTTTACTGCAGCTGATGCACAGCTTTCGGAGTTGTGGGTCCAGCAGAGACCTAATTGCCAAGTGAGAGATATCAAAATAGCGGCTCACCCGCGCAGGCACAGCTAAAAGTCTGCCAGTGTTATACTGACGTCACACGTCTATGTAAGTAAGGGCAAACTCTCCATCTCGCAAATCGTTAAGTGTTGCAGAAACACTGAACGGTCGCCTTTGTTGTCGTTGTAGGAGCTTTCGTGATGTCTCTGCTTGTTCGCAAGGGAACTGTCGCACTTCCAGGACCTCTTTATGAAAATAGCTCAGAATAACGTCGATGGTCCTAATGAGGTATCACATGCTACCCGTCCCAGAAATCTAGATGTCCTCCTTTCAACATACGTCTCAGAAACGGTAAATGTTCTCACTGCTAAAAGCCTTCATAATGTATGTGCACATATGGCGAAACAACATTAAGCACAAAAGCATTCTTGCAGTTAGGAAACACAGCAATGTCTAAGCACAGACGGGAAAATCAGAACAATTAGGCAAACAGAATTCGAAGCACTGTCCTGCAGAAGAAAAAATGGCTGGAATTTTCGGTGTCCTAAAGCTGCTGGGAATGTCCCAGTGCAGTAATGACGGATGTGGGACGGCATCCCGCCACAGATATATCGCCTGCCTTTTTCTAGAACCTGTCTGTAGAGGCTCCTATGTCGCAGCACAAAGGACACCTTGTGAATGAATGGAGTACTCTGATCGGATCTTAGTGAATTTACCCGCCAAATTATTGATGCTGCCAGTGTGGGAGCACTCTTCGCATTCATTTTCTGCAGACGAGATATTCAGTGACATAAATATCGTGGACAGATCGCCACATTGCATTGTCAATGAAACCCCGCATAAGTGGTTTACAGATCGTCAAAAACAACCCACGATATCACTGTGCAGCTATCCAGCGCCGGCGGGGGAAACTGCTGCAGTAAACACGCCCATGACCACAGCCGGTGAAGAGCTTGTCAGCCAGAAAGAGGCCAGCCAGCTGTGGATGACCCCACACCCCAGGAGCACCTGAGTGGTAAGAGTTCGAACGCTGTCAACACTCCCAGTGCAAACATTCGTCACACCCAGTCCCGAAGGGGGCTCAACGCAAACTTCGTATAAGTTCACTGCTGACCTGTCCAGTGGGAACTGCGAGCCAAATCGTCATAAGCAAGAAGCTTTCTCGAACTTTCTGAAAAAGGTGTACATAGGATGGGCAAGCCCCAGCTTAGTACCGAAGCACCCATGAGATACTGTTTACTGCCCCAACCTGCTTGCTTGCTGCTGTGCTTTCTACAGCCACCTCCAGAGTCACAAGAATATTGGGAACCAGGCACATATTTATCAGGGCATCTACAATTAAATATTAGGATTGCTGGCGCAGTCTGTCACCAAGCAATGTACGGAAATATCTCCACTTGACGGCTGAGGTTCTGGAACGAATCTCAATATCTCAAGCAAACACAATTTTCCACTTAAAGAAAATTTTTGATTCCTCTTACGGTTAACGATGTGCTGAATTTATACGTCCCTCCTGATACGACACACAGTAGCCACCACCATACACTCGTACATATATCAAGAAGACTGTTGCACAAAGGCTGGGTTGGTTTTCCTCGGCACAAAGGCGTCACGGATTCTGGTCGCGACCTGCTTTATTGCTTGCTTTCTACACCCATCTCCAGGCCTTTGGATTACAGGAACACATGTACTTCCATATGCTCTGTTGGAATATTATACCGTTTACTCGATATTTCTCGATATCAAGCACATAACAATATCACTTGCATAGCAGAAACGCTTGCACTATATAATGCCGACGATACAGACTGGAAATTTAGAGAGGTGCAGCATGCTTTAACCACTGGGTAAATAGAAACTTATCCCGTCAGCGCTATTGTGAAAACACGAAAAAAATTGTGCAAGCTGATATTGCCACTCCCGAATACCGATGACAGTGGTGTAACAAATTCCAAATCATTCCTATAAGTTACAAAGTTAACTAAGATATTGCTCATGTCTAGAGAACCAGCAAACATGTTTTCCACCCGTACTTCACCTGCTAGCTGCGCACACCGCAATCAATGTTCTCTCAACCAAATAAAGCTGGAAATGTGCAGAAGCAGTCAATTGGAGAATTTACATAGGATGGAATAATAGTCCAGCGCAAACACACGTCCATATTGAATCTTCTCGACTTTCCATCGAGAACACATGCGATCACAAAGGCTGCCCAACACATTGTATTACTTCGCTATTCACCATTCTAGAGGACTATATGGTTAAGTCAGCTACATTCCTGCATCTCAACAGGCCTTTCCATTCAGACAGCTCCTACCGTTAGCTGGATATGAGAATCATTCCCGACGCAGGACACCGCCACCGTGCGCCATGCGCCATGAAAGTATTTGTATGGAGTGCAGCCATATATGGAAGTGAAACATGGACGATAGATAGTTTGGACAAGAAGAGATTAGAAGATTTCGAAATGTGGTGCTACAGAAGAATGCTGGAGATTATATGGATAGATCACATAACTAATGAGGAGGTATTGAATAGAAATGGCGAGAAAAGGAGTTTGTGGCACAACTTGACAAGAAGAAGGGACCGGTTGGTAGGACATGTTCTGAGGCATCAAGGGATCGCAAATTTAGTATTGGAGGGCAGTGTGGAGGGTAAAAATCGTAGAGGGAGACCAAGAGATGAACACACAAAACAGATTCAGAAGGATGCAGGTTGCAGTAAGTACAGGGAGATGAAGAAGCTTGCACAGGATGGAGTAGCATGGAGAGCTGCATCAAACCAGTCTCAGGACTGAAGAACACAACAGCAACAACAACAACAACAACACTATGTAAACACGATTACATCTACTTAAACAGCCTAAAATAATGCAGTGCACAAACACTCATTACACGTAAAAAAACTTTAGAACTATCGTCAACATCAAGGTATCAGCGAACTGTTCCTACAAGCACCGAAGTACGTATGCCAGGCAGGCCGCCCACAACAGTCCCATATGTAAGACTCCTCTAGGCCGCTCGAACGTGTTTACCATTGCTGATGCGATGCCTCTCTACCTGCGGCCCAGCAAACACCTAACTGTTCAGCGACTCACCATAGTAGCGTAGGTAAAAGTTTGTCAGTGTTATACTCTCGTGACAGATCAATGTAAATAAGGCCCAAGTCCACCTCTGTATTCACTATAAAAATGTCTGGCAATGTTTCCCAGAATAGCACTGGATGCATTGTTCCTAGCAGTCCTAAAGGGACATGCGAGATGTGACTAACTGCGTAAGTGTTTACCATGTATGTACATAGCTTTCAGAGTTGTGTCTAGTGGAGACCTAATTGCCAAGCGAGAGGTATCTGCATAGCGCCTCACATTCGCAGGCACAGCTAAAACGCTGCCAGTGTTATAATGACGTCACGTGTCTATGTAAGTAAGAGCCAACTCTACCTCTCGGAAATCGTAAAGTGTTGCAGAAATAGTGAATGGTTGTTGTTATAGGAGCGTGGAAATTGTCGCACTACCAGGACCTGTTTACGAAAACAGCTGTGAATAACACTGAATGGATTCTTCCTGATGGCCCTAACGAGGTATCACGTGCTACCATCCTGGAAAGCGTGACGTCTTGCTTTTAACTTACGTCTCAGAAACGTTCTCCCTATTAAAAGCCTTCATCATGTATTAGCACGCTTTGGAAAACACCGTTAATTATGAAAGCTTTCTTATTGTTTGGAAAGAGAGCACACTCTAAGCACAGACGGGAAAATCAGAACAATTATGGAAACAGAATTCGAAGCACTGTCATGCAGAAGAGAAAAATAGCAGGAATGTTTGGTGTCCTATAGCTACTGGGTTGTCCCAATGACGCAATGGCGGACGAAGGACAGCGTTCCGCAGCGGATACCTACCCTATCTTGCTAGAACCAGTCTGTGGAGTTTCCTGTGTCTCAGCACAAAGGATGTCTTGTAAATGACTGGAGCATTCTGATCAACTCTCACTGAATTTACCCACCATATTACTGATGCTGCCGGTGTGGGAGCACTCTCCGCCTTTTCTTTCTACGGACGAGACTTTCAGCTACAAAACTATCTTGTACAGATCTCCATATTACACTGCCAGTTAAATCCTGCAAAAGTGGTCTACAGATCGTCAGATATAACCCACGGATTCACTATGCCTCTGTGCAGCGCTGACGGATGAAACTGCCGTCGTTAACGTGGCTCAGTACTACAGCTGGGGAAGGGCTTGTCAGCCAGAAAGAGGATAGCCAGATGTGGATGACCCCACACCCAAGGTTGACCTGAGTCGCAGGAGTTCGAAGGCTGTCAATACTCCCAGCGCAAACACTCGCCACACCTGGTCCCAAAGGCGACTCTGAAATGGTGTACATAGGATGGGCAAGCCCCAGCCTGGAACAAAGATACTGTTCAGGTCCAAATCTGCTTGCTTGCTGCTGTGCTTTCTACAGCCATCTCCAGAGTCACAAGAATATTGGGAGTCAGGTACATATTTGTCAGGGGAACTACAATTAAATATTAGGATAACTGGCGCAGTGTGGCACCGAGCAAACGACTCAAATGTGTCTACAGATCGTCAAATGTCTCCGCTTTACAGCCGTGGTTCTGGAACGAATCTCAACATCTAAAGCGCCATTAATTTTCAATGTAAGAAAAAATCTTCCATTCTCCTTACAGCTGTCGATGTGCTGAATTTATACCTCCATTGTGAGAGGACACAGTAGCGACCACCATATACTCGCACATACAGGGTGTTGCAAAAAGGTACGGCCAAACTTTCAGGAAACATTCCTCACACACAAATAAAGAAAAGATATTATGTGGACATGTGTCCGGAAACGCTTAATATCCATGTTAGAGTTCATTTTAGTTTCGTTCTTCCACCTACGCCCAATGGAGCACGTTATCATAATTTCATACGGGATACTCTACGTGTGCGGCTATAACATGTGCCTTTACAAGTACGACACAACATGTGGTTCATGCACGATAGAGCTCCTGCACATTTCAGTCGAAGTGTTCGTACGCTTCTCAACAACAGATTCGGTGACCGATGGATTGGTAGAGGCGGACCAATTCCATGGCCTCCACGCTCTCCTGACCTCAACCCTCTTGACTTTCATTTATGGGAGCATTTGAAAGCTCTTGTCTACGCAACCCCGGTACCAAATGTAGAGACTCTTCGTGCTCGTATTGTGGACGCCTGTGATACAATACGCCATTCTCCAGGGCTGCATCAGCGCATCAGGGATTCCATGCGACGGAGGGTGGATGCATGTATCCTCGCTAACGGAGGACATTTTGAACATTTCCTGTAACAAAGTATTTGAAATCACGCTCGTACGTTCTGTTCCTGTGTGTTTCCATTCCATGATTAATGTGATTTGAAGAGAAGTAATAAAATGAGCTGTAACATGGAAAGTAAGCGTCTCCGGACACTTGTCCACATAACATATTTTCTTTCTCTGTGTGTGAGGAATGTGTCCTGAAAGTTTGGCCGTACCTTTTTGTAACAACCTGTATACCGCGAAGAAAGTTGTACAAATGATGGATCGGATTTACTCTGCACAAAGGCCTAACTGATTCTGCCCCGACCTGCTTGATTGCTTGCTTTCTACAATAACACATGTATTTACACATGGTTTGCCAGAATATTATACCATGTAAGCAATACTTCTCGATATTAAGCACATAGCAATATCGCTTTCATAGTAGTATCGCTTACACAGCATAATTCAGAAGATATAACCTGGAACTTCAGAGATGTGCAGCATGCATTAAACTGTTGGGTAAACAGAAACGTATCTCGTCTGCAACATCTTCATGTAAAAGCTCGAGAAAAATGGTGGAAGCTGATATTTCCTCTTGCGATTACCGATGACCGAGATATAACAGATTCCAAATCCTTCTTATAATTTACATAGTCAACTAAGGTCTTTCTCATGTCTAGAGAACCAGCAAACATGTCTTCCACACGTATTTCACCTGCTAGATGCGCACATCCCAATTAATTTTCTCTCAGCCAAATGAAGCCGAGAAATGTGCAGAAGCAGTCAAGTGGACAGTCTACATTGGAGGAAAAATGGTCCAGCGCAAACACACGTCCATATTAAATCTACTCAGATTTTCACCGAGAACACAGGCGATCATGAAGGCTTCCCAACACATAGCGAGTTTTAGTTCACTATTCAGCGGTCTAGAGAACTACATGGTTACGTCAGCTACATTCCTGCATCCCAACGGGCGTTTCCATTCAGACAGCTCCTGCCGTTAGGCAGAAACGTGAATCATTCCCGCCACAGGCAACCGCTGCCACGTGCAACGTATCCCCAGACAGATTCGTCCAAAAAAACCGGCTACATATCTATTTTACCACTGTACTCACAATTAAATATTACAGTTGTGGTCTGAATGGAACGACATTCTACAATCAGCGAAGTATCGCAAATACCCCTGCTGACGGACCTGGCTCAAGAAATAGAAATATGTGTACATTCTCATGACTTGACATACTTTTCCCTATGCCGCTTTCGTAGTATTTCACGTCAATTTCATACCTTCCCTTCCGACAAGACATAGTCATCTTCTTTGCACATGTCGGGACATGCAAACACATACTTTATAAGCCTGATGCTGATGGCCAACCTATCACTTACCCCTACTACTAAGTATTATACTTCGTCAATAACTTACTTGCTGGAGATACGAATCATACTCAGCGAAAATCAGCGATGGGTCGACGTGTCTCGTAGGATTCTCATGCGAGTGGTACCACAGTGTTTTAGAAAGAGAGACTGACAAAGGTACGCGTATGCAGCAAGTATTTGCAGCTCCCTCATGACGCCACTAGATATTCCTACACTGTAACGCATTCTGTCTCGATGCCATGTCAGAGGTTCTGCGATATATGCACTGGCTTATGGGCGATGGTTGATTCAGAATGATCACAATCAGCAGATCGTGTCCAGATTGAGGTCATAAGAAATGTACACGGCCTTTTCAGATCGGTAGTGCTATGGTTTTCGGTAGAAATTTTGTCAGCGATTTGGAATCAGGTCTTTCCATTCAAATACATACCTTTGTTGGAGCCTATGGCGAAGTCTTTTAATGATTACAGCCACTAGTGAGCCATTCTATTCAATACCTCCTCATTAGTTATGTGATCTATCCATATAATCTCCAACATTCTTCTGTAGCACCACATTTCGAAAGCTTATAATCTCTTCTTGTCCAAACTATCTATCGTCCATGTTTCACTCCCATACATGGCTACACTCCATACAAATACTTTCAGAAACGACGTCCTGACACTTAAATCTATACTCGATGTTAACAAATTTCTCTTCTTCAGCAACGCTTTCCTTGACATTGCCAGTCTACATTTTATATCCTCTCTACTTCGACCATCATCAGTTATTTTGCTCCCCAAATAGCAAAACTCTTTTACTACTTTATGTGTCTCATTTCCTAATCTAATTCTCTCATCATCACCCGATTTAATTCGACTATATTCCATTATCTTCGTTTTGCTTTTTTTGATGTTCACCTTATATCTTCCTTATCCTCCTATGAAGACACTGTCCATTCCGTTCAACTGCTCTTCCAAGTCCTTACAATGTTATCGGCGAACCTCAAAGTTTTTATTTCTTCTCCATGGATTTTAATACATACTCCGAACTTTTCTTTTGTTTCCTTTACTGCTTGTTCAATATACAGATTGAATAACATGAGGGAGAGGCTACAACCCTGTCTCACTCCCTTCCCAACCACTGCTTCCCTTTCATGCCACTCGACTCTTATAACTGCCATCTGGTTTTTGTACAAATTGTGAACAGCCTTTCGCTCCCTGTATTTTACCCCTGCCACCTTTAGAATTTGAAAGAGAGTATTCCAGTCAACATTGTCAAAAGCATTCTCTAAATCTACAAATGCCAGAAATGTAGGTTTGCCTTTCCTTAAAACACATTGCCCCTTCTCTCCTGTATACACTTAAGGCCCACAGACTGCGCAAAGGAAGTTACAACGACATGGAAGTGAAACGTGAACAATTATCAGTTCACGCAAGAAATTTGTTGCACAACTTGACTGACATCATTTCATATTGTAGAGGGAGAAGGAGAGATGAATACAGAGACAGTTAGGAGATAGAGGGGCCTGTGCTGGATACACCAAATAAGTCTTCTTTAGAATAAAGAGAGCACTGCAACAACAACAACAACAATGACAGCAAAAATTTTAACGAACAGTAGGCTCTTATAAATTTATACCTGCAGGTATATACACGATCTGTGTTTCTGTGTATGGACTCACGGTTGAGACGGATATGTGGAAGATGAGTAATTACATGTGCTTCTTTCATCTTGCCGCTTTCTCCTCTACCCAGGACCATGACAACGAAATCCGCCAGGCGGAAACTGGACAGCACACATGTACAGTAAACAGAATATGACCTGTTTGCAAAGATATTTAAAGAAACACAATCTCATGTAGATGTAATACAATCTTGAGCTGCTTAGCTTAAAAAAAGTGTTCTGAAAAAGCTATTACGTTAACATCTCCACACTAGAGAGCAAGGCAGAGTCTTTCAAGGCATTACATAATTTACATCTCCCCACGAAGACATTGGTAGCAGAAACAAGAGCATAGAATTGTTTTCATGGGCCAACTGCAAGTGATGTGCAAGAAGGTATGCCTTCACTAGAGACTACCTTGCCACTGCTGAGAAAGAAACCAGCAGCTGAGGGTTGAACTTGCCATCTATGATGCTTCATGTTCACAATGAAAACAATCCCCATAGCCAAGATCTTATCCTCTCCCAAGCAATAGTTTGGTATCCATTAGTATTTCATCAATGATTAAATGGAGCTGAGATCTGATATGCAGTTGAAGACACAAGTACCAAATTCGATTTGAGGATTTAATTATACATTATATCCAAAGTCTTTGTGTCAAACTGAATAGTTTCTGAGTCTTTGCGCTAATAAACTCGAGCTGTGAACTGCATCAAGTCGGGACACATGTGCTCAAGCAGAAATATTTTCTTTGGACAGTTGGTGTTCGGTTTCTAATAATGCCATCTCATTATAACTTAAACCTTTCCTCTTCTATTACTCTCTTAGTAAAATAACAATCTTTATTTAAATCATCGTATGTGCTTATAAGCAGAAAACTGTATGCATCCTCAATCCATGCTAGTTCACACGATTTGAGGATTGCATTAACAGTCATAGGAAGGGCTTATTTCAATAGTGGTACAAGTCCATTTTTGTTCGTCGAGTGCTGAAAAATCTGCGGTTGAGATACCAGAAATGTTCAAGCCTATGGCTTCTTGCTAGAGATGAACCTTTCTTTCTGTTGGTTTGGATCATTAATTTCAGAAGCATTATAGGCAGAAAAGTGGAGGTGATGGACTTGTACCACTATTGAAATAAGCCCTTCATATCGGAGTTAACTTAATGACTGACTAAATGGATGCCACAAACTAAGTTCGACTAGTTTGAAATATAAAGGGACATAGATAAAAGCTGTCTATCCTGTAATGACGACTCATTCCATTGCTGAACAATCAGCTCAATATAGAGCCTTTTTGCAGCCCTTCCTCCACATTTAGTGAATTCATACATCGATTAACTCTCCATTACTAAACCTCTCCACGTTCCTGTGTATTGCTGTTAATTCACAGCTAACACTGCTGGGAAAGCAAATCTGAGGTGGAATAGAGCAGTACTGAGTCTCCAAGGTTAATGAATAAAGTGTGGGTTATTGTTCTTATTGTGTACCGAGAGTGTATGAAACAAGTTTCCTTCCAAATAACAGAAACAGCTCATACCCTAATCTTCTACAGTGTTTGGCAGACAATCAGTGCAATACTGATACAAATGAATACAATGAAGTACTGAAAGCCACAGGTCCCTTACGGAGAAACATAAAATATTCCTGAACAAACTCGAAAATGTTGTTGGTGGAATTCGCGTATATCACACGTAGGTAATTCAGTTTAAACCTTGTGTGTGTTTGAAGACATTTGTAGTTTTTGTGATATCGTTGGTTGTTTTCCGAAATGCATTTCAAATGTCGGCATTCCCACAGCCCGCTAAAACGGGAGAAAACAGGACAGATCGAAATATCAAAAATGTTCCCTAGTGCATTTCAAACGTCAGTAGTCCCACAAAATGTGGTACCGGACAATCGGAATGTCAAAACTTTGTACAGTGCATTTCAAATGGCAGCAATCCAGAAGGCTATCAAAATTAAACCTCATAACCTCATTTTTCCTGTTCAGTGCTAGGCCAAGAGAAGTGATGTAATGTGGACGATCCGCCTAACGTGAAGACATCTGGATTTGATAGTAACGCCGCCTTTTGCTCCATTCCTTTCCGATGATGTTGACTGTTTGTCGACCTTGAGTTCTGTGACTGGTTTTATCAGGTCTATCCCAATTGCCTCAGCTGTGAATATCTCGTCATCTCTAACTGCCTTTTACGTTTCGTTTACAAAAACAAAGAGTTTTATCCTTTCTCTCTCTCATATATTTATATATATTTTTCGCCTACATTAGTTTTAAAACTCTGCAAGTAGCTTAGTTCCATGTGTCAAGCATGCAGTCTTATTCTAACATTTTGATGTGAAGTTACCAGCATTTCAATATATTTATGAAATTTGGCACTAGTAGCTGCCTGACAACGTTGCTTAGAGGTGGAACACATTAATGGAAGCAAATAATATACACATCAAGTTGTCCATTTCCAGCACATATATAATACACACCATTAGTGACAAACGCTGCACTATATGCAGTGTATGTAGCTGGTTAACATAGAGACAGAATTACTTTGACAAATTATTAATAATAATGGTAATTAAGCACGGGAAAAATCCTTAAAGTATTAAGAGTGACACAGTCACGAAATACAACGAGAATTTGAGAAGCAAGGAGCAAGTGGGAACTGGGAAAGAAATCGATATAATTTTATATACTATTCCCCATGCATGCACTTGTTTGGCAGACAGCATCAGGTGTGTGGTGGCAGATGGCGACTGCTCCACAGCTGGTAAGCGATATGGAACTGTTATCATAGTGCAAGATTTGTTTATCATGATGTGCTAACATGGTTGAGTATAACAGTTGATGAAAGTGCATCTATTGCTATAAAATCAGTCAGTTTACTCTTTTCGTATGTTTTGCATTTTAGAGGTGAAGAGGTGATATCTAAATCTGATATTTGGTTACATACCCCTCGTGTGTCATTGCCTGGGGCCACACCTGGATTCGAGATTACACTTCCTATTCCTTGAAATGAGCAAGCACAGTGAGAATTCAATGAACTGTGGGTGAAGTCCGATCGACAGGGACTTACATGCGTTGAGTGAAAATACTAGTGCATTGAGAATAGATAGCATCTAGCCGAAATCTGGATGTGCATATTAAAATTTAAAAATAACGACTGATTGCTGCAATCTATAATTTACAAGTCAATATAACAGCCGCTGAGTGCAACCGCTTTCAGAATGGAAGATAATCTGACAGTGAAATACGTCGATTCCTTGAATGCGAACGTGCAGACACTGACAATGTAAAACTAGCTGGTTAAGTATTTTTGCCTGTTGTAACCGCTATTAACTTGTTGGAACAAGTCGTAAGTGGTAAGATGAGGTCTGAATCTGTCGAATCAGCAGGAAGGTGAGCTACTGAAGTATGATACCAGTCATGACTTGTATGTTACCAACATTGTGTCATTACAGCAGTTGCCATCTTTTAATGCTGTTCTTCTGCTGCTTCTTACGTTTGCACTTAACTTTCCAAAGAACAAAAAGAGTGAAACCGTAAAGTCCAACACATTTATTACTATTAACAACCTTGGATCTTTCATTTCCTGATGACCTGCGAAGTTTAATAATTCCATTTACTTTTTGTCCACAATAATAGGTGGACTACATGCAAAGCACTTTAGATTGCATCCAATCAATGATCTTGAGTAGGCTGTCCTGAATGTGCATATGAATGTCAAATACGTAACGGTTTGATAACAAAGCAGATTGGATAAAAAGATTCTAGACCACTCTTGTATGTCTGTTTTTATGTCTTACAGAATAAATTGCATCAAATCAATCAGCTTCTTAAATCAGTTTCTCATTAGTGTTCAAGTTTCTCTTGCCCAAGTCGGATGAAGCATACCTAAAAAAAGGCAGTTTAAGTTTAATGCAATTCAAAATTAGTGTTGAGAGGTTCTCAAAAAATGTAAATGACTAGCTGTTAAGGAGCCTGAAGAGCTTTCAAAACAGAGATTCCTTTTAGGCTTCGAAAGAAAGAGTTCAACTGCAATTTAATGAAAAATAGATTTTATGCAAGGCCACACACGAAATTGGCAAAAGTGATAGGAAATAAAACTCCAGTTACAGATATTCACCCCTAAAATAATGCCTGTGTCAAGTGGTCAATTCTAACAGGTTTTTATCCCCTAAATAAAGAATCATAAGATATAATTACCTAATTTACATATCCAAATAAATTATACTTTTCTGAAATACCAATTCCCTACCCACTGAAGCATGTTCAAATATTTGAAAAGCAGAACGAATTACCTATGTTAACATCTATGACATACAGTATTCTGATTATGAGTGGATAAGCTTGGAAGACAAGAAAGAGTAGAAGGAATTTGAAATTGTACCATTATTTGTCACAAAGCACCAACAGGAGAACATATTAATGTGGCAACCTAATACTGTAAAGGCATTTTATTTCTATTACATAGAAAAATTTGACGTCTACCATGTTGCAGCATGAGTCATTCCCATTGTTATATTGTAGTGTTTACGTGTTGTGTATGCTATCTTAATTCTAATGAAAATTTTAATCTATTACTTGGTTGAGTATGACAGCAGTACCATGCCCAGTGCAATAATGAATAAGTGAAATTTATCAAGTTTAGTAACAAGTTGAAGCTGCCTTTTATAATTCATGCTAATATAGAATGCATATTACAGTGTTCGATATTTATAGTCTAAATTACACAGAGGCTACGATATTATGAAAATAGACACTGAACAGCTGTAAGTAATTGCTGAGACTGTGAATGAGTTTTTATTAAAAAACAAACAGACTGATGCAACCATCAAAAGTCAGCTTCATCTACACATCATGATAAACCTTTTATCCTTCCAGGTACAGTGAAGACTTCAGCTTGGAGTCACTACTGCCTGAGAAACATTGCTGATGATGATAATGATGACTGGTTTTATTGTGTAAGTGTGAAGATGTAAAACCATTATATGTGATTTTTAACTGGTGAGAAAAGTAGCTACTGTGAATACCATAGTTTGGTGGTCAGTACTGCCTGAAACATGATGATGACTGATTTTATTATGCACATTTGAAAAATTTACACAAATACCTCATTTGCAATTGATTCAAGTACGAGTAAAAATGAAAAATTCATTAAATTTGGATTATAAACGATATGTAAACCGCATCTTGGGGACACTACCACATGGGAAATGGGAACAAACCATGCAATAAGAGCTGTAACTGATTATAGTGCATGTATGACAATTTTAATCGATTTGTTTGAAGTCAGAACTGCCTGAAAAATGTAAAACCATACACTCGACTTGAAATTGATTTCAGATAATGGGCGAAAATGTTAAAATATTAAATGAGATTTGTACCTGATAGGAATGGCAACTGATGTGAAAATCGCACTGAGGGGGCACTTTTCATAACAGCTGCTTTGCATGTATGAGACTGTATTGAAAGGTGAGTGCAAATGTAATGGATCAGGATATGAACCAGAGTTACTTGTGAGGCTGCAAGTAGAAATTAATTTCAGCATGCATTCAGTATCGGCTTAAATTAAAAAGACCAGCTTTAGCTTGTTCTTGAAAGGTACATTTCATGTACCCATTCTTACCACTAGACAATATCTGCTGATTGAATTAAGCCTTGCGCAATCAATCTAGTGTGCATCTCATTTATCTTGAGAATGTAATATTTTTCATAAAACATTGTATGTAGAGTTTTTTTTTCTAACCCCCTACTCTAATATAGTATATTGTTGATGCTTCATTCAAGTAGCCACTACAGTGAAGGAAGAGGAGATGAAACTCGCTGTGACAACACAGTATTTGACATAAATACATGGTTTGGTGTATCCGTTAAATAGGCAAGGAACATACCGATGCGACAGTACAGTATTGGACAATGAAGGGAGATAGAGGAAAATTTTTAGTGTGTTCATGTGTGTGCGTGTGTGTGTGCGCGCGAGTGCTCCCTCGTGTGTGTGTATGTGTGTGTGTGAGTGTTAAAGAGAAAGAGATAGAGATAGAGAGAGAGAGAGAGAGAGAGAGAGAGAGATGAATTTACTAATTAGCGCAATTATATATTTTCGATGAGGAGGTATTGTAATATTGACAATACTTTTTGTACTGGACGCCATTTTACGATTTTCAGTTGAAAGTTTCATATTCTTGTATGCTCTGTGCACACATATCATGCGATAGGTACAAATTTGACGCAGACATTTTGAACATGGCACCATCTTGAATTGTAACATAAGAGGGAGACTACAAACCCACAACAGGGCTCGCCCACCATCCTAGATATCAGATTAAGAGCAGCCGACCAGTTGCAAAGGATAAAGTAATCTTTCCCTAGGTTTCAATAGATATAAATCTATCTTCTTCTGAAGACGGCCTGGGGACAATGAACATCGTAATTTATATTAAAGTATGAAACATGAGTCAAGAATAAAGTTAAACATATATTAGGAAAATGATGTATTACAGGATGTGAGAAGATTTCCTGGTACTTTTAGTATTACATTAATATGAAGCGATATGTCCTTATCGTTTTTACAAACATCTGCCTAGTTTCATTAGTCAAATAAAACATAGCCCTGAGAACAGGGTTTGTCAGACAAATAAAATAGGTACATGGAAGTTGGAGAGCGCATAAGCGACTGAGTAAAATCGGCCAGCGTAGTAGCGCTGCATGTCAGGGCAGGTGGCGCTCAGGTCGCGCACTATGTGCCGTTTGGCGTACTGAAGTAACATTTGAAATATCAATATTAAATGCGTTCTTAAATAGAGTGACAATAAATAAAATGGAAAGCATTTAACACTCCCATTATGACATTGTGGGAGGTATAGGAACGATAAGGTAGATACATACATCAAAGAGATAGGTGGCGCTTCCGCCGTGAGTTACATGCAGTGGCCTATACAGCGGTAATATAAAAGTTATATTACCATATTAGTGAAGCACATAGAACGTATATAAGTCAAAACTTTAAGAAAAATCAGTAATGGCTCTTAAGGCATAAATCACGAGACCTGGTCCACAATCCAGTTACTATATATTATAGAATAAGAGAAAATTACAAGCGGGCCACTGTAGTGGCAGCCATACATCGTGAGAAGAACACATTATATAAAAGGTAGTGAACTGAAAGATCCCCCACCCCCCCTGGCAATTCCCTTCGTCCCCCACCCACCGCTGAGGACATCATCAGGTTCCTCACCATCGTCCTCCAGAATGTTCATCCCTTTCAGCGCCCTCACACCCTCCAGCAGATCTCCCTTGCTGCCCGTTCCATCTTCCAACTCAAGATGTACGCCACCTACTCCAACAACCAGGCCCATTTCACCTTCTCCCGTCTTGACACCCTCGTTTAAATCCCAGTCATGGCGCGACAGCAACGTATCCTTTTCAACAACATACGCTCCCTTCCTGCCAACAAAAACCTGTTCCTGCACACCCTTGCCACCCACCGCGTGGATGCCTTCCTCCTCAATGAAACCTTCCTGCAACCCCAACACACAGTCCACACTTCGCCCTACCTCCTCCACCGCTCCGATAATCCCCTCCCGATTGCGCGTGGCGGCGTTGCCATTGGTCACCACCGCCAGATCCCCGTTCGGCTCCAACCTCTCCTTCCCGACCCCACCGAACACCTGATCCTTAGTCTCTTCTTCCCCGGCCTTACCGTTACCTGCGCCACCATCTATGTCCGCCCCAACGCTCCTATTCCCTTCGACCTCCTCTCCCACGTCGATCGTACCTTTTCCTCCTACGTGATCGCCGCCGACCTGAACATCCATAGTCGTTCCGCTGCCCAGTTACGGCGATGGCATCGGTTCCTCTCCACCCTTCAAGGTGACCTCGTCCCCATCCCCCGGCATACCCGTCCTGAATCCAACTCCACTCCTGATGTTATCCTCTCCTCCCCCAACCTCCTTGGCCGCATCACGGTGGATGTCCTGGAGCCTATTGGTAGCGACCATCTCCCTGTCCTCCTCACCGTTTCAGACGGTCGTCGCCCTCGCCCCGACTCTCGTACTGACCCTCCCCCTAAGTATGTCCACGACTATACCCGAGCCGACGGGAATGCCTACCGGGATACCCTTTCCACCCAGGTCGATAGCCACCCTCTCACCTACCACCACCCTGACGATGTCACCCATGCCGCCTCCTTTCTCCAGCGGACCTTGTCTGAGGCCGTGGAGGCCCACGTTCCTACTGTCGCCATCCAACCCCACCGTCCTCCCTTACCCCCACAGGCCGTTCTCCTCCTCCGTGAATCCCGTCGTCTCTACCGTGCCTTCCTCCGCACGCGTGACCCGGACACACTACGACGCCACCGGCAACTCCAGCGACACGTTCGTAATTTGCTCGCGGCTAAGAAACGCCGGGACTGGCGACAGACATGCACCCGTTTAAATGCAACCCTACCAATCAACTCGTCCAAGTTCTGGTCGGCCTTCCGTCGCCTTACCGGAACTAAACCCTCCCCCTATTATCCTCTTCTCCATGATGATCACCCTTTCCCTGACTCCCTTAGTAAGGCCAATCACTTTGCCTCCTACCTCTCCGATGTATTTTCCGTCCCCGATGATCCCCAGTTCGATTACTCCCTCTTCCCAGATGTCCGCGATCGAACTGATACCTCTTCCCCTCCCCTCGCTCCTGGCTTCCAGTACTTGGACAACAATACACACACGGAACTCAATGCCCCTATCACTACACAGGATCTCATTGATACACTCCGCACAAAACGCAACACCGCTCCTGGTCACGATCGTGCCACCTACCGTCACCTTCGTGAAGCTCCTGTCTCTTTCCTCTCCACCCTGGCCAGGCTCTACAATGTAGTCCTGTCCACCGGTTACTACCCCGACCTGTGGAAAACCTCCCATATCCTCATGTTCCTAAAACCTGGCAAACCGCCGTCCGCAGTCTCCTCCTACCGTCCCATCAGCCTTACCTCGGTCTTCAGCAAGGTCCTAGAATCTATTCTCACCCGCCGCATCCACCAGCATCTCCGCCAGCACCGCCTCCTTCCCGTCACCCAGTGTGGCTTTCGGCCATCCTTCTCTTCCGACGATCTTCTCCTTCACCTCACTCATCTCCTTTCCGAACAGCTTAATTCCCGTCGCTCCGCCATCTTCCTCTCACTTGAACTCGAACGCGCTTATGACCGCGTCTGGCATTCCGGTCTCCTCTTCAAGCTCCAAACCTTTGCCCTTCCCATTAACTACGTCCGTCTGATCGGTTCCTTTCCCTCCCGCCGTCCTTCCTATGTCACCATCCATAACACCGATTCCTACACCTTTTTCCCCTCCGCCGGTGTGCCCCAAGGCTCCGTCCTCTCCCCCCTTCTGTACCTTTTGTACACGGCGGACATGCCGCCGCCGTCGCCCCCCGTCCACCTCCTCCAGTTTGCCGATGACACCGCCTTCCTCGCCCTTGCCCCCACCCTGCAACGCTCCCAACGCCTTCTCCAATCCCATCTTGACCGGTTCACCGCTTGGTGCAACCAGTGGTTGCTCAAGGTCAATCCCTCCAAAACCCAGGCGATCATTGTAGGCAAAACCACCCCTTCCTTCCGCCTCCTTGATTTCTATCTCACCGTCTATGGCCGTCCTATCGCCCTCACTCCCACCCTTAAGTACCTTGGCGTCACCCTCGACCGTCGCCTCTCCTGGACTCCCCATCTCCAGACAATCCAAGCCAAGGCACGTTCCCGACTCCGTCTCCTCAAGCTCCTTTCCGGCCGCACGTGGGGTCTGGACCCCTCCACAATCCTCCACACCTATAAATCCCTCATCCGCCCTATCCTTTGTTACGCCCATCCAGCCTGGATCTCCGCCCCCCCTACCTTCTATAAATCCCTCCAAATCCTTGAACGCCATGCTCTCCGCCTTGCCTATCGCATCCGTCTCCCCTCCCCCACGCGGATCCTGTATGATCTCATCCCCTTCCCCCACCTCCTCCTTTTCCTTGAAAGGATTCGTATCCTGTACACCTCACGTAAACTTGATCCTCCTCACCCGCTCGTTTCCCCACTCCTCTCCCACCCCCGCCCGCTGCCGCGCCTGTATTCGCACGTCCCACCCGGTCTCCATCTCTCCACCCTCCATGCCCTCTCCCAAGGTGGCTTCCGCCGGCTCCCTCTCCCTGATGATGTCCTCGTCCCCTCCATCTACCCCTCCTATCAACTTTGACCCTGCCCCACCCCCCACTTCCCGTGTCCTTTCCTTTCGGCACCCTCCCTCCCTTCTCTTCTCTTCCCTTCTTTTCCCATCTCCCTGTCCCCTCCCTTCCCCCTCTTCCCCCGGGCTTCCTCTCCCCCTTCCTCCCTCCCCCTATCTCCCCTGCCCGTGGCATCTCTGCTCTCCCCTCTCGCTCTCCCACTCCCCTCCCTCCTCCTCCTCTCTTGGCAGGTCCCCGGACTCGCACACGTATAGTGAACATTCGCGCGCCGGAGATCGTCGCCTTTTGTGCTTCGTGTGTGTGACGTCATATTGTGTTTTTGGTGTCCGCCGTCCCACTCCTACGTTCACTTGTGCCGTCGGACTCACCAGTGTTTTGTGCGCCGTGCCAACGTGTTTTCAGTATTGTTATCGTCACCTGTGAACGACTCCATGTTTTTTATGTCTCTGTGACCTCTCTCTTTTGCCCGTCACTTTGTTCATTGTCATTCACCATGTTTCATACTCTTGTAAAACGCTATGGCTGAAGAGCGGCGTAGTGTGCCGCTGCCAGCCTACCTGAATTGTACAGGTTTTAAAATAACAATAAAGTAAAAAAAAAAAAAAACTGAAAGATTTGAAAGTGCATTATAGCTTCCTGAGGAAATAGACTACTGAGGTCACTAGCATCAATGTTATATATTAAACAGTACGGGCTTGAAGCCTTCGAAAAACTGTCTACAGGCAAGGTTCAACTGATCATTCAGTATATTGCCGTCTTTGAGCTCAAGATGTTTAAAAATAAATAGCTCTTCCCACAGATCTAGTCTGCGTCCTTTGACCTGTCTGTGTAGGACAACCGTGTCTTCTAACTGTTTAGGCGTATGGCCGGTTATCAAGAGGTGTTCAGCAAAAGTGGAGTTGTAAATTTTCGTTCCTTTTTTTACCTAATAGATGTTCTTTATATCGTGTTTTCACGGCTCTGCCAGTTTGACCAATATAATATGAGGGGCAGTTATTACAGGTTAGCTTGTAAATACCTGAATTAGAAAACCAATCGCTGGCAATCTCTACTGACTGTACAAGATTTCTTTTTAAACTGTTATCTGTAGAGAAGGAGACGTTACAGTTATATTTTTTATTTAGAAGCCGTTTAATCCTATACGATAAGTTACCCAAGAAAGGGATGGAAATAAATTTTTTAGTTTCTGTGGTATCCGTGGGGAGATTATTTCTCAAAGTCGAACATTTTTAGGAAATTTTCTTATTGAGCAGGTAATCGATCATATTCTGGTTGTACCCATTATTAACCGCAATCGCTTTGATGACATTCAATTCCTTTTTTTGATCCACAGGAAAACGACATCACTGTGGTTACTGTAGATCCTACTGCTGAACTGCAAAATGAAATCCGGCGTACTTTAACGAATTCCGTCAGCTTGTTCAATAAGTTCCAAAAGAAAGGGCTTATAAATATGAACCCGAAACCACCCGTGCTTAGAAGTCAGTTTAAACTGCATAAACAAAATCACCCAATCCGCTCTGTAGTGAATGGTAGAAGCAGTCCACATCACACACTTGCTAGGCGCCTCCATTTTAAAATTAAAGATGCTTTCACATTTGAAAATAACTTTTCTGTAAAAAACAGTAAGGAATTAATTAACAATATTCAATCTGTAAGTTGTACACCAGACACTAGACTGGTGTCCTTTGACATCGTCAGTCTTTACACAAATGTTCCGATTGATGAAACCATAGACCTTGTAAAAGAGAATCTTCTTAAACATAAAAAATTAAGTGAAACTCAGATTGCGGAACTCATTGGCTTGCTTAAGGTCATTTTAAAATAAAATTACTTCACATTTAACGGGAAAATGTATGTACAGCCAGATGGTCTAGCAACGGGTAGCCCCCTCGCCGGTATTCTAGCAGAGGTTTTCATCAACGCCCTGGAAACAACGTTCTTCAATTCAAGTTCAGAATTACGCCACAAAATCCGCTATTATGCACGGTATGTTGATGACATTTTCATTGCCTTTGATGGCACTGATCATGAGTTAGAGCATCTCTTTAATACTTTCAACGGTTTACATGAAAAACTTTCCTTCACAAAAGAACTTCAAAATGATAAACGTGAACTGAATTTTATCGATTTAACAATTTCTATAGAAGATAATTCCTTCCATTTCAATATCTTTCGCAAGGAAACATATTCAGATAATGTCATTCCTGCTGACTCAACTCATCCAAAAGCTCATAAATTGGCATTTTTTCATTCCGCCATTCACTGAATGGTAACCACTCCTTTATCACCTGCGGATCAAAAAAAGGAATTGAATATCATCAAAGCGATTGCGGTTAATAATGGGTACAACCAGAATATGATCGATTACCTGCTCAATAAGAAAATTTCCCAAAAATGTTCGACTTTGGGAAATAATCTCCCCACGGATACCACAGAAACTAAAAATTTATTTCCATCCCTTTCTTGGGTAACTTATCGCATAGGATTAAACGGCTTCTAAATAAAAAATATAACTGTAACGTCTCCTTCTCTACAGATAACAGTTTAAAAAGAAATCTTGTACAGTCAGTAGAGATTGCCAGCGATTGGTTTTCTAATTCAGGTATTTACAAGCTAACCTGTAATAACTGCCCCTCATATTATATTGGTCAAACTGGCAGAGCCGTGAAAACACGATACAAAGAACATCTATTAGGTAAAAAAAGGAACGAAAATTTACAACTCCACTTTTGCTGAACACCTCTTGATAACCGGCCATACGCCTAAACAGTTAGAAGACACGGTTGTCCTACACAGACAGGTCAAAGGACGCAGACTAGATCTGTGGGAAGAGCTATTTATTTTTAAACATCTTGAGCTCAAAGACGGCAATATACTGAATGATCAGTTGAACCTTGCCTGTAGACAGTTTTTCGAAGGCTTCAAGCCCGTACTGTTTAATATATAACATTGATGCTAGTGACCTCAGTAGTCTATTTCCTCAGGAAGCTATAATGCACTTTCAAATCTTTCAGTTCACTACCTTTTATATAATGTGTTCTTCTCACGATGTATGGCTGCCACTACAGTGGCCCGCTTGTAATTTTCTCTTATTCTATAATATATAGTAACTGGATTGTGGACCAGGTCTCGTGATTTATGCCTTAAGAGCCATTACTGATTTTTCTTAAAGTTTTGACTTATATACGTTCTATGTGCTTCACTAATATGGTAATATAACTTTTATATTACCGCTGTATAGGCCACTGCATGTAACTCACGGCAGAAGCGCCACCTATCTCTTTAATGTATGTATCTACGTTATCGTTCCTATACCTCCCACAATGTCATAACGAGAGTGTTAAATGCTTTCCATTTTATTTATTGTCACTCTATTTAAGAACGCATTTAATATTGATATTTCAAATGTTACTTCAGTACGCCAAACGGCACATAGTGCGCGACCTGAACGCCACCTGCCCTGGCCTGCAGTGCTACTACGCTGGGCGATTTTACTCAGTCGCTTATGCGCTCTCCAACTTCCATGTACCTATTTTATTTGACTGACAAACCCTGTTCTCAGGGCTATGTTTTATTTGACTAATGAAACTAGGCAGATGTTTGTAAAAACGATAAGGACATATCGCTTCATATTAATGTAATACTGTAAGTACCAGGAAATCTTCTCACATCCTGTAATACATTATTTTCCTAATATATGTTTGACTTTATTCTTGACTCATGTTTCATACTTTAATATAAATTACGATGTTCATTGTCCCCAGGCCGTCTTCTGAAGAAGATAGATGTATATGTATTGAAACCTAGATAAAGATTACTTTATCCTTTGCAACTGGTCCGCTGCTCTTAATCTGATTACGTGGAACCGTTGCTGTAGCGCAGCTATGTTTAAAGTACTGAAATCCTAGATTTCTTTAGTTTCTCGCCACTGCCATCTTGGACTTTTTCGGTTTCTCAGATACGTCATTTAGGATTTTTAAATTTACATCTAAAGCTATTAAGCATTTTTAAAATTTCCCTGGCACCATCATCTTTCAATTTCTCGCGCGACTGTAGCGCTAACTAGTGGTAGCCGCTGGAACTGAATGCTGGATACAGCGCAGTTATACCGATTTTTTTCTACAGATCCTATTCTTCGAAAGTTTTGCAAAGTAAGCGTTTAGGACACTTCTATGGCACTTATCTCCTCACACTCTGCTGAGCAGCTTCGAAATACGAGACACTATAACAACATGGATTTTATACACATCAAAAACTGTTTTGCATCACCTCGGTTCTGAGAGTTGGGGAATCTGTACAGAGAATAGAGACCAACATAAATATTATTTCCGCCCATTTTATTGCTCATGAAAAGCCCACATTGCACGTTGTACCACCATACAGCGAGACTTTCAGAGGTATTGATCCAGATTGCTGTACACACGAGTACCTCTAATACCCAGTAGCACGTAATCTTGGATTGATGCATGTCTGTATTCGAAGTGGCATACTAGCCAAAAGTTCATCATGGCACTGTTGGTCCATATTGTCCCACTTCTATTCGGTGTAGATCCTTGAGAGTGGTTGGTGGGTCACGTCATCCATAAACTGCCCTTTTCAATCTATCCCAGGCTTGTTCGGTAGGGTTCATCTTGGAGTATATGCTGGCCACTCTAGTCGAGTGATATCATTATCCTGAAGCACGTCATTCACAAGATGTGTACGATGGGGGCGCTAATTGTCGTCCATGAAGACAAATGCCTCGCCAATGTTCTGTCGATATGGTTGCACTATCGGACTCAGGATGGCATTTATGCGTCGTTCAGCTGTTACGGCGCCTTACATGACCACCAGCAGCGTACGTCGGCCACCCCAAAACAACAGGGAACCTCCACTTGGCTGCACTCGCTGGACAGTCTATCTAAGCCGTTCAGTCTGACAGGGTTGCCTCCAAACACGTCTCCGACGATTGTCTGCTGAAGGCATATGCGACACTTATCGGTGAAAAGAACGTGATGCCAATCTACCGCATTTCATGGTGTCGTCGTTGTGCAGATGGACCTCACCATGGACGTCGTGAGTGAAGTTGCGCATCATGCAGCCTACTGCGCACAGATTGAGTCGTAGCACAACGTCCTGTGGCTGCACAAAAAGGTTTATTCAAAATAGTGTCGTTGCTGTCTGGGTTCCTCCGAGCCATGATCCCTAGGCTGCGCTCATCCACTGCTGTAGGAACCCTTGGGCGGCCTGAGCGAGGCATGTCATCGACAGTTCCTGTCTCTTTGTATCTCCTCCATGTCCGAAGAACATCTCTTTGGTTCACTCCGAGACGCCTATACACTTCCCTTGTTCCTGGCACAAAGTAACAATGAGGACGCGATCGAACCGCGGTATACACCGTCTAGGCATGGTTGAAATACAGACAGCACCAGCCGTGTACCTCCTTCCTGTGGAATGACTGGAACTTATGGGCTGTCGGAACCTTCCGTGTAAAAGGCGCTGCTCGTGCATCGTCGTTTGCATCTTTGGGCGGGTTTAGCGACATCTCTGATCAGTCAAAGGTACTGCGTCTGTGATACAATATCCACAGTTAACGTCAATCTTCAGGATTTCTGGGAACCGGGATAATGCAAAACTTTTTTGAAGTGTGCATATATATAAATATTTAAAGGATAGAATATAATTATATAAATTAAAGCAGCAGAGGTGGCCATATAATCATCCTCGGTGCAAGAACGATGATCCAATGTCCATCACCTGACACTATTTCTCGAGCAGCAGGAATGAAGCCCACTAAAGCAAATGAGACAGGTAAGACTAGCTTTCGGGTTGTGGTGAGCACTCAGTACAACAAAGGAAATTCTGTTAGCGTGGCGTACAAACCGTGTGACATTCACGTTCGCTGGAGATATTTATAAAAGTTTCCGTACCAGTTGCGAATTGTGAAAGGAAATTTGAAAAAAAAATCGGTGCTTTGGTCCGCCTGGTACTACTGCTTGTGTGCCTGATCTATCCGATAAAACCGATGGATAACACATCAAAGGCTCCTTCATTTTTGTTTCGGTTACGTTTCCATGCAATCTACTACCAAAGACCAATCGCCAATATTGAAAAATTTTACGCAGTGGGTTACGCATTCATTGAGAGGCGAATGAAAGGTTGCGTATTTTTCTCCTGCTTTTCTGCAGCGATTTCGTTTTTTAATATCTCGGCTACAAGGCAAAAAGCAAGCGACGACATCAACCGCGATAAACAGTTCTCCCGTTGCGTGAAAAAGGGAAAAATTCACACAGAAATCAGAATCTTAGAGCTGTCAGTTTTCTGAGCCGAGGCTCGCGGTCGTCGTACAGTGAGATGTATTCAGACCATGGCATCCACGCTGTGAAATAAGAGAACTCCATCAGTTTGCTGTTGACAAATGTGTCTTGCTATCTTAATGCTTTCGGACACGAGATTAAATTATGAAACTACGTAACATATGGCATGTTGGCTAGGTTTTTCACTATGAAAGGTTGCAAATTAATAAAGAACGCGGAGTTCGCTTAAAAACGTACCATCTTACAAAAAAGTATAAAATCACTTATACTTATGCCATATGAACCACGTAAGTTGGACACAACACGTATTCTGCAAACAGTCGTAAACACTGACAAGAATTTCAATAGTATGGTTGTTGGTAACAAGCGTATCTCGTGTATCGATCACGATTCCGAAGAAATACTTTTTTTGTAAACAGAAGTATTTTGTTGCTATTGATAATATTCCTATTATTATTATTTTCGTTTCCAATCCAATCTTATACAATTACTTACAAATTTACAACTAATCTAAACCATGTTTACAGTATATACAAATGATTTATACATATCATATGGATATGATGGGCGAGAATTCTTCACATATTTGCACCTACCATGACATGAAACGCGTAAGTTGGAGGCACCTTTGGACACACTAAGAGGAGTTTTGCTCTTGGAAGTTCTCCACATTCACATGTGCCGTCTCCAGTAATACATTGGCACCGCTTAAAATTCTTTGTACACAGTTTCATTCGAGATCGCAGTGAGCGTCTTTCACGTGTGACGATATAGTTGCAAACCACCAGCAGGCTCCTCTTCGAAATTTAGGTAGGTCGTCCGTTTTCTGTAGTTTTTTTCAGCAAATGGGTAGTTAGGACGTAAAAGCTTCAGTCGTTGGAGGAAACTGCTTGTTGACATCAGCTTAGAAAGTTGAGCTTCACTTTCAAACAGGAAATATCTGGGATAGTTTCTCTGCTACGCATGAGGTTCGTTAACACAACAGCACCACACGCACTCTCATTTTCACTTGCTTTAGCCATAGTCTTCAGATTTGATAAGGTCGCCATCAAACTATCGGATACTGTCCCAAGAAACGCGATACCAATGACAATGTTGAGGTCCGACGGCGCAACATCGTGTTTTCTCACGTTCTGGCCCGCACACTAATCCAGCTTCGACTGTGCCTGCTGTCCGATACCAACTGACTAAATATTGCCTTGTCCCAATAACTACAGAACACACATTAATCCACTACCATTGATAGTCACACAAAACTCCAAAATTCTCCAGACCCCAGTAGGCGATCGCGCACATCGTACACACTCGTGACTTCCCCTGCAGGTTCACTCAGACTGACTCAATTATGCTCGCCAAATCGGCTTGCGCCAAAACCAGGCATCTCTCCTATGATGAGGAATCCCCAGAGCCACTATGCTGCTCAACTGACAGAGAAGAGTACATTCGTATATATACGAGTAATGTCTGTTCTGTCGTACATGTCCGAGAAGTTGTGTCGTAATTGTCCGACAGAACAGACACAACTCGTATATACACACTGATGGGCCAAAACGTTATGACCTCATGCTTAATAGCTTGTTTGTCTCTCTTAAGAATTAAATAAATCTCTGTGAGATGCCCTGCTAAACCCGCAGGACAGGACAGGTAGTTTACGTTGTGGAAAGGGGGCCAGAATAAGCGGCTGTCAGTTACACTCGAACATACAACCTTTTATATGATAAAACATTACAAAAACCAAGAAATTAAAAAAAAAAGAAACTCAGCTTTAGTTTTGGAACTTAATTAACGGCTGAATGCACCGTACAATCTCATGCCTTAAGGGGAAGATCACTTTACTTTTAAAACGGCTGAAAGCCAATAACTTAAAGCTCAACCAAAATCATAAATTTAAAAGGCAAAGCCTTACCTTAAAACAGTTCCTTAATTAGGTTGAAGACCCAAAGAATCTGACACTTTAGGAGCAAACAACTTAAATTCAAAATCAGCTGAAAGCTCAACACTTAAGACTCAATAACATACCAAACCATCTGACGCTTTAAGGGCAAAACAGCCTGAATCTAAAAATCGGCTAGAAGTCATACAAGTAAAAACAACAGTAACAAACAAGAAGTAGCAGTACACCCAAGGGTGCTCAGAAGTTCCGAGGGTCGGCCTGGAATCCAAACACTAACGCTCGCTTAGATGAGACAAGCAGTTGGCCCAACAATTGTCGATCCAACGACAACCCAAACGACAGAAGTCAATGAACCCACCGACAAGATAACTGACCAGCGCACAACATGCAGCTCAATGGAGCAATGTAGAAGGTACTGGCGCCCTCAACCAATTATACATTGCCGGCCGAAGTGGCCGTACGGTTAAAGGCGCTGCAGTCTGGAACCGCAAGACCGCTTCGGTCGCAGGTTCGAATCCTGCCTCGGGCATGGATGTTTGTGGTGTCCTTAGGTTAGTTAGGTTTAACTAGTTCTAAGTTCTAGGGGACTAATGACCTCAGCAGTTGAGTCCCATAGTGCTCAGAGCCATTTGAACCAATTATACATTGGGCTGTCAAACTACACACCCTACTGCACAGCGACAACACAATGAGGAACATACACTGCCTGAATTTACGTCAACTGCCAGGGCATTTAACCAGAACGTTAACGGCCACAAAGCAGACGATCCCGCTGGTGCAGTTCAGTTCAAATAACCAAGTACAGTTAAAGTCCACATGAGGGTAGCTACAGTTTGCCAAGATGAAAAAAAAAAAACTTTGTTGCTCATGGGAATATCCCAACAGCCGAACTCCAAACGACACAATGTGAACAGTCGTGACTTGCTATTAGATTGCCGGCCGGAGTGGCCGAGCGGTTAAAGGCGCTACAGTCTGGAACCGCACGACCGCTAGGGACGCAGGTTCGAATCCTGCCACGGGCATGGTTGTGTGTGATGTCCTTAGGTTAGTTAGGTTTAAGTGGTTCTAAGTTCTAGGGGACTTATGACCACAGCAGTTGAGTCCCATAGTGCTCAGAGCCATTTGAACCATTTTTTTGCTATTAGATTAAGTCAAAACTCAACTTTCATGTCCATGATTGGTGAGCCACGAATCTCGTAGCAATGGGAACAGCACCACACAGTCCGACACTGCATAGAGGCTGCCAGCGGGCCCAGCCAAACTACACACTGCTGAGATTTCCCCGCTGCTCCACGCCAACCTACCAACTACCCAGGCCCAGAAACGGTGAAAGGACCAAATAAAAGTCGGCCGATGAGACGACCAACCGAACGACCTACCAACGCTCGTCCCGCCCCGTTGGACAATTCATGTGTGCCGCCAGTGGTGGGTGATCGCCGGTGCTCCGCCCCGACTTCACTGCTGCCACGTCCCGACTGCACTGCTGGTCCGTCTCCAACTGACTGCCAGACACACGACGACCCGAAAATACTATCGGTCGCTGCAAAGGTGGTACGACAGTGCACTTATCGATACGCGCTGCTGCTGTCGGTCATGGCAAGTAAGGCGGGAAGTTAGTGAAGCCAGCAAATAGAATAAGAAAACGAGGCTGCAGTACCGTAATAGAAGATAAAAAATAGATAAATGGGTAAACGTGAGCTGTGCACGGCTCACTCTGATTGAGCATATCAGGGATCTAACAGTTTGTTGATAGGTTTGTGAAGGTAGGCGGCATTATGAGTCTGCGCACAGTTTATGCAATGCTCGTAAATAACGAGCCGCTGATTTGCGCGCGCGGTGACGGTGCCCGATAGTGACCCAGATAGGTTTCGTAGCATTTACCTTAGGAAAATTTGGTCATCATCGTAAATTCACTATAATGACCCTCAGACCACTTTAGCACGGTTCTCCGTCCGAGACACGGATAATTACGTTGCTGAAAGATGACATCGCCGTCGGGGAAGACATCGAGCATAAAGGGATGTGGTGGTAAGTTCCTATGGGACCAAACTGCTAAGGTCATCAGTCCCTATGTTTACACACTACTTAATCTAACTCAAACTTACGCTAAAGACAACATACGCACCCATGCCAGAGGGAGGACTCGTACCTCCGACGGGGGAACCTGCTCAGGGAACCGTGGCAAGGCGCCCTAGACCGCGCGGCTGCTGTCAGCGAATCTTCGGTTACTACCGCAGATCCCATGCAAGCGCAGGAGAATGTCTTCCATAGAACAATATTGCTCACACCAGTCTGCGTCCGTGGCATGCTGCACCTTTTGATCCATAGTTCACCTCCATGATGGCGTTTGTGGAGATGACAATCGACATGGTATAGTAAAAACGTGATTCACCCGAAGAGCGGAAACGTTTCCATTGATAGACGGTCAAATTCCGACGGTCCAGTGCGCTTAGAATATCCAATTCAAACAATGTACGATGAACGGTCTGTTCCGAAACACTTGGGCGTGCACTAACAGAGATGCCACACATCACGCATCACAATCCTTCTTTACAGAGCAGACAAACCTCCGAACGCTTCATTCCATGAAGAGTCATGGACGTCTTACCATTTAGCGTCTAGTGGTACGTTCGCTGTCCCACCTCTTTCTTTAGATGCTCACAACAGTTGTACGTGAAAATTCGACCAGCTGCGCCGTTTTCGAGACACTCGTTCGCAAGTTCTGCGTAATAGTAACCTGCCGTTTGTCACAATTGCTTATCCCAATGGATTTCCCCATTTGCAGCTCATATCTTCGCTAGGGTGATCCCTCGTCCGCGACTGCTCCGCTTACATTCTTTTGTTACCGTGTCAGATGCCCGCAGTGCCACCAGGGACATCCAACATCGCGGTGGGCAGTGGTCGCAATATCTGGCTTATCAGTGTACATTTTGTAATAGCATGATGGCTCCGCCCCGTTTGTTTCAGTGCGGATGCGCTAACATCGTCCTAAATCAGACGGCAATCGATAATTTGCAAGAAGGAGATTAATGGACGAGGGACGCTTCATTGCAGCGTGCGGCAAGTTGGAAATTTGGATCGGTTAAGGCAACCGTTGTAAAAAGCGGAACGTAGGGATTCGAGTGCTGATTCGGCACAAACTTTCAACTTTTGCCACTGCAGTTCCACAATGTCCTGTGAGCGTGTAAGTCACGAGTTTCCCATCCATCCTTTTCCATTCCTTCCCTTTCCTCTATTTCATGTAAAAGAGTAGATTAGGTACGTAAAGCACAATATCGTCATCTGAACTCTTACAATCTTCGTCCAACATCTGGGGATGCTTGGCTACAAGAAGTTAGATTTTCTCAACTTAAGTCGGTCGTAGACAGTCTGTATCATGCGGCGTCTGTCTCTCATTATCGTAACAAAATATTAAATAACCTTAGAGGAAGTACTGTACAGAAATTTCAGTGTGAAACTCCACCGGAGGGTGGCTAGAATTTTCCAGCTTGTGAACCACATTGTCGCTCGCGGGAATATCCCAACAGGCCACAATGAACTCCAAATGACACAATGTGAACAGTCTCGGCGTGCTCGTAGGTTAATTCAAAACTCAACTTTCGTATCCACGGTCTGCGAGCCACGAACTCGTAGGAATGGGAACAGCGCCACACACTCCAACACTGCGTAGAGATCGCCAGTGGGCCCGAACAAACTGCGCCCTGCCGAGAATTCCTCGCTGCTCCACGCTAATCGACCGATTGGTTGGACACCGCCTAGCCGGAAACTATAAGCGCCAGGTCAAAGATAGTCCAAGGTGCGAATATCGATACACTCCGCTGCTGCCAGCCGTTGAAGGAGAAGATAACAGCATAATCGAGATAACCGCGGGAGACTAAACACAGAATCGCAATGAGGGTATAATCGAGCACATAGCATAAGCCAGCCACTGCTCACAGTGAACAGTTCAGTGGTCTACAACTAGCATCATAAATATATTTTTCAGTATATGAGTGTAGTACTGCACCTCAGATTATATGTTCCACATCACAACTTTATCAAGAATATAATATGTGGAATACGTTACGTGCTTGCCACTTTCGATATATGATAAAATGGCAGACATAATGTTTAATTTTAATGAGAGGATATTTCCTGTGTATGCTGTCCTACAACCTGAATAAATTCTATGAACGCAAAAGGAAGAAGCTCTGGTGGATCTTATTACAACACTTTTCATTTCATACAATTAGTGCCGGCCGGAGTGGGCGTGCGGTTCTAGGAGCTACAGTCTGGAGCCGGGCGACCGCTTCGGTCGCAGGTTCGAATCCTGCCTCGGGCATGGATGTGTGTGATGTCCTTAGGTTAGTTAGGTTGAAGTAGTTCTAAGTTCTAGGCGACTGATGACCTTAGAAGTTAAGTCGCATAGTGCTCCCGTATTTGATTTACATATACATGGTGTCTGTTTTAACGTGGGGCAACTAAATATCTTGAAAACGACGCATCGTACGATATCAAAGTGTTATAGGTGAAAAGTTACTATTATTAAAGGTGACATCTGCCTGTGCTATAACTAGCAACCTCCTGAAACCCCTCCTGCGTGGTTGGGGCTAACTTTGTTTTTCAAATGTGAATCCCCCTTTTTATTGCGTATGTAGATTGTACACCAGACAAATACTTATTGTTTACGAAACCAAAGTTTTTCAATAGTAGTTAGTGGCGCTGTAATTGACAAATATTCAGTATGCTTGATTTTGCAATCACTAACCAGCACATTTCATTCTACATTTCATTTACGATGTAAATGTAAACCTTTCTATTCTAACGATTGATACTAATGTTAAAACATTACCTTACGTAGTACAGCACAAATAATATGGTTACAAATTAAAATTTCTGGCTAATAAGATACTTCATTGGTAATATAGTTTCCTATACCCTACGGATTTGATTGTGGTGAGTCTCCAAACTATCGGAATGCTTAGTTTCGGCTGTCATCCTCGAAACCCACCGTCAGGGTGACAGAATTCACTATGTGTTTCTATCCAACAGCCGTAAGTTTCACACTGGTCGCTAAGCTGAAGGAACTGGTATAGGCATGCGTTTTCAAACAAAGAGATGTGTATAGAGGCAGAATACTGCCCTTGCGGTCGCCAACGGCTATATGAGACAACACATGTCTGACGCAGTTGTTAGATCGGTTACTGCTGCTACCATGGCAGGTTATCAAGATTTACGTGAGTTTGAATGTGGTGTTGTAGTCGGCGCACGAGAGACAGGACACAACATCTCCGAGGTAGCAATGAAGTGGGGATTTTCCTGTTTGACTATTTCACGAGTGTACTGTGAATGTCACGAATCCCGCAAAACATCAACTCTCCAATAAGGCTGCGGCCGGAAAAAGATTCTGCAAGAACGGGACCAACGATAACTGAAGAGAATCGTTCAATGTGACAGAAGTGCAACCCTTCCGGAAACTGCTGCAGATTTCAATGCTGGGCCATTAACAAGTGTCAACTTACGAACCGTTCAACGAAACTTCATCGATAAGGGCTTTCGAAGCCGAAGGCCCACTAGTGTACCCTTGTGACTGCACGACACAAGAATTTGCGCCCTCACCTTGGCCCGTCAACACCGACATTGACTGTTGATGACTGGAAACATGTTGCCTGGTCGGACAAGTCGAGCTTATAATTTTATCGAGCGGATGGACGTGCATGAGTATGGAGACAACCTCATGAAACCATGGACCCTGCATGTCAGATAGGAACTGTTCAAGATGGTGGAGGCTCTGTAACGGTGTGGGACGTGTGCATTTGGAGTTATATGGGACGCCTGACACATCTTGATACGACTCTGACAGGTGACACGTACGTAAGCATCCTGTCTGATCATCCGCATCCATTCATGTTCGCTGTGAATTCCGACGAACTTGGGTAATTCCAGCAGGACAATGCGACACCTCACACGTCCAGAAATGCTACAGAGTTGCTCCGGGAATACTCTCGAGTTTAGACACTTCCGCAGCCTACCAAACGCCCCATAGATGAACATTATTGAGCGTAAGTGGGATGCCTTGCAAGGTGATGTTCAGAAGAGATCTCCATCCCATATTACTCTTACGGATTTATGGACAACCATGCACGATTCAGGGTGTCAATTCCCTCCAGCAGTGCTTCAGAAATTAATCGAGTCCTTGCCACGTGTTGTTGCGGCACTTCTGCGTGCTCGCGCTGGTCCTGCACGGTACTGGTCAGGTGTACCGGTTTCTTTGGCTCTTCAGTGTTTAATACTAAAGCAAAATTCTAACACGAATAGCACCCGTTAGAACATAAAGGTTTACATTCACGTCATAAATGAAATGTAGAATCGAATGCATCGGTTTTGAATTGCAAAAACAGGCACACTTGTGATTTGTCTGTTATAGCAGCATCTACTACGAGTGGAAAACAATGGTTTGTGTAAGTCGTATTTATTTTTCGGCGCAGAATCGGAAAATGCAATAAAAATGGGGAGTTCCCATTCGAAAATACAAAATTAACCTCACCCATGTAGGAGAAGCGGTTAGGAGGTGGCCTGTTGTTACACAGACAGATGTCCCTTTTAGGATATCAACGTTTAACCTGAAGCACTTTTTCGCACGATGCATAGTTTTCGACATATTTAGATGCCCCAAGTTGAATCGAAAGTCCTGTATATTACTGTTTTGGTTGGAAGGAGAGCCACCACCGTGTTACTAGGGGAAGCCGAAAGGCACGCGTTTCAGCTCACGCAGGCTGGCGTGAGGTCTGGAACAGGACAAGGAAATTAGAATTTAGAAAAAAGGACGTAGCTGGTGGAATACTTACCTTTAATCCATTAATGGTGAACGTCGGTCTGGACGGTACATGATTCACAATATCAATAGTAACTGATAATGGCTCCTTGCTAGGTCGTAGCAAATGACGTAGCTGAAGGCTATGCTAAACTATCGTCTCGGCAAATATGAGCGTATTTTGTCAGTGAACCATCGCTAGCAAAGTCGGTTGTACAACTGGGGCGAGTGCTAGGAAGTCTCTCTAGACCTGCCGTGTGGCGGCGCTCGGTCTGCAATCACTGATAGTGGCGACACGCGGGTCCGACGTATACTAACGGACCGCGGCCGATTTAAAGGCTACCACCTAGCAAGTGTGGTGTCTGGCGGTGACACCACATTCCTCCCCCGCAAATCGGCGTACGGTTGTGGCATAAGGCTTCCGCCCGCCGTGGGGAGGACCCCATGTTGACGTATGAGACGAGCTGGGGACCCTAACAACAGGCGAGGCTGTGCCACCCGCACCCTGCCATTCGGACCGCGGGGAGCTAGGAAATGCCTGAAAACCTGCTCCAGGGTGCACGCCAACATGCGGTGTATGCGCCCGCAGAGAGACAGGAGGGGCCGAAGGGTCGACCTCCATCGGGTCGGGGCACCCGACGGGCGAAGACGACATATGGTCCGGAGCGGGCAAGAGTTCCATGTCGGAGGACATCCGGTCACGGGAAGCGATCGACAGCGCGTGACCCAGGGAGGCGCCCGGCGGTTGCAGCGACGCGTCCACTGCGGGTGTCGCCGGCGGGAGAACAGGCGGCGGCGGCGGTGGCGGAGGTGGCGGCGGTGCGTCGCCATGGGGCAAAATGGAAGGCAGCGTCGGTAACACCTGGGGATGAGGCGAGCCAGTAGATGGATCCCTAGGGCGCTAACCGGACGGCACCGTCGCTGAAAGAAGACGGGGAGCGGCAGACCCCAGGCGACGACAGAGGCGCAGCTGGTCGAAATGCCGGCGCACCTCACCAGAGGCCCCAAGAACCAGATACATAGCGCGTCCGAGGCAGCGAAGAAAGCGCCCTTCGAGCCAACGCCGTGAACCTCGGTAGTGACGATAGTGGACAACGTCGCCTGGAGCAAAAGCAGGTGTCTGCACAGGAACCTGATGCGGCGGATGTAGCAAAGACATCAAGGTTCGATGATGACGACCGTGGAGCTACTCAGCCAGCGAGCGACCATCTCGGGGCTGAGAGCGATACGAGGACAAAAAGAGCAACAACGCGTCCTCCCGAGAATGCGGCTCTTTCAACTTCAACATCTGTGACTTGAAAGTCCTGACCAATCGTTCAGCGGCACCGTTTGACTGTGGCGAAAACGGCGCGGACGTCAGATGTTGAATACCATTGGCCTTGCAGAATGGCTGAAATTCTGCGGACATGAATTGTGGGCCGTTGTGAGAAACAATAGTCTTTGGAAGACCTTCAATGCAAAAGATAGCAGATATCGCTTGGATGGTGGCAGATGACGTCGTGGAAGACATCCGGACAACAAAAAGAAAATTACTGAATGAATCTACCACAACCAACCATCGAGCATTCCAGAATGGACCAGCAAAATCGATGTGCAAGCGTTGCCAAGGGGAAGTGGCTTTTGGCCATGCAAAGAATTTCCGCGGTGGGGCTGATTGTTGTCCGGCACACACCATGCAAGAAGAGCACATATTCATAATCGCGGCATTGATTCCGAACCAAGTACAGTGCTGACGAGCAAGTTGTTTCGTTCTCACTATACCCCAATGTCCTTGGTGGAGAAGCTGTAAGACAGAGGACTGTAACGAACGTGTGACCACGACCTTGGACTGATCATTATCAGAACGCAACAGCAAAACACCACGTCGAACAAAAAGTCTCTCCTTGTGAGCAAAAAATCGGCGAACCAACGGATCCACGATCCGTGACTTTGACAAGGGCCATTGCGTAGCAACAAAACGCAGAACGGTAGCAAGGACAGGGTCAGCAGCTGCGGCTGTTGCAATACGACGAAAATCGATCGGAAACGATTCGACCACGTCATAGGTTTCCGCATCTATGAACGTGCAAGCAAGTTCGTAGGAATCGAATGCCCTATCCTCAGCAACAGGCAAACGTGACAACGCATCGGCGTTTCCGTGCTTAGCAGTGGACCGATACAGATATCGTAGCGGTACTGCGAGAGGAAAATAGACCAGCGAATGAAATTCTGCGCTGTACGTGAAGGTACAGGCTTGTTCGGATGAAAAAGGGATGTCAATGGTTTGTGGTCTGTGATGATGGTAAAGTGACGACCATACAAGAAATCATGATACTTTGTAACACCAAATACGAGGGCCAATGCTTCTTTCTCGATCTGTGAATAATTTCTTTGCGCAGACGAGAGGAATTTGGACGCAAAGGCAATAGGGCGATCGTGCGATCCATCTTTGTGCGCAAGCACAGCACCGATCCCGAAATCCGATGCATCCACCATCAACAAAAGGGGCTTCTGGGGATCGAATGGCATAAGGCAAGTATTGGAAAGCAACGCCGATTTCAACTGGCGAAAGGTGCGTCTGCATTCCGTCGTCCAGACGAACGGAACACCTTTACGGCGTAAGCGATGAAGCGGAGCTGAAAGGGAAGAGGCGTGTGGGATATAACGGTGATAATAATTAATTTTTCACAGCACACTCTGTAGCTGCTTCAAATTCTGCGGCGAAGGCAGGACTTGTATGGAACGGAGGTGCCCGGGACTAGGATGTATGCCTTGGGCATTCAGTACATGTCCCAGGTAGGGCAAGTCACGAGCAAAAACCACACATTTGTCCTTCCGCAAGCGAAGACCATTTTGTCGCAAGACCTGAAACAATGTTCTGAGATTGGCTAAATGTTCTTCTTCCGTCTTTCCGGAGAACACAATATCGTCCAGATAGTTTGCTGCATTAGGGACCGACGTGCAAACAGTTTGGAGATATTGCTGAAACAATGCAGGGGCGGATGCACACCCGAATGACAGTCGTTTGAATCGATACAAACCAAGATGCGTGTTAACCACCAAAACGCGCTGGGAGTCTTCGTCCACCGGTATTTGCAAGTACGCATCTGCTAGGTCCAACTTCGAAAAATATTTACCCGGGCACGGTTTGTCAAAAAGATCTTCCGGGCGGGGTAAAGGATAAGTTGCAATCACTAGTTGCGGATTCACTGTTGCCTTGAAGTCCACACAAAATCTCAATGTTCCGGAAGGTTTTGGCAAAATTACTAAGGGTGATGCCCGGAGAGAAGCCTGCACACGTTCAATTACACCTTGTGATTCCGAATCGTGTAATGTTTTTGCGACCTCATCACGCAATGCGTGGGGAACATTGCGCGCTCTGAAAAATTACGGTTGCGCGGTTACTTTCAGTTCCAAATGTGCTTTATAGTTCGTAGCGCAACAAAAGTCCGGTGATAAAATGTCTGCAAATTCTTCACATAGACGAGAAACACTGTCTGAAGGCACAGTCTGGTTCCCTGATAGGACCTGATTTACTATAGACAAGTTAAACAACTGAAATAAATCGAAACCAAACAAGTTCACTGCAGAAGAAGAACGAAGGACGGAAAATGATACAAGTTTTGTGTGTCCTTTGTATGTTGCAAGAAGGCTGCACTGTCCTAACACAGGGGTATCTTGACCTGAATAACTAGCGGCACGCAACGGAGGTGTGCTCAGCTGTTTGTACGTGTCTTGATTGATCAGCGAAACTGCGGCTCTGGTATCGAGCTGGAATGGTATCACTTTGCCGTTAATGTGACTGTCTCGTGCAACGGGAACTGACACTGGCACATAATCACTTGCGACTTGACGGGATTTCCGGCGATGTCGACGCACACTATTTGTGGGACGAACACAGTCACTGTTAGAGAGAGAGGCACTGAGCGGAGTGGAATGAACTACATGAAGTTCCATGGGCGAAGTTTCACGAGCCTGAGTATCCTTGATTCGTATTCGGCACGAAGCAAAGGGCCTGGAATGGTTGTGAGTTTCCGATCTGAGCTTTTTCTGGCAAACACTCTGAACATGTCCATTTTTATTACAGAAAAACTAAATAGCCTGGCGTGACGGGCAATTCTCACGCGAATATCTAGTAGCACACCGCGGGCATGATTTTAGCACTGCATTTGCTTGCCTGCGCGGCACACGTTAATGGGTAACGTCGGTCTGGACGGTACATGATTCACAATATCAATAACAACTGATAATGGCGCCTTGCTAGGTCGTAGCAAATGACGTAGCTGAAGGCTATGCTAAACTATCGTCTCGGCAAATGAGAGCGTATTTTGTCAGTGAACCATCGCTAGCAAAGTCGGTTGTATAACTGGGGCGAGTGCTAGGACGTCTCTCTAGACCTGCCGTGCGGCGGCGCACGGTCTGCAATCACTGATAGTGGCGACACACGGGTCCGACGCATACTAACGGACCGCGGCCGACGTAAAGGCAACCACCTAGCAAGTGTGGTGTCTGGCGGTGACACCACAATTACGTGTTTGCATTTTACTTGGTCTCGTTCTGCTCTGTATTCTCCTTTGTACCAAGTTCAGATTGCAAAGGAGCTTTTAAATGTTTTTCTCCTACAGAAAATGTTTACTCGCCTTTCGGAGAATTTCTATTTGTCAGCAGTCCAGTCCACGGCATATCTGCTATAAAATGAGCAATGCTGGTTGGCTAGACAAAGCTGTAGCGGAAACTAGCAGCACTGCGCGTCCAGAGTGGTTGAATGAAATGCTTTCTAGTATCTCATAGACAGTTTTTGAGTGTTCATACAGAAGACCGCGAAGTTATTGCTAGTCTGAAGTTACAATTTCGCCACTCACACGCAATCACCACCACTCATAATAGCCAGCTTAGGGTATTGAACTGAAGTTGTTACCGGACAGATTGCAAAACGGATTGTCTGTGACAGAATGCTTGCTCAAATATTCATCAGCTCAATATCTTTGAACATTCAGTTCTCGGTAAGAGCTTGCACAATACGTCACGCGGATTTCACGTGGATTTCACCGGAATTTCGCGCCTTCATCTTTTTCAATCGTTCGCACTTACTGTGCGGCATTCCACGGTCATGTTTAACTCATTATTGCTCAGAATCAATACATCTATTCAGAGCTCCTAATCCAAAAGTGATGCCGTCACGGTGGCTGACCTCCGAACTAAATTTAGACTCCACAAACCGAATCTCTTAGCTCTTAAAATACTAGCAGATGTATTCTTCTCGTTGGATGATACATACGAGGGTTATTCGGAAAGTAAGGAACGATAGATCGCGAAATGTAAACCACAGTGGAAATCCGATGAAGTTTTTTGCAGGTGTTTTGGGCAGTGTGTCTAGTATGCCCGTCGATCGCGTTACGCCGTTCCTTTTAGTTCTGAGCACAGAGGGGCACATAAAGATACCTAGAACAATAGTGTTTCCCGCCAAGTACGAGGGCCTGGTGAGAAATTTCGCCTGAAGCTATGGTTTTTCTTCTCCAAGACAGCTCTTAGCCGCATTCTGCAGGGGCAAGGACGAACTTCCGGCACGTTTTCAGTTGGAAATGTTTGATTACCGACAATACAGCCCGTAATTGTCTCCCACTACGTCTCATCTCTGCTCACATGAACCGCTGACTATAAAGACAACATTTTGGCACAGACAACGAGCTGTAGGCCAGTGTAGAGAATTGGCAGAAATCACTGGCGGCTGCCTTCTAACGAGGATATTGGAAAGTTGGTACAACGCTACGACAAACACCTAAGTCGGATCGGCGGCTATGGAGATAAGTAGCTGGAAGTTGTAGCTAACTGTTGCAAATAAAACAGTTTTGATTTTCAATGTGGTATTGTGGCGGTTTTTGTGTATCATCAGAATGGAGAAATACAATGAACATGGATGGTATGATACTCTATGGTATTCTGCGGTTTGAATTCACTCTGTTTTTTAGCAGTTGCATTGATCTGATTTTGTAAATGATACTGACAATATTATACACATGTATAATGCATTACTCATACTACAACTTCTCCCGTATAATTATTTGTTCAAATTGCACAAGAATTCCACCTGACGTAGTGTAATAATGTTGACTGTAATTTGTGTTCATATCACTATAATTACAGATCATACATCAGAGCTTTTATAATTTTTGTCTTCGATGGATTTAATTATTCTTAGCAAATTGATCATGTAAAGGAACCACAGAATACCACCCGCACACAACACTGACGTGTGCTAGCAGAAATATTTTTCTCCGTGATTCATGCGTAGTTTAATTTTGGCCTCATACATCAGCAATGAAATCCTGTTCAACAATAAATACTATCAGCTCTGGTCTTAGAAAATGCAGTCTGATTCGATTAATTTTCTCTTTTATAAATAGAGTTCAGTACCAGCGGTGCACATTTATTTCTTATACATCGGTATATTGTTTGCAGTTTCAAGTAATTTAAATTTGCCGCTGTGATTAATGTTAAGATGGCGGCCAACGAAAGATAGAGGATTTCCTTTCTAATTAAGATTTTCCTTTGCTCAATAAATAATTAATCATTTAAATTGATTCCACCAATAAAAAAATATTAAATTGTTTTGCAAATTGTTTTAACAAAAACCCATGCTATTTTCAATTATAAGTACAGACGAAGTTGCTATATAATCGCAACTAACAATGGCTGCGCTTCTTGCAGCTATGATAAAACAATTAATACAAAATTATAATTAAAAGAGGCAGTGATTTTCCAGTAATTAATCATAATTAGTTTTAAAGCATTTGGCTCTATTTGTTTTTGTACTAGCAAATGAACATAAAAGTACAATAATTTTACGTTAAATGTTTTTCATTCAACAGACCTCAAATCGATTCGCGTCTTGCGTCGGCGACGTACATCGGAAGAAGACGAGAAAAGGGTACAAAACAAAAGAAAAGAATGACATAGATTAACAAAGAATGTGAGACAAATATTGTCTCAGTTTTACATTATTATTATCTTTTTAAGAAGTAATTACATAATTGAATGAATATTATTGAAGTACGTAATTTTCATCACGTTCATATTCCACTCGTAATAAATAAATATATGTATCGTGGATATTATAATATCCATTTCACCACCTATCGTTCCTTGCTTTCCCAATAGTCCTCGTATAATAGGCAATACGATATTAGTATTAAACTCTGCTATCCCGTGTGCTTTACTACGAGCAAATCAGAACATGGAATATTTTATGAGCAGTTTGTTAAAAGAACCAGTTTAGTAAACTTACAGACATACAAATTACTGCTCTCTTTAAATAACTAAATTGCAGTAAAATGTTTTGTGCTTTTCCAGTATCGTAAACTGGTGAATTACACTTTACAAATTCCCCTGAGCACACGTTTCACTTTCTCTGTTTAGATACAATATCCACGCTACAAATTACTCGGGTAATAGACTTAACAATTATAATTTACTACATTTCTTTGCATTCACACTAACAACTAAACTTATTATTATTAGATCAGCAATAAAATAAGTAATTTTCACGGAAGATAAAGTTTAATTTCCAGAACAGACGATTTTGACCATTCAGGATTTTATTCACTGAGGTGACAAAAGTCATGGGATACCTCCTAATACCGTGTCGGGCCTCCTTTCGACCGGCGTAGTGAAGCAACTCGAGACGTCATGCACACCACAAGTCGTTGGCAGTACAGTGCAGAAATACTGAGGCATACTGCCTCTGTAGCCATCCATATTTGCGAAAGTATTTCTGGTGCAGGATATTCTTGCATCAGCTAACCTCTCCGTTTAAGTCCCATGCCGGGCGATCGATGTTGTCCAATAATTTGTTCGAATCGTCTAGGACGTTCTTCAAACCAATCACGAACAATTGTGGTCCAGTGACATAGTAGATTGTCATTCATAAAGAATCCAGTCAGAGTTTGGTTCAGCTGGATCCGAGGACCCAGTCCGATCCACATGAAAGAGCCCACTCCACTATGGAGCTGCCACCAGCTTGCACAGTGCCTTGTTGCCAACTTGGGTCCACGATTTCGTGGGATACGCGCCTCACTCGGACCCTACCATCAGTTCTTACCAACTGTAATTGGGACTTACCTGACCAGACGATGATCTCCAAGCGTTCCTGGGTCCAACCGGTATGGTCACGAGCCTCAGAAAGGTGCTGCAGGTAGTATCATGCTGACTTAGCCCACTAACGACAAATTTCCTCACACTGTCCTAACTAATACGTTCATCGTGCGCACCACACTGTTTGCTGCTGTCATTTCATGCAGTGTTGCGCGTTTGTTAGCACTTACTACACTATGCAAAAGCCGCTTCTCTCTGTCGTTAATTGAAGGCCGTCAGCCACTCCGTTGTACGTGGTAAGAGGTAATGGATGAAATTTTGTTTTCTCGGCGTACTCTTGACGCTGTGGATCTGCGAACTTTGAATTTACTAACATTTCCAAAATGGAATGTCCCACTGGTCTACCTCCAACTACCGCGTTCAGTCTGTTAATACCATTCGCGTGGCCATAATCTCCTCGGAAACATTTTCACACGAATCATCTGAGAACTAATGATAGCTCCGCCAACGCACTGCCCACTGACCTTTGTCACCTCACTGCAGTCGGTATTATTCTGAAACCTTTCGGCTGCAACCTTCACTACCAGGAACTGCTGCTATGTCCGACTGCACATCTATTACCAATACTGGGGCTCATCCTCTGTAAGAAACTATCTGCTGTCGTCCGATTTACATGATCGCGATAAAAAGCCCTGAACTTCACGTGGCATTAATTCAATGTGGTACTACGTGATGGCCTCCCATTCATACAGCGTGAATAACTGGTCTCATAATTTAAATTTTAGAGAGCCTTGAGAATTAGTTCCTGTTCTCGAGCATTACTTTACAGGGTAACAACCTTTACGTTTATGCGCTTGAAAGTTTCACTAGTGAAAGACACGTGTAACAAAGAGGATATAAAGGAAATTCCTCATTTTGTGTTTAGTCTTTTGGTGGACAAAGACCTATTTCACATTAAAGTGAGGACTTTGATCTACGCACTTCGAATTATATCAAACTTCCTACCAGAACCGGAATCAACACAATTCTTCCCGTCTGCCGAACATTAGTAGTGTTAAACTAAGGCCGTTCTGGCCAACACACAGTGAATTTGGGTTTCTTTAAATGGAAGCTATTATTCACAGACAAGTGCACAATGACATCGACCAATATGTGTTAGTGTTGACGCAATCAGACAATGATCACATCAGAAACAGTACCGATGTGCTAAATGAATTATCACATGCTTCTGTCAAACATGCTTTGACTGAACATTATTCCTTGCTGCAACTCTAACGTTTGCAAAATCATATTTCACCTCCGATTTACGTGCAATAAAGCCATCTCAATTGCTGAGGGAAATGCGTTCGTTTGTAGTTAAAGATCTCTTGACAGAAACTACATTACATCTACTATCGCTTAACAAACTTTCTGAAAAAGTACATCCTGTGTTGGTGGCGGATACTAACCTACCACAAGCAGACCTCGCAAGGAAGGCAGACATGACGGCTCATTATGTAGACGGTAATGATTTTTCTGACCAAATCTCTTCATCTTCAGATAGCGGCCAGGAACTCTCATGGTGAACAATGAAGATGCTCCAGGCTCCAGAACGCGCATTACAACTGCAGTAGATGCTACCGTCATGGGATACAGCGACTTCATCAGGAATAGGTGGCAGTCGCCACCAGCAAACTGTTCATGCAGTGAGAATCAACGTCAGTGCATAAACAGGTCACTACCTATAAAAAAAACACGTGTGTGCAACTAAGGAAACGCTGAGGGCAGTATAAGTGCTTCAGTAAAGAGACAACTTGGTATTCCGACATAAGAAGTTGGGACGCAATTCAAGTGCGCGGCCACTCTCGTCATGCTGATAAAATACGACCGGACGGCGAGATAAACAATCGTAGTCTAACCTACGGTGCAGTAACGCTACACTGGAAATGCTAAGACTTTCTAACTGGCTATTTCTTACAGACAGAAATACCGGATGCAGTTTCCTGCTACATTCCGTTGCAGAAACAACTGTTTTCTGTGGCACCAGTGTTCTGAGCCATATTCAGCCACATGCCATAACTTGACGGCGGCAAACAATACCCACATCAACACATACAGTAAGATGGAGATATTGTATTTCTGTCCTACTATCACGATGATGTAGAAATTCGTCATCGCTGGTGTCAGCGGCCGAAACTTAGGAGCTGACATTCTAAGTTTTTTCTGAGTGATGCCAAATTCTGGGCTAAAGCAGATTCTGTACCATTTTGTTGGTGCTGGTTACATACATTCAGGGGCAAACATACATTCGGGGAAGAATTGTACCCCTTCCAATCCCTAAAACTATTGTTAGGCTAGTTGATTTATGACCCCCCTGGGATTGATTTATGACTCACTGAGGACATTTTGGCCTTCTGAGAAACCTCCCACCTCCCCCTCTCCTCTTCCTCCTCCCATCACACTCTGGGAAAAAGGATGCAGATTCTGAAACACTTTCTTTTGTCACCCTTCCCAGTTTAGTTCACGTTCTCCCCCTTCTGGGATATCCCTTGCCCTTAACTCCTTCCGTCCCTTCTTCACACTCCCATTGGGAAATTCGAGGAAAACAGTCTGTGATAAGCTGTTGGTGTGGAAGGATTTCACGAAACAATATGCGAGTCAGTGTTAATTACATTGCAGAAATAATATAATATATTGTCTGCTTATAAATTTCAGTTTGCATACTCTTCATTTAATCAGTTTGTGGGTGACAGGGTTCTTTCCTTCCATAATTTGTGAATTTGTGGGAAAAACTTTGGCGAGGTGGCTGCTGTCTTTCTTTTATGTGGCAGATGTGTTCAACTAACGAAATGTTAGTGTTGGATAGCGGAGTCTAATATGTGAATTACCTTTAAGCATACAAGTGATCGCTGTGTCCACAGCATCCTACATGAGGATTGGAAAGAGGTGATAATGAACGAGTGTAGAGAGAATAACTTTCAGCAAATAACTGTGATGCCATTTTATGGGTTGAGGATGGATTTCGCAACAGATTGGGACTATTTCCTGTGCTGGAACTGTTGGTGTTTTTTGAAATGGCCAATAAATCCACAAAAACATCGATGAAACGTCACACAAAGAAACAGGATATCACAAGAAAAACATCGATGAACTGTCCTAATCACAAAATGCTAAAAAACAATAGTGAAATAATACACTGCTTAAAAGGCTTTGTAAATGGTCTGAACATAACAACATATAGCGAGAAAACTGCAGATTCCACGTAGAAAAATTTCGAAGAATGAGAAAGGGGTTGTTATTGGTGTGAAATAGTCCTACAGATCCCTCCACTCTCCACCATCTCATTGTTACCACTTTCCGCTGCTAACCAGTAAATCTCTCACTAACAGTTCACTTAACAACAATAATGTGTATACACATCTAAGTAGTTTTATGAAAATGACAGTGTTCCATTGATTCTTTTCCTGTAGCAGTGCCAACCAACCATGATTTCCTTATGTGGGGTGTGGGGGGAGTTCTGGTAATGGGAGGGGGGAGGGTCATTCCCACTGATGCTGATATGGAGGAATTCCGTTTCATTCAAGGGGTGTGTGCTTCCATCTATAGATATAATAATAATTTTGAGTTATTTTGTAAAATAGAGATTTGCTATTACCCTCTGATTTGCTCCAAACTTTGCGGTAACTTTTTCATCTCTCTTGTGGCGGATACGATCCACCAAATCCCTACCCCTAGAAAGATGCACAGACAAGCACTTAGACAACCGTACAGCATGTTCAACATGTGGTTTATTCGTTTATTCCCAATATTTCGACCGTCGAGTCCCAGGGAAACAAGTTATTTCATCTCTGTCACTGGTATAAAAGAGTCCAACCTCCATTAGACTGTCAGAACGTTGCTTAATAGTTAAAGACGAACCTTGGAAAGATACCAATCTCGCATCGTATGTTCTGTTTTTACTGTGAGATAACCTAGTCTGCGAAATGTCAGACACTGAACTGAATAAAGATGCTGATTATGGAGATGAAAGTGGTAATATCGCCATTCTGAACAGGTCACTTATAATTACTCTAATTTTGGTACTTTCTGCGGTCCAACTTCCTGGAAGTAAACTTTTTCTCATTCAGAAAACTAGAGAGAATCTTTTAATACAAAAATTAAAAATTTATTTTTTGATAGTTATCCTTGTACAAATGCCCTTAACAACAACAATGTGTATAGAGACCTATGCAGTTTAGTGAAAGTGACAATATTTCATTCATATTCTTATCCAGTATCATTGCCGACCAACCATGATTTCATTTTGTGGGAGGGAAGTTCTGGTAATGAGTGAGACCCTCTCTCTGATGCAGACATGGAGGAATTCCTGTTCATTCATAGGGCGTGTAATAAATCAACAGCAGCTTCCATCTATAGATATAATCGCAATGTAAAGTTTTGGTGTAATATAGAATTTGCAACTGTCTTATGAGTAACTGCATCGTTTGCTTTAGTTTTTGCATCTCTCTTGTGGCCTATACCATCCACAAAATCCCTACCCCTCGAAAGGAGCACAAATAAGCACTTAGAAAACCATACAGCATGTTCAACGCATGGTTTATTCATTTCATCCCAATATTTCGACCCTCCAGCACCAGGGATACATGTTATTTCATCTTTGTCACTGGTATAAAAAGAATACAGATTCCCTTAGTCTGTCAGGACGTTGCTTAATAGCTAAAGACCAACCTTTGAAAGATACCAGCCTCGCATTGTATGTTCTGTTTTTAGGGTGAGGTAACCTAACCTGCCAAACATCACAAGCTAAACTGAATAATGATGCTGATTCTGGAGATGAAAGTGGTAATATCTCCAGTCTGCACAGTTTACAAGTATCATACAAAACAAACAGTTCGACCCAACGATGTACCTCCCCAACAACCTGACATTCACCATATCAAATATATTTCAGTAATCAGTCTTCTGACTGGTCTGATTCGGCCCATCAGTGCTAAAATAGAACATATGATGCGAGGCTGGTTGCTCTCAAAGGTTGGTCTTTAGGTATTAAGCAACGTCCCGGCAAATTAGGTGAAGCTTGATTCTTCTGTATCGGTGAAGAAGATGAAACCGTGTTCCCGTTGCGTGGGAGTGTTGAAATATTGGAGTGAAACGAATAGGCCATGGGTTGAACATGCTGTGTAGTTTTAGTGGTGCTTCTTTGTGCTTCTTGCGAGGTGTAGCAATTTGGTGGATAGTATCTGTCAGAAGAGGTATTCAAAAATTACCACAAAGATTACAGCTAATCGGCAGATGACAGCGAATCTCTATATTACACAACACCTAAAAATTACAGTTGTATCTATAGATGGAAGCTGCTGCTGTTATACCACCCAAAGTTTGCCCTGTCCTCAGTTCTACTTTCACCACATTCCCGTGAACGCCCTGCATAAGAAAATCTTGGTTGGTCTACACCAGTACTGGAAAGGAGATGAGCGGAACACTCTCAGTTTCATCAAACTACATAGATAACTATACCTGTTGGTTAAGTCAATTATTACTGAGAGATTTACAATATCTCCTCCGTTCCATACTTTGCACAAGTCGAGTAAGTGAATCCACAAGTACATGCAGAACTGGACTGTTTGGATCTATAGCGGAACATCAACCTTCAGAAGACGTTCATTGGTTGACCTAGTCTGGAGCACCCCCACAAGAACTGTTGTAGTTATGCCTACTTGAAAGTTCCGGCTTGTAGCAGGAGGAGGGGTGGGTGAATTCTCGGTGGAAATACCAAGATACAAGCATCGGTCGTGGGACTTGTTGGCGAAAAACTCAAGACAAAAACCAACAGACAAAGACCTGCTCCCAGTCATAAGCTTTGCTGCGTACAATAAATGAAAATAAAAAATAGAGACAATGGACACTTGTATTGACGTCTTGCACCCACCTACCTCTGATCTATAATGGAGTCAAATTGCTATGATATCTTCCCAGCTGGTCTCATCGAAAATATGCTACTGGGGCAGGGTAGAATTTGTCAAATCCAGTACTACTACTAAGCACGATCGACAAGGGATATGTGATTGACGGCGTCTACATTCCCAACTTAAAAGACTTATAAAATCTGCTAGTTTTTTAAGAGACAGAACATTAGTTTTTCTACTTAGGAAGTGACTTCGTTCTAGTTGTTTTATAAGTGATAGTTTCATTATGTTGAACAGGTCGGTTACCGGTGACCTGTGACCCGCATAAAAATTCGCTATAGAGGTGGAAAAGGACCAGCAATTATTCTTTCCAGATGCGGTGGTTTCAAGGAATTATATCTGTGATAACTGTCAAATCATCACCCGAGTCATAAAAAGTTATTAACTTCGTTGTGTTCGCATATACTTTAACTTTTTTCCGAGAAACCATGGGAGACTCTCAACACTGGCTCCAATAAAGACGATATAAGTGTTACATTAAAGCTTGAGAAATTTATTTTGTTATTCTAGGTCGTTCTTCTCCTCATTACCATCTAAATTTGTCGAATTAGGACTGGTAACCATAAACAACGTTATACCGCAAGTCTTGAGAAAAGGAACCAATATTTCGAGCAGACTGAAACCATTAAACTTCAAACAAATTGTCTCGCCTTTAAGAGCACGCAAACGAAAGTAGGAAATGGATGAGGTCGATCGAAATCAAGAAAACGTAAACTTGCATATTTAGTCAAAACAACTGCCATAAAGGATGAATATAAAACTGCAACTGGAAAAGAAGAAGCTATTGGAGATGTAAAAGCAAGGTTAACGTATGTTTTAAACATAGGGTGTGGATAAGTTAAGAGAATATAAGATATTACCAATTACTGTTAACAGGTATGTGGTTCTATCTTCGAGGGTTTCTTATATTGGGGGTTGGTGGTGGGGGGTGGTGGGGTGGGGGTCATAAGACTTCTGACTGTTTTGAAGCGGCTCGCCATGAATTCCTTTCGTGTGTCAGCCTCTTCATCTCAAAGTAGCACTTGCAACTTAAGTTACCAATTAAATTATTTGCTGAATGTATTCGAATCTCTGTCTTTCTCTACAGCTCCATCTGGTATCACGGAAGTCATTCCCAGAAATCTTAGCACATGTCGTATCACTGTTTTCTTCATATTCCTATCCTCTCTAATTCTGCGTAGAACCTCCTTATTGTTTACCTTATCAGTCCACCTAATTTTCAACATTCGCCCGTAGCGCCACATCTCAGATACTTCGAGTCTCTTCTATTACGGTTTTCCCACAGTCCATGTTTCACTACCATACAATGCTGTGCTCCAGACTTATATTATAAGAAATTTTTCCTTAGATTAGGGCGTATGTTTGATACTAGTAGACTTCTCTTGGCCAGGAATGCCCTTTACGCCAGAGTGAGTCTGTTTTTTGTGTCCTTGCCCTGTCCGTCACTGGTCATTTTGCTGCCTAGGTAACAGAATTCCTTAACTTCATCTACTTCGAGTACTTGCCGAAAAAGACGGTTTCGATGATGTTTACTACATGAAAGGACACACGAAAAATATGTTTATGAAGATCCATCTGGATATGGTGAATAAAAATGACAATATTGTACCTAATGTGATGGATTAGATGTTGTGCAGCTGGCAATAGAACAGCCCTTTGCGAAGTTTAAGACTGATTAAGCTGATAAGTGTTCTGATTCTAACGCCGTAACAACGGGTCCTATCCGCTCTAAGCATGAATGCGTTTTCTAGACGGTTGTTGTTTCATTAGAGGGAGAGAGAGATTGTAGTTAATTTGAGTTGTTATTTGTCTTTGTAAAATATAGGAGACGCACTGAATTGTATACACATCTCACCAAATTTACGAGAAGCTCAAACTGAGGAATACTGTAATATTGAGCTAATATTTGCTACTCCTCGGAGCTGCTACGAATTATTCTCACTTCACTTCGTAATATGGTTCCGCACCATGTCCATTAGAGGCCACATTGTGCATCTAGAAGCTGCAGAGCGGTTTGTTTGGTAAACTTCGTTGCATAGATGGTGAACTAGAACATCACCGATAAATTTTAGAAAAATATTCAGTGATATTTTCTGAGTATTTTTGTATAAGGAACCTGTGGTCTTCTGTTGCATATTACAGAGTAGTAATGGTAGTAATGGGGCGGTTTCGTCTTGCATTATAGGTGTATTGATGGTTATATTTACTGCCTTCCAACGCCCACATATCGCTCCAAGTTGTAATACCACCACACGTAACCAGTGTGGTTAGAAAGAGAGAGATCTTTGTGAGATATGCTATTACACCTTTTGTAAGATTAGATGACTCTTAATTGCACAGGTTTTAACGGTGATGGTTTATATATACATATGTTCAAAGTGTAAATAAAATTACTTACATTCAACTGTGCTGACACCTGTTCCACGTTGTGCTGTCAGATCATTTTGTTACATTGGAGGTGGCATTGTTGTGTGACTCAGTTCGTGAGACACTTCCTCCTACACTGAGCTCCTAATTATTAAGACAACTGGTGTGTCTAACAACCGACCTGCCAATAAGAAACGTAACACTGTTTATCGGGCTTTTGTCTCGACTTGCAGCTAAAATTGGACACGGAGATCATTAGACTTTTTTTTTAACATCGAACATCGTATGCGATGTGGAATCGTAATAATAAGATGAGGTCTGAACAGTTGTTTAAAGTGTGACGTCAGAGACTTTGAATGAGGGTCAGTGCGGAAGAATGGATGATGAGTCATGAATGTTGGACATCAACAATTGCGTTAAATGTGGGGATAGAAATAGAGATGGGTCTATATAGGGAGGCAAATAGACCAGCTCGTCGGCCATGACTTAAGGCTTGGTGCTGCGTCATCCAGCTGGTAGTCGGCAGTCTCGTGTGCGAGCGGAATGAATGGATACTTCCGCATTAAGGTATGGGGCGGCTCTGACCTCCCTGGAACTGGTCAATCGGGATGCGAGGGTTCTGCTGACCTACGAATGTGTCCATGCGATCCCTGCAGCCCTTAATATCCAACCACGACAAATACAGAATGGATCCATTTATAAAATGCTCTGTACGTAAATCGTGTCTTCAATTTCATAACTGCAATGTTTCTATGTCTGTTAAAGTGGTTTGTGATGTACTGCAATCCCAGGATACACATTTGTTTGACAGTTGTGTTGGAAGATACTGTGTTCCGTTCATGGAGTTAATGCAGCGTGGTGTGTAATTCTCTATGTCCTCATAAAATGTCGTTGTTTCATGCATTTTCCTTTGCTGACGATCATTTTATAGAACTCACGCAAGCATAACATGCTTTCGAAACTGCAATCGGATGTGAAAAATGGGTGCTACACACTTTCAGAAAGCTACATAGAGAATGTATCACAAAGAATGTATGTTGTTGGTGTAGAGGGTAGTAGTTTTATCATCTTAAAGTTTCTCACCACAACGAGTGGGGTAAGAACCTTCCAGGATGAATGTGTCATGTATTGAAAATATATTTCCTGCATTGGAATAAAAGCGATTCATTCCACACGACTAATGCATCGGGAAACCAAGAATGTGTCATGAATTGGAAATATATTTCCTGCATTGGAATAAAAGCAATTCATTCCACACGATTAATGTATTGGGAAACCAAACAGCTTTAGCAAATGGTTCAAATGGCTCTAAGCCCTACGGGACTTAACATCTGAGGTCATCCTACACTTAGAACTACTTAAATCTAACTAACCTAAGGACATCAGACACATCCACGCCCGAGGTAGGATTCGAACCTGCGACCGTAAAAGAAGCGTGGTTCCGGACTGAAGCTTTAGCATTATAGCGTATTTAAGAGGAGAACCGTAAAGCCTTAGAACTGTGTGTTTATTTGCTATGACCATTTTTCTCTTTCCAAAACCTTCTGTGTTTTGAAGATACTCCGGAATTGATAGCAGAAGTGACCTACGTAAAATATTTGAAACTCCTGCTGTCTGCAGCTTGTAACGGAACTTAAATGATGGTGGGCTGACAGTAATTTGGAGCCCGTGCGTCGGAAACGGGCGCGCTGGTGTGAGACTGCCAGGGAGTGCACCCGGATGCCATCTATTGGCGAAACTGGGAATTAGCGCTACCTGTCAGACAATGCACTAAGCTCTCGGAGTCAAATGTATTCTTTTTCTTGGTAATTATAAGTGATTACTGTATGATTTAATGTTATAAAGCGCTAGCAGTAAATTATTATGACTGGTATAAACTCCAGGGTAATAAATATAAATATTCTTAAATACTAAATGATTTCGGTGAAAAGGTGGCAGGGGAACGCCCCCACTCTTGGTGATACGAGCGTAGCTAGAGGTAGCTGGAGACGCAGGGACAGAACAATGGAATGGCCTGGGGAGTGTTGACGTGATCGGACGTGCGTAACTGTGCTCACGCAAAAGTGATTGTGCAACAGCGAAGAGGCGAATATCGTCGCCGTTTGTGGAGTAGAACGCGACGAATGGTTGTCGAAGCTGTCTCTATGCCACTGGGGCTGATTGTAAGAGTTCCTGCGCCCAAAATTTTATGGCGGACGTGCAGTAGCTTATACGAGTGCTACAGCTCGTAGTTCCAGCCGCCATTGAGGGCATGAGGCGTGAAGAGCTGCGTTAGCCACATGCATCTCACCACCAGCACCGACACGTCTACCCAAGGCAAGACTGCTTGTAATTGTTAAGTCGAACTTTGTATACATGTAAAAGGAGAATACCAGTTTTCTTTTATGCAAGTGCAGAGGACAGAATATAGTAATGAGTAAAATTACGACGTATGTTGTTCATTGTAAAGTGTAGTAACCTCAAACATAGTACATAGTATAGTGAAATCAGACTGAGGCCACCATCACCTCTTTCATTTACAATTCTTTTGGTTTTCGAATACTTTTGCGTATAAGAATGTTGAAAAGAGCAATGGTCACAACAGAATGAGTCGCCTATTTATAGTTACTTAAATTTTTCTGAGTAACTTTTCAAGTAAAGTCACTTAACTAATTCTATATCAATTGTCCAAAGAGTAATATCCAAAATCATTAAATAAGTTGAAGGATAGAATTTTGTTAACCTAAGTTGCATAAATTGTCTTGGTAGTAATTACCTAGCCAACTCACAGAAATTGAGAGAGTATTTGCTTTGTAGAATCACCTAGAATGATCAGAAATAGTAATATTCAGAATTAAGTTTAAATTCAACTCAAGCCGTTTCACTTTGAAACGAGCCAAAAAATCGATTTATTCTTTTGCTCCTTCAGAGCTGGCGACCGTAGTTATAAGTATTTTCAGGAGGATTCGACGGTAAGTCTGCTGCTCTCGTCGTGCTGATAGGATTATCCACTGCTGCTAGCAGTGGTGATTGGATACATAAGCTCACTACCAAGTTAAGTGGGTCAGGTAGGCAGTGTTACCGTGTGAACTGTAGGGCACTGTAGGCCGTGGATCGAACCCGTTCAATCATCACAGCTCTTTCGGAAATAGTCCGGTTAGGAGTGTACTAATCATTAGGTAAATACTGGCGAGTAACGGTCAAAAATGTATACGCAAATGAATTTAGCAAGGTCCATGTAGCACCTACTTAATGTGGTGCAATGGCGAGGGTAGGAGTGGAGTAAAAGTGAGCTGAGCTTGTGGCAGCTGCGCTGTATTCGAAGATTAATAACGTGAATTCACTACTACCTCTTACCATTAGGACTGAGCTATTTACGGTTAAAATACGTAGCAGTAAGCGCAAAGGCGTGACAGCTACAAGTGCGTATTGGCTTTATACGTACGGAAATAGGAAGCGGGTCATTCCGTCAGTGGAGGGGGTTAAAACAACCGAGTCAGTTGAGAACATACCCCATTTACTGATGGAAAGAGTCGGCGGTACGGTCGCATGTGGCGACCGTGACAGGTCTTACCAAGTTTGTAGAATAATGGCTGCAATAGAAGTGTTTTATATAAACTTGTAGTTTCAAGAAAATTTTAAATTTAAAATTCTGTTGTAGACAAATATACCACAATTGGTAAGTTCAAGACGACAACCTGCAAAGCAGCAAAAGAAAGTCCAATAGTAGGAGTTAAACAAGTAATACTTGGTTTAATAAACATTTCTATTAGGCACGAAATACAGCAGCATAAGATGGAGTCGAATAGTAACAAGCAAGAGGAAAACATTACAAGGTCAGACCCAGAATTAGGGACCATGGATACTGTTGTAGGGTTGGAAAATCTTATAGATGAATCCACACCCACAAGACAGGAGGAACGGGAAGTGGAACCAAAGGTAGTGAAAAGTGAACCCAATGTATCTGTGGATGCAAGTCACAAGGGAGAGGATATGGAATTAACAAGTTTGTTAAATAGGATGATGGCGCTAATTCGAGAAGGGAATGCTAGTTTGAAAGCAGAAATGGCTAGCAATATATCCCAATTGGATGAAAACCTATCTGGTAAAATAAAAGCCAATTTAGATATTTTGAATACGCAAAGCCAGCGTATCACAGAGGTAAACAAATCAGTAAATAGCATTAGGGCTGAAATAACAAATGTTCAGAGAAAAGTCACAGAAATAGAGAAAAGATTTGATACCGAAATTTAGAGAATAGAGAAATCAGTGGAACCTTTGGTTAGTGAAAAATTAGAACCGATAACTGAAAGTAAATTACAGGTGATAGTACCAGTTGTGAAGAAAGAGATTGTTAAAGAAACGGCAGCTGATATTGAAACACTGCGCAATACCATGTTGAGTTTTGATGCATGTGTGCAGGAGCAGGAAAATACACTGCGTAATGAGATAAAATTGTTAAGTCAGCAAGTTCAGAATCAGACGTTTCTTAACTGTAGTGGTATCCCATTGGTAATGCAAAAATCGGAAATAGTGAGTAGGGAGGAAAAGTACGATCCTCAAAAGAAACAAGGTGGATGGCATCCAATGGATTTTATAAAAAATTGTGTATGTGTCTTACCAACAGACATGTCGGATAAAGAAAAAATTAATTTAGTAATAGACGCTTTAGCAGGTCATGCTAAACGTTGGGGATTGAATTTGGATATCGACAATTTGAAGTTTACAGACTTCAAAGAAAAGTTCCTTGAGGAATTCTGGAGCACACAACAGAGGGATAGGTTGTGGAGAGAATTCGTTGTCGCCAGAATGCCAGAACATGGGCGTGGGCTCATGAAACAATACTGTGAAGGATGGTTCAAGCGTTTGGAGTATCTTAAAGATCGTAGATCAGAATCGGAGATAGTGTGGGAGTTGTGGAAAAAGCTACCTGACGATTCAAAGCGTTATGTAGGAGGCACTCATCGAACATTCGATGAATTTTTAGAAAAAAATCGAGAATGAAGATAGGTGGCGTGAAACTAGAGAGTTTCGAGGTTTCAGAAATCAGAATGGAATAGTAAAAGGTGGTAGGAATGAACCGAAAATTAACATGATGAGAGGAAGAGGTCGAGGAGGTAACTCTCAGCGAGGGAGAGGACACTATCAGGGAAGCGGGATGCATTATCAAAATCAGGAAAACTAAATACCGCGCAGGTCAAGGGCCTAACGCGCGCGGAAAGAAAGAAATGGCCCAAATATAGGGAAGATCGGAGTAGTCAGTAATATAGTAGGATAGTGCGTCGTTCGCCTGAAGAGCAGTTACATAAACGAAACTTTGCGAAGTATAATGCAGGGATACAAACAGAGGAGAGAGAGCAGGGAGGAATTATTAAGGGAAATGAAGTAGGAAAAGAATATCGGTCGGATGTGAAGGCTCACGTGAATGAAATAAGTACAATTCGAGGTCAGAGTGACGAATTGATGAAGGAAGAGTCAGAGAAGGCGTTGTTTGTCGGTAGGGATGGCAACTGTGCAGAGAGGCAGGGGCAAGGTAGGAGTGATGTGACTTATGGTAAAAGGTTCGTAAGAATAGTCGACGAATCGCATCGAGAAGTAATTAAAGAGGGAAGGGTGGATAAGAAAAAGGGGCATAGTGCAGAGACGCATGCCGATTCAGAAATTACCTCGTATGCAGAATATGTACATCAGCTCAAAAGCCATCCAGCACAATTAGAAAGATCTTCCACTCAAGTGATTAGTTTGGACCCGAATATGACAGTGTTAGAGAGCCATACCGATTATGATGTATACCTAGTGACAGCAAGAGTACATGACTGTGATGAAGATTCTTTTAAAGAAATTAGAGAAAGTGTATCTAACCAAGAGAAAGAGTGTTGTGATCCCTGTAGTACTGAAGCAAATGAGTTGAGTGGGACTGGAATTCCATTAGTAGGGGAAAATAATGAAAGTAAGAGTGGCAAATGCACTATCCAACAAAGGGAAAGTAGAGAAATGGATTATAATTTGCGAGAATTATTTGAATCCGAAGAAGGTCATATTTCTAAGGAGGAGGAATTATCGTCAGAATCATCAGAAGGCATCCAGGGAGAAAAAGAAGTAGAGGAAGTTTCCGATCCCGCAACCGAGAGTTCAGGCATAACAGATTCGAATGAGAACGAGATGGCATTAAAGAGCCTAGACGAAGGACTATTGTAAAAAGTGGTGAAAGAATTTAGGATGAAAAGGAGAAAGAAACCTCCAGATGGAATGGTCAGTATAAAAACCGGAAAAATAATATGGCAAGACTTGGCGGTGGAAAAGGATTTATTATGGGAAGATAAGGAAAGTATGAAAGAGGACAATAGGATGCAAACAATCCTACCCATTAATGTATGTGGGTACGATTTATATGTATTGTTGGATACGGGTGCTCAAATAAGTGCTATTTCGCACACATTTTTTGAGATGATCAAAGAGCAACGAGGAGTAGTCATGATGCCAGTAACAGGTGTTAATGTGATAGGGGCGACAGGGAAATGTAGTAAACCTGTTAAAAATCAAGTGATGATGGAATTTAAGATAAAAAACAAGCAATTTTCGAATGCATTTTTAGTAGTTCCAGAGCTCAGTGCCGAGATCATTTTAGGCATTGACTGGTTAATAAAACAGAAAGTAATTATAGATTGTGACAAAGGGATAATAGTTTGTGAAGTTGATAGTGCGGTATTAGAAATACCATTTGCATCATCTAGAGTAATGGAAGAGAACCAGCTGGGATGGGTAGAATTTAGAGATGATCATGATTCAGGAATAGGTCAAAAATTCGATTGGTTTCTGGTGAGGCAGATAGTTAAAGATGGAAATAAGGAGACACTCCTTCGAAATGTAGTGGATAAAACGGAAGGACTATCTGATGCCCAAAGGGAGGATCTATGGCAAATTCTGAAAGAAAATCAGGAGGTATTTTCAGACAAACTGGGACGAGTGATAAATTATGAGTACTGCATGGAGGTAGAGGAGCATGAACCTTTCTTTAAACCACCATATAATGTACCCTTGTCTAAGAAAGAAGCAGTTCAAAAAGAAATAGATAAAATGGTTTCATGTGGGGTCATTGAACGGAGTTCTAGCCCATATAATAACCCACTGGTGATAGTAGGTAAGAAGGATGGAAGTATACGAATAGTGATAGATGCTCATACTCTGAATAAAGTAGTGAAGAGGGAGTTGGATCGTCCAGAGAACATAGATAATTTATTGCAGAAGTTTAATGGTGTAAAGTACATGACTAGTTTAGACCTAGCTGCAGGATACTGGCAAGTCCCATTAAGTGAGGAGTCTAGGAAGTACACGGCATTTTTATTCAATGGCAAATGCTACCATTTCACAGTGGTACCATTTGGCTTAAATACTTCCATTTCAGTGTTCATTCGGGCTTTAGACAAAATTTTAGGGAGTGAACCTAGTTCGCTAATCACGGTTTATGTAGATGATCTGTTAATTGCTACAAGGACATGGGAAGAGCACATGGAGTTATGTGACAGGGTGTTCAAAGCTTTAATTAAAGGAGGAATGACCCTGAACCTGAAAAAATGCGAGTTTGTGAAGAAAGAAATAAAGTTTTTAGGTCACATAGTAACACCAGAGGGAACTGAAAAGGATCCCGATAAAGTCAAGGCAATAAGAAATTGTCCGGCTCCCAAGAATAAAAAACAACTAAAGTCGTTTATAGGATTTTGTTCCTTTTATCGTAAGTATGTGGATGATCAGGTGTTCAATAACCCACATCTGAACAACCTACTTAAGAAGAACAGTGTGTATATATGGACTGAGGAATGTGAAACAGCATTCAACCGGCTAAAAGACAATTTGGCTAAAAACATAAAGTTATGGCACCCTGACCTGTGTGAAGCATTCCACATGGCAACAGATAGTTCATATTATGGATTGGGAGTATCCATATTTCAGGAGGTAATGATAGGTGGGGAAAAAACTCATAGACAAATAGCATTTGCGAGTAGAACCATGTCTAAGTACGAAAGAAACTATACGGTTTCAGAGAAGGAGGCTTTAGCTATAGTATGGGGTTTTAGGAAATTTCAACTTTTCTTATGGGGACATAAGACTGTGGTCCATACAGACCACAAAGCTTTAATATTTTTGAAGGACTGCAGATTGTTACATAACAGGTTGACCAGATGGGCGCTGTTTTTACAACAATTTGATATAGAGATCAAGTATGTTAAAGGGAAAGAACATGCAGTACCGGATGCTTTGTCGAGATTACCGGAAGGATGTGAGACACTAGAAAGTGTAAAGAATAGGAAAGATGTTTTTGAGGTGAATTACTTCAAAAAAACGGAAGGAAGAGAAAAAATTAGGGAAATATGTCAGAATATGCGAAGATATCAAAGTGATGATGATGCACTCAAGTCGGTAAAGGTCAAGTTTGACAATCCGGACGCAACTAACATAAGGGCTTCATATAAAATACATAAAGGTGTACTGTATCTTCAAAGATTAAATAATCCAGGGAAGTGGAGAGTATGTTGGCCGGAACAACACACTGAAATGCTGATAGATTATGGTCACTTGGCATATGGCCATTGTGGTGCACGGAAGTGTACCGATAAGTTAGATGAATGCATTACCTTTAACAACAGGGCACGAAGGGTAGCACAGAGGATAAGATCTTGTGATCTATGCCAAAAGGCGAAAGTAACAAATGCAACTAATCAAGGGCCCATGCAATCAATAAAACCTGATGAAGTATTAGAAATAGTAGCAGTAGATATCTTTGGACCATTACCGAAAACCATGGGGGGTTTTGTGTACATATTTATAGCAGTTGAACTTTTCTCAAAGTATATAAAGCTATATCCCTTGAGAAAAGCTACCGCCAGAGCTGTGAATGATAAAATGGTGTGTGATTATTTTGTGAAAGTAGGGAAGCCAAAGAGAATACTATCAGATAATGGTGTTCAGTTTTGCTCAAAAATGTGGAAGGATGGGACAACTGAGAAACAGGTAGAAGTGGTACATATCTCAGCTTATCACCCATCAACCAATCCAGCAGCAAGATATATGCGTGAGATAGGTCGGTTATTTAGGACGTACTGCCATAGTAACCACAAGAAGTGGGGCATGTATGTGAGTGAATTCGAAGAAATCATGAATTCATTAACAAACGAGAGCACTGGATTTACTCCAGAAGAAATCCTGAAAAAGACGAGAAGTAAAAGTCTAGTAGAAGACCTACTAGAATTTCCAGATAGAGTTGAATTAGATTATGATAGTAAAAAGAACTTTGTAAAAGACAAGATGAGAAAACAAGCAGAGGCGAGAATTCGTCGTCATGACGAAAAAGTAAGGAATCCTAAATTCAAAATAGGTGATCTCGTTTTTGTAAAAACACATGAAAAGTCAAGTGAAATTAATAACGAGCTCAGCAAATTTAAATATATATATAATGAACCATTTAAAATAGTGTCCACACCCAATGTGAATGCTTATTATTTAGAGTACCCATTAACAGGCAAACGCCTGGGAGTAAGAAACATAGTGGATCTCAAAAGGTATGAACCACAAATTCTACCAGATTGAAAATAAATATATAAATAAATATCAAAGTAACCAATATGTAAATAGTTTTGTTTCTTTTGTTCTATGTGAAAGGTAAATGTTCACTAAAATATGTTGCAGTATTCTAATGAAACTTCTAGTTTAAGTAGAGACTAAACAGACTGGGAAAGACTGAGCTTCTAAGAAAGCCTTAATAGATGTGTAAATAAGTGTTGTGGAAGAGGTAGAAATGTGAGGACGTAAAGTGAAAGGGACGGGCAATAAAGTAATAGGCACATAACGTGTGTTTTACTTGCCTGAGATAAAAGAAGTGAATTTAAAATTTTTGTAAAAAAAAAAAAAAAGATGTTTAAAGTGTACTGTGTTTAGAAGTAAGAAAATATGTAAATCATTTATGTGATGTTTAGCAGGAAAGAGAGAAAGAATTGGTGTTTAATTTTAAATATGTAATATAAGTATCGAGGTGTATCAGTAATAAAGGGAAAACCCTTGGTAAAAAGCTTAACGAAAATTTCAGATTCATTATAGGAGAGACTTCTTATTGAATTATCACTGTTAGATACTTCAATAAGAAGTGGGGCATGTGTAACGGAACTGAAATGATGGTGGGCTGACAGTAATTTGGAGCCCGCACGTCGGAAACGGGCGCGCTGGTGTGAGACTGCCAGGGAGTGCACCCTGATGCCATCTATTGGCGAAACTGGGAATTAGCGCTACCTGTCAGACAATGCACTAAGCTCTCGGAGTCAAATGTATTCTTTTTCTTGGTAATTATAAGTGATTGCTGTATGATTTAATGTTATAAAGCGCTAGTAGTAAATTATTATGACTGGTATGAACTCCAGGGTAATAAATATAAATATTATTAAATACTAAATGATTTCGGTGAAAAGGTGGTAGGGGAACGCCCCCACTCTTGGTGATACGAGCATAGCTAGAGGTAGCTGGAGACACAGGGACTGAACAATGGAATGGCCTGGGGAGTGTTGACGTTGAAACGTCCCCTTTGAACAATTATACATGACTGTCCTTAAACTGATACACAATATTTTTTTTTAGCACAACGCAATCTGACTTTCAAAAATCCCTACAAAAGAATGGCCCTGACTAACATTAAACTATACCTTTCACAAATCACTTACCTCACAAAAATCTTCGCTGCTCAAGCTACTGCAATACAGCGAGCGCCACTACTGCCAGCTAAATAAAAGATTCAAACTACAGAAGGCACTAACTACTGATAGGGATAGTTAGCAAATGAAAGATATTAATAGAGAACAAACAATGTATTTACCTTGATATCATCATATATAAATATAGCAGTTCATGACAAATTACAAATCTCCGCCATCTCTCTCCCCACATCCACCACTGCTGGCGGCTCACCTCCAACTGCGCAACGCTACGCGCTGTTCACAGCCAGCTGCCTAACACTACAATGGCGAGTATTACAACAATGCAAAGCAGCCACAGACTGCACACAGCACAGCCAGTGATTTTCATACAGAGGTGGCGTTACCAATAAAAAAACCTAAACAGCCTACTAACATAGAGAAAACATAAACAGCCTACTTACATAGAGAAAACATAAACAGCCTACTTACATAAATTTAAGTTAGCTTAAGAGGGGGTAGACTATATAAGAAACTAACTATTATAAATTTATAAGAAATAGGATACTGTACAGTGGAAAATAACTATTATTGACAGAGGATGTGAACAAAATACAGAAGGCAGGCTTAGATAGGACTTTTTGGGAATAATGATGAACAAAGGGAGATCTCCATGCAAAATACTGCAGTAAAACAAACCCTGTCCTTTCCCTTTTGTGTTATCCCACTATATGTTTGTGTACCCTTGTGTATTTGTTTTCTTCCTGTCTCTGTGTAGTTTCATAGAATTTTTTCTTCTTTTAATATTAAGCTACATTCACTATGATGAGGAATACCGTTATCCTCGAATATAATTGGCATTAATAATATGTTATTTACTTTGTAAAGATGTTTAGAGATTATTTATTCTGTTTTGTGTTAATGCTCATGTGTGAAGTTGGTGTTTCGAAAGTTATTCTGATCTTTTATGTATGTACTCATGTCATAATTCCTGGAACACTGACGTATATGTTATTTCGATTCTTTTGTAAAGCCTGTACTACAAATGTTATCTGTATTATTATGTTCTTTAATGATGTATTTTGTACCTTTGTTATTGTATTTTTATGTTACCAAACTGTAATTGTTACCAGTTCTTCAAATTAAGTAACATTTCACGGCACACGTTTCTGTTGGTCATAGTATATGGATAATATGTGAGAAGTAGGGACTGTTAGTGTTTGCACGTGTGTTAATAATTCAGCAAGGGACTGGATAACAGCATTGCTGGTTCTAAGGACAATTCCAAAAAGTTTGTGAGTGCACAAGTGGTGGTTTATGGACTTGCTATATTGTCCGCAAGACTCTTCGATGGTGATTGTGCACCTGCACATTTGCAACAGATGGCTGCTGGCCGTCTCTACCAGGACTACAGTGGGTCTGCATCTTTGATGGCCCACCAATTGCTACAAGGACTGCAGTGGGTCTGCACCTCTGGTGGCCCACCAGCACCGTAATTTCTACCAGGACTACAGTGGGTCTGCTCTGTGATGACCTAACTACCAATATTCTTCAAAACGTCGACTGACTCTGCTGTGGGTTTACTCTGTTGTGGCCCATTACCTGTCGGCATGTCGAGTCAGCACTGTCTTTCCGTTGGAAGGACAACACTACTTCTTCAAGACTGCATGGAAATCCACTACTTCTGTGTGCATTTTCTTTTACTGCTCAGACTTTGAGAAAAACTGCATTTTTACTGTGATGAACAATCTGGACTGTCTTTATGGACTGTGAGAAATTTTTAGCTTTTGACCAACATTGTATCAATAAGTGTGTGCATTTGATTTCTTTGTTATTGTAATTATGAAAAATTTTTTCAAATCTGTATTGGCCACTGCCCAAACCAATTTGTAAAATTTTTTGTGGGGAGCATGGGGGCTATGTAAGTAGGCTGTTTATGTTTTCTCTATGTAAGTAGGCTGTTTATGTTTTCTCTATGTAAGTAGGCTGTTTAGGCTTTTTTATTGGTAACGCCACCTCTGTATGAAAATCACTGGCTGTGCTGTGTGCAGTCTGTGGCTGCTTTGCATTGTTGTAATACTCGCCATTGTAGTGTTGGGCAGCTGGCTGTGAACAGCGCGTAGCGTTGCGCAGTTGGAGGTGAGCCGCCAGCAGTGGTGGATGTGGGGAGAGAGATGGCGGAGATTTGTAATTTGTCATGAACTGCTATATTTATACATGATGATATCAAGGTAAATACATTGTTTGTTCTCTATTAATATCTTTCATTTGCTAACTATCCCTATCAGTAGTTAGTGCCTTCCGTAGTTTGAATCTTTTATTTAGCTGGCAGTAGTGGCGCTCGCTGTATTGCAGTAGCTTGAGCAGCGAAGATTTTTGTGAGGTAAGTGATTTGTGAAAGGTATAGTTTAATGTTAGTCAGGGCCATTCTTTTGTAGGGATTTTTGAAAGTCAGATTGCGTTGCGCTAAAAAAAATATTGTGTATCAGTTTAAGGACAGTCGTGTATAATTGTTCAAAGGGGACGTTTCAACGTGATCGGACGTGCGTAACTGTGCTCACGCAAAAGTGATTGTGCAACAGCGAAGAGGCGAATATCGTCGCCTTTTGTGGAGTATAACGCGACGAATGGGCTGATTGTAAGAGTTCCTGCGCCCAGATTTTATGGCGGACGTGCAGTAGCTTATACGAGTGCTACAGCTTATAGTTCCAGCCGCCATTGAGGGCATGAGGCGTGAAGAGCTGCGTTAGCCACATGCATCTCACCACCAGCACCGACACGTCTACCCAAGGCAAGACTGCTTGCAATTGTTAAGTCAAACTTTGTATATATGTAAAAGGAGAATACCAGTTTTCTTTTATGCATGTGCAGAGGACAGAATATAGTAATGAGTAAAATTACGACGCATGTTGTTCATTGTAAAGTGTAGTAACCTCAAACATAGTATAGTGAAATCAGACTGAGGCCACCATCGCCTCTTTCATTTACAATTCTTTTGATTGTAGAATACTTCAGCGTATAAGAATGTTGAAAAGAGCAATGGTCACAACAGAATGAGTCGCCTATTTATAGTTACTTAACTTTTTCTGAGTAACTTTTCAAGTAAAGTCACTTAACTAAATGTATATCAATTGTCCAAAGAGTAATATGCAAAATCATTAAATAAGTTGAAGGACAGGATTTTGTTAACCTAAGCTGCATAAATTGTCTTGGTAGTAATTACCTAGCCAACTCACAGAAATTGAGAGAGTATTTGCTTTGTAGAATCACCTAGAATGATCAGAAATAGTAATATTCAGAACTGATTTTAAATTCAACTCAAGCCATTTCACTTTGAAACGAGCCAAAAAATCGATTTATTCTTTTGCTCCTTCAGAGCTGGCGACCGTAGTTATAAGTATTTTCAGGAGGATTCGACGGTAAGTCTGCTGCTCTCGTCGTGCTGATAGGATTATCCACTGCTCTAGCTGTGGTGATTGGATACATAAGCTCACTACCAAGTTAAGTGGGTCAGGTAGGCAGTGTTACTGTGTGAACTGTAGGGCACTGTAGGCCGTGGATCGGAACCGTCAATCATCACAGCTCTTTCGGAAATAGTCCGGTTAGGAGTGTACTAATCATTAGGTAAATACCGGCGAGTAACGGTCAAAAATGTATACGCAAGTGAATTTAGCAATGTCCATGTAGCACCTACTTAATGTGGTGCAATGGCGAGGGTAGGAGTGGAGTAAAAGTGAGCTGAGCTTGTGGCAGCTGCGCTGTATTCGAAGATTAATAACGTGAATTCACTACTACCTCTTACCATTAGGACTGAGCTATTTACGGTTAAAATACGCAGCAGTAAGCGCAAAGGCGTGACAGCTACAAGTCCGTATTGGCTTTATACATACGGAAATAGGAAGCGGGTCATTCCGTTAGTGGAGGGGGTTAAAACAACCGAGTCAGTTGAGAACATACCCCATTTACTGATGGAAAGAGTTGGCGGTTCGGTCGCAAGCTCCACTATGCGTAAAACATTAATTTCTTCTTCTTCCTCTTCTTCTTCATCTTAATCACCTCTTATGTCACTACAACTGTTCCAGGCTCATATCTACTAAACAGCAATAGGAGTGCTAACCCTGTCTGCATGCATGCATCTAGAGATGTCGTGTGTACTGGGATAGGTGCGGTGAGTAAGACTGGTATGGAACAGGCCAATTCAGGCCAACGGATTCAGTTGCCTCTTCAACTGTTTTTAGCAAGTCGATCTCCCTCGTTGAGTCTTTCATTGGCACCAATCTCACAATTATTCTGTAAGGTGCAAATTCCAGTCGACTCCACGAACATCAATCGGAAGTTGTGCCGTGTCCGTAATGTCGATCGACTCGTCCAAAGCGACTGAGAATGCGAGGATCTTATCGGCACTGTCAGTTAACTGCCTTTAGACATCCGATGGAATGACATATAAGCGACGAGTTATTGCTAGTCGCGACAGACTGATGTCGGAAGACCATTGTACCTCCAATGGCGTCACGAGTTCCACTGCCTCTGCAATGCACTCCTTAATGAACTCATCGTCACTGAAGCTTTTGATACGTCTGGCTACTTTGAACGCTATGTTGTAGCTTGCGTGTAATGTCGGGTCGCTACAGCTAGTTGTCGGCTGAAAATATGGAACAACAGAATGGACTGATTTTTACAAGCGTATATGTACAAATACAAACAGCACACTCAATGATTTTTTTGGGTTACTCACGATGAGATCGGCTTGCTGTGCAGAGATACACCTTTTTACGTCCACCTATTGTTTTCTTTTTTATCACCAAATAAATCTTGAAATTCCTAGAGCATTGTGGTGTAAAGTCTCTGTATAGCATATTTTCGGTAACCGGGGATAATGTGACTGCATAATTTTCTACCTGTAATTCCCACTCACATTTAAATGCTCACGACATCGCCGCACTACACTGCCTCTTTTTGAGTGTAGGTTCCATTCCAACCACCACTCTTCCTTCACACGTCCTTTAAGACGCAGCCGCAAGCAAATAGCGAGAATTACAAGCGCTGTTATTTCGAAAAATACCGCAACTTATCTGGAAGTGACCGTGCCGCATCGCACTATAACATGAAAAGTCGCGTCGTACTACAAACTTCTGAGAAAGACCCAGAAAACTAAAGACGGACTGACACTAACCCTGCACACGGGCTTCCATGACAGGTGAACTATCTGCCATCTTCAGTGATGCTGTGTGTGCGCAGTTATTTAATGAATTCCGTGCACTGACGGACCGAGTTAATGTAAGAGAAGAACTATGCCACACCACACAGCAACCCATCAAGACCGTGTCCTCACAGCCTGGAGTTTGCAGTGCACGTTGCCCCTCATCAGAGAAACTGGCAGCAACACAAAAAGAAATGAACAAGATGTTAGCCGAAGGCACTGTGTCTGTTTTATATAGCGATTGAGCATCTCCACTCTGTACGGTGCAAAAGAAAGGTGGTAGAGGAATATGATGAGGTATTACCATGCATTAAATGTTCACGCGATACCGATCTGTTATCCGGTACCAAACACCGCCAATTTTATTTATTCAGTTGATGTTACATCTGCACTTAATGTCTTAGACTGTGCTAAGGTATTCTCACAGATTCCAATGGCCAAGAATTACATAAAGGAAACGGTCATCACCACAATATCTGGACTATATCATTATAATATACGCTGTATGGACTAAGAAAGCTACACAGACAAAGCGGAGAATCATGAACAGTGTTTTATGCGATCTTTTGTTATCTTGACGACATTTACAAAATTTACGCCAACTCTTTCAAAACCTTAAAGATCTGATCTTAGTATCGAAATTAATGTCCAGAAATGTGTGTTTGCTAAAGAGGAGATTTATTTTCAGGACTCAAGAAAAGATTTCATCTATTCAAAATATGACACTCCCTCCTACACACGGGGCATTTGGCAACATACAGCCATCGTGAATTTAAAATAGCTATCATTTTCCACATGATACAACTCTGCAACCGTCTCTCCATCTGCTGATCACCAGCAAAAGTTAGCTTGTCACCAGAAAAAACACCTCCAGCGACTGCGGAACCATCTAAAGAATGTGCAGATCTAAAAACAGCACTGTCGACGGCAAAACTGATAACGCAACCGATCCAGGTGCAATGATGCCATACAGGTACCACTGGAGGCCACTTTACAGCAACAGATTTATGGATCTTGGCAAACGCCGGGATTTTTCCCGATGCATCTTACAGTGGCGCTGACTAAATGAAGCGCTGTCGATAGAGAACTTCTCGCCATCTGCCTAGCCATTAAACATTTACAGCCAATTTCAGAGGGCAAACACTGTGCAGTGTTTATGGGTCATCGGCCATCACTTCTACTGTACAGCGGCCAATTGTGGCGTATGTACCGGTTGTCGGGTCTGCAGATGAAATGTGTTGAAAGGGCAGAGCGATCATTTACTGCCTCTAAGCCATAAAAATCATGCCGAAAGATCTTCAATGACAGATGTCACACTCTGGCATCAAATCAACGATTAAACTTCGGGGAAGCAGTCTGGTCGGGGCCCAAGAAAGACAGCCCCATTATCACTCCTGTGTTTCGTGCCAGAAAAATAATTTTTTGCGGCATGTTTACACAGTCATTTAGGTTTTTCCTCTACGGACGCCACATGTGTCACATATCTGTGTTTTCCATTACCATGTATAGACAGTCACAGATCTTAAAAATTAGTTGTTGCAGTTTCCTTCCTCGTTTTATGTTGATTGTATTCCAGTACTAACACATTCTCGTTAGTCTTGTTTTATTGCTCAAGAAAAAATCTTAGAAATATGAAACAATGTATTGCTACATCCAGAACTGTAAAATGTACGTCCTGCTTTTTTAAAATAGCCAGCAGGTCTTTCAAATGGAATAGATGAAATGAGTAATTATTACATATTAACAATCGTTGACCGTTACATCAGGTGGCCAGAAGCCACACCACTAATAGACATCACTGGTGAGTCCGTTGCCAAGGCACTTGTGGTTCAAATGGTTCAAATGGCTCTGAGCACTATGGGACTTAACATCTGCGGTCATCAGTGCCCCAGATCTTAGAACTAATTAAACCTAACTAACCTAAGGACATCACACACTTCCATGCCCGAGGCAGGATTCGAACCTGCGACAGTAGCGGTCGCGCGGTTCCAGAATGAAGCGCCTAGAACCGCTTGGCCACTCCGGCCGGCTCACTTGTGGACGTCAGGTTTTCTCGCCACGTGATTCATCTTACCATTACATCTGAGCAAGGTTGTCAGTTTGAGGGATTACTATTCAACAAGCTACTTAACCTTTGTGGAAGTCACCATCTTCGAAGTACGAGTTACCGTCCCTCAGTAACGGTATGAACGAGTGAATGCAACACTCAATTACATCTGTTCTCATGTGCTCTGGGCTCTGTGCGTTCTCCAGGTGGTTGTAAAAGAACATTTTTTGTGGTCGCCACTGCAGCCAGTGTTCGGCGAATAGCTGATGGTATATGGCAATTATATTGCATCTCACCTCCAGGACACCAACCGTCCAGTGACTACCTACGTTGGTTTTGCCTAAAAACTAGATTTGCACATCTGATTAACAGTCGCATGGTGAGACTGCATGATGAGGCTGTAAGCCCACCTCTCGCTTCTCCGTATTCTGGAAGCGATATCAAAAGAAACTAAGACTTTCGGCATCCGAAATGGCGGCATGTATTAGACTGTTTCAACTGAGCAACCTTAACCTAATTTCAGTGACACTTGAACAAATGAACGGATATGCAGCTCACCGCTGCTGGGTCCTGCACACCAACCATTAGCGGCCACGCCCCCCTCCGTTCCGGAGCCAGCAACACATGCGTCGGTAGACACAACCACTTCCAACTCGCACAGCTGAATGACACGCGTGGGCACCCACATCAAATGCAGGTTCCCAGCCACGCGCGCGGACGAAAAGTGGGAGGACAATGTTGACCATTTCACTGGTAATCAAACCACACTTGCTGTTCACGCATCTGCTTGCGTGTAAGTGCTTACTATCAATTGCTCCCTTCTTCCGCCTACGGTTTCTTTGAAAAAATACCCCATTCCCATGGCTTGCACGATCATGAGTTGTTCGCCTTCCATAGAGCCGTCCAGGAGGGTAGAATGAAAACGAGGCACAATATGCCATTGGTAGCATTTCAAGGAGGGGAATCTATTGTGGCGACTACGAGACTACGAGACCGACTAAGTGTAGTGGTGAGTGAGGGTCTTTCACATAGCTCACTTTTTCTTGTTGTCTTGTAAAGTCGTATGATACTTGCGATATATTCAATGTATATGAACCTTCGATAAATCGTTATTATGTTTCACCATACATCGTTCCCTAATTTGTGTTCAGATTAACAGTAAATTTTCAGACCTACAGCATCAAAACCTCTTTCGATGTGTGGCCTCCCATGCACTCATCGCTACAATGTATAAGTTAGTTGCAGATTGTTGGTTTTAAGACTTAACACTTTACAATAATGCACTTTGCGACGCTTTTAATCTCTTGTGAGAGTAAACTACCTTGACTCTTCCTCGTCTTCCACTGACCGAGGCACGAATTCGGGACCTTTACCTTCTGCGGGCAAGTGCTCTACCTACTGAGCTACACGAGCACGGCCGCATGACCCGACCTCACAGTTTTACTTCAGCCAGTAACTCGTCTTCCATCTCCCAAACTTCATAGAAGTGCTCCTGTTTCACAGTAAAGCTGAGAGGGTAACCCAGTTGGCAGTCTGTTCCTGGCGCTCGCCTACTGCGGATCGCCGAGCAGCACTACGTTTGTTTACCTTTGCTTGGGGGCAAGAGCGTAGCACAAACAGTACATACACAGTCGCGTACACACTGAGTAAATAACAGTCGTGTCCTCTGACCACCTATCGAGACCAGAAAACTGTATGTCGCTGCAATGGAGCTCTCAGAATAAAAGACAAATGGCTCCAATTCAGTAAAAATGTCTTTCAACTGTTGCTTGATAAGGTCGTACACACATGAAATTTAGCATTGAATTTCTGAAAAGTTTCCGATAATAAGAGGCGAAATATATGAATTCAGCTGTTTCAGAATTGATTTTTGTAAAAATGACAAGCTCCCAATACCATGACAGAATAAGAAAAGGTAGCATACCAAACTAATATTGTACATACGAAAGTAGATCTGTTACACTTTCACAACTAATCCGCTGAAGCGATATTCATGAAATTTAATAAGTAATTGTTTGAACCCAAGGGAAGATAACAGGCTACTTTGCAAAGTGTGTAGTACAAGATATTTATTAATTTGAAGAATATTACGCTAACTAAACAAAAATATTTACTCTTTGAAGTAGCTATTTACTCTCATATTTGTGAAAATGCTTCTGCTGGTTGATATGTTGTACGTAATATGATCAAAACTATTCGCTACAGTGTTTATTCACATCGCTACTTGTTTAATGTATACTTCCATATTAATACCTATATTATTCATGCCAAATTAACTCAGTCTGTTACGTTTTCACTACTCTATCGCTGAACCAATTCCGTTGCTTTTATGTGTGGAGATAGCTTGAACCGTGAGGACGATGATAGGCTACTTTAGAAAGCTGTATATTTTTGAGTCTTATCAACATTTTTGCATGTGGTATACGTGAAAGGATGCAGAGAATGCTGTTGCGATGGTCAGGGACACTTGGTGCTTATTGATTATTCCGTGACCGTGAAAATCAAATGTTATTTATAGCACGGTTTATGATGCTGAGCTGCAATACCATCTGGTACAGCTGGAGAGTTTTTGCGGTGGTCAACAATAAAATCTGTCGGTAAGTGCGAGAACCATATTTCAATAAGCCTCCCAAACGTAAGTCAGATTTAGTGTGTAATTCTAATAGGGCTGTACCTGCGAAAGATACTCGAATCCAAGAAACTATGGAGCAAAGCAGAGCATCAGTTGAGAGTAAGAACTACAGAGGCAGTAGAACAGTCATAGAACAGTCACTAACACGTCGCATGTTAGACGCTGAAAGTCACACATCTCTCATAACATCGGAGGCGCTTGTAGATTCACAACGACGGCATCATTTAAACTATGTATAACAAACAGAGACACGTCATACACATACACGTGGATGACAAGATGCTTTTGGTGAGGGTTCATCTGTTTATGATATATTAATTAATTATGTCAGTCATAAATAAGTCATCTTAGGGGGATGGATCAAAAACTGTGGCCAGTAAAATGCCTTGAAATGGATAGAAGAAACGGTTAGTATGTGTTGCTCTGATGGCAAAATCTGACTTCAAGTACTAGGTGAACCAGAGGAAACCTAAAATGTTCTAATTCTCTACATGTAATGAATAAACGTAATTATTAAATAAAATTAGAAAATGTAATGCATACTTACAGATTCGACAAACAACAAAATAATAGAAACATTTTTATTACGTACCTGCATACGGGCGCAACATATATATTTTAACACACGTCTCTACGCCACAATATACTTACTCACCATCAGTCGGGAAACAGCTAGTGGTAAAATGAAGTTTAACCACAATGACGGTTCTGTTATCTCTGAAACCACTCGCACTCGGTACAGTAATTGAAATACAATGGGGTTCGTGTTGTGAAAATGAATGTCACTAAGCACATGCCTTCATAGCTAACTGTAGCTAGGTGTAAACTCTTGTGACTTACGACTGGCAGCCATGCACATGTGCGCAGTATGGAGCTGTCGATCCCGATAGAGCGGACGGTCCCAGTAGACGACGTACTATATTGCCATTAAAGTACTTACGCCGTAACGAGAGTCCCATAACCAGTCATTTCAACCTCTGCCAGGACAGATAATTTCTCCCTGTCACCAGTAGACACCACGACATGGATTTCACGATGTAAATACCAGACGAAATGCTGAAACAAGTAGCAAACGACTTCAGTAACATCTAAGTGAAGATTAACGTCACAGAAAAGTTTGACGTTTGTGTAGACGTGTATAGAGATGGGGAAAATGCCTGACCAACAACACAAATACTGAAAAAAAAGGCAGAAATGATGATGCACAGGGAGAGGTACAAAAGACTGTGCAAAGAATGTGCTGTTGAACATGAAACAACAAGAGAACAACTTCGCAAACGTGGTAAGCAGGAGGGCAGAGATCGAATAGGGAACGAAAACAAGACGTTGTGTCAAGACAGTGTAATATTGACAACAATGTGAGTTCAAAAAATAAATGGCTCTGAGCACTATGCGACTTAACTTCTGAGGTCATTAGTCGCCTAGAACTTAGAACTACTTAAACCTAACTAACCTAAGGACATCACACACATCCCTGCCCGAGGCAGGATTCGAACCTGCAACCGTAGCGGTCGCTCGGTTCCAGACTGTAGCGCCTAGAACCGCTCGGCCACTCCGGCCGGCAATGTGAGTTCAGGTTCGCAGACCACACAGGTAATTACACTGACGATAGTGCGCATTGAACACCTTAAACAAAACGTGGACCAAAGGAATTCATTTTCCGGGAATGAAGACCAGTCGGATCGTATCAATACATAAAACAAGAAAAGCTCCATGGTGTACTACGTCATTGAGGCCAATCGTTCTCCTGTAGGTATAAGACGTTGGAACAGATGATCAAAGACAAATTAGAATGGTTTGCTGAGAATCGTAGAATAGTGTCCAATGGGCAAAATGGTTTTAGTGCAGTTTTCATGTTGCCGTTAGCCCTCTCTGTGAAAGACGGTTGAGGGTAATAGGGGGTGGTAGTAACTAATTGGATCCCATGGAACAAATAAAACTTACAAAATTCCCAAAACACGAATTCTGGGGCGTTATCGGTGACAAAAGTGACGGGAGGACCAAAGAGCGAGACAAATTTTCGAAGGTGTTTAGTGCTGGCTACCGTGGATGCCCCCCACTCGACAGCAACAACACCAAACGCGAGAAGGCCACCACTACAGCGAAAATATTACCGTAACTCGCCTGAATACAGGGAGCGGGCATACATGATTAGTGAAAAGACGTCCTACAGGACGCTCTCGGCACGAGTGGAATGCTGTAATCCGGTCTTACAGCGCGAACTTGGTTTCGCCAACTCACCTTCTTGGCTCTGCCCAACCATCCTCCTTATATCTTTATAGAGCGAGGGCCTGGATAAATATTTCTTGATCTTGTATATGCTTGTGCATGGTTTTATAAATACTTATGTGTCCACTTAACAGTGTCTGATATTAATTTTTATAGAAGGTGGAAATGAGATCTTGAGGCTAATAATTTTCCGCTGACCATCGCCCTTGAGTTGTAAACACAAAATTTTCTTTTTAAATTGGTACCTTGACACTTGCTCTTCAGATTGAAGACGTTGTTTTATGTGTGACAGTCCCAGGTCAGAGTCAGCTGGTGGCTGAGGTCACCAAACAACTCAGGCACCTCAACTAAGACGGCACTAATAATTGCTTCCCCTTCGGTCACTCGCAGAAGTAAAATTTCCTCGTCGTCTGACTCAAACAAAAGGCTTAGCTCGTCAGCGACGACGTTTTCATGGTCCCTTATATGCTTTACCGAGAACCTTAAAGCAGAAATTCGCATCACTCACCTCGCAATATGCCCCGTCTTACGGCGGTACGCTAAGACCCAGAGCCTAGTTGTCAATCTAAACTATACTGACGGTGCTCTAAGAGAAACTTGAATCTATCAGTGCTGAATAACACAATGAGGGCCTCAAGTTTCTAGGTGGAATAGTTGGCGTCTGCAGCCATTAAACCATGTATGCGTAAGCAATAGGGCCACATTCTCCATCCTGTTCCCGCGGTAACATAACTGCTATTCCTGGATTTGAAGCAACAGTTTGTAAAGTGAAGAGTAAGTCAACATTTGGGACAACCAATACAGTGGTGTTACTGTGAGCGCTCTTCAGTGTGTCAAAGTCAGCTTGCTTACTTTATGTCCATCTGAATTTAATGAAGGCGCCAACTCGACTAACTTTAGGTATGAAGCTGTGAAAAAATATTATCACACACATAAACATAGCTATTCCCTTTAAAGTTCTAGGCCCACATGGATCCCACAAGCTGTATTTAAATGATCTGAAAAGTAGATCTGAGACTGCACTAATGTAACATCTGTGGGTTCCACAGTCAATCCAGCCTCCCCCAACCTTGCCAATACCTGGTTGATGTGCTCCAGATTTTCGGCAAAGGTCTTCTTGTAAATGACGACGTCATCCAGATAATCGTAAACGAAGTTGAGCATGATATCACGTAAAACAGAATCGAGCAAACAGGAAAGGATCACTGTGGGTTCCACAGTCAATCCAGCCTCCCCCAACCTTGCCAATACCTGGTTGATGTGCTCCAGATTTTCGGCAAAGGTCTTCTTGTAAATGACGACGTCATCCAGATAATCGTAAACGAAGTTGAGCATGATATCACGTAAAACAGAATCGAGCAAACAGGAAAGGATCACTGATCCAGTGGACTACCCGAAAGGAACATGGCCATTTTCTTGCAGGTTCCAGTCTGTAACAAACAGCATCATGGCTTTCTATTTCTCTTTGAAGGGAATTCGATAATAGGCTTAGTTGAGGTGTAGGGTATCACACAAATAACACACCTTCCATTGAATTCTCGCAATAATTCTGCTTAGATAGATATGTCACACAACATAGTTACATGAAAATGTACAAATTTAATTGATATGCAAATCGAATAAACAAGCCTACATCTTATGAATATGAACCATTAACACTCACACTTGGAATTGCATGCAAGTAATTCCCGAAACCCAAGCTACAAGATGCAGTTCTGAGGAAAGGAGAATTTTACGATGGCAACACCCATCCTATGTTTGGCCGAAACCTTCACAGTGGGAGATCCAGTGGACAAAATGCGATGCCATAACCACTGCGCAAGCTGCCGGCAGAAATGACTTTTGTCTCTCGAAGACACCCAGTGAATCCAGGTTTCAACGATGACCCTTTGGAAGGCGTTTCTGCAGGAACATGGCAGGAAATGGCAGATAAACGTCCAGAGGCACCCAGGTCAAAACATCGGTGAGTCACTGTGGCCGCCTACGTTAAAACCCAAGTGGAAAAGAGCTGTTTGTCTCAGTATTACATAGCAGAAGTTGAACTCTGCCCTACAAAAGAAACAAGGCCTTTGATAGGCTACAGAAACTCTAGTGGGTCTAGTTATAACAAGTATGAATGCTGCGATTGGTCAGAAAGAAAAAGCTTTGGCACCAGCTTTGATATAGGCAAAACGCAGACAGAAAAATTCGCTCTTCTCTTGCAGCAAATCTTCGAGTGTTTGAGTAAGGTGACTCGTGCTGCGCTGAGACGATTGTGAGAGTAATAATTATGTGAACACTTGTTCACAGGCTCATCTTAACTCTTAAGGAGTTAAACTGCAAAGTCTCCTAGTACGGAGAATTACATCAAGGACTGTATGGATCCGAAAGGTCGAGAATGGAAGAAATCCGAAAAACTGCTTACAGGTTAAGGTTTCACTTTTTTTTCTCGCTGACAACCCCAAAAAAATGATGAAAGGGAAAAATTTTATCGCTTACTACTTCTCCGCCGTTCATACAATAAAAGCACTGCATGAGGCACGACGTGATAATTTATTATTCCTTTACTACGAACTGTATTCGTGACACATCATGCAGACATTATGCACATACACCACTCAATGAACTAGCAAAATTATGTCATTGTAACACCCATAGTTCAGGAGAATTGACGTCATAAGCATTAAGTACAAGGCCAGACGCTGCCTGGTACAGGCGTGAACGGACAGCTATAAATAAATACCTGGGCAACGTCAGGTTTCTCCGCTGGTGTGTCGGCAAATTCAAGACCTACTTAATTTTCGATGCAATCGTCAATTTTGCACTGAAAATGTCTCACGCGGATGGTGACAAAAGGTCAGTCAGTAATTTTAGATATTGAGTACGGCCTCTAAATCAGGAAGTTAAAATGAAGTGATGTTGAAACAATTACGGCACACACACGCCACTGTCAAAATAAATAAATAAATAAAATAAAAATAAAAATGACAGAATACAATGTAGACTACAAAGTTCGAATTCAAACGCCTAGGTGGACCTAACAATCTATCTGAAGAAACCAGAAAAGAAAGAACGCCAGTTACTTGTCTGGCAAAGCTGTCAGTAAACGCGGGCCAGAAGTTAAGTCTGAGCATAGATGCGAAACGAATGTCACCTTGCTGACATACGGTAACCGCGGAAATCCTAAATCTCTGTGGTAGGAGTAGCGTTTTGATACAGCTCTGCCTGTATGAGAATCCAGGGCTTCATAAGTTCCAACCCAAATTTTAATTCACTTTATTCGGTGGATAACAATTTTCGAAGATGAAAATTGCTTCCCGTCGCAAGGGTGGTTGGCGCCTGTAAGACCCTTAGTAAATGCAACAATAAACGATTTCCCTCTTGATTCCAAATTCGTAAAATGGAACAGTGAAAACCTGTCGTCGGCAATTTCTGATTTGTCAACATGCTTTTTAAGTTCGGGTTAAATATCTAATCCACTGCCGATATTTTCACTAGCAGCGAGGAATAGGAGCTTAACAGAAAAAAACAGTAATCTCAGTGCTGATTGTTCTTAAGTTTTCTTCCGTCAACAAAACGCTGGTTTCTCTCTACGCGTGTGTAAGCGTATCGTAGGAGGATATGTCACAGGAACCAAGAGAGGGAGAGAGCTACAGCTGGAGCTACAGGCACGTGAGAGAGATATTTTTCCGAGCGGAAAGCTGCTTACGACTGCGGGGCGGCAGACAACTCGTGACAGCTGCTGTTCGGGCGCCGTGTTACGCCATGAAACACCTCCCCAGCCACGGCAGAATGTGTCATAACGGACGTGGTCGATTCTTGCTTTTCGTCTTTGAGAGACTGTGTTTCCCCCATGGCACACGTCCTGCGTGGCGAAGATTACTTTCATATCAGTACGGAATGAAAACTTCTGGCAGGGTTTCCAATGATAGCTTAAGTTAAAACATTTTCGCTTACTGCTGCCGAATAATAAGTGATTGCCAGAATAATCTCTTGAATCCTGATTGCAGTCTGCCAGTGCCTGCTGTTACTATCATCATTCAAAACAATACGCAACGTGGCGGTATCAGAAATTACTGTTGACGTTCAAAACAAGATAGAAAGCACGTCATCCGAAATGGTGCTAAACGCATTCTCTGAAAATTATTTCGAGCAGTTAGTCCATTAGTCCAAGCGAATAGTAAACGGTTGTGAAAAAACACTTGACCTCTTAGAAACAAATAATCCTGAGTTAATAACGAGCACCAAAACCGATTCAGGGATTAGTGAACACGGTGTTGTCGTAGCGAGACTGAATATTGCAATCCCCAAATGGTCGAAAGACAAGCGAAAAAGATAACTATTCAAAGAAGCAGATGAAAATTCACTTGACGTCTTCCTGAGAGACAATCTCCACTCATTCCCAAATTAATAATATAAGTGTAGACCAGATGTGGCTTGAATTTAAAGAAATAGTATCGGCAGGAATTGAGACATTTATACCCAATAAATTAACAAACGACGGAGCTGGTCCTGCTTGGCACACAAAACGGGTTTCAACATTGTTGCAGAAGCAACGAACCAAACATTCCAAATTTAAACAGACGCAAAATCCCCAAGATAGGCGATCTTTTACAGAAGCTCGAAAATTAGCGCAGACGTTAATACGAGATGCTTATAACAGTTTTCACAACGATACTACGTCTCAAAACTCGGCAGAAAATCCAAAGAGATTCTGGTTGTATGTGAAGTATGTTAGTGGCAAGAAACAATCAATGGCTTCTCTACGCGACAGGAATGGAGATACTGTCGAAGACAGAGCGGCCAAAGCAGAGTTACAAAACACAGCCTTCCGAAACGCCTCCTGAAAAGAAGACGAAGTAATTAGTGGAGAATTCGAATCGAAAACAGCTGCGAACATGAGTAACGTAGAAGTAAATATACTTGGAGTAGTGAAGCAACTTAAATAACTTAATAAAAGCAAGTCTTCTGGTCCAGAAAGTATTCCAATTAGGTTCCTTTCGGAGTATGCTGATGTATTAGCTCCATACTTAACAATCAAATACAACCGTTTGCTCGACGAAAGATCCGTACCCAAAGACTGGAAAGTTGCACAGGGCACACAAATATTCAAGAAAGGTAATAGGAGTAATAAACTAAATTACAGGCACATATCGTTAACGTCGATATGCAGCAGGATTTTGGAACATATACTGTGTTCGAACATTATGAATTACCTCGAAGAAAACGTTCTATTGACATACAGTTAACATGGGCTTAGAAAACGTCGTTCTTGTGAAACACAGCTATCTCTTTATTCACATGAGGTGTTGAGTGCTATTGACAAGGGATTTCAGATCGATTCCGTATTACTGGATTTCTGGAAGCGTTTTGACACTGTACCACACAAGTGACTTGTAGTGAAATTGCTTGCTTACGGAATATCGTCTCAGTTACGTTGTAAGATGGCGAGAACTATGCCCCTTATATGAAGTCATTAAAGATCACCTAACTCACGTTGAGCGAACAGTAGGACTGAATAAAAATGACTGACAAGGCACAATGCATTTTGTAGAGGGTATAGTATGGACGTATTGGAATAATTAATGTCGGGTGATGGTTTTAAAGAAATTCACATGACATGAAAACTTTGTGGAAACGCGTCGATTTACTTGAGGCTAGTTTATCCCAGGGAAGTATTCGAGTTGGCCGCGGCCGGGTAGCGGTGCGCGACTGGGGAGCCTCGAAGGGAAGCGACAATAGGCAGCTTAGGGCGGCTCAAGCTCTGAGAAAACGGTAACAGGGCGCGGCCTCCAGCTGCCTTAAGATGAGTGACAGTGAGGGGGTGGTTGCCCCCATGCTGGTGTACCGGGAAGCAGACGGAGAACTTGTATGCCTGTTGATAAATGTCCGTTGTCCCGTTTTCAGTGAAACATGCGGGAAAGCCGCACAAAGCTACGGTGGAGCGGTCAACAGAGGCCAAAATATGCGCGTTCGTGACTATAGCAACTTCACGTTGAATTCATGGTCCGCAGACTCTGAAGTAAATCAGGTGAAGAGCGACAGAATGAAATACGCCGGTCTCCGATGGAAACATAGGACCGAGGAATCTGAAGTACTCTCCTGGGAGTCAGAATTCCGGAAAAATTGGTGGTTTGTGCAGACGCTAACCTTGATGGGTGGCCTGGGAGGAGCTAAATAGCAGAAGTTGAGAGGAAGGGAAATTTTGTGGGAATTTGTTCACTTCCCAGAGCAGGCATTGTTCGGCTTTGGGAAGCGACGCACAATTAATGCGAGTTACGCCGAAATTGGCGTTCTTTACTCAGATTGCCTGAGAGAGAGTGAGCATCTCTGCAGTTTAGGACTTAGCAAATGGAACGATTGAGCCTGGAGATAGAAAGTTTTCGTTCAGCTATGTGCTGAGCAAGATAACTAGAAGTGAATAGACGAGCACAGCCTTGGAGCACCACGAGGTCGGCCGACGTCCGCATAATGACGCCGCACCACCACGCTGAATTCGGTGATATTGTGCCTGCTCCGGCCAGTGATTAATTTGTTGGATCACGTCAGCAAACTTTCCACGAGGGTTTCATGGGCCGTGTATTGTAGAATTCTTCTCGCACTTCGCATTACACCTGGGTCAGTCGATAGGAACTACTTTTGATTTATTTATTTAACCTGGTAAGATTAGGGCCATCAGGCCCTCTCTTACATATAACCAGGCATTCTACTTATTTTACATTCATATGTTTTAGTAGGCATGTTAAACTACATCTAGTACAAAAAGTGAAATAAACAATTACAAAGGCACACCTGGAAAAATACATACGTATAGAGTTTATATTCGTAGATCTTAAGTACTGTTATAATTAGACATTATTGAAGAGACAGATTTTAGATAGGAGTGCTAGCAGCAGTGAGTATGAGGGAGACTGATGGTGAAGGGAGGAGAAGAAGAGAGAGACATGATGAAACATAAATAAGGAAATATAAAGGAAAAGAAGATTGCGTGGCTAATAGAGATAGATGAAGAGGAAGGCATCTCAGGAGCAGGATAGGAGACGCTTGCTTTGCTATTTGACAGATGAGAGGATTGGCCTTGTACATTAATTTTGTGGAGAACGTTATGAGGATGATAGTAGGAAATGCTTCAGCTTCTTCTTAAAAGCAGCAGGAGATTGAATTTTGCGCATGGTAAGGGGCAGTTTGTTCCAGAGGCGGACAGCGGCAACTGAGAAAGAGTTTGCAAAAGTTTTTGTTTTGTGAGTGGGCACAGTTAGGATACCAAATAAGAGTGACCTCGTGTTTCAATTATGATGGCATGACAGGTTTTCAATCTCTGAAGCAAGGTACTGTGGTGCTTACGCGACGAGGAGTCGGTGAAGTAGACATAGAGTGTGGTAGTCACGCAATTTGTCCGGCCGCAGCCACCCTAGCTCGGAGTATGAAGCACAGAGTACGCGAAAGAACTTGCCCCCCTTCTAACAGCCGTGTACCGCAAGTCTCTAGAGGAACGGAGGGTTCCAAATGATTGGAAAAGAGCACAGGTAGTCCCAGTCTTCAAGAAGGGTCGTCGAGCAGATACGCAAAACTATAGACCTATATCTCTTACGTCGATCTCTTGTAGAATTTTAGAACATGTTTTTTGCTCGCGTATCATGTCATTTCTGGAAACCCAGAATCTACTATGTAGGAATCAACATGGATTCCGGAAACAGCGATCGTGTGAGACCCAACTCGCCTTATTTGTTCATGAGACCCAGAAAATATTAGATACAGGCTCCCAGGTAGATGCTATTTTTCTTGACTTCCGGAAGGCGTTCGATACAGTTCCGCACTGTCGCCTGATAAACAAAGTAAGAGCCTACGGAATATCAGACCAGCTGTGTGGCTGGATTGAAGAGTTTTTAGCAAACAGAACACAGCATGTTGTTATCAATGGAGAGACGTCTACAGACGTTAAAGTAACCTCTGGCGTGCCACAGGGGAGTGTTATGGGACCATTGCTTTTCACAATATATATAAATGACTTAGTAGATAGTGTCGGAAGTTCCATGCGGCTTTTCTCGGATGATGCTGTAGTATACAGAGAAGTTGCTGCATTAGAAAATTGTAGCGAAATACAGGAAGATCTGCAGCGGATAGGCACTTGGTGCAGGGAGTGGCAACTGACCCTTAACATAGACAAATGTAATGTATTGCGAATACATAGAAAGAAGGATCCTGTATTGTATGATTATATGATAGCGGAACAAACACTGGTAGCAGTTACTTCTGTAAAATATCTGGGAGTATGCGTACGGAACGATTTGAAGTGGAATGATCATATAAAATTAATTGTTGGTAAGGCGGGTACCAGGTTGAGATTCATTGGGAGAGTGCTTAGAAAATGTAGTCCATCAACAAAGGAGGTGGCTTACAAAACACTCGTTCGACCTATACTTGAGTATTGCTCATCAGTGTGGGATCCGTACCAGGTCGGGTTGACGGAGGAGATAGAAAAGATCCAAAGAAGAGCGGCGCGTTTCGTCACCGGGTTATTTGGTAACCGTGATAGCGTTACGGAGATGTTTAATAAACTCAAGTGGCAGACTCTGCAAGAGAGGCGCTCTGCATCGCGGTGTAGCTTGCTGTCCAGGTTTCGAGAGGGTGCGTTTCTGGATGAGGTATCGAATATATTGCTTCCCCCTACTTATACCTCCCGAGGAGATCACGAATGTAAAATTAGAGAGATTAGAGCGCGCAGGGAGGCTTTCCGGCAGTCGTTCTTCCCGCGAACCATACGCGACTGGAACAGGAAAGGGAGGTAATGACAGTGGCACGTAAAGTGCCCTCCGCCACACACCGTTGGGTGGCTTGCGGAGTATCAATGTAGATGTAGATGTAGATATCGGTTAATGTTGCAGGTGTAACGCACACAGGCATTCATGGTTAGTTCTAGCCGTCTTTTGTTTTCACTACTCATGCCTTGTTGAATTACATCACAATAGTGGAGGTTCGGTAGAACGAGTGCTTGCACGAGCTGGCGTTTCAAGTCCTGTGGAAATTTGTTCCGAAACTGTTTGAGAGCATAGAGACAAGCAGACGTCTTTCGGCACACTGTGACTGTATTCTCTGCCCAGTTGAGATGCTCATCCAAAGTTACACCCAAGTTCTTAACTGTTTTCTCATATGGTATTGGAGTACCGTCGAGCAGAATAGGAGATAGCCATTCGCGGAAATCTGAACTTATTAATTTCTGATGGGCTATTAAGATTACTTGCGTCTTTTTTGCATTTAGTTTAAGCCCCAGGTTTTTCACCCATGTCACTACTGAAGACAGATCATCATTCATCTGAGCGATTGCAGTGTTTACATCTTCAGGTCTGGCGCTTAGGTAGAGCTGGAGGTCGACGGCATAGAAATGATATTTACAGGAGGAGAGAACCGACGAAATATCGTTGACATATAAAGAAAACAAAAGTGGTCCTAAGACAGATCCTTGTGGCATCCCCGAGGAAACATGTTTCCAGGAAGATTTTTCATTTACGCAGACAAAACATTGCTGTCTGTCTATTAATTAACTTTCAAACCATCTCACTGCACTATCTGAGAAATTAAGCTGTTGAATTTTTCTGAGCAATATGTCAAAGTTAACAGTGTCAAAAGCTTTGCTGAAGTCCAGTAGCGTCAATATTGTTGCCTTTCGATTGTCGATGGCATATTTCAGGTCATCAGTTACTTTAATTAGAGCAGTGTTTGTGCTATGATTTTTACGGAAACCGGATTGAAATTTGCTGAATTCATGCAAGTGTTTAGTGATTTGCTCATGGACAATATATTCAAGTGCTTTGGAAACAGCAGGCAGTATGCTAATTGGTCGGTAATCACTAGGCTATTGCGGGTTTTCGATCTTAGGGATGGGTCGAATTATGCTTCTTTTCCATGCAGTGGGGTATATTCCGTTCACGAGGGCAATATTAAATATGTCAGTTAAGACAAGTACTAAGATATCGGCAACATTCTTAATCATGGTTATACCGATACTGTCGTTGCCTATTGTATCAGAAGAGATTCTCATTATTTCTTTTCTTGCCGTATTTGTTGTTACATGTTTTAGATGGGAGATATTGTTGTTAGTTATCCTTGTTGGGCATTCTTGTGGACGGTACTTATCAGCCGTGCGGGTATTCAGAGGTGCAGAGAAGAATTCATTTAATTCGTTAGCTGACACATGAAAAGTAGTTTCCGATTTAGCCTTTCCGACCCCCAAGCTACGGAGATTCTTCCATAGAGTCGTGGGCGTCAGATCGCTGCATACAAGGGCGCGAGCGCGTCTGATTTTAGCATTGCGAATGCATTGTTTCACTCTGTTCCGTAGCTTTCTATATTCTTCGAAACGCTCAGGCTTCGGATCTGCCTTGAAACGCCTGTGGGCAGCATCCCTATTAGTCATCATTTGACGTAATTCAGCTGTCAGCCATGGAGCAGGAGATTTTCTTACACGGATTGTGCGTACAGGTGCATGTTTGTCATAGAGGGCAGTGAGTTTATCACCAAGTTAATTAATTTTGCCGTCGATTGTAGGTTCTCTGATTATATGATGCCATGAGACTTCTGAGCAATCGGCTGTTAGAGCATCAAGGTCAATACGTTTCATGTTCTTACAAGTTATGTGACGCGATTTAATCTTTGGCGGCTGCACAGAGTAGGCCAGGAATATTACATCATGTGCTGAGAGGCCAGGGGTCGATGTTTGACGAACATCTCTTACTTTGTCAGTCTGTATCGTTGCGATTACGTCTATAAGAGTATGACCGTGCGCCGTATAGTGTGTAGGTTGTAATGGAAGAATGTTCATGCAATTGCAACTAAACAGTCTTCTTAGGTTTATTGCGGAGGGAGTGTTTCGTAGCAGGTCAATGTTCAAATCACCCATTACGATGACATGTTCGTATCGACACTGAAGTGAATGTAATTCCGACTGAAAGGAACTCATTGAGCTTATTTATTGCGCTTTACTCCACGCAAACGCAATTTATTACCACTGCCTGCTGGGAGAGTCATGTAATGTGATGATTGAATGTCGTGAGTTAAATAAATCTGTGCTAATCGAATGCGTCTGTTTTCAATCAAGTAGTTGAAATACCAAGTCACTTTCTTAATTAATTTTATGTTCAACATTTGCACCTGGTGTTCAATAGCTGAATATAACATCAATGTGCACCCCTTTTTAATTAAAAGGGATCAACTCTGTATCAATTAATGTCAACACTGCCACCGCAGTTCAATCAGGAGTCACAGGGCCTTATTACTTTCTTTGTGTTATCTGACATTACGGCAGTCTTGTACTCTCTGCTGATCTGTTAGTCAATTACCTGGGGTAAACACACTCCAAAACCAGATGAGTGACGGGTGGGGGTGTTACAATGCGACTGGATTTGTGATATCCTGTCAGAAAGCTCACAGTTCGTAGAAACTGACGGAAAGTCATCGAGTAGATTAGATTAGATTAGTATGTGTTCTATAGATCATGAATACGACACTTCGTAATGATGTGGAATGTGTCAGGTTAATAAAATTAGATATTACGTTACACAAAATATTACATAACAATTAATATTTTTCGGGTGGGTGTGGGGAAATTACCTACTTACTATATCCAAAGAATCATCTAATCAATAGAAGGAGTTGCCATTCAGAAATTCGTTTAATTTCCTTTTAAATGCTAAATGGCTGTCTGTCAGACTTTTGATGCTATTAGGTAAGTGACCAAAGACTTTTGTGGTAGCATAATTTACCCCTTTCTGAGCCAAAGTTAGATTTAACCTTGAGTAGTGAAGAACATCCTTTCTCCTAGTGTTGTAGTCATGTACACTGCTATTAGTTTTGAATTCGTTTGGATTGTTAATAACAAATTTCGTAAGTGAATATGTTGTGAGGCTACATTGGAGATCTCTAGCTCTTTAAATAAGAGTCTGCAGGATGATCTTGGATGAGCTCCAGCAATTATTCTGATTACATGCTTTTCTGCAATGAACACTCCTTTACTCAATGTTGAGTTATCACAGAATATGGTGCCGTACGAAAGCAGAGAATGAAAATAGGCGTGGTAAGCTAATCTACTGAGATGTATATCGCCAAAATTTGCAATGACCCTAATAGCATAAGTAGCTGAATTCAAACGTTTCAGCAGATCTTCAGTGTGTTTTTTCCAGTTCAACCCCTCATCAATGCATAAACCTAGAAATTTTTAATATTCTACCTTAGCTACTGATTTCTGATCGAATTCTATATTTATTTATGTTGTCATTCCATTTACTGTGTGGAACTGTATATACTGTGTTTTGTCAAAGTTTAATGAGAGCCCATTCGCAAAGAACCACTAAATGATTTTCTGAGAAACATTGTTTACAATTACATCAGTTAATTGTTATCTGTTAGGTGTGATAGCTGCACTTGTATAATCAGCAAAAAGTACCTGCTTTGCATCTTTATGAATATAGAATGTCAAGTCATTAATATATACTAAGAACAGCAAAAGGCCGAAGACCAAACCTTGCAGCACCCCTTTCTTGATTGTTCCCCAGTTTGAGATTTTGCATATTGTGTGAACTGCTTATTTCAACGTTCTGCATCTTCCGGTTAGGTATGATTTAAACCATTGGAGCGCTGTCCCATTCATACCACAGCACTTGAGCTTATCTAGAAGTATTCCATGATTTACACAATCAAAAGCCTTTGATAGATCACAAAAAGACCCAGAAGGTGACTTCCGGTTACTCAGAGCATTTAATATTTCATTAGTGAGAGTATATATAGAATTTTCCGTTCAAAAACCTTTCTGGAAACCAAACTGACATTTTGTTAAAACTTTATTTTTACAAATATGTGAAGCTACTGTACAACACATTACTTTTTGAAGAATTTTGGATAAGGCAGTCAGAAGAGTGATTGGGTGGTAGTTGTTGACATCAGACGTATCCCCTTTTTTATTCATTGGTTTAACAATTGCATACTTCAGTCTATCTGGGAAAATACCCTGCTTCAGAGAGCTATTACATATGTGGCTAAGAAACCCACTTATCTCTTGGGAACGAGCTCTTATTATCGTCCTGGAAATGCCATCGATTCCTTGTAAGCTTTTATTCTTGAGAGAGTTTATTACCTTCCTAATTTCAGAAGGAGAGGTACGTGGAGTTTCAATTGTGTCAAATTGTGTGAGTAAGGCCTCTTCCATTAACTGCCTTGCCTCTTCTGCTGAACTTTTAAATCCTATTTTCTCTACAACATTTAAAAAATGATTATTCAATATGTTTTCGACTTCTGGCTTGTCGTTTGTCAAGTTTCCATTCGCTTTGATGGTAATGTCAACATCCTGTACTCTTGGTTGCCCTGTATCCCTTGTAATAATATTCCAAATTGTTTTGGTTTTGTTATGAGACATATTAATCTCAGACATGATGCACATGCTTCTGGGCATTTTAATAACCTTTCTTATTGTAGCACAGTAGCTTTTATAATATTTGGCTCTTTCTGGGTCATTACCCTTTCTTGTTGTTAGATACAGTTCCTTTTTGTGGTTACAAGTTATTTTTATACCTATAGTAAGCCAAGGTTTTAAGCATGGTTTATTATAAATAGATTTAAAAACTTTCTTGGGGAAACAGTTTTCTAATTCTCTTACAAGTGTATCATGAAATAAGTTATATTTTAAATTAGCATTGGGTTGCTTGTACACCTCGTCCCAGTCCAAGTGCTGAAGATTTTACCTGAAATTTCTCATTGTTGAGTCATTAATTGAAAACTCAGCTTTGGAGGGTAGTTTCTAATTACCGAATAGAGCTTTGTCACATACTATAACTAGCTGAGCACCATGATCAGGAAGGTAATTCCCAACAGGACAAGAATTTATGTTTCTAAAGTTATCGTGGTCTATAAACGTGTTATCTATCAATGCGCTACTGTCCTTTACTACCCGAGTAGAAAAATCAATGACAGATGTCAAACTGAAAGAACCGAGCAAGACTTCCAGGTAATTCTTCGTATTACACTCTTTCAGTGAACCAACATTGAAGTCCCCACAAATAATAATTTGCTTTCCCCTATCTGACAGATAGCACAACAAGGTATCCAAGTTTTCCAGGAATAAGTGAAAGTTTCCTGAAGGGAACCTGTATACTGCAACAATTATAAAAGAGCCCTCCTTTAGCTTAAGTTGACAGGCACATTGCTCTAGACAAAACTTTTTGTATCTAAGCTTTTTACACAGTGACAACTTTTGACATATATGGCAGGCAACTCCTCCTCCCACCTTATTCTCTCTACTCATATTCGCACCTACTTTATAACCGCTGATGTTTACCTTTTCCATATCAGACACAATGTGATGCTCAGACAGGCATAGTAAATCTATTACATTATCATATTCAATGTCATCTAAACAAACCAGGAGCTCAACTACTTTATTCTTCAATCCCGGAATATTTTGGTGAAAAATGGTAACATTACTTTTTAATTTACTTTTGTGAGAATCTATTTTTTCTTTAATCCACCAATATTTTGATCAAATATGGTATCATTATTATTTACTTTACTGTTGCGAGAATCTTGTGAGTTTTGGACCTCTTTAGCACCTGACTGCCTGTACTTCTCATTGGACACTGATATTAGTCCAAAAAAGAGGTGCATCCATGAGTGCTAGTGTCCCCCCTTATAGATTTCGCTAACAACCCTGCCAGTTTGCCCTTACCTTTCCTATTGAAGTGTAGGCCATGCCTTGTGAAATCCCATCAACAGCCTCGACAGGAACCAATCCAATGTCTGACAGAGTGGCCGCCATATGCAACTGATTCAACTCCATATTTACCCTCCTGACAGAGCGGTTCAAATTGGACTGATCATGCAGCACGAAAGCAGGCACCAGCCCAACATTGATATGGGTCGTTGCAGAGGCTATTTTCACCAGGTCACACGCAATACTGTAGACCTGATGCCTATCAATACTGTTTCCCACTCCACCCACTATCATCACATGATCTTGCTTTGAGAAACCCTTGCACAAGGAACCTATATCCTCTACCACCTGGCTAAGACATGCATTGGGCTTGAAAAGTTTGTGACCTGGTACCTCTCACCTAATTTTTCCTGCAAAACCTGGCCAACACATCTTCCACGGCTGCTACCTAGCAACAGAACTTTCCTCTTACTTTCTACTTTTTTTGTTCGTTTGAAAAAGTTGGTTTCCTAGTGAGATTCTGTTGCATCGTAACTACATCTACTTCTAATGGAGCCTCTTCCTTACTTAACTGTGATAGCAAGGCAAATCTATTGGTTGTGCCGATTGGGAAACTGTCAGACACTGTAAAGCAGAAGTGATTTCTAGCGTTCTCCAAGGTAGTGTTATAGGCCCTTCGCTGTTCCTTATCTATATAAACGATTTGAGAGAGAACCTGAGCTGCCGTCTTCGGTTCTTTGCAGATGACGCTGTCGTTTATCGACTAATAAAGTCATCAGAAGAGCAAAACAAACATCGAAACGATTTAGGAGAGATATTTGAATGTTGCGAAAATTAGCAGTTGACCATAAATAACGAAAAGTGTGAGGTCATCCACATGAGTGCTAAAAGGAACTCGTTAAATTTCGGTTACACGATAAATCAATCTAACCTAAAAGCCATAAATTCAGCTAAATACCTAGGTATTACAATTACGAACAACTTATATTGGAAGGAACACACAGAAAACGTTGTGGGGAAAGCTAACCAAAGGCTGCATTTTATTAGCAGGTCGCCCAGAAAATGTAACAAACCTAATAAGGAGACTGCCTACACTACACTTGTCCGTCCTCTTTTAGAATACTGCTGCGCGGTGTGGGATCCTTACCAGATAGGACTGACGGAGTACATCGAAAAATTTCAAAGAAAGGCAGCACGTTTTGTATTATTGCGAAATATGGGAGAGAGTGTCACAGAAATGTTACAGGATTTGGGCTGGACATCGTTAAAAAAAAGGCGTTTTTCGTTGCAACGTAAACTTCTCACGAAATTCCAATCACCAACTTTCCCCTCAGAATGCGAGAACATTTTGTTGACACCGACCTACGTAGGGAGGAACGATCACCACGATAAAATAACGGAAGTCACAGCTCATACGGAAAGATATAGGTGTTCATTCTTCCCGCGTGCTATACGAGATTGGAATAATAGAGAATTGTGAAGGTGGTTCGATGAACCCTTTGCCAGGCACTTAAATGTGATTTGCAGGGTATCCAATGTAGATGTAGATGTAGAGGTAGCTGTTTCAAAAAAAAAAATATATCCGTTCTTGTACTTTTGGATTTCGACTGATACTGATGTTCACCTTTCTGTGCGGTTTAGCTAGACAAACCACCAATGTGCTTTACATGACACCCGTATTTAAGAACCGTAAGCCTTCATTGAATAAGTCTGCTAAAATAAACTAGAATATCATGCATAATAAACACATTGAATGTTTATACCAATTATTAAAGGAAATCGAATGTAAAAGAAAGAAGATATGTGCGAGATGATCTAAAAGGAGTGATGATACTCATATTCGCGAAATGTTATGGATGTCACTTCAAAATCTTCGCATATTAGTTTTCTCCCAAAAGAGTAACATAGGGATGCAGTGATTGCTGTGTAAGTAGTTGAGTATTTGTGCTGAGTTTTACTAACATTAGGTTCATTTGAACTCAGGTAATTTGTTATGAAACAAATCCGTTCGGAATATCCAATAAATATTGTAGCTTGTGCTTGAGATGCTATTTCGGGAGTACGAAAGGTGAGATAAGATGACATTTTTACAGATTGATTAACAATAAAATCAACTAGGTGTAGAATCCTGCTGAAGCAAAATGGGTTAGAGAGTCATGTAAAGAAACAGAAAGGAATAGTGGTGAAAAAAGGCACCAAAATGTAAAATGATATGCATTCACTAGAATTTGCAGAAGCAGTATCGTAATATATCGAATGTTTGACTGTTTGATGTGTCTTGACTACTATACAAGAGTCGGACGTTGATGTTACTGAAACAAGAGGTTCTATAACAGTCTTACAGAAAGAGCAGTGAAAACTTTGATATAAAAAAACTTCGGCAGACGTCAATGTGATTCTTCCACAAAGAAGTCTTAAGTGTAGGAAACCGGTTTATTAATAAAGGAATTAGTCCGCGATCACTGTGGACATTTTGTGAATAAATCCCTCAAGATCATTTCCTATAGGTCTTCATTTGTATCGTCGTTACAGCAAGTGCCGTTATTAGATGAAAAAAATAGACCTTGTGAAACAATGTTCCCTGTCAGTAACAATACAACCTATATTTAAGGAGCGGACGAAAACCCCACTTAGCACAGACTATATTGTGTTCAGGTTCTAAGTTTTGATCTATCATGTTAGTAGGCGACACGACGTTATAAATAAATGGACGTAGTAAACACTCTATACAGCCTTATTCACAAAGTAGGGAAATGAGCCTACAGACGGCAGGGATACAATAGTAAAAATGTCGTAAAATCGACAAATAATTACTGATTATATGGTAGGAAAAGGAATAGGTGACAAAAGCCGTCCAAGGAAGACACTTTCCAGTGGTGCTACAGATTAACGAAGCACCTGCTAAAGCTTTCAGTATAGGCTGGCAAAGTGTATAATGTAAGTGGCAGTCAAATAAGCCGAATACCCACCATAACGCACAGTCCGCACTACAGTTTCTCCACTGTTAATTATGTATCGATGCTATCACTGCTGTGGTAGGAAAAAGACATTTCAGAGTACAAATAACACACAGTCACCTCAATAATTTGTTTGCAAATTCAAATCTTAGTCGTTCGCTAGAATTTTTGCCATCTACAGCTCGCTCCTGTATTGTGGAAAAAAGGAAAGAAGGAAGGAAGATCAGGGTTTAACGTTCTATCGAGACTGACTTCATTAGACATGGAGCAAAAAGACGGAAGTTTCGAGGATGGGGAATGATGTCGACCGTGCCCTTTCAAGGGACCTATCCCGACATTTGCAGCGTTTTAGGGAAACCAAGGAAAACCTAAATATGGATAAACTAACTCGGATTTGAACCGTTGTCCTCCCAAAAGCGAGTCAAGTGTGCTTACAACTGCGCCACCTCGATCGAAAGTGTCCACTCGTGTCTTAACACGCAGCTTACTTCCCTGTCCCTCCTTCTCGACAGCATTTTCCACAAATTCATTTTCTCTCCCATTCTGTACTGGACTTCCACATTTGTTGTCGTACCGGTTCACGTGCTTTCCAGCATCCTTATACAGTACCACATATCTAACGGTTAGATTTTCCTACCCCATTGTCCATGATTCCCTTCTATGAAATATAAGCGTGAACACGCTGTCGTGATAGACGGACGTAGGAATGGTCAGAACAGATTATTGAGCATCTGGGACTGTCACGCTGAATTAAGTAGAGATTTATAAATGCAGACTGGAAATAACAAGAAAAGCAGCTCTGGAGAAGAAAAAGTCGTTAATGTCGAACTTAAATTTAAGCGTTCACAGTGCTTTTCTGAAGGTAGTTGTCTGGAATACAGCACTGTATGGAACTGAATCGGGGACAATAAATAGTTCAGAGAAGGAAAGAAATTTTTATTCGATGCCAAAGAAAACAGAATAGAATAAAATCTGCAGTCTGATATTAATTACAGAGAATTTCACACCTTATGAGTACAATGTCAGCAGTCAAAATGGCATAGTCGTTCGCGGCAAACAAGTCTTCCATGTCACAGGATTCGCTCAGGTTGCCGCACATCACCAAGTGTTCAGTGCCTTGCCCCACATTCACAACATTCGTCGTCACTGGTACCTCAGTTCTTGAAATTAGTCTTGCACTTTTTATAGCCCTGTTCTCAACTTGCAGAGGGTTTTCCAGTTCCCGTATTGGAGACGGCAGCCAGATAGTAGCTTCTCTTTTGCTCTCGATAACCGTCCAGGAGACTATGTTCTCCACAGCTCATTTCTGCGGGCTTCTGCTGAACTTGTAATTGGTCCAGTTGTAAGTAGGAAGCTTCTTCTGGATTTCAGTCGTCATGGATAGGGGTGAGTTCCGAGTAATGATTGCCTTGGATCTGTTTCTTACTTCTGCTTACATCTGAGGGTGTTGCTCCCATGGACGGAAATATCTTGTTGACAGGGGCGGGTCTTAGGCATCCTGTGACTTTGCGGCCTGTCTCATGAAGAGCCACATTAGCTTGGTCAGTATGCGCAGAGATCCTCCAGACTGGTGGGGCGTACTTCTCACCACAGATAAAAAGAGCAAGGGAGAATGTGCGGAGGGCAATGGGCTGCACTCCCGATGTGGTGTTTGTCAGCTTGCATATAAGATTACCGTGTTGTGTAGCTTGTGCCCGGTGTCTACACATTGTTGTTATGGGGTAAGGCACTGGGTGGCCGCAGTGATTTCGATTGCGCCGTTTCTAGCTAATTTTTTGGGTTCTCCTTTCCTCCTTAGTGCTCAGGTTTTATCCGGGTTGGGTTTCAAGTGATTGTCATCATATCAATGGCAAGTTCTTCGATAGAGGATATTAACTTGATTCTACTTCTTTAAATACTGCGCCCTGAGAAGCAACAGCTGTGTCTCCAGAATGAGCACTTGCCCGCGAAAGGCAAAGGTGCCAAGTCCGAGTCTCGGTCCGTCACACAGTTTTAATCTGCCAGGAAGTTTTTTAACAGCTGTGTCATCTGCTTAGATGGGGGACCTGGTTCCTGAGCTGAGTGGCTGATCATTGGTATACATGTTTTATAATATTGTAGTTGGAATTCTTCTCTGTCGGAGGTCATTCTTATGGATTCTCCATAGACTCTTTTGCCACTTAGAGTGGCAAAAAATCGTCTCTTCTGTAGCAGACATAGAATAAACTGCGTCAGTCAGTAGTCCTTAATCGTTGTGTGCAGCTTTTTGTTAGTTTCTTATGGTTGACGGTGTTATAAGAAGCTGTATCATCGATGACGCCAATACTTGTCATCTGCTCTCTTTCATAGAAAGAAATGCTTTTGAAATGTGGTTCTACCGGAGAACATTGAAAATACATTTGGTGGATCGGTAAACTAATGAGAAGGTACTTATTCGAATTGAGAAGAAATGAAACTTTTGGCACGACGTGACAGTTTGATAAAACACACCGTAAAGTAGCAAGGAGTCAGGAGTCATCAGTTTCGTAATAGAGGGAGGTATGGCGGGTAGAGCTTGCAGAGGGAATACGACAATGGGCGAAGAGTGAACTTAAAATGCAGCCTGTAATAGGTAGAGAAGGATTTCTGAAAGAGAGGAACATCAAATACAAATTTGTATGCGAGGAAACGTTTCCTGAAGTTTTTTCCTGAGGTGTATCCTTATACAGGGTGTTACAAAAAGGTACGGCCAAACTTTCAGGAAACATCCCTCACACACAAAAAAAGAAAACATGTTATGTGGACATGTGTCCGGAAACGCTTACTGTCCATGTTAGAGCTCATTTTATTACTTCTCTTCAAATCACATTAATCATGGAAAGGAAACACACAGCAACAGAATGTACCAGCGTGACATCAAACACTTTATTACAGGAAATGTTCAAATTGTCCTCCGTTAGCGAGGATACATGCATCCACCCTCCGTCGCATGGAATCCCTGATGCGCTGATGAAGCCCTTGAGAATGGCGTATTGTATCACAGCCGTCCACAATACGAGCACGAAGAGTCTCTACATTTGGTACCTGGGTTGCGTAGACAAGAGCTTTCAAATGCTCCCATAAATGAAAGTCAAGAAGGTTGAGGTCAGGAGATCGTGGAGGCCATGGAATTGGTCCGCCTCTACCAATCCATCGGTCACCGAATCTGTTGTTGAGAAGCGTACGAACACTTCGACTAAAATGTGCAGGAGCTCCATCGTGCATGAACCACATGTTGTATCGTACTTGTAAAGGCACATGTTCTAGCAGCACAGGTAGAGTATCCCGTATGAAATCATGATAACGTGCTCCATTGATCGTAGGTGGAAGAACATGGGGCCCAATCAAGACATCACCAACAATGCCTGCCCAAACGTTCACAGAAAATCTTTTGTTGATGACGTGATTGCACAATTGCGTGCGGATTCACATCAGCCCACACATGTTCATTGTGAAAATTTACAATTTGATCAGGTTGGAATGAAGCCTCATTCGTAAAGAGAACATTTGCACTGAAGTGAGGATTGACACATTGTTGGATAAACCATTCGCAGAAGTGTACCCGTGGAGGCCAATCAGCTGCTGATAGTGACTGCACACGATGTACATGGTACGGAAACAACTGGTTCTCCCGTAGCACTCTCCATACAGTGACGTGGTCAACGTTACCTTGTACAGCAGCAGCTTCTCTAACGCTGACATTAGGGTCAACTGCACGAAGAATTGCCTCGTCCATTGCAGGTATCCTCGTCGTTCTAGGTCTTCCCCAGTCGCGAGTCATAGGCTGGAATGTTCCGTGTTCCCTAACACGCCGATCAATTGCTTCGAACGTCTTCCTGTCGGGACACCTTCGTTCTGGAAATCTGTCTCGATACAAACGTACCGCGCCACGGCTATTGCCCCATGCTAAACCATACATCAAATGGGCATCTGCGAACTCCGCATTTGTAAACATTGCACTGACTGCAAAACCACGTTCGTGATGAACACTAACCTATTGATGCTACGTACTGATGTGCTTGATGCTAGTACTGTAGAGCAATGAGCCGCATGTCAACACAAGCACCGAAGACAACATTGCCTTCCTTCAATTGGGCCAACTGGCGGTGAATCGAGGAAGTACAATACATACTGACGAAACTAAAATGAGCTCTAACATGGAAATTAAGCGTATCCGGACACATGTCCACATAACATCTTTTGTTTATTCGTGTGTGGGGAATGTTTCCTGATAGTTTGGCCGTACCTTTTTGTAGCACCCTGTATAGATGTGTAATGTGGGTGATAAATAGCTCTCACATGAAGAGAACACAAGTCTTTGATACCTGGTTCAATTGAAGAATACAGAAAATCAGATGGGTGGACTGGAGAACTGATGAGAAGATACTTGACAGAGGTTGGCTAAGAGATGGGACAAGTAGTAAGGATGCACCCTGAGGCGTCAAGGATTCGTCATTTTGGTAATGCAGGGAATCGGATGGTGGGTGGGGGGGTGGGCGGGGGGGAGCGAGGGGAGTAATCGTAGAGGCGTCACTACAGTAAGAAGGTCCAAGCTGATGTAGTTTGCAGTGGTTATACAGACATAAAGATGCTCAGGACAGACTAGTGTGGGTAGCTGCATCGATCTCGTCTTCGGACTACAGACCATAACGGCAGCGGGTGAGTACAAATGATAAGATTAGCGCAGCACTGTAGGAGACGAAGGATATCGCCAAAGTGGTTAAAGAGACAAAACATTGAGAAGTAACAGAGACCCTAGGTGCTAGTGAAAGCCACGTGCAGCCGGCATTGCTGTAGATTTCCGCGAGTTAACGGCGCAGCACAACAGAGCCCAGTCGTCCAAACCCCCCACCCCCAAATCCTCTCTCCCAGCGCCACCCCCTCAGCAGCCACTCGAGCCATCCCCGCGGTCCGGATTACTCGACGCAATTACCGCCTCCCCTGCAATTAGAGGGGCAGCTTCCTCTCGCGCAAACACGGACGCCCGCAGCGAAAACACGCACTGCGTACACTCACGCTCTGTGGCTGCACGGACAGCGGCAGCGCTGCGGCCTTACGCATATTGTTGTGCGTACCGTAAAAAGTTCGCGGCAGCCCCGGATTCCTGACCAATACTCAAGAATATATATCCTTTTTCAACGTGAAAATTATGTTTTTACAGTTATTCTGATGCGAGCAATAAGGACCACTCGCCACAGGCAAGGGAACATGGCACGTCACGTACATGTCATGAAAACATAGGATTACAAGAACTCCCGTCTCGTCAAATTGGTGGTGTAGCCGTTGTTACACTATAAGAAGCTGCATCCGAGATTTTAACCCTCGCAATACCAAGCTATTTTCAGTACTTGTGTTACCAAGTGGGAGAGAGGGGGGGGGGGGGTACCTTGGGCCACTAAAAATAATGTAAAAAATAAATAAAGTTCAGGAATTGTTCTTTAATTACTTTAATAACATACTTTTGAAAGCTCTACTGATGCATAATCAGGATCCAGAACCAGAATATTTCTTTTAAAACAGTTCTCAAGAATGCTTTTTATTTCTATCAGCAAAGGTTAAAAATACCGCTACAGCTGCAAAGTTCCGTTTATTATCACACGACAGGTTTCGAGCTCTTATGCGCCCATCTTCAGGTGTCGTACCTTGGTGCTGTGACCTCCGAGCGCCGCGGTTACTTGTAGAAGGCGTGGTGTGCGACCTACGAGCGTAGAACATAGAGTCCATGTTCTCCTCATTTAAGTTTACTTAGTATAATTATCTTGAGAAAAATTAGTAACAAAAGTCGTCATAGTACTGCTGAAATACACCTCACTAAAATTAAATAATATTACAAACACTTGAGGTAATATACAAATAGCTTAAGTACGTAACATAGTTTTGTGAGAAAAATTATTCACCAATTTCTCCGAATATACTTCACACTTGGAACATACTACAATTTTTTGCTGTGTTTACCACATGTGTATCTCTTAAAGTTGTTGCAGATTATTGTTGTTTTGTTCACTTTGTTGTACTTTTCTGCTTTTGAACGGCTTTCACTAACACAGGAATGACATCTGCCTTTACCTCAAAGAGCTTCCTTTGCACCGAAGTTCTGCTTGATTTTCCGTCCGAGAATACCATCCGTAATTGAAACTACAGGTAGTCCAGCAATATTTGTAGCCCGTTCTTTAACGTATGGTTTCGTGAGGTGTAGTGCCAGTTCTTGAACATAAAGTCGTCGCTTATTAGGCTTTTCCTTATTCCAGTCGGGGAAGCTCAAAAACAATTTTGTATAACTATTTACCCCTGCTATGTACACAAGAGTATAGAAAACGGGCAACGGCCAACTGGTTTTAGCCCTCTTAGTTGAATATTTCCTCACCTTTCGATCTATCGTGTCAACGTCACATTTAGTCTCATTATAATATAGATTTACAACTGTTTTCTTCTTTGTGTCATTACGTAAACCAACTGCAGTGTCGTAATGTTGAGATGATAGAAACAGCAGATTTCTTTTGGGTTTTTCATGAGGATATAAGAAGCAATTGTGATTGAAATATTTCTAGTACTAGTGTCACTGAAAGCAAATTTACTAGAATATAATTCTCGTCTGAATATACCTTTCAGTTCTTGAGGTATATGTTTCCTATAGCTTGTAATATGCCCTTTCGCCCTGCATTATCTACAGGAACCACCAGGCATTTGACCACAGCTGCAGCGGAATTTGATTGTTGTGTACATCTTTTCTTTTCCCAGACTAAGGCACCATGCTTATAACATATCTGGTTCTAGAGTCTGTGAGCATGCTTATAAATATTCCGTATTCACCAGGTTTTTCCCTCATGAAGACCTTGAAGGGACACCTGCCACGGAACAGTGACAGCATTTCATCAGTAACAGTGTGCATACCAACAGAATAATATTTTAGTAGTAACTCATTCATTTCATGAAAAGCTTCTCGGATTGCAACAAACTTATCACGTTCCCTAAGATCGCTTGGCGACTATCTGTCATCAAATCCTACTATTTTAGTAAGCTGCTGGAATCTGGTTCGGTTCATGGAAGCAGTATAAACAAACCTTCCTGAAGTATAGGACCATAAATCTGTAATAGATAACTTACGACCGTATTCCTCCCACATAACAACAAATAGCCCTATATATTCCATGAGTTCAAGTCTGTCTTGGGTATTTCTGCCTCAATGCTTATTAATTGGTATGTTTTATTATGGTGTTCACTATTTCTCGAGACAAAACTTTTCAAATGATTCTCTTATTGTTCTTACTTTAGCTTTGTCTCTTATGCCTTCTCTTTCTGTCACTATGTTTTGTTCTACTCGTTTTCTAATGTGAGGAGGTTTGAAGCTATAAATTTTTCCAGTACTTGTAATATACTTGTCACTAACCTCGCAAGCTGTGTCGTCATCAATTTCATGGGTCCAGCGTCTGTAGGTACCCTATCACTGCCGACATCCTAGCGCACAACACATTCCTCTTCAGGTTCACTCACTACATCGTCAATTTCACCAAATTCAATCTGAGATTCTGTGGACTCTTCCAAAATCTGTGATGTTTCTCTATCAGTGAGTTATATCTAACACTGGATTAAGTGCCATTGAACAGCCAACAACAAAGAACCAAAGGGAAATGAATCATTGTTGAGACCATTGTTGCTGTCAACCCAGAGAAATATAATGTCCATGTCTTCTAAGATCACGTAATGCTATTATTTGTGGAGTAAGACGACCGTTATGGGAAGTCGCATCTACTACCCAAGGAGAGGGGGGGGGGGGGGGGGGGGAAGACTTCATGACAACCTCCCTTAAACTTAAATTATCAGATTAAGCTTAAACGAAAAACGTAAAACAATCATAGAATCTACAAGAAGTCTTCATTAAAGACAATAATTACTTTTAATAAACTTTTAAAAAATAAGTTACCTGAGTAGATCTCAAAATTTTGAAAAGGTAAGCGTACAGTACCTCCTCCTTCCTTGGTATTTCAAGGGTTAAGATGTGTTTAGTACTTAATGTACAGGGTACTTTATGCACTGATGGTATCAGATTATATAGGATGATTACTAGTCGTCAGGTACTGAACACTACTATGCACAGCCACAGTGCGAATGAGTGAGGAACTGTGAGTGACCCCAAACGTGAGGATGCATTCGAGATTAGCAGAACGGTCTATTATTTGTCGGAGGTCTTGGTAATGACGAAACAGTTTATGTTCCGTTCGTCAGCGTAGAATTGCTTGGAGATGTACGAGTATATGTGTCTGTAACCAGTCAGCTCACTACATACCTAGCTAAGACTGGCAGTACATTCGTTGGTGTTGACGCCTGAATATACTGGAAGACACCGTCGCACTGTATGAGTTCTTAATTTAAGCTCCTTTCAAGTGAATTGTTTGAAAACTGCACCATCTCAGTTTCAGCAGCTCTGTAACGTAAGTTCATTAAAGGAAGAAAAAACTACTGCCTATCATATATTCTCTCCTTTACAAAGATGAGTAAAATTTTGAAAAAGACAGTCACATTTATGACGACCAAATAACTACGCATTTCAGTTCTGAACACATTCACATGCTCACAATCAACGTGCAATAATGGGTTCTCTTAGCTGGATGCTGATAAGCTTATTAATCACCATTCCAAATTAGGAACTAGTTTAAGATATTCTGTAATATAAAATGAACACGTCGCATAGAGAAACAATAGGACGAAAGTAAATCACTTTGTCACGTTATGTGATACAAAAAAGCTGCCGCGCCCCCCCCCCCCCCCCCCCCCCCCAGTCAGAGTTTGGAAGTTCGAGTCCTCCCTCGGACATGGGTGTGTGTGTGTGTGTGTGTGTGTGTGTGTGTGTGTGTGTGTGTGTGTGTGTGGTCCATAGCGTAAGTTAGTCTAATTTAGATTAAGTAGTGTGTCTCTCGCTTCTAAACTTACACAGTTTCCTGAACGGTCATTGAATTCATCGTATCTTTAACATCTTGCTTGGCCATCCGCCTTTTTTTTCTCAGCTGGTGTCCTTTCATAGATCCTTCATAACCAGAGGTTTTCGTCGACATGAGTACTACAAGGAATCCTCTAAACGTTATTTACACGATAGGTTATACAATTCAGCTAAATACCTAGGGATTACAAATACGAATAACTTAAATTGTAACGATCACAAGGACAATGTTGTGGAGAAAGCAAACCAATGACTTCGATTTAGTAGCAGAACAATGAGAAATGCAACAGATCTACTAAAGAGACTGCCTACACTACGTTTGTACGTCCTTTTCTAGAGTACTGCTGTGCGGTGGGGGATCCATCAGAGAAGAGCGGTCAATTATATTTTTCTTCCTCAGTTTTGTTTGTGATATCTTGTGTGCGTTTTCCCAGAACTTAAATGTACAGACACTTTGCTTCACTTTGCTTCTGTAGAATCCTGCACGCAAGTCATCTTGATGACCTTCAGCCGCTACCACATATCCCACACATCTGTGGTTATTGTCAGGCCACATATTGAGTGTTCTTTGTACAGTTTTCTGAACATGTAACTGCAGGCTCCTCTGTCTGCCGCTCACGACGAAGATCTCTTGTCTTACAGGGATTCCCATTCCACGACACTACCTCTTCCAGTTTTGTAAAACTTTTCTAAGTATACTACAAATAAAGTCGGTGCTAATGTGCACCCTAGTCCTAGACCCTTTTTTACAGAGAATACTTGGGAAACTTTCTTACCTACTTTAACCATGTTGTAGTAAGGTTCGTAAGTTCTTTATTGTCTGAACATAATTACTGCTGATAACAAAGTTTCATAGTGCTAGCCACAAGTCAGTGGGATTGTATCATAGGCGTTCTATAGATTAAAAAACGGTAACTGAACAGTCATTGCCCCTTCTAGTTTGTTGCCGATGTGGTGCTTAAGAGTGAAGATACCATCTACACGTGAGCGTCTCACTATAAACCCACTTTGCTCCTAGGACTCCGTTGTTTGTGCCGCTATTTTATGCTGTATTATTTTACCGAACATCTGGCTATTGTGCAAATAAAACCAATTCTTCTATAACAGCCGGCCGCAGTGGCCGATCGGTTCTAGGCGCTTCAGTCTGGAACCGCGCGACCGCTAAGGTCCCAGGTTCGAATCCTGCCTCGGGCATGGATGTGTGTGATGTCCTTAGGTTGGTTAGGTATAAGTAGATCTACGTTCTAGGGGACTGATGACCTCAGAAGTTAAGTCCCATAGGTCTCAGAGCCGTCTTCTATAATACGCAGACTCGCGTCGACTTTCGTTTTTAACTGTCGAGAAAATAACTGTTTTCTTCTTTTCATTCATTTGGCAGTTTACTATCAAGTACAACTTATACATTTTTCTGCCAGAATTTCTAAAACTGTTGAGGGACTGCCTTTAGGAGTTCCATAGGTACATTTCCCAATCCTGCAGATTTCCCATTCTTAAGGAGACATTGTATGTCCTACGCCGCCCATGTTAAATCATCGAATTTTGTGACCCATTATCTTGGATACTTTTTAAGAGACCAGCTTACAATTTTACATAATTATTGAATGCGCCTTTCTAGGTACACTGAACTTGAATTATTACTAAAATTATATTGCGGGGCATCTTATCTGCTTTTCAAACACTCAATTTATTGACAGAATTTTGCAAATAAATGAACATAAAAACAAAACAACTCACGATATTTTAAATGTTCTTGTGCCGTATGTGTTGAATCTCTCACTTGGCATGCTGTGAAAATTTCATCTCTCTACCATCAGTACCTTTGTAGGAAACAGGTTGCTTATTGCAAAACATGTACTTTATAGATATTGAGGTTTAAAACATTTTTCACTACAAACTTTTATACAGACTTACATTTCTGCGTCTTTTATGCACTAGAATTGCCCTGGCCCATAGTCTATGTCTCCTTCAGTGTCACAACAGGCCAGTGCTTGCCTCCTCGTTTTCTTTCTTGCTTCTTTTGTTATGTGCTGAACAGCTAACTTTGCTTCACGTACACGAAGCTCATCCAGTTCCCGCAGTCCTTTAGCTGCTTTCTGTCCAAAGTTTACCCCTAACTTCTCCAGAACCTTAAGTCCTTCATAGTTCCCACCGTTAAAAGTTATTACAACATCAGACACTGGTAACTTTAGAGTCATAAAACATATACGCCTTTAGGCGCATGGCATCAGATAACATAATTGAAGGACTCATTCACATTCTGGGTCTTGCCATGTAAACACTTCTTTAGTCGCTCAGAATTTGCCAGATCTCTGTAAATAGGTTTGATTGCCTCCATTACTGCCAAAGAAAGAGAAATGCTACATGTAAATTCATGCAGAGTGCCAGAAAATTCAGGTTGCCTATATTTACTCCAAGTGCTTGGTGGAGGTGGACACAAAGCACGACATGGCTCTTCATCGATTGATATTCAGGTTTTCATGTACTTCAGAAGAAAATGCAGGTCCCACATATCTGTTACCCGTAAATTTGCGTTTGTCGAAGTTACTTTTAAGCTTAATCATTTTATTTACTTATAAAAAGCAATATAAGTTAGCTTACTACAAAAATAGCCGATAATTACACCACTTTCAACGAAAACTAGTATCAGAAACAAAGGACTGAATTGTTTATACGTAATTCCAACTTCTGAGACGTAGCAGTAGGCACAAAACAAAGCAATTCACAGCCTTCTAGACAGTGTAACTCCCAAGATACGTCTGCTCAACTATTGCAGTATATGCGTAGCTGTAAAATTTAACAGTCACACATCAATATTCAAAATATTAATTGAAAGCTTCACGATCGTCTGATTTTAATGTATTATATACGAAAATCTCCAGGAAAGTCCAAAGTACATTATGGAGTAGAAATCAGAAAATGTCAAATTTCAACGAATTTCACGTACAATGTCCCCTGAATTTCTTGGCTGTGAATTCTGTAGGATTTTCAGTTAGGGTGTTTTTGTAACAGATTCTTCACTCCTCCATAGAGATAAGGCTCATTTCTGCTATAACTTGTGTTACTTTCACATATTATTTATTACTTTCCATGCTTTATTTACTTTCGTGTTGCCTGCTTCTGGATTGATGAGTACTCTGTCTTCACCAACATCCGGCAGTAAATGAATTTGAAGCATGTAATCCCAACACACAGCATGGATTGATATCTTGACATTCCTCTTCCTGCTACAAAATCCTGTAACCTTCTCCTCTGGGAATTGTAATTTAGTCTATGTTGAGTGTTTTGGTAAATAACCGTTTCTTATAAGCAGCTTTCATCTCATCTACAATCCTTTCAGTCTCTTTATTCAGCCATGGAGTACCTGTTCTATAACTTTCAGGCGCCATTTTTTCTCCGAGGAGTTCATTTGCAGGTTCTTGTTTGAACATTTTCAGATTTTCGTACATTCAATTTGCCGAACGTTCTGGCGAGCTTCGTAACTTGCCTTAAACTCTCAATATTATACCTGACGTTAGTAAATGGATTTCCGTTTTCGTTAGCAGGTCTTGTTTACAGGGAAAATAGGTTTTTGCTACTAGTAAGATATGATCTGGGCCACATTCTGGGTCACGCTTGACACTCCTGAGGTCTGAGGTTTACAGTTCAGTTCTGAAAATAACTTGATCGATTTTAGATTACTTGCATGTTGCGTCCATGTATATTTGTGGATATCTCGGTGAGAAAACCAACTGTTATCAATTTTTAGTTTTTTTGTTCACATAAATGGTCTTTCGCCATTATTATTCAAAACAGATTCTCCCTAGCGCTCTACAATCGGATCATTTAATTTGGAATCCACGTTACCATTTGGATCACCAATTAGAAACACTTCCTTTTGATTCCCAACCTTTTATAGAAGTGTCATCAGATATATAAAAAAAATCCTTCTTCTCAGAGCTGCAGTATGGTCAGCTGGGACAGATTCTGAAATGATTATTATGGAATGATTTCTTACACCGATGTCCATTTGCAAAAGTCGGGGACTGATTCATCCCCCCAGATTTATTACAATAGATCGTACCGTTTAACTGGTAGGGATACTCCTCCAGGCTCGTTCTTCCTTTGGTACACAATTTTCTTTCTTCTTGGTCTCTGTGAGAGCTATTATGCCACTGTCACAAAGATATAATTGTTGAAACAATTATCTTTTACTTGATATTCCTTAAACATTCCACGTTCCTAATCGTAAAAGCCGTTTCCTTGAGAAAAAAAAAGAAAGGTTCAAATGGCTCTGAGCACTATCGGACTTAAATTATGAGGTCATCAGTCCCCTAGAACTTAGAACTACTTAAACCTAACTAACCTAAGGACATCACACACATCAATGCCCGAGGCAGGATTCGAACCTGCGACCGTAGCGGTCGCGCCGTTCCAGACTATAGCGCCTAGAACCGCTCAGCCACAACGGCTGGCCTGAGAATTTTCGTTCACCTTTCCTGACAGTCTGTTTCTGATGCTTTGCTGAGAGATTTTATATTTTGTGGTTCTTCATAGGCGACGGGCAGTAGACCCAGCGGCCCAAACCCCAGCGTGGAGGATCACGTGACTTTCGGTCAAGGGGGTTCTTCCCTTGGATTGTTTGTCTCTCTAGACTTAACAGACCAATCTTAGTTTTTAGAGATATCCATTTCTTCCAGCTTCACCGTACTGCCTGCGTTGCCATTTTGGTCTTCGTCCACATACCTGGACAAGGGGACTGCTTATAGACCACAATACCGGCTCCTCAGCAGATCTTAGCCACCGTCCATTTAGTCCGGTCCATGACCGCGACGCGTACGCTCCAGCTGAGAGGTGCTTAAACACTTTGTTGACAAATATGCGAAAGTGCTAAAGAGTTGAAATTATCACAGAACTTACATTTCTCGATCACGGCACTGCGTTCCTCGAAACTTTGGCAAAGACAAAACCAGAAAGAAGAACCTGTGGGTCTTATAATACCGTCCAAGAACTATGTAAGGATAGATAGATGAAATATTAATTGTAAAGGTGAGATTATACCCTTATGGACATTTACTTGATACAGAATCCTTGACATTGGTCATTAAAAAACTTAAAATTTTCTTAGTACTACAGAGATACAGGTGTATAGAAGTATGGAATATGGGAATAGATAAATGCAGATCAGATGACAGGAAGTTACATATAGCGAAGTGAAACAGATGGCAGCCATCATCACAAGTTGTCACATATAGTTCATCTGAAGCAACGCGTACGTCAAAAGAATTATGAACTTAATAAACATGTGGTACATTTCTATATTCCATGTTTTCCCAGAGGGTGATGCGTGACAAATGCATTAGGAAATCGTATAAGAATGGACGAAAGATATGAGCACTCACGTAAGATATTGCAGAGAGCTATTGCGGATTTATGGCAATGATTGCAAGGGTTTCGCGAATTTTGGTGACTAGGATTTTTGTGCGATTTTTCAAAAAGAAGATTTTTATATGCCCTACATATACTTGTATAATGGGAGGTGATGCGTAATGGTTATTCCAGTGTGTATCAGCTTCACTCAAATACTGAGATAGCAGAGACAAAGACAATGGTCTCTCCCTCCTCACAGCAGTCGTACTGTTCATCAGTCCGTAAGTTGATATAATACTATTGCCAGCTATCCTCTTCGGTTCAGTATAAATTACTGCATCTCAAATCGTCCATAATTTACCATACGTATTCAAATTAACGTCTGCCTCGGTAAGTTCTTAGGCTCTATATTGTTTCAGACGCTATCTTTAGCAACGTCTCTTATGGTACATCGATTTTTTTTAATTTTTTGTTGGAGTCATCAGTCTGGTTTGATACAGCCCCCCAAGAATTCCTCTCCTGCGCTATCTTCTTCATCTCATAGTAGCGCTTGGAACCTTGGCCTCCGTTATTTGCTGGAAGTGTTCCAGTCTCTGTCTTCTTCTACAGTTATTACCTTCATGAGCTCCGTACCATAGAAGTTATTCCCTTGTATCTAAATACATGTCCTATCATTCCGACCCTTTTTACTGTCAGTTATGTCTCCACACTGTTCTTCTCCTCGCCTTTTCTGCGCAGAACCACCTCATTTCTTATCAGTCGCCTTGGTTCTTAACACCTTTCTACAACATATATCACAATCACTTGGATTCTCTCCATTTCCCGTTTTCTAATTGTCCATTAGTCACTTAGTTTCAGTGCTGTAGTCCAGTCGTGTATTCTCAGAAACTTGTTCATCAACTTCAGAAATTGGAAATTTGTGGTAAGTTCCCAAGGGACCAAACTACTGGGGTCATCGGTCCCCTAACTTACGCTAAGGACATCACAAAAACCCATGCCCGAGGAAGGACTCCAACCTCCGACGGACGATAGCAAGTCACCTTAGACCGCGCGGCTACCCTGCGCGACCTCAATTTAGGGACAGTGTTTGACACTAATAGACTTCTTTTGGCGAGTAATGCGCCCTTTGTCTGTACTAGTTATCTTCGCGTGTCCTCCTAGCTTCGTACGTCTTACATTGTTTTGTTTCTAAGCTAGCGGGATCCCATTACTACTTTGCCTCAGGTTTCTCAATGTTGTTAAATTTCCCGTGAATCTCGTTTCTGTCACACGTGATCACAGTCAATATTTTAAAATTTTGTACCCAGCTGGAACAAAAAACCTATCATAAAATTTTCGTGAAGAAATAATAAACATATATATTTAAACCTCTTAACCATGGTCCTAGAGTTTATAGAAATGCCTGATTCAGTGTTAAAATAGTGACAGCTAGGTTACGTGTTTTACCGAAGGTACGTTGAAATATGGCCCAAAGGTGTAAGTATTTATATGAATATGGAAGTGAAATTATTGTTGTTGGTTTTGATCTGACAACGATTGTAGTGCGAATCCCATCACTGAATTGTTCAAAGTAACTAACTGTCTGATCCCCCTTTACATTCACAACGAATCCTACTCCCGCTATACCAAATGCAGATGATGTTGATGTTCTCGTATATTCCTCCGATCAAGTATCATTACGTTATTTCTATTTCACTGCACTAATACCAACTACGCCTGGATTGAGCTTTTTCATTTCTGTTTTCAGGTTTTCTAGCTTGCCGACCACATTCGGACTTTTGACATCCCACGCCTCGACACGTCCAACGTTAACCTTTCGTTGGTTATTCTTTTGCTCAAGATTGACACCTCCTTGGCAGTCCCCTCTCGGACATACATGGGGTACTAATCAGGAACCTTTTTTCAATGGAGACACCTCTTCGCAAGCCACATATCCTATGGAGATAGATTAAATATCTTTAATTCCATGTTTTCCATTGCCACTGACGATTTAGTTGATAATTACTGGTTCTTGTGTCTTTTAGGGTCATTTCTCACCACAACGGCAAAGGGGTGCCAAAACGCCTTGTCCGTTCCAATAACCTCTTGACATGGCCGTTGGCAGAACCGCGGAGATTCCTTATGCCATAACTTGCAAGTCTTCGGCGGCTTCTTATCTTCCTTTTCTTTTGTTTGCGATCAATCTTCTGACTGGTTCGATGCGACCCGCCAAGAATTCCTCTCCTGTGCTAACCTCTTCATCTCAGAGTAGCACTTGCAGACTAAGTCCTCAATTATTTGCTGGATGTACTCCAATCTCGGTCTTCCTCTACAGGTTTTGCCGCCTACAGCTCCCTCTAGTACCATGAAATCATTCCTTTATGTCTTAAAAGATTTCCTATCATCCTGCCCCTTCTCCTTATCAGTGTTTTCCACATATTCGATCCAGATGTTGAGTTTCTCACTGTTCTCATTTCTGCTACTTCTCATTACCTTCGTCTTTCCTCGATTTAATCTCAGTCCATACTCGGTAGTCACTAGACTGTTCATTCCGTTCAGCAGATCATGTAATTCTTCTTCACTTTCACTCAGGATATCAAACCTTTCTTTCATTTCATGGATTGGTTTCTCGATGTACAGGTTGAACAGTAGGGGTGAGAGGCTACATTCTTGTCTTACACCATTTTTAGTACGACCACTTTGTTCTTGGTCATCCACTCTTATTATTCCCTATTGACTGTTGTATATATTGTATATTAGCCGTCTCTCCCTATAGCTTACCCCTACTTTTCTCAGAATTTCCAACATCTTGTACCATTTTATACTGTAGAACGCTTTTTTCGGGACGACAAATTCTATGAACGTGTCTTGATACTTCTTTAGTCTTGCTTCCGTTATTAACCGCGTCGGAATTGCCTCTATCGTGCCTTTACTTTTCCTAAAGCCAAACTGATCGTCATCTCTTCCATTCTCCCTTATATCATTCTTGTAAGGAGCTTGGGTGCATTAGCTGTTCAGCTGATTGAGCGGTAATTCTCGCACTTGTCAGCTCTTGTCGTCTTCGGAATTGTGTGGATGATGCTTTTCCGAATGTCAGATCGGATGTCACCAGACTCATACATTCTACACGCCAACGTGAATAGTCTTCCTGTTGTCACTTCCCCCCCCCCCCCCCCCCCCCAATGATTTTAGAAATTCTGATGGAATGTTGTCCATCCCTTCTGCCTCAATTGTTCTTAAGTCCTCCAACGCTCTTTTAAATTCTTATTCTAATACTGGACTCCCTATCTCTTCTAAATCGACTCCTGTTCCTTCTTCCATCACATAAGACAAATCTTTCCCCACATAAGGGCCTTCATTGTAGTCTTTTCACCTATCCGCTCTCTCTACTGTGTTGAACAGTGGAATTCCCGTTGCAACCTTAGTGTTATCACCCTTGCCTGTAATGTCACCCGTAACGCCGGAAATGCATATCCTCCTATTTCCATCTATTGTACTATAATTTTTTTTCCTTATTTTGTTACCTGAATATATGACATTTCTGTGCCTTTATATATTGTAATTGTTTTACTATTTGTATATATATATATATATATATATATATATATATATATATATATATTTATGCATTTATGTCGATGTATAATTGATTTGTTGTGTAAAGATTATTTGTATTTATACGTTGGGTCTGGCCTAGGGAAAACTATACTATCGAACGAATACATCGATAGGTCGTGTGGAGAACGAAAGTGTTTAGGATCTTTGGTAGTGTTAACTCTGTCGCGTGGAGCGCGGGCAGAGAGGGAGTCCGGCTGGAGTAGCGAGTGGAGCAGGAGTGTTGTGTGTAGCTCCCGCGAGTTGCCGCGCTTTCGGCGTTTGGCAGCATGTAATTGCGCTCGACTTGCGATGATAGTTTCTGACATGGTGTCGCGGACGGGAAGCATTAGCTGGCGCACATCAAGAGCCCGTTTCGTCTGGTGACCGTGTTGAGAAGAAGGCGCGCCAACATCCAGCTTCTGCAACAGCGACGGCCGACAATGAGTGACTGTCGCCACCTCCTCGATCGACGGTTTCAAACCTTCAATCAACCAACAAGGAAGACTAAAAGCACGTAAAGTTTCAGAACTGTATGGAAGACCTCAGCTTTTCAAATTGTTCCATTTGCCTCGCAAAATTGCAGCAACTTAGCATGAACCTTTGTTGCTCATTGTTCCAATTGCATTGCCAAGCAGGGTCCCTTCCTTTTCCGAAATGAACCCGAGTGTCGTTGAAATTCAAACGCCAGCATTAAAATAATATAATTAGATTTCACTGCTTTAATTTCAAAGTTCAGTTAAGGTATTCATAGCTGGCTACAATATTTAGGTTACACGAGCACAAATTAAGAGTGCGAGTTTTGTTAGCATATTTTAGCTTACCTGTGACTGCAGCTCAGCTTGGTACGAACTAAATTTTACTATTGTTAATTGTTCAGAATCATTTAATTCAAGTTCAAAGTTAAATCTCTTGTTTCTAAATTGCGTAGAGTCAAGTTGCTTTTGAAATGATTGTTGAGGTAGTCCAAGACTAACCGTATTTTACTGGAATTCGATGTGCTTCAGAAAGAAAGCTCACTATTAATTCCAGTCACTAAATTAACTTTCAGTTTTCCGGTTTTATTAATTCTTTTGCTAAATTAAGTCAGAGTGCAGCAAAACTGATTACTTCTGACAAACTTTCAGTTTTCACACTACACGTGTCAACCTTCAGTTGCCACGCTTCTAGTGCTAATTATATGTGTAATTACCTTTCTTTTTCAGTTACTATAGTAATTGTCCTTAGGACTGGCGACCGTAATTTCCCCCTAATCTCAAATATCTAATTACCGCTAGTTAATTGTTAACGTAACGGCCGCACATTTACTTTCTTCTTTAACTTTACCCCTTTCCAAAATTAATTTTCACCAGTTTCATTTGCATTTTTTCTTTCACTTAGATGTAACCCTTTCCTCTCTCTTTACCGACAGATTAACTTCGGTGACGATTGCTTTTCCCAAATTTCCATTAGGTACACGCAGTTTAATTTTTCACTATCATTAAGGTCGATAAGAGAGGGGGAGGTTACACGTGGCGACCTGGTGACAGGACAATCTTCAGATTTGAGGTTGTTCTGGACACGAATTTTGCATTGTGCATATCTCGTAACAAAGTACTGGTTACGAAATGGTCGATACGTCGGCGAGAATATTAGTGTGAGGAATCCTAATTAGATTTGAGATTTGGCATTTATATTGAAAAATATTAAAATGAGTGAAGGCAACAATTGCCAAAAGTTGGTAGACTTGGATACGGAACAATCGGTCGAACAGTGGGAAACGCGTACCACGGTACCCGTTGTTCAGGGGCAGGCGGCTAGCATGAAAGACGCGACCGCCGAAACGCAACAAAGAGCAGAAATGGAATTCCAAACTTTAGAAATTGTTTCGAAATCGGAAGTGAAAATCAAATCTGAATCCCTTGATGACGAATACGGGGGGACAATTAAAGAGGAAGCCGCTGCGGAAGTAAAACCGGTAGTTTCCGGGAATTTAACTGATTTATTGAATGTTTTGATTAACGAAATCAAGAGTCAATCGGCAGAAATTAAAGCTCTGTCTGCCAAGCAAGACGATCAGGCTGCCAAGCAAGAAGCTCAGGCTGCCAAGCAAGAAGCTCAGGCTGCCAAGCAAGAAGCTCAGGCTGCCAAGCAAGCAGCTCAGGCTGCCAAGCAAGCAGCTCAGGCTGCCAAGCAAGCAGCTCAGGCTGCCAAGCAAGTAGCTCAGTCTGAAAAAAATTGAACGAATGCTAGACAATCAGAACAAAGCTATTAATGTTGTTAACAACAATGTTGAAGTTGTTAACACAAAAGTTGATAAAATCAAAGACGATATTGTCGTGATTAATACCGAAATCGGTAATCTTATACAGGAAATGATAGGCGTTCAGGCGGAAATTGCGAGCATAAATACTCGTTTTGATTCCGAAATTAGCAGAATCGAGAAAAGTGTAGGAGACGCAGTTGCTCCGATCATCGAGAATAAGGTGACGGAACAAATTCAATTAGTGAGAAAAGAGGATCAACAGAAGGTGGAAACTTTAAAGGCTTTAGTATCCGAAGTAGATACCAAAGTGACGAAGCAGGCTGATACCTACGAAGAGAAAAAGAGGGAAGTGGAAACGCTTGCGACAACCACTTGCCAAGTGATTACGAGGGTGTCGGAATTAGAAAGGAAACTTGACGAAAAACAGAGCTATGTGCCAATCTGTGCACATAGTTCGGAGTTGTTGACGAAAGAGGAGTGGTTCGACCCCTTGAAAAAAGGCGGTATACACCCGATGGATTTCATTAAAAATTGTGAAAAAGTTTTACCCAGATCATTTACTAATGAGAGAAAAATTAATGCGGTTATTGATGTATTGGCTGGTGATGCCAGGCGTTGGGGCTTAAACCTCAACATTACGAACCTGACTTTTGACGAGTTTAAAAATTTGTTTCTGGCTGAATACTGGTCAGAGCAGAAACAGCAAGGTGTCTGGCGCGAATTTGTCGTATCGAGGCCTTTCGATGCGAATTCGCGCGTTTCGATGAAGGAGTTTTGTGAGGGCTGGATCCGCAAGTTGGAATATTTGCGTGATCGCCGCACGGAACCCGAAATAGTCTGGGAACTCTACAAGAAGCTTCCAGATGATACAAAACGCTACGTAGGAAGCAATTACAGGACAATCAATGATTTCCTGGAAAGAGTTGAGGACGAGGACAATTGGCGCAATAATCGCGACAATTGTAGCGGCCGTGGTAACAACAACAGGAACCACAACAACGATAACTATGGGAATAATGCATACCGCAATCTTGGCAGCAATAACAATAATGGTTCGGGCCGTAATGACAATCGGTACAATGCAAATAATAACCGGAATGACGGAAACCAGTATCATACTAGCGTGTTACGGGCTGCGCAGAATAGTAATAACGCCAGAGGGTGTGACCAGCCGCCTCAGCAGTATCCGGGGAGCGTATCTGCTGGGACGAGACAGGGAAACCATTAGCCGCGCCGGTGAGGGGCCGACCGGGCGTGGAGAAATTTTGGCGGCCCAATAACAGGAGAAAACCCAGGTGTCGTCGTTATGAAAATTCCGTATGGAATAATCAACGGCGGGAGAGTGTGCCAGTGTTAGGTGAAAGGAGTGCGCCCACAAGTAGTAGATCAGCTGTAGACACGGCAGTAGAAAATACATTCACAGTCAGTGAGAACAATTTAAGCAGTGTTCCGGAAATCGATTATAAAGTGGCAGCTGTAACACCCACAGTGGAACTAGAGATTGAGTTTAAGAATGATTCGCGAGTGTTGAGAGAAGATCAGATGTCGGATAAAACATCCGTCATCGAGCGAGGGGATGCAGAGAGGAATGAGGTCTGGTTAAGGCAGTTCGGTCGCTTATACGACGAACTAAGAGATTATAGGGGTATGTATGGGAGAATTGTTATGGGGAGCGCGGGCAGGATTTACCGCGTCCCGTCCCGCAGGAAGATAGTGATTGTGAAGTGATAGAAAGTTATGGCCCTAACCAGCAGACTTTACTAGAAATAGTTGATGTTAAGGGGGAGCACGAGCAAGATGCGTCGTGTTTCGTCCCGCAGGAGTTGAATGTTGAAGTAGTAACGGAAAGTTCTGGCCCTAACCGGCAGACTTTACCGAAAGTTGTAGTGGTAGAAGTAGCCGACCCATCCGACGCGAACACCCAGTTTAAACATTGCGAGAGTATTAAGGAGAAAGATTACGAAAATTTTAGTGATAGCCGGAAACGATTGGTAGAAAAGCACGTAGATTACAGCGTGTATGAGGTTAGAGCTGACGTTATACGGTCAGACTGTAGCAGTGTGGGTTGCGCAGATCCAGAGGAAGTAATTTCAGATGCTACTGGGCACATTCCTCCAAGTAGATTGGCAGATGAGATCAATCTGACCAAAGTGGAATCAACGAAGGTGACAATTAGTGAATTGATAGCAAGGCAACACTCACTAGTTGACGAGTTACAGGAAAAGGTTTCGGTATTGGAGGCGAAGCTATAGACTAAGCCTCAGGACAAACGTGTTGAAATTAAAACTGTATGTGAACAGAGGCTGAAAAAGCCGCCAGATAAGCCGAATTTAGGATCAAAGCCGGATGGTTGTTTCTGTAATGACATGGATATAGACGAGGATTTACTATGGGAAAATAAAGAAACAGTCGAGGACAAGTGTAGACAGATAGTAGTGTCTGTTAATATGCACGAACTACAACTAAACGTGTTGATTGACACCGGTGCAGAATTGAGTGCTGTATCTGGGAAAATATTTGAGTTACTGAAAGACAGACCTGGCATCGTAGTTATGCCAGTAACAGGAGTGAAAATTATAGGTGCTACTGGGAAGGCCAGTAAACCGGTCACAAAACAGATTTTTGTCAACTTCGAGATATGTGGGGCACGATTTGAGCAAGAGTTTGTCGTCGTGCCAGACTTAACTACGGAAGTAATTATCGGGTTAGATTGGCTATTAAAGTACCGTGCAGTGATTAATTGCGAAAGCAAAACTTTGACATGTACGTCACAACATAAAACAATAGTAGTTAGCTTTGACGAGGCAGGAGACGGTGTGCATAGGCAATACCAGCCTATACACATTGTTAACTGGCCGAATGGTATTGATGTAGGTATGAATTTGAACTACTGTAATGTGAGGAATCTCGGCATTGACAATAGTGTAGAAACTGAATTGGAAAGTATTGTAGACGGTATGTCAAACGTAACACACGAACAAAGACGAGGCCTGTATGAAGTGATAATGAGGAATAAGAGTGTGCTTTCAGACAAACCGGGTCTTGTGGAAGGATATAAATGCAAGTTGCATGTAATTCCGCACGAACCATTCTTCGTGAGACCGTATGCTATACCGCTGTCCAAAAAGGAAGCAGTGCAACGGGAGAAAGATAAGATGATCGAATGGGGAGTGATTGAAAGAAGTACAAGTCCATACAATAACGGTTTGGTCATTGTAGCAAAACAGGATGGTAGTGTGCGTATTGTGATTGACGCACGCACGTTGAATAGGGTCGTTCAAGGTGAAACAGACAGACCAGAGAGTATGGAGGAGATTTTGCAACGTTTTCATGACGTTAAGTTCATGACTAGCCTCGATCTGACGGCTAGTTACTGGCAAATAGAACTCGAAGAAGAATCTAGGCCATATACCGCCTTCTTGTTTGCGGGCAGGTGTTATCAGTATAGAGTACTGCCGTTTGGACTTAATATATCTGTGTCCGTATTCATCAGGGCCCTAGATAAAGTGCTAGGACCGGCTTTGAGTTCAAGATTAACTGTATATGTTGACGACCTATTGTTGGCCAATGCCACTTGGCATGACCATTGTGACCTGTTAGATGAAGTTTTTAGAGCATTGCGCCGTGGCGGAATGACTCTAAAGCTAAAGAAATGCGAATTTGTGAAGCAGGAACTGAAATTTTTAGGGCATGTAATTACCACTGCTGGTATTACGAAAGACCCAGAGAAACTAGAGGCAATAAGGAATTGTCCTCCACCCAAGTCTAGGAAACAGTTAAAAAGTTTTCTAGGGCTCACAGGATTTTACCGTAAATTTGTAAAAGGACAAGTGTTTAATGATGAAAATTTGAATAACCTCTTACGAAAAAATGTTCCGTTTGTGTGGACAGACGGGTGTCAGACCGCTTTCGAGAGATTAAAAGACGAGTTGTTAAGATCTAACATACTATTTCATCCTGATTTATCGCTACCCTTCCATCTGGGAACGGATTCGTCGAATTACGGGGTGGGGGTAGAACTGTTCCAAGAAGTTGGTAAAGGAGAGGATAAGGAACACCGGACGATAGCGTTCGCGAGTCGAACTTTATCAAAAAGTGAGCGAAACTACACGATTTCTGAGAAAGAGTGTCTCGCTATCGTGTGGGGATTCAAGAAGTTCAAGAGTTACCTATGGGACCGTAAGGTGATTGTTCATACGGACCATAAGGCGCTCACTTATCTGAAGGATTGTAAACTACTTCACGAAAGACTGACTAGGTGGTCGCTGTATTTACAGCAATTTAACTATGACATCTGTTACGTAAAAGGAACCGACAATTGCGTAGCGGATGCGCTGTCGCGGTTGCCCGAGTCTAATCAAGGTCTATTGAAAGATGAGGCAGATGGAGTGGTCAAATTGTACTATTTTAAAGAAGTTGAGAGACGTAAATTAATAATGAACATATGTAAGAATGTACGTCGTCATCAGAACGAGGATGGTTGTTTAAATATGGTGGAAACCTGATATGACGAAAGGAGTCCAGAAGGAGAGAAATTAAGGAAGTATTACAAGATATACGATCATATCTTGTACATATGTAAGAGTGAAGATAGTAATATTTGGCGGGTGTGCTGGCCCACCAAATACGTCACGGAAATAATTGACTACTACCATTTGGCGTATGGTCACTGTGGACCAAAGAAATGTACGGAAAAGCTGAGTGAAGTAGTGCATTTTAACAACGTGTTAAAACGAGTTACTGACAGAGTGAAAACTTGCGATTTATGTAAGAAGGTGAAGGTTACCAACTGTACGAGTCGTGGTCCTATGCAGAGTATAAGGCCTAACGACACCTTTGAGTTACTGTGCGTGGACTTGTACGGACCTTTGCCCAAGTCATCAGGAAACTTTGCCTACATTTTAGTAGTGCTAGAAGCTTTTTCCAAGTTCATCAAACTATACCCGATTAGGAAAGCTACAGCGAAAGCGGTCTATAGCAAGCTTGTGAACGATTATTTTGTTCATATTGGCAAGCCCAAGGCGATTCTATCAGACAATGGGGCACAATTTACTTCTAAGTTGTGGAATGAAGGCATGGAAAGTAATGGGGTCGAGGTGATCCATATTTCAGCTTATTGTACGGCTGGGAATCCCGCGAGCTAGGCCGACTTTGCCGTACCTATTGCCATCACAACCATAGGGCATGGGGCAAATATGTAGCAGTATTTGAGAGAATTATGAACACCTTGAGACAGGAATCGACGGGATTTTCTCCAGAGGAAATCTTGTTGGATGACAGAAGTAAAAGTTTAGTGGAAGAGATAATCAAATTCCCTCCACGGATTGACATTAGTATTGGTGTGAAAAAAGATCGTTTGCGAGAAGTAATGAAGCTAAGAGCCGATGCTTGCATACGTCGTCATGACGCTAAAGCGCGTTTTGCTAAGTTTGCAATCGGAGACTTAGTACTTGTAAAAGCTCATGAGAAATCGAGCGAGATAGACAATGAAATCTCTAAATTTAAGTTTGTTTATACTGGACCATATAAAGTCATTGGTATACCTCACACAAATGCTTATTGCTTAGAGTATCCAAGCTCTGGAAAACTATTAGGTATACGGAACATTGTAGACTTGAAATTGTACCAACCTAGGATTGATTAATACCACGGAATGGGTAATTTGTACAGTATGTGAATATAGAGTGTAAGATTTAAACGATTTGCTAGCTTGTCATGCTAAGGTCATTAAAGAAGTTGTAATCAATAAGTAATTAATTTTGATTAATCAATTTAGTTTTAATCAATTTAATCATGATCTAATCAACTGAAAAATCCAAGCTGCTAGTTTAAGTTTTCAGCTGAGTCACAGTAGATTAAGGAATGTAAATATGATTTTGTAAATAGCTGTAAGATTTCATAAATATGTGATTTACTAGTCATTGCCGATGTACTTAGACGCTGTTTTAAGTTTCAGGCTAGTACATGCGTGTGATGATGGACAGTGTTGAGTTATCCACTGTGATAGTGTTTATGGACTCCTTGAGATTACTCGGGAGTGAGTTTTTCCGAAAGAATTCAGTGAAACGGACGTTCTGGAAACGCCGTTACAAGGGCGAGTGAGATCAAGCGTGCCGCACAGGCGGGTGCAACTATACTGGCAAGGCGGAGCCGCTGTTGGCTCTTGTGCCGCTGTCGGCATTCTTTGTACTTGCGAGTACGGAAGGTGGAGTTGTTTTTTCTTCCCGGACAGCTGATGTGAAAGAATTCTGCTGTTAATATCTATGTTTTTGTCGATCTGCTGTACATTATTTTCTTGTTTAGCGTTAAATAGGTTCTCGTCACGAGAATATAAATTATGAAAAGGTTATACAAAATGTGTAGTCTATTTAATTATTTATTTGCGTATTTTGATCTACCTGTTTTTATGACCATGTACTCTGATTAATTTTGTAAATAGTATTCCATTTCTTGATAGTGTTACGGATTTTGACGATTTTGGAATAGCTAAACCATTTTCTATATCTTCAATGAAATTAAATATGTTGTTAACCCGTTTTATTTTGTGCAAGATGACAGAGTGGAATAAGATTAGGAGTGTCTCCACTCAATTATTATGGTCTAAAAATTGATTTATGGTTAATCAGACGAATGCTAAATTTTGATGATGTTTTGAGCATATGCATTTCCGCTGTTTCTTTTTTGGGGCATTTTCTGAGTCTGTTTAGGTTACATGAACATCCTCAGATAATGTGGGGCACGTGTAACGCCGGAAATGAATATCCTCCTATTTCCATCTATTGTACTATAATTATTTCCTTATTTTGTTACCTGAATATATGACATTTCTGTGCCTTTATATATTGTAATTGTTTTACTATTTGTATATATATATTTATACATTTATGTCGATGTATAATTGATTTGTTGTGTAAAGATTATTTGTATTTATACGCTGGGTCTGGCCTAGGGAAAACTATACTATCGAACGAATACATCGATAGGTCGTGTGGAGAACGAAAGTGTTTAGGATCTTTGGTAGTGTTAACTCTGTCGCGTGGAGCGCGGGCAGAGAGGGAGTCCGGCTGGAGTAGCGAGTGGAGCAGGAGTGTTGTGTGTAGCTCCCGCGAGTTGCCGCGCTTTCGGCGTTTGGCAGCATGTAATTGCGCTCGACTTGCGATGATAGTTTCTGACATGGTGTCGCGGACGGGAAGCATTAGCTGGCGCACATCAAGAGCCCGTTTCGTCTGGTGACCGTGTTGAGAAGAAGGCGCGCCAACATCCAGCTTCTGCAACAGCGACGGCCGACAATGAGTGACTGTCGCCACCTCCTCGATCGACGGTTTCAAACCTTCAATCAACCAACAAGGAAGACTAAAAGCACGTAAAGTTTCAGAACTGTATGGAAGACCTCAGCTTTTCAAATTGTTCCATTTGCCTCGCAAAATTGCAGCAACTTAGCATGAACCTTTGTTGCTCATTGTTCCAATTGCATTGCCAAGCAGGGTCCCTTCCTTTTCCGAAATGAACCCGAGTGTCGTTGAAATTCAAACGCCAGCATTAAAATAATATAATTAGATTTCACTGCTTTAATTTCAAAGTTCAGTTAAGGTATTCATAGCTGGCTACAATATTTAGGTTACACGAGCACAAATTAAGAGTGCGAGTTTTGTTAGCATATTTTAGCTTACCTGTGACTGCAGCTCAGCTTGGTACGAACTAAATTTTACTATTGTTAATTGTTCAGAATCATTTAATTCAAGTTCAAAGTTAAATCTCTTGTTTCTAAATTGCGTAGAGTCAAGTTGCTTTTGAAATGATTGTTGAGGTAGTCCAAGACTAACCGTATTTTACTGGAATTCAATGTGCTTCAGAAAGAAAGCTCACTATTAATTCCAGTCACTAAATTAACTTTCAGTTTTCCGGTTTTATTAATTCTTTTGCTAAATTAAGTCAGAGTGCAGCGAAAGTTATTACTTCTGACAAACTTTCAGTTTTCACACTACACGTGTCAACCTTCAGTTGCCACGCTTCTAGTTCTAATTATAAGTGTAATTACCTTTCTTTTTCAGTTACTATAGTAATAGTCCTTAGGACTGGCGACCGTAATTTCCCCCTAATCTCAAATATCTAATTACCGCTCGTTAATTGTTAACGTAACGGCCGCACATTTACTTTCTTCTTTAACTTTACCCCTTTCCAAAATTAATTTTCACCAGTTTCATTTGCAATTTTTCTTTCATTTAGATGTAACCCTTTCCTCTCTCATTACCGACAGATTAACTTCGGTGACGATTGCTTTTCCCAAATTTCCATTAGGTACACGCGGTTTAATTTTTCACTATCATTAAGGTCGATAAGTGAGGGGGAGGTTACACACCGAAGTTTGTTTCGACTTTCCTGTATGCTATGTCTGTCCTTCCCTGCACTTCCTATTTATTTCATTCCCCAGCGACTTGTATTTCTCTATTCCTGAGTTTCCCGGAACACTTTAGTACTTCCACCTTTCATCGATCAATTGAAGTGTTTCTTCTGTTGCCCACGGTTTCTTTGCAGTTACCTTCTTTGCACCGATGTTTGCCAGCGTTAGAGGCCGTGTGGTCCTAGGCGCTGCTGTCAGGAAGAGTGCGACCGCTGCGATCGCAGGTTCGAATCCTGCCTCGGGCATAGGTGAGTGTGATGTCCTTAGGTTGGTCAGGTTTTAGTAGTTCTAAGTTCTAGGGGACTGATGACCTCATATGATAATTCCCGTAATGCTAGAGCCATTTGAACCATTTATTGGACCTATGTTTTCCTTTCCAACTTCTGTGATGGCCCTTTTTCGAGATATCCACTCTTCTTCAACTGCACTGCCTACTGAGCTATTCCTTGTTGCTGCATCTGTAGCCTTAGAGAACTTGAACCGTACCTCGTCATTCCTTAGTACCTCTTTTTCCCTCTTCTTTGGGCATTGATTCTTCCTGATTAACGTTTTTAACCTGAGCCTACTCTTTATGACTACTAAATTGTGATCTGAGTCTATGTCTGCTCCTGGGTATGCTTTACAACCCAGTAACTGATTTCGAAATCGCTGTCTGACGTAATCTGAAATCTTCCCGTATCACCCAGCCTTTTCCAAGTATACCTCCTCTTCTTGCGATTCTTGAACAAAGTATTCGCTATTACAGCTGAAACTTGTTGTAGAACTCAGTAAGTCTTTCTCCTCTCTCATTCCTTGTCCCAAGGCCATATTCTCCTGTAATCTTTTCTTCTACTTCTTCCCCTACAACTGCCTTCCACTCTCCCATGACCACTAGAGTTTCATCCCCCTTTACAAACTTTATTAGTCTTTCAATATCCTCATACACTTTCTCTATCTCTTCATCTTCAGCTTGAGACGTCAGCATGTATACCTGAACTATCGTTGTCTGTGTTGGTTTGCTGTCGATTCTGATAAGAACAACCCTAATGCTGAGCTGTTCACAGTAACACACTCTCTGCCCTACCTTCCTATTCATAACGAATCCTACTCCAATTATATCATTTTCTGCTGCTGTTGAAATTACCCTATACTCATCTGACCAGAAATTCTTTTCTTCTTTTCACGTCACTTCACTGACCCCTGCTATTTCTAGATTGTGCCTTTTCATTTCCCTCTTCAGATTTTCTAGTTACCACACCATGTTCAAGCTTCTGACATTCCATGGCCCGACCTGTAGAACATTATCCTTCCTTTGATTATTCAATCATCATGACACATCATGACACTTCTTCTCATGGTAACCTGCCCCTTGGGAGTTCCCTCCCGGAGATCCGAATGGGGGATTGTTCCGGAATCTTTTGCCAATGGAGAGAGCCGGCCGAAGTGGCCGTGCGGTTGTAGGCGCTGCAGTCTGGAAGCGCGAGACCGCTACGGTCGCAGGTTCGAATCCTGCCTCGGGCATGGGTGTGTGTGATGTCCTTAGGTCAGTTAGGTTTACCTAGTTATAAGTTCTAGGGGAGTAATGACCTCAGAAGTTGAGTCCCATAGTGCTCAGAGCCATTTGAACCATTTGAACCAATGGAGAGATCATCATGACACTTCTTCAATAACAGCGCCACATGTCCTGTGGATACACGTTGCGTGTCTTTAATGCAGTGGTTTCCATTGCCTTCTGTATCCTCATGCCGTTGGTCATTGCTGATTCTTCCGCCTTTAGGGGCAATTTCCCACCCCTGGGGCAAGAGAATGGCCTGAACCTCTGTTCACTCCTCCGCCCTCTTTGGCAAGGCCGCTGACAGAATGAGGGGTGAATTATTATGCCGGAAGTCTTTGGCCGCCAATCCTGATTATTTATCAAGTTTTAAGCAGCGGCGGGTTTCGAAACCTGGACTGAGGACGTTTTGATTATGAATCAAAGACGCTACCCCTAGATCCGGGTGCACATGCAAACGCGTATGCTAATGATAGTTATTCGAAATTTAAGCAGTTGTTCGATTCTCATTTCCTTCATTTCACTTATTTTCTCGTTGACTCGTTGCTGTAGTTCATTACTTACATGATCAATCAATCAGATAAACAGTTTCCTGTAGCTTTGCCCTTCAAAGACTTCTAAAGGTATTATTTTTATTTTCCTCTTTCTCCATGTTTCAAACCTATACTGGGGAGCTGTGCTCCGGTTACAGCTTTTCATGAAATTTTACCCGATATTAAGATGTATTACTATATCCATTTTTTACGTATTAGCTGCTTCTTTTTTACTACTTTGCCTTCTTTACTTCTTCATTCCTTAGCTGCTCTACTTCTGAGATGAGATAATTCTTAAAATCTTCGCGAGTCTATTGTTCACGCTTATCACCTAGTCCTTCACTTTGTCCAACTGCTGCACACACCACTATCCAGTTCTCTTTTTGTTTGTATGTTTTTTATAGCCATAGCACATGGTCCGTTTCGCTGAGCACCGACATAGTTCCAGTTCATTTTGAATGAGTAATGCTATCAATAAGCCGTATCATGGCGGTATTCTGTAAATGCCAATAACTCCTAAACCAAGATGGTCCTTTAATTCCTCGTTACATCTGCAATACATAAACCAGATATTATTTTCAACAAAGAAAAACAAAGTCTTACATTTTTCATGTCTTTTACCTCTTGCATAGTCCTTTATTGTCAAATACTCCAAACTACTTGACCTAAAGCGATTGTACTTCTTCTCTATCCCTGTAGTTGATACCACGTACCTGATTTTTCCTAAATGTGGAATCTGCTGCTAACTACAAGGGTTCCAAAGTGTTTCTGCTCCTACTAAAGCAAACTCGCCTTCTACCCTTTTACTTTCAAATTTTTCTTTCCGTCCCCTGCTCCCGTAAATACAGGGTGTTACAAAAAGGTACGGCCAAACTTTCAGGAAACATTCCTCACACACAGAGAAAGAAAATATGTTATGTGGACATGTGTCCGGAAACGCTTACTTTCCATGTTACAGCTCATTTTATTACTTCTCTTCAAATCACATTAATCATGGAATAGAAACACACAGCATCAGAACGTACAAGCGTGACTTCAAATACTTTGTTACAGGAAATGTTCAAAATGTCCTCCGTTAGCGAGGATACGTGCATCGACCCTTCATCGCATGGAATCCCTGATGCGCTGATGCAGCCCTGGAGAATGGCGTATTGTATCACACCCGTCTACAATATGAGCACGAAGAGTCTCTACATTTGGTACCGGGGTTGCGTAGACAAGACCTTTCAAATGCCCCCATAAATGAAAGTCAAGAGGGTTGAGGTCAGGAGAGCGTGGAGGCCATGAAATTGGTCCGCCTCTACCAATCCATCGGTCACCGAATCTGTTGTTGAGAAGCGTACGAACACTTCGTCTGAAATTTGCAGGAGCTCCATCGTGCATGAACCACATGTTGTGTCGTACTTGTAAAGGCACATGTTCTAGCAGCACAGGTAGAGTATCCCGTATGAAATCATGATAACGTGCTCCAAACGTTCACAGAAAATCTTTTGTTGATGACGTGATTGCACAATTGCGTGCGGATTCACATCAGCCCACACATGTTTATTGTGAAAATTTACAATTTGATCAGGTTGGAATGAATTCTCATCCGTAAAGAGAACATTTGCACTAAAATGAGGATTGACACATTGTTGAATGAACTAATAGCAGAAGTATAACCGTGGAGGCCAATCAGCTGCTGATAGTGCCTGCACACGATGTACATGGTACGGAAACAACTGGTTCTCCCGTAGCACTCTCCATACAGTGACGTGGTCAACGTTAACTTGTACAGCTGCAACTTCTCTGACGGTAACATTAGGGTTATCGTCAACTGCACGAAGAATTGCCTCGTCCATTGCAGGTTTCCTCGTCGTTATAGGTCTTCCCCAGTAGCGAGTCATAGGCTGGAATGTTCCGTGCTCTCTAAGACACCGATGAATTGATTAGAACGTCTTCCTGTCGGGACACCTTCGTTCTGGAAATCTGTCTCGATACAAACGTAACGCGCCACGGCTATTGCCCCGTGCTAATCCATACATCAAATGGGCATCTGCGAACTCCGCATTTGTAAACATTGCACTGACTGCAAAACCACGTTCGTGATGAACACTAACCTGTAGATGCTACGTACTGATGTGCTTGATGCTAGTGCTGCAGAGCAATGAGTCGCATGTCAACACAAGCACCGAAGACAACATTGCCTTCCTTCAATTGGGCCAACTGGCGGTGAATCGAGGAAGTACAATACAAACTGACGAAACTAAAATGAGCTCTAACACGGAAATTAAGCGTTTCCGGACACATGTCCACATAACATCTTTTCTTTATTTGTGTGTGAGGAATGTTTCCTGATAGTTTGGCCGTACCTTTTGGTAGCACTGTATATGCGAAGTGTCATTCAAGACCGTTAAAGTGCCCCATAACAATTAGTAATTGTTTGAAGACACAGAGAGGATCGTACGTTACCTCCGAGTTTCTCTTTATAAAAATATTTCCAGATATAAGAAAAAGTATAATTAGTGATAAAACCAAAGTGTAGTACTGAACAAGGCGGGTGGTAACCTAGTCATCTGGCATGACTTAGCCGCATAAAGGAAAAAGCGTTCGACAATATAAAATGGTGCAAGCTGTTCGAGATTCTGAAAAAAGTAGGGGTAAGCTATAGGAAGAGCCGGGTCATATACAATGTGTACAACAACCAAGAGGGTATGATAAGAGTGGACGATCAAGAACGAAGTGCTCGTATGAAGAAGGGTGTAATACGAAGCTGTAGCTTTTCGCCCCTACTCTTCAATCTGTACATCGAGGAAACAATCATGGAAATAAAAGAAAGGTTCAGGAGTGGAATTAAAATACAAGGTGAAAGGATATCAATGATACGATTCGCTGATGACATTGCTATCCTGAGTGAAAGTGAAGAAGAATTAAATGATCTGCTGAACGGAATGAACAGACTAATGAGTATAGAGTATAGTTTGAGAGTAAATCGGAATGAGACGAAGGTAATGAGAAGTAGTAGAAATGAGAACAGCGAGAAACTTAACATTAGGATTGATGGTCACGAAGTCAATTGAAGTTAAGGAATTCTGCTACCTAGGCAGTAAAATAACCAATGACGGTCGGAGCAAGGAGGACATCAAAAGCAGACTCGCTATGGCAAAAAAGGCATTTCTGGCCGAAAGAAGTCTACTAATATCAAATACCGGCCTTAATTTGTGGAAGAAGTTTCTGAGGATGTATGTCTGGAGTACAGCATTGTATGGTAGTGAAACATGGACTGTGGGAAAACCGGAACGGAAGAGAATCGAAGCATTTGAGATATGGTGCTATAGACGAATGTTGAAAATTAGGTGGACTGATAAGGTAAGGAATGAGGAGATTCTACGCAGAATCGGAGAGGAAAGGGATATGTGTAAAACACTGATAAGGAGAAGGGACAGGATGACAGGACATCTGCTAAGACATGTGGGAATGACTTCCATGGTACTAGAGGGAGGTGTAGAGGGCAAAAACTGTAGAGGAATACAGAGATTGGAATACGTCAAGCAAATAATTGAGGACGTAGGTTGCAAGAGCAACTCTGAGAAGAAGAGGTTAGCACAGGAAAGGAATTCGTGGTGGGCCGCATCAAACCAGTCGGTAGTCGGTAGACTGATGACCAAAAAAAGAAAAAAAAAAAAAAGTACTGTATGCTGTCAATTCATAACACAAGCCGTAAAGTTTCGGGGTTAAATGACAATCAGCAATTAGAGTGGAAAGAGATAATGTACAGGCCAAAGGTGGTAGCGTATACAACATGAATATGTGATACCAGCGATGAGTGGAATGTCCAAGTAAGAAAATGGAAAGAATTTAAATTTTATTCTGTGAAACCTGTCTACGTAAATGTTGTGTGAGGTAACATTCTCTTAATATAGTGAAGAGGAAAACTGAATAGCAGCAATGGAAATTTTTTTAGATTTTTTATCACTCATAGTTGACTTGGAATAAAAAAATAAACAGAAAGGTCTGTTTCCCTAGTGCCAAAATAGAAATTATACAAGTACACAGTATTATCTCATGGTAGAATCCATTCGTTGCATGTACAAATATAAATAGTTCCTCAGCAACCTGTACCGAAGACAGCGTACTTAGTCAAAGACTGTTACCCTTTGGAATAAGTAAACTATCAGTGAAACAAAGGCTGTCTGACTGCAAAATGCCGAATTGAGGTCTCTGCTGTCACGTCATTAGCAAGTGAACTGGTCGTGTCTATACCAGCGATGGCTACAGGCCACATTTGTCCCCAAAACGGTGTAAGAGGATTACCGAAACAGTTAATAAGCTGGACATTAGAAACTCAACGGCATCTGTTACTGCACCATCTTAATGTCTTTAGATTCTTATAAATGCAGTCTGGTTTCTGTAAATGTTGTAAGTAACCTTTCGCTCGTCATGTTTTATTCCTGCTATCTTTAGTATTTCAAAGAATGTATTCCAGCCAAGAATGCCGAAAGATTTTCCTAAATACAGAAATGCTATAAATGTAGATGAACCTAGGTTTACCTTTTTTTTTTTTTTTTCAACGTACTGTAGCGTCATTTCGCCTCATATGTTCCTACAATTCACTGGATCTCGAACTCATTTTCCCAGATGTTGATTTTTACCAGTCTTCTGTACATAATTCATAATAGCATTTTGCAACCGTGACTTATTAACTGATGGGTACGTAATATTCACAACAGTCATACAGTGGCGGGGAAGGTACCATAGCAGATTAAAGAAAGAGGAAACTGTGGCGTGTCTTTTGGAAGGGTTATCTTCTGATGCCTAACCCGATTGACACTAGCGGTGAAAGTGGACGTGTTTTAGCTGAAGGCAATGATCTCGATTTTCCAACGAAAAAGTCAGTGTTATCTTGGATTACTTGAGAGAGTGATGGCAAAGAACCATTAGCAAAAAACTGTTGTTCCAGTTGAAAAAAGTGCAATAGAAGCCAAGCATCTACCAGTACATGCCATCTAAAGGCACTTTTTACACTGCGGGACAAAGAAGGAACGTCACAGAAGCAGGTGGAATTGTGCTCTCTGCCTAGCAGCCCTATGCCGAACTGTAGAAAGGAACTGCATGCTGTCTTGTAACGTTCTTTAAAAAATAAAAAGCTTTCAGGCTATGTTGAATGAATGTCTCGACTGTGGAATGGATACTATACTCCAATTGTGTAGCGTGTTGTAACTGCGAGTGGTGTGCTGACTTTGTGTTATTGTTAGAAAAATTTTACACGAGTTGATTGGGCAATGGAACTCCCCATACCAATAAAGAAATACATTCATTGCTAAATAAATTCAGCCCCTTAGGCACTGAATCCTCTGGCCGTGTTCAAAACTGGTAACTTTGGTCCCTGTGCACGTAACAAATAAATTAAATTACCTTACCTCTAAAGCACCGACGGTGGAACGCGATAGATTCTGTTCTCTCATGAAAAAATATGCTAGCTACAGGCACAGCGGTGTGCAACGCTGGCTTTGAAAGGTTCATGAAATTCTTTTGGCTGATAAATGAAAACAATTGAAAAAATCCAACTTATAAGAAAAACATGTGACCTGGACAGGGAGGCGGTACAGATTGTGGTGTGTTACTGAACCTGATTTTTTTTTAAAGCAAAATTATACTGCAAGTTAAGTTTTGCTTTTCAAAAACATCCGAAAAGTTACATTTTACTAATTGGTCCGCAAACAGCAAGTATTATTTAACCCCACTGAAAGGGCATGAATACAAATCATCAGATTACATATAGCTTTGTTAACAAGTACTGGAAACATTACAAAAGCGAAATATCTGACTAGCCTTTTTATCAAATCAGTTTACTTACATTCTGGGGTTACTCAACAATTAAAAATTGTCAGCCAACCCATCTATACTAGTGCGCTTGGAAAACAAAAATCATAATTATTTAACATATTTACCTTGCTTGTGAGAAGACTTCTGCTTACATGTTCTCGTAATTCCTACATTAATCTAACAGTTGGTATCTACACACATCACACCACAAAAACTGTCTACTTCATCGTCTGTCGCTCACAGACAGCTACCTACCACTACCCACGCCGGCCGAAGTGGCCGAGCGGTTCTAGGCGCTACAGTCTGGAACCCCGCGACCGCTACGGTCGCAGATTAGAATCCTGCCTCGGGCATGGATGAGTGTGATGTCCTTAGATTTGTTAGGTTTAGATAGTTCTAAGTTCTAGGGGACTGATGACCTCAGCAGTTAAGTCCCATAGTGCTCAGCGCCATTTGAGCCATTTGAAGCACCATCCGCCCAGTGCTCGCTTACTCCAACACTACAATGTCAGACCAGAAACAGTATCTTTGGCTCTGCAGTCGTGCACAGTCAGCAATCCGCTTTATAAAGCCTATCAAATGGTTCAAATGGCTCTGAGCACTATGGGACTTAACATCTATGGTCATCAGTCCCCTAGAACTTAGAACTACTTAAACCTAACTAACCTAAGGACAGCACACAACACCCAGCCATCACGAGGCAGAGAAAATCACTGACCCCGCCGGGTATCGAACCCGGGAACCCGGGCGTGGGAAGCGAGAACGCTACCGCACGACCACGAGATGCGGGCAAAGCCTATCAAAGACGGACATCTTTTACAGGGTGAAAAGTATTTAAACCGACAAACTCTGGGAGGTTGTAGGGGAAATCAAAATAAATATTTTTCCTTAATCATTTTTTCCTATGAGGAGTATTTAAACCGGTAGAGGAAGATTTCTCTGGCGGCAAATTAATTAAATCAACAAACACTTTTCCATTTTTTTATGACCAAGAGACAACACATTAACACAACCAAGTTTCAATTACAGTAGATTTTCATAATTGCCTCCATTGACACGTAAACAAAGGTTACACCGTCGGATAATGTTCTGTCTGACACGGGCAAAAACCCCAGGAGTATACTGAATTGTTCCTGCTGCTGCTACTATCCGGGCAACCAGATCCTCTTCTGATGCAACAGGAGTTGCGTGAACAAGGTTGCGCATCTCTACCCACACAAAAAAGTCCAGAGGAGACATATCTGGGGATCGAGCAGCCCATGGTACAGGACCACATCTGCCAATCCACGTTTCTGGGAACCGCCGGTCCAGGAATCGACGCACACGACGACTGAAACGTGCCGGCGCCCCGTCATGTTGGAACCACATGCATTGTCTTGTAGGGAGCGGGACGTCTTCCAGTAATTCTGGTAATGCTCTGGCGAGAAAATTGTAATAATGCCTGCCATTTAATGGCCTAGGAAGCAGATACGGCCCAAATAGACAGTCCCCAACAACACCGACCCACACATTAACGAAGAACCGCCCTTGATAAGCGCTAGTAACTGTGGCATGTGGGTTATCCTCACTCCAAACATGCGAATTGTGCATGTTGAAGACTCCATCACGCCCGAACGTTTCTTCATCCGTAATCAACACAAGGGAGGAAAATGTAGCATGCATTTCACGCTGTTCCAGGTACCACTGCGAAAACCGTTCTCTGGGTGGATAATCAACTGGTTCCAGGTTGTGGACACGCTGTAAATGAAATGGACGTAACAATTACTCTCGAAGGATTGTTCTTACATTCGTCTGATTCGTCCCCATGTTTAGTGCAATTGCACGACTGCTGATTGAAGAATCCCACTTCACATGCTGCAGGACAGCTTCCTCAAATTGCAGCATTCTTACGGAGCGACTGCGTCCGTGTCCAGGTAATCTGCCAAATGGCCTGGTCTCACGCAGACGTTGGTACACAGCAGCAAAGGTCGTATGATGCGGGATAAGGCGATTAGGATATTGTTGTTGACAAAACCGCTGTGCAGCTCGTCCGTTGTGCTGCGATACGTGGTACGCACCAACCATATCAGTGTACTCACTCCAGGTGTACCGCTCCAGTAGTAAAGAGAGACAATGCACTACTACACTGGTGGACAGCAGTTGCCTACAACTGAAGAGCTTAATAGGCTCTCTAACAACTGAAGGTCGCAATAAGGCCTCTAACAACTGAAGAGCGTAATACGGCCTCCACCGGTTTAAATAACCCTCATAGGAAAAAATGACATTAGGGAAAAGTATTTGTTTTGATGTCCCCTACTATGTCCCAGAGTTTGTCGGTTTAAATACTTTTCGCCCTGTGTAATATCATAATTTGAGTTTAGTTTATATTAATATTCTTGTCATATTCGGGTGCCACAACAAGTGTGCCCCAGTAGATTCCATTCAGTCTTACCATCGAAAGTAGCGACATTTCATGTACAACGGCTCCGTCTGAAACAACCTCGTAAATGTTAAGCTAATGTTTGTAACAGTTGTTTTTCACATCATTCTGTCTCTATGTAAGTCTAACAACGTAATACAAAGAAAAAAATTTTAAAAAGTGATTTTTAATATTTCAAGTTTGAAAGGGTTAAGAAGAGTTCTTTGTTACCACACTTATTTAGTACCAGTCTCTCAAAAATTTTCAAATGCGTGTGAAATCTTATGGGACTTAACTGCTAAGATCATCAGTCCCAAAGCTTACACACTACGTAACCTAAATTATCCTAAGGACAAACACACACACCTATGCCGGAGGGAGGACTCGAACCTCCGCCGGGACCAGCCGCACAGACCAATCTCTCAGTTTTACTGTCGTCCCCTAACGCTCCCTCAATATATCCCCCCACCTCCCCGAGCGCCCCCCCCCCCCAAGGACACAAACACAATACGCAATAAGGTGGAAAGTGCGGGTGGAAGGTTGTTTACCCTCTGCTGCACGCATGCGGCTTCTGTGTTCAACTAAAGAAATTTAACTGTTGCTGTTTCCTGCGCCACCTCTAGCGATTAAATGAAGCCTAAGCGGAAGCCGCTTACCGTTCCGGCAGCGGCACGCCGAGCTCTCAGCGTAATTGACGCAGGCGGTGCGGTCCGCTCGCCGCGTGGTTTGCCTGCTGTCATTGCGGCCGCTGCCGACCCGCCGCGCCGGGCACACAGTACACGGGGCGCCCACCGCTGCAGGCAAACTCGGCGCTCAGTCAACCGGCTGCGGGTGACGCCGATGCCGTAATTAAAAAGTTGACCCCGGGCTGGGCCGCTCGACGGCGACGAATCTCGTTTTTCACGCCAGCGCTTTTCGACGAACGAAGCTGTATAGAGTCGAATCGCAACAAACTTTATAGGGCACTGCTGTCGTGTAATTAAATGATAGCACGAGCGCTCCGTTACTCCGTCCCCATTTCCTTGGAGGAAGTGTGACATATGTGAAGCGTAGGTATGACCAAAATAAAATGTTTGGTAGGGAGAACAATGACACGTTCTGGAACTACTCTTATACACTTCGAGACCGTATTCATTTCCTATATTTTTGTACAGGTGTAAGTAGGCTGTTTAGGTTTTTATGTTGGTAACTCACGTAGTGCTCTGTACGAAAACCACTGGCTGTGCTGCCTGCAGTCTGTGGCTGGTTGGCATTGTTGGAATATTCGCTATTGTAGTGTTGGGCAGTTAGATGTGAACAGCGCGTAGCGTTGCGCAGTTGTAGGTGAGCCGCCAGCAGTGGTGGATGTGGGGAGAGAGATTGCAGAATTTTGAGAGCGGACGGTCTGGACGTGTGTCCATCAGAAGGAGTACATCTGTAATTTGGGATATCATGAACTGCTATAAATGTGATGACTTTTGAACATTATTAAGGTAAATACATTGTTTGTTCTGTCAAAATCTTTCATTTGCTCACTATGCCTATCAGTAGTCAGTGCCTTCAGTAGTTAGAATCTTTTATTTAGCTGGCAGTATTGGCGCTTGCTGTATTGCAATAGTTCGAGTAACGGAGATTTTTGTGACGTAGGTGATTCATGAAAGGTATTAGTTATTGTTAGTCAGGGCCATTCGTTTGTAGGGATTATTGAAAGTCGATTTCGTTGCGCTAAAAATATTGTGTGTCAGTTTAGTGACGATCAGAATTAGTAAAGAGAGAAATGTCTGAGTACTTTCAGTTTTGCTCAGCTGTTTGAAAATCAAATAACGTAAGGGGTTTACCAGCACAGTAATCCACAAATTTTTCTAAGGGGACGTTACACAGGTTACTATCATGACTTAAACATTGTAACTGTTCCTGGCCGACCACAACAGGTCGATTGCAAACGGATTTGAATTATGTGACGTGGGAATCCCTTCTGTTGTGCATCAGGACATCTACAAATTAAGTTTCTCTATTTCTTCTTTTCTTTCTAAAGTGAAATTAAATAGTTATAAACGTAGCGCAAGTGCGACTGAACTGCGACACAGTAATCAATTGGCATTCAGACAGGTCTCAACTATCATCAGATGCGCTGAAAAGATATGGTGGGCAACCATAGTTTCGAGGAATGCAGAATGCCATTCTCGAGAAGCAAGTGGAATCGAAGACATATCCGGGAACGGAGAACTTAGACAAATATTGCGGTCCGCCTCTCTTTCGCTTTTTTCCGTGGCACATTCAACACTTGTACCCATTTGTATAGTTAAAAGAAGGATGTACACCCACCTCGTTCAGCGTTCAGCGGAAGATAAATCGTAATTTGTCGGTGTTACTGGGACTATCATCAGTGTCATTGTTTTCCGTGTGATCTACTACTGTCGAAGGTAATGGGTATTTCGTGTTCAAAATTACGGGCTTGCGCCGTATATCATGTTCCACATCATGTGTTTGCACTGCCATTGCACCAGTTTCTCTGTCCAAACTATGAAGTGCTCTGTCACGTACATGCAGTAAACTGCAGAATGTGGGCACATTTCACTGACCCTTTCCTGCTCCCTGTAACCGAGCTGCTGTAAAATGTAGCTTCCTGGCGGGTGTTTTGCAAATTTCCCTCTGACGGACGCAGAAAATATCGGTCATCGTGGATCGTGGGATATCACAAACCTCTAATACATCCCTATACGCTCCGACCGAAATGCATTTAGGGGCATTACCTCCCCCCTTCACCTACAGGCTGGAGAACACTTCCCACAGGCGTTGACAGGAAGTGATATGTTACATTTTGGAAGTGTACTACTTTGTTCTATCATGACTAGTATAACGCTAAGCAGGCTTGAAATACTAAAGAAAGCTACTGCTGATGGGATCTATCAATCTTTAACTTCTATTTGTCACCTACCCTTTCCTCTCAGTTTATATTTTTACAATCAGCTGTTCCATGTCTTTACTATAGGTCCGTGTGGTTATGATGCCCGTTTGTCGTTCACTTAATCTTCGCCCGAAAATTAACTGGCAGTTGCAAATAGCGCAACGGGTGACTTTCTCGGATGCAAATTGCATGACCGACAAGCAGGTGAATACTATAAGCTTACGTCTTGATAAGTCCAAATTTTATCTCTTCGCTTAACATGAAAGAGAGCTACACTTGCCTCTCGGTTAAACTGAGTAATAACAATCTCATTATGAGCGTCAGTGGGAATAGGTGGTCCTACTATAGGGAGTCAATCAGTCTAATCCTTCATCTAAATTATGGTGTGTTACAAAGTCTCACTAACTCCACAAAATTTAATTGATTTTGATATACATGGGTCGTAATTTTATTTTACAGTTTGTCCTGCCTTCTACAGGATAGGTGGTTTTTGTGGTTGAGGTGTGGGAAAGGAGGGGGAGGATGTGAATACAGTTAAACTCAGTCAACATAATTTCATGCAGTTAATGTACCAAAAGTTGCAATTTTATAAGTATCACCTGAGGGAGACTTAGACAGTGAGTATGCATACGCTTCACTATTGCTTGTATGCCTTCGTTTTGCTTCTTCATTTAACGCTATATGGAACGAAAAATGCGTAGCAGTCGCTATGTGCCACTGAATGTGTATTAACGCGAAAGGATGTAGTTCACTCTTTTCTGATGACCCTGTTGGTAAAACTGTGATTTTATGCTTCGTTCGTAATAGTGCTAATGGCGGATTTTAAAACATCAGGTAGCAGTACGCACACCAACATCTAATCATTAGATCGTTAGATCATTTATAAAATCTTAAGTACACGTTCTACGTGATCCCACGTAGTATGTTTGGAATCGGCGGAAGATGGTCTAACAGCTTAACAAATTTAAAATAAGATTAGGTTAATATAATAAAGACGTGGCGGTCTGATCACACACAATAATCTTAATACGAATCGGTAGAGATCTCTCTAAATGTATGTCAACAAGCCGTTCAATAGAGATCAACGTGTTAAGTGATCAATTGCCTCAAATGTATTTTGATTAATACGATGTATTCCAGATTCCAGATCCACGTGGTTGCGGTATCAGACGATCATGTTCATTATCACAAAGTAACTCTTCCTAAAACTGACTTAAATGTATCTCCCATTCGTTACCATCCCCATGTAAGAACGGAGTTCCCAGATTGAGTAGTGCGATTAGAGGGCCTCCAAAACTTACGTGCTGACCAACATGTTACTACTTGCACCGCGAACAAACCAAATTTAATGGCAATCTGCCCTTCGAGAGATAAAACCCACATATGTCCAAATAAACAAGATTCTTTGGTTCTTCACATTATCGCAAACAAACTCCATCAGATTGCTTGGGAACGTCCAAGCAAATTCGGTATTATAAAGGACTTTCCTACCAAGCTACTCGTCGTTCCTAGGGCTGCCAAATGGCTGCCGCATTGCCTCTTAACAGAGAGGTTGACAGGAAGCAAGGTCCCACTAGACACAAATACTTTCGCTAGAGGCAACCTCTCTGAATCTCCTGTTAGGTAGGGTGATGTCAAGTTCATACCCCGACCTCCACCACTGTACTACTCACTGGCACTGAAGGGGTGCATTTGAAATGCTCTTGCAACCTTGCTTCTTAACTGCACTTTCATACAGAACGACAAGGAAGGTGAGGATGACGGACTGCAGTAGGTAAAAGAAATAAAGAAATACGCGTGCATTCTCCTTTAGAATTGGCAGAGTGACTATTCTCCAGCGTTAAAAAAAATTAATTACACACATATATTAGCTAGTATGGAACAGCGGCTTATTTTGCACACAAATTGCTTAAATATCATGAAAGTGGGATCTATTAACCTCTTTCAGTGTTACCAGAGAGATACTACCGACAATGTAGCCGGCGGACACACTTGCGAATGACATGGAGGAAACTAGATTCCACATTAAAACACCGTTAAGTACGGGGCAACAGGAGAAATAAGAATCCGGTATTTTGAGCCTTTGGAATACGTCACAAGATCGTTTCTCATTGCCTGAAGGTGAGGAGGGTTAAAATCGACTGCAAAAATGTGAGGTATGGGACTTCGTTTTTTTAAATTAAGTTGCATGGTGGCTGCTTTCCTCGCAGAAACATTACCTAACTGTAGCATTTACTTACAAATGCATTTACCTCGTCGGTTGATGGATGTAACGTCGCCGATGCTTGTAGCTGCCTAAAACAAAGAAAAACTGACACGATTTGCAGATCGAAAGTAATAATACTGTAACTGTGACATTTATATATGAAGCGATTTTCTTTTGGAATATACAGAAAACATTACGCATGCAACGCACACCAATAAATTCTACGAGAATGAAGAAAATGAAATTATATAATTTAATACACAGCCAGTGTATAGCCGTAGCCTAACAATCCATTTTAGACCAAGTTTGTCGCATAAACTTTTAACGACGCAGAATTTTTGAAGTGATTGACGGCACTACTTACGCGTGGATGACCTAAATCCAATTTCATAGGACGCCAAAGAGTCTGTGAACGACATGACTTTTCGTTTTATTCCCTTGTACAACCCAAAGAGATTCCGCATCAGGAGATGGAAGGTGAGTCAATTTATTTGAGCAGAATAAAGCGCCCTAAAAGCCGACATAGACACCTTTCAAATTCTAGACTGATACTTACAGTAAAATAATCACACTGTAGATTTCGGTATGTTATTGCATCGAACGATGTGCGATGTTCACAAAAATGTTTCGTCATAAGCTAAAGAAGAAAGGTCTGTGTATATGAAAATGCTTTAAAAAAACACGACTTCATTAACATACCTACACTTCTCTGTAAAATATTTCATAAACGAACGTCAAAAATGTCGAATACACTCCAAATCTACGTGCTTTGAAAGAGCTGTGCAGGAATTCCATCTGGAAGTTCAGTTTTCAAAATAGTACCTTGGCTTCACAGAAGGGAAATTTTTACTAAGAGAGATATGTTGATGACTAAATTTTGTTATACTTGTCCAAGTATCATTAATGTGACCACCACTTAAGTCCAACGTCAATGTGCGACAATCACTGACAGAAGGCAGGTGGCAACACTAACAGTGGAGGGTACTTATATAAAGCATGTAGTGTCGGACCAACCTACCACAAGAAAGGTCAAAATTTAGTAATGATTGTGCTGTTGGTCACGCTGCTAAACACTGCATTTTCGGGCAACAACAAAGTTATTATGTGGCAGGTGTCATTAGAGCACAGTTAATAAAGTCATTTCATGTAATAACGAATAAACTAGGCACTCATCTGGTCTCGTTGTAAAATCATGGCTCAATCGTCGAAGATTTAGTTGGTGATGATTCCAAGCTCGGATGCAAAGAGGCCTAGGTTTTATTCTGCTATATTCAAAAGTTTTATAGATGTGTTTCACAAACCATTCTTGAAGATTACATTTTTGCAGGACAATGGTGGTGTAAAAAAATAGTCAGCACTCCGAATTTAAGTTACACTTCCTTTTTATTGCTTTTGTTGCAATATCACGTAACACACAAAACATCACTTCACAATACAAAACAACTTGAAAACATCTTCCTCACTGTTAGATTTCACATTTTATAAGCTGACTACGTTATGCGTGTTTCCAACATGACGTCCAAGACTTGACATTCTCAAGGTCCGATTTTCTCACTAATAACCGTTTACGCGCCCAAAAATCAAGAGTTACAAGTACGTCAAAGGTCATAGTGACAAAATAAAGAATACACATAAGAATAATATCATTGGAATGTAAACATATCGATGTAGCAAAGTACCTCTACATTAATGAAATCAAATCTGAATGTTGTCTCAGAAATATGTTAACTACTTTACAGAAACACAGCAGAATATTGCTGGTATCGAGAGGTTCAGATGAGCTGCCGCAATGGTTATGTAATTCAAGTACCATTACAAGTGGGAACACGGAAAGCAGCGGAATCGTTGCATTGCGGAAACAATGCGATATATCTGACGTCCAGCAAGGCATGATGAATGGCTTTAGGACCATGGGTGGAAGTAACACCGAAACTGCTAAGTTTGTACACTGCTTGCTTGCTGCCTTAGTTGCAATATTGTAGGGTGGCAGAATAAATTAAGGTCAATTTCACACCTTACATAAGAGTTTTATACATCGTAACAGGAAGATGAATATGATACTTTACTTACTTCAGTGGTAATGAGAAGATTTGCCTCTAAGTATGTTATGCAAATGGGATGACACTCAATCGACAGTATTAACACACCACTCACACATAATGAATGTCAATGAGCAGAAGGTGAACCAAGCAGCGAGAGGAAACGCTTTGTGTGGAGTCAGCGTGAGCAGACGCAGAGGTAACACCGTAGGAGGGTACAGAAAGCTCTTAAGGGGGGCATCCCGCAGAGGGAGTCAGCGACCAAACAGGTGATGCATACTGGAGAACGAGTAATGGGCCACTAGAAGTAGGACAGAAAGAAGTTTAGAAAACTGCGTTTTGGAATTCCAAATGAGTACAAACAAAACCAGTCACGCAGTTGATCATGTGAACAGCGAATGATTCACATGTGAGCGGAAACGAAACGTCCGCTTGGCAGAAACGAACTAGGAAAGAGTAAAGTGCATAGGTTTCAATGCAGTTCAACGGTAGGGCCCTTGCAGAACGCTCTGTACAATGCATAGCAGGAATTTGAGTGAATACTGAGTTCACTGCAGCTGACATTCAGCTACATATCAGCTGTAGCATCGTTGAGCTCCCACTGTGGAGAAACGAACAAGCCAGTTAGTTAATTGTCCTTGCTAGGACTTGTAGTGCTACAACGATGAAAATTAATATTACCACGATGTCAAACCTTATTTTCATGATTTAAAGAAGTATTCGTGATATTAAAAATGCAATTATAATTTTATTATTTTCATTTTTGTGCTCAGTGTATCAAAGACTTTCTAGTGCACGGAATAAATTAGCAATGTTTGTACTACGAAACTATATATGATTGTTAAGGGTTAAGCATGTAATAATTCGATGTAAGACATTTTGTTTAGTCTGAATTTTGTTCTCGTACTGGTCGGCAGAGAAGGAAAAGTTCCTTAATCGAAGTGAAGGTACGAAGGCTGTAAAAAGGAGAGAGAGAGAGAAGGTAAATACAATCTATTCAAAACAAATATCTCGAAGGTGTAACGCTTTGTGATTTCCAATAACTGAAAATTGCTAGGTCTAATCTGAGCCTGTCCTGAATAACAGCGAAGAACATCTATGTTATCATATATTTTCTTCGTTTGACCACGGTTGTGATTCGCATGTTTCTTTTTGTTACGCGACGTGTTATGAATATTTTCATTATACGCACAAAAGTGCACACAGCTTTAATCGAACCTGCGTCTTTCGGAAACGATAAGTTTTAATCAGTACAATTACGCGAATACCGTCTAAATCGCAACCGTGATCGCAAAAGTGTTTCCTGTACCAAATAATTCTTATAAAATGTGTATTCTCCAAAGCGAGCAGCATTGCACTATCGCTGACTCGCAACAATCGAAAGAGTAAAATCAATGCTTAAACAAAATTGCCACCTTTTAATAATTACTATTATCCCATTAAATAAATAAATAGCAATTCAGTGGCTATCCAATCAATAAACAGAGAGGGCAATTCAGTGGCAACCTATTGACAGGACTAGCTTATATGTGTGTGCTAATGTGTGTTTTTTCTATTTGTTTCTTGCTGTAATGAGCGGAAATCTACGACAACCCTAAGCACGATATTTTTGCTGTACCCTCCCATCCCAGCGGCAGCAGAACGAAGCACTGCATAAGGTAGACACAACATATTCTTCAACCTGTTGATGTATCTTACAACAAACGAAACAAATATCAATGTACATTTTCTCTGATTTCTATGAGGCATGGGGGTTCAGAATTATCGTTTACTGTATTTGGGGTGTTGGCTGGTAATTTTTCAATAGGTTCCTGACAGTTGAGGAGTTGTTCAAAATATTTTGCTAATATTTCACAATTTTCTTCATTATTCATTGCCAGTTTTCCACTGGTATCTTGAAAACACAGATTTGGTGCTACATATTTTTGTAGTTTCTGTCTGAATGTGCTGTAAAAGGATCTGTTATTGTTTCTCTTAAAATCTTTATCCATTTGTGTAAGTTGGTTCTTTTCAAATAGTCTTTTTACAGGTCTAACGAGTTTTGCTGTAGAAGATCTTTGCTGTTTGAACTCCAGGTAGTCCTTATCATTTTTGGTTGAGTGCCATTTCTTCCATGCCTTCATCCTTTGTTCTATTGCTTCCTCACATATCTCATCCCACCATTCGTGATTCTTTCTCTTTTTCATTTTTGCGACTTCTTGAGCAGATCTTATCATTCCTTCTTTTATATCTTCCCATTTATCCGAACATATAACTATGTTTTGACAGAATTCTTCTCTTTTGTCTTTCAAGATGTTTGCGTCTATCTTTTGAGTTTTCCTGTTTTGTATTTGTTTCTTTCTTTGTGGTATGAAATTTAATTTGATTGTCGATAAGTAGTGGTCAGTTACAATGTTTGCCCCTTTCCGAACTCTCACATTCATTATTTCTTTTTGATTATAGTGTGTGATGGCTATGTGATCTATCTGGAACTCTCCAATACTTGTGTTTGGTGATTTCCATGTTTTCTGTTTCTTAGGAGGTGTTTTTGAAATTTGTAGACATTAATTTTAAGTTATGACCCTTGCATAGTTCTATTAATCTTTCTCCATTTCTGTTTGTCCTTTTGTGAGCCGGGTAGTTTCCTACTGTTTTTTTGTATTTTTTTTTCTTAGCCTATTTGTGCATTGAAGTCCCCAAACAGTATTTTCACATTTGGTGTTGGGATTTTAGAAAGTTCGTGGTCTAGAGATTCCCAATATGTATCTACTTTCTGAGGGTTTTTCTTATTGTCATTGTTGATGGGTGCGTGGCAATTAATAATCATTAAAAACCTTAAGAACAATAAAGCACCAGGGGAAGGCATGATAATTGCAGAAATGTGGAAAAGTGTGGATAATACAACTCAAGAAAAACTACTGGGAATAATCAATGAGATTTGGAGAACAGAACGTATACCGGAAGAATGTAAAACTGCATTAATCCACCCCATCTTCAAGAAAGGGGATAAAACCGATGCAAATAACTACAGAGGGATATCTTTACTTCCGGTAACGTATAAAATTCTATCTAAGACCCTACAAAACAGATTGGCGAAACAACTAGATCAAGAAATTGGTGAATACCAAGCAGGCTTTAGGAAGGGAAGATCTTGTGTGGAGCAAATTTTAAACTTGAAGTTAATTATTAAATATAGACGATTAAGAGGAAAAGACATCTTTATTACGTTTGTTGACTTCAAGAAGGCGTAAGACTCCGTTGACAGAACAACCTTGGTTAACATCCTTAGTGAGTTTGGAGCAGACAAGAAAACAGTCGCATTCGTCAAAGAAACACTTACGGATACCTATGCAAAAGTAAAGTTCCGTGGTGAGGTATCCAGACCAATCAAAATCAGAACAGGATTAAGAGAAGGAAATGGGTTGTCACCTACCCTATTCAACTGTGTGTTAGAAAAAGTTATTAGAGAGTGGAGGAAGAAAACGACTGAAGAAGGAATACAAAAAATCAGATTAGGAAGAATAAAGGATGGATTAGAAGTAGATTGCCTCGCCTCGCTTTTGCTGATGACTTAGCGATTCTGGCAGGAAGTTTGGAAGAAGCAGTCAAACAGATCAATATTCTGAATGAAACAGCAGAAAAAACAGGACTGAAAATCTCCTTTGAAAAGACAGAGTACCTAACCAATGTAAAAGAGGCACCGAACAATACGATTACAAAGTATGGCCAGATAAAGAAGGTTTCTAATTTCAAATATTTAGGGGAAATCATCCAGCCCAATGCTTCAGATAAATAAGGAAATAAAACAAGAACAAGAAAAATGGAAATGGCATTCCAGCTAACAAAGAATGTGTACAACAAGAAGTCAGTATCAATTAACGCAAAAATAAGGCACTACAACACTGTGATTATGCCAGAGTGTCTGTATGCATCTGAATGTTTAGCAATGAACACTAACAAGGAAATGGAAGCTATAGCAAAAAAGGAGCAAAAAATCATTAGAAGAGTACTTGGGCCGAGGTTTGAGAATGGGACTTGGAAGCTTAGAAGTAATAGAGAAGTGAATGACAAAATTGAGAAAGTGGGAGATACTATGAGGAAGAGAAGAGTAAGCTTTTACGCCCATTTGAAAAGAATGAATGATGAAAGGCTGACAAAGAAAATATTCATGTTTTTTGACAAGAACCCCAGAACCCAAATTACCTGGTTCAAAGAAGTCAAAGCAGACTTAGAGGAGATGGGTATAGGAGAAGATGATATAACCAACAGAGACTTAATGAGAGACAAAATTCAACATTTTGAAGGATTTGAAGTGAAGAAGAGAAGAACTGGAGGAACAGTGTGGACAGAAGACCGAAGGGAGCAGCACAGAGAGAGGATGAAGACATATTGGCAGAAGAGAAAAGAGGAGGAGCGCAATAGGAGAAATGTACATTGAAAAATAGTTGTTTAACGCGGTCCCTAGACGGCCAAAATCGGAATTTAAAAAAAATGTACATTTTGTGAGTGTGTCCTCTTAGGAAGCTATGACAGTCAATTATCTTATATAACTGCGAGAAGATCAGTAAAATACAGCATCAAGTGTTTTCAGTAGAGGTTAACTGAACGAGATTGGAACTGAATTTAATCAAATGAAAGTGAACATTTATAGTACTGATTCCAATCTGGTGCAGTGTAGTAATTATTTTATGTTTTGTGTGACGGAATAATTGATGTGTTGCGTGTGACGTTTTCCCGATTACACTTGCACCCAAATATTTGCAAACATGGTGAAAACAGTGCGACGTGTAAGAAAAGCTACACAGCAGGAAGTAACTGTAGAACATTCAGAGGAGGAAGGAATAACTAGTGATGTAGAAATTGATAATATTTTTTTCAGATCAGACAGAGGATATAGAACAGGACACTAATATTAAAGTCAGTGATCCATCTGCTGTAGAACACTCAGGCAGAATGCAGTCGGCAGTTCAAGTGCATACTGAGGCAGAACAACAAGAAACACCAGTTAAGTCGATTTACCACCGCCAGAGCCAACACAAATAGTACTGGATCCATTTTCTCTCTTAATGATGAAAATGGAACAAACGTTTAAAATACAGGAACCATCACAGATACAGCGTGAACAAGAAACTGCTAAACAGCTTGCGACTGAGATTAATAATAATTTAGATAAACGTATTAACAGAGTAGATGAACGGATTAGGACCTTGGATGAACTCATCAGTTCAATTAGACGAGCGTACGCAGTTAAGCTTTTCACAGTTCTCAAAACAGATAGATCAAAAGCTTGAAAACCGGTTAAAAGAACACGATCGCCAGCTGCGACAGCAAATAGATGCCCAGTTGTCTGCTATACAGAACAACATTTCAAGTATGCAACAAACATACCATGACTTACCACAGAATGTAAAGCAAGTAACCCAGGATGTGGACAAATTACAATAAACACACACTTCTTTGGAAGCACAAATACGCAACATAAGTACACGTATAGAAAACCTCACGGTTGATAATCAAAACGTAATGGAACAAATATGCAAAGAACAAGAAGAACGCGTTGTGACCACATTCAACTCATGGCGAAATGACAAACAAATTAGTGCTGTTGTACAGAAGGAACTACCTGTGATGTTACAACGAGCAGGAACACAACTGATACATGAAAACAACACAAAGACTCATGAACTCCAGACTGAATTACAAAACGTGCAGAAAGTGCTTAATGAAACACGTATGCAAACATCTCATAACAGTTCACCGGAGTGTGTTAGTATCACAGAAACACACCCTGATCATTATGAAACGCCTTTAACTGAAAGTAGGGGGCAGACGGGCAATAATTTCAATCCAACACGTGGAGTAACATCCGTTTATCAGGACCATACATAATCATTAGTGACTCAGGATGCTTTAGTGAAGAATTCACGGTTTCAGAAGTTTACCAATGGGTAAGAACGGCCCCCATCCAATTGTGTTTATCAAAGGGATCCGCGGAATAATGCCAAAAAGTTGGAACGAAAGGGAGAAAATTTTCTTTACCATTACCCATATTCCAGGTGAGCCAGCGTTGTTCGCGACACAGAGAGCTGAACAATGCAGCTCCTTCGATGAATTTGAACAAGCTTTTCTAAACAAGTATTGGTCGCGTGGGGTACAAGAACGATTAATAAATGAAGTATATAGTCCTGAGCCATTTAATAGAAAATATTTCGAAAAGTATCTGGAAAAAGTGAAATATTTATCCACACCAATTTCTAAGTGTGATGTTTTAAAGATATTAAAGGAGAAGTTACCGCGTGATCTAAAGGAGAAATTGTTTCTCATTCCTGAAGACAACGTGGAGCATTTTCTATCTGTACTGCACTTTTTAGATTTGGCTATCGAGGAGGAATAATTCGTCGAATAATGGTAATGGTAATGGCAATGGGCGAAACCACAAGAACAATAGTAATAGAAACACCTACTATGCGAATCAAAATCATTGGAATAGACAGAATTATTCAGGATGGCAGAACAACAATATGAACACAAATGGACAGTACGGTAATGCACCGAATCACAATTATCATCCACAGAACAATAGTGGACAAAGCAATAACGGAAACTTATCAAAGAAACGGAAACGAGATTTTAGAGCTGATGCCAATTACAATAATGGTAATTTTTCAAATAATCAGCAAAACATGCAAACACCACATAACTGGTCAACACAGAATTATGCACAACAGCAATGGCAGCAGCGTAGGCCACCGCAATACCACAACAACAATCATGTACAACCCCCGTACAACACAAATATGTCAAATAACATGCAGCAGCATATGAATGCGCAGCCATGGCAACCACCGAATCAAAATATCAATATCAATGAGGGAAGTGAACCGCAACCATCAACCAGTACCAGTCAATCAAACTAGATGCGACGACATTCTGCTCCCCTGTGTCAGTCGCAGGGTGTCTAGGGGGCAGTTGCACGAATGATGTTAGTAATAAAGAGCAACCAAACGTGCAGACAACCAGCTGTAGTAACAATGAGAATGTGTGTCGCATAGAATCAGCAGTGATCGGGTCGAACGACGCAAAAGATGCAGTGTGTAGGAATAATTCTGTTGATGTTGCTCAGCAACGTAGTTCAACTATGCAGATGTTAAGATATAATGACGGAGTCGATGTACGAGAGGAATTATGTCAAGATTTTCGGAAGAAGTGTAATTTGTTTGAACGGGAGGTTGTACAAGCAGCTATAGTTTGTGATATTTATGGTATTCAAACTACGGTGATTTTAGATACTGGAGCATCTGTTTCTATGCTGAATGAATCGTTCTTTCTTCACTTAAAGAAGATTAGAAAGATTCCGGTTTTTCCAGTCACTAATTGTCGGGTTACAGGAGCCATTAGTCAGAAAGCCCAGCTAGTTCGGGAACAGACATGGATTTGTATTAATTTTGGAATGGGAGCCAAAGAGTGCACCTTACTTATTGTAAAGAATTTAGCCGTGAACTGTCTCCTCGGATTATATATTTTGCGAGAGACGGAAACTATAATCGATCTCGCAAAGGGTGAATGCAGCATGTGTCTCGGTGAGACGAGAGTCAGGTTAGACTTGGTAAAGATCAAAGTATATCATGGCAAATATTGTCAACTTTTAAAGAGAGAACCGATTCGCGCACATTTATGGCGGCTTCAAGATGGTTTCAATTGCAGTACATTCCCGGTCTTGGAAGATGTGAAGGACGAGGGGAATATCCACCTCTCTGAAATAGTAGAAAAAGTACAACAATCCTCTGGTCTTGACAGTCTGCAACAAAAGCAATTATTAGACACACTTACTAATTATCGTAAAGTATTTTTGAAAAACCTGGACTAATTAAAGGTTACGTGTACGACATGCAAGTGTTTCAACATGAAATTTACTGTAATCAAACGTACTCAATACCCAGCGCGAAAAGGGAAGCAGTAGTCTATCCCAACTCAAATAGACAGAAAGGACTATACAATCACAAAGACTTAAAAAGATATGTATCTTAAGTACAGTAGATGACTTTTTACGTGTGTCGTAATGAGGTGAAGTCAAACATCAAAGACTCAAGTACTGTGCGAGTAGGCTAAGTGACAATTATTAATTAATGGACTAGTGTATAAGTATTTCATGGACACACTGCGATGTGGCGTGTGGGAGAATAGAAACATACAACATTGGAAGCATCAGTACTGGTTCAAATGGCTCTGAGCACTATGGGACTCAACTGCTGTGGTCATAAGTCCCTTAGAACTACTTAAACCTAACTAACCTAAGGACAGCACACAACACCCAGCCATCACGAGGCAGAGAAAATCCCTGACCCCGCCGGGAATCGAACCCGGGAACCCGGGCGTGGAAGCATCAGTACTGCTTGGAGGAAGAGACTCTCAGAATACCAATTAGTTGTAAGAAAATTTCAGCTCCAGTTCGACGGAGAAGAGGACGCCGTGCTGCAGCAAGGAGGAGAAGAAGAATTGCTTCAAGATGATTCCACCCTAAGACACTTGATTAAACATAATACAAACTTATTGAGATTTAGTAAACTTTCAGGAACTTATGCGTGTGAAACTACGAACAGTGAACAGAACTGCATGTTTCACACAACAGTAGGATATAATGACTTTAGAAAATAAACGTTTTATTTTGTTGATTGTTAACTATTTTGAACTCACTAGGGTGAGCAGGTTATGGTTTTTTTTTTCTTTCAGACTGTGTACAGGATACATTTACAACATGTAAAATTTACGCGAGATACGTATAGCTTTAACAAATTTTCCACCATAAGTTAGTGCTCGGACTTGCATGAGCTATAAACCAGGTCGAACAAGATGTTGTCCATGACTAAACAGATCATTACACAGACAAACATACACAGACTTGTGTTTATCACTGCACAATTCTTTGTAAGTCCAGGAGCACCTTTTCTAGAAAATATATGACTTAGGATTTCCTTTTATATTGTAAATGACTACAATTATGTACTTCATTTGATATGTACAATCATTCAGTTATTTATTATTATGTAACTAGACTGTGTAAAGACATTATTATGGGTAGCACAAGGACTTTACCTTGTCAGACTTGATAAATGTGATCAAGTGACTACGTGGTGGAGTGAACATGTCACAGATGACCTATGAACAAAGACTTCCTGTGAACATTATCCTCTGCGCGTACGAACTTTATTACACTGGCAAAAGAGTGGAATTTAACACAAAAGTGGACGCTCAATGAGTGCGTTGTGTTACCATAATTTCAATTTCAAATTTTGTGCTACGAGTGTTTAGTAATGCCAAGTATTCAGAGTGTTATTGGGACCACATGCGTGGACGTAACATTCCAGGCAAACTAAAACTCAAGAGCAAGTGTTTTTATCGATCAGTCAGCAACAGTGGTGAGTCGTAACAGTGTTGGGAACTGCTACTGACTATATCATTAAACCCGTTGCAGAACTGTATCAATGTTGGAACGTAATTACATGAACCTTTAATTGCAGATAGTTACGTCGGAAGGACGAATGGACTTGCATCGTTATAAAGAAACTCACAAACAGTCGAACACCTCACAAAAAAAAAAAAAACACATTCTTCTTGTTGAGTGAAAGAGTGCGTGAAGTATAATGTAATTTAGATGTTAATTTAAGGAACTGATACTGCTGTTTGAATTTCATGTGACTGTATGCTGGGATGCTGAGCACACGTGTCGGTGAGGGCAGCATACTGCAGCGACAACATCCGTCATCCCTTGCCTCACCCTGCCACGTCATAGCAGTCCATCGCAGACTTACCTGATGGGGCGAGACATCGGTGTTGCAGTACACCAAGTCGCCAGCCGTCGTCACCAGCAGCACTATCACGAAATTGTACCATTATTAAATGTCATACGAAGTGAATATTCAAATGTTGAAAATTAAAAAAGAGGGTATGGAAGATGTGCTCGCTCCGCCGTGGTTTTTTCCGGGGTTCCTCCCATTGGCCTTTGCCGGAATGGGGGAGCGTATCTCAAAATCCCTGAGACTTAAAAGTAAACAAAGCACATGCTTCCAAGTGAAAGAACACAGTGAACTTTAAACAGAACAGACAAGGAAAATAAGCCTGCTTGGATGTCCAGTCAAACAAGTGTGACTGTACATCCAAAGGGCGCAATGTAGTGCTACAACGATGAAAATTAATATTACCACGATGTCAAACCTTATTTTCGTGATTTAAAGAAGTATTCATGATATTAAAAATGTAATTATGATTTTATTATTTTCATTTTTGTGCTCAGTGTATCAAAGACTTTCTGGTGCACGGAATAAATTAGCATTGTTTGTACTACGAAACTATATATGATTGTTAAGGGTTAAGCATGTAATAATTCGATGTAAGACATTTTGTTGAGTCTGAATTTTGTTCTCGTACTGGTCGGCAGAGAAGGAAAAGTTCCTTAATCGAAGTGAAGGTATAAAGGCTGTAAAAAGGAGAGAGAGAAGGTAAATACGAGTTATTCAAAACAAATATCTCTAAAGTGTAACGTCTTGTGATTTCCTATAACTAAAAATTGGAAGGTCTAATCTGAGCCTGTCCTGAATAACAGCGAAGAACATTTATGTTATCATATATTTTCTTCGTTTGATCACGGTTGTGATTCGCATGTTTCTTTTTGTTAATGCGACGTGTTATGAATATTTTCACTATACGCGGAAAAGTGAACACAGCTTTAATCGAACCTGCGTCTTTCGGAAACGATACGTTTTAATCAGTACAATTACGCGAATACCGTCTAAATCGCAACCGCGATCGCAAAAGTGTTTCCTGGACCAAATAATTCTTATAAAATGTGTATTCTCCGAAGCGAGCAGCATTGCACTGTCGCTGACTCGCAACAATCGAAAGAGTAAAAACAGTGTTTAAATAAAATTGCCACCTTTTAATAATTATTATTATCCCTTTAAATAAATAAATAGCAATTCAGTGGCTATCCAATCAATAAACAGAGTGGGCAATTCAGACTGAGAGGGCTGTTTATATGCACACTGCTCCAGACACGCCCGTGCATATCGCCATATTCCAAGACTACGGATGAGAGCATTTTTCTGGCATCACGAGAAACATACAGAAAATTTCTGCTGAAAAATATCAGCCAAGGCTTAATTAGATTTCATAAGAATTTCGCTAGGTGAGAGTAGCCATGTAGACGACAGCTCATCGCAGCTAAGGTAAATACCACCCACAGAGGCATAAACTTGTTGGTTCATCGGCTTGCGTCCACTGTAAACTCTAGCGACCTTGGGTAATCTTTTGCTCAACTTGTCACAAATGTAACCTTCCTGCATAGACTTTACTGTCATAATAAATAGTACCAAACTTTGAAACGGAATTGGATGATTTATCGTAGTACTGACCAACATCATGAGCATAGCCACAAGAATAATTTTGTAGGGAAACTTTTAGTTAAATGTTTATCATTGTCGTGTTTAGGATTATGATGCGTTAGTTTGGCAACTGTCGTAACATTGTCACATTGTAAACTTTGTAAATGCGTGTATTTCTGTGATAATTTTGCAACATTAAACCAAAGTTATTTACAACTTACACAGCTGGCCACTAAAATCCCTGGATTTAAACTCAATCGAGAATCTGTGGGACGACCTCCTTCAGTCTGTTCACCCCATGGCTCCTTAACCGAGAAACCTAGCACTGCCGGCCACCGCACCGGAATACTGGAGTTGGTATGGCTCCACATCCCTGTCGGTGCATTGCAGAACCTCGTTGACTCATTTCTTCACTAATTTTTATTTTTGTTTGTACGTCTAGTTCCGTAGGACCAAATTTAGAGGCAAATCTCCAAGATCATGGAACACGTCAGTGCACGAAATTACAACATAAAGGTAATAGCAGATAAAAATAAAATGTTTACAAACCTGAAGAGTCAAGCCATTAATTTAAGTAAACGCAGTCAACAATACAACATAAGAATCAGCTTAATTTTTCAAGGAACTCTTCAGCCGAATAGAAGGAGGGACCTATGAGGAAACTCTTCAGTTTCGATTTGAAAGTGCATTGATTAGTACTAAGATTTTTGAACTCTTGTGGTAACTTATTGAAAAGGGGTACAGCAAGAAATGGTTCAAATGGCTCTGAGCACTATGGGACTCAACTGCTGAGGTCATTAGTCCCCTAGAACTTAGAACTAGTTAAACCTAACTAACCTAAGGACATCACAAACATCCATGCCCGAGGCAGGATTCGAACCTGCGACCGTAGCGGTCTTGCGGTTCCAGACTGCAGCGCCTTTAACTGCACGGCCACCTCGGCCGGCTGGGGTACAACAGTATACTGCACACCTTTATGCACAAGAGCTAATGAAGTGCGATGCAAAGGCAGATAGTATGACTGCCGAGTATTAACTGAATGTAAGCTGGTACTTTTGGGAATAAGCTGATACTGTTAACAAGAAACGACATTAATTAATACATACACACACAAAAAAAGTTTATCATCACCTCGGTTCCGAGAGTTCCGGAACCTGTAAAAAAAATTGAAATAAAGATCAACATAAACATCATTTCCACCTATTTTATTGCTTATGAAAACCACACATTGGATGTTTTACCACCATACAGTGTGACTGGCCAGTACACATATATAATGAAAAGACGTGAAATGTCTTCCGTTTACCCCGACATTATATGTACCGCTGGTGCCGAGGCAAATGGGCAAGTTAGCTTCCTCGACGTGGCTGTAACTAAGGGGGAACTCTTATTCGGGATCAATAGAAAGTCATTCTGTATGGATTTAATGTAGATGCAAATTCATGCCACTAACGGCAGTACAAAAGAGCTATTGTTAACAGAATTTTGGTGCCGGCACTGATAGAAAGCAAAACCAACAAAGAAATAACAATTCTTAAACTTAGTACGCCCATGTGTGCGAAATTGTGGGATTGTCTATAAAAATTGTAGAGGGACTGTCCATAGACATCTGGGTAGAATATGTTTATAGAAGTCTAGATCACGAGCACACACTTGAATGCCTTGTTCCTTGCTATTTACTATTTATGATTGATCCTGTTCGGATCGCGGCATGTGCAGTGATAATACCGGTTAGCGATAGATGGGACATTGGTGGAAACGTGAATTGTTTGCGGAGAGACCTCATGTCAGCTGTAATTTACTTTCGACTTTGAACGTAGATGAAGCATGTTTCTTTCTGTATCATTCGCTGATACTTATTATTTTGTGGCCAGCTCTTCGATAACCAACCTCTTGTTGTTGCGGAATAGATAACTTACCACAAACATGATGCCACTTGAAAATCTTCAATCAGCCTCAACACTTCCTCCGTTGGGCACATCTTCACAAGTGATGTTTAACCTATAATAAAAACAAAAATTATAAAAAAAATACCACGGAAACGTTTTTCATGGAGCAAAGGAAATAGCTGAAGTCATGTCTACCAACACCTTCACACCACGAAGTGTTGGGCAACATCGTCTAAGGATTGTCTCATGTCTTCTATTTGAAACGGGAGTCAAAAGTTCAGCGATGTTGTTGAAAAACCGTGTCTATAGGCAATAAATGTCACTCGATGATCCACATACAAATCGCTAGATTTTCTACAGACACTGTCAAGGTACAAAAAATCACTTGACGTTGCATACTGCTGTATACAAGTCCCAACAACTCATGTTTGTAACAACTGTCGCAATGATATGATTAAAACTCTATACAAGATACTTAAAAAAAGGCATTAACGTGAAAAAGTTCGCAAATTCAGCAAATAATGCAGGATATAGTGCAATGACTTAAAACGGTCGAATATCTGACAAAATAGCACAAATGCTGCATAAACATAATACTGAAATAGATTTGTAATTCGTGAACGCACAAGGAAATAAATCAAAGAATAATACAACACTCTACGAAAACTACAAAATTCTTAACAGGAGACTTTACATACGCAAGTGTAGAAGCTGCTACAAAGAATATAGCAGCCAAATAGGTAGGAACTCGTTTACACGATATAAACAAAGCATGGTTAATATAACGGTACTTTGCGGGCAAGCGTGTCAATTAGCATCATATTAATTAAAATCTGAGAAGAATTCAAAAGGGGAAAGTAATACGAAACTTTAATAACTGCACAGTATTACTAAGAAGCAATATAATGAAAATTAATAAAAAGCAAATCATCAAAGACCAAGCGGGACATAAAGAAATAGTGACGCGTTTGTTTTTTAATACATATAAAAGAACATGTAACATATTGTTGAGCTCTCTACCTTCAGTAATCGCGATCGGGCTAGTCGATGTAAAAGGGGTAGGCGACTGCGAAATTCGTTAGGGAGATTATTTAAAGACTCTTCAAACACGTTTAAAATACATTACGTGTGCCGAAGTGATCAGAGACGTTAATTGTCGGGTGTAGTGAAAATGAATCCGACAACATAATTCGAACTGTGTGTGTTAGCTGGGAAAAATACTCTTGGGAAACTATTATGGTTGTGGAACCCACGAAAGATGTGCGCAACGGAAAGCTATAGTTTACGTAATTCTGCATTTTATAAAATGGTGACACGTGTGTGCGCGGAACATTAATAGAATCTTATCCTTGGACGGTTGCGGCGGTAATTGATACAAACAACGCGCCAGCATAAAAAATAGTTGGCTTATTAACTACCAGATATTAATTAACGGGGACCTAAAATACTAAAAAAGAAGAATAGGATCATCACCTCCAATCCCGATTCATATTACATATTTAATTAGTGAAAACAGAAGTGTTAATACACAAACTACATTTCAATTTTATCCACGATTTTCGCTTCATTACGTAGTCTTGACTTCATGATAATATCTGTGGAAGTTGTATCCAACGTATCGTCATAATATTTAGCCAACCAATTTTGTGGGACACCAAAAATGTAAATGCATGAAACTGTTCTTACAGCGGATGTATAATGTGTGAGTGCGACGAACTATATTGAGAAACTGAACATCCATTACGTACTTGCATGTTTATCTGCGAAAATGGTCCTTGTCGGTACATCAGCATACAGTTCGAATAGAATCGCTGGAACACTGCAAACCATTCAGATTAATCGAGCATCTAAATACGCATAATGCTGGTACCACCAGGATGTGTTCTTTCTCCTCACCCCCGTGGCAATAATTGAATTAAGAGTCAGCCGAGAAATACATTTAAATCAATTGACGACCATTGAGCTAGCGTAACGAATTTTCAAACGTCCACTGCCATGTATGAAGGCGAGTGACCCCATGAGTGTTAACGTCGATCGAGGGGTGTCGTCGTGATCGTATTGAATGACATTGAGCGGTTACAGCAAACAAACGAAATATCATATGTCAAGCACATAAACACTGCTAGACAAACTGTGTGCGGCATCTGATCTGATTTTATAATTCTACATCGAGATAAAACGTATTCTGCTAAACGTATTGGAAAAAGCTGAACTCTATCACAATCGAAAAGTTAACAGTAGGAGGTGGTTAAATAAACAATGTGAGTTCCGTCACAGCAGTTGTTTCGATAACCTAAGAGACTTGCTCTAATAGAACCCTTCTGTATACTGTCTAGGCGCTCTATAGCTCATCGTAGTTGCACCCACATTTATTATGAGAACTGTGCCTCACACCGATAGCAAACCTCGCAGCCCACCTATGTCAACTCTAGCCGTCTCCTGGTCTGCGATTACTGTTGCAGTTAGTCTGCGCTCATCCAACTGCTGATGTCATCTGGACTACTTTGCCTACTCCTACATTCAGAGTGGTCGATTTCTTAATTCTTTGATACCAATATTTTCATTTTTACATTTTTTAAAGTCACCTTGCATTTTTATCAAATGATTTCAATAATTAATTTGTCTTCATTTGTATACATCTTGCACTGTACGGTGTCCCGTAAAAAGTTGTGTAGGAGCTGAGTTAGATATACCACCTTTCGTGTTATGCCTCTTCGACCTCTTAGACACAGCTTTCAACGAGTTTTAAATTGTTTTTGCGCTCTTTACTTTCATCTAGCATAATTTATTATGTTCTTGTATCATGCATGAAAATAGCTGTTACATATATTAAATTTTGCACCTGTTGTTAAATATAAGGATTATGCCTTATTTAATAAGTGTATAAAAGGTATCCCACTCTTCATCTTCTAACATACAGATTACTAGCTCTTCGCCCACAGCTTCCCCTGCGAAAGTTACGTATATTGCACACGTACCCTCATCCTCCCTCTCTCTGACCGTCTCCTCCTCACCTTATCTTTGTCTAATTCTTCAACCTCCTTTTCTACCAGCCCAATTTCTCGCCTTCCCCCCCCCCCCCTTCCCCCCACATCTCTGTGTCCCACTATATATATATATATATATATATATATATATATATATATGTGTGTGTGTGTGTGTGTGTGTGTGTGTGTGTGTGTGTGTGTGTGTTTGTGGGGGGGGGGGGGTGTAGCCGTTTACTGTAAACTTTCTGAAAGCATATCCTGCACTTGTTCCTTTATGTCCTGACCATGTGTCTGTGTGTCGTTGCTGTAATTTTTCGGTAACTTGTCCACTGTATTCGCATACTTAATGTAAATCTCCTTACCTCTGCGGCTCATGAACGTGTTTATACTTTCTCATCTTCAGATTTGAAGATGGCTGAAAGACCGAAACCTGTTACCAGTTTTTATGAAGTACCATGTGACAAAGACACAGACTGTACTAATCTAAACCGATAAAAAGGTCACTGAGCAGGTTCAAACAGTAGAGGACATCCTGGAAAGTTTTCTCACATCGGGTAAAACGTCGACACCACCATCCAGAAACTTGCATCACGGCCATCAACTTTTCAGCTTGTTCTGTGCAATATTTCCTGACCGAGTTTGGATGAATACGATGACACCTTTTAATGGCTGAACCAACGTACAGGCGGCAAATTTCAACTTTGTGACTCTTCCCCAACTCCCTCTCCCTGCCTTCTTAGCGTTATCTACTCTTGATTTAATCCGGATGACTGCTTAGCCTCTTTTTTCCTTTTATTGAAACCATTAGCTACACTGAGAAATAATATGGAAATAATTCAATAAATATAATTATTCAAAATGTCGATAGCTCATAGTGTATAATCGCATTACTTGCAACAGTTATTCAGTTTCTGGAGTGTTTAGTTTATGATCAATACAAATCCTGAATAAACAAAACAACAGACTCAGAACCTATTGTTTACAGTTTCGTTGCTTTGGTTACATTGGCATAACGAAACTGGCACCATGTAGTAGCCGTACACAAGACAGAAGCGTCACAGTACCAGGGAAAATTAGGTATTCAAGAACTGCTGCTCAAGAAAGTACGCTCTTAATCTCGTTATGTTTCGCTTTTATACTTCTCCACCATTCTCCTTCGTTTTTTTTTTTCTATATCTACGTACATACTCCCCAAATCACCGTACGGTACATGACGGATGGTGCCTTATGTTACTGCTTGTTATTGCCTTCCCTATTACACACGTAAACAGAGCTAGAGAGAAAAACTAGCTATATGCTCCCGTAAGAGCCCTGGTTTCTCTTACCTTTCCTTCGCGGTCCTTACGCAAGATTTATGTTGGTCGCAATACGATCGTTCTACAGAGTATGAAAAAGGTCGATTCCAAGCACTTCCGCGAAAGAAACACCTTTTCCCACCAGGAATTCGTGTAGAATTCACGGAGCATTGGCGTAATACGCACTTATTGACTGAACAAAGCAATAACAAATCCAGCAGCACGTCTCTGAATTTCTTTGTTTAATTCTACCCAAACCCTCGATCAGTGCTCAACGCTGAATCGTAAAAGTGTCCTATACCTAGTATGCTTTATAGCTGTGCTTCACTTTGATAGAATTATCCCAATAAAACTTCTTCACAACCAACCTTACAAGCCTGTTCCCTTCAATGTCGCCTTGCATCAGTAGGCCTAGGTGTTGGACATGACTATGTCAAGCAGCAGTCCACTAATTCTGCATTCGAACATTACATGATAACTTCATCTAGTCACTTCCTTTAATTTACACATTACCAAATCATCATCATCATCTTTTTCTTCATCTCCTTGTTCGCCTTCTTCTCCGTCTTCTCCTGCTTCCCTCCCTCTACCACCCCTCCCCTTCCACCCACCATTATGCCCCCCTGCCCTCTCTCTTCTCCTTCTCCGTTCTTCTTTTTTCTCCTGTCACACCTAGGTTAAGACAATGGCTCCATATTTTGTGTATGATAACCATTTGAGACATAAATCGATGCGACATCCAAGTAGTATTACTGGAGGTGAACGAAAGCTATAGTCATTTTAATTAGTTTTCCTTTACTAATTGATTTGGACAAATAGTTTTGCACCAGTCGCTACTGGCTCGAATCCAACAAGAAAGAGCAGACAAATTATGTGTCCGATTAATTCGACCCACACGTGAAGTAACATCTGGTGATGAGTATAAGACACCTGCTACCCTGTCCAAAGTCGTCCATTTTGTATTGAGTTCAGTAACCTTTTGTATTTATTTATTTATTGTTCCATGGGCCCAAATTAAGGAGAAGTCTCCATGGTCATGGAAAGAGTCAATACATGAAATTATAACACGATATTAGAAACAGATAAAATGAAATACAAAAAAAAAAATATTTAGGTGACAAGTCGTAAGTTTAAATAAAGAAAATCAACAATGTAACACTGGAATTTGCTTAAATTTTTAGCTCTTCCAGGAGCTCCTCGACAGAATAGAAGGAGTGAGCCATGAGGAAACTCTTCAGTTTAGGCTTAAAAGAGTTTGGGCTACTGCTAAGATTTTTTAGTTCTTGTGGTAGCTTATTGAAAATGGATGCAGCAGAATACTGCCCTCCTTTCTGCACAAGAGTCAAGGAAGTGCAATCCACATGCAGATTGGATTTCTGCCTAGTATTAACTGAGTGAATGCTGCTAACTCTAGGGAATAGTCTAATATTGCTAACAACAAACGACATTAAAGAAAATATATACTGTGAGGGCAATGTCGGAATTCCCAGACTATTGAATAGGGGTCGACAAGAGGTTCTCAAACTTACACCACATATAGCTCGAACAGCCCGTTTTTGAGCCAAAAATACCCTTTTTGAATCAGAAGAATTACCCGAAAAAGTAATACCATACGACATAAGCGTATGAAAATATGCGAAGTAGACTACGTTTCGTGTTGTAGTGTCACTTATTTCAGATACTGTTCTAATGGTAAATAAAGCAGCATTTAGTTTCTGAACAAGATCCTGAACATGTGCTTTCCACAACAGCTTACAATCTATCCAAACGCCTAGGGACTTGAACTGTTCCGTCTCGCTTATAATATGCCCATTCTGTCTGATCAAAATATCGGTTCTTGTTGAATTGTGAGTTAGAAACTGTAAGAACTCAGTCTTACTGTGATTTAGCATCAAATTATTTTCCACAAGCCACGAACTTATTTCATGAACTACATTATTTGATACTGTTTCAATATTACACACAAGATCCTTCACTACCAAGCTGGTGTCATCAACAAACAGAAATATTTTTCAATCAGCTGTAACACTAGAAGGCATATCATTTATATAAATAAGAAACAGCAGTGGCCCCAGCACCGACCCTTGGGGAACGCCCCACTTAACAGTGCCCCATTGGGACTGAACATCACTACCACTCTCAATATTGCGGAGAAATACCTTTTGCTTTCTATTCTTAAAGTAAGAGGCGAACCAACTGTAAGCTACTCCCCTTACTCCATAATGGTCCAACTTCTGCAGTAATATTTTGTGGTCAACACAGTCAAAAGCCTTCGTTGAATCAAAGAAAACACCTAGAGTTTGCAACCTTTTATTTAATCCGTCCAAAACCTCACAGAGAAAAGAGAATATAGCATTTTCAGTTGTTAAACCATTTCTAAAACCAAACTGTACACTTGAAAGCAAATTATGTGAATTTAAATGCTCCAGTAACCTTGTATATACAACCTTCTCGATAACTTTAGCAAACACCGATGGCATAGAAATAGGTCTAAAATTGTCAACATTATCAGTGTCTCCCTTTTTATAAAGTGGCTTCACTACCGAGTACTTTAATCGGTCAGGAAACCGACCACTCCCAAAGGAAAAGTTACAGATATGGCTAAGTACTGGGCTAACATACATAGAACAATACTTCAGTATTCTGCTAGATACCCCGTCATATCCGTGAGAGTTCTTGGTCTTTAGTGATTTAATTATTAACTCAATCTCCCTATTGTCAGTATCATGGAGGAGCATTTCAGATAAGTCTTGGAACACTTTTTTCTAGGAGCGCTATATGATTCCCTGTTGGGACTAGGTTTCTATTTAGTCCACCTGCTATATTCAGAAAGTGATTATTAAATACTGTACATATATGCGACTTATCAGTAACACGGTCATTCCCACTACACACTGATTCTATACCCTCGACCTGTCTCCGCAGACCAGCCACTTCCTTTACGACTGACCATATGGTTTTAATTTTATCCTGAGACTTAGCTATTCTATCTGCATACCACATACTTTTTGCCTTCCTAATAAGATTTTGAAGCACCTTACAATACTGTTTGTAATGGGTTGCTGCATTTAGATTTTGACTAGTCAGCCACACAGGCTGCCTGTTTGTGCTAGTACCCTGTTTTGAATGTTCTAACGGAAAGCAACTTTCAAAGAGCACGAGAAAAGTCTTGAGAAAAGCATTATATTTATCTCTACTGTATCAGCGCTATAAACATCTTGCCACTCTTGTTCCTTGATAAGGTTTACAAAGGTCTCTACAGCAACTGGATTAGCTTTCATCAACAGCTGATGACTATATTTAACACGTGTTGCAGCACAAAAATCTTTTATAGTTAAAATTTGTTCATCATGATCTGAAAGGCCATTCACCTTTTTGCTAACAGAATGCCCTTCTAGTAATGAGGAATGGACGAAAATGTTGTCTATGGTTGTTCTACTGTTCCCTTGCACTCTCGTTGGGAAGAATACGGTTTGCATAAGATTATATGAATTAAGGAGGTCTACCAGCATCCTCTTCCTTGCACAATCACTTATACAATTACTATTGAAGTCACCACATACAACTAACTTTTTGTATTTCCTACAAAGTGAACCAAGAACCTCCTCTAGCTTTAGCAAAAATGTCGTGAAATCGGAGTCTGGGAATCTATAAATAACAACAGTTAGAAGTTTAGCTCCATTAAATTCAACCACACCTGCACAACATTCAAACACCTTTTCAGTGCAGTACTTTGAAACATCAATGGACTCAAATGGGATGCCGTTTTTCACATACATGGCTACTCCCTCACACCACAAAGAGCTCCTCGAAAAGCTGCCAGCCAACCTGTATCCTGGTAAAGGAAGCCTCTGAATTATCTCCTTATTTAAGAAGTGTTCAGATGTACCAATAATTTCAGAGTCAACATCTATAAGCAGTTCACTAACTTTATCTTTAATACCTTGTATATTTTGATGAAATATACTAATTCCCTCATTACTCGGATACCTAAGCTTTGTCAAAAGTGATTCCTTTGTTAAAGAGACTTCCCTTAAGCAGGAATACCTATCAGCTGACTTCAATCTAAAAAGGGTGCAGCTCTAACACCCACTACAGCAGGAATTTTCCCATGAGTGATCCCACCAACCCCACCTATGCTGTCACCTATAAGCTTTGCCAACCTCCCCTTCCCATACCTGTTGAGGTGCAGGCCATGTCTAGTGAAACCCGTCGTGCTGATAGACACCACCGACACCACTGAAATGTGACCCATGCTTTGTGTCATCAGCGCACCCACAAGTCTCCTGTTATTACGCCTGACGGCTGTATTAAGATAAGGCCGATCGTGAGGCTGAAACAATTCCACGAAATGCACATTCGTGTTGCCAGTCTGAGTGGCTATCTTTTCCAGGTCACCATCTATGTCATACTCCCCATCCCTGTCAATACTATTACCAGCCCCACCCACAATCACTACTGATCCTCTTTAGTAAAATCCCTACATAACCCCCCCCCCCCCCCCTATGTTAACAGTCACCTGAGCCAATCCTGCATTAGGCTTCACAATGCTGGTCACCTGGTACTCACTTCCCAACACTTCCAGCAACTGCTGGCCTACACCTCCGCCATGAGAACTACCTAACAACAGAACCTTCTCCTTCCTCTTCGACTTTGCAACTGTCCAAGACACCGTAAATGCTGAGGTCTGCTGCATACATCTACAGTTACTAGAGATTCCTCTCCACTGACAGTTCGTCATATCTATTGCAAACACCAATAGTAAAACTATCTGAAAATCTTCTTCTCCTAGCAGATCTCTTGCCAACAGCCAGCTCCCATTCCCCAACCCTCTTCTCCCTCCTCATCCTATCTAGCTCCTCCTGTGCGTTTTTCAACTGCACCTGAAGGGCATAGATCTTACGCTCCTGCTCCTCTACCAACTTACTCTTGCTACATAACCTGCAGTTCCTGGAGAGGATCTAACCAGAACGCCCACTGGCTTCCTCACTGCATTCCCCCCCGTGAAAATACTTCGAACAAGCCTCACACCGCAATCCACTACTCACGAACCTACGGCAAAGCCCACACTTCTCACTCATGGTAAAATTTTACTTTTTCTAAGTTCAGCTACTACAATAAGAAGATGTTAAAAACCTGACTACAATAATCACAAACTTGCTCTACAGGGGAAGTAACTACTATTATTAACAGTATTAATAAACAACAAATGCGAATATAACAAAAGACTAATACAGAAAGAGAATCAAACGTCAAATGACACAGTAACGAAGCTGAAAACAGTTCCCAAAACATTCTTCTGAAATTATTTCACCAGAAAACACAAAAACACCGGTTGAAGACTGCTAAAATTCCTAAATAAACCACTATACACAAACAATTAATTAGTACTTAGCTTTCGATGCGCCGCTACAGCTGCAACTGGTCAGCGCGGAATGTAAACACAGGTAAGAGGTTACGTTGCTCGATACGAAACACTCACAAATATCAGGTCACAACACGTGAAAGGCAGAGGTGAATGAAGAAACCACTAATAAGTCACTTATATATTAAATATTATCACAAAAACCGCTAAAATGTGTATCTGAAACCTAAAAATATACAAAAACTTAGAGAGCGATCTCACACGCAGTCACTCGCTTATGACGTCACACCAAAGATCCAAGATTGATTTAGGAAGATATGGATTTGGTATAGTATAGGATTTTTAGATGAGTAACATTAATTAAAGGTGAACGGTCACATTACTTTCAAACTTGTGATTTGTAAACAGTGAGAATATATAATGCAGTGAAAATAACTTCTGTAATAGCTTAGACTGTTCTGCAACAGCAGTAAAATTGGGAGTAACTATCGATCTAGACAACAAATATGTCTAACCAGATTGGAGGTAAGGCACTTTCTGCTGCGCTCGAAAATAGTAAGCAGTGATGTTGTAAAACGGCATTTTTGGTGTCACCGTCATGAAAGAATGCTCTTCCCCAAAGCTACGGTGCTTTTTAACCGTAGCGCCTGCTCTATGTTAACAGGTTTACAACTCATAAATAAGACAAACCTCATAAGATTATAGAAATCCTACTTTTGTCACACGTACGATCATAAAATGTCATTCGTCTGTCTTTTGTCACACCATCTCATTAACAGCTAAATGCCGTACCCGTTATACACAAAAGACATAAAGAGTTGAATTTAGTTTTCTTTTGCATCATCCCATGGTAGAGAACATTTCAAATCTGACTTACGATCTGATCATTGCTCGGACATTGCGGAACGAACACCTGTATCATATACACATCTTATAGCTCAATACCCAAACACACAAGTGATATATGTCTGCATGTACGTCCCTAAGGATTTGATTGTAACGACGTGTAAAAATTAGCTGTTTTAGTCGTCGTATTAACTGTCAGTCACCTCGCAGCCAACTGTTTTGTTGGAGCACTAACAACTGTAAATGCGCTTTCGCCAGCTACGTGGTCATAACGCGAAGCGCAACAGAAGTGCATGTCCTATCTGGGGTTTCACGCCAGTCACAGCTGAGGAATTACGATTATTAGCCAGTCACGTACCTGCGCACTGCTCGTAAATCGTGGCGCCAGCGAGGGAGACGTTACGATAGCGGCGCTTATCTCGCTTTCCACACGCACATACGGTACTCGGCGCAGCTGCGGCACGCAACAGCACTGAAGCTTGTTGCAAAGGAGCGGGAACAGACGATATGCTCAGTTTACGTTAGAATTTACGATTTCTGCTGGAGAACAGTACATCTCTTACTGATAGTGAATAGCTACAATATGGAACGTGCCAGTAATCTCTCAGGTTTTCTCGGCGCCATTGATTTATGGTGTGCTTCCGGATAATCTGCCGGGATGTTGTTTCCAATTTTAGGCGCAATATATCGACAATCGAGCCTGCTGTGTACGTCGCCTGTTGGGAATTTCGCTGTTGTGAGCGCTCACTGCATGGGCTCCTGTCTGACTGTGAACTATTAGTGTTCGAAGCCGATGATTAGGCACTTATAGTCTAGTTCGATTCGCGACGCCCACTGAGTCCTTTGAAGCTCTTTTACTTTTCATATATCTTAATAACTGTCCGTGAATCGCATTCTGTCAGCGTTAACCATATCTGATGTGATCGCTGGCGAGAATTTAATGATTTAAATGGCGGATCCCAGCTGTGATTTACACTGAAAACCACTTTTTTGTGGCATCTTCAAAATAAAGATACCACAAAACCTAATAAAGGTAAAAGTGGTTTTCAGTTTAAATAACAGTTTTGATCCGCCATTTAATTCATTAAGTCTCACCAGCGATCACATCCATCAGAGTGGGATAACGCATGATTATATTCAAGGCAGTGCTCGGCGACAACTGATTTGCTTGGTTGTTTTAGTCACCTGTGTCGATAACCCTCCTTTGCATTTCTACTGGACTTTTCTGATAGTTTGCACCACGTAAGACACGTTACTTTCAAATACATTGCGATACACACCTGCCTTCCGTAGACCTACTTAGTCTTCGTCATTACAGGGCATACTTCTTATGTTAACTGAAGAGAGCGAAATATGCTGGGTGCCATGTTTCCATAGGAGATTATCGATGTTTCCGGATACAGGGCCAGCATAAGATAGACTTTCGGTTTCTCTTCTTCGGTGTCATTCTCAATCTCTTTCTCAGGCGTTTTTGGATTTGACTATATCGCCCGTTGAATTTTGTGGTCGGAGTATCTGTTCCTTCGGAACACTATCCGTAGTAGGAGTCATACGTCTTCGGCGATGTTCATTTTGTCTGAAAGAGTTCGAGCTCTGTGGACCAGATCAGAGACTTCAGCACCCAGTTTCTTTGTGACGGATTGCGAAGGCTCGAGGTGTGGTGCCAGAGGTAAGTGTACCGTGGTTTTCTGTAGTCAGTGTGACACAGGGATTCGTCCGTCCAAATGGTTCAAATGGCTCTGAGCACTATGAGAGGTCATTGGTCCACTAGAACTTGGAACTACTTAAACCTAACTAACCTAAGGACATCACACACATCCATGCCCGAGGCAGCGGTCGCGCGTTTCCAGACTGGAGCGCCTAGAACCACTCGGCCACACCGGCCGGCGATTCGTCCGTTCTTTCCTTAACTAATATGTCGACGAAAGGTGGCTTATTTTGTTTTTCGGTCCTTTCAACTAAGATCAAAAGTATGCTTTGCAAACACAATGTAAGAGGGTCGCCCAGAAAGTAATGCGCCGAACGTTTTTCTTGAACAATTCTTTATTGAAAGTAATGAGACTTACACACATGAAAGAATGGTGTTTTATCTACACACTCCTATTTTCCACGTGAACCCCATCCCGTTCTGTGGCCTTCTTCCAGCGTGAAACAAGGGCGTTTATGACCTGTCGGTACCAGTCCTTGTCCGGGTGGTGGAGCCAGTGCTTAACTGTGTGAATCACCTCCTCATCCTCCTAAAAAATGTCTTCCACGAATGGCATCCTTCAAATGGCCCAAAGCTGCGAGTGACAACATCACCTCACGGAAACACATAGGTGTGACAGCCGTGGATGGTCTCCCGCCCCCTGCAAAACATGGTGCTCCGCCTAACCGTGTTCTGACGACCTCACTCTCAGTGCCCAACGACTAACTACTTCTGTCGACGGCAGGTGCTCCATAGACTTTCCTCAAGCGTTTCTGAATAATCCCCACAGTATCTGCCTCTGCAGTGAGACATTTAATAACGATGCTTATAACATACACTACTGCCCATTAAAATTGGTACACTACGAAGATGACGTGGTGCAGACGCGAAATTTAACAGACAAGAAGAAGATGCTGTGATATGCAAATTATTAGCTTCTCAGAGCATTCACACAAGGTTGGTGACACCTACAACGTGCTGACATGAGGAAAGTTTCCAACCGATTTCTCGTGCACAAACAGCAGTTGACCGGCGTTACCTGGTGAAACGTTGTTGTGATGCTTCGCGTAAGGAGGAGAAATGCGTACCATCACGTTTCCGACTTTGATAAAGATCGGATTGTAGCCTATCGCGATTGCGGTTTATCGTACCGCGACATTGCTGCTCGCATCGGTCGAGATCCAATGACTGTTAGCAGAATACGGAATAGGTGGGTTAAGGAGGGTAATACGGAACGCCGTGCTGGATCCAAACGGCCTCGTATCACTAGCAGTTGAGATGACAGGCATCTTATCCGCATGGATGTAACGGATCGTGCAGCCACGTCTCGATGCCTGAGTCAACAGATGGGGATGTTTGCAAGACAACAACCATCTGCACGAACAGTTCGACGACGTTTGCAGCAGCATGGACTATCAGCTCGGAGACCATGGCTGCGGTTACCCTTGACGCTGCATCACAGACAGGAGCGCCTGCGATGGTGTACTCAACGACGAACAGGGTGCACGAATGGCAAAACGTCATTTTTTCGGATGAATCCAGGTTCTGTTTACAGCATCATGATGGTCGCATCCGTATTTGGCGACATCGCGCTGAACGCACATTAGATGCGTATATTCGTCATCGCCATACTGGCGTACCACCTTGCGTGATGGTATGGGGTGCCATTGGTTACGCGTCTCGGCCACCTCTTGTTCACATTGACAGCACTTTGAACAGTGGACGTTACATTTCAGATGAGTTACGACCCGTGGCTCTACCCTTCATTCGATCCCTGCGAAACCCTACATTTCAGCAGGATAACGCACGACCGCATGTTGCAGCTCCTGTACGTCCCTTTTGAATACAGAAAATGTTAGACTGCTGCCGTGGCCAGCACATTCTCCAGATCTGTCACCGATTGAAAATGTCTAGTCAATGATGGCTGAGCAACTGGCTCGTCACAATATGCCAGTCACTACCGTTGATGAACTGTGGTATCGTGTTGAAGCTGCATGGGCAGCTGTACCTGTATACGCCATCCAAGCTCTGTCTGACTTAATCCCGAGGCGTATCAAGGCCGTTGTTATGGCCAGAGGTGTTTGTTCTGGGTACTGATCTCTCAGGATCTATGCATCCAAATTGCGTGTAAAGGTAATCACATGTCAGTTCTAGTATAATATATTTGTCCAATGAATACCCGTTTATCATCTGCATTTCTTCTTGCTGTAGCAATTTTAATGGCCAGTAGTGTACATTACCTACAGACCCCACTTTGAAGCTGTCCCGCAGCTACACTATATGACGGAAGTGACGGAAACTTGGCACGCTCTCTCAGGAGACTTAAAGTGATACATAGTGTCGTGTCGCATTCGTGGCATTGTTCATTACTTTCTGGGAAACAGTCGTACTTCTCTTTTCACTTGAAAGCGGTATGTCTTTCGCCGGGCAATCAGAGTAGTGGAGGAGACATGCAAGGAACTGTGCGACACACCTGGTTAAAACACACAAGCGAATAAGCTGTCGTCGAGCAGTTCCTTGAATTTACCCGCGGAATGAAATACCGTGAGACCAGTACCGTAGAGCAAACGACAAGTTTCTGAGTCAACTAAATGAAAGAGGCCATCTAAATAAAGCGGTCATAACAGCAAATAAACAGGGACGGAGGTTTCAATAACGCTTTGGGTCTGGCACTTAACTTATTATAATCCCGCCGCCTGCCACATCCACCAGAGTTGGAGAACGCTGAGAGAATTAGCTCTTCACGACTAACAGTGCGAGCCATGTCAAACGAATGAGCATCAAAACGCTTAAGGGACGTTGGGAGTAAAACTCGGCTGTAAACAGCTGTGCGAGACCAACAATATTTCACAGTCTTGTTGGAGTTCGGGCAGAGAGTACACTTTACAACAAAATTCGCAACACCTGCAGAAAACGGCTAGGTCGGTCGCCGAAATATTGCGCATAAAATACAAACAACTACACGGTAGAACACCCGAAAGCGTACCATGTACTATATCTTTTAATCAAATGAACGTATTTGAGTCACGTCTTCTGCATCTTCTTTCCTTTCTGAATTTGCGGTTTCATTGGACAACTACAGTCAAGATCTGGTCCTTTGATAGATTTTCTTTCCGAATTATCCAGCACCTTTTCATTTCGTTCTAATCTTTTTTAGTGTTCCTCATCTGTAAATACAATCTTTATTGTTTGTCGTTTCTCCACTTCTGATTAAAATCTTATTTTTATGTTTTTCATTTTCTATAAATTTTCTGTCATGTTTTGCAAATCTGCTGGAGTTTATTCGAGCTGTTTCATATCCTCCCTGGTTTCCGTAATTCATTCCACTTGTTGCTTCATCTTTCGATATTTCGCTATAATTTTTCAAGGCAATCTGGTTTCAGGTGTTCTTGTAATGTGACGAAGAAAGGAGTTCCCTATTTTCCGTGCAGCATTTGTAAAGGGCTCTATTTCACCGTCCACCACTTGATTTGTGACCCTCCGTCAGTGTCAATTTTTATGATGTTGCTTATTTATGTGTGTTCTAATTGTTCTTTTCCTCCTTTTATGGTTATGTCGATTCTGTTTTTATGGGTCGCTGAAAAGAGTTTCACTTCTACACGTTACCCTTTTTTGAACCACAGTCTGTTTTAACTTATTCCCTCATGTCTTAACACATACCTATTACCATGTCCCTTCTTCCCGTCAGGTTTCCAATACATCCCTTTCCTCGCCAATTTGCGAAGAACCTCCTCGCTCTTTACCCTATCAGTCCACAGAATTTTCAACGTTCTTTCGTAGCACCACATCTTAAATGCATCTATTCTCTTCCATACTGGTTTTCCGAAAGTCCATGATTCGCTACCATACAATGCTGTGCTCCAAACGTACATTCTCAGAAATTTCTTCCTCAAACTAAGACCTATGTTTGATACTCGTAGACTTCTCTTGGCCAGGCATGCCCTTTTAGCCAGTGATAGTTTGCGTCCTCCTTACTCCGTCCGACATGGGTTACTTTGTTGCCATGGCAGCAGAAATCCTAAACTTCGTCTACTTCGTGGTCACCTAGTCTCATGCTTATTTTCTCCACGTTCTCATTTCTGCTATGTCTCATTTCTTTAATATTTCTTCAATTTACTCTCAGTCCATGGCAAGTACTCATTAGAATAATCATTCCGTTCTACACATCTTGTAACTCCACTTTCACTCAGAATTGCAATGTCATCGGTGAATATTATCATTGTCATCCTTTCACCTTGAATTTTAATTCCCACTGTTGAACCGTTTTTTAATTACCGACATTACTTCTTCGACGTATAGATTTAAATGTAAGGGAGAAAGACTACATCCCTGATCAGAAATCCTTATCTTCCTTCAATGTCACTTCACTGACACTCACCACATGTAGATTGGGCCTTAGCATTTTCCATTTCAAATTTTGTAACTTCACTGCCATGTTCCGACTTGTGACATCCCAGGCCCCCATTCGTGAACAATACCCTTTCATTGATTATTTATCTTTTTCTCTTGGTGTCTTCCTCCTTGGCATCCCCCCCCCCCCCTCCTCCCGGAGATACGATTGGGGGACTAGTCCGGAACCTTTTGCCACTGGAGCAATCATCATCGTATTTTTTCAGTTACAGGCCACATGTTTTGTGGTTACACCTTATTTGTCTTGACGCGGTGCAATCTGCATTCTCATAGCGCCGATCACTGCTGATTTTTCTGCCTTTTAGGATTAGTTTCCCACCCCTAAGGCAAGAGAGTGCCCTGAATCTCTGCCCGCCGTCTTTAACAAGATCGTTGGCATAACCAGTACGACTTCTTATGCCAGAAGTCTTCAGGCGCCATTTTTGATGATATTTATTGAAAACTTCGGCTGTAGTGACGTTCGAAACGGGGACCCAGGGCGTTTTGATTACTAGTCGAAACCGCTACGCCTCTCCTCCTTTTTCTTCCATTGTCCTCGGCAATTAGCCTAGGCGGACGTCATACGAAATCCCTACATGTTCAAAGTGGAATACTTCACTCAGTTTCCTTTCTTCGTGACGGCACTCCTAGACCACACCTAGACTTTAATGTGTCGTTGCCTACAATGTACGTGATGAGTGAGTATATCTTGTAGGAATGTGAACATAATAATATTGACTTCGGAGACATAATATTCAGATACACCAGATACTTTGTAAATTTTGTTCCGTTAACTGCCCGGCAAAAGCCTTACTCCGTTCTTCCGATAGTGTCAAGGCTTGCTACGGTTACTCGTTTCAGAAGGTGCGCAGTTGATTTTAGGAACCACTGACAGCTCCACCCTCGTTGAGAAGCGTGCGACCTGGGTAACGTTGACGGGGCCTTACAGAGGAGTCAGACCTCGGGGCCGGGGCCTTGGACAGCGGTCTGTGGCTGGCAGCTGACAGCAGACCGGCAAGAGGCGCCGAAAGCGTCTACGACGGCCGGCCGGTGTTCTTTGGCGCCCTGGAATACTGATGCTGGAGATGCGGAATTGTGGGCCAAAAGGCTAGGAGCTCACAGTCCGTTGTTGCCATGCAGAAACTAGGAAATTATACAGGGTGTCCATAATGTCCCTTTACTACTTCAAAATTTTATTACAACGGCAGTCGTTGAAATATTTTAACAATATTTAATTTATTGTAATCCGGTTTTATGAAAGTTTTTTGACAGTGTTAAATACACCTCTATGTTGGCGCCTTTAGTTGCACGAAGCACATCAAGACGGTACTCAATTTCTTGCCATGTTCGCTGTAGCATAGTGTCATCAATGATGGCAATGGCAGTACGAATCGTTTGCTTCAATTGAGCAAAATCCCGTATCTGTGTTTGATACAAGATATCTTTTCATACCCTCATAAAAAATTTCCAAAGGAGTGATATCTGGCGTACGCGGTGGCCAAGGAACTGGCCCATCCCTTCCAGTCCATCTGCCTGGAAATGTTTTATTGAGGAACCGACGAACATGCAGTCCCCAATGTGGTGGTGCACCATCTTGCTGGAAAATGATAGTTGGTTGTAAGTCAATCAGTTGTGGTGCCACATATTCGTTCAGAAGCTCGAGGTAAACATCTGCAGTAATTGTTGAGACGTTGCAGAAAAATGGACCAATTATTCGGTTACACATGATTCCACACTACACATTGACTTTTGGACTATCCCGGTGAAGCTCCCTAGTCACATGGGGTTGTTCAGATCCCCAGATTCTCACACTGTGTCTGTTTAGTATCCAGGAAACAGGAAAAGTTGCCTCATCACTGAAACAAACTCGCTTGAGGAATGCTTCATCCTCCAAAAGGCGTTCCAGCATGCTGAGTGCAAACTCTGTCCGTTTTGGCTTGTCATTTGGCTCAAGTGTATGCAACAGTTGCACTTTGTAAGCGTAAGTTATTGTGGAGGACCTTACGCACACTTGGACGTGATAGTTGCAACTGTCTGGCAATAGTGCGGATGGACTTCGTAGGTGAACGAGTGAAGACGTTTAAAACGCGATCGATGTTGTCCTCGGATGATCTTTGTCGCCCGCTCCTCCCTTTACCCAACACTGTCCCTGTCTCATAATTTTTTTGAGCCATGCACTGATTGAAGAGTGCGATGGTGGATCTCTTCCATACTTCGATCTGAAGTTTCGTTGAGTCCGAACATTCGACTTTGTCTCAACAAACGAGGACACACATTGTGCCTTTTCTTGAGGAGTTACCATTTTATAAAGGTTCAGTTCCTTCCATTAACAGAGTATCTGAAACACAAAATTTCAGTATATATAAAAACTTTAGAAAGCAATGATTACAATAAAAGAAATTTTGTTAAAGTTTTTCAACAACTGCCGTTGTAATAAAATTTTAAATTTGTACAGGAACTTTATGGACACTCTGCATAACTGTGCCAATAGTGTCACGTTGAGTGACCGCGTGGTTTGAGGCGCCATGTCACCAATTGTGTGGCCCATCATGCCAGAGGTTCGAGTCCTCCTTCGGGTATATGTGTCTGTGTTGCCTTAGCATAAGTTAGTTTAAGTAGTGTGTAAGTATAGGAACCGATGACCACAGCAGTTTGGTCCCTCAGGAATTCACACATATTTGAACATTTTTGAGCCAATGTTCATTGCTCTGCATTTATTCTGCTCTGGTCGAAGTAGAGTTTCGGTAGAGATATTGCATCTGGAATTGATTTATATGTGAACATTGTTAAGAATTTTTTACTACGATGTATATTGCCAATACTTTTGTCTCAAAAAATATACTCCAATTTCTTCTAAGCAGTCCTTCATTTACTTCACAAAGTAGAACGAAATAAAGATATTATTTTTGTGTCTAGTAATTCAGTGCAGTGTGCATTTTTTTAAATTGGTGCATGAAACTGAGATTATTATGTATCCTTTGTTTCGCCGTTTTTTACTCTTTGGTGGTTTATATCGCCGGGGGGGGGGGGGGGGGACACATTGAGGATATAAGGATATAATAAGGGGAGATGGCGGTACAGATTGATACTGTATGTTGCTTTGAAGAAGGCGCCGACATCTTAGATGCCTCAAAACTATAGCATACTGTTCAGGATTGGTTCTTATTTTTAATTTCTGTTGTGTGCACGCAACAGCAATTTTAAATAGAATATGTTAGAGTGTCAGGAACACGTTTTTAGGTGTTTCTGTCGTAAATACATATTGATTCAGTAATACGATGCATTTCGCCTCGTTAATGTAACTTTCCTTCTGTTAAACGTTACGAATAAGCAAGAAGAGAAAAAGTTTATAGACTACTTTTGTAATCTAACATTTTTCTTAGAACGGGTTGAAGAAAATGATGTTCGATCAACGTCGTCTTCCCGAAAATGGTGAGAAAATATTTTGCTACGTTTTGTCAGTTTCCAGTCTTTCCTTGTCAGAGAGTTCACCCAGAGACGTTTTCGAGTTGGACTGTAAGAGAATCTAAAATCATCTGACAGAAATATAATCGGTACAGAAAAGATATACAGAAAATAAGAATTCTTGTAGATCAAAGAAATTATCTCTTGAACTAGTACACTTAAATGAATCGTAATTCCTTTACATTTTGGACTAAAACCAGAATTATTCGTAAATCTGTATGTGACGCGGCCTGGCATTTTTATCAAAACACTCAGATCAGAAGTTAACGTTCGGGGCAACTAACATGGAGGATTTCGGCTCATATTATTATTTCGCTATGGGGGTTCAGTCCTCAGTGGTTTTAGAAAGAGAACCGCCAGAAAACATTACACGACCAGTTACTGAAATAGACTTTATAATGAAAAATGATGTGATCACTGATAATCTTCCCTAATAAGGCGGCAAATAATATACTTTTTGTTAACTAAATTAACTGTGTTTCCGTTCTCCCAAAATATTCTGTGTCTATTTTCGAAACAACGGTGGAGCAATAGGTTATCTGCTTTCAGGGTGTCATTTTATGTAGAAGGAAAGATGTAGAACTTATCGGAACTGACAGTGGTATAGATATCCTTGAAGCAAATTCAGTTGTACGAAGAAGACAGAAATGATTCTACTGTTCTCATCTCTCATATATTCGACGAAAATGCGTTTTAGATATTCAGCAAACTGATACTCAGAAGGGTTTGTTGTTGTGATCTCTCAGCATTTGTTGGGGAGACTTTTTTCTTTCAATATCGTGCTTTCTTATGTTCAGAAAAGTCAGCAACTCGTTTCAACAGTCGGTAACAAACCATCAAGGGTTTATTACTGTTGTTCTCATCGTCATCAAATACGGCATTGTTTTTCTCTAGCGTCTGATGCTGATTTTTAACTTCATAATGTCGGTACAAGATTCCAGCCGCCGACTTTATTCAAGTTATTGTTATATACACTGAGAAGCCAGAACATGACCACCTACCTAACAGACGGTATGCCCACCACTGCCACGGGTAACAGTGGTGACGTGTCGTGGCATGGAAGCAATGATGCCTTGGTAAGCCTCTGGAGGGAGTTGGCATCATGTCTACACACAGAAGTCACCTAACTCCCGTAAATTCCCGTGAGGGGGCTGAGAAGCTCTGAAGCCATTTCAATCACATCCCAGATGTGTTCCATGTGGTTCAGATCTGGTGATTTGGTGGGCCAGTAAAACAATTTTATGATCGCCTTTAAGGAGTGTATGTGGTCTGTAACTAGTGTACGTTACTCGTTGGCCGTCGTGGTGCCTTGCACGAGATGCACTGGACGCGTTGATGTTCCCGAGAGCATAATGGAACAGTCGTCAGCTTGTCTTCGCCACACAGTACAGATGTTTTGGAACTGTTCTCCCATGCATGGGTCGTCAGCTGCGGCGGCCTATCGTTAGGAGTGTTTGGTGCACTGTGTCCAATACTTGCAATGAGGAGTAGCCATCCAACCCAACGACGTCTGGACGTGCTTTCATCTTGGTTTCACCACCTGTTGAACACACTCATCACGGCACTCGTTTAGCAGTCGGCAGATCGCACAGTTCCCGAAATGCTCGCGACGAGCCTCCAGGACGTCACAATCCCCACTCGGTCAGACTGAAATGGATCCACAGTCCACACACCGACAGAGCGCTCACTGATAGTACATGCACAGTCCGTGTGTCTGACTAGCAGTCATTTCTCGTCAGGTGATGCTGCTATAACGTTTTCGAGTTTTTATCGTTAGCAGTGTATCTTCGGTTTCTCCCGGTGTATTGGTTGATCGAACGGCCCACGGGTATACTGCCGGTCCATAGTGTCCAACGGAAGGAATATTACAAGGACAGACAGTGCGCACGGTAGAAGATCGTTGCCGAGAACACCAGAGGCACACTCGGCTGATGTATCCCAAAACGTCAGCGGTCGCATAGCACTGTTTGTCCAACAATCACGCGATGGAATATGGATGTACCAGGATTTTGGCATACACTTCCAAATACAAGGATACCGTCGTTAGAGAGAACGCGGAAATTCACACCGGGAACGATCTTATCAGCCGAGACTGCGGCTATAATCTCAGCAAGGCTTAGGAACCAGCATACAGTTCAATTAAGAAAGCTTTCAGCAAACAATTTTATGATTCATCGGATTGATGACTGTTCGCGTGTATGGCCTGAAACAGGAAACAGCTGAAAGCAATCATCCTGCAATAATCTTCGGGAGGTTCGAGGACGGTAGATTGAGCTTTATGGTCAGGGGAATTTGTTCGTGGCATTCTGGAAGACACAGTAGATCAGCATAGCTATGCATCTATCGTTGGGGACTATGTCCACCCATAAATGCTGTCTGTTTTCCCTCGACTCGATAACATCTACCAGCAGGGCAACGCAACATGTCACACAGTGTACGAACGTGGTTCAAAGAGCACCAGGATGAGTTCATCGTTCCTACCTGCCCACCATACCACCCGCATTCAAATCCAGTTGCGACTCTGTGGGATCACTTCGATTGGGCTGTATGTTCCACGGATAATCAGTCAAGAAATCTAGCGCAGCTGGCCACAGCAATGGAGGACCTGACTGTGTTCCTGCACCTCTAGCAGCGGTCCGCACTTATTCACACGTTTCACAGGTGGTGACTTCAATGTGAGTAGACAGTGTGGTTAGCTTTCAGATCGCTGACAACAGACATACATTATCTTACTCGTGTTTCATGAGTTCACGATTTTTAGTTGAGATCTGAAGACTAGTCTGATGACTATAGGTTTTCAGTGTCGAACAAATGTTTATTGATGTTAAATAACAGAACGGTTAAAGCGTCTGGCAGGTCTCTTCTCTGCAACTAGCCAGCATTATATCTATAGTTAACTGCAGGAATTGCTTACGACATTTGTTCCTGATTGTAGCTTTTCTCATGAAGTACATTTTACTCTGATTTAATTTTTGTATCATTCGATCAGTGGATCAGGACTGTTAGAACGGTGTGTTTTGGGCAGGATGGTGGTGGGTGAAAGTGTACGGTGGTGATGACGCGATGTTACGAACCTTCTTTAATCCGAGATAGCACCAGAAGCATAATTTTAATCCAGCTTTCTCGCAGACCATTAGTGTCGTCCGTTCCATAAAATACGTCTAACAGGAGACATCGCAAATGTTCAAAGAAGTGTCGATTTCGTAGTGGCTTGTAACAGAATATAAGAACGCAGCACATTTGCAACAGTATGAGTGTAACTCTATTTGCCAAAAGCTTAGGCAGCGGTCTACAGCATATAAAAGTTGGTGCAAAAGCGTATTGTGGCTGCGGTAGCGGTGGAGCGGCGGCTGCCGCATCGTTTTGCATCGCACGTTGACCCTGGACGAGCTGTCCAAGGGCATCCAATAAGGCCTGCGTCTGCTGATTCTGCAAGCGATAAAATTCGGACAGTACATCTGGAGATTGTGGCGAAGCCATTACACAGGTAAAGCAGGGTAACAGCAAGACGAACGCAAAATCCTCGTCGTCAAACTGTTGTGACTTGGCAAGACAGCCGAGCCACTATGAGATAGCCGAAAGGGCACACGTTTAAGCTCACGCGGGATGGCGTGAAGTCTGGAATAGTTAAAGGAATAGAGACTAGCAAAAAAGGTACGTAGCTTCTGGAATACTTAACTTTAATCCATAATTGGTGAACATCGGTCTGACGGTACATGCATCACAAGATAAATAGCAATTGATAATGGCGCCTTGCTAGGTCGTAGCAAATGAGAGCGTAATTTGTCAGTGAACCATCGCTAGCAAAGTCGGCTGTACAACTCGGGGCGAGTGCTAGGAAGTCTCTCTAGACCTGCCGTGTGGCGGCGCTCGGTCTGCAATCACTGATAGTGGCGACACGCGGGTCCGACGTATACTACCGCACAAGTGTGGTGTCTGGCGGTGACACCACATTCCTCCCCCGCAAATCGGCGAACGGTCGTGTTATAAGGCTTCCACCCGCCGTGGGGAGGACCCCATGTTGACGTATGCGACGAGGTGGGGAGCCTAACATCAGGCGAGGCTGTGCCACCCGCACCCTGCCATTCGGCCCGAGGGGACCTAGGAAACACCTGAAAACCTACTCCAGGGTGCACGCCAACATGCGGTGTATGCGCCCGTAGAGAGACAGGAGGGGCCGAAGGGTCGACCTCCATCGGGTCGGGGCACCCGACGGGCGAAGACGGCATGTGGTCCGGAGCGGGCAAGAAGTCCATGGCGGAGGACAACGGGTCACGGGAAGCGATCGGCGGCGCGTGACCCAGGGAGGCGCCCGGCGGCTGCAGCGAAGCGTCCACTGCGGGCGTCGTGGCGGGAGAACAGGCTGCGGCGGCGGCGACGCGTCGCCATGGGGCAAAATGGAAGGCAGCGTCGGTAACACCTGGGGATGAGGCAAGCCAGTAGATAGGTCCCCAGGGCGCTAACCGGACGGCACCGTCGCTGAAAGCAGACGGGGAGCGGCAGAACCCGTGCGACGACAGAGGCGCAGCTGATTGAGATGCCGACGCACCTCACCAGAGGCCCTCAAAACCAGATACATAGCGCGGCCGAGGCAGCGAAGAATGCGCCCTGCGAGCCAATGCCGTGAATCTCGATAGTTGCGATAGTATACAACGTCGCCCGGAGCAAAAGCAGGTGTCTGCCGCTGCACAGGAACCTGATGCGGCAGATGTAGCAAAGACATCAAGATTCGATGAGGACGACCATGCAACAACTCAGCCGGCGAGCGACCATCTCGGGGCTGAGAGCGATACGTGGACAAAAACATCAATAACGCGTCCTCCCGAGAATGCGACTCTTTCAACTTCAACGTCTGGGACTTGAAAGTCCTGACCAAACGTTCAGCGGCACCGTTTGACTGCGGCGAAAACGGCGCGGACGTCAGATGTTGAATACCATTGGCCTTGCAGAATGGCTAAAATTCTGTGGACGTCAATTGTGGGCCATTGTCGGAAACAATAGTCTGCGGAAGACCTTCAATGCAAAAGATAGCGGATAACGCTTGGACGGTGGCGGATGACGTCGTGGAAGACATCCGGACAACAAAAGGAAAATTACTGAATGAATCTAACACAACCAACCATCGAGCATTCCAGAATGGACCATCAAAATCGATTGTAAGCGTTGCCAAGGGGAAGTGGCTTTTGGCCATGCAAAGAATTTCCGCGGTGGTGTGGACTGTTGTTCGGCACACGCCATGCAAGAAGAGAAAATATTCGTAATCGCAGCATCGATTCCTAACCAAGTACAGTGCTGACGAGCAAGTTGTTTCGTTCGCACTATACCCCAATGTCCTTGGTGGAGAAGCCGTAAGACAGAGGACTGTAACGAACGTGGGACCACGACCCTGGACTGATCATTATCAGAATGCAACAGCAAAACACCACGTCGAACAAAAAGTCTCTCCTTGTGAGCAAAAAATCGGCGAACCAACGGATCCTCGATCCGTGACGTTGACAAGGGCCATTGCGTAGCAACAAAACGCAGAACGGTAGCAAGGACAGGGTCGGCAGCTGTGGCTGTAGCTACACGACGAAAATCAATCGGAAACCGTTCGAGCACGTCATCGGTTTCCGCATCAATGAACATGCAAGCAAGTTCGGAGGTATCGAATGCCCTATCCTCAGCAACAGGCAAACGGGACAACGCATCGGCGTTTCCGTGCTTAGCAGTGGACCGATACAAGATATCGTAGCGGTACTGCGAGAGGAAAATTGACCAGCGAATGAATTTCTGCGCTGTACGTGGAGGTACAGGCTTGTTCGGATGAAAAAGGGATGTCAAAGGTTTGTGGTCTGTGATGATGGTAAAGTGACGACCATACAAGAAATCATGAAACTTAGTAACACCAAATACGAGAGCCAAAGCTTCTTTCTCGATCTTTGAATAATTTCTTTGTGCAAACGAGAGCAAATTGGACGCAAAGGCAATATGGCGATTGTGCGAACCATCTTTGTGCGCAAGCACAGCACCGATCCCGAAATCCGATGCATCCACCATCAACAAAAGGGGCTTCCGGGGATCGAATGGCGTAAGGCAAGTATTGGAAAGCAACGCCGATTTCAAGAGGCGAAAGGTGCGTTCGCATTCCATCGTCCAGACGAACGGAACACCTTTACGGCGTAAGCGATGAAACGGAGCTGAAATGGAAGAGGCGTGGCGCACATATTTATGGTAGTAACTGATTTTACCCAGCACACTCTGTAACTGCTTCAAATTCTGCGGGCGAAGGCAAGTCTTGTATGGCACGGAGGTGCTCTGGACTGGGATGTATTGAGTACATGTCCCAGATAGGGTAAGTCACGAGCAAAAAACACATATTTGTCCTTCCGCAAGCGAAGATCATTTTGTTGCAAGACCTGAAATAATGTTCTGAGATTGGCTAAATGTTCTTCTTCCGTCTTTCCGGAGATCACAATATCGTCCAGATAGTTTGCTGCAGTAGGGACCGACGCACAAACAGTTTGTAGATATTGCTGAAACAAGGCAGGGGCGGATGCACACCCGAATGGCAGTCGTTTGAATCGGCATAAACCAAGATGCGTGTTAACCACCAAAACGCGCTGGGATTCTTCGTCCACCTGTATTTGCAAGTACGCATCTGCTGGGTCCAACTTCGAAAAATATTTACCCGGGCACAGTTTGTCAAAAAGATCTTCTGGGCGGGGTAAAGGAAAAGTGGCAATCACTAGTTGTGGATTCACTGTTGCCTTGAAGTCCACACAAAGTCTCAATTTTCCGGAAGGCTTTTGCAAAATTACTAAGGGTGATGCCCAGAGAGAAGCCTGCACACGTTAAATTACACCATGTGATTCCAAATCGTGTAATGTTCTTGCGACCTCATCACGCAATGCGTGGGGAACATTGCGCGCTCTGAAAAATTTCGTTTGCGCGTTTACTTTCAGTTCCAAATGTGCTTTATAGTTCTTAGCGCAACCAAGGCCCGGTGCAAAAATGTGATTTCTTTATTCGTATTGTTGTCGTCCGAGCTAGCAAACTCGATGCGACTGTTGTCTCTGATTACTTTATTGCTTCTACTACTTGAAATGTTTTCACTATTATCTAATTCCGATAACCATTTAGTAATTTCCTGTATTCGCGTTTCTGTATTGGATACGCGGTTAGCTAATATCGATTCTTCACTGTGTTCACGATGTGAACGCTCTGTACCTTCGTCAATGTTATTATTTTTGGAGGTCTCAAGGTTACTGCATATTTCAGTAATTAAAAATTTCATGTTTTCTATTTCGGTATGATCTTTTTCTACTCGATGAGTTAATATCTCTAATTCCACATTATCTATTGAAGAAATCTCTACAGGTTTGGTAGAAACCTCTTTAATAGATTCTAATAATTCTCTACGAACAGTTTCTGTTTGCATAGAAAATTCATCTCGTAACTTATCGCTATTTTTCTGTATTTCATTTACAACTAAGATACTGACATTATCTAGTCTCTTGGTTAAGTCAGGAATATCATTCCGCATGCGAGTTTTTTCCTCACGCGATTCCTGGATATTGTTCTTCTAACCTTTTACAAATATCAGCAATCTTATTACTAAGTCCTACTAGTTTTTCCTGCATTTCAACTTTAGAAGACTATTTTATCACTTAATTCTCGACTGGATTCATTAAGATATTCCTGTAACCTGTCTGTAGATTTTTTTAGCTCCCCTTTTAATCTAGCCGTAGATTCCTCGTTAGACTGTTTTAATTCCTGTTTTAGTTCCTCCTTTAATCTAGCAGTAGATTCTTCGTTAGACTGTTTTAATTCCTCTTTTAATCTAGCATTAGATTCTTCGTTAGATTGTTTCAATTTAGCGATCGCCCTAAAAAGGGATCTCATGCTCCTATCGGACATAGATTGCTCTTCGTCTGACATTTCACTTCCCGACATTATTGTAAGATATTAACTGGTTACACACGCAGACTTGTAATCAACAATCCTATAAAAGCACACTCCCTACATACAACACTCCACTTCCAACTTCAAACAGACTCACCGGACGCTAATATTGTAATTTGTAGTTCTCGGTGATTAGTATGCTGCTATGGGCTGCAGAAGTAACAGCCGTCGATGCAGCCGCTGACATGCTGCGACCCCGGTTCCGCAACCGGCAGGACGCTGAGTCGAACACCGGAGACGTCACTGGCTGCAACCACGCCCGGCACCACCGTAGACAGGCGAAGCCCTCAGCAACACCTCTAAAACCAGCCGGAGGAACGCCCCCCCCCCCCCTCCCGCTGACGTTCTGGGCCTGTTAGTTTACGGAGAAAAATGGTTGTCGGGGTTTGCAACAGATGCGCCTTCTCGTGGAATAACTGCGTGACCGTACTGCTTGGCTGCGCTCCGTCAGCTGCCCTACCCACGAAGTCGCCGCTGGCTGGTGAAGGCTCCACGAAAACTCGCGTTGACTTCAGAAGGACTCTTGATGTTTTGTTTCGTACCTGTATGCTTCAGTTGCACACAAGTCCTGTTTATAAGGTCGCCACGGTGTAGTGTAACGACGTAAGTTTCTTATAAATGATTTTCTTTCCACATATGGCCATGTGTAGACTTCGTCACCTACGTCAGTTACAACCCACTTCAAATTTATTTATATTCTTTTTAAATTGTCTCAGAATGGTTCTTGAACGAAACTGTAAAACATCATTTGAGTCGTATGCACAGAATTACGTAACTCAGGCCAATTGGTTTGCGTAAACTTTTTCAATTTTAGATGTCGTTTGTTTCTCCTCAGAAATTATATTGATACACGTTATCAGATTTAATCGATAATAGAACCACATTGAATAAACTTTTTAAGATTCAAAGTTGCGATGAACGCTGTCAAAATCCAATAATCTTGTCAAATATATTACTAATTCATTCACATAATTCTTCATAAATAAATCCTCGGAACACGTATTTCAACTTTAGTAACATCCACTAGTTTATTATCTTCCTACGTACAGACGTGAACCTGAGCCTTGACGAGACAAAACTAACATTTTCAATTAGATTAAACTTCCTATGATATCATTGTTGAACAAAACATTACAAATTATCAATTATTTAATTTTTAGAAGCACGACGCAACAAATCGGTTTCAGAATCATCTGTCGCTCTTTGGCTGTCGACCCGCGACGTATAGTGGCCAGCAATTTTCTCTCTGGTCCCGGCACCGAAGATGCTGTCTCCGTTCGTTGCGCCGCCCTCTCCGTACATGAAAAAAAAAAAAAATAAATAAATACAAAACTTTAGACAATTCACAAATATTACAAAAATTACGTAAACAAAACTAAATTAAACTTATATTCACCTGCAAACTGGGCTGACACTGGTGGATGGGTGACGCTTCAATTTCGTCCCACTACACTAGCAAGTGGCGGTGATACCACATTCTGTCAGCTTCTCTACATTGCTCTACTCTATCTACCTTTTTCTGAATGAGACTCAGGATATCTATTTCCCGATACATTTCATCGTAAAAGGCATGTGGGCAACTTGTGTCATTACGAAAGTAGCGGGATGTAATTTGTAATGCATTATGTGTCAAAAAACATTAATAATTTTCTTTCTCCTTGTTGTTTTCAAGACCTAGTCTTGAAATGTTAACGAAAGTGACTTACCTTCTACTTCCATTCCAACTTCGGCGTCACTGAAATTCAAAACAGCTTTATATTTCTTTACAAAACCTACTCCTAATATTATTTCATTGGACAAGAGAGGAATAGTCAAGAAATTTATCAAAAATGTATAGCCTTGACACAAAAAGTCGTAATAGGTTTGGTGCTTCACGTCAACGCTTTTTCCAGATATCGCTCCTTGTATTTTAATCTTACGTAAAGGTCAAGTCGGATAATCTGTTGTCATACACTTGTGGAATGCAATGTCACTGACAACAGCAATAGGGCAACCAGGGTCACGGACAGCGGGAAGTGCAGTGTCGGCCACCGAAATGTTTATTATAGGATGCACTACAGAGTTTTGTTTGCCATCAGTCTCTTCCTGTAGAATGTCTCCAGTATCTTAAAACCGCACAAAGTCAAAGTTTCGACAGCCGGCCATTGTGGCCGAGTGGTTCTAGACGCTTCAGTCTGGAACCGCGCTACCGCTACGGTCGCAGGTTCGAATCCTGCCTCGAGCATGGATGTGTGTGATGTCCTTATGTTAGTTACGTTTAAGTAGTTCTAAGTTCTAGGGGACTGATGACCTCAGATGTTAAGTCCCATAGATACACTCCTGGAAATGGAAAAAAGAACACATTGACACCGGTGTGTCAGACCCACCATACTTGCTCCGGACACTGCGAGAGGGCTGTACAAGCAATGATCACACGCACGGCACAGCGGACACACCAGGAACCGCAGTGTTGGCCGTCGAATGGCGCTAGCTGCGCAACGTTTGTGCACCGCCGCCGTCAGTGTCAGCCAGTTTGCCGTGGCATACGAAGCTCCATCGCAGTCTTTAACACTGGTAGCATGCCGCGACAGCGTGGACGTGAACCGTATGTGCAGTTGACGGACTTTGAGCAAGGGTGTATAGTGGGCAAGCGGGAGGCCGGGTGGACGTACAGCCGAATTGCTCAACACGTGGGGTGTGAGGTCTCCACAGTACATCGATGTTGTCGCCAGTGGTCGGCGGAAGGTGCACGTGCCCGTCGACCTGGGACCGGACCGCAGCGACGCACGGATGCACGCCAAGACCGTAGGATCCTACGCAGTGCCGTAGGGGACCGCACCGCCACTTCCCAGCAAATTAGGGACACTGTTGCTCCTGGGGTATCGGCGAGGACCATTCGCAACCGTCTCCATGAAGCTGGGCTACGGTCCCGCACACCGTTAGGCCGTCTTCCGCTCACGCCCCAACATCGTGCAGCCCGCCTCTAGTGGTGTCGCGACAGGCATGAATGGAGGGACGAATGGAGATGTGTCGTCTTCAGCGATGAGAGTCGCTTCTGCCTTGGTGCCAATGATGGTCGTATGCGTGTTTGGCGCCGTGCAGGTGAGCGCCACAATCAGGACTGCATACGACCGAGGCACACAGGGCCAACACCCGGCATCATGGTGTGGGGAGCATCTCCTACACTGGCCGTACACCACTGGTGATCGTCGAGGGGACACTGAATAGTGCACGGTACATCCAAACCGTCATCGAACCCATCGTTCTACCATTCCTAGACCGGCAAGGGAACTTGCTGTTCCAACAGGACAATGCACGTCCGCATGTATCCCGTGCCACCCAACGTGCTCTAGAAGGTGTAAGTCAACTACCCTGGCCAGCAAGATCTCCGGATCTGTCCCCCATTGAGCATGTTTGGGACTGGATGAAGCGTCGTCTCACGCGGTCTGCACGTCCAGCACGAACGCTGGTCCAACTGAGGCGCCAGGTGGAAATGGCATGGCAAGCCGTTCCACAGGACTACATCCAGCATCTCTACGATCGTCTCCATGGGAGAATAGCAGCCTGCATTGCTGCGAAATGTGGATATACACTGTACTAGTGCCGACATTGTGCATGCTCTGTTGCCTGTGTCTATGTGCCTGTGGTTCTGTCAGTGTGATCATGTGATGTATCTGACCCCAGGAATGTGTCAATAAAGTTTCCCCTTCCTGGGACAATGAATTCACGGTGTTCTTATTTCAATTTCCAGGAGTGTATATTTAAAAAAAAAGTTTCGATAGCGGCGTGTTTTGTGTGATCCACAGCATTGCTTGCTGCCGTGGTCACTAGTCATTGTCTTGTACTACTTCCTCGTCGTTGATTATATCTTGTATTTGGTGATTGAAACGCCCGCTAAACCCGCTGGGCAAAACAGGTGATTAATGACTGTGGAAAGAGCCAAATAAGATGTCGGTCAGGTTCACCCAAATTTGTAATTTATTGTAATTTAATAACGCCTTTAAACCAAAACGGTACCTTACCGAACCTTTAGAACTATGAGTTTCAAAACGGCAATTATTCATGGCTGAAGGCCTCCAAACAAGAAATCTTAAAGCAACAAGATAATTCTCAAGTGGTAAAAACATGCTGTTAAAACTGCAAATAAAATAATTAACATATATACACACACACACACACACACACCGAGGCTGAGAGCCTCAAGGCAAGGGTGAATAGACAAACGTAAACAATATGCAACACAAATGGCTTAAGGCCCACAATAAAATTTTCAAGATTTAAAAATAAATTACCAACTTTTCAAAGGCGGAAGACCGCAATGTTTTTGCTTAAAGGGTAATTTTAAGAAGTAATTTTAAGAATAAAGTTTTAAGCGGTTGAAGGCTCACAATTGATTTTCCAAAACTGATTTACACAATAAAAACTTGTTCTTTTAAAGCATTGGCTATGATAGATTACAAACAGACAATTAAACATCCGCGAGGAAGACAGTAAAGACAATGGCACTCAGAAGCCTCCAGTCTGTCCTCGTCCACTTAGGTGAAACACTTGGTCCGTCGGAAACCCAACCAAGGGTCAGCCACGGACCGACCGAGAAAAGGACTTGCTAGCCACCAATCGGTACATGAGAACTCAAACAGAAAATGTTTCAGAAGTGATTATCCACATTGAAATGTATATTAAGCCGTCAAAACTACACACCTTGTTGGACAACGACAACAGGTAAGGAAAGGACACTGCCTGAAATTACGTCAGTGGCCAGGGCAGAAAAGCGGAACACTAACGGCCACAAGACAAAAAACTCCGCTGGTGCCCTTGAATTGTAGTCAACCAATATAGTTAATTGCACCAGATGTCGGCTAAATTTCAGCAACAAAAACACTCGGTATTGCTCACAGGAAAACCTCCCCAACAGTTAACCACCGAAACGAACCACACAACATGAATGGATGTGGCTTGGGTGCTTGAAACCACTACTCAACTTCACGTCCTGGGTCGGTGAACAACGGAGCTCGTGGCGATCGGACAGCTCCACACACGCTCCGACACTGCGCAAGGACCGCCAGCGGACCCAGCCGACTGCACCGCACGGAGATAACTTCCCAGGACCGCCGCAACCGACCGACTGCCCGCAGAGTGCCGACAACATCTAAAACAGTCGTCAGTGGAAATAACGCCACTTACACACACAACTTGACAGACACTTGCACGAACACCTGAACGGTACCCACCAGTAACTAAGCACGAACGAAGACAAATCGGGGGTCGATGCACACACACACACACACACACACACACACACACAGCCGACTCATGAACGATCGGCGAGCCAAAACGCGTTGTCCGGTAGGACGACCGACCGACGATCCACCAAGATCGTGGCCCGGCTAAGTGATGCGTGGCGGCAACGGTCGGGCGAGCCATGTCGACGCAGATCTCTCTGCTGCTCCAACCCGACTGCAGTAGTGCCGCATTGCAACTCCCAGACTGGCAGGTCCAGGCTGTACTCCAGACGCGTTCCAACTGACTGGCATCCCGAACTCGCGACCCGAACTCCTGACGACAGACAAAGACCGGGAAGTAAGAGCACTCGAGCAAAGATACTATGAGAGGGGATATATCGATACGCGCTGGTAACGCCCCTCACGGCTGGGAAAAGCAGTGACTCTGTGACAGTAGTAATTTAAATTAACCTCGTAAGGTGGAAGTACGTTAAAAACAGGGTGTAAAATACATGTTGGCGGGAACACGAGCCACCCACGCCTCAGTGATCTAACTTCAACTATTTGTATCTATCGCACTGGGCTTGCCCTTGCAGAATTTTGCCACTGTAAGCTATGATGTTGGTTATCGTGACTGTCTTAGTGTTGACAGTGTTGTTTGCTATTTGCGTAATTGTTGTTATGCCATTTATTTTGCTGATTCGATCTACCTGAAGTACACTCATGGGACTCTGCGTGATTACCATTTGAGTTAGAGTACGGTCTTTGACTATTTTGATTTCTACGATAATCATAGTTACGCTTCTTCTCATTGCCGCAGTTCCTATGGTGTCTGTTACTGTTATCATAGTCACAGCTCCGGATATCACTTCAAAACTGGTTCAAATGGCTGGTAGCACTATGGGACTTAACATCTGAGGCCATCACTCCACTAGACTCAGAACTACTCAAACGTAACTAAGCTAAGGAAATCACACACATCCATGCCCGAGGCAGGATTCGAACCTGCGACCACAGCAGCAGCGCGGTTACGGACAGAAGCGCCTAGAGCCACTCGGCCACAGAGCCGACCGGAAATTACTTTTATCACAATAACCATAATAACGGACGATGTCGGTTATCCTGTCTGTAATCGTTTCTGTATTTGTCTGTATTATGCGAGTTCCAGTAGTTTTTGTGTTCACGTGGTACAAAAGCGTCATGCGTGTCATACTTCTATACTTCTTGCTGTGATCGTTACTGTGTCTTTTCGTTGAACCGTTCTCACTGTCCAATACCAGTTCCTGAAGTAATGTTTGAAACGCTCCTAAATCATCTTTACATCAGCCGGCCAAAATTTCGTGTCTCAAATGTGTAGCTACCTTTATTATACAAATGCGAACTAGGTCTGACTAACTGTATGGGTATGATACGTACTGATTCCCGCGTGCCACGTCTTCGGAGCATTTTACAGGACACGAGAAGTCGGACTGTTTGAAGTTCGTTAACATTATAATGCTATGTTTTGCTTAATCTTGTGTGGCCTGCTGACAGTAGGCTGACAAAAGTTCTCTCTATATATCATTTACATTCTGACAGTCTCTCAGTTTTGAGCGCCTTCTCGCCGCAGGTTCGTTTTCCAAATAACAATAGAGAAGTTCTAATTTGTGTTCACGTGGCCAATTTGGCTATAGAAAATATAGGAATTGATCAGTCCAAGCTGTGGGGTGAGTTTCGTTACTGTAACACCTGCAAACTTTGAATTTACGAACTGCCAAAAAGTGATTGTAATATAAATTGCTATTTCTGTGTGAAGCAGTTCTCTACTGCACAATATCGGCGATTCACGGTCGTATCTGGATGTGTGGTGCTCTTCTTGTGGGAAATCACTTAAACGCCATAAATTTGTATGGTCAGCAAAGTTTCCTGAACATGAATGTACACGGTCAAATTCGTCTTTTTCATAGTCGCGGTTCAGCTTTCTTTAAGTACGCTCAGCGTTTCCATTCGTAACGTTTCTGTAACACTTATTTTCTTGTTTAATTTTCTCTTGGTTATCTTCAAAATTTATTAAAGACAGGTATTCTGCTGTGTCCGAACATTGTACTAGCATTGTGTCGTAAGAATCCCTGTCTGCACTGGCTAACAAATTTACCATTTGCGCTGTCACGTCATTTACTTTTTTTTAAAGTGTGCTCAACTGTTCTTTTTGTTGTTCAGAATTCAGTGTCAAAGTCTCCACTTTTTCTCTAATATCTTTTACCGTTGTGTAAAGATGTTCGTTATGTTCTTTTATCTGTGTAACTATAACACTCGGAACTACAGTGTCAATTTTAGGTTACAATTGGCCCTTGTCACTACGCTGATTTGTTTTCACGTTTTCGTGTGAGTGTGTGAAATCTTATGGGACTTAACTGCTAAGGTCATCAGTCCCTGAGCTTACACACTATTTAACCTAAATTATCCTAAGGAAAAACACACAAACCCATGCCCGAGGGAGGACTCGAAACTCCGCCGGGACCAGCCGCACAGTCCGTGACTGTAGCGTCTGAGACCGCTCGGCTAATCCGCGCCCGGTTTTCGTGTTCTGTTCCAAGGTCATATAATCCATTTGCTAAAATGTTAATTATTGGTTGAAGGTCATTTTGTATTTTCGATTTCATTTCTTCCTGTGATTTTCTACACTCAGCTTGTTATTTCTTTTTATATCTTCCCTAAGTGATTTTCTATTTTCCGCTTGTGTTTCTTCAAGCATCTGACGGACTGTTGATAGCAATGTGAGGTTCTGTATAATTGTTCACTGAAGGTAATGTGTGTTGTATTCCTTCAAAAGACGCTGATGCAATACCTGATTCTGATGTATCTGTTACCAGCTGTTGTAAACTTTTACACGACTGTGGTAACTTTTGTTAGCTTTCGCTAGATTGTGGCGACTTACTGCCGACCGACTCAACTTGAAAATTTTCATTTTCATTTCCTATCGCTTGTTCTGTTTCATTACTGTTCGTTAAATTGCTTAATAATTGTGGATCAGCGCAATTTCCGGCAATCTCATGTAAACTATTAACATTTGCCAATTGCTCAAGTTGGTTTACGTCATCCTGTACAGACTCGTTACTTTGCAACACTCTCTGCTGTCTTGTGCTTCAAAGAATTTTCATAGTTTTTCTGTTGTACCAAACATGATTAAATACTATTTCTTGGAAAACAAAATAACTACAATGACCAAACAAACAAAGTTGTACTATCATGCACGCAAATACTGAACAATAAGAGAAATCTACACAGAACCTATACTGCTTACGCAACAAAGTAATCGATAATCGTCACATGACACAAAATATCACAAATTGAACAAAAATGTTAGATGAATTGCCTGAAAAACAAGTACAACATTAGCAAAATTAGCGCAGCGACGTTTTTACTTTCAAGTAATCCAACATTATCTGATTATATATCACCACAAGAAGCAACGAACTATCCTGGCAGAAAGGCCGACATATTTAAGGTGCTCTCTGTATTTGTTTCTGTCTGAAATTTAGTCCGACAACACAGAACCTGATAAGAACTGAACTGTAGCTGAACAGAATGCAGATTGACTTTGTATTAAATGTGCAACGGAAGTAAAACAATTATCTGGCCCTAATAAAAATTTCCACTTACCTCGCATCTTGACAACATTGTTGCTCATTTCTCGAAAGCACAACAGCAAACAGCAAGTAAGCAACGGCTAAGCTATATTTTTGTTTCTAAATACATATTCAAACATTTGTATGTGCTTATGCGTAAGGAAACACAGTGGGGTGGGGTGAGAGGGGGAGTAACTATCCCTATGAAACGATGTTGCAAGACAACGGTTTTAGTACGAAATATAGATTGAAAGACAGAGTGTGTTATTCACACATAACAAGGCTCTGAACAAATATACGCTTAACAACATTAGCAATGATTTTTAAAAATGGTACAAAGTTAACAGAGATTTTCTATAAAAATAAAACAGCTTAATCAATCCATGATTCATAGATGTGGGGTGGTCTTTCTCTCAGTTCTGAGTAAGTTAACTAGCTAGCAATAATCATTCCTAGCTGTGCAGTGCTGCAGTCTCTAGCTTCTTCTCTTCGAAAGTGATAACATTATACAAATTATATATTCCTTTCACCTTTCAGTGTACCCATCGTACTCATCCTTGCTGTCCTGTCTTCATCTAACAGATATAATCACAAGTCCGCACAGCACTACTAAGTACGTCCATCATCTACTACACGTAACTAAGAATCTATCAGAGTTAAAGACTGTGCCACGACAAGACCAAAGATTGTTTAACAGTAACATAACTTGCTCTCTCTCTCTCTCTCTCTGATGTGTACATCTATAACATCTATAACATACGAAAACCAAATGACATGAACAGCTGTAAATTTCTGCTCGGCCTGTGTGTCATGTCATTTACATTTTCAGGGAATAAATCCGCTCCTATCACACTTCCAGAGACCCTCCTGGCGATACCCTTGTATCTGATGAATGCATACCGTCAAGCCACTAATATATCTGGAAATCTAAGCCATATGCTTGGAACTTCGTCAGCAATCTGTACACGGCATCGTGTCAAATTCTCTCAGGAAATCTAGGAACATGGAACGTGTCTGTTGCCGACCCTGGTCTGCAGTACATCATGTCAAACTGAGTTTCTCGCTAGCAATTCATTCGTCATCAATGCTGATTTGTGGGCAGAAGCTTTTCTCTCTGAGGAAAATTTATTATTTTCGAACTCAGAAACTGTTCTATAAACCCGCGGTAAGCCGGTTTTAAGATTACAGGTCTGTATTTATGCGGGCCAATTCCTTTACCTTCCCTGTATACGCATTCAAAGGAAACCTACCAAGAACTTAAGACAGAGCATTGGTAGCACATTAATGTGAAACAGTTTACCCACTGATGAAAAGGATCATTTATTGTAGTCGGTGTACGCTCTAATTATTATGAGTAACACAGGATACAGTTACTGACTTTTTCTAAACGTATGACATAAAGAAACTCACGAGAAGTGCGATTCACGTAACAAAGTAGGCCTCAGTGTGAACTGTAATTTGTTGCAACTAACCAAAATAAAGTAATACTTTTTCTTTTTGAGTAGTATTGCAGTAGTGGATCACGATGTATCACTCACAGATTAACAGTCCAAAGTAGTTCAGCTCTCGGTTAACCAAACAACAGGAACAGAGCAGAAAATTGTGGCATTATTCTCGCGCGGATCGTGGGTTGAGATGAGGATGGGGACTGAAAGCATTAAGCGAATGGCAGGAGCAGGCCGAAGGGACAGAGAACTTAATATCCGGCTTGGCATATCTTCAGGAAATGGGCCAGAAATTACAGTTTGCTATACCGCGAGATTGCAGGAAATGAGGCGGAACAAAGTTTCTCTAGCAACATCGATCGCAGTGATCAACGTAAACTGGATATTACTTGTGCGACTAACCGATCGCATATGTATTTTACCCTTGTGAGTAATAGCAACATGGGACGGAACTCTCATGGAGTTTTCCCATATGCTTTTGCCTCACCGAAAGCTGCTATTACTCGACGAGCCCACGCAAAACCGCTATAGTTCGAGATTTGTCAAGTGTGCGTTAAGAAACCCAAAGTTCACCACTTGTCTGTCAATAGAAAGTAGGAAATGTCATCGAAGATGTCTGTCGAGTTTGTGTCTGTTACGAAAAAAGAAATAAAATCTACCGTATATCTGAGTTCTTGTGTTCAGTCATTCACTTATTGCAGAATGTCATTTGTTGCCTGCCTTGTTTGTTACGAACAGCTGACGTGTTACGTGGCACAACCTAATCAAAGAGTGTACGGGAATAACGTTACCTAAAAACCTTAGGAATCGAAAAGGAAGTTTTTCATTCGACCATCGATGAAACTCAGATTTGGTTAATCTCATCCAACAGCGATGAAAAATGGTGAGGAGAAGTGCGTTACACCCCAAAAAAGCTCGAGCACAAGGAAACAGACTGAGCGTCAAAGGTCATAGTGGGGAATGGGATCCGAAAACTGTAGTAATGAAGAAAACTACTACGCTCTAGGCCTGTATCAGTTCACAAGCTACTGACGCGTAGATTATTAATCGAATAAGGGGAAATCTTCCTCAAACACGGAATAGAAGAGATGAGTTCAAAAAGTATCGCGAATTTTCATTTTTTTGGGATATTTTTATTTATTCGTCTACAGAAATGTTATCTTCTCCAAAGTAGGTCCCGTTAGCTGTTATACACTTATGATAGCGCTTCTTTCCGTCCCTGGACCACGTCTGGAACTCGTTCTTTGGGATAGCAATTACCACTTCCAACGATGCGTCTTTAATCTCTACTATGCTTGTTAAACATCGGCTCTTTAGAATTCCCTTCGTTTCTGTAAACAGAAAAAAAGTCTCACAGTGCCACATCTGGCGAACATGGAGTCTGGAGCATCAATGCAGTGTTGTCTTTTTGCAAAAATTCATGAACAAGCAATGAAGTGAGAGCAGATGCATTATCGTGGTGCAAAAACAAAGAACTGTATCGCCCCAAATGCTGACACTTTGTTTTCGATTGCTTCCCTTAAACGGCATTGAAGATGCAGGCAGCAATACTTATTGTTCGTTTGACCTTTTGGCAGTAACTCATGACTCACTATTCCGTCAAAATCGGAAACAAAGTAAGCGTAACCTTCACAATCAACGACTCATGCCGAGCTTTTTTCGGTCTTGGCGATCCGGAGCGCTTCTACTGGAACGCTTGAGCCTTAGTTCTGACGTCATACCCCTCCACCAATATTTATCACACTTACTACACTCTTTAGTAGTTCTGCAGCGTTGCTGACCTCTTCTACCACCTGCTGAGCCACTTTCATTCGCTGCTGTTTTTGCTTGAAATTAAATTTTTTTGTCACAAATGCTGCTATCACACGTTTCATACGCAAACCATCCGAAAAGATTTCATGGCGAGAGCCATTTGACATGCCAACATCAACAGCGACTTTTCTGACAGTGATTCTGCAATCGTTCATAATCATTTCTTTCCATTTTTCCAGAGTATCATTGGCTGTTGACGACCTGTGGCGTCCAGAATGCACATCACCTTCAACGTCTTCACGGCCATTTTGGAAGCGTTTCTACCAGACGTAAACCGTTGTTTTACTTCTAGCAATCTCACCAGAAAGCAGTAATAAACATTTGTGGAAATTTGTTAGATTTTATTCTTTTTTAAAGCGTAATTTAATGCAAATATTTATCTCCAGTGTCTTTTCTTTTGGACATGTGGTGGGCGGAATCAGGGAATTTGGGCTGGACGGAGACGCGCTTGGATCACCCGTGGCAGTTAGGGCAACCGTCCCAGATAAACAGAGTATGCGGGTTCGACGCCCGGTCCAACACAAATTTTTGCATCGAAAGCAATGCCCATATGCTGCTTCGGGATGGGAAAAATAATCGATAACGGTATTTTAGTCCTGAGTAATCAGAACTTTTGGGAGTGGGTTTAGCCTCGGCTATAGCGTTTTTTAGCAATAACCGATTAAAATAGGCGAAATAGCCATTACCCATAGCTAGAATTTTTGTTTCTAAGTAAATCTTTTTTTAAAAAAGCAAGTTACTTTAATTTATAAATTTGACTTGTTTGAAAAATTGGGTTAGCATAGAAAATGGGAAAAGCATGCACTGCTGTTTTAATAACAACGCCTAAAGAAACGAGCGACAAACATGTGGCACAAGAACTGATACTGCATTGCTTAGTCGATAATGTACCTGTTGCCGGGTGTCGTCGTTCAAGGTACGCCTATACGGGCAGTGTGTAAGAATTCTCGCTCACCTGGTCTATACGGCAGTTTCCCGCTATCAGAATCGAATATACGTAGTATTGAAGAATGACATGAATCCTAGTCTGGATATATTTTTACGAACGGACGATCAATACGATACAACGATTTGTTTGCTTTTAAAGATTAAGTGTTTCTCTGCCATTTCTACGAAATAATAAAAATGGAGGCATGTTATGGAAAATTTATTAAATAAAAATTTACCAATCCATCTATAGTATGCAACAACAGAAGGAAGTAGCTGATCTGTTGCTCTTGTGTACGTAACACGCTTTGATCTGCTTGTAACCCTTCAAAACGGATACATTAACACAAAAAATAGAGCTCTACAGTCAGTTTTCACCCTTTAATACTGACTATTCGTAGTGCCCAAAAAGTGATATGATAGACGATTACAATATAAGTACTGAGCACAATTTATAAAAATTGGAATCGGTTGGGAAGTGCTGGTGACTTTTTGTAACACTGAAATATTTAACCACTTATCACGTTTCAAGAAAAGCAGCTAGCGCTACGATAAGTTTCCGTTCATTTGTCTGGTTTATTTGGTATTTTAGTTCTGTGTATCTTAAAACTGAGAGAGTGAAAATTTTTCAATCTTTGTTCGATATCTCAGTTTATTACAGGAAATACAGGAGTATCCGAAAATCGGTTACTTCCGAAACTGATTACTTTGAGTGGTTTTGATACTCAGATTATACTGGCGTTAAAAATCAGTGATTTCAAAAACTGATTATCTTGAGCGGTTTTAAAAGTCATGTTAAACTGGCGTGGAAAAAATTTGATAAACTGAAAACTCATTGTTTCAACCATAACCGCTATCCTTAATGAAATAAGATCTGTAAGTTTCTGTTTCGTTTTCATGGAAATTTTGTGATACAACAATACCCACTCACAAGAAGCACATGTAACTTTTTTGACAACTGACGACAGATGAAACATCCAATATAACTATTAGTGTATAGAAAAGTTTCAGACAACATGTTTACTAACAAGAAAAAATCGAGCAGAGCTGACCAATCCAACTCGCGAAATTACAGTATTCGCGATAGTTTTAGAACACACCTCGTATACGCTGCCTGACGAAAAAAGTCTAGCAGTCACACGACATGGTCGCATTCGAACCGAGCTTGGAACATAAACACGAATAGGGGGGTACGTGAATGATTAGATTTACAATTCTATGTGACAGGTAGAACGGCCACCTGAATGCATTAGTGGGGTTCCTGTTTAGTGTTGTTGTCAGGCATAGTAAAGTATATAAGGGGAATGAACCGCATCAGGTGCTGAGTGATCTCTGTGACGGAGAAGCAGCTGCTGTGCACATATCTGAGACGTTATCACCACTTTGAAAGGGCTTCGTTGTGGGTCTCCATTTGTCCGACTGACCAAGTTGTACAATATTCAGTTTCTTTGGGCATTTGGAGGTGACAGGGTCGGGAATAGTCGTCCTCGGTGTTCCTGCCGACCACGCCTGACCATCAGAAGAGAGAATCGCCATATCGTTCACCAAGCACCACGTAACCCCTTCACACTGGCTCCTGCTACAATTTTTGTTGACAAAACTAAAGTCACGGCACTCGGGCAATAAAAGGTCTGCGATACGTGAGACCTCTCAAAATTGTAAATACACACTGCACACTGAACTTAGGTGTAGGTAAGGCCAAATTTGAATACGAAAATGACTTTACGCTTTAAAACACTCTGCAGTTGGCAAATGAAGTACGTGGCCTGTTCGGAAAGTAAGAACCGAACGATCGCGAAATGGAAGCACCGATGTGTTGAGCAATGTCTCTTGCATGCCCGTTGATCGCATCACGTCGATATTTTCAGTTCTGGATGCACAGTGAGCACTTTAGAATGCCTAGGAAGTTGTGTCTCCCGCCAAGTAATGGGACCAACTAAGAGATTTCGCCTGACGTCATGCAACCCACATAACACAGCTGTCATTTATCTCATCCTGCAAGACAATTCTCGGCCGCATTCTGCAGCGTTTTCTGTGGGAAGTATTTGATCACCCACAATGCAGCCCGTCATTGGCTCCCGGATCATGTGAACCGCTGGCAATGAAGACAACATTTTAGTATAGACAATGAGCTGTAGACCAGCGTACAGAATTTACCAACAGCACAGGCGGTGCCTGATGAGGATATATGGAACAACGCTATGACATATTTCTAAGTCGGAGCTGCGAATATGTAGAGAAATAGCTGGTAGATGCAGCTAACTGTTGCAAATAAAACATTTCTGAGTTTCATTATGGTTTCCATTTCGCGACCGATCAGACCTTATTTTCCAAATAGCTTTTGTAATATGCCAACAGCCACCTATGAAAGATATTTACAAATAGAATCAAAGAAAGGATTTGACATCAATGGCCGTGAATAATTAAGCTTAGACCAGCCATTCAGATTATTAAGACAGATATAAAATTAACTGGAGCGCTGTTGGATATTATCGCAAACGGCCACCTGCTGCACGGCAGTGAAATTAAAACAGAACTGCCTTGAGATAACTAAAGTATGTTAAATGTTCAGTCAGAGGCGCAAAGATCAGTTAATGAAATGAAATGAAATATCGTGTGGCTAGGTCCTCCCGTCAGGTAGACCGGTCGCCACTTCGGCGACTTGCGTGTCCATCGGGATGAGTTGATGGTTAGGACAGCACAACACCCTGTCCCTGAGCGGAGAAAATCTCCAATCCAGTGGGGAATCGAAACTGGGTCCCTTGCAATGACAGGCCGTCGCGCTGACCACATTTTTTTATTTTGCATTTTGTTCGTTGTTGATTTTTGTGTTTGGTCGTTGCGGACGTAACATGACATCCGTTCAAGTTCGTTGTTGATCCTTTCACTCAGTTTTTAATTACAGAAGCCAACCAGCTCCCTGACCGAACACTCTGAGATACCGTGCCAGCACCACTCAGCTATCGGGGCCGGACACAGCCGGCACCACAGACACTGAATACCCCAGCTTAAGCTAAATGGGGCAGCATAGGGATACAAACAAACATGCAGCGGGAAATAGCGCAGGAGGCGAGCACACTGAAGTGCTGTAGAACATCATGTTAGAAGGAATTCCGCTGACAGCTGGCAAAAGCGTTGTTTTATTGACACACAACCGGTTTCGCGACCTAAAACCGCATCGCCAGGAGCAACCGGTATGGCGGCAGGGCACCCCGGTGTTGGGAAAAGTAGATGGGGCCCACACAAGCGACTAAGACGGACTCGCTTGTTTCTCCGTAAAGGAACATTGCTTTGTTACCCTTAATACTAGTTCGTGTCTCGTCCGTAAGGAGCTGGACACTGCGATCAGAATGTATTTGGGTTATGTGAAAGATCTTTCGGAAATATTCTGTTGTGGTAGTAACTGAAGGCTTCACTCATTGTCTTCTTGGCAGCCAGAAGCGTTTCAATCGGCATCTCTACCTATACTCCCACGCATTGTTTTACACCTATTATGCAGTAGTCTCTGTTTGTTTCGAAGTTTCCTTACAATGACTCCATACCGTGGAGCGTCCCTACCCATCATGTTCTACTGGGAACATATCTGTTCACTGCATGGTCCACTAAATTTTTAAACATGATTCGTAATTCCTTTAAATGCATGGTCAACTATTCTTTTAAACGTGAGACGTAATTTCTTTACATGCTCCAATCCTGGGATAAGAGTTTGAAGTTCCTGATTCCGATCTGTATAAAGCAGCTCTGTTTAGAACGCTACTACTTCCGTCATCATTTACGGATCAGAAAGCATTATACGAAAAATATTAGTTGGCAGGGAACTAGATTCAAACACAAATAGACTACAATTATGAATGATATCCCTCGCGGCATGCACAAAAAATTTTCTTCTCTAATTATTGTTTCGAATACATCTCATTTACATGCATTTTATGTTTAATGTTCGTTTCAGTATTCCTGTGATGAACGTGTCAAAAAATTATTTAATCTTACTGTATTAACGGAATTAGTATTCATTAAATGTGTGCCGTTTATTCGGGTCCTAGTGCCTGTACCGAAGATTTGATGTAGATTACTACCCAAAGACGTTAGACTGTGCAAGAGACCATTACTGACCTCGTACATTCAATCAGCTTTGCATGAAAGTTAGATAATAATTTGGATAGAGTAAGTTCCACTCATCACCTAACTAGTCGGATAAAATACAAATGGTTCAAATGGCTCTGAGCACTATGGGACTTAACATCTGAGGTCATCAGCTCCCTAGAACTTAGTACTAACTAAACCTAACTAACCTAAGGACATCACATACATCCATGCCCGAGGCAGGATTCGAACCTACGACCGTAGTGGTCGCGCGGTTCAAGACTGAAACACCTAGAACCGCTCGGCCTCACCGGCCGGCGATAAAATACAGAGTAGAAGGATAGCCAGCATAGATAAGCTCACTGTTCGGAGAACTTTAACTCTGGTCCACCTGTATATCAGTTAGGTTTCGTTCAGAGTATGCTGATACAATAGCCCCATCATTGTGAACCATATACAACTCCTCGCTCGATGGAAGATCCATACTTAACGACTGGAAAATTGGACAGGTCACACCAATATTCAAGAAAGGAAATAGGCGCAATTCCCAGAATTATAGATCGATATCACTAAAGGAAATAGGCGCAATCCCCTAGCTTGCAGACACGCCTTACTAAGTTCAATTTGGAATAGGTTTTTGGAACATATACTGTGTTCAAACATGTTGAGTTACCTCCAATAAAACAATCTGTTAGTAATAAGCACGGAATCAGGAAATGTCGTTCTTGTGAAACACAACTGTCTCTTTTCTCACACGAAGTAAAATGTGATATCGATAGTGAATCTCTATTAAATTCCATAGTTCTACATTTCCAGAAGGCTTTTGACGCCGTTCTTTACCGAGTTCGAATGAAATTGTGTGCATACGGAGTATCGTCTCAGTTGTGCTACTGGATTCGTGATCCTGTGGTAAATGACACATTTCATAGTAATAGAAGGAAAGTCATAGGGTAAAAAATAAGTACATATGGCTTTCACCAAGGAAATAATCTACTACTTCTAACATATATACACGGTTTAGGAGGCACTATGACCATCTTCGATTGTTTTCAGATAATGCCGTCGTTTTACCGTCTCGCACAGTCATCAGATGGCGAAAACCAACTGCAAAATGACTTAGACGAGGTATCTGTTTGGTAAATTATTCAGACAGTTAAGAGGGGCGAAAATTCAATTTTGAAGGAAGACTGGAATTCGACAATAGGAAAAGCAAGACAAGGAAAAATAATAGGTCAATATGAACTCGTGGAAAGGAATGAAAGAGGAATTCACCTGGTAGAATTTTGTACAGGGCATAATTTAACGGTCGCAAACAGTTGGTTTAGAATCATGGTGGAAGAGACCCAGAGACACTGGAAGGTTTTATATTGAGTGATATGATAATAAGAGAGAGATTTCGGAACCAAATTTTAAAGTGTAAGACATTTCTAGGGACAGATGTGGACTCTGCTCACAACTTATTCTTTATGAAGCGTAGATTAAAGCTGAAAAAATTGCAAAAGGATTGTAAATTAAGGAGATGAGACCTAGATAAGCTGAATGCACGAGAGGTTGTTGAAAGTTCCAGAAGAAGCATCAGGTATCGGTAGATTAGAGCAGGGGAAAGGAACACAGTAGAAGACGAATGGGTAGCTTTAAGAATAAAATAGTGAAGGTAGCAGAGAATGAAATAGGTAAAAAGGCCAGGCCTTGTAGATGTTCTTGGATAACACATGAGATGTTGAACTTAACTGATGAAAGGAGAAAACTTGAACATGCAGGTGAAAGGGAATACAAACTTCCAAAAAATGTGATTGACAGGAAGTTCAAAATGGATAAACAGGAATAGCAAGAGGATAAATACAAGAATTCAGAAGCACATTGCACTTGGGGAAAGGTAGATACCACTTACCAAAATTAATGAGACCTTTGGGGAAGAGAAGCAGCTGTATGAATATCAGGAGCTCAGGAGGAAAAGAAGTCCTAACCAAAGAAGTGAAACTTGAGAGGTGGAACGAGTATATAGAGTTTCTACGTAAGGGAGATGATCTTGAAAGCAACATTATAGAAAGGGAAGAGGACTTAGATTAGGGCGAGATGACAGAGTTGATACTGTAAGAAGAATTTGACAGAGCACTGAAAGACCTAAATCAAAACTTGACCCCGGAAATAGACGACATTCCGTAAGAAATATCGATAGCATTAAGAGAACCAACCATAACAAAATTATTCCATTGGGGGTGCAAGAAGATTGTAATAAGAGCAATTCCAAAGAAAGCAGGTGCTGACACTTGTGAAAATTACCGAACTACTGGATGCATAATACTAACGCGAATTCTTTACAGAAGAGAGGAAAAACTGGTGGAAGCCAACCTCAGGGAAGATCAGTCAGGATTTCTGAGAAATGGTGGAACACGCGAAGCGATACTGACCCTACGACTTAGTTTAGAGGATAGGTTAAGTAAAGGCCAACCTATGTTTATAGCATATCTCGACTGAGAGACAGCTTTTCACAATTTTGACTAGAATAATCTTTTTGAAATTCTGAAGGTAGTAGCAGTGTTAGGAAGTCTTTTCTGAAAGTATTTGTCTAAAGTGTAGCCGTTTATATAAGTGAAACGTGGACGATAAGCAGCTTAGGCAAGAAGTGAATAAAAGCTTTTGATATGTGGTGTTACAGTAGAATGCTAAAGATTGTGTGGGTAGATCACGTAACTAATGAGGAGGTACTGAATAGAACTGACGAAAAGAGGAATTTGTGACATAAATTGACTGGAAGAAGAGATCGGTGAACAGGACATATTCTGAGACATCAAGAGACCAGGAATGTGTTGTTGGAGGGAAGTGTTGGCGTTAAATATCGTAGCGAAAGTCCAAGAAATGAGTACAGAAAAAATAGATTCAGAAGGATGTAGGTTGCAGTTGTTATTTGGAGATGAAAACGCTTGCACAGGATAGAGTAACATGGAGAGTTGCATCAAACCAGTTTTCGGACTGAATACTGCATCTGTATGGTGCGAGAACTGACAGTTATTCCTAAATAATGAAAAGAGTAAAGACGTCCACGTGAGTACTAACAGGAATCTGCGAAATATTGGTTATACGATAAATCACACAAATTTAATATGTGTGGACTCAGCTAAATTCTTGAGGACCACAGTTATGAATATTTGGTACAATCACATAGATAATGCTATGGTAAAAGCTAAGCAATGACGGTTAGATTGCCACAAAACTTAGAAGGCTGCCAACACCATCTTGTCCTCTGTGTTCCGGAGCAGTGTTACCGGTGCGGTATCTGCATCAGATGAATTGCGGTGTCAGTCGGTAAAACAAAGGCAATTATCATTGCGGCGGGATCTTTTCACGATATCTGAATCACAAACTTTCTTCTTCGAACGCGAATATATTTTACTGGCGCCCACCTGAAAAGGGTGAAATGATCATCGTAATAAAATAAGAGGAATCAGAGATCACAAAGAGAGATTTAAATGTTCTTTTATACCGCGTGGTCGAGGGTGTAACGGCGGAGAAATAGTTTGAAGGAGGTTCGACGAATCCTCAGTCAGGAAGAGTTCAAATATCGAAGAACTGTTTATGATAAGGGAATTCTTAACTCATCTAGAAAGCTGGAAATGTACCATCATCTGGTAGCATAACTAAATTTCGCATCTCGTTATTGATGGGGGAAGTGAACTGAGGTTCCCAAATGTGAACCGAGTAATCCTTTAGAGTGGAGCGCTACGTTGCCTCTGCGCTGAATTTGCTGAATGTCGTTGAGGTTTCACGGTGGTACAAAATGTCATTTCCACTGTTTCGGCTAAGAAATACGTCCTCATTAGTCTGATATTCTGCGTCATAGGAAGGATGACTTCATATTCGCCAGATGAATACATGGTAGAAATAACAGTTATTAACGAAACGTCGCCTAGTAGTGGCGGTACGGTAATGTTACAGATAAATTCCTACTTTTCTTTGAAGCGATCACTGGCTGTCGAGAAAATTGATTGTTAGTTGAAACTGTCGTTTGCTTGCAAAATAAAATTGTAAATTTACTGCTTTGTACTTCTACTATTAGAAGTTTGAATATGTAAACTATTCTGTTGGTGGTCTTAGTAGTTCCATATTTTGTTGTGTAATGTGTCGTCCAGCATGCGATGTTCTCTGTAGGGGTTAGTGACGATGTTAGAAATTTTTCCTGAATTAAATTTATATTTATCAGTATCTGTTGCCCAGCACGAAAGTAACAAATTTGAAATGAGGTCAGGAATGTGGCTGGAACGATCACTCGAAGCGGAGAAGTCAAGTGAATATGGGCTCTTCAGTGCATACCTTAAGAGCTATGAGAACATGCTCATCTTCATTACTGTGAAACACATCTCCTCTACCGAGCAGGTGGTCATAGCGTTTTAGGTAAGCACCTTAGAACTCCTGCTTCGCATGATTGTTAGTGCCTATTCGTGAATACTGACCATTAGTCCTGGATCATCCTGTATGTAAACTGATGTAGTGTATATGAGCGGCAGAGTAATTTAACATAATTCGAAGTGGACCAGAGCATAGTTATTGTTTCAGGGTCCAAAATACTGTATGCTAGAGGTAATTCACTCGTAGGCATGTAATTGTAGTCGAGTACGAAATGCATAACAATCTACAGAGCTGTGACAACACTGAGACGTTGCCATAGAGACGCTTACTAAATCACGGTTCGTTATTTGTTGAGATAGGCTGGCGAAGCTGACGTGCCCAGTTCACGTCACCTGTAAGGATTAGCTTATGCTTACTTGACGTTAAATTTTTGACTTCCAATACCGTAATGGCCCCTATATACACTCAAGGAGGGAGTCGCAATGCATTCTCACTGAAAGAAATGGGATTCGTGGTTAAATAGCAGCAAAAAGGGAGTTGACACAAATAGTGCTGAAATGGCCTCGAAGAATTGAGAAATGTAACTGAATCCTCATTTAAATTCTTCGTTGTAGAATGTAGTGATTGAATCAAAAGGGTACTGTTTTCACAAGTATAATTATTTCCATGTTATGTTAAATAAAGGGGACATACAATTAGTTGGTTTAGCATGGTGGAAATTAAATGCAAAGTGTTCCTACCAGCATAGGTAGAAATAAGGCTCAATGGCTTGTGCACCCACCACTCCTGCTAGAAAAGCCTGTGAGTGTATAACTCTCATTACCACTTAAGTACCTCTTATATCTTTAAATATATAGCGCTTGACCACTGCGTACAATGAAAATTCGTCAAAACGAAGCAAATATTCTGGTTTGTTTAGTATTTGAGGACCATCTAACCATAAGGAGGTTGTAGAACATAATGGATCCCACAATGTAAGTTAGAAGGACAACAGAAAACTTTCTTAAAATCCAATCAAGTGAACAATGTTCTTAAAATTGTGGCAAGCTAAAGTAAAATGATTCAATACACCGTGGGACTCGTATTTAATTGGCAGACAGTGGGAACCAATAATTAATGACACTGCCACATCTGGGCAATTGGCAACAGCGATATAAATCAAACAAATATTCAACACGAATTGGATGGCAGCAGCTCAGAAGACGGAATACCATACTGCCGGAGCAAAACTTGCATTTTTCAACTACAGTGAGAGGGCGCCGGTCAGAATTAGACGAGAGACGGGAAGAGAATAATAATCGTACAAGCCAAGTTCTCTCCAGAACCTTTCCAATTCTCAAGTTACAACTCGAGAGGGGATTGAATGCTGCAGCCAGTCTTATGAACCAATATATTTTCCACGGAAATACAAGGGAAAGCAACAGAAACTTCCCACTCAAACCTAGCAAAACTATCATTACGGCTGATAAGTATTACACTGGGCTCGAACAGTCTGTTTCCGTTGGTCAGTACCGACCGCACCGTGTCTTGCGGCGGAGTCGTTACTTTGTAATGGCCAGCCCGTATTTTTGGAGGGAAGCAAGGAACCTCCGTACCAGGGAAGCACTGGTACGATCGTTCCTCCTCTTTCGTGTGCTGACAGAAAGGCAGATTTCACCCTCAAGCATCCTCAGGGGAAAGCTGTAACGATCTGCGGCACCGTGCCCCTACAAGCGGATTAGAGCCTGATACTGTGCACAGTAAGGATTTCTGGCTTCACTACCGTTTCCGCGAAAACTAGCCTCCACCCTGAGGGCGCCCATTTTCGCAAGAGTGAAGAGCTACCTGCCGGCCTTACGGGACTGTTGACCTGTGGTCAGAAATCGAATACTTGCCACTGCCAGTAGAATGAACCAAGCTCTCACAGTTAATTATAACGTAATCGTCAAAGAACCGAAAATAAAATCGCAAAGCGATACGTGACTCTCATGTCACAATATGAGTTATTTCTCTCACTCTGCGCTGATTAACCTCATGGGCACGTTACCTCCTTGTCTTGGGCAACTAGTTGGAAGCGACATAGTCAGCCATTGTGATTACAAAGTTCGGTAAACGTTTTTATCAATGATGCACAAGGGTCACTTCAAAAGAAATGCACACTATTTTTGTAAAAATACTGTTTTCATTCTGCATTTGTAAATGTTTTACAGTGTGTTGATCCATCCTTTCCATTTGTTTTCAAACTTAGTTCAACCTGTTCCCCTGAGTGGCGCCGTCACACCATGTCTTCAAGATGGCTGCTACACTTGACGGTCGTCGGAAGCAACGTGCTGTTATAGAATTCCTGTGCTGTGGAAACGAGACAGTGGGAAACATCCACAAGAGGTTGACAAAGGTGTATGAAATTGCTGCTATCGATCGCAGTACAGTTAGTCGGTAGGCAAGCAGGTTACGTGATGCATGCGGGCACGGCAGTATTGAGGATTGTCCTCGCAGTGGCAGGCCTCGTACTGCACACACTCCAGACAATGTGCAAAGAGTTAACGAATTGGTGACTGCTGACAGATGCATCACAGTGAACGAATTGTCAGGCTACGTTGGGATAGGGGAAGGATGTGTTTCCAGAATACTGAAAGTGTTGGCGTTAAAAAAGGTTTGTGCCAGGTGGGTTCCCAGGAAGTTAACAGTGGCTCACAAAGAATCAAGGAAAACGGTATGAAGCGAACTTTTAGAACAGTACGAGAACGGTGGAGGTGAATTTCTTGGAAGAATAGTGACAGGTGACGAAACATGGCTCCATCATTTTTCACCAGAGACGAAGAGGCAATCAATGGAGTGGCATCATGCAAATTCACCCACGAAAAAAAAGATAATTCAAAACCACACCTTCTGCTGGAAAAGTTATGGCTACGGTGTTTTTCGATTCCGGAGGACTCTTGCTTGTAGACATCATGCCAGGTGGAACCACCATAAATTCTGATGCGTATGTGACGACACTGAAGAAACTTCAAGCTCGACTGAGTCGTGTTCGACCACATCGGTAAATGCAAGATGTTCTGCTGCTGCACGACAATTCACGGCCACATGTCAGTCAAAAAACCATGGAAGTGATCACAAAACTCGGATGGACAACAATGAATCACCAGCCATACAGTCCTGACCTGGCTCCATGTGATTATCATCTCTTTGGGAAATTGAAAGACTTTCTTCGTGGAACAAGGTTTGAAGATGATGACTCCCTTGTGCACACGGCCAAATAGTGGCTCCAACAGGTTGGTCCAGAATTTTACCGTGCGGGTATACAGGCGCTGGTGCCAAGATGGCGTAAGGCAGTTGAGAGGGATGGAAATTATGTGGAGAAATGATAATATTGTTCGTAAAGGATGTATCTACACACTGTAAAACTTTTTTTAAAAAAAGAGTGCATTCATTTTGGAGTGACTCTCGTAATTGTTTGTGTCCTCTTAACTTTCTTTTAAAAATATTACTCTGAATGGGAGTACATCAATGATCTCTTTTATTTCGTATTGTATTTCCTTCCTCTTGTCTTTCAGCGTAGTATTCTTATTTATTTGAAAGTTATGAATCGACAAGTTTCCGAAGTTAATTAACGGACTTGTTTTGAATTTACAATTTTTTGTTGTTCATCTAATACTTCGTTTCTCAACAGATGGATTCGCGACATATTGGAGGGTTGCCGGCAGTGTATTAAGGGTCGTTTTAGTTCTTTAATGTTAGGTTTATTTTCTGGAAAGTAAATAAATTTCATAAGCCATAAATAAGGAGTACACAAAAGATGTATGGGAAACATTTCGTTTTGTTTTGCAACAACCATTAAAGTTAGAGCACAGTTTGACACTGTTTCGTTTGAACTATGTATATTTGTAATGTCTGTTTTAAAACTCGTAGAACAAGTGTAAGAAATGCAAATTAAATTTGTAAGAAATTGTTTAGTTTGATTTATAATAGCCACCTATAGAGACGCTCGACACTATTTTGTCTGAGCTACTAATGTAATGTCCGGTTCAAATCTTGTAGCACACAAGGTCAATCATCAGTCTTCTGGTTTGATGCGAACCGCCACGAATTCCTCTCCTGTCTCGACGTCTCCATCCCAGAATAGAAATTGCGCCTACGTCCTCAATAACATGCTGGCCGATTCTGCCGAGAACCTCTTCATTCCTTGCAACTTCCTGGCAGATTAAAACTGTGTGCCGGACCGAGACTCGAACGCGGGACCTTTGCCTTTCGCGGGCAAGTGCTCTACCAAGTACGACTCACGCCCAGTCCTCACAGGTTTACTTCTGCAAGTACCTCGTCTTCTACCTTCCAAACTTTACAGAAGCTCTCCTGTGAACCTGCAGAACTAGCACCCCTGAAAGAAAGGATATTTCGGAGACAGTCCTTAGCCATAGCCTGGGGGATATTTTCGGAGTGACATTTTCACTCTGCAACGGAGTGTGCGCTGATATGAAACTTCCTGGCAGATTAAAACTGTGTGCCGCACCGAGACTCAAACTCGGGACCTTTGCCTTTCGCGGGCAAGGTTCGCAGGAGAGCTTCTGTAAAGTTTGGAAGGCAGGAGACGAGGTACTGGCAGAAGTAAACTTGTGAGGACGGGGCGTGAGTCGTGCTTGGGTAGCTCTGTTAGTAGAGCACTTGCCCGTGAAAGGCAAAGGTCCCGAGTCCGAGTCTCGGTCCGGCCCACAGTTTTAATATGCCAGGAAGTTTCATATCAGCTCATACTCCGCTGCAGAGTGAAATTCTCATTCCCTTCATTCCTTACCATCTGAGTCCGCCTGATTTTCAACATTCTTCTGTAGACCACATCTAAATCTTTCGATGCTCTTCGGTTCCGGGTTTCCCACAGTCCATGTCTCATTGCCGCATAATGCTCCGCTCCATAAGTAGATTATCAGAAACTTTTTCCTGGATTTAAAGCCTGTATTTCGCTTATAGAAAGAAATTAGGACCCATTTTAGACCTGTATTTCCTTCTTAAGTAATGCAATCAATAATCTGGCTACGAAGTGAGTTCAAGTGACAAGATACCAGCTTTGATACTGATCTTACGTCAAGAGAATCGTTTTGAATACTCGGAATGAGATCACAAAACTGATAAGTCAGTGGAAAGTTTTCTAAGTTTTTATTTTCAACTCTAGATTCCCATTTTTTCAATTTTCTTGCAAAAGCATCATTTCGTCACATCCTTATAACTCAATATTTAGTAGATGGAGATGGGTGAAGGTGTCTGTCAGCTGTGCAAGCTGAAAAAACCATTCCCGTGAGATGAACAATTCAGCAAGTTCGCTATTACCAGTCTTCAAAAACGACAGCATCTCTGACCTGAGTTTAAACAATCTGTTTAAAACCTTCCGGCGGTAAGTACACCTCATTTGAGTATGCGTTGAGGGAGATTTTTGGAGACTACCCATTTCCTCGCACAATGTCCCAAATAATCGACACTGTACGAGTCAACTTCTAAAAAGATTTACTTCCCCTATTGCCTTATTAATAACCTTGAGTAATACAATGGATTTTTCTCATTAGTTGATGGCGTAAGAAACGGTATATTCATTTTGCATTTGGCATTACTCATGTTAGTATTTCAACAGAACCACTTTTCTCTCCGGTCAGTGCTTTTGCCCTATCACTGCAAATTGCAATGCATTTTTCCAAATCTATCTCAAATTGGTTTTGTAGTTTGAAGAAACAATTTAGATAAATATTCGCCAGTAGTGCAATCTCGCAATGGCCTACAGAGCAAAACATCCTCCGATATCGATCCATCTGACTCAAATCGGAAGTCATAAAAAAACTGAGTATATCATCAAGCTGAATTGAAATTAATCCACTGCTTTGTAGAGTTTCCCTTTATTCGTTCTCGAATGTTGTCAGTCATTTCAGAAACAAGCCTAGCTACTGTGTAATTAGACAACTGGATTGTTTACAGTTTTCCTGCAGCTTCAGCTCTGAGTACAGTGGATACCATATCAATCGCACTGATAATGATAGGCTCTTCGGCAATAGGTGTGTATTACCCTTTTTAGCTAGTCATAAAGCAACCTGATATGATGCATAAAGAGCATTTTCATTACAGTTACATATGTTTGGAATGCTCTCCTGTTGACTCTTAAGTGGAAAGAGTACGCAGTGAAGAAAGTTAGTAAGCTTATATGTTGCAGTTATATCTTTTGTTTCCAGATAGTGAATGGTTTTAGAACGCAGGTAACAATTCACAGTACACAACACACTGCGGCTAGTTTTCACATACTGCAAATCTGAGAATTAAATAGGAAATATTGTATTTTCTACGATTTTTTGTTTGTCTCTATTCTGCTTTTTGTGAAGTAGCTGTAATTGTTCTTTTTAGATACTTTTAAATTTCAAAACCACATTCGTAGAAGCACACTGCAGTTTCAGCTACATGCGCATTCCTGCAACACTAGAAAGCTACATAAACTTCTTTGGTTCGTTCTATTTAATAACTTCCACATTAAAATAATTATGATGCAGAGCTACGCTTGTTGCATCACTTTCTATTCAGGTATTTCAAATAAACTCATTTTTAACTACTAACTTCTAACTTTAACTTCAGCGCGGTTTTCCACTGTCATGTAACACACTGATCACATACGCTGGCTTACCCATGCGTCTGTTTACTACAAATAAATACTAATGATCACGGAACGACCACAAATTCTAGGCCACTTTTAGCCAATATTTCAACAAACGTGACAAAACGTGTACAACTGTTTGCATCTGCATCTCCACTACAATCAGTACAGTCAGCGTAAATTTATGCAGCAGATCTTAATAGCTCCCTTCCCTCTCTTATCTGGAAACTGAGAAGGTAAATCAGAATTAAAAACACTAGATTTCTTCTGTGTGTAAGGGAAAACTTTCTTATAATCACTGACAGGGAATATAAACTCCACGAAGTGCCACTATTATTGCATCATCAACAATGAAGGACCACGTTGCTTACACAACTGCCAGTACGGACGGCTTAGGGGTCTCCTTATGTTCCAAAAAAGGAGGTCGTTGAGGTATAGAGATTGAGGAACGCTTATCTAATCTGTACCTCACTATCATGGCGAGTACATCGCCGAATGCGGCAAACGATGAATACCATCTACGCCCCACAGCCTGATTGCCAAGTCATAGGAATAAAAAATGTACACTAAATACAACGAGATTCATAAATGTGGATCTCCTTATACGTGTTCTTTTGGATAAATAATACGTAGTACAGTATATACTCCGTGAAGTGGAGCCAAAGTTTTACGAAGCGGCTGCAGTATTTGAATGGAAATATTTTATAAAGCCGTTGCCAAAATGGTACAAAAAGCTTCTCCTGCTACTCTATATATATCACATATCTAGATTTTGCTATATTTATTCTATATTATCTCTAGTTTTTAAGTTTGCTAGCTGTTTATTTAATCTGCTTTGGTAAAGATTTTGGATGCTGTCGTCTACAAGCAAGTATGCTTTATAATCGCTATGATCATATTGATTACATGTTTGTTTCATTTTCTTACATTTCGCAAAAAGATCTGTTCCGGAGATTAATAGGAAATGATCTGATCTTACATCTCACCCTCTATAAACTCCTGTACCCCTTGCTTGCCACGCTAGCTTATTATGTATTAAAAAATTGTAGTTAGTTATTGATGTGAGACCGCTACTGGCGAAGAATGCTGATGTATATCGCTTTTCTTAGAGAAAATGTCGTTATTTTTAGATTATTGTAAGTGGAAAAATTTCTTCGTTTTTCCATTTTAATTAAATACCGCTTGCATAATAAGCTGTATAGTATTCGCTATTGGGATATTTCCTATTCCAGCACTGTAATCACCCATCATAATAATCTGATCAGTAACAGGCTATTTCTCTTTTTCTAGTGAATATACACTTATAACGGTGGTGCGGCCTCTTCTCAGTTTCAGTACGACTGTGAGTATTCTTTCGGTATGTATGTGCAATTCTTTGTGCAGCGGTAATGCCACACCTTTGCTTGCTCTTTCATTTTGTTCGACTCTACTATAATACTTTTATATATATTTGACTGGATTATCTGATTTGCTAACTGTCACACTCTGAATCGTTAGGTGACGGCGAACCGTGTTTGTATTAAATAAATGCAGCAAATAATTTGTACAGCAGTGAAGAACATGAATCGGACTTGCGTAAAAAATTTAGATTTCTAAGGTTCTACTTTTCTGTAGTGTGCAGATTAGCACGTTGCAGTGTGCAGTGTGCAAACCAACACATCATCAAACGCCCTCGAACTTCAGTTACACTGAAATACAGTAACATTTTCATATCATTAGTGACAAAAGGTAACAACAGTGTTCTACTAATAAAACACGGACAAAAGTGCGAATTACGATTTTTATTACCTAATTTCTCATGTGTAATAGTAAGGTTACTCACATTGTAAACTGTTGAAGAAGAGAGAACCAGAAGAAATATGACAAAAGATATTTGGCGAGTCGTGCCTGTCTTATTTACAATGGCGTGCTGTAATTCATATCAGCGATTGCTGTAGTCATCTGGTAGCAACACCTTGTGTTCAGTCTAATATCGAAATATTTACTTATAGTGCCCCAGTTCCGCTGAAGTACTGAAGTGAAATCATGGCACTATTCCCGACGATGTTTTTACCTTTGTAATCTACGATAGTACAGGTTGTCCATGAATTATCTTTACAAATTAAACCTTTAAAACTATAACAGTTACTAACAAATGGTTTTCCGCGTGTGATAACATAACTCAGAAAATTTTATTTCCTCATTCATACACATCAATTTGTTCACCCTTAGTGGCACGGATAATGTCTAGTATTTCTATTTCTCTCCACTCGTGATTGAAAATCTCTTGGTGACGTGATCAAATGCACAACCTGTCTTCATACCTATAGGTCTCCAGCTTTGGCTCATTACACCAGATTCCTTACAAAACCCTACAGGAAGAATTCTACAGGTGTGAGATAAGGTGAGCGTGGTGGCCGTCCAACTGGACCATTTCATCCAATCCACCTGCCCAGAAACGTTTCATCTAGAAATTGACGGACATTTAGGGACCTGTGGGGTGGTGCCCCATCCTGCCGGAATATGACATCAGACTGAAGATGTTTCAGCCGTGGCACAGCAGACTCTTGTAACATGTGCAGGTAAACACCCCCCCCTGACGGCGAACTCGATGAAAAAGAATGGTCCAATGATGCAACTGTGCATCAGTCCGCAACAGACATTGATCCTGGGACTGTCTCTTTCCATTCCGTGTGAAACATTAGTATGCCGGGAACACCAAATACCAACTTCATGACGATTCAGTTTGCCGGATACATGAAGTTTTGTCTCGTCAGAGAAATAAGTCTTTTCAAAAAAGTCACTGTTTGCGTCAATCTTGCCTAGAATATCCATTGCAAGCCGTTCGCGTTGAGGTTAGCCCGTAGGCTCTTGTGCCCGAGGCAGCTTCACCTTGTAGGGATATAGCCGTAACCTCTTATGCCAGACATTGTGCAATGCTGATCGTCTCATTTCCAACTTTCTGGCCGACGTACGCATCGATTTTGTCGGTCTCTCTGCAAACGCCTGCCATTCCTTGTCCACGTTGGCGTCTGAAACAGATGGGCGACCCCCTCCATTTTTTGCGGCGAACACTACCTGTTCCCATACTGACGTACGTCAAGCCAGAATAGTTGATAGAGATGGTGTTTGTCTTCCATACTGTGTTCGAATGTTTCATTGCACTTGGCTATCGGAAGTCATCGGTATGAACCAAGCCACACACTGAGCTTTCTCGTGTGACGTACACATATTGTTAGACTCTTGACTTCAATTTTTCGTCAAAATTGTCACCTGGAAGGTAAAAGTACTTTATGAGGTATCACATGTTAAAAGTATTTTTTTAATATCTAGTATAGTTTAAAATTATGAAAGACTTATATTGTAAAAATAATTTATGGATACATTGTGCATGTGCATCCGTGTTCTGAACAGAAAATTATGCATTTACAGAACATTTTTCTAAATTAGTATCATGCCAGATGATGGCGAATATTTGTTACTTCGAATAAAATGCCACTTCTAATGCATACTACGACTGGGCTGTACCTCTGAGAACTATTCACCAACTTCATTTATCTCAAAATTGTACTTCTGCTTACTTTATAATAATATCGCATTTAGTATTCGTTTACAATGAAAAATACTTACTCGTATTCAAGATGTGTCAAACATTGCATCTCAACTGGTTCCGTTCCATTAATCCTTCACTGAGATCGCAACATAAGTGTTAAGGGAGAAGTTCGCTGACCACAGCTACTGAGGAGTGTTAAATTAATTAATGCCCTAGCGCTAATCTCTTGTCAAATATTTGCCCGCAGACCAAAGCACTGGAACAGTTCTGCAACTTGCCTCCGACCTCAGAAGCATTATGTGTCGGTGGAGAGCTAATGTGAAATTAAATTAAACTCGGCAGCTTCCTGCTGTTTGTGTCTGTTTGCCAGGATCTGGAATTAAAGGAAGCGGTTTACCGGACGCTGAAAACTAACATGGAGTTCCAAACAAACACGGCAGTTCCAGCAATACTATTCCATTCCCTCACTAGTAAAAGCACGCACAGCCAGCCAAATATCACACGTAATTTTTGAGCCAAAGTGAAGATATACTTTCTTTTTAATATTATCATTCGCTTTTTCGACTACGCTGGATTATCTGCTGGAAGGTGTAGCCGTCGTCAGTCAGCATTCACATTTATCATCGTTTAAACGAAGTCATATCAAATATTTGTCCACACATTTCTTACATTGTTTGCAGCCCCTCTTCTGCGAACCTGTCCGTATTTACTCCGGTCGATTCTTCCCAACAATGTTGTCGTCGATGGAATATAAAATAAATTCTTCTGAACTCTTGCCTTTCTCAACGAGTTGGACTAATATAATGCACTCTGTTTCCCAGCCGTTTAAACGAACACATTCATTTGGAAATCCGAGAATTTTATGTTAATAAAAATCTCTGTTTGAAGTTGTCTGCATCTGCATCTACATGTCTGCTCTGCAATTCAGAATTAAGCACCTAGCAGAAGTTCCTTTAAACAACTTTGCAGCTAATCCCCTACCGTTCCACTCTTGAACAGCGCATGGGGAAAATCTAACACCCAAATATTTACTTACAAGCTCTGACTTCTCTTATATTATTACGAAGATGATGCAGGTGGCTGCGACAAAATTCAGTTTCCTTCCCTCTTTTCATAGAAACTTGTATCTGAATATTGCATCCACATAACGTCACAACAATTTCACCAATAGGAGTCTTCTCACCCAGCAGCTAGCCTCGTGTCACAGACTACAGAGAAAGCTAATAAACTATGCTCGAGGTTACCCGCCAATTCCGTGACAGCGTCTGAACCCGTAGTATGCTAGAATTATTTTGCCACGTTTCTTTTAATATTGTGAGGGGTTTATCTGCTGAACGCACTTTCTTTAACGTGGCCCATGTGCGAACCTCCTTCTGACATAAACTAAACGGTATCTGAGGCACCAACATGAAGCTTGTACCGACAACGCGAGACCTACTACACCTGATGCTTGCCTTGTCCCATTCCTACCGAAATCTTTGATTTCTCGAAACAACGGGAAGCGTATTTGCCATGTGTGTCACTCCTGTGCCAGCCGCTCAGTGCTTAACGATTTTAAAGCTCACCCAGATAAGCAATGAACATAGGCAGCATCATTTTAAACTAAAAAATATTGAAAAAGAGGTGACAGCAGTGCATACAATCACTGTAATTCCAAAGCCTTTTTAACTCATTTCAACCTTCAGTTGAATTGTTTATAATAACATAAAATGAAAAGATGCGAGCGAAATGGCTAGCTATTTTTCAACTTTAATAAATATGGTCAGGTTATAAGTGTGTGCTTGATGTAAATTTATGGTATTGAGAAGAAGATGTTTAATTTTTCTGCTAACGCTGGGCTCAAGAGTTTATCACTCCTGGATGCTGCATCCTTAACCGTTTCAATTTAGATGAATTTACAGCATTTAGATGTGTCTGATTTATTGTATAACAGATATTTAATGAATTCATTTTAATACTCATATGAATGGCTCCACAATTTTTATTATTTATACTTAACTGCCACTAGTCGCGTTATGCAGATACCTCGTCTAAAGCACTTGAGAATTGGTTTTCACCTTCCAATGACTTTATTAGACGGTAAATGACAGCAAAATTTGCAAACAATCTAAGACGGCTGCTCAAGTTATCTCTTAAACTGTTTATATAGATTAAGGACAACAGAGATCCTCTATCACCTCTTTGGGGAACGTCAGATATCACTTCTGCTTTACTCGATGGTTTTCTGTCAATTACTACGAACTGACCGTTCTGGCAGGAAATGACTAATGCAGTCGCACAACACAGACGATACTCCACAGGGACACAGTTTGTTTAAGAGCCGTCCATGACGAGATAAGTCAAAAGCTTTGTGGAACGCGAGAAATATGGAATAACTCCAGATCACTTACTACAAGTAAATGAGGAGCTACTTATGTTTAATAAGGACGATATTCTTTGAATCCGAGATGGCTATTTCTCAGTACGATAGATTGTTTTCTATGAGATACTTCATAACTTTCGAACACTGTATATTTTTCGAATTCCTACTGAAAATAGATGTCAGTGATATGGGTCTATAATTCAGGTGATTATTCCTATTTCCTTTCTCGAACAGTGGCGCAGCCTTTGTATCCTGGCAGTCTTCATTCAGAGGCTTTGCCTTTATTGAGTGTTTTAAACTGCCTCGGTAAATCGAGGGGTTACTCATGATGGAACCTGTTCCTGATTCGAATTCTGTAATATTTACTTCGTCATCTTTGGCGCAGGAATGTTAGAAAACCGTGTTTAGTAACTCTGCTTTAGTAGCACTGTGATTTAAAACATTATCACTACTATCGTGCACTGAAGTTATTGATTGTGTGAGAGCGTATGGGTGCCATTCTGTCAGATTAATCTGAGATGTACCCTTTACCCTGTGACTCCTGAGAGATGCAATTTCCACCCCCACACTACTACAGAAGCACAATAAGTATGGCGGCCAACACAGTGAACAGCGCTTAATCGCACGGACTCAATATAGAGTCGCACTCCGATTCGCTCTTGACAGAGATGCTCTCCCAGTGAAGTACAGAGGACAGACTTGTTCCTTGCTCTTTGAGTACACGTACAAGCGCACACGCTCTCGTTACGTGTTCTCGCTCCAAGAGTGTCAATGGAACGGACCTTCTCCGCGCCAGACGCGAGGGGGTATATCTTTCAGTCTCTTCTATTACTCCTTCAGCTCAAGCCGTCAGGAATATCGACTGACAATCAGCATTGCTCTACTAAAACGGGAGAATGACGTTTCTGAGAAATCACAATGGCACTGAACAAGATACTTCCAGGTTCTTTTTGGAATGTGAAGTTACCTCTTCAGGATAGGTTTCGCTAATGAATTTTCTATACAAAGTTTAAGATCGTTATTGACTTGGCAGAATGACTGAGAGCCGCACCTACTCAACTTGAATAATTATCCGTTAGAATGATACTAGATACGGCCGAGGCTGTCGCGTGTGAAATGCAGTGAAGTGTAATGTTGTGGAGGAAGTATGGGGCTCGCAAGAGCTGTAGCGCACAATACCGTAAGCTGCGATGACTGCTCTCTGCGCTGCTGACTGCTGTCAAATAAGATAACACTCGTTCTATCTGGATTGACTTTCGCCAAAAAAACTCTCGCTACGGCTTGATGAAGTCAAGGAATCCTATTCGCCCCTAGTCTAACTACTGGCGTGGTACACCGGGCAGATAACCAGTCCACCGCAATGACACTAAAAATTCGCTCGCAGCTGTTTAACTATGACTATGTCCATTCACACAGCACAATAAGTGTGGCGGCCAACACAGTGAAAAACGCATAATCGCAAGGACTCAATATAGAGTCTCACTCCGATTCGGTCTCGACAGAGGTGCTCTCCCAGTGAAGTACAGAGGACAGACTTGTTAAAAAAAATGGTTCAAATGGCTCTGAGCACTATGGGACTAAACTGCTGAGGTCATTAGTCCCCCAGAACGTAGAACTCGTTAAACCTAACTAACCTAAGGACATCACAAACATCCATGCCCGAGGCAGGATTCGAACCTGCGACCGTAGCGGTCTTGCGGTTCCAGACTGCAGCGCCTTTAACCGCACGGCCACTTCGGCCGGCTGACAGACTTGTTCCTTGCTCTTTCAGTACACGTACGAGCGCACACGCTCTCGTTACGTGTTCTTGCTCCAAGAGCGTCAACGGAACAGCCCTTCTCTAAGCCAGACGTGAAGGGGTATATATTTCAGTCTCTTCCATTACTCCTTCAGCTGAAAGCTTCAGGAATATCGTCTGCCAATCTGCATTGCTCTTCTAAAATGGGAGAATCTCGGATAAGACCCCCCAGCAAGCAGACAGAGTGAACATTGGACTTCTTCCCCGACCTTTCCGCTATTTCCCTAAGGGGCTCCATCACCCTCCTAACGTTGGAGCTCCCAATCACTAATAAACCCCTCCCCCCTTGTGCCTGCTCGGACCTTGCTGAAGGAGCGGCCACATGTCCACTCACAGGCAGAGCGGGCGACGCCACACGGCCAGCCTCCGCTTTGACCCTCCGCCACGTGCGCCGCGAACGCCGCTGAACCCGCCACTCCCCTTGGGGAGAGGGTGGCCCAACCGCGCCCGGTACCCGCGAAGACAGTGGGTGAGGCAGGCTGCTGCCTCGGAGTGTAGCGGCAGTGGGGAGTCTGGTGCGTCGCATGGTACACCCCAGGTGTTATAACACCTGGGGTGTACCATGCGACGCACCAGACTCCCCACTGCCGCTACACTCCGAGGCAGCAGCCTGAAGACGGCTGACCGCGGCCATCAACACGCTCAGCTGTTCGCGAACAGTGGCCAGCTCCTCCTGCGTCCGTACACAGCAGTCACACATCCTATCCATCCTAAGAAATCAATTTACTGTAGAGAGTTAATCAACTTTTAACTAGATTGCTAATTCACTGAAGGCGGCTGATAGTTGACTAAACTGTGGTTGCTAGACACTTCTTGTAGAAAACAATGAAAATAGCACTACCTGTCTCTGGACCGTATTGAAAACAAACACCAGCACTACTGGCACTATGGTTGACTAAAGGGACTCTCTCTGACTGTATTCAAAACAAACACGAAATCAATGCAACACTATTACTAGCACTCGAGAATTAAAGCTTCCTAAAAGCAAAAACACACTGAAGAAGAAGTGACATGTAAGAAAAATACAGTTAATACTTAAATTAACGTAGCTCGCTGCACAGCAGACGTGAAGCAGACGGCGATTACGACGACACTGACACTATTGGCACTATGGCTGCTATTATGTTGTGTCACTGGATTTACAGGTTCAGTTGCCTGTATTTAGATTGGTATCGGCTGAATGTATGTGTTCCGTTTTTCTAGATACTGTGCCTGGTCCTGTGGCATGCCATTTATTACTTTAACCGGGGTTTTCTGTTTCGATTTCTGCACGAGTGTTACGTCTAGCCATGGTTCTACTTGAACTTTCTTAGACGGCGCGTGTTCGTGTACTGAATTGATGTTGACGTGTCAGTTGCTTCGCTACAGGTGTAATCGGTCTCGATCTTTTTTTCGATAGTTTGCATCAACTCTGTTCGAGGCTTTTCAAACTGATCTTTGTTTTTAAGTTCTATTTTATTGATTCGCTGATCATCTTTTTCAGTGTAACCTTTGCGACCTTGCTTTGAATAGCTCGTTCTTCAGAAATTTGTATTGCTGTTCGAGTGGCTTTTTTCGTAAAACGTTCCACCTTTTTGTCAACGCCGGCCGGATTGGCCGTGCGTTTCTAGGCGCTACAGTCTGGAACCGCGTGACCACTACAGTCGCAAGTTCGAATCCTGCCTCGGGCATGGATGTGTGTGATGTCCTTAGGTTAGTTAGGTTTAGGTAGTTATAAGTTCTAGGGGACTGATGACCACAGCGGTTAAGTCCCATAGTGCTCAGCGCCATTTTTTTTGTCAACGTTTACGATGTCCAATTGGACCTTGTCCACGTCAGTGCGTAATTGCTGCTGACCTTGTGTTAGTACCTGAATTCTTTCTCTAGATTCTTTCGCGTCTTTGTTTATCTATGTGATCTGACTATCAATTCTGGCGATCCCTTCTTCCATCTCGATTTTAACCTGCTAGATCTGTGTCTTAATCTCAAGTTCAGATTATCCTGTTTCAATTCCTGATACTGTTTTGTCATCTGTGTATTCTGTTTCGTTATCTGTGTATTAATATCCTGATTCTGTTTCGTCATACTAGCGTTCATTTTTTGTAACATCTTGATCGCGTCCTGTCCTGTAACACTACCTTCTGCTGAACTATGTATTCTTGATCCATTGTTCTCTACTCAGTCAGCTACGTCGTTTACTGGGCTATGCTGTGGCGTTTCTAAGTTTGATAACTGCAATAACCCGTGCTGTCTGTGTTGAGGACTAGTTGTGTTTGTCATTGAACCATTACGTGGTGCAAAGAACTCCGCATTCTGCCCTCTCTGTTGTGTATGTCTTGTGTTTGCAGGTACAGTTGCGTCTGTTACAGAACCTTTTCGTGGAGCTCGAAACTCCGCAAAATCCTGTGTCTGTTGTTGCGGCATATTTCGAATGTGTTCGGTAGGTTCGACGTATACTAAATGTTCCCCTCTTCCTCACTGTCTACTTCTCTTTGAACGTTAGCTAACTGCCGGTTCATTGCCTGTATTGACGCGTATTCTATCCCTGAATAAGCGGCAAACAAACGCGTTTCCTGAGCTCGTTTTGCTTCTAGTCTTTGCCATTTCCTACGTGGGCTGTCTATTTCTGGCACAGAATGCGCCCTACCAGGAATTTCATGATCTGGAAATTCGATGTTCTCGTCCCTTCGATTCCCATCTGTCTGATCTGTCTCAATTTTATCCCAGTCTAACTGAGCCTGCTGATTCTGCAGCTCCCCGACTGTCCTATTCTCTGATTCACCATCTGTCCTATTCTCAGGTTCACCTTCTGTCCTATTCTCAATAAGCTCGTTTACTTGCTGTCTATCTGGTTAATTCTACCCCATCTTGTCTACTTGCTGTCTCTCACGTAAACGTTTGGCTTTTGCTCTCGTTAACATGGAAATTCTTTCAACATACCATAACCCTATCTACAAAACTGTACGACAACTTACCAGATGGTTGAACCAACAACAACAACAACGACGTGACTTCTCGGCTAAAGTTCTCTCTGCTCTGCTACAGCCTCCCATCTCCACCTGTGCGCTTGCAAAGGGAGAAAAATGTTACTTCTTAATTCTAACTTATATGATGTTGCATCACGCTGCGTCTCTGTGTCACTCTGCGTCTGTGCCTTTCACCTGAAAATCCTATGCCCCAAAAACAGCTAGACAAAAATCGTAAAAAAAATGCAAAACGTTCCAACACAATAACACACGCTCTTTTCCCTTCAATTCTGTTTTCTTTACTACCTGTATCTATTCTGATCCCAATCTTTGCAATTAGCTATTTAATACATGAAAGAAATTTCTTCAAAGTGCTACTGCAGCAACCTGCTGTACCTATCCTGACACTTTCCTATTCTGGTAGCTTACCTATTTTACCTATCCTGGCAGGGTCGCCATTTTCTGTGAGTGGCGTGGGTGCTATTCGGTCTCTGTGCAACAGATTAATCTGAGATGTACCCTTTACCCTGTGGCTCCTGCAACATGCAATTTCCACCCCCACAGTACAACAGAAGTCAGAGAGACGCTCCTAACGTTCTAAAGAGAAACGCCTGAAAAAATTTCAGCAATAAATATCTTCTAGAGTCGTCCGCTGTAAGGAAATGACACAAAAACTCACAAAATTTCTTATGTAACTAGTGGAATACTTGGGTACTGGGGTAGTGCTAGTTAGTATAATAAAAACATGAAACTAACGAAAATTATAATTTATTCTGCAAAAATTCTGAGAAAGCACAATGGCACTTTTAGTTATGAACTGAACAAGATATTTCCAGATTCTTTTTGAAATGTGAAGTTACGTCTTTAGGATAGGATTCGCTAATGAAATTTCTATACAGAGTTTAAGATTGTTATTGACTTGGCAGAATGGGTGAGAGCTGCGCCTACTCAACTTGAATAATTATCCGTTAGAATGTTGCTAGGTATGGTCGAGGCTGTCGCATGTGAAATGCAGTGAAGTGTACTGTGGAGGAAGTATGGGACTCACAAGAGCTGTAGCGCACAGTACCATAAGCTGCGATGACTGCTGTCAGCCCCGCTGACTGCTGACAAATAAGATAACTCTCGTTCTGCCAATCAGCATTGCTATTGTAAAACGGGAGAATGACGTTTCGTTTAAGGCGACCAATCCGGAACTCTGTAGCATTGGCGTTTGGCGTTTGCAGACTCCCTGTGAAAACCTCTGAAACCTTGTGCTGTGTTTGTAAAGAATGCATAGGCTAGGCGCTCCCACACAATGTGGCGGAATTTGCTTTTAAGCCGAACACGGGGGCGTTCTGTCTTTAACTCGGGCAAACGCTGTCTGCTCTACGGGCAGTCGCCAGCCAACGTAGTTAGATTCGCTCGTCCTCTGAAGGGAGCGGCCTCCTGGCGTTTGGTTTGCTCTCCCGAACTAAAAGCTACTGTGACGGTTGTGTCTGTGATGTGTGTGTGAGTGTGTGTGTGTGTGTACGTCAGCCTCGAGTATTTCAATCTCGGTGAGCATTTGCGATTTACTAGTTATTTGCATATCGTTTACATGAACTCGTACAACATTGACTTTATCTTATGGAGTTTCGGTTCGAATGAAGCGTCTTGATGTGCGGAATATGATTGTGAGGGCAGAATATGTAAGCAATGAAGGTCAGGAGAACATGGCGTCTCACACGCGTCTTAACACTTGTGGACAAAAATATCTTTGGATTTTCTGCCATATTTCTAGACATAGTTTCGTTGTGGAATCTGTTAAAAGAATCTCATACTGCCGTCCGTGCTAAATTAAGAGCTTCAGTAAACATCACCAGTCTTGGAGATTCTGCATTCTTTTAAATTTGGCATGCTTTGTTCGGGCTTGTGCTACACTGTTCTGACCTAGTTTATGCACCATAGGGGAACAGTGCCATCTCTTATTAATTATCATTTGCTATCGATAAATATCCTTTGAATTTAAGTCACATATGGTCTATGCTTACATAGTTAGGAAGGAGTGAAAGTTGTCTTTTAGGAAGGCACCACGTGAGTTTTATCCACTGTTTATATAGATATATTTCTCGTTTACTTTTGGTTGAGTTGGCTATTATGTTACTCTGTCTCGCCACTACGATCTTGTGGTCACTAATCCCTGCATCAGTCATGATCCCTGGTTGCTAAGGATTACTTGTTGCTAAGAGGTCAATACGTCTTCACCCGCACTTCGAGTGAGCTTCCAGAATACTTTTTCAAAATAATTTACGAATTTAGCATTCAGTACGGTTTCGGATGACGTTTTATGTCTACTATCGACTAAAAAAACTGTTACAGCAACGAATCGATAGTAGATTAACGTCAGCACTAACTATAACCGTATGAGTGGGGTACCTATTTGGAACGTAATTCAAGTTTTCTTTAAATTTTTCAGCATCTGTTCAGATAATCGTCCAGAACCAGAGAGAATCCCTTCCCATCCAAAGTGGCACACGTCATTAGTACTGACAGGAGCCTTCACGTGGAGCTGACTGCACCATATTCTCATCATGGCTTCCAGAACGAGCAGTCCCACATCTGGGATTACTCCCTACTATGTACCTCACTTTAGAGCTCCCAAATACCAGTAACCCTACCCACCGTGAAGGTCCAGACCTTCCAGGCTCAGAGTCTTCCTCTGAAATGTACAAGCAGCAGCATCTGGATCTCACTCAGGATCTTTATGAGCCCCATATAGCGCCTGAAACCTGCTTGTCTTACGAACAATGGGGCACTTTCGATTTGCTACCACAGTAGGTCTTCCACTGCCAACCAAACATTGGAATAATCTCCCATTCAACCACGGCTGTCACCCTCGATGTGGACAGTAACGAGCGTAGTGGACTGATCGGGAAGCGAACGAGACCTACTGGACGACGTCCTTTAGATCCCCACTTGAAGCCCTTCACAGAGATGTCTTTTGACACCATCCTGAAGCTGCGTGACAAGAGCCAGGAGGGCCTGGCGCAGTGAGCAAAAAGCTACCAACTTAGCTTGCATTTGAACGCAGCAATCACAGTCACTTTCCATATTAAAAACTGCGAAATCATGCACTAAAAGCTGCCCTATGTTTTCTAAACAAGCAGTTTAAGAATTTACACTAAGAAGGACATACGTAAAATAAGTTGCTTCTATTTACAAGCTCATGACAACTTAAAATTGAAACAATGTGTCTGCTGTGGTGCTGCAGGTCAGAAGATGCCACTTATCTGAAGCGTCTTACAATTCAGACTAGCTGTTCAAAGAAAATTTAATAAGCTTCTCGATGCAACTGGTGGATAATTACACTGTATGGCTATTTAACGGTGACTGTTCTTCATAAAACCACTAACATGCAAGAAGTTTAAACTGAAGAGGACGAGGAGGAGGAGGAGGAGGAAATTAGTGTTTAACGTCCCGTCGACAACGAGGTCATTAGAGACGGAGCGCAAGCTCGGGTGAGGGAAGGATGGGGAAAGAAATCGGCCGTGCCCGTTCAAAGGAACCATCCCGGCATTTGCCTGAAGCGATTTAGGGAAATCACGGAAAACCTAAATCAGGATGGCCGGAGACGGGATTGAACCGTCGTCCTCCCGAATGCGAGTCCAGTATGCTAACCACTGCGCCACCTCGCTCGGTATTTTAAACTGAAGAGCCGAGACGAAAATCAAAATAACTCGTTTCAATTTAGAAGCAAATGAAACTTACAAAAACGCGCCTGCTTTGGTGCCGCACAGACCGAAAATGCCACATATTTAAGTTTCCACACCTTGGCCATGCCTTACGCTGACCATTCGTGACGTCTGGCCGACCGTATCTCAGTGTATCGGCTTCTCGAGACTCTTCATCTTGGATTTGCCCCACGAACGCGCTCATCCACCTCTGAGCAGCAACTGACCGCACCGCCTTCTACACTCCTGGAAATTGAAATAAGAACACCGTGAATTCATTGTCACAGGAAGGGGAAACTTTATTGACACATTCCTGGGGTCAGATACATCACATGATCACACTGACAGAACCACAGGCACATAGACACAGGCAACAGAGCATGCACAATGTCGGCACTAGTACAGTGTATATCCACCTTTCGCAGCAATGCAGGCTGCTATTCTCCCATGGAGACGATCGTAGAGATGCTGGATGTAGTCCTGTGGAACGGCTTGCCATGCCATTTCCACCTGGCGCCTCAGTTGGGCAAAGCGTTCGTGCAGGACGTGCAGACTGCGTGAGACGACGCTTCATCCAGTCCCAAACATGCTCAGTGGGGGACAGATCCGGAGATCTTGCTGGCCAGGGTAGTTGACTTACACCTTCTAGAGCACGTTGGGTGGCATGGGATACATGCGGACGTGCATTGTCCTATTGGAACAGCAAGTTCCCTTGCCGGTCTAGGAATGGTAGAACGATGGGTTCGATGACGGTTTGGATGTACCGTGCACTATTCAGTGTCCCCTCGACGATCACCAGTGGTGTACGGCCAGTGTAGGAGATCGCTCCCCACACCATGATGCCGGGTGTTGGCCCTGTGTGCCTCGGTCGTATGCAGTCCTGATTGTGGCGCTCACCTGCACGGCGACAAACACGCATACGACCAACATTGGCACCAAGGCAGAAGCGACTCTCATCGCTGAAGACGACACGTCTCCATTCGTCCCTCCATTCACGCCTGTCGCGACACCACTGGAGGCGGGCTGCACGATGTTGGGGCGTGAGCGGAAGACGGCCTAACGGTGTGCGGGACCGTAGCCCAGCTTCATGGAGACGGTTGCGAATGGTCCTCGCCGATACCCCAGGAGCAACAGTGTCCCTAATTTGCTGGGAAGTGGCGGTGCGGTCCCCAACGGCACTGCGTAGGATCCTACGGTCTTGGCGTGCATCCGTGCGTCGCTGCGGTCCGGTCCCAGGTCGACGGGCACGTGCACCTTCCGCCGAGCACTGGCGACAACATCGATGTACTGTGGAGACCTCACGCCCCACGTGTTGAGCAATTCGGCGGTACGTCCACCCGGCCTCCCGCATGCCCACTATACGCCCTCGCTCAAAGTCCGTCAACTGCACATACGGTTCACGTCCACGCTGTCGCGGCATGCTACCAGTGTTAAAGACTGCGATGGAGCTCCGTATGCCACGGCAAACTGGCTGACACTGACGGCGGCGGTGCACAAATGCTGCGCAGCTAGCGCCATTCGACGGCCAACACCGCGGTTCCTGGTGTGTCCGCTGTGCCGTGCGTGTGATCATTGCTTGTACAGCCCTCTCGCAGTGTCCGGAGCAAGTATGGTGGGTCTGACACACCGGTGTCAATGTGTTCTTTTTTCCATTTCCAGGAGTGTATAATTTCCAACCGCACAGCCACACTGACGCAGGACACTATCACATGAAATAGCCGCCCAACCTCTCGCCCCTCCAGTGTGACTGCGACATCCTTTAAAAGTGAGGGGTGAAACAACAATGTCATTCGACATGCTGCGCCACTAAGGCGAAGTGCGTGAAGTATAGTGTATTTTCCCTGAGCCCTATTGCTTGGGTTCTTGAATACCTACACTATTCAGCAAGAACATTGTGACCACCGACCTATGACCACCGATCATCCAGAAATCACTGCTAGTCAGACACACACATGGTGCATGTACTATCAGTGAGTCTACTGTCCCTGTGTAGAATGGGAAAGGCGTGCTATCTGTCTGAATCTGAGCAAAGGGAGATTATAATGGCCTGGGGGCTTGGCATGAGCATTTTGGAAGCTGCAGAACATATCGGGTGTTCGAGGAGTACTGTGGTGAGTGTCTTCAATACATGGCAAAACCAAGGAGAAACCGAGTCCAGGCGTCGTGGGGTTATGTGACCACCCCTTAGTACAGATATCGTATGTCGTACCTAGGCGGTTGGTAGAAATGGACAGTGGCGTAATTAACATCAGACTTTAATGCTGGGCAAAGTACATGTGTGCCTGAACACACATTGCACAGAACACTGCTAAAGATGGGTCTCACCAGCTGACGACACATGCATGTGCCAATGTTAGCATCACCACATAAGGAATTATTCTGAAATGGTCAGTTGACTATCGGCCCTGGACGCTGGCACAGTGGCAGAGTTTTGGATGGTCTTATCAATCCAAATACATTCTTCATTATGCTGGTGGGAGGAAACGAATCCGTCACCTTCCAGGAGAACAGTTCCTTGACACCTGTACTGCAGGACAGAGCCAGACTAGCAGCTTGTCAGCTGTTCTCCGGGGAATATTGTCATGGGCATCCATGGGTCCAGTGGAGCTCATGTGAGGCGCCGTGACGGCCAAAGGGTGTCATACACGGGTTGCAGATCACGTACACCCCTTCATGACGATCATGTTTCCCGACAGCAACGGCATTTTTCAGTAAGATCATGGGTCATGTCAGGAAGCCACAAATGTGATACAGTGGTTCCTGGAACACAGTAGCGAGTTCCAATAGATGGGCTGTACCCACAACTCGCCAGATCTCAACCTGATCTCATACATCTGAGATGTGACTGAACGTGGTGCGAGAGATCATCGCCCGACTCCCCGGTATTTACGGTAATTAGGTAGCTTGTGTGTGTGTGCGTGTGTGTGTAGATGAGGTCCCAACTCCTACCAAGGCGCCATCGCTTCCACGCCAAGACCCATTACCGCTATAATCCGTGACAAAGGTGGACATGGAGCTACTAATTAGGTCATCATAATGTCATAGCCGATCAGCAGGAAGGTAATCGAACATTAGAAGAAATTAATTAAAATTGTAACCTTTTGTTCCTTTGTTGTTTCCTTCTAGGCAGGAAGTACCCGGTGTGATTCTGCTCTGTGTTTGTTATAAGACGTCACGATTTTTAAATTTTGTTTAGGTCATGATCTGTCATACACAGAAGGGACAAAAGATATGGGATACAACTTAATAACTTGTTGTACCTCCTTTTACGCGGCGTACTGCTGCAACTTGACTTGGCATCGACCAAGTAAGTCACTGGAAGTACCCCGAATAAATAATGAGTCACGCTGCCCCTATAGCTGTCATAACTGCGAAACCGGTGCCGGTACACGATTCCCGTGGTGTTGACATAATCAGGTCGGAAACCCTTTCACATGAATCATCTCAGTACAAATGGAGCCCACCAATGCACTGATGTTTAATACTTTGTGTACACGATACTCCTGCATTCTGGATATGTACAGTCATGCTCAAAAGTATCCGAACGACCTGAGTTGAATTTCGCCTGGTTCACATGCAACCCGCATTACGCATCTGTCCAGCAGGTCCTCTAATCGCTCCTTGGTACAGTCGTTTGACTATTGAAAATGGTTCCAACAAGTCACCACTAGAAAACACTGCTCTGTATCGCAATAATACAAGATGTAAAGTAGTACCACGATACTACAGATAAAAGGGAACACCTTATCACAGATAAGACTGTCCTTAAGGCTTGTAAGCTCCCTTTTATTACAATACATGATATACCTGAAATGTTACCATTCTCATTATTACGTCAGATAGGTAATGAACCTAGTACATACGTCGTATTCATGATTATCTCTTCAAAGTAACATACCATACTTAACCATACTTATTATTTAACACAAAATGACATTAAAAATTCAAGTTATTCACGAGCAGCTAGTTCAGAATATGTATGAACTTTAAATGACATGACGAACCGTCTCGTTCTGCATATGGATTCAAACCCAGGTCATGCAGACTAAGCAACGATTTCGTGACTGACGGAAACTAACAGTAATTCCTGATTAGGTATACAGACAGTGATATACGTCGATTTTAGACAGTATCAGTTAGCAAATATCAACTTTAAATTACATAACGCGAATTCCTACCCAGTATCTATTGTCCCTGTTGACGAACTATGAAAGATGTTCAATATCGCTTCTTCACAAGTAACTTTCTTAAAATGCCGTGAGGTAAAGCTTTGTGTTGGACAGGGATTCGAACCCAGAACCTAATCGGAATGATATCGAAGCACAATCAACTGTGACATATCGGACTTTCTTGGCGGTAGCTAGATGTTTTAACTGAAATGATGAGACGAATCATTAATTTTTTCCTTCCCAGGCCTCCAACCCGGCACGTATCACTGTTATATTCTAGAGAAAACGAACGTTAAATATGGGTCTGTTGCACCAGCAGCGACATCTGAGCATGCTTGAACTAGAAATGACATGACGAAGAATTCAGTGCTGACTGGGAATAGAGCCCCACACATATCGTTGTAGACTACACACAAAGAGACGTCAGCTACCGAATTTTTCTCCACCAGCTGCTCGGAATAACATCTTGCACTTACAGTGATCACACTTATAGTTCTGTGTCTCACTGGAAGTCAAAAACGTCAGACATCGTTAGTGTTGACAACGAATGAAAATACATTAAAAATCAAAATTCTTATCCACCAGCACATAGGTGTCCTCATGCTAGCGCTTCATAATACATAATGAAATCTTTAGTGCCGGGCCTAGATTCGAACACATTCACGCGCAGTATGTGGAGATGTTGAGGAATCTGCGATTTTGTAGCCGAGGTGTGTGGTCACGAATGGATCAAATTCCTCGTTAAGGGCGGTCTGAGTAGCATTCCCAGTTCAGAACTAATTTTATCGACATACAGAAGCTCAAATAAAAGATGAAATAAGTGTCCTGTGACACTACATAGCGCTTGTTTCGTCAAGAGTTATAAATAACTATTATAAGAAACACCTAGTGATACGTGGCTGGCGACCACGGGGCCCCAAGCTGAGTCCTGGCATTGCTTCCACTTACTTATGCCAGGCTCCTCACTTTTATCTTTCCTATCTGGCCACCCTCGGCCAGCTCTTGTTCTTTTCCGACCCTAACACTATTAGGTTTCGAGGGCTAGGGGTCATACATTTGTCCAACCTGTACTTCTCATGCAGCGTCTGACCCGGAGTGGGCGGCTGCAAAAGGCGTCTGTATCCCATGTTAGGTGCGGCCTCCAGAACTGCGGAAGGCAACGGAATACCACCGCAGATTATCTTCCCTGCATAATGCAGTATCCATTTTATGCACAAAAAATGGCTTCCTCTCATGTTAAATCAGTGTCCGGAGGTAAAATAGTTCCCCATTCGGATCTCCGGGGGGGGGGGGGGGGGGGGGACAACTGGAAAGGAGGCAAAAAATCAAAACGGGAATTGGTACTTGGAATGTCAGAACTCTGCTACAAGCAGGAAAACTAGAAAACCTTAAAAGAGAGATGGAAAAGAATCATATGGACCTCGTAGGAGTTGCTGAGGTAAGATAGAATGGACATGGAGAGCTGAAGTCAGATGAATATGTATTCTACTACTCAGGAGGAGAAGTAAAACGAATTAATGAAGTAGGAATGATTATGACAAAGGAATTGGCTAAATGTGTGGAATATGTAGACTATGCAAATGACCGGGTAATTTTTGTAAGGCTGAAAGGAGCACAAAAAGATCTACTGATTGTCCAGGTGTATATGCCAACTTCAGAACATGATGACCAAATTGTAGAGGAAACGTACAGTGTAATAGAGAGAATAATGGACGAAAATAAAAAATGCTGCAAAATAGTAATGGGAGACTGGAACGCCATTGTGGGAGAAAGGAAAGAGGGAAACATAGTAGGCAGTCATGGTCTTGGAAAGAGAAATGACAGAGGTGAATGGTCAATTGACTTCCGCAGGGAAAGGCAGCTGATAGCGGCAAACACATGGTTCAAGAACCATAAGAGGAGGGTCTACAGTTGGAAATCACCAGGGGATAAATACAGAAACCAAATCGATTTTATACTGGTAGAAGAAAGATATTGGAATGGAATCAAGAAGGTGTACACATTACCAGGTGCAAATATTAATAGTGACCCCAACTTACTTATGGCAGAAATAGAAATAAGAATGAATAAACTGAAAAAGGCGACAATGGTGAAGAAGTGGGATTTAGAGAAGATAAGGTCAAACAAAGAACAAATTACAGAAATGCTGTCTCGGGACTTTCTAAACACATTACGAGACAAAGAAGCACCTGATAATGCCAACGAGTACTGGAATATTCTGAAAGAAGGAATCATTAAAGCACGATGGCAAAATATAGAATATGTAAAAGGGAAAAGGCAAAAAAAAAAAAAAAAAAACCATGGGTCACACAAGAAATGATTTCCAAGATGGAGGAGAGAGGAAAATTGAAAAACAAGAACACTGAAGATGCAAGAAAGATATACCGAAGGTTAAATAACGAACTGCGAAGAGAAACAGAGCAGGCTAGGAAAATATGGCTAAAAGAGGAATGTGATGAAATTGAAGAACTGGACAGGAAGGGAAGATACAACTTACTATACAACAGAGTAAAGACTATGACATGGGAACAAAACAGAGCAGGAAGTGCTACTATGGAAATTTTGAGTAAAGACGAAGAGGTAGTGTATAAAGATCGTGACGATGTCCTCCAGAGATGGGAAGAATATATAAAAGAGCTATATGACACAAATAGCAAACCAGAAACTCTGGAACTTGAATCACACAACAGTGTAAGTGATGAAGAGAAAGGACCGACCATCATAATGGAAGAAGTAAAGTCTGCCACTGCTGCAATGAAAAATGGCAAAGCAGTAGGTACAGATACAATACCGGGAGAAATACTAAAATGCTTGAACCACAATGGAATAAGAGAAATATTGATGTTATGTAATAAAATATATGACACTGGTGAATGGCCTGAGGACTTTTTGACAACAGTAATGATTCCATTACCGAAAAAAACAAGGAACCAAGAAATGCAGCGAGCACAGGACAATCAGCCTCATTTCACATGCAGCCAAAGTGATGTTAAGAATAATTAATAAAAGACTCGAAAAAGTAATAATCTCAGCGAGGAGCAGTTTGGCTTTAGACGGAATACGGGCACCAGAGATGCAATAGGGCTCCTACGAATCTTGGGAGAAAGGTTTATTGAAAAAGGAAGAGACCTATATATGTGCTTCATCGATTTAGAAAAGGCATTTGACAATGTGGTTTGGAACAAGCTGGCGACTATTATGAGGGAAAAGAGAGTGGACTGGAAAACCAGAAGACTTATAAACTCATTATACATTAATCAATAAGTTTCAGTTAAAGTGAGAGGAGAAACTACAAACTGGATCAGACTAGGGAAAGGAGTAAGACAAGGATGCTGTTTATCACCTACTCTTTTTAACCTGTACTTGGAAAATATGACTGACCAATGCTCATTAGATGGCAAAGGAGTAGAAATTGGAGGAAGAAGAGTATGGTGCTTGACATTTGCTGATGACATGGTTCTTCTAGCCACAGGGGAAAAATAATTACAGGATTTGGTGGACACCATTGCAACTAACGGAAAAAAATATGGAATGAAAATTAACACAAATAAAACAAAAGTATTGGAAATAGGAGGAAATAAGGAAATAAAAATTGTGCTGAATGGAGAAACACTAGAACAGGTGCAAAATTTTAAGTATCTTGGAAGCAGGATAGACACCGACTGGAAGTGCACCACAGAAATTAAAACAAGGATAGCAATGGCAAAAGAGGCGTTTTATAAGAAAAGGAGAATCTTCTGCAGCGGTCTGAACAGAGAACTCAGAAAGAGATTCATAAAATATCTTGTATGGAGTGTTCTTCTATATGGCGCTGAAACATGGACAATGAGGAAAAAAGACAGAAAGGCTGGAGGCTTTTGAGATCTGGACATGGCGGAAGATGGAAAGATTAAGTTGGATGGACAGAGTAAGAAATGAGGAGGTACTGAGAATAGTGGGAGAGAAAAGACAGTTACTAGATGTAATAAAGAGAAGAAAAAGAAATTGAATTGGGCATATATTAAGAAAGAATGACAGACTGATAAAAACAGTTTTAGAAGGTTATGTAGAAGGGAAAAGGAAGCGAGGAAGGAAGAGATTCCAGATACTGGATGACATGATGGACGGTACAACATACAGCAGCCTTAAGAAGGAAGCAATGGATTGCAGAAAATGGAGAGGCAAAGGACCTGCTAATATAGCAGATAACTGATGATGATATGATGAGAAATGATGCTGGTGATAGAGTTTCTACATGTCGCCATCCAGACTTTATTGTGGTTCAACCTAACGTCTACTTAGTAGAGAAGGAATATCATCTTTAATATGAATTTCAGACCACAGTGCCATTATATCTTCTTCACTTGGTTTAGCCAGAAGAGAATGGAATCTGTCTCTTCCCATCTAAAATCGTTAACAGAAGTTGCAATCGAACCCAGACCATAGATATATGAACCTACCATCAATCCACCAAAACACCAAATCATCTTATCTGTGACTCATTTTCCTATCGTAGCACCGTTGCGCCACACTGGATGAGAATTATGACACACAGGCTCCGTGTAGTAATTTGCAGCATGTTCAGTAAATTCATTTACTTAGTTGACCGAATCACCATGAACTAGCTGTGTCGGTTACCCAGTGCATACATTTGACTCTATTTTGTAATCACCGAAATAAAGTCACGTAACTGCCACCAACACAGAACTGCCAACAGTGTAGAATGCAGAAATTTAAATAGGAAGTGTGTAAGGTGTCAGGCACATCCAACACCTTCCATGAAAACACTGACATGATAAGCAAGTCCAGTAGTATGTCACATAGCTCCGAATAAATCGTGACATTAAATTAACCAAAGTAATACGAGTAACGAGTGAGCAAATGGAATACCATAGACTAACACAACAATGCCTAAATGCATGTCATACCTTCCCACCGTGAGACAGACGCAGTTCCGAGGGGAGAAACGAGAACAGAAGCCGAGAGCAGAACCGTGTTAACCTGGAAGGCCCTACGATAAGGGACGGACACCCACGTTGCCAGCTAACCGCTAGGACCACCCCCAGCCCATGTTAAAAGCTAGAGCCCTCCAGAAGAACAGTATAGATCTTACGATAACACAAACAGGACCACACCACACGAAAGTTTTAGCGTAAGACTTTTTAGCCTCTCTGTTATGTCAGGACCACCCCCCAGCCCATGTGAAAAGATAGAGCCCTCCAGAAGGACAGTATAGATCCTACGATAACACTAAAAGGACCACACCAGCTGCAAGTTTTAGCGTGAGACTTTTTCGCGTGTCTTTTACGTTGCAAACTTTAAAAACATTGCCCCACCACGAAAAGTATAACGTTTCTCATTGGATAGACAGAATTTTTGTAGGCAGAGCTTAAGGTCAACATTGAGACCCTGTTTGGTCAGATGAAAACACAGCCAGATAGTTTTTTTAAACCAACTTCGGTAAATTGTAGTAAGGAGAAGTTAGGAGAGAGTTGCTTCCGAGACGGCGAGGTGAGCGGAGCTGTGCTGTCCGCCGCCCCCTGACGAACACCGACAAGGTAATGAACACATGCGATGCCGCATAACAGCGCATAAAGCTTCACTCAGAACTGCAGAAGTTTCATCTGTTAGACCCCTTTTTTGCGTAATACTAGTGTCGATCGTCAATTAAAGCTCATGGTGTTCACATTTGCCACTTGAAGTAAAAATCTGAAATGCGATGATTTTTCTCTTATATAGTTATTGAGAAGCCACATCAGCCACTGTAATTTACGACAAGTTAGATAAGTAATGAAAGATAATTGACGGTCACTGTAGACCATTTTGATAGTTTTCTCTCTTGTGAAACTTAGTTTAAACCTATATTATAGATGTGATATGGCATAGATCATCCTTTGATCCATTGTAGAACCTGGGAACCTATTCAGGGAATATTCGTTCACATTTATGTTGAACGCAGTTGGTTTTTATCATCCTGTATTAAAACATTTCCTTTTATCAATAGTGCAATTTATAAACAATGTTTTGTGAGTAGAATAAAATTTCCAATGGTAAATTTAACTGCTTTCTCGACGTTATTTTACCAGCTAACTAAAAATAGGAAAGTCTTGAACCCCTTCCACTAAATTTAGTTAGTATTAAGATTCTTTTACAGGGAATGCAGTGGAGCTGACGCTGAAATCATTAAGTATTTGGATATATCATCGCTAGTCTCACTGAACTCTTCTGAATTCTACATGTCATGTGTGGTGTGGCGTCTCCTTACCAGCAACAGGTCCCAGGTTCAAACTAGTCAATTCCCTAAAAAACACGCTCAGAGCATCGTTGCACGAAAGTAGTAGGAAGACAGGAATTTGAACAAACAGACACCACGCAGAATGTTATAAAATGGCGACCCTGCCAGGGTGGTAAAATACCATGATTGAAGGTTGACCACATGCCTAACTAGGTCAGAAAAAATGTCCTGTTGAAAAATTTTCGTAATAAAAAAATTTTTTTTAACTTTATAAATAGTCGAAAACAGTATCTGCAGCGATAGATAGTAAGAAAGAATTCAATAAAAGTTAGACACTCTGGCAGAGACAATAGCATAATTAAGTTATGAGTTTTAATATTGTTAGAATTAAGTTTTCACCCCAATGCAAGCGCACAGGTGGCGGATACTTCGTTGACAAGTTGGTTCTGACCCAACAATTAAGTGAACGATTTGTCAAGTCGTGTGAACAAAAAGTTTATGAAATGCGTGAGATCGTATGAGCGCATGTTGACTCGAAGTAGGGCGCGTGAATTGCTTTTAAAACAGAAAATAAAGGATTCGGAAAGATTAGCAATGGAAGATCGAGACCTTGACCGAATTGAGGTAGAGACCCAACATGAAGATGGACAGAGAATAGCGGACAGTACAACAGACGATGCAGTATCGCGAGAAATAGGACATACAACGCACCATAATGAGGATAATGTACGTCAAGGCACAGAAAACGTTAGTCAGCATACGACAGAGGAGCAGGAAAGTAGAGAGACAGTCGATGAGGATTCTAACTTGCGTCTTGAATACGTAGAACCCATAGTACAAGTAATCAGAGCTTACTCACCATGGAGTACAAGGAATGCGAGCAGAAACGTGTCAAGCACAGTTCAATGCAATCGGTTGCGAACCTACTCTTGGGCGAAAACGCAGAGCGTAGGACGTCGGAAGAAAACGCAATAGGACCCACCAATCTGGCAGAATTATTACAACAAATTATGGAAACCATGACAAGGCAAAATAGAGACATAGCGAACCAAATTCAAATTCAGTATGCAGAAACCACGAGACAAATGCGTGAGATTAAAGAACAAAACAAAAAAAATCTGTTTCACCTAAGTCGTAGTGAAGACGAGGCAAAAGAATCTCGAGAAGTGATAGGAAACTTAATAACAGGTCACAATCAATTGAGAACAGACATTGACAAGGTACAAGCGGACGTACAAACATTGCGTAATGACTCTCAGGGAGAAGTCAAGAAACTAGAGAAACAGATAAACGAAATTACTAGACAAGCAGCAGGTACAGCGCGTGAAGTTTTTGAAAACAGTGTGTTACACAATCGTATCACAAAAGCAGCGCTGAAAAGATATGATAACCGCATAGTCAAAATAGAAGCGCAAACGAAGCAACAATTTCAGAAATTGCGAACGGACTTGTTGCAAACCACTGAAGAGCGTAGTGAACAGGATCGAACTAGCACAGAGTCTGCAACCACATCCGTATCTGTAACAGCACCGGAAAAACAAGCAATTAACGAAGATATTACGGATTTGCAATTCCAATCACAGGCGGAAAGTAACGTTCCTGAAATCAGTCAGCCTGCACAGCAACAAACACGTTTCGAAATTCTTGATGAACAAACGTCATCACAAACACATGCGGAACCACAAATGTATGTTTCAAGACAGTTTGGATCGTGCAATGAAGCGGCAAGGTTAGCCAGACAAGATACCGAACGAATACCTGACAATGGAAAACCAGGTCGCGAAGAGTACAGTGCAATGCATTCAGCTACATGTTCACAACAGATGGAAGAAAATTATTGCGCACCACTCCAACGATACTACGCAAGGGTAGGCGAAAGTTACAGTGGACAATATCCATTGGATCTACCACAATCGGAAAGAACGACGGGAGAAATGATCACAAACAAAAGTGGCGAAGAATCGCGAATTTCATATGGAACTATGACGAAGTACAACAACGATCATTACCTCACAGTCAGAAAATTTAAAAACTTTCGAGAAGGAAACTCATTACATCCATGAACTTTTATTGATCAATTCCGAGTAGGATTACCAGAACACTGGAAGCTAGCACACAAATTAGACTTTATATGTGCACACATGTCAGGAACAGTCGCAGAAACCATGCAGAATGTTGCAGTAACATGCCGATCTATGAAGATTTCAGAGAGAAGTTTCTCTCACGATATTGGTCCAGCGAAGCACAGAACAGAGTGAAGTACGAACTATTACAGGACCCATATTTTAAAAATTCAGGAGAGAAGAGTCCCGTGAAATTTTTCGAATTAATGGCAAAGAAAAATCAATGCTTAGATGTACCATATAGTGACGGAGAGTTGACTAAATTATGCGCGATGAAGCTACCACTGAAATGCCAGCAATCATTAGTAGGTCACGGAGGCAATGACGTCGAAGCATGTAAAGGTATTCTAAGGGAACCAGAGTTCATATTTTCGGAAGATGACGCAAGAAAAAGTCGAAGCGCACGTGAAAACGAAAGCAAAAAGCAGTGGAATCCACAAGACACAGTACGAAGAAACAATAATTACGAACCATGTGATAACTTCGCACCAAGAAACGACAATAGATTTCAACAAAGAACCGGTTATGGATTTAGAAGAGAATATGGCAATAACTATAATTCACCCAGGAACGCCAACAACTATTACAGAGGGAATAACGACAACCGGAACGGATACTGGAGAACCAATAGACCGATAAATTATCAACAAAGAAACCACTATCAAGAAACTGAACAAGAAAAGAGAATACAGATAGAAGAGGTGGAGATAAGACCACCAAACCCCGATAAACGTTCGAATTGACAGCTAAGCGCCCATGCCAAAGAGAATGATGCACCAACCCACGACAATTGCAGCACCTTGAACAGAGAAGTAAAAATCTTATCACGAGAAGAGAAGAAGGAAGAACCAAATCCGCAGGGACCAGATGAAAACGAAGACAGGAAAATAACAATATCGTGTTGGGACGAAATTAATTGGGAGAATACTGACGAGGAAGATGAATTACGAGAGGCATGCACAACGAATGTAGGAGGAAAGGATGAGGTAATGAGTATTGCAGAGTTATTTGAGATGGAAACCAGGGAAAGCGAATTCAATGAGGATAATGCGCAGTCGACAGAAGTTGAAAATAATTTACGAGTGGGCACACAACCCAACGTATATATTGAAAGAAGTTATGAAGCGATAATTAGAGCATTTAGTTGCGATTATGTATGTGGAAGTAGCGACGAAGAAAGAGAAGATGGACGAGGATGACGAAAAAGTAGAGGATGTTGAAGAAAGCGTAAATGAACGAAGAAATAGAGAAGAGGAAATAAAAGATAGAGAAGCAGCAGTCGAAGCTTATCCTACAGAAAGTTCGAATTCACAAGGGAAATTCCTAAAAAGACTCATGTATGATTCAGTGGAGGATTCGTTGATGCAAGAAGAAGATGAACAGAACCAACCCTTTCAAATTGAACCAGTTGTGAAGGCCATTGTGAAGCATATCCCAGTCAATAAAGTAATTGATAGCCGAAGTGAAATGACTGCGATCTCAGAAAATTTATTCATGCAGTGTAATGCCAATGAAGAATTGCCAGTTCTGAAAACACGTAAGATTAAAGTAAGAGTTCCTATTAGAAACAATGCTGCGGAAGTTACGAGACAAACAAGGTTAACTCTTTCGTGCCAAGGTCAAAAGATCGAAGCCAACTTCGTGATTATACCTAAACTAACTGTAGATTAGATTATACATGCAGATTTTTTAAATGAGAGACGAGAGATAATAGATATGGGGAAAGGTAGCATAACATTCGGGAATGTCACACTTCTCTTTGAGCAAAAGCTAAAATTAGAAGAAATACCAGTTACAAACAAATAATTAAGAATGATGTGAGATAAAGAGGATGAAGAATTAGAATGGTATGCACAAAAGGGGGAATCGCTTCAACTCATGTTAGAAGTTCATAAAGAAATCAACGAAAAATTGCAAGAAGTTCAAGGTATTTCGGAACACAGTAAAAGAGAGTTAGAGGGTATTTTACGAAATAAAGCAGAGGTATTTTTACCTAAGACTGGCAGTATTAAACACTTTCAGTACAAGTTTGAAGATCAATTTTATTACTGGTAAATAATCAGCACAATATAGCAGATAAGATCGTCAGGAGAAAGAAGAATAAAGAGAGAGGAAGGTGGGAAAAAGAAAGTAGTTTCAATAAAAACAAAAACAAAAATAACACCAATAGTACCATAGATTAAGGTGAAGGGATAAAGTGTAGATAGTCTAGCAGCATGAAATACTACAATGCTATACACCACGACACTACACAAAAAAATAAAGAAACGAATTTGAGGATTTTTGTAGAAGTTAAGACTCACAATATCTTAGAATTGTAACATGGAAAGGGCGCCGAAATTTGTAAAGCTTTTTAAGAAGGTGTAAAACAATGTAGGTGCTAGACATATGTTAGATGATTATAAGTAAAACTTTTTGTAAGAACCATTGTAAAAACTCCAGCATGGACGAGATGCAACGACCCACAAGTTGCAACGAGAGATGTATCAAGAAGGAAAAGGACGTAATTAGCAAGACACGATTCCTACAAAGCAGAAGCGTTGAGAGAAGGGAAAGGACAGTGAGACCAACAAAGGGCGCTTGTAAATCTACTGCTGAAGGGACCGGTGCAGGGACTGACAAGCAAACACCGGACATTCACTGCTCGTAAACCCCAGGACGCCCCGACTCAGCGGAGCGAGCAAAAAACGGCCCGACGAGAAGACCGCTTGAGCAAGCCACCACTGGCAAAAAAAAAAAAAAAAAAAAAAAAAAACTGTATAAAAGTCACACTACTGCTATTAAACAGCACACTGATGCATGAAACTGAAGGAAACTTCCACAAAGTAAAAATGACATGCCCAAACAATTTATCAAACTGTTACTAAGAGGATAACTTCAAAGCAACTAGTTATCAATAAATATTTCCATATCCTGCCCAGAGAAGAACCAAGAAGCAAGTAAGAAGCAGAGAAAAAGCAGGAAGAACAGAAGTTGAAGATTCGCAAGATTGAGACCAAGAAAGAAGATGGGTGAAGAATAGATGACATACCTTCCCAAATTAGTTGTGTACAAAATGGATACGGACTGCAGAATTTAGTGGTGCTCTCTCTTCCTCTTCTGTATACAATATGCCTGACCTAAATGGTCGGTTTATCATTACAGGCCCTTCGCAGTGCAACATCTTACTGACAACAGTAATGTGCTTATACTGACAACCTGACTGTTCGTTTTACCTGATTTGTAATCATTTAAATAAAACGACATGACCTTCCAGTGTGAGACATTTTGTCCCCCTTTTCCTCCAGTGAAATTTGTCAGTAAGCTTTTTGTCTTCCAACCAGCGAGATGCGGCAGAGTACAGCCGGTAAACGATTCACAAACCACGATTTAGTGCTGTTAAGACGATTTACTTATACATTGTTGTCGCTGATGCAATTTAATTTCTTCTTAAATCGTTTTACGCAGCAACGTTCACAGATATCTCAAATAGTAAAAAGCTCATTATCCAGGTACGAATGTTGTAAAACTAACTTCCCACAGTTTGTATCAGGTTGATCTTTTCGTCTGATAGCACTGCATAAGTTTTTTGTCTAAGAGGCATAGCAAGTAGTATTCCAGCAGCTGTGGGAATCATTGGTTGAAAACGAGTTTAACACCAATGGGAGGACTACTGCTAAATATTCAAAATTATTATCAACCTAACTCTGAGTTCATCCACAAACTGAGGCGTATATATAATATTGAAGCTAGACTGTCTATCCTTGTCTTCTTTGAGTGGGCATTGGAAGGTGTTTACACACACGTATACAATACTATGAATGCTTCGAACAGTATAGTTAACGTTGCTCTCATAAACTACTTTTGTTTTTTTTTTCATTCTTCTGGGTCTTCAGCCTGCAATCTGTGTTGTAGATACAGTCTTAGACTAAAAAACTGACCGCCGATTGGTTCACGTAAGGTGGACAATATAGTCGTGCTCCTCTCAGAATCCTATGTCCATCAATATGCTAGATATGGCAACATGGTAGACTGTGTGGCACTTCCCAGAGGAAGTCTTGACTGCAGTCTTAGTACATTACTCTTGACTGCGACCGTAGTTTTGAGGTATAGCGCGAGACTAGGTTATACGACGTCTGCCATCCGAAAGTACAGGTCGACATAATTTTTATTGTCCCTTTCCTCTCTGTGCTGAAGCTATGAGTGTAATTCCAGCGAATCTACAATATATTTCGCTTCCTGTCACATTGGTAATAACAGATTGGTTCAACATTGTTTTAGCGAGAGATTTCTTGGCCGATCATCTGCCTCTGAACACCGCATGCGTCTGAGTTCTCTGGAACCCGTTTGCTGCCTACCGGCGGGGGCTGAGTCACTGCACTGTCTCGCCTTCTGCCGACATCGTCGACAACTGTCGACCATGTAAAATGCTTTAATGTTGTTGAATGATGACCCACAAAATCTGTCTACGATTTGTGATTACACTTGATAGCAGTGGAGGCACACAACCGTTTTTATTTTATGATTATTTAATGAAACTAAAATGTAATACATCACTGCGTCACAGAAATAACTTCGTTGTTTCTGATCCAGTGTACAATCATTAAAGCATCACATCCTCATCTTATTCCTTTCACAGTAGATTCTTCAAATAATTTGTTTCTGTCATGGATTCATATGTGTTAGTCAAGGCACAGAGACTAAATGCAATGTAATGTGTTTGGTTTCTTTCTTTGATTCCCTATGGTAAATGGATGCGAAAGATTGTCTCAATACCTTTCAGAACCTGCTCGATGCCTACTCAGGCAAATTGTATTGAGGTCATACATTAATTAGTGGAGAAGTGAACGCTGTTCACAAGTGATATTTAAAATATTCAAATGGATTTAAGGCGACAATATTGCCCATATTTGAAGCTACCCAGAGAAAAAGTAAGTTCCTAGAGCCGCTATTAGCAAATGTCTGCAGAGAGTTCCTAATTGCTACTGTGGAAATTTAGCATGAGGCATTAAAGTAATCAAGAAGCTCATTCCCTTCATACTTATCACTCTGGCATGTGAGTCTTAAGTGACGATGTTGCCAATTCTGAGCTGTGCTAGGAACAGCTCTGTAGCAGTATGTGAGGAGAATCTCATGCTCGTGTCATAGGAGGATATGGAGAGGAGGTGCAGGGTTTGGTTAATATGCAACATTTTCTCATACCAGTTGTGTCCAACATTCAGGTGATTATCTTCCATCACGATTACACTTTCCCACAAAATATATATGAATAAAACACTTACCTTGTTACTTTCTGACAAAAGATGATTTCAGTACAAGAAAAACTCATTGGAAATCACCTGTGCCCTCCTGTCACGAAAAGTAAGATAACAAACACTTTGCACCACGAAATCGATTGCAACTATGTCCAATCTTGTGATCATGCAAGTAGAATTCCATGAATTGCACGAGAAAGTAGAAAAATGTTGGTGCAAATGGAAGCTATATGGAGAACCAGGGACCTTGCCGTTGGTGGGGAGGCTTGTGTGCCTCAGCGATACAGATAGCCGTACCGTAGGTGCAACCACAATGGAGGGGTATCTGTTGAGAGACCAGACAAATGCGTGGTTCCTGAAGAGGGGCAGCAGCCTTTTCAGTAGTTGCAGGGGCAACAGTGTGGATGATTGACTGATCTGGCCTTGGAACACTTACCAAAACGGCCTTGCTGTGCTGGTACTGCGAATGGTTGAAAGCAAGGGGAAACTACAGCCGTAATTTTTCCTGAGGGCATGCAGCTTCAGTGTACGGTTAATGATGATGGCGTCCTCTTGGGTAAAATATTCCGGAGGTAAATTAGTCCCCCATTCAGATCTACGGGCAGGGACTACTCAAGAGGACGTCGTTATCAGGAGAAACAAATCTGGCGGTCTACGGATCAGAGCATGGAATGTCAGATCCCTTAATCGGGCAGGTAGGTTAGAAAATTTAAAAAGAGAAATGGATAGGATAAAGTTAGATATAGAGGGAATTAGTGAAGTTCGGTGACAGGAGGAACAAGTCTTTTGGTGAGGCGAATACAGGGTTATACATACAAAGTGAAATAGGGGTAATGAAGGAGTAGGTTTAATAAAGAATTAAAAAATTGAAATGCGGGTAAGCTACTACAAACAGCATAGTGTACGCATTATTGTGGCCAAGATAGACACGAATCCCATGCCTAATACAGTAGTACAAGTTTATATGCCAACTAGCTCTGCAGATGACGAAGAAATTGAAGAAATGTATGATGATATAAAAGAAATTATTCAGATAGTGAAGGAAGACGAAAATTTAATAGTCATGGGTGACAGGAATTCGGTAGTAGGAAAAGGGAGAGAAGGAAAGTGGTAGGTGAATAGGGATTGGGGCTAAGAAATGAAAGAGGAAGCCACCTGGTAGAATTTTGCACAGAGCACAACTTAATCATAGCTAACACTTGGTTCAAGAATCATATAAGAAGGTTGTATACGTGGAAGAAGCCTGGAGATACTGACCGGTTTCAGATAGATTATATAATGGTAAGACAGAGATTTAGGAACCAGGTTTTAAATTGTAAGACATGTCCAGGGGCAGATGTGGACTCTGACCACAATCTATTGGTTATAAACTGTAGATTAAAACTGAAGAAACTGCAAAAAGGTGGGAATTTAAGGAGATGAGACCTGGATAAACTGACTAAAGCAGAGGTTGTACAGAGTTTCAGGGAGAGCTTAAGGGAAGGAATGGGGGAAAGAAATACAGTAGAAGAACAATGGGTAGCTTTGACGGATGAAGTAGTGGAGGCAGCAGACGATCAAGTAGGTAAAAAGACGAGGGCTAGTAGAAATCCTTGGGTAACCTAAGAAATATTGAATTTAATTAACGAAAGGAGAAAATATAAAATTGCAGTAAATGAAGCAGGCAAAAAGGAATGCAAACGTCTCAAAAATGAGACTGACAAGAAGTGCAAAATTGCTAAGCAGGGATGGCTAGAGGATAAATGTAAGGATGTAGAGGCCTATCTCACTAGGGGTAAGATAGATTTCGCCTACAGGAAAATGAAAGAGACCTTTCGAGAAAAGAGAACCACCTGTATGAATATCAAGAGCTCAGATGGAAGCCCAGTTCTAAGCTAAGAAGGGAAAGCAGAAAGGTGGAAGGAGTGTATAGAGGGTCTATACAAGGGCGATGCACTTGAGGACAATATTATGGAAATGGAAGAGGATGTAGATGAAGATGAAATGGGAGATATGATACTGCGTGAAGAGTTTGACAGAGTACTGAAAGACCTGAGTCGAAACAAGGCCCCGGGAGTAAACAACGTTCCATTAGAACTACTGACGGCCTTGGGAGAGCCAGTCCTAACAAAACTCTACCATCTGGTGAGCAAGATGTATGAGACAGGCGAAATACCCTCAGACTTCAAGAAGAATATGATAATTCCAATCCCAAAGAAAGCACCAGTTGACAGATGTGAAAATTACCGAACTATCAGTTTAATAAGTCACGGCTGGAAAATACTAACGCGAATTCTTTACAGACGAATGGAAAAACTAGGAGACCCGACCATGGGGAAGATCAGTTTGAATTCCATAGAAATGTTGGAAGATGTGAGGCAATACTGACCCTACAGCTTATCTTAGAAGCTAGATGAGGGAAAGGCAAACCTACGTTTCTATCATTTGTAGACTTAGAGAAAGCTTTTGACAATGTTGACTCGAATACCCTCTTTTAAAGTGTGAAGGTGGCAGGGGTAAAATATAGGGTGCGAGAGGCTATTTACAATTTGTATAGAAACCAAATCGCAGTTATAAGAGTTGAGGGGCATGAAAGACCAGCAGTGGTTGGGAAGGGAGTGAGACAGGGTTGTAGCCTCTCCCCGATGTCATTCAATCTGTATACTGAGCAAGCAGTGAAAGAAACAAAAGAAATATTCGGAGTAGGTATTAAAATCCATGGAGAAGAAATAAAAACTTTGAGGTTCGCTGATGATATTGAGCAAAGGACTTGGAAAAGCAGTTGAATGGAATGGATAGTGTCTTGAAGGGAGGATATAAGATGAACATCAACAGAAGCAAAACGAGGATAATGGAATGTAGTCGAATTAAGTCGGGTGATGTTGAGGGTATTAGATTAGGAAATAAGACACTTAAAGTAGTAAAGGAGTTTTTCTATTTGGGGAGCAAAATAACTGATGATGGTCAAAGTAGAGAGCATATAAAATGTAGACTGGCAATGGCAAGGAAAGCGTTTCTGAAGAAGAGAAATTTGTTAACATCTAGTATAGATATAAGTGTCAGGAAGTCGTTTCTGAAAGTATCTGTATGGAGTGTAGCCATGTATTGAAGTGAAACATGGACGATAAATAGTGAAGACAGGAAGAGAATAGAAGCTTTCGAAATGTGGTGCTACAGAAGAATGCTGAAGATTAGATGGGTAGATCATATAAATAATGAGGGGGTGTTGAATAGGATTGGGGAGAAGAGAAGTTTGTGGCAAAACTTGACTAGAAGAAGGGATCAGTTGGTGGGACACGTTCTGAGGCATCAAGGAATCACCAATTTAGTACTGGAGGGCAGCGTGGAGGGTAAAAATCGCAGAGGGAGACCAAGAAATGAATACACCAAGCAGATTCAGAAGGATGTAGGTTGCAGTAGGTACTGGGAGATGAAGAAGCTTGCGCAGGATGGAGAGCTGCAACAAACCAGTCTCAGGACTGAAGACCACAACAACAACAATTATTCTGTGCAATGCAATAATCAATTTATTTGAAAATTCAAAAGATAAGAAACTAAAAATTATTCCCATTAAGACAGAAACTAAAGTGCAGATGCGGGCATTGTGCAGATCTGCAATTTTTCATCTTCAGATCTATACAAGTAATGTATACTAACCAGTGTATTCATTGCTTTCGTAATGTTTCCCTCTGGTTTAGTCTTCTAATGATGTACTAGATCCGCACCCATGAGTCTGATTGTTTCTTTGTATCCTTCCATCTACTATCTTTGTGTGTTATTCCTCGGTGTTCAAAAAGCAAAATATTATGCCTGCTCCCACAAGGCATTAGAACGAGGTCGCAAGAAGGCTAACGAATTATAATTAATGTACACTGAGACGCCAATTTGTCTGTCGTGATGGTGTTAAGTCGATAGAAATAAACATCTTCGTCTTGTTGTGCAAATATTTGCGTTGTATTTAACACTAAAATTTTACTATCAAAATTAAAATACGATAAGGTTTCCTTTTCTTCACAGCATCTTTATAGCTGAAGATGAGTTAAGTTGAAGTTAACCAATATCTGTTGTAAACAAAGTCTTCTTCCCGTTGACACAGTAGACTCAGTACCGCGTCCAGTTCCCATTCTCTTCTTCAACTGCATTTAATAGCAGGGTAACAGAGGCAACAAGCTTTCTGATGAATATGTCACTCTGTGACATCTCTTCCCACGCAGCGTGAACTGCTTCCGACAACGCTGCCTTGCATGTTGGTGCAGGTCTTTTGCTCCTAATAATTTTCTCCATCTCTGCCCACTCGCGTTCTATGGGATTGAGTTCAGCAGCTTTTGGAGGCGAGTGCAACAGCTCAATGCCTCCTTTCATCTGAAACCAGTGTCTTACAAGATAGGCTGTATGGATTGGGGAATGGTCATGTTTGAAGATGATTCTACCTCCAGGAAATCGTTGATGAACAGAAGGAAGCACAATTTCATCCAGTAATAAGCATTACAAAGCGGATGCTCAAGTTCCCACAGCACGCCGCAATTATTTGCTAATATCCATCCCCAAACTATGACAAACGTCCGACCACACCTTTGCCTCTGCTGGACATATTTACGGTCGTATCTCGTTCCACTTGGTCGATACACATGAACAGACCTATTTGGAGCAGCTGAAAATATCTTCTCGTCGGTAAATATAACTCGGTCCCAGTACAAAAGCGGCTTCCTTCTATAGGCCAAGGCGAAATTTAACCTGGCAGCTCTATGTTGCTCTTTCAGCATTTCCTTAACAGCCGATTTCCATCCATATCTTCCCTCCTCATTGAGCCGACGACGTATGGTCGACCTGCTCACTGTTAGCTGCAGGATGTTTTTAATTTCTCTGCTGTTCCAGAAAGGGTCCTCAACACTGCAGCGGAGTATACTCTTGTCTTCATCCTATGTTGTAGTCCGTGGCGTCCAGAGCGATGACGACGGTTTACGTGGCCTTCATCTTTCATCCTCTTCAACCAGAGATGAATAGTGGATTTGCCGTATCCCAAAAAAAGAATGTTCAAATGTGTGTGAGATCCTATGGGACTTAACTGGTAAGGTCATCAGTCCCTAAGCTTACACACTACTTAACGTAAATTATCCTAACGACAAACGCACACACACCCATGCCTGAGGGAGGACTCGAACGTCCGCCCGGACCAGCCGCACAGTCCTGAACTGCATCGCCTAAGACCGCTCGGCTAAGCCCGTGCGGCTGCTGTATTCCAGAACACGGGGAAAGGCACTGATACAGTTTCCGTCTTCATAAAGCGCCAGGATACGACCTTTATCAAACTCACAGAGCTGTGTGATGTCGATTTGACAGACGTAAGAACCGACTCACAAGGCAAAAGGAAGCGAAATACCCACAGGACGCAGAGCACTCGCACTAGCACCGAAATCTGATTCATTCCCGATTTCAAGCTTTCAATGCTATGACACACAGATTATATTCACGATTGCACTGGAACGTTTAGAGCAATATCATTAAATCAATGATGTTGCAGACGATCCAGTTACAACAGATAGTTGGGTTCAGTTTATGGGTATATCTGCCAAAATCATTAGTCTGAAAAACGCAGCTGTTGATTTTACCACATATGTGGTATTTTTAAATAGCTGTGTTAGATGACAATTTACATCTGTTTAACAAAATTCAGGTTAAACGGAAATATGTTTTAGACGTAACTATTAATTCGAAGGAACGAACATGTTTTAGTATGGAAGACTGAAGTAAGCTGCAGTGTTCAGTGTATTCGAGGTATTGCATACATTGCTGTATGTCACTTAGAACGCTCGCTGTGGAGAGCAGGGGGAAGCAGTTTGCACAAACTTCCGATTTTTAAATAAGTCTCACAAGGAGGTGGTCTGTCATGTGCGCTACCGATTTTGATCAACTATTTCATGGACGTTCTAGCTTTCTGCTAGACGCTCCCTAGTTTTTGAAAAAATCGAGGCCAGAGTTGAGAACCGACAATCATATTTTCAATGCTTGTAGTGCTACAACGATGAAAATTAATATTACGACGATGTCAAACCTTATTTTTATGATTTAAAGAAGTATTCATGATGTTAAAAATGTAATTATAGTTTTATTAATTTCGTTTTTTTGTTCAGCGTATCAAATACTTTCTAGTGCACGGAATACATTAGCATTGTTTGTACTACGAAACTATATATGATTGTTAAGGGTTAAGCATGTAATAATTCGATGTAAGACATTTTGCTGAGTCTGAATTTTGTTCTCGTACTGGGCGGTAGAGAAGGAAAAGTTCCTTAATCGATGTGAAGGTATAAAGGCTGTAAAAAGGAGAGAGAGAGAGAAGGTAAATACAATTTATTCAAAACAAATATCTCGAAGGTGTAACGCTTTGTGATTTCCTATAACTAAAAATTGCAAGGTCTAATCTGAGCCTGTCCTGAATAACAGCGAAGAACATTTATGTTATCATATATTTTCTTCGTTTGATCACGGTTGTGATTCGCATGTTTCTTTTTGTTACGCGACGTGTTATGAATATTTTCATTATACGCGCAAAAGTGCACACAGCTTTAATCGAACCTGCGTCTTTCTTAAACGATAACTTTTCAATCAGTACAATTACGCGAATACCGTCTAAATCGCAACCGTGATCGCAAAAGTGTTTCCTGGACCAAATATGTGTATTCTCCAAAGCGAGCAGCATTGCAATATCGCTGACTCGCAACAATCGAAATAGTAAAATCAATGCTTAAACAAAATTGCCACCTTTTAATAATTACTATTATCCCATTAAATAAATAAATAGCAATTCAGTGGCTATGCAATCTATAAACAGAGGGGGCAGTTCAGTGGCAACCTACTGACAGGACTAGCTTATATGTGTGTGCTAATGTGTGTTTTTTTCTATTTGTTTCATGCTGTAATGAGCGGAAATCTACGACGACCCTAAGCCCGATATTTTTGCTGTACCATTCCATCCCAGCGGCAGTAGAACGAAGCACTGCGTAAGGTAGGCACAACATCTTCTTCCACCTGCTGCTGTATCTTACTACAAAAACGGAAAAAAATTACATTTTGTGAGGTTCTTTTTTATTTTTTATTTTTATTTTTTTTTACGTTACAATACAGCATGACCTGTCTATTGCGGTCTAACTGTGTTGGTGAGGCAGTAAATTTATCCACAGGGCAGTGACTGCGTCACTGCAATTCACTTTGGAGGTGTGGCGGTGGGACTTGTAGTCCCGTACCACCCTGTGACGGTGACAGTACTACATGAGTCAGGCAGAAAAGTTTTGGCTAACGTGGGCAGGTATGATTGGAAAGTATTGGACGTAGAATGGGTGCTAGTCCCGCCAAAGGATGCGTCCGTGGTGGGCGTGCCAGACCTATCGTTAGCTATGGTCGGAATCCGATTCCTCTAGGATGGTTAGGGGAACCGGATTTCGATGCCAGCGGTGTGGAAGTGTGGTCCCAACGTGGCGTAACCCATGGACAGTGTCCCGCAAGGCGTCCACTATCTCATAGAGCCGCCGCGCGTTGTTGCGTATGGACGTCTTTAGGGGGACGATATCCGCTTCCTCATGGAGAGCGACAATTCTCGTGAGTGGCGGGGCGTGCAGGCTCCACCTGAGCACCTTGTTCTGCAGGCGCTACAATGTCCGCATCCTGGTGACACTAATCGTGGCCCATGCAGCAGATCCCTACGTGAGGGCAGGCAGAATAACGGCAGCTGTCGACTTGGCAGTGTTGAAGCCTTTGCTGATGTGTTCAGTGATCCGTAGGACCTGAAGTTCAGCAGAGAGGTGCGAAGTGAATCCAAACTGTTCAGGACGGATCGTCCCAGTTGCCGCAAGAGGTTGAGAAAGTCGGTGAAGGATCACAGATTCAAGGACCTTCGCCATAGTGTTTAGGAGGCTGATGGGCCTGTTGTTGGTGGGGACTGTAAGGTCCTTGAACCTCTTGGGGATCGCAATCAGCTTGGCTTGTTTCCTCTGAGGGGGAAAAGGCCAGATGTGAGACAACAGTTTAAAATCTTGGTGAACAAGATGAGTGGTGTGCGGGGAAGGTGACAAAGATGTTCATTTAAAATCCCGTCCAATCCAGGGGCTGACCGGCCACGTTTCCGTCGAAGGATGCGCTGAATTTCTGCCATGGACGTAAGAAAGGGAGCAGACTGTGGTGGGCGGTAGCAGAAAGCAGCAACAGCAGTCAGGACTTCATATTCTTCCTGTAGTTCGTTCAGAGAAAGGTCCTGGACCAGAGGACGGTTTTGGGCCTCGAACGCATCTGCCAGCGTTTCCACAATTTGCAGGGTATCTTAAGACAAGCCCGATGCTGTGCGAATAGGATGGGCAGTCGCTGGCTTAGAACGCCGCAAGGTGCGAATGACAGCCCAGTCAGATTTTTGGTGGAGTAGGAAAGTGGACATCCTGTCCTCCCACTGTTCAGACCTCCATTCTGCGAGCCGGTAGCTGAATTCGCGTTGGAGGCGTCTCATTTGGCGTTTGTCCTGAGCGTCACGAAACTGCTTCCATCTCCAGCGGTAGCGGTTCTTTTGCTCCTTCAGTTCTCGTAACAGAGGGGGCAAGTCGTTCATGTGTGTTAAATTTCGAGGTGCAGTGGAGCTGGAGAGTTTCACTACTTTCTGTATTTTGGCGGTAGGGTAATCCACAGCACGGACTATATTGTCCAGTGTTGTCAAATCGAGATCGTGTCGAGTGGTGTTATTAAGTACCCTAGCAAACTTGTCCCAGTTGGTGAGGGTCGCAGTGGAACGAACATCAAATGAAAGGGCAGCATTGGTGAGGTGCAAGAGTACTGGTTCGTGGTCAGAGGCCAATTCGTGGAGAACTTCCACTGAAAACAGAGCGGTGATGTTTTTGAAGATGGCCACATCCAGAACGTCTGGCTGGCAGTTAGTATGGACAGGGATATGGGTCGGTTCGTGGGGGCCATAGACTGATAGTGCTAAAGTATCCTCCAGGTCAAGGAGGAGCCGGCCTTTGGGGTTAGACACGCGAAAATGCCAAGCTGGGTGCTTGGAATTGAGATCTGCCCCAATGATGAGCCTGTCGAAGGATGACAATGTGCGGATGTCTGCTTCCAGCAGTGGCTTGTTTGGGCTCAAATACGCTGCTGCAAAAGTAATGGCAGCAAGGTGTGTGGAGATGGTAACCGCTGTGGCCTCTATGTGTTCCATTGGCTGGAGTGTCTCTTGGGTATGAGTTAGAGCTTTGTTGAGGAATACAGCTGTGCCTCCACCACGGCGGTCGAGACGGTCAGAGCGGTAACACACTATGTTGCGAAGGCGGAAATCGTCTGCCAGTTTGAGGTGTGTTTCTGTGACCAGTAAAACATCCACTGATAGTCATGGAGGAAGGTGTTCAATTCTGTCTTCATATGTTTTACGCCATTGGCATTAAAAATGCAAGTGACAAGATCCCGAGGGGGCTGGTGGTGGTGTGGAGGTCCATTCGCTATTACAACAATATTTGCCTAAGCCCTTCCACAAGGGCGATGACCTTGGAGAGCCTGTCCTCCAACTGACGGATTTTTTGTGCAGTGTCGCGAATAACAGCCCGGATGTGGAGTTTCGTGAAAAAGCAGATGACCTGGAGGATTTCGCGTATGCCTGCACGAAAGGACGCATCAGTCTCCACTACTGGGGGAGGGTCCCGGGTGGTCTACTTGCCCCCGCGGCGCGCAGGTGCAGGTGTAGTAGTAGGCAGGGTGGAGGTAGGGGCAGAGGGCTGAGATAGAGCCACAGATGGACTGGAGGGAGCTGCAGCTGGCTCCTGTAGTTGGTGAGCAGTGGGAGCTGTCACGGAAGACAGACAATGAGGAGGAGACTGGACTGCCGCAGCAAAGAATGTCGTGGGAGTCTGGACAGGACAGGGCACAGGAGCCACCAAACCATCTGGTGCCTGAGTGGCTGGTACCAGAGTGGCTGCTGAGGACAGTGCACCAGGCTGACCCGGCAAAAGGGGATAGTTGGTCATGTCCCGTAGCGGTTGGGGAGGTCGATTTGTTCTTGGTTTCTTTTTGGGCGGACGAGAAGACTTCAGTGCCTTCTGGTAAACAGGGCACCCCCTCCAGGATGCCACGTGGTGGGGATCGTGCGTCGTTCCCAAACATCTGGCACAGGTAGGTTTCTCCAAAGCAGGGAGTGTGCAGTTCTCCACCAAATGTGGGCCAGCACACTTAACACACCGCATCGGCAGGGAGCAGTAATTCCCAGTATGTCGTAAACGTTGGCATTTGCGACAGATGGGTGGCTCGTTGCGGCCCTCGTACGATTCAATCCGGACTTTCGTGTACAGAAGATACCGGATTTGGTAAACCCGCTCTATGTCCTCCCTCCGGGAAAGGGAGACGACGTGGGTAGGGCAGGGGATCAATACCCTGGTCTCAGGATTCCTCTTGCTATACTGGTGGACCAAAGGATCTTCGAAATCGAGTCGAAGCAGTTCCTCCTTGACCTCTTCTGCCGTAACCTCTGGTGGCAAGTCCTTGATGACGATTTTGGTGCGGCGATTACCTGACGTCTGGTGGGTAAAGTAAGGCATAGCCTTTGATTTTACGAAATCGAGAATGGTAAGATAGTCGTCCCTACTGTGAAGCAGGTATTTCACATGATCTTTTTGGTAAACAGCTCTCAATTGGCCGACAATGAGCCGCTGGAGCTCAGTGTTCAGTTTCGTATGATTAGTGACATTATATACCACAATGGGGGATATCTTCTCTTTCTTCAGAGGGCATGACGGGATCTCTTGAGAAGGAGGGTCGGGAGCATGAGCCATTTCCTCATCCACAGGACCATCCGGTGCGGCATCTCCCGGCAGGGGGGTATCGGAACACGATCCGCTGACATCACAGCCCGCGTGGGCGGAGGGGCGTCTGGAGCGACGGCCAGAGGACTTTCCGACTGGGTCAGGGTGTCCAGAAGACTCGTCACGGTGGTGGGACGGCGTAGAAAGAGGTGCAGGTACAGCTGGGTGGTGGTCAGACAGAGCCAATGTGTTCGCCACCTCACTACGAGAAAGATCAATTACTAGGCGGTCAGGTGAATCGTCGGACGACGACGACGACGCGGATGAACGGACCCTGACACGCGACGGTGGACAGTCTTCACGATGATCGGTTTCAGTGCCGGTGGTGTCCACCGGCGATTTGTGGCGGTTGGCGCAATTCAAGCGATCCTTCGCCCATTGCGAGGTGGGCGGAGCATTGTGCGCGACGGGAGGCCGGGACGAGCGGCGTTTCCAACGCGGTTCTCCCCGAAGGGCGGCGGTGCAAGAGTCGGAGGGTCGCGAAGGCTGCTCCGCGAGCTTCTCCATAGTGGACACGGGTCCGCCTGACATGGACAGGGGCCCGGCACGAGAGGACTACGTACACCAAAAACTTCCAGCTATCCTGGGGTAATAACTACTAAGACACCAACGCCGAAATAGCAGATATACCAACGCTGTTAAGCGGTGCAAAAACTATAACGATACGACACGGTAACGCACTCGTGTTAGTTAACACTTTCAGGGATCCAACCTGAAGCCTTTGTGAGTGTCTCCTCTTAGGATGCTATAAGAGTCAATTATATTTCAATATCTGGAAGAAGGATCAGTAAAATACAGCATCAAGTGTTTTCAGTAGAGGTTAACTGAACGAGATTGGAACTGAATTGTAATCAAACGAGAGTGAACATTTATAGTACTGATTTCAATCTGGTGCAGTGTAGTAATTATTTTATGTTTTGTGTGACGGAATAATTGATGTGTTGCGTGTGACGTATTCCCGATTAGACTTGCACACAAACATTTACAAACATGGTGAAAACAGTGCGACGTGTAAGAAAAGCTACACAGCAGGAAGTAACTGTAGAACATTCAGAGGAGGAAGGAATAACTAGTGATGTAGAAATTGATAATATTTTTTCAGATCAGACAGAGGATATAGAACAGGACACTAATATTAAAGTCAGTGATTCATCTGCTGTAGAACACACAGGCAGAATACAGACGGTAGTTCAAGTGCATACGGAAGCAGAACCACACGAAACACCACTTAAAGTCGATTTACCACCGGTAGAGCCAACACAAAAAGTAATGGATCCATTTTCTCTCTTAATGATGAAAATGGAACAAATGTTTGAAATACAGGAACAGTCACAGATACAGCGCGAACAAGAAACTGCTAAACAGCTTGCAACTGAGATTAATAACAATATTAGCAGAGTAGATGAACGGATTAGGATCTTGGATGAACGCATCAGTCAATTAGACGAACGTACGCAGTTAAGCTTTTCACAGTTCACAAAAGAGATAGATCAAAAGCTTGAAAACCGGTTAAAAGAACACCATCGCCAGCTGCGACAGCAAATAGATTCCCAGTTGTCTGCTATACAGAACAACATTTCGAGTATGCAACAAACATACCATGACTTACCACAGAATGTAAAGCAAGTAACCCAGGATGTGGACAAATTACAACAAACACACACTTCTTTGGAAGCAGAAATACGCAACATAAGTACACGTATTGAAAACCTTACGGTTGATAATCAAAATGTAATAGAACAAAAATGCAAAGAACAAGAAGAACGCGTTGTGACCACATTCAACACATGGCTAAGTGACAAAGACAAACAAATTAGTACTGTTATACAGAAGGAACTACCTGTGATGTTACAAAGAGCAGGAACACAACTGATACATGAAAACAACACAAAGATTCATGAACTCCAGACTGAATTACGAAACGTGCAGAAAGTGCTTAATGAAACACGTATGCAAACATCTCATAACAGTTCACCGGAGTGTGTTAGTATCACAGAAACACACCCTGATCATTATGAAACGCCTTTAACTGAAAGTAGGGGGAAGACGGGCAATAATTTCAATCCAACACGTGGAGTAACATCCGTTTATCCAGACCATACACAATCATTGGTGACTCAGGATGCTTTACTGAAGAATTCACAGTTTCAGAAGTTTACCAATGATAAGAACGGACCCCATCCAATTGTGTTTATCAAAGGGATCCACGGAATAATGCCAGAAAGTTGGAACGAAAGGGAGAAAATTGTCTTTACCATTACCCATATTCAAGGTGAGCCAGCGTTGTTCGCGACACAGAAAGCTGAACAACGCAGCTCCTTCGATGAATTTGAACATGCTTTTCTAAACAAGTTTTGGTTGCGTGGGGTACAAGAACGATTGAGAAAAGAAGTTTATAGTCCTGAGCCAATTAATAGAAAAGGCGGTACTTTGCGGAAATATTTCGAAAAGTATCTGGACAAAGTGAAATATTTATCCACACAAATTCCTGAGTGTTATGTTTTAAAGATATTAAAGGAGAAGTTACCGCGTGATCTAAAGGACAAATTGGTTCACATTCCTGAAGACAACGTGGAACATTTCCTATCTGTACTGGACTCTTTAGATTTGGTTATCGAAGAGGACAGACACCATTACGGGAATAATTCCTCGAATAATAGTAATGGTAATGGCAACGGGCGAAACCACAAGAACCACAGTAATAGAAACACCTACTATGGGAATCAAAATCATTGGAATAGTCCGAATTATTCAGGATGACAGAACCACAATAGGGACACAAATGGACAGTACAGTAATGCACCGAATCACAATTATCATCCACAGAACAATAGCGGACAAAACAATAACGGAAACTTTACAAAGAAACGGAAACGAGATTTTAGAGCTAACGCCAATTACAATAACGGTAATTTTTCAAATAATCAGCAAAACATACAACCACCACATAACTGGTCAACACAGAATTATGCACAACAGCAATGGCAGCAGCGTAGGCCACCGCAATATCACAACAGCAATCACGTACAGCCCCTGTACAATACAAATATGTCAAATAACATGCAGCAGCATATGAATGCGCAGCCATGGCAACCACCAAATCAAAATATCAAGATCATTGACTTAAGTGAACCGCAACCATCAACCAGTACCAGTCAGTCAAACTAGATGCGACGACATTCTGCTCCCTTGTGTCAGTCGCAGGGTGTCTAGGGGGCACTTTCATGAATGATGTTAGTAATAACGAGCAACAAAACGTGCAGACAACCAGCTGTAGTAACAATGAGAATGTGTGTCACATAGAATCAATAGCGATGGGGTCGAACGACGCGAAAGATGCAGTGTGTAGGAATAATTCTGTTGATGTTGCTCAGCAACGTAGTTCAACTATGCAGATGTTAAGATATAATGACGGATTTGATATACGAGAGAAATTATGTCAAGATTTTCGGAGGAAGTGTAATTTGTTTGAACGGGAAGTTGTACAAGCAGCTATAGTTTGTGATATTTATGGTATTCATACGACGGTGATTTTAGATACTGGAGCATCTGTTTCTGTGCTGAATGAATCGTTCTTTCTTCAATTAAAGGAGATTAGAGTGATTCCGGTTTACCCAGTCACTAATTATCGAGTTACAGGAGCCATTAGTCAGAGAGCCCTACTAGGTATAAAAGCTGTAAAAAGGAGAGAGAGAGAGAAGGTAAATACAATTTATTCAAAACAAATATCTCGAAGGTGTAACGCTTTTAGATTTCCTATAACTAAAAATTGCAAGGTCTAATCTGAGCCTGTCCTGAATAACAGCTAAGACCACGGTTGTGATTCGCATGTTTCTTTTTGTTACGTGACGTGTTATGAATATTTTATTATACGCGCAAAAGTGCACACAGCTTTAATCGAACCTGCTGTATACCGAAATTGCGTCTACAAATAAAACATTTTATTAGTAAGTGCGGGTTGCAGCCGTTACATGGTGGCAAAGTGGTAAAAAGCAAAACTACGAATATAAAGGTATACCGTTCGATCCCTGGTCAGTACCACGATTTTTATGTGCCATTTTGCACTCACTTCCCCTTGGGCACTGTTTGTAGATGTAAAAAATACCAAGTTCCACTGTGGTCCGAAAGCCACGTTAAACTCCAGGTTCCCCTATAAACAGGCTAGGTAAGTCAATTCAAAAGTCGGAGGAAAGCAACGGCATACCACCTCCAACAAGACCATGCCTATTAAAGCACTGTGGTGTTCAAACCAATATTCCGACTGATGACTGCTTTACTTTACTATGGGTTCCAAAATTGATGATATTCAGGTTATTAACGTTTTTGTGTTTTCATGCTCTAGCTTTGATACCAGTTAACATAAGAAACCGGTCGAGCACTGCCACCGTTTGAGTTGTCAAGGTGATAGACGACGATGCTGTCGACCCAGTTACAATCTTGGTCATGGCTCTGTTTCTGTCGAATACCTTCATGTGCCTTTCTGTGTATTTTAAGATATACCTTTATACTCTTGGTATGCAATCAAATTGATATCTCATAGAGCTCTATTTAGCAACATTACTCAGGTATGTTTTACGACCAATATATCGGTCAACACGTCAATGTAGAGAGATTTCGTTTGTGTGTTGCGCATGGTGAAAGAAATATCTGTGCTTCGCTTGCTTCTGTGATAGCTCACGAACAGGCTGTCAATAATTGGAATTACGCAATAATACACTTGAAAGTGTATTTTTGCATTATGTATCCCAATGAAAATAAGTGTAAATAGATTATATGCCTACTTGCTTATTACTCGCGACAGAGCTGTTCCTATCACAGCTCAGAATTGGCAATATCGTCACAAACATTAGGCAACACTGTAACAGTGCAATCGTTCCACGTATGGTACTGAACTGACTCGCTAAATTCACTTCCTATTCCCTTTACATTTGAATGACTCGTGCTATATAATCCTTATGTAAACTAAGACACTGAGACAGAAAATTCAAAATTTTGGCTAAAGAAATTCTATTCCTCACATAAGTAACAACTTTTAATATCTTTCATGAAGCGTTATGGGGCTGAGCGGCCAATACCATGATGAGAGTTGCATGCTGGTAGCACTGTGTCCCTAGCCCCATGGTACCGCCGGTGTTTTCTTTTGGATATCTTTTATAGAGCTGCAAATTTCCTGAAAAAATTCTGTAACGAAATCGGAAGAAAACCTTTACACATCAAATCCTCTTGGTAGCTCGACTCAGTAAGTTGTGTTACTGGTCATAGGTCTCGGCTTTCTGACTGCCAAGCAGCTTTGCAATACCAGCGTCTCTGAAGAAATTCCAATCGACCATCAATGATATGAATTTCAATAATAATCTTCACTTAAGACTCATATGCCAGGATGATAAGCGTGAAAGAAATGAGCTTCTTGATTATTTTAGGGCCTCATGTTAAATTTACACAGTAGCAATTAGGAACTCTCTGCAGACATTACCAACAGCAGCTCAACAAACTTACTTTTTCTCTGGGTAGCTTCAAATATGGGCAATTTTTTCACCTTAAATCCATTCGAATATTTTAAATATCACTTGTCCTGCTCACTTCTCCAGTAATTACTGTATGGACCTCAAAATAATTTGCCTGAGTAGGTATCGATCAGGTTCCTATCACAATTCCATATTTAGGAACAGATTTAGTTAAAAACCTATACCACGTCATCCTAACAAAATTCTAATCAAATTAGGACTAATAATTAAAAAATCTATAGAAGGAATAAATATTAAAACAATAATTAGAAAACGATTTATATTCTTTTTGCCCAAAATATAATCCTCTCTATAATAAATTACCAAAGAAGAAATATATATAACAAAAGACATAAAAATAAGAGACATTCAATCCAAAATTAAAGTTATAACAACCATAGAACCATTTAAATTAAAAAGTTCCCACTCAAAAAAATCTCTACAATCAATTACCAAATAATAAATACCTAAAATAAAAATTTTTGTTCTAGAAAAGGATAAAGAAAAAAACTCAAAGAACAAATAGAAAATAAATGTACAGCCTAAGATGAAAAACTTCATATCATTGATTCCACAAAACAATATTTTAAATTAAAATACTTAAGCAACTTCAACAAAGAAAAATTCACCCTTTAAACAAAGAATATTTAAAGGCAATCAATGCAAAAGATGATATTCACGAAAATAACCAAGAGAACAAGTATAAACCCCAGAATAATAAATACCATGCTGAGAATAAGAAAATATATATAAAGTATAAACAGCTCTAAAAAAAGATAAAAAAATTAAAGCAAAAAATCTAAAAGAAGATCACGACATAATTCTATTTAATAATCTAATTCACCTACCAAATTTAATGATGATGGAGCAGCTATATTTGATGATCTTAAAAGAAATCACCATAAAGCCGTTCTAGGTATCAAATTAATTATTAATATTACTTAATAATCTTTGTCTACCTAAACGTTCATAAATAATATTAGATAAACAAAACAATCCAGAAGAATATAAACCATGACCAACTATTAAAGAAAGAGAACCCATACAACCTCACCAAATTATAGTTATTAATCCACCAATAACCATTCCTATATGAGCAACAGAAGAATATGCAATTAAAGACTTTAAATCAGCCTGACGAAAACAAACAAATCTAACAACAACCCCACCAGATAAACCTAAAGATAATAAAAAATAATTAAACTTTAAACCCAAATAAGAAATAACGTTTATAACACAAAAAATACCATAACCACCTAACTTCAATAAAACACAGCAAGAATTATTCTACCTGAAAAAGGGGCCTCTACATGAGCCTTAGGAATCCATAAATGAACCAAAAATATTGGCATCTTAACTTAAAAAGCCAAAATTATAAATATAAATATCAATACATAAAACATAAAATAATAAGAACCAAAATCAACCAATAAAAGGAAATATAAAGTGTAAAAAAATCGTAAAACTTAAATAAAACCAATAATAAAGATAATCTAGCAACCAAAATATAAAAAATTAAATATATACCAGCCTGTAAACGTTCAGGCTGATAACCTCAAACCAAAATGAAAAGTAAAGTAGGAACTAATCTAGCCTAAAAAAATATAAAAAGAAAGAAGACATAATCTAGCAAATGAACAATAAAGCATAATCATTAAAATTAAAACCATAGAGATAAAAAAATCAGAATGATAAGAACTTAAATAAACTGAACCTCTAGCAGTAATTATTAAAGAACAAATTCAAATACTCAACAAAATCAAACTAAAAGTAAAACAAACAATATCAAAATAATTTCTAATTATATTCAAATCTGCATATGAATAAACAAAAATTATAAAAACAAAACTCTACAGAAACATCAAAGAATGAACCCACCATCAACAACTATTCAGCAAACAAAGAGGGATCAAGAAATAGTTATAAATAAATACTTTATCATAAAGATAAACCAAAAGAATTTAAAAAAATCATTACCATGAGAACGAATTATTGAAACTAAGATAGAAAGACCTAAAGCACCTTCACAAACAGAAAAAACTAAAAAAATAACTGGAAAGAAATAATCATAATCAAAGTCAATAAGAAAAACAATAATTAATACAACAAAGAAAGAACAATATACTCTCTTCTCAGAAGAACCATCAATAAATGTTTACGTTTAGAAGAAAAAACATAAACACCAGCAAAATAAACCAACAAAGAAGTAAAAACAGAGAATAAAGATATTAATTTTAATAGTTAAAAACACACTGGTCTTGTAAACCGGAAATAAGTCTAGCCCCCACTTTTAAAACTTCAGAGGTGGAAAAGCTTCTATCATCAGTCCCCAAAACCGATATTTTAAATAAATTAACCCCTGAAATGATTAAAATAATAATTATATCACTATCAAACGGAATGAATATTAATTCTATTAAATTAAGACACCCAATATCAATAATGCTTTTCATTATCCTTTTTTTTTGTCATCAGTCTACTGACTGGTTTGATGCAGCCTACCACGAATTCCTTTCCTGTGCTAACCTCTTCATCTCAGAGTAGCACTTGCAACCTACGTCCTCAATTATTTGCTTGACGTATTCCAATCTCTGTCTTCCTCTACAGTTTTTGCCCTCTACAGCTCCCTCTAGTACCATGGAAGTCATTCCCTCGTGTCTTAGCAGATGTCCTATCATCCTGTCCCTTCTCCTTATCAGTGTTTTGCACATATTCCTTTCCTCTCCGATTCTGCGTAGAACCTCCTCATTCCTTACCATATCAGTCCACCTAATTTCCAACATTCGTCTATAGCACCACATCACAAATGCTTCGATTCTTTTCTGTTCCGGTTTTCCCACAGTCAATGTATCACTACCATACAATGCTGTACTCCAGACGTACATCCTCAGAAATTTCTTCCACAAATTAAGGCCAGTATTTGATATTAGTAGACTTCTCTTGGCCATAAATGTCTTTTTTGCCATAGCGAGTCTGCTTTTGATGTCCTCCTTGCTCCATCCGTCATTGCTTATTTTACTGCCTAGGTAGCAGAATTCCTTAACTTCATTGACTTTGTGACCATCAATCCTGATGTTAAGTTTCTCGCTGTTCTCATTTCTACTACTTCTCATTACCTTCATCTTTCTCCGATTTACTCTCAAACCGTAGTGTGTACTCATTAGACTGTTCATTCCGTTCAGCAGATCATTTAATTCTTCTTCACTTTCACTCAGGATAGCAATGTCATCAGCGAATCGTATCATTGATATCCTTTCACCTTGTATTTTAATTCCACTCCTGAACCATTCTTTTATTTCCATCATTCCTTCCTCGATGTACAGATTGAAGAGTAGGGGCGAAAGGCTACAGCCTTGTCTTACACCCTTCTTTCTTGATCGTCCACTCTTATTATTCCCTCTTGGTTGTTGTACATATTGTTGTACATATTGTATATGACCTGTCTCTCCCTATAGCTTACCCCTACTTTTTTCAGAATCTCGAACAGCTTGCACCATTTTATGTTGTTGAACGCTTTTCCCAGGTCGACAAATCCAATGAAAGTGTCTTGATTTTTCTTTAGCCTTGCTTCCATTACTAGCCGTAATGTCAGAATTGCCTCTCTCATCCCTTTACTTCTCCTAAAGCCAAACTGATCGTCACCTAGCACGTTCTCAATTTTCTTTTTAATTCTACTGTATATTATTCTTGTAAGCAGCTTCGATGCATGAGCTGATTGTGCGATAATTCTCCCACTTGTCAGCTCTTGCTGTCTTCGGAATTGTGTGGATGATGCTTTTCCGAAAGTCAGGTGGTATGTCGCCAGACTCATATATTCTGCACGCCAACGTGAATAGTCGTTTTGTTGCCACTTCTCCCAATGATTTTAGAAATGCTGATGGAATGTTATCTATCCCTTCTGCCTTGTTTGACCGTAAGTCCTCCAAAGCTCTTTTAAATTCCGATTCTAATACTGGATCCACAACTCCTTCTAAATCGACTCCTGTTTCTTCTTCTATCACATCAGACAAATCGTCACCCTCATAGAGGCTTTCAGTGTATTCTTTCCACCTATCTGCTCTCTCCTCTGCATTTAACAGTAGAATTGCCGTTGCACTCTTAATGTTACCACCGTTGCTATTAATGTCACCAAAGGTTGTTTTGACTTTCCTGTATACTGAGTCTGACCTTCCGACAATCATATCTTTTTCGATGTCTTCACATTTTTCCTGCAGCCATTTCGTCTTAGCTTCCCTGCATTTCCTATTTATTTAATTCCTCAGCGACTTGTATTTATGTATTCCTGATTTTCCTGGAACATGTTTGTCCTTCCTCCTTTCATCAATCAACTGAAGTATTTCTTCTGTTACCCATGGTTTCTTCGCAGCTACTTTCTTTGTACCTATGTTTTCCATCCCAACTTCTGTGATGGCCCTTTTTAGAGATGTCCATTCCTCCTCAACTGTACTGCCTACTGCGCTATTTCTTATTGCTGTATCTATAGCGTTAGAGAACTTCAAACGTATCTCGTCATTCCTTATTACTTCCGTATCCCACTTCTTTGCGTATTGATTCTTCCTGACTAATCTCTTGAACTTCAACCTACTCTTCATCACTACTATATTGTGATCTGAGTCTATATCTGCTCCTGGGTATGCCTGAAATCTTCCCATATCTCCCAGCCTTTTCCAAGTATACCTCCTCCTCTTGTGATTCTTGAACAGGGTATTCGCTATTACTAGCTGAAACTTGTTACAGAACTCAATTAGTCTTTCTCCTCTTTCATTCCTTGTCCCAAGCCGATATTCTCTTGTAATCTTTTCTTGTACTCCTTCCCCTACAACTGCATTCCAGTCGCCGATGACTATTAGATTTTCGTCCCCCTTTACATACTGCATTACCCTTTCAATAGCCTCATACACTTTCTCTATCTGTTCATCTTCAGTTTGCGATGTCGGGATGTATACCTGAACTATCGTTGTCAGAGTTGGTCTGCTGTCGATTCTGACTAGAACAACCCAGTCACTGAACTGTTCACAGTAACACACTATCTGCCCTACCTTCCTATTCGTAACGAATCCTACACCTGTTATACCATTTTCTGCTGCTGTTGATATTAACCGATACTCTTCTGACCAGAAATCCTTGCCTTCCTTCCACTGCACTTCACTGACCCCTACTATATCTAGATTGAGCCTTTGCATTTCCCTTTTCAGATTTTCTAGTTTCCCTACCACGTTCAAGCTTCTGACATTCCACGTCCCGACTCGTAGAACGTTATCCTTTCGTTGATTATTCAATCTTTTTCTCATGGTAACCTCCCCCTTGGCAGTCCCCTCCCAGAGATCCGAATGGGGGACTATTCCGGAATCTTTCGCCAATGGAGGCATCATCATGACACTTCTTCAATTACAGGCCACATGTCCTGTGGATACACATTATGTGTCTTTAATGCAGTGGCTTCCATTGCCTTCTGCATCCTCATGTTGATAATCATTGTTGATTCTTCCACCTTTAGGGGCAATTTCCCACTCCTAGGACAAGAGAGTGCCCTGAACCTCTATCCACTCCTCCGCCATCTTTGACAAAGCCGTTGGCAGAATGAGGCTGACTTCTTATGACGGAAGTCTTCGGCCACCAATGCTGATTAGTTATCAAAATTTAGGCAGTTTCAGAGATCGGACCTGGGACCGAGGACGTTTTGATTATGAATCAAAGACGCTACCCCTAGACCACGGGTACTTAGTTTCTTTATCCTTCAAAGTTTTTTAGTTGAATTAATTACAGGAACAATAATGGAAAGATATTGATTAACATATATTTTATTTTTATCGTTTATTGTTGGTATATTTGTTCTATTTATTTGTATTACAAGAATTGCATCAAACGAAATATTCCAACCTAAGTCAATTACCATAATTATAACCTTAACAATATGGGTATTTATTATATTGACATTAATTATCTTGGATATAACAATATTTATAGACTTTTTCAAAAATACTGGAACTATAAATATTGATAATACAATCGATTACCATGAAATAACAATACCCTTAGGAAAATTACACAACAGACCAACATTCATTATTACAACAATAATAATAATTTATTTACTTTTACCACTATTAGCAGTAGTTAAAATCACTAATATTAACCAGAGGCCTATTCGTAAAATAAGATAATGTACTAATGAATAAACCCTTATGATTAAGACTTCCTTTAATTAAAATTATTAATATCTCTTTAGTTGATTTACCTGCACCAACAAATATTTCATTTTGATGAAATTTGGGGTCCCTGATAAGGCTATACTTGGAAATTCAAATCGAAACTGGACTATTCTTAACCATACATTACACATCAAATATTGATATAGCATTGAGTAGTGCAGCACACATCTGTCGAGGTGTAAATAATGGTTGAATAATTCGAAGTTTACACGGAAATGGAGCATCTATATATTTTTTGTATTTATTTACATATAGGACGAGGAATTTACTATGGATCTTATATATACATACACACCTGAATAATTGGTACAGTATTCTATTCTTAGTTATAGCAACTGCATTTATAAGATACGTTTACCTTGAGGTCAAATATCATTTTGAGGTGTGACAGTATTTACTAATTTATTATTAGCAATTCCATATTTAGGAACAGATTTAGTTCAATGGGTGTGGGGAGGATTTGCTGTTGATAACGCAACATTAAATCGATTTTTCACATTTTATTTTGTATTACCATTTATTATTGCAGCTATAGCTGCAATTCATTTATTCTTTCCTCACCAAACAGGGTCTAAGAAACCGTTAGGACTAAATGGAGATATCAAAAAAATTCCATTTCATCCATACTTTACTTTCAAGGATTCTATTACATCTGTATTAATAACATCATTATTAATTATAGTATGCTTAATTAATCCTTACCTCCTAGGAGATCCAGATAATTTTGTACCTGCTAACCCATTAGTAACACCAGTTCATATTCAACCAGAATGATATTTCTTATTTGCATATGCGATTCAATGATCAGTTCCTAATAAGTTAAGAGGTGTTATTGCATTATTCTCATCAATTAGAATCGTAATAATTTTACCATTTTATAATAAAACATTATTTGGAGTTATCTAATTCTATCCTACTAATCAGATTTTATTCTGAATCATAGTAGTTGTTGTATGCTTATTAACATGAATTGGTAAACTACCTGTTGAACATTATAACAGGCCAAATCTTAACAATTATCTACTTTACATACTTGTTAATTAATGTCCATGTTGCAAACGTATGAAATAAGCTAATTAAGGAATAATAAGTTTATTAGCTTAGGAAAAGCATATGTTTTGAAAACATAAAACTAGAACTTTCACTCTTCTATTAACTTTTCTTAAAAAATTTCACTAAATAAATGAGATAAATCAAATATTTAAACTAACAAAGAAATTAAAAAAATTCTAAGATAAGGGTAAAAAACTTTTTCATGCTAAGTATATTAACTGATCATAACGGAACCGTGGTAATGTACCCCGAACTCAAATAAAGCCAAAGGATATAATATCTAGCTTAATAAAAATATAAAAGAATAAGAATCACCACCTAAAATAAATAAAGCTAATAACATTCTCATAAATACAATTCTAGTATACTCAGCTAAAAAGTAAAGTAAAACCACCTGCACCATATTCAATTTTAAATCCTGACCCTAACTCAGATTCACCTTCAGTAAAGTCAAAAGGAGTATGGTTAGTTTCGGCTAAACAAGAAGCAAAGCAAGCTAAAGCTAAAGGAAAATAAATAACAATAAGTCAACAATAAAGATGGTAATTTATAAAATCAAACATGTTAAAACTACCAATTAAAATAATTAAAGATAATAAAATCAAAGCCAAACTAACTTCATGTGAAATTGTTTGAGCAACAGAACAAAGAGAACCTAATAAAGAATAATTTGAATTAGAAGATCAACCAGCGATTAAACGGTATATACACCTAATCTAGTGCAACATTTAAAAAAACAAAAACCTGTAAGAAAAAGAACATATATAAGTTAAGTAAGGAGAAATTACGCAAACAGCCAAAGAAATTATTAAATTAAAAACAGGAGAAAAATAATAAAGTAAATAATTAGATACAATAGGAATTGGCTGCTCCTTACAAATCAACTTAATAGCATCACTAAAGGGCTGTGGGATTCCTAGAAATCCTACTTTATTTGTACCCTTACGAATCTGAATATAACCTAAAACCTTACACTCCAATAAAGTTAGAAAAGCAACACTAATTAAAACAAAAAAAAATAATAAAAGAAAATTAAATATAAACATAAATAACTCATAAAGTATCAATACTATTTGTAGGAAAAATCTACATAATTGAATTCTAAATTCAACACATTAATCTGTCAAAATAGTAAATTAATTAATATTAATCAATATAATAAAAAATATTTTAACCTTATGGTCCTTTAATACTAATATGGATTAATTGTCTTAGGATAGAAACCGACCTGGCTCACGCCAGTCTGAACTCAGATCACGTAAGAATTTAAAGGTCAAACAGACCTAATCACTGGGCTCCTGCACCCAAAATTTTTCTTAATCCAACATCGAAGTCGCAATCTGCTTTGTCGATATGAGCTCTCAAAAACAACTACGCTGTTATCCCTAAGGTAACTTAATCTTATGATCATAAATTATGGATCAAAACAACAAACATAAATCAATGATATAATAATGAAGAGTTTATTGATTCTTCATGTCACCCCAACAAAAATCATCATTAAATATAGAAAAAACTATATAAAAGTAAAATGTTAAGCTCTACAGGGTCTTCTCGTCCTAAAGATGCATTTAAGCCTTTTGACTCAAAAGTTAAAGTAAAAAATTTATGAAGAAACAGCTGATTTCTCGTCAAGCCATTCATACCAGCCACTAGTTAAGAGACTTATGATTATGATACCTCTGCACAGTCAAAATACCACGGCTCTTTAAAAATCTGCTCAGTGAGCAGGCCAGACCTCAAAGTATTTTCAAGAGGACATGTTTTTGATAAACAGTTGGATATCAATTTGCTTAGTTCCTTATAATAAGTTTACAAGGTAAAAATTTTATACAAATAAATATACGAATTTTATCATTACTACAAAAATTTTAAAATTAAATTAATAATCTTAATAAAAAACCTAAAGTATTTATAAAAAGAAATAAAAAATGATGAACTAAAATGTAATCTTAAAGATAGCTGGTTTAAGGCTTACTATTATATTTTTATAAAACAAATTATGGGTTATTAACTTCAAAGCTTATCCCTTAAAGAATAAATAAGTTAATATTTATACTTAAAAAATTAAATGAAAGCAATTAACTTAAAAAAGTAATTTTTTCTTAAGAAACTAGATATCTTAGGAGACGATTAACATCTCCTTTCTATAAATAATTTAATAATAACCATGATACATTAACTATAAATTATTTATACGTTAACGCAAATCGAGACAAGTAAAACAAATACTAAAATTTTGCTAAACCCTGATACAAAAGGTACAATAAATAAAATCTACTTTAAAAAATTTAAAATAATATTTCATAAAACACTTACATTACCAATAAACTATAATTTTAAAAATCAATTCTATAAAATATACTAAGACAAAATTATTTATATTAAATGTTTAAATAAACAAAAAATAAATATAATAAAATAAATAATTAAGATATCCTGATTTGCACAAAAATATTTTCAGTGTAAGTGAAACACTTTACTATTAAGTTATATCTTGAACCTCTTCCTAGATACACTTTCCAGTACATCTACTATATTACGACATATTTCATCTAAATAGAAGCTAACTTAAAATAATGAAAATAGAATAAACAATAATGAGAGTGACGGGCGATGTGTACACACCTCAGAGCCAATATCAGTTAAATTGAATAAATTGAATTACTATCAAATCCACCTTCATTAACAGTATTTCACCATCAAATCCCTTATAAACAAAATTAACATACATTTTTTATGTCTGTTCATGTGTTGCCAACAGTCGCAATAGGTGTCGTTATATCTGGTCAGACACGCACACATTTTACTGTTGGTGAGTAAGCAACTGATACTTAAGTTACATTTGTGGATGCATGGTAGGTGTGCAGTTCGATTGTCGCTTAGGCACAAAAATTTGTATCCTTATTTTAGATTCAAACAGCTAGCAGCTGGTAAGAAAAACAGATACGTAGCATTTGATTTTATCTAGTTAACAATCCGGTTACGTGTTGGGTTCGTATCTCCATCACTGAACTTCACATCATGCACTTCATCTTTAAATGCATGAACACTTTGCTACTTCAGAATGGAGGTATATCAGACATCTTCCATGGTTAGTTAACAGGGATGAAAGGATCTTGACAGGAGTCCTGGTTTATTACCAAAATTGTCGTCTTTTATTTTCAAGTTTAGATTTGGTTACTGGTATTGTCAAAAATTTCGGTAATTCATGACTAGTCGTCAATATGATTAGATTAGATTAGATTAGATTAATTCTTGTTCCATAGATCATGAATATGACATTTCATAATGATGTGGAATGTGTCATTTTAATGAAAGATTTCTTTACATAATATGATTCACTTTCACTACAACAATTTTTTACTGTCTTTCTCTCATACTTTTTTAACTCTCTCTCTCTCTCTCCCCTTTGTCTCACATACAAACACACTCTTTTTTTTATTTGTTTGATGTGCTCGACTATTGGCGAGGCACGAAAACGTCTGTGAATGAGTTTCTTAGTTCTGAGTACACTTATGAAAGAAATATGAAAACAACTATGACAGTTACTGATTTATGATGATTAGTATGCAGTCAGTTCTGAGTATTATTAGTAACTACGCTCCAGTCCCTAAATCTAATTACAGAAATGCGCATCAGACGCATTACGTATTCCAGTCTCTAGCAGCCGCGACTTGGAGACACCAGCTATGGTTACTTCCCAGTCCACTGTAGGATCCCATCGGTTCGTCTTCTTCCTGCTGGTATTGTAACTGAGATTTAGCAACAAGGCAAGGTATGTTTGGCAACTCTGTGATCCACGAGTTACTTCCTCCTGTGCATGGAATTAAGCTCAAAATTCACTTGATTTTACCTGTCATTTCCATTGAATAATCTGAGTTACTACGTGTAACAAAAGATTGCAAATTTACGGTTTTCAGCCCAGGAAAGTCGTTGCACATGGAAGTCGACTAATCTCGTCCTTTAAATAGCGGTTTACGAGTTCTAGCCATTATTGCCCTTGTAAGAGGAAGCGCAAGCACACACCTTTTCGAAAGCTCTGTGTTATCGTGCCGAGTCGTGAAAAAGCGTTTGTCATGGTTAGCAGTTCCAGTCTCTCTGACTGTAATGTTTTTATCCCATCTGTGAAAGAGCTATAAGCAGTCAGATTAACATCGATAAGGAAATTGCATCAAAATACTTTCAGCTCATAGTGCAATGGTTGAAAACTTGCAATGCTGCACAACAGGTAACGCCTCTTTCCACTACTGACATGCCAAATTTTGGGTTTCTAGTAATGCATAACTTTATTTATGAAATGCTGGATTTTCATACCTCTTATGTATGACACAGCATACCAATAAAACACAGATGCAATCAAAATCTAAGTGAGTAGTATTTTACTAATTCGTGTCGATAGAGGCACGCTTGTGTACAGATACTCAGTTTTATTAAAACAGACCTTCCTCATAAGGTTATCGTGGGTAGTTTTATTTCATTTCTTATAATACAGTGCACAGTTTTCGTAAGATTTTCTTTGGTGTTGTTAAAACAATAGTAAATATGAGAGAGAAATTAATCATCATCGATATGGGCGAATTCTATGATATTATCTACAACAGTCTGAAAATACACACGCAGTTTACTGATTACATGCATCTAGAAAACTTTTTCTGAGTCAAAGCTGTCAAACAAGGTTTGAAAAAGAATAAAATGCCACTACCACACGACAGCTAATATAGAAAATACTTTTATAACGTATTTTGGCACGATGAGCACTCGCCATATATAATACAAAAGTTTCGAGATGCATCTGCTGCCTGGGTGTCTATTAAACATGAAAAGAACAAAATGTCGCAGAAGTTAGCCCTTTTTCCACATGTGACATTTTTGAGTTGAGAAGTGAAGGGAATTATGTTCAAAGTACCACTAGATTGATAACTTCACCAGACAGCAGAATTGCTTTTAAAAAAATATAGCAGTGAATATACTCAAACTCGCGACATTTTATCTACAGTGCGTGACACTTATTATTGCCCTACTAGCTGACACCTAGCTGCAGCAACTAAAGAAGCCAAGAACAATTCCTCCAGAACTTCTGCATTCCACAATGCTGTGAGATAATGCGTATGGTCGGGTCTAGACTTCTGAGAGACAAACAGTTACAGCTTTTCTATTGCACTGCACGAAGTTTTCAACAAACAGATAGCTCAATAGAGTAGCTCAAGTGGAAAGGAACACTTCCTATTTAAATTTCTGCATCCTACACTGTTGGCAGTTCTGTGTAAGTGCCAATTACATGATTTTATTTCGATGATTACAAAATAGAGTGAAATATATGCTATGGGTAGCCGAGACAGCTAGTTCATGGTGATTCGGTCAACCAAATAAATGAATTTACTGAACATGCTGCAAATTACTACAGGGAGCCTGTGTGTCAGAATTCTCATCCAGTGTGGCGAAAAGACGCTAATGAGTCAGAGAAGACTAGTTGGTGGTCTGGTGGAATGATGATATGTTCATATGTCTATGGTCTGGTTTCGATTCCAACTTCTGTCAGCGATTTTAGTTAGGGAGACACCGATTCCATTCTCTTCTGGCTACACCAAGTGAAGAAGATATAATGGCACTGTGGTCTGAAATTCATATTAAATATAATATTCCTTCTATACTAAGTAGACGTTAGGTTGAACCACAATAAAGTCTGGATGGCGACATGTAGAAACTCTATCACCAGTAACCTTTCCTATACTAGTTATTTATAACTCTTGACGAAACAAGCGCTATGTAGTGTCACAGGACACTTATTCCATCTTTTATTTGAGCTTCTGTATGTCGATAAAATTGCTTCTGAACTGGGAATGCTACTCAGACCGCCCTTAACGAGGAATTTGATCCCTTCGTGACCATACACCTCGGCAACAATTAGTTGTTTGTTCAAAATCGCAGATTCCTCAACATCTACACATATTGCGCGTGAATGGGTTCTAATCTAGGCCCGGCACTAAAGATTTCATTGTGTATTATGAAGCTCTAGCATGAGAACACCTATGTGCTAGTGGATAAAATTTTGATTTTTGATGTATTTCCATTCGTTGTCAACACTAACGATATGTGACGATTTTAAATCCCAGTGGGACACAGAACTATTTGCGAGGTCACTATAAGTTCAAGATGTTATTCCGAGATGCTGACGGAGATAAATTCCATAGCTGACGTCTCTTTATGTGTAGTCAACAATGATATGTGTGGGGCTCTATTCCCAGTCAGCAATGAGCTGTTGTTCATATTATTTCTAATTCAAACATGCTCACATGTCGCTGCTAGTGCAACAAACCCATATTTAACGTTCGTTTTCTGTAGAATATAACAGCGAGACGTGCCGGGTTGGAGTCTTGGGAAGGAAAAATTAATGTTTCGTCTTGTCATCTCAGTTAAAACATCTAGCTACTGAAGAGAACATCCGATATGTTACAGTTGATTGTGCTTCGATATCAATCCTGTCTGTCACAAAGCTTTACCTCATGGCATTTCAAGAAATTTGCTTCTGAAGAAGCAATATTTAACATCTCTCTTAGTTCGTTAACAGGGACAATAGACGCTGGTTAGGAATTCGCATCCATTAAAAATGTCCGCGTTATGTAATTTAAAGTTGATATTTGTTAACTGATACTGTCTAAAATCGACGTATATCACTCTCTGTATGCAGAATCAGGAATTACTGTTAGTTTCCGTCAGTCACGAAATCTTTGCTTAGTCTGCATGACCTGGGTTTGAATCCATATGCAGAACGAGACGGTTCGTCATGTCATTTGAAATTCATACATATTCTCAAATAGCTGCTCGTTAATAACTAAAATTTTTTATGTCATTTAGTGTTAAATAATAAGTACGGTATGTTCCTTTGAAGATGAAATCATGAATAAGACGAACGTACTATGTTCGTTACCTACTGGATGTAATAATGAGAGTGGTAATATTTCAGGTATGTCATTTATTGTAATAAATGTAAGCTTACAAGCCTTAAGGACAGTCTCATCTGTGATAAGGTCTTCCCTGATATTTGTAGTATCGTGGTATTGCTTTACATCTTGAGTTATTGCGATACATAGCAGTGTTTTCTAGTGGTGACTTGTTGGAACCACTTTCAATAGTCAAACGACTGTACCAAGGAGCGATTAGAGTAACTGCTGGACAGCTGCGTAATGCGAGTTGCATGCGAATCAGGCGAAATTCAATTCAGGTCGTTCGGATACTTCTGAACACGATTGTACATATTGCTATCCTATTAATTTGTCACCTCAATGTAAAGAATTATGGAAGAGCCCTGTTTACGTGAAGGTTGATGATGGCGCCCATACAAAATTAAAATTTCGCTTAGCGATACAATATACACCGTATCCTTCTATTACAACCAGCAGAAGGGCACAGAGACAGAGAGTGAGAGATAGGTAGGGAGAGAGAGCGAGAGAGAGAGAGAGAGAGAGAGAGAGAGGGGGGGGGGGGGAGAGAAGTATTAACATCGAGCCAAAGGCTGACCCACAGATTTTCTTAGCATCGCAAGGGAGAGGGTTCTTTGTACTAACCTTCGGAAGTTATTGTAATTTAGCCACTTATTTTATAACTTAATTCTTTTAAACAGTCTCGTCTGTTTTTAATGAATTCGTCTGTCAGATTCTATAAACGTTCTACATTTTTCAGTCATACGTAGTCCAAAAGAGTAGTAAGTCTTGATACTTATTATACCAAGAAACTCATGTCCAGCAATTTCAGACTGGGACCTTATTTACAATTAAAGTGCGCGTCATATATCTTGGCGGCCGAGTTTAGGTTCGTTCTGCGCGTCTGACGTCACAATACACAGTCAGCCAATGAACAGAGAACGACGTTGCCAGATCTCGACAGCAGTGCAGAGCACGGACGAGTGTCTTCAGTTTTAGAAACGTTCAGTCATAAATAAAGTAATAGAACAAAAGCAATGTCTTGATAGCAGACTTTCTTTTACAGAAAGTTTGGAAAAAGCATTCTTTATACCAATTCCTTCATATTCTATTAGTTAATTAAACCAAACAAGCAATAAGACTCCTAATTCCGGCGATAGCAAGGAAAGGTGTTTGTTTCAATCTCACGAACTGCTTTTTCGCAGTAAAGAACAGCGGTAACTGTTTTTTCCTATTGTACTTCGACGAAGCGTGAGTAATTCATAGTCATACCAACAGTGTTTATAAGTAGTTGCGTGAGATGTTAGAGTCCTCATGGGGTCACACTGTTCGATGAGCTGAGGTAGCGGAACGCTTAAGGTGTTGGGCTGCCAAATGAAAGTTTATGAGTTCAAACCTTGTGTGGTGCTTTATATTTTCTTTATTTAAAAACAATATTGGAGTGCCTTACTTCACGAATTTTATTCGTTTGAATGAAATTTCTAGTGCTTTGCCTCTTCATAAACTTTTTCGCTGCTGCAGACACGTGCTCCCCGCATTCCGCGCTGTGCGTGATTTTGTCATCACTGCACCTCTCGCCTGTGCAGACACATGGCGTTCCCACTGCATTGACACACTTATCATTCGATTTCACAAAAACTATTAGGCCAAAAAATTTTATTTTTACACGTCTTCTTGCCTGATACCTTCCCCCCATAAATGACTTAATTTTGTTTTGATGTGCAGCATTAAATGTAGTAAACCATTGCACGAAATTTTGAAGAGTTTGCAGAGGTAAAAGTCCATAGCGTATACTTTCCGTATGGTCGATTTTAGTTGCCACAATGTTGAGAATGAAATGTGGACAAGATACCTAAATTTCATATAATATTTACTGTATAACAATATCTCATTTAATTTAAGTATCACATAGGTGTCGTATGTAATATTGAGAAATATTCCGTCTTTCGCGACTGTAATAAAAGTTTTATATACACACGGCGCGTTTGGCTATATTTTAAAGCACTTCCATTGGTGAAAGGTATGGCACATACACAATGGTATTCATGTTCTATTTCTTGTTTTTGTTCCACAGTCGCAGTTTTGCCAATGGTATTGAAATATATCCCTCTTCTGCAACTGCAATAAGCGACTTATTTAGACCAGACGCGTTTCTCTCTTTTGAAGCATCATAAGAGGACTGTATTTTGTGTCCTCCATTGCCAAGTCACCTTTCGTAGTTTTGTGCTGCGGTAGCACAATATTCAACGTTTGTGTTGGCTCATCAGTGTTTTAGCAAATAAATGCTGTTTGTGTGTGCCACACACAAAATTATATTTGACATAGCTCTGAGCACTTCACTGTTGCCTGATGTTTTTGTAAGTCCACAGTTTTGTTTAATGTATTTTGTCTACTTCCTTTTGATTGATTGAAGTGCTTTAAAATAAAGCCAAACGTGCCCAGTGTAAGTAAAACTTTTGTTACAGTCGCGAAGGTGGAATATTTCTCAATATTACATACGACACTTATGTGGTACTTAAATTAAATGAAATATATAGGTATCTTGTCCACATTTCATTCTCAACATTGTGGCAACTAAAATCGACCATACGGAAAGTATACTCCATGGAGTTTTACCTCTGCAAACTCTTCAAAATTTCGTGCAACGGTTTACTATATTTAATGCTGCATAATAACTGCGTTGAACATCGAAACAAAATTAAGTCATTTATGGGGGGAAGGTATCAGTCAAGAAGATAGGTAAAAATCTAATTTTTCAGCCAAATAATTTTTGTGGACTCGAATGATAAAGAGTGTCAAAGCAGTCGGAACACAATGTGTCTGCACAGGCGAGCAGTGCAGTGACAAAATCGCCCATAGCGCGGAATGCAGGGAGCACGTCTTTGTAGCAGCGAAAGGGTTAATGCGGCCGTGGTGGCTTTACTTCATGAACTGCGCGCTCCCCCCCCCCCCCCCACCCTACACGTAAGCTTGCGAACTATGCTATACTATGGCGCTGCTTCTATTGGCGCGTGCGTCGTCTGCAACTGGTAACGCAGCAATCTCCAACGTCTGGGCGGGCATGCGCGAACCGCCAAGATAAAAGAATTGAACTATAGTACCTCATTAAAAAGTTTTTTTAGGTAAAACTCAAATTAATTTAATTTCCAAATTTTAAATTTATGTTCGTGGTGGTTTGTAAAGTACCCCCACACTGGTGAAACAGGGTACTGGGAATGTGTTGATATTGCTAAGGGTGTTCTAAAAGATAGTTTCGGGTTCTGGACCGTACAACTCATCAGCTCTTCTGTAAGAAGTATAATGTTAATAGATGAAACATCAATTAACGAACATCACGATTTTAACTTTTTTTAGGATCGGCGTAAAGAACTTCCACCACTCCCAGTAATGGGTGTTATAGAAAATAAGTTGGTACTGGCATCGTTAAAAGAGATTCGCCGCATAGGGAGGATCCGTCAGCATTCTAGATAAGCAGATGATCAGCGTTCCAGCACAGATACACTGGTGGGCGAAAGTATAGGACGTTAGTAGCTTCTGCGTCATGTGTCACTGCCAAGTAACACAGATGGATGAAATTTGGACCATATATAGAAGACACTGTTACAACTGAGTAAAGATGGCTGACACATCTTCGGAACAAATACGAAATGAGACGAAAGAAAACACACTTTTATTCAAAGTGTTATTAAAGTCACTATGGTTCATGACGGTCCCCTGGACATTAAAAAAGTTGATTCATGCTTCTGTAACAGGTAAGTGGATTTAAAAAAGCAGGGCGATAGACTTAGCATGAGCTGGCGCTCAATTTTTAGTTTCATTTAATTTTTTAATTCTTATTTTTTAGGGTCATCAGTCTTCTGATTGGATTGATGCGGCCCACCACGAATTCCTGGCCTGTGCCAGCCTCTTCATCTCAGAGTAGCACATGCAGAGTACGTCCTAAATTATGGCTGATTGTATTCCAACCTTTGTCTTCCTCTACAGTTTTTGCCCTCTACATTTTCTTCTAATACCATGAAAGTCATTCCCTGATATCTTAACAGATGTTCTATCATCCTGTCCCTTCTCCTTGTGACTATTTTCTACATATTCCTTTCCTCCCCAATTCTGAGCAGAACCTCTGCATTACCTTATCAATCCCCCTAATTTTCAACATTCGTCTTTAGCACCACAAATCAAATGCTTCGATTTTCTTCTGTTCCAATTTTATCATGTTTCACTGCCATACAATTCTCAGAAATTTCTTTATCAAATTAAGCACTATGTTTGATGCTGGTAGACTTCTCTTGGCCAGAATTGCTCATTTTACCAGCGCTAGTGTGCTTTTGATGTTCTCCTTGCTCCTCCGTCGTTGGTTATTTTACTGCGTAGGTAGCAGAATTCCTTAACTTCATCTACTTTGTGACCATCAATCCTGATGCTAAGTATCTCGCTGTTCTCAGTTCAGCTACTTGTCATTACTTTTGTCTTTCTTCGGTTTACTCTCAATCTGTATTCTCTATTTATTAGACTGTTCATTCCACTCACAAGATGATATAATTCTTCTTCACTTTCACAGAGGATAGGAATGTCAATAGCGCATTGTATCGTTGATATCCTTTCACTGTAAATTTTAATTCCACTCCTGAACCTTTCTGTCATTTCCATCATTGCTTCTTCGATGTACAGATTGAACAGTAGAGGCGAAAGACTACAGCTCTGTCTTACACCGTTCTTAACCGAGCACTTTGTTCTTGGTCGTCTGGTCTTATTATTCCCTGTTAGCTCTTGTTCATATTGTATATTACCAATCTTTCCCCATAGCTGTCGCCTATTTTTCTCAGAATATCGAACACCTTACACCATTTTACTTTCTCGAACGCTTTTTCGAAGTCGACAAATCTTGGCATGTCTTGGTTTTTCTTTAGTCTTGCTTCCATTATCAATGTAACGCCAGAATTGCCTTTCTGGTGACTTTACCTTTCCTAATGCCACACTGGTCGTCTTATATAATATCCTCAGTTTTCGTATCCATTCTTCTGTACATTATTCTTGTCAGCAACTTGGATGCATGAGCTGTGAAACTAATTTTGCGACAATTCTCTCACTTCAAAGCTTTTGCAGTCTTTGGAATGTGTGCATAATATTTTCCCGAAAGACCTGTAGTTCGTCCCCAGACTTACACATCCTACACACCAACGTGAATACTCGTTCTGTTGCCACTTACACCAATGATTTTAGAAATTCTGATGAAATGTTATCTATCACTTTTGCATGATTTGATCTTAAGCCCCTAAAGTTCTTATAAATTCTGATTCTAATAGTGGACCCTCTACCTCACCTAAATCCACTACTGTTCCTTTTTCAGTCACATAAGACAAATCTTCTACCTCCTAGAGGCTTCCAATGTACCGTCTCCACGTATCTACTGTCTCCTCTGAGTTTAAGAGTGAAATTCCCGCTTCATTCTTAATCTTACCACCCTTGCTTTTAATTTCACTGAATGTTGTTTTAACTTTGCTATATGCTGATTCAGTCATTTCGACAGCCACATCTTTTTCGATTTCTACACATTTTCGTCTCAGCTTCCTTCCACGTCTTCTTTACTTCATTCCTTAGCGACTTGTATTTCTGTATTCCTGAATTTCCAAGAATATAATTGTACTTCTTTCTATCATCTATCAGCAGAAGTATTTATGTTGTTACCCATGGTTTCTTCGCAGTTATCTTCTTTGTACCGATACTTTTCTTTCCAGCTTCTCTGATTGCCTTTATATAGATAACCATTCTCTTCAACTACACTACCTACTGAGCTATTCCTTATGACTGTATCTATTCATTTCTTTGTTTATTGATTCTTTCTGACTAATCTCTTAAACTTCAGCCAACGCTTCATCACTAGTACGTTGTGATCTGAGCCCACATCTGCTCCTGGGCACGCCTTACAATTCGGTATCTGGTTTCGGAATCCCTGTGTGACCATGATGTAATCTGACTGAAATCTTCTCGTATTTGTGATTACTAGCTGAAATTTGTTACAGGACTCAATTACTCTTTCTCCCCTCTCATTCCTTGTCCCAAGCCCATATTCACCTTTAACCATTTCTTCTGCTCCTTCCCCTACAATTGCACTCCGGTCCCCCTAGACCATTATATTTTCATTTCCCTTTCTGTACTGCATTATTGTTTCAATATCCTCATATACTCTCCGTATCTCTTAATCTTCAGCGTCCGCTTGCGCCGACGGCATGTTTGCTTGAACTATCGTTGTCGATGATGATTTGCTGTAGATTCTGATCAGAACAACCCAATCACTGAAATATTCACAGAAATACACTTTCTGCCCTAATTTCCTATTCACAGCGAATCCTACTCCCGTTACACAATTTTCTGCTGTTGTTGATATTATCCTACGCTGATCCGACCAGAAATCCTTGTCTTCTATGCATATCATTTCATTGACCCCTACTGTATCTAGATTGAATCTTTGCACTTCCCTTTGCAGATTTTCTACCTTCCCTATCACGTTCAAGCTTCTGACATTCCACTCCCAGACTCGTAGAATGTTATTCCTTCGTTGATTATTCATTCTGTTTCTCGTGGTTACCGCCCCCTTGCAAGTCCCTTCGGATGATCTGAATGGGGGACTATTTTATAATCTTAGTGTGAGCCAAATAATTGTACATTACGACGGACAATTTGAAATGCACCGCTTTCATGAATCTATGACAGGTATATAACATCAGTACATGAGAATAATTCTGTCATGTACATCGACACGTTGAGTGCTTCATGAATTAGACCTTTCAGAATGAGTGTATACTAAAACAGCACCCTACATTTTAAAAGAAAAGAACATATCTGCTATTATTTCCTTCGTGGCGAGTACAGGCCATGTTGCTCCCACAATCACACTATGTCCGCACCACTCGTGTCTCAAGGTAGTTAAAGTTTCCGACATGTCTTACTTATACAACATGTCATGCATGCACAACTTCCGAATCTAAAAGGCTTTAGAGCGCCAGGATGGATAAACTATATCAATCAGACCAAGGCTAATGCACGTCTCGGAGTACTACCATCACACACAGTTCTCAAAGCTATTCCACCAAACCACAACAGGCAGTTGGGGTACGTGATTCTAGAGACCAGAAGTGAAGGCACACCAAACAATCCACAGCCTGCCCAAGTTCGATGTCACGTTGTAACTCCCACCTCTATTCCGGCAGTCACTTCACGCTCCACCCACCACCACGCCATTTACCACTTGTTTGGGCCACACGACGTCATCACGTCATTAGGTGGCACAGACAACCAACTCCATCCTTACAGAAGGAGGAAAATAAGCGGCACCAGCAGCATGGTATATCTTCTCTCCCCTCCCTCAAATATCAGTGAGGCTGAAAAACACCCTTCGTTAATTCTTAGCACCTGGTTAAGTGTGAGTGGGGTGAGCTGTACCCTACTTACCACGGCGCCGATCTAGTAACAGCAGCGTTACTGGGGTAATAAACCTTTTAATACACTATGGCACTCTATAATGGGGCAACCAGTATTTAGGGACTGCTCCCACCATCTTACTAACGCCCTGGAAATTAGTAATGTAGAGGGCATCGCATACTCGATAAGCATTTGGCGATCCGTGCTGGTTGTAACGAATAGTTTCCCTCTTGTGGACTTCGTGCATATTGCTCCTGACCGGTACCCACTACACAGAAACCTATTGCGGTCTCTTTTCTTCAAGCAACCTGGATTGCCCACAAGTTACACACTGGAGTTGCCACCTGATCACCCAGAAGTGGTGGCTGGGATTGATCTGGAAGCCTCATGATGCGTGTTATTAAACACCATCGTCAACCATGACAGAGAATGGTCCCAGTTAGTTTGATCCTTAAGATGGTAAGCGATCAGCACAGATATGAGATTGTGGTTAAGGAGCTGAGCATAAGAGGTATTAGGGTGTTATGGATTCGCAACTACGTGTTGTTGCACCCTCATCCCTAAAAACATCGTTTAAATGTCTTGGCAGTAACTATGGACGTCAGCAGTCTGAAGGTCCCAAAAATCCTTAATTTCTGGGTGAGTGCCCAGGTGGTCACCCTTCTGGTGGGTAATAACCATATGAATCTGGCGCAGGCATCAATGAAAACTAAAATACTTTTCTTCTCTTCTCTAGACCTCGGCGGGAGACAGATGAAATCAATGTACATGAGTTGAAATGCCTTACTAATGGGTGTAGAAGCCAAGTACCAGACCTTGTTATTCTGAGCAGGATTACTCAGAGCACGTACCTGACTGTTGGAGTACCTATTGTAAGTCTCAGTGTCCATTTTCCGGTCTTGTCCAAGGCCATGCACGTTGCAACAAAGCATCTGGTGTTTCATGAAATAAGGTTTGACACTCTCACCGTCCTCAGTCATCTGTCTGATGACCCTCAGACCTTCACCCTCGTATTGAAATTCTCTAATATCTCTGAACAGACTAGGGATCTGAATCAGTATGTCACTAATATGAGCTACCTGTTCCTATTTACGCTCTGGAGGAAAATCCGTTGGACTATCATCCTTCAGTTCATACACATTGCTTAAACCTTCAGCCAACACTTTCTGAGGGCCATTAATATTGTGGACCTCAAATCTAAATGTGAGTATCCTGGTAGCCCACCTCTCAATTAGCCCTATCTTACAGCTCATGGCTTGATTGTCTGTTTCCAGAATAAACTTCAGTATTCCAAGCAGTACTTAAAGTTTTCCATCCAAAACAGAGAAGCGAGGGTTTCTAACTCATATTTGGAGTACTTTCTCTTCAACTCATGTAACCCACTTGAGGCATAAGCAATAACCCTCTGCTCCCCTTCTTTTTCTTGTAAGAAAACCCCACCAAGCCCTCGTGCTGAGGCATCAGTTTATAAAATATATATTCATAACAAAAATCTGGTGGAGCTAACACTAGGGCAGACTGTAATGCCTGTTTAAGAGCTAAGGGTGCAGCCTCCTGAGAAGGACCGCAAGTATATTTACAGCCCTTTGGGTGTAATTAATACAGAAGAAACGCTTTCTCACCTTTCTCACCAAATGCCTCAATACTGACAACTGGAGCAACCTGTTTAATATAAGGTGGAGGAGACACTTGATTTAATACTTGCTGTCAGAACTTCACAAGAATTCCTGGTTTAAATCTGAAATAAAACTCCTCCTAGAACAATCCGGAATTAAGTTCACCCTTCCTAGTGAAGCCAGCTTCAAGTATGCAAGATGTGGCCGGATTTTTAACAATCTTCATTAATTTTACACGAAAAATCTCCAAAGCCAACATTAACCAGAAACCTCCCTTTAACCATTAAACTTGATTCGTCCGCCGTCATATACGACTCCTTTTCCGACGATAATCCTTTCCACTTACATTTGCCTTGATGTTGGGTGACACAGTCGTAATCAATTGCCAAGATGTTATTCCCTAAATACAAGAGCGCACAGACTGGCTCGTTATTTACAGCAGTACACACAAAAGGTAGCTGTTTATTCGACGTATAACTAATAGAACATATAGTTTTTAATGTCTGTGACACAATAATTGTCATACCTCGGGCTGCAACGTCTTCATATGATCCGACCTATTACAGTTCCAACATTTCAACTTGACGTGTTCCCCTCTCACGGAATCTTGTTTCTCACTAATTACTGATTGTATGCCGAAGTGGCTGGTATTTTCATCCACAATCATGTTGCGGGATCACGGGGGTGGTCGAACCCAGAACTCCTGATTTCGATAAAATTTCCTCTATCCTACGACTGAGACTAATTCTAGCGCAGCAATCAGTTTCTTGCTCACAAAAGCCTTCTCCTCATATTGTCCCTGCGGTAATAAAAGTACTATCCAACTGCAAAAATTTCCTACGTATCTGACAGTATACCACCCCCTGCTTACATTCAGGGTTCAACCGTTCTAATAAGTGTGCTATTACCTGATCCTCCGTGTGATGCAGGACCAGTACCAACCTGCTTCTCTTAACTCGCACAACGTATTCCACTAGCGGTTCATTACGAACTTGCTGTTTTCATTCTGCCAATACACTATTTCCCTCAAGGCTCAGGGAGGAATGAGCCTAATTTGTCGGTGTCTACACTCTTGCCACGTGTCCTCATATTGTATAGCTTGCCAAATCTCCTCATGCTGCCTATATTTCGCAATTACAGCAATTAATCTTAAGGCATCAATTTCACTTATTTACATGTCCAAATCCTTCTACTGCAATTCTAGAGAAAAATAAAAGAAATTCACAACTGAATTCACCGACTTAAGCGACATACTAGCACATCGCTTGCAAATATCTTGCAACAGATTTTGGAACTTCGCAAACATAGTATTCACGACCCTTCAATTCGCATCACCATTGTGCGTCCCTAAATTATTAACAGGGTGCGTATCCAGCACATCTGTGTTCCTACCATTCCGCACAACCATTCAGAGAAGCCGGATTCCTACATTGCCAGACTTTTTGAAAAATACAAAATAACGAGTACCGCCCCCCTCCAGACCCCCCCGAGACACCCCCCCCCCCCCCCCCCCAGCCATCCACCACTCAATCAGTCGAGCTCGCTCTGATACCCAACTAGTAACAAGAAGCTATATGTAAAGGTACAGAGCGATTGATTTAGCGGGAGTTGGGATACAGTTTTGAAACCCATTTATTAAGATTTAGCAAGTGGAGACATTCTTAACAATACAGCATTGAAATACCACGTTTTTTACATAAAAAAAATGAGACAAGAACAGACTGATTGGTCAGAATGATTACCTGAGTAGATATGAAAATACGTAACCTAATAACCGTTGATATAGCACATCCAAACGATCAGTCAACGTACCGATATACATTTTTTCAGTAACGCACAAGTACTTGAATAACACCTATTCAGCAGAATATTAATCATTAGCTGATATTAACAAGACAACATCATACAAGCCTCAAAATTACTCATTCCTCATATCAGCATTTATCTCAAAACATGAGAAATGGATTTAATGAAACCTTTGAAATGTATCAGATCTCAGAGTGGAAAACTAATAAAGAACATCAGTGTATCAGATAAACTGTTAGGAAAAGCATCATGTCAAGCACTCAGTAAATCAGTCTTAGCCTAATAATTGTACATTACGACAAACACTTTGAAATTCACCTCTTTCAAGAATCCATGACAGGTAAATAACACTGGTACATTAAAATGCTGTCAAGTACATCGTCACCTTGAGCACTTCATGAATTAGACATTAATGAATAAGTGTATACTAAAAGAGTGCTCAGTTTGAAAAAACTAAAGAAATCTGCCCTTATTCTCTGCGCAGTGCCTAGAGGCCAAGTTCCTCTCACAGTCACAACATATGCACACCAGTCGTATCTCATAGAAGTTACACAACTTCCGAAATATTTTACTTTTGCAATATTATGTATGTCCTCCACTTAGAAATACGAAGCGCGATAGAGTGCCCCACTGGATAGACTATATCAATTCAACCAGGGCTAATACATGTCCAGGAGTACAACCACAATACACGTTGTGGAACTGTTGTGTCAAACCACCATAAATGATAGACAGCTTGGGCATGTGATTCCAGAGACCAGCAGTAGGGAAGCACAGTCCGCTCAAGTTCACTGTCACATCGTAACTCCCACCTCTGAGGATGAAATAGGTATACTATGCCTGTCTAAGCGTGACATTGTTACTGATATGGATAAGGTAAATGCAAGTGGATATAAGCTCTCTGCACATGTAACTAGAGAAAATATGGAGAAAGGAGGAGTTGCCATATATGTCAAAAGTTATCATTGCACAAAAAGTATAGAAACAAAAAAGTTTTGTGTAGAGAAACATATAGAAGCATGTGCCTGTGAGCTTAAATTAAATAAAGGCACATTTATAATTGTAACTGTATATAGGTCCCATCAGGAAATTTTCATCTATTTCTGAAAAATTTGGACTCCTTGTTGTGCTGTCTGTCAGACAGGGGGAAGCAAATTGTTATTTGTGGGGACTTCAACGTAGATGCTCTGAAAGAAGGTAATAGGAAAACTGACCTTTAAGTATTACTCAGTTCTTTCAATTTGACACCTGTTATTCATTTTCCTACTTGGGTGGTAAATGATAGCAGCTCACTGATGGATAACTTCTTTATGTACCAAGATAAGTTTAATCAGATAAATGCTCAGCCTGTAGAGAACGGTCTTCCTGATCATGGCGCACAGCTAGTTACAATATATGACATAGCTCCATTCAGCAGTACTAAACAGTCCTCCAAAGTAGTACATTCAGTCAACAATTTAATAATTGCAAATTTCAGGGAAAGCCTACAGAAGTTAGACTGGGATGTGGTGTACCGTGAACCTGATGCCAATTTAAAATATAATTTATTTCATGACACTTTTGTAAATGCATTTGAAAACTGCTTCACCAAGAAGATAGTTAAATATACTGATAAGAAACCATGTAATAAACCATGGCTTACTAAGGGTATAAAAATATCTTGTAACCGGAAAAGGGAGATTTATCTGACAGAAAGAAAGAGTAGTGACCCTGAAACTATCAAACATTATAAAAACGACTGTGCTATATTGAGAAAAGTAATTAAAAATCCAGAAGTATGTGTATCATGTCTGAAATCAGCAACTCTGATAATAAAAGTAAAACAATTTGGAATATTATTAAAAGAGAAACAGGTCAACCAAGAGCACAGGAAGAGAGTATTACCATCAAATTGAATGAAAACTTTACGAACAAAAAGTCAGAAGTTGAAAATATTTTTAATAATCATTTTCTAAACGTAGTGGATATAGTAGGATCCAGGTGTGCATTATAAGTAGCTAGGCCGTTAATGGAAGAGGCCATACCCATGCAATTTGATACAATTTAAATCTCACCCACTTCTCCCTCTGAAATTAGGAAAATAATAAACTTGCTTAAAAGCAAAAACTCACATGGAATTGATGGCATCTCCAGCAAAATACTAAAACCTTGTTCTCAACAGATAAGTAAGATTCTCAGCCACCTGTGTAATAGCTCTCTGGAACAGGGCGATTTCCCTGATAGACTGAAATATGCTATTGTTATACCTTTGCATAAAAAAGGGGATAGATCTGATGTAAACAATTACCGTCCAATCTCCCTACTAACAGCTTCATCCAAAATTTTTGAGAAAGTAATGTATTCAAGACTAGCTTCACATAGCTGTAAAAATGAAGTACTAACAAAATGTCAGTTTGGTTTCCAGAAAGGTTTTTCAACAGAAAATGCCATATATGCTTTCACCAATCAAATTTTGAATGATCTGAATAACCGAACACCACCCATTGGGATTTTTTATGATCTGTCAAAGGCTTTTGATTGTGTAAATCATGAAATTCTGGTAGACAAGCTCAAATATTGTGGCATGAGTGGGACAGTGCACAAATGGTTTAATTCGTACCTAACTGGAAGAGTGCAGAAAGTTGAAATAAGCAGTTCTCATAATATGCAAAGATCAGCACATTGCTCAAACTGGGGAACTATCAAGAATGGGGTTCCATAAGGATCGGTCTTGGGTCCTTTGTTGTTCTTAATATATATTAATGACTTGCCATTCTATATCCATGAAGAGGCAAAGTTAGTTCTCTTTGCTGATGATACAAGTATAGTAATCACACCTGACAAACAAGAATTAACTGATGAAATTGTCAATAATCTTTCAGAAAATTACTAAGTGTTTCCTTGTAAACGGACTCTCACTGAATTTTGATAAGACACAGTACATACAGTTCCGTACAGTACATGGTATGACGCCATTAATAAATATAGACCTTAATCAGAAGCATATAGCTAAGGTAGACTATTCAAAATTTTTAGGTGTGTCCATTGATGAGAGATTAAATTGGAGGAAACACATTGAAGATCTGCTGAAACGTTTGAGTTCAGCTACTTATGCAATAAGGGTCATTGCAAATTATGGTGATAAACATCTTAGTAAATTAGCTTACTACGCCTATTTTCACTCATTGTTTGCATATGGCGTCATATTTTGGGGTAATTCATCACTGAGCAATAAAGTATTTATTGACAAAAGCGTGTAATCAGAATAATAGCTGGAGTCCACCCAAGATCATCCTGTAGACATTTATTTAAGGATCTAGGAATATTCACAGTAGCTTCTCAGTATATATACTCTCTTATGAAATTTGTTATTAACAACCAAATCCAATTCAAAAGGAATAGCAGTGTGCATAACTACAATACTAGGAGAAAGGATGATCTTCACTATTCAAGATTAAATCTAAGTGTGGCACAGAAAGGGGTGAATTATACTGCCACTAAGGTCTTTGGTCACGTACCAAATAGTTTCAAAAGTCCTACAGATAATCACAAGTATTTAAGAAGAAATTAAAAGATATTCTGAATGACAACTCCTTCTTCTCCACAAAGGAATTTATGATATAAATTAAGAAAAAAAGCAAAACCAAACAAAAAAATTATAAAAAAAATTAAAAAACCAAAAAACAAAAAAGTTGTTATATTAACTTAATTATGTTGTTAAATTAACTTAATTATGTCATGTATTGGAAAATTTGACTCGTTCCACATCATTACGAAATATCGTATTCATGATCCATGGAACTAGTATTAATCCAATCTAATCTATGCTATTCTCTGTCCTCGCTGTCACTTCACACTCCACCCGCCAGTCACCGTGCCATCTAGTGCCATGTGACCTCGTCACCCCATTGGGCTGTGCAGACCATGAACTCCATCCTCGCAGAAGGAGGAAGAAAGAAAATACGTGGCACCAGTGCCAATACCGTACATTTCTTAATACGGTTTTTGATCACCATGGACATTAATGCCTGCACTGCTTCATGCTCTCATGCTGGCCATAGGATGCGTCATGAGCTCTTGTGGTTATCCCTTCCTCCACCACCACCATTGGTGACGTGCTGCCGTATATCTGCTCAGAACATCCCACACACGAGTGATGTGATAAGTCAAGGGAAAGGCCAGTCTATTCCATTAGCCAGATGTCCTCTCATTCCAAGCACTCATTCATATGGGCTGTTTGACACAGTCATACAATGTCATCCATGGAAGAAAGGTTATAGAAAAATGCACCCCTGTGAAGCCGAGTACAGGAAAATAGCACAGCGTCACAATAATGTTGATAAGTGAGTGTACTGTCCTCATAGATTCAGACGTCAGTACACCTACGCAACATTGTACCTCCCCAAACCATGAAACCTTGACCACCAAGTGAACACATTCGGCAGTGCTTTACTCATACAGCGTGTGGTGCCATCACATTATTAACCCCAGAATATTGTGGAACATGACAGTTTTCGTTCCTCATCATTTATAGTGTGAGGATGCAAAATGTTGTATGGGCTTACTGACGTCCAAATCTTTGAGGACACTACAGTCACCAGTCAATATTATTGTGACATTGTACTATTCTACCATATGCTTCTTCACAGAGGTGAATTGGTCCCTAACTACACTTTTATGGATAACATTGTGCGGCTGCATTGAACAGCCCATATCAAGGAGCGCTTGGAATGAGATGAAATTTGGCGAATGGTCTAGCCTCAATGTCCCCTGGAATTAAATCGAGATGTATTGCAGCACATCACCAGTCACGGAAGTTGAGAAAAGCACCACTCTATTGCAAGAGCTGCTTACCCATATTACGGCCAGCAGGGGAGCACTTTGAGGACAAGAACTGATGTTTGCTATGAACAGTAGCACTGTTAACAGGACTATTTTGCCGACACCGTGGCCTAGTGAGTGCAATATCTTAAATATGTGTGATGTTGCCAGGCTGATTATATCTACTACGGCTTTGTCATATTAGAACATGTTTTAAAACAGGTATGCCTCATCATGTTTAAAGCACATGTCACTAATACTTTCCATTATGACCTGTTTTATTGTTTTAAGATACTGACGATCCACTAGTTATATTAGAGCTCTTCCCCACGTCTTTCTACAGATCTGAAGATGATCACTACCTACTTGAGTGGAATGCGGAATAGCTCTACTGTCTGGTACAATGGGAAGTACCATCTCCCACCCACTTCACAGTGGTTTGTAAAGTGTATATGTAGATGTAGATATTTGGCATGAAAGATTGTCTCATGTAATTCTACTGGATTTACTTTAGAGTCATCCAAGAGACCTGTTACTATATGATAGGCGATCACAGCGGCTGCAGGAGTAGAGGACCAGACCCGTTTGAAGATATAGTATAACAATACCCCTTTAACATCCTTTATTTACCTCAACATAACAGTATAATAGGATGGCATACTGGTGTCAGCATACATATTCAAGATTACAGTAACTGGATCTTAACCAGTAAACTTTATTTAAATAAGAGGTAATAATAAAATTAAAAACTAAAATGGACAATATATTGAATTTATGTGATGGTGCCACCAGTGATTAGCCGTTGAAATATACAATACACGATAAGTAAAAGCATAAATTCTTAAGGAAAATAGAATGTTTATCTATGAATAGCACAATATGAAACAAAATTACTCGTAGGCACTGCTAGTGAAATTATTACCTGAACTTCAACTTCAAATTCAAATATCGCAATTCTATTAAAAATTTTATAATCGTAAGTATACAATCAATGCCTTGTCAATGGGACTTTAAGTGAGATAAATTTTACAGATAATAAACAAACCTATTTTAGAGAAAAACAGAAAAAAATCATTCCTTCGAACAGCAATTTTAGTTTGTCTCTTATGCAGCCTGAGGGGGCAAGTAGAATCAATACCCTCTACTTCCTCTTACCTAAAATACCATGACTTGCAACTAAAAACTTTTTAAAAATAGATTCTTTCTCAGCAACATTTACTGGTGGCACTACGGCAGCCTTCAGAGAGCTTAGGCTACACTGACTGTGCCCGCCGGTGGTATCACCTACAGCAGCCTCAAACACAACGCAAACAAACAAACTGAAATTTACAACGTATGGAAAAACCAACAAATTTACAGTCCGCGTTGTGACTCTTGTGAACCGCGAGCCTTTTACACAAAACTAATTTAAGACAGTATACACTGAATTAACTGATCAAAGGAATGTATTGTTTCAGTAAATACCAAAACAGCTCTTATTATGGCTCACATAGACAACTGTCAGATAAAGAGGTAAAAATTATTTATGACTAGTCGAATTCCACCTTTACTCGTTAGATAACCGCAGTGCAAACAAACGGCATATTAGTATTTTATAACACAACACAGTTTATAGAAGCCTTGGGAGATTAAGAGGCTTAAATAATCTAGGTAACACCGAGCAATACTAACATTCAGCAGAAAGATTTGAAATTTACAGTGTTTATAATGACACCTCCCAGATTTAATGTAGTTTAAGAATCAATAAAAGAACTACAGGCCCTTGGCGTTTTTCACTGGCGTCACATTAAAACATCTCAAATGTTACGTGCCTGGTACAACCATACAAACTCATCCTTAAGACACAATCATTAACACAGGCCACATGAACATATACTACAAACTGATTTAAATAAGTATAACATTATAGGAGGGGCAGAAGTCGGGAATTGCTGCGCCACCATGTACAGTAGTGTACTCACTATACGGTAATGTTTCCGACAAAAAAATTACCGTCAACAACTTGATATTTCGGAGCACAGAACTTAAAACGGCTCACCAGCCAGAAACGACGCTGTCGATAACAGCAGCATGAGGGTTGAAATATTGCATGATACTATAGGACAAGACAAACCACACCCAGGCCTTAATCGCCCACGCACAGCAACGGTTTCCACTGCAGACACTGCTAACGCCAGTTACGCTACTCGAACGTTATCTCACCGCGCCGGTCGACTCTGCTGTGACGGTCCTGTGCGTCACGCACAAATCAACAGCGGCCCCGCGCTGTTTCAGGGCTGGCTGCTCGCTGCGACCACTGTAGCCACCGTTCAGTACTGCCCTCCTCGGAACGAGCTCATAACTCCCTCCAACCGCGCCTGAAACTGACTTGTCAGCCAGTCTTAGGCTGCACCTCTTAAATTTCACTTGGTCAATCACGCCACGGGGAAGAAATCTAAGGCGAAGAGGCGACAGTACGCTGGCACCAGAGATGAAGAGAAGGCACCACTTCTGAACATGTTCATATACTCACCACATTTGTGAATGTGCTAGTGACGTCAAACAATACCAGTTTGGAACTGGGAGGAACCTTTCTAATTTTGTGTAGGAGGACTATGGAATTTATGATTCCCAATGAAGGTTTGAATCTGTTTTCCTTTCCTTTATGTAATATATCTCTGTCCCCAGGAATTAAAAAGAAGCGTAATGCACTTAAGCGCCAAAAAAACTGGTATAGGCATGTAAACTGGCAGAATAGGGCGTTGCGGTCGGCAAGAAAGGGAACAACGATGATGAGATTCGTTCGGCGTGACAGAAATGCAATCCTTCCACAGATTACTGCAGATTGCAATGCTGAATCATTAGCAAGTGTCAGCGTGCGAACGATTCAACGAAACATCATCGATAAGGGACTTTCGGAGCCGAAAGACCACTCGTGTATCTTTGATGGCTGCAAGACACAAAGTTATGCGTCTCACCAGTGCTCGTTAACACCGACATTAGACTGCTGATGATTGGAAACATGTTTCCTGGTCGGACGAGTCTCGTTTCAAATTGCGTTAACCGGATGGACGTGTCCTGGTATGGACACAACCTCATGAATCCATCTGACCTGAATGTCACTAGGGGATTTTTCAGGCTAGTAGAGGCTCTGTAATGATGTGGAGCGTGTGCAGTTGGAGTGATATGGGACCCCTGATATGCCTAGATACGACTCTGACAGGCGACACATACGTAAGCATCTTGTATGACTTGCAGTCATTCATACCCATTGTGCATTCTGACAGACTTGGTCTATTCCAGGGGGACAATGCGATACCCCAGACGTCCAGAATTCCTTTAGAATGGCTCCAGGAACAACCTACTGAGTTTGAACACCTCCACTGGCCGCCAAACTCCCCACAAATGAACATTATTGAGCATATCTGGGATGCCATCCTTGCAACGTACTGTTCAGAAGAGATCTCCACCCCCTCGGACCCCTACGGATTTATGGAGAGTCGTACTGAATTCATTGTGTCAGTTCCCTCCAGAAACACTTAAGATATTAGTCGACTTCATGCCACGTCGTGTTGCGGCACTTCTGCGTACAGAAATGCAGTCATTATGCAATTTAGGTAAGCAAAAGATAACCTAACACAAAGGCTAATGAGTACTATTGTTGTGTTTCTTCTAATAATTTAAACATACAGTATCGAAAATGTCTATCATGCACGTTTATGTATAAAAAATGTAACTCCAACAAACTTTAATAAACTACGAACACCTTCTTCGCTAAAACGGTTGGCTAACATTACTCTGTCTAGTATTTGGACTGACCATTTTGACAGGCAGGGACATCGCAACAGTGATGACGCGGAGTTCGTGGGAGGGTGGACGGGACTGAGCGGCTGGATTCTTGAGCTGGGTTTGGCCACCGTCGTTCCGTGGGCTGCATTCCGGCTACGTGCATTACATTCCTTCGCCTTCCTAGCAGCTTCTGCACTGTTTGCTCAACCAACCTGTTGCGTCCCTCTCTGCTTTCTGCGGCGTATAAGCCAGAGCGCTTTCAAAATACACTGCCCGTTATAAATTCAGGAAGAAAAGAAGCGTTTCCCAGCACTGAAAACCGTTTTAAAAAGCAAACACCAGAGGTTCTTCGTTTGAAGCAGTGAGTAGCTAAAGCGTCGAGAAGATTTGTCATGCAGAAGATTAGAAATTGATATTTTCCCAAAAGATATTACTGTCAGAAGCAGGGTTGTTGAATGCTTCTTATTACAATACCCAGCAATTGCGTTTTTAACTGGAAATAGAGAATTTACTAGCAGGACTCACAGGACATACAGGCTATCAATTTTTAAATGAGAACAACTATGAAAGTGTAATGAAAGCTCATCACATGAAACAACCACAGAATATAGAGACAACTGAATTGTAAGCAATCAGAATCCACCTTTCATAAGTAAAACTCAAAGTGAGTAATGCTCGAAGTGTAATTATAATGTCTCGCTATAATTCGTTTCGTGGATGAACCACTTGACTGTCAGTCGCAACCATACTATCAAAAACTATCAGTGGAGGAAGTGTTTAAGATAGCCAACGTCATATGACATTGTTCACACAATATGATGTTAGTATTCGACGACGAATTGGGTAATGTCTCGAAGTACTGGAATAAATGGCTATTGCTGCACTGTACTGTGATACAACTACATTTATCTTTCAGAGATCTCACGAAGAAAAGGATCTAGTTTACGCACGCCGTTTCATGCACCAGCATCTTTAGTTTTCTTCAGAAGTTTAATCACTGAATTTTAACTGTTTCATAAACTGATAGGCTTCAATGAGCGAATGGACAAAAGCTATGGGATTCGTCCAAATATCATGTCGGATCCTCTTTTGCCGGGCGTACTGCAGCAACTCGATGTGGCATGGGATCAACAAGTCGTTGGAGATCCCCTGCTAAAAATTGAGCCGTGCTGCCTCTACAGCCGTACATAATTGCGGAAGTATTGCTGAAGTACTATTTTGTACACGAATTGAACATCGATTATGTCCTACAAATGTTTAATACGATTCTTGTCGCGCGATCTGGGATGCTGCCCAATAACAGGGCATATTGTCATCCACGAAAATGAAGACCATGAATGGCAGCAAACTGTCGATAAGTATAAGAACATAACCATTTCCAGTCAAGATCGGATCAATTGGACATGACAACCCAATCCATTCCATGCAAACACTGCTAAGACCTTTACAGAGTCACCACAAGCTTGCACAGTGTCTTGTTGGCAACTTCGGTCCATAGTTTCGTGGGGTCTGCGCCACATTCCAACCCCACTATCACTTTTACTAGCAGAAATAGGGGCTCACCTGTCCAGGCCACGACTCTCCAATCATCTAGGGTCCAATTGATATGATCACCAGGGAAGGGGAGGCTCTGCAAGCGATATCGTACTGTTAGCAGACTCAGTCGCGTCTGTCGTCTGCTACCATAGTCCAATGACATCAAATTTTGGCCGGCCTCAGTTGCCGAGCGGTTCTAGGCGCTACAGTCTGGAACCGCGCTACCACTACGGTCGCAAGTTCGAATCCTGCCTGAGGCATGGATGTGTGTGATGTCCTTAGGTTACTTAGGTTTAAGTAGTTCTAAGTCTAGGGGACTGACGACCTCAGATGTTAAGTCCCATAGTGCTTAGAGCCATTTGAACCATTTTGGAACCAAATCTTGCCGCTTTGTCCTAACGGACGCGTTCGTCGTGCATTTCACGCTGATTCCTGCGGTTCTTTTACGTAGCTGTGCTGTCTGTTAGCACTGTCAATTCAGCGCAAACGCCGTTGTTCTCCGTTATTAACTGAAGACCGTCCGCCACTGAGTTGTATGTGGTGAGACGTAATACCTGAAATTTGATATCAATGGCACACTCTTTACATAGTGGAACTCGGGATATTGAATTCAGAAACGATGTATCTGTCTTCAACTACCACCTCCCGTTAAAAGTCTGTTAATTCCAGTCGTGCGGCCATAATCGTATTCGAAACCTTTTCACATGGGTCATCTGAGTAATAATGACAGCATCACAAGTGCAGCGCCCTTTCATACCACGTGTATGCGATTCTGCTGGCATCTGTATTGTAAACATGGCCATCGCATGACCTGCGACATTTCAGTGTACAGAGGCTTAGTGGAGTGGCTTCGACAATCAAGAGGTCAAAGGAAAAGAGAAGTAAGCTTGAATGACTTTCAGAGAGTCATCTGGGCTGTATACAGGCGAGCGTCATTCATGGCATTATTACATGAAGTATGCTAACACCCTTGAAACTTCCTACGAGATTAAAACTGTGTGATTGATTGTGATTCAAACCTGGAACCTTCTCCCACAATGTATGCAGGAAAGCTTCAGTGAAGTTTTAAAAGTATGTCAGAGTTAATGTCACAACTGAAGCTTTGAAGATCACTTTTTTTTCTTTATTGATTTCAATTCCCCCCCCCCCCCCCCCTCCCGAAGGGGCGGGCTGGCAGCGGCTTAGTACGCTGCTCTACAGCCTACAAACTTTTTTTTAAAAAAACGGAAGAAGAAGAGAAACAAGAAAAACAGGCGATAAAACGGTGACTTAAAGCGTAAAATGGCGGAAAAGTGCGGAAAGTTAAAACAGAAAGCAAAAGGGGTTGGCAATGTTAGTAAAAGACACAGGAATCAGACCAGTAACATAGTACACACACAATTTAAAAACATGGCGACAGTCTGGTTTCTGTTTGCAAGAGATTAAAAGCACACCCAGCGACAGTATGATGGCCGTTCGCAACACTTCCCAAAAAAAAAACACAACACGGAACACACACTGTAAAACACTCACTGTAAAACAATGCACGAAAATGGCGGCACAAAGATGACACTCCCGGGCCAAAGGCAGATGGGGGGGGGGGGACCTGGAGCAGGGGGAAGAACAAGGAGGGAGGAAGGAAAAACGAAAAGGGGGGGGGGAACCAAGGAGGGAGAGGACTCATAAAGGGGGAGAGGGGCAGGGCAGACGCGAGAGGGAATGAGAAGAGGCAGAGGAGGCAAATGCAAAAGGACTCAGGGGAGAGAAGGGGGCAGAGAGAGGGGAGGTGGGGAAAAAAGAGGATGGAAGGGGGGGAGAGGGATCCCGGGAAACGGACAGAGGAAAGGAGGGGGAGTAAGGGTCAGAGTTGATAGGAGGGATAAATGGAGGGAGAGAGGTCATTGTACAGGAGGGGGAGTTGATGGAAGCCACCTCGGGAAAGGAGATGAAGGGTGTAGAGATGGAGGGTAGGGCGGAAACAACAGTGAAGATGTGGCAGGGGGCGGGGATGGGAGAGGAGAGGAGCAACCATGGGGTGAGGGGGATCAAGGTGGCGGGAGATATAGAGGATACGGATATGTTCGAGGAATAGGAGTAGATTGGGGAGAGGAATGAGATCATAAAGGATCCGCGTGGGGGACGGGAGGCGTATACGGAAGGCGAGGTGGCGTGCATGATGCTCAAGGATCTGGAGGGACTTATAGAATTTGAAGGGGGGCAGATATCCAGGCAGAACTGGCATAACAGATGATGTGACGGATTAAGGATTTATAGGTGTGGAGGATGGTAGAGGGGAGCAACCCCCATGTCCGGCCAGAGAGGGGTTTGAGGAGTCGGAGGCAGTTGTTGGCTTTGGATTGGATGGAGCGGAGATGAGGGATCCAGGTGAGGTGACGGTCAATGGTGAGGCCAAGGTAGGTGAGGGTGGAGGTGAGGCGGACAGGACGGGTGCAGACAGTAAGGGAGAATTCCAGGAGCCGGAAAGAGCGAGTGGCACCACCTATGATGATTGCCTGGGTCTTGGAAGGATTGATTTTCAGGAGTCACTGGTTACACCACGCAGTATGAAGGTGATTCTGGAGAAGGCGTTGGGACTGTTGGAGGGTAGGAGCGAGGGCAAGGAATGTGGTGTCATCAGCATATTGCATGAGGTGTAGTGGAGGGGGAGGGGTTGGGGCATATCTGCCGTGTACAGGATGTAGAGGAGAGGGGAGAGGACAGAGCTCTGGGGCACACCTGCGGAAGGGTAGAAGGTGTGGGAAATGGCATTATGGATGGTAACATAGGAGGGGCAGTGGGAGAGGAAGGAGGCCGTCAGATGGATGTAGTTGATAGGAAGGGCGCAGGTTTGGAGTTTAAACAGGAGACCATGATGCCCGACACAGTCGTAGGCCTTTTTGAGGTCGAGGGAGACAAAAATGGCGGAGCGACGAGAGTTAAGCTGGAGGGAGAGGAGATGAGTGAGGCAGAGGAGTTGGTCATCAGCAGAGAAGGAAGGTCGAAAGCCACATTGGGTGTTGGGGAGGAGATGGTTTTGGCAGAGGTGGTGGTGGATGGGCCGGTAGAGGATGGATTCCAAGACCTTGCTGAACACCGACGTGAGACAGATAGGATGATAGGAAGAGGCATCAGATGGAGGCTTGTTGTGTTTGGAGAACATTAGGATACGGGAGGTTTTCCACAGGTCGGGATAGAAGCCAGTGGCAAGGATGACATTGTAGAGGGTTGCAAGGACTGAAAAGAAGGAGGGAGGGCAGTCTTTGAGGTGGTGGTACGTAATGCAGTCGTGGCCAGGAGCAGTGTTGCGTTTAGTGCGGAGTGTGAGGCTGATATCCTGTGTAGTGATGGGAGTGTTAAGTTCAGATGGTGGTGTGTGGCCCAAGTACTGGAAGCTAGGAGCAAGTGGAGGAACAGGGTTATTCGTATAGTCCATGACGTCAGGGAAGAGGGAATAATCGAAGTGGGGATCATCTGGGATGGAAAAAACATCGGAGAGGTGAGAGGCAAAGTGGTTGGCCTTACTGAGGTTGTCGGCAAATGGACGCTCATTAAGGAGGAGAGGGTACTGGGGGGTTGGGCGGTTCCCAGTAAGGCGGTGGAAAGTAGACCAATACTTGGAAGAGTTTATGGGAAGTGTGGTGTTGAGTTGTGTACATGTCTGGCGCCAGGCACGGCGTTTCTTTGCAGTAAGCAGGTTGCGGGTGTGTCGTTGTAATTGCCGGTGGCGGGTGAGTGTATCCCGGTCACGAGTGCGGAGAAAAGAGCGGTAGAGGCAACGGGACTCTCGAAGGAGAAGGACGGCCTGTGGAGGCAGGGTGGGGTGGTGAGGGTGGATGGCTTTGGTGGCGATATGGGTGGCAACGGCGCAGACAAGGTCTGGTACTGGAAGGCAGCAGTGCGAGAGATGTCATCAGGAGATTGGAGGGTAAGGTCGTGGCCGTCTACCTAGGTGTGAATGGAGACCCGGTAGGCATCCCAGTTTGCACGGGAGTAATCATGGACAAGTTTAGGAGGTATGTCGGGGCAAGGAGCATTGCCACTGCCAATGAGGTCAAGGACATCTGTGGTGATACGCCCAAGGAGGTTGGGAGAGGCAAGGACCACATTGGGAGTGGTGTTGGATTCGGGTTGGGTGTGCTGAGGCAGGTGAACCAGGTCTCCCTGGAGGGTGGTGGGAAGCTGATGCCACCACTGGAGGTCGGCAGGATCACGGCTGTGGATATTGAGGTCAGTGGCAATCACATAGGTGAAGTAGGTGCGGTCAATGTGGGCCAGGAAATCGTACGGGATGGGGGTGCGAGGGTGGACATAAATGGTGGCACAGGTGATGGTGGGGAAGAAGAGGCTGGGAGTGAGATGCTCGGCAGGATTGTTAAGGAGAGGTTGGGGCTGGACAGGGTGGTGCTTGAGGTGGCCTATAGCAACACGCCAGAGGGTATGGGTTATCGGTGCAGTGAAGGGTGTAAGGAGCCGTGGAGATGGAGATACGGGGTTCAAGGAAGGTTTCCTTCAGGATGAAGGCATCAACGCAGTGCTGACAGAGGGTGTGGAGGAAGAGGAGTTTGTGGGTGGGCAGGGAGCGAATGTTGTGGTACAGGATATGGTAGGGTTGTTGTACCATGGGAGGGGAGAGTTAGAGGAGGCTGATGAGGGGGGTGAAGGTGAAGTGGGCCTGGTTGTGGGAGTATGTGGCATAGGTGGTAAGATGGAAAATGGAACGGGAAGCAAGGGCGATTTGGGAAAGGGTGTGGGAGCGCTGGAAGGGGTGGATGATTTGGAGCACAATGGTGATGAAACGGATGATGTCCTCTGCAGTAGGCAGAGGGTGGAGCGAGTTGTTGGGGTGGATGGGGTCGTCAACAGGACGGACAGGGATGGTTAGCTCTGGGGTGACTGGAAGAGGTTTCGCTTTACACTTCGAGGAGTAGGTAGGATGTGGTTCGTTACAAGTGTTGCAGGAGGGGGGAAAGGTGAGGTTGGGGCATTTCTTGAGGAAGTGTGAAGCTTTGCAGTGGGGATAAGTAGGGGGGTTCTTGCAGGCAGAGGTAACATGGTCATTGTATGTGAGACAGCGTTGGCAGCTGTAGGATTGGACTGGGGAACTGGAGGGGTCCACCTTATGATGGCGATTGTAGAGGAGGGCTCCCTCGGTGAGGAGGCGGTCAATGGAGGAGGAGGATTCAGTGAATATCCGCATGAGAGAAGTCGGCCCGGCATCTTTGAAGATGCGACCAGCCGAGCGGATTTCAATGTTGGGCCGGGAGATGAGTTCCGCCAACACCTCAGCCTCTGTGATCACGGGGTTAAGCTTCGTGATCATCGAATCGAGGGTCAGGATTGGAGAGGACAAAGGTGTGGGTGGCAGGCGTGGCGGGGGTGGGGATCGGGATCGCGTCTATGCGGGTGGGTGGGTCTTGAAGACCACTCGTATGCGGTGGCTATATAGCTCAGTTGGTAAGAAAGCTAGTTTGAGAACATTTCTCCAAACAAGTGACTTATAATTTCGTGCCCCATTTTTCCTCTTACACGTCAAACCATATCAGTTTTCGCTACCAACTGTGGTAGGCATGCCATAGATCTTGCATTTGAACGCGCCTGGCACCGCTCTCAGATTTGCTACCCAAGCGGCAGCTACAAATCGTGATACATCCTGTATAAAAACCTTACAACCGTGGCACCTATGGCTCCCTTTCCAGCTTGGCTCCCCAAGTGGCTGCTTTTGTCGCTTGGGTTTCAAACTATCCCTGTCCGGCAAGGTCATATCGTGGAACAGTTGATAACATTAATTTTTTAGGAATTTTTTAAACAAAGCTCACTCAGTCACTCATTGATTCACTAAGATATCTAGCATTCTCCTGAAGGGAAACTATAGGGATCCTGACCAATAACTATACTATTTTACGTGTCTCATGATGTAACTATGATTATATAAACGGGATTCTGTTCTACTGTTTCTAAGGAAGACGTGAGGCAATTTTTACATGGGACAACCTGGTAATGAATTAGCCCCTGATACCAACGCACATTCCTTCCAGCAGGTAGTACCACCTAACAGTACAGTTCTCTCTCCAGTCACTGGAGGATGGACTGTTAGTATATAGGGACTCTGAGAGGAAATGTGATCACTTCTTCTGTTTGTAAATCTTTTCTTCTAAGAAAACACTTTTAGTAGGAAAGACCCCTTTCTGTATATCAGAGGAAGTGCTGTATAACATGGAAGTCGTAACTTTACAAGACTGATGTTAAAATATCTCTACAACTTAAAACTGATGCTTATTGGCAACTGAATATGAAATGGCAACGTATGGGCGATACGTCGTAAATTCGTTGGCGCTAGTTATCATAGAAATAAAACAAATAGGCACTGCAGGGCAGCTAAGACGAAATGGACACGCGAAAAAATGTAAGATATCGAAAAGATAATAAAAGAAAAGCTCCAGTTTGCTTTTGTTCTACAATATTACTTTAATTGTGTTAACAGGTTTCCGGCTTACTAGGCAGTCTTCAGACATTTACTGAGTATTGTCACCAAAGAAGTTACAATGTTTGCAATCAACATTGAAAGAGAAGTAACACGTCTAGACTGACGCAGAAACATACAGTAAGTAACATCTTTGACAGTGTGGTGGTAATGCAATGAAAAAGTAAAAAATTGGACAGTAAATAACTAAAACTGGAGTTGACAGGAAAACCTTTAACACAAAGTAGGAATAGTATGCCTACCTAACAGTTTCTATTTATAAATAAAACTAAAATAATATAAAATTTGTACGTGACAAGGCTTCATGAGGAGGTACAAAACATGGAGGGTGATACAAAAACCAATTAAAAGAAGAAACAATTATCAGTGTAACTACAGAATACAAAAGGAACTCAAGCAATATCAGAAAGATGAACAGAAATAAGTATATACAGGAACATGGAGGCGTTTGAGGGAACATTCAGCATACAACTGTATGTTCGCTCAAACGCTTGAATCTTCCTGCATTTATTTATTTTTGTTCATCTTTGTCGTGTTAGTCTATCGACATCTCTCCTTCAGACAGGGTGTTACTTGGTTTCTGTGTTCGAATGGACGTTGTGGATTCGTGAGGTTTCGCTTGTGACCCCATTGCTATCTGCGTGTTGTTGTTCGTTACGTCTTGCTCGGTCGTCCGTTGTTGTTCGTGTCCGTTCTTCCCCGTTCGTTTTGTTTGTTTGCGGGCCGGTCCCGTTTGGTCCGACTGCGCTTTCGTTCTCGGCGACCGCGAGACCGTTCCGGTCGCGGTTACAACACTTTCCTTGTAGGATTAAATTCCGATGCATACCATTAAAGGCACAACCTTCAAATAAGTCCCATCACACTTCAGATTAATGCAAATGTAACTGTAATGCACCTGATGATGTTAAATTTCGCCAAAACACGTCGTGCAACTAAATATTAGTAAGAAGTGACTGAAACAGTGAAAACAATGTGGCAAACAGAAATCAGTGTATCCTGATAAGAACAGCATGTTGTTATCAATGGAGAGACGTCTACAGACGTTAAGGTAACCTCTGGCGTGCCACAGGGGAGTGTTATGGGACCATTGCTTTTCACAATATATATAAATGACCTAGTAGATTGTGTCGGAAGTCCCATGCGGCTTTTCACGGATGATGCTGTAGTATACAGAGAACTTGCAGCATTAGAAAATTGTAGCGAAATGCAGGAAGATCTGCAGCGGATAGGCACTTGGTGCAGGGAGTGGCAATTGACCCTTAACATAGACAAATGTAATGTATTGCGAATACATAGAAAGAAGGATCCTTTATAGTATGATTATATGATAGCGGAACAAACACTGGTAGCAGTTACTTCTGTAAAATATCTGGGAGTATGCGTGCGGAACGATTTGAAGTGGAACGATCATATAAAATTAATTGTTGGTAAGGCGGGTACGAGGTTGAGATTCATTGGGAGAGTCCTTAGAAAATGTAGTCCATCAACAAAGGAGATGGCTTACAAAACACTCGTTCGACCTATACTTGAGTATTGCTCATCAGTGTGGGATCTGTACCAGATCGGGTTGACAGAGGAGATAGAGAAGATCCAAAGAAGAGCGGCGCGTTTCGTTACAGGGTTATTTGGTAACCGTGATAGCGTTACGGAGATGTTTAACAAACTCAAGTGGCAGACTCTGCAAGAGAGGCGCTCTGCATCGCGGTGTAGCTTGCTCGCCAGGTTTCGAGAGGGTGTGTTTCTGGATGAGGTATCGAATATATCGCTTCCCCCTACTTATACCTCCCAAGGAGATCACGAATGTAAAATTAGAGAGATTCGAGCGCGCACGGAGGCTTTCAGACAGTCGTTCTTCCCGCGAACGATGCGCGACTGGAACAGGAAAGGGAGGTAATGACAGTGGCACGTAAAGTGCCCTCCGCCACACACCGTTGGGTGGCTTGCGGAGTATAAATGTAGATGTAGATGTAGATGTACTGTTGGCCAGTACATCACGTAATCAGTATAAGACACTTAACATATCATTATAGTTCGAACATACATCTCAGCAATTTTTGGACAAAAATGATTCAGTTGTAACTCAAGTAACGAAAATGTAATTAGTTAAGAAAGTATGATCACACTGGCTTCATATGTAAATGATTCAAATTCAGTTTTAATTGCTTTTCCGTTTCGTCAATCATGATGATTCTGTAGTTGATATACAGTACTAAGAAGTATGACTTAAAACGTACACAATTAGCTACAGAATTCCCAGTCATGAAATAAGATACCAACAGGATATATTTGAGGAACTGTTAAATTCCGACGAATTTCGCCAATTCACGTAACAAGCTGTGCTGTAGATTTTGAGTTACACGCCGTACAACAATTCAGCATCAAATAATCGGTAAAGGACCGTCAACGTATCATTTTCGTTGTATCGTCGGTCTCTAGAACATTTTCGCCAAAAATGATTCAACAGTAATAGAATTAAACAAATTGTGACTGGTTAGTAAGGAATGGCGAGATCACTCATCCACATTACCCACCCTCGCTGCTATCACGCCCTCCACACGAGACACGAAGAGAGCAGCATTTGAAGCAGCAGGCTTCACCGAAACGCCAGCTGCTCTTTTGCGTGTGCAGTGTTAGTGCGAGTATCGTTCTAACTCTGTATATGTACCATTAAGCGCACCACTCTCCGAACCCCGGCACTCTGCAGAATCAAACTCCCATGAACAAAATAACTTCACAAAAGAGTTAATATGTGAAATATTTGTCGTCACATAAAGACCACAAGTCCTAGTATATATGACTTCCTTGAATGGCTACTTTTCCGTCAGCCCCAGTCTTGCCGATTTCATTCTGAGGATTGTGTGTTAAATTATCACACAATTAGTTACAGGAAACCTGATCATTAAATATGTCACTAACAGACTGTGTCTGAGCAGCTTTTATACTCCTGGATTTTCGCCGCGCTGTGTAACAGGCTTAGCAGTAGATTGTGGGATATACGGCGTAGAACGGGAGACGTCCGCCCCTGGCGACGTTGCCACTTCGTGGTGCTGGCAGCTGCTCGGGACGGCGTGAGGTGACACGCTTTCAGACGTCTCCTGCTCTGAGTTCCTAAATCAGCCGTCGGCGTCGCTGGGGACTGCGTCTGCGTCAGCGCAAAGGGCTCAGGATCCTCCATAATTGGCTCAACCGCCTTGCGGCTCATCACGTCACTCATCCACATTACCCACCCTCGCTGCTATCACGCCCTCCACACGAGACACGAAGAGAGCAGCATTTGAAGCAGCAGGCTTCACCGAAACGCCAGCTGCTCTTTTGCGTGTGCAGTGTTAGTGCGAGTATCGTTCTAACTCTGTCAGAAATGTACCAGTAAGCGCTCCACTCTCCGAACCCCGGCACTCTGCAGAATCAAACTCCCATGAACAAAATAACTTCACAAAAGAGTTAATATGTGAAATATTTGTCGTCACATAAAGACCACAAGTCCTAGTTCCTCACATAATGGTTAACATTTATTTGCATTAACTTCTTTTAGAAGGAGGCATAGTGATTAAAATTAAAATCATAAAATTTTTTGGCGTAAACACTACATATTTTCGACGCTTTCACTTTTCTTCAAACATCATTATCAAATGGAGATCTGTGCCTATAAAAATGTCGCTTGTAAACTATTTACTAAAACGAAGTGTGATAGCTTTTTGCCTGTTAATTTAAGGAGCACAGGTTACACTTTTAAACCATGTTTAATACAATGATGATCAATGTGCTACATGTAATCCTAATTCGTTTCATTCGTTTATTTCCCTTGACAATTAGCTGCTTTCGGTTTACATGTTGTCAGTGACTAACTAATATTATTTTTACATTCTTGAGAGACCGCATAAAGCAAATCATACAGACATGCAGATCCACAGACATAGCCAAATTGATGACTAATTGTAATTTATTGAAGAGGTTTCATTCTTTCGTGTTGCATATTCTGTCGTTCTTTTCAGGCGAATACGGAAACAGTATCGTTTCAGTGCTGTAATGTATTTAAAATGAATGTGTCACACTCCTTGGCAGAGAAACGTCAGACCAGTAAAGTATTGCGATTGCTATGATTATAGAGGAGAACATTATTCTGTAAGGGATCCACGCTCCTTGAATCCTTGAAATAGGACGAAGAGACACATTACGTCACGTAGTCTAAACAAACTCGCTATAGCAGACATATTCTTCTCGAGAGAAACCGCAGCTGTCTTGACATTTAAAACAATTGTCATTTAGTGATCAGTCTCAGTTCTACATTTTTGATACGGTTAAAAATGTAGGTCAGAAACTGAAGAATAAATGAGAATTATTTTTAAGTCCAAAAAAATGTTGAAAACCTTTTAGTACGAAAATATTTGGTTTCCATAATTGTGTTATAGCACGTGACAAGAGAGACTAATTCGCACATATAGTAAAGATATTCCAGTTTCTGGAACCAGAAGAATGTTTTTGAATATTGTTGCAACTGTTACAGTACTGAAATCGTGTATCCTGCCTATGTCATACAAGGAAATCTTGCAGAACTATAATGCACAAAAAGTCACAGGGAAAACAGCTCGTCTCAAAGCTTAGAGCAGCTTGCAATATTCAGTTCAGGGTATGGTACCGTAGTTTACGCTGTCATCACAGTTACGCACCACTGCATAGTGAAAAGCTACATTGTCAGCTAGAGTTCTTTTACCTACTGTTTACCAGTGGATGACTTCAGTGATCTTTACAGTTCTCCAAAAATCTTTGATCTTAGACTACGTGACGTTGCCTTACAATTAGAAGAAACGACACTGCTGAGAAGACGCCAATTTTCTTAGGATGAAGAAATCGCAATACAAACCCACGTAAGATAAGTCACTACAAAACAACAGCTGGTCGACTAGTTTCAAAGGTGGAGTTGTTATTTTCCGCGTGGTGGGAACAATGCAAAATAAAAACGGAATTTTGCCAATACGTACGTTTCTTGTTTGAACACGTAACATAAAAGCGAAGTACACAGTCAAAAGCGAATCACCTACACTAAGGTCCCGTCAGGGATAGAAGTGTTTTATTCCGGCTAATATAAATATCAATCTCGGACACAAAATATTCTCTCAGCAATTAAACAATACAAACATAAAAAATCATAACCGCTTCAGGCAGATGTTCAGAGTATTATGTCTACTCTCTAGTTTCCCGTTTCATTTTAATTACCGACAATAGTTTGACACTGTATGTTTCGACAGTAACCTTCGGTCTTGAGGTAACCACATGCAATTTAACACATAGTGCTGTGTAACATACACTTCTATGAAAGGTGAAAATTTTGTGTGGTGCATAGGCCGATATTGCGAGAAAAATTGTCATCTTTGTTTAGAAGTGCAATAATAATTTCTGTTCTCTATAATTTTGAATATTTCTTTAAATTTTGTCTTCTATTATGGGACAAATTTTAACTTAGGCCTATTGAAAGTTTCGGGGTCACAGATAATCAACTAAAAAATCATCGCTTCACACAGGTGTTCAGAGTATTATGTCCATCGCTGTTCAAAGACAATAAAGCGCCAAGAGATTACTTAAGATAGAGATATTACTGCAACACAATGAAAATTCTCCTATCATAGCACAGAAAAGCGAATTTTCCCTGCCCTGAGTTAGGGATGTGAAAAAAGTAAACTAGCTTTTTGACTTATCTGGCAGCTTCAAAGGCATTTAAACCGAAACATCTTGACATATTGGTGCTTCATTAGCTATTAAAATTAATACCCATGTCATATAACACAATGCACAGTGTCAATTAAAGTAATATGATACATGATGCCATGTCGTATCACATGACATGTGTCATTAGGTCCTATTGCAAATGCATCCCACTCTATAGAAGTACATAAATTTGTTTATATTTGTTCTTACCCGCCTCATCATACATGTCAGAGGGGCTGTGTTTTGCGGAGACACGGTCCCCTCGGATAAAAAACAAACCCATCACCAACAAACCAGAAAACTGTTTTAGCGCCACCCTCCACCATTCCCATAGAAATCTTTTTAGCTCTTACATTTATTGTCTTCATCCATATCATGTTATATGTTTACTATGGCTGGCGAATCTTATGGATCTTAGGCAGATGAACATGGACTTTAGCCTATAAATTGAAAGATTCTGATGTGCCAACACTTTGCTGCTAAGAGAGTTCATTGCGATGGGAAAACAGGGTTAATTCATAAAACAAAAACTCGAATACGTCAAGATGTATGGATTTAAATGTCATGGAAGCAGCCTGATAAGTCGGAAAGCTAGTTCCCTTCTTATCATCCTAACTGTGCTCAGGACATATTCAACATTAACTTGTGCTTTCATAGGAGCACTTTCCAGTCTGGTCCGAAACTTTTACTGTACCATAATTTGACAACACCACCAAAGCTTAACAAACGATGTCGATTTTTGATGAGTTGGACGACGACTAGTCCGGTGCACTTCCTTTTTTTGTCTCTCTAATCATGTTATTTATATCGTGCTGCCGAGATAAAGCTTTCACAAAACAACAGGACGACCATTAATTACATGTATTTCTCTACCTTTTTATAAAATCTGAACGATTCGCACGAGTCTAAAACACGTGAAATAAGCCAGAATTTAGAAATCCAGTTTTCAATGTTATCGCAAGAATGCATTTTTTATTTACTTCATTAACTTCAAAGAGCTTCAGCACATTCAATTCACGTGAAAACGAATTCTACGTGCTACATTTAGCTAGATTTTAAACCATCGTATATCAACAAAGGTTCAGGATTACTGGATAAAAGAAATTAGGTCTTGACTTCGTCCATTCATCTGCCCTCATACAAAATTTGAACCGATTCGTAGAGGTTTAAAGTAGACAAGTAGAACACTTCAAAGCCCTCGCAAAAAAACGTGGCTTTTACATATTTTTTCACGTAAAATCGGAATGTTGCACACACACAAGTGGTACCATTATCTGAGAACTAATTTCAGCCCAACTGAAATCTTTTACAAAACAAATTAATCGATTGGCACAGGTTACCTGGGGGCAGCTCCGGTTCGTCATTCATATCTTGCTCGATATACTTTAAAATAGCTACTGTAAGACAGATATTCGAATGCCTACAGAAACTGACTCTGGTCCGGGCTAAACGAAACACTTTTCACCCCATGTTCCTGGCTCAAATAGGTACCGAGCACCAAAACATCACCACCACCCACCCAACCGTGAATCTGCGCGTGGTCTTCTCAGGCAGTCCATCAGCAAAGGAGGTGGCTTACGAAACACTCGTTCGACCTATACTTGACTACTGCTCATCAGTGTGGGACCTGTACCAGATCGGGTTGACGGAGGAGATATAGAAGATTCAAAGAAGAGCGGCGCGTTTCGTCACAGGGTTATTTGGCAAGCGTGATAGCGTTACGGAGATGTTTAGCAAGCTCAAGTGGCAGACTCTGCAAGAGAGGCGCTCTGCATCGCGATGTAGCTTGCTGTCCAGGTTTCGAGAGGGTGCGTTTCTGGATGAGGTATCGAATATATTGCCTCCCCCTACTTATACCTCCCGAGGAGATCACGAATGTAAAATGACAGAGATTCGAGCGCGCACGGAGGCTTTCCGGCAGTCGTTCTTCCCACGAACCATACGTGACTGGAACAGAAAAGGGAGGTAACAACAGTGGCACGTGAAGTGCCCTCCGCCACACACCGTTGGGTGGCTTGCGGAGTATAGATGTAGATGTAGATGTTGGTGACAAAAGTCATAGTATGCCTCCTAATACCGAATCGGACCCCCTCTGGGTCGGCGAAATGCAGCAACACGACGTGGCATCGACTCAAAAAGTCGTTGGAAATATCCTGCAGAAATACCGAGCCATGTTGCCTCTAAGGTCGTCCATAATTGCGAAAATGATTCTGCTGCATGTTTTTTGTTCACGAACTGACCTCTCGATTGCGTCCCACAGATGTTCGATGGGATTTATGTCGTGCGAGCGATCTGGTTATTCGCTCGAATAGTCCAGAATGTTCTTCAAGCCAATTGCGGCAGTTATGGTCGGTGACATGACTTCATTGTATGGGAACCTGAAGTCCACGAATGGCTCTAAATGGTCTCCAAATAGCCGAACGTAACTGTTCTCAATCAATGATAGGTTCTGTAGGCTCAGACATGTAAACACAGCCCACACGATTATGAGGCCAACACCAGCTTTCACGGTGCCATGTTGGCAATTTGGGTCAATGACTTCGTGGGCTCAACACTCGAACCTCCCTATCAGATCTTACCAACTGAAAACGGTATTCGTCCTACAAGACAACGGTTTCCAGTCGTCTAGGTACCGAGCGGCGTTGCATCAACGCCGCATTGTTAGCAAAGGCACTCGCGGTGGTCGTCTGCTACCATAGCTCATAATCGCCAGATTTCGGCGCACTGGCCTAACGGATACGTTCGTCGTTCATCCCACATTGACTTCTGCGGTTACTTCATCTGTTAGCACTGAGAACTCTAAGCAAACGCCATTGCCCTCGATCGTCAAGTAAAGGCCACCGGCCACTGCTTTGTCTGTGGTGAGAGGTAATACTAAAAGTCTGGCATTCCCGGTGCACTCTTGTTGATTCGGAATATTGGGTTCCGTAACGATTTTCGAGATGGAATGTCCCAAGCGTCTAGCTCCAACTACCACTGCGCGTTTCAGCCCTGTTAATTCTCGTCGTGTGGCCATAATCACATTTGAAATCTTTTCACATGAATAACCAGAGTACAAACCACAGCTCCGCAAATGCATTGCGCTTTTTATACCTTGTGCACTCGGTACTATCACCTGTGCATATTGCTAACTCATGACTTTTGTCATCTCAGTTCATTTGTTACAGCGCTTCTACTCTGTAACTATATATATATTTGCTTAGTTGTTCTGCAGGTGGTTTTGCTGGTAATGGAACAGGATTCAGCACCTGATAACATTTCGAAGAAACTCACGAATTTTCCAGATTCGGCGACTCACAGTTTACTCGAATATGGTTAGCCCTATATTTATGGCAGGTAGGCGTGAGTACACGGTGCTCACCAATGTTCCGCCTCTGGACTCGGTCCCGTACGGCCCTCAGGAGGAGGCGAGACACGGCGGATGATGGATCGTCCAATCTGTGAGCCGCTGCGACGCTGACCCGTAGGTGGGGCCTCACCAGCTGCTTATCGAGCGTCGGCGGAAAGAAAATCGAGTGTGTACGCTGAATATTGCCTTCGGTATATCATTGTCCTCCAGAGAATACACTACGTGTCGTAGAAAAAGAGATGAGAAACTTATGTATAGGTAGACCAAATCAAAGTTCTGAAGGGGACAAAGAAACCCCCTCCGTCTTTCATCTAAGAATAAATATTTATCGAACCATTTTCCCTGTGCTGAAACAAATCGCTCACGCTTTGTTTGTGAGGAAAAGAGGAACGAAAATTCTTAGACATGGAAGAAATGATTTTGTACGATCTGACTTCTTTACAGATGTTGGATACGCGTGAACACTTCGGTGACTTTCCCCATGGCTCAGATTGCAATGATGGGTGAAGTTTCCTAAACAACTTTGTATGAGAAAATAGAAGCCACTAATACATGCTATACCGCATATCAGCGAGGACGTTCGGACTCACCGTCAGCTACAATAATGAACTACTGAGTGTGTGACAAAGTCTCGTGTCAGCAATATTTCTGCTCGCCTTTATTATCCACATACCATCACAGAAAAACATTATGTGTCAACAAAATCAAAGTTCTGAAGGTGGTAGAAAATTTCTTCGTTTTTAATTTAAGGATAAAATATTTATGAAATGATTTTGATTGTGCCGCAATGGTGACAGACGTGTGGGAATATTTTATCCTACTGCTCAATAAAACATTCTTAAAGGTCATATTATAATAAATTATAAAATGTGGGTCCACTACAGCGATTAACTAGTAGCTACCACCATTTGCTTATTTCATCATTCGAAGCATATGACTGAGACAAATAAATATATGCAGTCTCACTCAGTTTAGTGAGAGATCAGTCATCGGAGGTAGGCTAAACAGCAACATTGAAGCTCTTACGGACTTGGTTCTCATAGCACGGAACTGTCGTCAGTTTGAGCCAGATCTCGAGGGATGTGTTGCAATTGTAGATAGAGTGAGAACCCAAAAACGTCAATAAATTTCCGAAACAGTCACCTATCGGAAAATCGTACGTTTTGTCACCGAATAATTTACACTGGTGTCAAAGATTACAACATCAAACGGAATTTTTTTAAAGTTGCGCTTATTTTGCCACAACACAATGTAAAAATGTGACAGAAAAGTAAAAACAGTGTAAGGAATACAGAACATAACCAGTTGCAACGTGCATAACGGAAGGTTAAATGTTCTCCGTTTTTTTCCCTACTTAACAGATTTTCACACTCATTCTGACAACTGGTTAATGTGCTCAGTATGAGGTGTGACCAACTCGGGCACCAATACCGGCCTGACAGCCTGATAACGACGGGGCGCGCTGTAAATGATGTCCCCAATCTCGCGTTGACGCAATGACGCCCATTCTACCTGCAGAGCTGTTCACAACTCTTGGAGAGTGGTTGGTGGATGTTTACGTGATGTAACCCTTCTCCATAGTGCATCCCAGACATGCTCTACAAGATTCAAACTGGGCGAGCAAGCGGGCTACGCCATGCATGCAATATCCGTGTCTAAAAAAAAGAAAAAAAAAAAAAAACAATCGCGTTCTATGAGCCAACATAATACCCACACCATTAGCGATCCTACTCGATATCCATCCCCTTCCACAATGTTTGAGTCCCTAAATCGTGTTCTAAGTGCCCGCCAGATGGGAATCCGTCGAGAATCACTCTCGAAACCAAATTGGGACTCATCTGTGAAAAGAACATTGGCCTACCGTTCGACCGTCCGGGTGGCACGTTGACGGCTCCACTCAAGACGTTCCCCTCTGTTAAGACCCGCCATAGGTAGACAGACAACAGGTCTCCAACAATAACGGCCACTCTGCAGAAGCCTTCTGTACACCGTTTGCCTCGGTACAATACGTTCAGGTAATTCTGCGAGGTCAGATACCAATTGCAGTGCAGTAGTAAGGCGGTACCGTCGTGCCCTTACAGCCAAATAACGGTTAACTCTTTCTGATGTCACACATTGTCGGTCCTGTCCTGGCCTTAGGGATACAGTTTTGGTCTCTCCTTACCCGAGAAACAACAGAAAGATTCACATTAAATAATCAGTTGGCGACTCTCCTGCTTCCATTTCAGAGAGTCTGTATGCGTCGTCTCTGTTCCACACTGCATCGTCTGTGACTGTGTACACATAGACTGTGAATGTGGGACTACCCTACAAACACTACCCCGCTCGATAGCTGCCCTGACGTCATAGCTGGCGTTGTTATCCGTTGATCGGAGTTCCATCTTCCGTGCAGAACAGGATCGTTATGACATCTGTTGACAGTTGGTGTGATTACACGGTGACCTATACACAGGACTGGGACATATCGGTTTGTTGCTTTAATTTTGGATACCAGTTTATATAGCCGTGAATTAAGGAATGGACACCATATCTCATGAGCATTTAAGTCGGCTTCCTGTAAGCCCTCTGTTGTAACAGAGCTGAATGGTATTCGTATGATCAGTACGTCTCACTGTGGGCCTCCTTGAATCCGTTAGTAACTGAATATAATTGAAACAAACACGAAGTTTCAAGATTAGTACTAAGCATTTAAGCTAGCACATTATGCACCATTTAATAATGAAGAGAAAAAGTAAAAGACGAACACCAAAACTGGGTACATGGATTAAAGGAGAGGCGGTACTTGTAATGGGTACGTGAGGAGACTATGTTTTAAAGATATTATGAGGTCACCCTCTTTGTGGCTGAGGACCAGAAGAAATATAAAAGTAAAAAAAGTATAAAAGCCATAATGCTAGTCTCTGTTGGGGTAAGAACTTTAGGAGAGATTTATAAATGGGCAATTGGTATCAATCCATAGATCGAGGGTTCAGTGTCCAGTTGTGCCTAGGATTTTTTTCAGTGTATTATATCTATTTCACCAAAAGCAATAAACTGTTGACACAAAAATCCTGTCTGCGTAAGACAGATCCAAATTGAAAACGTCTCATCAGATACATAGTACGCCGGTAACAGTGCTTTCTGCAGGTATGAAAAGGAAATGACAGTTCATTATAGTAACAGTTGATTTCAGCAGTGCTTATTTTTAAGAAGTATCATATCAGATACGTGCATGTCAGCTGACTTCCTATGTTCTGAAAAAAACTAGTAAAAAGTGGCTGTATGGTAGAAAAGTGCGGTACAAGAATCATAGTCTAATGACTGTACTTTTGAGACATTGGAACCACGTCGGTATTATAAGTAGACACGTGTGGCGAATACCGCATCAGCATGGCTCGTTTACTTCTCATCGATCAGCAGCGCATCCAAAAAAATACGTACAGGACTAAATACATGTCAGAGTAATTAACTGTCCAGTTACATTAATGTGACCGCCTAAAGCCTGAATGATCAGCTTTTGCAGCGCGGATCGCTACGAGACATAGAAGAAGGGAGTCAAAAACGCTCTGCAAGCCTACTCCAGTTCCGCGGCCAGATGGGCTAGAGTTCACTGTTGAGAATCATATAATTGCTGAAATGGCTCTGAGCACTATAGCACTTAACATCTGAGGTCATCAGTCCTCTAGAACTTAGAACTACCTAAACCTAACTAACCTAAGAACACCACACACATCCTTGCCCGAGGCAGGATTCGAACCTGTGACCATAGCAGTCGCGCGGTTCCGGACTGAAGCGCCTAGAACCGCTCGGCCACCGCGGCCGACTGTTGAGGATCCATGGTGACAACAGCGTGGTCGATGTTGTCCCACAGATTCTCGACTGGGTTTAAATCCGGAAGACTGGTGGCCAGAGAAGTACGGTAAACTCATCTGGGTGCTGCTCGAATCACGCACGTGCACTGCGAGCTATTGCGCTGTCCTGCTGGTACGAGCTATCGCGCCAAGGATAACAAGGGCCATGTAGGGGTGGATATAGCGCCCAAAGGATAAATGCATACCTGTGTTGATCCATTGTGTATTCCAGAATGACGAGAACTTCCAGAGAATGCCCTCTGGCTTGGACCATTCTGACGATTGTTGCAGGGTGTTTGATTTCAGACGTTTCATGCCGTACACGCCAATGGCCATCTGACTGACAAAGTATAAAACAAGATTCATCTGTAAAGGACACTTGTCGTCACTCAGTGAAGTGTAGTTACGCACTGACGTGCAAATTCCAGCCTCCGTCGCTGATGAACAGCACTTGGCATTGGTGCATGAACCAGGTGCATGATTCGGAAGCCCATACGCAGCTACTTTCGCTAAACAGTCGATGAGGAGACACTGTTGGTAGCCTTTCGGTTCTTTTGGGCGGAAGATTGCTCAACAGTTGCTTATTATTCGCATGCATCTCTCGTTCACCCCTGTCATTTATGTGGCCTGTGCTGCACCACAGTTGCCTCGCGGCCGATTTCGGATACGTGCATTAACCACGGTAGCACGCGAAAAATTTACAAACTTATTTGGTTCGGAAATGCTTGCATCCTTCTTCCGCAAGCCAATGGTCATGCACTTTTGGACGTTAAATAAGTCGCTCCCTTTCTGTATTATGAAGTTTGAATGAAAAGTAATGTCTCTATCTTTTTTACTTGGGTTTGGATTGGAATACTTTCAAAAATCAAACGCAGAAATAATCCTTCCAATGTGATCTTTAATTACTAATATTCACTTTTCTCACATAATCTCCAGCCTCCGGCCGGTGTGGCCGAGCGGTTCTAGGCGCTTCGGTCTGGAACCGCGCTACTGTTATGATCGCAGGTTTGAATCCTGCCTCGGGCATGTATGTGTGTGGTGTTCTTAGGTTAGTTAGGTTTAAGTAGTTGTAGGTAATAGGGGACTGATGATCTCAGATGTAAAGTCCCATAGTGCTCAGAGCCATTTGAACCAATCACCAGCCAATTGGATACATTTCTGCCAACGATGAACAATTTTTCTGAAGCCGTCACGGAAGAAGTCAATACTCCGTTTCCGCAACCACAGTCTCACAGTTCTCTCAACATCTTCATCAGAAGCATAATAATTTCCCCTCAGATCGTCTTTTATTATCAGGAACTGATCGAAGTCAGACGGTGCTAAATCTGGACAGTATGGAGGATGACGTACAGTGGTGAGATTCAGGCTCTGAAGTTCTGCTGTGGTGGTTTGTGGTTTGCATTGTCATGCTGCAGGAAAAATTTCTGATAGCCAAGCAAATCAATAATGTGACCCACACGTTCTTGTGAAATGCCGATTGTGCTTGCAGATTCTCTCTGAGTGATACGACGATCATCCTGAATCAGTATGTCAACATTTTGCTTGTGAAACTCGGTGGTTGCTGTCACAGGACGTCCAACTCTTTGTTTGTCACGCAAGTCAGATGTTCCCACCTTAACATCTTTAAACATATTCGCACAACAACACACAGTACTCACATCAACACAGTCACTATAAACTGCTTTCATTCTCTGATGTATCTCCTTTTGGGTGACAACTTCTGCTGTCAAGAATTCAATGAATGGACTTGGTTCAATCACAGGGTTAAATCTGAGCAGGGTTCCACACTTTACACTGTAACAACACATCCGTTCAATGCTAAGGCTTCCCTCCAACTGGAGCTGTAGAGGAAAAGCTGCGGAACAAGCCAGTACCTGCCGCACATCAGTGCTGCCAACTCTTGAAGAGTTACGAAGGTGGAGGCATTAGTTTCAGTCAACCCCCGTACAACAACGGCTGCACTGTTTAGCGCGTCCACCCTACCGCTACCGCTACCTCATGTCGTCTGTGATTGGTTCTTGCACATTAATGTCGAACATACGTGGTGGTCACATTTATGTGACTAGACCGTGTCTAATGGATTTCTGTCATCTCTCAAACAGTACACCGATGAAAGAGATCACATATGTTCCATATCAATGTCAATGCGACGCAGTCGTGCCGAAAACACATTTTTACATTTCAGTATTTCATTTTCATACAACCAATTGTAACTCGTACAGACGTGAGTGCTATAATTAACTTATTAGATTACGAAACTGGGAACAAAAAGAAATAGACTAGAAATACTGCTCTACAAAATTTGTAGGGTATGTGTCATAATTAACAGCTAAAACTGACACGGTTGAAAATGTACGATACTGGAATGAAAATCGCTATAGTAAACACTGACCAGGAACCATTGACGCGGGCCTACGAGCTGCCACTGATATCAGTGTCTGATGGTGCATATGTATATGAAATTAAGAATTTTCGAACCCTTTATTTACCGGCGGGACTTAGGAGTCCCGGAGTATTCCGTATGGAATTACGTAACTCAACAGCCGGTTAGATATGTAGACAGAAAGATTGCATTCCATACAGTTGGCGCTACTACGCTGCATCTCAGCACAACCTGCATGCCATTCCAAAGCGTATACATCACCCCGAAATGCGAACAACTGTACTGCACATGACAACTTGTAGTGCGAAACAGCGCTCCAACGTTACGTAAATAAAAGTAAGGTTTATTTGTGAGCCGAGGTAAGTGTTACTTTTTATGTAGTTACTTTTATACTTACTAACGTTAATTTGGATAAAATATCAATATAGTAGCCTTGTAATATTTATTTTTAATTTAAAATATGATACGGACTCAGCAGTCCCGACAGGTCCAAGATAGTGACTTTGCTTTCTTTAAATTATCATGAAAATGAAGTATGCAGTTCATCCTGGATCTAGAATGGTACAATAAAGATTTAAGTGGGTGCACCGACTATTGTACAAAATTATAATGAGCTCATAAATGGTGTGGACAAAGATGATATGTTGAGGTCTCTTTATAAAGCACAGTCAAAATCAGTAAATTACTGATACAGATTATTTTATGCAGTGGTGGAAATGGCCCTTGTGAATTCCTATATTTCATACTGTGACATGAGGGGAACACGTGCATTGACTTATTTTAAACCCAGAGCTATTCTTGATCTACTCACGCCTGAGAGAATTGGAGAAGACTCAAAATAGATAAAAATTTTCGTCTTTCAAATCTAGAGAGAAAAAAGGTAGCATTTTCTGTACCAAACGACGTACGTTTTCAGAATACAGAATCTCGCTAGCCGACATTTGTCAGTACCAAAGACAGATGTGTACTTTGCTCATCTACAGAGGTGGATTATAGACGCATTGAAAGTGTTCAGACTGTAATTTTTCTGTGTTAATTTAAAGAAATCCTAGCTGTATGATTCTTTTCGGGCTTTTCAGCTCTTGATGCTCTTCACCTGTATAATCCTTTCAGGGCTTGGAAGTCCTCCGAATACTATAAGCATTGCATTGACTTTGTATGATTTTTGAAACAAAATACTTTGCTGCTACTTCAGTAGCAGTTAATCAAGTATTAAAGTAAAAATTTTGATTACTGATTTTATGTTTCTTACAGTTACAGTAAATGAAGGCATAAGTACCCATCTTATAAATCTAGCTACATCCACGATGATACGCCGGCGTGGTTTACTGCTGATGTTTAACATGTCATGTATTGGTAGACGTTTCCGATACTTACTTGAGACATAACACGTTCTCACAAACAAACAATATTCATATGTGATTTATAAATGAGAAACATGCTGTGTAATCTTTTCTTGCGTACAGAATATACGAGGGTTGGAACTTAAATAGTGACACCTATTTATTCAGAACCGATACAAAGGAGTTACATTTTTGCAGCTGTTACTGTCCTTCAAAGTTGTCACCAGCGTTGTGTAGAACCCGTTGCCAGCGATGTGGAAGGGGTAGCATAGAATTAGTGGAGTCTAATCTGTTGATGGTGCGAATGGAGCGGTCTACTGCCTGTCGAATCACTGGAACAGTTCTGAAGCGAATGCCACGATGTGGTTCCTTTATCTTCGGAATCGCTGCATGCGCCCGCGCATTCCCGTGCAAAATCATTGGTGGGTTGGGCAGAAGGTGTCGCCGCTTCTTTCGCAAAGCTGGTAGCAGGTGATGCTCGGAAAACGAACAGTAATACTGTGTATTGACGGTCTGCCGTGGAGAAACGTAGTGCGTTAGGATAACACTATCACAGTCGCACACCAGAATCACCACAACTTTCACCATACTGGGGCTCTGATGCACTTTCGACTTTCGCGGCGGCCCATAATGGCGCCATTCGTTGGATTGGCGTTTCAGTTTTGGCTCGTACGATGTGGCCCAAGTCTTATCGAATGTTACGATACGGCGTGAGAAAGCCTCTCCTTCGCACTCATAGCGCTCCAAGTGCGTTTGAGCAGCGTCGCAACGCCTCCATTTCTGCATTTCCGCCGTCAAGCGGAACCCATCGTGATGCAACTTTTCGCAAGCGCAGGCGTTCCATCAGGATGCAAAGCACAGTCGTATGCGCTAATCCGGTTTCGTGGAGGAGCTCACGAATCGTATGGCGTCGATCACTGTCCACTAACGCGATAACAGAACGCACTTCTTCCGAGACACTAGGACAACCTGCCCGATGCACGTCTGCCACAGCTTACCGACCTTCGTTGAAGGCTTTTACTCAACGTGCCACTGTTCTGTAAGGCAATGCCGTTTTCCTGCACGCCTCTTGAAGACCTTGATGACACTGTCTTGCTGTATGACCCCTGGCACATTCAATTTTGATCCAACTCCGATTTTCCTGTTTCGGAAACATACTGACTCCGTTACGTTAGACCACTCGGTCACGTGTTTCCCTCGATTGTGCGCATGCCGGTGACGAGGGACTGGAGGTAAGGTAGGTATGTCAACAACGTGTGCTTTCAACGACAATAGTAGATTCCATTGGATACTGTCTCCACAGCAGTGTTGCGACTCTTTAAGTTCCAACCCTCGTAGTTGAGTTATTCCTATTAATATTCGTAGTTGCACTGAAACCCTAGCGATTTGACATTGAAGCATGTGATGCTTTTCATGCCAATACGACGACTTTTGCATGACATCTTTATGATGTTGCAGTTTTTAGCGTCAGTCAAAGCTATTTCCAGTTTCTTGGATATATTTTGCGAAGACAAATATATAATAAGGAAGACTGTGTTGGAAAGCAGAATCGGAGTCATAAGATCACGAGAGAGAGCAGCAACTAGATGGTTGGAACAAGAGAAGATTATTGGCCTACCTCTTCACATTACATTCAGAAGAAGTTAAAATCGCTGTGAATGGAGACGCATGGTCCAAGATTCAATTACTTAAGAAATGACTGAATAAAGGCAGTCACGACACACAGGAAGAGCGATAAATCGTCTAATGTTATATATACGATGTGGAGACTCGTGGAATATTCCCGCTTCAGACCCGATACTTTCATGAGGTTCCAATAAGTGTTGGCGCTATATGTAGACTTCAAAATGGCGCCTGTAACGGAGGTGAGTTTCAAGCAGGATCATTGAGTGACTTTTGACGGAAAAACGGAGCACAGCAGATGCCCAGAGGCGCTTGCAGAATGTCTGTGGAGACCTGTCAGGAAGAAAACATGGCGAGTCGCTTGGCAAACCGTCTGTCATCATCGGAACAAGGTCGTAGAAGCACGCCCGATCTCCCGCGTACCGACTAGTCTCACTTAGCTGCGACTCGCGCAATGTTGAACGTGCGGACACTCTGATTCCAAGTGCACAGCTTGTCATCTCTGTTGGTAGTGCTGACACATTCGTTCACTAGTTGCGTTAGTCAAAGGTGTGCGCTTGGCAGGGCTCCTCGCTGCCTAACAGAAGACCATAAAGAGCAACGTGAGGAATTGCTTGCAGATTACGAGGCTGATTGTGACAATTTTTGTCGAACGTCGTCACAGGCGATGAGACGTGGGATTATCGCTTCGAACCCGAAGCTCAAAGGCATTCCATCCAATGGCACCACACCACTGAAGGAAATGTTCAGAGCTGCAGCATTAGATGGTAAAATCATGGTGACTGTTTCCTAGGACTGTGAAGAGCCTATCCTCTTTTATGTCCTCCAACATGGTGCAACATACAACTCTGAAGTGTATTGTACAACCCTCAAGGAATTGGAGATACAACCGTAGCGTGTACGTCGCCTCAAAAATGGAAAACAGCTCCTTCCCCATGACTATGCAAGGCCTTGCACAAGTCCGCATATGCTAGAGGAACTCACAATGCTTCCCTGGACTGTCATTCTTCATCCACCTTACAGCCCGGATCTCGCACCTTCTGACTTCCATTTGTTTGGCCCAATGAAGTATCCTCTCAGCAGGAAGCTGTACGTGGATGATGTGGAGGTTATCGAGGCAGCAGGATCTTGGTTCCGAAGTCGATCAGTAGAGTAGTACCATGTAGAGTGGTACCTCGTAGATATGCAGGCCATTCCAATAAGGTGGCGCAGGGCCATCGCTTTGAATGGAGATTATGTTGAAAAATAGGATGTCGTAGCCAGAAGAGGAGGGAATAAATTGTACATTCTAATCATGAATAACACCAACCTGCTTTCAGATACAAATGTATTGCTTATTGAGCGCCCGTCATGTAGAGGGTGGTCCATTGATAGTGACCGGGCCAAATTTCTCACGAAATAAGGATCAAACGAAAAAAACTACAAAGAACGTTACTTGTCTAGCTTGAACGGGGAAACCAGATGGCGCTATGGTTGGCCTGCTAGATGGGGCTACCATAGGTTCAAATGGCTCTGAGCACTATGGGACTCAACTTCTCAGGTTATTAGACCCCTAGAACTTAGAACCAGTTAAACCCAACCAACCCAAGGACATCACACACACCCATGCCAGAGGCAGGATTCAAACCTGCGACCGTAGCGGCCTCGCCGTTCCAGACTGCAGCGCCTAGAACCGCACGGCCACTTCGGCCGGCGCTGCCATAGGTCAAACGGATATCAACTGCGTTATTTTAAATAGGAACCCCCACTTTTTACCACATATTCGTGTAGTACGTAAAGAAATACGAATGTTTTAGCTGGACCACTTTTTCGCTTTGTGATAGATGGCGTTGTAATAGCCACAAACGTATAAGAACGTGGTATCACGTAACATGCCGCCAGTGCGGACGGTATTTACTTCGTGATACATTACCCGTGTTAAAATGCACAGTTTACTAACTGCGGAAAAGGTCGATATCGTGTTGATGTATAGCTCTAGTGATAAAAATGCCCAACGAGCGTGTGCTATGTATGCTGCTTGGTAACCTTGACTTCATCATTCACGTGTCCGGACCATTCGCCGGATGGTTACGTTATTTAAGGAAACAGGAAGTGTTCAGCCACATGTGAAACGTCAACCACGACCTGCAACAAATGATGGTGCCCAAGTAGATGATTTAGCTGCTGTCGCGGCTAATCCGCACATCAGTAGCAGACAAACTGCGCGAGAATCGGGAATCTCAAAAACGTCGGTGTTGAGAATGCTACATCAACATCAATTGCACACGTACCATATTTCTATGCACCAGGAATTGCTTGGCGACGCCTTTGAACGTCGTGTACAGTTCTGCCACTGGGCACAAGAGAAATTACGGTACCATGACAGATTTTTTGCACGCGTTCTATTTAGCGACGAAGCGTCATTCACCAACAGCGGTAACGTAAACGGGAATAATATGCACTATTGGGCAACAGAAAATCCACGATGGCTGCAACAAGTGGAACATCAGCGCCTTTGGCGGGTTAATGTATGGTGCGGGATTACGGGAGGAAGGATAACTGTCCCTCATTACGGAAGGCGAACTACTCGCTGTTGAGAGGAATGTCGTTACACGTATTGCCAAAAGCATTGAGGTTGACAGACATCATTTTGAGCACTTACTGCATTAATGTGGTATTTATAGGTAATCACGCTGTAACAGCATGCGTTCTCAGAAATGATAAGTTCACAAAGGTACACGTATCACATTGGAACAACCGAAATAAAATGTTCAAACGTACCTACGTTCTGTATTTTAATTTAAAAAACCTATCTGTTACCAACTGTTCGTCTAAAACTGTGAGACATATGTTTGTGACTATTACAGCGCCATCTATCACAAAGCGAAAACAGTGGTCCAACGAAAACATTCATATTTTTTTACGTACTACACAAATATGTAATACAAAATGGGGGTTCGTATTTAAAGAAAAAAAAACGCAGTTGATATCCGTTTGACCTATGGCAGCGCCATCTAGCCAGCCAACCATAGCGCCATCTGTTATCCCCCTTCAAGCTAGACGCGTTTCGTTCTTTTTAGTTTTTTGTTTGACTAATGTTTCGTGAGATATTTGGCCCGGTCACTATCAATGGACCACCCTGTATATACAGGGTGATTCAGCTGCACATACTGCTGTCGCTTTATGCAGCCTTGTTACAACACCGACTTAATGGAGCACTTGTAGATTGTAAAACTGACGTTTTTCTGTAAACATTACCAAATAACTTTGTGAATTTAAAGAGCATAAAATAAACAGTTACATCGCTATATTCATCACGCCTTCTGACTACAAGACTACTGTGCTGGATCGAATTGGTGACGTAATTAGTTTTAGCTTACCATTTACAAAAGTCAGTTTTAGTCCAATACCCTCAAGCACGTTTAAATTGATAATGTTAACGAAGTAGTCGACTATGCTGGTGACGTAATGGCCTAATAAACAGAAACTAAAGCAGGTCTAATATCCGTAATAGTTCGTATAGTCGGAAATTTTTGTAGAGTGGTAGGAGGCAGTGCACGACATTCTAGAAGTCCCGACAGGTCATTGATGAGTGTGGTGTGGTCGTGAGTTCGAAGCTCACTTTTGTACGTTTTTCTTGAATAACTCGGAACCGTGGCCTCAGCGAAAATCAATACCAGTACAAAATTTAACTACATTAAATTTCCTACAAAGAATTCCTGCTCATATTGCGTAGCCTTAATAATATGCACGTAGCGAGCGGGAGAGTCTGAAAATCTCGCGCGTGGTTTACGAAAACCAGCTATGATATAACGGGTTCTTTAATACGACAACGGTGGGGGCAACTGAATCACATTGTATATTGGGATTCTCGCAATTATAGCAATTAACCTATTATCTCGGTGGTCTGTAGCTGGGTGTTACTTACCTGACTCACGTGTCTAAGTATCTATTGCTACGACATATGTTAGAAATAAATTAATTCATTGTTTTGTTTATGATATCTCCACGTACTTAATTCTTTTGTACGCGGGCAGCCACGACTCGCAATAGCAAATGAATTTGGAATAATTATGTAGCATCGTGCAACACCGCCTTTCACTCTGGTGACGGTGACAAGTCATCGTCCGTCTAGTGTCGCTCAGCAACAGGTTGAAACTCATGGAAATTGCTGAAGCCTAAATCCTAGCCAACCATACCGAGCTCGATAGCAACCTAAGTAGGACGTCAGCTGATTTGAAGGTGTCACGAAGCCCTTGTTAATGTAAGTAGTTTTTCATGCCATTGTGAGACGTTTCTGGAGCTGTGGAGTTGCATAAACTCCTGACTAAGATGAAGGCTCGATCGACGTCAGTAAAAGAGACAGGCATGTTGTTTATTGGATGCTTCTCAACGCTGAGGCTTATAATGTTGACTTAACATTATTCTCTTACTCATACATAAGCATATTCCTTTTGAGATCAATCTCATGATGGTCGTAACGAATGAAATCGGTCATTGAATGAAACAAATGTTTGCCAACATAGACCGTTTCTGTTTCCATGTATCGTCATACTCCTGATCGCTGTTATCTTCAAGGTGACCATGTCACCCCTCATGAGTCGGTTGCAATTTTCATGCGGTTGGACTGTTCACTCATTCAGTCTGTAGCAGCAACCGACGGAGAACAGCAACACCGCCTCTGATTATCAGCACACTCAGTAGTTAGTGGTTTGGCACCGATAAATCATCGTTGGTGACTACGCTCTTCTCACCTATCATTATTGTTATTTTCGAGCCAATACGTGCATTTTGATGAGATCTAATAAGAAGGTTTTAGTTCAGTTTTTCGTCTTTTTTATGATTGGGAGTTTAGTTAATTTTCCTGAGAGTCTTCCTTTCTGTGTTTCCAAGTTCTTCCAAATGTTCCTTTCTATTTAGAATAAGATACTATTAGGAATAGAGTCGTTTTGATGTTATAACTGAGTTATTGTGTCTTTTTCGGAAACTATATTAATTAAATGCATTCAAGGAAAATTACCGAACGATGGGAAACGTTTATTGCGAAAAACATACTTCCAACAAGTTAATTATATACTTAAAAAGCACATGATTAAATCAGCAAGAAATAAAAAAAAAAGTCTTCCATACTCTTTCTGTTCACTCAATTCAGCATTTACCGAAACAGAACTGTCGTTGGTGATAGAAAACTAGCTTATGGATGGAGATGGAGTTTCAGTAAATTTAAATAAAAATGATTATAATTGTTTATAGTGAAGCACGGGTTGTTAACCTTCTAAAACCAACCAAAAATCCTTAATTAATACTAGAAACTACGAATTATTAGGTTGAAGTAAACATATACATTCAGAAAATTCTCCATTTTTATAAATATTCTCTTTAGTCACCTCTTGTTGGAATAAGATACATTACTTTTCTTTAAAATATTTGCAGCCCTAGTCATAGTTCATGGATAATCGAAAAGGCTTAAAATGTATATAAGTTAAATCACTCAGACCCGGAGACTAAGTGATAATGTTCATATAACTGGCGTAACCGACAGAGACGTGTGACCGACGCTGTCTCACTTTAAGTAAAACCACTCATACTTGGAGGATGAGTCAAAAAACACATTCATACTTATGAAATACCCGCAAAGACCAGTTCCATTTGGTTGCTTTATTCGACTAGAGAAACCGACTCAGCGCATGAACAATCGACTACCAATCCACTGATAACACTACTGTGTCGTCCCTTCACTTCGTGGGCGGACAGTAGTGCACGCACTGTATCGGTCGTCGATATGCCAGCTGAAGAGTTATAAAGGGCCCAATTCAATCCAGTGTAAAGGGCGCACACCCTATTGTGATCCAGAATTGAGAAGGCGAACGTGCCTACTTGTTTTCACCGCTTTTGTCGAAATTTGTAGTAGTTGCAGGGTTTGGAGCTGCAGAAGACTAAACTTTCAGAAAAAAACTGCTCTTTAGGCCAATGTTGTGCAAGTCATGAGTCTTTTCTGTTAACACAATACGTAGGCAGCGGTTAACGCAACGGAACAAATATAGAGCGATAATTCTAAGGTCGTGGGGTCGATACCATTTACAGTAACATTTTTTATTCTCAAGGTTTACATTACTGTCCCTCAAAATAAACCGAAATTGTGCTCAATATACTGTATTTGTCAATCCGGTATGCTTACAAAAGGCATGAAAAGGCAAAGGAAAATTTGGGTCTGCTAATAAATTCCATCGAATTTACAGCATCCACAAGGACTCTACAAATAAATATACAGGAAGGGAGTGTAAGGTGCACACAAGAACTTCGTATATAAAACTAGATCCTTTTTTTGTGCAGTTGGAGATCTATACTAACTGGTGTGATGTTCATCGTAAAAAGATTGAAAGCAATAGTGCTCTCGATATCTTGCATATGTTAGGTAAGCCGCACTTTTATAATTCCACGGTACTTTTATAATTTCTATAGAAAAAGAAATTTGGTTTATATTCATTAATATTTCTCTCTATAATTGCACAATTCGACAGCAAACCAAGTGCAACGCTGCTCGTTGGTGAAAATGAAACCAGCAGAATACGAAGCCCGGTACTCTTTAATTATAATCACTTCGTGGAAAGTTGTTTGTAGAGTCTGCAACGGTGTAGTTATTTTTGTTTCGCGTACAGAAAATATCCACTCACCTTTCGGTGATATCTCGTTCTACATCTCGGTCAGCACTGGTTTCCTGTTTGAAACGAATCAATGTTGCTCGACTAGATGACCTATCACAGAGAACACCGCACTAATCGTATTTCCAAGTTCCGTTAATGATTTTTGGTTCAATATATTCTTACTTTTTTGATACGACAGCACCACTGTAATTCTTGGGAAAACATTTTTCAGCTGACCATCCTCATCTATTTTCATCATTGAGCAAAAGTGTGTACCCGATCATTATTTTCATTTTCACCTCTATCCTCTGCACTCCTAGATAAGGCATTCTCGGCCGTTTTCAGATCATTTGATATATTTTATGTGGATATCATATTGTTGCAAATATGAAACTCATCTTCTTAATCTTGGACGCATAAATTTGCATGTATGTAAGGGCGTCAATGGCCTGTGATCGCTGTGAACAATAACTTCGTGCCCCAGCAAATATTGTTGAAATTTCTGCAAGTCACAAATTATAAGTAATGCCTCCTGCTCTTAGATTCAATACTTTCTGTTGCCTTGCTCTAAATATCTACTACCAAAGGCTATTGTTTTGTGTACCTGTCCGTCCCCTTCTTTGTCTAATTGAAACCATTCTACAGAAATCCCACACCCACATAAAACGGAGTCAGAAACAAATAAACCTAACGAACTTTTTAGCTTCTTTCTGTCAGTAGGATCTTTGTATTCCCTTACAGCTTCAATTTCTCTGGATCTGGAAGAATTCCTTCCCCATCATGGAATGCGTGGAGGGTTGCACACTGTGCTATTCTGGGAAACGTTGCGTAATCTCTCTCTATATCCCTCTGTCTTTCTCTCTATCTCTCTCTCTCTCTCTCTGCCTCTCTCTCTCTCTCTCTCTCCGCGCTGAACCCCCAACGCAGCTTTGAGTCATCGCGCGCGTAATGGCGTTTATCGGAGTTCTATATCGTATGAAGTTATTTGAGCTTCTGTAGCTGTTAATTTTTTCTGCTGGGGGGGGGGGGGGGGGGGTGGGTGTGTAGAGAATAACAATGATAGGATGTTGGGCTTATAGATTTGAATGGACGTGGATCTGTAGTACTCGTATGTAGTTTGGGAACATACAGCAATGGGCGCATTTCCGCCGAATGGTCAAAACACGGTCCTGTCGCAGTAACTCAGTTCGCTCTGTTTCTAGACGGACTGCAGAAGGTGTCTTTGTCCAACTTCTGATCAGTTACGACCTAAAATGGCATGATCTCGTGCACAAAGCTGTACAAATGGAAGCAGTTGTAAGATGTGTAGGGACTGACTAAGACCATGTTGGATTTTACTGTAGGAGATAGGTTCGAGAAAGGTGACTCGTTTCGAGATATGAGAGAAACATGATTGGCATGTGATTGTGAGGCTATGCAAGTATGTTCTTGATAGGAAAGATCTCATTCCGAATGATGGATATAATTTCTAACATACAGAGTAAGACTAGAGATCTGAGAAGATAGTGTACATTTTTCCCATTAGGACCTCAATCGAGACATCATCTACTACTATTGTTTGTGCTCCTCGACAATCGGTCATCGCCTATAACTCAGTAGATATATCGTGGAACGTCCGATATGGTCTAGAGACAGAATGCGTTGGAAATAGTATAGAATTATACGTTCGAGGGAGTCGAAAATACCTCTTACATACCACGTTCCATAGCGGAATCACTTACAAACTTCATTGATTTTATTTCGAGGTTGAATCGTTAGCTGATAATACGTATTCGTACGATCACTGTCACGCTATTTGAACGGAAAACATCACCTCATTCGGAGGTAATGTCGTACCTCGATTTGTAAATCGGGTATAGCATTTAACATGGATACTTGTGTGCATCTGTTGAGGGAAGACCGCTTGTGATAGTGACATGCAGTAGCTGTTGGAATAGAGTTTTTTGCTTTAACATCCGGTCGATTACGTCTATGACATGGTGGTAGGACTCACAAGAAGAACTTAAGACACATACACAGGAATAGTTGATTTTGGGTTAGTATTATATCGTATGGTAGGCAAACACTTATTGTGGAAATTTATAATTTCTTCGGGTGCTATACAGGTATAAAAGATAAGTGTACAGTTTCTGTAAAATGTGTATATATTGTACTGCAAAGTTGTTCTGGCTTACATAATTTACAGTGTCTATGTATTGCATTGTAAAGTTAATATGGTTTATGTTATGGCCCGACTAGAGAGGATGACTGTGTGACCTATTGTGAGGCAGGTAGAGATTGAGCGCATCAATAAAGATTAGGGTATGAGAGAGAGTTTATAAGTGGAAAATTATAAGCGCTATAGGTAATGAAGCACAGTCGTGAATAGGAGGCATTACGTGTACATTGATTGGTGTCAGACTGTAGCAAAAATAGTGATATATAATTGTAGTTACATTGCTAAATATATTCACGGCTTCGGATATTCTTGTCAGTCTGATATGTATTTGATAAGTGGAGACAATTTTGCTAGTTTAATTCTCAATGCAATTTAGCGATCTGTGTAAAATAACCCCTGGAAGTGCAAGAAAGAATAGGTGGATGGTGCTTTGATACCTTCGGCATAAGGAATTCGACGTGTAAACTCGGTAAGAGAGAATCAGAATGCTCGATTCACTGACGTCCTTTGTGTTGTGATATACGAGTCTCTACATAGCAGTGAGAACATTTGCGTATGTTTAGAGCAGGAAGGCTATCACCTTATGTCTGGGAGGAAGACTGGATTCGGCGATATTTTGGTAGACAGGTTCTGTATGGTAAGAATTTCCGTGCATACAGGCTGAGGCTTGAAGAAAGAAAGCTGTAACTATTTCTGGGACATTATACAGTTCCAGAGGGGTCGACTTGACTCTTATTTTTTGCAAAGCGATGTGATGTAAGAATGAGATTGGGAAGGTTGTTAGATGAGTTTGTAATTATGTGCGTGCACTTGATGGTGTTGCGTCGGTCACGCTGGGGAGCGGGTACATATGGCTGAGTCCACGTGTCAGCACGCTCTGTGCTATTCTGCCTTCAACGGTAGAGACAAGTGACACCTAGATATGCCTCGAATATGAGACTGGTGTACGAGCTGCTTGGAATGCTATTTTCACCGGTGTATGGTGGCGGCGGCTGGCGGGTGCAAGGGAGCGAGCGGAACCTGAGCTGTGGCTGCCTCACTTCGCGGGAGTTGTGGCGTGTGGAGCGAAGCGTCAGTCAATCGTCACCTATGGTCCGTTAGAATCGTTAAGTGGAGGGGAGGGAAGCAGGTTCTTCTATTGTGGAATGGAATTCTGAAGCATCTCCGCCAGACCGCAATTAGAGCGAGGGTAGCGAGGAGCGTCAAATGCGCACGGCTCTGCTTGGAGTGCGCGCTGTTTAAATAAATGCCCGGTCATTAACAGTGCCAACATACAACTTTGGCCTGCATTCGGCTGCAGCTCGCAGTTGCGCTCCCACCCGATCACGTCAGCACGTGTGTGTAGGTGAACACTTATTTGGGTATGAATTTTCTCAGGTGTTACGTAGGAATGGGAGTTCCACCACCTCATGCTTGCAGAAGGCGAGTAGGGGCTGTGCGCCGTTTCACATCTGAGGGATGCGTCACTTATCGCTACCTCCTGTGGAGAGGGTGTGGCAGAGGGTGCTTGCACGTGTTAATTGCATTATTTCGGGAGTGGGACTGTAGGCCGTGAAATGCGCTATTTGGACAGTTTATGAATACTCAGCGTGTCTTCACATCAATGTGCAGTATTATTTAGGAACAGTTTGCATGTCTGTACTGAAATTATTTCGGAAAATTAGGAGTTGTTTGCGTGTATGCAGACTGTGTGTTGTGACCCCAAGCATAGCATGGAGAGTGTTTTGCGTCAGCGTGATAAATATATTCGGTCGCTAAAGAAATTGTTTCAGACTAAACAGAGCGAACTCTTTCTTTACTCCCCACCAGCAGCCCAGTACAGGCTGATTCATTTTCCCTTACGATCTTCATTTATGCCACAAAATGGGCGACCTCATGGAGAACACACTGTTTACCGCCATCATGGATAACTATACTTCCATCATCAGCAGGTGTCACTATGGCGTTCTCTGACGGCGAGGAAATGTACTAAGACAGTTGGGGTCTGGAGCTCGTGGTGAAAACACTAGGTGGCGCCATCTTAGATTACGGTACTTGCATCATTACAGCATTCTCTAGTGGCATCGATATGAACTATGCCAGTTGGGCTATAGACTTCGTGGCGAATACATTTTGTTCTGGTGTTGCCTCTAATTGTTTGAATAAATGCTGGTGTATGATTTCGACAATTGACGATTAGCAAGCAGTGTCTTTTACATGGATTATTATTTCGACAACTTAGAAGTTGTTTGGCTATATGGACGTAAATGTTGTGCATTGTTTATAAGCCGTTTGCATGTCTGTAGTCTGTGCAATGTGTTATTTTTGATGATTTACAATTAGCAAGACTGTGTGTAGAGCTTTATACATGAGTTATATAGGAGAGGTTTGCAGGTTTGCTGTGGGGCATGTCAGAGCATGTGATCTGTAATACACATACTCCATCCCTAAACAAATTGCTCCCAAATAAATAAAGTACACTCCTTCCTCCCTCCATCAGCCTAGTTCCACCTGAGTCCTTTTACCAACCGCCCCTAGGAAGAGGTGTCAATCTGGCGAATGATGTTAGTGGTACTGGTGGTGGTGAGCTTCGTTTGTAGCAATTTTCTTACATTGGTAGCGCAAATGCAAGTGAGCTTTGTTTACTGGAAGATTTCACACTTGGCGCCTGATCCTAGGAGGAAGTGGCTGTCGGGTGAGTGAGGTTAGTACAAGTGTCCTTTCATTACGCGCAATTTTCTTAGGTTGTTAGCGAAAGCGGAAGCCACCTTTCTTTACTGCCAGAATTCAAACTCGGCAACTGTTCCTAGGAAGAGGTGGCGGTCTGGTCCTTGAAAAGTAGTTGAAAGTAGGTAGTTGAACACCTTTTCATACCTAAATGAAATAGTAAATTGAAATGGAATTAAATACTTAGGTAATTAATGGGTTAGACGCGCGATGTGGGTGTTAGCATATTTACAGAAGACTATGTCCAGCGTGTGTATGGAGGAGGTGGACGAGGGTGCATGATGTAAGAGGTTGGACGCCCGCAGGGCGGCGGGGCGACGCGTGTCCTGTTATAACACACGCGTGCGCAAGACAGAGCAGACGATCTTGTGTCGATTAACTGAGCGAGTGCGTTCTTTGTCGAGCAACCCAAGTGGTGGACCGGCGATTGTGTGATGTCAGGGTAGATTCCACTGTCCAGCAAACAACATTGGCGCCAACCGACTTAGGGGTGTGACATGAGCGGTTGGACAGTCGCAGGCCAGTGAGGCACTGCAAGAGAAAGCGGACGTCACTGTGGCGTCCTCTGATGCAGGCGACATGAAGTAGACTCTGGACCTTGTTGTGGTGGACACAGTGGGTGCACCCATCTTGAATAAGGTACATGCATCATGTTCTGACGTAAGGCTCAAATGGCTCTGAGCACTAAGGAACTCAACATCAGAGGTCATCAGTCCCCTGGAACTTAGAACTACTTAAACCGAACTCACCTAAGGACATCACACACATCCGTGCCCAAGACAGGACTCAAACCTGCAACTGCAGCAGTCACGCGGTTCCAGACTGAAGCACCTACAAACGCTTGGCCACACTGACCGGCTGTTCTGACATGAGGGTGGCACCCTCTGCTGATGAGAATATGAACTAAGCCAGTTGGAGTCCGAACCTCGTGGCGAACACACCTGCATGATATTGTTTAAATAATAATAAAGACAAGTCCAGTTTTTGCATCATCATCGTGCTGGAATTTGAACTTCCCGCCGTTTCCTGAGAGGTGGGCGTTTAGGTTAGTGGAGATATGCCAAGTGTACAATCTTACACCTTGTGGTGGATACACTGGGTGTAGCCATCTTGATTGACGTCATGGTCACCATCTTGAATGATGTCACAGTGGTGCTCTCTGGTGGTGATGATATTTACTAAGTCAGTTGGAGTCCAGACCTCATGGTGAATGCACAGGGTGTCACCATCTTGGATTACATCACAGATGAGAGAGCCCTCTGGTGGTGGCGATGTGTACTAAGTCAGTTAGAGTACTGACCTTGTGGTGAACAGACATGCATGGAATTGTTCAAATGAAGTCTTATGTACAAGTCCTTTTCTCACGAATTCTTAGGAGGTGGTGGCACTCTGGTGGATGAGGTTAGTACAAGTGTCTATTCTTTCACGCCATTTTGTTTGCTTAATAAAGACATGGAAACTGAATTTTGCTTACTGCTACAATTAAAAATTTATTTATTTATTTATTTATGCATTTACTTTACCTGGCAAGATTAGGGCCTTCAGGCCCTCTCTTACACCTAACCAGGCATACTCAGTTGCAACAAATTTCAGTATCTACAGAACATTAAGGACATACAACATGTTATACAGTATTAATGTTAAAGAAAAAATAGAGATTATAAATGTAGTACAATGATAATTATAACAATAAAAAAATAATTGTAACAATCAAGAATAATAATAATAATAATAATAATAATGACTATGTATATGAAAGTAAAAACATTTTTCTTTTATGAATGTCAGTCCTATTGCTAGTTGGGAATTTTCTCGTTATATTCTTGCAGCTTGTCAGTTATTCTCATCAAGCAGAGACATAAGACGATAGAATAGAGTGAAAGAGATATAGAAGAGGTATATAGGTTAGAGGAAGAGAAATAGAATGGTAAAATTCGAAGCTATGATGGAGAGGAGAAAGAAAAAGATGAGAGGGGCACAACAATGGTGGATATACCGTCCGTAACATGTAAGTCTTGAGTTCCCTCTTGAATGTTGAGTGGTTCTGGATAAAACGCAGGTCACAGAGGAGCGCGTTCCATAGTCGTATGGCTGAGGTGGAGAATGACACGGAGAAAGGTTTTGTGTTATGTAAAGGTACAGCCAAGATGCTAGACGTATCCGATCTGGTATTGCGGTTGTGGAATGATGATAGGTGTTTAATGTGAGAAGATAAGTATTGGGGGCACCAGTGGCTAAGAAATCGATGAAGTAAGCACATCGTGTGAAGATCGCGTGCCTTATGTGGGCGTATCCAACCTAGCTGGGAGTATGAAGGACTGATATGATCATACAACAGTATATTGCATACGTATCTAACGCAAGCATTCATCACTAGCTCGAGGCATCTCGAATTTTCACTATTTGTGCCGTGTCGAACTACATCACAGTAGTAAAGATTAGGCAAGACTAGTGTTTGGACTAATTTTTGTTTAACATGGGTTGGAAATACTTTTCTAAATTTTTGAATTGGATGTAGGGAGGAGAGCGATTTCCGGTAAGCTGTGACTGTTTGTTCTTCCCAGTTTAGGTGTTCATCCAAGATTATTCCAAGGTCTTATACTGTTTTTTGGTTTGGTAGTTGGGTACCATTGAGGAGTATTTGAGGGACTGTTTCGCGAAAGTACCGACTGATTAACTTTGGATGAGATATAAGTATGACCTGGGATTTCTTGGGGTTTAGTTTCAGACCTAGGTTCTGTGCCCATCGAGAAACAGAGCAAAGATCTGCGTTCATACTCGCTACTGCGTCAGCAATGTTCTTGGGGCTTGCACTTATGTACAGTTGGATGTCGTCGGCATATAGATGGTAGTTGCAGGAGTGAATCACTGAAGAAATGTCATTAATGTACAGTGAGAAGAGTAATGGACCAAGGACGGAGCCTTGGGGAACTCCAGAGCGCACGTTTTTCCATGATGACTTTTCCGACCCACAAATGACTTGTTGACTTCTGTTTTTGAGGTAGCTGTCGAACCAGTGTATTGCGCTGTTTGAGAAATTCAGCTGCTTCATTTTAATTAGTAATATATCAAAGTCAACTGCATCAAAAGCCATGCTAAAGTCAAGCAGTGTTAGGATGGTAGCTTCACGTCTGTCCATAGCATGTTTAATGTCATCAGTTACTTTGATTAATGCAGTTGCTGTACTATGGTGCTTTCGAAAGCCTGACTGATATTTGTCGTGGATGTTATGAGTTTTGAGGTAATCCGTCAGCTGTTCATGGACGACGTATTCTAGGGCTTTACATATTGCAGGTAGTATGCTGATCGCCCTGTAGTCACCTGGCGACTTAGGGTTGTCAGTCTTGGGTATAGCTTGAATTAAACTTTGCTTCCACTCAGTAGGATATGTACTACTGACAAGAGACAGGTTGAAGATGTCTGTGATAACTGGAGTAATAGTGTTTACGACTTTCTTAATCATGCCAATGCTCACTCCATCATTTCCAAAAATTGGTGCCAGTTCGTAGGAAGAGGTGGCGGTCGGGTGACTTAGGTTAGCCGAGGTAGACCAAGTGAGATAAGAGCGGTGTGGTGCATTATCCTGTTGGAATTTGAACATGCCATCATTTTCCAGGGGGTTGGGGGTTAGGTTAGTGGACATAGCCCCATTGGTCTATTTTCCCGCCATTTTCGTGGTGTGACACATTATCCTGCTGGAATTTGAATTTCCCACCACTTTTTTTTCTCGAGGGTTAGGTTAGTGGAGGTAGCCCAGTTGACCTATCTTCCCACCAAAATTCAAACTTCCGCCATAATCCGCGATCTTGAATGCCAAGTCCACATGAGGCCATCTCAGATGACGTCATCACCGCCATCTTGGATGCATCTGGCAACAATCGAATGTAGAGTGACACGTACTTTGTCCTACTATTATTGTACATGTTTCTGCTTAAGGTATCATGATTCCTCTAGCTATTGTTAATTTCTACATGAGCTGTGAAATGTCTGCCATTAAGGTTTCACAAAGTCCGCCATCTCTGCCACTCCCGGCATACACGTCTCCTACATCGACACAAATCACAGTCCTTTACATGGCGTCAACATGGAATTCCGAGCCACGCGGTCGGCCTGGAACACGTGCTGGGGCTACCCCTCTTGCTCCGGCTGACGCTCAGCACAATGCGGCCGTCGACGAGCCGCGGCCTGGCGATAGGCCCCCGCGCGGCCATGCCAACTCCGAACTGAGAATATTTTCAGGGCGCCAAAACTCGCCTGTAACCTCACAACTGCCACTCATTTCACAGTAATTAATGTTTTAACTAACTCTTCAAATTCCCTATCCTCTCCATCTTCCTTCAAACTCTCGCTAGTTGACTGAGTGCTTATAGTCAACACTTGCCTGGACCTCACCATTACTGCACATAAATCTTCATTAATTGCCTCCAAAATTTCCTAAACCCTTTTCTTGACTAGTTCCTGAAACCCATTATTATATTTGGCCTTCTCCCCTTCTTCGTGACAATATTCGTCAACAGTTTCCCTACACATACTTCCCTGTATATCAGATGTGTTCTGACGTAACCACAAGCGCTGGAATGAAGATGCACTACGCAAAGCCAGAGAAGGCGGTGAGGTAACGTCGGCCAATGGTGAGCGGACCTGGACCACGCCGCGCCAATAGCGACACCTGGAAGAAGTGAATGTAAGTGCTGCTCCTGCCAGCCTCGGCCGCTCAGATCGCCCCAGTCTGCATCTGACATTAGTGCTACGCTATCAGATTGTCGTGAACAGTGTCAAGTGCTTACTAGGACTTGGTGTATAGCAAGAACTTTACTGTTTTGATGTCGCCTCTCGCTAGTGACATTTGCTGTAATCAAAGTTAAGTACTGTCAATTTACTTTCTGGAAATAAAACTACTAACATTATTTGTTTCAATTGTTGTATATCATTCTGAGAACTCAACATCTTTTAAGCACCTTATGAGAAACGGGTGGGCAAGACCCCACAAGATGTTTCATCATTTACGTTTAAACCATCAACCGAGTTGTCTATACTGCTTCACCCCTGTCTATTCAAAAAATACTCTGCGAAACCGCCAAACATGCATAATACAAATTCATTAGTCTCATTAGCCTCAGTTGTATCACCACTGCCAGTAGTTTGTGGAGGGACTTTGAATTTCGCCGCGCTACACTCGTTCCCTCAGATAAAAATTATACCATCGCAGCTGTATGAGCGCTCGACGGCAGAGAAAATATTTATTGGAAAATGAGGGTACAAAAATTGTAACTCTTTTCTACCCGCTCTTGTCTCTTGAGAGTGGAAGCTTAACTTCACTTATTCACTAGTCTTGGTATGATTCAGACGTAAAAACTTATTCGTTAGTCTTGGTCTGATTAAGACGTAGAAACTTATTGATGTGCAGACATATTGAATTGTGGAAGCTTGTATGAAATTTGAAGGATGGAAGCAGCCGTAAAATACATTGCATTCAATATCAAGATGGTTTTAATTCCTAGACATTAGCAATTCCTGGACGGTGAAATTTAGTGCAAGATTTTGGAGCAGCTACGACATTGTCATGCAGAAATGAAGCAGGAAATTGTTGGAGAACAAGACCTGGACGCCGCACGAGAGAAGACATATTAACTTGGTAATGAATGAACATTTATCTACGCCATTTCCCCCTGTTAATCACATTTTGTTATTCTCTGTTCTCTTTCAAATAATTTTTGTAGTGGAAATTGCTTTGACGTTTGCTCAGAAACGCCAGAATGACCACCCCAACAATAGCTTTTCCGAATCACGGAGTTCGATGCGTTTTCTGTAATACGAAGTCCGATTTGCATTTCATTCTTTCCTTTTTTCATGTCATTAACGATTTTAAAACCCTCTTTTTATTCACCATTTCCTCCCACATTTTCAAACTTTTCTTTTCTTCTCTTTTTTTTTTTATTAACCACTACAAATTTTCAGTTCCTGGTACCTGTTCTGCAGATGCTAACCACTTCACCAACAGAATTTAGTTTCCCACGTTGTGTGAGTATACTTAATTCGCTCTTCAAAATCTCACGAATTAGCTATTGTGGAAATCACCACCGTCACTTATAGGAGAATACGACCTGTAAACATACCCTTGTTCTTTATTAACTGCTCTACTTAGCGTAGCATGAAGCCACTTCACAACTCCTGTTCTATAATTATAGCGGAACAGGCTCATTCAGCCTACATTTACAGTCTGCCGTTTCCCTACATATCCTTGGGTTTTTCAGTTCCTTTTTGGTTGCTCCTCTTCAGGCTACAATTTTTCATCTTCATCTACATCCACATAGAAACTCCGCAAGCCACCGCATGGCGCGTGGCGGACGGTACCCTGTACTATTACTACGCATTTCCTTTCATATTACACTCGCAAACAGAGTGATGGTAAAACGACTGTCTATATGCCTCCATACGAGCTCTAGTTTCTCGAATGTTATCTTCGTGGTCCTTACACTCAGTATTTGGTGGTGGCAGTAGAATCGTTAGGCAGTCAGCATCAAATGCCGGTGCTCTAAATTTTCTCAATAATGTCTCTCGAAAATAACGTCGCCTTCCCCCCAGAAATACCCATTTGAGTTTTCGAAGCATCTCCGTAACCCTAACGTGCTGTTCGAACCTACCAGTAACACATGTAGCAGCTCACCTCCGCACTACTTCGATGTCTTGAATCAGTCAGATTTGGTACCAATTCCAAATACACGAGCAGCACCCAAGAACTGACCTTACGAGAGTCGTATATGCGGTCTGCTTTACAGGTAAACCATTCTTTCCTAAAATTCTCCCAATACACAGAAATCGATCATTCACCTTCCCTGCTACAGTTTTAACATAATGGTTCCATTTTATATCGCTGTGGAGCGTTATGTCCAGGTATTTAAAAGGCTTGACTGTGCCAAGCAGGACATTAGTAATATTGTAACTGAAAATTACGGGTTTGGTCTTCTTACTCATCCGCATTAGTTTACATTTTTCCACATTTAGATCAAGCTGCCATTCATCACACCAACTAGAAATGTTGTCTAAGTCAACTTGTATCGTCCTACACTCACTCAACTACGACATCTCAGCGCATACCTTAGACTGCTGCCTACCCAGTCTGCCAAATCATTTATGTATGTACAGAACAACAGCGGTGCTATCACACTTCTCTGGGCGCCCTTGACGATATTCTTGTCTCTGATGAACATTTGCCATCGAGGACAACATATGGGTGGGTTCTCTCCCTTAAGATGTCTTCGAGTCACTCACGTATCTGAGAACTTATTCCATATTCTCGTACCTTTGTCAACAGCCGGCAATAGGACAGCGTGTCAAATACTTCCCGAAAATTTAGAAACATGGAACCTGCCTGCTGTCCTTCATCCACGGTTCGCCGTATATCATATGAGAAAATGGCAAGCTGAGTTTGACACGAGGAATGGTTTCTAAAACATCATAAAACAGACTAGCACTGGAGGCCAAATATGGCGTTCCTGATCAAGAAGAGTCAACTATTATGAAACACTGGCCTACGATTCACAAAGAAAATTCTGAGAATGAGCGTTTGGACCACAGCATTGTATGGTGGGGAAACATGGACTGTGGGAAAACCGCAAAAGAAGAGAACCGAATATTTTGAGATGTGGTGTTACAGAAGAATTTAGAAAATTTGGTGGATTGATAAGTTAAGGGATGATGAGTTTCTCCTCAGAATCGGAGAGGAAAGCAATATATGGAAAACTCTGACAAGAAGAAGGGACACGATGATAGGACATCTGTTACGATATTAGAGACTAACTTCCATGTTACTGCATGGAACTGTAGAGAGTAAAAATTGTAGAGGAAGACACAGATTGGAATTCATCCAGCAAGTAACTGAGAGAAGAGATACCGCAAGAAGTAGAGCGCGTCACCCTATCTGATACCAGGACATGCAACTCAGACCTTTCTCTTTACCTCAGCAGACGTGGACGTGTTACACATCTGAACTGAAACAATCATAGAACAGAAGCGGTGCATTTCTGAACATGGCTTCCTGATAAAAATATTAAGTACTCACTCCACTCTTCAAGTCCTACAAATTTGTAATGGGAATTTCAGAATACACTGTATGTTCGCTGTCGATGCCATTTACTGAAATGTATCGTCATTGGATGCAAAAACTCCTGGAAAATTTTTAATTTGTTTAATGAGTGACAGCTGTTTCTAAATGTGAATAAGTTGTAGACTACGGCTGTAACATAGGGAAAGGATCCAATGATAGTCGATTACAATATGGTAGTCAATACTTATTGAACTACACATTGCACAAGAATTGAAGCCTAATATTGAGAAGCAACGTGGTATGGTACGCAAATGGAAGACATATTTGTTGGAAGAGCTCTGCAAAGTACAGGGACTCAGTTATGTTAATCTTATGCGAGAAGCTAGTGTGACCATGTCTATTGCACCAGTGTTGGGTGTGTTTATAAAATTACTATGTCAACAGATATCGAGTTAAGACGCCTACCTCTATAAAAGTGTAAATTTATTGGGAATCCTTGGAAAAAAGAGCAAATATTTCATCCACCACTTACAGAGAACATTATGGTAGGTTGAAATGTCACGACAGATTAAAACTGCGTGCCGGACCTAGACTCTAACTCGGGACGGTATGTAAAATATGTAGGAGAGCTTCTGCGGAGCTTGGAAGGTAGGAGACGAGGTACTGGCTGAATTAAAGCAGTGAGGACGGGTCGTGAGTGGTGCTTGGGTAGCTCAGTTGCTGGAGCACTTGCCCTCGAAAGGGCTGAGTGATCAGCGTGGTAGAATGCCGTGCAGGGTTCACCGGTTTCGATTCCTAGACAGGATGGAGATTCTCACCGCTCGTGGACTGTTTGTTGTGTTGTCTTCATCCTCATCGACAAGTAGGTCGAAGAAGTGGTGTCAGCTAAAAAGACTTACACCAGGTGAACGGTCTACCTGGCAGGATGCCCCAGCTACAAGCACGTTTACATTTACATTTTACCAAAAGCGGCAACACATATCGATACCACTGATGTTAGCGAAGGCACGGTGAAATCTGCAACAGTGTATGGGAGACTATCCTTCAAAGCATCTCAGCGTAGCAGCGCCCTCGCCCAGAGGTCAATATAGCGTCGATCATGAAAGAGCTTTGCTCCCAGTTCGTGACCTCAGCTATAGCAGCGTAGTGTAGGATCAGTGAGTAGTAAAAGTCTCAGATCAGCCTGTACCGTTGTAAGCGTCTAACATTGTATTTCAAGAGAACAGTTCGTCATTCTCAATGGAGAGAAGTCTTCCGAACTAAGAGTGATTTCAGGTGTGCCGCAGGGGAGTGTCGTAGGACCGTTGCTATTCACAATATATATAAATGACCTTGTGGATAACATCGGAAGTTCACTGAGGCTTTTTGCGGATGATGCTGTACTATATTGAGAGATTGTAAAAATGAGAAATGGTGCTGTAATGCGGGAGGATCTGCAACGAATTGACGCATGGTGCAGGGAATTGCAATTGAATCTCAATGTAGTCAAGTGTAATGTGCTGCGAATACATTGAAAGAAAGATCCTTTATCATTTAGCTTCAACATAGCAGGTCAGCAACTGGAAGCTGGTTAATTCCATAATCTGGGAATAGGCATTAGGAGTGATTTAAAATGGAATGATCATATAAAATTAATCGTCGGTAAAGCAGATGCCAGACTGAGATTCATTGGAAGAATACTAAGGAAATGGACTCCGAAAACAAAGGAAGTAGGTTAAAATACACTTGTTCGCCCACTGCTTGAATACTGCTAGCCAGTGTGGGATCCGTACCAGATAGGGTTGATAGAAAAGATAGAGAAGATCCAACGGAGAGCAGCGCGCTTCGTTACAGGATCATTTAGTAATCGCGAAAGCGTTACGGAGATGATACATAAACTCCAGTGGAAGACTCTGCAACAGAGACGCTCAGTAGCTCGGTACGGGCTTTTGTCTAAGTTTCGAGAACATACCTTCACCGACGAGTCAAGCAGTATATTGCTCCCTCCTACGTATATCTCGCAAAGAGACCATGAGGATAAAATCAGAGAGACTGGAGCCCTCACAGAGGCATACCGACAATCTTTCTTTGCATGAACAATATGAGACTGGAGTAGAAGGGAGAACCGTTAGAGGTGCTCAAAGTACTCTCCGCCACGCACTGTCAGGTGGTTTGCGGTGTATGGATGTAGATGTAGATATCTGTGCACCAAGTGAGACTTTCATGGTCAATGACAGTTGTAATTAATACAGAAATCCTGTGGAAATCTTGTATTCATCAATATAAAAATTTAACTAATGTTTAACGTGTTCTAGTTTGAAGAAACTTCTCCCATAACAATCAAAGAACCCACAGTTATGGTAGGGCGAAAGTAGTTCGTCTAGATACAAAATGGACGGCGCTAAGTTCTCACCAATAGATTTGGCACTTGCGGCAAAGCTGCAGCTAGCAGTGACAGAGGCCGGAAAGGGTGAGTTGTTGAGAATTGTAGACTCATGGACCAATGTAGCTGGCTGTGAGGCTACCATACCGCTGACTAAATGTCAAGTATTTATTTTTATTAATATATCAAGTATGATATACCAAGTATTTCTTGGCCCGTCCTTGTTTTGCTACAGCATCATTTTCGACTACGTAAGCCACAACAAGCCTGTGGCGTGGATGGGAAGTATGCGAGGCAAAAGTAGCGGTGGCTCAGTTTCCCTGCTGAGGTCTCGACTCTTGTCCCCTGGCTGCACATGCTGATGTGGCAACTGCTCGGCTTCGCTACGGCTATTCCTGTTGGATCAGCAAGCAGCTGTAGATGAAGAAACGTTTGGGCACCTCTGGTCAGAACCGCTTATGAAGCCTCTTACGCTAGCCGTGGCAGATGCCTAAATATTACTGAGTTGCACCCAAAGAACTATTTGCGGCCAAGTACGTTTCGAGTAGATTTTCAGGATCTGTGTTTGAAGAAAACCCATCATGCTGCGACCATCGTACATTTCACAGACGGATCATAACATTAAGAGAGATAATGGAGCATTCAGAGACACACAGAAAGTAAATTTTCGCTCGTTCGGTATGCGAATGGGATATGACAGTAAATCGATAACATTACTTCTATGAACCAACCGCCAGGCACTGTACAGTGGCTTACATAGCATATTTTATATGGAAAAGTTGATGTAGATTATGTTTTAATAAGATACATATGGCGTTGCGTGTTTTGCGTACCCTGCACTCGTCAGTCACATCGATGGCCAACACAAAGTCGGATGATATTTCAAATTTGCTGTGCTGCAGGTCCATTTTGTCAGCAACACAAAAGCTCTCTGAAATTCAGTTGCCCAGCGTGATACGTTTCTAATGGAAATATAGTATCAACAATGTTAGCTTTGAGCTATTATTTCATCTCCAAATATTTAGTTCACTAGTCGGTAACGTTTAATGTAAAATTCTGTTGGGAACCGAAGAGCTACTTTACATTTTACGGTTATGTTGCAATGAAAACTTCTGTCGGAAACTGAGAATTGCTTTGTATTTTACGATTATGTTGCAACTATGCTGAGAGAGACAACTTATATTTTACTTCTTCTCTAAGCCACTTTTAGACATCAATTCACTTTTTGCTTGGGAACGGAAGAACATTGCCAAGTTAACATTTTTTTCCATGTTGAGAGATAATTTTTGTCTTTTTTTTATTTAACACAATAGTGAAAAATAAGCAGCTGTATGAATTAATTCACTCTTGGTGTCACAGCACTGCTTGGATTTGTTGCAGAACCACGTCGTAGTACTAGTTCTTCATGTGTTTCATTTCTCTTTTTCGGCTTGTGCGTCTGTGCTGTCTCCTCAGTTTTGTAAAAACTGTTTTAGGGACACATTGTGTGCCGTGGGCAGCAGTTTATCGATCAAGCTTTTAGGGTTGGCACCAATACTTGGACACTGCCGCTAACAAGTGGGGTTTGTGTCTCTGTATAGGATTTCAAAGACCTTGTGCAACTACTAAACTCATCAAGGGTGTTGCAGTCGTAGGATATTTTGAACGTTCGGCTGGACGCCATTGAGGTAAAAGTCTTTTTAGGAGAAGTAGATCGAAGTTCGTAAGAACATAGATCGAACATTATACATTTATCGGAGCATGTACACTGTATTTGTTAGTTGTAACAGTACTGTCTGCACATTCCAGTTTTCGTGAAATCAGTTGGTGGCATTGGGCCACATTTATCTACACAAAAGGAAACGAGAAAGGAAGCAAAATTATGTTTCATAGGTACGTGGATATTTTTAGATGTTATGTATCTTAACGCATTTGCCTGACAAACATGTCTAGAACGTGATATGAACGTAATGAACAAGCATTTATTTGCAGTTTTTCTTTTTCAAACCCACAGAGTTTAGAAATATGGTTAAATGCTCCGAGAAGGTACGTTTCCGATCGACAGAACACCATTTTCTATGTTTGGAACATTTTGATGGAAGTATTTTTTTGGGAACTATACTACTAGTCATTAAAATTTGTACACCAAGAAGAAATGCAGACGATAAACGGGTATTCATTGGACACACATATTATACTATAACTGACATGTGATTACATTTTCACGCAATTTGGGTGCATTGATCCTGAGAAATCAGTACCCAGAACAACCACCTCTAGCCGTAATAACGGCATTGATACGCCTGGGCATTGTGTCAAACAGAGCTTGGATGGCGTGTATAGGTACAGTATCCCATGCAGCTTCAACACGATACCGCAGTTCATCAAGAGTAGTGACTGGCGTATTGTGACGAGCGAGCTGCTCGGCCACCATTGACCCGACGTTTTCAGTTGGTGAGAGATCTGGAGAATGTGCCGGCCAGGTCAGCAGTTGAACAATTTCTGTATCCAGAAAGGCCCGTACTGGACATGCAACATGCGGTCGTGCATTATCCTGCTGAAATGTAGGGTTTCACAGGGATCAAACAAAAAAAAAATGGTTCAAATGGCTCTCTGAGCACTATGGGTCATAACTCCTGACGTCATCAGTCCCCTAGAACTTAGAACTACTTAAACCTAACTAACCTAATGACATAACACACATCCATGCCCGAGGCAGGATTCGATCCTGCCACCGTAGCGGTCGCTCGGTTCCAGACTGTAGCGCATAGAACCGCTCGGCCACTCCGGCCGGCTCGCAGGGATGTAATGTAGGATAGATTCACGGGTCGTAACACATCTGAAATGTAATCACTAATCAAAGTGACGTCAATGCGAACAACACTTAACCGAGACGTGTAACCAATGGCCCCGCATACCATCACGCCGGGTGATACCCCAGTATGGCGATGACGAATACATGCTTCCAATGTACGTTCACCGTGACGTCGCCAAACTCGGGTGCGAGCATCATGATGCTGTAAACTGAACCTGGATTCATCGAGAAAAATGACGTTTTGCCATTCGTGCACCTAGGTTCGTCGTTGAGTACACCATCGCAGGCGCTCCTGCCTGTGATGCAGCGTCAAGGGTAACCGCAGCCATGGTCTCCTAGATGATTGTCCATGGCGCTGCAAATGTCGTCGAACTTTTCGTGTAGATGGCTGTTGTCTTGCAAACGTCCACATGTGTTGACTCAGGGATCGAAACGTGGCGGCACGACCCGTTACAGCCATGCGGATAAGATGCCTGTCATCTCGACTGCTAGTGATACGAGGCCGTTGGGATCCAGCACGGCGTTCCGTATTACCCTCCTGAACCCACCGATTCCATATTTTGCTAACAGTCATTGGATCTCGACCAACGCGAGCAGCAATGTCGCTATACGACAAACGGCAATCGCGGTAGGTTACAATCCGACCTTAATTAAAGTCGGAAACGTGATGGTACGCATTTCTCCTCCTTACACGAGGCATCACAACAACGTTTCACCAGGCAACGCCGGTCAACTGGTGTTTGTGTGTGAGAAATCGGTTGGAAACTTTCCTCATGTCAGCTCGTTGTAGGAATCGCCACCGGTGCGAACCTTGTGTGAATGCTCTGAAAATCTAATCATTTGCATATCACAGCATCTTCTTCCTGTCGGTTAAATCTCGCGTCCGTAGCACGTCACCCCTGTGGAGTAGCAACTTTAATGGCCAATGTGTATGTTAATTGCAAAGGTCTGAAAGAAGGCGCTGTCACATTTATCCTTTAATTATCCGAACAATATAAAGCAGAAGGTAAATTATATCTGTAAACCATAGGAACTATCGTATTTTATTTTAAATGTAGAACTTTAAAGACGTTGATATGCAAGCAACGGGAGATTTCCCGCCCATGCTTAGCACTACACTGGCCGCTAATCGGTTTCTCCACTGTTTGCCGTAGACCGCTTACGGAAAGTGAGGCTTTGGGTTTTCTGTACACGTGGCATGTGTTTAGCGGACGGTGACGGTGAATGTAGCCAAGAAAGTTGTTGTGCTCGGAGACCTGTCCTCGAGTTGATAGGGGGTTACTGGTGCTTGGCCGTGGAAGAATGCACGCAGTGATGGCGGGCAGTCAGCCACACGTGGCAAGTGCGAGCAAAGTTCCTTGGTCCTTCGAATGGGATGACGTATTGTGATTCTGTTGAGATAGCCATCTGCAGCTATGGTAACCTTCCGCAGACGAATTCGTTGATGGTGTGGTTATGTTCGACCATCGTCAATACACGCAATTATTTGGTGACCAGATGTGTGTACATATGTGGCAATGAATTTTCAGTTTTAACAAGTACTGTAATATTTTAGATACGACACTTTGCAACTAGCTAAGAAATACCCAATCATTCATCAAAGTGAGTAAAAATGTGTCATATTCCCTGGGGCCCGCCGCATGTGCGCACCTGAAACGAGTATGCTTTCTATGCAGACAGCTGTCCTGTTAGATACCGTAAGTCACGAGTAGAAGGATAAATTGTATTAATAATTGGTTGTGTTTATGGTGGTTCACAATATTTTATGTTTTTTCAGTCTTACGAGTATATCGATAAACTGTGTCAGTAATTAGTTATATTCCAGGTGATAGTATATTTATTCTGGAATTTTACGGAGCTTGATTGGGGTAGCGTATTCATCGACAATCGTCTCGTTAGATTTTCCATCTTAAGGCAAATGCGTCTGTGTACTGAGCTGCTGCACGAGCGGTAACTAGTTACTTAAAGTATTCAGTGTTGTTTCGGTGCTAATACTACTCTGTTTCAGGTAAGCTATTCTGGCAGTTCTTCTGCCTTGTATTTGGTGGTGGACTGGGGCTGCAATACGAAGATCTGCTTGGCGGTGTTATTCTGACTAGAAACATCTGCGCTCCTCACACAAGGAATGCTTTACTCCTACTTGTTGTCTTTACTGCGTTTATTACCCTACTGTTTACGGCGTTACCTAACGGCTTCTGCTGCTGGGTTGCTATTCTAAACAGCAAACCAGTTGCTTGTTTACCTGCGGTTACTGCTGATTCAGGTTCTTGGATTAAGCGCGGCTCTGTTTAAAAATTTTAGTCGTAGGGTCGATACGTGCACTCCTATTTTCATGCCCCACAACTAATTCGCTGCAAATAGTAACCAGTAGCTGTGACCCTCCAGTCAAATAGTCTGTGCACTGGCTAGAACTGTGAGTTAATAAAATGCAAAGAAATACAAAATAAAGTCAAATGAATGACAAGGGTTTTATTCTGATGTCTGTCGTTGATGTAGGCGTCAGAGAATTACGTTGAATAATGTTTGTTCAAGAAAGGACGTCTGAAATAAACGGAAAGTGATCCACGACATTCAGTTAAAATACAGACAGAAAATACCCTTATCGAGTGCAGTAAGGTTACGTTGGGAGCGTTACGAGAATAGTAACATAATCCCAAATTAAATTGTAATCAAAGACTTGCAAAAACTAAGTCCATTTCGTAATCACATAACACGAAATATTCACCAGCTCAAAACAGTTTAGAGTTCAACATGATGATTTACTATCACCCGCCATACAAAGAATAGTAACATATACTCTGACTATCCAAAGTTCTGTAATACAAGCGAAAAAAGTAAGCGTCCTGCTCTGAAGCACATTCAGATCTCTCAAAACATGAAGTCCCTTCAGAAGCTGAAGTACGGTAGCGGCCGTTCAGAGACCAGAATGAAAAACCTCCACGATCGAATACCACTCATTACAACAGACAGGTCTGCCTACTTGCAGAACTCGCGTAAAAGTGCTCAGAATCCCTCCCTTGAGCTCTTCACTCTAAAAAAGTGCCTCTCCCCTATTGGCTCCCGTAATGTTCCGCTACTGCCTGCTTTTCCATTGGCTGAAGGCCAATTTTATAAACATTCGGTCATATTTAGACCATTCACAATAAATATAAACAATGGTTAGTCCATAAATAAATAAGCCAGTATTCAGCCCAAGAGCGGTCATGATAAATAACAAAAGATTGTCATTACATATTATTGCCTAAGCAGGCATTTATGTCTTGCACACTTTTATAAAACTGGTGTCACCTAACACATGTGACTGATCACTTCTTAAATTACCACGATTTTTATTATCAATTATAATTAATATTTAAATAAAGTTACTGGAAAAACTGTAAACCATACATTAAATAAACACACAATTACCACAAAATTTGAGGTATTCATATTGTACTCATTTGTTGTGTAACTGTGAAAGGTACAATGTTCTGACAAACATTAGAGTAATTCAGAGATATAAAAGAAGTAATTCGCCAAGAAATAAAATAGGAACAGGACATAGATTTCAGAGATGATTAGCTGTAGTGTAATGCTGTCATGTCAGAAATTATATGTTGAAATTACGTGAAACGTTTAAAAGTTGTCCATTCAGAGTTTCATTCTGAAATATTAGCTTCTATGTAGCGACACTGTTCTGATTGGGAAAATCTGTGCTGCTGCCAAAGGAAGTTTCGTTCCTAATTGTTGTCTTTACTGTTATTGTTACCCTACTATTTTTAGTTGGTTGATTGTACAAAAGTGAATACGGATGTTACTGCCTCAGTTCTGTCCTCAGTTTGCTGCACTTTTGTGTCTTATATTATAGAGCTGGACTCACTGCTAAAATTTAACTAACCTGGTCTTGTTATGCTGGAGTAATATTATTAATGATATTAGTTGCTCGTTTCATTGGTCCGTTGTTTTTTGCTTGATACTGGTCACGGTGCTCAATTTTAAACCAAATAAGCTTTTCCCGTCGTTGTTTCCATTTTTGCGAAAACAATATTCATGCAATGAATTTGTGTTGTGTATCGTTTAGATCAAATTACAAATAAACTAATAATAGTTGTAGTGTTAATCACTCGGTTCCCACCTTTTATTTTTCCTGTGGGCCAAGGAACGCGCCACAACAGGAAGTTTCTTACTTATTACATGTCTTTTATAAGTATCATTGCAATATTCTCCTAGTGCTTTCACTTATTATTAATGTAATACAGCTGAACTTTGCCCAGTGTAACCCTAGACATCGAAAATGCCAGAAAGTACAACTTAGTATTCCAGTTACAGAACATTGCAGATAAGGCAATAATATTCTAGGTCTTTCTGAAGAGTTACTTTCAGATTCGTGAACAGGTAATGACGTTGATGAACATTCCAAAGGCACTCCTAAACGTAGGTAATTGATGAACATTCATAAAAGTCTACAGAACTTGCAGCAAATAGTAGCAAGCATTTCTGAATTTGCCAGAACATTTACAAACAGAGATTATGTAACCAAGGTTTTCATTGATAACCATTTTGAAGTGGAAGGGGAGTCTGTGAATATAGTCATTTCTTATCCCTACAGTTATTTGCAACATATAAATCCACAAACTCTGCTATTCATACTGAAATATACACGGTGATTTATCCACTGTGTACAAACTCTATGGATTGAGCGATGAGGGGATACGGAACAAAAAAGGGTAGCGAACTTACGTTGGAAATGCATGGTTTCCATGCTAACCATTTATTCAATCGTACTTTGTTACAGAGACTGCAGCCTAATATGGGCTGTACCATGCAACCGCAGTTACAGCATGCATGGTTTCCTACCACAGGGTGGTACTGTTCCTCACACGTCATGCCTTGGCGCCCTCTCCTGCCATAGTAATTGGTACTGTGTCCGATTCACTGCTCTTGCTGACTCACCCTGTAGTGGACGTGATACAGCGTTGTACACAGTGGTGCCCTATTCGAATGGAGAGTTTGCCGACATGGTATTTACTTACGGAAAGGCAAATGGCAACTGTCGGTGGGTAGCAAGGTTGTATCAGGTGACATTTCCACTCCGACAACAACCACAGCATTCAATGTTTGCAAGAGTATTTCAACGTTTGTCTAAGACACGATCGTTTCAGGAAGCAGGAAATCCTGAAGGATGTACCCGAAATGTTCTGTCACCCATCTTGGAGGAAAATGTGGTTAACACTGCGGGAGGCGACCGCCGTGACAGTAACAGGTAGTTGGCCCGCCAGTATAGAGTAAGCCAGACGACCGTGTGGAACATTTTTCATGATAACTGTCATTACCCTTAGCACTTACAGCGTGTGCTGGGCTTACTAGGGACAGGCTTATCACATCGGGAGCAGTTTCGTTACTGGTATCTTCATCAGGAAACCACGATTCCAGCACTGGTGCCATCCATCCTGTTCACAGATGAGACCACCTTCACGCGGAGTGGTATCTTCAGCTTCATTAACAGTCATCCGTGGGACAGTATGCTGAACCCCCATGGTATGGTGACAGCGAATCATCAGCACTGGTGCAGCCGGAACGTGTGGGCCGTGAAAATTGGCGACAGTATTTTGGGACCAGTCTTCCTTCCACGTCGGCTAACAGCCCGAAACTATTGGCGTTTCTTGCGGGTGACTTTGCCTGCCCTGCTGGAAGGAACGCCATTAATGATTCGAAGGGTCGTGTGGCTGCTACATTATGGTGTTCCCGCCCACTTCGCCGTTAACTGTCGGAGGCATCTCAATCATGTCTTCCCTGGTCAATGGATCGGACGAGGGGGTCCAGTTGCATGGCCTGCTGCTCGTTCACCAGATCTCAATCCGTGCTATTTCTGGTTTAAGAGGCCACCTCAGAAGTATTGTGTATGCAGAGCCCATTCCAGATGTAGAGACACTGGAGCAGCGTATACATGCTGCCTCTGACGCTGTTCGGATGCAGCCTGGCCGATGTAAACGTGTGAGACAGAACATGGTACGGTGCGTACACGCACGCGTTGAGGCACATAGAAATCATTTTCGACACATACTGCAACTGTGGCTGAATGGTAGAGAGCGTATTAGACCGCAGTCTCTGTAACACTCTATGACTGAGTAAATGGTCTCCAGCATAGAAACCATAAATTCAGTAGACCTCTTTTATTACGTACCCTCTCATCCATCAATCGCTAGAGATTATACACGGTTGGGAAAAATCACACTGTATGGAAGAGGTATATCTACCAACCGTCTGGTGGGCTTTCCACTTAAATGCGGTTTTGAAGTATGCGATACTAATGACATTTGACGGGGTTAAAGCCGAAGTGGTTTAAGTCACGTTTTTAAAATTATTGACTTAAGTGCTGCAATATAGTTTTGAAATATATATCTGTTAAATGGAAGAATGCTGTAACTCACAGTTTTGTTCTTACCCCCATAGATGGCGTTAGCAGCTTCACTTGTGAATGAAACGGCCGCTTTGTTTACAGGCATTGCGGTGCAAGTCTGACTTACGCCATTATTCATCTGACAAGGGGAGGCCGCCAATTGTGAAATTCAGATTCGATTCATACTGCGCATAATAAAAGCTCATGGCCAGAGGTGTAATGTGGCAAAGCACGAAGATGCACTTCTCAGCCGTTGTCGAGAAAATCGACAGTTAAAAGAAACCGTTGCAGTGAAATCTTCTCTACGATTAGTAATTTTCTACAGCGTGGTGGTGCAGCGGTATGCGCTGGGGTTCATAATCCGAAGGTCGCCGGATCGAATCTCGCTCCATGCGACTTTTTTTTAGTATTTGTTTTTTTGTAATCATATATATATATATATATATATATATATATATATATATATATATATATATATATAATTCCCGGCAATCAGTTGCAACAATTATGCACATAATAAGTTGTTGAAAGTCGTTTGTCGTGGAAAAACTGGCGACTTCGAACATCATTATGTTTTCCGCAAAGAAAGTTGTATTTCACAAATGTTATTAATTGTCTTCATAATGTTAACCACGTATAGTTAACGGAAGACGTAGAAACGAATACGTATAGCTTAAGTCAAACGTTCGAATTACAATAGAGACCCCACGAACACAAACTTGCTGTGGCAGGTATGAAATATAAACTCCGTTACTCGCTCGTTACACTTGAAGGACAGATGTTGAATGGGCCGAAACGAGCCGCCCCATAACAGCGTAGTTGCCTGCTAACTTCGAAAGAAGGTAGGAGCGGTCCCTAGCGCAACTTATAACATCGTCGAAAATCAGTGCGGACGGGACTGCTTTGGTACACCCTGTTAAACAAACGGAAAAATGGAGGCGGTACAATTGGAGAGCGATCCGCCTTCATCAACATGCATAAGCAATTCATTAATAGTTATATATATATATATATATATATATATATATATATATATATATGAATTGCAGAAAACTAATAATAAAAAAGTATTGCATGGCGCGAGATTCGATCCGGCGACTTGCGGATTACGAACCCCAGCGCTTACCGCTGCGCTATGACGCTGTAGAAAATCATTAATCGTAGAGAGTATTTCACCGCAACGGTTTCTTTTAACTGTCGATTTTCTCGACAACGGCTGAGAAGTGCATCTTGGTGCTTTGCCACATTACACCTCTGGCCATGAGCTTTTATTATGCGCAGCATGAATCGAATCTGAATTTCACAATTGGCGGCCTCCCCTTGTAAGTGCTTCTAAGGTGTGCTTTGGTACTGTGTAGTTTACGTGTTTTGGTGAAGATGGATCCTCAATTTGATGAAGACACAAGTAGTTAGCCCAGTATATTGCAAAATGCAGGATCTAGTGATGATTATGATTCTTCGGAGAATGATATGTTTGGTGCTTCAGATAAGTTTAACTAACGTAGTCTGTCATTTGGCCAATTACGTTAGTAACACATTTTCATGTCTTTGAAGTTTAACAATGACTGGCCTATAAATGTAATTTCACTGAAAATAATAGCAAACGTGGTGCGTGAGCTAAACGATGTAGCATAATTTCTGCAAAACAATTCGTAAAAATAATAACAGTCTTGATACACAACCTCAAATTGTCGTAGCATAACATTCGGAAAATAATTATGTGTGTTTGTTTGGTTGCAACGGAAGAAGTGGAAATAACACAACATGAATTACCAAATCGAAGAGGCAAAGAGGCAAAAAGGGGGGAGTACGAAGCAGGAAAGAAGGAAAAAAAGAAATTCGGGACAGGCATATGAAACTAAGGAAGGGAGAAAGGTTCCTGAAAAGACGTTCTCAAACATAAATTGTAACTGCAGATTAAAATGTATAGAGAAGATATCAGAAGTGGCACGCAGAAGTTCATTCGAAACATTTTTGGATTTAGGTTCTTTTTCCTGTCAGAATGCTTTTCTGTGTGGGTTAAATAAGCAAATAAGTCCTCAACACAGGCGTCCTAGAGATGGGTCAAGATTGCCAAAGTCAACCAGCAATCAATTTTATATTCAAGTTGATGGAACTAGTGTTAAATTATGCAAAAAATATTTCCTTCAAACATTCCAAAAATCAGATGGGCGGATGACCAGAGCTGTACAAAAGTTGAAAATCGGAGAGCAACCAGGATCGGACAAACGAGGAAGTGGGATACCTGTGAACAAAATCTCTGATGAAAGAATGGATATTGTCCGGAAGCATATTTCATCATTCCCCTCATACCAGTCTCATTATACAAGAGTTCAAAATCCAAAAAGAAAATATTTATCCCCTGACCTTAATGTACGTCTTATGTATAACTTAAACAGAGAATACTGCAAAGAGAAAAAAATCTTACCTGTTAAAGAGCCCATTTACCGCAGGTGTTTCAGTCATGGCTTCAACTTGCACTTTCATGCTCCACGAAAAGATACCTGTGTGAAGTGTGACAAGTACAAAATACAGATGTCCACTTTAGAAGATGCAATAGAAAGAAAGAGCGTTGAAGTACAACACGAACTTCATCTTCGAAAGGCGGAGGCTGCTAGAACATCCATGAAATGTGATAAAGAAAAGTCACAGAAAGATAAATTGTATTATGCCTTCACGTTTGACTTGCAGAAAGCTCTACCATTTCCCAAACTGACCACTTCTGTGGCCTATTATAAAAGAAACATATACTTATACAATCTTGGCTATTATGAGCTGTCAACTGATATTGGCTTTATGTACACATGGGATGAGACAATGGCCTCATAAGGGTCACAAGAAATAGGTTCTTGGGTTACAAAACATATTACTACAAGAGCTTCAGCTTCAAAACATGTTGTCATGTATAGTGACACTTGTACGGGGCAAAATAGGAGTTTGAAATTTGCATTTTATCTCATGAAATTGCTTCACAGCAGTGTTAACATCGACATTATGGACCATAAATTTATGGTGAGTGGCCACTCCTATCTCCCTAATGATTCAGATTTTGTATCTATAGAATCCTGTGCGAGAGCTAAAACAGTTTATGTTCCTGCTGACTGGTGCTCCATAATCGCAAAATCAAGAAGAGGGAAAGCTTTTATTGTTACGCAAATGTCACGTGACGACTTCAAGTCTACGAAGAATCTTGAACAAGCTATTACAAGGAGAAAACAAAATGTCGCTAAAAAACCAGTGTCGTGGCTTAATATGCACTGGATTCGTTTACTGAAGTACGAACCTTTTATGCTCTATTACAAGGAGACTCTTGATGAGGGTTTTCTATTCTCCGCTCTATGTCTAAAGCCAGCCAAACCCGGAAGGCCAGTTTCACTTGGGCGTATTGCTATTGCTATGGAAAACCTATACCATGGACCAAGACCTGTAACCAAGGAAAAGAAAAGGGACATGCTAGATCTTCTACCATACATTCCACCCATCAACCATGCTTACTTCCACGGACTTACAACAGCTGAAGCAACAGTAGATGATGCAGGCCCGCTTGATGTTGTTGATATTGAACGTGACTGAACGTTGACATAGCTAAGAAAGGATATTTCGTTGTACTGCTCTTAGTTATATCTGAAATATATCATTAGTCATTAAAAATAGCTTTTGGTTTTATTTAAATTTACTGCAAATACTAGATTGGTTAAAGGCAAAATGGTGTAAGTCATTTGGGCCCTTCAAAAGATTTTGAAGGTGGCGGACACCGGACTTTCCCATGCACAGTGTTACTGCGGATTACTTACATGCCAGGCAAAATAACGTCATTAACAATCATGGATGCATGATGTCGTCTAGATGACGGTAAAATTAAAAATGAAAGATCGTCATCGTAAAACGTTTAAGAAATGTAATATGGCGGACTGTGGAAAAATTAAAAACAGCAGTATAGTGATAGTGGGAAAATTCTGTAGTATCCTTTATAATGAAACAGCCGATCATAGCATTTAAAATGCAAGATGGCACTGTTGGGAAATTTTATTTTATTCCATTACAACTGAAACAGCTGAGCACAGTACTTTACAATAGGAGATAATTAGCCAATCACAGTTTGGATTTCATAAGGTCTTTCTACTAAGAGAGCTATTCATGAATTTACTGAGCACGTAATAAAATATTTAATATTAAGTGTCACCATTTTGGATCTTCTGTGACTTATCAGAGGGATTAGACTGTGTTAGTCATAGTACTGCGTTGTAGAAGTTAAGTTTTCGTTGAATATGTATTTAGCGGATGCCTGGTTGTGATCTTATATGAGAACCATATTGTATGGCAGTGAGACATGGTCTGTGAGAAAGCCGGAACAGAAGATAATCCAAGAATTTGAGATGTGGTGCTACGAAACAATGTTGAACATTAGTTGGGCTGATAAGTTGAGGAATGAGGAGGTTCTCCACAAAATCGATGAGGAAAGAAATAATGGAAAACACTGACACGGAGAAGTGACGCGATGATAGGACATCTGTTAAGATATTAGGTAATTTCCATTGTACTGGAGGACACTAGATAGAGAGAGCTGCAGAGGGTTCAAGATGTAGAGGAGGACAGAGAAATGAATACATCCAGCAAATTATTGAGAACAAAGGCTACAAGTGCTACTCTAAGATGAAAAATTTACACAGGAGAGGAATCCGTGTGAGCCACATCGGTCCAGACACTAGACTGATGACTCAAAAAAATATAGAAATAAAAATAAACCAAAATAATCAGAATGCTATAATTTACCTTCGTCCGTTCAAGTAATACAAAGAGCGTTGCATGTTAAGAAATTATAATTGGAGTGCCACGGGCCTTGACCACTGGTCCACTACCGCTCTTGCTTGTCGTTAATTCTCTGCACTTTTATACGAAACAGGAAAAAGGAATAGTCTCATTTCCGACAATGTCACGAAGCTGAGCAAAGGAGCATCAACAGAGAAAGTATTGAATGAACTTTCTTTCAAAGTTAGTGAATTGATTTGCACAACTGGGTTAGTTTTAAACTTTGAAAGAGAAAAACGCAGCTCATCCTATTTTGTACTGAAAAAAGTATTCCGCCCCCTACCAACCTAGTACATCTACAAGAAGAAATGAACAAACTAGAAAATTGTAAGTTTTTAGGTGCACACATTGACGAAAATTGAAAGTAGAAAAACATATAATAGACCTGCTAAAACGTTTAAGTTAATCTGTTATTCCGTAAGAGTAATCGTGAAATTTTGGAAGATACGAGTCAGTTATTTCTCTTATCTTGCAAGTTTTCGTTTATTGATGTCTTATGGGATAATATTCAGGGGTAACTCCTTGTTTAAACAAAAAGTAATCATTGTGCAAAAGAATGTCACTAGAATTATGTGAGATGTTCACAAATGTACATCTTGCAAGTACCATTTTAAGCAGTTGGGAATATTGACCACACCCCCAGAGTACACTTATTCACTTATCAACAATCCATCTATGTGTAAGATTAAAAGATGTTCAAATTACTAGAAGGTAAATCAACCTGCAGTACCCTGTACCTAACCTAACTTTGGCGCAGAAAGGTTTGGAATACACAGCTGCGAAACTGACAAGTAGCAGAAGTGTTTTAAAATGTAGATTAGACGTGTTCCTGTGTGATATGAGGTTTACACAGGGAACAGAAATCTTGAAAATTTCTCGGGTATTCAGCTGGGTAGCGTCGTCCAAAAGGCGCGATATTTCGGCATGCCGACTTCTTGTCATCTTCAAGGCGTTCTTGGAGTCTGATTGATCTCTGATGGATGCCAACTTTATATAGTCTCGACCCCTCTCCTGCAGCCTCCGTCTGGGCGTTTCCGAGCGGTCCGCGGCCGGTGGTGGGGGAAGGGTGGGGTTGAGTGTTGGGGAAGCGCGGCGCCCCCACGACAGATCATGGGCCGCAGTCCTTCCGCGGCTACGGCCGCTTGCGAACTCTGCCGTCGTGGTGACAATGCTTCTTCTTATTCAGGTGCCAGACGGGAGCGGATTACCGTGTAGATTGTCGTTGTGTTTTAATCGTACTCAAAGCTGGATCCCAGGCTTTGCTTAACTGGAAACCGCTGTCTTTATTTATTAGTTCGTTATGCAGCCGTATCTCCACTGCCTCTTTGAGGATACAATTCCTGAAGGTGATCGATTGCTGTAACACCTTTGTGCCATCGTAGTTCATGTAATGTCCATGTGATATGCAGTGCTGTACCACTGCGGACTTGGTCCGCTGTGCGTTATCAGTGTGGCGTTTATGTTCACTACATCTCTCCTGTACCGTCCGGATGGTCTGACCTATATACATTTTCCCACACTGGCAACGGATGAGTCTTAAGTCGTCCTTGACTGATCCTAATAATGCGTTCATTTTGGATGGAGGGCGAAACACGCACTTGACAATATATTTTATGAGTATTCTGCCGATCTTTGCCGATGTGTTCCCGACATATGGTACAATCGCCATCGCAACCGATTTGTCTTCGTCCTCGGAAGGCTGCGGCCTCGGCTTCTTCCGTCTTAAGGTACGTTTTATCTACCGGTTGTTACAACCGTTCGTGCAGAACACGTCCTGCGAGTGCTGCAATCCATCTGCTAGGCAGTCACAGTCCGTGATTTCGCGTGTTCTGTGCACCAGTGTGCTCAGAACACCCTCTTGCTGTGAAGGAGCATGGGGAGATGGAGGCATGCAGGTACAAATATGTATGTACCAGCTTACGGTAGACCATAGAGTGCCATCTGGTCTTCGCTTGACGAGCACATGGAGAAATGGTAGCTGGTTGTTTTCTTCTATACCACATAAAAACTCTTGAGTAGAGATAATTATGTATTAAAATACTTGTAAATGACCTACATTACATTTTTATTATATTTCTTGGTGAAATTTGTATGTAAGTTTTCCGTGATTGTTATTTTGACACGTTAGACATCATCACATTTATCATAAAAGTGGTCGGTGGGTCAAGTACCTAACTAAATAACTCTGATTTCATATAGTTTAATTTTATGCTTTACTATTACCGATAAACAAATGTGTAAAAATAAATACATAATTTATAGTTTATCTGTTATCAGAAAATGTAAACAAACAGTGTTACACAAATGTCATGTAACAGGTCTACTTGGCACAAATCTGGTGCACTAAGTTAACTACACAGGTATTCCTAGTAGACATTACTATATCCTTTATATCTGTAAAAATTCGTTATTTCTTAATGTGTGGCGTAAACACTATATCTCGCCCAATAATACATCATCACATAACCTAACAAACTCTACCTCTGCCAATAAATTGAAATTACCTTGTTAACTTTAGATTCAATGTTTTCCTTTCTACAGAAACATATATACCACTCTCTTTGAGTGCCAAGCAGTATAGTTATAACTCACTTTTCCGTTGCAGCTGCATCTGGGAGCTGTATTTCAACTGTGAATCAGTTCACAGCTTTGTGTGTACGCAGGTGGCAAAGATTTGTTGCAATTTTGCAGTAACATGGGGGTCAACTTATTGCAATATTGCTATAACATGGATGACAGTTTCTTACAATTTTGCTGTAACAAGGACAGTTGATTAAAATTTGGCTGCAACATTCAGGGCCATTTCTCAAAGTTTGCTACGTGGAGGCCAGTTTGGTACAGTTTGAGCATATCATGGACGGCAACTGCTAAATGGGTAATGAGTAATGGTAAATTTCACGACTCAACACATGTGCTTTTATTCAACCCTAAAGAAAAATCATTCACTGTAGCTCAAATAGTACTCCAAAACCATAAGCTCAAGTGCTTATACTGCCACCTGAAAATTGGTGTCTTCTATTGAATGTTAAAACTGTATTATAACACCAGAAAACGACAGTATATGTGTCATATCCTGACAGTGGACGTCAGCTACTGGATCGCTCGCACCAGAAGCTAACAGCATGTGTATCTGCCGTAGCATGAGATAAATATCTGCTATTGGAACTCTAATAACATTCCAATCATAATACAAAACTGCAACAAATTCCGACATGCATTGTCATTGTAATAGATAATCATCAAACGATATGGTAACAACTTGCAAAATACATTACCATGGTTATAAATGACAGGCATAAAACTAAGTTACAACAAATTGCAAAATACATCATCATTGTTATTAATGACAGGCATCAAACTAATTTACAACAATTTGCAAAAGACATCACCACTGTTACAAGAAATTGCAAGAAATCGCTGCGTACGTTACCACTGTTAAACAATATTGTAACAAACCTTCCTATACGTCACCATTGATGCATGAAACAGTAGGAATTGGTCCCATACATCACAAGTCTTACACAGCGTTGTAACAGATTGATAAAACATAATTTTAGGATACATACTTTCCTACATAACACAATATACGGAGATAGTGCTTGTATATCACACAAGAACTCTTGATTAGAGACAATAATGTATTAAAAATATTTGTAAATGACAAACACATAGCAACATATATTACATTTTATAAAAATTTTATCTGAAATTTGTATGTAAGTTTTCTATGATCAGTATGTTAATAAACTACACCCTTGACATAATTTTTTGTAAAAATTGTTTTGATCATGGCGATAGATAGACCTTAAAACCATGGAAATATTTTTCAGTACTATGAAGAAGGCTACAGACTTTTTTTGTAAAGTAGTTGTAGAAATGGAAATACTAGTGATCCACTGTTCACAACAACAAGATGGCTACATGATAACTGGCTGTTTCATAAAATAGTGGTGGAAGTGGAAATACTAAGTAATTTACTGTTGACAACTTTTTCGATAATAGCTCACAACGTTGGGACACTTTTGGACACGCTGAATATGGCTATTTTATGACTGACTGTTTCATTTTAATTTCCTGTAAAGTATTAGTAAATATGAAAATACTGCACTTTACATCGTGCACACCATCATTTAGTTCAATACTTTGGAAGCAAGTGTAAGTAAAATTTCGGAGTGTTTGGATACTTTTAAGTACAGGCAAGATTGTGGCTGGCTGTTTCAGTTTCACAGTTGCTAGAATACTAAGCTGTGATTGTTTGTTCTTTTTATTTTTAATCTTCATCTTATTCATCATCTTGGATATTCAAATTTTACACCAATACCATTTTGTATGTTTTTAAATTTTCCTACTCGTTGCCATTTTCCATACATTGAAATTTCCTGTCAGCACCATTTGTAGGTCCCAGTCATCTTGATGATGTCACACAGTCAGAGTCATTGAAAATGTCATTTCCACTGGCATGGAGCCAAACCATACGAACACCTGCACTTTTCAGGGTCAAGGTCGAGTGGCTGCAGGCTAGGATTCGAAAATCAGGGCTGTAGCATATTTCAGTACAGTACTTAAGTGCAGACTGCGCCAGATAGTTCACAGATATTTTACTTGTATAGCTACACACACACACACACACACACACACACACACACACACACACACACGCACTAAAAGCTAACTTGCACACAAACAGCTGCAGTAGGTGGTGGAGACAAATCCATGATCATACAGATGCTATTTTACTTCCATTAATGTGTAATTTTATAAATTTAACCATTGGATTCATTTCGAACGCAAAATTATGTTGAAAGCTTTGTCTGGTTAGAAAACCAAATGAAACCAATAGTTAAATTTTTAAAATTACGCATTACTTAAGTATCATTCCGAAATAAAGTAATGAGTTCTGAGGTTGGATATGAGATGGAAATGATACATACGAACAACGAAAATATTGAAGTAACATTAATTTTGAACGTATGTAATCCAACATCATAGATAACATGCGAAAAACCAATTCCTTATTTCCAGGAAAAAGCGCAATACTCAAAATTATCGTTTGGCCTACAATTTTATATTATTTATCGTTTCAGAATGAGGATCTACATTCTTTACTTTCTAAATAGCAGGGGTGCCAAAAATAAACCCAATGCTGCTAATAAAATTTAGTACTTCCGAAATTCTATACATAAACTGAAACTGAAATGCAGACTGTTATCAAATAGTAAACAAAACAAATTTCGTGCGAAAGTTTAACAGTTGAGAGTAATACCTATGAGTTTTCTAAAGAAACTAGGTATGGATGTAGACACAGATCAAACCTGAAGACAAATCGCAAAAACTTGAAAGAGAGAAACAAACATTTATAATACCCCATGGGTTGAGATCATACTGATGAAATGACTGTAAGCGGAAGCTAGTCCTTCAGATGCACGAAATGTAGACAACTCTAAACTAAACGTCTATAGAGCTTAGGTAAGGCTGCTCATCGTGCTGTTAGAGAGAAGGGCAGAAAATTACAGTACATAGTAGTCAGATTATGAGGATACATAATTCATCATATATACAGTAACAGGGATGCGCTGTGAGCAATTACCGTTGATAAACTTCCATTTCTATTGGCATTGTGTACCCTTTGACTGTTGCGATGTCCAACAGAGAGGTGAATGCTCTTTATCTTGCCCTGCCAGTCACCCACGTCAAAGGCTTCATTAGCCTGTCCAAGCGCAGTTATGTGAAATACCCGTACAAACAAGAAGCCATTAGCTGGGCACACATGGGGGTGGAACTGGATTTCTGGTGCGAGTCTCTGGTCTGGTGACATGCATGAGTGACGTGGCGACGCGCTCGCTGGGCGCGGGATCGATTACTGGCTGCATGCACACTCTCCTGTAACCGATTCCCGTTAGAGACAGACAGAGATGGTGATGTGTGTGTGTGTGTGTGTGTGTGTGTGTGTGTGTGTGTTTGTGTGTGTTTGTTTGTTTGTGTGGGATAGATAGTACTCTACTGTATTTCATTACGTCAGCTGGTTGTAATTGTATGTATATTCCAATTTGTGTTAATTGGTCATCTGCATGCACCTAAGCCACGCAAAGTGTATCGGCGGGAGCAGTAAATGTTTCGGACAACATATGAGAAAAAGAGGTGTACCAATTAGACAGTATTGGAAAACAGTTCTGTTAGTTCGGTAATTGAAAGATTTTTCCATATTTACTACGGTGGAGAAGAATGAGGCGAAACAGTTACATAGAAATACTTTCATACAGCAACAACTTCAGTCATCCGATGGCAGCTAGAACATTTTTTTTATTACTATCGTTTTCTGATACTATGAGGACTTCATACGAACCTGCAGCAACAGGATTCATGCATGAAGATATACTAATATAAGTAAAATATTTGTGTTAACCAACGACAGGAGCAATTATATGTCGCAGTGATTGACGCTAAAGATGTTAATCGACCTTCTTGTGCAGGGGCGCATCTCAGGTATATATTTACATTTTGTGTAACAAACAGATGTTAAGTTTCAGAAGATGAACGGGGTTGATGGTGGGGAAGAAGAGGTCCGTCTAGTGAAAGTGGTCATGCAGAACTCCTAGGCTAATATCCCCAGGTAAGCATAAGAAATGACTTAAACACAGGACGAACTCCATTGTAGTAAACTCGTTAATTAAAAGCATTCTTCTTCGGAATTTAATTCAGAATATCAGTTTCTTTACAACAATCTGTGCAACCTCTGCGTCATCTAGAAATACAGGCCAACTGAAGAAATGGACTGCAGGAAAAATACTCACCTTAAACTTGGTGATATTTGGTGGAGTAAGAAAAGACAAGCAGAGAAGAAGACAGCAAGTACACTATAAAGGGGTAAACGCAGGTAAATAGCTACGCCTGAAGTAGAGAGCTTTACCATAACTGAATATACGACAGGAACAGCGTTATAAAGCAAGTCTCAGAATGAATACAGTGACCTGGATCATTATAAGCTCCTTTAGGCTGTTTTAAGATAGTGCTTGTTGTATGTCGAGAAGTTCTAGAAAACTGTAGTGTAATACGGGAAGAACTGCACATAATCGACTTTTGGTGGAGGGATTAGGAGTTATTTCTCAATATAAACAAATACAACGTACTGCTCATAGATAGTTTGAGAGACCCTTTATGGTAATATCTCAAGATTTATTATCATCTGGAGAGTCACATCGATTAAATTTCTGTTAGAGTGTCGTTTAAAGTGGAACGCCAACATAAAACGGATTGTAAGAAAGGCAGATGCCAGTCCGAGACTCATTGGAATAATTCTCAGAATGTGATAGGTGTTTCATTCTGGGATAGTTACCAGAAGGTACTGAAAGAGCAAATAGAGACGACTGAAAGAAGAGCAGCGCGTTTCTTCAAAGCTTCGTTTAGTTATGACGCATGTACGCCACAGGTGCTCACGCAACTCCAGAGACAGATGTTACATGACAGTAGACCACATCAATGTTTACTGTTGGAGCTCCGACGGCGTACGTTTCTAGAACTATTAACATATCGTTTCGTGGTATATGTACCCGTATACCACGAAAAGACCACGAAGACAAAATTACAGATATTAGGTCTCTTAGGGACACTTATCTACAATCGTTATTCGAGTGAACCATTTGCGTTTAGAACAGGGAAGGGGGAACTAACACTAGTAAAACAGCTAGCCTACTCCACATGTCATTTGTTGATTTTCGGGAAAGAATTGTAGATGTAGTTGTAGTGGCAAGAATACAGCCCAAGATCAGATAAACAACTGTGGTGTTGGAACGATGAAATTGCTCCTGGGAGGACATGTCTAACTTCCTACTTGTCGAAGGGAAAAGCAGTGCTGGTAACGTGGGTCATTTCATGCTATAAGTTTCTACTACTGTCGTTGGCTTGCTTTCCCTAGAGGGGGCGCATGCTCAAAACTGCTAAGCATATTCTGATACCTGATGAGATGAAACAACTGTTAACCCTAAAAAGCAATCACCAAATGTGTATAATGTCATAAAGGGCATTCAAAAAAATGGTTCAAATGGCTCTGAGCACTATGGGACTCAACTGCTGAGGTCATTAGTCCCCTAGAACTTAGAACTAGTTAAACCTAACTAACCTAAGGACATCACAAACATCCATGCCCGAGGCAGGATTCGAACCTGCGACCGTAGCGGTCTTGCGGTTCCAGACTGCAGCGCCTTTAACCGCACGGCCACTTCGGCCGGCTAAAGGGCATTCACCAAGGAGCTACCAAACGTAAGATTGGGAGAGTAAATGAATATTCAGAAACATGTACACAGCAAAAGAGCATTATGTAAAGAGCGCCGTGTTAGGTATTTACTCTCTTGGACTAGCATGGTTGTTTGAGAGATTAAATGGGATTTGATTAAAGACAGCTCAGAGTTGTGGTCACATTCGAGAATCGTATGAAACATTTCTATAGCCGTAAAATCTAATGATCAGTTTAACCACAAAGTGTTTCGAGACTGATTTGCTGTGTACAATATTTTCTGTTCAAAATGGCTCTGAGAACTATGGGACTTAACATCTGTGGTCATCAGTCCCCTAGAACCTAGAACTACTTAAACCTAACTAACCTAAGGACATCACACACATCCATGCTCGAGGCAGGATTCGAACCTGCGACCGTAGCAGTCGCGCGGTTCCGGACCGAGTGCCTTAACCGCGAGACCACCGCGGCCGGCATTTTCTGTTCATTTGCTTCATTAACGGGACATAGTTTCGACAATGTCCACCTCTGTTCTTAGTCTGCATCAGAAAAGTAACTAACTGTAGAAGAAGTAACGAAATCAAACAGATATAAGTGACTAAGCAGTACTTTTTGAGAGAGGACAGCGCACAGTCTGACCTACGTCTTCAGGAGGTTTCCTTAGTCACTGGGCACCGTTGGAATATTTCCCACACTTAGTTCTCCACTCTTAACCTGGTTGTATATAACTCTGAAAAGCTCACCATAGCTTCCCGCCTTACGCTGATTATTTGGGTATGAGGAAAGGAAAAAGGAAAAGTCACACAGACATATATGCCACACACGCGCTCGCGCCACACAAACACACACAAACACACACACACACACTCACACACACACACACACACACACACACACACACACACACACACACACAATTTTAATTTTTTTCCAGGACTATTGATAGCACTGTACCAAAAATGAATTAAAGCAGTCTCAATCCCCCAGTTCTGACCACGGTTTTCTGGACGTTTTCCTGTGGTATCAGGTGAATTCTGCGACTATAAATTCATTTCCGAGTATTTCCTCTTGTAATTCTCTCTGACCCACTCCCACCTCGCTGGGACACTTCGCTGATGAGAATTACGACTCTGCTTGCCTGGGACAACTGACCCAGAAATAAATTAAAATACTCCCAATCCTTCGGTTCTGATCAAGGTTTTCGATTGGTTTCTCTTGGTTGTCAGCTGAATGGTGAAACTGGAAGTCCCCTCAAAAATATTCCAAATTGGCATTTCCTGTGGTCCTCTCCCAGCCTACTAGAACATTTGGCCAGGAAGAACCACCACTCCTTCATGGGCTGGAACCCAAACGCCCACTCTGCTACGTGGAGTAGAGAAAGGAAATATAAGAAAGCATTTAGAGCACCACGCCAAAAACGCACACATGCAAATATTCACATGTATGTACATACGTACAGAGACACATGATGACATGACTGTCACATATCGCTATGTAGTATCGATTCACTTTTTTTAAGCTAGTATTGCGTGACTGCTTTATTGAAAGCACCAGAGATGTTTGCTTGGAAGGAACGTTTTGCGATTTTCTCGTTGGGAAGGCATGCTCCCAAGGTGGTCTCTAGTTCCTGTTTGTCGGCAGAAGGCACTCAGTGAGTCTCATTATAAGGGTTCGGTGTTCCCTGAGAGTCGACAGTTTGAACAAAATGGGGCCATGGCCTGCCCTGTGCTTTTGTTGGGTAGAGCCAGCGCATGCTCCCGGTGACGTAGATATAACCGTGCAGCCACAACCTTCCCTGAAGCATAACAGAGCATGACGTTTTTGCCTTTTCTGTATGGTCTTCAAAGGATAGAGCACTGTGGCGCCAACTGAGGGAGCTTGAGAAAGCAGGTTGCTTTCACTCCAACACTTTGGTATACCCAAATGAATGAGTGATCCCACCACCATGCTTGGCGCGAAGAGCCTGCTCAATCAGTGAAAAACTACTAGATGCCAGTTATCAACCTCCTGTTTGTCAAGGTATATTTTACACGCCAAGGGTGGGATGTTTTTTGGTGATGCAAGCATCGTGGTTTCTCACACTGGCAACAGCATTGAGTCGTCTACATGTGAAAGTTGGGAGTTGGAGAAGGAAGTTACTTTGCGATTTGTCTCCCAACCGCTCTCTGGTGCTAACTGGTACCCTATAGCTGATTTTGGGGAAATGTGTGCGATCCATATTCTGAGCAGCTCACAAGCTACTTGTCCTACAATGCAGCTTATGTTGCCTACTTTATTCTAATTTTTGTTTCTTTTTGCCTCGTTAGTTGCGAATTGTCAAGTTTCTCAGGTGAGGGGTACCGTGATGCGTTTTCTGTATACAGTCCGCCATATAATTTATGTATCCCTTGTTGTGTTACCGTCATTTTGTCCAATATCTACTGAGATTTTAAGGAACGTTGCTCTTAGTCATTTTACGCGAACTGTGTGCATCGAAGAGGGATTAAATACCTGTTATATGCATTGCTTGACTTAAATATCAGGATCCATTAATCCTTTTACAATTTTTCCATGGTGTGGCATCCCATAAATGACAAATATAACTTGTTATACAGGGTGAGTCACCTAACGTTACCGCTGGATATATTTCGTAAACCACATCAAATACTGACGAACCGATTCCACAGACCGAACGTGAGGAGAGGGGCTAGTGTAATGGTTTAATACAAACCATACCAAAATGCACGGAAGTATGTTTTTTAACACAAACCTACGTTTTTTTAAATGGAACATCTGAACATATAAACAAATACGTAATCAGTGCCGTTTGTTGAACTGTAAAATGTTAATTACATCCGGAGATATTGTAACCTATAGTTGACGCTTGAAACCTCCGACGTTCAGTTGGGTGTTGTAACAAACATGGGCCACGGTCGGCGAGCAGCATCTGCAGGGACATGTTTACGATGACGACCGTGTTTACGAGTGTGGCTGTAGTGCACTGTTATGGTTTGGTCTAGCTGTCGCAGTGTCCGCATGTAGCGCTTGCTGCTATTGTTATTCTGCATTCGTCTCCACACGCAGATAAAATGTAGTACACCGTGTTACCAGACGTCTGTGATAGTGTAGTGTTGTAGGAACTTTGACCATGGTGTATTCAAACTCTGAAAAGGCGGGGATGATACTCATCTATGGCGAGTGTCGACGAAATGCAGCTGAAGCCTGCAGGGTGTATGCAGAACGGTACCCGGACAGAGAGCATCGAACGTGCCGCACATTGCAAAACATCTACCGCCAACTGTATGCAACAGGTATGGTCGTAGCACGCAAACGGGTCCGTAACAGGCCCGTCACAGGAGAAGCGGGTGCAGTTGGTGTGTTAGCTGCTGTTGCCATGAACCCACACATGAGTACACGGGACATTGCGAGAGCCGGTGGACTGAATCAAAGTAGTGTCATGCGCATACTGCATCGTCTCCGCTTTCACCCGTTTCATGTGTCGCTACATCAGCAGTTATATGGTGATGACTTTAATCATCGAGTGCAATTCTGTCAATGGGCATTAACAGAGAATGCGTTGCAGCTCTACCTGTTTACCGATGAAGTGGGTTTCACAAACCTGGGGCTGTGAATCTACGGAACATGCATTACTGGTCCGTGGACAATCCTCGCTGGCTCAGAAAGGTAGAGCGACAGCGATCGTGAACTGTAAATGTACGGTGCGGATTCATTGGCGACCACCTCATTGGTCCTCACTTCATTACAGGTGCCCAAACAGCTGCAACATACATCGCGTTTCTACAGAATGATCTGTCAACGTTGCTCGAAAATGTCCCACTGGAAACGCGTCGACGTATGTGGTATCAGCATGACGGTGCACCTGCACAATCCGCAATTAACACTAGGCTGACGCTTGACAGGATGTTCGACGGGCGTTTCATAGGACGTGGAGGACGCATAAATTGGCCAGCCCGTTCTCCTGATCTTACACCTCTGGACTTCTTTCTGTGGGGTACGTTAAAGGAGAATGTGTACCATGATGTGCCCACAACCCCAGCGGATATGAAACAACGTATTGTGGCAGCCTGCGGCGACATTACACCAGATGTACTGCGGCGTGTACGACATTCATTACTCCAGAGATTGCAATTGTGGGCAGCAAATGATGGCCATCACAATGAACATCTGTTGGCCTGACATGTCGGGACACACTCTATTCCACTCCGTTATTGAAAACGGAAACCACTTGTGTACGTGTACCTTACCCCTCATGGTAATGTACATGTCCGTCAGTGAAAAAGACCAATAAAAAGGTGTTAGCATGTGGACGTAATGTGCTGTTCCAGTCTCTTCTGTACCTAAGGCCCATCACCGTTTCCTTTGGATCCCTACGTAATTCGGTGCTCTCCGATACACACGATCGAACAGCGGAGGAGTGGTACTCAAGCGTCAACTTTAGGTTACAATATCTCCGGATGTAATTAACATTTTACAGTGCAACAAACGGCACTGATAACGTATTTGTTTATATGTTCAGATGTGCTAACAAAACTAACGGGGTTCCATTTAAAATAACGTAGGTTTGTGTTAAAAACATACTTCCGTGCTTTTTTTTATGGTTTCTATTAACCAATTACACTAGCCCCTCTCCTCACGTTCGGTCTGTGGAATCAATTCGTCAGTATTTGATGTGGTTTACGAAATACACTCCTGGAAATTAAAATAAGAACACCGTGAATTCATTGTCCCAGGAAGGGGAAACTTTATTGACACATTCCTGGGGTCAGATACATCACATGATCACACTGACAGAACCACAGGCACATAGACACAGGCAACAGAGCATGCACAATGTCGGCACTAGTACAGTGTATATCCACCTTTCGCAGCAATGCAGGCTGCTATTCTCCCATGGAGACGATCGTAGAGATGCTGGATGTAGTCCTGTGGAACAGCTTGCCATGCCATTTCCACCTGGCGCCTCAGTTGGACCAACGTTCGTGCTGGACGTGCAGACCGCGTGAGACGACGCTTCATCCGGTCCCAAACATGCTCAATGGGGGACAGATCCGGAGATCTTGCTGGCCAGGGTAGTTGACTTACACCTTCTAGAGCACGTTGGGTGGCACGGGATACATGCGGACGTGCATTGTCCTGTTGGAACAGCAAGTTCCCTTGCCGGTCTAGGAATGGTGGAACAATGGGTTCGATGGCGGTTTGGATGTACCGTCGTGCACTATTCAGTGTCCCCTCGACGATCACCAGTGGTGTACGGCCAGTGTAGGAGATCGCTCCCCACACCATGGTGCCGGGTGTTGGCCCTGTGTGCCTCGGTCGTATGCAGTCCTGATTGTGGCACTCACCTGCACGGCGCCAAACACGCATACGACCATCATTGGCACCAAGGCAGAAGCGACTCCCATCGCTGAAGACGACACGTCTCCATTCGTCCCTCCATTCACGCCTGTCGCGACACTACTGGAGGCGGGATGCACGATGTTGGGGCGTGAGCGGAAGACGGCCTAACGGTGTGCGGGACCGTAGCCCAGCTTCATGGAGACGGTTGCGAATGGTCCTCGCCGATACCCCAGGAGCAACAGTGTCCCTAATTTGGTGGGAAGTGGCGGTGCGGTCCCCTACGGCACTGCGTAGGATCCTACGGTCTTGGCGTGCATCCGTGCGTCGCTGCGGTCCAGTCCCAGGTCGACGGGCACGTGCACCTTCCGCCGACCACTGGCGACAACATCGATGTACTGTAGAGACCTCACGCCCCACGTGTTGAGCAATTCGGCGGTACGTCCACCCGGCCTCCCGCAAGCCCACTATACGCCCTCGCTCAAAGTCCGTCAACTGCACATACGGTTCACGTCCACGCTGTCGCGGCATGCTACCAGTGTTAAAGACTGCGATGGAGCTCCGTATGCCACGGCAAACTGGCTGACACTGACGGCGGCGGTGCACAAATGCTGCGCAGCTAGCGCCATTCGACGGCCAACACCGCGGTTCCTGGTGTGTCCGCTGTGCCGTGCGTGTGATCATTGCTTGTACAGCCCTCTCGCAGTGTCCGGAGCAAGTATGGTGGGTCTGACACACCGGTGTCAATGTGTTCTTTTTTCCATTTCCAGGAGTGTATATCCAGCGGTAATGTTAGGTGACTCACCCTGTATACCGAACTTGTAGTTCTCGTTACGACGATGTGTTTGTTGTGTGCAGTAGCCAAACACACCTAACGGCCATTAGAGGTGAATGAGGGAGCCATCAAATTCGACATACTCAAAATCTTAATATTTATCTGGATGAAATAAACAATACCGCCTCAGAAACCAACTGAAATAGTTCCCGTACCCCCAGTCGGTCCAAGGTTTTCGAGAAGATTACTCTTGATTTCCTGGCGAGTGTTGAGACAATAACACCCTCCAAAATATTTTCTATTGGGAATCCCTCTACACCCATCCAAGCCTACCAGAACATAAGGCTGTACAGAATTCTGACTATATTGTCGGCCACATCACAAAAAAAAAAAAATGCTTCAAATGGCTCTGAGCACTATGGGACTTAACATCTGTGGTCATCAGTGTCCTAGAACTTAGAACTACTTAAACCTAACTAACCTGAGGACATCACACACATCCATGCCCGAGGCAGGTTTCGAACTTGCGACCGTAGCAGTGGCGCGGCTCCAGACTGAGCGCCTAGAACCACTCGGCCACCGCGGCCGGCGCATCACATTCACTACACTTTACTACATCTACAGCTACGTGATTACTCTCCTATTCACAATAAAGTGTCTGCCAGAGGGTTCAATGAAACACCTTCAAGCTGTCTCGCTACCGTTCCACTCTCGAACTGCACGCGGGAAAAACTAGCTACTTGGAGTAGGTGATGAAACGTGTACAAAAAAGCTTTAATAGCGTGGTACAGGGTATTTCCTATTGGTGATAGTAAAATTCTGTGTTATTTCATTTGCGTACTGAGCAGATTATAAAATAAAATGGGTGTCTCTACGTGTCTCTATGCGCCCTGCCATTTCTGTTAAGCCGATCCCCAAGCGAGATATACGAAAGCTGTATCAGAACTATTGCAAAGCCTTCTTCGAACATCAATTGTCTAAAATTATACAATAGTTTTTCGGTACATGTCTCTAATGAGGGCATCTCTCACGGGAAAGGACAATAGCACTAAATTTAATTAAATGTGCCAGCAAAGCTGAGATATCAAACTGCGAAGAATGTAAATGAAATGCGTCATGACTCCGATACAGGAGATTCCAAAGTGTATGCTCTCAAATGGAGATGAATTGGACAGGATACCTACATTTAGCCTTTCGAAAATCGGGGGATGTAAAATAACGGAACCAGAATGCAGTTTTCGTTTAACTAAATCGCTATACCGTCGCTGTACCATTAACTATATGACCGCAGTATGCCACTGTCTGCTTAGATTTGGATGTGAGGACCCGTAACATCCCAGTAATTTACTCAACGCTATGGTTCAGAGGCACCGAACAGTACAGAATTACTGCAGGAGATCACGATCGGTGCCATTAAATTATTTTTCATTAGTACTCACCCTGGCTCTTTCATATTATATTACGTAAGTAAAATCTTGTACTACTTTTTAGCTAGATAGAGGATAAAAATATTCCCATTCGGTACTTTGGACTAATGATTGTTTTAACAGTGCTGCTTTACAAGTTAAGGTACCGGTGACGTAACATTATTCAGGAGCTGAATAACTTCCTCATGTTAGTGCTATGTCGTAACAGGTTATTAATTTTGCTTGTATTTCATGCAAAGATGCTTCATTTTTCCCAGAGAGCTTAAAAGATCGTTCATAATATATCCTTTGCATTGTCAAAATTAGGTTCTGAGTCGAAGCAGCATTCAAAAAACCTAATCTAGCTTTCAAACGTTCTGCATAAAAGTTTTCCCACATTATCAAAAATTTTCTGGTGTTAGATTTCAAGGTGGCTTTAGAAGGCACCGAATTGATACAGATCATGTGACTCACCAGCAATTCACAAAAGTTCTTTCATCATGAAAATACATTTTGAGCCGAAACATATGGTTTTACCTTAAAGCGATAATCTACTTTTAAACAAATAACTATTTTCTTTCAGAGGTCATCATAAACTCTCAATCTTTTCCTTTAGAGAACTGAATACTGCGAAATTCAGAAGGTAGTCACAATCGAGGAAGGTGGCGCTGCAGTTAGCGCACAGTACTCGCTATCGGGAGGAAGACGCTTCAAACCGCATCCGGCCTTCAGATATTGGTTGAAATGGCTCTGAGCACTATGGGACTCAACTTCTCAGTCCCCTAGAACTTAGAACTAGTTAAACCTAACTAACCTAAGGACATCACACACATCCATGCCCGAGGCAGGATTCGAACCTGCGACCGCAGCGTTCTCGCGGTTCCAGACTGCAGCTCCTAGAACCGCACGGCCACTTCGGCCGGCCCTTCAGATATTGGTTTTCTCTAAATCGCTCCAGGCAAATGTCGGGAAGGTCCCTTTGAAAAGGGCACGGCCAATTACCTTCCGAATCCTTTCTTAATCCATGCTTGTGCCCCGTCACTAATCACTGCGCTATCGACAGTAGATTAAACTCTTATCTCCCATCCTTCCCATAAGCCATTTCTCCAAAAATATTTTCTTAATTTCACAGAAAGATAACTAAATTTCGTTAACAACTAACTCGCTTTCTTTACATAATACTGCGAGAAAACAATTTGTGTACCTAATAATTTCAGAGACTTAACATTACCTTATTCGCTTACATAGGATAACAGCAAATATAAAGGTGTTCATACTATGCATGTGTTCATTTTTTATTAGTTACAAATCCTGACCATCAGTTCTTTTAGCAAGTGGATCTAAAGAATGGAGACACTATTTCATATAGCCTCCCAAGTATAGTAATCACGCCAATTTACAGATGAGGATCACCTGATTTTCATTCCTTATTTAGAGTTACAAGAAGGCCAATACGACAACCAGAATACCTCAAGGGGTCTAAATTTGGTGTTTCAAATACGTTGTTCAATAAAGTTTAACGTTTCCTTAAGTAGACAAATTTTTTGAGCTGAAATCGAAATAAATGTGTGCCAATAATGATCATCAAGTAAGCGCGAGATAAGCCACTGGAAATGTGAAATTCTGCTGCATTAATAACTGCTAGAATGTTGGATACAAGAATGCAAACGTGGATGTATCGTGTTGTACAGGTGCCGCATATCAGCTCCATGCCTCTTGCACTTTGTCGGTCAGTACAGGGCCGGTTAATGCTGTTTGTGGATGGCTCTGCTGTTGCCGTCGGATTATGTCCCATACGTGTTCGTCTTCAAACAGGTTTTATGGTCGAGCAGTCCAGGTCAGCAAATCGACACTCTGTTCAGCATATTCGGTTACAACAGCGGTGAGTGTACGAGCGTCATCTTGTCCTCATGAATTGCTGAACAAAAGTATAATCACGGGAATGAGTAACAATTTTGCAGTCACGGCGCGTTGTATAACGACGGAAGTGATCTTGCTGCCACACAGGATCGCACCTCAGATCACAACACCCGTTGTATGTCCAGTGTGTCTAGCGAGCAGACGGGTTGATTGCAGGCGCTCAAGTGACCTCCTAACCAACTCACTGGCATCATTGGTATCGAGGCAGAACTAGCTTTCGTCAGAAAACACAAGAGGCCTTCACCCTGTCTTCCAATGAGTTCTCGCTTGACGCCAATGAAGTAGCAAGTGCCGGTGGTTTGGCGTCAGTGGAACCTACGCTAAAGAGCTTGCGTCTCGGAGCTGTACTTCAAGAACCGACTTGTAACAGATCGTTGTGTCACTGCGATGCCAACTGCTGTTCAAGTTGCTGCTGCAGATGCAGCACGATATTCCTGAGACATACGCCGTGCGTTATGGTCTTTCTCTTTCTCTCTCTCTCTCGTTAGTGCCACTTGGCCATAAGCTTCCCAATCTTCTTGCGACCGTACGTTCTCGTGACCACCGCTGCCACAAGTCATGCACAGTGGCTACAATCCTGCCAACCTTTTCTGCAGTACTGCAGAAGGAACATCCAGCTCCTCGTAGGCGTATTACATTACCTCGTTCAAACACGGTGAGGTGCTGATGATGGTGTATTTGTCTCAGAGGCATTCTAGACTTATATGAACTTAGCACGTCCAGTGTCAATGGCCACTTACGGCCACAACCGTTGCAACATGTATTTAAAATGAACCTGATTAGCGTTCTCACAGTGGCGCTTCGAGTGCCATTTTTATGCGCTAGTCACAGAGTTTCAGGGAGGGCATAAGGGAACAATTGACAGGAATGGGGGAAAGAAATACAATAGAAGAAGTATGGATAGCATTGAGGGATGAAGTAGTGAAAGCAGCAGAGGATCAAGAAGGAAAAAAAAGGCGAAGACTAGTAGAAATCCTTGGGTAACAGAAGAGATACTGAATTTAATTGATGAAAGGAGAAAATACAGAAATGCAGTAAATGAAGCAGGCAAAAAGTATTGCAAACGTCTCAAAAATGATATCGACAGGAAGTACAAAATGGCTAAGCAGGGTTGGCTAGAGGACAAATGTAAGGATGTAGAGGCTTATCCCACGAGCGGTAAGATAGATACTGTCTACAGGAAAATTAAAGAGACCTTTGGAGAAAAGAGAACCACTTGCATGAATATCAAGAGCTCAGATGGAAACCCAGCTCTAAGCAAGGAAGGGAAAGCAGAAAGGTGGAAGGAGTATATAGAGGTTCAATACAGGGGCGATGTTCTTGAGGACAATATTATGGAAATGGAAGAGGATGTATATGAAGATGAAATGGGAGATACGATACTGCGTGAAGAGTTTGACAGAGCACTGCAAGACCTAAGTCGAAACAAGGCCCCGAGAGTAGACAACATTCCATTAGAACTACTGACAGCCTTGGGAGAACCAGTCTTGACGAAACTCTACCATCTGGTGAGCAAGGTATATGAGACAGGTGAAATACCCGCAGACTTCAAGAAGAATATAATAATTCCAATCACAAAGAAAGCAGGTGTTAACAGATGTGAACATTACCGAACTATCAGTTTAAGAAGTCACGGCTACGAAATACTAATGCGAATTCTTTACAGACGAATGGAAAAAGTGGTAGAACCCGACCTCGGGGAAGATCAGTTTGGATTCCCTAGAAATGTTGGAACACGTGAGGCAATACTGACCCTACGACTTATCTTAGAAAATAGATTAAGGAAAGGCAAACCTACGTTTCTAGCATTTGTAGACTTAGAGAAAGCTTTTGACAATGTTGACTGGAATACTCTCTTTCAAATTCTGAAGGTGGCAGAGGTAAAATACAGGGAGAGAAAGGCTATTTACAATTCGTACAGAAAGCAGATGGTAGTTATAAGAGTCAAGGGACATCAAAGGGAAGCAGTGGCTAGGAAGGGAGTGAGACAGGGTTGTAGCGTCTCCCTGATGCTATTCAATCTTTATATTGAGCAAGCAGTAAAGGAAACAAAAGAAAAGTTCGGAGTACGTATTAAAATCCACGAGGAAGAAATAAAAACTTTGAGGTCCGCCGATGACATTGTAATTCTGTCAGAGACAGAAAAGGACTTGGAATAGCAGTTGAACGGAATGGACAGTGCCTTGAAAGGAGGGTATAAGATGAACACCAACAAAAGCAAAACGAGGATAATGGAATGTAGTCGAATTAAGTCGGGTGATGCTGAGGGAATTAGATTAGGAAATGAGACACTTAAAGTAGTAACGGTGTTTTGCTATTTGGGGAGCAAATTAACTGATGATGGTCGAAGTAGAGAGGACATAAAATGTAGACTGTCAATGGCAAGGAAAGTGTTTCTGAAGAAGAGAAATTTGTTAACATCGAGTATTGATTTAAGTGTCAGGAAGTCGTTTCTGAAAGTATTTGTATGGAGTGTAGCCATGTATGGAAGTGAAAAATGGATGATAAATAGTTTAGACAAGAAGAGAATAGAAGCTTCCGTAATGTGGTGCTACAGAAGAATGCTGAAGATTAGATGGGTAGATCACATAACTAATGAGGAGGTATTGAATAGAATTGGGGAGAAGAGGAGTTTGTGGCACAACTTGACTAGAAGAAGGGCTCGGTTGGTAGGACATGTTCTGAGGCATCAAGGGATCACCAACTTAGTACTGGAGGGCAGGGTGGAGGGTAAAAATCGTAGAGGGAGACCAAGAGATGAATACACTAAGCAGATTGAGAAGGTGACTTTAGAGCACTGTAGGTGTTCTACAACAGGTACTAAGCAATCGAAGGATCCTCCGCAGCTGACGAAAATAACGACAGGGTAGTAAAATGTTTGTAAGTTGATTGTAAGGAGTCAGAGTAGTATCTTGTGTCGACGTGGAGACGTGACTGCATGTAACACATAATTCTTTTCATGCCCATGTGCCAACCGTGAATGAAATTTCCAGGTTTCTTGATGCATAAACGTGGACTGTCCAAATTGTCTGCGAGGAATGTGACAGCAATAACAACAGGTATGTAACACAAACACCAGATGTTGTAAAATGATCCTGTCAAAACATCGAAGATAAGTCGAATTTGTCAAAGACAAACGGCCTGCCGGCCTGAGTGGCCGAGCGGTTCTAGGCGCTACAGTCTGGAAGCGCGCAACCACTACGGTTCTAGGGGACTGATAACCACAGCAGTTAAGTCCAATAATGCTCAGAGCCATTTACACCATTTGAACAAACGGTCTCAGATCAGACAGGGATTGTTGCTACCAGTGAATTCGAGTACCCGTCAACCACTTCTCGAGCATTAATTGTGAAGGTAGTTCGGTATCTCGCGATATCATGAGAAAAAAGGGCGAGTTGCGTTTCGCAGGAGAGATGCTTTCTAAAACCGTACTGATGAATGGACAGCAACTTCTCAGTCTCAAGGAAATTCATTATACTCGAATTGAGAATATGTTCGAGAATCCTGCAACAAACCGATGTTAAGGATATTGGTCTGTAATTTTGAGGATCCGTCCTTCTACCCTTGTTATACAGGGGTTACGTTGTGCAAGAGATTCACGATAAATGCAAGCTAAGTAAGGAGCCAATGCAGTAGAGTACTCTCTGTAAAACCGAATTGAAATCCCATCAGGATCTGGTGATTTATTTATTTTCAACACATTCAGCTGCTTCACGACCCCAGGGATGTCTATCACTACGTCCTCCATACGGGAATCAGATTGCTTATAAATTTCTCAACTGTATTTGATGTAGCTCGACTACGTACATAATTGGTCCAGGTTGCACACACACACACACACACACACACACATACACACACACACACACACACAAACACTCACACACTGCCGGCCGCGGTGGTCTTGCGGTTCTAGGCGCTCAGTCTGGAACCGCGCGACTGCTACGGTCGCAGTTTCGAATCCTGCCTCGGGCATGGATGTGTGTGATGTCCTTAGGTTAGTTAGGTTTAAGTAGTTCTATGTTCTAGGGGACTGATGACCACAGATGTGCTCAGAGCCATTTGAACCATTTGAACTCACACACTGATGACCGGAAATATTAGGACCACTTACTTAATAACTCGTTTTTCTACCTTAGGAGCGCAGTACAGCAGTGATTCCACTTGATACAGAGTCGACAACTCATTGACAGATATCTACGCACAGGTTACGTATTCCTGTACAATTAAGAGCTGGTGATTTGTATGCGCGGAACTGGTCCTCGACAGCGACCCAGATGTGTTCCATCGATTTAAGATCAAGCGAATTTTTTGAACAAGACATCAACATGAAATGGCTATTACGCTTCTCAGTCTTCTGAAGGATGAGCAGATATCCTCCTGGAAGTTGCCATCCCCATCCCAGGGTCATCAAGGATGGTGGCACACAGGTGTTCCGCAAATGATGTTCACGTAGTCCACAGTTGTCATGGTGACTTCGATTACTATCACAAGCGCCACTGAAACCCAGCTGAGTAACTTCTGTAGCGTAATTCCACCTCCAGTGATGTATCTCTATGGCGAAGTACCGTTTCGAGCAACCGCTCTCCGGGATGATGCTCATCAGACAATGAGACACGTATCCATTGAGCGATGGTCAAATCTCGACGATAACGTGTCCACAGCAATCGTACTTAATGATGTAGTTAAGTCGACACGGGGATTCGCGTGGTTTCTCTGATGCAGAATATCATGTACAACTAAGTGCGCTGAACGTCGAGCTTGGAAACACTTGTGCATGATAGAACCTTGTACCCTGCCACAGAACTCTGTCTAAATATATTCTCGGTGTCATAGGTGTTTGACGCATCTGGTTCTTGTCACTGCAGCTGTCCATCTTGGCGCCTGGTACCAGATAGGAACGCATTGTAACTTTCGATAGACGGGATCATCCAACAGTAGTCCTACCATATGTTATTTCAATTTTTCTGTTACTAATGACGCATATATGTTATAAACTCTGGTGAAAACATTTGGTTTAATATTATTAAAAGCTTCCTTTCCGAGGCGGCCTCATGTTACGCAGTATAGTTGTTGCACCATTTCGCACTTCCTCCAAATCAAACTTTTCAAAGCTGGCCGCGGTGGTCTCGCGGTTCTAGGCGCGCAGTACGGAACCGTGCGACTGCTACGGCCGCAGGTTCGATTCCTGCCTCGGGCATGGATGTGTGTGATGTCCTTAGGTTAGTTAGGTTTAAGTAGTTCTGAGTTCTAGGGGACTGATGACCACATCAGTTGAGTCCCATAGTGCTCAGAGCCATTTGAACCATTTGAACCAAACTTTTCAAAGAAAAATAATGATGCTTCTATGGCTCTGTTCCTTCTGTGCGAAATTAAGATCTTTGGTTAGTACCAAGGAAATTCTTCAGGTAGTCTGTCAGGCGAAGGATTCACCACGACTCTTATAATGTAGGGTGGGTGGTTTGATGGATCCCCGAGCGAGATGAAAACCCTGAAAGGTAGACTGCCTTATTTGGCATGACGATCTTCTAGAAATCTTTTATGAAGTCATTGAAATGGCGAACTTGATAAATGTACTCAACTTCTATAGTATCGATAGAATCATATTCTTCGTAAGTCTGTGTCTTGAGACCAAAGATATTAGACAAAATCAGAGAGTAGCAGTCTTGGACAGTCTGGCAGTGTATTAGGAATCAAAAAGGTGGAAGCTGTCCTGCCGTGTGCTAGAGGCTGTATCATTTAAAAAAGCAATTTGTTCTGATATGTTTTGAGGAAAGAGAAGGAGATTATATTAGTGGATGAATCATAAAACCTACTGTTCAGGTAATCCAGTTTATATATATATATATATATATATATATATATATATATATATATATATATATATGTGTGTGTGTGTTTGTGTCACTTCTTATTGTTAGTACATTGCGTACGGTTCGCGTTTGTTGTACATATTTTGTGGTGAAGCACATGGACTTCTCTGATAGTTGAAGTAAGTGTCAAAGAAGGTAGGTATACACGAAGGTTACTAAGAAATATTTTGCTAATTTCTCTAGTTGTGTGGTTGTGGGTTCTTTATCAAAAGGTGTATTGTTTTTACGGCTTGATAAAACATAGTTATATCTGGAGTCTTTGTTCTCATTCATCAGTCGTTATGTTCAGTTCCTCATTTTTCCTCCTTTACTTTTATGAATGTGTACATATATTCGCATTACACATCGCGAGTTGTGTGTTGCAGAAGCATTTTCATGAAAAATGATAAAATATCGTCTTGTATTGCGCATCGAAAGTACGATAAACGAAATTTGATTTTTGTCATCATTATCTCAATATTAACAGGTTGCTGAAAAGACGAGTGTTCCGTGCGCACAGATAGCCAAATGAATTTAGTTACCATCAAGGTTCACATCGACTGTAAGGCACAGTAATTGTCAGAGCACACTTTTGAAAATACCGTTATATCGTTTCAGAGGTTTAATACCAGCAGAAGGTTTCAGTAAAGTGTTATCTTGTGAGTTTTCGTGCAATTTTGTCTTAAAGTCAGATGCGTTAATTTTTATGTTCATATTGTCTATAATTACAGTAACAGTTCTGTTACAGTGATTATTTACAAGGCCAGATAAAGATTACCTATATTCAGGCGAACATTTTAATCTGAATAATTTGTTTTGCAGTCAAATAGAGGTTATAAATTTCACTGAATTCGGATTACTTTCTCGCAGGCGAAATGTTTGCTTACCGGCTAGTCTTGATTTTACATCCCGTAACGTGAGCGTATGTTTTCCATACTAAATTAAATTTTACCAAATATATCACCCTGTACTGTAATTTACGTATTTTAATATCAAAATAAGTTCAGCGCATTTCTCAGATATTAACCAGACGCTTATAAACACGACATTCAACAAATACAAACTTGAGTTTATATGTTTAACAATAAACTTTCAGCTCAATCATTTTTTTAATTGACCTTCATCGATTCAAGAATTGACCACCAGGTGGCAAGTTTATACTTTTTTAACTTACTGTTTCATGGAAGTTTGTCCCGGCAGGTCGCTCCAAAGATGAGAAAATGAGGTAAGTCCTTTACGACTTGCATGTGACTTTTCTAAGGTTTAACTAGAATATTATATCATGTAGAGTGGGCGAAGAAAAATCAAGAAATTACTTATAGCCACTATTGCATTTAAGCTTCGGCTTTGTGTGGATTAATTGTTCCAGTTGGTCACGAACACAAACATGATGCATTTGTCAGAAAATCGTGAAATGGGGCAATTTATTCGTCCTCCCCCTGCCGCATCCACCCCAACAACCTCGCTAGGTGTTTTGGAGTAAATCCCCACAGCTCCAACAATGTGACGACTGTTCTTCAGTGACAATCGCCTCAAAAGGTGATATTCAGCCCACACTGAGATTATCTCACCCGAAAATATAGTTCCTCTGCCTAAAATAAAGATTAAGGGAAACTATCCAGGAAAGCATTGAAGTTGGCACCCAATAAAGAGCGAATGGAAGAAGAGTACACGGGAAAATAAAATATTGCTACTGAGAAGCAAAGATTTATCTACCACTTGGTGACTTCGCATTCGTAAAGGAGCAGGGAAAAATCAGAACTCATTCCGGATGTTTGTGGCCAAGATAATTTCAATACACCAAGAGGGAGGCTATGAAGTTGTGTTTTACGAAAAACTTCCAGGAGCCTGCCAGTTGACGGGGGTCAGGAAGAGCCTGTAACAACAACGACGCTGTACTATTGTACATATAAGTAATTTTTTTCTTCTCATTTTTCGATAAACTAGTGTAATTGATGTTCTGATTTTATTTCTTTTTTTGTTTCATGTCATTGTGTTAGGAAAACTGTAAACGAGTTTCAATGTGAATATTAATGTTTATGTCAAATGTCAAGCAAGATTGTAACAGAAATGAAATGCAAGAAACGTTGAAACTGTTGTAAGCTGTTTAAAATTGTAACTGTGCGTCTGGTCCATACGTAGGCAATGTGTTAGGATATGCAGAATGCAAAACCTCGGGTGAATACCCTGTCTGTAAGGGAGCGGTAAAAGGTGGATGGCAGGCGAGCGCGGAAAAACGCACGCGGGCACTGCACGGCACAACGGCCTCAGCAGTGGGAGTTTGGCATTGGTCTGAGCAAGACCTTCTGGAGCGAGGAGGCTCTCCTGGAAGACGTAATTTCACTGAGCCTCGGGTATGCTGTTCCAACGCCCACACAGCATGGCAAAATTCCATAGGCACCAAATGGAAAAGTATAGCGACGCTAAGAAGAATTAAAGTGCCGATACATCAAGAGCCATAGCTGTAGTTGTATGTGTGCTGTGTGCCTCGCCATCTCGCCGCCGGCCAACCGCCGCATCGATACAAGCAGGTTGAAACTTTTAGTACTGTATTCGTATGGACCATAGAGTGAACTGTTCAATAATAGCCTAAATTTCACCAGAACTTTCCCATCATTTAATTATCCTCACAACTAACCTAGACAGGTCCTTTCCAAATGTTGTGCAATCCGAGTGTCCAGAAATGAAAAATTAAATTTTGTGTTAATAATAATTAGTTGCAGACCTAGTTATGTTAGAATGGTGTTTAAGGAACTGTTTTGTTAATGAACCAGTAAAGGAATAACGAAGGTCTAACGATGTTGAAAGATAACTTTTATTATTTCGAGACAGAAATAATGATATTTAAATGAGAAGTAAATAAGATAAAAAGAGTAGTAACTCATATACTGGAAATATTGAACGCATGATAATTTCAGTAATCAATTTTTTTAATATAGTAATCATAACAGTTTCAGGGTCCCCCCCCCCCCCCCCATTTTATTCATTTGAATTCTGAAGTGTTCCACATTGGTTTGACCAGCAAAAGTTAAAGTCAATATATAAGTCAAAACTGATCAGTTTTTTATCTTTATCAAAATTGACATTTTGTGTGTGGCTCGAAAGTGCTATTCCTAGGGTAACCTATGCCCAATTTTAATCAGATCAATAGACAGTATAGAGTCTTGTAGTATACATTATAGTGCAGTGTTATGTATTCATGATTTTTATCCATATCAGTACAGAACGTGAAACTATCAGTTCAATAGATTTTCTGGTTCTAAAATTCTACTACATTATGCAGTGTTACTACTTGTTGTTTTGCATGAATATACATCAACTTGTACAGGGAACAAACTCAGTTAATGCCTAATTAGGCTGGCGACCGTATTATTATCAAATTGGTACCATCTTCAGTGTTGCTTTTGGTACATACTGACGTGTAATTGCATTTTGAACTTACTTGACGGATCATTGTTAGTACAGAGTGGGTGTAAGTCTGATTTGCCACCATTCAGGTACACGCGGTCTATATCTATACGAAAATCCTGTCTCGTAAGGTGAACCCCGCTCACTTACCATAGTACAGGCTTTAATGAGTATTGTGTGCCCCACGCGCACGTTACAAGCCATTCATTAGAACTGACGATGTGAAATGAAACTATTGAAACCCACAGAAATGAACACAGCACGATTCCGTCAATTAATAACATTTTCACAGGAACTAACAAAGGGCTGTTTGCTAGGTACCTAGCCTTAGTCGTTCAACCCTTTCAAGTTACCTCAGTAATCGTCCTTTTATGGAGAAGAAAGTATTATTTTTATAGAAATATTTTTAACCATTACCTTAAGATTTATGAGGTATTTAAGTTCAGTATTGTGTTGCTAGAGTGTAACATGTTTAAAATGGTTACTTCATGTAGTTTTTCATCTATGTTTATGTCAAATGTGGCAAAAAGCAGCAGCTATGTAGCCTTACCCCGTTTTGTGGGGCGGCACCCTGCAGTTCCTTGTTTTGCTGTGTTACAAACCAATCTGTAATTAATAATCAGACAGAACTGGACATTGCATGAGTTTTATGTAGCAACAAAATCTATTACTTCAATTGGAAATTGGGGGAGAACCTGCCCCTCATTCACCACAATGTAAGAAAAAGTGAGAAGTGCGTGGCTTTACCCCCACCTATCCTACGCAATAACTTAATCAACTAAATATCTCTGTGCGCCGAGTACTTCCTGGGCAGACTGTTTACACACGTTCAGTACATGAAGACTGCTATTGATTAGACTCACCATTATTTTTGATATTGAAAACATAATACATAATAAAGCACTTCGCTTGCCATTAATACGAAAATTTAGGGTACAATTGTGTAGTTTTTACTAGAGGACAGTTCGGCCGAGCGTCATCGTCTTCGGAGATCTAGAAAACGTAGTTCAATTTATCTTATCAGCATAAAAAGTGTGACATAACCTATGGCTTCAGAAAGGATAAAGACATCCGTTAAGGTAGTCTGACTTTGTGTTTACAAACGGATGAAAGAACTATAAAATTCGTAACTGTTTTCTGGGTTTTCGAATAGAGAGAAAACTTTATATGACTAAAAATGGAATTTTGTGTTTCGAATAGAGCTAAACAAGATGGGGAAGTTCAGACTGAATAACAGCGGGAGCGGAACAAAGGAATAGCACGGAACAAAAGCCGATGTGAATACTGTACTCCCATTGGTCGCGTGCTCAGCTGGCCGGGGAGGTCCGGGCCGGTTTGTGTTGCAATGTTCATTTGCACAAGAGATGAGCTGCTGCGAACGGAGAAGTCATAAGCCGCGGTAGGATTAACTGGAGTTTCGCGGCGTCCAGGCTCACAAGAACTCTAAGCCAGTTGGTGCGAGGGGATTATTATTTGCCTTCTATCTTCCTCATCCCTTTACCGAAACTACTATCCTCTTTCTTCATAGCACTCCTCAGTTAGTGGCGTGCTACAACGAATTCAAGTCAAGAATTTTCTTTTAAACGCACGTAAATTCCTGCGTTAGTTAATTACATGTTCCATAGATCATCTGCACGATTCTTTTACTGAAGTAATTTGGAAAGAGTCAGTTTAAAGAATATGAATATATGATTAGATTTTTAAATTGGCTACCAGTTTTTAAGTAGAAATTCGTCAGTGGAAAAAGAGTTGTCCAGGAGAAATGATTTTAAGTTACATTTAAAACTACCTGTCAAACTTTTTATGCTATCGGGTAAACGATAAATAACTTTGTGTCTGCATATTGAATTCCTTTTTGAGCTACTGATAGCTTTAATTGAGGACGATAAAGGTAACAAAGGGTAGTAAAGGTCATTTTTACCTCTAGCATTGTTGGTATGTACATCGCTGTTCTAAAATTCCAATGTTTGTTTATGGAAAATTTCACTAGCAAATATAGGAGTACGTATTATGACGGCGCAGTTAAAATGCGTAGTTCTTGAAAAGATACCTACATGACTTCCGTGTGTGAACCCACATACTGTTCTTACTATTCGCTTTTGTGTAGTCAGGATTTTTTTCTAATAGATGAGTTACCAAAGAAAATAATTCCGTTAGACATTAACGAGTGGAAATATGGAAAAAAATATCAGCAGGTTGGTACGTTTGTCTCCACGATTAGCAATTACGAGAAGTGCAACAGAAACCTAACCTAACTGTTTTAGAAGTATACTAACATGCTTTTCCAGTTCTAGTTTCATCAGTATCTACACCCAGAAATTTGCAGCATGCTATCCTTCTTCCTGCTCAAGTGCTGCATAAGTTCTTAGTATCACTTTGCTTTTTTATACAGAACTGAATGTAGAGCGTATTTTTCCAAAATTTCAGGAGAGTGTATTTTCAGCGAACTCCTTAACATATCCTTGGAAATATCGTTTAACTACACTTCTGTTGTGTTCTCTCTAATACGGTTTATTATAACACTACCACCACTGCAAAAGGTACCAGTTTTGCTTGTTGACTGTTACGTGGAAGCTCATTCACATAATAAGGAATGGGAGAGGACAAAAATTGAATACTGTGGGTTTGCCTTTGTAATTATTTTATCCGCAGACACTAAAATTTTCTGCCTTTTCAATTTTGTCTGAATAATTCATCACAAACTTTTGTATTCTGTTTTTTAAGTACGATTCAGACCAGCAGTACGAAAGCAATCAGTTCCATAAAATTTGAGTTTTTGTAAGAGAGTAACACGGTGTACATCATCAAACGCCTTCGAAAGATAGCAGAACTATATATTATTATTTAAGGCTTTGGTGAGTGAATGTGCGAACAGCATTCTCAGTCTAGCAGTCCTTCTGGAATCCAAACTGTAATATCGTAAGTTATTTGTTTCCACTTAAATATGCGACTACTCTTGGGTTCATTACTTTCTCTAAATTTTGGATAAAAGTGCCATTAAGCAAACTAGGCAATAATCGATTAAATCGGTCTTTTCACCTTTCTTATGAAGTGGTTTATCAACTGCATATTTTAACCTGCCTGCAAAAATTGCCTGTGCCAGTGATGAGTTGCATGTATCACTGACATAGTTATCAAGTTCGAATAACTTTTTAGTGTTCTGTTTGAAATTCTATCAATCCCACATGAGTTTCTGTCTTTTCCAATTTTTATGATTGTATTAATTTCAGAGAAAGGTGTTGCCACTGCTTCTAGTTGCTTAAAGTTTTGATGAATGACATTTTTAATATAGTGTGTGGGGTCAGTGGAATGATATTACAACGCGTCTGATATTAAAAGTGGAATTCGAGAGTAAAATTGTGGAGAAGGAGCGAGATGCTTACGTAGACCCATACGTCCACCAGTGTGAATGACAATTTGGCACAGAATTCTTCCACACGTACTGATTCTGGAGAAAACGTTTCAAAGAAATGCTTAGTTTAGTTTAAAGATTAGCATGTTCCATGGATCAGAATTCTCATTTACTGGAATTTGTGTATGTGGTTCACAAGTTTTGTAATAATGTAATGCGTCACAGTTCGATAGGAACAAATTTGAAACTCATACTGCCTCATGCACAGGTATTGAAGAAGCACTCTTGTGATGCGATACGCACCTCGAAAGGTGGCACCTCAGACAGCTGTAAAGTGCGGCCACCAGGTGCATTAGCAGAGAGGATTCCTACGGAGGATACGCGGCTCGGCAATATCGGATACAATGGGGCTCTCTGGAGGAGGCCGGAGTACCGAAGCCGTCAGATAATAATTGTATTTGCTCTGCGGCCGTGGCGAACGCTCGGGGGTCGGCGCTGTGGCCTCAACATTCGCAGCGGGCTCGACGGCGCTCCATTACGGACGCGCCCATTTGCAAACAGCGCTCTTTGTTTGCGCGCGTCGGAGAGAGGAACTTCTAGAAATAGACGACGCCTCTCCAACTCGGTTTTGTGGCTGCTTGAGCACCCACACTCCCATGATAAACTCGCAACTCAACGCTCGAGCTATTTAGCCGAGTGTTTACTCATTACCGTGTGTGCGTTACGGATAAAAGCCCTATAGGGATAAATAATTAGTTCGTTAATACTCAAAGGTCTGTGGGGAGTTGAAGTTTTTTCAAGATAGCCACAAGTTTCGTTTACTATACGGTAATTACACACAGCAATAAATACACTACTGGCCATTAAAATTGCTACACCACGAAGATGACGCGCTTCGGACGCGACACTTTACCGACAGGAAGAATATGCTAAGCTATGCAAATGATTAGCTTTTCAGAGCATTCACACAAGGCTGGCGCCCGTGGCGACACCTACATCGTGCTGGCATGAGGAAAGTTTCCAACCGATTTCTCACACACAAACAGCGGTTCACCGGCGTTGCCTGGTGAAACGTTGTTGTGATGCTTCGTGTAAGGAGGAGAAATGCGTACCATCACGTTTCCGACTTTGTAAATGTCGGATTGTAACCTATCGCGATTGCGGTTTATCGTATCGCGACATTGCTGCTCGCGTTGGTCGAGATCCAACGACTGTTAACAGAATATGGAATCGGTGGGTTCAGTAAGGTAATACGGAACGCCTTACTGGATCCCAACGGCCTCGTATCACTAGCAGTCGAGATGACAGGTATCTTATCCGCTTGGCTGTAACGGATCGTGCAGCCACATCACGATCCCTGAGTCAACAGATGGGGACGTTTGCAAGACAACAACCATCTGCACGAACAGTTCGACGACGTTTGCAGCAGCATGGACTATCAGCCCGGAGACCATGGATGCGGTTACCATTGACGCTGCATCACAGACAGGAGCGCCTGCGATGGTGTACCTAACGACGAACCTGGCTGCACGAATGGCAAAACGTCATTTCCTCGGATGAATCTAGGTTCTGTTTGTGGCATCACGATGGTCGCATCTGCGTTTGGCGTCATCGCGGTGAACGCACATCGGAAGCGTGTATTCGTCTTCGCCATACTGGCGTATCACCCGGCGTGATGGCATTGGGTGCCATTGGTCACACGTCTTGGTCACCTCTTGTTCGCATTGACGGTACTTTGAACAGCGGACGTTACATTTCAGATGTGTTACGACCCGTGGGTGTACCCTTCATTCTATCCCTGCGAAACCCTAAATTTTAGCAGGATAATGCACGACCGCATGTTGCAGGTCCTGTACGGGCCTTTCTGGATACAGAAAATGTTCGGCTGCTGCCATGGCCAGCACATTCTCCAGATCTGTCACCAATTGAAAACGTCTGGTCAATGGTGGTCGAGCAACTGGCTCGTCACAATGTGCCAGTCACTACTCTTCATGAACTGTGGTATCGTGTTGAGGCTGCATGGGCAGCTGGACCTATACACGCCATCCAAGCTCTGTTTGACTCAATGCCGAGGCATATCAAGGCCGTTATTACGGACAGAGGTGGTTGTTCTGGGTACTGATTTCTCAGGATCTATGCAACCAAATTGCGTGAAAACGTAATCACATGTCAGTTGTAGTATGATATATTAGTCCAATGAATTCACCCGCAATTCTTCTTGGTGTAGCAATTTTAATGGCGAATGATGTATTATTTGATCCATTTCCTGCACTACTGTTTGTAGGTCTTCAGGGGTGATGTGCTGGTGCTGCCATTACCGTGGGCAGGAAGGGAGTATATCATCGTTGCGGACATCGATTTTATCCTACCATCTATCAAAATGCATTGCGACAGTTACCAGGTTTACTACAGAGGGGCTTGATGCTGCTGCATTCGATAGCAATTGAAAGATGTTCTGAATTTAGCAGTGAAATTTTAGGAAACACTCTTTCTGGTTTCAGAAAAATTGTGACGACTTCTTACCAGTGCAATCCTTCCGGTTTTCTTATTTCTGCAGCATTAAAGTTCTAAATGTACATTCACAACCCGTACTCTGCTAACCATAGTTATGTGAATGCTAGAGGGCCTATAGTGTTGTGGCTATTTGTAGTCGTCGGGTCAGAGTTAGATCGTTAGACCACAAACATAATACAGTAAAATGAGAAAAATTCAGACATTTTCATTTACAATATTTACAGACAGCCAACGCTGGACAAGATCAGTAACAGATAGTTAATTTCTTCCGTGTGATTTACAGTGGTTTGTCACAATAAATGCTGCCCCATGCGCTGTATCCTCAAGTAAACGAATGAACGATAAAACATCTTTACACGTAGCTAAGCAACGGCTGGTTCCTGGTGGTCTCTCTGTTGGTCCGGCTTAATGGGGTAGTGCCACTTGGAATGCAAACAAATTGGTGATTTTCGTGATTTTTAAGTAAAATAAAGAGTATTGCTAAATGTGACGATATAGTTTCAATCCTTACATTTTTGTCTTTAGGCAATACATACTGCGACCACATCAGAGGCTTCCTTAACCGCAGCACCGAATGAAAGTTCCTTGCAGCCGAAACTATGATCATCAGTGGGAATTTACGAAGTTCTCCTATTGAACGTGTAACAAAGTAATTTTGTATAAGAAATTTCAGTATATTTTCTATCAGCATACACAGGATAATTGAAAAATATAAAGTGCTATGAAAATGATGAATTATTCAAATAAATGTCTTTTCTACCGCCTAAAAATCGAGACAGAAGCGTGCCCTGACAATAAACTTTTGGAAATATCACAAAACAGCTGCGTAAGCTGATGGAGAATTCAATTCAGAATTCCGGAATCAAATTCCGATCAAAATCGTATGTACATTCCCATTTTATGTTTCCCGCCAATTTGAAAAACACAGTTTCGAGAAAAAGAGTTTAAAGCTTCGGGTTACGTTTTTCGAAGTTAAGTTAAACTTATTTATTGTAATGCGATCCATGGATTTTAGAGCAGTCATGACACCTACAAAAGAGGTCCTTTTCCACCTCTTCCGTGGCCTGTCGGCCCCTTTGACAACTTATGTCATCTGGTGCTCTGCTCGTTCGTTTAGCTTTTCGTTCGCTTTCCTACAGAAGTTTTAACAGACTGGTCCCATCTCAAGTTCAAGAACTTCCATGCTTTCAATGATGACTGTTAGGCCGTCGTTGAAATTACATATCGACTAATTTTTTCTCGCTGTGAATTGTTTCCAGAGATGCTTTTTTACAAATCGCTTTGTAATTCGATAACGAAGTTTCTTGCGAACTTTGGATAACACTACAACAAAGTAGACATCACAGAAAATATTTTACCCCAAGCATTCAGTCATTAACCGCGGACAACTGTTTAACCACGGACAACTGTAGAAAATGAATATCTCTTAGATCGATAGTGCGTGTTGCTAATTTCTCAGTTTACATGCCTCAGAAACATGTTTGGTGGGTTACGGCCTTGGTACTGTGTCTACTGTTTGCTGTCTACAGAAATCATGGGCAAAATGGGTTTGCTGAGACGTCTCATCAGCAACTCAATGAGCAGACTGTATGATTTAGTATTCGGAGCTATTCGCTGTGCCGTGTTCTATATACTGTATGTTTTAGGCCTAAGTCAACCCCAGTATTATTCGAGAGGACTTTACCAGTGGAGCTTTCAATGGTAAACTTATTTTATCGCACTGTATCTATGTCTATTGTTTTGAAACCTGTTGCTAATTTATAAATATTACACTCCTGGAAATTGAAATAAGAACACCGTGAATTCATTGTCCCAGGAAGGGGAAACTTTATTGACACATTCCTGGGGTTAGATACATCACATGATCACACTGACAGAACCACAGGCACATAGACACAGGCAACAGAGCATGCACAATGTCGGCACTAGTACAGTGTATATCCACCTTTCGCAGCAATGCTGGCTGCTATTCTCCCATGGAGACGATTGTAGAGATGCTGGATGTAGTCCTGTGGAACGGCTTGCCATGCCATTTCCACCTGGCGCCTCAGTTGGACCAGCGTTCGTGCTGGACGTGCAGACCGCGTGAGACGACGCTTCATCCAGTCCCAAACATGCTCAATGGGGGACAGATCCAGAGATCTTGCTGGCCAGGGTAGTTGACTTACACCTTCTAGAGCACGTTGGGTGGCACGGGATACACGCGGACGTGCATTGTCCTGTTGGAACAGCAAGTTCCCTTGCCGGTCTAGGAATGGTAGAACGATGCGTTCGATGACGGTTTGGATGTACCGTGCACTATTCAGTGTCCCCTCGACGATCACCAGTGGTGTACGGCCAGTGTAGGAGATCGCTCCCCACACCATGATGGAGGGTGTTGGCCCTGTGTGCCTCGGTCGTATACAGTCCTGATTGTGGCGCTCACCTGCACGACGCCAAACACGCATACGACCATCACTGGCACCAAGGCAGAAGCGACTCTCATCGCTGAAGACGACACATCTCCATTCGTCCCTCCATTCACGCCTGTCGCGACACCACTGGAGGCGGGCTGCACGATGTTGGGGCGTGAGCGGAAGACGGCCTAACGGTGTGCGGGACCGTAGCCCAGCTTCATGGAGACGGTTGCGAATGGTCCTCGCCGATACCCCAGGAGCAACAGTGTCCCTAATTTGCTGGGAAGTGGCGGTGCGGTCCCCTACGGCACTGCGTAGGATCCTACGGTCTTGGCGTGCATCCGTGCGTCGCTGCGGTCCGGTCCCAGGTCGACGGGCACGTGCACCTTCCGCCGACCACTGGCGACAACATCGATGTACTGTGGAGACCTCACGCCCCACGTGTTGAGCAATTCGGCGGTACGTCCACCCGGCCTCCCGCATGCCCACTATACGCCCTCGCTCAAAGTCCGTCAACTGCACATACGGTTCACGTCCACGCTGTCGCGGCATGCTACCAGTGTTAAAGACTGCGATGGAGCTCCGTATGCCACGGCAAACTGGCTGACACTGACGGCGGCGGTGCACAAATGCTGCGCAGCTAGCGCCATTCGACGGCCAACGCCGCGGTTCCTGGTGTGTCCGCTGTGCCGTGCGTGTGATCATTGCTTGTACAGCCCTCTCGCAGTGTCCGGAGCAAGTATGGTGGGTCTGACACACCGGTGTCAATGTGTTCTTTTTTCCATTTCCAGGAGTGTATATGAGTCGATCCTGTAAGCCATTGTGCACTCGGCATAAATACAAGTTCAGTTATCCACTATTGGTTAAAGCAATGTAGGCCTTCTCATACAAAATTTATTTTCAGTCTCTTTTATGGAATATAAGATCATGCCATGTATACAGTTTAAGGTTTCTTTGTATCTATCAGTTTCGAACCAGGTTTGTAATTTATCGGTATTAACTGTGCGGTTTTTGCTTCTCAGGATCTTACTACTTGTTGAAGCCATCTGTGCGATGTTCTACAAATTACGTTTCTGCATCTTTTATCGTTGCCCATTTATTTCATAGTGTTTTTTTATGGTGGCTTCTTGCTAGTTCTTATATAATAACTTAATGTTTATTCATGTAAGTTTTATTGTTATTGGAACATTACTTAATAGAACTTTTTTTCTTCTGATTTAGTTCATACTACGATTTATTTAACCTACGAGAGCGTGCTGCAAAGTCAATCCTCCGAATTTGTTACATGAAACTGTGAAAGTTTTTTAAATAAAAAGCGTTATTAACACCCTACATTTTTGGTTCCGTTATGACACATTTGTTACCATTCTACGTCTTATTTCCTAATGTCTACGTATTTGCAACGATCTGCTGCTAGAGGACCCCGAATTGTAGCTGTGTAACATGGCAGTTTGTAACGTAAGTATGTTGATGCGTGTGACGCAGCGTGGTGTAATCGAGTTCCGAATTCGAAGAGTTCGTCAACAAATGGAGCACCCTCAGTTTCAGCATGACAATTCCGGATCACGCACTAGCGCTACGACATCTGCAATAATCCGACGCCTTGGATTCATTGTCATCGATCATTCTCCTTAGAGTCCCGATTTGTTCTCATCCGATTTTCATCTGTTTTCAAAACGTAAAGATACCATTCGATAACTTCCCTTTGACAGCGATGAATCGGTGCAAGCGGGGGTTATGTTACGGCTCCGTCAACATAGTCAAACATTCTATAGTGACCGTATCAACGACCAGGTCTCTCTTTGGGAGACATGTGCTCATTGCCAGCTGACTATGTCGAGAAATAAACATGTGGACATGGAAAATAAATATGTATAATGTTAATAACTATTGTTTTTTAAATTATGCTTATGAGTTTTCTCATAAAAAATTCGGAATCATTACTTTTGGGCACGTCTTTGAGCTTGAAACACAACCACCACAGCAAATTCAACAGTTTGATATTGAGCAGTTTCTAATTATGGAATTGGATTCATTTCTCGCATTCATTTGAGCTGATGACTGCTAAAGAAGCTCATAATAACTATTCTGAATACCCTTTTAAAATTAAAATTGTCTGTGCTGGTTTAATTCTTATGTTTTCGTAACGTAGAAATTTACAGCTGCTGTGTCCTTACTTGCCATTGTATTCAAATACTGTAACTGCGTCTGAGTATTCGCACTGGAGATCCATTAAGTTGAGACTGGAATCCCTACAGTTATTACACTGTTCTACCCACGGCAGTCTAATCAGCTTCGTATTAGTGTGTTCGATGGTAGGTCATATCTCTGCATGCATATTTTGACTTGTAGTTTCTAGACATCGATCTATTAACGTAACCTACTGGACACGTCAGTTATTTTGCGCACTGACTGTGTCAGTAGCTTTCTACGATTCTGCACGCTGTTTTGAGAAATGCCTCATTAAGCAAGAAAAATATGAGATACGCAGCAGTCAGCTGTTACTTTTCTCTTGTACATGATGAAACAGTCTGGTATTAGTTTTCTCCTGTACCTAGTGACCGTATAGGTTTTATTAGAGCTTTGCGGTTCCATTACACTACAAGTTTGCATGACGCTAAATGTAACATGAGTAATTTATCAGAAAAATCGTTGAGTAAGTGAGCAGATCCATACATAGTGACACTAGATGGCATTCATCACTGCATCAAGTGAGTCGTGTTATACGAGGGTGAGTCAAACGAAAACCTTAAATTTGTAATAACAAATCGAAATTTCGCGCCGTTATCCTGTAAGTTCCTACCCCCATGAACCATGGACCCTGCCGTTGGTGGGTAGGCTTGCGTGCCTCAACGATACAGATGGCCGTACCGTAGGTGCAACCACAACGGAGGGGTATCTGTTGAGAGGCCAGACAAACGTGTGGTTCCTGAAGAGAGGCAGCAGCCTTTTCAGTAGTTTCAGGGGCAACAGTCTGGATGATTGACTGATCTGGCCTTGTAACACTAACCAAAACGGCCTTTCAGTGCTGGTACTGCCAACGGCTGAAAGCAAGGGGAAACTACAGCCGTAATTTTTCCCGAGGGCATGCAGCTTTATTGTATGGTTACATTTCCAGGGGCAGATGTGGACTCCGACCACAATCTATTGGTTATGAACTACAGATTAAAACTGAAGAAACTGCATAAGGGTGGGAATTTGAGGAGATGGGACCAGGATAAATTGAAAGAACCAGAGGTTGTACAGAGTTTCAGGGAGAGCATAAGGGAACAATTGACAGGAATGGGGGAAAGAAATACAGTAGAAGAAGAATGGGTAGCTCTGAGGGATGAAGTAGTGAAGGCAGCAGAAGATCAAGTAGGTAAAAAGACAAGGGCTAGTAGAAATCCTTGGGTAACAGAAGAAATATTGAATTTAATTGATGAAAGGAGAAAATATAAAAACGCAGTAAATGAAGCAGGCAAAAAGGAATACAAACGTCTCAAAAATGAGCTCGAGAGGAAGTGCAAAATGGCTAAGCAAGGATGGCTAGAGGACAAATGTAAGGATGTAGAGGCTTATCTCACTAGGGGTAAGATAGATACTGCCTACAGGAAAATTAAAGAGACCTTTGGAGAAAAGAGAAGCACTTGTATAAATATCAACAGCTCAGATGGAAACCCAGTTCTAAGCAAAGATGGGAAAGCACAGAGGTGGAAGGAGTATACAGAGTGTCTATACAAGGGCGATGTACTTGAGGACAGTATTATGGAAATGGAAGAAGGTGTAGATGAAAATGAAGTGGGAGATATGATACGGCGTGAAGAGTTTGACAGAGCACTGCAAGACCTGAGTCGAAACAAGGCCCCAGGAGTAGACAACATTACATTAGAAGTACTGACGGCCTTGGGAGAGCCAGTCCTGACAAAACTCTACCATCTGGTGAGCAAGGTGTATGAGACAGGCGAAATACCCTCAGACTTCAAGAAGAATGTAATAATTCCAATCCCAAAGAAAGCAGGTGTTGACAGATGTGAAAATTACCGAACTATCAGTTTATTAAGTCACAGCTGCAAAATACTAACGCGAATTCCTTACAGACGAATGGAAAAACTGGTAGAAGCGGACCTCGAGGAAGATCAGTTTGGATTCCGCAGAAATGTTGGAATACGTCAGGCAATACTGACCCTACGACTTATCTTAGAAAATAGGTTAAGGAAAGGCAAATCTATGTTTCTAGCATTTGTCGACTTAGAGAAAGCTTTCGACAATGTTGACTGGAATACCTTCTTTCAAATTTTAAAGATAAGAGGGGTACTATACAGGGAGCGAAAGGCTATTTACGCTTTGTACCGAAACCAGATGGCAGTTATAAGAGTCGAGGGGCATGAAAGGGAAGCAGCGGTTGGGAAGGGAGTGAGACAGGGTTGTAGCCTATCCCCGGTGTTATTCAATCTGTATATTGAGCAAGCAGTAAAGGAAACAAAAGAAAAGTTCGGAGTAGGTATTAAAATCCATGGAGAAGAAATAAAAACGTTGAGGTTAGCCGATGACATTGTAATTCTGTCAGAGACGGCAAAGGACTTGGAATAGCAGTTGAACTGAATGGACGGTGTCTTGAAAGGAGGATATAAGATGAACATCAACAAAAGCAAAACGAGGATAATGGAATGTAGTCGAATTAATTCGGGTGATGCTGAGGGAATTAGATTAGGAAATGAGACACTTAAAGTGGTAAAGGAGTTTTGCTATTTGGGGAGCACGATAACTGATGATGGTCGAAGTAGAGAGGATATAAAATGTAGACTGTCAGTGGCAAGGAAAGCGTTTCTGAAGAAGAGAAATTTGTTAACATCGAGTATGGATTTAAATGTCAGGAAGATGTTTCTGAAAGTATTTTTATGGAGTTTAGCCATGTGTGGAAGTGAAAAATGGACGATAAATAGTTTGGACAAGAAGAAAATAGAATCTTTTGAAATTTGGTGCTACAGAAGAATGCTGAAGATCAGATGGGTAGATCACATAACTAATGAGGAGGTATTGAATAGAATTGGGGAGAAGAGGAGTTTGTGGCACAACTTGACAAGAAGAAGGGACCGGTCGGTAGGACATGTTGTGAGGCATGAAAGGATCACAAATTTAGCATTGGAGGGCAGCGTGTAGGGTAAAAATAGTAGAGGGAGACCAAGAGATGAATACACTAAGCAGATTCAGAAGGATGTAGGTTGCAGTAAGTACTGGGAGATGAAGAAGCTTGCACAGGATAGAGTAGCATGGAGAGCTGCATCAAACAAGTCTCAGGACTGAAGACAAGAACAACATCCTGTAAGTTGGTAAGCGTGCTACAAACAGCGTGCAGAATGGGCTGTAGATGGCAGCATAGTGCAGATGCACCCATACCGTCGCAGTATCAGTATAAAGATGACCACCCCACTAGCGACTTGCACCAGGGAAGAACAGCGTTCTGTTATTCAGTTTCTGCGTAGTGATGGTGTGAAACCTATTGAAATTCATCGACGAATGAGGGGTCACTTAGGCGATCCATGTTTGTCACAGCAGCACGACAACGAATGGAGTCGGAAGTTCGCAACTTCAGTGGAAGATGCTCATCGTCCAGGTCAGGCACAACGAGTTGTGACTCCACAGAACATTGCAGCAGTTGAAGCCATAGTGGGGCAAACCGCTGAGTGACACTGAATGACACTGCAGCATGTTTACAGATTAGTCATGAGTCAGCACACCACATTGTGCATGATGTGCTCCAGTTTCACAAAGTGTCTGCAAGATGGGTGCCACAGCAGCTGACTCCTGAAATGAGAGAACGACGTGTTGATGCATGTTAAGAACTCCTTCGGTGCTTTGAACGAGATTCCTAGCAAGAATCGTTAATGGGGACGAAACCTGGGTTCACTTCCACCAACCGGAAACGAAGAGAGCTGTCAGCAGGGAAGGTTATGCTGACTCTCTTGTGGGACGAAAAAGGCGTCATTTTGGAGTATTACGTGCCTAGAGGGACCACTGTCACCAGTACATCATACAAAGATCTCCTAAAAAATCATCTGCGTCCTGCAGTTCAATCAAAGCGACGCGGATTGCTGTCAGCAGGTGTACTTTTGCAACATGACAATGCAAGGCCACAACTGCCCGTACAACAGTTGCAACAATCACATACCTGCATTTTGAGTGTCTTCCTCATCCACCATAACCACCAGACCTTGCCCCAAGTGATTTCCATATGTTTGGACCACTCAGAGACGGAATGGGTGGAAAGAAGTTCCGTTCTGATGAAGAGGTACGCTACACGGTGCATGAGTGGTTGCGCTGACTACCAAAAGAATTATTTTCAAAAGGAATTTATGCACTTCGTAAACGCTGGAGGACTTTCATTGAGCGTGGGGGAGATTATGTTGAAAACTGATACGGGTTTGTACCACTCATGCACAGTAAATAATATTTAAAAAGATATTTAAGGCTTTCATTTGACTCACCCTCGTATTTCTTATCTGTGAACGTTTCTGAATGCTGTTTGTGATAATTACAGAAATGCTTACACATACCAACATCAAACAGAGTTGTAAAATGGTAATTGATTAACGTCTGTTGACGGAAAGTAGTATTATTACATTTTATATGATGTCCTTAAGATATTCTTATCGTATTTGTACTTGATTTAGCTCTTATTTTTAAATTTCAAGTGGGAAGGATTCGCTTGTGGAGAAAGTTTCATCTAATTACTTCATGCATAATTCAACAAGTCCTCGCCGGAGGCAGACAGAAGAACTAAGAAGCAGTACACCGGCTTATGCGAAACGAAGAATTAAAGACGACACTCACATGTAAATCAGAATAACCCTACATGAAAGCTGGCAATATAGATACACACATCTGTAAAAAATTTGGCAATTACTGTAGTTCCTGAAAAATAGAAAAATTTATACTAAGCTGTACGGCGAAAGGATATATTAAGAGCAGTAATGCCTTCAGAATGCAAGACGTCTAACTGAAGAAACAATTTATGTCATCAAAATTGGTGCATATCAGTAGTGCAAATAATGAAGCTGGATACACTGAAATTTTGTAGAGTAAATGCTGTAAAATTTTCTTTTCGAATTCTTTCTGCTGAAACAAGCGTGCGTATAATTTCGTTCATAATCGAAGCGTTATTCCTGGGGCTAAAACTTACCTTATTGGTACTTCAGTAATTTCTTGTCATTCCTATACGATGGAAACTGAAATTCAGAACATGTCATTCGGGTTTTGCTTAGTTTCAAAAGACGTAATAAAAATATACAAATTCAGGGTATCAGTGTCAGAACGGTGTGTAACTTGGCAGTCTGGGAAGTCAAAATCGTATGAAGGGTAATTGATGTGATGGCCCAATCTGCTATATTGTGTTTACATAGAGCAATATAATAGATCCAACTATGTGTTTGGCTTGGCATAATATTTTTGAGATGAATGTAGATATGCTTAGTTTTGGAAATCGATGTTTTCGAATAAATATGGTTGTCAGCTTGGTGCTGGTGGTTTTCAGCTCTGGTTGCTTTACTGTCTACAGATTTGCTGTTGATGATTTGGCGAATAATTTTACAGAATATGCCCACCGCTGCTAAATTAGATCGGCTTCGCTAGTAAAGCTAAGTAGCTCTCACGTGAGTGGATTTGATATATGTGGAGCAGAGTTTTGTTTTAGTCGGCGTAGCGCTACAATGCTTTGATGCAAGCTGTGCCCTGCCGTTGTGAGGCCCGACGGTATTGTCGACCACGCCGTTGCTGATTTCAAGGACGGCATGGCACTGTTGCAGATATCACACTTTGTCTGTCAGTGGCCTCCATGTTTTTAATAGGCCTTTTGTAACATTGGATGAATTTTAGTGTTATCACAGCCGCTTTCAGTTTGTATAGAATGACTGTGCGGGGTCTGTATATAGGAATATGTGTGTCTGATGGTATTAAATAAACGGTGAATTGAATATAAAATATGTTCTACCTCTTGCGTAGTCTGTTGCGAAAATAATTTGCACCTGTTTTTGGCACTATCCTGACGGGCTGTCTCTTTAGGTACAACTGGCTTATAGTAAATAATAAAATCCTGTTCACACAAAATGACATGTGCATATATACTGGTCCTCTCAATAAGCTTCCTACGGCCTTGCTTTCTGTATTGGTGCTGAAAGTATTACTCTGAGTGGTTTCACTAATTATATCTGAAATATCAGAAATGTTGCTTGACAGTGTAAGGTCATCTGTGCCAGAAGATATTTGTGAAAGCTGCTCTCAATTGTAATTCTCTAACATAATCAGAGTGAATATACTGTTGAGAAGTGGGCTGTTGAAATAAATTCGGACTGTTGTGACCATCATTATTACTGGTTGTGACATCAGAAGGGGCTGGCTTATCGTCGATCATAAAACTCTGATTCCTCAAAGTAACATTTGCATTCATGATGGAGCTTAGAATGTGACTTCCACGATGCTGCTGTGTTTTATTTTCTGTAAAAATGGACATTGGCTTTTTGTAGCTGTTAATTTTGGGTTCTGACTGTAAGTTGTCATAAGTAGCTGGTTTGCAAGAAATAAAAGGAATGGTGGTTTCACAGGAGTCTGTAGCAACGGTAGATCGAACAGAAGTGCTGTTAGAAAACTTTTGCTTCTCATAATGGGCTGCTAAGTATGTCTGTGGGCTGTGAGAGGTATGCGTGGTTTGCTTTTGCACAGTATTAGTTGCACTATTCAAAGATTCAGTGTAAGGGAAATCGTCTTGTTTAAAAAAAAATTACGTTGTGACGCAGCGACAATGGTATGTGTCTCGGTTGAAACAAATCCTGTTCTGTGTTGAGACTGAATGTGGCGCCAGAGGTTCCATTGTTAACATAATTAATCTGAGGGAAACGAAAGTTATGTTTTGAGATTTTATTTTGCTGTAAGGATCCGCTTTGCATATCAATCTGTGAGGAATAGCTTTTATCAGCACAAAGGTTAACTGAAGCAAATGTGTTTGCACACGATGAAGCGGAAAGATGTGGTGTGAACGGAAGGTTTTCATGAGAAAAGGCTGCATTGTGCCATTTTTCACTTGAGAGAAATTTATTTACGGTTGGTGTCATCACACGTAATATGGGGCTTGATAAGTTCACTGTTAACTGTTTCAGACTGCATGTGTGGATCAACAGAGCGGTCATGGGCGTCACTCAAGACGGTATTGTCGTCAGTATCAATTATATGTAATGAAATTTCTGATGTGAGAAACTTAGCTTTGTTATAACATTTGGTAGGCACAATGGGTTGATCAATGTTTTCCAAGATTATCAAACTGCTGTTGCCGACGATGGTGTCGGAAAAAAAACTGGCAATTTCATGCCGCTTATTGGAGGTCATGGTTAACTCCTAAGTAAAATTTTTCTCTGTACTGTCGACGTAATTTTGAATAGAATGCGAGGCTTGCGACGTGGCAACGTCTGTAACGGAATTTATACTAGCGTCAACATGGGTTGTAAGTCTAGTGAGCAACTGCTGTTCTATTTCCTGTCTCTGTACTGCTAATGACTGTAAAAACTGATTGTTTTCGTTCAAATGGTTCAAATGGCTTTGAGCACTATGGGACTTAACATCTATGGTCATCAGTCCCCTAGAACTTAGAACTACTTAAACCTAACTAACCTAAGGACAGCACACAACACCCAGCCATCACGAGGCAGAGAAAATCCCTGACCCCGCCGGGAATCGAACCCGGGAGCCCGGGCGTGGGAAGCGAGAACGCTACCGCACGACCACGAGATGCGGGCGATTGTTTTCGTCTGTGTGTTTACAGAGAAAGTCTTTGTATCGCTTTTCTGAGGCATCAGTGTCAACTTTACTATGTGCATCTAACCGTGTATCTTGTTGATATATTCTTTCATCAACTGATTAGATTTCATCATTACATGTTTATAGGTTTCATTACATAGATGTCTTAAAGCATTAATGTCATCTCTCAAAGGTATGGTGCTGTCTGCACATTGCCTGGCTACGACTTCCATTTTATCGCAAAGACGATTTTCGCTGCCCTTAATGTTTATATCTACCTGTGTGAAACGGTTATCAGTCGTTTCTGTGTATAATTTAAACTCGTCACGTATGGTGGAAAATTGTTCATTGAACTGAATGGTGGTGTCAACTTGTATTTCTCGTATTTCCTGTCGTAACTGACTTGTGGTGTCAAATTGTATTTCTGATATGCTGGAAAATTGTTCATTGAAGCAGTGAGCAATGCTGGCCATAATACTTGAAATGCACCACAAATTCATTTGGCTGATAAACGATAACATTCACACAGGACATCCTAAAGACCGCCTACTCCATTGTCTTTCCCTCACAGACAGCTACCTACAACGGTGGGCGAAGCGCTCTCTTTCTCCTACAAAGCAGTACAGTATCTTTGGCTCTCCAGTCGCGCACAGTCAGTGATGCACATTTTCGAGCCTACCAGAGACAGTCATCATTTATTGGGCAGTAGTTTCATCTTAATTTGTTGATATTCTTGTCTTCTTCTAGCAACACTTACAAGTGCCGCAGAATACTCCTTCCAATCTAGTAATGCGAAACAAGCCCAAACAAGTAGGCTGATTGAGCGCTGTTTTGAAACTTCGTAGCAGGCTGAAAAAGTGCACGGGATCAAGACTCGAACGCGGGACCTTTGGTTCCGTGGACAAACCTCTTAGTGACTAAGCTATTCAGGTACAACCGTCGACACGTACTCACAGCCTCACTTCTGCCAGCACCCATACTTCTCAGATTTCATAGTACTTGTGAGCCACTGTTTAGAGGAGTATTCCTGGAATTAAACTTTTACCTTTCTCGGCAACATTCTGGATTCGTTTTTCAGTCTCAGTTTTAATAGTCAGGAAGTTTCACGGAAGAAAACACTTAACCCTTTGGCGGTGGTTTTAAGAGACGTCTTTGGATGGAGAAACTTTAAATAAATAAAATATATGAACCCATGTTTGTCGCTTCAACTTTTTTCCTGCCTTTTCTCCGTTATTTTAGACATACCGTAAAAGTGATCTCGCTGTGCTATTGTAGTTTCTTGCTGAAGCCACAGCCATGCAAGCAGTAATACAGGAAATCCTCGGTTGTGATGTTCTCTTTATTCATACGCGCAACACGACATCCGCATAAAGCATTGTCATATCCCTTTCTGTACGTCCATTTCATATAAAGTTAGCATTTTACACGCTCAGCAATTGACGTACTGTCCCAAGCTATCCGTTGCCTATGCGACAATAAAGGATAAAAACGGGGACCATTTCAGTCGAGATGAGTATTTCGAACTGGATTTTCTGCATCAAGTTTATATCTGCGGTAATACTTCAGGAACTTTCTGGTAGAGTTACTTACCTACGAAGAAACAGTCACGATCGCAAAATATCATTTATTTGAAATAACCGGTTTCGGTTACATACAGCGGGCCATCTTAAAACTGACTGCACTGCAAAGATTATAAAAGTGCAGGGTAATTGGGGAAGTCGCTTTTGTATAAAATGTACAAAGATTTAACTAAAAAGGTGTGATGTTTTACCTATTTGCTGGAGCTGACGATGAGCTTGTCAAGACCGTTAACTGCTGCTTGGTGGCTGTACTGCCACGCATTAAATAGTGCTCGACGGGGTGTCAGTTTGTTGCGTTCGTCAGCTGTGAGATCATACTTTACGTAAGAATATTGCAAACTGCAAATGAATTATAAAACTAAGACTACCGTTATATGTATATCATTATACTAGTGCTGCTGTTTAAATCAATATTCCAGGTTATTAATAAAATCGCTTATCTTTAAATAAACTTTAAATGCAAAGGCGCCAATATGAAAGGTTCCACGATCATATAAGCCAGCTGATGATTGTTGTTAGTACTTAAAAGCGGCACCGTTCCCATGGAGCAAACTATATGTTCACCCTTGCTTGTCAAAGAAGATGTTGTAGTACACTCTTGCCTAGGCGACGTTGTGCAGTGTGCAGTTGTGCGTTGTGCAGTTCCCGTCAAGATTTGTCGAAGATCAGGCTGTAGGACGCCGTTGATTAGGCTAAGTTATATGGTGCCTGTTGGCGTCCAAAGGTGTATGTAGATTACAATGTTCCGATGGACATGTCCAGGTGGCCATTACTTTGGTTGAACTGTCGTTATGCTTGTAATTTTCGACGTTGTGCTTAGAGAATACCATGATTTATAAAGGATTGGGACCATTAGATGACATTTGCAATAGTTGTAAAGTCTTAGTAGTTCACTGTAGCTTGAGGACAAATAAAATTACAGACAATGAATTAAAATTTGTAATGAGAGCTATGCGGTTATACAAGTCGATAAATAAATAAAGTGGCATTTTAAAGCTTTTTTTATAAGGTACATTATCAGTATTCGTAAACGATTTAGGAAATAAAATATAAAAAAGTGATGAAGTCAGCTGGTAAAATGAAATACGTTAAATCTAATAGGTTAAGGGAAATATTTTTAAAAGTTTGCCATATAACTTTTTTGAAATACAAATCGAAGAAGTAGCAATCCTTTCTTACAATATTTCTTTAAAAAAGGAAAAGGTTGTTTCGTGAAAATCTAATTGTTCACTTCACAGAATTGAAATTTTTATTAACCTAAAAATTATTCCTTATTTCTCTTAAATGAACAAATGGATTTTCACGAAACGGCATTTTTCGATGTATGTTTCTTCGGTTTCTCATTTAAGAAACATTTAAAATATTTCACTGAACCTATTCAATGTTACGTATTTCACTTTTATCGATTGACTCCGTTACTTCTAAATTTTTTATTTCCTAAATTTTTACGAACCCTGATACCGTACATTAGGGAAAAAAATAAAAATATTTCAAAAGCGCCATTGTATTTATTTCACGAATAACATAGCCGTGTGGTACTTAATTCAATTTCAATTAATTATCTAAATTCTTTTTTGCTCACATGCCACGCAGATTTACTCACACATTTTAATTGTAGAAAATGTCGTCTAAGTCTCCTAGTCTTTCATAAATCACGCTATGTCTAAGCACAACGTTGAAAATTTCGAGCAAAACGCCAATTCCACCAAAGTAACGGTCACCTGGACAACGTCTCCATGGGTGCAGCGAATCAACATACATCTTGGGACGTCAAAAGACACTATACAAAATCGAATGGGTCGTGGCGTCCTACGGCATGGTCTTTCAAAACATCTCCACGGGAGCTTCGTAGTCTACATACGCTTTGTGATCAAAAGTATTCGGACACCCTCAAAAACGTACGTTTTTCATATTAGCTGCATTGTGCTGCCACCTACTGCCAGATACTCCATATCAGCATCCTCAGTAGTCATTAGACATCGTGAGAGAGCAGAATGGGGTGCTCCATGGAACTGACTGACTTGAAACGTGGACAGGTGATTTGGTGTCACGTGGGTCATACATCTGTACGCGAGATTTCCACGCTCCTAAACTAGGTCCGCTGTTTCTGCTGTGATAGTGAAGTGGAAACGTGAAGGGACATGTACAGCACAAAAGCGTACAGGCTGACCTCGTCTGATGACTCACACCTTTCCTGATAACCATAGTAAGGCCAAACATTTTGCTTCCTACCATTCCGATATCTTTACCATCCCTGATGATCCCCAGTTCGATTACTCCCTCTTCCGTGCTGTCCATGATCGCACTGACACCTCTGCCCCTCCACTCACTCCTGGCTTCCAGTACTTAGACAACATTACACACACTGAACTCAACACCCCGATCACCACTCAAGATATCGTAGCTACACTACGCACGAAACGCAACGCCACTACCGGTCACGACCGTGTTAGCTACCGTCACCTCCGTGAAGCTCCCGCCTCCTTCCTCTCCACCCTGGCCAGACTGTATCATGTGGTCTTGTCCACCGGCTACTACCCTGACCTGTGAAAAAACCAGGTGGATCCTGATGTTCCTCAAACCTGAAAAACTGCCATCCGCTGTCTCCTCCTACCGTCCCATCAGCCTTACCACTTCACAAAGGTTCTGGAATCCATCCTCACCAGAAGCATCCACCAGCACCTCCACCAGCCTACCCAATGTGGCTTCCGGCCGTCCTTCTCTACCAATGATCTTCTCCTTCACCTCACTCACCTCTTTTTGGAACAAATAAATTCCCGTCGCTTCGCCATCTTCCTCTCTCTCGACATTGAGTAAGACTACGACCGTGTATGTCGTTCCGGTGTCCTCTTCACGCTCCAAACCTTCGCACTTCCTATTAACTACGTTTGTGTGATCACCTCCTTCCTTTCTCACCGTCCTTCCTGTGTCACCAGCCATAACATGGATTCCTACACCTTCCACCCCTCCGCTGGGGTGCCCCAAGGGAACATCCTCTCCCCTCTTCTCAACCTTCTTAACACGGCGGATATGACACCGCCTTCACCCCTCTTACACATTCTCCAATACGCCGATGACACCGTCTTCCTGGCCCTTGTCTCCACCTTGCAACGCTCCAATCCCATCTAGACTGGTTCACCACTTGGTGTAACCAGTGGCTGCTCAAGGTCAATCCTTCCAAAACCCAGGCGATCATTGTAGGCAAAACCACCCCTTCCTTCCATCTCCTAGATTTTTATCTCACTGTCTACAGCCGTCCTATCAACCTCACCCCCACTCTCAAGTGCCGTGGCGTCACCCTCGACCATCGACTCTCCTGGATCCCCCCCACCCCCCAATCTCCGGAAGATCCAAGCCAAGGCACGCTCCTGACTCCGCCTCCTCAAGCTCCTTTCCGGCCCCACATGCGGTCTGGACCCCTCCACAATCCTCCACACCTACAAATCCCTCATCCTCCCCATCCTCTGTTATGCCCATCCCGCCTGGATCTCCGCCCCTCCTGCCTTCTACATGTCCCTCCAAATTCTGGAACGCCATGCGCTTGGTATAAGGAGCGTAAACACGGGACGTTGTAACAGTGGAAAAACGTTGTGTGGAGTGACGAATCACGGTACACAATGTAGCTATCCGATGGCTGCGTGTGGGTATGGCGAACGCTCGTTGAACGTTATCTTCCAGCGTGAATAGTGCCAACAGTAAAATTCTTATCCGGTGGTGTTATGGCGTGATCGTGTGTTTCATGGAGGGGGCTTGCACCCATTGTTGTTTTGCGTGGCACTATCACAGCACAGGCCTATACTGATGTTTTAAGCACCTTATAGCTTCCCACAGTTGAAGAGCAATTCAGGGAAGGCGACTGCACTTTCAACACCTGTTAATAATGCACGGCCTGTGGCGGAGTGGTTACACTACTACAACATCCCTTTAATGGACTGGCCAGCACAGAGTCCTAACCTGAATCATAAAGAACATCTTTGGGATGTTTTGGAACGCCGACTTCGTGCCAGGCCTCACCGTGCGACATAAATACGTCTCCTCAGTGCAGCACTTGGTGAAGAATGGGCTGCCGTTCTCCCATAAACCTTCCAGGACCTGACTGAACGTATGCCTGCGAAAGTGGAAGCTGTCATCATATTCAATTCCAGCATTACCAATGGAGGGCGCCACGAACTTGTAAGTCATTTTCAGCCAGGTGTCGTGATACGTTTGATCACATAGTGTATCTTGCACACCAAGTGGACCTTTCTGTTATGGCTGTCTCTCCCCAAGATATAAGTACTCGTCTGCTGCAGGGGCCTTGTTTCGACTCAGGTCAAGCAACGCCTTGTCAAATTTGTCTCCCAGTATCATACATCCTACACTATCTTCATAAACGTTTGTTCCATTTCTATACCAATGCCTTCAAGTTCGTTCCCCATCTGTGGCTCCTCTATATGTTCCTTCCAGCTTTCAGCTTTCAGTTCTTTGCTTGATACTGTTTTTACGTCTGTCCTCTTGGTATTCATAGAGCTACATGTTCTGCGGGAAGGCGAAGTCATCGGTTTTCAAAACTGAACTCATATCTGGAAATTACAGCTTGAGCGCTGGAGGCGTCGAAGTCTGAGAACGAATGGCTGTGACGGTTTCATTCAAAATGGTTCAAATGGCTCTAAGCACTATGAGACTTAACGTCTGAGGTCATCAGTCCCCTACACTTAGAACTACTTAAACGTAACTAACCTAAGGACAACACACACATCCATGCCCAAAGCAGGATTCGAACGTGCGACCGTAGCAGCAGCGCGGTCCCAAACTAAAGCGCCTAGAACCGCTAGGTCAGATCGGCCGGCTGTGACGGTTTGTTCCTATTCACTTTGGTGTCTGAATACGACCCTGAATGCGACCCTTTAGCCATCTGCGTACATTACTGTGCATGCACTACATTCCTTCGCACAGCCCTTGTGTGCGTCCTACTGTGAACCTTGTGTGATCCGTCTGTGCACTAACGTTGTAGATGGAGCGATATGCACTAGTACACAGCTGCGGAAATGACCGACATGGTCATACAGCGAAGAGGACTGTAGTGGCAGACCTGCTACAAGATTGTATTCGGAACGTTTTCCAAGCAATTGTACACAATACCATTCTATGTTGGCGGCCACTCCTCAGAGCACGGAAAGTTGCAAATATTTATCTTCTGCCCGAGGTATGTTATTGCACAGTAATATAGTACCACTTCATACTTGGTATTTGTGAATATTATCCCCAGTCTATTGTTTGTCCTCTGGCAAGTGCCGAAACGTGATCTGTGTCGTCCACACTCTGCTCTAACGCTACAGATGGAGGAGGACGTGCTGTCCGTGTTGGAAGAGGCTCCAGCCACAGTCACTCAGGAAGTGGCAGAGGCTCTGCATGCGGGTAAAGACGTGTTGCCCATGAGCAGCGGTTCTATCCATATTATCTGCAGGCATTACGGAAGGAGGACTTTCCGCAACGAACACAGTTTGTGCAATGAAAGTTACAATATTGCATACTCCAGCCACATTTCCCGAGCCTCGTGCTATTTACGGATGAGTGCCCATTTACTAGAGACGACATACGAGTGTTTACCTTACACAACACGCATGTTCGGAAAGGACGAAAATACGTGTGCGCAGGTAATTCAAAATCATTAGCACAAGATTGGTGTTAAAGTTTGGACCGGGATAATTGGTGACCATACCACTGGGCTACATCTACTGCTAAACAGACTAAGACGACCTATTGACTTCATTTTTATTCGATACGTTCTGCCTATCCTGTTGGACACAGGGCCACTAAATGTTGGGATGGACATTTGGCTGTAACACAACAGAGCTCCAGCATTCTTCACATCGATGTGCTGAAACATCTCAATGTCACATGTCCCAATCAGTTGACTGGTAGAGGGGTAGCAGTTCCATGGCCAGTACAGTCGCCAAATCTGACGCTTCTCGTCTATTTTCTGTGCCTTAGTAAGAGGAGTATGGCGCGTGGCACACCTGTAACTTCGGCGGAGGACCTTATTGCTCGAGTTCACGCAGAGAGTGAAATGCTTTAAAGACAACCGCACGTATCGGCACATGTGCATGAGGCTCAGCACCACCGATCTAGGCCCTACATTGGATAGGAGGTATGGAGGTCGAGGCACGCTTGCTTGTTTGCGATGTGCAACTCGTGTTGGGTTTATTTTAGGTAACATGGAACGCACACCCATCTCAGACTTCGACGTCTCCAGCGCCCAAGTCGTGCATTACTCCATATGGGTTTCTGCTTGAAATCCGATCACTGTGCCTGCACAACATACTAAGCTTTACCGGTATTTCTCTTGGACAACCTGTATATACAGGGTGTGTCTCCTAAGAATAATCAGGCGCCTTTTCTGTGCCGTGACAGTATATAACTGTAATTTCGTTTTTGCATCACGTAGCTAGATTGAACTCGAACAAATACGGCTCATCAGATCTTTCTTGCGACGCCTAGTTTCGACGGAAAGCGCCGGTTTATTTCCCCTTAAAAATGAAATGACTTGTAAAGTGGAATTCTACATACTCATTCAACAGTGCCGTCAGAGATTAGTCTACTGTGTTACCTGTCTTATCAGTATGTGTGAACAGGCATAGTTAAACACGAAGAGTAAATAGCAATCGAGCAGCAGCTCAGTTACATTGCAAGTTTTGCGGTAGCAGTCAGCGCGGTCTAGGGCAGTGTTGTCGCTGCTGTAGTAGTGTTTGTTCTTCGAGCTTTTGGTCCCTGTAAATATATTTATCGATAAAATGAATGTAACACTAGACTAGACTGGGGCCCCTCGGTCGAATGCACACGTAAAACTCCATTTTCAAAATCAATTTGTTCGTAACGGGAGACAAATCGATGCTTTCTTTCGACACTGTACGTCGCGTAATAAACGACATGACCACCATTTGTTTTTAGTCACTCCAGCTGACCATTGCAAGAATGAAATTGAAAAATTTGCTGAAACATTAGAGAAAAAGGACCTGACAAATCTTGGGAAAGAGAACCTGTAGATATTTTTTTATATTGTTGCATTTGTCCTGTACTTCTACCAATAAGTAGTTCTAAGTTCTAGTCGACTGATGACCTCAGAAGTTAAGTTCCATAGAGCTCAGAGCCATTTTTTTTACCACCATCTGTATATGCGCATATCGTTGTCCAATGGCTTTTGCCACCTTAGTGTAGCGAAATTAAGATGATGGAATTGTTTGGTTGATAAATATTTGACATTTTAAAGATTATTGCGAATTATTTTCAGAATGGCCCTCGTACTCTTTCCAGCACCTGTAACTTGTGAAATGGTTTCGTTTATTTGTACGTAGACACACAGAACACAAAGTGGTCTGCGCTGAGGAGGCTGTTAATTCCGAGCGAGGCAAATCGATTTCAGTCGATACAGCTACGCCCGTCAGTTTCCGGACCGAATAACTTCTTCTAGTGAACAATTAATATATCGCGCAGCAGCTGCCATAAGCCTGATAGTGCTTGCGATGTATAGCTCTTGGCATTGTGTGTTCGTTCTACCATCCTCCTCCTCGCAACTGTACTAGATTTTCTGTTTTGGCAACGTAGAACCAGTTCTTTCGGTGCGAGTAACATTCAAAACAAGAGCCTGATGCTGTGCTTCCATAAAATAGAACCAATTCGTTGGGGGCCTTAGCGCCACTATCTTCAGGATGGGACACCATCGACTATGTCATAATCCGAGCCTGCACACGACCCCTCGGAGGTGTTTGCTATTTAAAGCAGGGCTTTGTTGGAGAATATAGTGATTTGCAATACTGTCTGTGGCTACCTCTCCTCGATGAAATGCAGCATACTGAATCTGAAATATATCATTTTCATTCATGGTCTCAGACCCCAAGAGAAACATTGTTCGAAATTTTATGTAAAGTGGCCTTCATTTTTCCATGAGTGACGAGGATATGAGAAAAACATCAGTAAATTATTATATCAATCACCTTAATGTTTGAAGTATGTGTTTTATTCTATTTAAATACACTTCATATTCTGAACACTAAGGGTATATTATGTTACTCTATTTGCGTGTTATCATTAATATTTCGAATTTCTTTGCTCTATTAATGTTCGAGACCTATTACCGTTAAATGACCCCGTCAAATGTCAAGAATCGGTGCACAACACAGAAGAGAAAATAATTGTAATTATGTCTTTTGATTTTTCTTCCCGCAAGTGTGAAGAACTATTTTCAGTTGGCTATGAATAAACGTAAACCTCATTACGGTCATCCAGAAGCAGTAAAGCTGGTAGTGGGAAACTATACATAGACGTTTTCTTCATATAACACTGTCGCAACGTTCCATATAAATTTTCCGCGAACTAGAGGTGTTTGCTCAGCTAATTCGAGAAACATATCTACAAAGTAAATTGGAGGCGAAAGAGGCTGTAGTTTGTTAAATAATTTTTCTTCTTAAATGCAAGATTCAAAGCTGCGAGAAACAATTCTTTTAATTCGTAATTTTCGTATTTCTTCTATACAAAGCTCTTCCTCGTAATTAGCGTAAATTAATATGAGAAACTCTGTTTGGACATTACTGATATCAGCAGGGGTATGAGTGTTAAAATAACAAGCTTCTGTCGTCATAATGAAGCTTTCCATCAAATTGCTTTATTAATTTTTCGGCAGACAATAAATGTCAAGTCATTGTTTCGTGTGGCCTTCCCCGAAATTTTCAATTAATAATGATTATATTCTAAAAAATGGGACTGCTAGTAATTTCAACATTACTGCACCGTGAAAATTAGATAATTCGTGACTGTATGTATTTTACGTCTTTAACAGAATTGGATTGAAAGAATGATGCACTTATATGCATAACTATAGCGTTCCGTACCATTTAATCCTTTCTGTGTTGTATAATCTTTAGCGTTAAGCAAATTATCTTCTGTTGGAAATAAGAAAAGCGCCTTGAGATACTGAATACACCACATAAAAATAGTTACACATTTTCATTATCGTAAGTCAGTACCTACCTTGTAGGAAAAACAATGACACACGCGGCAGCAAATCTTAGACTGCGAGTGAGTTTACTGCGTGAAGAGTGAGTTCAAACACGAAATCTCTCGCTATAGACTGTTGTTTTTCTTACATATTCATGCCTATTAAATCCATTTATTAAGGAAACTGAGAAGTAGCAAACAGTTTTGTTTTTCACGACATAAAAAGTATTCATAGCTGTTATAAGCAGTGCAGATTTTAAGAAGTAGCACAAAAAAGATTTATTTCTTGGACGAAAATCTTCACATTACGACGATTTCTTCGGTAATAGTCCAATTTGGGGGCTTTAAGGCAAAGCCATAAAAGAAAATTAACCTCGCATGCATCGACGAATGTATCGTAAGTGGTTCATAACTATCGTCTGTGCAGTAGACAAAGTAAGTTGGCCCGTGCCATTTCCTATTTATTTATAATAAAATAGGGCAATGACAGTCTCAAGTAACATTCACAAAGGGTTTCCAAGTCAGTAACAGCAATTGTCCTACCACTTAATCTATTAGAAATATTGTGACATGTTTAATAAAAATTTAAAGTAAGTAGAAAGGGAGTTAAATTCTGTAACATTTTAACGAGCTAAGTTGTGGGCTAATGGGGTTTCGGCGGTAGTATTCTACCTAGAAATGAGAAATTGTAAATATTTCTGCATGAAAAAAGTCTTCATCAAATGTAAAATTTTTAGCCACACATGACTGCTAACGACGACCCTACTTAATTGATATGTCTTCTGAGTCAAGGCATGATATCAGAGCGACGTTACAGACGTTATATCTACCATGACCTATTGGTCATCGTTCAGTGTTTGCTGGCATCAACTCTTGCTGGCACGTTATGGTCCTTTGCGAAGTACCTTTATCTAGAGTGTTAATGCAATAGGCGTTCCAAATAAGAAATAGTCCTTGCTATTACAACCTGTCTGAAGTTTATGCAAGAGATTTCTTTGATAGGGAGTCATCTGCACAACTAGAAGTAACTTGAGGTGCGTCCCATGAAAGTATATTGAGCTTCTTGCAGTTCACATTTATTTTAATAAACTGGCAGGAAATATTAAGCAAGTTAACCCTTCTTTGAACGTTGTGCAGGTATCTGTAATGAAATACTTTCGGAAAAATCTGCAAAAATGCACAGTCAAACGTCGATAATATTTAAAAGAGGTGCAAAGACTGTGAATGTCCTTTAAGTGTAGAAAATTATAAAACCGTGCACATCGCAAGACACACAGAGGTCGTGTCGTATAGGACATCAGTAAATCACGATATTGGAGTCAGTCAAACTCATACAAATACTCGTATCCGTGAATTACAATTTATGGAGCTACGAAATCGGAGGGTCATGTATTTTCATCCGTAGGCGGGGCAGCTGATAGGCTGCGATTCTTTGGTTGAATACTGGGTGGAATGCAGTCAGCCTACAAAAGACTGTGTTCAGGAGTCACTGTTGTGTCCCACCTGAAAACATTCCCCAAGAGTTTGGGAACATATTAAATAGGGCTATCTGAGTATATATAACGTATACAATGAAGGCGGCACGCGTTATCAGAGGTTTGCTTGATGCATAGGGAAGGCGTCACGGAAACATAGAAAGGACTAAATTGTTGGATGCTTCAACTATTTCGTGAAAGCCTACAATCTAGTAATAAGTGACATATATCTATCTTGGCTGCCATAGAGTTCGTGAAGATTAAATTAGACTGATTATAGCATGAACAGGTATTTAATGAATCAATCTCCCTGCACTCCAAACGTTAATGGAAAGGGACGAAACAAAGACATGTGACACATTGGTAACCTATGCCACGTATTTAATATTTGTTTGCAGAGTAAGTATGAACATAAGTACGAACATGTTCATGTATATACGGTTGTGTAGTACTCACCAAAATCAGCGTATGAAAGAAATGTAATGTCCTAGTTTACTGCAGACATGTCATATCGTCAGCTTAGAATGAAAACTTCTTATCTCAATAATAAAACAAGAATACTTTTAACCATGTACTGTCGATACTCCTGAGTCGTTCTGAGTCTCACCTCTATCTACGATACTGATTTAGGCAACAGAAATGAAAAATTGGTACGAGCGTTTGCATTCGAACGAGTGTGACGTAACGGGTAGAGCATCTGCCTATTAATCAAGGCAGCCGCGTTCGAATACCAGCACAAGTATAAATTTTAGTACATTGCTTCGGCCTAGATAATTAAAACTATTTTATTGCATTATTAGATAGAATATCTCCTTATCTCAACTAATAGTAAGCCAGTGATAGATAATTTCTGAACTATGAGCTGCACTCCAGTCAGTAAATAAAGAAACTACGTACATTTTTAGGCAATCACACTAAGTGTGTTAAAGCATGCATTACTTCCCTGAGACACGAGGTTTTCCTTATAAGCCGACTATATGATATAGGGATTACTTGCAAGTCATAGATTTCGGTGCGGTGCCCACTTTACTATTACGAATACCATATGCCACGTATGTGTCACATAAAGAGTCTGCGTCTTTTATTCTGATCGAAAGAGGGCGATTCAAGCATTTGCACATGTTTCCATTGTTATCTGAACCCCCAAAATCTGGATAATGTATTGCATAATTCATATCTTGAACACCACACGGACTGTAAAAATACGCGCGACGCCGTATTATTTTACGTGAACCGCAGAAGTTCAGGACTGCTTTGAAATTGAGTAATATCAAAACCGAAAACAACCCAAATGAAACACAGTAATAGCTCTACATTACAAAGCGACTACCGCTGTTCATCATTCCCGAATTTATAGAAGGGATTTCCTCCTTCGTCTGTATATTGCACGTCAGTCTAGGATTCGAATCACATAAGGCTGATAGACGAAATTGAGAAAACCCAAAGAGAAATAGCTCCTTTCCTTGCAGATAATTTAGTAATGACGGAAGCGTAGCGGAGATTTTGAGCCGCCTTCAGTGACAGACGCAGCAACGGAGACGTTCGGCATCATGATGTGGTTTACTGTTAAAATACCATTAAGTCAAAAATAGAGGGAGTTGATCCCACACGGAGGCCTACCAGCAATCACTATTCCTGCCGTAACGTTAAGTGCGGCGTATCCGTTACTTATAAATTATTCTACACTGGAAGATTCGGTTGAGCGTTATGTAGGTTGAAAGTTGTCACAAGACGTCTAGGTGAGATAGCTGCGTGAGTGCTAGGGAGACCTCTGAGTCGCCGCAGAAAGTATGAAAAGAGGTGGGCTGATGCCCAGCCGAGCGCTGGGGGGGGGGGGGGGGGGAGACAGGCTGAAATTCTCACGGCGGTAATGATATCATGTCTCACCGCATGGTCATACACACTAGCAATATGACCAAATTATGACTGTGCTAAACCTAAAGCAGCAAATATTCACTAGAAACACTAAAATCACTTCCAGACAAGCTACTATAAATCCGATGACATCGGAAATAAAGATACAGATTCAATAGAATTCTTACCACATTTGTTCAACACATATCAACAAAGCTACCAGCATCTATAAGCAAAATTAACAGTAAAAAAGGGTACAGACTCTCTTCATATGCGTACGACACAAAATTGGATATATATCGGCGTCAACTACAAAATGAAATATTTATTTTAATACTGAACAGGGAATCTAAATTTTATAAATAAATAATTTAATAGTTATTACTTGAGAGCCAAAACTAAAAGTTCTCCACAGGTACACTATGGATGATTTGCCAAATCATTTAAACTTTTTACTTTTGTTTAGTAAGAATATTTAATACAAAGTAAGTCAATTTTTGTAAGATGGATATTTGAGTTGAGAAGTGCAGAAGCAGCAAGCTGAATAAAGATGCTCGTCTGACTTGCAGTTGTCATTCCATTTTTGCAATGTATAAAATATAAATTACAGTTGATTATTCTATAAATTGAACGTGTAATGAAGTAATATCTATCTGAAAACTGTCTAAACTTGTGTATGGGATATACATAATACTTTAAGCAGCTGTATTTAGTAGAATGTTGTGCTAACTTCGAGATACTCAACTGACCATTGTAGCTGGTCAAGTGACTGAAGTGTTAAATATCCAAAGAGTGCATAAATCTGTCTCTTGACGTTCGTATCTGGTATGGTATGGTTTTTGGTGAGATATGAGTGGCCAGCGAGCTACTTATGTAAAAGATTGTTCGGTGACGGGGATATTAGGATGTGCATCGGTTCGGGGTGAAGTAATTGTTCACAGTGCCTCAGTTAGCCACTTAGAAAATATTTGAACAGTGCTTGCTAGAGTGGCGAATAGGTTATTGTGTATAGTGCTGAAAGAACTTATTGAACTTCAGGAATTTCATTTAGTTTTTATTTTGGAGCACTGCCGCAGTGTTGTAGAGAAAACTGGATCTAAACGTTCATTAAAAGAAGCAAGGCAGTTAATGGAAGAGGCCTTACGCACACAATTATTTTGATACAATTGAAATTCCACCCACTTCTCCTTCTGAAATTAGGAAGATAATAAACTCTCTCAAGAATGAAAGTTCACATGGAATTGATGGCAATTCCAGCAGGATAATAAAAGCTTGTTCCCAAGAAATAAGTGGGATTCTTAGCCACATACTTAATAGCTCTCTGAAGCAGGGTATTTTCCCTGATAGACTGAAGTATGCCATTGTTAAACCACTGCATAAAAAAGGTGATACGTCTGATGTTAACAACTACCGCCCATTCTCTTTTCTGACTGCCTTATCCAAAATTGTTGAAAACATAATGTATTGTAGAGTAGCTTCACACCTTTTTAAATATAAAGTTTTAACAAAAGGTCAGTTTGGTTTCCTGAAAGGTTTTCAACGGAAAATGCTATATATACTTTCATTAATGAAATATTAAATGCTCTGAGTAACCGGAAGTCACCGGTTGGGATTTTTTGTGATCTATCAAAGGCTTTTGATGGTGTAAACCATGGAATACTTCTAGATAAGCTCAAGTACTGTGGTATGAATGGGACAATGCTCAAATGGTTTAAATCATACCTAACTGGAAGAGTGCAGAAAGTTGAAGTAAGCAGTTCACATAATATGCGAAAAACTGGTGATTTCTCAAACTGGGTAACAATCAAGAATGGGGTGCCGCAAGGTTCGGTCTTGGGTGCTCCGCTGTTCTTAATATGTATTAATGACTTACCATTCTATATTCACGAATATGCAAAGTTGGTACTTTTGCCGATGATACAAGAATAGCTATCACACCCAACAGACAATAATTAACTGGTGAAATTGCAAATGATGTTTTTCAGAAAATCATTAATTGGTTCTCTGCAAATGGGTTCTCATTAAACTTTGACAAAACACATTATATACAGTTCCACACAGTATGTGGAATGACACTATTAATTAATATAGACTTCGATCAGAAATCGGTAGCTAAGGTAGAATATTCAGAATTTCTAGGTGTATGCATTGATGAGGGGTTGAACTGGATAAAGCACACTGAGGATCTGCTGAAACGTTTGAGTTCAGCTACTTATGCTATTAGGGTCACTGCAAATTTTGGCGATATACATCTAAATTAGCTTACAACGCCTCTTTTCATTCTCTGCTTTCGTATGGCTTCATATTCTGCGGTAACTCTTCATTGAGCAAAAGAGTGTTCATTGCACAAAAGCGTGTAATCAGAATAATTGCTGGAGCTCATCCAAGATCATCCCACAGACACTTATTTTAAAGAGCTAGTCTCCCAATACATATATTCACTTATGAAATTTGTTATTAACAATCCGAACTTCACTACTCAAGGTTAAATCTAACTTTGGCTATGAAGGGGGTAAATTATGCTACCACAAAAATCTTTGGTCACTTACCTAATAGCATCAAAACTCTGACTGATAGCCATAGAGCATTTAAAAGGAAATTAAAAGAATTTCTTAATGGTAACTCCTTCTAATCATTAGATGAATTTTTGGATGTAGTAAGTGGGTAATTTCCTCAACACCCACAAAAAAATTAAAAATATTAAGTGTCATGTGTAATGTGTAATGTAATATCTTGTATGGACACCTTTTATTAACCTGACACGTTCCACATCATTATGAAGTGTCGTGTTTATGATCTATGGAACAAGTACTAATCTAATCTAACCTAATCTAATCTAAAACCTTTGGCTTACTTACGTTCGTCGTTGTCTGTGAAGAGTCTGCTTGGTCTGCTAGGTCAGTTACTTTATTTATTATTTGGTTTACCATGTGTAAATATTAGCCATTGCGAGGACATCATTCTAAGTAGCTTTTGTTATATCTTAATAATCGTAGAGGGAGACCAAGTAGTGTGTGTGCTAAGACATCTACATATGGCCCCAGCACAAGCTGTTGCAACTGGAGGCGAAGTGCTTGGTTGATGACTGGCTAACTTTATCTGCGCTATCAGCTTCCCGAATAAGTACTCTTGCACGCTGAACATGTCTTCTAACTTCTTTGAGCATGGCCACTGCAATGATGACACCCCTGTCTCTATGATGTCATTTTGCTGCCTTGGCACAAGGCAATTAAATGCTCCAGACCAAGAAGTGACACAACATATGAAGAAATATTGAAACAAAATGTGAGTTTGATAGTCGATTTCAGCATAGATAAAACGGGGGCAACAAACACATTTGAAAGGAAGTAGTACTTGTAAACCAATAGCCATTATGCAAAAGGTTACACAAAGTGATCAGGAACAGTCAGAAAATATTGTTAGGGTGTTGCAAAGTAGATATTATTGAGAAACAATTGTTAAGGAAAAATCCGATTGTTTGAGCCGTTTGCGAGTTAATTCGTATTAAAGTAAGCCAGTCAGGAAACTGTGCATGCAAATTCAAACGCCCCGCCAGAGGCAGCGTCGCCAGATGTGTTATTCGTTTGGTTTCCTAAAATCGAGCTAGAGAGCGATACTAAAATGGTAAATAGAACGGTAATAAGGAACGAACACAAGCCAAAGGCTGAGCAGTCGCCTGCGCTATCACCTACTTTATGATAATGATTGACACTAATTGTAGATCGATGACCTCAGCAGTTTTGTCCCATAGGAACTTACCACCAACACCACCACACTAATATTGTAACTGGCCGGGTGCTTGAATTTTCACGCGCGTCGGACTGGCTGACTCAATCGGAAATGGCGCAGCGTATCAAATTACTTTCGTAAAAATTATTTGTCAGCACAATAAACCCGGCAAAAAACTTTTCAGAATGTTTCTGTCCATCCTGTGTAGCGAGGGCAACGACAGGTGCAAATATGCGTCTTGGAAATTGGAAACCCGCTTCAGGTGAAGGAAAATTCCTGTTATTGGACTCGCCACCGGTTTCGTGGCATTACAGTTATCTCATTAGGTGATCATGTAGACATAAAGACGTAACCATATATTAGTGCATAATGTTAACTGTAGTTGTTAGGTACTCTCATGTCTTATGTTACAACAAGATCAACATTGGAAGTATAATGAAGAGCGAACATTGTCTTCATTTTAGAATGAAAACGAAATCGCTAAGGAGGCAATAAGACGGATATACATATCTCAAACTAACTGTTCAATCCATGATGGCATAAAATTTAGTTTTACTAGAACCTAATGAGAAACGCTCTACCCATCTTTCCAATATACTGCATGATGCGGTTATCATAGGTAATTCAACATACCTCGTGGCAATATATTCCGTACAAGTATCATGCATAAAAGACATAATGTATACCAACAAGACATGTGGCCTGTAACTGCAAAATTGTCATGACGATCTCTCCATTGGCAAACGGTTCCGGGATAGTCCCCCAATCAGATCTCCGAGAGGTGACTGCCAAGAGACTGAAGATTGAATAACAAATGAGACAATAATGTTCTACGGTTTTTCGTCGGCAAAACAGCCTATGTTTTGAATAATCGGAGAAAGTGCAGTGTCAAGCGACCATAGGTCACGAAATCAGACTTTTCACCTCGCCAACAACATATGAGAAAGCACTACAACATCAAAGCAGTGAAAAGTTGTAGATTGTGCAGCAGACTAGCTACCAACATAGATGACCAATAACATCGTGTAAGTAAGAAAATAAAAAATAACGCTCTGAATGTAGCTAAAAAAGTGCTGAAACATGTGTGGTCAAAACAAAACTGAAAAGGTATATTGCATAAGGCGGATTTCCTCGTCCTATTTTCATAACAAGCAGAGATGTAAGAAGATGAACTGCAACAACTCAAGATGATTATTACACACATTATTAAAATGGCTTAATAAGACCTGAAACAGAAATCGATTACAATTGGTCGCTCAAGTGCATACCAAATAATGGTCCCCACAAGGGGCCAAACTCAATGACAACCTTGTAACTTGAACAGTTAAAACGAACGAATGACCAGTTACGAAATAATCGATCTAATGGCGCCCTACATAGCAGACACATCGATTAGAATGGACAGGGACCATGATTGCAGTGTTCGGATGAGGGCTGAGTTGGCATCCCTTCGCTCACAGCTGCAGGCGGCGATGACTTTGGTCGCTCAGCTTGAGGCTATTGCCAAAGGGTACCACTGTAAGGAGCCGGACTTGGGTATCACGGGGATGTCAACCTCGTCCCGTCTGTCCCCAGATCGGTCTGCCGCTGTGGTTGCCTCGTTTGCTGCCCGCAGTGGGGCTGAGCCCTCGCCAGTGGTTGATTGGGAGGTCGTTCCAAGGCGTGGCAGGCAGCGAAGGACGTCCCTGGAGGCTGATCAGAAAGCCTCCCTGGTGCGTCTGACAAACAGGTTTCAGGTACTGTCTCTGGCTGGGCCAGATGCAGCTGCCTGCCCTGTTTCCGAGGATGATCCTCAGCCTTCAAGGTCCAGGCAATCGCAGAGGGTGGGCTTATTGGTAGTTGGGAGCTCCAACGTTAGGCACGTAATGGGGCCCCTTAGGGATATGGCGGCTAAGGAGGGGAAGAAATCCAATGTGCACTCCGTGTGCATTCCGGGTGGAGTCATTCCTGATGTGTTGCTTAGGATCTGAGGAAATTCTCTCTGGATTCCAGCGGCTATCTGATTTGGTGAAGGCTGCCGGTCTTGCTTACGAGATGAAGGTAGAGCTCACCATCTGCAGCATCGTTGACAGAACCGACTGCGGACCTTTGGTGCAGAGCCGGGTGGAGGGTCTGAATCAGAGGCTCAGACGGTTTTGCGACCGTGTTGGCTGCAGATTCCTTGACTTGCGCCATAGGGTGGTGGGGTTTCGGGTACCGCTGAATAGGTCAAGAGTTCACTACACTCAGCTGGCGGCTACACGGGTAGCGGAGGCTGTGTGGCGTGTACTGGGCGGATTTTTAGGTTAGAAGGCCTCGGGAAATTACGGGGTGGACTGCAATCTCAAAGGGTGCATAGTAAATACAGGACGTTCTTGGATCAAGGAACAGTCGGAATTGTAAATTGTTGTAGTTGTGCTGGGAAGGTCCCTGAGCTTCAAGCGCTAATAGAAAGCACGGAAGCTGAAATCGTTATAGGTACCGAAAGCTGGCTAAAGCCTGAAATAAGTTCTGCAGATATTTTTACGAAGTCTCAGACGGTGTTCAGGAAAGATAAATTAGGCAAAATTGGTAGTGGAGTGTTTGTGTCTGTCAGTAGTGGTTTATCTTGCAGTGAAGTCGAAGTAGATACTCTGTGCGAATTGGTATGGGTGGAGGTTATACTTAACACCCGAACTAAGTTAATAATTGGCTACCGACCCCCAGTCCCCGATGACATAGTTGCTGAACAATTAAGAGAAAATTTGAGACTCGTAATAGATAAATACGGTTATAGTTGGTGGGGACTTCAACCTTTCCTCGATATGTTGGCAAAAATACTTGTTCAAAACCGGTGGTAGGCAGAAAACATCTTCCGAGATGTCCTAAATGCTTTCTCCGAAAATTATTTCGAGCAGTTAGTCCACGAACCCACGCGAATTGCAAATGGTTGCGAAAACACACTTGACCTCTTAGCCACAAACAATCCAGAGCTAATAGAGAGCATCATGACTGATACAGGGATTAGTGATCACAAGGTCGTTGTAGCTAGGCTCAATACCATTACTTCCAAATCCACCAGGAACAAACGCAAATTAATTTTATGGAAAAAAGTGGATAAAGTATAAAGTGTCTTCCTAAGAGACAATCTCCATTCATTCCGGACTGACTATGCAAATGTAGACGAGATGTGGCCCAAATTCAAAGATATAGTAGCAACAGCAATTGAGAGATTCATACCTCATAAACTGGTAAGACATGGAACTGATCCTCCATGGTACACAAAACAGGTCCGAATGCTGTTGCAGAGGCACAGGAAAAAGCATGCGAAGTTCAGAAGAACGCGAAATCCAGATGACTGGCTAAAATTTATAAACGCTAGAAATTTGGCACGGACTTCAATGCGAGATGCCTTTAATAGGGTCCACAATGAAACATTGTCTTGAGATTTGGTAGAAAATCCTAAGAAATTCTGGTCGTATGTAAAGTACACAAGCGGCAATACGCAGTCAATACGTTTTGCTGCGCAGTGCCGATGGCACTGTTACCGACGACTGTGCCGATAAAGCGGAGTTAGTGAACGCAGTTTTCGGAAATTCTTTCACCAGGGAAGACGAATGGAGTATTCCAGAATTTGAAACACGAACAGTTGCTAGCATGAGTTTCTTAGAAGTAGATGCCTTAGGGGTTGCGAAGCAACTGAAATCGCTTGATACGGGAAAGTCTTCAGTTCCAGATTGTATTCCGATTAGGTTCCTTTCAGATTACGTTGATACAATAGCTCCCTACTTAGCAATCATATACAACCGCTCGCTCACCGATAGATCTGTACCTACAGATTGGAAAATTGCGCAGGTCGCACCAGTGTTTAAGAAGGGTAGTAGGAGTAACCCATCGAACTACAGACCTATATCACTGACGTCGGTTTGCAGTAGGGTTTTGGAGCATATACTGTATTCAAACATTATGAATTACTTTGAAGGGAACCATCTATTGATACGTAATCAGCATGGTTTCAGAAAATATCGTTCTTGTGCAACGAAGTAATGGCCGCTATCGACAGGGGATATCAAGTTGATTCCGTATTTCTAGATTTCCGGAAAGCTTTTGACACCGTTCCTCACAAGCGACTTCTAATCAAGCAGCGGGCCTATGGGTATCGTCTCAGTTGTGCGACTGGATTCGTGATTCCTGTCACGAAGGTCGCAGTTCATAGTAATAGACGGCAAATCATCGAGTAAAACTGAAGTGATATCAGGTGTTCCCCAGGGGAGCGTCCTGGGATCTCTGCTGTTCCTGATCTATATGAATGACCTGGGTGACAATCTGAGCAGTTCTCTTAGGTTGTTCGCAGATGAATCTGTAATATACCGTCTAGTAAGGTCATCCGAGGACCAGTATCAGTTGCAAAGCGATTTAGAAAAGATTGCTGTATGGGGTGGCAGGTAGCAGTTGACGCTAATTAACGAAAGGTGTGAGGTGATCCACATGAGTTCCAAAAGAAATCCGTTGGAATTCGATTACTCGATAAAAAGTACAATTCTCAAGGCTGTCAATTCAACTAAGTACCTGGGTGTTAAAATTACGAACAACTTCAGTTGGAAAGACCACATAGATAATATTGTGGGGAAGGCGAGCCAAAGGTTGCGTTTCATTGGCAGGACACTAAAGAGACAGCTTACACTACAATCGTTCGTCCTCTGCTAGAATATTGCTGCGTGGTGTGGGATCCTTATCAGGTGGGATTGACGGAGGACGTCGAAAGGATGCAAAAAAGGGGAGCTCGTTTTGTATTATCACGTAATAGGGGAGAGATTGTGGCAGATATGATACGCGAGTTGGGATGGAAGACATTAAAGTAAAGACGTTTTTCGTCGCGGCGAGGTCTATTTACGAAATTTCAGTCGCCAACTTTCTCTTCCGAATGCGAAAATATTTTGTTGAGCCCAACCTACATAGGTAGGAATGATCATCAAAATAAAATAAGAGAAATCAGAGCTCGAACAGAAAGGTTTAGGTGTTCGTTTTCCCGAGCGCTGTTCGGGAGTGGAATGGTAGAGAGACAGTATGATTGTGGTTCGATGAACCCTCTGCCTAGCACTTAATTGTGAACTGCAGAGTAATCATGTAGATGTTGATGTAGATGTAGACACAATTACAATTTTAGAAGACGAACAATTACAAGACCAAGATGTGGAAGTACTTAATAATAAAGTCACTCAACCTCATGTGGAGTTATCCAGTACCAATGCGTAAATGCAACGGTGCGCAGGACAGTATAGTGACGGCTGTACAGACCTCCAACCAGTGTTTTAACCGCCGATCTTCTACGGCCAATACCAGAATTGCGCAACCGATGAGCTCTTTCATGCTCCCTTCCAAATTACAGTTCTCCAAGCAACGGCTCTCTCAACTACAACTAGATCACGCCGTCACTCCAGGTGTGTCCAAGTTGTTTTCCACCACGTATACGGGCTGCTCCCGGCACACGGTCCCGCTTGCCACCTTCCTTGTGTCGCTGCTAACTCTTGACTCCTTAGCTGTCCGAACCAGGCCGCCTCGCGGACCACATTCGCACCACAAGCCTCTCTGATAAACAGATTCTACACAACCAGTGATTCCAGCAGAAAGGTACAAAAACGAACAATACGAAAATTTTACGTAAGTTTTCCACACACGGCCCAATTTCAGTTATATCGCGGTCAGACAGAGATTTCGAAATCAGATACGGAATTGTAAGGCTTACCCAGGCGCAGAGAATCTGATGACAATGTAGTGGTGATGAAGATTAGGCTGAAGTTTAAGAGATTAGTAAAGAAGGATGAATAAGCAAAGAAGTGGGATGTAGAAGTACTAAAGAATCACGAGATACGCTTGAAGTTCTCTGAGGCTGTAGATACAGCAATAAGGAATAATCCAGTGGGTAGTACAGTTGAAGAAAAATGGACATATCTAAAAAAGGCAGTCACAGAAGTCAGAAAGAGGAACGCAGGTACAAATAAGATAATTGCTAAGAAACCATGGGTAACAAAAGATATACTTCGATTGATCGATGAAAAAAGAAAGTGCACAAATGTTCAGGGAAATTCAAGAATACAGAAATACAAGTCGCTGAGGAATGAAATAAATAGGAAATGCAGGGAACCTATGACGAAATGGCTAAATAAAAAAAAGTGAAGAAATCGAAAACATATAGAAATGTCAAAACAGTCTTCTGTAAAATTAAAAGCAAGGGTGGTAACATTAAGACTGCAACGGCAATTCCACTGCTAAATGCAGAAGAATGAGCGGATAGGTGGAACGAGTACAATGAAGGCCTCTATGAGGGGCAAAATTTGTCTCATGTGATAGAAGAAGAAACAGGAGTCGATTTAGAAGAGATACAGGATGTAGTATTAGAATCAGAATTTAAAAGAACTTCGAAATACTTAAGACCAAATAAAAGTGAAGGGATAGATAACATTCTTAGAATTTCTAAAATCATTGGAGGAAGAGGCAACAAAACGACTATTCGCGTTGGCGTGTAGAATATATGAGTCTGGCGACATACCATCACACTCTGGGAAAAATATCATCCACACAATTCCAAAGATTGCAGGAGCTGACAAGTGCGAGAATTATCGAAGACCCAAATTGCTAACAGGAATAACATACAGAATAATGGAAAATTAGCTTGAGTATGTGTTAGATGATGATCAGTCTGACTTTAGGAAAGGGTAAGATACCAGAGAGGCAATTCTGACGTTGAGGTTCACAATGGAAGGGAGACAAAGAAAAATCAAAGCCCATTCATAGGTTCTGTCGACATGGAAAAAGGGTTCGATAATGTAAAATGGTGCAAGATATTCGCAATTTTGAGAAAAACAGCAGTCATCTGTAGGTAAAGACGGGTAATATACAATATATACAAGAGTCAAGAGGGGATAATAAGAGTGGTTAACCAAGATTGAAGTACTAGGATTAAAAAGGCTGTAAGATAAGGAACTTGTCTTTCGATACTGTCCTATTTATACATCGAAGATACGATGACAGAAATAAAAGAAAAGTTCTGGAATGTAAACACATAAAAAAAAGGTTTGCATCACCTCAGTTCTGGTAGTTCCGAAACCTGTACAGAAAATTGGAATAGAGATAAACAAAAACATCATTTCCGCCCATTTTATTGCTCATGAAAACCACACATTGCATGTTGTACCACCACACAGCGAGACCTTCAAAGGTGCTGTACACACCGGTACTTCCATTACCCAGCAGCACGTCCTCTTGCATTGATGCACGTCTGTATTCATCGCGACATACTATCCACAAGTTCATCAAGGTATTGTTGGTCCAGATTGTCCCACTCTACAACGGCGATTCGGCGTATATCACACAGAGTGGTTGGTGGGTCACGTTCTCCATAAACAGCCCTTTTCAAATTATCCCAGGCATATTAGATAGTGTTCATGTCTGGAGAACTTGCTAGCCCCTCTAGTCGAGTGATGTCGTTATCCTGAAGGAAGTCATTCATGAGACGTGCACGATAGGAGAGTGAATAGTCATCCATGAAGACGAATGCCTCCCTAATATGCTGCCTATATGGTTGCACTATCGGTCGGAGAATGGCGTACACGTATCGCATAGGCGTTACGACGCCTTCCAAGACCACCAGTGGAGTACGTCGGCGCCACATAATGCCACTTCAAAAATGCCACCCGACGATTGTCTGGTTGGAGGCATATGCGACACTCATCGTTCTGGAAAGGAATATGTGGAAAACCCTGATAAGGAGAAGGGACAGGATGATAGGATATGTCTTAAGACATCAGGGAATATTTTCTGTGGTGCTAGACGGAGCTGTAAACGTAAAATCTGTAGAGAAGACAGAGATTGGAATGCATCCAGTGGATAACTGAGGTCGTGGGTTACTAGTGCTACAGTGAGATGAAGAGGTTGGTACAGGAAAGGAATTCGTGGCTGGCCACATCAAACCAGTCAGGAGACTGCTGACTCAAAAAATAAATTGATTAATTAATTAACAAGTCGTGTATACCTTTTGCAAATATTACTGTGTACCGTGGCGGGCCGCACCAAACCAGTCGGAAGACCACTGACTGAAAATAAATAAATAAATCGTGTTGAACTTTATGCAAAGTTTTACTAGCTATTGCATTCATCAACGTTATAGTTGTATGACTATTTTATTGCTTTTTGAGGATCCATCCATTATCATTATTGACGAAAACAGCCTCCAGTACGTTGTATCCGCTAACAGCAGTGTAGGCTATGTACTGTATGATCTGATACTATCAAAAGTATCCTTCGACAGAGGGAGTTATGTAACCTGTACAGCACTGACCTAAAAGCAAACATTTTATATTTAAGTAAGTGTTTGGAAACAGGATGAGTGACTACGTCAGTAATGGTATCTTCCCTATATTTGTCAAAATATATCTTAGTTCCATGTCAAGTAATCCAAATGCCTAAGTAAGGAAAGTTCCTCATCTCACTGTGCTGTATGATAAACTGCATTTTCTCATGTAAACAATTCAACTGTTCCACAAATCGACAGCACTCCTTCGTGTGTCCCATCATGTATCAGCAAAATATCATTTACATATCTACACCAAGTCACTGTCTAGTTGGGTTGTGATGGGAAATAGGTCATGACATAGTAATCAAAGATTGGCATGAAAATGTTGGCTAATGATTTTCCTAGTGGGATTCGATCGACAAACCCTGTTTCCATAGGTAAATATTATTGCCAAACTGAAACAATTAGTTTTCAGACTAAATACAACAGTTTTAGGACATCATTGATTTCATCATTTGGTCTACCAGTCTAAGATTTTAGGTTGAGGGCAGTAGTGCCAAAAATTCTTTTTACCAGAACAATAATATACAGACTTGTGGCTACAATACATGCAAGATGTGCACCCAGAGGAGTGCCTAAGTTGGAGAGTTTGTCAATAGCTATATTTTCTTAATGTATCTTAATCGTTGTGCGTTGTTTGGACGTTGTTGGGTTCAAAGGGAATCATATTTGTTCTCTTAAAAACATTTGGAAAAACATTATTGTTGACAAAGTTCTTTTTTTAAACAAGCCAAATACTTAATAGTGTAATTAATAGTATATTTCACTATTGGATTAACAGTACAAAATTGCTGCACCTTATTCACATACCGATTCTCACTCAAAATTACCGCTGTTTTATCTTTGTCAACATGAAGAATTAGTGCCAGACAATCCTCAAACTTCTTTTATGTTGTTTAATACTACTTTTTTCATGTCAGTTCTTTTTCTCCTGTGCACAAGCCCTGTAAATCTGAATGACTGCCTTTAATTTCTTATCAGCACCAGTTGCCATCTCATTGTATTCTGCCATTGTCAAATTGGCCCCATCCAGAGCAGGTGGGGTAATGGCTATTAATGAACGAATCTGGTCTGCGAAGACTGGTCATCCTCCACCCACACCAACTGCTCTCCCTCTTTCATTAACTCTATTATCATGTTTTTGCTGTCGCACATCCACATCTACTGATTTTCAAGCACTGCAACCTTGGATCTTACTGCTGGACTTTACCTCTGCTCTTTTTAACCTTTTTTAATGTACTTTTCCTGTTTATCTTTAGGTTTAGACTGATTTATTCGTTTTGTTAAGTAATCATTAACTTGTTACTGTAACCAATCACGTCCTTACACTAATAATAGTAATGAAGTTACACAACTTTCTTTCCGGAATTTAATTTGGCCAATACAGAGCCTTTCGTGTTCATGTCTCTTGCCTATGGCGCAATCGCTTTACTTAGTTAACTGGTTATGCTCGTACCTTTTGTATTTACCCGTTCGACGTGATGTACTCAGGACCTCGTGAGGTCGAGTTTCTCACCTGGGTTCATCATTTTTACTGTTCGTTCTTACCCTCAACACTGTTGTTTTATTTCTAGTTACAGTTTTTTGTATAGTGGAAATCCACCACTGGACCTGTCACAGATTTCCGGTATTAATCTTCCGAACAAGTTGACAATTGCACCATCATGGTATAATTTTTAGTGAGTTATTTCTGACTGGTCCTATTTTAACTTGCTGTTTAGCTACACAATGTTAGCGTGGTTTCATGTTTTGTCACACAGCATTCTATTTGTGCCTTAGCAATTAATCGTGTACTGGATCTTTACTTTGCAGCTTTAATTTTCGACGTAATGTCACTTGTCGATTTAGTCTTCATTCCGAAATGACGAGGAAAGTTGGGTCTTCCATATATCCCCAGTGTTGATCCTCGTATGACCAGAAATATGTATGTTTAACTACATTTAAGATTATGCTCTTACGCTAGTGGGCGAAAATAAGGGCTATACATTTACATAAAGATGTTGACCTGAAGATGTGGCTGTAATGTCACGAAAACCGGCGTTGATCCCAATAAAAAAGATTTTTTTTGAAATTGACGGCAAATTTCTATATCTTGCTGAGCTGTTTGCCGAGATCTGTGGATGGTCCGCTACACTGGGGATGCAGTATTGTCTCGAGTGAAACTACAAGTGACGCCACGATATTTAACTGCTGGCAATCGCCTGCCACGTCTTGAGCACAAATACGACGTTCCAAAGAGAACAGCCTGAAGGCTTTTGTTGAATGTGGCCCATGATATTTTTACGATACACTGAAGATTCGTTTGAAAGCTGATGTATTCACACTTTCGTCACACATCAGTTAGTTAAATAACATTTCCCAGGTATTCCAATACCCTACGCTAAAGTTTGGAGAACATGCTCTGCGAAGTGCTCCAAAAGCAATGCAATTAAGCTGGGTACTGGATATTCACGTTCCTATATTAATAGATACTGTCTAACTAAAATTATGCTGCCACAAGCAACCTTTTTAATTTCTATTTAAATTTCACTGGACTGTCCTCATTGTGGTGTCACCGCCAGACACCACACTTGCTAGGTGGACGCCTTTAAATCGGCCACGGTCCGTTAGTATACGTCGGACCCGCGTGTCGCCACTATCAGTGATTGCAGACCGAGCGCCACGACACGGCAGGTCAGACTTCCTAGCACTCGCCCAGTTGTGCAACCGACTTTGCTAGCGATGGTTCACTGACAAAATACGTTCCCATTTGCCGAGACGATAGTTAGCATAGCCTTCAGCTAAGTTATTTGCTACGACCTAGCAAGGCGTCATGTTCAGTTACTGTTGATATTGTAAATATTGTACAGACAAGAGCTACGTTCAACATTAGTGGATTAAAGTTAAGTATTTCGGCAGCTACATCCTTTTTTTCTAGTCTAAATTCCTTGTCCTGTTCCAGACCTCACGCCAGCCTGCGTGAGCTTAAACGCGTGCCTATCGGTTTCCTCTATTCATACGGGTTGGCTCTCCTGCCAGCCCATAACACTCATTATGTCTTCCACAGATGGAATTCTTAAATAAAAAGTTCTCGGTTCACTTGCCCCTTCAAACTCGAATAAAATCTCAAGCTTTCGATGACCGCCTCAAACAACGTTATCATAAGCTAAGTTTTAAATTTCCGAGGCTCCCACTTTTATGCCCTAAGAACGGATTCAAACTCAAACGGTGCGGACTCTGTGTCCATAGATTATGTTTGCGGTGTCTCACTGGTCAGTTCTTTAACTAGCACAGAAGTCAGAATAGAGATATGGTGCACAGAGATTTAGCCACGAGGCTGCATCCCAAAGTGTCTAATTGGCGACGGTGGAACGAAAGTAGGAAGTTAATGAGTCGAAAGTCTAGTGACGCTATAGGAAGGTAGGTGTTTTGCCATGCAGTCAGTATCTGTGAAGCAACTCAGTCGGCGGTCGAGTGGCGTCAACTTAACTAGATTTTAAATTCAGGTTAAGGCAGCACATATTCCTCTCATATCAGTTTGCGCTCCATAGAGCACCGTACGGTCGATGGGCGAATGTACATAGCACGCCACTCTCTCGTTCTCGTTTCTGTTCTATTCTGTAATGGTCTGTGGAAAGGACAATAATCGTCATCCTAATACACAAGTGTGAATATCTGTAATATTACAGTCTTCAGCGTTAAGACAGATGAATTTTTGCTGAACTAAAATACTTTTCCTATTGCAATGCAAGGTATCAGAACTATGAGAATATGGATGTCTTTCACGAAGAGTCCCATTCCTGGAGCGTCTCCTATTGAATCTTATGTGTCCTGTCATTTCACAACAGTTCTCTGATAATATGACATTCATGAGCACTACTGCACCAGTGGTAATTGGTAGTGTAAGCAATGACAATGAATATACCGCTCATCAGTGTCATGAGAAATGACTGCCTAAGCACAATTCATCGTGGTATACTCTTACTTTCAGTCCCAAAATTGTTCTTCTACAGCCATAATTCGTTTTGCATGCTACGATGTCTTCAATCACTTGCAAATGAATTTAGTATGCATGTATTGTCGTCACCAGTGGTTAACTACACAGCTCGGCCGCGAGAGAAAGCGCTGGGACCAGTTATAATTGCAGTTTGAAATTAGTGCTAATAGCATCTTGGGAGGACCCCAACGTACATTCGATGATGAACGTCTGGAAGGAAGAGGAAGGTAGTATCTCAAGCAACCTGGCGTCTGGTACTACGTGTACAAGCTTATGATACATTTGTCAGAAAATACTTTCACAAATGGTAAAAAATGTGATGGACTATATACAGAAAAGCATCACTGGATAACGAGGCGTCCAGGTAAGAGAATATTCAATTCTGACTGAGGTAGAGCTAAGATCCAAAACAGTGCTTCGAGGTATGATGCGAAAGCAGAAGTTATTAGGAAACGGCAGGGTATCCTAAGACTTCGAAAAAATTCTCACTCATTCACCATATGGAACACAAAATGCATGAATCTTCAGTTATTGGATGTCATCAAACCGAAAATAGATATGCTACAAATCGATAACTTAGGCAATAGCGGTATCTAACTAGACTGGACCAGTCTGGGCTACTATGAATCATGTGACAGAGTAGTGTACTGTCTAGGCAATGGAGGACAAAGAAGACTGGGGTAGGAGTCATCATAAGGGAAAGTCCAAGCTGTACTCTTGTAGGACATAAGAATATGAGTGATATATTATCAATCGCATTATAATGAACAGCAACTTACTTATCTGGTATTACACTTCAGTGCTGCAACAACAGCTGGGTGTAACGAAATTAGCGAATATTTCAGAATGGCCTGTGGAAATCTGTAAATAGATAACAAAAGAAAGTCATCATGTGTAACGGAAATACTAGTCTGGAGATAGATCAAAACCAAGAATCTACATTTGCAGTTAGAGATACGTCAACAGACTGCGACAGGGGAAAATTCTTCACAAGAAAATTACACAGTGTCAGTCACTAACTATTACCACCTAGAATAACTCCGAAAGTATGACAGTAGGAAAAAAGTTTGTGGGACAAATGCTGCACAGAACAACGGGGACCATAATATGACGCTGGATTTTGTTGCTGGGTGGGGTCGCGTCAGAGATATAAAGGTCAACTTTGTTTTCTTAAATGGGTTGCTGTCATTTGGTGCCTATTTTCTGATAGCGGCTATCGAGACGATTCCAATGATGTGTAACAGTAAGGTCTTTGAAGGTAAAAGAAGGTAAAAAAGGTGGCACAAATATCCATTTAAAGGTGATCGAAGTGATGACCATTGGTATTACTGCTGCAATCTTTTTATCATGGATTGAGTGGTATTCCTTATCACTTCGGCACTTATCGAAGCACATGCTCTTACAATTCTCTCTCGGATATCATGCAAATAGCAAATATTTACGAATACCGCGTAACCATCTGACGTGCCATTGACATGCAAACACCATTGGACTGCTTCGCAATACAACACTAATAGGAACGTTAAGACTAGTATCGTCGAAACAAGCGAAAGTGAATGATGTATTCCTTCGAAGAACCAGTCGATATGCATCTTATTTACGGCAAATGCCAACGAAATTCGGTGAGAGCTAGGGACTTATACGCTGAAAGGTATCCTCAATTTGCTCACCCTCCACGTCGTACATTTAAACATTTGTGTGATAAATAACAACACCTGGATCTTTAACGCATCGGAAGCATAGCCGGCAAAGGAAAGTTACTAACGAGGAAACGGATATTTATACTCTTGCCACTGTGGTTCGAGATCCTTGTGTTAGTTCGCGTCAGATAGCAAGGGAATCTGACATGAGCCAGAGTAGTGTTGTTCCTGTTCTGCATTGCCATAAATATCATCCTTACCATATTAATCTCCACCAAGAGTGAACTGGTACGAATTATATGCGTCGCATTAAATTCTGCCGATAGGCTCAACTTCAGATTCGGAGTGATGACACATTAATTAATTTGATTTTATTTACTGACGGGGCTACATTCACGAACGATGGAAATGTTGCTTTATTGAGCAACTAAAAACCCATGTTGGCTGCGGCCAGTTGCACACCAAACACCACGATCGTTGAATGTATGGCGTAGGATTCTAGAGGACAGAATTATAGGCCCCTGTTTCATGGGTATAGTGTTGGATTCTGGAGGACAGAATTATAGGCCCCTATTTCACCGAAGGAATCTTAATGGTAGGAAATATACCACAGTCCTGGAAGAAACATTGTGTCCGTTATTGGAAGAAATACCTTCAGGAACAAGGAACAAAATGAGGTACCAGCACGATGGGTGCAAGGCACATATTTCGCTCATGGCTAGAAATGAGCTGCAGAGACAATTCCCAAATCGTATGATTGGACGCGGAGGAGATGTGTTGTGGCCGGCTCGCTCGGCAGGCTTGACCCTTCTGGATTCTTTCTTGTGGGGATTCGTAAAAGGTATTGTTTATAAAGGCGTTCCAACTACACCTGAAGATATGCGAGAGAGAATTGTCGAAGCATGTGCTTCGATAATTGCCGATGTGATAAGGAATACCACTCAATCTGTGATAAGAAGATTGCAGCATTGTACTGATACCAATGGTCATCACTTCGAAAACCTTCTGTTAATGGACGTTCATTCCACCTTTGTGAACTTCATTGGAATTCAAAGACCGTACTGTTACTCGTTATTGGATTCGCCTCGATAGCCACTATCAGAACATAAGTACCAAACTATGGCATCCCATTAGAAAAAATAAAAAAAATAAATAAACACAGTTGACCTTCATATCTCTGAAGCGACTCCACCAACAACAAAAAACCATAGTCATATTATGGCCCCGTTGTCTCATGCACCTTTTTTTCCACAAACTTTTCAGCTCCCATCATACTTTCGGAGTTAATCTTGGTGGCAAAAGTTAGTGACTCAACCCGTATATCAACATCACTTTCTTTGTTGACTACTACAGAACTACAAAGAGTCCAAGAACGTAGTGAGTAAATTTGTTCATCGTGTCACCAAGAGTCGAGAACTACTTGATGTTATGTATCACTAAGGAGACTGATCTCTATGAAATATCCCTTGTTCCTTCTTGTATTTTGTTTGTTGTATTACTTCGTAATTTACTAAGGAGCACCTTCTCTTATCAGTGCGCAGCATGCTCATCTGGAACAATTTCTAGTCTTCTCATGCAAGCTCCCTATATTTCATTATTTTAAATTGTTTAATTGTTTTACTACCACATGATAAGTAGCAAATATTCTTTTATATATTGTTTAACTTCGTTTTAACATAACAAATTTTATTAGCAGCATCACTAAATACAGTAGTTTAAATGGCTCAGTACGTTTTTTGTCACTTTCTTTACCTTTTGTATTGTACATGTTGTAAGTGGAGAGGACTTTCCATTAACAATATTTTGTCTGCATATTTTATATCTGAAGATGATTCTTAGCGCAGTCTAGACCACCCATATCATTCTATAACTTCGGGATCCAGACAAATAAAGGTCATGTTGAAAATTAAGATCTCTTCCACATTCTTGACCATGTCAAATCTTATAAAATTCCTGTAATAGCTTGATGGAATCAATCATTTGTCGAAAAGGCTCTATTCTTTCTATATGACTCACACATAGTATCAAAACGAAACAGAATTCTACTTGCCACTTAACTGAGTCTTTCATATACCAAAATAACCCACATCCTGTTAATCTGGTTTACGAACAAGGAATTATAAACGGGGAAGAACGTTCTTATTACATTTGGCAAAACCGTGAAGTACATCTGTTGAGCTGATTAGATTCAACTAATTTTGACGTGTGAATAGCTGCCAACTTTGGAAATACGTAAGTCAGTAAATTGACATATATTCCACGTTCTTTGTCACTGACAGATTATGGGATAATGTACTTGTTACAGCTCCTCACTTAGACCAAAGTATTTATCGCACAAAAGGAAGTATATCTTGCAGGTACCTTTTCAAACAATATTACAATTCTAAAAGGTAAAATTATTTGCAATGCCCTGTAATTAATTTAACTTTAATACAGAAAGTGGTGAAGTACGCAATCATAAAACACTTTGACAGCATACATGGGGAAATAAAAGCCAGACCGACAGCAGAAGTGTTTTAAAATGTAGATTGCCTTCAATTCTCCTGCACAGTTACCATTACATAGCTGAGGTTTCCTTGCATACAAATATTTAGTCTTGTATAGAGAAAAAATTTTTAGTGCCAGCATCTAGTCATAGTACTGTATCTTACATTGTGTTTTTGTATATGTGAATGCATGTGTGTGTGTGTGTGTGTGTGTGTGTGTGTGTGTGTGTGTGTGTGTGTGTGTGTGTGTTTGTGTATGTGTGTGTGTGTGTGTGTTTCTTCTGCAGACATGTTACAGATCTTAACGTTTATCCTACACTTGAATACAGAGCTGGTTATCAACATAACAAATGTGACAGCAGTGGATGGTCTTATTTGATGTATCTGACACCTGTGTGTCTTGTTGATACTATTAGATTAGATTAGATTAGATTTACTCTCATTCCAATTGATCTGTAGTGAGGAGGTCCTGCAGGATGTAGAACATGTCTGACAAACAACAATACAAGACAAATATTTACAACTCAAACAAATAAGCTAATATACCATTCCACAGGTCCCAAGTGGAATGATCGTCATTTTTTAATGAACACTATATGAATGAATCATTTAAAAAATACAAGTGTACTGAATTTAAAATAAAAAAGTTTTTTAAATTTATTTATTAGGTAATAAACGTGTAATGGCAACGGCCTTGCCGCAGTGGATACACCGGTTCCCGTGAGATCACCGAAGTTAAGCGCTGTTGGGCGTGGCCGGCTCTTGGATGGGTGACCATCCAGCCGCCATGCGCTGTTGCCATTTTTCGGGGTGCACTCAGCCTCGTGATGCCAATTGAGGAGCTACTCGACCGATTAGTAGCGGCTTCGGTCAAGAAAACCATCTTAACGACCGGGAGAGCGGTGTGCTGACCCCACGCCCCTCCTATCCGCATCCTCCTCGGAGGATGACACGGCGGTCGGATGGTCCCGGTAGGCCATTCGTGGCCTGACGACGGAGTTAGTAATAAACGTGTAATACAACTACTATAATACTTATTTACAATCAACACACTACTGCACAGAAACGGTGCAGCAGTTAGATAGTACTTACACACACACACACACACACACACACATACACACACATACACACATACACACTTATTTACAATGAACGCATTACTGCACTGAAATGGTGCAGAAGTTGTATTGCACTTATGTATATACACATACAAATCAGTTGGTTCTACTGAGAAATTTATCAATGGAGTAGAAGGAGTTGGCCACCAAAACATTCTTTAGGCTTCTTTTAAACTGAATTATATTGGTTGTTACGCTTTTTATGGCTGCTGGTAAGTTATTGAAAATGTGTGTTCATGAATAATGCACACCTTTTTGTACAAGACTAAGTGACTTTAAATCCTTGTAAAGATTATTCTTATTTCTAGTATTGATTCCATGAATTGAGCTGTTGGTCTGAAAAGTGACATATTTTTAATGAAAAATTTCATTAAAGTATAAATATATTGGGAAGCTGTAGTTAGTATCCCTAATTCCCTAAACAAGCTTCTGCAGGACGTTCTTGAGTTCACACCACATATAACTCTTACTGCACGTATTTGTGCCTGGAAAACTTTAGCTTGGCTTGATGATTTACCCCAAAAATAATCCCATATGACCTTATGGAATGAAAGTAAGCATAGTATGCCAGCCTTTTAATTTTTGTATCGCCTATGTTTGACACATTTCGCATTGCAAATAGAGATTTGTTAAGACGCTCCAGCAGTTCTGTTGTGTGCTTTTCCCAGTTGAATTTATTATCTAGCTGTAATCCCAAGATTTTAACACTGTCCACTTCTCCTATCTGTTTGTCATCATATGTTAGGCATATACTCGTGGGACACCCCTTACACGTTCTGAACTGCATGTAGTGTGTTTTGTCAAAGTTTAGTGATGAGGAATTGGCTAGGAACCAGTGATTGATGCCCACAAATATTTTATTAGCTGATCTTTGTAAGACTACACTTGATTTGCTACTTATTGCAATGTTTGTATCATCAGCAAACAAAACGAACTTGCCATCTGGTAACGTTACTGATGAAAGGTCATTGATATACACAACAAAAAGAAAGGGCCCTAAAATGGAACCTTGTGGGACCCCACATGTAATTAGTTCCCAGTTGGATGATGCCTGATAGCATGATACATGTCTCTTTCCTCATGACACCCTTTGTTTCCTGCTACAGATATAAGATTTGAATCATTTTGCAGCTTTTCCTGTTGCACTATAATATTCTAATTTACTTAAGAGGATATTGTGATTTACCCAGTCAAATGCCTTTGACAGATCACCAAATATACCAGTTGCCTGCAATTTTTTATATAACGAATTAAGCACATTTTCACTGTAAGTGTAGATAGCCTTCTCAATATCAGAACCCTTTAGAAATCCGAACTGTGACTTTGACATTATGTTATTTGAGATAAGGTAGTTATAAAGGCGTCTGTATTTTTTCAAAAATTACACAGATAGCTTAATATGTTACTTAACTCAGAAACACATTCTTTAATTAGCTCTGTTGATATTTCATCATACCCACTAGATGTTTTGAGTGTAAAGATTTTATGATGGACATTACTTCTGCTGGGGTAGCGAGGGTCAAATTCATATTATGGAAGTTACTTGAAACGTCTGATCTGAGGTATTCCATAGCAGCATCTACAGAACTTGACAACTCCATCTTTTCAGTAACAGTTATGAAATGTTTGTTAAAATGTTCTGCAACACCATACACATCTGTCATCAATGTATCATTTACTCCTAATACTATTTGTCCCTCTTCATGTCTGGTTCTACCGGTTTCCTCCTTCACTATGTCCCATATTTTCTTTATTTTGTTATCTGATATGACTATCTTTTTCTTGTAATACATCTGCTTTGATGTCCGTATTACAGTCTTTAATATTTTGCAGTATTTCTTGTAATGTGCTATAGCATCAATATCGGAACAGTTTCAGATTGACAGATACTGTTTTATTTTTGTTTTACCAGATACACCTATTCCTTGAGTAATCCATGGCTTCTTTGTGGACTTCGCTCTAACCTTGGTAAGTTTTTGGGGAAAACAGTGTTTGAATAACGTAAGCACTTTATTTGCAAAAGTGTAATATTTTTCATTAATGCCATGAGCACTGTAAACGTCAGTCCAGTGAATGTCTCTGAGGTGTGTACTAAAATAATCAATTTTTGGCTTATTGATTACCCTCTTGAGCTCAGATTTAACAGATTTTATATCCTGTTCAGTGCTAACATTTAACAGAAGGAACTGCATGTCATGATCTGAGAGGCCATTGACTATTGGTTCTATAATATAATTTTGTTCAATGGACTTTTCTATAAAGATATTATCAATGGCTGTTTATGAGCAATTATCTACTCTAGTGGGGAACTTTACAGTGAGAATTAAGTTGAATCATAGTGTCACTAACTCAAATATTATTGGGAGAGTCTTTAAGGAAATCTACATTGAAATCACCTGCAACCACTATTTCTTTGTTTTTGGTTGTTAAATGGGCCAGTACAGCCTCAAGGTGGTTTACAAACAGATTTAAGTTACCTGCAGGTGCTCAATATACACTTATATATTATACAGGTTTTTTGTGAAATTCTACTTATGCTGCACATGCTTCCGTGTGCTGTTCTAGGCAAAATTTATGAATGTCTATGTTCTTAAATTTATGATAGTTCCTGTTCAATGTGGCAACTCCTCCTTTCTCCATTTCTGATCTACAAATGTGAGATGCTAACCTAAACCCTGTAACACTTATAATTTCTATACCAGTGGTCACATGATGTTCAGAGAGGCAGATTATGTCAGCTGGGTTTGAAGACTCCTATTCATCTATGCAGATAATTAATTCATTAATTTTATTTCACAGTCCTCGAATATTTTGATGCAATAAAGATAGCATTTGACATTGACTGAGTTAAAATTGGGTAGAGTTAAAATATCTGCTGACTATTTAAAATTCTTAATCAATGGCTGTTTATGCTGATGTAATAAGCTAGAATTATGTTTTTTGGATTCTTTTTCAAACTGAAGGTCTGGTTCAGTCCTAATCTCTCTTAAAATTTGGTTTCTTTCTGTCCTCACTACCATAAAAAGGGCCTTTTCTGAACCCTATAACCACTGGTATTTTATCACTCATGACAGTGCCTCCCCCTTTAACTTTCCTGCCAGTTTACCCTTCCCCATCCTGTTGAGGTGAAGGCCATGCCTAGTATATTCCCACCTATTGAGAGAATCAACAGGAACCACACCAATGAGTGACCCTGCACCCAACATAAGCAACCGTTCCAACTCCAAATTAACTCTCTTGACAGAAGTGTTCAAATGAGTTTGGTCATGGCACCCAAGAACTTAACACTAGTATGCTTCGATGCTCATGCAATCTTTGCCAGGTCACACTCTATACTGTACCCAGGATCTCTGTCAATACTATTACCTGCCCCACCCACTAAACCATGGTGTCTTCGTTAGTGAAATCTTTGCAAAGTGATCCTAAATCCTCTGTCACCTGCTCCAGACCAGCACTAGGTTTAAAAAAATTGGTGACCTGGTATTCTGATCTTAGTTGATCCTACAAAAGTTGGCCAACACCTCTTCCATGGGAACTACCTAACAACACTTTCTTTCCCTTTACTGATTTCCCAACATTCTTACTTTTCAATTTGCAGCTGAAAGTTTGTTGTGTCCTGTCTAGACCTGCAACTGATTGACGCTCACCAGTTTCTGACTGAAGCGACATGTCAAATCTATTTTCCACATTCACCATGAAGCCGTCAGAAAAAGTTCTAGGCCGGTTCCTCCTGTAGCCTGTTGCCACTTCCCACCTCTCTTTACCCTTGTTTCTCCTTAACCTGTCAAGATCTCCCCTGGCCTTGTCTAACTCAGCCTGAAGGGCGGCAATTTCCCGTTCCTGTTCTAATATCTTCCTATCTCTACTACAAATCCTACAAAACCACTGATGAGTCTAAATTATTTCCCCTATTGCCATGCCACTGCAGTCACCCGCATGGAAAAAACTTCAGCACCCATCACACCAAAGCCCCGAACTAACAATTCTACTGCAAACTAAGCACTTTCCACTCATGATAAATGTAATAGTTTATTAAGAATAAGTCAGTTAAATAACAGATAGACACGAAAATATGGTTCCACAAATTTGGCCTATACACAACTATGTGTAAACAAAAACAACAGTGAAAGGTTCCGGAAAAACACCTTAAACTTTACGCTACTTTCCGGAAATGCTAGTTGATAGTTTCTATTTCAGTGTACCAAGTGTTGCACGAGAGTGTCTTCTCTGTGAGTGTACCTCAATGTTTTCAATGTCTAGATGGCCATGTGCCACACATAGAGGCTCTATAATTCACGTATCCGATTATCTGATGATGACAGTACAACTTTGTTGAAACTAATAGTCAGGATATGTATCAGCTGCGGTCTGAGCAATAGAATTCTGTTTTTTAATCTTTTCTACATCGCTCGCCTTCTGACAGTGTCAGATAATTACAGTTCATCGTTTTACGGTGAATATGATGTTTCGGCTGTAGCTAACTGAACGGTAGTCTCCTGCAGGCAAAAGACAAGGTACTTTTATTGCCACTGAGAAAACTGTACTAATTAAGGAAACAGAAATTAAAAGAAAATAATTCTTTTAATAGCTCGTGTTCTCTCACATTCATTTAAAAATTGAAGTCGATTCCTTTTATTGCTTTTACATTTTCTTTGAATTATCACGGACGCTTTCTTTCGCAATGATGGATCGATTTCACGGAATCTGGGTGACATAAATTCCTTGGAACTGGAAATACTTTATTAAAACTTCTGAAAACATTTGGTACTCATTGTCTGATGTCATAATTCATGGAATGAAAAGAACAACGCTTCGTGACCATAATGAGAAAATTCTGAACAACAGATTACGAGTTTGTCTCAGAATGAAACGTTCGCGTATATTTCCTCAACATTTTTTCTCTGTTAATTGGATGAGAGAGTGCGAGTGACGGGTTGGCGTTAGTGGAGTGATATTTTCTGTACTTGTGGTAACAAATTTTACCCTCTTCTGTGCAATGTTGTGCAATGCATCGAGATGGATTAAACTGCCGTGCCTGCTGTAGATTCCAGTTTCACAACAATCGTTTCGACGTAGTGGGAAACACCACTACAGCAAACAATAGAACCATTCCTTTGTGCAGTGCTGCATCTGAGGTTTTTTTTTCTGTTGAGTTCGACTGTAGCACAGGCGAATTGAATCACACCGGAGGAAGGAATTCTGACCCCCTGTATCTCGCTGGGAAGCGGGAGAAAGGGAATGATACAAAGTACCTGAACACCAGATTTTACACCAACGTTTTGGGTGGAAATTGAACTCTCTCCGCAGCGTCTGAAGCAGAGAGTGCTTGTTTATGGTGATTCGTATGTCTGATGGTTACTTTAAGCTCGAGAGCCGTAGGTGCCCTCTCTGAAATATAGTCTTGCGGATCCTGCGAAACACCGAAAATCTGATGGACAAAATGTGAACAGAGCACTTCATAAACATGTTCTGCCCAAAAGGTAAAAACGGAGGTGTGTCGCATACTTATAATACGGATAAATTGTGTTTCTGAATTTCGATGTTCCGCTATAAAACCGTGGACACATCGCCTCTAGCACAAACACCGACACAAGTGAGATATCTCACACAATTATACGCCTACCCCGTTACCTGTGTAACATAGCAAGTACGCTGCATAGTACGTATTAATGTATCTACGTCTATTTTTCTTTTTATTTACGTGTGATAAAAACAGAAATAACTAAGGGCCTATCTAAGATATATAGAGAAGAACTTCGCACCACCATTAAGCGACGTGAAATGAACGGATTTGTACTCCAATGAAATGAAGAGGGAGCACTTGAAATAACACAGGCAGGCGGACGACTGAACGTTACATGTTGAAGGCGGTGAGTTGCTTAAAGCGGAGAGGCGGAGTGAAGAAGCCGAAAGTTACATGGGCGTGGTTTTTGCGCGGAAACACAGAAAACATCTCGATTGTTCTAGGTGTTTCGTGTGGGTAGACATTTCCATGTGTTAAAAAGAGCAAAGAACTGCTATGCCGAAGGTGAATCCCGTTAGTGAAGCGCTATGCAACAGACCGAGATACTCTTATGTCTGATTACATTGGGAACCATGTGCGCCACGACCGTAACTGCAGCATCGGTCGGAAATCGAGATTTTACACAAAAATATGAAATACTCCCAGGAGATTTTAACCTTTCAGGTCAAGACCTGTATATTTTGGTTGCGATTGTAGTGTTTTATATATATATATATATATATATATATATATATATATATATATATATATATATATATATAGTGTGGAAGATATAAAGATGTTTTGTGTGTAACTTTGAGACAGAAACAGAGATTGATTGAATTGTCTTATAGTAACAAGTCACTAAATACCTGACATTCCTTGGACATGGAGCAGCAGATTAATTTATTTGAGATTGGTAGAAAGCAACATCATCAATTCTGCGCGTTCTCATGACCGCGATACAGTCATACCCGGTTCGTCGCTAAGGGACCAAAAGATTTAGTGACTTTCAAAGAAATAAACACTCCGCAACTGAAAAGGATTGTTTCAGAAGTGATAGAAAAACGATAATGCTCCTCCTGCCTCAATGCTGCGTTGTAATTTCTGGAGATAAACTGATGCAGAATGATTAACATTGAAGTAATGAGGAGATGGAGATACTTAACGATAATTTGTCTAAATAAGCACACTTCATATATAACTCACGTTTTTTAATGCTACCTACCTTTTTATAGTACAGTTACAGTAGCTGGTACGTATTAACAAAACTTTGCCCATCACAGGCTATACTTGAGATTAATGTCCTCTTGATGGTGCCTGCTCGTAATTAATTAAATAAAACTATATGTTTTCTGATTGAGAAGACAATTAGCACGTTTACAGACTAGTCTGCACAAATTATAAAATCCAGATTGTGAAACGCAGGAAGTCCGCGTCCGCCTTTCATGGAATAGAAACAGTAAAATATGAAGCGCTCAAGGCCTCATTTGTCTTGACACAGCAGAATTATTTTTATATCATTAATCGATACGTGTACTTAGAGATTTACAGCCGCCGCGCAGGAGCGGCAAAGATAAAGAATAACAGATTCTGTTGCTGCTATGCGACGGTTCATTTCTTTTACGTTAGAGTTGTTTGATAACTTCAGGTCATCAGGCGTTTACTATTGAGCGCATACTAACGTTTGCGAGGCAAAAATTACCTATGTTACACAATATAAAGAATGTAATTGAAGCTAATACCGAATGGGTCAGATTCCGCTGCTTCAGATCATGTGTTTTCATTCGTTTTCAACAGAAGATAAGTCTACTGTGACTCATGAATGTGGAAGCATATGTTCGTGTAGGGAGCACCAGCTAAGATGATTGGGCATTTCGATGTGGAAGTCGCTAATGGGCAGCCTGAGAGGCAGATCACGTAGTAAACGTTTTGCAGAAATGTTTACTTCCGGTTTAACATTGTACTTTCGGAGTATTACCGCTTTCCAGACCCTGCACCGAGTGTCCGAAGAAGCTTGAGTAGCAACAGATTATTCCACAAACATTATAAGGAGTACGAGTGGGAAGTGACTTTGAATGTGCTCACAAATATCATTTCCAGCTGTGGATGTTATTAAGAAGACAGTAGAACCAAGTCCTCAAGTCACTATGCTGTCTTAGCATGATTGGTTTGGCTTAGTGCTTGCGAGATTTCTGATGGTGGTGCCTTGAAGCTTTAGCCACGCAGATGGCCGACCTGTCGCGTGATGGATGTATTGAATCCGTACCCTTTATTACGTTTATTATGTGCAAGTGAGCAAGAGTACAGTTTATAATCATTATTGAAAGACCCACGTGGCAAAGCAAAATTGATTGACGCAAGTGAAAGTTCCTTTGCGTCTTATTTTTCTGTGCCGTAACTACGTTGAACTACCAAGTGCTTGCATAAATTTCTGGTGTTGTAGATATGGCTAACGCGAGTAAAGTTTCTCTTCATAGTGAGTACTTGATTTGTGAGGCGAATTGTGTTTAACACGACTGACAAGGCACCTAAAGGAAGACGTTCACCTGATACCCCTTCGCCGAGGGGTTCTAGGCGCTTCAGTCTGGAACCGCGCGACCGCTACGGCCGCAGGTTCCAATCCTGCCTCGGGCGTGTATCTGTGTGATGTTCTTAGGTTAGGTTTACGTAGTTTTAGGTTCTAGCGGACTGATGACCTCAGAGCCATTTGAACTATTTTGATACCACATCCGTGTGCTCTCTTCTTAAACAATAGGGGTTGCAACAGCTGTTACTGGCAACCCCTTGCGATTTCAACTGCTGTTTAATACAGGACAGAGCACCTATTTATTACATCAGAAGGTATGTGGAAGTTCTGCTTCACTTATTCGTGGCTAAGAAATCCTCCCACCCAGGCCACCAGAATTTACAGTGTGTGTTTACGAGAGCACATTACCATGCTATTTTTGAGTACCTTTACGACGAGAAGGTGAATTAACACGGTCTGCTGCATTATCAGCATTTCACAAACGTGAGATGGCTGTTGGCATCTTGCTCGTGCCGGTAAACGAAGAGAGTGGCCCCAATGCCCTCAAGTAACTTGTCAGTGGCTACCAAACGACACGATTCAAACGTATTTACGTTTAGGTTTTGAAATTAAAATAGCAGTTACCTAGATAGGTGCGATTAATTGATATCTTTTACAATCTTCCAACATGTCTGGTAATTTCTAGCTGGTGAGGACAACTTATACATATCCATGGCGACCTTGTATAGGAGGTACTTCCAACTACCTGTCATACACCCTAAAACGAACTGTGCGTGTGTGAAGTTTAACAAACAACAGACGTTTATTCCATCAACGACATCATCGAAGAATTCGCATGGAATGGTATGGACGGAGATATTTTGACTATTGTCTGACCATGTGGAACCTGCTGTATTAGCAACTTCCCAAAGAGTCTAAATTGGGGGTCTGTTCCTGAGGTCGTGGGCAGGAAAGAAGTACACTTTATAGTCATTTTATATGTTCTCCATCATTCCTTTTGCTTCTGAATTCACGGAGATGTATTCGTTCTTTTCAAGGTGAATGAAAGGCAGTTTGTTCTGTGCGTTAGACGTTTCGATTCTTTTACTCGTGAAAGACATTCACTGTCTGTAATACATGATAGCTTTATGTGTATGATAACTGCGACCCATATTAGTTATAAATATCTCAAGAAATTTTATTTTTCGTGTTACATCTCGTTTTTAGGAGATAAATAACTTTCGCAGCACAAGTTTCGTGATGTTAAAATACGATTAGGTGTCACCCTGAAGTATTATCTACTTGGTGTGCTTACTCCAGATGGCTCTTTTCGCCGTTCTGTCCAACACATTTATTTGAAAACTTTTTAATGTGTGTTGACTGTGGATGTTTGCAGTGTGTAGTGTTTCCAAATGACACTGTGTGTTTATCAGTCATCTGTGTGTATGTGTGTGTGTGTGTGTGTGTGTGTGTGTGTGTGAGTGAGTGAGAGAGAGAGAGAGAGAGAGAGAGAGAGAGAGAGAGAAAGAGAGAGAGAGAGGAAAAGGAAGAAGATGAATTTAGTATTTAGTCTGGTTCTGTTTTACATCTCTGTTAGTTATTGTTTCAATGGTTAACATGATCACTGAGTTGTAGTTATATTGATTTGGTCATTTATTCCTTTTCTGTTCACAGAGAAGGCTATTTGTATGGGAAAGGTTTACTGTATTGATAAGAGCTTTCTGTTCTAATGATTCACCCAAATAATTTTCATATCCTGTTCCATGTTAGATGGTTCCAGTCTACGTTTTATATGGTGTTCGGTAAAGTAGGATGACTGGAAGCACGAAAACAGCCATCCTACCTGTTTTCCTATTTCCAGCTTCTAAAGTGTTCTTTGTATCTAGTTTAGAAATTTCTGCTGATCATTCACAGATACCCTGATTTGCATTCTTGCAATTCTAGCTGGTATAAACCATATCCTTCGTATTTGTCTGGGTTGTGTACTGGTATTTAAGACTGTGTCGAGTGTGTTTCTTGTTCTGTAAGCAAATGCAATCCTTATTTCTTCATTATATTCACTATTATGTTGGGTGATTTGTGTCTGTACGTTAAAATTCACTATTTCTTTTTGCTAGTCATATCATAGCTGTTACTGTTTTATTTGTTTATGTATATTCCAATACCTGTGTTGTTTGTGATGTTTAGTGGTGTTTGTGTTCTCTGGTTGTTTTAATTTTTCTTTAGCTCTGTTTTGATTCTGTGTTGAGTCTTTGTAATAATATACATTGGTTTGACTACGAGTTATGTTGTTTATAGTTCTTCTTCGTAGATTTCTCTACTGAATTTGATGTTTCGTACTATATTAGCTACCACACAGTGGGCCATGTATTGACTGAAGAGAGTTTTTGGCACCTTTGATCCTTGCAAAGTATTAGCTTCTATCACTGCCAAAGCATTTACCTCCAGGATCATCAGAGAGTTTTTAGGTTTGAGGTGAAAGCCTCGAGTGGCTAAAATATGCTTTCAATGCTGCTATACGTACAAAGCAAAAGAGCACGCCAATGCTATAAATTTTTCCGTTCAGAACAAACTCCCTATTTGCTAACTTGTGGTTGACTAAGGATCTGTTACCCAGAAAGATATTCCCCCACGAAATAAGAGAGAGGTTACGTAGTGCCCGGAGGAATATCTTGGTGGCTCCTGAAGAAGGGGTTCAGACTTACAACAAAGGATGACACCCGAATATGTTTTCAGTAGGAGATGGAGTACATAGCTGAAATTCCAGTGAGCCTATCTAAGTGGATGCCGAGATGATGGTAAGCCCACTGAGACGACTTAAGGGCCTTTAGAGATCGTTTGGCTAGTGCACCAGCCATCATGTTAATTATGCATGTATCTACAGCTAAGAAATGGAGGGCGCACATTTCGCAGATTACACCAGCCTATGAGCTATTATTTTATTACTGTTATATGAACAGGTATGGAAGTCACTCTTTGTTAGTCTTTGTTGTATTAGAGTTGTGGTGTGTCTTTCTATCTTCAGGAAGGTATGTAAATGTTTCAGGGATGGTGGGGAGGAGGGACGGATTGGTCATTGTACTGTTTCAAGCAGCATTGCGATATTACACGTGGTCAGAGAGTCATTTTAGTGGTGTTTCATGTTGGTGTTACGAGAAGGCAGATAGACAGATGGCACTGGCACAAGACTGCCTTCAGCTCCACCAAGGCCAAGCGGGATGCATTGCCTGACGGAGAGGTACAAGCCTGTTTTGGCAGAGTCAAGAGCAAGAGCCTCAGTTGTTGGTAAGCCGTGGTGGTCCTGTGATGAGGACGTCACTAAAGGTAAGCACAATGAGTGGTCACTGTGTGGACACAACAGACCGGTGGAGCAGTTGGTGTATTTTCCTGGTCGTGAGAACTGCGATTCCAGTGGAGTCAGGGAAAGGGGCTTCCGAATGTCAACGGGAGTGCTGCCTGAGTACTTTAGTTACTTACAATAGCAGTCTGGTAGTTTAGTGCTTTGATACAGTGCACTGTGCCGTGTCCGAGTGATGCGTAAGGCGCACTGGCTAGGAAACAACGTTATGCACTGATCTCTGTCGGTGTGGTTGTTGACTGAAGGCGGACTGGGTGGTGGGTGCGTTCTGTGTGAGCGAAAGTCATTTTATTTTTCAACTTACACACAGTGAATCATCAGCCAGTTGCTTCACATATATTTAAAACATGGAATGCGCGCTCGATATGACGTTTCCACAGAACTGAATTGTGGGCAAGGGCGTGTATTTGCATCCCATACATAGATTTTGAGATGTTGGCGAAAGCGTAGTTAGTTACAAATATTACAAATTTTATAGATGAGACAGTACCTATGGAGATTACAAACCAAAAAGCAGCGTACTTGAGAGTGTCAGTAACGCTTGTTGCAGGAAGCCAGTGTAAACAGTTTACGCTTTATCGTACAGTGAACGTTGTAAACACTGACCACTGTTTGTTACAGCCTACTGCTTAGAAGCTAGGACACGACGTTATGTTTGTTTATATTGTGCCGTGTGTGCACTGAACTTGAAATGCGACAGTCCTGTAAGTTATTGTGTGATAGTAGACGCATTAGGGCGTGCTTGGAATAAGTTATTTCCCCCCAATGCGAAAGACAGCAGATATGCCGGTGGTTAACGGTGAATATATGAAGTATTGCTTTCTTTTATGTAGCATGTATGCCGAAAGAAATCCAAATAGATGTCAGCCTCTTCAACCTCTTCAACAATTCAACCTTGTCACGCAGTACAGATGATATGAAATGGCGTATTACTGCTGTCTGCACTGCAGTTTCCGCTGAAATGCGGAAGCAACTTTTGCATGGCCGACTGCGAGTTTGTGTTAATGTCGGTGGTGGTCATTTTCAGTGTACATTGGTTCTTTAAGCGTCAGACTCCACACAGGTACTGCACTCGTATTCACACTTGTCTGCCTTTAGTTTGGCCTTAGCAATGTCCTTTTCAATAACTGGACACCTCCGGAGACGTATTAACATCTGTGTCGGGTTGTACATAAGTACCAATGTGAAACTCATATTGATTTATGCTAGGACATGGAACAAACAACTGTCGGTGTTCATAATGCTCAAACTACGGTATCTTCTAAACTCTTCGGTCGAGACTCTTGCAGGAAAGACCACTGACATTCTAACTTAGCCCACTTCTATTGTGGTACTGTTAATACGCGCCGGCCAGTTTGGCCGAGCGGTTCTAGGCGCTTCAGTCTGGCACCGCGCGACCCCTACGGTCGCAGGTTCGAATCCTGCCTCGGGCATGGATGTGTGTGATGTCCTTAGGTTAGTTAGGTTTAAGTAGTTCTAAGTTCTAGGGGACTGATGACCTCAGACGTTATGTCCTATAGTTCTCAGAGCCATTTGAACCATTTTTGTTAATAGGCACTGTTCCATTGAAATATTTGTATCTTTAGTCAACAATTACATATTTGAAATTCATAACACTCTGTGTATGTGCTGCAAAGACGGACCCCTTCCTAACATACCAACCTGTAAAATACAATGTAAATGATTTGTTAACACAGTTTGTAATAAGGAAATCACCCTGCTATTTGTATTGTGTGAGTGATCAGTTTGTATGTGTAATTGTGTTAGAGAGTACTGAGATGAAAGAGTAGGCAGTTTCGTAGAGGGATGATGTTAGCCCGTTGTAGTAGATATTTTGTTGTGACAGTAGTAGTAGTAGTAGTAGTAGTAGTAGTAGACAAGTAAATTGTTACGTCTTATGTAGATGTTCTTAATTATATCTGAGTGTTGTTGTAGTACCCTATTCTTAACTTCACTAGTATTATTTTTATAACAATAATTTCGTGTGGTCTAATGGCCTGGAGCCAACATTTTAACTGGACACCACTTCCGCGACCAATGTGTTACACGAAGCAAGTGTCGGTTCTGGCTACTCCTTACACTGTTATACTGCCTACGGCTGAGGACCATATACTGTAGAGGTTATCGTTGGTTCCCGGTCTTATATCCATGGGCAAAAGCTTGAACTTAATACTGTTTATTAAATGGAAGGTATATTAGATTTATTTTGTTATTTAAGACCAATTAAGGATTATTGAGGTACAGAAGCACATTCTGTTTAACTGTTATCGTATTATTATTCTGTCATCAAACAAGTATTGTATGTGTAATAAGTTAATTGTGAAACTGAGCCCCACATCTGCACAACCCGCACAAGAAACTTCTTTCCACTTAAGTCCTATGCAAGAATATAAAGATTTATTTTCGGATATTTTGGAAACCTTTCTCAGTAAAAACTGAGGCTCATACTTACTATAACATTGACAATTTTATTGTTCTACGTAAGGAATCCCTTTGTTCTTTTTCTGAAAGGTGTTTACCACTCTTTTTCCTAAGCCAACTCCTGCCCTTTTATTAGCCACTATTAAAGCTGTCAGTGGCTCAGAAAGGAGTTCAATATGCAGCAACAAAATTTTTTTGATCATTTTCCCTGCAATACATAAATGTCAGGCAGCGAATCGTGTTTTAATTATAACCTAATATAATATCTCCTGGACAACTAGTTCTATTCCATGGACGATGTTTTATTTGAAAAAATATACACATATAAAAAAAGTTTTGCATCACACTGGGTCCCAGAACTCCTGAAAATGGACGTTGACTGTAGACACTATATCGAAGTCACAGTCCCTCTCACTGTTCAGAGATGTCATAAAACCCCCTCAGAGCTGTAAACAACCATGTATGAGCAGCCCCTCTTAGACGGAGGGTGTCCGACAGTCGATCAGTTCCAGTCATTCCACCAGGAAGGAGGTACACGGCTCGTGTTGTCTGTAGTTCAACCATGCCTAGACGGTCAACACCGCGGTTCGATCGCGTCCGCACTGTTACTTTGTGCCAGAAAGGGTTATCAACAAGTGAAGTGTCCAGGCGTCTCGGAGTGAACCAAAGCGATGTTGTTCGGAAATGGAGAAGATACAGAGACGGAGGAACTGCCGATAAAAGTCTCGTTCAGGTCGCCAAAGAGCTACTACTGCAGTGGATGACCCCTACCTACGGATTATGGCTCGGAGGAAACCTGACAGCAAAGCCACAGGACGTCGTGTTACGACTCAAACTGTGCGCAATAGGCTGCATGACGTGCAACGTCATTTACGTTATTCATGACGAGGACCGTCTTGGCAATCACAACATGCAACGCGGTACAGATAGGCCAAACAACATGCCGAATGGGCAGCTCAGCATTGGCATCATGTTCTCTACGCCGATGAGTGTCGCATATGCCTTCAACCAGACAATCATCGGAGACGTGTTTGGAGGCAACCCGGTCAAGCTGAACGCCTTAGACACACTGTTAAGCGAGTGCAGAAGCAAGATGGAGGTCCTCTGCTGTTTTGGGGTGGTATTATGTGTGACCGACGTACGCCGCTGGTGGTCATGAAAGGCGCTGTAACGGCTGTACGATACGTCAGTGTCATCCTCCGACTGATAGTTCAACCATACCGGCAGCATATTGGCGAGCCTTTCGTCTTCGTGGACTACAATTTGCGCCCCCATCGTGGACATCTTGTGAATGACTTACTTCAGGATAACGACGTCTCTCGACTAGAGGGGCTAGCATGTTCTCCACATCGAACATTCCTGGGACAGATTGAAAAGGGCTATTTATGGACCACGTCACCCACCAGCCACTCTGAGGGATATGGTCCGAATCGCTGTTGAGGAGTGGGACAATCTGGACCCACAGTGCCCTGATGAACTTGTCGATAGTATGCCACAACCAATAAAGACGTGCATCAATGCAAGAGGACGTGCTACTGGGTATGAGAGGTATCGTTGTGTAAAGCAATCTGAACCACCACCAAATGATGTATATGTTGGCCTCTATTCCAAATTTCTGTACAGGTTCCGGAACTTTCGGAACTGAGGCCATACCTATGCAATTTGATACAATTGAAATCTCACCCACTTCTCCCTCTGAAATTAGGAAAATAATAAACTTGCTTAAAAGCAAAAACTCACATGAAATTGATAGCATTTCCAGCAACAGATAAGTAAGATTCTCAGCCACCTGTGTAATAGCTCTCTGGAACAGGGCATTTTCCCTAATACACTGAAATATGCTATTGTTATACTTCGCATAAAAAAGGGGATAGATCTGCTGTCAACAATTACTGTCCAATCTCCCTTTTAACAGCTTTATCCAAAACTTTTGAGAAAGTAATGTATTCAAGAGTAGCTTCACATATCTGTAAAAATGAAGTACTAACAAAATGTCAGTTTGGTTTCCAGAAAGGTTTTTCAACTGAAAATGCCATATATGGTTTCACCAATGAAATTTTGAATGATCTGAATAACCGAACACTACCGATTGGGATTTTTTGTGATCTCTCAAAGACTTTTGATTGTGTAAATCATGAAATTCGGCTAGACAAGCTCAAGTATTGTGGCATGAGTGGGACAGTGCACAAATGGTTTAATTCATACCTAACTGGAAGAGTGCAGAGAGTTGAAATAACCAGTTCTCATAATATGCAAAGATCAGCACATTCCTCAAACTGGGGAACTAACAAGAATGGTGTTCCACAAGGGTCGGTCTTGGGTCCTTTGTTGTTCTTAATATATATTAATGACTTGCCATTCTATATTCATGAAGAGGCAAAGTTAGTTCTCTTTGCTGATGATACAAGTATAGTAACCACACCTGACAAACAAGAATTAACTGATGCAATTGTCAATGATGTCTTTCAGAAAATTAATAAGTAGTTCCTTGTAAATGGACTCACTCTGAATTTTGATGAGACACAGTACATACAGTTCTGTACAGTAAATGGTTTGACACCATTAATAAATGTAGACCTTAATCAGAAGCATATAGCTAAGGTAGAATATTCAAAATTTTTGGGTGTGTCCATTGATGAGAAATTAAATTGGAAGAAACACATTGATGATCTGCTGAAATGTTTGAGTTCAGCTACTTATGCAATAAGGGTCATTGCAAATTTTGGTGATAATCATCTTAGTAAATTAGCTCACTACGCCTATTTTCACTCATTGCTTGCATATGTCACCATATTTTAGGGTAATACATCACTGAGGAATAAAGTATTTATTGCACAAAAGCGTGTAATCAGAATAATATCTGGAGTCCACCGAAGATCATCCAGCAGACATTTATTTAAGGATCTAGGGATATTCAGAGTAGCTTCTCAGTATATATACTCTCTTATGAAATTTGTTATCAACAAACAAACCCAATTCAAAAGTGAAAGCAGTGTGCATAACTACAATACTAGGAAAAAGGATGATCTTCACTATTCAACATTAAATCAAACTTTGGCAAAGAAAAGGTTGAATTATTCTGCCACTAAAGTCTTTGGTCACTTACCAAATAGATCCAAAAGTCTGACAGATAACCAACAAGTATTTAAGCAGAAATTAAAAGAATTTCTGAATGACAACTCATTCTACTCCATACAGGAGTTTTTAGATATAAATTAAGAAAAAAAGAAAAAAAAAACAAAAAAATTACAATAAAAAAATAAAGTTGTTATATTAACTTAAATATGTTGTTAAATTAACTTAATTATGTCATGTGTTGGAAAATTTGACTCGTTCCACATCATTACGAAATATCGTATTCATGATCCATGGAACTAGTATTAATCTAATCTAACCTGAGGTGATGCAAAAACTTTTTGATGTGCGTAGTTTTTTAGTGTAGTTGGACGAGTAGTCCTAAACTACCATCTTCATTATGGTTGACGTCATTCAACTAACGACATCGTGTAAATTGATTAATTCCACATCATTTCGATAAAAGAATCGTCAAGGTGATCAATGTACCATTTAACTAACTGACTAAACAGTAAAGGTTGCGAACTGTGAACCATGATGTGGCTTTTGATTGGATTTTTTAATAATATACTTTTCCGTATTATTTATAGAAATTGCTGCTGGGACAAGTGTAACTAACAGTAATGAATTCTAACGGTAATGATTTGTTTATATATTACTTTGCTTGAACTGATTTTAACTGGACTAAACTTCTTGTGAGACGAGAATGCTTTTCGGAGCAGATGTGTGGTGTGCCTACTCAGCCGGTCGGGAGTTGCATAATTTGTATTTCCAAATTTTTACAATACAAGCGGTACGTATTTTATGTCATATTTAACTGCACGTGATAAATGACTGTGAAATGAGGACGTATTTCATAACGTGGAGTAAGTCAAGCCAGAGGGAAGGGTTGGTTATTACAAAAAGTACCGAACAGCCCTGTATCTTCCGATGCAGCTGGAGAGATCAGTCAGTAGTATATTGACCGGCGGTGGCTGCTGCAATAGGTCCATAGTCGATGAGGCAAAAAGCTTTTTAAGGGCGTCTCCTGCTGCGCCATGAACACCGACTGCATTTAGTTTTCAGTATCGCGGCTTTAGGGCTGAGCTATAACTGCCTTTTTGAATTTTGTATAGTCTAAAACACACAGAATAATATTGAAACGTCCCCTTGGAAAAATTTATGAATGACAGTGCTGGAAAACCTCCTACGTTATATGACTTTCAAACAGCTGAGTAAAACTCAACGTACTCAAACAGTTTTCTCTTTTCTTATTCTGATCATCACTAAACTGACAAACAATGTTTTTAGCGAAACGCACTCTGACTTTCAATAATCCCTACAAAAGAATGGCCCAGACTAACAATAACCTATACCTTTCATGAATCACCTACCTCACAAAAGTCTTCGTTACTCGAACTACTGTAATACAGCGAGCGCCAATACTGCTAGCTAAATAAATGAATCGAACTACTGAAGGCACTAACTGTGGATAGGCATAGTTAGCAAATGAAATATTTTGATAGAGAACAAACAATGTATTTCCCTTAATAGCGTTCAAAATACATCATATATATATATATATATATATATATATATATATATATATATATATATATATATAAATTCATGACATCCATCTTTATAGAGTTTCCTTTTTCTGGCAGACACACGTCCAGATCGTCAGCTTATAGCAGCCTGTCAAAACTCTGGCATCTCTCTCTCCATAACCACCACTGCTAGCGGCTGGCCTGCAACTGTCCGCTTATAGCAACCTGTCCAAACTTTGGCATCTCTCTCTCCACACCCACCACTGCTAGCGGCTGACCTGCAACTGCCCAACGCTATGCGCTGTTTCACATCCAACTGTACAACAGTACACAAGCGAAAATTCCAACAACGAGTCCAAACAGCCACAGACTACACACAGCACAGTTAGTGATTTTCATACAGAGTGCTACGTGGCGTTACCAACATAAAAACCTAAACAGCCTACTTACAATATGTATTTTCGGCTTATCAACAACGTCGTAAATACAATGATTGGGCTGTTATGGATTTGTAGGAATCGCGGTGACGTGAAGAGGAGTCCTATTGTAGCAATATATGGGGAAAGATCGTTATGAAACGTTTTATCGTCAGAAGAGTCCCAGTATGCAAGTAAGATACTTTCCACTATAATCACAACATTTAAAGAGATATCACCAAAAATATACAGTAGCAATAAGCAGCAAATCTATTATCGATTTAGTTCTGGGCAATAAGGATTGTCGATCAGCGGTTATATCCTGAACTACCATCCATTTAGGGATACACTCCTCCTTAGGGATGTTCGGTTTGATTCTATCTGTGAGACTGTAGAAGGGCACAATTCTTCACAAATATGTAATTAGTGTTTTTAACCATCACATTATTGACACCAATAAGGCTGTCATAACGGATGGGTTTTCAGTTCTCTTTTCAAGGCTAATTCTTTCCAGATGAATTTCCTGAAACACTCCGTTCTGATGCTCACGTAATAAAAGTCATCTTTTACGACATGTATGAGACTATCGCAACTTTGGTGATTCATTTCTCATAGACTGGCCTATGAGTATCAGTTCGTTTCACCTCCTTATAAATATTACATTGCAGTATTGGTTTTCAGTAGCTGGGCTATTTTTAATGTTGCAGCGAGGATCAATTCCTTCAGCTATTAGTTACGTAAGCTAACATAAAAAATAGCATCAGCTTCGACTACGCTCACAGCTGACAGTCATTCTGACCTGATGATACTACCCGCTTTCTGACCCCACTAGACCTGCTCACTTAATCTATGTCTACATCTACACTCCGGAAGCCACCTTACGGAGTGTGGCGAAAGTCACCTTGTACGACACTGTTATTTCCCCTCTTTCTGTTCCTGTCGTGAACGCTGCTGCACAAAACAATTGCTTTTCGCTGCCATATGCTTGTGTACTACTGCGTCGTTCAGTCTTTCGGGAAACTTCATATATAATCTGCCAGGTCGTTTGTTCCGAATGTGAAGAGTAACAGTCATTAACATTCATTTATCTGTCATTTTTACCACGTTCTTCCATGGAATATTATGAGAATATATAAGAATAATTTGTTCAGACAAAAAGTATTTAGTGGGAATTATTGGGTTATCTTGCCTAAGGCAGAGAGAGAACGATTTCTATCTTAGTGCCAGCCGATGTGGACGAGCGGTTCTAGGCGCTGCAGTCTGGAACCGCGCGACCGTTGCGGTCTCAGGTTCGAATCCTGACTCGGGCATGGGTGTGTGTGATGTCCTTAGGTTCGTTAGGTTTAAGTATTTATAAGTTCTAGTTGACTGATGACCTAAGAAGTCAAGTGCCATAGTGTTCAGAGCCATTTGAACCATCTATTTTAGTGCATAGTGTGTATTGTAACAGATTGTAGTTCAGTTTCTTTTAAGGATACTGGTCTCAGCCTTCAGCAAGAACACTTATAGCTGTGGTGGTGGTAGGCTTGAATATAAATCATTATAACTGCGTCTTATGACCAGTCTTTCAGATTTACCGTTTTATTAATCACAGTGAACTCACTCTGAATAGGTAAAATGGAGCTGATCAGGTACTCCAGTCAAAATTCCGATATTTTCCGAAAATAATTTCCAAGTGAAATTATGTGATATGCAATAGAGCGGTCCATTAATGATCTTTCAGTTTGAATCAGATTCAGAGCACAACAAAAGTTTTGAGGTAACTCTAGATGTAATTTACAAATGTGTGAAACAACGTATGAAATAATAGCACCAACTTAGAAGTAATGGAAACATTTCAAGCAAGCAAACGAAACGCCCTGAAAACTCACGCAGGAATAAAATTTGGAACTCGATGAGTCTCGAGTGACCGGGACACTTCCCTTTGCGCTTAAAACGAGTAATAATTTCGACTACATTCAGTCCCGCAACTTATTTCTCTCTTTCCCGTCGCCTCGAGAATAAGATAGCACTAACGAGAAGATTCCACAGATCGTGCTCATCAGCATTTATTGAACGAGGAAGTGAGACAATGTAATCTGAAAGGCATCTTGTGCAGATGCAGAAACGTTCCGGAAGGATTTGGCGTCATTAGCGGGCGTCGGCTGTTCTCGGCTGCGCAGACGAGCAATTAGGACCGCAATCTGCGGATCCATCGCTCAGCTTTAGGGAGGAGGGTGAAGCAGTGGGTGTACCGTCGTGATGGAGAGGAACATGGAGCCACGTTAATTTCAGTATATGTTGTGAAAGCTCTTCTCGACAGACATGAATTACTTGTTGAAACACGGTAGTTGTAATTGTAGACAAGGAAATGGTTAAGATAATAAGTCATTAATATCTTTCATCAGTAAATTCATAGAAAATAATAAAGTTTTACGAAAAAGAACCACTCCACAAGACTATGGAAATAGAAACTTGGTGTACATTTTAACTTCTGCATTGGACTAAAAGTGTTAAGAAAAACAACCATTCTACAAGACTATGGAAATATAAACATGACTATATTGTAACTTTTGCGTTGAACTATAGTATTTCTACTTCCGATAGAACCATTCCATGTTACTGTGTACATGTTTGTATCCGTAAATACACAACACTGCTATCTCTCTCTCTCTCTCTCTGTCTTACCCTTTGTAATCAAAACTTGGAAAATGTGACCTGCCACTGATCACTAGATGACAAGGGGATAAAAACTGGAGAAAGAAGAATATGGCATTTGAGGTTTGCAGACGACAGGATCCCCCTAGCAACTGATAAAACAGAATTACAGAATGTATTTGATACTACTGAAGCTAAAGGGAAGATTTGTGAAATGAAAATCAGAACAACCAACAGAAAATTAATGGTTCTAGAAGGAAATTAAGGGGTAATGGTAAGATGAGTGAAAAAGTATTAGAACATGTGAAAAGTCTTAAATACCTCAGAAGCAGGACAGAAAGCGACTGGAAGAACACCGCAGAAATGAAAACCGGGATAGCAAAAGTGAAATAGGCAATACGTAAGGAAAGGAGAATTTTCAGCAGCAATATGTTCAAACATTTGAAAGAGTAGTTAAGTGCTTTGCTTTGAGTGCCCTCCTGTATGATACTGAAACGTAGTCACTGAGAGAGAAAGTTCCAATGTAGAAGGCTTTTGAAATATCGATATGGCGTCAGAGGGATAGATTAAGAAAGTTGGACGAGAGAAAAATGAAGAGATACTGAGAAACCAGGGAGAGCAGAGACTGTTTACTGAATTTAATAAAAGAAATGGAAAGAAAATGGATTGGAAATATAAGGTATTAAGAAACAAGTTAGGGTTATAAAATGAGGGGAGCGTAAAAAGGAAGAGGAGGCGAGGAACGAAGAAACTTCAGATTCTGGACGATGTGATGGACGTCAACATGTACAGCAGCATTATGAACGATGCAGTGTATGACATCAAATGGAGAGTCAATGGACCTGCTAGTATAGAAGAAATCTGATGATGGTAATAACATACAATTTATCAGTGTTATTTCCAACTATGACTTGGATCTATCTTTTACGTCAACGATGCACAGATTTACAAAGTGGCCTTCACCAAGACCCATGAAAACAATTGCGACGACAGTTGTCCCTTACTTCACCAATTATATCTGCAGCTACAGCTACAGCTACAGCGTTCACAGCTATTACTCTGAAGCGTTGCACGAAGTAGTTCCACGTGGAGACTTGTATGCCGAATGTATTTCACACCAAAAAATAAAAAAAAAATCATACATATTGTAAAAAAGTATGTATGTATGTGTGAGTAACCCACATCTCCACCTAAACCACATGGTACACATATCCTCAGTTTTCTTTTCCATTCTTTTGTATATTATTCTTCTCAACACTTTATGCATCTACAGGGAGACTTTTATTGAACTATACGAAATGAAATCGTCATAACTTCTGAACTCTTTGCCTTAGGACATTCATACTGAATAGTTGGCCGTGGGGCATGACGGGAATTAGTAGCGCAGTGTTTTAGCGGCGAAGCCCATGTTCATTTGGATGGGTTCGTCAATAAGCAAAATTGGCGCTTTTGGGAGACTGAGAATTCGCGTTTCGCGATTGATAAGTCTCTTCACCTTCAACGGGTGACTGTGTGTGCAATGTCCAGTCACGGAATTATCGGTGCGATACTCCTTGACGGCACGGTGACTACCGAACGGTACATGAGGCTTTTGGAAGATGATTTCATCCCTATTATCCAAAGTGACCCTGATTTCGGCAAGATATGGGTCATGCAAGACGAACCTCGACACCATCAAAGCAGGAGAACGTTTGATGTCCTGGAGGGGCACTCTGGGGACCACATTCTGGTTCTGGGATACACAAAGGCCACTGGCATAAGCCTCGGTTGGACGCCATATTCTCCGGATCTGAACACGTGCTACTGCTTTTCGTGGTGCTATATTAAAGACAAGATGTGCAGCTATAATTGCAAAACCATTGGTGAGCTGAACGCAGCTATTCAGTAGGTCATCGCCAGCATCGATTTTCTGACACTTTAGCGGGTCATGCAGAATTGCGCTATTCGTCTGCGCCACATCATCACCAATGATAGCAGCATATAGAACATGTTATAAATAATGAGAATATCTGTATTGACGTTTACATGTTGAATAAAGTGTGTGCAGGCCGTAGTTTCAAACCAATTACATTTTTTTTCATGTAGTTCAGTAATTGACACCCTGTATTTTGATTTAATATTTTTTAAATCGGGTACATGTTTTTGAGACACGGTGTACTTCAATTAACAGTTGTACAGCTCTTAATACTCCAGCTTCTAAGGTATTCATTTTTTAAATTGACGTCATTAACGTTAGTGAGGAAGAAACACAGTACGTCTGGAATGGAATGGGCATTCTAATCATCACAGAATACGGACTGAGAGCAAGCGGAAGGAGGACGAAATAACGAGGAGCAGCAAAAATTACATTAGAGGCACTGCCAAAACTGGGGACATGTAGTAAATGAAGTAAACGAAGTTCTTGTTCAGTGGGCGGGTAATACGTCATGTCAGACGAAACACGAAGGATTTAAGAAGAAGACTAGCACAGTCAAAGAGTGCATTTCTCATTAAAGGAACGTAGCTAGTATCATACATGGGATTTATTTTGAAGAAGTAACTTCTGTTAATAAACTCCTGGAGGACAACATTAAGTGGAAGTGAATAGCAGATTCTAAAAGAAACTGTAAACGAAGAGATTCGAAGCTTTTACGATATCGTATTGCATGATGGTGGAAAGTAATTCAGATGATAAGGTAATAAATGAGGAGGTTTTTCAAAGAATATACAGGGTGTAACTAAATTCCTCTTACATGCTTTGAAGAGAGGTTCTTTACAGCAAAAAAAGAGAGTCTAGTAAACATGAGATGTATATTGCATACCTATCGTCGATACTACGAAACACATCTACACTCCTGGAAATTGAAATAACAATACCGTGAATTCATTGTCCCAGGAAGGGGAAACTTTATTGACACATTCCTGGGGTCAGATACATCACATGATCACACTGACAGAACCACAGGCACATAGACACAGGCAACAGAGCATGCACAATGTCGGCACTAGTACAGTGTATATCCACCTTTCGCAGCAATGCAGGATGCTATTCTCCCATGGAGACGATCGTAGAGATGCTGGATGTAGTCCTGTGGAACGGCTTGCCATGCCATTTCCACCTGGCGCCTCAGTTGGACCAGCGTTCGTGCTGGACGTGCAGACCGCGTGAGACGACGCTTCATCCAGTCCCAAACATGCTCAATGGGGGACAGATCCGGAGATCTTGCTGGCCAGGGTAGTTGACTTACACCTTCTAGAGCACGTTGGGTGGCACGGGATACATGCGGACGTGCATTGTCCTGTTGGAACAGCAAGTTCCCTTGCCGGTCTAGGAATGGTAGAACGATGGGTTCGATGACGGTTTGGATGTACCGTGCACTATTTAGTGTCCCCTCGACGATCACCAGTGGTGTACGGCCAGTGTAGGAGATCGCTCCCCACACCATGATACCGGGTGTTGGCCCCGTGTGCCTCGGTCGTATGCAGTCCTGATTGTGGCGCTCACCTGCACGGCGCCAAACACGCATACGACCATCATTGGCACCAAGGCAGAAGCGACTCTCATCGCTGAAGACGACACGTCTCCATTCGTCCCTCCATTCACGCCTGTCGCGACACCACTGGAGGCGGGCTGCACGATGTTGGGGCGTGAGCGGAAGACGGCCTAACGGTGTGCGGGACCGTAGCCCAGCTTCATGGAGACGGTTGCGAATGGTCCTCGCCGATACCCCAGGAGCAACAGTGTCCATAATTTGCTGGGAAGTGGCGGTGCGGTCCCCTACGGCACTGCGTAGGATCCTACGGTCTTGGCGTGCATCCATGCGTCGCTGCGGTCCGGTCCCGGGTCGACGGGCACGTGCACCTTCCGCCGACCACTGGCGACAACATCGATGTACTGTGGAGACCTCACGCCCCACGTGTTGAGCAATTCGGCGGTACGTCCACCCGGCCTCCCGCATGCCCACTATACGTCCTCGCTCAAAGTCCGTCAACTGCACATACGGTTCACGTCCACGCCGTCGCGGCATGCTACCAGTGTTAAAGACTGCGATGGAGCTCCGTATGCCACGGCAAACTGGCTGACACTGACGACGGCGGTGCACAAATGCTGCGCAGCTAGCGCCATTCGACGGCCATCACCACGGTTCCTGGTGTGTCCGCTGTGCCGTGCGTGTGATCATTGCTTGTACAGCCCTCTCGCAGTGTCCGGAGCAAGTATGGTGGGTCTGACACACCGGTGTCAATGTGTTCTTTTTTCCATTTCCAGGAGTGTATTTTACCGCAAACTCTTTGCTTTCCGTTGTTTTGGGAAAAGTGCTCACAGTTCTTGCGTTTTGCATTTTAGAGCCCATGGTTACTGGTCTTTTTTCTTGCTTTGTTCCATACTACCTCGTCCTAAAACACGGGAAGCTAAGATTTTACGGTAGGAGAGATGTATTTCGTAGTACCGAAGATGAACAACAATTAATTGCATTTAAGGAACGCATTTTAGAACCTATGTTTACTAGCCTTTTCTTACTTGTTTTGGTGAAAGGAACCTGCCTTCGACGTCTGTAATCGGAACTTAGTTACAGTCTGTATCAATAAAGACCTAGGTTAAAAGTGGGTAACGTGTTTGCTATATACTTGAACTATCGTGTATTACTGCAACTGGAATGGATCATGCATCTACTAATGTTTTGGCTCATCACACAAGCACGCTTCTATACGGTCTGTCAGTACACTTTTGAAGTAATGTACACACTCATGTAACACGTATTTCATGACGTTCTTGACGTTTGCATTCTAAAATTTCCGTTGCTCATTGTAAAATAATTATGCTTCACACTTCCACTATTTGAATCCAAGGCTGATTCCACCTGTGGATGTGGTCTGGAAGAACCGACCGGTTAAATGCAATACTGGTATTTTAGTGCTGAGTAACTGGTACTTTTTCGATAGTTCTTTGGTCTCGGTTATAACAGGTGTTTTCTGTTTTTGGTAATATTCGAGTAAAAAAACCGAAATATCAATTATCCGTGCTAAACTTATTCATTTTTTTAAGTAGGGGCAAGTTTCATTCGTAAAATTTGCATCAATAGGAAATATTGCGTTGTTGTAGAAAGTGACAAAAACGATGAGTGCTATTTTAATAACAATGTCGACAGGAACAAAGTAACAAACACATGGCATCAGAATTGGTGCAGCATTGCTGAGACAATAATGTTCCTGTTGCCACGTGTTGTGCGGTAACATACGCTTGCACGTGCAGTGTGGAAGGCTTGCGCCTACCTGAACTCTATGATATTCTCTCGCTGTAGTCGCCGGACATGTGTCGTATTTGAGAATGGCACCAACACTAGTCTCGAAATATTTTAACGACGAGACGTAATATGAAGTACAATATTTCATCTGCTTTTAAGGATTAAAGATTTGTCAGCCATCTCTACGAAATAGTTGAAGAGGAAGGAAATTAAAAACTTAGCAACAATTCATCCATTTTATAAAATAAAAATAGAAAGCAGCCGATGAGCTGCCTGTGTCTACATAATAAGCCTTTATTGCTCCTAGCCCTTCAAAACTCAGAAATTTACACAAATTGTGGTGTTCTTCATCCTCAGTTTTCACCACTTAGCGCTGACTATTCGTAATGCGTAAACAGTGTGTAGGGAAGCAGCCTACTCACGCCATAGTAAATTCACATCAGTCTTTCCATTGTGTGCCAGCCAGTCCGCTGTAACTAGCTCTGACGTCATAAATGTTGCGCAATACTTTAAAAATCAAGTAAATAACCTAAATTGTTTCTTGCATGTCAGGAGTAATACTAAATTAATATGTGTTGAATATCAGTTCGATAACTTTAACCATTTTCGAAATTTGGACGTTTTTCTGTAAAAATCATTGGCGCAACAGAAAAGAGCTAGAGACTTAAAAATATTGATTTAGATTCCTTTTTCATAATTATTTAATAGAAACAGTCTTCTGGATCTCACAAATTAAGATTTTAGTTGAAATTTATGATTTTCTGGTTTTTGTCTTAAAAATTAAGGAAGCAAGATAGATTAAGTGGGCTAATAAATAAGGCTAGCATGTTTATATTTAAGTAGAACGGAGATCCGTTATAACCATAAAGATGTGAGAAGTTCCAACTCAATGACTATAAAACTATAGCGATAGAGTATCTCCAAAGGGCAAGTACAGAGCTCGTCTACAGCGTGTAGTATAATTAAATTAATTCTCTCGCCCAAAATGTCTTACTTAGCCACGTCAGACTTTTATTATGATTACTTACCTGTGTACTGAATGCACATTTAAATTGAGAGCTTCATCGGCCATCAGCAAGAGAAGTTATGATTTATTTGGTAACTTAAAGTGGTGCATTACTAGCCCAGCGGCTAGTCGGGTGAGCCGATTTGATCAGGCGTTTCCTTAGCCGTCCGCACCGTGGCTTTCTATATAAGAACGCTGCGAAAGGAAGCAAGGCCCAAGTTCTTCTCCAGACGCTGAATAGCACACCACCTGTGTTGGGAGTCGCGTCGCGTCGGTATCATTGCTATAAACAGCCTCGGATGCCGTATTACGTTACTCGAGATATGCGTAACCATGAAATCATTTTCGATTGAAGTGTTAATTCTGGGATGACTTTAATTATCGATCTTCAGTTTGCGTATGTCGTATTTTCACGTGCCGTCGCGGGACAGACATTCTACCATTATTTAGCGTGGCGTTTGATGAACACTATCATCAAATTATGGCGAGCATTCATTTAAACATTTAATATGGACAGTTATAGTTGCATCAGTGCATTACACTCTGAACGACTCTGTTAGATTGTGTGGATTTTTCTTTCTCTTTTCATCTGTGACTTTCAGAATACAGAGAATTTTTAGAAAATCGTTTTTGATTATGAATCCCAGACAATCTCCTAATTTCTCAGAGCTATAAGCTGCAGCTATAAGTGTGTTTCTCAGATGAAGTGGGCACTAGGAATTCTAATTACAGGCTTCACGTTTTGCTAATCACTTTCAGGTTGCCAAAATTGTAGTTAGAGAGCCAGTGTTGAGAACGGCAAAACAACAGCATAAATAATAGGAACATCATAAACAACAATAATTTCAACCAGCCGCCCCACATATGGTTAAACGGCCGGGAAATGCATCGTTTCTAAATAACAGGAACATTTTATACAACAGGAAATTTTTCACCCACCGCCCCAAAAGTGGTATGATCCCCGACTACATATTTGAACGGAGTTTCAAAAAATTGGAATCAATAGGAGAATGCTGGTCATTTTTTGTAGTAATCAACCATTTAACAACTTTCGAGAAAGGCAACGAATCCTGGACGATCCAGGTTTTACTTTATTTGCCTATTTACTTTAGAATTTTGATTTTTTCTGCCTTGAAAGTGAGAGGGTACGAATTTTTCAGTCACTTTAAATTTCTACGTTTTTATTAGAGAAAGTAATAAGGAAAAGAAACCGGGAGCGGTTTTAACAGTCACATTAAAATGACATGGGAAAAAATCGATTTTTCAGCCACAACCGTCGTTCCTACCTGTGGATTTTTCTGAATAAACAGAAGAACTGAACGATGCCTTTGATTGTTCATCCACATTATTGCGAGTTCACCTCCTTTTAGAAATTTGACCACCAACTGTTAAAATCTGAAGTATGTTCCATAGAATTCGTAATTGTCCGCATCCATAGCTGTACGGTTAGTGTTGCTGCCTTCAATGTGGAAGGACCGCAGTATCTTCTCGTGTTTTTTCTCACTTACTTTGTCCGGTACGGGCCCACTCAACCCCTATGTGACCAAATGAAGAGCTGCCTGAATAAAGGAGTACATTTACACAGATGGTATGTAGGGGCCACCGTGTGGTGCGTGGCGGAGGGTACCCTGTACCACTACTAGTCGTTTCCTTCCCTGCCCAACTCACAAGCAGAGTGAGAGGAAAACGACTACATGCCTCCATATGAGCCCTAATCTGTCTAATATTATGTACACTGACGGCAGAATAATCGTTCTGTAGGCAGTCTTAAATTCCATTTCTCTAAATTTTCTCATAGTGGTCCATGAAAAGAACGTCGCCTTCCATCTAGTGATTCCCATTTGAGTTCCCCAAGCATCTCCGTAATGCCTGCGTGTTGTTCGAAACTACCGGTAACAACAATTCTAGCAGTCCACTTCTTTATTGCTTCGATGTCTTCCTTTAATACGACCTGGTGCAGATCACAAACAGCCGAACATTACTCAACAATCGGTCGCACTGGTGTCGTATATGCGGTCTCCTTTTTAGCTGAACCACACTTTCCCAAAATCCTCTCAACCTTCCATACTACAAACCTAACATGCTCAATCCATTTCACATTGATATCCAACGTCACGCCTAAATATTTAATCGACTTCACTGTGTGAAGCAGCACACTACTGACGCTGTACGCGGGAATTATTTGTTTGTTTTTGCTGCTCATCTGCCATAACTTAAGCTTTTGTATACCCAGAGCTAGCTGTCATTTATCATAACAACTACCAATTTTGTCTAAGTTATCTTGTATCCTCCTCCAGTCACTCAATGACATCATGCTGTACACCACAGCATCATCAGCAAACAATGGTAACTGTTGCTTACCCTTTGTGTTAGATCATTTAAATATAAGTAGTGGCATCCTCAGTGTTGGAAATGAAATGGAAATGAGCGAATGGCATCGCTGGCCGGGAGACCTCTATTCGAGGAAGTTCGGGCGCCATGTGCAAGTCTTATTTCATTCGACGCCACGTTTGGTGACTTGCGTGCCAGTGATGAGGATGAAATGCTGATGAGGACAACACAACACCCAGTCCCCAAGCGGAGAAAAATCTCAAACCCGGCCGGGAATCGAACCCGGGCCCGCTTGCATGAGAAGCGAGCACGTTACCACCCAGCTTTTTTTTTTTTTTTTTTTTTTTTTTTTTCCCCAAGTAGTAGACAGAAATTGTTATGGTGCACCAAAGACTATCACTTCATAATTGAAGGAAGGTTGCTCCGCTCGCTCCGCGCGAGAAGGGAAATGTGAAAGCGAAAATGGGAAAGAAAAAATGCCTTCTGCATTGGTGAGCATCTGAATAGTATCGTAAAATTGCGGCAAGTGCTAAAGTCCCAGGAAGCAAATGGGAGTCATACATACAGGTCACTGGCAACCTCTGCGATCCGAAAGATTGTATTTGAAGCATTTAACCGTTAATTATGATGTTCAGCATATTTCCAAATATCCTCCTGTAGTCACAGTGTTGTCTCATTTTAAAGTGTTCAATTTCTATGTAAGAATAATAGTCGAGGAAAGTAGCATGCCTATTCTGCATAATAAACGATGCTGTGTGGCCCATGATCCACGTTGCAGCGTTGTTTTTTGCTCGTGGATATCTCAGTTTTTGTGGCTGAATGATCTCTAAAAGATCTACACCACAGGGCGTCGTACGGTCTATCACCGACAATCGTTGACGAAGAAATGTAGTAATTTCTTCTGCATGTCCGCACGTGAACCTATGAAGAAGCGTATCGACCCTTCCGCATGCGTCACAGTTGGGCGTTGGATGAAGGCCAATTTTATGTAGCTTTTCATTCGTTGCTACTTTATCGTTGACTGTTAGATACCAGTCGGCTATGACGCGTGACGGTAACACGTCGCTGTGCACATTCCGCCATACTGTACTCCAATGTGTATGTGGATGTTTTTCTTCGAGACGATTCCTGTGGTTTGTTGTCGTGAGAAGGCCATAAAGCTTCCTGTTCGTCAGGCTTCCGTTATCGACGATGTTGTGTCGAATGTAGCTCATTTCCATGTAGTACAGTCGCACATGTCGGTAAGCAAGTGGAATGCCGGCGATATTAACGGGTGGGTCAAGGCTATGAGGCTTCCACCGCTGAATGAGGTTTGTGATGATACTGGTGCTCCGGGTACGGAACTCCTTCCTGATGCGATTTAGGAGCAGGGTGACACATTTTTTGTGTACTTTAATGAGGTTAAGGCCACCTTTGAACGAAGGTAAGGTTAAGGTATCGAATTGAACTTTGAAAATGTGCCCCCTAAAAAGAAACCAACATAACGCTTGTTGTATACTCTTGGCTAGATGGTCGGAGATGGGAAGAATTTGCGCCAAATAAGTCATCTTGCTCGTAATGGCGATCTCGATGGTCTTAACTTTCTGTAGTATGTTCAAGTCACGGTCGGAGTGAAGTATCAAAGCAGCACGTAATTTATTAAGCATGTGTGACCAGTTCTTCGTCAGGAATTTGTCTGGTTTGGCCTCAAAAGTAACACCGAGGGTTGTGTGAGAATCCTTGACCTTGCACCAGTTAACATGGGATATGTCTCCGATACCGCCACCGATCTGCAAAGCTGTGGTTTTAGTTCTATTGAGTATTGCTCCTGAAAGAAACGTGAATTTTTGTAAAAGAGTTTCCGCTGACAGAAGTTGTTGCGATGATGACACAGTTACGCATACATCGTCAGCATACGCAATGCATGGGAGAGTGACAGACTCGATGCTAAGTCCGATCCCGCTATGCGCCAAGTTGTTCAGTAGCGGCTCCACTGCAATGGCGTACAAAATCATTGACAGAGGACATCCTTGGCGGATGGATTGCTCAATGGAAACTTCTTTTGTAAAATGACCATTAATGAGAATCCGTGAAGAGGCGTTTGTAGTAAGTTTGCGAATTAATTCTATGAGATGAAGTCCAAAACCTAGTTTCGGCAGGCTTTTAAAGAGGAAGTCATGACGTACACGGTCATAAGCCTTCTCAAAATCTAGAAAGATCAGAGCGCCCTGTCCTTTGGTTTCAGCATACGAACAGATGATGTCCCTCAAATCGCAGGCTGCTGAGATTGCACTTCGGCCTTGCACTGCACTGTACTGGTAACTGCCCAAAACCTTGTACATAACGGTTTGCATCCTTAGCTTAATCGATCTGGTGATGATTTTGAAGTCGGCATTCAGGAGTGTGATGGGTCGCATGTTTTCGACCTTCCTGCTGTTCCCTTTTTTCGGTAAGGGCAGGATGATACCTTCCGTAAATGCCTTGGGTATAGCTTCGAGGTGCCAGAGTTCATTCGCGATCTCGAGGAGCGTCGGACCGAGGAGGTTCCAGTAACGCTGGTAAAACTCAGCGCTGAGACCGTCGGGTCCTGGTGACTTCCCTTTCTTTGCACTGTGGACCGCCAGTCGGATTTCGTCCTCTGTGAAAAGAGATTCCAGATTTGCAGTATCCTGTTGCGACAAGCGACAGCTCAAGGTCCTAAGAAAATCGTCGCACGAGTGTTCATCAACGGCTTGCTTCTTGTAAAGTTGACTATAATAGTCGTAGACGTGCGAGATGATGTCACGTTGCTTCGTGATGGCATTCTCAGCGTCATCAACAACGGCTTCAATCAACATGGCTTTACACCGTTTCGTCGTTCTCAGGATGTGGTACAGAGAGGCCCGTTCTTCGGCGGCAACGTCCTTGGGGTGGGCTCGCACGATGATGCCTTGCATTCGTTGGCGTTGTATCGCCGTGATTTTCGCTTTATATCGTTTGATCTTTATGTCGATATCGCCAGAAGGATTGTTAGCGCGACTGTACAGTTCTCTCAAACAGCGATAATAAAACTCAATAGTCTGTTTCTGCCAAAAGCTTTTTTGTCGGGCGTAACTCATGAGGGTGAGGCGTAATTTAGGCTTAGCACACTGAGTCCACCACTGGAGAGCGCTATCGTAACGACGTCGTTGCCGCTGGAGCTGTTGCCACGTCATGTTCACCTCCTCTTCAAGTTGGGCATCCTGCAGAAGGCTGACATTCAATTTCCAGTAGCCTTTCCCGCGGTGTATTTGCTGGCGGCGTAGGTTAAGGTAACACTGATACGCACAATGGTCGGAGATGTTAACAGGAGCTATGTCACAGTTCACAGCGTGTCGCTGGAGGGCCTCGGACACATAGATCCTATCCAACCGACTGGCAGAATGACTAGTTACGAAGGTGTACGCTACCCGTTCACCGTGCAGTTGTTGCCATGTATCGTGAAGACGCATGCCATGAATTAAATGTTCAAGTTCGATACATCTGTTCGTGTGAGGAGTTTGGTCTCTGTCGTTAAGCACACAATTGAAGTCACCACCGAGGATGAGATGTGCACGATAAGCGCTAAGAAGAATGGGAACCTCGTTTTTATAAAACGTTGAGCGATCTCTCTTATGAGTGCTACCTGAGGGAGCGTACACGTTAACAATCTGCACACCATTCACTCGAAGAGAAATGCCACGACCACTAGGCAGCCGCTGCACATCCGTAAATGGTATACCGTCGCGCAGAAGTATGGCAGTGCCTACAGCATCCTGGAGATTGATGTTATCAATGAGAACGTAACCGGGCACTTCTAAGACTGTGATTACCTCCTGTAGGAGGGCAATGTCAACGCTGGTACCATACAAGAACTCAGTTAGCGAACGGAGTTTCACCGCACTGTGAATTCTATTGACGTTAAGTGTGGTAACGTTGTAGGTTTGGCTATCGCACATGATGGTTCAGAGGACAATGAGCTCTGTGTTGGATCGTCCTTCTCGACGTCTTTGAATCAAACTCGTTGGGAACGTCTGGAGTACTCAGAGAGTGGAAATGTCGCAGCGCGATGGTCATGCTCGAGAGCAGCTACTGCTGCATCTCCTCGTCCTGCTGCCACCACGGCTCATTGCTGTCGGGGTGCTTCGCGGTGCGAGCGCCGCCCTGCCCGCCACCGCCGGCTGAGTCTGTCAACGTGGTCGCATCCGCCTGACCAACACGCGGGGCTGCGACTGACGTCAGCGAGTTCCTGCGGGAGCGCTGCTGCAGCTGCTCGCTGCTCTGCTCGCTCTTCCTCTTAGCCGTTACGGTGCTCTGTTCCCTCTCAGCGCTCAGTAGTGCCTTCAGGTGTTTGGTCTGTTCACGAATGCGTTCTTGCCTCGCGGTGTCCTCGCAGCGCACGGAGCAAGAAGATTGAGGTTCAGTCTCGCTGCCACTTTCTGACATGTGTACGGGTCTCAAATCATCCGACTTTTCCTCTTTGCTACTATTCCCTTTGCTTCTCCTTCGGCGGCCTTTCTTCGTGTCTGCTGCAGTCTCTACCGATAGGGGCGGTTCAGGCAAACTGATCTGCACCCGCTCCTGTATCTCACACAGCTTAGTTTCAGAGGTGGCTGGCGCATCGTTCTTATCCAGCGGTAACTGCCCCGGTGAGGATGACGGTGCCGGATCGACGTCCGTCCTACCGCAAATGTCTTGGGCACTGCATTCCACCTGAACTGGCATCTCCGCCTCGCTAACACGTTCCGGCTGCCGAGGTGGTGGTACCGTCCCCGCGACTACCTCACTCAATAGCGGAACAAGCTTTTCACTACCGTCTGCAGGACGTTCCCGTGGAAGTTGAAATGGACGTCGACGTGTACAGTTCATCCGCAGATGTTCTGTTGAATGGCAGATCGAACAGGTTGGGGGTTGTCCAATGTAAGTTACCTGTGCACGACAGCCGCCAATGGTAACATACGAAGGTATATGCTTTTTTAAGTCCACACGTACACTTCGCACCCCGCTGTTAACTTGGTAGCGATATGCACTCGACCATTTTTCATTGGTAACCGACAAAACAACGCCGTACAGTGACAGAGAACGTGCTATCAGGTCATTAGGGCACTCAGGTGGCACATTAAATACCCTGACGGTTCTCACTCCGTATCCCGAAGGCACGATTTGGACATTGCTAATACTGCCATCATTATGACGAAATGGTCTCACACCAGCATGCTCCTCAACGAATTTCTCATAAGTGTCACTCGAAATAAATTTGATAAATAACGAGTACTGCACAAAGTCCAACTGGAACGTGTCGACTATATCTTCCGGCAATTTCAGATCCTCAAAAATCCACTCATGGATTTCGAAAGCCGTCGGTCGCAAGGCAGCACGATCGAAAACACACTGAACGCTGTTCGCTCTGTTAATTGTCGACATCTTACTTACAACAGTGGTACAGAAACAAACGTTAACAGCGCTCGCACACGCTGCGCAGCTCGCCACCGCAGCACTGCTCGCGACGTAAACGTAAGTACATTTACACACATGGTATGTAGGGGCCACCGTGTGGTGCGTGGCGGAGGGTACCCTGTACCACTACTAGTCGTTTCCTTCCCTGCCCAACTCACAAGCAGAGTGAGAGGAAAACGACTACATGCCTCCATATGAGCCCTAATCTGTCTAATATTATGTACACTGACGGCAGAATAATCGTTCTGTAGGCAGTCTTAAATTCCATTTCTCTAAATTTTCTCATAGTGGTCCATGAAAAGAACGTCGCCTTCCATCTAGTGATTCCCATTTGAGTTCCCCAAGCATCTCCGTAATGCCTGCGTGTTGTTCGAAACTACCGGTAACAACAATTCTAGCAGTCCACTTCTTTATTGCTTCGATGTCTTCCTTTAATACGACCTGGTGCAGATCACAAACAGCCGAACATTACTCAACAATCGGTCGCACTGGTGTCGTATATGCGGTCTCCTTTTTAGCTGAACCACACTTTCCCAAAATCCTCTCAACCTTCCATACTACAAACCTAACATGCTCAATCCATTTCACATTGATATCCAACGTCACGCCTAAATATTTAATCGACTTCACTGTGTGAAGCAGCACACTACTGACGCTGTACGCGGGAATTATTTGTTTGTTTTTGCTGCTCATCTGCCATAACTTAAGCTTTTGTATACCCAGAGCTAGCTGTCATTTATCATAACAACTACCAATTTTGTCTAAGTTATCTTGTATCCTCCTCCAGTCACTCAATGACATCATGCTGTACACCACAGCATCATCAGCAAACAATGGTAACTGTTGCTTACCCTTTGTGTTAGATCATTTAAATATAAGTAGTGGCATCCTCAGTGTTGGAAATGAAATGGAAATGAGCGAATGGCATCGCTGGCCGGGAGACTTCTATTCGGGGAAGTTCGGGCGCCATGTGCAAGTCTTATTTCATTCGACGCCACATTTGGTGACTTGCGTGCCAGTGATGATGAAATGCTGATGAGGACAACACAACACCCAGTCCCCAAGCGGGGAAAAATCTCAAACCCGGCCGGGAATCGAACCCGGTCCCGCTTGCATGAGAAGCGAGCACGTTACCACCCAGCTAAGCAGGCGGACATCCTCAAGCTTCATCTGCCGGTAATAATGGCTGGAGGGATTGGCGACTCGATGATCACGTTTCCGACGGTCAATATCGCTCCTCGTACTGCCTTACAGACAGGAGTCGTCCATTTGGAACACTACTAAGGCTTAATCCGTACGTGTGTACCTAACAATCCATGTACAGAACTGTTTACAACGATGATTCCTCGCTAAGCTATACCTCCTCTTTGACAAACATTTTTGAAATGAACGAGCTACTTTTGGCTTCGTGTATCCTCAATCCCCAGAGAGAGACCTCTTTCGTATAGGATTTACATCTGCATCAGTCAAAACTTTGGGAAAGAACGCTTTAGAAACGAACGAATACACTTCATCTTATGCTTAACATTCACAGCCCTACTCCCGATGAACACCGATTAACTACAGATCTGCTTAAAGAACCTCGAGGCAGTTATAGTGTTCGTCTCTTAAGAATAAGAAATGCTCTTAATCCTAGAATACTTCATAAGTCATTAAAACTAGGATACCTTGATGGACAGTGCATTAAGCTACTGGGAGTTACTTTCGATTCATTGCTTTCTTTCCCTTCTTCTGCTGCCTTTGGATTCTAACTGCCAGAAGTGGTTCTGTATCCTGTATAATTGCTATATCTAAGATATGTGAAAAGAAAAGGCATATGGTAAATGAATATTTCCACTTACGCTAACGGAAAAAAATCGAAACACCGAGAATTTGTACAACATAAATGGAAGATGGTATGCGAATTTCTACATCTGAAAGATGAGGTTTATTCAAATTTCGCGCCAGTCCCATAAGACTGGCGCTAATACCGCCACGGGAAGATGTAAATCATGCTTGTTTTAAACATACGCTGTTACAATGGTGAGCGTTAGTTATCTTTGAGATTGGATGTGGTGAGTTGATATTAGGCATTAATGTCATTTTTTCGACAAAGACGCCATTATCAACACCACATAGAGCTACGACAAGTTGTTCTGCTGTATTGCAGAAAGGATTGGCAGGGACGGGTAGCCGCAGTAAACGATTGTCGGCAGCAGTGGTCCCTAGAATATACATTCACAAGAAGACAAAGCAGCCGGCCGGAGTGGCCGTGCGGTTCTGGGCGCTACAGTCTGGACCCGAGCGACCGCTACGGTCGTAGGTTCGAATCCTGCCTCGGGCACGGATGTGTGTGATGTCCTTAGGTTAGTTAGGTTTAATTAGTTCTAGGTACTAGGCGACTGATGACCTCAGCAGTTAAGTCGCATAGTGCTCAGAGCCATTTGAAGACAAAGCACCGCACAGCTACATGGTAGAGGGATGACGATCGTGTTCTGCATATATTTATGGCGCAGCATAATGCACCTGCAGTAGCAATTTCAGCAGCATTTGGTACCACAGTGACCCAACGATTACTTACAAATTTGTTACTTCAAGCACAGTTCCGAGCCAGATGCCCTGTAGCGTGCATTCCGCTGACCCGAACCACCGCCATTTAAGTCTGCAGTGGTGTCAAGCAAGAGCTCATAGGAGGGCAGGGTAGAAGTCTGTTGTGTTTTCTGAGTAAGGCTAGCTCTGCCTCAGAGCCAGGTGATGACCGTGTGTTGCTTAGGAGGAGGCCTGTAACCAATCTGAGAGCGTGCTAGTCGTACTGCGCCTACAACTTGAGCAATAGTCTGGGGTGTGATTTCATATGACAGTAGGAGTACTCTCCTGTTTATCCCACGTACTCTGGCGTCAATGTGGTGAATAGACAGGTTGTGCTGATACTCATGAACGGCATTCCAAGCGGTGTTTTCCAACACAATAACGCAATCCCACATACCGCTCTTTTAACCCAACATTCTCTACAGAGTGTCGACGAGTTGACTTGGCCTGCTCGATTGCTAGATCTGTCTCCAATCGGGAAAATACGGCACATCATCGGACGACAACTCCAGCGACATCCACAAACAGCGTTAACCGTCCCTGTGCTGACCGACCAAGTGCCGCAGGAATGAATCTCAATCCTACAAACTGACATCCGACACCTCAGCAAAATAAAGCATGCAATTTTACGTGCCTTCATACAACAATCTGGCGGCTACACCAGCTATTAATGTACCAGCATTTCACATTTGCAATGGCTTACCTCGCACTTTCATTACCTGCGATCTTGTAGTGTCAATCACTTACATAAGTTAGCCAGGGAAATGTACTGCCGAAGTTCATTACTCTACATTAATAATTTTTGGCGTTACGATTACTTTTCCGTCAGTGTTGTATTAGCTTTCAACTGATTTTGCTAGGTGAAAGAAAATTTGTTTTTCGTCGAGAAGGCCGCTTTGCTGTGTCCTTCAAAGACGTGAAAGTAAAAGTGACCAACGGAAAATCGTACTACGACCTTAGCTTTGACGTCGATGTAGCAGGCGAAGCTGCTAGAGGAAGTCCCCTCTGCCGGCTCCAGAGAGAAATTTCCGCCGGAAATAACCCGCGAGAGCCACTCCGGCCACTTCTGCTACTGGAAGAGGAAGCGTGGGCGCCGTCTTTCTCCCTGGCACCTCAAAACTAGATAAAAGACGGCCGTGCGCTGCACACAGTACTCGTATGTTTATTGATCGTTTTAAGTTGTTAGAGCTATAACCGTTGGACATGGACTGTACTCTATGCTTATCGGTCCTATCAGATATCAAGGAACACTAAAACTTACGACCTTAAGACTCGCTGAACCTCTGATCCCGACACAGCAAACATTCGCAGCATAGGGAGACCAATTCACTTCTGGTGGTAATTTATCGCAACAGCAGTATACAAAATGCAGCAGTTTCCAAGAAAATACCTTTATTCATGCTCTACTTGAAATTTTTATTTTAGTTTTGCACACAGAAACGTTAATTCTTTTTTTACATGGCATCTTCAGTAGGTGTTCTGTACTATTACATGTTTTCTTTTCGATTCACGTATTGTTTTTTATATTTAGAGCGGTTCCCCGAAATATCCATACATACTACACTGAAGGGATAAAGCAACTACTGATACACCTGCCCAACATCGTGTAAGGCCCCCTCGAGCACACAAAAGTATCGCAACACGACGTGGTATGCACTCGACAAATGTTTCAATTAATTCTGGAGGGAATTGACCCCATGAATCCTGCCGGGCTGTCCATAAATCTGTAAGAGTACGAGGGGATGGTGTTCTCTTCTGAACAGCACGTGGCTAGGCATCCCGGATATGCTAAATAATGTTCATGTTGGGGTGTTTGGTGACAGCGGAAGTGTTTAAACTCAGAAGAGTTTTCCTGAAGCCACTATGTAGCGAGTCTGGATGTGTGGGGCGTCGAATTGTCCTGCTGGCATTGCCCAAGTCCATCGGAATGCACAATGGACATCAATGGATGCAGCTGGATCAGACCGGATGCTTACGTACGTGTCACCTGTCAGAGTCGTACCTAGACGTATCAGGGGTCTCATATCACTCCAAGTGCACACGCCCCTCACCATTACACAGCCTCCATCAGATTGAATAGTCCCGTGCTGATATGCAGGGTGCATGGATTCATGAGGTTGTCTCCATACACGTACACGTCCATCTCCTCGATAATATTTGAAACGAGACTCGTCAAACCTGGCAACATGTTTCCAGTCATCAACAGTCAAAGGTCGGTGTTGACGGGCCCAGGCGGGGCGTAAAGCTTTGCCTTATGCGGTCATCGAGGGCATACGAGTGGTCCTTCGGCTCCGAAAGCCCTTATCGATGATACTTCGGTGAATGGTTCGCATTCTGACACTTGTTGATGGCCCAGCATTGATATCTGCAGCAGTTTGCGGAAGGGTTGCACTTCTGTCACGTTGAACAATTCTCTCCAGTCGCCGTTGGTCCCGTTTTTGCAGGATCTTTTTCAGGCAGCAACGATGCCAGAGATTTGATGTTGTAACGGATTCCTGATATTCACGGTAAACTCGTGAAAAGGTCGTACAGGAAAATCCCCTCTTCATCGCTACGTCGGTGTGTCCGATCGCTCGTGCACCAATTATAAGATCATGTTCAAACTCATTTAAATTTTGATAACCTGCCATTATAGCATAAGTAACCGATCTAACAACTGCGACAGACACTTGCTGTCTTATATGGGCTTTGCCGACCGTAGTGCCGTAATCTGTCTGTTTACATATCCCTGCGTTTCAATATGCAAGCCTACACCACTTTCCTTGGCGCGTCAGTGTATAATAAAATGAATATATGCACTCTCATGTATGTATGTTGTACCACTGCTGCCCCAAAAACCACTGGACAGATTGCAGCCACACTTGGTACACATGCCGTTTACCTTATGGAAGGAATTGCTGTGGGGTAAGAACCAAATACATATCAAAAGGCTGGGGTGAGGAATGAAAGAGGAGTGTAGCAAACAATGCGGGAATACCCAGATTTTATTCATCCAGTGTTTGTGAACAAGAGCACTTGATGACTTGTAACAAACCTTACGCATGATGTTAACACTTTACAAAAAAAAAAGGTTATAGCTACTTACATTTTCGCTGTGCATGGAGTAAAACTGCCGCACCGCGTTTGAATTTATTGATTCTTAACCACTAATTCTATTCGAAATGTGTTTCTCAGTATCCACAAATACCGCTACATTTGTATATAAAATTATATCATTGTACGATGGACAGTTCAGGAGATTTGACCTCATGTACATTGGTCTGTGTGAAAATGGAACTGCTGTGCGAAAATCGCTGGAGATACAGGAGAATTACGTGTATAAATATGTGTATAATGTGTCAAATAAATTTGAAATATATGTGACATTTGCGTATGATGGCTAAGTTACGGGTAAAAAGCTCCACCTAAACCACCAGTTCGATGTCACCCAAACTTAATGCTCCGCTACCAACTGTCTGGGGAGACTGCGGGGTATGAAACAGAAACGTCCTCCTTCCGTAGGGATGTTAATTGGCGAGAGAAAGCGGTAGGAGGAGATGGACGCACAGAAAGGGGAAGGACGAGATGGACTTAGATATGGAGTAGGAGATGAGCACAGAGACGAAGGTAACGGATGAGGGGCAGAGGGATGGGGAAGAGAGAGTTTAACAACAAGAGAGGTAGGATTAGGTATACTTAGGTGGGGTGCGGATGAGATGGTGTTTCAGTTGGTCGTTGACTTACAGAGTGAGAGGAGGCGATAGATAGGGAAGGAGCACATGGATCGAGAAAACGGAATGGAGGAAATGGATATAGAGGGAGGAAAAGGAGATGGACAGAGAGAGCAAGAAGAAGGGGATGGACTATTAGAAGATTTGAATAGACACATACTGAGGCTAAGCCGATTACATTGCTGGTTTCAAATTAAAATGAAGAAGTACTTTCTTTCGTTACTTGAAAATCATGCTGTTTCTGGGAAACCTATTGTATGTCTTTTTTCGTTCGGGTAGTCCCAGTAATTCTATAACATAACATTTCAGTTGCTGTTTTCGGTAATTAGCGTTTCATGACTCCAACCTTCCTGATAGTTTGTAAGCGACGTCATATGTGCATGAACTACCCTTAGGAAACTTATCACCGTTAATTATGGCTTCTACTATGTCCTAAATATTTGTGGTTCCATTCAACATCGCTCCGAACGTACGCTCTTAGATGCTTAATAGCTTTGATCGATGTTAGTAACTGTTCGCTCAACACATAATATAGGGAAGAGAGTGACAGTGTTTGTATACTGCACGTACAGTCATGCTCAAAAGTATCCGAATGACCTGAATTGCAATTCGCCTGATTCGCATGCAACCCACATAACGCAGCTGTCTAGCAGGTCCTCTAATCGCACCTCAGTACGGTCGTTTGACTATTGAAAATAGTTCCAACAAGTCACCACTAGAAAACACTGCTCTGTATAACACAAGATATTACGTAATACCGAGATACTACAAATATTAGGCAACACCTTATCACAGCTAAGACTGTCCTTAAGGCTAGTAAGCTCACATTTATTACAATTAATGGTATATCTGAAATGTTACCACTCTCATTATTACGTCAGATAGGTAATGCGCTTAGTACGTTCGTCGTATTTACGATTCCCTCTTCAAAGTAACATACCGTACTTATAATTTAACACAAAATGGCATTAAAAACTCAAGTTATTCACGAGCAGCTAGTTGAGAATATGTATGAACTTCAAATGACACGACGAACCATCTCGTTCTGCATATGGATGCAAACCCAGGTCATGCAGATTAAGCAGAGATATCGTGACTGACAGAAACTAATAGCCATTCCTGACTAGGCATACAGAGTTTTAGACATTATCTTTTAGCAAATGTCAACTTTAAATTACACAACGAAAGCGTTTTTAACGGACGCGAATTACTACCCAGCGTCTATTGTCCTTGCTAACGAACTACGAGAGATGTTAAATATTGCTTCTTCACAAGTGATTTACTTGGAATACGGTGAGGTAAAGCTTTGTGCTGGACAGGGATTCGAACCCAGAACCTAATCCGATTGTTATCGAAACACAATCAACTGTGACATATCGGATTTTCTTGGCAGTAGCTAGATGTTTTAACTGAAATGATGAGACTAAATATTAATTTTGCCCTTCCCAGCACTCCAACCTGACACCTATCGCTGTTATATTCTAGAGAAAATGAACGTTAAATATGACTTTGTTACACCAGCATCAACATGTGACCATGTTTGAACTAGAAATAATATGACGAAGATTTCAGTACTGACTGGGAATCGAACCCCACACATATCGTTGTTGACTGCACACAAAGAGACGTCATCTACCGAATTCTTCTCTACCAGCAGCTTGGAATAAGATCCTAGAACTTAGTGTGATCTCTCAAATAGTTCTGTGTCTCACTGGGTGTCAAAAATGTCAGTCATCATTAACAATAATACATTAAAAATCAAAATATTTGTCCACCAGCTGATAGATGTCGTCAAGGTAGAGCTTGATATTACATAATGAAAACTTTAGTGCCGGGCCATGATTCGACCCCATTCACGCGCAATATCTGGAGCTCTTGAGGAATCTGCAGTTTTGAACGAACAACAAATTGTAGTCGAGCTGTATTGTCACGAAGGGGACAAATTCTGCGTTAAGGGCAGTTGCTTTCCCCAGTTCAGAACCAATTTTATCGACATACAGAAGCTCAAGTAAAGCATGGAATAAGTGGCCTGTGACCATACACAGTGTTTTTTTCGTCACTAGAAGTAAATCACTAGTATAAGAAAGGTTACTGCTGATAGAGTTTATTAAGGTTCAACCTAACATCTACCTGGTAGAGAAGGAATGCCATTTTTAACTTGAATTTCAGACTACAATGCCATTATACCTTCATCACTTGGCGTAGCCAGAAGAGAATAGAATCTGTCTCTCCTTATCAAAAATCATCAGCAGAAGTAGGAATGGAACCCATACCATAGGGATATAAACCAATCATCAATTCAACTGAGCACCATATCCTCCACCTATGAGTTACTTTTCTATCATAACAACGTCATGCCACACTGAATGAGAATTTTGACAAGCAGCTATGTGTCAGCTACTAGCTAGCCGTAAGCGTCGCGCACTGTGGGTAAGATGTTGCGAGTTAGAGTACATTCACTGCTACATTTCTTTAAAACGCAATCCTGCTGTCTGCTGAAGTTATCAATTTAACGGAACTTTCAACATAATTCCCTTCACTTCTCAGCCCAAAATAGTCGCACATGGAACAAGTCTAACTTCTGTGACGTGATGTTCTTTTCAGGTTTAATAGATGGCCAGGCAGCAGATGCATCTCGAAACTTTTGTATTCTGTATGGCGACAGCGCTCCGTGCCAAAATAAGTCATAAAAGTATTTTCTACATTAGTTATCGTGTGGTAGTGGCATTTCATTCTTCATCAAACCTTGTTTGACAGCTTTAACTCAGAACAAGTTTTCTACATGCATGTAATTAATAATACGCATATGCATTGTCAGACTGTTATTGATGACATCAGAGAATTCCCATACATCGTTGATGATTAATTTCTCTCTGATGTTTACTATTGTTTTAACAACACTAAAAGAAACCTTACAAAAATTGTGCACTGTATTATAAGAAATGAAATGAAACTACCCGCAATAACCTTACGACGAATGTCTGTTTCAATAAAACTGAGTATCTGCACACACGTTTGCCTTTATTGGCACGAATTAGTAAAATAGTACTCACTTAGATTTCGATTGGGTCTGTGTTTGATTGGTATGCTGTGTCATACACAAGTGGTATGCAAACGTGGCATTTTAGAAATAAAGTTATGTATTCCTAGAAACCCAAAATTTGCTTCTCAGCAGCGGAATGAGACGTTACCTGTTGTGCAGCATTGTAAGTTTTTCACCATTGCACTATGAGCCGAAAGTATTTTCTTGCGATTCATTTATCGCTGTTTCATCTGACTGCTTGTAGCTGTTTCACAGAAGGGATAAAAGCGTCTCAGTCAATAACACTAGAACCGCAAATGATCACAGACTCTCTTTCGCAGGTCCGCGCGTTACCATAGAGCTAGGGAAGAGGTATGTGTCCAGGTTTCCTCTTACGAGGCTAATAGGGGCTAGAACTCTTAAACTGCTGTTTAAGGGACGAGATTAGTTGCGATTTCCACGTGCAACGACTTTCCAGGGCCGAAAACCTTAAATTTACAATCGTTTGTCACACCTCAAGCGATAATAACTCAGATTATTCAATGGAAACCACAGGAAAAATCAAGTGAATTTTGAGGCTTAATTCCGTGCATACCAGGAAGTAACTCGTCGATCACAGAGTTGCCAAACATACCTTGTCTTGTTGCCAAATCTCAGTTACATTACCGGCAGGAAGAAGATGAACCGATGTGATCGTACAGCGGTCTGGGAAGTGACCATAGCTGGCATCTGAAAGACGCAGCTGCTACGGCCTGGAATACGTGATGCGTCTGATTCGCATTTCTGTAACTAGGTTTAGGTACTGGAGCGTAGTTACTAATGATACTCGGAACTGACTGTAAACTAAGCATCATAAATCAGTAACTCTCGAGGTTGTTTTTATATTTTTTTCGTAAGTGTACTCAAAACTAAGAAACTCATTGACAGACGTTTCCGTGCCTTGCCGATAGTCGAGCACAACAAACAAATAAAAATTAATTGAAGGAATGTGTATGTGTGTGTGTGTGTGTGTGTGTGTGTGTGTGTGTGTGTGTGTGTGTGTGAGAGAGAGAGAGAGAGAGAGAGAGAGAGAGAGAGAGAGAGAAATGACTCTGAGCACTATGCGACTTAACTTCTGAGGTCATCAGTCGCCTAGAACTTAGAACGAATTAAACCTAACTAACCTAAGGACATCACACACATCCATGCCCGAGACAGGATTCGAACCTGCGACCGTAGCGGTAGCTCGGTTACAGACTGCAGCGCCTAGAACCGCACGACCATTCCGGCCAGCAGAGAGAGAGAGAGAGAGAGAGAGAGAGAGAGAGAGAGAGAGAGAGAGAGAAATAAAAAAGAATGACAGAGAGTGTAAAAATTTTTTGTAAAGAAATTGAATCATGGTTTGTAAAGAAATATTTTCATTTAAATGACACGTTCCACAACATTACGAATGTCATATTAATGTTTTATGGAACAAGTATTAATCTAATCTGATCTAATCGTATCTTATTGCTGACAATCCATGAAGAAGCATGATTTACCGAAATTTTCGCCAATATTAGTCACCAAATCTAAACTTGAAAATAAAAGACGACAGTTTTTGTTACAAACCGGGACTCCTACCAAGACCCTTTCGTCCCTGTTAACCAACCACGAAAGATGTCTGATATACCTTCATTAAAGTTGAAGAGCATGATGTGAAGTTCTGTGACACAGATACGAACCCAACACGTAATCGAATCGTTAACTAAGTAAAATCAGATATTACGTATCGGTTTTTCTTAGCAGCTGCTAGGTGTTTGAATCTGAAATATGGATAAAAAATTTTGTGCCTGAGCGACAATCGGACGGCACACTTACCGTTCTTCTTTATCATCCACGAATATAGCTGATGTATCAACTTCTTACTCACCAACAGTAAGATGTGTCCATGTTTGCCGGCCGCGGTGGTCTAGCGGTTCTAGGCGCTCAGTCCGGAACCGCGTGACTGCTACGGTCGCAGGTTCGAATACTGCCTCGGGCATGGATGTGTGTGATGTCCTTAGGTTAGTTAGGTTTAAGTAGTTCTAAGTGCTAGGGGACTGATGACCACAGATGTTAAGTCCCACAGTGCTCAGAGCCATTTGAACCATTTGTCCATGTTTGACCAGAAATAACGACACCAATTGCGATTGTTCGCAACACATGAACAGACATTAAAATGAACGTTAATTTTCACTAGCAGGACGGTGTGCACGTGATACTGCTTGAAATGAAATTGTGAATATTTTTGTACTGGATCAGGTTCAAAATGGCTCTGAGTACTATGGGACTTAACATCTGAGGTTATCAGTGCCCAGGAACATAGAACTACTTAACCGTAATCATCCTAAGGACATCGAGCACATCCATACCCGAGGCAGGACTCGAGACTGTGACCGTAGCAGTCGAACGGTTCCGGACTGTACTGGATCAGGATTCACACCTACATACTTACCTTTGGAGTAGACCTAGAGATGATTGCACTCTTGGGAAAAGGAGCAAAATACTTGAACTATACTGTTCCAAGAGATTCGGGTCCTCGAAAGAGGAGATACGAATTCGAATCACAGTCCAGCACCAAATTGTTTAACGTCTCTAGTTCAATCAAGTACAAGTACAAGAGCACTGTTCCTTTTAATGGCTATTGGTTCATCAAATAAAATAAAGTTTTCTAATGTAAGTAAGTTTACTGGCGACAGTATTTCTGTTTACCATGAATTCCGCCTATGTCATTTCCCAACGTAAACCGGCTCTGCGCAGTTGGTAATGAAGGAAAGTGATGTTTAATTCGGATTCTGGGTAATAACACGCTACGGTCGCATGTTCGAATCCTGCCTCGGTCATGGATGTGTGTGATGTCCTTAGGTTAGTTTGGTTTAATTAGATCTAAGTTCAAGGTGACTGATAACCTCAGAAGATAAGTCGCATAGTGCTCAGAGCCATTTGGATTATAACGTCTGTTTCTTGAATTTACCAGAGCTAAAGTAAATCTGACATACGCAATTCACTCATTGAGTTCCATTAGTACTCTGTAACAGTAATTTCGGTGTATATGCAATGTATACGGAATGTAGAATTTAGTGGTACTCTCTCTTCCACTTCTGTATACAACATTCCTGGCCTAAGCGGGCCCTTTATTGTTATACGCCCTGTGCAGTGCAACATCATACTGACAACAATAATGTGCTTATACTAACAATCTCACTGTTCGTTATAGCTGATTTAGTAATAATTGAAATAAAACAACATAACCTTCCAGTGTGAGACATTTCGGCCCCCTTTTCCTTCTGTGAAATTTGTCAGTAACCTTTTTGCCTTCCAACCAGCGAAATGCGGCAGAGTACGGCCGGTAAACGATTCACAAACCACGATTTAGTGCCGTTAAGACGATTTCTTTAAACATTGTCGTAGCTGAAGGGATTTAGTTTCTTCTTAAATTGTCTATTGCAGCAACGTCCACAGATATCTCAAATAGGAAAAGCTCTTCAACCAGGTACAAAGGTTGTATAACAAACTTCCCACAGTTTGTGTCAGGTTGATCTTTTCGTGCGATAGCACTGCGTAAGTATTTTGTCTAAGAGGTATCACAAGCAGTGTCCTGTAGCTGTGGGAATCATCGGTTGAAAACGGGTTAACACCAATGGGTACAGTACTGCCAAATATTCAAAATGATTATCAACCTATGCTGAGTTCATCCACAAACTGAGGCGTATTTATAATATGGAAGCTAGACTGTGTATCCTTGTCTTCCTTGAGTGGCCATTCGAAGGCATTTACACACACATATACAATACTTTGAATACTGCGAACGCTGTAGTTAACGTTGCTCTCATAAACTTATTTTGTTGTGTTAATCCTTCTGGGTCTTCAGCGTGCAATATGTGTTAAAGATACAGTCTTAGACAAAAAAATTGACCGCCGAGTCGTTCACGTAAGGTGGAAAATACAGTCGTGCTCCCCTCAGAATTGTATGTCTGGCAATATGCTCGATCTGGCAACATTGTAGACTGCGGCACTTCCCGGAGGAAGTCTTGTCTTCAGTCTGAGTACATTACTCTTGACTACGACCGTAGTCTTAAGGTAAAACGCGAAACTAGCTAATATGACGTATAGCAACCGAAGCATGTTCTCTCCCTGTTCCACTCCCAAACAGAACGAGGAAAAAATGACTGCCTATATGCCTCCGTACGAACCTTAATCTCTCTTATCTTATCTTTGTGGTCTTTCCGCGAAGTTGGCGGCAGTCAAATTGTACTGCATGCAGCCTCAAATGCTGGTTCTCTAAATTTCCTCAGTAGCGATTCACAAAAAGAACGCCTCCTTTCCTCTAGAGACTCAAACCCGAGTTCCTGAAGCGTTTCCGTAACACTCGGGTGATGATCAAACCTACCAGTAACAAATTATGCAGGCCGCCCCTGAATTGCTTCTATGTCCTCCCTCAATCCGACCTGATAGGGATCCCAAACGCTCGAGCAGTACTCAAGAATAGGTCGTATTAGTGTTTCATAAGCAGTCTCCTTTACCGATTAACCACATCTTCCCAAAATTCTACCAATGAATGGAAGACGACTATCCACCTTCCCCACAACTGCCATTACATGCTTGTCCCACTTCATATCGCTCTGCAAAATTACGCCCAAATATTTAATCGACGTGACTGTGTCAAGACCTACACTACTAATGGAGTATTCAAACACTGCGAGATTCTTTTTCCTATTCATCTGCATTAATTTACATTTATCTATATTTAGAGTTAGCTGCCGTTCTTTACACCAATCACAAATCCTGTCAAAGTCATCTTGTATCATGGTAAACAGAAATACTGTCGCCAGTAATCTTACTTACATTAGAAAACTTTATTTTAATTGATGAACCGATAGCCATTTAAAGGAACAGTGCTCTTATTTTACTGTACTTGATTGATCTAGAGAAGTTAAACAATTTGGTGCTGGACTGTGATTCGACATCGTATCTCCTTTTTCGAAGACCTGAATATCTTGGAACAGTGTAGTTCAATCATTTCGTTCCTTTTCCCAAGACTGCTGTCATCTCTAGGTCCCCTCCAAAGGTAAGTATGTAGGTCTGAGTCCTCATTCAGTACAAAAATATTTACAATTTCATTTCACGAACTATCACGTGCACATCGTCCTGCTAGTGAAAATTAACGTGCATTATTAATGTCTGTTCATGTGTTGCGAACAATCGCAATAGGTGTCGTTATTTCTGGTCAAACTTAGACACATCTTACTGTTGGTGAGTAAGCAATTGTTACATAAGGTATATTCGTGGATGGTAAAAAAGAACGGTAAGAGTGCGGTTCTATTGTTGCTCAGGCACAAAAATTTTTATCCATATTTCAGATTCAAACACCTAGCAGCTGCTAAGAAAAACGGATGCATAACATTTGATTTTACTTAGTAAACAATTCCATTACGTGTTGGGTTCATATCTGTGTCACAGAACTTCACATCACGCTCTTCATCTTTAATGAAGGTATATCAGACATCTTTCGCGGTTGGTTAACAGGGACGAAAGGGTCTTGATAAGAGTCCCGGTTTATTACAAAAACTCCCGTCTTTTACTTTCAAGTTTAGATTTGGGTACTGATATTGGCGAAAATTTCAGTAATTCCTGCCTCTTCATGGCTAGTCAGCAATATGATATGATTGGATCAGATTAGATTAATACTTGTTCCATAGAACATGAATATGACATTCATAATGATGTGGAACGTGGCATTTTAATGAAAATATTTCTTTACAAACCATGATTCAATTTCTTTACAACAATTTCTTACACTATCTCTCATTCATTTTTATTTCTTTCTCTCTCTCTCACTCTCTTCTCTCTCTCTCTCTCTCTCTCTCTCTCTGTCACACACACACACATTCTTTATTTTTATTTTTATTTGCATGTTGTGCTCGACTATCAGAGAGCCAAGAAAACGTCTGTCAATGAGTTTCTTAGTTCTGAGTACACTTACGAAAGAAATTTAGAAACAACTATGAGAGTTACTGAGTTAGGATGCTTGTTTTGCAGTCAGTTCCGAGTATTATTAGTAACTACGCCCCACTCCCTAAACCTAATTACAGAAATGCGAATCAGACGCATTACGTATTCCAGGTCGTAGCAGCTGCGTCTTTCAGATGCCAGCTATGGTCACTTCCCAGCCCGCTGTACGATCACATCGGTTCATCTTCTTCCTGCTGGTAACGTAACTGAGATTTGGCAACAAGGCAAGGTATGTTGGGCAACTCTGTGATCGACAAGTTACTTCCTGGTATGCACGGATTTAAGCCTCAAGGTTCACTCGATTTTTCCTGTGGTTTCCACTGAGAAATCTGAGTTATTATCGCTTGAGGTGTAACAAACGATTGTAATTTTAAGGGTATCAGCCCAGGAAAGTAGTTGCATGTGGAAATCGCAACTAATCTCGTCCTTTAAACAGCGGTTTACGAGTTCTAGACACTATTAGCGTCGTAAGAGGAAACCTAGATACATACATCTTCCCTAGCTCTATGATAACGTGCGGACCTGTGAAACAGGGTCTGTGATGGGTGCGGTTCTAGTCTTGATCACTGTAGCTCTTTTGTCCCTTCTGTGAAACAGCTGCAAGGAGTCAGATGAAACAGCGACAAAGAAATCGCAAGAAAATACTTTTGGCTCATAGTGCAATGGTGAAAAACTTACAATGCTGCACAACAGGTAACGCCTCTGCATCTGCTGCCAGGCCGTATATTAAACCTGAAAAGTGCAAAACGTCGCAGAAATTAGCCCTTCTTCCACATGCGACTATTTTGGGCTGAGAAGTGAAGGGAATTATGTTCAAAGTTCAGCAGACAGCAGAATTGTGTTTTAAAGAAATGTAGCAGTAAATGTACTCGAACTCGCGACATATTATCTACAGTGCGCGACGCTCACAGCTACGCTAATAGCTTACACATAGCTACAGCTACTCTAGAAATCAACAAGAATTCCTCCAGAACTTCCGCATTCCACAGTGCTGTGAGATAATGCATATGGCCGGAGCTAGACTTCTGAGAGACAGATAGTTACAGCTTTTCTTTTGCACTGCACGACGTTTTAAACAAACAGATAGCGCAATAGAGTAGCTCAAGTGAAAAGGAACACTTCCTCTTAAAATTTCTGTATTCTACACTGTTGGCATGTCTGTGTAGGTGGTAGTTACTTGATTTTATTTCGGTGATTACAAAATAGAGTCGAAAGTATGCACTGGGTAGCCGAGGCAGCTAGTTCATGGCGATTCGGTCAATCAAGTAAATGAATGTACTGAACATGCTGCAAATCACTACAGGGAACCTGTGTGTCAAAATTATCATCCAGTGTGGCACAACGTTGTTATGATAGAAAAGTAAGTCATAGCGGGGAGGATTTGGTGCGCTGTTGGTTTGATGATCGGTTTAAATCCCAATGGTCTGGGTTCCATTCCAAATACTGCTGATGATTTTTGATAAGGAGAGATATATTCTATTATCTTCTGGGTACGCCAAGTGATGAAGGTAAATTGGAATTGTCGTCTGAAATTCAAGTTAAAAATGGTATTCCTTCTCTACCAGGTAGACGTTAGGTTGAACCTTAATAAACTCTATCAGCAGTAACCTTTCTTATACTAGTGATTTATTTCTAGTGACGAAAGAAACACTATGTAGGGTCACAAGCCACTTATTACATCGTTTATTTGAGCTTCTGTATGTCGATAAAATTGGTTCTGAACTGAGAATGCAACTCAGACCACCCTTAACGCGGAATTTGATCCCTTCGTGACAATATAGATCCATTACAATTTGTTGTTTGTTTGAAACTTTATATTCCTCAAGAGCTCTACATATTGCGCGTGAATGGGTTCGAATCATGGCCCGGCACTAAAGTTTTCATTATGTAATATCAAGCTCTACCTTGAGAACACGTATCAGTTGGTGGACAAAAATTTAGATTTTTAATGTATTATCACTAGTGATGTCTGACATTTTTGACACCCAGTGAGACACAGAACTATTTGAGAGATCACTGTAAGTTCAAGGGTCTTATTCCAAGCTGCTGGTGGAGAAAAATTCGGTAGCTGACGTCTCTTTGTGTGCAGTCAACAACGATATGTGTGGGGTTCGATTCCCAGTCAGCACTGAACTCTTCGTCATATTATTTCTAGTTCAAACATGCTCACATGCCGCTGCTGGTGTAACAAAGTCATATTTAACGATCGTTTTCTCTAGAATATAAGAACGATAGGTGCCAGGTTGGAATCCTGGGAAGGGAAAAATTAATATTTCGTCTCATCATTTCAGTTAAAACATCTAGCTACTGCCAAGAAATTCAGATATGTCACAGTTGATTGTGTTTCGACAACGATCTGATTAGGTTCTAGGTTTGAATCCCTGTCCAACACAAAGCTTTACCTCACCGCATTCCAAGTAAATCACTTGTGAAGAAGCAATATTTAACATCTCTCGTAGTTCGTTAGCAAGGACAATAGACGCTGGGTAGTAATTCGCGTCCGTTTAAAGTTGATATTTGCTAACTGATATTGTCTTAAACTCTGAATGCCTAATCAGGAATGGCTATTGGTTTCTGTCAGTCACGATATCTCTGCTTAGTCTGCATGACCTTGGTTTGCATCCATATGCAGAACGAGACGGTTCGTCGTGTCATTTGAAGTTCATACATATTCCCAACTAGCTGCTCGTGATTAACTGGAATTTTTAATGCCATTTTGTGTTAAATTATAAGTACGGTATGTTACTTTGAAGAGGAAATCATGAATATGACGAACTTACTACGTGCATTACCTATCTGACGTAATAATGAGAGTGGTAACGTTTCAGATATATCATTTATTGTAATAAATGTGAGCTTACTAGCCTTAAGGACAGTCTTATCTGTGATAGGGTGTTGCCTGATATTTGTAGTATATCGTTATTACTTAACATCTTGAGTTATTGGGATAAAGAGCAGTGTTTTTTTAGTGGTGACTTGTTGGAACCATTTTCAATAGTCAAACGACTGTACTGAGGTGCGATTAGAGGACCTGTTAGACAGCTGCGTTATGTGGGTTGCATGCGAATCAGGCGAAATGCAATTCAGGTCGTATGGATACTTTTGAGCACGACTGTACATGGCACCAGAGACAGCTGGGAGAGAGAGGGATTCTCCCTGTCCTCTTTTTCTCCGTTACGTCAAGCTCGCGAACTGTATTGCTATGCAAAATTAAGAACGGAATTAATTGACGCAGATCGATGGAACGGGGATGATACATAGAAAGAGCTGTTACAGTGTAGTACAGAAAGAAATGTCAATAAAATACGCAATGAGACGAACCCAAATGTACGTTTTACACAAAGACAATAACTGCACTGAAGTCACTGAGGTTGCGATGGTCCCCTGGACATTAAAACAGGCGGAATGTGGTTGTTAACAGAGTATGTTATCACCACTGATGGTAATGCTTGCACAGCCAGCCTCCTGGCTGCAAACGAGGCAGGTAAGTAGTTATTGTGATTGAGCTTTCTATTCCAAATTAACAAGGTAGTCAACTATTCGTTTGTCGTCATTTTAGTGCCACTTATGCCACTATGTCTGTCATTGATTTTTCCCTCACTTCCCTCAACTTCTTTCTTCATTACACTGATCGCCGCACGATGTCATCTCCGATAGGAAACACTTGCCGTTGATTATCTTGTTCCGTCCCCGCCTGCCGATGGCCAAGTTATACCATTGGGCTTTCCATCACGCTCATTGGCTTCTAAATACCTCAGATGTTACGTTTACCCCTACTTTGTCAGGTTGTATTGATGCAGTCGTCTGTGAAATGTCAGATACGATTAGTCCAGCTGCCAACTTTGCCATTTCCTGTTCGACGGATCCCTTTCGCCATCGACTGGTTCCGTGGAGGTACATGGCCTTTGTGATCGCCGTCCGGGGTGGTCTTCGAGATTTTCAATGCGTTAAACGGCACCCGACATCGGCCAGTTATATCACCTTCAAAACTTTTGCGCCAAAGCCAGTGATTTAATCAAGGAGAAAAAACAAGTGAGTTGTGACGCCTTGTCTCCTTCCTAGGTTCTTCTGTCCTTTCATATCGAATGTACTACGCTCCAAGTTTTCCAACGGCCGTCTTCCATTCTCATCCTTGCTCTCCCGGGTGGCATTTTAAAGGATTCAACGGTTCCCGCGGAAGATCTTTCAACTCATATTAAGACAGCATCAGCGTCAGCCTCCTATTCAGCTGCCTTTATCCTCCGGAAATAGTGGGCCGAAGCTTTATTTTTTACCTCTTGTCAGGCGGAATCCTACAAGAACTTTTATTGTAACGGAACTTCTTCTGGCCCTCTCCTCTTCCCACAATGCAGCTCCTTGCCCCTATTCCATCCATAACCACTTGCATCAACACTTCGTTTTCCCATGGCGACAGTATCTCCTCCATACGCTTAACCATATTTGGCTGAAAGGTGTTTATCCTTCTCAATAGAGTATCAGTTTTATTGTCACTGTTTTAAGCCCGGTATGAATCCATCATTCCTCGATAGTTGCGGCCGATGTGTCTGATCAAAGTGCCCTGCATTCATTGAAAAGATGATGGCTTGTACGTTCTATCTCTTTACCAGAGTAGCTTTCGGGAGGAACGATCTCCGATAGATCATCTGCTTCGGTTGGAACCCGCAATTCGGAAGGCATTTTCTGTTCTTTCAATCTTCGTAAGGCCTACAACACGGTTTGGTGCCGTCACATCTCACGTACACTCCATGAGTGGGTCTTCGTTCCCATTCCCTATACTTATTCGCCAGTACCAGCCTCACGATCATGCCGAATTCGTGATAGCACCGAACTCAGGCCTTCACAGACCCAGGATAAAGGTTTTCCACGTGATACCGTATAAAGTGTCCTTTTCCTCATCGATATTAATGGACTCGTGGCCCCCGTCTGACCGTTGGTTACCCATGCACTGTCCATCCGCGTCACAGGAGATATGGGCAAGGAAGTCTACGGAAACAACCAGTATTCAGAAGGCAGATATGGTGCAACCAAGGAAGCTTGGTGTCCAAAAGAAGACCCAAGCAACGGATCTGGGGACTACAATCAGGTGTTGGGCGTCGAGGTAGAGCTACAGATCGGGATGAAATGTAGTAATGTGACATAAGTGCTCCACCGGATATTTATGGAGGGAAAATTTGAAACCATGTGAGAAAATCCACGCAGAAGCACGCTGGATGTCACGCTGGAACTGTCGCTTGGCAGAGGCCACGTAAGTTTCAAAATGCTGCTATAGCAGCACATTTAAACCTCTTCGGTTTCTTTCTTTTCCAGATTTTCCACACTCCATTATTCACTACAGTTCAAAAGTACGTTCCTAGAAATTTAATTCCCAAATGAAGGCTGATGTTGACAGATAGTACACCTATTTTGTCCAGGAATGCGTTCTTGGTTTGTAATAGTCAGGTTTTTATATCCGCCTTCCTTCGTTCGCCAAAGGTTATTTTGCTGCCAAGGTAGCAGAATTCCTTCACTTTGTCTACTTCGTGGCTCATTGTTTTGAATGTACACTTCTGCCCGTAGGGATGGTTTCATTCGGAAGTGTCACGTGGTGATAACGGTTGTTTAGCATCCATTAAAAGGCTGTGTGTGACGACTGAGAAATTAAAGATAGGCCTTACTGGTCCTCTTTCACATTTTTTCATATAAACCTTGGGTGAGGAACGTTTGATTTTGACGTTTTGATTTCAGTAATGGTCCGACACACTATAGCGTATTATTACGTTAATTCATTGTCTTGCCTGGTTGTGAAATATGGTAGGGCCACATGCTATGAGTACTGGTGCATCTCATAGATCTTTGTTGGTTCTGCAGCTCTCTGTTTCTCGCTGTATGTAGCACGTTTTTGTTACCGAACATGTTGTGGTCTTTTGCAAGCTTATACGCGCCTATTATGGGATTTTCCTTATAACAGTGGTCTTGGTATTTAGGACGCTGAGGTTTTTGGTGTTTCCTTATGGTTCGATTTGTTATAGTCAACTCGTTTGCATACCATTTTCGGCCAGTTACATTTTCAGACCAAAACTGACATATTCCTCAAGTCACGTGTGAGGTATTCGGTGTTCCAGACTGCATCTCATGAGTTGTGTTTGGTCGGTTTAGTATTGTTCTAGCTTTGTAACCTTTACTACACCATACGTGTAGTGAAGAATTTTATGGTGGTCTTACCACATACTAGTATTTTGTGATTTTGATGCACTTTGGACTGATGTCGACCTGAAGATAGCTGCAATTGTGGGGCGGCGGGTTAATAATAATAATAAATAGTAGGATATATTAGAATATTATTCACCATCTTTTACGAGAGCCTGGGAGCTATTTCTGTGGTCAGCCAGAAAGCGATGGAAAACATACTGACCATAGTTTCCAGCCTGAGAGTCCACATTCTTGTCCAACCCATTGAAAGAAATATTAAATTGTCTATTTGCTCAATGGGACCAGGGACTATCGTTATAAATGAAGATTTTGATTTCTAATTTATTAATATATGTAATCAAATTTCACACACTTAACGTAGTAGTATTCCTCACGATAAGACTAACAAATAAATGTCTCTATTCTAAACAGCACGATGAACAGTTCAGAGGCGACCTCTACAGTAAGTTCCCGTTAAATGGCCTTTCGCCCTGACTTCTGATAATCAAAATAATTGCTCGCCACAAAAGTGGAAAATAACTGTCACCACTTCCCACGCTGATTCGTTAACATTACGGGCGGCACACTAACAGTTGCTTCCACGAAATCTAAGCAAACCAGGACGGTGCACAGCCCTCGAGGTTTCACTACCTACTTGTACTGAGAAACATGAGTGTTGTTGCAGTCTGGCTGTCACGTCATCCGAGGTAGGCATCACGAACACTGGCGTTTGACTGACTTGGACCGTGGGGTAGCTGGGTTCGAAGTGAGCTGAAGTCGTGCCTCTGGGGCAGTATTTATATATGGGTGCAGTGGACGGCTAACAGAACACCTGCTGTCATCCGCTCTATGCCCTCGGTAGTAGCCTCTAAACGCTTCCTCGGACACACAATGCCATGAATCAATTTAGAATCTTCGTAATTTTTGTATGCATGTAGAGAAGTTGGTTAAAATAACAGGAAAAGTTTTAGCTCGCCTGCGTTTACGCTTCTTTTTGTGTAAAGTCAACTGCTGTATACCTTGACATACACTATAAGTATACTCGTTTTTGATATGCAAAGGCCTGAAGATGACATTACTGAGATGCAAAACTGGTTGTTTAAATAAAATAACTTCTCAAAACTTATGGCGGCTTAGTGATTTTCCTTAGCTTAAATTTTGATTTGAGGTTATCGCTAAACTTCCCTCTGCTACCCTGTATTCTTTCTTCACTTTACTCTTAATCCATAACTCCTACTCATTAGAGTTTTCATTCAATTTAGAAAGTCCCTCATTTCTTAAATCTTATACTTATGAGATGAAAATACAGTCTTGGTTGTAGAGGATTTTATTTTCAATTTCCAATAACGCGTTTCGCCTTTGGTAGGCATCTTCAGTTTATCTACAAGGCATAAAATTTCAAAAACGGGTATAGGGGAACTTCCTGAACCTACTAGTGGCCAGAACATACCCTACGGGAAAAGCTTTTATGCAAAGTTGCAGAAGCTGTTCACGATACACGCTGTCCACAAAAGTGACTACAAGATGTCAATGCCTGGGCTAAATGCGATTAGGGTGTCAAAAGTTGCCTGTCAAGTGGGTTTCTGGGAAAAACCCGAACGATGCAAAATTGCAGCGAAAGAATTTTTCTAAGCTTTGATAAACTTAAATAGATTTGAAAATGGGGCTAAATAGAATGTGAAAATAAACATCTAAAACCCTTTAGTTACCTTACTTTCTGCCAAGCTTAAAGGACACCGCAAAGTACAACAGATGCACAGCAAAGTTTATACAGCGGGGCACGACATATACGAGCGCACCCGCTAAAAGAAAGCAGAATGCAGAAAAGTGTGGTAATCGGACATCGAGTACAAGAACAGTAGAATCAGACACATGGCGTTGGCCAGTCTATACGTTATCCATTGGGCAGGAGCGTATTCATACACGGAACATGAAATAGCCTTGTAAATCAAAATATGCATAATATCTATAATGACAACCTTAGAAACAAGAGTGATATTAACTGGCCGTAACTGATTAGGTAATTACATCTTACGAACAAGCCGGAATAAATGTAGAAGAACAAGAATTGAGTTATGTCTGAAATATATGGGAGTTAGGCAAGTAACAAAAGTGATACAAGTATACTTCACAGCAATGAGGCTAAACTTCTATAAGAAAGGACGTCATTATATAAAAAAAATGATAGATACTTGCTGATTAGCTGATCGTTGAGGAGGCCATCAACACCACAAAGCTTGCGTTCAGCGATCTCAACCATCAAATAAACTGAGTTTCCGTCCCTTATGTTACTGAACTAAGCGGGCAATGGCCAAATGGTTTTAGATGTTCGGCGAGTGGTGAATGTTGTTTAATCTGCCCTCTTTTTGCGAGCCGGTTTTCCTGAAGCCCGGATTTAAACATTGTTATCGTTCGTATAAAATATTCAGCGCTGTCTTGGATACATTATATTCTGTAAATGCCTGACTTATCATAAATACGTATCTGTGCCTGTTGATTATGAAGAAATTGATGTCGTTTATTGATACCACCAGTGAAAGCTATACATGCGTTTGTACTTCAAAAAAGCTACGTCAGAAGACATGTTGCCTAAGAAAGAGAGGGGGACCTACTTTACCTCTATTTTAGTGAGTTATATTGAATGCTTCGTCCATAACCACTGTTTAATACCCATGCTAATATTCCAACAAGGACCATCGATACTTGCAGAGGTGCACGCTATTCCATTTGGATAATTAGTATGACATCCATTATCACTCTATAGAGGAACATGCGAATGCTGAGATCCTATCCCATCTCCTAGAAGGAGATCCTGAATTTGATGATGCTCCTCAAGAGTCTGCTTTCATACTGACGCAGAAGCCGAGGCACCAGTGGTCAAATTACTCATTGACGACAGCTGGCCGCTGTGGCCGAGCGGTTCTAGGCGCTTCAATCCGGAACGGCGCTGCTACTACGGTTGCAGGTTCGAATCCTGCCTCGGGTATGGATGTGTGTGATGTCCTTAGGTTAGTTAGGTCTAAGTAGTCCTACGTCCAAGGGACTGATGACCTCAGATGTTAAGTCACATAGTGCTTAGAGCGTTTTTTTTTTTCTTTTTTTTTTCTTTGTGGCTACACGGTCATCATCTGCTGGTCACTACAGGACCAGGTCCTCGGCGACGTCATGCTTTTGGTGAAAAATTACAGGCCAGTGGATCACAAGACTCTGCAACATCCGGGCAACTATATGTGTTGTCCTATCTTACAGGCAAACTCCTGTTCCAAGCGCCTAACAGCCACATCAAAGCGGCCGTTCCACATGAACTCCCTAGCTATGTCTTGACATTACCTCCCTAACTGATACACCTCCTGGGGTGTACCCGTGGTCTAGGGGTAGCGTCTTTGATTCATATTCAAAAAGTCTTCGGTCCCGGGTCCGACCCCCACCACTGCATAAATTTTGATAAATAATCAGCATTGGCAGTCGAAGACTTTATAAAATAAATAAAATAAATAAAAATATGTTGTTATTTAGATATTGATTATTCTATCTGTATGATGGTGATTGTGATTGCAATTGTGTTTGCTTATCTGGAACGTGGACGTTTAATTATTCGGTATCAGACGGTTGACAATGGCTTTTTCGTAAAGGCAATGTTACTCGTAGTTGACCGTGAAATAAAACTGAATAATCGGACTTCGTAATTAAATCGTTTCCAAAGACTGCTGCGGTAGGTGCGGACTCATAATCTAAATCTCAATATTACAATAATTTGCCAGCCATGCCAATACGTCGTACAGAGGTGATTGTCTACTAAACATAAAAAAGTTACACAGTTAGTTAAATCAGATATATTCAATGAATAAGCCTACAGTTCATAATCCTACTTACTTTTATAAATATAATTCTTTACAGAATCGAGTGCCTAGTGTGGTTGCAACTCGCAGTATTCTTCTATAACATGAAATATGGCGGTGTGCCAGACAATAAAATAAAATACGTGCTTCTCGCACCACTTCAACCAGAGCTCTCCCTTTCTTAATCAAACATAAGAGTAACGTAATTGTGCTTTTGTTTTATCAGCGACACAGCGCTGCAGTTGTGTGCCATAGGCTTTATTTATTTGTCACTGATTATTTATTTAATTAGTATTACGCGTTTCCGCGGAAACTCACGCTCGGCATGCAAATGTGCCTTTATATTGCCCCCTGAATTGCGAGGCGAAAGGACACACCTGCAGGCGAGCAATTCACCTAAAGGCACAAGAAAATCTAAGTTATCTACAACTATTTACATGACTTACATTACACATTATACACATTATATACAAAATTTGAGTGACGCGGGTGCGCCGTAAAAGTTCTTATGTTGGCAGATAGAGTGCGCGCATGCGCAGAATCGTCTGTGTAACTGCGGGACTGCCGTTATATCGTACAGTTAGATCACGCGGCACAGTATTGCAGATCATATTGTTCGTGTGCGCGCGTTTTCTCAGTCGTTGCACAAAGAAAATATTCAACCAAGATTACATATGAAGACTACATTCTATGACAGGTAACTTAGTTTTAAATTTACAATATTTGTTATAACACAATACAACTTAGATTGTTGAATGTTCTTAGTTACATAGTATTGTTTTGAAATACTTCAAAGAAAAATGTCCGTATTTTTCAGGTGCGTTGACCTATACACATCGTGTCGTTATTACAGTTCATATTCATCCGCTGCACAATAATTTTTTACAGGTTAGTATCGTCGTGGTAAAGTTTTTTGATCACAGTAACATCGTTGTATAACAACGTGATTAATACATAAGCGTGTCCATTTCTCATTTCCATTATAGTCGTAGTGATGCAGATCGTTGTGACTAAAAGCATTGCTTATTACAGATCAGACGTGACCCGTCGAGTAATTGGTCCATGTGCAGTTCGTTTTTTTTACATTCCGTGGAAGCTTGGTTGCAGAACCTCGGACAGCACATAGCTGGCGTCGATCCTTGGGCAGTCCAGGTAAGAGTGTCCGTCACATTTCGAGAACATTTCATTCCCTGAAGTTCCAACCAAAATTCTTCCACCCGTCGTGTTGTTTTCTGGACAGGCACTTTGTATCCATTTAATCCAGTTAACATCTTGAAGTTGGGTACTGTAGTAATGTCACTAGACGATGCACGAATTATGCACTTCACATTTTCAGTTTTTTGCTGAATATAGCTCACCTAAATGTTCGTAGTTATTAATCAAGGAAATCGTTCATCGCATTTACATTGATACGCTGCATAATGAATGGCATTAACAGTTTCTTTCACATAGGTTTCCGCGTAGTTGCAGAGTTAGTAATGTTCGTTAATGTCCGTGAACAGTGGTTCACTATGCAAAGTCTTTTTGGCACTCGTTTTGTTCAAATTTTTACATAGTAACAGTTACACTTTACATCAGTTAAAAAAATAAGTAATTATACATACACACGTCACATATTTTCTTAGCATAAACATAATATAGTTGCACATAAACATGTTTACATCATCATTACATCGCTATAGGTTATTACATTGTGTCACATTTGATTTCATGAATTGCAGATATTTACATCCTCTTTAGCGGTTTTGCTGGGGTATTATCGATGTTTTTTGTGATGTCATCTGAAATTAAGATAGGTTAGACACAACATTCATTACACCAGTAGGCAAGACCAGGCGTTTTCACTCTCAGTAAATATTCAAAATAGTAAGAGAGAGAAAATGTTCGATTCCTCGCATTTTGTGCGTGTGTGTAGAGTGTCTGTGTGGCCTTGACTACTGATAGATGCTTTTCGTGTTGAGAGATGTGCGTCTAATCTATTTCTCAAAGTAAAAGATCGCTTCACAGATGACGTCAGTCAGTTCGTCAGGTGTCACACCAAGTCAGTGGTACCTTCAGTAACAAATGTTCCGTGAAAAATTAATATGTCATCCACTGCTACATAATCATAAATTTTACTTTAATATTCCGTCTTTCAGGTGGAGGCGCGCGCTGAAAGAAGAGTTCTTCTGTCTTCAACTGCGTCACTGGAACCGCTGAAATGAAAATTTCTATACTACTTATTATCTGTGTTGTAACAACAGAGTTTTTCGAGTTGCTTAGCAATATTTTGATGGGTATGACCTTGACATTATTCAACATGAAATGCTCTAAGATCTCGGTGTGCGTATAGCCCAATAATTTTGTTAGTTCTAGGATGTTGTAACAGATACGCACCAGGATGCGGTATGTTAACAATTATATAAGGTCCTTCATATAGCAGACGCCACATAGCGTTGCGTCGTTTGAGTGCTACAGATTTATGATGAGTACGAAGTAGTACAAGCATTCCTACCTCGAATTTTTGTTTTCTTTTTATTATGTTTCTGTGATGTTTGTTTCGTATTTGTGCGTGATGTGTCAATGTAGTCAATACTTCTTTTATTTTCTGTTCAGGTGTGATTTCCTTGTCCGACAACTTAGGTAATGGTTCTATCCACTGATCGTTCTGTTTGCAATTGAACATGATCTCGTAAGGTGTGTAATCCGTATCGTAAATATTTAAGTTATTGTGTACGTCTTCGAGAAGACTTAGGTAGGACACCCAATTAGTATGTTTTGATGAAATATAGGTCCTCATGAATCGATTTAATTCTCGGAAAAGTCTCTCAGTCGCGTTACATTGTGGACTAAACCTCGAAATAAATATACTTTTAATGTTATTGTCCTTCAAGAAATTTCTCCATTTGTACCCAGAGTAGTATGCTGCATTATCTGATAGAATTGCTTTAGGTTTTCCCACGTGCGTCAGGTAATCACTTGAAAATCTTCGTATTATAGCATTTGCAGTGGCGGATTTTAAAGCATAAGGTTTTACATGTTTAGAAAATATATCGTAAAAAGCTAAGATATATTTGACGCCTCCAGAGCTTGCTGGATGCGGTCCACTGATGTCAGTACACAGAATTTCCAGGGGCTTACTAGGTAAAATAGAATGTAAATCTGTTTTTGTGGATAAATTCTGAGGTTTTGATTTTTGACATATGACACATGTTTTTAGTTCCCTGTAAATTTTTCTTCTCATATTGCTAAAATAACAGTATGTACTGAGCTTTGCCAAACACTTTTTCGTCCCATAATGACCCCAAACTAAGTGTGTGTGCCAAATTAGATTACGTTCAGACTCTTTGGGAATGCATACACACCAGTTAGTAGCATTTGGATGTCGGCGGTAAAATAACACATCATTGTGTAACTTGTAATACTTAGTCAAAGGATGATTGTGTTTTTTTACCAGTAATGTTATTATCTTATACCAGTGAGGATCAGATTTTTGTAATTCAGCCATGTTTCTGCACATATCAATATAATATTGGTGATACTGCTTGTCTTGCATTAAGAGAATCCTGTAGTCATTTATATTTTCTAAGTCACTGTTGGTATCATTCATACCTTGTGGAAGTCTAGACAAAGTGTCTGCAATGGTGTTGTCCTTACCTCTTATGTACTTAATTTCAAAAGAGTAGTTCTGAAGTGTGACTGCCCATCGTGATAGTCTAGGATGTACAAGTTTACAAGTTAACAAAAATGTCAGGGCCTGGTGATCGGTGTAAATTACCGTATGTTTTCCAAATAAATAATAATTGAATTTCTTGAATGCCCATACTATGGAAAGTGTTTCTAACTCAGTAGTGGAGTATGTACGCTCACATTCAGTTAGAGTGCGACTCGCAAACCCAATAATTCTTATCTGTTCCTCCTCTTTATTCTTTACAACTTGAAATAAGCAACAGCCCAAGCCAGTACGTGAAGCGTCACAAGTCATACAAAAATCTAAATTGAAATCTGGATGGCTCAATATGTTAGCATTCACTAAAGCATGTTTAATTGTATTAAAGTCATTCTGTCACTGTTCCGACCAGATCCAAACTTGATTCTTTCTGAGTAGATTTAGCAGATGTTTACTGTTCAAAAGTGGTTGTGGCAAAAAACGTCTGAAAAATGAACATAGCCCAAGGAATGATTTTAACTGCTTTTTAGTTCGAGGGCTAGGAAAGTTTCTGATAGCATCTAATTTACTGGGATCCGGACGTATGCCCTGTGAGTTAATGATATGTCCTAAATACTTTATCTCACTGCAACCAAATTTTGATTTTCTTAGGTTGGCTGTGACTCCAGCTTGTGCAAATTTTTCTAAAATTCTTTGAAGAATGTCAACGTGTTCATTCCAAGATTGTGTAGCTATCAGTATATCATCTACATAGTGTGTGACTGTCTCAACTAAATCGTCGCCAAGCACGGTATCCAGGGCTGTAATGAATACCCCCGAGCTGACATTCAGTCCGAAGGGTAGAACACAAAACTGATAGGTTCGCCCCCCGAACATAAATGCAGTATATTTCCGAGAATCAGGAGTGATACCCACCTGCCAAAACGAATTAGCGAGATCTATTGTGGAAAAATATTTTGCATCTAGAAATTTCTGTAATTGTTCTTCTAAATTGTCAGGTTTTGTGTGAACCGGTAAAATTATTCCATTAATAGCTCGTGCGTCTAACACTAACCTAATGCTTCCATTTGATTTTTTGACAACAAGTAGAGGACTACAATAAGGCGAGGTGGATGGTTCAATGACCTTCCAGTCTAACATTTGTTTTAATTCTTGCCACACAGCAGGTCGTTGAGACAACGGTACGTTATATGTCTTATGGTAGAAGATCTTGTGAGGCTTAACTTCAATCTTATACACATACGTGTTGATAACACCTAATCGTTTGGTAAGAACTTGTAAATATTTGGATAACACTTCCTGTAGTTTTATACGTTCATGTACACTGAGAGCTGTAGCTTCACTTATCTTATGATCAAGCAATGTTTTCAAGTCCATTATCTCTGTGTCAAATGAGTGTGTTTGCATGTCTTGAATGTCATTGTCAAGTACTAACTGAACCTTGTACCCTGTACAGTGTTTGTCATGCTTTAGAGTTCTCCTGTCCAAATCAATAATAATTACACTGCTTTTATCATTTAAAATACATTTACCTTTGGAGAAGTCTATAATGCAGTCCTTCTCGCTCATAATATCTATTCCTAATATGCAATTTGTCACAAGGTTTTGTACAACCAGGAATGGCCATTGTACGGTTCCATTACCTATTTTAACGTTTACAAAAACTTGCCTCGTAACCCTACATGACTTATTACCTAGTGCAGTAGTTATTTTACAGTTTTGGGCAGGAAACTCAGGCACAGGTTCCAATTCACACATCTTTTTATAGAAATTAAAAGACAAAACGCTCACAGCTGCACCTGTATCTAGGATAATAGTAGTTGGAATCCCACCTACTACACCAGTAGTAGATGCTAAAACAATTTCATTTGTGTTTAAACGACATTGTGTACTGTCTTGTAAAAGTTCATCTGATATATTGTTATTGTGGTTGTATCTTATAAATAAAACAGGTAGTTTTTGTTTAGAATTACTCGGCATATCATTATTCTGTTGTTCAAGTGTGGTGTCAAATAACTGATTAACATTGAAGTCGCCCCCCAAGAATTCTTCAGCCACGACCTGGGGCAAAGTAGTGACTGTTTCTAGTTTGTTGGATTATCATTTGTACTAGGTACTGACACAGATTGAGGTTGTGCATCAGGTGTCATTTCTATTATATTCACATTCGGATATTGCCTATTATGATCTCGAAACTTTTGCGGCTGTTGTTGCTGTTGCGCATTATAACTTACCTGTCGGTCGTAAGGTATGCTCCAATTTTGACCTGGTGGCTGCTGTGGTAAAGCAGAGCTTGAATGAAAGTATTGATCGTTACGAGTCCAACCTTGATGCTGTCTTGGCTCGTAGTTATTATTATTTCTATTTCTGTTTGTGTTTTTGTTATTACCTTTGTATCCGTTGTTACCGTTGTAGTTATTACCGCGGTGCCTTTTGTATGGATTGCCGCATGAAATGTTATTACTGTTGTAACTATTGTTTGCATTGGAATACGCGTGTTGATTTTGATTTCCGTACTGAGACGGCATGTGAGTTTGCTGTTTTTGTTGTACCGCGTATCCAACTGTGGGCGCGCCAGAATTGTGTTGGCAAGCCTGCATGTTTTGCATACCACTAGTGTAAACATTGTGGCTGCTGTTTTGCCGCGCGAAGCGCTGATCTTCAAGTAACATGTCAAACGAATCTAAAGCTGTTAAAAAATAATCTGAATCGTCATCCGGGATATGTAGGAGTTTTTCTTTAATGTTGAAAGGCAATTTGGCCTTCAACGCACGGAGTATATCACGCGTTGCGACTGGTTCGTCTAAAAAATGTCCCATGTTCAAGTATTTTTCAAAATATCTGCGTAAGTTACCATTTTTACTGTTAAAAGTTTCAGGTTCTAAAATTTGTCTTCTGAGTCGCTCCTGGACGGATTGCGACCAGAATTTGTTCAGAAAAGCACGCTCAAACTCACTGTACGTGGTACATACGTCAGCTTGACTGTATGCCCAGACAGCTGCATCGCCTTGGATGTAACCGACAATATATGAAATCTTTTTCCGGTCACTCCAAGTGCGTGGAAATGCGTTACTAAAAGATTTAAGAAAAATCACCGGATGAATGGTTCGTTTTTCTGGGACAAAAATCTGAAATTGCCTTTGTTTCATTAAGCTTTCATCTTCCTTCGCATTGTGATATGGATTTATTCCACTGTAATTACTGGTATGTTCAGCTGGCGAGTAATTACGATAATGTTGCTGTGGTTTACCATGATAATAGCTTGTGTTTGTGTTTCCACATCGTGGTATGTGTTGTAGTCGTGGTGTGTTTTGTTCTTGTGTATTTGTCGTGTGCGGAATGTGTGTATCATACTCGAATGTATATTGGTTTCTGAACTGTACATTTTGACTGATATTTTCGTTACATTCAGACTGTAGTTGATCGGTGAATTGTCTCATGGGTGCAGTGACGGATTGTACTGCGTCACTGATCAGCTGTTTGTTATTAGTAATGTATTGCGCTACGGAGTCGTGCACAATTGTTGGTAAATTTTCACGTAAGCATCTATCAAAATGTTTGTCTTTGTTCTCAACCCAATCATGAAATTCTTTATTAATATTTTGAAAATGAGCTGTGGCATCTGATTGTAAGATGTCAGTCAGGTGTTGTTCAACATTGTCAAATTTATTCCGTACGTCAGTAATTCGTTTTTCAAGGCTGTCATGTACTGAAGAATATGTTTGAATTTGTTCAGTAAGAACTTCCCACGTGACATTAAGGTTTTTTACTTGTGTCTGTAAAAGTGCTACGTCAGTTGTAGTCTTTTCTTGTCTCGTATTGAGCTGGGAAAATTTAGTACTGAGTTCAGTCATCTGTTTGGTCAGTGTGGCGTCTATAAGTTCCACACGTTTACACAAAGTGTCATTACCTATCTTGATTGCTATGAGATCAGATTTGATTTCGTCATTTTGTGTTTTTAACTGTTCATTTTGTGTCTCTAATTGTGCCTTTAAGGTTGCCCTGTTTTCGGCGTTCTGTTTCCTTATGGTTGCCATATTTTCTGCGTTTTGTTTCATTAGCATTTGTAACATGTCGGCAATGTTTACCGTTTGCAAGGTCTCTGCCCCCGCCGCGTCATTAGACGTGACGTCATGCATTAACATGGGCTCTGATTGAGATTTTGAAATTTTTGTAGTGGACGGCCTATCGTCAAAATTTTCGTCAACACTTGCGTCAATGTTTGATGAATCGTCACTACCGGTTGCTGTCGTAAAGTCATTTTCTAACACTTGTCTCACGTCCGAGTCGGATTGCGTCTGAATAGTACGTCCTTGCTGTTCCATTTTTGCGTATTGTTTTCTAGTTATTACCATGCCACACGTGATATATGTTTCAAGAAAATTTTTTGACACTGATTTTAAAGTAAAATGTAGTTGAGCATGAATCGCTCGTAGCAACAATGGCTGTCTGTTAATTTAAAAATATAAACTGAATTTGAGATTATTGGTAATGGCTGCTGGCCATGTTACATGATATCGTACAGAAGTCGGCCATATTGTACACTCGTGTATTGGTATTGTTGCATACGTTATTGTTTAGGGAAAAGTACTGAGAATGAAATTTATCACTGAAACTGTTATGCAGAAAAGAAACACTACAGAATTTACTGAAAAGCTAATACACTGAATTATACGTCTGGTCAAGCCTGCTAATGCAAAGATGCTGCGTCTTACCTTATTTTGCTGGAAGTTTCATTGCGTCTTCCCGCAAAATTTCAGAACTGGAAAATATCTTCAGATTTTGTTATCTCTCATACATTGACGTCCAGGTCCAGAAAGTTGATTTTTTTACATGAAACAAAGAGAACAATGTAACAAATGACAAAATAACAAGTCCGACACGCAGTCGCCAATATAAAATAAATAAAATAAATAAAAATATGTTGTTATTTAGATATTGATTATTCTATCTGTATGATGGTGATTGTGATTGCAATTGTGTTTGCTTATCTGGAACGTGGACGTTTAATTATTCGGTATCAGACGGTTGACAATGGCTTTTTCGTAAAGGCAATGTTACTCGTAGTTGACCGTGAAATAAAACTGAATAATCGGACTTCGTAATTAAATCGTTTCCAAAGACTGCTGCGGTAGGTGCGGACTCATAATCTAAATCTCAATATTACAATAATTTGCCAGCCATGCCAATACGTCATACAGAGGTGATTGTCTACTAAACATAAAAAAGTTACACAGTTAGTTAAATCAGATATATTCAATGAATAAGCCTACAGTTCATAATCCTACTTACTTTTATAAATATAATTCTTTACAGAATCGAGTGCCTAGTGTGGTTGCAACTCGCAGTATTCTTCTATAACATGAAATATGGCGGTGTGCCAGACAATAAAATAAAATACGTGCTTCTCGCACCACTTCAACCAGAGCTCTCCCTTTCTTAATCAAACATAAGAGTAACGTAATTGTGCTTTTGTTTTATCAGCGACACAGCGCTGCAGTTGTGTGCCATAGGCTTTATTTATTTGTCACTGATTATTTATTTAATTAGTATTACGCGTTTCCGCGGAAACTCACGTTCGGCATGCAAATGTGCCTTTGTAACTTCCGGCATAAGAAGTCAGCCTCATTCGGCCAACGGCCTTGTCAAAGAGGGCGGAGGAGCGGGTAGAGGTTCAGGGCATTCTCTTGTGAAAGGGGTGGGAAATTGCCCCTAAAGGCGGAAGAATCAGCAATGATCAACGACATGAGGATGCAGAAGGCAATGGAAACCACTGCATTAAAGACACGTAACGTGTATCCACAGGAAATGTGGCCTGTAATTGAAGAAGTGTCATGATGATCTCTCCATTGGCAAATGATTCCGGAATAGTCCCCCATTCGGATCTCCGGGAGGGGACTGCCAAGGGGGAGGTTACCATGAGAAAAAGATTGAATAATCAACGAAAGGATAAAGTTCTACGAGTCGGGGCGTGGAATGTCAGAAGCTTGAACGTGGTAGGGAAACTAGAAAATCTGAAAAGCAAAGGTTCAATCTAGATATAGTAGGGGTCAGTGAAGTGGAAGGAAGACAAGGATTTCTGGTCAGATGAGTATCGGGTAACATCAACAGCAGCAGAAAATGGTATAACAGGTGTAGGATTCGTTATGAATAGGAAGGTAGGGCAGAGGGTGTGCTACTGTGAACAGTTCAGTGACCGGGTTGTTCTAATCAGAATCGACAGCAGACCTACACCGACAACGATAGTTCAAGTATACATGCCGACGTCGCAGGCTGAAGATGAACAGATAGAGAAAGTGTATGAGGATATTGAAAGGGTAATGCAGTATGTAAAGGGGGACGAAAATCTAATAGTCATGGGCGACTGGAATGCAGTTGTAGGGGAGGGAGTAGAAGAAAAGGTTACAGGAGAATATGGGCTTGGGGCAAGGAATGAAAGAGGAGAAAGACTAATTGAGTTCTGTAACAAGTTTCAGCTAGTAATAGCGAATACCCTGTTCAAGAATCACAAGAGGAGGGGGTATACTTGGAAAAGGCCGGGTGATACGGGAAGATTTCAATTAGATTACATCATGGTGAGACAGAGATTCCGAAATCAGATACTGGACTGTAAGGCGTACCCAGGAGCAAATATAGACTCAGATCGCAATATAGTAGTGATGAAGAGTAGGCTGAAGTTCAAGACATTAGTCAGGAAGAATCAATACGCAAAGAAGTGGGATACGGAAGTACTAAGGAATGACGTGATACGTTTGAAGTTCTCTAACGCTATAGATACAGCAATAAGGAATAGCGCAGTAGGCAGTACAGTTGAAAAGGAATGGACATCTCTAAAAAGGGCCATCACAGAAGTTGGGAGGGAAAACATAGGTACAATGAAGGTAGCTGCGAAGGAGCCATGGGTAACAGAAGAAATACTTCAGTTGATCGATGAAAGGAGGATGTACAAACATGTTCCGGGAAAATCAGGAATACAGAAATACAAGTCGCTGAGGGATGAAATAAATAGGAAGTGCAGGGAAGCTAAGACGAAATGGCTGCAGGAAAATGTGAAGACATCGAAAAAGATATGATTGTCGGAAGGACAGACTCAGCATACAGGAAAGTCAAAACAACCATTTGTCACATTAAAAGCAACGGTGGTAACATTAAGAGTGCAACGGGAATTCCACTGTTAAATGCAGAGGAGAGAGCAGATAGGTGGAAAGAATACATTGAAAGCCTGTATGAGGGTGAAGATTTGTCTGATGTGATAGAAGAAGAACCAGGAGTCGATTTAGAAGAGATAGGGGATCCAGTATTAGAATCGGAATTTAAAAGAGCTTTGGAGGACTTACGGTCAAATAAGGCAGAAGGGATAGATAACATTCCATCAGAATTTCTCAAATCATTGGGGGAAGTGGCAACAAAACGACTATTCACGTTGGTGTGTAGAATATATGAGTCTGGCGACATACCATCTGACTTTCGGAAAAGTATCATCCACACAATTCCGAAGACGGCAAGAGCTGACAAGTGCGAGAATTATCGCACAATCAGCTTAACAGCTCATGCATCGAAGCTGCTTACAAGAATAATACACAGAAGAATGGAAAAGTAAATTGAGAATGCGCTAGGTGACGATCAGTTTGGCTTTAGGAAAAGTAAAGGGACGAGAGAGGCAATTCTGACGTTAGGGCTAATAATGGAAGCAAGGCTAAAGGAAAATCAAGACACATTCATAGGATTTGTCGACCTGGGGAAAGCGTTCGACAATATAAAATGGTGCAAGCTGTTCGAGATTCTGAAAAAAGTAGCGGTAAGCTATAGGGGGAGACGGGTCATATACAATATGTACAACAACCAAGAGGGAATAATAAGAGTGAACAATCGAGATCGAAGAGCTAGTGTTAAGAAGGGTGTAAGACAAGGCTGTAGCCTTTCGCCCCTACTCTTCAATCTGTACGTCCAGGAAGCTATGATGGAAATAAAAGAATGGTTCAGGAGTGGAATTAAAATACATGGTGAAAGGATATCAATGATACGATTCGAAGATGACATTGCTATCCTGAGTGAAAGTGAAGAAGAATTAAATGATCTGCTGAACGGAATGAACAGTCTAATGAGTACACAGTATGGTTTGAGAGTAAATCGGAGAAAGACGAAGGTAATGAGAAGTAGTAGAAATGAGAACAGCGAGAAACTTAACATCAGGATTGATGGTCACGAAGTCAATGAAGGTAAGGAATTATGCTATCTAGGCAGTAAAATAACCAATGACGGACGGAGCAAGGAGGACATCAAAAGCAGACTCGCTATGGCAAAAAAGGCTTCTGGCCAAGAGAAGTCTACTAATATCAAATACCGGCCTTAATTTGAGGAAGAAATTTCTGAGGATGTACGTCTGGAGTACAGCATTGTATGGTAGTGAAACATGGACTGTGGGAAAACCGGAACAGAAGAGAATCGAAGCAGTTGAGATGTAGTGCTATAGACGAATGTTGAAAATTTGGTGGACTGATAAGGTGAGGAATGAGGAGGTTCTATGCAGAATCGGAGAGGAAAGGAATATGTGGAAAACACTGATAAGGAGAAGGGAGAGAATGATAGGACATCTGCTAAGACATGAGGGAATGACTTCCATGGTACTAGAGGGAGCTGTAGAGGGCAAAAACTGTAGAGGAAGACAGAGATTGGAATACGTCAAGCAAATAGTTGAGGAAGTAGGTTGCAAGTGCTACTCTGAGATGAAGAGGTTAGGACAGGATAGGAATTCGTGGCGGGCCGCATCAAACCAGTCAGTAGACTGATGACCAAAAAAAAAAAAAAAACGCCTTCTGGAAATGATCGACCAAGATGCAGACTTAATGCTAATATACGTAGATATAGAAATGGAAATAGATATTTATATATAAATATATATGAATAATAAAAATGTATGAATATCAAGAGCTCAGATGGAAACCCAGTTCTAAGCAAAGAAGGGAAAGCAGAAAGGTGGAAGGAGTATATAGAGGGTCTATACAAGGGCGATGTACTTGAGGACAATATTATGGAAATGGAAGAGGATGTAGATGAAAATGAAATGGGAGATACGATACTGCGTGATGAGTTTGATAGAGCACTGAAAGACCTGAGTCGAAACAACGCCCCGGGAGTAGACAACATTTCATTGGAACTACTGACGGCCGTGGGAGAGCCAGTCCTGACAAAACTCTACCATCTGGTGAGCAAGATGTATGAAACAGGCGAAATACCCTTAGACTTCAACAAGAATATAATAATTCCAATCCCAAAGAAAGCAGGTGTTGACAGATGTGAAAATTACCGAAAATCAGTTTAATAAGCCACTGCTGCAAAATACTAACGCGAATTCTTTTCAGACGAATGGAAAAACTGGTAGAAGCCGACCTCGGGGAAGATCAGTTTGGATTCCGTAGAAACACTGGAACACGTGAGGCAATACTGACCTTACGACTTATCTTAGAAGAAAGATTAAGGAAAGGCAAACCTACGTTTCTAGCATTTGTAGACTTAGAGAAAGCGTTTGACAATGTTGACTGGAATACTCTCTTTCAAATTCTAAAGGTGGCAGGGGTAAAATACAGGGAGCGAAAGGCTATTTACACTTTGTACAGAAACCAGATGGTAGTTATAAGAGTCGAGGGACATGAAAGCGAAGCAGTGGTTGGGAAGGGAGTAAGACAGGGTTGTAGCCTCTCCCCGATGTTATTCAATCTGTATATTGAGCAAGCAGTAAAGGAAACAAAAGAAAAATTCGGAGTACGTATTAAAATCCATGGAGAAGAAATAAAAACTTTGAGGTTCGCCGATGACATTGTAATTCTGTCAGAGACAGCAAAGGACTTGGAAGAGCAGTTGAATGGAATGGACAGTGTCTTGAAAGGAGTATATAAGATGAACATCAACAAAAGCAAAACGAGGATAATGGAATGTAGTCGAATTAAGTCGGGTGATGCTGAGGGAATTAGATTAGGAAATGTGACACTTAAAGTAGTAAAGGAGTTTTGCTATTTGGGGAGCAAAATAACTGATGATGGTCGAAGTAGAGAGGATATAAAATGTAGACTGGCAATGGCAAGGAAAGCGTTTCTGAAGAAGAGATATTTGTTAACATCGAGTATAGATTTAAGTGTGAGGAAGTCATTTATGAAAGTATTTGTATGGGAGATGAAGAGGCTTGCACAGGATAGAGTAGCATGGAGAGCTGCATCAAACCAGTCTCAGGACTGAAGACCACAACAACAACAATATATAAATATAGTAATAATGGTGATGTCCATGGAAGCCGTCAGCACCAGCCCGTCGGTGTACTCCTTCGCCTGACATGTATCTCCGTGGTCTTACAGTCAGTTTAATTTCACTGTTCCTTTTCTGGGTTGATCATTATAGATGCCAACAGTATTTTCCGTTACGTTTCACAGGTGCAGTCAACGTCAGGCCATATTTCGCCTCTCCTCAGCTGAATTGTTACCAGAAGCTATTGTGTTAGATAACAGCTCTCAGTGTGTGACAGTAGAACTTCACAGCTTTAGTGCAGAGAACGACATAACTTTGGTATATATATGCCGCTGCACCACTCTGTTTCCTACGGACTTGCACTGAAATGTAACCCCACTTTTAAAACGCAAATTCCGTCGATGCATCAAAATTGTATTATTGATGGAGAGCTCAGTTTATTTCTTTCCGCCTGCCTTTCTTCTCCGAAGGATGGATCCAGCCAAGTGGAAAAACTCCATAGTCGCCCACATGGATAACAGTTGTCTACCATCCATACCACAACTCACATGCCTCCCACCTGGTATCCAAGCCTCACTGCTATGCTCTTCAGGTTACAGAAAGGACAGTACATTTTCCCTGGGTTCGCCGACAGTGGGATGGGTTCACGCCTCACACCTTTTGGGCGGAGAAATGATCTGAGCCGCACTGCCTCCTGGCTCAGGTTGCAGAAGGCTCATCAACTAGACCAGCTTCTCAGTCAGAAGAATTTTCACTATTTCCTGTTGGTCCTCTTGGCGCCCAGAGACGTTGACCGAAGTCACTGGCTGCCTCAGCCACATGACCCGTCGCCCACAGGACCCACAGGCCACAGCACCCAATGACACCAGCCTTGTGCCGGGCAAGATGCCCATTCCCGTTGACATCGATACAAGCATCCCATACAGGCATTTCTCTTGAACACCAGCAGCGCCTGAAAAATATTTAATCTGGCACACAGCTACAGCTACGTGGGCGATGTATTTCGGCTCTAGCCGACAGCTACCAAGATTTCTCAGAGAGACGCTTTACAGGATAATCCCGCAACCTGTCATCTGCGATAAGTTAAGTGACTGCTTACAGTTACGTGACGCAGGCAGCAATTGTCTTCGAGCTATGCCGAGACCTGCCCATTACAGTGTGGATCTCCAGGACTGTGGTATTTGGACCCGGCAAATAAATTCCAATAAGTAAATAATGCCAATAGGTTGCTCGTGAACCAGTACTTTGACTCTAGAAAATGTGATTCAGTTTTTCTGTGGCTGAGAGTCAACGAAGGTTACGTATTTCACGCACTCTGTTTAACAGTGAACAGCTTATTGTGTTGGGTCCTTATACTCTGAAGAGCGAAAACTGACGTTTTTTGCTCATTTCAATAAAAATAATTGTATACCAGGGCTATACTTTCTCCACACTGTATCTGGCGTTGGCCATTTCAGCGTTACAGCTTCTAGAATGGTTGCTTTATTCTATTCTTCACACTTCCATTTTTCTCAGCCTTTTTTTTTATAAATGTTGAATGACAGATCTTAAGGCATTGGGATAATATGAGCAGTGATGTGGCGCGCGCCGCTATCCTGTGATCTTGTTTAGAGCGCGCGCTATAATCGATTGTAGGTCGCTGTTCTGGTGCGGGTGGCTCTCCGGTAGTGATTTGCTATTACGTCGCTGGCGTGTGTTTGTGGTGGCCGGCGGAAAGCGAGAGAGTAGTCGGTTTTTCGGGTATTGTACGGAACGTGAAGTCCGCTCTGTCTGACCTGCTGGTGACTAGCGCTAGCGTTGTGGTGCCTCACAATATGAGCAGAGTGGTCTGGGGCAGAGGCGACTCATTTGGAATGTGTGATCTTATAGTACAACTATCCAAGGATTTCCAGCCAATAATATCCAAACAGCAGACTCCGTACACAATTTATTAAATTGCCAATACTAAACTCTTTTAAATAACAACAAATTCATGTAACTTACAGGACTTAACAAATGATTAAAAGAATGAGCTTTAAAAACAATATCGGCGGCTTGCCACCGTACAATCAAAGAACCTTTTATAGTAGTGCTTCTAGAGTTTACCCAAGAGACAAAATCCTATAATAAGTTAACTTGGCAATACAATTTAAGATCATTTACAAAAACCCTTAAGAATGATAATGAGACTTGGCACCATAAAATCGGAAAACATTAAGAGCAGTAATAAACTAAAAAGAAATAATAATAATGGCAACTTGTCACCATAAAATAAGAGAAAATTTATGATGCAAGAACAAATTACTATGGTGCTTTAAAAGATTTTACTCCACAGACCAAGATCCAATAATAAGTTAACTTGGCATTACAATTTAAAATTATTTATATAAAAAACTTTGAGAATGATGTGGAACTTGGCACCATAAAATCAAAGAAGCGCAACACACAACCAATAAATATAATAACAAAATAATAATTAGACACAACCAAAGAGCAAGGGCAACTCCCAGCGTAATCACAGACGAGCGAGCTCTAAACACTTCGGAGCCTTCCCACTAGATACGGTCCTGGAAATAAACCGCTGAGAGCTCCCCAACATGCCTCCAACAACTGCCCATCACTTACGCACCTTGGTTATGTTCTGTAACACACGACAGGTAATATCAACACAAGATAAAATTCAAAAATCGAATAACAATATAACATCCCGACAGTACATGATAACCACGGTGCCGTTAACTCGGGTGTTCTCAACAAGTGTCGGAAGCCAACACACACAAATCTTAATAAACAATTCTCGCTTCTTAAAACAAAACAATAAAAGCCAAGCTCACATGAACAGTCAACCCACAGTCTTAGATGTGCCTTAACGACACCAAACGCTACTATTCCACCAAGTTAATAATAACACAGTGAGATAAAAATACAGAACATACCACTAAATGCTGTTACACCAGCCGGCCGAAGTGGCCGTGCGGTTAAAGGCGCTGCAGTCTGGAACCGCGAGACCGCTACGGTCGCAGGTTCGAATCCTGCCTCGGGCATGGATGTTTGTGATGTCCTTAGGTTAGTTAGGTTTAACTAGTTCTTAGTTCTAGGGGACTAATGACCTCAGCAGTTGAGTCCCATAGTGCTCAGAGCCATTTGAGCCATTTGAGCTGTTACACAAACCAAATTGACGAGATCGTGTTGTTCAGGTCCCAGAAGACCACATATACCAAGCAGCAGTAATTCACTATGCAGATACTGCAAAAACCGCCTTTCTTAGGCAGACTTTACCTAACACATCAAATGCCAAATATACCATACATGAACGCAACTCCGAGCAGGTAACAGGCACCACCTACGTGAATTCCTTCAAAAAGGAACAAACAGGCACCACCAAAGGTAACGCTGAGCCGACCAGTTGGGCAACGACCCACTCAGCGGGATAACCAAAAGATATTCGAGTTGAGCAAATAAATTAGTACCAACAAATACCGTAACGTGCCACACATACACAGCAAAAACTTCCAGCAACGCCGTCCCACATCAGAATGAAGTTCAGAAACCGCTGCTGGATCTTCCAGCGGAAAATCTGACGAGCCAACCGAGCCGACACTCTAACCTGGCAGACGACTCCAAAATTCTGCAACTAGTTGTCTCGGGACCAGAGTATCACAGGACCCCACAGGACCTCTACAACAGATAGGCAGGCAGAAGAAGTACGCCGACTCCAATTAATCACCACCGCATGGCCAGCACAGCGGCGAGTCGCCTCCGCCTCAGACCACTCTGCTCATATTGCGAGGCACAACAACCTTAGCGCTAGTCACCAGCAGGTCAGGCAGAGCGAACTTCACGTTCCGTGCAATACCCGGAAACCGACTACCCTCTCGCTTTCCGCCGGCAACCACAAACACACGCCCGTGACGTAATAGCAAATCACCACCGGAGCGCCACCCGCACTAGAACAGCGAACTATGATCGATTATAGCGCGCGCTCTAAACAAGATCACAGGATAGCGGCGCGCGCCATATCAGAGCAGCTTTTTAGCAAACAACTACCCTGCTTCTCTAAAACGTTTGCTACCATAAGCATAAACGAAAACCATATTCACTTCTTCAACTGTTCGATTGTGAACGTCGGACTAGATTCACCTGTGCTGGCACCTTGTTACTATTTGAGTAACAGGGTCTGCGCAGATTGCTAATCCCTATCGTAAATAACGTAAAATTTATACATGTGCAAGGTACCTTTTCTCAGAAATAATTGGGAACAAAAATTTGTAAGAAATGTGGCTTGCAGGTTACCTATTTCTCACCACTTTAAAAGCAATATTTCCAAAAGTATTAATTAGTTTTAAGATGATAAGTATTTTCGTAAAAATGGAAATAGAAATAAGGGATACAAAATAGGAAAACCCCTGGGTTAATATATGTACAATACTCAGATTAGCGTATCCTGTAAATCGCAACAAATTGTGGCAAGTAGAAGTCGAGAAATAGTACACTTAACTCGAGAAAACTACACTTATTGGAAAAAGCGATTGAAGTTTTCAGTACATTCCACCTCCTTCAAATGGGTTTTCTGCATCCTCTTGCAACTCATATTGCAATGTCCCTTTTCCCGATCGTCTGTGTTGTTTTGCCCTTATTTCAAGGTCTCTAATAGCTCTCTCTGGTGCCCTAACTCTTTCCTTATCTAAACTGGACACTTGTTTCACTGTGGAACGACCAACAGTTTGTAGCAGTCTTTTCAGGACTTCACAACTTGCAACATTTCCCTCACTGAACGTCGAGACTGCATCAAAGTGTACGAGTTGACACGAACACTACTTTGGAAATTCAAACCTATATTATGTTCGTTCCGACACTTTTATTTCTATAAAGACATTTCTTCAATAGTCTCGCATCTGACAAATCTCTGAAAGTTTCTTTTTAGATTTCCATTATGGAGAATGAAACAGTTGGTTTATGGATAAATTCCTTAGCGTTTTCCTGTGGTCTTTTGTATTTGCACCGTGAAAGACTTCCTGGAGTGCACAGGCCATGAATGGGTTTGTCGTCTGTGAAAAGAGGTGAAACAAAACTGCCCCTACAGCTTTTCTCAAATCTTCTACGCTACGAACATTATGTTTACATCCGCAGTGAACTAAACTATACACTAATAAAACTAGTACATACACTGCATGTTGAAAAAAATTGAAACTATACACAACTGATACTTTCTAGCTTACTCAAACACATCCATGAAAAAAAAAGCACAGCGAAGTAAACAAACAAAAATCAGAAGGCATGTACTTACAGAAACATCTCTGCAGTGGAGCTAACACAGTAATGTCACCACTGGTGTCCAAGAAATATGTACTCAGAGGCAGGTAATTCCAAAACTTTAATTTTAGTTTAAGAATGTGAAATGTACATGGTCACGCCCGCACTGAATACTCTTTAAATGACTGAATAAACCGGCAATAAGGCAATAATATGTATGTTTTATTTATCATTGGAAGGGGAAAATTCCGTAGATGAAGATCAGTAAGAAAAGAAATAATTATTTCAAGATTTCACCTGGTACAGAACCCCTGAAGTTCCCCACGTCGTGTCTGTGAAGTTATCTTGATGACTCTTCCCACTGCCAACATGATGACACAGTCAAATATTCAGACAGTTATTACTCAATGGGACATTGCCATGGGAGCTCACTCCTCCACGCCACTTTCTCTGCCTTATTTGACAGTTCTTGATTATTCACGTCACCGTACCGTAAAACTGAAGTCCTGCAGCATGTATCCTTTTCTGCCCGTTCAGTTGGTCGTGCTAATTGCAGTGAGGGTGCGTCTGTTGGCAAGTAGTGGAGCTAACTCCACGACGAGCTGACATGTGATACTGTAACAGATTATGTCAGTTTCGTTGGGCTACTGAGCCGCCGTGGGAAGTAGCCAACTCCTACAAGCTGGAGCAGTCACATCGACTTCTGCTACCATTGAAGGCTGCTGTGGGCATCTGCAGACAAGTCACACGGCGGGGTCACGGCCTTGTTGACGGACCGGCTGGACTCGTCTTTACCTCAGCGCGGCTGGCTAAACGTACGGCTGCAGTATCCAATGAAGCTGGCAGTGATGGAAGAGCAGGCTGGCAATCCTTGGATGGCCACCAAGCAAAACAAACTTTGGAGGAATGAGCACCACAGAACCATGAACAGCGTAAAAACAGCAGCAGTGTACTGCAGCATGGGGCGAGGTAAGGTGTGTTGTAGATATTGTCGATATTAGGCAGCGAACAGTGTCCTCTTTTCGATGTCTAGGGTTAGATGGCACCCCATAGTTAGTGATGAGGAACGGCGTAGACACTGGTTGTGGCAAGTCATTGGAGAGCACATACTGATGTGTGCTTTAGTGGCAAGCTTTGGTATTTGTCACAGTTTGGACAATTAGATTACAATGAGATCCACTTTTTTTAGTTTTTGTCAAGTCTTTTGCCCGGCGTGCTGGCACAGAATGCAACATTTCTTGTTGCGGTATTGTAAATAGAGCGAACCCGGAATACGTTGACAGAGTAATAGTAGTAAGTAACTAGGCTCTTTGCTTCCATGCATTTTCTGGTGTTCTGTCTTTTGCTTATCTACATTTTCTTGCCGTGAAATAGTAGCTGTAGTTCAATGTGGTTGCGTCGTGTGCGGGAGTCAGGTGTCGGTAGTAGTAGATTGGTGATAATTATGACGAGTCAGTTGCTAATTTTGGTTTTGTTTCTTTTGTTTGGTGCAAATTTGTCATGTTAATCACGAGCAGAAACCAGGTGTCATTTTATTAGCTGCCCTTTTGACTAGTCCTTCTAGAACACAGCAATACTATTTTATTTATATGATGTATCGATTTATTATGGGATAATTTATATTGTACATTATGGTTGCTCATTGTAACACAAGTTGATTGTATTTCTGTTGGGACAGCATATTGCATTCAGCTCTGGTATCATTAGATTTCTGAAACTGAAGGGATCTGCAGAAGAAAGTGTTAACCCACGAGAGCCTAGTTTTGAATCATACCGCATTATATGTTTGGTTAAATCTGTAGATCGTAAATCAAAGTGGACTGAATTCTAACTTTGCTTGCGAAAAGTTGCACTACATTTTGGTGTATGATTTGTCATATTAGTAAAACGTTGTTAATAGGTCAAGCCCAAGAGAACTCTTTACATGTACCACTGTCCCCACTATTGCGGTTGGTATTGTCTTTATCAAAAACTACCTGTAAAAGTTTTGAGAGCATGCAAGTTGTCAGGCAAATCCAACACCTTCCATGAAAACCCTGACATGATAAGCAAATCCAGTAGTATGTCATATAGCTCCGAATAGATCGTGACATTAAATTAACCAAAGTAATACGAGTAATGAGTGAGCAAATGGAATACCACAGACTAACACAAGAATGCCTAAATACATGTCATACCTTCCCACCGTGAGACAGACGCAGTTCGGAGGGGAGAAACGAGAACAGAAGCCGAGAGCAGAACCGTGTTAAGTTAGAAGGCCCAACGATAAGGGACGGAGACCCACGGTGCCAGCTAACCGTTAGGACCACCCCCCAGCCAATGTTAAAAGCTAGAGCCTTAGCGTGAGACTTTTTCGCGTCTCTGTTACGTCAGGACCACACCCCAGCCCGTGTTAAAAGCTAGAGGTCTCCAGATGAACATTATAGATCTTACGATAGTACAAAAAGGGCCACACCACCCGCAAGTTTTAGAGTGAAACTTTTTCGCGTCTCTGTTACGTCAGGACCACCCCCCAGCCCATGTTAAAAGATAGAGCCCTCCAGAAGAACAGTACAGATCATACGATAACGCTAAAAGGACCACACCAGCTGCAAGTTTTCGCGTGAGACTTTTTCGCGTCTCTGTTACGTTGCAATATTTAAAAACATTGCCCCACCACGAAAAGTATAACGTTTCTCATTGGCTAGACAGAATTTTTGTAGGCGGAGCTTATGGTTAACATTGAGACCCTGATTGGTCAAATGAAAACACAGCCATATAGTTTTTTAAACCAACTTCGGTAAATTGTAGTAAGGAGAAGTTAGGGAGAGTTGCTTCCGAGATGGCGAGGTGAGCGGGGCTGTGCTGCCCGCTGCCCTCTGACGAACACCGACAAGGTAATGAACGCACGCGATGCCGCATAACAGCGCATAGAGCTTCACTCAGAACTGCAGAAGTCTCATTTGTTACACCCCCTTTTTGCGTAATACTAGTGTCGATCGTCAATTAAAGCTCATGGTGTTCACTTTTGCCACTTGAAGTAAAAATCTGAAACGCGATGATTATTCTGTTATATAGTTATTGAGAAGCCACATCAGCCACTGTAATTTACGACAAGTTAGATAAGTAATTAAAGATAATTGAGGGTCACTGTAGACCATTTTTGATAGTTTTCTCTCTTGTGAAACTTAATTTAAACCTAGATTATAGATCTGATATGGCATAGGTCATCCTTCGATCCATTGTAGAACTTGGAAACCCACTCAGGGAATATTCGTTCACATTTTTGTTGAACGCAGTTGGTTTTTATCATCCTGTATTAAAAGATTTCCTTTTATCAATAGTGCAATTTATAAACAACGTTTTGTGAGTAGAATAAAATTTCCAATGGTAAACTTAACTGCTTTTTCGACGTTATTTTACCAGCTAACCAAAAATAGGAAAGCCTTGAAACCCTTCCACTAAATTTAGTTAGTATTAAGATTCTTTTACAGGGAGTGCAGTGGAGCTGACGCTGAAATCATTAAGTATTTGGTTATATCTTCGCAAGTCTCACTGAACTCTTCTGAACTCTACATGTCATGTGTGGTCTGGCGTCTCCTTACCAGCAACGGGTCCAAGGTTGAAACTAGTCAATTCCCTAAAAAACACGCTCAGAGCGTCGTTGCGCGAAAGTGGTAGGGAGACACGATATAGAAGAGACAGACACGACGCAGAATGTTAGAAGCATATATATGGCTTTTACTGTATAACATCAGAGACCAGTGCGTTAACGACTCTAAACACGAGCAAGAAAGAAATCTATTACAGTAACATTTGGAAAGTAAAAATGTCAGGTTTTCTGTTGCGATTGGAATAACACACAGTTTCCGAATTTTTGTGTTAGTTTCCTTTTGAATTAGAATGCTGAATACTAGAGGAACAGAACTGAGGAAGAAACTGTCTGTCTTGTTATTGAGAGCGGGCACAACACTAATAATGCAACTTTGGATTTTAATCTTTTTTAATGCTGACTTGAAGGGCTTGAGAATTGTATTGATTTATGGGACGTACGTAGCATGTAGCTATTTTGGGCTAATAGGATTTGGTGCATCATATTTACTTAATAACTATAGGGTGGTAGGAATTGCCTTTCTACCGCTTTTACGTAACGAAACATTTACAAATTCTGCGCTCATCTCATGTCTGGTTTTCATTGAACTTGCCAAGTAGTTCCTACTTCTTTCTCAATGAATAAAGATGGTGCTTTTGCATAAAAATACACACATACATTTCTGGAGTATAAAACAGATTAAAAATAGTGCTATGTTACAATTTTTATCTTTGGGACCAAAACAATACTATCCCTAACCAAAACAATACTAACATGTTTGCTACAGGTATATCTATTGTTATTTGGTAAAATCATCCTGTGACTGTAACGACCATACATGCTGTCGTTGATTTAACACATCACATTATATGTATATGCTGTTGATGTTAATGAATTCCGTAAAACGTTAGTAGAACTCCAGAACTTTTTGAGGTCAAGCTGGTGATATACATTCCTAATCCTAATCATAATATTTTCTTCTTATTAATTTCCTGGAGCGTAATCATGATCTGAACCACTGCCATCTAAAATTATTTGTAATTAACATCCTGGCCAAACATTCATCTCTTTACTTGACTACAAGATTTCGACATCAGAGCTATGTTGAAATGTGCCATGACACTGTTCCCTTCCAAAGACGAGAACATAAATACTCTATGGCTACGCAAGATATACAGCTGACACTTTCTAACAGCAGCTTAAATAGAACTACTTGTTGCCAGCATATAGCACGATTGAAATTACGAAAGATAGCGTAATAAGATTATCTCCTAAATGAAAAGTATTTTCTTCCGCCGACCCTTTTAATTTCTCGTGTTTTAAACTGAAGTTGTTTGCAAGGGCGCATTGGTGTCTAATTATACTGTTTAATAAATAATTGAGTTGACAATTCAAATTCTACCCAGACTACAACCACTGTAACATATTCTGGGTTTAGTTCTCACCAAATTAAGAGAATTACATTCTGTTTCGAAATATTTCTTTTGGTACAATTCTTCTTGTAACAAGAAATTAAACGAAGAACTTAGCTGTATGCCTTGGTAAGGAACAAGTTGGTTGAAACTTCCTATCAGATTAAAACTGTGTACCGGACCGAGACTCGAACTCGGGACCTTGGCCGACTATTTTTTTAAATATTTCTTTTCGCCAAAATATTTAATACGTGAAATGTATTCGCAGTTGTGGATAATGACAAGCATCAGCTGTGTAATGGAATAACGACAATGAAGAATTCTTGCCGCACCGGAACTTGAACCCGGATTGCCCACTCCCGCGAGATGTCGCCTTACCGTATTTCTTTTTAGTTTTGTTTGTAAGGAAGGTAGGCGAAACAAACACCTTTATTATTCACAAAACAATGGTACGTCCTCATACATTATAACTGGCCTGGAATGAACCGCGCTGCAGTCCTACTAAGCATCATGAAACAACAACGAAGTCACAGTGGGGCTACCTCCGGCACTCTTAAGAAGAAACATTCATTGATATTGAAACAAAATTCAAAGAAACATTCCATTGCTAACTGCGGAATTGTTAGTTCGTCCTGGGTCGCAAGCTCTCGTAGTTTTCCTTAGCTAATCACTTTACTTGGTCAGTTCCACAACGTCAGCACCGCCTCTCATCTCTGCGCACTCGGCACACCCCCAAGTATATGGCCGGTCCGCAAAAACTGTTCCTAGGAAATTTGCATACCAGTCCTTGTACTTTCGTAGCCGTAACAGTTTTGTGTGGCTATCTTGCTAGTATTGCCGGTAATCCAATACGTTCGGTACGTTCAGACGTGTGTCTCTATATATGTCATGACCGTCATACCTGGGATCCACGCCACTGAGTTCGTCTTATGACACAGAAAATATGATTCTTCTGGAAAAAATAATAAGTCTGAAGATATTGCTGTATATATATAGTGCTCCGCATGAACGCTATTAACGCCGTCCAGACAGCCAACGCCTCGAAGCAGACCAGCCAGTAGTCGTCCCTATGCATCATGCCGCATTGCTGACACATGGGTGAATCCCCCAAATGTACTGCGTACTTTTTGTCATTCTTTGGGGATTTCCGGTTCACTACAATGTACCATGTTGACCTGACTTATGTAGGTAGGTGGGGGTGCTGTACCGTGCGCCACATCACACGCCAATTAACGGCAGGATGTTTCCGTTCCACCCTGTTCCGGGCGATCTGCAGAAGAAGCAGATGATACACGTCCTTCGATGTCCACTATTGGGGCGTTGGTAAACGCTATCGCACGTAACAGCGTTCAACAATTAACGTGCGCACATACGTCAATGGGGGCGATATATGGCCAACACTGACCGGGAGAGATGCGATGTTGGTACCAGTTCTTCGATGATCGTCCCGGTAAGCGAGTGATTCCTGTTGTGCCACCGTTTCTGCATGGTATTAATATACATGGCATTCGCCTTCTCGTGCATGTTCACTAAACCAACGCCCCATTCTCACGCTTGGAGGGTAAGAGTGTTGTACTGTAGCTTAAAAAGCTGTCCTAGGTTTACATAGTACTCAAAATTCACCTGGATCCTCATAGCCATCGTGCGCGTCAAGGGGAGAAGGCGTGTCAGATGGCACATCATGGGAGCGGGATAAAGGGTGACGAGTGACACTCGCTGCAGCATATCTATCGACCGTAGGGCGTTTAGTTGTATTGACGTGTGAATTCTGAGCAACAGCTGTCGGTAGTAGTCCGCAGACGCTCCCGCCGTCTCCTTATGAATGGTGATACCAAAACATCGGAGGGCTTGAACTAAAGGTACTGGTCCTTCCGTTCCTGGTTCTAGTCCACGCCCCACATGCATGAATTGTGATTTTCGGAGGTTGACCTGACTGCCAGCTACCATCCAATTTGTCTGTAGCCAATCCATTGCGGATCGAGTCTCCCCCTCATTCCGGACGAGGAACACAGTGTCATCTGTGTATGCTCTACATTTTAATGATAATTTCCGCAGGGAGATCCCGGCAAGACGGCGTCTAAGGCCTGCAAGGCACGGTTCTAAGGCAATCGCATATAGCAGGATCGACAAGGGGCAGCCCTGTCTGACAGATCTTAAGATCTTAAAATACTCTCTCCTCCCTCCGTTGATCACCATAGCTGATCTGGCGCCGTGCAAAAGCCTCATCATTTTAGTGGTTAATAATGGCGAGACACCCATCCTATTACTCACCGCCGCGAGATACACATGATCCACTCGATCAAATGCATGATGGAAATCTACAGCAACCAGTGTCCCGGAGGAGGTATGCAGCCGCGAGGGTAACAACGTCACGATAGTCTCCCAAGGCTGTGTGGATATTAATGATGCCTCAAGACAAGTCTGATCTGCATGTATTCGATCCACCAGCGACGTTTTGCTACGGCTGCCCAGTTGTGGATATAGATCCTCTTGTCACTGTTAAGCAGGGTCAAGCGGCAATAATCACAAGGTTGTTTGCAACACGTGGCTTGGGTATCGGGATCATGAGCCCTTCCGTGAATTTTATGGGTACCGGTACTTCTTGCCGCAAAAGTTCATTAAACATGCAGAACCACATCAGTGTCATAATGGTCACAAAGGCACGGTAACATACCAACGGGAATCCGTCAGGACCTGGGAAATTTTTGGAGACACCTCGTGTAATCGCTTCCTCCAGCTCCTCACACGTAATTTCAGATAAAACGTCCGCTTACCCATTCACCGTGTCGCGTCTGGAATCTCTTCCAGGACATTCCCCAGCTCTCTCTGGCCGTCACTCGCATAGAATCTGCTAAAATGATCCGTGAACGCCTGTTCTATGCCCCTTTGTGTTGGAAAACGACAGCCATCGCCGAGATCGATCTCATTAATGAATGTCCTTCGTCTTCTTCTTTCCTCTATCACATTATGCATTGAGGGAACTTCTTTGGGCAGGCATTCCACTGAGCTCGCGCTTATCATCGTAACCGACATCCTTAGCGTCGCAAGTCGTGCCAGCTCCGCCTTGTCTCGGTGTACCGCCGTCTGGCGTTCTGGTGTTAGTGGTTGAGCGAACAGTTCTCCGACGGCCATAAAGTAAAAGTCAGTGGTCGTGCACTGCCTCCGAGAAACTTCCTTCCCATAACCTAATAACGTCCTCCGTAAAGCTGGCTTCGCGCACTTAATCCATCACTGTAGGTCAGAACCGTAAGAATTTCGTTGACGGAGGCAGCCATGCCACGCGTCCTCCACCATGCGTCGGCATTCTGCTTCGCGCAAGTGGGAGACGTTCGCCTCCCAATTACCCCTCCGTCTCCATACCTGCTGTCTAGCGAGGGTAACCGTACAAATATATGCCTCAAGGTCTATAAACGCGGTCTGCCAGATTTCTGCGTGCACCCTCGACATCGCTAATGCCCTTGATACATTGATTCGATCCAAACTGCTCGCGGAGTAGATCGTAAAATATGTATATACTTCAGGTCTCATATGTCGACTAATTCCATCCCATTGACCAGCTCCCGACGTTCTTGGCTAGGAGTACGTAGTTAGCATGTTGGTCATTTCTGTTGTCACAATTAAAATCTCCGCCGAGTATGCAAGGATTGCATCGTCCCCGGAACAATGGTGTAACATCACGAGCGTAAGAATGTACTCTATCCCTTCTCTTATCCGAGCCCGACGATGCTTATACGTATATTGATAAAACGTATTGTACCTATGCTCACGGCCGAACCACGGGCAAAACGCAAATACACTACTTCGTCTGCACGTATCCCTTCCTTCAATAGTATCGCAGTGCCAGAGCCTCTCCCGTCACATGGGGAACATTAAATATCACAACCGTAGAAGTCCGAGGGAGGGAAGCAAACAAACTTCCTGTAACAGCACTACGTCTAAATCTGCCGCCTTCATCATGGCACTAAGGATCTTGATTTTTACCGGCGTCCCAATAATATCGAAATTAACAGACCCTGTAGGATAAGCTTGTTACGTGGCTTTTAACGTACACAGGTCAACTTAAGGTCGCTAATTCTTCCGTACATAGGGTGCTTCCTTTCCAACGTCCCCCACTCTCTTCTCGTATGAACTGTCGTTATTCCGTGCACTCTTCCGGTCTTACACAGGAAGAGTGTGTGGGAACAGTTCCTCCAGTGGGGTGCGGGAGGGGGGGAGGGGAGGGTGGTCTTCTGAGCAGTCTCCTGGCGTCCCATCTTTGTCGTGCGTTGTAGGCGCCGTAGCCTTATCAGTAGCTTGTTGCGAACTGCTCCGCTGTTTCTGGAGCATCGTCATCGGAAGGTCGTGTCGCCGTCCCGCTGGCCACCACCCCTGCATCCACGCTTGGCAGTTCTTCTGTATCCATGGTCGTCTGCTCTGTAAACGAAAACGCCTGAGCGTTACCTGCTGGATCTGGCTGGTCGCTCTCCACCCTCAGACGGCGCTTCTTCCAGCGTTTTGGTGATCGCTGTTTTCGTTGTCGAGCCTCGGAATCAGAGATCAGCATGGCCTCTGGATGTTCCTGGGGGTCAACGGAATCTTGCGACATCGAATTATCGACGTCTGTAAGTGCCTTATCTAAAGGAGCCGCAAGTGGCACCGAAGAGAGGGCGTCCTGTGACTGTTGCAGACGGTCCAAGGCAAAGTCGTCCTCCCGTGGCTCGACACGATCTGCCTTTGTCTGTACGTTCCGGCACGTATCTGTCGCGCTGTCTACGTTATCGCGTAATGCTGCGACATACGTCATGGGGAGCATAGTTGGATGCGCTGTGAGTGGAGGATCACCACGTGGCAGCTGTAGCAAACTTTGCCGAGTTCACTCAGAACGTACGTGTCCCTCCTTCCCACACCCGGAACACGTCCTTGTTTGGGCGTCGTAGGTAACAATCGCCCTACACCCAGCAATGTATAAGTGTGATGGAATGTGTTTTAGGAGTTCGTTCCGTATTTGTCTGGCATGATTGAGGACAGGATACGTTTTGAAACTCACGCATTTGTCAGACACATGGGATAGGACCGTTCCGTAAGAACGCAGTGCGTCCGTCAGAATTTCTTCTGGCACATCGAATGGAAGCTAAAAGACGCGGATCGTTCGTAGTCCCATGCCGGCGTGTTCTACTGTAACCGCTGCAACATTCCCGTCCGAATGACAGAAACGTAGTCCTTGTCGGTGTCAGAGTAGTAGTTCACATACCGCTGCACTGATGAGGTTGACATAGACCACGCTGCTGACTATAGATAAGTGTATTCCAACTAGAACGTCAGTTTTGATTTTTACCACTTCCCGTAAATAATGTTCTATCTCGTAAGACTACGGTCGAGCATATTCGTCAACGAAACTAAATTTCAGTACGATTAGCGAAAAGAGAAAGACATGATTCGTTCTATGTATTACCGCGACACATCGCTACGCACCTAACGTAAACACCTCTCAAGCACTCGTGCAGCAGGGACGTAAACACCGTCCGAACCGCTGCTCCGCTGAACGCTGGCTGATCGACTGAGCTACCCAAGCACGACTCACGACCCATCCTCAAAGCTTCAGTTCTGCCAGTACCTCGTCTTCTACCTTCCAAAAGGCCACAGAAGCTCTTCTGCGAACCTTGCAGAAATACCACTCCTAGAAGAAAGGATATTGCGGAAACGTGTCTGTATAACAGCTTGGCGGAGGCTTCATTCTGGAAACAAGTTGGTTGTTTTGAGAAATTGCGCTGCAAACTTTGAATAAAATCTCATTAATAAGATATTGCAAATATGTTCATTGTGATTTTTTTATTCGGATAAATCATCGTTTACAAATATTTTTTAAATAACGACACATTTTTAATAGCGTAAATTCTACCCAAAATTTTATTCGTAGAACATGCCAACGCATACTAACCATGCTGGATGAGGCAACGAAATATTACCGTGAAATCTCTCAAAACTACAGTTTAAATGGTACTAAATGTTTAAGTTTATGATAGTAAGATTTGCTTTACCAACTTTTGCAGTGATAAAGTACAACATTCTCATAAAACACCTATGATTCCCCACAATATAAAATAAATGTTATCCTTAGTACTGAAGGCAAACGACCTTAAGGATGGCCCTTAACGTTTCTATTGTCACACTGTCACGTAAACAATCCTAAGAGACACAATTCACCATTGTATACTTACGTAAATAACCATTCACGTTTACTTGATCTGCGACCAGAACTGAAGCGCATTTGTCTTTTGGAACATATTCACCATTCTTGCGTGATTCGTACTTATCCACATCATCTTCTAATGCGTACAAATAACTCCTGGCGTGAACACCGCACCCGCTACTACCACTGGCAGCAATATTTTTGGCACTTACCAGTATTTACCTGTACACATTTTGACAAATCTCCCATTATTGGGATTCTGAAATGAGAGACAGTGCTGTCATTTCTTGGTTTATTGCGGAACTATCAATTAATACGAATAAAGCACATCATGCTCCCTTTTTTTACATGTAATAATTATTTATCATTGTCAGCCCCTACCGCTATTCACATCCGAGGTCCCCTATTGTGCCGTGACTTTAAACAGTTACAAATAACCCACCTGTAAATGAACGGCTAAATAATTAAAGTGGCTTTCCTGGGTGTCAAACAGAAGCTGACATTGATGACTGTCTGAGCAGACACGCCGCGAGTATATTACGCCTGACCCAGTTGGCAACTGTGGGCCATCTATCATTAGTTATCGATGTATTAGACATCGCACGTAGCACCGTAAGAGCAATAACACGCCGGAGCGTGTCCTGCTAATTAGTTACCTCGTGTATCGATTGACGCCGAACCACTCACCAAGAGGCCATCGCGGCAGAGCCCAGCGACAGACGGGAAATTAGAGTTCCATTCCCGCCTATCTAGCAAAATGTGTCATCAGCGGAACAATGTGTGAGAGAAAGTTTCTAACTTTCTTTTTTTTTTAATTAGAACGTGCGACGTTAGGCTCTTGTCGTCTTGTCGAATTTATATATTCGAACGGAGTAGAAGTAGAATGAATTTTCAATCTGCATGCCCCGATTTGAAACTTACTGGCAGATTAAAATTGTGCACTGGACTGGGATTCCAATGTGGGACCTTTGCCATTTGCGCGACCGGGCCCGTGTTCTACAGAGTGAACCATGAAAGCGTGACTAACGACCACATCTCCAGGCTTCACAGTTTTAGTATGTCCGAAAGTTTAAAATCGGCTCACTCTCTGCTGAAGAGTGAAAATTTTATTTGAAAAACTTCCAATAGGTTGTGGCTACAGTATTTCTTCTAGGAATGCCAGTCCCGCAAGGTACGTATGTAGCAGAAGATAGGAGAATAAGAGCTCTGAAATTAAAGCTCTGATAATAGGAGCTGAATCTGTGCTCTGGTATTTGAGCGTATGTAACTGACAATTTTTCGATTCAGCTGCATAATATGTGGATGTTAAAAATATTTCGTTATTAAATTTTTACAGTGAGTAATACAATCTATCTGGGGACAGCACTACCAGCTCCACAAACTGTTGTTTGTTGAGTAACACAGATAATCGGTAGGTTGTTAACAATATTTCATTAGTCACTGTATTTTTCACTAAGTCGCCATATCACAAGCACCAGTAATGTCCTTCGCTGAAACCAGGTCCGAGAACCTTCAAGTGATTTGACACCTACCTTGCAAATATTACAATGTGATGTTGATATCTGCTTTCTTTAAACGGGTGAAAAGTCAGGCTCCCTGGTGAACACACTCATATTTTTATCGTTCTCTTTTCTGCTATTACTTAAAGGATCGCCTCTGGTAATATAGGCTCACCTCTCTAGCATTAGAACTGTATAGCAACAAATCTTTTTTTTTCTCTTCACTGATCATCTACATTCTTACTTTTCAGTTTAGTGCTGAAAGTTCGATGTGCCTTGTCTACACCTGTATTCACCGGAGGCTTATCAGTTTCTAACTGAAGTAACACGTCAAACATATTTCTGAAATTTACCGCAAAGCTGTCAAACGAAGTTCTAAACCTATTCCTTCAGTCACCTGTTGTCTCTTCCCACCTCTCTGCACTATTCTCCCTCCTTATTTCCCAGACGTTTCTTAGCCCTATTTAATTTAGCCAGGAGGGCAGCAATTTTCCGCTCTTGTTCGCCTCTCTTCCTATCTCTATATCCTACAAAACCTCTGAAGAGCCTCATTTACTTCCCTAATTCCCACGCCACAACCGTCAGCCCAATGGAAAAAGAGAACTACAGCACCAGCCACCCCATGCCCAAGAACTAACAACTCAACAGAAAATCTGGCCCTTTTCACTCATGATAAAATTAATTCTTTATTAAGAACAGGTCCATTAAACCTGCCAAATCACGAAAATATATTTACAAAAATCTGATCTATGCTCTACTGTGCGTAAACGCACTAGCACACAGTTTCTGAATCAATAAAATTAAAATGTATGCTAACTTTCTGAAATATGAACTATATTATAAAGGAATGCACTGTACGTAAATTTCCGGAGAAATAAAGGAATAAGTGAACGAGATTCTATAAGTTTACTGCGAAAAAACGTAAGCATAAATATAACAACCCGATAAAGGAACAACTGAAAAACCCAAATGTCCGATCTTTTAGCTTTTTCTGGAATAATAAATAAAGGAAAGTGAAATCTTTAACAGCAATCTTAAGAGATCAGCAACGAACGTATTTATTGCGTAGTTCGTACTAAAGCAACTGTTCTTATAATTCAAACGAATTTTGTTTGCGAGGACACAAAATATCACGTGTCCCACAGGGCTGCCAGACGTTTGTGAGATTTGCACAGCAGCGGGCTGGTACCACAGTTTTGAGGAACGCCTTCCAGTCAGGTACTGCGATCTGTGACGAATGTGACAGGAGATCACGAATCTTGTGGGACAACTGAGACGATATTATGTAGGGCGAAGTTTCGTTAGACATTGCTTGTCGGAGGACTGTATCACAACCCTTCCTGTGCACCTGGAAATACAGAATCAATATGAGACCCCTGTTCACAGAACTCATTACTTCTTATTAATAAGGAGCCAGTTGTGTTTCTCTAAAACTATATCTTCGTCATCCATGGTCTGTGACAGTAGCTCCTTTTATTCGCTACGTTTCATTACCTTCGAACACATCTACCTAAACCCTACTGCAGATGAATGTTGGTTGTATGGGACTAAAAATCATCGGATTGTTTCTACTCCCTTTCTTACGTATTGCTGTTCCATTGTCCATATACAGATCATTCGTTGCTTGAGTGGTTGTACGTGACTGCTAAGTATGAAGCTATTACATCAGCATACTCCGAAAGGAACTTCATCTAAAGACTTGACTTCATTGAGTGACTTAATGTACTTCACTAACCGCGGTTATCTACTTGTGAGGTACTCATGTTCGCAGCTGCTATTGACTCAAATTCTGGAATATTTACTGCATCGTCTTGGGACAAGTAATTTCGGAGAGCTCTGCTTCAGTAGTGTTGTCAGTAGTAACGTATCATTGCTGTCGCGCAGTAGAGGTATTGATTGTGCATTGAGTGTTTCTATTTCTATTTTAGATTCACATATTATAAAAGATTTTCTTCCAACGTAATTTTATTTAATTTGATTTGGTCAGTTAAGACGTAAACGTAAAGATATTGATAATCATAAAACGACGGAATACAACGTACAAAGAAGTCATTAGGACGAGGATTCTAAAAATTATAAGAAAAAAAAGAAAACTGTGCATCAGTTTACACACATTTATCGTTTCCTGAGAAACTGTCTTCTTTTGTGTAGTGTCTTAGTAAACAATACGAAAATAGAAATAAGGAAATAAATCAGTTAGGTAGGGACAAATAAAGGTGAAATGATGTGATCAATAGAATGAAAAGAAAATAAAGGCTAAACTAGTAATTAACTTTCTATAGATGTCTTCTAGGAGGCGTCATGTCTCGAATGTTTGCCTGCGCTGAGATGGAATATCTTTTGCAGTTCCTGCTACACCTAAAGATTTCTACAAATACCGACTATGCTGCAGTCATTATTGTAGAATGTGCAGCACTTCACTAATTGGTGCCTTAGTCGCGCTCGGTCTGTAACTGATGAAAGAAGTTGCATAACTGTGCAAGGAAGAAACGGAATAACACTCAATGTTTGACACAGAACAACGCATAAATAATAGGACGCCACGTAACAGTTCAAGATTCCTTTTAGCATGCAAATATATTCCTGAAACGGCTGAAACTGATACGCACTGGGCAGCGCTAATCATAAAAATAATGTTATCATGTTATGTTTCACTAATCAACCGTCTGTGTGAGCGGCAAAGCACGGCTTTTGCTATCACATCATGTTGAGAGTTGAGAGAGAACCGCAAACTAAGATGGATGCTAGAATGTTCTATTACGGGTTAGTATGATGTGTCCGTGGACACGTACGGCTAGCAACAAGTTATTAATGCATCACACCGAGCTTCGTGCGCTACTATACAGAACACGGGCCTGTTCTGTCAAAGTGGCAACTTGTGTCCCTGTGTGGGACCTGCGAGGCTGTAATTATTCGCAACGTACGCGCAGCTGTCTGCAATGACATACAAAGACACTATCTGTTAATTAACAACTATTTCCATGACTGCTGGAGAGGGAATCTGCTGGTTGTAACACTCCTATTTATAAACTGCAACTCTTTATTGTTGCTGAGATAGAACTATTTATGCTCCATACGCGCTTCGTCTTTTATATTAAAGCAAATTCAAAGTATTTAATGTGAATTAAAACAGTTTAGTCTTGATATGCGGCACAAAAAAATTATAAAACAGTTCACTCCATTATTTTTACGTAATATTAATAAATTATTACATAGAGCTATTTTTTCCGTTTGAAATTTGCGTTTCCTTTCCTCTGGCCATGGGTCAGGTTATTAAAAGACATTTAGATTCTAAGAAAATGACTGTTAAGTGCTTGCTGCAAAAAATGGGCTCACCAACACACGTGTGACATTTCATTATACTCGTAGTAGAGGGCTAGGGGTTAATCATAAATGAAAAAGTCAAACACGAGCTAACTCTTTCACAACAGCTAACGAAGTAATTGGTACAAAAGATAAATATACTTCGAAATGACGTGACGTTCAACAGAACAACTTTTATGCTATGAAGTAACGTTAATCCGTGGGCAGCAACTATGTAAACACGAATGTTCCCAAACTCAAATTCAGAATAATTTACTCTTTGAGTAAAAAATGTTAAATTACCTAATTGCATCATCTGCGTTCATCGCTTCAGAAAAACTGAGTATACAGTAACATGGTCTTTTCTGAAACACTTAACACTGATATATACACTGCTTACTGGTGCAAAGCCTCAATTTGATACTTTCATCTCAGAAATGCAGTACGAGTTCTGGTAACCGACTCACAAATCGACCATTATAGTTCACATTTAGAAATTTTTCCTTTGATCCTTTTACATTTAAGATCGGTCATCAGTACTAGTCAGACACTTAATTACTATATGCCTTAACAAACTGGTTATTGGCATTTCATGTTAAGCGGAACACTGTGAATATGAGAAAACGGGGTATGATATTTATAATTCAATTATTACAGATACGCTTGTAAGACAGTATTGGAGAGTCGCCAATATAGTACAGGCTCCTAATTTGTATCACAATAATAAATTCATGCCGCTTATACTGTACGACATTTTGTGACGTCAGCGTCAACTACATGCTTTTGCAGCCATATTGCCCGCTATGAGTTCTGTGTGTTGAGGAACACATTGTCTAAAGACAGCATTGATTTTCTTGTAATTTCCATCTAATATTTTCTGTACCTAGCGAAGAGATTACTGTAAAAATTTAAGTGATAACATTATGTTTACTTGTGGGTGAACATAAATAAAATAACCTTACTTCTCAGTCACGAACCTATATTCTTCGTGATTCGTTTGTAGGAAACTGAAAAAGTGGAAATGGCTACATTGTCTATAATCTACAGCTATAAGTTTCCGATACTGCACAGTTTCAGTTTTTGAAACTTGCCCATAAAGTAAGTTCTAAGAAATGCATTTAGCTTTACTAATGCTACACAATGTGCTTAATGTTTGCCGCGTGAGATTAGCCGAGCGGTCTAGGGCGCTGCAGTCATGGACCGTGCGGCTGGTCCCGGCGGAGGTTCGAGTCCTCCCTCGGGCAAGGGTGTGTGTGTTTGTCCTTAGGATAATTTAGGTTAAGTAGTGTGTAAGCCTAGGGACTGATGACCTTAGCAGTTAAGTCCCATAATATTTCACACAAATTTGAGCATTTTTTTGTGCTGAATGTTTTTTCCTGAGTTGTTAATTATTTACTTCGAATTAGTGAATCGCAACAGAAATGAATTACGGAAAGTGGAATAATATTTTACTGCGCTGTATGTCTAAATGGGAATCATGGATTAAATGAATGTGGTTGCATATAAAATGGGAACCTAATGTGACAGTTAAGAGATATGTCGAAAATAAAAACAAAAGTGCCACAGAGGATGTAAAAAATTTTTTTCGCAGTAAAGTGTTTTCCAACGAGGTTGAAAACGGATTGGAAGAAGGTATTCTTACATTTGAAAAAATGATACTCGGTATTTGCACGTCAGACTGAAGAAGAGATGCTTTCGACATTGCAGAACGAAATATATTACTCACAATTACAACGGATAAGAAAGCAGGTTAGACGAAATGTGTGCTAAAGGCGTTCACCCACTAAATATTGCGGAATACGAGGGAAATGTTGGAAGCTCCAAGCAAACCATCAAAGGCTAACAAAGGGGCATGTTGGTCGATGATCACATATGCGCAAAAATACTTAGGCAAAGTATAGTGGATGAAAATGGGTACTAAGCTTCGCCTGTAAAAGGTAGTGTTTTGGAGATTTTGTGGGACAGCCACCACAGAAACTCAATCTTAAAACGGTGGATTAAAACAGTGAGTTGTGCGAGGAAGATCGAATGGAACAAATGATTAGTTGCGCGAAATGTAAAGCGTGAGTTCACGGAAAGTCAACAAATTATATTGTAATGCCTGCAAATAGTCGTATAAGAACTAATACATAGGATGTTTCCTTAAATTTAAACGTATACATATATTCCAGCTCAGGGAAATGGTTTCTAAGAATGTTACAATTTATGCATTATCTGGCACAAATTAGAAAACTAGATTTTTTATTTTTACAACTTGAAGGTACTTAGAAAGCTAAGCGTAGTTTTCTTTCAGAATTCGCTTTCATTAAATCAGGTACTAAGAACAATATCCTGCAGTTGAGAATGACAATGTTTAAAAACTTTTGTAACTTAATGTTTAGCCTATAATAAATTAATAAATCACAGGAACAAAATTTAGTGAAAAGGAACGAGCATACACCAAGAATGAAACTGAAACTTCCTGGCAGATTAAAACTGTGTGCCCGACCGAGACTCGAACTCGGGACCTTTGCCGTTCGCGGGCAAGTGCTCTACCAACTGAGCTACCGAAGCACGACTCACACCCGGTACTCACAGCTTTACTTCTGCCAGTATCTCGTCTCCTACCTTCCAAACTTTACAGAAGTTCTCCTGCGAAACTTGCAGAACTAGCACTCCTGAAAGAAAGGATATAGCGGAGACATGGCTTAGCCACAGCCTGGGGGATGTTTCCAGAATGAGATTTTCACTCTGCAGCGGAGTGTGCGCTGATATGAAACTTCCTGGCAGATTAAAACTGTGTGGGACCTTTGCAAAGGTCCCGAGTTCGAGTCTCGGTCGGGCACACAATTTTAATCTGCCAGGAAGTTTCATATCAGCGCACACTCCGCTGCAGAGTGAAAATCTCATTCTGGAAAGAATGAAACTCTCTACAAAGAAATTTAACAACCATCAGATACTACCTGAAAAAGGAGACCAAATTTCTATGGACATCTAATCCGAAAGATCTCTAATAGTGTAACTAAACAGATTTTGGATTTGATCCCATAGTCGCATAAAAGAAACATTGATTTGCACAAACTGAAAAAGACCTAATATTAAAAATTGCAGAAAAATCATTACTCGATAGATCAGCTCAGTTTACTACTGACGAGCAAAAGATTAATTTAAAACAAAGTCCGTCATCCGGCAGAGGACAGAAGAAGATCATAGAGAATATAGAAATACTGGACACAAAGGAAGGAACAAAACGCAAAGAACTGACCGTTTCATCGTACTCCAAAGATGATAAAACGGAAGAACAAAAAATAAACTCTCAAATGTGTTACAGTTCAGGCAACTCTCCCATTATACGCACTTGTATTGTCCTTATGAAACAGGTACAGCATAACGGGTGAATGATGGTTTCTCTTTATGAAATTAGTGTGAGCGATGCATGAACTTCCTTCTCACCTTTTAAAAATGCAGTGCAGCGTCCAGTGAGCACGTAGCAATAATTATACACCAGTGGTCGTGAAACAGCAGCCCGCAGGCTGCATGCCCCCCCAAATCAATTGTTCTTATGGACAGCAGTTCTCTGTCATATTTCGTAATAACATTAATTTAGCAACAGCAGAATCTAAAAACGTCAACTAACATTTAAAGCCTCTTAACGATGTAGTTTTCCTACTCGGCAAGTCTTTAAAAATAGGAAAATTATTTTTACATTCACTTCTGAAAAAGAGTTCACAATTTACAAATCACCAAAATTTATTTTTCACTGGAATAACGCATCCCTCGAAATCCAATTGCTGTCAAGACGGTGTACGTCAATTTTAAATTCTTATTCCCTACATTCCAAGATTTTAATATTGTCAAAAAGGAACACGTCAATTTTAAATTCTTACTCACTAATGTGCGGGATTTTAATATCATAAATGTGGCTGATTACTGCCAGAAACTGTACAATAATCTGTGAATGTTGAGTATTTAACATCTGCCAGTGTCGAATATACATTTGCAACACGTCTTAACGTTTAATAGCTGTTGAAGGAGGATAACTGGTAAAGATCAACTGGTTGCTATTCGCAACGGCTGACTTTACGCGACTCCTTCCTCGAATCAAAAATATATCAGAAGTATTACAGTACGTGTGCAAGAAGTTAGCCGATCAGCTCAGCGGCGAAGCTGGGTACAGGGGTGCATCGATTCGTGATAGGGATGTGATAGGGGGATGTTTCCATCTTAGCCTTCCAGTGTTGACAGATGATGGGCTTGGCTTCCTCGTATCGACCGGCTGTTGCAATATAAACTCCAACCATAAGTATCGTGAATCCGTAAATTCACAATTAACGGACGGTCATCTTCAAACGCGGTACATGTCTGTAGCGAGGGATATAAAATTAGATTATGGCTGCTACAATACAATGCAGTGAATAGAAGAAAAACATTTATTAACCATTGCCATCGTTTCTCATGTTGCCTAATGGATTAAAATACAAATACAATTACTGTTATTAATCAATTAATCGTCTTCTGACACATGCAACACATTTCGTCAGGCAATTACAGTGGTACAACTTTGCAGTCGTAGTCGCGGTTATGTTCGGCTACTTGCAGGTCATTTGCAGCCGAAAAACGATTGAATTTTTATGGATGGCAATGCGCCATGTCACCGGACCACGTTTCTTCCCGATAGGTTTGAAGAACGTTCTGGACATTTCGAGAGAATTACTGGCGACCTTGATCGGCCGAAGTGAATACCATCGAACATTCGCGTACAAAATCCTGCACCGACAACACTTTTGCAAATAGGGGCGGCTATAGAGACAGCACGGCTCAATATTTTTGCCAGGGACTTCCAACGACTTATTGAGTCAATGCCACGTCAAGTTTCTGCAGTACGCCGGGTAATAAGAGATCCGACGCATATTGGAGTATATCCATAACTTTTATTACCTCAGTATACAACGAATATATCCAACACTAATAACAATGCCTATGGCGTCATATCTGTATAAAATCCCGAGCTTTCAATAAAATATTTCATTGAATTTCTCAGGAACAAATTACTGTCGTGACGGCTCGTGATGACCATTTATAGTGAACAGACAGCTTGTAATTAGTCAACGTATGTGATCATACTATCATACTGCCTGGGAGAATGTCCTTGTCAGTGCTGGTGGTGTCAGTTCTCCTATGGGAATGCAAAGAAATTACTGCAAGTCTCTGCCTCTTCCCAGTGTCGAGAGCTCGCTGCCCTGCATCATTAAAATTATAGCCACTGCCTCCGTGAAAGCATATTTGCATATAGTCATTTCCACAGATTTTAACTACTGAATTCCATTATGTATAAGGGGTAATATATTTCGATTTCATGTAATATTTCTTTTGTAAGACGAGTTCAGCAACTCCTGATTTCTCATGTTCTCGATTTTTAATGTGCTTTTGGTGTTCTATACAGCACTTGGCAACGTTGCGGATGTATTGGCCGATGTAGCTGCCTCCGAACTTACAAGTAACCTTGTAATTTCCAGGAACCCCGAGATCGAAACTGTCAATCGGGCGCATTATCTCCTTTATCTTCTTCGATGGTTGGAAAATAGGCTCTGTGCTTCTTCTCCCCAGAACAATATGTTTTCTAGAAGTAGCCCCGAAGAAAGGAAGAAGCAGAATAGACTGACTGTTTACCATTTTCGCGTTTATATCTGGACGCTGTCAGGACACAGAGAAACGCGCTGAATTGTTTACGTTCTTAGGAGAGCCTTGGCGCCACCAGTGCAGACATGGCAGCAAGACGTGGTGGTGGCGTACAATCGGATCCGGTTCGAGAACAGTTTTCCACACAAGCGACTTGTCGTTCTGAACCTCCTCCTTCCTTTTCCCTCGCACACTTTCACAGGTGTCAGTTTTCGCTAGTAATTGTGATATGCATTATACACAGATCTTGACCTTGGGCGCCGCTCTCAACTTGGTACACCAATCTGTCTGTGGTAAGTACCGCAGAGAAATCTTAGGAGGAGTGGCACCTTCGGATTCCTCTCTGCTTGACACGTCAATCGGCGGCTTATGTCGCTTGGGGAATAGACCGCCTCTGCATACAGTGACCAACCACGAGCGATCTATATGTTTAAATGCTCACCACAACAGCAGACACGAGAGACACTTGTTGCTAACGAAAACATGGGAGCAATTCGTCAAAAAGCCTAATCCAGATTTGACGCTGCTGGTAAACCTAGAGTGTTACATATATCATTCGAACAAACTACGAAGAAGAAGAAATTACTGTAGTGTAATTACGTTACATTTTCTTACCTGTCCCATCTCACGCACTGACACCTGTGACGGGCGGGGGGGAGGGGGGGGGGACGTGAAACGGAGATGGTATAATAATATAATGTACGGAGCTGTAATCCAGTTGTTTGATCCATGTTTATTTATTACTTCCGCTCTCATTCCATATTGTGTGACACGTGAAAAACCTTTCTAGTTCACCCTCCTGGTTGATTGTACGGGGAGAAAACTACATTTTTGGGTTGCTCCTCTTCCAATTCGAGCACTTCGCTATTCGTCTTCTAATATTGTTATTCCTTGCTGGATGTTGTACATATTGTACAGCATTTGTCTTTCCCTATTCCTTACACCTAGTTTCGCGAACATTCCAAAAATCCAGCAGCATTTTACATTGTCGAATGCTTCTTCTAGATTAGCAAATTATATCAAAACTGGTTGATCAAATGGACCTGTCACGACGTGACACGGAACTTGTGTGTTCATGACACAAGGAACGTAAGTGTGCTTCAGTTTGAACACAGGTATTGTCATCTTTTGACAGGAGTGTTCGTAGCATGCTAGTCGTTGAGACGTAGAAGAAAGGCCAACATTCGATATTACAGTGCCTGTGTTGTGAAAAGTTCGATGCAATAATCATTCGAAACAAATATGCATGTGCGAAGGAAGAGGCACTGCAACTACTATGAAAGACGTGATATCTGTTTGTTATTTCGAATATGAATCACCTCCAGCTGTATATCGGAATACCGACAGTGAAAATGTGTACCGGCACAGCACTCAATCCGTTAGACCGTCACCGAGAGCAGCACCGCTAGTTCCTGCTACTAATAAGGCGAGTACACCGTTCGCTTGTCACATATTTTTACGAGCTTCAAACAGAAGCGACATATTTTCAGTTATCTGGGTAGTTACCAGTTTATTTTTGTAATTTCTTGCGTGTTTGAGTGCTTACTAGGCACAAACTTTTATTTTAATAACAGTGTAGCGCACAGTACCACCGTTGTTATCGACACTTGTATCGACCCTTGTAGCGTGCAGGCTTTTATTTGATTAGAATAGCTTAGTGTCGGCTAGGCCGTCAGCGAGAGCAGCACCACTAGTTCCTACTACTAAATAAGGCGAGTACACTGTTCGCTTATTAGCTTCAAACAGGAGAGACTGCAGTAATTGATAGGAACTGTGATTGTTGTGTACAGATTGTTGTGTACAGATGCGAACTGAGTTGGCGACCCTTGCTCACAGCTCCAGGCTGCTTTGGCTTCCGTCACACAGCTTGAGGCTGCTGCCAAGGGGCGTCACCGTGGGGGATCGAAAGCGGGGATGCGAGGGACGTCGAATCCGTCCCACGTTCCTCCGATCGGTCCACTTCTGTGGCCGCCCGGGTACTGCCTGCACTGAGGTTGACCCCTCACCTGTAGCTGAGTGGGAATCATCATAAAGTCTGGCAGGCAGCGAAAAGCTTTCCAAGGGGCCAATTGTAGGGCCTTCCTGGTTCGTTTGGCGAACAGGTTTCAGGAGTTATCTGTGTATGACGATGTCTCTGAGCCAGATGCAGTCGTCTCCCCTGATCCAGAGGAAGCTTCTCGGCCTGCAAGGCCTGGGCATTCACAGAGGGTGGGTTTGCTGGTAGTTGGGAGCTCCAACTTTAGGCACATAATGGGGCCCCTTAGGAACATGGCTGCCAAGGAAGGGAAGGAAGCCAGTGTGCATACCAGACAGAGTCATTCCAGATGTGGAAAGGGCGCTTCCGGATGCCATGAAGAGTACAGGGTGCAGCCATGTCGGTACCATTGACGTGTGTCGCTTTGAATCGGAGCAGATTCTGTCTGGTTTCATGCGGCTAACGGAAATGGTATAGACTGCCAGTCTTACTTCCGAGATTAAGGCGGAGCTCACCATCTGCAGCATCGTCGATAGAACTGACTGTGGTCCTTGGGTGCAGAGCAGAGTGGAGGGTCTGAATCAGAGACTCAGCTGGTTCTGTGACAGTGTAGAATGAAGATTCCTTGACTTGCGCCATCGGGTGGTGGGTTTCCGGGTTCCACTTAATAGGTCAGGAGTCCACTACACACAGGAGGCGGCTAAACGGATAGCGGAGGCTGTGTGGAAGGGAATGGGCGCTTTTTTTTTAGGTTAGAGGGTCTCAGGGAACCACAGAAGGGACGTCTGTCTGAAAGGGGGCAGTTAAAACACAGTAAGGTAGTTGTAGAAACGATTGGTATTGTAAATCGTCGTAGCTGTGTTGGGAAAGAACCAGAGCCCCAAACCCTAATAGAAAGCTCTGAAGCTCAAATAGTTGTAGATACAGAAAGCTGACTAAAGCCGGGAATAACTTCAGCCAAAATTTTTTCAAACGATCTGACAGGGTTCAGAAAGGATAGATTACATACAGTTGGTGGTGGAGTATTTATTGCTAACAGAGGTAGTTTGCCTTGTAGCGAAATTGAAGTAGATAATTCTTGTGAAATAGTGTGGGTAGAGGTTATACCGGTCAATCGGAATTAACTATTAATTGGATCGTTTTACCGACCCCGCCTCAAAAGATATAGTTGCTGAACAGTTCAAAGAAAACTTGAGTCTCATTTCAAATAAGTGCCCCGCTCATACAATTATAGTCGGTGGTGACTTTAATCTACCCTCGATAGGCTGGAAAAATTATACGTTTAAAGCCGGCGGCAGGCATAAAACGTCATCCGAAATTGTACAGAATGCGTTTTCAGAAAGTTATTTTGAACACTTAGTTCATGAGCCCACTCAAAGCGTAAATGGTTGCGAAAGCATACTTGACCTTTTAGCAACAAATAATCCTGGACGAACAGTGAGTATTGTGACTAACACAGCTGGCCGGAGTGGCCGAGCGATTCTAGGCGCTACAGTCTGGAAACGCGTGACCGCATCGGTCGCAGGTTCTAATCCTGCCTCGGGCATCGGTCGCAGGTTCTAAATCTGCCTTGGGCATATCCTTGTGGTGTCCTTAGTTTAGTTAGGTTTAAGTAGTTCTACGTTCTAGGGGACTGATGACCTCAGCAGTTATGTCCCATAGTGCTCAGAGCCATTTGAACCATTTATTTGACTAACGCAGGGGTTAGAGACCACAAGGCAGTTGCTGCTTGGCTGAATACCGTAACACCTACAACCATCAAAAAGAAACTAAAAGTGTATCTATTTAAAAAAAGCTGCTAAATATGCTCTTGACTCCTTTTTAGGAGACAGTCTCCACTCCTTCCGATCTGATCATGTAAGTGCAGAAAAGTTGTGGAATGTTTTCAAAGAGTTAGTATCGACAGCAATGGAGAGATATATACCCAATAACTTAATAAATGATGGTACTGATCCCCCATGGTAAACAAAACCTGTCAGATCGTTGTTGCGGAAGCAACAAAAAAAGTATGCAAAATTCAAAGAACGCAAAATCACCAAGATTGGCAAAGTTTTGCAGAACTTCGAAATGAAGCGCGTACTTGAATGCGAGATGCTTTTAATAAATTCCACAACGAAATTCTGTCTCGAAATCTGGTAGAAAACCGAAAGAGATTCTGGTCATGCATAAATCACACTAGTGGCAAGAAGCAATAAATACCTTCATTGCGCGATTACAATGGTGAAGTCATTGATGACAGTGTCAGTAATGCAGAATTATTAAACACGTTTTTCCGAAACTCCTTCACCAAAGAAGACGAAGTAAATATTCCAGAATTCCAGTCAAGAACAACTGCCAAGATGAGGAACATAGAAGTAGATATCCTGGAAGTAACGAAGCAGCGTAAATCGCTTAATAAAGGCAAGGCCTCCGGTCCAGATTGTATACCAGTCAGGTTCCTCTCAGAGTATGCTGATAAAATAGCTCCATATTTAGCAGTTATAAACAACCACTGGCTCACAGAAAGATTCGTACCTAAAGAGTGGAAAATTGCTCAAGTCACACCAATACCCAAAAAGGGAAGTAGGAGTAATCCGCTGAATTACAGGCCTATATCACTAACCTCGATTTGCAGTAGGGTTTTGGAAAATATACTGTATTTGAACATCATGAAGTACCTCGAAGAAAACGTTTTATTGACTGATAGTCAGAAAATATCGTTCTTGTGAAACACAACTAGCTCTTTATACTCACTTTTAGATTTTCAGACGTCCTTCGACACCGTTCCTCACAAGCGTCTTCTAACCAAAGTGCGTGCCTACGGAGTATCGCCTCAGTTGTACGACTGGATTCGTGATTTCCTGTCTGAAAGGTCACAGTTCGTAGTAATAGAAGGAAAGTCATCGAGTAAAACACAAGTAATATCCGGCGTTACCCAAGGAAGTCTTATAGGCCCTCTATTGTTCCTGATCTATATTAACGACAAAGGAGACAATCTGAGTAGCCGTCTTAGATTGTTTGCAGATGGTGCTGTCATTTATTGTCTTGTAAAGTCATCAGATGATCAAAACGACATGCAGGCGATTTAGATAAGATATCTGTATGGTGCGAAAAGTGCCAGTTGACCCTGAGTAAGGAAAAGTGTGAAGTTATTCTGCATCTACATCTACATTTGTACTCCGCAAGCCACCCAATGGTGTATGGCGGAGGGCACTTTACGTGCCAATGTCATTACCTTTCCTGTTCCTGTCGCGTATGGTTCGCGGGAAGTACAATTGCCGGAAACCCTCCATGCGCGCTCGAATCTCTCTAATTTTACATTCGTGATCTCTTCGGGGTGTATAAGTAGGGGGAACCAATATATTCGATACCTCATCCAAAAACGCACCCTCTCGAAACCTACACCGCGATGCAGAGCGCCTCTCTTGCAGAGTCTGCCACTTGAGTTTGCTAAACATCTCCGTAACGCTATCACGCTTACCAAATAACCCTGTGACGAAACGCGCCGCTCTTCTTTGGATCTTCTCTATCTCCTCTGTCAACCCGAACTGGTACGAAACCCACACTGATGAGCAATACTCAAGTATAGGTCGAACGAGTGTTTTGTAAGCCACCTACTTTGTTGATGGACTACATTTTCTAAGGACCCTCCCAATGAATCGCAATCTGGCACCCGCCTTACCAACAATTAATTTTATATGATCATGCCACTTCAGATCGTTCCGTACGCGTACTCCCAGATGCTTTAGAGAAGTAGCTGCTACCAGTGTTTCTTCCGCTGTGATATAATCATACAATAAAGGACCCTTCTTTCTATGTATTCGCAAAACATTACATTTGTCTATGTTAAGGGTCAGTTGCCACTCCCTGCACCAAATGCCTATCCGCTGCAGATCTTCCTGCATTTCGCTGCAATTTTCTAATGCTGCATCTTCTCTGTATACTACAGAATCAACCGCGAAAAGTCGCATGGATCTTCCGACACTATCTACTAGGTCATTTACATACTTTGTGAAAGCAATGGTCCCATAACACTCCCCTGTGGCACGCCAGAAGTTACTTTAACGTCTGTAGATGTCTCTCCATTTAGAACAACATGCTGTGTTCTGTTTGCTAAAAACTCATCAATCCAGCCACACAGTTGGTCTGATATTCCGTAGGCTCTTACTTTGTTTATCAGACGACAGTGCGGACCGTTTCGAACGCCTTCCGGAAGTCAAGGAAAATGGCATCTACATGGGAGCCTGTATCCAATATTTTATGGGTCTCATGCGCAAATAAAGCGAGTTGGGTGTCACACGATCGCTGTTTCTGGAATCCATGTTGATTTCTACAGAGTTGATTCTGGGTTTCCAGAAATGACATGATACACGAGTAAAAAACATGTTCTAAAATTCTACAACAGATCGAAGTCAGAAATATAGGCCTATAGTTTTGCGCATCTGCTCGACGACCCTTCTTGAAAACTGGAACTACCTGTGCTCTTACCCAATCATTTGGAATCTACCGTTCCTCTAGAGACTTGCGGTACACGACTGTTAGTACTAAAACAAACCAGCTAAATTTCGATTACGCGATAAATCACACAAATCTGAAGCTGTAAATTCAACTATATACTTAGGGATTACAATTACAAATAACCTAAATTGGATCGACCACACAGATAATACTGTGGGTAGAGCAAACTAAAGAGTGCGACTCATTGGCAGATCGCTTAAAAGGTGCAACGGGTCTTCTAAAGAGACTGCATATACCACGCTTGTCCGCCCTATTGGGAATATTGCTATGCGGTGTGGGATCCGCATCAGGTGGGACTGACGGATGACATCTAAAAAGTACAAAGAAGGGCAGCTCGTTTTGTATTACCGCGAAATACGGGAGATAGTGCCACAGACATGATACGTGAATTGGAGTGGCAATGATTAAAACAATGACGTTTTTCGTTGCGACGGGATCTTCTCATGAAATTTCAATCACAGTTTTCTCCTCCGATTGTGAAAACATTCTGTTGGCACCCACCTACATAGGGAGAAATGATCATCACGATAAAATAAGAGAAATTAGGGCTCGCACACAAAAATTTAAGTGCTCGCTTTTCCCGCGTGCCGTTCGAGAGTGGGACGGTAGAGAGACAGCTTGAAGGTGGTTCATTGAACCCTGTGCCAGGCTCAGGGTTGTGAATAGCAGAGTAATCACGTAGATGAAGATGTAGATGTATGTGAGTCGTCGCCTTGACATAACTTTTTTAAATATATACGCTACTTTACTGCAATCATATTTTCATACAAATTCACTTTATTTTTCATTGGAAAATAATAAATTTATTTAAGGATTGAAATGAGACATTCAACGATAAGAACTTAAATTTAAGAAAGAAATAATATTTAACTTATTTAAAATCAAATTAAACCAATAAAAATTAGAACCAAAATCATTTTGATAAACATATTTTTAAGGAAACTGCCGTTCTCTAAGTCATTTTCTATTTCACTTTTTCTGTTCTTTTTTGATATTTTATTGAAACACAAAACTAAATCTGTGTGACAGCGATGTATTTTACTATTATATAATATAAAACAGAGTACAACCCTTCCGATAGTACAAGATAAGAACGACGACCTTTCAAAAACATCGGAAAAGGAACACTGTCTGATCCCAACTTTCCAGAGCGGGTACGTCTTCTCGGAACAGAGTCTCGTTTAATTGTCCATATCGAGATTCATATCGGTGTACAACAGAATCAACTTCTCTTACCCGGTGCTACCCAGCTGCGGCGGGGATCCTTCGAATGCTGTTTAAGTACACTGATGTCCAGAATGAAATCAACGAATCGCTGTTTCCCTGTCTTGTGCCTAATTCACTGTATATTCATACAAACTCCGAATAGATGTCTGTACAATCGTCTTCTGAACAGAAAATTCCATTCCGGTCAACGGACAACCACGTAAGCGATGACGTCAGGGCACCTATTAAACGGGGTAGTGTTTGCCGGGTACTCCCACATTCACAATCGCTGCGTATACAGTTACCGATGGTGCAGTACGCCACAGAGAAAACGCCTACCATACTATCTGCGATGGAGGGCCATAAGAAGAATGGAAGCAGGACAGTCGCAAACCGACGAGGCCGGACGGCTTAATAAGAATCGTTCTGTCGTTTCTCGGATATGGCAATAATTGAGAGAATAAAAATCTTCTCTGTTTCCAAGCCGCGTCACTTCGAATAAAATTCGGTGTCTTCTATTCGTAACTCCGTCATTGCCTTCAGGAGTCAAACACTTTACTCCTAACGACGCTGACGAAGCTATCCATGGAAAGCTCGAGAATATACGCGTCTGGAAAACAGAGAAGAATTTATTTAGTCATGCCGCAGCGAAAAACTCAGAAGAAACAATTCATAGAGAGCGAAACGGCACCCTCAGCACAGGGCAAGACGGACACTTGTCATATCAGAAAGAGAGCACTGTTATTTGGATGTAAGGGATGACAGTACCGCTTTAGTACTGCACACCACCTGGCAACTGACCTCGTAGCATCCACTGCACGTGTTGTATTGAGTCAATCGGTGTCAGAAGGCTTCGGCAGAGTGGCGTTTATTGTTGGAGACCTACTGTATGTGTACCGCTGGTGCGTCTTCACAGAAGGGAACGTCTAGAGTAGAGTCGTCAACGTGCCACCTGGGCGGTCGAACGGAGGGCCATAGAAATTGTTATTACTGTTTTTTCAAAAATGAGTCTAGACTTGGTCTGGAGAGTGATCCTCGATGCATTCGCATCTGGTGGGAACGTGGAACACTATTTCGGGACCCAAACTGTATGGCTGGATAGGCAAGGTTTAACTGCTGTCAGGTATCGGGACGAGATTTTTGACCTCAAGTGCTGTTGTTGCGGGGTAGCGTGGGCTCAGAATTTGTACTGTTGGATGATAATGATCGACCCCATAGAGCAAGAGCGGTTGATGTTTCATGGAAACGAAAGATAGTGCACGCATGGCGCGGCCTGCTCATCCTCTCGATTTCAGTCCAATAGAGCATGTCTGGGATGCATTAGGGAGGTAGGTTGCATCATGTCAGCACCCATCAACCACTCTCTACAACTTTCGAGCAGCTCTCCAGGAAGAATGGTATTTCACGAACAACATGAGATTAATGATAGCATTTACATCTTACCGCATCGTTGTCGGACCAGCATTACCGCCAGAGGTGGCCACACCCCATACTGAGCACATTAAACAGTTGTCGGCATGTGTGTGGATATCTGTTAAGTGGGAAGAAAGGAAGATCATTGCTTTCTACCATTATGCATGTTGCAGTTAGCCACGTTCTGTCATTTTTACATTGTATCTAGTTTACTATCGCTTGTTTGTAAGGTTATGTGTCAAAATAAACACAAATTTGAAAAATGTCCGTTTTTTGCTTTAATTTTCGACACCAGTGTAATTAACAAAAGTCTGACGGTATCTGGATGTGTACTGCAATTGCACCTGTCGTTCCTGTAACAAATTCCAAAAGTGAAATACATATCCGAAACCATCCCAAAAACGTAGTGCACAGGAAGTCCTTTCATCCAGTTAATCGCATGTGCCTTGGATAGAAGAAAAGCAGGGCTTAACCGGGCGAAGGAGAACGGGGTTCGCCGGCCGCCGCTGCTCGGTCGCAGGTTCGAATCATGCCTCGGGCATGGATGTGTGTGATGTCCTTTGGTTAGTTAGGTCTAAGTAGCTGTATGTCTAGGGGACTGATGACCTCAGATGTTTATTCCCATAGTGCTTAGAGCCATTTGAACCATTTTGAAGTACGGGGGGTCGATCGTGTGGGACGAAACTCGAAGATAGAAGGCAAGCGTCTTCTGAATTGGAAGCCACACGTCCGCGGAAGGTCCACATTCCACACAATGTTCATCCGTGTCTACAGCTTCAACTATCCGAGGACGACTCACAGCGCTGTGAGAACAGGACTTTCCCGTGGTCGCTAGCTCCAGATCTCCATCGTATGCGGTTATGGTCGCAAAGACCGTTCGGAAACTGGTTGAGACGGAGCTCCATTCGCTGACAGCGTCTATTCCTGCCAGTGTCAGATCACCAATGGCAAGGCGTGACACTCGTTTCCGCTCCCAGTCACTTTCGATCATTTTACACCAAGTATTCTTACGCCCTCTTACATGGTTGTATAGACCGCTTTTGTATACCAAAAATTCGGTAGTTTTATTCACCGTGTGAGCACTGACGCGTCAAAACAATATAGTTTCTCTCTGATATTCTCAGACGTATCCATATCTTACTGTGCTGAATCCATCCAACGAACTGTCTCATACACATTATATCGCTGTCACGATTTACGTCACTGGTTGTGGGGTCACAAGATCGCTTCGGATTAGTTCTACACCATTACTACGCTCCAAAGCGATGTTCGTTTTAGAGGAGTTGATTATTTTGTATGGTTTAATGTGGCCTCGTACGAAAGTGAAACGTGGAAGAGAAGTAGTTAAGACAAGAAGAGAAGAGGACTATCTGAAATATTGTGCTACTTGAAAATGCTGATGATTAAGTGAGCTGATCGAGTAAGTGATGAGAAGGAAGCGAATCGCATTGCGGAAAAAAGAAACTGAAGGCACAACTTGACAGAAAGAAGGGATGAGATGATATTAAACATTCTGTCTTTGGAGTGAGAGGTGGTGAAAGAAACTGCAGAGGGGGATCAAGGTATAAATACAGTAATCTGGGTCAAATGGATGTAGGGTACAGTAGTTATTCGGAGATGAACGGGCTTGCACAGAATAATCTAGTCCGCCCTCCGTTAGCTGAGTGGTCAGCGCGACAGAATGTCAATCCTAAGGGCCCGGGTTCGATTCCCGGCTGGGACGGAGACTTTCTCCGCTCAGGGACTGGGTGTTGTGTTGTCCTAATCATCATAATTTCATCCCCATCGACGTGCAAGTCGCCGAAGTGGCGTCAAATAGAAAGACTTGCACCAGGCAAACGGTCTACCCGACAGGAGACAGTTTAGAATAATCTATCTGGAGAGTTGCATGAACCCACTCGTCAGAATTTACTCCATAGCAATGATAAGTTTATGTCCGAAATTCCCTGACTAACTGAGTCTCACAGTGTGACAATGGCAAGGAAACACTTGAGTGCGACGTCGAAAAATATTAGCTGCTAATGAATCACCGTGTGTATCAGGAGGGCGACAGAGAATTAACGTTCTGGAGGTGCGGAGATCAGCCTTCTATGAGATGTATGTACTACACTTCACAAACTGGACATCATAGATAATCAACAAATGTTCAAGACAAACCATTAATCTGCTTGTTGAATGAAAAGTGGCGCTCCACAGTGATCGCAAAAATTATCACCCTCCAGATAGAAGGCGAACTCTTTGGGAGTTATAAACCATGCAGGCCACTCAGCTAGGGATCCACTCCTAAAGAATACACACCGAATCTGATTGATGTGACGGGATGATGAAAACAGACGGAATGGGATGCCATGCAACGGAATGCGAAACAATTTGTGAAGCTTATCGTGAAACGGGCTCTCCTGTAAGGCGTATCTGCAGATATTGCGATAATATGTTTCATGGGCATGAAGGAAACAAACATTCAGAGACTGAATTTGTTCACTGGTTCAAGGTGTTGTGAATTGAATGTCACACACTTTTCAGGAGGGATAGCTTGTTCTAAAGGAGTATGATTTTGATACGCACACCGGGAATCAAACAAAAGCAAGTTATTTTGACCGGCTATTAGCCTAAAGCACTGCTCGTACTATAGTTGTAGTTCTCTTGCGCCCATTTTCCTATTCTTAGTTGCTATAACGTACATAATCTGAACAGCCCTCGTAAGATCACGAGAAAAAATCGTAGAAGACAGAGCACCTTCAAATTCCCGTAGCACGATAAATAACTTTCCAGCCAATGTAACACGCAGATTAGCAATGGAGATAATTGTGTACGAATGCGTTAAGACACTGATGTTATTTGATCTTGATACCACTCTCTTGGTGATTCTAATTTCCAGGGTTCCTTTCATATACGCTTCCTCTTCAGATCGCGATTTGGAGCCGAAAACGGATTTCTTACTGAACGATGGGATAATTTTGTTCACCTCATTTACAAATTTTCGGGGAGGTTCCACAGATTGCTGACAATCACCAGTTTGATGCTTTGTTTGAAATTTCGTTGTCTTACATCTTCCAGTTCTGTATCACTGTTTGAAATTACGTTGCCATTCACCGCTTACCTAGAAGTCACTGCAATCTGTGTCGCGTGCAGTCTAACGTAGCTTGCTACTACAATGCACATCTAGTAAACTGCATCGAGCAATCTTCAAGCAAGAAAACACCAACTTTGCTAACAAGTGCTCTTTGGCCTATCTTGAATATCCGTAGCTTTTCTTGTCATTACAAGGTCATATTGCTGCGAAATCACTCCAAATCTGTTCCTAATTGATTTTTTCCCATTCTGCGGATGATATTGCATGTACGTAGTTATGTTTAGTACCTGTTCCTCCGACAACGATTGTCCTTTACTAAGTTTCGTTGGAGACCAGATTTGGACTCCCTATCCGACAAGGATAATGAACTACTGTGTATGGCCCGACACTTGTTTTAATACCACTTTCAGATGTGAAGCACGTTCCATCATCATGGTGCTCCTATTTACGTTTCCTGCGCAGTCGACAGTATACGACACAACAAACTCCAATGAATCATCCGCCACCTTGTTCCCACCCTCTGAAATTCCTTGGGTTAACTTCTGACGAAATGTCAACTTCTGAAACTAATGTTGCAGATATAATGCAATGAGTGCGTTTTTCATCGTTGCTATTGCTCTGATATGTATGAACACCGCTAGCACTGTAGCATTGTTGTGTGGACTCGTCTACTAAGCAGTTCAACTACGCTCTGTAGCCCCATACTCTGCTCACCATTGGATACCTCCAGTACCGCCTCCTTTTGACATTAGCGAGAAATATTGTGGTTGAATAGTACTCAATATGTGGGGTGTCGAATGTCGTGAATATCACTGGCGTTTTGCGGCCTCACACTCAACGGGTTCCATGTAGTGACGAAACGAAGCATGTCAGATGTTTTTAGCAGGTGGTGTCAGCGACCTAATTTTCCATTTACACAGTCCTCTCAGATTACATACGGGACAACAACTCACAGATGCTGCTCTAGCTCTGGAGGGTATGTTAATAGAGTCGGGGGGACGTGGAAAACACTGCACTCGGTGCTACATTACAGAAACAGAGCGAACAGGACAATATCATTGACTCTCAGTCCAACGGGGGAACGACTTCTCAAACAGTTAAATTTGTCAGCTGTTCGCATATCGCTGTGGTTAAAGTACATCAAACATGGCAATATGGCGCTACCCAAAACTGGAGCCGAGGCAAATGTGGGGTATCATGGGTATTAGATAGGAGGGGTAAACAGCGGGTGGGGTGATGTCTTTGGGGGAATAGACTAGCAACCATTGAGTAACTGACCACTCAGCTGAACGAAAGGGCTACCAACAGTGACTCCTCAAAGACAGTTAAGCGAACGTTGCTGCTTATGGGTCATACACCAATGCTGACTGCTCATCCTCCGCAACGAATGCTGGAATTTGCAGGCCACTATCGCAACTGGAATTCCACTGAGTGATGACAGGTGACCTTTTCAGGTGAATCACATTTCACGCTCCTCAAACCAAGTAGATAATTACTCAGAGAGCGCACAGGATAAGGTTATGATTGTGGATGGGGCTGTAAACAGTTGCTGTGAGTTGCACAATCAAACACACAACTTTACTTTTCTAAGAACCACTCATTCACACATTGCTTTAAAAAATCACAACCTAACAATACGGCTGAAGGTCTAGTTAAATAACTTGAGATTCTTTCTGGGCTGAAGGCCCAAAATCACACCACAAACAACAAGTACAGCTGAAGGCCTGGCTTGGAAATCAAAGCAATTAAAAATAGAAGGTAAACTTTATTCTTTTTTTTTAAAAAAAAAAGAAACATGCAATTGTAAACAATTAGCGCCTGAAGGCCTACACTACACGTCTGAAGGACAACTATAATTAAAATACATTAATAAGCAATTTTTCCAGCCAATAAATTTCTTTTTAGACTTACAAGAGAACAGACGAAAGCCTAATTAAAGAATTATTAACTTACTGCACGGCTGAAGGCCACAAACAACTTTGAAACAACAGCTGAAGGCCTGAACAACAAGTCATACAAACAATTTAAAATAAACCCCTTCCTTCTTATAAAAAAATTTCCTTTAAAGAATACACACGGCTGAAGGCCTCATTAAAAGGGGTTCACGTAAATCCTCGGCTGGGGCTTAGGGCATAGATTACAAACAATTTCAGATAGAACCAATTTTCAGGAAAAAATGTTTTCTTTCTTAACATAAATTCAATCTCCAAAATTGTAATTTTAACAGCTGAAGGCGTTTATGTAAAATTTAAAAAGAATGGAATTAATACACAGTGGAAGGCCTCGCGCAATACTTCAAACTAAAATGAAAATCACAATCTAAAAAAAAAAAAACAAGTGGTGCTTAGGCATATTCCAAGGGCCAGCTTGAGAAGGTAGCTCAAATGTGAAGTGAGTTGAGACAGGCAGACAAGAGTTGAAGTTAAATAATCGGATGGCTACCCAAAGTAGTGATGACCCAAGGTCCGACCAACAATTTAACCAATTCCCTTCCATCTGACCAACTGCACAACGATGGAAAATATCGCCGAGGACGAGGATACAAACAGTACTACATCTTCAGAAATTGGCGTTTAAAAACAGCCAATGAAACAATAACCACTCTAAGAAAATATGAACCAAATAACTGAAAAGGCTGTCCAACTACACGCCATGCGAGACAGCATCAACACGACGAGGAAAGGCACACTGCCAGAAAAGTACGCTAACGATCAGGGCAGGTAACTGGGGCGTTAACGGCCGCAGCGCAGAAGATACTGCTGATGCACTTCAATGGTAAGTAACAGTCAATTTAATAATTACTCCCACTATATGAAGATGGCTGCAAGATTTCAACTACCCCAACACATCATATGTATTGCTGCTAGCCCGAATGGCCCAGGAAGCAACAATCCATAAATAAATGAAGAGATGTTACAATTGTTGAGGCTTCATAACAAGTTAACTGATCACTCAACTTCAAGGTCCAGGTTTGTTGGGCAACGAACTTCCTCGCTCTCGCAGCTAGCGCCTCACGATATGACAGCGCGTGCATGCCGCCAGCAGTACCGGCCTGGCCCCGCGCAGTGGAGAGTTCCTCGCTGCTCCATCCCAACCGACTGATTGCCACACACCCAACCACCACCCGGAAATACTAGCAGTCACACCAAAGATAGTACCACAGTACTAATATAGACAAGCGCTGCTGCTGCCACTCAAGGAGGCAAGCAAGCAAATTCCTGATGCCAGTAAATTAGGAAGAAACATGACGCCACTCGATGTGACAAAATGCCAAAGAACAAATGGCATGAATGCGAGCTGCACACAGCTCAGCTCCACTGTGCACGTGGTTGTGGGCGTAAATGGCATGAAACATCTGAGAGCAAACACACCCCAACAAGGTCCAGGACGGAGGATGGTGCATTATGGTCTGGTGAATGTTTTCATGGTAATCCCTGGATGTTCTCGTTATTCTGGAGGACACATTAGATCAAAACGTGTATGCGTATATCTGTGGGGACCATGACCACCTCACAGTCTGAGGCGCCTTGTCACGGACTGAGCGGCTCCCCACGTCGGAGGTTCGAGCCCTCCCTCGGGAATGAGTATGTGTGTTGTCCTTAGTGTAAGTTAGTTTAAGTTAGATTAAGTAGTGCGTAAGCTTAGGGACCAACGACCTCAGCAGTTTGGTCCCATAAGACCTTACCACAAATTTCCATTTTTTTCCATGACCGCCCCTACATGCAATTTGTTTTTCTCAGGACGACAGTATCTCCCAGCAGGATAACGCAACTTTTCACACAGCTCACAGTGTAAGTGAGTGGTGCGAGGAGCACTAGGATGAATTTATCGCACTCTCTGGCTATAAGACTCCGGATTAATACTCAACCGAGAATCTGTGTGAGCAACTCGATTGGGCCGTTCATGCCATAGCTCCACTACCTTGACCGGTACCTTCCAGAACCTCACTGACTCTCTCGTACTTGTCTCGCAATGGTCCACAGAGGAAACAGTTTTTATTCAGTCTTTATTCAGTCTGGACAGTGTACTCTAGTCTTGTGCCCCTTTAATAGTTAGAACGAATATTTTTCCGACACCCTGTAGGATGGATAGCCTCATCGCGTTCATCGACAACCGATTTTCACTGGCGGTTTGCAAATCATCGACATGTCACCTAGATACATTCGGTAACCTTTGTTATAGAGATTGACCTATCAGAAATCCATGTTACTGCTACCGCTAAGAATGCAAGAAGTGTTTGTTGCAGCAAGCGGACACGGAGAGCGTAGCGTGGCATTATTAACCCCCAGACGGCACCTCAGCTCGCCCGCGCACAGTGGAGCTGGAACCGGGAGCTCGCTCTCTTATCGCAGCTTATCCGGCAGCCCCGTCGTGCCCTGCTACCGGGAAATTAGCCCTGCCGGCAGCTGCGTAACAGGAAATCGTTTACGGCAGGAAATGCAGGCTATTAACCCCGACCGCTGCGGAAAGATATAACGCGTCCTCGTTTTTGTACCACCCTCTCACTCCCTGTAGGAATATCCTGCCCTGCTGGAGAAAGCATCCTGCACGAAAGTTAACAACCTCAGGATTTACTTTTTTTATAAGGTAAGAGCAGTTTTAACGAGGAACGTCTGAGATATCGATGTTTCCTCCTCGATATAAGATAATCTAATTAAATATTTAATGATGGGTCGCTTGGAGAGTGTACCTCTCCGGCAGGGAGGAGTGTTTCCTGCTTGAATTTAATTGAATTAATCGAACTTACGACAGCCTTTACTTTTCTTCTCCAACACACTGGAAGTTGCTTGTCTACCAGTACCTTGCTTTCTTTTAATGATCGATACTATGTGCTCATCACCCACCTGTTTTGAAGGAAACTTGAGATTCTCATACACCTTTACATCACATTCAGACATAAGCTCGTCAGAAAATGGGATATACCGAGCGAGGTGGCGCAGTGGTTAGACACTGGACTCACATTCGGAAGGACGACGGTTCAATCCCGCGTCCGGCCATCCTGATTTAGGTTTTCCGTGATTTCCCTAAATCAGTCCAGGCAAATGCCGGGATGGTTCCTCTGAAAGGGCATGGCCGACTTCCTTCCCCATCCTTCCCTAATCCGATGAGACCGATGACCACGCTGTCTGGTCTCCTTCCCCAATCCAACCTACCAACCAAAATGGGATACTTTTATTTCGGGGATTTAGGACTCTTTCAAAGCATGAAAAACAGGTCATTTTCCTGATTTCTTTTTAGGTGAAATAAAAAGTATTGCTAAATCTTATGATACAGTTTTATTCCTTACACTGTTTTCATTAAGATATCATTTTTGTGTGGGTCCCTGTACCGCTGCACTAGATGGAACGACCTCTTGTAGCCGGGACAATGGTCATCGGCAGGAATTCCCGAAACTCACATACTGACCAAAACAAAATTGTAAAAGTCGTTTCCAGAATATCTTCTATAGCATACTTAGAATAACTGCACAATGTTAAGTTCTAGGAGATTGGTGGCGTGCTGAAACAAATGTCATTTTTTTCGCCCAGAACATAGAGACAAAAGCGTGCACCGAAAACAGAAATTTGGAGATATCGCAAAACGTCAAAACACGGCATCATATTGCGACCAAAACCGCGTGTATGGTACTCATGGTACTTTTAAAAACTAAATTTAGCTGTGTAACAAACAATGTTCTTACATGCTACTGTCCCTTACGAAGTGCAGACTTGACAAAGTGATCAGCAGAATGGGGGAGGGGGGAGAGTGTGTGCCTCTATGAGAACAAGGGAAAGGAATTTATAACCTTGTGAATTACCCGCCATACTGCAACGGAAATAAGCACTGCCGAGAGGAAAGAACCAAAGAGAAAGTTGTTATTATTCATTCACAGAAATTCGTAATGCTGATAGACTTAAAACTTCGTTAACCGATTTGAACGGGACAAGAGCAGGGCGAGACAAAAGTGATGCTAATTATAGGCATTTTAACAGTAGAACGAGCACACTGCTCAGCCTAAAACAGGGCAGTGTAAAAGGTTCGGCTTATGACACACGTGGCAAAGACTTCAACAATTCGGAAAGAGTTTGATACAAGGAATTAAGACTACTAACAATTTCTGATCGTGACGCAACTAATCGTATGCTAGCAAGCAGTTTCATCGGGTCTCAACAATACTGGCTCATGGTACAGCTACACAGCATGTCCAATCTGTATCGCGTGCAGTCAGCAGCTGCTCGTTCGCTCGCCAACATCCTTGACAGAATCCATTTTTTGACACACCTTCCACCCGGTCAGAGCCCTAGCTTCCGTGTGCAACATGACGGCTGAATCAGCTCTCATCCAAAGTGCACCCTATGGGTTCCTCATGCGCCCGTTATAAGGTACAAGCTTTCGAAGGAGCTCGGAACTTCTGCCACGAGCTTCCAGCAGTCAATGGAAACACACGCCCACCGACTTCTGTGGGGAACTTTCTTTCCACCTACGTGCCCCAAGTCACGTTCTCTAGGACGGGGTGTCCCCTGCCACCATCTCTCATCTTGTTCTTCGGTTGTTCCCCTGCTACTGTCCTGTGCATTGCAGCCGTTCAGCCCTACCTTTCTAAGCGTGGAGAGAGCAGAAAATTCGCCTTAGCCCACTGCCAGACGAAGAGAATGGATTTCGTGCAAGACAGGGTGAGTACGTAAAACAGAGGCTGCTGATCAGAAAGGGAAACTCAGGGTTAAAAAAGATAAATAACCTACATATCGCTTCCTATAGGTATGGGTTCGAATCGAAAGTGATAAATATGGAACACGAAAATGATAAAATACCGTATATAGTTGTTAGCTGGACTGTAATGAAAGATGTACTCTAATAATCGGACGCCTTTCAACTCATCATAGCATCTGACTCATTTTGATCTTTTTGTATTCATTTTATAAAAAATAGTTATTATTTCATTTTTCTCAAGAGCAAAAAACTAACTGTGACGAGAGACGGAGCTGTAGGTTCTCACTGATGAAGTAATGAGACGATACCATCAACTCGCTGGAGAAAATCACCATTTTCCTTAAACATTTTTCTACTGATGTGATGATACACTCAATGACAAACCGACAGCAGTGGATGTGACCACTAAGGGGAATTTACGAGCACTATTGAGAATTTCCATGAATATCTTCCCTATTCACGACTAACTTCACATCCTGTAGACCGTAGTGACGGATGATCCCGTCAGTTCATTAATGGTAGGATAATTAAAAATAGTTTAAATCTTTCATCTATCTAGATTACGACCTACTTCAGTAACAATGCTTGACTGAAACAACAACGACCGGTTTAATGTGAGAGCCTGCTCTTCAGCATTTATACACATTAACTCTAAATCTACTTTCTCATGTTACAACGGCATAGCAATCTGTTTGGTCGAACTAGTTCACCAGGCCCATGTGAAACTGATTGAAAAATCCATCCTCTGGTAGCTTTTGCATCAGAGTCTCGGTAAGTAAATTAATTTTTACAATTTGTTGTTTTAATAATTTTTCGGTTTTTTAGCAATATATGTAGAATATTGCTATTATGTAAGTGTCACAATGTCTGTACTGCGGTGTTATAGCCAAAGTAAAATAGACTGCTAACGTTTCGACTTCTTAGTATACACCTTCTTTTTTTCTTGAATTTTCGTTTACTGCTAATCGGTATCAATCTACAAATCCTCGCATGTTAAATGTAGAAACGTAATAAAAAGCAAAGTTAACCATCATGTGTTCTCATATTTTAGTTTTAAGTACACAGAAGAAGATAATCACGAAAAATGCTTCGCGGATCACAATTTATACACATTTCTCAGGGAAATTATCGAACCCGGCATGAATGATCGAACCCAGGAAATTATCGAAAACAGGACAGACAACAAAAGCGAAACATTATTGCACTAGACTACTAATCTCTTAGTGTGATGGATGCTGAAAGAGCTTACGTTTCTGAATGACTCAATACTAGTAGAGCGGCATAAAAGTTTGGAGTTTAGAAGGTTAATGCACTTAAATTGTGTACAACACCCAAGATGAAAGTTAGGAGTGCAAGACCGAAGTGCTCGGATTGACAAGGATATATCCTTTCGCGTCTACTGTTCAATCTATACAGCGAGGAACCAACGATGGAAATAAAGCAAATGCTCAAGATTGGAACTAAAATTCTAGGCAAAACGATAGCTATGATAAGAGTTCCTGATTACATCCCTATCCTCCGCGAAAGTGAAGAAGAATTACAGGATCTGTTGAATAGAGTGAACCGTGTAATGAGTAAGAATATGGACTGAGAGTAAATCGAAGAAACACGAAAGTAATGAGAAGTAGCAGGAATGAAGACAACGAGGAACTTAACATCAGATTTATTGTTCACAAAGTGAATGAAATTAAACAATTCTGCTACCCTCTTAGCAGCAGAATAACTCATTACTGACCGAGGAAGAACATCTAAAGGAGACCAGCACTAATGAAAGGTACGTTCCTGGCCAAGAGAAGTCTACTAGTATCACCACAGGCCTTATTCTCAGGAAGAAATTTCTGAGAATGTTCGTTTGGAGCACAGAATTGTAAGCTAAGCATACAAGGACTAAGGGAAATCAGAGCAGAACAGAATCGAAGCGTTTGAAACATGGTGTTACGGACGAATGTTGAAAGTTAGGTGGACTGATAAGATCAGGAAAGAGGAGGTTCTGCACAGAATCGGAGAGGAATATGTGGAAAACATTGACCAGGTGGGACAGGTTGATAGAACATGTGTTAGCCGGCCGGAGTGGCCGTGCGGTTCTAGGCGCTACAGTCTGTAATCGAGCGTCCGCTATGGCCGCAGGTTCGATCCTGCCTCGGGCATGGATATGTGTGATGTCCTTAGGTTGATTAGGTTTAATTAGTTCTCACTTCTAGGCGACTGATGACCTCAGAAGTTAAGTCGCATAGTGCTCAGAGCCTTTTGAACCATTTGAAGAACATGTGTTAAGACATCAGGAAATAACATTGACGGTTTTAGCGGTAGTTGTAGAGTAAGAACTGTGGAGGAAGACAGGGATTGGAATACATTCAGCAAGTGCTACACTTTGATTAAAAATTTGACACAGGAGAGGAACTCGTCGCGGATGAGTGATGAACGGTGTTAAAAACTGAGTGGAAACACAAGTAACTAACTGAGACAAAGATGAATGGTATCTGTGGAAGGTCATTCAGACAGGAGACTTGACGTAGACTAACGCCGCCAGAGGAAGTTAAATTGTCACCAAAGGGGCACTGGTTGATAAATTTCGTAGTATTTCTGGTCAGTGCAAACATTCCCTGTTGCAATCGCGGGACTTACAGTAATCAGTTAGTGCAGCGGTGAGCCAGCGCCTGTCTCAGTACACGAGAATGACATATAGTAGTAAAGGGTCCATGTGTCAGGTGGGGCGTCAGCATAGCAACATGGCCATCTCCGAAGCATGTAAATACTAACCATTCAACTGGAGAAAGCTTCGTTTCGATGACATATTATGGTGAGCCTGAGGAAGCATCATCAGCCACGCTGTGCTGTAGTACCCGTCTGCGACTGTACCAGACCACCTGCCTTGTCACTCCAACCTGAAAACCAATGTGCCATGATCAAACTGAGACCCATCCAACCACCAGTCTGCTGGGTGTTCATCATTACCAGCCACTGTCAACCAGATTTCAAGGCCGGCTTTTGCTCCTCAGAATTTGTGCTTCCGTCACATGTCACAGTTGAAAAGGCCTCTAGATTTCCTTGCGTAGCATGCCTCACCATAGTCTCAGGAACTGACCCAGCTCCATTAGTGGCATGGAATTCCTACTACACAATGTCGCTTTGCTCCAAAGACGCGAAGTGTATGGTGGCCACAGTGGCTATATGACTTCACCAATGAGGACCATGGACTCGACGCATGTCCTCCGCCTGTGCGCGTGGACGCAAGAACTCTGTTGTAGGCTGCAATACACAAATAAAACAATTCTTATCAGTCTGAAAGTGATTGGATTTATCCTGGCCTTCCCACTACAGGACTCAGAGCCGAAACCAGACGTACTACAATGTTGTGTCAATGGGTACACGTCACAATACTGGGCACAACTACAGTGTGCCTGATAAACCACTTCCTATTTTCAAACAGATATAATTTCTTTATTGAAGAATCAATTTTCTTAGCCATACTTTTGCTAGAAAGTGGACTTCTTCAGGTTGTGTTTAACATATTTTTTTTCCTTTTGTTTCACTTATGCTGAATGTGGAGGAACGGGCCAAAATACCAGCTCGTTATTAGATCTGCGGATTTGTAATGTGATTATAGAACTGTTCGACGGCTGAACGAGGGATCTATGTAACTCTGGACGAAAAAAACAGTTGGAAACAGCCATTTCACATTAATAACAACAGGGAGTGTCACCGATCCAAGAAGATCAGGAAGGCCATCAACTTCGTGGACACCAGAAAACGTCGACAGAATTCGTGAAATGTTCACGAGGAGCTCTAAGAAACCACTGCGTCAAGAATGGTGGTTTTTCACGCTACGCAGTTGCAACGATTTTTGAAAAAGATCTCACTTTTTTTACCGTGGAAGTCACATTATGTACAGAAATTGTTTTCTGATGATTTTCTGACGACTGTGACGGAATGGAGTTTGGAGAAATTTTTTTCTACCCACTGATGAGACAGTTTTCGACACTGCCGTTATTGCGCAGCCGAAAACCCATACGAATGTGTTAAAAAACCACAGGGGCTACAGAAGATGACAGTATGGTGTGGTCTCAAGTCGTCCGAAGTTTTTGGTTCTGTCTTTCTGCGGAAAACAATGAATGGCAGAAGACATCTGGAAATTCTGCAGGGTCGTGTATCGCCAGTAATTCACACTCTAACAACATACACTTCATGCAGGAAGGGCATCGGCACATTTTCGAAATGATATCTGCGAATGGCTGCACGATCATTTTCCAGGTGGAGTGGCAGGCATGGTATACGTAAGTGGCTTGCCCGTGTCCCTTATTAAATCCCTTGCGAATTTTTTCTCTGTGGGAGGCTAAGGAAAAGGTCTACAAGAGGAAATCCACGGACTTCGGATAAATTGGAAGCAGTAATATCTGATGTTTAGACAATGTTCTGTGTAACATGTTATAGGTAGCAGTATCGCTCGTTTGAAAAAATGCGCAGAGAGTGCTGGAGTTTATGTGAAGTTATAAGATGATGTTAAACCAAACATCAAGGATTGCTGTATCTAACAAAAGTAGTTCTAAGAAAATTGGTTTATAAATAAAGAAATTGTAGTTGCTTAAATATAGGGAGTGTCTTACCAGACACCCTGTATAAAACGGTGTGTACTGTATTGGTGTCAACAGTGTGAACTGTGGTGTCACCGCCAGACACCACACATGCTAGGTGGTAACCTTTAAATCGGCCGCGGTCCGTTAGTCTACGTCGGACCCGTGTGTCGCCACTGTCAGTGATTGCAGACCGAGCGCCGCCACACGGCAGGTCTAGAGAGACGTCCTAGCACTCGCCCAGTTGTACAGCCGACTTTGCTAGCGATGGTTCATTGACAAATTACGCTCTCTCTTGCCGAGAGGATAGTTAGCATAGCCTTCAGCTACGTCATTTGCTACGACCTAGCAAGGCGCCATTATCAGTTGCTATTGATCTTGTAATTCATGTATCATCAAGAGCGATGTTCACCAGTTATGGATTAAAGTTAACTATTCCAGAAGCTACGTACTTTTTTTACTAGACTCAACTCCTTTAACTGTTCCAGACCTCACGCCAGCCTGCGTGAGCTTAAACGCGTGCCTTTCGGCTATCTCATAGTGGCTTGGCTGCCTTGCCAAGTCACAACATGAACATTAATAGTAGCCAGGAAGGTCACTTCTGTCCCATAATGACGTGCGCAGGAACTGTAGGTTACGTCCTGCCAGTACGATGGTGAGCACAGGCTCAAAAGAGCTCATTCAGTATAAAGGTACAGCTACGTGTTCTGACCCGAGACGAGAAATTGTTATCCTGTGCCCAAAGCACCATTGGATGTGATGTGGAAGGGAATGTGTTTATTAATTCGCTCTCCTGGTCCTTATCGGGTTTCTGGACGTTGGAACCGCTACGACTCAATCTGCTAGCTCATCTGTTAGCATCACAAACCTCCGTATATCCTATGCCACCAAGGAAAACTCGCTGGCCGAATCGAACCTATGTCCTCCACATGCTGGTCAGACTCACCTAGGGATGTGGACCCGTTCAGTATAATCATTCTTTATTCAGCATAAGTTTCGTGCAAGAGGTGGTTGTTGGCGTCGCAGTGGCGTGTGTGGTCACCGAGACAGAGACGTGTATACCACAGCATACCTGCAGGCTTCGTGCAAGGCATCATGGTGACAGCTTTATATGTTAGGCTATGGGGTACTGCGCCAGTGAAGAGCAGTGGCTGGCGAGGCGGCCATATTGACGCAAAAAGGCATCCGTAGCAGCCGGTGAGCTTTTATGTGGTGGCTGTGAGTGGCGCGTCAGGCTCACAGACGCCAGGCGCTGAAACCAGGACCCTTTGGAGTCACCTCGAGCAGGCCATTCTAAGACAGTTTGGAGGTGCACGTAACTTCATAGCATCTCCTCGCGCCCTGGAATCAATAGGGCTAGCGACAGCTCATAGATCCTGGACCAGCTACTAGCGAGGAGATTGTTGCTGCGTGGACTGTAGTTGGAAATCCAGCAACTAGTAGAAGGAGAAGGACAAGTGCTGCTGGTGGGTTAGCAACATGCTTTTATTGTCGTTAAGACTCGCCATATTGCGACAGGTGCCCTACTCTGGTCACATATGCGCTTATGAATGTACAGCATTGTACCCCGGCGTGCACAAATCCCGTATACTGCTACGGCAGATGCAGTACTGCGACACACAGCACCAGCAGTATGCGAACACCCGGCACCAGAATTTGATTAGTGGCTTGCCACCGTTCCCGTTGATTGTTTGCGAAGTTTGGTATGCACTTGTTACCGCGTCGGTATATTTTGAGTATTAGAAGTGGTGAATGGTATGAAAGAGTCGTAAGGCGTGTATATTAAAATAGTTGCGCACCCTTCGATTTTAAGAGTAATGAGCGTAATACTCCAACGCAGACAAATGTCTTAGAATTCACTCTTCTTGGATCAATTACGCACTAAAATTCAGCGACCTAAAAATGAATAAATAATCAGGGTACACTCAAAGCACAGGGCGATCGACGGATTGTACACAGCGCAGGAAAGATGAAATAAGAAAAACATTCAATAATGTGTTGATCTGGCGAAAGCAGCCTGAGCTGGGCCAAGATCGTTGAGATCAGTGAGTAAAATGTGTAAACAGACACCTAATCTACAAAGAATAATATAAAATATAGACAGATAATTCATTGTTGAGAAAAATGCAATTAAGGGCTACAGTTTGTAGCCACTTTCGATTTACTTTATCGCAGAATGAATTAATAAGGCGAAAGAAAATTTCAAAGGAGGGATGAAAAGGCAGGGACAGCAGACATAAACGTATACCTTTCTCGCTTAAGATAACGCAGATCTGGAAACACACTGATTGGACAGTAGAGCAAACATGACGAAATAATATTTATGTGAAGAATAAGCTAAAGTGAAGCAAAAGTTACAATTAACAGTGATAAGTAATATATCAATATTACATGGGACTCTGTACCTTCTAAACGAAGCTGTCTGGATCTCTTAGTACATGTCTTTATTTATAACTTCATCTTGGCTATTGTTCTCATCATCTTGGCTATTGTTCTCATCATACCTGTAATTATGATTAAAGGTACATAAGAATGAGTTTTCAGTCTAACCTGAGAGGAGGAAAATATGAAGGCAACATTCTCTACAATAGCGCCCCCTCGGGTAGTACCTACTTTGTATCCTTGTTGACAGTTTACTCTCCGCTTACGTTTAGGTTTTGTTGGTACTATTAATGAAGGTTGTCTCACAATTTGTAACACTTGTTGACAGAACTTATTAAAATGTTTCAGAATTTAATTTTCTGTCCTTTATAGTCTGTTAATGTGCAATAAACCCCTCTCGCTCCTACTTTCCTTTGAAGTTAATCAGAAATTTGATAATTACAGTAGCCGAAGCGACATTATATACAGAGACATAATATGTTAAGTGACCTAGACGGCAATATTTTCAAAATATCCGCAATGACATCAGGCTCATTCGGGACATTTATTTCCCTTATTAATGCGGACACCGGTATAACAGAAGTACTTCGTGTATGAAATATCCCTAAGTAGTGAATAAGTTAGAAAAAGGCGAACAAAAAAATGGTTCAAATGGCTCTGAGCCCTATGGGGCTTAACATCTATTGTCATCAGTCCCCTAGAACTTAGAACTATTTAAACATAACTAACCTAAGGACAGCACACAACACCCAGCCATCACGAGGCAGAGAAAATCCCTGACCCCGCCGGGAATTGAACCCGGGAACCCGGGCGTGGGAAGCGAGAACGCTACAGCACGACCACGAGATGCGGGCAAAAAGGCGAACCAAACGTGGTAGTTATCAGAGGAAATATTTCATTGGAGGAAGTACTTTTTTACTTGGAGCCAAACATTAACGTGGAGTTAATAGAATTTCTGTAACACAACGTAGTAAGTTGGCTGAGCTTGGCGGGTGGAAGAACCAAAGGAGATAGACGGAAATATGGCTGTTGTGAAGTCTGCCTTAACGTATGAGGCAAGCTTTTAGGAAGCCAAACATAAATCCCTCCCCATAAATATTTTAGCAAGATAGCTATAAAACCGTCTTCCGGCAATGTTCCTTCCTTTTTAAACCTTTCTTGTGTATATTAATCAGCAACTCGTTTGCACGAGGTGTTAAGATGATTGTGTGATAGTTCTTGCATTTATTTGCGATGTTATCTCGGGATTGTGTCGAATGATATGTTTGGGGAACTCTCTATTATGTCGCCTGTCTCATATATTCTGCAGTCCAGTTTGAATAGTCATTTGGTTACCACTCCCATAATGACCTTAGGAAATCCGATAGAATGTTATCCTTGCCTTCTGACTTATTTGATCGGGAGTCTTCCAATGCTCTGTTAATCTGTGACTGTAACACTCGATCCCGCATGTCTGCCCTATCAACTCTTCTTCTGCTATAATGTCGTTAGAGAAATGCCCCACTAGCAAAGACCTCAAAAGTACTTTTTCTTCCTATCCGGTCTCTCCTCAGCATTTAATAGCGGCATTCCTTTGTACTGTTAATGTTAGCGCTCTTGCTTTTAATTCAACGAAGATTGTTTTGACTTTCCTTTGTGTTAAAATAGTCCTTCCAACGTTTATTTCCTTTTATATACATTCCTGTTTTTCCTGGAACCATTTCGCCTTCGTGCCCCAGCATATCCTGCTGATTAAATTTTTAACAGTCGTCTGTTGCTTATTCCTGCCGTTCTCAGAATATTTTTCTGCTTGCTTCTTTCGTAGAACAATTGCACCTATATTTGTGTGTCCAACTTCTTCGATTTACTTATTAAATATGTCTGTTCCTCTTCAAATGAAAATCTTCCGGTGACATTCGTCATTGTAGCACTACACTCGTAGAGAACTTCAGATAAATTTCATCTTATCTCAGTACTGCACTGTCCTATGTCTTCTTCCACAACGACACTCCGGAAGATTTACGTAAACTTCAGTCTACTCTTCATCATTATTAAATTGTGGTTTGAGACTGTATCTGCTCCTGCTGCAGTCCAGTATCTTGTTTTGAAATATCTGTCCCACAATAGTGTACTCCAGCTACAATCTTTCCGTATCTCCAGGTATTTATCTCGAATATTTCATTTGTTTTGAAATATCTGTCCCACAATGATGTAATCCAGCTACAATCTTTCCGTATCTTCAGGTATTTATCTCGTATATTTCATTGCACGAGAAGATATAGGATGGCTGGGAACCGATGGAAACCATCTTAAAATAAAGACTGTTTATGATCTGTAGACCACTAGGAAATGAAATCTGGAGGTCGTATAGAAGACGATCAGTTTGGCTTCAGGAGAGTTAACACCGGAGATGTAGCTTTTATGTTGCGCTTGATAATGGAGACAAATCTGTAATATTTCTGGCTTTGCAACCGTCATATTCAGGTAGAAGAAGGTCTTCTCAGAGCAGTTGAGAAGGCAAAAATTGGGAAGGTGACGTAATGTGGTGTGCGGTACCGATGACACATGGTTTGTTCGGTACGGGTGTCGTGAGAAAGATGGCCTAAATTGTGGCCCTTCTCCGCGATTGGCAGCTGCGTTCGGTGGTTGCGCACCAAAATGATAATTTTCTGTTATTAACATTAGGTAAACTAAACAGCGTATGTACTTGCATTTCAAAATATTTTCAATGGCGTAGTGTCATTCCATTATTTCACAAGTATTAATAACCAGCAGAATAATAAACAGTTGCTAAACGAAAAGGCAGACGAAGCAATTCGGAGATCATTGTATCGCACCTAACTTGGATGGTGGGCGGAGTGGTTCGGCTGTATGATCAGAGCTGGTTCGGCAGTCTCAGGGGACGGACATGTTCTCTGCCGCGGTATCAGTTAAGACTTAATTTGCAATGTCTAATTTGTAAATGTGAGAGCTGATTCTACAGCCTCGGAGGACAGACATGCATTCTGCAGCGGTTGGTGCAAGTTAAGGCTTTATTAGCAATTTCTGATTATTTGGACGTGTAGTTGAGAAAAGTGTGATAGTAAGGAGGGTTATTCGCAGTTCATTATTTTGCTCAAGAGTGTAAATTATTTGCGAATGTAAAGTGGAATTTAATTGAGGAGTTTCACGTGTTCTGCTAATGAAAAGCGAGTGGCAAACCGATATACAAAATTATTTAAAATTTCATTATTCGCAAAATATAAGTCTCTCGCTAGGAGTCTATTAGAGCCTCAAGATGGCGAATTCACGACCTACGTGCGGTTTTCTGCGCAAGGGAGACAATTATAGAAGACTGCAGGTTGGTGATCATTAATTAGAGCTCATGCACCGCACTCAGGGTGGTGGAAGAAAGTAGGTACTTCGCGTGTACTGCAATATTATGAGATCAGTGACACGTCATTTGTGGTAACATAGCGGAGGTATGAAGGAGAGAAACTCTCGAGGGTGGGGGTTTTACTATAAGCACGTACGTATCACCCTATCTTTCTCTCTCTCTCTCTCTCTCTGTGTGTGTGTACCTCTCTTTTCAACTTGCCGTAAGTCTTGAGGAAAATCTAGACGCGTGTGCTGCATCTGTAGACCTACAAAATGCGTTCGACTGTTTAAAATGGTGCAAAATGTTCAAAATTCTGAGAGAAATAAGATTAAGCTTTCGGGAAAGACAAGTAATGTACAATATGTGCAGAAACTAAGAGGGAACAATGCGACTGGAAGACACAGTACGAAGAGTTTGGATGAGGAAGGTTGCAAGGCAGTGATGCAGTCTTCCGTCCGTGCTGCTCAATGCATACATTGACAAAAATAAGACAGTTTGAGGAGTGTGATTATAATTGAGGAGGAAAGCTTATCAGTTACAGGATTTGCTGATGTTACTGTCCTTGGTGGCAGTTAAGAAGAACTACTGAACCTGTTGAATTGAACGAACAGACTCATGGGTATATAATATGGATTGAAGAAATGGTTTTAGTAAAAAAAAGAAGAAAAAGAAATAAAAACGTAATGGAACTTGTGACCACGAAGTAAATGAATTGAAGGCGTTCTGCAAAGATGGAGGCAAAATAACATATGCTGGACGGAGCAAAGGAGTCATACTTGCTAAATTCAGAATAGTGCAGGCGGAGAGGACACAGTCAGCGCTCACCCATCCGTGCTAGGGGGCATCCGTTTCAATAATGTTGTCGATTTGCTCTGGTGCGTACATGTGTAGTGTATCGCTGAAAGACGATGGCTGTTGCATCAACTGGAGCAGGCCGTCATGTAGGCAAATGGCAATAGGCGGGTGGCTGCCCGACCGGATCGGAAAAGCTTCCCCGCCGACAAAAAGTTTTATTTTATAATTTTTGTTTATTTTTATGCTGATTTGAATATAATTAGATATTATTTGGTATTCATTATTATTATTTAAGTTTGATTTCATTGAGTTTCTGAATTTGTTATTTAATTATTGCACTGTTGAGTGTGACCCCTGTAAATGCACAAGGAAGTATGCCCACCAGCATGGGGCCAGCCACGTTCTCCTTTAAAACTTTATCTCTATCGCTTGAAACGGACATTTCTCCTCTGGTTCTATTTTGTCGTTATTTCGTTGCACATGCTACCACGGTGCTCGGATTTCTGTGATCCATCCTATCTAAAGAAGAGACAACTTGAACGATGGGAGACACCGTCAGTCTATACAACATTCTGTGGGCTACACTGAATGCGCGTGTTACTGTGGTAGTGGGTAACGAAAAATCAGCATCGTCTTAGCGTCAGTACGTGGGCAGGTGATATTAGCGACCGGCTCGTGGGACCAATCATCCCTCCATGACGGCTCATAGGTGAGGCATCTCTGTCTGCACTCATTGCTGGTGACACTTAACTATAGTGCCGACAGAAGTGGCTTTGGTGGTATGAAAGGTAAGATGGCTACTATACGACGGTACTCCATGTCACTCTCGAATTTCCATGTGGAGGAATCTCGCTATCGACCCCGGCCCATAGAACCAACAAGGAGGTCCCACCGAGACTCAACAAGGGCGTCCAATCGCACTTCAGACCCGGCCACAGATCTCAACCCTTTCGATTTCTACATATGGTTGAGGGGGCTGAAAGAAGTCAAGTGTGCGGAGTACGTACCGGCCGTGCATACTCTGGAACATCGTGTTCTGCTGTCTGTGACATAATTCAGTAACAGGATGACACATCTGAACATGCGCTACAGCCACTTCGAACACGATGTCTAAAGATAGTCGCAGCGCAACACGTCGTGCACTGCAATGTGCTGTACTGGATTGAAGAATTAATAAATATCTTTAGCACAGACACCATGCATTACCAGCCATATGTCCATAAGAACTGTTTTGATAGCAACTACTCAGAAATAGTTTCTTGAAATTTGTCTTCGTTCAGCAAACTCATCCGAGTGAAATCGTGTTAATGAAAAGGGTGTTAGCTTCACTGCAAAACGGACATGTCTTACGGATGATGAACGATGCATTTGTGACATATTTCAGTTGTTTAACTCAAGATTTATTAATACGCTGTGTATGCGAGATATTTGAAAATCACGTAAGCTTATAAACGCCGATCACAATACGGTTCTGAATGAATGCACGACGCCGTATGGTCGTTTGGTTTAATCATAGACTGAACTACCCTCCAAAACTTGTACAGAATTTGAGTTAAAATTTACCTAACTTTCGGATAACCTAACATGGCTTCCTTTTTTCCCCACTGGTAGGTGTAGTTTTCATCGACTCGCGAGAATTACAGCTCCAATAACTTTAAAACAAGTCTCGTAAATCAGAAAAATTAATCTGAAGATGTAGTAGAAATATTGAAGAGTTTAATTATGGTGTATATTAAAAACTAAATTATGTACTAAATAACGCACAACATGAGAGTAATAGTTTTGTTTCATTATCTGTTTGGATGGATGTCACTGTTCTATAAACGAATCACTTCTTGGAGCTACGTTATTTACGTCGAATTATAAAACGGAATTGTAGCATAAAGTGAACGAAGGGAAACAGAAGTAATCGCTTTCTGTAGTTACGCAGTAGGAAGGCTGCTCTGCACCGTTTGGCTTTTGAGTGGTTGGTGGGAGGCAACACATGACAAGAAAATCCGGCACACAAGAAGTAGTGTGTCTGACGTCTTTAATCTAGAACCCCGTACGAAGTCAAGCTGAACCTATCTGAGACTGAAAAGTTGCTCAGCTAAATTGTTAGCCCATCGCTGCAAAGTATGGCGCTTCCGAATTTCGTAGTTGACTTTCGTTTCACGTGGGTACCGGATGTTGTTCCATGTTGAGTTCAGAGATACAATTCATTGTTATTCATTGTTTTTGCGCGTTTTGGCGTGTGTGTATGTATATGTTCTCGTATCATTTTGTTAATTTGCTTGGATGGTCTTTCTCGTTTCTCGCACTGCAACGCTCGCATTTGTTCAGGAGCATAACCGGCGTGTACTTGGCAGGCCGTTTTTTATTTGTTACGAATGTGTTTCACGGTGAAAGCTTTTGTTTCCAGTGTCGGAGGCAGGAGAGAATTCAGCGTCTCACTCTTTTCACCCATATTTTTGTTTACTCATCTTTTTTCTGTCACAATTATCTTCTAATTATGTGTGTCAAGCTCTTGTCATGACTATAAATGAGCAAGCCATGACGTATACTATTATGTTTCATTTTAAAGATCGAGTGGTAAGAAAAAGATAGTAAGAGTTACTCTACCAGTGTTTCAATACAGTTTCAACTTTGTGACAAGTGCTTCACCTACTAAGGGCAACTAGACGACGAATGAAGCGTATACGTATTCCATCTATAAGTTCGTCAAACAATTACTGGTGACTTCAATTAGGTGAAACTGGTAAATGATATGGGAATTCATAAAAATGGCTCTGAGCACTATGGGACTCAACTTCTGAGGTTATTAGTCCCCTAGAACTTAGAACTAGTTAAACCGAACTAACCTAAGGACATCATACACATCCATGCTCGAGACAGGATTCGAAACTGCGACCGTAGCGGACTCGCGGTTCCAGACTGCAGCGCCTAGAACCGCACGGCCACTTCGGCCGGCGGGAATTCATACCTGTAGGATTACACGGTAACGTACGACACTATTACAGAAAATCGAAGTAGAGTTAAACTTGGGGATGTTAGACAGATATGTCTCATGATCGTTCCAAAGTTGTTATGAGGGTATCATTCTGGAAACAAGGAATTGAGTTACATTTTGACGACATTGTTGTAAGATACTTTAATGCTAGCTCAATAGTTGTTTGAACACACGGACCGTTAAATTATCGCTGCCAGAACTGCTGTCCAAATATCTTAATAAATTATACCGCTCCTGTGGAGGTTAAAAACTGTAGGAAAAGACAGAGATAGGAATACATCCAATAAATAGTTGAGGACGTTGGCTACAAATGCCACTTTGAAATGAAGAAATTGGCACAGTGCAGGAAGATTTCGGAGGACGCAGTAAACCAGTTAGAAGACTGATAACTTAAGAAGAAGGACACAACCACCAGACAGTTGGTTACTCCTACTGCAAAAGAAAACTGAATGAAATTTTCTTCTCTTGAATGATAGTAAAAACTGATGGAAAATAAGCTATTTAGTCTACTGTAGAAATAAGCTGTAGCGAATATTTGCCTACCTGGTATACAATGTCCACTTAATTCTGTTATAGTACTTGAACAGCAGTTCAGTACACGGTTTATTACCTCTTTCCTCTCTTTTCATGTATTTTGGTGTGTACCCTATCACAAAACAGAGTTCTAGTCATTTCCATGATGCCCATGTTCCTCCCAACGATGACCTGTCTCTAATGACGTTTCCGTCGACGGGACGTTAAATCTTAATCTTCCTTCACCCCTTTATCGCTCCATTAGTCCATATACGGATGTCTTTTTGAGCATTTGATCTTACGGCATCCAGGCGGTTTATCAATTTACTATAGTCTACTTTGGGTCGAGCTGGGGACTTGGTGTATGTATTAGGCTGGTGCATAAGTTCCTTGAGTTTAATAAACGCAATAGACACCCATAACTGAGCCTTTAGTCATCAATGATATATTCATTTACAACATTCCGCCAACGTTGGGATAACTTTCCGATTCCGCGACTGTAGAAATAATGTCGTTTTGAGCCAAAGAACTATTTGAGCCATCTTTGTGCAGTATTATCATCCGGAAAGAAAATAGCTTGAGGGTTGTTCGATAGAGAGCGGAAAAGGCGGAAATCTGAGTACATGTTATTAGGTGAATATGGCGGTTGCGGAATGGCTTACCAACACAACTACTTACAGTGTTTCTTGTTCGATAGAGAGGAGCAAAGGTGGAATCTAACGCTCGAGATTCGGTGAATAAGGTGGGTGCGGAATGACTTCCCAGCGTAACTACTGTACAGCGTTTTTTGTCAGTCTAGCAGAATGCGGACGAGTGTTATCGTGGAGTAGCATCACTTCTCGCAGTTTTCTCGTCGCTTTTCTTTGATTCCGTCTGTCAGACGTCTCAGTTGTTGACAATAAATATCAGCAGTTTGGGTTACACCTCGGGCAAGCAATCCGTAGCACACCACACCTGCTCCACAAGATGCATAAGATTTTTTTGTGTTTTTTTTTGTGTGGTTACGAGCAGGTATTTGTATGAAGGGTTGCTCCTTTGTTTGTGTTCAAATATTGCTTTCTTTTCCTCGTCATAAAACACCATTTCTCGTCACCAGTACCGATACAGGATAGGAATAGTCGGTGTTGTTCGCTAGCCAACTCACAATGAGCAAGCACAGATGCTCATACGGCCACCGCTGAATTTTGTGATTTTGGCTTAGAGCACACGGTACACGCACATACCTGTTTTTGAACTTCCCTACCGCATACAACAGCCGTACTGTTGTGGAATGATCACAGTTCATCACCGCTGACAGTTCTCGAGTCACTAATGTGGACCATTGGGGATTAATGCGTTTAAATGATGTTCATCAAACTCCTAAGGTCTTCCTGAAATTGGAGAGTCGCTAATGTCAAAACGATCACCTCAATACGAAGAAACCATTTTCTTGCCGTGCTCTGTCCAATTGCAGTATCTCCACAAACGGTGCAAAGTTTCTGGCTGCTATCGCTGTTGTCACCCCTCGACTGAACTCAGAATATGTCAGAAATGTTACAATTTCTCCGCTTGGCCCTCAATTTCATACCGTCCACAGCTCCATCAACTATCTCCAAGTAACAAAATGACGTTACGTTCACTCGAATAGCTACATAGAACTAAAAAAACAATGACAATTGATAAATAAACCCATAGCATCAGAACACCATCGTGCAAAACAAAAACTTACGTTATTTCTGTATTTGTCTCCCTTTCCTTCTCTTGCATCCTACAGTTCTCCTCAAAAGCCTCACTTATACAATTTGTAAACTTTCTTATTTGTTTTTGCCAGCAACTCTACAACACCTCTGTGGAGTAATATGTTAACTAATTCTCATATCAACTTGTTCTGATATCTCTTCTTAGTTCATTTCTTACATTCCTTTCAGTTATAACAGTATTATACCGGAATTTTCCGATTCAGATAGTTGTCACTCTATACAGCTAACAGGTGCCAGTCTTCCAAACCTTGCTTCCACAGACATTGCTCGAACGCTGAAACTGTTAACTTCTCTCTCCAAGGACAACTATAACAGAGTTATTATGGCGTGGCATCCACCATAGAAGTGGCCCCTGAGCATAGCGGGAGGAATAAGCGATTGGTTGGTTGGTTGTTTTGGGGAAGGAGACCAGACAGCGTGGTCATCGGTCTCATCGGATTAGGGAAGGATGGGGAAGGAAGTCGGCCGTGCCCTTTCAGAGGAAGCATCCCGGCATTTGCCAGGAGTGATTTAGGGAAATCACGGAAAACCTAAATCAGGATGGCCGGACGCGGGATTGAACCGTCGTCCTCCCGAATGCGAGGAATAAGCGAAATCTGGAATCTACAGAAATATAGATTAAGTGCAGTTGTCTCCCAACGAACTGTAGACTCCATGCCACGTCGAGTTGCTGCACTACTCCGGTCAAAAGGCGGTCCGATACGATATTAGGAGTATATAATTATTTTTGTCACCTCTTTCTGTAACAATTACAGTTTTAGAGGAAGAATTTGACAATGTTGATAGAAATGCTGTCTTTGAAGTAGTGAAAAGAGCTGGGATGAAGTACAGATTGCGAAGATGTTATCTGCAAGTTACGCTGCATGATGACTACGGTTATAAAACTCGACTGGCATGGAAGGGATGAAGTAGTTGCGGAACGAGTGATACAATTTTATAGCCAATTCAGAACTTACTCAGTGTGCATACTGATTAAGCAGTCAATGAACTCCAGGAATATATTCTGAAAGGGTATCTGAGTTCAGGGCGAAGAAAATTAAATGTGAGTCTTGGTGAAGACATTATAATTCTGTCAGAGGAGGCAAAGAACCTAGACAATTAGCAGAACGGAATTGATAGCGGCTTTCAAAAAGATATAATATAAATATCTACACAAGTATTAAATCAGATCATTCTGGGAAATTAGGTTAGGGAATGAGACACTAAAACTAATAGAGAGGAATTACATTATCAAATGACACACTAAAAAAACACATTATTGCTGCTAGTTGCACAGAAAAATAGTTTAAGAACGCTGAGATAGAGATGATATAAAATGTAGACTAGAAATACCAAGAAAACGTAATTGCCTAAATGGAATTTGATGACGTTGAACGTAAGGTTAAGGGTTTCCTTTGAATTCCTTTGGGGATACCGGTATGTAGTGAGCCTTGTGTGGCATGTAACGTGGGCAGTAAACAATGGAGACAAGAAAAAATGTGGATCTGCAGAAGAATAGTGAAAATTAGATAGATCACGCGATATTTATGGCGGAACTCGTCTTAAAGAATGATTCGAATGACAAGGTTCTTCCTAAATTTCAAGGAACTGCCGGTTTGAAAGCGGTGGGGGTATAAATTATGAACGGAGGCCAAGGTGTGAGCACAAAACACAGTTTGAAACGGATAAGAATTGTAGTAGTTGAGCAGAGATGAAGGGGCTTGAACAGGACAGACTAGCGTGGAGTGTTGCCTCAAATCAGTCTGCAGAAGGAAGATAAGAAAGCTGAACACCATCAGTATGTGAACCGAAATGGAGAGTTCCTAAACATGTGAAATGTTTTGCAGAAGAAGCTAATCAATAACAACATAATGGAACTAACATGGAACTGTATAGTACAAAATAAGACATTACTCAGTCCATCGGGTGCTGTAATCGTAAAATGAAATAAGTTGTTGAAGTATGTTTAAAGACAATCAGGACTACTTAATCTAGAAGTAAAAGAAAGTGTAGATATGGAGACTTCATGGAAACCCGACCCTTTCGCATTACCAAGCTTGATATGACATTATACAGTTTCAACGTAAAAGGAATGAAGTGTTTATTTCAAATAAAAAGCTGCCTCATTCATAGAAATGACTGCCTTCATAAAATGTGTAGTGGTAAGCAAAAAAAAAAGACTCAGATACTAATAGTACCACCAGTTGTCCTTTACTGGATTCAGGGTGCACCAATTCAGCCACAGTATAACACAGCAGCGTGTAACGTCTAGTAAGAAACAAAAACAACATATTATTTAGTAACGAGAAAATTATATGTATCATATTGTGTTATTGTATAAAATTATGTATTTTTTTTTATTATTTATTTTTGAGAATATCTGCGTCGGCGAGTAATGAAACCGCCACAGACGATAAATGTCGAACAAAGATTAAAATAAGTAACTAGTATATAATACGTGACGAATAGCAATTTCTTTGTCTTCTTCATCTGGGAGTCGAACGAGTAAGATATCCTGTGTCGTAGTAGCGAACGCTAGTGTAGCATTCTTTTGTCGAGACTAAGCAATGTACGCCATTACGTGTGAATTCACAAAGGTCTGTAATCACTGAGATATTTAAAGGTTTTAATAGAGTTGTTTAAATGAAAACTTGTATTATTTATTGTTAAGCTTGCTTGCATATTATCCCATCCTGTTGAGACATTTTTCAGTTATATAAATATTATCTGTGGTGCTGAGCTGCGTGGAGAACGAAGAGCCGCTGCCGCGGCGTATTTAAACGACTTACAATATAGTCGAGCATACCGCAAGGAAGCGGTAAAATAATAGTAAAATAATATTATTTCTTTTAGCTCCCAGACTGGCAGTGAAGATCAGCAGATTTTATGATGTGTTGCAGATTGACGCGGGCTGCTGATAGGATATAATTTACAGTGCAAATAATTTAATGTACCTTCAGAATCTGATAGGAATCTTGCTGTGCTCCGTTCTGATCTGGCAAACTTTATAGTGACAACGTATTTTTTAATGAGAGTCTCATGTTCTTGGGCTAGTCGTGGTATGAAATAGCATTTTAACGAGAAATAAAATCCACTGCGAACTTGTGTTTTTGAACGATCACACGGACTGTAACATCAGTGCTCATAACAAAGTAATTTCAACTTTTAATCACTATGAAGTAGGGAAGATATATTGATTCTTAGCATGAGTTGCAGTTACGAAAAATCGTTCCTTAAATTGTAGGCCAGATACAGAACAATAAGACTTCCATATATACATTTTATTCCGCTAAAGGGCAAAGAGAATAAATAAACCAAAGAGCAACAATTTTACAATCCGCGAGAGAGTTGTACGTGAAAAGCGCCATCGTAGAAGGGAGTGCAAAACTCTTACTGTGAAACCACATACAAGGCAAGACTGTGGTTCCATTTTTATATACTAGTGATAAGTTGTTGTGAAATCTACTGCTTTGCTTACAGTCACAGTAGTAGTTAGTTCCGTGTAGTTGTGTTGTCTTTTGCGTCTGAACTGGCAAATGGTGAAGGGTGATAGTTGTAGACGGCATACCACAGTTGGATAGCTGTGTTAGTTATTCAGTCTCTCCACTTGAAAAGTTAACACTAATTTAAATATGTTGTCATATTGAACTAGAGCCCTCTTGTATGGTTGTCTGCGTCAAGCAAACATTTTTGTGTCAGTTATATTTGGATGTGTTTACAATAAGTTTCGTTATTATTGTTGTTCAATTATAAAAATGGTTCAAATGGCTCTGAGCACTATGGGACTTAACATCTGAGATCCTTAGTCCCCTACAACTTAGAACTACGTAAACCTAACTAACCTAAGGACATCACACACAACCATGCCCAAGGCAGGATTCGAACCTGCGACCATAGAGGTCTGTCCAATTATACTTGGTGGAAGTATTCTTTACTTCTGTTATCAGCAGTTACCTAAAATCATTACTTGTCCTACTGAGCTCCAAAGTCTTAATTTTCTTATGTGCTCTTATTTTGTGAGCTGCTGGTTAACAAAGAATGAATTTACTGTAAGCTCACGCTCACATAACCCCTACCCAAATACCACCCCACACACACGCTGTGAAGTAGTTGCTGTAATTTTCAGTTCGAAGAGAGGTCTGCTCTCCACGCTAGCATATCTCCACGTAAACACATAAACAATATCCGAGTAGGCCTTCAAGGCCCAACGGTACCGACCTGCCGCTGTGTCATCCTCATCACTTAAGTGTCACCAGATGTGGATACGGAGGGACATATGGTCAGCACACTGCTTTCCGGGCTGTTGTCAATTTTCGTGACCAGTGCCGCTACTTCTCAATCGAAGGCTGACTGCACCCCATTTGCCAATAGCTCTCGTCGGATCCTGGAGGTTGTCGTGTTGCAACTTATTACGTGATAACATTCAGTGCAACACAGCCCGCTGTATTGGAGCTTAGAAAGCTGCAAACTTGTGTCTTAGCAATGACTCATAAGCACAGCTTTCGCTCTAGGCACCATGAGAACGGTTCCTGTGACCTTTGACCGACTGAATATTCGTTCCTCCTACGAATCTAAACAAAACGCATTAAATTTGGAAAGATTATTTTCAGATTTGATATACCAATTTTTGTTATTCAGAAGAAGGTCTACACGTACACATTATAGTTTTGGAGATTCAGAAAATTACCTAAAACACCCCAAACCGACACTTAGACTACAAGCCTCAGGTAGGAATAATAACAGTTTGTCTTTTAGTATCATTTGAAATCATTTTTATAGGTCTCTAGGTGTACAATGATTTAATTGAGATTTTATTTTCAAAACTTTCATTATTCTCCATTTTTGTGATATAAAATTCAGAAAAATTTAATCTTTGTTTAATATGTTGTTGTGTGAATAAATGGGAATGAGTGTGAGTGTGTATGTGGGACATACGTTCAAATTCAATATTTCTTTATCTAAAGTGTAACGTAATAAAGTTGCAATGAAAAATGTAATTTAACCACATTGCTGATGACGTTTGTCAAGAACTGATTGCTTTTGTAAGAAGGCAGCCAGAATAGCCCTTTGCAGAGTAATCGTTTTCTAAATTATTTTCAAGATTAATTTTATTTCGTTTTGTCGTATTAAATATTGTGATAGTATTTACATTTTGGAGGACGCAAATGCTTATCTTTATAGTGAATGGCTTAGGTGAGTTTTGCTGCAAGAATGATCTCGAAGGATCATTTTGACTGGTCCGTCAGACTGATCGGCCACTCAGCTTTAAGTACTTCCCACGCACAACTAGTTAGATATACTGTGAGAGAGGCATCTCTGGAAGAGTCGACTTCGGATGCGTAAATGTCATGTTAAATGTCTCAATGCTCATTATGTGTAAACTGAAAAAATATTGTGTTCCTCGCGGTTATACGTGTCGTGACTAACGCTCTTGTAGTTACGAACAGTTTGATGAAAGTTTGGAGTTTTGGAAGTGCTTTGTTGGAAAGTTACGAGCGTGTGAAGTTTCGGACTTTGTGAACATTTCCGCGTGGCATGTTCCGTTTTCATATATGGAGTATTTTGGCGAGCAGTTTCATGTTAAGAAATCCACTGGAAAGGACCGAATGTGAAACTCACTATTACTAGCGGAAAGATTACGTAGTCGATCTGGTCGGACTTATTTGTATTTCTGGCTGCTTTGCGTGTGAAGTTGTTATATTAACTGAGAACTGAGAGTTGTAGATTCGTTAGTTAAGTACATGTGGGCTTGATGGCCGGTTTAAATGTGTGCTTAAGGAAATAAAAATACTTGATTTCCAATTTTGAACAATTTCTAATGATAGAAGCGCCAACATTACCATCCGATATGTATTATGAGATAATTGCAGGACTCCAGGGTACTAGAGTTTACGCGGACTTGGCAACGTAAGTATAGGCGTCATTTTTATCAACGCTGCTTTTCCGACGTCTAAACAGTACGTACGCTTGCAGAGAAGAGGGTTGGTAAGCGAAAGCCCTACTGAGGTAGGTGGACTTTTGCAGCTGAACAGTGCACAGTACGACGTACGAACATATAAATTTAACCCGCCTCGCCGCACGGTGACCCATCCAAGGGCCATCCCAGAGCGACAGCGCTTAACTTCGGTGATCTGACGTGTTACCACTGCGCCATGGCCACTGGCGTATCCCCACATAACTACGCTAAACACAGGTGCGAGAACTTACTTACATTAGTCAAACCTGCAACTTTTACACGCCTCTGCCTCCTACTCCCTTGCTTTCATTGCTAACTGATGTTTGAAGCATTAATGTGTGTCCTCTTAACCTATCTTTCCTGTTAGTACTGTCATTACTTTCATTTACATACCGTTTGATTACACCCACTACATTTAATTTCCAATCTATCATGCTAATAGTCAGAATACATGTGTAGTTTCGCATTTGGAAAGATTTTACTTTCTTCTGGTTTTTTTCTTCTGTATTTCACTTCCCTACAAGACTACGCTTCAGACAATCTCATAGAACACCACCTACAACTACAATTTATATTAGATATTCAAATATTTTTGTCCCATCCTGTGGACCGTTCTTTACCAATGATTCAGACGTTCGCTGAAGAAAAGTCTAGATCGCTATCTTGTTTCGACGGGAAGAGATGAGGGGAATCTGAGACTGACCTACAACGGATACAGACTTGTCAACCATTTTGATGACAAGTTTTCTAGAACAACTTCCGAAATCACAGTTTTTGTCCTCCAGCTATGCTTCAGCTGGAGGCCAGTAACCTCAACTTGTAAAATAATTTACCACTTAAAAGCTTCAACAGGTAGTTAGCTGTTTTAGCACGAACTGGCACAGAAAGTAAGGGTATGGAATAAAGGATAGCTAAAAGACAGAAACTTGGAATTTTAGATGACAGGTTAAAAATTATATAAACAATTTAAAGAAATAAAGTTCTTGAAAATCAATATGCTAGTTGCAACTGAAACGAAGAAAATGTTATCAGTATCAAAGATGATTAGCGATGTGATGAGCACTCCAAGACAGGAGATTAAGGAGTGACGCCACTTGTAGACAAAAATATGTTCATATAAAACATACGCATGTAATATTAGTGGACGCATAATAACCATAATGTTAAAGCATAGCAGAGGCTACTTGACGGCAATATAAGCACCGAAGGAAAGAAAGAAATGGAAAGTGAAAGAATTTAGTTCTACTTTGCAAAATGATTAAACAACACAAACAGTAATTACTTAATGATAATACTTAGAGATTTTAACGTGCGAGTAAGGAGCCAGCCCAAAACTAACGAAATTAGCATCCAAGAGAAAAGTACTTCGAATAAAAATGCACATGAACAAAATCAGTTTGCAGCTTTTAATAAACCGATAACTACCTACACTTTCTATAAGAGAAAAGAACAGTCACAAGTATATGGCCATTCAGAGGTCAAACGTCAGTGACTAATTACAAAACGGTTGACAGATAAGCATCATCACTGATAACCAATACGTAATGTATCATGGAAGTAACTTTTATTCTGCCAGCTTTCAGTAGTTTGTAAAATGAATATTTTAAGAAGACAGAAAAGCAGTAATAACACTTACCGAAATAAGGTAGCGACATTCAAAATACACTTATTTAAGATAGAAGCCTACTTCTCTCACAAAAACACATCCTTAATCAACAGTTGCTACTGGAACCCGTTACTGAAAATATTAATGAAGAATAAGAGAAAAGTAATACCGTTCAGAAAGAATCTTTTGAAACACTGGGAACAAGATTTAAAAGATATAGTAAAAAATGATTAAGAAAATCGAATGAAGAATTAGAAGTAATAAGAGAGGAAGGAAACGTATCTAATATATCCACAAACAATGCAAAAATAAAGAGCAGAATATAACCGAATAAGCCAAATGCTGAACGAGAATGTAACAAGCACACGGTGCAGGTAGAGATAGGTATATAAGGAATCTAGAAAATCTTATTCATGGACAAGAAACCATATGTCTCTAAAAGGAGAAAACATTTAAAGAGACAAGGAGAAGGCACATTAACACTCCCAATTGTAAGGGAGAGGGCAAATTAGCACCCACCTTTAGATAACACTGTAATCTAATCAGGTACTTTCTTTTAAAATTTTCAAATAAAATTGTTTTGCGTTGAAGGAAGTGTTATATTCCACAAATATTTTAAATTGTTCATTGAAACTTAATCCATTACTTTAGGTCTCAATAGTAGATGTGACTTTTCACAATGATCATCATGTTCTTTATTTTTGGGACGAGCAACTTCCTTATGCATCAACGTCCCTTTAAAAAGAGTTGTGAGTAAAAGTCATCAATAATTAATGAAATCTATATTTTTAAAATTTTTGCTGTTTCAAAAGTACCGCCCACACATTACTGGAAGTCTTTTTATTGCTAAAGGTGTGCTAAAAGGTATTTTCAAGTTCTGAACTCTACTTACAAATCAGTGTCTCTTCAAAAAGTAAGTTGTTATTAACACTTTTCGTTTAATTTGCTTATAGTGGTCAATAAGTAGCGGTCCCTCCACATCATCTCTCCTCGGTAACAAACGTTATTGAAAATATAATTGGATTACGAGGGATAACGAAATAGAATATCTTTTACATTATAAATAGCTGTAGTGTGGCTAAAAGTTAATGGAACCACCACAAATGAGTGTAAGCAGGATATTGTACATCTAATAACATTTTCAAAATTAGAAAGAGCTTTGAAAATAATAGAAAGTGGTAATTATAATATTACCGATATTTAAAAAATGTGACAAATTTTAATCACTGCTGCTGATGGCAAATCTTCTGAAATGGTAAAACGATGCAGAGAAAATTTTTTCTCGCTTAATAGTGAATCTGCATTCAGCCATCCAGTATGAGATTCCTCTCAGACCAAGGAGAACGTTGATCAACGGCTTTGTTTAGAGACCACTGATCGATATCAAAATTACGCAGTTTGCGTGATTACATTGCCCGGATACTATAGAAAAGATCGGTCACAGATATCTCAATGGACGCTGAAATAAAAGTATGATAAAGTAAATGGCAATTGAACACTAGTAGCGTTTGGCTGTGGCAACCAAACAGTTCGTCGGCAACCCTCCTTCGCAAGAGCCGAAAAAGTTAAGAAATGCCACATAATAAATTGAGTTCTGGCATTAATGGAAGAGGAAAGGTTTCTTGATTCAAACAAGGCTGTTATCACTAAATTAACGTGATTATTTAAGCAAAAGTTACAGATACGAGAGACACTTACATTTTATGAGACAGCAATCAAAACCTAGGTAGATAGAGAGGGCAACTCCTGGTTTCATGCTGTCAAAACAATTACAGCGAATCCCTTCAACTTGTTTTACGTATGGTCTTTTATCAAGTTTCGATACATAAAGATTTCTCTGGAACATTCTTTATATGAACAGTAGAAAAATAGATTTCTTATATTAAATTATGACCTTTTTTCCTAGCATTCGAGATTTATTTACACAAGGAAAATTTTTTCTTAATGACTTTTAACATTAATTAAACGTTAGGGGCATATTTTATTAATTATTTTAAAAAAGCAACATTTCAGAATGCTTCTGGCATTAATAGCGAGGTATTCAAATACAGCGGAATTCTGCTCAACCCAAGCAATACCAACACACTTTCAGTAACATGAAATCTTAGAAATCTTAGGGGGGGGAGGCGGGTAGCGGACTTCTACACTAGGAATACCAACATGTGCTGCCAATAGGGTGGGTGCTTTGAAAATGACAAAAACGTAAGAAAAAATACAACTTTCATTGGTTGTCATTTCCGTTCACTTCCAGCATTCTTTTTGAAAATGTTCTGAACCCGAAAATATGACTATGAAAATTATGTGAAAGGTTACACCCTCTAGAAGACTCCAATTTTAAGATTAATTTTCACCGAAAAATTAGATACAAAATGTCAGAATCTGGTGAAAGATGTCACTATAAACAACCGATACTTTTTTGAAAATTTTAACACAAAACGCATAATGCCCAACCTCCCTCCCCTGGGTATTGCAAGGAATAGCCTTCCCTCAAGAAAAATTGAAGCAAAAAGAAAATTATTTAACAGTTGTTGACTCATATTAACAACATGCTTTCTAAAGAGGTACGATATGGAAGTACCGTTCAGAAGCTGAACATACCTTTTCTAGACCAACTGTAACATTACACATATTTAGGAGAGCTAATCAGCTGACGACTATTGGAACGAGTTAATGTGAGTCTGTTATATTGCTGATTGCCAGTGGGACCAAGGGTTCATAGCATGCCACAGCAGTTCTGACTTCTGGCTAGGTGACTGGTACGAGTGAGTTCAAGTGTAGAGACAAGGGGCATGTCGGTGGAAAAGAGGAAAATCCCTAAGCCAGGAACGTTCGTGGCTGTTACCCACATGGCCTTTGTGCAGGAGATGCTCCAATAAATAGCAGAACGTCAGACTTAAAGATGGCTACGTTACAGATCTTTGATATTTGACCATATCTCATATCAAATGTTAATGCAAATCTGAATATATTTGAGATCAACAGTATATCAATATTTTTAAAATCACGCAAGTTAATATTTCACAGAAAATAGATATTTAATCAATGAAACTCTGAATCAACAACTTTTAATCGCTTCATACCATTCCCAAAAATGATACCTACTTTGATAACATTGCACTGTTGTTACCGTCCTTGAAAGTACCATATCAGGACCTGTTTTATTCTCTGATTTACGACCTCTTTTATATCTTCATTATCATGAAAATCTTTGTCAGAACATCATATTCACCACATTTACACAAATAAACACAGTATCATTACTTCATATTTAGACATGCTTGTGTTTTTATTTAATGAGGAGTTCACTGTTTCTTCATTAACTTTATTTAAATATTGATTAGATCTGCTATCCAAAAAACTATAAGTGCCCAATTGTATGTGTTAGCGAGCACCAAAAATGAAGAGACAGCAGTGGAACACCGCAGGAGTCCCAAGGAGACAGGGACTTTCCGAGTGAAAACCTCAAGTAACCATAGGTAAAGACAACCGATTATTTCATATGGACTGCTGCCACAAAGAGCAACTAAACAGCAGTAATAATTAGGTAGCATCATACTACATAAATTCAATAACGTGTAACATGTACTAAAAAGAAAGGGGTTCGGTGATACCACATGTCCACCTCAAAAAAATTTAAACACGAATTTTGTTGAAAGTTAATGTCTTCCACTTCAAACGTACTTTTTAAAGAGATATTGGTGTGTAAACTGGATCATGAGATTAAAAATGTTGAATATGACATTCACAGTTAATTGTCCCATCTATTAGGAAAACTTAAATTTTGGGTTAAGTTTAATTAAAAAGTTTTTAAAAATGTGTGGAATCTAGTAGAAGAGTTCAATAAAATCAATAAATATTTCTTTCAGATTTTTAAAACATTAAGTATGTGACTGTATATCAATATGCTGCGAAGGTGAGTACAAATAACTTCCCCGCCTCCCGACTCCAGTGTACTGTGACAGATAAACTAAAATCTTTTTTACAATCCCTAATTTAAGCTGGGAGAGATCACGATTATCAGAAATGTGGTCTACATGTGAATTGTACCGAGTTTCAAAAATAATCGAAGTCGGAAAACACTTCAATAATAAGTATTTTAACAGCTTGATATCAAGCATAAGTGAAAATTTTGTTTCCAACGTTAAGGCTAACACAAGAAACAATTTGAACTGAAGAGCAGAGTGGATTTTTTATTTGGATGAACAGCAGTGGATAATTCTTTTACTTTGAAGATACTGATAAATGAAGGAAGAGAATTTACTAACGGAACAGGCATACCTCTTATCGACTATGTCTAGGCTTTTGACGGATGAAACAGAACAAAACTCTTGTCACTATTACAAATAATTGCAATTCCGTTATACCTGACTGGTCCACAAGCAGCTTACGCAATGGAACTAAATGGAAAAAAAACAAGGAAAAATAGGTAAGTATGGCATTGCAACCAATCGAAGAGTTAAACAAAATTACGAGCTTTCTGCTATTTTATACGATTTGTAAGTAAATAGCATAACTATAAACAGTAAAGAAATAAAGTTAGATAAAAACAACTATATAAACATACAAATGTAAGGTGCCGACCATGATGTCATAGCTGCTTCAGAAGAACTGCTAAGAGATATTTTTAAATTAAACGAAGTTGGCCAAAATTATTATTACAAAACATATAGAATAGACGAAAGTAATGTAGGCTAAATTACGAGAAAAGCAACAGTTGCACTACAGAATAGTGACATAAAGCAAAATAATCGAATGTGTTAGAGTTTTTAATTATTTGGGCTCGCATATTTCTTTCTATCATGATAAAGCAGTAAAGAACAAAATAGCACAATTTCAGATTGTCTGTGGAAAATGATATGAACATTAAAAAAACCACAACTAATGAAATGCATTTGAAATTCTACGAAATACCAGCTCTTCCATTGTTACTTTACGGATCTGAGGCGTAAATAGCAAGGAAGGAAGCCATCAATCAAATGGTGACATGAGAATCCCAATTGCTCAGATGAGTTAAAGGCTGTACACTAGATGGCAGATTAAGAAATTAAGATATTAGAAATAAGCTGAAAATATTTCCAATGGGAGAAAAAATCTACAGATATAAGCAGAAATGTAAAGAGCAATTATACAGAATGCAACCATGCAGATACCTTAAAAGAGCTTTGCAGGGACGTAACCTGGCGCTGTAAACAATGGAGCTAAGAAGCTGAAGCCGGAACAGGTTCCTCCAGCCTGATCAATGAATGTAGACGACGGTGATGAATATTTCTGGCTTTTCCCATTCTACAGTCTGCATCAGCTTTACTTCAACCATAATAGTAAAATACAACTATTGGTCGTACTGTCTTATTTTGCAATCTGATTCCCTAATGATCAACTTATTTAAATGGAAAACATTCCATTATCCTTGTTTAAATTTTGTAGCCGTTTATTGATGAAACATCTCTTCAAGAGATTATGCGCTCTAGTTAACTCATCCACCAAGTTCTTGCCGTCACTAACAGAATTACAGTGACATTCGCAAACCTCGGTGTTTGAATTTCTTCTCACTGATCTTTAATTCCCTTTCCCGATTTCTTCTTTGGATCTTTACGGACTGATCAGTGGGCACATTCAATAACTCTGGAAATACGCTATAACACTGTTATCTCAATTACTGAGTCCCTTTCATGGTGAAACACTCCCGACTGGTTTGGATATTATTAATCACCGAGTATCAACCTAATAAATAAGTTACATTGATCGTGTTGTAAGAATGAGGGGCTGATCCGCTAATACTACTGTGGAAGTTGTTTCGTGTCATTGTTTCGGTTGCTGAAAAAGGAATTAACACCATCAGTAAGGTTGCATTGAAATAACTATCTCTACTGTGTCCCACTGTAATTAAATGTTATATTCTTGATTTTATACAAATGTGAGGCAGTTACTCCCTTCGCTTTACAATGTAATGATGATTATACTCATTTCAGATCTCTATTTGATACTAAACGCATTACTTCATTAATTAGCACAATCACACCACAATCCTCACGGCAATTAATTTGCAGGTGGCCGGTGCAGTTGACGCGAACCCGTAATCGCAGCATGATGTAGATAATAAATACACATGAAAATAAATTCTGTTGTCACGACTACTAAATTGCTGAGGGTGAAGCCTTGGTGTCGGGGACATTCTCAGTTGATAGCACATATTATGGAAGGCTCGCATTGAGCTCTCTTACCGACTTTTCTGGGCACTACCAGAACTCCACTTACAACTGCTGTTATCTCTCGGGCGCTCGTAGCCTTCCACTATCGGTATTTAGCTACCACGACCTGTGCGTCGCGCAAGTGCATTCATCTTTACGTAAGGGGCTTGGGACCCTTTACAATATACTCGATATACAATATAATCTCATTCCGTATTCTTAACAATTATTCAATAACTTTTCGCTCCCAACATTCTGCGCTTTCTAACTTTTTAGAATTTCAGAGATTATGTTCCACTCAGTATTTTCAGAAACTTTCCAGGGATCCAGAAATGCTATAAATGTAGACTTGTCTGTGTGTACATTCGTAGGTCCAGCATCGGCTGTTATTGTAGCCTCCTACAGTTCTCAGAAACCAAAACAGGTGTCCCGAAGGTTCTACTAGTTCTTTTCATTTTTTAGTGAATAATCCGTGTTAGTACTTTGCTACGTGTCTTACTACACTTAAGGTTCGTTAATCTTCAAATGTGTGATGCTGGACCTTATTTAGAATCGGTCGTATTACACTCCTGCTGTCTTTCGTACCTTCTTTAGAGTCGGCCTCATTACATTTCTGGTCTTTCTACACAGATCGGTGACTATGCAGAAAAATGAGAGACAATATTTTGAAAAGCATTGAACAAAATACAAAATCACAATTAATAAAATGTTCCGGATATTGTACCGTAGTCGAATGGATTTCACATTTAAACCCAACGCTTCGTCCCCATGTAGGGAGAAAATTTTCAAGGGGGACCGTAGCTTCCAATTCACACGCTGGGTCCGAGCCAGGGGATGGTATCCGGAACGTTTTATTGATTGTGACATTTCTAGCTGTGAATGTTTACATTTTACAAAATACAAAATCGCCAAATTTATGCTACATGTATGGCAATGCTCTCGCTTCGGGATAACGGTGTTAAGACTGTCTGAAATTTAAATTTATGAATTCTGTTATTTACTTTAACCTTTCAAGGCGAATTCAAGTAGAGATCATCATCGTTAAAAGTTGCTTTCTATGTCATATCCTATTGCTTGTACATATTTCTGACTGAAGAACTGAATCGAGTTTATACCGTATGAAAAGCGTGATACACTAGTCGCGGTTCGCGGTGTTATGTGTAATGCTGCATCTAGCTCCTTAATTCTTCCATAAGCAGTATAGCCGGGAAATGCTGTTAACCCAATTCCGTTCTTGCACGGCTTTAACTCGCACTGATAAACACAGACCCTCCAAACTATTTTCTGGCCCGTTTGCTGCTCAAATTGCTTTCTCAACGCTCCGATCTCCTTGCGGTTCTAGATGAGTAACTCAATTTTCAGTATTATCATCTCGCTTTTATGAGTTCAAAACGTACAGCAATGAGTGCAAAAGGATCACTCTTGATTTACTTACATCTATAAAATACATTTGCAAACAACAACAAGTAGATGTTTGATGAATCGAACAGTGTTTCCCTTCGAATAGAGCCGGAAAGAATTTTCTACTGTGTACCACAGTTTGTGGTGATATGGTAGTTAGTGGTATATTAAAGGACTATGGTGAACCACATTTGGTTCAGAACGATAATGCTTGAGCTGGAAAACTAAGAGCCAAATTCGTATCCCATTCCTTAACTATCTACGTTTTAAAAAGAGTTACCGAAAGTAACACTAGAAGGAAACCAGGCTTGTAACGTCTATTACCCATTTCTCACAAAATATGTAATGTTTATTCATCCTTTGTCCTACAACTATGGAGCAATGCGAAAAATTGATGCTGAAATGCACTTGCATACAAACACACACACACACACACACACACACACACACACCAACCCTTCCACCCACAAACACACCCACCCACACACACACACACACACACACACACACACACACACACTCCCGCCCACACCCTCCCACACCCACCCACACCTACCAACACCCACCGACACCCACTCACCCACACCCACCCACACACCCACACACACCCACACCCACACACACACATCCACACCCACCCACACCCACACGCTCTTTGGTTATTTGACTTATTTTACGGATATTTCACAGTGGAGAGGGAGTGTGCGACCTACAGTTACGATATTAGTAATGTCTTTTCGATCTTTCTCCGGAAAATCCGTTCTTTATTTATGCTGACTCTTAGTAAATCTGTAATACGTTTTTCATCAAGTAGGTTTGACACTAATGTACGCTCAAGCCAGGATGACCTTGCTGTGCCGGTTCTGCGAGTGGCCAAACCCATGGTGAAACTACAGTAGTTACATTTCTCAGGGCATGCAGCTCTATGGTAAGATTTAATGATGATGGCATCCTACTGGGTAAAACTGTTCCCCTTTCGGATGTCAAGGTGGGGACTACTCTAGTGGTTTTCTTCATTGAGAAAACAGTGGTTTTCTACGAGTCGCAGCATGGATGTTACATCCCTTAATCTGTTAGGTAGGTTACACTACTTAAAAAAGAGAAACAGAGAGGTTGCAGTTAGATGTAGTGGCATTTACAGAGGTTCTGTGGTAGGATGACTACAGCTATATAAACACAAAATCAGATAGCGGTAAGCAGTGTGGGTGTCATAATGAATGAGAAAGTAAGAATTCGCGTAAGCTACTACGAAAAGCCTAGGAAGGTATTAACTTATCCAAGACAGAAACGAAGCCAACACCCACAATATTACAAGTTTATAACGCAAGTAGCTCCGCAAATGATGATGGGATTGAAAGAATGTGTAATGAGAAGAAATAAATTAATCAGATAGCTAAGGGAGGCGATTTTTTAATAGTGATGGGGAACTGGAATTAGGTAGCTTCAAAAGGGAGAGAAGGAAAAATAGCAGGAGAATTGGGACTGGGTGAAAGGAAACGAAAAGGAAGCCACCTGGTAAAATTTTACACAGACCGTAGTGTAATCATCGTTAATACTTGGTTAGACGATCGCTGGGGCAGATACAGACTCCGATCACAGATTGCTAATGATGAAGACTAGCTGAAGTTTAAGAGACTAGTCAGGAACAATCGATGCGCAAGGAAACGGGATAAAGAATTACTAATGAAAAAAAGGTGTGCTTGAAGTTAGCTGAGGCTATAGCTACAACAAAAATGAGTAACTCAGTTGTCAGATCAGTTAAAGAGAAATAGACATCTCTAACAAGGGCAATGACCGAAGTTGGAAAGGAAAAGGTAATTACGAAGCAAACATTTGTAACAGAAGAAATAATTCAGTTCAGGAGGACATTAAGTGTATAACGTACAGTCGACAACGAGATCTTTGGAGAAGGAGGACAAGATCGAAATAAGGGAGAACGTAGAAGGAAATCGTCAGGTACTTCTGAAGCAACCATCCCTGTGTCTGACGTAAGCGACTTAGCGAAATTACAGAAGACGTAAATCAGGATGGTCAAACAGGGGTTTTAACCGTCATCCTCCCTTATGCGAGTCCAGTGCGATAGCCAGTGCGCTACCCCGTTCGGCTACTTCAGTTGATCAACGAAAGAAAGAACTACAGATACTTTCAAACTTAGGAATGAAATAAATACTAACTGCAAGGAGGTAAGGCGAACTGCCTGCAGGAAAAATGTGAGAACGTTGAAAAAGAAATGACTGTCGGAAGGACTGACTCAACACAGTCAAAAGAACCATCGGTGGAATTAACAGCGCGGATGATAACATTAAGAGTACTATGGGATTTCCACCGTTAAATACTGAGGAGTGAGCGGATAGTTAGAAGGTCAAAATTGAAGACCTCTATGTAGGGGAAGATTTGCCTGACAACGTGATAGAAGAAAAAACATGAGTCGATATAGAAGGGACAGGGGATCCAGAATTAGAGTATGAATTTAGGAGAGCTCTGGAAGACGTAAAATGAACCGGGGCAGACTGGGCAGATAAAAAACTGCCGAAATTTCTAAATGCATTCGGGGAAGTGGACACAAAACGATTATTCACATTGGTGTGTAGAACTTATAAGACTGGTGATACACCATCAAACTCGGAAACACATCATCCAGAATATTCTTAAAAAAGTTCAAATGGCTCTGAGCACTATGGGGCTTAACATCTGAGGTCATCAGTCCCCTAGGACTGAGAACTACTTAAACCCAACTAACAAGGGAACCTCCCCATCGCACCCCCCTCAGATTTAGTTATAAATTGACACAGTGGATAGGCCTTGAAAAACTGAACACAGATCAATCGAGAAAACAGGAAGAAGTTGTGTGGAACTATGAAAAAATAAGCAAAATATACAAACTGAGTAATCCATGTGAAAGATATGAAACATCAAAGACATTGTGAGATGAGGAGCGTCATGGACCCGTGGTTAGAATGAGCAGCTACGGAAAGAGAGGTCCTTGGTTCGAGTCATGCCTCGAGTGAAAATTTTATTTTCTTCATTTTCGCAAAGTTACGATCTATCCGTCCATTCATTGACGTCTCTGTTCACTGTAATAATTTTAGTGTCTGTGTTCTGCGACCGCACCGCAAAACCGTGCGATTAGTAGACAAAAGGCCGTGCCTCTTCAATAGGAACCAAAAACATTTGATCGCAAGGTCACAGGTCAACCGATTCCTCGACAGGAAAACACGTCTGATATATTCTATACGGCACTGGTGACGGCATGTGCGTCACATGACAGAAATATGTTGTCGACCCACCTAACTTGCTCACTTGGCGAATGGGTAAAAAGATTCTTCTACCTTGCCCGATTTAGGTTTTCTTGTGGATGTGATAATCACTCCCAAAAAGTGATGAAAACATAAGAGAGTGTCACATAAACTGCAAAAAATGAATGCAACAGTTTCACAGTAGTACAGTTTTCCCTGTGCTCTATCAAAACATATGTTTTTAACGTTTCCAAATTTTTCCGTGTGTAGACCGTCAAATCCTGCACATGTCCAAGCAAATCTGAACATGTCCTGGAATTTTGGAGAGCGAAGTTGATTATGTGTGAGTGCCTGAACTTTGATAATTGTCTGAAAATAAAAAATTAAACTTTTCACTCGAGAGAAGACTTGAACCAAGGACCTCTCGTTCCGCAGCTGCTCACGCTAACCGCGGGAACACGGCGTTCGTAAGCTCAGATTCTCCTTGAGGTTGCCTACCTTGCTCATGGACTACTCAGTTTGTATATTTTGCTTATTTTATTCATAGTTCCACACAACTTCTTCCTGTTTTCTCGATTGATCTGTGTTCAGTTTTTCAAGGCCTATCCCTGTGACAACTTATAACTAAATCTGAGGGGGGTGCGATGGGGAGGTTCCCTTGTAAGCTAAGGACATCACATACATCTATACCGAGGCAAGATTCGACCGTAGCGGTCGCGCGGTTCCAGAATGAAGCGCCTAGAACTGCTCGTCCACCGCAGCCGGCTGAATATTCTCAAAAATCCAAGAGCTCGTAATTGGGAAAAATATCGCACAAGCAACTTAACATTTCATACATAGAAGTTCTGACAAGAATATTATGGAGAAGAACGAAAAGGAAAATTTAAGGTCTATAAGATGATGATCAAGCTGGCTTTAGGAAACGTAAAGCCCCACATAGGCAATTCTGTAGTTGCGATTGATAATGGAAACAAGACTGAAGAAAAATAAAGTCGCGTTCATGGGATTTTTCGAACTAGAAACGCGTTCTACATTGTACAATTAAGTAAGATGTTCGAAATACTTAGGAAAATAGGGTAATCCATAGGGTAAGACGGCTAACATACAATGTGTGCAAAAAATAAGAGCGAACAATAAGAGTGGAAGACAAGGGACAAAGTTGAACGGCAAAAAAAATTTTCTAAGACAGGAATGTAGTCTTTCTCCACTTCTGTTCAATCTGTACGCTGAAGAAGCACTGACGGGAATGGAAGAAAGTTTCAGAGTGGCAAGGGTGTCAGTGTTAAGATTCGTTGGTAGCATTGCTTTCCTCAGTGAAAGTGAAGCAGAATTACACGATCTGTGGAATGGAACGAACAACCTAATTAGGACACAAACTGAACTGAGAAAAATTCGAAGAAAGACGAAAGTAATGAAAAGAAACAGAAATATAAACAGCGATAAACGTTAATATCATAATTGGTAATCACGAAAGAGATGAAGCTAAGGACTTCTCCTACCTAGGCACAAAAATAACTCACGAGGGACAGAGAAAGGAGGACATAAAAAGCAACCTAGCACTGGAAAAAAGGGTATTCATATCCCAGTGAAGTCTACTAGCATTAAACTTAGGTCTTAAACTGAGGAAGAAATTTCTTGGGCGTACCATTGCGTGGTTTTAAGACATGGACTGTGGGAAACCGGAACAGAAGAGAATGAAAGCATTTGAGATATGGTGCTACAGAGGAGTGTTGCAAATTACTTGGGCTGACAGGGAAAGGAATAAGGAGGATCTCAGCAGAACTGGCGAGGAGAAGAATAGATGGAAAACCATGACATGAAAGAGGGATGGTGTCAAAAAATCAGGGAATGATTTGCATGGTACTGGAGGGAGCTGTGGAGGGTATAAACTGTGGAAGAAGAGAGATATTGGAATACACTCAGCAAATAAATGAGGATGTAGTTTACAATTGCTACTTTGAGAAGAGGAGAGGTTGGCACAGGAGAGGAATTCGTGTCGTGCCTCGTGCAGTATATTCAGTGATTTAATTATAATTTTTACGCGTATTATCTCAGTTGAAATGCGCGATAAGTGTGAATGTTGCAGCAGGATAGTAAAAGAGGGAGTGGGTCGGAACCTCACTTTGGTGACTGTAGTAAGGAGATGAATGTGTAATTCCAAGAAGCTTACCCATGGAAGTAGAGGTCATACAAAAAAGCAGAAGGGGAAAAAGGTCGTCGGTAATGGATAAAGGCAACAACCAATGGGCCACAGGTGGACAGCTCTTCAACTTCATCTACATCTGAGCGTGCGGTATCGAATAAATTTGACTTATTACCTGAAGAAGAAGGGCAAGAGCCTCATCCACCTGCAGGTCACAGTAGGGTGTAGCAGACTTCTGGCAAAGAAGTCACTGTAGATGGGTCCAAAAGAGACTAGGAAGAAAAGAGCCTTGCAGGAAGTTAGTAGCCGTGTGCAAGATGTAGGCCAGATGGTACGGGAGAAATTAGGAACACGATACCAGGTTACCAGTATTGTGAAGCCAAGCACTAGTCTTAACCAGGTGACAGAGGACATAGGGAATCTGTGCAAAGATTTAGGGAAAGAGGGTCAGATTATTGTAGTAGGTAGAGCAGGGAACAATTTGGCTAAGAACAGTAATTACAGCATGTGAGTTTTGTTAACGTCCTTTAGCACCACGACCAGTCCTATGTTAACACTTTTATGTGCCGTGTGAACACTGAGCTGAGAATCTCACACGTGCTGAGTCTACTGATACTGTTAAGAGACTGGGATGTATTAGATACGGAATAGAGCTTAATAGCAAAGGGAAAGATGGAATGGCTGATCTCCTGGCAGAAAAAATATGGGTGCCACTATCACACAAAGCAAGATCACTGTGGTTACTGGTTCAGGCAATCTGTTTTGAAACAAGATAAAACAACAGAAGCATCCCACCCAGTGCTTAAGAGTGCACAGAAATGTACGTTTAGTTTATTTCATCAAAATATCAGTGTATTGTGTAAGAAGACAGAAGAGCTTCTCGTGAGTTTGGAGAATTTGGAGAGCTCCACAAAACCGCAAGGTTAGATAAGTGACATAAAAAGATTACACACTAGTAGCATACTTATACAGAATTAATATAGGAAGATAAGTATCTGGTACATAAATTAAGACAGTATACAAGTTCCGAAATACTGGAAGAATTCAACATTGGGAGAAGCAGATTTTTTAGTGCTTAGCACACAGACGCTTGCGCTCGTGAACTAATATTGGAAAACAGTTCACCTTTAATTGCAACTGTATTCAGATCCCCACCGATAAATTTTGAAATGTTTATGACGAATCTAGAGTCCTTACTATGCTATCTGTCACGCAGTAGCAAACAGTTAATCGCCTATGGTGGCTGAGGTATATAATCACAATACAAGAATGAAATGTGTCCCCACATTATGGTTGTCTTTAGCACAAAAAGGGGTTTACAATATTGCAACTAAAATTTTTGTTCACTTACCCAGTGATATAAAATTTCTGACAGATAGAAAATCAAAATTAGAAAACGAACTGTAAACGATTCACCTTGACAACGCCTTCTGCTATGTAGAATAATTTCTATTATTATAATGTGTGAGAGGCAATGTGAATATAAAATGACTAGATCCACGTCTATACATTTTCTAAGGGAAAATTACTCATGGAACATGAAACTAACTAACGTAGACAGTAAGGAGTTCATTAAGAAGATAATAGAAGCCTTTGACATGTGGTGCTACAGAAGAATGCTGCAGATTAGCTAGGTAGATAGCATAACAAATGATGAAGTGCTCGACAGAGTTGGGGAGAAAAGAAATTTGTGGCACAGCTTCAGTAAAAGAAGCGGTCGATGATAGGACGCGTTCTGATACATCAAGGAATAGTCAGGTTAGTACTGGAGGGCAGTTGATTGGTAATGACTGTGAAGGGATACCAGGAGACGAATATTGTGTGCAGTTTCAAATGGGTTTGGATTGCAGTAGTTAATCGAAGATGCAATGGCTTGAACTCGGTCGAGTAGAACGGAAGCCTGCATCGAACCAGCCGTTGGATGGAAGGCCACAAGAACAAGATCAAAAAGTTAACGAACACATCATGGTCGGTACATATTTTGGTAAATGTCGTTTTATTCCCCTTGACAGAAAATAGCCATCGTTATTATGAAGTAAGAAATCCACAAAGGTAAGGAAAAAAGCTCTATTTTTAAAATTAAAAGCCTAAAAATAACCAAAACAATATTCGAAATAGAATGTGAATCAAACAGGACATATAGCGTATTGTTACAGATTTCGATCTCGAAGATACGTAAACGAAACCACCGGTCAAATGTTTGGAGCGTGAAATACGGGTAAAAAAGTAGAAATAGGTATTCCAATCAGCTTTCTATAGACTACGCTTAGTACACGTGTAAGAAAAATAATCTCGAGATCGTCATAACTGTGGTTTATCTTTGTGCTTTTCAGTTAATGAGAAACTTTTTTTGAATCCTCAGTCTTCTGACTGGTCTGATGCGACCCGCCATGAATTCCTCTCCTGCGCCAATCTCTTCATCTCCGAACAGCACTTGCAATCTACGTCCTCCTCAGTTATTTGCTGGATGCATTCCAATCTCTGTCCTTCTCTACAGTGTTTACCTTCTACAGTTTTCTCTAATACCACCGAAGTTATTCCCCTGTGTCTTAACAGAAGTCCTATCAGCCTGTCCATTCTTCTTGTTAGTGTTATAAATATATTCTTTTCATCGCCGACTCGGCGGAGAACCTCCTCATTCTTTACCCTATCAGTCCAGCTAATTTTCAACATTCTTCTGTAGCACACATCTCAAATGCTTCGATTCACTTCCTTTCCGGTTTTACTGTGGTCCATGTTTAACTACCAGACAATACTGTGCTCCAAACTTACGTTCTCAGAAATTTCTTCCTCAAATAAATCCTATATTAATACTCGTAGAGTTCTCTTGGCTAGGAGTGCTCTTTTTGCCAGCGCTGTTGCGCTTTTTATGTCCTCCTTCATGGGTTATTTTCTTCCCTACGTAACAGAATTCCTTGACTTCATCTACTTCGTGATTGCCTATCCTGATATTAAGGTTTAGGTAGCAGAATTCCTTAGCTGTATCTACTTAGTGATCACCAAGCACAATGTTAAGTTTCTCGCTGTCCTCAATTCTACTACCTCTCATTGCTTTCGTCTTTGTTTGATTTACTCTCAAGCCATATTCTGTACTCATTACACTGTTCATCCCATTTAACAAATTGTTCTTCTGACTTTCACTGAGGATTGTAACGTTATCAGCTAATTTTGTCATTTATATCATTGCACCTTGAATTTTAACTACACTCTCGAATCTTCCTTTTATTTCCGTCATTGCTTCTTTTATGTGTAGGTTGAACAGTAGGAGCGAAGGGCTTCATTCCTATCTTACACCCTTCTTGGTCATCGATTGTTATCGTTCTCTCTTGGTTCTCGTACATACAGTAAATTATTCCTCATTTGCTATAGCTTACCCCTATTTTTCTCAGAATTCCTATCACCTTGCTCCCATTGACATTGGCCAACACATTTTCCAGGTAGACAAATCTATGAACGTCTCTTGACTCTTCTTTAGTCTTGCTTCCATTATCAATCACAACGTTGGAACTGCCTCTCTGGTGCATTTGCCTTTCCTAAAGCGATAATTCTCGAACTTCTCTGCTCTTGCAATCTTCGGAATCTTCTAGACACATACATCCTACACGTCGGCGTGAATAGTCTTTTTGTTGACACTTTCCGAATAATTTTAGAAATTATGATGCAATGTTATCTGTAGACCAGACAAGTCCTTCCCTTTGTCTTTTTGTACACGTCTTTTGTTGCGGAATTTTTGCTATAGATGTCACAGAACTTACTAATTATTTCAATACATAGTACCTTGCCAGTATCAAAAGCAGTAGCTGACACAGCTCCTTTTAGAGATTTATGTCCACGCATGCGCCAACTACGGTCAGTCCCAGCAGAAATATGCCTTGGGTCGGATTTCGAATCATTCAAGTCGACTACTTCTTTTGCTTCCTTCAACATTGTACATTCACTCACCTCACCTACAACTGCGCCAATAGTCTTGTTGTAAATATAAACTGTCAGGGACGTGCGGGATGTTCATCACTGAACCCTTTTCCAACAAATCTAAGTGTATACACAAATCCTGCATTTCCTGATACCGGTTAAGTCAGATGACATTGTGTTGGCAGTACATTTAAGTGCAGAGCATTTTGGAACAAAATTACAAACCATTCCGTTGGTTTTCCGCACATCATGGGGCAAAGTGATGTTTCCGCCACAGCTTTTACAAGTGTTCCTTTCCATAACTTCATGTAACAATGTAATGGAAATCATAATGTTTTTGTCAGCATAAGCAAAAATACTATTCACACCATGTGTTTCACTGTCACACATTTGAGTGGCACCTGGAAAACCAGCAGTACCTGGAAGCTTTTTACTTTGAGCACAAGCACTCGCAATGACTTCATATTCATTCTTACTTTCTTTCTTCTGTTCGTAGTTAGTAGTTTACTTTGGCTCCTTTGGTTCAAATATACTACTTGCGTTTATATCCAAACTTTCTTATTCTACCTTTTCTGCTATAACTTTTCACAAAAAATTACATTTATATCGACAAAACGTAAACAACAAAGACGAAAAGCTAAGAAATGTTAATCTGTAATGCAGACAGGATGTCAAACTTTAAATTACAACTCTCTCTTACAACAGAACTAAGAATACCTGTGGAACATAAAGGTTTGCTGTATTATAGTCAATGCTCAGGACGACAGAGTAAACATGGGCGTGACGCTAGTTACAACGCATCACGTAAAAATTAATAATAATTCCGAATATGATCGTCTATTTTACATGAGACCATCACCATTTTGTAGCTAAATAATTGGAGCATTAAAGATAGACTAAACGTATTTTCGAATGGTGCGAATGGTGCGAAAAGTGGCAGTTGACCCTAAATAAGGGAAATCGTTAAACTTCGGTTACACGATAAATCAGTGTAATCTAAAAGCCGTAAATTCAACTAAATACCTAGATATTACAATTACGAACAACATAAATGGGAAAGAACACGTAGAAAGTGTTGTGGGGAAGGCTAACCAAAGGCTGCGTTTTATTCGCAGGACACTTAGAAAATAAAACAGACGTACTAAGGAGACTACCTACACTACGCTTATCCGTCCTCTTTTAGAATACTTCTGCGCAGTGTGGGATCCTTACCAGGTAGGAATGACGAAGTACATCGAAGAAGTTCAAAGAAAGGTAGCACGTTTTGTATTATAGTGAAATATGGGAGAGAGTGTCAAAGAAATGATACAGGATTTGGGCTGTAAATCATTAAAAGAAAGGCGTTTTTCGTTGCGACGGAATCTTCTCACGAAATTACAATCACCAATTTTCTACCCCGAATGCGAAAATATTTTGTTGACACCGACCTTCATAGGGAAAAACGACAACCACAATAAAATAAGGGAAATCAGAGCTCGTACGGAAAGATACAGGTATTCGTTCTTTCCGCGTGCTATACGAGATTGGAATAACAGAGAATTTTGAAGGTGGTTCTATGAACCGTCTGCCAGGCACTTAAATGTGATTTGCAGTGTGTCCATATAAATGTAGATTTTTTTGAACCTGTTCGCGACTGTACTCTTGGATGTAGATGAGTATTGTATGGCAAGAACAGCAGGCACAAGTTTTTCTAGAATACTACATCACGACGAGAAGATTACACGATTGTTCGATTGTATCTGATGAACAGACGGTTGACAACGGCTGAAATCTGGGCAGAGGTCACAGGCTCGGTGTCAGCATGAACCATCGGGTGCAGATTACTCGAAAATGGGTCGAGATCTCGCGGTGCCGTACATCGTTTCCCGCTGACACCATGCTGCAAATATATATGAGACTTCCATGGTGTAGTGCCAGGATGAACGTGGATACTATATACTGTTCTGTGGTGTTCATCGATTAGCTTCGCATGTATCCATGACGGTCATATTGACCCCTAGGTGTCCGAAGAGGACTGAATGCATACTCACAGAGGCAGTGGTGTGAATCGCTACTGGTTGTGAGAACGAAACTGATTTGTGTATTGTTACGTGAAGGCTGAATCTTCACAGGTATATTTGGGTCAGGAACGGTAAAACCTTTATTCAACCCTTACTGACAATATCCAAATAACATATTATATTAAAATACTACAAGAACTCACAGTTCACACCACCAACGACGTGATGAATGAACGGAGCCTTGATCACCTTCCCCGATCTCCTGGGTAGTTACTAACAGAAAATGACTGGGATGCGATGGGAAGATGTATAATTTCATATCAGCCTCCACCGAGAAATCTTCAGCATGAATTTCCAGCATGACAAGAAATTCCGTAAGGTGACATCGTGAAACAAATAATTTCCATCCCACAACTAAAAGACCTTTACTTGTGCCTGTGTGGATTACATCTGACTATACAGGCCATCATTTCCAAATGGAAGGCAAATTTAATCATTTGGCGCCAGTCATGGGATTAATATTTAGAGGTTTCATAAATATTCGACGGGCGCCTCATTTGCAATTTTTTCCTTTTCCGTCAGCGAATATATAAGTAAATGTTCTCGCTTACACGAAATGGAATTATTATACACGATTTAGACAAATTAAAGTGAGCAGAATTACTAACATGCTGTTCGTTAGTCCTGAACATTCAACGTCTTCAGAGTCCTCATTTACGTTGTGTTAGATAAAAAATAAAAGAAGAAAAGAAAGCGTAATACTATCAGATAGTGTCCGTTACATGCGTACTGTTCTATTTCACAAACATACAACTATTTCTACTAATAAATCTGTCATTTTTTATTCAAAAAAGAAGCACGAGTAAGCAATGTACTTCATGACTAGAACCATAAAACAACACACAGGTAAACGGCCGTCGGCTCTACAAAGCCGTCTGGCTGCCACTCGCCTGAAGTATTAATGGTATGTAATGGGAAACCGAAATATGGATGGTGTGGAGTTACCTGTCACTGTTTATCTAAAATAAGCATAACCTGAGTCCACATAAATTAAAAGCCGCCAAAAATTTCATCGAGAACGACGATTCCAGGAGAATAGTCCCTGGATTCACTTGTGCTAAACGTGTTATGTTCCACGTATTAATAAATAAGCAGAAACATTATTTCGTACTTGGTTCATTAGTGAAAACAGTTCACAGAAATCACAGGATCCAAAAAAAAAAAGGCCCTGTTGTTTAACCAATGCTAACTTAATTTTCGCAAACACTCACAAAAATACAGGAAACTATTGTCACACGACCTGCCTTAGTGTCATCTCACCCCGAACAGGCATTGTCATCTCTCAAAAATCTGTTTGTAGATTATCTCAAATAACAAGGTTAGGGGACATGTGCTCACAAAAAGCAGATGAAAATACATACACTCCTGGAAATGGAAAAAAGAACACATTGACACCGGTGTGTCAGACCCACCATACTTGCTCCGGACACTGCGAGAGGGCTGTACAAGCAATGATCACACGCACGGCACAGCGGACACACCAGGAACCGCGGTGTTGGCCGTCGAATGGCGCTAGCTGCGCAGCATTTGTGCACCGCCGCCGTCAGTGTCAGCCAGTTTGCCGTGGCATATGGAGCTCCATCGCAGTCTTTAACACTGGTAGCATGCCGCGACAGCGTGGACGTGAACCGTATGTGCAGTTGACGGACTTTGAGCGAGGGCGTATAGTGGGCATGCGGGAGGCCGGGTGGACGTACCGCCGAATTGGTCAACACGTGGGGCGTGAGGTCTCCACAGTACATCGATGTTGTCGCCAGTGGTCGGCGGAAGGTGCACGTGCCCGTCGACCTGGGACCGGACCGCAGCGACGCACGGATGCACGCCAAGACCGTAGGATCCTACGCAGTGCCGTAGGGGACCGCACCGCCACTTCCCAGCAAATTAGGGACACTGTTGCTCCTGGGGTATCGGCGAGGACCATTCGCAACCGTCTCCATGAAGCTGGGCTACGGTCCCGCACACCGTTAGGCCGTCTTCTGCTCACGCCCCAACATCGTGCAGCCCGCCTCCAGTGGTGTCGCGACAGGCGTGAATGGAGGGACGAATGGAGACGTGTCGTCTTCAGCGATGAGAGTCGCTTCTGCCTTGGTGCCAATGATGGTCGTATGCGTGTTTGGCGCCGTGCAGGTGAGCGCCACAATAAGGACTGCATACGACCGAGGCACACAGGGCCAACATCCGGCATCATGGTGTGGGGAGCGATCTCCTACACTGGCCGTACACCACTGGTGATCGTCGAGGGGACACTGAATAGTGCACGGTACATCCAAACCGTCATCGAACCCATCGTTCTACCATTCCTAGACCGGCAAGGGAAGTTGCTGTTCCAACAGGACAATGCACGTCCGCATGTATCCCGCGCCACCCAACGTGCTCTAGAAGGTGTAAGTCAACTACCCTGGCCAGCAAGATCTCCGGATCTGTCCCCCATTGAGCATGTTTGGGACTGGATGAAGCGTCGTCTCACGCGGTCTGCACGTCCAGCACGAACGCTGGTCCAACTGAGGCGCCAGGTGGAAATGGCATGGCAAGCCGTTCCACAGGACTACATCCAGCATCTCTACGATCGTCTCCATGGGAGAATAGCAGCCTGCATTGCTGCGAAAGGTGGATATACACTGCACTAGTGCCGACATTGTGCATGCTCTGTTGCCTGTGTCTATGTACCTGTGGTTCTGTCAGTGTGATCATGTGATGTATCTGACCCCAGGAATGTGTCAATAAAGGTTCCCCTTCCTGGGACAATGAATTCACGGTGTTCTTATTTCAATTTCCAGGAGTGTATTTCATAGCAGAAGTAAGCTAACATGCGGCAAGCACTATTTCAATTTATAATAATTTTAACCCAAAGGATACTGTCATTTGCATATTAAAGCAATCGGAATGCATAAATATGTGGTAGCAACAATATGTGAGTTTTTGTTCCTTGCATAGCTTGTTCTGCCGCCTCGGCAAACGTTCACAACCGTAATCTTTACGAACTTGAAGAAGTCAGTGAAATGTTGTGCAAACTGTCTCATCTAAAATGAATTGTTGTGCTGATACCAAATATGGTCTTCGATTTTGCGTGACAGCCATATTTCCTAGATTATGAATAATTTAATATTGAGATATCAGTTCACTTGATGAGTTTCGTATTCAGTTTTATGTGATAAACATGTTATTTTGTGGTATAACATCTGTTTAAAGACCTATGTGTTTGAAAACATTATTTGGTTGGATTTTGTTATCGCATTGCAGAGTCGTTTGCCAATATAACTTTACAGTCAGCCAAAGGAATAGGTAACCTATTAAACCAATTACCGTATAGTTATCTTTAGTTTATGGTGGCAAAAACTGGGTATAGATTTATCTGGTTTCAGGAGGATTGTTTGATGTCTGCGGAATCAACAAGGAATAACCAAAACTGTGTTGTTGTTAAAAATATCTATTGTGTGTAACAAAACCACAATTTACGAAGTATCGTGTTAGGATGGAATCGAAGTATCTGTGCAAGGTGTTTTCTTCAACAATGGGTCATCGACTTCTTACATTATGTCTTAGTGGCCGCAGGCGGACTTGAAACCGTACGTTCAAATTCGTGTTCGGTGGCTTAACCAGAACATTATCTCTCACGGGTATTAAAAATGATCGCTTGCAGGTAAACCAGAATGGCTTTTGTGAAGATTTACATTACTTTCTACATACCGTAATAAAGAAATACAATCACTTAGGAATCAAATAAACAGCAAGTGCAGTGAATCCAGGGAGAAGTGGTTGCCGGAAAAATATGAAGAAATCGAAAATGAATAATGATAGGAAGGAGTACTGTGCATACAGAAAAATGAAACAAACTTTCGCGGAAATTAATAACAAGGCTGTTAACATTAAGAGTGGAATGGGAATTCCACTGTCAAATGAAGAGCAGAGAGTGGGTAGGTGGAAAGAGTGCAAAAAGACTAATTGAGTTCTGTAACAAGTTTCAGCTGGTAATAGCGAATACTCTGTTCAAGAACCGCAAGAGGAGGAGGTATACTTGGAAATGGCTGTATGATACGGGAAGATTTCAGTTAGATTACATCATGATCAAACAGAGATTCCGAAATCAGATATTGGAATGTAAGGTATACCAAGGAGCAGACATAGACTAAGATCACCATAAGGTAGTGAGGGAGAGTTGGCTGAAGTTCATGTCATTAGTCAGGAAGAATCAGTACGCAAAGAAGTGGATCCGGAAGAGCTAAGGCTATAGATACGGCATTAAGGAATAGTTCAGTAGGCAGCACAGCTGAAGAGGAATAGGCATCTCTAAAAAGGACCATCAGAGAAGTTGGGAAGGAAACCATAGGTAAAAAGAGGGCAACTGCGAAGAAACCATGGGTAACAGAAGAAATATTTCAATTGATCGATGAAAAGAGAAAGTACAACAATATTCTGGGAAACCCAGAAATACAGTATTAAAAGTCGCTAAGGAATTAAATATATAGGAAGTGCTGGGAGGCTGAGACAAAATGGCTGCAGGAAATATGTGAAGACATCGAAAACGAAATTATTGTCGAAAGGATAGAATCAGCATACAGGAAAGTCAAAACAACCGTCGGGGACATCAAAATCAAGGATGATAACATTAAGAGTGCAACTGGAATTCCACTGTTAAACGCAGACGAGAAGAGCGAATAGGTGAAAAGAATACATCGAAAGCATCTATGAGGGGGAAGATTCGTCTGATGTGATAGAAGAAGAAACAGGAGTCGATATAGAAGAGTTAGGGTATCCAGTATTAGAATCATAATTTAAAAGAGCTTTAGAGGACTTTAGATCAAATAAGCAGAAGGGATGGATAATACTCCATCAGAATTTCTATAATCTTTGGGGGAAGTGGGAACAAAAAGTAGAATGTTCATAGCATCTGACTTTCGAAAAAAGCATCACCCACACAATTCCGAAGACGGCAAGAGCTGACAAGTGCGAGAGTTATCTCACAATCAGCTTAACAGCTCATGTATCCAAGCTGATTACAAGAATAATATAGAGAAGAATGGAGAAGATAATTGGGGATGCGCTAGATGACGATCAGTTTGGCTTTAGGAAAGGTGAAAGAACGAGAGAGGCAATTATGACCTTGCGATTAATAATGGAAGCTAGACTAAAGAAAAGTCAAGACACGTTCACAGGATTTGTCTACCTGGAAAAAGCCTTTGACAGTGTAAAATGGTGCAAAATGTTCGAAATCCTTGTAACACTATAGCTCTAATGCTGTACGGATTTATTTTGCCTTTTGCTTTGGTTTAATGTTATTACATTGAGCATCTGTAAACGAGTTTGAATCGATGACATAAAACTGTATACTCCTTTCGTTGTTAGAACTTTGATGTCGTGGTTTGATTCTATGCAGTGTAGTATATCTGTCATTTAAATTCTTTGTCCCATTTGGAGGGAACAAAACTTACTATATATAATTGTAATCTCTGTGTGAATAATTTTTTGTAGAAATGTCAGTATGTACAAATGTTCTGTTTTATTTAATGTATTCGGTTACTTTTATGTAAACTGCTGATCCTCGCTTAGTGTTCTTAGTTAGTTTGTATGTAAAAGGTGTAGTGGTTCCCCTCGGGAACAGAACTTTGTAGCGCGCTCAAATTGTGGTTGGCCTAGGTAGAAAAGGTGGAAAAAGAGTCAGTCAGGGACGAGCTACCAAATTGTGAACTGCCATGTAAAAGTTGCATATTGTGCTGGTTCCGAGAAAGGCTTTTTCTGCCACTTTCCAATGCCTCGGAAGGATAGATAAATAGCTGGAACGATTCTGGAACTGGTATCCATCATCGCCACCAAGAAGGCACAGAATCCAGCAATTCTGCCTGTAAATCCACCCACCAACATGCAGTTGCCACCACATGGCGCAATAACTGTAAAGGAGTACTATAATAACGTACAGTTAAGGATCAGCTTATTGGGGGTTTTAGTGTGCACAAATATAAGGTAACTTACAACTGAATTTATGTACCTACCTTGATTTTTTCCCTACTGCAACACTTCTCCGGTTCCTCTCCACTTAAACTGTGATTATCGAGTGTCCTATTATGTGGAAAAAATGAAAGCCTCAAAGTCAGACAGTTAATTGCATAATGTTGTTTGATCTTTGATAAGAAGGGAATATTCAGATTTACTGTGGCTTTAGTGAAATTGTGGGAGGCAGTAAATGCCGTTTTGTGAAATTTCAAAGTCACTTATTTAATCATTTACTTGCAAGTAGAGGACTGTGGTAATAAAGACAATTTACAGTTTCTTTTAAAGATTAAAAGCTATTAAAACTGAGGCTTATAAGTTGATGCTTAGTTAATGACCATAGTGCTGCCTGTAGTAAAAATTAAAAGTTAGTCAGTTTCTCGTAAAACTGTCTCTCTGTAGTAAAAGTCGTAAACTGAATTTATTGGAAAATTATACACTCATGCTTGCTAAGCACTTGTTTTGTTTGGGTATTGAAAGTACAGATTAATAGTGTAATAAAAATCCACAGATTATCTTTTACCACTATTTCTGAAAAGAATAATTTCTTTATTCAAAATACAGTGAGAAGTAACCTGTTAGTGAATTACATTTAACTTTCATTCTAAACAGAATAGTTTTTGGTTGAGAGATACTTAACCTGTGACCAATTCATAATTTTGCAGTGAAGTACATTTATAATTTCATGACAGCTGGGAAAATGTTTGAACAATAATACTGAACCTATGTCCAATTAATGATTCTGCAGTGAACGTTAATAGTAATTTTAACAAGTCCTGAAAGTAATTGTGTGTTTTGGTATCTGTTATATTTTTGCAAATAGTTTGTGCAGCTCTAGCTGTTAGCTTTAATCTTACCATAAGCATATGTATGTGTCAGAATTCATTGCACTCGCGTGTGACGAAGTCTAGCTTGTGTTTATCCGTTAAAGTTACGCATACCTACTTTCTTAAACGAGAACGTTAATCTTTCTCTTGCCTAATTAGGCTGGCGACCGTTTTCCTTATTCTTTAAACAGTATAGCTAGGCAAAAATATTGTTTGTTACTGTTCAAATATTTACGTGATTCTGACTTTCATTTCCGATAAGCCACCTCCGTTAGGTACAACACGGTCAACATAACAAAATTCCTCTCAGAGGGTAACACTGCTCTGTTGCTTTCAACCATAATTGCTTTAACAAGATAGTTTTATTTCACGACCTGTTTCCAGCTTTAAGGTTATGGTATAGCAGTAGCGGACAGGAGTGTTATATCATATACAACATGTACATCAGCCTAGAGGGAATAATAAGAGTGGACGACCAAGATCGAAGTGCTCGTATTAAAAAGGATGTAAGACAAGGATGTAGCCTTTCGTCCCTACTGTTCAATCTGTACATCGAGGAGGCAATGATGGATACAAAAGAATGGTTCAGGAGTGCTAGTAAAATTCAAGGTGAAAGGATATCAGTAATAAAAATCGCTGATGACATTGCTATCTTGGGTGAAAGTGAAGAAGAATAACATGATCTGCTGAACGGAATCAACAGTCTAATGAGTACGGAGTATGGACTGAGAGTAAATCGGAGAAAGGCGAAGGTCATGAGCAGTAGTAGAAATGAGAACAACGAGAAACTTAACTTAAGGATTGGTGTTCACAAAGTAGATGAAGTTAAGGAATTCTGCTACCATAAACTAACCAACGACGGGCTGGACAAGGAGGACATCAAAATCAGACTAATAACGGCAAAAAGGGCATTCCTGTCCTAGAGAAGTCTACTAATATCAAATATCGTCCTTAATTTGAGGAATAAATTTCTGAGAGTGTACGTCTGGAGTAAAACTTTGTATGGTAGTGAAACTTGGACTGTGGGAAAACCGGAACAGTAGAGAATCTAGGCATTTGAGATGTGATGGTACAGACGAATGTTGAAAATTTGTTGGACTGATAAGGTAAGGATTGAGGAGGTTCTGCACAGAATCGGATGGGAAAGGAACATGTGGAAAACACTGATCAGGAGAAGGGACAGGATGATAGGACATCTGTTAAGACATGAGGGAATGAATTTCATGATACTAGATGGAGCTGTAGAGGGAGAAACTGTAGAGGAAGACACACATTGAAATACATCCAGCAAATAACTAAGAACGTGGGTTCCAAGTGCTGCTCTACTCTGGGGATGAAGAAGCTAGCGCAGGAGAGATATTCGTGGCTGGCCGCATCAAAACAGTCAGAAGACTGACAACCAAAAAGAAATAAATAATTAATATCCCACATTCCAAATAAGTTTCAGTCAGATCTTGCAGCATTAATAGGTCATGAGAATTATTGAAAAAGAGATAACTATTAATTGACGACATTTTACACAAAGGTAAGGAGAGGTTGCTACAGAGTGGTACGGCTGTTGTCGTCGTAGGAAAGCGGGACAACATCAGAAATGATCAGTGAAGAAGCAACACAGCATAGAGAGCGTTTACTTCACTTGTATACCTCCAAACGTACGAAGACGTGCAAATGATGGAACATGAATTCGAGTCCAGCCCATGCAACGGCAACTAGGATGAGTCTCACTGTCATCAGCACGAACCAAGGTGTCACAATGTAGTGACTTTAATTGGAAGTAGGTTGAGCGTCTGTCACCTGCTGCCCCATACTGTGACGACAGAGGATGCCTGTGGCATGGAGTCGCTGGAGGTGTGCCTCACCGTCGATATAGCGGTGGGGGGGGGGGGGGGGGGCTGGAAGCAGGTGGCAATGAGGAGACGGGAGCCGGAACTAAGGCTAATGCCGAGGCCCTGCTCGCGCCGCGGCGTACGCGCTGAGTCTGCATGGCAACACCAGCTGTGAAACTCGGCCGAGGGCATGCACTCACATCCAGAAGCAGAGGAGCAAACGAGGCACCTTGATGACTGCAGAGCTACCGGGAGTGCCATGAGGGACAGCCGCCAGGAGGAGAGGCCCAACCCATGACGACAGTGGCTACCGTGATGCTGACGACTATGAAATAATGCAACATGAACTCGAGTCCAGCCCGTTCAATAGCAACCAGGTTGAGACTCGCTGTCCTAGGCACGAACGAAGGTGTAGTGTAGTGGCTCCAAGTGCAAATGGCCTGATACACTGCCGCAGGTTGCTCCATATTGTGGCGGAAGAGGGCGCTCATGGTACAGAGCCACTAGACGTATGGCTTTGCGGGTGCTCAACAGTAAATCTGCCGGATCCCACGCGACCGCTATCAGCTTCTAATGGAAACTTGCGCTTCCCCTGCCATCGTAACGACTTTCGTGGCATGATGCTGATATGTGATGCCACAAGGTTGGCCTCAGTTGCTGCTGTCTAATTACAGGAGGACAGACATTCAATAACAGCAGCTGAATGTTATCTGGGACATGAACGCTGAATGCAACTGCCGGAACTGAACTGAGCTTTCAGCCGAAGTCTGCACCGCCATTCTGTCAGATTACATGGCTGAGAAAAACGACAAATGCACCAGGTGGAAGATGGCTTTGATATTAAGTCTGCTGCTTAGAATCTACGGAAGCTGCAGGCGAAGTGGAATGGCTGAATGATATGGACTTCCTTGCTGAGCATCTTAATGCGTTGACTATATGACGAGCTCGGTGCAGTTATCCGCTGTAGTGTGGTGTTCGTACATTGTGTTCACTGGTTTCGAGCCGCATTTGTAATTTAGGCGTACTATTTGTGCTGACTTGGGTACACAGTGTTAAATATATTACTTTCTTGGTAATAACCGGATCGACAGCCTTGCTAAAATTATTGTAAGCTGTCATTCCAATTGCGCTGTACCAAAGATCTTGACAGTTTGTATATCACGAGTGCAGTTTTGACAGTTTCTCATCACCAGATGGTCTGAAAGAAATCAGTTCCCAAAGGATTACACAAAAGTACAATTGGGTCTTTATATGTTTATGGTTCACTGGTTTTATTTGTTTTTACCTGGAGTTTTTATTTCGTATAAGCCTATGTTAATGCTTGTCGTTTTATTGTGACTAAGAAGTCACTTTAATATGTTAGTTTTCTGGTTTGCAGTATCTGCTAATGGAATTTGAATTTTTTTCTCTCTGTTATATCACCACTGTACTTGTTAGTCTGTGTTGAAACTGAACATCACAGGAAAATGGAGCATAATACTAGTTAGGTATCTTAACTTCCAACTTCCAATTTCTAATTCTGAAATTGTATTGCTCTTTTGAATCTTAACAAAATGGTTCAGATGGCTCTGAGCACTATGGGACTCAACTGCTGAGGTCATTAGTCCCCTAGAACTTAGAACTAGTTAAACCTAACTAACCTAAGGACATCACACACATCCATGCCCTAGGCAGGATTCGAACCTGCAACCGTAGCGGTCTCGCGGTTCCAGACTGCAGCGCCAGAACCGCGCGGCCACTTCGGCCGGCTGAATCTTAACAGTTTGCTGACTTCAATTAAACTGTTCAGTTTGTATTTTCAAAATTCTACTGTTCACTTGTTTGCGGAAATTGAATTTTCTCGGAATTATTAATTGTGTGCTAGAGAAGTAGATAAATATTTGAAGTACCATTTCTGTTATTTGTCTTTTATGGTATAAAACTTTTTCGAAACCTGTCACCTCACCACTCCCAGCTTCTCCCTAATTACAGCACTGTAATAGCCGCATAGCTTTGTTCTCGGGGCGTCAGTATACTCTAACGATAAAAAGCATAAACGATTAAATGCAATGTTGTAATTTTTTAAAACCTTTTTACTGTGTCTGTTTTAAGCGTTTACTGTTCCCAGGTATTCGATTTTCAGCCATGAATACGAGGGACGCACTGGGGATCGATCATCATATAATGTGTCCCTCAAAATGAGCAGTTATTGGAAGAATAAATTTTCGAAATTCACTTCGGAGAAAGCTAGTTGTTTGCAGTAGGTATACATCCAAGCGATCACAACAGTAGTACAATAAAGAAATATGTGTTTTTAAAATGTCAATATACATCAGTACCGAACCTCTTATTGACCTAAATGCCGCTGTTGCTTTCTGTGACGTTTGTTTCTTGGGGTCAGTTACAGGGTAACGGAAAAGTGTAGTGACGGCAGATGGTGATAAAATGATGTATAATGAACAAAATGCTCTGCATTAAGCAGTAATTGAACTTTTTGTCAAGAGATTTAGACTGTAATTTTCGGCACAGAAAGAATGCAAATGCGCATATAATGGCATGCAGATGGAGCTTAATGAACACGTCACCAAACCAATCGCTTCCCAACGTCGTTGATATTCTGAAACATAGGCAAAGGCTTTATGTATTGGTACTGGAAGATATTGGTACCTTTTCTAAGACATATCTCAGGATAATTAACGTTATTATTAGACTAATATTACAGAGTGCAGGAAAAATCGCGTGCTTGCATAATGAAAGACGTAAGAAAAAGTATGAATGTCTCGAGGCGTTTGTGTGTCAGTTACTTAACGAGAGAAAAACAAAGTAATTAAACAATAACATACTTCTATAGAAGTGTAAGGTATATTCGGTCTCTGATTTTCAGAGAGAGGTTCATCTGTTACTGTCCGCCTGCGTAGCGTAGCGGTAGCGTTACCGCCTACCATGCAGGGGGCCGGGTTCGAATCCCGGCAGGGGACTGGGTGTTGAGTGTGTCCATCAGTTTTTTCATCATCATCGACTTGCAAGTCGCCGATGTGGCGTCAACTGGAAATAACATGCAATACGGCGGCCGAACTCCCCCGAATGGGGCCTCCTGGCTAACAACGTCATACGATCATTTCATTTCATCTACTACTCATCAGTTGGCCTATAAGTTAAAAATCCGCAGCTAGCCAATCAAAGGTAGCGTTAATGATTTATCGAAGAGTCTTCATGGCCCGGTAGGCTGCAGCTGTGCCCAGTGACAAAATGGTTCAAATGGCTCTGAGCACTATGGGACTTAACAGCTATGGTCATCAGTCCCCTAGAACTTAGAACTACATAAACCTAACTAACCTAAGGACATCACGCAACACCCAGTCATCACGAGGCAGAGAAAATCCCTGACCCCGCCGGGAATCGAACCCGGGTACCCGGGCGTGGGAAGTGAGAACGCTACCGCACGACCACGAGCTGCGGACTGCCCAGTGACATTCGGTGAGGTAGGTCAATCCATCGTTGGTTGTATTGAGTTGCACCCCACTGCACAAAACAGCCTGGACTTGCTTCAGGGTAGATGCCACTCAATAATTTTGAGTGGAAGCTTATTCCAGTTACTGAAGTAATCCTGTACAGGATTTACATAAAACTACTACAGACGTTATGCAGTGAATTGTAAGAAAAGGTTAGAGAGCTTCAACATCTCGTTAATCCATTGTAGAGGAAGGAAAATTCTGACGAGCAGATAAGGGGAGCAGATAATCAAACTAGGAACCTAAGTGTATTTCACGGTATGATGATCGTATGGACATATTGAAACGTTCTAATTGTTTGTCGAAACCTGGAATCAATTTATACAGGGTGGGGCAAATAAAAGTGTCACAGACGAGTGGCGGAATTAACGGAGGAGGAGAAGATCTACAGTTACTTCCAACAGGATGGAGCAACTGGAGCACCTTGGTGCACAATTACTCCACCTTCATGCCTGATAGAGTTCTTAGCAGATGTCATTCTGATAGTGGTCTTAGCTGGCCACCCAGGTCACCTGACATGTCAGTGAGCCGTTATTTTCTAGGGGATCTAAGGTATATCGCAATAAGCCTCATAGTCTTCAAGAACTGCAGCAGAACATTTCGGATGAGACTGCAGCAATTCCAGTTGTGCAGCCTCCGTCCGCCTTAAGCAACTTCCTGACCAGGGCCCAAAAGAGCCAAGAGGTTAATGGAGGACGCTTTGAACATTTGCTATAGTCCAGTTAGTATCGTATTTCCCTTACTCTGCTGCATTTCTTGGTATCCTGGGACTCTGTTCTCAGGGCCACGTTTATTTACCCCAACCTATACAAGGGATTACTAATTTGTCAATGGAGACTACCGATCAGATTGTAAAATTTTTGTAATTATGAAATAAGTTGCAGCATCAGGCAGGTGCCCTACAAACTCCCGACCCTGTAGTCCTTCAGATTAATTACCTCTTAATTTTCGGTAGTTTCGTTACCATTATTTGTCAGCCTGCTGAGAATTGGGGTATTTTTATTTGTTTGCGTGACAGCAGTGTTAAGTAAGGTTTGTCAGATTGAGATATGCATTAATTAATATACATTACTTCCTTGCACAGGGGCAACTAGGAACCTTATAAAAAGAAAATAAACTTACGAAAATACGACTCTAGGTAATGGTCAATAGTTCAGAATCAAACCTACAAAGAACAGTACTTAGAGTATAGATTATACGTTGAAGTGTGGGAATATAATCACACGGGGTAACACTGTAGCACAAAGGAGAGGAGCTACACCGTTATACGTGGAATTGAGGTACGTACGAGTATATCTGCACGATAGAAGTCAGAGTCAGATCGTTTGACCCACTGTTTAGCAGCCTTCATAATGAAGTCACAATCATAAAATACCGTTCCTCGGACTGATTCCACCCTTCTGCCTAAACCTGGTTATCACTCGGTGGCAGATCTGGGCTGTAGGTTGTTTCAGTGTTATCCATCCAAGGATGAGCGTTCTCCAGCAACAGCAAAACGTCGTGCTTTTGTAGATGTTGTGCAACGCTGCACATTCGAACATTATATTGTTTAGTCTTGCCATGTAGGTGTGAGAAGTGATAATCTTCCGCAGCATGTTTGTCTTATGTCATTCCACCGATCCCGTTACGTCTCCATTCCAATGATTCAAGATATTTGCTACCAGATTTTATCTGCAGTCAAAATTCTCGTTAGACAGTCGTCTCGAGATTCCTCGTACGCTCCCAAAGTTCCCTGCAGACTGTCGCCGATGTTTCTTCGTGGACGTCATTCAACACTCTCGGAACCCACCTGGCGCAATTCCTTCTTAATATTCTGCACGTACTCGTTTCTTCAACTCCTAATCGGACTGAATGTTCGTCCATGAACATACGTATGGCAGACAAAATCTGTTAGCCCGGTGACTAATTGTACTGCGATCAACAGCGTCATCCACATACATCTCCAGTCTTTTGGGAATCTTTGTCATTCTCTCGTTCTAACAACACGGGATCAGAATAACAGCACTTTGCTTTTGACACACATCACTTGCAGAAGCCATCATGACGGAATGCTACGACAGCGCATCCTGAAGAAACAATTTTAATTAAGTTGAATACAAGCGTGAAGAGTGTTTCTTTGACCCCCGTGAGTAGCAATGATGTAAAACAAATGTTGTATTTTTATACGTTTCTTCTACATAACAGATATGAGCACTTGTTCCTCTTCGGTACTATCAAACAGGTCTCTTCTACTGTACGGTCTTTGGTTTCCATATTTTGGGAGGATGAAGTATTCACCAAAAAAAGAAAAAAAAGTGTGTTGTAAATATTGTGATTAAATTAATACTTTAAGATCAATGTGTACTTTTTCATTTTCTCTAGTGTTCTAGTGAACAAGGACTCATAGCTCTTATGGCATGCATGTTATAGCCCATGTTTACTAAACACTTTTTTCTTGTTCCATTAAGTTTCAGGTGTGCAGCCGCAAGAAATCTCCTTCTTCTTCTAATATTTCGGCTGTGTAACGTTCAGCAATCTTCAGAGTGAGCCGCAAGACTCTTTTTTCTTGTTTTCGTCCGTACTACCTCCCTGCAAAACATGGAAAGCAAAGAGCTTCCAGTAGAAAATAATATTTCATAGTATTCAAGATGAACAAGTGCACATATCTTTTAACGTATGCGTTTTAGAGGCATTGTTTGTTACAATTTTTTGATTATTTTGGTTTAAGGAACCTGACCCCTAAGTTTGTCGGTATTTTTTGGCACACACTATATATATATATATATATATATATATATATATATATATATATATATATATATAATATTCTGTTCCTATGACGCTTTCCATACTGTAACATTTATCAATTTTAAGATGAACTACAGAAAACCTAATTAACTGTGATTTCTCGCTTTGTTATATCAACTGTCACTACCATTTCATATTTACCCCTAAATGTTCTGCAGCCTTCAACAGTAAAAATACAACGAACTGTCAGATTTATTGTCATTGTGTTATATTACTGTACATGTGTCTATCTTATGGCACTAGGTCAAGAACGAAGTACTTTTTGATCCTGGGACAAACTAGATACTTAAATTTACAGCATTCCCACCAAATACTGGCAAACTGCTTCAGCCACCAGCAGCGTTGACTAAATCAACGAATCTTGAAATTTTGAATACAGGTAAGCTGCATTCTTTCGAGGCAGATGTTGTTGTAGCAGTGAAATTTTTTTTTAGGTATTTACAATCTTTTTCCACTCTACAGCATACGCTATGTACCAAACACTACCTAGAAGGAACTATAATCGTATCACCACTTAGCATGTCTGTATACGATTCCAGGTCCTAAATAAAAATCCCACCTCCGACATATTATGCAAACAATGACCCGACAAACTATTAACAGGGCGTAAATTAATTTTCCATTAAAGTCACAATGTCATAATACACAACTAAAACAATTCAACACCAATAGTAATAGAAAATGCTACTTCGGCATGGGACCCAACAGGAGCGACAAATCTGATCAGCTTTGACAGTCCACAAAGTGTGTCAAATGTAAGGGCGGAGATTTAGGTGCAGATGTGACTGGACACATTGATTCTCTTAACAGATGTCACTTGTGATCAAAATTCGAAGGATCGATGTTACTATGATTTTTCAGTGACAACCATTCAATCGTCACCGTTGATGAGATTTGTGTCGCCTTAGTTGTCCAAGTACTAGAGTCATTCAAGCTATTCGCTGCCATCAATTTCATATAAAAACAGTCTTCACGGAAAACTGATGTATATATTTCAGGAACAAGATGCTACCCCATTTTTAGATTTCATAGTGCGGAGACAACTGTTGTCTACTGTTAGACAGTGCCTCTCTATGAAAGCAAGGTGCAGAAAGTTGATATCTACAACTTTCTTCATTTAAGATCAAGCAAACTCTAATACAGCACCTTGCTCTGCACAAGATATTCTAAATTTCCAACACATCTCATTCTAGCAATAGCACTTTTACCAAAGTTTGAAAGATCATGAAAAGCCGGAAACCACATATCTAGACTAGCTGAATCTCACGCGATGTCATTATATGCAGAGGGCTCTAGAATGTCCGTCCTATGGAACCAACAATGCTTGAAGCTTAATGGTGTCTACATAGAGAAATGAGCTGAACCTGTGTTAATCCTACAATATTTAATCGGCGTAGTATATGTTATTTTCGACTATTGTTGCTGATCTGTCTCTCAAACTTAAATGAAGCCACTCTTGAAATAATAATACGATATGCGGTAAAAGCAGACCTCTCATGGCCATAAACTGCACTTGGCATATTACGTCTTAAGCGATGAACGTACAACGGATCCTAAAGCTACGGAGCGGTCATGCACGTGGGCGTAATTGTATTCCTGAAACGATTGTCCATTTAATCCTGCATCAGCATATTAGGCTTAGGTAAAGCTTTAACGAGTTATTTCGCATGTATAAATGAGATGAGGCTGAATTTAATGTCACGGTGGCGATGAATGGAATCCAATTACTGCCAGATTTAACGGCAGTGATTGCAGTATAGCCAGTGCCAAATGGGACTCGAGAACGGTTACTGACATACGAGCTTCGAATTCCATCTCGCCAATGTTTCCGTTCTGTTCATGTGCATCTACTGTACGAAGATAACATATTTCACGTTTATCTGGTCTTCCGTCACGCTCAATTACCTCTCATGTCCTGTACATCAAGAGTACCGTTGTTTTGCTGTATCAGTGCGTGTGTATGGTTCTGCGAACTGTTAGCGTCGAGGGCTAAATTAGTGTTACCGTGATACCATCGTTTACTAGGTACCGTTCTTACACAGACTAGTCTACGTGATATTCAGAATTAAGCTTTTTTCCAGAAAGATGTTTCAAGATGATATCTACATGTGTGAACTTCGATAGGTCCATTCTCAATCAGATTACAGTGCTGTTATTTATTCAGTAACTAAGACCAAAATTACGCCCGTTGGAGAACAATAACTCTCTTAACTGTGTGTATCATTGATGGGAACGATAATTTTCAATATAAAATATTTTCATTGTCTTGGTTACAAGAATAACTTGATCTACAATTGTTGGTTTCAGTTGCTACACCACCATCTACAGATCTATGAAAGGAACAAAAAATACCAAAGTGCCTAGGCCTATAGGTTAAAATGACTTCAAGAACGTATTCCATTGCATTATTTCTAAGTTATAAATGTTAAATGGCGAAAACATACCACTCACGTTACAAACTCCGTACCTACGTACAGTCTAGACTAGGTTGCTATCGTCTAATATTGTATTTCGGAATTATGTAAATAAATGGAAACTACCTACTAGGTCAATATGAACATTTATCAATTCTTACGAAGGTGTTAGAACGCAAATAGCATTAACGAGAACATTCATAGTTCATCATTGTGCCATGTTTTCAATATATTTTTGGTAATACCAATAAATTAAAGAATGTAATTCTCAACCAATGGAGACAACCGAAAAAAGGCAATTTCTGTTTCTTGTTACTTCTACAGAGGTGAAGATGGTTGTTTAGCAACCGAAACTAGTAATAAGTAGAAATGTAAGGTATTATTGCGATCAAGGCAATTGAATCATCTTAAGTGAAAACAATTTCATAGGTTTTGGAAATACACAGGTTCGCTAAACCCTGTTACCAGATGATGACACCTCTTATTGATAATTTTTAATACGTGAATACTTTCAGTTCTTAACAAGTCATCTTCAGCTTCTGTTTTTTGTAATTATCTCTGTAGCATGTGATTAAGTTTGTGATGAATGTGATCTTTTATTTCTATATAAGCTTGTACAGAGATCAGAACACACTGAATTACATGTAGACAAATGGCTACTACAGAGAAAGTCTTAGGATGGGTGGTTTCGACCGGAAACTGATTACGAAATAAATGTTGTACGGTAATGACTGTTCAATAAACTTAGTTCCTTCTGCAGAACAATAAACCGATCCCCGTCCCCTCCCATCCCCACCCAGCTCCATTGTACTTCCGCTCCATTTAAATAAAACTTGTTTTTCACGAATCTCAGTGGTTATGAAATTCCTTCTGAGCTTTGGGTCGTACAGCATTACGATTCTGCAAGTACATTCATTGGTGTATATTAATTCTAATTGCTACTATAAATTCTGTGAATTAATTTAGTATTAAAGGATTAACAAATTCAACACTGGATGCTAAAGTTATACTTGATGAACACAGAAAGCGTAGTAAGTGTTAAACATTTTCTCTTTCATTATTTTGTGGCGGAAGAGGGGGGAGGGGGGGGGGCTTGTCAGCGAGGAGAAATTTCGAAGTGATTTGAAATGATGTGACAAGTTCGTTGGAAATCAATAAGTGATCCTATTTTGAAATCGTGGATGAATTATTCTGGGTAGTGTTAAAGCTTTGACGTAAGATTACAGCTCTGAATGAGTAGATTGTGACGAATTGTAAGTTTTTCAGTTCAATCAATGTTACATGAAATATTGAAAATTGAATGTTTTTATTTCACGAAGCTATTATGCACGAAAAGAACAAAACGGTGCAGTCTAATCGCTATGACGGTTAACAATAAATACAAGGATTTAATCACGTACCAGTCTGTCATACAAAAGTATTTATAATTACCGTTCCAGTAAAGACAATCTACAGTCAGGATCCGGCGTCTGTCGCCAAGACTGGATGTTTACATCGCCTGACACAGGTAAAAATTTCATGCAGGAATTGCCCAAACATCGTAGTGACAACGTTCTCATTAGGCGTTCAAAGGGTTCAAATGGCTCTGAGCACTGTGGGACTTAACTTCTGAGGTCATCAGTCCCCTAGACCTTAGAAGTACTTAAATCTAACTAACCTAAGGACAACACACACTTCCTTGCCCGTGGCAGGATTCGAACCTACGACCGTAGTGATCGAGCGGTTCCAGAATGTAGCACCTATAACCGCTCGGCCACTCCGGCTGGCTCTCATTAGACGTAAGAATGATTAAAAAGCACACAATAAAATTGTGAAAACACACTTTCTGGGGTCACACACAGAACATGAAAAACGAAGGAGCTTTAGAACTGTGAATAAATAGTTATGAAAATCTGCGAGTATTCAGTAAATGCTTCACTTTTAAAAACCATAGAATAGTCAACAGTCGGTGCAGAAACAAGAACACAATTAACATTACACGTAGTCTGGGATGGGTAATCAGATACCAAACACAATGGGAGTGATTTACAGCTTCTCAAATTGAATTAAGAACACAACTACAGACAGGCCGCACTGCTCTAACACGAAACACCCAAAAAAGCTTTGGCAGTTTAAGGGAATTTAGCCATGGTTTGCGTTTTGCCTATACACCGGTTTCTGGCAGTGGGACACTAAATAGTACAAAAGCGAGTGTTGAGGTATTTCACCAAATTAATTGTCTCCAGTGGTCTGCTGTTTGTACTGCGGACGAAATCGCTCACAGCTAGTTCCTTCGATGCAGCTGTCACCGGTCTGTCAATATCCCGATATTTCCGACTACAGAATATCTCCTCAAAATGCAATAAAGTGGGTGTGCCTCCTGCAACGGGCTAGTGTGAACAGCGTAGGCTACAACCGGTGCTCAGCATGAAGACTCCCAAGCACTTGAGAAGGAAGACTGACTGAGAGCAACACTGCGAACACACCACTCTGAAAATCGACAGGTGGTGCAAGTTGCGCCCTCTCGCAGGACGCCACAGTACTTGTTGCTGTGTTCGAAGGCCAGCAACACGATAGAGGGACCTCTGTCGACAGGAGCTGATACGCAGCTCAAACATTAACTAGAATCGTACAAAAAAAAAGCATAAAGTCAGAAGCACGTCAAGATAAAAGTGAAACTACACTTGCTAATGAGCTTCACTGTATGCAAATTACATTCGCCTGACAGCAAGGTTTTACAAGATTGTTTAAAGTTTGCCATGATATCGCCCGTTATAGAAAGCTTGCGTCACTTTGAAAATCCTGTTCGGCTGTTTAATTTCTTACCTTTGGACTTACCAGGTTTTCTTGTACATCTACATTTATACTGCGCAACCCATGTTATGGTCTGTGGGCGAGGGTACTTTGTGTGCCACTGCCACTTCCCCCACTTTCTTGTCGCTGCCATGAATGACAGAACAATGATCGCAATGAAGATGATAAGGTAGTGACGTCGAGGGTATCTCAGTATAAATAGAATCCCATGATAACTGAAGAACATGATTTTGGCAAGTCAGTCAACTGAATGAAACCCTATTTAACTTTCATGAGATGAACTTGGAAGGAAGCTCAGTAAACTGAGGTCATCTACTGATGAAGAACTATGGACTAATTTAGAGACGTGTTGGACTGCAGTATCTAAGAAAACAGTGCAAAATCGTATGTCCAGAAAGTCAAGAGTTTGTGCAACTGCTCTGAGAGAAAATGGTGAATGCTTTGAAGAGGCTAAAGTGTAAACCAGATTTTACTGTACTTAAGCATACAGAGAGAAAAAATTTATTTTATTGTTGTATTTAGAAAGAAGTGTCGGGTGCACTGAAATATAGTATATCGTTTTTGTCATGAGAGATCGAAAACTGTCACCGATAGTGTAGTTACCATATCAACATACATATACCTGTGTACGAAGCTATATGTCGATATATCTTAATAAATTAATGTACAGTAATTGATTATCCACATGGACTGTGGAATAAGAACCTAACAAGGTGAACTCTCAGCAGTCACGTCCACAATGGAGTTGAAAAAGAACAATTTGGTATTAATACAATTAATCACATACACAGCGTGTAGTTAAGTAGTAGAACTGCTCTCGATTACAGTGAACACACACATACTCCTGTACAATCAATGAACAACCTGTCACCCGAAAACCACGAACTAACCATGCAGTATTTGTGGTTATCAAACACACTCAAACAACGTTTGTATATGGCACAGTGCACTGTATCAGCCATAAAACCACCACCGCGCAAGCATCAGCTTCCGGAAGCACTCAGGAAGTGATGATCGTGACTGTCAGAAACCCTTTTTCTGCCTCCACTGTCCAGGAAATGACACCAGTGACTCAGCCAGGCACTTGGGTCCACAGAGCAGCCACACGCGTATGTACCGTAGTGACGTCGAGCTATCAGTTCCACAGTTTCCCGAGGCCTTCGCTCTCGGATTTGCACAAAAGTTTTCACCTTCCGTCTCAGCCCACCGTTGTGGACACTTCAGTCACCCGACCGATCCGTCACCTGGCGACGCGCGGCGACCTAGTGTGACGCTTCTGCTGCGGCGACAGCACTAGCATGTAGAAGGTATTGCTGTTTCTATTTCCTACCGCTAACAACTTAAACACCTACAGGTCCAGTTAGCCGTTCTGGACACCTCGGCTGCCACGCAAATCCAGCCCCTGAAGACATGCTGTACGCTTACCCATTGCTTCCTACATGTCGTTAGCACTGGCTTCAGGAAGATGTTGTGGTTCCACTTCTTGACGCTAATTACTCCACTCCCTTCAGACGAAGTAAGCTGCCCTCGACACCTTTGTGGCCATGCCAATCCAGCACCTGGTGTCATGCTACAGGCCTCTCCACCGCTTACAAAGTAGTGATGACAGTGATCTCTGGAAGATGTTGCTGGTTCTACTTCTGGCGGCCCACTACTTCAAAACCGTCAGACCCAGTTAGCTGCTCCAGACATCTGGTGATAAGCCACAGGTTCGCCCACCGCTTCCAAAGAGGAGACGACGCTGATTTCTGGAGGGTGTTGCTGGTTCCACTTCCTGCCGCTAACTGACGACTTCAACCCCTACAGCCCCGATCAGCCGTTCCAGACACCTCGGCCATCCCATCAGTCCAGTCACTCGAGATATGCTGCAACTTGTCCACCGCTTTCAACCAGGTGTCGAAGTTGGCCTCTAGACGTTTTGGTGCAGCAATCAGGCAGTTATTGCTACTAAGTATCTCACGACGATCACGCACCGCCAGTGTGACACCCCACTCAATATATCTCTTTGGAGGCGGGAAAAGCAACTGTGCCGTTCAATATTCCAAACAAAGTGTAGCATTACTTGTCGCTGGTCGGTGTAGTCAGTGTGAGGGTGACAGAACTGCCCAAGAACTGCTGAGGGTGACTTTGCAAGACGGGCGTGCACCGTGGAGAGCTTTACTCAGAAAACCCAAGAGCTGACACACCAGTAAGTTTAAAAAAGAAAGTACTTTCTACAAGGTACACGGAATGGGACCAATAAGCAAGCCTCCTCAAAAATATCTGCGATACATACGTCGAAGTGTGGTTTTCGCTAAGCTACAACGGAAATGTGGCGAAATTTCTAACTTATGCATGTAATTATCGACATCTATAGCAGCCAGTTAAAATGAGTGACTATTTTTAAATGGAGAATACCGTGTGAATCAGTTGCTCCTACCAACCAGATTTACGCAGTCCGAACCATGTCCTTATTAGGAAAGGTATCGAGACGCGCGACAGCCGCGTAATGGACATATCATCAAAAGTATCCGGACACCTGGCTGAAAATGACTTACAAGTTCTTGGCGCCCTTCATCGGTAATGCTGGAATTCAGTAGGGTGTTGGCATAACCTTATCCTTGATGACAGGTTCCACTCTCGCAGGCATAATTTCAATTAGGTGCTGGAACGTTTCTTGGGGAATGTCAGCCCATTCTTCACCGAATGCTGCACTGAGGAGAGGTATCGATGTCAGTCGGTGGGACCTGACACGAAGACGGCGTTCCAAAACCTCGCAAACATGTTCTGTAAGATTTAGGTCAGGATTCTCTGCACGCCACTCCATTACAGGGATGTTATTGTCGTGTAACCACTCCGCCACAGGCCATGCATTATGAACAGGTGATCGACGTGTTGAAAGATGCAATCGCCATCCGCGAGTTGCTGTTCAACAGTAGGAGGCAAGAAGGTGCTTAAAACAATATAGGCCAGTGCTGTGATAGTGCCATGCAAAGTCAGTGACTTCCGCGGAGCGCCTCATTCTGCTCTCCTACGATGTCTTATGACTACTGATGTCGCTGATATGGAGAACCTGGCAGTAGGTGGGAGTACAAAAAAATGGCTCTGAGGACTATGGGACTCAACTGCTGAGGTCATTAGTCCCCTAGAACTTAGAACTAGTTAAACCTAACTAACCTAAGGACATCACAAACATCCATGCCCGAGGCAGGATTCGAACCTGCGACCGTAGCGGTCTTGCGGTTCCAGACTGCAGCGCCTTTAACCGCACGGCCACTTTGGCCGGCGTGGGAGTACAATGCACCTAAGATAAATAGCGTATGTTTTTGGGGGTTTCCGGATACCTTTGATCACATAGTGTACGTGCCACTGGACCTGTTCACATGCAGCATATTATGTGAAGAGGATTGATATACGTAATCCTAACAAATCTGGAAATATGTGAGTAACGCTGGCCCTCTAAGGGTCTCATGCAAACTTAATCATGTTTATAACGATAATATTTTCGTGCGGCTCTATGCCCTGGTGCCAGTCTTTTTATTGGACACTAATTCGGTGAACTGCAGTCCCCTAACCCACCTCAGTTAACCAACAGGGGAAAGGGGACCTAGAGTTTAACGTGGAATGCTGGGTCGCCTGCTGCTTTTGGTGACTCCTCACAGCCTTGAGAGATGAAAGCTTTGTCGAAACGAAGTCTTAAAAAGACACAGATCCCTCGACCTTCCGTTCGCAGGCACGCGGCTTACCGTGAGACCGTCAAGTCCCACAGGCATAAAGATTCTTCATCTACAGGTTTTGATGGGTGAGTTTACATCAAAATATGGGACATATTTAGCCGTATTATTTGATTGCATTGACTTGGAAGCTTAAACTCTTTACACGTCCAAGGGACCATAGATATTAATATTTGATACAAATTTCAACTCGATATCTCCACCCGTTCTGACAAAAAGAAGCATTAACAGATGGAGAGACAGAGACGTAGACAATGAGATTGGTTAGATGGGGATTTGAACCATTGTAGTACTTTCATGAATAGGAAATTAAAAAGATGCACAGTCTCGTGTTTGTCCTCAAAGTCTAACGCTGGGTGTTTAATGGCACGAAGAGGATATTTTGTCTTAAGAGCTACATCCCAGAAGTGTGTCCATCGCAGCTGGCTTCTGTTTCATCAACTGAGGCGCCTTGTGAGCGCAATCGAAAAGAATCAATGAAGCTGCAAATAGCGGTGCTACTCTTCGAGAACGCTTCAATTCTTCTGATCTAGCGTCCCAATTTCTTTCGGAACAAAAATTCATTTAAAACGTGCACTGCCGACATCTTTAACTTCACACTAATCGCTTTCTACAAGCGTAGAATCCAAATAAAGATTGACCATAGATACAAAGACTATAAAAATATGCTATGTTCTAACTAAAATGAATTACACTATACTAAGATGCCTTTTCGACAAAAGTCTAATTCAATAAAACAATCACTGTCGGTAATACGAGCCTGCCCAAAATGTCACACATTAGCAAGCTACTACGCACTTTTGCTGCAGATATGATATGTGTCTACATGAAGTCCCTTGTGCTACCCAAGAAGCATTTCCGGATTTCAACGAAAGTGTGTATATCTCGCAGTACGAGTAGATCCAAATCTTAACCTAATTACCAAATTATTCTACTGCGCATATAATCAGTTGCATTATGTATGTGGTCTATGGGTAGCGTCTTTGACCATCATTCAAAACATCCTCCATTCCGAGATCGAAACCCGCCACCACTTAAACTTTGATTAATAATCAGTATTGGTGGCCGAAAATTTCCGACTTAAGAAGTCAACCTCAGCCTGCTAACAGCCTTGTCAAAGAGGGCGGAGGAGCAGACAGAACTTCAGGGCACTCCCTTGTCCTTGCGAACGAATAAGCAGTGATCAACGGCATGAGGATGCACAAAGCAAAGGAAATTGCTGCCTAAAAGACGGCGGCCTATAATTGAAACTGTCATGATCTCTCCCTTGGCAAGAGGTTAAAGAATAGCTCCCCACCCCCCCCCCCACCCCCACCCCCAAATCTGATCCCCGTGAGGGGACTATCAAGAGGGAGGTGACAGCGACAAAAAGATGAAATAATCAACGAACGGATAACGTTCTACGTGTCGGAGCGTGGAATGTCAGAAGCTCGAATGTGGTAGGAAAGCAGAAAATCTGAAAAGGGAAATGCAAGGCGCAATCTAGATATAGTAGGGATCAGTGAAGTGAAATGGAAGGCAGACAAAGATTTCTGGTCGGGTGAATATAGGGTAATATCAACAGCAGCAGAAAATGGTATAACGGGAGTAGGATTGGTTATGAATACAAAGGTAGTGCAAAGAGTGTGTTACAGTGAACAATTCAGTGATAGGGTTGTTCTTATCAGAATCGTCAGCAAACCAACACTGACAATGATAGTTCAGGCATACATCCCGACGTCGCAAGCTGAATATGAAGAGACAGAGGAAGTATAGGAGGATATTGGGGAGACGGGAATGAGGCTGTAGGGAAAGGAGTAGAAGAAAATATTACAGGAAAATATTCGCTTGGGACAAGGAATGAGAGAGGGGAAAGACTAATCGAGTTCCGTTATAAATTTCAGCTACTAATAGCATATACTCTGTTCAAGAATCAGAGGAGGGGGTGGTATACTTGGGAAGGACCCGATTATACGGGAAGATTTCAGTACACTACATCATGGTTAGACAGAGATTACGATATCAGATACTTGATTGTAAGGTGTAGCCAGGAGCATATATAGACTCAGATCACAATTTGGTAGTGATGAAGAGTAGGCTGAAGTTCAAGAGATTAATCAGGAAGAATCAATACGCAAAGAAGTGAGACACGGAAGTACTAATGGAGGACGAGATACGCTTGAAGTTCTCTAAAGCTATAGATACGGCAATAACGAATAGCTCAGTGGGCAGTACTGTTGAAGAGGTATGGACATCTCAGAAAAGGGCAGTCACAGAAGTTGGAAAGAAAAACATAGGTGCAAAGAAGGTAACTGCGCGGAAACCATGGGTAAAGGAAGTACAAAAATGTACGTGAAATTCAAGACTACAGAAATACAAGTCACTGAGGCAGCTAAGACGAAATGACTGGATGAAAAATGTGAAGATTTCGAAAACGAAATTATTGTCGAAAGAGCTGTCTCAACATATAGGAAAGGCACAACAACATTCTTTGACGTTAAAGACAAGAGCGATAGCATTAAGAGTGCAACGGTAATTATACTGGCAAATGCAGCGGAGAGAGCGGATAAGTAGAGATAATACATTGAAGGCCTCTTTTAGAGGAAAGAATTGTCTGACGTGGTAGAAGAAGAAACGGGAGTTGATTTAGAAAAGATAGGGAACCCAATATTAGAATCAGAATTCAGAAGAGCTTTAGAGGACTTGAGGTCAAACCTGGCAGAAGGGGTAGATAGCATTCCATTATAATTTCTAAAATTACTTAGGGAAGTGGCAACAAGGCGAGTACTGACGTCGGTGTGTATAATGTATGAGTCTGGCGATATACCATCTGACTTTCGGAAAAATATAATCCACACAATTCCGAAGATTGCAAGAGCTGACAAGTACGAGAATTATTGCATAATCAGCTTAACAGCTCATGCATCCAAGATGCTGACAACAATAATATATCGTAGAATGGAAAAGAAAATTGAGGATGAGACAGATGACGATTAAATTGGCTTTACGAAAGGTAAAGGCACCCGAGAGGCATTCTGACGTTGCTGTTGATAATGGAAGAAAGATTAGAAAAATGAAGACACGTTCATAGAATTTGTCGACCTGGAAAAAGTGTTCGACAACATAAAAGGGTGTAAGATGTTCGGAATTCTGAGAACAATAGTTGTATACTGTATGGAGAGACGGGTAATATGCAAAATGTACAAGAGCCAAGAGGACATAATAAGAGGGGACGACCAGAAGACAGAGCTTTGATTAAAACGGGTGTATGAAAGTGATGTAATCTTTTCCCCTACTATAAAAAGGAAGAAGCAGTGATGGAAATAAAAGGAAGGTTAACGAGTGGAATTAAAATTTGAGATGAAAGGATATCAATGATACGAACGCTAATGACATTACTATCGTCAGTAAAAGTGAAGAAGAATTACAAGGTATGCTGAATGGAATGAACAACCAAATGAGTACAGAATATGGATTGAGAGTAAATCGTTGGAAAACAAAGTAATGAGAAGTAGCAGAAATGTGAACAGCGAGAAACTTAACATCAGGGCTAATGGTCACGAAGTAGATGAGGTTAAGGAATTCTTCTACTTAGGCAGCAAAATAACCAGTGACAGGAAGAGCAAGGAGATTGGCACAGTCATAAAGGGCATTCCTGGCCAAGAGAAGTCTGTTAAGTTCAAACATAGGCATTAATTTCAGTTAGAAATTTCTGAGAATATGCGTCTGGAGCACAATATTGTTGATGATTAACGTATTTCATATGTTTATCTCATGTTTTCAATAAACTAACGAGAAATCGCTGTAATGTATACACTGTACTAATATATATGAACTGCAATTTACCACGGTAATCTTACAATGAAGGTCTCCTATAATGAATTAAAGTAACCATAACACAAACGCACCCAAATAATCACGAACCAGCAAGATATTACGCACTTTTGCCACAAATACCAACCGTCTGTGACTATTGTCAGCCCATGGCCATACTGACAGTATAGAAATGCAGCACCGCGGGCAGACAAACAGCGAAATCTGGTTAACAAATTATTCAGTGCCGCAATTACGCCACTACAGTTGTTTCTATACAAAAAAATTAAAAATTATCTCTGCAGAAGCAGAAAAACCAGCAATAACAACTGTGGAGACATGTAATTTCTTTCAAGTTTTGATCTACAGGATGATGAATCAAAGTAATAAAAAAATTATGAGGTAAAGGCTCCTTAAAAATGTCTTTATCGATCACCGATCTGCCTGAGTGTAAGATTGCCACAGAAAAAGTAAGTCTTGTTTCCAGCGACATTTGAACCGAGAGGTACCATAATCTTCCCGACGAAAGATTAAAACTTTACCACTGAGCCAGTAGAGCTCTCTCATTGCACAGCAATGGCCAAGACTGACAATTTTCAATGTGAAAAATGGGTGTAATTGCAGTTTGATCTTTGAACAAGCTTCATTGGCCAAAAAAGATAAATTTCTAACTCTAATTCAACCCTTTAGCGATAAATATTCAGAATAATTAAACAAAATGGTAGTGTAGCAGGACCATTCTTTGCCTCTCCAGGAAGTAAGTCTATGGTCATAGAGTTGACAAATATATTTTTGAATGCCTTAATAATGGTTCTGAGCACTATGAGACTTAACTTCTGAGGTCATCAGTCCCCTAGAACTTAGATCTAGTTAAACCTAACTAACCTGAGGACATCACACACATCCATGCCCGAGGCAACATTCGAACCTGCGACTGTAGCGGCCGCGCGGTTCCAGACTGTAGCGCCTAGAGCCGCTCGGCCACTCAGGCCGTCGAGTGCCTTAATATCTCTATCCAGTGTCAGCTGAGATGTATCTTGTGTGTCTACTGCTTGCTTTTGAAAGACATGGAGAAGGCAGCTGCCTAGTTAACCATATGATTAAGCCAACGAATTTTACTATCGCTTCTGTAACTAGGAATTGAAGGCAAAGTATAACTAGAATTTTTTTTCATATTCACTGACTGCAGCCTAAACACCATAAATTAAAATTAGGGGAAAGTATTTGGGTGGCCCAACTTTTCAGTAGCTGTTGTTATTATTTTCTTCTGTGTTATGTGCCTTGCTAACCAAAAATATCATTCGCTGGACACGATTCAACGGCAACTATTTGTCGCTTCATTGTAACTCTTACCTAATCTCTGATAGGGAAAAAGTTTCAAACCTGTGTATTAACTGCATCAACAACCCAACACTTCACTGCCACCTATATGTGATTGGTAAATGAATCTATTACACTGTATTGTTTATTTATCTGAATATAAACCCCTGGTGGAACTAAGTGACTTTGGTTAAGAATTGTTGCAACGCTTAATACTGACAGCAGCTGTAGTGATAGATAAACCAAATCCTTGCAATGTGATTTCAAACAGATTGTTCCTTAAAATCCTGGTAAACTGCCGGATGTCAGCAACTTGCTGCCACGATATTTCGGCGCAGAGTCTTCTGGCCATCTTCAGATGAATACTGACAGGAAAGGCACTGAGCTGACGTATTTAAGACTCCGCCGGCACATGTGTCGAGTTGGCGTTGCGCGTGTGCTGTTTATTTGCAAGTCTGGGAGCTGCGTCGCGCGTCCTATGTGGTGAAAGTTGGCTTCATCGATATCAGAACGATTGTCGTCGCATTGAAAACGACCACGACTACACAGAGCACGAAGTTTTTCTATGACGGGATTCCATGATGCAATAACTGGAAACAGAGTCTCCATTGATCCTTTGCTGATGTAGCTCCAAGGTCCACAAAGAGTTCCTTTGCGTCCTACAGTATGCAATACTGGAGCAATCACCTTTCATTTGGCCAAATACTTACCGTCTGTATTGAAACCCATAGTAGGCACACAATATAAGAAATTAAAGCGACTCTATCAGCAGATTTCAGTCATTTGATCTGTAAAGCAACGCCTTGTTGACCGGTTTCGATGTCGTTTCCCTTTTTACAAATGTGTCTCTCGTGGACTCACTGATATAATCGGCAATCCATTTCGGAGCTGACATTACATCTTTGTTTGAGCACACTCTCTTCTCGACCTACATTTTGTTTAACAGTGAGTTTTCTAAGCAATCTGAGATGCCACCATGGAGTGCCCTTTGTCTCCCAGGAGACCGATCTCTTTTTTTGGACGTTTTTGAGGAGCGAGTACTAGCCTCACCTACTTTAAAACCAATGTATCGTGGCAGTATGTTGATGACACTGTCATAGTTTGCCCTGACGGTTTGGACAGTGTCCGAGAGTTTCTGCAACATCTGAATTCCGTGCATGGGAAAAGATGGTAGCTTGCTTTTTTAGACATCTTGGTGCAACGGAAGAACGATGGCACGCATGTGCATTAACTGTTTCGAAAGCCCACTCACCAGCAAGCTACTAGTTTGCACCTTCCGGCACAAACGGTGGGCGTTCTAAAACACCTTAACACATCGAGCTCAAACTATCTCAGATTCCGGTAATCTGCAAACGGAATTGGACCACCGGAGCATTGTGTTCCACAACAATGGATATTCGTCCTAGCATGTACAGAGAGCTACAGACGTATGAACGACAAGACAGAAAATAGGATGAGGCCACCGTCATAGGAAAACTTCGTGCTCTGCGTAGCCGGTGTCGTTTACCATGCGGAGAAAATCCATCTGATATCGCTGAAGCCAGCTTTCAATACAGAAGACGTGCGACGCAGTCCACAGACTTGCAGGTAAACAGCGCACGCTCAACGCCAATTCGACACACCATGGAAGTGGCGGCGGTGTCTTAAAAACGTCGGCTGATTTCCTTTCCTGTCAATACTCACCCGAAGATGGCCAGAAGACTCTGCGCCGAAACATCGTGGCAGCAAGTTACAGACATCCAGCAGTTCTCCCAACACTGTATGGAGCAAAACCTTGCAACCTCTCCGCACGAAATATTTATTGATAAATAAAAATGCAAAATGAAGCCAAGTGTAACCTCCTCACACAAAAATTAATGAATGAAAATTGACCATGAACTCACAATAATATTAATTAAATACTGAACCTTGAACCAAATGTAACATCTCAACAGAAATAATCACATCTGGTAAATTTTATAAGGGCAGCAGCGCTGACTTTCGGCCCTGTATTCTGAATAAAAATGCAAAAATTCTTACCTCAATAAAAACTGCATCTATATCTGCTCTTAATTATACATTCTTCGACACAGCTTGGTGCAATGCTGGGGTATATTTTTTTTATTCTTGGAAGCAATGATAATGCATTGGAAATTGAAATGAATGCTTTTCTTTAAAAGAGTTACTTTATAAAAAAATTATTATTGGGGGTATTTTTTTCTGAACAAATTTAATTACAATTGACATACATTACTAAATAGGCGCAAGGCTGCTTCTTTACCGTCTACAACAATACTCATCCTACAGAGTCCTGCCCTGAGTCGCGAACAGATCACTCAGCCGACCCATGCCGACACCCGCCGACTACTACTGTCCACTCGCTACTAAAGCCGACCGACTACTACTGTATCCGACTGACTACTGTTACGGTCGCAGGTTCGAATCCTGCCTCGGGCATGGATGTGTGTGATCTCCTTGGGTTAGTTAGGTTTAAGCAGTTCTAAGTTCTAGGGGACTGATGACCATAGATGTTGAGTCCCATAATGCTCCGAGCCATTTGAAGCATTTGAACCGACTGACTACTACTGTCGACTCGCGCAGACACGCGCCGACCACCAACTGTATGCGACTGACTAATACTGTCGACTCGCGCAGACACGCGCCGACCGCCAACTGTATCCGACTGACTACCACTGTCGACTCGCGCAGACTAGCGCAGACTCGCGACAAGCAACAACTAACAATAAACTACTCTCTGGTCAGAGATTTTGTCATGCTTCGCCCACGGCCGGCGAAGCATACTCCTTACATAACCCTCCACTGGGGGTGCCAAAATTTGGCAGCGATGGTGAGTCAATTGGACTTGCCATGAGCAACAAATTTTTCATAATTAATTTACTTTACATTCACAGAATATATACATATATATATATAGGTGCAGAACATGAAATAAAATATGGTGCACATGCACTAAGTGCAGACATATCAAGCAACGACAAAATGTATACACAATGAGTACAAAACATATTAACAAATGGCAAAAGTGCAGACGCACTGTAGTTCAGAACATATCAGCAAATTACAAAATGCAATGAATACAAATCATATTAACAAAATGACGAAAGTGCACACGCACTGTAATACAGAATATATCTGGGAATCACAAAAAAAATGTATACGTAATGAGTACAAATAGCATGAAGTGCACATGCACTGTAAAACTCTCTAACATTTTTACAACAAATAAACATAATGAGTACAAATGACAAAAGTGTACACGCACTGTAGTTCAGAACATATCAGCAAATCACATAATGTATATGCAATGAATACAAATCATGTTAACAAAATGACAAAAGTGCACACGCACTGTATATACCTTTTTTTTTTACTATTTTACAAGAAGTAGGATAGGAAAGGGAAGGATTGCGTCATGGTTGTAGCACTTTAGGTTGCACGCAGCTGCACTTAAAGTCCATATCTTTCTACAGAAGCACAACACCAAGTGAGACAATCTGAAGTTCTTTTCCTTGAAGTATTAATCAGTGTAGCCAAAACACTGAAATGTAGTAGTAATATTCCATGTTATCATTTTGATAGTACATTAGGTACACCAAACAGTGGGACCATAATAACATCTCCTTCGCTCAAGGTGGTGGGCAGCATGTCGTGTCAACACCATGTTCTCGTAAAGTACACCAACGTAGAATTAGTGCAAAAACCAAATATAGTGCTCCATGATCATGAGGATAGACAGGACAAATGGGTATTGCAGTAATTTCTGGTAATTAGGTTAGAAGGTGAAGGACATTAAGTCACATAGTAGTCTTCATTGAGAATTACACTAGTCTAACAACTGATTTGAGTAATTGGTGGCACTCATCGCCGAGTTACTGAACATATCTGTACCATGTATGTAGTATTACAGAATAATGTTCATAAATTATCTGAATATAGGAATTACTGGCACTCATTGCCCAGTTACAAACCATCAGAAGTCATCATTCAAAACAGAAGCTAATGAATGGCATAGTATTAACACAATTCACTTAATTATAGTAATCATTGGCATCATAGGTCATCCTATTACAATAATCAGTGGCATTCATTGGCCAGTTACAAAACATTTTTTTTGTATGTATTATTCAGAAGTCATTATTGAAGTGACATACTATTCAGAGCTGATCAATATTACTCAGAACTCTCTTAAACTAGTAGCATTATTTGGGACTGGTAATTACTTTGTTTGCTTTTGAGTTATTGCTGCAAATGAAGATGTGTAACGTCATTCGTCATGAGTCAGCTGTAGCAAGGTAATGAAACAAGTAGAGTATATGTGATCACATTCATAAACGACATAGGTTTAATAAACAACTATTTACACCACATTAATTTCATGAATAATGTCTCCTGCAAAATATACAAAATGGATTACGAAACTGAAAGAAGAAACGCATATTATGCTGAAAAGTAGTGAACTTCGAATTAACAGGTAGTGAAATGTGTATAAAAATTTATATGTTCTCTAGCTGTCCTTTCCAAAACCTTCAGTCATCATACCATGTGATATAAGACATACTGTCAAAACGAACTGCAACAAATACTTAAATAACTACATAGCATCTCTTAACTAACAGTAAATATATAAACTTCATCATTATTTTCATCTGCAAAGAAAAACTCCATTATCCATATCACCGTAACTCCGTTATTATCATCACCTGTAAAGAAAAACTTCATTATCCATAGTAGCATATTCTTCATCATTATTCATCACCATTCATTATCATCTGCAAAAAAATCATTTCATTATTCATTATACAACTATTCCTTATTTCTAGCATATTTCATCACTAAAACTAAGATGTGTAGTTCTGTCTGAGAGCCTGCATTAATCGCCTCGTATACTGAAAGAAAAAATAGTTAAGACTGCTATCATACGATGTGTATAGTATATTCTTGTTAATGCTTGTTAATTCTGATCCATTTACTCTTCATCACGAGGTATTGCATCCTCTTTCGTTCATTCCGAAGGTGAAATTCCCTTTTCTGTTTAATTTATTTCGCTTACACGTTATTTCTTTCTGAAAATGATGAACAAGGATTAATTTCTTGCATTTAATTCATATACCCATTACATAAAAACTGGTTTATAGTAACATAATTGAGCATACAGCATAGCATGATAGAAAACGTAATATGTCAAAAACATCGACAGCGTTCAGAAGCAAAAATGTACACAGTGTATCACAATGTAGCAGCAAAAAAAATGTAAAATAGTCACGATGTTTAGCTATCATAATGCAAAATGTTAAAGTCAACTGGTGTTTGTTATATCTTAAATATTTCATAGTGCATACAAACAACAGGAAAACAATCATACATACATAAAAAAATCGAAAATATGCACGGTCTGATGTGTAACGACAAGAAATGTGATCTTCTTTGTGTACAGCTTGTATGTTGTGTAGTTAATGGAGGCGAGAATTGAAGACTTTAATGGAGAGAAAATTTGATAAAATTAATATATCACTAGATAGAATTGCATAATGATTCGTAAGATACGTAATTTTATCTGGAAAATGTGCACTGTCTGATGTGTAACGACAAGAAAAGCGACCTGCTAACCTTACCTTGACGGGCATTTGCTAAGAAAAAATACGACAATCATCATTAAGTAATCACATAAATACAATTGCATAAGTGGTCATAAAATGTATAAGTTCATCTGGAAAAATATGCACGGTATGATGTGTAACGACAAGAAAAGCGACCTGCTAACCTTACCTTGCCGGGCACTTGCCAAGAAAAAATACGACGATCATCATTAAGTAGTCACATAAATACAATTGCATAAGTGGTCATAAAATGTATAAGTTCATCTGGAAAAATATGCACGGTCTGGTGTGTAACGACAAGAAAAGCGACCTGCTAACCTTACCTTGCCGGGTACTTGCCAAGAAAAAATTACGATAATCATCAGTAGGTGTTCATGTGAGTATAACTGCATAAGCGGTCATAAAAAATTAGGAAATGGCATTACAGTGTGATAAATCATGAAGTGTCTTCATTCAATGAAAGGTTTGACGTTCGACACGTGGTGGTTCCTTATGGTTTTTCTGGTTCTCAAAGTTTCGACGTGTACTACATTGGGGATAGGAATCCTGCGAATCCGATATGGACCTGCGTATAAAAGCTCAAATTTACTGCATCTACTCTTTCCTTTGTTGGATTAATAGTGTGTACGTACTAATATCTTCTGTCCAATGTGAAACTCACGGCGTATACAAACCTATTTTTGCTTCCTTCTCCGGCGCTCTGCGGCACGTTTGATGTTGTTCAGCACAATGTCAATTATTTCATGGTGTCGTAGTTGACGAGACGTAGGAAAGGTTACTAATTCTTTAATTTTGTTAGGTGGTTCAACATTTTTCAGTATAACAGACGGAGATAGCATTGTAGATTCATATGGTATGGAATTAATTACATCTTGGAATGAGAGTATGTGTGTGTCCCAATCAATATGTTTTTTATGGCACTATATTCTACACAGTTTACCAATTTCTTTCATTAATCGTTCACAAGGGTTCGAAGAAGCATGGTACCTGGAAATATAGATCGGAGAAATGTTTCTAGCTCGTAACATACGTGTCCATATAACAGATCGAAACTGTGGTCCATTGTCGGAAATTTCTTTCAACACATGCCCTACATGAAATAGAAAATGTTTTACAAATGCTTTCGAAACAGTTTTAGCAGTAGCTTTACGTAACGGAGTGAAGGTTACAAATTTTGAAGTGAGTTCAACAGCGACAAAGATGTAGTAAAAACCTCTATTAGTTCTGGGAATCGGACCAAAAATGTCTACAGCGGCCATGTGTCTTAATTTAACAGGTACAATGGGATGTAATGGAGGAATATGTGAAGTCGTATCTGATTTACCTTTCTGGCAGATTTTACATGACGCTAAAACTCGTCGAATACGTTTCTCCATGTTGGTAAAATAACAGTTCTATCTCAGTATAAGAAAACATTTTCTAGCTCCGTAATGTGCGTAACTTAAATGAATATACCAGATTAATTTGTTAACAAGTTTGTCAGGAATGCATAATAACCAATTATTGCTGTCAGGATGAGAGCGGCGAAACAGAATGTCATTGAGTACAGTGTAATGATTTCTAATGGTAACATTATTCCTATCTTGCCAAAGGTGTTTAATCTCTTTCCATACGTTGTCTTTACTCTGCTCTTGTGCTATGTCTTGTAATGAACACGAAATGAAATTTTCAAATGAAACTTGTTGACTGTACATGACGCTGAAATTTGCTTTGCAGAAGTTGGTTGCGATGTCTTGCTGATTGTTGTTAAGAGAACGGGATAGTGCCTCTGCTACAACATTTTGTGTACCGGGAATGTGAACAATTGTAAAATTAAATTCCTGCAAATAAAGTTTCTGTGGTGTCACCGCCAGACACCACACTTGCTAGGTGGTAGCTTTAAATCGGCCGCGGTCCATTAGTACATGTCGGACCCGCGTGTCGCCACTGTCAGTGATCGCATCCGAGCGCCACCACACGGCAGGTCTCGAGAGACGGAATAGCACTCGCCCCAGTTGTACGGATGACTTTGCTAGCGACTACACTGACGAAGCCTTTCTCTCATTTGCCGAGAGATAGAATAGCCTTCAGCTAAGTCCATGGCTACGACCTAGCAAGGCGCCATTAGCATTATATTGCATTTATCTAGAGAGAGTCTCACTTGTATCATCAAGAACGCTGTATATAAATGATGGATTAAAGTTAAGTATTCCAGCAGCTACGTACTTTTCTTCATAGCATTCATTACGTATCCTGTTTCAGACCTAACGCCCGCCTGCGTGAGTTAGCGCGTGCATCTTGGCCGCCTCTTTCAATTAGTGTGCGTAGTGTTGGCAAGTCTGCCGACACTACAGTTTCCATCTACTTAATCTGTCGTCTGTAAATTTAGCCGAAAGTAAAAACTGTATAGCTCTATGGTCTGTGTAAACGGTGGTATGTCTTCCATAAAGAAAATGCCGATATCTCGTAAATGCCCATACAACACATAATGTTTCAAGTTCTGTAACAGAGTAATTGCGTTCAGCAGGTGACAGAATGCGACTTGCAAAAGCGATGTTTTTAATTACTGTACAACAATCTTCTTCAATTTCCTGAAAAATATGTACGCCTAAAGCGGTGTTGGAACTGTCGGTGGCAATGGAAAAATGTCTGGTAAGATCTGGGTACGATAAAAGTGGTGCATTCAACAAAACATGTTTCAAATAACATGCTCGTGAACAAGATTCGGCGTATCAAAAGTATTGCTTGCGTTACTGGAATATGCAACCGGTACTGTATTTAATCAAATTCTTGCTGACGTGTCATTATTTTCGGGAGGATGCTGTGGCATTTCGACTATTTGTACTGTTCTATTATTTCTTCCTGACGTACCACGTTCTGGATGATACCTACTGTCTGGTTCACTCATGATAATATGTTGTTGCTGATGTTTCTGCTGATGATGAGATCGACTGTTATTAAATTACGCTGAAAATTGTGCTCATTATTTTTACGTCTGTCATGATAGTCATTTCTATACGGCGCATTGCGACAGGAATTGAAATAGTGTGTTTTCTGTATGTACTGATTTCCTTGTTGCTGTGCGTTACTATTTATTGGAGCGGAGACTATATGTGCACGCGTCAAAACATTAAAGCTTGGTTGACATTGTACATTACATTGTTGGTTAGGTATGCTAACCGATTGGTTTTGTTGCTATTGCGAAGAAAATCCTCTATTATTACTAAAAATATGGTTCCTGTTGCTGATAATTTTACACCTACTGATGATTATAATTTTTATCTGTTATTAATATTACGGCGATAGTTGTCATTTCGGGAGTGTCTAAAGAGAACTGTCACTTTCGGGAAAATTTGTCTTATCGGGTTTTCTTTACACTTTTCTTAATACTAGGTAGAGCAATAATAGAAGAGCTGTTTTGATAGATATAAAGGATAGTAGAAGAGAAGGCAGCAGTGCAGAAAACTAAAGATGAAACAGCACTACTACGGCTCGGGGCCCTATGCACGCTACGTCACATACTCATTAAAGCGTAATGAATCCCCTGAGGTCATTTACGCGCAGCAAATAAATTTCAGCTTTTGCGTTACAGGCAATGGCGGTAAAAATTCAGAAGCAAATTGCTGTATCAATGCTAATTCTAGTTTCTGCATTACAGGTAATGGCGGTGAAAGTACTAAAACAAATTGTCGTATACGGTTCAAAGCGTGTACCTGTGCTCTGTCATTTTCAAATACCTCAGATTTTCTTACGGATAAAAATTGCTCGTAATCAACGTCATCGTCTCTGACTTTGTGAACAGGTTCAGCATTGCATGAGAATCTATTTGTCTGTGTCTTTTCGGATTTTAAGTCACGTAGTTTCTGTAAATTACTTAAGTTATACTGGCTGTGTGAGTCTGACAAGTGATCGGAATGTGCCGTATGCTGTGACGTGTTATTAACTGAAACATTTTTCATTTCTGTCACTTTAATACGTTCGTCAATTTGGCTATTCTGTTGTTCACATTTCATATCGACTATCGTATCCACAGTGTGTGAAAGTTCTGGTGACTTTATATTAAACTCGTCGTGTAACTGTGTCGCATTTTCAGAACATTGTTCAGCGACTGCATTAATTTCATCTCTAAGTGATTCTGTTGTCGCTAAGGCAAAAACTTTTTTCATTTCTGTTACTTTAATACGTTCGTCAATGTAGCTGAACTGTTGTTCAAATTTCTTATCGACTTCCGTGTTCAGAGTGCGTGAAAGTTCCGGTGACTTTAAATTAAACTCGTCGCGTAACTGTGTTGCGTTTTTACGACATTGTTCAGCGACTGCACTAATTTCATCTCTAACTGATTTTGTTGTGGCTGCATGTGTATTATTTAATTCTTGTGCAACAAATGTAATTTCTTCATTACTGTTCGTAGCACAAGTCTTAGTATCCTCACGCGATTGTTCTTAAGTATCATCACGTTGCACGGTAACGGCTGTAATCTGTTCACTAAGTTGTTTGTTCTGTTCGTTAGGGTTGTCGTGTTTTTCATTCGACAGTTTAAAACTTTCATTAAATTCTTCATTAAGTTGTTTGAAATGGTTGTCGAAATTTTCATTCCGCTGTTTGAAACTTTCATTTAATTGTTTGAAATGGTTATCTAGCATTAAGTCCGCAGTTTGCAACTTTCATTAATTTCTTGTCTGAGATTCTCGTTAAGTTGTATCATTAATGCTATGAATCGATCCGTGTCAAAATTAGCTACTGTATTTTTTGTGCTGTTTCATGACGTACCTGCAATGGTCACGTTTTGTATAACCATTTGGTTATTCTGTAATTCTTGAAAATGTTTGCTAATCGGATGTGCACTGTTAGTCACTACCTCGGAATTAAATAAATCTGTTGTACTTTGAGTATACTGTTCATTTTCGTTAGAAAAATTTGTCTGTTCGTTACATAAATTTTGCAAACCGGGTGTGTCAGGCTGGGCAGCGTTCATTGTAACAGAACGTCCCGCGTCATCAATTGTTGTCAAATTAACAGAGGACACAATTGAATTCATTTGTTAATCATTAGGATAAAAATCATTATTAGTGGTCGGAACGCACTGATTGTCTGTAAATGGAGCATTCTCATCATTACACTGCGTGTCGCAACTACTATCTTTCAAATTATTAGAGTCGGTTATTTCACTCATTACACATCGCGATGTACTGTTAACAGTTCTTCGCGGCATTTTTACACAAATCAAAATTATTCACTAATGAAACAAACACAATGCAAAATGCAACAAACACTACTACAATAAAGAGCAACAAATTGCCGATGATCAGTGGAAGAAAGAGCGACAAAATAGTGAATGCGTTGCGCCAAATGCAAACTACGTTTAAGTAAATAAGAGCAGATATATGACTACTTCTCAGAAGATTCACAAAGAAATACGATCCTGGCCGGATGTCGCCAAGTCTAACCTCTCCGCACGAAATATTGGTAAATAAAAATGCAAAATGGAGCCAAGTGTAACCTTCTCACACAAAAATTAATGAATGAAAATTGACCATGAACTCACAATAATATTAATTAAATAATAAACCTAGAACCAAATGTAACATCTCAACAGAAATAATAATATCTGGTAAATTTTATAAGGGCAGCAGCGCTGACCTTCGGCCCTGTATTCTGAATAAAAAAGCAAAAATTCTTACCTCAATAAAAACTGCATCTATATCTGCTCTTAATTATACATTCTTCGACAAAGCTTCGTGCAATGCTGGGGTAATTTTTTTTTTTTTTTTTTTGATTCTTGGAAGCAATGATAATGCATTGGAAATTGAAATGAATGCTTTTCTTTAAAAGAGTTACTTTATAAAAAATTGTTGTTGGGGGCATTTTTTCTGTACAAAATTAATTACAATTGACATACATTACTAAATAGGCGCAAGGCTGCTTCTTTACCTTCTATAACAATACTCATCCTCCAGAGTCCTGCCCAGAGTCGCGAACAGAGCACACAGCCGACGCATGCCGACACCCGCCGACTACTACTGTCCACTCGCTACTCAAGCCGACCGACTACTACTGTATCCGACTGACTACTACTGTCGACTCGCGCAGACTAGCGCAGACTCGCGACAAGCAACAGCTAACAATAAACTACTCTCTGGTCAGAGATTCTGTCATGCTTCGCCCATCGCCGGCGAAGCATACTCCTTACAACCTTTGGATGTCCACCTCGTTCAATTCCTGGCTGTGTCGCAGAGTTTCTGCGCCAATCGGTTTATTGTGTTTTCCTCATCATCATTTGTTCATCGCAAGTCGCCCAATAAGACCTCACCTAAAAAGACTCTCAACTCGTTAGCCGAGCTACCCCCGACGTCCCGACCATCAATGCTATATGAGAAGTTCATTTGGAAGCGCTCGTATAACATATGAGATCTTGAATTTAACTGACAGAACACTAACTTTCATAAGATGAAACAAGATATTTGAGGTAGACGGCATTGCCTCAAAATTATTGAGATTCTCAGGCGAACCTTCCGTGAAAAAACTATTCCAGCGCGTATGCCAGCCATACGATGTGGGAAAAATACCCTCGCACCTCAAGAATGTAATAACCCTAATACCAAAAGAGGTAGTTGCCTACAGGTGACACTATTATCGAACTGTTTGTCTAATAAGTCACGGTTGCAGTACAGTGACACAGACCATTTACAGAAGGATCGAAGAAAGAATCAATACTTGAGGTAACATTATCACTGTCGAGCTACCCCAGACGTCCCGACCATCAATGCTATATGAGAAGTTCATTTGAAAGCGCTCGGATAGTATATGAGATCTTGAATTTAACTGACAGAACACTGACTTTCATAAGATGAAACAAGATATTTGAGGTAGACGGCATTGCCTCAAAATTATTGAGATTCTCAGGAGAACCTTCCATGAAAAAACTACTCCAGTGCGTATGCCAGCCATACGATGTGGGAAAAATACCCTCGCACCTCAAGAATGTAATAACCCTAATACCAAAAGAGGTAGTTGCCTACAGGTGACACTATTATCGAACTGTTCGTCTAATAAGTCACGGTTGCAGTACAGTTACACAGACCATTTACAGAAGGATCGAAGAAAGAATCAATACTTGAGGTAACATTATCACTGTCGAGCTACCCCAGACGTCCCGACCATCAATGCTATATGAGAAGTTCATTTGAAAGCGCTCGGATAGCATATGAGATCTTGAATTTAACTGACAGAACACTGACTTTCATAAGATGAAACAAGATATTTGAGGTAGACGGCATTGCCTCAAAATTATTGAGATTCTCAGGAGAACCTTCCATGAAAAAACTATTCCAGTGCGTATGCCAGCCATACGATGTGGGAAAAATACCCTCGCACCTCAAGAATGTAATAACCCTAATACCAAAAGAGGTAGTTGCCTACAGGTGACACTATTATCGAACTGTTCGTCTAATAAGTCACGGTTGCAGTACAGTTACACAGACCATTTACAGAAGGATCGAAGAAAGAATCAATACTTGAGGTAACATTATCACTGTCGAGCTACCCCAGACGTCCCGACCATCAATGCTATATGAGAAGTTCATTTGAAAGCGCTCGGATAGCATATGAGATCTTGAATTTAACTGACAGAACACTAACTTTCATAAGATGAAACAAGATATTTGAGGTAGACGGCATTGCCTCAAAATTATTGAGATTCTCAGGAGAACCTTCCATGAAAAAACTATTCCAGTGCGTATGCCAGCCATACGATGTGGGAAAAATACCCTCGCACCTCAAGAATGTAATAACCCTAATACCAAAAGAGGTAGTTGCCTACAGGTGACACTATTATCGAACTGTTCGTCTAATAAGTCACGGTTGCAGTACAGTTACACAGACCATTTACAGAAGGATCGAAGAAAGAATCAATACTTGAGGTAACATTATCACTGTCGAGCTACCCCAGACGTCCCGACCATCAATGCTATATGAGAAGTTCATTTGAAAGCGCTCGGATAGCATATGAGATCTTGAATTTAACTGACAGAACACTGACTTTCATAAGATGAAACAAGATATTTGAGGTAGACGGCATTGCCTCAAAATTATTGAGATTCTCAGGAGAACCTTCCATGAAAAAACTATTCCAGTGCGTATGCCAGCCATACGATGTGGGAAAAATACCCTCGCACCTCAAGAATGTAATAACCCTAATACCAAAAGAGGTAGTTGCCTACAGGTGACACTATTATCGAACTGTTCGTCTAATAAGTCACGGTTGCAGTACAGTTACACAGACCATTTACAGAAGGATCGAAGAAAGAATCAATACTTGAGGTAACATTATCACTGACAGAACACTGACTTTCATAAGATGAAACAAGATATTTGAGGTAGACGGCATTGCCTCAAAATTATTGAGATTCTCAGGAGAACCTTCCATGAAAAAACTATTCCAGTGCGTATGCCAGCCATACGATGTGGGAAAAATACCCTCGCACCTCAAGAATGTAATAACCCTAATACCAAAAGAGGTAGTTGCCTACAGGTGACACTATTATCGAACTGTTCGTCTAATAAGTCACGGTTGCAGTACAGTTACACAGACCATTTACAGAAGGATCGAAGAAAGAATCAATACTTGAGGTAACATTATCACTGTCGAGCTACCCCAGACGTCCCGACCATCAATGCTATATGAGAAGTTCATTTGAAAGCGCTCGGATAGCATATGAGATCTTGAATTTAACTGACAGAACACTGACTTTCATAAGATGAAACAAGATATTTGAGGTAGACGGCATTGCCTCAAAATTATTGAGATTCTCAGGAGAACCTTCCATGAAAAAACTATTCCAGTGCGTATGCCAGCCATACGATGTGGGAAAAATACCCTCGCACCTCAAGAATGTAATAACTCTAATACCAAAAGAGGTAGTTGCCTACAGGTGACACTATTATCGAACTGTTCGTCTAATAAGTCACGGTTGCAGTACAGTTACACAGACCATTTACAGAAGGATCGAAGAAAGAATCAATACTTGAGGTAACATTATCACTGTCGAGCTACCCCAGACGTCCCGACCATCAATGCTATATGAGAAGTTCATTTGAAAGCGCTCGGATAGCATATGAGATCTTGAATTTAACTGACAGAACACTGACTTTCATAAGATGAAACAAGATATTTGAGGTAGACGGCATTGCCTCAAAATTATTGAGATTCTCAGGAGAACCTTCCATGAAAAAACTATTCCAGTGCGTATGCCAGCCATACGATGTGGGAAAAATACCCTCGCACCTCAAGAATGTAATAACCCTAATACCAAAAGAGGTAGTTGCCTACAGGTGACACTATTATCGAACTGTTCGTCTAATTAGTCACGGTTGCAGTACAGTTACACAGACCATTTACAGAAGGATCGAAGAAAGAATCAATACTTGAGGTAACATTATCACTGTCGAGCTACCCCAGACGTCCCGACCATCAATGCTATATGAGAAGTTCATTTGAAAGCGCTCGGATAGCATATGAGATCTTGAATTTAACTGACAGAACACTGACTTTCATAAGATGAAACAAGATATTTGAGGTAGACGGCATTGCCTCAAAATTATTGAGATTCTCAGGAGAACCTTCCATGAAAAAACTATTCCAGTGCGTATGCCAGCCATACGATGTGGGAAAAATACCCTCGCACCTCAAGAATGTAATAACCCTAATACCAAAAGAGGTAGTTGCCTACAGGTGACACTATTATCGAACTGTTCGTCTAATAAGTCACGGTTGCAGTACAGTTACACAGACCATTTACAGAAGGATCGAAGAAAGAATCAATACTTGAAAAACATTAGCACTGTCTTAGACACTAGGTTCAAGAATGGCAAAATTACGTTTCTGGCATTCAGCGGCCTTGAGAAAGCATTTAACAGTGTTAACTGGAATGCCTACTGAAATTCTGAAGGCAGCAGGGATAAAATACAGGGAGCGAAAGGATATTTACAACCTGTATAAAAAGAAGACTATGCTTGAAGGTCATGAAGGGTAGCATAGCATTTGTTGACAAGGTAGTGAGATACTGTTGTAGTTTAGTCCCGGTGATATTCAATCTGTGTATTGAGCAACCAGTCAAAGTTACCAAGGAGAAATTTGTAAAGGAAATTAAAATTCATAGAAAAACAATAAAAACTGTGAACTCTGCCATAGCCGGGCCCAAGCCCGGTTGAAAAAGGAGGAGGGGGAGGAGTAACACCTCATAAAAAAACCTTGGTTCACCTGGCCCGGGTGATAGTACCTCGTGAGGGCCTCTTGCCGGGGACACGGTGAAGACCTCAACGGCAGTGAAGGCGGAGATGAAGATCATCGGTATGGTGGAACTGGTGGAAGAGGCAACCTTGCTTTTTGGGATACTATAAAAGCTATCGTCCAAGGTTGTTTGGACAAAGGGCACAACGGTCCCACAGGTTAGTGGCGGTAACCCTACAGCGTCTGTCCCACATGTTGGTGGCGGCTGATCTATAAAACTCAGAAGTGGAACTCTGAGCTTAACCAGACTGAAATCTCAATTTCAGTCACAAACCCAGTCCAATTAAATCAACATGGATACAGCACCTTCAAAGACAAATTACGCCAGTGGGTCAAATCCCACGGTTGAAAAACCGCAAGTGGTTTATTCGGATTGGGAGACCACAGAGGTGTGCATGGAGGTAAATCGGAGTACCTCAAAACCCCGTAATAACAAAATCAAACCAAAATCTAGAATTTGGCTAATGATATTTAAAGTAAATTCTCTCTTAAAAATGGGAAAACTAAAAAACATCCTGGACAAATCCAGAGAACGTAAAATCAAAATTATTGCGTTTCAGGAATCAGAATCACGATATACAGATGAAAATCCTAAATCCTTTTGATTCGGAAGGATACAGTATATACAAAGGAAAACCTGGAAAACGAGCCATGGCAAATTGTCCACAATTTGGAACTGGATATATAGTAGATACATCAATACTTGATTCAGTCGCAACTTTCAAATCTTACTCGGGTAGGCTCTCCACGATGACAATAAAATCAGCTAATAAGATATACACCCTAATCAACGGACATGCACCAACTAACATCACTACCAAAAACAAAATAGAAGAAGTAGAAGAATTCTGGAACCAATTAGATAATATTCACCAAAAAATCCCAAATAACCATGTCAAAATCCTTATGGGCGATTTCAATGCACAAATCGGTAAAGAAAAGGAATATCGATATTGGGTAGGTAAATGGTCAGGGCATACAGAGACCAACCGGAACCGCATGCGACTCATTGAAATCTGCAAAAACTATGACCTATTTTTCAAATCAACATTTTTCAAGAAAAGAGCCTCGAAACGGAAAACCTGGATCTCACTTAATCCATTACTAGGTTAATATCAGTTGGATCATGTAATGATCTCCCGCGTAAATACAGTAGAAATCATGAAACTTAAAGTCCTTAATGGGCTAGACCTAGATTCCGACCATTACCCAACAAAATTCTCCCTAGATGTCATTCCAGAAAAAAGAAAATTCACTAAGAAATCTCCACACCGTAAATATGATGTACAAAAGATAAATGGCAATGAACAATTTACAAAAGAAACGCAAAATTTAAAACCACAAAATTGGCAACAACTGCAAGCAGGACTTTTAAATGCAGCTGAAACTGTAGCACCGCAAATAAGAACACCCATGGTGGACAGATGAGTGTGACCAACTGATAAATCTCAGACAACAGGCGTGGCAAAATTGGTTGTGCAACAAAAATCAAAAGACCCTGGAAGATCTCAAAGATACCAGAAAAACAGTCACAAAAGCAATACGAACAGTCCGTAAACAACACGAATACAAAAAATTGCAAGACATAGAAAATGATTTCAAGAAAAACAATTCCCGAAATTTCTACAGAGTATTCAAACAAAAATTAACAAAGTACTCTCCTCCACCACTCCAGTTCAAAAATGACCATGGGGAAATTGCTCATACCAACACCGAAAACTGTGAAATTCTTGCAAAATACTTTTCTAAATTACTGAATTGTGAAAAGCCTGCAGAAAAATTTGAGTTCCATCGTATACAACGAAACCCAGACTCAAAGCCACCAAGTTTACAAGAGATTAAAGAGATAATTCAGTCACTCAAAAATAACAAAGCCTCAGGAGAAGACCAAATCATCGCAGAATTATGGAAAAATGCAGGAGAAACTCAGAGAAATTATACATGAAATCTGGAAAACTGAAAAAATCCCCACAGATTGGAAGACTGCAATCATACATCCTCTGTACAAAAAAGGAAGTAAAACAGCCCCCAACAACTATCGTGGAATCTCTTTATTGTCAATAACATACAAAATTCTGTCTAAAGCCCTACTAAACCGCGTAGAACCTCAGCTGGATTCAAAACTAGGCGAATACCAAGGTCGGTTCAGAAAAGGTCGATCTGGCGTAGAACCAATCCTTAACTTGAAAAACTCAGTGAAATATTTACATAGTATTTCAAACAAAAGTTATGTCATCACGTTTGTCGACTTTAAAAAAGCATATGACAGTATAGACCGAGAATCCCTTTTGGAAGTATTAGCAGAATTTGGACTAGATCAAAAGACAACAAACATCTAAAAGAAACACTCATGGAGACCAAATCCAAAGTAAAATTTATAGGAGAACTGAGCACAGAATTTGAAATAGACACAGGATTACGACAAGGGGATGTACTGTCCCCAGTGCTCTTCAATTGTGCTCTTGAAAAAGTTGTTAGAGAATGGAAAAAAGCAGGTGCACCAGCACACAGACTGGGACCAAGACATAAGGGCATAGAATTACACTGTTTAGCATTTGCTGATGACATGGCACTGATCGCACAAGACATTACCGATGCACAGAAACAGCTCGAATTATTACAAGAACAGGCAGCTAAAATAGGATTACAAATTTCATTTGAAAAAACAAAATTTATGACTGACGTCAAAGATGCACCTTCTGATCTCAAAATTGGTAATAACTATATATCTCGAGTAAAAGAATTTAAATATTTAGGTGAATGGATTGCAGAAAATTGTAATGAAAAGAAATCTGTCAGATGAAGAGTCCAGAAAATGGAGACGGCGTTTCAGTTAACAAAAAACATTTACAACATAAAGAGTCTCTCGTGGAACTGCAAAATACGACACTACAAAACATTAATTAGACCCAAAGCTCTCTACGCATCTGAGACGCTAAACCTTCAACACAGAACACTAAAAGAGGAATTAGAAGTGAAAGAACGTAAGAAAATGAGGAAAATCCTAGGACCAAGAACTAAGGATGGGGTACATTATCCAAAACCCAATGCAGAAATATATAAAAATATCTCCAAAGTAACAGACACAATGCGCATGAGCAGAATCCAATTCATGGGGCACTTAGAAAGAATGGACTCAAACAGGTTAACGCACAAAATCCATACATTTTTAAAGAACAAAACTACAAGACCGAACTGGTACAAACAGACGGAAAAAGACCTGAGAGAATTAGGGTCTCTAAATCTACATGATAGAAATGAAATCAGAAAAATCACAAACACACGGGGTTTTGAGGAAGAAGAGAGAAAAACTAACCGACATACATGGTCTACGCAACGAAAGCTAGCCCATTCGTTGTTTATGAAGGAATACTGGGCGAAAAGGAAGGCCAACAAATGTTGATTACGCGTGGTCCTAAGTGATCCATCCACGAAGAAGAAGAAGAAGAGAAACTGTGAGTTTTGCCAACGACATTGCAATTCTCTAAGCGCAGAAGTGTTAGAGGAGCTGTCGAACAAACTGATGCTGAGGAAACAAAACACTAAAAGTAGTGGCTGAGTTTTGTAACTTAAACAGCAAAATGAGTGAAGTAGAGAGAGCAGAAAGAGCAAGGTGCAAAAGCAAGAAAAACTTTTCTGAAACTGAGAAACTAGTTTACATGCAATATAAATTTAAATGTTGGGAAGTCTTTCCAGAATGCATTTCTCTGAAGCAGAATTGAAACGTAAGATATAAACAGTTCAGCAAATTCAGTCAGAAAACCGAAACCTCTTCAAAAATGGTACTCCAGGAGAGTAATAAAGATTAAAATGGTAGATCGGATAATGGGGAGGTGCTGAATCGACTTGGAAGGGAAAGATATTAACATTACATATTGACCAAAAGAACGTTTGATTAATTGAATACGTCCTGAAGCACCAAGGAAACGTTGTTTGACAGCGGATGGTGGTTTGTTGAGGGAGAGGGTGAGGAAGACGTACAGTTGAACACAGTAAGGTCAAGGTAGCAGGAGGTTGCCGTACTTGTCTAGAGGTAATGCACTTGTCAGGTTATCTTAGGGATCTCCATCAATCCAATCTTTCAAGTGAAGATCACAACTGCAACAACAGCAACAACATACACGCTGTTCTCTTTTGTGCCAGCCTCTCCGTTGGCACTAATAGTGTTTTGCTATGTGTTGCATATATTTCAATATCTGCCTTCCTCTACAGCTTTTGACTTCTACTGCTCGCTCTACAAATATGCATGTTTTCTCTTACTGTCTTAACAGGTGATCTATGTTTCATTAGTATTTACAACGTATACCCTTTGTCATCGTTCGTGCATCTAAGCTCCTCATTCCTTATCTTATAAGATGCTTAATTTTCATCATTCTTTCGTAAAACTACACCTCAAATGAGTAGACACTGTTTTTTCCAGTTTTCAAATGAAAATATAATTACGTCACAAAAATTATAAAAGGTGAAAGTTCACATGGAAACGTTTTAGAATGAGCCATTCCAGTAGTTAGAATACATAAGGCACTTGCTAGTATGATAAAACATTGAGGATCAGCCAGTATCTCAGATTTCGGCAGGTGTTTTGATATTTTTTAAACACAAACTAACTTGTGAAGTCAAAGTAGGGCATCGAAAGTGATGTGTAGACAGGAACGAGCCTACATAAATACGTTGTACAAACTCTTGGTAAAATTATTTCAGGACATGCTAAATTTCAGTCATATTTAGAACGTTGAAAGGTAGGTGGCAGCGAACTGATTTCATCATTCTGTAACACATGAAACACATGCAGTAATCATTTCGCTTGTGTACGAGACAACAAGATTTGTTGTGCAAACTATCTGAGGAAGTCAGAGCGTAGGTTTAGGGCCAAGTAATGCAAGCTCCTGCTTGGGGTGCAAAGTTGGGAGGGGTGCCATAGGCGTCACAACAGTGATATTTGTGTACAGGACTACCAGAATCAGTATCGGCTGCTTGCGACACCCCTGACGCCCAGATGAAAGAGTTTTATACTGCGCATATCGCAAGTACTCGTAGCAGCGAAAATCGACGCGCGTGACAAGCTACGATGGGGGATTGGGGAGGAAGGGGGGGGGGGGGGGGTGATTCCGCCAAATGATAAGTCGTTTGCGTGGAAATGTTCTCTAATGGGCTCTGGGACTTAATAACTTTAGCAAGCAACCAACTACGGCGGTAACAACTCGATTCTAAGAAGATATAATTCCATACAACTATGAAGAGTTTGGAGCATGTCTACAACCGATTCTGACTGTCAGTCGATACAACATTGCCCGTGAGCTTTCACAAAACAGGGAACATTATTTTCAGAGCAGTTCGGACTCATCCTTCATTTCATCGGAATGTGAAATGAAATTAAAATCAGGCCCGCCGTCTGACTCATATTCAGCTACAAGTAGGTAATATTACACGTAGTAGTCCGTTTTAACAATTACACTGCATTATTTCACATATGAACTTCATGATACACCAGAGGCTTAGCTGGTATAAAAAATTAGGAACTAAGTGTAAAGAAAACCAACGCCAATTGCGAGCCGGTGCGTAGAAACTTCAGCCGCTTTCAGCTTGATTTACCTCTTACTGATATTTTGGCTTTCCTTTGTCTATAGTGCACTGCACGTTGGCACGGCCATTCATCAAACGAATTTCGCTTCCAGTGACAAAGTAATATCAACGATTATATTTTAATCACTACGAGCATATGACACTAATCCTCATTTTGGTAACTGCGGACGGAATGGCAGTTTATCTTAATGAAGAGATGTTTCAGAAAATACAGAAATACTGTCAGCGTTATTTTTCTTTTAGATGTGCTGACGACGGCTGCTTTTCCCTTCGCATTAATAGAAGCATGAATGGGATTTTCTCTGCACATACTCGCCGGATCCATTTCTTTGCTTGCTTGAATTGAAACCTATGTCATGTCAATGAAACTATTCTGAACCAAAAAAAAAAATTGTACAGTCATAACGATCAAAAGAATAACTGCCATCTCCTCATAATGGTTACAGGACAATCTCGTGTGATGCTGCGAAATAAAATAATTGAATCATACCTGGAGGATGAGTTTTTCAGTTTGTCAGAAAAATTAATTACAACAAGTAGTAAGGAAAAAAATGGTTCAAATGGTCCTGAGCACAATGGGACGCAACACCTTAGGTCATCAGTCCCCTAGAACTTAGAACTACTTAAACCTAACTAACCTAAGGACATCACACACATCCATGTCCGAGGCAGGATTCGAACCTGTGACCGTAGCGGTCACGCGGTTCCAGACTGAAGCGCCTAGAACCGCACGGCCACCCCGGCCGGCCAAGTGGTAAGGAGTAGGGCCTTCTAAATAAATCCCCCTGCTCTTTATCAACGATGACTGAGTTGCAGTGGGTGTCAGGATATTATTCATAACTATAATTTAGATAGAAATCGTCGGTCTATGCTTCAGCTATTTCGGTTGCCAGTCAATGCGGTAGCAGCCAGCGACTCCGCGTCTTCGATAGGCGACCTTCCCAACTGCCAGCCAGCTTAGCACGACGGCTGAGGGAACGTATCGTCCCTGTCGCTAGTCGATTGGACAACTGGCAACACTGTAGAATACCTTTGGCAACTATGTGACCGTCGAAGTACTTCCAGCAGTGGTTCAGAACTGTCCTACTAAATTAACTTGATACTTCGTTGTCATTTTCGATATATAATCTGAATGATTCTCAATTAAGATAAAACGCTGGGTATCAAATTTATTTTTTGATTCCAGAAAGGACATTCTTTACATAACCTGTATCTAGTTTCATAATCAACATTACCAATTACCTGTGTTAACCAACAATACCACAGTTAGAGCTATAAACTTCCACATCGAATGTCGTCCAGTAGATCTTAACTTCATCACTTTAAGTACCCCCTAGTTCCACGGGTGAAAAATTTTAGTAAATCTGACGTTGTTAAAATTTAACTTCACCACCTTAAGTACCCCCTAGTTCCACAGGTGAAAAATTTTGGTAAATGTGATATTGTTAAAATTTGCATTTTTTTTTTTTTTGCTTACACTGACACACATTCCAGTTTTCTGTGAACACGCTATTCAGTTTATTGTTATGTATGGTGCTGAATAATTTGGTAAATGTTTTTCTTTTTGAATTTCCTCTCACTGCGAGTTTTATACATTTTCGTAGTTATCCCGAAGTGTTTCTTGGTTATGGTAAGGGACTTCATGTAGACACAGACCATATGTGGCTCAAAAGCGCATAATATCTTGCTAATGCGTGATATTCTGGGCTGGCTCTTGTTACTGAGAGCGTATGTTTTATTAAATCAGACTTTGTCATCAGGGTATCATTTCACAGCTTAATTCATTTAACTTGGAACAGAACTCATTTTTATAGTCTTTCTCATTGGTTTATTGAATATAACAGAAAAACATGAGAGAAATTAGTAATCAACATCATCAGAACAACTATGAAAGTGTAACGATTGTCAGACGCTTTGTGGACTCCACGCCTGTAGAAAGCTACTGGTTTGGAGAAAAAGATGTCATCAGACTAAGTTTAAAGTGCGTTTTCGTCGACACAGAAATTTTGTTGATACTTGTTCGATAATGACCGAAAACGGTAACGACTGACGGCGCTAGATCAGAACAATAGGTGCAGTTGGGATTGTTTGCCAGCCATGCTCCTGGATAGGTTCCGTTGTGAAACCAGTTGAGTGCAGATGGGCATTATCCTAGAGTACAAACACCAGTTGCAGTTTCCTTAGTACCTTTCCGTATGTTGCGATCGCAAGGTGTCTCAGTTGCTGAAACAGAAGGCAACTGCGATTGAGATACCTTTGGGATTCATTTTTTAACACATAATGTCTCCCTAATGTCGTGATGACTGAGTGTTGTGTGATGTGCTTAGGTTAGTTAGGTTTAAGTAGTTCTAACTTCTAGGGGACTGTTGACCATAGATGTTAAGTCCCATAGTGCTCAGAGCCCCCATAATGTCGCTAGATGCATGATATTAACTTCTCAGAACTCTCGCTGGCCTATGTATTTGCTTTATTTTTGTTTTTGTTGTTGTGTGGGCCAAACATTATTTTCTGTTCATGAAATTAATACAGTGTAGTAGAAATTCCCGCCTGGCTATCCAATTTTATGCATTCCTTTATTTCGTTTAATCGAGATTTTCATCGTCTTTCTGTCTGTCTGTTAGTTCAGACCTCTTTTTCTCAGAATCAAGTAGGGGATTCGATGTCTAATACTGACGTCTATGGTACCCTGGCGGTGCAACTAATTTAAGCTTCCAAGTCAAAGTATTCAAAAGATAGGCCACGTATCCCACATATCTTCCCACTCGCAAACCCACTCATCAAATCCAATAATGAAGAATCTACACTGAAGTGCCAAAGAAACTGATACACCTGCCTAATACCGAGTAGTGCCCCGCAAGCACGCAGAAGTGCCACAACATGACGTGGCATGGACTCGACTAATGTCTAAAATAGTGATATATGGAACTGACACGATGAATCCTGCAGGGCTGCTCATAAAACCGTTAGAGTACGAGGAGGTGGAGGTCTCTTCTGAACAGTACGTTGCAAGGCATTCCAGATATGCTCAATAATGATAATGTCTGGAAAGTTTGGCGGCCAGTGGAAATGTTTAAACTAAGAAGAGTGTTCCTGAAGCCACTCTGCACCATTTCAGGACGTGTGAGGTGTCGCATTATCCCGCTGGAATTGCCCAATTCCGTTGGAACGCACAATGGATATGAATCGATGAAGGTGATCAGACAGAATGTTTACGTACTTGTCACCTGTCAGAGCCGTATCTAGACATCTCATGGTCCAGTACCACTTCAGCTGCACGCGCCCCACACCATTACAGAGCCTCCACCATCTTGAATAGTCTCCTGCTGACATGCAGAGCCCATAGATTCACGAGGTTGTCTCTCTACCTGTCCGCGACCAGCCGCTCGATACAATTTGAAGCGAGACTCGTCCGACCAGGCAGCACGTTCCCAGTCATCAACAGCCCAATGACGATGTTGTTGGGCCCATGCGAGACGTAAAACTTTGTGTCGTGCAGTCATCAAGGGTACACAAGTGCGCCTTCGACTCCGAAAGCCCATATCGATGTTGTTTCGTTGAATGTTGCTGACACTTGTTGATTGCCCGGCATTAAAATCTGCAGCAATTTGCTAAAGGTGTGCACTTCTGTCACGTTGAACGATTCTCTTCAGTCGTCGTTGGTCCCGTTCTTGCAGGATCTTTTTCTGGCCGCAGTGATGTCGGAGATTTGACGTTGTACCGGATTCCTGATATTCAACGTACACTCGTGAAATGGTCGTACGGGAATATCCCCACTTCATCGCTAACTCGGAGATGCTGTGCCTCATTGATCGTGCGCCGACAGTAACACCACAGTCCAACTCACTTAAATCTTGATAACCTGCCATAGTAGTAACAGTAACCGATCCAACCACCACGTCAGACACTTTGTAAGTAGGCTGTTTATGTTTTCTTTATGTAAGTAGGCTGTTTATGTTTTCTTTATGTAAGTAGGCTGTTTAGGTTCTTATATTGGTAACGCCGCCGCCACATAGCGCTCTCTGTATGAAAATGAAATCACTGGCTGTGCTGTGTGCAGTCTGTGGCTAGTTTGCATTGTTGTCTGCCATTGTAGAGGGGCAGCTGGATGTGAACAGCGCGTAGCGTTGCGCAGTTGGAGGTGAGCCGCCAGCAGTGGTGGATGTGGGGAGAGAGATGGCGGAGTTTTGAAATTTGTCATGAACTGCTATATTTATATATGATGATATCAAGGTAAATACATTATTTGTTCTCTATTAATATCTTTCATTTGCTAACTATTCCTATCAGTAGTTAGTGCCTTCCATAGTTTGAATCTTTTATTTAGCTGGCAGTAGTGGCGCTCGCTGTATTGCAGTAGCTTGAGCAGCGAAGATTTTTGTGAGGTAAGTGATTTGTGAAAGGTATAGTTTAATGTTAGTCAGGGCCATTCTTTTGTAGGGAATTTTGAAAGTCAGATTGCGTTGCGCTAACAAAATATTGTGTGTCAGTTTAAGCACAGTCATGTATAATTGTTCAAACGGGACGTTTCAACTTGTTGTCTCTTATTGACGTTGCCGACCGCACTGCCGTATTCTGCCTGTTTACATCCTTCTGAATACTCAGGTCTATACCAGTTTCCTTGCGATTCTGTGTATATACGTGTATGTCTTGGTAGTATCGCCTTGCTAGCTAAGTGGTAACGTCACCAATTTCTACAGGAATTGGTACCTTTTCGACAGGTTATAATCTATCTAGAGAATTTGGTGATCTAGCAGTGAGGCGTGTGAATGATAACTGAGGGGTCGTGGGATAAATACACGATTGGACTGACAATTTCACAGGCTTCCATTTAACCTAGGCTTCACATCTCACCGATATGAGCTGCCTGAAAAAAGCACGCTTCGGATTCCACGTTAGTCTGTAAGACCCATTTCCCCTGCTGTGTAATTGGCTTAGGTTAGGGAAACGCAAGTCGTCGAAGTTGCGTCCAATAAAAAGGCTTGCACCAGGGTACTGAGCCATGCGAAATTATTATTATTATCTATGAACATAATTAAACATGCACTGAATCCTCAGAGCGCGAGTATTACTCGCACTTGTCCTGCTTCTTTTAGGTAAAGGTTACCGTGGTGGATCACATACACCAATAACTTTACACAATACTCTGCATGAAAAAAGATCACTACACCCATACCTACGTAATTATATGGGACGAAATGCGGTTTAAAAACCTAAACGTGAGAGTGTACTCAATTTTTAGCCTTTTTTCTTTACCCTGCGTCATTTTTATAAGTAGACTATAAATACATCGCTCAGCACAGAATCAAAATCGGAAAGCATCACATCCAGCAGAAATTTCTGCATCCTGTTATGTTGCCAGTTTGTGCAGCTAGCTGTTATAGGTATTAAAGGTATAGTTTAATGTTAGTCAGGGCCATTCTTTTGTAGGGAATTTTGAAAGTCAGATTGCGTTGCGCTAACAAAATATTGTGTGTCAGTTTAAGCACAGTCATGTATAATTGTTCAAAGGGGACGTTTCATATGTCGACCCTTAGCTGAGGATACCTCACTGGAATCTTCTGATTTTTTTTTTCTTGTAGTTTGTGTAGTTAGTGTAGCTTTTGTTTATTGCTAGCACGTAATTGTAGAGAAAATCTCCTTTGTAGTTGCAGTCTTTCATTGTTGTACTGTAAAACAGTTGTGGCATGCATGTAGATTTGCACCAAGTATTTCGCAGCTGCACTGGTAATTAACTAGATATTATTTTCAGTGTTATGTTAATGTGTTCTCTTATTTTTGCTCTTCAAATTGTGTTTTTCTGTGTTGTCGTGTGAAATACTGTGACAATAATGGCGTGTGAAAAACGTAATACTAGGCTCCAAAGTAAACTGAGAAATGACAGTGAAGACGAAAGCAGTGTGTTAACGCCACCATGTAATGAATTAACAAATATTCAAAGTAGTAATTTGGTAACTGTGCATAGGGAAATGGAGCGGGCGTCAAACAATGGTGTAGACAGTGAAACAATTAGAGAACAGGGAAGCATTATCGATCGATCGGTCGGCAACAGCTCGCCTCAGGAATCCAAAATGACAGGAAACAATCTCGCAACTACTGTAGATTCAGGTTTTGGATCCTCACCGTTTTCTCAAATAAGTCAAGACACATTTTCTGCTTGTCAAAATGTGAATGTTTCCGGTGCAAATTCACTGCCGAAAAGCACTGAGGAACATGTTCCAGACACCAGTGCATTGTTATTACAATTAATACAGCAAATGGGACAAACACAGCAAAAGCTTCAAAAGTTAGACACAATGGAAAAAATCTTCGAAAGTTAGATACAGTCGAACAAAATCTTAAAAAGTTAGACACAATGGAACAAAATCTTCAAAAGTTAGACACCACACTTGAACGAACACGTCAAGATTTAACTACTGAGTTACATAACATTGAATCGAAATGTCAAAAAGTCTGTAATGACGTAAAAACACAAATTTGTGAGCATTTTCAACCTATTTTTTCGCGGCATGAAAATGCATTACAGAATCACGAAGCAGCCATAAAAGAACTGCAAACTATTGTTCATGAAAATCACAACACCTTGCAAGCTAAAATTGACGCAGTTGCATCTACCGATTCGGTTACGCAACTTGCAAAAAGTCAAGAAAACTTAAAAGACACAGTAGATACGATTTCAACACAAATGGACACTCTGAAACTTGGTTCAGAAAAACACACTGAGGAAATGTGTTCACTATCGGAGAAAGTAGCCGAACTTTCGGATCAGGTTACTAACTTATCTACAAAGGTAGATGATGATCTGAATGACACAAGACCTGTAGCCTTCACTGACACAGAAGAGTATGAACAAATTAGAAAATTCAAACAAAATCAGAATCAAATTAATACACAACACCAAAGAGAAATCCGGGAAGTACAAGATCAGCTGACACAGGTAATACAAGAATTACGTATTTCAGAGGACACTCGCGCTCCGACACGGGAAGAGGGACTTAGAAACACGGAAAAGCCGCAAAATAATAACACAGGGCATTTCGGAAGTTATGAAAGAAATTGGCAATGTGCACCGAATTTTGAGATGGAACGGCCGACACGACCTAACAATGACCGATATGCGATTCGCCGACATGATGACTTTGACTATAAGCTGTTCATTACTACACGTAAATTCAAAACATTTAAGAATTCTGGCAACGACATTCATCCACAAGCATGGCTCCATCAATTTTCTCATTGTTTTCCTCCCAACTGGTCATTGGAGCACAGATTAGAATTTATGTGTGGCTACTTAGAGAATGAACCAGCTGTAAGAATGCGATCGGTCATTCACGATTGCCACAGTGAAGGAGAATTTTACCATGCCTTCCTCTCAGCATATTGGTCTCAAGCCACACAAGACCGAATAAAACATGGTATCATAATGATGAAACATTTCGAACAATCTGAATTCTCCAATCTTGTGAAATATTTTGAAGACATGTTGCATAAGAATCAGTATCTTTCAAACCCATACAGCCCCTCAGAACTCATCCGCATTTGCTTAATCAAACTGCCTGAACATTTACGACATATTATTTTGGCAGGACGTTGCAAAGACGACATTGAAGCATTTCAGGGACTCCTACAAGAACTAGAAATTGACACTGACAATCGCGGAACGCGAAACCAGGAACACAACAATAACAGGTCACATCCGTCGCAATTCCGCGATGAAAGAAGTAATAACTTGACACGACAAGGCTATTCTCACAACACAAATCGTGACCAAAACAGACACCACCCATATGACAACCATTGGCAGAGTAATAGTTACAGAGAAAGATCGCATTTCCGTAGTAATGAATATGACAGAGATAACCACAGAAACAGACAATATGGGAACCAAAACAATTATTACCAGGGGAGACACAATTACTTCAGACGCAACAGTTCAGCGCGGAGTTACGATTCAGGGAGAAATTCTCCACCACGTGACCGACAAGGAAGAAACTACGGATTCTACCGACATGACGACAGACGATGTGATCATAACGACAGACGTCAATTGCATCAGAACTGGCGGGATTCAAACAGAGCAGGGCCCTCTCGGCAAGGTGAATTTGTAGAAGTTAGGTCTCCTAATCCCAATAACGACGCGCGCCAACAAAGGAACAGACAATGACTCGCACCGCAGGCATCCGCGTGCGCCGGCTGGCTCAGCGAAAAATAACATAGACGCTAACCTTGAGAAAAATTCCAGTTTTCTTTACCGACGTACACCACATGATAATTGCGTTGAAGTTGAAACTCTGCGTACTAGGAAGAGTAAAGGTTTACACCACATTTCACATGTAAAACCGTTTATTGAGAGCTAATCTGCTTTTTAACTTCGTCTTTGCCATAAAATTTTTCACTTCACATTTCTAGTATGCTTTGTCAGACTTAAGAAACTGTTAACATGCAACAATGTTTGAAGTTAAATATCCAGTCTAGAACCTAGGGAACATTTTTAAACAGAAATTACGAATGCATTGTTATGGTGAACAGACGACACAGTGTTGTATTTGTACATTCTTGCTTGTTAGTTGCACGATTACGTAACGACTATCAGGCTTACATACTTTGAACATTTACCAGTACTGCTAATGAGATTTTAATGCACCATTTGGGTTTACTTGAAAATATATTCTGGATTTAAAGTACTTTCAGTGAGATACCAGATGGCACAGTGGTTAGTTTATGTGTCAGCTACACGATTTTATCACGACGCTACTAATGAGTGACAATTTACAATGTTGCTTTTGCGGTGTATCTGTTTTATATCTGCACAGTTTTCTGAATTCTTCTGGAAAGAAAAACATGTTTTAGTAGTAACTTTTGTGGAATAGCAACAATGAGACAGCCTTTTTCGTGGCACAACATTACGTTACTGTACAGTACTTTCTTCATCACGCCAATAAGCATTATAACTACGATATCTATACGCAAAGCATTTCACTTTTGTTTATCATGAGGTAAGTACATTGGCTTCTGCAGAACTTAACTTTCGGAGGAAAATAACTACGACACTTCCACAGAGATTATCTTACAACAAGATGCACATTTAGCGCTACAGGACACGCATTTCAGTGATCAATTTTATACTTAGAACATTTATTTTTAAAGATTTTTGAATTACAAAGAAAGTTTTCCGTGATATATTTCATTTCATTGGTGTAATCTGTAACACCTGAGGGTATAATTACATTAATCCTCAGGGGGGTACACGCTTACTTTGTGTACCATGTGTGTGGCAACCACAAGGAACCCTAGCTAATATGGTATTTGCTTATACAACTTTACACATCGGTACCATATTTCTCTAACACACAAATTACACAGCTATCTGATCATTTAACTGAGAGATAAACATTTCTTTACTACATCAGTGACACATGTTTACGCAATACACAGTTGGGTAACTTCACACTTATGAAACTGTATTTTGTCTATACTTTGTAAACTGTTCATATTTTTTCGGAATCATTGTGATACTATGAGAGCTTTGAATGATGTATTTGGTAAAGGGATTATGATTTTTAAAGTACGTTTGAGGCAGATGACACTTTTGACATGAGCAGAGAATTTTTTTAATTATTGGAGGAAGCTACGACGATTTTGAGATTTGACTGAGGTGTTATGATGTTATTTTTACGACGACGATGTGTATTATGCTGCTGAGGTATGTTTATGATTAATAGGCTGAGGCTATATGAGTTATTTGATTATGCTTCATATTTATAATGACGAAATATTGACGAGTGTCAATGGATACGTATATGTGTAATAAGGTAAGGAGTAATGAGTAGTGTTTAGGGACTCTGATTTATGAAAAGGATGTAGGAAACCAAGAAACGTACTTTAAGAGTTATGAAATGCGTGACTGTATCACAATGCTGACGAATATTTTATTTGGACACTTATATTTATAGGGTTTTGTTTCTACACATTTGCAACGCAAATTCTCGACCCGTGAAATTTTGTATATGAGACTGTCACAGTAGCGGAAACCGCTGTCGTAAATATTTCCATAAGAAAGTTAAGTGACCACCTGCACGTAATGCGTCGCGGGCACCCAGCTGTGTCAGACGCCTGGAGAACAAGCCATTAGTGTGAGTGCCTCGTCAGAAGCACAGGCAGAAAAAAAAAGAAAGGGAAGGCCATTGTCCACGCTACTGACATCTCCTTGTTGAAAGCATACTGTGGAGCTCGTAATTTATGATATTTACTGAAATGCCTAATGAAACGATGAGAAACATTTCACAGCTATTGTCTTGCTAGTTAAGAAAAATGCCATATGGCTTGCTTTATGTATTTATTTACACATTTTGTTTAATATCAAGTTTCTAGCTGCACTGCAGCATTGGTTAAAATAAAATTTAATATATGTACTAATATAAATATTTTATGCCTACAGATCCAGTAAATAATTTTATGATCTATCCAAAACAAATGAGGGAGCATAAAAAGACATTTCCCTTCACAGGAATTGCATAAATAATTTTTTTACGATTTGGTAACTTATCTACTAGCGTAAGTTTTTGTGATGCATCACTCTAATGTTAAGATGTGACATAGGTATTAGACATGGCCATTTTAGTGTAATATTTTCTCTGCTTGCGCTATGTCATGTTTAGGTATAAGTTGCTGCTGTTTGCCAGGCATAGTGTTATTGAATTTGACTTTTGCTCATTTATGCTGCTAGCTTTGCCAATTTGCATTTTTTGCATTGCTGTTTGTGTTGATTTGTTATGTGATGCTGCATTGCCTCGTCCCTTAGTTTAGCATCTGAGCTCAGTAGATTTAAGTTAGCTTAAGAGGAGGTAGACCATATAAGAAACTGACTATGGACAATATGAAAAAGATTTGGGCCAAAATGAGTATTGTACACTGAGAAATAATTATATTGAAAGAAATATGAATAGAATACAGAAAGCAGGTATAGATAGGACTTTTTGGGAATAATGATGAATGAAGGGAGATCTCCAAGAAGTAAAGAAAGTTTTGTTTGCAAAATACTGCAGTACAACAAACCCTGTCCTTCCTTTTGTGTCATCCCACTATATGTTTGTGTACCCTTGAGTATTTGTTTTCTTCCTGTCTCTGTGTAGTTTCATAGAATTTTTTCTTCTTTTAATATTAAGCTACATTCACTATGATGAGGAATACTGTTATCCTCGAATATAATTGGCATTAATAATATGTTATTTACTTTGTAAAGATGTTCAGACATTATTTATTCTGTTTTGTGTTAATGCTCATGTGTGAAGTTGGTGTTTCGAAAGTTATTCTGATCCTTTATGTATGTACTCATGTCATAATTCCACTGATGTATATGTTTATTTCTATTCTTTTGTAAAGCCTGTGTTACTACAAATGTTATCTGTACTATTATGTTGTTTAATGATGTATTTTGTACCTTTGTAATTGTATTCTCATGTTATAAAATTGTAATTGACACCAGTTCATCTTATTATTAACTTGTAAGTTACATTTCACTGCACACGTTTCTGTTGGTCATAGTATATGGACAATATGTGAGAAGTAGGGACTGTTCGTATTTGCACGTGTGTTAATAATTCTGCAAGGGACTGGATAACAGCATTGGGACTGGATAACAGCATTGCTGGTTCTAAGGACAATTCCAAAAACTTTGTGAGTGCACAAGTGGTGGTTTATGGACTTGCTATATTCTCCGCAAGACTCTTCGATGGTGAATGTGCACCTGCACATTTGCAACAGATGGCTGCTGGCCGTCTCTACAAGGACTACAGTGGGTCTGCGTCTTTGCTGACTCACCAGTACCATTATTTCTACAAGGACTGCAGTGGGTCTGCACCTCTGGTGGCCCACCAATACCATACTCTCTACCAGGACTACAGTGGGTCTGCTCTGTGATGACCTACCTACCAATATTCTTCAAAACGTCGAATGACTCTGCTGTGGGTTTGCTATGTTGTGGCCCATTATCTGTCAGCATGTCAAGAGTCAGCACTGTCTTTCCGTTGGAAGGACAACGCTACTTCTTCAAGACAGCATGGAAATCCACTACTTCTGTGTGCATTTTCTTTTACTGCTCAGACTTTGAGAAAAACACTGCTATTTTACTGTGATGAATCAGGACTATCTTTATAGACTGTGAGAAAATTTTAGCTTTTGACCAACATTGTATCAATAAGTGTGTGCATTTTATATCTTTGTTACTGTAATTGTGAAAAATTTTTGTCAAATCTGTATTGGCCAGTGCCCAACACCATTTGTAAAAATTTTTTGTGGGGAGCATGGGGGCTATGTAAGTAGGCTGTTTATGTTTTCTTTATGTAAGTAGGCTGTTTATGTTTTCTTTATGTAAGTAGGCTGTTTAGGTTCTTATATTGGTAACGCCGCCGCCACATAGCGCTCTCTGTATGAAAATGAAATCACTGGCTGTGCTGTGTGCAGTCTGTGGCTAGTTTGCATTGTTGTCTGCCATTGTAGAGGGGCAGCTGGATGTGAACAGCGCGTAGCGTTGCGCAGTTGGATGTGAGCCGCCAGCAGTGGTGGATGTGGGGAGAGAGATGGCGGAGTTTTGAAATTTGTCATGAACTGCTATATTTATATATGATGATATCAAGGTTAATACATTGTTTGTTCTCTATTAATATCTTTCATTTGCTAACTATCCCTATCAGTAGTTAGTGCCTTCCATAGTTTGAATCTTTTATTTAGCTGGCAGTAGTGGCGCTCGCTGTATTGCAGTAGCTTGAGCAGCGAAGATTTTTGTGAGGTAAGTGATTTGTGAAAGGTATAGTTTAATGTTAGTCAGGGCCATTCTTTTGTAGGGAATTTTGAAAGTCAGATTGCGTTGCGCTAACAAAATATTGTGTGTCAGTTTAAGCACAGTCATGTATAATTGTTCAAACGGGACGTTTCAACTTGTTGTCTCTTATTGACGTTGCCGACCGCACTGCCGTATTCTGCCTGTTTACATCCTTCTGAATACTCAGGTCTATACCAGTTTCCTTGCGATTCTGTGTATATACGTGTATGTCTTGGTAGTATCGCCTTGCTAGCTAAGTGGTAACGTCACCAATTTCTACAGGAATTGGTACCTTTTCGACAGGTTATAATCTATCTAGAGAATTTGGTGATCTAGCAGTGAGGCGTGTGAATGATAACTGAGGGGTCGTGGGATAAATACACGATTGGACTGACAATTTCACAGGCTTCCATTTAACCTAGGCTTCACATCTCACCGATATGAGCTGCCTGAAAAAAGCACGCTTCGGATTCCACGTTAGTCTGTAAGACCCATTTCCCCTGCTGTGTAATTGGCTTAGGTTAGGGAAACGCAAGTCGTCGAAGTTGCGTCCAATAAAAAGGCTTGCACCAGGGTACTGAGCCATGCGAAATTATTATTATTATCTATGAACATAATTAAACATGCACTGAATCCTCAGAGCGCGAGTATTACTCGCACTTGTCCTGCTTCTTTTAGGTAAAGGTTACCGTGGTGGATCACATACACCAATAACTTTACACAATACTCTGCATGAAAAAAGATCACTACACCCATACCTACGTAATTATATGGGACGAAATGCGGTTTAAAAACCTAAACGTGAGAGTGTACTCAATTTTTAGCCTTTTTTCTTTACCCTGCGTCATTTTTATAAGTAGACTATAAATACATCGCTCAGCACAGAATCAAAATCGGAAAGCATCACATCCAGCAGAAATTTCTGCATCCTGTTATGTTGCCAGTTTGTGCAGCTAGCTGTTATACGCTACTGGCCATTAAAATTGCTACACCACGAAGATGACATGCTACAGATGCGAAATTTAACCGAAAGGAAGAAGATGATGTTATATGCAAATGATTAGCTTTTCAGAGCATTCACACAAGGTTGGCGCCGGTGGCGATACCTACAACTTGCTGCTATGAGGAAAGTTTCCAACCTATTTCTCACATAGAAGCAGCAGTTGACCGGCGTTGCCTGGTGAACCGTTGTTGTGATGCCTCGTGTAAGGAGGAGAAATACGTACCATCACGTTTCCGACTTTGATAAATGTCGGATTGTAGCCGATCACAATTGCCGTTTATCGTATTGCGACATTGTTGTTCGCGTTGGTCGAGATTCATTGACTGTTGGCAGAAAATGGAATCGGTGGGTTCAGGATGGTAATACGGAACCCCGTGCTGAATCCCAACGGCCTCGCATCACTAACATTCGAGATGACAGGAATCTTATCCGCATGGCTGTAACGGATCGTGCAGCCACGTCTCGATCCCTGGGTCATCACATGGGGACGTTTGCAAGACAACAACCATCAGCACGAACAGTTGGACAACGTTTGCAGCAGCATGGACTATCAGCTCGGAGACCATGGCTGCGGTTACCCCTGACGCTGCATCACAGACAGGCGTGCCTGCGATGGTGAAAACGACGAATCTGGGTGCACGAATGGCAGAACGTCACTTTTTTGGATGAATCCAGGTTCTGTTTACAGCATCGTGATAGTCGCATCCGTGTTTGGCGACGTCATGGTGAACGCCCATTGGAAGCGTGTATTCGTCATTGCCAAACTGGCGTATCACCCGACGTGGTGGTATGGTGTGCCATTGGTTACACGTCTCGGTCACCTCTTGTTCGCATTGACGGCACTTTGAACAGAGGATGTTACATTTCAGATGTGTTACGACCCGTGGCTCTACCATTCATTCGATCCCTGTGAAACCCTGCATTTCAGCAGGATAATGCACAACCACATGTTGCAGGTCCTGTACGGGTGTTTCTGGATACAGAAAATGTTCGAGTGCTGCCTGGCCAGCACATTCTCCAGCTCTCTCACCAATTGAAAACGTCTGGTCAATGGTGGCCAAGCAACAGGCTCGTCACAACACGGCAGTCACTATTTTTGATGAACTGTGGTATCGTGTTGAAGCTGCATGGGCAACTGTACCTGTATACGCCATCCAAGCTCTGTTTCACACAATGCCCAGGCGTAACAAGGCCGTTATTACGGCCAGAGGTGGTTGTTCTGGGTACCGATTTCTCAGGATCTATGCACCCAAATTGCTTGAAAATGTAATCACATGTCAGCTCTAGTATAATATATTTGTCCAATGAAAACCCGTTTATCATCTGCATTTCTTCTTTGTGTAGCAACTTTAATGGCCAATAGTGTATGAATTTATTTCAGTGATTATCAGTGATTACATAATCTAGTCCAAAACACGCATTCGGTAGCCAAGTCAGCAATGGGTTCGAAGAGGGAAATGAATGTTTGAAATGGGCTGTAATCAACCTGCAGGTAATCAGTGTGGAGCATCCTTATTTACGATATTTTCATATATCAATGCTCTTTGTTTGTTGGTGGTCCGCTGGGATGATTCTAGCTACGTATGGTTAAGATCGAGATTCGATTATCGGGGTTCAGTCCCAGACTCCTACAGTCGTCAGGGGAGAGCAGGGCGCGATGTGGTGATGAGGTCTTAGTTATGCCCGAGAGCGGCAAGAAAACATCAATGTCAATAATACATTTATGAGGCACAAATTTGGGCTTGTCTTCCAAAGCGCTGTGCCACAACCTGGTGGGTGGAGTAGCGCCTCATCATCGGCCGAATGGTGGCCTGCAATCGACTCCCAGTACTCCCAGTACAGCGAAGCGTCTAGTGGCTGCTGTTAAGACACGGGACGGCTGTTGACCGGCGAATTACGGCAGCCTCCAGCTCCACAAATCTATCTCCAAAGTAGCCTCGTTGACGTCGAAGATTTGCAGTCAGGGCGATACATCTCAGATCCACCTGAAATACTCGTTGGCAGGCAGGTTTCAGCTCACAGCCCCCGGTTAGGAAACAGGAGCCAGCACGATCGGTGTCTGCCATAGGAAGTTATGAGCAGCAGCGGTGCTCCTTCTCTCGGAGGCGGGTGATTCACAGCGTCCAGGACACGCAGGTGAAGCCTCCAGCAAGCCCGCAGTGTGATGGCGGTCTCCACGCCCCATCAGCGTTGCCTCAGAAGTTGTCAGTGCACACAGGGTCTGAGACTAAGTTGGCAATCAGCACTCAGCAGCCAGCAATGAGACATTTGTTAAAGAAGGGCGCTTCGGTGCGCTCTACGGCGGTGGGGATGGCTGTGACATCACGTGTCCTGGTTTTCCCTCGCTGTCGGCTCTCCCAGTGATTTCAGACTTTCGCATATTCCCATTTCAGAGGCTCTTTGCTGCAGGCTCGACACCCGTTGGACATAGCTGCTCTTATGAAACTCTGCTTTGTCACTAGTATGACGTAATCTATCGGCTTCCAACACGTCATTATCTTTCAGTTGCAGAGTTGGGCGCTCAGTCGTACCTCCTGACTGCCGTGGCCCCTGTGTCTGCCGCAACTCGCTCAGCATTTCACCTAGCTGACTGTTTGGTAATCATTGACACTGGCGGTTTGGCTTCGGTGAGCCATCAGGGTAGAATGTGGACGAATTTTTAGTGTTTGCCGGGGACACTACCCTGGGGCTAACATCTACCCCTTCCTTCAGAAAATTCGCATAATAAATTAATGCCATATATTTCCACCAGTAGTTAAACATTGTACAACTTGGTTATTATACTATTACCATACAGCTAATTTATATGACTTTCAACGACTGATATATCGAAGAGATAACGCAGGTCACTGCGGAAGTCATTTCTCATACACTAACACAATTATTCATACAATTATAGGTTCATCTATTAGATTACTTGCAGTTCCATTACTACGACTGAGCTTTAATTACAAACGAATCAACGATGATCTGATGCACAGGCGCATCTGGGCGGTGCACTGGATTTCGTATAAAACAGTATTAGATTTCACAAATCGCAATCAGAGGCACAACAGCACTGCCAGATGCCAAGCTTGTAGTCGTTATACTGTGATATTGTCTACCGCCGCATTCCTGTATAAAGTGAAGATTTGTTCGGCTGTATTTCTCCCTTTTTCCATTATTACTAGTTCGTCTAGTGAGCAAACAATTCCTGGACTCGGTGTATTATTTGGGAAGGTTACCTTTGGGTAGGTAATACTTCTAGCGGCTTATCGGGGCAGTACAACATAAGTTGTTCCCAATTAAATTTGGTAGTGGCAATGATCGTAGTTGGTAGACGTTATTTCGCGCCTGCTAAGTCACGAGTCATACCGACTGTTACTATTCCGCTATCCCGTAAATCTGCTCTATTCATTCCTGTAGTTTTCCTGTGTTCGTAATAGTTTACCATGAGTACTTTGTTGAAAAACCTGGGTAGACACAGTGAGGTCCTACTTTTGGCATTCGCTTCCTGGACCCCACATGCCTGTACGCCAGTCTGTATCATTCATACGTGGGCAGATCGGAAAACTTTCCCTCTGGCATCTCCGTAGGCTTTCCAGCGACATTAGAGCGAAGCCATCAGAAATTAGTAATACATCAAACCTGTACCCATTTTGGTAAGCAACCTGAGGTAAAGGAACCTTTATCACTATCTCCCCCTCCCTTCAGATGTCGAGACTGCGCGGACAAAACTATACCCCACATCCTAAAACAACACTTTATCGCTACCTTGATAGTGAAATATAAAAGAAAATGTGACTTTAAACAAAGTGCAAGTGGAACAAAGTAAAACTATATGACTTCCTAATAATCTACACAAGAACAAAATGAAATATATCTATCGACGTGGTCTAAGGACGTACGGCATTTTGGGCGTACTCTGGTTCTTCTTTGTTCCACGACGCTTCGCATTCCGTACAGCTGACACAAGTGGTATCTGTGGCGAAACGGTGACAGCCCCATAAAACGCTTAATACGTCCCCTGTTAATAATCCAAGTCTTCGTTGCCATCCGCGTTTTAACAGTGAAGTCATTTCCAGTACCTGGTATGGTCCATGATATTGGGACAAGAATCCATGTTGCAGTAACTTTCGTGGGTGTTTTCCTGTCTCCTCTTGTCATTCTAATCTTTGGTATTTGCGCGTTTTACGTGGAGCCAAATGGGTTCTTGTACACTGGAGCGTTATTCCCAGTTGGTATTCTGTGTTGCACGAGTAGCGTTGCATTTGTCTACATCTTCTCTCTTAATCTCCATCCACGGCGTTCATATCTTGCTATGCTGTCTAACTTCGTCTCTGAAGCCGTTCTCTGATGTGCTACAGCTCCACTCTTATCCGACCTCCACGATCTCTTCGTCGGACGAAAACGTTGATACACGTGAATGCTCCTTCACCGTATCAAAAAAGAGGAAATGATATGTAGCTAGGAGAGGCTACGTCCTTCAGGTGAAAACTAGTATCACAACTGTCCTGTATTATTTTCCCAACTGTGTGAGGTTCAAAAATGGCTCTGAGCACTAGGCGACTTAACATCTGATGTCATCAGTCCCCTAGAACCTAACTAATCTAAGGACATCACACACATCCATGCCCGAGACAGGATTCGAACCCGCGACCGTAGCGCTCGCGCGGTTCCAGACTGAAGCGCCTAGAACCGCTCGGCCACACCGGCCGGCCAGTGCGTGAGGGCGAGTAACGTAAAATGACAACAGTCCCATACTCAGGGAATGAACATAGGGGATTAGATGATGAAGTCCTCCATCGCCATCCTGGGGAGTATGCTTGTGCAGGCGGTCTGCCATTGCCTTCCTCTGACCTGTTATGAAATGTCAAGTGTCTAAATGTTTGATCTAGTGCCAGGTTTGCGTTGTCATCTATGAAGGAAAGGTAGAGGTTGAAACTCTTCACCTGCACGTATCCTGTTTCTCTTGAATAGAATTTTTGGGGTCGCCGACATTAAATTCATCATTCGACGGATGATTCAACATCAGTATCGTCATCTGACCATGAGACACTGCGGAGAGAATAGGAATTTATTCAGGGACATTTGCGAAAATACTGGTGCTCAGGAACTTCACTCCACTACCCTTAGTCCCCTTGCTCACGAAGTACCGAAGGGAAATTTTTCCACTACCAGGCTTCCAGACAGCTTACCTCTGAATGCAACCCCACCGCGCAATCGTGCGTTAATGACCTCGACCATAGAGGCAAAATGGTTCAAATGGCTCTGAGCACTATGGGACTTAACATCTATGGTCATCAGTCCCCTGGAACTTAGAACTACTTAAACCTAACTAACCTAAGGACATCACACAACACCCAGTCATCACGAGGCAGAGAAAATCCGTGACCCCGCCGGGAATCGAACCCGGGAACCCGGGCGTGGGAAGCGAGAACGCTACCGCACACCATAGAGGCATGATCGGCTACTAAACAGAAGCGAAATGACAGCATCTGAAAGCTTCCCTCTTCATTTTGGTTTTCACACTGCGCCATAGTACATAGAAATTACATATACCTAAACCCTGCAGCTGTTGTCTGTCTCCGCACCATGCTCTGCCGATTTGTCTGTGGTTCACTGTGACGGACCCGCGTGTCACAAACGGTTACTGTGCGAGTGATAAAGTCTTCATTCAATTCATGAAAAGACCTTGAATATGATTACAATATTTCAAAGTGTTCCTGTTTGTCTTTTCGGTCATTTAACGTGCAGCTCATCGAATACAGCCTTTTCGACAATTCAGAGATTCGTGAGAGACTATAAACACTGAAGCGCAGCTGATGGTAACTTCATGTGTAATATCTGTCTGGCCCCACCATCATCAAGAGTCACTCGCTCTGTATCTCGATGTTCCTGTTTATTTCCGTAATGGATGGTCTGCCTAGACATGCTTCGTCGCGTACAGATATACTTCCATTTTTATAGTGACTTATCCCCTCCTAAATTATTCGTTTACTATGGTACCGATCATCATACTGCTGCTGCCTTCTTCGAATAATTTCGGCACCTTTTTTTACTTCTGAGTATAAAAAGTGAATCATTCTCCAGATACATTCCTGGGTACGTACGGAGCGCTCATAATTAAGTGCTCTGACTTCGCTGCGAATGGAGGTATTCACTCAGCCAGCACATCTATTGCACAAATGTCATTTTGCGGTATGTCAGTGTAGAGTCAGTTCTGCCAGCAAATTGAATTTACTCACCAATCTGCCGTCATATTGGCTTTAGATAAATAAACAGAAGTGATAAAAAGAGCTTCAGAGGGGTGGGGAATCACAACGGAAAGCGCTGTTACTCCCAGTGGAAGATGGTACAAGTAAACCACTGTGTACGGAAAGATTTAGTCGTAGAATTCTGTAAGGAAATAATCAGCAACTGAGCCACAAACGTCATTTCTTTTCAGTAATATGTCCTTTAATCTATGTTGTGATTAAATTACAAAGACATCCCGCGTACCATATGCGAATGATGGTGGCTCAAATTGTACCCTTTCAAACATAGTGTGGGTGCTTTGCCTAGTTCAACTGCAGATACAGTCGCAGTTTGGGATTATATTGGGGATTGCAAGAGTGTACGATAGAATATCTGCATTTGACATATATAACTCCACTGATTAAATGGGCTTCATAATGAACAAGTGTTATTTACGTAATGCTGCAGGAGACGAATGCATAAACCGAAAAATTAGACCAAACGTAACTACGAGCCGTCGTAGACAGATGTGATTAGCAACACAGTCAGCCAGTACTAAAAACTGGATAATGGTGCAGATGAATATAACGTATTGTATCGGCCATCATTCCCTTAAATTAATACAATTTACGATATAAATAGAAGAGCCTTCGATAGTAAGTATGTCTTTCGAAACACCAAAGACGATATTGATAATTTATGAAGTGCCTGAAATTAAAAAAGAGTGAACAGGAGGAATCGTATTTGTCACATGTAATGCTCTACTAGGATAATCTATTTCTTTATCTAATCTCTCATACATCAACAATTCACATACCGACAGCAAATATTCCAACTTGCGACGTGGATTAGGTAGGCGGGGGGGGGGGGGGGGGGGGAGGGAAGTAGTGATTTTTGTGTACAGTGTCAGGAAACAAGATTTAAAAGAGAAATAACTGATGGATATTTGTTTTTGTAATTAATGGTGTTAGTGATGTAACTAAATTCTTTGTAGTATGATGGAAATAATAAATCTAGAATTTGCTTAACATGAACCTCTAATATAGATAGATTCCAAGGAACAGTACGCACGAGTTTCAAATCGCTGTCCACCGTCTGCTTTCTTGCGACTTTGTCGTAAAAGGAAATATCCGCTATTACGGAAACCACTATTGTCTTGTACACAGACGCAGGTTGATGTATCTACCTACCGCTATACGGTGATGTGCTTTGAAATAATTTCATAAATAAACTTCTGATGTTGAATCTTGTACACCTAATGCATTCATCTCAATTATTTTTCCGAAAACAGAATCCCACTAGTATCATTTAAAGAAAATGCAGTATGTGAATCGAGGTCCGTTCCAGACATTGAAATATAAATTTGAGTAGTAATTTACGCGGTCGATATTGTTTTGCATTTATACATTTGGTATTCGATTTCACGCTCTCTTTCGTCAAAGAAAAGAATTACAGTCTGTGCCTGACTTATGTCAACGCATCGTGTGTCCTATCACGTTAAGTTAGACGGTGATCAAATATGTAATATATAAGAAATCTATCACGTTTTGCCACAGCGTGGCCGGTCAGTGTGGCCGAGCGGTTCTAGGCGCTTCAGTCTGGAACCGCGCGACCGCTACGGTCGCAGGTTCGAATCCTGCCTCGGGCATGGATGTGCGTGATGTCCTTAGGTTAGTTAGGTTTAAGTAGTTCTAAGTTCTAGGGGACTAATGACCTCAGATGTTAAGTCCCATAGTGCTCAGAGCCATTTGAACCATTTGCCACAGCGTGAATATTCTAACGCGATAAGTTTGATTTAAGTGTTTTAATATTTGGTCAATAATTAGTGAGAAATGGTCTTATAAAATTTTAATTACAGTTTCATTTCCAAGAAACATTACAATGTTGTTTCACTTTGAATGCCGTTTTTTCGTTCCCCAGTAGTGTACCTGTTCGTTTCACTACGTAACTCATATTTTGGGATTAAGTACATAATTTTATTTCAAGCGACAAATGGTTGGGTTCGTAGTCTTCCAAATGAAGTTTCCTGCACAGTGGACATGAAAAGTATTGATGGTACAAGAAGGTTTGGCACAGGAAAATATCTATCTATGTCTGAGACTAGAACCACATACATTTCGTTGTGCAGCGCAAGACAATTTGTTTGTTTATAAAATTCGATTACATTTATGATAGTTTGGGTATTTTGTGTTACCTGTGGAGAAACGATATCGGCACGATGTCCTGAAATCTGAATATTAACAAGTATTGTTGTTAAAAGTAAGATAACTACATCTAGAATATACCATGAAAGCCAAGTTACAGTGCATGACGGACGGTATTTCGTACCAAAAGTATCATTTTCTGCCTAATCGCAAAGTGAGTGGAGCAAAAACAATATGATCTGTAGGTATATGTATACGGTCTAACCTGTGTTTCGCTTATTCCATCTTCCCTGCTCGAGATCACGAGGAAATCATGCCACAGTTTTCTTTCAGTAGCCAGAGTAATCCCATTCTCTGGGAATAGGGTTGCAGGAGTCGATGCAGGAATACTGAATCACAGCCCGTGGCATATGATCTGTAGGTATATGTATACGGTCTAACCTGTGTTTCGCTTATTCCATCTTCCCTGCTCGAGATCACGAGGAAATCATGCCACAGTTTTCTTTCAGTAGCCAGAGTAATCCCATTCTCTGGGAATAGGTGTGCAGGAGTCGATGCAGGAATACTGAATCACAGCCCGTGGCAAGGTCCAACTGGAGTTGGTTTGCCTCTGCCTGCCTCCGACCTGTTTAAAGTGGCAAGTGCGTGACTACGTTGCATGGACGAATGCTTATAAAGCATGGTGTTGGGCCTGCGTTGCTGGATGATGAGGGAATGGGTATCCCGGACTTGCGAGTGGGTCTCCAGGGAGGCGGTAAATAATGGAAAAGGAAATTTCGCCAAGAATATATTTCAGTGTACAGTATATAATGGACGCGACTAGCGTAGGAAGTTAAAAGGAGATGTAACACCTAAATAAAGTGGGCAAAGGGAGGGATGGTGGTTCTGTTAAGTTCTGCTCGTTACCGGTTGTGGAGCGCAGAGCCAGAAGCTCTACCACCCAAGAAAGACGTCTGTTCTTCTCGAGATCTGGATCACAAGAGAGAGAAGTAACGGTGGAACCCTCCACAGTCCGTGCACGTGACCTGCCACCCCCCCCCCCCTCCCACGCTGTTGCCTAAAACCGATGGCATGAATTCGATAGCAGTTTCAGTAGAGGGATGTGGAGTCATACTAGGGGAAAACTTTTAAAGATTTGGGTGTGGCTTTTCAGACAAACTATTTTAAGCCAACTCCCTAAAATATTCCTTAACTGGCTGCTACCCCGTACATTCAGATAGGGCATTGGCGCGAGGACTGGTGATCAGGAACCCGACACCACACCCAACTTTCTCCATGCCGGTTAAATAGCGGAAGTGGAAATTTCACACCAACAGATATAGAACTGGCCCCCCTTCGAGTCCATAACCACCACACTAGCGTACGTTAGTGGCCTCAGCTATCAGATGGGTTTTTTCAATAACCTGATAATTAAATTTATACAATATTCTGAACCAGAAATTAGTGTAAAAATAATTTTCAACATTCATAATAACAGCAATTTATATCAATATACTTGTCAACCTCGATTATTTTGCGAACACATCAACTAAAATTTAGTAGATATTGAAAAATGTCATGTTTTTGAGTGAAATCCTTATACATCAATCGTACAGCACGCTTCGGGAAGCTGGTGTATTTATGGTGACAATCACCAATCTCTTTAAAACTTACGGCCCAACAATAACCCTTTTCGCCATTAATGTAACAAGAAATAAAATGCGTCACAGTACTTAAACTGGTATGTAGCAACATCGAAAATTAGAACTGCTGGAGTGGAAAACTTGGGTATAAGTACACCAAGGAAAGACTAACTGGTCCAAAAAGAGATTTTCGTTTTATAATGTGCTTTTCAGAAATAGAAGAAGGCAACACTGACTTATTTTCTGAAAAGTAAACGCATTATGTACAACGCGTTCATGTTACATTGAGTTATTACACTCTTTGATGTGGCTATTGAAGACAGACTACAAAACTGAAACGTGTTACCGTGATATACGAGGGTTGTCCAGAGAGTAAGTTCTGATCGGTCGCGAAATGGAAACCACTGTGAAAATCTAGTAAAGCGTTACACAGATGTCTTGGACAGTGTCTCTGGTATGCCCGTCGAGTGTGTCGCGTCATTCTTTTCAGTTTTGAGTGAACAGTGAGCACGTAAAGATGCGTAGGGATTAGCTTCTCCCGCCAAGTATAAGGGCCTGTTAAGCGATTTCGCCTGTGTCATGCAGCCCACATAACACAACTGTGGAGCAGTTCCTACTTCACGCCAATTCTCAGCCGCACACTGCAGGGGCAACGAAGACGCTCCTGCGGCGTTTCCGATGAAAAGTGTTTGATCACCCACAATGCAGTCCGTAATTGGCTCACCCTGAATCTCATCTCTGCTCACAAGAACCGCTGGCTATGAAGACAAAAATTTTTCACAGACGACTAGTTGCAGACCAGTGCAGATAACAGGCCGAAAGCACAGGCGGTTCCTTTCTATGACGAGGATATTGGAAAGTTGATACAACACTACGACAACCCTCGAAGTTGGAGCGGCGACTATGTAGAGAAGTAGGTGGAGAGTCTACCTAACTGTTGGAAATAAAATGTTTCTGGTTTTAACTGTGGTTTCTATTTCGCGCCTGGTCGGAAGTTACTTTCTGGATAACCCTCGTACATCACGGTATGTTATTTATCACTACCCTGTTGTGGACAAGATCCTAGTATAGAATATGTAACGTTTTAAAGTTTGAAAGTAACGTAAGTCGGTCATAGCCTGTGGACTGCTTCGCCTGTGAAATGCGGAGAGCAGCGATATTCTATCGCGTGAATGAGTTACCGTTCAAGCATTAAGAAACAGGAAAGCAATATCTGGCTATCAGTCAGACGGGGAAATTTATAGCGACTGTGCAGCTAAGCTTGCGCAGGCCTAGCGAGACAATAAATCTAATAACGCAAATTTTACAGCCTTCCGCATTTCAAGCTCCCGAAACGGCTGGGAAACCAATTTCACTCTCATTAGAGCAAATCCGCGGATAATCTGACAGATTGGGGGATGTTACTCTTTGCAGGTTGTCAGATATTGCTCTTAATGCTTTTCCGATGCGTTACCACTCACTCGGAAGGCCTGGGCCTAATAGTTTAAAAGCAGTACGCCATGGAGGACGTTTAAGGATTTAGGTGGCCGCATCCTCCTGTTCCGTAATGTGCTCTCCAGCTTTAATGAGTAAGAAGGCAAGGGAGTCATTTATAAAGACTGTTACTTTTTCAATGCTTTCTAAGCAAGTGGTGCCCCAAAATCCACGTCAAAAAAAAAAAAAAAAAAAAAGCAAGATAAGGGATTCAAGTTTCAGAACCACCGAGAGCTGCTGAAACAATTACTATTACCTGTGGATTACTCTAATCTGCTTATCTTCGGAATAATTTTTTTTTGGCATCGATCTTCTGACTGGATTCAGGCCCGGATCTGGGGGGGTGGGGGGGGGGGGGGGGGTGGGGGTGCGTAAACGCGGAATCTGTCCCGGGCGGCAATGTCAGGTGACGCCAATTTCATATTCTTGAAGAAAGAAACCTTGTTGTACAAAGCGCCTAGTATCAAGCGCGCGTTGTTCCATCGATTGTTCACATGATTTTGAAACTCATCCCTGTTGAATTTTGAACATTTTTGAGCACATTCTAAGTTTACTTCTGAACGAATCATAAGCTGATTTTTTGAATGCGTGCATATAGTACGTGATGTCTCTCACAGGGGAATCCCAGTCGCATCTAGAAGCAAAACTCTTTCCCGCAGACAAAAGGGGATGAGGCTTTACGAACTGCCGAATAAGCCCGAACGGATGAACGCAATCGCTATTTCCCTATGTGGTTGATTCGGTGTGTGGATGATAAGCGTTGTTATAATAATTAGCGAAATCCATAGATTCTGACTGCCAGAATGGAAATAAACGACTGAAATGAATAACAGGTAAGAAAGATTGCATACTATCTTCTCGGTGTATCCAAGAAAATTAAACTCTGACAGAAAATTTTTGCCAGATCGCTGCACTACTACAGGACAGTTGTGCAGTCCCCGGTTAGCAGTCGCTTAACTTTTGTTCTCGGAATAACGTGGAATACTCGATGTACGAGGGCGTAATAACACCTAGCAGGAGAATAAACACGGGATGACTGAATTGGTCATTCAGCACGGTTAGTGAAGTTAACCGGAGAATAAGTTTTCACAATGGCAGAAATAGTTACAGAATCAGCCATGATGACAAGATTGTTTCTAAGAAAGGGGAAGGAGAAGAGACGAGGACATCACACAAATTAAATGCAAGAATATGACGATTCCACATTTATACAAAAATTTCCCAATACTACTACTTTACGATCTCATGATATTGGTATTTGACGAATTATGTTCTGTCCAGTAATTTATGTAAATGAGGTGGATAATAATGACTATTTGTGCCAAAACAGTCTCTCTTATTTGGTGCGTGTTACAAGTGCTGCACTATTAGAAAGGCTTATTTCGTTGCATCTAGCAGACGGTGACAATATAGACGTAATCGAGAAACCAAACCAGTCTTCGTTATTATTCTTTTTATCAGCTTTTTCAGTATTTGAAGACATTTTGATTTTTCATGTAACAAAACGTTTGATGAACTTTGATTAAGTAATAGATTCTTTCGCAGAAAGGAAAGCACGTCGTGGTATGCTGTAGCAAAATTGAATAGAAAAAGATGTGTCCTGACTTTCTTGTCTCTTGTCTTTAATGGTCCTATGTTTCTTGTTTTTAATTTAATGACACACAAAAGAGAATGTTATTAGCAAAAAGTCAATAAAGAGTGCAAATCTTCTGGAGAGTTCTTACTCTCCTGGCCACAAGTAAGCGCACCCAGTATTAAATGTGAGTTTTTCTTTTAACAGGGAGAGGATGTCTAACCGGCCGACTGGCAGCAGGAGGGGTGTAATAGGACATTTTAATTTCCTCTGTCCTGAAAATAGGTTTGATGGCTTCCATTAAAAAATATACACGTTTGAATTCCACAGAGCGAAATATAGTGGCATATGACAGAAGAATCCTGGTAAGAAGCATGGCACCTCAGAACAAATAACGTGTCTTACATTTCCTCTAAAACATACCCACTTATATCAAACTCTTCAGAAAGATGTGAGCTACAAATTAAATATATTTTTGGAAAAGCGTTTATCCAAAATTTTTTACTTCCTGACTCAGGATGGCAGAAGGGGGGGAGGGAGCGTTGGCGGGGGGGGGGGGGGCGGAGGGGCGAAGGGCGTACTATTAAGTTTTGACCTGGTTCGGAAGTATAGTAGATCCGGGGCTGACTGGATTGAATCTTGAGGCGGCCGGCCTCGAAATTTTCTCCTTTCTAGTGGCACCACCTTCATATTCATCGCTGGTCTTACTTCTGCTACTCCGCATTACTTTCGCCTTTCTTCGATTTACTCTCAATCCATATTCTGTTCTCATCAGAATTTTCTCCATTCTATAGGTCCTGTAATTGTTCGTAATTTTTTCCGAATGTAGCAATGTTTAATTGTATCCTGTCGTAACTAAATTTATGAAAGTATTTTACTTATCCGACACAGTCACATTTATTACTAACTAAATAACTGCTCATACTCAGATTGCCCGCGGATGAGTACCAACACTGCCTATCCCACATTGTGATCTGTCACTGTATCTCTATCTTGATAGAAATGTCGTTATATCCACATAAAGTTATGATACTTGAAAATGATCAGATGAGGATAACCGGTAATCAATAACGAATTATTTTACCAGCATCTGTCTGTGCCTCCGAAATGTGGCTTTCTTGTGTAACTCGTTCATTTAATGTTGTTGTTGCTATGGTGTTCAGTCCGAAGGTTGGTCTGCTTCTGATCTTCACAACAGTCTATCCTGTACGAGACTTTTCGTCATCGAGTAAGTACTACAGTCTACATCCACTCGAATCTGCTTGATCTAGTCATCTCTTGCTATCCACTATCAGTTTTTATCCCCAACAACTCCCTCAAGCACCAAACAGACAGTGCCTTGGTGCCTTAGAACGTGTCCTACCAACCGAACTTTTCTTTTACATAAATTGTGACATAAATTTCTTTTCTCCCCAGTTCGCTTTAGTAGCTTCTCTTTATTTAAAATTGGATTAACAACAGTCTTGATTGCAATAAAATACTTATTGGCAATGGTAACCGTTTTCGTTCACAGTGTGACCAGCTCGAGACCATTTACACTGAAATATAAATACAGACTGGACTTAGACGGGACCTGATAGTAGCAGTAACACATAAAATACATCATATAAAACAAAAATTTGAAGACGATGTTATAGCCATTATGGTAAGTGGTGAACGGAGTTGGTGTCGTGACTCCAGGAGCGTCAACTGCTGACGGGAGCAAAAGAGTTGTCGCTTAAATACACGATGCTCTGCCCACAACAGACCGAAATACGTAAGCAACAGTCAGTCAAGCACACAGTACGTAAAACGTGTATCACAGTAAAGTAGATAGAGAATAGTTACACAAATGTTAACAAAATGTTAATAACAAGTGAAGAAATATGGATAACATTATATAAAATAACTGTTATAGATAGCGTTTCATCAGTATGTGATAAAAATATATTCAGAAGAGATCATTAATAACAATCGGCTGTGAGAACATCGACAGCCATCTGTGCAGATCTGCCGAGAACTCGTAAATCGTATGCCAGTAAAGATAAAGCCAGTATTAACCATGGAGGTGGAGTGGACGTCAATATGTCCCATCCAGCAGAGCCAATTTCGGATCTGCGGCAGCGACTGGATATTAAAAAGTACTAGTATGCGGGCAGGCTTGTAAAAATGCATGCCAGATACTGTAGTGCCAGTGATCGTGGTGCTAGTGAAAAAGCTGCTTGAGTGACGCCGTTGCTTACCATAGGGGCGGCGTGGAGATGTAGATGTGCACATTTCAACGAAAGACGAATTTTAAAGTCGCGGCAGCGACTAGCTGTTTCAGAATTCTGATATGAACCCAAGATAACTGTATAGCAATGTATGTGAAATTCCCCAGATGTATGTGGCCAGGGGGCAAACAATGTAAGAAGTAAAATAAGTGTACACATTATCAGATGCATGGAAATATAGGTTACATCAGAGGAACACTACGCCACGTTGAAACATGCACACCAGTATTTGCACTCTGCCACCATAGTAAACAACGGCGTCACTCCAACAGTATTTCCACTGTCTCAACAATCTAGGAGAGATCTACAATATACGACTTGCATTTCTACATTCTTGCTGCATACCAATACGATTTTAACGTCCTGTCTCTGACGCGTATCTGAAATCTTCGTAGCCTGGATGGCACTTATCAATATATCCGCCCCGTCTCAATGGGAAGCACAGGCGTCACGTAAGCTCTATCTTCGATGACACACGATCTACAAGTTTTCGGTAAATTCCCATAGACGGCTACTGACGTTCTCCAAGTCGATCATTACTGGTTATCTCTTCTGTATATATTTTATCTTATGTTGGCGAAATGTTGTCTCTATCTGTTATTTTATATTACATAATGTATGTATTTCTACATTTGTTATTAACTTTGTGTAACTGTTCTGTATATACCTTATTGTGAGCTTTACAGCTAGTTGGCTGTTGATGACACAATGCGATATCTGGTGGGTGGAACATCGTGTACTTAAGAAAGAAATCCGTTGTTTTCCTTGGCGGTTGACGCTCGAGGGATCACGACACCTGCTCCGTTCATCGCCACAGCTGTGTGTGGACTTTCGCTCCCTATATTTTATCTCTGCTACCTTCAAAATTTCAAATTCCAGTCAGCTCTCTCAGTCCACAAATGATCAAAATGGACGTTTCCATTTCTTTAATTTGTCTTATAAGTCGCAGGGGGAGTATTGCCTCACGTATCCCTACACATATCCGAAACACACACAGATCTTCTTTGGGGTCTTATTTAGAAATTTCTCATTCTTCTATAAATAATTAGTGGCATTATATTGGAAACATTATTTATTAAACTGATATTCGGAAATATTTAGACCTGTCATCACCGGCTTTCTTTGGAACTGGAATTATTACATTCTTTCATAAGTCTGGTGGTATTTCGCCAGTCTTATCTGTCTTGAACACCAGGAGGAATAGTTTTGTAAAGCTGGCACTCTTGTCTTCATTTCCCTTGTAGAACCCGACTATATATTAGATCCAGTTTTATACTTTTCCTTCCTTGTTTGGTACTATCTTGCCGTCTGAGATCTTGATATTCATAGAGTTGCTGCTTTTTTCTATTAAGATCTCCTGAATCTTCTAAAGGAAGTATATATCTTTCACCTAGCATATGTCCTCCAGCAATTCCAGATTAAGAGTTTTATACTTTTCGCCAATCTCACTTTTTTGACGTATGTATCGCCTGTTTAATTTGCTGCATTCTGTATTAGCCGAACAAAAGCCATATTAATTTGTTGGGAGAAGAAAGTCAATTGCTGTATCTGTTGTACTATCATGGAGAATATTTGTATGATTTCACAGAATGAATCGATTTAGAAGAGATATGGGATCCAGCATTAGAATTTAAAAGAGCTATGGAGGACTTCAAATAAAACAGAAGTGATAGATTACATTCCCTCGGAATTTATAAAATCGTTGGGGAAGTGGCAACAAAACAGCTATTGACGTTGGTGTGTTGAATGTATGAGTTTGGTGACATACCATCTGACTTTCGGGAAAATATCCACACAATTCAGAAGACGGCAAGGGCTGACAAGTGCGATAATTATCGCACAATCAGCTTAACAGCTTATGCATCCTTGTTGATGCCAAGAGTAATGCGCAAAAAAATGGAAAAGAAAATTGAGGTTGCGCTAGATAACGATCAGTTTAGTTTTAGAAAAGGTAAAGGAACGAGAGAGGCAATTCTTACGTTGCAGTTGATAATGGAAGTAACACCATAGAAAAATCAAGACACTTTCGTAGGTTTTGTCGACCTCGAAAAAGACTTCGGCAATGCAAAATGGTGCAAGATGTTCGAAATTCTCAGAAAAATAGCGGTAAGCTGTAGGAAGAGGTAGGTAACATACAATATGTACAAGAAGCAAGAGGGAATAATAACAATGGATGACCAAGAACGAAGTACTCGAATTATAATGGGCGTGGGACAGGGATGTAGTCTTTCGCCCCTACTCTTCAATCTGCACGTCGAAGAAGCAATGATGTAAACAAAAGAAAGGTTCAGAAGTGGAATTAAACTTCAAGGTGGAAGCATATCAATGATACGATTCGCTTATGTCATTGCTATCCTGAGTGAATGTGAAGAAGAATTACATGATCTGCTGGATGGAATAAACAACCGAATGAGTACAGTATATGGATTGAGACTAAACCGAAGAAAGACTATAGTAATGAGAAGTAGCAGAAATGAGAACACCGAGATACTAAATATCGGTACTGATCGTCAGGAAGTAGATGAAGTTAAGGAATTCAGCTACCTAGGCAGTAAAATAACCAATGACGGACGGAGCAAGGAGAACATCAAAAACAGTCTAGCAGTGGCTAAAAGGGCATCCTGACCAAAGAAGTCTACTAGTGTCAAACATAGGCCTCAATTTGAGGGAGTGTAGAGAATTGTTTGGTAGTGAAACATGGACTGTGGCAAAACCGGAACAGAAGAGAATCGAAGCATTTTAGATGTGGTGCTACAGACGAATGTTGAAAATTAGGCAGACTGAAAAGGTAAGGAAGGAAGACGTTCTGCACAAAATCGGAGAGGAAAGGAATTTGTGGAAAACACTGATAAGGAGAACGGGCAGGATGATAGCACATCTATTAAAACACGAGATAATGACTTCCATCGTACTAGAGTGAACTGTAGAGGAAGACAGAGATTGGAATACATCCAGCAAATAATTGAGGACGCAGGTTGCAAGTGCTACTCTGAGGTGAAGAGTTTGGCACAAGATAGGAATTCGTGGTGAGCAGCATCAAACCGGTGAGGAGACTGAGGACGCAAAAAAAGAACAGTTTTCCTTAATTTGAATAAATTTCGCGAGTTCACTTTGTCTTTCTGTTTGTTAGCTAATCTACACCACAGTACTTTCTACTCCATGGAGAAAATTCACCTCAATTTTCATATTCAAGCATGTGTGCTGTTGAACTTGATATTTGAATCTTATGAGAATTTGCTTTCATCCCATATATATCTGAGTTTTTTTTCTATCTGTCTACGTAAAATAATGATTACACGGTAGGTCAGGAAATTTAACCTTTCTTTGGTCCACTTTGTTTCATTTCGCTGTGTATATTTATCCTTACATTTCCTTTTTTTTCTGTTTGTGCATTGTGGGATGAATGTGCATGTGCATGCAGACGACGCAAATCCTTCCTAATAAGGAATTGAGGTTTTCTCTATACGATAGAATACAGTTTATGAAATAGCTATTGTGTTGCAGAAAGTATATCAGGCATTTCTGTTGGCCCTAGTTATCGTTAGAGACCGTATTATATGCATTTACATGTTGCTTTTGCATATTAGGCTCTTTTTCAACGGTTTTTGCATATTTTAACTAAAAACTAGTGCGGATGCGGTTTTTCACTCTATGTTTACAACGTTTAAAAAATTTAGACTGGCAGTCTGTGGCTCGATCTAGTTTTGGTGTCTCACGGAGTGACCGCGACCTAAAACTGGGTGCAATCCCTAACCGAGGGGCCACTGTCTAGCGAAATCATTACAGAAGAGGAACAGGCGCAGGCAGGCAGAGTCAATGCTTCTGCACTCTTGTTTCTGGTTAACCCCTTCCGCTGCCATACCGTACACGTAGGCAACAATTAAACTACGCAATCCTTTAGTCGCATGTCCATTGTTTCAATTTAGCTTTCTGTTTACTTGCACACAGTTGAAAGTGTTTACGACATGTAGTGTGTAAAGTATTATGCGCCACGCCGCCCAAATCAAGAGACGTCGATCCGTGGATACCTGACCATCCTGGAACATTTAGATATGATGAAACTGTTTTATATTGTCGAGTTTTCGAGAAAAACGTTTCAAATAGACCAGTATGTCAAGACAAGTCTTCATATCGCGGGAATTCAGAATTAAGGACCATAACCACAATTTCTGACAACAGCATGTTGCAGTAGTTGGAATTTGTCCAAAGGTAACCAAAAAATTGTTTTAACATTTATCTATGTTACGCATTTATTGCACGCAATATTCTTCTTCACAAACCTACAAATCCTATCCTCAAACGCTTCCTGTACAAATCAAAGTATACAAGATGAATCAGCCTTGCGTAAATATTACATACCGACAATTTACGTAAATGATCTTGAAGAAATACGCAATTAACTGAAGATCAGCATTGTGTGGTTTTCAATTGATGAAACTGCAGACACTAGTGGCCATTACATTGAAAATTTGCATTGTTGGTGCTTTAAGACAAGAGGCTTCTTCCTATTTAACGGTCTGTAAACAATTTGAAAAAGTAAATCATTCTACGATCGCCAGGTCTGTGAATGAGTCTATTACAAAAGATTTCCAGAATCTCCTGCACATGAAAGGGTGTTTTTTATTCCAAATGCTGCTCCCTATATGATCAAAGCAGGGAAGCTTCTCCAAGTATTTTATCCCAACTTGATTCATGTGACATGCTTTGCTCATGGAGTACATAGCCTTGCTGAAGAAGTACGTTTCACGTTTGTCTACATAAATAAACTGATTTCATCCACAATGAAAGTGTTTGTAAAGCCTACTGCCCCCATCCAAACCTGCCTTTATCTCCCGAACCAGTGGTAACTCGTTGGGGTATGTGGGTCGAAGCTGTGTTGTTTTACAACGAACATTTCGAGGTCACAAGAGGGGTAGTAAACGACTTCGATACTGCAGAGGCTTTGGCAGTTTGCTAGTGCAAGTAACCCTTTAATGATTCCGATATAAAAAATGACATTGCTGTGATTACCATTCATTTTTCCCATAACTGCAAGTATGAAAAGCTTGAAAGTCAAGGTTTGGCGTTGAATGAATCTATTTAGTTAATGAATACAATTATTCTAGTGAACTCCTCATTGCCGGATGTTTTGAGCGATCGAAGTCATAAAATGAATATCGATCATTTGGATTGGTCGTTTGTTTACAATAGTAGGAAAATGTAAAATAAATTGTAAACTATTTTTTGATCCAATAGTGTTAATTGGAAGCTCATACTGCTCAAAAAATTTCATATTGCTGTTTAAATAAAATATTACGGAATTTTTGAGCATGCCCTCCTGCGTGCGATATATCTAGACGTTGGTCCTGTATATATCAAGTGTTTTGGTGCGACTCACTCGCATCGCATCCACGTGTTACCGACAACAATAGTAAAGAAAGAACAGTTCTAGAAATATGGTATGCGTCCCAATTTTGCCAATTTTTAGAAAATAATCATAGAAAGACCTACTTCCTAAATTCAGATAATATCAGGGGTCTGAATGTACGTATTTTTCGAGTGGCCGGCGCTCTTCCTCGTAATTGATACACACAGGTTTGACTTTGAGATATAATGCATACAGTATTTACCATGTTTTTTTTTATTATTTGATGTAGCATATTTCGACACTTTTCATGCATTTTTAAGCATTTCTCATGCATATTTTCATGTATATTTCAAGGTTTTTATGATGCATACAGTCCGGTCTCTGGTAATCATTATTGTTTGAAATTGAAGTTATTTGTGATTTTATTACTAAGTAAATGTCACATGCCTTCTATATTATGTTACCTGACATTACTCGTTCAACCTCTGCAACTCTTTAGTCTGGCTCTCTCAGACCAATCTTATTTGACTGTTTGGATTTTTTTCAAATTTTATTTGGTGTGATAATTCAAGTTTGGTTTTCGTATGTAATCTACTTCTAGCCATGGAGATAACATCCCAGTGATTTAATTACTAACCAACTCATAAATATACGTGATTGAAAATTATTCTGTGAAAACAAGCACTAGAGTCACTTTCAATCTAACTATTCGCATAGGATGTGTACTTGAAGCACAAGTATGTACCATTCAGCCTATGACAGCAAATTTACTGTCACTGACAATCAGTGTGTTCATTGCAGAGAATAACAGCACATTCATTGGTGCACTATACAATGCTAGTGGCTTAACAAGTGGTACATATGTTGGAGAGGAAACTCAAAGTTCCGCATGCTGCCCCAACATTTCTTTTCTTAGCCAATTAAATCAGGAAGTCTGTCTCCATGCTAATTTCTGGTCTAATATATAGGAAGTCATTGAGATGAAGGAGAAATGAATTAAAAACATGAAAAAATACACATAAATAATAATAAAGATAATAATAATTATTATTATTACAAGAAAGACAGAGATGTTAATACTTTCATTCAGGTATGTGAGCCTGTTTTCTTTTATTTTGCCCTTAGAGTGTAGATCTCTGACATTTCATGATGATCAACCCATCACTATGGTGTACTGAGTGCGTTTGATGAGTTCCCTGGATCAGCAGATGAGGTGGAGAGGATTTATGGGTAGATGACTGCAGCACCACAGAAACTGGAAGAACTATTTTGGGCTAGCCACCTTGCATGTACATTGCACACAGCATTGTATGTTAGAGAAAAGGGGACAATGGGAAAACAAGAACAGCAGGAAAAGGAAATATTTGAGGTTTGGTGCTACAGAAGAAAGCTGATAGGTGGACCAATAAGGTAAGGTATGAGAAGGTTCTCCATAGAATTGGCCAAGAAAAGAATACATGGAAAACACCAACATCAAGTAGGAACAGAGCGAAAGAACTTATGTTAAACCATAACAAAATAACTCTGATGGTGTTAGAGGGAGCTGCAGAGGGTAGAAACTGAAGAGAAGACAGAGATTGGAGCATATCTGTAAATAACTGAGGAAATAGTTTGCAAGTGCTTCTCTGAAATGAAAGGTTTGTACATAACAGGACTTTGTGGTTCATCACATCAAATGAGTCAGAAAACTGAAGACTCAAAATGAAAAATAAACACTGTAATGTACAAATACCTTCTACACCACAAAATATCATGGGAAAATCAAGTATGACAAGTGGCTTTCCAGGATTTCCTACTTCGTACAAGTTGCCAACTTGGATTTTAGAAATGGCCATATTTGGTTTAGCTCCTAGCTAAAGTGACCTCCTATCACTGAGATGTTGGGGTAAAACCCTGCACTATTTGACAATGAGGAATTTAGAAGGTGTTTTAATGGCACTAAACACTAATAAAAACCATGACATTGCATCTATAGAAAGCCCAAAATCGTCACATTTGGTATGTGACTGACACAACTTGTACCAACCGGTTATGGTGCATTTGTGGTGAATCCTACAGTTCTTTGAAAACTCTACAACTTGCAGGCGTTCAGGAAAGCTGTAACATACTGATTTTGCTATAACAGAAAGATATATTGGGTAAAGTTATAGCACCAACTTCTCTATATCATTGGTCATTATGATACAATTCTGCTTTAATACTCTGCAGTCAGTTACAATTTTGCTGTAAAGTAGGGCACTTTTTTACAATTTTCCTGTAATATGAGGCAAATTGTTACAATTTCACTATTACATGGAGGGATTTGTTACAGTTTCATGGTGCCATGGGCCACATTATTATAATGTTACAATTTAAGTGTAAAGTGTGACACATGGGGTAGATTGTTAAAATTTCGATGTAACCTGGTGTAGATTGCAACATTTTACCTGTAACATATCAATGTATGATGTAAAATATATTGTCAAATCTACGGTGCAATCGCTTATGATAGCATTATCGACCCACTGCACTTATTATTGCCAGCCGCGGTGGCCGTGCGGCAATATGCGCTACAGTTCGGAACCACGGGGCCGCTACGGTCGCAGGTTCGAATCCTGCCTCGGGCATGGACGTGTGTGATGTCCTTAGGTTAGTTAGGTTTAAGTAGTTCTAAGTTCTAGGGGACTGATGACCTAAGATGTTAAGTCCCATAGTGCTCAGAGCCATTTGAACCATTTATTATTTCCTCAGCACACTCACTCAACGCTAGTTGTATGTTGATTAAATGGACAAATTGTTCAATATCCCACACTATTCTCACTTCACATAAAATATTCAGACTTCGAACTTCATCCGAAATATTTCAGAACAGCCTACATAAATTTACGATGAACTTAAACAGTTGTCTACGGAATATTTTAGCATTCATCTATAGACAAACAGTACTGTAGAAACATCTGACGTTTATAACATGCTTGTAGTTGTATCTTCAGCAGATGGTTCAAATGGCTCTAAGCAGTATGGGACTTAACATCTGAGGTCATCAGTCCCCTAGAATTAGAACTACTTAAACCTAAGTAATCTAAGGACGTTACACACATCCATGCCCGAGGCAGAATTCGAAAATGCGACCATAGCAGCAGTGCGGTTCCGGACTATTCAGCAAATCAGCGCAACTTTTCCTGTCATTCTGGTTTGGGATATATTCGCCAGATATGATTCACAAATCATTTTGGAACTGTCTGATGTCGTACGTATCACATAAAACAGAGTGAGAAAGAACCCATACAAGAATATGTTCTGAGATTTAGTTGCTGTCAAGTATTTTTTCCTTGGTTTAATATTGAATGAATAACTATATTTAGTTCTTTGATGAACAGTTCCGGTGAACAAGAGCTTGTCTTGCATTCATTGATTTTAGTAACATATTCATTGATTTTGGCACAAAACAGTGATTTTGACGCAAAATTCGATAATTTCACCAGAAAATTCGCTGATACCTGAATATAAATTGCAGTCCCTTTTGACTTTGGAGGTTACCACGTTACAGAGTGATTGAGGTACGTGAACTACAACATTTGGCATCAGCATTTATCAAAAACCTTTTCAAAATCCTTTGAAAACGTATAAACTGACGAAAGACACATTTCTCCAGAAAACAATCCATTACGGATGTGAAACCTTTCACAAATTGCTTCTATATTTTTGGACAATTTGTGGTGCAGCAATGTCATCGGGAATGACTCAGTGACAGTATTCTCATACTTCTTGCATCCACCAAATTCAGCAGGAAACATTTTCATCAGAATATATTTCACGAAAGGAGAAGGTTGGTGTACTAGTTCATAAATCACATGCTCAGCCCCTTTCGAGCTATCGAGAGATTAATAAAACCAATAAACACAGAATAGACGCTCTCTTGTGTCCATCTACATCTAGATATATACATCGCTAGCCTCCCATCGGTGTGTGGCGGAAGGCACAATTCGCGCCAAAGTCATATTCCCCTCCCTCTGTTCCACTCGCGAATCGCGCGAGGGAAAGACGACTGTCTGAACGCCTCATTACGATCTCTAATCTCCTCTATGTACATAAATGATCTTTTGGATAGGGATAGCAATGTGCGGCTGTTTGCTGATGATGCTGTGGTGTACGTGAAGGTGTCGTCGTTGAGTGACTGTAGGAGGTTACAAGATGACTTGGACAGGATTTGTGATTGGTGTAAAGAGTGACAGCTAACTCTAAATATAGATGAATGTAAATTAATGCATATGAATAGGGAAAAGAATCCCGTAATGGTTGAATACTCCATTAGTAGTGCAGCGCTTGACACAGCCTCGTCGATTAAATATTTGGGCGTAACACTGCAAAGCGTTATGAAGTGGGACAAACATGTAATGGCAGTTGTGGGGAAGGCGCACAGTCGTCTTCGGTTCATTGGTAGAATTTTGGGAAGATGTGGTTCATCTGCAAAGGAGACCGCTTATAAAACACTAATACGACATATTCGTGAGTACTGTTCGAGCGTTTGGGACTGAGGGAGCACATAGAAGCAATTCAGAGGCGGGCTGCTAGATTTGTTACTGGTAGGTTTGATTATCACGCGAGTGTTACGGAAATGCTTCAGTAACTCGGATGGAAGTCTCTGGAGGAAAGGAGGCGTTCTTTTCGTGAATCGCAAGTGATGAAATTTAGAGAACCAGCATTTTAGGCTGACTGCAGTAGAGTTTTACTGCCGCTAACTTCTATTTCACGGAATGACCACAAACATAAGAGAGATTAGGGCTCGTACAGAGGCATATAGGCAGTCATTTTCCCCTCGTTCAGTTTGGGAGTGGAACAGGGAGAGAAGATGCTAGTTGTGGTACGACGTACCCTCCGCCACGCACCGTATAGTGGATTGCGCAGTATGTATGTAGATGTAGATGTAGATGGTGATAATTGCGTGATTTGAAATTTGATGGTACTAATATATGCTCTAAATCCTCAGTGAAGATCGGGTTTCGGAATTTAGTGAGCAGTCCTTTACATGTAGCGCGTCGTCTGTCTGCAAGTGTGTCCCACCTCAAACTTTCAATGAAATCTGTAACGCTCTCTCGATGGATAAATATACCAGGCACGAATCTTGCCGCTCTTCTTTTGGCCTTCTCAATCTCTTGAATCAGGCCCGACTGGTAAGGGTCCCATACAGACTAACAATATTCTAGGACTGGACGAACTAACGCATTGTAAGCAGTTTCCTTTGTTGAAGGACTGTGTCACTTTAGGATTCTACCAATAAACCGCAATTTAGAGTTGGCCTTTCCAGTTACTTGTGTAAGCTGATCATTCCATTTGAGATCATTTCGAATAGTCACACCCAGGTTACTAATATTGAGAGATAACTGCCAGTCATTACACCATGCATTTATTCTCTGCAAATCCTCATTGATTTGTTCACAACATACGTGTGATACTACTTTCCTGTAGACTACAGCATCATCGGCAAACAGTCTAATGCCGCAGTCAATACCACCAACCAGATCGTTTACGTAAATCGTAAAAAGCAGTGGACCTATTACGCTGCCCTGGGGCACACCTGAAGCTATGCTTGTTTCTGTTGAAGTCACCCCGTTCAGGACGACATACTTCTCTCTGTCTGCTAGAGAAGTTTCTACAACCGCATATGTCATCGGATATACCATAAGCGCGCACTTTTTGGAGCAAGCGACAGTGAAGAACTGAGTCGAACGCCTATCGAAAGTCGAGAAGTATGGCATCTACCTGGGAGCCGGTATCTAGAGCCTATTGTCTGTCATACACAAAGAGGGCCAGCTGTGTCCCGCATAACCCATAAGATGGATAGTATACTGCAGAGTGTAGGGGAGTTATATCAGGTGTTTCCAGTCAAATAGTTCCGTCTACGTGGAGAGTAAATCGTTTGGTGTCCATTCAGTAGTTACATGTGCGTCTCTAGCATACAAATTCAGTAGTGTCTTGCAGATTATACTTTAAAATGTGGACCTAAGAGCTGTTCAAGGCAGTAAACTATTTTACAGTATCTGGTAAATGTTGAATTTCTAAACCTACATGTCTCCATTCAGAAATCCTGTGAAAAAGTCAGTTGTCCTATGTACAATGTGAAAGTATTTTATTCTTCCTCAGTAAATGTAGTCGTGTATTGAGAAATTACGAGTAACCAAGTGGAAAAAAGGAATGTAATTTAATTACCGTTTTTGAGCTCTCGGTACCCTTCTTCAGAAGGTTATACGTATAGCTTCATTTGCGAGAGTGGACAATAAGGTGCATGCAGAAAATTGCCATGGTCATTATGTTGATAGTGTCTGTAGGGAATTAGTATAAAGAAACTAAACATGAACTGCAGACATCATGTCAGAACAGGAGCTAATCAGCTGGTACTTATGCGTAAGGTCGCCGACATCGCACTCCTAACGTAACATCACTCTTGACGTAACATCATTTCCTAATAATGGCGTGACCGCACGTTTTCGCTACAGCAGTAACTCTTTCGACATAGTAACCATACAATGAGCGCTTGCAACGCGTCTGGCATATTCCGTAGAAAGGATATTCTTACGTCTTTGCTTCCATTCAGTAGCGTTTATGCTTTTCACTTGGTTTCAATCGTTTTAATACCCGCTATCGCATTAAATACAAGCACATTATCACAGTTATCGATGTGACCAACAGCCGCAGATACAATGCCAAGCTAACACTTTATGACCACCTGGTTAACGTCGTATTGCTACACCTATGGAACGCAATGCAGCAGTGATTCCAAGAGAATGGTTTCGACCAGTATTTGGTAGGACCGCAGAGGTATGTGACACCAAATAGTTAATCACGGGTCACACGGTTCCCGTAGATTAAGGGCCAACATTTTCTGGCCATGGAGCTGGCTCCTAATAACATCCTAGAAGTGTTCCATGTGATTCGAACCAGTCGAATTTTGTATCCAGTACGTCTTTTGAGTTCACTATCATGCTCCTGAAAGCGCTATTCTTTCCTTGTGTCAGGAACAGTTATCCTCCTCGATTATGCCATCACCAGGGAAAACATCAATCACGAAGGGATATAAGTGGTCTGCATTACTGTTCACACACTTCGCAGTTGTCATGTTGTCTTTGATGCCACCACTGGTCCCATGGAAGCCGATGTGAATGTCCCCTACAACATAACAGCGCCTCTCCGGCTTATATGAGTGTACAGTGTGTACTTCGAGCAGCCGTCTGCCTTGATGATAGTGAATCCTGACACGAAGATCGACTTGATGTAACAAGAAACGTTATTCATCTGACCCGGCAACACGTCCGTACCATCTCGGTCCAGTATGAGTAATCCCATGCCAGCTTCAATCCAAACTGATCTCATGGGTTTAACATGAGAACACAGGAGGATCGACTGCTGCGGAACCCCATGTTCAAGAAACAATGTGTGGTGCACCGTGTGCTCCGCAACACTTGCGGCTGCAACAGCATTAAACTGAAAAGTCAGACCTGCTTACACATCACCGCCAATCCTCCATCGCCGAAGGGGCAAGAATCCGTACTCGAAGACATGTGATGTGACATGAACGCCCAACAACTTATCTTCTCTTGGTTCCGCTGCCCTTCAAGCTTTTTCTATAGATGTTCATGACATTAGCACACCGGCAACCGACTAGTTTGGCCGTTTTCCAGATAACGTTTGCAGCAACCAGTCCTTGTTAAAGTCACTTATCTAAGTGAATTTTACGAGTTGCGGTTAGTGTCATCGAAAAAAATCTTTTACCACTCGTCTCTGCTCCACAAATCTACTTACCTTACGGCGTTATGCGCCGACAACACCGCCAAGCGGCTTTCAGTTTCTCAGTAGAGAGTGATTTTTTAACTCATTACTGTAGCACCGATACTAGGCTGCTCTTACAGCATGTACGAGAATTCTTGTTACGAAGAATAAAATACATTCTGTTACAATTCGGCTTCCACTTGGCTGCGTTTGTTGTTGTAGTTTCTTTTCGACTGATTTCAAAGCAACTGCAGCTTCATCTACAGTAACTTTTTCAGAATTATCTATGAATCGATAAAATCAGAAACCCCTCATGACCACATGTTTTTTGAAAAATGGTACAATGGTATCTTCGAAGGTAGCGATATGGATTTTGAAAGAAGTACCTCATGTCCACCAAATGGTTTCCATGTTATGTAGTAGCAAATTTTACTGTTGCTACGCTTAATAATTGAAGTATCATTCTCTCTGTTTTCTCGTTGGTTTCCTCTGTAGTTTACTTTGTTTTCTAAGGTTGTTGCACCTGACTGCTAAACAGCTGACAGTCAGCAACACGTTATATGACTGCAGTGCAACTAGTATTATATTCAGTTTTCATTGCATTACCATATGGTTTAGCTATAACGTCTGTGCTGTTAAGGCTTTTCTAATACAAGTAATGCAGAACCACCAAGAAAGAGATGGAAAGGCATTCGCAGCAAACGTAAAGGTGATGTTAGGGGAAGCGAGACTGAAGACCAGAAATTTCACAAACTACAAGGGGAAGGACGTTTTGCCCAAAGCTAATGGTTTGCAATGCAGCACATATTCTACATTATTTTGCTATCGGTACATTAACAAATCGCCCTCAAACGCCATTTGTTGCAATTCATTTGTCGTAAGAACCATCGCAGCTATGTTTTGATGACTCATCTCAGTACTGTCTAGCACAGCAAATTTAAGTTACACTATGGTAGGAAACTTGGGTAGATTACTAGAATATACGAGTACTTGCTGTGAAAGCGCTAAAATGTCTGATAAAGAAGATGTAGTTGCATCAAAACAGATTGGAAATAAATTAAGATAATAAACTCAGCTAAGTGGAAGAAACTTTGTGAGACAATGACCTTCTCTCTCAATAAAAAACATTGTCGCATCAAAATCATATCAAGTCCAGATTCTACAGTAGCGTCGTCAGGTAAGGACAACACTTGGCACTGAAAGCACGTTTATTACGAACACCAACGCACAGCCAGAACAGAGCAGAACTTAATTTCTGGACTGATTGTCGCGCTGTTTATATAAGCAAAAAATTTTGAGGCCATAGAACATTACGAAAGTGAGAAATCTCGAATACTTACTTACTTACTTACTCACTGGTCATACCGGACTCGAGAGTCCATTACCGCAGCAACGTATTTTCGCCATCTGTCCCTGTCTTCGGCTATTTATTTCCATTCACCTTCAATACCTAGGCTCCTCATATCAGCCTTCACATTGTCCTCCCATCTACGCCTCGGTCTCCCCACAGTACATTTTCCCTCTAGGTGCCCTACCAGTACTCTGCGCGCTGCCCTGCCCTCATCCATTCGAGCTACGTGACCCGCCCATCGCAGCCTACGTGATTTAATAATACTGATTATGTTAGGGCTTGAATTTAGTTCGTGAACCTCTTCGTAATGCAGTTTTCGCCACTCTCCGCTGATGTCATCCCTTTTTGCTCCGAAAATTTTCCTCAAAATTTTGTTTTCAAATACTCGAAACGGCTTTTCATTTTGCACAGTGAGAGACTAAGTCTCGCACCCGTACAGTATAACTGGTAGAACAATAGTTTTGTGTATTCTAATCTTCAAATGATTAGGTATGAGGAGGTATTGAGTAGGATTGGGGAGAAGTTTGTGGCACAACTTGACTAGAAGAAGGGATCGGTTGGTAGGACATGTTTTGAGGCATCAAGGGATCACACATTTAGCATTGGAGTGCAGCATGGAGGGTAAAAATCGTAGAGGGAGACCAAGAGATGAATACACTAAGCAGATTCAGAAGGATGTAGGTTGCAGTAGGTACTGGGAGATGAAGAAGCTTGCACAGGATAGAGTGGCATGGAGAGCTGCCTCAAACCAGTCTCAGGACTGAAGACCACAACAACAACAACAATCTTCAAATTCCTAGACAATATCCGCGATGAAAGTAATCTATTTAGTGAGAAGTAGCACGCATTTCCCGCCCGTAATCTCTTCTTCAGTTTGATTCAATCTCATTTCTGGAAGTGATGTCCACGCCTAGACACTTAAATGTGTTCACTTTTTCAAACTGCATGTCTCCAACTCTTAACATTTCCTGATCTACTGGTGTCATTCTAGTAGTAACCAGATATTTAGTTTTGTCTTCACTTATCATTAGACCTTCATCTTCACTAGCCTTCATTAACGCATTCGCATTTGCTGTTACAGATTCTTTCCTATCGCTAATAATGTTTAGATCATCTGCATACCCTAATTTCTTAATATTTCCATTTAACTCCACACCGTCTGAATTATCTGCTGCCATTCGTACAATATATTCTAGGACTAAATTAAAAAGTAGCGGAGACAGGGCATCTCCCTGCTTAAGTCCGTTCTTTATTACAAATTATTCTGACTCCAATTTCCCCACTCGTACTCTACCTTTTGTGTTTTTCAAACTCGCTTCTATAAGTCTGACATACTTCTTTGGTATTCCAAGTTCCAAAAGAATTCTGTACAATTTCGACTGCAATACTGAACCATATGCTTTTGTAAAATCTATGAAAAAATTATGAACTGGTTTACTGTATTCCCATTTCTTTTCCAAAATTTGTCACAGGGTGAATATTTGGTCTATAGTTGATCTGTTCCTCCGACAGCCGGCTTGGTAATCCCCCACAATTTCATCTGCATGCGGTGTAAGCCTGCTTAACAGAATATTCGAGAAAATTTCGGAACATACTGGTAATAGCGATATCCCTCTGTAATTACTACAATCCTTTTGGTCACCTTTCTTAAAAATTGGGATCAGAATCGACTCCTGCCACTCTTCAGGTATCATCTCTGAGTTCCACACTTTAGTTATCACTTTGTGAACTACTTCCACTAATTTCTGTCCCCCATTTTTAACTAATTCTGCAGTTATGCAGTCTGATCCTGGTGCCTTATGGTTTTTCAATTTGTTGATTGCATCTCTTACTTCCTTTAACGTTGGCTCAGGTATCTGAGGTTCTGCTGTATGTATTTCGTACGCCTGTTCATTTCCTGCTTCCTGGTGTACATTTAATAGATGCTCAAAATACGCCCTCCATTTACTTAATATAGCACTGGGGTCTGTCAGTATTTCCCCAGCATCCCCTCGAAGTGCATTTGTCCTAGCCTTGAAGCCCTTCTTATACCCATTTATGTCTAGGTAAAGTTCCCTAATGTTTTTTGTTTTACTGTTTGTTTCCATTTTTGTAATTTGATTGTTCAAATAATCCCTCTTCTTTGCCCGTAGCCTACGACCAACTTCCCTTCTCAAGTTCAAGAACTCTTCTCGTTTTCTGTCTCCCATTCCATCCCAATCTAATCGCGCTTTTCTCCTATCCTCTACCTATTTCTTGCTTTCCTCATCAAACCACGGTTTCCCCCTGTTCTTCTTAATTGTACCTATTGTGACCTTCGCTGCCTCTTTAATATTATTACTCACAGTGATCCACTGTTTATTTACATCCTCGTCTTGATCTTCGTGTGTCCTGAGAGCATCAAACCTATTTGAAATTTCTACCATGTACCTTCTAAAGTTTTCATCATTTAGCTTGTCAGTGTCGAACCTAACAAGTTCTGCATTGTGACACCTTGATGTTGCTGTAGATAGCCTTTGGTGAACTTTGGCAACTACAAGAAAATGATCAAAATCGCAGTCTGCTCCCCTGAAAGTCCTAACATTTTCTATACTAGTGCGCCATCTCCGATCTACAAGAACATGATCAATTTGGTTTCGGGTGTGTCCATCCGGAGAGACCCAAGTTGCTTTATGAATGTCCTTCCTTTTAAAATATGTGCTCTCAACAATCATGTCTTTTGAAACAGCAAAATTAACCACCGTTGTGCCATTATCACTCGAAATGTTATGCAAACTTTCCCGATTGTAGGCCGGAATGCTTCCTCCTTCCCTATCTTCGCTTTAAAATCACCTATGATTTTTTTTGTGTCATACGAGGAGAACTCATCCCCCAGTTGATCTAGTTCTTCATAAAAGCCGTCTTTGACAACCTCTTCAGTGTCCTCAGTTGGTGCGTGTACATTAATTACTACTAGTCTATTCCACCTGCCGGACAACAATATAACTGATAGTCGATCACTAATGAACCTTATATCTCTGATTGCGTGAAGCACTTTTCCCTGTACTGCGAAACCTGTTCCGAAACTGTGAGCTTCCGCACCTCCATAGAAAAATGTATAGTTACCCCTCTTTATGCTACCCTCCTCCTGCCACCGAGTTTCTTGAATAGCTGTAATGTCTACATCGTATCTATCTAATTCGTCTAATAGTGTGTGGAATGTTCCTAGTCTGTTCAAACTTTTAACGTTCCATGTTCCCAACCTGAAAGTTCCTTTCCGCCTGAATCTCTTCGAAGTAGGTTCCGCCCGGAGATCCGAATGGGAACCTAGTTTACCTCCGGAATATTATACTTCAAAGGGACCCATGCCCATTAATGTTGCTGATTCTTGATGAATAGATTTGATAGTAAGAGAAGAAGAAACAGGGATGCTTCATCATGCCATCGCCTTCTCCCCACCGGCTGTCCGCGGCTGCTATTTCTCGTATTCGCAGCTACCCTTCATATCTGAAGGCCGTATCCCCTATCCGCAACCTGGGGCCTCGCTGTGCCGTGGTGGTAGGGGCCCACGATACAGTCAGAAATTATGAATTCTAAACTAAATAACAAAAAATTTTGGTAATCTGGTTTGCACTGTCACCCGTCAGTACGCCAGCCGCACAACATGCAACGTCCCTCGAGGCTTTTATTTCGGTGCTGACGTACCAATTTCCAGTGCTATGGCAGCACTGAGATTCTATATATGGTTCATCGACACCATGTTCCAGCCAGTCGCATTGTAGTAACTGCAGATGCGTTGTGCGAACGTCGCTAACATCATATCCAGGTCGTATTTGATTTATGACCCAATGTTCTGTGGCTATCTCTGAATCACAGCGTCACTTCACACAATAATATTTTCTAGCGGTCACAGCTCTCTTAACCAGTAACGTACTGTCACTTTCCTACTGTGTATAATGAAGAGAACTTCAGGTACATATTTCCTTTAAGGCTGTGCACGTTTTGTACTGGTTACTGTATTACAACGTCGTAATATTGGAGCTTAAGTTTGATGACGTTTAGGGACTGTCGAGGACGTACATTTCGCGCTTAACGGTTGAATAGTTCTTTCCCTCAATGCATTTTGCATGAATCACCTGCAACGATGGTCAGCAACCGGTTTATGTACCGTATCTGTTGCATTAATACATGAATTAATGCAGTTGCAGTAAGTAACTCAGTTGCATCTAAGAACATCTCAGTGCTCCAAATCAATACGCACCCTTGTGCATGTTGTCGTTAGCCTGCGACCTACAAAAGTACACCCACACCCACACACACACACACACGCACAAGCACGTTCACCCGGCTAGAGCTCAATACCTATGAGGCGCCTTTAAAAAACCATGACCACTCCATATCCATGAACGTTCCATTCCTTAAAATTATCAACGTCGACAAAACAACTACGGTACTGAAATAAAAAATTGGTGTGTAACTGAAACACATTACTCTGTACCCTACTGTAAGTACTGTATCACTGTATGAATGTGTTCCGCCAGGTTTCCTTGTCTTTATATGAAGTCTAATCTCAGGAACTACTGCACGCAATTTGATTCGGTTTACGCTATTTAAGTCCGAGCACTGTTAGTTTATATAATTTACAAATATTTCGTGCAAATTGGCAGAACTATGATAAGCTTAAGTCACCAGCCATGTCTCTATCGGTATGCGAAGTCTAATATCGACAGCTATTGTAGGAATTTTGATACCCTTGTCTGTAATACGTTGATTGACTCATAAGCCAGGCTTGTGTAGATAATTTACAAATTTTTAGTTCATAGTGGCTGAACTATCACAGCGTTGGTCGATAGAGTCTTGCCCTTGAGAAATTTCTTGGCGCGCAGTTCTTAAGTCATTTAATAATACTGGTAACTGGAGTTTATATTCAGTTACCTAAAACTATTCTCTGAATTCCAACCATATCTCTACTTAATTACAGCTACGCCAGAGAAGTCGTTCTGCCAATGTTTTCTTTGTCCAATTCTTAACGAATGTCACCCCACTCAACAATCAGTCTTTCCAATGACAATGATGATCCAAGCCTGCTACCAAACACAACACAATGTAGTCAGAGTATTAACAAAACTGAATTAAAGGAATCACTTGTAAGTTGAACACAAGAGGTATTGCCGTAGGGGACATAGGACAAATCGGCCGTAGGGGAACATCTTTACCAAGGGTGTGATCATGAAATAAAATTCACCGAGTCGAGTATCATATCGTAAACATCGCATTATCATGCGCACATGTACAGAAGGGCTATTGAGATGTATCAGCATCGCAATAATTTTAAATGAAAAGAGGAAGGTGTTAAAGTAGACAAAATTTGGATGTCAGCATTGGCGTTGTTGTTGTTGTGGCCTTCAGTCCTGAGACTGGTTTGATGCAGCTCTCCACGCTACCATATCCTGTGCAAGCTTCTTCATCTCCCAATACCTACTGCAATCTACATCCTTCTGAATCTGCTTAGTGTACTCGTCTCTTGGTCTCCCACTACGATTTTTACCCTCCACACTGCCCCCCAATACTAAATTGATGATCTCTTGATGCCTCAGAACATGTCCTACCAACCGATCCTTTCTTGTAGTCAAGTTGTGCCACAAACTACTCTTCTCCCCAATTCTATTCAATACCTCCTCTTTAGTTATGTGATCTACCCATCTAATCTTCAGCATTTTTCTGTAGCTCCACATTTCGAAAGCTTCTATTCTCTTCTTGTTCAAACTATTTATCGTCCACGTTTCACTTACATACATGGCTACACTCCATACAAATACTTTCAGAAACGACTTCCTGACACTTAAATCTATACTCCATGTTAACAAATTTCTCTTCTTCAGAAACGCTTTCCTTGGCATTGCCAGTCTACATTTTATATCCTCTCGACTTCGACCATCATCAGTTATTTTTCTCCCCAAATAGCAAAATTCCTTTACTATGTTAAGTGTCTCATTTCCTAATCTAATTCCCTCAACATCACCCTACTTAATTCGACTATATCTCATTATCCTCGTTTTGCTTTTGTTGATGTGTATCTTATATTCTCCTTTCAAGACACTGTCCATTCCGTTCAACTGCTCTTCCTAGTCCTTTGCTGTCTCTGACAGGATTACAATGTCATCGGCGAACCTCAATATTTTTATTTCTTCTCCATGGATTTTAATATCTACTCCGAATTTTTCTTTTGTTTCGTTTACTGCTTGCTCAATATACTGATTGAATAACATCGGGGATAGGCTACAACTCTGTCTCAGTCCCTTCCCAACCACTGCTTTCCTTTCACGTCCCTCGACTCTTATAACTTCCATCTGGTTTCTGTACAAATCGAAAATAGCCTTTCGCTCTCTGTCTCTTACCCCTGTCACCTACAGAATTTGAAAGAGAGTATTCCAGTCAACATTGTCAAAAGCTTTCTCTAAGTCTACAAATGCCAGACTCGTAGGTTTGCCTTTCCTTAATCATTCTTCTAAGATAAGTCGTAGGGTTAGTATCGCCTCACGTGTTCCAATATTTCTACGGAATCCTAATAGATCTTCCCCGAGGTCGGCTTCTATCAGTTTTTCCGTTCGTCTGTAAGGAATTCGCGTTAGTATTTTGCAGGTGTGACTTATTAAACTGATAGTTCGGTAATTTTCACATTTATCAACACCTGCTTTCTTTGGGATTGGAATTATTATATTCTTCCTGGAGTCTGAGGGTATTTCGCCTGTCTCATACAAGTTGCTTACCAATGGTAGACTTTTGTGAGGACTGGTTCTCCCAACACTACAACAGAATTATGACGATCGATTACTTTCAATCGAGAGATGATCTTGTAGCTACACTACGTGATGGACCGCGGTGTCCTCTACTCTGTACCTTCTTGTTGTGGTTGCAGTTCACCACTCTACATTAATAAGTTTGTACAGATACCAATAACTGTACTTTCGAGGAAATGTTGCACCTAGCTTTTACGTGAGTGATTACTGGAAAAGGCTCTACACATGTGATGCTCTTTTATTCGTTCGACCCGGAGTGGCTATTTCGGGGGACGTCCGACTATTGAAAGACTGGCAGACGAACACATTGTTATTCCAGGAACTACACAATCATTTAAAAACTCCTAAATTAGCTTTTACTTCTCGGAATGGCCTATAGTAATTAATAATAAGTTCCTTTATAAAGCATGTGGTAGCTTAGGGAATTAGAAAAAATGTATCAAACCATTTTATGCATCTGTGTTGGGAACACATTATTTAAAGGTACAGGGGCCGTAATGAAAATTGTGGTAGATTATATATAAATCGTAATTGCTAACGTAATAAATTAATGAAGTATGTTGTCTGTTGTATAAATATAAGCTCAACAAAAGTATAATGGCAAAGGTTGGAATCTAACAAACAGAGAAACAAGACCTGCTATTAGAAAAGTAACTACTTTTGACTTTATTGCTCAATATCTTGTAAGTTAATTAATTCCACACATCTAGAACTTGTTTTGAGTCATCAGTCTTCTGACTGATTTGATATGCTTTCACCCTGTATTTTAATCCTACTTTTGAAACTTACTTTTGCTTCCCTCATAGTATAGTTTGAACAGTGCGGGCGAAAGACTATATTCCTGTCTTACACGCTTTTCAAACCAAGCACTTCGTTCTTGGTCGTCTCATCATATTTTTCCCTCTTGGCTCTTGTACATATTGTTTATTATCCGTCTGATCGTCGTCTAGCACATCTTACGTTTTTTTCCATTCTTCTGTATATTATTCTTGTCAGCAACTTGGATGCATGAGCTGTTAAGCTAATTGTGCTATAATTCTCGCACTTGTCAGCCCTTGCCGTCTTCGGAATTGTATGGACGATATTTTTCTGAAAGTCAGATGGTGTGTCGCCAGACTCTTGCATTCTACACACCAACGCGAATTATCGTTTTCGCCAGTTATCCCAGTGATTTTATAAATTCTGATGAAATGTTATTCATCCCTTCTGCATTATTTGATCTTAAGTCCTCCAAAGTACTCTTAAATTCTGATTTTAATACTGGATCCCACATCTCTTCTAAATAGATTCCTATTTCTTCTTCTACCACATCAGGCAAATGTTCCCGCTCCTAGAGGCCTTGAATGAACTCGTTCCACATATCCGCTCTTTCCTCTGCATTTAACAGTAAAATTTCTGTTGCAATCTTAATGTTACCACCATTACTTTTAATTTCACCAACGGTTGTTTTGAATTTCCCATATGCTGAGTCAGTGCTTCCGACAATCATTTTTTTTTTTCGATTTCTTCACTTTTTCATGCAGAAATTTCGTCTTAGCTTCCCTGCACTTCCTATTTATTTCATTTCTCACCGACTTGTATTTCTGTGTTTCTGAAATTTCCAGAATATTTATGTACTTCCTTCTTTTGTCGATAAATTGAAGTATTTATTCTGTTATCCATGGCTTCTTCGCAGTTATTTTCTTTTTACCTTTCTTTTTCTTTTCAACTTCTGTGATTGCCTTTCTTAGAGATTTATATTCCTCTTCAAATGAACTCCCTACTGGGTTATTCGCTATTGCTGTATCTATAGCCATGGGGAACTTCATGTGTATCTTGTCATTAATTAGTACTTACGTATCTCATTTCTTTGCATGTAGATGCTTCCTGACTAATCTCCTAAGCTTCAACCTGCTCTTCATTGCTACTACATTGTGATTTGAGTCTATATCTTCTCCTGGACACACCTTACAAGCCGGCAGTTAATTTCCGAATCTCTTGTGATTTTTGAAAAGAGTATTCGCTTTTACTTACTGAAATTTATTACACGACTCAATTAGTCTTTCTCCTCTCTCATCTCTGGTCCAACACCCATATTCCACTCCTTTCCCTACAACTGAATTCCATTCTCCCATTAGTATTAGGTTTTCATCTCTTTATGTACTGTATTAACCTTCCTCTATCGTCATCATCTTTATCAATTTCCTGCGACGTCGGCACGTACACCTCAACTATCGGTGACGGTGTTGGTTTGCTGTCGATTCTTATAAGAACAACCCTATCACTGACCAGTTCACAGTAATACACTTTTCACTCTACCTTCACAACGAATGCCACTGCTGTAATACCATTTTCTGCTGCTGTTTGTACCACCTCTACTCATCTGACCAGAAATCTTTGTCTTCTTTCCATTTCACTTCACAGACCCGTACTACATCTAAATCAGTCTTCGCATTTCCTTTTCCTATTTTCTACATTCTCTGCCACGTTCAAGCTTCTGACATTTCACTCCCCGACTCTAAGAACGTTATCCTTTAATCTGGTTATTCATGCCTTTTCTCATGGTTATCTCCGCCTTGGCAGTTCCCTCCCGGTGAGTGTCGGTTAGACTGTCAGCGAGAGCCCACCGTGAGGTCCTGCTACTAAGGCCAGTACACAGTTCGCTTGCTACATATTTTTAATAGCTTCAAACAGGAGCGACTTATTTTCAGTTATCTGTGTAGTTAGTAGTTTATTTTGTTAATTTATTGCGTTTATGAGTGCTTACTGGGCACAAAATTTTTATTTCAATAACAGTATAGTGTACAGTACCGCCATTGCTATCGGCACTCGTATCGCACAGGCTTTTGTTAGCATTGTTAAAACAGCTCAGTGTCGGTTCACTGTCAGTGAGAGAGCACCTCGATTTCCCGCTGGTAAGAAGGCGAGTACACCGTTTGTTTATTATATATTTTTAGGAGCTTCAAACAGGAGCGACTGCAGTAATGGATAGGAGCTGTGATTGTTGCGTACAGATGAGAGCTGAGTTAACAACCCTTCGCTCGCGGCTCCAGGCTGCGTTGGCATCCGTCACACAGCTTGAGGCTGCTGCCAAGGGGCATCACTGTGAGGGATCGAACGCTGGGATGCGAGGGACGTCGAGCACGTCCCACGTGTCCTCCGATCGGTCCACTGCTGTGTCCACCCCTGGTATTGCCTATACTGAGGTTGACCCCTCATCCGTGGTCGAGTGGGAGATCACTTTTGCACTATATTTAAAGATTATTCACAATCTAAGTGGTGGTTATTATCGGAATAACTGTCCATCAAGATTTATGTCTGTTTAAAAATTCAACGTAAAGCTGCCGCTGCAAAATTTCACGAAAATGGCGTCTAACATAAGACAATCACTTATCGAATCTTGTTCAGGCATTGTTTTACTATTAACAAATAATATATGTTAAATCATTTAGGTACCATTACTACATCCATAACATTTAAAAGTAATTTTCAATGTTGATCACCTATTCTTGAGCATTTTACCAATAAACCACTCCGTAGATCAATAGCCGTTAGTGGCTGCACTCCATTGTAGCTGAACAATTAACATTTATATAGGACGAGACTCACACAAAAATAAAATTTGAAACACATGTATTGATTTCCATGACACAGAAAATCTATTTTCCAATATTATTTATCAACATAATAAAGCTTTTACAGTTCTTAGAGCTACAAGACATCAATCACATCCGATCAGTACAACAGTTTGAACAAGAAGAAGGAATTATTGTAGAAGAATAATTAGAGGCTCAGGCGGTTCTGTGACCGTGTATGCTGCAGATTCCTTGACTTGCGCCATCGGGTGGTGCGTTTCCGGGTTCCGTTTAATAGGTAAGGAGTCCACTACACACACAGGAGGCGGTTACCCGGGTAGCGGGGGCTGTGTGGAAGGGACTGGGCGGGTTATTAGGTTAGAGGGTCTCAGGGAACCACAGAAGGGGCGTCCATCAGACTGTGGGCAGGTAAAACACAGTAAGGTAGTTGTAGAAACGATTGGTATTGTAGTTGTAAATTGTCGTAGCTGTGTTGGGAAAGAACCAGAGCTCCAAGCCCTAATAGAAAGCACTGAAGCTCAAATAGTTGTAGGTAGAGAGAGCTGGCTAAAGCCGGAAATAACTTAAGCCGAAATTTTTTCTAACGATCTAACAGTGTTCAGAAGGGATAGATTAAATACAGTTGGTGGTGGAGTATTTATTGCTGTCAGAGGTAGTTTGCCTTTAGCGAAATTGAAGTAGATAGTTCATGTGAAAGGGTATGGGTAGAGGTTATACTCGACAATCGGACTAAACTATTAACTGGATCGTTTACCGACCCCACGAATCAGAACATTAGTTGCTGAACAATTCAAAGAAATCTTGAGTCTCATTTCAAATAGGAACCACCCCTCATACAATTATTGTCGGAGGTGACCTCGATCTACCCTCGATGTGGTGGAACTTAGGTTTGAAGCCGGCAGCAGGCATAAAACGTCATCCGAAATAGTACATAATGCTTTCTCAGAAAATTATTTTCAACAATTAGTTCATGAGCCCACTCGAAGCATAAATGTTTGCGAAAGCATACTTGACCTCTTAGCAACAAATAATCCTGGACTGATAGGGAGAATCATGACGAATACAGAGATTAGTGACAACGAGGCAGTTGCTGCTAAATACCCTAACACCTACAATCACCAAAAAGAAACGCAAAGCACATCTGTTTAAAAGCTGATAAAAATGCTCTTAACGCCTTTTAAGAGATAGTCTTCACTTCTTCCGATATGATCACATAAGCGTATAAAAGATGTGGAATGATTTCAAAGACGTAGTATCGACGGCAATTGAGAGATATATACCACATATATTAATAAGTGATGGTACTGATCCCCCATAGCACACAAAACTGGTCAGATCATAGTTGCAGGTGCAACGAAAAAAGCGTGCCAAATTTAAAAGAATGCAAAATCACCAAGATTGGCAAAGTTTTGCAGAAGTTCGAAATAAAGCGCATACTTCAGTGCGAGGCGCTTTTAATAATTTCCACAACGAAACTCTGTCTCGGAATCTGGGAGAAAACCCACAGAGATTCTGGTCATACACAAAGCATACCAGTGACAAGACGCAATCAATACCTTTACTGTACGATAACGACAGTGCCACTAAAGCAGAGTTATTAAACGCGGTTTTTCGAAACTCCTTCACCAAAAAAGACGAAGTAAATATTCCTGAATTCCAATCAAGAACAACTGCCAAGATGGGAAACTCAGACGTAGATATCCTCTGTGAAGCAAAGCAGCTTAAATCACTTAATAAAGGCAAGGCCTCCGGTCCAGATTGTATACCAGTCAGATTTCTTTCAGAGTATGCTGATAAAATAGCTACACACTTACTAATTATATACAACCACTCGTCCACAGAAAGTTTCGTACCTAAAGACTGAAAAATTCCTCAAGCTACACCAATTCCCAAAAAGTTAAAAAAGAGTAATCCGCCACATTACAGCCCCATACCACTAACGTCGATTTGCCGTAGGGTCTTGGAACATATACTGTGTTCGAACATTGCGAATTACCTCGAAGGATACGATTTATTGACACATAGTCAGCCGGATTCATAAAACATCGTTCTCGCGAAACACAACTTACTCTTTATATTCATGAAGTAATGAGTGCTATGGACAGGGGATGTCAAATTGATTCCATATTTTTAGATTTCCAGAAGGCTCGCACGCCGTTCCTCACGAGCGTATTCTTAACGAACTGCATGCCTATGGAATATCGCCTCAGTTGTGCGACTGGATTCGTGATTTCCTGTCAGAAAGGTCACACACAGTTCGTAGTAATAGACGGCAAGTCATCGAGTAAAATAGAAGTAACATCCGGCGTTCCCCAAGGAAGTGTTGTAGGCCCTCTATTGTTCCTGATCTATATTAACGACAATCTGAGTAGCCGTCTTAGATTGCTTGCAGGTGATGCTGTCATTTACCAACTTGCGAAGACTTCAGATGACCAAAACGAATTGCAGAATGATTTAGATAAGATATCTGTATGGTGCGAAAAGTGACAGTTGACCCAGAATAAAGAAACGTGTGAGGTTATTCACATGAGCACTAAAAGATATCGGCTAAATTTCGATTACGCGATAAGTCACACGAATTGAAGGCTGTGAATTCAACTAAATACTTAGGGATTACAATTACAAATAACCTAAGTTGGAACGATCACATAGATAATGTTGTGGGTAGAGCAAACCAAAGACTGCGATTCACTGGCAGAACATTTAGAAGGTGCAAGAGATCTAGTAAAGAGACAGCTTACATCACGCTTGTCCGCCCGATTCCGGAGTACTGCTGTGCGGTGTGGGATCCGCATCATGTGGGACTGACGGATGACATCGAAAAAGTTCCAAGAAAGTCGGCTCGTTTAGAATTATCGTGAAATAGGGAAGATAGTGCCACAGACATGATACGTGAATTGGAGTGGCAATCATTAAAACGAAGGCACTTTTCGTTGCGACAGGGTCTTCTCATGATATTTCAATTGGCAATTTTCTCCACCGATTGCGAGAACATTCTGTTGACAACTACGTACATAGGGAGAAATTATCAGCACGATGAAATAAGAGAAATCACGGCTCGCTTTTCCCGCGTGCCGTTAGAGAGTGGAACAGTAGAGAGACAGCTTGAAGGTAGTTCATTAAACCCTCTGCCACGTACTTTATTGTGAACAGCAGAGTAATCGCGTAGATGTATATATAGGTACAAGTGTTCCAGCTGGAAACCGCCGTGATGAGAATCCAATAAAGCTTTGGGGGTGTCCTACAAAATAAAAGAAAAATACATCGGTATGTGACCTAGAAAATGTCCAGAAGGCAGTAGACACTCTGGTGTTGTAGTCTTCAGTCCTGAGACTGGTTTGATGCAGCTCTCCATGCTACTCTATCCTGTGCAAGCTTCTTCATCTCCCAGTACCTACTGCAACCTACATTCTTCTGAATCTGTTTAGTGTATTCATGTCTTGGTCTCCCTCTACGATTTTTACCCTCCACGCAGCCCTCCAATACTAAACTGGTTATCCCTTGGTGCCTCAGAACAAGCCCTACCAACCGATCCCTTCTTCTAGTCAAGTTGTGCCACAAACCTCTCTACTCCCCAATTCTATTCAATACCTCGTCATTAGTTATGTGATCTACCCATCTAATCTTCAGCATTCTTCTGTAGCGCCACATTTCGAAAGCTTCTATTCTCTTATTGTTCAAACTATTTATCGTCCACGTTTCACTTACGTACATGGCTACACTCCATACAAATACTTTCAGAAACGGCTTCCTGACACTTAAACCTATACTCGATGTTAGCAAATTTCTCTTCTTCAGAAATGCTTTCCTTGGCATTGCCAGTCTACATTTTATATCCTCGCTACTTCGACCATCATCAGTTATTTTGCTCCCCAAATAGCAAAACTCCCTTACTACTTTAAGTGTCTCATTTCCTAATCTAATTCCCTCAGCATCACCCAACTTAATTCGATTACATTCAATAATACTTGTTTTGCCTTTGTTGATATTCATCTTACATCCTCCTTTCAAGACACTATCCATTCCGTTCAACTGCTTCCAAGTCCTTTGCTGTCTCTGACAGAATTACAATGTCATCAGCGAACCTTAAAGTTTTTAGTCTTTCTCCATGGATTTTAATACCTACTCCGAATTTTTCTTTTGTTTCCTTTACTGCTTGCTCAATATACAGATTGAATAACATCGAGGATAGGCTACAACCCTGTCTCACTCCTTTCCCAACCACTGCTTCCCTTTCATGTCCCTCGACTCTTATAACTGCCATCTGGTTTCTGTACAAATTGTAAATAACTTTTCGCTCCCTGTATTTTATCCCTGACACCTTCAGAATTTGAGAGAGAGTATTCCAGTCAACATCGTCAAAAGCTTTCTCTAAGTCTACAAATGCTAGGAACGTACGTTTGCCTTTCCTCAATCTAGCTTCTAAGGTAAGTCGTAGGGTCAGTATTGCCTCACGTAGTCCAATATTTCTACGGAATCCAATCTGATCTTCCCCGAGGTCGGCTTCTACTAGCTTTTCCATTCGTCTGCAGAGAATTCGTGTTAGTATTTTGCGAATGTGACTTATTAAACTGATAGTTCGGTAATTTTCACATCTGTCAACACCTGCTTTCTTTGGGTTGGAATTATTATATCCTTCTTGAAGTCCGAGGGTATTTCGCCTGTCTCATACATGTTGCTCACCAGATAGCAGAGTTTTGTCAGGACTGGCTCTCCCAAGACTGTCAGTAGTTCTAATGGAATGTTGTCTACTCCCGGAGCTTTGTTGCGACTCAGGTCTTTCACTGCTCTGTCAAACTCTTCACGCAGTATCATATCTCCCATTTCATCTTCATCTACATCCTCCTCCATTTCCAGAATATTGTCCTCAATAACATCGCCCTTGCATAGACCCTCTATATACTCCATCCACCTTTATGCTCTCCCTTCTTTGCTTAGAACTGGGTTTCCATCTGAGCTCTTGATATTCATACAAGTGGCTCTCTTTTCTCCAAAGGTCTCTTTAATTTTCCTGTAGACAGTATCTATCTTTCCCCTAGTATGATAAGCCTCTACATCCTTAAATGTGTCTTCTAGTCATACCTGCTTAGCCATTTTGCACTTCCTGTCGATCTATTTTTGAAATGTTTGTATTCCTTTTTGCCTGCTTCATTTACTGCATTTTTATATTTTCCCCTTTCATCAATTAAATTCAATATTTCTTCTGTTACCCAAGGGTCTCTACTAGCCCTCGTCTTTTTACCTACTTGCTTCTCTGCTGCCTTCACCACTTCATCCCTCAAAGCTACCCATTCTTCTTCTAATGCATTTCTTTCCCACATACCTGTCAATTGTTCCCTTATGCTCTCCCTGAAACTCTCTACAACCTCTGCTTCTTTCAGTTTATCCAGGTCCCATCTTAAATTCCCGCCTTTTTGCAGTTTCTTCAGATTTAATCTACAGTTCATAACCAATAGATTGTGGTCAGAGTCCACATCTGGCCCTGGACATGTCTTACAATTTAAAACCTGGTTCCTAAATCTCTGTCTTACCATTATATAATCTGTCTGAAACCTGTCAGTATCTCCAGGCTTCTTCCATGTATGCAATCTTCTTTTATGATTCTTGAACCAAGTGTTAGCTATGATTACGTTGTGCTCTGCGCAAAATTCTACCAGGCGGTTTCTTCTTTCGTTTCTTACCCCGAATCCACATTCACCCACTACGTCTCTTTCTCTCCTTTTTCCTACTGACGAATTCCAGTTACCCATGACTATTAAAATTTCATCTCCCTTAACTATCTGAATAATTTCTTTTATTTCATCATACATTTCTTCAATTTCTTCATCATCTACAGAGCTAGTTGGCATATAAACTTGTACTACTTTAGTAGGCTTGGGCTTCGTATCTATCTTGGCCACAATAATGCGTTCGCTATGCTGTTTGTAGTAGCTTACCCGCATTCCTATTTTCCTATTCATTACACTCAAATGTCCGAATAGCCCAGAACACGTTGAAACAGAATTTACGAATATATAAGTAGAAAACTTATTGACATAGAGGATGTTAAATACACGGGAAACCGCGCCTAAAACACATGAAAGCCACATCTGGTCTGTGCCCTTGTCAATTTCTTTTAAAAAAGTCTCTCTCTGTGTCCTAGGAAGACATATCATCTCGAGAAGTACTGAAAAACAATTAACCGGCTTAGTCTCACAACAACTACATACATCTCTACAAATAGGCAGTACCTCATCATGTTAGATATGTAGCACCGTCAACATCCACTAATCCGGGATCAAGCTTATGTTTGTGCACCGTACATAGTAAATACGCAGAAGCGGCTTTACAGATAGTACTGGGCATAAATACGTACAAGAAGTATACAGTTAGTATATGCAGCCCACAACAGACGGCGCCAGTGTGCAATGGGCTTGCGATGGTTACTAGGTTTCCAGATATAATCACAAAAAGGAACATGATAAACAGGAAAGGCATATAGAAGATCCGGCTTAAAATAGCAGTTTAAGTGTTTATACAAATATGATCAAAAGTAAATAAATTTTAAAAAGTTTGAAAGTATAAAAGTGTACAGAGTGAAGAAAGATTCATGCACTCGGACTTCGCCGAGCGAGTCCTCACACACTCCCAATACAAATATGCCTGTCACAAAATTTCGTCCAGCGCTTGTTTCTGGCAGTAAATGGACGTTAAAGATTGACAATCTGGCAACACTGTAATCATGTGTATGGTAACTGCCTCTGTCAGGGTACGGCAGTAATGTTGTGCAGATGGTACAGCGGGCACCGTATGGGTTAGCAGGCAGGAGGTCGAGGGTTAGATTCTGGGTCGAGGCTTACTTGTTTATATTCGCTAAAGGCAGCCTGCGTGGTACGGTATCTGGCATCTTAATTGTCATACGGCGAGTGCGGTGGGTCTTCTACAAAACATTTGCAGTTACGTACTACGAACTCAGAAATGGAAATACAATCGTTCTAATTGGTCAGCTTTTAAAGAAACCGTTTGCGTCTCGTTGACGCTAATTGTTTCACACCACTGCATCTACTTGATTTCAAACTTGTTTTTTGTGTACACTCCCCCAATGGTCCCATCGATTAATACCATCTAGTATTCTAGCCACGTTCAGGTCCATTGCATTTCGTTACGGCTAGCAACGTGCTTTAGAGATAATTTCGGTGGTACCATTGGGGAAGGCTACACAGAAAAGAGGTTTGGAATCTAGTAGATGTAGTGGCAACAAAACAGTTCGCGTTCACGACGTGCCACATGTTTCTTTAACAGTTCACCAATGAAAGCGATTACACTTCCATATCTGTGTTTGTAGTACGTAATTGCAAATTTTTTGTGGAAGACCTGTAATCGTCGTATGACGATTAAGATGCTATATACCGTACCACGTAGACTACTTTTGGCAAATAAAAACAAATAACCCTTGACCCGGAATCGAATCCTCTAGTTCCTGCAAGCTATGCCAGAACGCCATTCACTGCACCAGCAGCACTGCACTGTCTGTCATACGTACTGACAGAAGTAGTTACCGTACATATTATTACACTGTTGCAAGATCTTTAACGTCCTTTTACTGCCCGAAATATGCGCAAGACAAAATTTTGTGAGATTTTTGTGTTGCCAGAAGCCGCGCGGGTTTAGCCGAGCGGTCTAAGGCGCTGTAGTCCAAGACCATGCGGCTGGTCCCGGCGGAGTTACGAGTCCTCACTCGGGCATGGGAGTGTGTGTGTTTGTCCTTAGGATAATTTAGGTTAAGTAGTGTGTAAGCTTAGGGACTGATGACCTTAGCAGTTAAGTCTCATAAGATTTCACACAGATTTGAACATTTTTTGTTTCCAGGATGTAAGGAAACGCGCTGTTAAGTCTGATTACGCGAATTTTTCTTCACCGTGTATACTGCTGTGTGCAAACTAATAAACGTGCACGACAGAACGAAGAGAACTACTTTCTCAGTGGGCCATGCAAGATTATAGCTAAAAATCACTTCCTATACTTTGATCCCTTTCAGTCAAAATTAGCTCACAGATATATAATTTTACGACTTGTCAGAGGCACATCTTCTACGAACAATGTGAGAATATGCTGAACGAACGTTTTGCACGTTCAGTGTATCGGAAGGTAGGTAAAGTCCAACGGCAAAATCGTTCACAGTACCACCCCATACATTCAAAGCAAACAGTACCAACACACAGGTGAGTGTAGATTTTCGTACTCCCACACATGGCTATCTGTACTGTTGAACATCCTCTTTTTTGCCGACCGGGGTGGCCGAGGGGCTCTAGGCGCTACAGTCTGGAACCGCGCGACAGCTACGGTCGCAGGTTCGAATCCTGCCTCGGGTGTGGATGTGTGTGATGTCCTTAGGTTAGTTAGGTTTAACTAGTTCTAAGTTCTAGGGGACTGATGACCTCAGCAGTTAAGTCCCATAGTGCTCAGAGCCATTTGAATCATTTTGGAACCTCTTTTTTGTAAACGTGTGACCGTCTCTAAACAGCACGAATGCAGGAAACGTGGGGTTTTCTGTACATTGCTGTAGGAACCAATCTATAAAAGCCATTGTATATTTGAATTCTGTGGTTTGCAGTGATTGCACATGCTGTGGATGATACGGGTACCGTTGTTGTTCAAGTGCGACAGTTTAAACGGCTGACTGGTTTTTGTTCACAGCTCCTTCAACTCGCCGACCACTAGACGCAGTATTATCACCAATCACTTGTAACATCCTTTCCTTATCGGATGTTCTAGCACACCTCACACTTCCAGTATCTTCCATTCTAATACGGAAGGACCCACTTTATCGTAGGCGCCTGTGCACTGATGGGAGGGTGCTGTGGTGCTGTTGCCGTTGGCTGGGCATCAGCTAAATACAGCAAAGTTGTGCCGTTCTTCCATTGCATTCAGTGAACTCAAACTCGAGGGGCCCATCGGCCGACTCTTTCTCAGTAAACCTATCCATGGTACTGCCGTGAATAGCCATTAACGCACAATGAACACTGCTAGAAAACAAAACCCTACAAGGAAATGAAGAATACATAATATGCATTAGATATGTTGTCAACATCAGATAGCCTGAGCGAAGGAAACAAGATACAGGGCACATACCGTTGACATTTTAAATGTTGAGCACTGTTATCAGTACAATAGATATACAGTGCTAACTGGGGCAAGAAACCAAGTGAAGTGCAATAACACTGCAACGAACCGGGGGAGACTACGTGTCCTTGATACCAAAATACTCACAAGGTTTCTGTGAGCGTCTCATGAAAATTTGTCGGTGGAGTTCTACTTCATTCTCTAGGGCTACACACAAAAACGTACCTTGATAGCAATGTATGATAACTGAAGAGGAAGTAGATTAAGATAAAATGGGAGACATGGACAAATTTGAGAGAGCAGTAAAATTTTGCAATCTGCAACAAGGCGCTTGAAGTAGATGATTTTCTCAGTAATTATTGACGTCCTAGAGAGAATACCACTTAGAAAACTTAGTAAGGAAGATAAACAATACAAACATAACATCCTGAGTCTTCAAGACGACTGCGCTAATTCCGTCTGCGAACATAGCAGGCGCCGATGTGTAAATATTAGAGAAAGATCAGTTCAGTAAGCTTTGGCTACAAACACTGAAGAATAGAAGGCGTTTTACAAGTCGATTTCCAGGATGATCATTTAGGGCTTGAGCGGCTGGTCCCGGCGTAGGTTCGAGTCCTCCCTTGGGCATGGATGTGTGTGTTTGTTCGTAGGATAAGTTAGGTAGAGTAGTGTGTAAGCTTAGGGACTGATGACTTTAGCAGTTAAGTCTCATAACATTTCACACACATTTGAACATTTCTTTTTGAACATTTAGGGCTTCTGAGAAGTGTAGGAACACAAGAGGCAATAGTATCCCTATGGCGTACCTTAGAAGAAATTGAGCAAAGACAACCTTGATGTTATAGTTTTTGTAAATGCCGGGAAAGCATATAACAATGTTGACAGGAATTCACTGTTTGCATTTCTGAAGGGAGCAGGAAGCGAAACGTTATCTTTAACTTGTACAGAAACAAGTTTGTTATTCACTCGAGGGATACAGAAAAAATAATTAAGAAGAATGTGAGACAAGGTTGCAACTTATGCCAAAGAAAGTGGCATAGACATGCGTAATCAGACACGGACATAGGTAAACAGGCAGAATACAGCGCTAAGGTCGGCAACGCCTATGTAAGACAAAAAGTGTCTGGCGCAGTTCTTAGATCGGTTACTGCTGCTACAATGGTAAGTTATCAAGATTTAAGTGAGTTTTAACGTGGTGTTATAGTCGGCGTACGAGCGATGGGACACAGCGTCTCCGAGGTAGCGATGAAGTGAGGATTTTCCCATACGACCATATCAGCACTGTACCGTGAATATCAGGAATCCAGTAAAATATCAATTCTCCAACATCGCTGCAGCCGGATGAAGATCCTGCAACAACGGGACCATCAAAAACTGAAGAGAGGCGTTCAACGTGACACAAGTGCAGCCCTTCATCAAATTTGTGCAGATTTCAATACTGGGCCATCAGCAACTTTCAGCGCATGAGCTATTCAGCGAAACATCGTCAGTATGGGCTTTCGGTGCCGAAGGCCCACTCGTGCACCCTTAATGACTGCAGGACACCAAGCTTTACGCCTCGCCTAGACCCGTCAACTTCGATGTTGGACTGTTGATGACTCTAAACAGTTGGCTCGTCGGACGAGTCTCGTTTCGAATTGTATTAAGTGGATGGACGTGTATGGGTATGGAGACAACCTCGCGAATCCATGGACCCTGTATGTCAGCAGGGGACATTTCAAACTGGTGGAGGTTCTGTAATGGTGTCGGAGCGATGCGGAACCCCTGACATGTCTAGATACGTCTCTGACAGGTGACACGTACGTAAATATCCTGTCTGATCACCTCCATCCATTCATGTCAATTATGAATTCCGACAGAATTGGGCAATTCCAGCAGGACAATGCAACACCGCTCGCGTCCCGAATTGCTACAGTGTGGCTCCAGGAACCCTCTTCCGAGTTTAAACACTTCTGCTGGCCACCAAACTCACCAGACATGAACAATGTTGAGCATATCTTGGATGCCTTGCAACGTGCTATTCAGAGGAGATCTCCACCCCTCTTATCCTTACGGATTTATGGACAGCCCAGCAGGATTCATTGTGTCAGTTCCCTCCAGTATTACTTCAGACATTAATCGAGTCTATGACACGTCGTGTTGCGGCACTTGTGCGTGCTCGCGGGGCTCCTACACGGCAAGTGTAACAGTTTCTTTGGCCCTTCAGTGTATTACGATTAAAAATTAATGTCCGAGACCTAAAGTATATTTGATAAATTTATTCTGTGTTCAGTTCTCACTTTGCGCCTTTGTGTTGTGTGCTTGGTCATCCCTGTTCCTTCCTTGCATCACTGTATCTTTGAAAACATATGGAAGGGATATCAAAAATTTTACTGATGGGAGTGAAAGAATACAATATGTGACAACTGACTTCAGTTGTTAGGAAGGGGGGAAAATTCCAATACGTTTCTTAAGCGGTATTTCTGTCACTTATGCTAACTGCTATATACTAAATGTACAAATTTTGAGAAGTGCAACAAATGTATTTTTCATCATTATGTAAATTAGGTTAACTGTACAGGTCCCGAAAATTAAGTTCGCTGTGCACATTGTTTATTGACAGTGAGCTGGCAGCCTCATTTTTCACAGTTCAGATCAATCTTAAGTATCGAGAATAAGATTTCCATTCTGCGGCGGAGTGTGCGTTGATATGAAACTTCCTGGCAGATTAAAACTGCGTGCGGGACCAAGACTCGAACTCGGGACCTTTGCCTTTCGCGGGCAAGTGCTCTACCAACTGAGCTACCCAAGCGCGACTCACGCCCTGTCCTCATAGATTTACTTCTGCCAGTACCTCGTCTCCTACCTTCCAAACTTTACAGAAGCTCTCCTGCGACCCTTGCAAAACTAGCCCTCCTGAAAGAAAGGATATTGAGATGACATGGCTTGGCCACAGCCTGGGGGATGTTTCCAGAATGAAAGTTTCACTCTGTAGCGGAGTGTGCGCTGATATGAAACTTCCTGGCAGATTAAAACTGTGTGCTGAACCGAGACTCGAACTCGGGACCTTTGCCTTTCGCGTGCAAGTGCTCTACCCGAGTTCGAGTCTCGGTCCGGCACACAGTTTCAATCTGTCAGGAAGTTTCAATATTCAGTAGTTCAATTCAGTTTTGCTCGTAGTTTTATTCATCTTAGCTAAGTAAATGTAGTTTTTACGTAAATGTTGAGAATAGACGCACTTAGGATCTGACAATGATAGAGCTGTGTCTTCGTAAACCAACTACATGATGTGATAGAGGTATAAAATTGATTAATAAGCCATATTATTTGAATACCAGCATAGTGTATCAATGTGTCCGAAGGAAAGAAAGGCGTGAGAAGATGAGGACGCCTAAAAAAGTTAAAATCTATAAAAGAAAGACGCCCTTCGTCAGAGTAACAGAGCTGGCTCTTCAAAAACTGTTTCATCCTTAACTTCTTTCACATTCCCTTTCTTATGCGATAATGTTCAACTCAACCTTTCCTAAGCTTTTATTAGAGGATCACCTCTATATTTCTAAGGGACTTGCCTCGTTGAATGCACCGGTTCCCGTCAGATCACCGAAGATACGCATCGTTTTTCGTGGCCGGTACTTCGAGGGGTAGCCGCCTAAGTATGCGCTGTGGAAGCTTTCTCTTCGCCTTTTCGGCATATGGTGAGGAATGGCAGCAGGGCGAAGCGCTTCATGACTAGACTGTACGCCTATGTCCTGGATTAACTTACAATTCACCACATAGTGTCTCATGGAGTAAGGGCACGGGACACTGTTGGTGACCCGAGTGCCCATCGGGGACATTAAGTTGGCGGCCCCCTGATCGCTATTGGAGAGGACTAGACTATGTGCAGCATCGGATTTCGCCCTCTCACTTCACTCATCATCGTGCAACGTAAACATGAAACCACACTACATACATAGCCATTACAGTCATCTACACGTATTAATACACATAACGTACAACCACACACTTCGCAAAGGAAAGGTGCCACTATGTGCAAATGATACGAAAAACGTTTCGAATTAGGAGGCTGAACGTGCCACATGGCGTCTCCTAGCCTACCATACCATATGACTGTAACCTGCAGTATTGTGAAACTAACACATCGAATAAATTATTATGGAACTGCACAACCAGTTGCTTGCATATTTAGACTGGACGAGCGACTGCGGGCCACGGCTTTTACTTGGGGACGGCTTCCTCGAGCCGAAGGGGCGACTGTATACGAGGCCACTTCCAATCCACCGGTGCTGCTCGTTTGAATCAGAGGAGACCAACCGCCGCTAATATCCTCCGTGCTTCCGCGTTCCCACCCTCAAACTCTCTCAACCTTCCCTCCCACACCCCGTGGCTGAGAGCCTCATTACGCGCTGTGCTACATTCACCGGTTAATTCGCGCTTTTCACCAAGTGGTTTGTAAGCCTAAAGCCCATTACTTAAATAAATCTGCGCCGCGTGTCGTTTTGCCACGTGCGGAAGCAGTGAAACTGCGTAGCCACTCTTCACTGCTCCATAATTCCTCTTTCTTTTCCAGAATTAATTGGCTGTAATTGAAACAGTTGGAGACAGTGTTAAGCTACTTATTACTCCATGGTACTTCGATGGCATTCTTCCATTACCTACTTCAGTGAATTTTATAAATTTCCAAGTTTATTACAGGTGAGTCTATAGCGAATTTGTAGTCAATTACCTATGGGACAGTAGATGTTTAGGGGTTGCTGTACACCTTCACAATATGCCTGAGATAAATCATATATCATAAATCATATAGTCACTACCGTAGTGTATAACACGTTGCCAGCGATGTGGAAGGCGTAGTATAATTTTAGTAGAGCACATTCTGTTGATGTTGCGAATGGAGTGGACTACTGTCCAATGTCTGGAACAGTTCTGAGGCGAATGCCACGAAGTGATTCCTTCATCTTCGCTAGCAACGGGTTCTACACTAGGCTGGTGACTACTTTGAAGGACAGTAACAGGTGCAAATATGTAACACTTTTGTATCCATTGTGAATAAATAGTTGCCACTATTTAACTTCCAACCCCCTTACCAGACACTATTTATTTATAATCAAAATATCCACGGGTATACTGCCGGTCTGCAGTGTCCAACGGGCACAATATTTCGGTGATCATACATGTCACCATCATCAGATGAACTGACAGACTGAGCTCCTGTGAACGTGCCGGCACGGAGATCCGTACGCTATGGCTGCTCAGAGGGAACTGGGTTTGGTCGCGGCGGCGGCCGATTTAAACACCCTCCGCCCGCGGCGCGCTCCCACCGCTGTCCGCGCCCCGCGCCACGGTCGCGCGGTGGAACAGATTGCGACCGCGTCTGAGATGACGTCTGTGTGATGGCTCTGTCCGCCGTGGTCCTCACAACTACACGTTTGCTCGATTTACTCTTGATTAACCCAATCGCTGGTTCCCAAGCTTTGCTAAGATTATAGCCATAGTCACGGTTTATGAGGTAGTCATTGGTGCGAATTTCAATGGCCTCTCTATCAACGCTGTCCCAGTATCTCGACGTCTGTACCAGAATCCTCGTGCGTTCATACTTCATAGCGTGGTTTTCCGACAAACAATGTTCAGCGACCGCCGACTTGCTCGAATACATCAGTCGAGTGTGCCTCTGGTGTTCACGGCATCGATCCTCGACGGTACGCATCGTCTGACAATATACGAATTGCCACATTGACACGGAATCTGGTAAACGCCGGCGTTCCTCAAACCGAGGTCATCTTTGGCGCTCCCCACCAGTGCACGAGTTTTATTCGGAGGACAAAACACAGATCCGACCCGGTGTTTCTTCAAAATGCTGGCGATTTTCCCCGAGAGTGCGCCTGTATATGGAATAAACGCAGTGCCTACCTCCTCCCTCGTGATTTCATCCATCTCCACAGGTTGTGCTGTAGTGGTTGGGCGGAGAGCACGTTGAATTTGCCATTCTGAGTACCCATTTTTTCGAAATACAGTTCTCAGATTTTCCAATTCCTGGGGTAGACTCTCTGCGTCAGAGATAGTGCGCGCCCTATTTACTAGAGTTTTAAGTACACCATTCCTCTGTGAAGGGTGGTGGCAGCTGTCTGCGTGCAAATACAGATCAGTGTGCGTAGTCTTCCGATATACCCCATGACCTAGGGTGCCGTCAGCCCTTCTCTTGACCGAGAATCACACTATTTATTTATATACACAATGCATTTCAAAGGCATAAACCTCAATCATCGGGAAGTTTCAAGGCACTGTCTTTGTTGGGAAAGTGTGACAGTTTACAGGTAAAGTATCACGACAGAGAAAGCCGTCTGTGACCACTGGCGACAGTACCAAATGTTACTCATAAATAGTAATACAACATACGATCGTAGCAGTAACACATGTAAATCCACCTGATAATGGATGTTAAAGCCTTGGAAAAGCATTGTAGACAAAAATGAACTGTGACGGTAAATCTAAACTTGTTGTTTCATTCGACAACCTAGTTCTCGTAATGGCACAATTGCACCAATGTGTGTGTTTCTTGATCTGAGGATGGCGGATGCTTGTCGAAACCGGTCATTTCGCTTTAAATTACAGTGTTTATGCCGAAAAAAAAGACTGTGACAAGAAGATGTAATGATGTTCACTGAATATATCCGTCTGACGGGTTTTTGGCAAAACTTAAAGAAAATCCAGGTTCTTACTTAAGATTTCACTACCGATTTCGTTAAAGTTTTTCGACTGTTATGCCCCTTCGTTACTTCCGTATTCGGGTCAACTGTCCAACACTCAAACACTCAAATTAAAGTTGCGTTGCGTTGTAAAATAAATATTCACACATTAATAGAAGTTTTGCATCGCCTCGGTTCCGAGAGTTCCGGAACCTGTAGAGAAAACTGGAATAGAGATAAACATCATTTCCGCCCTATTTATTGCTTATGAAAACCACACACTGCATGTTGTACCACCATACAGCCAGACCTTCAGAGACGGTGGTCCAGATTGATGTACACATCGGTACTTCTAATACCCAGTAGCACGTCGTCTTGCATTGGTGCATGCTTGTATTTGTCGTGGCATACTATCCACAAGTTCATCAAGGCACTGTCGGTCCATATTCCCCCACTCCTCAACGGCGATTCGGCATAGTTCCCTCATAGTGGTTGGTGGGTCACGTCGTCCATAACCTAAGTAAAAACAAAATTATCCAGTTCATCTGTACCACTTCAATTCATCAAGTTAAGTGACAGGAGGGATTAGACGAATTTGTACTTTTAATAGTGGCAAGACGTTGGTTACACTCGTAAGTGTCTGAAACGAGTAAACAGTTCAACAGTGCAGAAGCACTAACGTTTACCAATTAGTCTGTAGGCACTCAAGTAGCCGACATTTCACAGATCTTTAGACGTATTCTACTGTATACAGATCCTTTGTCCCAGCACAAATTTATATGTAACCAGTTTACACCCAGTTTGATAAACCTTTTGAGGCACCCCTATCTGACTACGTTTGAACTGTTCAGAACGAAACAGATTGATTGCTTCGGCAGGTTTTAAAATTGACAAGTGCTAAATAAAACTAGTTTCAGTAACCTTGCATATATGTAGCTTACACTCTAAGTAATACTCCTTCAGTTATTTTACTAGAATGTCACTAAGACATGTACTTAATAATAAACAACTTCACCCAATAAGAGATGTCTTTACTCTCCACAACAAAAGTTTTGCTTCGTAACTTAACATTGTTAATAACTCCCTGAAGAATCTCATTCCCAATAAATTACATCGAACAAGTTATTAGAAGGTAGCGTATCCTAATACAGTCTTTTATACACCAGGTCACTAATTACAGTTAGAGACTGAAGTATTCAGATTTTCAGTAGTCGTGCATCTGTGATGTGATTTTTTATATAATCTCAACTTATGCTGCACTGATTTTATTACCACGTAAAAATATGTTTACCATCGGAAGGTTCGTTCTTGACCTTTTATGTCTCACTTAACAACAAATTTAACACAAAACGGGAATACTCTCCTTGGTACCACTTCTAGCACATTATTAAATTGTGCTGTCTCAATGTTACACGGTCTTCCTGGCACAGAGAAGGATGATATTGCTGACTAAATTAACAAAAATAACTCCTAATTTCCCTCTGACCAAGTCCTGATGCGCAATATTTCCCTCAGACACATAAATTACTGTATTTCATATTTCCCGAGAAGACGAGGCATATTTTGTCCAAATATAATATTGCTTCCCAGCTGATGATGATAATATGCGAAATAATTTAGCAATTGATCTGTCAAATATTCTACACCAGTAATGTCAACGGTATAGTCGTTAATACGTTGTTGACGTCGTATTAAACTATATCTTTATTTATGACTTTTCTTTACTTTGATTTCTTTTATGGACTTCTCTTTTTTAAGGTATTTTACTTACCATTCAACAATGACTTTAACATGAGCTAAATAGTCGCAGTTACCTTGCCTTAAAGCTCTCAATACGAAATTAGTGATGGATTGTTACCACTCTTAATAGCCCTGTAAATTCTTTGGAATGATTTTTAGTTGTAAGTAATTTTAATCAAAGACAATTAGAATCTCTAAATCATTGGCTTATCTGGATAATTTTTAGCTGTAAACTGAGCACGAATAAAACACCACATTTCTTCAACACATATTATTTTCTTACTTTTCCTTTCCTTTTTAAAATAAGAGCTTTTCATTGTCTACTTTTATTACACTCCTTTCACTTAAGGTTAACTGAGTGGAAAATCAGACAATGGTCTTAATTCATGAAAGGCAAAATGCTACATACGTCGAAGGTCAATGGGGAACAGTGCAACTAGCAAACTCACCTATTGGGATGTAAAGAGATATTGTTATTATTTACATTTTTTCGGCTGAATGCTTGTTGATGCTCTTCACGGGTATGCTGCGGGATTTCATCATCATGACGGTCCAACTGGCCGCAATCTTCAGGTGAGTTTGCAGGTGCACAATCACGGTGGAAGTAGGTACTATCAGATGCGGCGACTCCTTTATGTCCGTCACTGCACGAGCACGAGAAGTGAAAGGGCTGCCCTCTGCGAAGTTAAAATTTGCAGAGCCGCTGGCGGTAGAAACTAATTAAACCGAAGAATCTCAAATTAAGATATAACCAGTCGAAAACCGGACAATTGTTGTTTTATATCTGGTAATATAGAGTGCCACATCTTGAATGAAGGAAAGCCTTTACCTCTATTAATCATGTCATCGGATCCTTTAAGTACACAATCCCAATAACTGGAAGGCGGAACAATAATTTGATTCTCTTTAAATGAAATATTATACCCTTCGTTGAGAAAATGTTCCGTCGTCGACGTAATCTCACCTGAAGCTGGCGGCCAGTAGGAACGTCGAAATATCGTGTCGTCAGGACGATTGAAATCCGGCCGCATACCCGTGTAGCGCATCAACAAGAGATGTTTCCTCAGACGCCTTTTTTATAATCGGGAAATATTTAACAAACTTTCCCACTTCATGCATCGGCTCCTGTTCAGCTGGACCCCAACGAAAATTGTGCAAAAGTTCGGTCTCTGGACTCAGATATGATTCAAAGAAAATGATGCTACCATTTTTCAGTTAATGTTTCTAAGGGCTCACTATCTTGTTCCTTTCCTACAGAGACTAGTATCTTGTTCATTATTTGGGAGGTATCCAATTTTCTCACGATTATCAGCTTTGGAAATTACAAAGGAGTCTGCTGCTAATCAGCAGATAAGACGTCTGAGTCGACTCCGCGTACACACGGCTACTTTCAACCATACAAAAAAAAAAAAAAAAAAAAAAAAACCAGAGAGAACTGAATTCATCTGAGGATTATGCACGGCTCTATTATTGCTTGCCTGCCGAACAGTATTGGAACTCCGCTGACTATCAAAATCCTCCAACAAATTGCGTCTTCACTATGTTTACAAAAATGAAATGTTCGGGGTTAATGACAACCAATCCAGAGATACATAATGGCGTAAAAGCCACTCTCTACAAGACATACTATAGTCGCTATACTGTCAATTGAGAGCATTTGCAAAACCAACAAAATTGTCTGTAGGGCCTGGGCACTAGTTTAACGGGAACTAGACCATGACTAAATCCTCTCCGTGATAGAGCGAACTGTCAAATCGAACTTTTAACATATTCAACGTGAAGTTGTACGCATACCCCTCCAAAGAGCAGTTAACTCTCGACACCAGTTAATGTCACGTATACAAGTAACTCGTGACCCATTAAAAATGTTTTTCTCTTTATAGGCTTGATCAGCCTATCCAGAACCATTCATCCTCTCAGGTAGCACAACCGAATACTGATTCTGACCTATTTCTGCATATTAATGATGCCAAATCCATACTACCTCTTCAAATATTACACACTTATGAGCTTACAATTATCTTCAACCAGTAACCCCAGATATAAAATTTTCATCCATCGTGACCCGACCTTCTACCAAGTATTTCATTATTTATTTCCCCCTGCCATTATTTTGTCCATAGCTATTCTGAGTCCTACGTCTGTCCAGATTCAATGTCCAAGTTATATCCCAGTTTCCTAAATTCTGTACCAGATGTTTCCCTTTGTTCATTTGAAACTCACAAGGCCGTTTCACATGAGTAAATGACTTCAATTCCTCTGTCAAAACCCCTCACTTCGGATATTTCTTTCCCATACTTTGGTTCATCACGAATTCATCAGAAATTCTGATATGTTTAAGCTGCCCCCAGTGTCTATCCAGAAATGTTGTCGATAACACTACATAAGGAAAAATTTTATATGCACTTTTATTTTCCTTCGTCCTCTCAGAACTCACCATCTATCATACTTCTCATTCATACAAGTCTCTATGTGAGCTCGAAGCCCTCTAATTCTAGCTCCGTGGTCATTTACGAGGTGTACGTAGAAGGAAGCAACAATTTTGTTGGCCGCTCTAAGAACGTTAGCTTTCGAAATATTAACATTAAAGCACAGTACGATAAACACCGCCTCTCCTGTGGCGCCTGCCACTGCAATTGGTGCCTGTTTCACGTTTGCTGAACAAACCAAGGACGAAAAGTACTGATTTTCTTCCAAAATTCTCTATTTTCTCTATCAATCCAGTCAGATAAGACCATATCAAATATCTGTCGAATGAGAGTGTTGTAAGCTACTTCCTTGCTGGATAGACTAAACTTAATGAGAGTCTTACAATTGATCTCTGGCAACCCGTGTTCCTCTGATTAGAATTATGTCGTTGTTCCGCGTTAATCGCTTCGTGCGTGTGTTCCAAGTTATTTACTGGATGTGATTTCTGCCAGTGGTAGTCCGGTAATCGTGCAGTTATATGAGAACAATATGGCTTTCGGCATTTCGCTATATTTTCTATAGCTGGGAGTTGCCTACGTGCAACAGCATAATTGTCGAATAATTTAATGGACTTACCGCTCTTATCCATAGGGTCATTCACACATTTAGCGAACATCTGTGCTCTATAACATACCCTGTGGGTACTTTCGAAGATTTCTCTCAGTTAATAAAGGCTTGTTTCTATTTTGCAAGAACTTTTCCATATAGTCCGACCGCTGGCCTGATTTCTGAATTCTGTTCAATAGGCGACTTCGCGAAACTGTATCGAACGTCTTTCCGAAGAAAGTTACCGTAACAAATGTTACAGTCGAGAGGACAAGAGGGGAGGTATAAAGAATACTTACAATATCAGTCAAATGTGAAAACGCGGTAGTACGTGCTGTAACACTTGAAATGCAGAACAAGAGGAAATTCAAAACATAGTGAATGCCACGAGAAAACGTGCTCCGCGATCTCAATTAAGTTTATGCCTATTCACTAGTCTGAATCACAGCGGGAGCTCAGGCAGGAAAGTTAGAACACCGATGAGGGAGGAATCTGTTCATGCTTGGGAAAATACATACCCTGACCTTGTCATGACAATTGGCGTGGTGTGAAAACGCAGTCTCTTTAAGAGTATTGTAATATCTGAGAGAATTCTCTTCATTTAAGATTGTAATAATAAAAAATGAAGTTAAAGATACCAGATATATACTTAAGCGCAAAAAAAAATTGTATAAGCATGCGCATTCAAATACAGAGATATGCCAACAGGCAGAATACGGCGCTGCGGTCTGCAGCGCCTATATAAGACAAGTGTCTGGCGCTGTTGTTTGATCGAAATGACAGGTCATCAAGATTTAAGTGAGTTTGAACGTGGTGTTACAGTCGGCGCACGAGCTGCAGCACACGGCATCTCCAAGGTTGCGACGAAGTGGGGATTTTCCCGTACGACCATTTCACGAGTGTACCGTGAATGTCAGGAATCCGGTAAAAATCAAACTTCCCACGCAGCTGCGGTCGGAAAAAAACCCTGCAAGAACGGGACGAGCAATCACTGAAGAGAATCGTCCAACATGACAGAAAAGCGACGCTTCGGCAAACTGCTGCAGACATCTTCTGACAAGTGTCAGCGTGCGTATCATTCAATGAAACAACATCGATATGGCCTTTCTGAGCCGAAGGTCCACTCCTGTAATCTTGATGACAGCACGACATAAAGCTTTACGCCTCGCCTGGGCCCTTCAACACTGATATTGCACTATTGATGACTGGAAACATTTAGCCTGGTGGACGAGTCTCGTTTCAAACTGCATCGAGCGGGTGGACAAGTACCGGTATGAAGGCAACCTCATGAATTCATGGACCCTGCATGTCAGCGGGGGCTGTTCAAGCCGGTGGAGGCTCTGTAATAGTGTGGGACGTGTGCAGTTGGAGCGATAATGGGACCCCAGATACGACTCTGACAGGTGACACGTACGTAAGCATCCTGTCTGATCACCTGTATGTATTCATGTCAGTCATACATACCGACGGACTTGGGCAATTCCAGAAGGTCAATGTGACACCCCACGTGTCCAGGATTGCTACAGAGTGGCTCCAGGAACACTTCTATGAGCTTAAAGAGGTCCGTTGGCCACCAAACCCCCAGAGTCATGAACATTGTTATTCATATCTAAGACGCCTTTCAATGTGCTTTTCAGAAGAGATCTCCACCCCGTCGTCCCCTTACGGATTTATGGACGGTCGTGCAGGATTCAAGATGTCGGTTCCCTCGAGCAATACTTCAGACATATTCGAGTCATTGCCATGTCGTGCTGCGGCACCTCTGCGTGCCTGCGGGTGCCCTTCACGGTATTAGGCTGATGTAATAGTTTCTTTGGCTCTTCAGTGCACAACGTACGGCGGTCGGCAGCGGACACACACACACACACACACACACACACACACACACACACACACACACACACTCATAATGGCAAAAAAATTAAGTATAAAGGAATACAGTGACCAAATACGCGAAAGCTGCCATCACAGTAGCAGTTTTCACTTCATCTCTTCCTGTCTCAAGAAACGGCTGGGAATAACCCTCCTTTCCAGAGAGAGACATAACGGATCTGACGTAGTAATATTCGTTTCCATTGCAGTTTATTTTCTGCGAACACCACTATTTCATAAACAATAATTTTTGCTGTATAGTGTACAACTTTGTGGAAATGTTGAACCGATTACCCAGTGTTTAGCCACTGAATCTCTGCAGATTGCGTAACTGAGGCAAGTAATGGGTAACAGCGAGGCATATACCTAGTCGGACGTGATAAACAGCCTAAAATCCACATGCAGGCTGACATGCACGGCCCCACCGAGTTATGCGCCTAGAGGATCCCATCCGGGGCCAGCATGTCTGCCCGAATCCCTCAAATGTCAGCTATCCAGGCGGGTACTGTGTCCTTGATAGCAGACATATTTATACTGAGTTTACAGTCCGTGTGGCGACTGCGCTTCGATCTTACTAAACTGTGAATGATCGCAAAGTTCTGTAGGCAGTAGCAACTTGGCGTCTTCACTCATGTTGTCTGTCTCAGCGTAGTGGTATGCGAGGCGCCGATTCTCGATCAGGCAATGTTGTCTGCAATGGATTGGTGCTAATCATGACTCACGTGTGTTAGCTTAGGCAGATCATTAAGCGACGAGTCGAAATGTCAAAATGGATGTCAGTTACTCTATTCATAACATTCAAGTTGGTTAAACAAACAGATCAGCAAGACCCAACGGTACCACGAGTTCCTCTGAGGATGACCGACGCATCATTGGGCGAAATATTATAAACAGAAAAGCTTCATGAACCATGACCACCTCTCATGAAAGCCTTTATTCTATTATAAATTAACAAAATCATAATTATAAAATTATGTGCGCAGAATGGTCTACGCTAGCCAGTATCGTCGACCATACATTTCTAGTGCACTACTGAAAAATTTGCGAAACTGTTTAGCCCTTGAACCATGAGTAACAGAGCTACCAATCAACATACCGGCAGCCTTTACTTACTATGATACATTTTTGAGACACAAATAGGGTAGTAATACGTGACTTAAAGAGTATGTGTTTGTTGCTGATGTATTTTTTGAAAAAAAAAATGGAAGTAACCTTGACATAATCACTGTATTGTTAAGATGCTTATGTATTTTTGCTGACATTTTAGATTTTGAGTTAATATTATGACACTCGACGAGCATCGTGTGCTTTGTAAAACAATTTGTATGTGGAAATATTTGAGTGTTCATTCTGCCTTTCACCAAGTGTAGGCCTAAAAACCAAATGTCAACCACATGATTATTTAGCCACATCTGTTTTGTAGCAGTTTAGATCTGGTAAAGTATTAGTGCTCTAATTTGAGAGTCCACAACCAAGATTAGATTTCGGTTATCATGTACAGAGTGTTCATTTTAACTGAATACATTGAAATACCTCGAAAACTACACATTGAATAAATAATTCATATTTGTTTCTCTCAGACGTTGACAACCAACGATACCACACCCGACCCACCACCCCACCCGTGCCTGGGTGGCGGGGAGCAACTTTAAAATCTTCAATGGGAACTGCAGTTTTTTACTAAAATATACTATTCTACGGCAACATATACATACGTTTTGTCTGAAGCATTTTCTTCGTTTCGCCACAGATGGCGCTGTAAATCGGTGGACTCGAAATGGGTAGCCATTCGTAATTTATGACATACTATTCTATGGCCCCTGAATATCCAATACCACGTGGGACCCCACCTCCACGCTGCGAGGATAGAAGAGGCCAGCATTTCATAATCTCTAATTGGAAACCCCATTCGCAAGACCCTACGATATAATTGAAATGGGACTACTCGAAGCGCGACTACGGCTGTATACCGAACTTCGTGGAATCAGACAGTACACTGTGAGCAGAGCTCACGTATTGTACAAACGTAGAACGGAAGTCGGTCTAAGCCTCACCTTATTTGCGCAGTGTTTATTCTCTGCACACCTACCCACCATTTGGAGAACAGACGTGCAAGTGGACGATGAGTGCTGCAACCACAGAAAAAAGAATTGAAATGACTCTCATTTCTGGATAATGTAGGAGAAATGTTGAGACAGTTGTTGCCTTGTGTTCCGAGCGTTTTCCAGAGAAGACTCACTCTCGTTCGATCTTTAACAAGGTTATGAACGCCTTTATGTGTGATGGCAGCTTACATACCAGCAAAAGAGAACGAAGCAAACGTGTTACAGGAGAAGCTAATGAAATAGCTGTACTAACGGCAGTGCGCCACACCCCACGGGTAAGCGCCCGGCAATTAACATCACTATTCCGGGATGTCTGTAGGTAGCACTGTCACAATACTTCATCATCATAAGTATCATCCATAGCAAGTGGCTCTGCATCAAGAACTTCATGGCGCTGATTTCCAAAACCGCGTAGTGTTTTGTGGATGGGAAAGTCAACAAATGCAAACGGCCCCCACGTTCTTTGCGAGGTGCTATTTTTCCGATGAGTTTACATTCACAAACCATGGCACCGTTAACCGTCATAAAATGCATTACTGGACTGTAGACAATCCCCACTGGTTACGGCTAGCTAACCTCAACGTCCTTGGTTGCTTGACATATGACGTGGCTACACAGGGAGCAAACTCACTGGTCCGTAATTTATCGTTGGAACGTCGATGGACGCAAATATCAAACACTTAAGGAACAGGAACCATCGGTACTACTGCAGGACGTTGCCCTGGAGGAGGGACAACATATGTGGTTTCAGCATGATGGTTGCCCAGCGCATTACGCAATTGAGGCACGGAAGGTATTAAGTCGTGTTTACGCAGGTCGGTGGATCGACAGAGGTGGCCTTATTAACTGGTCGCCTAGGTCGGCGGATTTGAAAGCCAGATTTATTTCTGTAAGCATATTTAAACGATAAGGTGTACCAGCAAGTGCAAACAGGCCGTGAAAACTTGGTCGACCGCAACAGAAACGCCTGTGCTGACGTTCCCTTAGATATGCTTCTGTCCTGGGTATGGTCATTAGAAAAGCAGGTCACTAAGTGTAATGATTTTGAAAAAAAAAGTGCTATCTGTAATATCATTATTTTATTTTTCTACCGGTTTCGCTTCTACACCGTCATTAACTGCAGTTGAACAACATACAAAAGTGGACATCGTTTTTATTTCTTGAATGGTTACACATAGCCAAATGCTGTTTTTGGCAAATGTTAGAGCGTCGAGGGTCTAACAACCCTACCACAACAAAGGTCAAAAATTAATTATGATTGTACTGTTGCTCACGCTGCTAAATATTGCATTTTTGGTCAACAAAAAAGTTACATTGTGTAGCAGGTATCATTAGAGTACAGATAATAAAGTCATTTCTTGAAATAATGGATAAACTAGGCACTCATCTTTTCGTGTTTCCCACGTTGGTCTCGTTGTGAACTCATGGCTCAATCGTCGAAAATCTAGGTAGTGATGTTTCCAAGCTCGGATGCAAAGAGGCCTAGGTGTTATTCTGCGATATTCAAAAATTCTACAGATGCGCTTCACAAACCATTCTTGAAGATGAAACTTTTGCAAGTTGGGACAATGGTGATGTAAAACAGTAATCAGCACTCCCAATTTGAGTTACACTTCTTTTTTATTACTTTTGTTGCAACATCACTTCACAATATAAAACATACTTGAAAATATCTTCCTCACTGTTAAAGTTCACATTTCATAAACTGACTACAATTTGCGTCTTTTCAACATGACGATCAAGACTTGACTCTCTAATAACTGCTTACGCGCCCAAAAATCCGAGTTACAAGTACGTCAAAGATCATAGTGACAAAAGAAAGAATACACATAATAATAATATCATTGCAATATAAACATATCGATGTATCAACGTACCTCTACATTAATGAAATCAAATCTGAATGTTGTCACAGAAACACAGTAGAATATTGCTAGTATCGAGAGGTTGAGGTGAGGTGCTGTAATGGTTACGTAATTCATATACCATTACAAGGGGCACGTATGTTTCGGTTTAGTTAATGTTTTTGGCACTAGTATCGACGGAGATATTGAGACAAGTCTTCTTTTTAAATGGAACCGTATACCTTTTGTAACTGTTTTCGATACCCATTGAGAAGACAACTACAGTGATACAGCGTTTGTTAAGGTTCACGTTGAAACTTTCCGTTAAAAAATTTGAGATATTTCCTAGAATATGACAGCACGGTGGCAGGAAACGGCATTTGCGGTTCGAACACTGACAAGCAGGCGTCTCGGAAGAAGCTGCGTAGTTGTAAATCTTAAGATAGACCTGCGCTACGAGAATAAAGCTTTATTTCCCCTAGAACCAACTTACGACTTAGAAGCAGGTTCACCTACGAAGTGTGCATATGGAAATACAAAATAGACTAAAATATAGTGAATCACGGAGGGCTTAGGAAAACTATTTCACGTTCGTGTATCCCCCAGATTTACGTGAGTTGAAACAGAGTAATCAACTTCACGTTTATCAAAAATAAAGAGGTTTTACACGCTGCAAAAAACAACAGCTGTTGTAAATATCTAATTGTTAGAAGGCCGATTTAACCTATCTTTTCCTGTACTTGGTAGTATGCTTCTTGAGGTAAATACATACTATCGGACAACTGTGTCTGCATACACTGGTCTGAATTATATCATATGGGATACATTCGTTGAATTAAACGTTTTAATAAAAATGTTTTGGTGACCACCCGTATACTATAAAATAGATATTCTACTCAACGAAAAGTTGTTTCATGCTGAACGTAAGCGAGTAATGACAGTGTTATCAATTACATTCAATATAAGGTATCAAATTATTTGACGTTGCAATGCAATAGCCGGCCGGAGTGGCCGAGCGGTTAAAGGCGCTACAGTCTGGAATCGCACGACCGCTATGGTCGCAGGTTCGAATCCTGCCTCGGGCATGGATGTGTGTGATGTCCTTAGGTTAGTTAGGTTTAAGTAGTTCTAAGTTCTAGGGGACTTATGACCACAGCAGTTGAGTCCCATAGTGCTCAGAGCCATTTGAACCATTTTTTGCAATGCAATTTAGAACACACGTAAATCTAATAAACAATTCCTAACAGGGATTTGGTAACCAATCAAATAATATAACACAAATTATGTCTTCCTGAAAAATAACTTTATACTTTATTTAAGCATGTGTTCCGACCTTTGGCCATAAACTGAAAGGCACATTCGCAGTCGCCGTTAGAAAGAACGAGTAACAGATTTAATTACAGTGGATTATATGATAGAGCACGTACTGGTGATCCGACGACACGTATCGTCTGGCATAGTTGGGTCTTCGTCACAGCCCACAGACTTTGCTCCCGAAAGAACGCGAACAAAAGGAGTCAAATCGGGGGATCTCGCACGCTATTTGACAACAGAATTTCGTCCTATTCAACGTCCAGGAAAGTTCTCATTATGTGTCTGCGTTGCAACACGGGACGCGTGAGTTGGACGTCCTGTCGCAGCCACATACACTGCCGAATATCCAGTAGGAACTCGTCTAGAAGAACAGACAGAATGTTCGTCAGAAAGTGTGCGTGCGAATGTCCATTTAGAATGCCTGAGACGAAGTATGATCCCACAACGTAATTTCCTATGATGCTGCACAATACGTTTACGCTCCATGGTCGTTGATGTAGCACCTGATGAAGCCAGTTTGAATTTGCGGCTGCCCAGTAGCGCATGTTATTCAAATCTACATTAGTGTGTTTAGTAAATGTTGATCATCGGGAAGCATGACACGGTGCAAATACGTTGAGTCGTCTCTCAGTTGCTGAAGGAACAACCGCGAAAATTCTGTATGACGTTTGCGGCGGGGCGGGTTATATTTTTCGTTCGTCGTACTGCTCAACACTGAATGTCCACCTACCTCAGAACGGCGTCCGCTCGCTGTCCCTTTTCTCTACGAGCGTTGATACTTACTAGACGACGAAAAAGCAGCGTTGAGGAAAGACGTCGCCTAAAATCTATCTTGCAAAGTCCGCATAAAATCTAGTAGTATTTCAGGTCCTACGATCTCTCATTTATTGGGATGTTGTGCGGTAATATGATGCATTTGACTTAAATGAACGTCCTACAATTTTCAGACTAGTAAAGTTTATCGATGAATAACAAGAGTTTATGCGCTACCAAGTCCGCATTTAGTGAAGAACTCTTCTATCGTTCTTACTGCTCAGTCAAACAACAAACCTCTCACGAAAAGCAGCCAGAATTTTACACAAGTCAACCCCGATTGAAGACGCAATCTCACAGTCACATATACTCTACTATAAATGTGGTACACATTCGGTCCTTTTCAGGAGGTTTCCTTAAAAGAAACTGCTCGCCAAATACTCCATAAATGATTACAGAATACGCCATGTGGAATGTTCACAAAAGCCGAAAGTTCACACGTTCGTAATTTTCCAGCGAAACAATCCAAAAGTCAAAAATTTCATCAGTCTCTCCGTAATTGCAACGTCTTTTATTACTACTCGTTTTAAACGAGCGGCACTCAATAATTCTGCACCTTATAATGAACACTGAGACATTTAACATTACATTTGTACGTCCGAAGCTGGCGAGCGACTCTCTCGAGACTCTCTCACTCACAGCACATCTAACTAGATGTAAACGGGAACTACTTAGTTCTGAGTGGCTGATCAGTCTGACGGACCAATCAGAATGATCCTTCGAGATCATACTCGCCGTAAAACTCGCCTAAGCCAATCACTATTCAGAAACGCATTTGTGTCTTCCAAAATGCAGATACTAACACAATGTTTAATATTTGAAACATAGCTGCACAACAGCAACGGTTCCACGTAATAAAATTATAAACAGCCGACCAGTTGCAATGGATAAAGAATTATTTACCTAGGTTTCAACAAATTTAAATTTGTCTTCTTCAGAAGGTGGCAATTTTACATTAGTAAGGACTAATGTACCATCGCCGTTTTTACAAATGTCGGCATAGATCCATTTGTCGAAATTAAAATATAGCCCTAGAAATAGAGTTTGTCACGTAAATATAAATTAGTACATGGATCTGGCGGAGCTCACCACCGACGGTTGGTTGTGAGCTCTGCAAGATCCATGTACTAATGTATATTTACGTGACAAAGCCTATTTCTAGGGCTATATTTTAATTTCGACAAATGGATCTATGCCGACATTTGCAAAAACGGCGATGGTACATTAGTCCTTACTAATGTAAAATTGCCACCTTCTGAAGAAGACAAATTTAAATTTGTTGAACCCTAGGTAAATAATTCTTTATCCATTGCAACTGGTCGGCTGTTTATAATTTTATTACAATGTTTAATGTAACAAAAAGAAAATAAAATTAACCTTGAAAATAATTTAGAAAACGATTGCACTTTAAACTGATATTCTGGCTGCCTTCTTACAAAAGCAATCACACCAATACATACGTCATCAGCGATGTGGGTGAAACACATCTTTCCCATGTTCCAATTACGTAATGTTGTGCATAATATAATATTGAATTGTTTCGTAAGTCCCACATACACACTCTCACTCATTCTCATTTATTCACACAACAAATAATAAACCGATACTAAATTTTTCTGAATTTTTATACTATGAACAGATGAATAATTAAAGTTTTGAAAAGAAAGATCGAAACTAATTGATTTGGTATGGTGAGAACTCTGTGAATGATTTCAAATGGTAACAAAAGACAAAATGTAATCGTTCCTAAGTCAGTTTATAACCATGAGTGTCGGTTTGGTGGGTTTTAGGTAATTTTCTGAATCTGCGAAACTATTACATGTACAGCGTTGAAATTTGTAGGAGATCTTCTTCTGAATCACAAAAAATAATATACCAAATTTGAAAATAATCGGTTAATATTTAATCAGTTTTATTTAGATTCGTAGGGGGTATGAATATACGGTCGTTCTAAGTGACAAGAAAGACTGTTCTCAAGCTGGCTAGTAGCGAGTCATGGCTGAGACACAAGTTTGCAACCTCTTGTAAGTTCATCGGGCCCCAAGTCTGGATATCTTACTGCAATAAATGCTATCCCGCAATAATCTGGGACGTCACATGTTCAAAGCGACGATATTAGACTGCTTGATACAGTGACAGATAAGAGGAATGGAAATTCTGTCGATGTAGGATGCGAATGACCCTCATCTGGCTGGTCCACACTCCTTGGTCGTATGTCTGGTAACACTGTGCGTATTCATTAGCCTTGTAGCCAGAACAGCTTCTTCGTGTTCTCTTAATTTAAAGTTCAAGCAGGCTGTTCGCATTAGCGTCTTAATAACTCGTGCAATCGCCTGGCGAACCGGATGACAGCCCTATACCGTAGTACTGTTTTTACGGCATTTCCTTTACATTCACCATATAAAAGTAGTATATCCAACTTCTCCTCTTCTCCAACTTCTCATGTTTGTACACAACGAATATTGAACCAGAAGTGAGCGGCCTGCAGTGAAGACATGTAAATAGGCACTGTAGACGTTGGCGGCGTCTGCAACGCTAATGCCGATTCCGGTCGACATGCTCTCACATTCTAAGACATTTCTCGAATTCTTTTGGAAACAGGTCTCAATGGCAACATTAACAAACACTATATCATTGTAATTGTCTTCACGAGTACTATCGAATTTAGTTATAAAAATTATATGGGTCCGTTTCAAGAAATATACTTGATTCAACATCTCTGTTGATACCAAAGCTAAAAACGTTAAACAAGAAAAAAATACGTTCCCCTCGGCATTGTAACACTTGCCGGAAACAGCGTTCGCGAAATTTGCATCACCCCGGTTCCGAGATCTCCTGAAGATAGACGTTGACTGTGGATATAGTATCACAGACACAGTCCCTCATGTTCACAGATGTCACTAAACCAGCCCAAAGATGTAAACAACCGTGCATGAAGAGGGCCTATTGGACGGAGGGGTCCAACAGCCGCTCAGTTCGAGTCATTTCACCAGGAAGGAGGTACACGGCTCGTGTTGTCTGCAGTTCATTCATGCCTAGACGGCCAATACTGTGGTTCGATTGCGTCCGCATTGTTATTCTGCGCCAGGAAGGGCTCTCAACAAGGGAAGAGTCGGAGTGAACCAATGCGATGTTGTTCTGACGGGGGAGATATAGGGAGACAGGAACTGTCGATGACATGTCTCAATCAGGCCGCCAAAGGGCTACTACTGCAGTGGATGACCGCTATCTACGGATTATGGCTCGGAGAAACCCTGACAGAAACACCACCATGTTGAATAATGCTTTTCGTGCAGCCACAGGACGTCGTGTTACAATTAAAACTGTGCGCAATAGGCTGCATGATGCGCAACTCCACTGCCGACGTCCATGGCGAGGTCCACCTTTGCGACCACGACACCATGCAGCGCGGTACATATGGGCCCAACAACATGCCGAATGGACCGCTCAGGATTGTTATCACGTTCTCTTCACCGATAAGTGTCACATATGCCCTCAACCAGACAATCGTCGTAGACGTGTTTGGAGGCAACCCGACCCAGCTGAATGCCTTAGACATGCTGTCCAGCTAGTGGAGCAGTGTGGAGGTTCCCTGCTGTTTTGGAGTGGCATTATGTAGGGCCGACGTACGCTTCTGGTGGTCATGGAAGGCTCCGTAACGGCTGCGCGATACGTGAATGCCGTCCAGCGACCGATAGTGCAACCATATCGGCAGCATAATGAAGAGGCATTCGCCTTCGTGGACAAAAATTCGTACCCCCATCACGCACATGTTGGGAATGACTTCCTTTAGGATCGTCGCTCGACCTGAGTGGCCACCATGTTCTCCAGACATGAACCACATCGAACACACCTGGGATCGACTGAAAACGGCTGTTTGTGGACGACGTGACCCACCAACTACTCTGAGGGAATGGGACAATCTGAACCAACAATGCCTTGATGAAGATGTGGATAGTATGCCACGACGAATACAGCCATGCATCAATGCAAGAGGACGTGCTACTGGGTATTAGAGTTACCGGTGTGTACAGCAATCTGGAGCACCACCTCTGAAGGTCTCGCTGCATGGTGGTACAAAATGCAATGTATGGTTTTCATGAGCAAGTGATGTTTATGTTGACCTCTATTCCAATTTTCTTTACCGGTTCCGGAACTCTCGGAAAGGAGGTGATGCAAACTTTTTTTGATGTGAGGGACTGTTATGCCTTACGGTACTGAGATGAAACTACGGAAGAATTGCTCCTTATCCTGTAAGTGCACAGCAGAAAAATTATGTGTGTTTGTGTGTGTGTGAGGGGGGGGGGAGGGTGATGGTGTATTACTGCGTCCAATGATGCTACTGGCGGAGGATGAAGTGGCTGTTGGTCCGCCCGCATTTGCCGTCTCGGGCAACTTTAAATTTACACACGTTATGTAATTTTTCCTGCCGTGAGTGCTAATGTGAATCGATTGGTATGGTGTTTGTCATACTGTTTCTCGTGATCCTGGTAGATAATATAGCTCGTTCGGATACTTCTAACACGCCGGATGGATACTGACTGATTTGTTTCATTTTAATGGCAGCTAAAGTACTAAGCTGCGATTGGCTGCGAGCCTTGCCAGATTTCGTACTATCGATTTTCCTTCAGAGATCGTACCCTTTCAGCACTCGCGATGTGGTCGCGAGGCGGAGCGTGCAGAGGGTGATGATCGACCGAGCGAAAGTGCAGAGTGTAGGGAGTTAGTAACAGCGTGTGGATGGTAGCACACACGAGAGGCAACCTTGGCGCTTTGAAAAACGTCCATTACGGTCGAAACCGGCTGTGTTGGACGCATTTTTGGATGGACAGCGTAGCAAAGAGGATTGATGGTCGTTAGCCGATTATATGTTGTTGCTGGTCCTGACTCGTGACATCTTTTCTCGGAAACCATTATATTCCGTTAGTAATCGTTGCCTTCTCACTTTTTACCTTGTTGATTCCCATCCGTGGAGTTACCACTGCCATATCCAGTAAACGTCCGACCGGGATACCTTCGATATTTGGACCTATTAAGTCCTTGGTGAGCGACAACGCCCCGGCATTTACTTCCTGAAAATTTAAGAGGTTTTGCTTTGGGAACGCAGTGCAGCACATAAACTTCACTCCATATTATTCCTAGGCTACCTTTGCTGAAAGACATAAACGGAACCTCAAGTCTACCTTGATCATTTATCAAGCCAAAGTCCAGGAAAGGTGGAATGCTTCGACACCGTCACTAATTTCTTCCCTTAACTCTGCTCAACACGAAGCGTCTTTAATGTTCGCATACCAATCAACCTACATCTGGCTAACTTGTGGTCACTGGACGAAATTCTGCCCAATGAGATCAGTCCCGAGATTATCTAGCGTAATTGGAAGAGCGCTAAATGCAACATCGAGCTAGACCATAGGAGGCAGATTCGTCGGAATCAGGGCGTGCGTCCTTTCAAAAGTGCGAGACTGCGAGTTTGTCCGGAGTTTTGGTACTGGGTCAAAGCGAGAGGACGACGAATCCGGGAAATTGCGTCCCATTTTTTGGGACCCTGAAGGATGCTCAAATCCTTGAATCCTGTCAATCCCCTGGTGCGCCATCTGGCCATAGGGGATCGGATCAGCCAGGTTAGGAAATGGTTAAGCTTGGCTTTCCTAGCTCCGAGTGGTCGGCTAGATCATACGTTGGGGGGAAGGTTCAGCCATGCTGGCTTCCGTCCTACCGATTCTCCTTGAGACATTGTACCCTTTCGACGCTCATGATACAGTTGCGAGGTAGCGCACGCAGAGAGAGGCGATCGACCGATTGAACGTGAGGTGTGTGGGGATTTAGTAACAGCATGTGGTAGGTAGTAGACACGAGAGGAAACCTTGGCAGCAAATACTGTCGCTATGAAAGCGTCCATTTTGGCTGAAACTGGCTGTATTAGGCGCGTTTTAAAATGGACTGCGCAGGGAAGAAGTTTGGGGGTCATTAGTCGATTATATGTTGCTGCGGGTCCTGACTCGTGACCTACCTTTCCGATGCTGTTGCACATGGACTTCAACTGACGTAATAGGTGATATCACTGTACTTACGCCAGTCGTCGGAGACAAATTTTCTGCACTCCGTGTTGCAAGTGCGATAAACCTGAGACAGATTACTTGTTAATTGCCAATCACGAAACTCTCTGCCCAATGTATCTTGTGGTCTGCCGCTGCGAAGCTTGTGACGCCGTTCTGACTGTAGTAATCCTTGTTGGCATAACTGTGTATTGGGTTCAAATGGTTCTGAGCACTATGCGACTTAACTTCGGAGGCCATCAGTCGCCTAGAACTTAGAACTAATTAAACCTAACTAACGTAAAGACATCACACACATCCATGCCCGAGGCAGGATTTGAACCTGCGACCGTAGCGGTCGCTCGGCTCCAAACTGTAGCGCCTAGAACCGCACGGCCAATTCGGCCGGCCAACTGTGTATTACTTCCAATCTTACTGTTTAGTCTCTTTCAGAAAGCACTGTGTATCTTTGAACAGACCGGTGTACCAATGTAGGGTGATTCCGCCAGATCCTTCTGCGGAGTCTTGAATGTTTGCGTCCATAAAGGACGTGAAATTATTGTAAGGCCGATTTATCGTTTTATGCCTTTCGTTGAGGTAATCTTATGAAAGTGTGATTTAAATTGCTTGTTTAAAATACCTGGTGTTTCAGTGTGATTTGCTTACTACTTGGAGGCAGTGACAATTTGATTAACATGTTCTGGTACTAAATTAACTTGATCTTATTTCTTATCTAATATTCTTCTGAGTGCACTACCTTGGGTTTATTAGGATGTGATCATGTATTTAAGGAGTTTAAATTGTTGCGTGTTCGTTACCGCATTGCTTACTATTTATGGTACCTCTGAGCCGGGGTTTTGGGTTTGACCTACGTCTTCGGGCCCTTGCGTGCATTTCTTATTTAGTAGATTCTAACGTTCCATTTATGCTCATGGAACACCCAGTAACAGTTGCCTGTCTCCAAATTAATACTATTTGAGAGAGTATACGTGAGACAGAGCCAGACTGAGGCTTGAATGCCTCACACTACTGGTCGGGTTGCGACGTAAAACGCTCTTTCGCACATCGGCGGCGGTTCTTCAATATAAATTGTCCACCTACCTCGATACTGCTGCAGATCTGCACACGTAACTTCTGACTGCAACTGCTTAAAGAGATCTCAGAAAAGCTGTGTTGAAGAAACTGAGATTTCACAACTACACGTCGGAGGCCGCTATAAGTACAGAAAGCTGAAAATAGTCTTGTGAACTCTAAAGAATAAATCGGAAATGGGTTGCTGAGCAAATTTCTGAGTTCAAAGGTCTTTTAAACTTGCATTATAATTTTTTTGTTGCTATTAAGCAAGATCATTAGCCCACATGTGTTCAAATCATTAAAGTTCCTGTTCACAGTCCGCGTCACACTCAAACAGCCAGAACTTTTCCTATCCATTTCCCAAATCATTTACGAGAGTAACACTGTCAATACTCTGGTATTTACTTTTGCATTCGGCATTCAGTGGTTGTCTTTAAATGAAGTTTTTGCTCGCCATAAATACTCAGCCAAAAAATTTACTTATTACTGCCACGATTTTAGTTCAAAGATTACACACGCAATTTTCTACGGACCAAAATATCTCTCGACTCTTCAAATTTCACAAATTGTTAATGCTAAACACCAGCTACCTTTATCACTGTACCAAAACGCGGAAGTCACAGTACCACTTCATTTTATACATAATGCGTTCGGACACTTTCAGCATGACCGGCTCCTTCGAAAGCTGGTCCACCACTTCCGTTCATCTCTCTCTGCCTCTACAAGCACCCTTTTCCCATGCGTTAGGTGGCAAACCGCCTCACTTCTTATTGGCTGTACAGAATTACGGCCAATCAGAACTAACTTTCTGGGCGCGGCTCGCACCAAAATCTGGCAAGAACCAACCACTGCTCTCAGCTAACTGACGTCATTAAAATAAGCAACTCAAAACTCCATTGTTAAATAAATAAAATGAAATAAACTTTAAGCTGTAGTTTAGTCTGGAATTTAACTACATAGTCACGAACGTTCTAGTTGTCTCTTACATATTCCAACATGCTTGAACATCCGTCATCCACTAGCAGGGGAACCACTAGTGAATTCGTTCCCACGATGCAGAGCTGGAACACTTGCTAGTTCCTATAGAGAATTAAAAACTGAAAATTTAATATTGGCGAATGTCCCACATACACAAGTACTTTCTTTCACACTCAGCCTAACACAAAATATAAACATCTACTTGAAATTTTTAAAGTTACTACTACAGCAAAATTACGAAAGGGTTTATATATATATATATATATATATATATATATTGATTTAGTTTTTTAAGTGTCGGATAGTTACGTTTCTTACTGACCTTTTTTTTTTTTTGTAACTTCCAAATTATGACAATTATTGACTTCAGATTTTGACATTTTGTTCCTTTTCACAACAGAAGGTTATGTACCTAATATGAAGTTCCTCGGGCTATTTCTAGATCAGTTATGAATTTTTATAGTTCCAGAGAGTGTAACTACTCTGTAAGCGCCTCTCGGCTACTTTCACACGCTGCAGTCACGCCATATGGTCATGACGCATGTCTGCAGGACACAGCTCGCCGGTTGCAGATCGTATAAGATTCTGAGTACTTACACTGGAGCCCACATACATTCATACAAGAAAGCTTTAATAGACAAATTGGCGATCGTGCCCTAGCTGCGACGCCTCAGGGCCAGCAAGTGGTGGTCGAGCGGGTCAACTAACTGGCAGATTTCCACGCTGCCTGTTGTGTACGGCGTTGGTGTCTGCGTCTGGTTGGCGCGTGGAGTTCAGATATATTTACAAGATAAATGTCATTTAGTGGTCAAAGATTCACAAACTTATAAATAACCACTGTATATGCAATTATTGCTTGTGCTTTTCAGTTGTTAGCTAAGCTGTGTTACAGATGAAAGATTTCCATGTTTAAAGTTGCTTCTCTTATTTAATCAGTTACGAATTATTTTGCCAAGCGTGTCATTTACTGTCTGTAAGTCAATTTGTTAATGTTCAGTTTGTCTTCAGTGTAGTCCTCGAGATATGTAACACCGAAAGTATTTATAGTAATCGCATTACTGTAACCCATGAAATCTGCATTAACGTAAATTGGTCTCTACCATTTGATCTGTAACGATTGTTCCGTACAGTTCTACTGTTATTTGTGGTACAATAATCCCATGACAGTTGCATTAGCATAATCGGCTGCTGCCGTCTGATGAGAAACTGTTAATCACTATAGCACCCTTCCGTATTGGGAAGGAGAACCTAGTCCCCAGCAAGAATGGGCGGCGGTCTTGTGTCGAGATCTGGTGAGCCGGCCAGTCTGTAGAAGGTTTTTGGCGGTTTTCCATCTGCCTCGGCGAATGCTGGCTGCTTCCCCTTACTTTGCATCAGCTACACTATGTCGGCGCCTGCTGCACAATCTTCTCCACGTACACATACACCACCATTACTCTACCACGCAAACATAGGGGTTACACTCGTCTGGTGTGAGACGTTCCCTTGTGGGGGGGGGGGGGGGGGGTAGGGGGGGGGCGAATGCACAATAACCCTGAAAGAGTGGTTAGGTGTGGGGTGATGGAGGGGTGAAGTGGACTGCGGTAGCCGTCGTGGGGTTGTGGACCACTGCAGCTGCAACGGGGACGGAGCCTCTCCGTCGTTTATAAGCCTCCGGTTCACATATAATACCATACAATACAATCACTATAGTGACAAGTGTTATTTCTTCTAGTTTGCAGGTTCTATGGATTGCATCTGTGTCATAATTATTGTCTCAAGAGCAAATTGTGCCCGTTTAGATCTCTGGTAATCACTCATTTTGTAAAATGTTTTATTGTAATCGTTATTTTGATTAACTGTTTACATGAATACAACTTCGTGTACAATAAAAGGCGAATGAAATTATTCCTTTTTCACGGTCCAGTCTTTCCACTTAGTCCTTGATGGGCGTTTTATGAGGCGGCGATGCATTCCCTTATCAGGCTGTTCATGGCAATATACTGCACTACGGTTGGAGGGGGGGGGGGGGGGTGCAATTTACCGCCACTTGTTTGTGATATAAGGGATAGTGGTGACATGAGTTATTACACTAAACATAAGGAGAGGGGATGGGGGGGGTGGTTCGTCTGTCAGGTAATAGACAAGAGGAGCGGGATTGTGTTGCCATGGCTTTGTCCCTGGCATGTAGCGAAGCCGACGCGCAAAGACCAAAGTGAGCTATGAATCTCAGAAGAAAATTCCGAGGTTTATAAGAGAAAACCTTCGTCATTACCGGCGCAATGTATATTAATCGTCGAAGGACGACACAAACACTAGTGAAAATAAAGTGTAAACTCAATAAGAGGGACATGTCACTGAAATGGGCTGAACCAATAACTAGGAACTGAGTTCGCGATTTTTGGTGTTTCAAAGGGCAGTGCCGATGAGAATAGTGTGAACATGCCTTAGACAGCAAACGAAAAAGTGTGTGTTAGATTCAAGTGCTCATCTGGTAGGAAGTCAATGAATTGCTGAACTGATGACAGATTTCATTGTCTGATGATTCATGAAATGTCGACCAATATTATCCGAAAATCGCTCTTTACGTTAGTGGATGTTTCAAATGGAGTACATCGTACTGAACACAGATAGGCTCCCGCGAGGATTGCGTAATGGTTTCCAGTGCTAAGAATGACTACTCAAGTACGCCTCTCATAAAGGTGTAAGGTGAAGTAAGTAGTTACAGGTAGCCACGTGAACTTCTAGTAGATAGTACACCTGTTACGCAACCTGATGTTTAGTTTTGTGGTTTTTCGACTTATTTTATGAAGTTATATTACTTTCTTTTCTGGAGGCGTGTTAATGTATCGGAAACAGTAAGCAGTAGAGATAAGTGGTTTTAGCATTGTACGTAATTTGATTGTTGGACTAAATTACCGCTACCAAATACATTATCTGACCGGTTTAATTTTTGTTGTGGGGCATCTGGGATGTATTTGTGTTTCTTGCGTCATTACTTCACTTCATTTAGTTTTGTCATCACTGAGGATGAAATGAGTTTGGAACTAATGACATCAAAGTACGCCATCCGCAAGCCAATGTGCAAGTTAGAGCCTGCTAGGTGAGTGGTGGGGCCTTATGTGGAAAGTTTGGATGCGATATAACCGCATCGTTTGCATAAATTACTGCGTGGCTGGCACAGGCCACAGTGGATACTCGTTGCGGGAATTCTCTCGTTCTGCTACACAACTGAGTGTGGCCACAAGTGAATGGTTTCGTCAAAAAAATTTTACATCAAAACATTATAATAGCTGATTTTAAATGGGCACTCTACTTGCACGGATATGAAGTACTCTCATGAATAAACTGAAATAAAGGTAGGCAGTTGTAATTCGTCTTTCAGGCTAGACCGAAACGTAGTATCAACTTAAAGAAGATAATATGATGCCACATTCTGCATAAAGGAATATGAGATGCTGACACGGAGAGATTTCATTTAATTTAAAAATTAAGTAACCATTCGAACAATATTAATAGCCTCAACACAGTAAAAGTATTAAAAATATTAAAAATATCACAACAGGCAGAAAAGAGTTTTCACGTTGTTATATTTTAATATATTGCATGCATTTAGAGTGCAGTCCTTTTTCGGCGTATCGATGAAATTCGTTAATGAATTTGTAGCACTTCAATTCCAAAACTGGTGTGAGAGACTGCAGCCGCCGGAAAAAAAATTAATTATCAGGGTACTTGTCAACTGGAGAAACGAATGGATGTCATACAAAATTTCTGTTCCAGGGAAGTAATTAATTAAGACCCTGTTATATTTGTAGTCCAGGTATTTAACTGCCATATTAAACTTATAATTGTAAATTGCGAGAACGTAGCGAATATCTTACTTTCTGTTGAGATCAGAAATAACTGTCTTGATCAGCATTCTAAGTTAGTTGGTTATGGGATTTACTAACATGGTCACTGTAGCTAGGATCAGAGGGGCTTTCGACAAATGACGGATTTTTCAAGTGTACATCTATAAATCTCATACTGGTGTGAACACTGTTGGAGAAACAGCTTTTCTGAAGAGATGGGCGAGCTGACTCTTCTGGAGTAACGCAAGTCAGGGAGGTGGTGCGCCATCTGGCAGATCGGACACCTGCTAACGTCTCTCCTCTTTTACCAGCACACCTTTGATGAAGATGTCGAGGTCTGTGCTCTCCACTGCCAGTCTGTCAACAATAGGACGCTGAACTACATTCGATGCTAACCAAAACCAAAACATTATCTCAGCGTCCGCTTCTCGCAAAAGGAAGTGGTGGGTGTGGAGTGTAGTGGACGCCAGGGGCTGTTAATATACAAAAGAATCTTACTTAGAACGTCCGCAGTTGTTATCTGTCTAAGTCTGGTAAAATTGCCACAAGAGTCTCACAGACACAACTCATCTATAGTATAAATAGTGACCTGAAACTAGCTTCATTAATTATTTCATTTCCCTTACAATTCCTATTCCTGTCACTGAGTGCATACCCACCAGTCATTTATAACATCGTTACTTCACACGAATCCTTCGAACGACCGATCGCTGAAAGATAATTTTTACCTTAGTTTCTTTCTGAGTAGTAAATGTTGATTGTGACTCGAATAGCAGTCGGTTTCACGTGCACTTAAGTTGTAAACAAAGATAGATTTGGTGGAAAAAGCCTCAGTACACCTGTTTACGTTACGACTGCCCCTGTACACGTAAAGAGAGGAAGGTGAATGTAAGTATGACACTCAAAATAAAACTCGAGTGCGACCGCATTGTTGGGAGTATGTGGAATTCAGTAAAACACGTGATTATGCACAAGTTTAATATACACTACTGGCCATTAAAATTGCTATACCACGAAGATGACGTGCTACAGACGCGAAATTTAACCGAGAGGAAGAAGATGCTGCGATATGCAAATGTTTAGCTTTTCAGAGCATTCACACAAGATGGCGCCGGTGGGGACACCTACATCGAGCTGATATGAGGAACGTTTCCAACCGAATTCTCATACACAAACAGCAGTTGACCGGCGTTGCCTGGTGTAACGTAGTTGTGATGCCTTGTGTAAGGAGGACAAAAGCGTGCATCACCTTTCCGACTTTGATAAAGGTCAGATTGAAGCCCATCGCGATTCCAGTTTATCGTACCGCTACATTGCTGCTCGCGTTGGTCGCATGTTAGCATAATATGGAATCGGTGTGTTCAGGAGGGTAATATGGGACTCCGTGCTGTATCTCAACGGCCTCGTATCACTAGCAGTCGAGATGACAGACATCTCATCCGCATGGCTGTAACGGATCATGCAGCCACGTCTCGATCCCTGAGTCAACAGATGGGGACGTTTGCAAGACAACAACCATCTGCACGATCAGTTCGACGACGTTTGCAGCAGCATGGACTATAACCTCGGAGACCATGCCTGCGATGGTGTACTCAACGACGAACCTGGGTGCACGAATAGCAAAACATCAATTTTTCGGATGAATCCAGGTTCTGTTTAGAGCATCATGATGGTCGCATCCGTGTTTGGCGACATCGCGGTGAACGCACGTTGGAAGCGCGTATTCGTCATCACCATACTGGCGTGTCACCCGGCGTGATGGTATGGGGTGCCATTGGTTACACATCTCGGTCACCTCTTGTTCGCATTGACGGCACTTTGAACAGTGGACGTTACATTTAAGATGTGTTACGACCCGTGGCTCTACTCTTCATTCCATCCCTGCGAAACCCTATATTCAGCAGGATAACGCACGATCGCATGTTGCAGTTCCTGTATGGGCCTTTCTGGATACAGAAAATGTTCGACTGGTGCCCTGGCTAGCACAGTCTCCGGATCTCTCACCAACGGAAAACGTCTGATCAATGGTGGCCGAGCAAATGGCTCGTCACAATACGCCAGTCACTACTCTTGATGATCTGTGGTATCGTGTTGAAGCTGCATGGGCAGCTGTACCTGTACACGCCATCCGAGCTCTGTTTCACTCAATGCCCAGGCGTATCAAGGCCGTTATTACGGCCGGAGGTGGTTGTTCTCGGTACTGATTTCGCAGGATCTATGCACCCAAATTGCGTGAAAATTAATCACATGCCAGTTCTAGTATAACATATTTGTCCAATGAATACCCGTTAACCATCTGCATTTCTTCTTGGTGTATGCAATTGTAATAGCCAGTAGTGTACTCATTTTACAAGTGCCTTTGCAGAGACATCGTTGTTGCATTGCATACGTCAGCACGCGTAATACGAAAATGTGTGTGAAATCGTATGGGACTTAGTTGCTAAGGTCATCAGTCCCTAAACCTACACACTACTTAACCTAAGTTATCCAAAGGACAAACATACACACCCATGCCCGAGGGAGGACTCGAACCTCCTCCGGGACCAGCTGCACATCCATGACTGCAGCGCCCAAGACCGCTCGGCTAATCCCGCGCTGTTCTCGTAATACGCTACCTGTTTTAATACATCACGAAAACCTAACGGCTGTAATAGTAACATATGAGGTCTTACATTTAGCGGGTAGAAACGAGTTTCGACGCCACTACCATTCACGAAAACGGCATACCTCATGGTATTTACAGTCCACCAAGCTTACGTAAGAAGTGAAAGTCCCCAAGTTTCCGCTGGCAGTGAACTTTACACGTCTCCCAGTGACGTGAGAGGGAACACTCTCATATAGCACATTCTACTACTTCAGCACTTCTGAGGACGCCTCTGGAAATTGTAGGGCAATCATCCCTCCACTCTGTCAATTTTTCTATTATTGTTCAATATTTACATGTGTTAACCTCTGGTTTTCGATTCTCAGGCAGACTTGTCTCCATCGTTAGCCACTGTTTGTATCTTCAAACACTAAAACATTAATTAAGTTATTATTGCATTTCTCTAAACACTTCTTTTTTATTCCTAGACAGTATGGGTTGTGTAGCCTTTACTAGCAGCTTCTAGTTATATCTTTAAGCGTTCTTGCTACTCGCGGAAACCCACCTGTGACAATGCAATGGCCTTCAGGGCGTTAATTTAGCAAGAAATAATCCTGAGTTAATAACGAGCGTCAAAACGGATGCACGGATTAGAGAACAGAGGGTTGTCGTATCGAGACTGAATATTGTAGCCCCTAAATCCTCCAAAAGCAAACAAAAAGCATTCATATTTAAAAAAACTCAGATAAAAATTCGCTTAACGCCATCCTCAGAGAAAATCTCCACTCCTTCCCAATTAACAATGTAAGTGCAGATCAGATGTGGCTTGAATTCAAAGAAACAGTATCACCAGCAACCAATAGATTTATACCAAATAAATTAACAAACGACGGAGCTGATCCTTCTTCGTACACAAAACAGGTCAGAGCTCTGATGCGGAAGAAACGGAAGAAATCAAAATGTAAACAGATGCAAAATCTCCAAGAATGGCGATCTTTTACAGAAGCTCTTTTACGGAAGCTCGAAATTTAGCACGGACTTCTAGGTGAGATGCTTATAACAGCTTCCACAACGAAACATTATCTGTAAACCCGGCAGAAAATTCGAAGAGTTTCTGGTCGTATGTGAAGTATATTATCGGCAAGACAATCAATGCCTTCTCTGCACGATATCAATGGAGATACTATCGAAGACAGTGCTGTCAATGCAGAGGTGGTAACACAGCGTTGCGAAATGCCTTCACAAAGGAAGACGAAGTAAATATTCCAGAATTCGAATCAGGAACAGCTGCCAAAACGGTTAACGTAGAAGTAGGTATCCTCGGAGTAGTGAAACAAATTAAATCAGCAAATAAAAGCAAGTCTTTTGGTCCAGATTGTACACCAGTTAGTTTCCTTTCCGAGTATGCTGATGCATTAGCTCAATACTTAACAATCATATACAACCGTTTGCTCGAAGAAAGATCCGTATCCAAAGACTGGAACGTTGCACAGGTTACACCAATATTGAAGAAATGTAGTAGGAGTAATCCACTAAATTACAGGCCCATATCAATAACGTCGATATGCACCAGGCTTTTGGAACGTATATTGTGTTCTATCATTATGAATTACGTCGAAGGAAACGGTCTATTGAGACAACTCAACACGGATTTAGAAAACATCGCTCTTTACTCGCATGAAGTTTTGAGTGCTGCCGGCAAAGGATTTCAAATTGATTCTGTATTTCTGGAAATTCGGAAGGCTTTTAACACTGTACCACACAAGCGGCTTGTAGTGAAATTGCGTGCGTATGGAATATCGTCTCAGTTATACGACTGCATTCGTGATTTCCTGTCAGAGTGATCACAGTTCTTAGTAGTTGACGGAAAGTCGTCGAGTAAAACAAAAGTGAATTGTTCAAATGTGTGTGAATTCCTGACGGACCAAACTGCTGGGGTCATCGGTGCCTAGACTTACACACTATTGAATCCAACTTCAACTAACTTATGATAAGAACAACACACACACATCCATGCCCGAGTGAGGATTCAAATCTCGGGTGGGAGGGACAGCGGAATACGTGACAAGGCGCCTCTAACCACGCGGCCACTCCGCGACGCGCAGAATTGATTTCTGTCATTCCCCAAGTAGTTTTATAGACCCTTTATGTTCGTTATCCGTACAAATGATTTGGGAGACAATCTGAGCAGCCGCCTTATTTGGAGATGACGCTGTCATTTAACGACTAGTAAAGTCATGAGAAGATCAGAACAAGTTGCAGAGCGATTTTGGAAAGATGTATGTGTGGTGCGAAAATTGGCAGTTGACTTTAAATAACGAAAAGTGTGAGGTCATCCACATGAGTGCTGAAAGGAATCCTTCAAGCTTCGGTTACACTATAAATCAGTTAAATCTAAACGCCGTAAATTCAACTAAATACTTAGGAGTTACAATTACAAATAACTTAAAATCGAAGGAACGCACAGAAAATGTTGGGTCGTGGTGGTGGTGGGGGGGGGGGGGGGGGGGAGTCAACCAAAGACTGCGTTCTATTGGCAGAACACTTAGGAAATGTATCGTATCTAGTAAGGAGACTAGCGTACATCGAAAAAGTTGAAAGGACAGCACGTTTTGTATTATCTCGTAATAGGGGACAATGAAATGGTACAGATTTGGGATGAACATTATTAAAACAAAGGCGTTTTTCGCTGTGGAGGAATCTCCTCACGAAATTCCAATTACCAACTTTCTCCTCCGAATGCAAAAATATTTTGTTGACGCCTACCTACATAGAAACGATCACTATGATAAAATAAGGGAAATCAGAGCTCGGACGGAAAGATATATGTGTTCGTTCTATCCGCGCGCTGTACGAGATTGGAATAATAGTGAATTCTGAAGGGGGTACGATGAACCCTCTGCCAGGCCCTTAAATGTGATTTGCAAAGTATCCAAGTGAAAGTAGATGTAGATATAAAGTTTCGAGTGTTGATCCCACTCTCTGCTCCGCTCACCCAAAACACAGAAAATACATGCTTAGTTTCTGTAACTATTAGGTGGATTGATAATGAACGAGGAGTTCTCTTGAGGCGGAGTGCCTCTACATCGTCCCTGTTGAGATTGGAGACTTATGAACAGGCGTGCAGTTTGAGTCACGCACCAGGCAAGTGGCTTCAAATGGCTGGAGGACTTGTAGTTTCTATGCCATAGGATAGAGGCCACTAGGTGACGGACACTGTTGGAGATGCAGTCAAAATGCTGTTAATTTTATTTTCAGTTTTTTGTATACTTTTCTAATTGTTTGATAATTACTACAAATACTGATTTCCGTATCTTCTGTAAAATTTTTCGAAAATAAAATAATTCCCCAACCGGGTCTTCAAGTGAGGATTACTAACGGCGAAGGAAAAGAATCCCAATTTTAAAGTAGCAACTTGGAATGTGAGAACACTGCTTGAGTTTAGCAAACCAGAAAACCTAAAACTTAAACTGGAATGACTGGAAATAGATATCCTAGGCATATCGGAGATCATATGGCCCAAATCAGGTGATTTATAGTCTGTAGAATGCAGAGTGATTCAGACCGGAAGTGACCAAGATAGACCAGTAATGGGAAGAGCTGGAATAATATTGAGGGAAAGTTATGACTCACGTATCAAGGGACATGTGGAATAAAGCTCTCGAATAATACTAGTCAAACGTGAAGCTAAACCAGAGGACAATGTTATAATATAAGTATACATGCCCACATCCAAAGAAGTAGATGCAGTCGTTGACTAAATATGCTAAGAAATAAGTAATGCGATGAGAAATGTTAAGGGGGATGAAAACCTGATTGTCTTGGGGCTAGAATTGTTGGCAAATGGCCGGCCGGGGTGGCCGAGCGGTTCTAAGCGCTACAGTCTGGAACCGCGCGACCGCTACGGTCGCGGGTTCGAATCCTGCCTCGGACTTAGATGTGTGTGACGTCCTTAGGTTAGTTAAGTGTAAGTAGTTCTAAGTTCTAGGGGACTGATGACCTCAGAAGCTAAGTCCCATAGTGCTCAGAGCCATTAGAACCATTGTTGGCAAATTTGGATTTGGGAGAAGAAGTGAAAGACGAGACCGACTAATGGAGTGCTGCTTGAGGCACAAGTTATTTGTTGCAAACACACTTTTCCAACATCATAAAAAAGAGGAAACACATAGAAGGCCCCCAGAGATCTGAGGAGACAGCAGATTGATTACATTCTAGTGAAAGCACGTTTTAGGAACCAGGTTAAAGATTGCAGGAGCTATCCATCTGCTGACATAGGCATTCAAATGTCTGAAGAAGGAGACAGTAAAACTTACACGGGAACTAGAAAACTGAAAACCGAGGGACTGTCAAAGCGCTATACTCACGAAACAGAAAACCTAGCTAAACATTTTCGATGTGGTGGATTAAATGAAGATTGGGATAAGAATAATCTGATATATACAAAGCAGCAGAAAAGATAGTTGGAAAAATTAAACATAAAAACAAGAGAAAATGGAATACAGCACACGTTATTGAGCTTATAGGAAACTAGATATTATACAAAAACGCAAGTGATGGACAATGACAAGCTGTATACAAAAGACTGAGGAATTTAGTCAGGACAGAATCTAGGAAAGCAAAAGAAAATTTTCTTCAGGAAATCTGCTGGGAATTGGAAGAAAATATGCAAAACGGAAGAAATGATTTAGCTTAAAAAACAGCAAATAAATTTTTTAACAAGCTTAAAACAACATTCTCAGGTACAATAGAAAATTGAGTGGGGGAAAATGCTGTTTGGTGAAGACATGGTGAAGAGGTGGAAAAAATACATGAAGGAGTTGTATGCCGGAACACATCTTTCGGAGGAAGTAATAGGAAGAGAAAAGCAAGGGAGATGACATTCTGCAAGAAGAACTTGACAAAGGTCGAAGAGAACTACGGGACAACACAACAAGGGGTATTGATGACATCCCTGCAGAACTAATAGTGAGTGCTGGTGACAACATGAAAATGATTCTGCTTAAATTTATTAGGAAATTTGTGGCAAGTTCCGATGGGACTAAACTGCTGAGGTCATCGATCCATAGGCTTACACACTACTTAAGGTAACTTAAACTAACTTCCGCTATAGACAATACACACACCCATGACCGAGGGAAGACTCGAAACTCCGACGCGACGAGGAGAGCCGCGCGAACCGCGCAAGGCGGCTAGACCGCGCGGCTTAAAACTATTAGGACCATGTATAACACAGAAGAGATACCGACAGACTTTCAGAAATGCATCATTGTTCCTACACCAAAGAAGGCAGCAGCTACAAAAAGTGAACAGTACCGAACTTTAAGCCTAGTATCACATGGAACAAAATTTCCCATAAAAATAATTCTGAAAATAATTGAAGAGAAGGTGGAGAATATGCTGAATGAAGAAGAGTGTGGTTTCAGAGGGGGATTGGGAACAAGAGAAGGGGTTCTAGCACTGAGACTCCTTATGGAAAAGCATACGCCAAGATGTTCTGAATAACTTGTCAGCAACTACGAGCAGGAGGACAGTATTATCCGGTGCCTACCTGGAGTCCTGAAGCTATTGGCTTTCTTGGTATTTATTTGAAATTATATATGAAAACTGCTTGGTAAGTACTGTACTTAAAGATTGTTGATTCTGCCCCGGTGAGAGCTGGCCAGGAATCCCGTTCCTTTACACCTTTCAGTAACTCCTTTTGGGGTTGTGTGTGTCTATCTGGAGGTTTCTGAAAGCGCCAGGCTAGTATTTTGCAATATAATTATGGTACTTGAAATCGCTCTTTGTTATCATTGAGTATCTGATATTACTGATTGCAGTTCCTGTTTATTGTAGACGTTATTGTTCTTCCTGGGGCGAGTTATGGGATTTGGCCTGTAACTAAAGTTGTGTGCTCAGCCTAAAGGTACCCACCTGTGGGTCATGTGTGTGCACACCCTTGTACTTGCACACACTATCACTCTGTGCTGAAGAACGTTTCTGGTCACAGGTGTACATTTTAACCGGATATCTGCCATCTGCTGCGTATCCAAATTACAGTGTCTATTTGTCCCTAAGAGGCTAAAGTAAAAATATGTCTTGACATATTTAATTTTGTTGGAATTCTTATGTAATTATTTTTTTAAATGTTTTTACAGTGTTTTGTGTAGTTGCTAGGAGGTGTGGCAGACCGGTTCTAGGCGCTTCAATCTGGAACCATGCAACCGCTACGGTCGCAGGTTCGAATCCTGCCTCGAGCATGGATGTGTGTGATGTCCTTAGGTTAGTTAGGTTTAAGTAGTTCTAAGTTCTAGGAGACGGACAAACCTAGATGTTAAATCCCATAGTGCTCATCGCCATTTGAACCATTTGTTGCTAGGAAGGTTAACTTGCAACAGTTAGGAGCGGGGCCCTACTATAGTGAAGTTTTAATGATTTGTTTCCTTGAAAATGTTTAATTAGCCGTTTAAGTATTGCTGTGTATGTTTATCAAACTTGTTTTTGTTGTTTGGTAGATGTTGACAGCCTTCAATCGGAGTGGGTTGCCGTTGCTGTTCTGCTAGTCCGAGGCAGGGTCGCGTTTTCCTTCTACTTGGGCGGCTTTACCGTCTTCGCACAAGGCCTAGATGTTGACAGGTCACACGCGCTTCTGCAGATCTTCAGGTCGAGCCTCAAGTTGAGTAGTTTATTGTCATTGTATTGGCATCGTGCCACGCGACGGAGATGTCGCCGTATGCACGCATTTAAATGTCTGGTATTTAACGTTTGTTGAACTTATATTCAAGCCTTGTTGTGGGATTAGCCCACGGCTGTGATGCTAGTCGGACAGAGCGCCCCGCTAATTTATTTAATCAATTAACTGTCTGTAACTGGGCAACAATCGTACTGCACAGTTGACATGTTCTTCGAGTGCCATTTGTAATTTTACGTTCTTACGCATTCTGATATTAATTTAAAAATCTTGAATTTGGCAAGACTCTTGGTAACTATTTGTTAGTTTATGTTGTGGCGTAAAAAGACAGCTACGCCACACTGAAGTAGCCGAAAGGCACGCGTAATCTCAATGGCTAGATAGAGGTCTGAAACAGGATACTTATTAATGTTATAAAGAAAAGTATGTAGCTACTAAAACACTTAACTTTTTACGAGTATATAGTCCTTTGGTTTACAACGTTCTTGGTGATACAAGTGAGACTCTATCTTAAGGTACATGCAATGTTACAAATGGCGCCTTGCTAGGTCGTAGCCATGGACTTAGCTGAAGGCTATTCTAACTGTCTCTCGGCAAATGAGAGAAAGGCTTCGTCAGTGTAGTCGCTAGCAAAGTCGTCGTACAACTGGGCGAGTGCTATATCGTATCTCGAGACCTGCCTTGTGGTGGCGCTCGGTCTGCGATCACACAGTGGCGACACGCGGGTCCGACATGTACTAAATGGACCGCGGCCGATTTAAGCTACCACCTAGCAAGTGTGGTGTCTAGCGGTGACACCACAGTTTATGATACACTTCTTATCAAAAAAATATTTGTTTTCGAATGATAAATGACGAGTCAAGTTGGGCCACCCTTCCAGGTGTTTTCCTTAAGTTAATTCCGATCCTTGTTCTGCGTCACCTGTTTTACTCCAAAGAGTTTTAAGGCACCAGAAGTAAAAGGGGTTCTACAGTCTCTAAGCGTAGGTACAACTATATATGACCTAAATGACTAACAAGGAAAAAATGTTTGATGTTTTTTATATACCATCTCACATAATTTGTAAATAACTATATGAATTTTACAGCTATTTAAATATAGTTTGCGACTGCTATGGTACATTATTTTGTGCTACCTTACTGTAAACCTCAAAATCTTATGAGGGAGAGAAAAATTATCGAATTCTGAAGTGTGCTCGGCAGTAAGCAGGTATTTATAAATTGACCTCTGAATTATTTGCTTATGACCATCCTATTCTCATGCTTGGAAATGTTGAGTTCTATTGATCAAGGTATGTAAACTTGTTAAGGATTTACTGCAATGCAACACCCAGCCACTTTTCACTTGCACCATTTCCTGCGCCATAACTACAGGTAAATTTTACTTATGGTTGTAATATTATCAGTAACGATTAATGGTGGATTGAGTGAATGTACTCCCTATTGTAAAGTCAGAGGGTCGCCACTGTGATTTTGCGTTTGATACTATTTCTTTCGGGCCAAGTGGAGCTCCTTATTTTCTGCTTTGTGTTTTACGGGCCAAGAGATCAAGCACTGTGAGCTGTATATTGCTTTGTTAATGTCTCAATTTTTTGTGATCACCGGGGCCATGTTTAGTGTTAGCATGGCTTACTGTTGCGCTGGAACATATTTGAATTCAAGCACACTCCCACACAACCGCCCGCCCCCATCCCCAGTCCATCCAAATCTTACGCTACAAATTTGAGAATACCAGCCATAACAAAGTTCTCTATGATTCTATAACTGAAGGACGCAAGGCAATACTGTGTTGCATGACTTAATGACCGTTCTACCGCGGATGCGGTGGCCCGCGAATAAATCTGTTGCCGTGATTAAAATCGGTCTATCGACACTTTCAATTACAAGTCCGTGCCGCAGCGAACCAATTACACAGTCACTGGCGTTGGTCGGGAAAAGGGGACGAGGAGGAGGATACTGACAGCGGTACAGGGGAATTATGTCAATAAGGACTAGATGAATCACGTATATTAAAAATACTGGTAGTGGTTTTATGCTTTACGGATGATCATCAGAAAAATCAAACACTATTTCAGTACACTTACTGAAATAGGGTTTTATTTTTTTCTCTGCTGGCCAGTGTCGTAACGTAACACATTAATGCTATATTGATCCACACGAATCCATACGATCATGGAGGTTTAAACAGCTGAAAGAAGTAAACAGTGACTGCTGATGTTACGGCTGTAGTTTGATCATGAGATCAGGAAAGGTCACTCCAACTCGTAACCAAAAATGGTGGCATTCCACCGTCCCGTCAATTTTTTTCGTTACGTAGTACTTTCCTTATCACTGAGTAATATGACAAGGCAATACTTATTCAAATTTTTTACACAGTCTCTAAATGTATACATGGTTTCAAGTTGTCGAAGACCATGTCTGCCGTAGAAATAGTCTCTGTGGGGAAGCGTCTGATATCCTATGTTATTTCTGTCATTCAAATACCAACCATGTTAGAATGGAAGCTGATCACTTCAGGAGAGTATTGGGTGATAGTACCATAGGTGTGTGGAGCAGGACCTGTGAAAGATACTGTAGAACTCCACTGAGATAACGATGTTTCCTCCAGAGTGCTCAGTTATGGGTGTATACCCGCTGAGTCGGTTTCCCAGATAAGAAGCCGCTTTAGTATACTATGAGAATTAATAATGTGTGGTATAAGCTCAGAATCTTTAGGAAACGAACATTATTATGTCATTGATGACACGTGCAACTATTTTACGATGGTAGCTATGCAAATAGAAAATGCTGCTTTAGATATGCTTTAATCGAAGAAAAGAAAATCGAATATCAAACGATGCACTTATCGAGTTTCGCACGATCAGAAGGGAATGTCTAAGTACACTAAATTACAATAATTTATTCGAATAAGTCTTAGATAGGCAACTGCCTTGCTGCAGTGGATACACCGGTTCCCGTCAGATTACCAAAGTTAAGCGCTGCAGGGCGTGGCCGGCACATGGATGGGTGACCATCCTGGCCGCCATGCGCTGTTGCCATTTTTCTGGGTGCACTCAGCCCCGTGATGCCAATTGAGGAACTACTCGACCGAGTAGTAGCGGCTCCGGTCAAAGAAAACCATCATAACGACCGGGAGAGCGGAGTGCTGACCACACGCCCCTCCTATCCGCATACTGAGGATGACACGGCGGTCGGATGGTCCCGATGGGCCACTTGTGGCCATACAGACGGAGCTATTTCTTTTAGAGAGGATGTGAGATTACACAGCTGGCACAGCAACTACAAGTAATTACAGAGATAAAATATTACGAGCATTGAAAATTTATTAAAATATGTGTGTAGTTCGTAACTGTATTTGGAAGAAAAGTCATTCGAAAGAACTTTGCAAAATTGTTTACAGAATGTTTACAAATGAAGACAGATACGTATGACAGTAGAACTGATAAGGTATGCGTTTGGAAAATTACATGTATTTAAAAACGGAGTATTTTCCAATCATTGTGAAATCACCTGTTTCGACTTGGAACGTAAAAACCATTTACATGCTGAGGATAGTTCAGTTAGCAATAGACAGAAGCAAGCAACGAGAAGCAAAAAGTGTAATAGACTGAAGCAGGAAACATATTATTATTACGAAAATGAAATGATGGGCACTACATGTAGTCTTGTGAATGGATAGTAGATGACCCAAGCGTAATCTTAGCTGTATTCCAAGAGCCAAAGCTCAAGTAGAAGGTGGGGAGTGGTCATTAGGAAACTTGGAAGAGCACTTTGGATTTCCAGTCATCATCACTGCCGGGGACGTGATGACGTGCGCTGGTTGTAACAGCCACACATTTCACGTGAGGGTTGTTAGTGATATGGTGGCCGCTCCGTCACTACCTTCAAATCAAATCGCTCTGAGCACTATCGGACTAAACTTCAGAGGTCATCAGTCCTCTAGAACTTAGAGCTAATTAAACCTAACTAACCTAAGGACATTACACACATCCATGCTCGAGGCAGGATTCGAACCTGCGACCGTAGCGGTCGCGCGGTTCGAGACTGTAGCGCCTAGCACCGCTCGGCCACACCGGCCGGCTCCCTACCTTCATTCGTAAATTGCTCACCCGAACGCCATGCATAGTTGATGTGTCACCTCACAGACTAGCAGTCACTAGCTGACTCTGTAACATGAGGCACTACATCTTTGCAAGCAGGAAAGGAAAGATATATCTCGTGACCAATGCTGGCCAATCAGAGCGCTAGGCGCGTATTTTCCTGTTGGTCACCTCACGAAGTTGAAGCATAAGGAATTTCCTCGTCTCTCTATCGGCCTTGGCAGCACGCCTACCAGAATTGATTCTTCTCTTGTGTATTTAATATGGGGGCATGCGACAGCAAATATTCAACGAAATCGTGGGATCGTAGCAATCTGCGAACATCCGAGCTGTTTTCACATGACTGTAAATCGAGAGAGTGTAGGAATCACGTGAAATTCTCTCCTTTTCATCTTGCATTTTGCATTCTAGCTTGCAATGGAAGACCTTGAGGCTTTGTTGTTGCTTTTCATTTCATCCGAACATGTTCAGATCATTAGCTGTTTCTGAATAAACCATATGTAAATGCAAGTACCGTTCGGTGTCTCTCTCTTGCAAGTTTGGTATCCTAAACTTTGTAAATTAACTTATACATAATTTTTTACCGTCATGTTCGGAGGCAATGCTGAACCTTCTAATCCGATGTTTTTACTTATCCAGCATGCTTAACACTGCGCAGTTAATTTATTCAAGCACTAGATTGGACTTACTGCACATTTGGGTTTCGTAGATTCATTACCTTACGTCTTCCCTTCGTGTCAGATTATGTTCTACATCTACATCTACATTTATACTCCGCAAGCCACCCAACGGAGTGTGGCGGAGAGCACTTAACGTGCCACTGCATTACCTCCATTTCCTCTTACAGTCGCGTATGGTTCGCGGGAAGAACGTCTGCCGGAAAGCCTCCGTGCGCTCTCGAATCTCTCTAATTTTACATTCGTGATCTCCTCGGGAGGTATAAGTAGGGGGAGCAATATATTCGATATCTCATCCAGTAACGCACCCTCTCGAAATCTGGACAGCAAGCTACACCGCGATGCAGAGCGCCTCTCTTGCAGAGTCTGCAACCTGAGTTTGCTAAACATCTCCGTAACGCTATCACGCTTACCAAATGATTCTCTGACGAAACGCGCCACTCTTCTTTTGATCTGTTCTATCACCTCTATCTACCCGACCTGGTATGGATCCCACACTGATGAGCAATACTCAAGTATAGGTCGAACGAGTATTTTTTGAGCCACCTCCTTTGTTGATGGACCACATTTTCTAAGGACTCTCCCATTGAATCTCAACCTGGTACCCGCCTTACCAACAATTAATTTTATATGATCATTCCACTTCAAATCGTTCCGCACGCATACTCCCAGATATTTTACAGAAGTAACTGCTACCAGTGTTTGTTCCGCTATCATATAATCATACAATTAAGGATCCTTCTTTCTATGTATTCGCAATACATTACATTTGTCTATGTTAAGGGTCAGTTGCCACTCCCTGCACCCAGTGCCTATCCGCTGCAGATCTTCCTGCATTTCGCTGCAATTTTCTGACGCTGCAACTTCTCTGTATACTACAGCAATATTACGCGCAAAGCCGAATGGAGCTTCCGACACTATCTGCTAGGTCATTTATATATATTGTGAAAAACTATGGTCCCATAACACTCCCCTGTGGCACGCCAGACCTCACTTTAAAGTCTGTAGACGTCTTTCCATTGAGAACAACATGCTGTGTTCTCTTTGCTAAAAACTCTTCAATCCAGCCACACAGGCTCTCACTTTGTTTATTAGGGCACAGTGCGAAACTATTTAGAATGTCTTCTGTAATTCAAGGAAAATTGCATCTATCTGGGAGCCTGCATCTAATATTTTCTGGGTCTCATGAACAAATAAAGTGAGTTGGGTCTCACACGATCGCTGTTTCCGGAATCCACGTTGATTCCTACAGAGTAGATTCTAGGTTTCCAGAAATGACATGATATGCGAGCATAAAACATGTTCTAAAATTCTACAACATATCGATGTCAGAGATATAGGCCTATAGTTTTGCGCATCTGCTCGACGACCCTTCTTGAAAACTGGAACTACCTGTGCTCTTTTGCGATCATTTGGAACCTTCCGTTCCTCTAGAGACTTGCGGTACACGACTGTTAGAAGGGGGACAAGCTCTTTCACGTACTCTGTGTAGAATAGAATTGGTATCCCGTCAGATCCAGTGGACTTTCCTCTGTTGAGTGATTTCAGTAGCTTTTCTATTCCTTAGACACTTATTTCGATGTCAGCCATTTTTTCGTTTGTGCGAGGATTTAGAGAAGGAACTACAGTGCGGTCTTCCTCTGTGAAACAGCTTCGGAAAAAGGTGTTTAGTATTTCAGCTTTACGCGTTTCATCCTCTGCTTTAATGCCATTATCATCCCAGAGTGTCTGTATATGCTGTTTCAATCCACTTACTGATTTAAAGTAAGACCAGAACTTCCTAGGATTTTCTGTCAAGTCGGTACATAGAATTATACTTTGGAATTCACTGAACGCTTTACGCATAGCCCTCCTTACGCTAACTTTGGCATCGTTTAGCTTCTGTTTGTCTGAGAGATTTTAGCTGCGTTTAAATTTGCAGTGATGCTCTCTTTGCTTTCGCAGTAGTTTCCTAACTTTGTTGTTGAACCACGGTGGATTTTTCCCATCCCTTACAGTTTCACTCGGCACGTAACTGTCTAAAACGCATTTTACGATTGCCTTGCACTTTTTCCATAAACACTCAACATTGTCAGTGTCGGAACAGAAATTTTCGTTTTAATCTGTTAGGTAGTCTGAAATCTGCCTCCTATTACTCGTGCTAAACAGATAAACCTTCCTCCCTTTTCTATATTCCTATTTACTTCCATAATCAGGGATGCTGCAACGGCCTTATGATCACTGATTCCCTGTTCTGCGCTTACTGAGTCGAAAAGTTCGGGTGTGTTTACCAGTAGGTCCAAGAAGTTTTCTCCACGAGTCAGTTCTCTGTTTAATTGCTCGAGGTAATTTTCGGATTGTGCACTCATTATAACGTCACTCGACGCTCTGTCTCAAAACACCTGTCCTAAACATATCAGTGTCCCAGTCTATATCTGGTAAATTGAAATCTCCACCTAAGACTATAACATACTGAAGAAATTTATGTGAAATGTAATCCTGATGTTCTCTCAGTTGTTCTGCCACTAATGTTGCTGAGTCGGGAGGTCGGTAAAAGGAGCCAATTATTAACCTATCTCGGTTGTTGAGTATAACCTCCACCCATAATAACTCACAGGAAATATCCACTTCTATTTCACTATAGGATAAACTACTACTATCAGCGACAAACACGACACCAACGGTTGCATGCAATCTATCCTTTCTCAGCACCGTACGTGCCTTTGTAAAAAGTTCGGCAGAAAATATCTCTGGCTTCAACCAGCTTTCCGTACCTATAGAGATTTCAGCTTCGGTGCTTTCTATCAGCGCTTGAAGTTCCGGTACTTTACCAACGCAGCTTCGACAGTTTAAAATTACAACACTGATTACTGCTTGGTCCCCGCATGTCCTGACTTTGCCCCGCTTTTGAGGCTGTTGCCTTTCTGCATTTGCCCGAGGCCACATAACCTAAAAAAACCGGCCAGTCCACTCCACACAACCCCTGCTACCAGTGTAGCCGCCTGCTATGTGTAGTGGACTCCTGATCTATCCAGCGGAACGCGAAACCCCACCACCCTATGGCGCAAGTCGAGGAATCTGCAGCCCACACGGTCGCAGAACCGTCTCAGCCTCTGATTCAGGCCCTGTTACTAGGGGCTCATGTGGATTGTGTTGGTAGTGGATCGTGCTCAGTATCGGGGCCTATTTTTCGGGGCGCAAACCGTGTTCATAACCATCTACGATCGCCCAGGTACAATTTCAAAAGAGACCGGATTATCACGTGAGGTCTACGTTGTGCATGTTCTTCCCACTCACACTGCCTCTTCTGTATTTTTGTTCCTTATGCAGAAGGTCTCGCTCGGTGGTAGGTTGGTTGATATCACTCACGCTAAGTGCAACGAAAATCGCTAGACGTTCAATAGGTTACTTGGCTATTGACAATAAGCAAATAACTTTTAAGGGCGCCATGACACCTTAAAGTTACTTCTAGAACTGTCCTTGTCAGACGTAACCACTCGTAATCGTATTCACTTTGATAGAAAGCCATATACAACTTAAGTAGGTTAAAAACTGTAGTATGTACAACGGTCTCCCACACTACGTTCGGCTCTCGTGCGCATTCATCCTCAGGTTGACACCGCTCCTGGACAGCGTTCTGAAGACTCTGATCCCAAACACTAGCCAATCAGAGGCCATAAAATGTAGCGCTTTCTTATATGGTCGTGCCAGTGGGAGACGAGGAAACGCATTTCTCAATCGATTGACCAGAAAACGGAATTTCCAGTGCATGGTCAAAACGCAGTAGGTGAAGCCCTGTTCAGCTTGTCAGTAGAATTACTAAAGCGAACCTGGAACACTTTATTACATTTGTGATGCCACGTCGTTCGCCGGTCAGTAAATTACCCACATTGTCTGAAACCACACCCCGTTCTATGATGTAAATCATGATGAGGCTAGAAGCCTCGTCCACTTACCGTGACGTAACGGTGACATTATACTAGCCATTAAAGTGAAACTGCTAGTCTGCGTCGTATTTTACCAGCAATTGAAGAAAATCAGCCAATCACAGCTCAGTATTTTACCGGCGAACAAAATGAAACTGATAAGTCACCATGTATTCGTCATCTTACCATATTAAAAGGTAAATGAATGATCTCAATTATGTGCCATCTTCAAAAGGATTTGCTTATTTATCAACAATTCCTAAAGACAGTGACAACACGGGGTATTTATAATGAAGTTATACAAAAGTAACTACTACTTTTGAAAAAAGGAAATAACTTGCAGAAATGTTTGATACAGCACTGAATGTAGTACATATTCAAGTTTTGTGTACAGACGTTCAGTTTTGTTACCTTTTGATCCACAAAACGTGTCTCATTTGTAATCAGTTTCCTCCAAACAGTAAGAAGCCGCTCCTGATTTATGGTGCCAACTGCTTGTGTTATCCGTAATCGTAGCTCGTCGGCGTTTCCTGGAAGCAGAGGAACAAATACTATGTCTTTAATGTAACTCCTCACCGTAGTCCACTGGCGTTTGATTAACTGCTCATGGTGGTCAGGACATTGTTCCAGTACGTCCGCTCCAAGTCCACAAATTCCTGCGGAATTAAGCGACAGCTTCAAGATAATAATGTGGTGACGCGATATCTTCCTGGAAAATAAATTCTGTGTCCATATCTGTTGTAGTAGAGTCAAGAATGTCTAGCTACGATATATCAGTTACAGCTGACTCGCCTAAAAGAAAGTACTGTAAATAGTATTACAGCTTACACAGCCAGTTTCGGTGAAACCGATTAATAACACTTTGTCCTTGAAACGGCGGCTTCCAAAATTTAGTCCTGAACTGTCTCTGAACTATACTAGCACACTTTCCATGAAACTATAAACGACACTGCACATGCTCTGCAACGTTACACCACTCAGTGTCGACTGTTGAGGTAACTCATTCGCGCCTATCACCTAGCGGGAACATCGGGAGCTAACAGCATTAGACGGGAATAAAACTTGAAGATATATTCCGTTTAGTGCCGTAGAAAACGTTTCTGTAAGTGATTTATCCGACCACCTGGACACTTCCCTTGTTGAGAGCCCTCCCTGGCACAAAAGTAGCAATGCGGACGCAATCGACCTGCGGTATTGACCGCCTAGGCATGGTTGAACTACAGACAACACGACCCTTGTACACCTTTCTGGTGAAATGACTGGAACTGATGGCCTGTCGCACCCCCTCCGTCTCATAGGCGCTGCTCATGCGTGGTTGTTTACATCTTTTGGCGAGTTTAGTGACATCTCTCAACAGTCTGTGATGCAATATCCACAGTCTTCAGAAGTTCTGGGAACCGGGATGATGCAAAATATTTTTTGATGCGTGTATGAGAACTTGGACTTCAGCTAATCGCGAGCGCTCACGTTACAATTTGGCTATCCGTTCGTTTAAGTTTAGCCATGGGCTTTGTTTTTTTGTGTTATATTACACAGTATTACAGATTATTTGTATCACATAATTTGGCGGGAAAAACTGTTTCCCAGTAAACCGAATTTACGTTTCAGTTTGACGGGTTTCAGATTCTGGGCTGCACTATGTTACAGCGCATAAAGTATAGGAAGCATCTACATCTACATCATACTCTGCAAGCCACCTACTGGTGTGTGGCCGAGGGTACTTTCGGTACCACTGTATGATCCCTCCAACCCTGTTCCACTCGCGAATAGTGTGTGGGAAGAATGATGGTCGGTAAGCCTCTGTATTGGCTCTAATTTCTCGAATTTTATCCACGTGGTCAATATGCGAGATGTATGTGGGGTGAAGTAACATGTTGTCTGACTCCTACTGAAAAGTGCTGTCCCGAAATTTCGGTAGTAAATCTCTTCGTGATGCACAACATCGTTCTTGTAACGTCTGCCAGTGGAGTTTGTTTATCATCTCCGTAACGCTCTCTAGCCAGATAAACGACCCCGTGACGAAACGAGCCGCTCTTCGTTGGATCTTTCCTGTCTCCTCTATCAGCCCTACCTGATAGGGATTCCAGATAGATGAACACGACTCAAGAATCGGGCGAACAAGCGCGTTATAAGCCACTTCTCTCGTCGATGATTTACAGTTCCTTAAGATTCTTTCGATGAATCTGAGTCTTGTGTCTGCTTTTCCCACTATCTGTTTTATATGGTCATTCCACTTAAGGTCGCTCTAGATAGTTACGCCCAGATGTTTTACGGCAGACGCGGCCTCCAGCTGTTTCTCATCAATAGTGTAGCTGTACAGGAGTGGATTTATTTTCCAATGTATGCCAGAGTCTGCACCATTCATCAGTTCGCTGCAGGTCTTTCTGCAAATTCTTACTAACTTCTGGCGTTGCTACGTTGGTATAAAAAAAACTGCATCATTTGCGAATAGCCTTAAAAAGCAACCGAAGCTTTCTACTAGGTCATTTATACATGTTGTGAACGGCAACGGTCCTATCATACTTTCCTGTGGTACAGTGGTTATCAACCTTACATCTGTTGATTTAGTTCCGTTAAGAGCGGCATGTTTTCTATCTGCAAGAAAGTTTTGAATCCAATGGCAGGTCTGCTCCGATTCTCCGTAAGCTCGTATATTTTTCATTAAACGGCAATGCGGGACGGTGTGAAATGCCTTACTGAAGTCAAGGAACACGCCATCAACCTGAGCGGCGTGGTCCACTGCGCTGTGGATCTCATGGAGTAACAGAGCGAGTTGAGCTTCGCAGGATCTCTGTTTGCAGAATCCATGTTGATTTTTATAGAGGAGCTATTCATTTTCCAAGAACGTCATAATTCTTGAGCATAAAACATGTTCCACAATTCTATAACAGATTGATGTCAACGATATAGGTCTGTAATTCTGTGGATCTGTCTTACGGCAGTTCTTAGAAACGGCAATCACTTCCTTCCAGTCATTATATACCTTTTGTTGTTCCGGGGATCTACCATAAATTACTGCTAGAAGGGGAGCAAGTGCTTTCGTATAATATTTACAGACTCTTATAGATATCTCATCTGGTCCTGAAGACTTTCCACTGCTTAGCGATTGTAGCTGCTTTTCAGTTCCGCGATCGGTTATCTCAATATCTGCCATTTCGACATTCGCTCGACGACTGAAAGGAGGGACAGTGTTACAATCTTCTACGGTGAAACAACATCGGAAGACCGAATTCAGTATTTCGGCCACATGTCTGTTATGTTTAAATCACGACATCACCCGTAATTTTACGTCAAATGGCTGATGATAGGGAGTTTGATGATGCTCGTGTGTACATTACGAGTGTGTATGCATGTTGGAGACAGTAGTATTAGCTCAGCAAAAGTTGGTTGCTTTCCAGCACTCCATAAATATTTTCCGCAGTATCTGACCAATCAGTATTGACGGCAAATAATTAATTCTACCTGTTGATAATTCAATAGGTTTTTTTTGGCACATGGATGAGACGCGAGAACCACGTAGGCAAATGCCAATAGTAATGGAAAATGTTAGCCCAACGGGCGGATGCAGCTCAAGGCATTTGCAGATCGGAACGCGTCACCCTGACCGCAACTATCAATACATCAGGCGCTTAATTATGTCGCTCCTGGCTGTACATCCCACCGCAAACCCATTCCACGCCCGCAGTTATTGACACAATTTATCGCTTGCTGATACTGATTAAGTTTCACACCCACAGCCAGTACCTCGGAGCTATACTGACACATTACTGGAAGGAACAATATATGTAATGTGCATTATAGAGATTACATAGAACCGTATCAAATAAAAAAAAAATCTTTTAATTCCGTTGGTAATCACGAAACGTTTGGTCGTTAGACTATATTACATTGCGACATGTCTTAAAGCTTCTATACCTCGTCAAATTTTAATGCGCAGATTTGACAGATTTATGAAGGTACTATCCAGATGTATGAAAGCACTACTTTTCATTATGACGTATTTTATCGTTTTAAGATGCAAACTATCCACTAGCTGTATTTGTTCTACCCATATTTTTGTTGCAGATCTGAAGATGGTAATCGCTGACCGAAACCGGTAATCTAAGTACCAAAACTTTCGTGCTCATAGTCTGGAATGATAAAAAATTTATACCAATCTTTCTGACCCACTATTTTACTGGCGACTGTGTCGCAATTTGGGAAACAATAAAAACTAAGGCATCCATAATTTGAGCAAAAGATATTAATACAAATAAAAATTTTATGGTGTTGTTTCAAATGGTACATATACCGAAAGGCTATCACTACTTTATACTTCAACCAGCTCATTCATGAGAGGCTGTGAACCTGGCTTTCAATGCTGTGAATCATTCCCCTTTAAATGATATCTGAAACAGAAGTGAGTTAACGTAAACTGAATACCTTTGTTTTTGATTTCGTAGTGACAGAGAACTTTCTAATAGCACAATGGAATAATTAAAGAAATGTCTAACTTAAGCTAAACGAAAACAAAACGGAAAACATAATTCCGGATATCAAATGGTTCAAATGGTTCAAATGGCTCTGAGCACTATGGGACTTAACATCTGTGATCATCAGTTTCCTAGAACTTAGAACTAATTAAACCTAACTAACCTAAGGACGGCACACACATCGATGCCCGAGGCAGGATTCGAACCTGCGACTGTAGCGGTCGCTCGCTTCCAGACTGAAGCGCCTAGAACCTGTTTTATTATAGAGATACGAGGATTTCCTTCTAAGCTGACGATATGACATGTCTGCAGTAATCTAGGATATCACAGTTCTTTCATACGTTGATTTCGACCACGCCGGCAGGCATTTCGGATCTCATATAGCTACTCACTAGAGCGTTTATGAATTACGTCTTATCAGTGCCTAGTGCAATGCAAATGTCTTTGTGGCGTGCATCCAACAACAAGTAGTAAACTGATATGACATGAGCTAGTATGATATGGAAGTATGGGAGTCTCTGTCACTGTAACCACATGCCTTGAAGTTCCACTGCAATGCAAACTTACCAAGGGACGTAAATATTTTATTTAAAAATAACGAAGTGGCTTCACTCTGAGGGAAGCTTGAAATATTGTGAAAGCAAAGCGTAGATCGTTCGAGAAAGTAGTTCTTAGGTGAACACAAGTAAAGAATTGAATAAAGTTCAGAGAAGTGAACAGTAAGTTCATAAGATTCCGAAATTATATAAATACTGAATATACACTACCAGAAAATAAAATTAGTACACCTGGACAAACGACGTCGATTTTCATCCCATAACGGCATAAGCCATCTGGGGAGAGTAGATGTACTGATAATCGCTTCATTGTCGTCCGCCAACGGATAGTACAACTGCATAGCTACCTGAGCGCCATCTGTGTCTCCCCTTAAATAAGGAATGCTTATAGCCAGAAGGCTTGGAGCGGTACAAACGCCTGAAGAAAGCTGGCAACTACGCAATGGAGACGCACTCGTACTCGTATAAGCCTCTATTATTGAGCTAAGTTTTCAAATTCGTGAACGTATCTTCTTTATGAGATGCAGATCTACTCAACAGGCCAAAGCGCTAGCCAAAACACTTAACCATTGACCCAGCAACATCAATGCGTTCTCCGTAACTCGTGTTACCACAGGGAGGGAGGGGGTAGTATTTTATGCCCTACCTAAAGAAAGTAGAAAAAACTTCTTTAACTGCTTTTGATTTATATTAACAACATACTTTTTAAAGATGTACTAACGTTTAGACAGGGAATGATAACCAGTTCTGCTTGCGTTCAGAATGTTGTTACACCTGTTCTTTTGCCGCTCGTGTAACATGAGGGTGACGTGTTGTTCCAACAGCATATACTCGCCAGAACACTGGCTGTGAAACCCAACATGCTCTGCAAGACATGAAGAAACTTCCTTGGCCAGAACGATCGTTGGACATGTCTCCAATGGAGAACATGTGGAATATGGAGCGATGAGAAGTGATTTGGGCTGCTCGTCAACCAATAACTATTACAGAACTATGTGAACAGGTCGAGCAGCCACATGATAACGTATCCCGTATGCCCGAGTCAGCGCCTTCGTTGCTGCCCTTGGAGGGTACACCACGTAGTAATATGGGTGGTTCAGAATTGGCCGATACTTGGTATCACAGAACCGCTTGTGCTGTTATCTGTAAATGTAATCAATTCATGATTCCATATGCTGGCCACAACAATGAATTTTGAGTGGATTTGTAACCTCTAGAAGGATGTACTATTTTTGCCGTCAGAGTATATTGCTCAGAAAATGAATTCATATCTCGTGTACAACTGCTCTTCGATGGACAATCCGTCTTTACATGACCATTCATTATAAAAAAAGACAATGGTAATCACCCTATATCATTAGTAACACACATGATATTGTTGAGTGGAAAAACTATGAGATGGTCAACTTGCAGACATGCATGTCTGAATGGAAATTAAATACTATTTCTTACATGTTCCAACAAAACTGTGAACTCCAACAAAGAACTGATATTGTCTGCGTTGAATAAAACTTCAAAGTATCTCAAATAATCGAATCTGATATTCCACAAGGCAGCATTACACAAATGCAGCGAAGGCAACCAATTATCTCATCACAATCATAAATGGAGTCACTTCATTGTGTCCATCTCTTCGTCGCAAGACAAAGTATCAACATCAAAAAGATCGTCACGTTCTGACAATACGTATCAGAAGAACAGAGCGTTTCGCTGTTGTCTACAGAATTTGCTCACCAATCATTTCCTTTGGACATTTCACCTTAGAGTTTAGGCGACTGACTAAGATATGCCTTGGAGTTCCTGTCAAAAGATAACGTACTCTGGCAGACTGATAGGTGACTAAAATTCTTTTAGACACACTGGTGTTTCTCTATGCACAGATGGATTAATGGAATGAAAGGTGTCTAACAAAAGACAGCTTTCAACATCACATATTCACAAGCACTATGAGTCTTTATTATTGAGCTAATTTTCAAATTCACGAACGTATCCTCTTTTTGAAATGCAGATCTAATAATCAAACTAAGGCGTTAACCAAAATTTAACACTTAACACAGCAATATCAATGCCCTAAAGGAAGTAGAAAAAACATTCGCTAACTGTTGATGACTTATATTATCAACATACGTTTTAAAGAGGTACTAACGATTAGGTGGGATCCCAAACACGAAAATATATCTTACCACACTCTTCAAAATATCATCACATAACGTGTACTACCAAGGCTAACACATTTTTTTAAGAAAAATGGTAAATTTCGTTCATTTTGTTGGCTATTACGCACAAAACACTGTTGAAAGCGATTTTGATGTGTAAATAAAGTTTTGAACCCGAAAATATTCGGTAACAACGTGGAAAGTGATATTTATTAATTAGAATGGAAATTTTGAGTTCAAGCCTCTGCACTTTTTATCAAAAGGCAAGTTAATTTAATAAGAGACTCGCGAGATAGCATAAGCAGCCACCTTTTCGAGATCATTAAACCTCGAATCCTGATTCCCCCCGACTGACGTGCAGAATATCAATAGTCGTTTACAGCATATGAGTGTCTTCTATGCTGAGTTCGGTTATGTAAGTGCCGAAATCAGTTACGACACATAATCCAGAGCCATAATGCGGGAACGAAAGAAAAGCGAAGGAAGGAACAAAACACTGATTGGACCGAGACTAGGAAAAAAACATTAGTTCTAATGTGCTCACGTCTGATATAAAAACGTCACCGTACAAGAAAGTTAACAACTTAGTTAGCATCAATGAAAGATTATACGCAACTGACTGTGTGAAACAAATTTATGTCAACAACCCATCCAGTCGACACACTAATTCATAGATACGCTTGCAGCGGTCACATAAATAGATGGAAGTGGATCCGAGAGCAAATACCTCTGATTACAAGGCCAACCCCTGAGAGTGTATCGCTGTCATTGATACACAGGCCTGAAACACGCTATTTCCCACAGGCAAAAAACACTGTGTACTGATTGCTGGGAAATTTTGGTGATTACGTCCTTAACAAACTAGGATCTGACAGCAAGATGAGTTCAAGGTACACATGGTGTGTGCATACCACAAAATTAGAAAGTATTCCAATCACAAGGAAAAATTCGGTAATATGTTAAAAATTATATGTGAAAGAATAGGCATTGGTTAATATAAAAGAGAAGACTGTGTTGACAGTAATGCATTTACCTTAAGGATATTCTTTAACATTTTACTGTAATTTTTGGTGGGTTTTCTTCTACTTCAGAAAGCAGTTTTTGAAATTTTGTAAGTTAATGTACAGAACTTAAGTGACAAATTGTGTGACTAATAGTGTCTACACACCAAACATTAAAGCAGCCTTATTGGTTTGCAGTGTACATATGAATACTGACAATTTTTACGGACATGTCTCTATCGATTCGTAAAAACCATAGGATTGTGTCTGATATAATGTAATATTCAATGGCTGACAGATTGCCTTGTTCATTTTTGCACTGTGATGTGTAAGTCAGTTTTCTAGCGAAAGATCTATTATGTTGGTCTGAACACTTCGGATAATTAACATTTCATTAATGTCCAAAAAGTGTAGTTGGAAGGCTAGTCAGCATTATAAAATGTCTTTTACGCCATTCTCAAGATTTAAGAGATTGTCTAACATGATTATTAAATTGTTTTTATGTGAGATGGGCATAGATCTTCCATATTCTGTATAAGTTTTGGTGACATCCATACAGTTGCGTGAAATGCTCGTATCTAGTCTGATTGAGCTGAGAGGGTTAAAGATCAGTTTCTTCCCTTAACCCAAAACCTTGCTGATAACCTTCGTAGAGTGCTCTTTATGCTTCTGTAAAGATTGGAGCACATGTAATTCAAGGTGCAGTTTCTTATTTATTCAGGATTGAAGAAGTTTAAATGTCTTTTAAAAACTTTTCTTGATGCTCCAATTAATTCTTTCTGGGAATTTAGTCAGCCACACAATCTTATGTTGTATTTATTTAACATCAGAATAACTGCAGTGATCAAACTGTTTTTGTTTAAATCATTTCATATTTAACATGTGTGCATGGTATGAAAATGTATTTAGTACGTATTTGGAATACATAACATTGTTCTTTAAATAAACATTTTTTTAAAAAAGCTGATAATACAATGGAAATAAAGTTGGATGGAGCGTATGCTATGTAAGCAGGAGTTCTAGTCCCTGTCGGTGCACACATTTTCAACTGTCCCCGTTGATATTTATCGACGCCTGTCAGCAGCTAATGGTCTGGATTTCATTTACCAGAAATCTTGTGTATTCAGGATGAATATAGGGTGGAGGTGCGTTTGAAGGGCACTTTGGTCCGTTTTTCCTGAATAAAGCGAAAACCGTGGTCTCCACAGAAAACGTGTGCCAATACAAAATTTAGCTACACTTAATTTCCTACACAGATGCTCTTTGGATTTTTTTCTGTAGGACTAACAGTTTGCACGTAGTTGAGCGGGAGAATATGAAAATCTCGCGTGTTCTTTATGAAGGCCAGCAATAACACAACGGGTTACCTAAAACGACATCGGTAGTGGCAGCTGAATCACTTTGTATAATCAATTGTCTCTTTTGACGTGATATTTATTCTACTGTTATATGACGGGTTTCTGACTTCCTGTATCTTCTAACATCTTCACTCTTCCAGCTAATAGCAATAAATTTTTATTCAGACATTGCTTTTTGTATCGCACTGATTCACTCGACTTAATGTCAGCCTGTTCTTTCAAAAAATGTTCAAATGTGTGTGAAATCTCATGGGACATAACTGCTAAGGTCATCAGTCCCTAAGCTTACACACTACTTAAATTACCCTAAAGACAAACACACACACTCATGTCCGAGGGAGGACTCGAACCTTCGCCGGGACCAGCCACACAGTCCTTGACTGCAGTGCCCAAGACCGCTCGGCTAATCCAGCGCTGCCCTGTTCCTTCATGGCATGATTATTTTCTAACTGTTTACCACAAGGAGATACGCCATCTCTTTCACAGTTCATTCATTTACGAACAGTTTCGACAGCACGTCCGTGAAATTTAGTTACTCGTTCTAATTATTACTTTGCATCGCGTGATCGATATTTTCCTTGTAGACAGCAACAAATTTCAAGTTAAATAGCTTGTAATGATCACCTCCGCCAGGGCTGTTGGTGGAGTGGTCTGTGGTCTACCCAGTGGTGCCGATCTCCGGCACGTCTCCCACGGGGAATTGAATTGTCAGCGGCGCTACTGAATCATCCGTGCGTCGCACGCAGACGAGCCGCGACAAGCGTCCGCTAATTGCCTATTTGTCGGCCGACAGCGCCGCCGCTGCCCCGGACAGACCTCTGTCTACCGCTGCCGCCGCGTCTGCAGTCTCCCCTCGTCTATGTTGATCACCTGTGACGTCTGTCTCCCCGGACGCAAATGCTCTACTTCAGCAGGTAGGCAGACTGGCAGGTAGTAGGTACGTACATACTATTTTCCATTACATATACATTACGTCTACATGGTTACTCTGCAAATCAGAAAGGATTCATCGAACCACCATCACAGTAATTCTCTATTATTCGAATCTCGAATAGCTCGAGAAAAGTATTAACACCTATACCTTTCCATGCGAGCTCCCCATTTCACTTATTTCATGATGATCGTTTCCCTCTACGTAGGTCGGAGTCAACACAATATTTTTGCATTCGGAGGAGAAAGTTGGCAATCGAAATTTAGTGAGAAGATTCCGCCGCAACAAAAAACGCCTTTGTTTTAAAGATGTCCACTACAGATTTCGTATGATGTCAGTGACACTCTCTCCTCTATTTCGCCATAATACAATACGTGCTGCCCTTCGATGAACTTTCTCAATATACTCCGTCAACACTGCCTGGTAAGCACCCCACTCAGCACAGCAGTACTCCAAAAGAGAACGAACAAGCGTAGTGTAGGCAGTCTCTTTAGTAAATCTGTTACATTTTCTAAGTGTTCTGCAATAAAACACAGTCTTTGGTTTGCCTTCCCCACAACATTTTCTATGTGTTCTTGAAAATTTAAGTTGCTCGTAATTGTAGTTCGTTGGTATTTAATTGAATTTACGGCCTTTACATTTGACTGATTTATCGTCTAACCGAAGTCTAACCGATTCCTTTCAGAACTTCTGTGAATCACCTCATAATGTTCATTATTTCTCGTCAATTGCCAATTTACGCACCACACAGATGTCTCTTATTAATTGTGTGGCAATTTGTTTTGATCTTCTGATGACCCTACTAGACGATATACGACAGTATAATCTGCAGACTGCCTAAGACGGCTGCTCACATTGTCTCCTAAATCATTTATATAGATAAGGAACAGCAGAGGGCCTGTAACACTACCTTGGTGAGCGCCAAAAATCATTTCTGCTTTACTCCATGACTTTCCGTCAATTACTACGAACTGCGACCTCTCTGACAGAAAATCACGATTTCAATTACATAACTCAGGCGATATTCCTTAAACACTCAATCTCACTGCGGTCAGTTGTGTGTTACAGTATCAAAAGCCTTTTGGAAATCTATAAGTACGGACTAAGTTTGAAATCCGTTGTCGACAGCACTCAACATTTCGTGTGCGGAAATAGCTAGTTGTGTGTCACAACAACAGTGTTTTCTAAATCCGTGTTGACTGTATGTCAATAGACCATTCTCTTCGAGGTAATTCATAATGTTCGAGCACAATGTGCGATCCACCATCCTGCTACATATAGACTTTAATGATATGGACCTGTAATTTGGTAGATAACTCCTGCTACCTTTCTTGAATATTGGGGCAACATTGAATGATATGGATCGCAAGTGGGGATATTCAATGACGTAAGCTACTTCGACGTAGTGATAATTCTTAAGGACCAGCGCCTGGAGACGAGTATCACTGAACGGAGCATATGATCTGTCGCCTATTAACGTGATGCTGTTGTCAGGATCATCGTAGAGTTGTTGAAGGACGGTGAAATGACAACTAGGGGACAAGATGTTGTAGATACAAGCCTCATCATAGAACGTGGAGGCCAGAGGCTAGTCTGGTCTGTGAAGCAGTATAGACAACCAGCAGTAAAAAGCATGGTGAAAGACTACAGTGCTGGTGAAGATACAAATGTTTTGGTGCACTCCGTTCAGCATGCATCATAACAGACCACTCCTAATGGTTTCTGCAACGGTACAGCGTCATAGTTATGATTTTAGTGACCACAGGACCATCGAAAATGGACTGCGGATCAAGAAATCTATCTCCTGGTCAGACGAATCACAGATCTTGTTACACCAGGTTCCTGGTCGTGTTGGGATACACCATCATCCAGGTGAACAGTAGCTCGAAACACAGATAGTAAGACGATTACAAGCCAATGGGAAAGAAATTATGCTGTGGGGTCACTTGGTCTGTCATGATAGGACATGTGGTAATAATCGAAGGGACCATAACAGCTGTGGATTACATGAACGTTATGCGTTTCTATGGGCTGTAACGGGCAGGGGGGGAGGGGGGTGGTTAAAGACCACTAAGTGGGTGTTAGCCTGTGCTGGCTAGGAATGCACAGAGGGAAAGTAAAACACTTTTACTTAGCCTGTGCTGCAACATTCTTAGTGCAGTGACGCAGCTATCGCACCCCTTGGGCGTGGGAACTTGGTGGCTCTGCTAACCGCTGAGGAAGCCAACCGCTGATGGTATGTCTGGCTGCGACGTCCGTGCACAGTCTTACTGACACCTTTTTTGTCCGTTTGGTAACGTGTGTCCCAGTCTACATGGAATGGCGGCAGACCATGATTGTGGATGCTGCAACGCTCACCCAGGTGTCAGCATGTGGAGTACCACATTGCCCTGGACACGAGACGTTGCCGTATAAGGCAGAAGTTTGGCTGCTGCCGTGGTGAATCTGGAAGCAGTTCATCCGCCACGCTACACCTAGTCTACAGGTGGCGGACTTAGCAGTGGGTTATGGTCTGATGGAGATGGGAGCTCTGTCCAGCAATTGCTGCTTGTTGGCCCGTAATCTGGTGGTGAGTGGTGTGGCCATCGCGTCCTAAAGGAAGGGTGCTGCTAGACATCGAATGTCTCTGCCAAAATCGACGAATATTTATACTGGTCAATGGCAAATTTTTTATGCAAATTCAATGGCATATTTGTTATGCAAATGCACAGCTTCCAACGGGATAGGCATCAAACCCCAGTGGTTCAAAGGTGTAGAATCTCTCTGGTATCTCCTGTAGCTGCATTGCACATCTCTTACATAGCCAGGATTGCGAGGGATGGCTCCACCCACCTCTTGGTAGGTAAATACCCTTTTTGATCAAATATGCATACCAGTGCCATCAGATGCCCGTAGTTTTCAATACGGCAGTAGTACAATAGTGTCCGAAACTATGTAATGACTTTACACAGTTTCTTCCTTTGGAAAGACCCAGTCCCTTGTTCTCTTCTCGTGATTGGTCTGTAACAAATACCCCACATACATGAACACAACACACAGCATTTGCAGGTCCCTTCTAAAAGTCAAGTGATTTCATTCACAAGATTCAGAGCCACTCTACAGCTATAGCCCACCGGCTGCTGCACGTCCATTTCCATTCATAGTTTCGAAACAATTGTATGAACTTCTCCTCTTTTTACTAACCTTTTCCGTGTTCATTACACCTACAACTACTGACATCATTTTTCACTCATTGTGTCATCCTGATCCTTCTTCATTCTAGCAACTAACAGTGCAGGTACCAAAAATTTACTAAGGGCCCCACGCCCTTTGAATTTCACGCATTGTTACTATGAGAACACCGCTTACTCCACAACTACATGCAAATTTATCCGAAACTTCCTGTGCTCAGCTCCTCCATTTCATATACAGATAGTCAACCAGTCTAATGGTATTTGATACTGTGGACGGCCACGTTGGCGAGCTGCCCTCTGCCTATGGTTTTCTAAATCTGTGCAAAACAGCCACAAAACTACCACTATGCTCGTCATTGGGAAACTTATAGTCATGATATATGTAGTTGCTCCTCCCAGTACTGAAGCGCATGTTGAAATTTGTTAGCCGAAATTCGTCTATTAGCCGATTCAGCTTTCAGCCAATTCGTCTATTTGCTGATTCAAGGAACAGATTAGGTCATGATGTAATGTTTCATTCAGATAGCTCAAATTACCATTTGGAATATTTCTAATGGGTTATCTGGCCAGTACAACTGTGGCAGCGTAATCTGTACCTTGGTACCTCTTACAACAGTCACTTATGGGTGAAACATTGACCCTATAATGCCATGGCCTGTTCTGTTAATTATTTATCCACTGCATACTGTTTCAAATGCTTAGTTCCTGTGAGCCTTTCCTGCCCTTAACAGCTCAAAAAAATGGTTCAAATGGCTCTGAGCACTATGGGACTTAACATCTTTGGTCATCAGTCCCCTATAACTTAGAACTACTTAAACCTAACTAACCTAAGGACATCACACACATCCCTGCCCGAGGCAGGATTCGAACCTGCGACCGTAGCAGTCCCATGGTTCCGGACTGCAGCGCCTAAAACCGCAAGACCACAGCGGCCGGCTCCTTAGCAGTTAGCTATTACCACTACTTTACTTTTGATGGAATAAACACAGTGTTTCACCATTTATTGGAAGTGTGGCAACAGCTCTAGGTAAGTATCACTGAATTTCGCACGTATGCATGCTACTCTGAATCATCCTGGCCTGGCAGATTGTAACCCCTTCCATCTGACAGTGCTTAAGTTCTCCAGACATCACTATTTTTCTATGTACAACTTAGGAGATCAGCAATATTTCCTCTGTTTTAACCTGCAGAAACTTCCTTGAGGTCCTCCATCTTAAGATGAATGGTTAAACAGTTAAAATGTTTGTGAAGACCGATAACTGAAAATCGAATCAATCTGTAAAAGTGTGCCTGGCCCAGCTTAGCCTCAACAGTTGCTATGTGGTAATACAGTTGTAGAGACTGCTTATCAGGCCGGCAGTGACTTCCAGGTTAGGTGACATTTCCAGCTGGTTTTCAGTAAGCCTAACAGGAAATGGTCTGTTGCTACCAGTGCTGCATCCAGTTGCCTGTGCACCGAATCTTGCAAAGCTGATACCATACTTGCGCATCCAGCTTTCTATTGGCTAACGACTGTATCATCCTCGCAACTTTGTGTCCAGTGCATTCATAACTCGCAGGACTCAGTCCACAGCTTCCACTGACGCATTCCGAAACTGTGTCATCTCTTTATTCTCCCGTAATGTGTGTGTGTGTGTGTGTGTGTGTGTGTGTGTGTGTATTATTCAGTACTGATTTCTCCAAAGGATATAGTTGTGTAGTGTGCCATTTCATAGATGCTTCAGTACTTCTTGTCACATTCTCAACTATTGCCATGGTACTACTTATCTCCTGGACGTTATCAAAGTCTGCAGTCCAGAATATCAGTTTTAATATTTTCGCGTTAGTATACAAACCGCGTATGTTTTGTCCAAGAAATGGAATGATGCACTACTCCTACTATCCGTTGCATCTTCCCCATAGCCCCTCATAGGGCATAAGTGACTTACTGTACTCACCCTACACCCCTCTAAACATCTTCTTGCCTCCCGATCTCTTCGTAGACCCACAAATACATCTGCCAAGCCCCTCATGTTGTTTCACATCTCCTAAACATTTAAAGATGGTCCCACCGTCCATGGATAAATGGCGAGATCCACAAACTCTTGACTATCGATAAGCTCTCTGCCCTTTAAATTTTGTACTTGCAGTGCCATGACTCCACTCCTGGAGGAGGTAATGCACAACCACAACTACGATTCTCCTCATATCTACCCCTGGCATGTGGAAACCTGGGAACAGGGATCTATAATCATTCCCCCTCTCCGCTTTGGAAGGGTCAACCGTCCAGCAAATACAGAATGACAGTCTTAATTACCTAAAACTGAAAATAAATCAGCAATACTTATGCAGGCAACTCCTGCTGACCAACCACACACCATCTTACTGGGACTTTACGTAGTGGGACTCCAGTTAACATTACGATTAACCTTAACCCAATAACTGTATACAAGGCTAAATATCCTCTACTACTTCCTACACTTCAATCGCCGTGGAATTTGATGCACATGTCGCACAAGGTTCTTGCACACACCTGTCTTACTAATACCCTCTACTATTCTCCTGGTGGAGGGTTCTACATCTACATCTACATCCATACTCCGCAAGCCACCTGACGGTGTGTGGCGGAGGATACCTTGAGTACCTCTATCGGTTCTCCCTTCTATTACAGTATCGTATTGTTCGTGGAAATAAAGATTGTCGGTATGCATCTGTGTGGGCTCTAATCTCTCTGATTTTATCCTCATGGTCTCTTCGCGAGATATACGTAGGAGGGAGCAATATACTGCTTGACTCCTCGGTGAATATATGTTCTCAAAACTTCAACAAAAGCCCGTACCGAGCTACTGAGCGTCTCTCCTACAGAGTCTTCCACTGCAGTTTATCTATCATCTCCGTAACGCTTTCGCGATTACTGAATGATCCTGTAACGAAGCACGTTGCTCTCCGTTGAATCTTCTCTATCCCTTCTATCAACCCTATCTGGTACGGATCCCACACTGCTGAGCAGTATTCAAGCAGTGGGCGAACAAGCGTACTGTAACGTACTTCCTTTGTTTTCGGATTACACTTCCTTAGGATTCTTCCAATGAATCTCAGTCTGGCATCTGCTTTACCGACGATCAACTTTATATGATCATTCCATTTTAAATCACTCCTAATGCGTATTCCCAGATAATTTATGGAATTAACTGCTTCCAGTTGCTAACCTGCTATATTGTAGCTAAATGATATGGGATCTTTCTTTCTCTGTATTCGCAGCATATTACACTTGTCTACATTGAGATTCAATTGCCATTCCCAGCACCATGCGTTAATTCGCTGCAGATCCTCCTGCATTTCAGTACAATTTTCCATTGTTACAACGTCTCGATATACGACAGCATCATCAAAAAAAGCCTCAGTGAATTTCCGATGTCATCCACAAGGTCATTTATGCATATTGTGAATAGCAACGTTCCTACGACACTACCCTGCGGCACACCTGAAATCACTCTTACTTCGGAAGACATCTCTCCATTGAGAATGACATGCTGCGTTCTGCTATCCAGGAACTCTACAATCCAATCACACAATTGGTCTGATAGTCCATATGTTCTTAATTTGTTCATTAAACGACTGTGGGGAACTGTATCTAACGCCTTGCGGAAGTCAAGAAACACGGCATCTACCTGGGAATCCGTGTCTATGGCCCTCTGAGTCTCTTGGACGAATAGCGCGAGCTGGGTTTCACACGATCGTCTTTTTCGAAACAAATGCTGATTCCTACAGAGTAGATTTGTAGTTTCCAGAAAACTCATTATACTCGAACATAATACGTGTTCCAAAATTCTACAACTGATCAACGTTAGAGATATAGGTCTATAGTTCTGTACATCTGATCGACGTCCCTTCTTGAAAACAGGGATGACCTGTGCCCTTTTCCAATCCTTTGGAACGCTACGCTCTTCTTGAGACCTACGGTACACCGCTGCAAGAAGGGGGGCAAGTTCCTTCGCGTACTCTGTGTAAAATTGAACTGGTATCCCATCAGGTCCAGCGGCCTTTCCTCTTTTGAGCGATTTTAATTGTTTCTCTATCCTTCTGTCGTCTATTTCGATATCTACCATTTTGTCATCTGTGCGATAATCTAGAGAAAGAACTACAGTGCAGTCTTCCTCTGTGAAACAGCTTTGGAAAAAGAAAAGACATTTAGTATTTCGGCTTTTAGTTTGTCATCCTCTGTTTCAGTACCAATTTGGTCACAGAGTGTCTGGACATTTTGTTTTGATCCACAAGACCAAAATTTCTTAGGACTTTCTGCCAAGTCAGTACATAGAACTTTACTTTCGAATTCACTGAACGCCTCTCGCATGGCCCTCCTCACATAACATTTCGCTTCGCGTAATTTTTGTTTGTCTGCAAGGCGTTGGCTATGTTTATGTTTGCAGTGAAGTTCCCTTTGTTTCCGCAGCAGTTTTATAACTCGGTTGTTGTACCACGGTGGCTCTTTTCCATCTCTTGCGATCTTACTTGGCACATACTCATCTGACGCATATTGTACAATGGTTTTGAACTTTGTCCACTGATCCTCAACACTATCTGTACTTAAAACAACACTTTTGTGTTGAGCCATCAGGTACACTGAAATCTTTTTGTCACTTTTGCTAAACTGAGAAATCTTCCTACCTTTTTTAATACTTCTATTTACGGCTCAAATCATCGATGCAGTAACCGCTTTATGGTCACTGATACGCTGTTCTGCGTTAACTGTTTCAAATAATTCGGGTCTGTTAGCCACCAGAAGTATTGATATGTTATCGCCACGAGTCGGTTGTCTGTTGAACTGCTCAAGCTAGTTTTCAGATAAAGCACTTAAAAAAATTTCACTGGATTGTTTGTCCCTGCCACCCGTTATGAACGTTTGAGTCTCCCAGTCTATATCCGGCAAATTAAAATCTCCACCCCGAACTATAACATGGTGGAGAAATGTACTCTAAATATTTTCCAAATTATCCTTCAGGTGCTCAGCCACAACAGCTGCTGAGCGAGGGAGCCTATAGAGACATCCAATTACCATGTCTGAGCGTGCTTTAACCGTGACCTTCACCCAAATTATTTCACATTTCGGATCTCCGTCAATTTCCTTCGACACTATTGCACTTCTTATCGCTATAAACACGCCTCCCCCTTCACTGTCCAGCCTGTCTCTGCGGTATACATTCCAATCTGAGTTTAGAATTTCGTTACTGTTTACATCTGGTTTCAGCCAAATTTTTGTCCCTGGTACTATGTGGGCATTGTGGCCGTTTATTAATGAGAGCATTTCTGGGACCTTTCTATAGACGCTCCTGCAGTTTACTATTAGCACATTAATGTTCTTATTCCCTGTTGCATTATGCCTACTCCTACCTTGCCCCGTCTCAGGAGGCGTCTGTCGGGCCGAAGGAGGGAATTCTCTAACCTAAAAAACCCACATGTGCACTCCACACGTACTCCGCTACCCTTGTAGCCGCTTCCTGCGTGTAGTGTATCTGCGCCAATGCGTCCAGCGGACCTTGAAATGGTCATAGGTATCGAACATGAACTATTGTTGTGAGAGTCGGTAACAGGTTTGATGTTAACTGGTAACATCATATGGCTCTGAGCACTATGGGACTTAACATCTGTGGTCATCAGTCCCCTATAACTTATAACTACTTAAACCTAACTAACCTAAGGACATCACACACATCCGTGCCCGAGGCAGGATTCGAACCAGCGACCGTAGCAGTCGCGCGGTTACGGACTGCGCGCCTAGAACCGCTACACCACCGCGGCCGGCAAACTGGTGACATCGTTTCAGTTATCTAATAGTCCAGTAACGGGATACTTTTTGCTTACAAAGACCGGACTAAGCTAAACTCCGTCCGAACAGGCCTTGGAAGGTCCAACGGTACCGACCGGCTGCCGTGTCATCCTCAGCACACAGGCGTCACTGGATGCGGATATTGGGAAGGGGGGGGGGTCACGTGGTCAGCACACCGCTCTCCCGGCCATATGTCAGTTTACGGGATCGGAGCTGTTACTTCTCAATCATCTTGCCTCACATGGGCTCAGTGCAGCCCGCTTGACAACAGCGCTCGGCAGACCGGCTGGTCACCCATACAAGTGCTAGCCCAGCCTGACAGCGGTTAATTTCCGTGATATGACGGGAACCGGTGTTATCACTGCGGCAAGGTCGTTGGCTTACAAAGAACGAGGAAGAAGATTTTATTATTTTGTTTTGTGTATGTAGTTGAGAAGATGTTGAGTCCAAGTGTTTGACATCCGAAATATTCGGCACAACTTTTTGTAGCCAATAAAACTACAAATTTTAGCACTTTTTTCAGATTTTCGCCTATCACTCGGAAACTATGCATCCTACTGAAAATGTTACCGTCCCAAAATAAAAGAATATTAAATTATGTGTCGAATGACTTACAATCGATGTACTCGTTTGCCATAATCAATACCGTTCGTTTTTAACAACTTTGCTAATAAGGTGGCTCTAACGGCTTGAGACACCCCGCTTTTCCGCAGGACAGGACAGGTAGCATAAATTGTGGAAAGGGGCCAAAATAAGGGGCTGTCAGTTACACTCGCACATACATTTTATAATTTGTTGAAACATCACAAGAGTCAAAAAAAAATTTTTTTTAACGCAAAGATTTAATCTATGGAACTTAATTACCGACTGAAAACCACAATAATTTAAAAAAAACGGCTGAGGGTCAATAACTTAAAACGCTAGCTCAATCAGAAATTTAAAATGGCTCTGAGCACTATGGGACTGAACTGCTGAGGTTATTAGTCCCCTAGAACTTAGAACTAGTTAAACCTAACTAACCTAAGGACATCACAAACACCCATGCCCGAGGCAGGATTCGAACCTGCGACCGTAGCGGTCTTGCGGTTCCAGACTGCAGCGCCTTTAACCGCACGGCCACTTCGGCCGGCCCAGAAATTTAAAAGGCAAGCCTTATCTTAAAACAGTTTTTTAGTTAGACTGAAGTAAACAAGTAAAATTCAAATCGGCTGAAAGCCTAACACTTAAAACTTCAAAACCTCAATTTTTTTTACTAAAAGCCTTACGTGAAGCAGTTCTTTAACTAGCCTGAAGGCCCTAAGAGCACAAGACTCAAACTCAAAATCGGCTGAAGGCCCAAGAGTTAAAAATTTAACGACATTAAAATGTTTGTAATGCCAAACGGCTTACGAGAAACAGTACTTTAAACTAGGCCGAAGGCCTCAAGAGCAAAACAACTCTAATTTAAAACCAAAATAGGCTAGAAGCCATACAAGTACAAACAACAAAAACAAATTTAAAAAAATATGGCAGTACACCCAAGGGCGCTCAGATGTTCTAGGTTCCGCATGGAATTCAAACACTAACGCTCGCTTAGGTGAGACAGGCAGTCAGCCAAGCATTTTCAATCCGCTGGAAACCCAACCGATAGACAGTCGACAGACCAATGGTGATCAGTTCCGCTCCACACTTGCACCAAAACTCAAACGATGCTAAGAGCGGGCGCGGGAACAAATCCAGAAGGGATCACAGACAATCCATAAGCGGTGGACGACCCAAATACACGTCGTCTAATGAGACGACCGACCAAACAGCCAAGCAAGGTCGTGGCCATTCAATCGTGTGTGTCGGCAATCATAGGCGACTGATGGCTATCCACGCTTCCCTGGCGCTGCATGTCCCACTGGTGCTACAACGCGACTGCGCCAACCGACCAACTGCTACACATCAGCACGGAGACGGCGCAGAAATAACTGAGCAGTGAACATTACAGGCTACACACCATTTCACAAACACTTCGATGAAGAACGAGACCAATGCTAAATGTAGTGACTGTACAATCACCACGACGAACCACGAGTTGAAACACACACCGCCAACCCATAAGCGATCGGCGAGCAAATACACGTCGTCCGGTAAGACGACTAACCGACGATCAACCAAGACCGTCCCCAGTTCAAGTCATGTGTGCCGGCAACGGTAGGACGAGTCATGGCTATGCCAACCTCATTGCCGCTCCAACCGACCGAACTTCTGCCGCGTCCCAACTGTCCGACTACCAGGTCCGAACTCCACTGCTGGCGTGTTCCTAATAACATCATTGCCCGGTCCGAACTGCACCGCTGGCGCGTTCCAAACCCTTTGACGACAAACGACGACCAGGAAGTAATAGCAGTCCCAAAGATAATACGGCAGGACTTATATCGATAAGCGCTGCTGCCGCCGCTCAAGGGCAGGCAAGGCAGAAACTCAGTGACACCAGCAATTAAAAATTAACATAACGAGGCGGCAGTACTGTAAACACAGGATGTTAAATAAGAGACAGCACAAACACGAGCCACGCACGGCTCACGCCTGTAACTCAAAATCGGCTATTCCATATTTAATTTCCAGTGGGAAGACTGCTCTCTAACGAGCCAATTAAGTCCTCCATGTATCTATTTCTCAATTTCTTCATTCATGTAGATTTTTATTCCTTTTTATCCAAACCTTAATTGGTAAGAGTGGGTTGCTAAAATGAAAACGAAGTACACAGTAATGCCCGGTATGTATTTAGTAATATAAAAATTTGTACAAATGAACAAATAAAATGTCATGGCACATTTAAAAAAATGTCAGAGATAAGCGTTTTATCAAATTTTTAGTCCCATTGAGGTCGTTTTGGAGACTGCGCCATGTCCCGGTCCAACATCCGATCTTCAGGATCCATTGCGGCACCTTCACCAACTTCCTCGTCTTGGAACATCTCTCTTCCTTCCTTGTCGAGCCCAATTTCTGGGGCGTTCTCGCAAGATAAGCCACAACAGTGTTTGCACGTCAAGGAGCAATTCGGTACCAATTCGTGACATCCACACACTGCTATGCACCCTGTTTTTCATGCGCGGGAAACCATCTTCAGTAGCGTGTGTGGTGCCGAATCTTCTGCCATCATCACGGGAAACAAATTACATAAGTTTTCCTTCCAACCCCAGTGGCATGGATTAGTTTTCTCCCCCTGCCAAGATAGCAATTCATGGTAGGATCGCAATGGGTGACACCATGATGCGTCCTATGTTGGTTTAGAAATTTGCCTTTTCCTTGGCCAAAAAAGACGATGTGGTATCACATCTTTTGAAGGTATGGCTTAGAAAGGCAGATGCAGGATCGGATTTGTAAGAATTATCTGAGTACCACACTCTTGGTGATTTCCCTCTACCCCGTTTATGGAAATACAAGGTAAAGTTGTTTCCTCGACCCGTTAGGAGGGCAAGCACGCCAATGTCCCCGCTTACGACTGCCACACTGTCAGACTCAGCAACCTGGAAATACACTCCTGGAAATGGAAAAAAGAACACATTGACACCGGTGTGTCAGACCCACCATACTTGCTCCGGACACTGCGAGAGGGCTGTACAAGCAATGATCACACGCACGGCACAGCGGACACACCAGGAACCGCGGTGTTGGCCGTCGAATGGCGCTAGCTGCGCAGCATTTGTGCACCGCCGCCGTCAGTGTCAGCCAGTTTGCCGTGGCATACGGAGCTCCATCACAGTCTTTAACATTGGTAGCATGCCGCGACAGCGTGGACGTGAACCGTATGTGCAGTTGACGGACTTTGAGCGAGGGCGTATAGTGGGCATGCGGGAGGCCGGGTGGAAGTAGCGCCGAATTGCTCAACACATGGGGCGTGAGGTCTCCACAGTACATCGATGTTGTCGCCAGTGGTCGGCGGAAGGTGCACGTGCCCGTCGACCTGGGACTGGACCGCAGCGACGCACGGATGCACGCCAAGACCGTAGGATCCTACGCAGTGCCGTAGGGGACCGCACCGCCACTTCCCAGCAAATTAGGGACACTGTTGCTCCTGGGGTATCGGCGAGGACCATTCGCAACCGTCTCCATGAAGCTGGGCTACGGTCCCGCACACCGTTAGGCCGTCTTCCGCTCACGCCCCAACATCGTGCAGCCCGCCTCAAGTGGTGTCGCGACAGGCGTGAATGGAGGGACGAATGGAGACGTGTCGTCTTCAGCGATGAGAGTCGCTTCTGCCTTGGTGCCAATGATGGTCGTATGCGTGTTTGGCGTCGTGCAGGTGAGCGCCACAATCAGGACTGCATACGACCGAGGCACACAGGGCCAACACCCGGCATCATGGTGTGGGGAGCGATCTCCTACACTGGCCGTACACCACTGGTGATCGTCGAGGGGACACTGAATAGTGCACGGTACATCCAAACCGTCATCGAACCCATCGTTCTACCATTCCTAGACCGGCAAGGGAACTTGCTGTTCCAACAGGACAATGCACGTCCGCATGTATCCCGAGCCACCCAACGTGCTCTAGAAGGTGTAAGTCAACTACCCTGGCCAGCAAGATCTCCGGATCTGTCCCCCATTGAGCATGTTTGGGACTGGATGAAGCGTCGTCTCACGCGGTCTGCACGTCCAGCACGAACGCTGGTCCAACTGAGGCGCCAGGTGGAAATGGCATGGCAAGCCGTTCCACAGGACAACATCCAGCATCTCTACGATCGTCTCCATGGGAGAATAGCAGCCTGCATTGCTGCGAAAGGTGGATATACACTGTACTAGTGCCGACATTGTGCATGCTCTGTTGCCTGTGTCTATGTGCCTGTGGTTCTGTCAGTGTAATCATGTGATGTATCTGACCCCAGGAATGTGTCAATAAAGTTTCCCCTTCCTGGGACAATGAATTCACGGTGTTCTTATTTCAATTTCCAGGAGTGTAGTTGTTCCCAAAATTAATAAATCCGCATCCTCCTCTGCCTATTGCATTTGAATATCTCCGTACTCAAATTTCCTCATGAGTATCAAAATCAAGTGATTCTTGTTGTTCTTGTTTATGGTAAACTTCTCCTGTGGGACTGCGGGATTTGTATCTTCAACGAATGTGATATCTCATGAAGAACCTGGTGTCTTTAAACGACGAGATCTTTTAGAAGCCTTTGCGCCTGTTCCGAAGCATCACTTGGGCAGACTAAAATTCGGAAGTTCTTTCCGATCAATGTGCTTGTCAGATTCCATAACTGTACAAGGAGTGACTTGCATGATGCCTTCCATGGAATGGAAAGTATTCAACCCCTCAGTGGGCCAGATGTTAAAATCGGCATTCGCAGAGGTGAGCTCTATGAATCGCTTACTGGCTATGTCAGGATGCTCAAATCGCACAATCGAGGACGTCTCAAGTAGGGAAGCTTCCATATATGGAGCTGCGAATCCAGTTGCACTAAGACCATCGACAATAGGTCTTGATCCGAATCATTGGTTAATAAATGTACTAAGACCAGTCAGTTGTGAAGACAGAAATGGCTATGCCCTTCCTGCAGAAACCACTGTATGTGACAAAGCAACACATTTTTTCCATCGTTTGGTTTAGAAAAATCAACGACTCAAGGCGATGGAGCATTTATCCGGGGATAACTGATTGGACATGTTGTGGATTGGCAAGCGAGCCAACCCACTATGAGAGGAAGCCGAAAGGCACGCGTTTTAGCTTACGCAGGCTGTCGTGAGGTCTGGAACAGGACAAGGAAGTTAGACTTTAGCAAAAAAGGACGTAGCTGTTGGAATACTTAACTTTAATCCGTAAATGGTGAACATCGCTCTTGACGGTACATGTTTTACAGCATCAATAGTAACTGGTAATGGCGCTTTGCTAGGTCGTAGCAAATGACGTAGCTGAAGGCTATGCTAACTATCGTCTCGGCAAATGAGAGCGTAATTTGTCAGTGAACCATCGCTAGCAAAGTCGGCTGTACAACTGGGGCGAGTGCTAGGAAGTCTCTCTAGACCTGCCGTGTGGCAGCGCTCGGTCTGCAATCACTGATAGTAGCGACACGCGGGTCCGACGTATACTAACGGACCGCGGCCGACTTAAAGGCTACCACCTAGCAAGTGTGGTGTCTGGCGGTGACACCACAGGACATCTGACAAATACTCGTCAGGCGGGGGTATTGCGATGTATAAAAGACGTGTGTTCAGATGTCCCTACGAAGTACATTTCCAGCAGCGAGTAAAATTCTCAGATGCTACTCTCGTGGATCTGATAGCTTGCTCTGTTAGCAACTGTCAGAGGGAGTCTTATAGCCTTTACTTTTGAAACACACTGCTTTGCTCTTTTTATGTATATCAGCAACCATTATTTTTTTCGTCTTACTTCCAGAAGAGGCGGATTTTTATGGTCCCTACATCTGCCTCCTAGCCTTTCTTGATTAGGTTCTTTAACTCCTGCAAAGTAAATTGGCACTCTTCTGACTGTTCTACGTAGAAATAAATCATTTTCATTGCTCCCTCTATCTGTGTGGATAGAGGACTTCCTTGTTCTGCTACACCCCTGATTGGCTGGAAAAATCCCCTCTGAGAAAACCAATGACATTAGGCATCGTTTCCACAAAGGTCCTTATCAGGTAAACGCTCCCACACTTTGTGAGCCCTGTTATCGGCTAGCCTTCCAGCAATCCCAATAACGGTACCTGCTAATTTAGGTTTCATCACTTTATGAACAATATGTTCCTTTGCATATTGAAGTCGGCTAAGTTTCTCCCAATTAGAATCAATTTCCTTGTCACAATAAAAGCAGTGTTCATTAAAATCAAATACCTTCTTGTATGATCGAATATCCAACGTTGACGGTGCAGTGCCTTTTGCCAAACACGATCTAATCTATTTTGGATTACTGTAATTCATTTGACAAGCGCTGTGCACTTCAGCTCCAGCCAAACAAGTTAATAACACACGGCGCGCTGCTATTTTCCAATCGTTGCTCGATTGTAGTACCGAATGCAGTCCATTGTGTTTCACTGTAACCACATCACCATCTGCCAAACTACTGTCTCATATAAAACACATCTCCATACGATCTAGGGCACTCTTTTTAAATCCACTGATCGCATAACAAGAGTAAACTCACACGATGATCCAAGACGCAAGAAGTTCCAAGACACAAAACGTTTTCCACGCGTCACTCGCACAACACAAGGAGACTGGGAGCTGCTAACAAGCTAGCAGTCTCGACGGAGATCAATAGATTCTCTACACCCGATGCTGAGGCATATTTATGTCACCCTTTTGGAAATTTCTTTTCATTAAATGGTTTTAATTTATAGAACACATGTAAATGGAATTAGTTTGGGTTTAAAGTGCATGAATCCTCAATAGTCCCTAAAATTGAAAAACTAGATGATTTTGTAACATCAAATGTAATGTAATAACTTGAGATTTTTTATTTGGAGTTGCCGTTTTTGAGTTACAGGCGTTGGAACCGACCTTTTTTTTTGCGAAGTTGATAAAAGTGAACGGACATTGACAACCGATTATGGCCAAACAGCTGCCCCGATTTTGACATTTAAAAAGGTTATTCGATGTAAAATTTAATGCTCTTTCACTTTGGTAAGGGTAACATTTTCAGTAGGATACACAGTTTCCGAATAATAGTCTAGAACCCGAAAAATGTATCAAACTTTCTTGGTTTTTGGCCATAAAAATTTGTCCCGAGGTTCTTAACGTCGGAAACTTTGTTGGAACATACTCTCTACTTCTGGATATACTCAAGATAAAAAGTGAAATCTTCTACCTCATTTTTAGCAGCCAAAGGAACTTTTCTGTGACGTCGTTACTGGACCATAATGTGGTCCCTGGTACCTGGGACACATGTTTTGGCCTTTCCTTTCGGAACATGGAGGGCTTGATAAAGTCACCACTGCCCTTCCTTCAACTGTGGCAGTTCTCCTGTCCCATGCCCTAGGTGGTCCTGGAGTTTCTGGGATTGAGTATTTAACACATGAAAACGTCTTCCGGTTTTGACAATATAATTGACAAGAACACTTACCTTACCAGTATTTCGCCCTGCCATTGACAAATAGAAAACGCATCCTCCCTCCATAAACAACGTAACACTAGTACGGTCTTTCAGATTATATGTGAACACAACAAACGATAATTAAATGTACCAGTCGTTATGATGCAAGCTCATATACTGACTCAACATCTCACCAATAGTGCAATGCACTCGCTCAGTCCTACAGTTAGTCTGTAGGTGTAGTGAACCAGTTACTAATTTTCATACTTTAGAAAATGAGATAGTTATCTTATGAAATCAGACATGAAGTTCACCCCTCGTCTGTGTTTATGGTTACACACCACATCTGAGCAGCCAGCTGTTAAACAATGATGGCGCCACTGTTCCTGCTTTCTGTTTAGGAATGCCTCCCACGCTGTCGCGTGTGATCATGTGCCCCCACCAGAGCTCCTTGTTTCAGTTTACCTGGTGCTGGCATGTATGGCCCCGGCGTTGTCGTCTTACGTACCAGACTGTGATATAAAATGAACTTCAGCTCTGTTGTACACAGCTTTCAGTCAGTGTTAGGATTTTGGATTGTTTTGGGGAAGGAGACCAGACAGCGAGGTCATCGGTCTCATCGGATTAGGGAAGGAAGTCGGCCGTGCCCTTTGAAGGGAACCATCCCGGCATTAGCCTGGAGCTATTTAGGGAAATCAGGGAAAACCAAATCAGGATGGCCGGACGCGGGATTGAATCGTCGTCCTCCCGAATGCGAGTCCAGTGTTTAACCACTGCGCCACCTCGCTCGGTCAGTGTTAGGATGGTTGTAAAGAAACTGGTTCTCTACTTCCGAAAAAACCTTATAAATAATAAAACATGACCTATACAAGGAATCTGACTACCCGTGTTAGTCATGGAAGAGATAAAATAAGGCTTAGTCAATGTCAGAACGTGCAGAATCTTATGTGGGGCCAATGAGACGTCAATTTTAATCTAAATATGGTATGCCAATGTTAATGTAATAAAATAATAAATTAGGTAATTCAGCACAATTATTATATAGATACGATAAATCTCTTTTACGGGGGCCAAATGAACAAAAAGTCAATATAATTCCAGTAAACCTGCAAAAGTAAAAAAATATATATATATTAGGGACCTACATAGACATCGCGCATCTGCTAGATGCCCACGAAGTACGTAATTTTGTTTTGAAGCTGACAGCCAATGAGAAAATAGGTGCAGTTTTCAAGCAGTAATGGTGTATAGCATCAGCTGGTAATATACGTAATTTTATGGTAGCTAATTTTACTGCACAAAAAATTAAATACGTACTCCCTCCAAAAGGAGTTACACACAAACGTTAAAAGAAAATTATGGTGAGCAGCAAAATGTCTGAGAAGAATTTTGAAAGAAAATTATCGATAGAACTTTAATTTGGCGTGTCTCCAACACTGTCAACAAGACGAAATAATGGAAAGAATATTTATTTGAACTAAACAAAATTGAGGTATTGTGACAGTATTTTTAAAATAGAAAATTTAACTGCAATTGTCTTTAATTTTGAAATGAGAGAGACCGTAATAATTTTCTTTTAATGTCCTAACTGTTGCTGCCGGCAGTGCGATGAATTCAGCGGCGGTCCGCGCGGACGATGTGTGAAGTTAATCCTGGTTCGTGGCGTGAAGATAATGATGGATCCTCCTGTTTGGTTCAAATCGCTCTGAGCACTATGGGACTTAACATCTGTGGTCATCAGTCCCTTAGAACTTAGAACTACTTAAACCTAACTAACCTAGGTACATCACACACATCCATGCCCGAGGCAGGATTCGAACCTGCGACCGTAGCGGCCACGCGGTTCCAGACTGAAGCGCCTAGAACCGCAAGGCCACACCGGCCGGCTCCTCCTGTTTCATTAATATTCCAGTTACGGCGGTGGTCCACGTCTCCGTTGTAGTCGAGTTAGCTGGCAGCACTGACACGATAATAATAGTTCCAGTGTGTGCATTGTCTTTAGGCACGCGACGTTTTATTAGTAAGAGTTTATTAATCACGTGGTGCGGGTAGGTCGGAATTATGCAGTGTCTTGAGTATTTAAGATATGTAGCCGGTTAATGCCAATACTTCACATCGTTATGTCACCGTGTTGCCACAGGAAAACAGTCACATGTGTTCATCACTATAACAGTCCATTACACATCAGTTCAGTTTACGTCGTCGTCTTTAAGACAGTTTGGATGATGTAACAAATGTTTCTTGATCAAATCACAGCACTGTTCTTTTACTTAACATTTTGGTTTGTTCCACTTTCATGCAATTCTAACAGTTAGTGTCTCCACACGATAGTGGTGTCTGGTTCACGGCTAATTGTCACAAGTTCACACAGTATGTAAAATCGTCACCACAAACCCTCGATATAATTGTCAGGTTTTAATGTTCACCTAATAATGCACGATCTCCTATTGACACAGCATACGTACTGTAATTAATTGTTCCTCCGCGTATCACCGTCTTTCACGCCGAACCTTGCAACGTTTTTTAACCCGTGATTCGACCGCGATACCACACAAACTCGCACGTTCTCTATCGATAGTCGTTCGCTCTCTGTCTGACACAGTACTTCTCCTAGCCTAACCAAAGATTTACAAAGTATATAAAACGAGAGCATTCATATTCGTACAATATAAAAAAATAAAACAGTAGCAAAATGAATAAAGAAACAATGTGACGTATTAACAAACAAGAATAGTTGAAATAAATGATACATACGTACTATGACAAGGTAATGCACAAAAGAAAAAAAATTATTATCGACTTTCGGGAAAGCAATGTCTTTACATGGGGCACCACTTGTCGTTCACGTTCGTGACCAAGTACCTGTGTTACTGGTATCTTTCTTTTACACCATCTCTGCTCCTGTTTTTTTACCACGTTTGGGTACAACTCCTTGTCTGAACTCATTCGGTCCTGGCGCCTACATCATAAGCCGACTAAAAGGGTCTATTATAACTAAAAACAATTTAAGAGTTCCATGATCAGTTTGCCGACTTCAATATGTTCCCAAACAAATAACACCGAGAATACATAATCCCATGTATCACACAGACCATTTCCCTTTCCCCTCATGCAGGAGTTCCTTTCTGCTCTGTTCAGTGGCCAAGAATCTCATGATATAAAATGTCATTTATCATCCATCATTTGATGTAAAACACACTCCAAAGCCTGAATGGAAGCGTCACATCAAAGCACAAACTCTACCTTGTCGTTTGGAAATATTAACTCTAGGCTCAATGTTAATCCCCTCTTCAATTACTCGAATGAGTCCTACCATTCCTTTTCCCGCTCTAACTATACACCCTTCTTCAACAACTGCATAAGTTTTCTTGCGACTTCTGCAAACATTTTTACGAGTTTTATATAACAATTTTCTTAACCTAAAAGAGACGGCAATTTTTTACTATTCATAGAAACTGGATAATCTTTCACTGCCAGGATCAATATCAGGCCCATATTAACCCCTCCACTGTCAATTACATGCAGGAAGTGTACAGCTATCCCTAGAGCGAAACGACACTACTCTGCACTTAGCAGCAAACATGCTGCACATAACGTTTCAGTATCCTATTGCGGTCATGATATGCGCTCTGTCATATCCTCTGAGAAAACAATTATGTTATCGGTGCCAAGGTATCAGACTACTCAAAAACCACCGAGCGAGGTGGCGCAGTGGTTAGACACTGGACTCGCATTCGGAAGGACGACGGTTCAATCCCGCGTCCGGCCATCCTGATTTAGGTTTTCCGTGATTTCCCTAAATCAGTCCAGGCAAATGCCGGGATGGTTCCTCTGAAAGGGCACGGCCGACTTCCTTCCCCATCCTTCCCTAATCCGATGAGACCGATGACCACGCTGTCTGGTCTTCCCCCAACCAACCAACCAACCTACTCAAAAACCCAGCCTAAAACCGCTGAAAAGTGTTTGACGCATTTTTGAACCAAAATAGTGTCCTTCGATACTACACTCCTGGAAATGGAAAAAAGAACACATTGACACCGGTGTGTCAGACCCACCATACTTGCTCCGGACACTGCGAGAGGGCTGTACAAGCAATGATCACACGCACGGCACAGCGGACACACCAGGAACCGCGGTGTTGGCCGTCGAATGGCGCTAGCTGCGCAGCATTTGTGCACCGCCGCCGTCAGTGTCAGCCAGTTTGCCGTGGCATACGGAGCTCCATCGCAGTCTTTAACACTGGTAGCATGCCGCGACAGCGTGGACGTGAACCGTATGTGCAGTTGACGGACTTTGAGCGAGGGCGTATAGTGGGCATGCGGGAGGCCGGGTGGACGTACCGCCGAATTGCTCAACACGTGGGGCGTGAGGTCTCCACAGTACATCGATGTTGTCACCAGTGGTCGGCGGAAGGTGCACGTGCCCGTCGACCTGGGACCGGACCGCAGCGACGCACGGATGCACGCCAAGACCGTAGGATCCTACGCAGTGCCGTAGGGGACCGCACCGCCACTTCCCAGCAAATTAGGGACACTGTTGCTCCTGGGGTATCGGCGAGGACCATTCGCAACCGTCTCCATGAAGCTGGGCTACGGTCCCGCACACCGTTAGGCCGTCTTCCGCTCACGCCCCAACATCGTGCAGCCCGCCTCCAGTAGCGTCGCGACAGGCGTGAATGGAGGGACGAATGGAGACGTGTCGTCTTCAGCGATGAGAGTCGCTTCTGCCTTGGTGCCAATGATAGTCGTATGCGTGTTTGGCGCCGTGCAGGTGAGCGCCACAATCAGGACTGCATACGACCGAGGCACACAGGGCCAACACTCGGCATCATGGTGTGGGGAGCGATCTCCTACACTGGCCGTACACCACTGGTGATCGTCGAGGGGACACTGAATAGTGCACGGTACATCCAAACCGTCATCGAACCCTTCGTTCTACCATTCCTAGACCGGCAAGGGAACTTGCTGTTCCAACAGGACAATGCACGTCCGCATGTATCCCGTGCCACCCAACGTGCTCTAGAAGGTGTAAGTCAACTACCCTGGCCAGCAAGATCTCCGTCAGTGTGATCATGTGATGTATCTGACCCCAGGAATGTGTCAATAAAGTTTCCCCTTCCTGGGACAATGAATTCACGGTGTTCTTATTTCAATTTCCAGGAGTGCATAATGACCCTAGGGTAGCTATAAATCCGTCTTTGGTCGGTCCTCAGGCAATACATCTAGCTGATGGGAGATACTGACACTTGTTGATAGTCTCAGTGACGTTTGGTACCGTCTAAATGTCAGAAAATGCTTTGCTGTGAAGATGTTTGTACTCACAGTAGAACCTATGTTTCTTAGATCTATTTCATAACTTCTTTGGAACGACCACCAGAGTGGCCCCTTTGACTAGTGCATTCCTCTATTATTCCATATGCTAGCTGCTAATTAGTAAAATGTTCCATAAACGCAATGATTAATCAAGTGACATCGATCGAACTGAAACCAAATGAATTTATCCATAGAATACTCACCATTTGTAAAATTAGCGACTGCAGTAGGTCATAAACCGTAACATTTTGAACTTAATTTGGTACCATTGGAGTTCCACGAACGGTAGTCAACTAACGCTTAACGTATAAATTATGAGTTCCTTGAATAAAATAATTTAGCAGCAGCATAACTTTTCCACCCCTTTAGCGTTCTGGGTTTAAGTAAAATATGAAAATGAAACACGAGACATGTCAGTCCAGCATTAGTCTACCATATACCAATACGATTAGAACAATAGAATTCAGAGTAATCATGTGAACACTGATAAACCTGAAATAAGCTATTTACAAAAGATGAGTGCTTTAGAAATTTTACACATTAAAGGTACACCTTAAATATACTAGAAGAAATAGAAATCTTTATTCATAGCTAAAGAGAACCAAAGCACCTCGTTATCGAAGAAATTGAAGCCATATTAAGTTGCTACCTAGAAATCTCCCATGACTTACTAGCGTAGCAGTGCAGTGAGTGGGGCAGGTTGGATCGAGAATGGCGCTTCCTGTCGTCCATCTTGTGTGCATCGGGCGCGGACAGCCGCTGAGAAGCCCACATTTGCAGTGCCAGCATCACGTGTACACCAACAGACATGAAAGGGAGAGGATACCAGAGTCTACAGCTCTTCTTATATATGTCGATACCCTTGTTTTATCTTTTAGGAATAAAAGCATTGTTTTGCATACTCTTTTTAGAAAAGGAAAGTAGGTCACAAAGAGCTTTACATACCTCACAGCACAGGTAAAGTTACGTTAAGCTCTACCATGTATATTTTTAAAGCTATACTTTAAGCTGTTTTTGTTAACACAATTTGTCGGTTTCATTACGTTTATACATTACTTTTGCGAAATACCAGTATGCATTACATAGAATTGCGATTGAATTTTTAGCGCGAGTGTTCATTTCATTACTTTTATAGATTATTCTTCATAAAATTACTGTGCACTAGGCCTTTAGACGTTAATCTGAATTTTAGCGTATTGGGAACAAATAATTTTTTTGTACATTATTTTAGGAAGTAGCTGTATCCCCAATCTGTAATCGTTAATTTGAATTTTAACGTGACACGTCCAGTAGCATTATCCTTATTTAATTTATTACTGCCAGTAACTGGACACGTTTTCTTGTCGCTCAGGCAGTTATATGGAAAGGTAAGGAAAAAAAGCACACGTTTCTAATAATTATGGGAACATGGATAGACGTCCTAATCTGCTTCACTCCATTGTCACTGCACTTTCCCTCCTCCCTCTTTCTTTGTGCATCCACTAGACCTCTTCCACCTTTCATTCCATCATCTCCTCCCCTCTCTCTGTCCATCTCCTCCCCTCCTCGCACACACTCTCCCCCTTTTCCCACCCCTTCTCTCCACCCCTCTCACCGTGCATCACCTCCTCCCCTTTCTCTGTGCATCTTCTCTTTCTCCCTCTCTCTCCACCTCCTCCTGCCCCCTTTTTCTGTTCATCCCCTCCTCCCACTTTCTTTATTCATTTCCTCCCATCCTTCTCTCCATCTTCTCTCCACCCCGTCTCCTCCTCTCTCCATAATCTAGAACCTTGTTTATTTTGTTATCGCGAGTTCAGGTTCCATAGTAGTCTAGGGATAGCATCTTTGATTAGTAATCAAAACATCCTTGGTCCTGGATTTGAAACCCGCCAACCCTTAAATTCTGATTAATAATCAGCATTAGCGGCCGAATGCTTCCAGCGTAAGGAGTCACCCTCAACCTGATAACGGTCTTCTCAAAGTGGGCGGAGAAAAGGACAGAAGTTCACGGCACTCTCCTGTCCTTTCGAATGGGAAACTGCACCTAAAGAATCAGCACTGATCAACAGCATGAGGATGCAGAACGCAATGGAACCAGTGGCCTGTAATTGAAAACGTGTCATGATGATCATTGGCAAAAGATTCTGGAATGATCCCCCTTTCGGAACTCTGGAAAGGGACTCCCAAAGGGGAGACGGCAAAGAGAAAAAGAATGAATAGCCAACGAAAGGATAACGTTCTTTCAAGTCGGGGCGTGGGATGTCAGAAGCTTGGACTTGGTATGGAAGCTAGAAAACCTGAAAAGTGAAATACAACGGCTCAGTCTAGATACAGCAGGGGTCAGTGAAGTGAAATGGAAAGAAGACCAGAATTTCTAGTGAAATGAGTATCAGGTAATATCAACGGCTGCAGAAAATTGTATAACGGCAGTAGGATTCGTTATGAATAGGAAGGTGTGGCAGAGTGTGTGTTACCGTGAAAATTGCAGTGATACGATTGTTCGTATCAGAATCGACAGCAAAGCAACACCGACAACGATACTTCAGGTATCATGCCGACGCCACGAGAGGAAGATGAAGAGACAGAGAAAATATATGAGGATATTGAAAGGATAATGCAGAATGCAAACTGAGATGAAAATATAACAGTCATGGGGGACTGGAATGCAGTTGTAGGGGAAGCAGCAGGAGAAATGGTTACAGGAGAATGTGGACATAGGACAAGGACTGAGAGAGGAGAAAGAGTAATTGAGTTACGTAATAAATTTCAAATCGTAATTGGGAATACTCGGTTCAAGAATCACAAGAGGAGGAGGTATAATTCGTAAAAGCCGGGTGGTGCGGGAACATTTTACTTAGATTACATCATGGTCAGACAGAGATTGCGAAATCAGATACTGGATAGTAGGGGGTACCCAGAAGTAGATATAGGCTGAGTTCACAATGTAGCTGTGATAAAGAGTAGGTTGAAGTTTAAGAGATTAGCCAGGAAGAATCAAAACGCAATGAAGTGGGACATGAAAGTACTAGGAATTATCGAGATACAGTTGAAGCTTTCTAAGGCTATAGATAAACCAATAACAAAAAGCTCCGTAGAGAGTACAGTTGAAAAGGAATGGACATCTTCAAAAAGGGTAATGTTGGAAAGAAAAGCATAGGTATAAATCAGACAACTGCGAAGAAACCATGGGTAAAAGAAGAAATACTTCAGTTGATCGATGAAAGTAGGCAGTACCAAAATGTTCCGGGAAATTCAGGAATACGGAAATACAAGTCATTTACAAATTAAATAAACAGTAAGTGCAGGGAAACTAAGGCAAAATGGCTGTTTGAAAAATGTTACGAAACTAAAAAAGAAATTATATTCGGAAGGACTGATTCGGTATATAGGAAACACATCACAACCTTCGTTAAAATTGAAAGCGAGGGTGATAACATTAAGAGTGCAACGTGAGTCCTACTGTTAAATTCAAAGACGAGAGGAGGTAGCTGGAAAGAGTACATTGAAGACCTCTATGATGGGGAAGATTTGTTTGATGCGATAGAAAAGGTAGCAGGAGTCCATTTAGAAGAGATGGCGGACCCTGTATCAGAATCATAATTTAAAAATGCTTTGTGGGACCTACAGGCGCTACAGCCTGGAACCGAGCGACCGCTGCGGTCGCAGGTTCGAATCCTGCCTCGGGCATGGATGTGTGTGATGTCCTTAGGTTACTTAGGTTTAATTAGTTCTAAGTTCTAGGCAACTGATAAGGTGACAAGTTAAGTCGCATAGTGCTCAGAGCCATTTGCACCATTTGAACCTGTGACAAAATCACGCAGAAGGGATAGTAGATAACATACCATCATAAATTTTAGAATAATTCGTGGAACTGGCAACAAAATGGCTGTTTTCGTTGGGTGTAGAATGTACGGGTATGGCGACATACCATCTGACTACTGGAAAAATGTCAATACTACTGTAAATAAAAGGAAGGTCCAGAAATGGAATTAAAATTCAAGGTGGAAGGATGTCAATCATACGATTCACTGATGACGTAGCTATCCTGAGTGAAAGTGAAGATGGATTACAGTATCTGCTGAATGGAATGAACAGTCCATTCAGTAGACTATATGGATTAAGAACAAATCTAAGAAACAGAAAAATACTGAAAATTATCAGAAACGAGAACAGCGAGAATCTTAATATCAACATTGATGATCACGATGTAGATGAACTTAACGAACTCTACTATCTAGGCAGCAAGATAACCAATGACATAAGGAGCAAGGAGGACATTAAAAGCAGACTAGCACTGGCAAAAAGGCCAGGAAGAGTCTACTAGTATCAATCATGGGTCATAATTTGAGGGAGAAACTTCTGAGAATGGTTCAAATGGCTCTGAGCACTATGGGACTTAACATCTGCGGTCATCAGTCCCCTTGAACTTAGAACTACTTAAACCTAACTAACCTAAGGACATCACACACATCCATGCCCGAGGCAGGATTCGAACCTGCGACCGTAGCAGTCGCGCGGTTCTGAGAATGTACGTTTAGCGCACAGCATAGTATGGTAGTGAAACTTGAACTATGCGAAACCTGAACACAAGAGAAACGAAGGATTTGAGATGTGGTGCTACAGACGATTCGGGGTGGAAAGGAATATGTGTGTGGTGAAACACTGACAAGGAGAAGGGGCAGGATGATAGGACGTCAATTAAGACACCAGTGAGTGACTTCCATGGTACTGGAGGGAATCGTAGTGGCCAAAAATTATAGAGGGATACAGAGGTTGGGAAACATCCAGCAAATAATTGAGGACGTAGGTAGTAAGTGCTACTCTGAGATGACCTTCCTGTTTGCTAACAACATTTCACTATTGTGTATTTTGCATATTTATGTTTAGATATTAAAAAATACGACCAACGTTCCACCGGTGTGAGTGCGTGTTTTTATTACGTATTTTTTAGAGACATGTAATACATAAATTCATATAAATTAAATAATAGAGAAACTTTGTTCTAAAAAATTGTAAAAACATACATACACAAGTCCTGTACATCATACATTCAACAAATAGGTACCTAGGTCACGCCTGTATTAAAACTCAACCATGAGTGAAAATGTCAACGCAGTTGTCAAGTGTCTTCTAAGATGTACGATTTTGAACAAACGGACAGTTTAATTTTTGTTTATATCGGTTTAAGGTGCAAGTGTTCATGTGAACCGGCGACAGAGTGTATGGAGATTTAAATGTGTCATGTAATCGTTCTGTAATTGTTGCAGAAATTACTTTTCATTTGCTGTGCTTATCTTTCAGATTCTGTTGATGACAGTCGCCACCGAAACGCGTTAATATGTACATTTAAGAAAGAAAAAAAAAAGTCTAAATGTTGTTAGCGATCAAGACGGACAGTTGTATCGACTAGGAAAGATGACTTGGACACTACGAATACTAACGATTGTTGTTGTTGTTGTGGTCTTCAGTCCTGAGACTGGTTTTCTGCATCTCTCCACGCTAATCTATCCTGTGCAAGCTCCTTCATCTCCCAGTACCGACTGCAACCTACATCCTTCTGAATCTGCTTAGTGTATTCATCTCTTGGTCTCCCTCTACGATTTTTACCCTCCACACTGCCCTCCAATGCTAAATTTGTGATCCCTTGATGCCTCAGGACATGTCCTACCAACCGATCCCTTCTTCTAGTCAAGTTGTGCCACAAACTTCTCTTCTCCTCAATCCTATTCAATACCCCCTCATTAGTTACGTGATCCACCCACCTAATCTTCAACATTCTTCTGTAGCACCACATTTCAAAACCTTCTATTCTCTTCTTGTCCAAACTATTTATTGTCCATGTTTCACTTACATACATGGCTACACTCCATACAAATAATTTCAGAAACTACTCCCTGACGCTTAAATCTATACTCGATGTTAACAAATTTCTCTTCTTCAGAAACGCTTTCCTTACCACTGCCAGTCTACATTTTATATCCTCTCTACTTCGACCATCATCAGTTATTTTGCTCCCCAAATAGCAAAACTCCTTTACTACTTTAAGTGTCTCATTTCCTAATCTAATACCCTCAACATCACCCGACTTAATTCGACTACATTCCATTATCCTCGTTTTGCTTTTGTTGATGTTCATCTTATATCCTCCCTTCTAGACACCATTTATTCCGTTCAACTGCTCTTCCAAGTCCTTTGCTGTCTCTGACAGAATTACAATGTCATCGGCGAACCTCAAGGTTTTTATTTCTTCTCCATGGATTTTAATACCTACTCCACATTTTTCTTTTGTTTCCTTTACTGCCTGCTCAATATACAATATCAGGGAGAGGCTACAATCCGGTCTCACTCCCTTCCCAACCACTGCTTCCCTTTCATGTCCCTCGACTCTTATAACTGCCATCTGGTTTCTGTACAAATTGTAAATAGCCTTTCGCTCCTGTATTTTACCCCTGCCAACTTTAGAATTTGAAAGAGAGTATTCCAGTCAACATTGTCAAAAGCTTTCACCAAGCCTACAAATGCTGGAAACGTAGATTTCCCTTTCCTTTCTGCGGAATACAAACTGATCTTCCCCAAGGCTGACTCCTACCAGTTTTTCCATTCGTCTGTAAAGAATTCGCGTTTGTATTTTGCAGGCGTGACTTATTAAACTGATAGTTCGGTAATTATCACATCTGTCAACACCTGCTTTGTTTGGGATTGGAATTATTATATTCTTCTTGAAGTCTGAGGGTATTTCGCCTGTCTCATACATCTTGCTCACCATATGGTAGAGTTTTGTCAGGACTGGCACTCCCAAGGCCGTCAGTAGTTCTAATGGAATGTTGTCTACTCCCGGGGCCTTGTTTCGACTTAGGTCTTTCAGTGCTCTGTCAAACTCTTCATGCAGTATCGTATCTCTCATTTCATCGTCATCTACATCCTCTTCCATTTCCATAATATTGTCCTCAAGTACAACACCCTTGTATAGACCCTCTATATACTCCTTCCACCTTTCTGCTTTCCCCTCTTTGCTTAGAACTGGGTTTCCATCTGAGCTCTTGATATTCATGCAAGTGGCTCTCTTTTCTCCAAAGGTCTCTTTAATTTTACTGTAGGCTGTATCTATCTTACCCCTAGTGAGATAAGCCTCTACATCCTCACATTTGTCCTCTAGCCATGCCTGCTTAGCTATTTTGCACTTCCTGTCGATCTCATTTTTGAGACGTTTGTATTCCTTTTTGCCTGCTTCATTTACTGCATTTTCGTATTTTCTCCTTTCAACTATTAAATTCAATATTCTTCTGTTACCCAAGGATTACTACTAGCCCTCGTCTTTTTACCTACTAGATCCTCTGCTGCCTTCACTACTTCATCTCTCAAAGCTACCCATTCGTCTTCTACTGTATTTCTTTCCCCCATTCCTGTCAATTGTTCCCTTACGCTCTCCTTGAAACTCTGTACAACCTCTGGTTCTTTCGATTAATCCAGGTCCCATCTCCTTAAATTCCCACCTTTTTGCAGTTTCTACAGTTTTAATCTACAGTTCGTAACCAATAGATTGTGGTCAGAGTCAACACCTGCCCCTGGAAATGTCCTACGATTTAAAACCTGATTACTAAATCTCTGTCTTACCATTATATCATCTGTCTGATACCTTTTAGTATCTCCAGGATTCTTCCATGTATACAACCTTCTTTTATGATTCTTGAACCAAGTGTTAGGTATGATTAAGTTATGCTCTGTGCAAAATTCTACCAGACAGCTTCCTCTTTCATTTCTTAGCCCCAATCCATATTCACCTACTATGTTTCCTTCTCTCCCTTTTCCTACTGTCGAATTCCAGTCACCCATGACTATTAAATTTTCGTTTCCCTTCACTATCTGAATAATTTCTTTTATCTCATCATACATTTCTTCAATTTCTTCGTCATCTGCAGAGCTAGTTGGCATATAAACTTGTACTACCGTAGTACGCATGGGCTTCGTGTCTATCTTGGTCACTATAATATGTTCATTATGCTGTTTGTAGTAGCTTACCCGCACTCCTATTTTTTATTCATTATTAAACCTACTCCTGAATTACCCCTATTTGATTTTGTATTTATAGCCCTGTATTCACCTGACCGGAAGTCTTGTTCCTCCTGCCACCGAACTTCACTAATTTCCACTAACGATTAGTTTTCTATAAATATGTATAAATCAGCGGATGTGATAGAGGTTTGTAACAACCAGTGAACAAAAACAACATGGAGACTCTCACTCACTTCTCTAAGTAAGGACAGATGTACGTAAAATTGGTAAAAATGTTGGATATTTTGTTCCATCAAATTGTTCTGTAGCACGTTAGAAATTCTGTCTGCAATTTTCATAGATTAATGTGTGCTACAAATGATGCGAAAGCCATCTTGTTTCAAGCAAGGCGCAGTGCCACACACCTTTTTCTACACGACTCTGTCCTCCTTGTTTGCGATATTTTATTATTTCCTACCATCAGAAAAGCCGTCAGTGAAGTATAGTAGTCTGGCAGCCCGTTTACGTTGCGATTAATTACGATTTATAAAAGAAATGGGCACGTTATGGAACAGAAGTCGAACGAAAGCTTTAATAACCTCCTTTAGAAGAGACGCGCAAAGATGACATTTTCTTCATCTCCAATTGCTCAATTTTTCTCACGTGACACCTGTCTGATGCTCGGTGATAGTAATATAGGAAGAATCATGACCGTTATGAGACTAATTTGTAATACACGTTCCTTCACTGAAACCTTTTCGAAGGAGTGATGCTTGTTCTGAATTGTCAGCGGAACATACTATCAAAAGGGCACACGAGAAGGCCAGGCTAGAGGAAAAGTGCTACATGAAGATCAAAACTAACAAATGTATGGTTCTGGCCGACGTTAAGGTACTTGTTTCTTGCATAAACGCCAACAAAGTAACTTTTCTACGCATTTCGCACAACTTTCAGTTTTCAATCCATAAGAAACATTTCCTGCGGAACCATTACAGATAAAAAAGTGAAATTTGGGAAAGATTTTGTGAAGACCAAAACGTAATTTCCTGTGGCACAAAATTTTTGAAATTGCTTTACTGCCGAGTTTATTAAAATTCTTGTGAAACAAAAATTTCTATTTCTCACACATGTCATCATCATCACCATCATCATCATCATTTAAGACGGATTATGCCTTTCAGCGTTCAGTCTGGAGCATAGCCCCCTTATAAAATTCCTCAATGTTCCCCTATTCAGTGCTAACATTGGTGCCTCTTCTGATGTTAAACCTATTACTTCAAAATCATTCTTAACCGAATCCAGGTACCTTCTCCTTGGTCTGCCCCGACTCGTCCTACCCTCTACTGCTGAACCCATCAGTCTCTTGGGTAACCTTGCTTCTCCCATTCTCACACATGTAAATTGAAAAAAAAGTTAAAGGAGTTCTGAGACTGATATTAAAAAACTGATACACAAGTTTATTTACCTAGTTACTAATAATAGCGTACCACATTTTGAAAGTCATGGGTGAAGTACCTATTAAGAAAATGTTCCCTATGCGATAGTACGTGCTCTAAAATAGCAACCAGTAACGTCCTGATCATGTTATTTGGCATGAAAATTTAAAAAGTCCCTGATTCTAGACAGTAACAAAATTGACAACATGTGCAAGATTTGGTTCACGTAACTCTGAAACAGTAAAAGCTACATCAGCTTATATGCATCAGTGTATTTTCTCGTGGCGTTCGTGTATGGACGTAAGGGTTATACGTTGAAATGTACATTATAAAGTTCTTCAGTGTTAAAAGACCACACATTTTCGCGCACAGGGAAGGATGCTTGTGCCACGTTCTTCCCCTCGATGTAGATGCTCAGAGTACATGCTGGTAAAATGAGAAGAAGCCAATGGAAAAATCTGCTCCGGCCTTGTCGTGTGTATCTAATCTGGTTGGGAGTCGTTTAGGTAGGCGCGCTGCTCCGTCCCCCCTACCTCTGGGTATCGATTACCCGCGTTACGGGCGCCTCCCTGCCGCCAATCACTTCCCGTCGCACTTCGCTTTCTGCATGATTGGCCGCACCGCCGCTGGACCAGCCGTGAGTTATGGAGTCTGCCGGCAGTTTTTCCCTCTGCTACAGCCAGCCGTAACTCATTCTGCCCGCTAGCCGGACTCGGCCTGTTTTTATTTATCGCTGTTGCTCTCCTGGCTCCTTTTATATCAGTGCATAAAACGGGCGAGGTGATGCCGCTGTAAATCAGAGACTAACACTTTTTTTTTTTCTAGTGACCATCTTGCGAATCGGAGCTACATGGAGACGTCATTGTTTCTCAATCACTTTTCCTGTGGTTTTGTTGTGGATTAATTGAACAAAGTGATACAGTCAGTTCAGCAGTATTCTTTAACATTCGATTTAAGCTACTACAGTGTAGGTTTTAACAATCGATATCATTTTGAGAATGAATTTACACTTTTTAGCAGAGTGTGTGCTGATTTGAAACTACGTGCGTAACCGGGACTCGAACCTCGGACCTTTGACTTCCGTCAGCAAGTGCTCGACAGACCGAGGTATTCAAGCACTACGCTCCCTCATAGTCTTACCTCCGCCAACACCTCACCTCACACCTTCCAAATTCCTCAGAAGTTCTCCTGCATGCCTTGCGAAATTAGGACCCCTATCATTTTCCATTGTTAGGTCTTGTTCACCGGCCAGCTTGAAGTCCTGCCAGTATATTTTGAGCCCATCACCAGGGCCTTCTTCCGGGCTTCCGATAGGGATAGCTTCGCCTCTTGAGCTCTTCTCTCTGTAAATAATAATAACGGCTCTCAGCGCTCAATAACCATTAAAATTAGCATAAAAATTAATATCAATTAAAACTCGAAGAATGATGAGGTGTTTCCAAATGCCGCATAGATGTATGAAGGTGCTCTGTTCGCGACTTCCGGTTTAACGTCGGTGTAGACGATGACGATCCACCATTGTGATTTGACTCTTAACGTGGGTAGCTTACTGAAATTTCGGACTCCGTAGTTATCCATCTGCATTACAGAAATATTATCATTATAAATCTGAAAATAAGTCTATACTGAGGTGAAACCTGTAGCTGCAATAAAGCACCTTCATACAGCTATGCGGCTTTTGGAAACACATCATTCTTGAGTTTTTAGTTGTTATAATTTTTACTATGATTTGAATGACTATTGAGGGTTAAGTATTGGTATTGTTACTCACAGTGTCTCTGAGCTCTGGTTGGTCTCTCTAGAAAGTCGTTGTATCTTCTCCATGCTTAAAAGTACGATACCTTCACCTTTTGTCTGCATTGATTCCTATCCATGATTCTGTCCTCTGGGATACCCTTTGCTTCAAGATCTTTAGATATTCTTGTAACATGTGACGTCTCCTGCCAAGACATATGCAAAATCGATGTAATATTTCTGAAAAAGAGACATTTATCTGTATTATTACTATTATTTCATTTCTGTATTAACGGTTGTCGATTATGTAGATTCTGTAAAAGAAGAAAATAATCATTTTTCATTTTTATTTTTCTGCAATATTTATGTATCTATATTTTGCAAAGAACGTCAGTGGTCAGCGAGTGTAGAAATTGAAGCAGACAATGATAACTGAAAAAATTAACAAAGATATTTATTAGCGTACTGAATTGATTATAAATAGTGGAGGATTAGATATTACTCTCTCTGTCTTCTTGTAGCCGTTAAAGTTTTAAGAGCCCGTGACGTTCGCTTGAATGCTTGATTAGCTTTTTTTTGTTCGTTGTTCGAGAAAGACACCATTTGAGGCTGATGTATAAAAAGGTGTGTACTTCGAATTTATGTTGATTTTTAATATAGAAATAGTTAAAAATACTTGTAATAATTTACTGCTAGCTTGGCCAGTATTTCATTCTACATTTTCAGCTGTTTTTAGCATATTTAGAATTTTTCATGGAGCAGAACTGTGCCGGGGTCGCATAATTGAATGAAAGCAGTTTTCCCGCAACTAAGCGGGCAAGTAATGGTACATTAAAATTATTTCTTTCAGCTTTCCAGAGACTTCATAGGAGAGGTGTAGATTTTAGTGTCATTTCCAGGTGGACATGGGCAACTGCTATTATAATCTCAGTGACGTAAATAATTTACGTAAATCAGAGTGGTAAAACTGACACACCTGTTTACCTATTCATTTGTTAAATTCCGTTCCTTATGAATAACCCATCCCTATCTCCCTTCCCAGTATTCCATACTCTCGACCAACCTACAAACTAAATATTTATTTGGACCGTGTTGTTTGACTTCGATTCCCTTTTAAAAAATTATCCTAAAAATTACAGTGTTTCTTTATCTAGCCTTACCATAAGTGTGTACCTACTGAATAACGGCAGAAAATTACCTATCTGTTCTAGTTACTTACAAAATAGTATAAGATTCACTCAGCAAAACATGAGTGAAGCATGTCAGAGATAACCTACGACATTACTCACTTCGTAAGAGTGGGGTAATACCTGTTTACTTTTATTTTGCCTTAGTTCGGATATAATTTGAAAGCATTCAGCGGTGCCTCACTGAACAATTAATAATTATGACCTCATATAAATAATTGTTATTTGTGAGACCGTTATTCATTTTCTACTTCTGTACGAGGTGAAAGTATTTCTTAAGGTGTCTGTGCGAGTAAAGTTCAGTAATCTTCCTGGTAGTGGAATATGGCAACAAACAACAAATTTAGAATTCAATTGCCCCCAACAATTCTGGTGGTTCGTTTTCAGTGTAATGCGTCATAGCATGTGTAATATGCCATGTTCAGTATATCGTGTCATAATATGGAGGACGGTAACCCTATAGGGTTCCATCAGTCTCGTTTTATTGATGCAAGGCACGCCGGGCTCTGCTTTGCTAGTGTTGCGCAGTGATTGCGTCATCTCTCGCGTCAGAGAAATGACATCTCCACCTTGTGATAGAGCACGCCAACAAAACTTTAGATGCGGCTGTAAGAAATGATTCACATCGCAACTGTTGTACGTTTTGTCATTGTCATCAACACTGCTGATCATAAAGGTGAACATCTGAACCTGTTTGCATATGAGTAGACTGCAGAATAACATAGAAAGATCTGTGGCGACAGATTACTGCAATGCTGCACATCAACATAATTATTCTCCTTGGTAACTGGACTATGATAAACATCGTGAGTCCCAGCTACATCAGCCACCTGGGATGCGTCATTCCTAAGTTGTTGCTTTACCGCGAGTAATGCTTTTTCTACACTCCTGGAAATGGAAAAAAGAACACATTGACACCGGTGTGTCAGACCCACCATACTTGCACCGGACACTGCGAGAGGGCTGTACAAGCAATGATCACACGCATGGCACAGCGGACACACCAGGAACCGCGGTGTTGGCCGTCGAATGGCGCTAGCTGCGCAGCATTTGTGCACCGCCGCCGTCAGTGTCAGCCAGTTTGCCGTGGCATACGGAGCTCCATCGCAGTCTTTAACACTGGTAGCATGCCGCGACAGCGTGGGCGTGAACCGTATGTGCAGTTGACGGACTTTGAGCGAGGGCGTATAGTGGGCATGTGGGAGGTCGGGTGGACGTACCGCCGAATTGCTCAACACGTGGGGCGTGAGGTCTCCACAGTACATCGATGTTGTCGCCAGTGGTCGGCGGAAGGTGCACGTGCCCGTCGACCTGGGACCGGACCGCAGCGACGCACGGATGCACGCCAAGACCGTAGGATCCTACGCAGTGCCGTAGGGGACCGCACCGCCACTTCCCAGCAAATTAGGGACACTGTTGCTCCTGGGGTATCGGCGAGGACCATTCGCAACCGTCTCCATGAAGCTGGGCTACGGTCCCACACACCGTTAGGCCGTCTTCCGCTCACGCCCCAACATCGTGCAGCCCGCCTCCAGTGGTGTCGCGACAGGCGTGAATGGAGGGACGAATGGAGACGTGTCGTCTTCAGCGATGAGAGTCGCTTCTACCTTGGTGCCAATGATGGTCGTACGCATGTTTGGCGCCGTGCAGGTGAGCGCCACAATCAGGACTGCATACGACCGAGGCACACAGGGCCAACACCCGGCATCATGGTGTGGAGAGCGATGTCCTACACTGGCCGTACACCACTGGTGATCGTCGAGGGGACACTGAATAGTGCACGGTACATCCAAACCGTCATCGAACCCATCGTTCTACCATTCCTAGACCGGCAAGGGAACTTGCTGTTCCAACAGGACAATGCACGTCCGCATGTATCCCGTGCCACCCAACGTGCTCTAGAAGGTGTAAGTCAACTACCCTGGCCAGCAGGATCTCCGGATCTGTTCCCCATTGAGCACGTTTGGGACTGGATGAAGCGTCGTCTCACGCGGTCTGCACGTCCAGCACGAACGCTGGTCCAACTGAGGCGCCAGGTGGAAATGGCATGGCAAGCCGTTCCACAGGACTACATCCAGCATCTCTACGATCGTCTCCATGGGAGAATAGCAGCCTGCATTGCTGCGAAAGGTGGATATACACTGTACTAGTGCCGACATTGTGCATGCTCTGTTGCCTGTGTCTATGTGCCTGTGGTTCTGTCAGTGTGATCATGTGATGTATCTGACCCCAGGAATGTGTCAATAAAGTTTCCCCTTCCTGGGACAATGAATTCACGGTGTTCTTATTTCAATTTCCAGGAGTGTATGTTACCTATTTGTTCATTACTGTGAGTTTGTATATTTCCCTGCGATTTAAGTATATCTTGTGTTAAAGTTTCTCGTTATTGATCATTTGTATAGCAATGTTTCCCTCAGCGCATGCTTCAGCGCACTTTTCAGATTAATCTTCATTCCGTTCGGAAATGTGTATTCCCAATCTAGTTAACGATTATATTTGTTAACCAAATTGTCTTGCTTCTGAACGTCAGAAGTAAAGTCATCAGTTATATTGTCTTGTTTCTGTATGATATTATCACTGTTTTGAATCATGTCATTCCTTTGTCGTTTCATAATGGATATATATTTTTCGTGCTGGTCATACTATTTTCCGTCGTTTCAAAGTTTTGTTTGATACCGTTCACTTCACTGTGAAGTTCCAGGAGTAGTTGCTAAATTGGATCTCTTGCTACAGTAACAGGCTCAGCAGTATTCTCTTCTGTAGCTGGGGACGTAATTTCACAGGCTGCTGCTACTGAGTTATTTAAAGTTTCAGTACCACATTTGCTTCTGATATCTGGTTGGATTCAGCCATCACTCTAAATTGCTGACGGGCTACCTGTGTACCATCGTACAATGCAGTACACGAATGTACTACTTAACGTAATGCAGCCAAGTTATAAGCAGTTAACAGATAGTATTTGCGCAAAGCGCATCTTCACACTTAATTAAACCTTCTTTCGTTCTGAAACACTTGCAGATAACAACGTCAAGCTACACGCCTACGTATTTTTGCCATCTTGTGGCTCTTTCATAAAACGCAAAATCATTTCGGTACACATAATTACAAAGTTTTGAAATGAGAACTTATTTGTTTTAATTTAGAATCCGTAGATAAACAAATATTACAGCCACAGAAAGTAGAAGTAGGCGGAATGAATGAGATATTGATTACGTCGATTTGTAGTAGTTAACAATGGTGTCTTCGAAAAATTTCTCAATTACAATTTCTCCATATTTCGTGCCTTTTGTTCGTTGATTTTATTTCTTTTAAATGAATTTCGTTTCAGTTTTTAAAATGGATGTTCACCCTTTCGCAACTCACAGGTTTGATCTGACGCCACACGTACGCGTCTTTGGTGTACATAAGAAGAGGAACGAACAATAATAAAAGACGCATGAGTTGAATTAGAATTACGTATGGAGCATGCTAATGATCTGTTTCGCAAGTCCTGTCATTTACGCGAAAAACTAATGTTTTGTGAGTAACTGGCTTGATTTCTTATTTTCGCGACTTTGTCAGCTCCCATTATCTCAAGTGCGTCAATAACGTTCGCACTAGCAAGTCGGACTTCATAAATCAAGTAGCTGCAGATTCTGAATAATTATTACAACTCTTAGTGATCACAGTGAGATAGCTGTAATGGCAGCTAAACGGATATCGTGCAAGCCAGTTATTCGCCTTCGTACCATCAGACTAAACCTCATTTCTACTGTAAAATCCGTAAATGACGAACGAAGCAACTAGTGGTGCAACATAAGAGTATTAAACATAGTTTGAACAAAAAAGAGTGACTGTTCTCACTTAAAGAATGTTACATTGACACATGCATCTTAACAGATCGGGGCTAGTAGGAGAAAAGATGAAGAGAGAAGTAACGAGTGAAAAGTCTGACAAAAGACGAATTGCTTTGCAACGATAACTTACGTTCTAAACTAAATGGTCCGGACTTCACGTATTATGACTGCATGTCCCATACACATGTATCTATCCTATATCAAAAATAACAGGTTTAGAGTTAGACTATTTCCCTCTAAATAAAGTAGTTTAATTAAAAGAAGGAAACAAAAACAGAGAAAACTGGTAGTACGCTGTTATCATGCGTGTGCATTTCAGCAACTTCTGGAACGGCTCGCGCTACTCTATATAGGAGCACAGAAGAGCACGAGGTTCTTTCGTGAACAAGAGAATAGAGTGCAGCAGAAACGAAACGAATCGATGGAGAGTATTCTTGACAAAGAACGGAAAGTAAACGCTCAGCCTCTCCGCTGGCAGAGAATGACGAGACGAAAGAAATAATTCAGGAAGGAGAACATAGAGCATTGGACGTCTTTCTAAGGGGGCAGTACACCCAATACGTGAAGGAGAGTGCGTGAAGAAAATCCGAAAGACATAGCTGCTGTCATCAGCATAGCCATGGCTTTAAAAAAAACCGTCATGGCGACATGGGTATGAAACAAAAAAGTGTCACCTCTGGAGATGCAAAGTGTTATAGACGTGGAACAACGGGCAACAGCCGAAACAGGAGCTTCAAAGCCGCCGACGGCGCTCCCAGTAAATTTCAGTGCTACGAAGAAGAGAAATAGAGGGTTGCTCTGTTGATGAAATAATTTGTAGACATCATACGTTATTGTTAGACAGAGAGGCTCACATATCCGATGTGAATTTAGACCTCTTGGACAAGAGAAGTTTGAGGTACTATATATCGTTTGTGATACACATGTCTACACTTGAACTGTCTAAAATTGGCAGATAACAACCATTTTGCCAAATTCACTTCACTTGTGTGAAAGGCATCCACACTGGTGGGAACAACATATTCAAGAACTACTTTTTGTGCGCGTGCAACACGCCAGCATATAAAAATATACATCTCATACGCCATTGACCTTATACAGCTCTACCTCACGTATATTGGTTCAAATGATTGAGATGGCTCTGAGCACTATGGGACTTAACTACTGTGGTCATCAGTCCCCTAGAACTTAGAACTACTTAAACCTAACTAACCTAAGGACATCACACACATCCATGCCCGAGGCAGGATTCGAACCTGCGACCGTAGCAGTTGCGCGGTTCCGGACTGCGCGCCTAGAACCGCTAGACCACCGCGGCCGGCTCACGTATATTGGTCAGTCGTTGTGTACCTGCCCTCTCCCAAAGTAATTTTACTCTGGCGTGCGGCACTAATCACATGAACTGAGTCGTAACGACTGTTTACGCAATTTTTTCTTTTTCTTTTTTTGCTCTCATGACAAGAGAACCTTGAGACACTGCGTCATTGGCAGTAGTATCCCCCAGCCAGGACAGTGTCCGACTAAGTTCCATGGAGCCATAAGCAAACTGCTAGTACCGCTGCGTTACGTGCAGAAGTTGAGCATTTGGAAGGTGAAAATAACATAGTCATGGAGAAACAACTACTGGAGTTCCAGAACTTGTTCAGTCCTGGTGGGATAATGCCGGCCACACTCATAAAATGTCATAAGATTCTGGGTGGGGATAAGTGACCTGTGTATCTTAATCGATACAGAGTACTTTATCGTGCCCCGCTTCAGCAGCGCCTTTCTACCAAGTTGGAATGGAGTTCCTGTGGAGGTACATTAAATCGACAAACGGGGCTCGAAATCTGCGTTGACTTCCTGAACCGCCATACTGTCACCAAAGCTGTGCCGGCTGCGGAACCTCAAGAAATTGCAAATTTTCGTGTAGATGACATCATTCTGAAGTACGGAGCACCTCGTCTGATGATTACTGGTCGTGGAAAAATTTTCCAGTTGTTGCTGGTAACAGAGTAATTTCGCGCTGCAGTATCACACACGGGATGACAACTGCTGGCCGCTGTGGCCGAGCAGTTCTAGACCCTTCAGTCCGCAACCGCGCTGCTGCTACGGTCGCAGGATCGAATCCTGCCTCGGGCATGGATGTGTGTAATGTCCTTAGGTTAGTTAGGTTTAAGTAGTTATAAGTCTAGCGGACTAATGACCTCAGATGTTAATTCCCATAGTGCTTAGAGCCATTTGAACCATTTGGATGACAACTGCCTACCATCAATGGATTAATGGGATCACAGAACGTTGGCAGATATATCTCCGACATACGTTAGTAAAGCGCTGCTTTGGCCGTATCGTATTATTTGACCCTTTACCAAGAAGGCTAAAGCTCACACACGTTGTCCTGTCCACCTTATGAAGCCGTACTGCTGCTCGAAGGCGCAGATCGCCATCGACGGTAGGGGTGCAAGGCAGCTAAGAATGACACTACGATCGCGAAACTTCGAAAGTAGGTGCTGCTTTCGCTGCTCATCATAGTGAGGATCTGCCAGCGCCGATACATAGAGCACCATTAACAAGATCTAGATCCAGTGTGCTGCATTCAGCTCCAAAGAGAGCTTCTGAAACAGCGAATGGCAGGTTCTCAAGGAGAGGGAGCAATGTGGTGTGTCGTACTGCATGCAAAGTGGCATAACTGTTAGTGTCAGGGGCTGTCGAACCGTATAACGCACCCTTATTAAGTATTTATCATTGATGAAAGTCCTCGAAATTTCTTATGTATGTATTCTTAGTTTTTTCTTGAATATTTGATGTTTGTTTAAGTAGTTACACTCTTCGTCCAGATTTGAGTTAGGTTCTGTCTGGACTTCGGTGTCAGAAATAATCGTGCATTCAGTAATAAGTGATGAACATCGCTGAAAAATCTTCCTTCGAATTTGGACTTGACTGTGGTTTCTGCGTAACAATTTTACTTGGGAACGTCATGTCGAATGAAGCCCTACTGCAGTTAGTTCGGAGGCGCTCATCGCCATCGCCGATGGGGGTGCATATATATATATATATATATATATATATATATATATATATATATATATATATATATATGTGTGTGTGTGTGTGTGTGTGTGTGTGTGTCTTGGAATATAAAAGTATCGTGTTTATGTTCTCAAACTTACAACCAGCTCTCAGTTGTGCATTCGGGAAAGTGGGCACTGGTCTGAACAACTAAGTTAAATTAACAATTTGCCAACATAACATCCATCTGTACCCATCCAAACAATATGCCGCATTCAAACATAAAACTCTGAACTATTTATTTCTCTATATATTCTTCAGTATACATCTAACGTTTTAATGATTGTTTTCTTTGCCAGGGTACGATAGCACAGCTCTTATTGGAATTGTTCAAAACATTTCCAAATACTCCAAGCCCTGGAAGAAGTGTTACTTAATATTCACTGTTCCGTTGTATAGTTTAGTTCACCAGGTGCCAGTCGACATGGGCCAGTGTCGACTACTAAACGCCACCTGTTGATTTATCCGATTCATATCTAGTGCTTTTCGGAGCCAATAGAGATTAGGAACAGTTTTAAAGCCATACAGTACCTTTAATTTATTGTCCAGTATGTTCATTTAACAGCTCAGTTTACACAACCATATAAGTGTTCCGAAGAAACGAATTTTTCACGTCCTGTAAACAAATATTGTAGATAGAAGTAATACTGAAGGATAAGCAAGTATCAGACTTTTTCCCAACAGCATATGTGCTACTGGGATTGCATATCTGTTTCATTATTTCTCTAGTTTCAGAGTTATAAATCTGTAGATTTCATCAAGTGCAAACTCAACAGTTTGGTAGCTCAAATGCAATTGTGCTTCACTAAGGCTTGATATGTCACCCTGTTCTGTTGTAAACTGCGCTACAGGGAACTGATGGCTAAGAAAGAAGACTGGAATGTATCACCTTGCCGCAGATGCTCTCTTGTGAACCGTACGATGCGTCCTATTTTTTGTGTTTTTGTGATGTGAATTCAAATCTGCAGTAACAATCATAACTTCACCGGCCGCCGGAGTGTACGGCAACTGATCACTTCCAGCGTTATATGCGAAGAGATGTGGTTTACTATTTGTACACATCGCATAAAATTCATAACTGGCATAGTTATGGCCCCGCGGCATGCTTAAATGTGGGCACATTGCGTGTGAGCCACGGGAAATACGATCCCCCCTAAAGCGATATGCCTCCCCATGTGCTCCATTCGGAGCTCGCGTGCTATCGCGGGCCTCTGCGCTTTCTCGTTTCGGACCCGTTAAAGAAAATGGCCTCCCGATCGTGCTCATTGTGAATCATACCTGCCGGCAGATTACATATCGTCACGCTGACACTATCTGTGAAATTATCTACACGCCACTTCGAATCTACCTCGGTGCTGGTAACAGGACAGGGACACTTTGTAGCGAGGTCACGACGCACGTTGTCTGTTGCTTTTGGCTTCCCTCTCTCTCTCGCTCTCTTTCTCTCTCGGTGTGTGTCGGTGTGTGTGTGTGTGTGTGTGTGTGTATGTGCGTGTGTGTGTGTGTGCGTGTGTGTGTGTTTGAGGGGTAGGGGTTGTTACTGTCGTAGCCTGCTAATACAGGGTGGTCCATTGATAGTGACCTGGCCAAATATCTCACGAAATAAACATCAAACGAAAAAAACTACAAAAACGAAACTCGTCTAATTAAAGGGAGAAATCAGATGGCGCTATGGTCGGCCCGCTAGATGGCGCTGTCATAGGTCAAACGGACATCAACTGCGTTTTTTAAAATAGGAATCCAATTTTTTATTACATATTCATGTAGTACGTAAATAAATATGAATGTTTTAGTTGGGCCACTTATTTCGCTTTGTGACAGATGGCGCCGTAATAGTCACAATCGTATAAGTACGTGGTACCTCGTAACATTCTGCCAGTGCAGACGGTATTTGCTTCTTGATACATTACCCGTGTTAAAATGGACCGTTTACCAATTGCGGAAAAGATCGATATTGTGTTGATATATGACTACTGTGATCAAAATGCCCAACGGGCGTGTGCTATGTATGCTGTTCAATATCCTGGACGACGTCATCCAAGTGTCCGGACCGTTCGCCGGATAGTTAATTTATTTAAAGAAACAGGAAGTGTTCAGCCACATGTGAAACGTCAACCACGACCTGCAACGATTTAGGATGCCCAAGTAGGTGTTTTATCTGCAGTCGCGGCTAATCCGCACATCAGTAGCAGACAAATTGTGCGAGAATGTGGAATTTCAAAAACGTCAGTGATGAGACTGCTACATCAACATCGATTGCACGAGTACCATACTTCTATGCACCAGGAATTGCATGGCGACTACTTTGAACGTCGTGTACAGTTCTGCCACTGGGCACAAGAGAAATTGCGGGACGATGACAGATTTTTTTGCACGCGTTCTATTTAGCGACAAAGATTCAATCACCAACAGCGGTAACGTAAACCGGCATAATATGCACTATTGGGCAACGGAAAATCCTCGATGGCTGCGACAAGTAGAACATCAGCGACCTTGGCGGGTTACTGTATGGGAGGAAGAATAATTGGCCCCCATTTTATCGATGGCAATCTAAGTGGTGCAATATATGCTGATTTCCTACGTAATGTTCCATCGATTTTACTACAAGATGTTTCACTGCATGACAGAGTGATGATGTACTTCCAACATGGTGGATGTGCGGCACATAGCTCGCGTGCTATTGAAGCGGTATTGAATAGCATATTTCATCACAGGTGGATTGGTCGTCGAAGCACCATACCATGGCCCTCACGTTCACGGGACCTGACGTCCCCGCTTTCTTTCTGTGGGGAAAGTTGAAGTATATTTTCTATCGTGATCCACCGACAGCGCCTGACAACATGCGTCAGCGCATTGTCAATGCATGTGCGAACATTACGGAAGGCGAACTATCCGCTGTTGAGAGGAATGTCGTTACACGTATTGCCAAATGCATTGAGGTTGACGGACACCATTTTGAGCATATATTGCATTAATGTGGTATTTACAGGTAATCACGCTGTAACAACATGAGTTTTCAGAAATGATAAGTTCACAAAGGTACATGTATCACATTGGATCAACCGAAATAAAACGTTCAAATGTACCTACATTCTGTATTTTAATTAAAAAAACCTACCAGTCGTCTAAAATTTTGAGCCACATGTTTGTGACTATTACAGCGCCATCTGTCACAAAGCGAAATAAGTGGTCCAACTAAAACATTCATATTTCTTTACGTACTACACGAATATGTAATGTAAATAACCGCAGTTGATATCCGTTTGACCTATGGTAGCGCCATCTAGCGGGCTAACCACAGCGCCATCTGGTTTCTCCCTTTAAGTTAGACAAGTTTCGTTCTTTGTAGTATTTTCGTTAGACGTTTATTACGTGAGATATTTGGCCCGGTCACGATCAATTGACCACGCTGTATACAGGGTGGAACAAAAAGTTGTAGCTTAAGTTTCCGAAAACTTTTCTCAGACATAGAGCAATAAAATATGTTAGATGAACATCGGTCCGGAAACGGTTTATTCCTGTTTAGGGCTCTTTTCTTTCCTTTATAATTACATCAGTCAAGGGGAATACACAGAAATAGAACCTACCACAATTACATGAAACGTTTCCTTATATGAAATGTTCAAAATCTCTTGGTTATGTTTGGTTAGAATGCACAGGATAGTGAAATTTGCAGTCGTAGTTCTACCGCCAATGTTTTGCGTTCCAATTGAACGAAGGTATTGTTAAATGTGACTTACTTCATTGCTCTACTAGTGTCAAGCACGTATCGTCAACAGTTTAGTGGTGATCATCACGGGTTAGGTTTCCAGGTCAATGCAGGATTAGTGCACCCAACAGCGTCGTTTTCAAATGCCGATTTGCTGTATAGATTAACTATCTATAGTGACAGTGATGCTGAATATTTGTATTGGGAGAGATTTCCAGAAAGACTGTGCCCCAAGTGGAGGACCTCTGAAGCAATTGCTCGTCGTCTTAGGGAGCATGGAACGTTTAAGCCTAGTACTCGAATCTTGATGAAGGTGGCGGGGGGCTAGAAGGACGGGGACACTTCAGCTTGAGAAGGAACTTCGTCCAGTGGACTAAAACCCTAGTGTCACGTTAAGACAGTTAGCTGAGACAAGTAGTGTTGACCACATGACTGTCGGGAGAGCTCTACACGAGAATCTGCTGTATCCGTATCAAGTGTAGGAAGTGAAATCTAACGTGAAAATAAAGCGTTCCCCAACCCATGTCCGTACGGTATATTTTCTTCCTCTACATGTGAGGAATATTTTCTGAAAGTCTACCCTGTTTAGGAAGCAAAAAAGGAAGTCAGCCCAACATTAAGCATTAGGTTTCGAAGCGGGAAGCCTGCAGTGCCAACATGGGTAACTTACTAATTCTAGTGAGCTCGAGAAATTATTTTGTGGCATCAGATACAGTGGAAATTACCAGTCGGGTCGCCCGGCGTTGGGCGCTAAAATTGTGGTGAACTGTGAATTCTTCTGTCTTCTGTCGGACGTGGAACGACGAGTAGATGGCTGATGAGATTGCTCCACGTTAGGAGCCAACAATTACTTATATCAGTGGTTAAATGAAATCAAACAAGGTGTTCACGTATGAATGTAAAGATTGCTTATATTATCAAAACATGAAAAATAGCCAGCCGATGTGGCCGTGCGGTTCTAGGCGCTTCAGTCTGGAACCGCGTGACCGCTACGGTCGCAGGTTCGAATCCTGCCTCGGACATGGATGTGTGTGATGTCCTTAGGCTAGTTACGTTTAAGTAGTTCTAAGTTCTAGGGGACTGATGACCACAGATGTTAAGTCCCATAGTGCTCAGAGTCATTTGAGCCATGAAAAATATTTATTTATTTTCGTGCTGATTACACAAACCAAAACAAAATTTAAAATTTCAGGAACGATTGGACTGGGTATGGACACGACTCAGTTATTAAGGGAAGGAGGAAAGGATGGATCGTCTCACCATTATTTTATCGTTCGTCGTGTACTGCTGTTGGTGGCAGGCGCTGCGCCGGTTCGGCGCGTCACCTAGGAAATGTGCGGCTCGAGTCGGCCGCCCTCATCAGTAATCGTGGCTTTGCGGCGCGGCCTAGCTACGATCTCCGCGTTGTTTGTCCGTTATCGGTTGCATGCTACCACACTGTCGGAAGGCGGATGTTGGTGATGGATGGAAGAGCGACCATGTCCTCTCGCTCCGGCGGTGTCTCCACGACTCCCTTTACTCGCTTTTCCTCCATCTCTCAGATTAACTCCTCTTCGAAATATTCTTCCTTTCGGCGTTGTCATTCGCGGACAAAATTTTCAATGCAGCCTATTGGCAGATCGCTGTTTCATCGCCACCCCTCTCCGTGCGGGGTGGAAATTTCCTACCTGGCGTGGGCTGGCGTGTGCCTCGTGAATTGGCATATTTCTCACGATTTCACATTCTTAAGATGTTTTCCTGCATTCCGAGGCTGTTGGGAGAGCAGCTACACAACATTTCTTTATAACCGCTCTCTCTGCAAGAGCTCTGGACAGATCCATGTTTAAGCTCCGTCTCAAAATCTGCCAGCGCCCGTGATTTATAAGGAATGTCCTCAACGTTGACAAAAACATCTTCTTAAGACTGCTGTCTTCTTTCACACGCCTCCCTGCGCCAATTCCGGCGGATTTTGTATGCTCCTCCCTGTGCCCGTGGGTTGCTGGAATAGTCGGAACATGCCTGCTTTCTAAGGCAGTTAAAATGGCTGCCGCCGGGCCAGAAGATCTCAGATGCTTTCGCACTTAATTCTTCGCGTTCCGTCCTAATGGCTGCATGTGTCCATCAGTTCTAGGCACGCTTCGCATTGTCAGATAGGCCCTTCGCAACGTGTCCCTCCTAGAGCGAGGCGAGGATGTGTGCCCGGCTTCCCGCAGTGTCCTCTCTTCAGCGGTTCGCCCCAGGGTGTCCGGCTCCCTCCTCCTCCTCCTTGGCCACCCGCGGCGAGTTGGCCAAAGTGTCTGTGGTCGCACGTATTACATAATGGAATTAGTCTGCCAACTCCTATGTTGAAAAAGTAAAGTACGTGCAGTCCTTGTACCTACAGAAAGCCGGATTTGATTTTGAAGGATTTGAGGGATACCTTGCTGAAATTACCTATCTACACCTTGTGATCAAAAGAATGTGGACACCTCGCTGAAAATGACTTACAAGTTCGTGGCGCTCTCCATCGGTAATGCTGGAATTCAGTATGGTGTTGGTTCACACTTAACCTTGACGATAGCTTCCACTCGCGTAGGCGTGCGTGCAGTCAGATGCTGGAAGGTTTCTTGGGGACTGGCAGTCCATTGTTCACGGAGAACTTCACTGAGGAGAGGTATCGATGTTGATCGGTGAGGCCTGCCACGAAGTCGGCGTTCCAAAACATCCCAAAGGTGTTCTATGGATTCAGATCAGCACTCTGTGCAGGCCAGTCCATTACAGGGATGTTATTGTCGAGTAACCGTCCCGCCAAAAGCCATGCAATATGAACATGTGCTCGATCGTGCTGAAAGATGCAATCGCCATCCACGAATTCTCTTCAACAGTGGGAAGCAAGCTGGTGCTTGAAACATCAATGTAGGCCTCTGCTGTGACAGTGCCACACAAAACAACAAGGGTTGCAAGACCCTCCATGAAAAACACGACAACACCATAACACCGCCGCCTCCGAATTTTACTGTTGGTACTACACGCACTGGCAGATGACGTTCACCGGACATTCGCCATACCCACGCCCTGTTGTCACTTCACCAGATTTTGTACCGTCATTCGTCATCCAACTCAAAATTTTTCCACTGTTCACTCGTCCGAAGTTTACCCACTTTACAACAAGGGAGGCGTCATTTGGAATTTACCGGCGTGATGTGTAACCTATAAGCAGCCGCTCCACCATGAAATCCAAGTTTCCTCACCTCCCGCCTACCTGTCATAGTACTTGAAGTGGATCCTGATGCAGTTGGAATTCCTATGTAATGCTCTAGATAGATGTCTGTAGTACCCGTAGTCTAGGGGTAGCCTCTTTGATTCATAATCAAAACCCCTTCGGTCCCAGGTTCGATCCCTGCCACTGCCTTAATTTTGACAAATAATCAGCATTGGAGGCCGAAGACTTCCGGCATAAGAAGTCAGCCTCATTTTGCCAACGGCCTTGTCAAAGAGGGCGGAGGAGCGGATAGAGGTTCGGGGCACTCTCTTGTCCTAGGGGTGGGAAATTGCCCCTAAAGGCGGAAGAATCAGCAATGATCAACGACATGAGGATGCAGAAGGCAATGGAAACCACTGCATTAAAGACACGTAACGTGTATCCACAGGACATGTGGCCTGTAATTGAAGAAGTGTCATGATGATCTCTCCATTGGCAAAAGATTCCGGAATAGTCCCCCATTCGGATCTCAGGGAGCGGATTGCCAAGGGGGAGGTTACCATGAGAAAAAGATCTGAAAAGGGAAATGCAAATGCTCAATCTAGATATAGTAGGGGTCAGTGAAGTGAAGTGGAAGGAAGACAAGGATTTCTGGTCAGATGAGTACCGGGTAATATCAACAGCAGCAGAAAATGGTATAACAGGTGTAGGATTCGTTATGAATAGGAAGCTAGGGCAGAGGGTGTGTTGCTGTGAACAGTTCAGTGACCGGGTTGTTCTAATCAGAATCTACAGCAGACCAACATCGACAACGATAATTCAGGTATACATGCCGACGTCGCAAGGTGAAGATGAACAGATTGAGAAAGTGTGTGAGGATATTGAAAGGGTAATGCAGTATGTAAAGGGGGACGAAAATCTAATAGTCATGGGCGACTGGAATGCAGTTGTAGGGGGAGTAGAAGAAAAGGTTACAGGAGAATATGGGCTTGGGACAAGGAATGAAAGAGGAGGAAGACTAATAGAGTTCTGTAACAAGTTTCAGCTAGTAATAGCGAATACCCTGTTCAAGAATCACAAGTGGAGGAGGTATACTAGGAAAAGGCAGGGAGATACGGGAAGATTTCAATTAGATTACATCATGGTCAGACAGAGATTCCGAAATCAGATACTGGATTGTAAGGCATACCTAGGAGCAGATATAGACTCACATCACAATATAGTAGTGATGAAGAGTAGGCTGAAGTTCAAGACATTAGTCAGGAAGAATCAATACGCAAAGAAGTGGGATACGGAAGTATTAAGGAATGACGAGATACGTTTGAAGTTCTCTATCGCTATAGATACAGCAATAAGGATTAGCGCAGTAGGCAGTACAGTTGAAGAAGAATGGACATCTCTAAAAAGGGCCATCACAGAAGTTGGGAAGGAAAACATAGGTACAAAGAAGGTAGCTGCGAAGAAACCATGGGCAACAGAAGAAATACTTCAGTTGATTGATGAAAGGAGGAAGTACAAACACGTTCCGGGAAAATCAGGAATACAGAAATACAAGTCGCTGAGGAATGAAATAAATAGGAAGTGCAGGGAAGCTAAGACGAAATGGCTGCAGGGAAAATGTGAAGACATCGAAAAAGATATGATTGGCGTAAGGACAGACTCAGCATACAGGAAAGTCAAAACAACCTTTGGTGACATTAAAAGCCACGGTGGTAACATTAAGAGTGCAACGGGAATGCCACTGTTAAATGCAGTGGAGAGAGCAGATAGGTGGAAAGAATACATTGAAAGCCTCTATGAGGGTGAAGATTTGTCTAATGTGATAGAAGAAGAAACAGGAGTCGATTTAGAAGAGATAGGGGATCCAGTATTAGAATCGGAATTTAAAAGAGCTTTGGAGGACTTACGGTCAAATAAGGTAAAAGGGATAGATAACATTCCATCAGAATTTCTAAAATCATTGGGGGAAGTGGAAGTGGCAACAAAACGACTATTCACGTTGGTGTGTAGAATATATGAGTCTGGCGATATACCATCTGACTTTCGGAAAAGCATCATCCACACAATTCCGAAGACGGCATTAGCTGACAAGTGCGAGAATTATCGCACTATCAGCTTATCAGCTCATGCATCGAAGCTGCTTACAAGAATAATATACAGAAGAATGGGAAAGAAAATTGAGAATGCGCTAGGTGACGATCAGTTTGGCTTTAGGAAAGTAAAGGGACGAGAGAGGCAATTCTGACGTTACGGCTAGTAATGGAAGCAAGGCTAAAGAAAAATCAAGACACTTTCGTAGGATTTGTCGACCTGGAAAAAGCGTTCAACAATATAAAATGGTGCAAGCTGTTCGAGAGTCTGAAGAAAGTAGGGGTATGCTATAGGGAGAGACGGGTCATATACAATATGTACAACAACCAAGAGGGAATAATAAGAGTGGACGATCAAGAACGAAGTACTCATATTAAGAAGGGTGTAAGACAAGGCCGTAGCCCTTCGCCACTACTCTTCAATCTGTATATCGAGGAAGCAATGATGGAAATAAAAGAAAGGTTCAGGAGTGGAATTAAAATAGAAGGTGAAAGGATATCAATGATACGATTCGCTGATGACATTGCTATCCAGAGTGAAAGAGAAGAAGAATTAAATGATCTGCTGAACGGAATGAACAGTCTAATGAGTACACAGTATGCTTTGAGAGTAAATTGGAGAAAGACGAAGGTAATGAGAAGTAGTAGAAATGAGAACAGCGAGAAACTTAACATCAGGATTGATGGTCACGAAGTCAATGAAGTTAAGGAATTCTGCTACCTAGGCAGCAAAATAACCAATGACGGACGGAGCAAGGAGGACATCAAAAGCCGACTCGCTATGGCAAAAAAGGAATTTCTGGCCAAGAGAAGTCTACTATAATCAAATACCGGCCTTAATTTGAGGAAGAAATTTCTGAGGATGTACGTCAAGAGTACAGCATTGTATGGTAGTGAAACATGGACTGTGGGAAAACCGGAACAGAAGAGAATCGAAGCATTTGAGATGTAGTGCTATAGACGAATGTTGAAAATTAGGTGGACTGATAAGGTAAGGAATGAGGAGGTTCTACGCAGAATCGGAGAGGAAAGGAACGTGTGGAAGGCACTGATAAGGAGAAGGGACAGGATGATAGGACATCTGCTAAGACATGAGGGAATGACTTCCATGGTACTAGAGGGAGGTGTAGAGGGCAAAAACTGTAGAGGAAGACAGAGATTGGAATACATCAAGCAAATAATTGAGGACGTAGGTTGCAAGTGCTACTCGGAGATGAAGAGGTTAGCACAGGAAAGGAATTCGTGGCGGGCCGCATCAAACCAGTCAGCAGAGTGATGACCAAAGAAAAAAAAAAAAAAGATGTCTGTTAGGAGCGTGAAAATCGTGGAAATCTCGCGTACACACAGTATGACACAAGTGACACCGAATGACCATGTTCGAATTCCGTGAGTTTCGCGGAACGCCCCATTCTGCTCTCTCACGATGTCTAATTACTACTGTGGTCGCTGACATGGGTTACCTGGCAGTAGGTGGCAGCAAAATGCACCTTACTTGAAAAACGTATGTTTTTGGGGGTGTTCGGATACCTTGGAAATATAATAAAATCGGAAGCGGAAAAGAAATTGGTATAGGCATGCGTATTCAAATACACAGATGTCTAAACAGGCAGAATGTGGTGCTGCGGTCGGTAATGAATGTATAAGACAACAACTGTCTGGCGTAATTGTTAGATCGGTTACTGCTGCTGCAATTGCATGTTATCAAATAAGTTGGTTGAGATGGTTCAAATGGCTCTGGGCACTAAGGGACTTAACATCTGAGGTTATCAGCCCCCTATAACTTAGAACTACTAAAATCTAACTTAACTAAGGACATGAGACACATCCATGACCGAGGCAGGATTCGAACCTGCGACTGTAGCGGTCGTAGCGCCTAGAACCGCGCGGCCACGACGGCCGGCAAGAGTTAAGTGAGTTTGAACGTGGTGCTATGGTCGGCGATGGGACACAGCATCTCCGAGGTAGCTATGAAGGGACGAGTTTCCCGTGCTACCATTTCAGGAGTGTACCGTGAAAGGAATCCAGTAAAACATCAATCTCTGACATCGCTGCAGCCAGAAAAAAGAGCCTCCAAGAACGGGACCAACGACGGTTAAAGATAATATTTCAGTGTGAGAGAAGTGCGCCCATCCGCAAAATGATGAAAATTTCAGTGCTCGGTCATCAACAAGTGTCACAGTGCGAACCATTCAACGAAACATCTCGATATGTTCTTTCGGAATCGAAGGCCCATTCGTGTATCCTTGATGACTGCATGACACAAAGCTCTACGCATCTCTTGGGCCCCTTCAACACCAACATTGGACTGTTGATGACTGAAATCATGTTGCCTGGTCGGACGAGCCTAGTTTCAAATTGTATCGAGCGAATGGACGTGTATGGGTATGGAGACAATGTCTTGAACCCATGGACCTTGTATGTCAGCAGACGACTGTTCAAGCTGGTGGACGCTCTGTAAAGGTGTGGGGCGTTTGCGGTTGGAGTGATATGGGCTCCCTGATTCGTCTAGATACGACTCTGACGTGTGACACGTACGACAGCATCCTATCTGAACACCTGCATCCATTCATGCCCATTGTGCATTCCGACGGACTTGGGCAATTACAGCAAGAGAATGCAACACCGTACAAGTCCAGAACTGCTACAGAGTGGCTCCAGGAACACGCTTCTGTTTCTTAACACTTCCGCTGGACACCAGACTCATCAGACATGAACATTATTGGGCATATCCGGGATGCCTTGCTGCGTGCTGTTCAGATGAGGTCTACACCCCCTTGTACTGTACAGGTTTATGTACAGCCCTCCAAGATTCATGGAGTCAGTTCCCTCCAGCACTACGCCAGACATAAGTCGAGTTCATTCCACGTCGTGGTGCGGCGCTTCTACGTGCTCACGGGGGTAGGTGTACCAGTTTCTTTTTCTCTTCAGTGTATATTTGCAGAGGAAGTTTAAATGACGAAGAACGAAGTGGCAGTTCATCTCCTCGTAATGAATCAGCGTGGTGTTCCTGATACTACAATTGAGGCCATAGTCAGCAGTCTGGTAAGGCCAAGGAAAATGTGGAAAAACTAAACTCAGCCATGGATCAGTTTTCGACAACTTACACGACATTTTGAGTATGACAAACTTCAGTACCCTCTTGGTTCTACGACTACTTACGTCCATTCAAAATATCCGTTGAACTGAGTCAGCAGATGTCTCAGGCCGATCTACATGACTTGTTCAAAAAGCTAATCACCATCGAAAGTGGTGGGTAGTAATATTTTTCTAGTCGTAGGTGGATCCTCTCGAAACGCCCATTTTCCTGGTCTCCAACACAAAAAGTTCTACTGTCACCTCTGCGAAAAAGATGTTACTAAGCTAATCAAGGAGTCACAGAATGCGCGACTGCGATGCTTTCCGTACGTCTGACTGCGGTCACCCACCAATACGGTCCCACCGATGACATTGTAGACAGAAAGCGACTGCAGGACCGTCGTAAAAAGGCAGATAGTCTTTGCCTTCTTGGTGAAGTTACAAAGCAGAATTTAAGTGAGTGTATTACCTATTCACATGGCACTAATGGGCCCAATTAGAGTTCATTAACTGACAAGTATCCATTCAGTTAGCTACTACGTAATATCTGTATAACACCTGTAGGAACTTTACCATTAAATACATTTTGTACTGAAAAGATACTGGTATTCCTAAAATAAAGTATGCTGTTATAATTACCCGTATCTCATCAATGCAAAATTTAATGTATTTTTGTCTCTTTTTAGTTCGTACAGCACAGAGCTTTTTTTTCTTTTTTTTTTTTTTGCACAATTCAGGTGAAGGAGCTGGTTTAATTTTCTTTTAGTACTGTTGTATTGACAATATTCCTTTTAACGCAAAACAAGTTCACTCGACGAAGCTTACGTATTTTTTATGGAGAAATACTGTGGTATAACTGACTACAGGCGAAAATATCATAGTGGAATTTGTTATTTCATTTTTATGGAAATTTTTCCCAAAGTCACCATCTTTCACTATGATTGGCTGAAAAATATTTTGCGCCAGTGTTATGTTGCATTTTTTTAAGATACCGTGGTCGACTTATTTACTTTTCAAATTTATTGCTGTCTTCCAGTTTTGGTATTGTAGTTTCATCCAATCTTCCATCTTTAATTTTTAAAATTTGCTGCAATCCACTATCATTCATTTTTAAACTTCCCACCATCCACCGTCACTGAAAAAGAACTGTGGCTTATGATGTCATAATGAGTTAATAGATAAGGGGTCGTGATTTGTTCATAAACGTAAACAAATAAAATATTTCTTACTAGGGGCGCCAAAGTCCCCATCGGTATTGAACCTCCTCAACCAGTCGGTACCTCATTAATCATTCAGAATGGATACCGTTGTCCGTGGCGTAGGAAACGGGTTTCTGTCTTGCCATGTATAAACCACATGCTGTCTCTTCGTGCAATGGTACATTATCCTAGAGTTCGCGTAAGCTGTCGCTTCAAAATTCTTGATGTTCACTTGTCAATATGCCCATTAAAATGTACTACCATCCGAAACAGACATCCACAGTTTTTGCATATGTTTGGATACGACGGCTAATTTAATGCCTTGGCTGGGTGATCGCTCGAGGAATTGAATCTGCCTACTTAGAGATTTTGTGCTCTCGGCTTGTCCATAAATTAGCACTATTAACAGAGAAATAAGTACAGCTAGGAAGCCAACCATTATAAAATGCACGATGAATATGTACGGAGGCGACAAAAATCATGGGACACGTGCCAATATCGTGCTGGACCTCCATTTGCCTTGCATGGACTCAACAATTCGTTGGAAGTCCGCAGCACAAATATTTAGCCATGCTACCTCTGTAGTCATCCATATTTGCGAAAGTGTTGCAGGTGCAGGATTTTGGGCAAGAACTCTTCCCTCGATTATGTTCCATAGATGTTCGAAGGGTGGCCAGATCATGCACTCGAACTAATCGCGAACAGTTGTGGCTTGGTGACGTAAATATTCCGATATTGTTTGGGGCATGAAGTCCACGAACGGCTGCAGATGCTCTCCAAGTAGCCGAATAGAACCATTTCCATTCAATGACCGATTTAGTTGGACCAGAGGACCCAGTCCATTCCACGTATACGCAGCCCGTGTTATGGAGCCACCACAAGCTTGCACAGCGCCTTGTTAACAACTTGGGTGCATGTCTTAGTGGGGTCTGCGCCACACTCGAGTCTTACCTTCAGCTCTTACCAACTGAATGCGGAACTCATCTGACCAAGCCATGGGTTTTCAGTAGTCTAGGGCCCAACCGCTATGATCACGAGGACAGAAGAGGCACTGTAGGTGATGTCGTGCTGCTAGCACAGGCACTCGCGTCAGTCGTTTGCTGCCATAGAACATAAACGCCAAATTTTGCTGTACTGCCCCAAAGGAGTGTTGCTCGCCTGTTAGCACTGACGACTTTATACAAATGCCACTGCTCTCCACCATTAGGTGAAGGCCATCGGCCACTGCTTTGTCCGTGGTGATAATAATGTCTGAAATTTGGTATTCTCGGCACACTCTTGACGTTGTGGGTCTCGGAATATTGAATTCCCTAATAATTTCCGAAGTGGAATGTCCCACGCGTATAGCTCCAATTACCATTCCACGTTCAAATGTGGTAATTTCCATCGTCGGAAACCATTTCACATAAATCACCGGAGTGCAAAGAACAGTTCTACCTATATACTGACCTTTTATACCACGTGTACGCGATACTACTGCCCTCTGTATATGTGCATACCGGTATCTGATGACTTGTCACTTTAGTGTACCTTCATCGCGATCTTCACAATTGTTAGCAATATAAAGACGTAGACGAAACCGGTACGTACCATTGGCACACTCGACAGGACTAAATTGGCCCAAATCTAGCAAGCAATTTCTTTTGAATGTATTTTTATAGAGTTTTGTTGCATGTAACTAAGTGGAGAGACACTTATTTAGCCTTCATTTCATGCATGAATTAAATAGGAAAATTTTATAACGCTGGATGTGGTAGTTCAGGTGCGTAGCTTCCATATTCAGTTTTCCTTAATTCCTCAGATTTATGGTTTTGGAGGCATTTAAAATCTCTCGACTATTCCTCATACGTCGATGGGGCACATGTGTTACATGAAGAATGTCTAATGCATGCTACCAATTCCGAGGGATATCAGGTGTCTTAGTGTGGTCTCTCTATTAGGAGTAAGGCTGAAGTGTGTTTAATAATGGCTGGTAACTACACTGAGCACCTTAACTGCTCACATCTTAATAAGTCCCCAACAAATGCTATATGAACTATGCTATTTTTAATCAATGTAAACAATTTTGGAGACAATCTGGGCAGACCACTTAAAATATTTGCACATGATGATGTCATTCTTCTTTTAGTAATCACACGATCAAAACGCACTGTAAAATTATTTAGACTATATGTCCGTAGGTTGCGAAAGTGCCTCTAAGTAATTAAAAATGGTGGCTTCAGTCACATGAGTACTAAAAGGTGTTCTTTAAATTTCGGTGACATGGTGAATCACACAAATCAAAATATTTTCAGTTGTATAAAACAGTATGGATTACATTTACGAACAGCTTCATTTGAACGACTGTACAAAAAAAGTTGGGGAAAGAGAACCAAAGTGTGTGCTTCATTGAAAGAAGGTTTGGAAGATAGAACAGCTCTACTAAAAAGAGGGCCCCCAGTAGGCTTGGTGGTCCTCTTCTAGAGTTATCTGGGGTGTATGGTATTGTTAACAGACAAGATTGCCTGAGGACACTGAAAAAGTGAATAGAAGTGCTGCTCGTAGTATCGAGCTGTAGGGGAGAGTAACACGGATATGATACACGAGCTGGGATGAAATTCATTATAAAAAACGTGTTTTTCATTCCGGTGAGAGTTTTTTCGTGAAATTTATAACACCAAATTTCTCCTCCGAATACGAAAATATTATTTTAGGCCCATTTACTTACGAAGAATTATCGCCGTAATAAAATAACAGAAATCAGAGCTCGCACAAAATATAAGCGTTCGTTTTTCTCGCATGCTCTTCTAGAGAGAAACGTTAGAGGAATAATCTGGAGGTCTACCAAGCACAGTTATGTATCTATAGGAATTTTTTCTAGTTTACAACTCTACTATCTCCTACATGGATATCCATATTTCTTTTAAATATAGTATGTATTCTTATGCCCTACTTCACTTTTTAACGGAAATTTCTCTGAAGATGGATGAGAAACTGACACCTGTACACAAATAAAAATTAACCACAGATGTTTTAATGTTTGTGTCAGGAATCACTCGCATCTGCTGCAATGGCATTATATGCGAAATGAATTAACTTGTTTATGTAAGTCAGCGGAAGTTCTTGGTGGCTGATGGAAAGACGGAAATCTAGATGACGGAAACTACTAGCTGTGGGACCAAAGATGGTGGCTTGACTTGTCTGTGGATCTCTTGAAATTTCCACTTATTGATCCATTTTACCAGGAGTTTTAAGAGTGCTGGAGGGAGGCATGGGAGTGTTGAAGGGTTTGGTGTGTGACTAGGTTGGTAGTTTCATCAGCATTTTGCAGGAGGCATGTTTGGGGTAGTGGTTAGGAGCAGTTGACAGCGTAAAGGATGCGAAAGAGCGGATGTAGGTCGGAGCATTGAGGCACATTTACTGTGAGATGAAATATGCGATAGCAGGTGTGGTCAATTATCATGCGTAGGACAGTGGCGCCGGAGGAGTGCTATAATGCGGCATAGTTAACTGGCAAGGCAAAGGTATGTAGCTTGAAGAAAATACCAGAACGCCGTATCCGATCAAAGGCTTTTTGGATATGAAAGGAGTCAAATGTAGTCGATATCTGCTTATCTGCAAAGGCAGGTAAGGTGCTTTGCAAGATGGAGACATATTCGTTGGCTAAAGATATTTTCAACGATATTGCTGATGTGAGGGTGCTGGTTCGATAGGATGACGTCTGTGAGGCTGATTTATCACGTTTCTGTAAGAAGGACTTAGGACGTTTTCCTTGCTTTGGGTAGAGGAAGGCATTGTAAAGTATGACATGGGATATAATAGACTCTGGGACATTCCTTAAAGTGGCGGTAGGTAATTGTATCGTGACAATGTAGAGTATCTTGCTTTTTGGAGTTTGTTTGTGTCATGTTCCAGCTGTTATTGGCATGTTTAGTCCTGCTTGTGGCGTGGTGTGTAGCTCTAAATTGAATGCCTGAGGTGGGGTAGGTATGTTCGTACGTTCACCCACATAGGTAGAGTAACAAAAGTTGAGATCATGTGACATGATGAATGTGTCTTTTAGGCAGGATTTAAAGCGGTTGGCTTTGTTGCGATTGCCAGAGGGGGGGGGGGGGGGAGGGTTCTGTTGTTACGTAGTGTAGGATACGTCTGTATGGGTTTTTTTGTGAAGAGCCTACGGAGTACTTTACAGTACCATGTAAAGATTATGGGGGCTTAGTTTATTTTTTGAGCTTTCCCTCACGTTGTTAAGTCTTAGATGTAACTGCGAATATGCCACTGGAGCTGTCGGTGGCATGTAAGCGTGTCCCTTTGGGGACTACAAAGGAATTTTCTGTAGACCCAACTGCATTCTTGAAACAGGCCGAGATGACATGGAGGGGGAATTGAACAGTCATAGTAGATAGTTCAGAGTGAGATATTATTGTAAATTACATCTTAGATGGTGTGTTGTAGAATATCAGCCACATATTGCATGTTGTCAGGATTTTCTACGTTTACATCTACATTTATACTCCGCAAGCCACCCAACGGTGTGTGGCGGAGGGCACTTTACGTGCCACTGTCATTACCTACCTTTCCTGTTCCAGTCCCGTATGGTTCGCGGGAAGAACGACTGTCTGAAAGCCTCCGTGCTTTGAAGGTTGGAGTCATGGCTTTCGATTCAGATATGGATCTAGCCACAGTAAGCATTTCAGCCTGAATGGATTCATTATAGATTTGTCGCGGTGGATGTCTACGCACGGGCTGTGGTGGGTTTCACACAGAATGTGACATCAGGAGAATAACAGGTAGGTGATTACTTCCAGGACATGCTTCGGTGCCCCTCAGGAGGTTGGGGGAAACAGTTATGGCGTAGAGGGAAGTATTTGTGTCAGGCTGGGTATGAGTAGGGATGTGAGTATCGTTGCCACTGAGAATTATGAAGAAATAACGCCACCGCTGCTTTTCGGAATATGTGAGGGAGTGTCGGTTAAGATCGGGCTGCTACGTGTGTGCTAAAGGATCGGTCTACGTGGCTTAGGATGTCGTAAGGGATGGAATTGTTGGGGCACATGTTGATAGCACGCAGTGGTTATTGTGGTTTCTGGGGAAAGATGGTGATGATGAGGTTCTGAGTTGGATCATTTAGGAGACGCTGGGGAGTAGGAGAGATATTTCAGAGACGCGCAATGGCTAGTATGCGATGGAAAATAGGAGTGTGACGCAGAACGTAGCTGGAGTATAGAAATATTGGGTTGGTGTAAGGTTTCGATGGGGAGGGTATGGATTTGGCGGTGCCGGGGCGTACAGATAATAATCTGTTTATTGATGCAGAGGCAACGGGTATTTTGGTATACAGAAGGTTGTATGCCTGCTGCGCTACCTTCAGTCAACCAGGGAAGTGTTTGAGGATTAAGTTTAAACAAGATTTCCGAGGCGATAAAAAATTGAATGTGTCCGATTTAAGGAATAGCTAATGTTTTAAGATGCAAGATGGTGCAATTGCAAGGGGTATTTGCTTAAGGGCGTGCCATTGGCAGGACTGTGCTCACAGAGCGAATATTATCTTATATACTGAGTGGAGGAGAGTAAATTCAAAATTTTGTGGAGAAGGTTTGGATTTGCACTTGCGGGAGTACGTAGGATGAGACTGGCAGCAGTTGTTGTGTTTGGGCTCTGTTTGCGAAAATGATGTTCCTTGCAGTAAGGACAGTTGGATTTGTTATTACAGTTTTCGATCAGAGTGCTTTCAGTTGTTTTCTCTGTTGTTATTTCATCCCCCTCACGCCATGTGGGCAGGGCAGCGGGCCGGCAATGGTGCAAACAGCCCGCTCTTGAAAATGTCTCTAATGTAGACAGTTAAACAAAAACAAAACAAGCAGACGTATGTGTACTATGAATTAAAATGATTTTAAAAGGTCAAGTTAATTGGATATTGTAGGTAATGTAATGCTGTCTTGACAACCTGTGTAAAGACAGTGATTAAAATGTGGGCAGACAGAACAGTTGAAACCACTTGAGGAACACCTGAAGAATACTGAGACCTCGGGAAAAAACACTTGTAAAAGAAACACTATACATGAGAGAAGATACACTTGCCATAAAAATGGAACACTGTACACTTTCAGTGGGAAAGAACTTGCAGTGCGATGGTAGATTCTAGAAGAATGGAACAGTGGCTAGAGAGTGAGAATGGAGAGTTGCGGTAATGAGGAATGAGAACTAGTAAGAAGTGATGATTTGACAGGGAGAGAAGGATAGCTGGTTCAAATGGTTCAAATGGCTCTGAGCACTATGGGACTCAACTGCTGAGGTCATTAGTCCCCTAGAACTTAGAACTAGGTAAACCTAACTAACCTAAGGACATCACAAACATCCATGCCCGAGGCAGGATTCGAACCTGCGACCGTAGCGGTCCTGCGGTTCCAGACTGCAGCGCCTTTAACCGCACGGCCACTTTGGCCGGCAAGGATAGCTGGTATTCGGATCTGTAGAGTTGAGAGGAAAAGGGAGTGGGAGACCATAAGGAAGTGGGAGAGAGGAGATCCAGTTCGGGGAGAGGAGGGGGGGAGCTGTTATGGGATGGCGACAGGGAGGGTAAGGTAGGATGGCTATACGCCGGGGTGGGGCTCCTGATCCATGAGAGGGAAGTAGTTGAAATTTTTTGGGAGAGAACTTGGTGGGTAGGCAGGTGTAGGGTTGGTGGTATATGTAGGAAGATGTGCGGCAGCACACTTGGATTGGAAAGGTGAAGGGATTGTTGGTCACAAATTTTGATGTAGTAAGTTTAAATGGTTAAAATGGCACTGAGCGCTATGATACTTAACATCTGAGGTCATCAGTTCCCTAGAACTTATAACTACTTAAACCTAACTAACCTAAGGACAGCACACACATCCGCGGTTGCGCGGTTCCAGACTGAAGCGCCTAGAACCGCTCGGCCACACCTGCCGGCGGATGTAGTAGGTTAGTCGGAGGTATTCAATGTAGGCGAGAAGAGATAGGAAGTTACTGATTTGGTAAAGGATTCTTGTAAGGGAAAGTAAGCTGGTGCAGTATGTAAGGTGGAGAGCATGGTGTTTGAGGATCTGGAGCGACTTATAGATCTTGGAATGTAAATCACTTTGCACTATAAAGGACGAAGCAGATAAACGATTTTGGTTGTGAAGGACATTAGAAGGATATAGTCCCCATATTAGTCCGGTTAGTAGTTTTAGTCAATTGTGAGCTTTCTCTTGGATGGTTAGTAAGTGAGGTTTCAACGTTAGTTGTTGGTCGATGGTTAGTATAACGTATTTTAGTGTGTTGGTTCGATGGATGAGACTATCTTAATTGGTGATATGAAAGTCATGGAGACGAAAGGTGCGGATGGTGCATCCTGTTTTTTTTGCCTGGTTTTTGGAGGGGGTAATCTTAAGGAGCCGTTGGTTACGCCAGCAGGTAAACTGAGTGAGGTAGATTTAGAGAGACCGTTTTGATTTCTGGATTGTAGAATAGAGGGCGAGAAAGCAATGATATTAACGTAGTGAAGGAGATGGAGTTTCTTGATCTTCGCAAGTACCTTAAAAGCTGGAGGCTCACATAGCTAGTGCTAGCAGCAGGCGCGGCTACGTATCTAATGAATATAAGATCGACGAGCAAGTACAGAAGAAAAGGCGAAGTCACACAGATGATCATATAACTAAGTGCTAGAAAACCGAGAACGGTAAGAAGTGGCTACTTTGATGTATAGTGGTCCCTTTATTAACAGGATGGTTAATCAGTTTAAGAACATGTCTCACACACTGTATTTACGAGCACTTCATCATTGAACTGCAGTTCTACCTGCTCATGTCTGGTGCAATTGAGGAAGGGAGTAAACAATGTTTTCACCATATGCTGCATACTCTTCACATATACTTACCTGCTGGACTAAATGTTTGATACAGGTCATTGTCATGATGTTAAGTACATTTACAGGTGATACGGGTCAGAGGACACTGGGGCTTCTAGATGAGGGTATAAATTTCCTGTGGCTTTTTGTTGTCAAGAAAAACTGAAATTTTATTTATGGTGAAAATTACTTTTGGAACCTCTTCGCTGTTGGGTGGCTTACAGTTTTGCGCAAAAATCATTGGGGTAGCATAAACTTTGGTGAATCACAAAGCTTTCAGTATTCCTATGGATGTGCTCAACACGGGGATGATAAAAGATTCGTGGATGAGGATGTGAAAAGACTTCACGTGAGGAAAATTTTTTTTCAGAGATCTGCCTGCATTCTTGCATACATTGAATTATTATAATGCCACATATCTTTAGATACTGCCCTACATTATATAAGAATTTGTACTGATGACGTATATTGACATTACATTTGTGTTGCCACTTTCTTACGAAGATTATTCCTTTCTATGAGGCTTATAGTTATATGTAGCTAACACTATTATTCCATAAAATAAAGTGGCAAACAAAGTTCTCTGTATTTCTAGAAAATTTTTCATTAAGCAAATTATAAAAATATTCACACATAATGATGTTAACTTACATAATGTAGGAACACATAATTTTGTTCGATATACAGGGTGAGTCACCTAACGTTACCGCTGGATATATTTCGTAAACCACATCAAATACTGACGAATCGATTCCACAGACCGAACGTGAGGAGAGGGGATAGTGTAATTCGTTAATACAAACCATAAAAAAATGCACGGAATTATGTTTTTTAACACAAACCTACGTTTTTTTTAAATGGAACCCCGTTAGTTTTGTTAGCACATCTGAACATATAAACAAATACGTAATCAGTGCCGTTTGTTGCATTGTAAAATGTTAATTACATCCGGAGATATTGTAACCTAAAGTTGACGCTTGAGTACCACTCCTCCGCTGTTCGATCGTGTGTATCGGAGAGCACCGAATTACGTAGGGATCCAGAGGGAACGGTGATGGACCTTAGGTACAGAAGAGACTGGAACAGCACATTACGTCCACATGTTAACACCTTTTTAATGGTCTTTTTCACTGGCGCACATGTACAGTACCATGAGGGGCGAGGTAAACGTACGCACCGTGTTTCCGTTTACAATTACGAAGTGGAATAAAGTGTGTCCCACTGGAAACGCGTCGACGTATGTGGTTTCAGCATGATGGTGCACCTGCACATTCCGCAATTAAAACTAGGCTGACCCTTGACAGGATGTTCGACGGGCGTTTCATAGGACGTGGAAGACGCATAAATTGGCCAGCCCGTTCTCCTGATCTTACACCTCTGGACATCTTTCTGTGGCGTACGTTAAAGGAGAATGTGCACCGTGATGTGCCTAAAACCCCAGAGGATATGAAACAACGTATTGTGGCAGCCTGTGGCGACATTACACCAGATGTACTGCGGCGTGTACGACATTCATTACGCCACAGATTGCAATTGTGTGCAGCAAATGATGGCCACCACATTGAACACCTATTGGCCTGACATGTCGGGACAGACTCTATTCCACTCCGCAATTGAAAACGGAAACCACGTGTGTACGTGTACCTCACTCCTTATGGTAATGTACATGTGCGTCAGTGAAAAAGACCAATAAAAAACTGTTAGCATGTGGACGTAATGTGCTGTTCCAGTCTCTTCTGTACCTAAGGTCCATCACCGTTCTCTCTGGATCCCTACGTAATTCGGTGCTCTCCGATACACACGATCGAACAGCGGAGGAGTGGTACTCAAGCGTCAACTTCAGGTTACAATATCTCCAGATGTAATTAACGTTTTACAATGCAACAAACGGCACTGATTACGTATTTGTTTATATGTTCAGATGTGCTAACAAATCTAACGGGGTTCCATTTAAAAAAACGTAGGTTTGTGTTGAAAAACATACTTCCGTGCATTTTTTTATGGTTTGTATTAACCAATTACAATAGCCCCTCTCCTCACGTTCGGTCTGTGGAATAGATTCGTCAGTATTTGTTGTGGTTTACGAAATATATCCAGCGGTAATGTTAGGTGACTCACCCTGTATATAATATACGTAGTACTGGCGCTGTTCTAGCATTAGTATATACACTATGTATTTTTAGCTACTGGTATGTATCACATATTTCTGTGACCAACATAAGTAGGTAACGTACAAAGCAATAGATTATTACGCATTGTTGTTGTAATAGGCGTGATTAGTGACTGTTCACTGTGTATGACGTATTGTTTAGTTCTTTCTTTCAATATATTTTTATATGGTGTCATTACGTTTGTGGTATAACTACGTGTTGCACAACAGTGCACAAAACTGCACCATTCTGTTTTTTTCTTCTTTATACAGGGTGATTATAATTATAGTTAAACTTTCAAACCGCTGTAGAAACAACACCTTTCGTCAGAATCACGTCAAATTGCAACGGAATATTATAGTAGAAGGAGGAAAACGTATGGCAGAAGAAAAATAAATAGTTACAAAATGTAGCAAATGTTTCAAATGGCTCTGAGGACTATGGGACTTAGCTTCTGAGGTCATCTGTCCCCTAGAACTTAGAACTACTTAAACCTAACAAATGTAAAGTGAATCATACAACAATGCCTAAGGTGTACGTTTGAAGTTCAACAAACTCTACTACTCAGTGTGCATGGGTGTACAGGTGTGATACTGTTAGTTACGTAAGCCCATCCACCACGGCAAAGTCATATCACATCGGATGGGAAAAATCGGTTTATAATTATTCTGAGGCCAAAAACCGCATAGGAAGCATAACTCACATTGGTTTTTAATTGTCTTGGGGCCAACAACCACATAAAAAGCACCAATCACATTAGTTTTTAACTGTCCTGTGTCCAAAAACCGGATAAAAATCCTCAATCAAAATCAAATCTAATTATTAATATCCCTGTGGCTGTCGCAAAACATGTTCAATATGCTGTCCACCGTCTTCTGCAACAAGCTAAAATCAACATACAGCATGTTCCACAACTGATCGAAATGTTTCCAGGGTCACGTTCAGATTGTGTTGCACAATGCGTACCTTAAATGCAGCTAAGTTTGCAATCGGAACACTGAACACAACATCTTTCAGATAGCCCCATAGCCAGAAGTCAGGTGATCAGGTGATCGCTACGGCCAGGATGTAGGGAAATGGCGATTGATAATTCTAAAGTTTCAGAAATGGCGCTTCAGCAGCTACTTAACTGGATTTGCAATGTGCAGAAGTGTACAATCTTGCATAAAATTGATCCCATCTACATATCCACGCTGTTTGAGAGCTAGAATGACGTGGTTGCATAAAAGACACTCATAGCGCTTACCAGTGACGGTACAGGTAACAGGGCCGGAAGCACCTGTCTTTTCGAAAAAATATGGTCCTATGATAAGTGATTCCGTAAACCTGCACCACACAGTGACCTTGCGTGTCGATTCTCCATTGCCCATTTTCGACAATTCTGTCTATTGACGTATCCCATCAGATTGAAGAGGTCGTCTGTCCACAAAATCTTCCACGGCCAATCAGTGTCCACTTCCATGCGAGCAAGAAATTCTAAAGCAAAGGTCTCTCTTGCTGGTATGTCAACAGGAAGCACCTCGTGTACATGGGTAACTTTGAATGGATAGCAAGGAAGGATTTTATGCACTGTGCTCACGGTTATTTCCTACGTTCGGGCGATTCTCCGTGCACTACACGTTTGTACACCACCATTCGTCTCCTTCTGCATTGCTGTGGCCACTGTTTCCACTGACGTCGAATCAATTCGTTTCCTCCCTCTAACATGATGCACACCAAAAGAACTCGTCTTTTCGAATTTTCGAATCATTTTCTTCAGACCCACGGCAGTCATCGGACCAACGCACTTTTTCAAACCCCTCAGTGTCCGGAACTTCTGCTGAGCGACGTGTGCACTGGCTTCACTCTTATAATAGAGCTTTACAAGCAGAGCGCGATCCGCGTTGAGACAGTCATGGCGAAAGTCGCAGACGCGAAAGGAGGAAAAGCCATATACGCGGCGTGTATATACAAACTTCAATGGGTCGTGCGCATGAAAAATGTTTACTGCCATACGTTTTCCCCCTTCTCCGAATATATTTCGTTGAAATCGGACGTCATTCTGACCAGTGGTGTTATTTCTACAGCGTTTTGAAAGTTGCTGTCTTTGTAATTTGTCTTTAATTGTAATCACCCTGTTTCTATATAAATCATTAAGTGAATCCATGTACACATGTGTGCTCATATGTTTCTATTCTATGTTGACGCCATCTGGGGGAGCTGTCATCATTTAATGGGCATATATAAGCCAGTTTGCACTTATGTTTCATAGGATGCTGTACCTTTATCAACAGTATTTCGGTAAGAGCAAGTTCTGCTGTTGGAATATTGTATCTTTTATTTTACAATAGGCTGCGTGACCATATTTGTAATACTACATGTATGTACTGTGTGTAGAGTAGTGTAATGTTTGTGTTGTATGGTGATAATGGAGAGGGTAAAACCCTTTCCCGTCACTTAAATTACTCCTCGCAAGTGCGCACCCAAGGGGGCTTAATGTCCCGATACGACGTACGGATCTCAGTCAACAGTGTCATCTTCCACACGTCATTAAAACAGCGGAGACGTTTGGAATTTAAGCCATAACGTTAGTGCACAATGTGGCGATCAGGCACCTTACAACACTAACTCTGCTCCCCTTTCCCGTCAAATACTAGCAGTGAAACTCTTTTCCATCACCGGAATAAAACCGGCTTACCTCCGGGTCGAGTGCCAGTGTACAAGCATTCGTGAGCGGCGTCGGCCACGGAGGCTGGTCTGCGTAGTGTGTTTGGGGGGGGTGATGCTCGTATCTTCCTCATTGTGTGATTTTGTTTTTACATTCAGTTCCTTTGAAGCTAAAATAATGCTTAAGTGCTTAAGAACCATTGAAATAAAATGTATAGATTATGATCTCCGAACCCCATAAAGCTTTTATGCAACGGGAGTCCAGGGAAGAGGCAATTGTCAAGAGTTTGTAACTGTGAAAATAAACCCCAAAAATGATAGGTTAAACTGCGCTATCCAAACTATGTTGGCCAGATATTGTACGGGGAGTATAGCAGATCCGGAGGAGAGCACCTCTACTCCCAGGGGTGATCCGAAGCTGAACATCAAAAGCCGTTGGTAGCGCTTCTAGCTACCGTCGCAGTTGAGCGCTCCACATTCCAGTTCGTTACGGTATCGGAATTCGCACTAATGGATTGCTGCCTGCGGCGACGCCTCATTAGACCTCTGAGCGGGCCCCTTCACTGAATCTATACAATGACAGTCCTGACCGCAGTGTACATTAAGCAGTGCCATCATACAGTCAAGTGCCTGTTTTGTGTTGGTAACGTTGTTGAGAAACATTGAGTAACACCATAAACGAAAAGAATAAGAGCCAGTTAAACGTATAGAAAACAAGTAAAGACAAGCAATTAATCCATCTTAAAAGTCATCTCAAGAATTAAATCCTTTGGATAAAATCTAGCTAGAAAAGGTATACCACTCGAAGACCAAGTGGAAACATAAAAGAAAACAGAAGTTAAAGGCGTAAAATTCACAATAGACCATATAAAACGATTATCCTGAGACTCCATTAAAATATGAACTATTGAGCATGCACACATAAATAACAATGCCTTAAATAAAGCATAGAGGTTATTAAAGTTGCTGATCTAAGACAGACAATCATAGATGTCTGATTTTTAATTGGTACACGACGGTTAGCAAAAATCGTCAGACACAGAAGCGTAAACTGGAGATGGTAGCGGGATGGGTCAGAAATTGTGTTCGCGTTTTCCACTGTCACAGTACAATAACGACAGTCACTGCAGTAAAATCGTGGCGAGATATTAATCAAGGTTTAATGAGGACTCGTGATCCCTTAATCATCGATACATTCATTCCGGCAACACAGTGCTGTCATATCGGGTCAAATCTGCTTCGAGTAACGTACAGTGTATTTGATGCGCATGAATATAGAGATAAATAAACTTTCATTTCATTACCATACCCTGTTATTATGATGTACCATGTGTGAGTACGTAACACAATGGTAATGAAGTCATACCGAGATATCCCACTGAATATAATGAATGAATTTGTATTACGTGCTTGAGTGTGTGGATTACGGAACAGTCATTAACCTTGTATGACCTCCATAATATCTTAAAACGAACATCGAACAGAGACCTACATCAACTAATCTACAATTGACACTTAAGTGCTGGGCAGAGGGATCATCCCCTTCAGGCTATTTCTCTGCCGTTCCAGTCTCGAACAGCGAATGGGAACAAGGAACAAATCTTTCCGTGTGAGCATATACTTCTCTTATTTTGTTATGATGATCACATCTTCCAGTGTACGTGGGCTTCAACAAAACATTTTCGGATTCCGAGGAGACAGTTGGTGATTAAAATTTCGTGCGAAGATCTCACCGGAACGAAAGACGACTTTGTTTCAATGACTGCTTCGTCAGTTCGCGTATCATGTTCGTGGTGCAAACGAGTTACGTTTCATTGCCTTTTCAGTGCCCACCGTCACTCCTATCTGGTAAGGAACCAGGAGACCAGGCTCAGAGAAGGGAGTCTAATACATCTGTTTCATCTTCTGTTCTGCCAATAAAACACTGTCTTTGGTTTACTTTCCCCACAACATTTTTGTGTGTTTCCGAAAGTTACTATCCCGTTTTTTCACTGAGTAATCGAAATTTAACTGTTTCCTACCGGTATTCATGTGGTGACTTCAATTTTTTGACCACGGTCGCCAGCCGTTGTGGCCGTGCGGTTCTAGGCGCTTCAGTCTGGAGCCGCGTGACTGCTACGGTCGCAGGTTCGAATCCTGCTTCGGGCATGGATGTGTGTAATGTCCTTAAGTTAGTTAGTTTTAAGTAGTTCTAAGTTCTAGGGGACTGATGACGACAGATGTTAAGTGCCATAATGCTCAGAGCCATTTGAACCATTTGACCACCGTCCTGTAAGGTCCTATATGTTGAATTGCCTGTGATCTGAGTTTAATAATTTATTGACAAATTGGTCAATTCCTACAACTAATATTATTTGAAATTTGCATAGTATGTTCCAGCTAAATAAAACGTTGCATACAGACGGTTTAGTGATATGATAAGCGCACGCCTTCAGCGCGCTATCGAATGTACTATGACAAGTAACATCTGCAGTCTAATTTCCTTTCTTTTACGAAGTCCGACTGTCATTCTTGTTGTCATGAAAATCATTTCTGTCACTGTAACTTAATATTTACACTGTTCTGCGTCACCAAGCTTCTCCGCTACCCAACGACAACTTTCGCGCCTGACTTTCACCAGAAGGTGAAACTTCAGGTAATAGTTTTCATTCGACACAGCAAGAAGTTAATATACTCATTAATCTAAAACGTCTACAGCGTCATATAACACTTCTGCTTTTATCAGTGTGACGCGTACCACCTCTCCAACAATGAATACTAGAAATCTCGCCTTATTTATCTTATTGTCTTTGGGACATATATGGCATATCTTCACGACGAGACTCATTACTTTGTGTGAATGAATATTCATTTCACAAGAACGATATTTTCTCCGTGACAATAGACAAATTTCTTCGAGTTAATTGAAAATATTCGAATACAATAAATGTTCCCAAATCCTACAGCAATTCGACCTCGGTGATATGGATCGGTAATTCATCCGATTACTTCTGTTTACGTTCTTGTGAATTGGTATGACCTATGCTAACTTCCCTGTTCTTAGGTAAGGATTTTTCACTGAACCAGAATATATACTGGGTGTTACAAAAAGGTACGGCCAAACTTTCAGGAAACATTCCTCACACACAAAGAAAGAAAATATGTTATGTGGACATGTGTCCGGAAACGCTTACTTTCCGTGTTAGAGCTCATTTTATTACTTCTCCTCAAATCACATTAATCATGGAATGGAAACACACAGCAACAGAACGTACCAGCGTGACTTCAAACACTTTGTTACAGGAAATGTTCAAAATATCCTCCGTTAGCGAGGATACATGCATCCACCCTCCGTCGCATGGAATCCCTGATGCGCTGATGCAGCCATGGAGAATGGCGTATTGTATCACAGCCGTCCACAATACGAGCACGAAGAGTTTCTACATTTGGTACCGGGGTTGCGTAGACAAGAGCTTTCAAATGCTCCCATAAATGAAAGTCAAGAGGGTTAAGGTCAGGAGAGCTTGGAGGCCATGGAGTTGGTCCGCCTCTACCAATCCATCGGTCACCGAATCTGTTGTTGAGAAGCGTACGAACACTTCGACTGAAATTTGCAGGAGTTCCATCGTACATGAACCACATGTTGTGTTGTACTTGTAAACGCACATGTTCTAGCAGCACAGGTAGAGTATCCCGTATGAAATCACGGCGGTGAATCGAGGAAGTACAGTACATACTGACGAAACTAAAATGAGCTCTAATATGAAAATTAAGCGTTTCCGGACACACGTGCACATGACTTCTTTTCTTTATTTGTGTGTGAGGAATGTTTCCTCAAAGTTTGGCCGTACCGTTTTGTAACATCCTGTATATGACTGCTAGGTAGGGAGACAGTTTCTCAGTGTACTCTCAAAGGAACTAACCTGATTTACAGTCTGTACAAGAAGGCTTGCCTTTTTTAAGTCATTTAAGTGTTTTCTGTACACCAATGGCATTATGTTTCTAAGTTACTAAACAGCTAAGATTGTATTATTGTTCTTCCTCTCAGAAGAAATATTATACGTTGTTGTGTATTGCGAGTGTTTTTGAACGTTGGGAATAAGAGAAAATGACGAGGTCGTAAATTTTTTTTACCCCTGTTGTCCAAAAACGCTTTAGAAGCGCATCATAGTTAAACAGTTTTGGTTACAGTACTACATATGGGTACAAGATCATTAAAATTGATGTATGTTGGGTGTACGCTTCTTTTGTGAATAAACTTCTTCGAGAACGGCTTGACAAGTTTTGGAAAAGTTCGACAAATCATGTAACTTATTAATATAAATTGAAATTAATTTTTCAACAAAATGTTCATACAACCCCATGAATTTCGTCCCGAGTTTTTCCAACATACTTTATTTCCCCAGTTTAGGAAAAGTCTTTCCATCTATTCATAATACTTGTTTCCTAAGCTGCATTCTCTTGCCGATTATTTTGGTCTCGAAAACCTATTCTGGGGTGCGGAAACTGGTCAGCAATGTAACTCTTATTCATTGACTTTAAGGTCGGCGCATAGTCATGTTGGTTCTTCCACATGCAGTTGTTATCTCAACAACGTGAGATATATTGATGTCTTTTGTCACTATTCAGGAAATTTTGTAGACCATTTTTCAAAAGGAGAAATTTTTGTGTCCGGTGTTTTTCACGTGCTAGAATAGACCATAAAAACCAGACATGTTGGCCATTATACAGTGCAAGACTAGGTTGCAAGACCTGATTTAAACTTATTTATTCAGTAATAAAGGATCTTGAGTGAAGAGGAAGTTTCCATGCGAATGTGTCATCGTTCCTTTTATATACTGGCTATGATCCGATTCTCAGGTAAAAAAATTTTATCACTGAACTACACTATTCTTTGTCTGATCTTACGTTAAATGTGATCCGCATCAGTTGCAAGAAACTCCCAACAAAGTTCTCTGTATTGCATTTAAACATTTGGAGAAAGAATGAAGTTATATCTTTGTTGCTAGCCAAACATCAGACGGCATAAAAATAATTACTGAAGTCTCTTAGAAATTTACCACACTCATCAGAATGATATATATGACACTGACCATTTTGTAAAGATCTTTTCGAGATAAAAATTCCGAAAAGGACTGTAGCTGGATAAGATGTATAAACCGTGCAATGTGGTGCAGTGCCTCGCACCCGTGAGAACTACTGTTTAAATCTGCGTCTTGCACTTCAGATTTTAACTATCCATCATTTGCCTAAATCAATTAAGGCAAATGCCGGTATCCTTCCTTTAAATGGCACGGACGATCTCTTTTCCTCGTCATCTCTCAAGTTTGTGCTACGTCTCTAACAACCTCGTTGTCGAAGGACGTTAAACTCCTTTTGCTTTTACATTTTAGAAAACACGATGCACTGCGAAGCAAACAATAGAAATATATTATATCAAGATGTAATAGGCTATGTGATGGAGAGGTGGAAATCAGACACCAAAACTTAATAAACAATGTGTCACCTACAAACACATTCAGTCAAAACAGTCAACGTGAATAGTTTACAAGCGCAGTTAATGTGCTTCCTACACATCATGAATGTGGACACTGTGGTTTGTATAGGTAACGCACAGTGGCTGAAATAGATAACCAAAACTAACCCACAGTGGCTGACGTAGGTAACCAAAACTGCGGCGAAACACAAGACAATATGTACAGTGATTGAATAAAGAGCACGAAGCTTACACCACAGACTATACGTTCGTTTGCAGTGTATATTTACTACTTCGACAGAGGAGGTTATTTTAGCTACACTGGTGTTTTGGCACGCTTCCAGTGCAAATATTTCACCATGTTCTATTATTACAGTTTACGTGTGTATCTCCTATCGTTCCATTACTGTCAGCATTAACAACGACTTGTGCCTGTCGCAGTCATGCATGTTCTTTTATATCGTGTGTTGGAATTGATGGCAATAAGCTGTAACACAGAATGTCAGCCTCGCAACAACAATATTAACATTGTGCATAGAACTTGAGAAGTGTTTACAGCCGTTTCTAATCGGCCATTTAACTTCACTTGCTGTAGTTGACATGCACTTGGAAACAAAACACTTGAACGCTATTCACAGAAAAAGAACAAGTTTCAGTGGGGGACCGGAAGAAGGAACTGGCAGGAATACAGGTCGTATTCGCTGTTGTCAGCACGAAGATCGAAACCATATTCACGAGCAGATTGTGTTGGTTTAGCAGGAATTGTAGCTGGTATTAGGGAGGGAAATTTAACTTGATATACAGCTGATTAGAAAAACAAAAGTAATTAACTATATATTTATTTTATACATGAGGTAGTAACATTTTGAAAGACTAAACTCTGGTATTTGTAGAAACTGACAAATATAAAACTGTCACCAAGAAGTGTGCCTGAATGAAATTTAAAATGTTCATTTGACGCCACAAATGGTCGTGAAGCCACAGTCACTAAAACAACAAAATTTTTAAAACGTTAAATTACTAATTTCGACAAGCTGAATCATCATCTTCAAATGTAATCACAAACCTGGAAACTGCAATATCGTATGTTTAAGAATAATCCATCTTCATACTCACTAACAATTCGTTATAGATACTAAAAAATAATAGGTTTCAAAAGCTGCAGCAGGTCTCATTACCGGCAGTGTTTAGGAGAATTGGTCTTGTGTAAATGAATCTGCTATACAGATTACGAAAATAAAAACTTGCGAGAAACGAGAGAAAATGAACTGTGGTGTGTGTCTTCTATTTATCGCAGACATATCCAGCGAAATGGGACTAAAATTAAGCTAGTGAGCTTCATGTTCACAGGTAAAAGACAAATCATACTTGGATTACCACTGGTAATGTTACCGGTAACACCGCCACAATAGCGGAGTTATTAAACATAGTTTTCCAAAATTACTTCATCAAAGAAGGCGACGCCGGCTGCGGTGGTCTAGCGGTTCTAGGCGCTCAGTCCGGAACCGCGGGACTGCTACGGTCGCAGGTTCGAATCCTGCCTCGGGCATGGATGTGTGTGCTGTCCTTAGGTTAGGTAGGTTTAATTAGTTCTAAGTTCTAGGCGACTGATGACCTCAGAAGTTAAGTCGCCTAGTGCTCAGAGCCATTTGAACCAAAGAAGGTGACGTAGATATTTCAGTATTCGAATCAAGAATAGCTGGAAACACTAATAACTTGTAAGTAAACATCTTCGGTGTAGGAAAGAAATGCAAAGCACTTTTACTAATTGCATATGAACAGTTACATTGCAAACAGATAACGGTATGCGTTGTAACTGTTTATTTGTGTTTCATAACATTTCTACGTGGTTTTTGTATTTTAGGAAATACCATTTTAACTAGCTCGCACGTTGATTTGAAAAGGCTCCCTGCCCGACACTAGTCATCGAGTAAATAAAAGAAAGTGAAATTTGCAACTGATTAAACTGGAAAGATCACACAAAAGTGGGTAAAGTTATGGAAGAAGCAAACTAAAGACTGCGTATTATTGGCAAAACACGTAGAAGATGCAAGAGGTCTTTTTAAAGGTGCCGCCTGCACCGCGCTTCTGCGTACTTCGCTGGAGTATTGCTGCGCAGTATGGGATCCTTACCAGATAGGACTCACTAAGGAAATCGATAAATTCTAAAAAAGGGAAGCACGTTTTCTATTATGGCGACGTAGGGGAGGGAGTAACACATATGATAGCGACGTTTCATGTGTTGTCTGATGCAGGACTAAATTGTAGACTGGACAAGACTGACTTTTTAAAACCTATGTTACAGTATCTTGGTCATATCACAAACAGACAAGGTATACTTACTCTCCAGTCACATTTGTTAGCCATACGTGATTTGCCAGTTCCTCGCAATGTCACAGAATTGAGTCAGTTTTAGGGAAAATACACTATTATATTCGGTTCATACCGAATGCTGTGCAAATCACGGCCCTATTGCATCTTTTGCGTCGCAAGAATACCCCTTTTGTATGGACAGATGAGTGCCAAGTAACTTTTCAAAAACTTAAAGGTGCTATGCTCAGTGTTCGGTGCTTATTTCATTCTGATCCTGACACACCAGCTATAATGCAATATGACGCTTCCTCTTACGGAATCGGTGCAATGCTTTCGCACAGAATTGGTGATAATGACAGACCTACTGCTCTCGCATCAAAAGTGTTGTACAAAGCTCAGTGTAACTATTCACAAATTGAAAAAGAGGCTTTGGCTATTGTGTATAGTGTCACTAAATTTCACCTCTATTTGTATGGAAGAAGTTTCTACTTAGTAACCGATCCCAAGCCTTTGCAGTCCTTGTTTCATCCGACGAAACCGATTCCTGTACGAACTGCCCAAAAATGGCAAAGATGGGCTTTCTTGTTGTCTCAATACCAGTGTGAGATTGTGTATCGTCCGACGGCTCAGTACGGCAATGCGGACGCACTTTCACGCCTTCCGATTGACACTGATACAGAATTTGACGCTTCAGCTGCATCTTGTTGTCATGTCGGTGCTCAGGATTCTATATTGCTTCAATCGTTTCCGCTGAACTATAGGAAAATTGCACAGGCCACGGAACCTGATTCAGAATTGAACATTTTGCTAACATACGTTTGCACGGCCTGGCCTCGTTCCTAGAATAGCATGAGGAACTCTGTAGTGCGTCGATACTTCGCCTATCGGCATAGCCTCATTGTACAGAAAGGTGTGATTCTTGTTCATAATGACGGAGAACAGTCATGTGTGTTGACCCCTAACGCTTCGCAAAAAAAAAAAAAAAAAAAAAAAAAAATATTGTTACAGTTACTTCACCCAGGACACTGGGGGATTGTTCGTACGAGACAGTTAGCGCGTCGGCACTGTACTTCGCAGGTTATGGACACCGGAATAGAACAGATGACGTCATAGTGTCACGCACGTGCGGAAATTCAATCCACTCCGCCACAAAAATTCTACGCTTGGAATAAGTCGCAGTCGCCATGGCAACGTGTGCACATACACTTCCTGGGACCTTTCTGGAACACTCGCCGGTTGATTGTGGTTGACTCATAGAGCAAGTTTTATTTTGCTGTGCACATGATATTTTTTGTTTTAACTAAGGCATTTGATTGTATTGATCACAAAATATTTCCCCTAGGAGTGGGACCATTATGGAATACGGGGAGTAGCTTCCAATTGGTTTACCTCTTACTGTAGCAACAGACAGCATAAGTTCATTATTGACAATGTTGAGAACGACTGTGATGTGGGGTCTGAGTGGGGTACGGTCAAGTCGGCGGTGCCCCAGGGATCAGTGTTGGGGCAACTCCTGTACCTTATTTATATAAATGATATGCGCTCCAGTATTAATGCTAACTGTAAAATTATTTCTGTTTGCTGATGACACTAGCTTGGTAGTAAAGGATGTTGTGTGCAACATTGGCTCGGTTTCAAGTAGTGCATTTCATGACCTAAGTTCATGGCTCGTAGAAAATAAACTAACGCTAAATGACAGTAAAACTCAGTTTTTACAGTTTCTAACACACAATTAAACAAAACCTGAGTTTTAATTTCACAGAATGGGCATATGATTAGTGAAACTGAACAGTTCAGATTTCTAGGTGTGCAGATAGGTAGTAAGCTGTCGTGGAAAACGAACGTTCAGGATCTTGTTCATGGCATAATGCTGCCATTTTTACTATTCGAACGGTATCTGAAGTGAGTGATCGTTTGACACGAAATTAGTCAACTTTGCTAATTTTTATTCGCTTAGTCGTATGGTATTGTATTTTGTGGTAACTTTTTCTATTCTGAAAGGATATTTTTGGGTCAGAAACTGGCGGTTCGGGCATTAAGCAGTGGTAGGTTCACGAAGCTCTTGTCGACCTCTGTTCACGAGTCTGAGTATTTTGAGATTGGCTTCTCTGTTTATATATTCCTTGATGTCATTTCTTGTAACCAATATTAGCTTATTCCCAAGAATAATCAGCTTTCACTTAGTTAACACTTGACAGAAATCAAACCTGCATTTGGATAGGACTTGCTTAAGTCTTGTGCAGTAAGATGTGCAATATACTGCTTCATCCATTTTCAATAAGCTACCACTCGAATTCAAAAATCTTAGCAATAATCCACGGGCTTTCAAATCGAAACTGATGAGTTTGCTCTTGGGTCACTCCTTCTATTCTGTAGAGGAGTTCCTTGAAAAATTAAGTTGATTCTTGTTGTATTGTTGATTGCTTTTGCTTAAACGTATGGACTGACGTTTTTCGGGTTCATTAACATTTATTTTAATCTATTATTACTTTTATGTTGTAATTTCATGTACTGACACATTGCATGACCTTGGATATTTTCTCCTCAATTTGGTCCTACGGAAATTTATGTGTAAGTAGATAGTTAAATGAGCTCGACAACATCACGTAACACAATTCAGGCGTTCTCATAGATTTTTTGCCTCGAAGGTTTACCTGAAATAATAGTGCCAGGAAACGACCCTCAGTTCACGTCAAATAAATTTGAAACATTATGTGATCGCAATGGCATACAGCATCTAACTACTGCGCCGTTCCATCCCCAGTCAAACGGCGAAGCGGAACGTTTTGTCAGAATGGCAGATGGCAAAGCTTTGCTCCGCGCACACCAGGGATCAAGTACTGCAACTGTTTCTCGTCTCCTATCGTTCGCACCCACGAGATGGACAATCGCCGGCGGAAGTGCTCCACGAACGCCGTCATCGGATCCTGCTGCACTCTCCTCAGCATCTGTCGCCGAAGGAAGGCCGCAAGTACCGCTAGGCGCTACAGTCTGGAACCGCGTGACCGCTACGGTCGCAGGTTCGAATCCTGCCTCGGGCATGGATGTGTGTGATGTCCTTAGGTTGATTAGGTTTAAGTAGTTCTAAGTTCTAGGGGACTGATGACCACAGCAGCTAAGTCCAATAGTGCCCAGAGCCAATCTAACAGTTCTGATATCGGTGCAGCATGAGTAACGAGTACGTGATCAGATTTAGCTGTTTCACCACAGTTTTCGATGACAGAATTATATAACTCGGGACTGCTCATTTGCGAGAAAACAGCGTCTGTAACAAAACACAGATGCACACCCACAATGTCCTCTTCAGTGATCTTTATTTCGTCTGCTTTCGAAGTTTTATTTCAGCATATCTCGATCTAATGTAATTTCGGGCAAAAACCTTACAGTATCAGTTCGTTCGTAATTAATTATAAGCAATCATCAAGGCTAAATACACTAAACTATAGGTGTATTATCCGCAAGAGCACCACATTTTCATCTCGTAGTGGCACAGACAGGCGACGACGGCGAACGCCGCACAACGCTACCGCCACATCTCGCTGGTTGGTCCCTTCCCCGAACCAACCAATCACCTCCATGCACCAGAACGACCATATCACATGACTAACGGTCCTATGAAGTTTACTGTTTCAGAGCAACCGAGTTTTGGGAGTCTGTGACTCATCCATTCCTGCGGGTCAAAGATCATGAGGTAATGTTAGGCAGCATAAAACACAGCACAAGCCTGTCAGTCAAGTGGCAATACTCTGAAAACCAGCCAATCGCGCTGGGCGTATTTGTACGTAGTGTGGAACATGACAGCGCCCTTTCCGCCATGTTTCAGTATTTGAATTTTTATTACAAACCCTAGCAAAACCTGGACTTGGGACAAAGCTGTGCTCGGATCGTTGGGCAGATGAATTTGAGCCCATGTCAGGTGTTCACTTTTCACCTAAAAAGAACACTCAAGATGCAGCTATAACTGCACTGTCGTACCACCTCTGAATATTTATAACAGCTACCAAAAGTAAAGATGTAATCTGGTCTTCCTGCAAGGAAACTGATTGGTCGAACCCAAGCAGCATGTGAAGCCAGTCACTCGTCAGACTGTAGTGACAATGGCCAGCGTGAAACGCGTACGTTTCATATGTATTCATTACCAGCGATGGCGAGGCATGACAGAATCTCTGAAAAGAGTTATTTATCGTGGCTAGTCTGCGCTTGACCGCGCGAGTGTTCAGTTGCGAGTTGCACTCTGTCTGCAGTAGTAGTCAGTCGGCAGTAGTGTGTGGCGACTCGGCAGAGGGAGTAGTCAGTCTGGTACAGTTGTGTGTAGCGAGTCGGCATGCGTCCGCGGTGTGCTCTGCCCACGAGTCTGGTCAGGATTGTGGTGGACGATGTGTATTATTGTAGCAGGTAATGAAGCAGCATTGCGCTCAGCTAATAACGTATATTAATTGTAATTAATTTGTTCAAAATGATGCCCCAATAATAACTTTTTATAAAGAAACTCATTTAAAGAAAAAGATTCATTTCAAGTTAAATAATATTTCCTATGCATTCCCTCCAAGAATCAAAATTAAATATAAGCCAGCAATGCACGAAGCTATGCCGAAAAATAAGAGCAGATATAGATGCAGTTTTACTAAGGTAAGAATTTTGGTTTAATTATTTCGCAGGGCCGTAGGTAAGCGCTGCTGTCCTTATAAAATTTGTCATGTTTAATTATTGCTGTTGAGTTATTACATTCAGTTCATGGTTCATTATTTAATTAATATTATTATGTGGTTTTTGGTCAATTTGCATTCTTTGATTTCTGCGGCGAAGTTACACTTGGCTCAATTTCCATTTTTTTTTTAATATAACAATTTTTTTCTTGGGAGGTTACAAGCGTTACTACAGTTCTATATATAGAGCAGCACCTGAGCCACTCGCAGATGAATATGGAGGACGTGTCGAGGGCGGAGCGTATTCTCCTCGCATGCACTCGGATCTCCTGCGCGCTCGCTATCCTCTATTCCCAACTGGCGGGGCTCGCTGCCGTGTGCGTGTTTATCTGTATGATGTATGGGCGCTTCCATCTGTGGCGCATTTTCTTGCCGCTTATAACTCTCCACGTGTCGTTCCACTCGAGTGCCACGCCCTCTCTCACTCAGGGGATGGGAAATTTGCCTGCCCCGCTCGCTCTGTACGCATTATTCATCCGACTTGTTCGTCGATATCGTTTTCACTGAAAGATATGCGCAGATGAAAATTCATATCTCACTACCTGCCGCTCTCTCTGCCGTGAACGATGTGGAGGGCATTATAGAGTTTCTCATACCTTGCACTTCGCGTCTCTGAATGTGGAATATAGAACCATTTGAGGTAGCCTTTTCCTCAAATAAACATCCAGTTTGCTACATAAGTTCGTCAGGTTTTCCCTTAAGTTTAATGTAGACTACACATACATATAACAGAGACGTAAATCGTCAGTAACATATTCTCCTTCACTACATACAACAAATTGCCATTGCCGGGTTAATTATTCGATTCCGCCACTGTAGAAAACACATGATTTTGAGACTAAGATATCGTCGAGCCATTTTCGGAGCGCATTTTCATCGGGAAAGGAAGTTCTTTGCACGTTGTTCGATACACGGAGAAGAGGGTGAAAATCTGTGGTCGCAAGATCAGGCTACTCTGGCGGGTGTTGAATGACTTTCCAACCCAACTTCTGTAGAGCGTTTTTTGAGCAGTCCTGCAAAACGCAGGCTGCCGTTATCGTGGAGTGCTATCCACTTCATGCAGTCTTCCTGATCGTTTTTCTGGGACTGCGTCTGCAAGACATCTCAGTTGTGGACGATAAATGTCAGCAGTGTTGATTACACCTCGAGGAAGCTATTCGTAGTACACCTCACCGCCGCTGTTCCACCAAATCCATAACATTATATTTTTGTGAATGCACACAGTTTTTTGTACAGTGTTGCTTGGGGGAGTTGTTTGGGGTCAACCATTCCTTTCTTTTCCTTACGTAAGTATAAAGATACTATTTATCGTCACCAGTAACGAAACAGGATAGGAATGGTCGGTGTTGTTCACGAACCAATTAAGGACAAGCAAGCAGAGATACAGATATGGATAAACACCCAGATTTTTGCATTTTGACTTAGAGGTGCGGCAGCCATACGCCCGCGTTTGGAACCTTCGCCATTGCACATAAATGTCGCTCAATGTTGGAATAGTCACAGATCCTCACATTTGCCTGTTCTCGAGTACACTGACGTGCGTCATTGTGGATTCATGAGTTTAAACGATCTTTGTCTCACCCCTAGGTCTTCCTGGACATTGGGAGGCCGAACGGGATAGCCGCGCGGTCTAGGGCGCCTTGTCACGGCCCGAACGGCTGCCCCCGTCGGAGGTTCGAGTCTTCCATCGGGTATGGGTGTTTGTGCTGTCCTTAGTGTAAGTTAGTTTAAGTTAGATTAAGTAGTGCGTAAGGTTAGGGACCTATGGTCTCAGCAGGTTAGTCCCATAAGATGTTACCACAAGTTTCCAAATACATGGGGAGTTACTAACGTCAAAATAATGGTCCTTAACACTGGAAAACCATTTTCTTGCCGTGCTCTGTCCAAAGACATACACGGTGCTAATATTTTCGGGTGCCTCCACTGGTGTCACCCCTCTACTAAACTCAAACAGAAGCATATGTCGGAGATGTTCCGATTTCTCCACTTGGCACTCCACTACCCAGCGTCCACAGCTCTACACACTATCTTAAAATGCCAGAACAACAATATATAAACTCAATTAGGAACAGTGATGTTTGAGGCGTCATGTCACGGACTGCGTGGCCCTTCCCGACGGAGATTCGAGTCCTCCATCGGGATTAAGTGTGTGTGTGTGTGTGTGTGTGTGTGTGTGTGTGTGTGTGTGTGTGTGTGTTGGTCTTAGCATAAGTTAGTTTAAGTACAGTGTAAGTCTAGGGACCGATGACCTAAGCAGTTTGGTCCCTTCGGAACACACACACAGCAGTGAAATACAAATAAAAAAATAACAATCGATAAACAAACCCATAGCAAACGGAATACCAACACGAAAACCCTACGAAGCTATGCATCAACCTAATAACTATGAAATATCTTGCTGATGGCAAACCAGCATCATAATAGCATCTAAAAAATTGTTTCACGGAAAAGTTATTAAAATGTTAAGAAAGTAATAACGCAGATAATAAGATGAAATCCTTATATCATACTGACAAACGGAAGGTAGGACAGCCAGTCAATGAACAAAAAACCATAACAATTAAACTTAATAACAATGCTGTGCCCGATACTTCACAAGTTTTCAGTACTTTCTAAATGTAGCAGCAGAAATGGGATTAAATACTTCGAGTGAAGAAGCAAGAGAATCGATTAAAAGTTATAGCCCAGGCAATTTTAAGCAACTAAAAGTACTACCGACGTCCTTCACTGAAATTTATACGATTATAAACAATATAATGCTCGTAAGGTGTTGATCAAATATCAAATAGAATTCTGAAAAGTTGTTGTAACATGATAAGCGATGTCGTTAGCGCTATACGTAATGCATCACTGGCGCAAGGAAGTTTTCCGGCCACGAGGCCATGGACCCAAGTTGTCAGCGAGGCACTGTGCCAGTTGGCGATGGCTCCATAATGGTGTGGGCTGTGGTTTTATGGAATGGAGTGGGTGCTTTGGTCAAATTGTACCTGTAATTAACTGGAAATGGTTATGCTCGGCAACCTGGAGATCATCTGAGCCAGACTTCATATTTCCAAACAACGATGGAGTTTTCGTGGATGATAATGCGCCGTGTCATGGGGCCACAATCGTTCGCGGATAGTTTGAAGAACATTCTGGACAGATGTAGCAAATGATCTGGCCACCCAGATTGTCGACATGAATCCCCCCGAACATTTGTGGAACGTAATCGAGAGGCCAGTTCGTGCACGAAATTTTGCAGCAGCAACACTTTCGCAATTACGGTCGGCTATAGAGGCAGCACGCCTCAGAATTTCTGCAGGGGACTTCCAACGACATGTTCACTCCATGCCTCGATGAGTTGCTGCCCTACCCGGAGCAAAAGGAGGACCGATATGATAATAGGAGGTATCCGGCTTTTGTATCCTCAGCGTACGTCATTTAATGTACACTCCTGGAAATTGAAATAAGAACACCGTAAATTCATTGTCCCAGGAAGGGGAAACTTTATTGACACATTCCTGGGGTCAGATACATCACATGATCACACTCACAGAACCACAGGCACATAGACACAGGCAACAGAGCATGCACAATGTCGGCACTAGTACAGTGTATATCCACCTTTCGCAGCAATGCTGGCTGCTATTCACCCATGGAGACGATCGTAGAGATGCTGGATGTAGTCCTGTGGAACGGCTTGCCATGCCATTTCCACCTGGCGCCTCAGTTGGACCAGCGTTCGTGCTGGACGTGCAGACCGCGTGAGACGACGCTTCATCCAGTCCCAAACATGCTCAATGGGGGACAGATCCGGAGATCTTGCTGGCCAGGGTAGTTGACTTACACCTTCTAGAGCACGTTGGGTGGCACGGGATACATGCGGACATGCATTGTCCTGTTGGAACAGCAAGTTCCCTTGCCGGTCTAGGAATGGTAGAACGATGGGTTCGATGACGGTTTGGATGTGGCGTGCACTATTCAGTGTCCCCTCGACGATCACCAGTGGTGTACGGCCAGTGTAGGAGATCGCTCCCCACACCATGATGCCGGGTGTTGGCCCTGTGTGCCTCGGTCGTATGCAGTCCTGATTGTGGCGCTCACCTGCACGGCGCCAAACACGCATACGACCATCATTGGCACCAAGGCAGAAGCGACTCTCATCGCTGAAGACGACACGTCTCCATTCGTCCCTCCATTCACGCCTGTCGCGACACCACTGGAGGCGGGCTGCACGATGTTGGGGCACGAGCGGAAGACGGCCTAACGGTGTGCGGGACCGTAGCCCAGCTTCATGGAGACGGTTGCGAATGGTCCTCGCCGATACCCCAGGAACAACAGTGTCCCTAATTTGCTGGGAAGTGGCGGTGCCGTCCCCTACGGCACTGCGTAGGATCCTACGGTCTTGGCGTGCATCCGTGCGTCGTTGCGGTCCGGTCCCAGGTCGACGGGCACGTGCACCTTCCGCCGACCACTGGCGACAACATCGATGTGCTGTGGAGACCTCACGCCCCACGTGTTGAGCAATTCGGCGGTACGTCCACCCGGCCTCCCGCATGCCCACTATACGCCCTCGCTCAAAGTCCGTCAACTGCACATACGGTTCACGTCCACGCTGTCGCGGCATGCTACCAGTGTTAAAGACTGCGATGGAGCTCCGTATGCCACGGCAAACTGGCTGACACTGACGGCGGCGGTGCACAAATGCTGCGCAGCTAGCGCCATTCGACGGCCAACGCCGCGGTTCCTGGTGTGTCCGCTGTGCCGTGCGTGTGATCATTGCTTGTACAGCCCTCTCGCAGTGTCCGGAGCAAGTATGGTGGGTCTGACACACCGGTGTCAATGTGTTCTTTTTTCCATTTCCAGGAGTGTATATTATAACAATGTGCAACAAACAGTTCAGGAGATACGACCCCATAAAAATGAAGACGCTTGTAAAGCTATCTTTTGTTTAAAGTGGAGCGCAAATTACCCGGTTTATGTCACCTGCTTCTATAGCAAATCGAGAATCCTTTTCGTCCAGGATGCACTAATGAAACAAGATTTCGTGTTTCCCGCCTTTGCTTTAGTGTGGTACACTAGCACTAACCTCCACGAAACACATAGCGTGTGGAAACCCAGAACGACGTTAAGTTTATGTCCAAAAACGCAGCGAAGAACAAATCAGAGCTGAAATCAGTATAGAAGCTGGAATCAGTACAGAAGAACAAATTAATAATCGTCAAAACGACAGCAAATATCCACACACACAGTTTATAGCCAATGTCGACCAGCAGACAGCCGTGTAACAACAGTATCGAGGATCAACATACGGAAATTTCTCAAATGTCATTTCCTCTAGTAGCTGTAATTATTTTCCACCATTTTCGGCCGAAACTGGCCAATAGCGGGTAAGAGACTGGCCTTTAGGATATTACCTATCGAAGAACAACGCCCATCTCCATACGATATCTTTGCAGCCGCTCCTCGAGAGGCGGAAGCGGAAAGGCGGATGTATGAACTAAGCAGTTATTATCACTGCCATTCTCTGGGTATTAAACATAGTAACTTAACGTGGAGAAAGGGTGAATGAAGGCAAACATACCTTCGTAGCATTAGTGGATGAAGTGAACGCTTTTCACAACGTTCAGTCTAACACACTTTTGGAAATCGGGAGGACTTGCAACGTCAAATGGCTCTGAGCACTATAGGACTTAACATCTGTCGTCATCAGTCCCCTAGAACTTAGAACTACTTAAACCTAACGAACCTAAGGACATCACACACATCCATGCCCGAGGCAGGGTTCGAACCCGCGACCGTAGCAGTCACGTTCCCACCCAGTCCGCTGTAGCCTCTATAGACTATCATCTAGCCGCTTCAACGATACAGACGCTGTATTGGAGACCGACCGTGACAATATTTGTGTTGCACGTATTTCAGCTTCCGACAAACACATTTGAAGAAGTTGCGTCAAACAGGTCGCATGTGGATGGCCGCTGATCCTCTACAAGAGATTAATACTCGACCCGAACGATGGGTAAGTGAATCATCGCACCGCCGATTCTCCAATACAGTTGTTACATTCATTTCAGGATATTGAGTTTGACTGTGAATACTCTGTAATTGTGTACACCTGTTTATTCAGGTTTTGTCCTTCAACACTGATTTGGGCTCACGTTACTGTGAATCGTGACGCTTTTTCTCTGCTGCTTTATACCACTGTCCCTCATATATTAACGACTTTTCAGAATTTCTAAGTAATACATTCACTATCAGTTTTTTCCGTCCTAAATTCACGAACTGTGTTTACCTGTAGGCCAACATTAATCAGCAACACTCCTAACGCAAGACGATGTTATGCTTAAGCACGCTATACATTATGGTGAGGTTTAATAAGCCTATACATTTTCCACTGCATGTACCCTTATGATCGAGGAGCACAGCACGGCATATTTTGTGAGGAACACAAGTTCAATGTTACAGGAATAAAAATGTGTGGTGAGACGTCCGCACAGCGCGCCGCTCCACCATGAATAACAGGCGAGATTTAATCAGGCACGCGCAGAGCTGCTTAAATGTTACACGAACAACAGATTTACTGTCGCTTCCTAAATGAACAGTTCTGGAAAATAGCTGTAATCTGTTCCAGGAAGACGCAAGTCGGGATGCTCAGGGATACTACATTAATAATTAAGGTGTGGAGACCACAAATTTTAGGAGCTAAATTAGCCATGCATGCGTACGAAACGTGCGACTAAAGACTTTAAGAACGGCTGCAACAACTGGAAGATGTAAATAACAGAGATAATGAATAAATAAGTACAACAGCCTCTTTAGCGCAGCTAAAAATCAGAATTTCGCAGGAGAATTAGAAAGAGCTGACACATGATCTTTATTTGAAAACCGGAAACAAATTCTTAAGAAAAAAAAAAAAAAATAAGACGAACGTGTATGATTGAGATGATATCAGAGACGGTCTGTAAGAAACTGAAAAATTTCAGGACAGTTATCAAGAAGGGGAAGACATATATGGTCGAAAATGAAATATGACGTAGCATTACAGCATAGACTTACATTCAGAAAGAAAATAAAAGAAGTCATATAGATGAAGAAAGATGTAACACATTCATAGAATTCAAAAAACAGATTTGAAACTAGAATAGATAAACGGAGATACTACAACACATGATTAGAGGAAACAAATAACAAATCAAAAAATATCTGGAAGGCTTCCGTTCTTTGATTCGGTTCATTATGTAAGTGATCAGGGCAGATGGCTGCCACGCGAAAGACCTGCGTATCAGTCGCCGAACAAATGATTGTAACCCCGACGAGACGACACACAAATACGGAAGGCGCCCTTATTCATTATAATTTACAGACACCCTTAGTGATGAAGGAGTGACATAAGAATAAACAACTCCTTCACTGAAATTTTTAACTGTGCTTGGCAACGAATCAACAGGCGATCTCTCACAACAGAGGTTCGCTTACGATTCCTCGACCAATCACCGTCCGCGCCCTCGATATATACGACTATCCATAGTACTATGCTGCTATCCCGGAACACGGAACACGGAACCACAGTTGCAGGTTGCCTTTCTAACGGATTCATTTGCATAATTCTATGTTAAAGGTTTGATATAATGAGACAGTTGCTACAGCCAGAAACTGTGTGTTGGTCTTGCGCCAGTGTAATTGAAGATTGAAGGTGCTCAAATGCCCGGACTTTATTCATCCCATATTAGAGAATGAGAGCACTTACTGATTTCCAACAAACTTTACACACAACTTCAAACTTTTAGGTAACATTTTCTCACTGATCCTTCTTCCCGCTGATCCTCCGCGACTCCCACCCTTCCCGCCGAAAATGACGAGAGGAGAAAGATTTATCGCTTACTACATTTTCGCTGTTCGTAGAGTAAAACTTCAGCATCAGATACGACATTTTTATTGATTGCTCTATTCGCAACTCAGCTGGCAGACGGTATCCACACACACCACTGAATTTACATGCAAAATCATACCATTGTACGACACATAGTTCAGGAGAGAAACTGAAGAGAGCCGCATGGGATTAGCCGAGCAGTCTGAGGCGCTGCAGTCATGGGCTGTGCGGGTGTCCCCGGCGGAGGTTCGAGTCCTCCCTCGTGCATGGCTGTGTGTGTTTTTCCTTAGGATAATGTAGGTTAAATAGTGTGTAAGCTTAGGGACTGATGACCTTAGCAGTTAAGTCCCACAAGATTTCATACACATTTGAACATTTTTTTAGAACACACTGTAGAGCCAAAGGAACTTGTGCAGCTGCATATTATGGTGTAGGGCACCCGCGAGCACGCAGAAGTGCCACAACAAGATTAATGTCCGAATTAGTGCTGGAGGGAACCGACGCCATTAATCCCGCAGGGCTGTCCATAAATCCTTAATTGTACGAGGGGGTGGAGATCTCTTCTGCACAGCACGTTGCAGGGCATCTCTGATGTGGTCAATAATGTTCATTTCTGGGGAGTTTGGTATCCAGGGGAAGTGTTTAAACTCAGAAGAGTGCTTCTGGAGCCCCCCCCCCCCGCCAGTTGAGAGATACACTTGATTGAGGGTGACTCGTAGTGGATGACATCGGCCTGTGTATCTCATAGTTTCTATTCAATATATAAATAGTGCATGCGATCGAATACAGGACTAACCACCTTTGATTTTGTAGACAGGGATTACAGTAACTGGCGAAATTCTGAACGTGCGGAAATGCTTTCATTCCCTGGAAGTTTTCATTCGCCATCATGTTGTGGCAGCAACTTCAGAAGTGCAGCGGGCTAAGGTCCCTAAGTAGATGTGTTAATAAATACGTGTTCCCCTTAACATGTTGTTGCAAATTAGCGAACCATTCTCACCAGAAATTCCTATGGTTCAAATGGCTCTGAGCACTACGGGACTCAACTGCTGAGGTCATTAGTCCCCTACAACTTAGAACTAGTTAAACCTAACTAACCTAAGGACATCACAAACATCCATGCCCGAGGCAGGATTCGAACCTGCGACCGTAGCGGTCTTGCGGTTCCAGACTGCAGCGCCTTTAACCGCACGGCCACTTCGGCCGGCTAGAAATTCCTAACCAGTTGGTCGTTCTTTGTATGTGCGAGGAAGATAGCATTGCTATGACACTATTGCCATTCATTTTCTTCTCGAAGTTTTTTAACAGTTTTTTTTTCTTTATCTGGTATGGCACTAGAAACGAAGTTAGATATTTTCGATCAGACAAGGGAAATTCCGTTGTGTTAGCGAACAAATGTGACTGTATTAACAATGTTAAAGATTTCCGAAACCCCACCAAAGCCAACAGATAAAGAAAGAACCCACATAGTTATATAAGGATATAATTAAAGGCGTTATTAAAAAGTGTAAAAGTACAGTCTAAGACTCCGATGCCTGCTTTCACAACAACATAAATCCGACAGCTCCCAGACTTTATGGACTCCCTAAGCTCCAAGAGTATAATATCCCAAACCGTACGGTCGAGTCTTCATTATCAGCTCAATATTACAAAATCAAGCGGAGAGTTATATAACTCTGTCGAGACCATAACCAAGTTTAAACCTAGTTATAGTATTCTTAATTCAATCGAATTAGTGAAGAAGTTCAGAGATATCCCCCCTTAGTTACAAGCCACCCTCTTTCGATTGTTTTGTTTTGTTTTGCTTCAGGGCGCAAGATACAACTGGGGCCATACGCGCCCAAGTCAAAACTATAGAACATGAACACAGAGACGAGTTAAACAAATATATATCAGTCCCAATGGAGGCAGCCAAAAATAGGCTCGTGGAAAAAGGGCTAAAAAAAGCACCATGCAGAAATGGAGGTCCTAAACTAAAAATTAAATGGCCTTCGCCATATGGCTTCGGTAGATAAAAAGTAAAACGCGGTCGACAGCCCGCGCGTCATTCTGTAAACGGCTGATAAATCAGAAGTGAAACCCAATCTGGAACTTTAATTGTTAAAAACAAGGCATCCAGCAACAACTGGCGGTCAGTTAAAATTTGTGCGCAATGCGTGCAAAGTCGTGCGGTAGCGCCACATAGCAAATGACGATGGCTGAAACGACAGTGACAAAAAGGAAGCCGAGTTAAAATAATCTCCTCCTGAAGGGAAGGCCCAGAGTAGGTCGTCCAAGGCGCTGGAAGAGCCGAAGCTTATTCCCACGAAGGGAGGACAATTGGCGATGCCAAAGGGACACCATCTCCTGACAGACGGCAACACAGAGCTCATCGGAGTGAATATAGGTACTCGTTGGCTGAGGTACGTGGACTGCAGCCATGGCAGTTACGTCAGCAGCCTCGTGTCCTGGTAGACCAACAAAACCACGGAACCACAGAAACATGACACTGGCTCCACGAAAGGTGAGCAAGTGGCAGTTTTCCTGGACTCGCTGATGAGCAGTGTACAGCACACATAGACTTTGGAGGGCCCTGAGTGAGTCTGAGCAGAGGACATAATTGGAAAGGCTGTGTTACCAGATGTACTCCGTGGCCTGCTACAAGGCGAAGAGCTCGGCTGTAAATACTGAGGAGTGTGCCAGAACCCGATATTGAAAGATGCGGGTGCCAATGACGACGACACACCCAACCCTACGGTCAGTCCAAGAGCCATCAGTGTAGACAAAGGTAGTATCGCGAAACTGGAAGCGATAGACCGAGGCTGGACTAGTGTCCTTAGGAAGCGAATGTAGGTCAATGTTAACATGGGCCACTTCACAAACCCAAGGTTGTGAAGGGTACACACCCACCATGTAAGTTGCAGGTAGTGAGAAGTTAGGCCAATGTAGCAAGTGGCGAAAGAGGACTCCAGGAGGTAACAGAGCCCCATTTTGACAATCAAAGAAATCATCAAAGAAGGAGGCATAAGAGGGGTGGGCACGACTGGCAGACAAATGGCATGCATACCTGCTGAGGTGAAAGTCACGGCGGTAGGACAGTGGGAGTTCATTGGCTTCAGCATACAGACTCTCAACTGGGCTGGTGTAAAAGGCACCAGTGGCCGAACGGATGAAATGATGGTGGATAGTCTTGAGACGCCGTAAGAGGGATGGACGTGCAGACGTATAAACAAAGCACCCATAGTCGAGTTTCGAACGGACGAGGGGCTGATGCAAACGGAGTAGGGTGGTTTGATTGGCACCCCAGGTAGTACCATTGAGGACACGTACAAGATTGAGTGACAGCGTACAGTGGGTGGCCAGGTAAGACACATGGGAGGACCAAAAGAGTTTCCTATCGAGCACGAGCCCCAGAAAATTCGTAGTTTCAACGAACGGAAGAGCAACAGACCTAAGTGTAGAGATGCTGTCAGGCTGGGCTAGCACTTGGATGGGTGACCATCCGGCCTGCAGAGCGTTGTTAGCAAGCGGGGTGCACTCAGCCCTGGTGAGGCAAATGGAGGAGCTACTTAATTGAGAAGTAGCAGCTTCGGTCTCGGAAACTGACATACGGCCGGGAGAGCGGTGTACTGACCACATGCCCCTCCATAACTCCATTCACTGATGCCTATGGCATGAGGGTGACACGGCAGCCAGTCGGTACCGTTGGGCCTTCATGGCCTGTTCGGGCGGAGTTTAGTTTTTCTTAGTTTAAATTATTTAGATCTAATGATAGACGTCGTTAACGATATTCATACTTTCAAGATTTGGAGCAACCTCAGATATTGTAATACCTGCTAATTGTCAACACCCAGTGACCCATAAACTTGCTGGCATTCGTTCAGTGATAACATCACCTAAAGTCCATCACCATGAGTGAAGCCAGTATCCAAATGGAATTATATTCCACCAAACAATAGCATCGAAAAATGGCTATTTTCCTACCTTGGTGGCCGCCACAGTGCACAAAAAGCAGAAAAAAACAGATGTTCTCCCTTCTTTATCCTGTTTTTGTAACACCATCTCAAGAACACATTAAATGGTACACAATTCCTTGTTTGCGAAAAGTCTCACACGATGTAGCTAGACAGTGTAGATCCACGACTGTAAAAACATTATTTTATCTGCAAAACACTGCTGAACACTGTTTGCAGAATGATACATACAGCACTCCAGCTTTCGAAAAGAGAGGAATATATATAAGTACTTTTAAGTGTGGCAAATTCCATATAGATGCATCTGGCCGGGTAATATGCTCCTCCCTGAAGGAACACCACAAAGTTGGAAACAGAAAAAGACACTCTTCTTTTGCAGATGGCCGTAGTGTTACGACTTCTGCACTTGTTAGCAGCAGACACAGTGGCTACGCCAAAGACAGAGACGGCGTGGAGTTTCACCATTATTTATTGAACTCTCTTTACAATATCTCCCTCGTCATCGTTGCCCAGTCCTGCGGATCCCATCGCCTTGATGCTGCTGTGTAGATTTTCGACAATGCACTGATCGCACTCGGGAGCCTCAGGCCACCAGTGCTTCGCTGAAGCCAGGATGCCCTGTGGTTGAGATGAACGCATCGCCGCTCGGCACCCCAGTATGGGCACATCCACGGAGCAGCGTCGCCGTGAGGTCAGCTGCCGACGCCTACTGCACCGGCGGCTGGGACGCCATCAGTCGCGATGTCCGCGAGTTCCTGTCATGGACGGACCACGCGCCATGGTACCAGGTTGCCGTGAAGTCCGGGCGTCAGTCGCTGGTGGCGTCTGTGACCAAGACCGCGCTGCGGCCGGTCCAGCTGGAAATTCTCGCTGTAGTTGGTCAGCCATGGCGCCGACCGAACTCGGGCCGACTTCCAGAGCTGAAGTTGACATCTGGCGGCGAACGGGTAACTCCTGCGAGCTGGAACAGACTTCCGGAATCGTCACCTACGAAGACTGAACATTCGGACACGGACCACGTCCGTCCTCAGATCCGAACTGCTTCCTAATGGCTTCTGTCTGTTGCTGCCTGCGATCCACTATTAATATCTGACAGGAGGACGTTTTTTACCCTCTGTGGTAGCTTTTTGTTATTACTCCCGCAGTATACTGCATCGTAACTTAGCGTGCTGGCCTTACTTCCCCATACTCAGCACTCTCCAGGCTTCGCTCGGCGCTCGGTCTGTGTGCGTCCTTGCGTCAGTCTGTTGGTAGACTGCTGCTGTCAGTAAGGCTACCTGTGCCTGCCTACTTCGCAACACCTCGGTCGCCGGCGTGCCTCTGTTTTGCCATTCTCCACTGCGTGAAGCAACGCTTACTACATGTGGCCACAACAATAGTTAGGAGGTGCACCATGAAGTTTTAATGACGTCCATAATGGAAGGAAGACGAGCTATACTGAAATAATGCAAATTAATTATTACTGAATGACCAGACACAGTTCCCTTACTCGCCAATTATAATTGCATATAATTCTGGTAATCCCAACTGGCCACATTGTAAATTACACCTCTTACACGCCCGATTTTTCCTTTATGTGAGTTACCATAATTTCTCCTGTTGTGTTGGGCCATTCTACTTTGTGTAATCTCAGCTGCTTTATTGACCTGATTTATCTCATCAGCGTAACTTATCTGTTTGTGATTTAGGACCTACTACAGACAAGAACATTCTCTTAAGCCACATCATTGCAGTATGTCACCAAAGTTTGCTGTTGTATTTAGTTTCTTTTATGAGCAGCTATTATAATTTGTATATAGTTCGTCGTTTAATATGTCACATATATTACCTTGCTTAAATTATTGTATATCGCATTTTGACTAACGTAATCGCTCTTGCTTTCTTCCTAAATTTAAAGTCAGCATTTGTCGTCTCTGGAAATTGTGATATTCTGTAAATGCACTAATTTAAAATCTTTGATCCAACAGAGTTTCATTGCACCACATACTTACCTTTGTACCTGGCGATGGCGTAACAGCCGAAAACTTGTTTTTGAAATACATAATATACATTGTACAATATTAGACCAGTGTTGTTTGTGTTACCATTCGTAACATATACTATAAATGTTAGTTCATATTTTAGTCAAACGTTAGAGGTCTTCACAACTCGTCGTGTAAGTGTTTCGAAACACAGTGGTGTGTGGAACATAACGATGAAAGAACCTTTCACATGATGTGTTCCTTCCAAGTAACACATGTCGATAAAACCTGTATCTATTGTAGTATAATGAACTATAGTGTGTACAGAAGGTACCTGCAATAAATGCGCAGTACAACGAACAGAATGACACTTTCATTCAAATACGTCAACTACTGCGAAGCTCTAGCGATAGGGCGTTCCATTCCTGCACCAGCGCGTTGGTGCATGTGGCCATTTTGCAGTATGTCTCCCTAACGTATCCCACACGTGCTCGATGGGGCTTAAGTCGGGGCAACGGGCGGCCAGACCATTATCCGAATACCATCTTGTTCCAAGAGGTTGCTCACCTGCACAATTCGAGACGTCCGCTAATTGTCATCCAGAAAGGTGAAGTCAGGTCCGAATGCACCCCTGAAAAGACGCGGGTAGGGAAGGAGTACAGTGTAACAATAACGTGGACCGATGAGTGTACTCTGTTCACACAAACACACACACACACACACACACACACACACACACACACACACACACACACACACACAAATAACCCCAGAACCACCAATATGGACATGTTCGAATGCTTGACGTATCCTCGTAGGGCGAGTGGGAACATGGTTGAACACGATCGTATTTTATATATATATATATATATATATATATATATATATATATATATATATATATATATATATATATATGCGACTGCATCAAACTGCGCAGGTGGAGGAGCTCTAGGAACGAGAGTATATTAGGTGCATGGGTTGGCCCGTCCGTTCTCCCGACTTAAATTCCATCGAGCACGTTTGAGAGGTATTGGGATAGCTTATTGCAGCACCTACAAGGCTCCTACGACCATCCAGCGGTTGTCATCCGCACTACTGGAGGAATGGAAAGCTCTACCAATAGACTCCTTACCAACCATGTGCTCAGTATGAGGGCACGTTGCTGCCGTCCGTAGTGATCACACACCCTATAAAAAGCCATGTCCTGCAGTTTGTAATGTCCGCGGGACCACCATGATTCGCGGTGACTTCAGTTTAGTTACTGTCTTTCCATAAAGTGTCACCACGTTCTGTTCTGCAATGTACATGTTCTTTCTGTTCATGGCCGAAATTTAATGGAGCAATGTTGCACTCTGAGACGAAAAGACGTCGCCTCATGAAGGAGTTATGTAAATGGGTCAGAAATCTATATTCATACAATTATCGACGGGAAATGAAAACTTGTCAAATTTTGCTACCGATGAATGAATGCGTAGAATCGTCTTCAGTGACGGGTCCCGCTTCGAACCGAGAGCTCCGATGACCACCGGAGACGAGTCTGGAGACACCCAGGACAGTGGTTGGTTATGATCCTGACCGTCGCCCACCAAAAGGCGCGACAACGAGATATGATGATATGGGATGCCATTTCATTTCATAGCAGGACTCCTTCGATTGTAATCCGTAGCACCCTTCTGGTCGACCTGTGCTTCGACGATGCTCTACGTCCGTTTGCTGTCCCTCCATGGCAAGCCATTCAGAGCTTACAGTTCAAAAAGATGATACCCGCCTGCACACGGCAAGGGTTTGTTCCACTTGCCTTCGTGCTTGACAGAACATACCTAAGTCAACAATATCGCTGGATAATGAGAACCTAAGGAGCATTATGGGCAGGGCAGGGGCCTTCAACCAGTTCGGAATTCTGACGCTCTAGCTAGCGAAATGAATAGAAATTGACACGAAATCCCTCGGGAGAATACACAACAACTCTGTCAATACAAAGTGGAGTAACTTCTTGCGTTAGTGACTTGTTCAGTTTGTTTGTTATTTATTTTATTTATTTTTTATTTTATTTATTTATTTCATTTATTTACTTATTTATTTTATTTTTTGCAGCGATATTTATAAACAGCAAAAGAAATGTGCAAGAGTTATGATCACTAATTACATCACAAACAGATATCCAGAGAGTCTATCCAATCCAGTGCTGTTGGAGAGTCGTTGATTACGTCGTTCCAGCCTCCACTGAAACACCTATTGGAACATTCCTCTACAATGTGTTCAGCAGACTGTTCTGCTGCTCCACAGTCGCACAACGGGGAGTCTGAGAGTCCCAACTGGTACGTGAAGGACTTCGTTCTTCCATGTCCACATCGGGTTCTATTGAGCACACACTAGGTTCTTCTAGGTAGTTGGAAGCCTGGTATGCATGTAGGGTCTTTGAGGCCGCGGTGAAGTATGCTGTTGTCGTTTTTCCATGTCTCCTTCCACACATCTCCGATCTTGAATGGTTCGGGTTCGCGAGCTATACAGAAAGGTTTTCTTGATTTGCGACGTGTGCAGAGTGGATTGAGCAGTATTTCCTGGACGGGTAGATTTTGGCAAAGCTTTGCATTATTAATCTTTTCCCGATGGCGGGTCGCTGCTTCTTGTCGTCTCAAATTTGGTGGGGTGTTGCTACTGAGGGGAGACAGCCAAGGTAATGGGGCTGATCTCAGGGTCCCCGTTACAATTATCATGGTGTCATTCAGATGATCTTCAACCTTACTGGCATGCACGGTGCTGTACCAGACAGGTGCACAATATTCAGCCACAGGTGATACGAGAAATAAGGTCGCTGTACGGAGTGTGTGAGCTTGTGCACCCCAGGAAGTTCCAGCAAGTTGCTGGATAATCTTGCTCTTGCTCTTTAACTCTTCTGCTAGTGAGGTGAATCCTGTACGTAAGTGATCGGTCCAGTTTGATTCCAAAATACTTACAATGAGCGTTGTTTTTAACTGATCTGTTACAGTACGTGACCTTTAGTGGCTGGTTTGCTAATCGGATGTCGAGGTGGATAGCTGTCACTTCAGTTTTTGTAGCGTTAAGGCATAATCTCCCAATTCTGTGATAGTCACCAAGTACTCTAAGGTGTTGTGTGAGCACATTTTCTCCCTCCTCCAGGCGCTTGCTTTGATATGCAATGGCGGTACCGTCAGTGTACCAGAACTTCCAATACACAATTACTGGCATGTTACTTACGTACAGGTTGAACAATAGTGGGGCCAGGACAGATCCTTGTGGTAGACCGTTCTTCAGTTTATATGACTTGCTCGTTTTGTCATGAAGGCAGGCTCGGAAATATCGGTATTTCAGCATGTAGGACAGAAGCGTTGTCAATCTTAAGCATGGAACAGTTCCCTTTAGCTTCAGCATTAGTCCATCCAGTCACACAGTGTCGTAAGCAGCGGTTAGATCTACAAATGCTACTGTAGTTTTCAGCCTTTTCTGGAAACCAGCTTCGAAAAATGAAGTGAGCGCCAACATCACCTCACAGCAGCTGTGGTTTTTCCTGAAGCCTGCTTGATAAGAAGGCACTTTGCTGTCAACTGTTTGGTAGATCCTATTGTAAATTAGCCGTTTCAGTAGTTTGTAGCAGACTCTGAGAAGGGGAACCGGACGACAGCTTGAGGGATCGTCTATCAGTTTTCGTTGTTTGAGGATTGCAAAGGTTTTTCCTATCTTAAAATCTGCTCATTTGGTGAAGCCCATTCTCTTGAATAAATCAGCCAAAACGCTACTGACATTAACTACTGCTGCACGAAGCGACACCTTTAAATAAACTACAAGAAAAGTGTAGAACTTCGTGTTACGCCGCTGACAAATCAAGGAGGTCAGGACACCACTCTGAAGCCCGTTGTCAGCTCTCAGCTCTCTGAACTCAGTTCCGCTGTTTCTCATTCAGGCGGCTCACGAAACTCCATTCGAGTCCTCCCGTATATAAAAAAAGAAAAGTGTCAACTGACACGTTTACATTTACACCAAGACAAAACTAGTTACAAAACTTGTAAATGCGAGTGGTTTCTTTAAAAGTATGTGATATCGCTAACATATTTGCTTTATATCCTTGACTTAGTAACATTTCATCCCGTTTCTCTAATAACCAGTGACTCGCCCGGAATAGGCAACTGTAATAGTGATGAGATCCCTACATGTTTATCAACTTTTGAGTCTGTACCAAATGCTGTTATAAAATTTTCACCATACAAGCACAAATAACAGTCACATAATTAACAGTGATGACAAGAAAAATGGTCTCGGTCGTAGTAAATGAGAAATATGAAATTTTCCATACCGTACCCAATTCAATAAATTTCGGGTTATAGTGTACAACCGTGGCACTGAAGACAGAAATCATTTGAAACATATAAAAATCACGATGAACGTGAGGTCGAGGGTTACAGCTACTGGGGTCCAGTAAGGTGCACATTTAATGAAAGACAGGAAGAAACTAGCAGTTATGTTGTTTATAAGCTCTTGAATAGGTCGCTGACTGAAGATTCAAAACCAAGATGACCTTATGCGAAATGAACCGGTATGAAAAGAAAGCTGTTACCGTAGTCAGTTCGCACTATTAACATAGCGCCAACTTTCATACATCCTTAACACTTCTCGTGGAAATTCACTACAAGTATGTTGAGCGTTAGCCATGTTAAGAAGGTTAATTGACAGTTAGCTGTGAACGATGGTAATGAAATTCCCTGCTATTCCCGCATGACAGGACAGATAGTTTGTGGAAAGGGGCCAAGACGAGTGGCTGTCAGTTGTACTCGAACATACTACTTCATTCATTTGACAAATATTCCAAGCGTAAAAAAATAAAATAAAAATAAAGAATAAACAGAACAAGCCAAACATTAATTTTAGAACTTAATTCTCAGCTAAATGCGCCGTTCTATTTCACACCTCAAGGGCAAAACAACTTTATTTTAAAACCTAGGCCTAGGCCTATAACTTAAGACTCAAAATCAAGAATTTGAATTTTAAAACGCAGAAGAATCTATCTTAAAATATTTCTCTAAATTAGGCTGAAGTCCCAAACAATCTCATGCCTTAAGAGCAAAACAACTTTAATTTAAAATCGGTTAGAAGCCATACATAAACAAACGACAAGGACAAAGAAGAAAAGGCAGCACATCAGACGGCGCTCAGAAGTTTCCAAGGGATGGCCTGGCATTCAAACACTAACGCTCGCTTTGGTGAGACAGGCAGTCGGCCCAACAAATCTCAATCCGCCGGCAAAACAACCGATAGACAGTCAACGGACCAAGCGACAGGATAACCTCCGCTCCACCCGACCAGCACACAACAGGGAGTTTAGTGGAACAACGCAGAAGGTATCGGCGCCCACAACGAATTACACATTCAACTGTCAAACTACAAGCAGTGCTGGACAGCCACAACACGACGAGGAAAATACACTGCCTGAATTTACGTCAACGGCCATGGCAGGCAACCGGAACGTTAACGGCCACAAGGCAGAAGATTCCGCTCGTTAAACTCCACAGGAGGACGGCTGGAATTCCGCCAACTTGAGAACACACGTTGTTGCTGACGGGAATGTCTCAACAGCCCACAACAAAATTCAAACGACACAATGAGAACAGCTGGGGCTGGCTGGTAGGTTAAGTAAAGACTCAACTTTTGTGTCCGGTTTCGGTGAGCGACGGACCTCGTAGCAATGTGAACAGCCCCTCACACTCCGACCGTTCGCGGACCCCGCCAGCGGCGCCGGCCAGACAAGCGCCACGGAAACTTCCTCTCTGCCCCACGCCAACCGACCAACTGCCAGGCCCGGAAACGGTGAAAAGACCAAATAGACGCCGGCCTATTAGACGACAAACCGAACGACCAACCAACGGTCGTCCCGCCCCAATCTCCCTCCGTCGGACAGTTCATGTGTGTCACCAGCGGTCGGCGAGCACTGGATGTCAGAGCCTCACCGCCGCTCCGTCCCGACTACACTGTTGCTCCGTTCCGAATGCACTGCTGGTCCGTCTCCAACTAACTAGTCCGACACACAACGACCCCGAAATACTATCGGTCACTCCAGAGGTGGTACGACAGTGCACTCACGGACAAGTAAGGCAGGAAGTTAGTGACGCCAGTAAATGGAATAAGAAAACGAGGCGGCAGCACCGTAATAGAAGATGACAAACACGAGTCGTGCACGGCTCAGGTACATTTTCTATACGTCACATATACAATAGACAATTTGTTCTGCGTTCCTCAGATACTCTCCTAAACAAGCTACTTGACCCATTCCTCAATTATGATCACCAATGAATTCTTTGCAGCTGCTTGACTGCTGCTCTGCAGACTCAAATAACTGCTTGATAGCTAGTAATAGCGAATAACCTGTTCAAAAATCACAAGAGGGAGAGGTATACTTGGAGAAGACCAGGAATACCGGGAGATTTCAGTTGGATTACATCATGGCCAGACAGAGATTCCGAAGTCAGATACTTGATTGTAAGGCGTACCCAGGAGCAGATAGAGAATCAGATCACAATGCAGTATTGATGAAGAGTAGACTGAAGTTTAAAAAAAAGAAAGACAGAAAACTTACTGGCAGTTTGTCAAAACTCAAATAGAGTTAATATCACTAGCCAAAATGAGACTGAGATGATGTTTCAATGATGTGGTCATGTCAACCAAATTTTAAACACGTCTATCTCCAATTTCAATTGGTTTGCGTTGTTCGAAAATGCTGCTTGTCCTAACTGTCGTGTACCAGCATATTAATTGCTGGTAAACTAAAATAAAACAGTAAAATAGAATTAAGAGCGATAAAGAAATCTCATATTCTGATATATGTGCCTTCCATTTCCTTGGAAGAACCCCTACTAATCAGATTTATGTGTTTGTTTATTAGTTTCATTGGAAATTGTGATCAATGCATATAAACGTCGTTCTGATTGATCAACTGCAACACACCACACAACCTTCTAGTTGGATGATCGTTCTTAACACACGTGCATGTTTTTACTTTACGCACGAGCAGTAGCGACCTTTCACGCAGCTGCCAATACATTTCACACACCAATGCATTTCCCTCCGTCAATTTTATGTAAGGCTCCCCAGGCGACGCACATCTGTATCCTTCAAAAAAGTAAGCCAGTATTCTTGGAACGTGCAGTTGCCGTTCATCAATGACAGCCGATTTCTCTTTCCTCTCCGGAATCGTATATCAGTTACATATTCAGGCGCACTCCGGAACATTTTACGTGCTTGCAATACCACGGGCGGTAAGTACTTGGTGACTGAACAAGTTCTGATTTGGAGTGTCGTGAAAATATTGGCGTCCGCAAACTTCGTTTCGGAGGAACCATTCACCATTAATGACATAACGGTATTTCTTATAGCACAAGAGCACTGCTTCTGCTGTAAGAGACTTTCAGTATGGTATTTGGTGTAATACAAGAGAAAAGGACTGAACAAAAACCAAATGTTAGGTACCGAACGAACACAAAAGATGTTGTAATTGAGTAGTCAGCCAGACAGAAGTAGCCGACCGCAACAGACGCTGCAGCAGATAAGTAAACCGCTTTTGTGTCATTTACGAGTTCCTAACCAGAAGCGAATTTTATTATATTTGTGTGCTTTAATAGTTTAGTTTCTTGAGTTTCTGCGTGTAGATTTAAAATCTAATAGCCACGGTCCTCGCGTTTTCGTTTGCGTCAGAAAGTAAACCGATTTTGTGACATATTACAAGTTCGTTAACAGGGGCAAATTATTTAGCTTCACCTGAATGATTCGGTGATTAGGTTTTTGAATATTTGCGTATTACTAGACACAGTTCGCGCGTTTTCGTCAGGTTCTACAGTAGATTTCTGTAGCGTGAGTCGATAGTCCGTTTATCTGCATAGTTTAGTTTTCCACGGTTTTTAGTATGGACAGGTACTGCGATTGTTGTGTACGGATGCGAGCCGAGTTGGTGACACTTCGCTCTCAGCTTCAGGCTGTGGTGGCTTCGGTTACACAGCTTGAAGCTGCAGTGGATGGGCACCACTGTTGTGGGCCGGCTGTGGGGATCCAGCGGACGTCCAGCACGTCAGAGTCCTCCGATCAGTCCTCACCGGTGGCCAGCCCAGTTACTGCTGGCTCTGAGGGTGACCCCTCACCTACGGTCGAGTGAGAGGTCGCCCCAGGGCGAAGCAGGCGGCGAAAGACTTCCCAGGCGGCCGCACGTGAAGCCTCCCCGGTTTGTCTGACAAACAGGTTCCAGGTGCTGTCTGTGCCTGACACTGTCGCTGAGCCAGATGCTGTCGCCTGTCCTGTTTCAGTGGAAACCACTCAGCCTGCAACATCCGGGCAGTCTCAGATGGTGGGATTATTGGTAGTTTGGGAGCTCCCACGTTAGGCTCGTTATGAGGCCCCTTACGGACTTGGCCGACAAGGAGGGTAGGAAATCCAATGTGCACTCCGTGTGCATACCGGGTGGAGTCATTCCAGATGTGGAAAGGGTCCTCCCGGATACCATGAAGAGCACAGGGTGCAGCCAACTGCAGGTGGTGGCTCACGTCGGTACCAATGATGTGTGTCACTTTGGATCAGAAGAGATTCTCTCTGGTTTCGAGCGGCTAACAGAAGTGGTAAAGGCTGCCTGTCTTGCTTGGAAGACGAAAGCAGAGCTGACCATTTGCAGCGTAGTCGACAGGACTGATTGCGGACCTCTGGTACAGAGCCGTGTGGAAGGTCTGAATCAGAGGCTCAGACGGTTCTGCGACGGTGTAGGCTGCAGATTCCTCGACTTGCGCCAAAGGGTGGTTGGGTTTCGGGTTCCGCTGAATAGGTCAGGTGTCCACTATACGCAGGAGGCGGCTACACGGGTAGCAGGGGCTGTGTGGCGTGGACTGGGCGGTTTTTTAGGCTAGAGGGTCTCGGGAAAACACAAGAAGGGCTTTAGTCACAAAGGGAGCAGGCGGAACGCAGGAAGAACGTAGATAAAGGTGCCATTGGTATAACGTTTGTAAATTGTCGTAGCTGTGTTGGGAAAGCACCAGAGCTCCAAGCGCTAATAGAAAGCACTGATGCTCAAATCGTTATAGGCACTGAAAGCTGGCTAAAGCCGGACATAAGGTCAGCCGAAATTTTTGCGAAGAACCTAACGGTGTTCCGAAAGGATAGGCTAAACACGGTTTGCGGTGGCGTGTTTTTTGCTGTCAGAGGTAGTTTAGCTTGTCGTGAAATTGAAGGAGATACTTCCTCTGAGTTACTATGGGCAGGGGTCATTGTTGGCAACCGGAATAAAATAATAATTGGATCCTTTTACTGACCACCAAATTCAGATGATACAGTTACTGAAAGGCTCAAAGAAAACTTGAGTTTGATTTCAAACACGTACCCGACTCATACAATAATAGTTGGTGATGACTTTAATTTTTCCTCTATATCTTGGCGGAAATACATGTTTAATTGCGGAGGTACGCATAAAATATCATCTGAAATTGTGCTAAATGCATTCTTTGAAAATTATTTCGAGCAGTTAGTTCATGAGCCCACGCGAATAGTAAACGGTAGTGGAAACACACTTGACCTCTTAGCAACGTATAATCCTGAGTTAATAACGAGCATAGAAACCGATTCAGGGATTAGTGAACACAGGGTTGTCGTAGCAAGATTGAATATTCTAATCCCAAAATCCCCGAAAAATAAGCGAAAAATATACGTATTCAAAAAAGCAGATAAAAATACACTTGACGCCTTCCTGAAAGAAAATTTCCACTCATTCTAAATTAATGATACAAGTGTAGACCAGATGTGGCTTGAATTCAAAGAAATAGTATCGGCAGCAATTGAGAGATTTATACCAAACAAATAAACAAACGACGGAGCTGATCCTCCTTGGGACACAAAACGGGTTAGAACACTGTTGCAGAAATAACGAAATAAACATGCCAAATTTAAACGGACGCAAAATCCCCAAGCTTGGCGATCTTTTACAGAAGCTCGAAATTTAGGGCGGACTTCAATACGAGATGCCTGTAACAGTTTCCACAATGAAACTCTGTCTCCAAACCTGGTAGAAATTCCAAGGAGATTCCGGTCGTATGTGAAGTATGTTAGCGGCAAGAAACAACCAATGCCTTCTCTGCGTGATAGCAATGGAGATGCTATCTAAGACAGTGCTGCCAAAGCAGTGTTACTAAGCATAGTCTTCCGAAATGCCTTCACAAAAGAAGACGAAGTAAATATTCCAGAATTCGAATCAACAACAGCTGCCAGCATGAGTAACGTAGAAGTAAGTATTCTCTGAGTAGTGAAGCAACTTAAATCACTCAATAAAAGCAAGTCTTCTGGTCCTGACTGTATACCAATTAGGTTCCTTTCGGAGTATGCTGATGCGTTAGCTCCATACTTAACAATCATATACAACCGCTCGCTCGACGAAAGATCTGTACCCAAAGACTGGAAAGTTGCACAGGTCACACCAATATTTAAGAAAGTTAGTATGAGTAATCCACTAAATTACAGGCCCATATCGTTAACGTCGATACGCAGCAGGATTTTAGAACATATGTGTTCGAACATTATGAATTACCTCGAAGAAAACTGTCTATTGAGACACAGTCAACATTGGTTTAGGAAACATCGTTCCTGTGAAACACAACTAGCTCTTTATTCACATGAATGTTTAGTGCTATTGATAAGCGATTTCAGATCGATTCCGTATTTCTGGGATTTCCGTAAGGCTTTTGCACTGTACCACACAAGCGGCTCGTATTGAAATTGCTTGCTTATGGAATATCGTCTCAGTTATGTGACTGGATTTGTGATTTCCTGTCAGAGAGGTCACAGTTCGTAGTAATTGACGGAAAGTCATCGTGTAAAACAGAAGTGATTTCTGGCGTTCCGCAAGATAGTGGTATAGGCCCTTTGCTGTTCCTTATCTATATAAACGATTTGGGAGACGATCTGAGCAGCCGCCTTCGGTCGTTTGCAGATGACGCTGTCGTTTATCGACTAATAAAGTCATCAGAAGATCGAAACAAAGTGCCAAACGATTTAGAAAAAAAAAAAATATCTGAATGGTGTGAAAAGTGGCAGTTGACCCTGAATAACGAAAAGTGTGAGGTCATCCACATGAGCGCTAAAAGGAATTCATTAAATTTCGGTTACACGATAAATCAGTAAATTCTGAAAGCCGTAAATTCAACTAAATACCTAGGTATTACAATTACGAACAACTTAAATTGGAAGGAACATATAGAAAATGTTGTGAGGAAGGCTAACCATAGACTGCGTTTTATTGGCAGGACACTTAGAAAATGTAACGGACCTACTAAGGAGACTGCCTACACTACGCTTGTCCGTCCTCTTTCAGAATACAGCTGCGCGGTGTGGGATCCTTACCAGACAGGAGTGACGGGGTATATCGAAAAAGTTCAAAGAAAGGCAGCTCGTTTTGTATTACCGCGAAATAAGGGAGAGAGTGTCACAGAAATGATGCAGGACTTGGGCTGGAAATCGTTAAAAGAAAGGCGTTTTTCATTGCGACGGAATCTTCTCACGAAATTCCAATCACCATCTCTCTCCTCCGAATGCGAAAATACTTTGTTGACACCGACCTACATAGGGAGGAACGATCACCACGATAAAATAAGAGAAATAAGAGCTCGTACGAAAAGATATAGGTGTTCATTCTTTCCGTGCTCTATACGAGATTGGAATAATAGAGAATTGTGAAGGTGGTTCGATGAACCCTCTGCCAGGCACTTAAATGTGGTTTGCAGAGTACGCATGTAGATGTAGTACATGATGGAAGAAAACGTTTTGTGAGACAATAGCTAAGTACAATGGACGCATTCACGCCATGTGTTGAACATTCCTTCGTTGATCAATTAACGAAACATTTTTTCAGTTCCATTTCATGGAATTATTAATAATTTTGGAAAAAATGCAGGAGGAAGGCCTAATTTTTCTGTAGCTATAACATCATTACGTCAGCGATTGCTGGTGAAGACTGTCTTGTTTCAGTCATTATCACAAAACAGGGGACAATTCGGAATATATGATACAATCAGTACAAGAAGTATTTAATGATACAGAATGGTTCTGCGAGGGGAGAAAAAGCTCCTCAAATTTTTCAGATAGCAGTTGTAAGCGGACTTCATTAAACTCTAGATGTTTAGCTGCAGAACCTTACTGAAAAGAGTGGTGATCCTTCTGAAACGCAAACGTTTTCCTGGCTGTGTAATATCTGTTGTTCAGCATAATAAAATACAAATTTTGAATCCAAGACAGAGTAATACGGAGAGCCAACTGACCGTATTCATGCAAATAGTATACTGCTGGTACTCAACGGTACTTTTCAGTTCCATTCTTTACTTTCTTAATTTGGTGTTTTTAATTACACAACAGTTACCTAAAATTTCTAATTGCTGAACACCAAAATTATGCAACATAGGAGCAGATGGTGGCCTGAAGGAGAGTTTTAAATGTAGCTTTGAGGAACAAAGCTTTTGAGATTAAGATATTTTTATAAAATACCATGTTTCGCACGTCTAAACACATGGGGTGGTGTTAACTGAAAGAGAGGTTTCACTGCAGCATCCATGCTAAGAAATAAAGGTTTAGGATAAAGAATTTTTTCTTCGGACGTCTTTCCACGTTGACAAAGGACATGGAACATCATATAATCGTTTCCTTTGTCAAATCTTTTCATACACTTCTTCCTTCTCTAAGAGGTTTCACTCTTATTCATCCATCCAGTTAGTTTACAGCATATTACTTTAGCGTCATTTTTTATTTCAGAGTTAACACACAGCACGTCCACAAAGAACTGACCCAAAATTTTCGTAGTACTACCCATGTTTACAAGCTTCGTCTCCGTTTTCCCTGTCGGTATATACACTGACCAACCAGAACAATATCATCATCCACCTAACAGCTGGTCCGCAGCTCCTGGCCGTGCGGTAGCGTTCTCGCTTCCCGCGCCCTGGTTCCAGGGTTCGATTCCCGGCGGGGTCAGGGATTTTCTCTGCCTCGTGATGACTGGGTGTTGTGTGATGTCCTTAGGTTAGTTAGGTTTAAGTAGTTCCAAGTTCTAGGGGACTGATGACCATAGCTGTTAAGTCCCATAGTGCTCAGAGCCATTTTGAACCACCTAATAGCTGGTATGTCACCTTTGGCACGGATTACAGCGGCGACGCGTCGTTGCATGGAATCAATGAGGCCTTGGTAGGTCGCTGGAGGATTTTGGCACCACATCTCCATACAGAAGGCACCCTATTCACGTAAATTCTGGGAGAGGGGGCTATGGGCTCTGAGACCACGTTCAGTCACATCCCTCATGTGTTCGATCGCGTTCAGATCTGGCGAGCTGGTGGGACAGCACATCATTTCGAACTCTCCATTGTGTTCCTCGACCCACCCCATTAATCATCAGGTCTTGTGACAAGGTACTAACCTCCCTGAAAAATGCCACTGCCGCAGAGAAACATGATCGTCATGAAGGCGTGTACGCAGTCTATAACCTTGTACGATACTTCTTGGCCATCATGATGCCTTGCACGGGTTCCGCTATACTCATGGATGCACTCATGAATCTTCATCAGAGCATAATGGAGCCGCCATCTGCTTGTATCCGGCACGCATTACAGGTCTAAAGGAGCTGTCCCCTGTAAGAAGATGGCTTCCCGCCTTCCTATCGGTATGATCAAGAAGGTATTGGGATCCAGCAGGCCATGCAACGCTCTGCCGCTGTTCCAATGTCCAGTTCCAATGGTCACATGCCCGTTTCAGTCGCAGTTAACGATTTCGTGGTGTTAACATTTACACATGAATGGGTGGTCGGCTACGGAGGCCCAACGTTAGGATTGTTCGGTGCACTGCCTGCTCAAGTACACTTGTACTCTGGCTAGTATTAAAGTCTGGTACTAGTTCAGCCACAGTTCACCGCACTGCCCTCGTTTACCGTCTGCCCAGCCTACCACGTCCGACTTCCCTAACGAGGGGTGTCGTCCAACCCCACGACGTCTGGATGTGCCTTCATCTTGGTTTCGTCACGTGTTGAAGACACTCACCACAACATTCCTCGAACACCCGAAAAGTCGTACATTTTACGAAAAGCTAGAGCCGCGCCTCCGGGCCATCATAATGTGCCATCGGTCAAACTCAGACCGCACGCCTTCCCCGTGCTACGTACGGACAACACGCTCACTGATACCATGTACACGGTACATGTATCTGACTAGCAGTCTTTCCTTGTCAGGTGACACTGCTATCGCCTGTACAGATTTATATTGATGATAGATCGGTGGTCGCAATTTTTTGGCTGATCAGTGTAACTGGTTTCAGTGCCACTCACCCTAACCATTCCAGAAGAGTACAACCTGCTACATTTTCGTTTCTGCAGCTACAGCGATATTGCCTTTTTAAATTCGCCTTTAATGCCTTGAATTATCAATTGAACACACATCTTTAAGAAATTAGGAGACTACTGGCAAACATTTTCACTGTGTTCTCACAGTAACTGGCGATCGTGGTACTGTAAATTACTTCTTGTCTCCATAGTTTCTAGATCCACCAGTTCAATGAAAATTTCTTCTCCTTGCACCAGTTTATCTTTCATCGCTCAGCTTACATTCGAACTGCTTCTTCAGATAACATTCACTCTTGTTGATGGTTAAAATATCTGTGTTTTTACAGTGTCTGTATCTTCACACTACAATGTTCTTCGGATATACATGAAAGCAGACTATACAAACACAAACATTATAACCATCAAAAATGTATTCATGCGTCGACGGACTAAAAATGACGATAAAATATTTGTCTCGTGCTGTGCGAGCATGAGTCCATGATACATCGAAGTTTGGATCGGTCTGGAAAAGCGGTTAAGGCGATCGCTCCCAGTAAACGGGAAATGTGGCCTCGAGTTCCTGTCCGGCACGAAAATTTTCATGTGACACAAATAGCTGGAGGGAAACCAAATTCGCATAATGGTAATCGATATCATAATATTACTTCTGTTGTGTCCTCAGAGTCAACCACGCTGACATTGTTGAATAATATTTCTCGCAAAAAACATTCTAAAGCCAAGTTCGCATAAGTATTTATTTATTTAAAACAACTCGTTTCGACAGATTTTCCAGTCATCTTCAGAGCTTAGATACTTCTGTTATTAAACGTCTTCATTTTAAATAGAATTTCACACCACTTTGTCATGTGGACAAAAACCAGCACATTATTACAAAAATATCTTTAGGGTCCTGAAGATGACAGCAAAGTCTGTCTAAACCAGTAGATCTAATAAATAAATGTTTATGCAATCTGGACCTTAGAAAATGTTTTTAGCGAGTAAAAGCTGATCGCTCATTCTCTGTTCTTAAAATTCGAAAATACAATAAAATTTTCTAGGTTTACAGCTCCGTCACTTCGCATAAAACACTTGAGCTTACGATCGATGTCTCTACCACCGTCGTCAGGAGTTAAAATAACTGAATGATATTTTTATTAAGTGATTTTAACCCTTGATGACCATTGCGTAGGCAGCTATCGAGTGTTCGAGTGTTTTATTCGAAGTAACGTGGCTTGGAAAACGAGAAGATTAAACATTAGCTCCTCTAAAGCTGTCTGTGTCTTACAGTGAAATGAAACTTGAACAAACTGAAGACGTATCCGCGCATTGTGGGGAGCTACTGGTTGGACATTAACTTATTTGCAGTGATAGGCTTTGTATGAAGTTCGTACTTTGTCAGGTTATTTCTATTGTACCCATGTCTGGACATCGCGATTCTTTCGGATAAATGAGGAGTTGTGATCCAATTTAAGTATCAAATGAAACCATTTTTCGAGAAAGGATGATATTTATTATTCATCAGATTTATACTCCATCAACATGAAACTGCCTTTTTTAAGTCAATTTAGAATGTGTATTAATATGTCCCATGTTTTCCTCCAAAGGATTGTTTTCGGAAAATTTTATGCTCATCTCTGAAATGCTTTGTATTGGTATGCATGCCATGCAGAGTGAAGCAACGAATGGCAGTTTGTGCCAGTACTGGCATTTGAACCCAGGTCTCCTGCTCACTAGGTAGATTTCTAACCACTACGCCATCCTGGCACAGTGGCTTCGCACAACTGCACGGACTACACTAGTACGCCTCACTCCTCGATCCAAATTCCCACCATTCATGCCTCAGCTCACTCGGTATATCCCATAAACTCAAAAACAATTTCAGAAGCTCTTCAACTGTGTTCGAATAGCACCTCAGTATCGAATGAAACAGAGGATTCCGCCTGAAACCTACGCATAAAATCTTTCTATTTGGTTCGATTTACTTAGGAAAAATATTTCGTCAAACTAGGCTAACACTATGGCGTGCCGACAACAACGACAAATTTTAAAACTGCATTCATCTACATCTACATCTACATCCATTATCCGCATGCCACCTGACGGTGTGTGGCGGAGGGTACCTTGAGTACTTCTATCGGTTCTCCCTTCTATTCCAGTCTCGTATTGTTCGTGGAAAGAAGGATTGTCGGTATGCCTCTGTGTGGGCTCTAATCTCTCTGATTTTATCCTCATGGTCTCTTCGCGAGATATACGTAGGAGGGAGCAATATACTGCTTGATGCTTCGGTGAAGGTATGTTCTCGAAACTTTGACAAAAGCCCGTACCGAGCTACTGAGCGTCTCTCCTGCAGAGTCTTCCACTGGAGTTTATCTATCATCTCCGTAACGCTTTCGCGATTACTAAATGATCCTGTAACGAAGCGCGCTGCTCTCCGTTGGATCTTCTCTATATCTTCTATCAACCCTATCTGGTACGGATCCCACACTGCTGAGCAGTATTCAAGCAGTGGGCGAACAAGCGTACTGTAACCTACTTCCTTTGTTTTCGGATTGCATTTCCTTAGGATTCTTCCAATGAATCTCAGTCTGGCACCTGCTTTAGCGACGATCAACATTATATGATCATTCCATTTTAAATCACTCCTAATGCGTACTCCCAGATAATTTATGGTATTAACTGCTTCCAGTTGCTGACCTGCTATTTTGTAATTAATGATAAAGGATCTACCTTTCTGTGTATTCGCAGCACATTACACTTGTCTACATTGAGATTCAATTGCTATTCCCTGCACCATGCGTCAATTCGCTGCAGATCCTCCTGCATTTCAGTACAATTTTCCATTGTTACAACCTCTCGATACACCACAGCATCATCCGCCAAAAGCCTCAGTGAACTTCCGATGTCATCCACAAGGTCATTTATGTACATTGTGAATAGCAACGGTCCTATGACACTCCCCTGCGGCACACCTGAAATCACTCTTACTTCGGAAGACTTCTCTCCATTGAGAATGACATGCCACGTCCTGTTATCTAGGAACTCCTCAATCCAATCACACAATTGGTCTGATAGTCCATATGCTCTTACTTTGTTCATTAAACGACTGTGGGGAACTGTATCGAACGCCTTGCGGAAGTCAAGAAACACGGCATCTACCTGTGAACCCGTGTCTATGGCCCACTGAGTCTCGTGGACGAATAGCGCGAGCTGGGTTTCACATGACCGTCTTTTTCGAAACCCATGCTGATTCCTACAGAGTAGATTTCTTGTCTCCAGAAAAGTCATTATACTCGAACACAATACGTGTTCCAAAATTCTACAACTGATCGACGTTAGAGATATAGGTCTATAGTTCTGAACATCTGCTCGACGTCCCTTCTTGAAAACGGGGATGACCTGTGCCCTTTTCCAATCCTTTGGAACGCTACGCTCTTCTAGAGACCTACGGTACACCGCTGCAAGAAGGGGGGCAAGTTCCTTCGCGTACTCTGTGTAAAATTGAACTGGTATCCCATCAGGTCCAGAGGCCTTTCTTCTTTTGAGCGATTTTAATTGTATCTCTATCCCTCTGTCGTCTATTTCGATATCTACCATTTTGTCATCTGTGCGACAATCTAGAGAAGGAACTACAGTGCAATCTTCCTCTGTGAAACAACTTTGGAAAAAGACATTTAGTATTTCGGCCTTTAGTCTGTCATCCTCTGTTTCAGTACCATTTTGGTCACAGAGTGTCTGGCCATTTTGTTTTGACCCACCTACCGCTTTGACATAAGACCAAAATTTCTTAGGATTTTCTGCCAAGTCAGTACATAGAACTTTACTTTCGAATTCATTGAACGCCTCTCGCATAGCCCTGCTCACACTACATTTTGCTTCGCGTAATTTTTGTTTGTCTGCAAGGCTTTGGCTATGTTTATGTTTGCTGTGAAGTTCCCTTTGCTTCCGCAGCAGTTTTCTAACTCGGTTGTTGTACCACGGTGGCTCTTTTCCATCTCTTACGATCTTGCTTGGCACATACTCATCTAACGCATTATGTACGACGGTTTTGAACTTTGTCCACTGATCCTCAACACTATCTGTACTTGAGACAAAACTTTCGTGTTGAGCCAACAGGTAGTCTGAAATCTGCTTTTTGTCACTTTTTCTAAACAGAAAAATCTTCCTACCCTTTTTAATATTCCTATTTACGGCTGAAATCATCGATGCCGTAACCGCTTTATGATCGCTGATTCCCTGTTCTGCGTTAACTTTTTCAAATAGTTCGGGTCTGTTTGTCACCAGAAGGTCTAATATGTTATCGCCACGAGTCGGTTCTCTGTTTAACTGCTCAAGGTAGTTTTCAGATAAAGCACTTAAAAAAATTTCACTGGATTCTTTGTCCCTGCCACCCGTTATGAACGTCTGAGTCTCCCAGTCTATATCGGGCAAATTAAAATCTCCACCCATAACTATAACATGGTGGGAAAATCTACTCGAAATATTTTCCAAATTATCCTTCAGGTGCTCAGCCACAACAGCTGCTGAGCCAGGGGGCCTATAGAGACATCCAATTACCATGTCTGAGCCTGCTTTAACCGTGACCTTCACCCAAATCATTTCACATTTCGGATCTCCGTCAATTTCCTTCGATACTATTGCACTTCTTATCGCTATAAACACGCCTCCCCCTTCACTGTCCAGCCTGTCTCTGCGGTATACATTCCAATCTGAGTTTAGGATTTCATTACTATTTACATCTGGTTTCAGCCAAGTTTCTGTCCCTAGTACTATATGGGCGTTGTGACCGTTTATTAATGAGAGCAGTTCTGGGACCTTTCTGTAGACGCTCCTGCAGTTTACTATTAGCACATTAATATTGTTATTCCCTGTTGCATTATGCCTACTCCTACCTTGCCGCGTCTCAGGAGGCGTCTTGTCGGGCCTAGGGAGGGAAGTATGTAACCTAAAAAAAACCCATGTGCATTCCACACGTACTCCGCTACCCTTGTAGCCGCTTCCGGTGTGTAGTGCACGCCTGACCTATTCAGGGGGACCCTACATTTCTCCACCCGATAGCGGAGGTCGAGAAATTTGCACCCCAGATCTCCGCAGAATCGTCTGAGCCTTTGGTTTAAGCCTTCCACTCGGCTCCAAACCAAAGGATCGCGATCGGTTCTGGGAACGATACTACAAATAGTTAGCTCTGATTTCACCTTCACTAATTCCGCCAACCGCCTGTACGAACTGAGGATGACCTCTGAATCCAGACGGCAGGAGTCATTGGTGCCGACATGAGCAACAATTTGCAGTCGGGTGCACCCAGTGCTCTCTATTGCCGCCGGTAGGGCCTTCTCCACATCTCGGATGAGACCCCCGGCAAGCAGACAGAGTGAACACTGGCCTTCTTCCCCGACCTTCCCGCTATTTCCCTTAAGGGCTCCATCACCCGCCTAACGTTGGAGCTCCCAATAACTAATAAACCCCTCCCCCCGTGTGCCTGCTCGGACCTTGCTGAAAGAGCAGCCACATGTCCACTCACAGGCAGAGCGGGCGATGCCACACGGCCAGCCTCCACATTGACCCTCCGCCTCGTGCGCCGCGAACGCCGCTGAACCCGCCACTCCCCTTGGGGAGTGGGTGGCCCAACCGCGCCCAGTACACGCGAAGATGTCTCGACAGCAGGGACAGTGGGTGAAGCATGTAACACCTGGGGTGTACCTTGCGACGCACCAGACTCCCCACTGCCGCTACACTCCGAGGCAGCAGCCTGAAGACGGCTGACCGCGGCCATCAACACGCTCAGCTGTTCGCGAACAGTGGCCAGCTCCTCCTGCGTCCGTACACAGCAGTCACACATCCTATCCATCCTAAGGAATCAATTTACTGAAGAGAGTTAATCAACCTTTAACTAGACTGCTAATTCACTAAAGGCGGCTGTTTATTCACTAAACTGAGGTTGATAGGCACTTCTTGTAGAAAACAATGAAAATAGCACTACCTGTCTCTGGACTGTATTGAAAACAAACACTAGCACTACTGGCACTATGGTTGACTAAAGGGACTCTCTTTGACTGTGTTCAAAACGAACACGAAATCTATGGAACTATTAATAGCACTCGACAATTAAAGCTTCCTAAAAGCAAATACACACGGAAGAGGAAGTGACAAGCAAAAAAATACAGTTAATACTTAAATTAAGGTAGCTCGCTGCACAGCAGACGTGAAGCAGACGGCAGTTACGACGACACTGACTCTACTGGCACTATGACTGACTAAAGGGACTCTCTCTGACTGTATTCAAAACAAACACGAAATCTATGAGACACTATTAATAGCACCCGACAATTGAAGCTTCCTAAAAGCAAATACACACGGAAGAAGAAGTGACAAGTAAGAAAAATACAGTTAATACTTAAATTAAGGTAGCTCGCTGCACAGCAGACGTGAAGCAGACGGCAGTTACGACGACACTGACACTACTGGCACTATGTCTGACTAAAGGGACTCTCTCTGACTGTATTCAAAACAAACACGAAATCTATGGAACACTATTAATAGCACCCGACAATTAAAGCTTCCTAAAAGCAAATACACACGGAAGAAGAAGTGACAAGTAAGAAAAATACAGTTAATACTTAAATTAAGGAGCTCGCTGCACAGCAGACGTGAAGCAGACGGCAGTTACGACGACACTGACTCCACACTCTTCCTTCCAGTGTGAAAATTACTGAATTACTGAAAATTCCTAGTCTTCAATGGTTCAAACGCCTCTAAGCACAGTGGGACTTAACATCTGAGGCCATCAGTCCCCTGGACTTAGAACTGCTTAAACCTAACTAACGTTAGGACATCACACACATCCATAACTCCATAGAAACAAAATTAAATGCCTTGTTTCTTAGGATACTTTTAGCATTCTTGACAATATATTCTTTACTATGTTTCTTTAATTTATCCGGTTACAATTTATGATGTTCTTGAAAACAAGCAATACGGCAGTACAGATTCCTCTTGCACCTCATCTACAGTGAATAGTTCGTGAAAATCTTTCATTAATTTAACATACTTTTCAGCAGAGTCATTGACAGGTCTTCACTCGTTAACTATCCTTTTAGCTTCTAAAAATGAAATGAAACTCGTTTATTTCGAAGGACATTCTTGAAAGAAATGAAGGTGAGATTCCAGCAGGAGATCTACAAATAACGATATGGAACAAATAATAAATGGTTCAAATGGTCCAGAGCACTATGGGACTTCACTTCTGAGGTCATCAGTCCCCCTAGACTTAGAACTACTTAAACCTAACTAACCTAAGGACATCACACACATCCATGCCCGAGGCAGGATTCGAACCTGCAACCGTATCGGCCTTGCGGTTCCAGACTGTAGCGCCTAGAACCGCTCGGCCACCCGGCTGGCAATAAATGGTAAACAGAATAATATCAAACCATATAATGGCGCATCCGAAACTATTTTTCATCTGTAGATTATCTCTCTCTAAATTTGGTTTGTACGTCTACTTCATCGCGAAAGAGCGATAAGAGAGACAACTATTCTGATAGATACCACAAATGATGACTAAATTTCCATGCAGCTGCTTTCGAAAACATGGAATCTATCCTGTCTTGTAATTCCATATCTTTTAAGAAGCAGACATCCAGATTAAGAGCTTTCTCAGCTCGAGTGCACTGATGCCACTTTTTCACTTATTCATCTATAATGAAAAGATATATATATATCTCTTAATGCCTTCTTATTTTCAATAAATATTTCTAGTTGTGATCTTAACAGAAAAATTTTAAGCAATAATTTGCTCTTGCCATCTGTATTGTTTAACACAACGTTACATGACCGTATGGTTACATTATTTTCCAAAGTTTCTTTCAAAACATATTACACGGAGTTCCATGGTTTACAGCAGTCACTTCCCTGTCAATATTAATTTATCTAATCCACTTTCATGAAACTCTAACATTTGATTTATACTCACTGAAAAACTAATCCACACTCTTCTTCCCAGTGTGAAAATTACTGAATTACTGAAAATTCCTAGTCTTCAAATGGTTCAAACGCCTCTAAGCCATCAGTCCCCTGGACTTAGAACTGCTTAAACCTAACTAACGTTAGGACATCACACACATCCATGCCCGAGGCAGGATTCGAACCAGCTACCGTAGCAGCAGCGCGGTTCCGCACGGAAGCTCCTAGTCTTCCCTCAAGCGTTGAGAAACTGTTGTTTCAGGATTGGTTGTCACACGAAGTACCTTACACTCAAATACACTTTTTAAAATAAGTTCCTATGTGTGATGACGGCGTGGGAAATACAAATCCCTGTTGAATTTCTAATCAAGCAAGATGGATGCATCATTAAGACGACCAGTGCTTGAGGCGGGTGCGTCACTGCAGAGAATTTTTCATTTCCTTCTGCGTCCTAATATATTAACGCATTCCAGACAGCGTTCGTCCGTTATTTACTGGAACGCCAGGGAGTTGTCTATTGTCCTCAAATTTAACGAAGACTGGAGTCCTCCTTCGTTTGGTTCCCTGACATGTAATGCTGGCAGTAGCTTACCATCCCAGTGAACAGAAAGAACTGCAAGGATAATTATCTTGGAATCCGATTTTTTCAAAATTTTTTTTAATTTTAGCGCTCTCTTCTCTTCTTCTGTCTTATTCTGTGAAGAGAAGAGTTATTAATATACAGCCCTCCAGTACTGTGACGAAGTGCCTCTGGTGTGGCTTGAAGGATACATACAGAATTTCTTAGACTCAGCTGCCATCTGTCGACGGTAGCTGTTAATTTTTCAGTAATAAAATCCTTTGCACCTCACCTTACACCATTCGCCAACGATTTACTCTCAGAAGCATGTTTTAAGATCTCATCTTCACCAACGTTAACTTCATCTGAAATTGAGAATGCTTTCTTTCTTCGAAAGCATTCTTTCTACCAAAGTACAATGCACTCGCGAACCACTGAGTTACTGCTTTCACTAACTGTTAATTTTACTTCCCGTGTGTTAGAAAATAAAACTTGTAGCACTTGTCTGTTTGAAGATAGTTTGTGTCACGTTATTTGCTGTCTCATATCTCCTATTAAAAACACACATTCGTTAGCAATGGAAATTGGATAGCGACTGGAAAATACGTGCGACACGATCGTTGACAAGTAAACAAGTGACTGCACTGCGCGTGCACGTACTCATAAGCTGAGGAGGTGACGTCAGCACGACATCTAGGAGCAAAGTGAATTATTCTGTTCCTCGTGCGAGATTGCGCTCAAGTCGGCACGGTTAACAGAACTCCGATCACAATAAAATTCTGTGCAGACATGTTTTAGAGTTATTAAAACAATATCGAAGGGTGAGTGCTCAAAAATATTGAAGTCGGAAGATAAGGGACACCCTTTTGTATATTCATCAGGAAACTTCAAATTAGTCGTGAATGGCAAATAATGACAAATAAATAATTATTTCCGACTAAAAAAATTCTGGCAGGAAAACTAGATTCAACAGTTTCATCACACATTGAGAATAGAAATCATTATTTTGATCCCGTGCAAATAAATTTTCTTCCAGAAACATATGTCCAATACTCTTATGAATAATGTAAAAGGCCAAATGACAAAAATAGCACATGTATGATGTGGCTCCTGTAAATAGAAACAAGTGTTGTCAAACTATTTACTTACCATTCTCTAAGACTCAAATACTCTACATCTGCAATAAATCACTAGGTTTTATGTCCGTAAATCGGAACAGCGCTACACAAGTTATTTGCACGGTCCATAAGGAATTTTTTTTTATCCCGTTTTGTACTCCGCAATGCATATTACTAACATATTTCAACAATGCTGCAGATGGGCACTTGTATACCGACATCTGAGATCTTCGCTTTCGGATTCAATGATCGACTAAGTCATTTGAGCTGTAAATTACATCCTCGCATGCCTTCGATGTCAATAAAATTTCACACTTCAGGTGTATCTCACTGATTTCTTTACCTTCTTAACTGTTTCAGTGTTTACTGTTATTTGTAACGACTTAAATATCTAGTAATGCGGCGCTGGTCGTGAATAAGAAGAGCAAACAGTAACCTCAGACGAAATATGCTCGTAGCGCAGAAGCATTCCAACGGCAATGTACTGCCTCAGTTACATAAATTTTACATTACATGTAATTGAATTAAACAGTTGGAGTGTGGCAGCGTTAAACACAAAACATGTAGCGATTACTTTCATTGTGCTTATGGTACAGTAGACTAGATTTTGTTATATGGAAGAATATTACAATTTTGTTTCATTGAACCAAGCTTTATCCATCTTCAGCGTCTGAGTCCTGTCTCGTTTAGACCAATTTTAATAATCTCCTTCTTAGGTTGCTGCAGTATGTTGCCATTTCTATGGGTGTTCCACTAGTCAAGGTTTCCTCAATAGCTCCGTATCTCTAAGGAGCGATCAAAAGATTTCCGTTTGAAGTCGTTGCTGCAGCCTGCGTAAAACGTAGGGCGTTTCCGGTGCCGGTGTGTGAGCACCGACATTATGGCAGGGGAGTAGTGTGGCAATCATATCTTTCCGATGTGCGTGCAATAAATGCGGAAAGTGAAATGTGGCGACCTAATTACAAAATGCGTCCAGTCGTGATCAACGTGCTATTATTCTTTTCTTGGCGACAGAAGGACAAACACCGGTAGACATCCATAGGAGAATGAAGAATGTGTATAGAGCAGCATGTGTGTCAAAGGCCACCGTTGTATGAAACTGAGGCAAGTGGGGCTGTTGCTTCATGGTAGCCCACTAGCCATAATGCAGAAGTCGTAACGTAGAAGTTACAACACCTCACGTGTGAGACACAAGAGCACCTGCTCTGTAGACCTGATCTCTGCCGTCGCGATTATCACGCCTTCGGTCCGTTAGACCTTGGAGAGTCGACGATTTCTGTCGGATGAGGGTGTGCAAAATGCAGTTACGGACTTCTTGACGCTGCAGGAAAAGGTATTTCAGGAAATGGGACTCTGCAACCGGTTGTGTCGGAGGGATGATTGCCTCAATTCCCACGGTGATTTTGCCTGGTCTGCATACCGAGTATGGATTCTACGTCCTTCTAACGGAAACTTATTTAGCGCTCCTATAACAAAACACTGAAATAGAGTTGCGAAGCATAGTAGCTGCAAGGAGCGATAGTAGCTACATGTATATCTACATTTGTGCTACGCAAGTCACCTCATAGTGAGTAGCGAAGGGTACTTAGTGTAATCTGTCACTTCCTCCCTCCTCGTTCCTATCGCAAATGACGCGTAGGAAGGAGGACTATTGGTAAACCAGTACGAATTCGAATCTCACAAACTTCACCAACTTAGACCTTGTCTCGTAATATGCGTAGTAGGAAGCAATATACCGGTAGACGCTTCAAGGAAAGACGTTTCTCGAAATATTAACAGTAAACCACATCGCGATCCACAAGGCGTCTCTTGAAGTCAACGTAGTTAGGTGAGAATCTTTTGCGCTTCGAAGCGTACTAAGCGAAACTGTGAAGAAACATGTGCTCTCCTTTTGATTTCTATTTCAGTTATTCTTCCTATCTGGTGAAGATCCTAAAGGGTCGCGAAAGGCCCACGTATCAATGGATGGTGTGGAAAGTAAATTCCTTTGTGGGTGGACTCTACTTCTACGATTACTTTTTGCCCTCGTGCAGTTTCAAATCGATCTGTAGTTAACATGCCGACAGGAGTGGCCGTACGGTTCTAGGCGCTGCAGTCTGGGTCCGAGAGACCGCTACGGTCGCAGATTGGAATCCTTCCTCGGGCATGGCTGTGTATGATGTCCTCAAGTTAGTTAGGTTTAATTAGTTCTAAGTTCTAGGCAACTGATGACCTCAGAAGTTAAGTCGCATCGTGAGAGTGTCGATTCCGCAGCATGTGGTAAATTCAGCCACACGATCACTGTGCATGCGGTCTACCAACTGTTATTAGAGCAGATCCACGCTAAACGGACGAGAAAACCGGGACTTGGAGTTGGCCATACGATAGTACATATTATTGGGACTTTTCACCAGCATGCCTATCCAGGTTAAATACAGACAATGTGAGATTGATAATTTAGAACATCAACGAGCCACAAGTAAAATATTTTTTTCAATGTAACCATTATAGGGTTCTGATTTATTTCAGGAGCCATCTCGAGATGGATTTGTAATAATAAATCCGAGATGGTAATGGTTCGATTTAAATAAACTTCTTAAAACAGTTGTGGCTCGTTTCCATTTTAAATTATAGTCCTCGTAATTGTACTACAGGTAACCGCCCGGATTGCAGTGCCTGTTAGAGGTCCAATGGATCGAACCCTCCCGCTGGATTAACGACGAGTGTCGGCGTGCAGATAAGCCTGGGTGTGGTTTTAAGGACGCCACTTTCACTTGATTAGCACTACACGCAGACAGCTGGTACACCCCTTCCGTCGCGGGACGCGGGGTTGCGGACGACGGGTGAGGGCCAGGGAACGGAGTGGCGACAGGGCCTCAAGACACACCCTTAAACTAACCCTGCGAAATCCGTTACTGAACAAATAACCACGCCTACCCTGTGCCGATGTGGGACAAAGCAGCAAGAAAATTAAGAAGTTAATTGTACTTCAGCCGCGGTACTGGAAAAGTCTACTTTCGACAACACAGAATTATCTTAATGTCTCGCTCCGACGTACTTCACCCACTGCGTTGTGCACAATTTTTCTGTTAGAGGTGTCAGTTAGTTTGTTAACGATATCGACGACACATAGAGATCACTGAAGCACAGCAGCTGTATTAAGAATTCCTCCTAGTTCGTATGCTGCAAGAACGGTCACATGACACTTCTCTTACTCACGTTCGCCTTTACTTGTTGTTTTCATAAGCTGAATTCTACGCTAAGCAAGTCGTTTTCAACATTCTTCGGGTCTTTCCAGTCTTCCTTAGGTCCGACAAGCAGTCTTAGGGTTGACCGCCTCATCCAATCCATTTGTGTACCTATTCAGAGACTGTCTTCCAAGTAACTTGCCTTTTTTTTACTAGTGTGTATGGGAAGTAAATCCGCAGTAGTTTCATTCTGTTATGCTTGTGTTACTTCCGGTAACGCAGTTAGGTGGCGAAGGAAAAGTTGCAAGAAGTCACTTCTCTGACAGACTTGAGGTTCATTTCATGCGTTATATGAAAAGTTAAAACGGTTTTCAAGGGCGAGAAGCACGTGTAACAATGCCGCAATTGCTTCTCCGTTTCTTGTCGCTGTAGGTTATTACAGCCGCTGCCCGTCTAGCGATGAAATGGTTGCGCAAAAACATCACAGATGCCCTCTGCCCTTTCTCGCCAGGTTATGACAGCAAGTGATGTCAGTACGGCATCCTCCTTCAGCTGAAAGCTTGAGTACTAACTAGCCTGTTTATAGTGTGAATAACGCGCGGCATTCATTGCCGAATGCGTATCAACAAAGTAACATAATATTTCCAGATTTTCTCAAAATTCAATACATTTAACGTAGTTTCCTGCGATATTGTGACTGCCCGGTCACAAGCCGAGGTGAATAATGATGTTTTATTCTTATTTCACCTGTGAACTGATTGATGAATGGTTTTTTTATGTTATTTGTATCCTTCCGCCTCTTCTGCACCACTTGATGTTGTTCCAAGTTATGGGTGCGAAGATAATGTCTCATTTATCTCTTTTACTGGTAGCTATCACGAGTAAATGTCGCCTTGTTTGTCATACTATTGTTAATCTATTGACGGTTTTGCTCAAGTTAACTATTCTGCGCATTATCGACGCAATGAAATTGTCTTTCATAGCTGGCAAAAGTTCTTCAACTTACGACGTTATAACATACCCTCTGTTCCTATGGCTTTATGCTCTTTTATTAATGAGTATTATTCAGGGACAAATATTTCCTTTTAACAAAATGTGCTAATTCAAAGAAAGGCATGTACTTTACCCACGTACTACTGTCTGGAGTGCCACATGCTCCATTCACATTAGTGTCTAAGTGTTATCCGTTGCACTTCCTTGTAAAACATACGAGTGTTACAGACATAGCGGATAGGAATCCGATTATAGCTAAATTCCGTTAGGAATCATAAACATGGAAGATTAATGAGAACTGGAACCCTCGGCTTTTATAAAGCGATAATTGGTGTAACTTTTGTGGTTAAGTAGTTAACTTTCCAGTTAGCTGTGGGAAACTTAAGTCTTTGTGACAAGTATGAGATCTTCTTTTATAGTATTACCTGTATATTATATTTGATCATTTACATTATTAGTGCGACTTCTGAATATTGATTTAAAGATAAACTATGTGAAATATTTTCTGTAACTTGATTTCCTTTCTTCCCGAATGGTTTGTCCTGCGACAAACTTTATGCCAGGTGTGACAAACATTTTTAAATTTAACCAAATGTAGCAAAAACAAGAGCAATGTGAGTCATGGGTTCGTATTTTCATTTCCTTGGAAACTGTTAATTTGTATTGAAGAAAATTTCTCTTGCACTTATTCATCGTATGTATGTCACCAGCCTCATTTGTTAAATCGAATCTTCTGCCCGAAGGTTATTTTTATGGGGCCGAATTAGTAAGATGTTACTTAAATCAAATGGCGAAACATCTTATTAATCATATGGTGAAGACCAAGGAAGCTACTTGCTGCAGGACACAATACAGCAGCGCTTCATTTTTTTAGTTTTTTATGTGTGTTAAACGGGCTACGAATATGATTACGTGTTTGTGCCAATCTGTTCGCTTACCCCACAAAACTGCTAGGATGTCTCAGATATGGTTATTACATAATAATGGAAAAGATGGCATAGGCGTCCCAGTACAAACGTTATTCTGTGTCAGCTCTTGGATCAATGATAGTAAATTAATTCCGCAGCGAGGCAAAATTTTATCTTCTGTACACTGTTGGTGGGCATTATTGTTTAATGTGTAGGTGGGTATATTGTACTCCGGTGTGCATGCATATTCAACATTAGTCAGATTTGCTTTACTTGTTCAAAAAGCCAAAGCAATTCTCAGCTTAAAATAACGCGCTTGAACCTAATACATGTGATCAAGGAAGAGATGTTCGGTTCAGACGGAGTTCAGAGAGATACGGAGAAACCAAAATGAAATTAGAAGCTTCCAGTAAAAATGGAGAATAATTGTTCTTCTTTCATTATTGTTTTGATAAACAAGACAGATGGATTGAGATAATAGCTACATCAGGCATCTCATAAATGCAACTGAGTGCTCAGAAAGCATGCGCTAGAACTGTAACCTTCAGTGTTTTCGTTAACAGCCTACTCAGAAATGAGTTTTTGTTTATTCACTATTAGCAGCAGTCCGTATACATCTTTTTATCTACTTATCACTCCATTACTAAAACTAGATTGTCTGAAAAATTTCACCTCTATATTTAGGGGAGCAAAAAAAAATTAAAAAAGTCAGGATATCGTTGTTTCAAAGGTAAGTAAGTACTACAAGCCTTATAAATTACCAAGCCACAGGAGAAAAGCGCAGGTGGTTCCTGTATGTAGGAAGGGTAAAAGAAAGTGCCGCCAAAATTACAAAGCGTTTTCATATCATCGATTTGCAGCAGAGTTCTTTAGCATATTCTCGAGTATAATAAAATACCTAGAGAAAGAAAAGCTTCTGTACACACATCAACACGGGTTTAAAACGTATCGCTTCTGATTTTCCCACATGATATCTTGCCACCTGTGGATGTAGCGCAACAGGCAAGTTCCATATTCCTAGATTTGCCGGAGGCATATGACACGGTACCCCATTTCAGGCCATTAGTGAAGGTACAAGCATACGGAATAGGTTTCCAGATAGGTGAGTGGCTCGAAGACATCTTAGGTACTAGAACTCAGTTGGCCCTGAGTGTTCATCAGAGACAATTGTATCGTAGCAGTGTCTCAGGAAAGAGTTATAAGATCGCCTGCATTCTCTGAATACATAAATGTTTTTTCGGATAGGGTGAGCAGCAATCTCTGTCTGTTTTGCGATAATGCTGTGGTGTACAGGGAGATCTTGTCGTTGAGTGACTGTAGGAGGATACGAAATGACAGAGAGAAAGTTCTAGTTTACGTCTGAATGTGAAATATTCTGTAAATATAGAGAAGTGCACGGTAAATTAGATGAGTAGATAATGATCCCATATTGTACGAAAACAGCTTTACTATTGTGCTGTTCTATACAACCAGGTCTGTTAAATATGTAGGCGTAACGTTGCAAACCGATGTGAAATGGAGCGAGCACGTAAATACGGTAGCAAGGAAGGCGAATGATCAACTTTGGTCAGTTGCAAGAGTTTTAAGAAACTGTGGTTCATCTTTGGAGGAGACCTGGTATACTGCATAACACTCTTGCGACGCAGTCTTGAGTTCTGCTCGATTGTTTGGGATCGCCTCCAGCTTGTATTAAAGGAAGATATCGATGCAGTGCTGAGGCGGGCTGCTAGATTCGTTAACCAGCTTGTTAACCATACTGTATAGCATTAGTGCGACGCATTCTTCTATTCTTCACCAAACACTTGGTGTAAACATAGGCAAGCTGAATTTTCTGGCAATCGGCATGAATTCATGCATAAATATTCTCTTCCTTTGGCAGTAATAGAGGCAATCAAACCTATTTACAGAGATTTGGCAAATCCTGAACTACTAAAGAAGTGTTTACATGGGAAGACACAAAATGTGAATGAGTCCTTCAATAATGTTGTGTGGTGCCATGTGCCTAAAAATGTATTTGTTGGCCTTATGACTCTAAAGTTAGCAGCGCCTGATGCTGTAATAACTTTTATGTTGGGAACTATGAAAGACTAAACGTTCTGGAGAAGTTAGGAGTAAGATTTGGACAGAACACAGCTAAAGGGCTGCGGTAACTGGATGAGATTCGTGTACGTGAGGCAGAGTTAGCTGCTCAGCTAATGATAAAAGAACCAAGAAAGAAAAGGAGGAGCCAAGCACTGGGCTGTTGTGATACTGAAGAACACACGGACAATGGACCAGGGCAATTCTAGTGCATACAAGACGCAGAAATTTAAGTCTGTATAAGAATTTGTAAAAAAATAGTTTTAAACCTCAATATCTCCGAGCTACATTTTTTTGCAATAAATGACCCGTTTTCTAAAAAAGTTCTGATGGTAGAGACATGAAATTTTCACAGCATGCCAAGTGTAAGATTCAACACATATGGAACTAGAATAATTAAAATAGCCTCAGTTGTTTTGTTTTTATGTTCATTTATTTAGTATGCCAAGTGTGAGATTCAACACTTTTTTATTGTCATCAGTCTACTTACTGGTTTGATGCGGCCCGCCACGAATTCCTTTCCTGTGCTAACCTCTTCATCTCAGAGTAGCACTTGCAACCTACGTCCTCAATTATTTGCTTGACGTATTCCAGTCTCTGTCTTCCTCTACAGTTTTTGCCCTCTACAGCTCCCTCTAGTACCATGGAAGTCATTCCCTCATGTCTTAGCAGATGTCCTATCATCCTGTCCCTTCTCCTTATCAGTGTTTTCCACATATTCCTTTCCTCTCCGATTCTGCGTAGAACCTCCTCATTCCTTACCTTAATAGTCCACCTAATTTTCAACATTCGTCTATTGCACCACATCTCAAATGCTTCGATTCTCTTCTGTACCGGTTTTCCCACAGTCCATGTTTCACTACCGTACAATGCTGTACTCCAGACGTACATCCTCAGAAATTTCTTCTTCAAATTAATGCCGGTATTTGATATTAGTAGACTTCTCTTGGCCAGAAATGCCTTTTTTGCCATAACGAGTCTGCTTTTGATGTCCTCCTTGCTCTGTCCTTGGTTATTTTACTGCCTAGGTAGCAGAATTCCTTAACTTCATTGACTTCGTGACCATCAATCCTGATGTTAAATTTTCTCGCTGTTCTCATTTCTACTACCTTCGTCTTTCTCCGATTTACTCTCAAACCATACTGTGTACTCATTAGACTGTTCATTCCGTTCAGCAGATCATTTAATTCTTCTTCACTTTCACCTAGGATAGCAATGTCATCAGCGAATCGTATCATTGATATCCTTTCACCTTCTATTTTAATTCCACTCCTGAACCTTTCTTTTATTTCCATCATTGCTTCCTCGATGTACAGATTGAAGAGTAGGGGCGAAAGGCTACAGCCTTGTCTTACACCCTTCTTAATACGAGCACTTCGTTTTTGATCGTCCACTCTTATTATTCCCTCTTGGTTGTTGTACATATTGTAGATGACTCTCTCTCCCTATAGCTTACCCCTACTTTTTTCAGCTTGCACAATTTTATATTGTCGAACGCTTTTTCCAGGTCGACAAATCCTATGAAAGTGTCTTGATTTTTCTTTAGCCTTGCTACCATTATTAGCCGTAACGTCAGAATTGCCTCTCTCGTCCCTTTACTTTTCCTAAAGCCAAACTGATCGTCACCTAGCGCATTCTCAATGTTCTTTTCCATTCTTCTGTATATTATTCTTGTAAGCAGCTTCGATGCATGAGCTGTTAAGCTGATTGTGCGATAATTCTCGCACTTGTCAGCTCTTCAACACATTTGGAACTAGAATGATTAAAATAGCCTCAGTTGTTTTGTTTTTATGTTCATTTATAAAAAAAAATCTGTCAAAAAATTGAGTGTTTAAAAAAAAAAAGGTAATATGCCTCACAATACAACTTTAGTCATAATTCTAAGTCAGTGTATCAGAAAGGTGCAACGAATAATTATAGAAAATTGTAAGTTGGTGTTTTAAAAAGTTACCAAGATAATGGGTCACAAAGTTAACAGTGGCGGCATAGGACATAGAATGTCCCCTTATTCTGAGGCGGGTTGCTAGATTTGTTACCGGAAAGTTCGACCAACGCGTGAGTATTAAAGAGTTGCTTTATGAATGCAAATGGGAGAATACCTAGAGGTAAGGCAACGTTCATTTCGCGGAAGACTGTTAAGAAAATTTAGAGAAGCGGTGAGAGAAATGAAGGCTCTTATGCAGATATCTAGACAACCGTTTTCATCTGCGCTCTGTTTGCTAGTGCAACTGGGATGGAAATGACTTGTAATGGTACAAGATTCCCTCTGTCACAGACTATACGGTGACTTGCAGGTTATATATGTACACGTAGATGTAATTATTTAACATGTCACAACGCTACTTACGTTCAGTGAGATATTACACCTCTCACTAGGAGATACTAATTTGTGGAGGAAGCGCCATTTAGGCAAGAAATATTCTATATCAGTCATTTATATTCAATGACGAACACTTCACATATACTTATGTTTCCTTCCTTTTATTTAAGGAAAATTGGTATGTCGTTACAGCTTCTCTCAGCTACCGGATCCAACAACAAGACGATAGCATTGTGTATACATTGAAAGCATGTATTGACTAGCAACTTAGTTGAAGGTTTTAGTAGGGCAAAACGATAACTTCTGAATGCTTGAAATCAGTGTAGGTGATTCACTGTAGCTTTCAAGTTGCCCTGCAACTCCACCGCATTGACACATTGTTCGTCTAACTAAGGAAATAGCGGTGACGGATGTACTATTCATTAAGCGCAATAAGTTCCCCATCCTAGGTATCGTTTTTGAATATCTGTCCATTGCTGACATTATTTGCTCAAAGACATCTTTTCAGACAGTTCAGCAGTAAACACTGGTTTTCCAGAGACCACCTTTATGTTGTGCCAGCTACAGCAGTTATCAAGGGGATCGGTATGGGCAGAACTGCTGCACTTCGATAACACCACCAGGAAGTTTCATTATTTGTGCTCGAATTTATTTTTTGTCCTCATTTGTTTTCTCTTGGTGCTGAAAGTTCCCAAAAGAGGCAGAATCCTCCACACCGTCGCATTTCCCTCATCGGTCTCATGCGGGTAAATGCTAGACGCCACAAGCATGGGACGTGCTTTTCAGACTGCCGGAGGGATTCAACGGTTTTTCCTTCGTTGGCGCCCATGCTGCTCGGGTGGGCGAGTTTTCTTCCGCATCTTCGGTAGCCGACGGCCCGCAGATTGGCCTGTCTGTCATAGGGAGCGGTGCGCTCCATCACCTTTCGATCCTCACCACTCTGTGAGAGGAGCCTGCCTAGTTCATCAGCAGCAGCGAGCAACGCAACTTCTTTTGGAACGAAACTATGATTAAAGTACTGCTCATTATTTACTATTTACGCAAGACATGCCGTAAGATGCTTTTCTTGCTAGAGAAATTATTCGTTTCATGGTTCTGTACTTAGCTTTCCTCTAGCAACTTAGATAAAATTTGTTCTACAAAGCTTTTATACATCACAGATTGTCACGCCGTTAGGGATTTAATTACGAAATAAATTTGTGTGATTGTTTTTAGTACGGATATACTGAAATCAATGTTAGATTATTTTCCAAATTTCCGAATATTTTGTATGTGGAAAAGGCGAGTACCTAGTGGAAAAAAATCCCTGTTTAATTTTTTATGTTAACATTCGTAACGTTTTATGCTGCAGTCATCCACCTGCGCCAGATACAACTATAGCATTTGTTCATTGTGAAAAATCCACTTTTACTGCTAAAAAAACTCTGGCACTTTTCTTGATGTATAATGAACGAAAATTTTACCCCACGTTACCTAATGGCCAATCCAGTTACAGCATGTATATCCTTTATTCAGCAAAGGCGAGAAACAACAATAATAGAAATGACAGCGTGGTAGGTAGAGAGCTACACATCTCGAAATGTCCCTAAAAGCCTTGAAATCCTTGCACTTACTTTTGACTATAGTACGTTTTAACTGGATATGTTGCTAATGATATAAATCAATTCTAGACGACAAACAGTGTGAAAGTTGCCTTTAGCATCTCTTGATAGAAAATTTTCAATCGCGTTTACTGGCGACTACGGCACACACACACCTCAATACAATGTAGGTAGAGAAAGAAGGACTAATTGATCGCTTAGCGGTTGAAGTATATTGTAGTTTTTAGTGTGTGGGTTAGGGCGCGAATAAGATGATTTGAAACGTGTTATGATATTCCCTTTATTCTAAATTTCTCTCATATCCTGAGGTCTTGGAGACCCTATAGTAGAGCATATTTTAGCGCCCATTCGAATATTACATGGTCACAGATAAATTTACGGTGTAGTTACACACATACACGTACAAACACACACACACACACGGAACGAGAGAGGGAGGGGGGGCGAATATAATTATTTATTGGTGGATGTTTTGATCTGAAAATGAATTTGACTGTGGAAGGTGTGGAAAGTGTTTGAAATCCTCCGCAAGTAATAATACATGACTAATACATAAAGCTCTCAACAACTACGAGGATGACATGTGTGGAAAACGAGAGAGAAATGTTTGGATTAATAACAGCGAATGTCAGGGATGAATAGTTTCGCCTTTACTTTTAAAAACTGCATAGCGAAGAATTAACGACAGAATTAGACCAAATCTTTAAATATCAGTTTAAAATTTAGCATATAATTGTTTCATTCGTAAAAGGAAATGAAAATGGCTCTGGAGACTTGGACTGAGAGCAAACTAATACGAACGAAAGTATTGCGGAGTAACGGAAATAAAAGTAGCAACAAACTTAACATCAAAATAGGGTACCATGTTGCAGACGAAATTGAAATATTTTGATAGTCTGGAAGATACATAATGCACGACCGCTGTAAACTGAATGTTATGGTTACATGACAAGCAGTCGGGTGTATTTTTGCGTCATCAGTCTTCTGACTGACTTGATGGTGCCCGCCACGACTTCCTCTCCTTTGCATTAATGTTTCAACTTAGAGCACAGCTTGCAACTAATTACCTCAGTTATATTTTGGTTGAATTCCAACCTCTTCCTACCCGTACAGTTTTTCCCTCTAAAACTCCTTCTAGTATCAGGGAGATTATTCCTTAACATCTTAACACATGACACATCACTCTGTCACGTGTTGTTGTCAGTGTTTTTGTTGTGTTCCTTTCTCCCCCGATTCTGCGGAGAATCTCCTCATTGCTTATCTTCTCGATCCAATTAATTCTTAACGTTATTCTCTAATAGTACATATCAAACACGATTTCTCTTCTGTTCCGGTTTCCCCTCGACCATTATTCACAGCCGTACAATGCTCTACCCCAAATGCATATGCCCAGGAATTACTTCCTCGAGCTACGGCCAGTGTTTAATAGCTGCAGACTTTACTTGGCCGAGGTAGCCATCTTTCCCTGTGATAGTCTGCTTTTTAAGTCCTCATTTCTTTGCCCGTGATTAGCTATTTTGCTCCTAACATGGCTTCCTTAACTTCATCTGCTTCATGTTCACCAATTTTGATGATACGTTTCTCGCTATTCTCATTTCTGCTTTTTCTCGTTACTTCGTCTTTTTCAGGGTTACTCTAAACCCATACACTGTACTCACTAGACTGTTCATTCCAATTAACAGCTCTTGTAATTGTTCTTCACTTTCCCTGAGGATAGCAAGTCAACAGCGAATCATATTTTTCATATCCATTCGCCTTTAATTTCATTTTCAACACTTAGACCTTTTTTTTCCGCAAGTCGACTGCATAGTGAAAATGAAATACCTAATTGGCAAATTCGAGGTTGGCTGTCGTCAGACCCTGTATCGGTGAGACGAACACTGAAGCAATAGAAATTCAAAACTGAGCTTCCAACCGGGGGTACAGATATTACACGATGTCGCCCATTTCCTACCAAGGCCTTTTGTACAAATCAGATGTCATTTAAAAATTGGCAGACACTGTGTTTAGCTGTAAAATGTCAGCAGTACGCACTCGAGCAGTTTATCACGTAGTTTTAGCAGCAGTCTTAAATTGTTTGATGATAACGCTGTTATCTGCACTACAAGATTTCCCGAAGATGATTGCCAGAAACCTGTGAAGGATTCTAAAGTAATTCCACTTGTTGCACGGAATATCAGTCGCGGTTCAACGAAGTTAATCACGAGATTATTAGCATTAATAAAATAATAGTTCCAGAATGCAGGACTAGTGGAAAGCTTCTGGTGCTTTCATCAGAAATTATTTGTTTCTTTGAAATTATTCTGTGCAGTGAGTCGATAGAAGATGACCATTGCGATAATTTTTAGGAGAAAAGATATGTCTACGTTACATATTTCAAAGTTGATCAGTTTCCATCTATTTTGCTCTTGAGATGAATTGTGCACACGTTGAGAGCTGATCTGGTTACCAAACCTTTGTACATCTTGTGGTTAACCCTGTTTCAGCTAATCTCAGATTCTCTTAAAAACATCTCAAATTCGTATGTTCTGTTTTGGTATACTTCAGATGCTATCTGCCGGTACAGGTTTTGACTCTCGACTAGTTTGGGTACTTGCAGCGCTTTGCCAAAATAATTCTTTCAAGCACAGTGAGTATCTGAATCAGTCAAAAATCACATACCTTCTATGTAGCTTTTATCCCATACACTTGAACCAATACCTCAATCGTTTTCGTCGCGTTATTTAGCAAAATGTAACAAAAATTTGATGTTACTGAGCCACGACAAGGGTCTTGGGCTTGTTACATTGCACTGGCCGTTGCTTATGTATCTTTTGCGGTTCAGTCTGATTGACGTTGCTTTGGGCCTGACGTGTTTCTTCATGAAAAAGCGCATACGCTCACTGAAACAGACTTCACTGCTTAGAGATCATTCTGTTTAAGGAAATGGAACACATATTTTCATTTATAACTTGCGTTAGCGACGCTATTTTATTGTTGTTCCTTATTTCCCTGTTTGTGTTCCATTCTCTATCGTTACAGGATCACTGTGTATTCCGAGGTATGTATCTAGAACAATCAACTTACACTAATCTAAAAAGATATTTCTAGGTCATAGTTTCTCAAATGGCCTGGTGGCTTCCTACCCCTTATCGTGTCTAGGGATCATGAGTACGTAACTACACCATCACATGCACTGTATAAAGTGTTTTGAAATTTATATTTTTCGAGTACCTCCTCTGCTTTCCCCTCTATTGCTCCACCAAGGCTCGAATTAAGCATTCCTTAATGGTGCAGCAAATATCCCTCTGACTTGTACTATTGTGTAGTACACAACGTTAAGAAGAGGTGGGCTACAGTCGACCCCAAATGGCCTTAATGACTTTATCTTGGACTTCATATTCTGCAACACTTTTGTACAATGATGGAAAGTCGGTAGAAATTAAATTACCTTGTTCAGAATGAGACGGTTTGTTTGGTAACATTTGGCTTTCGGCAATATGTTGCACGTTAACTAATCTACTAAGATTATCACCAAACAAATCTTCTGTGACCTTAACGTGGACAACCTTAACCCTAAATGCCTGTATTCGGATAACCAATGTTGCTATTTGCCTCGTCTTACAAGGCCTCCTCGGGATCTCGATCAACGCCTGGTTATCAGTCTCGAGCTGAAAGGTGGTATGTTCAGTATAATAACGAATCATTTCTATGGCGGAAAGAACAGCCAGAGATTCCTGCTCGTAACCGGAATATTTCCTCTCCACATTATATAATCCTCTGCATGAATATGCAACTGGTCACATAACTTGATCTCCTTCGTACAATAAGGTAGATCCTACGCCAGACATTCATGTGCACATCTGTACAATGAATACTTTTATTAAAATTCTACAACGCTAAAACTAGAGCAGAAATCAATGCTTCTTGCATTGCCTGGAAGGAAGCTTATTGAGATGAACGTCATTCAAACTTCTGTCCTTTTCCCCTAAGGTGATTTAGCGGTGCAGTGTTTTGGGCAAATTTGGAAACAAATTTCTCAAAAAATTGCCATTCCAATAAAACTGGCAATGGCTTCGGCATCCTTAAGCCTAGAACAGTTGAAAATTGCTTGCACTCCCCGTAGGTCAATAAATACTCCCTCTGCAGAAATTATTTGACTAAAAATTTAATCGGTATCTGTGCAAACTTGATTTTATCTGGCTTAACAGTCAAACCAGCACGATGTAATCTACCAAAGATGTGATTCAAACGATCCCACTGTTCTTCCACCGTTCCACTTCCCACTACACACAACATCATCAAGGTAGCAGAAAACGAAATCAAACATAAAATCTGAAACATTGAATCAATGACTTGTCAAAATACTGCCTTTCCAGTGGCTAAACCAAAGGGCACCCGTAAAAATTCCAATAAATTTTAGTGTGTAATGAATACAATGACTTCCATAGAGACGTTGTGTAAGGAGATCTGACTATATGCTACTTAGCAATTACTGTCAACATCACTGTACCCTTGAGCCAGGCGAAAGACGAATGGAGAATAGCAGGCGAATAGATATATAAGTTACCTTTTTATTAAGTTTCCTAGGATCTAAAACAGGTCTTGAGCCCTCGGCCCCACGGCTTAGGGACAAAAATATATAAGGTGATTTTGATTGTGTAATGATCCCTGCTTGAACATTCCCTCAATGTGCCTTTCGCTCCTTTAGTCTAGGTGGTGATAATCGATACGTGGCTTCCTGACTGTAATTTGATCTGTGAGCTCTATTTTACAGTAAAAAACTGAAGTGATTCCCAGCTTACGATCAAGATATCACTAAAGCGTTTACACAGGTTTCAACCTTGAGTCCTCTGCTTGTTACTCAAATCATTCAGCTCTTTCAGTGACACTTCACTTATTGGTGTTGCTGCCCCATCCACCTCTGGAATATTTCCCTGTATGAGCTTACTTTTAGAACCATCATCGGCAGTGAACGTAAATCTGCGTTTCTGGGCAAACCTGAAATAACAAGTACTATCTGCCCAGTCAGTAACTACCCCGAACTTCCTTATAACATCCGAGCCAGTAATAAAAGAAGTTGACAAATTAGTTATTAGCCTAGCTTTAACCTTCCACGTAAAGTGTTGTCTTCTCAAACAGACATGGAACACCCCTCTGATCTCCACATGAGTGTCGTTAACTATTACTGTTTGCATCGAGTCATGTTTAATTTTTTTTTCCATTTGCGACAAATACTATTTCTTCTAACCCAATCCAGATCCAACGTCATTAGGACTTTGTCAGAATTCACCAATCCACGAACCAGCTCTTTATCAACGTACCATTGTATGTATGGAAGCTGTTTACACTGGCTCCATTTCATGGTTGTAACTGACCCAACCCGCAATTCTCGCATGGTCGCCACACGGGATGAGTCAACTACCGTTGTTCTGCTACCTGTCTCGACGTATAGGACATCGCCGGGCCAGTTGGCCAAGGATACCTCAAGATAAAACACCTTAAGTTACCTTGGCCTGCATATGCGGTATTATTAAATGGTTTGGCTTCCGTTATTTTTTCCTCTTTCATTCACTGATTACCGTAGAAACATCCTGCATGTGACAAACCATAGCACTGAAGGGAAGAAAATCGTAGAAATTTTCACAAAACACCGCTCTTTGTCGGTCCTCAGACCGCATAACTTCTGGAACATGTCGTACATTTAACGACTGATGAATCCTGACCCAGGACTCTTGTACTCAGATTAACTCTCATTTAAATGGCAGGTAAATTTTTCTTGAATAGTTTGGTCGCGCCCATAACGCAAATGAATGAAATCGTGCACTACGTTTTCCTTACATTTCCTCTTATGAAATTCGTGCAAGATTTCACGCTGCGTTATAACATCTTGCATATTTTCCAATAAGCACCCATTAAGATTCGTGACTACTAATTGTAAAAAATGAAGTGGTCGTACGGGAAAACGCTTACGTTATCACTACCTCGGAGATTTTGTGTCCCATCTCTCGTGTGCCAAGTATAATACCATGGTCCGACTCTCCTAAACCTTTATAACCTGCCATTGTAGTAAGAGTAGACGATCTAACAACTGTGCCAGACACTTGTTGTCTTATGTAGGCATTGCCAACCGCAGCGCCGTATCCTGCCTGTTTACATATCTCAATATTTGAATGCGCATGCCTATACCAGTTTCTATGGCGCTTCAGTGTATATAAGCTGGCAGCCCTGGGAGACTGATGTGGTGCGTGTCCTAGCAGCAAATGTGCAATGAGTCCCACACAAGCTTTCGCCCCCTGCACCCTCCGCAGAAGACCCACTTTAAAATGTGCGTTTCGTGCTGAATATCGCACGAGATACAAACAAAAATCACAATACCTTAAAATATTTGCCACATTCTCTTTTCGTTTGTATTCTTAATTTTTTCTTTGAAAGACTATATTTCAGTTACCGATGTGTCATAATTTTCTGTAATCATTAAATCAAGGAAGTAAGACATATATTGATCAGGTCATGTGACTTAATGAACAAGTAGCCATCTTTCATGAATTTCCAGACCTTCACAAGAACGAGTGAAATCTAATCAGTGATCACAATTCCTAGATAATAGACGCTGCATTAGGCAGAGAGAACGAAGAGAAGTACTCGTATATTAAGACAATAACATATGCATCTTTCTTATTCATTTATATTAATGAAATGTTAAAATGTTTATTGACTGCTACTTGATGGTAAAGTTTTGCTGAAGAAGCTAAAGTTTTAACGTATTAGCGATGAGTAGCTATTTATCTATTCACCAAAGTACTATAAGTTCCTGATTACTAGTAAATGAACGTCCCTTCTTTACTTCTAGCTCGAATCTTCGTTTACCTGTTAAAAGCAGTGAGACAAAATGTAGTAAGTGCAAGAAACATATTAATAAATTCCTGGGATTCATTTATTTATAGCTCCAATACAGGAAAAATAAGTCGTTGGTCTCATGACTCGACTAAAATGAACATAAATGAATTTGAGGGAGAAAAGATCATAATCATTGTTTCGTGCTACTGCTACATCTTACAGCGTATCAGGTCTTCAGGAAGGACTGAGGTAACTGATTCATAATCAATAGATACTACTGGATCAATAACATACGTTTACGAACGATGTTTTGTAAGTTGCATTTATCGATTTGACAGTTTTTACAGCTACGTTGCAATGAATATTATATCTCTCCCGCTGTTATGGAGGCAAGATGGAAGGAGATTTTTACCTGAAATGAAGTTAATGTTGAATACTCAAACAATGTTTTGTGAACATAACAAGTGGTTAGCGTATTTCGTAAAATGGTAACAACTAGATCCACAAAATGTTACCAGCTAACAAGGTATTCAGAAATGCGGACTGGAGAACAATGAAATTTATTGGAACATCAAAAATGCTGCCATCGTTTATAAAAGAACGTTGAAGTTATCATATCAAACGAGACGTCAGTCTCAAGGCTACGTGGAAAGTGTCGAATAAGATGAGAGCAGGTTCTGAGCAAAAGGGCGAGAAAAGCTTTATAGTTTGTCCGTTCTACTGATAGGACTACAGTAGTGATGAATCAGGGAGAATATATATGGTAGACATACAACGCCGGTCAGTGGGGTGCCTAATCAGATGGTACTTGTCACTGGTGGTAGCTGGTACGTCATTTAGAATGGAACTTCGTAACGACGTCATTTACTAAAAACTGTACAGCACAATACTCTGCCTGTGCTACAAGATTAATTTGGTATTCTGCTCTAAAGTTTGTCATCAGACTTTAACTATCGTCGTCTAAGGTGTTACTTGCAAACAACATTGGAAAAGATATTACTCATCCAGACTGCGGCAAAACAGAGTGTTAGTTACCTTTCATAGCACGATGATTAAGCAACTAAAAGAGTAAAAAGTTGAAAAAATATAAAAGGAACAAACCAGGAAACCAACATTAACACTAAACCCCAAATACAACGCCTATCTAACAATTCAAATTACTTTATCAATCCTAATAAAATAAAATTAAAGCTCATGGCTCGTTACTACGTATGGTCGGTTTCCTGTTAGAATACAGATTGTACAACCAGCTTTATGACTCGACGTTGGCTACGAAATGGTTATGGTTGTAGCAGTGCGTGAACAGAATCAGTATTAATCATATATTTTGGCGATGGAGCAAAATGCTGCAACCCTCCAATCGGGCCATTAACTGTCTCTACTTTGTTTCAGGTTCCTTAATCTCTTTCATACAGCCGTCGTCCTTCTGGGAGACGAATTACCCTTTGCGTTTCTAGGTGTGGCTTCGGCCAGTGGGATTCCTGACAAGGATCCTCAGTTTTTAACTAATGCTCTCTCAGGTGGCGTTTAGATTCGGACTGGAGAGCACCTTGCTGTTTAGAGTCGTTCGAGCCTGTAGTAATTGGGCTCTAAACTTACAAGTGTTCTTGATTTACATTACCTGATACGATTATCAATATCAAGTATGTTTCAAGTTATTTGAATCCGCCCCTGAATTTTTAAGTTCAGTAACAGTAATCAATGGCCGGCCGACGTGCCCGAGTGGTTCTAGGCGCTACAGTCTGGAACCGTGCGACCGCTACGGTCGCAGGTTCGAATCCTGCCTCGGGTATGGATCTGTGTGGTGTCCTTAGGTTTGCTAGGCTTAAGTAGTTCTAAATTCTAGGGGACTGATGACCTCAGAAGTTAAATCCCATACTGCTCAGAGCCATTTGAACGATTTGAAGTTTGAACAGTAATGAATATCACCAGAAAGTGATTACAGTCACAGTAATCTATGAATAAGCAGCTCAATAAAAACGTATTATTATTGGATATGTACCAGTTATATTATCAGTTCCAGACTTCCGTGCATTAAAGTTTATGGATCCAATGAGATTTCAGGAGAAACATTTGTTTTATAACACGGTGAAAAAGTTTGATTAACAGCCTAATTATGCTTCTTCTGATGTTTGTTAATTTCAACGCTGCAATAATTGGATGACTAATGAAATTATGTTACATCAGGTGGCAGTGTGAGAATGCTGCAATAATCATTTACAATTTATAGAGGCCTGGAACAAAACAGAATACGAAACAGTCTACAGACCCGACGGACTCCTCAGACTAAACTACATTCATGTCGTTTTATTTCACATTGCTGATTTCAGAAGATGAAATAAGACAATAAATGCAATATGGTCAATTCTGAGGACTGAAAATCACGACTGTGTATCCCTCAAAATCACTGGAAGCAATGGAAAGGCTTAAAATAAATAGATTGACAGTACAGCTAATAAGTGCAGTCGCAAAGTGTTTAATTTTATGAAATATCAACCACTTTACGAGCATTTCCCAGAAAAAGTGAGAGATGATACGGCCTGGGCAGAATAACACATACCCAACTATGAAAATGGTAATCCATCAAAGTTCTACAGCAATATTAGGTGCGCAGTTATAGAAAAATAAGGTCATGACAAGGAAAATGACAGAGAGAAACATAATAAAGAAGAAACTGTAATTAAACTAGAGCTCAACAGGGGAGAAGCTTAACTGTTACATCAAGTGCCTGTGGAAAGTGCGCAACACTGCCTGCTAGGCCTTCTCGTGACTCCCTCGGACTTAGTAGTGAGGACAGCTTCGTACAACGAGCAGCCACAGTGTTTTAATCGTCACCCATAAAAGACAAAGTAACGTAATTAAACTAATTTGTGGTTAATTTACTGGTCCATGTTAGCAGTCATGAACATCGAAATCTCTGTGTCAAAGTATCGTAGCAGACCGCTAGAGGATTGTAAAGTGTTGATCGATGTTCACATCATGTATGTTTGGATTGACTGAATGCAATGGCAGAGCTGCGCCACAACACTATAATGAGCTGTTTCTGCAGAGCATCAGAGAAGTTTTGCATGGGAGTGTTTTGAACTACTCTGGATTTTGTATCGTGCCATGTGTTCCAGTGTTATGAATGTGATTTTAATACAAACAAAGTTAGCTGGTGCAACAAACATAATAAATCATAAGCGCGTTAGTACCACAGAACTAGCCAAAAGAGACCATGAGTCCTTACACCAGAATATTTCCTTTAATAACCTCAGAAACTGGAGTTTGGGTTCACCTAATACCTTCCAGAGCAACACTCTGCACTACTAAAACTCCTGTACAAATTAAAAGATATGGATCAGAAGAAGACTTTTCAATCCATCTTGTTCTTGTTCTTGTTCTTGTTCTTCTTCTTGTCGCAGAGATCCTACAGCTGTCACTGTATCCCACATTTCCCTCGCCAAAAGCCTAAATCTCGCCATCCTCTCTCATTATATTCCTCTTCACTCCATCACTTTTTAAATACCTCGTAGCCAACCTTGCGTGGCCTTCCTTTCCTTTCTCTTCCAGGAGGCTGCCATGAAAGTGCTCTGTTTCCCAGTAGTCATCTTCCATTATTTTGACATGTCCTAACCATCCCAGCTGCCTTTCCTCTATTGTGACCATAATACTGTAGTAGGTCTACGTCCTTTCTTTTATCTCCTCATTTCTTACTCGGTCAAGACGTGAAATTCTACTTTCTTTTCTCAGGTGATAAATTTGTAAAGCTCTAATTCGCTTTATATTTCTTCCTCTGCATTCCTAACACTCCCTTCCACAAATGGTTATTAGTTCTACCGTGGATTTGTACAATAGTGTTTTAACCTTTGAACTCATTGTCGAGGACTGAAATAAAGGATTTAATTTTCACATTTATGCCCTTCCCTGTCTGATGTCTTTTCGGATATCAATTCCATATCTTCCATCGCGTGATAGGAGACTACTAGAATACTTAAACTCTTTAAATACGTTAGTCTGATGTTCACCACTGTTCAAGTCCTCTGAAAAAATTTGATTTTTGGTCATATCGCAATTTATTTTCAGACACAATTTCTTACATTCCTAGCCGGCCGTTGTGGCCGAGCGGTTCTAGGCCCTTCAGTCCGGAACCGCGCTGCTGCTACGGTCGCAGGTTCGAATCCTGCCTCGGGTATGGATGTGTGTGATGTCCTTAGTTTAGTTAGGTTTAGGTAGCTCTAAGTCTAAGGGACTAATGACCTCAGATGTTAAGTCCCATAGTGCTCAGAGCCATTTGAACCAATTTCTTACATTCCTACTACAGCTGCTTAAGCATGTAAGATATATATTTCTTCACTTTTGTGTTGCAACGACCTGATCATCAGCACATAAAAGTGTGTATGTACACTGGCTAGACTGGATTAGATTAGATTAGATTAGAATCAGTTTTCGTTCCACAGATCCGAAATAAGTGGTATTTGATTCTCGTGGGTGTGTAATAAGTCAGAAAGTGCAACATAAAGAACATGAAATATATGAATACACTACTCACTGCCCTGATCATTTGTCAGGAGGTTTCAAAATGGGTGAATTCATTACAGTAAACTGGAACTGTTAATATTTACAGAATTAATACGCTGTCTTAATGATACATAGTTATGCACTTTTAATAAATTTTATCATACATAAAATACCTAATCTGTTGCGACCAAGTGCTGTCTAAGCTGAATTCTAACAGACATATTTTGCTTAAGCTGGTCTAACGATCCCTGTAACGATATTCATCTACAGAGTAGGAGGAGTTACTTAACAAAAAGTCTTTCTGACTCTGTTTGAACTGTGCTTTATCCGCAACCAATATTTTGATGGTTGCTGGGAATCCCAATCCCAATTTCCCTGTACCTCCAACGCCAGAGATCTAGTGCCTTCCGCATAATCTTAAGAGGGTGGGAGGCAGACAACAATCTTCATTAACTTATTTTAAGATTTCTTTCCCGTCTTTAAAGCGAAGTTCTTCCGACTTTTGAAGGATTATGATACTTCTTACATAAACTTCTGGCAATTCCGCTGACTACAGTACTTTGAACGATATCTTTAGTGGCGTTGTATCAAATGCTTCCCCAGCATGTATGGTGACCAAATAACTGCTTTGATTCCTTTCGAGTCCCTCGTCCCTGATCTGTCTTAGGTTAAAGATGTTATTGATAGCTTTTTCTCCTTCATTTATTGTAATCTTATCCTTCTTGAGTCTAAAATCCTCCTGTAAGACCTGCTAACTGAACTTGCTACACGCCTCCATAAAGGCTAGATGCATTCTTTTCCCTTTCAATGTAAGGGACTTATATCAGCAGAGCTTAATTCTGCTTGAAATTCCTCCCTTTACCGTACACATTTATTAAGTAATACTTATGATTCAAAGAATATACTAGTACCACACATAAATAAACGAAGTGACGCATTTCCAAGACCTAGTGATTTCCCAATTTTCATTCGTTTGTGGCCGCCTTCTTACCTCTTTTCGTGGTTATTTCATCTGCATCTTCACCATTCTGTTTCTCTCATATCTCCCAGTTTATTCCTCGCACTCTACCCTTTCTACCTTCAGCAAACCCTTAAAATGCTTCCCCTTTCTTTTCTTTTACTTCTTCCATCAGATTCGCAAACATTTTTCATACTGTTCCCCGTAGATCTATCGCCTCTCTCACATGTATTCACCCAGATTTCATATTTCCTACAACTGATGTCCTTTATTACTTCTACATACGTTCTAACATACAAAACTTAATCCTACTTGTCAGTTGTTCTCAACTAATTATACTAGAACATGACTTCTAGGTTTATTTCTCCAGTGCTTTAAGTCTGCCGCTGTGGACGACGATTTCCTTCTGCGTCTTGCTGCCCCATTGCTTTAAATGCTGAATCACATTCTAATTCATTGGTGTGTATGATCCTCTGTTCTTTCTTCTAGGTGTCTCTGTTTGTTAATATAAATTTCAAAATCTGTGGGCAATCACGAAAGCCTGTTGAAAATAAAACCATCACTTTTGAACAAGAGTTGTTCCAGTATAAATCTTTTTCCTGTATAGTGCACAATAGGTGATTGTGGCAGTTACATTCGAATGAGTCAATGTTATTAATCCCACTTAACGCAAAGAACCGTGTGCAGGGATGGTAAATTTAGAAGTCGTAAACGTTTCCTGCCTGACACTACGTGTTATTGTGACTGTTTTTCTTCTGTTCTAAAATTAAAACGAAACTCCTCCTGAACAGACCATGAAGGCCAACGGTACCGACAGGCCGCCGTGTCATCCTCAGCTTATAGGCGTCACTGAATGCAGATATGGAAGGGCATGTGGTCAGCACACCGCTCTCCCGGCCGTATGTCAGTTTCCGAGACCCGAGCCGCTACTTCTCAATCAAGTAGCTCCTCACTTTACCTCACAAGGGCTGAGTGCACCCCGCTTGCCAACAGCGCTCGGCAGACCCGATGGTCACCCATCCAAGCGCTAGGCCAGCCCAAAAGCGCTTCACTTCGCTGATCTGATGGGAACCGGTCGTTGGCTATTTTTTCTGTTCTACTAATTTTGACGTGCATGTAGAAAAAGACCTCAAAATATGAGTCGCAGGATATAACAGTGATATTATAAAAAGTAATCTTCCGCATTTCATTGTCACACAATTTGAAAATTATGCCTAGGGGAAAGATAAGAACATTTAGCTTCCACACAAGGTTTCAGAATTTCATACTTTCAAGAGGGAAATTGATTTATCTCCAGTCTGCATACTCTAAGACGGTTGATTTCAGTGGTTTTAAAAGTAACACACTAAAAGATTTTCTGGACTGAAAATGTATGTACTATGTTTTGTTTAAATTTTATTCGCTAAATCATTTACGTTACATTACCCACTTTCACCATGGGACTAGTATCATCCATCATTAGCATAAATTTATGAATCACTTGTCATCTATACTGGCGGATCAATGACATGCAGTAAGGTTGCCATCAGACCAAGAAGCGAGATCTAAGGGTTTCTTCTCTTCCCCACATTAGGGCATACGGGACATAAAGATCTTTCCTGATAGCAGAAGACAGTGAAAGAGTTGGGCTGAGTTGTTTGATGGAGAAGACCAAACAGCGAGGTCATCGGACTCATCGGATTGGGGAAGGACGAGGAAGGAAGTCGGCCGTGCCCTTTCAAAGGCACCATCCCGGCATTTGCCTGGAGCGATTTGAGGAAATCACGGAAAACCTAAATCAGGATGGCTGGACGCGGGATTGAACGGTCGTCCTCCCGAATGCGCTCGCTGACAGTGAAAGGCTTTCCGCTGTTTCAGAGTCGGTAAAACTTCTCAGTGTCTTACATTCTAATGGTGTTAATTCAAGTCTTCCGTGGAATGTAGCAATTGACGAGATACCATCCATTAATGTTACTTTCTACGTGTGATTAACGCCACATGAGTATTACGTGTTTTAAAATAAATGGGAGGAGGATTGTCAGCGGCAAACAAGATCTTGACACTCGATTACAAATTATCAGAGACAAAAAGAATTAAAATGTTTAGATGCAGTGAAAAAACCAGATTGCCGACTAATGTATCGTAGTTTTGAGGGCAAAGAGAAAAGATAGTAATATCTAAATTGTCACTAACATGAAAACGTCAGTATTTCGTATAATTTTAACTTTAATTATTCTGGTGTTAAGGACTTCACTGCAAAGGACATGGTAAGCATTTGATATATATGGGTTTTATCTTCTACATCAGAGTATATTGTTTGACATCCTTCTTGGTACAATTTATTCTAATTCTTCTTACATTAGTTGTATTTTGCCAAAAATATAAACTCCTATGATTATCAGTTTCTCCAACCCTTCGTTTTTGTGTTATCGTTCCCTGAAGTACGACGTACAGCCTTTGAGGAAAAAAAAAAAAAAAAAAAAAGAACAGCTCACGTATATTTCAAGGCATGTACATATTACACACTTACTTCTGTAATTTCTGACTCTTTTCCGACCAAGTTTTGGTTACATATTATTAGCCGTCACTGAGAATTCTTCAACTATACTTTTGAAAATGTTGATTGCGCTGTAGTACTGTACTTGGTCGACAAACGTTACAATTATCCCTTTAAGAAGAAAAATATCGTTCTTGGATTGTAATAAACACTGAAGGGACGGCGTTATTACTCTTTAAGTAAATTTATGCTCGCACTAACTATCGCTGTGGGAGGGTCGTGAAATGAGGCTATTACAATGCAACACTGACTAAAGTTCCCTAAATCTCACTCTCACGTTTGTTTCTCTCGACTTACCTAATTTACAGTAGCCGTTATAAAGTGCGAAATTATTCTCTTCTGCTTACAGTTTCGCCACCCATCTGCTCTTGCTAGCCATTTCTTTCTGTCATCTCTATAAATAAATGTAACGAGGGTTTACAGATGCGATTTCTAAAAATAGTCTAACATGACACTGACAAGGACGCATTACATAATTTGTGTGAAATTTGTCTAATACGGGCAAATGTGTTCAGCGAAAGGCAGTAATAGTTGCAAATGAAGGAGAGGAATGTTACTGGTGTAATAAATCATGGCACTCACTGTAAGGTAAGTTCAAATAGTTCAAATGGCTCTGAGCACTATGGGACTCAACTGCTGTGGTCATTAGTCACCCAGAACTAACAACTAGTTAAACCTAACTAACCTAAGGACATCACAAACATCCATGCCCGAGGCAGGATTCGAACCTGCGACCGTAGCGGTCTTGCGGTTCCAGACTGCAGCGCCTTTATAGCAGTATTGACTGTTATTGCTGTGTAGTTTGTCACTCATGACGGTTGAGGCATACGCAAATAAGAAGCCACCTCTCACAACCTCATGGGCTTCCTTTGCGCGTATGATGAAAACGTCTTCACAGTGCTTTGCTAGAATACAGCAGTTCAAAATGCTGATGCACATAAAGGCTGTCTCTCTTTGAGAGATTAGACAGTAGAAGTCGGTTATTTGGAAACCAAAAAAATGAATGAAGTTAAGGAACGAGCTGGAGTTAGATCACGTAGATCCCAGAAAAACTTTTCTGTACGGTTCTAACATTATTTCTTTTCTAAGAGATTGTCACAGAGACAAGCTGAACATTTGTAAATTTTCAAATTATTTCTTCTTATCCACCAAATACGGCTGGAGTTGCCTCTGTTTTCTCCTTTTTAAGTGTGAATTCGGGAAGTGTTCCGTTTCTTCACCTGTTTCGCCTTGATAGTAAGTATACCAGCGTGATAAATGAGTGTATTCTTAGGCAGGACATTATTGATATAACACGTAGAATAGGAATCGCAAGTAAATGTGATTCACACAAGAAAATCGTCGCTTAAGAAATACAGAATTGTCATTTCTCACACATCTGCCACTTCCACTAAGTTAGATTACTGGAACAAACTTAAATGATTTTGTAATGATACCGACAATACGGACTCGATTATCAACCATGACGGTCGCTTCTGCCTCAGAATGGCGTGTGGGAGAATGGTGGGTCGCCTTCTAACTGCACCACGGTGGACGCGGAATCAAGAGAAGTCAGTTAGCAAACCCATTCTTTATTCCGCATTATGTCCGTACGGAAGCTGATGACACTCTGGTGAGAGTGTGGTCATTCAGGACGCAACTGCCTCAACAATTCGGAGTACTGTGACACAATTCGTTTAGAAATTGCGGTATTTTCGTTCCACACAGAGGACAGAATATTGTAGTGTAAGAACCTAGTGGGAGCAAGACGCCATGAATGGTGTGATCGGATTAAAAAATACGAAAGACAGGGATTTAGTCTTTCGCCCCTGCTGTTCAATCTATAATTCGATGAAGTAATGACGGAAATAGTAGAAAGATTTAAGACCGGAATTAAAATTCAAGGTTATAAGTGTTAAAATTCGCCGATGACACTGCAATCCTCAGTGAAAGTGAAGGAGAAATTTGGAAACTTGTGGTAAGGTCTGTAAGAGGTCTGTAGGCCTTTACAATAAGTTTGCCCTCGGCACCGGTCGATAGGGCAAACAATCGATAGTGTGCCGGATTGTGAGAACGAGTGTAGAGTTGAGTTAGTTCCCAGGTTGCGGGCCGAGCCGTGTGGAGGCCTGTTGCGGAAATACAAGGCTGACCGACAAAGGGAGTGGCCATCGCCGCGCTTTAACCGCTTTGTGTTAGAATAATACGGGAAAGTGAAGAAGTATAATTACTAGAGTGATCAGTGATATTTCTGAGCCGATACTTTTTGTTTCGCGTCTACCGCGCCGGCATCATTTTGATTGCAGTGTTGGATTGCAGTGATTGAATTTGCGTGTGGCAATAATGAATAACGAAGAGGCCTGTGCTGAGATTAGCCGTAATTAATTATGTATGACGAAGGCAGTGGCTGTCTCCTTTCTCTTGTGTTTTTGAGACGAATATAGGTCTTGATTAGTGAAGCTGTGTTGGCGTTCTTCTTGTCACCAGACATTTCATTATTACAGCATTTGAGAAGGACAAAATGGAATGTAACAACTCCATAGCAGTCAAATCCGATTGCCAGCCCCATTAGGTACACGGTCACATTAATTAATAATTATTTGGGCTGCTATCAGATCCCGATCGAGCGGGATACATAAATCGGTGGTGTTACACCCTTGGCTTACCATGAAAGGACAAGTGCAGTTTTCGGACGAATCGTAAAGAACAATAGGTAATTTTACCTTGCTTAAGGCGAGAAAATTTTTTTCCAATTTTGGATCGAGACAGAGCATAAACTTTAAAATCGCGACAAAAGTCAGTGCATTTTTGAACAACACGAAGTAATAATATCTTACGATTATGAATAAACTGTTTTTTCTTGCCATATTAGATAAGAATAATAGTGTCAATAAACTGTGTTATAATGTGTAAATGCGTAAATCCGCGCGAAAAACTGTGAAAAGTGGGCACTAAAGGAAAACACGTGTGAACATTACTATAGCAAAACGAACTAAGAATTCGTCACGAAAGCCTTTAAGAAGTGTTTAGTGGTAGTATTTTGACTGACATTGATTATTGAGTAGTGAAATTCAGACAGCTTCATGTGGACCCATAAACTGTTATGCAGACGACAATTTATTGTGGCGACGCAATTGTTGAGTGACATTACGCAGCCCCGTGTAGCAGCTGCGCCAAAGAGCTCCCATCTGTGAGGTGATTTCACACGTCATCCCAACTACCTGTGCAAGGAGTAGGTCAAGTACAGACGCACTACACCGACGGTCTTCAGCACGACTTCGAGACACCGAGCGTCGACCCGGCATCTAGTGGCCGAACTACAAGCTATGCCCGCCTGCAGCGCCACGGAGCGGCCGACGGAGAACTACGATGACTCGCCACAGATCTTCAGCGCGACTTCACGTGGCTCCAGCAGCAGTACAGCGCCACGCCCACTTCAAACGTCAAAACATCGCGACTCGTGGTAACGTCAGTTGGTGAGTGAAGACGACTGGTTGGCCTAACATTAAAGTGTAGTGCGCAGTCTTTGCGGTAAATAAACAATTGTAAATGGAAGTTCACATTAGGAAAAGTGCCCAATTACAGTAATTTCCGAAAATTTTGCGAAACATACTCTGGAATATAGCATACTTATTGATGCATACTGCGCTGTCTAAATGGTAATTGTACAGATATGCTCATTGTTTTTGGGGATTTTACATTTATAGATTTTGTGAGTGGTGTGATTTATCTTATTTAGAACATTTTACGTAAGCTGTGTATGTGAGAATTGTTATTTGAAATTATTAGTTTTTGAGAGTTGTTATGTTCAGTATTCATACGTAGTGTATCAATTTTGGGATTAACTGAAAATATTGCAGGTACTGTTTGATTAGTTTCATGGTAATTAGGAGTGTTTTGGGTTACTAGAGGTTATTCTATATTACTTACCTGTGCATTAAAAGTAAACAAACATGTCTACTGAAGATAAGCAGGTTTGTGAGGCAGTAGTTGAAAGGTAATGGATAGGACAGGAAGACAGAGATGATTCAGGAATCAGTGATTATGGATTGTCATTAGATAGCCCATTAGCACACTCAACTAGTTATCCCGAGACACCAGGACAAACGATGGGAGATAAGCCAGTTTCAGAGGGTGCAAATATACGGTCAATGTTGGCAGCCTTGCTAAAAGAAAATAACGCATCATTAGAGAAAAGTTTACAAGATAACAATGCATCACTAAAGGAAGATTTACGAGAATCATTAGAGAAGGGTTTACAAGAAACAAGAGAATCACTAAAGGTTTTACAAGAAAATAACGCATCATTAGAGAAAGGTTTACAAGGAACTAGAGAAGAGGGAAAAAATCCGCAGATCATTAGAAAAGGGTTTACAAGAAAGCTTGGAGTCATTTAAGGAAACTATAGCACAAGAGATCAAAACATCGCAAATGAAGATAGAATATAATCTGAAGAAGGAAATGCAGGAGCTACAAGAACAGTTGAAAATGGACATCAACGAGATAGAGAGTATGCTACAGAAAAATATAGACGAAACCAGGGAGACGTGGAGAAGGTGGAAGGAAAGTTAACAAAAAAGGTAGAAGACAATATTGAAGAAACGAAAGCCGAATTGGGAGAAAGAATCAACGAAGTGGAAACAAATTGCAATCATCGAATCGCCGAGGTGACGCAGATGCAGAAACAATGCAATGATGTGGTTAAGGGGATAGGAGATAGGCAAAACCAACTAGCTGTCACTCTGAGAAAAGCTATAGCCGTGCAACGAGAAGAGGATAACAAGAGGGTTGCAATGAAGGTCAGAAAATTACAACAGGTGTAACATCTACGCTCGGGCGTACGTTAACTCTTTACAGCCTGTACTATGGTAAGTTGACGGGCTTCACCAAATAAGAAAGGATTTTAGTAAATATGTTGACCGCGTGTACCTGAATGGAGGCAAAATCAGACTTACACCCACTCAGTAACAACAATGATACATCAAGCAAGTCCAAAGTGCAACTACACGTTAGGACGGGCAAGGAACATACACAGCAGAAGCTACCAATTGTTAATAATATGGTCGCCAGCCTAATTAGGCATTAAGTGAGTTTTTCCCTTGTATAAGTGGATGTACGTACAAGCATGACAACACGTAGTAATACTGCATTATAAGGTAAATTTTAGAACCAGAAAAATCTACTGAACTAATATTTTCCCTTTCTGTACTAATTTGGCAAGCTATAAATACACAACATTACACTATAATGATTACTACAAACTGCGTTTTGTCTATTGATCCGACTGAAATCAGGCATAGGTTACCCTAGAAATAGCACTTTTGAAACACACATACAATGCCAATTTTAAGAAGGGTAAAACACTGATAAATTTAGGTTTTATATTGACTTTAACTTTGCTGGTCAAATCAGTTCAGTACACTTCAGAATTTAAATGAATAGAAAAGAAAAGGGGGGGTGCGGGGGGGGGGGTACCCTGAAACTGTAATTGTCACTGTATTGAAATTCTTTGACTATAGAACTCATTAAGCACTCAAGGTTTCCAATGTATGAATTACTACTCTTTTTGTCTTATTTCTTGCTTATTTAACTACCATTATTTTTGTCTCAAATGAATTATATTTCATTACCAAACCAATTTCAACATTATCTTCCAACTTTGTCAGACCTATGTTCCTTACTTGTTTATTCATTAACAATATAGTTCCTTAAACATCATTCTAGCGTAGATAGGTCTGCAGGTAATTCTTATTAACATAAACTTTAAATCTTCATTTCGGGACACTCGGATTGCACAACATGTGGACAAGACCCTGTCTAGGTTAGTGATGAGGATAATTAAATGATTGGACAATTCTCGTAAAAGTTAAGTTGTTATTGAACAGTCAGGAACAAAAGTAACACTGGTCCACACGAATACAGTACTAAATGTTTCAACCTGTTCCTGTCGATGCGGCGGTTGGCGGGCGGCGAGATGGCGAGGCGCACAGCACACTTACAATCACAGCTATGGCTCTTGATGTATCGGCACTTTGCTTCTTCTTAGCGTCGCAATCCTTTTCCATTTAGTGCCTATGGAATATAGCCATGCTGTATAGTCGTCGGAAACAGCACAACCGAGGCTCAATGAAATCACGTTTTCCAGGAGAGCCTCCTCGATCCAGAGCGTGTTTCTCAGACCGATGCCCAACTCCGACTACTACTGCTGAGCCCGTTATGCCGTGCCGCGCCCGTGTGCATTTTCCCGCGCTCGCCTGCCTCCACCTCTTACCGCTCCCCTGCAGACAGGGTATTCACCAAAGGTTTTACATTCCACATATCCTAATACATTGCCTACGTATGGACCAGGCGCACAATTACAATTTTAAACATGTTACAATAGATTCAACACGGGTTACACTTCAATTCTGTTATAGTTTACTTGAAATTTGACATAAATATTAAGATTCACATCGAAAGTTGCTTACAGTTTCTTTAACATAATGACACTAAAAGAAAAAGAAATGAAATCAAAACATTGCTTACACTAATTTATAGAAAATCAGAAGAAAAAATTATTATATGTACAGTTGTTGTTACACAGGGAGTGCAGCAATTGGATAGCAAGACAGAAGAAATTGATAAACGAATTAGCAATGCCACTTTAACCGTTGGGGAAGGTAGAGTCGTTACCTTGATGAGCCGTGATAATCGGTACGCCCAAAATAATACAGGGCAGAAATTAAGACCGAAAGGAGGGTTGCACCCCATGATATTTATGAAATGGTTAAAAGCAGTTTTCCCAGCACATCTTAAAGACTCAGACAAGATTCAATTTGCGATAGATAGAATGGAAGGTGAGGCCTTCACTTGGGGAGTCAGGAAGAAGGAAGGGACCACTCGTTATGATCAGTTTGAAGAGGAATTCTTGAAGAAATACTGGTCCAAAAGTCATCAGTGTGCAGCAATTGAGGACCTACACCACTGCAAGTCACTTAGTACATGGAGAGGAACGTTGAGAGAGTTTGCCGAACATTTGTGGGAATTGAACGAGACCTTGGAACAACCCCTGAGTGATGACGTGATGATATCAGCGATAAAAAGAAGAATGAGCCAGAGAATGCAAGAAACTGTATCCGGGAGCCTAATTAAAGATAGGGAGGCCTTGATGGAAATACTGGAACAATTGGAATCTGTTCGATCACAAGAACACAATCAAGCTAATGATCAATACCGAGGGGGAAGTAATGACCCAAGGAGTCATTTTGGTAATTCGTCTAATTATAGAGGAAGAGGTGGTGGCCATAGGTACAGGAACCATAATGGTGAACGGCAATGGAGAAATGATAGGAGATGGAGTGAAGAACCAAGAGATCATGAGAGAGGATGGGATAGGCGAATGAATGACACAGTGCATATAGAGGAGGCGGAGAGACCAGAAAACTGGATGACACTCCAGATGAGGTCCGGCCAGGAGTGACAGCTACCAGGACCAGAGTAAACCTATTTAGACACGACAATGGTGGAGATCTGAGAGAAGATCTACTGGAGGAAAGATGTGGTATTCCCAAGGAACCCATGCTACCCATGATAGGGATCAAGCTATGCGGACTGAATATCGAGGCATTAGTCGATACAGGAAGTGAAGCATGTGCAGTATCCAAAAGGTTATATGAACAGATACTAAAAGCAAATATTGGCTTGCCTAGTTTCCCGGTGAGTGGAGTGAGAATTGTGAATGCGTTGGGTGCGAGGAGTAAACCTATTAAGGAACAAGTGTTGATTCCTTCGAGATAGAGGGAGAAGAATACAAAGCAACATTTTTGGTGGTGGCTGGATTGAACACATCAATTATTTTAGGGATAGATTGGTTGAATGAAGTTGATGCGGTAGTGAGTTTTGATGAAGGTACTATCAAGGTCAAAGGAAGAAAGGGAGAAGAGAAGAAAAAGTTTGCTGAGGGGAGTGCAATCGAAGAAGAGGAGGAATTCAGAAGAATAAATTTGTGTCATGAAGAGGAACCCACCATGGGATGTGGGGAAGAGGAACTAGGAGAAGAAGTGTTGATATACCTTGAGGGATTAGCACGAGAGGATAGACATAAAGTGGATAAGATCAGTAAAAAGTTAGAGGAGATGACACACCTAGATGAGGGGACTAAGAAGAAATTAGCCACCGTATCATACAGGCGTTGTAAAGTATTTTCTCAACGGCCAGGTATCATGAAAGGGGTGGAGTGTAAGCCAAAGATAAAGAACCATGAACCGTTCAATATAAAACAGTATTCCATTCCCCAGGCGAAACGAAGAGCAGTAGATGAAGAGATATTGAGGATGATGGACCTTGGTGTTATAGAAAAGGCCAACAGTCAATATAACAACCCCCTATTTGTTGTTGATAAGAAGGATGGAAAGGTGAGGATAGTTTTGGATGCACGAACAGTGAACAAAATCATCGAGCCGGAGCGGGACAAACCTGAGACTATAGAAGAACTGACTCAAAAATTCGGAGGAGCAAAGGTGCTTAGTAGTATCGACTTAACCGCTGGTTACTGGCAAATACCACTGGCCGCAGAATCCCGCCAGTATACAGCATTTACTTATGGAGGAAGGTGCTATCAATTTAGAGTGTTGCCATTTGGGCTTAATGTGTCAGTGTTTGAATTCATAAAAGCGATGGATAAGATACTAGACGAGGAGTTACTTAAAAAGGTCACCGTCTACGTGGATGACCTCTTGATAGCAAGCGAATCATGGGAAGAACATTTGAATAGATTGGATGCAATCTTGGCAGCTTTTGAAACCGCAGGGGTAACTGGAAACCGGGACAAGTCGGAATTTCGCAAATCAAAGATAAAATTCCTGGGCCATATAATATCCGAGGAGGGTATCTATCCTGATCCTAGTAAAATGGAGGCTATTAGAAATTTTCCGACCCCCCATAGTAAGAAGCAGTTGCGATCATTCTTTGGGGTTTGTGAGTTTTGTAGAAAATTTGTCAAAGGATCTGTACTTAATGCCCCGAGTATGAGGGAATTGACCAAGGCGAGGATCCCGTGGCATTGGAGTGCAGAGTGCCAAACCGAGTTTGAGAATATCAAGGAAGCACTATATAGTGCAGATATATTGTACCACCCGGATTTTTCCAAGGATTTTTATTTAGGAGCAGACAGCTCTGACTATGGACTAGGAATACATTTGTACCAAATGGAGAGGAGCGGAAATGGTGAGAGTGTAAGAACGATAGCGTGCGGTAGCAGAAATTTAAATGCTTGGTAGAGGTAACATTCAATTACTGAAAGGGAGGCATTGGCAATTGTGTGGGGATTTAAACGTTTCGATATTATTTGGCCGGGTGGCATGTGAAAGTCGTGACTGACCATAAGGCCCTTACATTTCTGACCACCAGCAAGTTGAGGCATAGCAGACTCACGCGATGGGCCCTGGCATTACAGGACTATGACTTCGAGATAATTTATGAACCAGGAGCAACACATATAATACCTGATGCTTTGTCAAGATTACCAGCTGACTCGAGAGGAATGTTGGTGGACAGGCCAGGAGGGGAAGGAGTTAGAATTAACCTGATGAAGGGAGTACAGTATGAAGAATTCATAAGGAAGTTCCTAAAGAATGTGCACAGGGAACAGAACGAGGACGAGAAATTAAAGACAATTAAAAACCAATACCGGTGTGCTGGAGAGGAAAGAATTCGCACATTTTATTATATTCACAATGGGATACTTTACAAAAGAAACAAGGAGAGTGAGGAGAACTGGAAACTCTGTGTGCCTGAGCATGTGGTAGAAAAATTAATTTGGTATACGCACTATAGTAATGCGCATTATGGACCGAAGAAGTGTCTCGAAAAGTTGAAGTTAGATTGTGCATTCAACAACATGGGAAGGCGTATACATAAGATACTGAGTACATGTGACACCTGTCAAAAATCTAAAACGACTACAGTACAGCACGAAGGATATATGCATCCAATAGTACCAACAGCAATTAAGGAAATAGTTGCAGTGGATCTCTTTGGGCCACTTCCTGCCTCACGAGGGAATTACACACAAATCTTAGTGGTGGAAGAACTGGTTTCCAAGTACATAAAATTTTACCCGTTGAAGAAAGCTACTAGTAGAGCCATCATTAACCATTTTGAGTAAGACTATTTTCAAAAGGTGTGTATTCCTAAGCGAATTTTGAGTGATAATGGGTCACAATTTAGGTCAAAGGAGTGGACAGAGATGCTAAATGAGCACAGAATAGAGCAAGTTGCCATTTCTAGGTATAGGCCAGCTCCTAACCCAGCAGAACGAACAATGAAGGAATTGAACCGTTTATGCCGAACATACTGTCATAGGAAGCACGGTTCATGGAAAGAATATCTGGAAGAATTTGAGCGGGTCAGGAATTACCTCCCACATGGTTCTACAGGGTTTGCAAAATGTGATGTATTGCTCAATCAAGAACCCGACAGTATTTTTCGTGAGTTGGTAGTCTACCCGCCAGGAAGTTCATTGACTTGGGAAAGGAAATTGGAGCTAGTGGAATTATGTATGAAGGAGAAGGCTAGGAAAAGACAGGAGAGACACGACAAGCTAGTGAAACCGATAACTTACCGAGTGGGAGCCTTGGTACTAGTAAAGGTTCATGCAAAATCAAAGAAAATAAACTCTGAAATACATAAATTCAACCACGTTTATAAGGGACCGTACAGGATTATAAAAATTGGTCATCCTAACACTGTGGAGTTGGAATATGCACGGACAAAGAAAGTGCATGGTAAGGAACATGTGGAAAACATAAAAAGGTACTACTCACATGAGAACAGGGATAACCCAGATGAGGAAGCGGAACTCGATTAGGGCAAAGGTCTGAAATGAGAGTGTACAAGCTCCTTGATGTAGTTGAGTAGGACATATTTAGAAAATTTAGTTGTTAAACGGACATTTGAAAAAGGGGAATGTTTATTTATATTGTGTTTTCTGATGTATTATAACTAGAACTTCATATTTCAAATCGACGATTACCTGCGAATGGGTGTAAAAACGTGTAACAGCTAATTTGTAATATAGATAGCTCATATGTCATGTGTTCAAGTAATAATTTCTGATTGTATGTTGTGTGTTTCATTCAATATGGACTATAGAGAATTATTGCTGCTTGATAAAAAAAAATAAAAAAATTGTAATTTGGACAATGCCATGTTTACGAGATGTAATAACCTTTTCCCACTACCGGAGTCGAGGGATTATTCAGTGAATTGTAATTTCATTAATTATTTAGTGTGTTTTGTTCAGATGCAGTAATGTCTAATTCCCTTGCCGAGTCTTTTACGCCGGAGGCTCCAAAGAAGTTTTCGAGGGCGGGGATGTAAGGGCCCTTATTATAAGTTTGCACTCGGCACAGGTCGATAGGGCAAACAATCGATAGTGTGTCGGGTTGCGAGAACGAGTGTAGAGTTGAGTTAGTTCCCAGGTTGCGGGCCGAGCCGTGTGGAGGCCTATTGCGGAAATACAAGGCTGACCGACAAAGGGAGTGGCCATCGCCGCGCTTTAACCCCTTTGTGTTAGAATAATACGGGAAAGTGAAGAAGTATAATTACTAGAGTGATCAGTGATATTTCTGTGCCGATATTTTTGGTTTCGCGTCTACCGCGCCGGCATCATTTGGATTGCAGTGTTGGATTGCAGTGTTGGATTGCAGTGATTGAATTTGCGTGTGACAATAATGAATGACGAAGAGGCCTGTGCTGAGATTAGCCGTAGTTAATTATGTATGACGACGGCAGTGGCTGTCTCCTTTTTCTTGTGTTTTTGAGACGAATATAGGTCTTGATTAGTGAAGCTGTGTTGGCGTTCTTCTTGTCACCAGACATTTCATTATTACAGCATTTGAGAAGGACAAAATGGGATGTAACAACTCCGTAGCAGTCAAATCCGATTGCCAGCCCCATTAGGTACACGGTCACATTAATTAAAAATTATTTGGGCTACTATCTGATCCCGATCGAGCGGGATACATAAATCGGAGGTGTTACAGGTCTTTGTGGTGAGGTCATCGGCCCTAAGCTTACACACAACTTAATGTAACTTAAGCTGACTTACGCCTAGGACAACACACAGACCCATGCTCGAGGGAGGACTCGAACCTCCTACGGGGGAGCCGCGCCGACCGTGACAAGGCGCCTGATACCACGCGGCTACCCCGACGGGCAAAGTGAAGGAGAGTTGCATAATCTGTAGAATGGAATGATTCTTTTAATGAGTAAAGAATGCGGATAGAGTGTAAATAACAGACAGACGACAGTAATGTAAAGTAGATGGAATGAGAAATGCGAGAAACTTAACGTCGTAACTTGTGATCATGAAATTAAGGAAGTCTGCTACCTCGGCAGTAAAACAATCCCTGACGGACGGAACATAGAGGATATAAAAAGCTAACTAGAAATAACAAAATGAATATTCCTGGACAAGAGAAGATATAGGTCTTCATTTGAGAAATACATTTCTGAGAATTTACGTTTGGAGCACAGTATTGTACGGTAGAGAGACGTGGAGTGTGAGAAAACCGAAATGAAGAGAATGAAGCATTTAAGTTGTGGTGGTAGAGAGGAATATTGAAAATTAGGTGGACTGCTACGGGAAGGAATGAGGAAGTTCTCCGCAGCAACGAAAAGGAAAGGGATATATGGATAACACTGACAAAAAGAAGGGACAAGATGGTAGGGCACCCATTAGGACATCAGGGAATAACTTCCGTGGTACTAGAGGGTGCTGTCGAAGGTACAAACTGTAGAGGAATACAGAGATTGAGATGCATCCAGCGAATAATTGAGGAAGTAGCTGCCAAATGCTACTCTGAAATTAAGGGGTTGGCACAAAGTGGCATAGGAGAGGAATTCGCCGAGGACTGCCTTAACCAAGTCAGAGAACTGAGAACTAAAAAACAAAAATTAAAAAAAAAGAAGACATACCGACAACACGGAAATCATTATCAGCCATGATGGTCGCTTCTACCCCAGAGTGACAAGTGTGGGAAGAATGATGGGTTGCATTCTGACAGAACTGCGGTGGACGCTGAGTCAGGAGGGCTGTATTAGTAACAACGTTCATTGTTCCGCAAGGCGTCCGTACAGAAGTTGATGAAACTCCAAGGCGAGTGTGGTCATCCCGGACGCAACTGCCACAATAATTCAGAGTACGGTGACAAAATTCGTTCAGACGTTGCACCATTTTGATTCTACATGTAGAGTGTAACATACCTGCTTATTGAGAACGATGTCAGACGTACATATTGCAATTACTTAACGCAATTTACAAGCAATTTCTCTTGATCATGTCCATGTGGGGTAAAGCTACTTTAACGGAATTAAATACGAGAAAATTGCTTAGAACAGAAAAAAACCAATCTCATTTGCTCAAGGTATATAAATTTAATTCTCACATGTGACGCGTTTCGCCTGTTTTAGGCTTCATCGGACACTCTGGGAAAGTTAAAAGTGGTGTAAGTTAAACTGGTAGATAATAATTAGCAACCAGTGCTGTACAATCGCAATAACGCAATGAGATGTTCAGTTGACTCTTTTATTAGAAAATGTTACGCGCTTCGGGATTACGCCCATCTTCAGACATGAGAAACTTCATCTCCTTCCAAACCAACCAGGCGTACAGCCTTGACAACTCAAAGAAAGTGTCCAAGAAGATATGACTTGACCTCGACTGTTTGTGTCGCAGTTATAGTCACATGTTATTGGACACTTTCTTTGAGTTGTCAAATCTGTATGCCTGGTTGGTTGGGAAGGAGTTGAAGTTTGTGATGTCTGAAGATGAGTGTAATCACGAAACGCGTAACATGTTCTAATAAAAGAGTCAATTAAACATCTCATGACTTTATTGTGATTGTACAGACGTGGTTGCCAATTATTAACATAAAAATGATCGCAGGCCTCAGACGGGATTATACGTCCTGTATATCATAAATTGGTAGTAAAGGCATAATGAATGAATAAATTAAAAATAACAAGAGGACGACATACACCGATTGACCCATGGAGCCCAGGGTCAGATTTGTTTTTCAGGGGGTGATGAGGAGTATAAATTCAAACTCATAAAATATTGCACCACAACTAAGTTTAACGATAAAAGTTTTTGCTAATCGTAACCGAGGCGACGAAGAAAATTAAGAGTCCCCAAGAACAGGGAGGTATCACCCAGATAGCCACTGTTCAAACGGCTCTGAGCACTATGGGATTTAACATCTGAGGTCACCAGTCCCCTAGACTTAGAACAACTTAAACCTAACTAACCTAAGGAGATCACAAACAACCATGCCCGAGGCAGGATTCGAACCTGCGACCGCAGTAGCTGCGCGGTTCAGGACTGAAGCGCCGATAGGCACTGTCAGTTCTTCATTACTTCACCAATAAAATCCTTCCTGGACGTAAGCGGGCGTCAGGAATGATTAAGAGTTCCAAAGAACTGGTAGGTAACAGTCAGACAGCCGCTGTCAGTGCGTCATTACATCACCAAGAAGCAACAACGAAAAAAAGTAAGAAATAGGAAGCTCCTAAGCGTGCAAGGGGTAACTAACATCTGGTTATATGCATCTTCAATAAGCAGAGAGAGCTCATGAGTGTAAAATACAGCCATATAATGGCTAGGCTAATACAACATTGGCAAATGGCTGGGCACTAAAAGAATGAAGAAACAGCTACAATTTTTTAGTAAAAATATAAAGCACCGAAACCAGAAGCAACGTTAAACCGGGAAACCAACCGAATGGGTAAGCTATCGTCGTTACAGTTAGTTTTCCGGTTTAGTTTTCCTTCTGGTTTCGCTACTTCATATTTTTACTCTAAATGTTAACTGTTCCTTTATTGTTACTGGTACCCAGTCACTTGTAAAAGACGTATTAGCCTAGCCATTATGTGAGTGTATTTTGGAATTGTGAGTTTTTTTCTGCTCATTGAATGTGCCTATTTGCCTTAGTAGGCCCCCGTTGCATGCTTTAGTAGCTTTCTTTTTTCTGCTCTCATTACCCTTTTACGTGTTCCTTCTGGATAAAATAATGAAACATTGCCAATGGCTATCTGGCTTTCATCTCTCAGTTCTATGGGACTCTCTTGTTACGTTCGACGTCTCGATTACGATCAGCAAGGATTTTTATCGGTAAACTTTGTTATGGTAAAATATTTTATTAGTTGAAATTTAATCCCTAGTCACCCCCTGAAACGCCAATGAGGCCCTGTGTTCCATAGTCCAGTCGGTGTATATCGTCCTCTTATTATTTTTAATTTATTCATTTGTAATTGCTTTTAATAGCAATTTATATTTATACTAGTTTGTAGTTTACATGATGTGTCGGGCGCCTAGAACAAGCAAAGCGCTACACATGTGAGGATTAAATAAACCTATCTTGAGCAACAAGAACTGTTTTCTCTGTCCTAAGTATCTATTACGGTTGCTGAAAGAATGCCACTGTGGTAAACATGGAATGGAGTGATTTGAATTTTACGTAGAGTGCTCATGTCAAATAAAAAAAAAATAAAAAATAAAAACACAGGCTCATGTAAACTTATGGGTTAAGAAGATTGCAATTCTTTCAAGAATTTTGTAGGAGCGGTTGACCCTGACCCTAGCAGTGAGAAAACTGTTCAAAGGAGTCATACGACTGATCTTGGCTGTGTAGTACCGATGAGAGAATCGCAGAGGTCTTCACTGTTGCTACAACAACTTCAGGCTGGTTTATGGAACTAGCCAAGGAATATTCGGCACAATCACCGGCGTACTCTGCAGCTGAACTGAGTAACAGTGCTGGCTGAGCATCTTGCGTTAAGGTCATCATCTACCGTAAGAGGCGGACTAGACGGCTACACGCGAAAGCAAAACGCGGCGTTTCTACTGCTGAGTACTTGAAAGGAGTGTTCCTCTTCTCATGAAACTACTGACCTCAGCGAGTATCCACTGACAAAAGTCGTGGGATAGATCCTAATATCGTGTCGGACCTCTTTTTGCTCGGCGTACTACAGAACCCCGACGTGACATGGATTGAAGTCGTTTTAAGTCCCCTGCAGAAATGTTGAGCCGCGGTGGAATGTATAGCCACCTATATTTTGCGCGCGAACTGGCTTCACGATTATGTCTCATAGATTTTCAATGGGATTTATGCATGGTGACCTGGGTGGCCAAATCACTTGCTCGAATTGTCCAGGATGTTCTTTAAATCAACAGTGAACAACTGTGGGCCGGTGATACGGAGCAACGTCATCCATACATGAACAGCTTCAAATAGTCTCCATGTAACCGAAAGTAGCCATTTCCAGTCAGTGATGGGATCTGCTGGACCAGACGAGCCAGTCCATTCCACGTAAACAGAGCCCACACCATTATAGAGGCACCTCCAGTTTTCACAGTGCCTTGGTATTAACAGCGCTTACCAACCGAAATCGGGACTCATCTGACTGGTTTTCCAGTCGTGTGGGGCTCAAAAAATTTGGTTAAGAGCCAAGGAGAAGCGCTGCAGGCGATTTCATGCTGTTATCAAAGCCACTCACGTCGGTCATATGCTGCCATAGCACACTGAAACCAAATTCTGCCGCATTGCCATAATGGACACTTTCGACGTACGTCTGACATTGGTTTCTACGCTTATTTCACCCAGTGTTGCTTGACTGTAATCGCTGACAGCTCTAAGCAAATGCAGCCTCTCTCGGTATTCAAGTGAAGGCCACCGGCTCCTGTGTTGTCCGAAATGAGAGGTAATGAAGAAATTTTTGCATCATCGGCATAAGATTTTGTGGTACCCAGAACATAGAATTCCCTGACGATTTCCGAAACGGAAAGACCCATGCGTTTGGCTCCAACTACCATTCCGGTTCAAAGTCTGTTAATTCCCGTCGTGAGGCCGTAATGAAGCCGGAAACCTCCTCAAACGCACCACCTGAGTACAAATGACAGCTCAGCCAGTGCACTGCTCTTTCACACCTTGTGTACGCTGTACTACCGCCATCTGTATAGGTGCATATCACTATCCCATCACGTTTGTTACCTCAGTGAGAATGCTCCCAGTTCCGCTTCTAGTCTTCGGCAATGGGCATTCGACTGGCTCAGTCTCTGCTCCAGTTATGGGTCAAATTAGTTGCCAAGTTACCGGGTGGCTGTAATTAAAGTGCAGCCACTCACAGAAATGCCGTGTGGGCAGCAGTTATCGTACGGCGGCGATACATGGTAGACATTCTAATGCGTCAGTACGGAACCGATTTACGCTGGAGAAAATTTAGTTCCAACTGTGGACAGCAGTTGTAAATCTGGCGCTGTGAATGCTAAAAGACATACAGAAATCCAGAACGAAATTTTGACTCTGCAGCGGAGTATGCAGAGATGATTCTTTCTGGCAGATTAAAACTGGCTGCTGGACCGACAGTTGAACTCGGAAACGTTGCCTTTCGGAGACATCCGGTCTACCGACTGAATCTCAGTTAGACACACAGTTTTAATCTGCACGAGGTTTCACGTGTAGAAAGGTTCCCATATGTAATGGATAAGGAACGGGACGCAAACAGCAAAGGCCAAACAAGTGAGAAAGGCAAAAATTTGATTTTGTTGTTAACCGTCGTGATCGTCGCAGATATGCTGTACAGCGCCAGCCAAAACTGAAGCAAATTTTATTCCAGTTTAAGTGTATGACATTTGAGCATTTCATGTCCACTCTCTCCGTGAGTTCCAGACTATCAGTTTTTGTCAGTTTTCCTTTGATATATATATGTGTCATACTTGTGTGTCACTGAACAGGACTGTAATGTTAGGTACAGTTGAGTCCTTCAATTATCCTCTGTAGAAATGCATGTGCATATTACTTTCTAAGTAGCTGTTTTAGCGCTACTTCTTTCTTATTTAGAAACGGAAAAGCCCAAAGCATCTTAGAAAACGAAAATGTCATGCGCTCAAGGAGAAAGACTTAGTAATTTACATGGGAATGATAACAAACGTAAACCCACACCAAATGCGACCATGACAAAAAGTGAGAATCTATTTTACTCCAACCAAATCTCCAGAAAAATGTGTAAATGTGACCTGCGACATAGATGTAATGTTTAAGGAAGTAAAAACTGGGTGCATAGATCAACTGCAAATGCTAATGAACCATTCCATTCCATAATGAGGAAGTTACGAGTATATCCAAAGCATAAGCATGATAGTGGTGCTGTGATTACTTCCAGTGATGGAATGGATGGTAGGTTAAAAGGGGTTAGAGGAATGAAGACACACATAGATTAAACTCTCCAAAAAATGGTGAAAATCATCGACCAAGGACGAAAGGAAAGCAGGAATGAGCGCGAAACAGCAAAATGAACAAGGAAAGATGGGGAGCAAGGAGTAGATCACTCACCAGAAACCATCGTAAGGTACAGTAAAACACATTTAAAACTTCAAAGGTGATTTCCTCAGTTCATATTCTTACAAAAAGTTTCCTAGTGTCTTTTTGTTTAAGTCATGAATCGTAATTTTCAGAGGATACTCTGCCTGGATGGTCTACAACATATAATAGAATTTTTACTGAAGATAGAAATCTTATAAATTTACGCATTTTAATGTATGTAGAAAATGGTACAAAAACAATTACGGAAATCAATTCATTATAAATAATATCCAGAAGTTACGACTTGATGATTCTCGCGAATATTCTGCATGTGTATTAATGGAATAAATGAAGTTTAGTAAGTGCATAATGTCTATTTGTTATCAAGGTACGAAAAACTTCGATATTGTTGCAAGGCTACAGTTTAAATATTAACTAGTACCTCTACAAACCAGTTATTTGTCCACCTGTCTGTCTTTCTCGTTGCCTTTACACTATAACCACGTAGAATTGCTTCTTATATGTTTTGAGAAACAAAATTGGAATGTAACCTCGATCTACTTAGGGTTAACTGTAGGTACCCCTGGTCGGCTATGCGTTGTGCGTGTTCTACCTGGATCTGCTCTCAATGAGTTATTTTCCGGAACATTAACTCTATAGCTGGATTGTATGAGATAGAAATAAATTTGACAATATCGTCCCCGTCACTCAACCACAGTTTCTAAATAAAAATAGTTTTATTTCAAGTCAATTAAACAAAAGTAGTTCAAAAGAAAATTTCGTATAAATAACCAACGTGAGCAAAAATTAGTAACATTTATGCAAATACAAACTACATAAAGTCAAACATAATATTCAAAAATATTTAATGCGTAATTACTCCTCTGTCTCTGTTAGTAGTTTGTCCTCATTCTGAAGATTGGTTTAATGCATCTCTCCAAGCTACTGTATCCTGTGGAAGCTTCTTCACCTCCGAGTAACTACTGCAACCTACATCCTTCTCAATCTGCTTACTGTTTGCATCTCTTGATCTCCCTCTACGATTTTTCCCTCCACGCTTCTCTCCAGTACTAAAGTGGTGATCCCTTGATGCCTCAGAATGTGTCCCACAAACCGATCCCTTCTTCTAGTCAGGCTGTGCCACAAATTTCTTTCCTCCCCGATCGTATTCAGTACCTCCTAATTAGTTACGTGATCTACCCATCTAATTTTCAGCATTATTCTGTGCACCACATTTCATAACCTTGTAGTCTCTTCTTCTGAAACCTGTTTATCGTCGATGTTTCGCTTCCATTCATTTCTATATTCCATACAAATACTTTCCGAAAAGATTTTCTGACACTTAAGTCCATACTCGATGTTAAGAAATCTCTTTTCTTAATAAGTGGTTTTCTTGTCATAGCCAATTTACAGTTCATATCCTCTCTACTTCGAGCGTGATCAGTTATTTTTGTTGGGTCTTGCCCACATGTCTCATATAGGGTGCGTAAGGGATGTTGCGTTCTCGGAATGCTATACGACAGATCAAGCAAATAACATTAGTAGTTTTCTTTCAATAAAGCAGATTGACAATACTTAACTTGTATTTACAAGGTTCTGCAAGCGACGGGCGACATGCAAGCTTCTAGTCCCTTCTTCTCAAAACTGTTTATCGTCCATGTTTCGCTTCCATTCATTTCTATATTCCATAAAAATACTTTCCGAAAAGATTTTCTGACACTTAATTCCATACTCGATGTTAAGAAATCTCTCTTCTTCAGAAGTGCTTTTTTTGTCATAGCCCTTTTACAGATCGTATCCTCTCTACTTCGACCGTGATCAGTTATTTTTGTTGGCTCTTGCCCACTCGTCCTACATAGGGTGCCTAAGGGATGCTGCATTCTCGGAATGCTATACAACAGTTCAAGCAAATAACATTAGTAGCTTTATTTCAATAAAGCAGATTGACAATACTTAATTTGTATTTACATGGTTCCTCAAGCGATGGGCGATATGCAACCAAGTCAGAATTCATGCAAGTTTGTCACTGAGTTTAGGGATGATCACTAATAACTGAACCCGTGGCACTCTCGGCTAAGCCGCGCTAATGCTGTCTACTAACGTCCGCTACTAAGCAGTAGTGTCTATATACTCAGCCGATCTGAGCGGCCGAGGCTGGCAGGAATGGCTCTTGTATTCACTTTGGCTTGACGGTGCTGCTGTCGTGGTGCGGTCCTGTTACTCGCACCATTGGCCGATGTCGTTTCACAACCCTCTCTGGTCTTGCGTTCTTCGTCTTCGTTCCGACCCTTGTGATTGCGCCAGAACAATTTTTCTGCCCAAATAGCAAATCTCGTCTACTACTTTAAGTGTCTCATTTCCTATTCTAATTGCCTGCATTACCTGATTTAATTCGACTACATTCCATTATCCTTGTTTGTTTTTGTTGACGTTAATCTTATATCGTACTGTCAAGATGCTGCTCTTCCAAGTCTCTAGAATTTTAATGTCATTGTCAAATCCTTATCTTTTCTCTTTGGACTTTAATTCCTACACCAAAATTCTCTTTTGTTTCCTTTACTACTTCCTCAATACACCGATTGAATAACATCAAAGATAGGCTAGAACCCTGTCTTATTAGCATTTGAGTCACTGCTTCCCTTTCATACCTCTCGAATATTATAAGTGCCATCTGGTTTCTGTAGAATAGAAAATAGCCTTGTGCCTCCTGTATTTTATCCCTGCACCTTTAGAATTGGAAAGGGAGTATTCCAGGCAACATTGTCAAAAGATTTTTCTAAGTCTACAAATGCTATAAACTTAGGATTGCCTTTGCTCAACCTATCTTCTATGAGAAGTCGTACGGTCAGTATTGCCTCGTGTGTTCCTAAATTTCTCTGGAATCCAAAGTGATCTTCCCGAAAGTCGGCTTCAACCAGTTATTCCATTCTTCTGTAAAGAATTCGTGTTAGTATTTTCTAGCCGCGACCTATGGAACTGGTAATTCGGCAATTTTCATACCTGTCTGGAAATTCTTTATTTTGAATTGGAATTATTATATTCTTGTTGAAGTGTGAGGGCATTTCACCTGTCTCATGCACCTTGCTCACCAGGTGGACGAGTTTTCTTAAGGGTGGTTCACTCAAGGCTACCAGTAGTTTGAATGTTGTCTGCTCCTGGGCCCTTGTTTCGACTTAGATCTTTCAGTGCTCTGTCAAATTCTTCACGCAGTATCATATCTTCCATCTCACCTTTATCTTTGTCCTCTTCGATTTCCGTAATGTTGCCCTCAGGCACATTTTCCTTGTATAAACTATCCATGTACTACTTCCATCTTTCTGCTTTTACATCTTTTCTTGGGACTGGTTTTCCACTCCTGCTTGGCCATTTCGCACATCCTGCCAATATCATTCTTTTGGCCTTTGTATTCCCTCTAAACTGCTTCATTTACTGTATTTTCATAATTCCTCCTTTCATAAATTGTATTTTATTAGCCAAGGATTTCTACTAGCGCTCCCGTTTTCACTTTCTTGTTCCTTTGCTGCCTTCACTATTTCATCTTCGAAATATGACCATTCTTCTTTTACCGTATTCCATTTCCTAATGCTCCCCCAGAAATTCTCTAGAACATCTGATCCTTTTCCAGCTCTCATCTCACTAAAATCCTTTTTCCCTTTGCAGTTTCTTCTGTTTTAATCCATAGAACGCAAGTTTTGCTTAGTAGAGTTATTATGAACAAAAAGGAGAGAACCAGCAGTCTCTTGGAGTAACATCGTCCGTCTCACGTTGTCAATGAAACCGGCAGAACTAAAGTTTCCTCCTGACGCCGAACTGCATGCTTGTATTAACAGTATTTTATCTGGCCATCTTCTGAAGAGTTGAAAAGTTATGTCCTTCCGTTTTGCAGGAACGAGCCATATTTTCCTCAATTTTATCGCTTTCGTGTAAATATCTCTTCAATTTATCTGTTACAGTAGGACCATCATCAATACCTGTGCCAAAAAACGAACTCCTTTACTATTGTGGGCAGCTGGGTTTTTGCAGAATTTGGAAAAGAAAATACCTCTTTGTGTTCGCACATACCTCTTCACCATTGTTGCTTCACAGTTTCGCCTGGCGAAGTTAACGGCTCATATGACTGACTGAGGGACACATCGAAGGAGGATATCGTGGCAACATGTATTCAGCATGCTAAAATTTCAAAAAACACTGCACCGACAAAGTTTGTGGAGGCGCAGATGTGACGGGAAATCTGGAGTGGATGGTGTCGTTGTTATTCAATATTTTCGTCCGACAACTCCGTCCTGTGATGAATTAAAGTAGAAGCTAGTAGAGCTGCCATTTCAGAAACACTTGACTGCTAGGCTTGCACATATTGGGTTGTCTCGTAAGTTCCTTCCCTTTTGTTACACTGTGATCACAAAGAACGCCTATGAGCACACATCCCCGCAGGACAGCTACGACAGTGTGGTTGCAGACCTGCCTTCTAAGACATTTCACACACAAAGCTGCGCACAATACACACTAATGAGCCAAAGCATTATGACCACATGTTTAATAACTAGTTTGTTCGTCTTTGAAACGATATACATGACAGATTCTTCGTATCATATATTCGACTGTTCGTTGGTAGGTTTGTGAAGGTATGTGGCATTAGATGCGTATGCATGGGTGATGCTCCCCGATAGCGACCCAGATGAGTTCCGTAGGATTTAACTCGGACGAATTTGGTAGCCAAGACATCAACATAAGTTCACTGCAACGCTCCTCAAATCACTGTAGCACGTTTATGGCTCCGACACAGGGACAATAACACTGCTGAAAAATGACATCGCCGTCGGGGAAGACATCAAGCATGACAGGATGCAGGGAGTTCGCAGCTCTCCGCATGTCTTGGATTACTACCACAGATCCCATGCAAGCGCAGGTGAACGTCTCCAATAGCACAATACTGTTCCCACAAGCCTGAGTCCATGGTGCGCTGCACGTTTCGAACCGCCGTTCATCTGGATGACGGCCTTTGTGGAGACGATCATCGACCTAGTATAGGAAAAATGTTATTCACTCCAAGAGCCTATACGGTGTTATTGATCGACGGTCAAATCCCGATGATCCCATGCCCACTGCAGTCACAACTGACGATAATGTTTGGTCAACATATGAATCCAAAAGGGGTGGTCTGCTGTGGAGCGCCATGTTCAACTACGTACGATGAACCGTGTGCTCCAAAACATCTGTACATGCACTAGTATTGTGCTCTTTTCCGAGAGATGCCACAGATCCCAATGTGTCCTACTTTACAAACCAGAGAAGCCTCCGAACCACACGTTCTGCGATGAGTCGTGTTTGTGGGTGCTGTTTGCGAGAGGGCCGTGTCGCAGTGACCGGGTTGGGAAGTCGCTGTTGAGTAGCGCCGCCATGTATGACAGGTAGTAGCGACGCGCTCGCTACAGTGTAGCCTTGAGCTCAGCTGCTTGGATAGCGGATGTAAGGGAACTCCCTGTCATTGCAGAACTTGGTTTAGCATGGCCACAGTAGAAGCCATGTTTTCCGACTACCATCGGTGCTGGTACACACTGATATTTCGCTTCCAACTATACACTGTGTCTGACGCCTTCGTAATAACTGTGACCGTTGGGATTATTCAAATGGTGAGCGTCTCGGCTTCGTAGTGCAACTCCGAGCGAACAAAATTATGTTAGGCGTAAGTGACTGCTTATACACGGTGTCAATATCTGCAAGCTGTTTGTCATTTGGCTATGGTTTGTTCGAAAACTAACCCTTCTATTATTGACTCCCAATATGCGTGTGTGTGTGTGTGTGTATGTGTGTTAAGATAATTAATATACCTGAGAAACCGGCACTTATTTGTTGAAAGTGTTTTAAGAAACATAATCAATAGCTTCGCTGCTGTATATTAAATGTTATTTCTGACGTAATTTAAAGTTCTCAGAGCCAGATTACAATTCATAATATGGCACTGTCTGTTCTGCGTTGCTCTAAGTTACAGAAAAATGCATTTATGTATTTAGTATTGAAGAACCGTTGGTTTCCCTTTATGAACTTATTTACGCTTTTCCTAATATCGCGAGTAGTTTTGACCTGGAGACTGAAGGTACCATCACATGTATGGTTATGAAGTTAGTTAAGCTTACTCTGACTGTTAAAAAACTAAAGTTGCATTCTGATGTACCAGTATTTCCTTTCCTTTCTTAAGTGTAACGGCTTAACTGTGTCACCTCTTTTGGCTTGTAATTAGCATAAGTTCTTTAAGCTATAGAGTAGATCTAATCTGGCCTGTTGGTATGACACTGTGGCCGTTGTTGTTTCCACCAGAATAGTCGTGACGGCCTCCTTGCTATTGGAGGGCATACTATAAGGCGTGCACTACTATAAAAATTTAGTGTTTTATTAGTTTCACCTTTTTCAGTTTTTTAAAATAATTGTTAAGATGGTGCTCTGGTTTCTCTTAGGTATTATAATTTTTCTGGCTCCATGCCGAACTGGATGAAATAGATAATATTCTAAAGGAAATGTTAACTGAGAAAATCAAATTAAGCGTGGTGCCTTATTAAGCTGATATAAAATCGTGTGACAGATTTCTCTCCTTCATTAATATATTTGAAGCATATTAGTGAGTGGTGGCACTTCTGGCTGGCTCTTGTAATTAAATCAAAGATTTGACAATCGATTAACTTGCTAAAATTAATTTGAGTCTATGTTTCAGTTGTCAAGGGTTTATGCAGCAGCATACTGTCAGTTTGGTTGACATTCTATGAATCATCTATCCAACATTTTGCCTTATTGTAGGTTTTCGATATGTTTATCTTAATGTTAAATTTTTTGGAGTGCAATATCCTTGAGTAAGTGCCGATTATAATAAACTTATCTTAATTAAATTTATACATGTTGTCACGAGTGTATGTGTTCAGTGCTGTGATTTTATAAACATAGTTTTAAATACATTTTGTATCCTCAATTTGTCTTACTCCTACCACCTCAGCAGCTTGTTTGCCTTGCAATCACTTATCAATGGTAGCAGAGCGTTGTTGCAGTTTATCGGGTTGAGGATTCGGACTGTACTCTGGTGGTAAAATAGTGTTCTATATTTTAGTAGTGTTTTGTTGGTGACAAACTTCTATTTATGGTTCAAATGGCTCTGAGCACTATGGGACTCAACTGCTGAGGTCATTAGTCCCCTAGAACTTAGAACTAGTTAAACCTAACTAACCTAAGGACATCACAAACATCCATGCCCGAGGCAGGATTCGAACCTGCGACCGTAGTGGTCTTGCGGTTCCAGACTGCAGCGCCTTCAACCGCACGGCCACTTCGGCCGGCAACTTCTATTTATTTGGTCTGTAATTCTTTGACTATATGTCATGCTGTATAGTGATTGTTTGTTTCATCATGGATACCCTAGTGGTCAGAAAGGTCATCTGTGTAGCGAGCCTCAGTAAACGTTGCTTGCAGTACGTCTGCACAACTGTAAACGGAACGACGAAAGCAGCGTATCGAAACTCTGTCAGCGTCTGCGTGCCGCCTTGTCTATCCCTGTAAATACTTCGGCCGAAGTAGTGGGAGAGGTGAGTGAAGCCATAGGATTCTGTAAAAATCTGTTGGATTATCCTCAGGGCGATGTATCAAGCTTTGATGTTGTTGCTCCATTTCGCAGGCAAGTGTGCCGAGTGCAAGCGTTGCTAAGTCATCTCGCCAGTTGGATTCGTGACATATGCCATCTTAATAAAGATCGCTGTCTGCTATTTGAAGTACAGCTGTTGCAGAATGAGGTTATCATTAAGTTGGTGGGATGATAAGCAGGTGGTTGAGGTTAATAATGGCAGAGGCAACAGGGTACCAGAAATTAACAGTGCCTTTGCTAAGCTGACATTACTAAGGGAATGTCACATTTAGCAGTAGGCAATACTGAGGAAATAGCGGAGTTTTTGTGGTTATTGGTCAAGCTACGCGAACAAGCTAATGAACTGCATGTTAGTCATAGGATAGTTTTGCAATTAGCTGATCCATTGGCAGTGGGCCGTTTAGGTAGGATTATTCCCGAAGCTTTAGAAGTCAATGCCACGTTATGGGATTTCCGATAGGTGCTACTGAGTAAATGTATGGGCTCTCGTGAATTCAAGTATTTAAAGGAAAAAGTTAGTCTGACGGTTACAGGCCTAAAATGAGACGTTGGCTCAGTATCTTAGTTAAATTGATCAAGGTATTATGTAGCGAGAAACCAGTATGCTTTGCTAATTTAAACAAGCTTTTGGTTACGATGGAGAGTGTTCAATATAATGACCATAAGCTGGGGGAGAGTTAAATTTAACAGTAACCGTTGTTATCACTGCAGCAAGCCTGGACATATTGTTAGAGAATGTCCTGTCACCAAATATACGCGTAGGGACAGCTGACACGAGCAGCAAAGGGGCGGCGCTGCATTACGCAGGCAGCTCCATCCAAGCTGTCATATGATGTTAGCAGTAAACAGCGGGTACCCACCCTACGCACGCACAATGTCAGGAAAAGGGACGGTATGTGGCCTACTCGATTCTGGAAGTAGTATGTGTCTATTAGAATACAACTGGTACTTGTGGTATAAGCAGTTGGGCCGATTGCCTGAATTAAAGGCGTTTATTCAAATCCTTCACGCAGCAGACGGGAAATCGCTTATTATCATTGGTAAGACTCGTTTCAAATTGAGTCTACATGGTTTCTCGTGACCATTGGAGAGCCTGAGGGGCTGATAATCAAAAATCTAGCGGTTAAACAAATATTAGGCTGTAATTTCTTGCAGTCGACTCAGTGTGTGTTGAATTATACAGGCGATGAATTTTAGATTTAGACTCACGCATATGGTTAAGTTTTGCACACATTGTATCGAAAAGTGGCGTGCAGGGTCAACGCTCAACAGGTAGGGGTAATCGTAGGTGTTTACCGGAAGATCATGCTCGGCAGCCAATAGAGGCATTGGACGGATTCTCTGAAGTGTTGACAGATGAGTTGGGGAGTGACTAATAAAATTGAATATCGGATCCCACTTATCGATCAGCAACCGATTGTCGCCGCCCAAAATGAAACACTTGCGAAAAATTATAAATCAGTTGCTGATGGACGGAGTCATCCGACCCGCGGTCTCGCCCTACGCCGCGCCAGTATTTCTTGTTGCTAAACTACATGGGGAAGTGTTTAGACCCGTGGTGGACTACCGAGCGTTGACACAAAAGGTGGTGCTCGAATCAGTCTCGTTCCCCGAATTACATACCTGCTCCACCTGGTTCGCTGGGGCCAAGGTTTTTACCGTCTTGGATTATCAGCTGCTGCTAGCTGCCCGTTTCGCACCGATTTTCGAATTCCATAGGGTCCCGTTTGGCTTGGCCACAGGAGCGGCGGTATTGTCACGGTTTCTGCATTCGGTACTGGGAGGCTTCTGGTTAAAGTTTGTGTATAACTACTTGGACAACGTGGTCGCATAAAGTAGCAGCTTTGTGGAACATCTGGGTCAGATGTTCCAGCACCTCATGGAAGCAGGGCTCACGGTTAAACCTATGAAGGTGAACCTGTTTCGTGAAAAGATATCACTTTTGGGATACTTCGTGTCGAGGAATGGGACTGCTATTGACCATCGTCGCAACCAAGCTACCAGTCTTCCTCTGTGCCGAAAGATAAGGTGTTTCAAATGGTTCAAATGGCTCTAGGCACTATGGGACTTAACACCTGAGGTCATCAGTCCCCTAGACTTAGAACTTCTTCAACCTAACTAACCTAAGGACATCACACACATCCATGCCCAAGGCAGGATTCGAACCGGCGACCGTAGCGGCAGCGCGGTTCCGGGATGAAGCGCCTAGAACCGATCGGCCACACCGGCCGGCCAAACTAACAGCTTCTTTACGCTGTTGTGTTACTTAACCCAACACATCTTTAACTCTGGTTCACAGAAACACACACAGTCACAGAGACACACAGAGACACAGGGGCGTCAGATTAGACGTGACAGTCTGATGAAGTATTCCCATGCATTCATGACAAAACGGATAACATAAGCTGCCGTACACATTTCGTAGCACCAAGGAAAGCACTGGCCCTGTTCGCCGCTCATATACAGCAGCTCTCAAAAGTGTTGAGTGCCCTAGCGTACCGGTCTTTACGTGCAGAGCTTCCTTACCCACCGAGGCTCACAAGAAACATAAGCTGCGGCTCGTACTTCACGAGGATAGACCTGAGCTCGTTCGCTTGACTCAGTGGGCGAAATGCCCTTCTAAACCTGTTAACTCGCAACTGGGTGTGTACGTACTAACGAGAATAGCATCTTCTACTGGAATTTGCTATTATGAAGTATTACTAATTACTAGTTGTACAAAAAGCTTAGAAACAATTCTCGACGTAAATGGTATAAACGGTTTGTTTATAGCGTTTGGTCTCTTCTGCCAAACAGTCCTCATTTCATGAAAGATGTTGTGTGTGTGACAACTGATATTCGTTTTGGCATAATTTTAATTGTATTGTACGCCTGTACAGCAGAAACAAATTATTAGGAGGCCTGTGGACTTACAATCATTGTAGAACTAACAACAGTAAGATTCCTTAATAATTGATTCCAGTACAAGATGCAATTCTCGTTTGTACATACACACCTAGTTACGAGTGAAGAGGTATAGGAACGCAGTTTATCTGTTGAGTTGAGTGAGCTTGGCCTACCTTCTTGATGAACGCGCAGCGGCCTGTCTTCTCGTAGGCCTCGCTCACCCATGTAGTGACGACACTGACTCGCTTCATCCTAAACTGTGGTAGCCCAGTGCGGAGCGCCGCGTAAATGGCACTCCGGCGCGTCTGCAATGCGCGACTCTGATGTAGCGGATGAAAACAGTAGAAGAAGACAATGGTGTGAGTACGGAAAGCAGGTTCAAATGGATGCAGATTGCTGCAGATACGTAGATATGAAGACACTTGCTCAGGACAGCTTAGCGTGGAGTGTTCCATGAAACCAGGTATCGAATTGAAGACCAATACCGCAACAACATAACAACTACAGGTTCAGCACTGAAACCATTCTATTGCAATCCACAGCGCCTCTACTGACACCTTTCCCCTCAATCGATTCACTTTAGTACAGAACATTTCTGCATGTGATACAGAAGTGCCTAAATACCGATCGGATACATACTTCCCCAGCATCGACTCATAAATTTAGAACGCCAGTCTCAGTGCAGCCAGTGCTGTAATAGCAGCACTGCCGTAATTTTGAATCGCCCATCAGTACTGATATAAATTTCCCCCTTTTCACAAACCTACTTCGGACCTTCACACGACAACTCCACGGACAATTAACTTGCTGATCCACCATCGATAGAGGTAGCTAGCATTTCATATCATATGAAAACTACTTCAACTGGATGGCAAACGCAACCATTCTTTTGTATCACATACAATTTCAAAAGAACGTTCTTCCCTAAACAACAATTCTCTTTTACTGTGATCACGGAAATAAGAAATTTGCGCTAAGCGCCTGGTGTTGCTCGCCACACATCGATTTTGTGTCAACACGTAGTGTGGAGTAATCTCTTAGCGCCAGTTTGCGCGGCGACGTAATTTCTTTGCGACCGACGGACAATGGGTGGGAGCCCGCAGTGGGGTCTTCATCAGTTCCGGCGGCAGCAGCTGGCATCCCGCCAGCGCCTCCTTCACTGCCTCTACACCGCCCAACCACTCACCGTCGTAGCCTCTAAACACTTGCCAACCCGCCTTATAATGAGCTCACTACCTAGTATGGATAGATACCAGTCTAATCTTTCTTGACCCTTTTTTCTCTCTTGTTTTCTTTTTTCAGAATAACATTAATCTGCAGCAATCGTTGTTGTTGTTGCCGCTGCGATATTAAGTCCGAAGACGAATTAAATACAGCTTGAGGTGTACCTACATGTCATTGTTTATTTCATCGGATCCACAAATGTCCAAGTCCCGTAAAAATTGTTATCTTGTGATCGTCGGTTGTCCAGGGTTTCAGGCTCACGAATTCATTTTAAATTGTAGGCCACACTCACTTCATAAACAATCTTGAAAAACTGAATAATACTTAATCGTTATTGTTCAGTACGGAAACAAAGACATCTTACATCTCGCTAATCAATGTTGTCAACATATAATTCCACTAACTTGAAGAGTAAAATCGCTGCGCTAACTATCTTAACATATTCCAAACTTGTCACACAGTTGCTCAGCCTCGGCTGTGACTCTTTTATTCTGGTGGTTTTTAACATCAACCTTTTGGAATCAAACGCCTGGATCAGAATTGCCCCGTGTCTTGAGACGAAAATTCAGTTGCGTGTATTTTAAGTTAAGCTGTTTCCCAAATAAAAAGATAATTAGCTACTGACACACTGCTCCGCCCACGGGAGTGTATGTCATATTTATTGCACACAAATAAGTCTCATTCTCGGCTGTTTTACGCAATACGCATCCAGTGAGAATGTTAAATTTATCTGTCGCATAGAGGCGTGTGGCATGAGATTAAGTCCTGAACTATGTTGACTAAATTATCGATTCACTGCAGAGCTTTTTCTCGCTCCGTGAGCAATACACTGATCAGGGCGATTAAAGGCCAACTATATCTTGTATTTTTATTGTATAAAGAAATACTAACAGGTCGTTTTGCAACATTTATACATACTACCCCCTTCTCATCCTCATCCCATCCGTGAGGTAGTGCAGCTACCTTACTTCCACGCTAATTTAGAATATGAGTTATGTACTATATTTTTAAATCCTCAGGGAGTCACACCTAGTGATACGTGGCTGGCGACCACGGGGCCCCGAGCTGAGTCCTGGCATTGCTTCCACTTACTTATGCCAGGCTCCTCACTCTTATCTTTCCTATGTGGCCACCCTAGGCCAGCTCTTGTTCTTTTCCGACCCTGACGCTATTAGGTTTCGAGGGCTAGGGGTCTTTCATTTTCCAACCTATACTTCTCATGCAGCGTCTGACCCGGAGCGGGCGGCTGCAAAAGGCGTCTGTATCCCATGTTAGGGGCGGCCTCCAGAACTGCGGAAGGCAACGGAATACCACCGCAGATTATCTTCCCTGCATAATACAGTCTCCATTTTATGCACAAAAAATGGCTTCCTCTCATGTTAAATCAGTGTCCGGAGGTAAAATAGTCCCCCATTCGGATCTCCGGGGGGGACAACTTGAAAGGAGGCAAAAAATCAAAACGAGAATTGGTACCTGGAATGTCAGAACTCTGCTACAAGCAGGAAAACTTGAAAACCTTAAAAGAGAGATGGAAAAGAATCATATGGACCTCGTAGGAGTTGCTGAAGTAAGATGGAATGGACATGGAGAGTTGCAGTCAGATGAATATGTATTCTACTACTCAGGAGGAGAAGTGTAACCTCCCCACCGAATTTTAAAAGAAAAAAAGACAATACTTAATAGAAATGGGAGCCGAGTGTAACCTCCCCACAAAAATTTTACAAGACAGAAATATTATTTATGAATGCCAATGGACATTGTGCTATGCGTAACCTGCCCACAATGAAATGTACTGACAATGGGAACAAAAATGTGAAATTCGCAATCTGACTCAAATATAAATTCTTCACCAAAAAATTAAAGTCCATTCAGTGACAAGAAAATTCAATTAAACCGAAACATCGGTCTTTGGCCCTGTGTAAAACAATCAGAATTAAAGTCTTACCTCAGAATAACTGGATGTCAAATTTCTGCTCTTATTTCTGCGCACGGCTTGGAGGAACTGCATTGCAAATAATAATATTCCTTTTTTTTCTGTGAATTTACTGAAATTTTTCTTCAAAAGAAGTGGAATGAAATGGGAAGTGCAACGAAATCTTTAGTTCAATAAAAAATAAAATTTTGAAAAAAATGCTTTAAAAAAATAAAAATTATTATTGGGGAACTTGTTGGAGATTGATTACAATAAATAAGTTTTACATTGTCTAATGATTATATTAATTAATAGTATACCTCATTCACCATCTTGACCAGTGTTGCCGACCGCCTACATCACACAACCGCACTGGGCTGCTACTACTGACCGACTGCTCTGCATGACGACTACTAGCGTACTGCTCTGCAACTAGACAGAGCTACAGACTCGCAACGACTACTGACAGACTGAGAACCGCTCGCAACACTCGCGCGGTCAAGCGCATACTCTCTGGTCACAGATGCTACAATGCCTCGGCATCGCTGCTATGTTACATACGTGTTTCAGAAGTAAAAGGAATTAATGGAGTAGGAATGATTATGACAAAGGAATTGGCTAAATGTGTGGAATATGTAGACTATGCAAATGACCGGGTTATTGGTGTAAGGCTGAAAGGAGCACAAAAAGATTTACTGATTGTCCAGGTGTATATGCCAACTTCAGAACATGATGACCAAATTGTAGAGGAAACATACAATGTAATAGAGAGAATAATGGACGAAAATAAAAAATGCTGCAAAATAGTAATGGGAGACTGGAACGCCATTGTGGGAGAAGGGAAAGAGGGAAACATAGTAGGCAGTCATGGTATTGGAAAGAGAAATGACAGAGGTGAATGGTTAATTGACTTCTGCAGGGAAAGGCAGCTGATAGTGGCAAACACATGTTTCAAGAACCATAAGAGGAGGCTCTACACTTAAAAATCACCAGGGGATAAATATAGAAACCAAATCGATTTTATGCTGGTAGAAGAAAGATACAGGAATGGAATCAAGAAGGTGCACACATTACCAGGTGCAGATATTAATAGTGACCACAACTTACTTATGGCAGAAATAGAAATAAGAATGAAAAAACTGAAAAAGGCGACAATGGTGAAGAAATGGGATCTAGAGAAGATAAGGTCCAACAAAGAACAAATTACAGAAATGCTGTCTCGGGACTTGCTAATCACATTACGAGACAAAGAAGCACCTGATAATGTCAATGAGTACTGGAATATGCTGAAAGAAGGAATCATTAAAGCAGGACAGCAAAATATAGGATATGTAAAAGGGAAAAGGTCAAAAAAACCATGGGTCACACAAGAAATGATTTTCAAGATGGAGGAGAGAAGAAAATTGAAAAACAAGAACACTGAAGATGCAAGAAAGATATACCGAAGGTTAAATAACGAACTGCGAAGAGAAACAGAGCAGGCTAGGAAAAAATGGCTAAAAGAGGAATGTCATGAAATTGAAGAACTGGACAGGAAAGGAAGATACGACTTACTATACAACAGAGTAAAGACTATGACATGGGAACAAAACAGAGCAGGAAGTGCTACTATGGAAATTTTGAGTAAAGACGAAGAGGTAGTGTATAAAGATCGTGACGATGTCCTCCAGAGATGGGAAGAATATATAAAAGAGCTATATGACACAAATAGCAAACCAGAAACTCTAGAACTTGAACCACACAACATTGTAAGTGATGAAGAGAAAGGACCGACCATCATAATGGAAGAAGTAAAGTCTGCCATTGATGCAATGAAAAATGGCAAAGCAGTAGGTACAGATACAATACCGGGAGAAATACTAAAATGCTTGAACCACAATGGAATAAGAGAAATATTGAGGTTATGTAATAAAATATATGACAGTGGTGAATGGCCTGAGGACTTTTTGACAACAGTAATGATTCCATTGCCGAAAAAACAAGGAACCAAGAAATGCAGCGAGCACAGGACAATCAGCCTCATTTCACATGCAGCCAAAGTGATGTTAAGAATAATTAATAAAAGACTTGAAAAAGTAATAGAGGAGAATCTCGGCGAGGAGCAGTTTGGCTTTAGACGGAATACGGGCACCAGAGATGCAATAGGGCTCCTACGAATCTTGGGAGAAAGGTTTATTGAAAAAGGAAGAGACCTATATATGTGCTTCATCGATTTAGAAAAGGCATTTGACAATGTGGTTTGGGACAAGCTGGCGACTATTATGAGGGAAAAGAGAGTGGACTGGAAAACCAGAAGACTTATAAACTCATTGTACCTTAATCAAAAAGTTTCAATTAAAGTGAGAGGAGAAAGTACAAACTGGATCAGACTAGGGAAAGGAGTAAGACAAGGATGCTGTTTATCACCTACTCTTTTCAACCTGTACTTGGAAAATATGATTGACCAATGCTCATTAGATGACAAAGGAGTAGAAATTGGAGGAAGAAGAGTAGGGTGCTTGAGATTTGCTGATGACATGGTCCTTCTAGCCACAGGGGAAAAAGAATTACAGGATTTGGTGGACACCATTGCAACTAACGGAAAAAAATATGGAATGAAAATTAACACAAATAAAACAAAAGTATTGGCAATAGGAGGAAATAAGGAAATAAAAATTGTGCTGAATGGAGAAACACTAGAACAGGTGCAAAATTTTAAGTATCTTGGAAGCAGGATAGACACCGACTGGAAGTGCACCACAGAAATTAAAACAAGGATAGCAATGGCAAAAGAGGCGTTTTATAAGAAAAGGAGAATCTTCTGCAGCGGTATGGACAGAGAACTCAGAAAGAGACTCATAAAATGTCTTGTATGGAGTGTTCTTCTATATGGCGCTGAAACATGGACTATGAGGAAAAAAGACAGAGAAAGGCTGGAGGCTTTTGAGATCTGGACATGGCGGAAGATGGAAGGAAAAAGTTGGATGGACAGAGTAAAAAATGAAGAGGTACTGAGAAGAGTGGGAGAGAAAAGGCAGTTACTAGATGTAATAAAGAGAAGAAAAAGAAATTGGATTGGGCATATATTAAGAAAGAATGACGGACTGATAAAAACAGTTTTAGAAGGTTATGTAGAAGGGAAAAGGAAGCGAGGAAGGAAGAGATTCCAGATACTGGATGACATGATGGACGGTACAACATACAGCAGCCTTAAGAAGGAAGCAATGGATCGCAGAAAATGGAGAGGCAAAGGACCTGCTAATATAGCAGATAACTGATGATGATGACTATTTTTAAATAGATTCTTCAAAATAACCAGGGCAAATTAAAATATCTCCCATAATCTACGTTCTGACTCCTTTCTCTCTCCCGCCTGCTTCATCGCACCCTGCCCCTCTGCCACCCTCCAATTTTTCCTCCTGCCACATCACAAACTGTCCTCTTCCACGTGCATTCTCACACCCCCTCAGACTTTTACCTATCTCCTTACAACCCATCCCTCTCCCATCTCAGACAATCTCTTTCTTACACTTGCCCCTCGCATCCTCTTCTGGCTGTCCTCTAGCCCCTCCATGATCCACCTGCCGTCTACAAACCTCTTCTCCTCCCTCGTCCGCCTGTCCATCTCCTCCATACTCGACTCTATGACCCTCTCCTCTTCCCTTCTCTGTCTCCTCTCCCCCTCTTTCAATCCGCCTCCCCATCCCATCTCTGTCCACCTCCTGCTCTTCCCTCAAATTATCTCACCCTGCAATGTGGGTTGAGTTATTTTGACTTCCTGATTCTACAGAAATACCACAGTTGCCTCGAATGACTTTTCTAACCATGTGTCAAAACTAAAACAAGCAGTGTTCTATCAGGTTTGGCATCTGTTACGTGAAACCGAGTAAGAGGTATTTGCGACTTTTAACGTAATGCTAAAGATGGAAATAGTATCAGCGAAAAGAAAATAGGACTAAGCCCGCCCGGTTAGCCGTGCGGCCTAACGCACTGCTTTCCGGGGGGGGGAAGGCGTGCCGGTCCCCGACATGAATCCGCCCAGCTTTCAAGGCGGTTTTCCATCTGCCTCGCCGAATGCGGACTGGTTCTCCATATTCCGCTTCATTTACACTATGTCGGCGATTGTTGCACAAACACTTTCTCCACGTACACACACACACACACACACACACACACACACACACACACACCACTACTCTACATTGGGGTTACGCTTGTCTGGTGTGAGCTCCACTGAGGGCCCAACCACACAATAACCCTGGGTTCGGTGTGGGACAGCAGTGGGTTGAGTGGACTGCTGTAGCCTGTTGTTTGCTTGTGAACCACTTAGGGCTATGTTGGGGACGAATCCTCTCCGTCGTTTCTAGGTCCTGTAACACCTCCGTTTTTTATCCCGACCTGATCTGATCGAATAGCAGTCCAATATTTATTATTAACATGACCGTGAACCTAATGGGGCTGGTAATCGGAATTGACTGCTACGGAAATTGTTATTTTACAGTTCGTTCTGCTGAATACTATAATACTGAGTGTCTGGTAATGAGGAACACCAACACAGTTTTACTAATTACGAACTTATATTCTTCTCAAAACACAAAAAAGGAGACAGCCACTGCCTTCGCCATGCATATCTAGTTACGGCTAATTTCAGCACAGGCTTCGTTCATTTTCCATTATCGTCACACGCTAATCCATCACTGCATCCAACACTGCAATCCAAGGTTAGGCCGGCGCGGTAGACGCGAAACAAAATATCGGCACTAGTAACGTCCCTGATCACTTTCGTAATGATACTTCTTCACTTTTCCGGTATCAGTCTATTACATAGGGGTCTAACCACGGAGATGGCGACACCCTTCTCCGTTAAAGGCAACAATTGCCCTCACACACACATATACCCGCCAACTACACTGGCGCATCTCGACACTCGCTCTCTCAACACGTCACAATCGATTGTTCCTCTTATCGACCTGTGCCAAGTGCAAAGTTATAGTAAGGGCCTAATACCATACAAATACCAACAAAAGGAGTGTTATGAAAGAGGGGGCACATAGTTGCAGTTACTTACGTAGGGGTTGAAATTGTGTTATGTTATTTCCAAATTAACTTTTATTACATAAAAATAATGAAGAAAAGGTTGACTTCTTTTTGAATTACTATCTAGGAATATTCTGAGTGACTGCAGTCGATCCTTGATTGGTCAAAACGCGGAGAACTCAAAGAAATGTATCACAAGCTCTCCAAGCCTATCTGCCCTGTGCAAGAGAATTCATCTCTGCATAACTAATGCAAGGTACGTCTATTTGAAGCTGCTTACTGCAGAAGTAGTCCTCCATTTTTCCTCTTCTCACTTACCACCAAGACACGATTGCCGCGCAGGGGATGCCACGCGGTCTGTGGCGTCTTGTCATGGTCCGCACGGCTCCCCCGTCGGAGGTTCGAGTCCTCCCTCGGGCATGAGTGTGTGTGACGTTCTTAGCATAAGTTAGTTTTAGATGCAGTAGTGTGTAAGCTTAGAGGTCTATGAACTCAGCAGTTTGGTCCCATAAGACCTTACCTCAAATTTCCAAATTGATAGGGATCCCAGACAGATGAACAGTATTCTAGAATCGGTCGAATGAGCGCCTTACAAGCCACATCCACCGCGAATGAGTTACATTTCCTTAAGATTGTTCCTCTGAGGCTGAACATGGCATCTGTTTTTCCCACTTTGTTTTTTTATGTGGTCATCCACTTAAAAACGCTCTGAATAGTTACTCCTAGATATTTTCCGGAAGATACAGTTTCCAGCGGTTTGTCATCAATAGCGTAGCTGTACTGTAGTGGGTTTCGTTTCCTATGTATGGGCAATATGTTGCATTTATTTACATACAGGGTCAGCTATCAGAGCCTGCACCATTCATCAATTCTCTGGAGGTCATTCTGCAAATAGTTACTGTCTTCTGGCGTTGCTACTTTGTTGTTATAGACAACCGCATCATCTGCGAGGAGCCTTAAAGCTCTCTACTAGATTATTTATATATGCTGTAAACAGTAACGGGCCTACCACACTTCCTTGGGGTACTCCGGGAATTACGTCCATGGCCTGTTCGGGAAGTTTAGTTATAGTAATCTACGGCAGGTAGCTCTAAATGTAGAAAAATGTAAGTTAATGAAGATGAGTAGGAAAACAAACCCATAATGTTCGAAGTTTGCATTTTTTAACTAAACAGCAGGGCGGGACGGTGCCAATTGCTGTCCTGAATTCCAACAATACGGCACCAACCTGAGTGCCGTTCTCTACGGCGCTGTGGATCCCATGGATCTGCTGAACAGAGCGAGCTGAGTTTCGCAGAATCTCTGTTTGCGGAATCCATGTTGATTTTTATGGAGGAGATTTTCCTTCTCCAAGGACGTCATAATTCCTTTATATATATATTCCATAGTGTTACAACAGTTTGACGTCAACGATATAGATCTATAATGAGTGCATTTGTCCTGCGAACCCTTCTAAAAAATGGGAATTACCTGAAATTTCTTCCAGGCAGTAGGTACCCTTTGGTGCTCAAACGATCTGCTATTAATTATTGCTAGAATGGGAGCAAGTCCTTTCACACAATCTTTGTAGAATATTACCAGTATCACATCTGTCCTGATGCTTTTCCACTATGTAGACACTGTAGTTGTTTTTCTATGTCGCGATTGATTATCTCAATATCTGCCCTTTCGTCATTCGTACGGTGATTGGAAGGAGAGACCGTGTTACGATCTCCTGCTGTGAAACAATTTTGGAAGACCGAATTCAGTATTTCAGCCTTCTCTCTGTTATCTTCCGTTTCGGTGCCATTATGGACACTGAGTGAATTTATAGACGATTTTGCCCCACTCACTGATTCTACGTACGACCAATAGCTCTTAGGATTTTACTCAGATCAGTTGATGCCGCGCGGGATTAGCCGAGCGGTCTAAGGTGCTGCAGTCATAGACTGTGCGGCTGGCCCCGGCGGAGGTTCGAGTCCTCCCTCGGGCATGGGTGTGTGTGTTTGTCCTTAGGATAATTTAGGTTAAGTTGCGTGTAAACTTAGGGACTGATGACCATAGCAGTTATGGCCCATAAGATTTCACACACATTTGAACATTTTTTTTTATCAGTTGATGAAACTTTACTTTCATCATAGGTAGATTGAAGTTCAAATTACTTCTACATCTCTCGGCAACCATCGACCCAAGATAACACGCTGCGTTCTCTCTGTCACGAAATTTTCAATCCGATCACAAATTTCGTTTGTTTCCCTGTCTGATCGTTGATAAATGTTGTGTCAAAGTAAATGGTTTAAGACAAAAAATTCTTTCCACTCTGTTTGAAAAGGCTTATGTATTCACTATCATTACTATTGTACGCCGTTGAGTGCCATTCGTATCCACTTTAATGTTTTACTTCTCAAATATGACATATTGTCGTATGTTGATCTGAAGCTTACATTATGTTAGAGACGTTATGGACATCTATACATGCCAGGACATTGTTTCAATGCCGACATTTTGTAATAGTTGGAGCTAGACGATTTTTCTGCTTGGCTGCTTGGCTGGTTGAGGCTACATTAGTTTAAAGATCACATTTGAAAATCAGAGCGACATCGTATAAAGATTGTGCCTTTCTGGTGACTGGTTATTTATTAAACGTTAGTATGAAATTTCTCGCACCGTATGACCTCACACTAGCACCATTCCAACAATCTACAGATCATCGGAGGTTGGATCCACTGTAGTATCATGGCCTAATAGTCCTTCTGAATACAGCTTATTATCTACACAGAAACTCCAAAGGCATGCGTCTTCAAATACAAACATATGTAAACAGGCAGAATATGGCTTGCGGTGGGCAACGCCTATGTAAGACAACAAGTGTTTTGTGCAGTTGTTACATCGGTTACTGCTGTTACAGTGGCAAGTTATCAAGATTTAAGTGAGTTTGAACGTGGTGTTGTAGGCGTCGCACCAGCGATAGGACACAGCATCTCCGAGGTAGCGATGAAGTGGGGATTTTCCCGTACGACCCACCGAGCGAGGTGGCGCAGTGGTTAAACACTGGACTCGCATTCGGGAGGACGACGGTTCAATCCCGCGTACGGCCATCCCGATTTAGGTTTTCCGTGATTTCCCTACATCGCTCCAGGCAAATGCCGGGATGGTTCCTTTCAAAGGGCACGGCCGACTTCCTTCCCCGTCCTTCCCTAATCCGATGAGACCGATGACCTCACTGTCTGGTCTCCTTCCCCAAAAACAATCCAATCCAATCCCGTACGACCATTTCACGAGTGTACCGTGAATACCAGGAATCCGATAAAACATCAAATATCCGCTATTGCTGCGGCGTGACAGAAGTGCAACACTTCCGCAAATTGCTGCAGAGTTCAATGCTGGGCCATTAGCAAGTGTCAGTTTGCGAACCATCAAACGAATCAACATCGATGTGGGCTTTCGGAGCAGTAGGCCTACTCATGTACCCTTGATGTGAGAATGGCACAATGGACAGAAAACATTCAAACGGAAATTCTAATATTTTTCGGTGAAGTGGCACAAAAGCACTATTAACGTTGGTGTGCTTAATGTTAGAGGCTAGCGATATACCATCAGACTTCCCGAAAAACACCATTCAACAATTCTGAAAATTGCCGACAAGTGCGAGAATTACCGCACCATCAGCCTAACGGCTCATGCATCCAAGTTACTAACAAGAATCATATACAGAAGAATGGAAAAGAAAACTGATGATCTGCTAAATGACGAACAGCTAGAGGCACGTCTGATAATAGATGCAAGACAGAAGAAAAATAAAAGAAACCGTCATAGGATTTGTATACTTGTAAAAATGCATTCGACAGTATAAAATTTTTGACCTCCAGAAAACATAGGTGTAAGCTATAGGGAAAGACGGGCAATATACAATATGTACAGTGAGCAAGAGGGAACAACGGAAGACCAACAACCAAGTGCTCGATTTGAAAAGTGTGTTAGGCAGGACTGTAGCCTTTGACCCTACTGTTCAATCTATACATCGAGGAAGCAATGATGGCATTAAAAGGAAGTCCCAAAAATGGGCTTAAAATTTAGGGTGACAGAATATTAATGGTAAGCTTCCCAGATGCCATTGATACCCTCAGTGAAAGTGAAAAAGAATTACAGGATTTGTTGAACAGAATGAACAGTCTAAAAGGTATATATAGGTCGTGTGAAGGTAATTCGAAGAAAGACGAAAGTCATGAGAAGAAGCAGCAATGGTAACAACGCGAAACTTAACATCAGAATCGGGGATCACTAAGTAGACGAAGTTAAGTAATTCTGCTGCCTAGATTGTAAAATATCCCATGACGTACGGAGCAAGGAGCACTAGCAAGCAGGCTAGTACTGGGAAAAAGGACATTCCTGGCCAAGAGAGGTAAGCTAGTACCAGACATAGGTCTCAATGTGATGAAAAACCTGAGAATGTACGTCTGGAGCACAGCATTGTATGGCAGTGAGAAATGGAGTGCGGGAACAGAACGAAACCGAAGCCTCTGAGGTGTGATGCTACATAAGAATAGAGCAAATTAGATGCGATGATAATTTAAGGGATGTGGAGGCTATCAGCCGAATCGGTGTGGAAAGAAACGTGTGGAAAGCGCTGAAAATAAGATGGAACAAGTTGACAAGGCATCTATTAAGACCTCAGGGATGACTGCCAGGGTAGTAGAGGGAGCTGTAGAGAGTAAATGTGCAGGGGTAGACAGAGACTGGAAATACACTCCTGGAAATTGAAATAAGAACACCGTGATTTCCTTGTCCCAGGAAGGTGAAACTTTGTTGACACATTCCTGGGGTCAGATACATCACATGATCACACTGACAGAACCACAGGCACATAAACACAGGCAACAGAGCATGCACAATGTCGGCACTAGTACAGTGTATATTCACCTTTCGCAGCAATGCAGGCTGCTATTCTCCCATGGAGACGATCGTAGAGATGCTGGATGTAGTCCTGTGGAACGGCTTGCCATGCCACTTCCACCTGGCGTCTCAGTTGGACCAGCGTTCGTGCTGGACGTGCAGACCGCGTGAGACGACGCTTCATCCTGTCCCAAACATGCTCAATGGGGGACAGATCCGGAGATCTTGCTGGCCAGGGTAGTTGACTTACACCTTCTAGAGCACGTTGGGTGGCACGGGATACATGCGGACGTGCATTGTCCTGTTGGAACAGCAAGTTCCCTTGCCGGTCTAGGAATGGTAGAACGATGGGTTCGATGACGGTTTGAATGTACCGTGCACTATTCAGTGTCCCCTCGACGATCACCAGTGGTGTACGGCCAGTGTAGGAGATCGCTCCCCACACCATGATGCCGGGTGTTGGCCCTGTGTGCCTCGGTCGTATGCAGTCCTGATTGTGGCGCTCACCTGCTCGGCGCCAAACACGCATACGACCATCATTGGCACCAAGGCAGAAGCGACTCTCATCGCAGAAGACGACACGTCTCCATTCGTCCCTTCATTCACGCCTGTCGCGACACCACTGGAGGCGGGCTGCACGATGTTGGGGCGTGAGCGGAAGACGGCCTAACGGTGTGCGGGATCGTAGCCCAGCTTCATGGAGACGGTTGCGAATGGTCCTCGCCGATACCCCTGGAGAAACAGTATCCCCAATTTGCTGGGAAGTGGCGGTGCGGTCCCCTACGGCACTGCGTAGGATCCTACGGTCTTGGCGTGCATCCGTGCGTCGCTGCGATCCGGTCCCAGGTCGACGGGCACGTGCACCTTCCGCCTACCACTGGCGACAACATCGATGTACTGTGGAGACCTCACGCCCCACGTGTTGAGCAATTCGACGGTACGTCCACCCGGCCTCCCGCATGCCCACTATACGCCCTCGCTCAAAGTCCGTCAACTGCACATACGGTTCACGTCCACGCTGTCGCGGCATGCTACCAGTGTTAAAGACTGCAATGGAGCTCCGTATGCCACGGCAAACTGGCTGACACTGACGGCGGCGGTGCACAAATGCTGCGCAGCTAGCGCCATTCGACGGCCAACAGCGCGGTTCCTGGTGTGTCCGCTGTGCCGTGCGTGTGATCATTGCTTGTACAGCCCTCTCGCAGTGTCCGGAGCAAGTATGGTGGGTCTGACACACCGGTGTCAATGTGTTCTTTTTTCCATTTCCAGGAGTGTATATCCAGCAATTAAATGGGCAGTGAGGTCGCAGTTGCTACTTCGTGATGAAAAGCACGTATGAAAATAATAAGCACACTACCACAAGAAAAGAGAGCATTGCTAACCAAAAGAAGGTTCCTAGTATGTAACCTTGTCCTTTATTTAAGAAAGAAATTTCTAAGAATGCACGTTTGAAGCTTGGTTGTGAGAGACTGGAGAGAATAAAATCGAAAAGTTTGTGCTGTGGTGCTATAAAAGCATGTTAAATATTTAGGGTCTAATGAGGCCCACAAAGACAGGATCATCCGGAAAACACTGACAAGAATAAAGGGTAGGTGATACGATATGTTTTAAAACACCAAGGAATTATTTGCCATCACTAGAACAAAGTGCAGAGGGTGAAAACAGTATGGGAAGGCAGAAATGGGAATGCATCTAACATGTAATGTAGGACGTAAGATGGAAGTGTTGATGAAGTGGTTGCCACCACTGCGGAAATGGTGGCGGGCGGCAACAAACCAATCGAAAGATTAAGTATTAATAGTAAATAGACAAATAAAAATAACACACAAAATAAGAGACAGTAATAAAGATTTTCAGAGCAGCTGCTGCTATGCAAAATATTTCTCGGAGAATATCTGTAAGCTGTGGGGCATTATCTACTGAAAATGTCTTTCAAAACCTTTTCTTAGTACGTCCTTTGTTTGGAAAGCGCTCGCATGAATCTCCTAAATTCAAAAATAACACAACGTTCAGCCAATGAAGCAAATGAATGAGACAGGCATGTATTGGCCCTTCCGCTCCAGATTCGTGCGCCGCAGCCGGGTCTGAATTACTCCCTCCCTCGCCTTTGTAACGTTACCAGCGCTCGTCTTTGAAAATGGCTTGTAGAGGAAAGCACCCCCTGGAAATGCTGTTAACAGAGAGTTATACGTAGAAACATTTATCACTCGCCTGTCTCTCTGATATTTCCTAAACTTCCCTTATTTAATTAGTTCTACATTGCACGCAGCGTTCTTCCTGTTTCTCCAACTGGTAATTTCCGGCGCTCCTCGCTTGGTGCTCAGCTAATCAAACTAATTAAATAGCAACGTGACGACCTCGTAACGTCCTGTGCTGACCTTGGACAGAGGCAATATAATATCATTAATTTGTAAAGTCGTAAGTAATTATAACTGACAAGTTTATTTTTGTCAGTGGTTTCGAGGTACTCGTTTCCTCGCAGATTTTGCGAATCAGCTCCTCAGGCCTTATCGAAACTGAAAAGGAGAAATTTGTTAACATACTATATATGTAGATTTCAGTGCTGGGAAGTCTTTTCTGAAGGTTTTTGTTTAGACTGTAACCCTACTTGGAAGTGAAAAGTGGACGATGAACAGTACAAATAAGAGGAAACTAGATGCTTTTGAAATATGCTACTACAGAAGAATGCTGAAGGTTAGATGGTTAAACCATGTAGCTCGTGTGGAGGTACTGAATATAAGTAAGGAGAATAGGATTGTGTGCTGCAAGTTCATTAAAAGAAGGGATCGGTCGATAGGACATGTTAAGAGACATCAGGGTATCACCATTTCAGTGTTGAAGAGCAGTACCTTTTGTTGGGATGGAGGGGGGAGGGAAAGGGCGAAGAGAGGGGGAGGGGGGGAGATGGGGGAGACACGAAGTGGGGCAGAGTGCGAAGAGCGGGAGCGGGGGGGAGAAGGGGAGAGGGGCAGAGGTGGGAGAGTGGGAGATCGGGAGAGGAGGGAGAGGGGGGAGCCCGGAGGGGATTAAAAACTGTGGAGAGAGACCAAGAGTTGAATACAGTGGGCAGGTTCAAAAGAATATTGGTTGGAGTTGTTATTTGAAAACGAAGAGATTTACACTGTATAGTATGGAGAGCTGCTTAAGACCAGTCTTTGGACTGATTCATAATTTATTAAAACACAATCTGAACGTTTAACTTCACTGTAAGAGCCATTTTACCATGACCGACCGTAACGCAGTTTAATTTCCAGGCATATTTCACTACATTTGGCCATAGGAAACACGTCTTTCAGCTTCGAATTGGAAATAAAAATTATTTGGCTGAAATCTTTCAGGAACATTGTAGGAAAAAAAACGTAACCATTTATCAGCAAACATCAAACATTCACCAAAGTGATAACAAAAGCGAATGGTAATGGTCAGGTTCAAAACAGAGAATGTCGTAACAAATGTTTACGGTTACAGTAGCAGCAACTTCGCAACCACTGGTACTTCCTCCTTAAGAATCACTATAGACATTTACAAGTACTTAGAAACTTTTCTGAAAACAATTCTTCGATACAAAACTCTCTAAAAATATGTATGACAAATATAACTCAATTAGCCTGGTTCACTCTGCACTCTTGATATAAAGCCGGAAGCTGTGGCCGAGCGGTTCTAGGCGCTTCAGTTCTGAACCACACTGCTGCTACAGTCGCAGGTTCGAATCCTGCCTCGGGCATGGATGTGTCTCATGTCCTTAGGCTAGTTAGGTTTAAGTAGTTCTAAGTCTAGGGGGCTGATGACCTCAGATTTTAAGTCCCATACTGCTTAGAGCCATGTGAACCATTTGAACCACTTCTGACATAAACTTGGTGCAACTGTTGCACTAAACTTTACACAATTCAGTGGTGCCTACATTAGCCAAATAGCTTTCAAACGTATCGAATCATGTGTCACACAATCTCAGCATTACCGTTGTTGTTGTGGTCTTCAGTCCTGAGACTGGTTTGATGCAGCTCTCCATGCTACTCTATCCTGTGCAAGCTTTTTCATCTCCCAGTACCTACTGCAACCTACATCCTTCTGAATCTGCTTAGTGTATTCATCTCTTGGTCTCCCTCTACGATTTTTACCCTCCACGCTGCCCTCCAATACTAAATTGGTGATCCCTTGATGCCTCAGAACATGTCCTACCAACCGATCCCTTCTTCTGGTCAAGTTGTGCCACAAACTTCTCTTCTCCCCAATCCTATTCAATAGCCCCTCATTAGTTACGTGATCCACCCATCTAATCTTCAACATTCTTCTGTAGCACCACATTTAAAAAGCTTCTATTCTCTTCTTGTCCAAACTATTTATTGTCCATGTTTCACTTACATACATGGCTACACTCCATACAAATAATTTCAGAAACTACTTCCTGACGCTTAAATCTATACTCGATGTTAACAAATTTCTCTTCTTCAGAAACGCTTTTCTTGCCATTGCCAGCCTACATTTTATATCCTCTCTACTTCGACCATCATCAGTTATTTTGTTCCATAAATAGCAAAACTCCTTTACTACTTGAAGTGCCTCATTTCCTAATCTAATTCCCTCAGCATCACCCGACTTAATTAGACTACATTCCATTATCCTTGTTTTGCTTTTGTTGATGTTCATCTTATATCCTCCTTTCAAGACACTGTCCATTCCATTCAACTGCTCTTCCAAGTCCTTTGCTGTCTCTGACCGAATTGCAATGTCATTGGCGAACCTCAAAGTTTTTATTTCTTCTCCATGAATTTTAATACCTACTCCGAATTTTTCTTTTGTTTCCTTTACTGCTTGCTCAATATACAGATTGAACAACATTGGGGAGAGGCTACAACCCTGTCTTACTCCCTTCCCAACCACTGCTTCCCTTTCATGTCCCTCGACTCTTATAAGTACCATCTGGTTTCTGTACAAATTGTAAATAGCCTTTCGCTCCCTGTATTTTACCCCTGCCACCTTCAGAATTTGAAAGAGAGTATTCCAGTCAACATTGTCAAAAGCTTTCTCTAAGTCTACAAATGCTAGGAACGTAGGTTTGCCTTTCCTTAATCTTTCTTCTAAGATAAGTCGTAAGGTCAGTATTGCCTCACGTGTTCCAGTGTTTCTACAGAATCCAAACTGATCTTCCCCGAGGTTGGCTTCTACTAGTTATTCCATTCGTCTGTAAAGAATTCGTGTTAGTATTTTGCAGCTGTGACTTATTAAGCTGATAGTTCGGTAATTTTCACATCTGTCAACACCTGCTTTCTTTGGGATTGGAATTATTATATTCTTCTTGAAGTCTGAGGGTATTTCGCCTGTTTCATACATCCTGCTCACCAGATGGTAGAGTTTTGTCAGGACTGGCTCTTCCACGGCCGTCAGTAGTTCCAATGGAATATTGTCTACTCCGGGGGCCTTGTTTCGACTCAGGTCTTTCAGTGCTCTGTCAAACTCTTCACGCAGTATCATATCTCCCATTTCATCCTCATCTACATCCTCTTCCATTTCCATAATATTGTCCTCAAGTACATCGCCCTTGTATAGACCCTCTATATACTCCCTCCACCTTTCTGCTTTCCCTTCTTTGCTTAGAACTGGGTTTCCATCTGAGCTCTTGATATTCATACAAGTCGTTCTCTTATCTCAGCGCATTAAATAGCCAAAATCAATCAAATGGAGGTAAGTTTCATAACTTCACCTCTCTTAAAGTTCATAGTCCTTTGCATCACTTGTAAGATATATAGTTTCAGGCAAATGTAAGCAAACGAAAAGTCAAAATTAACACTAATTTTAAAACAGGGACGAGTGAGAAATAATCTAGGCATTCAAAATAAGCCCCTCATTTATACTACAGACCTGTGGACTAACGTACATAGTTTAAAAGCGAACCAAGTTCACATGTGGAGGCGACCACGTCATCCGAATGAATGAGCATACATGATGGAAGATACACAACTAAAAGGACAACGCCCTAATGAACCACAGTGACAGCCAAAATAACATACACTGATCAACCACAACGTCTGCAGGCGAGGTAATCCAAATATTGATCCACGATAATATCTGTCAACGTCGCTGTAACACTAAGGATACATGTCTTTTGTTTTGTATTCTGACAAGTTTGATGCAGCCCGCCACGAATTCCTCTCCTTTGACAACCTCTTCATCTCAGAGTAGCACTTACAATATACTTCGTCAATTATTTCACGGATGTATCTGAATCTCTGTCTTCCTCTATAGTTTTTTCCCTCTACAGCTCCCTGTAGTACAATGGAAGTCATTTCTTCACAAATGTCCTATCATCTTGTCCCTTCGCCGGTGTGACCGAGCGGTTCTAGGCGCTTCAGTCTGGAACCGCGCTACTGCTACGGTCGCAGGTTCTAATCCTGCCTCTGGCATGGATGTGTGTAACGTCCTTTGGTTAGTTTGGTTTAAGTAGTTCTAAGTTCTAGGGAACTGATGACCTCAGATGTTAAGTCCCATAGTGCTCAGAGCCATTTGAACCATCTTGTCCCTTCTCCTCGTCAGTGTTTTCCACATATTCCTTTACTCTCCGATTCTGCGCAGAACCTCCTCATTCCTTGCCTTATCGGTCTACCTACTTTTCCACATTCATCTCTAGCACCACATCTCAAATGCTTCGATTCTCTTCTGTTCCGGTTTAACGGCAGTCCATGTTTCACTACCATACAATGCTCTGCTCCAAACGTACATTATCAGAAATTTCTTCCTCAAATGCAAGCCTATGTTTGACACTACCAGACTTCCCTTGGCCAGGAATGTCCTTACTGCCAGTGCTTGTCTCTTTTTTATGTCCTCATTGCTCTGTCCATCATTGGTTATTTTACTGAGGTAGCAGAATTCCTTAACTTCATCTACTTCGTGACCATCAATTCTGATGTTAAGCTTCTCGCTGTTCTCATTTCTGCTCTATTTTATATTTACGTCTTTCTTCGATTTACTCTCAGTCCATATTTTGTACTCGTTAGTCTGTTCATGCCGTTTAGCATATCATGTACATCTTTGCACTTTCACTCGGCATAGCAATGTCATCTGTGAATCGTATCATTAACATCCTTTCACCTTGAATTTTAATTACATTCGTATGTCTTCCTTTTATATCCATCATTGCTTCTTCGATGTACAGAGTCAATAGTTGGGGCGAAAGTCTGCATCCCTGTCTTACACTCTTTTTAATCCGAGCATGTCATATTGGTTGTTGACTCTTATAACTCCCTCTTGGCTCTTGTATATATTTTATATTACCCGTCTCTCTCTATAGCTTACCTCCATTTTTCTCAAAATCTTGTATCATTGTACATCGTCGAACACTTTTACTAGGCCGAGAATCCTATGAACGTGTCTTTAATTTCCTTTTGTCTTGCTTACATTATCAACTGCAACGTCAGAATTGGGTCTCTGGTGGCTATACCTTTCCTGAAGCCAAACTGATCATCATCTATCACATCCACAATTTTCTTGTCCATTCTTCTGTATTATTCACGTCAGCAACTTAGATGCGTGAGCTGTTAAGCTGATTGTGCAATAGTTCTCGCATGTGTCAGCTCGGAATTGTGTGGAATTGTGTCGATACAAAAGGCAAATGGTATGTCGCCATACTTATACGTTCTACACACCAACGTGAGTAATCATTTTGTTACCACTTCCCCCAATGATTTTAGAAATTCCAATGGAATGTTATCTATTCCTTCTGCCTTGTTTGATCTTAGGCCCTCCAAAGCTCCTTTAATTTCTGTTTCTATTACTTTATTTCCTGTCTATTCTAAATCGACTCCTGTTTCTTCTATCACATCAGAAAAATCTTTCTCCTCACAGAGATCTACAATGTACTCTTTCCACCTAGCCGCTTTCTCCTCTGCATTCAACAGAGGAATTCCCGTTACACTCTTAATGGTATCATCCGTACTTTTAATTTCACCGAAGGCTGTTTTCACTTTCCCATATTCTCAGTCAGTCCTTCCGGCAATCATTTCTTTTTCGATTTTTCACTTTATTCTTGCAGCCATTTCGTCTCTGCGCTTCTTAATCCTTAGAGAACTCCAAGCGTATCTCGTCGTTCTTTAGTACTTCCGTATCCCACTTCTTTGCGTATTGATTCTTCCTGACATGTCTCTCAAATGTCAGCCTAGCCTTCATCACTACTACATTGTGATCTCAATCTCTATCTGCTGTAGGGCACTACTTACAATCTAGTATCTGATTTCAAAGTCTCTGTCTGGCCTTTCCCAAGTCTATCGGCTTCACTTGTGGTTCTTGAACAGAGTTTTGCCTATTACTAGGTGAAATTTATTACAGAACTCAATTAGTCTTTCTGATTTCTTGCCCCAAGCCTTTTCTTGGCCCTCTTCCCCCACAACTACATTGCTGTCCCCCATGTCCATGAGATTTTCATCTCTCTGTACGTACATTATTACCCTTCCAATAGCCAGCCGGTGTGGCCGTGCGGTTCTAGGCGCTTCAGTCTGGAACCGCGCGACTGCTACGGTCGCAGGTTCTAATCCTGCCTCTGGCATGGATGTGTGTAGTGTCCTTAGGTTAGTTTGGTTTAAGTAGTTCTAAGTTCTAGGGGACGGATGACCTCAGATGTTAAGTCCCATAGTGCTCAGAGCCATTTGAACCATTTTAACCCTTTCAATATCCTCATATACTGTCCCCATCTCTTCATCTGCAGCTTGTGAAGTACCCATGTATACGTGAACTATCGTAGTCGGCGTTTGATTTACTGTCGATTTTGATAAGAATGACGCTATCACTGAACTGTTCACATTAACACTCTCTGCCCTGCCTTTGTATTTATAACGAATATCACACCCGTTATACGATTTTCTGCTGCTGTTAATATTACCCTACACTTATCTAACCAGAAATCCTTGTCTTCTTTCCACTTCACTTTACTGACAGCTTCTGTATATAGATTGATACTTTGTACGCTACGGGCCATTTAAATTGCTATACCACGAAGATGACGTGCTACAGACGCGAAATGTAAGCGACAGGAAGAAGATGCAGTGATATGCAATTGATTAGCTTTGATTTCATACAAGGTTGGCGCCGGTGGCGACACCTACAACGTGCTGACATGAGGAAAGTTTCCAACCGATTTCTCATACACAAACAGCAGTTGACCGGCGTTGCCTGGTAAAACGTTGTTGTGATGCCTCGTGTAAGGAGGAGAATTGCGTACCATCACGTTTCCGACTTTGATAAAGGTCGGATTGTAGCCTATTGCGATTGCCGTTTACCATATCGCGACATTGCTGCTCGCGTTGGTCGACATCCAATGACTGTTAGCAGAATATTGAATCGGTGGGTTCAGGAGGGTAATACGGAACACCGTGCTGGATCCCAACGGCCTCGTATCACTAGCAGTCGAGGTGACAGGCATCTTATCCACTTGGCTGTAACGGATCGTGCAGCCACGTCTCGATCCCTGAGTCAGACGTTTGCAACACAGCATCCATCTGCACGAAGAGTTCGATGTCGTTTGGAGACCAGGACTGCGGTTACACTTGACGGTGCATCACAGACAGGAGCGCCTGCGATGGTATACTCAATGACGAACCTGGGTGCACGAATGGCAAAGCGTCATTTTTTCAGATGAATTCAGGTTTTGCTTACAGCATCATGATGTTTGGCGACATCGCGGTGAACGCACACTGGAAGCGTGTATTCGTCGTATCACCCGGCGTGGTTATGGGGTGCCATTGGTTACATGTCTCAGTCACCTCTTGTTCGCATTGACGGCACTTTGAACAGTGGACGTTATATTTCCGATAAGTTACGACCCGTGGCTCTACCCTTCGTTCGATCCCTGCGAAACCCTACATTTCAGCAGGATAATGCACGACCGCATCTTGTAGGTCCTATACGGGCCTTTCTGGATACAGAAAATGTTCGACTGCTGCCCTGGCCAGCACATTCTCGAAACCTCTCACCAATTGAAAACGTCTGGTCAATGGTGGCCGAGCAACTGGCTCTTCACAATACGCCAGTCGCTACTCATGATGAACTGTGGTATCGTGTTTAAGCTGCATGGGCAGCTGTACCTGTACACGCCATCCAAGCTCTGTTTGGCTCAATACCCAGGCGTATCAAGGCCGTTATTACGGCCAGAGGTGGTTGTTCTGGGTACAGATTTTTCAGGATGTATGCACCCAAATTGCCTGAGAAAATAAATCACATGTCAGTTCCAGTATATCTGTCCAATGAATACCCTTTTATCATCTTCATTTCTTCTTGGTGTAGCAATTTTAATGGCCAGTAGTGTGTTTCCCTTTTCAGATTTTCTCGCGTCCCTACCACGTTCAAGCTTCTGAAAATCGAGGCATCATCGCATAAATGTTGTCGTTTTGTTGGTTATTTAATCTTTCTCTCATGGTTACCTCCCTATTGGCAGTCCCCTCCCGGAGATCCAAATGAGGACATTTTCGGAGATCTTTTACCAATGGGAAGATCGTCATGACACTTTTTCAATTACAGGTCAGATGTCCTGTGGATACAGGTTATGTGTCATTAATGCAGTGGTTCCCATTGCCTTCTACATGCTCATACCGATGATCATTGAAGACTCCTCTTTCTTTAGGGGCAGTTTCCCACACCAAGGAGAAGAGAGTTCTCAGAACCTACGTCTGCTAATCCGCCCACTTTGACAAGGCCATTGCCGAGTAAGGGTGACTTCTCATGCCGGAAGTCTTCGGTCACCAATCTGATTATTAATCCAAATCTAAGCAGTGGCAGGTTTCGAAACCAGGGCTTAGGACGTGTACAATACTAATCAGAGACGATGCCCCTAGACCACTGGAGCTCACCGACATCTTATGAACCCATTACACTACTGTAACATCGTACAGAAATTAAGAGGAAAAGAAACTAAATAGCTTGCTTCAGATCTGAATGCGTGGTAACGAGAGGATGTCGCCGACACCGAGGATCACTGTCGTGGAGGCTTTTTACTGACTTGCAAACACAACTAATAATTACGCTAGCATTCTCACGGTACTTCTATGTGCATGTTTATCTGAACTTGACGTGTATTTCATTCACCAGGGTGCGTACTCTGTCTGTGGCAGCGAGGGAGGGGAAGAGACAGAGAGCCTGCACTCGTTGCCTGTAACTCGCTACTGCCCTCGCTGCTCAGTGTTCGCACCTTCATGACTGCAGTACACACACTGCCCACTCAGCGACCAACGCCAGGAGACAGTGTTTCGTGACTGACTGTTGCTGAGATTCTGCAGCAGCTGACAGTGGTTCATTTCCTGTTTTGTCACAGGTAAAACCAGCCAAACAGCACTTGAAGCAAGCTCTCTCTCACATCAATATGTAGAAAAACTCGTGGAACGGCTCAATGACGACCCTGCTTTTGAATTTACAATTCTGTTTCTGAGGTGTCAGGGTTTGCTGGAGACACCGAAAAATCTACAACACCGTGGCTCCAGTTAGGTAAAGTAAAAGCAGTTGCCTATGTAGCCAGAAACTGGAATGCAGGTAGTATATCGTTCCAAGGCACGTTTATTCAGGAAATCAATGGGTACTAAAACAGCAACAAGTCAGCTTCACATCAGCATTAATCAGGGTTTCCAGAGACACTGGCTGGGACCCAACGAAACAGCTGAAAGGATGAGAGAGAGTCACGACACACAAAAGGTGGGATGGTATGATGTGTTTGGCAAACGTGTACCTTTACTTGGAAGGTGCACTGCAGCAGTGGTTCGAGAACAATGAAGAGAAGGTTAATAATTCGTCAAACAGAAGAAGACGTTTGCAACAATCTGAAGAAAGTCTGCTTTGTGGAAAAAAAATTGATGTACAGGGCCCAACATCGTGAGGAGCCGGCTCAGTCCTATATGGGCCTACAGAATGTTTTGGGACGATTCCACACTGTGTATCTGAATATGACAGTCAAACAAAATCACACAATTGATGAGTCGATTCAGAGAAGACATGCATCAAGCGTTTCTGGTAAAGGCTGCCGCGACAAGAGAGGGATACATCAACTGTTCCCAGCACATGGAAGAAATGGAACAGAAAACAATGAGATGGAAGAGGTATGACCGACTCCCGAACGTGGTCTCTGTGGCAGTAGTGGAAGCCCATGATGACGTCGCCGCTCTCTTACGCCAGGTTGTAATAGAGAAGCTACAACATTTTAGGGCATTCAGAACTGTCAGGTCGAGTAAGCAAGAGACGGCGGTCACGAATTTCGATATCTAAAGCAGGAGGTGAAATAGAAAGCTGAAGAAGAGGTGTACAGATTTCTAGCAACATTATCCACTAACAGTCGAACGCGCTACCGAAATACGATTCGGCCTGCTCGGCCTTGGACCTCAGCAGGTTCAGCAAACCCCTTCTCCAAACATAGCGTCCCTGTGAAGAGCAGACATAGGACACAAGGCAACACGACGGTATGTGTCCACTGTGGACGCCCTGCACAAGTTGTAGGCTAATAGAGAGAAGTAATACGGGTTTTTGGCGAGCACTAAGCCGCCAGACGCCAACCATCATAAAAGTTATATTCATGCCAGTCAACTGCAGGATATTATAGTTGACTAATGGGATGAAGCCCATCGGCGTACACTACACGCAGCTCTTCCCCAAGAACTCGTTACCGTTCCCTGTCGCCTTATAGAGGTATCAGCCGTTCGCTTAGACGTCGAGGACAGAAAAACTATAAGACGGCCATGTATGATCATGAAAGTCACAGATGCAGATCGTCCATCGACGACAGTCTCGTAGAAGTCAGTAAATATCACTGACGTCATCAAAGTCCAAACTTTTCGGGTGTTAGTCGACCCAGACGTTCCTTTTCTATAATGGCGAGTGCCTGTGAAAAAAAATGGTTCAAATGGCTCTGAGCACTATGGGACTCAACTGCTGTGGTCATCAGTCCCCTAGAACTTAGAACTACTTAAACCTAACTAACCTAAGGACATCACACACACCCATACCCGAGGCAGGATTCGAACCTGCGACCGCTGCAGCAGCGCGGCTCCGTACTGGAGCGACTAGAACCGCACGGCCACCGCGGCCGGCTCGAGTGCCTATCGTCGTCAGCTGAAGAATACGAAACTCATCGCGCTGAAAGAAAAAATTTGGAAGTACGCCTAGCTGACAGGACATGTATTCCAAGAATAACTGTGACAGATAGAACATGGATCCTCGAATTCGTCTTTTTATTAGAATATAGTCAAAACGTCAAAATGTGAAAATGTGACTGTGGAAAATCGGAGCTGCAGATTGACGAAGCTATTTCAAGAAGCACACATAACAACTATTGCTCTGGGCAGCAGTCTACGGTCGAGTTCCAGTCGCCATTCGAGATGCACAGTTAAATCACGAAGGCTTTGTCGTGTGCAAAAAGCTGCTGAGGCTCACATAAGAAAGTTACATGCGAGCGAGAGTCATAAGCACTGCAGATAGCTAATGGAGACCTTGGATCACTAATTGTCACGGGTAGTCTCAATTCGTCCCTAAGTCACCATGACTGACATATTCCTCACAAAAGAATTGCAAATGTACTGATATTTAAACAGTTCTCAATTGTCCTTCATTCTCATTTGTACATTTTCTAAATACAAGTATTTATAAGAGTTCAGGTGAGACTGAAGAATAAATGAGGATTATTGTTATCGTCTGTTTATGAATGCCCCAGCGACAACGGAATCTGTCCAGGAAAGACAGCTTCTTACCATCGACGAAGATCATACTCCACTATCACTAGCGAAAACGTAGGTGAGGAAGCCACCATCGAACTGCCACATCTAGCCTGACCAAGGACCAACATCAGTGAGTGTTAGCTTTTCTGTACTATGCCTCCGAATCCTTAATGGAGAAAAGACATACCAAGTGAAGCAGGGTGAAATAGGATATCAACGTGGGATTACACATAATTAGTTAATGCTCGATTAATGTTTCGCCATCTCAACAATAGATAATCTGGGAGGAGTTCGAGTACTTGCTGCGAGTACTTGCTGCGCGGTTTTAGTCTTCTCTCTTGGTCCTGGTGAAGAAGAAGAATGGAACATGACGTTTCTGCGTAGATTACCGACGACTGAACAAAATCATGAAAACAGATTGAGAGGTGGGATGAGCCCCCTCTCATATTTATATCTTACGATTCTCCTCTCTAATTGCATGTGGTGGAAAGTTGCTATTCCTTCACACGCGGACTTCCCACGCAGCGTCTCTCGTCACACGGGTGGTCCGGTGACAGGCGGGCACTGCTAATTTTGAAAGGGTAAGCCGACGGGTGTGAGGGAGTCGAGTGAATGCTTTCCAGACGCCGACATTGTCAAAAGACACGCCCGGAGGGGCCTGAAGTAGTGGCTGGGCTAGAGCTTCCGTTACTTCGCAGAAACTTAGCGAAAACACTTTCTGGCGGGCTATCACCGAGGCGTGGGAATGACTTGTGTTCCCAAGCAGCCCTGGCGCGCAAATTCCCGCGTTTTCTGCCGTACAGTAACTGTGATTCGCTTGCTCAGGGCATAGCCCCGTGACGTAGCAATATCGGCGCAGAAATTGGCGCCAAGAATCTCCATTGGTGGAATGGTAGTGCTCCGGCAATAGAGTGCAATTTTCCGCTGGTTTTCGAGTTGCTGATTGGAACGTTTAACCACGACCACTGTCGTGGAGGCGGGAATGTTCGGTGTTCGGCATGTACGGGTGCTCTAGGGGAGTCGGCTCTCGCCTGTCGGTCAGAGTAGGTTACAAGACTGAGCTCTCGCTGCTCTGGACAGCTTGCTTTCTGTTGGCTGTCTAATATACTTTTATTTAATTGTAACTGTTTGACGTAGTTGCTGAAGTTTCGACTTCAACGTAACTTTCCGAGTACAGTTGGCAATTGAGCGTTCTGCGTACAAGCAGCCCAAGTTGTCTGTCTTGAGCAGTTTTGGCTAAAGTTGACTGTATCGGAGTTACAGTGTGACTTCGCTTGTTAAAACCAATCACTGTACCATCAGTGATTGTGTGGCGAGCCTTCTTAGTCTCCCTCAGAGGCGCATTTATATTGCTAGGAAGTCTTTAGTCTGGAACAACCAAACCGGGATAATTCGTTTTGGGCTACACTCGCGACATTGTCATCACCACAACAGGACGTCGAAGCAACCAGCTATCGCCTCCAGTACGCCAGATCGTGTTCTGGCAGTTAAGAAGACAGTTTGGTAATGTATGTCCGCAGCACCGGCAGATAGGGATTTTCCTAGGTGATAATCAGAGCTCAGCAGAGCGCGCCTGTTCGTCTTTTTCTAACTTTGTTCAGTCTTGGGTAGCAGCAATTAATGTTGGGTTAGCTGTGTGTCTCTCTTAAGATTTGAGTGGCAAGGAATTGGCTCCACATACCACTTCGCCATAAACCTCACAATCTAGTTTAGGGACAACTTCACCTTCACAGCGTTTGTTTATCCAATTTGAGCCAATTTGATGTATTACAAATGTTTCATGCATTTTTGTTTATTATTTTGTGTTTAGTCTTAATAAATCATATTGTTATTTTGGACAGAACTTTCATTCAGTTCATCGGTAGAGCAACCCTATCATTTCTCACTACGTTAATGAAACCTTCCTTTATTTAACTTATTTATCAAATTAAATTATTGCAGGTGCCAAACTCTTTTCTACTCCACTTTCAGGGTTGATTACAGTCAGTTCACGTATATTTTTTAATCCATGTGCAACAGCAAAAGTCGGAGTTAGAATAGGGGGGGGGGCCTTAGAGCACCATTTACATATGTAGATTCTAGAAGAATTTAGTGTTAAATACACTGCAAGCCCCGGCACCTCGCAAGATGTCCATCCGTTGCCATGACGTGATGACTCCCTAGTCCACTTGAGAGGAGCAAATTAATTTTCAACTGAGGACATGCTGACAGGCTACTGGCAAATCAGGGTTTATGAGGCTGGCCAGGAGAAAGGCTGACTAAGTAACACATAGCGCTTTTTATGAAATGGAATTTTTTCTGATTGTACTATGTAACACTCGAGCTGCCTTGGAGCGTATGACGGACCACCTGCTCCGACACCTTAAGTGGACAACATATCTTTGCTATATGGATGATATCGCTTTTTCGAAGACATTTAAGGATCCTCTAAGGACTCTGTCAAACGTGTTGAAAGAGTTTAGGCTGCAGGCCTCCAACTAAATGCGAAATAACGCCTCTTTACTGCACAAGAAATATTAATCTTTCGAACTATAGTGAATGGCGATGGACCGTGTTCTGATCCAGAGAAAATAAAAGCTGTCACAGATTTTCTGATGCCTTGGCGCAGTCGTGACTTGAGAAGTTTTCTTTCAATGTGCTCGTGCTATTGACAATTCGTATAGGACTTCTCTGCCAAGGAACGTCAGCTGCCAGAACTATTGCAGGGACGCGGAAAATTTCTTGGAATGCGGTGTGAGAAAGATTTTCCCTTGTCCTTAATGAGGCGCTAACTGCTGCTCCTTTCCGAGCACCATATACGGAGAATTCTGAGACCAAACTTTACACGAGTGCTAGCATTTGTGGGATAGGGGCAGTACTAGCACAAATTAAAGAAGATGCTGCAAAGGTGACACCTAATAGCTCCAAGGAAATCTCCGGGTCCGACAGAACTGTTCAACAACCGAGAAAGAACGTGATGCAGTTGTTTGAGCCATCGGAAAGTTCTGTCCAAATTCATTTGGCATACCATTCACGGAGCCACCTTTTATGCCAAATGACAAGCCTAGACCCTTTGGAATGAAAAAAATGAGGATTCAGGAGTATGATGTCACAGTGGCATACAAAATCTGTCGCACTCATACTAAAGCCAACAGCCTTTCAAGGAGTCATATGACAACACAGTAGTCTGCACTAAATTTCGCTCATCGTTGCATTAAAAGACAATGTTGCTGAAAAGAGGGAATATCCATAACTGCTGAAAGCAACAGAAGCCTTGAATAATAATGAACTAATAAAAGGAGTATTCTACTCTGCTAGAAGGAAGCAGCATTGAACGACGTGTTAGACGATTTTGTTGCCTTTCCCCGCTGTTGTTTAACGTATAAATTGAAGAGATTATTGCGAAAAGCTTAGATGGGAAAAGAGGAATATGTATTTTTGGAAAGAGCATAGAATGTATAAGATTTGCTGATGACATGATATTAGTGGCAGAAAGTGAGCGGACAGTGAATAACATGCTCAAAGATCTGAATGAAGCTTGTGAAGAACATGGGATGCAAACAAACACAGCCAAAACAAAGAGTATGGTCATCAGTACAAGACGCAGACTGTCCAATATTAAAATAGGACACTCTACCATTAGCCAAGTACGTGAATTTAAATTTCTTGGAAGCACAATAACTGAAGACTTGAGATGTCACCAGGAGATGAAACCACGAAATGCCGTAGCGAAGGAGGCAATCGACAGAAAGAGGAGACTCTTAGGTGGAAAATTAGATAAAGAACTAAGGAAAAGGCTTGGCAAATGTTTTGTCTGAAGTGTGGCACTATATGGGGCGGAAACGTGGACGCTGAGACGTGAGGATGAAAAAAGGTTAGAAGCATTTGTGATGTGGCTGTGGAGGAGAATGGAGAGAATAAGGTGGATGGAAAGAGTGAGTATTGAAAAAGTATTGGAAAGGGTTGGTGAGAGAAAATGTCTGCAGAAGGTTGTAAGAGAAAGGAAAACCAACTGCTTGGGACATTCATTGAGAAGGGAGTGCTTGCTATTTGATGCTTTGGAGGGATTGGTTTGTGGGAGAGGACTGAGAGGAAGAAGGAGATACAAGATGATAGACGACATAAAGGGAAGAGGAAGTTATGCAGACCTGAAGAGGATGGCAGAAGACCGGACAGCCTGGAGAACTACCATGTGAAAACCTGCCTTTTGGCAGAACACTGATGATGATGACTCGTAGTTAATAAATGAGACTTGTGTAAGAGGAACTATGTACAGATCAGGTGGCAATGATTAAGCACTATCCAAGCTCACAAACGTCTGGCTATCGTGAAGTGTTTCCATGATGCTCCAACTTCTCTCGCTCTCTCCCATATATATATATATATATATATATATATATATATATATATATATATGGTGTGATTTCAGATGTGTTCAAAAGAACAGATAGCACTATGAATTAAGACCAAAAGGAATTTAAAATGGCTAAGTGAGACCTAGCAATCAGGTCAACCAGGTCCGAATCGCGGTCCATCTCAGTTTTTCAACTTTCCCCATTGATTTAAATCAACGCCCACTCACAGCCAATGTCTGTAATTCCCCTGTGTCTTGCCCCAACTCCTGATCGCTTAGGATATTTGTAGACATTAGACTTAATCAGACAGGCCAGAAGTCTACAAATATAATAGATTCTATGTAAGCCATTGTAAAGAATGAGAGCGAGTGAAGTACGTGCCACAGTGATCTCTAGGGCTACTGTTACCATTGTGCCTGCAACAGTATCATCCCGCCCAACTGGAATCGATTTCTTGGAGAGGTTCTCGGTACCAACAAATGTAAATGGATAGATAATAATTTGCAAGGACTGAATCACCCACTGTGTCAGCTGCCGAAGCTCCAGGAATTAGAATATTTTTTGTGGAAGACATCACTTTGAAGCATGGAAAACCTGTGCGATGATCTCTGATCGTGGAAAGGTTTTCCAGTCGAGACCAGTATCGTGACATGATCCACAAGATGACAACTGTCTACCACCCAAAATCGACTGGTCTCAGAGAACGTGTTAATAACACGTTGGCCGGCCGAAGTGGCCGTGCAGTTAAAGGCGCTGCAGTCTGGAACCGCAAGACCGCTACGGTCGCAGGTTCGAATCCTGCTTCGGGCATGGATGTTTGTGATGTCTTTAGGTTAGTTAGGTTTAACTAGTTCTAAGTTCTAGGGGACTAATGACCTCAGCAGTTGAGTCCCATAGTGCTCAGAGCCATTTTTTGAATAACACGTTGATGGAACCGGTCTTGATGTTCTAACGGAAATATTAGGACAGAGTACTATCCATCGCGACATTCGTATTCAACACCGCAAAGCAAGACACCACACGATGCACACCGTTCTTTCTAGACCAGTAGATCCACTAGTCTCATTTGAAACCGACAGTAATCATGGTGACTACATGAAATACGTCATCACCAAGATCGAAGAAGCAACACAGCTGGATGGACAGTGCTCGCCAGGGAGCAAGACCAACAAAGCTATAACGCCAAGCACCATCCAGTGAGAGACAGCATGGGATACTTCTTATGGATTTTTCATGCCTGAGTGGAAAGTAGGACTGTCGGAAAACTTACTAAAATGCTACTTTGGACCTATCGTATGTTTCGCCACTTATGAATGTCACATTCGAGGTCAAATATTGTGGCTATCAAGAAGATAAAAGTGCGGATACATTAGCCGTGTCCTCTGTATACGGTCCTACTGCCAGTGTAGGAGATCGCTCCCCACACCATGATGCCGGGTGTTGGCCCTGTGTGCCTCGGTCGTATGCAGTCCTACCTGAGGTGCAGGTACGCGACGATAGCGTCGCATTCAGGGAAACTGCTGATCTCCTCAACGATCGCGTTGAGGAAGGGTTATCTTCGTTGCTCTTCATAATGCAGAGAATGTGGCGACCAGAATAAGAAGTTCCACAAGCGTTGACATACGCTCCTGGAAATGGAAAGAAGAACACATTGACACCGGTGTGTCAGACCCACCATACTTGCTCCGGACACTGCGAGAGGGCTGTACAAGCAATGATCACACGCACGGCACAGCGGACACACCAGGAACCGCGGTGTTGGCCGTCGAATGGCGCTAGCTGCGCAGCATTTGTGCACCGCCGCCGTCAGTGTCAGCCAGTTTGCCGTGGCATACGGAGCTCCATCGCAGTCTTTAACACTCGTAGCATGCCGCGACAGCGTGGACGTGAACCGTATGTGCAGTTGACGGACTTTGAGCGAGGGCGTATAGTGGGCATGCGGGAGGCCGGGTGGACGTACCGCCGAATTGCTCAACACGTGGGGCGTGAGGTCTCCACAGTACATCGATGTTGTCGCCAGTGGTCAGCGGAAGGTGCACGTGCCCGTCGACCTGGGACCGGACCGCAGCGACGCACGGATGCACGCCAAGACCGTAGGATCCTACGCAGTGCCGTAGGGGACCGCACCGCCACTTCCCAGCAAATTAGGGACACTGTTGCTCCTGGGGTATCGGCGAGTACCATTCGCAACCGTCTCCATGAAGCTGGGCTACGGTCCCGCACACCGTTAGGCCGTCTTGCGCTCACGCCCCAACATCGTGCAGCCCGCCTCCAGTGGTGTCGCGACAGGCGTGAATGGAGGGACGAATGGAGACGTGTCGTCTTCAGCGATGAGAGTCGCTTCTGCCTTGGTGCCAATGATGGTCGTATGCGTGTGAGCGCCACAATCAGGACTGCATACAACCGAGGCACACGGGGCCAACACCCGGCATCATGGTGTGGGGAGCGATCTCCTACACTGGCCGTACACCACTGGTGATCGTCGAGGGGACACTGAATAGTGCACGGTACATCCAAACCGTCATCGAACCCATCGTTCTACCATTCCTAGACCGGCAAGGGAACTTGCTGTTCCAACAGGACAATGCACGTCCGCATGTATCCCGTGCCACCCAACGTGCTCTAGATGGTGTAAGTCAACTACCCTGGCCAGCAAGATCTCCGGATCTGTCCCCCATTGAGCATGTTTGGGACTGGATGAAGCGTCGTCTCACGCGGTCTGCACGTCCAGCACGAACGCTGGTTCAACTGAGGCGCCAGGTGGAAATGGCATGGCAAACCGTTCCACAGGACTCCATCCAGCATCTGTACGATCGTCTCCATGGGAGAATAGCAGCCTGAATTGCTGCGAAAGGTGGATATACACTGTACTAGTGCCGACATTGTGCATGCTCTGTTGCCTGTGTCTATGTGCCTGTGGTTCTGTCAGTGTGATTATGTGATGTATCTGACTCCAGGAATGTGTCAATAAAGTTTCCCCTTCCTGGGACAATGAATTCACGGTGTTCTTATTTCAATTTCCAGGAGTGTATGTAGAACCACAGTGCTGTGGTCGACTATAGTGAGAACTTGTTTTACAGTAGATCGCTGTTTCTCCAAGAGAAGAAGCAATAAATCCACATGTTGCTTACGTCCATGTGTATGTATCGACGATTTTATATTAGAACCATCCATCTCTCGTTTTGCTTTTTTTTCAGTTCAGATGTTCAAATGTGTGTGAAATCTTATAGGACTTAAATGCTAAGGTCATCAGTCCCTAAGCTTACACATTACTTAACCTAAATTATCCTAAGGATAAACACACACACACACACACACATGCCCGAGGGAGGACTCGAACTTCCACCGGGACCAGCCGCTATTTTCGCAGTGGCTTTTGTTTTATCAAAATATATATACGTATATTGCGAAGATGTTTGGAACGATAATAGCTCCATACTCTAAAAAAGAGATCCTGCTACAGCAAGATGGGTAATTGATTCTGGCAATTTCAATCGCACTTTAGTGATTTATCTTCTTTGCGTTTGTTTTAGCTCAAGCTTACGTCTCATGGCAACCCTGTTAAGTTTTGAGGTGCAGATCTGCAAATAATTACTGCTTTATCTGTCTGTTGATAAAAACTTGTGAAAAGCCGGAAGTTAGAGCAATAGCAATAAAGAACTTAAAATAATTATTTTAATAATAAGGGAATTTAATAATCACCATTTGAGATCGTACTAAAAAAGAATAAATAAATTTCTCCTTGCACTATACAGATTCCCAATACCATAGACACAGCCCTCCAAGTGTCTGATTATTGATTTTTTACATTTGTATGATTGAAAATGAAAAACATAAGCTGCATGGAATTATAATAATGAGGTGACCATTCATCCATCAGTTAGTAAAATTAGTAAATTCTTGCATCAATTATGTAATGGACGTGCCCGACGTTTTTAGTTTTAAATCTTACAAGTATTAAAGATCCACAATCAAAAATTTTCAGAGGCATCTGACTGAGCATATGAATCTGTACTGGGCTAGGAGAAATTATTTTATAGTTTATAGTATAATCGAAAAATGTGGCTATTTAAAATGAACTTTTATTTAAATAATTATTTTCTTAGCTTTAGTCTTGTGGATACGACACTTTTAAATCCATTTCAAATACTCTGATCAGATTACAGTAGAGACATGTGCTAAATTTCGGGTTTATATCAGTTTGTCTTCATCTGACTCAGTTGATATATTCCATCTTACCATGTAAATGTTAAAAAAGCTGGTGAAGGTAAAAGGTAGAAAGATCCAATGTCAGGTGGAGGTTTACCGTGAACGGTTCTTCCTGTTAAATAGTCACAACTGTAATAGGAAAATGGGGAAGTTGCAGTGGTACACAAACTACCCTTCGCCACACACCAGGCAAGAGAGTGAGTTAATATTGCATTAGCCAGTTCTGAACTGTGTGTAAAACTTCATGTCTTTAGCTCATCTGAAAATTAGTTTAAAATGAAGTGCAAGATTTGTACCTAACAGACAGACAACAAAGCGCTTCCATCTCATCTTTCTCACTCTCTCTGCTCAGGCGTTCCCGTTAGGTTTCATACCCTCTGCAACGCATTCCAATATTATCCCCACGACATGCCTTTCCTGCAGAGCAGCCAAGATATCAGGCATTACCAAACATTTACACTCCCACCCTCGTCCCTACCGAAAAGGTCGACAAGAAAGCGAGTTAATATTGCATTGTAATTTATTTCTGAGCTATGGTAAAAATTCCAAGCCTCTAGCTTATCGGGAAGTTGGTTTAAAATCAGTGGCAAACTTTGTACCAAACGGACAGACAAAAAGGGAACTAAAAGGAACACGGTATAAAGTGATGGGTAGCAGACAATTGCTCACTAATCTGAAAGTCAACGAGAGGCACCAGGCCCCTCTCAATTTGAGGAGCCAGAAACGCAGCAGAGGCTAAGGGCCCTCGGACCGGAAGTCGGCATCCATCGCTGTAGAGGCGCCACGGTCGGCCCCGGTGCACGCCAAATTAACACCTAACAGCAGAGCGACACGTGGTGGTCACAGCGGCGAGAGGGATCGCGCGGCCCGAGGCGGTGACACGTGAGGCCGCGCGTGCTGACACGTGGCCGCGGGCTGCGCGTGCCGCCGGCCTGCAACCCACCGTGCCGTGTAGCGGTCCACACCCCGGCGCAATCCGACGCCGCGCGGGGCTTCGCTACAACGAGAAGCTGGCGGCGGCTGACGGCGATTCAGCGCGTTGCCACAGGCTGTTTGTTTATCCGTGCGGCACGTGTAGCGCATGTTCCGCGCCGCGCACTGCTAGGGGCCACCCAGTGGCACTGCCTGCAGTTTTCAAAGTAATTGATGTCCGCTTTAAAAAAAAAAAATCAGCAAACGCTATTTTCTAAATTGAACAGGAGTGGTACACTTTAGTTGTACTCAATATCGTTGATGCAAAAAATATGAATAATTTAATACTAATTATCTACATCTACAACTACATCTACATGACTACTCTGTAATTCACATTTAAGTGCTTGGCCGAGGGTTCATAGAACCACAATCATACTATCTCTCTACCATTCCTCTCCCGAACAGCGCGCGGGAAAAACGAACACCTAAACCTTTCTGTTCGAGCTCTGATTTCTCTTATTTTATTTTGATGATCATTCCTACCTATGTAGGTTGGGCTCAACAAAATATTTTCGCATTCGGAAGAGAAAGTTGGTGACTGAAATTTCGTAAATAAATCTCGCCGCGACGAAAAACGTCCTTGCTTTAATGACTTCCATCCCAACTCGCGTATCATATCTCCCACACTCTCTCCACTATTACGTGATAATACAAAACGAGCTGCCCTTTTTTGCACCCTTTCGATGTCCTCTGTCAATCCCACACCGCGCAGCAATATTCTAACAGAGGACGAACGAGTGTAGTGTAAGCTGTCTCTTTAGTGGGCTTGTTGCATCTTCTAAGTCTCCTGCCTATGAACCGCAACCTTTGGCTCGCCTTCCCTACAGTATTATCTATGTGGTCTTTCCAACTGAAGTTGTTCGTAATTTTAACACCCAGCCTTGAGAATTGTACTATTTATCGAGTAATCGAATTCCAAAGGATTTCTTTTGGAACTTGTGTAGATCACCTCACACTTTTCTGTGTAGATAGTGATTTCTGAAGGAACAATTGATGGTCATTAGAGAAGATACATATCCACTTCTTGATGCATGGTTTTTGATACCGTTATTAAACTAGGTATTATGAATATAAATGCTATGCAAAGAAATTCAGTGGCCTCCTAATTATATTTTGTAGATAATATCACAATAAGACGTTAACTCTCCACTCCTTGTTCGATTATTTCTGACCCAGTCACCAGCGAGGATGACACTTGTCATCCACGATACAAACAGTGTATTTGGACGCTTCGAACGGTGTATATGAATGAGATGAGAAGTGTTTTATTTAAATGTAATATAATGCATTTGCTGCACAAATATATAAAACACTTAATACATACATACAGTAAGGTATACCGAGGAGATAAATACTTTTGGAAACTGTTCGGAAATAGCTCTAATACCTTTCTAATGGCAGCCATCTTGTCATTCTGCGACCAACTCTGTCAACGATAGTGTCAAACTTCAGACATGCCAAGTGCAGCCTGAATCGGTTTTCACTCATGTGTACGTAGCATGAATACATTGCACTTTTATTCATCCTATAGCTTTAATAAACTCTTTCCAGAATGTCTCAGAGATTCACACAGGTATTACATGTCGGCGAAAGCTCTGATCTCTCTATCATCTGTCTCTTTAGCTTTCCTTTTCCTAGAAAATTAATCATTATTTTCAGTTGTGTAATTATTAGTACATTTGGCAATAATGGGCATTATATTTTCCTGTAAATGTAACTTCATAATATTTATTGTTGTCTTTGTTATACGAGTTCATTTTTGGATCTAAATAATTGCGTAACAGTCTTACAAGATCTTGTTCTAACTTCCTTTTTCTCCATTTAGCAATTGCTTCTTCCTCTGCTTCATATTCAATATTTTCTGACACTTTTTTTCAGTTCCCAAGCCATGACTATTTTTATGAACACGGAATTCTTTCTGTGAGTCACCAATATCATTCCCGGGATCTTCCTCACTCATCTCAGGGTCTCTGTTACACTGCGTCATAGATTCTTTTACCTTTAAGATATATTCCACAAATTAAAAGTCTGGAGATTGTTTGCTTTTTGCAGGTAAGTACGCTAGATAGAAAGCAAATTAACTATAATTCGTTTCCTAAAACTAGCGCAAATGAGTTGGATTCAGTCTAGGAAAGCATTAGAGTAACAAACATTTTGTTTCAGATAGTAGCAACAGTGTTTATGTGGATGACCAGCGTCCCTCAAGCTATAATGTTGTTGTTGTTGTGGTCTTCAGTCCCGAGACTGGTTTGATGGAGCTCTCCATGCTACTCTAACCTGTGCAAGCTTCTTCATCTCCCAGTACCTTTCTTTTTTTTTTTTGGTCATCAGGTTTGATGCGGCCCGCCCCCACGAATTCCTTTCCTGTGCTAACCTCTTCATCTCAGAGTAGCACTTGCAACATATGTCCTCAATTATTTGCTTGACGTATTCCAATCTCTGTCTTCTACTACAGTTTTTGCCCTCTACAGCTCCCTCTGGTACCATGGAAGTCATTCCCTTATGTCTTAGCAGATGTCCTATCATTCTTTCCCTTCTCCTTATCAGTGTTTTCCACATATTCCTTTCCTCTCCGATTCTGCGTAGAACCTCCTCATTCCTTACCTTATCAGTCCACCTAATTTTCAACATTCGTCTATAGCACCACATCTCAAACGCTTCGATTCTCTTCAGTTCCGGTTTTCCCACGGTCCATGTTTCACTACCATACAATGCTGTACTCCAGACGTACATCCTCAAACATTTCTTCCTCAAATTAAGGCCGGTATTTGATATTAGTAGACTTCTCTTGGCCAGAAATGCCTTTTTTGCCATAGCGAGCCTGCTTTTGATGTCCTCCTTGCTCCGTCCGTCATTGGTTATTTTACTGCCTAGGTAGCAGAATTCCTTAACTGCAGTGACTTCGTGACCATCAATCCTTATGTTAAGTTTCTCTCTGTTCTCATTTCTACTACTTCTCATTACCTTCGTCTTTCTCTGATTTACTCTCAAACCATACTGTGTACTCATTAGACTGTTCATTCCATTCAGCAGATCATTTAATTCTTCTTCACTTCCACTCAGGACAGCAATGTCATCAGCGAAACGTATCATTGATATCATTTCACCTTGTATTTTAATTCCACTCCTGAACCTTTCTTTTATTTCCATGATTGCTTCCTCGATGTACAGATTGAAGAGTAGGGGCGAAAGGCTACGGCCTTGTCTTACACCCTTCTTAATACGAGCACTTCGTTCTTGATCGTCCACTCTTATTATTCCCTCTTGGTTGTTATACATATTGTATATGACCCGTCTCTCCCTATAGCTTACCCCTAGTTTTTTCATAATCTCGAACAGCTTGCACCATTCTATATTGTCGAATGCTTTTTCCAGGTCTACAAACCCTATGAACGTGTCTTGATTTTTCTTTAGCCTTGCTTCCATTATTAGCCGTAACGTCAGAATTGCCTCTCTCGTCCCTTTACTTTTCCTAAAGCCAAACTGATCGTCACCTAGCGCATTCTCACTTTTCTTTTCCATTCTTCTGTGTATTATTCTTGTAAGCAGCTTCGATGCATGAGCTGCTAAGCTGATTGTGCGATAATTCTCGCACTTGTCAGCTCTTGCCGTCTTCGGAATTGTGTGGATGATGCTTTTCCGAAAGACGATGGTATATCGCCAGACTCATATATTCCACACACCAACGTGAATAGTCGTTTCGTTGCCACTTCCCCCAATGATTTTAGAAATTCTGATGGAATGTTATCCATCCCTTCTGCCTTATTTGACCGTAAGTCCTCCAAAGCTCTTTTAAGTTCCGATTCTGATACTGGATCCCCAATCTCTTCTAAATCGACTCCTGTTTCTTCTTCTATCAAATCAGACAAATCTTTACCCTCATAGAGGCTTTCAATGTTTTCTTTCCACCTATCTGCTCTCTCCTCTGCATTTAACAGAGGAATTCCCGTAGCACTCTTAATGTTACCACCGTTGCTTTTAATGGTTGTTTAGAGTTTCCTGTATGCTGAGTCTGTCCTTCCGACAATCTTATCTTTTTCGATGTCTTCACTTTTTTCCTGCAGCCATTTCGTCTCAGCTTCCCTGCACTTCCTATTTACACTCCTGGATATGGAAAAAAGAACACATTGACACCGGTGTGTCAGACCCACCATACTTGCTCCGGACACTGCGAGAGGGCTGTACAAGCAATGATCACATGCACGGCACAGCGGACACACCAGGAACCGCGGTGTTGGCCGTCGAATCGCGCTAGCTGCGCAGCATTTGTGCACCGCCGCCGTCAGTGTCAGCCAGTTTGCCGTGGCGTACGGAGCTCCATCGCAGTCTTTAACACTGGTAGCATGCCGCGACAGCGTGGACGTGAACCGTACGTGCAGTTGACGGACTTTGGGCGAGGGCGTATAGTGGGCATGCGGGAGGCCGAGTGGACGTATCGCCGAATTGCTCAACACGTGGGGCGTGAGGTCTCCACAGTACATCGATGTTGTCGCCAGTGGTCGGCGGAAGGTGCACGTGCCCGTCGACCTGGGACCGGACCGCAGCGACGCACGGATGCACGCCAAGACCGTAGGATCCTACGCAGTGCCGTAGGTGACCGCACGGCCACTTTCCAGCAAATTAGGGGTATCGGCGAGGACCATTCGCAACCGTCTCCATGAAGCTGGGCTACGGTCCCGCACACCGTTAGGCCGTCTTCCGCTCACGCCCCAACATCGTGCAGCCCGCCTCCAGTGGTGTCGCGACAGGCGTGAATGGAGGGACGAATGGAGACGTGTCGTCTTCAGCGATGAGAGTCGCTTCTGCCTTGGTGGCAATGATGGTCGTATGCGTGTTTGGCGCCGTGCAGGTGAGCGCCACAATCAGGACTGCATACGACCGAGGCACACAGCGCCAACATCCGGCATCATGGTGTGGGGAGCGATCTCCTACACTGGCCGTACACCACTGGTGATCGTCGAGGGACACTGAATAGTGCACGGTACATCCAAACCGTCATCGAACCCATCGTTCTACCATTCCTAGACCGGCAAGGGAACTTGCTGTTCCAACAGGACAATGCACGTCCGCATGTATTCCGTGCCACCCAACGTGCTCTAGAAGGTGTAAGTCAACTACCCTGGCCAGCAAGATCTCCGGATCTGTCCCCCATTGAGCATGTTTGGGACTGGATGAAGCGTCGTCTCACGCGGTCTGCACGTCCAGCACGAACGCTGGTCCAACTGAGGCGCCAGGTGGAAATGGCATGGCAAGCCGTTCCACAGGACTACATCCAGCATCTCTACGATCGTTTCCATGGGAGAATAGCAGCCTGCATTGCTGCAAAAGGTGGATATACGCTGTACTAGTGCCGACATTGTGCATGCTCTGTTGCCTGTGTCTATGTGCCTGTGGTTCTGTCAGTGTGATCATGTGATGTATCTGACCCCAGGAATGTGTCAATAAAGTTTCCCCTTCCTGGGACAATGAATTCACGGTGTTCTTATTTCAATTTCCAGGAGAGTATTTCATTCCTCAGCGACTTGTATTTCTGTATTCCTGATTTTCCCGGAGCATGTTTGTACTTCCTCCTTACATCAATCAACTGAAGTATTTCTTCTGTTACCCATGGTTTCTTCGCAGCTACCTTCTTTGTACCTATGTTTTCCTTCCCAACTTCTGTGATGGCCCTTTTTATAGATGTCCATTCCTCTTCAACTGTACTGTCTACTGCGCTATTCTTTATTGCTGTATCTATAGCGTTAGAGAACTTCAAACGTATCTCGTCATTCCTTAGTACTTCCGTATCCGACTTCTTTGCGTATTTATTCTTCGTGACTAATGTCTTGAACCTTAGCCTACTCTTCATCACTACTATATTGTGATCTGAGTCTATATCTGCTCCTAGGTACTCCTTACAATCCAGTATCTGATTTCGGAATCTCTGTCTGACCATGATATAATCTAACTGAAATCTTCCTGTATCTCCCGGCCTTTCGCAAGTATACCTCTTCCTCTTGTGATTCTTGAACAGGGTATTCGCTATTACTAGCTGAAACTTGTTATAGAACTGAATTAGTATTTCTCCTCTTTGATTCCTTCTCCCAAGCCCATATTCTCCTGTAACCTTTTCTTCCACTCCTTCTCCTACAACTGCATTCCAGTCGCCCATGACTGTTAGATTTTCGTCCCCCTTTACATACTACATTACCCTTTCAATATCCTCATACACTTTCTCTTTCTGTTCATCTTCAGCTTGCGACGTCGGCATGTATACCTGAACTATCGGTGTCGGTGTTGGTCTGCTGTCGATTCTGATTAGAACAACCCGGTCACTGAACTGTTCACAGTAACACACCCTCTGCCCTACCTTCCTATTCATAACGAATCCTACACCTGTTATACCATTTTATGCTGCTGTTGATATTATCCGATACTCATCTGACCAGAAATCCTTGTCTTCCTTCCACTTCACTTCACTGAACCCTACTATATCTAGATTGAGCCTTTGCATTTCCCTTTTCAGATTTTCTAGTTTCCCTACCACGTTCAAGCTTCTGACACTCCACGCCCCGACTCGTAGAACGTTATCCTTTCGTTGATTATTCAATCTTTTTCTCATGGTAACCTCCCCGTTGGCAGTCCCCTCCCGGAGATCTGAATGGGGGACTATTCCGGAATCTTTTGCCAATGGAGAGATCATCATGACACTTCTTCAGTTACAGGCCACATGTCCTGTGGATACATGTTACGTGCCTTTAATGCAGTGGTTTCCATTGCCTTCTGCATCCTCATGTCGTTGTTCATTGCTGATTCTTCCGCCTTTAGGAGCAATTTCCCACCCCTACGAGAAGAGAGTGCCCTGAACATCTATCCGCTCCTCCGCAATCTTTGACAAGGCCGTTGGCAGAATGAGGCCAGTACCTACTGCAACCTACATCCTTCTGAATCTGTTTAGTGTATTCATCTCCTGGTATCCCTCTACGATTTTTACCCTCCATGCTGCCCTCCAATTCTAAATTGGTGATCCCTTGCTGCCTCAGAAAACGTCCTACCAACCCATTCCATCTTCTAGTCATGTTGTGCCACAAACTTCTCTTCTCCCCAATCCTATTCAATACTTCCTCATTGGTTATGTGATCTACCCATCTAAATTTCAGCATTCTTCTGTAGCACCACATTACGAAAACTTCTATTCTCTTCTTCTCTAAACTATTTATCGTCCATGTTTCACTTCCATACATGGCTACACTCCACACAAATACTTCCAGAAACGACTTCCTGACACTTAAACCTATACTCGATGTTAACAAATTTCTATTCTTCGGAAACGCTTTCATTGCCATTGCCAGTCAACATTTTATATCCTCTCTACTTCGACTATTATCAGTTATTTTGCCTCCCAAATAGCAAAACTCCTTTAATACTTTAAGTCTCTCATTTCCGAATCTAATTCCCACAACATCACCCGATGTAATTAAACTATATTCTATTATCCTTGTTTTGCTTTTGTTGATGTTCATCTTGTATCCTCCTTTCAAGACACTAACCATTCCGTTCAACTGCTCTTCCTGTCCTTTGCTGTCTCTGACAGAATTACAATGTCATCGGCGAACCTCAAATTTTTTATTACTTCTCCATGGATTTTAATTACTCCAAATTTTTCTTTTGTTTCCTTCACTGCTTGCTCAATATAAAGATTGAATAACATGGGGGACAGGCTACAACCCTGTCTCACTCTCTTCACAACCAATGCTTCCCTTTCATGTCCTTCGACTCTTATAACTGCCATCTGGTTTCTGTGCAAATTGTAAATAGCATTTCGCTCCCTGTATTTTACCCCTGCCACCTTCAGAATTTGAAAGAGAGTATTCCAGTCAACATTGTCAAAAGCTTTCTCTAAGTCTACAAATGCTAGAAATGTAGGTTTGCCTTTCCTTAATCTTTCTTCTAAGATAAGTCGTAAGGTTGCCTCACGTGTTCCAATATTTCTACGGAATCCAAACTGATCTTCCCCGAGGTCGACTTCTACCAGTTTTTCCATTCGTCTGTAAAGAATTCGCGTTAGTATTTTGCAGCTGTGACTTACTAAACTGATAGTTCGGTAATTTTCACATCTGTCAACAGGTGCTTTCTTTGGGATTGGAATTATTATATTCTTCTTGAAGTCTGAGGGTATTTCGCCTGTCTCATATATCTTGCTCAGCAGGTGGTAGCGTTTTGTCAGGACTGGGTCTCCCAAGGCTGTCAGTAGTATTAATGGAATGTTGTCTACTCCTGGAACTTTGTTTATGTCTTTCAGTGCTGTGTCAAACTCTTCACGCAGTATCATATCTCCCATTTCATCTTCATCTACATCCTCTTCCATTTCCATAATATTGTCCTGAAGTACATCACCCTTGTATAGACCTACATACTCCTTCCACCTTTCTGCTTTCCCTTCCTTGCCTAGAACTGGGTGTCCATCCGAGCTCTTGATACCCATACAAGTGGTTCTCTTTTCTCCTGTAGGCTGTATCTATCTTACCCCTCGTGAGATTAGCCTCTACATCCTTACATTTGTCCTCTAGCCTTCCCTGCTTAGCCATTTTGCACTTCCTGTCGATCTCATTTCTGAGACATTTGTATTCCTCTTTGCCTGATTCATTTATTGCATTTTTTTTTCTCCTCCCATCAATTAAATTCAATATTTCTTCAGTTACCCAAGGATTTCTACTAGTCCTCATCTATTTACCTACTTGATCCTCAGCTGCCTTCACTACTTCATCCCTCAGAGCTACCCATTCGTCTTCTACTGTATTTCTTTCCCCCATTCACTTATGTTCTCTCTGAAACTCTGTACAACCTCTGGTTTAGTCAGTTTATCCAGGTCCTATCTCCTTAAATTCGCACCTTTTTGCAGTTTCTTCAGTTTTAATCTACAGTTCATGACCAATAGATTGTTGTCAGAGTCCACATCTGCCCCTGGAAATGTCTTACAATTTAAAACCTGGTTCCTAAATCTCTGTCTTGCCATTATATAATCTATCTGAAACCTGTCATTATCTCCAGGCTTCTTCCATGTATACAACCTTCTTTTATGATTCTTGAACCAAGTGTTAGCTAAGATTAGGTTGTGCTGTGTGCAAAATTCTACCAGGCGGCTTCCTCTTTCGTTTCTTACCCAAATCCATATTCACCTACTACGTTTCCTTCTCTCCCTTTTACTACTGACGAATTCCAGTCACCCATGACTATTAAATTTTCGTCCCCCTTCACTATCTGAATAATTTATTTTATTTCTTCAATTTCTTCGTCATCTGCTGAGCTAGTAGGCATATAAACTTGTACTACTGTGGTAGGCGTGGGCTTCGTACCTATCTTGGCCACAATAATGCGTTCACTATGCTGTTTGTAGTAGTTTACCCGCATTCCTATTTTCCTATTCATTATTAAACCTACTCCTGCATTACCCCTATTTGATTTTGTGTTTATAGCACTGTAGTCACCTGACCAGAAGTCTTGTTCCTTCTGCCACCGAACTTCACTGATTCCCACTACATCTAACATTAACATATCCATTTCCCTTTTTAAATTTTCTAACCTACCTGCCGGATTAAGGGATCTGACATTCCACGCTCCGATCCGTAGAACGCCAGTTTTCTTGCTCCTGATAACGACATCCTCTTGAGTAATCCCCGCCCGGAGATCCGAATGGGGGACTATTTTACCTCTGGAACGTTTTACCCAAGAGGACGCCATCATCATTTAACCACACAGTAAAGCTGCATGCCCTCGGGAAAAATTACGGCCGTAGTTTCCGCTTGCTTTCAGCCGTTCTCAGTACCAACACAGCAAGGCCGTTTTGGTTAGTGTTACAAGGCCAGATCAGTCAATCATCCAGACTGTTCCCCCTGCAACTACTGAAAAGGCTCCTGCCCCTCTTCAGGAACCACACGTTTGTCTGGCCTCTCAAGAAATACTCCTCCGTTGTGGTTGGACCTACGGTACGGCTATTTGTATCGCTGAGGCACGCAAGCCTCCCCACCAAAGTCAAGGTCGATGGTTCATGCTGTAATAATGGTTCATAAAGAACGCAGTCCTGCGTAACTGAAAGCCGATGGTGGCTGAAGCTAACAGATGGAAAGTTACCGGAAAGGAACTGAGAATGGCGGGAACTCAATACAGTCCAGTCAGCCAAAACAGAGCAGTAAAACATTTAATTTCTGTTGTAAGTTAACACACGAACAGAAGTATCAACAACAACAAAATCTTTGTCTCACGTCTTAGAGCTATTATGAGACTCACAAGGGGACTATTAAATAACAAGTAAAACAATAGTACATATTTAAATACAACGTTTAGATTGAATTCTGTGTGAAACCCAAAACAATACAGAAACACAGTCCTCTTTAATGTAAAGTTTTGTCAAAATATAGAATTCCGTCTTCAGTTAAATCGGAATTCCAACTACTGAACAGAACCCTATACTTTACTCTCACCCAGTTTCAGAATCAGGTATAAATCTCTTCGTGTTATTACTCTTATTTATGCTTATGTAATCCACGGATGGAAGCTGAGGTGCCTCAGAATCACTAAAGCCCATTTCTTTCGAAGTTTAAACATCTGCCGGTGAAGCAAAGTAGGCATTTTGAAAAAGACATTGCGTCCCGGTCTTAGGTCTTATTACACAATCCATTACTCTTGAGGCAAATGTCACTGAGCGATGTGGCGCAGTAGTTAGCACACTGGACTCGGATTTGGGAAGACGATGGTTCAAACCCGCGTCTGGCCCTCCTGGCTTAGAGTTTCCTTGATTTCGCTACATCGTTTCAGGCAAATGGCTGGATTGATCCTTTGAAAGGGCACAGCCGTCTTCCTTCCTCGTCCTTGCCTCATCCAATGGAACCGACGACCTCGCTGTTTGGTCCCCTCCACCAAACCAACCAACCCCATATTCCTTATAAGGCCACTTGGTTTTTATTATACGTTTGGAGACCGATTTCGTATCGTAGCTGCACCACGCTTTACCCTAAACTTTAAACCATAAAATTTCCAAAAGGTCATAGTCCACTCTGGGCGAGGTAAGTGTTTTATGTTTTCTTATTTCTTTTTCAATAAAGCCAAAACTCCTATCAGGGGAAAAATAGCTATGTCAGTGTACTGGATAATGATGATACAGTTCTTTAGGTACGTTTGAGGTTCCATTTACAACTCTCAATCATTGTGAAGTTTTTGTCTTGGGAGTCACAGCAGTAAGAAATTAACGACACTGAGATTTTCCGCACCTTCTTTACTTAAATCACGCTCTAAATAATTCAAATAGCCTCTTGTAGGAAATGGAATTTCATTTGCCGCCTTTCTGAGCCAGTTTCAATACATGTGTAGCTAACTACTTCGTCTGCATTCTTTCGTGAATATTTTAAGGTCGCTCAGTTGTAGAGCCAGACTTGTCTGGAGTAAAATACTTCTCCAATTGACAATTTGGGTAATAACTGATTCTGCTGGAAGTCGAAAAAAAGAGTACTGTCTTTATTTTCATTTACAACAGAAAATAATTTTTGCCCTTCTTTTGTGCAACTTATAATCGGTTCTTATATTAGTATTTAATTTCAAATGTTGACATGACCTTAGCTCTATGGCAGAGTGTGGACAAGATCAACAAATATCTGTATGAGGATTTTGTGTGAGAATTTTCAAAGCTCAGCTTGAAACATTTGTAGAATACCTCTAATACTTCAAAACAGAGAAACCTAACAACCTTTGTTTGACTAGAGAAGCATTGTACCTGTCATGTATTATTGTTTAAGGTTTAAGTGTGGTGGAAGATATGACCGCTTAATTTTATTTCGAGAGCAATGAGAAGATCTTCATTTATGCTTAACTTCTTTCACCGTAATGTGCCGTGTCTGCTCTTTGTCTAGTGCCTGCAGCTTGCGCGCTGGTCCATCTTGCATCTTCTTAATACTGCAACCTCCAGCTCATACATTTTGACAATAGTGAGACTCTGCCTCCAGTCACTCCTGGAAAAATGTATGTGAAGTAAATATTGCCTGTTCACGCAATCATTTTCGTTCTATTAACTTTCTGTTTGGGCTAAAAACAAAATCATAGTCATCTGTGCCGTTACTGATTGTTGAGGAAATCTCTCGGCCTTCTTCTTTTATGTTGTATGAGGCTGACACATATTTTGGTTACTGTTATCGACTTCCTTTCCTCTGGATCTTTTAGGCAAGATCATGTGTCATAGTGAGGGATAATCCTCTTCGACCTTTGTCTTCTTCACCAAAGGCTGTTTCTAAACTGAAAAAAATAACTGAAACACAAAAATCATGCTTTGCATGCTGCTTCCTTTGTTGTTTCCGTATGGTTTAAGTCTACATTCAGATCTTCATCTGAGGGTGCAATTGTGTACTTCTTACCTTTTTGACGTTCACGATTCCGGGTTTGTCTTTCACTTTTTCCCACCTGGGCTGTTTCTGAGTATTGTGAATCTTAATGATGATGTCCCAACAAGAGAAACAGCTACTAATTAAGTAGCGAAACAATAGCTGAAGATTAAAGGGAATTGTGCCCGACAATATGGACTGTTTTCGAAAAGTCACTTAGCAAACACCTGGTTTACTTTGTAGAATGTTGTGTTGTTGTCCGACACTAAACACATTCGAGTGTAAAAGCTATTGAATTTAGGTTTTAGATTTTGTGTTCTAAGATTGAACCACGCAGTAGAAAAAAAGGATTAATTAACTTTTCTGAAATCTTGAAATATGGGGATGTCTAGTTCTGGGAAAATTTGCTGCATCCAGGCACCTTTCACAACGGAAAATACTTAGTTTTGTCATATTTTCTGTTACCCATTGTGTAAGACTCGTATTAAATTACCAGACCTGTTAAAACGTGCTTTAAAAAATTACACTGATTGTGTGCGCATTATTATGCATTATTTTTAACACACATGTAATAATGCATCATTAGCGCCCATCAACTTACGTGTATTTTTAAAACTAATTCAACTTTATTGACCCACACATCACGCATTACATATTGTCACAAAAGTTTTGCTTGCACTATCTGTTCCACCATGATCTGCTGCACATTAGTACGAGCTTGTGTTGTAATACAGTTTTCTGCGATTATTCGCTTCACATTGTTTGAAAGGCTCGACAAATCATCGTTTGTGGAAGATCGCTCGTAGCTAGGCCTGTCATCAGATAAATTATATATCCCAGACGAAGACTTCGACAGTCCAGTACATTTGGACCAAACAGTTTTTCCTAGACATGTACAGCATGTCGACAACAAGTTGAAAAAAAAACTAAAATCGTGATGACTTAAAAATGTCAGTGAATGTGAATGACACAAACTTCCTTTACACATTAATGACGGGGTATGTTAGTTCCAACTTAGGTTAGTGTCGGTGCTTGAACTTGAAACGTTTCTGTACATTACGAAACAACGATCTTTCATGCATGCATGCAGAAAACTATCACTTCTTACAAGCTACATTCATAACGTAATTGTAAACTACATTTAAATATGATCATCGTAATCAACCATATTAGTGTACACAATATTAAATGTATTATATCACACAAATACCACTCTGCAGTGCCCATTTGTTGATGTGTTCATTTGTTGTAGTATTTAATGTTGATAATGTCCAGTTAGCAATCCACAGAGACACACAGAAAATTCGCAAACCTTGTCACTGAGTTTCATTTGTCGAGGAGATCTTATCTTCACAGTTTTTATTATTCCATGTACTGTATTTAGCTTAGTGTCTATACGTAAACAAAAGTACCTAATGCTTTTTTTTATTACAGAGTAAAACATGTCTCCATGTGAAGCGTAACCGCCCTAAATTTGCAAATATACCTTGCTTCATCTTTTTCATCGCTGGCAGCACAAACTCTACACGACGTGTTAGGAAATTTTTCTTTCTGTTGTCTGAAATTGGCGTATGTTCATATTACCTCACGTCATCTGACAGCCGACCAGTTGAATCTTTACGTTATTCCACTAGGGTATGGGCTAAGAATATGTTTCTTTGGGTCTGGGAAGCCTTCGTTATAATAGCCAGTGATCAGTATTTCAAAACGGAAAGGGAAAATAATTTATACTGAAAACTCTAAACGAGTGACAAGTTTTTTAGCGAAAGAATGACTTGTTTTGCCGCTTCCATTGATTTACTTAGAATGGTGCAGTATGAAATATACTTATCCGCACGATCAACTTCTTTCATGTGGATAATGTATTCATTTACACACAAAGGGTTCAATATATGTTTTTTTTTGTCACTGTATTTTAGATAGATTCGTCACGAAATATGATATCATTCTGACACCCCGCTATTCTTTCCATACGAGAAGAAGAACGTCACCTTTCCTACAAAAACGTATATTAGCTTTCTTCAATATTGATCTTTGGCTTTCAGAGTTTGAGGTGAATCTCTCTTCACCATAACTGTGTTCCAGACTCTGGTTTTCTCTTTCAGTAGTAACTCTACAGTGGAGGTGCTGTTATAATAATTGGCCTGGTAGATATGGTACCACGAACCAGGATAAGTGCAAGGAACTGAGAAAAATGATTCTTGGAACTATTTTCCTTCGCTAGCGTAAATTCTCATACTTAAGATATAGCCTGTGTCACTCTCGCACACCATCTTAACAAATAACTCACACGTTGTAACCATTGCACGGTTTTACGTTCGAAACAGCGTCCTCTCCTCAGAAGTAGCATGTCGTCCAAATCAAACGATTTCTTTGACTTGTAAAGTGTCCTGAATTTATCGAAGCACAATCCCGTATAAGTAGAAATGTGATGAGTATACCGAAGCTATTGTTCAATTTTATGTTCTCATTGAAGTGTTGGAATGTCAAAATCTGTTCAAATTTATTGCCCCTAACGGTCTGTGACATCGTTGGTGTAGGTCTAGAGGGTTTGTTGGCCATTTCTTTCTATCATTTCTTGTTTCTCCCACTATTAGAATTAAATAACAAGAGACCACACGAATGCTTTAAGCGACACTTACGTTTCACTGAGGTTTGATGGTGGTAGGTGCGCACCTCCTAGCAAAACAGTTAAGGAAACGCTTCACGAAACATAAGGATAATCCAGATGAACAGAGTCACGTTGCGTTGGGAATTTAATTACCCCAGGATGAAATTCAGACGATTGGACTTCACAGCATTGCCATTTTAAGCTTCTTTAGACGCTTAAAACGCACACTCCCACTGGAATCGGACTCAGGGCCATAAACTCTTGCCTTTACCCAGTCATTCGGATCTTCATTCTCGCTAGAAACATCTGAATACGCATCGGCAAAAACCTCCAATGAACAGCATTTTCAGAGTCATTATATTTTCTCCCTATTTCTGAGTAGGATACTCTAAAAGCAGGAGGAACTTAAAGACGTAAATGGTAACTATTTGAAATATCAAACTACACTCACAGTCCTAAATTACCAAAAGATACTCGAAGGCGACTACTTTTCCCACGTTCTCTACAGCTGTAAACACCTAACACTAAGAACACCACTGGCAGCGTGTAGTAAAGAATTCTCTCGCAATACGTCCACAAAGGGTGACTTTCGAGATATGAGTAAACTCTGAATTCGTCCGCATTGTGTTAAGTTGGTGTCTTGCAGTATCAAGGTGCACTCTAAAAACGGCGCACTAAAAACGGCGCACCGCGAAGGAATGTCCCGTGGGACGGATATCGGTAGATGTCATGTACGTTCAGAGACAAACGAATGCTTCAAGTTTCCAAAAAATACGAGTATCTATTCGAAATAATGAGCTTCACCAATTGAGCAAGGCAATAACTCGTTGGTCCCCATCTGGTCCATACAAAATCAGTTATTCAACTTAACACTGATTGAGAGAATTGCTAGATGTCCTCCTGCGAGTTATTTTGGCAAATTCTGTGCTATTGGTGCGTTAGATCTTCAAAATCTCGAGCTGGTTGTAAGGCCCTCCCGATAATGATAGAAAAAGTTGTGTTGCGCCACAAATAGGTATAGGCATGGATCTGGGGAATTCTTTAACAGTTTTCCGGAAGGTATATTGAGCCGTGAAAAAAGTTGCTCTTTTGAAGAGCGCGCCGCAGCGCGTTGTGTGAAGCAGCTGCCCTCCGTTTCGGGCGGTGGTGCCGCTGTGGCAATCGCAGCTTTGGTGTCTCCCTCTGGTGGGAAAGGGGAAAGGTTGCCTGTTCACGTGCATTTAAGGGGCGCTATGAGCTCGCGAGTGGCGGTTGGTCAGTCGGAGTGAGTCTGGGTCAGTCTCGCGTCACCGGCTGCTGGTCTGTGTCTCGTTCGCCTTTGTGCGGCAGTTAGTGTCTGTCTGTTGTCAGAGTGCTAGTATGTCTGTCGTTTGGATCAAACTTTAAAGCCGGCAAATAAGAGTCTCGCCACTCCGCCATTAACAGAACTCAGCTAGTGGTCGCCCGGTCGGGGCTTAGTTCCTGCATCTGAGTCTGCGCGTTAGGCCGCCAGTCTGCTCGAGTTGCTCGGGCAACGGTCATCGGTGGCTGGATCGATCGGTCGGCCGGTCGCGCTCTGAGACACAAGATGACTTGTCCGTCCTGAGCGTCGGCGCATGTGAGGTCGCCACGTGAGTCTAGTGGGCCGCGCCGTATAGCGAGCGGTAGTGGCTTCGCGGTCGACACGAGAGCAACAGGAGTCTACCCACGACATCGGACTGGCCGGTGCGAGCTGCGACGCCGTGAGACGGGAGATCGGCACGCCTTCCTCCGTCCGTTGAAGCGGCTGGCAGCGAACGATTCGAGAGAGCGTTAAGTGACTGGAGATATGTTGTCTCATTTACATGTTAAATTCTACTTGTTTCCTTGGTGAGGTCACCGGCCGCTTTGTTTTGGTGACATCCCACCATTCTTCTTTGTTTGCCCACCCGCGGAAAAGTGGTTATTTAATAATTGAGTGATCCGTTCTTCCCTTGTGGAGTAGGGGCGGGTTAGAGCAACCTGCGATTCCATTTGTTCAGTAATCTCCCTGTCAACCTGCCATACGTTAATAGCTGCCTCAGTCATGTTTGTCGGATTCGGTGTTAACGAGTTTATTGCTTGAAGTGTAACGGCCGAATTCCTGAAATATGTTTTGATCTTACCTATCATCTTGAGAGGCGGTATATGTGTAATGTAGAGCATGTTTGTATATTTTGTGTAAGACTGCATTTCATGGGATTTTACTTAAGTGGTCATTTTAGTATATAAAGTTGCCACCCTTCCACCGTAAGAGTTATTTTTTTTTAAAGTCAAGTTGCACCTTCGGTGGCAAGTTTATTTTTTTAATGTTTGTGTTTTGTACCATTTCCATCCCTCCTACAGGACGCATAGTTTATGTGCTTGTGTGAGTTGTTAAAATTTTTAGTTTAAAGTAATCTGGTGTGTTGCAGATTAGCACCAGTGTAGTCTTTCAGAGGTTGTTGTGAGCAGTCGTGACTACGTCCGTGTAAAAACCAGCGGCAAGGTTCTCCGCCCGAAAGCTCATACTGTCGATATTTGTTTTTTCTGCCTCTGAATAAAATTGTAGCTTGATATTTTGAGGGTCCTTTCTGGTTATGATTTTAAATCTGTTTTTTTTTTTTTAAAAAAGGCCTTTTAGGAATAAAATTTCTGTTTGTTGAAATAAATGAAATTTGTTTTCGTCAGTTACCCGCTGGCAACTACTTCCACGCTCACATAGTGTGATCAAATGAGTTAATGTTCTTGATGAATCGTTAGTAAATAAAGTATATTCTTAAGAAAAGGTTTTGAATGTAAATGCACGATTCATAGAGGTTATAGGACCAGAGGGCGCATCGGGTAATGGGCGCTAGAAATGGGCACTGGAAATGTTATTATTAAGCAAAAAATTCTGTGAGGAAGGTTTACGGCACCAGTTGTAGGCAAGGACACATAACCTGATGGGAAATGTAAACAAATATGGCGACCGATGTGACGTATCAAGTGTAACACAGAGCAAAGACATGCTCTAAAATTCCCGTACATGGCAGTTGCAACAGCACTTGTAGTTGCAACAGATCCTAGCAACCAGAATGTTGAGTTTGAACCAGGCACGAACAAGCTGACGTTATGATCGTAAAAGAACACTCCACTCATCCACTCCAGAGGGATTGGAAATTGGAAATTTGCGGTAAGATCTTATGGGACCAAACTGCTAAGGTCGTCGGTCCCTAAGCTTACACACTACTTAATCTAACTTAAACTAACTTACGCTAAGGACAACACGTACACCCATGCCCGTGGGAGGACTCGAACCCCAGACGGGGGGAGCCGTGCGGACCGTGACAATGCGCCCTAGACCGCTCGGCTACCCTGCGCGGCTCAGAGGGACTAAGTCAGAGGCGTAGGAAAAGGAGTATAAATAAGGTAGCCCTAAATACAGATAGTGTGGATAACTTTGACAGAGGGGAGGTGACCTTGTCAAAGCGTGCAATCAGAGCGGCTCAGGAAGTCTTGAAGATGAGGGATTTAAAAGGGGAAATCAAGAGAAAAGACACAAGCAAATCATCGACACGGAGGTGTTACGAGGGAAAGTAAGTCACTTGAAGGGCAGTGATAGAAGGATTGTAGAAAAACTGTTGAGGTTTAGTGGTTTATTATGTACAGACGGGAAGTTACTAGTAACCTCGATGATAGCATACCAATTTATTGGAAGCCATACTGTAAGACACGTAACGTGTATCCACAGGACATGTGGCCTGTAATTGAAGAAGTGTCATGATGATCTCTCCATTGGCCAAAGATTCCGGAATAATCCCCCATTCGGATCTCCGGGAGGGGATTGCCAAGGGGGAGGTTACCATGAGAAAAAGATTGAATAATCAACGAAAGGATAACGTTCTACTAGTCGGGTCGTGGAATGTCCGAAGCTAGAACGTGGTAGGGAAACTAGAAAATCTGAAAAGGGAAATGCAAAGACTCAATCTAGATATGGTAGGGATTAGTGGAGTGAAGTGGAAGGAAGACAAGCATTTCTGGTCAGATGAGTATCGGGTAATATCAACAGCAGCAGAAAATGGTATTACAGGTGTAGGATTCGTTATGAGTAGGAAGGTAGGGCAGAGGATGTGTTACTGTGAACAGTTCAGTGACCGGGTTGTTCTAATCAGAATCGACAGCAGACCAACACCGACACCGATAGTTCAGGTATACATGCCGACGTCGCAAGCTGAAGATGAACAGATAGAGAAAGTGTATGAGAATATTGAAAGGGTAATGCAGTATGTAAAGGGGGACGAAAATCTAATAGTCATGGGCGACTGGAATGCAGTTGTAGGGGAAGGAGTAGAAGAAAAGGTTACAGGATAATACGGGCTTGGGACAAGGAATCAAAGAGGAGAAAGACTAATTCAGTTCTGTAACAAGTTTCAGCTAGTAATAGCGAATACCCTGTTCAAGAATCACAAGAGGAGGAGGTATACTTGGAAAAGGCCGGGAGATACGGGAAGATTTCAATTAGATTACATCATGGTGAGACAGAGATTCCGAAATCAGATACTGGATTGTAAGGCGTACCCAGGAGCAGATATAGACTCAGATCACAATATAGTAGTGATGAAGAGTAGGCTGAAGTTCAAGACATTAGTCAGGAAGAATCAATACGCAAAGAAGTGGGATACGGAAGTACTAAGGAATGACGAGATACGTTTGAAGTTCTCTAACGCTATAGATACAGCAATAAGGAATAGCGCAGTAGGCAGTACAGTTGAAGAGGAATGGACATCTATAGAAAGGGCCATCACAGAAGTTGGGAAGGAAAACATAGGTACAGAGAAGGTAGCTGCGAAGAAACCATGGGTAACAGAAGAAATACTTCAGTTGACTGATGAAAGGAGGAAGTACAAACATGTTCCGGGAAAATCAGGAATACAGAAATACAAGTCTCTGAGGAATGAAATAAATAGGAAGTGCAGGGAAGCTAAGACGAAATGGCTGCAGGAAAAAAGTGAAGACATCGAAAAAGGTATGATTGTCGGAAGGACAGACTCAGCATACAGGAAAGTCAAAACAACCTTTGGTGACATTAAAAGCAACGGTGGTAACATGAAGAGTGCAATGGGAATTCCATTGTTAAACGCAGAGGAGTGAGCAGATAGGTGGAAAGAATACATTGAAAGCCTCTATGAGGGTGAAGATTTGTCTGATGTGATAGAAGAAGAAACAGGAGTCGATTTAGAAGAGATAGAGGATCCAGTATTAGAATCGGAATTTAAAAGAGCTTTGGAGGACTTACGGTCAAATAAGGCAGAAGGGATGGATAACATTCCATCAGGATTTCTAAAATCATTGGGGGAAGTGGCAACAAAACGACTATTCACGTTGGTGTGTAGAATATATGAGTCTGGCGACATACCATCTGACTTTCGGAAAAGCATCATCCACACAATTCCGAAGACGGCAAGAGCTGACAAGTGTGAGAATTATCGCACAATCAGCTTAGCAGCTCATGCATCGAAGCTGCTTACAAGCATAATATACAGAACAATGGAAAAGAAAATTGAGAATGCGCTAGGTGACGATCAGTTTGGCTTTAGGAAAAGTAAAGGTACGAGAGAGGCAATTCTGACATTACGGCTAATAATGGAAACAAGGCTATAGAAAAATCAAGACACGTTCATAGGATTTGTCGACCTGGAAAAAGCGTTCGACAGTACAAAATGGAGCAAGCTGTTCGAGATTATGAAAAACCTAGGGGTGAGCTATAGGGAGAGACGGGTCATATACAATATGTATAACAACCAAGAGGGAGTAATAAGAGTTGATGATCAAGAACGAAGTGCTCGTATTAAGAAGGGTGTAAGACAAGGCTGTAGCCTTTCGCCCCTGCTCTTCAATCTGTACATCCAGGAAGCAATGATAAAAGAAAGGTTCAGGAGTGGAATTACAATACAAGGTGAAAGGATATCAATAATACGATTCGCTGATGACATTGCTGTCCTGAGTGGAAGTGAAGAAGAATTAAATGATCTGCTGAATGGAATGAACAGTCTAATGAGTACACAGTATGGTTTGAGAGTAAATCAGAGAAAGACGAAGGTAATGAGAAGTAGTAGAAATGAGAACAGAGAGAAACTTAACATAAGGATTGATGGTCACGAAGTCACTGCAGTTAAGGAATTCTGCTACCTAGGCAGTAAAATAACCAATGACGGACGGAGCAAGGAGGACATCAAAAGCAGGCTCGCTATGGCAAAAAAGGCATTTCTGGCCAAGAGAAGTCTACTAATATCAAATACCGGCCTTAATTTGAGGAAGAAATGTTTGAGGTTGTACGTCTGGAGTACAGCATTGTATGGTAGTGAAACATGGACCGTGGGAAAACCGGAAAGGAAGAGAATCGAAGCGTTTGAGATGTGGTGCTATAGACGAATGTTGAAAATTAGGTGGACTGATAAGGTAAGGTGTAAGGAGGTTCTATGCAGAATCGGAGAGGAAAGGAATCTGTGGAAGACACTGATAAGGAGAAGGGACAGGATGACGGGACATCTGCTAAGACATGAGGGAATGACTTCCATGGTACTAGAGGGAGCTGTAGAGGGCAAAAACTGTAGAGGAAGACAGAGATTGGAATACGTCAAGCAAATAATTGAGGACGTAGATTGCAAGTGCTACTCTGAGATGAAGAGGTTAGCACAGGAAAGGAATTAGTGGCGGGGTCGCATCAAACCAGTCAGTAGACTGATGACAAAAAAAATACTGTATAGCAAGGCAAGTGAAACCATTGGTAGAAGAGCTTATTGACCAACAACTATGATATGGGATCACTGAACTGAGTGGGTGCTCCTCGAACGCGGATGTAGTGATTGTGCTGAAAAAAAAAACAGTGGACTAAACGAAGTAATATATCTAAATGAATGAACAATTTTGGTTCCTTATCCAGATATTTTCGATAATCTGGTTCAATTTCTGTTCTTTACAAACTATGGATCTCAGGAGCACGTGCCATCAATTGGAAGTGGCGCGTGAGGATTGGCAGAAAACAGCATTTGTGGTATTGGGTGGCCAGTTTCTGTAAAGCGCACGTCCTTGGGACTAAAGAACACACAGGGAACTACTCATCAGTTGTGAAACGGAGTATTGAGAGGATTAAATCCAAAAACTTGGATGTTGTATCTGGGTGACATAATTGACTTTTTTAAAGATTTACCAAAGCATATGAGGCATTTGTACGTCTTTAGTAGACGGCAGTCGGTATCTTTGTCATTAGGTATGGACAAGTGAAATTTGGTGCAAACTCAGGTAAGCAGAATGGGCCACGTTGTAGTGAACGTGGCATTCAGATCGATGCTCATCTTACAGTCAAAGTTCAAAACCTTCCGACACAATGAACAACCAAGCAGGTACAGTTATTCGTCGGTCTTTGTAATTATTACAGATGGTTCATGAGAACCCTTCAACCAGTTACGGAAAACTAGACGAAATTCCATTAGTCGCAGAAATGTCTAGTGGCGTTCGAAAAATTTAAGAAATATTGCCTTCAAATCAAGCATTGAATTTACCAGATATCAAGAAAGAGTTTATCCTTTCATGTGACGCTGCATGTGAAACTTAAGCTTTGAGGCAGTTAAACAAGTTGAAGCGTAACTACTCAGTGATTTGAAAGGAGATGTTGGTAGTCACATATGGTATTACCTATTTCCGATGTTATTTGCATGGTAGCAAGTTTAAGGTGGTGACAGAACATGCCTCATTGAAATGGTTGCTTGGTTCCATAGATCCAGATAGTAGATTTCCTCGGTGAGCACCGAAGCTTAGTGAATTCTTCTATGATGTAATCCATAAGTTAGGGAGACGACATGTAAATGTAGCTGCGCTAAGACATGGAGTAGCGATGTTGAAGACGGAAGGGAGGAGAATGGAAGAATGACAGCGGACATAGGTAATGGATAACGTATGCTGAATTGAAGTCATTTTTGTTATTCACGGGGGTTTGTTTTGCACAACGAAAAGGTGTGGACCAAATGTGGTGGTTGCAGCAGTTTTCCAGGAGGAAGTTTTGCAGGAAGCTCATGACCACATGTTGTGAGGTGCGACAAATAGACATGCAGCAGAGCACTTTTGGTGGAGGAAGTGTGACATGGAGCTGTGTGTTATGGATAGCGTGTCACATGCGCAAAGAGCCAAAATGCAGTTGAGGAAGTGTCACTGCTAAGTTTACCAGAGGCGTTAAGTCTGTTTTTTATGTTGGGGCTTGATCTCCTCAGGCCATGTAATAAAACATCTGGAGAGAGTAGGTACGTTCTCTAATCGACAACAATTTCCTCGATTCCTGGCAATGGCCCCGATGCCAGAGTAACGGGTTATTACCACCCGCCGGTGTTCTTCAATAATTGAATTTTGAAGTTTCGGTTACCTGATACCATAGTATCGGATCAGGGGACTAGCTCTGTCGTGGATTCAATGAATTAACTGTGCCACAGATCAGGTGAACAAGCAGACCAAGCCAACATGTCAACACTCTGCAGAGCGTGTTGGGTTACAACAGCAGTATGTCGGTGAGCTAAAACCCCTAGAATGCTGCTCATTAGTGGTAGCAAAACAGACGGAATCACAAGACTGACGTTCAAATTAGCAGTCAGTTTGCATGGAATAACCACGAGAGCATTCCGGCTGTCACACGAAATCGCATCCCAGACGATAACTCAAGGTGTATGTCCAGCGTGTCCAGCACGCACACAGGTTGATAGCAGGCTACTAACCAACATACGGCCATCAGTAGAACCGAGGCAGAAAGACGGTTTTCATCAGGAAACACAACAGACTTTCACGCTGCTCTCTGATGAGCTCTCGCTTGACACCACTGAATTCCAAATGGCTGTGGTTTGGGGTCACTGGAATGCGCGCTACAGATCGTCTGGTTCGCAGCTGAAGTAACCGTTTTGTAATAATTCGCTGACTCGCTGTGTTGCCAACTGCTGCTGAAAGTGGTGCTGCGGATGTAGTACGATGCTCCAGAGCAATACACCGAACACTATGTTTTTCCCTCTCTTCTTGCGACCGTGCATTCCCGTGGCCGCCGTTCCCAGCAATCGTGTACTGTGGTTACAATGATGAGAAGTCTTTCTGCAGTATCGCAGGAGGAAAATCCAGCTTCTTGTAGCCCAACTACAAGACCTCTTTCAATGTTCATGTAGTTGGGCTACATGAGGTGTTAATAAGGGCATCTTTGTTTCCGTAAGGACATTACTGAGTAACATCAACTCACCAAGTCGTATCTCAGAGTTAACTAACGCTCATGACCATTACAGGGTGTATTTAAGGCCTATCTGATTTACAACCTCCTGGTGATAACACTAGTGCTACACTTATGCGACTAACGCGAAATCTGAACAGATTTCATCTTACAGATATAGAAACACAACGACGAAATTTCGTTTATGACGCACAAATGCTTGGTGTTTCGATTTTTTCCGCCGGTGTACAAGGCTGGGAGGTTTTTTCCTGAAAGTATGGGTGTGTGGCTTTGTATAGAAGTTGAACGTGAGCGAAGAAAAGAATAAACTAGAAGGGAATATACGTTTGTGCAACGTGCTGCTATAGAACAATGATCAAATTACATCGGTGTATAGGATGACTTATGTAGAAGAATGTACAGTTGGACAGAAACGAAATTTAAGACAACATTTGACTGAAGTACATTAATCAATAGAACACATCATGAGGCAACGCGGAATCGTCAGTGTTGTAAAGGAGAGAAGTGTGGGAGGTAGAGGTTGTAGCAGAAGACTGGGGCTTCACTACAGTTAGCAGGCTTAAATCGATGTATGTTTCTGTAGTTATGCCGAGATCAAGAGGCCCACGAAGCGTAAACTAGCTTTCAGAGATGCATCAGGCAATGTCTCTGTAATGAAGACCAACACAAAAACAACTGTACTATGAATTTAAACGTCCTACAACATCCATCAGAAAAGTAAAAGATATTACGCAATTATTAACACAATTTTAATGAATGAACGAAGTAGTTAAAATAAACTGGGAAGGCAAATTAAGGAAGCAATGCCTATCTGAAGTCTGAGACAATCATAAAAACTTGCGGTTTATTCGGACTACAGTCACCAAATATCATTTGGAGTTAGACGACAGTTTCTTTTGGTCGACAACAACGGAGAAAGTGTGATTATCTGTCACAATATTAAAATGGGATACCGACTCGTCGTGTTCCCCTTCGAAGTCCTAGTGTATAAATCCTCACTAAATCAACTTACTGCAAAATTCGTACATTTCGCATGTTTATTTAAGTATGTTATATTTCTTTAAGTTTTACATTATTCGCAAGCGAGACTACGTATGTAGAATAAATTTGCTTCGAAATTCTACGTTCAAACATTTTACATACAACCTGACTATGCTGTAAGTGTCGCCTGCTGAAATCACTGACACTAATTCCGAGTGATTTCCTTACCATACGAAGAGAAACTGCACAGTCACTTTGAGGCCCTCTGAACACATTGTGGCCCTGCTGTGGAAAAGGTCCTCAGGTACAGGATCAGTTGCATGCTATGCATTTTCAACTTTTTATGGCGTAATGTATAATCCGTTAAAATTCTTCCTTTTCCACAGATGTTTCGACCGCGTGTCTGCTGGTCATTCTAAGAGTGAACCGAGATTATGAGAAGATTTTTATATATACATTTCTTTCCCGATGTATATATATATATATATATATATATATATATATATATATATATATATGTGTGTGTGTGTGTGTGTGTGTGTGTGTGTGGAGTAATGGAACAGATCTATGTCACACTACAAAAGAATAAGTTCAACAGAAGTAACAAGCGGAATGACTACATGCAAATGTAAACCCACTTTCATCATCTTATTTTACGAGCGACGTTTTGAATAGTGTAATATTTCGAGAAAATTATTATTCCAATTTTAAAATAGCTACATGTACTTTTACTGAAATATGCCATTCAAGACTTTAATATGGTTCAGACAAGTATTAAGTTTCTTTTGACTTAATAAACCTAATTGCCGCAAAAGAAATCTTCATATATTCGCTACGGAGAAATGCACAAATGTGGAAGTGTGTCAAGTCCTCAGTCAGATTAAAAAAGCTCCCAACCATTTAGAAGTGAGACCCACAGAATTCGACATTGCCGAATAAATAGAATGAGCGTCTAACTTCCTAAAAACCACTTTGGGTAGCGAGAACTCTGTGTATAGAAACAAAAATTTTATTACACTGATCTGATGGCAACAAATAAGTAATATGTAACTTACACAAAACGCTGTCTCCCACAGCAAAATGTACAAATAAAGAATTGGAAAGCTTTACCACTTGAAAAATGTGCTCTAACTACCAACAGTAGTGAGTTAATAATCATTAGCACAGTTTCTCTTTCATCAACAAGCAAAGGCATCAGACATTGGCAGCAACGAAATTCTATTTTAAAACTTGTTTCATGTAAATGATCAGAAGTAGTACGGTTCAGGATATTTAGTAAATGATATTTACTAACTTTCAGGGTAGTTCATTATAGCTGCAGCTTATAATTCTATCAGAGAATTACAGGGTAGAAAACCTTGGGAGCAATAGAGTAAAACGTAAAATGAAATGACCTGCAGTAGCTCTTAAACAGAAGTTTGACATGAACTTGTCCGGCCAGAATGGTCATCAAACTGTAAGATGTTTGTTTTTCTTATAAATTTTTTACTAATGCAAAGCGAATCTACCATGCAGTGATACCGTGATAAGAAAAAAAATTAATGTATTAACATTAATTTCTTCCTCAGATTAAGGCCGATATTTGATGTTAGTAGACTTCTTTTGGCCAGGAATGCCCTTTTCGCAATTGCTATCCTGCTTTTGATGCTTCTTGCTCCGTTCATCATTGGTTATTTTACTGCCTAGTTAGCATATTTCCTTAACTTCATCTACTTCGTGACCATAAATCCTAATGTTAACTTTCTGGGTGTTCTCATTTCTACTACTTGTCATTACATTCGTCTTTCTTCGATATACCCTCAATCCGTAATCGGTACTCATTAGGCTATTAATTCCGTTCAGAAGATCATGCAATTCTTCTTCATTTTGATTCAGGATAGTAATGTCATCAGCAAATCGTATCGTTGATATCCTTTCTCCTTGAATTTTAATTCCGCTCCCGAACTTTCGTTTATTTCCATCCTTGCTTCCTCGATGTACAGATTGAACAGTAGGGGCGAAAGACTACATCCTTGTCTTACACCCTTTTTTCGTACAAGCACGTCGTTCTTGGTCGTCTACGCTTATTATTCCCTTTTGGATGTTGTACATATTTCATATGACCCGTCCCTCCCTATAGCTTACCCATAGTCTTCTCAGAATTTCGAACATCCTGCACCATTTTACATTGTCGAACTCTTTATCCAGGTCGACAAATCCTATGAACGTGTCTTGATTTTCCTTTAGTCTTGCTTCCATTATTAACCGCAACGTCAGAACTGCTGTCTCGTGTCTTTATCTTTCCTACTGCCAAACTGATCCTCATCTAGCGCATCCTCAGTATTCTCTTCCAGTCTTCTGTATATTATTCATGTAAGCAACTTGGATGCGTGAGCTGTTAAGCTGATTGTGCGGTAATGCTCGCAGTTGTCAGCTCTTGCCGTCTTCGGAATTGTGTGGATGATGCTTTTCCGAAAGTCAGATGGTATGTCGCCAGACTCATACCAACGTGAATAGTTTTGTTGCCACTTCCCCCAATAATTTTAGAAATTCTGATGGAATGTTTTCTATCCTTTCCGCCATATTTGATCTTAAGCTCTCCATAGCTCTTTTAAATACTTATTCTAATACTGGATCCGGTATCTCTTCTAAATCGACTCCTGTTTCTTCTTTTAATACTTCAGACAAATCTTCTCCCGCACAGAGTCTTTCAATGTTTTCTTTCCACCTATCCGCTCTCTCGTCTGCATTTAACAGTGAAATTCCCGTTGCACTTTTAATGTTTTCACCCTTACTTTTAATGTTAACGAGTCTGTCTATTGAGTCAGTCCTTCCGAAAATCATTTCTTGTTCCATGTTTCGCATTTTTCCTGCAGCCATTTCGTCTTTGCTTCCCTTCACTTCCTATTTATTTCATTCCTCAGAGAATTGTATTTCCGCATTTATGGATTTCCCGGAACATTGTTGTACTTCCTCCTTTCATCGATCAGTTGGAGTATTTCTTCTGTTACCCACGGTTTCTTCACAGCTACCCTCTCTGTACCTATGTTTTCCTTCCCAACTTCTGCGATGGTCTGTTTTAGAGATGTCCATTCCTCTTACTGTACTGCCTACTGAGCTATTCCTTATTGCTCTCTATAGGCTTAAAGAACTTCAACCGTGTCTCGTCATTCATTAGTTTTTCCCCATTCCACTTCTTTGCATATTGATTCTTTCTGGCTAATACCTTAGACTTCAGCCTATTCTTCATCACTACTATATTGTGATCTATGTCTGCTCCTGGGTAAGCCTTACAATCCAGTATCTGATTTAGGAATCTCTGTCTGACCATGATGTTATCTAACTAAAATCTTCCTGTATCACCAAACTTTTGAACAGAGTATTCGGTATTACTAGCTAAAATTTGTTACAGAACTCTACTAGTCCTTCTCCTCTCTCACTGCTTGTCCCAAACCCATATTCTACTGTAACCTTTTCATTTACTCCTTCCCCTATAACTGCATTCCAGACTCCCATGAACGCTAGATTTTCATTTCCCTTTACATACTGTATTACCCTTTCAATATCCTCATACAATTTCTCTATCTCTTCATCTTCAGTTTGCGACGTCGGCATGGATATCTGAACTATCGTTGTCAGTGTTGGTTTGCTGTCAATTCCGATAAGAACATATCACTGAACTGTTCACAGTAACACACTCTCTGCAAACCTTCCTATTCATAACGAATCCTACTCCAGTTATACAATTTTCTGCCGCTGTTGACATTACCCTATACTACTCTGACAAGAAATCCTTGTCTTCATTCCACTTCAATTCACTGACCCCTAATATATATAGATTGAGCCTTTGCACTTCCCTTTCCAGATTTTCTAGTTTCCATACCTCCTTCAAGGTTGTGACATTACACGCCCGACTCGTAGAACGTTATCCTTCCGTTGATTATTCAATCTTTTTCTCGTGGTAATCTCCCTCGGCAGCCCCCTCCCGGACATCCGAATGGGGGCCTATTCCGGAATATTTTTCCAATGGAGAGATCATCATGGTCAGTATCTAAAGTGTTGTAGTAAGCAATTTGTATGCCATGGGGACATAGATTTCGTTCTGTCATTGAAATAGTATAATATGAGCCAGTGGATAACTGCTAGCACTACGACTTAAGGTTAGTTCAATGGTTATGCAGTTCGAAATCATTTAATGTGCATAATTTTCCAAGTAGTTTCAGACGGACGGAGATAATACTTCATTAGAGGTCGATTGTGAAACATTAATAAATACACTTTTGCAAGGTCGGGTAGATCATTCCTCCAACACATGTGCGTCTTCGATATCTATATTTTAGCTGCAATGCGTCATTAGAATGGGCATAATTTTTGTTATATGTAAGGGAGTCAATCTGAGGTATGAAATAATTAATGAAATGTAACAAGTGCCACAGTTAGCTGAGACAGAGGTTACGTCATGTATATTCTTCTGACCAGAAATCCTTGAACGCAAAATCGCGGCAGGCAGATGATCATGCAAGCTTGCACTTAAATACTCACTAAACGAGTCGAGAAATTTGAAATAAGATTAGTATTTGAAGTTACATTACATAATAGATTCACAACCGAGTGAACTCTTTAACACACTCCCGCTTGGTATCACAGTCTCAAGTGAACTTAAGTCGTATATCCAACATACATCACCTCGTTTCTATACGCGACACAAAGAAAATAATTTAATCAAGTAAAGTGTATGCAAGAGTGGCTGTACTGCCTGTATACTGTTTCGGAATAAATGACAAAATCTAGATTCGGTTACTAGACCCTTGTTTATTAACTTCACAAAGACGCGAACCGACAGCAACACTATGTGGAAAATACATTCACTTCTGCAACTCATAGTTAGGTTATCAACATGAAACTAGTGAAAAGTTTAGTCGTGGAATGTGAAAACTTCACGAGTGGTTTAATACAATGGTTTACGTATGAATTACTCCTTCGGCTCAACGCAATAAACAGGACCATCTCGTCATGGTTGCAAAACCACGACATCACCATAAACAACGGTTAAGCGTCTTCACGAAGCTACTGGAGCCATTTGTTTTTAAAAAGCCACTCTCCAGCGTGATAAACGCCGAGGTGCTGATTGGCCACTACACCGAAAAATCGTGACTAAAACTTCGAGCAAAGGTCATAGATGGGAAACTTAAAAGATAGTCATTTTCTCTAGTAGATGCTGAATACAGAAACGGGTTTGCATAGTATCTGCTATAACCAACTCGCGAGATAAGTAAATAACTGAAAAATTTACATTTCCCATTTACCAGGTATCTTTCAGATTGTGCTACTAAAGAAGTTATCGACTTCAGATTTAGTCGTAAAAAGAGCAACAGCAGAATAAATTGAAATGAGTCTAATAAGTACTCTGACAGAAATAAACAACACATAATTTGCAAGAATATGTAACATAATTGAAGTACTATTGTCATATACAGAGCACATCTAGCGGTAAAGATATTCAGCAGCTTCATACAAGCTGTAGACCGATATTCATCCCAGAAACGACATGTGAAAAAGGGAAGCCAGCCTGTTTCTGATAACAAAGGAGGGCTTTGTCTGTTAAGTAGTATATTAAAAGATCGTCAAAACAAAGCATGATGAGTCAGCTGCAGCATTACAAGAAACGCACAATACCGTTTCAGGCTAGGTAAGGGCAACAAATTCATGTCAAAGAATAAACAGTCGTTAAAATAAATGAAGGTTCAGGAGAGGGACTAAAATTGGTGGTGAAAGATCGTAAATGATAAGATACTAATCATCAGTGAAAATGAAGAATTGCATGATCTTCTGAATGAAATAAACAGTCTAATGAACACGCACTACAGAGTGAGCGTAAATCGAAAAAAGACGAACGTAACGATTAGCGATAGAAATGACACTAGCAATAAATTTAATATCGAAATAGGTGATGGGTAGTAGACGAAGTGAAGGAATTCTATTACGCTGGAAGCAAAATAAAACATGATTGACGAAATAAATATAGTAGGCTAGTGCAGGCTCAGAGGGCATTCCCGGCCAAAAGACGTCTTATATTCCCAAACATTGGCCTACATTTGATAAAGTTGTTGCAGTAAATTTACTTTTTGGTCACCGTTATGCATGGAAGTGAATCGTGGGAAAAATCGGAAAACCGAAGTGTTTAAGATGAGGTGCTGTAGAGCGAAAACTGAAAATTAGCTGGACTGATAAGATAAAAAAACGATGAAGTTCTCTAAAGAATCGGCGAGGACAGGAACACGTGGAAAAACGAGAAAAAATAAGACACGATGATAAGTATGCGTGAAGACGTCAGGGTAGTTGGCGATGTCGACGGTAAAGCCTGTGGAAGACTGGCCTATAACTAAGAAATAATTGAGGACTTTGGATGCAAAGGCTACTTTGACATGAAAAGGGTACCACTGGAGAGGATTCGTGGCGGAGTGCATCAAACCAGTAACAAGAGCGAAGGTAATAAATTTCTTCTGATGGAATTCACGGCGCACAATGATGAACATCTGCATGTGAATCTGATATATTAGCTGCTTCCAACACAGTATTGAGCATAGATATCAATGCCATCTCAAAAGTTTCACTGAGTGCGGACAATGGCGAATTGACAGTTGCGTGGTCTGATCATGTGATTATGAAAGAGGCTATGGGTTGCGAGGACGCAAGAGTTCGTAGATTATTCGCTGATCTCGTGTCTGTCTCTGCCGTATCCATTCGTCCATTAACTGGCGAATGGCGGGTTCCTAGAACTTTTGTAGCTTGTCGTTTGGATGGGGTCTTCGAGAGAATATTGTGGGGTATGATGAACGCCTTTGGTCACGATAACTTGCAAACTACTGTTAGCAAGCGTTTAGTACAGTGTACTACAAGGTCATTAACAGCTCCTTATTAAGGACTAATCTAGTCAAGCCTCTCAGGTAATTTACAGCTGCAGAAAAATTTTTCGTTCTTCATGAAATTCTGTTTTCTTTTGATTTAAAGATCACAAGGAAGAACGAAGATACATCCATGTGAATAAATGTTACAGGAGAAAGGCGATGATTCATACTCCAGTATACTGTTCCAGAAATCTTCTTTCATTTTTTCTAATACATACTTAAGAGCGTAGTTGTACACCTTCAGTTTCTACTGAAGCATGTTCTTAAAATATAAAAACACTGTGGAAAATGGTGTATGATGAACTCCTCATAAACAAATAAAATTGTTAGTCAAAACACGTTCTGTTAGTCTGCAGAAACATGAATGATTTATATTTTCTCCCCGTCCTTAAATAAAAAAATTAAATAAATAAATAAAATCGTAGAGGGAGACCAAGAGATGAATACACTACGCAGATTCAGAAGGATGTAGGTTGCAGTAGCTATTGGGAGATGAAGAACCTTGCACAGGATAGAGTAGCATGGAGAGCTGCATCAAACCAGTCTCAGGACTGAAGACCACAACAACAACAACTTAAATAAAAATACTCTGGGGTCCCAAATTAAAGCAACAACTGAAATTTTTCAAGTTTTAAACGCAAATTGCATAATTTCAGCTTATTGCTTTAATTTCACACCACGAAACAGTACAAAGAGTGACAGTAAAATAGAAACAGTGTAAAGAATGGTTAAGATAAATAACTACTGTATGTCTAACGGTAGACCTAAATTTTATTCGTTGTATCCAACGTCACGGATTTGCACACACATTCCGAAAATTGGTTAATGTGTTTGGTATGGAGTGTGACCACCTCTGGCAGTAATACTGTCCGACAACGACGGGGCATGATGTTAACGATCTCAATATCATGTAGACGCAGTAGCGCTCATTCTTCCTGCAGAGCTGTTCGCAAGTCTTGGAGAGTAGTTAGGAATGCTGACGTGATGCAGCCTGTCTCCCTAGTGGATCCCAGACGTGCTCTACAGGGTTCAAGTCGGGGGATGGAGTAGGCCATGCCAAGCTTGCAACATTTTTGGTTTACAAGAAAACATCGACCACCCGTTCACTATGGGGTCGAGCATTGTCGTCCATCAATACGAAGTCTGAGTCCACACCATCTAGCAACAACCGCACATGACGTCCCAAGATCTCGTCACGATACCCCTAACAGCAGTTAAACCTTGCCGATTCACCCATAGAATTTCAGAAATAGTTATTCGAGTGGTCCGCATAATCCCTGCCCACACCATTTGGTCTCTTTCCACAATGCTTGGCTTCCGAAATCGTGTTCCACTTTCCTTCCAGATGCGAATGGTTGGAGAATCACTCTCCAGACCAAATCGGGACTCGTCTGTACAAAGAACATTGGCTCATTGTTCGACTTTCGGGTGGTATGCAGACGACTCCAGTCTAGAAGTTCCCTTCTGTGAAGACACATCAGAGACACACATACAGAAGGTCTTCGACAATAAAGGCCACTCTGCCGAATGTTTCTGTCACCGTTTGTGTGGATACAGCACGCCCAAAAGACGCTGCGCGGTCACATGACAGTTGCCGTGCAGTAGTAAAGCGACTCCGTCGTGCCCTTATAGCCATGTAGCACTCCTCTCTTTCTGATGTCACACATGGGTGGCCCTGTTCTTGTCTTCATGATACTGTTCCGGTCTCCAAAAATTGTCGTCACAGTAGAGAACAACAGAACGATTCTCTTGAACCCATCGGGCCACAAGAGTTTGCGACTGTCCTGCTTCCATTCTTCTTATGGCCCTCCACCGCGGAGAGTCTGGTAGGCGTCTTCTTTGTGCCATACCGCCCCGTCTGTGACTGTATACACAGTGATTGAGGATGTGGGACTACCCGGCTCACAGTATCCCGTTTGACAGGTGCACTCACCTCATCGCTGCCGTGGTTGTCCGTTGACCGAAATGGTTCATATGGCTCTGAGCACTACGGGACTTAAATTCTGAGGTGCCGGCCGCGGTGATCTAGCGGTTCTAGGCGCTCAGTCAAGAACCGCGGGACTGCTACGGTCGCAGGTTCAAATCCTGCCTCGGGCGTGGATGTGTGTGATGTCCTTAGGTTAGTTAGGTTTAAGTAGTTCTAAGTTCTAGGGGACTGATGATCACAGATGTTAAGCCCCATAGTGCTCAGAGCCATTTGAACCAATTCTGAGGTCATCAGTCCCCTAGAACTTAGAACTACTTAAACCTAACTAACCTGAGGACATCAAACACATACACGCCCGAGGTAGGATTCGAACCTGCGACCGTAGCGGTCGAAGCGGTTCCAGACTGTAGTGCCTAGAACCGCTCGGCCACCCCGGCCAGCGTTGACCGAAATGCCACCTTCCGTGCAAATCACGGTTATACGGAAGTCTGTTGACAGTTTGTGCTATTATACCGTGGATTAGACACAAGACGGGGAAATAGAGTTTTCTTGCTTAATTCTGGACACCAGTGTATTTTCTATGCTACATTCTTTCAAAACTCTTACCATATACGTTAAACATTTTTCGGGAAATTTTGCTTCCTTTCTTTTCTGGCTGTCATTTGCAAACTTCTTAGAGAGGGGCAACATGACTCACCTACATGCTTTGTTTACTCCCAAACAAATATGAAGCTAAAATTTTTATCTTTATGGCGCTTTAATATTGTCAAAACATTTCACTTTGCTGCTATATAGCGCACGTTGCACATATGATAGCGCTCTGAACCTCTTGTCTGCTTTGTTTAACCCCTCATGTCGCTTACGTTGATTCGGCACAACTTTTAGATACAGGTGTGTCAACATTTTCGCCGGTCAGAGATAAAATAATTTTCAAACTCGCCAGTTACAACAATCCCCCAACCAACACATTGCTGTTAAGGCAATAACAAACGCAATGACGCTGAGCACATATTTTAACGCCAGAACAGACATAGAGAATAAAAGAGATATCTGTCTAGAATAAGTTTAGTTCGGAATATCTCAGTTCATACTGTCAGTATGACTGAGTACGACACTTAGAATGTGTCTGTTTTTCCCAAATAGATGCTGCAACATATCCTCTGTAGAAGTACTTTAAAACAGGGTTTGTGCTATGTAATATACAAACTTTAATTTGCTCGAATCGAGCATAGAATTACTATGACATACAAATGTATGCCCTGTGTCACCTGCGGTCATCATTTGTCTACTTTGTTTTGTGCACTACGTTATATGTTTAATGTGATGTGCATGTTCGGGGATACACCACTGTTAAGTCGATCGTTGTTGTCATAACCATTTGTTTATCAGATAAATAAACTTAATCGAGTCAGTGGCAATAGGTTAAGAACGAGAGGCTTGATATAATTTATTTTGACACCTCGGCTGAAACCACATGAATAATACCTGCGAAAAAATATACCTGGTCCAGATAGAGCATCATCCAGAATTAACTTTTTAACATTACTTATGATCTATACAGTTTTGTGCTATATTTTCGAAAACTGAAGGATCTGAGCAATTTCAACGATTTGGTGGCATGTGTCAGAAGCCTATGTTGTCTGACAACAATGTTCGAATGTTCCACGATAAAGCAAAATCTGCTGTAAATTACTGAAATAAATAAAGACCTTTACAGTTCCAGTATCTACTGGACCTCAAATAAAAATACAACTTAAATCGGTGGATCCACGCATCCACTAAAATTTAAAGTTCATCGGAAAATAAACTACATCGAAATCATTCAGCAACACTTGATTATAGTGTTAGGTAGTTCTGTGTGTTCCACAAGACATAAGCCTAGGGAGACAGATAACACGAGGAAATATTTCTGAGTCTGTGACCGGCAATCGCATGTCAGTGCAGCAGGAATCCAGAAGAGCGGAACGTTGTCATACTCAAGAGTCCAGCGGCAGTCTTGGTGATACGGTGGTGGCTAAATGTGCCTGGTGATGGTGTGTTTCTGGTGGCAACGTGTAGACAGCTGACTTCCGCTTGCTCTACGGCCAGCTCATTGGTCAATTTTGTGGTCCCCTTGAGTCCGACAGTTACATGATGTACACTCATGCTCATAAATTAAGGATAATGCTGATACATGGTGAAACAACGATCTGGTGGGCGGTTTGCGGGTTTAAATCACCTCAGGGTATGACCATGCGGTGCATTTGACCTGCGGTCGTCGCATGGTGGCGCTGGCAGCAGTCCACATACGCAGAGGTGTGTTAGTGCATGTCAGAGTACGGTGCAGAGAATAAGTATGCAGACGTTTTCAGACGTGCTAACGGTAACTGTGTGTTGAAAATGGCCCAAAAAGAACACATATTGATGAAGTTATGAGGGGTAGATTACTAGGGTGGCTGGCGGCTGGTCAAACACAGCAGGTCGTAGCATGGGTCCTCCGTGTGCCACAAAGTGTGTTCTCTATTATGGCAACGATTCCAGCAGACAGGAAACGTGTCCAGGCGCTACAGTACGGGACGTCTACAGTGTACAACACCACAGGTAGACCGATATCTCACTATGAGTGCCCGCAGACGGCAACGGAGTACTGCAGGTAGCCGTTCTCGGGACTTTACCGCTGCCACTGGAACAGTTGTCTCCAGAACAACAGTTTACAGACGACTGAACAGACATGGTTTATTCGCCCGGAGTAGCAAGGTGAATTCCACTGACCCCTGGTCCCAGAAGAGCCCGTAAAGCCTGGTGTCAAGAACATAGTACATTGTCATTGGAACAATGGTCACAGGTTATGTTCGCGGACGAGTTCAGGTATAATCCGAACAGTGATTCTCGCCGGGTTTTCGTCTGGCGTGAACCAGGAACCAGATACCAACCCCTTAATGTTCTTGAAAGGGACCTGTATGGAGGTCGTGGTTTGATGGTGTGGGGTGGGATTATGATTGGTGCAAGTACACCCCTGCATGACTTTGAGAGGTGAACTGTAACAGGTCAGGTGTATCGGGACGTCATTTTGCACCAGTATGTCCGCCTTTTCAGGAGTGCAGTGGGTCCCACATTCCTCCTCATGGATGATAACGCACCGCTCCACTGCTATCGTGGAGAAGTACATTGAAACAGAAGATATCAGGCGAATGGAGTGGCCTGCCTGTTCTTCAGACTTAAACCCCATCGAGCACGTCCTGGATGCTCTCGGTCGACGTATCGCTGCACCTCTTCAAAACCCTACAACACTTCAGGAGCTCCGACAGGCAGTTGTGCAAGAATGGGAGGCTATATCCCAGCAGCTGCTCGACCACTTGATCCAGAGTATGCCAACTCGTTGTGCAGCCTGTGTACGTGGGCATCGTGATCATATCCCTCACTGATGTCGGGGTACATGCGTAGGAAATTGTGGCGTTTTATAGCGCATGTGTCTACGGACGGTTTTCCCAATGTATCACGAATTCGCGAATACTGTGGACTTACCGATCTGTGTCGTGTGTGTTCTCTAAGTGCCTATGCTATTAGCGCCAATTTTGTGTAGCACCACGGTGTTTGGCACCACATTCTGCAATTATCCTTAATTTATGAGCATGAGTGTAGTTCCTGCCTGAGGTGAAGCCGCTAAACTTGCGACATCCATATTCTCTGTTCTTAATGTTTAGTATTCGAACGATGAAAGCCGTACAAGAAAGTACAAAACAACAAGGAAGATGTGAGGATGTACAACGAATTTCCGCTTCTTCAAATGAACTCATTAAAATTCCTTTCACACACATAGTAGTTTCTAGGGAACCTTGTGTTAGTGAAAATAGTCATCAATAAAACAAGTGTCAGAAATGTTCGTTCCCTCACTTAACATTGACACTTTTCTACGAACATGATACAGATATGGGTTCAAATGGCTCTGAGCATTATGGGACTTAACATCCAAGGTCATCAGTCCCCTAGAACTTAGAACTACTTAAACCTAACTAACCTAAGGACATCACACACCTTCATGCCCGAGGCAGGATTCGAACCTGCGACCGTAGCGGTCGTGCGGTTCCAGACTGTAGCGCCTAGTACCGCTCGGCCACTCCGGCCGGCTTACAGATATGGGACTCGCCTGTGTTCATAGATATCATGAAAGGGAAATGTACACTGATGTGCGTCGTGGCCTGGAATCGCTTCTCAAGTTAACTCGACTACGGCAGCTTGTCAGCTAGGTTGTTGACAACATAACTGTCTTGCACACGTGAGTGTCGTCGTATTTATGTGCCTCTTAATGAAAGATAACACACCAATCCTCACCAAGCGCGCCAAGGCGGTCTCAGAGTTGGTGATGAATGTATGACCACCCACACCTTAACATGGCCATATTCCCAAAGACATTGTGCAACGGTTTGGACCTTAATCCAGCCCATTTATGCGAAGTACTGGGATCAAGAAATCCACGCTAGTACTTCTCGACTACTAATGAAATACGTGAGATTTCAATAGTTCGGTTCGAACCATTTATCGTTGAATCAGGCATGGCTAAGCTAGAGTACATGAGCAACTTTGGCGTCGGAAGTAGATGCTATTTGCACTGAAATAATTTATCTTTATCCCACTTTACCGTAGTAATTGACTTCGAGTTTCAGTACAGAGACACATACGTAATTTCGTACAGTGTGTGTGGAGGTGTTTCTTCAATACGTCTCTGTTACAAGAGTTACAGGGTGACCTGAGGCATTGTTGCATAAACGTGTTTCGTCTCATTAATTTTACAAGTTATTATATCTATGCGTATCTCTTAATTTCTTGCAGTCTTTGTAATAAATGCAATAATCCAGTGGTACACCCATGATTGCTTCACGTAGAAACATTCTTCCAGCTGGTCCCAAAACTACTTCCCGTTCGATAATTACACTTGCAAAATGCTCTATTCTAAATGTAATTGTTCATTAAATAAAAAATTAATTTAAACAAGTTTTAATGCATTGTTTCATTCTTAAGGAATTATATCACGATAGCTAATTTCGGTCGATTTCTGCAACCATCTTCAGATTATCCAAACCGTAAAAAACAGCTTTGGAAAATTTGGGAAATTTGTAGTGAAGTACTATGGGACCAAACTGCTGAGGTCATCGATCCATATGCTTACTCACTACTTAGTCTAACTTAAACTAACTTACGCTAAGGGCAACACACACACTCATTCCCGAAGGAGGACTCGAACCAGTGACGAGGGAAGCCGCGCGAACCGTGACAAGATGCCTAAGACCGCGCGGCTTACCAGCGCGGCAATAGCTTTGGACAATCTGAACATGGTTGTAAAACCTCACCGAAACTAGTTATCGTGCTATAACTTTTTAAGGAAAAAATGGGGTATAGGTATTAAAAAAAAATTGTTCAAATGGCTCTGAGCACTATGGGACTCAACTTCTGAGGTCATTAGTCCCCTAGAAGTTAGAACTAGTTAAACCTAACTAACCTAAGGACATCACACACATCCATGCCCGAGGCAGGATTCAAACCTGCGACCGTAGCGGTCTTGCGGTTCGAGACTGCAGAGCCTTTAACCGCACTGCCACTTCGGCCGGCCGGGTATAGGTATTAAAAATTGTAGAGTAAAACTTTCTATTTCTTAAGTTATATTAAGGCCGCGGTTTCTACCCTGACAATGTCAGTCTTCAGTAATTAGATCATTTGCTAATTTATCAAACACAGAACAGCGGACGTGGTGGAAGCACCTCGTCAACAGCAGTACGTGAGATTGCACCTCCAGCGGGTATTCTCCGGTCGAAAGTCGGCAAGTTATAGTTGTTGAGAAGTTCCGCACAGCGGCGTCCCGGTGGAGCAGCGTAAGAGATCCAGTCAAAACTTTGGAAAAGCTCGCTCGCGAAGAGAAATAAGGGTAACAGCCCGCCGCATCCTACGTGTGGGGTTGCAGAACCGGCTGGCACGAGTACTGAGACAGACAGAGGTTCCGATAACCGTTATTACAAAGGGTCTAACATTTTGTAATTAATAATTTGTGTCTGCTCTGTGTGAGAGTTAATTACGTCGTTATAAATGATTCCTTGTCACCGAAAGGCAAAGACAGGAAAGTGAGAGGTTATAGCGATATAATTTAAAAAAGTAATTGCTGATCTGTGAGTTGTGGCTTTACGATAACGGGACTACTGCTGTGAAACATTTTATTTCACAAACGTTCGAATTTACATTTGTCACCCTCAGATGCTTCCCTCCCCTATCTCTACGACGCTCCGTGCGAGTTTTCCATTGATTGAAAGTTTGATGGAAGTCTTCCTCTGCGAGATCCTTACTAACGCGTGCCATTTTTATTTCTTTCACTTCGTCAACGGACTTAAATCTTGTTTCTTTCAATACAGATTTGACCTTGGTGCCAGGTGAGGTGCATAAGGTGGGGCTCCAACACTGGGATGCCGTACTTCGCTAGAAACCTTTTAACAGGCAATGCGGTATGAACCACTGCGTTGTCATGACGCAGAAACCATGACTTGATGTTCCACAATTTGGGTCCTTTTTTTCCTTATTTTCTCACAGAGTTGCGCAAGAACATCACGTTAATAATGCTGATTACTAGTTTGGACTCAGAACCCCAGTGAAGTTACACAATTCCGTGATTATCTATAAAAATAATCGTCATCGCTTTGAATTTTGATTTGCTTGTTCGAGCTCTTGTAGCTCTCAGTGAAGTTGGGCCCCTAAAGTGCATGGAAGGATGCCTAGTTTCCGGATCACAAGTGAAAAATCAAGATTCGTCACAAGTTAGCACTCTTCCCTACTAATCAGGATCGTTCTCAGTGGCATTCATAATGTCAATGCAAACATTTTCACGAGCTTCTCTTTGTTCCATCGTGAGAATTTCCGGCACCAGATTCGCACACACATTTCTAGTGTAAAACTGCTTATGTAAAAGCTGTCTTTCGCATTCTTTGTCAATTCCTATAGTTTCATCAATCTATTGAATAGTCATCCGATCGTCAGATCGAAACAGATTATATATATTTTTCAAAATTTCGCTCGTCTCTTGTGTTGAATGGAGTCCTGCGAGTGAGACGTCTTGAAAGTCTTTTCAACCATCCTGGAAAAGCCTGAACCACTAAAAAATTCGCATATTTCATAAACAGTCTTCGCCATCTACTTCTGTTAGTGAAAGATACGTTTTAGTGACATTTTTTCAAAATTTCATGTAAAACTTCAGAATAAATTTTTGTTCTCTATTACACTTACCTTTTCTATTCAGAACAAAAGAGGGACTCTTTCACAAACAAAGGCCACACTGACTTGTTTATAGGTACCAGAGATGCAGCTGCCAACTAAGAAGGTTTCACGCTTTATAGCTACTGGTCGTTCATCTTAGGCGCATGAGTACCTTATGACAGCATCAGTTCCGTAATTTTATAGCCACGTCATTTATTTACGATTTTCGAGCACAACACTTCTGTAACTTGCCTCCCTCATTTGCCTTGTGATATACGTCTGTGTGGACAATATCGCAGCATATGCTAAGGAAGGGAACTTATGCAACACTGTATTAGAAATATGAAATTGTTGTGAACAAATTATTCCAAAAAGAGTCGTGAAGTACACATTTTCACACGTGTTCATTGCATTGTCTCGTAATGCCTTTGTGTTGTATGTCTTCTGATGAAAATCACATTATAAGTTATGTTTTCGACGTTTTCGGTAATTTCTCTGTACTGAAGGTATAACAAGGCTTTCCAGTTGTAATAATGTACAGCTTTTGGTAAAGAAGAACGAAATGTCTCAATTTATTAATTACGGCTGGAATGACAAAATACACACACACACACACACACACACACACACACACACACACACACACACACACACGATATTGTGCTAGTGATCCATGGAACATGAAACTAACTAACTAATTAACTAACTGACACGAAACAATCCAAACAATGATCACAGGATTGTGGTGTGTTCTAAATTGTCATCTATAAGCAACGAAAAACAAAGGCACGCTCAATAACACAGCAAGTTTTGTAATTCATAAGTGAGATTTACATAAAAACCAAATGAAATTTCAGAAAGAGACAAAACCTAACGACGAGGAAATATTCGCTGTAAGTTTGGCCTCAAACTCACTGGTAATGAAACGATAAATCATCTGTCATCATGAATAAGCAAATCTACAGTGTATGCCGTTAGCCATCTAATACTCAAGTAAAATTACAGGCAGGTGTAAAGTAATCTAAATGTATCAAAAATATTCAGTGAATCACCACTGCAGACGATTTTTTAATTGAACAAAATACATCTGCCCCAGTTACGTTATAGCTTGTGACTTTCTGAAGTATTCGTTTCCTTCACCATTTCCCAAAAACAATACTTAACCTACACTATCCCACTTAAACACATATATGAATTGACATGCCCAAACTGAATTCTTGCAGACTCCAAATGGAAGCTAGACGATCAACCTTTAAACTTGACACGTGCCTTACTGCAAACTTCTTCGAAAAAAGTATGTCTGCCTGTGTTACGTTATATTCATCATCATCCACACCAAACCATCTAAACTCGCCCATTACGTCACAAGACTGTAAAATGGGGCTCACTGAAAAATCACCTAACGGCGCCTGCTCCCTATTCCATTACTTACCGCCGCCATACTTCCATTTTCAGTTTCTTCCTACTAGGTTTACCTACACTACGGAATATCAACAAGTATAATACTTTTATTATATAACTGTGGAAGACCTGCGGAACTATTCATTAAACCAAACATATCTCCACGTGGAACCTTGTCAGCCACTCATGAGCCTAATTTTCTTCTTCAGATAAATCCTTATATCAGTTATAGCCTAGAGCACCCATAAATATATGCCTGGCACTGAAAATTGCGATGGAGTGGCAAGAATATGGGAACGCGTCAAAACTCGTTCAAGAAGACCCTAGGCAGAGGTGAAACTTAGAATCCCTAATATGACTTCATTTATCGATCTCACTTTCGGCAGATAAACATAATCACAGATTTCAGTCAGAACTGTATTTGCATGACCTCATAGCAGTCTTTGAATTCACTGGGAAAAATCAATCTAGCTATTAGAATTTGAGGGTAATACAATTTTTGCCTCTGAGTGTAGTATTGTAATTAAGTTTCCTGTGACTGTTTTTTAAGATGAATGAATACCTCAAGAGAATGCTAGCTCTTTCATCGTAGGGTGTCTGTTCCGAATACTTGATCTTAAACATTTAATGTAACGTTAACTGTAAGGTGAACAGCAAGTTATGGTGACTCTAATGTCGTATCTGACAAATGTCAATAAAATACACGAAAAATTTCTATTTTTGATATCATCGTCACAAGCAAGCAGGTGACTTACTCTCACCAATTGTTATCTATAACGCAGTATGTCAAAATACGGGTTCATTCATTCTAAGTTAGTCATGAAACTATCTTGATCTGCTTACATTTGTGTCACATAATATCACATACTTTTATCATGTCTATGCACTATGATAATAATTTATGTTTTACTGTGTATCAGTATAGGGAAGATATATAAAATACATAGTTCCCACTGGGGCAGACAGACTTTAGAGATGCGTAACATAGCTACCGAAATAATATATAACAGCATTAGCTTTGGCAATCCGTTTGTTTAAAAAAGAAGGAAACATGTGGTATTATCTAGATTGTGAGTAGTTTCTCCATCCAACAACTTTCCTTGAACGTAGTGCTATCATAAGCATTTTTTAAAAATTTAAACATCTTCACGTTTGGTCAATAAATGTTGACACCATTAAGTTTTTAATTCCTTACGAGCGAGGCATACTGCAAAATGAACATTTAAAACCCACAGACAATTTTTAAGCTCTAATTTTAATTGAGATTTATATTAAAAGAAATTAGAATTATATTTCTTTCACTGAGACAGAAATATGACCCCCTTTTGTACATTTCTTTTTTGCAACAAGTCACTAACTTAACAAAACTACAGAAAGAGAAACGCAACGCCGTGAAAATAATCCAGTATTTTAAAGTAAAAAGTGCTACAAGAATTGCTTCCAGATCTGAAGCCCACCTATGAAATCCATCTGTTGTTGGTGCAACAAGAGAATGCGATTTTGTACTACCTCGCTATTAACAAGATTTAAACCTCTTCCATGAAATCGTTAGAGTATGCTGAAGTCATTTGTCAGCAATGTGCTGAATACAATCGCTGTGTGCGCATGAGCGCGCGTGCGTGTGTGTGTGTGACAGAGTGTTTGTGTGTAGGTGAGTGTGTTTCTGTATGTGTAACATGAAAATTTCAGAGTAAGTCGACATATGTATTTTAGAACCTAGTTTCAGTTACAGCTTAATCACTGTTTCACAGAATAATTCATAGTTTCTAGAAAATCTTATATAACTGCAATTGGTGTGCGGCGCTGGATATGGTTATCTCTGGCTCAGTCCAAGTTTCGATGATTAATGTGATGTGAAACTCAGAAGACTTTTGAATATAACTTTTCAGAAGCTAATGAGGGAATTAATTCTGTACCAGACATCCACAGGCTCCGATACGCTTAACAAGTAAAATATACAAAAATTATAATTGCGTATTAGAGATACATCGTAAGCAGTCATCTACATATACATGACTGTTCTGCAATACACACTTCACTGACTGGCGGAGCGTTCATGGAACCACTTTTCCTCTATTCCTCTACCGTTTCCTTCTCGAAGATCGAGCAGAAAGGCGAAAACTTAGATCTTTCCGCACCATTGCTTTTACGATCGGCTTACTTTCGTCACTTTTGCCATTTTACTTTCAAGCTTTTCTGGAATACCACTTAACATATTTTCAATAGTGATGAAATCTGATTGTATAAGGGGCCCACACTGCTGTATGTATTTTTATACATTTTATTTGACGGTTCTCTAAATGTTTGAACAATCAATGTTGTCTCCCCTTACCTTAATAGAAATAGCGTTACCTGTGCTTACGACGATGTAAATCTACAAAACGTGATGTTAATTTATACGCCACTGGCTTAAGAGAGCCTGCAGTACCCTTTCAAAATGTATTAATTCAAGTCAAATACAGTTGCATATGATAACCTTTAACGTCAAAGCTGCAAAATCACGCATAGAGAAAGGTACTCTAATTGGCAACGGCGATAAATATTTATTTTCTGTGAATGTCATGGTAGTTCTGTAACAGGACAGCACTAATAGATCATAGATGCACTTTCATATGTGTATTTGTCCCACAACATCCTAGGAAAGGTTGCCAATATATGGACGTGTTTATAGCTACGTTTAACTGCATAAAATCAACATAGGATGCGTTGGCATGTCTAAGTCCTGTTATATTGTGTTTGTTTTTTCTCATAACAATGACAACGCTTTCGTTTGTGGGAGTTTAATAGAAGGCTACAGTGCCTGCATGAAATAAGTGCCAGAAGCATTCGACAGTTAAAAGCTTTATATCAGTATATGACACTTGAACACCGTCATTGTAAAAACCCTTTTGGTGGGCTATTACTCTGACGTAAACTTAAGCGTCACCTCCGTGTGCTGTCTTACGTAACTGATGGTAATTTTGACATCCTCTGTGGTTATCTTGTTTTGTTAGTCCTAGCCACAAATAATGTGCACTCTAATAGTAATTACTCTCCACCTGTTATAAGCCTTATATCTGCTACATAACCCAGCCTCTCCTATCAGTAATCACTCAGCATTGGAAGGAATTCAAGAAACACGTTGTTGTTGCTCTGAATTAAAGTGTATCTTTCCGACATTTTATATGAAATATCTAGCTTCTCATGATCTAAACTTTTTTTATGGAAGAAGTTACAGTATATATCCGTAGGTGAAGAAACATGTGTCCCTGAAAGCAAGAATACCAAAACTAAACGTTCTTATATGTTTATTTGTTTTTTCGCTATAGTTTCTGGGTCGCAGCTCCGTCCTCGAGGGCCCACACATAGAAATAACATGTAAACATCAAGCCGCACCATAAAGATAGAAATTTGGATGAATTACATAAAAAGAGCATATTACTGTCATTTGTTCCTGTAACACATGTTAAAAATAATTCCCCATGAAATAAGAAGTTCAATTTAGGTTACAGATAGCTATGTAATGTAGTTGCCTAGGTTTCATCTGATTTACTTTGACTACACCCCTTCTCGCTTGGTTCACTTTTGTTGACGTTCACTTATTACTATATTTCAGACTTTATCTATTCCGTTCAATTTGTTTCCTAAGGCCTTTGGCGTCTCTCGTAGAATTACTACATAATTGGCAGATCAATCCGCTTTCCTTGTTCGTTTTACTACTCGGTCAGTGCACTAACTGAATAACAGGGTAGATAGGCCACAATCCTGCATCAATCCCTCCTCGACTATTGTTACCCTTTTATGCCTTTCGACGCTGTAATTTATCCTTTTAGCCGGAAGAATTTCAAAGAGTGTGTTCCAGTCAACACTGTCGAAAGCTTTCTCTAAATTTATAGTGGTAGATCAATTTTGCCTCGCCTGTTCCTATATTTTCCATAAATGTATGTTGATCCTCCACCAGGACGGATCTACCAGTCGTTATATTCTTCTCCATATAATTCCTGTTGGCGTTTTGGGAGCCATATAAAAGGGAACAATGTATTTCGTTGGTATGGAAGATAGCACGCGCCACTACATCTTTAATCAGTCACGTTGTAACCTTGACTGACACCCTGATGATTTCTATACGTTCTCACTCACAGCGGATGTTAGGGCGATATTATCGTTTATGCTTTGGTTATTTTGACGCTAGTGTGGTAAAAATGCGAAGCACTTTACCCATTATCTGCTAGAGGCATTACAAATCTTGCTTCGGTCGGTTGTTCCGTCTGAACAACAAAGATAGCTGTAATCCTAGAGGAACTCCATTGTGATAAATAATATATGAACAAGCCGATCAACATACGTATTCCTGGATTATAGTTTAGCATTATCTTGAAGTATTTACGCGGTATAACAATTAATCATCCATTGGCATAGAACAAATTCGATATGCTAACTGTATTTTTTAACTTTGTACAAGTGGCCACGCTTCTTCGGAAGCACATGTTTGACCTTCACCTCCTCTGCCGGTACGCCGTTGTTACAATTTCCGACTCGGGCATCGATGTGTGTGATGTCCTTAGGATAGTTAGGTTTAAGTAGTCCTAAGTTCTAGGAGACTGATGACCTCAGCAGTAAAGTTCCATAGCGCTGAGAGCCATTTGAACCATTTACAATTTCCGATACCCAAGGACCTGACAGTAACCCCTGGAATTCATCTTATTCTGACACATCAGTCGTCTCACTGGTTTGATGCTGATCGCCACGAATTACTCCCTTGTGCCAGCCTATTCATCTCAGAGTAGCGATTGCAACATACGTCCTCAGTTATTTGGTGGATGCACTCCAGTGGCTGTCCTCCTCTAATATTTTTACCCTCTATAGTTCCATCTAGCACTGCGCAAGCTATTTCCTGATATCTGAACTCATGTTTTATCATCCCGCCCCTCTTGTCAGAGATTTTCATAATTTTCTATCTTCGCCGATTCTGCAGAGAGCCTCCTCATTTCTTGCCTCCGTGGAGAGCGATTTCAGCGCCTGGTGATAGCTAAGCAGGTCTAGAAAGTAATGCAGACTGTGTCCACAGAGGTTGTAGCTGAGTGTGAGCGGCGGTTGGGCGGTGACGGCGTAGCCTCTCATGGATCGTAGGGCCATGCGCTCACGAGGACATGCGAAGACCGCTCAGGACGACGGCGAAACATGTAGGGAAGCTGGCGAGGTCCTTCCCGGTTGCGAATGGTTGTACTCCGGTCTGGCTACTAGGATCTCGCGAAACGACTGGCTGGGTGTTGGCTATGCAGCTGTTTAAGTACATGCCCGGCGGACAGATACATGAACAAATCCAAGCGGCGCATGACCAGCGTTAGAAATAGGCTCGTTACTGTGACACCGCTTGGAGTGATACTAACTCCACGGTGCTGTGCGGTGCTTTTCGCAATATGTTTGTTTATTAGCCGCGGACGTGAAGTGGCGAGGCAGCACCTGGAAGGCTGTGTGTAATGCGATAGAGCCGAAGTGTGCAGGGGTACCGAATCGGGACACTGCACAAACGACCAAGTAGTCTGGCGACACCATCTGACGGGCCGCTTTAATTCGCATGCGCAACGGCCTGAATGACTAACTGCGTTGCTAACCAAACCCGAAACGGCACAACGTAAAGAATTCTTTTCTTAACAATTATTTCGCAGCACAAACTACCTTGCGATACCTTAGTCATCAGGCTGCGCCGGCCGGGATAGCCATGCGGTTCTAGGCGCTACAGTCTGGAACCGCGTGATCGCCACGCTCGCAGGTACGAATCCTGCCTCGGGCATGGATGTGTGTGATGTCCTTAGGTTAGTTAGGTTTCAGTAGTTCTAAGTTCTAGGGGACTCGTGACCTCAGAAGTTAAGTCCCATAGCGCTCAGAGCCATTTGAACCATTTATCAGACTGCTTCTGACTAACCCGTATACCTAGGCACTGTCTTTACCTACTTATCGTACCTTGGCAGGCTTCAAATCATATGCAAAATCAGTATGCCAGCGACACACTTAAAATTATTGACTTTACTGAATTAATTTTTAGAAACATCTGCTTCCTTTTGTTTTATCATAAATTTTTATACAACTGTAACCATCCCTTGAAGATGTCGCATAATGAGTGGTCTATTTACAAAACGCCAAGTGGCATTTTCTACCGACATCTTCATCAAAAGCCGGAACATGTTCACATTTGCTCAGACAAACCTCTAAATTTGGTCTCCAAACATACTCAGGGAGAGGAAGAGCGAACTTAGAGCAAAGGCTGACAGACAACTTTGTGTTCCCGTCAGTTGGAGAGGCAGTTGCTTAGAGCTCTGTCATTAGTTCCTTCCGCCTGCTACCCGAGACCGGCTGAAAGGCACTGAATACGCGTGGAACGACACGCGAGGACGGAACAAGTGGCGTAATTAATGATCCGTCAGCGACGATAAAAAGGAGCGAGTCGGTTGTGCCGAGTGTAGAATAGGAGTGTCTGGCTGCATAAAGAAACCGGGAGACAAAAGCTCGTGGCAGCGTTCTCTGCAGCGGACGAAAAATTGGAAAGACGGCTGTATCCGTTCTGTGTAATCCAGCTGCAACAAACTTCAAATAAATTCACCTTACACGAAGCTCTTATATCTTTACTGCAAATCAATAGTTCCTTTGTCATAAAAGTTTCCTACAATGTCGCTCGTTTCTGCCCTTAGATTTTAGTTTTCCACGGTACAGTGTCCACTGTTCCGAGACAGTCTCTCAGACCTCCTCGCTTTTAATGTTTCTTACAACTGTAGCAGCACTGTGGAAACAACTTAGCAGTCACACGATTTTATTATGCCACGTTGTAGTAAGTTAAGGGATTATCCTATCTTGGAAGGAAAGTAACCCGTGACGGACGAAGCAAGAAGGACATAAAATGTAGACTAACACAGACAAAGACGGCGTTGTAACAGAAAGAAGTCTGTTAGTATCAATCATAGGCCTTAGCTTGAGAAATTAATTTTTGAGAATGTGCATTTTGAGCACAGACATCTGTAGTAACGAATCATGGACTGTGAGAATACCGCAATAGATAAGAATCGAACCACAGACAATTGGCGCTACAGAAGTATGTTGGAAATTATGTGGAACTCGGTAGTTACAAACGCTACGAGGCAATCTTGCTTCAGTGATTAAACTAGACTCCAACTGAAACTTTTTGCTGGTGGATGCAGTGTAACCGTGTTTATTATTGTCTAGAAGTGACTCTTATTTTCGTTATTGCCATCAAGCAGTGACTATTTTCCTGTGACGTATGTTCCGTGCCTCAAATGGCTTAGAGCACTACGGGACTTAACATCTGAGGTCATCAGTCCCTCCCACTTAGAACTACTTAAACGTAACTAACCTAAGAACATCACACAAATCCATGCCCGAGGTTGCATTCGAACCTACGATTGCAGCAGCAGCGCGGTTCCGGACTGAAGTGCCTAGAACCGCTCGGCCACAGCGGCCGGATAATGTTCCATGTTTACCGATGTAATAAACAGTTGTTCACCATTACTGGCAGCACGTCAATAAGCGATATCCCCTTGCGGATCAGAGAATTAGAAGTTTGATTTCCTAAAACCAAAAAAGAGACTGGTTCAAGATCAGGACATGGGACGTTATAAAGGACGGAACACGAGCCAAAGTCTGAGCAGCTTCTTGCTCTATCATCTATATTGTAAGAACTAAAAAATTGGTTCAAATGGCTTTGAGCTCTATGGGACTTAACATCTGTGGTCATCAGTCCCCTAGAACTTAGAACTACTTAAACCTAACTAACCTAAGCACATCACACACATCCATGCCCGAGGCAGGATTCGAACCTGCGACCGTAGCGGTCACGCGGTTCCAGACTGAAGCGCCTAGAAGCGCACGGCCACACCGGCCGGCTACTGTAAGAACTACTGACACTAATTGTATCTGATGAGCCACTTGAATTCCCGCGCCCAACGGTGTGAAGGCTAACTTCAATGATTATTAACTCGGAAAAGACGCAGTGTGTAGAATTAAATTCGGAACAATTATGTGTATGTGTATGACAACCTAGAAAGACAGGCGATTTTCGAAGAGCAAATCATTTAAACAGAGACGTACGCGAAAGCGAAAAAACACTGCGGAAAATTTTCTATTGGATCTTCGTTTACTACATGATATTGAAATGTCAGTTCCTGAATATTACTTTCCAAATCCACTCCTAAGTGTGATAATGATAATGAGTAACATAAGCTTGCATGCGCCAGAACCTTGGTTGTTCTGTTTCTTTTTTCCTCCTAATATTTATTCGTGAGATGTTCTTTTTTTCAGCTATATGCAGTCACAAGGTGGCGAACCTTTCCGTGTTTTGCAAATCCAGAATTTCTGCAAAAGTGTGTGCATGTAAGAACTCAATATCATAATTAAAGTTACAACTCCCTGATAGGAAAACCTTGCTCCAAGACAACATTTGTTTCCACAGTTGCTCATGAAGTTGCAGCATATGGTATTTGTGCTATTCTTGGCAGACAACGGACTCTACAGAGGCTAGGATTTGATCCAGCACCTTTAACACTGTCGATACTGAATGAACTCGACAACAGAGGAATTGATTCACCTGACATTATTGCTACTCAGTTTGAAAATCAGGTTAACGTTTGAGGAAAAGGAAAGAAAAGACTGCTTCAGGATGCAGAGGAAAATGCATCTGATTTTCACAAGTACATCCATATATGGTAAAGCTTAATACAAACACGGTGAAATCTTTGAATCAGATTTCCCATAAGTTATATTTTAGTAACTTTACGTTTCTTTTCCTCACAAACCACTGAAATTATAATACTTAAATTTTTCATGCAATAAGTCAATACTATACTGAATTATTCTGTGGAACAAATTTTCATTAAAAAAAATTATAAGGCATTTACGCAAAGGGGAAGCCCTATGATTTGGTACTTTTTTCGAATAAATTGGCAGATCTGTAAAAAACTAGCAAGATATAGGAAAATATTCTGTTCCACCACATTTGTAATAATGGTGTATCAAACTTTGTACAAAAATATATTAATAACGTTCTGACAGGTTTTTCAAAAAAGGAACGTTTGTACTCACATTCTGCAAAAAAATTCAGTTCTTTATAATTAAAAAGGTGTAAGTTCAGTAAGCATTAAAATGTGTGTCTACGTAACATCCCTTAACGAATGTGTCAAATTCAGTTATATTGCCTTATAAACGTCAGAATTTATAAGGTTTTTTTTTTTTTCAAAGTACTGCAGCTTCACATACATCCCGTCTTAAGCATCTTGTTGCTCGCTCGCGCAATGACTTGTTTAATAGACATTATGAGGGTGGCTCAGGTAATGTTAAATCTTCTTCCATCGAAACACAATTTGAAATAATATTTCTCTTGCTCTCATTCATTGTCTACTGTATTAATTACTACACATAATTTACTCCTGTTACGCGACCAGCGACTGCTAGTGCTATAACCTGTTAAATCTGAACCCATCGTACCATTCTTCGCCAGTCAATTCAGTGCTATTACATAAACTGAGTAATTGAGCTTGTTATACCTAACCGAGATCCATATTGGCTACATCTGTTAATTTGAGTCCGTCTATCACTTCCACTTATGTAGCGATTTTATCTCCGAAACAATTCACAATTGCTATTACCAGCTGTGTCCGCTGCTCGTGGTCTCGCGGTAGCGTTCTCGCTTCCCGAGCACGGGGTCGCGGGTTCGATTCCCGGCGGGGTCAGAGATTTTTCCTGCCTCGAGATGAATGGGTGTTGTTGTGTCGTCTTCATCATCAACATTCATCCCCATTACGGTCGGAGGTTACTAACGTCAATTATTACGAGGGAAGATGTTGCGGTGGTCACGATCAGGACCGAAAGATGTACAGAATTTCAGCAAAAAGAGACAGCACTAGGAGGCGATCAAAAAATGGTTCAAATGGGACTTAACTGCTGAGGTCATCAGTCCCCTAGAACTTAGAACTACGTAAACCTAACAAACCTAAGGACATCACGCACATCCATGCCCAAGCAGGATTCGAACCTGCGACAGCAGCGGTCACACTGCTCCAGACTGTAGCGCCTAGAACAGCTCGGCCACTACGGCCGGCGGAGGCGATCAAATACACGGTTAACAGTGATGACCGTAATAATACAGACAGACTATAAAAATCACTAGGCCACTAAGAAAACACTGTTTGCTAAAAAAAATAATTGTAAGAATTTTTATAGTAACCAGTACCACCTGCACGTTAAAATTTAGTGATAACTGGTTTATGACTGCAGGCATTCATTATCGTGTGTATAATTTTGCCTTCTATGTTCCCAAATTTATTCGATGAAATGTGTACTACTAGTAGTGAAGATATCATTTGGTAACAGAGATCTTAAAGACTGTTCTTAGATTGCATTACACTGCGAGTTAGTTATTTATATGCCTTTTCCTGGATAGTGTTTGCATAATGAATCCAAATGCTTGTATTTTTTTTACTACAGTAGACTCTTAATTACGCAATAAAAGCCACTCTACTGCCATTCGTCGTCTTCATTTATTAGTTACTCCAGTTTTTATTTCTTTCTGGAGAAGAAAAGTACATTGATTAATGTATTTTATCCTTCTGTCTGCAGATCTTTAAATAACTCTGCATCCCTCCGCTATCACGGCTGGGTTTCTGATATTTGACATATACGTACAAGCTTCGAGTGTAGTACCCTCAATTTGACACTTGTATCTCAACTTAATACTTCTCACAGTTTTTATGGAGTCCTTGAAGGTTGTAACTTATACTACACACTCATTCGTTATCTTTGACCTAAGCAAAGTTCTGTATCCTGGTGCCTAACTCGTCTGATGTGGGAAATGTGACCTTTCTGTTTTCTAGATACTTTGCCTTTGAAGGTCATTCCAACATACCAGTCTTTCACAGTACTTTGCCTTTATTTACATGTACATGCTTTCGTACAGTTTATCTATTTCCTTCTGAATATAAATCATGTAATCTTCTGCCCTTAATGTACATTGCTACGACATATTTAACGAAATGTTAAAGAGCATGTCTCATGTGTGACACAATTCATACATCCTTGTACTTAGAATCGAAGTGCGGCAGCTGCTAAAAACACACCGGATAATCAACAATACTACTACTACTAAGCTTTGAAAGAAGTTTAGCCTTGGGCAAACACAGCTTTCTTTGTTTTTTATCCACGCACATATAATCCGGCGAATTTGTATTAACAACAGTGGGTTCGTTTATGTATTCTGTCGAATTACAGAAGAAAGCTATGGTACTATATTAAGTTTTGAGATTGTGTCCTTTACATTCATAACGTTCTAAAAACGCAGAAGGAAGTTAAACGGATATTAGTATGTGCTAGTAAGGGAAACATTTTCTTGAAAATGCTACTAATATAATGACCACAATCACAAAGTTATACACATTAATGTGCGACTTTTATTTTTTGTTCGACATGAAATAAAAATGAACTTCCCGACGTAGATGCAAATTCACGGAAACATCAATGGATGGAAAAGAAGAAAATTGTGTTTTCCCTACGCAAGGTCCTTTTCAAAACATATTGATACTAACGAAAAAGTGGTCAGTAGACTGTTCCTAAGATAGCAGGAGCCGACAAGTTCGAGAATTATCGCACAATCAGTTTACCTGTTTATGCATCCAAGTAGCTGAGAAGAGCAACATGCAAAAGGACAGGAAAGAAAATTGGGGATGTGTCAGATGACGATCAGTTTAGCTATAGGGAAAGTAGAGGCCACACAGAGTCTATACTGACGTTTCGGTTGATAATGGAAGCCAATCAGAAGAAAAATCAAGGCACATTCATTGGATATGTTGATCTGGTTGGGGCCAGCCACTGTGGTCGAGCGGCTGTAGTCGTTTGAGTCCGGAACCACGCGGCTGCTACTGTCCCAGGTTCGAATCCTGCCTCGGGCATGGATGTGTGTGATGTCCTTAGGTTAGTTAGGTTTAAGTAGTTCTAAGTATAGGGGACTGATGACCTCAGATGTTAAGTCCCATAGTGCTTAGAGCCATTTGGTTTTTTCGGCGTAGTTGGGCAGCAAAGATTTATACATCGAAGAAGCAATGACGGAAATATAAAGAAGGTTGAAAAATTACATTAAAACTCAAGTTGGGAGTATATGAATGATAAGGTTCACTGATGACACTGCTATCCTCAGTGAATCTGAAGAGGAAAGACAGGATATAAGAAATGGAATGAACAGTGGAATGAATAAAGAATATGGATTGAGAGTAAATCAAAGAAAGACGAAAGTAATGGGCAGTAGCAGAAATGATAACAACGAGAAAGTTATCATTAGAATTGTGGATCAGGAAGTTGACGAAGTTACTTATGTAGCAAAATAAACCATGATGGATGGCGCAAGGAGGACATATAAAGCTAACTAACGCTGGCAAAAAAGGGCATTCCTGGTCTAGAGAAGACAATTAGTATCAAACATGGGTCTTAATTTGAGGAAGAAATATCTCAGGATGTATGTTTGGGGCACAGTATTGTATGACAGTAAATCACAGAGTGTGGGAAAAAGGAAACAGAAGAGAATCAAAACATCTGAGATGTGGCGCTACACAAAAAAGTTGAAAATCACATGGTTTGGTAAAGTGAAGAATAAGGAGGATCTCCAGGGAAAGGTATATATAGAAAATACTGAAAAGAAGGGACACGACAACTTTCATCGTATTAGAGGGAACTGCAGAGGGTTAAAAATTGTAAAGTAATACAGAGATTGGAACACATCCAGCAATTAATTGCGGACGTAGGTTGGAACGCCTAGCCTGAGGAGAAAAAGGTAGCGCTGGAGTTGAACTCGTAGCGGGCCGCATCGACACATTCAGAAGACTGATGACCCCGAAATATAAAGGAAGTCTATGTGTTACTTCCAGATCGAAACTTTCCCTCTTAAGCGGAGCATGCGACGTAATTCAATTTTATGACACTTTAAACCTGCTAAGCAGGCGACAAAGTACATAGTAGTTAATGCTTTCGCGGCCACTTGTTGACCAACTATCCGTTCACTTCTGTATCTGTTTCTTCGGCTGGAGTTTGTTAGACGATTTCTCTGACAATTCACCAGCGCGAGTGGGTGGTGCTATCAAAGCCTCACCCTCAGTGGCTGGTGGTGGTCTGGAGTCGAGCTGGCGGCCGCAGTTTATACAGTATGTACCTGGCGCGCCATTATCCAATCGCTTTTCCGTGATCATTTCTGAACGACCGTTCCAGGTAACAAGGGAGAATCGCACCAGAAATAACAACGGAAAAACCCTCTGACCTTGGCGAGCCTGCTACAAATAATCTGTGGCCGCAGACTTTACTCCAGGTTATCACCAGTAGTGGAGAATGAAACGTTGACAATGCCAGCCACTCGTGCTGGCGAAACGCCAGAAAAATGATCAAACAAACTTTGGCCGAAAAATCCGAAACTGAAGCCAACAGGCAGTTTGTAAGAAGAGAAAATGTCGAAGCAGAAAAGTCTGCTAAACATGGACTCGAAAATGCATAACTTACGACTTTCGAGCATTTCTGCTACAGAACAGGTGCTCATAGCGCTTGTGGTATGCGTTTTCGTGTCGGATGTTCACTAGACAAATTTCTACAATTTTTTATTGTTCTACTCCATACTACCTCCTTCCAAATTATGGAAAGCAAAGATCTTGCAGTAGAAGAGAAGTATCGAAGATGTGGAAGCGCTCATAGTTCTTAAGGTATGTCGTTTTGAGCCCATGTTTACTAGACCTCATTACTTCGTATGATCATGCCTGTCATATCGCTGAATATTGGCTCTTTATCCTGGAGCTGCCTGTACATCTCCTAGCTTTCAAATTGCTCTGACCGTCTTTTGACCAAGTAACTACACTCCTAAGAAGAAAACACAGGACGGAACGTAATCAAACTATAGTCTACCGGTTCACACCTAAATAACAATATTGACTCTCCTCTCCAGTGCACCCTTTGGAGAAGCTAATTGGCATCTTAAAATTGTGGGTGGAATAGGTAATGATTCGTATGTAACATCTACGGAAATGAGAAGAAGTTGAATTAAGTGTATGTAGACAGGCAGTTAAGTAAAATGGAAAGCTTGCTGATCAACATTCCACGTACAGCGAAGTTCACCTCACCTCTCCCTTAAACAAGCACACTAATCGCTTTGGAGGTCTGCAGGTGACGTAGGTCCAGTACGTTCATCGCCAACTCAAGTCATGGCTGTGAGATGGTGTGGACGTGCTGGTTGGATGTGTGAAATCAACACAGTAAGATGGGGTGAAATAGCGACGCAACAGATTCATTCTTGTGATCATCGTATATAGACTTGTTCGTGACCAGTACCAAATACAGAAAAGAACATCTGTCAGAGCAAATTTTCTCATACTGCTGAAGTGACAGCAGATGTAATATCTGAAGAGAATAAGCGCAACGCCAGTCCACAGGTTAAAGATTTTTTTGTCTCTAATCCGCTATACGTAGCCACTGTAGTTTGCTTTATTTTAATAAGGTAGTGTGAAATGTAGCAATATTCTATAGGTCATTCACAGTAGGAGAATTTTAATGACACATCACATTAAAAAAATTTCATACAAGGGGATCAGTCACAGAGCTCGGCAGTCTGTGACATAGATGTGAAACTGGTAGACAGGAAGAACACAACTTGTGTGGATGGAACATCGACACTTAACAAAGTATAATGGTTTATGAGAACACTGAAGATTATATTGTAATTGGTACCCTGATCTCAATTAAATCTAAGTACTACGTTACGAAGTAAACTCTAAGAGAGGAAAGAGAAAACGAAGCATCAAGAAGGAATGGGACGAAAATCTGTAAATTTGATGTACATGTACAAACAAATAAATCATTACTTTCAGACACATTGTATGACATAATCAAGAGAGCTTCACAAATTGAGCAAGTAAGTAATGAGTTGATCCCCCTCTGATCTTTATCCAAGCAGTTATTATGCTTGGCATTGATTTATAGAGTTGTAGGATGTCTTCCCGAGGGATATCGTGCCAAATTCTACCCAACCGGCGCGTTCGATAGTCAAAATCCCGAGCTCGTTGGAGGACCAAGCCCATAATGCTACAGATGTTTTCAGTTCAGGACAAACCCGGCTACCTTCCTGGGAAAGGTAGGGTTTTGGAAAGCAAGAAGACAAATAGCAGAAACTCTCGCCGTGTGCGATCTGGCATATTCTTGCTGAAATGTAAACCTAGGATGGCTTGCCATGAAGGCACCTCAGACCAAGATGGCAATCAAGGTTATCACTCTTGGCTGTTGGGGCTTATGGTTGGCGACAGTCTCGTGATATCCCACTATTTTGGCTGCCCATCGGGGCTCACGTCCAAGCGGGACTCATCACTGAAGATAAATGATTCAATGAGATTCGAGGTCAAACACATGCCTGAAGACTCCCTAGAAAGCGATGGGACATGAGACTGCCTGTTGCCCACAATGTGGCCCTACAAACCAGAGTGATTTGCTGGGGTGCCATTTTCTTTTCATAGCGGTACCACTTCAGTTGTTATCCACGGCATCCTTACAGCAGAGCGGTACATTGAAGATGTTCTAGCCCTTGAATTTATTATCCATCAGGGGAAGCCATCCTGGCCTTACATTCCAGCAAGATACTACCCGACCACTCATGCCAAGTATTTCTATTCCTTGTCTTCGTGCTTATCCAACCATACCATGGCCAGCAAGATCACTGGAAATCTCCCTATTTCAGAACTGTTGTAGCACTATGAGCAGTGTCCTGAAACCAACTCGGGATATGACGATCTAACGTGCCAAGTAGACAGAATTTGGCACGATATCTCTTTGGAGGACATCGGACAACTCTATCAATCAATGCCAAGTGAAATAACTGCTTTCATAAGATCCAGAGATGATCCAAAGCATTTTTGATGTGCTCAATTTGTGACACTATGTCTCTTGAACAAATAACTGAAATTTTATTTTTTTAAGAATTGGATCCATTTGTTTGTCTGTACATGTACATTAAATCTATCGATTTCCATCCCTTTGAGATAATCTTTTTTGTCTTAGAGTGTGTATCGCAGCCACCATCTGTAACATATTAGCTAAAAATACGAGTACTATATCTTAAAATGTCTAACACTCATAACTTAATCACACGCTCAAGGGTGTACAACGGATCTGAAACCTTTGCATCGTAGGGAGTGTAAGTGTAATTGATTTTGACTGATCAGTATTAGACGAAGATGTATTCCAAGACTGTTGGTCACTATCACACAAAAGAAATCAGTCATACTTCCAGCTGGCAGAGAGTATATAAATAAAAGATATGTGCGACCCGTTGTACTCAAATTGTGAAAGATTGTTAAGGCTTAGAGAGCGGTTGTACGTAAAAGTAAAATGCACGGATTTCTCACGGATCAGATGGTGTTGCTCAGCTGTTATCGGTATTCCACTTTCTGTTTTTGAGAGAATTTCGTAAAAAGGATTCAAGACAAATACGGATTGGTTCCTTAGAAATAATTATAAAACCGTGAGAACTGCATCCTTCCGCACAGCGGTTCATTTTATTTAGCCCATAACACGTATGAGGCAGTGGTTGTAAACAATTAAGAATGAAATGTCAGCTCTACCGACTATTTACAGTGTAAAAACCACAATAATTTAAGCGTTTCAGTCAAACCTTCTTCATCAGAATTTTTGTAGAACCTCTGAAAGCAACCAGTACGGAATTTAAACGCGAAAAACGAAAATAAAATTATGTAGCCATCATCAACGAATAAAATGGTCTAGTAGGAATTACATGTGTTGTCCAGGATTTCGACGGCGCCACAATAACACTCTTTCGCGTGCACGGCCCTCGAAGCCATATGTCGAAGACAAACACTGAAGTAAGGCGAGTGAGATACTTGGTGAAAGTGAACAAGAAATCAAAGAAATACCGAATCACCAAAGATGATGCCTAGCCACGCCAGAACGCCCAGAAATTCAAATTCCGAAAAGAAGAGGAAGCTAATGACATACTGTAATTGAGTTCACTAAATAATTACTGATGTTAAAAAAAGTTCAGCAAAGTTACTAACGCCGGCAGGGGTGGCCGAGCGGTTCTAGGCGCTACAGTCTGGAACTGCGCGACCGCTACGGTCGCAGGTTCGAATCCTGCCTCAGGCATGTGTGCGTGTGGTGTCCTTAGGTTAGTTAGGTTTAAGTAGTTCTAAGTTTTAGGGTACTGATGACCTCAGAAGTTAAGTACCATTGAAAGGTCTGATCAGGGTAGCTCCAGAAAATAAAGTCAGTAATTGTCAACCGCAAGGTGTAATATCTCTGAGTAGGAAGATCTTTGATGGTTAAGAGAGCTGGGCGCGTCCAGTAAAAAAGCCAAAGAGTCGCAGGTAGGTGCCTGGAAGAAGTAGACGTGTGCAGACAGCTTTAAGGTAGGAGTCGCGCTTATGCGTTTCAATGATATCCTGTAATTTATTGTCACTTATTTTTTGAAATGTGTCGATAGTTTGGGTTAATTTCTGAATGCTACCGGTGAGGTATTCGTCACGTTTTGCGTTCTGTTCATGACGCTTAGCATTCTCTGCACGGTATTGAGCAAATTGTTCAACATGTTTAGCACTGTCTGCACGCTATTGCGCAAATTTTTCATCGCGTTTTGCGTCACGTTCTTTCAGTAGACGAAGAAAACAATCTAATTTATCTTCAGCTAGAGCTGGGGATGTCACCTCGATATTTGGGTGTTCCAACTCATATTGCTGGGGAGGGTTGCCTAAAACTGTTTGAGAATTCTCAGATGAAACAATTTCTCTGTCTGTGGAAGAATATTGCAAGAGAAATCGGTTGTCAGAATCAACCACATGGCTTTGTGAAAGTTGAATTAACATGAAAGAGTCATGGGAAACTGTTTCTAATTGGCTTACTGTGTTCTGAGAGCCCGAAGGCAGAAGAGGAACCGACGCGGAATTTTGTGACTCTGTGGCATCATTACTTGCTGCAGCATTGATGTCAAATTCCTGATCACTTTGTGAAGTAGGTGGGTTAGCTGACAAAACTAGGTCATTGTCCGGTTGTTGTTGCTTACGCGATTTTGAGGAACTGTGTTATTGTACCTTATCACCCTGTCGATTCGTTTCGGACATCTTGAGGGAGTCAATATGGTGGACAAAATCTCAAAATGGTCGTAATTCACAAGACGATATTTTGTACACAAAAAGGTAAAATATTTAGAATAGACACAAAATATCAGTATAAGCAGAAGCAGAGCTAAAAATAAATATTCACCAGCTGCAACTAGCAATGCAGCGCACAGCTGAAACCGTGGTAGCGAAAAGAATGCTCGAAAACAAAGTCCACAGTTACAGAAAATATATCCAAGAACGTCACCACAGAGGATGTCGTCAAGTGAAAGTATCTAAACAAAATTGTAACCGTTTTTTATTCATGAAAGTATCATTCGTAAGATTGTTCTAAATTAATTATTCAACAATTTGTACAATGGCATTACGATGGTACTGAAACCTTTTGGCCCTGATGTTCATTTAATGAAATTATATCTTGACTTGAATAATGCTACTTGTGCGATGGCATAAAATTAGTTATTGGAAGTAACTTTGCTCTGATAACGTTAGTTATACGAAATCGATTTCAGACTATGAACTGCACGTATATATTGCATAGAGGACTCATTTTCTTCGTGTTCTTGCATTGGTGAGTTACTTTACTTTACTACTCATTTTCATATTCAATACAAGCAAAGGATGTGGATTATGATTCAGGCTGTTAGATTTAAACACAATGTTGATGTCACTATATATATTGTTAAAATTTTAAGTCATACACAAAACCCACCATTTCCAACATTTCTGTAGCACGAATTTTACAAATCGCTTACTCTGTCGAACCTTGGACATACAAATCCTAACTCTGAACATTATCTAACAAAAACCCTTTTGAAATCATTATATATTTTCTCTGATTTACGTGCTAAAATTGTCTTAGGGTAACTGCACAGCGAGTGCGACTCCTACCTTAAGGCTGTCTGCACACGTCTGCGCTGAGCGGTTCTAGGCGCTACAGTCTGGAACCACGAGACAGCTACGGTCGCAGGTTCGAATCCTGCCTCGGGCATGGTTGTGTGTGATGTCCTTAGGTTAGTTAGGTTTAAGTAGTTCTAAGTTCTAGGAGACTGATGACCTCAGAAGTTAAGTCCCATAGTGTTCAGAGCCATTTGAACCATTTTGAACACATTTGCTTCCATCGGGCACCTACCTGGGACTCCTCGGTTTTTTTACTGCGCGCACCCGGCTATCTTAACCATCAAAGATAATCCTACTCAAAGATATTATACTCGTACCACCTTGCGGTTGGCAACTACCGACTTTATTTTCTGGAGCTACCCTGAACAGACCTTAGCACATATATTTCACCATAGTGCTCAGAGCCATTTGAACCATTTTTGAAATTTACTAAATAAGTTATTTTTGTCACCTTTAAGCTGTTTATTTGATATATTATGACTTCCCACGCAATGTACAGTAATTTCTTATTGTTCTAGTAGATAGAAATTCTTTCCTTCATATTGTATACGCAAATCGTGATATCTTCTTCACTTCCCTTATGAGGTGGCCAGTTTCGTAAGTATGCATGGCTATGATTGACTTACCGAAACTGTTAAGCCAAAAAGCGTCTTTGTATTCTTTGTACCTAAACGTAAAGGACCTAACAGTTTGGCCGATGTAGTTCGCTTTGCACTTGTTTCATTTGATTTTGTGACACGTGCTATTTCCTAAGTGTCGAATTCGGTTTGTAAATTGTTCCTTACCTTGAATGGCAGCTTATTAATGGTTTTCAATAATCCATCGACATAGAAAGGTGTGAAATATTTGGTCAGACGTAGTACAGTATATCGACTGTCTTAAATATTACTTGCCCAAGCTATTTCGAAGGTAGAACTGTACAAGACTAGAGATCGCCTGTAATTCAATTTTCGAATGACGAGCTGAGAACGACCATTGTCGTTTTCAAACAAGTAGGATGATCGGCATTCGCTTTTTTCGGGTGAGTGTATAGTTATTACTGTCGATTGTTCTGTATTACTTTATAAAGGAAATTTCAACTTGCAGTGGCTTTGGAACTGTGATCGTCGCTTCTAAACGCTCTTGTTTCCCTTACAATTTTCCAGCCTTTCGCAAGGAAATTTTTTCAAAGGTATGAAAATACGGCTTGTAGATTTAAAGAAATGCGAGGACAGTCTATTACACGCGGCACATTGCGAATGGATGCTGAGGAAAATATCTGTGAGAACCAGTTCCTTCGAAACAACTGAAGGATCTGAATTTTAAGAGGTCAATTTCGAGAGAACGGAGGACACTGTGAGAAACGAAGGGAAACCGCAAGCTCCATTCGTACATAAATAGGGAGGTGCGATGGTCGAGCTGCAGCTCAGAAACGATTCAGTTGGAGGAAACTGTGGTATCACTGAACTGCCGCACGGAGTTACAATCGCATGAAAAATAATTTTCTAACTGAATTTTTTCGATATGAGAATGCTGAATGGCAATTCGTTTTAATTGTTAAAAATCATTCAAAATCCAAGCTCGCACAAAATACTTGTTATTCAAGAAAATCAGTTTCAACAGTCTTAGTTGTCATCTTCAGGTTTTAAACCCTTTTTTTAGTCAAACATGTTCATTTTACGGTGACATCATTCGCAATGTGCTGAGTTTTATCCATCTGACATAGACTGATGAAACTGATTGTCTTGAATAAAAAATATTATGTGTGTTCTTGGCTTTTGAATGGCTTTTAGCAATTTTCTTTTAATGGAAGCGTATCATATTAACATTTCAGCATTGTGATACAGTTTAATTGCATTATGTAGCAACTGTACTCGTGGTATGATGAAGATGATGTCCCATACTCCGTGACAGAGCGTAGGGGACGATGCAGGAGACCCTTACCGCCGTATTAGGCAAAGTCCTAGCGGAGGTGGTTTGCCGTTGCCTTCATCCGACCATCATGGGGATGAATGATGATGATGACGACGACACAACACCCAGTCATGACAAGGCAGGTGAAAATCGCTGACCCCGTCGAAAATCTAACCAGGGACCCCGTGCTCGGGAAGCGAGAACGCTACCGCGAGACCACGAGATGCGGACACTCATGGGAACAGTGAGGTAACTAATACAAAATACTCAGGTATGAGATACAAAAAAAAAAAAAAAAATTGGAAGAGTTATACACGTCGCTAAAGAAGAGGTAGGGGCAACAGTAATCCGTATCGCTGAAGACACCAGTGCATGAGAGTGTTAAGAGGGTGTCTTTAATGATGATGAATAGAAGATTATGATAAAGACAAAGGTGTAACGAAACGATACGACTAAATTTCAGGAGGATGAAAATATTTTCTACATAAACATCTGTTTTCCGCAAACCTCCTTATGGTGTTTGTCCGAGAGTACAACGGTCGATGAACCTTGGTATGACCTCAATTCTTGCTTTGTCGTTGTGATCTCATCATGAGACATATTCGGTAATCATAAGAGGTGAAAACATATCTGGAAAAGACTCAGAACAAATAAGGAATACAGCGATAAACTCACTTGGGAATGAAGTAATTAGAAATAGCAGGGAAGCTACTTCGAAATGGCTGCAAGAAAAACGTAAAGAAATTATAAAGTATATGGTCGTCGGAAAGACAGATTCAAAACAGAGAAAAGTAAAATGGACGTTCAGTGAATTTATAAGCAAAGGTGCAGCATTAAAACTGCAGGAGGAATTCCGCTTTCAGTCGTAGTGGTCAGAGCGGATAGATAAGAAGGGTGCACTTGAGGCCTACATGAGGGAGGGAGCTGTCTGCTGCCGTGACAGAAAAACAAAAGGAAGCAGATTTGAAAGACGTAGGGGATCCACTACTACAGCCAGAGTTTGACAGAGCATTGGAAGACTTGTGATCAAGTATGGCAGCCGGTATAGTTCGAAATTTCTAAAAACATTGGTGACAATGGCAAAGACACGAAGTTTAGTTGGGTGCTTTACGTAGTTGATTGTATACAGCTGTTAAGTAATCTGCAAAACGCATATTTAGGCCATCAGCTGTAAAATTTTATGTTTATTCTCTGCCTACTTCGACTGTTCTAGTCATCATCATGTTTCTTCCTTGAAGATGATTTTAACAGTTGAAACCGGCAGAAAACATACATACAAAATTGTATAGGTGATGGCACAAAAATGGTTTCTCCAAATTATTAAAATTGTTGTGAAGAATCTATTAGACTAAAGAAATAACATCACATTTTTGTGATACTATCATGCATCCAGTTCCGAAAATACGAAGAGCTAACAACAGAAAAAAAGAGGCCCCACAATCAGCTTAACAGCTCATACGTCCAATTTAGTGGCAAGTATCATATACATAAGATTGGCAAAGAAAATTAAGAATCCCTTGGGTGATTACCAGTTTGGTTTTTAAAAAAAGCACTGTAAAGGCAGCACTGGATAATGGAAGTGTTGCACAACAGATCCAATGTAATCTGCACTACTGGACATTAAAATTGCTACACCAAGAAGAAATACAGATAATAAATGGGCATTCATTGGACGAATATATCATACTAGAACTGACATGCGATTACATTTTCACGCAATTTGGGTGCAGAGATCCTGAAAAATCAGTACCCAGAACAACCACCTCTGGCCGTAATAACGGCCTTGATACGCCTGGTCCTTGAGTCAGAGCTTGGATAGCGTGTACAGGTATAGCTGCAAATGCAGCTTCAACACGATACCACAGTTCATCAAGAGTAGTGACTGGCGTATTGTAACGAGCCAGTTGCTCGGGCACCATTGACAAGACGTTATCAATTGGTGAGAGATCTGGAGAATGTGGTGGCCAGGGCGGCAGTCGAACATTTTCTGCATCCAGAAAGTCCCGTACAGGACCTACAACATGCGGTCGTGAATTACCCTGCTGAAATGTAGGGTTTCGCAAGGGATCGAATGAAGGGTAGAGCCACAGGTCGTAACACATCTGAAATGTCAAGTGTAATGTGCTGCGAATACATAGAAAGAAAGATCACTCATCATTTAGCTACAATATAGCAGGTCAGCAACTGGAAGCAGTTAATTCCATAAATTATCTGGGAGTACGCATTAGGAGTGATTTAAAATGGAATGATCATATAAAGTTGATGGTCGGTAAAGCAGATGCCAGATTGTCATTCATTGGAAGAATCCTAAGGAAATGCAATCCGAAAACAAAAGGAGTAGGTTACAGTACGCTTGTTTGCCAACTGCTTGAATACTGCTCAGCAGTGTGGGAACCGTACCAGATAGGGTTGATGGAAGAGATAGAGAAGATCCAACGGAGAGTAGCGTGCTTCGTTACAGGATCATTTAGTAATCGCGAAAGCGTTGCGGAGATGATAGATGCACTCCAGTGAAAGACTCTGTAGGAGAGACGCTCAGTAGCTCGGTACGGGCTTTTGGTGAAGTTTCGAGAACATACCTTCACCGAGGAGTCAAGCAGTATATTGCTCCCCCCTACGTATATCTCGCGAAGAGACCATGAGGATAAAATCAGAGAGATTAGAGCCCACACAGACGCATACCGACAATCATTCTTTCCACGACCAATACTAGACTGGAATAGGAGGGGGAACCGACAGAGGTACTCAAGGTACATTTCGCCACATACAGGCAGGTGGCTTGCGGAGTATGGATGTAGATGTAGAAATGTAACGTCCAATGTTCAAAGTGCCGTCAATGCGAACAAGAGTTGACCGGGAAGTGTAACCAATGGCACTCTATACCATCACGCAGGGTGATACGACAGAATGGCGATGACGAATACAAGCTTCCAATGTGCGTTTACCGCGATGTCGCCAAACACGGATGCGACTATGATGATGCTGTAAACAGAATCTGGATTCATCCGAAAAAACGACGTTTTGCCATTCGTGCACCCAGGTTCGTCGTTGAGTACACCATCGCAGGCGCTCCTGTCTGTGATGCAGCGTCAAGGGTAATCGCGGCCATGGTCTCCGAGCTGATAGTCCCTGCTGCTGCAAACATCGTCCATCTGTTCGTGCAGATGGTTGTTGTCTTGCAAACGTCCCCATCTGTTGACTCAAGGATCCAGACGTGGCTGCACGATCCGTTACAGCCATGCGGATAAGATGCCTGTCATCTCTACTTCTAGCAATACGAGGCCGATGGGATCCAGCCGTATTACCCTCCTGGACCCACCGACTCCATACTCTGCTAACAGTCATTGGATCTCGACCAATGCGAGCAGCGATGTCGCGATACGATAAACCGCAATCGCGATAGGCTTGAATCCGACCTTTATCAAAGTCGGAAACGTGATGGTACGCATTTCTCCTCCTTACACGAGGCATCGCAACAACGTTTCACCAGGCAATACCGGTCATCTGCTGTTTGTGTATGAGAAATCGGTTGGAAGCTTTCCTCGTGTCAGCACGTCGTAGGTGTCGCCACCGTCGCCAACCTTGTGTGAATGATCTGAAAAGCTAATCATTTGCATATCACAGCATCTTCTTCCTCTCGGTTAAATTTCGCGTCTGTAGCACGTCATCTTCATGGTGTAGCAAATTTAATGGCCAGTAGTGTATGTAAAATGAAGCATTGCCTAGGTGGCACCAAAATAAAATACTACACAAATCTGTTGAATACTGAACTAACGTTGCACACATAAATTTTATTACTTGGCGTATATGGTAGAGAACCAGGTCAGGCTCATACTTTGTGTTACCCAGTATCTGAAATATGCGGCGATCGTCAGTGATGCAGAATGGAGGGTGCCATTGATAACAATCATAGCGTGAGTTCCACCTCGCTGGTTGTATGTGGTACCGCCTCCCTGCTGATTTGAATCCTGAGCTTCCACCTTCAAGTCACCAGCAGGCTGTGATTTGCTCGAAATGAACGTCTAAGTGCACGTCTCTCCTCGAGAGCGTTGTGGTGGCCGCACGAGTTGTTGCTGAGTCACTATAGGCTTGCGCTCGTAAACTTCTGATCCAGTTACCTGGGTGACATTGCTGTTGGATCCTGCCCCGTACAACACCAGACTGCTGCTTCCACATTCCCTGTTGCGCTCGATTGTGCGAGACAGATTGCCTTCCACCATGCCAGAATAGACTGCCATGCTGTAAAATCACAACATATGTTTCTAGACATCGCTGTTTAACTGACTCTTTACGCTCTGCGACAGTCACACTCACCCTTTCATGAATTCAGCCTCCTGCAGCTGTAACGCAACCGCATCACTCTCTCAGTCTCTCAGACTCCACACCCATTGCTAATCGTGACCCCAGGGCGGGGGGGTGGGGGTGGGGGTTACTCTCACAACTGGTGGTCAAAAGAGGGTTTCACGCTGACGCGGATACTACTGGAGTCGGAAGTGGCTAACCAACAGGTGATCAGAAGTGGGCCTCATGTTGACCTGGTCGTAGCTGGTGGCCCGAAGTGGTTCTGACGTAGTGGTAGCTATGACTGGCCCCTGTTTCAGTCGTCATCATCACCACATCACCTTCACTCATCTTGTAGACAACGCTTCACACAATACAGTTCGGTGAGTGAGAAGCATCTTGTATACCTTGGAAAAAAATGGTTGAAATGGCTCTGAGCACTATGGGACTTAACATCTGTGGTCATCAGTCGTCTAGAACTTAGAACTACTTAAACCTAACTAACCTAAGGACATAACACACATCCATGCCCGAGGCAGGATTCGAACCTGCGACCGTAGCGGTCACGCGGTTCCAGACTGGAGCGCCTATAACCGCACGACCGCACCGGCCAGCTATACCTTGGAAATGGCCACTTTCATTACATAGTTCATTGGCCAAGCTATCGTAGGGAAGTTTTTGTAATCTGAGGGTAACTATTGAACAGCCGTGTGAACTTCCCCACCTCTCCAGCTTTCAGTTTAACTGTCGTAAACAGAATTTGATACCTGCCAGCTCTACATTTTGAAATCTTCCTGGCCGCGAAGTTACCAAATGTCAAGACTATGCCAGTCAAATGTCTCACTTCTTGACGTTTTGGTTCACTGGGCACGAGATTGTCGTGAACGTACATGGGCTATCATACGCTATGAAAACTGCAGTAACTTGCAGTATATTGTGTACTCTTTAGTGTGAACCTGGTGTTCATTTCCTGAAACTGGCTGTCATTATGAAAAAGCAGTACGAAGTACGGTAGTAAAGTGCTTGTGTGAGAGAATACAGTGCAAACAGACATTATGAATCGAGGTTTGTGGAAGCTGCTGTAAGCTTATTTGATACGCAAAGTTTTTGAGCTGTGGAAGTAACGGGGAGTAGTGTAAAAATCTTGTGACAACGTGATGTCTGAAATCTCTACGCAGCCAAACGAAGTAAGCGTGTGTTTTACGGAAGGAAATGGTTGACAGAGCAGAAGTACGTGAAATATTGTATTACGTGCAGTAGTTTTTATGCCACTGGATGACAATGGTTGTTGTTTTCCAGGCCATGGAGTCCGGACCTGATGAACAGGGAAGAGTATGTGCCCCTAACTTTTGCATAGCGCAGAATGGAATTTCAGACAGTGATTTTAAGGTAGATACTGCGGAGAATCCAAAGGAAAATATTGATGATTAGCTGTGGTACGAACGTTGTAGGTAATGAAGTACAAGGCGCGATCAAAAAGTTTCAGTTCGAGGGCGTTGCTGCGGTGTATGCAGGGTGGCTCAACTCTGATGCCGGTACGTAAGCAAGGTATTAGTTTAGCATTCGTGTCTTTCCGACGTGCGTGAGGCAAATGCGAAAAAGTGAACTATGGAGACATTATTACCAAATGCATCCAAACAGGACCGACATTGCATATACGCTGAGGCAACGTCCTCAAAAGGAAAATTTTTAATCTCCCATTATGTGAGTATTTCAGTGATCTGCAACGTCTGACAGAGACGTTTGTCAAGCAACTTCGTAACGCTCCTGTGCTTGCTACACACTCCCGTTATGAACGTGTAGCTCTTAGTTGTATCCTACCTGTCATACACACTATGTGATCAAAAGTCTCCGGACACCTTGCTGAAAATGACTTAAAAGTTCGTGGTGCTCTCCATCGGAAATACTGGAATTCAATATGGAGTTGGCTCAGCCTTAGAATTGACGACAGCTTCCACTCTCGCAGAAATACGTCCAATCAGATGCTGGAAGGTTTCTTGGAGAATGGCAGCCCATTCTTCCCGAAGTGCTGCACTGAAGCGAGGTATCGATGTCGATTGGTGAGGCCTGGCACAAAGTAGGCGTTCGAAAACATCCCAAAGGAGTCCTATACGACTGAGTGTAACCACTCTGCCAAAGGCCGTGCATTATAAACAGGTGCTCGATCCTGTTGAAAGATGGAATCGCCATCCCCGAATTGCTCTTCAGGAGTGGGATGCAAGAATGTGCTGAAGACATCAATCTAGGTCCGTGCTGTGACAGCAACACGCAAAAAAAGAGGTGCAAGCCGCCTCCATGAAAAACATGACCACACCATAACACCACCGCCTCCGAATTTTACTGTTGGCACTACACACGCTGGCAGATGACGTTCACCGGGCATTCGCCATACCCACACCCTGCCTTCGGATCGCCACATTGTGTACCGTGATTCGTCACTCCACAAAACGTTTTTCCACTGTTCAATCGTCCAATGTTTCCGCTCCACACACCAAACAAGGCGTCGTTTGGCATTTACCGGCGTGATGTGTGGCTTAAGAACAGCCGCTTGACCATGAAATCCAAGTTTTCTCACTTCCCGACTAACTGTCATAGTACTTGCAGTGGATCCTGATGCAGTTTGGAATTCCTGTATGATGGTCTGCATTGATGTCTGCTTATTACACATTACGACCGCCTTCAACTGTCGGCGGTCTCTGTCAGTCAACATACGAGGTCGACCAGTACGCTTTTGTACTGTACGTGTCCCTTCACGTTTTCACTTCTCTATCACATCGGGAACAATAGACCTAGGAATGTTTAGGAGTGTGGAAATATCGCGTACACACGTATGACACAAGTGTCACCCAATGACCTGACCATGTTCGAAGTCCGTGTGTTCCACCGTTTCTGCTCTCTCGCGATGTGTAATGGGTACTGAGATCGCTGATATGGAGTACCTGACAATATATGACAGGACAATGCACCTAATATTAGAAACGTATGTCTTTGGGGTGTGCGGATACTTCTGATCACAAAGTGTAACCCCAGCATGGAAAGCATCACAGACGGCCGAGAAATACATGATAATCGTTCTTGTACGTGTACTGACTTACGGCCTGGAACCAGAAACCCCTAATTACATACTCCAACTCACTTTATACTACTGTCCACAGTAGATTAATCGTGGGAAACATCGAAAGACATTAAATAATTTAGTGCTGGATCACTTAAACAGCTGATCCAATTGTAAATTGTAAGTTGTGATTATGTAGAGTTGCCCAGCGTAATAGACGTTTATGTTCTTTACGGAAGTGCCACCGGATTTCGTCGTTCTGACGACATGATTCATCACATTTGTTAATTACTGTCGGCGGCACTGCAATTCTATGCTTTGAAGAGGGCGGCCCTTCAGCTTCTCGCACACGTGCAGCGGCCTGTTCCCTAGGTATAATGTGGTCACCATATCTGACATTACCTCATTTACGGAGTGACTGTACACCTGCAATCTTTCCTGAAGGTGACAGCCAATAGGACCGTTGAAATATCTTGTATTCAGGACGATGAAAGACGGCTGCGTACTCGTAAAGAGCGTTAATGAAGCTGTAAGTTAGTCGCATGGCAACATGGGGATTGATGTGAGTTGCCTGTCCACATTACCATGAATGAAATTTGAGATAAGACTCCGACAAAGAGCAAAGGAATAAGAACATTATGAAGCATGCCCAAGAAGGCAATCAACATTTCACTTAACGTAGAGTTTCAAGTGCTGTGATGTTCAGTTCCGTCATTGTTGATAGCACACAATTAACACGTTTGAAAAGGATGTGCCTGCACAAAGTATTTTATTTTCTGTGTGCGCAGATTTCTGGCTTTATGTTTCATTGAAACTTTTTGCTACACGCTGTATATTCTGGGGAAAGCAGTATCACAGCACGGCAGAGCAAATACCCACTTTACGATCATAGACGCAATGACTAGACGACCTACTACCAAATGCGGCATTACTCACTTATTGGAGCCTATAAAGTCGTTGATATTCGATGCAAGCGATTATTTGGAATAGGTTGGAATTAAAACTACGTCTAAGAAACGTACTAGTATTATTCGAAAATTTGAGCTTTTGTTAGTGTGGCAGACGGTCACATATGCTATTGAATAGAGCAAGGTACTGGTTTATACCGGTAGCCTTGCTTTCCAGCTAAGGGAAGGAATTCACGAAAAGCTCATTAAATGTCACGAGCGGGGGCTGTACTCCCTTACCCACCGTAAAGCGCGAAAGGCAATAGAATACAGCTGGGGGCACGATTCTTCCTTGCGGCACCAGGATACGGAATGTCAATTAAACTATTCATCACTGTTTTTATGGTTATTTCTACGTCCTTTAGCCCACAGTGTACACGTTTTTAACAACACGGCACAAGACACGTTAGATGCATCAGATTAATAATTGGGACCATAAAAAACTAACCCGTGTTCTGTTTTACTAATTTGAAATTGTGTACGTAATTGCGTTTACAAGTAGAAGCACGCTCCAGGGTTCTTGTTGTGAGAGTCAATCGATCTGTGAGCTCGCGATTTAGTTTCTGGGACCATCCCGACAGCAGAGCTATTTGTATACGAGTGCATATGCCCATCTGTGTTACAACACTCTCAGAAGCAAGATGCACCTAGGCTTTAGGGTACGACACACTCTATAATTGTATTCATGTCAGGTTCGAGTTCATGTGTGCTTATTGTGCCACTGGTAGCCAATGTAACGTATTCCCCAATTGGCCTGAGAAGCAATGACCCACCGTGACGAAGAACGATACTGCACTTGAAATGTATTAGCACTTGCGAATATGGACAAACATTAGCAATTATAATGGAATGACGAAAACGGAACTTTCTGCAGTACCGGTACATGAACACAGATTTCCCGCTTACCGCGAGCAGTCGCTTTACCATTTGATTCTCAGAGCACGAATCACAGCTAGACCCAAACATCCGTATGCCGTCAACCACGTATCTGCAACCTGTACCCCTACATCCATTATGTATATTCCCTTACGGGAAGTCATTTTACTTGAGAGCCGCTCGTCATGTGTCAGCGGATAAATACAATATTGCAGTGCCTATGTTATTCCGGATTTCGAAGCACTGCTGCTTCGGAATGCATGCATGACCGAAGGAACAGGCATTGCGACGACTACAACCGCTATGAAACACATTAAATTTATTCACCGACACCGGGCGAGTGACTTTCAAGTAAAAGTTATCGTCTTCCGTAAATGATGGGACCGATGACCTCGCTGTTGGGTCCCCCCCCCCCCCCCCCCACAATCAACTATTCAACCAACAAAGAGTTTCAAGTGCGTTAATACAAGGCTGACCTGATAGACTAGGGATTTCGAAAGGTCTTCACTATCATGGGGTTGGTCCTCTTCCCCCAAACATGAAGCTCAATGTACACTATACACGATTTTTAGAACTCCTTAGACACTAAAACCTAAACTGTTAATTCGAGAGGCCAATTATCCATCTAAAAATAAGTCCAATACGACTTTTTCTCCCAAATACCAAACTAATCGACGGCAGAAGGAAAGATCGCTCTTCATAGATCCGGAACTCTTGCAGTTCAGTGAGAACAGCTAACCTCTCCAGCTCACAAACATAATACTTCCACTCCAAGCACGACATTGCTCGTGACACGACGCACGAGCCAGTGGACGCCCATCGCCGTGGTATTTCCTCAATAGCACCGTGGCAAAACTGAAAAGAGATTTATCAGTGTGAAGGGCAAACTCTTTTAAGAAATGTGGCCAAGGCAACTTTTCAGCATCTAAACGTGCATTCTTGTGACTCACGCTTTGCTGGACCCGGTAGAACAAAAGTGTAAATCAAGTAACGGGATAATCTTTTTCTTTAGTGCTTGTAGTAGTCGACTATCCACCTGACTCCACACAGCCCACTTGGCACCAAAAACATGGGTGAAGACTATGGGGTGGTGGATGGTCCAGTTATTTTCTACTCTGGCATCTAGCCAACCAACTCCTTCAATTGATTCATCTGGGGTGATAAAGCTCGATAAATAGGGTTCCTAAATGTTATGACGCCCATGAGTTTTGTACTCAGCTTGCTTGAACACCACCAATTCATTGATAATTACTTCGGAAAAAAGTCTAGGATAACTTCCACTGCTGGCTACTAATAGATTTTTCTTGAGGGCAACACCAGCTGAAGTACTCCATTTTCCAGACGTAAACGGCTGTATATGAATATACATTTATAGGGGCACGACCGGTTTCGTGATACCAAATCACATCTTATGTCTAGCTGAAAATGCGATTTGATATCACGAAACCGGTCGTGGTTCTGTATATATGAGTTCATACAAAGCTTAAAAGCGATTTGTTTCTGGAATGTCCTACATGTGGGTAGCTTATTGGGGCAAGAGGCGATCATGTTCGAACTCGCCACACTTTTCACCGCTAACCAAACTGAACTGGCCGCCCGACAAGTCACCATCCTCGCAAAAACATACGGCCTTATCTTATAAATCAGAAGGAAAATTTTCTCTGTATTCAGTCAAGGTCAGAAGGGAATATAATCTATCAAACAATAAAGGGAAAAGCCAAACCACGTGCCACGTAAAGCCTACAGTTACACGAGAAATCACCAATCTGCAGTTTAAAGTAAAATTCACCAACTTCACTTTTTGGTCATTGACCATTTTGCAAACTCTGGCACCTAGACCCAATGAAGGCACAAAACATTCCAAGCAGAATATCAAACTGCACTCATCTTCGAAGTAGAACTACCCAAATCCGGAAAGCATAAACTGGCTTCTCATTAATACCTGTATAAGTTATAGTGAGATGAGGAGTTCGAACAATAGCCATTTCATTCCACAAGGGAAGGGACTTTCGTAATTGGTTTCCCCGGGCAGTGACAAATTTGCGCGAAGCCAAAACTGTGCAGTCTTGCCGTAACTGACGCTATTCACACACTTAAAACGTTTTCGGATAGACTATGACTTATCAGCGCACCTTTCATCAGGCAAAACGCCTGCCTCATGTGCTCTGCGTTAAACACGGCGCTGCACCACGAAGTAATTTCCTGAATCGTTGGATGTGAAATACACTTACAGGGAAACAGGTAAGTACAGTATCAGAAAAACTGAATGATTTATTCAAGAGAAAGAGCTTAACAAATCGAACAAGTCAACAACAGGCTGGACCACCTTTGGCCCTTATGGAAGCAGTTATTCGGTTTAGTATTGATTGATAGAGTTGTTGGATATGCTCCTGAGGGTTTTGCTTATATTTCACGACTTTGCCTCACTTTCCGAGTGGTGTACATACTTAGCGTTGTACCGCAATCTTAAGTGCATTTGGTATAGATTAATTAAATAAATACGTTCATTAGTGGGCTCTTCAAGCTTGCCATTAAATATTTTTCTTTTATTTTCGTATTCTTTCAGTAATCTCAAAAAGTTAGTTTTGGCTACATTCGGCTGTTTAGCCCTAATTTTTGATCGTGCATATTTAGCGTTATACACAAATTTAAGTGCATTTGGTAATTGTTTACTTATATATTAGTTTCCAAAACATATTTAGTGTCCTTTTGCATCTGTATTTAATATATTATCGTTATCACTTAGTAAATCTCTTAACTAATTTCCAGACTACCATGGATACTAAGTGTGTGAGCTGCAGTAGGAAAGTTAGATCAGGAGTTTTGTGCAGCTGTTGTGGCAGGTGGTTTCATTGGGGAAATTGTAGCGACGTGGGAATTGGGGAAGCATACGAGATTCGTCCATTCTTTTGCAGGGTTTGCTCAAGAGGTAGGATTATAGCTGAACAGGAGGAGAAAATTAGAGCCCTTCAGACCTGTTTGGACAGAGCGAGGGAGGAACTGAAGAGGTTAAGAGGGGAGGAGGGTAAACAGCGGTGGGGAGTGGTATCCAGGGAACAGGGGCCACAGAAACACAGAAAGAGGACAGTGTCTGACAGTTTCCCAATTGGCACAACCAATAGATTTGCCTTGTTACCACAGTTAAGTAAGGAAGAGGCTTCAGTAGAAGTAGATGTAGTTAAGATGCAACAGAATCGCACTAGGAAACCAACTGTTTCAAAAAAAGTAGAAAGTAAGATGAAAGTTATGTTGCTAGGTAGCAACCATGGAAGAGGTGTGGGCTAGATTTTGCAGGAAAAATTAGGTGACAGGTACCAGGTCAAAAAAATTTTCAAGCCAAGTGCATGTCTTAGTCAGGTGGTAGAGGATATAGGTTCTTCGTGCAAGGGTTCCTCAAAGCAGGATTGTGTGATGATAGTGGGTGGAGTGGGAAACAGTATTGATAGGATCAGGGCTACAGTATTGAGTGTGACCTAGTGAAAATGGCATCTGCAAGGACCCATAACAATGTCCGGCTAGTGCCTGCTTTCGTGCAGCATCATCAGCCCCAGTTGAACCGCTCTGTCAGGAGGGTAAATATGGAGTTGGATCAGTTACGTGAGGCGGCCACTCTGTCAGACATTGGATTAGTTCCTGTCGAGGCTACTGATAGGGGGGATGTCACAAGGCATGGCCTACACCTCAATAGGAAAGGGAAGGGTAAACGGGCAGGGTTGTTAGCGAAATCAGTAAGGGGGGACACTACTACTCATGGATGTAGCTCTTTTTTAGACTAATATCAGTGTCCAATGAGAAGTTCAGGCAGGCAGGTGCTAAAGAGGTCCAAAACCCACAAGATTCTCACAACAGGAAAGTAAACAATAATGTTACTATATTTAACCAAAATATTGTTGGATTAAAGAAAAAAGTAGATTCTCACAAAAGTAAAAGTAAAAAATTAATGTTACCATTTTCACCAAAATATTCTGGGATTAAAGAATAAAGTAGATGAGCTCCTGGTTTTGTTTGGATGACATTGAATCTGATAATGTAATAGATGTACTATGCCTGTCTGAAAGTCTCAAAAACGAGATCAACAGGAAGTGCAAAATGGCTAAGCAGGGATGGCTAGAGGCCAAATGTAAGGACATAGAGGCTTATCTCACTAGGGGTAAGATAGATACTGCCGACAGGAAAATTAAAGAGACCTTTGGAGATAAGAGAACCACTTGTATGAACATCATGAGCTCAGATGGAAACCCAGTTCTAAGCAAAGAAGGGAAAGCAGAATGGTGGAAGGAGTATACAGAAGGTCTATACAATGGCGATGTACTTGAGGACAATATTATGAAAATGGAAGAGGATGTAGATGAGTATGAAATATGAGATACGATACTGCGTGAAGAGTTTGACAGAGCACTGAAAGACCTGAGTCGAAACAAGGCACCTGGAGTAGACAACATTCCATTGGAACTACTGACGGCCTTGGGAGAGCCAGTCCTGACAAAACCATTCCATCTGGTGAGCAAGATGTATGAGAGAGGCGAAATACCCTCAGATTTCAAAAAGAATATAATAATTCCAATCCCAAAGAAAGCAGGTGTTGACAGATGTGAAAATTACCGAACAATCGGTTTTGGTTTAATAAGCCACAGCTGCAAAATACTAACACGAATTCTTTACAGACGAATGGAAAAACTAGTAGAAGCCGACCTTGGGGAAGATCAGTTTGGATTCCGTAGAAATACTGGAACACGTGAGGCAATACTGACCTTATGACTTATCTTAGAAGAAAGATTAAGGAAAGGCAAACCTACGTTTCTGGCATTTGTAGACTTAGAGAAAGCTTCTGACAATGTTGACTGGAATACTCTCTTTCAAATTCTAAAGGTGGCAGGGGTAAAATACAGGGAGCGAAAGGCTATTTACAATTTGTACAGAAACCAGACGGCAGTTATAAGAGTCGAGGGACATGAGAGGGAAGCAGTTGTTGGGAAGGGAGTAAGACAGGCTTGTAGCCTCTCCCCAATGTTATTCAATCTGTATTTTGAGCAAGCAGTAAAGGAAACAAAAGAAAAATTCGGAGAAGGTATTAAAATCCATGGAGAAGAAATGAAAACTTTAAGGTTCGCCGATGACTTTGTCATCCTGTCAGAGACAGCAAAGGACTTGGAAGAGCATTTGAATGGAATTGACAGTGTCTTGAAAGTAGGATATAAGATGAACATCAACAAAAGCAAAACGAGGATAATCGAATGTAGTCGAAATAAGTCAGGTGATGCTGAGGGAATTAGATTAGGAAATGAGACACTTAAAGTAGTAAAGGAGTTTTGCCATTTGGGGAGCAAAATAACTGATGATGGTCGAAGTAGAGAGGATATAAAATGTAGACTGGCAATGGCAAGGAATGCGTTTCTCAAGAAGAGAAATTTGTTAACATCGAGTATAGGTTTAAGTGCAGGAAGTCATTTCTGAAAGTATTTGTATGGAGTGTAGCCATGTATGGAAGTGAAAAATGGACGATAAATAAGTTGGACAAGAAGAGAATAGAAGCTTTCGAAATGTGGTGCTACAGAAGAATGCTGAAGATTAGATCACATAACCAATGAGGAAGTATTGAATATGATTGGGGAGAAGAGAAGTTTGTGGCACAACTTGACCAGAAGAAGGTATCGGATGGTAGGACATGTTCTGAGGCATCAAGGGATCACAAATTTAGAATTGGAGGGCAGCATGGAGGGTAAAAATCGTAGAGGGAGACCAAGAGATGAATACACTAAGCAGATTCAGAAGGATGTAGGTTGCAGCAGGTACTGAGAGATGAAGAAGCTTGCACAGGATAGAGTAGCATGGAGAGCTGCATCAAACCAGTCTCAGGAATGAAGACCACAACAACAACAACATGCCTGTCTGAGCATCACATTGTGTCTGATATGGGGAAGGTAAATAGCAGTGGCTATAAACTAGCTGCACGTATGAGTAGAGAGAATAAGGTAAGAGAAGGAGTTGCCATAGATGTCAAAAGTTATCACTGTGTAAATAGCTTAGATACAAAGAACTTTGCCTAGAGCAACATATAGAAGCAAGTGCCTGCCAACTTAAACTGAAAGAGGGCTCTTTTATATTTGTAACAGTACATAGGTCCCGTTCAGAAAACTTTCATTTATATCTGGAAAACTTGGATGCCACATTGAGCTATCTGTCGGATAGGGGAAAGCTAATTAGTATTTGTGGGGACTTCAGTGTTGATTCACTGAAAGAGTGTAATAGGAAGAATGACCTGGAAGTCTCACTCAGTTATTTCAATTTGACATATGCCATTAATTTTCCTACTCGGGTAGTAAAGGACAGCAGCACATTGTTGGATAACACTTATATAGATTTTATAGAACAAGATACGTTTAAAAACATAATGTCTTGTCCTTTTGAGAAACTCCTTTCTGATCATGGTGCTCAGCTAGTTACAGTATATGACATATTGATCCATTCAGTAATTAAATTTACCCTCCAAAGTTGTGCGTTCAATTAATGACTCAACAATGAGAAATTTCAGAGAAAATCTTCAGCAGTTAGACTGGGATGAGGTGTACAAGGAACCTGATGCTAATTTAAAGTATAACTTATTTCATGATACATTTGTAAGAGAATTTGAAAACTGTTTCCCCAAGAAAGTAGTTAAATCTAATTATAAGAAACCATGCAAGAAACCTTTGCTTACTAAAGGAATAAAAATATCTTACAACCACAAAAGGGAACTGTATCTAACAACAAGAAAGAGTAATGACCATCAAACAGCCAAATATTATAAAAACTACTGTGCTACATTAAGAAAAGTTATTAAAAGTCCAGAAGTATGTGCATCATGTGTGAGATTAATACCTCTGATAACAAAATCAAAACAATTTGGAATATTATCACTAGGGAGACAGGGCAACCAAGAGTACAGGATTACAGCATTACCACCAAATCGAATAGAAACTTGACAAACAACAAGCCTGAAGTAGAAAACATTTTTAATAATCAATTTTTAAATTTAGTAGAGAAAATAGGATGTAAATGTCCATTAGAAGAAACAAGTCAGTTAATGGAAGAGGCCTTACCCTCACCATTCGATACAATTGAAATTCCACCCTCATCTCCTTCTGACATTAGGAAGATAATAAACTCTCTCAAGAATAAAAGCTCACATGGAATTTATGGCATTTCCAGCAGGATAATAAAAGCTTGTTCCCAAGAGATAAGTGGGATTCTTAGCCATGCATGTAATAGCTCTCTGAAGCAGGCTATTTTCCCTGATAGACTGAAGTACGCCATTGTTAAACCACTGCATTGAAAAGGGGATACGTCTGATGTCAACAACTACCGCCGCATCTCACTTCTGACTGCATTATCCAAAATTCTTGAAAACGTAATGTATTGTAGAGTAACTTCACACCTTTGTAAAATTAAAGTCTTAACAAACTGTCAGTTTGGTTTCCTGAAAGGTGTTTCAACGGAAAATGCTATATATACTTTCACAAATGAAATATTAAATGCGCTGAGTAACCGGAAGTCACCCTTTGGTTTTTTTGTGATCTCTCAAAGGCTTTTGATAGTGTAAATCATGGAATACTTCTAGATAAGTATTGTGGTGTGAATGGGACAGCGCTCAAATGGTTTAAATCATACCAAAGTGGAAGTGTGCAGAAAGTTGAAATAAAATGTTCACATAATATACAAAAAAACTGCTGATTTTTCAAACTGGGGAGCAATCAAAAATGGGGTGCCATAAGGTTCGATCTTGGGTCCTCCACTGTTCTTAATATATTTTAATGACTTGCCATTCTATATTCACGAAGATGCAAAGCTGGTACTTTTTGCTGATGATACAAGTATAGCTATCATACCTAACAGACAAGAATTAACTGGTGAAAATGTAAATGATGTTTTTCAGAAAATGGGGTCTCATTAAACTTTGACAAAACACAGTGTATACAGTTCCACACAGTAAATGGAATGACACCATCAATAAATATAGACTTCGATCATAAATTGGCTGCTAAGGTAGAATATTCGAAATTTCTAGGTGCCAGACAGTGGTGGGAGACAATTTTACAGACGAGCTCCTAGATTTGTTACAGGAAGGTTCAAATAACACGTAAGTGTTAAGGAGATGATTCGGGAACTCAAATGGGAAACCCTGGAGGGAAGGCGACGTTCTTTTCGAAGAACGCTATTGACAGAATTTACAGAACCAGAATTTTAAGCTGACTTGTCGAATGATTCTACTATCACTACACTGTCATGACACTAAGCAACGTCTGTTCCCCGCCATGCAACAGTTATTACAATGGATAAATCCCGCCTCCATGCGTTTAAATTTTAAACGCTAAGAATGAGCCATTTTAAGGGAAGAAGCTTTATGGACCATTACTGCTAGCATGATTTTAATATGGGATACGTCCGGACTCCTCTCTTGCTCTGAAACAGCAGAAGGAACCTATTGCAACGCATTGGCGCAATCCGCCGAACTGGTAGCGGGCTTCTGCCCTAGTACAGTAACTTTGCAGCCCAACTCTTACTTTCGTAAATTGGCAACACTCGAAACCATCCACGCAGCCATCCCGAAATTAATTTACATCGAAAAAGGTTACATCTGACAACAAATCAAACGGCAAAGGAATCAATTGAGGTCGATTTTTTCAATCACATCTAAGCTGAAAGGGAATTATACGAAACACCTGGCCACACTAGGCTCTCTGATCAATATGTAATAACTGACCTTTTTACTAATATTTAACAGACCAGCTAGTTAGGATGGGCAGTGAAAGGCGGGATATGACTGACCGATTGAATGAATTAAGATTGGAGTTTAACGTCCGGACGACATCGACGTCATTAGGGACGGAGCTCAAGAACGGATTGCTTCTAGGATCAAGAAGGAAATCAGCAGAGCGATTTGAAAGTGGCTTCCTATATTTACCTGGAAAGATTTAGGGGAAAAATATTTATTCACGTTGGTCGGACTCGCATGTGATTCGTCGTACTTCCGAGTACGAGATCGAGCGAGGTGTCTCTGTGGTTAGTGCAGAGGACTCGCATTCCGGAGGAAGATGGTTCAAATTCACGTCTGGCCATCCGGATTTATGTTGTCCGTTATTTTCCTAAACCGCTCCAGGAAAACGTTCCCGTGGTTTTATAAAGGGCAACGCCGATTTCCTTTTCCATTCTTAAAGCCTTACGAGCATGTCCTCGGTCTCTATAAGGACTATTCGGAAAGTAACGTCCGATCAGCGCGAAATGGAAACCACAGCGAATATTTAATGAAGCTTGTCGCAGGTGTGTAACGCAAGATCTGTAGTATGCCTGTCGATCACATCACGTCGCTCTTTTCGGTTTTGAACTCACAGTGAGCACATACAGGTGAGAAGAAGATAGTGTCTCCCGCCAAGTATCAGGATCTGGTCAGAGATTTCGCCTGATGTCATGCAGCCCACATGCCATACTTTTCAAGCGTTTCATTTTCATTTTCAAGACAATTCTCGGCCGCGCTCTGCATGGACAATAGAGATTTCCTGCAGCGTTTTCGTTGCGAAGCGATATTTCACCCACAATACAGCCAGTAATTGGCTAGAAATTAGTAATCGCTGGTCACATGAACCGCTGGCTGTGAAGACAACATTTTGGTTCAGACAAAGAGCCATAGTCCAGCGTAGAGAATTCGCGGAAATCAGAGGCGGCTGCCTTCAATAATTAAAATTTTGGGAAGCTGATACAACGCTATGACAGATGTCTAAGTCGGAGCGGCGACAATGTTGAGAAGTAGCTGGCAGGTGTAGCTAAGTGTAGATTTTCACAGTGGTTTCCATTTCGCGTCAGATCGGACCTTACTTTATGGAAAGCCCTCGTACATCGATGTCGATGGGGTGTTAAACCCCAATACTCCTTTCCTTCCGAAAGTAAGTCTATCGTGCCAATCAACCACTGCTCCATGTCGCTTAGGGGGTTCGACTGAGACCCACGCGCATTTCTCGAACTGTAAGACAACTGTAATTACAACGCATACCTCATGAACAGAGCCTCAACAGTTTTAAAAGTAAACCATTTAAAATGTTTGTAAGAACTAATAATAGAAACTTGAACTGTCTGGGAACAGATGGGCTTTAATACTATGTGCCAAGCTTTAAGATTAGCAACTCTCGGGACGGTGATAGAATCATCTACGCCAGCAAGGATCTTGAAAGAGCACGACAAACCATGACATAAAAAATAGTCAGAATCAACTATAGCAGTACTACGTGGATGATGACGATTCTCTGTTACTCTTTAGAACTAATGCAGCAGTTCATAAACTGTAGGCTGTATACACTGTCGTTGCCGGAGCCACTCGATCTCACTCCGCAAGCGCGTCTACATGCAGACCTTCAACACGTCACAGTCGTCTGCTGCGTCGATGGCGCTTACCTGACACAGATCAACGGAGCCGTCCAGCGCCAAGTTGTTGCTGCTCATGCCAGAAACACATCCTCTTGCAAGTGCACTGCGGCCTCCCCTCGAAGGACAGGCAGCGTTCGCCTAAGATTTCGATAGCGCTGCGTAACTGTAGGAGCAGCGGCGCGTGTTTGTCACGCAGAGCAGTGAGCACATCAGTAATTCATATGGACAATAGCAATATTGATGTCTAGTAGTGTCTCCACTTACGTTTCGTGGTGTTAGTATTGTGGCTTCGCCGTAGTCCATGTCATATTTTAGGTCACTAGTTACCCTAATTATAGCAGATTCCAGGACGACTGCCCGCTGTTTTCACGCTGCCGGGACAGGTAAGATGCACTCCGGGTCTCATTCATCAAAGTTCCCTGCCAGTTCCATTTTTCTCATCGCAATAACGGTTTTAACACCCTGGCAACAATCCTGAGAATGTTGTAATTTATAATGGGCAAATTATTTGATTTCTCTAAAGTCAAAGCAATTTGTAAATTACATTTGAATAACCGTGGTGCACAGATATATCTGTTTCTAAAAATAAATATTTATGGCTAATATCCTTACATTCTCGTGGCAACTGCTCCTAACCCTTTTATATACAATGATCAGCCAAAACATTACGACCACCTACATAATAACTTTGTAATGGGTAATTTAGAGTTCTATTTAATGTTGTTGTTGTGGTGTGTAAGTGTTACAGTAAAACATATGAAAATGTAGCAGCAATAATAACAAATTATTTGAGAGAAATAAATGAACTGTGATAATTGTTATTTACGTGCTGCTGAGCCCGAATATAACGAGCTTAAATAACTCCATACGCGGCATTAAAATGAATGCTCCACATAACTAATATATCACACCAGTATCTCTACCCATAACATCCCTGGTGCCTTAAATATTTCTATTTAAAGTCACTGATGAATTAGTTCTGGAAAAATTAATCTTACGCACCAGCCATAAAATTCTTTCATTACATAAAGTCTAAGATGGTTCTATTGATTGTTATTTTCACTTTTACAATAGAAAAATAATAAATTCCTGTGGGTTCTTGTCCTCGCAGTTCAAATATTGTAATATCGATCGAAAGAATTAGTGCCTGATTATTTCTGCAGTTTAATAATGCCGCTCCATGTGCTCACTTAATGGCGGCAAACAAAGCACAGTCTGGACTGCTGCAGACACAAAACTTAAAACATTCATACTTGGTTATTTAGTTAGTTAGTATTCCATTTACTAAATTTTAAGTTACATTTTTCCTTTGACCACTTATGACTATCTTTTGCAATAATTAAAAGAACGCCCGCATCTCGTGGTCGTGCGGTAGCGTTCTCGCTTCCCACGCCCGGGTTTCCGGGTTCGATTCCCGGCGGGGTCAGGGATTTTCTCTACCTCGTGATGGCTGGGTGTTGTGTGCTGTCCTTAGGTTAGTTAGGTTTAAGTAGTTCTAAGTTCTAGGGGACTTATGACCACAGCAGTTGAGTCCCATAGTGCTCAGAGCCATTTGAACCATTTTTGAATTAAAAGAACAGACCTCAGCTTATCTTCGATCTCATCCGCTTCGTACAACATGGAGAAGAAGAACATAAGAATTGAGAATTCGACAGAAAATACAAAACCAATACACTCTTTTAGTGGTATTACCTTTTGTTACGTGGTTATTCTTTGTAGGAAACTGGTTATAAAACAATAAAACTTAAAGCCGTTATTGCACAATATAATAATAATTCACAATATAATAATAAGTCTTTTCTCAGTTAAGAATCATTTCTGGAAAAGCATTCGTTAATTCACAAGTCCCGGGCACTGTCCGACACATTCGCGTTGACATTACGACTTGTCGGTCTTTGGTAGAAACGCATCACTCACTCTGCGTAACAGGAATCCGACAGTTTGTTGGTAGGTTTCTGGAGTTATGTGGCACTAGATGTCTACACACCCGTCATATAATTTACATCAGGCGAATTTGGTCGCCAAAAATCAACGTGATTTGACAATAATGCTCCTAAAACCACTGTAGCATGGTTCTCGCTCCGAGACGCAGTTATTCTTCTGAAAGATGACATAGCCATCGGGGAAGACATCAAGCATGAAGGGGTGCAGGTAGCTCGCGGCTGTCACTGTGTCTTAGATTATTATCACCGGTCCCACCAACCTGCAGCCATGGCCCCCCGCAAGTTTCGACCCGCCGTTCACCTCGATGACGGCCTTCGTGGAAACGACCATTGACCTAGTGCAGGAAAAATTTTATCCACTCTAAAAGCCGACATGTTTCCATTGATCGGCGGTCGAGCCCCGATGGTCCCGTGCGTAGACGATGTCGCTAGGTTAACATGTTGACACGTAGATGTGGTCTGTGGCGGAACTTTATGCACGATAAACGGTGTGCTTCGAAACACTTATACGTGCACCAGAATAGTGCTCTTTCGGCACAGATGCCACAGATCACCACCTATCCTACTTCACAGAGCAGAGAAGCCTCTTAACCCCACGTTCTGTGAAAACTCATGGACGTCCAACCATGTAGCGCCTAGTGGTAGTAGTTTCACTGTTCGTCTACCTCCTTCCGTAGGTTCTCACGACAGTAATACGAGAACATTCAAACAGCTTCGCCGTTTTCGAGAGTCTCGTTCACAGGCTCTACGTAATAATAATCTGCCCTATGTGAAAGTCTCTTATCTCACTGGATTTCCCCATCTGCAACCTTCGCTAGGGGTATCTCTCTTCCGTGTCTGCTTCTCTTACACACTTGTCACGTGACCCCAATGCCAACAGGCGGCATCCAACGTCCCGGTGGGCAGTGGTCATAAGGTTTTGGTTTACCAGTGTACTTTGCAAATGTCACTCTCAGCTGCAACTGAAACCATAGGGAATCCTTTCTTTTTTACGTACAAATATACGGAAGTTACGCCCTCAAGTGGATTTAATACATAATGTAATTCCAAAAATTTCGATCACTACAACCTGCAGACGTCAAAAAACGTGGAATTAAAAAAATGAGCTATCAATTGAATACATTTTGTAATGCCCAAAATTTCGACCACTAGAGCATGTAGACGCTAGAGAACGCTGAAGTCCGATACTGATCTACCAGTTGTGGAGGATAGGAAAGAAAAGAACACTGTGTATACGGCAAAGATAAACTTGTCAAGAGACAACGAGGAAAGTCGAATCAAAGGATAAAAGTAGAATTGAAAATTTACCTTCTCACACGGTTAACAAGCTACACAAACCACGTGTCGGAATCATTTCCAGCAAGTGGTTTATGAACAAAAGTAATTGACTTGTTACTTTCGACAGTTGCTCATTAGTGCGGCAGGTATTAAGTGCTGCTCCGGCACCGGCAAGCAGCAGGCGGTATTTAACGCTCTTAGCCGCTAGGAGCACTCAGCGTAATCGAGGAGGCAGAAGCGGCTCGCTTCGGCGTGTCTGCTCCGCTCGCATTTTGGACGAGCCGCCCACGGCTCCCACCTGCTGAATAGGGCGCTGGAGCAGGGCCGGCATGGTGGGGGGGGGGGGGGGTTGGAGAGGGGAGGGGAGGAGGGTAGGCGACGCTAACGCCACCGCCTGCACCGGCACCAGCGCCACGGCTGTAATTAAAAAGTTGACGCCTGCCGGCCCTACCTGACGCGTCGCATTTTTCACGTTAGCCCGCCTCATTGGTCTCTCCAAACTGGACGCAGCCGTGTCACAACAGGCTTTTAGCGCGGCCAACGTTGTTATTAAAGTGCCGCACGCGGCCGGCGAGATCTCTTTAAAGCTCTGACACCGGGCGTTCACATCTTTCCGAGGCATGAAACTTGTAATACCCTCTACCTTACCATCGTAGTAACCTCTTACGCTATTCTTTAAGCTGATTGGACGCAAAAGCACAAAGCGACACCCAAAAGTACCTTTAAGAGACAAATGTTATGGTTTTAGTAAACCTAACGAAAGCGTCAACAAATGTAAGCAGTTGGGGAGATTGTTGTAGAGTGGAACTCTTTTCAAACTTCCGCCTCTAGCCAGACCTGTAATGAAAGACTGATATGTTGTCTCACTCCATTTGTAAGTGGTGGCATTCTCTTTCTCTCTGCTACAGTAATTTTCTGAAATTAGAGAAGTTACACAGGAAAAATGGGTTTTCCTTCCAAATGGGAACACATGTTTCAAGGTACAACGTGGTCATGTGCCTAATAACGAACATTACACTCAAATTTGAAAGGAGGTGAATTTGAGCAATTCTGTCAGTTCTGTATTTAATCGTCGCTATGTTACATTATTACTCTACTACACAACCAAAGCAAATTAAGACGAAGTGTTATCAATAACCAGTTAAAAGCTAAATCCATTTTCAAATACACTTGTCAGCCGGAACATTATGACCACCTGTCCAACAGACGGCATGTCCACCTTTGGCAAGAATAACAGTGGCGACGCGTAATGGCATACAAGCACAGAGGTCTTGGAACGTCGCTTAAGGGAGTGGGCATCACATCCGCACACACAAATCAACTAATTACCGTAAATTCTGGGGAGGCGGCGGATGAGCTACGACACTGTGTACAATACTTCTCAGACATGTTCGATCGAGTTCCGATCTGACGACGAATTTAGGGGTGGGGAGGGTGGAGGGGCAGCACATCAATTGGAACTCGCCATTGTGTTCCTCGAAGCACTCCATCCCACACCTGGCGCATGGCGCATTACCCTTTTGAAAAATGCCATTGCCGCCAGGCATCATGATCGTCATGAAGGGGTGTACGTGGTCTGCAACCAGGGTACCACACTCCTTGACCGTCATTCTTTCTAGCACAATCTCTAGTGGACTCATAGATGCCAAAGTGAACGTTCCCCTCGGTACAGTGTAGCTGCCACCAGCTTGTCTCCGTCTAGCAGTACAAATGTCAAGGAACTGTTCCTCTGGGAGACAACGGATACCTGCCCTTCGATCGGCATGATGAAGAAGGTTCGGGGTTCATCAGACAATGCAACGCTCTGCGAATGCATCACCTCCAGTGCATATGGTCACGTGCCCATTTCAGTCGTAAATGATGATGATGATGATATTTGGTTTGTGGGGCGCTTAACTGCGCGGTTATCAGCCCCGGTACAAATTCCCAACCTTTGCTCAGTCCAATCTTGTCACTTACACGAATGATTATGAAACGATACCGCCGGGAATCGAACACGGAACGCTGTGCCCGGGAAGCGAGAACGCGACCGCGAGACCACGAGCTGCAGACTGCAGTCGTAGATGTAGACGTCGCGCCGAAGTCGTGATGTTAACATTGGCGCATGCGTGTTTGGTCGGCAGCGGGGGCCCATCCTTGGAAGTGTTCGGTGCACTGCGTATTCAGACACACTTGTATTCGGTCCAGGATTGAAGTTTAATGTTAGTTCCAACACAGATCGCCCCCCTGTCTTGATTTTCCAGTCTGCCCACTCTACGACATGCGACATCTGTAATGAGGGCTGGCCGCCCAACCCCATGACGTCTCGACATGGTTTCTCCTTCGTTTCGCCACGTATTGAAAGCACTCACCGCAGGACTCCTCGAACACCCTACAAGTCGTGCGGTTTCCGAATTAGCTCCAGCCCATCACGATTTGCCCTCGGTCAAATTCAGATACCCTGCGTCGCTTCCCCATTTTACACGCGAACAGCAAGCTCAGGGACACTACATGCATCGTGCGGATCGTCTGACTAACAACCATTCCTCGCCAAGTGTTGCCGCTGTGGTTTGTATGAGTTTATGTCGATAGTAGGTCGTGGCCAGAATGTTCTGGCTGATCAGTGTGAACTCTATTAGAAATTAGTGGAACTTTCCAGTTTCAAGACAGTTATAACTGTCGTTGTTGTTGTTGTGGTCTTCAGTCCAGAGATTGGTTTGATGAAGGTCTCCATGCTACTCTATCCTGCGTAAGCTTTTTCATCTCCCAATACCTACTACAACCTACATCCTTCTGAAGCTGTTTAGTGTATTCACCTCTCGGTCTCCTCTACGATTATTACCCTCCACACTGTCCTCTAATACTAAATTGGTGGTCTCTTGATGCCACAGAATATCTCCTACCAAGCAATACCTTCTTCTAGTCAAGTTGTACCACAAATTTCTCTTCTCCCCAATTCGGTTCAATACCTCCTTATTATATATGTGATCTACCCATCTAATCTTCAGCATTCTTCTGTAGCACCACATTTCGGAAGCTTCTATTCTCTTCTTGTCCAAACTATTTATCTTCCATGTTTCACTTCCACACATGCCTACGCTTCACACAAATACTTTCAGAAACGACTTCCTGACACTCAAATTAAACTCGATGCTGACAAATTTCTCTTCTTCAGAAACGCTTTCCTTGCCATTGCCAGTCTACATTCTATATTCTCTCTACTTCGACCATCATCAGTTATTCTGGTCCCCAAATAGCAAAACTCATTTACTACTTTAAGCGTCTCATTTCCTAATCTAATTCCCTCAGCATCACCCGGTTTAATTCGACTACATTCCATTATCGTCGTTTTGCTTTTGCTTATATTCATCTTATATCCTCTGTACATTCCGTTCAGCTGCTCTTCCAGGGGCTTTTCTGTCTCTGACAGAATTACAATGTCATCTGCAAACCTCAAATTTTTTTATTTCTTCTCCATGGATCTTAATGCCTACTCCTAATATTTCTTTTGTTTCCTTTACTGCTTGCTCAGTATACAGATAGAATAGCTATTAGCCGGCCGGGGTGGCCAAGAGGTTCTAGGCGCTACAATCTGGAAGGACGTGACCGCTACGGTAGCAGGTTCGAATCCTGCCTCGGGCATGGATGTGTGTGATGTCCGTAGGTTAGTTAGGTTTAAGTAGCTCTAAGTTCTAGGGGACTGATGACCTTAGAAGTTAAGTCCCATAGTGCTCAGAGCCATTTATTGAATAGACATTAATAAACTCGGTTCATTCGAAAGTTTGAATTTCTCCCAGGAAGACTTCTTCTTTTGTTTAAAGATATAAGATGAAATAAAGCTCATAGGCGTGGCACACATATTGTAGAAGTATTTCTAAAAGAATACAGCTTTTTAATCACCATTAAACTCTGTATCTTAAGAATCAACGATATTTCCCAAACTGCTTTAATACATTAAACAGCACTTCGATTTATATTTATACGTGCTGCATAAAACACAATGTCATGTGTGACAAGATAAAAAATTCTACAAAATGGCGGGAACGTCTTGTGGTGGTCTGTAGTGCACAACGCACGAGACCATGCCTCTCCAATTTGCGACCCGGTTGGCCAACACCAGCCCACGAACACCATCAATTCGGCCTGCGGTAGAGGGTCACGTAGGTATGAATGAATGTAAGATGTAGCACTTGGAGCTCAGGGTTTGACTTCTCATCTGTCAGCCATTAGTTTTTTTCGTTTTGTTAGACAGTTACGTGCTTACACTGAGGTAAAGTTTATTATTTTATCTATCGGCCCCGCTGTCTCCGGTGGTTTATTGGAAAGTACAGTACAGCAAAAGCCTACGTGTTGCGTCACAAGTAAATGAGTACAATCTTCCGAATAGCGTCATTACCAGTAAATAACCTAAGTTTCCTTTTCTCAATAATGTCTGTAAGCAAAACCTTACAAAAGGAAAGAAACACAAAATAAAAACAGCTTTTACTTGGTTACAGAGAAGGGACAATAAGTCTGAAACATCTACGTTTACAACAGACCACACTTACAAAAGCTGTTCGAAATTTGCACCGTCTGCTCCAATGCTAGTGTTGCACCACACCAGCATCCTTTCACGCCCAAGCTCAAGCAATGCATGTGCGGCGAGGTGCGTTATCTGGTGACGTCATATGTTCAACATTCCTCATCCGTTCTTTCTAGGTTTCCTGACATTTGGGACCTCATGTGTCATGCGTCACCTATTTCGCTTCGGCGGTTTTTAAACTTTAATAATGTTGATAAGAATCACTCTATCGAAAGCTGCCGGAAACTTTCTCTGATTGCAGACTGAGTGCATTAAAATGAGTGAGATAATTTTTGTTCATTAGAGACTGAATCAACACAATTTTCGGTCTAAATTATATGTGTGTACAAATCAGGCAGTAACTGATCTTCTCTTTGTAATTTCAGTTTAAGCTCGTCCCTATGTTTAGTTAAATCTGCATGAAATGATTACTTAAATAACCCTTAATTGTTTTGTAACTCAACCAGAGGTTCATTCCTTTGATTGAAGCAAATTTCGATTTTTGTTTGGAGTTCAAACAATTGCGTGAGACCTTTTTCACAGATAAGCCAAGGCACTGCTTTTTAAAACATTATTTTTTTCAATCTCTACAATATACTCGTGGAATTGACCATGACAGAGAGCATAAGGTGTTATATAATTTGCAGCTAACTTATTGAGCCTTAAAGTTTCTCACCTATCCAGCCTTTTTCCACACAAAAACTGTTAACGAATGATATAATGCACGATTAACGGCTTTGATCCACCGCCAGCTTCCCACCAACTTCGACACAAGATCAAACACATCTTTAATTTTTCCGCGCATATTCTTGTCACTATCAGTTGTGATACGCCTTAAGTTTTCCCGTTGAAAATTGCTTTTCTGAACAGAATTTTCTACTTCCTTAAGAATTTCTTCTCCGGTGGCCGTTCCATAATTGCTCTGAACGTCAAGAGGTCCTTACCCTCCTTAATTTTTGTTTATTCCTCGAATAAAAATCGTTACCTAATGTCTAACATTCTGCGTGGAGTCTGTTTGTTCTAGGTCGTGTCTCCCTACCACTGTCGCGCAACGACGCTCTGAGCGTGTTTTTTATGGAATTGACTAGTTTGAACCTGGGACCGGTTGCTGGTAAGGAGACGCCAGACCACACATTTGATGTAGAGTTCAGAAGAGTTCAGTGACACTAGCGATGATATAATCAAATACTTAATGATTTCAGCGTCAGCTCCACTGCACTCCATGTAAAAGAATCTTAATACTAACTAAATTTAGAGGAAGGGGTTCAAGGCTTTCCTATTTTTAGTTAGCTGGTAAAATAGCGTCGAAAAAGCAGTTAAGTTTACCATTGGAAATTTTATTCTACTCACAAAACATTGTTTATAAATTGCACTATTGATAAAAGGAAATATTTTAATACAGGTTGAAAAAAACCAACTGCGTTCAACAAAAATGTGTACGAATATTCTCTGAATGGGTTTCCAAGTTCTACAATTTATCGAAGGATGACCTATGCCATATCACATCTATAATTTAGATTTAAATTAAGTTTCATAAAAGAGAAAACTATCAAAATGGTCTACAGTGACCCTCAATTATCTTTAGTTACTTATCTAACATGTCGTAAATTACAGTGGCTGATGTGGCTTCTCAATAATTATATAACAGAAAAATCATCACGCTTCATATTTTAACTTCATGTAGCAAATGTGAATACCATGAGCTTTAATTGACGATCGACACTAGTATTACGCAAAACGGGGGTGTAACAGATGAGACTTCTGCAGTTCTGAGTGAAGGCTTATGCGCTCTCATGCGGCATTGTGTGCGATCTTTACCTTGTCATTGGTTAGGCAGCGTCAGGGGGCGGTGGGCGGCGCAGCTCCACACCTTTCCATCTCGGAAGGAACTCTCTCCTAACTTCTCCTTACTACAATTTACCGAAGTTGGCTTAAAAACGAAGGTATCCGGCTGTGTTTCCAACTGACCAATCAGGGTCTCAATGTTAACCTTAAGCTCCGCCTACAAAAATTCTGTCTGTCCAATGAGAAACGTTATACTTTTCGTGGTGGGGCTATGTTTTTAACGTTTGCAACGTAACAGAGACGCGAAAAAGTCTCACGCTAAAATTTGCAGCTGGTGTGGGCCTTTTAGTGTTTTCGTAAGATCTGTACTGTTCTTCTGGAGGGGTCTATCTTTTAACATGGGCTGAGGGGTGGTTTTGGCGGTCAGCTGGCGATATGGGTGTCCGTCCCGTATCGCAGGGCCTCCTAGCCTACATGATTCTGCTCTCGGCTTCTGTTCTCGTTTCTCCCCTCGGAACTGCGTCTGTTTCACGGTGGGATGGTATGACATGCACTTAGGCGTTCTTGTGTTAGTCTGTGGTATTCCATTTGCTCACACATTGATCGTATTACTTTGGTTAATTTAATATCAGGATTTAATTGGAGCTATGTGACATACTGACGGATTTGCTATCGTGTTAGGGTTGTCATGGAAGGTGCTGGATTTGCCTGACACCTTACAAACGCAGTATCTGAAACATCGATTGACTCATCCGGAGCCAAAGAGAACCATCCTGTCTCAAGTTCGTTCAGTCAGTTAATACCTTCCTGTAATATCATTTGATTTTCAAGCCACAGTGTTTGCGACAAACTGATGTTTTTAAATGTATGAGCTTTCCTTGGACACATTTCTTCAACTGTTGGAATCATGAAGTCCTTTATCAATTCGCCATCAGTAAGTAGTTTTCCACATTTTGGTCGAGTGAGCTACGCGCAAACTAGTATATGTTGCTACTTCTTGTTCAGTATTTACTTTCTTACACATTATTTGCTGAGGCTTCAAACCACATTTCAATGACACGTATATTTCTAACCGTTTTCTTCCAGTAAATTTGGAACTACTCTGAGAATGTTTAGTCTCACAATGACGTTTTGTATTGTATCCTTTGAGAACTGTTACTGTTTCATTGCAAATTATACATATCACTTTATTACTTGGCTCAGTCACAAAAACTGCTATCCCCATTGCTCTTTAAAATTTCTGCACTCACTGTCTTCCGTTTCTTTTCCATATTTACACAGATCCACAAATATGGTATGTAAGTGGAAATCAAAGTGATGCCAATTAATAGTATTAAGAGTAGGGGTTCTGAGAAAAGAATGTTAATGTACGAGGGCAGTTCAATAAGTAATGCAACACATTTTTTTTCTAGGCCAATTTTGGTTGAAAAAAAAGGAAATTTCTTGTGGAATATTTTCAAACATTCCCGCTTCGTCTCGTATAGTTTCATTGACTTCCGACAGGTGGCAGCGCTGTACGGAGCTGTTAAAATGGCGTCTGCAACGGATGTGTGTTGCAAACAACTGGCAGTGATCGAGTTTCTTTTGGCGGAAAACCAGGGTGTCTCAGATATTCATAGGCGCTTGCAGAATGTCTACGGTGATCTGGCAGTGGACAAAAGCACGGTGAGTCGTTGGGCAAAGCGTGTATCATCATCGCCGCAAGGTCAAGCAAGACTGTCTGATCTCCCGCGTGCGGGCCGGCCGTGCACAGCTGTGACTCCTGTAATGGCGGAGCGTGCGAACACACTCGTTCGAGATGATCGATGGATCACCATCAAACAACTCAGTGCTAAACTTGACATCTCTGTTGGTAGTGCTGTCACAATTGTCCACCAGTTGGGATTTTCAAAGGTTTGTTCCCGCTGGGTCCCTCGTTGTCTAACCGAACACCATAAAGATCAAAGGAGAACCATCTGTGCGGAATTGCTTGCTCGTCATGTGGCTGAGGGTGACAATTTCTTGTCAAAGATTGTTACAGGCGATGAAACATGGGTTCATCACTTCGAACCTGAAACAAAACGGCAATCAATGGAGTGGCGCCACACCCACTCCCCTACCAAGAAAAATTTTAAAGCCATACCCTCAGCCGGTAAAGTCATGGTTACAGTCTTCTGGGACGCTGAAGGGGTTATTCTGTTCGATGTCCTCCCCCATGGTCAAACGATCAACTCTGAAGTGTATTGTGCTACTCTTCAGAAATTGAAGAAACGACTTCAGTGTGTTCGTAGGCACAAAGATCTGAACGCACTTCTCCTTCTTCATGACAACGTAAGACCTCACACAAGCCTTCGCACCCGAGAGGAGCTCACAAAACTTCAGTGGACTGTTCTTCCTCATGCACCCTACAGCCCCGATCTCGCACCGTCGGATTTCCACATGTTTGGCCCAATGAAGGACGCAATCCGTGGGAGGCACTACGCGGATGATGAAGAAGTTACTGATGCAGTACGACGTTGGCTCCGACATCGACCAGTGGAATGGTACCTTGCAGGCATACAGGCCCTCATTTCAAGGTGGCGTAAGGCCGTAGCATTGGATGGAGATTACGTAGAGAAATAGTGTTGTGTAGCTAAAAGATTGGGGAATAACCTGGTGTATTTCAATGCTGAATAAAATAACCCCTGTTTCAGAAAAAAAATGTGTTGGATTACTTATTGAACTGCCCTCGTATTTATCCTTGAAGCTATGTAATTCATTTAAATACTCACTCTTAAACACTATGTGTCATCAGTAAGCAAATCTAGTGGAAAGACGCCCTACTTCTACTATATTTTGCATTCCGTAGATCCAGCTCAAACAACAAGCAGTTCACAGCATACGGACTACTGCTATGCCACTCACAATCAGTATCAGCCCGTAAAAGTTGGCAGCAGTGCTAAGCGTCAGGAAATCTTCTGAATTTTACCAAAGAGTTCTGAGTAGTACAAAGGTATCAGGCTTCAGGAGAACTTAAACGTAGTTAGGTCTTAGCCCTTGTGACTGAGAGGAAGGAGCTGAATTGTCATGCCGGCCGGAGTGGCCGAGCGGTTCTAGGCGTTGCAGTCTGGAACCGCACGACAGCTACGGTCGCAGGTTCGAATCCTGCCTCGGGCATAGATGTGTGATGTCCTTGGGTTAGTTAGGTTTAAATAGTTCGAAGTTCTAGGGGACTGATGACCTTAGAAGTTAAGTCCCATAGTGCTCAGAGCCATTTTTTGAATGGTCAGCGTGACGGATTTGTCAATCATCTGGGCTCTCCGCCCAGGGACTGGATGTTGTGCTGTCTTCATCATTATCCCATCATCCTCATCGACTGCAGGTCACTGACGTGGCGCCATATTGAAAGCCGGCACCCGGCGAACGGCCGACCTGGCGGGGGGCCCTAGCCATACGATTACATAAATTCAACTGAGCGGAAGAGCCGGTGTGGCCCTTGGGCTAAAAAATTTGGAGATTTCTGCACCAAAGTACCAACTGAAAAGCATTATTTGTTCCTAGGTACACTCTCGCCTACTGCTAACCATCGTAGTATAGCCTAATCACTTCTACACGTCAAGCATCACACTTTCTCTGGAACGGGGGAAACTGAGCACGCCATAGCCGGTCGGAGATATAGTCCTGCTGTTTCGTATAACAGAGCGCAAGCACCACAAGCTACGCAGCTTTACGCGTGGTGTGGGGGGGGGGGGGGGGCAGTCGTCTTTCAGATTTCGCGAGTAGGGGTCGTATCTAGCTGATTCGCACAAAAAATATGTGAACAGTTTTAGATGTTGGTAAAATATGTTTCTATGTTTTCTGTGCGGTATTAGCGCACCAGTGAGTGAGTAATTAGCTTATTACTAGACAGTGGACCCAGTAACCCGCGAAATCAGGGGACAAATCGCTGTCGTCATTCTTAAAGCCATTTTCTCCTGGGACAAGAAAACGCACGTCGTCGAGGAGATAGTGTCGTCACAGCTTGGAATTTCACGTCACACTACACTACGGCGGGTAAAATAAAAAATCTGGCACGTCAGATTTTTGCGTGCTGGAGAGGAACGTGGCCAACGAGAGACACATCGTTTTCAATCACAAGCAGAACATCAGAGCCGTCATATTGTATGGTGGGATTTCTTCTCAAAAAGTACGTGGTGTGTACATAAGCTGTTTCAGAGCATCTGAAAACTGAGCATCTCTCGAAAACGCGTCGTTTTACCCACGATTTCTTACAACGAAATGACAGAAAACCACATCGGTATGTAAAGGCTTCTAGTAGTAACGTATTTACTGTTATAACTTGCGTGCTACGAATGTATACCATTTCAATGCTACCGCACAATGACGATGTACCATAAACCCATCTTTTTTATCACAAATTGCATATTAAATATCAAATAATGACATCTGCGTATACATTATTTAAACAATGTTTGCCATACACGCAAGTTCGCTTGCTATGTCGAAGTGCTGTGAACTCTTACGTCGGAAAGAGAAATATTACAGTTTCGGGTCAATTGCCTACCAAACTTTCTTTCACCTTTTCTTTGTAAAACGTTCTGGGTCTTTCTTATTCATTTAACAGAATTATTATGTCAGAAGCCCATGCTTTTTACTATAAATAATGTTTTAGCTACAATGGCCCACGACTGTACTGTTTCGTTATGTTGCAGTACACTTGTTCACCCACTGCTTGATTACTGCTCACCAGTGTGGGATCCGTACCAGATAGGGTTGACAGAAGAGATAGAGAAGATGCAACGGAGAGCAGCGCGCTTCGTTACAGGATCATTTAGTAATCGCGAAAGCGTTACGTAGATGATAGATAAACTCCAGTGGAAGACTCTGCAGGAGAGACGCTCAGTAGCACGGTACGGGCATTTGTTGAAGTTTGGAGAACATACCTTCACCGAGGAGTCAAGCAGATTATTGCCCCCTCCTACGTATGTCTCGCGAAGAGACCATGAGGATAAAATCAGAGAGATTAGAGCCCACACAGAGGCATACCGACAATCCATCTTTCCACGAACAATACGAGACTGGAATAGAAGGGAGAACCGATAGAGGTACTCGAGATACCCTCCGCCACACATCGTCAGATGGCTTGCGGAGTATAGATGTAGATGTAGATGTAGATGTAGAACAGGAGGATTCTCCACTGCCAGCCTTTGTCTAAAAGTAAACACAAGGTACACACTGGAAGTTTTTGCTATTATGAAACTTTGTGTGAAGTACGGCAGCAGTGCTTTGGGTTTACAGACTGACCCATATTTGTATCTTGATGGGAAATAAAATATATTTTTCAGTGATGGTAAGCGGCTTTGAAAACATCTCTTCTTCTATTAGAATTAAATTACGAAACGAATCTCAGATTTGAAATGTATGTGATGAAGTACGTAATTTTAGTGTCTGTATGGAATGCAGCATCGAGAATATGAAATTACGCATGCGCTAAATGACACTGACGCTATACCCTAATTATATTCATTTTAAAACCGAAACGGTTATAACTTATTTCAGTTTACGTAGAACTTCAACAGCATATGTCTCAGGTCATTGCAGAGCATTTTGCATTGTTCCTCAATCAGAAATACACTGCTCAGGCCACAGACAAGTCCAGAATCTTTTTCTTCATTTTCTTCGCTCTACTTACAAGGGAACCTCCCCATCGCACCGCCCTCAGATTTAGTTATAAGCTAGCACAGTGGATAGGCCTTGAAAAACTGAACACAGATCAATCGAGAAAACAGGAAGAAGTTGTGTGAAACTATGAAAAAAAGAAGCAAAATATTCAGACTGGGTAGTCCATGGGCAAGATCTGCAACATCAAGGATAATGTGAAGTCACGAGGGCTGTGGCCCCGTGGTTAGCGAGAGCAGCTGCGGAACAAGAGGTCCTTGGTTCAAGCATTCCCTCGAGTGGAAATTTTAATTTTTTATTTTCAGTTTATGTGACAAAATCTTATGTTTCCATCACTTTTTTGGGTGTGATAATCACATACCAGGAAAACCTAAATCGGGCAAGGTAGAATAATCTTTTTACCCATTCGCCAAGTGTACAAGTTAGGTGGATCGACAACATATTCCTGTCATGTGACTCACATGCCGTCACCAGTGTCGTATAGAATATATCAGACGTGTTTTCCTGTGGAGGAATCGGTTGACCTATAACCTTGCGATCAAATGTTTTCCGTTCCCATTGGAGAGGCACGTCCTATCGTCTACTAATCGCACGGTTTTTCGGTGCGGTCGCAAAACACAGACACTAAACTTTTTACAGTGAACAGAGACGTCAGTGAACGAACTGACGGATCGTAACTTTGCGAAAATACAGAAAGTAAACTTTTCACTCGAGGGAAGACTTATTACAGCGAACAGAGACGTCAATGAAGAACGGATAGATCATAACTTTGCGAAAATAATCCTTTCACTCGAGGGAAGACTCGAACCAATAAGCTCTTGTTCTTCAGCTGCTCACCCTACCCACGGGACCACGGCGTTCCTGAGCGCAGACTATCCTAATGTTGCCTATCTTGCGCATAGACTACTCAGTTTGTATATTGTGCTTATTTTTTTCCTAGTTACACACAATTTCTTCCTGTTTTCTCGATTCATCTGTGTTTAGTTTTTCAATGCCTACCCACTGTGACAACTTATAACTAAATCTGAGGGGGTTGTGATGGGGAGGTTCCCTTGTTAGACAATAGCTAATGGAGTTAACACAGCTACAATCGGCGCATCCATTGTCGTAAAGAAACTGTGTGGTTGGTTAGCGAGTCAAGTAAAGTCGAGAACGGCCACTGGGGTGTTCTAAGGGCACAGATCACGTTAACCAGCTAGTCCTGCCGATGGTGTTCTCTCTCGAGAGGTCTATCTATCATTCGTGACCATGTCAACCTTAGCTGCAACGTCCCGTGTGAGGGCGGCTTGAGTGAGCAGCGGGCGGGCTATATTATTATTTGAACAACTATTAATGCCTCCATGATCTGTTACAGATTGCTAGTTTAGCCGGGAAACTACAGAAAAGGTAAACGTCAGTGTGATATTGGAGCTAAATGTCAACAACTAATAGGACTGATTCGGACTACCCATTGTGACAAATTCTGTTACTCAGAGACTCAATAAAGGAAGTAAATTTTATTACCTGTTGACCTTGGAGAGCAATATTCTTCATTTAAATCTGGGGAAATTTAATATTCGTAAAGAGTAAAGGGACCTTTTCATTTAAGGGAACACAATCCGCTTTCTCTGTATTAACCATCCTTCACCCAGTGGCGTAGCCAGGTAGCTGGGAGCCAAGGGAGCTTATGATATAGCGGCCGCCATTTGCTGAAAGGCGCCAAATGGTCTAGAACAAGATCTTCAGGAAAATGTATTACTGTTAGACCAAATTCTGTATTCTATATCACTATATGTGTATCTGCAAGGGGGCGGGAGAAGGCGCCAATAAATGTTGTTTTGTACCCTTAACGGCGAGGAGGGGGGCCGGTGGGTACCAATAAAATGTTGTGCCCCAGATGCCAATTTTTGGGGGGAGCGAGGGGCAATTAAGTGTCGTGCCCCAGGCACCAGTTAATGTTCACTACGCCACTGTCCTCACTCACGTCCGATCGCGACTAAGACAACTGTTTCTATCAAGAATAAGTAAAATCTAGCAGGAGATAAATTACAAAATGATGAAAGTTATCCAACGAGGGCAAATCATTACAAAGGTAAATAAAATATATCACCATCTTGAAGAAAATTGTGCTGTATTTTCGGACCTGGAAGAGGAATAAAAAGAATTTACACGAATGTTTGTCTCTGTTTCACACAGCAAACGTAGCATCTGTGTCAGGTATATTCACAAATACTCACTTTGTCGTCTGTATCGAAGATTATTTTGTGTGCTACTGAAAAATTCCTTCATTTTCTGTTCCATTCGAGAATCTTTCACCCGTTGAACTTTTGTGTGAGATCGAACCTATCTAACGTTAGCTTCATGGTAAAGAAGCACGACACGCTAAAGTGACTTCCAAATTTAAGGTAATATTCTCCTTAGGTAATAAATTACATTAACCATAGCTATGAATTAATTAACTGTGGACCAAAAACTACATTGGTCACTTTCAGGGCTAATAATTTTATTGATTATTTTTAGGTACATTGGCACTATCATTTTGTTTATCAATACTGTAGCGCCTCTACATATCGCTGAGGACCAGTTCAACCCATACTTACATATTCCAACCGTGAACCTGTCACCATAAGGTAATTGGATTTCCAGATTATCTGTCCTGAACGTTTCTAATTTAGTCGATATCAAGATGATGAAACAAGCTGTGTCCCTTTACGTACTAGGTCTTTCGTCATTACATAACCAAGCTAATCTTTTATAGCGCTAGGCTGACTGAAACACAAACGTTTCGGGAAGTGACTGCTGATTGGAACATCCCTTTTACTGACGCATTCGTGGGAATACTATTGTATATTGTGGTTCCCGTGTCTTAATGGTAGTAATACATGCAGTAGACAAGTTATTTTTACTTTACATGTCCCATGAATATTACGTAATTTAAAATAACATAGTTACAATAACACATCAGACAACATATAAGAGTTATAATTAAGGAGCTAAACTCAGTTTACTCAAAAAAGCACATAAAATTTCCATTTCAACAGGACAAGGCAAGAGAAAGAAATAAAAAATTAATGTCCTAGCCAAGGGGTCGCAAACATCTTAGCCTAAGGGCCAAAACGGTTCTTCCGCTAAGCCACAAGGTCCCAAACCTTGATTTAGTTTGTTTTCTTCAGGTCTGATACAATAGTACTGGTCAGAACTCCTCGGTACACTTCAGAAGTTTTCGTGACGCTGACCACTGCTGCCAATCATTACGAAATGACAATCGTGCCACTGCAGTAATCATTAGGGAGTGAAATGGTTCTTGTCTGATTTCGACTTGAGCTATGGCCTTATTTTCACTTCACATACATCGCTGCAAATAAATACCACAAGTAAAGGTCGATGTAACACACTTTCACAAAACCTTGTCCCTTCCGTGCGTCATTAACAGTGTAGCAAGTGGTCAGTGAGAACGTAGTGTGCTGCGTACGGTATCGGCACTACGGGAAATCTTCCTACCGCAACAGTCCTCTCCACGGGGTGGCATCTGTGGTTACCTCTTCGATCCCTCGTCAACGCGTTATGGCTCAAGAAATATTCATTATAACAAAACAATTAGTTTTAAATTGCGCACAAATTTTCATTTCGCAACTAGGCAGTGATTGAAGTATCTATGGCACACGAGCGGGGGTAGAATCCTGTCCGATATTTCTGTTGACACTTATGGGAAAGTGTCGAAGTCATTTTATGGTCGCGGTGATACTGATATTACGTTGGTAATCTTGCTATTTATTTTCCTTTGCCCCCGGTGTGTACGAAGAGTGGACTGTCCTTAAGATGTAGTTCCTGTCTGTGTGTAATATGTTCTCTGTGAGTACAGTGCTATGAACAATAAAATCGCATTTTATCTTTACCACCACAAACGTCGCTCTGCCAACAGTAAACCCGTGCATAGAACTACGTAAGTTGTGCTGATAGTAAGATAGATAACTGAACAAGGATTTTAGGTTGTGTGACGACGGTGTGAGTGATATTTATTTCGATTTGTGTTATGACAAAGAGTTCGGCGTTTGAACTCTTTGTTTTCGAAAGACATCAGTTACGTGATTTAGTGCCTGTGAATTCGGGTATCCGAAAAGTCTTCTAAAGTAAGTTTGATCAAAACTACTATTCCAGTGGTAGGTGAACTGAGAAACAATCATGGTTACAATACGTGGAAGCTTGGAACCACAAGTCTATCTAATGCGCAAAAAATTATGGGATTATGCCACTTGTGTAAGTACTGCTACGAATGAGGAGAAGGATAGAGATGAGTGGAGACTTGTTCTTTTGCGTGATGATAAAACTCCATATGTACTCGTGGAGAACGCAACAAAGGCAAAGGAAGCTTGTTATTCAATGAAAAACCTGTTTGCCGATAAGAATAAAACTAGGTGGATGACTCTCTGGGATACTCTGTTCTATACTCCATTGCCCAAATTTGTAAGGAAATGTTCACATTCACGTTACCCATAATCAGGATACAGGCGACAAACTGTAGGCCATTGTAAACCAGTTGATGATGGACGAATTGCTCTTAGTATGCTAAGACGTTTACAAAACGTTTGTCTTTGTTACTAGATGGGTATAGAGTCCAGTACAACGGACGAAAATTTCACGTCATGAAACTTCAAAAAAAGGTTGCTAAATAGAAATTGGAATTACACCTCAAGCTGGACAAAGATAGCAATGATATTATCTTATTCACAAAGCACTGTAAGAAATCACAGCAGGGATGTTGTTGCAAGTATGCTCATTTCAATTTCGACTGTCCAGAAAAACAAGAATCTTCGAATAACAATTCCAAGGCAGCAGACAAATCATTGTTTTGTGCAAATGGATTTTAATCAGAACTAGCGTATCATTGACTCTGGATCATCACCACTCATGACTTCAAGAAAGGAATGCCTTCACAATTTTGTATCAGAACATTGCAAACAAAACTTATGACGTATGTCGTAACTGCCAATTAGTAAGTGAAGGGAAAGGAGATCTTACTGTCAATTCACCATATATGTATATATATATATATATATATATATATATATATATATATATATCGTCAATCAGGCATGCTATTCTTGCCCATGGTTTAGCCACTAATCCTTCTTTAGTGTCTGCTTTGGTTAAGGATAACTTAAATGTTTTTATTGCAAAGATGTATGTAAGATGTTAAAAAGTGGAGAACTACTTCGTTCTGGATCAGAATCAAATGTTACTCAAAAACTGGAAAATATTGAACATGCTTTGTTTGATAAGCATACCCTCACTGTTAAAGGATTTAAGACTTATGGCACTGTAACTTTGTCATGTTAGAGTTGACTCTGGACTTAAGATATGTTGACAGAGTGGGGGCATAACGTTGGTGTGTGGTGAACCTGAAACTCTTGACACTTGTCAATCGCATAATCTTCGCAAGATGTTAAAATTCCCATTCCATAAGACCACAGTGGAACGTGCAGCAGAGCTGCTTGGCCTTGTACCAACTGATTTAAGCGGCCCCAAGGAGAAAATGTCATATTGTGTGGCTAAATTCAAGTATGTACTAGTGCATGTTTGTTCCAGAAAGATATCCTGTTTTTTCTAGCGAGTAAACGTCAAACAATAGAATTTTTCTGAGCATTTAAAACTTGGGATGGAAATAGAGTTGGTGCAAAGATAAAAACAGTTAGATCAAACGATGGCTATGAAATTATGAACTCTAAGTTTGATTCGTTTCTGAGAGAGAATGGAGTAGAGCGTTAGATAACGATGTCCGATGGTCCAGAACACAATGATGTAATGGAGATTGCTAGTAGATTAGACTGTGAGATAGCACAGTGCATGTTGTATGAATCTGGTCAGCCTAAGAAATATTTGACAGAGGCATACAGTACAGTTGTTTACATTAGGAAAGGTATTCCTCAGGGGGCACTTAATGGTAAGACTTCACAGAAGTTAAGGAAGGGAAAAGAATTTTATTTGGATCATTTAAAAGTTTTTGGCTGTCGAACCCTTCTACATATACCACATGAAAGTAGATAACAGTGGGATGGGAAGACTAAAGAACTTGTTTTTGTATGTTAAGATGAAATGACCTAAGGTTACAGACTAACTGATCCAGAGAAACCTAAGAAAATTGTGAAACGCAGGAGTTCTGTTCTTTCTGGAGAATGAGTGCATAATTGCCAGCATGAGAACACCAGCTGTAAATACCGATGATTACTGTATGTTCAGGCCGAATAAACAGCAGACTGAATGGAGAGAGAAGGAGAAGTAGTGAAAGTCAGCAGTGCTGGGAGTGACAGTGGCCACACAATTAAAGATCCACACCACATCCCAGATGCACAGTCAGTGGTAGTAAAGAAGAGAGTGAAACGCAGCCGACGGACCCTGATACTCCAGAAGAGCACGAATCAGAAGATCACCCTGTGCACACAAATCTAATGACTACCTGGGTTGTCACCAATTTGGTAAGCGATTTTTCCAGTTTGGGAGAAGAACTTACGAAGCTGGAGGATGCCATGTCGAGCAGTGACAGAGAAGGCTGAATAACGGTAATCGTATAGGAAATAAAGCATGTTTGGGAACTTGTGGGCCCACCAATACCTAAAGGTATTGAAGATAACAAGTGGGTATTTAAGCTGAAAGGAAATGCAGATGATACAGCACACGAACATGCAAAACTTTTTATATGGTATTTACTCGAAAGTCTGGTACAAATTGCTGTGAAACCTTTTCACCTCTTGTGAGACATAGTAATCTTAAGGTTCTCATTAGTTTAGCTGTAAATCTTCTTCTTAAGGTTTATCATTTTGATATTAAGTCTGCTTTTCTGTGTGGTGACTTGGAGGAAACTATTCTCATGAACCAACCAGATGGTCTTCTATCAAAAGGGAATTAGGGTGAAGTATATATAAACTATCTATGGCCATTTACGATTTAAAACATTAATCTAGGGTGTAGAACGCCAAGGCAAAAAGTCTAAAAAACCAAATTAACGTTGAAAATACTGATGAAAATTGTGCGTTCATTAAAAGGTCAGTTAAAACTATTTCAGTTTTTGCTTTGTATGTACCCAATTTTCACGCCTTTTGTCATGAAATGTAATGAAAGACAAATTGTATAAGTCTTAATCTGAGCGTTTTGAAGTTAAGGACCTATGTGTGTGGACAACTAGAAACTGGGAGGAAGGTAGTATAAAACCTGAACGGAACGGCTATATTGTAAATGTGCTGAAACACCTTGATATATGTGATTCTACTCCTCTTGGAACACTAATGGAATATGGATAAAGGGTTTGGGATGTGCAGGGCGATAAAGTTCAAGTCTCATATCAATAATATGTGGGATGTTTGCTGTATACCAGTATTAATACAAGACTTCGTGTACTTATGCAGCTAGTGTTTTAAGCCAATGTAGCTATAAGTTTACTAGTGTGAATTGGAAATCAGCAAAAAGAGTTCGTCGTTATTTGAACGTTAATATGAAATATAGAATTGTGTTTCATGAAGAAGATTTAAAAATTTTGTATACAATCCATTTTGTTGACACAAATTTTGAAAATGAATTAAGTATAGGGTTTTCACAATATGAAAGTGCTTTCTGTTGAGGAGAAAAACAACTTCCTTGGTGAGCAAGGAACTGAAGCATGTTTCAACCTCAACTACAGAAGTTGAATACGTAGCTTCAAATTCTGTAGCCAAAGAGGCAGCGTATTTGAGACGGTTAACAGGAGAATTATCAAATAATAAGCATCGAAAAGCATCAGAATCGTTTAACAATTTATCATGACAACCGCAGTTCTATTAGAGTATTAAAACACTGTGTTGCATTTCAGATTGAACCATATTTGTCCCAAAAGGCATATTTTTGGACAAAGTGTTAAAAGTAGTGAGACTGTTGTTAAGTACGTGCAGTGAAATGAAATGCCTGCTGATGTGTTATCTATACCACATGCTATAGAGCAACATATGTATCTGGTTCATAGCTTGAAACTGTCACCAGATTAAGTGGTAGTGTTACGTTGCTAATCTATCTCCTTGATTTTTCTTTGTCCTCTGTAGATACGGGGTGTCGGCTGTCTCTGAGTGTAGGTCCAGTTTGTGCGTGTACCATGTAACTCGTTCTTCGTGAATACAGTTATTATGAACAATGTAATTGTTGTTTATCTTTGCCACCACAACCCTCACGCTGCCAACAGATAGCCGATGTGCCTACTACGCCATACGTATTGTTACGACTACTTCCGACAGTGCTGAATGTATACTAGTGACATCTTATGGACAGTAGAGAAGTGCAGTAGTACAGCATGTATTGTAGGTGGCGCCAACATGTGTGATCTAAAAAGCAAAATATAGTTAGACTAGTGTGTTTCGTGACTACAGTTCCTTACTGAAAATACAATGTGTATAACAGTAAATCTTCAATTTAATTGCAATTGCCTTAAAGAAAAATGCAGCACAATTCTTCACTGAGAACCCTTGCTCTTAACGCTATTAATTGCACCATTTTGAGCTTAATTCCCCCCGCCCCCCTTTTGTGTGAATTTGCGTAAATATGAAAAAGAAAGGGAAGATATAAACACTGAGCGCAGAAATTTTAAATAGCGATGAGAACGTAAGTATTTCCTAACTTAGAATGCACCCCTTAAGAGTGAGGTCGCGAAAGGACCAGAATGTTTACGGAACTCAACGCTCCACATATTATCTGCCATACAAGCACAATATTGGCTGCTAATGGCAAGAGGAAGCGGGACTGGAGGTATCAAATGGTGAGAACAGCATGCGGATACAGAGGGTAGTTGTACTGCTTAGTTGAAGAGTAACTCACAGCAGTGCTACTGTACTACTGGTGATGACACAAATGGCAGCGATAAACAACACAAACATGGCTTTATTTATACAACAATAGAGGACCAAGTTGACATTTCGTCAGAAAGGAAGCAAAGGAATTTCACAGAGTCAGAAATAAGTGGCAGATGAAATATTACCGTTCCTGAAAGACGAGTCAGCGGAATGTGTGGTGTCGTATATGCTCAATTGTGTGGACAGTGTAGGAGTACAATGATGATGATAAGGGCTTAGCAAGTGAAAGTGATATTGAAACAGGTATCGAACCGTCTTGTACAACGTTAATTTTCGGACAGGGAGTCACAGTTCAAGGGAAGCAGTGGATGATTGTGTAACTTAAAACAGTGCTATAGAATTGGGAGGTGTAAGACAACGCAATTTAAAGCAAAGCGTCAACTTGATGACACAGAGCTAACTACAGAATCGACCACAAAATTTTTAGATGAGATAAATAAACTTACCCATCGTTCAGCTCCGTCCAATTCCAATTTGAAGAGGAAATCCATATGAAAGAGATCCTAGAAGTTACGTATCAAGAGAGCTGTGTTAAGATGAACTAACATCGATGCCTTAACGCATTCCTATAAAATTTATACAATTACGCCGACTCTCAACCTGGATGGATAATTGGCTGTAAAGCTATTTATTGAGTTGTGAGGAAGTAGTAGTAATCTGCTCCTTCGATTTTTCCTTTGTGAGTGATTTTGCAAGGATAGTAGGGAATATTATGTCAAAGCATGCAAGAATTGGAAAATGAGCGTAAGAGAACTAAGTCTGTGGTATAAGCACTGCCAATAGGTGGTCAAATTATAACTTTTTTCTTTTATTATTCCTGGTCTGCGTATGAAAATCTTACTCCTTTAGAGTAAACTGTCCCTGCTGAAAATTGAGTTACATTGCAACTGTTTTTTCAGTGCTTATAAAACATTTTATCACACTGCCGGCAGCTGTGCCTTAAAAGATAGCCAGTTCCACGATGAGTTCCATGACAGACTGTTATCATTCGGTTGCATGCCACCACATTCCACCAGTTCGTATCACCCTGTTGCACCAATATGATTCTACAACCATTCTTTATGAGTGGATACCTAGCAGAACGTCCTGCACCATTTGTAATTCCCACAGAGTTCGCCTTCGTTCTTGATGGTGCGAACCTTTGTGATCACTTTGGCGCACTGTTCTTCACTCGGTGTTCGTGATGCAAGTTAATGGCTAGTTTTGAACATTTCTTGAATGTCGACGATGTCCTTTTCGTGAAATGTAATACATATATCCCGCAGAAGGTTAATCTTTTCACCTCCCGGACACAGATCTTCCGTCGGCCTCCTGATGCAGGAAGTAACATTTGTCGTGTCGCAATTCTTAGCACAACACTTTCAAATGAACCTTATCAAAGACTGAACTTGTGACGTCGCACTCAATGGGTGCTTGTGAGCCAAGTAATGAGACAATGCGTGTGGTTTGTAATGAAACAGAGAATGCAGTATGAAACATCATTATGAGACCAAACATTGTCAGAGTTATTCCACATATACTGGAAGCCAACGGTTAGAAATATATGTGTCTTTGAGACGCTGTTTGAAACCTCAGAAAATGTTGTTTAAGGAAGTAGATATTGAACGAGAAGCAGAAACTCGTTCTAGTTTGTGCGTGGCTTACTTGATACCAAAACACGGACAGCTATTTACTGACGGCGGATTCGTGCAGGTTTGCATGACTGCAGCGGCTGAAGAAATGTGTCCAGAGAACCTGATTTATTTTAAAACATCAGTTTGCCAGCTAACACTGTGGCTCGAAGAGTAAATGGTATTTCTGAAAATATAGTAACTCAATAGTCTGAGAAAACCCGAGACAGAGAGCGGTTATTTGGACTCTGGATGGGGCAACAGGTGTTTCAGACACTGCGTTGGTACTGATTTTTATTCGAGGATAAACAAAAATTATAGAGTGTACGAACCTGTTGACGTTCACAGCAGTTCTGGCGCAGCCACGGGAGAAGAAAGTTTTAAAGGAGTGGAAAATGCTCTTCAGAAAACAATCTTCGCTCAGAGAACTTATGGTGTATTACAACTGATGATGGCGAAAAGATTCGTGGAAAAAATAAAGGTGTCTATGATATTGTGTCCAACGCGGCAGAAAAGACGGTTGCTCAAGACCATTAATGGTACATTACATCATTCATCATCACTCTTTGTGAGGAAAAAACTAGAATATGTAAATAATTTGAAGTAAGTCATGTCAGCTGTTAATAATGTAAGACCTCATGCGCTCTGTCATTGTCAGTGCCACGAGTCTCTGTCATCGTTGGTTCCGCAAGTTTATTCAAGATATTGAAGAAATCTAATTAATATATTTTACAGCAATGTGCTGTGGTACCTGTGGTAAAAGCTCTGATGCGATTTTTTGAGCTCAGAACAAAAATAGAAATTTTCTTTAATCAAAGGAATCATCCGCTGACTAAGTTGCAAGACAATGACTGGTTATGGAGATTATCATTTTATTCAGCTTTAACTAAAGATACGAATGAGCTTAAATTAAAACCAGGTACTACCTGATTTGTACATTCAAATTACTTCGAAAGAACTGTTGTTTTGATTCAGTGTCAACTGAACAAAAAAATGTCTCCTCTTAACGCACTCAGCTTCCAATCACGGATAGTTTCCGATAGATTATGTATATATTTAATGTTAGAAACCTCTAAAGCGACGTAAATGACACATGACGCTGACATAAGTAAGGCACATGAGGTCCCAAATTTCTAAGAAACGGATGAGGAAAGTAGAACAAATGATGTCACCAGATGACGTACCTCCCGCGCGTGCAGCGGTTGCGCGTGGGCGTGAGCAGATCATTGACCGATGCATACCTTGCATTGGAGCAAACTGGGAAAATTTCGAACACCTTTTGTAAATGTGATCTGTTGGAAACACAGATGTTACATCGTTATTGTTATCGCTGTAACCAAGTAAAAGCTGTCGTAATTTCTTGTTTCTTTCCTTTCGTGTTTTTTTTTTTTTTTTTTGTTTACAGACATTATTTACTAAGGAAAACTTAGGTCATTTACTGGTAACGACGCAGTTCGGACGCTTATGCTCAGTTGCTACGTTTTTGTTGTATAGGACTTTCCAATAAATTAGCGGAGATCGTGAGGACGGTAAATAAAATAATAAATCTTACCTAAATGTAAACACACAATTGTCTAACGCAACGGAAAAATTTAATGCGAGTCAGACGAAGACTCGAACCCTGAGCTCAACTTGCTAAAGTTGCGCACGTGGGTCCAGTGCCACACCGATTTGAGTATTTGACTTGGATTGGGGTTATTGGGAGCGATAGAGCGATAGGCCTAGCAGCTGCAAGTGCGCCGAGGTACATCATTCGGTGACGTCAGATTTTGATATTTGTCATACGTGCGACTGCTACGGTCGTAGGTTCGAATTCTGCCTCGGGCATGGATGTGTGGGACGTTCTTAGGTTAGTTAGGTTTAAGTAGTTCAAGTTCTAGGGAACTGATGACCTCAGCAGTTAAGTCCTCTAGTGCTCAGAGCCATTTGTCATACACTTTTCTGGTACTTCCCAATATTTGCGACCTCGTGTCTCTTATATATATATATATATATATATATATATATATATATATATATATATATATATATATATATATATATATGTGTGTGTGTGTGTGTGTGTATGTTCCACTTTTCCATTCCATAGAAACTACAAAAGACTGCCATGGCTCTATAAAATTTTAAAATTTTGTCCTTTCCTGCTTCTACCCAGGGCTTTCTTTATGGTGCCACAAATAGTTTCCAATCTCTCAAACTTTTTTCAAAAAAATATCGTATCTCTACGGTACGTCACTGCCCAAGAGTTTGAAAGTGTTTACGTCTTAAAGGTTGTGAGATTTCTTACACCGTAAACTTGGTTTCAGCTATCGATATGCTTTAAGTATGTTACTCTGCAATTTTGTGTAGTTTATATAGCGCTCTGAGTAAACAGAATCTAGTTATCATCATATATAAGAGTTTTGATAAAATTTCTTTCCTTTTATATCAAGTTTTGTAATCCGTTGTTTCCGTTCCCTCGCAATGTCGTCTGCATATAAATTAAAAAGTAACTGTGAAATACAACACCCTTGTTTTGCACCTTTATTAATATTTCCTTGGACAACATTTCCAGATCTTTCCCTTTACATTTGTCTGTTTCGCTACAGATGTACTTTGAATAACTTCGATCAGCTGTGCTGGTGTTACTCTTATTTAAGTTTCGTCCCTCTGCCGGTTAAAACGACACCCTTGTACGATCACTTTGTTATCCATATGCCTGTGTCTGTCCGAGTGGTGAAAACCCTTTGTCGTAGGAACTGGAAGATGTATCAAGTTGAAATTTATGGGACTTGTTAAGGTCTACGGTCTCTTGGCAATGTAAGTAATGTAATATTTGAGACAGGGCTGTAAAAAGGTACTGCCGTTTATGACACGCATTTTGATTTTTGCAAAAAAATGTCCAAATGTGTGTGAAATCTTATGGGCGTTAACGTCTAAGTTCATCAGTTCCTAAGCTTACACACTACTTAACCTAAATTATCCTAAGAACAAACACACACACCCATGCCCGAGGGAGGACTCGAACCCCCGCCGGGACCAGGCGCACAGTCCATGACTGCAGCGCCTTAGATCGCTCGGCTACTCCCGCGCGGTCCTGCGTGTGTGACTTCTACACGTACCTGGACAGTTTTTTTCTATGAAATTCAATAGTTTTCCTCTGTGCACATTATCAAATGCTTTACAACAGTTTATAACGACTACTAAATTATAATCTCTTTTTTTGTAATACTGTTTTACACAGAAAATGTAATCTGGGCAGGGCTTTCCTTTCCGAAAATCTGTCTGTTCTTCCAGTAATGTGTTAGCTACGATTTTTCTCTTTCTGTTTACAATTATCTTCGGGCACACTTTGTATGCCTTGTGCGGGTGCGTGATAAGTGAACATGACCGCAGATGAAGTGGTCGGATCGGACTGTCCAACGGGCCGGTGTTCCCGAGGCCGCTTCCCTGTTAGTCGGCGGCGCCTGCGGGCGCCAGACGGACGCGCCGGCCGCAGACCCGGGACCCGGCAGCCGTGCGTGGCCTCTGTCTGCGACCGCAACTTCCGCCGTTGTCAGCCTCGGCCCAACTTCTCCTGTTTCCCGGAAATTATCGGTCAAACACACGCCGCCCGCCGTTAACCCTCTACTAACGACCGGGAGCCACTAACAACATCAGACGTCGCCAGTTGATCGTGTGAGGAAACGGGTCCCCTGCGGCCCTTGTCAGAACTTTGTAATGATTACAGAAAATCGGTAACAGTGTTGTGACTCTTCCCTCTGGAATTCTAGAACTGCTCTCAGTCCGCTGTGGCACTGAGACACGCTGGTTCAAATGGTTCAAATGGTTCTGAGCACTATGGGACTCAACTGCTGTGGTCATAAGTCCCCTAGAACGTAGAACTACTTAAACCTAACTAACCTAAGGACATCACACACATCCATGCCCGAGGCAGGATTCGAACCTGCGACCGTAGCGAGACACGCTGGTGCTTTATCCTATACCAACTGCAATGTTCGTAACTATTCAGACTGGCACTTCAGATTGGTTCAAATGGCTCTGAGCACTGCAGGACTTAACATCTGTCTTCATCAGTCCCCTATAACTTAGAACTACTTAAACCTAACTAACCTAAGGACATCACAAACATCCATGCCCGAGGCAGGATTCGAAGCTGCGACCGTAGCGGTCACGCGGTTCCAGACTGAAGCGCCTACAACCGCACGGCCACACCGGCCGCAGACTGGCACTCCTCCAACAGTAACATATCTGTTTATATTTGTACAATTTCAGTTTTTTGGTTATAGAGCCAAAAGTAGGGTCAGGAAAAACCATAAATGATTAAATTTTGCTTCAAATACAGGATATTTCTCAAAATGTAAGAAATGAAACTTTCTGGCATTTAAAAAACGTGTGCCGGACCGAGACTCGAACTCGGGACCTTTGCCGCTGCAGAGTGAAAATCTCATTCTGGAAACACCCCCCAGGCTGTGGCTAAGCCAGGTCTCCGCAATATCCTTTCTTTCAGGAGTGCTAGTTCTGCAAGGCAGGGCAGCGACGGGCAGGTATAGCAGGGTAGGAGTTGGGGACAGTATAGTGTTGCTTGCACGAGCAAGCATAGGGGTGAGCTTAGGGCAACGAGGTTCAGCCAGGAGGTTAGGCAAAGGGTTGCGGAAAGAAAGAAAAGTAAAAAGACTGTGCATGAGTTGGCGGAATAGAGTGATAGAAAGACAACAGGGAGGGCTAGAGGGTAAGGACAAGGACTATGGAGGTTGAGGTCTGGAGGGCTACAGGAATGTAGGATATGTTGTAGGGAGAGTCCCCAACTGCACATTTCAGATAAGCTGGTTTTGGTGGGAAGGATCCAGATGGCACAGGTTGTTAAGGTGTCACTGAAATGGACAATGTTGTACTGGGTGTCATGCTCAGTAGTGATGTGGTCCAACTGTTTCTTGGCAACAGTTTGTTGATGGCCGTTCATGTGGTGAACAGACAGCTTATTGGTCGACATACCCACGTAGAATGCACCACAGTGAATGCATGTTAGCTTGTAGATCACAAGACTGGTTTCACAGTTAGTCCTGCATTTCATGGGATAGATGATGCATGTGACTGGACTGAAGTAGGTGTTATTGGGAGGATGTATTGTATTACTCTTGCATCTAGGTCTATTAGAGGAATATGAGACAAGAGGCTGGGGATTGGGTGAGAATATTGTGTTGGTTTGGTGGGTGACAGAATATGACTGTAAGTGGTGGGGGAGGGTCTAACCTCCCACCTGCACCTAGCTGCCTCGTGCTCTCTTCACCTCGTCCCTATAAGCTCCCACAAGCAGCACTTTACCGTCCCTCGGCCCTAACCTGCTATTTTTCCCATCCCTGCCCCAGTCTCCTCCTTATCTGCAACACCACGTTGCATCTCCCATCGTGCGCTGATGTTCACAGTGTGGCCTCAGCAGCTGGGTGCGGTCCTGTGCGTGTGAGTTGTGTGTGCATGAGTGTGTGTGTATGTTCTACCTCTGACAATGACCTTGTTGGCCAAATGCTAGTTTTCTGACAGACTTTCGGTTGTACCTGCCTGCGACTCAGCATCTGCACTATGTGGTGTGTTGTTACAGTGATATTACAATGTCACATAAGAAACCAAAGATTTGGTAAGGACAGTACCACAATAAAAAATGTAGATAGACATAAAAGCTTACAATGTTATAAGAAACAATAACCACTAAAACCAGACAGCATAAAACCAATCAACAATCAAAACAGTTACAATGTCAAGTCCATATCAAAAGTTCAGGATTAAATGTAGTGTAGCCAATGAAGAGTGTCTTACAGAAACTGTAATTATTCATATTATTACAACATGTGTAACTCAACTGTCCATCCATAATCAATTTCATGAAACTAAATTACCAGTAAGCTGAACATGGCATATGCCTGACATCCTTTATATTACCCAACAGCAACAACTTGATAAATCTGACATTGAATTTAACTATCAGAAAAAACATACACATCTGTTATATCCAAATAATTCATAATAATGTAAGGGTTTAAAAAGAATGGAGAGGTGCAGAGGTCTGGTGAATTCACTTTCAGCACTGAAATTTTTTTTAACTTGTTTTCTTTGATTTTCTTTGTCCTTTTAGCTTTGTTGCTGAATCTTTTCCACTGTGCTGTCTTCTTAGCAGACAAAGATGTGGAACCCCAAATTATTCCGCTTTGGGGCTCTGACTTGTACTTTCGTGACAAGCTGTAATTGTATTTTATGCGGTGTGACATTCCCGTCCCTGAATAAATATTTCCTTACGTTTTCCGTCTACAACACAAAAACGAAAGCCAAACAGTGCAAAACGAAAATAAGATTTAATAATTTCAGTAAAATGATGGAAAAATATTGGAACCTTTTACCCATGTACTCATCCGATTATGTTTAAATGGAAAAATAATTTCTTTCGTTGGTATTCGTGCACAATCACATTAACGCACAAACTACAACTTCTACAGTATATAAACTTACTGTGCAACGAGCACTCAATAAATTAAAAGGACGAAATACAGTTAAAGGGGCACTTTTTGGAAACCACTAACATTCTCCCATTGGAGCTCGGAAATTTGAAGTTTGGCTGAAAGATGCTTAAAGCTTTCCTCTGTAACAGTGCAAATGCTTGACTATCTGCGACGTCATCCGCGGGCTCGGCAACGTTTCAAACTGTGGGGTATCGTCACATGCAGATGAAAAAGGCCAGAGCTCAGAAGTTCATGAGACGTGTAAGGTGGGTTAATGATATTGGTATCAAATTTCACCACAATTTAGGTCAACACCACGATGGACGGTAACAAAATGGACGGGTCGTCCTACCCATCTCACTTGCATTCACCCCTTTTTCTCACTTCTCTGATATGGTGCTCAGTCTCGACGCCCAGCTTTGTAATCACCATGTTTTGTTTTGAGTGGCCGAGGAAAACACTGCCACTAAGAACCTACATAAAAACTCCTCAAAAGAAGTGGCATAAAGGGCCTGAATGAGGCCATCCCTTCCGTTGTAGCGGAGTCCCCCACATTTCACGGTTCACAACGACAGTCCACAGTGCGATGAGCAACAAGACCATGTTCTTGACAACGTTTGCTAACATGCCCCCCAACCCCCGCTCCTCCAGACAATTCAACCCCTCACTAAGGGCATTACTGTAATAATGCCATCCCACAGAACGTAATATGACCCATCTGTAGGGTAGTGCGATCGCAGTTTTTGCTCTGGTGTACGAGGTGAAACCACTAGGGGCCATCATAGCCATTCGACAAGATTTGAACGTGATCTGAAGCAGCAAACGGTGTTTATGTTTTTTCAGCCCTCTTGTTTCACGAACTCCAGTGGCGTCATCCCAAATGGGGTCCAACAGTGACATGCATGAATGAAATGCAGGAAGATGCCTCTAAGGTCACCCACCTTTGCTGCGCTCTCGATGCCACCTGGAAGCACTTTAAAAATGTACCTGCGCAGAGACTTTGACAATCATTCATCTGAGTGCCGCTCTGCTGCCGCTGTAGCGCCAGCAGGCGCGAATGCAGAATCTAATAGTTGTCGAAATTATCGCCTGGCACAGTTAGCTGAACGAGTGTCAAAGGCTCTCTACAGGTACGTATTCAATGCGGTTTACAAAGTTGGGCAAGTGGCACCTAGAGAGTAACCGACCGGGGGGATTGTGCCATTTTATTCACGACCGTATCAATGTTGCAGCCACTCTCTCTTGCTCACCTCCCTGCGTGATCAAACAACAGGAGGAAAGAGAGCACAAAGACTCTTTTCTGCTTCAGATCATTTTCAAATTTTAACGACTGATTTCGAAAGTTCCTTAGTGATTTCATCCTATATATCAGGGCAAAAATTGTGGTTGTACTAAACTCCAAAGGGCCCAAGGTTTCAGATCACATTCATCGGGGTAGCAGTCCCATAATGTCTTTAGAAAATGGTTGAAACGTCGGTGCGTCAGCAGCGCCGAACGTTGTCAAGAGCATCGCCTGGGTGCTCAGCGCACTGTGGACTATCCTTTTCCGCCACGGACTGTACTGGAACCAAGGCTTCAAGGGAATGGGTGGTTTCATTGATGCCCTCTACGTCAGCTGCTGAGGCCTTTTTCTGTCCATTCTGTGCGGCGGAGTGTCTGAAATGTTTTCCTCGGCCAGCCATAAGAAAACAGCGTCATTTCGACTGGGCATCTGTTCTGACCTCTATAGCAGAGGCTTCAAAAGGAGAGCTGAAATGTGGGTAGGATGGGTGGTCTTTATCTGTAATGTGTTGACACCTAGCTGTTTGAAATGTCGCCGAGCCAGAGGGTGACGTCACAGGGCCATGTTAGTGTACCACTACAGTGGAAAGTAGTAGGCATCTTCAAACTACCGTGTCGCAATGAGATACAATTATCGAGTTTCAAAAAAGATACCCTTTAATTGTGTTGCAGTGTATTTTAGAAAGATTTTTTTCTCGGCACGATGATACAGTCTTTCAGAAACCTCAATACATAATAAATGCACCAGACAATGCCTTCTGCTTTCCAACTTACATGCCGATTTCACATGGTCGCTCTAACGGCATAAATTTCGAAGGTCGAATGTTCACGACACTAGAAGTAAAAATCTGACTAAATGTAGGTACGCAAACGAACCGCTTGCAGGATAATTGGGACTTTACGGTTACCAGCCAATATTGCCATGATTCTGTGTAAACACTGCATGCCAGTTACTGTTGTCGTCTTTGTTTACATTTTCCAGGCGTGGTGTTGCAACCTGAATGGACACGACAGTATACAGTATACAGTGAGAGTGCTATTCATATTAGCTGTCTACAGAGTGTCAGTTGTGTTGTACGAGTACTGCTGGTAACGTGGAACATTACGGTAGCGGTACAGTAGCGCGGAATAAGCTGATCTGCGGTTCATGTATGGTATGGCTAGCGGCAACGCAAGGGAGGCAACACGCTGTTACCAAGAACAAAATCCCGCCCAGAGAGTCGAACACTTTCAAGGGTGCATGAACATCTTTGAGAAAGTGAGAGCATCGCACATGTGCGGGAACTGGTAGGCATGCACGAGTTACATCTGAGCTTGGAGATGTAGTACTGGAAACAATGGAAAAGGTATGTCGACAAAGACACTTGTCACACAAATTCCTGCAGTGTGTCACAGTAGTACTTGGAGAATAATGCCTCGCAGTGCTATGTACCCTTACCACCTCGAACGATGTCAGTACCTTAGTAAGGCTGCCTTTGGTCTTAGACTATCATTCTGGCGGGGGTGTAATACAAGTATTGTGATGAGACGAATTCTAACCCTCCGATAACGCCAAAGACTGATTGGATGAGGAGGACGTGAACCGACGCCTCCAAGATCACCTGATGTGAACAACGTAGAGGTGTAGTGCATGTCACTTCGGTTAAAGGGGCTGAAGAATTGGACCAGATTTGTCAATGCCTGTCAATAACTTCGTAATGATCAAGGCTTGCTGCCCAGGGTTTGATATTTTTTGCGGAGTAGTGTTCATTCCTGCATAAGGGATGATGGACGACGCTTTGAACATCTCCATTATCAACGAGTACAGTACTCTAATTGTTGTCATGGTCATTCAAAACACCTGAATATCTACCAAACTATTTCTAATAAATTATCTTAGAGTTGCACACTTACGTTTTTCCAATTCGGATGATATGCTCACAGAATCAAGGTAGTGGTGGATGTTAACCAAAAAGTTACAATTATCTCGCAAATGATTCGTTTGCGGACCTATCATTCCTGAGACATTTTTGCTTCTGGTATTGTTCACGATTAAATGCATCTGTTTACACTAATAATTATGAGACACTATTTACAAGGTGACAAATATTGCCGGCCTGTGTGGCCGAGAGGTTCTAGGCGCTACCGTCTGGAACCGCGCAACCTCTACGGTCGCAGGTTCGAATCCTGCCTCGGGCATGGGTGTGTATGATGTCCTTAGGTTAGTTAGGTTTAAGTAGCTCTAAGTTCTAGGGGACTGATGACCTCAGAAGTTAAGTCCCGTAGTGCTCAGAACCATTTGTCATTTGACAATTATTGTAACACACGAAAAAAAAGTAAGTTAGTTACTATCTACGGTGTGCACACAGTTTATTCAACATATAATCGTAACTACAGACATTGGGATTTAGGTTATGACATGTTAGATATTTGTGCTATCGTTGGCGATGATGAGGCGCAGACGAATAGCGAAATTCTGCATGACCCGATGAAGTGTCGGAACATCGATGCCGTCGGCATCCTCCTCAATGGCTGTTTTCAACTCAGCAATGGTTTTGGGGTTATTGCTGTAAACCTTGTCTTTAATACAGCCACACAAAAAGGAGTCGCATGTGTTCAGATCCGGAGCATATGGCGGCTAATCGAGGCCCATGCCAGTGGCCTCTGGGTACCCAAGAGCACAATGCGGTACCCAAAGTGCTCCTCCAGGACATCACTCTACTCCTCAGATGGGGTCAATCTCCATCTTGCATGAACCACATCTTATCGCAATCAGGGTCACTTTGGATAATGGGGATGAAATCATCTTCCGGAACCTTCACATACCGTTCGGTAGTCACTGTGCCATCAAGGAATATCACATCGATTATTTTGTGACTGGACACTGCACACCACACAGTCACCCACTGAGGGTGAAGAGACTTGTCGATCACGAAATGCGGATTCTCAGTCCCCAAAAACACAAATTTTGCTTATTGGCGAACCCATCCAAGTGAAAATGGGCTTCGTAGCTAAACCCAAGCGTTTTCGCATACTAATTACCAGCATGCCTCCGCGGCCAACCGTTCAGTTTGAGCGCTCTAACGCAAAGCGATTTTACTTCATATAGCTCAGTAATTGTCACCCTGTATATAGGATGTAACAAGAAGGTATGGCCTTATTATCAGGAAACGTTCCTCACACGTAGAGCAATAAAATGTTTTAGATGGACGTGGGTCCGCAAATGCTTTATTTTCTTGTTACAGCTGATTTTCTACGACTCATAATCAAGTTCATAAAGGGAAATACACAGAAACTGAACGTTCCAGCATTACATGAAGTGTTCAAATTACCCTCTTGGTTGCGTTTTGATGCAATGTACAATAAGTAGTGATTCTTAAGTTCACCGCCGATGTTTCATGTTCCAACTGAAAGAAGATAATGTTGAGATGTGACTGACTCTAGTGCTTGTGTTGACGTGCGACGGACTTCATTGCACTACTATCTTCAAGCATGTAGTATGCGTGTTAGTCACAGACATGGTTTCTGGTACATTTCAAAGGAAGTTTACTCAAATACGGAGTGGGCAGTTGACCTTTTGCTCTACAGATTGTGGGAAGGTAACGGCTGTGGCGCTCAACTTTTGTAACGGGACAGGGTTTTACGAAGACGTTGCCCCGACAGGAGAATGTTTAAAGCCAATTGTAGTCATCTCAGGGGACATGGGATGTTTATGCTTACTACTCGGTACTGGGGAGGCCGCGAAGTACGAGGACTGTGCTTCAACTGGAGGAGAATCTTTCTCGTACAGTTGACGACAACCCCAGTATAAGCTGCAAGTAATTTTGACCAAATGACTGGAAAATGCTACATGAGAACCTGCAGTATTGTGCCACGTGCAGTGTGTGCAGGCACTATCAGCAGCTAATTTTCTTTCAGGGGCACACTTCTGCGAATGTTTCATTGAATAATGTCTCAATCCTCATTTTAGTGTAAATAATGTACTGTACACGGATGAGGTTTCGTTTCAAATTAGACGATTAATGTTTGAAGTGTTGTAGAAAATCAGCTCTCATATGGAAATAAAGCGTGTCTTGACCAATGTCCATACAACATATTTTCTTCCTCTGAATGTGAGTAACGTCTCCTAAAAGTTTGGCCACACCTTTTTGTTACACTATGTATGGCAACACATCGTTTAATCCTTCGTACTTGACGAACAGGAGGAAAAATACAGAAGTGATCCGGTTCGCCTCCCGAATCAATTCATTTGCGATTCGCCTACACATTGGATTTGGTCCATTGTTAGACCTAGGCAATAGCCTGTTTGTGATTTATCAGTTCTTACCGTATCAAAAGGCCTTTGTGAGAAACGTTAATGTTTTCATTTCTACTAAGAATAGTGTAACACAATTTCCGCAACCGACACCCGTTTGAATCTCTTCACTGTACTCAAGGCTTGATCTCTCCCTACTAAGCCCCCATTACCAAATAACAACTCCCTGATGACCCAGAAAAGCGACCTACCAATTTGTTTTTTCCGGGTGTGCCATAAATTTCTGATCTCCACGATCTGAATTAGTTTATCATCATTATTTATCAGAAATAGGGACAGTTTACGGTCTCTCAACGCTCCCTATTCCTCCTCAGTCCTCTCCTTCCCTTCGTTTATCCACCAGGCTGGTTGTAATTCCTTAATTATTCGTCGAGACGAACTATTATTTCGAGAATTACTTAAAGGTATGACCTTGTTCCACAGAATCCATTTGGAATAAATATTTACCTAGATAATTTTGTATGTGAGTCTGTCCGCTGTAGGGCTACTTCATAATTTGGAGCAGCCCTGCAGTGAGAGAAATACGTGCGCTTCTAGGCGCTTCAGTCCGGAACCACGAAGCTGCTACGGTCGCAGGTTCGAATCCTGGCTCGGGCATGGATGTATGCGATGTCCTTAGGTTAGTTAGGTTCAAAAATGGCTCTGAGCACTATGGGACTTAACTACTGTGGTCATCAGTCCCCTAGAACTTAGAACTACTTAAACCTAGCTAACCTAAGGACATCACACACATCCGTGCCCGAGGCAGGATTCGAACCTGCGACCGTAGCAGTCGCGCGGTTCCGGACTGCGCGCCTAGAACCGCTAGACCACCACGGCCGGCAGGTTACTTAGGTTTAAGCAGTTCTACGGCTAGGGGACTGATGACCTCAGATGTTAAGTCCCATAGTGCTTAGACCCATTTGAACCATTTTGCACTGTCAGAATTGTTTCACGGAAGTGAATGTGTTCTCGCCCGGTTATAAGTGTTTGCCAAAACTGTAGGAACGACAAAAACAAGGAACAAATAAAGAATTACTTACTTGGAAATAATACGATTTCTCCAATAAGTTCTGTTTCTAAGGACGAAAAGATATTAAGAGACTGTGACTCCTTCTTTGCTTGTGTTGCCGATTCTACAGATATTATACCCTGTGAGCTTGGATTTTAGTGTGGTTGTGCATGGGGGCTTGATTAAAAATGTTAATGAATAAGTGCAATAATTTTAGTAGCTGTGAGACCGGTTACGAAGTCTCATAACCGGTTGGCGCTGACTAGTATTAGCACGCAATCTGACTGCATATAATAAAAATAAAGAATGACAAGGAATTTCCATTGACACAATGGATTAAGTAAGTCCCCTGCAACTATAAAAGCTACGAAACAACAAAGCGCAAGTGTAATTGTTCTGTGTGTGGTAGAGTGACTCAATGTACATGTATCTAGCTCGGTTCTTTCTCAGTACGACAGAATATTTTAAACACCATTTACAATGAACTGATTGAAAAACCAGAAATACTATAACTGCACATAGAAACCAGAATTACAAGTCTAATAAATGAACACGAGACAGATGCTTTGTTGACTGTACCTGTGATCAAGATGCGTTGTCATTAAAGAAAACTGTAATACCTTTTTACCTCATTATGTATTGACGAAAATTTTCCATTACACCAGCATCATAAATCAAAAGCCCACCTCCATTGTCAAATACACTGTGACAATTGCAACATCTTCCATCTATACATTACACCAACTGTACAGCATCTACTCTCTCGCCCAACAGAACAACAATTGCCCTCGACATCCTCTGAACTACTACTGCACCAGTGGAGGCGGCGGAATAATAATCTTTGGCGCAGTCTCTGGCGCTGTGACTCAGTGTAGCCACCTTTCAGTTGCCATTATAGCGTGTTTTCAACCACGCCACTAGTTTAAGTTGAAGGAGATCTGTAGCTGAGCATTTGGTATGACGACAAAATTACAATTCCGGCTCTCTACATTCTGCCGTTGATCTGAATGCCAACTCTCCATCTCAACCTAGACTTGGGACATGCATCAGCAACTACCAATATCTCAATTAATAGATGGCTCTGAGACCCAGCCAGCTACTGAGTGGTTTTCTCATTTTCAGTGTTTACTTCCCGGTACATCCGTTTCACATCTGCATAGTCAATTAAAGCGAAAGTGATCAATTTATCAGGATTGTAGATAGATATATTACATCAGATTCGACCGCAAATGTTTCATTTTTTGTCATCTCAACAGAAACGGGCAGAGGAGGAATAATCCAAAGAAGAATACTCTACGGAGTTGGAGGAAGTAGAAGGCGAAATTTAAGTGGGTAATCATGACAAAAATCCTTTTCCTCTACAATGAAATGTTATTGTCAATGTTTTATCTTACTTCATAAACTCCGTCACTCTACATCCGACGGATATTTTTGATGTCTTGTTTCCCTCCGTAAATCGGTTCAGAGGACATACACAAGTTGAGAGTATAAGCTAACGTTTGTGTACCGATTTAGTGAATTGTTAATGTGTGCTTTGTGAGCCAGTAAATTCAAGCAAGTTTCTTTGACGAGGATACATTTACGCTGCACGTCCGTGCAGAATAGCATACATACAGTTTAATCAGAGCTACTCGGAGCGCCGACGTGTCTCATCTTCTGGTCACAAATTACTCTAGTTCTGGCCGCAAAGTGAAGCCCATGCTCCATAGCGCACGAACTGTTTGAAAACTGGAAGAGAGTCCAGCGTCATACTGTCATAAACTGTCTTCCTCTTCCGCTGCTTTGCAGTATAGTTGCCCGTCTCTACTGCACGAAAGTATCCTTTGATAGCATTTTTGTAATTATGTTGGCGTGTGCGTGTGTGCGCGGGCGAATCTGTGCATGTGATTGTGTGTTTGAATGCATGTTTAGTAGAGAGAGAAATAGAATGCAGGAGAGTGGGCGTACGACATGGGATGGGGAGATGAACACAGTGTGGAATGAACGCCGAGCTTGTGGGTACGATGTTCCCTCCGGACTGTAGAATTTACTTAGAGGTATGGAAAGATTCAGTAAAACATTCGGTGTTATATGGTTCCGCAGTTTGTACTGCCGTACCTTTTTAAATCATTCTTTCTGTTGTCCTTATCCTCAACATAATTCTCTCCTTTATAACTTTTCATCTTTTTGGTGTTTTCTGTCCTTCGCCTACTCTGATGTACCTAAAGGATTCATTTTTTTCTCCTTTTGTTGTGCACTTCTGTCTTATTACTTGCATAGTTTGGATTTCTGTGGAAGGGAAATCTCTTTCTCAATATTCCCTTTGGTCACTGAAAATCACTGTGTAATGAAGATAAGAGTACGTTTTCACTCTCAGTGCAGGTAGGTAAGCATGATGAGCCTCGACGAAAGGGTGGAAGCATGGGTTTAACGTCCCATCGACGTCTAGGTCGTTAGAGATGGGGTAAATCTCCTGTCGTTAGTAGAACAGAGCGGCTTCTTTACACTGTTCAATATGTCAGCATATTTTGGAAAGCCGTTTCAAGCTTAAACCATCTGTAAACGGGAAGAACGGTTGTCAGAATGGGAAGTTGCCCAACGAATCGACTTGCTTCAACAGCGACGTATTTCGAGCTTTCAGCCGTTGCTTTCGATCACAAAACTTCAACGCTCTGCACCTTAGCGTACGTTTAACATCGAATTCATCAGCTGATGGTGGCTGCCTAAAAAATATGGTTTACAACTGCTCCAAAGAAACTATGACGGTTTTGTCGACATATATATAGTAAGCAACACCTCCACACGATCAGATGGTCATTTAGTTTTCAGTTGCGACGTATCGTATGGATCAAAGGCGTCATAATTATACTGATGAACCAAAACATTATGACCATCTGCTTAATAGCTTGTTTTTCCACATTTGGAATGAAATACGATTCTACGTATCAGGGATCCGACACTGGTAGGTTTGTGGAGGTATGTGGCTTTGGAAGTCTACGCACAGGTCGCATAATTCGGTAAATAACGGGCTGCTGATGCGCGTACTCGGTTATGGCACCCGACAGCGACCCATTTGGGTTCCCGAGAGATGAACGTGAGTTCACTATAATGCTGCTCGAACCACAGTACCGTGATTCTGTCTCCGAGACACGAACAGTCGTACTGCTGAAAGATGACATCGCCTTCGGGGAAGACATCAAGCATGGAGGGATGCAGGTAGTTCGCAGCCACAGGTCCAGTGCAAGCACAGGAGAATGTCTTCCACAGCATAATATTGCTTCCACCAGCCTGCGTCCGTGGCTCTCAGCACGATTCGAGCCCCAGTCACCTAGATGATGGCGTTTGTGGAGACGACCATCGACCTAGTAAGCAAAAACGTGATTCACCTGAAGAACCAACACGTTTCCATTGATCGACGGTCAAATCCCGATAGTCCTGTTCCCACTATAGTCATAACTGTTGTCATTGAGTCAACACATGAACACGAAGAGCTGATTTGCTGCGGAGCTCAATGTTTAACAATCTACGAAAAACAGTGTGCTCCGAAACACTTGTGCGTGCACCAGCATAGTGCTCTTCCAGCAGAGGTGCCCTAGATCACTGTCTATCCTACATTACAGAGCAGACAAGATGCCGAAACACCAGTTCTATGAAGGCTCGTGGACGCCTAACTATTTAGCGCGTAGTGGTAGTTACATTGTCCTTTTAGCACTTTCCGTAAATGCTCACCGCTGCAGCATGTAAATATTCGACTAGCTTCACCGTTTTCGAGATACTCGATCGCAGGCTCAGAGCAATAATAATCTGCCCTTTGTCAAAGTCGCTTATCTCAATAGATTTTCCTATTTGTAGCCCTTATCTTATCTGGGGTGACCCAAGGTCCGAATCTGCCCGCAACTACATAAGCCGTCATCCAACGTCGCGATGGGCAATGGTCACAGTGTTTTAGCTTATCAGTGTTCAAATGGTTCAAATGGCTCTGAGCACTATGGGACTTAACATCGATGGTCATCAGTCCCCTAGAACTTAGAACTACTTAAACCTAACTAACCTAAGAACAGCACACAACACCCAGCCATCACGAGGCAGAGAAAATCCCTGACCCCGCCGGGAATCGAACCCGGGAACCCGGGCGTGGGAAGCAAGAACGCTACCGCACGACAACGAGATGCGGGCTAGCTTATCAGTGTATATCCTCTCGTGCTGCTAACCGGTTCTGCGACGAGAGCTGGGCCTTATTATATCCTACAACATCTGTTATTTTTGTATCCATGCATACTTCAGGAACGGTAGTAAGAAAAGAGAAAGATATACAACAGACTCCCTACCTCCAGAATACCTAGGGGGCGGACATGTTTAATGGTGTACAGTGATTTTAGGCTGCCTTCTTGTCACCATTTTAATTAACCATCTCTGTATTTAAATGAATTAATTATAATTAATGAATGTAATTAATGTAAATTAGCTTATGCCGGATTGCATAAAAACAATGAGCAACTAAGGCGCTTCGCATCCTGCACTCAACTATGTCGATTAAATTAGCATCCCAACATCAGGAAACAGTAGAAACTAGCATAAAAAACTGGTTTCTGTTAAGGAAACTCTGTTAGCTAACTCTCTATAACTTGCCACATTAATAAACTTTATCATACTTTTTCGTGTGATATAGGGAAGAGAAGATAAGTGCGACGATATACAGCGCATTAAGTTTAAGAGCTCATGCATCTACGTAGCTGACGACAATGCTACACAGGGGAATGGGAGATAAAACTGAAACCTCACTCTTATGTAACTCCCCCACCCCCTTTTTTTGGGTCATAGGCTGTCTTACGAGTTTGATTCGGCCCACCACGAATTCCTCACCTGCACCAACATCTCTATCTCTAAGTAGCACTTGCAACCTACGTCCTCAATTATTTGTTGGGTGTATTCCAATGTTTTTTTCTACAGTTTTTATCTTCTCCAGCTCCCTCTAGTACCAAGGAAGATATTCCGTGACGTCTTAACATGTGCGCTATCATCCTGTTCTTATCAGTATTTTCTATATATTCCTTTCGTCGCCGTTTCTGTGAGAACATTCTCATTAATTTTCTTATCATTCCATCTAATTTTCCCCATTCTCCTGTAGCACGACATCTCAGATACTTCTGTTACGGTTTTCCCACAGTCCATATTTCACTACTAGGTGTGCTACAAACGTACATTCTGAGAAATTTCTTCCTCAAACTTAGGTATACATTAGATAGTAGTGGATTTCCCTTGCCCAGGAGAGCCCTTTTCTCCAGTCTTAGTCTGCTTTCGATGTCTCCCTTGCTTCCTCCTTCGCTGGTAGTTTTGCTGCCCATGTACCAGAATTCCAAACTTCATCTGCTTCGTGATTACCAATCCTCACGTAAGTTTCTCGCTATTTCCATTTCTGCTACTTCTCGTTATTTTTGTTTTTCTTCGGTTTACTCTTAATCCGTAATCTGTGCTCACTGGACTATTCATTGCATTCATCAGATCCTGTAATTCTTCTTCACTTTCAACGAGGATAGCAAAGTCATCAGTGAATGTCATCTTTGATGTCCTTTCCCCTTGAATTTTAATGCCAGTCTTGAATCTTTCATTTGTTTCGTCATTGTTTCTTTGATGTAGAGAACGAACTGTAGGTGTGAAAGCCTACATCCATGTCTAACATCCTTTTTAATCCGAAAACTTCGTTCTTAATCTTCCACTCTTCTTATCCCATCTTGTCTCCTGCACCCGTTTTTCCATATAGCTTACGCCTATTGTTTTCAGAATTTCAAACATGTTGCACAATTTGAGATTGTCGAATGCGTTTTTCAGATGAACAAATCCTATGAACGTATCTTTTCTTTAGTCTTGCTTCCAGTATCAACCACAACGTTAGAACTGCCTCTCGGCTGCCTTCACCTATCGTAAAGCCAAACCGATCGTCGTCTACCTCATCCTTAATATTCTTTTCCATTCTTCTGTTAATTATTCTTGGGAACAACTTGGGTGAATGAGCTGTTAAGCTGATTGCACAATTTTTCCTTCACTTGTCAGCTCTTACAAACTTCGAGTTGGTTAGTTTGGCTTTAGGAAAGGCAAAGGAACCGGTGAGGTAAGTCTGGCGTTGTGCTAGTTAATGATACTTAGGATTAAGAAAAGTCGTGGGATATGTTGGCCTAGGAAAAGCGTCTGAAGATGTATAATAGCAGATAATTTTGTACACTCTAGAAAAATAGATGGAAGCTATATGAAATGATGAGTAATATACAGTACGTATAAGTCCCAGGAAGGAACAATAGATCTGGAAGAACACGAACGATATGCTTAGGTAGGTTTCTCTAATGACGTTGGTATCCTCGGCGAAAAGGAGGAAGAATTACAGGACGTACTGAATGGAACAAACAGTATGATGAGCACACACTACGGACTGGGATAAAAGTTAAGAAAGACGAAACAAGTGAGGGGTAGCATAAATGTAATCGGTGAAGAAGGTAACATCAGAAGTGGGCACCACAATGTAGATGACGTAAAGGAAATCTCCAGCCCTGGAAGTGCCGTAGCTTATGACTGACGTGAGAGGAAGAACGTGAAATGCAATATAGCACAAGCAAAGAGGGCGTTTCTGATCAAGCGACACTACCAGCACCAAATATTGGCATTAGTTTGAGTAGTAAGTATCTCTGAATGTACACATTATATGGATGTGAAGCATGGGCTGAGGGGGAACCGGAGAGGAAAAGAACTGAAGAGACTGAGATGTGCTGCCGTGAAAAAAGGTTGCTGAAAAGGAGGTGAACTGACAAAGATGAGAAATAAGGACGTTCTGTATCGAATCGGAGAGGACATAAATATGAAAAAAACACAGACAATAAGGATTGAAAGGATGATAAGACATTTGTTACGAAATCAGGCATTAAGTTACATTGTAATAGAGGGAACTGTTTAGAGTGAGAACTGTAGGGGATGAGAGAAGAATATGTCCAACAAATTATTGAGAATATATGCTACTCTGAGATGAAGCGGTGGTCCCACTGTAAAGAGTCGAGGCCAGCCGCATCAAAATGTTGAGATGACTGACGGAAAAAATAGAGGAGACTAATGAGGTGATAAAACTACTTCTGATCATAAATAATTTAGAAGCTAATATGGCGAGGAGTTGAAACTGTGATACGACAAAAAATCGTAATGAACACTTTATATACAGGTGAGCTGCTAAGTGTGGCATCTGTATTTACAGATTGCTTGTCACCGCATGAAATGAAGTGAAGGTTACCTAGTAATTGTTTCAGTTTCCATTATCATATTTATCTTGCCAAATCACGTCTTCTTAAGCAACTGAGATCGCTAGAAATAAAACATAATTTTTGCCTCCTTCTATGCTACACGTTTATCAGTATAACCTACGATTCATGTGCTATGCATTAACTAATATGGAATTCTTTAAAAAGTGATATGCAGTAGTTCAGCGTGGTTTTAGTGTTTGGATACGTGCTATTACTTTTCCTGAAACCAACGATGCTTCATACAAAGAAAATTTTTATACCTTTCAGCAGTAACTATTGCTATGGCATGGTTGTGACATGCCTGGTGTAGCCGCAGTACAAAGCCATTATTTTCTTGAAAACGCTTCCACTCACCTTCGTGTTCTTCTTGTCAACCACATGCAGGGATTTCAAAAAATAAGCTGACATTTGACAACTTTAAGCACAATACTTATGTAGGCTACAGTGGCACAGTTATACAGATATAACAATTTTGTTTTGGATTCACAGGTAGATGTGAAAGGCTGGATGTAGAGGGAGCGGAAGAGAGAGGGATAGTGAGAGGGAGAGAGAGGATGGAAGGAGTGATTTTGTGAGAGCAAGCTTTACAAAGCAGGTGGTCTTAAGTTTATAAAAATGGTTCAAATCGCTCTGAGCGCTGTGGGACTTAACGTCTGAGGTAATCAGTCCCCTAGAAATTAGAACTACTTAAACCTAACTAACCTAAGGACATCACACACTTCCATGCCTGAGGCAGGATTCAAACCTGCGACCGAATCGGTCATGCGGTTCCAGACTAAAGCGCTTATAACCACTCGGCCACACTGGCCGGCTTTAAGTTTATATTTTGTTACATGTAATAACTGCCTAAAGGTTGGGGTACTACATTGGTTTATGCTATAAAATATTCAGATGGACGTACAATTTAAGCCAGTGGTTGATGTTCATATAGTTTCAATCTGACAGGGGGTACAAGCTGTTGGTGTGATGATTTATTTGCAAATGAGGACAATTAGTTGCACATCTGGAGACTGTCATGGTAACATAGCTAAATATTTATGGTGAGTATTAAGGTGTGTGTGTGTATGTGTTGTAAGTATTGTCATTTTGCAATTTAGGATGGATTCAGGTTGTTTTGTTTGTGTTCGTATATTTGAAGTTGTAAGTAGGCTGTTTAGGTTTTATATTGGTAACGCCACGTAGCGCTCTGATGAAAGTCACTGGCTGTGCTGTGTGCAGTCAGTGGCTGGTTGGCATTGTTGTTATACTCGCCATTGTAGTGTTGGGCAGCGGCAGCTGGATGTGAACAGCGCGTAGCGTTGCGCAGTTGGAGGTGAGCAGCCAGCAGTGGTAGATGTGGGGAGAGAAATGGCGGAGTTTTGAAATTTGTAAGACTGGATGTCATGAACTGCTATATATATTATGACCTTTGAACACTATTAAGGTAAATACATTGTTTCTTCTCTATCAAAATCTTTCACTTGCTAACTATGCCAATCAGTAGTTAGTGCCTTCAGTAGTTTGAATCTTTTATTTAGCTGGCAGTAGTGGCGCTCGCTGTATTGCAGCAGCTTGAGTAACGTAGATTTTTGTGAGGTAAGTGATTTGTGAAAGGTATAGGTTAATGTTAGTCAGGGCCATTCTCTTGTAGGGATTTTTGAAAGTCTGATTGCGTTGCGCTAAAAATATTGTGTGTCACTTTAGTGAATGTTTGAGTACGTTCAGTTTTGCTCATCTGTTTGAAAAGCAAATAATCTAAGAGGTTTATCAGCATAGCAATTCATAAATTTTTCTAAGGGGACGTTTCATATGTCGACCCTTAGCCGAGGATACCTCACTGGAATCTTCTGATTTTTTTCTTGTAGTTTGTGTAATTAGTGTAGCTATTGTTTATTGCTAGCGCGTAATTGTAGAGAGAATCTCCTTTGTAGTTGCAGTCTTTCATTGTAGTTGTATCATGCATGTGGATTTGCACCAAGTATTTCGCAGCTGCGCTTGCAATTAACTAGATATTATTTTCAGTGCTATGTTTATGTGTTATCTTATTTTGCTCTTCAAATTGTGCTTTTCTGTGTTATCATGTGAAATATTGTGACAATTATGGCGTGTGAAAAACGTAATACTATGCTCCAAAGTCAACTGAGAAATGACAGTGAAGACGAAAGCAGTGTCTTACCGCCACCGCGTAATGAATTAACTAATGTTCAACATAGTAATTTGGTAATTGTGCATAGGGAAATAAAGCGGGCGGCAAACAATGGAGTAGGCAGTGCACAATTAGTGAACAGGGAAGCATTATCGATCGATCGCTCGGCAACAGCTCGCCTCAGGAATCCGAAATGACAGGACACAATCTTGCAAATACTGTAGATTCAGGTTTTGCGTCCTCACTGTTTTCTCAAATAAGTCTAGACACATTTTCTGTTTGTCAAAATGTGAATGTTGCCGGTGCAAATGCACTGCCGAAAAGCGTAGAGGAACAGATTCCAGACACTAATTCATTGTTATTACAGTTAATGCAACAAATGGTACAAAATTAGAGACAAACACAGCAAAAGCTTCAAAAGTTAGACTCAATGGAACAAAATCTTCAAACGTTAGACACAATGGAACAACACCAGAGACAAACACAGCAACAGTTAGACACAATGGAACAAAATCAGAGACAAACACAGCAAAAGCTTCAAAAGTTAGACACCACACTTGAACAAACACGTGAAGATTTAACTACTAAGTTGCATAACATTGAATCGAAATGTCTAAAAGTCTGTAATGACTCAAAAACACAAATTTGTGATCATTTTCAACCTATTTTTTCGCGGCATGAAAATGAATTACAGAATCACGAAGCAGCCATAAAAGAACGGCAAACTATTGTTCATGAAAATCATGAGACCTTGCAAGTTAAAATTGACTCAGTTGCATCTACCGATTCGGTTAAGCAACTTGCAAAAACTCAGGAAAACTTAAAGGACACACTAGATGCGATTTCAACACAAATAGATACTCTAAAAATTGGTTCAGAAAAACACACTGAGGAAATAAGTACACTATCGGAGAAAGTGGCCGAACTTTCGGATCAGTTCACAAACTTGTCTGCAAAGGTAGATGATGATCTGAATGACACAAGACCTGTCGCCATCACTGACACTGAAGAGTATGAACAAATTAAGAAATTCAAACAAAATCAGAATCAAATTAATACGCAACACAAAAGAGAAATCCGGGAAGTACGAGATCAGCTTACACAGGGAATACAAGAGTTACGTATTTCAGAGGACACTCGCGCCCCAATACGGAAAGAGGGACATAGAAATACGGAACAGCCACAAAATAATAACACAGCGCATTTCAGAAATTATGAAAGAAATTGGCAAGGCGCCTTGGATTTTGAGATGGAACCGCCGAAACGAAGTAAAAATGAGCGATGTGCGACTCGACGACACGATGATTTTGACTATAAGCTGTTCATTACTACACGTAAATTCAAAACATTTAAGAATTCTGGCAACGACATTCATCCACAAGCGTGGCTCCATCAATTCTCTCATTGTTTTCCTCCCAACTGGTCAGTAGAGCACAGATTAGAATTTATGTGTGGCTATTTAGAGACTGAACCAGCTGTAAGAATGCGATCGGTCATTCACAATTGCCACAGTGAAGGAGAATTTTATCATGCCTTCCTCTCAGCATATTGGTCTCAAGTTACACAAGACCAAGTAAAACATAGCATCATAATGATGAAACATTTCGAACAATCTGAATGTTCCGGTCTTGTGAAATATTTTGAAGACATGTTGCACAAGAATCAGTACCTGTCAAACCCATACAGCCCCTCAGAACTCATCTGCATTTGCTTAATCAAATTACCTGAACATTTACGACATATCATTTTGGCAGGACGTTGCAAAGACGACATTGAAGCTTTTCAAGGACTCTTACAATAATTAGAAATTGACACTGACAATCGCGGAACGCGAAAACAGGAACATACCACAATTACAGGTAACATCCGTCGCAATTCCGCGACGAAAGAAATAACTGGACATGACAAAGCTATTCTCACAACACAAATCGTGACCAAAACAGACACCACCCGTATGACAACCACTGGCTGAGTAATAGTTACAGAGAAAGATCGCACTTCCGTAATTATGAATATGACAGAGATAACCATAGAAACAGACAATATGGAAACCCAAACAATTATTATCAAGGGAGACAGAATAACTTCAGACGCAACAGTTCAGCGCGCAGTTCCGATTTCGGGAGAAATTCTCCACCACATGACCAACAAACAAGTAACTATGTGAAGTACCGACAAAACGACAGACCTGAATTCCATCAGAACTGGTGGGATTCAGACAGAGCAGGGCACTCTCGACAAGGTGAATTTGTAAAAATTAGGTCTCCTAATCCCAATAACGACGCGCGCCAACAAAGTAACAGACAATGACTCGCACCGCAGGCAGCCGCATGCGCCAGCTGGCTCAGAGATAAATAACATAGACGCTAACCTTGAGAAAAATTTGAGCATTCCTTATCGGTGTACCATATACCAAATGATAATTCCGTTGAAGCTGGAGGTCTGCATAGTAGGAAGAGTAAAGGCTTGCACCACATTTCACATGTAAAACCGTTTACTGAGAGATAATCTGCTTTTAAGTTAGCCTTTGCTATAAAATTTTTCACTTCACGTTACTAGTACTCTTCGTCAGACTTATAAACTGTCAACATGCAACTATGTTAACTATCTAGTCTGGAACCTAAGGAACATATTTAGACAGTAATTACGAATGCATTGCTATAGTGAACAGACAACACAGTGTTGTTATTTGTACATTCTTGTTTGAAAGTTGCACGATTACGTAACAACTATAAGGCTCACATACTTAGAACATATACTGGTAATGATAATGAAATTTTAATGCAACATTTTGGTTTACTTGAAAATACATTCTGGATTTAAGATACTTTCTGTGAGATACCAGATGACATAGTGGTTAGTTTATGTGACAGCTACACGATTTTATCACGACGCTACTAATGGGTGACAATTTACAATGTTGTTTTTGTGGTGTTTCTGTTTTATATCTGCACAGTTTTTCTGTATTATTCTGGAAAGTAAAACTTGTTTTAGTAGTAACTTTTGTGGTACAGCTACAATGAGACAGCCTTTTCCGTAGCACAACAATACGTTACAGCACAGTCCTGTCTTCATCACAGCAATAAGCGTAATAACTAAGATATCTATGCGGAAAGCGTTTCACTTTGGTTTGTCATAAGGTGAGTAAATTGACTTCTGCAGAACTTAGCATTTGGAGGACGATAACTACGACACTTCCACAGAGATTATCTTACAACAAGACGCACAGTTTAGCGTTGCAGTACACGTATTTGAGTGATTAATTTTGTACTTAAAACATTTATTTTTAAAGATTTTTGAATTACAAAGAAAGTTTTCTGTGATACATTTCAATCCATTGCTGTAATCTGTGACACCTGAGGGTATAATTACATTAATCCTCAGGGGCCTACACGCTTACTTTGTGTATCATGTGTTTGGCAAGCACAAGGAGCCGTAGCTAATATGGTTTTTGCTTACACTACTTTACACATCGGTACCATATTTCTCTAACACATAATTACACAGCTATCTGATCTTTTAACTGAGAGAGACAAACTTTTTTACTACAGCAGTGACAGATGTTTATGTAATTACACCGTTGGATAACTTCACACTTACGAAATAGTATTTTGTCTGTACTTTGTGAACTGTTCATATTTTTTCGGACCCATTGTGATACTATGAGAGCTTTGAATGATATATTTGGTATGGGATCATGATTTTTTAAGTACGTTTTAGGCAGATGACACTTTTGACATGAGCAGAGAATTTTTTTAGGTTTTGAAATTATTGGAGGAAGCTACTACGATTTTGAGAGTTGACTGAAGTGATATGATGTTACTATTACGATGGCTATGTGCATTATGCTGTTGCAGTGTGTTTATGATCAATAAGCTGATGCTATATGAGTTATTTGATTATGCTACATATCTGTTATGATGAAATATTGAAGAAGTGTCGACAAATAAGGTAATGAATAATGAGTAGTGGTTAGGGACTCTGGTTCGTTAAAAAGGTTGTTGGAAACCAAGAATCGTACTTTAAGAGTTATGAAATGTATGTAAATGCGTGAGTGTATTACAATGCCGACGAAAATTTTTTGGACACTGTTATATCAATAGGATTTTGTTTCTACAGATTTGTAACGCAGTTCTTAACCTGTGAAATATTTTTATATGGGACTGTCACTGTAGCGGAAACTGCTGTCATAAATATTTCGGTAAGAAAGTTAAGTGACCACCTTCACGTAATGAGTCGTGGGCACCCAGCTGCGTCACAGATGCCTGGAAAAAAGCCATTAGTGTGTGCCTTTCAGAGGCACAGGTGGAGAAGAATAAAAAAGAGACCATTATTCTCGCTATTGACATTCCTTTGTAGAAAGCATCATAAATACGAGACCCTCAATCTTGAAAACATGATTACTCTGTAGAGTTCTTAATTTATGTTATTTACTGAAATAAAATGATGAGAAACATTTCATGTCTATTGTCTTGCTAGTTGAAAGATTGTTTACTGCATTATGAAATGCCATATGGCTAGTGAGTGAAGTTTCAAAATGGCTCAAATGGCTCTGAGCACTATGGGACTCAACTGCTGTGGTCATAAGTCCCCAAGAACTTAGAACTAATTAAACCTAACTAACCTAAGGGCGTCACACACATCCATGCCCGAGGCAGGATTCGAACTTGTGACCGTAGCGGTTGTGCGGTTCCAGACGGCAGCGCCTTTAACTGCTCGGCCACTCCGGCCAGCCATAATGACGTTTCACGCCTTGCTTTGCCTATTTTGTTTAATATCTAGTTCCAACTGCACTGCAGCATTGGTTAAAATAAAATTTTATAGATGTACTAATATAAATATTATATGCCTACAGATCCAGTAAAAAATAATTTTATGATACATGTACTCCAAAAAAATGAGGGAGCACAAAAAGACATTTTCACTTCACAGGAATTGCATACAGAATTTTTGTCAGTGACTTGGTAACTAGTCTGCTAGAGCAAGTTACAGTGATGCATCACTCTAGTGTTAAGATGTGACATAGGTATTAGACATGGCCATTTTTAGTGTAATATTTTTTCTGCCTCAGATATGTCATGTTTAGATATAAGTTATTGCAATTGTTGCTGCTGTTTGCCAGGCATAGTGCTACTAAATTTCACTTTATATTACTCTGTTAAGCCAGTTTCACTACGAATTTATTTTCCTTGTTTGCTGTGCATTGCCTTATATTAATTGTAATATTGCACTTGCTTTGCTAATTTATGCTGCTTGCTTTGCCATTTGTATTTTTTATCATTGCTGTTTGTGTTAATTGTTTTGTGCTGCTGCATGGCCTCGTTCCTAAGTTTAGCATCTGATCTCAGTAGATTTAAGTTAGCTTAAGGTGGGGTAGGCTATATGAGAGAACGAGTTGTGATGAATTGGAAGAAATGCATTGAGAACCAGTAAGAAAATGGTTTGGCCAAAACAGTATTTTGAAAGAGGATATGTACCAAAAAAGTAGGGTTAGGGACAACAGGTTTAGGTAGGATTTTCTTGGAAATAAATGATGAGGTAAGATAATGGAAAATAAATAATGAGGTAAGAAATATGTGAACATATAAATACAGAAAGCATGCTTGGATATGGTTTTTTTGGTGGAAACAAATGTTGAATGAGACGAAAGATCTATGGAATGAATTTTTTAGGTAGGACTGCAGTACCAAATGTTACACTGAAAACAAACCCTGCCCTTTCCTCTTGTGTTATTCTGCTATGTGTTTGGGTACTCTTGTATATTTGTGTTTATCCTGTCTTTATGTGTTTGTCTGATGAGAGTTATGTTGTAGAATTAATCTGATAATATGTTATTTACTTTGTAAAGATGTTTAGACAATATTTATTCTGTTTTCTTTTAATGCTCATGTGTGAAGTTAATGTTTCGAAAACTATTCTCATAATTTTATATATGTACTTATGTCATAATTCTTGTAACACTGATGTACATGTTTATTCCTATTCTTTTGTAAAGCCCCTATTACTACAAATGTTATCTGTATTATTATGTTTTCAATGATGTATTTTGTACCTTTGTTATTGTATTCTTATGTTATGAAATTGTAATTGACACCAGTTCATCGAATTAAGTAACTTGTAAGTTACAATTCACAGCACACGTTTCTGTTGGTCATAGTATATGGACAATATGTGAGACGTAGGGACTGATAGTGTTTGCACATGTGTTAATAATTCAGCAAGGGACTGGTTAACAGCATTGCTGGTTCTCAGGACAATTAAAAAAACAAAAACTTTGTGAGTGCACAAGTGGTGGTTTATGGACTTGCTATACTCTCCGCAAGACTCTTCGATGGTGATTGTGCACCTGCACTGTCGCGATTGATGGCTGCTGGCCGTCTCTACAAAGACTACAGTGGGTCTGCACCTTTGATGACCCACCAATACCATTATTTCTACAAGGACTGCAGTGGGTCTGCACCTTCGATGACCCACTAATACCATTATTTCTACAAGGACTGCAGTGGGTCTCCACCTCTGGTGGGCACCAATACCTTACTCTCTACCAGGACTACAGTGGCTCTACTCTGTGATGACCTACCTACCAATATTCTTGAACTTGGACTGACTCTGCTGTGGGTTTGCTCTGTTGCGGCCCATTACCTGTCTGCATGCCAAGAGTAAGGACTGTCTTTCCGTTGGAAGGACAACACTGCTTCTTCAAGACTGCATGGAAACCCACTACTTCCTTGTGCATTGTCTTTTACTGCTCAGACTTTGAGAAAAGAAACGGCAGTTTTACTGTGATGAATGATCAGGACTGTCTTTATGGACTGTGAGAAAATTTTAGCTTTTGACCAACATTGTATCAATAAGTGTGTGCATTTGATATCTTTGTTATTGTAATTATGAATAATTTTATCAAATCGTTATTGGCCACTGCCCAAAACAATTTGTAAACTTTTTTTGTGGGGAGCCTGGGGCTATGTAAGTAGGCTGTTTAGGTTTTTATATTGGTAACGCCACGTAGCGCTCTGATTAAAATCACTGGCTGTGCTGTGTGCAGTCAGTGGCTGGTTGGCATTGTTGTAATACTCGCCATTGTAGTGTTGGGCAGCGGCAGCTGGATGTGAACAGCGCGTAGCGTCGCGCAGTTGGAGGTGACCCGCCAGCTGTGGTGGATGTGGGGAGAGAAATGGCGGAGTTTTGAAATTTGTAAGACCGGATGTCATGAACTGCTATATATATTATGACCTGTGAACACTACTAAGGTAAATACATTGTTTCTTCTCTAGCAAAATCTTTCATTTGCTAACTATGCCTATCAGTAGTTAGTGCCTTCAGTAGTTTGAATCTTTTATTTATCTGGCAATAGTGGCGCTCGCTGTATTGCAGTAGCTTGACTAACGAAGATTTTTGTGAGGTAAGTGATTTGTGAAAGGTATAAGTTAATGTTAGTCAGGGCCATTCTTTTGTAGGGATTTTTGAAAGTCAGATTGCATTGCGCTAAAAATTTTGTGTGTAACTTTAGTGAATATTTGATTACGTTCAGTTTTGCTCAGCTGTTTGAAAAGCAAATAATGTAAGAGGTTTATCAGCATAATAATTCATAAATTGTTCTAAGGTTACGTTTCATAAAGTATTTAAAGGATGTCTAGTTTTTGCCTTTTGGTTGGATGTCAGGGATGCTGATACTTGTCTTGTTAACATGGTGTTTTGTTTCATGTACATGGGTGGCTATTGCTGAAGTGTCGTATTTTTGTTTTTTATTGCTGCCGTGTGATCTTTGATTCTAATCTCAAATGATCTGCCTGTCTGGCCTATGTAGAGGCAGTCGCAGTCCAAAAATTGAATTTTGTACACACCAGTGTCAAGAAGTGGGATTTGTGTGCTTATGTTGTGGGATAACTTCTGCTTTATCTTGTTGTCTGTGGTAAATGATATGTTTATGCCTTATCCTTTGAAGACATTGGCAATAAGATATGAAATATTACCTAGATAGGTGACTCTACAGAAGATATTGTTTTCTTTGGTTTGTTGTGATGTGATTGCTTTGCCACTGTTGAGTGTTTCAGGGTGTCTACTATGGAGTTGTTATAACCATTTTCAATAGCTATTTGTTTTATTATTTCAATTTTAACGTTCACATTTGTTTCAGACAGTGGTAGTTGGATAGCTCTTTTCATTATGTACCGGAATGCTGCCATTTTGTGGTCTGTCAGATAACAATAGAATTTGTGGATTGTAGTAGGTGAAGTGGTAGGCTTTCAATAAATATCAAACTGGTGTCTATTACTGTTTGTTCTATTGGCAAGGTCAAAAAAATTTATACTGTCATCTGCTTGGTGTTCAACTGTGAATTTTATGTTTTCATGGCAGTTGCTGAATAACTGATTTAATTCACTGATTACATCTTACCATTGATTAAAACGATTGTATCGTCTACATATCTATTGTAAGATGACATTTTCGAGGAGGTGGTAATTGGAATTCAGAAGTTTGCCTCTTGAACTACTTATAAATATTATAGCTAACACTCTGGAAAGGTCTGAACCTATTACCACTACATCTGTTTGTTTGTAGATTTTATTGTTAAATGTAAAATAGTTGTGCAAAAGTGTGAATTCGACCAGGTCCATTAGTTCAGTAATGTGCGATAAAGGTTTTTTTTGTGCTTTTATTGATTTGCATTGATTATCTGTTGTATCTTTTGGCACAGAGGATTAACGGTTTTGTATGTAAAATGAAGCAAGTGTTGCTCCTTCAGCTACATCTGTGTTTTTGACATATTGTGTAAATTCTGCTGTGCTTTGAAGTGTTCTCTCATTATTGTATGTGTATGCTTCTTTGGGAATTTTGAAGAGCATTTTGTTGAGTTTGAATTGTTGGGCTGTTCCTACAGTTCACTATAGACACGATAGAGTCCCATTTTTGTGTATCTTTGGTTGTACTCTATGGCTAGGTGCTTGTAAGTTAATTGTTAACAGGTTTCTTGCATCTTGGATGGTGAGTAGGAAGTTTAAGTTACTTAAAATGTGTTTAATCTCCTTTTTGTGATTTGGTTGTTGAATCTTTATGTATTTTCGTTGTTTTGTTGGTTTGGAAAAAGTATAAAGTTTTTTTCTATATATGCTGCTCTGTTTGTTACAACAGCTGTATTACCCTTCTCACCTCTTCAACTTATGCCATTATTCATGTTTAATTTACTTTTAATGGTATGGGTAAGGGCTTCTCCTCTTTTCTTGTATGCTGGGAAATGTTTTGCTATTTCCTTCCCAATAATTGCCTTAAATTTTTTTCACCCTGGTATTCTGTCGTTTTGTTTCTTAAACGCTGTTGTTGAAATCGGTGTGACACTAGTCCTTTTATTCCATTGGAGCTTGAAAGTTGTGTTTTAAACCTTTGCAGAGTGGTGCCTCTTCTGCTGCAATGAATAATATATTCGTGTTGTTGAGGAAATTTGTTTAGAATGTATGTTCTCTTCTGCTGTTTTGTTTCAATTTGTGAGGTAACTGTTATTTTATAAGATTGGCTAGTTTTTTCTTCTTTATAGCATTTCCTTTCTGGATGATGAACTCGGTGTGCTTTCAGACTTTATCGGTTATGAAATCATATTCTAGTCTACGACGTAACTTCCGCAAATGTAATTCTGGCTTATAAATCTGTGTGTTGAACATTTGTTTTTTAATAAAAGTTATTTCAGTTCGACTTTCACAAAGAATTTTCGTGCTTCTTCCAATGTTGTCTTTGCAGTTGTGGTGTTTGTTTTGACGTATGGATTGACATAACATGGAATGATGTTATTTTTGAGACAATTTTTATTGATGTTAATATGCTGTGTCGCCATTGCGAGCGTTTCTGCGGTGTTTGTGTACTCGAATATAGCCTCCATTGTCTGACTGGGATGATTAACTTTAAATTCGATTATTTTAGGTTAGGATTTACCATAACCATTACTGATGTTAAATAAAACAACATGCATACTGTTACCAGTCATTGTTTATCTCCAAGACGCGTTTAGAAGCTTTAAACCTCCATTATCAGGTGGATATACATTTGATGCTATGACATTTGTGTGTGTCATGCTACAATATGTGAAGGAACTTGCGGCAGTCTAGTGGAGAAACAAACCAGTATTTCAGAACGTGGTTTTGGGCTCTTTCGACAAAAATTTAAACGGATATCTAACGGTAAAAAAATTAAGTGAAAAGTGTATCTCCAGTGGGAAAACGTTCCTTTCAATGTCGTAACACATCAAATTTATACTGCCACATGGGGTCTGGAAACTATTAGGTGCAAGGATCGTATACCAGAAGAATAAACATAATCACAAAGTACAATGAATATATATCATAACAACATCATTGTAGAATAAATGTTAAGGGATTTTGGAGATATTTGTTTAATGGTATCGAAAACACGCATTGAAAGAATTAATTCATGTGGTATATAAATCCGATTTTGGCAAGTTAATGTAACTAAACCTTCTTATTCTTTTATTCAATCAGGTGACTTATTACAAACTCTAAGTAAAATACTTACGTTGGCTGCAGTGGTACAATTATACATAAACAATAAGTTTGTCTGGTATTCACAGGTAGATATAAAGGTCTGGATGTGGAGGGAGAGGTAGAGAATGAGAAACTGAGGGGGCGAGAGAGGGTGGAAGGAGTGATTGTATGAGTGCAAACTTTACAAAGAAGGGGGCTTAAGATTGTATCTGTTACATGTAATAACTGCGTAAAAGTTGGGTAATGTATTGGTTAATGCTTTAAAATATGCAGATGGACGTACAATTTGCGTTAGTAGTAATGTTCCTCGTCAAGTGAAACGAATGCATCCATTTCCATGAATGTCAAAAACGAATCATGGCATTGTAGCCTACCTTGGGGTCTCATTTGGTGCACATTCTGAATCTTACTTGGATACCATTGTCAATTACACCGCAAAATCATATAAACTCTTCACGAGGAGAGAGACGTTTCCCATGACACAACTTAATTTCTGGTTGTAGAATTTCAGTCGTGTCCTGTGCGGGCGGCTGTAGCGAAAGCAACTTCATCAACAACTAACTCGGGAATGGGCCGCCTGACTGTACCTGTTATTCCACCTAATTCATCTGTTTCTTTTTTTTTTTCAAATTTATTAATCCTATTCTTTGGCCAACTGGGTCTCTACAGAGATATTTCCATCGGAGACACTCCCACAGCACTGTCATTACTGCAGTTCTCATAACGAAGCTTTACCAGCAGTGTATGGTCTATCTTATCCGTAGCCACTGCTTTTGGTACGGAAAAATTTCAACCTTCTTAATCATTTGCACCAACAGTCACTTCACAAATAAAATAAACAATTGTCGCCAAGCGACATACAGCATACCGACGTCAAAACAGGAATCATTTCATATTCTGACTGCTTACAGAACCATATTTTCACCTGGTGGCAGAAAACGGAACTATTATGTTTTCAATATACTCCACAAGTAAGCCGATTAATGTAGATAACTGCTCAATTTCAACGTGTTGCGATGTATGCAGCCCGCACTGCAGCACTAGAACACCATCAGTTTAATTGTAAGTTTTATACTTACAACGCTGTAGTGGACGAACATGTCAAAATGCTTTCTTTTTGAGTAAAATAAATATTCAAACACTTTGTATGTAGGCTGTTTAGGTTTTCTTATTGGTAACGCCACCTCTGTATGAAAATCACTGGCTGTGCTGTGTGCAGTCTGTGGCTGCTTTGCATTGTTTAGGCTGTTTAGGTTTTCTTATTGGTAACGCCACCTCTGTATGAAAATCACTGGCTGTGCTGTGTGCAGTCTGTGGCTGCTTTGCATTGTTGTAATACTCGCCATTGTAGTGTTGGGCAGCGGCAGCTGGATGTGAACAGCGCGTAGCGTTGCGCAGTTGGAGGTGAGCCGCCAGCAGTGGTGGATGTGGGGAGAGAGATGGCGGAGTTTTGAAATTTGTAAGACTGTCATGAACTCCTATATATATTATGATTTTTAAGGTAAATACATTGTTTGTTCTCTATTAAAATCTTTCATTTCCTAACTATACCTATCAGTAGTTAGTGCCTTCCATAGTTTGAATCTTTTATTTAGCTGGCAGTAGTGGCGCTCGCTGCTTTGCAGTAATTCAAGTAACGAAGATTTTTGGTGAGGTAAGTGATTTGTGAAAGGTATAGGTTAATTTTAGTCAGGGCCATTCTTTTGTAGGGATTTTTGGAAGTCAGATTGCGCTGCGCTAAAAATGTTGTGTGCCAGTAATTTTTCAAAAGGGGATGTTTCATAACTTCAATACTTAAACACGACAGGGTGATAATTTATCGTCAATCATCCTCAATTGTTACCCAAAATCTTGTATGAGGTACAACCACAGATACAAACAGGCATCTTGAGTAAGATAAAAAAAATGGCTCTGAGCACTATGGGACTTAACATCTGATGTCATTAGTCCCCTAGAACGTAGAACTACTTAAACCTAACTAACCTAAGGACAACACACACATCATTGCCCGAGGCAGGATTCGAACCTGCCACCGTAGCGATCGTGCGGTTGCAGACTAAAGTGCCTAGAACCGCTCGGCTACTCCGGCCGGCTGAGTAAGATCAGCAAGGACATTATTCAAAATGTCTTCAATTGTAGTACACAGAGAGCAATTTGAATATGGAATAAAACATCACCAGAATATAAAATATAACCAACAATATTGTCACGTAGAGGAGGGTGCAATCAGATGAATGACGAATACTAACTTCACTTAACTAAGGTTTATTCAGCCCTTCAACATACAAGAGAGCGGAGCGAATTGCCTGCAGCCAAAACACATAATTTATGAGACACTTAAAGTAGTAAAGGAGTTTTGCTATTTGGGGAGCAAAATAACTGATGATGGTAGAAGTTGAAAGGATATAAAATGTAGACTGGCAATGGCAAGGAAAGCGTTTCTGAAGAAGAGAAATTTGTTAATATCGAGTATAGATTTGTGTGTCAGCAAGTCATTTCTGAAAGTATTTGTATGGAGTGTAGCCATGTATGGAGGTGAAACATGGACGATAAATAGTTTGGACATGAAGAGAATAGAAGCTTTTGAAATGTGGTACTACAGAAGAATGCTGAAGATTAGATGGGTAGATCACATAACTAATGAGGAAGTATTTAATAGGATTGGGGAGAAGAGAAGTTTGTGGCACAACTTGACTAGAAGAAGGGATCGGTTGGTAGGACATGTTCTGAGGCATCAAGAGATCACCAATTTACTATTGGAGGGTAGCGTGGAGGGTAAAAATCGTAGAGGGAGACCAAGAGATGAATACACAAAGCAGATTTTGAAGGATGTAGGTTGCGGTAGGTACTGGGAAATGAAGAGGCTTACACAGGATAGAGTAGCATGGAGAGCTGCATCAAACCAGTCTCAGGTCCACCACAACAACAACAACATACAGAACATTCCAGTACAATGATTCTTGACATTTTTGGATACTTCTTGAATGTACTCGAACTGAGTACAAAAATGAAAATTGTGCAGTTCAGGTGAGTTTTGAACTCATGACACTCAATGCAACAGTTCAGTATCATAACCACAATACAGCGGTGCTACTGAGCTTCTTCACCGACACTGCTGCCTTCTTAAGAGAACAGCGTCTCGGTGTTACGTCCTCCTAATCCGGGAACGAGTGATCGGTCCTGCATACTCCGACTCCCGATGACTGATGCTCGCCCTGGCAGTGACCTTCTTAGAACTTCCTTTGCCGCTACGCTCTTGGTCACCTTTCCGCTTGATGCCTGTCGCTGGAGCTTCGAATTTACCCTGGGTGGCAGGATCCTTGTAGGGCGTCATTCGAAGGACGTGTGCCGTATCTCTGATCATTCGTCGTCTTGCGTCGGGGTCGAAATCTTCAACTTCATAAGTAACATCAGACAACTGTCTTACTATCTTATAAGCACCAAAGTAGGGCCTGAGGAGCTTCTCAGAGAGACCAACCTTCCGAATAGGAGTGAAGATCCAGACGCGGTCACCAGGCTGGTAGACAACATGGCGGTGGCTCGCTTCATACCTTCTTGAGCCTGCAGCGTGCGGAGTCGAGCTAACTGCCGAGCTTCCTCAGCTCTAGTTAACACCTGGCCAACGAAGTCGTCGTGTAAGTCATCAGGATATAACGGAAACACGGTGTCCTTCGTCGTTGTAGCCTCACGCCCATGCACCAGGAAAAATGGCGTAATTCCTTTGTAGTCTTGTTTAGCGGTGTTGTAGGCAAACATCACGAAAGGTAGCACCTCATCCAAGTTGCTCTGCTCAACATTGATGAACATTGATAACATCTCGTCCAAGGTATTATTAAGGCGTTCCGTAGGCCCGTTACTTTGCGGATGGTAGGGAGTCGTCATGTGATGAGTAATGTTGCACCGACGGTTTGTCTTTGTGTCAAGATTAGACTGAAAAACTTTCCCTTGATCCGTAATTAACGACCTTGGGGTACCGTGTTTTAATAAAATGTCTACCAAGATGAGTTTGACTACCTCGAATGCTTCGGCTGTTTTCACGGCTTCTGTAATGGTATAGCGTGCCAGATAATCAGTGCAAACAATAATCCATCTATTGCCACTAGCAGACGTTGGAAATCGTCCGAGGAGGTCAATCCCAACACGCTGGAATGGTGTTTCGGCTCGTCGAATTGGTATGGGTCGGCCAGCTGGTTTCTGAGGAACTGCCTTTCTCCTCTGGCACTCACTACAGTGCGACACATAGTGATGGACACTCTTAAAAAACACGGCCAGAAAATGTCTTGCGGATTCTATCGTAGGTCTTTATAAATCCTAAATGTCCGGCCTCAGGTGTGTCAAGGAATTTCTTTAGTACATCTAAGCGCATGTGTTTAGGAATCACTGGTAGCCACCTCTTTCCAAACAGATCAACGTTTTTCCTGCAAAGTAATCCATTAACTACCTTAAATTGTCCTTTCACATCCTCTGACCGATTTGAGCCAAATATAATGTGAGATATCTTCTCGTCATTCTTCTATTCACCAGAAATCCTGGAGTGCAGTGAAAAAATATATGCGGCCCCTCCACGCCCGCACCAACGTGGTGACCAGACCAAACGTTCTACTGTCACCTCCGGTAACATGTTAGTTATCTAATAGGTTGGTCACAGGATGCTGGGCTGTGATGTTATCCGTGCGTCTGGGTACGACTACGCATTAACACGGTCCATCAGGTGATAGATAGTGGACGAAACGGGAATGAGGGTAACAATTTGAAGAGCAGAGGGAAAAAAGTGCCAAGGCTCGTGCCGTGGGGAAAAAAACCTCTGCGACAGTGGAATGGGTAGTAATAGCAGTAGTGGCTTACTAGCTGCGATAGTTCATGCAAGGTCGGGTTTGTTAGTGTGAGTATCATCCATCACTACCGTGGCAAGCAATGGCTATGTATCCCAGTTTGCTGCAGCCGCTGGATTCCTGGAACAATCAAGATCGTTATATAGTAGTGGGAGATCGGCCATAGATCATCTCACTATGTGGGGGTTGTGTGGGAATTGTCTGCATGCAGTGTACGGTGCAGCTTCCCTGTGTGGTACCAGTTATTCGGCAAGCGTGTTTCAGCTGGATATCCAGTAATGGCGTTTCATTAACAGGTGCTCACCTGTACCGTCGTGTTTGCGTGTACTTGGCCATAGATGTTAGGTCCTTACAAGTATGTCTTTTGGTCTTTTATGTTTCCATCTATGGTTGTAATCGTAGTTCCCCAGATTAAGAATAAACGGGTTCAGCTTGTGGATTACCCCCGTGAGAGTCTTAAGTCGGTATTCCGGGGAAGGTCCGCGATGCGTGTGTATCGTGGAGCATTGCTTATGATTTTGAGTACTTTGTTTTGTATGAGCTGCAGACGGCGCAGGCGTGTGGGCGCAGGGTATACCAAGACAGGAGCTGCGTACGTCATCAGGGGTCGAGTAAGTGTCATGTATATGGACGTCGACACCCTTCTGTTCAGTGTGCTACGCCTGTTGAGCATAGGGTAGAGATGTTTGAGCCTCGAGCTTGCTCGGTTGGTCAGGTGTTGTATGTGGTCCCCCCAGAGTAATTTCCGATCCAGCCAGACACCGAGGTATTTGACTTTCTCACGGAAACGTATTGGGCGTGCATGTAGAGTTATTGGTCTGCAGTGTCGGTGTTTGAGCAGTTGCTTCGGTCTACAAGTGAACAGAACGGCTGCGCACTTGTCAACGTTTAGTCTAACACGCCATTTCTCCAACCAAGGCTCAGCCACTCTGAGTGCAGTGTGTAAGCGTGACGTAATGTTTGATGGTTTCCAGTCTTGCGAGAGGATGGCTGTGTCATCCGCGTAGATTGCCATCGTTGTGTTGTGTGTGATTGGGAGATCGTTTATGTAAAGGGGCCCTAGGATGCTTCCCTGGGGTACTCCAGTATGTATACCGTGTCCTGTTGATTGTTTTCCCTGCACGTCATTGTTGAAACTCCTATCTGTGAGGTATGAGTGTATGAGACGCACCAGCCCGTCGGGGAATCAAAGGCTTGATGGTCTTGCATAGGGTTTCTTGAGAGACAGTCGGTATCTTTGGTGTTTTCTTCCACATTTATACACTATGGTTATGTCATACTCTTGAAGATGTAGTGCCCACCTGTCGAGTAGTCCTGTTGGATCCTTAAGACCTGTCAGCCAACCAAGTGAACGATGGTCTGTAACAACTGTGAATGGCCTTCCATAGAGATACAGTCGAAATCAGCACCTGAACCAGATAACAGCAAGACATTTTCTTTTTGTAGTTGAGTAGTTTCTCTCAGCTTTTGTAAGTGTCCTAGAAGCATAGGCTACATCCTTCTCCTTTCCATCCGAAATTTGCACCATAACAGCACCGACTCCATACCCACTGGCATCTGCGTATAGTGTTGTAGGTACTCTCTTATCATACAGACCAAGTACACGGTCAGTCGTCAGAGCTTATCGCACGACATCGAAGGAATATTGCTGATCACCACCCCAGATAAATTTAGCATCAGCTTTTAACAACTCTTGAAGTGGACTGGCTTTGATACAAAAGTCTTTGATAAAACGACGGTAATAAGAACATAATCCGATGAATCTTCTCACATCTCTGATACCTTTAGGAATAGAAAATTCCGTTATCGATCTCACCTTTTCTGGGTCTGGCTGCACACCATCGTTTGACATAAGGTGTCCCACTGTTTTGATTTTTTTGGTCCAAAGAGACACTTTCTTGGATTAACATTCAGTCCGCCTTGTTAAAGACACTTAAGAACGGCCTTCAGTCTTTTTATACACTCCTGGAAATGGAAAAAAGAACACATTGACACCGGTGTGTCAGACCCACCATACTTGCTCCGGACACTGCGAGAGGGCTGTACAAGCAATGATCACACGCACGGCACAGCGGACACACCAGGAACCGCGGTGTTGGCCGTCGAATGGCGCTAGCTGCGCAGCATTTGTGCACCGCCGCCGTCAGTGTCAGCCAGTTTGCCGTGGCATACGAAGCTCCATCGCAGTCTTTAACACTGGTAGCATGCCGCGACAGCGTGGACGTGAACGGTATGTGCAGTTGACGAACTTTGAGCGAGGGCGTATAGTAGGCATGCGGGAGGCCGGGTGGACGTACCGCCGAATTGCTCAACACGTGGGGCGTGAGGTCTCCACAGTACATCGATGTTGTCGCCAGTGGTCGGCGGAAGGTGCACGTGCCCGTCGACCTGGGACCGGACCGCAGCGACGCACGGATGCACGCCAAGACCGTAGGATCCTACGCAGTGTCGTCGGGGACCGCACCGCCACTTCCCAGCAAATTAGGGACACTGTTGCTCCTGGGGTATCGGCGAGGACCATTCGCAACCGTCTCCATGAAGCTGGGCTACGGTCCCGCACACCGTTAGGCCGTCTTCCGCTCACGCCCCAACATCGTGCAGCCCGCCTCCAGTGGTGTCGCGACAGGCGTGAATGGAGGGACGAATGGAGACGTGTCGTCTTCAGCGATGAGAGTCGCTTCTGCCTTGGTGCCAATGATGGTCGTATGCGTGTTTGGCGCCGTGCAGGTGAGCGCCACAATCAGGACTGCATACGACCGAGGCACACAGGGCCAACACCCGGCATCATGGTGTGGGGAGCGATCTCCTACACTGGCCGTACACCACTGTGATAGTCGAGGGGACACTGGATAGTGCACGGTACATCCAAACCGTCATCGAACCCATCGTTCTACCATTCCTAGACCGGGAAGGGAACTTGCTGTTCCAACAGGACAATGCACGTCCGCATGTATCCCGTGCCACTCAACGTGCTCTAGAAGGTGTAAGTCAACTACCCTAGCCAGCAAGATCTCCGGATCTGTCCCCCATTGAGCATGTTTGGGACTGGATGAAGCGTCGTCTCACGCGGTCTGCACGTCCAGCACGAACGCTGGTCCAACTGAGGCGCCAGGTGGAAATGGCATGGCAAGCCGTTCCACAGGACTACATCCAGCATCTCTACGATCGTCTCCATGGGAAAATAGCAGCCTGCATTGCTGCGAAAGGTGGATATACACTGTACTAGTGCCGACATTGTGCATGCTCTGCTGCCTGTGTCTATGTGCCTGTGGTTCTGTCAGTGTGATCATGTGATGTATCTGACCCCAGGAATGTGTCAATAAAGTTTCCCCTTCCTGGGACAATGAATTCACGGAGTTCTTATTTCAATTTCCAGGAGTGTATGTTCATCAAATGTCTCTGAGAACACTATAATGTCATCTAAATAGTATAGACACATCATCCACATCAGGTGGCGTAGAAGATTATTCATCATCCGTTCAAAAGTTGATAGTGCATTACAGAAACCAAACGGCATTACCTTAAACTCATACAGGCCCTCAGGGGTGGTAAATGCAGTTCTCTCACGATCAGCCTCATCTACTTCGATTTGCCAGTGTCACGAGTACATGTCCATGGTTGAGAAAAACTTAGCCCCCTTGAGACAATCTAGTGTATCGTCAATTCGTGGAAGAGGGTAAACGCCCTTTTTAGTAATCTAATTAAGCTTCCTGAAATCCACACCAAAGCTCCAACTGCCATCCTTCTTCCTGACGAGGACCACTGGTGACAACCATCTGTTCTGCGAAGGCTGGATGATGTCATCCTTCAACATTTTCTCTACCTCGTCGCGGATTATTCGACGTTCCGTTGCTGACACACGGTATGCTCTTATTGGTTGATGGTCTCCAGTGCTGATCCAGTGCTTCACCGTCGATTTGTCTAATTTCCTCTTCACCTGTGGACTGAAGCATTCAGAGAAGCCTTGAAGAATGGCAAGTAGCTTCTCCTGTTGTAACTTAGTGAGATCTGGTGATAGTCGAGCTAGAAGATCTTCTCTCGTAGTGGTAGCGCTAATTTCGCCCGCAGACTCGGCACCCACATCTTCTTTTTCATGTTCATCGTCCCGGAGTTGGCGTCGGCTAAGAACGGTCTGCTGTCTTCTGGCGCTGGCGTCATCAAATATCCGCCGCCTTTCTCGACAATAGCGCACCACGTGTCCTGGTCTTCCTCAGTGGAAACGTACCGGTCATTTATCGTGGGTCCTTTAGACGTAAGTCTTCCTCGGTGCCCAAACTAGTTCCTCATGCAGCTTTACAGGAAGGTTACTCCGCCTGGGTCTCGACTTTTTCACCATTTTAAACGAAATGAAGTACGACAGATTAGGTTCAATATCTGTTCCATTTCCTCCCTTATGGCCTCTTGAAGCGTCTCGGTTTCTCGCTCGCCGTGCAATCCAAGTGCTGCTGCGCGGGATTAGCCGAGCGGTTTGAGGCACTGCAGTCATGGACTGTGCGGCTGGTCCCGGCGGAGGTTCGAGTCCTCCCTTTGGCATGGGTGTGTGTGTTTGACCTTAGGATAATTTAGCTAAAGTAGTGTGTAAGCTTAGAAACTGATGACCTTACCAGTTAATTCTCATAAGATTTCACACATACCTGAACTTTTTTTTTGTTTTTTTTTGTTTTTGTTTAATCCAAGTACCTTCTGAACTTCCTCTCTCACTATCTGACGACAATCACTTGTGAAATGAGTTGCTTCCTCCATCACAGACATCGATACGACGCTTGGAAGCTATTCCAATTTCTTGCGTGTAATTCTTTTTTGATGCATTGTCTCTATAAACTGGCACCATTTTATGAAGTCGTCTGCTGTCGAAACCTCCTTCAGGAGTAGGGTTGATACATGTTCTCAGCAACACCCTTCATGAGATGTGCAACTTTATCTTCCTCCGTAATTCTAGGATCTCTATTTTGCACAGCTCTAAGGCGCCTTGAATGTAGGATGATGTAGTTTCTCCTGGACGTTGTGCCCTGCACTTTAATTTATCTTCAGCCTTGCACTTGTGTCGTTGTTTGTCTCCGAATATTTGCGCAGTTCCGCCTGGAATACTTCTCAGCTTGTGAACTTCTATTCGTTGTTCTCATACCATTGCATGGCAGTGCCCTCCAAGTAGAAAAATAGCCAAACACACGGTGTCGTCCCGTTTGCTGAATTTGGCTATACGCTCATATACGTTAAGCCACTTGTTTGGATCTTGGCCATCGTCACCAGAGAACCCGGAAGGATGTCTCATGTGATTGAACACCGTGGCTGTCATCGTAACGTCCTCTTCTTCTTCCGTCTCCAGTAGATTGAGATCTGCTGAATATGGCTCGAACTCGGGTTTCTAACCACGTAGACGGCAGCTCTGTCGTGGCCTGATGGGAGCCACTGTGTCGTCGATAATGTGCGCTATCACACGTTCCAATACCCAGCACCTCCACCAGAATAATGTCACGTAGAAGGAGGTGTAATTAGATGAATGACGAACACTAACTTCACTTAACGAATGTTTATTCAGCACTTGCACATAAAAGAGCACAGAGCGATCTGCCTCCGACCAGAATATATACAGTATTTATACAGCTACAGATGATTGCAGTACAATGATTCTTGACATTTGTGGATACTTCTAGAATGTACGCGAACTGAACATAGAAATTAAAATCGCGAAGTCTAGGTTGGTTTTGAACTCACGACCCTCCACGCAACAGTTTAGTACCATAACAACTACACCATGGTGCTACTCCGCTTCTGTGAGAATATTGGGAGAAGAAGAGAACGTATTAAAGTAAATTAACTGTAATATGTCGATGGTTTCTTTACTCTTCCTTAATGCCTCATAAAGGCAGCAAGTCAGTATTCTGAAGGAAGTAACCATCAAAAGAGTTTAAGAGCCGTTGTAGAATAATATCTTATGAACTTATATTGATCAAATGCAATTCAGAAAATGTAATAAAATCAAATATTTGAGCGCAGGAACTGAGGGACTTTGTTTAAAAATTATTCTGTGGATGAAAAGATGCGGAAGTTATTCACAGAACTCTGAAATGATGAAGATAGACCAGTAAAATACTTCCCTAAAACCTATAAAATATATCATTAGAAGCAGCACTGGAATCAGAATGTTTGTAAACAAATGAGTTCTGAGTAAGCTAGAGTATAAATACGGGGAAAAACAAAAATGAACAAAATACCAGATCTATAACAAACTTTGAATTAATATTGCAACATTAAAAATATCACACAACTAAATATAAATAAGAGACGGATATTCTGTGACCATTTCAACAGAGCAGACAATAAAAAACACTGTCATACACTAAAATAAGAGGAAGACAGACTCACAGCAGTTTAATTCAGTAAGAACGTAAGTTCATTAATGAAATAAATTGAACCGAATGTTCTTGTATTTTTATAACTCTTTTCTGTAATACAGTATAAGAATGAAAACTAGTCAGAGATGCTGAAAATGTGTTTGTATCTGTGTCTTCAATACCTTCACTGCACCATACCAATAGTTACAATACCAATGACAGTACCACTAAAGCTCAGTTACTAAACAAATTTTTCCGAAATTCCTTGGCCAAAGAAGACGAAGTAAATATTTCAGAATTCGCATCAACAACAGCTGCCAACACGAGTAAGTTATATATGTAATCGTATGTGTAGCGAAGAACTTAAATCAATAGAGGCAAGTCTTATAGTCCAGGTAATACACCAAGTAGGTGTCTTACAGATTATGGTGATAAAATAGACACATACCCAGCAGTCATATGCAACCGCTCGTTCGAAAAAAGGTTTGTACCTAAAATCTCAAAGTTGTGCCGGTCACACCAACATACAAGAAAACAAATAGGAGTACCTGATGAATCACAGCTCAGTATCAATAACGTTGATTTGGAACAGAATTTGGTAACATACATAGTGTGTCAACAATATTAAGTACCCCGAAGAAAACGGTGTAATCACACATAGCGCTGACGCAGAAAATATACGTCTTGTGAACTTAACTAGCTCTTTATTCGCAAGAAGTAACTAGTGTTATCGACAGGGCCTTTCAAACTGATTCTATGTTTCTATATCTTCAGAAGGTTTTTGACACTGTTACAAGCATCCTCTAATCAAATTGTGTGCTCTCTCGAAACTGATAGTTCGCAGTAACTGACGGAAAACGTTTGAATGAAACAGAAATTTTGCAAACCCTCACTATTCTTAATCTATATAAACAATTTAAGAAACGGTCTGAACAGCCCTCTTCGAGTGTTTGCAGATAATGTTGTCGTTTCATTGTGAACTATAAAATGCTTTACACTACATTTCTGCATACTGCGAAAAGTGAAAATTATCCTTGAACAATAAAAAATGTGATGCTCTCGATGTGAGTTGTGAAAACATTCAGTTAAATTTCTGTAAACTGATAAAGTAGACAAATTTAGATATTGTCAATTCAACTAAATACCTAGATTTTGTAACCTCGAATACTAAACAGAGTGCCTACATTAAGCTATCATTACTCTTCTTAGTACTGCTAGGGTGTATAGAATCCTTACCTGATAAGGTAAGGAGGACATCGTAAAAGAATAAAGAAAGGTAACTCGTTTCGTATTACCGAGAAATAGGAGAGGCGGTGTCATGGATATGCTAAGCTCGTCACAGTGGCAGCCATTAAAACAAAGACGATTTTTCACGAAAAATCAATTACCAACTATCTCCACCGAGTACGAAAATATTTTCTTGATACCCACTTACATAGGGGGCAACAAGCATCGTAATTTAATAGAAACCAGAGTTCAAATGGAAGGATTTAGGTGTTCATTTTTCTTACGTGCTATTCGATAGTGACATGCTAGATAAATAGTAGAAAGTGATACTATGAGGCCGTGTCACGTATTCAAGAAGAATTGCATAGCAATCATATGCATGTAGAAGTAGACATATTTTAAGGTAACAGTCAATTAGCCATTCAAATATTACCATATTAAATATGAATGACATTCCAATTTTCATTAACCAATTTCGTCCGCTTTAAGGGTCTTTAAAATAAATCTATGGTGTATAAATATGCGATTTATGTTCAGCGATCAGAGGGACATCGCTACTAATCAGTTTTTAGATAATTATTAGCGGCAATGTCTTTAAATTAGTATGACTGCATTTTCTATTCGCGATTTTGAATATTTAGGTTTCTTAAGTCCAATTTTGTCACAAAATAGTTCGTTGAGTGAGTCTGAAATATCTTTGAAAATGCCTGAAGCGAATGTAACCGTACCAGTCTTCTAGGAAGGGCATTTGACCTTTCGACAGACAATAGTCGGTCGAATGTCTGTTTTCCCGGGATCTGACAATTAGCTGACTCGCTATAAAGAAGACTCGGCGAAACCCGTGACAAATAGAGGAGCCGAGTGTTTGAAATGCTGCTGCCGCTCCATTCAAAAAAGAAGACGGCAGTGGCAGGAGGATACCGGGTCGCGAACTAATTAGATGACGAGCACAAAGAGAAAGACAGTAATTCATTAGAGCTGAATACTAAATAAATCCAAAGAGAAGTCACTACAGCCAAGTTATCGCGAAACGTTTTTCAGAGTACTTAAAAAACTTCGTAGATGTCCCACGTTTAGCTTCTGATACAGCGAACGGAACGTTTCTGCTTTTATCTCCTGTCAGTGGAGCAGTCTCAATTTCCCCACTGCAGGCGATGTGAATAGAGTCCTTACAAAGTCATTTTCGTAGCTATCTAGAGCTGTGTACCATTACAAGGCCTCTGGAACCAACTTCCGTAAATTTGTTTTAATTTCTGCGTTTGTTTCGTATCGGCCAGGATTTACACAAAAAGGCATTCAGTAAGCACCACCACAGTGTTTTACTTGTAGCGCAAGATTTCGGTGAGAGTGGCATAAGGCTGGGGATCCCGTCAGCGTGGGGTTCTATCCGAATGCATTGTTTTGTAAACAACATTTTATAGTGCCAGAGCCCATACATAAACATACAAGGCAAATGCACTCGAGCTTCAAAATAATTGCCTTCAAACGGAACAGCAATTTATAAAATCGAAATACTAGTCTCACAGTACTAAATTATTAAAAGCGTCAGTGGGTACTATGAATATAAGAAGGGTGTCTACCAAAGTTTCTATGTTCTTCAAACTGCAGTAGTGTTCCCATCAAAGGGGCTTCCTTCGGCAGCTATACACTGGTGGAGTCGTTGTTCCCAATGTTGACAGAAGCACTGAAAGGCTGGTAGGCCTTTAATATGTCGGTCACATTCACTTGAATGTTCTCGTAAGTTCCAAAACGATGTACTTTTAACACGTTTTTCAATTTTGGGAAAAGAGAAAAGCCACATGAACACAGATCTGGTGAACAGGACGGCTGTCAGAGAATAGGACTGCCTTTAGAGGACAAGAATTCCGTGATGGAAGTGGGTATGCGACATGGGAAGTAGTCATGATACAGCATCCACTTGTCTGCAATGTCAGGTCTCACCTGATTAACGCTTTTGCTGGACCTTAAGAAGTTTTTGTAAGATATTTGGTTCACCGTTGGTCCTGGAGCAATAATCTCGCAGCAACAAACACACATTCGACGTTTTCGTCAGTTTTCGAAGGTCTCCCTGAGCGAGGTTCGCTTTCAACGCGTTCTCGGCCTTCCAAGAACTTATGCTCTTGATAAGGAATGTTCCTAACTCGGCTGTTTCAACTGCTCACATGTCACACTAGCTACTTCTCCAAGTTTAATATGAAACTTGATGGCATAACATTACTCTAAATACCGCTCTTCCTTTTTTGTAACACACCATAAAAACACATCACTAATGGTGTTCTCAAAAATCACGTGATAGCTGTAATGAGCTGTAACTCAACTAAGCATCTGGAAGAGGCGAACTCATCGGTTTACACAAGTAGAAAACCACAGGATTGCTAGGTCGCTTGCAATGTTTCCAGTCCCATTACTTTTGTCACAGACCTCATGTAATGGTATTTAAACTAAGATGCATGCTTATACATCACTCATAACAAATATTGTTTCTGTACTTTCAACATTGCAGCACAGTCAGCAGTCATGATAATCTAATATATAAGAAACTATCAGCCTCGATTGCGGTACTGCAATGAACCTTTAACAAGGTTTCAGGCCCGAATAATTGATATATATACTAAGATGGTATCTGTTCTTTCAGACATGTCACCGCCGTGTGGTGGGCCTCGGGAGCTCAAGTGAAACTAAGTATGATTAGATACCGTTCTGCAGCGTTTATGTGAAATGTTCAACAGAAATAAAATAATTATCTGGCCCTAATCAAAACTTACAATTACCTCACATATTGACACCCTTATCATACGATTCGTGAAAGTAGCATAGCAAATGTATAAAATTTTGCAGCTAAGCTAAATTTCTTTTTCTAAATAAATATTCGAAGTGTTGCATACCATATGCTGCAGTGTGGTAATGCTTAATGATTAACCTTTAGTAAACAGTGAAATGGTTGAAGTAACTGTTCATATGAAACAATATTCCAAGACAACGATTTTAGAATGAAGGATGTATTCAAAAAGATCTTCACCCACAACAATGGTCTGAACCATACTATGCTGAAACAAAGTGAACAATGATTTGAAAAGGATACAATGTTAACAATGAGTTTCTATAGAGCCCAACAGCTTACTCTACTGATATCTTAATGAATGACTCAGGGAAGGGTCTTTCTCTGAGCCCTGAGCAAAGTACCTAGCTCACAGTAATTAGTCTAAGAAATTGGCTGTGTAGTGCTGCAGTTTTACAAATTTCTTCTCTTCAGAAATAATAACATTATTGAAACTTTATGTTCTCTTCACTTTTTAGTATATACATCATGTTTACAATTGCCATCATTGACAATAAATCTTTCTTCACCTAACAGATACAATCCCAAGTCAACACAGCACTACTAAATATGTCCATCACCTACCACATTTCAACTAAGAATGAATTAGACTGCACAGAGCCTGAGAATGTGCCACAACAATACCAAACACTATTAACAGCAACATAACTCAGGCTCTCTCGGACGTGCACATCAATAACTGAAACAAATCTACATCTACATCAACACCCATACTCTGCAAGCCACCGTACGGTGTGTGGCGGTGCGTACTTTAAGTGCCTCTATAGGTTCTCCCTTCTATTCCAGTCTCGTATTGTTCGTGGAAAATGTCATGTCCACCTTACAGGTGTTCATTTTAACTAAAGCCTTCATTCTTTATTCTAAGTATTCAGTAATCTTTCCACAATAGGTATGCCTAATAATATAAATAAATGTACACCATTTTCTTATCTGTCCCTTTTTACAGCATACAGTTATTGTCAGTAGTTTATATGTAAATGATAACTATTGAGTCTAGTTGTAGTGGATTTAGCTTTAGATGTGCCACTAGATAGCAAAATGTAACCAATACAGAGGTTATTCAGTTTTATACAATAAAAGTTCTATGAATCGCACCCATTATCATCAATGTCAACACAATTAACTAATTTTCTTTTTCCATGCAACATAGATGGAACAGCTGTAGCAAATAACTTTCTAATAAATCATGCATTGTTGATATAAATACCCTTTTTATTACAAAATGTAGTAAAAAGAGTATTAATGTGCCACATGCTTATGTTCTATGTCTTTATGGTCTCTATATACATTATCACATTTACATATTTCATCAGAGAGATTTAAAATTTTGGTCTCCTCTAGATAGCACTATTCTACAGTATTTTTATTACAAAGAATGTGAACAGTGTTCTTAGCTAAATTGTGGTTAGTGTATTAAAAAGTAAAATCTGCTTATTGGGCTCATTTTTATGTGCAGTTTTTACGCTGCATTACTGTTACTTTGATATTGCTTCATTAAGTTGCTTTTATTATTTTTTTGTGGATGTGATTGATTAAGTTGCTTTTGTTAATTTTTTGTGGATGTGATTGTTTGTAAGGAATCGAAATATATACAAGAAACTTATAACACTAATGTATACGAATCTAATGTGAATCACGCTGTTGTTATCCTCTGAGAGGATTTCGAAGATTGATCGCACATGTGTCTAATTCACAAAGATATCAGACTATCATTTTAAATTTGGTGAAATTAACAGAAAAACCAAATGGACATTAACATTGGAAGTAAATGAAAGTGGTGAAATTATAAATGAATGAAAAAATTAACAGTCGTCAGCCCAATTAGGCATGTTAATTAGGAAATGTATGTTGAAAAAAATTTGGATATTGATTATTGATGTTAGTTTCGTGGAGACCCCCCCCCCTTTGAATAGCAAACAGGATACAAACTGACACAGTACACGCTGAGCTGTGTGTAGCAGCTGATAACAGTAACACACACACCAGCAAATTATAAGAAGTAATTTAGCACCAAGCTCATACTAATGACAGATACACTCAAGAGCATTACTTAATCAAATACTAAAATGTTAGTGCATGAAGTGCAGAACTAAATTTGGACATGAGGGGCTTTTACCTGAACTGACCTGAAAAAAAATTAAGATGAATAATATAATAAATATGCTGCTAAGCTCCTCTACATTTATGTTTTTCTCTTAGCAACATTAACAGTTAAATTTTTTACTAATAGGTGAGAAATATGATTGGGACCGATAAACTAGTATAGTTTCACTAGATTACACTCTTTGATTATTACAGTAGAAAAGGTTAATTCAAAAATCTAATCATTCACTTCTCTGGGAGCAGTTCATAATTTACTTTGAGAGACAATGAACTACAACACTTGGCATAATTAACTTCGAAAAAGGAACTGTTCGTGATAGGAATCAAAACTTCACTAACTTTGAAAATGAGCTAAACTCATTTGCATTTTTATCATCTGTGAAGCAGGTATTTTAGACAATAATATTTACACAATCTTGCATTTTAATTCTACAAAACCACACTTTCTAATAATCTAAGGATACTTTAGCAAAGCCTATCCAACTTCACTTTTGTGGTTTTAACTTTAACATTTACTACACCTTTTATATTAGACAAAAAATCCCTTTTAAACACTTTAGTTCAAGCATTGTTCGTTTAAATCGGGATACTTGGTTTTAGTAGCACTTAGGTGGGGACCCTGTATAGGTTCTAGATCAGGATAGAAAATGTGGTTCCGGACACGAATTTATGTTTTTGTGATTATCATTAAAACAACACACAAATTGTTGATGTTCGACTTATATCCTCCTTTCAAGACACTGTCCAACCCGTTCAACTGCTCTTCCAGGTCTTTTGCAGCTTCTGACAAAATTCTAATGTCACTGGCAAACCTATTCTGCAAATGGGTCAAATGGCTCTGAGCACTATGCGACTTAACTTCTGAGGTCATCAGTCACCTAGAACTAATTGCACCTAACTAACCTAAGGACATCACACACATCCATGCCCGAGGCAGGATTTGAAACTACGACCATAGTGGTCGCTTGGCTCCAGACTGCCTGGGCTTTAACTCCTATTCCAAATTATTCTTTGGTTTTCTTTACTCCTTGTTCAATGTACAGATTAAATAGCATCTGTGATAGGCTGAAAACCTGTCTCACTCACTTCTCAACCATTGGTTCCCTTTCGTGCTGCTCGAGTCTTACAACTGACATCTGGTTTCTCTACAAATTGTAAAAAGCCTTTCACTCCCTGTATTTTAGCACTGCCACCTTCACAATTTGAAAATGGATATGCCAGTCAATGTTGTCAAAAGCTTTCTCTAAGTCTACAAATGCTATAAACATACGTTTGCCTTTCCTTAAGCTAGCTTCTAACGTAAGTGGTAGGGTCAGTCTGCCTCAAGGCCAGCTTCTAGCAGTTTTCCCAATGGTCTGTAAAGAATTCGTGATAGTATTTTACAACCGCGACTTATTAAACTAATGGTTTAGTAATTTTCACACCTGTCAGCACCTGCTTTCTTTGGATTTGTAATTATCATATTCATCTTGAAGTCTGAGGGTTTTTGTACTGTCCCACATGTCTTGCCGACCAGATGGAAGATTCTGGTCAAGTCTGGATCTCCCAAGGCTATCACTAGTTCTAATGGAATGTTGTTTACTCCCGACGCCTTGTTTCTACTTAGGTCTTGCAGTGCTCCGTCAAATTCATCACGCAGCGTCATACCTCCTAATTCATCTTCATCTATGTTCGCTTCCAGTTCCATAATATTGCCCTAAAGAACATCTGTCTTGTATAGATCCTCTATATACTCTTTCCACCTCTTGGTTTTCCATTCTTGGCTAAGAACTGGCTTATCGTCTGAGCTCTTGTTATTCACATAGGCAGTTCTCTTTTCTCCATAGGTCTCTTTAATTTTTCTGTAGGTGGCATCTATCATCCCCATAGTGATACATGGTTCATCAACCTCAAATTTGTCCTCTAACCATCGCCACTTAGCTGTTCTGCGCTTCCTGTCGATCTAATTTTTGAGACGTTTGTATTCCTTTTCACCTGCTTCATTTACTGCAATTTTAAATTTTCTCCTGATGTCAGTTAAATTCAGTATCTCTTTTGTTGTCCAAGGATTTAACCTAAACTGCGTCTGTTTACGTATTTGATCCTCTGCTGCCTTCACTATTTCATCTCTCAAAGCTACCCATTATTCATGTACTGTAACTCTTTCTCCTTTATTTGTCAATCGTTCCTTAATGTACTCTTTGAAACTCTCTACAACCTCTGATTCTCTCAGTTTATCCAGGTACTATCTCCTTAAATTCCTACCTTTTTGCAATTTCTTCAGTTTCAATCTACAGTTTTATAACCAACAAATAGTGGTCAAAGACCAAATCTGCTCCTGGAAATGTCTTACAATTTAAAACCAGGTTCCTAAATATCTGTCTTACTATTATAACATCTTCCAGTGTCTACAGGCCTCATCCACACGTACAATCTTTCTTCATGATTCTTAAATCAGGTATTAGTTATGATTAAGATACGCTCTGTGCAAAATTCTAGCAGACGCTTCCTCTTTCATTCCTTACCCCCATTCCAAATTCACCTACTACTTTTTCTTCTCTTTCTTTCCCTACAAGCGAACTCCATTCCTTGGTGACTCTTAAATTGTCGTCTCCCTTCACTATCTGATTAATTTCTTTTATCTCATCATACATTTCTTCAATCTCTTCATCATCTGCGGAGCTACTTGGTATATATACTTGTAATACTGTGGTAGGCATGGGCTACATGTCTGTCTTAGCTACAATAATGTGTTCACTGTGCTCTTTGTAGTAGCTTATCCAGGCTCCTACTTTTTATTCATCTTAAAACCTACACCTGCATTTCACCTATTTGATTTTGTACTCATAACCCTTTATTCACTTGACCAGAAATCTTGTTTCTACCGCAACCGAACTTCATTAATTCCCACTTTTTAAATTTTGTAACCAACTTGCCCGATTAAGGGATCAAACGTTCCATGCTCTGCTCCATAGAACGTCAATTTTCTTTCTCCTGATAACGACGTCTTCCTTAGTAGCCTACATCCCAAATGGGGGATTATTTTACTTCTGGGAATATTTTACCCAAGAGAACGCCATCATCATTAAACCATACAGTAAAGGTGCATGTCCCCAGGAAGAATTATGGCAGTAGTTTCCCATTGCATTAAGCTGTTCGTATTACCAGCATAGGGACGCCGTTTTGGTTAATGTTACAAGACCAGATCAGTAATCATCCAGACTATTGCTCATGCAAGTACTGAAAAGCTGCTGCCGCCCTTCAGGAAACAAACATTTGTCTTGCTTCTCAACAGATACCCCTCCGTTGTATGTGGTTCACTGGGGAGGGGGCTTAGAGCCCTACTTGTTAAATGCGAACCAAATTACGAACTTATACAGTGAGGAATTATGCTGAAAAATTGTAGTGAATTACAGCTTACAGACGTACTTGGATTAAGTGATAAGAAAACTTTAAAATATATATTACAAACTGCTATAATTTGATGGAGTTTGATATGCTTTATATTGTATTAGTTTTATTTCGAACTAGTCGTAAAAATAACCAACTGATTGATTCATCATTATATGAACATGTTAAACTGTATACATTTTATTAGAAGACTGGACAAAATTAAATATTTCCACAAAAGATGCGGAATTTTTATCCACCAGATAATTATCTCCAATCATATGATGTATTTAATTATTTTAATTTTTAATCCAATACTCTGGATTGTCAAACTCATCGCTCATTTCAGATTTCGAGGATGGTAAAACTGGAAACGACCGCAGTCTCACTATCTCCGTAATTTGTCAATCTAACCATAAAGTATATTATCAAGCTGTGTTTGGGAAACTGGATATGTGGAATACCACAAATTTCACATTAAATGTTTTAGTTAGGTAAGTCCAGTACACTGCATGTTTCGAATTACACACCTAGTGAGGCTGTGCAGTGGTTAACACACTGGGCTCGCATCTGGGAGGACGACAGTTCGAAGCTGTGTCCAGTCATCTGGATTTACGATTACCTAAATCAGTCCAGGAAAATGCTGGGATGGTTCCTGTGAAAGGGTATGGTTGATTTCCTTCTTCATACTTGACACAATCCGAGCTTCTGCTCTACCTCTAATGACCTCACTGTTGACAGACCATTAAACCCATTCTTCCTTTCTTCCTTTATTCCTTCGAGTTACTACATATTTTCCATTCAATTACTTTTTTGGAGTTCCTTATTTTACAGCATTTTATTATATGCATGACTCTCTATTAAATTTTAGCTATAATGTGGAGTGGCATTGTGAACGAGTAACATGTCTAAAGCTAATCCAAATTTTGAAGCTTGGGTGCAGGGGCAGGTACATGGTATAAGTGAAGAGGAAACTGGGGATGACAGTGATATTTTTGATGATTCTGATACTTAGTGCAGAAAATACTTAATTGGAAGGAGAGCCTGGTGTTATCTGTGTCACACACAGCAAAACACATATTACAGCAAAAATAATTTCACGTGAAAAGCTTTTGAGGAGCCTGTTAGTGTAAGAAAAAGACCTCTAAACAACATTTTGAAAGTAAAGACGCCTGGACTAACAGCCAAAATTCAAAATTTGGGGAAAAGGCCTACTAAATCTCAAATATGGAGGACTTTAGTTGATGATAACATTTAGAGGAAATAGTTTTACATACAAATGTGAAGTTGAGTACAAATAGGGAAAAGTTGCAGGCAGAAACTAACCCATCCAAGTACATAGATACTGAAATCAGTTAAATCAAGCTTTCATTTGCTTTCTAATGATGAAAGCAGTATTACAAAGATGCATTACCTTTTTTTGGAGAGGACTTGACTGGTTGTCATGTATTTGTGGTGAAAATGTCATCAAAGTGCTTTGCAATACGTATGAGCAGCCTGAGATCAGACAACTTGATTACAAGCAGGAATGAAAAAAGTCAGGTTACACTTCTGTGAAATCAGACATTTTTGATAAATTCATTTTCAGTCTCAGCAACTATACAGAATAAAAGCCAACATCACAGTGAACGAAATATTAGTCTCATTTCAGAAACCATCCTCTTCGTATCTATATGCCTAGCAAGCTTGCCAAATAAGGCATGCTTACATACACACAGGGAAAGGAAGCGATAGATGTAGCTGACAGAAGAAGAGAAACGAGCATGCGAAACCAGCGCAGGCTGTCATATGTTTCTGCAAACCAAGAGAAAAAAGTAAGAAAAAACATTACCTTTGACAAATAGTTCACGTCTATAGAACTCATTGATGAGATGCTACAAAGGCGACTAACATATGTGAGAACAGTCAGAAAGAACAAGCAAGAAATTCCACCAGCATTATTGGCTGATAAAAGCAGACCAATTGCATCTGCGTTGTATGGCTTCCCTGATAATGCAACACTAGTTTCATTTGCTTCTGAGAGAAAAAAGGCAGTTACTCTTCTTAATTCAATAATTATAGTAGTCTAAAAAATGTAGGAAATTCTTTGATACTGCAGTTCAACGAAATATCATATAGATTTGATAGACATGAAATAGGTCAATTAGTTATCAAACAGACATACGTGATGGTAGCTGATGGCAGTCTCTTATAAACTAGTATATATCAGTTCTGTCAACAGATTTATTCTGTGTTTATGCTTCAGAGGAAGCACCAACATGACTCATCTGAAATTCACTGAGGGTCTAGGCATGGAACTGACTGACATACATCTAAAGAGGCTCCTGTAAATTCAAATTTTACCAAGAGTTGTTACAGCAATGAGCCACAGAGTTCTGCGAGACACTCAGAAATCAAACAAAGGCATTTAAAGTAATAGGAAAGAAATTAGTAAGACATGTGTGAAGTGTTCTGCGACCAAGAAAAGGATTGTGGCGCGTAAGCGAATCAAATATCGTCAGCTAGTTTTCCAGAGCCATATCAGAATTGTATGTATTGCCTGTGTAAAAGTGTTGTGATTTATTATTTGCAGTTCATTTGGGTGTTGTCTTTGTTTACAATCTCTGCAATCTTTGATTTATGAATATCATGACTGATGTAACAATAGTGACAATGATTTCAAGACTGATAGTGAATGACTGCACATACTCATTATATTTTAGGCAAATTTTAAACACTGCAAACAAAATAGTCTTTATATAGGGTGAATAATATTACATTTCCTCGTAATATGAATTAGCTGACTGCTTCTTCGATTTTTGTCAACTAATGTGGCATTATGTGATACTAAACAATATGTAGACTAAGGGGCTGCTATTTCTAGTTGCTTAAATTTGAGAGATGTTTTGGGTAAAGGGTTACAAACATTACTGAATTCAGAGGAGATATTAATATAAATTCATATAATTTTATAACATCATCCAATCTACATGATTAAAAATGCAGTAGTTACACAGAAAACAACAACGAAATTAAGAACTGTTTTTAATACTGATATCACTGATACACTAACCTACATCATTATGTATGAAAAGAAAAATATTACACATGATGCACAGTACAGAAAACTCAATGAAAATCTTTAACTAGAGTTCCAAACTGAGACTCCGTATATTCATTAAATTCCCTTTCTTTCTACAGGCTGAATAATATTAAATTTACTTGCAGTATGAATTAGCTGACTATGCAATTAATTTTTGTCTACTTATGTCTAGTTACATGACGCCAAACATTATATAGTCTAAAAAGAAACGACTTTTTCTAGTTGTGCACACATTAGAGATGTTTCTGGTTAAGGATTAAAATAATTACAGAAGATTCATCATTAAAAGGATTTTTCTTACTAAGTGTTGTCATACATTTTTGTTATGCTTTTTATTATATATTTTTATTTGGTGATCAGTAATTAAACATTCAGCAATCTTTGCCAAAAAAGTTTGTTTGGGAAAGCTTCGCCTTTTTAGGTGGTTAGGGTGGAACACACATTTTATATCACTGAACATTCTGCTGTCTGACGGTATGAAATTTGCAACCTGGAAAAAGAAAATTAGACTCCATGGTTCCAATGGTGATGAAATCTTAGGAGACAGAGCACAAATTTGGTTGAGAGAAGGATGGGGAAGGAAATCAGTCCTATAATTTTCAAAGGGAGTTATGTAAAATATACCTCAATCACAGATAAAGGGGATGTAGCGATCAGAATGTGAATCATCAGTATGATCCATTTTATCAGGATTAAGCACACATTTGTACTGGTTAAAAAGTGGCTTTATAGAAATTCACTAAATGCTTATAAAAATATTTAGATCTGTAGATCTGATTGTTATATGGATGTGGTTGATTTGTATAGCAGTAGTAATATATATTTTACCAACACTACACTACTGTGTACAATTTCGACAAAAATCTATTTGATTATGTTCATGAATATCAGGTAAATCAATCAGAGTTGCTTTCTTAAACTGCATCATTCAATATTTAATATTTAATTTAGATATATCTTATGTATACAATCTGATTCACAGTGTTATTTTTTATAGAATCTTATTCATATTTTTACATGCATTTCAAAAATGTTGCATTCAAATCCATTATTCATTATTATATTATCATTACTACTTATGCATATTTAATTTACCATAACCAAAACGTAAATTAATTTCACTTCTTATCATCATTAGTTGCATATATTTCATCATTAGTTGTACTCCTTGTCATTAGAGTAGAATACGTTGGATTAACATAATTTGTGCATCAAAACTGTGTACACTAAAAGATATTTTCTGTTTCATCAAGGACCTATGTCATAAAATTTGTAAATTTCAACAGAAACGTCTAGAAAATGACACATAACCACTTCATTTAGGTGGTTGGAGTGGAAGACACATTTTATGTCATTGAACATTCTGCTGTCTTCTTCTTCTTCTTCTTCAGTAGCTCTACAGCCCTTGGTGACCCTGGCTCCTTCAACAATCTTCCTCCACACTTTTCGGTTATTTGCTACTCTATTCCACTCCCAGACTCCCATATTGCTGATATCCATTATTACCTCATAGATCCATCTTCTTCTAGGTCTCCCTTTGCGCCTAACTGAATGGATCATACCTTTCATCATTTTCTTTGGAATTCTATCGTCTGCCAACTCTCCAAGTGTCCTAGCCATCGTATTCGCTGTGATTTCACAAATTTTACATTCTGCTGTCTGAGGATATGAAATCTGCAACCTGGAAAAGGAAGATTAGATTTCGTGGTTCCAATGGTGATGGAGACAGAGCACAAATTAGGTTGAGAGAAGAATGGGGAAGGAAATCAGTCCTATACTTTTCAAGGGAAGTTATGTGAAATATGCAGCAATCGATCTAGGGAATACACAGATAACCTGGATGAAGCGATCATAATGTGAAAAATCAACCTTAAAAATATTAATACTATCCATCACCATAGCTCCCATCGCTTGGTGTGACAGGAAGCAGCACAAGTGACGTCTGTGTGCAAAGGGAGTCTGGACAAGACGCTCAGAATTACCAGCTTGTATCATTCACAGCTCTTTGTAGCGAAATCCTAGAAACTATTATAGTCTAACTATATGACCTACAAGGAATAAATTAATATTTCTCACAGAAATAATGTCCGCAACTCGTGGTCTCGCGGTAGCGTTCTCACTTCCCGAGCACAGTGTTCCAATTTCGATTCCCGGCGGGGTCATGAAATTTCACCAACCCTGAGATGACTGGGTGTTGTTGTGTCGTCTTCATAATCAACATTCATTCTTATTATGGTCGGAGGAAGGCTACGGCAAACAACCTCCACTAGGATCTTGCTAGTATGGCAGTGCAGGTCTCTCGCATTGTTCCTCTACGATCTGTCAAGAAGCATGGGACTTCATATCCATTTTCACGGAGATAATCAGTAGTTCTAGAAACAGCGATCAAAAACGAAACTCCAGTCACATTTTTCATTACAGTGGAAGTGCCATGGACAGAGGGAACTTGGTTGATTCGATGTTTCTAGATTTACCTTCTAGTAGCAATAGGCCCTGAATAAAAAAAAGTGTGAAGTTATTCACATGAGTACTAAAAGAAATCAGCTAAATATCGATTACGCGATAAGTCACACAAATCTGAGGGCTGTAGATTCAACTAAATACTTAGGGATTACAATTACAAGAAACCTAAATTGGAACGATCACATAGATAATATTGTGGGTAGAGCAAACAAAAGATTGCAATTCATTGGCAGAACCCTTAGAAGGTGCAACAGGTCTACCAAAGAGACTGCTTACACTACGCTTGTCCACCCTATTCCGGAGTATTGCTGTGTGGCGTGGGGTCCGCATCAGGTGGGACTGACGGATGACATCGAAAAAGTACAAAGACGGGCAGCTCGTTTTGTATTACCGCGAAATAGGGGAGATAGTGTCACAGACATGATACGTGAATTGCAGTGACAATCATTAAAACAGAGGCGTTTATCGTTGCCACGGGATCTTCTAATGAAATGTCAATCAATAGTTTTCTCAGAATTGTTCAAATGGCTTTGAGTACTATCGGACTTAACTTCTGAGGTCATCAGTCTCCTAGAACTCAGAACTACTTAAACCGAACTAACCTAAGGACATCACACAGGTCCATGCCCGAGGCAGGATTCGAACCTAAGCGGTTCCAGAATGTAACGCCTGAAATCGCTCGGCCACTCCCGCCGGCCCAGTTTTCTCCTCCGATTGCGAAAACATTCTGTTGGCCCCCGTCTACATAGGGAGAAATGATCATCACGATAAAATAAGAGAAATCAGGGCTCGCACAGAAAATTTTAAGTGTTCGTTTTTCCTGCGTGCCATTCGAGAGTGGAACAGTAGTGAGACAGCATGAAGGTGGTTCATAACCCCTCTGTCAGGCAGTTTATTGTGAATAGCAGAGTAATCACGTACATGTAGATGTAAAGCAAATGTGTCCCTATAGCGTAGCTAACTGGGTTTGATACTAGATAGATTTTCATGATGAATTTTATACAGACACTAAGGTAATATCAATGTAACTTGTCCCATGGGACTCACAAGATCATTGCTGTTTGTATGATACGTTCATGATTTATCACGTAAAATTATTTTGAATTTTTTGTACATGTACTTGAGCTACTTACGAGGAAGTTGCAACCAATAAAAACTACAGTAGTATCCAGTTACTTATCGGACATGTCTGAGGTGATATTGTGTATTTCATGAAATGTAGAACTATTGCATCGATTGACTGGGTCATTGACTGTCTACGTTGTAAAGGTATAGGTTTGGTTTTGACTAATGGTACACTGGTGGAGGAAGCTCGTTGGCCGATAATGAAGGTAGGAAGAAGCAATGTTTCACAGTACAAGTAAAAAGAATCTGAAATTTGTTAAACTGTAATCACATCAAAAAATTATCTGTGGCCATGTGAACACACTTTGCATTCACCATCTGTCAAAAGTGTAATAAGAGAGTGTTACTGCATGCAGATACACAATGTTAGTTATATTCACGTTTAGTAAGTAAATCAAAATGTTGTATTATATCTCCTCACTCTGTATATAAAAACTGAATTCTCTTGCTCGGTTGTCCGTGGTACTCAGACGAACTACATTAGAGATTCTGATATGATTTTTGAATTCTTCGGTCCAATTTCACACCCAGACAAAAATTGTTGAGATTCTCGATTCACAATGTAGATGAACTACATATTGCGTGAACCCTACTCGCAATTGTCCAATTTCTTGTGGTAAGTGCTCTTTCGCTTCTATATGGTAACACTGGACCAACCATCACTTCATAAAATTTCATGGTGGTCTCTTTTTATACTTTATGGCCCAATATTGTGCCAATGATACCACAGACAGCTTGCAATTAGTGTATTTTATTTTCAATACCAACATCAAAACCGAAACTTAAAGTACAACCTAAAGAATAGATTTGGGAGTTGCTGTAAAATTCATTTGTCCAAAACAAATTTTAATCAGACTTATTGGCATTATTTTTGTCTTATTACTACAAAATATTTAAAGTTGCTTTTCTTACACATTTCGTTCAGCTGGTATATTGGTCTTTGGACATCATTTTCATTCTTTTGAATAACAGCAATTTATTTTACATAAAAAGTACATTCACTTATTCCTAATTCCTCTGTTTACTCTATATTTGCAGTCACACAGGATGATGACAATATACATAATAAAAAGGGCAGGTGACACTTCACAGCATTGTCTAGAACTTTGGTGAGTAATTATCTGTTCTAGTCGATTACTAGCTGGGTGTTTTACAGTTTGTGTATTTTTATAAGGACTTCCCATTACCTCTTTTAAGTGGTAAGGATATCCACATTCAGACAAAACTGCGAATATAAAACAATATGTGGTAATTGTACTCAATGACACGACATTAAACAGGTCTATAACTAACATCGTTACAGTTGCAAGGGAACACATATACTATGAAGGCTTTCACCTGAATTGTTTGATGTGTAAAACATATATATTTGAGAGATTATAAGGCGCAGTATTTGGTCTTAAGGGTACCAAGATGCAGTGCCACAGCCCTTTACACAGCATTCTTCCGTCATGCATAAGTGTACGTCGCTCTGTGGAATTCGAATGTATATATTTGTGCCAGAGATTGTCATACGTGAAACAAAGGACTGTTGATATCGATACTTTCTCTGCTGCTACAGACGCGCATTGTTTTGATCGCTGATTTTGTTTGTTCTCTGTTTTTAGAGGCTTGCATTGTGGTGTTGTAAATTTCGAAACGATTTTAATTTAGTTGAGTTGTTCTGTTTTTGTTTGTGGCATATTATCGCACAATGTGTCTAGAATTCGTTGCTTCGAATGTAGACAACCGTCACCAGGTCAACAGATACACTCTAAAGGTTGCCACAACAAGTGTTACACTAGAGGGTCAAGACTGTAATCTCTCAGAGCCGATAAGCAAACCACCGCCGAGTAGTTCAAGAGGGAAGCTTGTTTTTGGTGCGAATGAAAATGGAGGCTGCGAATCTGAAGTTTCATGTAATATTATTGTGGATGTTAACATACTGTCACAGTTAAAATTGGCCAATGTTAAGTGCAAGCCTTGCTTAGGCGTCCAGTGTGTTTCTGTGGTGAAACATGAGAGTGCCAGGAAAGGCCTTGCTACGAACTTATCTGGGATAAGCAACGTTGGTGCGTCTTGCATGACATCTAAAATAGTAATCAAAGGTTACGATGTGAATTTTAGGGTAGCGTATGGCATGCGCTGCATTGGTAGGGGACAAAAGGTAGCAAGAACACTTCGTGTAGTGATGAATCTTCCACCTCCTCCATCAAAATTTGGGAGGTGTCAGCTTGTTTACCAGATCTGTTACCTCCTGTGGCCTGCGACATGTGAAGTACCTAGGTGTTAGTAATAGCAAGGCTTTCCTTGAGATTCAAAAATGTGCTCCATATGGAGCTGACACTATCGTGCAGAAGTTATAATGTGTGGGACTTGTAGTGAAAAGACTTGGCACTAGACGTAGAAAGCTGAGACCAGATTTTTCAGGAAAAAAAAATGATTGATGGGAAGGGAATGAAAGGGAGAGGGATACTGACGGATGCCGAAATTGACAAGCTACAGACATATTATGGCTTGGCAATAATATGGAACACAGGAGAACTGAAAAATATAAAGCAAGCAGTTTGGGCCTCATACATCCACAAAATGTCCACACACAACAACTCTACCCAATACTTGAGCCCAAAAGGAAGTGAATCATGATATGGCTACCAAATGTCAATTGCTGGTGATGAAGAATATCATCACAGGAATACTCTACCAACTGCTGTAATGAGGGCCATTAAACCAATAGTCAGGGACCTTGCAAATGAGAACTTTTTGAAGAAATGTCCTTATGGTGGCACACAACACTCTAATGAAAGTTTTAATCAATGTGTATGGGCAAGATTACCAAAACCCATTTTTGTGGGAAAGATACACTTGCTTTTGGTGTTCATAATACAGTTCATGTTTTATTGATGATGTGCAAAGCAGGAAATACGTTTCAGAGAAAATGAGAACTGAGCGCAGAGTTAACTGTATCAATGCTTTGTACACGTTAGATAGAGAGCGTGTAGTAAAAGCAAATAAATGAGTTTTGGAGGTGATAAAATCAGTAAGAGTGCATCATATGAATTTGAATTGGAAGAAAACTCAGTGAGAAAATGAAAAAGAATCAGGTGACAGTGCTGGGCAGTTCTAAATGAATGCCCAATTCAAGTAGAAACTTTGATAGGCATTTTGTGCAAAACACAAATTTCTGTACTTAGGTACACATAACGTCCAAAATAAATATCCTATTACGTTCAACCTTGGTATGCTTAATAAACACAAACTCCTTAATGCGAAAGTCGAGAATTTTACAAATCCATTAAAAACTGTATTAAAAATTGAGAATATTAATCACAATATTTGAGTTTTATCTAAATATTAAGTTTAAAATGAAACAATCATTCATTTTTTCATTAATTATATAAGTTCTAGAAATAAATACACCTTTAAGTATGGTTTGTAGGCTGTTCAAAATTATCGGAGAATCTCTCTTACTTATGAAGAAAGTGTACCTGTAGCAACAAATGCAGCCAATAGTAAGTGAAAAAATTATGTAATTGCACGTGTAAAAAAATTGTTTTGTTGGGTTTTTGAACTTCCACTGCTATGAGTGTGAATCCTGAATTGTTCCTGGTCATGCTGACAAAGTATTACGAATTTATTTGTAAAAGTATGGACAGTGGAAATTAAAATGTCCTGTGGCGCCTCTCCTGCTACAAGTCAGCCCGTATGACGTCCTACCCCCTTAAGGCCTTTAAAATAGAAAAACGGCTGAAAATAACCGGTAACAGCTGTATTTATTGAAGTCTATTAGAGACTCACATAACTGGTGTCGCTACTTTTAAGTTGCATGTTCTGAAGTATAAAAAACTATGTCATGTGCTATATTGAGCTATTACAGAAAGCTGTAGAGTAATAATTGGTATAGGTAGGCAAAGTTTGCAGCCCTCTGAAATTGATAAAACCTTAATAAGTGAGGAATGTCCAGTCTGTGCTAGGATCACGGTCATTTGGCCAATTATCTTCCTTTGGGCATTTGTCAAACAGTGGACGTTGCCCCTCGTAGATGTTATCCAGAAAAATGTTGGATCCGTAAGCCGACACGCTTATGTTTATTTGTCACCGACATAATAATAATCAGAGTGCCTAAAACACAAGTCTTAAGGTGCCTAGTGTTACTGGAGCATGTTCGTTGGCTGCCATCCGGATACCTGGTAGGTGGTGTTGCCAGTCGCCACGATTACTATAACGTTCATCACAAACATCTACTAGTGTCGGATTCCGGATGATTAACATTCACAAAGACCAACGTCCGTTGCTTGACCTACACCCACAGGAACATATTTAAACGGCCAAGCGACCGGCAGTCCATTGTAGACCTTGCAAAGACTGGACAGTCATCATTGACATTAGTTTTACCAACTGAAGAAAGCGAAAACTTTGCCAACTGTAGCAACTATAGCATTCTGTAACAGCATCCTGTACCATAATTATGACATAGTGTCAAAGACATCTTGAAAAGTAGCGAAACCAGTTGAGTGAGTCTCTAAGGAATTCAATAAATAAAGCTATAGGACTTTTCATTCATTTTTCTATTTTAAAAGTTTTAACACCTGTACATAAACGTCTGTGTTATGATGTGTCAATGGTCAATCAATTATGTGTAATTACTTTAGCTGTGGTTGCCCTAGTTTTAAAATTATCTTGCTTTTCTTGTCAGTCGCACTGTGAAAACTGCCGCTCTTGTTCTAGGGCCATACTGATCGTCATCCAACAGATCTTCGGCTTCCTGTTCTGGGCAACATGATATATTTCATATTTTCCGCCATCGCAGAGGATTTGTGTCACGGTAGAGAGGTAGCCAGTAATGGTAAGTTATTCCGCCGGGTTAGAGTTCCGTCAGCGAGACGAGACTTTACCGGCACCCCCGACCTGCAGCGCACCCTTTGCCGGCGTGCGGATCCCTCGGCTGGCTCTCCCTCCTCCCCCGGCGAGCTTGTGGCGCAGCAGGGGTGCGCAGCTGCATCCGCTTGTTAGCAAAACATCCGCCAGGGGCCCAAAGGGCGCGCGGCGTCTGTTCGCGATGTTGCCCATCACAAGACGCCGCCTGTCGTTAGCGGCGCCCGGCTGCTACGGCCGTATAGGACAGAGACATCTGAAGCGGCGAGACGGCTTTTCTGACTTCGTTAGCCGGGACGCGCTTGACGCTCTCGGGACGCTTCGGCTCTGGAAACCTCACTAGCGAAACGAATCGTGGGCTTTGCTTATTTTTTGGCTTTGTGACCGCATCATATTTGCCGGGGGCCAACATTTTACAAGGGAATGCTCTGATATATGACGGAGCCCGTCTCAAATTGCTATTAGCAGTAAACGCCAATGGGAATACACGATTCAAATTTCAGCAGACGAAAAACACTGGAAGTTACCTAAGAAATTGCTACAACTACTGATTACTTGGTGCCTTTGGCTAAAATATCGCTAGTAGTTTCTACGGCGCATAGAGCCTTTTCTCGGGGAACAGCGAGCAATCGATGCAGTGGTGTTTCAAGAGGGATCTCGATAAAGGTTTCATTAAAAGCTGATGCTAATATTTGTTTCCCGTCCAATACTTTTTATTAAATAAAAATTTACTTGTTGTTCCTTATCCTATTCTTGGCCCGGTCAGTGTGTTCACAGGGTCGACATGTTAATCTGAAACGTGCTAATTATCTGTAACGTCTCTTAGCAAAACGCATATTATATGTGGTAAAAAAAAAGGAGAAAAGAATAATTGAACTGGATGATTGTAATAGAGTGGACAACGATTGTGTGAACTTTATGTAATAAAGTGAAAGCATTATGTGTCATGTTTTGTTCTTGTATAAAATTATGTACTGGTTTTTTTTTAAGATAATATCTGTGTCGGCGAGTACTAAAACCGCCACACGAGATACTTATTAAATATCAAACAAAGATGAGAATATGTGGCAAGTATAAATAGTAGTGACCGAACATTAATTTCTCTTTCGTCTTCTTGGAGTTACGTGAGTAGGAAGAGCCTGTGACGTTATATTGTACTCTTGCGTAGCATTCTTTTGTAAAGATTGAGGGACGTACGCCATTACGTACTCATTGTAAAGGTCTGTAATAATTTAATCTGTTTAAATGTTTTGAATAGTGTTACTTAGCGAATACTTGCATTATGGTTTGTAATAAGCTTGCCTGGTATTTTAACCCATCCTTTTAAGACATTTTCAGTTATCTAAATATTATTCCTGGTGCAGAGCTTCGCTACGAACAAACGAGCCGCTGCCGCGGCGCATTGAAACTGCATTAAATGAAACCAATCATTCCGCAAAGAAGCGGACAGGTAATAGTAAGCTAAAATTACTTCTTTCAGCTTTCGGAATTGCAGAGCAGAGCAGCAGATTTTATGATTTGTTTTACAGGTGGACGCGGGCTGCCGATGATATATTATTAACAGTGCAAAAAGATAATTTACCTTCGTAACATAAAAGAAGTCTTGCTGTGCGTAGTTCTGGTCTGGCAAACCTTGTAGTAAAAACATGTTTTTCTATGGTAATAGTCTCTTGTTCCCGTGTTAGTCGTGGTACTTATTGGTGTTTTACTGTTAACAAAAATCCACTGCAAAATTTTGATAGTGAACAATCATTGCGTGCTGTAACATCAGTTGTTAACGAAATAATTTTCATTAACCTTTTAAATAACTGTAAAGTAAGGAAGATATGTTGAACTTTATGGTAAGTTACAGTAACGAAAAAATGTTCCTTTAATAGAAAGCCAGATCCAGAATAATAAGAACATAACATATTTTGTTTTGTTGAAAGTTAATGATCCAAAGAAAGTCACAGCACAGCATCACTAAGAGGTATTTCGGGGCTCTTTTCGTAGCAACATATTTTATCTCATATATTAGTTGTTACGCGAGTAATAATAAAACAAAGCAAAGAGAGCCAGCGAAAGATCGAAAGTTATATTTTCATGTATAACAAAAAACAATATTGTATGACATACGTGATTATCACTAGAGGTTTTATAATATTAAACGTTAATCATCATCCAGGAAATAACTGTGTTGCAAGGTAAGAGAAAATTACAGTGAATCGTCCAGAAAAAGGTAATTAATAAGTTGAGACCAGAAGGTGTATTCCACATTACCTTATTCAGACTAAATGGGTTAAGCCCACAGAGATAAGGGTTGACAAACGTAGCAAAACATAAATATCTTAAGACGTATGATGAACAATACAAAACAAAAACAGTTGCAGTTTGCATTATCATTAAACAAGTCTGTACAAAACTGCCGATGGTGATGTGGTATAAACGGTACCGTTACAAGCAAATACTTCTTTTTTCCAGCAGACAATCGTGAAATATTTTATATTAAGCAAAGTTGTGAATGAATGAAATCGCCAAAACTTTTTCCTTTTTTTAGGGTATTTACACGTTCCCACTGTTCAGTGTCATTCAATGTCCTTTTGATGTGCAATATTCCAGCTGAGGAGGTTTAATTCGTGCAGCAAAACTAATGTGTAGCTTCATTGTACTGGTGTCTTGATCAGCAGCAATCTGGAAATCAATGAAGTACTTTTCCTCCAGTCTGAGCTCGTTGATTAGTAAAGAAAGACCTGCTAAAGTAATTGTTTCTTGCAAATCATCGTATACACGGCACTAAACTAAATTCTTGCGCTTTTATATTAAGGCATAATTTTTGGCACGATATTCTGAAACCAGTTACTTACGTAACATACACTCAGATAGACCGCAAGACAGTACGACACTACGTAATCATGTGGTTTTCGTTTTTTGCACAGAACTGTCATTCCAAAGCACAAGTTTCCTTTTGTTACCAGTTGCAGTGTTGGTACTTTTAGTGCAATTCAGCTTATGAAGTAGACATGATGCTATGTTGTTAGCTCGACAAGATCCTTTACCCTCAAACCGCAATAAAGTTTTTGCCCCATTATTTAATGAACATGAACACATAAGTTGTAATATGAAAGCTGGAGAAAGTAGCCCATACCTGAGTGTGTAAGGGTTGGAACAAACTACACTAGTTGCAGATCAATTGCTAATGTACAATGGTTACTTCCACAACACGACAATGTGGTAATTAGTACCTTCACGCATTAAACTGATGTAATTTAATGCTGGTTCGCAGTCACGTTTAGAATGAAGAAGGCCGTGGAGATGCACCGGCGCCTTCTCTTCGTCACTGATAGGATTGGTTATGTTAACCATATGATGAAGCGTTTTTAGTTCAATATAATCGCTTGGATGTAGCTCCTTTAGAATGAATCAAATAATACTTTGCCTCTTGTAATGTTAGGTCTTCAATTGGAAATGTTGGTGGTAGACGGTGCCCGGATTCCCTACCTGTGACCACCCTACCTTCGTTCCCCCTTCCTTTCCTTTGTGTAGCTTGCCTGCTTGCAACTAGTCGTTGCCAATGTCAGAATGTGAGAATGGTTTTGAAAGGTTTCCGGATCGTATAACTGATGTGGGGCGTGGGTACCAGTACGCAATTTACGTAGCTGGATGTGAGGAACCGCCTAAAACCCACGTGCAGGCTTACCAGTACACCGGTCCTCGTCGTTAACCCGCCGGGCGGATTCGAACCGAAGTCGGTACCTTTCGTCGAATAATCACGGAAGTGGCGTGCTAAATGCAAATTTAATTTTTGGGAAATGTTTGGAATAACATCGTTTTAACTGTACATTAATCTCCACATTTGTTATGTGCGCTCAATCTCTCCATGCAGCTGACAGAAACTCTACGGATGTTTCGTTGTTTCCTGTGGAGATATGGAATACAATTATGCCTACTGAGACCATAAAAAGAAATCGTGTGAAGTTTAAGTAATGAACATGGTTTTTTAACTTGTAGACAAAAGTTTCAATTGTATAGACATGTCGATTGTGCGGCTAATATGGGGGAAGAGACCAAACAACGTAGTCATCAGTCCCGCCAGATTAGAGAAGGATGGGAAAGGAAATCAGGCGAGCCCTTTGAAAGGAAAATCCAACATTTGCCTGAAGCGATTTAGGGAAATCACGGAAATAATAAATCAGAATAGCGCGATGCAGGTTTCAACCGTCGTAGTCCCGAATGCGAGTCCAGTGTGCCAACCAATGCAGAACCTCGCTCGGTGTATACATATGATTAGGAACGAAGAAAGCACTAAATGCTACCATCTGCAAATCCACTGGAAATTAAGAAACTAGAGACTCTTATACTCTTGAAGAATTTATGGGTGTTACTGCCACATTTAATTAACAGTTATCTACGGAATAAAAGTAAGACTGCAGCATTTCACAGAGTGAAACCAGTGGTGTTTTTGGTGAATTAAAGAAGTTGTTACATACACGAAGAATAAGATAGTTGGTTTTAGTGAAATTTGCGTATACGTCACAGATCAGTCAAATTTTTAAAATAAAATGCGGGGCTGAAGAATAATTCCACTGGAAGCTGAAAAACGAACGTAGACGACTGTTGAGCAGATAATTCTACGTAAATGTAATGATGCTTGGGATTCATGTGGAAGGTTCATTGTTACCTACGTGATTACTTTCTCTTCGAGTATCAAATGTTCAAATGTGGATGAATTCCTAAGGGACCAAACTGTGGATAACATGGGTCCCCAGCCTTACACACAACTTAAGCTAACTTAAAATAACTTAAGCTAAGAACAACACACACACCTATGCATGAGGGAGGACCTTAACCTCTGGCGGGAGGGACCGCGCTATTTCAAACATTACACCCAGAATTTCCTCGTCACTGAAGTGCATTCCATAGAACATTAACATACAAGTCATTATGGATCACTGCAGTTTTTTCTCTTACATCATGATTGTATCCCTGTCTTACATACTTTCCATCCGAGGGGTTCGTTCTTGGTCTTACTTTCTAAGTTTTCCTTCTCGGTTCTTTTACCTATTGTACATTATGCGACTTTCCTTAAAAGTTACTTCTGCTTATCTCAGAAATTCTAACATCCTGCACCGTATTACATTGTTTTGTAGGTAGACAAATCCCATGAAGAGGTCTTGATTTTTATTATGTCTTGCTTCCATTATCAAGCCGAATGTCAGAATTGCCTTCTTGATACTTTCCTAAAGCTGAACTAATTATCTAGCAGATTCTCAATCATCACTCCCGTTTCCACGGTAAACTATTCTTCTTTGCAATTTGGATACATGCTTGTTAAGTTTATTGTGCGGTAGCTCCCACACTTACCCGCCCTTGGCGTGAATGATATTTTACCGATAATCTGGTGGTACGTAACCATTATGATAGAGTCTACAAACCATCTTGATAAGTCGTTTGCTCGCTACTTCTCCCAAAGGGGTTTAGAAATTCCGAAGGTTTGCGACCTGTCTCTTCGGCACCAAGGTTCGATTAAAATAAATGTAGTCCATCAACAAAGCAAGTGGCTTATAAATCGGTCTTCCAAACAAGACTTGAATATTGCTAGGCAGTCTGGGATCCGTCTGCACACCCAAGAAACCCAGCAAGCAGCAACGACTGAAGCATAGAATGCCAGCTGCCAGATGCCGCTTCCTCCCTTTTGCAATTATGATGCAAAAAACCAAGTGGAACGGGCACATTACCGCCTGCAGGCCGAGCAGCATTTTGCATCATATGACGAATGACGAAGCTTTTTCGTTTTTGCGTGGGTAGGAGTGTAAATTTTCAGACTGTGTAGGAAGTTGTTCCCTCAGTTAGAGCCCCAACCCTTACTATATGAAGACATTGTTAGCCAACTGGTTGCATTCCTCCGGTCACGTAGATCCTGCTGGTTTACAGCTTTTCCGTACGCTTCGTCATAACAATCAGTCTTACAAGAAAAATATCGCTGAACTCAAGTGCATAACTAGGAACTGTAAATGTAAAACTCTTCTGGAGCCTGGCTGTAACGGATCGTGCAGCCACGTCTCGATCCCTGAGTCATTAGATGGGGACGTTTCCAAGACAACAACCATCTGCACGAACAGTTCGACGACGTTTGCAGCAGCATGGAGTATCAGGTCGGAGGCCATGACTGCGGTTACCCTTGACGCTGCATCACAGACAGGAACGCCTGCGATGGTATACTCAACGACGAACCTGGGCGAACGAATGGCAATACATCATTTTTTCGGATGAATCCAGGTTTCGTTTACAGCATAATGATGGGCGCATCCGTGTTTGGCGACATCGCGGTGAACTCACATTGTTAGCATGTATTCGTCATCGCCATACAGGCATATTACCCGGCGTGATGGTACGGGGTGCCATTGGTTACACGTCTCGGTCACCTCTTGTTCGCATTGACGGCACTTTGAACAGTGAACGTTACATTTCAGATGTGTTACGACCAGTGGCTCTACCATTCATTCGATCCCTGCGAAACCCTACATTTCAGCAGGATAATGCACGACCGCATGTTGCAGGTCCTGTACGGGCCTTTCTGGATACAGGAAATGTTCGACTGCTGCCCTGATCAGCACATACTCCAGATCTCTAACCAACTGAAAACGTCTGGTCAATGGCGGCCGAGCAACTGGCTCGTCACAATACGCCAGTCACTACTCGTGATGAACAGTGGTATCGTGTTGACGCTGCATGGGCAGCTGCACGTGTACACGCCATCCACGCTCTGTTTGACTCAATGCCCAGGCGTATCAAGGCCGTTATTGAGGTGGTTGTTCTGGGTATTGATTTCTCAGGATCCATGCACCCAAACTGAGTGAAAATGTAATCACATGTCAGTTCTAGTATAATATATTTTTCCAATGAATACCCGTTTATTATCTGCATTTCTTCTTGGTGTAGCAATTTTAATGGCCAGTAGTGTAGTAGCAGCAGAGCAGGTCGGTTAGGAGGGGTCAGCCACTTCGAACATCAACTAGTCATAGAATGTCACCTGAGTAACAAAGTCATCAAGGACGTTTCAACCCTTTGAAAGCCGCCAGAGTGAAATATTTTTGATGAGGAGAGGAAACGCTTGGAAACAACCACAATTAAACAAAGATCTTATGGAAGAATACGGACCATCGGTTGTTGGGGAGGAGCATAGTAAGAAATCAAAGCGCCACCGGTAGTCTAGTTAGTACAGTGGCTGTACATAGGAAGCTCAAAGGAATAGAGTACAGCATTCTGGGAGTTCCTCATAACTCATTTCTGCAGTCAGTGCTACGTGACGATTCGTGTGGAATAAAGAGCGACGCCACTACACTGGAAACGAGTGATCTTGAGCGATGAACCACGCTATACTCTGTGGTACTGCAATGGAAGGGACTGAGCTGGGCGAATCATCACATATAACGCAAGGAATGAAGTACGGAGGACGTGATGTTACAGTTGAAACGGTACTGTCAGTTTCGTTTCTTACAATCTGTCGTTCGAAATCACCAAGCGAGTTATAAATACATATCTTTGAATTTCACTCTTTTTACTGTTACGAGGAAACTCAGGAGGAAGGGTAAGCGGGGTAATGTGTTATTACCTAAATATACCATGTTAATCCACCTTACACGCTTCCTACGTGGACGGATGAATCAGTCTGTTTTAAAAGCTCCTAGTGAACGAAAGACTCAAATGCAGCCCGAATAACCTGCATTTATCTTACAGTATTTTTATGGTTGTAGTTTTCATGGTAAACACCGGACATGTCAGCTATGTGCCGGTGCTTGTAAAGTTGCAGTCTAGCAGCAGTTACGATGGGCAACTGTACTAGTCCTCTCCCCCCCCCCCCCCCCCTCCTCCTGATCATGAACCGGCCCTCTGAAAACTGCGAAAGGGCCGACACTTCCCTTGTGGTCAAGACGTCTTAACGTATGGTGTCTGCATTATCTTTACTAATACAGTTTGGATCTATGCACAGAGACGTTATTTCATTATGTAGCAGCCTTGAGTTGGATTTCGTTTAGTGCTGCAATTCGATAGTTACTTTCGGGGATACATTCTCCGTTGTATTTCATCAGCTATCGTGTGTAGAAGGATTCTTAGTTTGATATCCTCTGTCGGTGACGAGATGATCCCATGTGTACTTACAGATCAATGAGATTAGTGTTCCATGTTTCCTTTTACTCCTATGTTCTAATACGTACTCGTTCACAAAAGTTTCCAAGTCTTTTTCTATCATAATTCGAGTGGATTTCATGTGTTTATTCCTCTTGTAGTTTTGATCCTTCGTTGGTGACAATGCCTTATGGCACTTTAGCTAACTGTAGGTCACCCTGAGGTAAGAAATACCACGCCTCAAATCATCCAACATAAAATTGTGACGAATTTTTCTTCATTTTACTTCTACAGAATGTAAGGCGCATTTCATCACTTTTGGTTTGTAACTAGTAATGTGCTTATGGTCTCCTTGCTTTTGCCGAAGTCAATTCGACTGTACGAACTGAATACCATTAGGTCATTGACCTATCTGTGCATCCTAGTACGGCAGTTTTCGTGAGTTCGAGTGAACTGTTTCTTCTGACATTATTTCATAATACATTTTCTATCCGCCGTGCACATAAAACACACTATGTCTGCTGTAGCATTCCGATGTTGACGAACGTGTGAAATTAATTACTTCAGAGGATCATGTAATTAGGTGTATATCATTTTCTCCCCCGCCCCCTCCCCCCTCATGACACCATGGACCTTGTCGTTAGTGGGGAGGCTAGTGTGCCTCAGCGATACAGATGGCCGTACCGTAGGTCCAACCACAATGGAGGGGTATCTGTTGAGAGGCCAGACAAACATGTGGTTCCTGAAGAGGGCAGCAGCCTTTTCGGTAGTTGCAGGGGCAACAGTCTGGATGATTGACAGATCTGGCCTTGTAACACTAACCAAAACGGCGTTGCTGTGCTGGTACTGAGAACGGCTGAAAGCAAGGGAAAACTACAACCGTAATTTTTCCCGACGGCATGCAGCTTTACTGTATGGTTAAATGATGATGGCGTCCTCTTGGGTAAAATATTCCGGAGGTAAAGCACACGTCCATTCGGAACTCCGGGAGGGGACTACTCAAGAGGACATCGTTATAAGGAGCAACAAAACTGGCGTTCTACAGATCGGAGCGTGGAATATCAGATCCCTTAATCGGGCAGGTAGGTTAGAAAATTTAAAAAGGGTGATGGATAGGTTAAACTTAAATATAGTGGGAATTAGGTAAGTTCGTTGGCAGGAGCTAGACTTCTGGTCAGGTGAAAACAGGGTTATCAATACAACATGGAACAGGGTTAATGCTGGAGTAGGTTTAATAATGAATAAAATAATAGGCGTGCGGGTAAGCTACTACAAACAGCATATGAACGCATTATTGTGGTCAAGATATGTACGAAGCCCACGCCTGCCACAGTAGTACAAGTTTAATGCCAACTACCTTCGCAGATGACGAAGAAATTGATGAAGTGTATGATGAGACAAAAGAAATTATTCAGGTAGCGAAGGGAGACGAAAATTTAACAATCATGGGGGACTGGAATTCGATAGTAGGAAAAGGAAGAGAAGGAAACGTAGTAGGTGAATATGGAATCGGAGTAAGAAATGAAAAAGGAAGGCGCCTGTTAGAATTTTGCATAGAGTATAACTTCATAATAACTAACACTTGGCTCGAGAATCATGAAAGGAGATTGTATTCATGGAATAGGCCTGGAGATACTGGAATTTTTAAGATTTGTTATACAGGGTGGTTCATTGATTGTGATCGGACCAAAATCTCATGAAATAAGCGTCAAACGAAAAAACTACATAGAACGAAACTTGTCTAGCTTGAAGGGGTAAACCAGATAGCGCTATGGTTGGCCCGCTAGATGGCGTTTTTTTTTTTTAAAATAGGATCCCTCATTTTTTATTACATACTCGTTTAGTACGTGAAGAAAGACGAATGTTTTAGTTGGACCACTTTTTTCGCTTTGTGATAGATGGCGCTGTAATAGTCGTAGCCGTCACTGAACCTTAGTAGATGAAAAAAAGTATTGTCACCGAGTCCTCATGTCCAGAATTCTGGCCGGCCGTGGTGGCGGTTCTAGGCGCTGTAGTTTGTAACCGCGCGACCGCTACGGTCGCAGGTTCGAATCCTGCCTCGGGCTTGGATGTGTGTGGTGTCCTTAGGTTAGTTAGGTTTAAGTAGTTCTAAGTTCTAGGGGACTGATGACCTCAGATATTAAGTCCCATAATCCTTAGAGCCATCTGAACCATTTTTGAAGAATGCGTATTGCAGTAATTAACACGTAAATACGGTTAACGTGTACCATTTTGCAATGGGTCCACTAACTTGACTGTTTTATTATGTAGTACACCAATCCAGTGAAAGACAGCACAAAGAAGGACAAAACTAAAAGCGAATGATGTCCAGTAAACCAGCCACTTGATCTCAAAGGTGATAGGAATCATTTACTGTTACAAAGTAGTCGCTGACCAATATGTTGAAATGCGTAAGAAGTCGATGTCAAGTATGTTGAACACCAGGTCCCGAAGTGTTATGCTAACCGAGCTAATACCGTATTGCATCGCGGGAACACTTGTAATCATCAAATTATAGCCTATTAAAAACTCCCCCCCTCCTTATTACGATTAATAAAACGCTAAATGCGGGAGGATGAGAACACATTTTACGGTATTGTATACTGAATACAATAGAGGAATAGTTCGGAGACGATAATGGACCGTGTCATAAAGTAGCATCGTTGATTTGTGGACAATAACATTCCTGGAATGAAATGGTCTGCCCAGTATATGTGTCTGAACCCAACAGAGAACATCTGGGTTTAGTTAGAAAGTCTACTTCGCTCTAGACCCTAGCGTCTCTTGAGGAAGAATTTGCGGCTATAACAAATACTTAAGCAACCTATTTAAAGTGCGTCCAGAAAAGTGCAAGGCTTCATAAAGGGGAAGGGTTGACACACCCTCTATTTTAACACTAATAGATGTGCGATTATTTTTGATAAGAAGGAGATCGAACAATGGATATGAAGGGGATAACAGCTTTAGACTGGACTAACTACTAGACGAAGAAAACGACTGACTCTAGTGGGAAGAGTCGAATAAGAAGAAGATGATGAAGATGCAAAAAGTAATTTGAAAAGTATGTCTCTGATACAATAACGAGGGGTTTAAGATACGTAAGTTCTTTATCCAAATGCCGCCTCCAGAACAACTCACCAGTGGTTGTACAGCCAATTGGTAAAGTGATAGAAACACGTTTATGTCAACGGCAGGTGTAGCTCCTTGATGTCGAAGAGAAAACTGTATTAACAGACCATGACGTTGTTGTGAGCATCGTTCTTACAATTCTAAACACCACGTTTTAACAGCAATGCGAAAGAAGCAGACAGTACACACGATTGGTGAATTTATTACTGCTAACATACATCTTCCATTAGCTACTGATGCTACATAAATGTTTTTGAAGATCGATGTACAATACTGGAGGGATATGAAATAAAAGGCCTTTGATGAGTGGAGGCATTCTAACCATTTCGATGTGTTAGTCAAGCACTATGGAAACGTCCAATGTCGGAAGGATTTGTCTGTATGAAATTCCCTATTCACAGAGAAGGCGTAACTTTGGCGTAACTTTCGACCCTCATCTGGCCACCGTATGGGAGACACATTCGCAAGCAAATTGCATGTTTTCGCTGAAACCGAGTCTCAAGCCTGTTGAGAGAGGCGTAGGTTCACGCAGAGCAGAGCGGAGTGCGGTTTCTCTGGCAAAGCTCATTTGCAAGGCAGATGACCTATACTGAGGAGAATCCCCCTGAGATGTACTCAGAGGAGTTCCCGAGTTTTCTTCTTGGGTTCCCGCTTTGGTTTTTGTGGGTTGCGTACTCCACAGCGCGGAGTCGCAGAGCAGGGGTGGCGCGTCATAACTATGAAATGGAATCGAATAAGCTGGAAACAACATGCCTGAAAATCAAATGGTGCCTTTTGCAAATGTCAGAATCTAGCAGTAGAATTAAGTCGTTAATAAAATCCATCATTCGTCGTTGTTTAACTACACGGGCTGATAACAACGCGGATTAACTACATGTACGCCCTTTAAAAGTTTGCGAACGTATTTCAGCAAGACGTGAAAAGGAAACATTTGCACGCACTCTTTCTATCGAACATCTGCTATTGCGACCTAAAGCAACACGGCATGTGTAGTAAGAACCGAGAAAGCTTAGCCGGCCTGGGTGGCAGTTCTAGGCGCTACATTCTGCAACCGCGCGACCGCTACGGTAGCAGGTTCGAATCCTGCCTCGGGCATGGATGTGTGTGCTGTCCTTAGGTTAGTTAGGTTTAAGTACTTCTAAGTTCTAGGGGACTGATGACCACAGCAGTTAAGTCCCATAGTGGTCAGAGCCATTTGAACCATTTTTGAGAAAGCTTATGTGCGTTACATCAGGAGTCCGTGTGCCGTTACATCAGGAGTCTATGTGCCCATGAAGGAGTTTCATAGGCGCTGTTACGTTTCTTGCGGCTAGACAACTTACGTCACCACCACAGTCAATTCATCGGGACCTCACATATACCCCAGCACCCCGCAGTAAAGGTTAAGTGTCTGTCATCAGTCATAATTTAGACATATATTCTCACTTATCCAGTAACCTAGCTGTGCCCGGCCACAAAACAAAAACTTTCGGGAACTCGTTCTCAGTTGCTACAGTCCTTCTCTGAAACAAGCTATTCTACGCTAAGCTCACAACCAAACTCCTGTTGGTTATAAGAGGAGATTAAACAACTTCCTTCTATCGTCTTCACAACATTTCTCTAAAAGTTAATGTAAAGGCCCAGTTTTCACTCTGACAAACAGTAAAGCAAATGCTTCCATCTTCTCGCTTTCTTAATTTCTCAATTAGCCTTGTCGCTTTCTTTCCCTATGTCTTCATTAATCGTGTACCACCAAGTTCTTCTTGCTCTTACTTTTCTCCTCCACAACTTCCTTCATGAGCTAATGCATGCCGTGTGTATTTTTTCTTTAATGCACTGAACTAATTAATGTTTTATAGTGTTGTATGTTGGATTTAATGTACAGCATACTTAGAGAAATTAATCTAGTACAACATATTTAGAATGCCTAATTATATGACTATAATCTTGCAGGTTATACAAACGAATACAAGTAATATTCAAACACTGACGGAAAATTTAATATCACCAAAAAATAATTAGCATAGTAATGAAATTTCGGAAACACATTTGTCTAGGTAACATATGTCTTACAAGTGTGTGTGTGTGTGTGTGTGTGTGTGTGTGTGGGTTTGTGTGTGTGTGTGTGTGTGTCTGTGTGTGTGTGTGTTCTGACAAGTGCAAAGAAAATGACTGTGTCCTGTCGTAAGGGGAGGTATGGAGTTAACGTCGAATACTGCGATAGCAAAGGGAATGGAAGATTCTTTTTTACTTGAAAAAGTATGTCCTGTCATAAGAATGGTACAGATATTTCTATTTCCAGAGCCAGAGCCGTCAGCAGGGCTTATCTCGGACACTTCGATCATGGTAGAATGTTTCCAGAACGAGATTTTCACTCTGCAGCGGAATGTGCGCTGATATGAAACTTCCTGGGAGATTAAAACTGTGTGCCGTACTGAGACTCTAACTCGGGACCCTTGCCTTTCACGGGCAAGTGTTCTACCAACCGAGCTACCCAAGCACGACTCACGACCCGTTCTCACAGCTTTAATTCCGCCAGTACCTCGTCTCCTAACTTCCTAACTGCACAGAAGCTCTCCTGCATACCTTGCAGAACTAGGACTCCGGTAAGAAAGGATATTGCGGAGACGTGGCTTAGCCACAGTCTGGGGGATGTTTCCAGAATGAGATTTTCACTCTACAGTGGAGTGTGTGTTGATAAGTAACTTCCTGTCGGCGCTGCACAGTGGCAAAGTGAGTGCGTGGGATGTATTTGACGATCTGTCGACCACTTTTGTGTTGTTAACTGTCAGTGCAATATGGCTACCTGTAAAAAAACAGTGTTGTCACTGAAGGTCTCATCAGGAGACAAAAGTGGCGGACAGTGCTCCCACACTGGCTGCATCAGTAATTTGGTGAGTAAATTCAGTAAGTGCCAATCAGAATACTCCATTCATTCACAAGACATCCTTTCTCGTGGGGCATGGGAGGCTCTACGGTCTAGTTTGAACAAGATGGGGGCAAGGTATGTACAGAAAAATCTAAGAGACAAGTTAAAGCAGACCACCCATCTCTGGCGGGATGCTTTCCCCCATCTGCCATGATGCCATGTCATTAGGACATCTCCAGACCAGTAGTTGTAGGTCACCGAAAATCCAGCCACGCTACGCATAACATCTCGCCACAAGGCATCATTGGGACAGGCTGTCCTGTTAGGATTGCTAGGAAGAATGCAACCCGTGTTATTCTGGGAAGGATTGCAAACCATTTCCATAGTGCATCCAGAGGGAAACTTGGCTCCTATTTACACAGACCTGTGACATCAGTACAGCACTAACAAACTCTTAGCTGTCCATGAGATGACGAGGCGCTCGGCAATTAGGTCTTCGCTTGACCGCAGGTGTATAGGCTATGCACCATTGCGCCCACAACAGTAAACACATGTGCATTGTCGAGAGGTATCTTGCTGGCTGGACCAATGTGCTCGCACTGGCCTGGCGTGAGCACCTTGGGGCCTCTGTAGCGAACAGTTCGCTCATACATCTTGGTTGAATTTCTTAACGATAGTTCGAAAGCGTTCCTACTTGCAATGAGTGTTTGCACACTGCATTATTTTTGGCTGTTCAAGCATTGCAAGCATGGCAGCATAATGCCAATTTCATGTGTAGTGAATGTGTTTTGAACAGGTCTGTAGGCTTTGCTATGCATTATTTCGACAGTTTATAATTAGTGAGCTGTTTGGTTGGCGTTTTACAAGCATTATTTTGACAATATACGAGTTGTTTGCGTTTCTGTAGTCTGTACAATGCATTATTTCAGTGATTTACGAGTAGTTTGCAGGTCTGTAGACTGTTTAACGCATTATTTCGCAAGTTTACAATTAGTGAGCATGTTCGCGAGCATTGTATAAGTGTTAGCGTGATAATTTAGCAGTTGTTTGCATGTTTGTGCATTAGTGTACGACATTATTTCGACGATTTACGAGTAGTGTGCAGGTCTGTATTCTGTGTATTCTGACCCCAAGCATGTCAGAGTGAGTGTTTCGTATCAGCGCAACAAATGAACTACGTGAAATCCATCCCTATATAAATTGTTCTAAAATAAATAAAGTACACACCTTCCACTCTCCAGTAGGTGGACACAGACGGCCATGGGACGACAGCGCCCTCTTGTGGCAGTACTGTGTACTAGGTCAGTTGAAGTCTGGTCCTCATAGTGTACACACTGGATGGATCTACTGCCTGTGACAACTCAAATTGTTTAAGTAAGCACTGCATGAAAAATAAAGACTTACATCCATCGTACCCACCAGCCCAGCACACGATGAGTCGTTTTACCGCCAATTCCAATGAAGAGGTGATGATCGGATGACTTAGGTTAGTGGAGGTAGCCCAAGTGCCCTTTCCTTCCACCATTTCCTTAGGTTAGTTCAGGTGGCCCAAGTAACCTTTTTTCAGCTTAAATTTGAACTTTCCGCCTTTTCCTTTTGGAAGGATGGGGAGGGAAGATGGTTAGATTAGTGGAGGTAGCCCAATCGACCGATTTTCCCGCCAAAATTTTAACTTCCCACCATTGCGATGTGGCCACTTCTAACGCAGCCATATTGGATCTGAAATCTTGAATAAATTTGGCAACAATGCAGAGTGAGGCCAAATGAACTTTAATCTACTACTCTTGCATAACTACACTCAACTCTTTCCCTGAAATTCTGCTCCTTTTTTTGTAAAACCACACGGCGACAGATAATGCGAGTGCTATTAGGCTGGTAGGTTTATCCATAAGAAGACAGTTTCTCAAGGACAAGCTAACCACTAAACAAAAGAAGTATCCACAACAAGTTGATAAAGCTTGCAGGCTTCACAGGATGTTCGCTATTCCGGTGAGCAATCCTTGTCTTACTGCTGTATCACAAGAGCCATGACTCCTCCCAAGACGTCCAGTTGGAGTTTCCGTCCACTATGCCCCATGTCAGCGTTCCCTCTCGCTGCAGTGCGTTTCAAAACACCACGGAAATAGAGGCATGCTCGATCCATTGGCCAAAGAATGCACGACTACTACCAACGGCGCAGCAGTCTCAGTGAACGGCGCAGCTGTCTCAGTGAACATAAGCCAACGTTGTTTATTTTGTGGTCACTGACGAAGCAGTCCTACGAGTCTCTGCTCCCATCCATGGTACCCTGTGGTAACACCGAAAGTGCTGCCCACCATTGAGATCTGAGGTAAAGACGATATTCAGGCAAAGGCAAATCGAACATGTGCCCCGTGGACGACTGCACTCCCAGAGAGTTCTCAGATCCCTGTATGTCAGCACAGAGCAGTCAATGAATCTTATTAGGAGTGGCGTTCCTCCCAGAGGGAATGGAGGTGGGGCTGCAGATATGGTTCGTGATATTGTGGATGGAGCCAGTGCCTCTCTCACTGAGATCTGGGGTCACCACGAGGCCGCTGATACCCACACAGAAATTTTTGCCTTTTCTGAAAGTCAAATGGCCAGATGCCACGGTACTGTCCAACAAGCATGAGGAAGTCAATTGTTCTCTCTTTCATGATTTTCATTTATCCAATCGATTGTGTCACCGCTACCACAGTGCTTGGTGCTCAACCAATCGAGGAGACGCAGCTGCAGGCAGATACCAACCACATGTTCGTTAATGTGCACTTTGAATGCCACAAGTGGTTGGTTCCTGCTGTGTTCCCTGTTTTTTTCGTAAAACAAGTGATATTCCAGTCTGCCACACTGGCAACAGCATTGAATCGTTCCATCCACATAAAGTATTTTTTGAAGTAGAGAGTTGAGTGTGGGCAACTAAGATCCACAGCCATTTGTCTTCCGGCAGCCGTCTGGTATTGATGGATGCACACTTTGACTATTTTGGGGAAATGTAAGTGTCCCAGTCTCTAATAGAATTGTCCATATTGTTAGCAGCACGCAACTTTCTTGATTTTGTAAGCTATTTAAGTTAATGATTTAACGTTCTATTTTTGATTTAGTCTCATTTACTTTCAATTCGTGAGCTGCTTTGATAAGGATAATTTGACGCGTTCCCTCCATGTGGTCTTCCATACAGTCCGCTACCTGACGTCGGTGTTAGCTGAAATTTGTGGAAATTCAATACAGAATTTGGAGAAATTTTCCCTGTGTCAATTTATTGTGAATTGTGTCCATCAGTCAGAGTAAATAAAAATCTGATGTAAGAAGAACTGTCTTAAATTTCAACATCCTTTAATTTTCTTATAAGTTTTCCACTATTAGGAGACCAACTAATAACCTAAGTAACCTGAGCTGCATCTATGTTTGTTGTTTTCACTGTGACAGTGTTATTGTTATGCACATTTGCCAAACTCGATGATCACTTTCAAATTATTCAGTGAAGATAATGAAGACTGCACTGGATCTTCTTGTGTGATTATAAAATTATTTATTGGCTAGTGGGAGATGTGCCTATTCCCCGAAGGATTATAACTTTGCAGTGTGTTATTTCAATACGATTTGGGTAACAACGTTGCAGTAAAGAGACATGATAAGCAACAAAATATAAGAACATAGATCAAGGGCAGAGTGCTCTCCAAAACAGAGAACAAACACGCAACTTTAATGTTAAACCTCATCCACTACGTTAACTATAGCTGATTTTGGTTCCTTGTAGTTAGGACTCACAATTGGGATGCAAAAAGTAGCAATTTTCATTGTGTTTGGTTGCCTATTAATCTTCAGCTGCAACATATGTTAATGCGGGAGCGACAAAGTGTGTGCTATTTGTTAATTGTTACATTTGTATTTGCCTGTATTTTGGTGGATTCCACTATGAAAATTAGTATTGCATATGAAGATTTCTTTGTACTGTAGGTGAGGATGCTTTAGGCTCAGGATCACGTTCTCTTGTTAAATTTGTGATAGCTATAGTTCACTATGTACTAGATATTGTTTTCATACCTTTTATACATGGACAGAGCTACTAAAGGATAACCTTGGGAAGCAAGGAAATTTTAGTGAGGAGCATTCAATGGGATCAGTGGAAGTAGAGTAAGAATATTTTGTGTGTGTGGTATCAGCAGAAGTTGCGTTGCCACAGACCAAAGTAACCAGACAGATAACCTACAGAGTGAATTTAGTGTTATCCTTGAAAAAAGGTCGGCCATTGCGCAGAGCAGCTCCGATTTCGCGGTAATCGGAGATATTCCACTCTGGTGAAATAGATGATCGAAAAAGCTGGGACAGTTAGGAAACAAAGCAGAGGAAGAAGGAAAAAGGAGGAAAACAACCAGAAACAGATAGGAAAGAAGGTCAGGAGAGAGACAGGAAGGCAGTGGCACACGGGAATAAAAGCGAAGCAGATAGGAATCAAGCGGAGGAGAGATGTAGGAAGTCCTAGGCAGATAGATAGAAAGGAGAAAACAGATAGTAAATCGGTGTGAAAGAGGTGGCAGCTTATGTGAAAACTTTGATGGCCGGTTCTAAGCCATTGACAGAAGGTGGTCGACATTTCAGCAAAAAGCAGCGTAACCAGACTGAAGGAGGCTGAGTTTAATTTGAAGAAAGTAATGGAGACAACTACCTCAGTTTCTCATTGAGAGCAATTCAGAAGTAGTGAACTGTCTTTGAAGCTACAGAATGTGCTCATTTAAGAGAAAGTAAGGTATCTGTATTTCTTAGATGCGATGTAGGGAAGCTAAAGAAAGACAATGAGCGACCACATGGAGCTTTAATTGCCGGTAACAGACAGTAGACTGGGAGTCAATAATGTGACATATTTGTGAGAATTCGGAGAATACTAGCGCGCTGTCAGCTACTCATGACTTCGCCATTGTGAGGGAATCGTATGTGGCATTATGGTCGGCGTCCGTCTACGGGCTGAACTTTGACAACAACCACTTCTTGCTGACGTAATTAGTGGCCTACTCTGCAGGCTGATGTCTGCATAGTGAGATGGGGATTGGGCTGTTTAAGGACAGCCTGCAGGACTCCTGGCCAGTTCGAAAAAGCTGGGAGTTCTTGAGCATCCACTGGGCAGTGATTAATCGCGAAAGTCTCACAAATTACAAGACAGTCTAAAAGCTTCGTAGAAGTATAATCTGTAATTATGACGCTATACTGGTCTGCTGTAGAGTAGAAAGCGTTACACTCAGAATCTTAAAAGCCGTGCCACAGGAAGCAATCTTGTCTAACGTAAAATGGAATCAGCATGCCGACCACTCATACAGTACTGGAAAGGTAATTCAGCGTTTCATTAACACTTTGCCAACAGAACGTAAGAGGCCGTCTTTTTTGTTGAAGAAAGTTGTCAGGAGATATTTAAATAAATACTAAAGGATCTCGATGAGTATGTGTTGGATGACTGGAGAGTGAGTTCTGCAATGGAAAGGCATCAGTACAGAAACTCTTAGGAGAATGTGTACATGAATGGCAGTGTAGGTGGGAGCAGGAATGGCAGATTTCTATTCGATCGAAAACTAAAGGAGGCGAAAGCCACTCCGTGTTCCTGATCGCTTCTGCTATAGACCCCCAGGAACAAGCTCTCCACAGGTTACACTCACAGTCACAAGAACATTCTGCTCACAGTTTCCTCATTTAGAAAAGTCGTTAACCACACAGAGCAAAATGTAGCATCAGGAAACACCGAGGTTAGACCCTAAAATATGTAAGTTTCTCTGACTGACAATGTTAAAGTGGGTGATTGGGAGTGTCACCTCTCATGTTAGCATCATTTTGTAAACCGTTAATCGGGAATATTGATAAATTTCTGTCTGCCAACTTTTCCAGTTTACAGAGCTGTCAAAAAACCATTATAAGCAGACTTGACTTAACTGTCAGTATCCTTTAATTTTCCTACAACTTTAACATCGTTAGGCGACCCTCTGACAACAAATATAACCTGTTGTACACCTAAGATGGTTGTTCCCAATGTGACGGTGTTATCGTCGCGTTACTTACTATACAGTGAAGGTGACGAACGTTGCGGTAGCTAGTGCTGTGTGAGTATAAGTTTGTATACTGATAAGGTAATGCTATTTAGTTTCTTCTACGATAGCAGCTTGTTATGTGCTTTTTCCTGTCTGGGTAATGAACGTGCAGTGTTTAGACGTAATAATCAACAACATTTTTATAGCAAAAAGCTCGGGTCAATGGCACATCGCTCTTCATAAACTGGGAACCAACTTGCAACTTTCAGTGTGTTGTGTCCCCACCTGCTTATGTTGTATATTAATTACCATAATAACAATATTACTACTAATTTCGAACCTTTCGCGGACGATTCTTCAGGTTCAAACTACAACAAACATTGAGAACTTCGTTTAAATGTTTACAAATCTAAATTTTAGCACTGCAAAAAAGGAAAAGACATAGAAACAAAATGGGAATGGTTCAACTCACAAAAATATTTAGTTCTAACAATTTACAGAGTTATGAAGTGGAACCATGACATTGGCTCACAAGCAGAGTGGTGTACATTTGGAGAATACTAATCAAATGTAGTTAGTCTAGAAATTATTTACATAACGCTCTTGCGACCCGTTCTGAAACATTTCTGTCGTGTGTGCAACTGATGCAAAATAGGATTACCAGGGATACTGATCGTGTGCAAAGAAGGGCAGCATGGCAGGTCACAGGTTTGTCTAACCCATGGAAGAAAATCACGGGAAGTCTGGAAGAATTTAACTGATCAATGCTTAAAGACAAAGACGAATTAATTCACAAAATCTTAGTGAAATTCAAGAACCAAGATTAAATGATGAGTCAAGCAATATTCGACAACCTCCTAAGCGTCTCTTTGTGGGGCGGCAGGTGGAATAATTGTTATTATAAAATGTTCCTATTATTTATTTAATACTGTTGTTTGCCGTTCTCAACACTGGCTCTCTAACTACAATATTGGCAACCAGAAAGTGATTAGCAAAACGTGAAGCCTGTAATTAGAATACCTAGTGCCCACTTCATCTGAGAAATACACTTATAGCTACAGCTTATAGCTATGAGGAATTAGGAGATTGTCTGGGATTCACAATCAAAAACTATTCTCTCAAAAATATTCACTATATTCTGAAAGTCACAGACCAAAAAGAAGACTCCACACAATCCAACTACCAGAGCAGTTCAGAGTCTAAAGTGCTGATGCAACTATAATTGTTCAAATTATAGGTTTAAGTGAATGCTCGCCGTAATTTGATGATAACCATAATTTGATGATAATGTTCATCAAACGCCACGCTAAATAATGGTTGTATGTCTGTCCCGCGACGGCACGTGAAAATACGACATACGCAAACTGAAGATAGATCATTAAAGTCATCCTAGAATTAACACTTCACTCGAAAACGATTTCATGGTTACGCGTATCCCGAGTAAGTTATTACGGCATCCGAGGCTGTTTATAGCAAAGATACCGATGCGACGCGACTCCCGGCACAGATGGTGCACTAATCAGCGTCTGGAGAGAACTGGGGCCTTTTTTTCTCGCGCAGCGTTCTTATATATAAAGCCGCAGTGCGGACGGCTGAGGGAATGCCTCATCAAATCGGCTCTCCCACTAGCTGCTGGGCTAGTAATGCACCACATTAAGTTATCGAATAAATCATTACTTCCTTTGCTGATGGCCGATGAAGCTCTCGATTTAAATGTGCAATCAGCACACAGGAAAGTAATTATAATAAAAGTCTAACGTGGCAAAGTCAAATATTTTAGGCGTGAGAATTAATTTAATTACACTACACGCAGTAGACGAGCTCTGAAATTGCCCTTTGGAGAAACGCTATCGCTATAGTTTTATAGTTATTCAGTTGAAACTTCTCAAACCGTTTTGATTATAGCGGATCTCCCTTCTACTAGCATTATTTATTCGCCTGTACTCGTGGTCTAGGCGTAGCGTCTATGATTCATAATCAAAACGGCTTTGGTCCTGGGTTCGATCCCCGCCACTGCCTAAATTCTGATAAATAATCAGCACTGGTGGCCGAAGACTTCCGGCATAAGAAGTCAGCCTCATTATGCCAATGGCCAAAGGGCGGAGGAGCGGATAGAGGTTCATGGCACTCTCTTGTCCTAGGGGTGGGAAATTCCCCCTAAAGGCGGAAGAATCAGCAATGATCAACGACATGAGGATGCAGAAGGCAATGGAAACCACTGCATTAAAGACACGTAACGGGTATCCACAGGACATGTGGCCTGTACTTGAAGAAATGTCATGATGATCTCTCCATTGGCAGAAGATTCCGGAGTAGTCCCCCCATTTGGATCTCCGCGAGGGTACTGCCAAATGAGAGGTTACCATGAGAAAAAGATTGAATAATCAACGAAAGGATAACGTTCTACGAGTCGGGGCATGGAATGTCAGAAGATTGAACGTGGTAGGGAAACTAGAAAATCTGAAAAGGGAAATGCAAAGTCTCAATCTAGATATAGTAGTGGTCAGCGAAGTGAAGTGGAAGGAAGACAAGGAATTCTGGTCAGATGAGTATCGGGTAATATCAACAGCAGCAGAAAATGGTATAACAGGTGTAGGATTCGTTACGAATAGGAAGGTAGGGAAGAGGGTGTGTTACTGTGAAAAGTTCAGTGACCGGGTTGTTCTAATCAGAATCGACAGCAGACCAACACCGACAAAGATAGTTCAGGTATACATGCCGACATCGCAAGCTGAAGATGAACAGGATATTGAAAGGGTAAAGCAGTATGTAAACGGGGACGAAAATCTAATAGTCATGGGCGACTGGAATGCGGTTGTAGGGGAAGGAGTAGAAGAAATGGTTACAGGAGAATATGGGCTTGGGACGAGGAATGAAAGAGGAGAAAGAGTAATTGAGTTCTGTAACAAGTTTCAGTTAGTAATAGCGAATACCCTGATCAAAAATCACAAGAGGAGGAGGTATACTTGGAAAAGGGCGGGAGATACGGGAAGATTTCAATTAGATTACATCATGGTCAGACAGAGATTCCGAAATCAGATACTGGATTGTAAGGCGTACCCAGGAGCAGATATAGACTCGGATCACAATATAGTAGTGATGAAGAGTAGGCTGAAGTTCAAGACATTAGTCAGGAAGAATCAATACGCAAAGAAGTGGGATACGGAAGTACTAAGGAATGACGAGATACGTTTGAAGTTCTCTAACGCTGTAGATACAGCAATAAGGAATAGCGCAGTAGGCAGTACAGTTGAAGAGGTATGGACATCTCTAAAAAGGGCCATCACAGAAGTTGGGAAGGAAAACATAGGTACAAAGAAGGTAGCTGCGAAGAAACCATGGGTAACAGAAGAAATACTTCAGTTGATTGATGATAGGAGGAAGTACAAACATGTTCCGGGAAAATCAGGAATACAGAAATACAAGTCGCTGAGGAATGAAATAAATAGGAAGTGCAGGGAAGCTAAGACGAAATGGCTGCAGGAAAAATGAGAAGACATCGAAAAAGATACGATAGTCGGAAGGAAAGACGCAGCATACAGGAAAGTCAAAACAACCTTTGGTGACATTAAAAGCAACGGTGGTAACATTAAGAGTGCAACGGGAATCCCACTGTTAAATGCAGAGGAGAGAGCAGATAGGTGGAAAGAATGCATTGAAAGCCTCTATGAGGGTGAAGATTTGTCTGATGTGATAGAAGAAGAAACAGGAGTCGATTTAGAAGAGATAGGGGATCCAGTATTAGAATCGGAATTTAAAAGAGCTTTGAAATACTTACGATCAAATAAGGCAGAAGGGGTGGATAACATTCCATCAGAATTTCTAAAATCATTGGGGGAAGTCGCAACAAAACGACTACTCACGTTAGTGTGTGGAATATATGAGTCTGGCGATATACCATCTGACTTTCGGAGTAGCATCATCCACACAATTGTGAAGACGGCAAGAGCTGACAAGTGCGAGAATTATCGCACAATCAGCTAAACAGCTCGTGCGTCGAAGCTGCTTACAAGAATAATATACAGAAGAGTGGAAAAGGAAATTGAGAATGCGCTAGGTGACGATCAGTTTGGCTTTGGGAAAAGGAAAGGGGCGAAAGAGGCAATTCTGACGTTACGGCTAATAATAGAAGCAAGGCTAAAGAAAAATCAAGACACTTTCATAGGATTTGTCGACCTGGAAAAAGCGTTCGACAATATAAAATTGTGCAAGCTGTTCGAGATTCTGAAAAAAGTAGGGGTAAGCTATAGGGAGAGACAGGTCATATACAATTTGTACAACAACCAAGAGGGAATCATAAGAGTGGACGATCAAGAACGACGTGCTCGTATTAAGAAGGATGTAAGACAAGGCTGTAGCCTTTCGCCCCTACTCTTCAATCTGTACATCGAGGAAGCAATGATGGAAATAAAAGAAAGGTTCAGGAGTGGAATTAAAATACAAGGTGAAAGGATATCAAAGATACGATTCGCTGATGACATTGCTATCCTGGGTGAAAGTGAAGAACAATTAAATGATCTGCTGAACGGAATGAACAGTCTCATGAGTACACAGTATGGTTTGAGAGTAAATCGGAGAAAGACGAAGGTAATGAGAAGTAGTAGAAATGAGAACAGCGAGAAACTTAACATCAAGATTGATGGTCACGAAGTCAATGAAGTTAAGGAACTCTGCTACCTAGGCAGTAAAATAACCAATGACGGACGGAGCAAGGAGGACATCAAAAGCAGACTCGCTATGGCAAAAAAGGCATTTCTGGCCAAGAGAAGTCTACTAATATCAAATACCGGCTTTAATTTGAGGAAGAAATTTCTGAGGATGTACGTCTGGAGTACATAATTGTATGGTAGTGAATCAGGGACTGTGGGAAAACCGGAACAGGAGGGAATCGAAGCATTTGAGATGTGGTGCTATAGACGAATGTTGAAAATTAGGTGGACTGATACGGTAAGGAATGAGGACGTTCTACGCAGAATCGAAGAGGAAAGGAGTATGTGGAAAACACTGATAGGGAGAAGGGACAGGATGATAGGACATCTGCTAGGACATGAGGGAATGACTTCCATGGTACTAGAGGGAGCTGTAGAGGGCAAAAACTGTAGAGGAAGAGAGAGATTGGAATACGTCAAGCAAATAATTGAGGAAGTAGGTTGAAAGTGCTACTCTGAGATGAAGAGGTTAGCACAGGAAAGGAATTCGTGGCAGGCCGCATCAAACCAGTCAGTAGACTGATGACAAAAAAAAAAAAAAAAAAAAAAAAAAAAAAAAAAAAAAAAAAAAAAGAACTTAATCTATCTTGCTTCCTTAATTTTTTTGACAAAAACCTGAAAATCATGAATTTCAACTAAAATTTTAGTTTGTGAGATCCAGAATACTGTTTCCACTAAATTATTATGAAAAAGGAATCTAAATATAAATTTGAAGTTTCCAGCTCTTTTCTGTTGCGCCAATGACTTTTACAGAAAAAGATCCAAATTTCGAAAATGGTTAAAGTTATTGAACTGATATTCAACACTTATTGATTTAGTATTACTCCTGACATGCTAGAAACGTTTCAGGTTATTTACTTGATTTTTAAAGTATTGCGCAACATTTATGACGTCAGAGCTAGTTACAGCGGACTGGCTGGCACACAATGGAAAGACTGATGTGAATTTTATACGGCGTGAGTAGGCTGCTTCCCTACATCACCATCTACTTTTTTTTTGCAAATGGGAAAAAGAAAGGAAAAAATTCAATTACAAAAAGGGAAGCAAGAGTACAGCTTAACTCAAAATTTAAATGTAAACATATAGAAATATTACAAGAAAACTGATTACCTACATCAATTATTTAAATTTCTGGCATGTTCACTGCCTCTTAAGCAACATTACCACTCAAAATTTAAGCAAAATCAATGAAACACTTTGGCATACATATTGCCTTAGACAGACAAACACATAAAATATGTAACATTATGAAAATGTTAAATCAATTAAATACATTTTTACATACACAAATTCAAAGAAAGTAACACAGTTATTCATGATACATAAACAGATAATTATATCTTAGTAGTCTTTTCTAAACCTGAAAGAAAATTTCACAAATGATGACAATTTCATTTTTACACACGTGGTTGTACCCACTTTGGCTGGTGTTCTACACTTCCATTCACAAGGGTAGAGGAGGGGAAGTTGCTTTGGAGTGCGTCGTTCACGTTCACTCTAAATTACGTGGGGAAAGGGGAGTGGTCAGTGTGAGTTGTGTCCAAGTCACTCCACGCTTTCATGCCGCTACCAGGCTGCCATTACCTGGTTTGTCCTGTAGAACAAAGAAAAAAGAGTGCCTCAGACTCTGTTCACTTAATATCTAAGGGTGGGTCACAATGAAATGGGGATATATACATTTTATCTTTCAATATGTTACTGGAACAAAGTTAACGGAACTTTTTCAATTTTACTCTCGCCGTTACTTAACTGCCATAAAATCGGTAAACAAATGGCTCAAAACCTCATTAGTCAGGTACTAGAGAAAATTTATGCTCAAGGCATACAATCATAAATCCTATTTAATTTCAATTTATTATTTCTGGGCCGGAACACTGAACCAATGCTCGGTACATTCCTGATACAATCGTATTTTATTTACTTAGCTGACTCATCTTTGATTACCTTATTCTTAGAGATAGTATGAGTATATTTTATTAGTAGTTGTCTTCTCAGCTTCTTTGTACATGTGAGTAACTTGTGGTAATAGTACAGTTCTGAGTGTTCAAAACACACTACGTTTAGTTGACTACTAAATCCACTTTTTGGTCCTCTGCTGCTGTGTCAGTTCCACATCTGCAATTACGTACTTACTTCATCGAAGTGTATTTATGCTGAGCTATAAGTAATGTTTCACGTCTGCCATTATGTTACTCAATTATGTTGATAGTGTATGTACTTATTTAGCACTCACTCTATTAACAATTAACGCATAGGATAGCACATTTATTTCATATCTATAGTGTATTGCAGCTGATCAGTTTGCTCACTTTGCAATCCATTTCCACTTGATTAGATGCTGAAATTATAGGGAGTCTCTCTCGAGCTACCACTAAAGTGCATTAAGTAATTATGGCCGAGCGTAATGCTAAACTCCTTAAACCTATAGGACACCATGAGCTGCTCTGTCTCGTCTAACATAAGGGTACCTATGGTCGCATTCACGCCTCCAACTCGTAACCTCAATACGTGTGGGTGTGTCCTGTCACACACTACACCAAATAATGGCCAGCCCCAACCTTGTAAATATTTCAAGGACGTGTCCTTCACGTCTCAACCACAAACACTGTTCAATTCCATTACACTGCCATTCCTCGCTACACAAGGTGAGTTCATTCTTACAACTTATCTGCATATTTTTCATAACACTAAGCAATCTCTTTTACTATTAATTAGTTAGCTCTACAGCATACAACAGGTTTCACTGCCAATTCAGATCCTGCTTGTACACGAATTCGTATATCTTTTTAAATTACTGTTGGTGGACCATTTCAAATAAAATTACACTTTGTACTTATAATATTACCAGGGTTCTAAACATACTTGTTACTCAAATACATTTGTATCTTAATTACGTCATACTTCTCTGTTGTTTATGTCACTTTTAGGTTTGTCACATTAGGTATTTTCTTCACTAATCGGTGGATAGAATGGTTACAAAACTCATGGCTTGATAGTCATACCGGAAGATTTTAGTATTTGAGAGTAAGAGCCGAAATTTTGGTGGATAGGAAAGATGAAGAATGAGTGAGACCTGAAAAGGAAAGAAGATCACACACAGCTGGGACTGCACAGCTGCCACACTGTGTAGAGGTTACAGAACAACCTCCTCCCTACAGAATTCATTCACTACCTATGAACTTCTTTAGATCGATCACGTTCCTGAGACCTAATACCTTTTACTCTTAGGGTAGTCTAGCCTATATGCATTGGCATGTGGTTTTCCTATGATCTTGAAAGGTCCTTGATATACTAACACGAATTTATTTTCTTCCTTCTGATTAGCTGGAATTTTATCGATATCCTGCAATTTAGCTTCTACTTTGTCCAAAATAATTGCTTCTTCTTCTTCTGTGTTTAGCTAACTTTTACTAAGATTAGCACCCTCGTCCCAATATCTCCTATTTTTCAGAACCCGTATAGGCAGCTCCCAAGTTTCATCATTAGTTACTACATGTTTATCAACAAAAGGTACCGTAGTTACACCAGTTATCAGCAAGACCATTTTTAACTGGCTTCTTTCAAAGTCAACAACACTCTGATATTTCGACAAGAAATCTATGCCAATTAAAACCTCAATACTGAGATTGTTTACAATTAAGCATGGATGATCAATTATATTACTATTAATATCAAAGGGCAGCAAAGCTTCTTGTTTTACCGTTTTTGAGTTTCTAACACCTTGCCAGTAGCACCAATTATTCTTAGTCCTGATACTCTCATTACTGTAAGCTTGTCTTTATCAGGTAATGCAGCAAAGAAGGACTGAGATATCGCACTCACCTCACTTCCACTGTCTAAGAGACAACGTACATTGATACCCAACAAATTCACTATTATTATAGGGTGGCTTATTCTAGATTGTACAGGTGGTTCCTAAAACTCATCCAATAGTTCCTTTTGGATTTGTCTCCAGCTAAAGTGATCGACATCTGTCTTCATTACATTTAGGTCAAAGTGTGTAGGGGTTTCCTGAATTACATTTTCAGCTGCCTTTTCCAGTCGGTCTATTAATTTCAAATCGAAACACCGCACGACTTCATTACATTTAGTTTGCTTAACATGACCCAAATTACTGTAGTCTGAGCGATTTTGCGCCTCCAGATTGGGCATAACACTAGTTACAGCTAAACCACTTTCACTATTATCATCGGGTTCCTTCTCAAGTGACAACTAATCACAGCTACTGGGTTCATCGACACCCAACAGGCTATCCTCTACATTCTCACTTACCTCCTGTCCTAAATGTATTAGTACAGTATCAACATCCTGCATAGTCACTTTAGGTAAGAGCGCATCATCCTCGTCGTAAATATAAGCATGAATTTCTTCTACTTCTTCACCTGACAATTCAGTATTTTGTAGCTCTTCCCTACCCTTACACTGCTGCGCCTTCTCTTTCTCTTCCCACTTAGAAACTGTCTCTAACACGTTATCTATCAAATACTGTGAGTGATCTAATATTTCTGCTGTATCCTCAGATGCTGCCGACCCCTCATCCACAAGTTCAGTCTGAGTATTCTGATCTGTCTTACCAATTACTGTAACTACTGGCTTAGGAAAAATAACCGCCTGGTGAGCGCCAGTGTCCTCATAGACGGGAACTAGTTTTCCTGCCTCGGCCCACTACTGTTACCTTTATTTACATTATAGTTAACTGGCACAGCATTGCTTTCAACGCTGTCGTTTACTTGCACATTTTTGTTAGGAACAAAATTACTGTCATTTGGATGCCATTGTTTGTCATAGTAATTATTTCTCCAATTCCTACCTCTCTTAGGATGGCGAACGCCTACTGTTCTGATGTTTACATTGCCGTTCTGCTCGTTCTTAAAATTACTACTAGTGTTATTACCATTTCTGTTATTACATGCTTGCTCCTCATTGGCAGCGTTCCAAATACTCAATGAAACGATCAAGATTGTCTCTAGGGGCAGATATAATTCTAGTTTGCCAATACCATGGCAGTTTGGCTTCAAGATCTAGTATTATCATTTAAGGTTTTAGCTTTATGGCCAATTGTGAGAAACGTGAGATCCATGACCTAGCAAACTCTTTAATAGAGTCTTTGCCTACATTGAAGTGTTTTCCACTCCAAAATTCTCTCAACATTTCATTTCGCTTGTTGCTAGACCAATACTCATTAATGAAAGCTGTTTTAAATTCCGCTAAAGTTTTACACTTCAACATAACATCAGCCGACCAACGCATGGCGTCACCTGCTAAATGACTTCTAATAAATGAGATTTTCTCTCGTTCAGACCAAGTTGGTGGAATCACATCTTCAAAATCGTTCCAGAAATCTAGCGGGTGTATATTTTTATCAAGATCGAACCGCAAGAACTGCCGACATCCGATAAAAGCGGCGTTTGCAGCTACAATTTGTTGCATACTACCATTACCAGAAGTTACTGAAGCTACTTTACTCTCAATGTTAGCAATGTTAGTACTAATGCTTTCTACCCTCATTTCAACATTATCTACTCTTTGCACAATATGAGTAGTATCAGTTTTGATTGCATCTACTTCTGCTTGACATATGCTTACTTTTATATTAACATCTTTAAACCTATCTGAGCACAGTTTAGATTCCGCCACAATCTTTTATGTTAACATGTGCTCCAGCTTCGCATCTTCCATTTGGAAGTCTCTGCAAACCTCAGCAACTTCGGATTTTACTGTTTTATACATTTCAGAAAATTGTTGAGCAATCTTTTTCTTAATATCCTCATGATTGTAATCAATTTCATAATTCAAACTATCCAGATCCTCTTTCAACTTATTGCAACTAGCCTTGAAGTTATTGTCCATTACCTCCCATCGTTTATTAAAATTAGTCTGGCTGGCCACAATCTCATACTTTAATTCAGCATTACTGCCTTTGACCTCAGTTATTTCAGACTTTAATTCAGCTGTCATTCTAGCATTACTAACTGACAATTTTGCATTACTGGCAGCTATTGCTTTGAATATAACATTTAAATCAATAGCCCCAGTATCTTTGGGTTGCTCACCAGCTGGCTTTTTATCACACTCAGGTGTCAAAAAACTAGCTCCAACACCAGAATCATCAAAACTAAATGAAACATCTGACTGATCACTCATTTCTAACTTATCCTTTTTAAACTCTACCACCTGTGATGACTGTTTCGTTTTTAACTCATCAGATAAACTATCGTCCAATAAATTAACAATTTCTGATATCTGCTTTACTACAGGGGTCTCTATTATTGAATCATTGCCCCTTTTCCCACTACTGTCAGGAGACAATACTTCATATTTCTCTTTAACATTACTTTTTTCATGCATATTTACACATGAACCGTCGTCCGGATTTACAGTTCCCTCAACAGACATAGGTTCTGATTTATGTTCAACCTCAGGTTCTTCTGGCGGTTCCATCGCCGACAGTGTTTTAGTGCAGGTTAGTAAAATTTTTAACAGCTTTTCACTTAGTTCCTTCTGCACGACGTATGGCGTTACCGGGGCGGCGTACCAGGATTACTGATGCGACGCGGCACGTTGAACTGCAGACGGCACTTCGACGGCTGCTGTGTGTTTGCGAGGCACGCAACTGCAGGCGCGGCTCCGGTTGCTGCGGTGAGGCGAAACTGGCTTCTCGCGATGCTGGCAGCGCTGCTAGACTCAGTGCCAGCTCCATCAATCCAGATGCGTTGTTAATCAAATTGCGTCGTCCACCTGCACACATAACACGATCACTGTTCTATTACTTAGTTGCGTGTCGCATTTCACTCCCGAATCCGAATATTTAAAAATCAGTTTCACTTTTACTCAGTTTATGTTTCCGGGCCGATGCACCATGTGTGGGGCGGCAGGTGGAGTGTATGTTGTTATTTAAATACATAGAATGTAATGTAGAATAGACGCATTTCCCGGACGATTAGCAACAAATGTGGGGCGGCGGCTGGAATAATTGTTATATATGAATAATGTGTAGAATGTAATGTAGAAAAGATACATTTCCCAGCTGATTGCCATATGTGGGGCGGTAGGTGGAATATTGTTATATATATGATGTTTTGTCTTTCCCGGCCGATGCACCATATGTGGGGCGGCGGGAGGAATAATTGTTATATATAAAATGTGTGGTTTGTAATGTAGAAAAGATCCATTTCCCGGCCGATTAGCAACATATGTGGGGTGGCAGGTGGAATAATTGTTATTATAAAATGTTCATATTATTTATTTAATACTGTTGTTTGCCGTTCTCAACACTGGCTCTCTAACTACAATATTGGCAACCAGAAAGTGATTAGCAAAATGTGAAGCCTGTAATTAGAATTCCTAGTGCCCACTTCATCTGTGATATACACTTATAGCTACAGCTCATAGCTCTGAGGAATTAGGAGATTGTCTGGGATTCTTAATCAAAAACGATTCTCTCTAAAATATTCACTATATTCTGAAAGTCACAGACCAAAAAGAAGAATCCACAAATCCAACTACCAGAGCAGTTCAGAGTCTAAAGCGCTGATGCAACTATAAATGTTCAAATTAAAGGTTTAAGTAAATGCTTGCCATAATTTGATGATAATGTTCATCAAACGCCATGCTAAATAATGGTTGAAGGTCTGTCCTGCACGGCATGTGAAAATACGACATACGCATACTGAAGATGGATCATTAAAGTCATCCTAGAATAAACACTTCACTCGAAAACGATTTCATGGTTACGCGTATCCCGAGTAACTTATTACGGCATCCGAGGCTGTTTATAGCAATGATCCCAACGCAACGCGACTCCCGGGGCCTTTTTTCTCACGCAGCGTTCTTATATATAAAGCCGCGGTGCGGACGGCTAAGGGAAGGCCTGATCAAATCGGCTCTCCCGACTAGCCGCTGGGCTAGTAATGCACCACTTTAAGTTATTCAATAAATCATTGCTTCCTTTGCTGATGGCCGATGAAGCTCTCAATTTAAATGTGCAATCAGCACACAGGTAAGTAATCATAATAAAAGTCTGACGTGTCTAAGTCAAATATTTTAGACGAGAGAATCAATTTAATTACACTACACACAGTAGACGAGCTCTGAACTTGCCCTTAGGAGATACGCTTTCACTATAGTTTTATAGTTATTCAGTTGAAACTTCTCACATCTTTATGATTATAGCGGATCTCCCTTCTACTTAAATTTAAACATCCTAGTCTTATTTATTCGCCTACTTAGTCTATCTTGTTTCCTTAATTTTTTAGACAAAAACCAGAAAATCTGATTTACAACTAAAATTTTAATTTGTGAGATCCAGAATACTGTTTCTACTAAATTATTACGAAAAAGGAATCTAAAGAAAAATTTTTAAGTTTCTAGCTCTTTTCTGTTGCACCAATGAATTTTACAGAAAAACATCCAAATTTCAAAAATGGTTAAAGTTATTGGACTGATATTCAACACATATTGATTTACTATTACTCCTGACATGCTAGAAACATTTCAGGTTATTTACTTGATTTTTAAAGTATTGCGCAACATTAATGACGTCAGAGCTAGTTACAGCGAACTGGCTGGCATACAATGGAAAGACTGATGTGAATTTTATATGGTGTGAGTAGGCTGCTTCCCTACAGCTTCTTTAGAGACAACTAGGATAAGATTTTATTAATTACAGAGCGCGCAGAGGAGTTCAAACGACCACTTTTCCCGCTCTCTGTAAGTGAACGGAATTTGAATAGCCCAAATAATACAATACAACAGTATGTGTCCTCTGCCATGTACTTCATAGTGATTTGCAGAGTGTGGATGTAGATACATACATAAAAGATGGAGTTCGTGTAATCTTATGTAATTGAACTGTCTATGCTTGGCAGATGAGGTTCTTTTGTTTACTGTACAGCCAGAAAAACTTCAGAAACTGGATAATAGAAAAAAAAACAGATAAACATAAAAAAGAAAAAAATGTACATTAATGCGTCAGTCAGGGAAAAAAATAATGTTCGAATACAATATCAGTGATGCTTCACACAGTAGATGCGATGAAATATCTCGACATAACGTTATAAAAACGACATGAAATGGAGTGAACAATTAAAGTCGGTTACAGGAAGGCGAATGTTTATTGGAGTAACTCTAGAAAACTGCATCTCGCCTTTAAGGAAGACTGCGAGCAGAGAACTTGTGCGGCCCATTCTTTAGTACTACTCCAGTTTTTGTGGTCTCTGCAAGGTCGGATTAGTATCGAAGCAGTTCACTGGGGTGTAGCTAAATTTTATTCAGATATGTTTTATCAACGCGCGACTGTTAAGAAAATTCTGCGTTAAGTGCATAGTGAATCCCTGGGAGGGAGAATACCCTCTTTTCGAAAACATATACAGGAAGTTTAGGGAAGTAGCATTTTCGGCAGACCGCAAAACGATCCAATTGCAACCGATGTAGAACACGCGTAAGGACGACGAAGACATATTAAGAGAAATCAGGCCTTGTAGCATACGGTCAGTCACTTCTGGCTCGTTTCATTTGATTGTGAAACAGTAAAGGGAATACCTGACAGCTTCGCAAATTATCCTCCATCATGCACCAAATGATGGTTTGCAGAATATAGAGTTTCGGATGTAGAAGGCCTAAGAAGACTGAATGTAGGATTCCTCGTGATCAGAAAAGGAGAAAAGGATGACATAATGGAAAATGGATTGACAGTGTAAAAAAAGCAGGAGAAACTTACATGTGAAAATCTAAAACCGTTACGTAGGAAGCAGGATGAAAGGCGCCTAGACACAGCAGTGATCATGATGGAAAGGTGACAGTGCTGATAGCTTTACTGCTGAATGTCACCTTAAACACGACGTAAGAGGCCCATTTTCCAGGTCATTACAGGAGCCCTTCTGAACGACTGTTAGGAAGAACACGTCAGAGAAACGTGAAGGAATAAAGAAAAGAAGATGAGTAGTTTAGAGCGAAGGGTGCTTCTCCCGTGGGTTCTATTCATTCTCATTTGTGAAGCAGCAGCATCAACACGCGTTGCATGTCCACTGGGCTGTACAGGTGGTAACAGCAGCGGCGGGCTACCCAAGTGAATTTCATTTGGAACTCCGGAAACTACGTCAACATGCAGCGCTGCCTATGCACACAATTTACCAGCGGAAGCTCGGACCAACGGGGTGTGAGTCCCGTCAGACACGGAAAACCGTATGCAATATAATTCCGGCCCCCGTCCCGTAATTCCAGACGTAATGTGCAGACTGCTGCGGCGGATGTCTTCTAATAAGCCACGTAGTGTACCGAGGCGTAACAAGGCAAACACTAGCGTGTTCTCCCCTTGCAGCTTTGTGTCCAGCAGCTGGAACTAACACGTGAGTGAGAACTACTAAATATCCGCAAAACGGCATTGCATGTAGGCCACTAATACTACCTGCATGGATGTGTATGTCGTGTCTAGGATGCCCCAGTTCGTTGCGTACCCGATTATGTCTCATTTAGGAGTTATCTAATTGAAACGTGTTCAGTGATAGTTCATTTCCAGTTTGACCTAATTTTGTATCACACTTTTACTTATGTTAGCTAAAAGAGTATGTTGTTAGTGCTAAAAGGTACTTGCGGTGCTACCTTCAAAGGGGTGAAACAGACAATATTCTGACCGCAATGTATGTAAAGTTTATTGGCAGATCCCTGGAAAAATGTAGTCAGTCTACAACACGATCACTCACGAAACACTCATGCGACTCGTCGAAGAATAATGATTATGTCTTTGTTTTCCACCGCTTTATTTGGTCGATAATAATATCAGATCACTCGCTGTTGAAGAATTATGTTGGTTACGCGTTTCGGCGTAGTATATTGTCAAAACGTCTGCCAAAAGATCGTCGTTGTCGTAAAAGTGCAACCACAATGCTTAGGTAACATTAACAATTAAATGTAAAAACCATATAAAGGGACTTAATAGGTATTATTGTGTCACATGAGTACAAAATCTACATTGGTGCTACTGTTACAAATGTTGAGGGTCAATACCTACCATCGGATGCCATGGTTTTAATGGCGATGGAACCCGAATTAAAAGTTGACCTACAAATTACACACAAAAACAGATTCAGAATAAGAGTAAAGGCCGTGGAGCAAACAACTTTTTTTTAGAAAAATGTAAAAGAGCTAGTTAAAAGTTTAGAAAAAAATCATAAACTGCATCATTAAATCGTGTGATTTAACCAAGAGTGGCTAGAAAGACGATGAAGGAGGAGGGATAAGGGATCATACTGGGAAGGGCGCAAACCAGTAATTTCTTATACAGAGAACTGACAGTGGCACTTAGCACCGGAAAATCGAAAAGTATTTGGGGAAAACATTGTGTTGGTTCCTGAGTAATGAACATGCACCGCAATGGGAAGAGGGAGCAGGGAGTCATCAGATATGGGGAGAAGTACTTTTACTCACTTACAGTGCTACTGCAGTGGCAAATTACACTGATAAGCCAAAACATTATGAGCACTGCCCGCTGCGACGTTGGATGCCGCCTGGTGGCTTCGTGGGAACGTGACGCGGTAACAAAAGTATGTAAGAGAAGCAGATACGGACAGATATCACGCTAGCGAAGAAATGGGGAAAGCGATTGAGGTAAGTGACTTTGACAAAGGGCAGATTATTATAATGCAGAGCCTGTGAACAAGTATTTAGAAATCGGCGAAGCTGGTCGGATGTTCATTTGCTACTGTCGAGAGCATCTACAGAAGGAGAAGGACACTGAAATTACTACTAGGCTCTAAATGGCGGGAAATCCACGACTCTTCACAGAATGTGGAGTTTGGAGACTTGTCTGTTGTGTAAAGTAAGATAGATAGTGATCTGTGGCGTCTCTGCCGACAGAGCACAATGCTGGTGCACGCATAAGTATTTCGGAGCACACAGTTCATCGTACATTGCAGCAGACCACTTCTATGTATTCACATGTTGATCCAACGACATCGTCAGTTACAACCGCAGTGGGCACGGGACCCTAGATCAATGGAAAAGTGTTGGCTCTTCGGGTGAATCACATTTTTGCGGCACTATGTCGATGGCCGTCTCCACAAACACTGTGATCGAGATGATGGCTCGAAACGCTCAGCGCGCCACGGACTCAGGCTGGTGAGAACAGTATTATGCTATGAGAGACATTACCCTGTTCTTTCATGGAACCTGTGGCAGTAATCGAAGACACACTGGCAGCTGTGAACCCCTATACTTCATGCGTGATGTCTTCCTCGACGATGACGTCATCTTTCATCTTACGCCTGAGAGTACAAATGGGTGGGGTTACTTTAAACTGGTTGTCGTTCCTTGACCGTGCGCCCTGTCCACACCACGTACCTGATAATCCCGCGGCGGTAGTACTTTTCTGCTCCACACTACTGCTGGCTTGCCTGAAATTATCTATCGAAATACGCAAGCGGATTTAGGGGAGCCACTCAACGTTAAAACACAACTGTTCGACGTCTGCTGTGATCGACTATATTTTGAGACGATTAAAGAAAATCGCAGGTTGCACTGTTGACATTCTAATTCGTAAGTGTTTATCCCAGTTAATGGATGTGTCCACAATATCACTCAGACTTGCGTACACGTGACCGACAGGACGCGGGTGATTGTTGATGATGCGGAAACCGAATGATCGAACGGAAGCTCTTAAGCTCGTCACACATACAGACATCTGGTAATAGTCCTCCTTGGCACTAGTAATGATATAACACCTGTCGTAAAGTTAATTTTTCAGTTCTCATTTCTCACTTGTACGAGCTTGCGCGTAACCGTCGAGACGCAGCTGATTGTTGATAATGCGGAAACGCGGTGATCGAACGCACATCCTCACGCTCGCTACAAGACACTGACACCTGACTGCGCTCTTGTGTGGTAAATAGTATTACTGATTCACGTTAGTTCATTCTGAGAGACCGAACATGGCGCGGATGATTGATATAGCACGGTACGACACGCAACGAAAAGATATACAAATACGTTGTCAGCAGCACTGTTCATTTTAAGGGGTTCAAATGGTTCAAGTGGCTCTGAGCAGTATGGGACTCAACTGCTGTGGGCATCAGTCCCCTAGAACTTAGAACTACTTAAACCTAACTAACCTAAGGACATCACACACATCCATGCCCGAGGCAGGATTCGAACCTGCGACCGCAGCAGTCGCACGGTTCCGGACTGCGCGCCTAGAACCGCGAGACCACCGCGGCCGGCCATTTTAAGGGGGGTAGGACGTCAAACGGGCCGACTTGGAGCAGGAGGGGCACCACAAGACATCTTAATTTCCACTATCTATGCTTTTACAAATACATTCATAAAACTTTGTTACCATGACCAGGAAGGATTCAGGATTCACACATATAGCAGAGGAATTTCAAAAACATAACAAAACGAATTTTTTTTACATGTGAAATTTCATCATTTTTTCACTTGGTATTTGCTGCATTTGTTGCTATAGGTAGACTTTTCTTCATAAGTAAGAGAGATTCTTCGATGAATATTGCTCAACTTACAAACCATACTTACAGGTGTATGAAACTCTCGAATTTATTTAATCTATGGAAAAATGAATGGGCTGTTATGTTTTAAACTTTGTGTTCAGAGAAATCTCGAACTTTATAGATAACTATCTCAATTTTTACCACAGTTTTTAACAGATTTGGGAAATTCTAGAGTTTCATACACCTGTAAGTATGGTTTGTATGCTGTGCAAAATTCATCGAACAGTCTCTCGTACTTATGAAGAAATGTGTACCTACAGCAACAAATGCAGCTAATACCAAGTGAAAAAATGATGAAATTTCACATGTAAAAAAAATTTATTTTGTTATGTTTTTGAAATTCCTCTGCTATGAGTGTGAATCCTGAATCCTTCCTGGTCATGCTACCAGAGTTTTCTGAATGTATTTGTAAAAGTATAGACAGTGGAAATTAAAATGTCCTGTGGTGCCTTTCCTGCTCCAAGTCGGCCAGTTTGACGTCCTACCCTCCCTAAATTACCTCTTGACGCACTTTCCTCTGAATCATTTAGTTATTTTTTCATTTTACTGCAATAGCACTTGTAGCAACACTTCAACTTCCATACTAACAATGTCTCCCACATGCAGAGCGACACTTAAACAACATAACAGTTCCGTGTCCCGCTTTCGACCCCCTACAGGCGCGGCTGCCCTCCAAGATACTCCACAACTAAGCCAGCGATATGGCATTACACTTAAAAGTAGCATAATTGTCCGCGTCTCGGAGCAAAAATCGTGCTACAGTGGAATCAGGAGCATTATAGTGAACTCACTTGATATCTTCAAATTCGTCTGATGTAAATGCTGTGGAATCCGTCTGGGTCGCAATCGGCGCCACCAATGCATATATAAGCGACCCGTTATTGACGCCAATTACATGACCTGTGCGTGGATATAGAATGCCACATACCTCCACAAAACTACCGAAAAAACTGTCAGATTCCTGATATGCCAAATCAGTGATGTATTTCGTTCCAAACACGGACAAATAAGCCATCAAGCAGCTGGTCATTATGTTTCGCCTCGTCAGCATAGACGGCCTCGGGAAACGTATTTGGTACGGTAGGAAGAGGCACTAGCGAACACACGGCAGGAACGGTTTGAGTGGGGGAACGGGAAGGGACATGGAGCACAGGGAGGTCTCCTGCACGACGTTGTATTCTAACTAAAACATCGGAGAATACAGCTGAAGTGTGAGCAATCGGTGCCAAATACGACTAACAGGTAGTATTGAACGTAACAAGATGCCGGCAGCGGCAGATCAAAACAAAGTGGCCGGTCGGAACGTTTGGATTTTGCGGTCAAGTGCTCTTGCGACAAAGCAATTCACACTCGATATACGACCCAACCTTCCAGCTTTACTTACACCAGTACCTTACCTCGCATATTTTAGTTCAAGTTAAGTCTCAACAGAGCAGTTTCTCATACACGTACCTAAGTGATCGGGACGAAAGTGTGTTGCTGTCGGGTCTTTTACAGGTAGCACCCTAACGGTGAAGTGGGGAAGAAACGGCCCCGGTACGTCCAAGGGGGCTAACCCTTTCCGGGTCGGTTTGGCGGAAACAATACATCTGTGACCATGACTTTTTTCTCTGATATACGAATAGTCGACTATAAGACTATGGCTAGAGTGGTAAAACTCAGACTTACTGCTGTTTCCTCTGCTTCCCCACTGAACTTCCGAAAAAATGTCAATAAAGCATTCAATTTTATTTTCTTTTCCTTAGTTTCGATCCGAAGACTCTGAAATGGGATGGAACATGTCGGAAAGCGTACCATAAAAACATAGAACATGTGAATGTAATTCTCAGTTCCCTGATCATTTGTCAGGAGACTGTCACGATACGTGAATACATTTCAGTAAACTGGAACTGCTGATATTTACAGAATTAATACACCGTTAGACTGAAACACAGTTATGCACTTAAGTTAAATTTGTCATACACAAAATATCTAATCTTCGATTATGACCAAGTGCTGCGAAAACTTAAATTTAACAGACATTTTTACTCAAGGTAGTCTAGCAGTCCCTGTTATTCATCTATAGAGTACAAGGAGTTGCCTACCAAAACGTCTAACAAACTCTGTTTTAACTGTGTTTTATCTGAAACCAAGTTTTTAATGAGTGTTGTAATTTATTGAAAATGAATCCCGATTATTGGACCAAGGTAAATGACTTTAGGTCTTTATGTGGTTTGTTATCATTCCTAGTATGGTTACCATGTATTAAAATATTGGTAGGAGAGAGAGACACATTATTGGTAACAAATTTCGTTAAGGAATAAATATACGGAGGAGCTGTGATTCGAATACCAGTTCCTTGAAGAGGTTTCTACGTGATGTCCTTGAATTTACAATACAAATAAGTCTTATTACATGCTTTCGCACTCTAAGAACTTTTGCTAGGCTTCATAAGCTATCCCAGAAATTGGACCCATATGACGTAATAGAATTAAAGTAAATAAAGTACATTCACATGTCCTACGTCCGATATCATGCGCATTGCAATTACAGACTTGTTTAGCCACTTCAGGAGTTCTGTGGTACCCCTTTCCAACTGAATTTATTATCAAGTGGTAAGTCCAGAAACTTAACACTGTTAACCTCTTCTATCTACATGGCTTCATATTCTACACACATGCTGGAAGGAAACATCGCACAGGTTCTGAACTATATACACTGGGTATTTTCTAAGTTTAATGACAGTGAATTGGCTTTAAACCATTTATTAACGTGAGTGAAAATTTAATTATCAGCCTTTTCTAAATTTGAACTGAACTTGTTATTTATTGAAATATTTGTATAATGTGCAAACAAAACAAACTTAGCCTCTGGCAAAATGATTCGCAGGAAAGGATGTGGAAGAAATGGGTAAACATATACACAATAGATAAACGTCCAGAGGCTCTTTATAATGGCAAACGAGTAACGTTCGATGCGAATTGTTTTAAATACACTCCTCCTGTTTCCGTTATCTTTAAGCATACTTACGGAGTGCTATAGTAACTAATTATGTTTAGCGAAATAACAGATATTCATTACAAAGTCATGAGCAAAGGTACGTTTCGTGCAAGGCAGCTTTTTCTTTGCGTTTAGTTTTGACTTCACATTCATTTCAATATACTCAATTTCAGTATCGTTGTTACTGTCTCATATCTTTCTTAAATAATATTTCAGCTAAAATTATCGTTAAACGTATTCTGGATGCAGCTCTTATTTGCAGTGCTGTTCGGGCTTCTTGAATTCCTCCGTTTCAACAAGGAAGGCGACTCAGACGCAAATGGATCTCTAGTGGAAGAATATATGACAAACGGAACAACCATCAACGATGACTCTCATAAAGAACTGTTGTGAAACAAGCAAAAGCCAGAAATTCGAAGAAATCGAATGCATTCTTTCCAGTCCCTTATGTGTTTTATTAATAAAACCGGAATATTTTCAGTTTTGTTGTTTTAGAAACTTACATTTAATTTACTTTTTCTGGCGTATTACCTGTGCGTTTACCACTGCAGAAAGTCAGTTGCCAAAGAAAGCGTTGTTGTTGCATGGCAAAACACATTCGCACACAGCTCAACAAACCCTGAAACCATCATACAACTAGGTTTCCAGCTGCTGGAACTCCCACCCTACAGCCGAGACATTGCTCCTTCCGCTCAAGGATTCTTAGCGAGGTCTTAGATTTACATGAAGTATGGAGGTGCAGAAGGGGGTGTGGCGTCGCGCAAACCGAAATCCGTCTTATTGGCAAGAACGCGCAAGTTTGTGGGCTCCCAGACCAAGTGCGTTCAAATGGAAAATTTAAAACACAGAAAATCAATTTACACGTTGAACCACGATTCTTTAATAAATACTGCAGAAGCCGTGGAGGCGACCTCTACCGTAACGGAGGAAACAGCTGTGCGAAAGTCACGAAGCAACGCCATTCTTCTGCAAGGACGTTGATTATTAGTGGTGCAGACTAGAATGAAGCAGCGAATCGATAGTAAGACTTCTCTATTGACACAGAGTTGTATTCATGTCTGACTAGTGTGATAGTCTCTGGAGGAGGCGCCAGCAACCTCGGGATGAGGTTGTGAGTTGCAGAGTCCTGCGGGTCGTCATAACACAGCTGGTCAACGCTCTGCGTTGGCTGTCGTCCGCTTTAGTCAGCACGCCTGCCGCAAAAAAATTGTTCAAATGGCTCTGAGCACTACGGGACTTAACTCCTGAGGTCATCAGTCCCCTAGAACTTAGAACTACTTAAACCTAACTAACTTAAGGACATCACACACATCCATGCCCGAGGCAGGAGTCGAACCTGCGACCGTAGCGGTCGCGGGGTTCCAGACTGTAGCGTCTTCCGCAGTTGGTAGCCTCTGCATGCCAATGAATGACCATCTTAATCATGCTGCCGGGGTGTCTCGACCACGGAGTACAACACAGAAGCGGACGATAATCAAACCATTGCCCTGAGTGATAATTAGCGAAAGGTCAGCCACAACGGCCGGACAACAACAACAAGGTAGCCAGACTGCTACTAGTCGAAAATAAGAAAACATGCCCTGGCAGGCAGAGGATGATGCCCTGAGGAGTTAGTCATCCAATACTTGCCTCGACGGTTCCAGAGAAGGTGACTATAAATGGTCTTCGACTCAACACTGGTACTGGTTGAGTAACTCGCGATCACAAACACACCTGGAAATTGTCGAAGAACATCTGAGCAAACACAGCAAAAATGAGATTATATGTCTGATTTGAACAATGTTTGTGAGAGTCTGCAGGAAAGTACTCCTCCATCAGCTGGATTCCCACACCAGAAAACACAGCAGGTCGTCGTAGTTCCCCATACATTCATTAGCAGTTTATTCGAACCCTCAGCATTAGCGTCGGCGCCCACGGTCGGACGACCTTCTGCAGAGGCAGGAGCGGCGGACGGTTTGTAGATGCCGTCCTAGGCAGTTCCTGCTCCAGCCCCCGAAGAGACGTCCCCGTGGATCAAGCTGTCTGCGCCTCTCCCCCCACCCCCCTACCTCTCGATCACCAATCCTTTCATATGTCTCATAAGGCTGGCATCGCACTATCGCTCTATCCCCCCACTCTCCACCGTGGCTGGAATTGTACTATTTGGCACCTGCATGCGAAAGAGTCGCCACCAACAGGGTCTCTTCCGGCACTACTCCCTGATTGTGGCCTCTTGGTATTTCCGTCCTCACAGAGGGCGCCTGTCGTTGGTATTCAGGGCATGGACACCGCTTTCCTGTGTACCGCGTTGTACCACGCTGCGAGGGTAGGGACAACAGGATTGCACAGTCCCTCCAAGGTGAGAGAACTGTGGTAACACTACATTACCATTCGAATCGTACCGACAACGTGGTGGCTGCTACCCTCACGATACAACACATGTCCTAACGCCCAGCGGCTCTGGCGCTGCTGCCAGGCGGCCGTACGACCAAACATTGAAGGCATCACCGCAGAGTGGCTGGTGAGCACAGCCCATTGAGAGAGCATACTCGAGAGACTGAAGAGCAATCTACCTCGTATAATCACGCGGCGGGGTGCAGTCAGCCTTATTCTGTTATTGTGTGTTCTCGTGTTAACTTCGCTGTCGGAGCTCTGCAGTGTATTCGTTTCGGATTGTGTATAGAACTTCTGAATTGTTTCCTCATTAAAGTAATACACGCTCGCTTTCCTTTGATTCATATAACAATTACTTATACTATGTGTGGAATACAACAAATAATTATTTCAGTAGTTATACTGGTATCATCAACAAATACCTGATACATATTAGGAAACCATTTATGTATATTCAAGAGAGAACTGTACCTAATATTTAGTCAAGTGGAACCCCAAACTAGTGCACATGGTTCTCAAACACATGGTTCTGAAACGTGAACCTGAAGTTCCTTCTCTGCCGTGTACTCTTTCTCTGTTATCTGAGATTGGTATTCTAAATCTGATTTCATCTGTTCACTAAGGAACCCTGTTACATTAGATCTTTTAAGTTTGTTCAGAGGAACAATTTCATCGATTAGACGATGGTTGGAACTTTGACAGTGGCGACCGTTTATTTACAGATCGTACAAAGTAGATACGAATGAAATGATAATTAAATCAAGACCATAAACTGTCTACAGACGTTGATATACATCAAAGGTGACAGTTGAAAATGTGTGCCCCGACCGGTACTCGAACCCGGGATCTCCTGGTTACATAGCAGACGCTCTAACCATCTTTTCTTTTTTTTTTTGTTGTTTGTTCGTCTAATTTTTTTTCGTGGCGGACGTCCGATGACACTCGTTCAGGTTGTTCGTTGGTCAGTTCACTTAGTTTGTTTTTTTTATTGCAGAAGGTACTCAACCCACTAACCGACCACGCTGAGGTACCATGCCGACATCCATTTGAGCCACCGACGGCACAGAGGATAGTGTGACTGCAGGGATTCATCCCTTGCACGCTTCCTGCGAGACGCACGATCCCAACTTAATGTCCACACACCACATTCCTGCCACTTCAGCGGCTAACATTTATTTTGAGTATTTAATTTGAGTATTAGTAGGCAGGACATGTCCGAAAGAACAGATACTGTCTTCATATAAAATAGATACGTGGTTCAAAGTTTTACTGACCTCCAGGGTAGTCACCATCATTATGTATAACCCGTTGCCAGCGATGCGGAAGTCGTAGGATACTCTCAGCAGTGCCAGTTGTGTTGACAGTTCGAGAGGCGCGGTCTGTTGCCCGACGAATTTGTAGTAGTTCTGAAGCGAATGCCATGAAGTGTTTCCTTCAGTTTAGAAATCGAGATGAACTTACGAGGGCTTAAATCTGGGGAGTGCAGTAGGTGGTATAGCACTTAGCAGCCCCATAAGTCTAACAAATCAGTAACTGTACGTGCTTGAGCATTGTCCTGCAAAATGATGGTCAGGTCACGCGGAAAGTGTTATCACTTCTTTTTCTACGCTGTTCATTTTTGGAACACAACCTACGATCACCTTACCTACATGCAAGCAAAAATTGAGAAAGTTCTAAATTAATTAATAACTTTGTTATTAAATATAGTGTGGAAGGGAAACAGGCCGTTTAGAGACTGCTGGCGCGTGCAGAAGACAGCTGACAGCAGGTGTTCCCTAGGCCGTCCGCTGCGCCCCATATATAAACACAGTCCGAGAGGCAAGTCAAGACTTCACTACTCATCCAGCCACTGTAAGATCCGCGTCATCCAAACGCCGGAGTGCGCCCTACCTCAGATGACGTCAGAGACAGACTGTGACAAAACGCGGCTTTTCAGTAATAATTAATAGTGAACTCGCGATCCTGGATCGCTTAGTTTTCGCAAAAGTAACTGTTAGTGTACGTCGGTGATATTTACAAATCCGGGTGGCAAGTAGTGACAATTATTTTCCTCTTTTGTGGCTAACATTTATTTTAAGTATTTACGAGTAATTTGAGTATTAGTAAGCAGGGCGAAAGACACTTTGGTAGGAACTTACCATAGAGGTCGCCTCTGAACCGCTTATTGTGCTGTTTAGGATAGAGAGATTTACCGTCCGTATGAATGTAATGAATACTTCACGTTGTGCGTGAGAACATTTAATTAATATTTCTATCAGTTAGAATTCCCCATTCCCGCTAAGCGCATAGAGAATAGAAACATTTCTTTCAGTGGGATGTACAAGAATGCTGCCTGGAAACTATGGTTCGTAAGTTCTCCATCGCTTTCTGGCTGACGACAAAACTAGTTGCCAGGCTCTCGTAGAAAGACGGCGAACCACAACTATATTATTTTTACCCACCGCCCCATACAGTCTCTCTTAAAAACCAGAAATGAGCTACAGTAGATGCTTTCGTGCATACCGCTCCGAATACATTGAGAGGCCCAAACGGTCACCATGTCAACAGAGTGGACCATCAGTCCGGTCCGTACCTGCTGCCGCCTCGTACCAACACTAACTCGCCAACCGCGGCACGGGTCCCACCACTTCCTCACTCGCAAACAGCAATAAACCCAGCGAATCAGTGCGGCACTCACGCCTTCTAGCGGGACGCCAATCAGAGGATCAAAATCTAGCACAACACGGCTTGAGTCAAGATTCATTGAAAGAATCCTCAAGAAACCAAGTTCATTAACAAAAGAAGTAGCTTACAAAACACTCGTTCGACAAATACCTGAATATTGCTCGTCACTGTAGAATCCGTATCAGATGGGATTGCCAGAAGAAATAGAGAAGATCTAAATAAGAAGAATAGGTCTCTTACAGGTTCAATACGCAGGCGCGAAAGCGTCACAAATTAGCCTGGCGAACAGCGTTTCCGAACTGAGTTTTCGAAAATCCCCCTTACGAGAAAAAATGGCCCAAAATTAATCAATTTCGGCAACTTTTATCTAAATATCTTTTACCTGATTCATTAACCTTTTATTTAATATCAATGTTGGCTTCTAGAAGAGGTGAAATTACGTATTCGTGGCAGTAAAATTATCACACGTACCAAAAAATTGTATCACATTAACTGAAATTAGTAGTTTGTAAATAAAAATTCATAAACTGACCAGAAAAAAGTAACCTACCCTAGGGGCGCCACATTTGTTTTTTTTATGCCCTTTTCATAATTATTTCTACATAGTGACTCAACACCTATATCACTACGCAACTGTCAACACATAAATCAGTGCCAGCTTTTTCCATTTACATCTCCTGTAGGCTGTTAACAACCGATTTCTCATTAGATTAGATTTAATTATAACAAAAAATACCTGCACTATGAATTTTCGAGATATCCTCAATATTGGAAACTGTGTATATTCATAGGACTTACGTTTTAATGTAAAATCTATTAAATATAAACTTTAAATGAAACGACGAAATGTAATATGCCGCCTCCTAAGAAGTGCGTACGACAGCGAATGCCGAAAGACATTCCATACACTCGAAACTGGGCATGAACGCATTACAGTCATATTACTGATAAGCATGACCGCGGTGAGCTAAAAAAATGGCTCAAATGGCTGTAAGCTTTATGGGACTTAACATCTGAGGTCATCAGTCCCCTAGACGTAGAACAACTTAAACCTAACTAATCTAAGGACATCGCACACATCCATGCCAGAGGCAGGATTTAAACCTGCAACCGAAGCAGCAGTGCGGCTTCGGACTGAAGCGCCTAGAACCGCTCGGCCACAGTGGCTGGATACCGTGGTGAGTCCAACGACTTCCCCAAAGGGGAAGATATAGCGATTGATTTGAAGAGAGTGACATCTAGTGAATATTTAAATAATTAAGGATATGTTTTATGATGTAAAATATCAAAGATCTTATTAAGGTATGGCCAGGCAGATAGAATACTTCATCAGTTTCCCCATATCGACATTTTTTTCCACAAACATTTGCTCAAGCTTTCACTTGGCTACAAGATCGCTCAAAAAACTGTTTTTACCCGAAATTGCGTAAGAAAAAACAGTTTAGGTTCGCTGTTAGCGAACTACTGTGGCAGACGGTGAAAAATAAGCATTCTCCATCAGGGAAAGGTTGACTGTTAAAAGTTCCGAGAGCCTTCCTAGAAGAGTCCACGGACGCACTACTTCCTCTGGCGTGTATTTCCAAAAGAGACCAGGAAGGCAGAATGAGAGAGATTCGAGTCTATGCAGATGATTCGCAGCAATTGTTCTGCATACCTTGCGCGACTGGAACAGCAAAATTGGGAATTGGCTCTAATGCAAAAGGTATCCCCGCCACACCGATGTAAAAAACATATGCAGACAGACTTCGAAGATAGCCGCCATTCACTCTGCTCTTCTTATTTAGTCAGTTCCTGAGGGAACCTAGCCAGAGCCGTAACATTGCACATCAGTCTTCAGAGGCTCAGGCTAACTCCTTCCTCTTTGTCAGCTTCCTGAATGAGCATCCTTCACTTCTGAATAAGCCAGTTACCTCACAGCGCCTGATGGCCACACTGACGTAACCTCTTCCCCTATCAAGTCGTTTTCTGCGTTGGCCCTAGACGGTTCAGAGCCCCGGACTTGGACATTGCTCCGTTTCATGACATATTGCGCTACCAGGGAAGGCGTCTCAGTTTTTACCTGGCTACACCTAGCACATTATTCTGCGGCTTAACAACACCCTGAAAATGTGTGGATGATTTTGGCCCTCCCTAGTAGCTCCTTATTCGCTGTCAGCATGCAAACACACTGGTCAGTAAACTATTTCCTTGCGGTAGACGACTCCAGCTGGCAGAGCAAATTGCCAACATTTCTGTTTGCCCGAGCGGCCGTAAAATAGGTATCTTGCGGTTTACGCTCCAACGTGAAGGCCTCTGCCGCCCGCAAACAAGGGCGAGTGTGAATGTTTGTGTGTGTGTGTGTGTGTGTGTGTGTGTGTGTGTGTGTGTGTGTGGAGATACAACTGTTTAAAATTGAACTTGCTGAGAACGCAGCACGTGGAGAGGGTAGCGTCTGGGGGCGGGGATGAGAGCCCGTCGGCTCAGCGCAAATACAATTATCTGGCGCGCCCGCTGGCTTCCCTTCCACCCAAGTGGCTCTTATTGTGTTCGCCCAGCTGCCGGGGGAATTATTCGCAGGCACTCTGGAGCGCCTGCACCCCTGGCATGCCGCTACCACAGGTATTCCTGCCTGCCACCTCAGAGACCCGGAGGGATTCTGCAAATACCGACGTCAGCGACTTAGTGTATGTAAGCCAAGAATTCCACTTTCTAGTGTGGATGACAGTTTGGAAAAGCTTACGCTCTCTGTAATGGCATTACGAAGTTTGTATAAACACAGTGCAATGGAGAAAGTGAACTGTCGGAGTAGGGTAAACACAGAATTTGGAGAGGATATAGGAAAAGAGATCCAAAGTACCTTCCTCGTCTTTTGCTGGAACTATGTCAAGAAACTGCGATAATTATAGAATTATCTTGTGTAAGTATATCTCTAGTAAGCCTTCGTCACCAGCTTTTTGTACGCCCCGTCGTTACTGCTATGGAGGCCAAATTGCCACTGTTGTTACAGCAGACCGACGTTGCGAGTTTGTGAAACCACGCAAAGACAATTTCTCCCTACCACTATTACACAGCTATGCCCAAGGATCAAGTAATAGGGTTCTACAACACTCCAGCAAATTAGTAACGAAGTCACACAAATGAGTTAAAAGGTGCACTTGACTTTGTGAGCAGCTGAATAATGTAATCTGCAACACTGCTTGTAATATAACACAAAAGGCCCTCAACGGCTAATTGCAAATAATCGAAGGAAAAATTCACAGTACGCAGCAAATGCAGTTTACAAAAACTGTGTGTTCATTTCTAACAGTTCACTAAACGACGTCCGCCCAGATAGCTGAGTGGTCAGCGTGATGGTTTGCCGTCCTACGGGCCTGGGTTCGATTCCCGGCTCGCTCGGGGATTTTCTCCGCTCAAGGACTGTGTGTTGTGCTGTCTTCATCATCATTTCATCCCCATCCGGCGCTCAGGTCGGCCAATGTGGCGTCGAATGTAATAAGACCTGCACCAAGGCGGCCGGACCTGCCCCGCAAGGGGCCTCCCGGCCAATGGCGCCAAACGCTCGTTTCATTTCACTCAACGACTTTCCCTGTCTGTCAGCTCTGGACGTTGATCTATAACCAAGCGGGCGAGAGCTGTTCCTCTGTCTTCCGAGGGCCGATCGGAGTGGCCGAGCGGTTCTAGGCGCTTCAGTCTGGAACTACGCTACCACTACGGTCGCAGGTTCGAATCCTGCCTCGGGCATGGATGTGTGTGATGTCCTTAGGTTAGGTTTAAGTAGTTGTAAGTACTAGGGGACTGATGACCTCAGACGTCAAGTCCCATAGTTCTCAGAGCCATTTGAACCACTTGTCTTCTGATTAGGCTTCTGTCCGTTGTCGTCCGGTCATTGGCGGATTGTACACGGCCGGCAATCGACCAATGCGAAGTCGATATCTGCATCCTCAGCGCCACCCGTGACAAGTCTCTATGGCATTGGTACCAACTCGAATCTTTGCGCCTGTGGCACTTTTGCCCTAGTTGTGTCTTGTTCGGACGACATAGCAATAACACAGATTTGCGTCAGATCATTGAGGTTACGCCCTGTCGGGGTTGGCTAGCACTTGGATGGGTCACATTCCGGATCTGCGACGTGGTGTTGGCCAGCGGGAGCTGTCAGTCCTTGTGAGACCAATTGCTTGATTGAGAAGTAGCGGTACCGGTCACGAAAACTGACAACGGAGGGAGAACGGTGTGACCCTCCGTATTCGCAGCCGGTGACGCCTGAGGATGACACGACGGTCGCCGGCCGCGGTGGTCTCGCGGTTAAGGCCCTCAGTCCGGAACCGCGCGACTGCTACGGTCGCAGGTTCGAATCCTGCCTCGGGCATGGATGTGTGTGATGCCCTAAGGTTATTTAGGTTTAAGTAGTTCTAAGTTCTAGGGGACTGATGACCACTGATGTTAAGTCCCATAGTGCTCAGAGTCATTTGAACCATTTGAACACGACCGTCGGGCGGTACATTTGGCCTTCAAGGCCTGCTCGGACGATGCCTGTCTGTTCTTCTGTATGTATACTACGCTTATCCCGTACTATGATTGATGTATTTGGATCATTTGCTGCCCTTTTGGAACATTATTATAGGAAAAATAAAGTTCTTTCTAATACACAGTGTCCGACATAAAAACGGTACGCCTCATGCACTGGTTATTCATCTATGATGGAACTCCTTGTGAAGTGGCAACACTGTCTCGAAAATCTCATGTTCACCTGTTCCAGGACCTCTTGTAAAAAAGTAAGTATATATTTTTTAACATTTATCTGTTGCCTTTTAGTTCATTGTTACTTGAATCTCGGGCGCGAGGTGCACAGGTGGCAGTTCCTGCGGTAACAAATCAAATATTCTTTTCAGTTTCTTGGCATGGTCGCTACTAGTGTATATCCCATTTTCTGAAACACAGGTACAAGAGGCGTTCAAAAAATGGTTCAAATAGCTCTGAGCACTATGGAACTTAAGAGCTGAGGCCATCAGTCCCCTAGAACTTAGAACCACTTAAACCTAACTAACCTAAGACTGAAGCGCCTAGAACCGCTCGGCCACTACGTCCGGCGAGAGGCGCTCAGTAAGTAATGTAGCACACTTCTTTTCTCTCCCAGTTTTGGTAAAAACATGCAGAATTCACTGTGGGGCATCGTTGAATATTAACGCTTCAGACTCTATAGTTTCATGAAGTTCCGATAGGTGGTGGCGGTGTTCCGTAGCCTTCAAAATGGCGTCTGTAAAGGAGGTGCGTTTGGAAGCAGAAAGCTGTCACAGAGTTTCCCTTGACGGGAAACGAGAGCATCGCAGATATCCGTAGGCACTTGCAGAATGTCTACTGAAACATAGCGGCGGACAAAAGCACGCCAAGTCGTTGGGCGAGGCGTCCGTCATCATTGCAACAAGGTCAAGCAAAGCTGTGTGTTCTGTTGCAGACCGACCGAACTTACAGAGCTGTGGCTGCTGCAATGTTGGGACGTGCAGACTGATGAATCACGATCAAACACCTCGCTAGTCAGCTGAGGTTTCAGTCGGTAGCGCTCACGCACTCGTCCACTTCATTGGACTGTTCTTACTCATCCACCCTACAGCCAGGATCTACCTCTTCCCGACTTCTATCTGTTTGGCCCCGTGAAGGACGTACTCGGCGGGAAGCAGTACGTGGGTGAAGCGGACGTTCTGATGCAGCAAGACGTTGGCTCCGACGTCGACCGGTTGAGTTGTACCATGTGGGATTTCAGGCCCACAAGGTAAGGGGGCGTAAGGCGTCGCATTGATAGAGATTTAGTTGAAAAATAGGATTCTTAGCCAGAAGAGTGTGTAATAGTATGGTGTACTGGGAACTCCAATCAAACCAACCTGCTATCACAAAACAATTTGTTGCATTAGTTACTGAAGGTACTTTGTAAATTTCAATCGTAGGTCCTCGTTAAATATCTATTGAATATCGTAAGATACAACCAACTAAATCTTCATGTGTGTAAAAAAGTGCTCTTACACTGAATGATTGATATATTTAACCGTGTTAAGTGTTGATGCTATTGCAATGATAATCTTAACTACGAAATCTCGGGTCAAAATTACGCATTGTGCCCCAAACATACAACCCTAACGGGTTCGACTACCGAAATGGGTAAGTGGCCCGCTAAGGAAAGTATTAAGACGGAGTAGAGACGAATTGGGACTTATTCTAGGGGCAGTAGAAGTTGCAAATCTCGAAATTCACTGAGATAGCGACCCTGACAGTGGTATGGCCCAACGTCTGTGAAAGACCTTCTCCGTGACAATGAAGCTACGTCGCCGTTCGAGCTGTGAGAGTATCTATGGTACCTGGCTGGAGGACGTTGAAACCACGACAGGGTTACAAGGTGTTGATTGTTTACCTCATCACGGATCTTGGAGCTCGGCGCCTAGCTTGATCTGTGAGACGTGGCAGATCTGACGATAGCGTCCAATGCTGGTGCACACAACGGCCCCATTCTTTTTCGAACTTTTCCAAATGTGTCGTAATCTATGTTCCTTACATCACCCTTTTTAGGTCAAATAATGTGTTCGTCCTCTTGATCCAATAACAATAATTAGCGCTAGTCGCCTTGTAACGGTTCGCGCTGCTCTCCTCCGTCGGGCATGGGTGTGTGTGTTGTCCTTAGCGAAAGTTAGTTTAAGTTGGATTAAGTACTGTGTAAGTCTAGGGACCGATGAAATCAGCAGTTTGGTCCCGTAGAACCTTCCCAAAAATTTCAAATGTAGCGTTCATTTATTTGTAGCCGTTCTCGTGTTCCCTGAAAATCTGTTAGCGAAATTTTAAGTTTATGAGCACTACGAATTTCTGTGAAACGGTAGTAACAACTTTCTTTCTTTCTTTTTCGAACACGGAACCCCGCAGCAGTCGACCTCAGTACTAACCCATACTGACCAACCGTCAGTTACGACTGCAGTGGGGATGGAATCATTGAGACAAGACTGTGAATCAGTTTATACATGTCGCCTAGTTGGATGAAACATATTTCTTGTCAGAGCAGGTCGATCATCGTCTACGGATATGCCGTCTTGTAGGATTTAGGCGAACGACTGCCCGTTACAGGCACGGCACCATGGACGCAGGTTGGTGGGAGCAGTACTATAGTATGGGGATAACCGCCAAACGTTCCATCCAATCTGTGATAATAATTGAAAGCAGCATGATAGCAAAGGAATACGTGAACATTATTGCAGACCACCAGCATCCCTTCATACTTGATGGCCTCTTCAATTAGATGACACCATCCGGCAGGATAAGGATTCATGTCCCGAAGACATAACCGAGCTTCAGTGCTCTCAGGAGCATTACAATGGATACAAGTTGTCTTGGTCACAATAATCGACTGATCTGTATCTGAGAAAACACTTATGAAACGGAACTGGGAGTGCCCACAAACAACCGGTCCGCAATTTTCAGCAGCTGCGTGACATGTGCGTAGATCCTGTGCGTAGTAGTCTGGAGCCACATACCGTGTAAAAACCGTTACGGACTCGTTCAATCCATGTTACTCAAAACCCTCACTGTATTGCGTTCAAAAGGTGGAACAACACGCCAATGAGCAGGCGGTCCTAATGTTTTATCATATCAGTGTATATCATCCACATTTCGTTAGTTATTACGATTATCTAGACGAAAAGAGGCACATGCGATAAGTTCCGAGTTCACCTTATGTGAAGGGCGATGCGGGTTTCACCCGTCGTCCGTTATCCGATTAAAACCCACCTACTGATCAACGGATCTAGCTCCCTCTATGACATCTCAATCCCCAATGCTTTTGCTGTACCTTATTTTACACATTTATTTCATGGTACGTCACAGTAAGTTAAGAAACAGGCATTCGGATTCGTATCGTATAGTTTATCTTCGCATTTGTGTTCTATAGTAGTTACATCAAATATTATGCTTCTTCAGGTGTTGTTGTTGTTATGTATTACTAGTACCGTGCAGTATTTTGACAAACACTCATTGCTGTAGAAAGGCCCTTTTATTCTGCAGTAGATTTTCTGACGTTAACAAACTTTGCAACAGATTACAGGGGAAAGTCGATTGCAGATCGACTGTAATTTTGTCGTACATTGATTTCATCTACCACCAGAGGCAAGCACTGGTACAAGAACGGCATTTATTGCGTCAATTCAACAGTAGCTGATCATTAAGAATAGCCAAAGGAGCTGTTAGGTACTGGATTTCTCGCTACAGTCTCAATAATTAAATAGCAAGCTGACAAACAATTTACAGTAGACTATGTAGTTATTTGTACTAGAGATCTTACAATGGTCAGATGGGATCTTGATTACAGCAGCTTTCAAATACTAGTGCACTGTTACTATGGTAGTACTGTCCGCCCCGATAGATGAATGGTCAGCATGACGGACTGCCGTCCTAAGTGTCCCAGGTTCGATTCCCGGCTCGGTAGCTGATTTTATCCATTCTGGGACTGGGTGTTGTGTCGTCTTCATCATCATTTCATCCCAATGATTTACTAATTCGTGGTGCCTTCCATCGGTAATTCAATATGGTGTTGGCCCACCCTTAGCCTTGATGACAACTTCCACTCTCGCACGCATACGTTCAGTTAGGTGCTGGAATGTTTCTTGGGGAATGGCAGCCCATTCTTCACGGAGTGCTGCACTGAGGAGGGGTATCGATGTCGGTCGGTGAGACTTGGCAAGAAGTCGGCGTTCCAAAACATCCCAAAGATTTCTGCAGAATTCAGATCAGGACTCTATGCAGGCCAGTTCTGTACAGAGATGTTATTGTCGCGTAACCATTCCGCCACTGGCCGTGCATTATGACAGGTGCTCGATCGTGTTGAAAAATGCATCGCCATCCCCGAATTTTACTATTGGCACTACAGACCCTGGCAGCTGACCTTCACCGAGCATTCGTCATACCCACACCCTGATTTCGGATCGCCACATTGTGTAACGTGATTCGTCACTCCATACAACGTTTTTCCACTGTTCCAGCGTTCAATTTGGACGCTCCCTACACCAAGTGAGGCGTCGTTTGGCATTTACCGGCGTCATGTGTGGCTTATGAGCAGAGGCTGGACCATGAAATCCAAGTTTTCTCATCTCCCGGCTAACTATCATAGTACTTCCAGTAGATCCTGATGCAGTTTGGATTTCCTGTGTGACCGTCTTGGAAGATGCCTGCCTATTACACCTTACGATCCTCTTCAGTTGTCGGCAGTCTCTGTCACTCAACAGACAAGGAAGGTCATCCTGTACGCTTTAGTGCTTCAATTTTTCACTTCGCTATCACATCGGAAACAGTGGGCCTAGGGATATTTGGGAATATGGAAGTATGGAGTATGACACAAGTGACACCCAATCACCCTACCACTTCCGAAGTCCGTGAGTTCCGCGGAGCACCCCATTCTGCTCTCTCACGATGTTTAATGACTACAGAGGTCGCTGATATGGAGTACTTGGCAGTAGGTGTGATCACAACGCACCTAATTTGAAAAACGTATGTTTTAGGTGTGTCTGGATACTTTTGAACACAATGTGTAATTCCATGTACAAATTGCCACATTCTTCGATATAACTCAACCAATCATTGAATGTAAATGGTTGGCTACTTGCAGGCTACTGGCAGACATTCATGGACTTCATGTTCCCTAAAAACGCTGTCTTTTTCGGAGATACGGAAATGCCTTGTCACTGGGCCACAGATGTTGGCGTTTGACTTAATAACATTTAGAACGATTCGAGCGAATGATTTGGCCACCGCTATCACTCGACAGGCCACCGCTATCACTCGACATGAATTCCATGGATCATTTGTGGACATAATCGTATGTTCAGTTCGTACACAAAATCCTTGTGCACTTGCCATGCTTCTGCAATTATGAAAGGTTATAGAGACTTCATGGTTCAAAATTTCAGCAGGTGATTTCCAACGACTTGTTGAGCACGCAGCTCGTCGAGGTGCGGCACCACACCGGGCAGAAAGGGACCCGACACGATATTAGGACGTATCCCACGACTTTTGTCACTTTAGTGTAAACCATGTGATCAAAAGTATCCGGAAACCTGGCTAAAATGACTTACAATTTAGTAGTGCCCTCCATCGGTAATGCTGGAATTCAACATGCTGTTGACCCACCCTTAGCCTTGATGACAGTTCCCACTCTCGCAGGCATACGTTCAGTTAGGTGCTGAAAGGTTTCTTGGGGATTAGCAGCCCATTCTTCACGGAGTTCTGCACTGAGGTGACGTATCGAAGTCGAGCGGTGAGGCCTGGCACGAATTCGGCGTCCCAAAGCTTATCTATAGGATATAGGTAAGTACTCCGTGCAGGCCAGTCCATTATAGGGATATTATTGTCGCGTAACCACTCCGCCACAGGTCGTGCATTACGACATGTGCTCGATCATGTTGAAAGATGCAATCGCCGTCCCCGAATTGCTCTTCAACAGTGCGAAGCAAGAAGCTGCTTGAAAAATCAATGTAGCCCTGTACTGTGTTAGTATACGCAAAACAACAAGGGGTGCAAGCACCCTCCATGAAGAAAACGACCACACCATAATACCACAGCCTCCGAATTTTACTGTTGGCGCTACAGACTCGGTCAGATGACATTCACTGGGCATTTGCCGTACCCGCACCCTGCTATCGGAGCGCCACATTGTGTAACGTGATTCGTCACTCCACACAACGTTTTTTCACAGCTCAATCGTCCAATGTTTACGCTCCTTGCAGCAAGTGAGGCGTCGTTTGGGATTTACCGTGGTGATGTGTGTCTTATGAGCAGCCGCTTGACCATAAAATCCAAGTTTCCTCACCTCACGCCTGTCATAGTACTTGCAGTGGATTCTCATGCCGTTTGGAATTCCTATGTGACCGTCTTGGTAGATGCCTGCCTATACGTTTTTGTGCTGTACGTGTCCCTTCCCGTTTCCACTTCACTATCACGTCGGAAACAGTGGACCTAGGGATGTTTAGGAATGTGGAAATCTCACGTACCGACGTATGACCCATGTGACATCCAATCACCTGACCACGTTCGAAGTCCGTCAGTTGCGCAGACCGCCCCATTTTGCTCCCTAACGATGTCTAATGACTGCTGTGGTCGCTGATGTGGAGTGACTGGCAGTAGGTGGCAGCAAAATGAACCTGATATGAAAAACGTATGTTTTTAGGGGTGCCCGGATACTTTTGATCACATAGTGTATGATGGTGGACAAATAACTAGTATGTATCGAGTGAGACCGTTCAACAGTCACTGAGCGAGTGAAGTCGGTTAAGATAGCTTTACCCAACAGACTATTTATGAAGCAAATATTCCAGCAGTGTTAGGTTTTGTTTTTCAATATTTACTGTTCTACAATAGTAGGCAAATATACTCATTTTCCTGGGTTTATGCTCCTCGATATGGCAATTCCATGAAAAGAAGACAAATTTTTTTACACGTGCGCGGGTTAATTGAAATTCTGTTTGCACACAAGAGCTGTTACAGACATTACAATCCAGAACTAGTGTTAAAATTCTGATCATACAGTGAGTCTTTGATTTTAGTCCTTCCTGGGCAATCATGCCAAGCGGAACTCCGCTCTCTAGCGTCGCCATTTGACATTTCCGCAGGGCTGCACCCGCGCTCATCGATATTTCACACTTTGCTTCCTTCACTAATGAGCTGCCAAACTCAGAATGTCGACACAGACTCCAAGCCTGTCATCATTTCTTGTAGCTGTACATCCATAGATGCATTTTATTCACTATTGTCTGTATACTTGCTTAGTCATCACAGAGTGCGTCATGTTAACGGCATCGGCACTTTCAGTAGAAATCTTGTTCTTACTTCGAAAACGCTTTGAACTATGAGAATGGCTATTTTTGTGATTTGCTGAAGTTTGTGTTTGTTATACGTGCTGGGTAAGAGATTGGGCACTCTTATTCCGTATGAATGTAGAAAGAATACCCAACAATTTTTTTTCAGGTCGTCCTTTTTTAATGAAATTGAGAATTCTGGATGAAACGGCTCACATGAGTCAACACAACACACGGTAAACCACTACGAGGACTTTATGTGAAGAAATTATTCCCGGACGGCTGTAAAAACACGAAACACACTGTAAGGTGATTATTAGTCTAGTTTATCCCCAGTTTAACACACATTACTTTAGTAAATTCTATGTGCATCGGAAATCATTGCAACACTCTTGAGTTTTTTGAAAGTAATTGTGTAAGTAGGCTGAACGTCTATTTCTCGTACATGTGTACTGACTCGCACCAAATGCTAGTGTCTCTTACCTTTCAATTATTGTTTTCTAGCATTTTTGTGTTGTTATGTGGATTTTCGTAACAATAATAACCGCCAGCAGCACTTTATATTGTCTGTTAGACATATTCTTGCGAAATAAAGCTACTGATCTTCAATTTAGAAATATTATCAAATGGTTCAAATGGCTCTGAGCGCTATGGGACTCAACATCTTAGGTCATAAGTCCCCTTGAACTTTAAAACTACTTAAACCTAACTAACCTAAGGACATCACACACACCCATGCCCGAGGCAGGATTTGAACCTACGACCGTAGCAGTCCCACGGTTCCGGACTGCAGCGCCAGAACCGCACGGCCACCGCGGCCGGCGGGAAACATTATCCTTACCACATTTTTCGCTTAATGAATAAAGAGATTGGAGCATGCTGACATTAAAATATACTGTGTGATGATGTAAGTACCGCACCTGTTGTGATTATGTCAATGCATAGTCCTAGGTAAGGAGCCGAGAGGTGAACAACGAAGCCAAAGTTGGAAGAAAAGAAAAGTCCTCAAACTTTAAAGTGCTATAAAACTTAATTACTGCAGATGAATCGAAACCGAAGGGATCAAGTTCTTTATATGAATCACTCTAAATGTTACTACCGTGACAAAAATTTTTTATCTGAAAATTGTTGTGGTTTCGCAAGGTAGTTTAATACACACAGCCCTTACGAGACAGAGAATCTCCAGAGTTATGGCTCCTGGGAAGGGAACGAAATGCAAAAATAACCAGAAAGAAAAACTACATATCAACAAAATATTCATAGGAAAATTCTAAATGCCAGATAAACCTAATAGAAAATGAAACTATAAAACTAAAAATAAAGAATCTAGAGGACTAACTGAATTAACATAAGTGGAAAAGACCACATTCAGCTTTGTGTTCTATCCAAATGACACTTAGGTAAGGAGATTGGTTTGAATTATTGCACTGCTGTCAATCGTCTTGTTAAACAGGGCTGACATGAATCTACATTCTCTTTCACACTGATGATCCACTATCCATCGCGGAGCTGAATGCCACCTTTTTAGCGTTATCGGATAAGAAGGGTATATAAGGGGAGCAGAAAGAAATGGGCAGCCATTCGAACAACTACAAGAGTCGTCAGAGAGGAAATGAATTGATATAAGCGACTCTGATAGGTTTCAGATAGATTATATAACGGTAAGACAGAGATTTAGGAACCAAGTTTTAAATTGTAAGAAATTACCAGGAGCAGATGTGGACACTGACCACAATCTATTGGTTATGAACTGTAGATTAAAAGTGAAGAAACAACAAAAAGGTGGTAATTTAAGGATATGGGACCTGGTTAAACTGACTAAACCAGAGGTGGTACAGAGTTTCAGAGAGCACATAAGGCAACAATTGGCAAGAATGGGGAAAAGAAATACAGTAGAAGAAGAATGGGTAGCTTTGAGGGATGAAGTAGTGAAGGCAGCAGAGGATCAAGTAGGTAAAAAGACGAATACTAGTAGAAATCCTTGGGTAACAGAAGATATATTGAATTTCATTGATAAAAGGAGGAAATACAAAAATGCAGTAAATGAAGTAGGCAAAAAGGAAAACAAACGTCTGAAAAATGAGATCGTCAAGAAGTGCAAAATAGTTAAGCAGGGATGGCTAGAGGACAAATGTAAGGATGTAGAGGCTTATCCCAATAGGGTTAAGATAAATACAGCCTACAGGAAAACTAAAGAGACGGTTGGAGAAAAGAGATCCACTTGTATGAATATCAAGAGCTCAAATGGAACCCTATTCTAAGCAAAGAAGGGAAAGCAGAAGGTGCAAGGAGTATATAGAGGGTCTATACAAGGGCGATGTACTTGAGGACAGTATTATGGAAATGGAAGAGGATGTAGATGAAGTTGAAATGAGAGATAGGATACTGCGTGAAGAGTTTGACAGAGCACTGAAAGACCTGAGTCGAAACAAGGCCCCGGGAGTAGACAACATTTCATTAGAAAAACTGACAGCCTTGGGAGAGCCAGTCCTGACAAAACCCTACCATCTGGTGACCAAGGTGTATGAGACAGGCGAAATACCCTCAGACTTCAAGAGGAATATAGTAATTCCAATCCGAAAGAAGCAGTTGTTGACAGATGTGAAAATTACCGAGCTATCAGTTTAATAAGTCACGGCTGCAAAATACTAACGCGAATTCTTTACAGACGAATGGAAAAACTAGTAGAAGCCGATCTCGGGGAAGATCCGTTAGGATTCCGTAGATATATCGGAACACTTGATACAATACTGACCCTACGACTTATCTTAGAAGAAAGATTAAGGAAAGGCAAACCTACGTTTCTAGCATTTGTAGACTTAGAGAAAGCTTTTGACAATGTTGACTGGAATACTCTCTTTCAAATTCTGAAGGTGGCAGGGGTAAAATACAGGGAGCGAAAGGCTATTTACAATTTGTACAGAAACCAGATGGCAGTTATTAGAGTCGAGGGGCAAGAAAGGGAAGCAGGGGTTGGGAAGGGTGTGAGACAGGTTTGTAGCCTTCCCCAAATGCTATTCGATCAGTATATTGAGCAAGCAGTGAAGGAAACAAACGAAAAATTCGGGGTAGGTATTAAAATCCATGGAGAAGAAATAAAAACTTTGCGGTTCGCTGATCACATTGTAATTCTGTCAGAGACGGCAAAGGACTTGGAATAGCAGTTGAACGGAATGGACAGTGTCTTGAAAAGAAGATATAAGATGAACATTAACAAAAGCGAAACGAGGATGATGGAATGTAGTCGAATTAAGTCGGGCGATGCTGAGAGAAATAGATTAGGAAATGAGACACTTAAAGTACAAAAGGAGTTTTGCTATTTGAGGAGCAAAATAACTGATGATGGTTGAAGTAGAAAAGATATAAAATGTAGACTGGCAATGGCAAGGAAAGCGTTTCTGAAGAAGAGAAATTTGTTAATATCGAGTATAGATTTAAGTGTCAGGAGGTCTTTTTCTGAAAGTATTCGTATGGAGGGCAGCCATGTATGGAAGGGTAACATGGACGATAAATAGTTTGGACAGGAAGAGAATGGAAGCTTTTGAAATGTGGTGCTACAGAAGAATGCTGAAGATTAGATGGGTAGATCACATAACTAATGAAGAGGTATTTAATAGAAGTGGGGAGAAGAGGAGTTTGTGGCACAATTTGACGAGAAGAAGGGACCGGTTGGTAGGACATGTTCTGAGGTATCAAGGGATCACAAATTTTGCATTGGAGAGCAGCGTGGAGGGTAAAAATCGTAGTGGGAGAGCAAGAGATGAATACGCTAAGCAGATTCAGAAGGATGTAGGTTGCAGTAGGTACTGGGAGATGAAGAAACCGGCACAGGATAGGGTAGCATGGAGAGCTGCATGAAACCAGTCTCAGGACTGAAGACCACAACAACAGCAATGCTAAGGACCCATGCCCAAGGGAGGACTCGAACATCCGACAGGGGCAGCCGCACAGACTCTGACAAGACGCCCTAGACCGCGCGGGTACCCGGTGCCGCTTTTGGAGTATATTTTCAACTGTATACACTATATAAATTTTCGTCCCAGATCGTCCAGAGTCTCACACACCCTCGCCTTACGCCATCTGATCCCTCAGTCAGTCACTTCATCCTGCTAGTGATAAAGTACAACAGCAAGAACGTGCACTCAGCTTCCGTACTCAGCCACGACTGGCAATATGATTACCTTTCATTAACAGGGAAAGAGTCAATGGACAGGAAGCGACCGTAACGCCACCGCTCTCCTAGTCGGCACAGTGTGAAGGCAGGAAGCAATTACAGCAGTACCGTAACGGCGGGGCTGTAATTTATAGTGTATGCAGCCCTCATCTCCCATCACACTTACTGGATTCTGATCTACATCGCCTACTTGTTATAACGTATTATTCTTGATTGGTTAATTAAAAATATTCTTTGTTTATTTATTATTATAAATACATTTTCTTTATGTGTGCTTTAATTTAATTATTGGTGTAGTTATTGGTTTTAGCTGGTTAGCGTAGTTCCTTATTTCCTTTTTTCTTTCCTTCTTCAAATGGTTCTGAGCACTATCGCACCTAACTGTTGAGGTCATCAGTCCCCTAGAACTTAGAACTACTTTAACCTAACTAACCTAAGGACATCACACACATCCATACCCGAGGCAGATTTCGAATCTCCGACCGTAGCGGTCGCGCGGTTCCAGACTATAGCGCCTAAAACCGCTCGGCCACTCCGGACGGCTTTTATCTTTACTCTCCTGAAACTATGGAAATCATAAATATTTCGTTTTAAATAACACAGGAGAGTAACAGACGTATTCTGCAGCGGCGATGTCGTGGAATTTCCTCGTCTTTATCTGCTCCACCTGAAATTTCTAGCCATCCGGTGCGGCTGCGCGGTTTGAGGCACCACGTCACGGACTGCTCCTCCCGCCTGAAGTTCTAGTCCTCCCTCGGGCATGGGTGTGTGTATTTTTCTCAACATAAGTTAGTTTAGGTAGTGTGTAAGTCTAGCGACCGATGACCTCAGCAGTTTCGTCCCTTAGGAATTCACGCAGATTTCAATATTTTTTTTGTAATTTCTAAATTCTTTACTCACTTCACAGATCGCTCGGCCAATTGTGTGCTTCGTTGGTTGATGAGTCTGGATGATAGGTCCAACAATTTAGCAAGTGAAAATTTATTAATTCGGAGATAATCTCTCGACGAATGCTGACCGTGGAAAATGCTGGTTCTCACTATCGTTCCAAACTTCACCTCCGAGCGATCTACGTCTTGGAGTATCTGTACCGTGACAATCAACTAATTTCGGAGTGGGGATATACACATTGAATACTTGATATTAGGTATTGGATTTTATTTTGTGTGAAAAAACTATTTAAAAATTTACTGTATACCGTAATGGCGTCTCACCACAATACAGGGTGTACACCTTCAATTATTTACTGCAAAAGAACCTAACATTGTACAGATATCATGCATACGTCATTTTGAAGATAAACCCTAAAAGATGTTTATGTATACCGCCATAGCGTAGTTTGGTAATCTGCCGATAGTCACCGCTTGTCACAAACAGGTCGAGTTCAGGTGCGGAGCGAGCTTTCTGTGTGTTGGAGTTCGAGAAAAACAAGTGTGCTACAGCTCTTCAACGGATGTTTAGAACCAAGAACAGTACGAAGACACCAAAACAAGGAAGGCCATTTACCACTGGCACAACAAATTCGTGACTAAAGGTTGCTTTTTTCCGGCAAAGTGAAGCGGACGTCCCAGTGTGAGTGAATTGAATGTGGAGCGCGTATGAGAGACATTCATAAGGAGTCCAAAGAAATCGGTGCGTCGTGCAGCCCATGAACTCGAAATGGCTTTGACATTGTGCAAAGTATTGCGACAGAAACCGTCTATGAAACTATTCAAATTGTAGCTAGTGCAGAAACTCAATGTCAATGACAAAGACAAGCGTTTTGAGTATTGTTCGCAGTTGCAACAATTGAATAAGGAGGGCGTTGGCATTGTTGATCCCTTAATTTTTAGCGACTAAATCACTTTTCACGCTAATGGGAAAGTGAACAGGCGTAATTGTCGAATCTTGGGTACAAAGCATCCACACGAATGCACTGAATTTGAGCTTGATTCCCCAAAGGTAAATGTTTTTTGTGCCTTGTCACGTCGAAAACTGTACAGACCAATCTTCTTCGCAGAGAACACTGTCACTGGATATTTGTACTTGGACATGTTGGATCAATGGTTGATGTCTCAAATACAATCGGACTCTCCGTTCATCTTTCAGCAGGATGGGGCTCCATCCCATTTTCATCGTGAAGTTCGTGGGTATGTGAACACGGAGCTTGATCGGCCGTACTACAGAAGGGGACAGTTGTTTCATGAAATGGCTTCCCCAGTCACCAGATCTCACACCGTGTGACTTGTTTCTGTGAGGACACGTTAAAGATCTGGTGTATGTTCCACCTATGCCATGTGATGTAGCGGAGCTCCGGGAGAGAATACGGGAAGCGAGTGCCACAGTCGACGATGCCATGTCGGGACGGGAATCGCAACAATTTGATTACCTAATTGACGTCTGCCGAATTACTCATGATTCGCATATTGAATGTTTGTAAAATAAATAAATAAAAACAAGAGATTCTCTTCAAAATGCAGTATGCATGACATCTGTACAATGTTAAGTTCCTGTGCTATAAATAATTAAAAGTGTTCCCACACTGTATGTATACCATGTACAATCTATCTCCTTCTCTCACACGTCCGATCTCCCGAATTCCTTCACTTCCTTCACAAAGTAAGACACGGAGATGTGTTCGTAGCACGGAACGTCCGATTCTCGAAATCGATCTATGCCGTTCACCACAATGTCAGTTCGTCCCAACATAGTTAGAGTTTTGCATACATTGGTACACCCTTTTGTGGTTTCACCGTCCTTCATACACTTTGCAGAAATGCTCTCGATAGTAGCACATGAACCGCCGACCAGCTTCCCCGGTTCAGAGATGACTGTTCCAGGCACCTAACCATATCATTCAGCTCATTGTCAGAGTCGTTTGTTGCTGTTGTGGTCTTCAGTCCTGAGACTGGTTTGATGCAGCTCTCCATGCTACTCTATCCTGTGCAAGCTTCTTCATCTCCCAGTACCTACTGCAACCTACATCCTTCTGAATCTGCTTAGTGTATTCATCTCTTGGTCTCCCTCTACGATTTTTACGCTCCACGCTGCCCTACAGTACTACATTAGTGATCCCTTGATGCCTCAGAACATGTCCTAACACCGGTCCCTTCTTCTCGCCAATTGTGCCCCAAACTCCACTTCTCCCCAATTCTATTCAATACCTCCTCATTAGTTATGTGATCTACCCATCTAATCTTCAGCATTCTTCTGTAGCACCTCATTTCGAAAGCTTCTATTATCTTCTAGTCCAAATTATTTATCATCCATGTTCCACTTCTATTAATGGCAAAACTCCAACAAATACTTTCAGAAACGACTTTCTGACACTTAAATCTATACTCGATGTTAACAAATTTCTCTTCTTCAGAAATGTTTTCCTTGCCATTTCCAGTCTACATTTTATATCCTCTCTAGTTGGACCATCATCAGTTATGTTGCTCCCCAAATATCAAAACTCGTTTACTCCTTCAAGTGTCTCATTCCCTAATCTAATTCCCTCAGCATCACCCGACTTAATTCGACTACACTCTGTTATCCTCGTTTTGCTTTTGTTGATGTTCATTTTATATCCTCCTTTCAAGACACCATCCATTCCTTTCAACTGTTCTCACAAGTCTACAAATGCTAGAAACGTAGGTTTGCCTTTCCTTAATCTTTCTTCTAAGATAAGTCGTAAGGTCGGTATTGCCTCACGTGTTCCAATATTTCAACGGAATCCAAACTGATCTTCCCCGAGGTCGACTTCTACCAATTTTTCCATTCGTCTGTAAAGAATTCGCGTTAGTATTTTGCAGCTGTGACTTATTAAACTGATAGTTCGGTAATTTTCACATCTGTCAACACCTGCTTTCTATGGGATCGGAATTATTATATTGTTTTTGAAGTCTGAGGGTATTTCGCCTGTCTCATACATCTTGCTCACCAGATGGTAGAGTTTTGTCAGGACTGGCTCTTCCAAGGCCGTCAGTGGTTCTAATGGAATGTTGCCTACTCCCGGGGCCTTGTTTCGACTTAGGTCTTTCAGTGCTCTGTCAAACTCTTCACGCAGTATCGTATCTCACATTTCATCTTCATTTACATTCTCTTCCATTTCCATAATATTGTCCTCAAATACATCGCCCTTGTATAGACCCTCAATATACTCCTTCCACTTTTCTGCTTTCCCTTCTTTGGTTACAACTGGGTTTCCATCTGAGCCCTTGATATTCATACAAGTGGTTCTCTTATCTCCAAAGGTCTCTTTAATTTTCCTGTAGGCAGTATCTATCTTACCCCTAGTGAGATAAGCCTCTACATCCTTACATTGGTCCTCTAGCTGTCCCTGCTTAGCCATTTTACACTTCCTGTCGATCTCATTTTTGAGACGTTTGTATTCCCTTTTGCCTGCTTCATTTACTGCATTTTTATATCTTCTCCTTTCATCAATTAATTCAATACTTCTTCTGTTACCCAAGGACCTCTACTATCCCTCGTCTATTTTCCTAGTTGATCCTCTGCTGCCATCACTACCTCATCCCTCAGAGCTACCTATTCTTCTTCTACTGTACTTCTCTCCCACATTGCTGTCAATTGTTCCCTTATGCTCTACCTGAAACTCTGTACAACCTCGGGTTCAGTCAGTTTATCCATGTCCCATCTCCTTAAAGTCCCACCTTTTTGCAGTTTCTTCAGTTTTAATCTGCAGTTCATAACCAATTGATTGTGGTCAGAATCCACATCTGCCACTGGAAATGTCTTACAATTTAAAACCTGTTTCCAAAATCTCTGTCTTACCATTATATAATCCATCTGATACCTTTTAGCATCTCCAGGATTCTTCCATGAATACAACCTCCTTTTGTGATTCTTGGACCAAGTGTTAGCTATGATTAAGTTATGCTCTGTGCAAAATTCTACCAGACGGCTTCCTCTTTCATTCCTTTCCCCAGTCCATATTCACCTACTATATTTCCTTCTATCCCTTTTCCCACCCTCCACTTCCAGTCACCCATGACTATTAAATTTTCATCCTCCTTCACTACCTCAATAATTTCTTATATCTCATCATACATTTCATCAATTTCTTCATCATCTGCAGAGCTAGTTGGCATATAAACTTGTACTACTGTAGTAGTCGTGGGCTTCGTGTCTATCTTGGCCACAATAATGCGTTCACTATGCTGTTTGTAGTAGCTTACCCGCCCTCCTATTTTTTTATTCATTATTATACCTACTCCTGCATTACCCGTAATTGATATTGTACTTATAACCCTGTATTCACCTGACCAAAAGTCTAGTACCTCCTGCCACCGAACTTCACTAATTCCCACTATATCTAACTTTAGCCTATCCATTTCCCTTTTTAAATTATCTAACCTACCTGCCCGATTAAAGGATCTGACATTCCAAGCTCCGACCCGTGGAACGCCAGTTGTCTTTCTCCTGATAACAACGTCCTCCTGAGTAGTCCCTGCCCAGAGACCCAATTTGGGACTATTTTACCTCCGGAATATTTTACCCAAGAGGACACCATCATCATTTAACCATACAGTAAAGCAGCATGCCCTCGGGAGAGATTATGGCTGTAGTTTCCCCTTGCTTTCAGCCGTTCGCAGTACCAGCACAGCAAGGCCGTTTTGGTTATTGTTACAGGGCCAGATCAGTCAATCATCCATACTGTTGCCCCTGCAACTACTGAAATTGTTGCTGCCCCTCTTCAGGAACCACATGTTTGTCTGGCCTCTCAACAGATACCCCTCCGTTGTGGTTGCACCTAAGGTACGGCCATCTGTATCACTGAGGCACGCAAGCCTCACCACCACCGGCAAGGTCCATGGTTAGCATTAAGTAAGTTTAAGTTAATTTAAGTAGTATGTAGGCTTAGTGTCTGATGGCCTCAGAAGTTTGGTCCCATAAGACCTTACCACTAATTTCCAGATTTCCAAATACTCCATAAGAGGAAAAGTGACGACTGGGAAATGTTCTACACCACAGTCCACGTTTAACACGAAAAACTTACAGAGTTCGTCCAATGTAAACAAAATGGTTGTGTTGTTGTTTATTCTAGATCCAGCAGCTTAAGACACATGTGATCCGACAAACGAAAACTAGGGACCGAACAATGACACTGTTATACCCCTGCGGTCAAAAACTTGGGTTTATCGGCTGCTTGCGAGTTGTATTGTTTATTATTCATTTCTGTGACGTTTGCGAAGACTACTCCTATTTTATCTTAATAACTATATGACGAACTCGGTATTGCACGGGTATTCGTTTTGCCGATTCTCTATTACAAACGAAATCAATGAATGGACTTATAATACTAACGTGCCGTAAAACACGCTAATGTTACCCTCTGAGAGGATTTCGTAGTTCGACTGCGAATGGGTCTAATGGTCAAGGGTATCGCACTATAATTTAGAATTTCGTGAAATTAACAGAAAAACGCAAGTGGTAAAATCACAAATGAGTGAAAAAAATGAACGTTCGTCAATCAGATTTGGAAAATTGTTTTGGAAGTATATATATTGGAGAAAATTTAATATTATTTTTGGAATATACTTTTGCTGAGATTTCCCTTTGAATATCGAACACGATACAAATTGACACAGTGCACTCTGTAGTGTGTGTTGCAGCAGTTACCAATAACACACACACCAGTAAATTATAGGGAGTAAATCTGCACCGAGCTCATAATAATGACGACAATGAAGAGCATAACTTAACCAAACACTGAAACGTCCCTATCTGAAATGCAGAAATAGTTTTGGACATGAGGGGCTTCTATCTTGACTGACATGAAAAAAAAAAATTAAAAATTAAAACGAACGACATCTTAAATACACTGTTTAAGCTCCTCTACCTATAGCAGTTTTCCTTAATAATAGTTCAATTTTTCCTTAATGTGTGGACAATATGATGGGGACAAATAAACTAGTATATTTTCACTAGTCAAAGGTATTTGATTATTGCAAAGATAAAGACTGACCCTAAAAGCTGATCATTCACTTAAATTACAATACATACAACACTGGGCTTAATTAACTTCATAAACTAACCTTTCATGACGGGTACCAAAACTACATTTTCTTTGAAAATGTGCATAATTTTACTTCTAACAGTAGTACCGTAAATCTGATCATTAAAGATTTACATGTACTTTAATTACCTGTGAAGCAGATATTCTTTGCAGTAATATTTACACAATCTTGCACTGTAATCCTACAAAACTATATTTTATAATAAACTAAGAATACTTTAGACAAGCCTATCCAACTTCACTTTGGTGATTGTAGCTTTTAAATAATTTCGGGTTTCCCTTTCATATTAATTGATCTTTGAATTTTTGTCCTTAACTCCTGCCTCAACAATTTCACTTGGAGTAGTTCATTAATGAAGCATCCAAATGTTATTCTTAAATTAAGTTTTACTACTCCTTTTATTAAGGCAAAAAATCACTTTTAAACACCTGAATTAAAAATGTGGATACTCTGTTTTGGTAGCACTTAGGTGAGGACCCTGCGTAGGTTCGTGATCACGATTTCAAATTCTGGTTCCGGACATGAATTTTGGTTTTAAGTGATTATTATTGAAACAACACACAAATTAACTGGTCCATACCCATATGCATCAACCAAATGTATGAAGTTGATGAAGCAGTGGCGAAGATTAGCGTCAGGCTCATTGGTGGCTAACTGTACTCACGGCCCTTGATGTGCGAATGCTCTTTAAGTTCTTTTCTTGGCGTCGGATTTTCAACATATTACAGCCATTCCATTATTCCGTAAATAACATGTAACAGATTGATCCACATCTGAGGCAAATCCCTTTTGATGCAAGTTCCAATTGACTCTCTCAGCAGGGTCGAGGAGTACCACGCCAAGGCTAACCACACACTACGTGTCGTTCACACAAAGGAGCAGCTCAGTTCGACCGTCAAACCCACCTTTTACATTGCGTCATGTCACTTTCGTTGCGGAGGGACTTCCATACAGCGTTCACATGGTACTACTACAAGTTCCCTAAGCATGAACACTTTTCATAAACTAATTCATATGATAATAGTTTTAAATTTCACCGTAGTCTTTTGCTTTTATCATATATAAATAACATTTCTTGCCATACATAAAGGAGCTTAAACAACACAATACACACACTTCTTAAACTGCAAATACACAGTTACATAATACGTGTTACAGACTGTTATGGCTACGTCCGAGAGAACATACATCATACATTTAACTAAGGCGATAACGGCCAATGATCCCTTCAATGTGGATGAACATCAAGCCCGAACCCCGTGGAATGTCTCGACTAACAAGGTTAATGAGCAAGGCACTACATCAGTAGTGTGGGGTGCAAGATGAGAATTTGGGTCTCCCGGGAAGCGTGCTAGAGTAGTCCGTGAAGTTGTGTTCGGATGGCGAACTGGTCAGCGCATCTGCCTAGTAGTATCCCAGCCCTGCAGAATACTTTTATTTTCACCTATGATACAAATGAACACCCAATCATAGCTAATGTCTTCAGTTCTTTCTGTTTTGATACATAGTGGCTGCAGGGTCAAATTGTGTCTGTCCGAAAAAACAGAAACATGTACAATTAGAGTTTTGTTTCAAAACACTGTAAAAAGGCAACCACTGCTCAGAATCATCTTAAATTTGAACAGCGTATTATTGGCGCAAGGCGAAAAGACACGAAACACAAATATTAATGAAAATTTTGCGCACAGATGGCGTTGTAAGTGTGTCAACGTAATTGGGGTCGGCTACAAAAGACAGATGTATCACAATACGACGACAGTGGTTTTAGTTCCGCATTATACTATCGGTATTGTTCAATGTGCATGTCTGTCCAAGTTCGGCACTCAACAGTTGTGGCGCTGTCAGTTAGGTAAGCCCATCCATCATGACAAGGTCGTACCACATTGGATGGGAAAATCGGTTTTTAACTGTCCATAGGCTAAAATCCGCATAGAAAGCAAAATGACACAGCTTTTTGGTTGTCCTGGTGCGCAAAACCGCATAAAAACAAAATATCTGTTTTTCATCATCCAGGGTCCAAAAGTTGCATAAAATGCAAAATGTCGTCTGTTTTTATTTGTCGCGAGACTGGCACAAGACACGTTCAGTATGCTGTTCACCGTTACCTACCACAAGTTCCAATCGAGAAACGGCATGTTAAACAACAGATGACTATCTCGGTGGTCAAGTTCAGAATGGGTTGCACAATGGGTGTCTTCAAGTGAGCTGCGTTCGTAACAGCAGCACTGAATACAACATCTTTTAGATGACCTCTCAGCCAGAAGTGACACGGATTAAGATCAGGTAATCTGGACGGCCAGGCTTTGGAGAAGTTACGACTGTTAATTACAGCACCTCGAAATGCTAGCCCAGCAGCTACTTCACCGTCTATGGTCGACACAGTAACTACTGCAGAATGAAGTGGTACCGGTTGATGTGCGTGCGGATTTTCCATTGCCCATATTCTGGAGATAGAAATCGGTTAAGTTTGTCCACAGAATATTCCACAGCCACTTCTTGTCTACTTACAAGCAAGCAACAAATTTCGGCGCGAACATCCGTCTCGCGAGCTGATCAGCAGGAACCAGCTAACGAACATGGGTTGCTTTATATTGACAGCTTTGTAGCAAGCATCGTACGATTTTATGCATCATTCTCTCAGGTACGTGCAACGTTCGGGCAATTCCCCGTGCACTGCATGTTTCCACACTACACCTCTAACTCTCCTGCAATGCTGTAGCCACATTTTCGATAGACGTCGGATCAACTGCTTTCCTTCCTCTGCCACATTTCACTTCAAAAGAACGTGTCGTTCAGAATTTTGAAATCATTTTCTCCAGACCCGTAGCAGACTATGGACCAATTACTTTTTTTTCTTACCATTGGGTGTCCGGAACTTTTGGGGGGCTACTTGATCACAGTCAGCGATCTTATAAAAGAACTTCACAAACAGCGTGCAAAGCTTTTCGGAGACAATCATGCTGGTGGGTTCGGGCGCAAATTAAGGAACAGCCACCTGTAGCGCGTCTGTTTCTGTGCATTTTCTAACACTTACAGCGAACAAGATTCCCCCCCTCCCCCCCCCCCCCCCCCCATTCTCACCCGCACTTAACCTTCCAGAGATGTCTCAGTGTAGCCAGTGAGACCGTAGAAGTTGGTATAATAGTTCGATTGGCTGTGCTCTTCCATTGCGCAGATTAGGACAGTCCGTCCTTGAACTGCCTCAGTGAGTCATTGTGTGAGATTCTTTCTACCCGTTTTGCCGAGAGGCTCTCGAAGTTTTATGTCCCTCTCAGAGCAGTATCAAAGCCGTCGTTTTTCTGCGATTCGAAGTGACGAAGCACAAAGCTATGTTATCCGGAATAACGTTCAAAAAGGGTGCCATTATAATTTATTTATTTACTAAAGCCCACAAATTGATAATATCGATATAATTAGTAATGATTAACGGAAAACTATTAGTTTCCTGAGAGCAGGGTCTAACGACAGAATTACGTCGGAATCGGCCACTGGCGCCTGTAGCGCGCTGCCTGTACCTCGCATCTGAACTCCTGAAATTTCGTAGTCGTTCGTGCAGTTTCGTTAGCTTGAACATTATTCATTTATATATGAATATGACCGATTTCTAGCGTTATAATATTATTTGTAAGAAAGTACTTATGAGCTTTAGGCTTCTCCTAATATCCGTATTTGAAAAACGCCTTTTATTATCAACTACATGGGTTGTCCAGAAAGTAAGTTCCTATCGATAGCAAAATGGCCACCACTGGGACAATCCGGTAAAGCTTTGCACAGATGTGTTGGGCAGTGTCTCTAGTATGCCCATCGATCGTGTCGCGTCGCTCATTTCAGTTTTGAGTCAACAGTGAGCACGTAAAGATGTGTAGGGAATACTGTCTTTCGCCAAGTAAGAGGGCCTGGTTAGAGGTTTCGCCTGTGTCATGCAGCCCACAAAACACAACTGTCCAGCAGTTCCTTCTTCATGCCAGTTCTCGGCCGCACACTGCAGGGGCAATGAAGACGCTCCTGCAGCGTTTCCTATGAGAAGTGTTTGATTACCCACAATACAGTCCGTAATTGGCTCCCCTTGAGTCTCATCTCTGCTCACAAGAACCGCTGGCTATGAAGACAACATTTTTCCACAGACAATGAGCTGCAGATCAATACAGAAAACTGGCCGAAAGCACAGGTGGCGGGTTTCTATGACGAGGATATTGGAAAGTTGATACAACACTACGACAAAACTCGGCGTTGGAACGGCGACTATGTAGAGAAGTAGGTGGAAGGTGCACCTAATCATTGCAAATAAAACGTTTCTGGTTTTCACTGTGGTTTTCATTTTGCGACCGATCGGAACGTACTTTCTGGACAGCCCTCGTATTTATTAAGCTAGGTTACTTGCTTCGCGGCGGAATAACAGTTCTTCTCCTACGTACCTCATTGCTGACGTAACTGGTGTTCTCATGTCTAGCCACAGCGCCTCATAGCGTCGTACACAGGCAACGCCTTGTGGCCCATCGGCTACTTCAGTCAACGTTAGAACTGAAATCTTCCTCTCAACTCTGTGCATTACGCAGTACCGCTTTGATCACTGAAGTTACAGACGTGATACAAAATTGGAAAATTGGAAAATCCGGAACTACAACGTGGCTTGAACAGAAGATTCCCCTTACAAGCGTCATCTATTGGTAAAATTATCGTTATTCTTCTTTTGACGTTTTCCCCTGAGTCAATAATACACTGTTCAAATTTTACTGCATTATGACCAGTGGTTCCGTTCTACAAGATTTTGAAACCGGAAATTTAAATGTGAACTTTCCGTATTATGAGGGATACTCAGCGGGGCTTCGTTGGCACGTATGGTAGTAATCAGAGGTTTTGGACCAATTGAAGATTATTTTGGACCCTTAATGCATGATATCTTCACGGTGGCAATGTCAGGCAGATAACCGCCCATGTAACAAGGCCTGAATCGTGCTAGAATGGTGTGTGGAGAATTACAGAGAACTCACGCTGGCGCCTTGGTCAACAAATTGGTCTAATCCGAGCTCTGTGGAGCCTCAACAAGGCCTTAAAACACCGGCCCGTAATTTACGGGAATTACATGATCTGTGCGTAGACATCTTATGCCACATGCCTGCAGAAAATTACCACGATTTGGTCGATCCAAGCCACACAGAACCACTGCTGTATTGCGTTTCGTCAAAAGTAAATTATTCACCATAGCAAACAGCTGGAGACAGCGTCTGCCGTATAAAATCTAGGCATAACTATCGAGAACGACCTTAAGTGGAATGACCACAAAAACAGAGAGTGAAAAAAGCAGATACCAGACTCAGGTTATCGGAATAGTCCTGGAAATGTAACTCACCCACGAAAGAAGTGGCTTATGAGGCACTTGTTTGCCAGATTATTGAGTATTGTTCATCTATCTGGGACCCCTGTCAGGCAGAACTGAGAGGGGAGATACAGAAGATCCAACGAACAGCGACGCGTTTCGTCACGGGATCGTTTAGCTGACGAGAGAGTGTCACAGAGATGCTATGCAAACTCCACTGGCAGACGCCACGACACCGGTACCGCCAAGGATTTTTTCTCGGTGGGAGGACTGTAACGGTGTGCACTCAGCGTCGTGGCGCCAATTGAGGGGCTACTATAGTGAGAGATAGCAGCCCTACAGTATGTTAAGCTGGCAGTGGCCGGTTACTGATCAGTGATCAGAAGTCAGCTCCGTGTATTCTCTTTAACCCATAACCTACAACATCTTGTGAGACTCATGGTCCAGCATTCGGTCCAAACGTGATTATCACGAGACTTGCGCGTGGTACATCGAGAGCGAAATGAAAACTGCTCGTGCCTGGCTCCTGGTACGTCGGTCTGGCCAAATATAAACATCAAGGGCCTGGTCTATAGTACCACGGTCGTGGCTTATGATGTGCCCCACCACATACAGGTCATACTTGGTCACGTTCGCACTTCGTAATATGCAGGTGTATTCTTAAATATTAGGGAAGTATCACCACAAAATGTTTTCAAAACGTAAATGTTGTGATGAGAACAGAGAGTAATGTTGATACTTCTACTACTGTCTTTGACAGTACTGTTATCATACGTCTTGTACGACGAAAACTGGAGGTGATCCGTTATTGAGGATGATGCCGCTGAGAAGATCAACTACCAGATCCACGCGTTCGGGAAGGAATTCCAAATAGTACACAATATGGAAATATAAAATGGCTCTTGGCAACCTTACATCAAATAGAAGTAAATAAAGAGAACTAGATATATTGAATATAATATTTGACCAAATATTCTGTGAGAATATAGTAATGGAGACTAACCTGTTTGCAGAACAAATAGCAGCCAATCCAAACAGAACAGGAAGAACTTAGAACGTATGTTTCCCTGTGGACTGTAATGAAATTAAAAGATAAAATGGATCTGAGCACTATGCGACTTAACTTCAGAGGTCATCAGTCGCCTAGAACTTAGAACTAGTTAAACCTAACTAACGTAAGGACATCACACACATCCATGCCCGAGGCAGGATTTGAACCTGGGACCGTAGCGGTCGCTCGGCTCAAGACTGTAGCGCCTAGAACCGCACGGCAATTCAGGCCGGCAATTAAACGATACTTTGCGTTATCCGTAACAATGGCGCAGGCGAAAGAAACTAAGAATTCAACTGAATTTGCCGAATATGGTTTTTGTAGAAACACTCATATTTAGAAAAACAGTGCCGCTAACGAGACATCTGCATATTACAAGGTAGTTGCACTTTGCGCATAATGATATGGTGGCCCATACAGACAAATTTATCAAAAAAGATCTGTGAGGGAGTACATGAAACAAAAATTTAAAGAATTGTGTACAATGGAACAGGACATTACTATCGATGAAACGCTCATGAAATTCGGTTCATCAAAAAGAGCGCGATTCGGTATTATATTTTACAAATTGTGAAAGTTAAATTCAGGTGACTGCTATGAGTTCAAACTATATGCAGGTCATGATAAGATTAATTATGATCATAGCGCCTCCGAAAGAGCCGTCAAAGAGCTATCGCAGATAGTGTTACAGATAGGACACACTTTGTACCTAGATATTTGGCACTCTTCACCGAAATTTATTGGCGCTATCGTGCAACACAAATGTCATGGCATAGAAAGTGTGAGCAGAAAGGATATGTAGACCCGTTTCAGTAAAATAAAATTAACGAGTGGTAAATATACACTGATGAGCTGCAATCGAATAGCCAGCCGTTGTGGCCGAGCGGTTCTAGGCGCTTCAGTCCAAATCGCGCTGCTGCTACGGTCGCATATATGAATTCTGCCTCGGGCATGGATGTGTGTGATGCCCTTAGGTTAGTTAGGTTTAAGTAGTTCTAAGTCTAGGGGACTGTTGACCTAAGATGTTATGTCCCATAGTGCTTAGAGCCATTTTCAGTCGAATACTTGCTGTAAAATGGAAATATAAGGGAGATGTTTACGTTATGACGTAAAAACACAGAACAGTGGAATTGCTAACGTAAGTTGTGTTACTGAGGACAACAAGGGAATAACTGAAATTGATATGCAAGAGCAAATACTAACATGCTTCCCAGTCATGAGAAAATGTGTGAAAGGATATCGAAAAATTTTCTTTTGCGTGTTCGATATTTGTCTTTTCAATTCGTACATTTTGTGCAAGAAAATAAGTAACGGGAAAAACAGCTACGCTCAGTATCGGACTGAAATAGCCGAATCATTACTGAAGAAACCAGGTTATAAAGAACGAGAATGTGTCTTACGGAGATTTGACAGAGATACTGTACTCAAAACAAAGGGCCCATTTTCCTAAGCATATTGAACCCAACAGCATCAAAATCATTAAAATCAAAGTTATGTCAAGTGTGAACGAAAAATAAACAAAAGATGTAGTTAAACGACGTGCGAGTGCAAGAGACGCATAATTCCATCACATGTGCCCGTATGTTTTTAGCGATATCACACTCTTGAAGATTATTGATTTATTCTGTTGTTTTCTGTAAAAGGGCTGGTAAAGTGAATTGTGAATTTATTCAGGAATTGGAGGTAAAGGATACTGATTAATCTTGTATTGTATTCATTGACAAAAAATGTTTTGTGGGATTTGTAACACGATTATTACATGAGGTTGCAATAACTTATTAAATATTTAACGGAACTAAACGAGTTTCATCTTATACATATATCTGCATTCAGTAAGTCGTGCGCAGTTGGTACAACGTCTCATGGATTTGCTGATCCGTGAAATGGCTCGAAGGCCGGGCGCTAATGTTTACATTTTGGTCCCAGGCCGCTGGAACTCAAACTGCGTGTTAAGGGACTATCCTCGACAGCGGTTCCTATGCGATCTCCGAACTTGCTGTTTCTGTACGTTCAGGGACTCTAACAGCGAATCATGCCCGCACTGCTCACATAATCGTAAACTCGTCGCCTGAGTACTGTCGAGTAGAAGTGTATAACTTTCCTAACTCTCCGGCTAATTAGACTTTCCTATATGAATGTGTACCTAAGTCGCTACTCCGTGGGGAAAAGGCGTCTACTCCGAAGAATAATGCAAAACCGATAGAACTAAATGAAGGTATAACCGAATCGCCACTGCTCCATACTTTAGCAATGACGATTAGAAACAAAGTTCGGTTAACTTTATACATTTTTGTTAAGTAAACTAACTTTTAATTAACAGTAGTTAGCGGAAAATTTAGAAGAAAGTTTTTCAGAGGATGCCATTAATGAAAATAACCAACGGTCGCCAGCTCGTCACCGGATCAAGAAAATTAAAACTGAAACTGAACTTAATACTCGTAATAAATCTTACGCAAGAATAGTTATTTATTAGCGTCATGACGTAGGAACAGTGCCTAACGCACACTTTCTAGTACTTCATACCAGACATGTCACAGTAGTCAAATAATAATGACATAGTAAACACATACAACATACCATATTAATTTTCAAACATCAATTGAAGTGAGATTGTTTACTGGCTGTGGACAGAAACTTTTTGTCCCGTTACTCGCCGTAATACTGACTGTCGTAATTGTAGCAAGCAGAAAGAATGTTTGAACTTACTCATTGATAAAGACTGTCATTTACCTAGCAGTAACTTTCATATTTCTTTGTAATAGAAGTTACAAATTATGCCACAAGTTATAAATTAGAACCATGCTTTGACATTTAAATTCAGTGTCCAAGTTACTTAAATTATTACTGCCAGTGTTTTATTTTGGAATTAATACTGGCTTTTTCATCATTCTATTTCTGACATTATTCATACTACAACCAAAGATTTCATTATTACGTTACTGTCCAAAAGTTGAAAAAGTTATGTTTTGATAATTTAATAAATTTAATTTAATAAATCAATGTTAAACCCATTTTCAGTTCATTTTCTGATTATCTCCGTTCATACAAAGTGATAGGATGGACGCTACTTGGATAATGACATAGGAAAATTATTTATGTGACAATATGCACGAAAGCAATGTTATTCAAGCAATAAAATTCTCCCTACGCTGGTCAGTCTATTACATTTCTGGTTTTAAAAGTCTCGATATTACTTCAATTCACGACGCCATTGGTTTGTCGAGTGGTTTCATTTAGTGGTAAATAGGGCATAGGTTGATCTTCTTGCCATACTATAGCCCACAGTACTCTTGAAGTTGTGTGAATTATTCTTGCTGCGTTCGTACTGTACCCAAGAAATGCTATGGCCGTAGCTTGCCCATATTAAGCATTTGCCAAACAACCATTTCAGTTGTCACTGCTCCACACTCCGGAAACAGACTTTTTATCTCCGCACTTTTGCACTGCCACACTGGTTTATACACACAACCCAACGACACCAACCGTCTCCTCACGACTACGAACTGCTACTTTTAGATTTACCATCACATTGTAAGAATAAATCATTGCTTTCCACACTTGAAAACTAATACCAGAGACGTGTAATATTCACAGGAAATTATGTATATACGTTGCATGACAACAGTCAATCCATCCTTCACACACGAGCCCATAGAAAATAAAAATTACTTAAACATTACAAAATCAATATATCCTTTCACAGAGCGTGACATTAATCTGTGCCCATTTTCAGTTATTTTAAATTTTGTTACCTGTGAAAGAACATGTAATATCCTATGCATAATATTACACTTCGTGTAGAAGAATTTCGAATACCCTGTGCGAACAACAGTGGACTTCTTGTAATGTATCCTGACATTCTGCGCACACTTCACTGTGTCTTCTTTTTGGTGACTACATGCGAAGCACGTCCGTATGCACTCCGGTTTTCTTTCACCTACCTTATAATATGGGTCCTACGTCAGGATATTAAATAGTTTCATTTATTTGTACCTTCAATTTAAACGACAAGTCTTAGTTCATTTGCTTTTACACCATTATTACATACACCAAATTTTCTCAATACCAATAACACAAAATCGTATCTGCATACTTTCTAAGTACATGAATCCTTCACAAAAACAGTGATTTGTATTTTGTTTACAGAAGTTGTAACTAACTCTGAATATGGGTAGGCTTATGTGCCTAAGGTTAATATTATCATTTCATTTGAACACCAATAATTTATAATATAATGACAGTTCAAATAACGTTTATGTGTTTATTTCGTTTTCTACTTAGAAACTTCAGTCATTTCTGCTTTGATAATGCTTCAAGTCTTAGGTTTTTATTTGACAGTGGGTAAACTAGACAGAAAGCATTAGGGTAAGAAACGCTTTCAATTTTAAAAGATCCATTATAAATGAACCCCCCCTCCCCCCACATGAACCATGGACCTTGCCGTTGTGGGGAGGCTTTCGAGCCTCAGCGATACAGACGGCCGTACCGTAGGTGCAACCACAACGGGGGGGTATCTGTTCAGAGGCAAGACAAACGTGTGATTCCTGAAAAGGGGCCGCAGCCTTTTCAGTAGTTACAGAGGCAAGAGTCTGGATGATTGACTGATATGGCCTTGTAACTCTAACCAAAACGGCCTTGCTGTGCTGGTACTGTGAACGGCTGAGAGAAAGGGAAAACTACAGCCGTAATTTTTCCGGAGGGCATGCAGCTTTACTGTATGGTTTAATGAAGATGGTGTCCTCTTGGGTATAATATTCCGGAGGTAAAATAGTACCCATTCGGATCTCCGGGTGGGGACTACTCAGGAGGACGTCGTTCTCAGACGAAAGAAAACTGGCGCTCTACGGATCGGAGCGTGGAATGTCAGATCCCTTAATCTGGCAGGTATGTTATAAAATATAAAAAGCAAATGGATAGGTTAATGTTAGATATAGTGGGAATTAGTGAAGTTCGGTGGCCGAAGGAACACGACTTTTGGTCAGGTGAATACAGGGTTATAAGTACAAAATCAAATACGGGTAATGCAATAATAGGTTGAACAATGAATAAAAAAATAGGAATGCGGGTAAGCTACGACAGACAGCATAGTGAAAGCATTATTGTGGCCAAGATAGACACGAAGCCCACGCCTACTACAGTAGTACAAGTTTATATGCCAACTAGCTCTGCAGATGACGAAGAAATTGATGAAATGTATGATGAGATAAAAGAATTTATTCAGATAGTGAAGGGGGACTGGAATTCGAGAGTAGGAAAAGGGAGAGATGGAAACATAGTAGGCGAATATGGATTAGGGGTAAGAAATGAAAGAGGTAGCCGTCTGGTAGAAATTTGCGCAGAGCATAAATTAATCATAAACACTTTGTTCAAGAATCTTAAAAGAATTTTGTATACATGGAAGAATCCTGGAGATAATAGAAGGTATCATATAGATTATATAATCGTAAGACAGAGATTTAGGAACCAGGTTTTAAATTGTAAGACATTTTCAGGGGCAGATGTGGACTCTGACCACAATCTATTAGTTATGAACTGTAGATTAAACTGAAGAAACTGAAAAAAGATGGGAATTTGAGGAGATGGGACCTGGATAAACTGACTAAACCAGAGGTTGTACAGAGTTTCTGGTAGAGCTTAAGGGAACAATTGACAGAAATGGGTGAAAGATGTACAGTAGAAGAAGAATAGGTAGCTCTGAGGGATGAAGTAGTGAAGGCAGCAGAGGATCAGGTAGGTAAAAAGACGAGGGATAGTAGAAATCCTTGGGTAACAGAAGAAATATTGAATTTAACTGATGAAAGGAGAAAATATAAAAATACGGTAAATGAAGCAGGCAAAAAGGAATACAAACGTCTCAAAAATGAGATCGACAGGAAGTGCAAAATGGTTAAGCAGGTATGGCTGGAGGACAAATGGAAGGATGTAGAGGATTACCTCACTACGGGTAAGAGAGATACTGCTTACAGGAAAATTAAAGAGACCTTTGGAGAAAAGAGAACCACTTGTATGAATATCATGAGCTCAGATGGAAACCCAGTTCTAAACAAAGGATGGAAAGCAGATATGTGGAAGGAGTATATAGCGGGTCTATACCAGGGCGATGTACTTGAGCACAATATTATGGAAATGGAAAAGGATGTAGATGAAGATGAAATGTGAGATACGATACTGCGTGAAGAGTTTGAGAGGGCACTGAGAGACCTGCGTCGGAACAAGGAGCCGGGGGTAGACAACATTCCATTTGAACTACTGACAGCCTTGGGAGAGCCAGTCCTGAAAAAAACCATTCCATCTGGTCAGCAAGATGTATGAGACAGGCGAAATACCCTCAGACTTCAAGAGGAATATAATAATTCCAATCCCAAAAGAAGCAGGTGTTGACAGATGTGAAAATTACCGAACTATCACTTTAATAAGTCACAGCTCCAAAATACTAACACGAATTGTTTACAGACGAATGGAAAAACTGGTAGAAACCGACCTCGGGGAAGATCAGTTATATTCCGTAGAAATATTGGAACACGTGAGGCAATAATGATCTTACGACTTATCTTAGAAGAAAAATTAATGGAAGGCAAACCAACGTTCCTAAAATTTGTAGACTTAGAGAAAGCTTTTGACAATAATGACTGGAATACCCTTTTTCAAATTCTAAAGGTAGCAGGGGTAAAATACAGTGAGCGAAAGGCTATCTATAATTTGTACAGAAACCAGATGGCAGTTATAAGAATCGAGGGGCATGAAAGGGAAGCAGTGGTTGGGAAGGGAGTGAGTCAGGGTTGTAGCCTCTCCCCGATGTTATTCAATCTGTATATTGAGCAAGCAGTAAAGGAAAGAATAGAAAAATTCGGAGAAGGTATTAAAATCCATTGAGAAGAAATAAAAACTTTGAGGTTCGCTGATGACATTGTAATTCTGTCAGAGACAGCAAAGGACTTGGAAGAGCAGTTGAACGGAATGGACAGTGTCTTGAAAGGAGGATATAAGATGAACATCAACAAAAGCAAAACGAAGATAATGGAATGTAATCGAATTAAGTCAGGTGATGCTGAGGGAATTAGATTAGGAAATGAGACACTTAAAGAAGTAAAGGAATTTTTGCTATTTGGGGAGCAAAATAACTGATGAAGATATAAAACGCAGACTGGCAATGGCAAGGAAAGCGTTTCTGAAGAAGAGAAATTTGTTAACATCAAGTATAGATTTAAGTGTCAGGAAGTCGTTTCTGAAAGCATTTGTATGGAAAGTAGCCATGTATGGAAGTGAAACATGGACGATAAATAGTTTGGACAGGAAGAGAATAGAAGCTTTCGAAATGTGTGCTACAGAAGAATGCTGAAGATTAGATGGGTAGATCACATAACTAATGAGGAGGAATAGAATTGGGGAGGAGTTTGTGGCACAACTTGACGAGGAGTTGGGATTGGTTGGTAGGACATGTTCTGAGGCATCAAGGGATCACCAATTTAATACTGGAGGGCAGCGTGGAGGGTAAAAATCGTAGAGGGAGACCAAGAGATGAATACCCGAAACAGATTCAAAAGGATGTAGGTTGCAGTAGGTACTGGGAGATGAAGAACCTTGCACAGGATAGGGTAGCATGGAGAGCGGCATCAAACCAGTCTCAGGACTGAAGACCACAACAACATAACATTATAAGTGAATTTAAATTTCGATATTTCGTTATCTATCTTACTGGATCTCTCATGAGTTTAAAGGAGAACAAGGTCCCCAAACTTAAAACATTACTGACTTTACTCTCTGATCATTTTTGAAGGCTTCTCAGAAAATACCTCTTGATTAGTTTCTAACATATTGTACAATTCCCTTTCCTGTTCTACTGATATCCCCAAAACCTTTTCCACTATGTCTTTCATTTCGTCATCAGATGGGTAAATTTTTCAGGTTTCTTACACGGTAATGCTCAGCTCCATCACCCAGACCTGCACTCATTAGTAACTTAAGTATTCCTAAATTAACTTCGTCCCTTTCACCAGTTTCTACTACTTCATCAAAATAGATATTTACCTTCTCGTCTCCCACTGAACAAATCATTTCCTTCCTATCACAGTCAATGTTTATTTTATGCCTAGTCATCCAATCAATACCTGCAATTATTTCAATACCTAGCTGAGGAACCACTAAGAAATCGTGTTCAAACAACACATTTTTAATAACCAATTGTAACAAAAGCTGAGATTTTGTTGGTTTACTACTTCACGCCATCAACTGGCATCACGACTATTTCACGTTCATTCCTAATATGTTCATAAAATGACTGGGAACACACCCTAATCCTACTACTACTATCGATTATTATCTGAGTTTCCCCTGCATGTACATTTACCTGGATCATTATCTGCTCACATTGTCTCGATTCATCACCTCCATCTTCCCATAATAAATCCTGTTCCACTTCCAAATCATTCCACAGTATACCACCTGGGTCAACCATTTTATCCGGTGATTTTTTCTGCCTCCTACTACTACCTTCTTCTGTTTGAAACAAAACATGCTTTATTTCGCAGTACATGTTACATCGTCTTCTTCATCTGGATATAATACTGCTGCCATAACTTAGTACTCCTTGGAATCATCCGTTTCGCTCAGTAATCTCTGCCAGTTATCAGAACAAAGATACTTTTGCCCCATAATACAGTTTCCGGTTCTCTTTTATAATCCGCAGATTTCGTCGAGATCGGGAATGGCATCAATTAAATGGTTCAAATGGCTCCGAGCGCTATGGGACTCAACTGCTGAGGTCATTAGTCCCCTATAACTTATAACTAGTTAAACCTAAGTAACATAAGGACATCACAAACATCCATGCCCGAGGCAGGATTCGAACCTGCGACCGTAGCGGTCTTGCGGTTCTAGACTGCAGCGCCTTTAACCGCACGGCCACTTCGGCCGGCCCGGGAATGGCAACCACAACCACATTATTATTATGCACCTCACGTGCTCCACACTATTTATTATATTCACATATCTCATTAATGTTATTTACTTTACGTAACTCCTCTTTCTAAATACTTGCCCCTTTCGTCTCGCAAACAAAACACTTATCGTCATTACTCATCACTTTCTCATTACTTTATGTAAAATATAGGCTACTTTCTTTCTTCCATTCGTCCAAACCATCGTACATATTACTTAATTGCATTAGCCATACCTTATCCTCACTTATTTCAACTTCATTTACCGAGACAACTTGCTTATTCGCTACCGGAAGAAGCGCTAAACTCAGTGCAGCGGTACTGTCTGTACTCGTATGAGTAGCCACTCAAGCAGAAACCGCGATTTTGCTTGCTAATATATCTGATTCGACCAGCGTCCGAGTCACGAAATTTCTGCATCGTTTTTCATTCTTGCTATTTCGAGCTATACTAAAGCTTTAACTACGTTATTTTATAAATGTGGGTGGATATGATTATGGAATTATGGAAATTTATGCTTCGGCTAACGTAAATTGTAATGGATGTAAATAAGCTTAAGTATATTCATATATTTGTAAGAACTCAGCAATTGAATAAATATTTCAAGCTAATTATGTCTCTAAATAGCGGATTTACAAAATCTCAATTTCTTATGGTAATTCGCACAAATTAGCGTTTTGTGACTACTAAGCAGAATTTCTTCAACTTAATGTATCCCAATTATTCTTGATGTTTTATTTTTAAATATGAGCATGAGACTGGTTGTTTTTATTAATCAAATATCACAAACAACTATTAGTACGTGGACTAATTAGAGGTATCACTTCTTATCAGTAACTAAAAGTAAATGAATTAAGTATTTCACACACGACACTTTTTAGTTTTTAGAACAAAAATTATTTTTATCAGAATATGAAAACAGTACTATCGAATGCATAAGATGATCACTTCACTTCTTCTTCTTTCGTTTCACCCTCTTTGGGGTACGCTGGATCAATCATTTCTTTGTGCGTTGTTCTTTTCTTAGGGCCCAGTATTTCTTCATTCTTTCTGATCTTCTTCTCCTCTCTTCTTCCGAAATGAAGGATTTGGACTTTTGTGTGGATTTGTCTTGGAACCTTATGTTTTCATCTTTAGTAATTAATTTAGCAGTTCGATCAATAAGTGAATTTTCTGAAATATTTAATTCCACTAGGTCTTTCTCAGTTTCTTTAAACCAGTTGGGCTTCGTTTTTCGGTTATGGAACAAGTCAAAGATTTGTTTAGTTAATCTGTTGGAATTCATTCTGAGAAGATGACCATAAAAATTTATTCTCCTTTTTCGCATAGAATCTGAAAGTTTTTCAATTTTCTTGTAGAGAGTTTCATTTTTAATGTATATAATCTTATTGTCTTGAAATTTTGGCCCAATGATTTTTCTTAAAATTTTTCTTTCCTTTATCTCAAGTTTCTCCATTTGGCCTTTGAAATTCATGTTAAGTGTTTCTGCTGCATACAGTGCTTCTGGCTTAATCACTGTCTTGTAATGTGTAATTTTGGACCCCCATGAAAGGGATTTTTTGTTGTATGTATTTTTTGTTAGTTGGAAGGCCAATTCAAGTTTATTTTTTCTGGATTCCATTGCTTTGCTTTCCCCAGCATTCCAAGTAATCCATTCTCCGAGATATTTGAATTCTTTTACTTTTTCAATCTTCTGTTCTTGAACTTTGAGGTATTTACATGAGTGCTTGATGTTTGTCAATATCTTAGTTTTTTCAGAGGAGATGTGAAGACCAATTTTAGCTGCTTGTTTCTTTAGTTCAAGGATTTGCTCCCGTGCTTCTTCCATTGTTTCAGCAAACAGGGCCATATCATCTGCAAAAGCAATGCAATTTACTTTAAGGTTCTTCTTTTTGCAACCCAGTCTTATACCACTCTTAATATTTGTGTTCCATTCTCTGACTACTTTCTCAAGAGCACAATTGAACAACAACAGTGAGAGCCCATCGCCCTGTCGCACTCCCGTTTTTATTTCAAAGGGTTCCGATAGTTCGCCCATAAATTTAACTTTCGAAAATGTATTCGTAAGGGTCGCTTTTATAATATTAGTTGTTTTCTTATCCAAACCCACTTCTTCCAGGACTGATAACAGAGATTCTCTATCAATCGAGTCATATGCTTTTTCGAAATCAATGAAGGAGATTACGTATGTCTTTGCCCTTGATTTTTGGTAAGCCATGATGTTTTTGAGGTTTAGTATTTGTTCCGAACATGATCTACCCTTTCTAAAACCTCCCTGGTATTCCCCGATTTGCGGATCCAATTGCGGCTCTGCCCTGTTCAAAAGGACTTTAGAAAGAATCTTGTACGTTATATCCAGCAGTGATATTCCTCTGTAATTGTTGGGGTCTGTCTTCAAACCTTTCTTATGGATAGGGTGGATGAGAGCTGTTCTCCATTCTGCGGGGATTTCTTCTTCTTTCCAGATTTGATCGAAAACACATTTTAGGGATGTAACTGCATTTTTGTCGGCCTTTTTCCATAGTTCGGCCACTATTTGATTTTCTCCTGCCGCCTTGTTGTTTTTAAGTTCTGAGATGACCTTCTGTAGTTCTTCCGTCGTCGGTGGTTCTGAATCCGGCTTCTCACGGTTGTTTGGAATGGATTCAAATTTTTCAAGGATCGGTTCACAATTCAAGAGTTTCTCAAAGTAGCCTGCTAGTATTTTGCAGTTTTCCGTGTTGTTGTGAGCGATGGTCCCATTTACATCTCGAAATTGGAGGGTGGGTGCTTTGTATCTTGATAACCTTTGTTTGAAAGTTCTGAAAAAGCTCCTTGTGTTGTTTTTAGCAAATTCTTCATCAATTTGGAGGAGAGTATTGTTTTCATGTGTCTTCTTAATCCTTTTTATATTTTTATCTACCAGTTTTCTAACTGTAATGAAATTCAGTCTACTTTCTTCTGTTTTCTGTGATTGCCAATTTTGCCATGCCTGTTTTCTCGTTTCAATGAGGGCATCACATTCCAGCGACCACCAGGCATGTTTTTTACTTTTTTTGTTAGGTGCTATCCGTTCAGCTGTAGTAATGAGATTTTCCTTGATATCCCCCCAGCTTTGTGTCTGAATGGTTTCTGTTGCTTTTGTAAATTCATCTGATTTTAATATCTTTTCTGTGCTATACTTCCGACTCTTAATTTGTTTCATGCTGCGTTTCCTGTTTGGGATGACTTTGAACTTAATTTTAGAAAGGTAATGGTCTGAATCCAAGTTTGCACCCCTGAGTACCCTAACGTTCATTATTTCTTTGCTAGAAATCTTCTTAATTGCGACATGATCAAGGTGAAATTCCCCAAGGCTAGGATTTGGGGATACCCATGTTTTTTGTCTTCGTGGTAGTTTTTTGAAAGCTGTGGATTTAAGAATTAAATTGTGTGCTTGGCAAAGTTCTATTAGTCTCACACCATTTCTGTTTGTTCTCTTGTGTGCAGAATAGTTTCCAACTATTTTCTTATATCTTTTTTCTTTGCCATTCTGTGCATTAAAATCTCCAAGAAGAATGATGATTTTTTTATCTGGAATTTTCTGAATAATGTCATCTAGATGATTCCAAAAGGCCTCCACTTTTTCTTTGTTTTTCCTGTTATCCTCGTTTATAGGGGCATGTGCATTGATAATTGTGTAGATTTTGTTTGTGCTTGTGAATGTAAGACTTGAGATTCTTTCTGATTGGGAATCAAAGCCAATTATTGAGTTCAATATTTGTTTGTTGATTATAAAGGCTGTACCAAGATGTGGTACATTTTTCATTACTCTCGGTCCCACTTTCCCTTTGTATATCCTAAGACCTTCGGAATCGAAGGTATCTGTATCCATGTATCGTGTCTCTTGAATGGCTGTTATGAGTATGTTGTGGTTCTTTAGCGTATCTGTTAGATGTTTTAGTTTTCCGGTTTTCAACAATGAGTTTGCATTGAAAGTTGCTAGGTACGTTGATTGCCTATATTGAAATTTGGATGAGATTCCAAGACACTCCGACTTGTCTTTGTGCAATGTTGCAGACTCCCCAGAATCCGAATGTCTGCTGACGTACTGGCGTACGGTGGATCGTCCACCTGGGGTAAAATAGTTTACATCACACACTTCCATGATTGATGAAAGTTATTTTGGGTGTGGCCCAAAGGCCACAAAACGTACAACCAAGATTGTGAGTCCTGGAGGTAGTTCTTCCGCTCTCTCCGCCGTTGGGAATCTGAACTTCCTCTTCCGCCTTTGAGACCGTTGACCAGGTTTCACCTAGTAACCCTAGGCAGGGGCCCTTACAGGGTGCTACCATCCGGAGCCAGATGGACCCAGGTTTTTTTTAACGAGGTGTTACTCCTCCCCCTCCTCCTTCCTCATCACTTATTAGTTTATTCTACTCTTTTTTTAGGCCTACCTTTTATTGTTTGAAGTGAAGGTCGGTAGACTTGTAGCGTGCTGAAAAGCGTTTAATTTGTGTTTTTGTAATCTCAAGGAAATTTTTCACTAGCTTCCAGCCTCGCCAGATATTCAGAATGATTTAATTTAACCTCGTGAGTACTGCGTTGGCATCGTAAGAAAAAATGTAGTAAAAAACCTATAACATTTACAGATTCAAAATTTGTGTTTGCTACTACGACATGAAAGTGGAAATATTAAATTAAGCAATTATTATTTAACAAAATAAGGTTTTTTGGTACTAATATGTAAAATTTAGTGAATAATTCTCACAGTTTTGAACATTACTTAGAATTGTGCCGTATTTCGGCGAAATACTTGAAAATTACAATAATCTTAGCTCAACTCTGGAGCGAAAGAATAAAGTATTCACAATAAGATCCTATCAGTAGTCGCAGTTGACGACAATAATGGAATGATTAAATAAATTCCCAACAGGAATACAAGTTAAGTTCATTTGAATATAAGTGAATAAAATACGATGCTGTCTGAAAGGCGAGCGATTAAAGAAGAAGAAGAGCAAGAAAAGACGGGCGCGCATTCTTATATTGAACAAAATACAGATAATAATGATACGTCGCTCACATTATTTTGGGTGTACATATTCGCTGACTTCCAGTGCAGTTCATTGACTTAGTGCTGAAATTATATCATTAGGTCTTAATACATCGATAGAAAAATAAAATAGTCTGTAAAGTCAAGATCTTACTTCACTTCGCGATGCAGTTGATTTGTGGAGTGGCTTCATTCAGTGGAAAACAGGGCACAGGTTGATCTTCTTGCCTACCATAGCCAACAACAACGGCCGACAGTACTCTTGATGTTGTGTGAATTATTCTTGCAACGTTTGTACTGTACCCAATAAATGCTCTGCCCATAGCTTGCCCAAATAAATATCCATCAAACAACCATTTCAGTTTTCATTGCTCCGCACTTTGGAAACAGACTTTTTATCTCCGCACTTTTGCATAGCCACACCCGCTCATACACACAACAAACGACACCAACCGTCTCCTCGTGTACCCGAACTCCTACTTTTTAGTCGCGGTCGCACGTCCAGTGGTAATACATTTATAATTTATTACACTCTTCGACAATAGCTTTTCGCTAACTACGCCTCAGCGTGTACTTACACAATGTTAACAGGCCATGCCTGTTCTCTTTCATAAATAACAAATATCATTTTTAACTTGACAAGATATTTACAGCCGGCCGAGGTGGCCGAACGGTTCTAGGCGCTACAGTCTGGAAGCGCGCGACCGCTACGGTCGCAGGTTCGAATCCTGCCTCGGGCATGGATGTGTGTGATGTCCATAGGTTACTTAGGTTTAATTAGTTCTAAGTTCTAGGGGACTGATGACCTCAGAAGTCCCACAGGGGTTCAAATGGCTCAAATGACTCTGAGCACTATGGGACTTAACATCTGTGGTCATCAGTCCCCTAGAACTTAGAACTACTTAAACCTAACTAACCTAAGGACATCACACACATCCATGCCCGAGGCAGGATTCGAACCTGCGACCGTAGCAGTCTCGCAGTTCCGGACTGAGCGCCTTAACCGCAAGACCACCGCGGCCGGCAGTCCCATAGTGCTCAGAGCCATTAGAACCATTTTGATATTTACAATAATAATATTCAGCACAACTAATAAAGCATACTTCGTAAAACATGTAGAAAATATATGATCTTCCACAGAGTTGTGGTGTTACAAGTGGACTCTGTTAGTGTAGAGAAGAGAGCGAATGCGCGATTTCGCAAGTCGGGGGCTGTTTGAGAAATAAGATCCGATCGGTCGCGAAATGAAAACCATAGTGAAAATGAAAACAAAATTATTCGCAACAGTTAGCCACACCTTCCAGTTACCTCTCTAAGTAGTCGCCGCTCCGACTCACACATTCGTTGTAGCGTTGTACAAACTGACCAGGACCCTCGTTAGAGAAAGCAGCCTCCTGTGCATTCCGCCATTTCTCTATGTTGGTATGTCTTTCGTTGTTTGTGCCAAAATGTTGTCTTCATATCTAGCGGTTCATGTAATGAACAACGGGGGGAGCCAATTGAGGGCTGTGATGAAACACTTCCCATCGGAAACGCTGCAATAGCGTCTTCATTGGCCATGCTGAATGCTGCTGTATATTGTCTTCAAGAAAGAAAGGCATGAAATTTTTGATCTGTGGGCTTCATAGTTTCAGGAGAAATATCTCATCAGACCCACATACTTGACGGAAGACACTTCTGTTTTAGGCATTTCTACGTGATCACTTTGCGCTCTGAACTGAAAAGAGCGGCGTGAAGCGATATACAGGCAGTCTAAGGACACTGCCCAACAAATCTGTGCAAAGTTAAATTGGATTTTTTCACTGTGGTTTCCATTTCAGGAGTAATCGATCTTTGCTTTCCGAACAAGCCTCGTGTATCATGTATCTAACCATAACGTTTCGGATTGTGGATTCTGTATAATATTATTGGCACTGGGAATTTTCATACTGAAATTAGCTGCCATAAGTCATCCCTCGAAGAGTATTAATGCTCTGATATGTTGTTGTGTAGCTTTAGCTAATGTGTCCCGGCGAAGGTACGAGTCCTCCCTCGGGCATGGGTGTGTGTGTTTCTCGTTATGATAATTTGGGTTAAGTAGTGTGTAAGCTTAGAGACTGATGGCCTTAGCAGTTAAGTCCCATAAGATTTCACACACATTTGAACATTTTTTTTAGTTATTTTGTTTTGGTTATATTTACTACAAGGATTTTTTAAGGCAGTGCTTGGACAACGCTTTGCAAATACTGTGAAGGGCTACATCTTGGCATTATTTATGGGCCATAACTTACCAAACAGCCGCGATGGGACGAACACGAGGAAAGTAGTGTACACTGCAGAGAAGGATCTGTTACCTGTAAAAGTAATTGCAACGGTTTCTGAGGATGCGTACACTCATCTAAGTGTTTGCTGAAATAAGGAAACGCTGGACGGCTAGTGTAATTCTGTAAGTTCAACACAGCTTTCAGTGCGATGCCTTTTACTGGTAGTGCTTCCGTTCGCTGCTTATGTCCTGCTTCAGCTGCAGTTGTACTTTCTTTTTGTTAAATGTCACTGCCTGTGCAGGATCCATTTTGCTGGTTCCTAGTTCACGCAGAAGACATCTTCATCACCAACTTTTAAGCGCAAGAAGCAGTTAATAAAATGCAGTATATACAGCTCATCACAGAAAAATAATTGAAAAAACGTCCATAACGCGACACCAAATCATGTCATAGTACGCGACAATCGTCGTAGTCTAGCATCCGCTGGTTATTGTACCGTCGAAGACGTTCCAGCTGGCCACCGGAGATTTTCCGGTTGATTTATATTGATTCGACAGCATTATCCTCTCCAAAGGTGACTGGGCTTCCAGCAAACGCAGCTGGTGTAGGGCCGCAATCTCGCATGCTCAGTATCCGACACCATCTCTGAGGATATTCGCTTGCTCTTACTTTTTATCTCAAAATTTATGTCCGTGAAGTAAGAGAGTCGTTATAATAATATCACTTTCAGAAATTCAAACTAAAATACACTGTGGGAAAGAAGGTGCTAGGCTCTCAAGGACAAGGCCATTTTATTGGCAAATGAGGTGACACGTAAGTTATTATTGTAGGAGTATATGATAACAAACTCAGAGAAATGAAATGCTAACGTCACAGTAATGCGGGTCCAAACAATCGCCTCAACGCACAGTGTACCCGCCTCTGGCGGCAGTGCAGTAGGATCAACGGCAACGGAACTTACAGGTCTAGTGAACGAATAAGTTCTCGCTGTTGGCAAGATAACTGATGATCTCGCTGGCCAGGGAAGCAGTTGCGTGTAGACGCACTGACCTGCTGAAAAAGTGCATCATCTTCCCTACGAAGAAAAGGCAGCACCACGGGGATAACAGCCTGCGAAACGTAGCGGACACTGACTACTTTAACTTACAGAAAAACCAAACATGACCGGTAGTGGTAACTAATGACCTCCCCTCCTCCCCCCCCCCCCCCAACCAACCACCCATACACCCATGAAGCCTGGGACGTAGCCTGTGTGGCGATGGCGAATGCCCTCTGGAGAAGGCAGCTCACCAGGTCTCGTCATACATGTGTACGTCCATCACTGGCATCCAGACAAATCCTACACTAGTCACGGCAAACAACAGAGCGCCATTCGACTCCCCAGTCAACTCTTCCACGACACCAGAGTAGCCATGCTTGGTAGCATCAGTGAGGCTGGTCAGATGATGATGATGATGATGTTTGGTTTGTGGGGCGATCGACTGCGCAGTTATCAGCGCCCGAACAAATTCCCAACCTTTTCTTGGTCCAGCCTCGCCACTTGCATGAATGATGATGAAATGATGGGAACAACACAAACATCCAGTCGTTTCGAGGCAGGGGAAAATCGCTGACCCCACTGGGAATCGAGCCCAGTACCCCGCGCTCGGCAATCGAGAACGCGGACTGGTCAGAGGTACACATGAAAGATCATGCTGCACTCTTATCAGTTCCCAGTGGTCCCTGATGTCACAGCAGACTCGACACTTGTCCAGATATCGTCCCTGGATGATATTTGGTCGGCCACTTCTGCTCGCATAATAAGTCGATCTTGACATGCGTCTGTACTATGTGTAAGTCCAGAACCTGATGTAAAGTTGTAGGAAAGTTCCAGAGACCACTGGTCGAAGCAGCGACACAACACCGATATAATGGCGCAACACACCCAGCAATTAGCAAGTACGTGCACCCAGTTACCTGCAGATCCATAATGTACCCTATTGAAATCGCTGAAGTTGTTCAATAGTAGTATATACTCGTCGGTGGAGCATAGTTTTACCATATAAAGAATGTTGCAAAGACAGGCCTCCTGAGCGCCTCTGACACCACGATGACTGTGACGAATGGATCATTAACACTACAACCCCTCACAACGCACATATTATGCCGTGAAACCACTGAACATAATCCCTCAGGGGGTTCAATTTTTGGCGGCAGTGTAGAAAAAAAAAACAAACGAAGCAATCTGAAGTACTAATAGATTGAAGGATGACATCTGAAGTCGAAGATGTGTTGCCGGAAGGTGGATTTCCTATTGAATCCCTAGGGAAGGCTCTGAGCACTATGGGACTTAGGTCATCAGTCCCCTAGAACTTAGAACTACTTAAACCTAGGTAACTAGGTAACCTAAGGACATCACACAACACCCAGCCATCACGAGGCAGAGAAAATCACTGACCCCGCCGGGAAACGAACCCGGGAACCCAGGCGTGGGAAGCGAGAACGCTACCGCACGACCACGAGATGCGGGCCCTAGGGAAGGAGTGTGGATGGTAGTAGAAATGCATGTATGTCAATAATAAACATTTGTTTTATATTGCTAGGAGAGCGTTTCCATTTGCTATTGTCTTGAATGGTCACAAAAGCATTATTGTTTTCGTGTGGAGTTTCATGTAGGGAACTATGTTGCGAATGAAAGCAACAATTGCGTATCAACATAGATGACTCAGTGACGCTTAAAGCCAACGTCTCCAGATGGCTGGTTTTCAGGCACCTTTCGGATGTACCATTTTTATCTCTCACTTAGCATTTACTTCACCTCTGACAATGTCTGTTAATGGTAGAAAGTGCCGACCTGCACGAAGGAGCAGAGCATGAACATAACTGGTGCACCACCTCAAATAGCACCATGCCTAGAAAAGTATTGTGGTGTTCAAACCTGCCTTCTGTCTTATAGTGACGAATTCTAGAACGGAACTGACGGAGGCATTCCGAGCCGGACACTAATTGTATATAGTACAGAATGCATGCATGCAGTTCATCAGTAAGTGGAGTCTGATTGAGTACTAGCTACAACGAATGCATACGATTTTACAATAGTCCTAATGACAAGTCGTTGTTTTGAGAACTGTTGACTATTACGCATCTACATCGTTAAAGTTTTAATCTGAAGGCTTTTGTACGGTGAAACAGTTTTAGAATTGCACGATCTATCTTGGTGGTAGAGGAAATGAGTCAGAAGTACTCCTCACCACTACAGTACTGGCCTACTACCTGCTGTGTAACTTTAAATTCGGAACATAGCAAAATACACGTAATGAACTTTCGTGAGACATAGTAAACGTAGCCCAAAGCGAACTTTTATCGTCCGTTTCCCTGGCGCTGCCGCTATTTGCTAAAAGATGGCCATAAATTTTCCTCGCCGACAGGTAACCAGGAATTCGCCATCAGGCCGCTGCGCCGGCGACTATAATTCATTCACGCACCGTATCGGCCGGCTGGCCGCCTTCCAGACGGAAAGTGGGGCATGACGCTGCGTGGCACTGCGTAGGAGGGCCCGGAGAGGGAGAGGAGGGTGGGTGGCAGTGGCTCAATACGCAGGCACTGCTGGCGCTCCTCACCAGCGCCCCCGCAATCCGAAACCAAAGCTTAACACGCGCCTGCCATCAGTCCTCGTTGCCATAAAGGCGCAGAAAACACTGCTACGAGAGCGAGAAACGCGCCTTTCTGCTGCTACGGTATTATTTCACGTCTACCAACAGCTGAAAATGCCTCACTAAAAACACCTGTCACGATCTTCCCTCTCACTCGAAAATCTTAAACCTATTGTGAAATGAGAATCAAGATAGACAAAGCTTGTTCAGGGCTAATTTTACTCAAATTACTGAAATGTAATGAGAATGGTAGAATACATATGAACGACGCATACAAATGTTGCTTGCAAAGATATGACATTTATGAATATTTGTTCTGACTCTTTTATTAGCGATGTGACTGGCTTGATCCAGGCCACCAGAATTTTTCTATTCTGCTCTAGCTTCACCTCAGAGCAGCACATGCATACAACGTTTTCAGTTGTCAGAAAGATTCAGCGGGCGGGTTTGCAAAATAGGGAGAAACTGCAGGGAACTATTCCCGAGAGGATAAGAAGTGAGATCTGTTGTAAGGACATACGGCTGGAAATGAGTTCCAAAGGACGCACACACGCCTGCAGGTGGAGAGAAAAGATCCTAGACAGTGTAGGTTTCAGAGACTGAAAGCACTCATAACCGTACAACATGCGAGTCGAATTTCTCCGTCTGTACTATAGTTTTAGTGGTATGATGGCAGTGAACTACCAGCACCTCAGCACCAGTTGAGCCAAAGGATGTAGCCAGAGATGGATGCCAAACATTATTGAGATGTTGGATAACTTAGGCAGTGTAAATCCTTTTCCACAACAGGCTTAAAGAATTGGTTACCATCAGTAGGAGGTAGTGTGGAAGGACTGACTGAAGACTCCATTTACAGATCTTTTGGGCCATTACGGCAAATTGTGATGGGTAAAAAAATGTGCAAGCCATGTTCCATTGATTGATGGATAGAGTTCTAAGGGATTTAAAACTACGGCAGTGCTTGCTTTACCATGATAAGTTTTTCGTAATTTAAAAGAAAATGGAGGAGATTTTCAAATTGCTAAAATATTTTTTAAGAGGTTGCTTTCACCACACCTTAGCATCGAGAAGTGCCATTCTACAGTAAGGGAAGTGATCTGCATAGTACAAGCGATTACCGAGGATGATATGACCATGGATCCCAGAATGATACGCACTGTGCACTTTTGTTGCACCACAGAGAAGTTAAGGATCATACTTTGGCAGTTATTAAATTACTATAGATAATTTATGGTGGGACTTGTAGATATTTCACGACCACTTACGCATTAGTTAAATAATGGTATGACATTCCAATAGATACCATATTGTCAAGCTACATTTGAAGAAACTTATGAGACATTAAGAATTAGCCCTGTGCTGATATTCAAGGATTACAGAATGGAGTTTATTTCAGCACATGATGCCAATAACCAGATAATGGGCTATGCTGTGAGTTAAGAAGTTGAAAGGTGGCTACACTGAGCCACAGCGCCAGAGATTGCGTCAAAGTGTATTATTCAGCCGCCTCCACTGGCAGTTCTTGTCGAGAAGTCGTGGTGGAGAGTGCTTGTCGACATGTGGGAGTAGTCAGTGCTTGTTGAGAAGTAGTAGGAGTCAAGTCGTTGTTGAGATGTGATCGTAGTGAGTGCTTGTGCAGATCTTGCTGAGAGGATATTGATAGCTGTGCTATTTGTGGCCATGTTGTATGCAGGTGTTTGATGGGCTAGACAGCAGATGTTGTTCGAATGGAGATATTGTAATGATCAGAGTGCTTTTCGTCAATATATATGAAGGTAAAAAAAATCCCTTTTTTTTCATTATTTCAATGTCTTAAATAATGCGTCATTACAGGTTCAGTCAACAAAGCATCTGGCTTGTGTTCTTGTATTAGAGTGTAATTCTGGTTTCCTTACGTAATTATAGTATTCCTATTTTTTTTAATTACTTCAGTATAAATGGTATTTTAAGTTTCTTGTCTTATTGAAGAAGAACCGTGCCAGATGAGTACGTTGAATCACACTTCCACACACAGAACAGTTACACTTGTGCTTTGGTTTCGTACGTTTTATAGTTGCTGGGGACTTAATTAATTAATTGTGTTAACGGAAATTTTCTTTCATTCTTTGTTGTTATTCTATGCAGTCAGATTGCGTACTAAAACTAGTCAGGGCCAACCGTTCACGAGATAGTGTAACCGAACATACAGCTACGAAAAATAACAATTATTTTCATTTATTAATTAAGCCCCCTTGCACGTGGCGACCGCTGCTTCGGATCGTCCCTTGGAATTCTTCTGATTGTAAAAATATTAGACAGTAGTATTGTTGTAGTAATTTTTAGTTTAGTAATTGTATTCTATATTGCATGTGTAGATTTGGTAATTGCCATTCTTCTAATGGTATTTTTTGCAGAATTTAATTTTTGTTGTCTTGTATACGGGTTTGACAATTTTGTGGAATTATGAAGATTTCAATTGTTCGTTAATCCTGTTTGTCGGGAAGTATTTCATGTGAATGGTATTGTCGGAGATAAAGTCTCATTGTGTGTAATTTTCGTATAGTGACGAGTTTTGTATGTTTTGTAAATGATTACGCGACCGATGAAAAAGGCAAAAATGATGGATAGTCAGAATGACGAAATTGTTGACATGGCGTACTCGCCAACACAGGAGAACAGTATGATGAATTATGAAGTTGAAAACAATTTAACAAGTCGGGAAAATAGTCCGGAACCAGTTCAAAATTTTTCACAATCAAAAAATTTTCAGAATACGAGATTAACGACAGAAGACTCTGGAATAGTATCGAACACAGATAGCTTTATGGCTATGCCGAAGGAAGTTAGTTTTGCGGGAAATGTTAGGGGCGAAAAGAATTTCGAACCAGTTAATATGGAGCAGTTAATGAGTGCAATATTAAATTTGGGATCTCGGTTAGACTCACAAACAGGAACAATTAAAACAAAGATGGGAATTTTGGCAACACGGTTAAAAACTGATATGGGAACAATGGAAACACGGTTAGACTCACAAATAGGAACAATTAAAAGAGAGATGGAAACAATGGAAACACGGCTAGACTCACGAATAGGGACATGTTTGAAAAACATGAAATATGGGATTAAAAAAAGAAATTAGAGAAGAAGTACAACCGATATTGAATGCTCACAATAATAGATTAAATTCAATAGAAATCAGACAAAAGGAACAGGATAGAGAACAGGAAGAAAGAGATCGCACGATAGTACAAAAATTTTCAGAGTTAAATTTACAACGTGCACACGATAAGGAAGAAATATTTGAATGAATCGAGGAATCCGTACCAAATGACAGAATAAATAACTTAACACAACGGTATGATCAATTAACTACTAAATGTGTCAATATTGAAACCCGAGTCGCGACACTTACAGAAGACGTAAATAAACAGAAAGAACAATAACGTGACTTATCGGAAAGAGTTGAGGAGATTTCAGATAAATTGACAAGTCTTAGTTTAAATGGGAACAGAGATTCTGATGATACAGTTCCATTACCATTTGCAGAAACCGAAGAGTACCAGAACATAAATAAGCATGTTGAAAAACGGGGAAAATTTAATGAACGCGTCAAAAGGGAATTTTTTTACCTTCATATATATTGACGAAAAGCACTCTGATCATTACAATATCTCCATTCGAAGAACATCTGCTGTCTAGCCCATCAAACAACTGCATACAACATGGGCACAAACAGCACAGCTATCAATATCCTCTCAGCAAGATCTGCACAAGCACTCACTACGACCACATCTCAACAACGACTTGACTCCTACTACTTCTCAACAAGCACTGACTACTGCCACATCTCGAAAAGCACTCTCAACCACGACTTCTCGACAAGAACTGCCAGTGGAGGCGGCTGAATAATACTCTTTGGCGCAATCTCTGGCGCTGTGGCTCAGTGTAGCCACCTTTCAAAGTACAGAGTAAGTGACAGCCCCCTGTCATGTTCTACAGTAATTGAACAAGGAAGAGAAGAACTACTTGACCACTGAGGAGAAGGTGTTGAGTTCCATCTACAGAAACATGTAATTTAGATGTTACATATATAGCAAGAAAGTCAAAGTGTTGACAGATCACGCAGAATTATAATGTTTGCTATGTTTATACAGTATGCTGAGTACACTTAAGTGGTGGACATAAGGGCTAAGAGGGTTTGACTTCAATCTGGCAAAAAACGTGATAAAATTGATGGTCTCAGCAGCGAGGTTAGTGAAACGTGGGGTGTTGTCTTGCTAAGTTGAGGGCACCACAGGCTGCTGAAGCTAATTGTAGGCTATTCACAATATGGGCACAGTTTGTCATGCATGAGGGTGTGTTATGTAGGTGAACAAAAGGCTGTTGGTACAGGGTACAGTAGCAAGTTGTAATTCAGTGTGTAAGAAACTTGTGTTTTCTGCGGAACTTGCAGATGTAAATCATGAACAAGTGCTGCTACAGAGCTTGCCAGATGCCTACAAACCTTTCACAATTACCTGAATGGGAATTTTAGGACGATTTTCAAAACTCCATTGGGGGCTAACTGTGTTCTATTATAGATAATCACCATACAAAATCGAAAGACAAACACAGTAAAACCTGATAGTAGCTGAAATTTGGTGTCCCTGAGATGATGATCACAGAGCTGATGATGTGTGTCACTTGGTGCAAACTGGTAGACTAAAGATTCAATGGGACTTCACTGTTAAATGTAGAGAAGAGGGAATAGAAGTGAAAAGAGTATGCTGAACATCTCTATGAGGAGAAGGACTTAGCTGATGATGTGGCAGAAGAAGAAACAAGAGTTAATAGGGATGAGATAGGGTATCTTGTATTACTAGAACAAGAATGTAGATCTTTGGGAGACTTAAGATCAAATGAGTTAGAAGGGCTAAATAACATTCCATCAAAATGTCTAAAATCATTGGGGGAAGTGGTAACAGCCGGCCGGAGTGGCCGAGCGGTTAAAGGCGCTACAGTCTGGAACCGCATGACCGCTACGGTCGCAGGTTCGAATCCTGCCTCGGGCATGGGTGTGTGTGATGTCCTTAGGTTAGTTAGGTTTAAGTAGTTCTGAGTTCTAGGGGACTTATGACCACAGCAGTTGAGTCCCATAGTGCTCAGAGCCATTTGAACCATTTTTGAAGTGGTAACAAACCGACTATTCATATTGGTGTGGAGAATATATGAGACTGGCGATATACCAACGGTAAAAACGTCATTCACACAATTTCAAGGATATCAAGGGCCCACATGTGCAAGAATTATCACACCATCAGTCTAAAATATCCTTCATTCAAGTTGCAGACAAGAATATTGTAGAGAAAAATGGAAAAGAAACCTTAAGGTCAATTACATGACAATCAGTTTGGCATTAGAAAAGCTAAAGGCAGCTGAGAGGCATTTCCGACGTTACGGTTGATAATGGAAGCAAGAATGAAAAAAAAAAAAAACTAGACAAGCCGCACAGACCGTGAGAACACGCATCAGACCGAGCGGCTACACCGCACAGCATTTGGAGTATATTTTCAATTGTATACGTTATATAAGTTTTCGTCCCAGATCGCCCACAGTCTCATATACCATCGCCGTACGCCATCTGACCCCTCAGTCAGTCACATTGCCCTGCTAGTGCTACAATACAACAGCAAGATCATGCACTCAACTTCCGTACTCAGCCACGACCACCAATACGATACAGTACCTTTCATTAAGAGGGAAAGAGTCTACGGATATGAAGCGACGGTAGCGCCACCATTCTCAGATTCGGCACAGTAGGAAGGTTCAAATGGCTCTGAGCACTATGGGATTTAACACGTATGGTCATCACTCCCCTGGAATTTAGAACTACTTAAACCTAATTAACCTAAGGACATCACACACATCCATGCTCGATGTAGGATTCGAACCTGTGACTGCAGCGGTTACGTGGTTCCAGTCTGAAGCGCCTAGAACCACTCGGTCACAGCGGCCGACTTATGAAACTCACCTGCAAGATTAAAAGATGTTTGGAAATAGTGACGACTGGGGCCCTTGAAGGACAGGAGAGACTGGGACCGCCTAAGAGTTAATTACCAGAGCACTTGGCTGGTCAGTGATTTATGTTAACAAGCACACATACCCCAGAGTGTAAGACAGAGAAGTTGGTACAAGGGCCACACATGCGACTGCTATGATACCGCTGGTGAGTGTCAAACTGCAGTTGCCAACTCAGACTGCTATTGTCCACATGGGGCATCTTTGTCCTTTCAAATGTGGGCCAGATTCACTACCACAGGTAGCAGCACCGATTCCTGGGAAGATCGTAGGAGCTAAGAAGATGGATAAGAAGTCAGCGAAACTCGTGTAAGCCAAGAAAGAAGTGCGATATGCACCGAGTTCGATCAAATAGAGGGGTAGCATCGATGGTCGAACCCAGAACTCCAGATGGCGGAGCTGAAGCTGGGACCCACTGCACCATATTTCGTCAGGAGGCCGAGCAAGTTCAGTGGCGTCAGGGAGCAGTGCAGAGTGATACAGCGGTATTCGGAAGTATTCCTTTATTCAGCTAGTTTACTGAAGCGTTATGTCGGCGTGCCGCCCGAGCGCTGTTCCGCGAGTAGGGCCGTCTCAGCACTCTTGGACTGCCGACACTGCTGCTGCGGTCATCAGTGCTACCCGACGATGGAAGTCAGCCGTACTCGCCCGGTCGCCGCACGATAAGGTGTAGCGACTAGCGCCGATCTACTGCCCACGATTCCTGAGACTGCTACAGTCCCTAGACCTCGCCACCCTCCACAACGTCTGGTCTGCTCTGTCTGACCATGGGATGAAGGTGGATGCACTGGCTACCCGTGGCCCTTTGGCCACCGCTGCTCCGAGGACAGGACCGGACTCGAACCCGCGCCCTCCTGGATGCTGTGCTGAAACTTGGCGCTTTTGGTGCTTGCCGGATGGCAACACCCACTGCCGTCCCTGGCGCTGATGCAGCGCTGCTGCGCCTCCCGCAGCGTACACGTCGCCCGGACCCCGACACACCAGGTGGGACGCGAATGTGGCCCATAGGCTGGACCCGCTGCACACCGCTGTCACTGCCCTCCTTCAGGCAGGCCGTGCTATTTATACTGCTTTTCCCCTCGCTTCTGACGTAGTTTCAGAGAGAGAGACAGAAACTATGGCAGGGGTAAATTCCCATACGTCAACCGCTTACACATCCACACTCCCAGCTCTGGCCAACTGCCTCGCCTCATACATCGCAATAACTTAAAGCAACGCTTTAGTTCCCTGCCTCGCTGTTGTTCCACTCCAACAGAGCGAGGTGGCGCAGTGGTTCAATCCCACGCCCGGCCATCCTGATTTAGGTTTCCCGTGATTTCCCTAAATCACTCTAGGGAAATGCCGGGATGGTTCCTTTGAAAGGGCACGGCCGACTTCCTTCCCTAATCCAATGACAACGATGAACTCGCTGTTTGGTCTCTTCACCCCCAAACAACACACACACACACACACACACACACACACACACACACGCTCCACTCCAAATAAATCGTACGTGCAATACGCCGCTGCAGCTCCGCTCCGTGTTTACTCAGCCTGGCCTACTGGCTGCCGACTATTACCACTCACTGCCAGTGGCCCCAGACTTCATCGCCCAACCACGCCTTTACTGAATTTTTAACAGTATTCCCCTTTCCTACGACTAAGACTAATAGTAGCGCAGCACTAACATGTTTTTGTAGCCTTTTTATAAGAAAGGTTTGCATTACAATTTTGTATGACGGATTTTTGCTTGAATTGTTAAACTGGGATACTTATTGTTTCTGGTTGTGTCTATCGAAAGTATAGGAGTCTTGGGAATCATTGCTGACAGTGGTATCTTTCTTGTAATTTTGGTTTGGTATTTTGTATTGTTAATGTGCAAAGTCTGAGGCTTTCTGAGTTTGATTTACTATTTTAGCGGTATGTATGAAATCGAGTTTATGTTGGTAATTTATTGAACAAGGCGAGAGTATGACACATATAGCGGAAGTTCATATAGATATAGATATATAAATTGTTGACTTTCAAGGATGTTTTATAGAAAACAGTAGATCGCACGCAGTAATTATATTTTAAAAAAGGTGACCTGTTTCGATCAGTGTTTGATCGTCTTCTAACTGTTACTCCATGCTAACTGTTGATTGTACACAGCTGAATCGCTCTAGGATGGCGTTAACAACGACGGCTCAGTCGACCAGTGGAGCATTAACCGCTCGCTGTAAGATGGCGTGAAAAACGTTCATTTCTTAAAAAGAAAATTGTAGTACTCTGTGTAGCCCTTTTTTACATAAAAATGTTGTAGCATTTAAAGTGCACTGTAATTTCCAGGAAATGCTGCAGAAACCTTGTAAGGATTATTTTACAGTAAAAGGTCTTCGATGCAAGAATTGTTTTAAAGACGTGTTTCGCCTTCGCAGGGTATCATCAGATTATCATGAATTGAGAGACATTAGTAGAAATATTATACTCTTGATTAATCATCCGTGCTCCCGCCGGAGATTCGAGTCCTCCCTTGGCCATGTGTGTGTGTGTGTGTGTGTGTGTGTGTGTGTGTGTGTGTTGTTCTCAGCATACGTTCGTTTAAATTAGTTTAAGTTCAAAAAATGGTTCAAATGGCTCTGAGCACTATGCGACGTAATTTCTGAGGTTATCAGTCGCCTAGAACTTAGAACTAATTAAATCTTACTAACCTAAGGACATCACACACATCCATGCCCGAGGCAGGATTCGAATCTGCGACCGTAGCGGTTGCTCGGTTCCTGACTGTAGCGTCTAGAACCGCACGGCCACTTCGGCCGGCTTAGTTTAAGTAGTGTGTAAGTCTATGGACCGATGTCCTAAGGAGATTGGTCCCTTAGGAATTCACAAACATTGGAACATTTAAGCATACGTGCAACTCGATCTGGACATATGCTTCTTCCACAGCGCAGTAGTTCTACGAATGTCTCCCTATCCATGATAATCTGTTGGAGCATTACAAAGGCGAAACACATGTTGAAAGCAATATTTTCGCAACTTAGACTTATTCGAAAGTCAAAAATAAAATTACTAAATTAACATTATTCTTATTTATTGTCACGTTTACGTTGCACGTTCTTAATTAGGTTATATGTTTCGATCACTCTGATATGTAGTAGTGACAAAACAAGACGGACTACTGACGCAACTGCTTGGATCTGAAGATGATTCAGAGTGATCGAAACATGTAATCTAATTAGAAAAGTGCAGCTGAGAAGAAATAATACATCGGAATTAACTAAACAGCTGCTATAGTTTTCGAGACGACTACGTCCACTATAATGCAAATTACAAAGCTTGTGCTTCCACCGCCTGTTACGTACTAAAATAAAATCCCTACATTCAAAATGTTGACTATGGCCTGCGCCGACTCTGCTTTTAGTAAGAAATGAGTTTAAGAGTGATACAAACGTTCCAGAGGGGGTCGAAAGGACGCTGAAGACTACGACATCCCTGGGCACAGTAGGACAGCGATTACTGGTGACGTTATGGTAGTACTGAAGAAAATGGTTCTAGAAAATCGCCCAGTTACCATGAGAAAGGTTTCTAATTATGTCGGCATATCCTTTGACTCGTGCCAAGAAATTTTTTCGGATGTTTAGAGCATGAAGGGTATAGTAACAAAGTTTGTTCCGAAATTGCTGAATCACCATGATAAAATTTAGGCAATCAGAGCTAGTACGGAAAAATATAGGTGGTCGTTCCTTCCGCGAGCTATACGAGATTGGAATAAAAGAGAATTGCGAAGGTGGTTCGATGAACCCTCTGCAAGCAATTAAATGTGATTTTGCAGAGTATCCGTGTCGATGTAGATGTAGAAGTATAACTATTAATTTTTTTCAGCATACTCCACGAGCACTCTATTAATGAACATGCCTATGACATTTCAGCGTAGTGCAATGTATACAGTGCCCGCACTGCAATACTGGATGATCGTCAGTTTCATTACTCCCACCCGGTATTTTCGTAACTTTCCAACTGAAATTTAAAATTTGAAACAACATAGTATTTCGTTATTATTAGGTTCGTGTTACAGATACTTTCAGCACTTAGGCCATTCCCAGGTGATCAGTGGCCTTGTGGAGAGTGCGTAAGTGCTCCGGAAACATTGCTCTAATATTACGTGATGTAAGGTTACACAGGTAACTGTACAGCCAGGCAGAAGAAGAATTTCTCCTCATCTTACGAATAAACTCCCACGTTCTTATGCTGCATGTGAAGAGTCCCACTGTTTCTGTCATACACAGGCTGTCCGAAGTCGGTCATTGTTCAGGGATACAACAGGAATGCTCGTTTGAATCGAAAAGCTTCATATAGACATAGTTATGTGGAATTCCGAATGTCTTCAGACGTAATGCTCATTTACCTTACACGTGGTTCTAAATTGGGGCTCTCACTTATGTGACGTATTACTGTAGCCCAACCTACCCCATTGCTTTCAATCTGTTTGTTAAGGATGTCTTTCCGGTACAAAAGAAGCCCATCGAACGCGCACTTGCCCACGATGTTTAGTGGATGAAGTAGTGCGAGGGGCTGAGAATTTTCGGTTACGTGTGTGCTATACGCGCTGGCTAAAGTGCTTTGCTTCTCCACTAATGAAGTATAATCAGATACGGTGTATGTTTACGAATTCTACAATGGTAATGCTCCTGCTGCTGTCGAAAATTATTGTCGACGCTTTCCGATATGTCGAGTTCCTGATCCTATATCTTAAAAGTACGTATTTTTCAGATGAAACTTTGTAAAATGAATGCACATGTAAACATCACAATGTACTGAATAACACAGAAAATAGCAATCTACATGAAATGAGTTCTATCTCGTAAACTTTTTGGAATACGTCAACATCCATATGAAGTGTTTTTGCGGCACAAAGGAAACTGAGTAGCACCGTCGTATAGTGGTTATGATACTAAAGTGTTGCATGGGGTATCGTGAGTTTAAAACTCGCCTGGACTGTACAATTTTAATTTCTATATTCGATTCGAATACATTCTAGGAGTATCCACAAATGTCAAGAATCATTGTACTGGAATGTTCTGTAGCTGTATATATACTGTGTGTGTTCTGGCCGCAGGCAGTTCGCTCCGCGCTCTTGAATGTGCAAGTGCTGAATAAACCTTCGTTAAGTGAAGTTAGTCTTCTTCATTCGTCTAACTACACCTTCTTCTACGTGACGATATGATCGTTCCTGCATGTCTCTGAATACTGACCTAATCTAATGAGACACTCTTAAAGTAACACATGATCTCGTATTTCATTATTCGTGTTGATGCCACTTCTATGTATTCTCTTCATTGGCGGTATTTTATCTTTCTCGATAAAACGTTCTGCTTTTCCTGATCTCCAACTGCAACAATCATGTCCTTGAAGTAATGTTTTTTGTATCGTTTGCTGTAAATGCCGAAAAGAATGTTAATTTTGACTACATGAATATATCTAAAATTTCGATCCCGTCAGAAAAGTCAAATACCCTGTATAGCCCATCTAAATAATAAACTAATAGTGACAAAATTAAACAAAAAATCGTTTAAATGGCTCTGAACACTATGGGACTTAACATCTGAGATCATCAGTTCCCTAGCATTTACAACTACTTAAACCTAACTAACCCAAGGACATCACACACATCCATGGCCAATGCAGGATTCGAACGTGGGACCGTAGCGGTCGCTCGGTTCCAGACTGAAGTGCCTAGAACCGCTCGGCCACAACGGCCGACAAAATTAAACTGCTATAAATAAAAGTAGTAGGGCGCAGACAGTAAAAACAGTTCAGTATTCAGAAAAACGTTAAACTGAATGTCATAACGAGTCACATTACTGTAATCTGACATGTGGCAGTTCATTGTTGTCACCAGGAAACTGGACTAAAAGAATGAACAAATAACAGAATAAGTAGTAATGAAAAGAGGTACTTCGGTCATTATGAGAGACTCAATGAGTATCTATCAGTCACTAGTTATAGCATCAGTCAGTGATAGTACACAGGAGAAAACATCGCAAATAAAGAATAAGATTTCACTCTGCAGCGGAGTGTGCGCTGATATGGAACTTCCTGGCAGATTAAAATTGTGTGCCAGACCGAGACTCGAACTTGGGACCTTTGCCTTCCGCGGGCAAGTGCTCTACGGTCCCGAGTTCGAGTCTCGGTCCGGCACAAAGTTTTAATCTGCGAGGGAATTTCATGTCAATTAATGGCAATGTCGCAGATGTAGCGTCATGAAAAGAAACTGAACGAATACAGAGTAGATTTTCACTAAGCAGTTTACACTGATTTGAGATTTCCTAGAAAATTATATGTGTGTGTTGGACAGAGACACAGTACCACATCATCTTCACAACGTGTTGCACGCCTGAACGCTAGAGGGCCCAGGAAATAGGGCACTGCGTGGCCAGCCCGGCTAATTGACCGTTTCCGGTCATCCACGTGCAGCGAAAATGAGCGCATCGCCGGAAAGTGGTGAATCCCAGAGCTGGGAATTTGGACAGCTGATGCTCTCATCGACTTTGTGCAGAATATTCTCCAGGAAATGGTGGAAGCTACAGCTCTTTGAGATTTGACAGATCATCAAATATTAATGCAAATCTGAAAAGATTTACTGTCTCAGAAAAATGAGCCACATCCAATGACATAATAATATTTCACTACCTTTAAAATTACAGAAGTTTATATTTCACAGTGAATTAACATATAACAATGAACCTCTGAATTAACAACTTTTAAACGCTGCATGCACAATTCAGCATACGATATCTCGGACGGTAACACAGCACAATTATCACCCCTGAAAGCTACTTGCCTGTATCTAGATTATTTATTGATTTACATATTTTTCATTACGCAAATGTTTGTCAGAAATACCTATTCTCCCCAGCTAATGAATACATCATAACTACCTCACATACTGTCGTACTTGTGTAGTTATTCAATGAACTGTTTACTATTTTGCCGCTAACTTTATTCAAATGTTGATTGCAAGTGATGTTAATAAACTATGCTAATTTAAAAGTGGTCATTTGCATGCATTAGCCGACAGCACAACGGAAAAGAGAACTAAAAGACGCCTCTGTCAAGAGGCCGTAAGTAACTGCTTAAATAATATAAAGCGACAATCGATAGTAATTTAACGTGAGCGCCCTTGGAAAGAATATTGGTATATTTACTTATGAACAAACCTTCATGTGTAATTATTATGAATTATCTGAGTCTGACACAAGGTTTATAACTCTTCATTGTAGTTATATATTAGCGTAATTGCGGGGAAAGGTCATGTTGAATCAAATAATGACCGCAGAGCTCAAGAAACATAAATTTTGCATTCAGCCAATGAGAGTTGGACAGTGGCATAACACTGCTGGAGTCAAGTGAAGACTGAGATTTTTCGAGTGAATGCCTCAAGGTAGCTATTCTGGACACTTTGAGTCGAATGCTGGAAGAAGGCAGATCTGGCTGTCTTACTATGTGTGACTCAAAAGTATAGGTGATAGATGCTGGGCGGTGAACAGCCACTACGAGACTTCAACATTTCGGGACACTTTTCGGTTAGATCTCGAAGCTCTTGTAGAAGCAGGCCTGCCTGAAGTAACGTCCATGATTTGTTCTTGTAAGCGATTGATTCTAGGCGGTGAAAGGCTGTTGGCATACTTAAATTTCTGAAGAGGCTTAAATATCTGCTCCAGAGTAATGCTGATTTTGGCAGCTTTATTTACGGAAGTGAATACATACAGAGTATGAGTTATTATTCTTCGTATCTCGTCTGTCAGTTTGTTAATTATCAAGTTGAAATCCGAACTGTTTTTAGCAGGTGATTCTTTCATGCATTGTGATCACGAACTGGAGTTAATTTCCGCGAGTCTTTGATGACTATTTAGTTTGGGAATTTGGCTACCATTCTCGATTCGCTGTCAACATAACTTTACTGCATTTCATAAGGGTATTCTCTATCTGTATTTTAAAAGAATATGGTAGGAGAATTTTTAACACTGCAGCGAGTCAGCAATCGTGAATAATTTAATGATTATAAAGAATCCGCCTCGATTGCAAACAGAAACCCGACGTTGACCTAGGCTTCGGCGTGGATAGCCACGCCTTCTTCGGAACACACTAAAACTACAAACTGCCTGAAGAGGCATGGTCCAACATTAATACAGAACGCCCAAAAGCGCCAAAAACTCGCATAAAATATAAAGTAGACGGTACGTGTGTACCTTGTCAATAGCTGTCCTTAGCTCAAACATCAGAAGCGTGCTTCCTCACCGCAGCAAACATTCGTTGGCCCTCGGGCTCTCAGGTAAACTGAGGTGGCGCCGGCAGCTAGGCTGTGAGAAAGAAAGGAAACGCGCATGCGCAAATTGAGAAATCGTCTTCTTCCATGTGATTGTCATAAAATGTGTTACGAAAGTGATCCGATGACCAGGTAAACGGCTGAAACTAGATATGTGTGATAGCAAATTCGACGGATAGTCAAAACGCATGCACGCTGGACAGGCAAAATACCATCAGCTAGAAGCAGGCTACAAATATGGGGGATGAATAACCCATTTTTCAATTACTTGGGGTCGCTGATAGTATTTTATTACTACGCTTGGATAAGCGTGTGAAGATACTATATTAAATTCTAAGCGCTATTGACCAGAAAAGGGGTCAAATTAATATGACAGTCTTAATGTAATTGCGTGAAAGGACGTAAAACGTCGCCTCCATCGCCCTTAATATCTAACGACCGACAGAGGTCATTTTTAATAATGCTACCGGATATGTACCAAAATAGTGTAAAAAGAACCTAAAGCTAAACTAGTTTTCAAAATCAGGTACTTGAGGTGCTGAACCATGAAGCTTAACCACAAATCAAGTGAGGTCTGTGAACGCATATAACGTGGAACAGACAAACTACCTTTACGTTCTAATAGTTGCTGACGTGCCAGCCGGTGTGGCCAAGCGGTTCTAGGCGCTTCAGTCTGGAACCGCGCGACCGCTACGGTCGCAGGTTCGAATCCTGCCTCGGGAATGGATGTGTGTGATGTCCTTAGGTTAGTTAGGTTTATGTAGTTCTAAGTTCTAGGGGACTCATGACCTCAGATGTTAAGTCGCATAGTGCACAGAGCCATTTGAGTCAGGTGTTGGCGTGAAAGGTCATATAATGTAATGGGCTTAATGTACATGCGTGAAAGGACGTACAACGTCGCTTTCATCGACCTTATTATCTATTGACCAACAGAGGTCAAAGTGATTAGTGCTGTCAGGTGTCACCGAAATGGTATACGAAGTTACGTGTATATGCGTGAAGAGACGTACGACCTCACTTAAACTTTTTTTTAAAAAAGGTCGAGGATTTATGTCCTAATTTTAAGCCAGAGCTCGGACTTGGAATGAATATGACTAAAAACATCCTTGCAACACCATACTCAACTTGGATAATTATTACTAAGTGGTAATGACTAAGTCATTCTTGTACATGTTCACAGTATTCTCACTTCTTACAAGCTCCAATATTTCTAATATGTTCCAAATACCCATTCCCGCTCTGGACGTGTTAACGCGTGCGCCTTTGTACCGATCTCTGTGTACTCTGAACGAGTTTACACTCGCCACCAGTCCTTTAGTCAAAATAAAATTGTCAGTGGGGACGGGTTGGGATCCAATCGCAACTCGGTTGCCAATTGAGATTAAGAGGATGGTGGCTTTGAAGTAAGTCTTATCATAGTAATATTGTTAGCTAATCTGTTTAACAATTACCACAGGTGGGCATCTTAACCCCGAACCTTTCGGCTTACAGCTTTCAAATTAAAATTTAAGTCATCTGTTTGGAATAATTGAGTCACTCTGGTTATCAATGGTGCTTATATAGATTCATGCGTTGCATTTAGCAAGATAGATTGTGTCCAACGTGGTACTAAACACTGCTGTTTCACTCGATAATGGGCCGGCTGCAGGTTCGGCCGTCTTGTAATCATTGTCATAGTGTTTGCTGTTTTTCAATACAGCACTTCAGTTTTCTCTTGCAAAGATTAAAAACTTATTCAAGTTAAGGTGTAAAATCAAAAGAGTTTTGTTCATTTTGTTAAAGTAATTTTATGATGAAATGCTACGATTATCTGCAAAACACATTTTATATATTGTTAAATAAGCAGGTTGTGTGAAAAGAAAGTTATATTGGTGGGTCCTCTCTTTCACGTTATCCTTAATTCCACTAAGTGCCACATATCACTGGTAAAAGAACGTGGTTTTCAACTTGCTTCAGTTTAAATGTTGTGCTTCATTCTTTTGAGACATTGTCTAACTATTCTCTTTTTTCCACAGCCGCACCATGGATCCACGTCAGTGTCCTGGTATTTCGTACCTAAAATGGATCAGCTGGATTATGAACTGAACATTAGGCATAAGAATACTCACGGACGGTGGGGGGAGCTGGCAGCTTGGCTACGGGCAGCATTGTTAACGTCACGCTCCATCTCTGTCATTCGTTACCCGAGGTCCAAGTGATCGGGTTGGGGAATACTTTGCCCGCCTCCCTAACCCGATTGTGTGTCTCTTAAATAGTATTCAGGAATTGTGAATTGCAACCTTAGAAAATACGCAACGGATATTCTGGCTGCTAGCTACGTTTGAGTCGCATGTTGACGCATTAAGGAGCCCCCATCACGTAGTACTTAATGCACTCTACCCGTTGGCACGCGGTAGCTTAGGTAGTCTGCTATCCGAAAGCAGGGTAAGACGATGGGGCAATTTAGGCAATTGGTCGTGGAGATTAAGTTATCAGACCATATGCGAAAAGAGCTAGACTGTAGATATTATTGGCACTTGCAGGATTCCCACGAATCGTTGTTTGAATATGTAGAGCGGGTTCGCGAGGCAATATCGGCACTACATTTGTATGTTCCCTAGGGGAATTTAGTTGCTGATATCTTGGAAGATAGGTCTCGGATTGCACTCTTTCCTCGTCCGGCCACTCTTCGTGAATTAGAGAATCTTGTTAACTCTGTTACGTAACTGTCTTTCGCCGACAACCAGCGAAATGAATGAACGTGGGGACATCAAAACTTATCTAACTGTGGTTCAGAACACAGCATGATAAGCAGAGAGCGCGGTTCAATGAAATCATGGGCTTGTTTTAGATGCGGCGCTCGTGACCATTTAGTACGAGGATGCCCGGTTCCAAGGACGCCTCGTGCTGAGAAATGACGCCAGGCGGGGGCGGCGTCGCATCGTCTGAGACATGGGTGGTGTAGTCGTATACAGGCGGCCAACACGCGTACCTTACAATTTTTTGTGCGGCTATAGGGCATGAACTGTTGTATGGGTTACTAGATTTCTGTGTCCCTCCCTAACCACGAGTGGTGTACTGAATATGGACAGTTATGTAGATTATCTCTAGTACTCCCCTCGACTGAGAGATGTCGGGTAGCTAATGGCCAAGAGTTACCTCTGTGCAGGGAAGTGCGGGGCAATCTTTCTGTGTGTCAGTTTTCATGGCCTGTCAAGTTTTTAATAGTTAAAGGATTGGTTCCTGAGTTACTTCTAGGGCATTATTTCATCCGTAAGACCGGTATGAAGTTAGATTTTGGTAACCGAAACTTTTATTGCTAATTTTCCTCCAACGATCTAATAGCCTTTTGTTCACGTGCTCATGTAGGATGGGACGTAGCACCAGAAGTAACACGTGCCCGCTTGAGGTAGACCACCCTTCTCGTCAACAGAAGATACAGTGAAGTGAAATTTTGGGAGAATTTCCAGACGTAGTTTGTGACAGGTTGGTAGTCACAGACGTCATTAGATACCATACTAGTGTCATGGATGACGTGGCAGTTTGCCAGTCTCCATATTGCTTGTCATCACCTGAAACAAAAATATTGCGGCACAAAACTGAGGGTTTGGTAAAAGACGCAGTCATAAGGCCATCCATCTCTCCCTATGCTTCCCCCATTTTCTTAGTTCCTAAATATAATGGACAGGATTTCCGACCTGAGGTTGATTACACGCTTCTCAATGCAAGGGTGATCTTGGAATCGGTGCCACTGCCTGGTCTCCACAACTGTTTCAGCTAGTTTTCTGGAGCATCTTCGTTTGCGGTCTTAGATCTTAGTCAGGCTTATTACCAGATACCCTTAACCGAGGAATCTAAGAATCTCACCGACTTTGCCACGGATTGGAGTTTATATGAGTTTAACCTCGTTTGGTTTGTCAACCGGTGCAGCAGTTTTATACCATTTATTGGATAAAATTGTGGGTAATTTAAGGGTTAATTGTGTCTATCCCGGCTCAGGGATGCGGGGCTGACTATGAAACCGTCAAAGATAAACTTTTCTAAGCACCAGGTGTAATTTTTGGGTCACTTGGTGTTTGGTGATGTAATCAGCATTGACCAAGAACGCACTAAGGCGTTGAGGAATTTTTCGCAACAATGAAATAAGAGGGAGGTTGCCAGATTTGTAGGGATGGCTGATTATTTGCGCAGATTTGATCCAAACTTGGCTCAACTGGAAGCGCTATTAAATTCGTTTGGGCTGGAAGTCAGCAGGCAGTCTTTCAAGGAACTTACACTGCGATTGCTAATCACCCAGTTTTAGCTGTACCTGACTTCAAGGAGTGATTTGGGCTCCAGACAGATGCCTGCAATACAGGTGAGGCGGCAGTTCATTTACAGGAAGATCAAGGTATTAGGCGTCCGTAAGCATTTGCATCCCGACGTCTGGAGGTCAATTATTCGGTATATGAGTGCGAAGCGTTAGCTGTGTTATTAGCGCTGGAAAAATTTCAGATCCTTGGTTGGGTCATAGCTCGTCCTAGGAAGACAGGGCGTATCACGATATGGGCATTTCGCCTTTCCATTTTAGGGTTCGGCACGTTGAGGGATCTGATAATCAAGTTGCTGACGCCCTTAGCAGGATGTTCCAACATCACGAGTTTGATGGGGAAACGCCGGACAGTGACGTAGTATGTATGATCCTTACCAAGGCACCCCAAATGTTTAATGATTTGAATATTGAACGAGAAAGACCCATTGTGGGGTGGGGGTTAGGAAGCAGATATTAGATTGATAGGAATCAAGTGACTATTTTCTGAAGAAAGGGATTATGTGTAACCGCAGGGGTAGGTCTGGGGAAGCTAGAATTTGTCTCCCACGAACCTTAGTTATTCCGGTCTTCCAGTACTTCCACGACTCTCCAGTAAAAGGGCATTTAGGTCTTTATAAAACCTTAGAGAAGGTCAAGGAGCAGCGGACCTATCGGACACTTTGTAAAGGCGTTAGAGTTTTAGTCAAAGAATGCTGAGATTGTAATAAAGGAAAAGCAAGCAAATCCAGGCGAGGGGATTGCTGCGGTTGGAACAGGAAGAGCATCCGTTGGACAAATTGATGATTAAGTTGGTCCACTTCCCCGGACGAAGAAAGGAATTCGTATATGCTCGTAGTGGTGGGCGCCTTCTCCAGGTTTGTTTAGTTGATACCCACCCGGAGTGTGACCGCTCTTATCACCATCTCTCATCTTACTAATATTTAGGTGGTTCGGGCTACTGCAGGTGCTGTTTACGGATACCGCTCCTGGCTCTCCGGCAAGGTTGTTTAGACAATTCTGGTTTAGCAATTGGATAATACACGCTACCACCACACCTTATTATCCTTACACTTCCTTTGCCGAAACGTTAACCGCAACTCGAAGCCAGCATTGATTATTCACCACCATAAATTGCCAAATAACTGGCATACCACCTCGCCCTCAATTAACTTAGCTTTTAAATCCGAGTGGCATGTAGCATCCGAGGCCAGCCCAGCTGTCCTAATACTCGAGTGTCCCACGAATTCCCCGCTCTCCAATTTATGGGAGTTAAATGATCTTTTACCTCCATCTATCTCTCTGGAGGTTCTTAGGGAGAAACAGGGGAGGGGGGGGGGGGGGTGAGCTCGGGCAAATATTGGAAGTCTCACAATCGTCAGGTCTGTCGCTACAGTGGAAAAAAGCGCTCCTACATCAGGAACGTTCCTGGGCGGACTTCCCGGGATAAATGCTCAGGGAAGATTGCCCCGCGTTTCTTAGGTCCATATTCCATTGTCAAAACTTTAAGCCCGGTGAATCTTTTGGTCATGGACCTGGGAAAGGGGAAACTCATAAGGGTTCATCTCAGTCACATCAAACATTCCAGTGGTTTTTAGCCCTGGGGAAAGCTTGTTCAGGTTTGAGAGGAGGTGATTGAGCCTGGGCGCCTTTGAGTTAGTAGACTGTTCTGTCTGGCGCCACTGTCTCAGGTGTGGTATCGACTATCCCCCTTGCGGCCACATTGCCAACAACTATGAGGAAGGGTTAGTATCTAGGGGTTGTGTCCTTGAAAGGTCTTCGTTTGCATATGTACAGGGTGAAGCGAAATTCGCACACTCGGGCTTCGCAACGCGACTCCTCACATGCCAGCGATAAATAAATGTCTTTCTCAAAACTACGTCTGGCGAGTACATTCGGCAACACTGTAACCACATGTTTAGTAACTACCTCTGTTGGCACATATCAATTGTGGTGTACAGTTAGTGCAATGGATAGAGTTTTGTGTTAGCATGCATGAGGTCGATGGTTCGATTCTGGGGTGAGGAAAATGTTTTTTGTTTGGTAAATGTAGTCCAGCTGGTACGGTACCTGGCATCTTAATCGTCAACAGCGATTGCCGCGAGTCCTCTGGAAAACATTTGCACTTACATACTACAGTTGTAGAAATGTAAGATTGATCGGCTTTGAAGGAAGCCCTTTCCACGCCGTGGGCGGGAATTTATTCCCATCACTTCATTTACTAGATGCGAAACCTGTTTTCTTTGTACCCTCCTCCAATGGTCCCATAGATTAGTACCAACTATTACTCTAGCGTTCTTCAGATCTATTACATTTCGTTTGGGCGTTACGTTACCAGTAGGACTAGCAATGTGCTTTGCGAATAATGTCCAAACTTAGTTACTATTTGTATGTGTTATCAACGTGGTCCCACTAATTATTCCATTCAAAATTGAGTCTGGTAACTGCATGCTGTTTGGTACGTATCTCAATGCGTTATTATTATTATTCTATCGAATGGGCTTGTGAAACATCACATATATTAGCATTAGGGAAACAGTGTAATTCGAACATGCCTCGGATCACGGAACGGATTTAAAGGAAACCGACGAAGCAATGGAAAAGGATTACGAGATGGTTTACGACTGGGCACCTTAAACGTAAGGACTCTAACTGGGAAGTTAGAAGAAATTGTAGAAATGATGGAAAGGAGGAAATTGGACATCTTGGGACTTGCTGAGACTAGGTGGAGAGGAGTTGGTGAAAAACCACTAAGTAATGGATGTAAACTGTACTGGATAGGGAATGAGAGGGGAAGAAATGGAGTGGCAATAGTGGTCAGAGAGGGTCTGCAGGAGGAGGTGGAAGGTATCAATGATCGAATGATAAAAGCCAGAGTACGAGTGAAAGGAAAAAGCATTGAAATCATCCAAGCGTATGCCCCACAGGTGGGGTGTACAAAAAAGGAGAAGGAGGAATTTGAAGATGACATGCAAAAGCAGCTAAGTGGAGGTAATCAGATTATAATAGGGGACCTCAATGCACATGTTGGCACAGACAGGAAAGGATTCGAGGAGATAATGGGACCAGAGGGCTGGGGGAACCGAAATAGAGAAGGAAAATTGTTGCTGGAATTCTGCAAGAGGAATGGGCTGGCGATCGCAAATTCCTGGTACAAGAAGAGAAGTAGCCACAAAATAACTTGGTACAGTGGAGACTGGTCCTAAACTTCAGTAGTAGACTATGTACTAGTGGATAGGCAGATGATGAGCAGCCTCACAGATGTTAAGGTCATTCCATCTGAGGCCTTAGACAGTGACCATCGGCTGTTGGTAGCCACCCTGAGAGAGAAAAAAGATAGGAGGGCAACAGATATACAGGAGAAAAGGTTGAAGACATGGATGCTGAAGGAGGATGAACGGAGGACCCAATACCAGACACTGATCAGGAAGAAGCTGCCAAAGGAAGATCAGAGAACAGTGGAAGAAGAATGGGGAGATTTTAAGAGGGCTCTAGTTGAGGGAGCTGAGACTGTGTGCGGAAGAACTAGCACAAAGAGGAGAAGTAAGGAAACTCCATGGTGGAACCACATATGTAAAGAGGCAGTACTTCGAAAGAACAAAGCCTTCAGAGAATGGTTCCAGACCCGAACAGAGGAAGCTAGGGTAAAATATAAGGAAAGCAAGAAAGCGGCACAGACCATAGTAAAGGCGGAGAAGAAGAAGTGGATGGAAAAATGGACAAGAATGTTAGAAGAGGACAGTGAAGGGAACAAAAAAGTACTTTACACCATGGTAATAAATAAGAGGAATGACAGAAGCGAGTGCCTGAGGATCATGGATAATAATGGAAGAGTTGTGGAGGAAATGCATCAGCTCAAAAAGATTTGGAAGGAGTACTTTGAAGATCTGTTGAATGCCGCCAAGCGGGTAACTAACAGCGATGGAGAGCCTAAGGCAGCAGACGATTATAATAGTGTGGAAACTGATGATCTAACTTGGAATGAAGTGGAAGAAGCCATAAAGAGGATGAAAGGGGGCAAGGCACCAGGTTGGGACGAAGTAACAGTGGATATGATACGAGCAGCAGGAGAAGTAGGAACCCAGTGGCTATACAGAGTGCTGAGGGTGGTGTGGAAGGAGAACAGAATTCCTAAGGATTGGAAGAAAGGAATTATAGTCCCGATCTTCAAGAAAGGGGATAAAAGGAGATGTGAGAACTACAGAGGAATCACCCTGCTATGCCACTGTGGAAAAATCTATGAAAAGATCCTGGAGAAGAGAATAAGAAGCAGTATTGAAAGTAGACTGCAAGAGGAGCAGTATGGTTTCAGACCGGGAAGATCAACAACGGACCTCATATTTGCGGTAAGGCAACTGCAGGAAGGGCACTATGAGTACGGGAAGGACTTAATCATGGCCTTTTTAGATATTGAGAAGGCGTATGACAGTATCTATAGGGACAAGCTCTAGGATGTGCTGAACGCAAAAGGGATAGATGAAGAGATAACACGAAAAGTCAGAAATATGTATGAGGGAAGTGAGAGTTGTGTGAAAGTGGGGAGGGAACGTACTGCATGGTTCAAGCTGGAAAATGGGCTGCGACAGGGAAGTGCACTTTCGCCTTTATTGTTTATTATTGTTATGGATGAAATCCTACAGCAAGTATCAGATGCAATTGGAGATCATAAAATGAAAGCACTGCTTTTTGCCGATGACCTGATGTTATGGGGAAATTGCGAGAAGGAGGTGCAAGAGCAGTTAGATGTATGGGAGGCAACGGCAGCACAATATGGAATGCATTTCTCTGCAAAGAAAAGATAAATAATTGTCACAACAAGGAAGAAGAATAGGCCAAATGTGGATATAACTTGTGGAGGGGAAAAACTACAAGTGGTAGAGAACTTCAAGTACCTGGGAAGCATGATTGAAAGTAAGGGGGGAAACGCGATGGAAATAAATGAAAGGTGCAGAAAAGCAGGGCAGTTCTACAAATGCATTAGGGGGCTTATTTGGAGCAAGGAGGTGCCACAGAAATCCAAGGGAATTATATACCGAACCTACTTTGTCCCCATATTGGCATACGAAAGTGAGACATGGGTAATGCACAAAAGCGACAAAAGTAGAATACAGGCTAGTGAAATGAAGTTCCAGAGGAGCGGGTTGAGTGTAACAAGACGAGACAGATTGCGAAATGTGTATGTGAGGGAAAGACTAAAGGAGGAACCAGTACAGGACAGGATAGAAAAATCAAGACTGCAGTGGTATGGACACATGAAGAGAATGGATGAGGGAAGAATTCTAAAGAGGATGTTTGATCTGCAACTGGAGGGGAAGAGGCCCAGAGGAAGACCAAGAGATAGATGGGTGAAGGGAGTGAAGGAATGTGTGATGAGAAGAGGAGAGAACTGGACGAAGGTGGAAGAGGGGGAATGGCGGAAAGACAGAACACGATGGAGAGGCTTGTGTTCCCGACAGACCCAGCCAGTGGCTGGAAACTGTCCAAGATGATGATGATTATGTAATTCGAAATCGAACACTTCCAGTTAGCGGTGTCGGGATGAATTATGCAGAACAATATCTTTCAGAGGGGTAATCCGTGAAATGTGGAACAGCGTGCAGGACTGACGGCGTGTTTATACTGTGTGCACTGTCCACCAGGCAGGGACTAGTTGCGAGCGGAGTAACGCGCTCGTCACCGGCTCCATAGTACATACGTACACATATCGAATTTCCTCATTGTAAACCTGTCAGTGTGGCAGACGTATGGCAAACACAAACGATGAATTCGTGGATATGCTTCAGGTCCTTGGTGTGTCTGATAACCGGACTGGAGCTGCCGCTCGTGAATATGCTGCTAGATATCATCGTCGATGTCATCCAGATAAAAAGGCGTTTCGTCATCTGGAATTGCGCCTTCCGGAGTCAGGTTCTCTCCTTTCAACATCGCATGAGAGAGGCTGTCCAGACTCGCCGTACTCCAGCTACTGAGGAAACTATTCTGGAGGTCATATACCAAGAACCTCAACAAAGTACCCGTAGAGTAGCAACGCAGCTGCGTGCCTCGCAACGTACGGTCGTTAACGGGCTGCACCCCTACCATCATGCTTTCACGCAACACCTGCATACTGCAGATCGCCGACAGCGGATGCAATTATATGAATGGTTCCAACAACAACAGGAAGCCAACAATGACTTCGTGAACACCTAAATATGGTCAGATGAAGCAGCATTCAATCATGAGAGTGTTTTCAGTACGCACAATGACCACCACTGGTGCGAAGTCAACCCGCACGTCAACCGCGACCGTGAATATCAAGTTTGCTTTGGTATCAATGTCTGGGCAGGAATATTGTCGACGGGTGTTTGGACCTCTACATGTTTCCTGACCGGTTGACTGTACGAAGGTATCAAGCATTCCTGTCAAACTGTCTGCCTGATGCACTGGAAGATGTTCCACCACATGTTCAGTAGAGGATATGGTTCCAATATAATGGCGCACCTCCACACTCTGGAATTAATGTGAGACAGTATTTGGATGGAACATTTCCACAGAAGTTTCTAGGACGTGGTGGTCCAATTGTATGGAAACCCCGTTCACCTGACTTAAACCCCATGGATTTCTTCCTGCAGGGACACCTGAAGGAGCACATGTACTCTACACCGCCGACGAATGTAGCACACAGTGTAAGGCAAATACATACAGGATTGTGACGAACTCTACTGTACTTCCCCTAGAACAGGAGTAGTTTTTATATAGGGTTGTCCCACACGTGGTAGCTCGTGATCATGCTGCTCTTGTTACTGTGGACACAGCTTTGCTGCGAAAGGTCCACAGCTGTATGAGCCGGCGAGTTGCGCAATGTTTGGACGTGCTTGGAGGTCGCTTTGAGCACTGATTGTTCTGAGGACAACGTATTCTGTTGTGAAGGTCATGCGGTGATTAATATGGACACTATTACTGTCGCTGGTTGCTAATGTGCGACATCTGAGCGTTCATATTGCATGTAGTATAAATAAAAAGTAGACGTTATGTTGTTGCACTGTACTATCATCTTTAGCATCTCTAAACTGAAATCGTTTTTGTAGTTATTCTGCCCTATGAATATTCATTTTTTTTCAACTTATAATTTTGTTATGTTCAACTTTACAATGTATTGTATATTTAGGATACATACGACCTCAGAAACTGTGTATATTACAGCATGAAATGTCGAAATGAAATTAGCAAACAAACAAAGAATGCGCACCAACCCAGGATCAAACCCTCGACCTCATGCATGTTAACACAAAACTCCATCCACTGCACCAACTGTACAACACTACTAATGTTGCTGACAGAGATACTTACCATACATTAGTTACAGTGTTTCCATATACCCACTCTTTAAGGTCCTTTTTCTACCGGATGTACACCCCAGACGAAATTTTGAGACAGACATTTTTTTATGGCTGGCATGTGAGGAGTCGTGCTGTGAAGCCCGAGTGCGCGATTTTTGCCTCACGCTCTATTTATGGGGTTCGCTGGCCCGAGAAAGAGGCACGAAGTTTGCCTATTGGCGGTAGCGTCGCGACAAGAGGTAGTGAAATGGAAATGAGCGTTTGGCGTCATTGGCCGGGAGGCCGCTTCCGGGCAAGTCCGGTCCCTTGGTGCAGTTCTTATTACTTTCGACACCACATTGGGCAACGCAACCTGCACGCCGGATGGGGATGAAATGATGATGAAGACAACACAACACACAGTCCCTGAGCGGCGAAAATCCCCGATCCCGCCGGGATTCGAACCCGGGCCCGTAGGATGGCAATCCGTCATGCTGACCACTCTGCTATCGGGACGAACACAAGAGGCAGACACGAGGTCCGAGCGGCCGAAGCCACGAGCTGCGCACGAAGGGCCTGAACAGAGCGAAGATACCGGAGTACTTCACCAGGGTCGGCGTCGACTACAAGCAGCAGGCCGACATTCCGTTGGTTGGTTGGCCACATTAATGTCGGACGACCGCTCGTGGTCTGGCTGCCGTCTTCTACCTGGTTTACATCGGCACCAGAGGTAAAAAGCTGCGACGGACTGTGGATCCATGGAACTGCTTGATAATAAAGGGAAGTAACAGTCCGTAACCCTCGTGGTCATTTCTGTCATTGTCTACCTGCCCTCCTCATTATTTTCTTGTTTGTACCCGACCCTCGGAGTTTTACTCGGTCGGCTCTTTGGTCATAGACATAATCAGTAGTATTGTACTAAGACACTAGTTGTCGTTTGGAAACTTGTCCTGCTGTTATATGGCCTTTCCTATCTGGTTTTTACCCGATCATTAATGTTCTAATTAATCAGCCCTTGTCGTAAATACAGCTGGAACAATTGTACTAAGGCACAGGTTGCCGTTAAACAAAGGAGGGAACTTGTGGTTAGATTTAGCTGTTAATCGGTTCAGTTCTTTGATTGTAATTACATTTCTCATGAGTTATAATCTTAACAACTTGTTGTACTGAGTTGTTCATTTGTGTGTTTGAATGACCGGGTCATTATTGGTGTATTTAACCTGGAACTTGTGGTTCCGCCGTGTGAGATCTCTTGTAGTTAATGTTCAAAAGTAATGTTTTAAGACGTTCCTTCAGAGCGGTCTTAATAACTGACTATTAGTGTTAACTTTGAGCATATTATCAGGCAACTGTCGCCAGGGCTTTAGTCAAAATGAAATTGTGAAAGGGATGGGCTGGGGTCAAGTAGCAAGTCAGTTGCCGATTGAGATTGAAGTTGGTTGCTTTGAGGTAAGTCTTGTCACTGTCATATTGTTTGCTGATCTGTTTAACCTTTAACACAGGTGCGCATCTTAACCCGGAACCTTTCGACATAAAGCTATCAAATTAAAATTTAAGTCATTTGTTATGAGTAATTGAATCAGTCGTGTCATCAATGGTGCTTATATAGTTTCATATGTTGCAGAAGGGTATTTAATAAGATAGACTGTGTCCAGCTTGGTAGTAACACTGTTGTTTCAGCAGATAACGGGAGGGCTGCAGATCCGGCCGTCTTGTAACCATTGTAACATTGTTTGCAGTTTCGCGATGCAGCACTTCAGATTCCTTTGCAAAGATTAAAAGCTTATTCAAGTTAAGGTCTAAAGTCAAAAGTATTTTGCAAATTTGTTCATATTGTTAAAGTGAATTTTATGGTTAAATTATCTTTAAAACACGGTTTAAATAAACAGGTTGTGCGAAAATAAAGATATATTGGTGGGTCTTCCCATCCACGTTTTCATTAATTCCAGTACGTGACACGTATCCATCTTCATTATCATTCGTGACAGTGGCTAGATTGGATTGCCTAAAAGTAACACTGCGTAAAGATTGGGACTTTGTAAGGACACTGATGACCGTGCAGTTGAGCGCCCCACAAACCAAACATCATCATTATTATTACCTGGCAGCTCCCTGTTAATGACACGGCGTCGGCTTCCACATTTTCCGCCAAGTCTCGTGTCCGAACATTTCGCATAGTCCTTCACGATTTCCTGCTTTTTGGAACGGCTAAACACTGTTGCAAACATTGAGTACTATGATTGTCGTCGGCGGGCATAGGTCTCCTGATACAACCTTGCTGCCCGCCGTCAGTTGTCACTTGCTTTCTGTAAGTAGAGCTCTCGCTTCGAATACAGAAGGGTTGTGTACAACGCCGTATCACATCCACTACAAGGTGAGTCAGTAAGATTCCCGATAACTTGGCGCGAGAGATACAGCACGCAGTGCATTGCGGCTGCTTTGGACAATGTGTGATCACGTCTTGCCTTCTGCGTAAGGTGCTTGCGCTTGGCCTGGGAAATGTAAGAGTGTACTATAGTGCAGTGTCTATATTGTACTATATAATTCGGAGCAACGGTCCTTTGGACATGCGTGCATGCATGTACGAAGGAACAGATACTGTGATGACGATCAACTGCTGCATTTGAATTAAGAAATGATTTCCCAATGCGGTTATGGTTTTTCATTGGGTAGAGATTATATCAGAACAAACCAAAATTTGTGCTGAACTGGGACACGAACCCATATGTTCCGCTTGTCGCTAGCGATCGCCTTAACAACTTCGGATGTCCGAGGTCGCTTCTAGGAGTGACCGTAAGTTCCATTTGTCCTGGTGTCTTCAATCCTTAGTACTCGCGCTATACAACCATGATTCCGAAGGAACATTGCTTTGTATTATATAGCACATTACAGACACAGCATTACAGTTTGTATTTCACACCATCGCAAGGCAATGTGAGTGTCTAAGAAGCAGTGTGTCAACTTTTGCTGCAATTAGAGCACAGTTCAAGATTCAAAAATGGCTCTGAGCACTATGGGACTCAACTGCTGTGGTCATCAGTCCCCTAGAACTTAGAACTACTTAAATCTAACTAACCTAAGGACAACACACACATCCATGCCCGAGCCAGGATTAGAGCCTGCGACAGCAGCAGGGGCGCGGTTCCGGACTGAAGCGCCTAGAACCGCTCGGCCACAGTGTCCGGCAAAGCTTCTGTAATGTTTGGAATGTAGGAGACGAGTTACTGGCAGAAATGGAGCTGTAAGGACGGGGTGTGAGTCATGCTTGGGTAGCTCAGATGGTGAAGCACTTGCCCGCGAATGGCAAAGGTCCCGAGTTCGGGTCTCGATCCGGCACACAGTTTTAATCTGCCAGGAGATTTATTATCAGCGCACGCTCCGCTGCAGAGTGATAATCTTATTCTTAGAGCTGGAATTGCCTGTTGGAGGCTCAGTCCGGCACGAATTTTCATTTCTTCTGAAATATTCTACAGCTGTTGCGGAGCCATATTAGTAGTTTGCGAATTATTTCTATATGTAAGGGTAAATTCTTCAGGTCATCCCAACCTGATCTGGTATCTGGAGTCAGATGGTGGGAGACATGTTCAACGGGAAAATTTATACTTCGAGGTTATAAAGTTGCCAGCGTATGTATGTTAAAAGAACAGTTATGGAGTCGTTCTCGATCCGCCTCTATCAACGTCGCCACGCCAACATCTTATCAGTTTTTCCATGAGGTGAGCACACCTCTTCCTTTACACTTTACTTTAGCCCTAGATGAAGTACTCCTCTGGATGATTATAGTAGAGCAATGCGCATTTTCTAGGTTTTTGTAAAACGTGTATCTAGGTATGTGTGTGTGTGTGTGTTTGTGTGTGTGTGTGTGTGTGTGTGTGTGTGTGTGTGTCTGTCTGTTTTTCTCTTATTAATACAGATTTTATTGGGTTCAGAAACGGTGGCAGGATGGAGATCGCTTGCAAGACAAAGTAAGCAGAAAATCCGCTACCAGCAAAATTACAGGACTCGAATCTGTTCACCAGGTGAGAAAAGAAATCTCATTTGCTTGTTCTACGTATAAATTACTTAATCATCCTCGTTGCGAGTGAATTAATTCCACTTATGCAGCAACAATTTCAGGAAACAGTTTCCTCTCTCCCCCAGCCCCAGCTACCGCTACACTTTTCTCTCCATTGCCCCCCCCCCCCCCCCTCTCGCCCATTCTGAGTTACGGCGACTTTAATCAGAAAACGGTATATTTCACGGACAAATGCTCTGCTGATTCAATTGTCGTGCTCTGTAACACAAATTCAGTGTACCAGGAAGTTTCAGGATGAAGACAGATTACAAGTTACACTATGTCAGGGACAAAGACTGACAGCCCAGAGTAAATCATTTCGCGTGACGTTTCCAGGTAGTCATACCTGCGTTGATTTAGAAGGCTGCACGGCTGTGGTTTCTTCTAACTACTTGCAGTATCGACATGTGATCAAAGAGCCATTTGTTTACCTTCATAGTATGATGACAGGTAAGTAAAGACAGCATCGCCTTCTCCCCCCCCCCCTCCCCCCACACCCCCCTCTCTGCCAATCTCAGCAAAACAATGAATTCATTCATCATCCTGGTACGACATACGCTTAAGATGAAAGCCTGGAAAAGAATTAGCAAGCGAACTAACAATAAAGGGAACTTACATAACCCACTTTAGTTTCCATGAAGTACCTCACCTAGCCGCAGAATCATGAAGAAGGGACATTTGTTTCGAAAAGCGTGTGCACAAAATGAAGAAAAAGAACACGCCACCGGAAACGCAATATATTATTTCCACTGTAGCCAAATGTGTGTTGTAATAAATTACAGAAACTAATAAATAACGAAAAATGACATAACACGTTGATTTATTCTGAGAGTTTCTGTTCATAGCGGTGATTCGTCCACTCACGAAGTTTGTGATTCTGAATGAAAGTATAAATATTTTACATTAACTGAGAGAGGTATTATGTTCTATAAACAGTTCGCTATTACTTTTTGTGTTAAAATGCTATGTTGGTGGGGAAGCGGTATACTTGGAAATTAAAAATATCTGCTGAATTTTCTTTATTTGCAAGCCAATAATATTACTACCTGAGCAGAACACCATTGTCAGACTTTCGTTACCGCACCGTTGGAATTCAAGGCATGTCAATAAATTATCTCTTCAGAGTCAGTTGTACGGCAATTAACTGCGTTAAATCTGACAGTAATTGTTTTGCCGTTTCATTAATGGCAGTTGCATTAACTCAGGCTCAGCTGATGCGAATGCAGGAAATAATTCGTTTATCGTATCGGGTATATGAGATTTACTTTTTGGCCATACGGTGAAATGGGTAATGTATTGAAGAATGCCATTTGCCTAAATACGTTCAGTTGGGGTTTCGGCAATAATTGTGCCTACCATTCGAGATCGACTTTTCTGTAAAAGGAATTCGTTTGTACCAAACATTACAAGCGCTTTGTGCAATAATTGCTGTGTGTGCAATTGGGGGTGGACCATTACATTTAGCTTCGACGAAATGCAAGTACGTATAAGCCGTAGGCCTACTGAAGTCAAATCATGCTGTAAGTAAAGGAGTATGTAATACAGAAAAGAAAAAAGTTAAAGAAAAATTATATTATAAGAAGTACGAGAGTGTCAATTGGCAGTTACCATAGTGCTCTGGAAATGGAATTTCGTTGATATTAGCAGTCACACCTATCGTCTACATGCATAACCAACGAGATATTTTTGAAATCTGTTACATATAACGTATATCACGTAAATGCCCATGTAAACCTTCTTCTTCCCCTCAAGGATTAGGTGTCAACGACCAGTTAGGGCTACATAACATTTCTTCTCATATTCATTTTGGTCTTCTCTCGCGTCTTCTTCCATCAGGCTTGTATCTGATTCCTGCCTTTGGTAGTTTTCTTTCACTCAAACGTTCTACACCGCCTTTCCATTCCTTTTATGTTGTATTTTATCGTTTAGGTTGCATATTTGCAACTCCTCTTTAGTATCTTCATTTCTAAGAAGATCTCAGTTACAACACACTTCCACAGACTTTAGAAATTTCATTTCCGCTGTTTGTAAGCGGCTTTTATCTCTCTACCATCATCCACGACTCACTTCCAAAAGCAACACAGGAACAGCCATTACCTTATACAGCCTGAGCTGAGAATCCTTCCGGATCTTGTCTTTTAATGTTCTTCTTATGGTGTCGCAAATCATTTGGAACTTATTTAATTTAAAATTTATTTTTCTTTTGTCGTCACAAGATATATCATATCCAAGTTAGCTAAAGTTAGAGGCTTCTTCAGTTACTTTGTTATTAACAATTATTTTCACATAGGGGTTTCTCCCTAAGAACGGTATCACCTTTCGTAGATATTTAGATTATATTGCATTAATCCCAGCTGCAACTTCTATAAAGCTCATTACAATCCATCTTCTCTTTTATTAATGAACAGAGGGTCGTGAGAAAACAGCAACATATTAATAAATTAACATTCCTCGGGTGGTACCATGCTTTGAAAGTGTGGTGTTGTGTAAGTATGTATTAAAAAGCGTCGGAGAAAGACTGGATCTTTCTAGTGCTCCTTGATTTATAATTAACCCTTGCCATTCTCTTTCATTTTACAGACATGCCTGTGGGTTCAAATACAGGCTCTTTATTACCGATATAAGATGTTTAGGGTATCCATGTCATTGTAAAATATCCCATAATTTCTTTTTATCCACCTAGTCGAAAGCTTTTTAAAAATCGACGATCGCAAAATATTTGGGAAGGTTTTGCTCTCTCCGCTTCTGCAATCTTCTGTTTATTTTGTGTATATTATCTCAGCATGGTACTGCTTTCGTATACTCATTTTGAATTTCAGGTAGCTTTGCCTCGGCTATGAGTTCCAATCAACCATTAAGTATTTTAGCATCTATCTTGTATCTCGTGTTCAAGAAACTTACTTTTACTCTAATTCTTTTTACTGTATATACCCTTCCGTGACGCTATATTTGCTACCTCCCGTTGCTCGGTACCCTGACACATTTATAAAATGAAGGCGGCGATAACTCAGTACCATTCCTCTGTATTTTAGAAATTCCACAGTAAAGCCTTCTGAACAGGTGGCCTTTCCGATTATTTTCCTTTCCTTAATATATCTTCCAACTCTTCTATTGTTATGAGATCGAAGCCTTTTGTTTCTATCGTATCCTTTTCTTCTGTTACCTGATTATCATTCCACCAAGGATATTTACAGTGTTGCTTACAATCCTGAATTTCTGTTATGCCTGTCTTCACAGTATTTCTATGCGATTCCTCAAAAATTTGTAACAGCTCGTAAGTCCATGCACATAATTTTCTATTTGGATAACAAACCTATTCCAGGTTCCTTTATGTGCGTTCCCTATTATTGCTTTAATTCAGTTTGTTGTTGTCTGTATTTTCTCTTGATACTTCCGAGATGTTTTGTACAAAATTCAAGTACGTTTTCTTGAAATTACTGTTAATGCCTCTTTTATTTCTTTGGTCCTTATCTTTAAGCATTGCTTATTTTCGTTAAAACTCATAGTGAATCCTTCAACTGTCTTCTATTTTGCACAATTCGCTACTAGTTTCGGCCAATGACCATTATCATGCTTAGATGGTATAAATTGCAGGAAAGTTATTCCATAACTGGATAATGGTCACTGACTGAAACTGGTAGCTAACTGTGCAAAATTAAGGACAGCTGAAAGTTTCACCATGAATTTTAACAGTTATTTGGCAGCTGAATATCCCCAACTGCAAACGTAGACAAATTTTTATTTTTATTTATTCTACTTTTCCCGTTTACTTCTGTAGCTGCTCTTACCAATGCACTGTTTAATGTTGTTGCTCTATATATTTGTATCATTCTCCCATTGGTAACTCCAATATATCTTTAGTCAGTCGACTTTAGTAAAGAACTCTTACAGAGGACTGGTATAAATGATTCATTCGTTTGCAAAAGCTCGATATCTTCCAAAGTATGGCAAGCAGAAATGCAAGAATAGACCCGTAAACTCACTGAGTTTGCATTGTTGCCCAAACAGCTTATGTTTTAAGAGGGCAGTGACTTGACAAAATGACGACGAAGCAAGAAAAGATAGGAATCTGCTAGGGTTTATCTGTTACAGGAATGTGGCGTGCATTCAGCAGCAGTTACGGGAAGAAACCACGTTATGAAAGGAACATTGTGTGTTGGTATTGACAACTCTGGTTGTCCCTATGAACAGAAAAATACCGGTCAGCCAAATGTGTCGCATACAACCGTGAAGAAGGCCAGGAATATTTCCGAACACAGTCCAAGAAAAGTCATCGATCCGCGCCAGCTCCAAAGTTCGAATATCACGGTAAACTGAGTGGAAGATTTTGCGATGGCTGTTACATTTCACTCCGTACCGTCTGCAACTCGTGAAACAATTAAAAGCAGAAGATTATCGCCCGTGTCTTCAATACAGTAGGCATTTTAGGACGAACATTTCGCCTTTAAGCTGGTATCACGCTACATCTACATCTACATCTACATTTATACTCCGCAAGGCACCCAACGGTGTGTGGCGGAGGGCACTTTACGTGCCACTGTCATTACCTCCCTTTCCTGTTCCAGTCGCGTATGGTTCGCGGGAAGAACGACTGCCGGAAAGACTCCGTGCGCGCTCTAATATCTCTAATTTTATATTCGTGATCTCCTCGGGAGGTATAAGTAGGGGGAAGCAATATATTCGATACCTCATCCAGAAACGCACCCTCTCGAAAAATGGGCAGCAAGCTACACCGCAATGCAGAGCGCCTCTCTTGCAGAGTCTGCCACTTGAGTTTGCTAAACATCTCCGTAACGTTATCACGCTTACCAAATAACCCTGTGACGAAACGCGCCGCTCTTCTTTGGATCTTCTCTGCCTCTCCTCCGTCAACCCGATCTGGAACGGATCCAACACTGATGAGCAATACTCAAGTATTGGTCGAACGAGTGTTTTGTAAGCCACCTCCTTTGTTGATGGACTACATTTTCTAAGGACTCTCCCAATGAATCTCAACCTGGTACCTGCCTTACCAACAATTAATTTTATATGACCATTCCACTTCAAATCGTTCCGCACGCATACTCCCAGATATTTTACAGAAGTAACTTCCATCAGCGTTTGTTCCGCTATCATATAATTATACAATAAAGGATCCTTCTTTCTATATATTCGCAATACATTACATTTGTCTATGTTAAGGGTCAGTTGCCACTCCCTGCACCAAGTGCCTATCCGCTGCAGATCATCCTGCATTTTGCTACAGTTTTCTAATGCTGCAACTTCTCTGCATACTACAGCATCATCCGCGAAAAGCCGCATTGAACTTCCGACACTATCTGCTAGATCATTTATATATATAGTGAAAAGCAATGGTCCCATATCACTCCCCTGTGACACGCCAGAGGTTACTTTAACGTCTGTAGAAGTCTCTCCATAGAGAACAAGATGCTGTGTTCTGTTTGCTAAAAACTCTTCAATCCGGCCACACAACTGGTCTGATATTCCGTAGGCTCTTACTTTGTTTATCAGGCGAAAGTGCGGAACTGTATCGAACGCCTTCCGGAAGTCAAGAAAATAGCATCTACCTGTGAACCTGAATCTAATATTTCCTGGGTCTCATGAACAAAATAAAACGCGTAGATTCTGGGTTTCCAGAAACGACATGATACGCGAGCAAAAAACAAGTTCTAAAATTGTACAACAGATCGACGTCAGAGATATAGGTCTATAGTTTTGCGCATCTGCTCGACGACCCTTCTTGAAGACTGGGACTACCTGTGCTCTTTTCCAATCATTTGGAACCTTCCACCTTTCATTCCCCTAGAGACTTGCGGTACACGGCTGTTAGAAGGGGGACAGTTCTTTCGCGTACTCTGTGTAGAATCGAATTGGTATCCCGTTAGGCCCAGTAGACTTTCCTCTGTTGAGTGATTCCAGTTGCTTTTCTATTCCTTGGACACTTATTTCGATGTAATCCATTTTTTAGTTTGTGCGAGGATTTAGAGAAGGAACAGCAGTGCGGTCGTCCTTTGTGAAACAGCATTGGAAAAAGGTGTTTAGTATTTCAGGTTTAGCGTGTCATCCTCTTTCAATGCCATTATCATCCCAGAGTGTCTTGATATGCTGTTTCGATCCACTTACTGATTTAACGTAAGACCAGAACTCCTTAGGATTTTCTGTCAAGTCGGTACATAGAATTTTACCTTCGAGTTCACTGAACGCTTCACGCACGGCCCTCCTTACGCTAACTCTGACATCGTTTAGCTTCTGTTTGTCTGAGAGGTTCTGGGTGAGTTTAAACTTGCTGTGAAGCTCTCTTTGATTTCGCTGTAGTTTCCTAACTTTGTTGTTGAATCACGGTGGGTTTTTCTCGTCCCTCACAGTTTTACTCGGCACGTACCTGTCTAAAACGCATTTTACGATTGCCTTGAACTTTTTCCATAAACACTGAACATTGTCAGTGTCAGAACAGAAATTCTCGTTTTGGTCTGTTAGGTAGTCTGAAATCAGCCTTCTATTACTCTTGCTAAACAGATAAACCTTCCTCCCTTTTTTTATTTTCCTATTTACTTCCATATTCAGGGCTGCTGCAATGGCCTTATTATCACTGAGTCCCTGTTCTGCGCTTACAGAGTCGAAAAGTTCGGGTCTGTTTGTTATCAGTAGGTCCAAGATGTTATCTCCACGTGTCAGTTCTCTGTTTAATTGCTCGAGGTAGTTTTCGGATAGTGCACTCAGTATAATGTCACTCGATGCTCTGTCCTACCACCCGTCCTAAACATCTGAGTGTCCCAGTCTATATCTGTAAATTGAAATCTCCACCTAAGACTATAACATGCTGAGAAAATTTATGTGAAATGTAAACATCTGAGTGTCCCAGTCTATATCTGTAAATTGAAATCTCCACCTAAGACTATAACATGCTGAGAAAATTTATGTGAAATGTATTCCAGATTTTCTCTCAGTTGTTCTGCCACTAACGCTGCTGAGTCGGGAGGTCGGTAAAAGGAGCCAATTATTATCCTAGCTCCGTTGTTGAGTGTAACCTCCACCAATAATAATTCAGAGGAACGATCCGCTTCTACTTCACTACAGGATAAACTACTACTAACAGCGACAAACACGCCACCACCGGTTGCATGCAATCCATCCTTTCTAAACACCGTCTGTGCCTTTGTAAAAATTTCGGCAGAATTTATCTCTAGCTTCAGCCAGCTTTCCGTACCCGTAACGATTTCAGCTTCGGTGCTTTCTATCAGCGCTTGAATTTCCGGTACTTTACCAACGCAGCTTCGACAGTTGACAATTACAATACCGATTGCTGCTTGGTCCCCGCATGTCCTGACTTTGACCTGCACCCTTTGAGGCTGTTGCCCTTTCTGTACTTGCCCGAGGCCATCTAACCTAAAAAAACCTCCCAGTCCACGCCACACAACCCCTGCTACCCGTGTAGCGCCTGCTGCGTGTAGTTGATTCCTGACCTATCCAACGGAACCCGAAACCCCACCACCCTACGGCGCAGGTCGAGGAATCTGCAGCCCACACGGTCGCAGAACCGTCTCAGCCTCTGATTCAGACCCTCCACTCGGCTCTGTACCAAAGGTCCGCAGTCAGTCCTGTCGACGATACTGCAGATTGTGAGCTCTGCTTTCATCCCGCTAGCGAGACTGGCAGTCTTCACCAAATCAGATAGCCACCGGAAGCCAGAGAGAATTTCCTCTGATCCATAGCGACACATATCATTGGTGCCGACATGAGCGACCACCTGCAGATGGGTGCACCCTGTACCCTTCAGCCGGCCGAAGTGGCCGTGCGGTTAAAGGCGCTGCAGTCTGGAACCGCAAGACCGCTACGGTCGCAGGTTCGAATCCTGCCTCGGCTTGAGTCCCATAGTGCTCAGAGCCATTTGAGCCATTTGTACCCTTCATGGCATCCGGAAGGACCCTTTCCACATCTGGAATGACTCACCCCGGTATGCACACGGAGTGCACATTGGTTTTCTTCCCCTCTCTTGCTCTTCCACTTATCTGTAAATGTTAATCATTATAATGTGAGAACGTGGGGCACTCTCCTCCTAAAATTCTGGCGCGTAAACCAGATTCACCGAAGGGTAATATTTTTCTGGGCGATGTCACAGTCGAGTTTCTTCTGTTACAAGACTGTGAGCTACCTTGATGTGTTGTAGTTATGTTTGTTTCCACAACTGACTGTTTATCCTGAGTTGGGAATTATTCTCCTGTTGGAGTACATAAAGTACCGTATTTATGCACACCCCCCCCCCCCCTACCCACCACCACCACCCAAAGCATTGCAGCAGCTCGAAGATAATACCAATACTGCTGTGATGACCACTGACAGAATTCGTAAAGTATGATTTCACTTCAGTTTGTGAGGGTACAGCGTTTTTATACGGCAATGTATTTGCCGTATGTTAATAATTTAGATATACAAGGTGACAATTATTGAACTACATGAAATAAAGTCGTCGTAACTTCTGAACGGATTCCGTTAGGACGTTCAAACTGCATGGTTGGCCTCGAGGCACGATGGTGTGGTTTGGTTTAGTGACGAAGCCCACTTTCATTTGGATAGGTTCGTCAATAAGCATAATTGGCGCATTTCAAGACTGAGAATCAGCATTTCGCAATCGAGAAATCTCTTCAGTTTCAAAGGGTGCAATGTCCAGTCACGGAATAGTCGGTGCGACAATCCTTGATAGCACGGTGACTACCGAACAGTACGTGAAGGTTTTTGAATACTATTTCGTCCCCATCATCCAAAGTGACCCTGATTTCCACAAGATATGGTTCATGGAAAACGAAGCTCGACCTCATCGAAGAAAGAGAATGTTCGATATCCTGAAGGAGCATGGGCCTCGATTGGCCGCCATATTCTCCGGATCTGAACACATGCGACTCCTTTCTGTGTTGCTACATTAAAGACAAGGTGTACAGCAATAACACAGCTGAAAATAGCCGTTCAGGAGGTCGTTGACAGCATCGATGTTCCGACACTTCAGCGGGTCATGCAGAATTTCGCTATTCGCCTGCGCCACGTCATCGCCAATGACGGCAGGCATATCGAACAAGTCATAACCTAAATCCGAATATCTGTAGTGAAGCTTACACATAGAATAAAGTGTGTCCAGCTCGCTGGAGACCAGTTACTGCTATGGAGCGAGATAGTTTCAGTTGTGTTCTTGACCACGACGGAGTGAGCCGAGCTTCGACAGCTCATTCGTCGACACTGCTCGGTAGGCGACTTAATACTTCTATAGCGTACCCGTGTGGCGATCGGTCGTTGCTCAAGTTTCAGTGTGGAAGCGATCGTTGGCAAATTGTGGCACGTAGACTGAAATGCTGAATGTTATTAAAAATGTTTGATGAGACTTTGAATAAATTATAATTGGTGGTGGTGGTGGTGGTTAGTGTTTAACGTCCCGTCGACAACGAGGTCATTAGAGACGGAGCGCAAGCAAGGGTTACGGAAGGATTGGGAAGGATATCGGCCGTGCCCTTTCAAAGGATCAATCCCGGCATTTGCCTGAAATGATTTAGGGAAATCACGGAAACCCTAAATCAGGATGGCCGGAGACGGGATTGAACCGTCGTCCTCCAGAATGCGAGTCCAGTGTGCTAACCACTGCGCCACCTCGCTCGGTTATAGTTCGTGATCGATTGTCTATGTTCAAATGGTCATCATAGTATCCCTGGAGGAATTATTTAAGGATATTAGTTGTATAGAAACTTTGCTGAAAAAGTAAGGAGAGACTGCGATCTAATATAGCGCTCCTGGAGCAATAGCGACAGGGCCGTTACAAGTTGCAGTAAAAAAAGAAAATGTTTAATTGCGCAACCTGTTTCTGACCATCAGGGCTCCATCCTGACGTGCTATCAACTGTTTCAAAATTTTCATACATGCTTGGAGGTCTGACCAGTCAACAGGGAAATTCAAGCTCACACCATTTGAGTAAGGGGAGCATGCCACGGAGTCCGATAAGGAATGGTGGAGCTCCATTGAAACAGATAGGCAGTTAAACAAATAATTTTTATGGGGGTGCTATTGCACATCGTTAATGAATTTTGAGAACTGAATTTACTTTCTGACGAGTCCACAACATGGATTGAGAGTAAATCGTAGAAACACGCAAGTGATGAGAAGTAGCAGAAATGAGAACAGCGAGAAACTTAACATCAGGATTGATGATGAAGAAGTAAATGAAGTTACGCTATTATGCTACCAACGCAGTAAAGTAACCCATGACCGACGGAGCAAGTAGTACATAAAAAACAGGTTAGCTCTGATACAAAAAGGCGTTTCCTGGCCAAGAGATGACTGCTTGTATCGAAGATATTAATTTGAGCCAGGAATTTCTGAGAATGGACGCATGGAACACAGTATTATATGGAAATGAGGCATGGAGTGAGGGAAAACTGCAACACTGAACAACAGAAGCAGGTGAGACGTGATGCTACAGAAGAATGTTGAACACTAGGCATACTGATGACGTAAGGGACGAGGAGGTTCTCCGCAGAATAGGTGACGAAAAGAACATATGGAAAACACTGAAATGAGGAAGGAACAGGGTGACAGGACACCTGTTAAGACACCAGGAAGTAACTTCCAATGTACGAGGCAGCTGTTGAGGGAAAAAGCTGTAGAGGAAGACAGAAATTGTGATACATCCAGCAGATAACTGAGGACGTAGATTATAAGTACTACTCTGAGATAAAGTCTTCGGCACAGGAGAGGAATTCGTCACGGGCAACATCAAACCGGTTAGAAGGTAGATTACTAAAAAAAGAAAGTGCCTTATACAACACATAATTGCATTCGTAAATTTTATTAGAAACGATCGATTTCAATTAGGAACAGACAATCACCGAGTCCAGTTACGCAGACGCTTATCTCTACTGATTTCGATCGTTTCTAATAAAATATACTGATACAGCTATGAACTGCATAATGCAGTTCTTAACGAACACATTTTTATTGCAAGTGAAGCGATTTATAATATACCTGTATTGTAATTCTGTAGTGGTGCTATCTTAAACTACTCATTTCTTCTCCCTGTTTCTTCTATAATCTCATTCTCTTCCACCTTTCCCCAAAGAATGATTTTACTGACAAGTGGAGAATTACCTGTAGATGTGTCATTTCCCTCGTAGACTCTTTCTTTTTGTACCATTCTCTTCGTTTTCTCATTGACTATTACATACTCTGTTAGCGATCTCAGTCCTCTAGAACTCCAAATATATTTGTGTACATCTTTTTATGGAAAAAATGGGTTTTTAGTGTTTAATTTGTGACAGCTACAATTTACTAAGTCACTGTTAACGGTTTTGTCAGAGTTGGGAGGGTGGGCGTGGGGGAGAGATATCAGTTCACAATATATTAGTAAAAACACTCTCTGAATATTACATTTCTTAATATGAGCAATTCCACCATAGCTGGTCATAACACAAATTAAACTTCAGATATATTTGATCACATTTCGCAACAAGACAACGAATCTTTCATTTTAGAACTGTTAGTAAAAAATATTTCGCTGCAATCTCTCAAGCGCATTATAACAAATACAACACTCTATCATATATATAATATTAAGGCACATTTGTGTACCAAAGTTTATAAGAAAACTGAATACTGATGTAAAATCGCCAAACAAAGAGTGTTATAACAAGTATATGCGTTTCAATAACAGCTACTTCATAACCAGTGTTACTTTCTGCTCAAGAATGAAGAAAAGCATTTGCAAGTATTTGCGAGTTTCTTTGAAAATAAATCTCGGAGACAAAACTGTCTTAGAATATACGCAACAAATATAAATTAATTAGTTTGGCTCACACTGAACTCTTGACGTAACCATGGCGCAGATGGCACACTAAACCTTATAAGCTAAATGATGGACGCCCTAGATAGACAGCTTTCACATATACAGAAGAATCTGTTACACAGTCTCGGCGATACATGCGCAGTGAATAGTTAAAGATATTCAAATGGTGACAAGCTTCAAAAATTAACGTCTCAATAAAAAATAAGGTCTTATGCATCACCTAATAGACGAACGGTTACAGTGATATACAAGCAAGAGACAAGTGAAACTTAACACTAATTTCAGTATAGGATGACTCAGGAATAATCTTGGCATTCAAAACATTCTCTCATACTAGAAACCAATGTACTGACGTACAGTTTAACAAGGCCAACATTAACTCAACCCAATGAATGACACAAACATAACGATCCGACAAAAAGGACAACCCTGTAACGGACCACAATGACATACCAAAGTAATGTAGCTCATCTACATGATCAGAAACAATGTTTGGTCAGCATCGTCGCCCAAATGCAGATCAAGGTTAATGTGTGCCAGAAAATGGCGCTCGAACACTGAGAAAGTACTCATTACGTGCCCGTCACACTTTTGTACCGTCCCACAGCAGTGATGAAGAAAAAGGACTAAATAGCATATACCAGAACTGGACCGTAGCAAAGGCCCCAAGACTTCACACTGGCAAATACTAGTGTGGCGTCTGTCTATACTCCTGTAACCACAGCTGTGCGCTGTATGAACATCAGCCCATAAGAGACCTCATCAACACCAACGTGAAGGGAATAGCATCAATCGGTGACTAGACGTAGTGGTCAAACAGCCTTCTATAACTATCCATAACTCCACATCTGTCCAGGTGCCGTACTCAGTAGCGAGACGTGAGGGGCGAACAGTCTGCACTCAGCGCGTGTACCTTGACACTGCCCTTGTCACTGGCGGTCACCCCGCCGTCAGTCCAGTAGGCACCCCGTCTGCTACACGATGCGCTATAGCCAACAATGTGTTCACTTCCTAGTTGTCAAACAGACTGCTTTGGCAATATCTCCGCCATCCAACGGCCTACGCTTCCACCGTGAACACAAATAACACCAGCCACATTCCACGCACAAGAAGCGTCTCAGGTATCCATAGGCAGAGTCGTATCTGGTTGTTAATTGATTTCTCCATATTTTCCTACCACGTTTCCTGTTTGGATATTCCCTAATGTTACATTAAAATCTCGTGCCAGAATTACATTATTTGGTCTATCTCTACCTGAAGTCTGAAGTGTGTGGCGGAACTCCTCTGTATCATCCTCCCTTCCGTCCTGTAACACGACAGCCTATTGTAAAGTGGAGAGACGCTTATTCAGTCACAAACACGCGGTGGCGGACGAGCAGGCGGGGGTAAGATCGGGTCATATTCGTGTTGACAACTGAAATCAGGCTTGGCAGGAGCACAAGGAGGACCAGTTTTGCATTACGCACCACAGGTGTGGATGTCTCTAGACTTCCGTCTACCGCTAAGGTGACCGTATGACCGGGAAAATCCTTCCGTTAGTCAGCACAATTGCTGCTTATTTCTTATGGCAGCTTTCCGCGTCCAGTGCAAAATTCCAACATTCTCCACAATTATTAAATATTGATCCACATGTCTCACTGAAGTGCCAGTAGGATCATTTGGAAGGGGAAAAGTAGATGATCACCCCTGTGAAGATACGCCTTCGACATCTGCATTTTATATAGTTTTTTATAGTAAGGTAAATGTTACAAATAATTCCTGAACCGTAAAAATGCATATTTTAGCTACGTATTGTCCGATTGCAACGAAGGAGGTGGCTACCGGTACATCTTGTAGAACTGTACCGGACTGTAACGGTAGATTACCCGAAATTATTCACGTATTTAAGTGAGAAACCGAAAAGTGGATTTCGAGCAATTAAAAAGAACTGTACCGGACTGTAATGGTAGATTACCTGAAATTATTCACGTATTTAAATGAGAAACCGAAAAGTTGATTTCGAGCAATTAAAAAAAATACTATTTTTTAGTACGTAAATAGGAGAACATTAAAAGTATCGGCAGTAATGAAAACTTTAAATGTACAGGAAATTATTTAATGTATGATTTAATTTTTTAAACATTTATGCTTATAAATACTAAAAATGAGGAAAGCTATAGATTTTATTATTTGTAATAAGCTATGGCAGACATAAGAAAACTGAGAGTAGCAAAATTTTTCCCGAAAAATTCCAGTGTAATCTGAAGTTCCATATGCGTGTAACAGGTTAAAACTAAGAATTTCAGCACTTTTCACATTCAATAGTTTAACTGACTTTACTGGTGCTCGACCGAGGTTTTCAGGGTGAACAGTAGCAGTTTTGAGTGGAGGATAGGTTCAGACGCCGATAAAGGCGGCGAGGCTGTTACTGTTAGAAGAAAGATGGCTGATGAGCGTTCACCGCTAGTTCGCGTGTGTGAATTATTCGGAGTTGCAACTTTCGGACGTAGATACTTTTCAGCGTGTGATGAACGTGTTCATTTTCTGGTTGCATGTGATAGAAGCTGCACCTATGAGGCTTCAGTACGTAGCCATTGCGATATTTATAGCTTGATGTACTGGTCATTTTTAACGATTTTCCTAAGATAACTTACACAAGCAATTGTGGCTTATTCATCAATAAAATATATTAAGAAACTCGGTCAGGGTCTGAAATTAATTTATTGTGAACTTAGACATTCTATTTTTGTATGTTCTTATGCGAAATAAACGCTGAATTTCTGGAACATTAAGAAATACTTGATTAGATTAGATTAGATTAGATTAGATTAATACTAGTTCCATGGATCATGAATACGATATTTCGTAATGATGTGGAACGAGTCGAATTTTCCAATACATGACATAATTAGGTTAATTTAACAACATACTTAAGTTAATATAACAATTTTATTTTTTTTGTGTATTTTATTTTTATTTTTTTATTTTTTTTATTTTTTAATTTTTTTTCCTTAGTTTATATCTAAAAATTCCTCTATGGAGTAGAAGGAGTTGTCATTCAGAAATTCTTTTAATTTCTTCTTAAATACTAGTTGGTTATCTGTCAGACTTTTGATACTATTTGGTAAGTGACCAAAGACTTTAGTGCCAGTATAATTCACCCCTTTCTGTGCCAAAGTTTGATTTAATCTTGAATAGTGAAGATCGTCCTTTCACCTAGTATTGTAGTTATGCACACTGCTATTACTTTTGAATTGGGTTTGGTTGTTAATAACAAATTTCATAAGAGAGTATATATACTGAGAAGCTACTGTGAATATCCCTAGATCCTTAAATAAATGTCTGCAGGATGATCTTGGGTGGACTCCAGCTATTATTCTGATTACACGCATCTGTGCAATAAATACTTTATTCCTCAGTGATGAATTACCCCAAAATATGATGCCATATGAAAGCAATGAGTGAAAATAGGCCTAGTAAGCTAATTTACTAAGATGTTTATCACCAAAATTTGCAATGACTCTTATTGCATAAGTAGCTGAACTCAAACGTTTCAGCAGATCATCAATGTGTTTCTTCCAATTTAATCTCTCATCAATGGACATACCTAAAAATTTGGAATATTCTACCTTAGCTATATGCTTCTGATTAAGGTCTATATTTATTAATGGCGTCATACCATTCACTGTACGGAACTGTATGTACTGTGTCTTATCAAAATTCAGTGAGAGTCCGTTTACAAGGAACCACTTAGTAATTTTCTGAAAGACAGTATTGACAATTTCATCAGTTAATTCTTGTTTCTCAGGTGTGATTACTATACTTGTATCATCAGCAAAGAGAACTAACTTTGCCTCTTCATGAATATAGAGTGGCAAGTCATTAATATATAATAAGAACAACAAAGGACCCAAGACTGACCCTTGTGGAACCCCATTCTTGATAGTTCCCCAGTTTGAGGAATGTGCTGATCTTTGCATGTTACGAGAACTACTTATTTCAACTTTCTGCACTCTTCCAGTTAGGTACGAATTAAACCATTTGTGCACTGTCCCACTCATGCCACAATACTTAAGCTTGTCTAGCAGAATTTCATGATTTACACAATCAAAAGCATTTGAGAGATCACAAAAAATCCCAATGGGAGGTGTTCGGTTATTCAGATCATTAAAAATTTGACTGGTGAAAGCATATATGGCATTTTCTTTTGAAAAACCTTTCTGGAAACCAAACTGACATTTTGTTAGTACTTCATTTTTACAGATATGTGAAGCTACTCTTGAGTACATTACTTTCTCAAAAATTTTGGATAAAGCTGTTAGAAGGGAGATTGGATGGTAATTGTTGACATCATTTCTATCCCCCTTTTTATGCAAAGGTATAACAATAGCATATTTCAGTCTATCAGGGAAAATGCCCTGTTCCAGAGAGCTATTACACAGGTGGCTGAGAATCTTACTTATCTGTTGAGAACAAGCTTTTAGTATTTTGCTGGAAATGCCATCAATTCCATGTGAGCTTTTGCTTTTAAGCAAGTTTATTATTTTCCTAATTTCAGAGGGAGAAGTGGGTGAGATTTCAATTGTATCAAATTGCATAGGTATGGCCTCTTCCATTAACAGCCTAGCATCTTCTAATGAACACCTGGATCCTACTATATCCACAACATTTAGAAAATGATTATTAAAAATATTTTCAATTTCTGACTTTTTGTTCGTAAAGTTTTCATTCAATTTGATGGTAATACTGTCTTCCTCTGCTCTTGGTTGACCTGTTTCTCTTTTAATAATATTCCAAATTGTTTTAATTTTATTATCAGAGTTGCTGATTTCAGACATGATACACATACTCCTGGATTTTTTAATAACTTTTCTTAATATAACACAGTAGTTTTTATAATTTTTGATAGTTTCTGGGTCACTACTCTTTCTTGCTGTCAGATACATTTTCCTTTTGCGGTTACAAGATATTTTTATACCCTTAGTAAGCCATGGTTTGTTAGAAGGTTTCTTACGAGTATATTTAACTATTTTCTTGGGGAAGCAGTTTTCAAATGCATTTACAAAAATGTCAGGAAATAAATTATATTTTAAATTGGCATCAGGTTCACGGTACACCTCATCCCAGTCTAACTGCTGTAGGCTTTCCCTGAAATTTGCAATTGTTAAATCGTTGACTGAACGTACTACTTTGGAGGACTGTTTAGTATTGCTGAATGGAGCTATGTCATATATTGTAACTAGCTGTGCACCATGATCAGAAAGACCATTCTCAACAGGCTGAGCATTTATCTGGTTAAACTTATCTTGGTCTATAAAGAAGTTATCTATCAGTGAGCTGCTATCCTTTACCACCCGAGTAGGAAAATCAATAATGGGTGTCAAATTGAAAGAACCGAGTAATACTTCAAGGTCATTTTTCCTATTACCCTCTTTCAGAGAATCTACATTGAAATCCCCACAAATAATAATTTGCTTCCCCCTGTCTGACAGATAGCACAACAAGGAGTCCAAATTTTTCAGAAATAGATGAAAATTTCCTGATGGGGACCTATATACAGTTACAATTATAAATGTGCCTTTATTTAATTTAAGCTCTCAGGCACATGCTTCTATATGTTTCTCTACACAAAACTTTTTTGTTTCTATACTTTTTGCACAATGATAACTTTTGACGTATATGGCAACTCCTCCTTTCTCCATATTTTCTCTCATTACATGTGCAGAGAGCTTATAACCACTTACATTTACCTTATCCATATCAGTAACAATGTGATGCTCAGACAGGCATAGTATATCTATTTCATTCTCAGCTTCTAAATCTTCTAGACAAACCAGAAGCTCATCTACTTTATTCTTTAAACTCCCAATATTTTGATGAAATACACTTACATTATTTTTAATTATACTTTTATGAGAACCTTTCCTTATTCTAACATTTGCAGTACTCTCCTGTCTGAGTTTCTCATTGTGCTTAGGCCTAGTTCCTATACCAGTGGTCACATGGTGTTCAGAGAGGCAGATTATGTCAACTGGGTTGGGTGACTTTAATTCATCAATGGAATTACCTAGGACTGAGATACAACTTGGTGGAGATAAAATTTCTGGTGATAGGTGAAATTTTATAATTGATAGCTGTGATTAGTGATCCAATGTGCTAGAATTGTGCTGTTTAATTTCTTTCCTAAACTGAAGATTTGTTTCAATCCTGACCTCTCGTAGAACTTGACATCTTTCTGTCTTACCTATCCTAAAAAAGGTGCTGCTCCAACACCTGTAACCACTGGTATTTTACCATTCATGGCAGTGCCTCCCCCCCTTAAATTTCCTGCTATTACCCCAGCCAGTTTCCCCTTCCCTTTCCTGTTGAGATGTAGGCCATGCCTAGTATAGTCCCACCTACTGAGATAATCAACAGGAACCACACCAATATGAGCCCCCGCACCCGATCCAAGCAGCCGTTCCAACTCCAAATTAACTCTCCCAACAGAAGAGTTCAAATGAGGCCGGTCATGACGTCTCAGGACAGATACAAATTCAACATTGGTGTGTCTCGATGCTGATGCAATCTTTACCAGGTCACACTCTATACTGTACCCAGGATCTCTGTCGATGCTGTTCCCTGGCCCTCCCACAATAACCACAGTGTCTTCCCTGGTAAATCCTTTACAGAGTGAACCTAAATCCTCTGTCACCTGATCCAGACTAGCACTTGGTTTGAAAAAATTTGTGACCTGGTATTCTGGTCCTAATTCCTCCTGCAGAAGTTGGCCTACACCTCTGGCATGAGAACTGCCTAACAACAAAACTTTCTTCCTTTTCGATGACTTTCCTACATTCTTTTTCAATTTCCTATTGAAAGTTTGTTGTGTCCTGTCTACACCTACCTCTGCTTGAGGCTCATCAGTTTCTAACTGAAGCAACAGGTCAAACTTATTTTTGACATTCACCACAAAACTATCAGACTTAGTTCTAGGCCTGTTCCTTCTGCTACCTGTTGCCACTTCCCACCTCTCTTTGCCCTTCTCCCTCCTTAACCTGTCCAGATCTTCCCTAGCCTGATCTAGCTCAGCCTGAAGGGCAGCAATTTTCCCCTCCTGTTCCACTATCTTCCTATCTCTGCTGCAAATCCTGCATAACCACTGATGAGCCTGATCCACTTTCCCAACACCCACGCCACTGCAGTCCCCCCAGTGAAAAAAACTACTGCATCCATCACACCAAACCCCGGAACTAACAATTCTACGGCAAGTCAGGCACTTCTCACTCATGGCAAAAATAATACTTTAGCTAGAATAAATCAATTAAATTACCGAAAATCAAAAAAGACGTTACAAGAATTAAGCCTATTCACAAATGTATATAAGCAAGTTTCTGATTTAAAATTCCTCTGTTTTTCTGAGATCTGTATTAAAACAACGAAGGTATACGCTATTTATTATATATTTCACTCGATGGAATGAAAAAAAGGACAATTAAACGAGGTACTTTTAACTTTGACTCTCCAAAAACGTTACGAGAATTAGGCCTATAAACAAATGTATATAGGCAAGTTTCTGATATAAAGTTACGCTGTTTTTCTGAAATCTGTATTAAAACAATGAAGTTATACGCTATTTACGGTAGTTTACTTATTTGTTACCGAGAAACTAGTTAAATTACCGTGAAACAAGAAACAAACACGTTTACAAAATTTAAGCCTAAGCGCGACTTCGCGAAGTTACGATCTTTTCGTGTTTTCTGAAAAAATACGCAAATAAAAGTCAAACCTTTAACGGCAAGACTAAACGATATACTAATGCACGTATTTAATTTGTTGTCGGCGTTAAACTAAATTATATTCCTGTCTAAATCACTTAACTTTCTGGAAATGGTTTCTGGCGTCACTTACTCGGCGGCCATCTTGGAACCAAATTACGTGCGTAAGTTACTTGACGTTTGCTTAGCAAATCCTCCGAGCATGTGTATTAAATACTGTTGTGCGACATTGGGTAAATTGCAACAAATGTTAGTAGGTGCCCCATAAATACTACATAGCCAAACTTATAAGTCCACCCACATTTACGGGGCCCATTTAAGTGTTTGTTTTTTCTGTGTAATGTGTGGGTAAATGTTTTTTTGCCATAGCACGTGGGGGCTCGGAGCTGATGTAGAACTTGTGAACAGTTTAGAACTTTGATTTTCTGCGAGTTGATGAGAGAGATTGTATTTAATTTCGTCATCCACACCCCATACACATTCCACCAAAACCCGTCCGGTCGCTCTCCTTTGTTGCTCATAGTCAAATCGAGGTGAGGGGTGGTGCCCTATTTAACCGAGCATGAATTACTCTTTCATTTACATCGTGCTGATTGTGAGAGCCTTTTCCTGCTTCTCATCCGTTGATGTTCAGATTTCAGCTCTATATATTGGAATACACTCAGTCCACATTTTAGTGCCTTTTTCATTTTTCCTTGGTTGCAGTGATCAGTCCTATTTTTATGATTTTAGTATATGAGTATCTTTATAGCTCAAAGTCCTTCAAGTTGATACCTCTTACATTCCAAGGGCAACCTCCAGTGTATCTGTCCTGCCAAATATTTTGCGTTTTTCCTTGCCTTAGTTGTTTCGATTAGATGAATCTAGCTTTTTGATGTGACATTGCCCGCCCCTGGTAACTGAGTGGTCAGCGCGACGAAATGTCATACCTAACGGTCCGGGTTCGATTCCCAGCTGGGTCGGAGGCTTTCTCCACTCAGGGACTGGGTGTTGTGTTGTCCTTCTCATCATCATATCATCCCCATCGACACGCAATTCACCGAAGTGACGTCAACTCGAAAGACTTGCACCAGGCGAACAGTCTGCCCGACGGGAGGCCCTAGCCCCATGGCATTTCCATGTGACACTTGCGAGTGTTTTAATGTTTTAATTAGATGAGGTGCCAGCCCACCGTACAGCTTTCAATCAGGAAGACAAGGGGTTTTTATTTTAGAGTGTTCCTCCTTAGGCAATTTGCTTTCATCATTAAGTATGAGACCTGTGCACTAGCGCAATGAGCTTGCCACCTTACTTTGGTGAGGAGGTTTTTGTGTCTCAGTGAGCCACTGAGGTGTCTGATAGAAGTTAGACTCGCGGCAGAGTCTCCCACGCCAGACTGGTCACTTTCTAAGGGATAAGTAGCCCCCCCCCCCCCTAAGGTATTTCCTTCTTGGGAAATGTGGGTGGCAACCACGTCGGTCCGCAGCTTAGTCTGCCGTTATTTCAACTTATTTATGTCATGTTTTCACTTTCTCTTTCTTGCACAACTCACGTTCTTTTTTTTTCTTTTTTTTTTGCCAAAGACGTCGGGATTCAAAGCCTAATGGTGACGTTCTCATCTCTTTTTTCTCTTTGATGGAGAGGAGGTGATGGATACCACGATGGCAGCTTCGGTGATGAAGGAAATCTTCAGGAACACATCACTGGCGCAAGGAGCCACCCAAGAAAGGTGATAGGAATGCAACCAAAGATGAGGTGTCTTTCGGCAGCAGACAAATAACGTGGCAGCGGAGGAGTCCAATTAAGACAAATGGTGGTACAGAATGCCCGACGCAAAGAAGAATCATATAGTTTGAATCCACCAAATTTATGGTGACTCAGATCAACAGGTCCGACAAAACCGACATCAACCATTCGTGTAATCACACAGTGTAGGGTTTCACGGCCGGTGTTGTCTTCAGTTGATACTTCCGGGCTGAGAGGCCGTGGTCGATGTATAAAATTTCCACCTGACGTTTCGTCTCCATCTGCGGGAGACATCTTCTGAGGTCGTCCGGCTACCGCGGTAGCAGGACGACCTCAGAAGATGTCTCCCGCAGATGGAGGCGAAACGTCAGGTGGAAATTTTATACATCGACCACGGCCTCTCAGCCCGGAAGTTCCAACTCAAGACATTCATGTAACCGTTTCTCCTGGATGGGCAACAGATCCACCTTCTCCATCGAGGGTGCACCAGTGCGTTCAACTTCCTGCGGGAATTTCAGAGAAGCAAGCGTGGAGGGAATGGACAGGGACTATGTACAGGTTGCGTTCGGTGGGAATGTAGTTGGCCGTGAGGCGTAAAGAGATAGTCCACTCTGTTGCGATAACAATGTGCACCGCATGGCGCAGTTTTTAACGCACCTGCCTATTAAGCAGAATACCCCGTTTTTGAATCCCGGTACGGAACACATTGTCACTTGTCACTGCTGATTCCACGTAATATCCCACTGCAGGTGATACCAGTAACCTCCTCATTTCTTCTCTCCTTTCCTCCCCCCCCCCCCCCGCCCCAACTCTCGCCGTTCCATTTCAGCTTACATGTAGTGTATCAAAAATGTGGATTCCTCATACAGGACCGTGACTACTCAATTAATTCTTCGGCTGTCGGAGTAAATAGAATAATCTAATGGGACAACGAAACTTTTAAATTTTCGCGTTTAGACTATCATATACGCAGTAGGATGGTACAGACATACCGTAGATTAACCGTCGTGCAGATTCCCGTATGGAGGACGCAGAAACTTTGCGAGCTACTGAAGGACTTCTAAACAAGTAAGTTTCCAAATTCGGATGGAATTCCAGTTTCGTTTCACACAGTGCTTTTCAGTATTACTTAGCTTGCACTTATCGCGAATCTCTCGTCAACCGCAACGTTCCGACACGCAAAATTACAGACCAGTATGCTTAACGTCTGTTAGCTGCAAAAATCTTAGGCATTTTCTGAGTTTGAACACAATAAATTTCTTTGAGCTAGAAAAGCTTTTGTACACAGAACAGCACGAATATACACTGAGGTGACAAAAACTATGGGATACCGCCTAACATCGTGTCGGACTTCCTTTTGCCCTGCATAGTGCAGCATCTCGACGTGGCATGGACTCCGCAATCCGTTGTAAAGTCCGCTGTAGGAATACTGAACCATGCTGCCTCTATAGTCGTACATAACTAAAAAAGTGTTTCCAGTGGCGGATTTTTTGCACGAACGGTCCTCTTGATTATGTCCCATAAATAATCGATTGGATTCATGTCGCACAATCTGGGTGGCTAAATTATCCGCTTTAATTGTCCAAAACATTCTTCAAACCAGTCGCAAGCAATTGTAGCCCGGTAACTTAGCACACTGTCATGAAATAACTTCAGTCCATGAATGGACGGAAAAGGTCTACAAGTAGCGGAACATAAAGTTTTCCAGAGCACTCAGTCCATACACAGTGCCTTGTTGAATACTTGGGACTGTGGCTCCGCGGTATTTGCGCCACGCTCGATCTCTGTCATAAGTTCTTACCACCTGAAGTCAGGACTCATGTGACCATATCACGGTTTTCTAACAGAGATTGTCACGAGCCCTGTAGACGTGTTGCTGGTGATGTCGTACTATCAGCAAAGGCAATCGCGTCGGTCGTTTGCTGTCATAGCCCATTATCGCCAAATTTCGCCACACTCTCGTAACGGGTACGTTCGTCATTCGTGCTACATCGATGTCTGCGGTTATTTCACCCAGTGGGTTGTTTTTTATCAGTGGAACTCTACGCAAATGCCACTGTTCTCGGTCTTTAAGTAATGGCCATTGGCCACTGCGTTGTCCTTGGTGACAGGTGATGCCTGAAATTCATTATTCTCGACACACTCTTGAGCCTGTTGATCTCACACTGTTGAAATCCTAACGAGTTTCATGACTGAATGTCCCATGTGTCTAAATAAAACAACCATTACATCCTAATTCTGTTAATCCATCGTGCTCTTAAGACGCTGGAAATCTTTTCATGTGAATCAATTTAGTGCAAAGGACAGTTCCGACAATGCACTACAGTTTTATACGTGTACGCGATACTACCGACATCTGCCACGCCGTATACGAACGTACCACTATCCCAAGACTGCACAACTACTGTCACCTCAGCATAGAAGAGTCGCAAGCGTGAAACTAGGTTATTCCTTTCGTTGCAAAGAAACCTGCGAACCTTCGACGAACGGAAACAAGCAAATTCCATATTCCTAGACTTTCGAAAAGTGTTGGAAACAGTGTTAAGGAAGATCCGAGTACACGGTATTTAAGTTCCCAGAAATCTGAGAGATTAGAAGACATTTTAAGTAATTGACGCCAGAACGGTTCGATCGTAACAGACAAGCATATAGTCATAATGTCCCAGGGAAGTGTGACAGGACTAGCCTTGTTCTATATACAAGGTGTACCTGTAGATATGTTTATATTTAGTACCTTAATACCAGCCGTGGTGGTCTCGCGGTTCTAGGCGCGCAGTCCGGAACCGCGCGACTGCTACGGTCGCAGGTTCGAATCCTGCCTCGGGCATGGATGTGTGTGATGTCCTTTGGTTAGTTAGGTTTAAGTAGTTCTAAGTTCTAGGGGACTGATGACCGCAGCTGTTAAGTCCCATAGTGGTCAGAGCCACTACCTTAATATGTACATATATAAATGTGATCGTTGTGTTTTCCCCCTGGAAATCACTCTTAACAGAAAAATTTTGCTACCTGATGTTTTCTGCCCGGTCGTAAGTTCACCATTAAGTGCACTGCACCTGTGAGTATAGACTAACTACGTCTGACCTACAGCACAGGGGAAAATAAGCCTTAATGGTTTGTTCTTGCCATATAAACTTGGAGAAAACACTGAACTTAAAAACATACGACATGTAATAGCTATAATTATTAGTCTCCAAAGACCAAGATACTGACGTGAAGCTGTTCACTACACCGTTCTCAGTCAAAAATACAAATAAATCTGCACTTATACCGGTTACAACCTGTATAAACGTGATCTGATTGATAACTATATCAGCGATCAGGCACTGTTTGCAGATGATGCTGTAGTGCACAGAAAAGTGTAATCGTTAAGTGAATGTAGGAGGAGATAGGAAATGAGCAGATTTTCTACTTGGTGTGATGAGAGGCAGCTTCGCTATATGCAGAGAAATGCAAGTTAATGCAGACGAGTAGGATCAACAGTCCTGTAAAGCTTTAATATCAGGTCATTTGTGTGCTGCTTGACGCAGTCAGATCGATTAAATATCTAGGTGTAATGCTGCAAAGCGATCTGAAATCAAATGAGTACGTAAGGTCGGTGGCAGAAACGTGATCTACTTCCCTCAGTGTTTCATGAAAAAAAATTTTAAACATCCTATATACTGGATGTCTCTCCTAAAAGCCTTTGGACAGATATTTCCACTTCTATTTTGGTAATATGTAGACTGAGTCGGAACAAATAGTTACTGTTCAACACCCGCTTCAAGGTAGGTCCAGGGACAGCGGGAAAAGTGGGTTTGTTCACATGTTCAAATGTGTGTTAAATCTTATGAGACTTAACTGCTAAGGTCACCAGTCCCTAAGCTTACACACTACTTAATCTAAATTATCCTAAGGACAAACACACACACCCATACCCGAGGGAGGACTCGAACCTCCGCTGGGACCAGCCGCACAGTCCATGACTGCAGCGCCCTAGACTGCTCGGCTAATCCCGCACGGCAGTAGGTTTGTTTCCAGCTACATAGCAAAAGATTTTTAAAGCAGAATTTGACGTAGCCTTCAGCAGAGCGGTCCCAAATTACTCTAGTGATACATTCCGTTTACGTGTAAGTACCGGTCAGTTGTAACTGAAGTGCAGTGTCTCACAGAGGTCCAGTTGTAGGCTGTAATTATCATCTGGCAGCGAAACTTGGTGGATATGATAACGCGAAATCGATTGACGGTGGAAATAAATTACTTTCAATTTGGGACACCAGGTGCTAATTTGGTGCTGTACAGTATCTCACCGACGCCGCCAGTGCTTATATTGAACAAATTGTACAAACGGTGGTTAATAATATAATGAACATTATGCCTTTCTCACTTGTTCGACCTTCTCTGCCTGCCTTCCGTTCCTAGTACCTTACGTATGTAAACATATCTGTTCGTCTAACAAGTTTTCTGCCTTGCAATAATTACAGCCTACACTTTAATTAGAACCGCCCGGTATTATCAGGCGCTGAAAATACGAAGAATGACCAGTACTCCAGCAGCGACTCGGTGACGCTGCTGCTGGTTGGCAGACAGCACGTGCCAGGGCGGCAAACGAGATGGGGTGTAGATATTCAACGAAGATGTGGTGGACAAAGGTTTTCAGTGTATTTTTTCTGCTTTTTAATTCATATCTCTAAACCACATATCACATCAACCTTGGACCGGTCTATCGAACGGGAACATCATATTTCCCTTTAAAAACCATTTTGTTTGTTACTGAATTGACGCTTTCCATTGTCGCATGAAACTATGGATGAGCAATATTTGTTTCGACGAACTCCATCTAGACATTTTAAAAATGTAACTGAAAATATGAGCCGAACCAACAGAGAAAATGTTCAGGCGCGAAAGTCAAGCGCCGACACGACAGTCAGGAACGCTAGGGCAGACAGGGCTGTGTAGGAGACGTCAGCCAGTATTACGCTGACAGACCCGTCTCTAGGACGACACCGAGACAGCAGCGGCCTCTAGGCGAAGAGAACATTAGCGTCGCGCCTCCTGGCCGTGGCCCTGTTAAAGACTAGCCATTCTACGAGCTCTAGAGCAGCGACTTTAGGAACTGTGTCGCGAATTGTATATACTGAGAGACTTCTTATTTGTCTGTCGCTATTTGCTTGAGACACATCATTGTAAAACCTCGAAGTTAAGTATTGTTACTTAATTTTCTGAAATAAAACTAATTAATCCGATTTGCTTCAATTGTGTTCTAGTGATACGAGAAATAGGTTTCCTAGGCACCCCATATTTGATCTCCTCTCCCATCCCCACCCCGTGCCACGTCTTCACCGTTGTGTCCCCCCTACCCTCCATCTCTACACCCTACATCTCCTTTCCCAAGGTGGCTTCCATCAACTCCCCCTCCCAGATGATGCCCTCTCTCCCTCCATTTATCCCTCCTATCAACTCTGATCCTCACCCCCCTCCTTTCCTCTGTCCTTTGCCTGGGCTCCCTCTTCCCCCCTTCCATTCTGTTTTCTCCTCACTAAACCTCTCCCTACCTCCCTTCTCCCCCCCCCCCCCCGAATCCTTTTGTATTCCCCTCCTCAAATTACCCCACTCCCTGTCGCGTCTGCCCAGCGCCCCCCACCCCTCTTATGGGCCCTCATCCTCCATCAGCTCCTTTCCCGGCTCCTCACCTTTTTTATTTTCCCATCATCTGTCCAGTTCCCCCCACCTGCTCTCGGCTGTGGTATGTCACATTTGCCAACTTTTTAGTGCAGTGTTCCAGTGACTGTTCAGTGTTGTTCGTCTTTCTCGTGTTGCGAACAGAAACCATGCTGTCGCTGGGTGAGATTTTTATGTCTTTTGCGAACAGAAACCAGACTGTCGCCGTGTTTTTTTTTAATTGTCTGTCTATTGTTTTACCTGTCTGCTTTGTATGTATTTTCTTAGCGTCATCATCCCTCTGTTCTTTGTTTTAAGTTCCACGATTTCTTTTCGCCATGTTACTCTTTAAGTCTCCGATTTTATCGCCTGGTTTTATTATTTATTATCTTCATCTTTCTAACAAAGTCTGTAGGCTGAAGAGCGGCATACTAAGCTGCTGCCAGCCCACCCCCTTCGGGGGGAATTGAAATTCAATAAAGGAAAAAAAAAAACATATTTGACGTGGGCAGGACGTAACAGAAAATGCGTCTGACACCTCTTGATAGAGACATTTGATGTATACAACTGTCATCTTGTCATATGTGTCGTAGCATGTCTTTTGATGTGTTCTGGTAAACAGAAATCACCCAACTGGAACAACATGTGAACTTCTAAAGATTTATAATTATTAATGTCCATAGGCATCTGAAGTAGCAACATGAAACTTGAAGGAATTATAAAGTGAGTACAGGAACTAAACGAAGGTTGCAAAGCAATATAGAAACGCTGTAGTGACAATATCTGGACGACCCATCATAGTGGATTGGTGGTAACGCAGGCGTTGATTAGACGCAATAACAATAAACGAAATGATGTTTGGCTCCCTATTCATGATATTACATAGCTATAGAGCAACAATCTTAGCAACTCTTAATGCATTGATCATGTTATAATATTCAATTGACTCCGATTGTTCCTCTCCAGCCCAGAAGAGTGTGCCTTAAATTATACTGTATTTACGTTTCTTCTATATGCGGCCCACAGCTTGTACCTAGAACCCAGCACCGCACGCTGATTGCTGGTGACACCTAGGGTCAGTGCTGACTACAACTTCCAACTGATTGTTGGAGATTACCCACGTTTTCTGTGTAGTGTTGAGCTCAATAATGGGCATGCAACACATATGTAGCCATATACGCAATTTGTGGCATCTCTGAAGCAGACTTTTGAAATTTCAGGTAGTTCTTTGTTCTTATAATTCACTTTAACGATTTCTAGAAGACGTTTTGTTAATAAATTACAGTAAGTAGATCTCTTTCTTACAAATATACTGAAGCCACCAGGACGTAACGACCTTTATATGGTAAATCTAGATGCAGATGTTTTTTTCTTTAACGAGTATGGGTATGGATAGTGAACCGCCACCACGAAGGAACCAATGATTCAGAGTTTGTTACTTCAGCACAGATATCCTATTTGACATAAATGCTGAAGTTCCAAGTGCTCCAGTCATCGGTTTCAGACATTAAAAAAGAATCAGACGAAAGTGATCAACAACCGCAATCTATACCAGCAGAAGATACCGTAGTTGTATGTTGTACGCTGTACTTGTAGGGGATGTGAGTGAACGTGTTTTGTATTGAAAGTGACACTGATGTGTGTAATGATAATGCAGAACTAATTGGAGCATATCAAATGGGTGCAAGATATACTTGCAAAAGAAACTATGGACCTTACACATAATTATAAGTCAAATTCCCTTCTGACAAAGCAACTGTCATTAACATATTTGGATACTTATTTTGTAATGATTTACTAGAACATCGAGTATTTCACATCAGTTTGTATGCAGCTGAAAAGCCTGAAGCTTCCACAGATTTCCAACCAACTGATATTGACAAAATGAAGAAATTTGTTGGTATCAATTTAGTAATGGGTATTAAGCAATAACCCACCTGAACGAACACTATCACCGAAATGTGAAACTGAAGAAGACAGAGTAAATGTTTATAGACCTGTGTGTGAAGTAGCTGATTCGTTGAATATTAGCATTTCTATTGTATCTCCTAATATAACCCCACTAACACGCCCAGGCAAGATAAGAAACACAAGGAGACAATGCTATGTACAAATAAAAGTTGAAGAGCTCGAAACATGTTTTACACAAGCAACATCTTCAAACCCTTATGAAATGTATAATGTAGACGAACTTGGTGCTGAGCCTGCAGATAGTGACGTGTGTACTCAATGTGATCTGTGGTTTCAAAGCCTAAACACAGCTGTCTCTGCAGCCGCCTATACTGAGCAGATTCAATTACTGATAATGATACCAGATAGCTGCTTCAAGCAGCAGATACAAAAACACTTACCCACTTCTTTTTATTTATGCATGACCAGATTCCTACTGTGGGCATCCGTTGCAAAATGATATGCTTAATATTGCTCTGGAATATTACCTAAGTGATGGAAAAGATTTCATCAGGCGAGCCTCTAATCAGGATGATGTTATCTCTGTTAGTGGCAATGGTGAAAGAGTTAGAAAGGTAAAATAATAAATGACGAGATCATTAAGAGAAGCATATCTCGTAATGAAAAAGGAAAACCCAAATTTAAAGATTGGGCACACGAAATTCTACTCTTTACGACCAAATGGGTAAAATGTCAGCCAATGAAGGAAGTATGCACAAGTATATACTGCTCTAATTTGAAACTTATTTGTTTCACCGAAAGTGGTGTCACAGGCAAGAAGTACAGAGAGATGGGCATGATGCTTTTGTGTATATGTCAAGAGCTGCAGGATAAATGTTGGTTGCAGGAGTGTGCAGTGCGTCCTGATGATGAAGGGGTGCCCAATGAAGCATTATACCTTCAGGATGGAATGACATAACTTATGCATTGTGTGAGGGAGGAGAGTTGGTGAAGAAGACAATCGAGCTATGGAAGTTTGTTGTAAAGGTTAGGCATTGGGTGAAGAAAGGAGTATCACGTCATCGCATCCACATGATTCAGAGATGGGCCATAGAAGAAGTAAATCAGCAACATCCTAGGATACTAACCCATCATTTCTTCATTTCCACTTTGCGGAGTACTGCTGTGTTTACTTGCAGAACGAAATTCAAAGTTGCCAGTGGTACACATGGCAGTTGTCAGTATTGAGACCTGTTGCTCTTTTCCTTGGAACAGCACACAGTTTTGCTATTGTCAGTGACAATCTCAGTCATGACAGTGCACATGCATGCGATGTTGTGAGCATTATAATTGAAGACATAGCATCTAGAAGCCATACATTTCCTAAGCATGTGTATGTGGCTGATGCTGGAGCTTTTAGCTTTATGAGCGTTGAAAACACTGTACAGGAATTAAGAACAAAGGTATTTTCAGAAACGCGTCACAGAAAAAGACATGTGATGGGGTAGGAGACCTCTGTAAACATCTTGCTAGATATAATCTCCAGTTTGAAGCTGTTGATGTTATTGGATTTGTGCAGACCGTATCAAAGTTACTAAGAAACTAGAACTCTTATTTCTAAATGAGAGTACATCATGGGGAATCTTATTTTAAAAAAGGACAAGAGTGGTCTTCTGAGAAGCCAGTCAGGTCATTGCCGAGTTGCATCCCGAAATGATACATACGGCGTGTTTCACTAAATATGTTTGCCTCTGCAAGTTACGAAGTAACAGGCGACGGAAATATCTATTGCGGTAGGTCACCATAAGAAACATTACACTATCTGCAGAGCTATGAACATAGTTTATTGCGTTACTATCCAAAGAGTTACAGCAAAAATACACAATTTTTTAAATGACCAATAGTTGTTTCTATCATGCACAGGAATCAGTAATACCAGCTGTGTATACATCAATTTAAATTACATTCCTATCACTTTTAGTTTGGGAGCTACAACCCTTCAAAGTTTCAGGAGCAGATACCACACACTGTACGTAATATATGGCTGTGTGGTGGGTGATGGATGTTCTGGCGGTGGGAAGTTGATTTAAATGAGAGGCTCAAGTGTGTCTCCTTGTTCATGAATGCACAATGCAACGTGCATTCTAAAGGATCTGCGAACGAGATGTAACATCGCCGGTGTCACAGAGCAACATACGTTCTCGATGCGTCGTGTTAGATCATCTGGGGATGTGGGCTCAGTGACATAAACATGATCCTTTAGATATCCCTACAAAAAGAAAACTAATGGTACTAAATCAGGCGACCTCGGGGCCATGAATGAGGACCATGGCACCCCAACCACCTTCCTACAAACCTGTTTAGTTCTTACACAACAGCACGCGCAGAATGGGCTGGGTGACCATCGTGCTGCATCCACATATGGAAACTCGTGTGTAGACACACATGTCCAAGGAGAACACTCAAACTGTCGACTATAAACGTGCAATATAACTAACCTGTCAGTGTACCTGGTAAGCAGTGTGGACCAATCATTTCATCCAAAACGACTCCACACCATACATTAATAAACCATCTATGTTCACGGTCAACAGGTCGTACCTATCGAGGATTGTCTGCGGCCCAGTAGCGCACGTTATGGTGATTTCTGCACCATAATTTGTGAACGTGGACTATCAGAGAACATAACACCTTGTAAAGATTCCAGTGTGAAATTACGCATGGGCCATTCACAGAATGTAACTCTCACACGGAAATCGTTCCCATGCAACTCCTGGGTCATTGACAGGCGGTACGGTGAAACCTGTGGCCGTGTTCTACACGCCACACGGATGTGAGACTGAAGCCGGCCGAAGTGGCCGAGCGGTTCTAGGCGCTTCAGTCTGAAACCGCGCGACCGCTACGGTCGCAGGTTCGAGTCCTGCCTCGGGTGTGGATGTGTGTGATGTCCTTAGGTTGGTTAGGCTTAAGTAGTTCTAAGTTCTAGGGGACTGATGACCTCAGATGTTAAGTCCCATAGTGCTCAGAACCATTTTTTTGTGAGACTGACACCACCGACTGCAGCAACGGCTCTTAAGCTGACATGACGATCGTGGTGTACTGCAGCTAAAACAAACACCTCCGTCTCCTCACTTCTTGCAGTTCTTCGTCTGTTACTACGGCGCATCACCAAACTGCCTGTTTCCGAAGTCGTTGTTCGGCATGTAAGAACGTAATGGCTGCCAGACCTCTTCACCCAGGATATCTCACAGCGTATGCCAGGGCTGCATCAGTGCCATCGTGTCGGCACTTGCCGAGCATCAGCAACATGTCAACGTACTCGTTGTTCGTGTACGCCATCTTCATCCGATGTCAGTAACTGTGGTATATCGAGCCCCGATTGTTTGTGTGGCTTAAACTGTCGGGTATATGGCCTTGTGCGGCGACAGTCGGCAGTCTGACAGCGCATCGAGGAAGCTTTTCGCTCCGTGATATCGGCGACGCTACAAATTGACCGTATCACATTTAGAAGGCGCATTGCGTTATGCGCAGCGTGTCTGGTATCTGCCCTTGAAACTTTGAAGGGTTGTAGCTCACAAAATAAGAGTGATAGGAATGTAATTTAAATTGATATATACACAGCTGGTGTTAATGATTCCAGTGCATGACAGAAACAACTATTAGTCCATTTAAAAAATTGTATCTTTTTGCTGTAACTCTTTGGATGATAACACAATACATAATGTTCATAGTTCCGCAGACAGTGTAACGTTTCTTATGGTGACCCACTGCAATAAACATTTCTGTGGCCTATTACTTCCTAACTTAGAGAGGCAAACACATTTAGTGAAACACCCTGTTTATTGCAAGGATCGTTCTCCACGAAGTCCACCATGTTTCTGCGTGTGAAATACAGAGAACTCGGTGTACTTTAGAGGGCTTTGTCGTGAGCAGTTTCATTTCTTGTGTGTATGTCAATTAGTGGTGGGTGGAACAAATAATTAGTCTCTCATGAGCCGTGAGATGTAATCGCCTCTTTTATGACAGCTCATGGTTGGGCAGATTCTTTCGAATGGCCATCATCAACAGATCAGTGTGCAGTTACGATTTAGCAAGTACTGCTCTTCTGGATCATCCTTGTCCATGTGCGAATTCAGCTTGGTTATTAACGTTCAAAGAGGAACAGGTGAAAAAAAACGAACTCTTTCCAAAGGGGCAGTGTTGATTGTTAGTGTAGCCAATTATAATCCATGAGGTGTCATAAAGAAGTAAAACCATGACAGAAGACATTAAAAATTTGATAATAATATCAGAAACAGAAAAAGCTATTTTCTATAGTTATTTTCTTTTTATAAAATACTTTTACCAAATGAACAGCTGTTCATTTTGACTAGGATGTATCAGGTTTGCATTACATTTACTCAGTTTCAATAGCCAATTTAAATTTTTAAGTTCTCTGGATTTTTTGACCTTGAGACTAGTTAGGTCAAAGGTAAAAATTACTCAGATTTTCTACTGCATAATTTTCCGACACTGAGTGTAGCTTCCATAAGCACAGTTTGCAACTAACAAAAAATTCAAGTTTTATAAAATTCTGGGTGGAGGTTATAGAGAAAATAATTTTTAAAGAAACAAATAATTTCAGATTCTCTTATCTTTATGTAGAAATATTTTGATAGTTTAAAAATTTCAGGCTTGTATGTCATAGCTGACAGCAGTCTTTCCACTTTATCATTTCTCAAATTAACATCCAGTGACTATCATATTTTTAAAACATAATTTGGAAGTTTTCTTAAAACTGCAAATTTTCATAGTTTAGTTCTCCAAATTAAAGATTAAAACAGGCTCATAAGTTATCACTAGCAGTTTTTATAATTTTTTTAAAAGTTTTCCTTTCGTTACAACATTTTCACTACTCTCATTTAAAGAGTTCTATATAGTTTTAACAAATCAGCAGAAAATCCAAATTCCTTAGCTTTAGAAAAGGGACTTGTGGAACATCATTCATCTTTGAAACAATGATATGACGCATTCAGTCTTGACCTGTATAACTTGAAATGAAATCTCTCAGAAGCAGCTCTACCGCTGTGTCTGTTGCACACTGGAACAGGCAGTGGTTGATAAGCAGTGTATGCCCCTGATCACCAAACAAAAATGCTGAACACAACTTAGCTCAAGGCACATGTCTCATGCAATGACAGCATGTGTCACACTGGTGTATTAGCTTGTGCTACCAAACACCAATATACAAGGTATCAGTTGCCGATTTCATTAGACAGCTTGTGATGTGGTGAGGTGTGTTACTGTGTTACAGTGAATGTTGTGTAGTCAAACATGAAATGCTGCTTGACACAAGAGTTGTCAAACATGCCCTTCATGTATCATGCAGGAGAATGTAGTGCCCAAAAAGCAATATGAAAGATCAAACAATGGTTTTCTAAGAGGCATCAGGAGGATGATGCTTAACTGGATGAAGTTTATCTCTGTGGATAGCAACAGAGAGCCAGACTAGGTTCCCATCAAAACCATCTCCTAACACCAGACTTCAGGAAATTGTGTTGAATTATGGTGTCGACCATCCAGCAAATAAGCACCTGTCAGTTTGCTTGTGAAACGTGTACTTCTAAAGGTACAGTGTAGAGAGTCCTGGTGGAGCAGGTATTACAACTCTATCATAAAGAACATGTACAACCACTGGGACCATTGGTTTCTGAGCTCCCTTTTCATGTCAATGGGGTATCCCCCACAGTATTTAGTGCTGAACCGTACAGTTTGTATTATTCACGGATGTGGCCTCATTCACCAATGATGGTGTTTCAACAGCCGTGGCAGCCATATTTGGAGTAAGGGCAATTCCCATTCGACCAACATCTGTGGGAGCAGCAACAATTCTCTGCCATCGTACTGGTGAACGTTGCCCAGTATCACCCTGTTTGACTGGTCCACTTTACCCGGTGTTCCTGCTAGATGTCCTACCGCAGTTCTAGGAAACTGTACCCCTAGGTTACGGCAAAGAGATGTGGATTCAGGACGATGCTTCGGTAGCCCACTTGAATGTTAATGTGGGCGAGTATCTGACCAATACATACCCTCATTGCTGGATTGGATGGAGATAGAACCCTATATCACGGCTAGCGCTATCGCCGGATCTCATATTTCTGAACTTTTTTCTCTGGGGTTATATCGAGATGTTGGTGTATGAAACGCTCGTAGAAACTTGTGAAGACCTGCTTGCTAAGATCCAAGTTGCCTGTCTCCTGGTACAATAGACACCAAGGATTTTTGAGAATGTGCGGGAGAACCTGCCATTGATGCACTGAGACTGGCAGCCGCCATTTTCAACAATTACACAGCTACGTCATTGTCTGCGATTGCTCGGAGTGTGTCAATAACATGATAAATATACATTTCCGGCCATTGATTCAGTATCTGAATATAGTCGGTTATACACCAACTACTCTGATTCAATTTCACGCAAAACGTTTAAGACACCCTGTCTCTTAAATGCAATGCTGTTTATGTATGACAATGTTCGTAAGGCGTGAAAATTTTGTCAGGAGTTCCAAGAGTAGTATATGCGGAATAGGAAAGCTTAAAGACGACGCTGACAGCAAAAATGCTATGTTGTGTGTGTATAACAGCACGGACCACTGCGCTCACAAAGCTGCCACGCGTGTGACGCTACAGAATGATTTTCATCTGACGTCACCACACTATCCTTTCAGCAAACAGTTCCAGCACACGTGACGGCACTCCTTGAAGAATGTGCTGCACGAATCAGTCCACTCAAGGGACTGGTTTCAGTAGATTATTTTTTTTATGCGCTGCCACTCGCTTCTTTTATTGTTGCATAATCGTTAGCTTCATATGGTTCTGCAATGATTCAGACCTAATTTGGGACATACATGGTTGTTATACGACATAAAAGGAACGGTAAGATTGTCAAGCATTTCATAGAAAACGCTTGGCTCCAGCTCTTCAGGATTATGACTTCGTAACCGCTCAGCTATTCGTCATGAAAATCTCTTTAATGGCGCTCTAACGAGCATGTAACAAGCTTTCTTACACGAATAAATGCATTAATTACGGCCCTCTCCCTCAGAAAGGAGCCGATAAAGAAGTCTATATCAGTCTGCTCCTAATGAAGCTCTCTTTCTCGGAACAGAGGTCCTAGCTCACTGTCATCCCACGAAGATGCAGATAGTGAACGAATGATACATTTGTCTTCCTCTCTACGCACATGATATCTTACTAGGGTAGAAATCTTCGATTTTTACAGAAAATACACTTAATGCGCGTGTATTATTTATTGATTTTTACACAAAAAATCAACCATATGACCCAACGCATTCTGATTTAAAATTATTGATTACATTATGTAATAACTGATTAATTGTGATAAGGTATTATCACAAAAGTCTCTCCTTGTTAGTACTCCTTGCATCTTCGCGGCATCTCTATTGTAGCTATTATTCGTACCTTCTGAAATAGTTGTTTTTGTTAGAGGATATGAAGGAGAATGGTCAGTCACAAATTATCTGCTGCTTCATGAATCAAATTTTTGAAATGCTGTTCATCTGGAGGTAGAATAACGGTGCACAGTGCTCTGAGTATTTTATACTAAAGTACCAAAGTAGTAAGTTCCTTTTTGGTGTTGTTTGTGAATACTGATCCATAAAATATATATGGGATCAGGATTTACTAAGATAAACTGCCAGAACTGTAAATGTTTTATATTGGCCACACGGGGAGGAATTTCAATACTAGCTTCTGGGAACATCTATGTAGCAGAAATAAGAGACCATCCGTGCGCAGTTAGATGAGGAGAATAAACATGTAGTGGAAAATATACTTGCAAAATCAGAAGAATTGTATGGGGCACAATATGAACAATTATAAAACTTTTTGGAGGAAATGAATGTACCGGAACATTAAAACAGCAATCTGGTTATTACTTAGTAAGAAGAACTTAATTTAAATGCATATTGGTTTGTATACAGTATCCTAGGATGAACACCGTCGCGCGCTGCATCATTTCGGCATGAGGCCCCATAACGGGCCATCGGTGGCGTGCGAAATGGGTCTCTCCTCGTAAGCACCGCGAAGGGAAAACAAAACATTAACAAAGTGCTGCGACGTGGCATAGTGTGGACTGCCGTCTGAATGAACTATCGACGGTGAAGACTTTTACTTAAGCGTTTAACTTACAAGAAAGAGTTTTAAATATTATATTTTAATTGTAACTGGTTTCAACCTGGACGATCATCATGATACTATTACGTATCTCTGAATTGTAAAGAGCATTTTTCTTGGATGGAATCAGGAAAAAAAATCAAAGTATTAAGTAGAATATAAGTAATAATAACAATTAGAAAGTTTATACCCTTAGTGAATTTGCGGAGACGCCAGTGTTGCTGAATAGGGTAGGACCGCTATGTGTTAAAGGGTAGCGCAGAGTTCCTACGCTTCTTAGTATTCGATGGGTGTATCTCTTCTCCTGACACATATTATTTCTCGGCCTGGCGTCTCTGCACACCACCTAAGGATATAAAATATCTGTTTCCAGAATGAACTTTTCATTCTACGCGGAGTGTGCCCTAATGTTAAACTTCCTGGCAGATTAGAGCTGCGTGGTGGACTGAGACTCGAAATCGGGACAGTTGCCTTGTGCTCTGCCTACTGAATGATGCGAGCACGACTGAAGACACGTCCTCACAGGTATACCTCCGCCAGCAGCTCTTCTTCTGCCTTCCAAACTTCACAGAAGCTCTTCCGAGAAACTTGCAATCTGACAGGTAGTTTCATATCAGCGCACACTACGCCACAGAGTGAAAGATTGATTCTGGAAATATCCCCTCAGGCTGTGGTTAAGCTATGTCTCCACACTACCCTTTTTTCCAGGGGTGCAAATCTTGTAAGTTTCGCAGGAGAGCTTCTGTTAAGGAAAAGAAAGACTGCGGAAGTACAGCCTTGAAGAGCGATCATTAATCGTGCATGGGTAAAGCAAACGGTGCGTAGAGAATTTGCGTTCCAGAGACAAAGGTCCTGTGTTCGAATCTCGGTGCGCAACACGGTTTTAATCTGCCAGGAAGTTTCCAAGTGTTATTATAACCTTTAATCCACATATTATTATCACTTATTGCTGTTTTGTTCCTGATTCCAAGGAAAATGTTATTTAAACTACAGAGATATCTAGCTGCCTGATGATGATCGTCAAGCTAGAAATCTATTACCATTATAACAAAAATTAATGGGACTTGGAAGTCATCAGCACCCAAAAAGTGAAATTTTTTATCTATTAGAATTATGTGATTCTTTGTGATTCTGACATCATTGTCCTGTTTAAATCCTTTTTAAATCAGATTTGGCACGTGAGTGCCTAGCTGTTACAATACTGTCAAGCAAAAAACCTTGCCTACAGTTTCTTGTTGTTTACTTTCGGTGCCCTGTTTCGATAGCAACTCGTTTGTGTGATACCCTTCAAGAAAACATCAACTGTAAAATGAGCAAGGACATATTGCGATCTTTCTTTCTATGTAAGTAAGATTGTTTGAGTTCACTTACCTTTTCCGTGTGCGCTCGCTTTGTAAACTAGTTGTTGTGAAACCTGATACATTTCATCCTGGTGACTGCGTATTTTAAATATTTTACACCGTACACTGCAGGAAACGAAGACATTTAATTGCAGTAGTATATTTTAAGATAATCTACAGAACCATGCTGTTGGAATATCATAAAAATATGAAGAAACTGTTACACCGCAGTGAAGTTAGATTAAGCCTAAAAGTTCGTCAGGCAGTGCTTCAAAAGGAAAGGTGAAACATGCTGACGAAAATGAACAAAATATGTTGTAAGCACTCAGAATCATCAGGATTATGAGCTGACATTTTTTGAAATGTTATAATTTAGAAGAAAATTCTACGCAAATCTTAAGCTTCAATTTCCTGTAATCAATGCTGTTGCATGCTTATGTATCATTGTCTCATCGACTATCAAACAAAATTTTGCACACATAATATTACATTGCTTGTCTGCACAGAGAACCACATTATTCAGCAATGTATTAAATACTTTAAACTTGAGCCTGTCATGTGCTCTTAAGTTATTAGGAGAAATAATTGACATCTATAAAACAGTTTTTTTTAAACTAGGCAAAAATACAATCTGGTACGTATTCATGGTTACTGTTTTAACAAGTTAATAATAAGAAAAATAAAAAATTTTGTGATCTTTTATTTTGAATATGTGGAAGTACAGTATACCTGAATAAAAAATTATATTTATTTCGGTATGTACGATAAAAATCGATGTTCAGTCCACAGCGTAGTGCACAGTTTTCAGTTTTTCCTCCATACATATCACAATATACTAAATACTTGTACAAAGTTTCATTATCAAAAATCACTGAATGCTTAACATTTCATTTCATCATTTCTCCCACAACGGCATCTTTTATTTACTTTGTGGTCCCAAGTGGTTTTGTACAAACAGTTAGTGTACATATGGCTTCTCACATATTTTTCTCTGATTTTAAGTATGGACATTGTTGCTAGATATTCTATTATGTCTTATGTTGAAATGTTAGACATTCATTTTAGCTATGTGAAGCCACTTTAATTAATCTCAATGAATATCCAGGGTTTGCAGACCAAGACCGTGACCGCTTGACACAGTATCCGGAATTCACAATGATCAGATGTTGCTATGATACTGAGACAGTTTCATATCCAAAACTATATTAAAAACGATGGCAGTTCAGTCCACGGACGTAGCCCTTTTCTATCTCATGGTCTCTGTAATGACAAAAAGCTATCGTCACAGAAGTGAACATCTCTTCATCCATCCTCAACTATTAAAAACAATTTATTACCACTGGCAGAGTTTATTCTTCGGCTTTTACTGCAACAAGCCTAGCTTTAAATTGACTTTCGACTGTTCAGCACTGTTCTCCGACAAATGACATTCATCTCTCACCCTCCACAATCTACTGTATCCGCAATCACTTCCATCATCATCACAAAACTTCATAATAGGACCCAAAATGCGTGTAAAGTATGGTTTACACGAAAAAAACGTTTAATAGACCAGCACTAAAGAAATGACATCGTCCTCAAGTGTTCAGTAACGCATTACGCCATGGTGTAAAACGCTATACTAAGCAGTAGAGTCATATTAAGAAAGCAACACGTGTCTCATGATAATAACGAAGATGGGTGAACTGCATGTGTGTTAACATGGTGGGAATATTACAACTTTATCGTTGAATGAAGTCACAATTTTGTCCGCAAGTTGTACATGAATTTACTTTAACTGAAGAAGTCGATTCAGTTCACCAAAGTAATTCGCATTTTCTTGTTGAGTATCCGGCTTTAATCGCATTTTTACACATTTAAAAAGCAGTATTGGAACTGCTTAAAGCCTGTGCTTTATCATTATGTGGTTTCCAGCTTATGCAACATTTCTAGCTATTCGTCTCCTAGGATTCTGCTCCCAAAACCGGTAGCCAGTTGTAATTTTCCTGATTACCGGTTGTGGAGCACATACCTCACCTTTATCGCTCTAAATGAAACAGGATGCATTGTGAGAGGCTAACTGCACGCCACCCCGGTTAACAAAATCTACTACATCTTGGGTGTAGCGAATCTAGATGTCTGAAATACAACTGCAACTTAAATCGGATGAAAGAAGCAGGAGACAGACCTAAGACATTCCCTGTTTGGACATAAACATCAGTCACCACCGCTGAAATCGAGAAAAAGCTTCCTGCACGCAACACAACCAATACCGACACCACCTGCAATGCGTAAATACAACTCTGGCGTAATTACTTAGCAGAACAGTATTGGAATGCCAAAAAAAAAAGAAGAACTTGTTGCAGGCCGCCACCTTTCATAGAGAGGGGATGGTCCTCAATAGACTAAAAACTGGAGTATCTCAGTGTAAGTTAAACCTGATGAAATGGGGATACGTCTCAGAGGACTAGATATGTAAGTGTGGTGAACCTCAAGACCACCAGCAGCTACTCAACCGCAGCGAACCGCAGAATCTGTCTCCATGGTCGATCTGGTTGTCTCCAATGACAAGTCAGTTCGTGCAGTGGAATTCAGGAAACGACATGGAATACAATAAGATAAATATAATATGATTATGGCTATGAACTGCGGATTAAAAATGAAGAAACTACAAAAAGTAGTGAATTTAAGGAGATGGAACCTGGATAAACTGACCGAACCAGACTTTTAGAGAGTTTCAGGGAGAGTATTAGGGAACTATTGACAAGAATGGGGGAACGAAATACAGTAGAAGTAGAATGGGTAGCTTTGAGAGCTGAAATAGTGAAGGAAGCAGAGGATCAAGTAGATAAACAGACGGGAGCTAACAGAAATCCTTGGGTAATAGAAGAGATATTGAATTTAATTGATGAAAGGAGAAAATACAAAAATGCAGTAAATGAACTAGGCAAAAAGGAATACAAACGCCTCAAAAATGAGACCGACAGGAAGTGCGAATGGCTTACCAGTGATGGCTAGCCGACTAATGTAAGGATGAAGAGGGGTATATCACTGGGGGAGAGATAGACACTGAATGCAGGAAAATTAAAGAAACCTTTGGAGAAAAGAGAACCACTAGCATGAATATCAAGAGCTCAGACGGAAACCCAGTTCTAAGCAAAGAAGAGAAGGCAGAAACGTGAAAGGAGTATGTAGAGGATCTATACAAGGTCTGTTTTCATGAGGACAATATTATGGAAATGGAAGACGATGTAGATGAAGATGAAATAGGTGATATAATACTGCGTGAAGAGTTTGACACAGTACTCAAAGACCTATGTCGAAACAACGCCCCGGGACTAGACAAGATACCATTAGAGCTACTGATAGCCTTGGGAAGCCAGCCCTGACAAAACTCTACCATCTGGTGAGGAAGATGTATGAGACAGGCGGAATACCCTCAGACTTCTAGAATAATATAATAATTCCAATCCCAAAGAAAGCACGTATTGACAGAAGTGAAAACTACCTAACTATCAGTTTAGTAAGCCACCGCTGCAAAATACTCACACGAATTCTTTACAGACGAATGGAAAAACTGGTACAAGCCGACCTCAGGGAAGATCAGTTTGGATTCCGTACAAATGTCGGAAACATGAGGCAATGCTGACCCTACGACTTATCTCAGAAAATAGATTAAAGAAAGGCAAACCTACGTTTCTAGCATTTGTAGACTTAGAGAATGCTTTTGACAATGTTGACTGGAATGCTCTCTGTCAAATTCTGAAGGTGGCAGAGGTAAAATGCAGGGAGCGGAAGCTTATTTACAATCTGTACAGATACCAGATGGCAGTTATAAGAATCGAGAGGCATGAATGGGAAGCATTGGTTGAGAAGGGAGTGAGACATGGTTGTAGCCTATCCCCGATGTTATTCAATCTGTAGTTGTGGAAATGAATCAGTCATTTCTTCATAAACGTCGTATGCATGAACTAGAAACTGGTACTCTTCGGTGGCCTGTTATAATACTACACAGAAAACCACCCTTCACGTTAAATTAACACTATTTGTTTACTGGCCTACGAATAATATAGCTAATGTGGTATCTAGTTTATTTAAGAATCGTGCTACGAGCCACTGTATTGTAGGATGCTGCCTGAGCTGAATTTAACGTTGTAGACTTCAACATGATGAACGCGAGTCGTTTTATCTGGATAGCTCTCACAGAGAATTTGCAGTTGAATTTTTATGTTGTAGAAACTGATGTCATCCACTTACATTTTTCAGTCGCAATCACCACTAGCGTTCGCTTTTGTTTTGAAGTAAGTAAACACATAGATAGTATTACGCAAGAACTTAAATTATATTGTTCGTTGGCCTTACAAAGCATTAAACCTAGAAACCTTAGAACTTGTACTTCAGGGCGGAAAAATGAGTATTGTGTCCACGAAAGTTGTTAACTTTTAGTAAGTCCTAACGGCACCATGTGACGGAGAAGAGAGATCTTATGTGTTACTCAAAACTTTATTATTTTTATACAAATCTTCTTACAAAGTTGTCGCATTCAAGATCTACTTATTTATATTCGTGGGACCATGTACATCCTGTTACAGAAGTGTTTCATGATAAAAAATGTAGGATATATTACTGTTCCTCGATCTGCTTTGACAATGTGTGAGAGCTTTAAAATAGCACTCATTTGCTTCCTTCCCTGCTTATCTCATCTGGCAAACATAGTAGTCACATAAAACTTTTGAGGGTTGATGTCTTTCCGCAACACATTAACCCATCAAAAAATTAAACATGTATTGAACTTGTTAACTGTTGTAAGCACATAAATTGCAATATGGCAAGCATAGTGGTACTACTTCCGATTGCCACATCTAGTTCTCCAATATGTCAGGCTAAGTCTGACGTCAAGTAAGTATTCATGTGCCCCATTGAATTTATTTTGGTAGAATAAGGCCCCAGCTGAGTTGGTGGTTGTTAATTTACGCCAAAAGTATGATTATATAAGAATCAGTAGACTATGTGAATACCCAGTTAAAATTAGTTAAGAATGGGGGGTTCACCTGGGTTTCCTCATGTGTTAAGAAGTAACATCTGACTGGGAGAACAAAGGTGTTGAATTCTGCTTTTCATATGTACGCATCAGTGTGTTAACTAACGATTGAGTCACATCCCAACGTTGACATTTCAGTAAAATTGATTTATATATGTGAGCACTGTTTCAGACTTGGACCCTTTGCGAAGGGTCCATTAAAAACGTCTTAATGGATTTAGAGGTCCGGATCATGTTGGCTGCTCGAATCTGAGAGCGTTCGTATGAAATAAGTAATCGCAAACGGACTCATTGTCATGTTACGTAATAATATGACTTTTGTTGCCCCTATCGACCAACACATTTATCCAAGGTTTCTTCCCTAAATCATTGAACAGTCGTAGGTGCTATGCTACACATTAACAGACGAATGCACAGTCCTATGTCGGGCTCTTTAAGTGACCTTACATGGACTTTACATGGTTTCAAGCTCTTCCCTGACTCTTCGCAAATCACTGAGCATTGATATTAGTGACAGAGATAAATATGAATTTTGTAGACAATGCTAATTATACTCGTAAAATAGAGAAATCGGTGACCACTGGTAGCATAAGACACAAGATCAATGGGATCCTGATCTGGATTCATACGACATTTACTGAGATCTACCTTGAGTTTAAAGAACACATGATGAATGTCAGTGCGAACGTCAAACGTGCTTCCTAAAGTTCTTTTATAGTCCTTATTCCTGCACAACATACTATTGTCATATTCAGTCAGCTGCTGACGGAGAATTCAATTAATTTTATTTTCCTTCCTAAGAACTTCATTCAAATTTTAAGAGACTAACTTTTTCATTTTAAATATCAGGACAAAAGTATTACAGCGATAAGGTACTTAACTGTCTTGATATATTGTTATGTTTTGATTAAAAAAATTTCGTTTCCAGCGTAAAGACTACTCGTTTCTGTCGCGGCTAACTTTTTTAAAACCAAGTGTACACAGTCCTTCGCTCAAAAGAGAGGATTTTTTCCTTCGAAATATATAAATATCAGTTTTATTCCTCTCGAGAGACTATAAAGTTTGTGACGCCAAATGGCCAATGCCCATGAGCTCAAAATAGGTGAATACAAATTTGGACTGTACAGATGGATGGAAGGAAAAAGAAAGCTACACATGGAGAGTACTGCTGCTGGAAGACCACATTTCGGATGTTAAAAGCGACACGCGTACACGTTTCGGTTGTGAAGAATGTATTCTCTTTAGGATTACATTCTTAGTGTATATTCCCCTTCTATGAATCCTGTATGTAGTGCACCACAGTTCTTAACAAATTAAGCCAAGTGTTTATAACCGACTAGCTTCGATATTTGCAACTAGTTAGTACATTTTTGGCACAGTTATGAAATTGTTCTCACACATCGCTTTCACTTACAGAACACTTGGATGCAGCGATTGATGAAAGATTCTAGTTAATATAAATATGAATGGGATACTGAAAGTCCTATGAGAGCTACGTAACAGTTAAAAAGTGAACATTGTGCTCCAAAATCAGCGTTAATAGCAACGTGTGTAGCTTCAATCTTAGCTTTGTTTAATGTGTTTCGTTGTAAGTATTTCATTATGCACAGTGTTGACATCTTCGAGAAGATCACTGCATGGACGACCGAAACGCATGTGGAACAGTGGTCCTAGTGTTTTATAATGATGCAGCGTAACAAGCGAAAAGACTTCCAGTCGACGTAATTTCTCAAAGTAATCGTACTAGAGGAGATACGTTTGCGTTATAGAAACAAGGATAGTGATAAGGCAGATAGGTCCCCTGCATAATGAATACCTTTCTATAAGCCGAGAATTTTCACATTCTTCGGGAGAAAGGAGTCTCAACTCTCAAGAGGTGGATTTTCAGTAAGCTCCCTCAAAAGATGGATATACGTGGTGAAGACAAAAATACACGCACGCAACTCATTTCCTGCTGCGTTTAATTCCAGCCTTTGTGAATAATGTTCTGCTTACCTGCAGAGAAGAGGCCTCAAATTTAGGTGGCCTGGTGCAATATTGCGGAAATTATATTTACAGTGGCTTGATTGTTTTCTTAAGTCCCTCAAGGAAAATCCTTCCGCATACTTCACGTTGTTATTTTGTAACGTAATATCGTAACGCACCGGAAAGGATGGAGAGTAGCAGATCTGCCGCAGCGTAAATCATGTAATGTATGGTATCTGAGGTACACCTTCTTAGCATTGTTTTTATCTCTTGTCATCGTCTATATTTTCTCTAAGACTTCAATTTTAAATAGCAGCGGTGCACTTGTAATGCAAAAGTCCATTAGTTTTAACAGCACCTGGTATTTTCTTCTTCAGGACACTCGCTGCATGTCATAATGAAATAGTGCACTGCATAAAAGAAGCTTATTGTCTTATATATTCCACTGATTTTAGCAATACATTAGATGAGCCATAGTTGCCAACCATAACAACAAATTTTTTTTGAAATTTATCTATTTTAGCTTTCCCCAACTTCACTATTCAGACTTTTATGATACTTAACTGATGTAATAACCAAGTTTTCTAGTAAAATAGAAATAACTATCTCTAAACAAAATAATAAACAATTCATTTACCCACGGACACTACTGCAATTGAAACCTACCTGACACACATTCGTAAAGACCACTGATGTATACGCAATCCATTCTAAATTTTTATGTCAGTAAACATGACAAGTTAACACGTTTTGACTGGTTAATTGAGAATTTTTTGTAAAACAAACTAATGTAAATATTAACGTACATGATCGATAAAACTTTTGCTTTTTATTAAGAATCTTTATGGAACTGTGTACTTCCCTAATCCAGAGCTTGCTAGAATCCACTTATGCAGCGGTGGGGAAATATATATTCAACTTTTTGTGGATAACAGGTAGTTTTTACAAATGTGGTACATTCATCAAACAACAGAATAATGTGTAATTTAAATCTACATCACTGTCATACAAATGTTTGTAGATTATTTTCAAATTATTAAAATTATCAGTGACTGAAACACATTTTAATTTACGTATTGTGATGTACCTACTCCTCCTAAGATTATGGGAACATGAGACACCTGTAAAATTACATTGAATGCTACACAGATTTGATGTTTCTCTTTCCGAGTGATTATCAGTCATGACATTTTTATAGACTATTTTATGTATTTTTCATATGAAATTCGCGTTGGGGAGCGGACTCAGAGTAATATTACCGTCGATGGAACATTGTTTGGCAAGATACTCTACTGTCTCATTACATATATGAAGATGGTATCTGCTCTTTCGGACATGTCCGAAAGAACAGACACCGTCTTCATACAAATCAGGCTTACTGGCCAATGGTCTTCTTCAGTGCAGATGCACTCACACAGCTCGAACTCTTAGGGGGATTCGGTAGATTGACTGCCGCGAGTAATTAATATAGCGGGCAAGGGCACTACAAATGTAGTGTGTGGACAGTAAGATGTTAACGTGGATCTCACCAGGAGCGTGCCAGAGATAACTCACTACAGTCGCACTAACCTCTGTGTACTCGATGACTCAGACGGATCGAGCGTCCGATATGGAAGCCAGAGATCCCGGGTTCGAGTCCAGATCAGGGCACACCTTTTCAACTGCCCCCGTCGATATTTGTCAACGCCTGTAAGCAGCTAGATGTCGGGATTTCATTGTAATTTTATTCTCATTAAATTGCGATTAATACCTTAATTTTCGGATACAAAGTCAATGAAGAAGATGGATGTAGTGTCACCCATCAAATAATTAGAACGTGCATTAACGAGAAACAGCTTGACATAGCCGCAGTGTAAAATTAAAGTATAGATATAATTTCAGAACGTCATGAGGAGGTCTATGAAACTGAGCCTATAGCCCCCAAACTTCTGTAGAATCACTAACAAGAAAGCTGAACATCTATATATGCTTGAAATATTGTTAAGTACGAGGCCTTTGATGTTTATGAGCTGTAGAGCAGCCTCTTTAGTGCTGTGGCCCAGCAGTAGCTAAAGAGATTGAGGAACAGAAAAACATGTATATTTATAGCTTACAAATCTACAGGGAGAAGGATATTAAGCTTAACAAGGTAGGTAGAAATTATTTTAAAGGGTGTAACCTGATTTTACTAGAGAATCTTTGTTGTTTTATTTATATGAGGCCTATCGGTAGTATCTGCTATAACTTAAGTTAATGTCTCAACTCCCAGTTCTTTTACGTTCACTGCCTGAATTAAAAAAAAAAAAGGAAAATCAGCATGGCACCCAAGGACTTACAGCATAAGGAGTCATTCCCATTCTAGCAACAGTCTTGTCATAGTTTTCAGAGAAACGGATAAAGCTTTACTTCATAGAACACTTGCCCTTCGGATAGGAAACTGACGCAGAAAGACAGACGAATGAACGGTAGTGAAAGGCATGAGGATGGGGAAGACAAATGAAACTACTGCATTAAAGACGCACAATGTGTATTCGCAAGACATGTTCCTTGTAAGTGAAAGAGTGTCACTATTATCTCTCCATGGGTTAAGATTATGTATTAGTTCCGCGTTCGGTACACCAATGTGGGGCTAACAAGGGGAGGCGTCGAAGAGATGGAAACTGCTGAAACAATGAAGCAGATTCTACGGGTCAAAGGGCGGAATGTCAGAAATCTAAATGTGGTAGGGAAGCTTGTAGATGTGGAAAATGGATAGGCAATGCCCCAAACGAGATATTGTGTGTTTGGTGAAGTGAAATGTGAAGAAGATAAGGATATATGCTCATAGAATGTTGAGAAACATTAACGCAACGGGAAATGGTTTAACCATGTTTGACTTTCGAAAATACACTACTGGCCATTATAATTGCTACATCACGAAGATGACGTGCTACAGACGCTAAAATTAGATGACAGGAAGAAGATGCTGTGATATGCAAATGATGAGCGTTTCAGAGCATTTACACAAGGTTGGCGCCGGTGGCGACACCTACAACGTGCTGACATGAGGAAAGTTTACAACCGATTTCTCATACACAAATAGCAGTTGACCGGCGTTGCCTGGTGAAACGTTGTTGTGACCCCTCGTGTAAGGAGGAGGAATGCGTACCATCACGTTTCCGACTATGATAAAGGTCGGATTGTAGCCTATCGCGATTGCGGTTTATCGTATCGCGACATCGCTGCTCGAGTTGGTCGAGATCCAATGACTGTTAGCAGAATATGGAATCCGTGGGTTCAGGAGGGTAATACGGAACGCCGTGCTCGATCCCAACGGCCTCGTATCACTAGCAGTCGAGATGACAGGCATCTTATCCGCATGGATGTAACGGATCGCTAGTCGAGATCCAATGACTGTTAGCAGAATATGGAATCCGTGGGTTCAGGAGGGTAATACGGAACGCCGTGCTCGATCCCAACGGCCTCGTATCACTAGCAGTCGAGATGACAGGCATTTTATCCGCATGGCTGTAACGGATCGTGCAGCCACGTCCCAATCCCTGAGTCAACAGATGGGGACGTTTTGCAAAACAACAACGAACTGCACGAACAGTTCGACAACGTTTGCAGCAGCATGGACTATCACTTCCGAGACTATGACTGCGGTTACCCTTGACGCTGCCTCTTTCACTCCGTACCCCATTCCATTTTCACTGACTGCGTTTCCTTCTCTTCCTTTTCCTATTATCGAATTCCAGTCCCACATGACTATTAAATTTTCGTCTCCCTTCACTATCTGAGTAAATTATTTTATCTCATCATACATTTCATCAATCTCTTCGTCATCATCGGAGCTCGTTGGCATATAAACGTCTACTACTGTGGTAGGTATGGATTTCGTGTCTATGTTGGCCACAATAATGCCTTCACAATGATGTTTGTAGTAGTTTACCTGCACTCCTACTTTTTGTTCATCATTAAATGTACTCCTGCATTACCCCTGTTTTATTTGTATTTATGATCCTGTATTCACTTGACCAGAAGTCTTGTTCCTCCTGCCATCAAACTTCACTATTTCCCACTATATGTAACTTTAACCTATCCATTTCCCTTTTTAAAAGTTTCTAACCTACCTGCCCCATTAAGGGATCTGATATTCCACGTTCCGATCCATAGAAATTCAGTTTTCTTTCTCCTGATAACGACGTCCTCCTGAGTAGTCCACACCTGGAGATCCGAATGGGGAACTGTTTTACCTCCAGAATATTTTACCCAAGAGGATGCCATAATCATTTAACCATACAGTAAAGCAGGATGCCCCCAGGAAAAAGGCCGTTTTGGATATTGTTGTAAAACCGAATGACGAGTACTAACGTACAGTATGTGAGGCTCTCAACAGATATAAGTAACTGATTTTACTACCATGCCACCTTAATATTTACCAACAGACTTTCAACAACGTCTGTTTAGTGTAAGTGAAAAGGCGACAACATTTCTACATGTGGTAATTTCTCTCATTATCATCATTCCAACTTTTACAATATATTTCTATGTCCCATGTCCCAAGATCACATACGATCAGATACGACTTTTGTCATCGATCTCTGCATGGCCGTCTTCAAATTATCTTAAAAAATATTTTTTTTATTAATTTCTGGTTTCCTTATATCTACTCAGTTCGTTTTCTCCTTCTTTGTTCCTTTCTGGTGATTCTCCTTCCATTATATGTTGTGAAAATCTCTCAGCAGACTTTCTTTCTGTATTCCAGTACCAAATAACTTGTTTTTCAATAATCGCCTTTGTGACATTCATTTTTCTTCCTGATAACTTCATCTCTGAGTCTTTACCGCCTGGACATTGCGCAGACCGCCTCTGGAAGTCCATTTAATTCGTCAGCAATAGTATTATTTATTCACAATTAACTGTCTATACATCTCATGCCTATGTCATACTACTTCTACTCACTGTTACTGAGATTTTTTTATTTTCATGCTAATTGTCTACCCACATTAATTAAGGTTCCAGTAGTAATTTATTCTTGTTTTAATTTACTAATCTCCTTCACCATGTAAAGTATTTTTACTGCTAGATATTTATTTATTCTTCAGTGTGTGTAATCCTTCCCACCCCATCTTCCAGTTTAAAGTCTCGATTCGTTCATCTCATTATAGTGTGTTATTTTATTCAAATTCAGATGAAGACCATATGTCTTATAATAGTTTTTCAGAGATTTCCTTAAATATCTCCAGACAAATACTGGCATGGTTCCTTTTAATGGACATGGCCGATTTATTTTCCCATACTTGAAACAATAGAAGCATGTGCTCCAACTCTAATTACATTATACTCTAATCTTTAATTTTGTCCAATTTTATTTCCCTGGTGATATTTTCAATGTCTTCTTCATCTTCCGCCAATATTAGTTGGTCATCAGTAAACCATACAGAAATTATGGTACAATCATTGATTGGGACCACCATGTCTTTACATTTTTTCTTCACTTTTATAGAGCTTTCTCTGTATACATTTTATTAAGTGTCAGCGATAGGCTGCATTATAGATGTAACTTCTTTATAACTTTAAATCAAGGTAACAGAAAATTCTGTATTTCTATTCTTGATGTACACTTTTCATATATGTTCTGTACTACTTTAATTATGAGAGAATTAATATTAAATTATTTTAAAGACATCCACCAACTGCATAAATGCGTATTGTCTTAGGATTTCTCTACATTTAAAAATACTATGTTAATGGTGTGATCTTGAATATTTTCTTTTCAGTTGTTTGTTGCAAAGGAAATTACGTCTGCAGATGATCTTCCTCTTCTAAACTCAACTTGTTCTTCAGCCACCGCTTTCTTAAATTCCTTGATATTCTATTGCCTATAATTAATACATTCATAATTTTTTTATGAACTGTTAATATAAAATACACTTGCCAAACATCTAAAATGGCCATTTAAACGTTTTTAAAAAATCTTTTCATAATTTACCAATGGCATATATCAGCAGTTCAGCTGGGGTGCTTCTAGGTTGTGTATGTCACCAGTTCCTTGAAGCATTGATTGGAGTTTTTCTATTTATATGTTCAAGGAAATGCCTTCCTTATTTTCTGTTAAATATTTTATTCATTGCGATCAATAGTTCTTACCCACATTTTATCAACACTTCTTCAATATATTTTCTTAAGACTGAATACAAATATATTCGATGTGTTGTGTTCTTCAGAACATCTCCTTAGTATTTTCAATACCTTTGCAGTTTCTAAACTTCTTATACAATCAATGACATAATCAGTTTCATCACAAGACTGTTCCTAAGTTGTATTTCTTCCTACCATCACCGTTTCTCAAATTTTTTCTCATTTCACTCTTCACTATACATTGTACTGAAGATATATTGTATTTAGCCATATTAAATATTTTTCTTCCTTTGCCTGTTCCTCTTTCTCTACATTCAAGTCAAAATAATAGAATGACTTCCTCCACTCGCATTTAACTACTTCACCTAGAGCTTCTTCGGCAGCCTTGTCTAAAATATTAATGATATAATTGTATTGTATATGCTTATTATTAAATTCTGTAACAGCTAATTTTCACCTAACCTTATTCTAAACTACAAATTTTCTAGGCAATTGGAATTATGCTCTGGAATCGTTATTTCAGCTTTCAATTCTTCCTCATTGTTCACAATTTCTAATTTTTTTGTCTTGTGTAGATACTTAAATGCAATTTTGGGGTTAACCAGACGATCAATATGAGACACTCCTCTGTATGCTCTGACATCTAGTGTTTTTGAGGCTGCTTTTGCCTAGTTATTGAGTACTCAGTTTCTGATTTTCATCGAAGTTTATCTTCATTCCATGTATGTTAAAAATTTCTTTCTTTGGATGGTTGAATTTTCTTCACATGTATTAATTAATTTCATGCTATTATCGTTCACAATATGTGCTTCATATTGTCCTACTATCTTATTTCGTATTTGTCACCCGTGTCTACTACTTTATTCGCCAGCAATAGTTTCTCTTATGTTTTTGTTTTTAATTTCTTCTGCTATGTCTGTGAAAGAATTGTCATAATGTTATGCTCTATGCCTGTTTCAAAAATAATCAGTTTGTAGAATAATATATCTTTGAAATGATCTGGTTCATTTTCATTCATTGCATAGACTTCTAATACAATTACTAGTTTAGTATTTATGGGAAGTCATGTTTACCATCATCAAATTTTCGTCAGTACATTCCCAATGTGTAATATGCTTCTGCAGTTTTTCCTTATCATTTCTGATACTCGCTACTTTGCTATTTTAGCACCATGCTCTATAAATTTAGAAATTTCCTTACTGATTTACTAGACTGATTTGCTTCCTGAGCTATGAATAGCCTTTATTAGACATATGTTGGTGGAATATAGTGCTCAGTTTAAATATCTAATTTGTCTTTTCTTAAGGTATATCTTCACTTCTTCCACATATCAGAATAATTGAAAAGTTTACAGTGTTTTTTACAGATACAATATCCCATAGCAATTACACTCCTGGAAATGGAAAAAAGAACACATTGACACTGGTGTGTCAGACCCACCATACTTGCTCCGGACACTGCGAGAGGGCTGAACAAGCAATGATCACATGCACGGCACAGCGGACACACCAGGAACCGCGGTGTTGGCCGTCGAATGGCGCTAGCTGCGCAGCATTTGTGCACCGCCGCCGTCAGTGTCAGCCAGTTTGCCGTGGCATACGGAGCTCCATCGCAGTCTTTAACACTGGTAGCATGCAGCGACAGCGTGGACGTGAACCTTATGTGCAGTTGACGGACTTTGAGCGAGGGCGTATAGTGGGCATGCGGGAGGCCGGGTGAACGTACCGCCGAATTGCTCAACACGTGGGGCGTGAGGTCTCCACAGTACATCGATGTTGTCGCCAGTGGTCGGCGGAAGGTGCACGTGCCCGTCGACCTGGGACCGGACCGCAGCGTCTTCCGCTCACGCCCCAACATCGTGCAGCCCGCCAGTGGTGTCGCGACAGGCGTGAATGGAGGGACGAATGGAGACGTGTCGTCTTCAGCGATGAGAGTCGCTTCTGCCTTGGTGCCAATGATGGTCGTATGAGTGTTTGGCGCCGTGCAGGTGAGCGCCACAATCAGGACTGCATACGACCGAGGCACACAGGGCCTACACCCGGCATCATGGTGTGGGGAGCGATCTCCTACACTGGCCGTACACCACTGGTGATCGTCGAGGGGACACTGAATAGTGCACGGTACATCCAAACCGTCATCGAACCCATCGTTCTACCATTCCTAGACCGGCAAGGGAACTTGCTGTTCCAACTGGACAATGCACGTCCGCATGTATCCCGTGCCACCCAACGTGCTCTAGAAGGTGTAAGTCAACTACCCTGGCCAGCAAGATCTCCGGATCTGTCCCCCATTGAGCATGTTTGGGACTGGATGAAGCGTCGTCTCACGCGGTCTGCACGTCCAGCACGAACGCTGGTCCAACTGAGGCGCCAGGTGGAAATGGCATGGCAAGCCGTTCCACAGGACTACATCCAGCATCTCTACGATCGTCTCCATGGGAGAATAGCAGCCTGCATTGCTGCGAAAGGTGGATATACACTGTACTAGTGCCGACATTGTGCATGCTCTGTTGCCTGTGTCTATGTGCCTGTGGTTCTGTCAGTGTGATCATGTGATGTATCTGACCCCAGGAATGTGTCAATAAAGTTTCCCCTTCCTGGGACAATGAATTCACGGTGTTCTTATTTCAATTTCCAGGACTGTATTTAAGTCACTCCATCACATTGAGCCTCAACTTCTGTGGGGTTTCTCCACTCTAAGAAGAGTATGAACTCTTGAATACGTTCTGCAATAGCTTTGGTTACTTCATCCATGCTGGCAGTACACTTAGAGTACTTTGAAATCAACGTTACTGTATTTCAGTTACTATAAGACCATGTCTTTGCTGATATACATGCTTACATGGGAATACTTCCTGCAACTGTTGGAAAAGAATACGCTACGTCTGGAAATAGCGGCTAAGCGAGATAGCGCATCGTCCGCTTTGTGAGCCTGTTTTCATTTTGCCTGGGTCTCCTCTTAATTATCTTTGTCTTTTGGATGGGTGCGCTTGAAGCGATCTTAATTTCCGTGTTGTGCCAGTTTTCCTTAATTATTTGCCTCTTTTGTTGCCCGCCAAGTTGTGAAACTGTAAAGGCGACGCACATATCAATCTAAAATAACGGTTCAAGACAGTTGCACGTGGGAAACAAGTATGATCATTTCCTCGAAAGTGCTTGGGCGAAAAATTTTTGTTTACTTTTTTACGATTTCTCTGACCACGGAAGTTTATCTCCTACATTTTTTGATCTTCCCAAAAAAGCTATTGTTTTTAGTTATTGTTTATAGATACTTGCCTTCAGAACGTCATACTTTATGAAATTTGCTATTTTGTTTGGTGCCTGAAAATGAATTGTTATAGTGTTATAATGGGTACCTGGTTTGTATGTAATCTATGAGTTTTTGTTAAGTCAGTGAAGTAACCTTGTGGAGAAGACAGTCAAAATCCTGTCCATGTAGTTTAATTTAGGTTTTCGTCGGAATCCTTTACCCCATTAGGAAGAATAACAAAAACGTTTTTTCAGCAAGATTAGTCCGTTTCCATTTTTTGTCCAATGTGAACGAATGACGTGTGTTTAGTGAATCTTATGTCAACTATATGCCAAACTCTCTTCTTACTTTCTTCCTGGTTTCTTTGTGTATTGGTTGAGTCTTTAGAGAAGCATCTTCCTTTACATATTAATTAATTACCTTATGGCATCACAAACTGAACTGCAACTAACAAGCATGAATTGCATAAATTTACAAAATCAATAAAATTAACTAGTAAATGTACAAATTATTAACTAAATTTGCAATCCATTCAGGTACTACCTGTGTCACTTCAAAGGAATCTTCTCTATCGCCAGGATAAGCAGATCAGGTACATTGTGTTTGATGGTCTGATGTTCATTGCCACAGTCCCAATACGAAGAAGAAGCCTTTTCCCATCGGTGGAGGCTTTCTACAAAGATGCCATGGGCTGTACGCATACTCTTCATTGTTTTACAAAATAGTCGAGGTAATTCCATGTTGGTTGGTCTCGTCCCAGTTCTTATGGGGGTCTGATATTCCACGTCTCTGAACTCTTCCTCCTCCTGTGGAAATCCACTGCTTGCACAGCTGTTTGGCCAGTATGCTAGATGGTTGCCTGGATTTTAATCGGTTCATTCCAAATGTTGGCATATCAAGTGGATTGCGTACCTGGGGAATTTTAAACCTCAATTACGTAATGTATATCTTTTGCACATTTAAATACCCTGGGTCTGCTTGGCACGCTACGTCTTATACGAGATTTTAAAAGAAGAATAGGATTTTTGGACATTGTCATGCACAAATATTTTGTTTTGATGTTTTTTAGTATAATATAAGACAGCTGAGATTGTTTTTAATAGGTTTATTTTGTTAAAAGAGCATATTTTTAATCCTGAACAGTTTTCTTTGAATAAACTACCTTTAGAAAACTGAAGCATAAGACAACATACTAGTGGCCACAAACTGTTCGCAAATGGATGATCATGCTATCGACAAAAGAACAAAACATTACATGAAAACCGTCACATTAATCTTTTGAGTTTTTTCGCACCACACAGCTATGGTCCTGGCATACATGTTCTGTGCCCTTACAGCACACTGCGATATCTTTTCTCCCCTTTGAACCGGGACGTAATGAATACCTGCTGTTCTGACGACTCACCATGCAGTTGCTGTTGCCATTCCAGTTTTTTGTTTGATGTACAGTAATATCCAAATATACGGATTCTTATAGAAAGCGACTGGAAGATCTAACGATTTTAAACTGTTGGATCAAACAGAGTGAAAGTTCCTTAATGAAAAGTCTTCTCTTGTGGAAACACCCTTCGAGATTTGTGCGATGTTATACTGTGTAAATAATAAGGCATTTAAAATCCACACGTCCATTAAGTTTGTGCCAGAGAGCCATGAGTTAGTGTTTGTCTTTCCCATATATAACTGCGCACTAAGGGATCCATAGGATCTACAAAACCCTTAACTTCATTATGAAATTTCACATTATCAGGCTCTCGTTTTGGATATTGTACATCTGTAGAATTATCGTGATGCATGGTATGGTGGTTACACACTTGTTTGTCTTTTCTAAATGAAACTAGAATAGGATTTACTTGTCTACTAATACTTGCCTTGATCTATTTTGGTATTTCTCTTCTATTCATGATCATTGTTTCCACAACAGGCTTTTAGTAAAGTGATATTCTGCTAATGATACATTAGTGAAATAATTATCTGCAGTAAAATTTCTAGCCATACCAGCAATATTGCCTGAACGTATTTTCTCTGCGGTTAGGTCCAAATGTTCTTGGGTAGATCATGTGGTTCTCTACCTGCATACACAAGTCCATCAATCGTATTATTAGTTTCAACTTCGCAAACGCAGAATATTTTCAATCCATACGTTACATGCCCTTTTGACATGTACTGCACGAATCCACAACGGCCCCTGAACTGAAATAGTTGTTCAACCGATGTAACATTAATCTTAGGTATCGTTACTCCCCTACAGAGTCCTGTAAATATTTTCAATATGTAGCATATAGCAACAAGTTTCTCAGTTTAAGACACAGCCTCTCTTGTTCTTTTTTTATCAACTCCAATGAATATTACTATAGCCGCAAACCGACTCACAAGTATTGTAGATCTTTATAGTTGACTGGAACATCTCAGTTTTTGTTATATCCAATGTGAAGCAAAATTCCCCAGAAATAAAACATTTCATCATGCTAGTTCAATTTTCTTAGTGTACAAACTCGACTTGCCTCTAGGTTTGTGTCTCTCGCAATTTCATGCCCCATGGCTAGAATAATAAATCACAAACATCTTTTGACGGGTAAGTGATTATGCCCCCCACCCCCTTGGCCAAGGTTCAAATTTCTCAAAAAGCATGCAGTTCATTTATTTTGCACTAGTAGTGGTTTTACTCCACAGCGTATCACTTGTAGCGATATACGTATTAGCAGTTCCATTTCACAGTTGTCGCTGGTGCCAGTACTTATAACTGAAAGGAAACCATTATCTCCAGCTACCCGTTGAGTAATAACTGGTCCAAATTAGGGCTTCAAAAAGGGTATATATTCCTGTTCCTTTTTTTACCCGAAAAAGAATAAAATGAAGGTACAAAGACAAATGCTGCCCATGCTGTTGTTCAGTGTTGCAAACAACCCCTAAATCATTTCCATACTGTTTCACAAGCTCGTATCTACTGTAATATTTCACTCTCTTGTACAACACAGGAATACTCCAATTCACAGCTGAACTGACTTGAAAGTTGCAACAATCTATTTTGTGCATTCACAATATCTACTCTGAATTCCAACAATGTGTAATCGATTACAACACACTCCAAATAAATCACACTAGAACATAAAACACACGACCCATCGGAACATGCATATGTAAAGAAGAAAATGAAACGTTACATTTAAAACTAATTACAACGATTTCTAGTAGCAACTTTAATGTATGATGAATATTGCAAGATCGGATACCTAACAGTGGGAGCTATCTTTTGAGTCTTTTGTACAGCAATTTAAAGTTAACGCACTCTTTGGGTCTGTTGGACCCAGGCTATGCATACTACGGTTCATTAATTTCTTTTATTCCGTGAGCAGAGCATTCTGTCTTCACAGATCTGACGGCACCATGTGCCTCAGAGACGATAATGAAGGATGAGAAGTAGAGTTCATGCAGTCTGTCGTGGCCGTTCGAAAAATTAATGGTGGCACTCAGCTCTTCAGGGTTGATATATTAAAGGTTTTGGCTGGTTTCGTTGTCTAGGGGCTGGAATACGTAGTTACCACATTAAAAGCCAAATACTGCTGAGTCGGCAGTATACAATATGAATATACACATGAATCGAATGGTCGAAAGTCCCTATCACTCGGCAATTGCGAATTCCCAATGTAAAATAGAAATTTATAAATGAAAGATTGCAATTAAATAAAATCTGAAGGTGCTATTTTTAACGACTTTAAATGATGAATACGATAGTAGAAGTACCTATAAGAATGCCGTTTATTACTGCAAAACAGTTATTGGTGTCGACGGTCCAGCATTTAAATAAAATATAAGTTGGATAACAGGGAAACAATAGATTCCTACATCACGTAATTAGTTATGTATAACAACATAGCTCATGAGATATTCACTTCTAAACACGTACTACATCTTCACTGCAGAAGCCACGGAAATGTCACAAGTGCACAAGTCGGTACTACGAAATATTACAGTCTCCCGCGACCACGTGGAAACTGCTCAACAATCTCCAAGTCTTTTGTCCGACCGTCCGTCATACCTTCACGTCCAGCATTACTCCATGTTCTGTGTGACCCGGTGCTCCTCCCCCATTTCCATTCTTCGGCAACCGCCTACAGTAGAACGAGAGCTGTGATTGACTAGAGCGCTCCTGTGGTGTCTCCAAGCCAATGCACACTCAAATTTTGAAACGCATACAAGCTACTGCATTTACATATAGGTAACTTGAAATTAAATAAATATTCCTATGGCTGGAACATAAACACCCTCTGACACACATTATTAAATACATAAACAAATCAAATAAACATAAGTTAAAGGAATAGAAAGAAAAGCAGGCTAGTAGCGTAATGTCTCTCTGCTTTCTAAAACACAGTAAATATTTGACCAATTCCTTCATGAATAGTACATATCGGATATAAACAAGACATACCTAAATAAAAATATTTATAAGCATGCTGCTACCGTTTTTTTCATGTAACTTTGGAGTAATGATGGCTTAATGCGATCAATAGTAATCGGCCTCTTTCACCTCGAATAACTTATGTACTATTCAAGTTACATACCTGTAATTCATACAAATTTAGGTTTACACTAATAGCTTTCTAAAGGCATATCAGTCGAAAAAATCGGATGAACCGTTTAGATTTTGGAAATTCGTTGCTGGGTGTAACTTGAATACTTTACAGTAAGACACTAAACTTTAGACTAATAAAGATATTGAAAATCTGATTGCACGATCATAATCATCGTACAATTAATGGTAATGTGCGTGTTTCTTTTTAAGGTACCATGATTCCTCTGGCTATTATGAATTTCTACGTGAATTGTGAAAATTCTGCCATTATGGTTTCACTAAGTCTGCCGTCTTTGACAGTCCCAACATACAAATCTCTTTTATCATCACAAAGCACAGTCCTCGTCACTGCGTCAACAAGGAATTTCCAACCAAGCGGTCGGCCTGGACGACACGCTGTGTCTACCCCTCTTGCTCTGGCTAACGTTCAGCCCCGGCTTGCCGACCAGCCCGTGCAGCCACGCTAACTCCAAAATTAGAATATATTCAGGGCGCCGCAACTCGCACGTTACCTCAAACTCCTCCACTTATTAACATTCTGGCTTGCCACAATGTGCAGAAGTAGCACCCTTCAGTTGATACAAATACCTATAAAACAAATTACAAAGAAGAGAATTGAATGGTTAAAACGCCAGGCCATTAGTGTTTACAAAATTTTTGTAGTGGTGTGAGAGCAGCATTAATTTCGAAATAACATAAACTAACATGAATTATGAACGAAATGGCAAATTAAATAAATGCCTACATTTCAGTTATGCATGAACAACCTTTTTTTGGACAAGTGTTTAAATTTTCTAAATGCACTTTCACTTATGTGCGATTTTGTAAGCACTTCTTGTGTCACTCACTCTGTGCTAAGGCGCCTTCTTGCGCAAATTTTTTCGTCGCACTACACATGCTCACATATATTCTAGCACGAAGTATTGATCAGCTAACATCAGTCTTTTGACCAAGTGCCTCGCTGAAATCGCGTCTGCCTCTTAAGTCCGAGCTCCACCGTTTATCATGACAAATCTGTCTACAACGAAAACCAAAAGCAGAAACCCATCAACAAACCATTTCCCAAACCAAACTAGGATCCTCGCTAAAGATTCCCTCCAGCGGGAAACAATACTTTAGGAACACATTCACAAGGAAAACGACTTAATCACGGTAGGGTCAAATTCCCACAAGTCCTATTTAATTTACTTTAATAATTCCTTCCTACCGCCACACACCAAAAAATGCGTGCACATACAATTACAATTTTAATTTCTTTCAAATTAACAACTAAATTATTTGACACACTCTTGTACAAAGCATAAATAATATATATTTTACTTAAATCCACAAGGTCACGACCTCCACGTATCCTCAGGGCCTGAACTTCCCTCTCTTGCACACATACAGTGCCACAATAAACTAATTACTAATGAATCCTCAAGTAACGATATAAAACTATCCCTCCAAAATTACTACCACTAATTAAAAATTAGCACAGCTTTTCATTTCTCCCCTTTCTCTATATACTCTTGACTGCATCAACCACTTCCTTAATTCTATTATGCATGTCGACTTCCTCACTCGAACCCTCAGTAACTATGGTGTGATCAACCTGAGGTTCACCTGTTAAAAGGCTTTTAAATTTTACCTGCCTTTTTACATTCTGAAATTCAATTTGTTGGCATTTCCCTACACAATTAAGCGAAGTATTGTGTTTGCACAAGAAGTCAGTACCTGAAACTACCTCTTTACTAGGCCACTCACTACAAAACATTCTATCTCGAATATAATATCTCCACATTTAAATTATAAAAGTATTTGTTGTCATATATGCTTACTCAGACGACCAACTGTCGTTTTTAACGAACGCCAGTGACTGGGAAGATTACTAGTTTCCCATTTTTTATCATGTTCATAAAACTTACCGACACCGCTGACATATTACTACCTGAATCTAGAAGTGCATCTACCATTTCTTTGCCAACTTTAATTTCAATGATTGTCTGTACATTTACCATTTCCTTTCGTTCTAAATATTTCTCCCTTAAGAAATCATTTCCTATGTTTCGTCCCTCCTCTTCCATTTCAAGCATACACACATCCTGCTCTATCCATCCCTCAATCTCATGTTCATTCCCAAATAATTGATTAAATATTTCCTTCGCCCCCAATTCATTCCTACCCTCTTCTAAACCTCCAGCAATTTTAAACTTCTCTCGATTCCTCACATGCGGCAGTAACGACTGTAACGCTCTACCGTACCAGCGCCAATCAGTCACAATGAAATCAAGCTCCTCCTTTATATACCAATTCGTACGAACTTCATTACACAAACCATCCCCATCCACACTATTTACTTCAGTCCTCTCTAAAGTTTCTGTTAGTTCTTCCACACATTTCACCGATTCACAACCCACAGCATGCACAACTTTACTGCTTTTCCCCTTCGAACTATCGACACTGGCAGCTTCAACAAAATTACACAAAAGTTCACTGTTAAACACTTTATCTTCCTGAAATAATATATCGATGTGTAAGCCATCGTCCCCATAAATAGTAATCACAACAGCCATATCTCCTGATGCACCATTTAAATCATTACATAAATTCACATCAGGAACCTTTTTTTCCTCCATCGACAAATGAACTTTACGTGAATCGTACACAACTTTATCTTCCGTCGCTACATTACACAAATTTCTGCTACCTTGTCGTACAATTTTGGGACTTCCAGACCTGCTACATTTCGCTGTGATAGGACAAAAAACACATACACTTCCATTTCTACGCACTTTTCATCCATATCAACCTCGGAGACTAATTTACATTCATTCTCACATTCATACCCTGACAAACGTTTTAGATCCACACATTCGTCAATAAGTTTCATTTCGCCTTCATTCGTGACAAGAGACGCGTAAATTCCTTCCTCCGAAGTATCAATACCGATAGCTCTTACATCATTACATAAATTACCATTACTCTCTTCCTTTAAACAGAAATCATATATCTCCGCCGATACATTTTTAACTGGAACTGCTGACGAGACCAATGCTAAGCCTCCCTTAGTAACAATTATGCCTTCCGCCGAAACACAGTCACCCTCAGTTGTAGCTGGCGACACCAAAGCTACGCCGCCTTCACTAACATCGACGCTTTTCGCCAACTCACAAACACTTGCTACTACAACACTGCAATTGCTAGCGTTCGCTAATACCTCTTCAGAACTCTCCACACAACTTGCATTCACAAAATTCATCTCCTCTTTAACTTCTTTTTGAACTACTGAATCTTTCCATTCGTCACCATTCACACACTCATTCATTACACATTCGTAACTTACATCATTCCCCCCGAATTTATTCCCAGTACTTTTACTTAATTCTCTCACATATCTATGCTTCCGTCGTTTGCGCCTACTTTTGATGAAAGAGCCGCCTATATAGCCTTCCTCTCTAACATACACCATATTACATATTTGTGGCCTCTCTCCAAACCTATCAGCATTTCTACAATTACCATTACCTCCAGTCCTTTTCATCGCCTGATCAGATTGCCATCCCAGGACCTGAAATCTGTATCTACATGGTTACTCTGCAATTCACACTTAAGTGCCTGGCAGAGGGTCCATCCAACCATTTTCATACAACTTCTCTACCATTCCACTCTCCAATGGCGAGTGGGAAAATGTAACACCTACATATTTCCGTTCGAGCTCTGATTTCTGTTATTTTATTATGATGATCGTTTCTCCCTATGTAGGTGGGTTTCAAAAAAATATTTACGCATTCGGAGAGAAAGTTGGCGATTGAAATTTCGTAAATAGATCTCGCAGCAAAAGAAAACCGCCGTTGCTTCAATGACTGCCACCCCAACTCGCGTATCAATCGATGACATTCTAACCCCTATTGCGCTGTAACACAAACCGAGCTGCCCTTCTTTGCACTTTTTCGATGTCCTCCCTCAATAAAACCTGGTAAGGATCCCATACAGTACAGCAATATTCCAACAGAGGATGGACAAATGTAATGTAGACTGTCCCTTTAGTGGATTTGTCGCATCTTCTAAGTGTTCTGCCAACAAAGCGCAGTCTTTGTTTCGCCTTCGACACAATTTTATCTATGTGGTCTTTCCAATTGAAGTTGCTCTTAGATTTGTGCAATTTATCGCATACCCAAAAGTTATCAGATTTCTTTTAGTACCCATGTGGATGAACTCACACTTTTCTTTCTTTAGTGTCAGTTGCTACTTTTCGCACCACACAGAAATTCTCTCTAGATGATTTTGTAATAGAAATTGATCGTACGATGATTTTACTACAAGGTAAATTACAGCGTCATTTCCAAACAATCTAAGGGGGCTGCTCAGATTATTACCTAGATCACTTATGTAAATCAGGAACAGCAGAGGGCCAATGACACTACCTTGCTGAACGCCAGATTTCATTTCTGTTCTACTCAATGATTTTCCGTCTATAACTATAGACTGTGACCTCTCTGAGAGCAAATCACGAATCCAGACACACAACTGAGACGACACTCCATATACACGAAATTTGATTAATAGTCGCTTGTGAGGAACGGAATCAAAAGCCATCTGGAAATGTAGGAATATGGAATCGATCTGAGATCCCTTGTCGACAGCACTCATTACTTCATGGGAATAAAGAGCTAGCTGTGTTGCACAAGAACGATATTTTCTGAACCCGTATTGGTTATGTATCAATAAGTCATTTCCTTCAAGGTGATTCATTATGTTCGAATACAGTATATGCTCCAAAATCCTACTGCAAATTGAGGTCAGTGATATGGGTCTGTAATTCAATGCGTTACTCCTATTTCATTTCTTGAATAATGATGTGACCTGTGCAATTTTCCAGTGTCTGAGAACAGACTTTTCGTCAAGTGAACTGTTGTATAAGATTGCTGAGAAAGACGCTTTTGTGTCTGGACGCTCTGGAAGGAATCTGATAGATATATCATCTGGACCAGAAAACTTACCTTTCTTAAGTGATTTGAGTTCTTTTGCAACACCTAAGATATCTACACTACTTTAAAATTGCTGCAACACGAAGATGACGTGCTACAGATGCGAAATTTAACTGACAAGAAGAAGGTGCTGTGAAATGCAAATGATTAGCTTTTAAGAGCATTCACACAAGGTTGGCGCCAGTGGCGACACCTGCAACTTGCTGACATGAGGAAAGTTTACAACCGATTTCTCATACACAAACAGCAGTTGACCGGCGTTGCCTGGTGAAACGTTGTTGTGATGCCTCGTGTAAGGAGGAGAAATGCGTACCATCACGTTTCCGACTATGATAAAGGTCGGATTGTAGCCCATCGCGATTGCAGTTTATCGTACCGCGACATTGCTGCTCGCGTTGGTCGAGATCCGATGACTGTTAGCAGAATATGGAATCGTTGGGTTCAGTTGGGTAATACTGTACGCCGTGCTGGATCCCAACGGCCGCGTATCACTTGCAGTCGAGATGACAGGCATCGTATCCGCATGACTGTAACGGATCGTGCAGCCACGTCTCGATTCCTGAGTCAACAGATGGGGACGTTTGCAAGACAACAATCATATGCACGAACAGTTCGAAGACGTTTGCACCAGCAAGGACTATCAGCTCGGAGACCATGGCTGCGGTTACACTTGACGCTGCATCACAGACAGGAGCGCCTGCGTTGGTATACTCAACGACGTACCTGGGTGCACGAATGGCAAAAACGTCATTTTTTTCGGATGAATCCAGATTCTGTTTACAGCATCATGGTGGTCATGTTCGTGTTTGGCGACATCGCGGTGAACGCACATTGGAAGCGTGTACTCGTCCCCGCCATACTGGCGTATCACCCGGCGTGATGGTAAGGAGTGCCATTCGTTACAAGTCTCGGTTACCTCTTGTTTGCATTGACGGTACTTTGAACAGTGGACGTTACATTTCAGATGTGTTACGACCCGTGGCTCTACCCTTCATTCGATCCCCGCGAAACCCTACATTTCACCAGCATAATGCAGGTCTGCATGTTGCAGGCCCCGTACGGGCCTTTCTGGATACAGTAAATGTTCGACTGCTGCCTTGGCCAACACATTCTCCATATCTCTCACCAACCGAAAACGTCTGGTCAATGGTGGCCGAGCAACTGGCTCGTCACAATACACCAGTCACTACTCTTGATGAACTGTGGTATCGTGTTGAAGCTGCATGGGTAGCTGTACCTGTTCTCGCCATCCAAGCTCTGACTCAATGCCCAGGCGTATCAAGGCCGTTATTACGGCAGGAGGTGGTTGTTCTGGGTGCTGATTTCTCAGGATCTATGCACCCAAATTGCGTGAAAATGTAATCAAAAGTCAGTTTTAGTATAATATATTTGTCCAATGAATACCCGTTTATCATTTCTTCTTGGTGTAGCAATTTTAATGGCCAGTAGTGTACGTTTATGTCACTCATGCTAACAGCTGTTCTAGCTTCGAATTCTGGAAGAGTTACTTCATCTTTTCTCGTGAAGAAATTATGGCAAACTTCATTTATTAACTCCGCTTTAGTAGCACCATAATCGGTAACTTCTACATCGCATTCCGCAGTGACGGTATTGACTGTGTCTTTGCCACCGGTGTACTTTACATGCGACCAGAATCTCTTCGGTTTTTTTTACAATAATTCGGACAATGGTTCATTGTGAAAACTATTAAAAGCATCTAGCGTTGATGTCGGCACTGAATTTCAAGCTTCCGTGAAACTTAGACAATAGTGGCGATTTTGCCTTCTTCTGAATTTGGCATGGTTTTTTCGTTGCTTCTGCAACTCTGTTCTCACTCGTTTTGTGTACCATGGTGGATCAGTCATGTCTGTTATAACTTACGCGGTATGAATCTATCTATTGCTGTCGATACTGCATCTTTGAATCTGAGCCACATCTGGTCTACATTTACATAATTAGCTTGACAGGAATGAAGACTCTCTCTTAGGAAGGCATCAAGCACATTCTTATCTGCTATTTGAAATACGTGTATTTTGCGTTTATGGTTCAAATGGCTCTGAGCACTATGGGACTCAACTTCTGAGGTCATTTGTCCCCTAGAACTTAGAACTAGTTAAACCTAACTAACCTAAGGACATCACAAACATCCATGCCCGAGGCAGGATTCGAACCTGCGACCGTAGCGGTCTTGCGGTTCCAGACTGCAGTGCCTTTAACCGCACGGCCACTTCGGCCGGCTTTTGCGTTTACTTTAGTAGTTTTGGTTGATATGGTTTTGAGCCTCGCTACAATGTCCTTGCGTTCACCAATCCCTGTATCGTTTTGACGCTAATAGATCACGATTATGTAGCGAACATAATTTTCTGGAACGGTTGTTACGTGATTGCACCTCCCCCGAATTTCCCCCGTCGATTCTATGTTATTTACTGGGGTCCCGTCCACGGTAGTTATCACTCCATTTCGTTCTCCGACCATTCTGCACATTCCAGCTACTATTTTCCTAAGAATTCTTATGATTTCTCTCACGATTATTATTTTGGGGATCATTATTTGGATTTCCATTTTGATAACTAACACCCGGTTTGCTCCAAGGTTTGAAATTCAAAGCCCTCTGTAATTTTTCTACAAATTCTAGCAATTCGTCCACGGAGCCACATCGACTGTGGACAAGATCCCACTTATAATTTTTGGTAATCACTTTTTTACCGTGGAGATTTCCGTTAAAACTCCCAACGGATGCATCACATGCATAAGCTTACCAAGTTCGCGCTTGCAAAAATCTCTGATCGTCCCATTACCGTACCTGTAACTCCGCGTCTGTTTTCCCTCGCTCCAAAATTTATTCAAAAAACACTTTTCGAACTCTTCGTACGATTGACACGTACTGCATTTAACATTTGCTCAAGACTGTGGGTCTCCCTCTAAATGCCGTTTAACGTATTTTATTTTCGCTTCGTCCGACATGCCTTGAAAAAAAGCCTCCCTATACGCAGTCAAGAAATTTACTAAGTGATATCTTCCATCGTCTTGTAACATTTCACAGATCCGGTATTTGCATAAGGGATATTTATAAATGGCGTGGCCTGTTGGAAGGGTAACGAATTTAAATCACTTTTTATCTCTTGCATTTGTTTTTAAATTAATTTTGCCTGGTAATACTGGACTCTATCTTTAATTTTGCCCACTTCTTTCTCCCCCTCGACTACGCGATTGTCACTGTCACTAATTACTAAATTTATATCGCTTTTAAGAGCATCTTGCGCTTTTATACAGTCGCTTACCTTGCCCCGAATTTCCATCTGTATCTTATCCATTTATTCCCCAAGATCTTTTTCTACTGATTCGATTTTAGATTTTACTATTGCAACTTCGTCTGCAATTTTCTCAAAGCCACTTGGACACATTTTAATTTATCATCAATTGCTTTTTCAAGGTTACTGATAACTTCCTTTCTCACAACGGAACCCATTCAAGTTCGCATTGTACCCATATCTGTTCGAATTGTACCGATATTATTTGCCATTGTACTCATATTATTTCCCAATCCCTGGATCATTTGCATTAGCCGATACATCATATCTACGCCACATTCGTTCCCTTGCCTGAATTCCTACTAGTTACACTTTCGTGCTCTGATTTCGGACTAACCGTCTCACTTCCGTTTTCAGAATTACACACATTACGTGACTGTTTCATATTTGCGAGATCTATAACTGGAGCTTGACCTTCGGAATTAAACACTATCTCACTATTTGCGCAGGTAGTTATCGGATTTGAGTTGGTTCCCTCTGCCATGGTGATGCCATCGGTTGTAGTGGAAGTCAACATTGAAGACTGCCCTGGAGTAGTCGAAGATGCTGCTGTCGTACTGCTGTTGATCTGTATCCGCCACTGGAGAAATTGCCTGATGTAACTGTAGCTGCTGCCGGTTACCGCATGTTCCAACACTCTCCAGTGCCACTGTCCGTTAAAAGCGTGAACCGCTACTGTTCCCTGCCCTCAACTTATGTAGACTCTGAGCCACAACGCAAGCTCTCTTTAACGTGACAGATTTGGACTTCAATCGATTGCATGTCTTATCTGCAAAAATTATTGCGTACCTTCACTATTTACAGAAACCTACTTGCCAAAAAAAGAAAACCATTGTCACACGGTGTTTTGTGAGAGGTTCACTCTACAGAAATCTCTAGTTGTTTTGCAAAGGTTTTTGTTTACGCTTCGCATAGTACGCTGAATAACAGAGAGCAAAGGAATTACTAGTTTGCAGGAGACAAATCCTAGACGAGCTCCCAATTACGGGCTTTCGAAAAATTAATGGTGGCTCCCAATCACGTACCCTCAGACTCAGAGTAGAAATATTAAAGGTTTTGGCTGGTTTCGCTGTCTAGGGCTGGGATACGTAGTCGCCGCATTACAAGCCAAATACTGCTGAGTCTACAGTATACAATATGAATATACACATGAATCAATGGCCGAAGGTACCTATCACTCTGCAATTGCGAATTTTGAATGCTAAGTAGAAATTTATAAATTAAATATTGCAATTAATTGAAATCTGCAGGTACTATTTTTAACAATTTTAAATGACGAGTAAGGTAGCAGAAGTACCTTTAAGAACGCCGTTTATTACTGCAAAACAGTTATATAAAATGTAAGTTCTATAACAGGGAAACATAAGATTCCTACATCATGTAATTACTTACAAACAACAACATAGCTCATGAGATATTCACTTCTAAACAAATACTACGTCTTCACTGCAGAATCCACGGAAATCTCACAAGTGCACAAGTCGACACTAGGAAATACTTCTATCTCCCGCGACCACGTGCAAAGTGCTCAACACTATTCAAGTCTTTCGTTCGACCGTCCTTCGCGCATTCCCGTCCAGCACTCCTCCGTGTTCCGTGCAACCCGATGCTCCTCCCACATTTCCATGTAGTGTGTCCATTCTTTGCTAGTCGCCTACCATAGTAACGGGCGCTGTGATTGGCTAGAGCGCTCCCGCCATTTCTCCAAGCCAACGCACGCTCACATTGTGTAACACATATGAACTACTGGATTTACATTTAAATAACTCGAAATTAAATAAATATTCCCATGGCTGGACCATAAACACGCTCTAATACATATTATTAAATACATTAACAAATCCAAATAAACATAAATCAAAGGAATAGAAACGAAAGCAGGCCAAAAGCCTAATGTGTCTCTGCTTTCTAAAACACAGTAATTATTTGTCCAATTTCTTCATGAATAGTATATATCGGATATAAACAAAGACATTGATGAATAAAAATATTTATAAGCATGCTGCTAACGTTTTTTCGTGTAACTCTGGAGTACTTATGGCCTGATGCGATCAATAGTAATCGGCCACATTGACCTCCATTAACTCATATACTATTCAAGTTACATGCTTGTAATTCATACCAATTCAGGTTTACTTTAATAGCTCTCTAAAGGCACACCGATCGACAAAATCGGATGAACCGTTTCAAAATTCGTTGCTGCGTGTTACTTGTATAATTTACAGTCAGATACTAAACTTTAAACTAGCAAAGTCATTGAAAATATGATGACACCATCAGAATAATCGTGCAAATAATGGTAATGTATATGTTTCTTTTTAAGGTATCACAGTTCCTCTGGCTATTATGAATTTCTACGTGAACTGTGAAATGTCTGTCATTAAGGTTTCACACTGTGTGCCATCTTTGGCAGTCCCAGCATACAAATCTCCTTCATCGACACAAAGCACAGTCCTTGTCACAGCGTCAACATGGAATTTCCAGCCATGAGGTCTGCCTGGATCACACGCTGGGGCTGCCCCTCTTGTTCCAGCTAATGTTCGGCACCATACGATTACTGACGAGCCCCGGCTTGCCAAGCGGCCCACGCGGCCATGCAAACTCCGAACTTAGAATATTTTCAGGCCGCTGCAACGCGCCAGTCACCTCACACAGTCTTTGTCCTCATTGGTGCATTTATCTAAAGATGTGTTTTCCTCACATGTGAACTACGAAGCCACACTGCAGCACAGTATTCGGTGGCAGAATAGACGACCCTAAGGAAGAATATTTTAGTGTTCTAGCTCTTGCACCTCATGAGATGCCATATGGCTTGTGTATGATTTTACTGGGTGATTTCAGTTTTCAAACAGCATTTTCGACGTGTTTCTATCAAGAGTTACTCCCTGAAATTTTGGAATGTCTTCGTAGGGTGGAGAACCTGACTATTAAAGGTTACATGAAGCTTAGCACTGGCCACTATGTTGTTAAGGTGCAAGTAGGGAACTTTTGTCTTCGTTGAATTTGATGTTAATCTCAGCTTTTTGAAGTATTCGCGCATTGTGCTTGAGTATCTACCGGTTTCAAAAATTCCCCGTTGAATGGCCAAACCATATCGTCTGCATAATTCAACTTTCTCAACTCAGTGTCAGGTAGATCATACCTATGTAAGTTGAAAGGTACTGGAGTAAAAATAAACCCTAAGTTTATTCTGCCTTCTTGATCGATTGCCGAAGACCACTTGGAGCTATCTTTGAGATAATACGCTGTTTAAGGGCCCAATTATAGTTCATGTAACACTCGCAAATCTGTACAGGAGTCCTTGTTTCCATGTTGTATCATAGGCAGCCACAAGCCCAACAAAATCCGCTGTTTTTATAGGTCGATGCTGGAATCCGGCTTCTGTGGGTGTGGTTAACATAAGTACGTGGTCTGTACCACCTATGTTAGATCGGAATGCTGTTTTTGCGATTGGAGTAGCTTCATGCATACTTGGGTCGGTTCTCTTAAGGATGAGTCTTCCTAAAAGCCAGCAGCAGCCGGCTCAGCAGCTTTTTCGGTGGTTTACTCGGCTTTAGTACAGCTACGATTTTTGCTGTTTCGAAGACTTTTTGGACTGATACCCGATACCATAATACTGGTGAGGGAACTAGAAAGCCATTTACGAGTCCTTTTTTCCACAGTTACTGACGAAGTCTGGGTGTATCAGAACGAGTCCTGAGCTTTACATTTCTTCTTTCTTTTGAATGCGGCGATGATATCATTTATGTTGAGGTACCTGGAATACTGTGATTTGTTGGGTGGCTTCTGGTACACGTTGTTAAACAATTTCTTAAACATTCGTGTATGTGGTTTGTATGAGGTTGCTCTCGAGAGGTAAGTTACTCTATTTGCGGTCTCGTCTGGTGTTACTTCGGGATCTTTGAGGCTAGCGGGCCGACTTCCTCCTACCTTTCCTGAGAGATTCCATGCCACTCTGCTTGACCTCTTAAATCCACAGTCATTATTTATAAGTTTCATCAAAAATGGTTCAAATGGCTCTAAGCACTTAGCATCTGAGAGCATCAGTCACCTAGACTTTGAACTACTTAAACGTAACTAACGTAAGTACATCAGACACATCTATGCCCGAGGCAGGATTCGAACCTGCGACCGTAGCAGCAACGCGGCCCGGACTGAAGCGCCTAGAACCAGTCGGCCACAGCGGCTGGCTGTTTCATCAAGAGGCCTTAGCAGTTCCTTAGCAGTTTCGCAGTCGTTAGTGCTTAAATAGTACTAATATACTTCTTTACAGGCACTGCTCCAGACAAGAACATAATCTTTCCAGTATCCTGCTGTTGACAGAAATGCTCCATCGCCCTCACCGTAATTTTCACTCAGTGAGGTAATCTCTCTGATAACTTTGTCAAGTTTCTTAGAGAATTGGTCCAGTCAGTTCCAACCTCCATCTTGGTCTAGGGATTGATCTTATTACAGATATTTGAACTGCTACACTAAGAAATACTAGCCAGTGTTGGCTATTTGGGAATCCCCTAAGGACAATCCTTACCGTATTCAAAAGTTGTTCCTGATACTCCTGGGTTACAAAAAATCTATCAAGGTTGGAATTGGTCTTCCAAGCGCAGATGAAGTCATTACAACCACAGATTGCTATCACCGTTATTGATTGTATACATCTTCTACTCAGAGTGTTGACCCTAAGTAGCGGGCATTTTGAAATAAGATCCACTGTGCCGTATTAGTGCAGTATATTTTAGGGACTATTAGTATGGTACGAAAGATACTTTATGTAAATTCAATAAAGAAGCAGGAGAGAGGCGAATAGAACTGACACAGTCTCTCTAGTATCATGCAGGGGGCCACGAAAAATGTGTGTATAACTGACACATTACTCATCTACGCACTAAATATAAGTTTTGGCGAGTTAGCACTAATGTTTCTGCAGGTGACTATGCGCTTTTATCAATAGCAGCCTTTGTTCCTCTTCAATATTGTAACTATAGAAGTATCCTTAATTTGCAATACTTTCGACAAACTGGCTAGTGACACCTTTGATAGAGGAGTCACCAGAGGTAGTATCGATAATGATATCTCAGACTGACACATCTGGCATGCTTTAAACATTAAGAGAATTAAGAGTCAGTTTGGCAACATAACCTGTTTGACAAGAACGGAAATCAAAGTTCCACAGGGAGCTGAAGGCTCACGTTCAGTAATAACATTGGCAATAAAGTATTCAGAAATACATTTAAATACTACGACGCTTATTTATAGCACCAAACGTCTCTTCTTTAATAAAGACGCTGTTTCTATGTAACAAAGTCATAATGCGTTTGTGTTCTTGAGGATAAAATTTGTTGTTGCAATGGATGGGCATCAGCAGGAATATATCCTGAGAGGAACGTGGGGAGGGGCAAAATCCTGATACTTCGATGTAAATGTCTTCCCACCAGAACTAAAATTTATAGGTGAAGCAAAAAATTTATATCTCAAAGACTTGATGGTTGCCCACTCAGTACCTATTGTAGGTAGATTACTTTGCTACTTAAAAGGTGAATACCATTTGTGACGGTACCTCACATAAATATTGACATTTTTATCGGTTGTAAACCGTAGTTAACGTATTTTATGAATATAATTAGTATAAAAGATACAGTTAATGTTCTTGAAGCAACTGATATGTACCGATAATTTAAGAGTAGCATCTTTATTTAGTGTCTATGAAAATAAAAAAAGGATCGAAAGAGACGCGATTGTACGGCCAAGGAGGAAGGACGTACTTCAGGGTAGACACACTGTTTTGTTTCGCGATACGGACATCAGCCATTGAGCGGCTACACATATTTTATGTCAGTTATTCGTATTTCAGCTAAAATAAACTAATTAATATCACAAAATGAATTTCTTTGTAATAGTTGTCACCTCAAATGGTCGTAGCGGCTAATTAGTTTTAATAAGCATTTTTTTCAGTATTTTGCGCTGCAGGAAGCTCATCTTCCGATGCAGCCCCTGGTCGGCCATTACGCGCCGAAGTATTAATTTATTTTTCAGTGTTAACAGTAACTGTAAATGCGAGAGATTTCGTTGTAAGAACCTTTCTAAATTGCAACAGATGATTAATTTACGTTAAAGTTCAGATTCTATGAGTTCAGTAAGTTTTATCTTGGCCGCTCCACGGCAACAATCGAAATTCTCTCGAGCCTTGCTTTGCAGTCAATAAATAGAATTTAACAAAATTACATTCAAGTCAGCAATTATATATTAGTCATCACGTTCAAAATCTAAAGTTGGTACATGAATAACAGCGGCCCTTCAAGAACACTTCTCATCTTTACTTATGCACGTAAGTAAAAGTGATAAGAAAAGATAATACCCCTGAGAGAAAGAATCATGCACTAACAAAAGAAAAATTCATGTTGATATATAAAATAGATATATAATTTTTTTGTATATAACGTAACAAATGGAACCGACGTAACACATTTCATGATAATTTTTGAAGTGCACATTTTTGTATCACGAAAATGAATTTAAAGTAACACCTTCTTTATGTTTGTGACCTGAAATTTTGTTGTTAATGATTAAATGTGACATGTATCCAACAAAATGTTCAGTAACCTGAGAAATAGTAAAATACGTAAGAAAGGTATTTTCATTCATATACCACTACCATCTGTTTGATAAGGAATATGAAAAGACGGAAATAGAAAACATCTTTCGTAAGATATTGTTGGCAACAAACGCTGAGCAAGTATACTACCATCGCGTTGAAAATGTGTAGCAATGGGAAGGTAACCTTTCTGGAATTCGTGGTGGACTCTCGATAGTTTAGATGGGTCCCTTCCTGTATCTCAGCAAGAGCAGATATAAGGAATCGACATGATAAAGTATGAGGGCGCTACTTCACTATTGTAGAGCAAAGTCAGCATCTGCCTTGGGTTTCGGTCAGCGCAAAAACACTAGCGGACCGCATAACGTAGCATAATTTTCTACGAGTTGGCCCCAGCGGTCTAGGGCTAGCGTCTTTCATTAATGATCAGAACGTCCTCGACCCGGGTTCGAATCCTGCCATTTCTCAAATTTTGGTTAATAATCAGCATCAGCGGCCAAAGACTTCCGGTATAGGAAGTCACCCTCATTCTGCCAACGGCCTTGTCAAGAGGGTGGAGGAACGGAACGGGGTTCAGGGCACTCTCTTGTCCTGGGGCTGGGAAACTGCCCCTAAAAGAGGAATAATCAACATTAATGAACAGCATGAAGATGCAAAATGCAATGGAATCCATTGCATTAAAGGCACGTAATTTTATCCACATGACATGTGGCCTGTAAATGAAAAACTGTCATGACCCCTCCATTGGAAAAAGACTCCGGAATAGGCCCTCATTCGGGTCTCCGGGAGAGGACTGCCAAGGGAGAAGTGACCATGAGAAAAAGAATTAATAATCAACGAACGGATATCGTTCTACGAGTCTGGGCGTGGAAAGTCAGAACCTTGAACGTGATAGGGAAAATAGAAAATCAGAAAGGGGAAATGCAAACGCTCAATCTAGATGTAATAGGGGTCCGTGAAGTTAAATGGAAGGGGGACAAAGATTTCTGGTCAAATGAGTATAGGGTAATATCAACAGCAACAGAAAAGGGTATAACAGGTGTAGGATTCGTTATGAACAGTAAAGAAGGGCAAAGAGTGTGTTACTGTGAACAGCCGGCCGAAGTGGCCGTGCGGTTAAAGGCGCTGCAGTCTGGCACCGCAAGACCGCTACGGTCGCAGGTTCGAATCCTGCCTCGGGCATGGATGTTTGTGTTGTCCTTAGGTTAGTTAGGTTTAACTAGTTCTAAGTTCTAGGGGACTAATGACCTCAGCAGTTGAGTCCCATAGTGCTCAGAGCCACTCCATTACTGTGAACAGTTGAGTGATATGATTGTTCTTATCAGAACCGACAGCAAACTGACACCGATAACGATAGCTCAGGAGCTGAAGATGTAGAGAAAGTATGTAAGGATATTGAGAGGGTAATGCAGTACATAAAGGCAGATGAAAATCTACTAGTCCTAGGGAGCTGGAACGCAGTTGTAGGGAAGGCGAAAGAGTATTTGAGTTTTGCAATAAATTTCAGCTAGTAATAGCGAGTACTCTGTAAGAATCACAAGAGGAGGTGGTACACTTGGAAAAGGTCGGGTGACACGGTAAGATTTCAGTTAGACTACGTCTTTGTCAGACAGATATTCCGAAGTCAGATTCTGGATTTTACGGCGTACCCAGGAGCAGATACAGACTCAGATCACGACCTAGAAGTCATGAAGAGTAGGCTGAAGTTTAAGACATCAGTCAGGAAGAATAAACACGCAAAGGAGTGGAATACGGAAGTACTAAGGAATGACGAGTTTCACTTAAAGTTCACTAAGGCTATAGATACATCAGTAAGGAATAGCTCAGTAGGTAGTACAGTTGAAGAGCAATGAACATTTCTAAAAACGGCCTTCAGACAAGTTGGGAAGACAAACATGGGTACGAACAAGGTAACTGCCAAGAAAGCATGGGTAACCGAAGAAACACTTCAGTTGATCGATGAAAGAAAGATTACAAAAATGTTCGGGGAAACTCAGGAATACGGATATAAAAGTCGCTGAGGAATGAAATAAATAGGAAGTGCAGGCAAGCTAAGACGAAACGGCTGCATGAAAAATGTGGAACATTCAAAAAAGAAATGATTGTTCTAAGGACAGACTCAGTATACAGGAAAGTCAAACCTACCTTCGGTGAAACTAAAAGAAAGGGTGGTAACATTAAGAGTGCAACGGGAATTCCACTGTCAAATGCAGAGGGGAGAGTGGGTAGGTGGAAAGAATAAATTGAAAGCCTATACGAGGGGGAAGATTTGTCTGATGTGATAGAACAATAAACAGGAGTCGATTTAGAAGAAATAGGGGATCCAGTATTAGAACCAGAATTTAACAGAGCTTTAGAGGACTTAAGATCAAATAAGGCACAAGAGATACGTAACATTCCACCACAATTTCTAAAATCATTGGGAGAACTGGCAACAAAACGGCTATTCGCTTTAGTGTGTAGACTGGCGACGTGTCATCTGACTTTCGGAAAAATATCATCCACACAATTCGAAGAGTGCAAGAGCTGAGAAGTGAGAGGTTTATCGCACAATCAGCTTCACAGCTCATGCATCCAAGTTGCTGACAAGAACAATACACAGAAAAATGGAAAAGAAAATTGAGGATATTCTAGATGAAGATCAGTTTGACAACAGAAAAGGTAAAGGTACCTGAGAGGAAATTCTGGCATTGTTGTTCATAATGGAAGCAAGACTAAAGAAACATTTAGGATTTTTCCAGCAGGAAAAAGCGTTCGACAACATAATATGGTGCAAGATGTTCGAATAATAATAGTGGACAACAAGGAAGGAATTGCTGGGATTAAAAAGGGTGTAAGACAGGGGTGTAGTCTTTCGCTCCTACTGTTCAATTTGTACTTCGAGAAAGCAGAGACGGAAAATAAAGTAAGACTTAGGAGTGGAATTAAAATTCAAGGTGAAAGTATATCTGTTGTGGCGTAACAAGCTTGCTACGCCACACTGGGAAGGGAGCCGAAAGAGAGGCACGTGTACACACACGCCGACTGGCGTGAAGTCTGGAACCGGATAACTATTGAATAGTAGCAAGAAAAGTATGTAGCTGCTTTATACTTAACTTTTAATCTTTGTTGGTTTACACGTTCTTCTTGCGACATGTATACGATAACTCTCAAACTAGGTAAGGCTAATGGCGCCTTGCTAGGTCGTAGCCATGGTCTCAGCAGAAGGCTATTCTAACTGTCTCTCGGCAAATGAGAGGAAGGCTTCGTCCGTATTGTCGCTAGCAATGTCGTCCGTACAACTGGGGCGAGTGCTCGTCCGTCTCTCGTGACCTGCCTTGTGGTGGCGCTCGGTCTGCGATCACACAGTGGCGACACGCGGGTCCGACATGTACTAAATGGACCGCGGCCGATTTAAGCTACCACCTAGCAAGTGTGGTGTCTGGCGGTGACACCACATTCCTCCCCCGCAAATCGGCGAACGGTCGTGTGATAAGGCTTCCGCCCACCGTGGGGAGGACCCCATGTTGACGTAAGCGATGAGGTGGGGAGCCTAACAACAGGCGAGGCTGTGCCACCCGCACCCGGCCATTCGGTCTGAGGGGAGCTAGGAAACGCCTGAAAACCTAGTCCAGGGTGCACGTCAACATGCGGTGTATGCGCCCGTAAAGAGACAGGAGGGGCCGAAGGGTCGACCTCCATTGCGTCGGGGTACCCAACGCGCGAATACGCCAGGTGGTCCGGAGCGGGCAAGAGTTCGATGGCGGAGGACAGCCGGTCATGGGAAGCGATCGGCGGCGCGTGACCCAGGGAGGCGCTTGGCGGCTGCAGTGAAGCGTCAAATAAAGGCGGCGCCGGCGGGAGAAAAGGCGGCGGCGGCGGCAGCTGCGGCGGCGCGTCGCCATGGGGCAAAATGGAAGGCATCTTCGGTAACACCTGGGTATGAGGCGAGCCAGTAGATGGGTCCCCAGGGCGCCGACCGGACGGCACCGTCGCTGAAAGCAGACGGGGAGCGGCAGAACCCGTGCGACGACAGAGGCGCAGCTGATTGAGATGCCGACGCACCTCACCAGAGGCCCCCAAAACCAAATACATCGCGCGGCCGATGCAGCGAAGAATGCGCCCTGCGAGCCAACGCCGTGAACCGCGATAGTTGCGATAGAAGACAACGTCGCCTGAAGAAAAAGAAGGAGCCTGCCGCTGCACAGGAACCTGATGCGGCGGATGCAGCAAAGACATCAAGGTTCGATGAGGACGACCGTGGAGCAACTCAGCCGGCGAGCGACCATCTCGGGGCTGAGAGCGATACGAGGACAAAAAGAGCAACAACGCGTCCTCCCGAGAATGCGACTCTTTCAACTTCAACATCTGTGACTTGAAAGTCCGGACCAATCGTTCAGCGGCACCGTTTGACTGAGGCGAAAACGGCGCGGATGTCAGATGTTGTATACCATTGGCCTGGCAGAATGACTGAAATTCTGCGGACATGAATTGTGGGCCATTGTCGGAAACAATAGTCTGCGGAAGACCTTCAATGCAGAAGATAGCAGACAACGCTTGGATGGTGGCAGATGACGTCGTGGAAGACATCCGGACAACAAAAGGAAAATTACTGAAGGCATCAACCAGAACCAACCATCGAGCATTCCAGAATGGACCAGCAAAATCAATGTGCAAGCGTTGCCAAGGGGAAGTGGCTTTTGGCCATGCAAAGACTTTCTGCGGCGGTGCGGATTGTTGTTCGGCACACGTCATGCAAGAAGAACACATATTCGTAATCGCAGCATCGATTCCGAACCAAGTACAGTGCTGACGAGCAAGTTGTTTCGTTCGCACTATACCCCAATGTCCTTGGTGAAGAAGCCATAAAACCGAGGACTGTAACGAACGTGGGACCACGACTCTGGACTGATCATTATCAGAACGCAACAATAAAACACCACGTCGAACAAAAAGTCTCTCCTTGTGAGCAAAAAATCGGCGAACCAACGGATCCTCGATCCGAGACTTTGACAAAGGCCATTGCGTAGCAACAAAACGCAAAACGGTAGCAAGGACAGGGTCAGCAGCTGTGGCTGTAGCGACACGACAAAAATCAATCGGAAACGATTCGACCACTTCATCGGTTTCCGAATCAATGAACAGGCAAGCAAGTTCGGAAGAATCGAATGCTTTATCCTCAGCAACAGGGAAACGGGACAACGCATCGGCGTTTCCGTGCTTAGCAGTGGACTGATACAAGATATCGTAGCGGTACTGCGAGAGGAAAATACACCAGCGAATGAATTTCTGCGCTGTACGCGGAGGTACAGGCTTGTGCGGATGAAAAAGCGACGTCAAAGGTTTGTGGTCGGTGATGATGGTAAAGTGACGACCATACAAGAAATCATGGAACTTAGTAACACCAAACACGAGAGCCAAAGCTTCTTTGTCTATCTGGGAATAATTTCTTTGCGCAGACGATAGCAATTTGGACGCAAAGGCAATAGGGCGATCATGCGAGCCAACTTTGTGCGCAAGCACAGCACCGATCCCGAAATCCGATGCATCTACCATCAACAAAAGGGGTTTCTGGGGATCGAATGGCGTAAGGCAAGTATTAAAGAGCAACGCCGATTTCAACTGGCGAAAGGCGCTCTCGCATTCCGTCGTCCAGACGAACGGAACACCCTTACGGCGTAAGCGATGAAGCGGAGCTGAAATGGAAGAGGCATTGCGCAGAAAGCGATGATAGTAGGTAATTTTACCCAACACACTCTGCAGGTGCTTCACATTTTGAGGGGAAGGCAAATCTTGTATGGCACGGAGGTGCTCTGGACTCGGATGTATGCCTTGGGCATTGATGACATGGCCCAGGTATGGTAAGTCACGAGCAAAAAACACACATTTGTCCTTCCTCAAGCGAAGACCATTTTGTCGCAAGACCTGAAATAACGTTCGTAGGTTCGCAAGATGATCTTCTTCTGTCTGTCCGGAGATCACTATATCGTCCAGATAGTTTGCTGCAGTAGGGACCGACGCACAAATAGTTTGTAAATATTGCTGAAACAATGGAGGGGCGGATGCACACCCGAACGGCAGTCTTTTGTACCTGTACAATCCAAGATGCGTGTTAACCACCAATACGCGCTGGGATTCGTCGTCCACTGGTATTTGCAAGTACGCATCGGCTAGGTCCAACTTTGAAAAATATTTTCCCGGGCACAGTTTAGCAAAAAGATCTTCCGGGCGGGGCAATGGAAAAGTAGCAGTCACTAGTTGTGGATTCACTGTGGCCTTGAAGTCCACGCAAAGTCTCAATTTTCTGGAAGGTTTTGGCAAAATTACTAAGGGTGAGGCCCAGAGAGAAGCTTGCACACGTTCAATTACACCCTGTGATTCTAAATCAGTTAATGTTCTGGCGACCTCATCACGCAATGCGTGGGGAACATTGCGCGCCCTGAAAAATTTCGGTTGCGCGTGGAGTTTCAGTTCCAAATGTGCTTCATAGTTTTTAGCGCAACCTAAGCCCAGTGCAAAAATGTCTGCAAATTCGTCACACAGACGAGAAACACTGTCTGAAGGCACAGTTTGATTCACTGATAGTACCTGATTTACAATAGACATGTTAAACAACTGAAATAAATCTAAACCAAACAAGTTCACTGCAGTAGAAGAACGAAGAACGTAAAATGACACAAGTTTTGTTTGTCCTTTATATGTTGCAAGAAGAGTGCACTGGCCTAACACAGGAATTTTCTGTCCTGAATATGTTTTTAACTGAACATTTGCCGCACGCAACGGAGGTGCGCCCAGTTGCTTGTACGTGTCGTGAATGAGCACTGAAACTGCAGCTCCGGTATCGAGCTGGAATGGAATGATCTTGCCATTAAAGTCCAAATCTACAAAAAGTTTATTGTCCTGCTGACGACAAGAGCGACTGTTTTCCGAAATTTGAACAGACACTGGTACAGAATCACTTGCTAATTGACGTGATTTCCGGCGACGTCGACGCACAGTTTTTGTGGGACGAACACAGTCACTGTTAGATAAAGTGGCACTGGACGAAGCGGAATTAACGACATGAATGTCCATGGGCGAAGGTCCACGAGCCTGAGTGTCCTTGGTTCGATTCCGTCGCGAAGCAAAGGGCCTGGAATGATTGTGATTGGCTGATCTGAGCTTTTTCTGGCAAGTACTTTGAACATCTCCTTTCCTATTGCAGAAAAAGCAAATAGCTCTGCGTGATGGGCAATGTTCACGCGAATGTCGAGTAGCACACCGCGGGCACGATTTCACTGCATTTGTGGGCTGGCACAGCACACCTGGTTTAGCGCACGGCGGCAGCTGCGTCGAAGTGCGCGAGGGCAGGTGACCGGGCCGTGCAGCTCGCCCGGCAGGCCAGTTAATGTTACACACTGCTGGCGAAGTTTCAAAAGATTCCTGAGCACAGTCAAGTGTGCCTTGTCTATCCAATATGTCTATCACTTGTTGAAGGGAGGGATTAACTAGTTTCAAAATTTTCTCCCGTATGCGAACATCAGAAACGTTCTGTGCAATTACATCACGCACCATCGTATCTGAATAAGAAAGGCCACAGTCACATTCAAAGGCACAGTCCCTAGTAAGTCCTTGCCATGTTGCTACCCACTCCCTATTAGTTTGACCGGCCGTACGTTTTGTACGAAAGAAGGTATACCTTTTTGCAACCACATTAACTGTTTCTTTGAAATAGGCATCTAAAGCAGACAAAATTTCTTCGTAGGATAGAGTTGCTACGTCGCGTCGGGGAAACAATTTCACTATCGCACGGTAGGTGGACACACCGACACAAGAGAGCAAAACCGGCTGCCGCTCATTACCTTGAATTCTGTAGGCGGCTAGATGAAATGCAAACTGGCGGGACCATTCCGTCCAAGTCTCGTGGGTTTGGTCAAACTGGCGAAACTGCGGTGCAACAGCATGTTGTGGCTGCGGTAGCAGTGAAACGGCGGCTGCCGCATCGGTTTGAATGGCACGTTGACCCTGGACGAGCTGTCCAAGGGCATCCAATAACGCCTGCTTCTGCTGATTCTGCAAGCGATAAAATTCGGACAGTACATCTGGCGAAACCATGACACAAGGAAATGTACGCAATCAGAAAGAACACTTCTCTCGTCGCCAATCTGTTGTGGCGTAACACACTGGGAAGGGAGCCGAAAGAGAGGCACGCGTACACACACGCCCACTGGCATGAAGTCTGGAACAGGATAACTATTGAATGGTAGCAAGAAAAGTATGTAGCTGCTCTATACTTAACTTTTAATCTTTGTTGGTTTACACGTTCTTCTTGCTACATGTATACGATAACTCTCAAACTAGGTAAGGCTAATGGCGCCTTGCTAGGTCGTAGCCATGGACTCAGCAGAAGGCTATTCTAACTGTCTCTCGGCAAATGAGAGGAAGGCTTCGTCCGTATTGTCGCTAGCAATGTCGTCCGTACAACCGGGGCGAGTGCTCGTCCGTCTCTCGAGACCTGCCTTGTGGTGGCGCTCGGTCTGCGATCACATAGTGGCGACACGCGGGTCCGACATGTACTAAATGGACCGCGGCCGATTTAAGCTACCACCTAGCAAGTGTGGTGTCTGGCGGTGACACCACAATATCAATGATACGATTCATTGCGGACATTGCTATCCTAAGTGAAAATTAAGAAATTATATGATCTGCAGAATGAAATGAACAATCCAATGAGTTCAGATCATGTATTGAAAGTAAATCGACGACATACATAGGTAATGAGAAGTAGCAGAAATGAGAACAACGAGAAACCTAACATCAGGATTGATGGTCATGTAGTAGATGACCGGAACAGGAGAGAATCGGAGCATTTGAGATGTGGTGGTGCAGAGCAACGTTGATTAGTAGGTGGACTTATAAGGTAAAACATAAATGTCGTGTGACTATGGGCTCCCGGCAGGTACACCTTTCTCCAGGTGTTGGTCTTTTGATTTGACGCCCTTCTGGGGACTTGCGCGTCGACGGAGATGAAATGATTATGATGAGGACAACATAACATCTAATCCCTGAGTGGAGAAAATCTCTGACCCAGCTGGGAATCGAACCCGGGCCTTTAGTCTGTCACACTGACCACGTTTTTTTTTAAATTCATCTCATTTTGTTCGTTTTTGTTCGTTGTATCTGCTCGGGGCGGACGTCGCAAGACACTCGTTTAAATTAGTCGTTGATCCATTAACTCAGTTTTTTTATTTCAGAAGGCAGCTAACCCTCTGACCAAACACGCTGAATTACCATGCCGGCGACCACTCAGCTACTGGGAGCAGACGAATAATAAGGTAAGGAATAAGGAATTGTGCTGTGTAGGCAGTAAAATAATCAATGATCGACGAGTAAGGGGGAAATCAAACGCACGGCAGATCTGGCAAAAAGCGGTTTCTTGGCCAAGAGAAGTCTACCGGTATCAAACATAGGAAGAAATTTCTATGTACGTCTGGAATACAACATCGTATAGTAGCAAAGCATGGGCTGCGGGAAAAGCGGAACAGGAGAGAATGGAAGCATTTGATATATGGTGCTGCAGAACAACGTTGAAAATTAGGTGGACTGAAAGGTAAGGAATGAGGACCTTCTTTCCAGAATCGTAGATGGTAGGAATATTTGAGAAGTAAGGAGAAGGGACAGGATGATAGGACATCTGTTAAGACATGAGGGAATGACTTCCATGGTACTAGAGGTAGTAGAGGAGGGCAAAAACTGTAGAGGAAGATGGAGGTTGGAACACATCCATTAAATAACTGAGGACATAGGTTACAAGTGCTACCTTTGAGATGAAGGGGTTGGCACAGGAGAGCAATTCGTGGCGGGCCGCATCAAACCAGTCGGATGAACCCCCCCACCCCCCGCCAAAAGAAAAATTTCCATGAACATTGAGAAAAAGAAACATAATTTATGTAGAAATTTCTATAGTATTGTTTCGGTGGCATCGGCAACGTAATGCTAAATTGTCCAAACGAAAGTTTAGCGGGATAGCGAGAGATAATTTCTAGAGTTGTGTGAAACTTTTGTGATATACCTAGAGGATAGTGTACCGTGGAACACATGATGTTTTCTTGGTCAGTTCTTCCGCCTAGTGGCTAATCTTTATAATCACCTAAAGACCGCCATAAACAGCTTTCGCCATTTTGTACATACAGAATTTGTAAATGTTTCGAGTTCTAATTATTGAAGTACTGTACTAAAGCTAAGATTACTTGTGAATTTAATTAACATAGTTGGGGATACCAGCGTTGTTACTTGTGATGATTGATTATGAACAAACTGTCACAATTGTGCAGTAGGCCATCATCAGATTAATTGCAATATGCTGGAGCTGGCGACGTGTTGGTCAGCCACGTGTTGTCAAAGGGATACCTTCTTGAACTATATTGTCGTTCCTGGGTCACAGACTTTTATGGCACGTTAATTTCTATCTATTTTTGAAACTAGTTATATAACGCGTTAACGTCGATCGTGCGCTGTTTTGTGAAACAGATGAAAGCATTCTATCATGGAGCGTGGATAAATGGAAGTTAAGTGAACTTCGTTAACGTCTTAACAGTTTTTACCCGTCTGGAAAATAAAAATTTATGTTAGTTTCCAATACCTTCTGCTAAAAGTTTATTTAACTCGAAACCGGCTTCTGATAATACTTCTGCTTAAGTTGATTTCACTTACTGATTATTAGTGTGTAGTAAGGTAATAACGTGACAGACAGACGACTAAGTACAGTATTTAAATGCTTTTTAATTTCAGTGCAGTATATATTTATGAACACATGTACATTATAACACTTTTTTGATTTGGAGTAACATTCGTTTCCAGAGGAAGTTTTGTAATTTCAGAAGTAGCTTGCAGCCTATAAAAGTGAATGCCAACATTTACAAATCGAATGAGAAGATATAATAAACTTGTATTACAGATTTGGCTACAGGAGAAAGATTCCAGGGAGAGACAAACACTCCCTGTTGTTGCCCCTCCCTCTGCGGACACCTATGTTACAATACGAGGCAAAAATGAGTAATGTACGTCAACTAACGACACAGTTTCGTGTAATCTCTCTATTTCACAATTCATGCACACAAAACGTATGCCTGTAGATCAACAGTTGAGGAGAGTACAAAGAAAAAAGGATGTGACGGTCGACGTCTGTTTTCTCTAATCGACAACCAAAAACTGAGCTTCCCTGGTGGTCACAGAAACGTCAGCAAGTCAAATGTACCAGGAAATATAAATAAGGGTTGAAGGTATGGCCCCATAATTCTATTAAAAGAACGAAGGAAGGTTAAAAACCGCGTCGTAGCTGTCGTTTTAGAGAACTTGAATACTAAATGGAATCGACGGGAAAGTGATTCTGCCACGAACGTGGTACAGAATCTAGTCCATCATTCAGTTAAAGTGAGTAAAGCTAACGAAATGAAAACCTCGCTGATTACTGGGTTGAAATGGCACCCCACTACTTCTCAATAAGAGGAGACCTTAAACATTAATGATAAACATGACGTTGACGGTACAAAGAAGACACCTGGGCGGTATAATCATTGTAAATATATGTTTATGCTATGTTCAGAGGGAGAAAGTGTCATCATTGTGTTACTGGTTTCATTACCATGTCTTTGGAATATAAGAATACATGCCTGTTGCGCTCTAATTTTTGTGACCTGAAAGTAGACATATTTTGTAATATAGTGCACAGTTGCCTTTTGGAAGAACTATAGACTTCTAATTTTGAAAGTATTAGTTTCATTAGACCTACTGCGACACATGAAGATCAAACTGTAAGCTGGCATAAAGCATTAGTTGGATCGGTAGTAGAAAATCACAAATCCGATGTTTTCATATGCGATTCCACATTTGTAAGTTGTTACAAGTAATGCGATTAAATTTATAGTCACACTCATGTGGACTTCGAAGCAATATTGATAGAAAAATTGGAACACCAAAAACTTATCATCGATATTCGGATGGAAACAATCATCATATGTCATGAAAGTGTCAGGTACTTAAACGACATTCTTGATACTCCGAAGCTTTACGCGCACAAATGATACAGCACCAAAATCTTTTGCTTTAAGTGAATGCATACATAATGCAAAAACGAACAAGTTTCATAAATATCTCCATTAAATCGAGCTCTAGACGATGCATTGGTCTTTAAAGCGTCATGAATGTCTGGAGCGAAGTTTCAGTTCATCACGCGGTTTAAAAAATCATTTGCAACCGTTTGAACAAAATAATGATAGATTCTTTCATTTCTTTTCGAATATGTGGGAGATTGAAATTCAGGACACCAGTCCTGTTGCGATAAATAAAGGTAGCTTTTGAAACATATCGACAGTATTCCTTGTCCTTGCAGAGTGTTTTAAACAGATCTATCCGATGTCTCAAGCCTGTATTTTCTAGTTAAATTAGGATAGAAACTTGGGGGTGATTATTTGCTTACGCACAAAATCACAAAGCGTTTGCTTTTAAAGGAGCCATCGCACGCGCTTGGAGAAAGTCTGGAATTCCTGTAATAATTTCTGTTGGTATGTGGCGTCACTTCGCCGAAAGCTGTTACCGGCGATGGACGTAGATTGCGGCTATCACAAAGCACACCCCCACCAAAAAAAAGTCACGTACTGAGAGATCAGGTGATCTTGGAAGTCAATGATGCAGTACAAGATCCAGGCACCCTTTACGATAGATCCAATTTTTAGGCAGTTAGGAGATGCGGAGACATCCTAACAAAAACTACGTCACACTCTTGTAACTGAATTGCTCATGTTGAAACAGAGAACCTAAAAACTTTTGTTTCTATATTATTATCATCTTGGTTAGAGGCACCTTGTGTGAAGAGCGAGAGAATAAATTAACTAGCTTATCTAGGGAGGGCGCCAACGACAACAGTATGAATCGGCAGCTTACAACTGGCACCAGAGTATATCTGTAGTTTCGATGGATAAGTTCGAATCCATCCCAAGACACGAACTTCATAGTCTCGCGAAATGCTGTGAAGCATTTAAAACACCTAAGATCTTGGAAGACTGAAGTAGGTTGAGCTGCCAGTTCTCTGTGTAACTCGCTTGCCTCTCTACTGTGCATTAAGAACTGAAAATGGTGAAGAGTATTGAAGATGAGAAGTTGAACGTACAGTTCGCTGTGCCTCACAACTAGTGGCGTGTTAAGCGAATAATTAAGGTTTTGTCGACACTGAGTACTACTCTCCATTATCAAGAACGAATGGCGTAGTTCGGAAAGCAGTCAGTAAGAACCATCACTATTGAGGATTATAGTGACAAAAGTTTATTATGTGTCACCCCACAGGGCAAAAGATGAACTGAGGTGGGCTTGTAATCCCGCTAACATAATTTCATGTATTATGCTTTGCTGTACGCTTGGTTCAGCGCTACTTTTATATTTACCTTTTTAATACTGTAGATATAGCGTCTTGATTGAAATATGTTATTACATGATACTTATTACTCATATGTTGTTGAACACATTAGAGATTTTATAACCTTAGGCAGTAATCTCTTGGAATGGTGGTTAACGGCGTTGAACGTAGGTTTTGCGTTTGTTCATCGTGTAACATATTACACCCGTGCAGAGTTTATGAAAGAATGAAGTGGACTATGTTGTGTTTTTCTGGATAATGAGGGAAGATAGCCTATCGCCTCAGTATAAGAACAAGAGGCCAACTTTCCCATTACGACTGAATGTGTGGGAACATAGTTTGCTGTGTACTCTACAAAAGTAATTATTAACGATGCCACTGACAAACGCTGCTGTTCAGTTTGTGTAATATTTGTTGCTGATCTGGGAGTGGTTGCTCCGACTGAATAAGGTTGAAACAGAAGAGGCCGTCGAGTTCCCCGAGAACTGTTTCTTCCTCGAATCCGACATATAAGGTGAGGTACTTACATGGATCGATCAAAAGATTCCGCTTTCGAACGTTGCTGCAGCGTAAATACAACACAACGCGACTCGGATGCGGGTACATGAACACCGAAGTATTTATTAGGAGAAAAGGGTACCCATGTGCACAAATCGTCGTTTACGAACCATTTGCTACTTACATGCCACAAACAGAACGGAGTCAATGAAGTTACTATCCTCCATAGACAAAAGAAAGGTAATAGACTTGATATTCTTGAAGAACTGGAAATATCTTAGCAGTTACCTGTAAAATGACGGCCTCATTCCCAATGATCTGTTACAGTTGCACAATAATATAAATTTTTAAAATTTATTTGTTAATGATGGTCTCATTCCCAATGAGCTGCCACGGTTGCACAATAATATACACTGTAACGTCTTTAACCCGTTATTCACAACTCTTTGACTTACTGTCGTTCTTTGGTTAAGATATTCACACAGTTCTCCAACATCTTTTTCCTCCTCTTATCATTATTTTTACTCCACAGCTGCGATACCTGCTGAGATAATCGTTTTCATTTTACGTGCCATTTGGTTATAATTAAAGTGAAGCTCTCACGGAGGTCCGTTGTAAGCAAGTGAAACTTGGTAGATATTCGAATGCGTCAATGCGGAACCGATTTACGTTGGAATAAAATTATTTCAGAGTTTGGCCACCAGGTGCAAATTTTGCCCTCTGAATGCAAGAGAGACGTATATAAATGTTACCTTATGTAATGAATTAGGATGGTACGTCTGTAGATAAGGTCAAAAAATGAGAAATGCGTAATAAAATTTTAGTAACCATTAAGTGAACGGATCGGTATAAAACGATAAAAAGCAAATAAAAACAGTCTCGACGGTGTTTTCAGATTTTTTATTTGTTAACAATCCGTTATGGCTCTTTCCTCAGACCATCATCAGGGTTTTCACCGCCATTATGGCTGTTGGTGGTGGCGGAGTGAGACCCGTGAAAGTACGGCTGTTACTGCTCACCGTACGTCTACGGATCTCGCTTCGTCTGCCGTCACCATGAGCGATAATTGTGGTAAAAGCTGAAGATGGTCTGAGGAAAGAGCTGAAACCGGCTGCTTACAGCGCCAGATTTCCACCTTGTATCCAAAATTGGAACTGGAGAGATGGCGTGTACACAGCTCTTTTCTTTTACAGCACTTTCCTGTATATTTCGGGTATAACCCATGTTTATATTTCTCTTATAAAGCTTCATCTCTTTTCATAAACATTTTCGATTATAATGTAATGGATTTCCAAATTTTTGCCGCTCTACGCTGTTCGCGGCGATGTCGGTTGAGAAACGTTTCAGTGTGATATCAGTCCAAGTGGATTGATGTCCTCGTGGTTTTAATGTTAGCTTTACAAGTTAACTTTTTACACATTAGCACATTAGCTAATATATATCTTTTATCTCTACAGGTAAAATAACTCCATGTAAGTAATACTTTCACAGTTTTTCCTACTCCTAGTGCTACTTAAAGTTTCTGATATGATTGTTATTCTCCTCTGGTGATAAATTTTTTTTATAGGTAGCTAAGTTATTATGATGAAAATAACCTTAGTCGGTAGCGAAACCGGATCAAAATTGGATCAAATGGCTCTGAGCACTATGGGACTCAACTTCTGAGGTCAGCAGTCCACTAGAACTTAGAGCTACTTAAACCTAACTGACCTAAGGACATCACACACATCCATGCCCGAGGCAGGATTCGAACCTGCCACCGTAGCGCTCGTGCGGTTCCAGACTGTAGCGCATAGAACCGCTCTTCATCTACGAATAACTACTGCAGCCTACATCGTTTTGAATGTGCTTACTGTATTCATCTATTGGACTCCCTCTACGATTTTTACCACCAAACTTCCCCCAATATTAAATTTGTGATCCCTTGATGTTTCATATTGTGTCCTATTGACAGATCAAGTCAAGCTGTGCCACAAATTCTTGTATCCCCAACTCTATTCAGTACGTCATTATTAGTTGTGTGGTCGACCTATCTATTCTTCAACATTTTTCTGTAGCAACACATTTCAAATGCTTCTATACTCGTTTTGTTTAAATAGTTTATCTTCCATGTATCACTCTTACACTGGCTACACTCCAGACAAATACCTTCAGAAAAAACTCTCTAAAACTTAAATCTATATTCGATGATAATAAATTTCTCTTCTTGGGAAACACTTGTCTTGCCATTGCCAGTCTATATTTTATATCGTCTCTACTTCGACCGTCATTAGTTATTTTTCTCTCCAAACAGCAAAACTCATCTACTATTTTATTGTCTCGTTTCCTAATCTAATTACCATTAGCATAACCTGATTTAATTCGACTACCTTCCATTACTCTTGTCTTGCTTTTTTTGACGTTCATATTACATCCTCCTTTCAAGACACGGTCCAGTACGTTCAACTGCTCTTCCAAGTCCTTTGCTGTGACAACACCTACCGACTTGGGAAAACTTTACACATTATTTCATACCCTTGCAGAATGGTTTTGTAGCTGACACAGACTGTAAGATAGTAAGGGGGGAGAAGTTCATCACTTACTATAATTTCGCTAGTCATGTAGTAATACTTCATGTTCAGACATGACGTTTTAATGCTGGAAATACCAACGCATTTTCTACAACGTCTACTACAAAGCTGGTGCCTACCACAAAAAATTTAAAAAACAAATGTCGTTAATTGTTGTTAACGTTTATTAACAACATACATTTCTAATACGTAGGGATGTATATGTCGGGTCCAGAACATGAAAATATCTTTTAATACAGTCTTAGCAATGCCAACACATTTTCTGTACTTTATAACCAATAAAAAGAAATTTTAAAATATTGAAATTTGTTTATTCGGTTAAATTTTACCGAAAAGTCTGAACCAGCTACTGAATCTAGTATAAGATACTATGCTTAATAACGAGAAATACTTTATATATATATATATATATATATATATATATATATATACATATATATATATATATATATGACTAGTTTACGTTATTTTCGAAACGTGGAAGTAAAGGACTTCCTCCCCTCCCAATTGTATATCACGAGTTTGTTTATTACTTCCCTACTACAAATTGCTTCCCAAACATTTTGCATATAACACCAACATTCAGTCATAGAAAAAAACGCGTGAACCACTAAAAAACTACCCGAATGGGACAGAAATGAGTAGTAGAAGTGATCTACATGTATAGACAAACAACTACAATTTCGGAAAAAGTGGATCATTTATTCAAGATAAACAGCTTCAAAATAACTGTTTGTCCACCTCTGGCCTTTACGCAAGCAGTTATTCGGCATTGCATTGATAAACTTGCTGGATGTTCTCCTGAGGGCTATTGTTCTAAATTCTATCCAACTGGCGTGTTATCGTCAAAATCAGGAGCTGTTTGGAGGATCTTCCTCATAACGCTCTAACCGTTCTAAATTGTGGAGATATCAGGCGTCCTTGCTGGCCAAGAAAGAGGTTGGCCAGCACAAAGATAAGCGGTGGAAAATCTCGTCGTGTGCGAGCGTGCATTCTCTTGGTGAAAAGTAATGTCAGAACGGACTACCGTGAAGGGCAATTAAACGGGACATAGAATATGTCGACGTTCTGTTGTGGTGTAGTGGTGCTGCAGATGTCAACCAAAGGGCTCATGCTGTGAAAAAAAAATGGCACCCCAGAACATCACTCCTGGTTGTCCTACCATATGGCGGGTGACAGTCAGGCTGGCACCAAATACGCAGCGGGCATCATCGTTGGAGATAATTCAACTTAAGTCAGTGAGATGTCAAGCCGAATATGCCCGTCACAGCTGTAATCAGGTGTTCTGCATTGCTCCTCACGGTCTCTTGGAAGGCAGTGTTCATATTTCACTGGTTCATTAGTGTATTTTTCACTGCGTTTGATGCCGTTGTCGATACGAAACTCGCGGTTAATTTTTGCCAGTTTTGTGCAGTCTGACCTACTTGTTCCTGTGGCCGAGATATTCTGTTTCACATTCGATTTTTGCTATGTAATTGTTTCATTCCGTTGCCCACTTTTCGTAATTAAACCAAGTGATGGTAAATTTCCTTTTTTGTTTTTTTGTTGTAAACATTCATGCAGCGATATTTAATGAGAAATGTCGTTTTATGTTCTCAATGTTTATCGAAATTTGTAAATAATTTCAAAACGTTCGTTTGATTCATAATCATACAGTTGCACACAGCTGATACGAAAAAAATTCTCTGCGTCGTGTTACAGCGCTTCCGTAAACAGAATTATCCAATACGTATTGAACCTAAACGAGCAATTCGCGGGGATAGTTTAGATCTCAAAAGTGGTGAACAAAACTGGAACAGTTACAACAACTCAGTTTTCTCGAGTGAGAGCATAAGCATACTGATTATTTCAGCAAGCTATTTTCGTTCTTATAAAGTAATAATTTTAGAATTACCATTTAATATCAATTTCGTAAACACAGTGAAAAGTTTGTGTATGCCATGTTATCTACGTGATCACGTAAATGTTCTGTGAATCTGGAACCAAGAAATCCTAATTGTATACAGAACACGGCCAAAGATTTAATATCCGTATCTGAAGTTCATAATAAGGTAGCAGACGTAAAATAATTAAAGCATTTATGTATGAGAACAATTGGGTTGCTTATTATGCTAAAAAAGTCATGATAATGCAGGGGGAGTAGCAGCAGGCAGTCTACCCATTATCATGTTATAACCGGATCTCACATTACAGCTCATGCAATTGTATGAGCTGTATTCACGGTCAGACACTCCCCTTCTTGCTGTAAAGCTATTCTGAATATCTCTAGTTCCGTAATAAAAGTTTGCAAAATGTTCTTGCGTGTGATCCAGCTGTTCTTCTGATTACATGCCATTGTGCAATGAATAATTCTTTCCTTAATGATGATTTACCCAATAATATGACACCATAAGGAAGCAGAGAATGAAAATAACCATTGTAAGCTAATTTAGTGATATGTTTATCGTAATAACGTAAGTAGCTGAAGTCACAGTTTCAACATATCATCAATATGTTCCATTCAATTCACTCAAGACACACACCAAAAAATTTTGATCATTCATCCTAAGCTACACACCTTCGTTAAAAGGTCTTATTTGTCTATGGTGTTGTGCCATTTACTGTACGGAATTACATACACTGTGTTTAACAAAATTTAATGAAAATCCGTTTGTAAAGAACCATTTAATAACTTTCTTTTAGACATTATTTACGATTGTCTCAGTTAATTCTCGTTTGTTGTATGTGATTGCTATACTTGTCTCATCAGTTCATCAGTAAAGAGAACTAGCTTTGCGTCCTCATGAACATAGAGTGGCCTGTCGTTAACGTACGTTAAGAACGAAAAGCGACCCAAGGATTCTCATTATGGCGGTTTTTCCTGTCATGGGCGAAAACATGGCAGGTATGTAACATACCGATGGACGATAAGAGGGCATAAAGGAACAACTACTAAACAACCTCAATGGCTGGAGCCTAACAACGTCTAATCTGATATATCCACCATGCTTCAGCATGGTAAAGTGCGACAATAAACTAGGACACTATTGTTACTTTTGCTAAGATGCACGCGAAAGTACAAAGATGTATGTGCAAATATGTCATGTGTTAAAGGCCCAAGCCATCGTCTCAATGAAAGGTGAGTTGCACCCCAGTGTACTGACCAAGGAACTACAGCTGGGATCAATTGATGTTTGTGGTCCTTTGCCACAATGTATAAAAGTTGTAACTATGCACTAATTCTCTATGATGCATGGTAACGATGCATGATGCATGGTACACGTATGGTTACAACAGAGGTAATTGTCAAATGTATATTGAACTATTTTACACCTAGATTCGTTAACTAGAATCCATTCAGTCAGAAAATGGAAGTATGACTACAAGCTATAAATGGAAACAACTCTTGCACGAAGAAGATATTAAATCAATGCTGATTGCAGAATATTAACAAGAAAGCAATCCAGCTGTCTGGGTCTTTTGTAAATTCAAGAGGTTTATTCAGACTTGATATTATAACAAACACAGTTGGTGTCTTTTATATCATTTCGAGTTACTTGTGAGCAACTGTTACCATAAATCTGCTAATCTTACACCATTTGAACTTATGTTTGGAATACCAAAAAACAATGAATAGACGAAGCACATACCATAGCAAAAAGATGATCAAGTTGTAGTTACACTTTCCAAAAGAGCATAAGAGCGAAAACAGTATTTTTACTCTAATGTGTCCACAACATGCACATTACAAATAGTCAACAATATTTTAACGTGCTGTCACCCAAAAGCTTCTTTATGCAGAAAAGCAATCACAAATGGCAATTACTTTACACTGGGCCACATGTAATTGCCAGAATACCGAACCCTAGATGCTACCATCTGGTCTTTACAGACTCAGGTAGAATTACAGTCTTTCAATGCCATCAGTATGTGAAGACAGTTCACGACGGAAAAACAAGTAGTGCGATTAGGGTACAATACCTCACTGTTGGAAAGTGATAAGTTTTATACACGGTGTCCGTAATTAAAGTTCCGTTTTCAAAACGCTGTTGTAAGAGGACCACTGATCAGAATGACGTAAAATTTGAACAAAACGTTATTGGTGCACAGAATTTAAAAAAAAAGAACGAAAATTTTACCAAAAGATGGCGCAGTTGTTGTCTTAATGTAAATGAGGTTGGCTGCAAATCACAGTGAATCGCAACAGTATGCTTATGGTTCGAGTTGCACATTACACCATCCATGCTGTTAGACGCACAAGTTTAGCAGTCATAATCTGTTGCGTTGTTAGGTAAACCCATTCACCATGGCAAGGTCGTACCACATTGGATAGGAAAATCGGTTCATATTTGTCCTGAGATCAAATACCACATAAAAAGCAAAATGACATTGGTTTTTAAATGTCAAAAAAGTCATAAAAAGCAAAGTCGCATTTTCTAATTTTCGTGAGACTGGCACAGGACGTGTTCAATATGCTGTCCACAGTGGTCTGACGTAAGATGAAATCGAGAAATAACATGTTCCACAAGAAATCGGAGTGTCTCAGTGGTCATGTTCAGAATGCGTTGTGCAATGCATGCCTTCAATTCATCAACGTTCGTAATTTTAGCACTGAACACCACATCTTTCAAATAACCTCACAGACAGAGGTGACAGGGATTAAAATCAAGTGATCTGGACGCCCAGTCATTAGGGAAATGATTGCTGATAATTGTAGCATTTCGGAACTGTTTCTGCCACAGCGACTTCATTGGCAATTGCCAGAGGAGCGCCATATTGCATGAAAATGATACTACCCACACATCCAGTTGTTGAAGTGTTGAAACGAAGTTAATGTCCAAAGGACTCTCATATCGTTTATCCTTGGCGCTACGGGTAACAGGACCCATAGCCTTCATCTCCTAAAAAAAAATACGATCCTACTATAAACGATGCCGTCAACCTGCAGCGTACAGTCACCTTTACAGAATGAAGAGGTATCGTCTCATGTGCATGTGGATTTTGTGTTGCCTTTATTCTTAAGTTCTGCATTTTGGCATGTCTTTGGTGATGGAAATGAGCTTCATCAGTCCACAGAATGTTCCATGGACATTCATTGTCCACTTCCATACGAGCAAGAAATTCCAGAGAGAACATTTGTTTGCTGGTAGGTAAGCAGGAAGTAACTCCTAAAGGGAGTAATTTTATATGCATAGCAATGCAGCCTGTTTCGCAGGATTTTATGCACCATGCTTGAAGGTATGTCCAACGTTCCGGCAATTCCCCATGCACAGCACGTCTGCACATGACCACTCGACCGGTCCTGCAAAGCTCTGGCCACACCTTCGACAGACGTTGGATCAATTGCTTACCTCCTGCCACAACGCACTTCAAAAGGACCTGTCGTTTCGAATTCTATAATTATTTTCTCCAAACTCTTTAGGAGACACTGAACTAATATCTTTTTTCCATGCCCTTGACTGTAGAACTTCTACATGGCTATTGGCGTATAGTCACCGTACTTGTACAAGAGCTATACCACCAGAGTGCGATCCTTTATAGACAGAATCAGGTTGGGTGTCTCTGATGCAAACTAAGGAAAAGCCATGTGCCGCAAGGTTGTTTGTTGTGCATATTCTGACGCTTACAGCGTCATCTGTTGATCAAATTTTTTGTTCCGTTAAGTTTCCCGCTGCGTCAATAATGTGCTGTGCAGATTTGATGCCATCCTGAACAGCGGTTCTCTTTATACTGTCTTTTGAAATTGGAACTTAAATTATGGAATACTTGCATATGAATTAGGACTAGTGTTTGCCGATGCGTGCCCATTTTATTTATATTGGAGCATGGTTGTTTTCACCATGTCACTTTGCTAATATACGCATATGCGACTACTTCAATTTTAATTACGTGTGTCCTTATGCTCTTCCGGGTGTGATATTTTATTTACTTTTAGGTTAAACCTAATACATCACAGTTTAATATCTATTCCTTAAGGTACCATCTATTGACAAGTATCATTGTAAACGTATTAATTAAATTTTTTGACAATATGTGCTTGTTATGAGTTCATGCAATAGCATAATTTCAGTTATGATTCTCAGTACAAATGACTTGTACTCGTGTGTAGCTAGTATTTCGTAATTAATTTTTCATGAGTCATCATGACTCATACTGCATTACCTCAATCACCTTCTTGGCAGACTAGAGTGCCTTCAGCAGTCCTAAAGTACTGATTCTTTTATTACTATTGAAATCATGCATTTAAGCATTACCCATCCTGTCTCGGTGTGGCAATCGGATACTTTTTTCTTCTTTCTGTAGTTAGTAGATATTAGTAGATATTCTAAGAGTTCTGTAAAGTCCTGTCGGATCGGCATCGAGTATAAATTGAGGAAGGACAGCATGGCTGCTTGCATCACAGTTTGCCGTTTCCAGTGGACGCACAATATACAGGGTGAGTCACCTAACGTTACCGCTGGATATATTTCGTAAACCACATCAAATACTGACTAACCGATTCCACAGACCGAACGTGAGGAGAGCGGCTAGTGTAATTGTTTAATACAAACCATAAAAAATGAACGGAAGTATGTTTTTTAACACAAACCTACGTTTTTTTTAAATGGAACCACGTTAGTTTTGTTAGCACATCTGAACATATAAACAAATACGTAATCAGTGCCGTTTGTTGCATTGTAAAATGTTAATTACATCCGGAGATATTGTAACCTAAAGTTGAAGCTTGAAACATTGTCCTCACTTCATTGCAGGGGCCCAAACAGCTGCAACATACATCGCGTTTCTACAGAATGATCTGCCAACGTTGCTCGAAAATGTCCCACTGGAAACGCGTCGACGTATGTGGTATCAGCATGATGGTGCACATGCACATTACGCTATTAACACTAGGCTGACCCTTGACAGGATGTTCGACGGGCGTTTCATAGCACGTAGAGGACGCATAAATTGGCCAGTCCGTTCTCCTGATCTTACACCTATGGACTTCTTTCTGTGGGGTACGTTAAAGGAGAATGTGTACCGTGATGTGCCTACAACCCCAGAGGATATGGAACAACGTATTTTGGCAGCTTGGGGTGACATTACACCAGATGTACTGCGTTGTGTACGACATTCATTACGCCAGAGATTGCAATTGTGTGCAGCAAATTATGGCCACCACATTAAACATCTATTGGCCTGACATGTCGGGGCACACTCTATTCCACTCCGTAATTGAAAACGGAAACCACGTGTGTACGTGTACCTCACACCTCATGGTAATGTACATGTGTGTTAGTGAAAAAGACCAATAAAAAGGTGTTAGCATGTGGACGTAATGTGCTGTTCCAATCTCTTCTGAATCTAAGGACCCGCACCGTTCCCTTTGGATCCCTACGTAATTCGGTGCTCTCCGATACACACGATCGAACAGCGAAGGAGTGGTACTCAAGCGTCAACTTTAGGTTACAATATCTCCGGATGTAATTAACATTTTAGAATGCAACAAACGGCACTGATTACGTATTTGTTTATATGTTCAGATGTGCTAACAAAACTAACGTGGTTACATTTAAAAAAACGTAGGTTTGTGTTAAAAAACATACTTCAAGCATTTTTTTATGGTTTGTAGTAACCAGTTACACTAGCCCCTCTCCTCACGTTCGGTCTATGGAATCGATTCGTCAGTATTTGATGTGGTCTACGAAATATATCCAGCGGTAATGTTAGGTGACTCACCCTGTATATAGACTGAGAGAGCAGAAGACTGAAGGGAACGTGCTAACAGTGGAGATATCCAGTGCTGGCAATGTGTATTCCACATGGATCAGATGAGACGATGCATGATGACGAGTCCAGACTGTGTCAGTATCAGGAAGTTCCGGTGACACCTACTCAGGTGTTCATGTCATAATATTTACTTGTTCTTGAGCCCTCGTGCAGCATCAGCAGAATTCAGTAACGAAGGCCCCCTGAAACACTGGGGGAGGGGGGGGGGAGTCACGTTCATTTGTCGATAACATAGTGAGAGCTATGAAACGCGAATTATGTTATTCAGGTATTAATACCGGTCCAGTAAGAAAGAAAACCAAGAAACGAACGAACTGTGGACAATTTCCCATCGTCTGGTGTTCTTTCATTTGTATGCAGACAATCGTTACTAACTGTGAACAAGTCCGATGAGCACATTTTTGACTAAGAGTTGCATATCTGACGGACCACCAAGACACACGACACTGATGGATAATGACACCATTTCCAAATTACGTGTGTGCAACGATTGGAAGAATTCGGACACAGCTTCTGGACGAATGGATTCTAGAGATTAGATGACAAACTTGACTTAAAGAACTTCAACAAGATTGACTACTGAATATCAGAAGGACACGGATATACTGGCTTCAGTTCTATTACGTCTTCACACGTGTAAGGTTTCTCTTGACCATTGCCCACACCAGGTCCTAATTTATAAATTTGTACTAATTCCAATCTCTCTTGTACGACTTATTTTTGAATGCTATAATGTTCGTCTTCCCGAGCCCATTTGATTTTGGACACTCCACTGACGCTCAACATACTGTGTGCGAACTGTGTCTTTTACACCAAATATTCGACTGGCTTTCAGATCTATCTCCTGATGTATCACATCGTCCTATTTAGTAACCAGCAGCGCAGAAACAAGGAAGTTCTGTCCCGAAGTTTAAGTGGGTTTATGTTGAGACCGAAGACGAATGCCGAGATGTGCCTAACCCACTCCTTACGCTACAGGCATTTCATATAAGCTTAAATAAAATGGGAATGCATGAACTCTAATGAGCATAATTGTTGGCTGGGTAAACTGTCACCAACTAGTGTCTAAGTCTCAAATAATTTCAAAATAAATAATTATAATACTGTACAAAATCTTGAAACAATTCTGTGAAGCGTATACGTACTCTAAACGTTATTCTGGTACAATGATTATTCTGCTTCCATGGTCCATGGGGAATTTTGTAAATCATTTAAATATTAAAATAATTAATTAATGGCATTTATTTTTGAAAACCGCAATTATGAGTAAGACGTTATCTAATTAGTTGCTCATTTTTGTCCCTACTTGCCATGATGAACTACCGACAAACTAGTAGTTCAACAGAGTCACTAAAAGTATGATATAGTTATGTGTCTGTGATCTGAATCAGTGAGAAGCACCACTTAAACAATGAATATCGAAGCATGTGAAACGCATATTTGATTAAACTGTTTTAATGTTTCCACGAAGAAGTAGCGTCCTACTATTAGGTCCTCCTCAACGAGAGTGGCACCTCTTCGAAAGAGAGTTCGTGTTATGAGGTTCCTATAGACACAGTTCTGCACACACAGTTCACAGAATGGAAGTGAAGTCGAAAGGCAACTAGATGTTACAGCGTTACAGCCCTAGTTCCGATCTACACTCCTGGAAATCGAAATAAGAACACCGTGAATTCATTGTCCCAGGAAGGGGAAACTTTATTGACACATTCCTGGGGTCAGATACATCACATGACCACACTGACAGAACCACAGGCACATAGACACAGGCAACAGAGCGTGCACAATGTCGGCACTAGTACAGTGTATATCCACCTTTCGCAGCAATGCAGGCTGCTATTCTCCCATGGAGACGATCGTAGAGATGCTGGATGTAGTCCTGTGGAACGGCTTGCCATGCCATTTCCACCTGGCGCCTCAGTTGGACCAGCGTTCGTGCTGGACGTGCAGACCGCGTGAGACGACGCTTCATCTAGTCCCAAACATGCTCAATGGGGGACAGATCCGGAGATCTTGCTGGCCAGGGTAGTTGACTTACACCTTCTAGAGCACGTTGGGTGGCACGGGATACATGCGGACGTGCATTGTCCTGTTGGAACAGCAAGTTCCCTTGCCGGTCTAGGAATGGTAGAACGATGGGTTCGATGACGGTTTGGATGTACCGTGCACTACTCAGTGTCCCCTCGACGATCACCAGTGGTGTACGGCCAGTGTAGGAGATCGCTCCCCACACCATGATGCCGGGTGTTGGCCCTGTGTGCCTCGGTCGTATGCAGTCCTGATTGTGGCTCTCACCTGCACGGCGCCAAACACGCATACGACCATCATTGGCACCAAGGCAGAAGCGACTCTCATCGCTGAAGACGACACGTCTCCATTCGTCCCTCCATTCACGCCTGCCGCGACACCACTGGAGGCAGGCTGCACGATGTTGGGGCGTGAGCGGAAGACGGCCTAACGGTGTGCGGGACAGTAGCCCAGCTTCATGGAGACGGTTGCGAATGGTCCTCGCCGATACCCCAGGAGCAACAGTGTCCCTAATTTGCTGGGAAGTGGCGGTGCGGTCCCCTACGGCACTGCGTAGGATCCTACGGTCTTGGCGTGCATCCGTGCGTCGCTGCGGTCCGGTCCTAGGTCGACGGGCACGTGCACCTTCCGCCGACCACTGGCGACAACATCGATGTACTGTGGAGACCTCACGCCCCACGTGTTGAAAATTCGGCGGTACGTCCACCCGGCCTCCCGCATGCCCACTATACGCCCTCGCTCAAAGTCCGTCAACTGCACATACGGTTCACGTCCACGCTGTCGCGGCATGCTACCAGTGTTAAAGACTGCGATGGAGCTCCGTATGCCACGGCAAACTGGCTGACACTGACGGCGGCGGTGCACAAATGCTGCGCAGCTAGCGCCATTCGACGGCCAACACCGCGGTTCCTGGTGTGTCCGCTGTGCCGTGCGTGTGATCATTGCTTGTACAGCCCTCTCGCAGTGTCCGGAGCAAGTATGGTGGGTCTGACACACCGGTGTCAATGTGTTCTTTTTTCCATTTCCAGGAGTGTATAAGTGCACCCGTGGTGTAGGGGTACGTCTTTGATTAGTAATGAAAACATCCTCGAGCCCTGGTTCTAAATACGCCAGCCCTTAACTTATGATTAATAACCAGGCTTCCAACATAAGGTGTCACCCTGATTCTGCCGACGGCCTTGTCGAAGAGGACGGAGGAGCAGACAGAGGTTTAGGGCAGCCTCTTGTCCTAGGGGTGGGAAACTGACTATAAAACGCCGATGAATCAGCAATCATCAAAGGCTTGAGGATGCTGAAGGCAATGGAAACCACTGCATAAAAGACACATCATGTTTATCCACAGGACGTGTGGCCTGCGGTTGAAAAAAGTCTCAAGATTATTTCACCATTGGCATATTCCCCCATTCGGATCTCCGGGAGGGGACTACCAAGGGGGAGCTGACCATGAGGAAAAGGTAGAATAACCAACGAAATGATAACGTTGTTCCATCGGTACGCGGAATGTCAGAAGGTTGAACGCGGTAGGGAAGCTACAAAATCTGAAAGGGCATATGTAAAGGCTCAGTCTATATATGGTAAGGGGTGAAATGGAAAGATGACAAGCATTTGTGGTCGGATGTGTGTAGGGTAATACCAACTGCAGCAGAAAATGGTATAAGGGGAGTAGGATTGGCTATGAATAGGAAGGTGGGGCAAAGAGTGACTTACTGTGAATAGTTGAGTGATATGTATGTTCTTATCAGAACTGGCAGCAAATTAACGCCGTCAACGATCGTTGAGGTATACATGCCAACGTCGCAAGCTGAAGATGAAGAGAGAGAGAGAGAGAAAGCATATGAGAGTATTGAGAGGATAATGCACTACATAAAAGATTAAAATCTAATAGCCATGGATAATTGGAATGCAGTTGTACCGGAAGGAGCACGAGAAGTGGATATAGAAGAAAATGGATTGAGACAACGATGAGAGAGGCGAGGGGCTAATTGAGTTCACTAACAAATTTCGGTTAGTAATAGTGAATGCACTATTCAAGAATCACAAGAGCACGAAGTATACTTGGTAAAGGTCAGGTGATACTGGAAGATTGCATTTAGATTACACCATGGTCGGAGAGAGATTCAAAAACAAGGTGCTGGATTGTAATGTGCATCCAGGAGCAGACAGAGACTCAGATCCCACTGTAGTAATGGTTAAGAGTAGGCTGAAGATTAAGAGATTCGTCAGGAAGAATCAGTAAGCAAAGAAGACGGATACGGAAGTACCTAGGAATGACGAGACACTATTGAAGATCTCTAAGGCTATAGAAACAGCAATAAGGAATAGGTCAGTAGGCAATAAAGCTGAAGAGACATGGACGTCTCTCAAACGAACAATCACAGATGCTGCAAAGAGAAACATAGGTACAAAGGAGGAAACTGCGAAGAAACCATGGGTGATAGAAGAAATACTTCAATTGATCGATGATAGAAAGAAGCACAAAAATGTTCAGGGAAATTCAGGAATACAGAAATACAAGTCACTGAGGAATGAAATGAATAGGAAGTACAGGGAAACTAAGACGAAATGGCTGCATGAAAAATATGAAGTAGACGAAAAATAAATGATCCACGGAAGGACTGGCTCAGAGTGTAGGAAAGTCAAAACAACCTTCAGTGAAAATAAAAGTAAGGACAGTAACTTAAGAGCGCAAAGGTAATTCCACTGTTAAATGCGGAAGAGAGAGCGGATAGTTGGGAAGAGTACATAGCAGGCCTCTATGAGAAGGCAGATTCGTCTGATGTGACAGGAGAAGTAAAAGGAGTTGGTATAGAAGAGATACGGGATCCAGAATTAGAACCAGAATTTAAGAGATCTTTAGAGGACTTAAGATCAGATAAGGCAGAAGGGTTGGATAACACTCCATCAGAATACCTGAAATAATTCCGCTAAGCGGCAACAAAATTGACAATTCACATTGTGTAGAATGTATGAGTCTGACGACATACCATCTAACTTTCGGAAAAATATCATCCACACAATTCCTAAGACTCCACGAACTGAGAAGTGCGAGAATTATCGTACAATCACCTTAAGAGTTCATGCACCCAAGATGTCGACAAGAATGATACACAGAAAAATCGAAAAGAAAATTGAGGATGTGTTTGATGATAACCAATTTGACTTTAAGAAAAGTAAAAGCACTGGAGAACCAATTCTGACGTTCCAGTTCGTAACGGAAGCAAGATTAAAGAAAAATCAAGACACTTTCACACATCTGCAGAAAGTTCGACAACGTAATATGTTGTTCAGTACGATCGGGTCTGCAGCTGCGACGAATTTTTTGTTAGGTTTGATGATGCCTTCAGATGCCACTCTTTTAATTCCAATTACGATTGAGCAATTTCGCCCGTACTCCATTTTCAAGTATTTTATGGATTACTTTCATGCCATGTGAGTCGTTGCTCTTATGAGAGCCGTTGCACTTATGACTCCATGTTACGATCATAAAATAAATCCGAGATGTTTTACGCTGTTCTAGGAGCACGTTACTTTCGAGCATTTGTTTTGAGGCAGAAAATATATAATCTTCTCTTCTTGATGCCGTTATTAGAACATAATAATATTACATCTGATCATGGCAATAAGACTTCAAGTCAACACGCTGCCCTGTGATCTTTTTACATGTTAGTCTACAAAACGATATTCACTTATTTTTCAAATTTAGTTACGTTTGTAAGTCATTCAGATGAGGGCAGGGAGCATAATCAAGAGCCGACGTGGTCTTCGGTTTGCGTATGGCAGGGGTCGTCCTATTATTTCAAGTTGAAACGACGAAGACGGTGCCGTCGGCACTGGCATATACACTGACTGAAAAAGTAAGGAGTGCTGTTCCATACCAGCCCATACCCCTGTTATATAATGACAATGACAGCATCTATTGCCACACATGGCCACCTAAGGCCCGGATGCCAGTGGTCCACACAAGAATAGTATCTACATTCACTTTCTCTCCAGCTGTAAGTAACCTGGGGTCAGAATTTTTTAATTTTACTTACGCTCCTTTAATATGTACACACACACACACGTTTTGCAATTCTTCTCTAATATCTTGATTTCTTAGCCTGTCTTCTCTTGTGCAACCTTTAACACCTCTAAAGAATTTCCTTTCTTGTACCTGAATCCGGCTTTCTTGCTTCTTGCTAATCACCCATGTCTCACTTCCATAGAGCAAATCTTTAGCCTAAATGATAAAATTCGAGATTACAGGAGAGAATGGAACGAACATATACAAAGAATGGAGAGCGAGTGGCTTCCTTTAAAGGCAAGAATTTGTAAGTGCCATGGGTGAAGAGACAGAGGAAGACCCCGACAGAGATGGGTACCGTAACAGGCAATTCCTGCCTAATTCCTCAAGTGTGATATTCAATCAAAATAATCTCTTCCAGCTGCATCGTGCTAAACAGGATTTGTAACATCATAAGTTATTTCTTATCTATTCAGTTTATATTTATAGCTCGGCCTTCCTAATTTATATGCCTGTTACTTGCGGTACACATAACCCTTTAAATATCTGTTCCTCAGATATTGCCTTCTGCCTCTCACACACTGTTGCTCAGCAAGTAGGTGTTTCTTCTTGCTATTAAATACTATTACATGGTTATTATCCTCATTTTCACTGATTTAGGATGAATATATAACTTTCTCCAACTTCCTTGTTTTTTATAAATCAAACGGGAGACCGTATCATGATAATCCTTGTTCACATCTTGAGCTTTGTCACTGCAGATTAATATTACTATCTGGAAACGGATAGTCAGTAAAATACGCACAAAATTTCATGCTATAGAAGAAATCCAGTCAGTTCGTTGTTGTTGTTGTGGTCTTCAGTCCTGAGACTGGTTTGATGCAGATCTCCACGCTACTCTATCCTGCGCAAGCTTCTCCATCTCGCAGTACCTACTGCAACCTATATCCTCCTGAATCTGCTTAGTGTATTCATCTCTTGGTCTCCCTCTATGATTTCTACCCTCCACGCTGCCGTCCAGTACTCAATTTGTGATCCCTTGAAGCCTCAGAACATGTCCTACCAACCAATCCCTTCTTCTAGTCAAGTTGTGCCACAAACTCTTCTTCTCCCCAATCCTAATCAGTACCTCCTCATTCGTTATGTGATCTACCCATCTAATCTTCAGCATTCCGCTGTAGCACCACTTTTCGAAAGCTTCTATTATCTTCTTGTCCAAACTATTTATCGTCCATATTTCACTTCCATACATGGCTACACTCCATACATATACTTTTAGAAACGACTTCCTGACACTTAAATCTATACTCGATGTTAACAAATTTCTCTACTTCAGAAACGCTTTCCTTGCCATTGCCAGTCTACATTTCATATCCTCTCTACTTCGACCATCATCAGTTATTTTGCTCCCCAAATAATAAAACTCCTTTGCTGCTTTAAGTGCCTCATTTCCTAATTTAATTCCCTCAGCATCACCCGACTTAATTCGACTACATTCCATTACTCTCGTTTTGCTTTTGTTGATGTTGATCTTACATCCTCCTTTCAAGACACTGTCCATTCCGTTCAACATCTCTCCCAAGTCCTTTGCTCTCTGACAGAATTACAATGTCGTCGGCGAACCTCAAAGTTTTTATTTCTTCTCCATGGATTTTAATACCTACTCCGAATTTTTCTTTTGTTTCCTTTACTGCTTGCTCAATATAGAGATTGAATAACATCGGGGAGAGGCTACAACCCTGTCTTACTCCCTTCCCAAACACAGCTTCCCTTTCATGTCCCTCGACTCTTATAACTGCCATCTGGTTTCTGTACAAATTGTAAATGCCGTTTCGCTCCTTGTATTTTACCCCTGCCACCTTCATAATTTGAAAGAGAGTATTCCAGTGAACATTGTCAAAAGCTTTGTCTGTCTACCAATGCTAGAAACGTAGGTTTGACTTTTCATAATCTAGCTTCTAAAGTAAGTCGTAGGGTCAGTATTGCCTCACGTGTACCCATATTTCTAAGGAATCCAAACTGATCTTCCCCAAGGTCGGCTTCTACCAGTTTTTCCATTCGTCTGTAAAGAATTCGCGTTAGTCTTTTGCAGCCGTGACTTATTAAACTGGATGTTCGGTAATTTTCACATCTGTCAACGCCTGCTTCCTTTGGGATTGAAATTATTATATTCTTCTTGAGGTCTGAGGGTATTTCGCCTGTCTCATACATTTTGCTCACCAGATGTTAGAGTTTTGTCAGGACTGGCTCTCCCAAGGCTGTCCGTAGTTCTAATGGAATGTTGTCTACTCCCGTGACCTTGTTTCGACTCAGGTCTTTCAGTGCTCTGTCAAACTCTTCACGCAGTATCATATTTCCCATTTCAACTTCACCTACCTCCTTTTCCATTTCCATAATATTGTCCTCAAGTACATCGCCCTTGTATAGACCCCTATATACTCTTTCCACCTTTCTGATTTCCGTTCTTTGCTTAGAACTGGGTTTCCATCTGAGCTCTTGATATTCATACAAGTCGTTCTCTTTTCTCCAAAGGTCTCTTTAAGTTTCCTGTAGGCAGTAACTATCTTACCTGTAGTGAGATAAGCCTCTACATCCTTACATTCGTCCTCTAGCCATCCCTGCTTAGCCATTTTGCACTTCCTGTCGATCTCATTTTTGAGACTTCTGTATTCCTTTTTGCCTGCTTCATTTACTGCATTTTTGTACTTTCTCCTTTCGTCAATTAAATTCAATATTTCTTCTGTCACCCAAGGATTTCTATTAGCCCTTGTCTTTTTACCTACTTGATCCTCTGCTGCATCCCTCAAAGCTACCTATTCTTCTTCTACTGTATTCCTTTTCCCCCATTCTTGTCAATTGTTCCCTTATGTTCTCCCTGAAACTCTGTACAATCTCTGGTTTAGTCAGTTTATCCAGGTCCCATCTCCTTAAATTCCCACCTTTTTGCAGTTTCTTCAGTTTTAATTTACAGTTCATAACCAATAGATTGTGGTCAGATTCATCTGCCCCTGGATATATCTTACAATTTAAAACCTGGTTCCTGAATCTCTGTCTTACCATTATATAATCTATCTGATAGCTTTTAGTATCTCCAGGGTTCTTCCATGTATACAACCTTCTTTGATGATACTTGAACCAAGTGTTAGCTATGATTAAGTTATGCTCTGCGGAAAATTCTACCAGGCAGTTTCCTCTTTCATTTCTTACCCCCAATCAATATTTACCTACTACGTTTCTTCTCTCCCTTTTCCTACTACCAAATTCCAGTCACCCATGACTATTAAATTTTCGTCTCCCTTCACTATCTGAATAATTTCTTTTATTTCATCATACATTTTTTCAGACCGCGGTTGTAGGTCATGCATAATGACGGCTCGGCAGCCGCCGATGGGCGCGTACAACGGCACGTGTTTGCGGATTTCGATGCTTACCTGTCGGACACCATTGACAAACGTGATAGGATTCAAATAAGTAGCACTTCCGTTCCATGCAGCTTAGGACCGTGCCATATGGCCGTAACGCGTCAGTGTCGAGCGCGGCATTGACTTCGATCGGCAGTTCGAGTATGCGCACCGTACGCACTCCCACACTCACGTTGTCCACGATTGCCGTGCTGACGTTTCCGTCTGCATGGCGAAAACGGTAAGAGTTGGTGGAACTTCGCATTAGGTTTTCACATGCCTCTTCATTATTCGTCATGAGCTACACTGTACTGGAATTGGTAGACACATGGATGCCTATCAGCCCGTGGGGATCGACATGCTTGTCGTCTCTCACAATCTGTTCAATTTAATAAGTTTTAGGAGGGTCCTAGGAATCGTCGAACGTTTCACCGTCGCCTGGCCGTAAGAGAACTCCATATGTAGCCAGAGCTCTAAATCACACCAACGAACGCAATACCTCGATCGTCAAATAAACAAACACACGTGCGGAGCTCTGCTCGGCGTGCCCCGCATCTTAGCCGTGTCACGGCTGAATGCCGACTGACCCTAAATCATTCGCCATCAAATCTACTCCTGTATAGTCGCTTTCTGACTTTTATCCTGTACTCATCTGACCAGAAATCCTGTACCTCCCGACACCGAACTCCATTAACTTTAAGCAATCTAACTTTACCCTATCTTAGATGAGGATTATTGAGGAGTTATTTTGCATCGTAGTAATAATAGTAAAGATCTTGACCGTAAGACGTCAGTCACCATCTGGTCCATAATTTAATAGATGTTAGTCAATTGACACAGTGATAATCTCTTATTTTTCAAATACAATTTTTCTTAAGTAAATCAACTGAGAGGAGACAGCGGTAGCAGTGATCGGCAAGATATTGTTCTCCGCGCTTGCCGTCGGTTGATGTGTGGCAGTGTTCAGCCTGTTATTTCTGCCGGAAGCAACGAAGATGCTGCCTTCGTCGCAATGCGGCACTCTTCTTCCCGTCAAGAAACGATATAAAAGCTTAAATTTATTCACAAATATTGTCATACAACATATTTAAATAAGAAAACAATTTCAGAATCTAATAACCTAGCGCCTACAAATGTATTTATTTACAGGGTGATACCGTGATGACGTTACAAAATTTGAAGTATAATGGAGAAAGATAACGGATGATACGACATTGCAGAGGCAGTATGTTAAAATGTGCAACTGAGATCAAAAATGGTTCTGAGCAGTATGAGACTTAACATCTGATGTCAGCAGTCCCCTAGAACTTAGATCTACTTAAACCTAACTAACCTGAGGACATCACACACATCCATGCCCGAGGCATAATTCGAACCCGCGACCGTAGCAGTCGTGCTGTTCCAGACTGAAGCGCCTAGTACCGCTCGGCCACAGCGGCCGGCAGCTGAGTTCCCATTTATACACTTAGCGAGTAATAAGAAAATCTATAACATAATGATGTTCGCTGTGTATAATATGTTTAATTAATTTATGGGTGTTATATTCTGAACTAATTCTTGGAGTTGCTACAAGCGACATTAATTATGCATCTCACGTCAAATTAATGAAATTTAATTCGCGAGAACCTCTTGCATTGTATAGTTTACTATTCTTAATTGGCATGTATTACTTTTATATTATTTGATTAGTGTGAGCACTACTTGAAAGTGGCCGTCTGATCGGAATTAGTTGACCGTGGACAACAAGACATTCGTTAGTTTCGCGACGCCCATTTTAAACACAGTGGTGTGCGAAACGTAAGCACGAAGGTAACTTTCGCATGGCGTGCAAGTGTGAAGTAAGATAGCTAGATGAAACCTGGACCATACATAATATTGCGACATTGTAGTAAGAGAAAATAACTAAAGGACTTAAGCAGTGAGACGAACAGCAATGACGCTTTTCTTCAAAGACATTAACTACACTGAAGCCATTGCTATGAATGACGGTCCTCTGGACGTTACAAAAAGTGGCACATGGAGTAATCACGTCGGACAATAATGCTTTCTTTGCAACGTGGTCGCATCCGGGCATCAAGGATGGTAATGAGTTTTTGTAGAAGGCGTTCCTTGCCTCCAGCAGCGTGCCTGGCAACGGCTGGACAATCGTTGCTGCATGTAGACGTGCTGCAATACGTCTCTCCATGGCATCGCACATGTGCTCGATGGTATTTAAATCTTAGAAACGGGCAGGCCAGTCCATTCTCCATATACCTGCTCGTTCCAGAAAGTTTTTCATCTGTGCTGTTCGATGCGGTCGAGCATTGCTATCCTTAAAAATGAAATTAAGGTCGAATTCATTGCTGAGAAGAGAGACGTGTGGAAGGAGAGCTGTCTCATAATAATGTTGACCGGTGAGTGTAATATGTTCAAAGATTTGGAGGTCCTTATGCCAACGGAGCATAATGCCTCCTCACACAGCAACACCTGAACCACAAAAACTATGCAATACTTGTTTCCACATTTCACCACATGAGGACACTTCCCGATTCACTACTCCTACTGAATCTACTCCTATCCGAATACAGCATGGGAACTTACTTGTCATTGGTCCAGTCCGTAGGCTCTTGGCAACATATAAAACGTTCCCGACGATGTACGAGTGTCAGCGGGACACTACATACGGATCTTCGGGCAATCAGATCACCTCAGTGCAGTTGCCGTGCCACAGTGGATTGTGATACTGTGTGCCTCACATTCCTGTTAATTATGGTTGCAATTTCCCACTGTTTGACCCTGGTCCCTTCTTGCCAGTTATGTAGTCTAGCGGCCATCTGCTGCCGCAGGTGACGGTGGTTGACCACCTCCTCTCCTTTGGGCAGCAGTGTCTGTTAGTGTGTCTCAAAAATTTGGTTTTTATTTGAACCCATACCCTCTTAATTTATTTGTACGATGCCAAAACAACTATATGTAAAATTTCAGATCCGTAGGATGGTGGCAACCCGTGCCGACTTGTATTGAAACATGTACTTGGTAGGAAAGAAAAAATGGTTCAAATGGCTCTGAGCACTATGGGACTTAACAGCTGTGGTCATCAGTCCCCTAGAACTTAGAACTACTTAAACCTAACTAACCTAAGGACATCACACACATCCATGCCCGAGGCAGGATTCGAACCTGCGACCGTAGCAGTCGCGCGGTTCCGGACTGCGCGCCTAGAACCGCGAGACCACCGCGGCCGGCGGTAGGAAAGAAGAGGGCGCGCGCCCTCGTGTCAGTGTCTCTCTAAAACTGTTATTCTAAATTGTTGTCAGTAAGTGAAAACGTCAGTGGAATTACGTAGTAGTTCTAAAACGGGTATATTTTTAATAGGTGCTGTAAAACATCAGATAAAAGTTTCAAAATTGTCATCTAACGGACATGTTCTAGCAGTTTTCTTTTGTAATATCCGGGAAGTGAATTTAACAGTCAGTGCAAGTGCATATCTCACTATTCGGGAATGTATGATCTTTTGGGAAAAGGCACGTGTACCTACCAAATCTGTGCCTAACTGTCTGAAGAAATTAGTGAACCTAAATCAAGTTTGGAGGGAGTTGTAAAAAGATGCACAAAAAATCCAAAAGGTATTTGAGCAGCGCCATCAAGAGTTTGGCAGCAAGCTGAATGATTTGTTCGACATTGCACACTCCGATGCACTTCAGTTAATGAAAATATATGAAGATAAAATCTTCTTACAGTGACAGAGAGATCCATGTTCTTTCACGTCAGCTCCTTCGACATCCTCTTATGAAGCATTACAAATTGACTCAGCTTCAGATTGTAATCAAACTGAGATGGGTTTGCAAGAAAATTTCCCAACTGTGAATGAGAACATAAAATCTGGAACCAGTATAACAATCATGCGGAAAAATTTCATTACTCCAAAATTAGTAGCAGCGCTAGATAGGAGCAAGTTATTGCTGTGCCAAGGTTGGAAAACTTTTCAGGATGTGAACAGGCGAAAGCTGTTTGGAACGCGATTGTGGACCGGAATATCGAAGACAAAGTGCAGTTTCTTTGTTGTGATACTAGGGCTTCAAATACAGGTCATATCAATGGTGCCTGTGTGCTACTTGAGCAAAATCTTAACAGAAGTGTCTTTCTATTTCCTTGCCGCCACCACGTATATGAACTAGCGTTAAAACCGTGTTCCAGGTAAAAATCAATTCAGTGACAAGCCCGGATATTCCACTTTTTAGAAAGTTCCCAGACAACTGGAAAAGTTTAGATCCAGATAACATACCACGATAAAAAGAAAAGGTCACAATGCACCTGACTGTTCAAAATTAACAATCTCCTTGAGTTTTACTGCACTCAATTGACACAAGAAATAATCAGAGATGATTACCGAGAGTTGGTAGAGCTTTCTGTTATATTTTTAGGTGTAGATCCAGACATGAAATTCAAGATACGGCCTCCAGGCGCCATACAACAAGCACGATGGATGGCGAGAGCTATATTTTCTCTAAAATTATCATTACTTTGGTCTCAGTTAAAATTTTCGAACAAGGAGAAGGTAGCGCTGTTTAACGTCTGCCTGTTCGTCGTGACATCCTACTGTAAGTAGGCCTTTTAGGTTTTTATATTGGTAACGACACATAGCGCTCTGAAGTAAGTAGGCTGTTTAGGTTTTTATATTGGTGACGCCACGTAGCGCTCTGTATGAAAATCACTGGCTGTGCTGCGTGCAGTCTGGGGCTGGTTTGCATTGTTGTTGGCCATTGTAGTGTTGGGCAGCTGGATGTTAATAGCGCGTAGCGTTGCGCAGTTGGAGGTGAGCTGCCAGCAGTGGTGGATGTGGGGAGAGAAATAGCGGAGTTTTGAAATTTGTAAGACTGGATGTCAAGAAATGCTATATATATTATGTCTTTTGAACACTATTAAGGTAAATACATTGTTTGTTCTCTATCAAAATCTTTTATTTGCTAACTATACCTATCAGTAGTTAGTGCCTTCAGTAGTTAGAATCTTTTATTTAGCTGGCAGTAGTGGCGCTCGCTGTATTGCAGTAGTTCGAGTAACGAATATTATTGGTGAGGTAAGTGATTTGCAAAAGGTATAGGTTAATGTTAGTCAGGGCCATTCTTTTGTAGGGATTTTTGAAAGTCAGATTGCGTTGCGCTAAAAATATTGTGTGTCTGTTTAGTGTTGATCAGAATAGGTAAAGAGCGAAATGTCTCAGTGCGTTCATTTCTGTTCAGCTGTTTGAAAATCAAATAATGTAAGAAGTTTATCAGCACAGTAATTAATTAATTTTTCTAAGGGGACATTTCATATGGCGACCCTGCCAGGATACCTCACTGGAATCTTCTGAATTTTTCTTGTAGTTTGTGCTATTAGTGCAGCCTTTGTTTATTGCTAGTGCATAATTATAGAGAGAATTTCCTTTGTAGTTGTAGTTTTTCATTCTTGTACAGTAAAACAGTTGTGGCATGCATGTAGATTTGCACCAAGTATTTCACAGCTGCACTCGCAATTAACGAGATATTATTTTCAATGCTATGTTAATGTGTTTTCTTATTTTGCTCTCCAAATTGTGCTTTTCTGTGTTGTCATGTGAAACATTGTGACAATACTGACGTGTGAAACACGTAATACTAGACTCCTAAGTAAACTGAGAAATGACAGTGAAGACGAAAGCAGTGTGTTATCGCCACAATGTAATGAATTAACTATTGTTCAAAGTGGTTATTTGGTAGCTGTGCATAGGGGAACGGAGTGGGCTGAAAATAATGGTGTAGGCAGTGAAACAATTAGTGAACAGGGAAGCATTATCGACTGATCAGTCGGCAACAGCTTGCCTCAGGAATCCAATAAGACAGGACACAATCCTGCAAATACTGTAGATTCAGGGTTTGCGTCCTCGCCGTTTTCTCAAACAAGTCAAGACACATTTTCTGCTTTTCAAAGTGCGAATGTTGCCGGTTCAAATGTATTGCCGAATAGCACTGAGGAACATGTTTCAGACACCAGTGCATTGTTACTACAATTAATGCAACAAATGGGACAAAAGCTTCAAAAGTTAGACACAATGGAACCAAATATTCAAAAGTTTGACACAATGGAACAACACCAGAGACAAACACAGCAACAGTTAGACACAATGGAACAAAATCAGAGACAAACACAGCAAAAGCATCAAAAGTTAGACACAATGGAACAAAACCAGAAACAAACACAGTAAAAGCTTCAAAAGTTAGACACCACACTTGAACAAACACGTGAAGATTTAACTACTGAGTTACATAACATTGAATCGAAATGTCAAAAAGGCTGTAATGACCGAAAAACACAAATTTATGAGCATTTTCAACCTATTTTTTCGCGGCATGAAAATGCATTACAGAATCATGAAGCAGCCATAAAAGAACTGCAAACCATTGTTCATGAAAGTCATGAGACCTTGTGGGCTAAAATTGACTCAGTTGCATCTACCGATTTGGTTACGCTACTTGCAAGAACTCAGGAAAACTTAATGGGCACTTGGTTTAGAAAAACACACTGAGGAAATAAGTACACTATCGGAGAAAGTAGCCGAACTTTCGGATCAGTTTACTAACTTATCTGCAAAGGTAGATGATGATCTGAATGACACAAGACCTGTAGCCATCACTGACACAGAAGAGTATGAACAAATTAAGAAATTCAAACAAAATCAGAATCAAATTAATACGCAACACAAAAGAGAAATCCGGGAAGTACAAGATCAGTTGGCACAAGTAATACAAAAAATTACGTATTTCAGAGGACACGCGCGCTCCAACATGGGAAGAGGAACTTAGGAATACGGAAAAGCCACAAAATAATAACACAGGGCATTTCGGAAATTATGATAGAAATTGGAACGGTGCACCGAATTTTGAAATGGAACCGCTGACACGACGTAACAATGACCGATACGCTACTCACCGACACGATGATTTAGACTAAAAGCTATTCATTACAACACGTAAATTCAAAACATTTAAGAATTCTGGCAACGACATTCATCCACAAGCGTGGCTCCATCAATTCCCTCATTGTTGTCCTCCCAGCTGGTCATTAGAGTACAGATTAGAATTTATGTGTGGCTACTTAGAGAATGAACCAGCTGAAAGAATGCGATCGGTCATTCACGATTGTCACAGTGAAGGAGAACTTTTCATGCCTTCCTCTCAGCATATTGGTCTCAAGCTACACAAGACCGAGTAAAACATAGCATGATAATGATGAAACATTTCGAACAATCTGAATTTTCCAGTCTTGTGAAATATTTTGAAGACATGTTGCACAAGAATCAGTACCTGTCAAACACATACAGCCCCTCAGGACTCATCTGCATTGGCTTAATCAAACTACCTGAACATTTTCGACATATTATTTTGGCAGGACGTTGCAAAGATGACATCAAAGCTTTTCAGGGACTGTTACAAGAATTGGAAATTGACACTGACAATCACGGAACGCGAAAACCGGAACACGACAATTACAGGTCACATCCGTCACAATTCCGCGATGAAAGAAATAATAACTGGATACGACAAAGCTATTCTCATAACACAAATCGTGACCAAAACAGACACCACCCGTATGACAACCATTAGCAGAGTAGTAATAATTACGGGGAAAGATCACCTCTCTGCAGTAGTGACTATCACAGAGACAATCAGAGAAACAGACAATATGGGAAACAAAATAATTATTATGAAGGGAGACAGAATAACTTTAGACGCAACGGTCCAGCTTGCAGTTATGATTCAAGGAGAAATTCTCCACCACGTGACCGACAAAAAAGAAACTATGGAATCTACCGACATGACGACAGGTGATATCATCGTAACGACGGACCTGAATTGCATCAGACCTGGTGGGATTCAAACAGGGCGGGGCCTTCTCGACAAGGTGAATTTGTAGAAGTTAGGTCTACAAATCCCAATAACGACGCGCCCCAACAAAGGGACAATAGGCAATGACTCATAACGTTGGCAGCCACGAAACGTACTTCTGAAACTGACGACGCAGCTGCTGTAGCTAGTAATTACGTAAAAATGGAAGACTTTAGCGACATCTTACTCCAGGAGCACGACGTAAAACATGACAACAGTGCAAATCCTGTTATTCACATTACAGTAAATGACGTAAAATTTACGACAGTACTGGACTCCGGCAGTCCCATTTCAGAAATTAGTGAAACAGCCTTTAGCAAATACAACAAATCGAACGACTGCCCCACACTTCCGTTACGTAAGATTAAATTACAAGGTGCAATCGTTGGAAAAAGTGTAGATGTACGCCAACAAACCAACTTCTTTTGTGAAAGCCACAGCTTCTCTATGAACTTTCTTGTTGTTCCATTATTGTCGATGGAAATTATATTGGGAGTAGACTTTTTGAATGAATACAAAGCAATCTTAAACTTTGACAATGCTGAAATAATTTTACAAAATAAAAGGTAAGTCAATAGCTTTGAAATTTGAAGATTGCCTCTCAAACCATGATGAAGAAATTAATCGGCTTTACCTCCTGTTAGACAACAGTTCGGAATTTTCGACGGAACTTGACACTAACAAACACTCTGCAAGTACTGACAGGGATGATATCGACGACGCATTTGATACTAATGAGTTAATTAAGAATAAAATTCAAACAATTGACAATTTTAATGACACTGATGGGCAAGACCTTTTTGAGATTTTACAAGCATATTCCACAGTTTTTACTCACAAAACAGGAACAATCAAGGGATTTCAATAACAATTTCGTGTTCGTGAGCATACTAAATTTTGTGATAGACCATACGTAAATCCGGCGCATTATAGGGACCGTGTTAGAACAGAAATACAATCTATGCTTGACGAGGGCATTATTGAGCCTGCAGTAAGCTCATACAACAATCCATTACATGTTGTTGAGAAGGAAAATGGATCAATCAGGCTTGTCTTAGATTCGAGACAAATCAATACTATCATCAAGACAGGCCGCAAACGTTGGAAGAACTCCTTCAAAATTTTAATGGTGTAAAAGTGTTGACTTCTATTGATCTCAGATCCAGCTTTTATCAGATCGAACTTCATCCAGAATGTAGAAAATACACAGCTTTCCTTTGTTTTGGAGTTTGTTATCAGTTTCAGAAACTTCCTTTTGGTTTGAACATTTCTTCGGCAGCATTCATTCGCGGGCTAAATTCCATATTACCTGAGTTCTTAAAACGTCACATCACCTTATATGTGGACGATATTCTGATAGCAGAAGCCTCATGGGAACAACACAATAGCATCCTCAACAGCGTGTTACATATTTTTGCAGAACCTGGAATTACAGTTAACTTGGAAAAGTCTGAATTCGGTAGGACAAAGGTGAAGTTCTTGGGACATATTATTTCTTCTGAAGGCATTCAGCCGGATCCTGAAAAGTTAGAAGCAATCAGAGCCATTCCAGTTCCAGCCACAAAAAAAAAAAAAAAAAAAAAAAAAAAAAAAAAAAAAAAAAAAAAAAAACATGTCTGCAGTTTTCTAGGTCTCGTAAGTTTTGACCGTCGTATTCTGAATATGCAAATTCTAGTTACACCAAAACTATGTTCTCTCACTGGAAAAAATACTATTTGGAACTGGGACGAACAAGCACAGTCGGAAGGCAATTCTTTGAAAGAATCGCTACTTAACGCGCCAATGCTAGCTCATCCAGATCTGTCACAAGATTTCTGCCTTAGCACGGATTCTTCTAAAGATGGTCTTGGTGCCCATTTATTTGAAGAAGCCACAGAAAATGACACTACTGTTCAGAAAACCATTGCTTTGGCTAGCCGAGTGCTACCAAAATCTGAAAAAAATTATTCCGTTACTGAATTAGAAGCTTTAGCTATCGTTTGGGCATTTAACAAATTCCGTTTCTTTCTTTCTGGTAATCACGCAAAAGTATACAGTGATCATCGTGCAATACAATTTCTTATGTCTTCAAAATTAAATCATGACAGGTTAAAACGTTGGGCATTGTTTCCGCAAGAATTCCATTTCCCAATAGTCTACATTCCCGGCAAGGAGAACATTGTAGCGGACGCACTGTCACGCGCACCGCCTGGGCGTGAGAAAAGTAACACAGAAGGCAACCTCGAGAAAAATTTCAGTATTCTTTACATTCAGAAAGTCGCCTTTGAAAACTTCATCACCCCATCTTTGAAGGACATTGCTCATGAACAAGATAAAAATCCGATTTGGATAGACATCAAAAGTAAATGGCATGAAAAGACACACACACAGAATCGGCATTATTATCTGGTTAGGAACAACATACTCTTCAAACGCTGCACTGTTGATGACAAGCTATGGGTACTCTGCATTCCTGACGATTTTGTTAATAAGCTAATTTCGTACATTCATATCAGCTATGCACATTTTGGCCCACGAAAATGTTATCATATTCTTCGGACGACTTGTTATTTTAACAATATGGAAAAGAGAATTAGAAGAGTCTTGTCTATTTGTAAACTTTGTCAAAAGGCGAAACCATCTACTATCTCACATCGTGCTCCGTTGATTCCTATCATTCCTTCTAAATTAAAAGAACTTGCTGCTGTTGATCTCTTGGGACCCCTTGTCAGAACATCGAATGGATTGTCGTACATTCTAGTCGCTGTTGAACTTACTTCAAAATTTGTTTATTTCACTCCATTACGTAAAGCCACTGGACGGTTTGTATCCAACGCCTTTGTTAAACATTTCTTATGTGAAGTTGGCCACGTTGCTAAAGTCATTTCAGATAACGGACCGCCATTCAGATCTGCTGTTTGGTCATGCATGCTTCGGAATCATATAACCATATCTGTTATATTTCATTGTACTCACCACATTGTAACTCCTCCGAATGGATTATGAAAGAAATCAATAAGCTTTGCAGACTTTATTGTCACAGAAAGCATCAGCATTGGGACACATGTTTACACTTATTTCAAAACATGCTGAATGAAATGCCTCATGATTGCACTGCTTTACCACCTACTTTTGTATCGAAGAATGAGGAACCACCGAACAGAATCAGAAAGCTTGTACCTTTCCCGAATACACGTAAACTTCGACACAAAGACAGCAGACAAAAGGAGAAAACTACACGGTAAAGCAAATGCCAAGAAATTATATATTGGTTAGAAAGTTCTCATTAAAGCTCATTCATTGTCACATAAGAAGAAACACTTGAGTCACAAATTCTTTCTAGTTTACAATGGACCTTACAGAATCCGACGTATACTACATGATAATTGCGTTGAAGATGAAACTCTGCGTACTAGGAAGAGTAATGGTTTACACCACATTTCACGTGTAAAACCGTTTATTGAAAGATAATCTGCTTTTTAACTTTGTCTTTGCCATATAACTATTCACTTTACATTACTAGTATGCTTTGTCAGACTTAGAATCTGTTAACATGCAACAATGTTAGAAGATAAATATCCAGTCAAGAACCAAGAGAACTTATTAAAACAGAAATTACGAATTCATTGTTATAGCGATCAGACGACACAGTGTTATTGTGTGTGTACATTCTTGCTTGTTAGCTGCACGATTACGTAACGACTATAAGGCTCACATACTTAGAACATTTACCAGTACTGCTAATGAGATTTTAATGCAACATTTTGGTTTACTTGAAAATACATTCTGGATTTCAAGTACTTTCTGTGAAGTATCACAGTGATTACTTTATGTGACAGCTACGCGACTTTATCACGACGCTTCTAATGAGTGACAATTTACAATGTTGCTTTTGCGGAGTTTTTGTTTTATATCTGCACAGTTTTTCTGAATTATTCTCGAAAGTAAAACATGTTTTAGTAGTAACTTTTGTGGTATAGCTACAATGAGATAGCCTCTTCCATAGCACAACAATACGTTACAGCACAGTACTTTCTTCGTCACGGCAATAAGCGTAATAACTAAAAAGCATATCACTTTTTTTATCATGAAGTAAGTACATTGACTTCTGCAGAACGTAGCTTTCGGAGGTCGATAACTACGACACTTCCACAGAGATTACCTTACAACAAGACACACAATTTAGCTCTACAGTACACGTATTTGAGTGATTAATTTTGTACTTAAAACATTTATTTTTAAAGATATTTGAAGTACAGTGATACAAAGGTTTTCTGTGATACATTTCATTCCATTGCTGTAATCTGTAACACCTGAGGGTATACTTACAATAATCCTCAGGGGGGTACACGCTTACTTTGTGTACCATGTGTGTGGCAAACACAAGGAGCCCTAGCTAATATGGTATTTGCTTATACAACTTTACACGTCGGTACCATATTCCTCTAAAACAGAATTACACAGCTATCTGATTATTTGACAGAGAAACAAACATCTTTTACTACATCAGTGACACATGTTTACACAATTACACAGTTGGATAACTTCACACTTATGAAACTGTATTTTGCCTGTACTTTGTGAACTGTTCATATTTTTTCGGAACCATTGTGATACTATGAAAGTTTTGAATGATGTATTTGGTATGGGATCATGATTTTTAAAGTACGTTTGAGGTAGATGACACTATTGAAATGAGCAGAGAATTTTTTTTAGGTTTTGAAATTATTGGAGGAAGCTACAACAATTTTGAGATTTGACTGAGGTGTTATGATGTTATTATTATGATGACGATGTGTATTATGCTGCTGAGGTATGTTTATGATCAATAAGCTGATGCTATATGAGGAATTTGATTATGCTACATATTTATTATGATGAAATATTGAAGAAGTGTCGACGAATACATATTTGTGTAATAAGGTAAGGAATAATGAGTAGTGGTTAGGGACTCTGACGTTTGAAAAAGGATGTTGGGAACAAAGAATCGTACTTTAAGAGTTATGAAATGTGTGTAAATGCGTGAATGTACCACAATGCCGCCGAAAATTTTTTGGACAGCTATATTTACAGTATTTTGTTTCTACACATTTGCAACACAAATTTTTGACCTGTGAAATTTTTATATGACACTGTCACTGTAGCGGAAACTGATGTCGTAAATATTTCGGTAAGGAAGGTAGGTCACCTTGACATAATGCGTTTTGGGTGCCCAGCTGAGAGATAGTCGTCTGACAAAAGAAAGCCATTAGGTGGAGAAAAAAAAAGAGGCCATTATCCTCGCTATTGACATTTCTTTGTCGAAAGCATCGCAAATACGACACGCTCAAACTTGAAAACATATGATTACACTGTGGAGCTCTTAATTTATGATATTTGCTAAAATGCCTAGTGAAATGATGAGAAACATTTTACATCTATTGTCTTTCTAGTTGAGAGATTGCTCATTTTGTTTAATATCTGGTTTCCAGCTGTGTTGCAGCACTGGTTTTATAAAATAAAATTAAGTGCATTTGCTAATGTGAACACTTTTTGTCAACAGATCTATTAAATAATAATTTTATGATCCACATTCTTCGAAAAAGGTGCACTTGGAATGGAAAGAACAATAAGAAGGGATTAATAACAGTAACTGCATACATAATTTTCTTTTCAACTACTTGGTAATTTTTTTGGTAGACTAAGTTATTGTGATGTATCACTCTAGTGTTAAGATATGACATAGGTATTAAACATGTCCATTTTTACTGTAATATTTTTTCTGCTTGAGCTTTCTCACGTTTAGGTAAAATTATAGCATTTGCTGCTGCTGTTTGCCAGGCATGGTGATACTAAATTTCACTTTGTATTACTCTGTTAAGCCAGTTTTACTACTGATTTATTTTTCTTGTTGCTGCACATTGGCTCATATTAGTTGTAATATTGCAATTGCTTTGCTAATTTATATATACTGCTGCTTGCTTTGCCAATTGCCATTTTTTTTATCTTGCTGTTTGTGTAAATTTGTTATGTGCTGCTGTGTTGCCTCGTCCCTTGGTATGTATATCTGAGCTCAGTAGATTTACATTACCTTAAGATGGGGTAGGCTATATGAGAGAACGAGTTGTGATAAATTGGAAGAAATGCATTGAGAAGCTATAAGAAAATGGTTTGGCCAAAAAGGAATTTTGAAAGAAGATATGGACCAAAATGTAGGGTTTAGGGACAACAGGATTAGGTAGGATTTTCTTGGAAATAAATGATGAGGTAAGAAATATGTGAACATATAAATACAGAAATGGAAAAACATGCTTGGATTGGATTTTTTGGTGGAAACAAATGTTGAAATAAGACGAAAGATCTATGGAATGTAGTTTTGGGTTGGAGTGCGGTACCAAATGTTACAATGAAAACAAACCCTGCCCTTTCCTCTTGTGTTAATATGCTATGTGTTTGTGTACCCTTGTGCATTTGTGTTTTTCCTGTCTTTATGTGTTTAGCTGATGAGAGTTATACTGTAGAATTTTTCTAATACTGTGTTATTTACTTTGTAAAGATGTTTAGACATTATTTATCTGTTCTGCTTTGTTTTTCATGTGTGAAGTTGATGTTTAAAAAGTTATTCTGATCTGTTATGTATTTACTTATGTCATAAGTCCTGTAACACTGAAGTATATGTTATTTCGATTCTTTTGTAAAGCCTGCATTACCACAAATGATATCTGTATTGTTACTTTCTTTAATGATGTATTTTGTACCTTTGTAATTGTATTCTTATGTAGTAAATTTATAATTGTATAGACACCAGTTCATCAAATTAAGTTACATTTCACTGCACACGTTTCTGTTGGTCATAGTAATGTGCAATATATGAAAAGCCGGGACCGTTAGTGTTTGCATGTGTGTTAATAATTCAGCAAGGGACTGATTAACAGCATTACTGATTCTAAGGACAATTCCAAAAACTTTGTGCGTGCACAAGTGGTGGTTTATGGACTTGCTATATTCTCCGCAACACTCTTCAATGGTGATTGTGCACCTGCACAGCCGCAACAGATGGCTGCTGGCTGTCTCTACAAGGACCACAGTGGGTCTGCATCTTTGATGGCCTACCAATACCATTATTTCTACAAGGACTGCAGTGGGACTGCACCTCTGGTGGCCTACCAATACCGTAATCTCTAACAAGACTACAGTGGTCTGTTCTGTGATGACCTACCTACCAATATTCTTCAAAACTTCGACTGACTCTGCTGTGGGTTTCCTCTGTTGTGGCCCATTACCTGTCTGCATGTCAAGAGTCATCACTGTCTTTCCGTTGGAAGGATGACAAAACTTCTTCAAGACTGCATGGAAATCCACTACTTCCGTGTGCATTTTCTTTTACGGGTCAGACTTTGAGAAAAACACTGCAATTTTACTGTGATGAACGATCAGGACTGTCTTTATTGACTGTGAGAAAAATTTAGCTTTTGAGCAACATTGTATCAATAAGTGTGTGCATTTGATTTCTTTGTTATTGTAATTATGAAAAACTTTTTCAAAACTGTATTGGCCCCTGCCCAAAACTATTTGTAAAATTTTTTGTGGGGAGCATGGGGGCTAGGTAATTAGGCTGTTTAGGTTTTTGTATTGGTAATGCCACGTAGCGCTCTGTAAGAAAATCACTGGCTGTGCTGTGTACAGTCTGTGGCTGGTTTGCATCTTTGTTGGCCATTGTAGTGTTGGGCAGCTGGATGTTAATAGAGCGTAGCGTTGCGCAGTTGGAGGTGAGCCGCCAGCAGTGGTGGTTGTGGGGAGAGAAATGGCGGAGTTTTGAAATTTGTAAGAATAGATGTCATGAACTGCTATATATATTATGACTTTTGAACACTATTAAGGTAAATACAGTGTTTGTTCTCTATCAAAAGCTTTCATTTGATAACTATATCTATCAGTAGGTAGTGCCTTCAGTAGTTAGAATCTTTTGTTTAGCTGGCAGTAGTGGCGCTCGCTGTATTGTAGTAGTTCGAGTAACGAATATTTTTGGTGAGGTAAGTGATTTGCGAAAGGTATAGGTTAATGTTAGTCAGGGCCATTCTTTTGTAGGGATTTTTGAAAGTCAGATTGCGTTGCGCTAAAAATATTGTGTGTTAGTTTAGTGTTGATCAGAATAGGTAAAGTGCGAAACGTCTGAGTGCGTTCAGTTCTGTTCAGCTGTTTGAAAATCAAATAATGTAAGAGGTTTATCAGCACAGTAATTAATTAATTTTTCTAAGCAGACGTATCACTACGTCAAGCCATGGCTCCAGTGTTTTTTGGCAGTAAAGGCACCCTACCAAGATTTGTGCTTTTTGAAGTCAATGAAGGCATACGAAAAAATAGATAAAGACATCACGAAAGCAGCTATACAGTAGATATGCCAGCATTTTGGTATTTGACTGACGAAGCTTCTGTCTTGTCACTGTTTGACTATGATGTGGATCTAAAAACAAAAGAAAAAATGGTTGAACGTTTAACCAAAGGTAATTTATCAGCTCATGCTAACAGTTACATCCCTTCGAAGGAAGAACTTTGTAGTCCATTGTATGGTGAGTTAAATTAATGATTAGAGACGTTCTTTCTTTAGTTTTCTGTTTACATCACAATTTTGTTAACTGCTTTGCTCTCTCGTAATTACAGAGAAAAACATCTACGACTTCAGTTCAGTCAGAAGCAAGTCATTGTTCCATCATCTTAAAATTGATGACAGTTTTCTCCACGAATGTCCTGCCATGTGGTCAAACAATGCTTCCTTTGAAGAAACCTGAAAGAAGATTTCAGCACCGAGAGCAGTGAATTACAGCTGAAAGAGGAGCCACGTTGATGCAAGACTTTCATGGTTTAATCTCCGTTGAGGAGGGACAAAAACAATTTTTGTTACATTGTGTACAAGAACACTGAAAGATTCATCCTGACTGCAGAAAACAAACTTTGAAACGAAAGTTTAGAAACTAATGTTTTTACATGTTAAGTAGTGAATAAACACGATTTGGGCAATTTGGTGTTTCATTTGTCGAACAATCTTTAAGTTCCAGAATTCCTCCATTCCCACATAGTAAAAGTTTTCAAGTCTCATGTTTAGCGTCAAGTCGGCACATGTTATAATAATTTAATTCTAATAATATTTAGTATGTGAGTTATTAAGGTCAAATAGAAAAAATGGAGGGTATGAGTTTTCGATTTCACGAAAATAAAATTCTCATTACATCTTGGGACACCCTAGTGTCTGTGTTTCGGGACAGTCAAAACGCACTTGGCATTATGCTGTGAGTAGTACCAAACTCTTGAGCTATACTCGACACACTTCATCCTTCAATTTTCCCGATGATCCTTCCGCATGTGAAGGCATCCAAATGTTATCTCCGGCCCATGCTGTAATGAGGAACGCCACTACAGGTCACAGTAACTGCCCGCTGATTGACACACACGGCCTTTAGCCGATCTTCAAATGCCTCGTGTTGCGAGGAAAGCCCGTTTTTGAGCTGTAGTCAAGCTGACCTCGCGGTACCTGCCGTTCAAATGGATGTACTGCAGAAGTCAATGTCTCTTTCCCTTGTATTATTCCTCCCTTTTTTCTCCTCAAACGTCAGTCTTCTGAGCGGTTTGATGCCACAGACACTACAATTCCTCTCCTGCGCCAACCTTTTCATCTCAGAGCAGCACTTGCAACCTACGTCTTCAATTTATTGTTTCACTACCATATAATGTTGTGCTCCAAACGTACATTCTCAGAAATTTCTTCCTCAAATTAAGGCATATGTTTGATACTCGATGACGTCTCTTGGCCAGGAATGCCCTGTTTGGTAGTGCCAGGCTACTTTTCATGTCGTCCTTTCCCCGTCTGTCACTGGTTATTTTGGTGCTTAAGTAGCAGTGTTCCGTGACTTCATCCACTTTGTAACCATCAATCATGATGTTAACTTAATCTTTTTCGCATTTCTGCTACTTCTCATTACTTTCGTATTTCTACGCATTACTCTCAATCTGTATTCTGTATTCATTACACTACTCATTCCATTCAGTAGATCATGTAATTCTTCTTCACTTTCACTTAGGATAGCAAAGTCATTAGCAAATCGTATCATTGATATCCAGTCACCTTGAATTTTAATCCCACGCCTGAAGCTTTCTCTTAGTTCCATCAATACTTCTTCGATATATAGATGGAACAGCTTTGGCAAAAGACTGAATTCGTGTCTTACACCCTTCTTAATCCAACCCCTTCGCTCTTGGTCGTCCACTCTTATTACTTAATATTGGTTCTTGTGGATATTGTATATTACATGTCTCTTCCTTTAGGGGGCCGGCCGAAGTGACCAAGCGGTTATAGGCGCTACAGTCTGGAACCGCGTGACAGCTACGGTCTCAGGTTCGAATCCTGCCTTGGGCATGGATGTGTGTGATATCCTTAGGTTAGTTAGGTTTAAGTAGTTCTAAGTTCTAGGGGACTGATGACCACAGTAGTTAAGTCTCATAGTGCTCAGAGCCATTTGAACCATTTGATCTTCCTTTAGCTTGCCCTATTTTTTCCGGAATTTCGAACATCCTGCAGCATTTTACATTATGGAACGCTTTTTCTTGGTCGATAAATTCTATGAACATGCCTTGATATTTCTTTAGTCTTACTTTCTTTATCAACTGCAACGTCAAGACTGCCTTTCTCGTGCCATTACCTTTACTAAAGCCAAACTGATCATTATCTAATACATCCTCAATTTTCTTTTCCATGTTTCTGTGTATTCTTCTTGTCAGCAACTTGGATAGATGAGCTGTTAAGCTGATCCTTCGATAATTCTCGCACTTGCCAGCTCTTGCAGTCTTCGGAATTGTACGGATGGTATTTTCTCAAACTCATACATTCTACACACCAACGTGAATAGTCGGGTTGTCGCAACTTCTCGATATGATTTTCGAAATACTGATGGAATGTTATCTATCCCTTCCGCATTATTTGATCATACCACCACCAATGCTCTTTAAAATTCTGATTCTAATACTGGATCCCCTGTATCTTCTAAATAGACTATTGATTCTTCTATCACATCAGACAAATCTTCCTCCTATTAGAGACATTCAATGTACTCTTTCCATCCATTACCTCTCTCCTCTGCATTTCTTCATTTTAACGACCTAGCTGTTAGTTTCACCGAAGGTTGTTTTTACTTCCCTATATGCTGAGTCAGTCCTTCCGATAATCATTACCTTTTCGGTTTCTTCATATTTTTCATAGAGTCGTTTCGTCTTAGCTTCCCTGTACTTCCTGTTTATTTCATTCCTCAGTGACCTGTGTTTCTGCATTCCTAAGTTCCCCTTAATATTTTCTTACTTCCTTCTTTCACCAATCACATGAAGTATATAATCTGTTACCCATAGTTTCTTCGCAGTTGCCTTCTTTGTAGTGATGTTTTTTTACAACTTCCTTGATTTTCGTTTTTAGATATGTGCATTCCTCTTCAACTGTACTGTCTACTGGGCTACTCCTTCTTGCTGTCTTTATAGCCTTAGAGAACATCAAGCGTATCTCGTCATTCCTTAGTTCTTCTGTATCCCACTTCTTTGCGTATTGATTCTTCCATTTTCTGAATAATTTTATCTTTCGCATCTTTTCCCACTATACCATCGTAATCCACCATGATAATTGCATTTTCATCTCCCTCTACGTACGGACTTACCCTATCAGGCCTTCATAAGTTCTTTGTACAATTATATCTTCTACTTGTGATCTGCATGTGTGCTTGAACAGTAGTTCATGGCATTGGTTTACTGTTGATTATGATGAGACCTGTCCTGTTACTGAACAGTCCACTGTAACACACATTGCTTTATGTCTCTATTCATAACGAATCGGTTTCTCGCTGTACCATTTCCTTCTTCCGTTGCACTTACCCAGTATTCATCTGAGCAGAAATCCTTATTTCCCTTACACAAATTCTACCTGCTCCTACTACATCTATGTTGAGACTTTGCATTTTCTTTGAGATTTTTTTTTTTACCTTCGCTTTCCACATATCTCTCTGATTCCTACTAAATATAGATTGTGCCTTGCATTTTCATTTGAGATTTTGTATCCTCCCTAGTATGGGTCAGTGAAGTGAAGTGGAAGGTAGACAAGGATTTCTGGTCAGATGAGTATCGGGTAATATCAACAGCAGCAGAAAATGGTATAACAGGTGTAGGATTCGTTATAAATAGGAAGGTAGGGCAGAGGGTGTGTTACTGTGAACAGTTCAGTGACTGTGTTGTTCTAATCTGAATCGACAGCAGACCAACACCGACAACGATAGTTCAGGTATACATGCCGACGTCGCAAGCTGAAGATGAACAGATAGAGAAAGTGTAAGAGGATATTGGAAGGGTAATGCAGTATGTAAAGGGGGACGAAAGTCTAATAGTCATGGGCGACGGGAATGCAGTTGTAGGGGAAGGAGTAGAAGAAAAGGTTACAGGAGAATATGGGCTTGGGGCAAGGAATGAAGGAGGAGAAAAACTAATTAAGTTCTGTAACAAGTTTCAGCTAGTAATAGCCAATTCCCTGTTCAAGAATCACAAGAGGAGGAGGTATACTTGGAAAAGGCCGGGAGATACTGGAAGATTTCAAAATGGCTCTGAGCACTATGGGATTCAACGTCTTAGGTCATAAGTCCCCTAACTAACCTAAGGACATTACACACACCCATGCACGAGGCAGGATTCGAACCTGCGACCGTAGCAGTCCCGCGGTTCCGGACCGCAGCGCCAGAACCGCACGGCCATCGCGGCCGGCGGGAAGATTTCAATTAGATTACATCATGGTCAGACAGAGATTCCGAAATCAGATACAGGATTGTAAGGCGTATCCAGGAGCAGTTATAGACTCAGATCACAATACAGTAGTGATGAAGAGTAGGCTGAAGTTCAAGACATTAGTCAGGAAGAATCAATACCCAAAGAAGTGGGATACGGAAGTACTAAGGAATGACGAGATACGTTTGAAGTTCTCTAACGCTATAGATACAGCAATAAGGAATAGCGCTATAGGCAGTACAGTTGAAGAGGAATGGACATCTCTAAAAAGGGCCATCACAGAAGTTGGGAAGGAAAACATAGGTACGAAGAATATAGCTGGGAAGAAACCATGGGTAACAGAAGAAATACTTCAGTTGATTGATGAAAGGAGGAAGTACAAACACGTTCCGGGAAAATCAGGAATACAGAAATACCAGTCGCTGAGGAATGAAATAAATAGGAAGTGCAGGGAAGCTAAGACGAAATGGCTGCAGGAAAAATGTGAAGACATCGAAAAAGATATGATTGTCGGAAGGACAGACTCAGCATACAGGAAAGTCAAAACAACCTTTGGTGACATTAAAAGCAACGGTGGTAACATGAAGAGTGCAACGGGAAATCCACGTTAAATGCAGAGGAGAGAGCAGATAGGTCGAAAGAATATATTGAAAGCCTCTATGAGGGTGATGATTTGTCTGATATGATAGAAGAAGAAACAGGAGTCGATTTAGAAGACATAGGGGATCCAGTATTAGAATCGGAATTTAAAAGAGCTTTGGAGGACTTACGGTCAAATAAAGCAGAAGGGATAGATAACATTCCATCAGAATTTCTAAAATCATTGGGGGAAGTGGCAACAAAACGACTATTCACGTTGGTGTGTAGAATATATGAGTCTGGCGATAGACCATCTGACTTTCGGAAATGCATCATCCACACAAATCCGAAGACGTAAAAAGCTGACAAGTGCGAGAATTATCGCACAATCAGCTTAACAGCTCATGCATCGAAGCTGCTCACAAGAATGATATAAAGAAGAATGGAAAAGAAAATTGAGAATGCGCTAGGTGACGATCAGTTTGGCTTTAGGAAAAGTAAAGGGGCCGGCCGCGGTGGTCTCGCGGTTCTAGGCAAGCAGTCCGGAACTGTGCGACTGCTACGGTCGCAGTTTCGAATCCTGCCTCGGGCATGGATGTGTGTGATGTCTTTAGGTTAGTTAGGTTTAAGTAGTTCTAAGCTCTAGGGGACTGATGACTACAGCTGTTAAGTCCCATAATGCTCAGAGCCATTTAGCCAAAAGTAAAGGGACGAGAGAGGCAATTCTGACGTTACGGCTAATAATGGAAGCAAGGGTACAGAAAAATCAAGACACTTTCATAGGATTTGTCGACCTGGAAAAAGCGTTCGACAATATAAAATGGTGCAAGCTGTTCGAGATTCTGAAAAAAGTAGGGGTAAGCTATAGGGAGAGACGGGTCATATACAATATGTACAACAACCAAGAGGGAATAATAAGAGTGGACGAGCAAGAACGAAGTGCTCGTATTAAGAAGGGTGTAAGACAAGGCTGTAGCCTTTCGCCCCTACTCTTCAATCTGTACATCGAGGAAGCAATGATGGAAATAAAAGAAATGTTCAGGAGGGTATCAATGATACGATTCGCTGATGACATTGCTATCCTGAGTGAAAGTGAAGAAAAATTAAATGATCTTCTGAATGGAATGAACAGTCTAATCAGTTCACAGTATGGTTTGAGAGTAAATCGGAGAAAGACGAACGTAATGAGAAGTAGTAGAAATGAGAACAGTGAGAAACTTAACATCAGGATTGATGGTCACGAAGTAAATGAAGTTAAGGAATTCTGCTACCTAGGCAGTAAAATAACCAATGGCGGACGGAGCAAAGAGGACATCAAAAGCAGACTCGCTAGGGCAAATACTGGCCTTAATTTGAGGAAGAAATTTCTGAGGATGTACGTCTGGAGTACAGCATTGTATGGTAGTGAAACATGGACTGTGGGAAAACCGGTACAGAAGAGAATCGAAGCATTTGAGATGTGGTGCTATAGACGAATGTTGAAAATTAGGTGGACTGATAAGGTCGGGAATGAGGAGGTTCTACGCAGAATCGGGGGAAAGGAATATGTGGAAAACACTGATAAGGAGAAGGGACAGGATGACAGGACATCTGCTAAGACATGAGGGAATGACTTCCATGGTACTAGAGGGAGCTGTAGAGGGTAAAAACTGTAGAGGAAGACAGAGATTGGAATACGTCAAGCAAATAATTGAGGACTTGGGTTGCAAGTGCTACTCTGAGATGAAGAGGTTAGCACGTGAAAGGAATTCGTGGCGGGCCGTATCAAACCAGTCAGTAGACTGATGACCAAAAAAATAGAAAATCCTTCCTACCACTGCGAGACGTTTGACGCTACTCTGTTACTCTACTACAATGTCACCCTTTTGTTAGTCATTCAGTCTCCCTATTCCCTCTTGGTTTTCCCCTACGATCCGAAGAGGGGACTAATCTGAAATGTTTAGCGAATTGAACAATCATCATGACACGTTTATCAGTTACAGGCATTACCTGTTTCTATACCCTCTTGCTCGTGATCATTTGTGATTTCTTTCTTCCAGTTTTAGATGCAGTTTTCCAAGAAAAGGGAAAGCGGGTACTCCCGATCTCTATCCAAGTGATCTTCCTTCCTTACACTTTTTGAAACGTCCATTGACCAAATGAGAGTGACTCTTTACACCACCAATATTTGGCCGCCATTGCTGATGATTTGTGTCCAGTACAAGCAGTATCTGAGGTCGAATCCACGACCGTCAACGTATTTTGATTATCAGCCCATTATGCTAACCCTAAACTATGTGAGATCTGCAAAGTATAAAAAGTGTGAAGTACAAATACTTTTATTATCAGAAAACGTCAAATGTTTAAAAAAATATCCCCTATTATGTATCAAAGTTTTTTGATAAAGGTTTGGCAAACTCCAGTAGGCCAGTAGTCAGCTGTCAAATTGTTAAAGATGTAGTTGTTCTACTTGTAACAGTTGGACCGTTAGTTTTCATCACCGCCAATTCCCATTCTGCCAGTATTACTTTATTTTTTCACTCTTAGCTCCTTCCGGTCTGGCGTGCATGAGCTTTCGTTCCTTGTCAGCTCTTCTGAAGTGCCCTGAATTTGATTGTGTGTCAAATCAATCTGCTGGGGCGTTCTTTGAAAAGTAATGCGTCTGAATTTTATATGAAGACTGTTAAAGCTTTTTAAATATAACAAACGTTATCATCATTCTACATCTTCATTCTTCATCTCGGCTTGTTTATTTCTCAATGTAGTCACCATAGCATCGAACATATTTCTGCTAACGAGAGACTACACTGTTGATAGCGTGACTGTCAAATGGCAAACTTTTGACGGAACCACAACCTCACCCCTGCTTGCAAACTTCATCAATATCAAATTGAATTCGTCGAAGCCTATTTAAAGGTCTGGAAACAGATGAAAATGGGGTGCGATCAAGTCGGGAGCATGATTGATGACAGTGAAGCCAAGGCGTTGGATTGTTGCAGATATCGTGGCGCTCGTGTGCGGTCTGGTGTTGTAATGGTGAAGAACAGGTTGCTCCATGTATGGACGAACTCGATTACAACATGTTTCTCATGCGCCGCCAGGTAACATTCTACAATTCGGAGGTCTCTAGCAACGAAGGCGTGCAAATGCGTATATGTGAAGAACAAAGATGTAGAATGTATCCAATAGTACTCCCTCTAATTGCGTGAGTTTATGTGTAATGGCTGTCAATGTCTTGTTCGCAACGGTGTGGTCAAGACTAAAAATTGAGTTGAATTAACCCTGGCGCTGGGAACGAACAACTGGGAGTAAAGTATGGGTTAATGCCCAAGTCGTGTCAACATACCACTGTAACTCGATCAGGATCGGTACTTGGGGTCTAATTATAGGAAGAGTAGAACAACTACGTACTAATAACATGTTTATTATAAAAATAACTCTCAGACATAAGAAAAGTGAACAAGTATAGATGTAGAACCATAGCTCTTACTCATTAATTTAAATGAGATATTGCAAAAGGCCTATGACGTCACTCGGAATGGTGCCCCTGCTTATACTATGGAAACACTAAGTAATTGATACAGATTAGCATCAACAGGTAAGCCTAGATCAGTGTTTTGATTCAAGTACCCACTTTAGAGTATATCTCACTTCGTTAACAGAAACTCTGCTTGCGGCCAATCACTGCCCCCATTACAAACGGAATAGCTCTCACTCTATCCATCATGAAACTGTCAACCAACTGCCTTCAGCTGACACTCAGTTCTATAGAAGCCTTTAGAACAACTTGTGACCGACCATCCATCCAAAATTCAACCAACCAGGTATTAATCTTTGTCTTTTGGCGGGAATTCCCCTTGGCGTCTGGCTAGAGAACTTCTACGAGCGTTAGCTTGCATCTGCAGTAGAGACCCCGCATGCATTCTTCGTGCTATTAAAGACTGTTCGTGGCACTTGTAAGATCCTGTCTGTAAGGTCTTATGCTTTCAGCATCATCTCGCTGCCACCTGCTTAGCGACCTTACATCCGCAGAGATAAGCCCCTTTTCACCAACCGCACAACGGAGCAGCGGTCTTAGGTAGTAAACGCCTGGAGAGAGTCATAAACCTACCCACCTTGCCGCCCTTGTTCTTAGTCGATCACAGGGTTCGTGTAGCCCCACATTCGCCCTGCCATCGGAGAGAGTGTGAAATTACACTCAAAGCATGCACCTTTACAGAAATGTTACAATGAGGCTGCCCAAAGTCAGCCAATAAATGGTTCACAATTCGATAATCCCACCTAAAAATGCTATCCCATGCTAAGTAAATGAAATATGAACTATCAGAATTGTTCCTATGTAATGGCAAAATATTGCCGCCTTACATGTTAATAATTGTCTGTTAAAATACGTTTAACAGTTTCCACAAAAGAAATTCATAGACAATACTTTTCAACACATCCTCGCACTTTTATTTGGTCATACTCTTCTTCGACACTTTAACTTGAAGGGTTTGGCACCTACTACCCGGAAACATTTTACAAACTGAAAATAATGTAAGCGGATGTAGTCTGATACTTACAAGGGAACCTCCCCATCGCACCACCCTCAGATTTAGTTACAACTTCTCACAGTGGATAGGCCTTGAAAAACTGAACACAAATCAATCGAGTAAACAGGAAGAAGTTGTGTGGAACTATGAAAAAATTAAGCAAAATATACTAACTGGGTAGTCCATACGCAAGACAGGCAACATCAGGGTTAGTCTGAGCTTAGGAGTGCCGTGGTCCTGTGGTTACCGTGAGCATTTGCGGAACGAGACGTCCTTGATTCAAGTCTTCCATCGAGTGAAAAGTTTACTTTCTTTATTTTCTCAAAGTTATGATCTGTCCGTTCGTTCATTGACGTCTCTGTTCACTGTAATAAGTTTAGTGTGTGTGTTTTGCGACCGCACCGCAAAACCGTGCGATTAGTAGACGAAAGGACGTACCTCTCCAATGGGAACCGAAAACATTTGATCGCAAGGTCATAGGTCAACCGATTCCGCCACAGGAAAACACGTCAGATATATTCTATACGACACTAGTGACTGCAAGTGCGTCACATGACAGGAATATGTTGTCGACCCACCTAACTTGTACACTTGGCGAATGGGTAAAAAGATTCTTCTACCTTGCCCGATTTAGGTTTTCTTGAGCATACATACTACGGCGCACTTACCTCGCATCGACGGACGGACAGATAATAATTGACTGAAAATAAAAAATTAAACTTTTCACTCGAGGGATGATTTGAACCATAACCCTCTCGTTCCGCAGATGATCACGGTAACCACGGGACCACGGCGCTCCTAAGCTCACACTCTCCTTGATGTTGCCTATCTTGCACATGGACTACTCAGTTTGTATATTTTGCTTATTTTTTTTCATAGGTCCACACAACTTCTTCATGTTTTGTCGATTGATCTGTGTTCAGTTTTTCAAGGCCTATCCACTGTGCCAACTTACACTAAATCTGAGGGGGGTGCGATGGGGAGGCTCCCTCGTTAGCAGAACACTGTGTATGGTTCCGAAAAATTCTGACAGAGTACATCGATGTGCTCGAACCTTGAATATTTCTTTTCTGTAGTCAATTCTCATACAGAATAATCTATACAAGAATCGACATGTTTAATTATATCAGTATCTCTTTCACACACCTCTCAACTTTCACAGAAATTCTCCAATATTCTCTTGGAAGGAAGGAGTAGCCACAGTTTAGCAGATTCATCCGTAATGAATATTTCTTATGCAGGGGAGCGTGGGCTGTTTCGATACTTGCTGACTGACTACAAATGTTTACTTGGCCAGAACTCAAACAAGGATTTACCTTTTCATCAATAAAGATATGACTGGAGCATCTACCTTCTGTTCAGCTATTATCTTTCTCTTTCTTACAGAAGTTCACTGTAGCCTCGTTGATACACTAAAGAGCCAAAGAAACTGGTACACCTGCCTAATATCGTATAAGTTCCTCGTGAGCACGCAGAAGTGCCGCAACACGACGTGGCAGGGAGTCGACTTAAGTCTGAAATAGTGCTCGAGGGTATTGACACCATTTATCTTGCAGGGGTGGCCATAAATCCGTAAGAGTAGGAGAGGGTGGAGACCTCTTCTGAACAGTACGTTGCAAGGCATTCCAGAAATGCTCAATAATGTTCGTATTTGGGGAATTTGGTTGCCAGTAGAAGTATTTAAATTCAGGAGAGTGTTCCTGCAGTCACTCTGTAGGATTTCTGGAAGTCTGATGTGTTGCATTGTCTTTCTGGAACTGCCCAAGTTCGTCGGAATGCACAATGGACACGAATGGATGCAGGTGATCAGACAGGTACGTACGTGTCACCTGTGAAGGTTGTATGTAGACGTATCAGAGTCCCATATCACTCCAACTGCACACGCTTTACGACATTACAGAGCCTCCACCAGCTTCAACAGTCCCCTGCTGATATGCAGGGTCCATGGAGTCATGTGACAGTCACCATACCCGTACACATTCATCCGCTCAATACAATTTGAAAGGAGACTCGTCCGACCAGGCAACATTTATCCTCATCGACAGTCCAATGTCGGTGTTGAGGGGCCCAGGTGAGGCGTAAAGCTTTGTGTAGTGCAGTCATCAAGGGTACACGAATGGGCCTTAGGCTCCGAAAGCCGATATCGATGATGTTTAGTTGAATGGTTCGCATGCTGACACTTGTTAATGGCCCACCTCTGGAATCTGCAGCAATGTGCGGAAGGCACTTCTGTCACGTTGAACGATTATCTTCAGTCGTTGATCCCGTTCTTGCAGAATCTTTTTCCGTCCGCAGCGATGTCGGAGATTTGATGTTTTACCGGATTCCTGATATTCACGGTACACTTTTGAAATGGTATTACGGGAAGATCCCCACTTCATTGCTACCTCGGAGATACTGTGTTTCATTGCTCGAGCGCTGACTATAACACCACGTTGAAACTCACTTAAATCTTGAAAACCAGCCGTTTTAGCAGCAGTAATCGACCTAACAACTGCGACAGACGCTAATTGTCTTATATAGGCTTTGCTGTCCGCAGCGCCATATTCTGCCTATTTACATACCTCTGTATTTGGACATGCATGCCTATACCAGTTTCTTTGGCGCTTCAGTGGTTCAAATGGCTCTGAGCACTATGGGACGTAACTGCTGAGGTCATCAGTCCCCTAGAACTTAGAACTACGTAAACCTAACTAACCTAAGGACATCACACACATCCATGCCCGAGGCAGGATTCGAACCTGCGACCGTAGCGGTCGCGCGGTTCCAGACTGTAGCCCCTAGAACCACTCGGCCATCCCGGCCGGCGCGCTTCAGTGTATCATCCATAACAGCTGCCCTTTTCTGCAGGATTCTTAATCCTACAATGTGTGCAGTAGAATATGTTTCATTTTGAAAACGTAGGGAATGGGCACTGTCGAAAATGAAGCTGTGAAAGTGTGTACTTGAGTCTTCCTATACGGCTCTGCTGGTTTGAGGATTTACAGGAAGGGTGAAGGTTACGGGTTCAGATCACAGGGATACAGTAATGTATTTCAGAGAACACGGCCTGTGAACAGAGACAAAATTTAGAAAACACACATGCTCTTTTGAATCTCATGCTGATGCAGAATGCGTTCATTATCTTCAGTTTACGCGCAACTGACGCTGTACGAGTTTGCAGTTATCGACAGACTTTGTCCAGTTCAAAATTGTGCAAGCCAATCAGAGAAAATATATCTGAAGCTTTGAATAAATGAGAAGTATTCGTCTTTCGTTGTATTATACGTTGTTAAGAACTGTTATTTCGATTTCCTTACGTTTTTGATTCACCAGTAATCTTCCCCCACCACTCCTTCATGGAAGAATCGAACACCAATGTATATGAGGTGTGTGAGAAAACTAATGAGACCGACAACACCACGAGCGATCTATCAACGCTGCGTTGTTGTGTTCGTGTAGACTGGAGTGCTCATCCCTTTCAGATGCTCAGCTCAGCTATCACGTGGTTTTTGAGAGCGCCATCAATGAGATTGTGTGTTTCCGTGTTTTATGAAAATGGATCAGCGAACCTAAGAGCAGCATTATTCCATCCATTTTTCTGTTAAAGTTTGGGAATAAGCGAGTGTGGCCCTTAATATTTGAAACAGGCCATGGGGAACATCCCTTATCAAGAGCAACAATTTTTTCGCTTTTTTCTGTGGCATAAATCCCTTTTGACAGGCCGAGAACACGTTAAAGACGAACATCGTTCAGGGAGGCAATAAAAATTTTACTTTTTCGGCAGTAGGAGTATCGCGAGTAAAGAATTTTGTTCTTCTAGGACAAACTGTCAGCCACGTGCTTTACAAAGAAGCCGATGAAAGGCTCAGGAAAAGGATATATAGAGTAAAACCGGACATTGCAAGCACCATGGGAACGCCTCATAACATGCGGGCACTTCATCGCTGAATTTTTGACTTCGAAAACATTCTTGTAGTTCCACAGGCCTCCCTCCGCCCACCCCCCCCCCCCCCCCCCACTTCCTGTTCACCTGATTCGAGTCCTTGTGACTTCATTCTTCTCTTTATGTTTTAAAATGTCTTAAAAGGACTTCATTTTAGGCCTCTGGCGAACATTCAAAAGAATGTGATCAATATGCTAAAGGTCCTACCGATTAAAGTATTTCCGTGTTGCTACCAAATCTGCGAACGACTCTGCCGGCGTATAGATGCCGAAAGGAATTACTTTGAAGAGGACAAAACTGTTGTTCGAAAAAATAAGAAATCAGTGTCATTACTTTTCTCACACTTCATAAAATATCCATTTCACATAGCCCAATATGTGTGAACTAATATTTTCTGAACGAAATGACGTACAGTTCAAATGGCTCTCAGCACTATGGGACTTAACATCTGTGGTCATCAGTCCCCTAGAACTTAGAACTACTTAAACCTAATTAACCTAAGGACATCACACACATCCATGCCCGAGGCAGGATTCGAACCTGCGACCGTAGTAGTCGCGCGGTTCCGGACTGAGCGCCTGAACCGCTAGACCACCGCGGCCGGCGTGACGTACAGTGATATGATTTTCCAGATATGTGCAGTGCTATGCTTGGATACAGTCTGCAAAACCTGTTGCCAATAGAATCAATAGTACAGAAGTAATAAAATAAAACGTCGTGTCTGATGCTGAAATATTAGTGCATGATCAGCGAAAACATAATAACCAATTTTTTTTCCTTTCAATTTCAAAAATTTTGTGATGGTGTGAGAGAGGTAAGGTTTTGGGATGGTTTAATACTTAGTGTAAAGTTTTCTCGTAGTGGCTAAGTGCTCTTATTCTCATATCCTGAAGAAAATAGTGTGGGTAATTTAAGTTCGGTGAGCTACGCTGCAGCATGATGTAGGAGTCTATACACAGAGGAGTCTATACACATTTTCTAATTACAGTACTTGGATTATTGAGGTAAACCTATATAGTACTATTATATCTCTTAGTAGTTTATCATAGTACCTTCTAAAAATTTATTATCTTGGTCAACAAGTGCATGAAAAAGTGAAAATCACTTTGTTGCTCTTGAAAGTCTTTAGGCAGACAACTTGCACTTGACACTGTGTGACGTGGTTAGAAGTTTGGTAGTGTAGATGTGGGATTAATCGTTTACGTTACGCAGCAGGTATATTGAAGAAGGGTGTGTTGGTTTTACTGCCACAAACAGCATTACGGCGCTGAGCTCATGGCAACCTCATATCTCGCACTTGGCGTAGTGCGTCAACTCCCCGGGGCCCGCTAGGAGCTACCAAATCGTCTCCCTCGGCGACGTCGCCGGCAGCGATTCAATTCCCGCCGTGATATTGGACACGGTCTGCACCTCCTCTGTACCACGCCCGTCGCTTTTATTTTCAAAGCACACGAAACGGAAGGACTCCAGGGATCCAATCTCGACTCTCCACAGCGACATTCCTTTAATCTAACATCTTGGACCCTTTCTTGCAGCGAACAGTCCCTGCGGTGCACAAATGATGAGATGAAATACGTGGAAACTCCGTCGGAACTGCAAGACATGAATTGGTGGAGAAGAAACAAGTAAAAATGGGAGTTAGCAGACATTTTAAATTTGGTAGTACATTTGCTAAGGAACGGAAGGAAAAATGGAAGAAACCAGAATGCTTGGCGTCTTTCATTGGGGACTTTGACTGAGTATTATTATAATTAGTTCCTTAATAATTTAAATATACATTACAAAGCTGCTATCGAGTTTTCTTTGAGATACTTTCTGATAACTCACCTTATGAATGAAAAGGAAGGCAAATTACAATTTTTATTGTTGATTTCGAACGCAATAAAACATGAAATGACGTGCATATTCACAAGCAAAGTTGAGGTAAGTCTTCATTAAAATTTTATTCAGTCAGTTACTCTGTAATATAATATCCATAGTATTTGTGACTGAACGATGTGGCCCACTTACAGGACATTGGAAGGGAGGATGAAGGTTCCAATTTCCATTCGATCATAGTGTTTTACATTTTCCATCGGTTCCTTTCGTCGCTTAAAGCTCATTTCCATCTTAATGTTTTCGTGGCCTAATAATTCATCTATTAAATTTCTGGAGTGCATCCATATTAACATTATTTCTTCTTTTTTCAAATATTTAGGCCATATATCTTCCAGGCATCTTCGAAGTGAGCCGGCTGTAGCTGCAGTACTCTTGAGTACTTGTTTCGTCGTTTTAAACCACACGAAACACAAGCGATAGATACGGTTTTGGGCGAGAAAGAGAATGCATTAGCGCCAACATTCATACCCAGTCCAATCACCCCAAAACTCATAAAGAAGCCAGTTTCAGATATTTTCTACGATCACCAAACGGTTGCACGCAATAAAGGAGACTCCACAGGAGAATGGGTCAGTCAGCACATAAAATAAACAACAACGGGCAACACGTAATCACAAAACGTATACAGACACTTGGCAACTCACAACAAATTAGCAGACAGTAAACAACAAATGCCACATAATAACTTACAACAACAGAGTCACATGCAAGACGGGCAACATGTTAAAGCAACCAGGACCCGACATGGCATACAGAACCAAAACACAATACAGAAGAGACGTGGAAGAAATAAAATTAACATTGACAAATACACCCAGTGTGGCATATATCAACTAACCTGCCATTGCAGTTGATCTGTAAATGCGCATCAAACAGGCAGGAATTTTAGAACCATGTATACAGAACACTTCGCACCACTAAAAATCTGTCGCTCGCATTCAGCAGTTGCAAATCACCTAATAGCACAGAAGCACCACCCAACGACCATTAAAACTGACTTAAAAATCCTTAAAACTGGTAACGGCCTATACCAAAAATTAACAATGAAAGCAAACTATTACATCCAAAAATCAGTAGCTCAAAGTAAAAAAGTACTAAGCGACTGTACTATAAGACTCTCTTTGCAAAAATAGATGAACTATGTAAATAACATACTCGCCAGAACAACATATAATCAGCCTCTACAATTAAATTCCCTTTATCCGACACTGCACATCATTCATTATACATGGCTATCCACAGTCCCTCACTCCCTCTCCCCTCCCTCTCTCTCCCTGCCTTGGAAACACACACACACACACACACACACACACACACACACTATACACCACTAACGTCAACAACACTTTAAATCCACACGCCACGTCCCAAACAAGCTTGCCACGAAACAAATGAACACTGCACAGCCGGAACAACACATAATGACGACGAAAGTTCTGTGCCTGGTGAACAAATTGTAGGAAATGCATGTGTGTTGATAAAAGCGCAACATCAAAAACTGTATGTAACATGCTAATTAATGCGGTACACGATGATTATCAGTCGGAAATGCATAATAAACAGACAATAAAATAACCATTTGCTGTTTGCAGATGACAAGTTGTAGACTGGGTAGTAGGCCGAGAGCTCTTAGCATAAAATCCTGTAGCTTCATGTGAGGTATGTAATAAATGCAGACATCCACCTTACTTCCAAATATACTACAAATTTAGTACCTATAGACATAGGGACTTTCGTAAATAACCACACAAAATGCTTCAGCTCGCTGATACAAGTCTCAACGGTGTACTGTATGAGAATAATCACTCGTTTTACAGACGTCGAAATATTATCAAAAGTTTCTCTAAAGGTTAACATGATAAAAACAATATTTCAGCTGAAAAATAAACAAATAAATACACTGAAAACAGCAGAAAAAAATTAGGAAACGTGTCTGGGTGAAATCAGAATTATAAAGGTGTCTTGCATGAGACGGAAATCCACCCCAATGCTCTACTTCGTTGAAAGCGGGAAAAAAAGATAGAAGAAAATTTGGTTCAAGGACCATCAAAGGTCACTCACGAAAATCTGTTGAGAGAACTGAGGCTGAACGAAAGAAAAGTTTGTACATATTTTTATGTTCTTCTCATTCATTAATTTTGATCAAATTTTTTTGTTAAAATAATAAATATTACCACTTTTCATTCAAGAATACATACAAGATTCGAAGACCTACTTACCTCATTGCGGGCGTCTTGATTTGTTTATTACATTTACGTGTAATCCGAATTGGAAGGATATAGAGACTTTATTACCAGGCCAACAATTAATACATCGTCATGATATCACTGCACCTGTGTTAAAACAGAAATTAAAATCATTAATTGAATTAATCGTTCAAAATGGTCAAATGTGTGTTAAATCTTATGGGACTTAACTGCTAAGGTCATCAGCCCCTAAGCTTACACACTACTTAACCTAAATTATCCCAAGGACGGATGCACACACCCATGCCCGAGGGAGGTATCGAACCTCCGCCGGGACCAGCCGCACAGTCCACGACTTGAGTGCCTTAGACCGCTCTGCGACTTAATCGTAAAACATAAGGTTTTCGGTAACACACATGTGCTGAGTTGCAAAAGCGTGGCTTGCCCTGTTCCCCCGAAACGATTTGGCTTGATGATAAAATAGTCCAGAATAAATTGCTAAAGTAATTTCTGCCGAAATTTGGGATCGATTAATCGACCCACAATTGTTTGATATTGTTACCAGTCACATGATCTATGGACCGTGCGGTGCTTCTAACATGACATCGCCATGCATGGAAGACATAAAACGTAAGAAGCGTTTCCCAAAACAATATACAAATGATACTATTACGGATATAAACGGTTATCCATTGTGTCGCCGCGGAAACACTGAGAATGGTGGCCACAGATTTACAATGCGAAAGTCGAAGTCTACAAATCAGGTTAAAACCGACTATCCGTACCATACTCACCATTGCTTTCAAAAACTTACAAGGCTCATATTAATGTCCATATTTGCAGTTCCCCAAAATTCATGAAGCACATTTGCAAATACGTTAAAAAGCAGTGATTAGAAGAACAAAAATGGCGAAACAACGCGACACTAGCAACGAAGTTATATGACAATTTTTAGTTTTCCCATACGCAACAAAGGCCTTCCTATCCAGCATCTGGCAGTACATCCCAAAAACGGTCAACGTGCATCTTTTACCGAAGAAAATGTTCTCCGAAGAGCACCTGAGCCACCAAAAACGACTAACTCAATTTTTCACATGGTGTCAAAAATCTAATGTGTTCTGCCGATTCACAGAAACATTACTATATGATGATGTTCCTCGCTATTTTACATGAAATACACTCCTGGAAATTGAAATAAGAACACCGTGAATTCATTGTCCCAGGAAGGGGAAACTTTATTGACACATTCCTGGGGTCAGATACATCACATGATCACACTGACAGAACCACAAGCACATAGACACAGGCAACAGAGCATGCACAATGTCGGCACTAGTACAGTGTATATCCACCTTTCGCAGCAATGCAGGCTGCTATTCTCCCATGGAGACGATCGTAGAGATGCTGGATGTAGTCCTGTGGAACGGCTTGCCATGCCATTTCCACCTGGCGCCTCAGTTGGACCAGCGTTCGTGCTGGACGTGCAGACCGCGTGAGACGACGCTTCATCCAGTCCCAAACATGCTCAATGGGGGACAGATCCGGAGATCTTCCTGGCCAGGGTAGTTGACTTACACCTTCTAGAGCACGTTGGGTGGCACGGGATACATGCGGACGTGCATTGTCCTGTTGGAACAGCAAGTTCCCTTGCCGGTCTAGGAATGGTAGAACGATGGGTTCGATGACGGTTTGGATGTACCGTGCACTATTCAGTGTCCCCTCGACGATCACCAGTGGTGTACGGCCAGTGTAGGAGATCGCTCCCCACACCATGATGCCGGGTGTTGGCCCTGTGTGCCTCGGTCATATGCAGTCCTGATTGTGGCGCTCACCTGCACGGCGCCAAACACGCATACGACCATCATTGGCACCAAGGCAGAAGCGACTCTCATCGCTGAAGACGACACGTCTCCATTCGTCCCTCCATTCACGCCTGTCGCGACACCACTGGAGGCGGGCTGCACGCTGTTGGGGCGTGAGCGGAAGACGGCCTAACGGTGTGCGGGACCGTAGCCCAGCTTCATGGAGACGGTTGCGAATGGTCCTCGCCGATACCCCAGGAGCAACAGTGTCCCTAATTTGCTGGGAAGTAGCGGTGCGGTCCCCTACGGCACTGCGTAGGATCCTACGGTCTTGGCGTGCATCCGTGCGTCGCTGCGGTCCGGTTCCAGGTCGACGGGCACGTGCATCTTCCGCCGACCACTGGCGACAACATCGATGTACTGTGGAGACCTCACGCCCCACGTGTTGAGCAATTCGGCGGTACGTCCACCCGGCCTCCCGCATGCCCACTATACGCCCTCGCTCAAAGTCCGTGAACTGCACATACGGTTCACGTCCACGCTGTCGCGGCATGCTACCAGTGTTAAAGACTGCGATGGAGCTCCGTATGCCACGGCAAATTGGCTGACACTGACGGCGGCGGTGCACAAATGCTGCGCAGCTAGCGCCATTCGACGGCCAACACCGCGGCTCCTGGTGTGTCTGCTGTGCCGTGCGTGTGATCATTGCTTGTACAGCCCTCTCGCAGTGTCCGGAGCAAGTATGGTGAGTCTGACACACCGGTGTCAATGTGTTCTTTTTTCCATTTCCAGGAGTGTATAATAGGGAAAGAATGGGAATCACGTAAACAGGGAAACCACATCCATCAACCCCAGGCATATTCAAAGCCGAGACATTGGAACGACTTTATACAGTACATCGCAAATAACGTGAATACCTCTTTTTTGGGTTTGTTGTTGGTCCATATTCCCGGCCCAACATTTTTAGAATTTTTGCGAACATTTAATGGTCGAGTGTTCAACACATATCAAGATGCAAGTCGTGAGTTGTAATTACTGGAAGAAGACAATCATTGGGACTTGACACTTCCTGGCGCAGCGTGATGTTCACATTTCGTAATATTCTTCAGCTGTTTGCAATATCCAACACAGCCATCGACTAAAATATTCAACACAAAAACTATATGACTGAAGGCATATTATCCGAGTTAAGCAAACGAATCATCGTCCAAAGCAAGATTTCACGCCAGAAAACTAGAATGAAGCATTAGTGTTGATCGAAGATTTATGTATTTTACTTTCAAATTTACCACTTAGTCATTATAGTAGGCCATCACCTGATCCCCCGGTTACCGACTTAGTTGCTAGTGATTTGCAACGAGAAAAACAGTGTAACGATCTTGACGTTGTTGTGTACGTAATGGCGAACATTGAGCCATTACTGGCAGCTGAACAAAAAATATTTGTAATCGGATTATACTGGCCGTTGATGCTGAACAAGGCGTTTTCTTTTCCTTAGACGCACTTAGTGGAATCGGTAAGACTTTTTTGATATAATTAATCCTTGTGAAGATACGGTCGCAAAAGAAAATTGCGTTGACAGTTTTCATCGTCAGGCATTGTTGCCACTTTGTTAGACGGTGGACGAACGGCACATTTACCATTTAGGTTACCATTAGAATTTCATAACAAACCAAACGCAATGTATAACATTAAAAATAAGAGCGGAATGGCTGCAGTGCTGCAAAAGAATTCAGTTATAATTTGGGATGAGTGTACGGTAGCTCATAAACATTCACTTGAAGCATTTCATAGAACTATGCAAGATTTGAAAGGCAACGATAAACTTTTCGCTGGTACTGTCTTACTACTGTCTGATGATTTCCGGCAGACATTACCACATTACCAGTCACTGCTCGGCGTACTTTTGCCGATGAGATTAACGCACGTTTAAAACAATAATTGTTATGGCGAAGTGTCAAGACACTTCCATTGACCATCAACAAGCGAGTACAGTTGCAAATTGATCCAAAGCCACAAGTATTTTCCAAGCAATTGCTCGATAATCAAAAGGGCGAAACTGAGCTGCACCAAAATACACAGTACATCAGATATCCAGACAATTTCTGCACTGTTGTTGAGACAGTTGTTGAGACAAAAAGTGAGCTAATGGAGAGTGTCTTCCCGGATATATTGAACCATTACTTAGATCATAATTGGCTCAATAATCGTGCCATTTTGTCAGCAAGGAAAGTTGATGTTCAAGATGTTAATTTCCAGATACAACAGTTGTTGCCCGGTTATTTGATGTCTTCAAAATCAGTCAACACAATAGTTGACGTAAACGAAGCCGAAAATTTTCCAACTGAATTTTTAAATTGTCTTGATACACCAGGAATGGCACCACATAATCTTCGGTTCAAGACGGGTTCACCAACTATTCTTCTGCGTAATATAGACCCACTTAGATCACGCAGCGGTACACATTTGGTCAACAAAAGGTTCACCGGAAATGTTCTGGAAGCAACCATTTTGACGGGAAGATTTAAAGGAGAAATCGTCCTGTTGCCACGTATTCGAATGATACCGTCGAAATCTCCAGTACCATTTACAACGCTTCCATTTCGGATTGGTTTGGCTTTCGCGATGACCATCTATACGTGTCAAGGCCATTCAATATCTGTTTGCAATTTGGACTTGGAAAATAGGTGTTCCTCCCACGGCCAACTATATGTTGCCTTCTTACGTGTGGGAAAACCATGAAATATCTTCGAGTTAGCAAAATGTGGGTTAACCAGAGGTATTATGTACCAATTGGTGGTTAGATAGCTGAAAATTTTAAATTTTAATAATTTAAAATAATGGAAATAACAGTTAAATATCAATGTTATCTACATCATTTATAAAATTCAGTTTTTATACGTTACTAATTTATGAAGTATTTTGTAAGTAAGTCACTGATTGCAAACTATAACTAAATATGACATGGACGAAAAGTAAATTTAAAAACTGTATGTCGGTTTACGGTTAATTTAAGTATTCCAATATTTTACCAATCATTTTCAAATTTGGTTTAACTTTTTAGTCTCAATCCCGTATGTTTTAAAATCGGCTAAGCTTTACTAGTGAACATTAATTTGATTGTCTTAGAAAGATAAGCACAAAATTAATTCAACCTATTATAACTACTGAGCTACAGTAACGCAAGGCCGGGTCAGCTAGTGTGCAAATACACAGAGAACGACACCTTGGTTTCCGAAACGCTCCGTTAGACATGTGATTTTGTAGTTAATTATTTGTGGATTACCTAACGCCTAGCAATCCATTAAAAGCAGAAGATTCACCACCTGAGAAATACGCAGGAAAGCATTTAAAAATTAGCGATCTTAGTTGTCTCATAGGGATACCCGTGTGCACACAACGCTTAGATACAGCTAGGGATTTTTGCATATTGAGAAATACCATGTTTTAATGAACTCTAGAACTGTTAATGAACAGTGTTTGCTACAGGTAGATGATGCTAAATACGAGTTACAGAAATCTGGTTATATTCTTTCCGAACGCCAGAATTTGTATGCATCACAGTCTTCTATAAATTAGTGAGGTGTACTTATAATGTAAGAGACACAAAGAAACTCACATCGATTTCCGTCAAGGTGTCATAAATACTCCAGCACTGCATAAAACCACCATAACTGTGCTGCAAACAGGTAACATAATGTGCATGAAGGAGAGAGATTCATGTTTGAGAGCTTTATGGCGGTTGGTGGACTACAACTACATACCTTTTCTCAAGTGGTGTTGCATCAGTCCCTGGAATAAGTAGGACAGAGGCTACTGGCAGATTGAAGGGTCGTAAAATAGAATTCGGAAAGAATCTATAACGATTGCTGATATTTGGTAGTAACTTTTATAGAGTCGAATGATTAGGATCGTGACTTTTCCATACTCTAAAGTCATCCAATGCAGCATTAACCGGAAAGGTTGATACTTCTTCCAGGTTACACAGAAAATCTCATGAAGATGAGAATGGATGGAAACAGTTCAATATGTTCTACGGTATAGACTATTTCAGTATAAATTTTTGCATGAATTACATTGAATAGTATCTATTAAATGTACGTGTACCGTATCGATATAAATAAAACAGTGCCTACTCTAAAAGACTGTGGCCCATAAAGAGCGAGGAACTGGAACACTTTCAAGAGTGGGCGGATATACTTTGAAATGAAGAGGCACTAATATATTGAACTAGGACTTATTCTGGTGTATCTTTAGGCACAATTTTTTCCATGGTCTATTCGAAATTATGAGTCACAACTGGTTTGGCGACTGAAATACTTTACGCGAATATTTCAAAGAAATAAAGTTTATTCGGTTACTGCTTATTATGTTCGGGAAGGGTGGACCAATTGTATTAGATACGATATTAAAAGCAATTAGTACCAGATTACAATCAAGCCATTCGGACTAGTTTAGGACGTAATTGTCACCTGTAACAAGGGAGCGGTAATTTCCTAGACGGAGTGATAACTAGAAGGGTTGACACATCAACCAGGTTACACAGAAAGCTGCATAGAGATGATTATCGAAAGAAACAGTTGAATATATACCACAATGTAGATTAATTCAGTATACAGATTGAGAAAGCATTTTTTTGCAGTTATTTATTGAGTTTATATCATAGAATGACATAAGTAGTTCAAATGTTTTTTATGTAAGAAAAATAATTATCAGAAGGCTTTCGGAGATATGAATCATCACACGATGGGAAATTACAGGCTGAGCGTGTATAGCAATTCAACTTTTCCGCAACTGGAAAGCATCTGCTGTAAATACTTCAGCAAATAGTATAATGGATTCCGAACTGTGATAGACGGATGTCAAACTGACTTTCCGTCAGTTTTGCGAAGTATGAAGATACGTTACCTGGACCTATTTACCAAGAAACAGTTCTGCAAACTTCAGTTAAAATGTTAATTGGACCTGTCTGGCCTTAGACTATTTCTTAATATTTTCCACAAGAGAAAATTGTTCACTGTACAATTTAATTTTGAATCGACCAGGGATATATTCACTTTGTGTTCACGTTGCGCATACGTAACAGTAAACGCTTGTGTACACCTCAGTTACGACCACCACTGCTGGGGTAACTAATTAATTCTGCAGTGTAGCTCTGCAATCCCTACATAGTCGCCCGGCCTCCGTTTAGATGTGTAATCATTATTTTGTCTTTTTTATTGTTTTGTTCACCAATCGGTTAAAACGGAACATTTATATAGTTGCTTTGTTATCCGGCTATTAAGAACCATTTTTTTTCAGGCTCAGTTAAACGTATAAATTTCATATTTGGATCACTAAGGTCTACGGACCCTTGGTAGCGTAAAACTTTTAAGTTTCTAAGTCAGTGGAATCAAATGATACGGCGGTTTATGCCTAGGTTTATGATAGCCGCAAGTTCACTAACCACAATCCATGAGGTACTTCCTGTTGACTTAGAATCATAAAATTTGGTAAGAAGCAAGGTTTCACAATACAGATAGAGGAAAATTGTCTGAAAATTATTGCATATTAGTTACATCACACTACTAACATATTTCTTTATCATCTGTCTATCTGTCCGGTAACACCTCCTTTTCCCAAGAACGGACAGAAGTATCAAGTTCAAATTATGTCACATACTATAGTCTAGGATCAGTTAGTGATTTAAAATATTTACGCTTCTACGTCAATTAAATTAAAAGAAACGGACATTTATATCTCCTATTTTGATACTTTCAGACTCACTCTTCAAAACCTATGGGGACTCCACATCGACCTAGAATCGTTAGATTTGACAGTAGTCAAGGTGGCAGAGTACAAGTGATGGAAAAAGCCGAAAATTTTTCTTTTTAATTATATGCCACGAAAAACATTATTTTGTCACTTCTTATCCGTCTTTCTGTCTGTCCGTGTGTCCGTCTGTTAAGATCTATTTTCTCTGAAAAGGTAGGCGTAATAAAGCTACTTTTATGTCACATACTGAGATCGATAGTCCCTTTGCAATGTGAAACATTTCGGCTTATAAGTCAATGCAATCAAATGATACTGTCTCTTTTATCATATATTCTGATGCTCCAAAACACTCATAAAAACCAACAGTGTGTTATAGTAGTATACAATTGACATTTAATTTTAAAATTTTGGAATTTGACTAGAAACAAGGATCCACAGTACAAGTAAAGGGAAAAATGTGAAAATTGTTGAGTCGTAATTATATCTCATAAAATATATCTTCTTACCATTTCAATATACGTTGCATTCATCCGTCAAAAGAATAAAAATATTACCTACGTAAACGTAAAGTGTAACTTTTAGTCAAGTCCCAGTAATTAAATACACATATTTTGTTAAATCTTCTCTCTCTACGTATGTAAATTGAAATCCTCTGCTCGCATCTTTTTGTGTTTCTAGGCTAGGCTCAGGAACTATTATAGAGGTTCTGATACGGTCTTGGAATTCCCAGTACCGATATCTTGCCAGTATTCCTATCAATAACAAGCAAAATTCGCCGAGATTCTCAATTCCTGTGATGGATGAATTGTATGAATACATATTTAAGTTTGCACATAACGTTCGGTGAACGAGTCCTGCTCGCATCTGGCAAATTATTATTTTTTTTTTTATTTTGGTGAGTAACGAACGCTGCCGCCTATTCAGGGTCATGTCGATTCACACTACATTCAGCTAAATTACCACCTACTTTTATCAGCAGAGGAGACTCTTTTTCGTCAGTAGATATACGTTACCCACCTCGTTTCTGCCGTGCTCCGAAATAATTTGTCGTATTTCCGAACTGTTAGGCTTAGAATCACGTGTCATTCTGATCTAACCGATGATGATGTGAGGGCTTACAGCTTTCCATATTTTTTAGGCTATTTGTATCTAACGTCTCAGTCACTGGTAAAGATATCACTGTGGTTACGTATTACATAACTGCCATAACGCAGAGTATCAACAGATTTTGAAACAAATCACTACACAAGTACAATATATATGAGATACACTTAACTGAAACTAATATCTAACCGATATTTTTTTTTATTTATTTATTTATCTATTTTTTGCACTCTAAACTTATATTTCAATGTAGGGAACCATTAGTACACACCTTTATTGTAATGCTTAAATCTGACTCTCAGTATGACTAAAACATTAGGCGGTGAGTGCTTGTAGACCGAACAGCTGGGATCTTGGCCTCTTTCGTTAACCCTCTGGTGGGCGCATGGCAGCACTCCGTGCTGCCCTGTTGATGTGTGTGTGATAAGTCGTAGTGAAGGTGTTTGTATCATGCTCAAGAACCAAATATATAATTCAGTTCGATATCGCGAATTGTTTGTAATGATTGTACCTACCTTAAATCGAAATCAGGGCTGCCACATGAGAGGAAAAGCCGATTTTCTGGAGGTAGCAGTCAGTGCTGCTCGTGCCCGCTCGTGCGAGTTTCACAGGCGCGCCCACCAGAAGGTTAAAAAGCGCTCGACATCGAGTACTTTTGGTCTAGCAAACTCGTTTCTAAAGGTGAATTTCGGTGTTGATTTTCGACATGATTTGCCATGATCTTGTCGTGTTACTTCGTCACTTTACTGTCGGCAGGGGTCCTCGAAGTATGCGTGTACTGCAACGAACTTGTGACGTCACACTAGTCGCCTTACTCTCCGCACTTCGCGAAAGGTCAGCTCCTTGCAGGGAACATAGGAAATGAATATTTAATAGAAAATCTACCCACTAAGGGTATCAGTTTTGTTGCTTGCTATCGAGAACTTGCAAGCATTTAAACAAACAGTCAGGAAGTATTAAACTCATTTGAGACGGCTGCTGGCATTCGTAAGACCTGCAATGTCACGTGGTTATGACGTACACGCCAAGGCCTGTTTTTCTCCTGGGCTACGTGTAACGAACTCCTTACGTGACAATGGTCAGTTTGTCCGCCACACTTCGCGGACTCTTGGCCCCCTGCAGAGATTACAGGAAATCAGAAATAGAAAAGTTACGTACTACAGGTCTTAACTATATTGTGTATTTTCGAGAGCTTGCGTGTATTTAAATACGCTGTAAGGAATTACTATAATCCTTTGAAATACCTTCGCGCTCGCCGCCGGAGACACCTGCTGCATTCGATAGACCTAGAGAGTTACGTGCTGTGTCGTACGAGCCACGGTCTGTCTTTGACCTGGGCTTCGAGCCTCGGCCGAAGGGCGTAAATAAGGCGAGCGCGCTCGCGCTGCTGGCGGAAACACACAGCACGCCTTATGCCGCTCGGCTACTAAAGCCGGGTTCCAACCCCTTGACCAGGGCATTACTGAAAGATGCTGGACTGGTCTTACGTACTCAGTAAACAGTTATGAATATGAAACAAACCTATTAAGACGTTTCAGTATTGAATTTAGTGTTAATTCTTATACTACTGGCCATTAAAATTGCTACACCACGAAGATGACGTGCTACAGACGCAAAATTTAACCGAGAGGAACAAGATGCTGTGATATGCAAATATTAGCTTTTCAGAGAATTCACAAATAGTTGGCGCCGGTGGCGACACCTACAACGTGCTGACATTAGGAAAGTTTCCAACCGATTTCTCATACACAAGCAGCAGTTTACCGGCGTTGCCTGGTGAAACGTTATTGCGATGCCACGTGTAAGGAGGAGAAATGCTTACCATTACGTTTCCGACTTTGATAAAGGTCGGATTGTAGCCTATCGTGATTGCGGTTTATCGTATTGCGACATTGCTGCTCGCGTTGGTCGACATCCCATGACAGTTAGCGGAATATGGAATCGGTGGGTTGAGGAGGATAATAAGGAACGCCGTGCTGGATCCCAACTGCCTCGTATCTCTAGCATTCGAGATGACAGGCATCTTATCTGCATGGCTGTAACAGATTGTGCAGCCACGTCTCGATCCCTAAGTCAACAGATGGGGACGTTTGCAAGACAACAACCTTCTACACGAACAGTTCGACGACGTTTGCAGCAACACGGACTATCAGCTCGCAAACCAAGGCTGCGGTTACCCTTGACATTTCATCACAGACAGGAGCGCCTGCGATGGTGTACTCATCGACAAACCTGGGTGCAGGAATGTCAAAACGTCATTTGTTCGGATGAATCCAAGTTCTGTTTACAGCATCATGATGGTCGCATCCATGTTTGGCGACATCGCAGTGAACGCACGTTGGAAGCGTGTATTCGTCATCGCCATACTGGCGTATCACAAGGCGGGATAATGCACGACAGCATGTTGCAGGTCCTGTACGGGCCTTTCTGGATACAGAAAATGTTCTACTGCTGCCCTGGCTAGCACATTCTCCAGATCTCTCGCCAATTGAAAAGGTCTGGTCAATGGTGGTCGACCAACGGGCTCGTCACAATACACCAGTCACTAATCGTGATGAACTGTGGGATCGTGTTGAAGCAGCATGGGCAGCTGTACCTGTACACGCCATCCAAGCTCCGTTTGACTCAGTGCACAGGCGTATCAAGGCCGTTATTACGGCCAGAGGTGGTTGTTCTGGGTACTGATTTCTCGGGATCAATGCACCCAAATTGCGTGAAAATGTAATCACATGTCAGTTCTAGTATAATATATTTGTCCAGTGAATACCCGTTTATCTTCTGCATTTCTTCTTGGTGTAGCAATTTGAATGGCCAGTAGTCTATTATCAACTAACTATCCTGTGCAAGCTTCTTCACCTCCAAGTAACTGCTACACCCTACTTACTTCTGAATCTCCCTAGTGTATCCATCTCTTGGTTTCCCTCTACAAATTTTATCCTCCGCGCAGCCCTCCAACACTAAATTGGTGATCTCTTGATGCCGCAGAACATATTCTACCAACCGATCCTTTCTTCTAGTCAAATTGTGCCGCAAATTCCTCTTCTCCCCAATTATATTGACTACCTCCTCATTAGTTACGTGATCTGTCCATCCAATCTTCAGCATTCTTATGTAGCACCACATTTCAAAAGCCTCTATTCTCTTTCTGTCTAAAATATTTATCGTCCATGTTTCACTTCCATACATGGATACACTCCATGCAAATACTTTCAGAAAAGACTTCATGACAAACCCATAATCCAAGTTACAAATCTCTCTGTTTCAGAAAGGCTTTCCTCGCCATTACCAGTCTACATTTTATATCCTCTCTACTTCTACCATCAGCAGTTACTTTGCTCTCAAAATAGCAAAAATCATCTACTGCTTTAAGTGTCTCATTTCCTAATGTAATTCACTCAGCATCATCTCATTTAATTCGACTACATTTCATTATCATCGTTTTGCTTGATGTTTATCTTATATCTTCTTTTCAATGCACTGTCCTTTCCGTTCAATTGCTCTTCCAGGTCCTCTGCTGTCTCTGACAGAATTACATTGTCAGCGGCAAACCTCGATGTTGGATTTTATTTCCTACTCCAAATTTTTCTTTTGTTTCCTTTACTTCTTACTCAACATACAGATTGAGTAACTTCCGGGATAGGCCACAAACCTGTCTCTCTCTCTTCCCAGTCACTGCTTCCCTTTCGTGCCCCTCGACTCTTATGAGTTCTTTCTGGTTTCTGTATAAATTGTAAATAGCCTTTCGCCCCTTGTATTTAACCCCTGTCACCTTCATAATTTGAAAGAGAGTATTCCAATCAACATTGTCAAATCTTGATGCCAATATATATTGCGAAATGTACACCCATGGGACTTTATGGTTGACTGTAAACCGCAAAGTACATTTCCCGCAACCTACAAAAGAGCTTCTGTTACCTAGGAAAATGCCGTGTATTGTCAACAATAGAATCATTCCCAGTAGTGTAGAGACTATTCCGTTAATTGTACTTCACCGAATGTTAGCCCTTTCACGTGGCCACATCATTTATATAAACTTGATATAAACGGTTAGCAGAGAGCAGTTCATTAAAGCTAAGTGATTTGTGAAAGTAAGTCGTATGGAAATACGAATATTCTGTGCTTACGTTACCTAGCGATTGCTGCGAAAATGAGAAAAAAAGTGTTTTGCTAGAAGCTTTGGAGTGCCGCAGCAATTACTTTCCGTTCCCTCGGTGGTCCCAGCGGGGCTTTCTGTGAAAAGCAGGTGTCCGACAGGAATATTTATCGGGAATTTGCAGTAGGTTGGAACGTCGTGCCGTAGATTAGCTTGCGGGTTGTGGTTTGGGGCGCTGCGCACTGGCGCGGTAATGGAATTAGTCACTAGTCACGGGGAAACGGCGCTCTCACAGCCGGGCGACATTGCACTGGCAGACACTGCACGGGGCTGCAGCTCTTGCAGGCACCTAAGCACCCGCCAGGTTAACGGGAACACTTACGGCGGTGATTACGTCTAAATTGCGAAAAGATCAGGAGGCCACAGGAACTTCTTTCCTAACAACATACACACATAAGCATATTACACTTCACAAGTCACTGCTGCATCCGCTTATTCCTTAACCCAAATTCAAGAGGTGACTTTCCTGTAACGTATACTGTACGAGGTAGGGTCTCAAGTTCCCCCTTGTTTCAACCGAAATTTAATGCGCAAAATCATTTAAATTTTTTATTTAATTTACATAATGTTTATGCTTACAATTATTTGACTGTAGTTTAAATAATCCATGTTATAGAAGTGAATTTTGCATTCTGAAAAATTATATTATATCTGTAGAAAGTAAACACATAAAACTAGAGTACAGGGCCTTTAAATGTGTACTTCAAAATTGCCCTGAACGAGTACAAAGTCTGCGAAACTGAAATGCAATGATGGGATCTACAATATCCTTCATCACCACTCAGAACACATTTGATTTTGACTTACACTTTAAGTATCGTGTTGGAGAAACTTCAAGGTCCCAGTCACATTTCTTGTGAGGATCTTCCTCTGAATGAACATCTTCTTTGCTAGCAGAATATTGACAGTTGGCTATTGTAAAATCGTTGTCCTTTTGGTCTGTTTCTTGATTTTTATCATTGACATCTTCCTCCATCCGCCGACTAACAATTTATTCAAACTCAGTATCATTAATACCGACACGTTCCTGGTCTACTGAGGAAAACACGTACGTAGTTCATGAGGTGCTGACTAGGAGACCATAACATGTGGCGTTAACAAGGGTCAACAACAAACAAAGACGGTGTGACCGAGCCGTTCTAGGCGCTTAAGTCCGGAACCACGCTGCTGCTACGGTCGCAGGTTCGAATCCTGCCTCGGGCATGGATGTGTGTGCTGTCCATAGGTTGGTTAGGTTTAAGTAGTTCTAAGTCTAGGGTACTGATGACCTCACATGTTAAGTCCCATAGTGTTTAGAGCCATTTGAACAAACAAAGAAGGCGGTAACGCAATTGACAGCAAAACATTGTAGGGTAGTCGACTACGAAATGGTAAATGGAGTGTAGAAGCATTCGGCCAGAAATGACTTTCGAGAGTGAGTTCGGAATTCTCTTGAGGTCTGAGAGACCATACCTTGTGAGTTAAGAATTAATTTGGTCCTCTTTTTCTCAAATATTCTGTGAATTTGTACAGGACTTGCCAACTCATCGATACCTAGGATCGCGGTACAATGCAGAAAGCTGTACGTAATGATTGTTCCAGTGTATGCGGAGTACATTCCTCTGACTGCTGAGAAATTACTTGTGGGGTTACACAAGCCACAATTTAGAACCATTGTTGCTCCTCACGTATGCACGCGACCTTCCGTGTAGCATACAAATAGACATAGTTCTTACTACAAATGACTCTAGTATTGTAATCAGTCGAGACATACACACAACGACAGCAGATAGTAAATCATGTTCTTAAATGTATTATTGTGTAGTTTTCTGCAAGCTGTGTCACTCTCAATTTCAAAAAGACACAACTTATTTAGTTCTGCACATCTAGAGGTCCAACACCAATGATAAATGCAACGTACACTGAAGTACCATAACCATGCACATATACAGATGGCGGTGGTATCGCGTACACAAGGTATAAAAGGGCAGTGTATTGGAGGAGTTGTCATCTGTACTCAGGTGATTCATGTGAAGAAGTGTCCTACGTGAGTATGCCCTCACGACGGGAATTAAAAAACTATGAGTACAGAATGGTAACTGGAACTAGATGCATGGGAAATTCCATTTCGAAAAACGTTAGGGAATTCAGTATTCCAAGATCAACAGTGTGAAGAGTGTGCCGAGAATACCAAATTTCAGGCATTATCCCCCACCACGGACAACGTAGTGACCTCCGCTGAGACAATGTGGCGAAATTCGGCATTAGAAGGGCTTTGGTAGCAGACGACCGACGGGAGTGCCTTTGCTACAGCACGACATCGCCTTCTGCACTCTCCGGGCCTCATTATCGTATAGTTTGGACCTTAAGACGTTTGGAAAACCGTGAGCTGGTCAGATGAGTCCAGAGTCCCGCCAGTAACAGCTGATGTCAGGGTTCGGGTGTGACGCAGAAACCATGAAGCCGAGGACCCAAGTTGTCAACATGGCATGTGCATGCTGGTTGTGGCTTTATATTGGTATATGCTGTCTTTACATGGATTGGTCTAGTTTCTATGGTCCTACTGAACCGATCACTGACTGGAACTTGTTATGTTCGGCTACTTGGGGACCATACATATCCATTCATGGGCTTCATGTTCCGAACCAATATTGGGATTTTCGTGGATGACAATGCACCATGTCATCCGGCCACAATTGTCTGCTGTTGATTTGTATAATATTCTGGACTTTTCGGGCAAATTGTTTGGGCACCCGGAATCACATCGAACATTTATGCGACATAATCGAGAGATCAGTTTCTGAAAAAAATTCATCACCGGAAACAATTATGGACAGCAATAGAGGCAGCATAGCTTAATATATGTGCAGCGGACTTCCAACGACGCGTTGAATCCATGCCACGTCGAGATGCTGCACTCAATATTTCTGCTGCGGACTGTCAACTACTCGCTGAGTCCATACCACGACGAGATGCAGCACTGTGGCAGGCGAAAGGAGGTCCGACGTGATATTAGGAGGTATCACATTACTTTCGCCACCTCACTGTACTGTGAGAAAATAGTGACAAGGGGGGAAAACTCAGAAACTGTTAGGAGTTATATTTTCATTGCTCAGAAACGTGCTGCAAAAATTATGTGTGGGGCTTTGCCAAGATGACTTTTAGACATCTGTTTTAGGAACTTGATAGTTTTACTGCTGCTTGACAATACATTGACTCCTTCATGTGGAATGTTGTAAACAGCCCACTACACTTCAAAATGAACACTGAAGTACATTACTACAGTACGAGAACAGCAATGAGATTCACGTCTCCACATTAAGGTTGTCTTCAGCATAAAATGAGTACACAATGTTGCCACAAAAATGTTAGATCACTTATTCAATTACACAAAAGTCTGACAGATAAATGCTTCTCCTTCACCACACATTCTTTTCCTTTTACGAACTTCTATTTATGTGATACGCCAAAAGTGGTGTGGAGAAATTACCATTTCACCTCTATGTTTGAATAAAAATAATAGCGTGTAAATAATAAGAATTTACCCATGTTTACAATAAACGTGTAATATGAGTGTAAAGTAAAGCATTCCACATCATTTTGGTTAATAGTACAAACGTTCCATGGAACAGCAGACTAAGTACCTAATGAACTGTATGGTGCACCATACTCGAGGTAGTGGGGGACCTAATAGACACGAAAACATTGTTTTTCTGTTTTCCTAGAAAAAATGACGCATTGACTTCCAAGCATTCTGGTCAGTGCTAAATGTATACATACAGGAATAACCACAAATTGCACTACAAATGTTCATAACTCATTTGTAAGGCACTCGTAGAAATGATATTCCAGTGTTTAATTGGAGTCGCAAAGTAATGCGAAACTGTGACAAGTCAAGAGAACAATTAGTTCCCACGAACACCATAGCGAAGCACATCAACATAACAACAACCACATGTGCGTAGTTCTTTTGCATGAATTTTTTGACCTAGGTTAGCGCCTAATGGCATCAATACTCCGGTAGACCTCTCAGTAGGTCATCAGATGATTTACTTAAAATGAATGAATAAGATGAAAAATTAAATTTTACGAAACCGAATTGTATAATCAAATTTATCGCGGAACTATCCGCACTTTTAATACTTTACATGGTACCTTGTCAGAGTAAAACTGGACAATGTAGGAGAGGCATTTAGAATGTAAACATTAGTGATATTACAGTACACCATGTATGAGCTGCTGCAGTCTTACCGGAATGTAAAACACATGCAGCTAAAACACTGAGCACTGGAACATGTAAGCCATAAGCGCCACACACTGAAGGGTCCTCTTCTGCAACTACAAGCCAGGTGTCATAGGGCTCGGCATTTTACACTGCAATCTATGTGCCACAAGAACCATACACTGAAGGGTCTTCTCGCTGGATCTAGAAGCCAGGCGTCATAGGACTGCGCATTCTATATGAAGACAAATGAGAAGGACCTCATCTAGAATGTGTGGCTGGAAAGAGGCACACCGTGGCTGCGTTGCTGTCTTTGCTAGCTGAAGGTTGTCGCTCGTCACTTCATCCAATTGCTCTTCGAATCTACACATGACTTTTACCAGAACAGCGAGGTGGTAATAACTACATAAAAAGAACTTCTACGCTGGAAAAATGCTCCTTGTGATATGGGTGGTTCTTTTAACGACTTTGTCATTTTTTCTGAATAATTGTAAATTTTAAGTTCTTCAATTATATCCAGAGAGCTTTTAAAATAGACCTGAAGAGATCACATTTTTATTACTAAGACGAAAGACGAAGTTGGTGGCCAAACGAAACAGAAACAATTTCCATAATAATGTAAAGTTGCTTCCAGAGTAGCAGTATACACATACATCGTGTACCTCATAGTCCCTGAACTCTTTTCTCTTACTATTCAGTACTCTCCTCTTCCATTTCTCTCAATCTTAAAATGTAATCTTTTCTCCTACAACCTCTCTCCCCTGCTGTTAACAGTGAGGTCTGTTTATGTTTGACGCTTTTAATCTTTGAATTTTCTAAATGCTAAATCTGTTATTTCATTCTTTCCTCGATCACGTGAAGTAGCTCTTTCATACTCAAGATTCCTTCGTAATGATTTTACTTCATGAACAGAACTTGTGACTAAAATTACGAAACTGTTGTTAAATACAGTTTTATAAGTCCTACTGTATGTAATCCGTGATTATCATCATCTTCACGATCTTAAATATAGCTTACAAACTACATTACGTTTGTGCACATGACTTAAATGGCGTTGTAGAAGTCAGGTGTCATCTGAAAATGGAATAGGAGTCTGAAGAAATTGTTGAAGTAATAAATGTTGGATGCAGAATGTCAAGAGAGTGATACATTTTACTTTTTAATTTGTCTTTTATGCATGCGTTCTTGTCAGTGATTTCAGTCGATTTTTATGAAACTTTTCTCAATTACGTCACAGTTGCAGATCACATCCATTAAAGTAAACTTATCTTACAAGGAAGTCAACGTTGCATATCAAGCACAAGAAAACCATTACACACAGGGTTACAACTAAATGGTATTACGGTTTATGATGCATATCCTCAAACCCATCTCAGTATGCGTTACATACGCTCCTGATTTCCATTTCCAAAACACCGAAAATAATTAAGAATATGAATAGCAAACAGTTGATCCGGTGTTGGTCACTAGAAACCGTAATATTATTTTTACTCCGTGAGGGAAGTGTGTGGTGAGAAAGGAATGGATAGTGGCTTGGTTAAGATGCCTCGTGTTCCCAAACAGGATGCAGACAGGACTATGAGAGGATAAAATAATTTTTTCAACGAACTGAAGCGAAATATTATTGTAGAACGTGTTTAGCGTATCTCTAAATGTAAATATTTCGTTACTTAGGTGTGCACTTTCTTTCAGTTTGGCTTTAGCTCATTTATAAAGTTAATGTCTGACTACGTTTGGTTGCTTGCTTATCTCGTTCCATTTGTTTTTACTTAACATATGTAACGAGATAGGTGGCACAGCGTAATTAAATTACCAGGTCTATACAGTGATTTGCCATCAGCAAATGTTTAAGGTTACAGTGTCTCACCCCCCCCCCCCCCCCCCCACGCTTTAACCTGTGAAATAGCATGCCCCTACTAAGTTCAGCAACCAGACTCTAAATGTCTGTTGAGTGGCCCATTTTTTCCGAATTTACTTCAGACCCACTACTAAAGTAACAATCTGAAACTAATCAGTCACTACAACTGACCATCGTGTTATTGTTTGTTCAAAGCATATAATTTGTTTAAATATTCAGTTTACAGTTATTTATTCATCTGAAGCTAGTACTACACATTTAGGTTTAATCTTGGTTACAGTGGGACTGGAATGAGGCAGGAAATAGATCTTGCCTCTATACGAAGTATCAACTAGTCATTTGTTTGAAGTCAAACTTGTGTAACCTAAGCCACACGATGTTTTGACCCAATTCTCCCGAAACTGGGGAAATGCTTACCACTAGTGCCCCCGGACGGCTTCACAATTAAATGTGGAAACATGTTGAGTACATATTAATTTTGTTACATTCTTAAGATCGCTTCCTTTTGTTCCATCTTCTTTGTCAACTATTTGACATTAGCTGTAAGTTACGTTACTCAGTAACACCTGTTAAAAACATTTTTATTCCTTTACACAACTGCATCCTATATTTTTATAGCACCAGTTTCAACAATGCTAAAGGGTAATTCCGAGACCTTCAGATGCGTGTTTGACTTCGATGAAATGAGTAGTACTGAAATTTAAATGTGACTCTGTCAGGAATTCAACGTTTTTAACAAATACATTCATCTACGAGTAATTGGTCCTCCTTCGATGATCTCTCAATGGGCTATTTCTTGGTGATTACAGATTTAATCAGGCGTTGTATCTGCTGTGTACCACATGCGATTCTGCTAAAATTAAACAGTTTCTACTGCTACAGTGAATTTCGGAACGCCACTCGGCAGCTACTTTCGCACTACTGATGGCGCTATTGTCGCTCCCCCTTGACGCAGGTCTTGATGGCCCGACGTTCTTTGTTGTGTGTTCTCTTTATGCTGGCAGACAGTTCCATCTTTCACTCGCCGCCGCCTTCTGATTCCTCTCCAGCGCTACTGGCAGATCATTAATTAAGTCACTTGTTCTGGACTTGCGTGTTCCGCTCGGCCATCGCTCACTGTATACCGTCCTAAATGAAGCAGTAACATGGAGCAATGCGACAGGTATTCTTTCTGTCCCACTGCAGAAATCAAGGACGACCAAGTTCCTTATCACGTAGCATATTACCATTAAAAGTAGTAGTTCATAATGGGAAATATTTAACATAACGTTCAGTCAAAAGTAGTATCTGCACAACATTTAAAAATACGTTACTAAAACAACGCTAACTTCCGAATGACATCATTATTCAAAAGAGATACTCTGCTTCTCAATACTTTCAGTCTGTGGTTCAAAAACACTCTTCCTTCCACTTGAGCTACAAGCCATGCGTGACCCACTTCCTTCACCTTTTCTACAGTGGTGAATCGATATCACTCTTAAATATGCCAAAGAATTCTCGAAAACCATAGGATCAGGCCCATATGCTATATGATTCAATACCTAAATATTCATTTTAAGAAAAGTTTGGATTGGTTCAGCATATTTCAAAGTGAAAAAAAATGGGGGTAGAGCAAACAATTTTTATGTGAACCACGATGGCTCCTTCTTTACAAAAGCATATTTCTCGCTTCCTCGCACCTTCTTAAGTAGTAAGTGGGTCCCTTAAGCAAACTAGGAGATTATTTAATGATCAGACCAATCCCAAACACAAAATAGATATAAAAATATAAAATCGATAAAAGTAAATATAGAAATTTACTAACTCTATGAACTCCAGATCGTGAAATTACTTATCATTAGTTTTAGTTCTATTTATTCCTTTATACAGGGTGAAAAGTATTGAAACCGACAAACTCTGGGACGTTGTAGGGGACATCAAAATAAATATTTTTCCCTAATGTCATTTTCTCCTATGAGAAGTATTTAAACCAGTAGAGGAAGATTTCTCTGGCGGCAAATCAATAAAACCAACAAACACTTTTCCATTTTTTTATGACCACGAGACAACAGATTAACACAACCCAGATTCAATTACAGCAGACTTTCAAAAATGCCTCCATCGATCACACTGTCGGATCATGTTCTGTCTGACATGGGCAAAAACTCCAAGAGTATTCTGAATTGTTCCTGCTGCCGCTACTATCCGGGCAACCAGATCCTCTTCTAAAGCGACAGGAGTTGCAGAAACAAGGTTGCGCATCTCTCCCCACACAAAAAAAGTCCAGAGGGGATTTAGCTGGGGACCGAGCAGGTCATGGTGCAAGACCACCTCTGCAAATCCACGTTTATGGGAACCGTCGGTCCAGGAATCGACGCACACGACGGTTGAAATGTGCCGGCGCCCCGTCATGTTGGAACCACACGGGTTGTCTTGTAGGGAGCGGGTCGTGTTCCAGAAATTCTGGGAATGCTCTGGCGAGAAAATTGTAGTAGTGCCTGCCATTTAATGGCCTAGGTAGCAGATGCGGCCCAATTAAACAGTCCCCAGCAACACCGACCCACACATTAACGAATAACTGCACTCGATGAGCGCTAGTAACCGTGGCATATTGGTTATCCCCACTCCAAACATGCGAACTGTAAATGTTGAAGACTCCATCACCCCCGAATGCTGCTTCATCGGTAAACAACACAGAGGATGGAAATGTAGGATTCATTTCACACTGTTCCCGGTACCACTGCGAAAACTGTACTCTGGGTGGATAATCAAGTGGTTCCAGGCTGTGGGCACGCTGTAAGTGAAACGGACGTAACAATTGCTCTCTAAGGACTGTTATACATTCGTCTGATTCGTCCCCATGTTACATGCAGTTTTACGAATGCTGATTGAAGGCTCCCGCTCCACATGTTGCAAGGCATCCTCCTCAAACTGCAGCGTTCTTACCGTGTGACGGCGTCTCTGTCCAGGTAATCTGCTAAATAATCCGGTCTCACGCAGACGTTGGTACACAGCAGCAAAGGTCGTATGATGCGGGATACGGCGATTAGGATATTGTTGTTGATAAACCCGCTGCACAGCTCGTCCGTTATGGTGCGCTACGTATTACGGACCAACCATATCAGTGGACTCATTCCAGGAATATTGCTCCATTAGTAAACAGAGACAGTGCACTATTACACTGGTGGACAGCAGTATCCTACAACTGAAGAGCGTAATACGCCCTCTAACAACTGAAGAGCGTAATACGGCCTCCAACGGTTTAAATAATCCTCATAGGAAAAAATGACACTAGGGAAAAATATTTGTTTTGATGTCCCCCACAACCTCCCAGAGTTTGTCGGTTTAAATACTTTTCACCCTGTATTTTAGCTTAATACTACCATCTTCAAGAAATTGAAATCCCAGTTAGTTATTATTTTACTAAACCTATCTGGCAAAATAATTTTAAACTTGTTATCAACCTTCATACAATTTTCTCCCCACATCATTTTTAAATATTCGTAGCGTGTAATGCAATACAATTCATTTACTCCTACTTCACTAATCTTTTTCAACAAAATAGAAAGGTTTGCATTATTTAGGTTCTTCACTAGAGCATTCATTTACACGCACTAAAAATAGTAATATTACTAATTTTCAGTCAAAATTCTATGCTGAGCATCATATGTAAAATTTTTCTTACCATGCATGGCAATTGTATGTTTCGGAATTATATCATTAACGGTGGCAACTAAATTCATTGTAATTTTCTGTGTGGCTAACACACTTATTCTTCCTGACATATTTATGACATAGATAGGATAACTTTCAATATTACTGTAGGGATTTGCATTGATATCACCATTCAAATGAGTGACTCTCTTAAAATCTGATAACTGTTTGGTGGATCTAAGCTGCTCATGCATAATTGTTTAAATCTTTGGGCAGGTTTCTTGACATCTCTGAAGAGTCAAAGGGACTGTGTCCGTGATACAATATCTACAGTCAACATCTGTCTTCAGGAGTTCTGGTAATCGGGGTGATGCAAAGCTTTTCTTGATGTGCCTACATTAATGCTTTCACAATGGTCCAGACTTCTCAGATGTTGTAGAATGAATGATTCATTAAAATATGCTTTGCAAATATTACATTCAACTTGCTTCTGTATTGGTTTATAATTTGTATCAACAAAAATATGATTAGTCATATTTCTATAGATTAAAAATTAGTTAGATTTTCATTTTTTGTTAAGATTGTGGGATGAAGGAATGGTAATAAACTTCACGATCTGGAGTTAAGCATGTGAGAAAATGTTATATTTATTTTAACTTATTTAATTTTTACATCAATTTTTGCGGTTAGGGTGGGTTTGATCATTAAATAATCTCCTAGTGTGCTCAAGGGATCCACTTACTACTTTCTTAAGTACATCTTTCTTGGACTTGATGTTATCACTGTACTGGTAACAAGTGAGATCTAAATAGTTATAACAGACTGTCAACAAATTCGATACATATTTTACAGGAAGTGTATTTCTTTCATCAGTTCAACATATTTTTAATAAAGAAAATATCTTCTCCACAGCTGCATTGTGGACAGAGATTGAAAAACGCAGTTCAGCATGTTCGTCTCCATAACGTCTGTTCATGATATCACACCGCCTATCAGACACTGATTTCTCGGAAAATGGTGATCTGTTTCCTGCTTTCAGGTGTTCACTTGGAAAACATTTTCGACGATTTACTTCATCAAAGAATTCAATGTCTTACACAAGAAACTTATTCTTTCTCAAATAGGCTAAAACCTTTCCTACACGTTCCTAGTCATAGTCCTTTGCTAAGAGTTAACCTGTCGAACACAGTTCATATTACTGCCTCACGTATTTGACAACTTAATTAGACCGAGTAAGAAGCATTCGTTTCTTTTCTCAACACATTAACAAGCTATAAACATTGAAATTTAGAGATGATGTTACTTATATATATTAGGAAATGAAGTTATTTTCAGCCTTGCCTTGCAGAACTGACATAGTATCACTGAGCACAGAATAATACTTCACTGACGTCTTGCTTTCATCCTCGGTGAGCAATATTCGTTTATGCAGTTAACTGGAGACACTAAGAAAAAGTCGTAAGAAACCTTGAACCTGGAGACGTTCCAGGAAAAGCCGAAATGCAACGGGGACATTATTTTCAGAAATTAATACCTAAGAGCTTTGGACATTTGCAAAATTCTTGCAGTTTGTGGCATAAGTGACAGTCACCTTGTTTACTAAGAGAAAGTATTGTCCTGTTTTCACTTCCTACAGAGTTGTAAAATTCTTCTAAGTTTTGTTCTTTCACAATATTAACTGAAAAATAAAAACATTTTGTGGATAAATGCTTCCACATCCATCTTCAGAATGTCTGAAGCAATTCTGCTAGCGTTATGTTTAATATGGCATGAAGAGCCACTTCGTAAAGTGTTGACCCTGAATTCTTCCTTCAGTTCACTGAGCATGTTGCTGGAACCAATTCGTTACAAAGCAGCAAAGGTGACATTGGCACGTTATCACCACCAAATGCGACACATTTTTGGGACTGATTGTTTCAATAAAGCACTTCGAGTATATCCGTATATTTGATTGCATTGTCTGACATGGAAGTCCTTAAACCTGGGGGGGGGGGACTGTTTTATAAATTTGCAAACCGTCTTTGAAACAGAGCATTGAAACCTGGATGAAATCCGCATAAACCTCAGCGCGTTATGGAGTAAGAAATGTCCACTGTTCGACAATATATTTCGTTGTAAACCATTTCATTCTAACGTTGACCATTTACTGTTGACCCCTTTCCCAACTGTCTTATGTATCAGGAAGTGAAGTTATTTTTAGCCTTGGTTTGCAAAACTGACATAGTATTCCATAGCTGCCCACGTGCGTCGAAAAAGCGGTGGCAGATTTCGTGCAATGTTTTGACTCCAGAATCTCTTTTGGGCAGGAGATCCGGGATGTTTCCATTCCAGGCACCAGAGTTTTCGCTTTGGCCCAAAGGTCTCCTTTTTCAAGACACTGACGTGCCCATCGGCACTGACCTACCGCCGTGTCAGTCTCTGTCAATAAAGTCATTGGATGCGGTAAGGAGTGCCTTGCTGTCAGCACGCTGCTCTCCAAGAAATTTCTGGTTTACGTGACCTAGAGCCACTACTACTAGGTCCAGTACCTCCTCAGTTCGTATTACGAAGGTGTGTGCCACATATTCCAGTCCTCGCGCCAAGGATAAATCCGTAGTGTTAGCTACAATTGAATTCGGTCCCACCGTATGGCAGTCAGTCGTTCTTGTGGCTCAGTTAAGGATGTGGGCTCTGGGTGAAAATGTTAAATCTGCATTTCATTTGCAAAGATAATTCATTTCAAAAATATTTCATGTTCTTTTCCTTGCCAGTCCAGTACGTGAAAACGTATTTTAACACGACTGCACTTGTTCTCTTCATCCAGGATGGGAGGAGGAAAGGAAGCGAAACTTCACAGTTTCAGAGGGTGTATTATGTTACTGTACTGATTATAAAATTGAGTCAAATTGACAAAGAATTTAACAGTAATGGGCCATTTATCCTTGCTACGTTTCATCCCAATATGGCATACACCAACTCAGTTGGGAAGAGTGTAACAATGACATTTTATCCTCTCCTGAGGCATGGCGGCCACAACTGTTGTAGCAAGTCCTTGATATCATCGATACTGGCACTAAAACTTTTATATTTGAACACATAATTTGCTATATAGCACTGTAGTAGTTCTGTACCACGTTGTACATGGATCTTCGAGAAACAGAGTTAAACTTCAAAGGTAAACTGTTCTAGTCAGGAACAAACTAATTATTCTCGTTCGGACAGTCGTATAAATGAATTGACTGCGAGTAATATCTTAGGTAGAACTGAAGTTTTCAGTTTCGTTATTCTATTTCGGAATTACTGCCTAATTTAAATATCTTTCGTTGTTATTTGTATCTAAATGTTGTTAGTATCGTATTACCCGATTCCCGTACATACATTCGTTGGGATATTACGAGAATGGCTGCTTCTAAGGATGTACAGTCGTGAGTTCTCTGTCTGCCTGTCTCTCTCTCTCCCTTTTCTTCTCTCCATCCCCCTCGCTCTCTCTCACCTGTAACTGCAGCGACTGATCTTGAGAAGGGGCCTTCGGGGGCTCAACATTCTTTTGCTGTTTATGGGCTTCGCGACTCCAGGGTTTCTCGACTGGGAACACCCAATGAACGAAGACGGCTTGTTTAGAAATGCGTCCCAACTGGGAACTGTTTCAAAACTATTTTATGTACGAACAGTAACAGTATACATGCTGCTAGACAGGATGCTTTCTGGTAGTTAAAAGTAAAGAAGGGACCTATGAAAGAGTCTCACCTTTTACATTCAAAACGGTCTAGAGGGGACTGCAGGTAAGTTATAATTTGATAAGCACTTGAGAAATGATACACTGTTGGTCTGAACTTGAAGTTCCTAATAAATGGCAAACCTGCAGAAGGCCAAAGGCCTTTGGGAATATCCCATTGAAACTGAGCTCCATACCACCTTAAACTTCAGCAAAGGAGTTGTGACACGCAGGTATCTAATGGACATCTGCAAAGAAGACCTGAAAGTTGAGTGGGCCCTAGAAGGCATTGTAAGTGAGCACAATACCATGGAAAGGGTGCAAGAAAATCTGATTAAATCCATCTGGTTCATCGTCTCTTTAAGGCGGATTTTCTTCGCTTAATAGTGCGGCCCTACGTTCTTCAACTTGATGCGGTGTTTCAAACGACAGTGCTTTGGGCAAACTGCTCTTGGATGTAAGGAAGAAGCCACTTGTAGCAAATGTGTGAAAACTGTCCATAAAGCAGTCTGATATTCATCCACTCCAAAGGGTGTGACTTGCTTTGAGGCTCACCCTGTCTAGAGCAAGGACTGCTGTGTCTTCCTTGATGAATGGAAGATACAGATCAGACCAACAAAACGGATCCCGTGTGGTGAAACCAAAATGATTTATAAGACCATTCAGCCGCCCTCGTTCTCTACCTCCTTTGCTTCGATTGTCCAAAAACAGGTTCAGAAAACTAATGCTGCTACACAAATGCAGGACCTTAGTATTAGTACTAGTCCCTGCGTTTGTTAGAGGACTTGTGCTGTTGGAATTACTTTGAAGCCAATACTTCCTCCCAGAATACCACGCAAGACCGTGGTAGTCTACGCTGCCGAGTTCCTTGCTCCTCCAAAGGTCCAGTGTGGTTCATTGTCCACCGCTGCCACTACCTTGCCATTCTTATCGGTCGATAGTCGTCCCAGGACAAAAAATGAAAGACAAAGGCAAAAACTCATAGCTGACGGAGACCAGGGTTAAGCAGTCTGATGATTTCGACGTTGCTCTAGCGTTGCTCAAGATTCGTCTTCAATGGCGATGGAGCTTGATGTTGACCTTGGACACTCATCTCGACCCAAGGCTGAGACGTCACCCAATACAGGCTCCTCTCCAGCGAAAAGAAAGGGTGAAAGTGCTGCCTTCTTGAGAAATGGCTCCCGTACTAAAGTGGAAAGTTAGTGCGTTCAGGAAAAACGTGGAGGAACTGAAAAGCCTAGCACAGAGGCGCCCCTTCTGCCTGTGCTTACAAGTAACGCATTTGAAAGCCACTGATGCCCAACGCTATGGGGCTATACCCATCATCAAAAGAAGACAGAGGGAAGGGAGGAGTGGACGTGTATCTCAATAACACACACGACTCCCCTGCTCTCTCCCTGGTTACTGACATGCAGTCAGTAGCTGTTGCAGCTCATGTGGATCATAAGATCACTATCTGCTAACTGTGCTCTCCTGTGTACTCACTTCCACCGGATGTGATGGACTCAGAGTCTCCCGCTCATTTCTCAAGTGCTACCGGATCGTCGTTAGCCATCGACCTCTCTTTCTGCTCTCCCGCTCCTGCAGACTCAGCTTAGTGGGAAGCACAGATGACCTTCACTTCATTGCCCACTTCCCATTGTGACCCCACCTACTGTATGGAGCATTACCTGAATATAAGTCACCAAAATGTATGATAAGCTGTGCTAAGTGGATGCTTTTCAGCCAGCTGGCTGGGTTTGAACACTGTGATTGCATCCAGAAATTGGAGTCGGATATTACACGAGTGATCTATCAGCCCCGCTGACATCCATACTGAAGTCCTCAGGTCATCATAGGAGGCAACCTGTAACTTGATTGGCCAATGAGTGCCGCTGAGCTATCAGGGACAGGCGTGTGGCTCATCGACTCTTTAAGTAAGCTGACCATATATATATATATATATATATATATATATATATATATATATATATGGTGTCCCAGCTATCTTGTCCACCCAAAATATCTCTGGAACAGTAACAGCTATTGGAAAACGACTTTCACCGGTATCAATGTAGGGCTGGGGCCCGTGAACGTACATATTTGGAAACATTCTAAAACGAAAGCATATGTGCTTTTTAACACAAACTTATGTTTTTTAAAAGGACCGCCTATATTTTTTCTTCAGCAATCCATAGCATGACAAAGCACATACACAATGGCGTTGATTGCATCGCAATATTCACATTACATCCCCATATATTGAGACGCGAAGTTGACGCTTGAAAGACCCGACATGCGCTGCTAGCGCACGTCCTGAGGCTCAGGCGTGAACCCCATGCTGCAGGATGACAGCAGACAGTATTATTCGTATCGGACCTCTAGATAAGTATGGAAGTGTGATTACGCATGTCAATAACATCGCGATTACGGGCAGCATGGGGTTCACGCCTGAGCCTCAGGACGTGCGCTAGCAGCGCATGTCGGGTGTTTCAAGCGTCAACTTCGCGTCTTAATATCTCGGAATGTAATGGGAATATTGCGATGCAATCAACGCCATTGTGTATGTGCTTTTGTTATGCTATGGATTGCTGAAGAAAACATATAGGAGGTCCATTTAAAAAAACATAAGTTTGTGTTAAAAAACACATATGCTTTCGTTTTAGAATGTTTCCAAATATGTACATTCATGGGCCCCAGCCCTACATTGATACCGGTGTAAGTCGTTTTCCAATAGCTGTTTTTGTTCCAGAGATATTTTGGGTGGACAAGATAGCTGGGACACCCTGTATATATATATATATATATATATATATATATATATATATATATATATATATACTCTTGGAAATTGAAATAAGAGCACAGTGAATTCATTGTCCCAGGAAGGGGAAACTTTATTGACACATTCCTGGGGTCAGATACATCACATGATCACACTGACAGAACCACAAGCACATAGACACAGGCAACAGAGCATGCACAATGTCGGCACTAGTACAGTGTATATCCACCTTTCGCAGCAATGTAGGCTGCTATTCTCCCATGGAGACGATCGTAGAGATGCTGGATGTAGTCCTGTGGAACGGCTTGCCATGCCATTTCCACCTGGCGCCTCAGTTGGACCAGCGTTCGTGCTGGACGTGCAGACCGCGTGAGACGACGCTTCATCCAGTCCCAAACATGCTCAATGGGGGACAGATCCGGAGATCTTGCTGGCCAGGGTAGTTGACTTACACCTTCTAGAGCACGTTGGGTGGCACGGGATACATGCGGACGTGCATTGTCCTGTTGGAACAGCAAGTTCCCTTGCCGGTCTAGGAATGGTAGAACGATGGGTTCGATGACGGTTTGGATGTACCGTGCACTATTCAGTGTCCCCTCGACGATCACCAGTGGTGTACGGCCAGTGTAGGAGATCGCTCCCCACACCATGATGCCGGGTGTTGGCCCTGTGTGCCTCGGTCGTATGCAGTCCTGATTGTGGCGCTCACCTGCACGGCGCCAAACACGCATACGACCATCACTGGCACCAAGGCAGAAGCGACTCTCATCGCTGAAGACGACACGTCTCCATTCGTCCCTCCATTCACGCCTGTCGCGACACCACTGGAGGCGGGCTGCACAATGTTGGGGCGTGAGCGGAAGACGGCCTAACGGTGTGCGGGACCGTAGCCCAGCTTCATGGAGACGGTTGCGAATGGTCCTCGCCGATACCCCAGGAGCAACAGTGTCCCTAATTTGCTGGGAAGTGGCGGTGCGGTCCCCTACGGCACTGCGTAGGATCCTACGGTCTTGGCGTGCATCCGTGCGTCGCTGCGGTCCGGTCCCAGGTCGACGGGCACGTGCACCTTCCGCCGACCACTGGCGACAACATCGATGTACTGTGGAGACCTCAGGCCCCACGTGTTGAGCAATTCGGCAGTACGTCCACCCGGCCTCCCGCATGCCCACTATACGCCCTCGCTCAAAGTCCGTCAACTGCACATACGGTTCACGTCCACGCTGTCGCGGCATGCTACCAGTGTTAAAGACTGCGATGGAGCTCCGTATGCCACGGCAAACTGGCTGACACTGACGGCGGCGGTGCACAAATGCTGCGCAGCTAGCGCCATTCGACGGCCAACACCGCGGTTCCTGGTGTGTCCGCTGTGCCGTGCGTGTGATCATTGCTTGTACAGCCCTCTCGCAGTGTCCGGAGCAAGTATGGTGGGTCTGACACACCGGTGTCAATGTGTTCTTTTTTCCATTTCCAGGAGTATATATATATATATATATATATATATATATATATATATATATATATATATATATATATATGATGAGTAGCTTATTATGGACTTAGGTACATTTTCTTAATCCTAAGAAACGCGAATAATACTAACTAGTAATCAGATAAAATCATATTTTTCATAGTAAAGTTTAAGATTTCGTTTGACTGCAGACTTTAGGGCAAGAGTTCATACATGCCAAACCATATTCAATAAGCACTGTTACTACTCGCCACAACGGTAACATTCTTCACAAATTTAACTTCAATATGGCTGCAGACCTGTTAGAGGGAATAGTCAATTCCTCCTTCATTTTTGCATGAAATGTATCGGCAGTTGCGAATTTGGACAACCTACATCTGTATAATGGAATAAAGAGAGAGAAAATTTTTGCCAGACTGTAAGTAAAACCAAGTGTTCCCGCTTATCGCAAGTGGTCGTCTTACCTATGTTCCTGTACAGGCGAGATATTTTACTTGAAAGTAGCTTGCTCGGTGTCGGCGAATAAATACGATATTCCAGTACCTGTGTTATTTCAAATTACGATGCAGTGTTCCCGTGCACGTTCATGCTTGTATCGTATTTCGGAATAACGCTGGCGCTACAATATCGCACCCTTGGGTTTTGGTTCTACTTGTCTCGAGCGCTATAAATGTTAGTTGTTAGAGAGTCGGACCTTGAAAAAGTCAAGTCTTGGACGTCATGTTGGAAAGACGCATATTGTAGCCAGTTTATAAAACTGTATGTTTTGTATTGTGAAGTGATGTTTTGTGTGTTACATGATACTGCAACAACAACAATAAAAAGGAAGTGTAACTTAAATTCGGAGTGCAGATTTTCTTTTCTTTTTCTTTTTTTTTTTTTACATCACTATTGTGCTAACTTTGAAAGGTTTAATCTTCAAGAATGGTTTGTGAAGCGCTACAAAACTTTTGAATATAGCAGAATAAAACCTAGGCCTTCTTGCATCCGAGCTTGGAATCATCACCACCTAGATTTTCGACGATTGAGCCGTGATTTTACAACGAGACCAGCGTGGGAAACACGAAAAGATGAGTGCCTAGTTTATTCATTATTACTTGAAATGACTTTATTAAATGTGCTCTAATGACACTTGCCACATAATAACTTTGTTGTGGCCCGAAAATGCAGTATTTAGCAGCCTTAGAAACACCACAATCATTAAATTTTGACCTTTGTTGTGGTAGGGTTGTTAGAACGTGGTCGGCAGGTAAGAAGCAGGGGTAGGAAATACTTTCTTTTCAACATATCTGTTAATCCTTCTTTAGGAATGAGAAGAGATGAACTAAATGTAAGCTTATATATTATGGAACTACATATTTCTATAACGTTCTATGCCTAAGAAACTAGTTTTCCACAAATATTTAATTAAATGTGAAATATTATTGCACGAATTTTGTTTCTCTATTGAAAACCAGTACAGTTATGTGTCACCAAGGATTTTATCGGGATATCAGGACATGTATGCGAAAACAGGGCGTCTGGTTAGGCTACAGTTCAAATACCGCAGAATAGCGGACAACCCTTGAGCCTGTCGGTTCGCGGGAGCCAAGGTTCGACACGTAGTAAAGGAGAGGAAGACACATTCACGACAAGCGTCCCTGGACTACAACATCTGTTCCACTTGTTCCATAAAAGTATGGGAACCCATCGGTGGATTTCCGATGAATACAGTCATTTACCAATATGCGGCGTCTTCAAACAACGCCTGGAGACATCGCTCAGCCAGGATCTAGCGTTTCGCCAAACTTCAGATACAATTCTCTGTCTTGTAACTATCATTTCTCCATGGGGGTGCTGGAATGAAGACTATCTGAGACTCGTGATACTGCACCCGGTTACGACCAAGTCAGTTACAGCATGCTTCGACATCTTCCTATGATGTTATGGCAGACAGGTTACTCTTCCAACTCTTAAAAAGAGGCAAATTCGATCCCTCTCCTCCAGTAGTCATTGGAGTATCGCCGTAACAAACTGTGTCACAAAGGCCAAGGAGCGAACGGTTAATCGTCATTTTTTCTGGTTGTTAGAGACCAGGTAACTCCTTAGCCACTGTCAGAGTGGATTTCGGAGATTTCAGTCTGGTGTCGGCAACCTGATCCTACCAGAGGAGTACTTTCCTGAGTAAACATCATTGTCTCGGTATTTTCTTTGGCATGAGTAAGGTGTCGACACTACTTGGAGACAAAGTATTCTAGAACAAATTGATAGATAGGGCTTTCGGGCCCACCTCACAATCTTCAGATGTCCTTCAAGTCTAACTGAGTTCTCCGGTCCCACGTTGGTGACATGCTGTCATATCGTTTTGAGCAAGAGAGTGGTGTCCCTGAAGACAGTGTTTTAAGTGTTATCCTCTTTGCCATAGCCATAAACAATATCGAATCTACGGTAAGGAGTCCATTACAACGCTTCTAATTTGTGGATGATTTTGCTGTTTCTGTTCCTTCCCCAGTGTTGCAACAGTGGCTCGTCACGGAATCTCCTGAACATTCTGATATATTATTTATTTCGTGGAAATATTATCTTGTTGGTTTTATTGTCCTTTACTGTACATCTGCATTGTCAGTTTTCCGACTCACCACTTACACTGACTCATTTGAACGTCATATTTCCGAAACTATTAACTGTAGAAGGCTGTGATTTTGTAGTTTTGTAGTCGATAGTCTGCTCTACACAGTGTATTGTTTTCGTAGCTCTTTGTTTGAATGGCGCGAAGTGTTTCGTGAATAACTTTCTGTTTAGTGAGTTTTATTTAGCGGAGCAAGCAGACATTGACAGCATTTTGCAGAGGACATATGACAAAACCAAGTGAAATATTCAAGAAGCGAAGAGACAAATGTAACAGGTTTTACCGAAAATGTGTAGCTGATGAAGCTTGTTTGAGTATATCACAAGGAACTAAGCGCTACAGCAGTGACAAGAAAAGTGCAGTGCCTACACAATCTCCGCCCCCCTCCCCCCATTGCCTCATAAAGGAAAGTTGACTTTAGAGTTTATGAAGAGCTCAGTGTAGATAAAGACATGGATACGAATATAATTGTGGAGTTCGGTATTTTGGCTTCTGTTCTAAGTGAAGCAGTGAGTTATTCACTTTGTGGTGGTGCAGTAACACTGTCTGAAGATGAATCAGATAGGAAATGAATTGTTTGTCATTTACGTATTTCCTGTCAGTACTGCGAATTCCCTAAATCGTTTTGCACATCAAGCAAGTGCAAAATCCACTTGTATACTAATAACGTAAGATTAGCATATGGGCTGAGGTGTATTGGGAAGGGTCAGGCAGCTGGGAAAACGTTGTGCAGCATCATGAATATTCCAGATCCTCCTGCAGAGTATGAACACTACACAAATGTCATTGGTGATTGTGTAAAGGAAGTGGCTACAGATTCCATGATATTTGCAACAAAAGAAGCAGTGGAAGCAAATGATGGTTGTACTGATATCAGTATTGCCTTTGACGGTACCTGGCAGAGACGAGGACACCAAACTATGAATGGAGTTGCAACGGCAACAAGTGTTGACATAGGAAAAGTCCTGGATCTTGAGATTTTGATAAAATATTATCAAGGATGCACATGTGCTGGCGTGAACAGAGAGAGAGTAGAAGCCCATAAGCCAAACTGCGGAAAAAATTATGAGGGAACAAGTGGAGGGATGGAAGCGGCAGCTGCAGTTAATATTTTTCAGCGATCTGGGGAAGAAAGGGGAGTTAGGTACATTCAATTCTTGGGAGATGGAGACAGCAAGTCTTTCAAAGCAGTAGTGGACAAGAAACCTTACAGTGTGCCCATAACTAAACTAGAGTGTGTAGGCCATGTGAAAAAGAGAATGGGTGTACGTTTCAGAGGGTTGCTAATAAAACTTGGCAACGCAAAACTATCAGATTGTAAAACAAAGAAAGGTCCTGGCAGACTCACTGGCAAGGTGATAGATCATTTTCAAGATTATTATGGCAAAGTTATTAGGGACAACAAGAATGATTTGCACAAGATAGTGAGAGAGGGGTGGGCTATCTACGATCATAAAATTTCAGCTGATAACAACCCCGAACATTGTTTGTGTCCTCCTCCTCCTGAGACATGGTGCAAATATAGAAAATCAGAAGCTGACTGTTCTCTGGAAGAGTTTCAGCATAAAAACAGTGTGACTCAAGCTGTAATGGAGTCTATGAAGCCTATATTAAGAGATCTGTCCCATCCAGATCTGTTGAAAAGGTGTTAGCATGGGAAAACACGAAACGTCAACGAATCTTTCAATAATCTTCTCTGGACTCAAATACCAAAATGTGTATTTGTTGGGATAAAGACCCTACAGTTAGGAACTTATGACACTGTAATCACATTTAATAATGGATGTAGTGTCAGACTGAGAGTACTTGAGAAGCTGGGAATGATTTTGGGGAAGCATTCCCTGGAAGGTCTTCAGAAAGTGGACATCGGAAGAGTGAAAAAAGCTGTAATTTCAGAAAAACATGTGGCGAAAGAGGCAAGGAAATGGAGAAGGCAGCTGCTACTTGATAGAACTGGTGGTGAAGATGACCTAGAATATGAAGCAGGGCGTTTTTAATAACATCATGTAACAATAAAGGTAAGAAATTTCATATGAAATCTTAAACGTCCTTTTCTGAGTTTATACATTTTTCAATACAAATAACCAATTTTCTCAGAAACTATTCATGCTATTGCACTGAAACGTTTACAGGGCCCTGCACAACTATCCACTAAGCCATGGATCTACAACGAAGAATACACGTTCAGCTCAGCTACTTTTATGTATATTTATGTTAACAACTTTTTTGCAAAAATTCAGGTGTTGAGTAAAAAGTTTGTAAAAACTTTTGTTTTGATGTAAAACCTTCCATCGAAGATCAGTGTAATAAAGAGCCAATAGTTAATACATGGCAGAAATTTCAAATCCGTATCTACAACAGTCTCTGAGATAATGTGTTATTAACATTGGTGAATTAACATTGGCGACATCGGGGCCCGGGTCTCTCCCTTTCTTTTATGGCGTGTAATATAAAATGATAGTGATGGTCAATGCGAGTGAGGTAGAAGTGAGAGAGTGTGTATGCCACGTTATTGGCTTTTTTAGGCATATTTGTTTTTTTAAATATTTGTAAGAGCGCTGATAACCTCACCGTTGAGCGCTCATGTTCCCATGAAATAACAACACCCTGGGGAAAGAGAAAATCGCTGACCCCAGTATGCCAGATGTTTTGGTGTTTCAGGAAGCTGCTACGACGGCGGTAAGTAGAGTATAATTTCGTAAATAGACTTAAATTAGCTCAAAATCTTAATAACTCAATATGACTAAGTAAATCTGTCAGAAATCTGGAATTTCCTTAACACACCTAAGGAAAGTTATTTAAATGGGACTGATGGAGCTAATTCATAAATACGGAATTTCCTAATTTCAACAGTGCATACTCACTTAACGATTTATTTGAAAAACGTGGCGTTAATTTATTTGTAGTTTCCACTTTCATTTCAACATGTCCCACAGCTTTCACAGTAAATGATTTTAAAAAAGGCTGCCCAGTTCCAAGATTTTTTCCAGTAACACAAACATCACCAAATACTCACTCCATATTTTATGGCCCTCACCTCTGATGTAATTCAATGGCTCCCTGTCTCTTTTACTGAAATGAAAGCTGCTACCCAATGTGTATAAGGTCACTGCTAATGCACCATACATTCGTGTTTCTTTGATGAGAACCACTCGAGACTTTTGACGTCTTGAAATCTTCGTTCTTTGTTCGTCTTCTCCATAGAACGTTTCATAAATATTCCGTTCTTCTGTTTTATGTCTTATCTCTTCTCTCGCCTGGCTCTTCCTCATTGGAAACGTCGAAGCTCGATGTATCTTAGTAAGATTTAGACCCATTACAGCAATGACGCCAGGATAAGGCTCTGTAAGATGCATTATTCGTGCGCTGATCTTCAGTGAAATGCTATAGTCTACTTGCTTCTTAAGATGGTCCGTCCATTTGATTCTACTCTGCTGCTAGTTGAGCAAAATATGGCTTGAAATAAGGTTATTCGTCTCGAAATGTTCGAAAGTAAACTTCTGCGAATATAATCATGCACCTCTCTCCAAAATGTCCAAAAATCAATTTTTCAATCACAGACATGTAGGTATTATCTACAAGGCCTACATGTTATATTTACACTGAGTTATACATTTTATCACACGTCTAATTCACCAAACACACTTACACGTACATTACTTGTATAAAGAAAAGTTTAACAGAAAATACATATCGACTTTCGCTAAAATCTTGAACCATGAATGAAAGATACTACTCTGATTTCAGTGCAGAAGTATCTGTCACATTGTCTCCTGGAATTCTAACAACTCTCTATTACTTTTATTAGAATTTCCTTCAGTTAAATTAATCTATCGCAGTTAGGTTACATTGCTGAATGATTGTGCAACAAGAATTAATCGGCATACAGGCATACAATCATATTTCTCTTAGTCATATCGTCATGTGAGAGCACCACTGCTACACCCCATTTCCAATTCACTGAGTGCTCTGGTGTTATAAGTAATGTGTCACATATTCTCGCTTTAATTCACTGTGTAGATGTAGGCTAGAGCACATGCTTGGAGGCCATAAACCCATTCGTTTTTCCACATCTCGGTGCTGTGTGTAGCACTCTCTCCTAGTAGACAAACCAATTCTTCGACTGCCGACACTGGCATGTGGCACTCCCATAAATGTGGCGTGCTGCATCCAGTTGAGTGTTGTAACCGTGCTGCAGACGATAATTTCATTGCATTTCTCTCACATTCACACACGAACAAATTGTCTCTCTACGAGAAGTAGGCCTATCTACGTGATCTCTTTGACGTGTTATTCCCGTACGTTTATCTGTTGGATTCTTGATTCGCTGGTGTGGTACTTTAATTCGTAATTTTTCCATGTAGTAATAAATTCCTTAAGCTTCATTTTCTTTTTCACAGACACTTTTGGATTCATCCAGTCTTAATAAGAACAATTTCAGTTTATCACTCTCGTTCAACACAGTCTGAAGTTTGAAAATTATTTGCTCCTTCTTCCACCTTACCCGACTCTGTATTGACAGTTCACGTGCTTCATATTAATCATCTGCTGGATCATCCAAGGAGTTGTGCCTCCCTTGCCCATTTTCTCCCTCATCTTTACTTAAATCTTCTTCCAACTCGCCATCTTCACCTTTATCTTCTGACCAACTAGGTCTTTCTTCACTTCCCTCATAATCCTCCATGCCTCTTTGTTTTTCATCATGTTCTTCTTCCTCTCTTCTTTCGCTGTCTGCTTCCTCTCCTTTTCCCTATCAATCTCTTCACCCTCTTCGTCCTCGTCTGTTGCATCTGTCTCGGTTCCTCGACTTACTTCCTCCTTTCAGAGTTCGTGGCATTATCTGTAGTGCTCTCCTGCCTTGTCGTCTTCGTCTTACTCTTACTATTGGCTGATGTATTCACTTTCTCTCTCTTTGCCTTTCTTAATTTGTAGCTGCTACTGCTGCACATTATTCGTCCCTAAATAACGAATAAACGACCTCTGGAGTTCTTTCTTCAACAGAATTGTGGATAATGTTGATCTTTCCTTATTTTTCCTTCTTATTTCATCCCTAACCTCTCTTTCTCTAAGCCTTCAGTTAGTAAGGACTGATTATCTGATTGGTAACAGAGATTTTAACCGAATCTCTATGAATCCCTCATCTCTGCTTCCCCCTCTGTGTTGTCATGAATGGTGTTGCTTCGACCAGTATCACAACTGGGCTCTGCGCCAATTGTTCCACTTGTCCCATTGTGCACTACACCTCACTGTCAGCAGTTACATTCTTTCCTTGACCACTGCGGCTGAATCTCCAGCTTCTCCCGTTATTCTATATAGTCACGTGAAACATTGGCATAGTCCCATCTGCTAGAACACTCACTAGTTTTTTCCAGTAGTTTTTACAATACCTGTAACCATTCAGTCAAAAACAATTACTGATTGGAAGAAAAGATCACCATTTGAAACTGCATCTGATGCAAAGAGTTTGGCTTCAATTTCATTCTCCCTTCGATTCTTTTTCATTCAGTTAACGTTGTTAGTTTTCGATGTACAAGTTACATTAATTCTACCAGATATAATTATTAGAGAACCATTGAACATTATAATATAGACAGTATCAACAGCAACTTTTGTCCTACTTCTTCTAGCAGTACTACATCATGCATGAAATGAAGAGCTCCTCACTAAACAGAGTAGAGGGTCCTAGTTAGCTATTGCAATAGGTTTACATTCCAAAAGAACTTATATTAATCAGTGCACCTAACACTGAATAACCAGTGAATCAGTTTCAACATGGGAATTCGTTTAAAACGTCATTGTTGTATATTAATCGAAGCCAAAACAGGAGTACAATTGTTGATAAGGTTACCTATGTGTTAAGATCCAATTAAGGAAATACAGAGCCAGTGTGAAAGCTGTGTACACTGTACATATTCCATTAAATTTTCCAACATTTATTTAGTTTGAATAAAATATTATATTTTCACTGTATGGATATTATAATTAGATATGTAAATGCACCTGAGGATAAACGTAGATTCTTAAATTCTTCAATATCACACTCTGATTGTACGTTATCTGCATACTGTAAGTAGGAACCTAAAATAAACATTAAAAATAGAGGTTAATAGGTAAATCTCAATGTTACAGTCACATTATCTTTGAATGCAACTCATTGTACAAATAAAGAAGCTATGCAAACCCTAGCCATACAATACTTTCCGGTCTCTCCCCACCCCACCCCCCCACGCCACCAGAATAGACAAGACCCATTTATAAAGCTAAATACCTAACCAACTTAATTCAAACAAAGGTATATATCCTACATAACTGTCAAATGTAAGAAAAAATACAATATGTTTAAAGAAAAACAAATTGTAAGGGAAATGAAACAAAATAGTAAAATAATGCCAATAAAATTTAAAATAGCCACAGTAATTTTTAAAACTTTAACTGGTACTGTAAACCAATTATACAGGGAACAGGAAAAATTCATCAAGAAAAGTATTTCCCCCCAAAATTACAGATACCAAATATTGGAGATTGAAACAAACGAAAGGAATAGGAAGCTGTGACAGAAACAGGGAATACATACAAAAAAATTAATAAACAATTAATTGATCTCAAGCAAACCATCTCAATAGTAAATCTGCTGAATGAAACTAGCTATAGAAGTCATTTCACATGATAATAATCTAGAACTGATAAAACAAACAGAAGATACACACATAAAAGTTATTACAGGAACAATTAAACAAATATCTTAAGAAACATTTATATTAGAAAGTGTTCGACAAGCACATGCAAATAATAATAATGCCTTGAACCAATCCTAAGTTAATAGATAACAAAAGCAATTCTTGTATAACGTATTGCCAGAAGTCTTGTTATTATGCCAAGTTGATGTAAAGCAGACGGAGACATCATCTTCAAGTCGTTTTCAAGATTCGCTATAAGAATGACTTAAAATTTAGTAATAAAAATTAATAGCAATAATCAACCAAAATATTGAACTAAAAAGAGTTAATGCATGAGCGCTATCAGTAACAACAGTGGCACTGAAGTGGGTTAGAGAAAAGAGTAGGAGCAGTTATGGATGCAAGAAATCAATAAGAAAATTGCCATAAACAACTTGCTACTACTACCAAATTCTCATAGGTGGAGAAGGTCCAATGAATCCCAACCCGTTGCAAGCTCAATTTTGGCTCCATGAGGTCCCTCAGAAAGTTGATTTCCTCACTCCTGACTAAAAATAACTGCACCATGCACGTGTCAGTCAGGCTGGACATAACGTTACCTTCCCTCTATGGCCAATCCGTAATTCCTCCCCTGTCATCTCGGCGTATCGGCTGTTAACTGGTGAAATCAACAATATCTTCTCAGTTTTTACTTCTACAAACTTGCTCAACGCTCCCGTTTTCTATAACCTGAGGACAGGGCTAACCATCACCCTTCCTCCCTCTTCCTAGCATGCTGACAATACTCGAAACCACATAAAATGTATGAAAATACAATGCCTAATTAATCCATGCAAACCCAGTGATACATAACAAGAAAACAAAAAAACTATAAATACTACACTACTTTCTGGTTCGCACAGCATGCGGTGCTTCATGCTGTACTCTATCATTCTGGTTTTCTCTGAACTTAGCACCTCTCTTCACTCTCTCTTTCTTCCTCTTTCCTTCTTGTGACACGCCTGGAATCAGATCCGGGCGACCCTTAAATGGCTGTAACCGCTCAATGTGTACTATCGTTGCTCTAGTTGACAGTTGAAGCATAATATTAATGGGGGACGTGGTTTCAACAACTTGGTATCGCCAGAATGAGATTTTCACTCAGCAGCGGAGTGTGCGCTGATATGAAACTTCCTGGAAGATTAAAACTGTGTGTCGGACCGAGACTCGAACTCGGGAGCTTTGCCTTCCGTGGGCAAGTGTTCTACCAACTGAGCTACCAAAGCACGACTCACGCCCCGTCCTCACCGCTTTACTTCTATCAGCACCTCGTCTCCTACCTTCCTAACTTTACAGAAGCTCTCCTGCGATCCCGAGTTCGAGTCTCGGTCCGGCACACAGTTTTAATCTGCCACGAAGTTTCACTTGGTATGGCCCTGATACCTCATAATGAACTTCGTTTTCCCTTCTGGCGTAAAGGGGCTAGTTAGCTTTACCCATTGCCCTACTCTATATGGCGGTAAACTTCCTTTCCGCTTCTCTACATCTTCCTGCCTTTCCAAAGCCTTTGTATTCGCCTTTTGTACCTGTTTCCAAACATCCTGAATTTTTCTCGCGAATTGACGTACAGATTCAGCGGTCCTTCCATTTTGCAGCCTCTGCACATCAAACGGTGACAGCATTTTTCGATCATACACTACCTCATAGGGAGACAAACCGGTATTTGTATCAATTTTTGCCTTATAAGCGCGTACAATATGCTTCAAATACTTGTCGCACTTTGGTGATGGGAATCCACATGAAACTCACGATGTTTTCCATGATTCCGTGTACTCATTCTGTCCTTCTGTTGGCCTGTGGATGCAAAGCGCTCACCCTTAGCTTCTTTACATTCAACAATTTACACAGTTCCTTCATTAAATCCGACATGCAGTGGGTCCCTTGGTTAGTAGTTATTATCTCCAGTACACCCAACCTTCAAAATCTGGTTGTTTACTAACGATTGCGCGACCATTGCTGCCTGTTGATTTAGCATAGCCACCATCTCCTCGCCGGCCGCGGTGGTCTCGTGGTTCTAGGCACTCAGTCCGGAGCCGCGAGACTGCTACAGTTGCAGGTTCGAATCCTGCCTCGGACATGGATGTGTGTGATGTCCTTAGGTTAGTTAGGTTTAAGTAGTTCTAAGTTCTAGAGGACTGATGACCTAAGATGTTAAGTCCCATAGTGCTCAGAGCCATTTGAACCACCATCTCCTCGTACCTCGAAAAATGGTCTGTTATTAAAATACCTAACGGGTTTGGTGCCGGATGACGTCGTCGAACACCGCCGATATTTAGATAGGAGCACACCCTCCCATTCTCAAGGCACAAATCCAAGGAAGAAGAAATGTGCAAGCAAATTTAATACCTCAGTTCACAGAGGAGAAACACGGAAGACACCACACACAGAACAAGTGTCAACACAAACAAAGATAACCAACGTCAGATATATCGATAGTTACTATTAATCAACAGGTGAGGAAGCAATAATTCTGTCCCTCTGTTTTTTTATGAGATACAGAGCCGGATTCCAAGCAGCATTTAAACAAAATCCACCATCTCTGTTAATAAGGTTGCTTGATAGTCTGATTTCAACAGCTTCCTTAATAACACTATCCCAATAGCTGGACGTGCAAGCCAGAATCTCCGTGTTGTTATATTCCATAGGATGACCGGTGTCAAGGCAATGTTCTGCAATAGCGGATTTGCTCGGCAGTTGTAAGCGTGCGTGACGCTTATGTGCAATATACTGGTTTTCCACAGTCCTGATTGTCTGGCCAATATATGACATGCCACAACTGCAAGGAATACGATACACCCCAGCCTTACGCATACCAAGATCATCTTTCACGGACGCCAACAGGGACTTCATCTCAGAAGGTGATCGAAAAACACATTTCACATCATATTTCCGCAAAATACGGCCAATTCTGTGGGAAATGCTTCCTGCGTAAGGCAAAAAGGCTGTAGACTTCGGTGCCACTTCGTTGCTATCGTCACTCACCCGTTGCACAGAAGACTGATGGCGCAATGCACGTTTGATCTGCCTCTCACTATAACCAATCTGACGAAAAGTGACTTCGAGATGTGACAGCTCAGCTGCCAAACTTTCTGGGTCTGAGATAACGTGGGCCCTGTGAACCAAGGTGCGAAGTACTCCTTCACGCTGAGCTGAATGGTGACAACTATCACCTCGCAGATACAAGTCATTGTGGGTAGGCTTCCTATAAACAGAATGTCCCAACGTACCATCAGTCTTCCTTTTGACCAACACATCAAGGAAGGGAAGGTATTCATTCTTTTCCATCTCCATAGTGAACTGAATATTCGGGTGGATTGAATTCAGATCAGATGTTTCAAAAAAGGGTTTAAATTCTCACTACCAGGAGGCCAAGTAACTGAAGTATCGTCTACATATCTGAAAAACACGCAGCTTTCAAGGTCACTGACTCCAATGCACGTCCGTCAAAGTCCTCCATAAACAAATTGGCCACAATAGGTGACAACGGGCTTCCCATTGCAACTCCATCAGTCTGTTCGTAGTGGTGACCATTGAATAAAAAGTAAGTGGAAGTCAGCACATGTCGAAACAAATTTGTTAAATCGACACCAAACTTAACCTCAATTAGCTGCAATGAATCAGAGAGAGGAACGCGAGTGAAAAGACAAACCACATCAAAACTGACTAAAATATCAGAGTCATTCAAAAGCAATCCCTGCAAATCGACGTAAGAAATCTTAATGTGGTGTTCACACCTACCTACTAGTGGGCTCAACAAACTAGCAAGATGTTTAGCTACTCGATATGTCGGAGCACCAATATTAGTTTGTGGAGCCCACTAGTAGGTAGGTGTGAACACCACATTAAGAACTCTGCATATTTCTTACGTCGAGTGCAGGGATTGCGTTTGACTGACTCTGATATTTTAGTCAGTTTTGATATGCTTTCTCTTTTCACTTGCGTTCCTCTCTCTGATTCATTGCGGCTAATTGAGGTTAAGTTTGGTGTCGAGTTAACAAATTTGTTTCGACATGTGCTGGCTTCCACTTACTTTCTATTCAATGGTCACTACTACGAACAGACTGATGGAGTTGCAATGGGAAGCCCTTTGTCACCTATTGTGGCCAATTTGTTTATGGAGGACTTTGAGGGACGTGCATTGGAGTCAGCGACCTTGAAAGCTGCGTGTTTTTCAGATATGTAGACGATACTTTAGTTGTTTGGCCTCTTGGTAGTGAGAATTTGAACCGGTTTTTGGAACATCTGATCTGAATTCAATCCACCCGAATATTCAGTTCACTATGGACGTTTAAAAGAATGGATACCTTCCCTTCCTTGATGTGTTGGTCAGAAGGAAGACTGACGGTACGTTGGTACATTCTGTTTATAGGAAGCCTACCCACATTGACTTGTATCTGCGAGGTGATAGTTATCACCATTCAGCTCAGCGTGAAGGAGTACTTCGCACCTTGGTTCACAGGGCCACGTTATCTCAGACCCTGAAAGTTTGGCAGCTGAGCTGTCACATCTCGAAGTCACCTTTCGTCAGAATGGTTATAGTGAGAGGCAGATCAAACGTGCATTGCGCCATCAGCCTTCTGTGCAACGGGTGAGTGACGATAGCAACGAAGTGGCACCGAAGTCTACAGCCTTTTTGCCTTACGCAGGAAGCATTTCCCACAGGATTGGCCGTATTTTGCGGAAATATGATGTGAAATGTGTTTTTCGATCACCTTCTGAGATGAAGTCCCTGTTGGCGTCCGTGAAAGATGATCTTGGTATGCGTAAGGCTGGGGTGTATCGTATTCCTTGCAGTTGTGGCATGTCATATATTGGCCAGACAATCAGGACTGTGGAAGACCAGTGTATTGAACATAAGCGTCACACACGCTTACAACTGCCGAGCAAATCCGCTATTGCAGAACATTGCCTTGACACCGGTCATCCTATGGAATACAATAACACGGAGATTCTGGCTTGCAGGTCCAGCTATTGGAATAGTGTTATTAAGGAAGCTCCTGAAATCAGATTATCAAGCAACCTTATTAACAGAGATGGTGGATTTTGTTTAAATGCTGCTTGGAATCCGGCTCTGTCTCTCAAAAAAAAAAAAAAAAAAAACAGAGGGACAGAATTATTGCTTCCTCACCTGTTGATTAATAGTAACTATCGATATTTCTGACGTTGGTTATCTTTGTTTGTGTTGACACTTGTTCTGTGTGTGGTGTCTCCTTGTTTCTCCTCTGTGAACCGAGGTATTAAATTTGCTTGCACATTTCTTCTTCCTTGCATTTGTGCCTTGAGAATGGCAGGGTGTGCTCCTGTCGAAATATCGGCGGTGTTCGACGACATCACCCGGCAGCAAACCCGTAAGTCATTTGAACATTCAATTCGCCGGGAAAAGGTATTATCTGTTATTGTCAGAACGAATCTGTTTCCTGATTGTGGTCGCCTGAACGGTCCTACGTTATCAATCCCCATGATAGAGAACGGACATAACACTTCTGGCCACTGTTGTAGCTGTGTCTGTTTCCGTCTCAAATTTGCTCTCTGCGCACATGGTATACAATTCTTGTCATTTCTGATCCCCATCTACTTTCCTACCACTCTACCAATACTTCTCCACCACTCTCCTATTCTTCGCTCTCCACCTTCCAGACCAGACAACAAGTGATGATGTGCTCCCTTTAAAACCTCATCCCTTAGCTTCACTGGCACTACTACCCTTGGCCCTAACTTCGTTTGCCGGCCGTGGTGGCCGAGCGGTTCTAGGCGCTACAGTCTGGAACCGCGCGACCGCTACGGTTGCAGGTTCGAATCCTGCCTCGGGAATGGATGTGTGTGGTGTCCTTAGGTTAGTTAGGTTTAAGTAGTTCTAAGCTGTAGGGGAGTGATGACCTCCGAAGTTAAGTCCCATAGTGCTCAGAGCCATTTGAACCATTTGAACTTAACTTCGTTTCACTGCACAGAAGACAGTCGTACATATTAAATTGTGGCTGTGTCTGATACAATTTAAAATCATTGCCCACGTCCCGTAATTCTTGCCATGCCACTAGGTCATAACCTACGACTTCTACTTTTGCCACCTTCCCACTTAGTGCATCTGCATTACCGTGCTTTCACAGGCTTGTGCACCACCTCGTAGTCGAATTCACTAAGAGAGTCTAGTGGACAGATACTTCAGTCCCAACAATCACTTCAATGCAGCATGATTTGTCACTACCCGAAATCTTCTCCCATATAAATAACATCTAAAATATGTGGTTCCATAGATTACGCTAAGCATCTCACTCTGTTGTTGAATAATTCCTCTCTGTTGCATATAACTGCCTAGACGCACTGGTTACAAGATGTTCTTCCCCATCAATTTCATGACTAAGAACACATCCTAATGTTTGATTCGAGGCATCACATGCTAGAATAAAATCGTTTTCAAAATCAGGAAACGCAAGAAGCGGACTTGATGTCAACACTTCTTTTGGTTTGTCAAACGCTTTCTGACGCTCTTCTGACCACTCAGATTTCACACCCTTCCGTAACAATTGCGTCAATGGCTGTGCTAAATCTGTAAAACTCTTCAAGAACTTTCGATAGAAATTGCAAATGCCGACAAATGATTCCACTTCCTTACCTGTTTTCGTTTCCCGAAAATCCCTTACAGCCTGTACCAACCTCGGAACTGTTCGCACTATGTCCTTACTGATAATGCGACGAAAATATTTTACTTTTTCTAAAGCTCTTAACCTCATAAATTTTTCCCTTAACCGCTGTCTATGTTGCTCCATACTACGTGAAAACACTTTAATGTCCTATAAATAGACAAGACACTGCCATGGCTTTAAACAACTCAAGACACTGTCTAACAACCTCTGGAACGTTGCCGGAGCGTTTTTCAAACCTAATGGGATTCTGATGTTCTCGTAATTTCCTCCAGGAGTAGATAACGCAGATTTTGGACGATCCTCTGGTTCCACCTCTAACTAATGATAACCACTTGTCAAATCCATCATAGGATTGTACTGGCACTGTCCTAAGTGATTCAGAGTCTCCGATATGTTTGTAACGGGGTAAGCGTCCGTTACCGTTTTATTATTGAAGTATCGGTAGTCACAACAGATCATGTATTTCTTAGTTCCATCCATAGATTTTTAAGGCAAACTACAATACCCGCTCCCCAGCAACTATTACTACGCTCTATAATACCGTCCATAAGCTGTTAATCAATGAAATCCTTCACAATCGGCTACAAATACCTCGGTATTCTTTATGGTATACGGTAATCAGGTGCATAATTCCCAGTTGGTATCCTATGTTTAACTAATGGAGATGCTGGCAACGGCCCTTGCGAAAAACTGAAATCCTTAAATTCCCCACAATAATTTTTCCGTATGCTCTATTTCTCCTCCTTTCAAGTGTTTAATTTTGTCACACAATGCAGATGTATCGGCAATTAGTCGTTGATCGCTTCGCCTACCTCTCGAACACCAGTCTTCATCTTCTGGCACATCCAAATTTGCTACTAAAACTCCTTTCTTCAAATTCGCGTTTACAGCACTAAGATTATCCACGTTCACGGTAACTACTCGCCCGTCGTTCCCCTCCAGTACGCGTACAATACTACATTCCAAAGAAAAACCCAATGGTCCAAAACTTCATTATACTCCAATGGTTCAATAACACGTACTGTACTCACAGGTAGATTCGACTCCACACTTACCCAAACACGACTTCCCGGTGCCACCAGACACACATTCATGCGAATTAGGACTTAATGCTAATGTACGCGTTTCAACTGGTCTGTTCATTACATTGAACGCCCATCGCGACAGCTTTGCATCGGCAACAGTTTCTCCTAGCTTAAATAACATTTCACCAAGTTCTACAGTTCGTTGTCCAAGTTCAATTTCGGTATAATGTTGATGCCAGGAATCTACTTCTAAAATCATGTCGTAGCCTTCGCTTACCCATGGTACTACCTCCATGCATGCATCAAATCGGACTTACCCTATCCGAAACTCAACTACCAAATGGTTCTGAGCACTATGGGACTTAACATCTATGGTCATGAGTCCCCTAGAACTTAGAACTACTTAAACCTAACTAACCTAAGGACATCACACAACACCCAGTCATCACGAAGCAGAGAAAATCCCTGACCCCGCCGGGAATCAAACCCGAGAACCCGGGCGTGGGAAGCGAGAACGCTACGGCACGACCACGAGCTGCAGACAAAGTCAACTATCACTGACCCCAACGATGTGACATCCTTATGCCCCACTCCACGTAACCTATATCGTGGTGGGTCTAATTTCCTTCGTCCCATTACACTCATACTAGCCACTTACACTTGCGCCCCTGTGTCCAACAAAATCTTAAACATTTCAGTTCCTATGGATCCTACCACTGAACTTTTCACCTCTGCATATGTATTTGCAGCATTGAAATGAAACAGGAGCTCCCTTAGGTGGACCTTGGGCCCCCAATGCCGTTTAACGATTGTTCACCTCTACTAGTTCCACTTATCCATCCTCTAAGCTGCTGATTTCCACCCCTTCCTCTATTCCTCGGTGACTGGGTGCATTGCCTCTGCACATGTACCATGAGACCACACTTATAACATTTTATTCTCACTATAAACATCATTTGTCTATCACATAACCCCAATGCCACGTCTGTTTCCTCACATTGGATTGCCAGGCGAATGGCTGAATACAAATCTTTCGGAGTCCCTTCACGCACATTCCTCGAAATATGCGCCGGTAACCCCCTCAAAAATACATCAAGTGCCCTTTGCTCGGAACCCTGCAACCGAACACCATTCGCTTCATCTTTCTGACCCAACTCTTTAATTTCTCTTATTCTATCCGCAAATTTCTCTATTGCCTCCCCTGTCTCTTCGTCATTGTACTCAACCTCTTCCTAAAATACCAAGCGCTATTCTGTTTCTCGTACCTTTGTAAAAGCCCTTTCTTTAACTGCTTAAACTGTCCTGCCTTCCTTAAGGCCTCAGAATACCTTACATATGTCTTCACTTCACTCGTTAACCTAAATAATCCTGGCTACATGTAACTACTGTTCATCAGACCAGCCATTCATCACGGCTACAGTTTCCAAGTCCTCCACAAACGAACGCACATCCTCAGATGCCTTTCCAGGAAACAGAATAACCAAACTCGTGGCAGCTGGATCAATCTCCTTCTGCGGCATTCTAGGCAACAATGACTAATCGAATGCAGTTTCCTGCTCACTTCTAGATGTTAATTTACTCCTCAACCGTGTACTGTCTGCTGCCAGCTGTGCTACCTTTTCTAAAAAAATCCTTACTGCTTCTGGTTCCGACACACCTTTCGCCCCTGACTCTGGCATTGTGTTGCTTTCGTTCCCTGTCAATCCCAAAACAAAACAATTAAGTACAGAAATAACCTGACTCCCTACATCTCAGTATCATAACACTCAGTAACATCATACTCAAACCAATACAAAAGTAATTAAATGCCACAAAAAAGGAAAAAAATAGTAATAAATCTAACTGCCCTCAATATGCTAACACTTACTCTGACAAGAAAAAATACTATACCCAAGCAAAACATCTACAATTGCCTGCCATGGGGTTGACTCAAAAACACAAAAAGAAAGGAAACGTCCAACACTTAAAAGAAAACTGGTCAAAACTCGCCACATCTTGTGACTGTAATGCAGGCAGTGGGCTTGAACGTCGTACTGTGCAGACGACGACTACTATTCTGACACCAAAACTTAGTAGGAGATTCTAACACTGAATGTAACAGCAACACCAAATGTAGCAGGAAGAGGTAGAAGGCACAGTATTAAGATTCGTCCGAGCTTTCCAAGTGATTTATTGTTTCCTACTAGTGCTGCATTCCCCACGGTCTACGTCACTGGGTCCCACAATTCTGAGGACACCACCCAGCTGTCTGCAAAACAACTTAGTGCGGAATGCCTGCCTCAGCGACACGTGCAGCACACTGCTGTGTGGCGACCTTTACGGCTGCTGAGTTGGGGCGACGTCAGGGCTGCTCTGGCAGTCACTCAGCGGTCTTCGCCCCTGCCGCCTCAGCGCCCGCTGCATGCTTCTTAACCATCGTGGTTAGGATCGCGACGACAAGAGCCTGCGATCCGACAGCCGAATCTGCAGCCCTCGTCCCTGGATGTCTCCAGTGCGTGTTGGGAGCCAAGATGACTGACCGCGGTAGCAAGCCATGGTATGGCCTACCGCTGGCTGGCTACATACCCCGTGTGGGCCTCAGAGAGTGAAACCAGTGACCCATCGTGAACTGGAACACTGACACCCCATCTGCTGCTGCGTGTAGCTGGTGGTGTGACACGCACCACTGTCCAGGACTGCTGTCACACTTGAATGCTTTGTTAGTGAACCAGCACCTATATATACATGTAGCTGTGCGCCTCTGTTTTGCTAAATGCATCACTCCATATCATGTAGTCATAACACTTAGGTTGGCCAGTGGGCCGCTTCTGCCTGTGACTTGCCCATGCAAATCGCTGCGCATACTTTGTCAGGCAGTTCTATGCTCCGGTGGCCTCTATTTTACTTCGCGACAGCTGGTAAGCGTAACTCACTGTATACAGGCCCTTGCCGGCCTGTAACTTGTACACTCAGAAATATTGCACCAAAATTGACTTTTTCTATGTCCAGTGCCGCTACAGAATGGTTGATTCCACAAAACAATACTTCTATTAAAATACTTCAGGAACTTTTTTTATGGAAATGTTCACCCTTTAATCATTTGGTTACTGTGGGCATGTATAAACGTCCCGCACACGGTTGCCCTGGTGTTGTGGAGACGTAAACGAGCGCCACTTGGGTTTTCCTACAGTGGTATGGACGTCTGAGTGCATCCTAACCCTGTGACTTCACTGCTGCGGACGAGTTACTTCTATATTTTGTAGAATAACGTTTCAAGTGCTTATCATATAACATACGTGTCTCATTTTGTACTACCATTTGCAAATATTGTCATTTAGATATCTCGAATCGTTTCTGAGTTATGACGAGTGGCCGAGCGGCTCTAGGCGCTACAGTCTGGAACCGCGCGACTGCTACGGTCGTAGGTTCGAATCTTGCCTTGGGAATGGATGTGTGTGATGTCCTTAGGTTAGTTAGGTTTAAGTAGTTCTAAGTTCTAGGGGACTGATGACGTCAGAAGTTAAGTCCCATAGTGCTCACAGCCATTTGAACCATTTGTTATGACCACATGATTCGCGATATGCAAGAACGTGAATAGGTGCATCGCTCGCTACCACCCTTCGGATATTAAAACCGGTTACTCGACAGCGAAATGAGATATCCTTCTGCTCCCAATTCCTGTTTAGAATGACAGTAGACAGTCACGTGAGTTGATCCCTAAAGCTTTGCAAAAAGAAGTGTGCAGTTACTTCATCACGGCCACTGGGGGACTGTTCGTATGAAACAGTTAGCGCGTCACTCTGTACTGGGAAGGGCATGGACACCCAAATAGAGCAGATGACGTCACAGTATCGCGCAAGTGCGGAAAAGCAGTCCACTCCACAAAAAAAATTCGCTGCTCAACCTACGACACAGGCACCATGGCAATGTGTGCATATAGACTTTGCAGGTCCCTTTTGGAACACGCATTGGTTGATTGTGGTTGACTCGTAAGGCATGGTTTCTTTTGCTGTGCACATTGAACTCGACAACGTCACGTACCAAAATTCAGGTGTTACCCCGAATGTTTAAATGAAGTCATAGCGTCAGACGACGGCCCTTACTTCACGCCAAATGTATTTGAAAAATTCTGTGAAAGCAGTGGCATACAGCATTGATTGTTAGCATGTTGCCAGTTGATTGCGATTCATCACGTTGAAACCAATGTTACATATTGTCAGTTTAATTACTGTTAGAAACTCCATTAATATGATCTGCTTGTATGTTGTCTAGTTATTCGAGAAAACAGCTTTCTAGGTACCCTATGAGAGACCAGTGAGCAGGATTCCACACTTGTTGTGCTAGAGTCGACTAGTCTGAGAAAGCACGTATGCATTTACGTCGAATCAGTAAAATATAGCAACGTTGAAGAATGTGTCAAAGCGCTTGTGCAGATGTCAGCAAATTAACACCAGGGGCTGATTGTGTGTGTGTGTGTGTGTGTGTGTGTGTGTGTGTGTGTGTGTGTTCGCGCGGTCCCGGACTGAAGCGCCTAGAAGCGCTCGGCCACCGCGGCGAGCAGTGAAGAATTCAAATTGTATTCTAACACCAAATGCTGACTGTGTCTGTGTGTGCGTGTGTGTGTGTGTGTGTGTGTGTGTGTGTGTGTGTGTGTGTGTGTATATATGGGTGTTTGTGCGTGTCTGTGTTCGTGTTCGTGTCTATGCATGAACTGAGAGAGGAGGCCAGCTACACGTAATTATGTATATGCATTGTTTATAAGCAGACACGAAAAGAACTGAGATAGTATTCTGACACCATGTGGGTATGTCTCAGGACAGTTCCTATTGACATCACACATACGTTGCCCATTCCCACTGTTCCCCTCCCTCCTCGCACCATCTATCTGACGACGACTATTTGTACTCTGTAAGAATGCAGAGCCGTGCAGTTTTAATTACTTGCAACTCTATTTTTATTGGCGTTGTTGGAAATGAGAGAATGTTGTATCTATAATCTGAACTGATGCATTTGAGATGCGTGTTTAAGGAAACTGAGACCTGGTAGTCAAGGGAAGGCAGGATACGGTTTCGAATGTGGACGGGGCAGTAATCAGTTACTATTGGTTGACTTTTATAATTACACACAATTTATTTTAAACCAGTAATTCCAGACTCAACACTAAATAAAAATAACACACGTTATCAATGAAGCGATAAACAAATGTGTAAATAATAGTGTTTTCAGTGAGTTACAATTTAGCAAATCTCCATTAAATACAGATACAGCAGATAATGTTTTGAAAGCAAGCCACAGTGATCTGGGCAGAAGCCCTTACACGCCAGGAATGGCAATAAATTAAGAATTGTTTAAAACTCGCTGTAACTTACAAATTACAGGTATTGAAATATTAAAGGCAAATCGCCACAAACACAGCAGAAGGCATCAGACGCCAGGAATGGGACTAAATAAGGTTTTAAGGCTTACTGCCAAAATACAAATACCAAATTAGAATTTTAAGACAAATGAATACAATCCCGGCAGAAGGCATTACTCGCCAGGACAGGCAATAATATAAAAATTTTGAAATCTGCTGTAAAACAGCAAATACAGTACCAAAGTTTAATTAAAAAAAAAAAAAACAAGCAACTCATCACCAAACGGATGAAATAAAATGATGGTACACTTTATAACACAACTTTTAACATCTACGGAACACTACACTGCTAGATTTATTCCCGAAGGCGACCATAACTATTAACTAGACATATGTAATGTAGGCATTACAAGCTATTGTAATAAAAAGTACAATAATGAAACACACGGACCAGAACGTAAGTCCCTTTAGAGTACTGAGCCAGATTATACCCGAAGAAGGTGTCGACTGAAGGAGCGTTACACTAGACTACTGGCCATCAGACCTCCTTTAGAACACACGTCTTACAAGAACCAAGGGCCACAGACGGTGTTCCAGGAATCGACCTCTGAGAAGGTCCGGCAACAAACACTTTCGCGAGCGATGAGATAGGTAGCCAAGAGTTGCATTCACCTCACAAGATGGTAACTCAGACTAGTGGCAGTCTAACGAATGACTAATGATAATCTTTCTGAAGCTACCTGACGTCCGATAATCCAAATGCAATGATGGAACAATACGCCAAAGCCGGAACCGGCGGTCTGCACTATGTCCCCAGAATACTGTGTTTAGAGCGTCCGGAACGAGAAAGGAATCACTACCACCAGAGTAGAAGAATCACCAACCGGCCTACAATCAAGAGACCGAGCGAGGTGGCGCAGTGGTTAGACACTGGACTCGCATTCGGGAGGACGACGGTTCAATCCCGCGTCCGGCCATCCTGATTTAGGTTTTCCGTGATTTCCCTAAATCGCTCCAGGCAAATGCCGGGATGGTTCCACTGAAAGGGCACGGCCGACTTCCTTCCCCATCCTTCCCTAATCCGATGAGACCGATGACCACGCTGTCTGGTCTCCTTCCCCAAAACAACCAACCAACCAACCAGCAGTCAGCGGACCCTCTGCCTACAATCACGAAAGCTGTCTAAACTACACGCCTTACCGGACAGCAGCGGCAAAGCGAGGAAACGTACACTGCCGTTACATTCACTAACCCCAGGCCAGGTAACTGGGGCGTTAGCGCCACCAGGCAAGAAAAAGTACCACTGTTTGAACTTAACAAATTACAACTAGCTGAAGGCAGTAAATAGTAATAAGAAGTCAAGAAAAGCTAATCAGATCCGCCATCCCCAAGCACTCCACTCATTGCTCTCCGCCTCGGCTAAACTATGAGCAGCAACACGAGCAAAAGTCACCGGAGATTCGAGAGATATCACAATGGTGGAGGTTTCTCTACTTGGACTGAAATGCAATCATCTTAAAGCTTGCTGGATCCGGTTTACGGGAGGTCGTACAGCCACTTCACCACAGCCATTCCATCCGGCAGTCCAAGCTTGCTGCCAACGGTCGTGGCATGTTCTGGCACTGCGCGGACCTGGCCCCTCCTGAGTCCCCAACCAAAATGGCCCACTCACAGGACCCGGAAAAACAACATCACCCCAAAGACATGGCAACAGTTACTACATATCGATAACCGCCGCTATGGCCACTAGCGGACAGGCAACGTTTGCGAAACCGAGTGGCACCAGTCAACACGAGACGACAAACAACCACAACCATCCCAACTACACGATACCGTCTGGTCTCCAACATTAGGCGGAAACCTACAAACAGCACCAACGAGAGCCGCAGTACTGCTCAGAAACTGATTACAGCAAAGGACAACATAGGGCTAGGAGTTTCGAGGTTGTATGGTCTGCACCACGTATGTGGAGTTGGATTGTTATTGAGTGGTGCATTGGGCACAGCTAACGTATTAAACAAGCGGAGCTTCAGTCCACAGGCTTTGCTGAACACTGAATGAGAAAAATGTAATACAATTTTTAAAGAAGAAAGCCTTCGCTCATGCTGAATCCTGGTGGTCAAGGAAGGCGGGATTCGGTTTCGATTGTGGACGGGGCTGTTATCAGTTAGTATTGGTTGACTTTTCTTTTAGTCACACACAATTTATTTAAATCAACAACAAATTAAATTAATGGCAATAAATTAAGAATTGTTTCATGGCTGAAGACCTTAATATTAATAAAATAAGAATTGTTTAACTTGGTGCAACTTACAAACTACAGTAATTAAAATACTGAAAACAAATCAACAACGTCTTAAAGGTCAACTGCTAAAATATAATTGCCACATTAGAATTTTAAGACAAGTAGCGACAGTCATGGCAGAAGGCCTTTAACGCCAAGAATGCTATTATTAAAAAAATTTTACCAAGATACTGTCAAACAGCAAGGCAATAGCAAAAGTTAATTTAAAAGAAAGCCAACCGATCACCAAACAGGTGAGACAAAATGATAGTAACTTGGTAGCACAACCGTTTGAACTTGCTTTAATGCCAAGAATTACAATTAAATTAAAAAAATTTAGGAACATACAATAAAACAGCAAATATAATAACAAGGTAAATTCAGAAGGACAAGCAAAGGATCCCCAAAAAGGCGAGACAAGTGATGGCAACTTGGTAATACAATAATAAAATTATAACACAATAATAAAACACAAGGGGTAGTCACAAACGACCTCTGAGTAGGTCAGGCCAATAACACTTTCGTGAGTAATGAGAAGGCAGCCAAAAGTAGCATTCGCTTCACAAGATTGTAACTAAGTCTAGTGGCAGTCTAACGAATGACTAATGATAATCTGCTGAAGCTACCTAACGTCCGATAACCAATGCAACGATGAAACACCACGCCAAAGCCAGAACTGGCGGTCAACACTACATCCTCAGAATGCTGTGTTTAGAGCGTCTGAAAGGAGAAACGATCCACTACTACCAGAGTAGAAGAGACGCCAACCGACGTACAAATCGAGGAAACTGCCAAAACTGCACGCTTTACCAGACAGCAGCGGCAAGGCGAGGGAACTTACACTGCCGTTACATACACTAACTTTCAGGGCAGGGCACTGGGGCGATAGCGGCCACCAGGCAGGAAGTATACTGCTGGCTGAACTTAACAAATAGTAACACATAGAATGCAGCAATTAGCCACAAGGGGTGGAGGGAAGCTAATTAGATAGGCCTTCCGCAAACATTCCAATCGCTACTCTTCGTCTCGCCGACACTGCAAGCAGCAACACGAACCTAAGTCACTGGAGAATCGCTAGATCTCACAATGGTGGAGGTTTCGCTGCTAGGATTAAAATCCACTCAAAGCTCGCTAGATCCTGTGGACGACCCGGTCGCGTATCCTCGCGAGCACAGCCTTTCCATCCGGCTGTGCATGTGTGCCGCCAGTGGTCCCGGCGTGTTCTGCCACTGCCCTCTTCGCTCCTCTGGAGTCCCTAACCGAACTGCTCACTCACACGACCCAGAGCAACAACGACACCCCCCCAAAGATAGGGCCACAGTTACTACATATCGATGACGTCCCTGCTGCCACTAGCGGACAGGCAACGCTTGTGAAACCACGTGGCGCCAGTCAACACAAGAAGAATACAAACAACCGCAACCATGTCAACTAAACGATACAGTCTGCCCTCCTGCAGAGGACGGAAACCTACAACAACACCAACACGAATCGCAGCACAGTTCACATGCGTCATCATATTGGGATTCCAGTACTATGAAGGAAGAAATATTAAAATAAACCTACAAAATTTTTACAGAGTCCTGTGTTATACATCTGGAAGGGCGTAGGGGTGCGCTTTGCATATCGAGCGAAAGCAAAGGTGGATGCGTGGGGCTTGTAAGGAGGCGGGGGCAGTAGTTTGAAACGTGGCGCCAGCCCCTTGCCTCACTACCCACGGTAAATACGGGACCCTCTAAGAATTTGTGACTTTGTAACCTCCCCCTCACTTATCGACCTTGATGACAGTGAAAAATTAAACCGCGTGTACCTAATGGAAATTTGGGAAAAGCAATCGTCACCGAAGTCAATTTGTCGGTAAAGAGGGAGGAAAGGGTTACATCTAAATGAAAGGAAAAATGCAAATGAAACTGGTGGAAATTAATTTTGAAAAGGGGTAAAGTTAATAAAGAAAGTAAATGTGCGGCCGTTACGTTAACAATTAACTAGCGGTAATTAGATATTTGAGATTTATGGGAAATTACAGTCGCCAGTCCTAAGGACAATTACAGGGTTATTACAAATGATTGAAGCGATTTCACAGCTCTACAATAACTTTCTTATTTGAGATATTTTCACAATGCTTTGCACACACATACAAAAACTCAAAAAGTTTTTTTAGGCATTCACAAATGTTCGATATGTGCTCCTTTAGTGATTCGGCAGACATCAAGCCGATAATCAAGTTCCTCCCACACTCGGCGCAGCATGTCCCCATCAATGAGTTCGAAAGCATCGTTGATGCGAGCTCGCAGTTCTGGCACGTTTCTTGGTAGAGGAGGTTTAAACACTGAATCTTTCACATAACCCCACAGAAAGGAATCGCATGGGGTTAAGTTGGGAGAGCGTGGAGGCCATGACATGAATTGCTGATCATGATCTCCACCAAGACCGATCCATCGGTTTTCCAATCTCCTGTTTAAGAAACGCCAAACATCATGATGGAAGTGCGGTGGAGCACCATCCTGTTAAAAGATGAAGTCGGCGCTGTCGGTCTCCAGTTGTGGCATGAGCCAATTTTCCAGCATGTCCAGATACACGTGTCGTGTAACGTTCTTTTCGCAGAAGAAAAAGGGGCCGTAAACTTTAAACCGTGAGATTGCACAAAACACGTTAACTTTTGGTGAATTGCGAATTTGCTGCACGAATGCGTGAGGATTCTCTACCGCCCAGATTCGCACATTGTGTCTGTTCACTTCACCATTAAGAAAAAATATTGCTTCATCACTGAAAACAAGTTTTGCACTGAACGCATCCTCTTCTATGAGCTGTTGCAGCCGCGCCGAAAATTCAAAGCGTTTGACTTTGTCATCGGGTGTCAGGGCTTGTAGCAATTGTAAACGGTAAGGCTTCTGCTTTAGCCATTTCCGTAAGATTTTCCAAACCGTCGGCTGTGGTACGTTAAGCTCCCTGCTTGCTTTATTCGTCGACTTCCGCGGGCTACGCGTGAAACTTGCCCGCACGCGTTCAACCGTTTCTTCGCTCACTGCAGGCCGACCCGTTGATTTCCCCTTACAGAGGCATCCAGAAGCTTTTAACTGCGCATGCCATCGCCGAATGGAGTTAGCAGTTGGTGGATCTTTGTTGAACTTCGTCCTGAAGTGTCATTGCACTGTTATGACTGACTGATGTGAGTGCATTTCAAGCACAACATACACTTTCTCGGCTCCTGTCGACGTTTTGTCTCACTGCGCTCTCGAGCGCTCTGGCGGCAGAAACCTGAAGTGCAGCTTTAGCCGAACAAAACTTTATGAGTTTTTCTACGTATCTGTAGTGTGTCGTGACCATATGTCAATGAATGGAGCTACAGTGAATTTATGAAATCGCTTCAATCATTTGTAATAGCCCTGTACTATAGTAACTGAAAAAAGAAAGGTTATTACACATATAATTAGCACTAGAAGCGTGGCAACTGAAGGTTTACACGTGTAGTGTGAAAACTGAAAGTTTGTCAGAAGTAATAAATTTCACTACACTCTGACTTAATTTAGCAAACGACTTAATAAAACCGGAAAATCGAAAGTTAATTTAGTGACTGAAGTTGATAGTGAGCTTTCTTTCTGAAGCACATCGAAATTCAGTAAAATACGCTTAGTCTTGGACTACCTCAACAATCATTTCAAAAGCTACTTGAATCTACGCAATTTAGAAATAAGAGATTTAACTTTGAACTTCAATTAAATGATTCTGAACAATTAACATTAGTAAAATTTAGTACGTACCAAGCTGAGCTGCAGTCACAGGTAACTAAAATACGGTAACAAAACTCGCACTCTTAATTTGTGCTTGTGCAATCTAAATATTGTAGCCAGCTATGAATACTTTAACTGAACATTGGAATTAAAGCAGTGAAATCGAATGATGCTGGCGTTTGAATTTCAACGACACTCGGGCTCATTTCGGAAAAGGAAGGGTCCCTGCTTGGCAATACAATTGGGACAATGAGCTACAAGAGTTCATGCTAAGTTGCTGTAATTTTGTGATGCAACAATTTTAAAAGTTTGAAAATCTGAGGTCAGCCTCACAGTTCTAAGACTTTACATGCTTCCAGTCTTCCTTGTTGGCTGATTGAAGGTTTGAAGCCGTCGATCGAGGAGGTGGCGACAGTCACTCATTGTCGGCCGTCGCTGTTGCAGAAGCTGGATGTTGGCGCGCCTTCTTCTCGACACGGTCACCAGGCGAAACGGGCTCTTGATGTGCGCCAGCTAATGCTTCCCGTCCGCGACACCGTGTCAGAAACTATCATAGCAAGTCGAGCGCAATTAGATGCTGCCCAACTCCTAAAGCGCGGCAACTCGCGGGAGCGTCACTCAACACACCTGCTCCACTGCACCACCCCACCCAGACTCTCTCTGCTCTGCCCGCGCTCCATGCGGCAGAGTTAACACTACCAAAGATCCTAAACACTTTGATTCTCCACACGACCTTTTGATGTAATGGTTCGATAGCATAGTTTCCCTAGGCCAGACCCAGCGTAAAAATACAAATAATCTTTACACAACAAACCAATTATACATCGACATAAATGCATATATATACAAATAGTAAGACAATTACAATATACAAAGACACAGAAACGTCATATATTCAGGTAACAAAATAAGGAAACAAAATTATAGTACAATAGATGGAAATACGAGCGTATGCATTATCGGCATTACAACGTCAAACTAGTCAGCCTGCCCGCCATACATCGTGAATGCTTGGCTACATGCAAGGTACTTGGGAAATGAAAAGGTACCCGCTAAAGATCTTAACTTGGTAGTTTGTTAGCAAGAGCTTGCATTTTTTAAATGCACAATTAAGAATTACTGAAGTTGTCTGAAATAGTAATTCGCTCACCGCCGGAGACGGCCTCTGTGCGAAACATGCCACAGGGCTCGTACGCCTAGCTGGCACCGACTTGCCCCATCTGACGTCACACGTGTCGTCGGCGTTCTGGAGCTACTAGGAGTTGCCCAACTCGCCTTCCCGTGCATGTCCCAATTCACATCTCTGTTGAAGAATTCACAAATTGCCGTCACGTCTGTATAAGCGGAATGCCATGCCCGCCCTGTCAGTTTGTGTCTTTTTTACTCCTACCGATGACGGAGACAACTATCGAAAAGTTGAAATCCTTTTTCGAAATGACATGGATTGTAAACTGAGAAGACTTCATTCAGGCATGTTATCATGAAACACTCCGAGAACATAGAATTAATGTCAGACGCCTCTTTTGAAGCACGTTTTTCCACTATTCTGTGGAGCTAATAGGTATCTATGGGATTCAAGTATATGCATTGTCATGTACTGTTAGGTTTCAACCATACGTCTGATTCTCGAAAACAGTTCGTACTGATACTATTGAAATTAAATTGCGTTTTCTCAAAATCAGTTATTCTAGACTTATTGGTAATTGGTACTCATTAAGCAGTTGTATAGATTGATTCACAAATAGTTAGTTATCCATTGTGCTACATTCATTTTTAATTCCTCGTAACGGCTACATGTGAGCCGCTGTATGGCTGTTACAAGAGTCACATGCTCAAAAGACACCTGGGGGCCCTATCGACACTCAAGGAATTTTAATCCCAAATTATGTTATATTATCACTATTAGTATAGTCCGCAAATGTGAATGCGGGTCATCTGCTGACGTATGGTGGGCTGGCTGCTGTGGGTTCTCTGAATGAGGAGATGCAATTTAGCCAAACATTCTATCAAGTATAGTGCGACTGCACTCGACCAGAGTGACATACGTTCCCCGCGCGTTAGCAGGCCCCGTTAGGTTGGCAAATAGCAGCTGTGCAGACTCTCTGAGCCTTTCCGGCCACCGTGTGTGGACCCCGGACGAGGGGAGACGGTTAGGCGTTCGCTGCTGAGACTCTGGTGAGTATAGACGCTCTGCGTGATGGCTCCTATAGTCACCTTAGTTAGGACATATAATCAGGTTGCATAAAATTGCTACTGTTTTCTGGTATCACTGATGATGGGACAGCATTCCATATAACCGAACCATTAAGTAAAGTGAGTGATCAAGGAGTTATTTTCATGATTTTGTTAAATAAAGTGCTGTTGCTATATAAAAATCTTTGTCTCACAGCAACGTCTTATTTCCGTTACCATCTCTAATTAAGTTATTAAAACGTTGAACTTAAAGTTAACTAATAACCAGAAATTTTGTAGTGATATTTGCTCACACAAACGGTCGTAGACGTCTTTCACAAAAGATACAGGTGCCATATTCAAGTTGAGGATGCCTGCCAAGGCTTTGCGGACAGCAAGTATCATGCAACTTCTAGTCGCTGCTTGTGATTTAGCAGTTTTTTATTCGGTGCAGTTTGTGATTATCCTCTTGAAGATACAGTACAGTATGGAGAGAGAGGTTAATGTTCTGTAGTTTTCCTCCCTTGGCTCCATCCTTTCACGCGAAGTAGATTAGCACAGTTTGGCGAACTATCTTCCTCTGTACAGAGTGCTTCCGTAAGAGCGTGCGAAAATTTAACAGGGCCTGGAGGATGCTCCACTGAACTATTTGAGGTAGGGAACCTAGAGTCGGAGAAGCCAGCTCAAGGAGATAATAGGAATAAAACCACATTACTGGGCACTTTTTCACTTACTTCCGTTACAGGTAACTGCAAATACCACCATCGACACATTGAACGTAACCTTTGTACTGTATCTCAAAAATGTTCTGAAACTGACGGCAGTCAACCTCAATGCAATCATGACATCGGCGACAGGATTCTGACGCAGCCTGACAAATATCCCTTGTGTGTATGGAATCACATAAGCTGCAGGTAGAATTGCGGCAGCTAAATCAATCTCCGTGTCCACTTTGCCTCATAAACAAGTGACTGTAGATATCTCCATCGTCAGCAATCGAGGGGACTTAGTTCTGGTGACCTCACAGGCCATGGAATAGGACCTTCCCTTCCAATCCAGCGACCAGGCAGTACAGCATTGAGATTGTTGTGGAATCCACATTGAAGTGAGTAGGTGCACCGTCATGTTGTTTCCACATCCTCTCATGAACGGCCAAGGGCACGTTGTCCAGCAACTCAGGTAGAACTCTTTGCACAAATCGCAAATACAGGTGGCCATGCAGACGGCCAGGTAGAAGTTATGGCGTAATGAGATTGTCGCCCACATTACCGGCCCAGATGTTCAAAGCAAAACTTACTTGATGGTGTGACTCTACTACAGCGTGAGGATTTTCCTCATGACACACATGGCTATTCATGCTGAACGATATACCATCACGATCAAATGAGGCCTCGTCAGTAAACAGCACACTTTGGAGAAAATATGGTCGATGAATCCGTTGTTGGAGCAACCAGTGACAAAATGCAACCCTTGGTGGAAAGTCAGTCACAAACATTGGATTGACTCGTTGCGGGTTGGGTATCTGTTGTTCGTAGACTACTCGCCACTCCCTGGTATGCGCAGTGCCCATTTCACGTGCAACTCATCGAGTATTTGTGGGGGCGTCCGCTACAGCACGTTCAAAGTAAGGTGTGCGAGTGGTCTTCATGTTTAGAGGCCCCTCTTTCTACCTTCCAATGAACCAATATCCCGCGTTCGTCGATCGAGAGAAATAAACTCTCATCGTGACGGACGTTCGTAGGATATAGCTCCCTGGACAGTCTTCCAGCAGGAAGAGCATTGCAACGTACTTCACCGTACACAAGGTGCATGTAATGATTTCTTCGAAACTGTACCGGTACTTCTCCATTGTATTGTACTGTGCGTCGCTAAATGGCACTAATGAATGGGTCTGTCGTTGATTCATAGCCCGTTCTATCATAGGACAATGTAAGTGCGGTACAACAGAGCCATCTTATCGACAAGTAAAGGAAAAACTGCATCACGATTTCTTCGTAATCAGGTTCGTCCTGCTTGTTTCCTTTAAGTAAATAATGAATGTACAAATAAATAATCAGCACAGTACATGTAATCTTGTACGCATGTTAGCTGCAAATAAGCTGGAAAAAGTAATGTCAGACAAAGCGGTAGACAAGTTTACTTCCGTATCTTCTTATGCTGGTTTCTCCGACTGCAGGTTGTTCAGTGAAACATTCCCTATGAACTGTTACATTTTTGCACGCTGTTTTTGAAATACCCTATAGAAATTCTGTTAATAATTTTACAAGTTCCCATAAATATAACTTTTCCATAACTGTAACTATTTCTTGAAACAGCAGCACCATCTATCGTCTTTTCTTTCTACTTAATATGCTTATCCTTTACGGATATTTTAGAACCATGACTGTATATTGAATGTAAATAAGTTATACAAAACTGCAACCAGTTACTTTTCGAATAATTATGTTTTATTCTATGAAGCGGTTTTCGAACCTTTTCAGGTTTACCTTCAGATGGTTTCAGGAAGTTACATCATTATTGCTAGCATTATGCTGGGTGCTGGCTCTATCACAAAAAAATGGAACACACTTTAATGCGTCGCCATGACTAGAGCTTATCTGTTGATATGGATGTAAATTTAGTTTTTTACTTACTGCGACAATATATGCAGCTTTTTTGGTTAGTGTCCATCTGTCTGCCTTCATTTTGATCTCCTATTGTTAAGTCACTACACACACTTCACACAAACCATATTTAACTTACGCTCTCACTAAACTGCCAACTTCTTCAAGACATACAACATAAAAATAAGTTTCTTCACAAACAACAAAATACAAAATAAAATCATACACAGCACCAAAACAACTACACATCTGTATCAAAACTCAGGTATATATAAGCTCATTTGCAACGTATGTCCAACTTCTATATTGGACAAACTGGTAGAAGCTTCACAACAAGATTTAAAGAACACATACAGCACCTGACTGCCTACTCAACGATCAAATTGAACTAAGAAACAAATTTTTACTTCAGGACTTTGAAGATCTACTAGTTCCAAACTAGTAACCACTCAATGAACCTACACCGCCTCCTCAACCCCCCCCCCCCTCACAGACCTCCATCCTCCCTCTCCATACATCCTAATTACAATGGTGTCAATATAATATCTTACCACAGAATAAAACCTGTACTATATTTCTAAATTTTAAAGCCCTCTACTGTTAACATAAATCAGTACTTTTATACATATTACATCTAGCTGGAACAAACAAAAGCTGTCTTTACCAATATTCCAGACCACTTTAATGTAAGAATAAAAATAAGTCAACAGTTAAAGAACTTTTGTTCATGGTTTTTTAAATATAAAGTGTACAGCCATACAAACAGCTTTCGTCCATTACAGTCACTACAACTTTTATAATATACCTTTAACTAAAATAAACAGAATCTACTCTTGCTAGTACCCCAAATCATGTTAACATAAAACCAGAAATAAGTCAACAGTTCATATGAAAGTTTGTTATTAATTTAAATTTAAATATAAAGGTCCTATTCATGCAGACAGCTGCATCTCGCTGCAGATACAATAGCTTTGTGTCATTGATTCCTAGGTATTCATGGTAATGCCAATCAAGATTTTAAAAAAATGCTATAAACTGTCTGTATTATACGTAATACACAAATAGAAATAAGATATCAGATCACCTGAAGTTTGTTCTTGTAGTAATTTATTTATTTATTTTATGTTGTGCTCTCATGTTATCGCCAGTATGATTAAAATTTTTACCCTTATACCGACTTTAATACATGTAAAGAGGATCAAATTACAACTCTTCTCAAAGTAGGGCTATGCCAAATCTTTCTGTCAACATCTTTGTTACAAGCAACAGATGTAAAGCGCATGCTGGATGCAGGAAAAGTCTCGCTGTCAGAGTGTAAATTAAATATAATTTGTGTGGAAGTGTGTGTAGTGATATAACAATTGGACATCAAAATGGAGGCAGACAGATGGACAATAACCGGAAAAAGCCGCCTATACTGTCGCAGTAAGCAGAAAACTAAATATACATCTTTATCGACAGATAAGCTATAGTCATGGCGATACGTTAAAGCGTGTTCCATCTTTTTGTCATAGAGCCAGCACCCAGAATAATACTAGAAATAATGATGTAACTTCCTGAAACCATCTTAAGATGAACCTGAAAAGGTTCGAAAACCAGTTCATGGAATAAAAGATAATAATTTAAAAAAGTGAACGATTGTAGTTTTGTGTAACTTATTTACGTATTCTTTCTACATTTCTCTAATGTTTCATACGCGTCAAGTGGCATCAAATTCTAAACGCTATTATATTCTACTTTACCCTTCTATTTTTCTCATTAATCTCGGATATTAATCCTAATAAAGGGAATTTGCCTTAGCCTCAGCTCGTTCAGCATTATATATCTGACCTCAAAATACAACGAAGAACCATAATCATTCCGGATATTCGAAGACTCAGTTCGTATATCTGCAAGGGTTACTTTGAATTGAACGTATACTAAAAAAATTGATTTTCGCTGCCAGTAAAGTTCTTATTGTGCTTTATCAGCAGAGCAGAATAATTATTTGACACACGTAATTTCAAAAGAAAAGTTACTTTTCAAAGAGATTGTGGTTTCGCACTCGTGTATGAATAGCATAGATAAACTGCGCAGTGGATGTTACAGTACGCTACGCCATCTGCCTCAGGTTGCGTGAACAGTGCGCCTCACCTGATAATTTGTCACACACGTATTTAGTGGGGAACCGTTTCTGCTGCAGACCTCGTGGTAAATGTAAAGTTAATTACTGCCAGTATTCATGTTTGCGAGTTGGATGCCGGCAGCGTAGAGCAACGGTGACGCAGAGAGAGAGAGGAAGAGAGAAAGAGAGAGAGAGAGAGAGAGAAAGAGATGGAGAGAAAGAGAATAGAGATCGGAATGAGAGTGTTGAAAAGAGAAAGCTGTGAGGTACGCATAACGACTGTGCATTTAGAGAGCTCAAAGTGTCTGCAAACCAAAGCGTGGAAGAAAAAACAGTAATGTGTTTCGCCAAATGAGCAGGCAAGGGGTTATTTAATATCTGCCATATTACGGCCAAAGCTATCCTGTATTGTTTCTTCTGATATCAAATTCATAACATGGCATAGGTGTTGTGTATCACGACAATCATTATTTACTAGTATTTCAGTTTCAGTATCAGATGATATGGGTTTGCTCTCAAATTACTGCATGAGAAGCGTAAATTACTGTCGTTAATTGACATGACCTTATGCAAGGACAGTTCTTACACTGGAACACTATCAGAATGCTTTCCGAGAAACAAAGTAGTTTATAAATATATGAATTTGCAAATAAAAATTTGCGATTAAAAATTCAACGTACGTTAACTTCTTAATACATTGATCCATTTTTAACCTCCAGTGTATGTAAATAATGGAAACTGAAAGCAAACGATTACGGATTACTAGATATCTTCAACAAAGCAAGCTACAGGGCTTTTCGCAATAATGCCAGCTCTCTCAAAGACAATCGGTCTTCCAATTAAGCTCTGTTGCTGCACCTGAATATAATAACCACCCAGAAAGAATAATACGTGGTACACGAAATTACCTACCACTTAGTGGATAGACCTGCTAACAAGGGAACCTCCCCATCGCACCCTCCTCAGATTTAGTTATAAGTTGGCACAATGGATAGGCCTTGGAAAACTGAACACAGATCAATCGAGAAAACAGGAATAAGTTGTGTGGAACTATGAAAAAAATAAGCAACATATACAAACTGAGTAGTCCATGCGCAATATAGGCCACATCAAGGATAATGTGAGCTCAGGAGCGCCGTGGTCCCGTGGTTAGGGTCAGCAGCTGCGGAACGAGAGGTCCTTGGTTTAAGTCTTACCTCGAGTGAAAGTTTAATGTTTTATTTTCAGACAGTTATTATCTGTCCGTCCGTCCATCCGATGCGAGGTAAAAACATATGTTTTGACAGAGCACCAGGGAAACTGATCGACTGCGAAACTGTTGCATTCATTTGTTGCAGTTTATGTGACATACTCTTATGTTTTCATCACTTTTTTGGGAGTGGTTATCACATCCACAAGAAAACCTAAATCGGGCAAGGTAGAAGAATCTTTCTACCAATTCGCCAAGTGTACAAGTTAGGTGGGTCGACAACATATTCCTGTCATGTGACGCACATCCCGTCACCAGTGTCGTATAGAATATATCAGACGTGTTTTCCTGTGGAGGAATCGGTTGACCTATGACCTTGGGATCAAATGTTTTTGGTTACCATTGGAGAGGCACGTCCTTTCGTCTACTAATCGCACGGTTTTGCGGTACGGTCGCAAAACACAGACACTAAGCTTATTACAGTGAACGAACGGACATATCATAACTTTGCGAAAATGAAGAAAGTAAACTTTTTACTCGAGGAAAGACTTGAACCAAGGACATCTCGTTCCGCAGCTGCTGACGCTAACCACGGGACCACGGCGCTCCTGAGCTTACACTACTCTTGACGTTGCGTATCTTGCGCATGGACTACTCCGTTTGTATATTTTGCTTATTTTTTTCGTAGTTCCTCACGACTTCTTCCTGTTTTCTCGATTGATCTGTGTTCAGTTTATCAAGGCCTATCCACTGTGCCAACTTATAACTAAATCTGAGGGGAGTTCTATGGGGAGGTTCCCTTGTAAGTGACAGACCTCCGTCGCCTTAATTTTTCAAGAGAAATCTGGATCCTCAACTTACTGGTGAATTTTCCGTTCACTCACAATTTGTCAGAACTGGGCGCACTGCAACTCACCAACCCCGTGTTTAGTGAGAGAAGTGAGATTCCTAATCATTCTTCACTAATTAGTGATAACAAACCGGTTCCTCGTTGACACTAAGGCCAATACAATATGTAATGAAAAGTACCCGAACACCTACAAAAACATACGTTTTTCATTTTACGTGCTGCCACCTACTGTTAGGTACTTCGTAACAGTGACCTCAGTCGTCATTATAAATCGTGAGAGAGCAGAATGGGGCGCTCCGCGGAACTCACGGACGTCGAAGGTGGGCAGGTGATTGGATGACACTCCTGTCACACGTCTGGACGCCAGGTTTGCACGCTCATTAAAATCCCTAGGTCCACGGTTTCCGAAATGAAAACGTGAAGGGACACGTACAGCTCAAAAGCGTACAGGCCGACCCTGTCTGTTGAGTAACGGAGACCACCGACAGCTGAAGACGGTCGTAATGAGTTATAGACAACCACGTATCCAGATCATCACACAGGAATTCCAATCTGCATCACGATTCACTGCAAGTACTACGACAATTAGGCGGGAGGTGGGAAAACTTGGATTTCATAGTCGAGCGGCTCCTCATAAGCCATACATCACGCCGGTAAATGCCAAACGACGCCTCACTTGGTGTAAGGAGCGTAAACATTGGACGACTGAACAGTGGATAAACGTTGTGTGGAGTGACGGATCACGGTACACAATGTGGCGATCCGATAGCAGGGCGTGAGAATGGCGAATACCCGGTGAACGTCATCTGTCAGAGTGGGTAAGGCCAACATTAAAATTTGGAGGCGGTACTAAAATGGTGTGGTCGTGTTTTTCATTTGGTGGGTTTGCATCCCTTGTTGTTTTGCGTGGCACTATCACATCGCAGGCCTACATTGATGTTTTAAGAACCGTCTTGGTTCCCACTGTTGAAGAGAAATTCGGTAATGACGATTGCATCTTTCAACACCATCAAACATCTGTTCATAGTGCACGGCCTGTGGCGGAGTGGTTACACGGCAACAAAATCCCTGTAATGGACTGTCCAGGACAGAGTCCTGACTTGAATCCTATAGAAAACCTTTTGGATGTTCAAATATGCTTGAAATCTTACGGGACGTAACAGCTAAGGTCATCAGTCCCTAAGCTTACACACTACTTAACCTAAATCATCCTAAGGACAAACACACACACCTGTGCCCGAGGGAGGACTCGAACCTCCGCCGGGACCAGCCACACAGCGTTTTGGATGTTTTGGAATCCCGACTTCGTGCCAGGCCTCACCGACTGACATCGATACCTCTGCTCAGTGCAGCACTCCGTGAAGAATGCGCTGCCATTCCCCAAGAAACATTCCAGTACCTGATTGGACATATGCCTGAGAGAGTGAAGCTGTCATTAAGGCTAAGGGTGGACCAAAACCATACTGAATTCCAGCATTACCGATGGAGAGCGCCACGAAGTCATAAGTCATTTTCACCCACGTGTCCGGATACTTCTGATCATATACTTTAAATGGAACTGGAAGCTATACGAACCCACTGTCTTACTACTCACTATTAGCCAAATCTGTCTAAACTTTTTCCTACTCATCAATTTTTCTGAGTCATCAGTCTTCTGACTGGTTTAATGCGGCCCGCCGCGAATTCCTCTCCTATGCCAACGGCTTCGTCTCTCACAACTCCCTACTGAACTAAACTAAACTAAACTCCGTCCGAATAGGACTTGGAAGGCCCAGCCATACCGACCGGCCGCCGTGCCATCCTCAGCCCGCAGGCGTCACCGGATGCGGACACGGAAGGAAATGTGGTCAGCACACTGCTCTCCCGGCCGTTCGTCAGCTTACGAGACCGGAGCCGCTAATTCTCAGACAAGTAGTTCCTCAGGTCGCTTCACAAGGGGTAAGTGCACCCCGCTTGCCTACAGCAATCGGCAGACCGAAGGGTTACCCATCCAAATGCTAGCCTAGCCCGACAGCGCATAACTTCGGTCGTCGGAAGGGAACAGGTGCTACCACTGCGGCGCAGCACCCTACATCCTAAATTATATGTTGGATGTAAATCAAATCTTTGCCCTCTTCTACAATGTTCATCCGCTACTGCAGCCTCTTGCACAATGGAAATTATTCACTCGTGTTTCAACATGTGACATACCGCCCGGTCCTTTTTGTCACTGTTTTCCATATGTTCCTTTCTCCGCCATTTCTGCAGAGAATCTCCTGATTCCTTAAGTTATTATCTTAACAGTCCACCTAGTTTTCAACATTCCTCTGTAGCATCACATCTTAGATGCTTTGATCTCATCTGTACTGGCTTTTCCACAGTCCATGGTTCAGCGCTATATAATGCTGTGCTCCAAATACACATTCTTTCTCAAGTTAGGATGAACGTTTGACGTTAGTAAACTTCCTTTGGCCAGGAATGCCCTCTTTGCTATTGCTAGTCTCCTTCTTACACCCACTCGTCATCTCTCACAGATTAATTTGCTTCCAAGGTACAATAGTTTCTTAACTTCGCCTACTCTGTGATCACCAGCTGTAATGGCCAGCCGGAGTGGCCGAGCGGTTCTAGGCGCTACAGTGTGGAACCGCACGATCGCTGCGGTCGCAAGTTGGAATCCTGCCTCCGGCATGGATGTGTGTGGTGTCCTTAGGTTAGTTAGGTTTAAGTAGGTCTAAGTTCTAGGGGACTGATGACCTCAGAAGTTAAGTGTCATAGTGCTCAGAGCCATTTGAACCATTTGAACCAGCTGTAATGTCTAGGTTCTCATTGTTCTCATTTCTGGTACTTTTCAGTCGCTTACCTTTCTTCAGTTTGATCTCAGTCCATATGTTGTGGTGGTTAGACTGTTCATTCCATTAAACAGATCCTGCAATTCTACTTCGCCTTCGCTGAGGTTAGCAACACTTATCACTAATCTAATTGCACTCTACATTTTCATCGCATTATTGAACCTTTCTCTTATTTACATCATTGTTACTTCGATGTAGAGTTTGGGCAATACATGACGAAGGTCTGCATCCCTGGATTACACCCCTTTTAATCCAAGCACTTTGGTCTTCGTCTCGTGATTCGGTGCTCACTGCTTGTCAGAGTTCTCCCTGTCTTTGGCTGGATGTGTGGACGGTCTTGTTTAGAATGGTCAGGACTCCCTCATCGAAACACTCATACGCGAAAAGGGCTTTTTTAAAAGCTGAACAATGAAAACGATTGTATTTCCATTTCTGTGTTCATAATGCGCAATTGCAAATATTTTGGAGAAGATCTACTGGAATTACTAAATGACGATTAACACGCCAAATGCCGAGCCGTTCTAGGTGATTCCGTCCGGAACCGTGTAGCTGCTACGGTCGCAGGTTCGAGTCCGGCCTCGGGCATGGATGTGTGTGATGTCCTTCGGTTAGTTAGGTTTAAGTAGTTCTAAGTCTAGAGGCCTGATGACCACAGATGTTAAATCCCTTAGTGCTTAGAGCCATTTGAGCCAATTTGGACACGCCAAATATCGTACCACGCAGACGACTTCTGACAGATGTAGTTACCACACATGCGATTACAGTGTTGCCAGGTTGCCAATCTTTATGATCCATTTACTGCGCGAAATATGTGCATTACCAAATTTGGTGACTGACATTTTTACATTGCCAGTACTTGAGGAACCGCGCTGCGAAATTTTAGTGCGCGATTTTCATTCGCCCTGTATATGTATAACAGTGAGACGTCCAGGAGTTATTGGACATATTGTAGGGAAGTAATGTTTTGACTTATCTTTCGCATCAGTTCTCTTAAGTATATGGTGATAACGATTATACGGGATGTTCAAAAAGTCTCTCCGCAGTGGCGTATGCCGCACTGAATATACCGAAATGAAACTCAGTAAATACAAGTTATTAATTTATTGTATATTCTTTTTCACTTACAAATTTTCACATTAAATGTTGAAAGTGTCCCCCCTGTTGTTGAATACACAATTCAATTCGTCTAATCATGTTTCCAAACACAAGCTGTAACATTTCTTCTGCAAAGTGGATATTGCTGTTTTCAATTCATCGATGGATTTTGGACTTTTTTTATAGACAGTTGCTTTCGCTGCACCACAGAAGAAAAAGTCAGGTGGTGTTTGGTCAGGCGATCATGGAGGCCAAAGTCACTGTGAAATTATGTGATCACCAAAAACGTCAGCCAGCAGTGACATTTAAACGCGAGCCGTATGCGCGGTTGCACCATCTTCTTGAAAATAACCGTTAAGTGTTTCACTTAACACAAGTTCTCCTATGAATGGGTACAGAATATCACTGCAATATCGTTGTGCGTTGATTGCTCCGTTGAAAAATCCGACGTCTAGAAATTACAATCCAAACTCCTATTTTCACAGAATGAAGTGGTTCCTCATGAATACACAATGGATTTTCAGTACTCCATAAAAGAGAATTTTGCGAGTTCATGTACCTGGATAAATGAAACCACGCCTGATCAGTGAAAATCGTTTCGTTAAGAATACCCCTTCCATTTTGTTGAACGATATTTTTGAACCATTGGCAATAATGCAGTATCTTACCATGATCAGTTTTTTTCAGTTCTTGCACGACTGTCACTTTGTATGGGAAAGTTCTAATTTTTTCCTTCCAGCTGTGTGGGCCGTTCCGACATTAACATCGATTTCCTGGGCGACTTTTCTTACTGATTTGTTCGGACTCGTGGACATTTTACCGGAAATATCGAGTAGTTTATTCTCAGACAAAACGCTAGGACTACCACATCTCGTTGCATCCGTCACTGAATCCGTACTTCGAAATTTGTTAGTCAAATCTCGCACAGTACCGCGATGTGGGAGAGTCGTCTCCGGGAAAATTGAATTAAATATTTGACGAACTGAAACTGTGTATTTACTGCCAGCTTTGAACACTTGTTCGATTAACAACACACGTTCCTCAGTGCTTAGCATTTTAACAGTGACAAAAAGAAAACAAACGAAAAAAGGGACTAAACTTAAATGTTCACGTCAACATGTAACGACACACAACAACGATACTACTGACGCTGGCTGAGATAAACGAAACAGTGGAATGTTCGGAGAGTCCTCTTGAGGGGAAGTAATCCAGGCAGGAGAACAATCATACTGCATGCGCGGCTAACAATCATACTGGACTGCGCAGAGACTTTTTGAACGCCCCGTACTATTCTGTCGGATCAGTTGTCTTCTTACGTAACACTAGATCCTTACGAGGGAGCTTGACGTGTAACCACCGTACAAACGTTAATGTAACAAACATTAACAGTGGGAAATACAAGGGAAGTTTCGATAGAGAAGGTAGCAAACTTAAACCGGGCTAGCCAGAAGAGTCTTGAATAAATCAGGTGGTAAGTAAATTTTGTTTAGACTATGCATTAAGTTCGTTCCAGCTAATTATATAACCACAATCAGAGTATCTCTTTGTTACAACTGTCTTACAAGATTTGGTACAGAGAAAGAGGGAGACTGATGTTTGTAACGGGTGTAAACTTTTTAATGAGCCGCAGAGCTCTCCACTGAACGTGTCGTACCTGTCAGCGCTGGCGTCAGCACTACCCGCTGACAGTCCAGTAGTCCCTGTAAGCCCGAGTGTTATGCTGAAGCAATTATTAAAACGTTAACCGTCCGCCGCTCAAACCCTGTACACCTTGTCAGGTCAGGTGTTTCACGTCGGGCCAGCTCTTTTTTGGCGCTGTGAGCCAGTCCTGCCCACGTCGACAACTGGTTTTAGGCTTTCCTGGCTGCTTTCATGTTGTGTCACTTGGCTGTTGTAGCCACAGCCTTCCTATCACAGAGCTGAAACTGTTGGACGTGTTAATCAAATTCCCACATAAAGACTTCACTCTCCAAAAATATATTTCCATTTTTCGCTGAGCGAACACTCAAAACCGTATACACCAGTTCAGTGACGCAAGGGCATGATTTATGGTTATGCATAACTGCATCCACTCCACAAGTCACCGTACAGTGCATGGAAAATGACACCTTGTAGTGCTCTCAGTCTTTCTCTTAGCTGTACCACTTGCAACTTGAGCGAGACATCCTTACGTCAGATATACATTACCTTCTTCATTAGTGTGATCATGTTGTCCGAGTTGCTTCCCAGTTCTTCAGGGTATTTTGTTCTGTCCTTGCATCTATCTAATCAAAAGTATCTGGGTAGCGTAATGCAGCGAGTACTGTTTGTATAAAGCGTTTTTGCACTTATTTGCTGCGCTTAGCTTTTAAATAGTTTTTCTGGGAAAACCTAGCGAGAGCACCAGCAGCAGCGAGTATTGTTTGTATAAAGCGTTTATTTTGCATTTTGTTTACGACCTTCCACTAAGGAAGGGATTCTATTTGTGTTTATCTGCTCTGCATAGTAACTAACAGTTCTTGATAAAACTTTACGTAGTTTTCGTGTTAGATTTCTTAGTGTTTTCTTGATCGTTTAGAACAGAAAGCGCCCTAAAACCGTCTTTTGTTTGTTTCGCGGCCGTTAGCCACTAGTCACTTGAATCAGCAGTTGTCTTGTGACAGCCAGAGCGAAAGCACCAGCAGCAGCGAGTACTGTTTGTATAAAGCGTTTATTTTGCATTTTGTTTACGACCTTCCACTAAGGAAGGGATTCTATTTGTGTTTATCTGCTCTGCATAGTAACTAACAGTTCTTGATAAAACTTTACGTAGTTTTCGTGTTAGATTTCTTAGTGTTTTCTTGATCGTTTAGAACAGAAAGCGCCCTAAAACCGTCTTTTGTTTGTTTCGTGGCCGTTAGCCACTAGTCACTTGAATCAGCAGTTGTCTTGTGACAGCCAGAGCGAGAGCACCAGCAGCAGCGAGTACTGTTTATATAAAGCGTTTTTGTACTTATTTGCTGCGCTTAGCTTTTAAATAGTTTTTCTGGGAAAACCTAGCGTAGTTTTCGCGTCTCGTATTTCAGTGAGTGTTTCTTGATTATCAGAGTAGCTCATCAGAAGATTATCTTGGGAATTTGTCACCGTATAGAGTAGGGTAAACATAGTCATGTGTAGGGACTGTGGTTGTTGTGAGCGGACGCAAGGAGAATTGGCCACTCTTCGGGGGCAGGTGGAGGCTTTGTCTGTTAGGCTCATCGAGCTCGAGGCGCAGGCGTCGGCTCGTAGTGGCGTTGGGGCAACTGTGGTGAGACCTATGCCTACTTCGGTGGCCTTGGAATCGCATGGAACCCCGGATGTCGCTGCGTCTTCCGGCAGTGAGCATCTTACCGGTCAGCCATCACTCCAGGGTGAATGGGGGACAGTGGTGGGCTCGCGCGTGCCTGGCCGAAAGGCGAAGGTGGGATCTGGCCGCGTGGCAGCTGCCTTACCCCTTTCCAACAGGTACGGGGTGCTTCCTAGTGGTGATGACATCGTTTCCGAGCCACCACAGGATGCCTCGCCTGTTGGGCCAGTGGCCGATTATCCAGCAAGGTCCCGACAGTCACAGAGGGCGGGCCTATTAGTTATAGGGAGCTCCAACGTTAGGCGGGTTATGGAGCCCCTTAGGAAAATAGCGGGTAGGTCGGGGAAGAATGCCAGTGTGCACTCGGTGTGCTTGCCGGGGGGTCTCATCCGTAATGTGGAGGAGGCCCGTCCGGCAGCTATTGAACGCACTGGGTGTGACCGGCTGCAGATAGTAGCACATGTCGGAACGAATGACGCCTGCCGCTTGGGTTCTGAGGCCATCCTTGGTTCCTTCCGGCGGCTGGCTGATTTGGTGAAGACAACCAGCATCGCACGCGGAGTGCAAGCTGAGCTTAATATCTGCAGCATAGTGCCCAGAGTCGATCGCGGTCCTCTGGTTTGGAGCCGTGTGGAGGGTCTAAACCAGAGGTTCAGACGACTCTGCGACTATAATGGTTGCAAATTCATCGACCTCCGTTATTGGGTGGAGAACTGTAGGGCCCCCCTAGACAGGTCAGGCGTGCACTACACACCGGAAGCAGCTACTAGGGTAGCAGAGTACGTGTGGCGTTCACACGGGGGTTTTTTAGGTTAGAGGGACCCCCCCCCCCCCTTGGGCGAAACGATTAAATACCTGACGGCTTACCAGAGAGGGCATTATCATCGTTGATAAAGAACGTCCGTCCTCAGAGACCAAAAACAGGAAAAGTTAACGTAATATTGGTAAACTGCAGGAGTATCCAGGGCAAGGTTCCTGAATTAGTATCTCTTATTGAAGGAAATAGTGCGCATATAGTATTAGGAACGGAAAGTTGGTTAAAACCGGAAGTGAACAGTAACGAAATCCTAGACACAGAATGGAATATATACCGCAAGGATAGGATAAACGCCAATGGTGGAGGAGTATTTATAGCAGTAAAGAATTCAATAATATCCAGTGAAGTTATTAGCGAATGCGAATGTGAAATAATCTGGGTTAAGTTAAGTATCAAAGGTGGGTCAGATATGATAGTCGGATGCTTCTATAGACCACCTGCATCAGCAACCGTAGTAGTTGAGCGCCTCAGAGAGAACCTGCAGAACGTCGTGAAGAAGTTTCGTGATCGTACTATTGTAATAGGGGGAGACTTCAATCTACCAGGTATCAAATGGGATAGTCACACAATCAGAACTGCAGCCAGGGACAGAGACTCTTGTGACATTATCCTGACTGCCTTGTCCGAGAATTACTTCGAGCAGATAGTTAGAGAACCTAGTCGTGAAGCTAACGTTTTAGACCTCATAGCAACAAATAGACCGGAACTTTTCGACTCCGTGAATGTAGAAGAGGGTATCAGTGATCATAAGTCAGTGGTTGCATCAATGACTACAAGTGTAATAAGAAATGCCAAGAAAGGAAGGAAAATATATTTGCTTAACAAGAGTGATAGGGCACAAATCGCAGAATATCTGAGTGACCACCAACAAACGTTCATTTCTGAGGAAGAGGATGTGGAACAAAAATGGAAAAAATTCAGAAACATCGTCCAGTACGCCTTAGATAAGTTCGTACCGACTAAGGTCCAAAGCGAGGGGAAAGATCCACCGTGGTATAACAATCATGTACGAAAGGTACTACGGAAACAAAGAAAGCTTCATCATAGGTTTAAGAGTAGTCGAATCATAGCTGATAAGGAAAAGCTGAACGAAGCGAAAAAGAGCGTAAAGAGAGCAATGAGAGAAGCATTCAACGAATTCGAACATAAAACATTGGCAAACAATCTAAACAAGAACCCTAAAAAGTTTTGGTCATATGGAAAATCGGTAAGCGGATCTAAATCCCCTATTCAGTCACTCGTTGACCACGATGGCACCGAAACAGAGGACGACCGAAGAAAGCCAGAAATACTGAATTCAGTGTTCCGAAACTGTTTCACTGCGGAAAATCGTAACACGGTCCCTGACTTCAGCCGTCGCACGGACGCCAAAATGGAAAATATTGAAATAAACGATATCGGAATTGAAAAACAACTGCTATCACTTAGTAGCGGAAAAGCATCCGGACCAGACGAGATACCCTTAAGATTCTACAGTGATTATGCTAAAGAACTTGCCCCCTTTCTATCAGCAATTTATCGTAGATCGCTGGAAGAACGTAAAGTACCTAGCGACTGGAAGAAAGCGCAGGTCGTTCCCATTTTCAAGAAGGGTCATAAATCAGATGCGAATAATTATAGGCCTATTTCGCTTACGTCAATCTGTTGTAGAATAATGGAACATGTTTTGTGTTCTCGTATTATGACGTTCTTAGATAATACAAAGCTCCTTCATCATAACCAACATGGATTCCGCAAACAGAGATCATGTGAAACTCAGCTCGCCCTATTTGTCCAAGAAATTCACAGTGCCGTAGACACTGGCGAGCAGATTGATGCCGTATTCCTGGACTTCAGGAAGGCATTTGATACGGTTCCGCACTTACGTTTAGTGAAAAAAATACGAGCTTACGGAATATCGGACCAGGTTTGTGATTGGATTCAGGATTTCCTAGAAGAAAGAACACAACATGTCATTCTTAACGGTTCAAAATCTGCAGATGTAGAGGTAATTTCGGGAGTACCGCAGGGAAGCGTGATAGGACCTTTATTGTTTACAATATACATAAATGACTTAGTTGACAACATCTGTAGCTCCGTGAGGCTATTTGCAGATGACACGGTTGTCTACAAGGAAGTAGCAACATCAGAAGACTCGTACGTACTCCAGGAGGACCTGCAGAGGATTAATGCATGGTGCGACAGCTGGCAGCTTTCCCTAAACGTAGATAAATGTAATATAATGAGCATACATAGGGGCAGAAATCCATTCCAGTACGATTATGCCATAGGTGGTAAATCATTGGAAGCGGTAACGACCGTAAAATACTTAGGAGTTACTATCCGGAGCGATCTGAAGTGGAATGATCACATAAAACAAATAGTGGGAAAAGCAGGCGCCAGGTTGAGATTCATAGGAAGAATTCTAAGAAAATGTGACTCATCGACGAAAGAAGTAGCTTACAAAACGCTTGTTCGTCCGATTCTTGAGTATTGCTCATCAGTATGGGACCCTTACCAGGTTGGATTAATAGAAGAGATAGACATGATCCAGCGAAAAGCAGCGCGATTCGTCATGGGGACATTTAGTCAGCGCGAGAGCGTTACGGAGATGCTGAACAAGCTCCAGTGGCGGACACTTCAAGAAAGGCGTTACGCAATACGGAGAGGTTTATTATCGAAATTACGAGAGAGCACATTCCGGTAAGAGATGGGCAACATATTACTACCGCCCACATACATCTCGCGTAATGATCACAACGAAAAGATCCGAGAAATTAGAGCAAATACGGAGACTTACAAGCAGTCGTTCTTCCCACGCACAATTCGTGAATGGAACAGGGAAGGGGGGATCAGATAGTGGTACAATAAGTACCCTCCGCCACACACCGTAAGGTGGCTCGCGGAGTATAGATGTAGATGTAGATGTAGAATGCAGAACTGATTATACGACCGAGACCCCACGATCTTTTACTGTTAGTCCAATCAGCAATTTTTAATTACATCTATATCTACATCTCCATTATTACTCTTCTATTCACAATAAAGTGCCTGGCAGAGGGTTCAATGAACCTCCTTGCACATGGCTCTCTATCATTCCAATCCCGAACGGCGCGTGGGAAAAACGAGCACTTAAATTTTTCTGTACGAGATCTCATTTTTCGTATTGTATCATGATGATCCTTTCTCCTTATGTAGTTGGGTACCAACATAATTTTTTCGCAATCGGCGGAGAAAACGTGATTGAAATTTCATGAGGAGATACTGTCGCAATGAAAAACGCATTTGTTTAAATGATTGGCACTCCACGTATCATGTCTGTGGCACTGTCTTCCATATTTCAGGATAATACAAAACGAGCTGCCCTTCTCCGAAAAGTTTCGATGACATCAGTCAGTCCCACCTGACGCGGATCCCACATTGCACAGCTATACTCCAGGATAGGTGGGACAAGCGTGGTGTAAGCAGTCTCTTTAATAGACCTGTTGCACCTTATAAGTGTTCTCCCAATGAATCGCAGTCTTTGATTTGCTCAAACCACAACATTATCTATATGATCATTCCAATTTAGGTTATTTGTAACTGTAATCCCTAAGTATTTACTTGAATTTCAAGCCTTCAGATTTGTGTGACTTACCGCATAATCGAAATTTAGCGAATTTCTTTTAGCACTCGTGTGAATAACTTCACACTTTTCTTTATTCAGGGTCAATTGTCGCTTTTCTCACCATACAGATATCTTATCTAAATCATTTTGCAGTTCATTTTCGTCATCCGATGACTTTACAAGACGGTAAATGACAGCATCATCTGCAAATAATCTAAGAGGGCTACTCAGATCGTCTCCTGTTTCGTTAATGTAGATCAGGAACAATAGAGGCCCGATACCACTTCCTTGGGGAACGCCGGACATTATTTCTGTTTCACTCGATAACTTTCCGTCTGTTACCACAAACTGTGACCTTTCTGACAGGAAATCATGAATCCAGTCGCATAACTAAAGCGATATTCCATAGGTACGCAGTTTGGTTAGAAGAGGCTCTTCAGGAACTGTGTCGGAAGCCTTCTGCAAATTTAAAAATATGGAATCAAATTTACATCCCCTGTCGATAGCACTCATTACTTTATGAGTATAAAGAGCTAGTTGTGATTCAGTAGAACGATATTTTCTGAATCCGAGCTGAGTATGTGTCAATAAATCGTTTTCATCGAGGTACTTCATAATGTTCGAACAAAAAAATGGTTCAAATGGCTCTGAGCACTATGGGACTTAACATCTGTGGTCATCAGTCCCCTAGAACTTAGAACTACTTAAACCTAACTAACCTGAGGACATCACACACATCCATGCCCGAGGCAGGATTCGAACCTGCGACCGTAGCTGTCCCGCGGTTCCGGGCTGAGCGCCTAGAACAGCTAGACCACCGCGGCCGGCAGTGTTCGAACACTGCGTTCCAAAACCCGACCGCAATTCGACGTTAGTGATATGGGCCAGTAATTCTGCGGTTTACTCGTATTTCTCTTTTCGGGTATTGGTGTGTCTTGAGTAATTTTCTAGTCTCATGTAAGGATCTTCTGTGAGCGAGCGGTTGTATGTAATTGCTAGTTATGGAGCTATTGTATCAGCATATTCTGAAAGGATTCTGACTGGTATACAATCTGTACCGGAGGAATTGCCTTCATTAAGTGATTTAAGCTGCTTTGCTACAGCGAGGGTATCTGCTTCTATGTTCCTCATCTTGGCAGTTGTTCTTGATTGGGATTCAGGAATATTTCCGTCGTCTTATTTGGTGAAGCTGTTTCGGAAAAGCGCGATTAATAGCTCTGTTTTAGCGGCTCGTTCAACAGTGACTTCAACGTTGTAATCTGGCAGTGAATGAATTGATTGCGTCTTGTACAGGTGTGCTTTGTGTATGACCTGAATCTCTTTGGATTTCCTGCCAGATACCATGATGGAGTTTCGTTGTGGAAATTTTTAAAAACATCTCTCATTGAAGTGCGCGCTGTATTTCGAATGAGCTGTGATGATGCCCGCGTTGGTCCTGTTTGTAGGTTTCCGCCCTCTGTAGCAGGCCAGACCGTATTTATTAGTTGGCAAGGTTGCGGTTGTTTGTCTTTTCCTCGCCTTGACTGGCATCACTCGTTTCGCTAGCGTTGCCTGTCTGCTAGTGGCAGAATCGGCGTTTATTGATAGGTATTAACTCTTGCTCTATCTTTGGGGCGATGTCGTTATTTTTCTGGGTATGTAGCAGTGTGTAGTTCGGTTGGGGTCTCAGGAGCAGCCAGGTCCGCGCAGTGCGAGAACACACCAGCACCACTGGTGACGCACATGGATTGACGAATGGAAGGGCTGTGGTCTCGAGGGTGCACGATCTCGTCGTAAACCAGATCCAGCAGGCTTTAAAATGAGTGCATTTCAATTCAAGTAAAGAAACCACCATTGTGACGTCTCGCGATTCGCCAGTGACTTTGGTTCGTGTTGCTGCTCGTAGTGTCGCCGAGACATAGAGTAGCGAGTGGAGTGCTTGGGGAAAAGGATCTATTTAGCTTTCCTCGGCTTCTTACTAATATTTACTGCATTCAGCTTGTTACAATTTGTTAAGTTCAACCAGCGTTATTTTTCCTACCTGGTGCAGCTAATGCCGCAATTGCCTTCCCTGGGGGTTACTGCCGATCTCATTGTTCGCGAATGTGTTTGTTGCCGGACTTTCACAGAGGTCTGGATCAGTTGTATGTTTTATTTTTTATTAACGTTTCCTACTGTATTTGCTGTTTTACAGCAGGCTTCAAATTTTTATCATATTATTGCCGTTCCGGGAGTGTAAGGCCTTCAGCCTGTAACAACAACGACGTTATACTATTGTACATATAATAATCTTTTCTTCTGAATTTTGATAAATCAGTGTAATCGATGTTCTGATGTCATTTCTTTATCTTTTCTTGTCATTATGTTAAAGAAACTGTAAACAATTTTCGATGTGAATATTAATGTTTATGTCAAATTGCAAGCAATATTATAACAAAATTGAAATGTAAGAAATGTTGAAACTGTTGTAAGATGTTAAAGTTGTAATTGTGCGTCTGGTCCATACGTAGGCAATGTATTAGGATATGTAGAATGCAAAACCTCGGGTGAATACCCTGTCTGTAGGGGAGCGGTAAAAAGTGGATGGCAGGCGAGCGCGGGAAAATGCACACGGGCGCTGCACGGCATAACGGGCTCAGCAGTAGTAGTCGGAGTTGGGCATCGGTCTGAGAAACACGTTCTGGATCGAGGAGGCTCTCCTGGAAAACGTGATTTCGTTGAGCCTCGGATGCGCCGTTTCCGACGCCTATGCAGCATGGCAATATTCCATAGGCACTAAACGGAAAACTATTGCGACGCTAAGAAGAAACAAAGTGCCGATACATCAAGAGCCATTGCTGTGATTGTATGTGTGCTCTGTGCCTCGCCATCTCGCCGCCTGCTGACCGCCGCATTGATACGAACAGGTTGAAACGTTTAGTATTGTAATCGTGTGGACCAGTGTTACTTTTGTTCCATACTGTTCAATAAGAACTTAAATTTTACCAGAACTGTCCTATCAGTTAATTATCCTCACAACTAACCTAGACAGCGTCCTTTCCACATGTTGTGCAATCCGAGTGTCCCGAGATGAAGATTTAAAGTTTAAGTTAATAATAATTACCTCCAGACCTATCTATGTTAGAATGATGTTTAAAGAACTTTGTTGTTAATGAATATACAGGTATATAATATAGGTCAGACAAAGTTGGAAGATAATGTAGAAATTGGTTTAGTAATGAAGTTTAATTATTTGAGGCAGATGTAATTAAATGAGCAGGAAATAAGCTAAAAAGAGTAGTATGTCATCTATTGGAAATCTTGAGTGCTTCATGAATCCAATAATCAAACTTTTCAATACAGTGATCATAACATTTTCAGGGTCTCCCCCCATCCCTTTTATTTCTTTTCTATTCATTTGAATTCTGAAGTGTACTGAACTGATTTGACCAGCAAAGTAAAGTTAATATAAAACCAAAATTTATCAGTGTTCTACCTTTTTCAAAATTGACATTGTATGTGTGTTTCGAAAGGTCTATTTCTAGGGTAACCTATGCCCGAATTTAATCAGATCAATAGACAGTACGAAGTTTGTAGTAAACATTATAGTGTAATGTTGTGTATTTATGGCTTGACCATATTAGTACAGAAACTGAAATTATTAGTTCAGTAGATTTTCTGGTTCTAAAATTTACCATATTACGTAGTGTAATTACGTGTAGTGTTGCACGCACGTACATTAACTTGTACAGGGAAGAAACTCAGTTTATGCCTAATTAAGCTGGCGACCGTATTATTAACAAATTGGTAGCATCTGCTGCGTCATTTCTTGTCCGTCCTAACGTGTTGTATCACATCAGACTTGCTTGACGTATCAGTGTTGTTACTGAGTGGGTGTAAGTCTGATGTTGCCTCCATTCAGGTACACGCGGTCAACATATATACCAAAATCCTTCCTTATAAGGTGAAGCCCGTCAACTTACTATAGTACAGGCTTTAAAATGTATCGTGCGCCCGAGCGTAGTGTTACAAGTGGCTCCCGGTGACAGGACATCCAGTTGTTATCTGTTACAAATTATTTTGAATACCGAACAGTGGATGTTCAGTGGCACGAATTGTAATAATATTCAGTAAAGTAAATAGCAGTGAACGTCAAGTACAGTGGAGGGGTATAATTTGCATTCAGTATGGACAGGAACGTAGACACGGTAGATGTGCCGAGCGTAATGGAAAATGCGGCTGGGAATCACAGGAGTGTACGCGGCCAGATAACAGATGGCGTTAGCGGTAGACAATTGGCGTACATACAATATCACGAACATGTTAACGAACAGATTGAAATGTCGAGATTGCCTCGAACACAGCAAGGGATAAAACAGGAAGTAGAGGACGACGTTGTAGATGATAGTGGGTACGTGAACGAATCCACTGACATGTTTGATTCACCACAGATAAAGAAAAAACCGAAAGAAACTCTTGAAGTAGGATCGGAACACACCGATTCCGTAGAACAAATCAGTGTGAAAAATTTAAGCATGAACGATTTATTTGAACAAATAAGCAAACAAATTGCAGGACAGAGTGAGCAGCTCAAAACACAGAATAATCAGCTTAAAACACACGTTGCCGAGCAGCCCAAATCACAAAACGATCAGCTTAAAACACACGTTAATCAGCTCAAAACACAGAATGATCAACTTCAAAAACAAGTTAGTAATCAGGTTAGCCAGCTTAAAACACACGTTGACGAGCAGCTCAGGTTGGTCAGCTTAAAGCACAGGTCGAAGAAAATGGAATTAAAATTAGTAAACAAATAGAACAGGTAGAGCAAAAAGTGGGTAATTTAAGTTCTGTGGTAAATACTATGAAGTTTGAAATAGAAACAATTATTAAATATATGGATACTATGCAAAGGGAAATTGACAACATTAACAGTACGTTTGATGTTGAAACTCTCGACATCCAAGAGAAAGTAGAGCCCCTGGTTGAAACAAAAGAAGACGAAAAAGTTTTCGATCTTAAAACTGAGATCGTAAACGAATGTCAACACGGAATCTCACAGTTGAAAAAGGCAGTTTCAGACACTGAAAGAGATTTAGGTGAGAAAGTTACCAGATGTGTACAAAAATGTGAACAAAATACTTCGAAACTTCAAGGCAAAATTTTCGATCTTGAGAGTAAAATTAAAGATAGGACTGGTGTTGTCTATAATGGCACACCACTTACGAAGCTATTGGAAGGTGAGGAACGCTTCGATCCCGCTAAGAAACATAACGGATGGCATCCGTTAGATTTCATCAAAAATTGCGAGAGGATATTTCCTGAACACTTGTCTGATCAGGAAAAGATAAACGTAGTAATTAGCGCCTTAGCAGGTGACACTAAGCGCTGGGGAATTTCAATACCGAACGAATGACGTTCGAAGAATTTAAGCAAAAGTTTACGGAAGAATATTGGTCCGAACAAAAACAGGATCATTTGTGGAACGAGGTTATCCTGGCCAAACTTCATGATAACAGGGGCAGAAATTCTTGGAAAGATTTCTGCGAATATTGGTACCGAAAGTTGACACATTTAAGAGGGAGAAGATCTGATTCTGAAATCATATGGGAGCTATATAAAAAGCTTCCAGAAGATTCAAAGAGATATGTGGGAAGCAATCATCGTAGCTTCCAAGCATTTCTCGAAAGGGTCGAAGACGAAGATCATTGGCGCGAAAGTCGTGCCAATTATCAGAATTTTGGTAACAGAAATAATCGTAATAATGACGAAAGAAATGACGGCGATGGGTTTCGCGTCAATATGAAGCAGAGACGTAGAGGCAGAGGAAGAGGAAGAGGAAGTTATCTAGGTCGCGGTAGAGGGTACACCGCGCAAATTAATAACGACGCGGGAAACTGATTTCCGCAAACGTTGCGGGCCAAACGGAAGCGGACAGTACATACCGGCCCCGATTTAAGAAATGTTACCGGACTGACAGTAAAGTTATGAGACAAGTTAGAGACAGGCGTGGAATGACGCAACGTGTCGTAGCGGAACAAGCGTCACGTGCGTACACAGATGACTCATCTTCGCATGATAGTGCAGTTCGGGTAAAATTTAAGTTGTTATTGAACAGTATGGAACAAAAATAACAGTGGTCCACACGAATACAGTACTAAAAGCTTCAACCTGTTCGAATCAATGCGGTGGTCGGCGGCGAGATGGCGAGGCACAGAGCACACATACAATCACAGCAATGGCTCTTGATGTATCGGCACTTTGTTTCTTCTTATCGTCGCCATACTTTTCCTTTTAGTGCCTATGGAATATTGCCATGCTGTGTAGGCGTCGGAAACGGCACATCCGAGGCTCAACGAAATCACGTTTTCCAGGAGAGCCTCCTCGATTCAGAATGTGTTTCTCAGACCGATGCCAAACTCAGACTACTACTGCTGAGCCTGTTATGTCGTGCAGCGCTCGTGTGCATTTTCCCGCGCTCGCCTGCCATCCACCTTTTACCGCTCCCCTACAGACAGGGTATTCACCCGAGGTTTTGCAATCTACATATCCCAATACATTGCCTACGTATGGACCAGGCGCACAATTACAACTTCGACATCTTACAATAGTTTCAACGTTTCTTACATTTCAGTTCTGTTATGTCATTGCTTGAAATTTGACATAAATATTAATATTCACATCGGAATTTGTTTACAGTTTTCTTAACACAATGACATGAAAAAAAAGAAATGAAATCAGAACATCGATTATACTACTCTATCGAAAATCAGAAAAAAATTTTTATTTATATGTACAATAGTACAGCGTTGTTGTTGTTACACATGCCCCTGTTTCCAGTAAATTTCACTAAGTGCAAATTTGATGGGAACACTAAATTTTATATTTATACAATGGTTCTGAAACTTTGTGTGAATGTCCCATCAAAAAATAATTTTATACCACAAACTTCCTTTCACTCATATTATATAGGTCTATAATATTTTAATATATCACGAACATTTAACAATCGTTTGCTTAAGTGCCTTTGGCACAGTCCAACCTCCTATCACAACATTATTTAAATAGCATATTACTCATATTTATTAAATTTCTCAAAGAAATAATTTCAAAATCTGGAACCAAACACTTAACTACAAAAGCAAATACAAATACACTCCTGGAAATTGAAATAAGAACACCGTGAATTCATTGTCCCAGGAAGGGGAAACTTTATTGACACATTCCTGGGGTCAGATACATCACATGATCACACTGACAGAACCACAGGCACATAGACACAGGCAACAGAGCATGCACAATGTCGGCACTAGTACAGTGTATATCCACCTTTCGCAGCAATGCAGGCTGCTATTCTCCCATGGGGACGATCGTAGAGATGCTGGATGTAGTCCTGTGGAACGGCTTGCCATGCCATTTCCACCTGGCGCCTCAGTTGGACCAGCGTTCGTGCTGGACGTGCAGACCGCGTGAGACGACGCTTCATCCAGTCCCAAACATGCTCAATGGGGGACAGATCCGGAGATCTTGCTGGCCAGGGTAGTTGAGTTACACCTTCTAGAGCACGTTGGGTGGCACGGGATACATGCGGACGTGCATTGTCCTGTTGGAACAGCAAGTTCCCTTGCCGGTCTAGGAATGGTAGAACGATGGGTTCGATGACGGTTTGGATGTACCGTGCACTATTCAGTGTCCCCTCGACGATCACCAGTGGTGTACGGCCAGTGTAGGAGATCGCTCCCCACACCATGATGCCGGGTGTTGGCCCTGTGTGCCTCGGTCGTATGCAGTCCTGATTGTGGCGCTCACCTGCACGGCGCCAAACACGCATACGACCATCATTGGCACCAAGGCAGAAGCGACTCTCATCGCTGAAGACGACACGTCTCCATCCGTCCCTCCATTCACGCCTGTCGCGACACCACTGGAGGCGGGCTGCACGATGTTGGGGCGTGAGCGGAAGACGGCCTAACGGTGTGCGGGACCGTAGCCCAGCTTCATGGAGACGGTTGCGAATGGTCCTCGCCGATACCCCAGGAGCAACAGTGTCCCTAATTTGCTGGGAAGTGGCGGTGCGGTCCCCTACGGCACTGCGTAGGATCCTACGGTCTTGGCGTGCATCCGTGCGTCGCTGCGGTCCAGTCCCAGGTCGACGGGCACGTGCACCTTCCGCCGACCACTGGCGACAACATCGATGTACTGTGGAGACCTCACGCCCCACGTGTTGAGCAATTCGGCGGTACGTCCACCCGGCCTCCCGCATGCCCACTATACGCCCTCGCTCAAAGTCCGTCAACTGCACATACGGTTCACGTCCACGCTGTCGCGGCATGCTACCAGTGTTAATGACTGCGATGGAGCTCCGTATGCCACGGCAAACTGGCTGACACTGACGGCGGCGGTGCACAAATGCTGAGCAGCTAGCGCCATTCGACGGCCAACACCGCGGTTCCTGGTGTGTTCGGTGTGCCGTGCGTGTGATCATTGCTTGTACAGCCCTCTCGCAGTGTCCGGAGCAAGTATGGTGGGTCTGACACACCGGTGTCAATGTGTTCTTTTTTCCATTTCCAGGAGTGTATCTATATACACTATAAGACAATTTGTTGATGCTTGCATTGAATGGCAGTCCATTTCCTTACTTTCTGACTATTATTCAGGTTTGGGCAGTCCATCTCGCATCATTTTATCACATCTCCTGTACCACACTTACAATTCTCCTTTGACTATTTATCTGCCCTCTTTGATTTTTGGCAGTCCTTTATATTATGACTCATATACTGCCCACTTTGGTTTTCGGCTGTCCCATCTTTTATTTGGCTTCCAGCATTTGCAATTTCTTTTCAGCCCTTTTCTCCATACATCTTTACATTTACAGTACATTTCGTAATCTGAAACTCACATAAGTACATCAGCACACTGATATTGGTACACATACATTTACAAAGATTTGTTACATTTGGAATAGAATAGTTTCAGTATAAAATATAGCATATTTATTGCAAATTGCTTTCTGACTGTACTTAGGTCACTCACTCCTAGGAACATATAGTTTCAGGTCCACAACATTTCTTACACCTAAAGATCTTTTGGATTTTGGGTAGGTCAGGTAGTTAAGCATTATCGTGTGGAATGTTCTGTATTATATACAGTCCATTAAAAATATATTTAAATTTGGAAATTTCATGGTTCAGTTCACTAGACTTTTCGTGGGTTTTTAAAAGAACATAATCCCCAATTTTAAATTTTGACACTTTCAAGTTTTTATTGTGTCTTTTAGATCTAGATTCAGCTTTTTGCTTTGCCCTTTTTGTGACTAATTCTTTCTTTTGACTCAACCCCAAGCTTGTACAAGGTGGAAACTCTAGTTTTTCCTCAATTAAACTTTTACTTCTGCTGCCTAACAAAATTTCTTCCGGTGGGAACCCAGTAGATTCATGATGTAAGGTGTTCATGGCATTCACAAAATCCGATATAAATCTACCCCAGGCTCTATGGTTATGACTGCAGTACATTCTACACAATCTCCCGATTTCTTACATGTACCTTTCAACCGGGTTGCTAGCAGGATGGTAGGCTGAGATATATTTAACCTCCACACCATTCTGCTCCATACCTTCTTTCCAAATTTTGGATATGAACTGGGGTCCATTGTCAGATAGTACTGCCTTCTGTTTCCTGATGGTTCTGAAGTATTCGACCATCCTACTAAATACAGCTTTTGCTGTTGCTTTTTTCAAGGGGTATAATTTCACAAACTTTGAGAATACTTCCAAAATTACTAAAATATATGCACAATTTCCCGAAGTCTTTGGTAGGGGACCATATAAATCTACTGATAATAATTCTAGGGTGTCTTCAGGTAATGTAATTTGCATTGGACTTCTACCAGTTCTGTTCGGTACTTTGGTCCTTTGACAGACATCACACGACTTAACTCGTTCCTTTACCTTCTTACTGACACTACCAGCAATCACTACTACATTATTTAATTTATCCAAACATTTCTTTGGCCCACTATGCCCCAATTCTAAATAAAAGTAGTCTATGACATCAGTTTCAAACTGGTGTGGCCAACATACTCTCCATTCCTCAGTGACTAAATCTTTCCTCCTATATACAATGCCTTTAACGATTTTGTAATATTACTTAATTTGAGGATACTGCACACTGTCAAAATTTACCTTCAAAGATTTCCATGTCGGATCCTCATTCTGATGGTATCTCATACTTTTACATATTTGCTCAATTTTCCTTTTTCCTGAAACCTCTTTCATTTACCTGATCTGAAAAGTACCCTCTTCACCATTTTCATTGGGCACTTCACTCATACCATTAGGCAATTGAGATAAAGCATCTGCCACATAATTCTCAGTATCCTTAACATAGCAAATCTTGTAATCAAATTGTTGCAGGTACTAAGCCCAACGAGTTAACCTGCCATTAAGTAAATGACAATCTTTAAGAAAAGTTAAAGCTTTGTGGTCAGTATGTATGATGAGCTTATGGCCCCACAGATAATTTCTGAATTTCTTTAACCCCCATATAATGGCTAAAGCTTCTTTTTCCGATATAGTGTAGTTTTTCTCGTATTTTGTTAGAGTTCTACTTGCAAACGCGATAGTCCTGTGTTCGATTTCTTTGCCATCACAGATTTCTAGGAAAACTTCTATACCAATTCCATAGGCACTGCTGTCAGTACTCACGTGGAATGGTTTTGACAGTATGGGGTGATGCAAAATATTGTCATTCAAAAGTTCACTTTTGAAAATTTCAAAATCTCTCATGCACCCTTCAGTCCACAGAAAAGCACTATTTTTCTTAAGTAGATTATTCAAACGAGGACTATTAAAAACTTGCCCCTTGACGAATTTTTCTTTAGAACCCACATAAACCTAAAAAGGCTTTCAACTGTTTTTCTATTTCTAGGAGCTGGACACCCTGCTATTGCACTTAACTTTTCCGGGTCCTTGCCAATACCGGTCGAAGTAATAATGTGCCCGAGAAACTTTATTCCCGACTTCACAGATTCACATTTCTTCCACTTAAGTGTCATGCCCCCTGCTTTTAGGGCAACAAAAACTTTCTGCAATAATTCACAATGCTCTTGCCATTCTTCTGTAACAATCAGTAAATCATCTACATAAATGGTTAGCCGGCAACTCAATTCTCTTCCTAATACAAAGTCCAGTGCCCTAATAAATACTGCCACAGAAGTACTAAGCCCTAATGGCACTACTTTATACTGATAGCATATCCCCGTGAATAGAAAAAGCGGTATATTTACGGGATTCTTTGCTCAATGGGAATACCAGTATCCGGTGGTCATGTCCAGACTGGTTAAATACTTTGGATTATAAAATTTTTGGAGCATTTCGTCCAGATTTTCAGGACTGTCTATTTCCTTCTTTACCATTTTGTTCAAAGTCCTGGTGTCAATAACTACTCTCACTCCCCCATCCCTTTTATTCACGATGATAAGGGGACTATTATATTCGCTGCTACTCCGTTCGATTACACCCCATTCTTTCATTTTATCTACTTCCACTTGCACAGCCTGCCTCTTTGATATGGGTACCGAAAACGGTCTTACAAAGAAAAGTTTATGCTCTATTGTCTCAATCTGGTATTCGAAGTTCTTAACTAGGCCAGGTTTGTCCGAAAATACGGTGTTATTACTTTCTAAAATATCAAGCAACTCTGTTTTCTGATCAGGAGATATCTCCTTCAAATTTTCCACAATTTCTTTTAAATCAGGCCCCTGCTTGTCACTCTCATCAATTAACCTCTGGACATGTTACACCTGATACATGTTTGTCAAACTATCATTCACATGGTAGATCTCCAACAATAAAGAATAAATTTCTAAATCGAACACCTTCCCATTTTCCTCAAATTTTAATTCCAAATTCCTAGATGCATTATTAATTTTGATCACTTCCTGGCTACAATCAGTAATCACCTTTTCTTTATCTAACCAATCTATTCCCAGAATCATTTCAGTACTCAAGTCTGGCACAACCAAAAAATCGTGTTCAAACTTTTGTCCTTTTATACTAAATTCAACCAAAATCTGGTTCTTTACCGGCTTGCTAGTCTTGCCCGTAGGACCAACAATTTTTACACCCGTCACTGACATAATTACTAGTCCAGGCTTATCACAAATGTGTTCGATAAACGATTGGGAGATTGCACTTATCTGAGATCCAGTATCATGAAGTATTTGCAATTTCACATTATAAATTTCAACTGATATTACAGTTTGTTTAACCCTCGAATGCTTTTCATTGTTGTGGTCTTCCCTAAGCAAATCCGGGTCGACGATAACATCGTCCCAAGATATGCTTTTAACATTCACACCACCTATATCTGGCGGTTTCTTTGGTACCGGGAGTTCAAAGTCATTAATTACTTGAACTCTTTGTAAAATAGACCCTGAGTCGTCAGGTGGCTCTTTCTTTCTTTGTTCAGTCTCAACATCTGGATTTTCTTTCGAAACTTCGTCATCATTAGGTACAATATCGCAATTAGGTGTATTCCCGTTATTTTCACTAGTACCGAAATACTCGTCATCTGACCTATCGTCCGAATCCGACCATTCTGGATCGCTTTCAGGTTCTAACATAAAAGCTTTTCTGAGAGAGGCACTAAGTTCTTCCTCTGCATTTTCATCATGCTTTAATTTTAATTCAATATCCTCTTTTGGCAAAACAGCTTCATTATCAGCTTTACTCACATCCACTATTACTTTGTATTTAGTGTAATCCTCGTGGACTTCAATTACTTTTAGGTAATTACCTGCCCCTTCTCCACGGAGCCTTTCGGTAGCAGCTTGTACTATTGGCGGATCAATAACAGAAGTTACTTCCTCGTCAATGCTTAGGATTTCATCCTCCAATTCCTTCCTATCTTTAATCCTTGTCTTAACGGCAGCACGCGTACTTTGCGCGGCGCTATTTACTCTCTCTTCTTCAAATTTGGGCCACGTCACCTTATCGACCTCCCTACTATTTCCTTTTCCACTAATTAACCTCCTTGCCTCATACTCCTTCTTAAAATCCTCCCACTCACATTGCTTGAGGCCCTTGTACAGATCGTTGATCTGTACATGCCAATCAGTTACTTCTGCCAATTCATTCTCGCCATTTACTTCATTGCTAACACTGCTAACCGCACCTCTCTGTGTATCCACAGTTACATCTATTATTTCCTTCGCCACATAATTAACACTTGTAATGTATTCACCAGCTCTGACGGCAATGTTGATACCTAATGCTGCCTCATCGCTAGCGCCTTCTCTCTGAACATCTGTTCTGTTAGGCAGGGCCGTTCCCCCTGATGCTCCACTCGCCTGTTAAACTGTAATGCTCTGCGCGGCGAAGATGACTCATCCGCGCTTGCACCTGACGCTTGTTTCGCAACAACACGTTGCGTCGTTCCACGTCTGTCTCTAACCTGTATCATAACTTTACTGTCGGTCCGGTAACATTTCTTAAATCGGGGCCGGTATTTACTGTCCTCTTCCGTTTGGCCCGCACCGTTCGCGGAAATCTGTTTCCCGCGTCGTTATTATTTTGTGCGGTGTACCCTTTACGGTGACCTGAATAACTTCCTCTCTCTCTTCCTATGTCTCTACCTCTTTGTATTATAATGACGCGAAACCTATCGCCGTCATTTCTCTCGTCATTATTACGATTATTTCTGTTACCAAAATTCTGATAATTGGCACGACTTTCGCGCCAATGGTCTTCATCTTCGACCCTCTCGAGAAATGCTTGGAAGCTGCGATGCTTGCTTCCCACGTAGCTCTTCGAATCTTCTGGAAGCATTTTATATAGCTCCCATATTATTTCTGAATCAGATCTTCGTCCTCTTAAATGTGTCAACTTTCAGTACCAATGTTCGCAGATATCTTTCAAAGAATTCCTGCCCCTGTTATCATGAAGCTTGTCCATGATAAACTCGCACCACAAGTGATCATGTTTGGACCAATATTGTTCCGTAAACTTTTGCATAAATTCTTCGAACGTCATTCTTTCGGTATTCATATTAACTCCCCAGTGCTTAGCGTCACCTGCTAAGGCGCTAATTACTACGTTTATCTTTTCCTGATCAGACAAGTGTTCAGGAAATATCCTCTCGCAATTTTTGATGAAATCTAACGGAAGCCGTCCGGTATGTTTCTTAGCGGGATCGAAGCGTTCCTCGCCTTCTAACAGCTTCGTAAGTGGTGTGCCATTACAGACAACACCAGCTCTATCTTTAATTTTACTCTCAAGATCGAAAATTTTGCCTTGAATTTTCGAAGTATTTTGTTCACATTTTTGTACACATCCGGTAACTTTCTCACCTAAATCTCTTTCAGTGTCTGAAACTGCCTTTTTCAACTGTGAGATTCCGTGTTATCATTCTTTTACGATCTCAGTTTTAAGACCTAAAACTTTTTCGTCTACTTTTGTTTCAACTAGAGGCTCTACTTTCTCTTGGATACTGAGAATTTCAACCTCAAACCTACTGTTAATGTTGTCAATTTCCCCCTGCATAGTATCCATATTTTTATTAATTGTGTCAATTTCAAACTTCATAGTATTTACTACAGAGCTTAAACTACCCACTTTTTGTTCTACCTGTTCTATTTGTTTACTAATTTTAATTCCTTGCTGTTGGACCTGTGCTTTAACCTGACCAATTTGTGTTTTAAGCTGCTCATCAACGTGTGTTTTAAGCTGACTAACCTGATTAGTGACTTGTTTCTGAAGCTGATCTTTCTGCGTTTTGAGCTGTTTGTCAATGTGTGTTTTAAGCTGATCTTTCTGTGTTTCGAGCTCATCAACATGTGTTTTAAGCTGATCATTCTCTCCTGCAATTTGTTTGGTCAATCGTTCAAATAAGTCGTTCATGCTTAAAATTTTCACACTGCCTTGTTCTACGGAATCGGTGCGTTCCGATCCTACCTCCAAATTTTCTTTCGATTCTTTCTTTGTCTGTGGAGAATCAAACATGTCGGTGGATTCGTTCACGTACCCATTGTCATCTAAAAAGTCATCCTCTACTTCTTGTTTTATCCCTTGCTGTGTTCGAGGCAATCTAGACATTTCAATCTGTTCGTTAACATGTTCGTGATATTGTATACACGCCAATGGTCTTCCGCTAACGCCATCTGTTATCAGGCCGCGTATACTCCTGCTATTGCAAGCCGCATTTTCCATTACGCTCGGCACATCTACTGATTCTACGTTCTTGTTCATACTGAATGCAAATTACACTTTTCCACTGTATTCGACGTTCACTGCTGTTTACTTTACTGAATATTATTACAATTCGTGCCCCTGATCATCCACTGTTCGGTATTCACATTAATTTGTGACCGACAACAACTGGATGTCCTGTCACCGGGAGCCACTTGTAACACTACGCTCGGGCGCACGAAACTCTTTAAAGCCTGTACTATGGTAAGTTGACGGGCTTCACCTTATAAGAAAGGATTTTGGTATATATGTTGACCGCGTGTACCTGAATGGAGGCAAAATCAGACTTTGCACCCACTCAGTAACAACAATGATTCGTCAAGCAAGTCTGAAGTGCAACCACACGTTAGAACGGACAAGAAACAACACAGCAGATGCTACCAAGTTGTTAACAATAAGGTCGCCTGCCTAATTAGGAATTAACTGAGTTTCTTCCCTGTACAAGTGGATGTACTATCACGCATAACAACACGTAGTAACACTGCTTTATATGGTAAATTTTGGAACCAGAAAATCTACTGAACTAATAATTTCACTTTCTGTACTAACATGGACAAGCCACAAATGCACAACAAAACACTATAATGTTTACTACAAACTTCATACTGTCTATTGATCTGATTATAATCCGGCATAGGTTACCCTAGAAATAGCACTTTCGAAACACACATACAATGTCAATTTTGAAAAAGGTAGAACACTGATAAATTTTGGTTTTATATTAACTTTAACTTTGCTGGTCAAATCAGTTCAGTACACTTCAGAATTCAATTAAATAGAAAAGAAAAAGAGGGGGGGGGCTGAAACTGTTATGATCACTGTATTGAAAATTTTGGTAATTGAAAACACTAAGTACTCAAGATTTCCAATAAATGAGTTACTACTCTTTTTGTCTTATTTCCTGCTCATTTAACTACCATTATTTCTGCCTCAAAATAATTAAACTTCATTATTAATTCAAATTCAAAATTATCTTCCAACTTTGTCAGACTTATATTATTTACCTATATATCCATTAACAACAAAGTTCTTTAAACATCATTCTAACATAGATAGGTAGGCAGGTAATTATTATTAACATAAATTTTAAATCTTCATTTCAGGACACTCGGATTGCACATCACGTGGAAAGGACCCTGCCTAGGTTAGTTGTGAGGATAATTAAATGATAGTACAGCTCTGGTAAAATTTAAGTTGTTATTGAACAGTATGGAACAAAAATAACAGTGGTCCACACGAATACAGTACTAAAAGCTTCAAGCCGTTCGTACAGATGCGGCGGTCGGCAGGTGGCGAGATGGCGAGGCACAGAGCACACATACAATCACAGCAATGGCTCTTGATGTATCGGCACTTTGCTTCTTCTTAGCGTCGCCATACTTTTCCGTTTAGTGCCTATGGAATATTGCCATGCTGTATAGGCGTCGGAAACGGCACATCCGAGGCTCAACGAAATCCCGTTTTCCGGGAGATCCTCCTCGATCCAGAACGTGTTTCTCAGACCGATGCCCAACTCCGACTACTACTGCTGAGCCCGTTATGTCGTGCAGCGCTCGTGTGCATTTTCCCGCGCTCGCCTGCCATCCACCTTTTACCGCTCCCCTACAGACAGGGTATTCACCCGAGGTTTTGCATTCTACATATCCTAATACATTGCCTACGTATGGACCAGGCGCACAATTACAACTTCGACATCTTACAATAGTTTCAACGTTTCTTACATTTCAGTTCTGTTATAACATTGCTTGAAATTTGACATAAATATTAATATTCACATCGGAATTTGTTTACAGTTTTCTTAACACAATGACATGAAAAAAAAAGAAATGAAATCAGAACATCGATTATACTAATCCATCGAAAATCAGAAAAAAATTTCTTTATATGTACAATAATACAGCGTTGTTGTTGTTACAAACTGATTTGACCAGCAAAGTTAAAGTCAATATAAAACCTAAATTTATCAGTGTTTTACCCTTTTCAAAATTGACATTGTATGTGTGTTTCGAAAGTGCTATTTCTAGGGTAACCTATGCCCGAATTTAATCAGATCAATAGACAGTACGAAGTTTGTAGTAAACATTATAGTGTAATGTTGTGTATTTATGGCTTGACCATATTAGTACAGAAACTGAAATTATTAGTTCAGTAGATTTTCTGGTTCTAAAATTTACCATATTACGTAGTGTAATTACGTGTAGTGTTGCACGCACGTACATTAACTTGTACAGGGAAGAAACTCAGCTTATGCCTAATTAAGCTGGCGACCGTATTATTAACAAATTGGTAGCATCTGCTGCGTCATTTCTTGTCCGTCCTAACGTGTTGTAGCACATCAGACTTGCTTGACGTATCATTGTTGCTACTGAGTGGGTGTAAGTCTGATTTTGCCTCCATTCAGGTACACGCGGTCAAAATATATACCAAAGACCTTCCTTATAAGGTGAAGCCCGTCAACTTACTATAGTACAGGCTTTAAAAAGTATCGTGCGCCCGAGCGTAGTGTTACAAGCCGTGATTGTAGTCATTTGCCTTGAAGAAAAGAATTGGAATTTGTGTTTAGCAGTAAGCCTTAAAACCTTATTTACTGCCATTCCTGGAGTTTGATACCTTCTGCTATGGTTGTGGCCACTTACCTTTTAATATTTCAATACCTGTAATTTTTAAGTTGCAGCGAGTTCTTAAACATTCTTAATTTATTGCCATTCTTGGCGTGAAAGGCCTTCCAGCCGTCATCAGAGTGACTTGTTTTTTTTTTTAAACATTATCTGCATCTGTATTTTACGGTGATTTGTTAAACTGTAACCAACTGAAAACGCTATTATTTACACAGTTTTTTAATCCTTCATTAATAACGTGCGGTAACTTTTATTTATTGTTGAGTCTGGAATTACTGTTTTAAAAATAAATTTGTGTAACTCTAAAAGGCAACCAATAGTAACTCATTATTACGGCCCCGTCCACAATCGTAACTGAATCCTGCCTTCACTTGACAACCAGGTTTCATTGAACTTAAGCAAAATTTTCCCAATCTTCGGGATTTTGCGTTCTTTCAGTCATAGCATGTTTTTTTTTGTTGCTTCTGTAACAGCGATCTGACCCGTTATTGTGTACCATGGGGGATCGGTAACATCATTTATTAATTTTAGTGGTATATATGTCTCAACTGCCGTCGATATTATCTCTTTGAAATCATTCCACATCTCTTCTAGGCTTACATGATCAGTTCGGAGGGAGGGAAGACTGACTCTTAAAAAGGCGTTAAAAAATTACTATGAGTTTTTTTAAATAGCCATACATTGCGTTTCTTTTTTATGGTTGTAGGTATTACGGTATTCAGCCTAGTAGCAACTTCCTTGTGGTCGCTAATCCCTGTATTCGTCACGATACTCCCTATTTGTCCAGGATTATTTGTTGCCATAAGGACAAGTGTGCTTTCGCAACCATTTACACTACGTGTGGGCTTATGAACAAATATTTTAAAATAATTTTCTGAGAAAGCACTCAGTACAACTTCGGATGACGTTTTCTGCCTTCCGCCGGCTTTTTCAAGCATATCGAGGGTAGATTGAAGTCAGTACTGACTATAATTGTATGAGTTGGGCACCTATTTGAAACGAGACTCAAGTTTTCCTTGAACTGTTCAGCATTTATATCTTCCGAGTCGGGGGGGGGGGGGGGGCATTAAAACGATCCATTTAACTGTATTTAATCTGTGCTTTCTGAATGCTGTTATATTCTTTGAATACATTTCGGCTGAACTTATTTCCGCCTTTAGCCAGCTTTCCGTACCTATAACTATTTGAGCTTCAGTGCTTTCTATTAGGGTTTGGAGCTCTGGTTCTTTCCCAACATAGCTATGACAATTTAGAAGTACAATACCGTTGGTTTCTACAACTAACTTACTGCGTTTTACCTGCTCCCTTTTAGAAGGACGCCTTTTATGTGGTTTCCTGAGACCCTCTAACCCAAAAATCCGCCCAGTCCCTTCCACACAGCTTCCGCTACCCATGTAGTAGTGTTCAGTGTGTAGTGGACTCCAGGCCTATTTAACGTAACCCAGAAGCTCATCACCCGATGGCGCAAGTCAAGGAATCTGCAGCCTACACGGTCACAGAACCGCTTGAGTCTCTGATTCTGACCCTCCACTCGGCTCTGCACAGGCGGTTCTATCGACGATGCTGCAGATGGTGAGCTCCGCCTTAATCTCGCAAGCAAGAAGACTGGCAGCCTTTGCCATTTCCGCTAGCCGCCCAAAACCAGAGATAATCTGCTCCGATCCAATACGACACACGTCATTCGTACCAACATGAGCCACCAAACTGAATAAAAATAGCGTCAAATTCTTATCCCAACACTACAAGAATGACAGTTGATTATCGACCAAGAGCTCTTACATTTCATTCATTGTTTCAGTTAACATCGTTTCACTAAACAGGTCGGTTTAGAGCTATTGCTGTTTTGTGACGAAAGGCTACATTCTGCAGCACACTTCGCTCTATACCGTTTTTTGTCTCTCCTATCATCACTCTGAACTGTGGTGGCACGCTCCCTTCGTCTCGACAGCTCTGCGTCCCTTGACATTGTTACATCAGACCCAACCGCAAGAAAGAGTTTTGCTTGTATTCGGCTGCTCTTCCACCATGTTAATATCTAGGAAATAACAATATCAGCTGCGTCTCGTCCACCCGTGTGTGCCTCACTTTGACTGTTTCAATTTTAATAGACGCGACTGACTACTTATTCATAAGCGACTGGTGGATACAGCGATTCGACCCACGACTACACTCACTACGGCATACAAATCAGTGTCTGAACACTGCCACTTCCAGTACCGTTTTGATATCATGGTTATGTCCGTCAGTTGACAGTCGAAGACTCCAGGTCAGGAAAGAATAGTTTGTGACTCGCCTTGTATTATCTTCCTCCAATAAATGCTATTACTAAGTACACTCTTGTTTTCCTTATCACACAAGCATTAGGTAACAGCGAATGACACCTGTACGTTTCTCGTCTTCAAGAATATTTATTGGAGATTCTAATTTTGTTATGTTATGACGTCTGTTGTTGCGTGCGTCATTTAGATGAGCGATGAACAAACCAAGATGGCACTGCTTCTTCAAAAAATGGTTCAAATGGCTCTGAACACTATGGGACTTAACATCTAAGGTCATCAGTCTACTTAAACCTAACTAACCTAAGGACATCACACACAAACTAACCTAAGGACATCACACACATCCATGCCCGAGGCAGGATTCGAACCTGCGACCGTAGCGGTCGCGCGGTTCCAGACTGAAGCGCCTTTAACCGCGTGGCCACACTGGCTAGCACTGCTTCTTCAAGTCACTGATACATTAATTACTCATCGAGCAATATGACGCCATTTTTAGCCACTGTTCCTTCGATTACAGTAGTTCTAAAAATTTTGCAGTGTCAGTAGTGTGGAAATTCTTGCAACCACACTTTACAAATTTCATAGATGACATTATTGCGTCTTCATTAACACCAGATCACTTTATAATTGTTAAAACGAACTGTTAATAACAAAACAGATTTCTGTGTCCCAGTCTACAGTCAACACAGCTGCTGGGTTCAACCGTCTAGTGCCCGAGTGGTTCCAGGCGCTACAGTCTGGAACAGTGCGACCGCTACGGTCGTAAGTTCGAATCCTGCCTCGGGCATGGATGTGTGTAACGTCCTTAGGTTAGTTAGGTTTAAGTTGTTGTAAGTTCTAGGGGACTGATGACTTCAGAAGTTAAGTCCCATAGTGCTCAGAGCCATTTGAACAATTTTTTTCAACTGTCTTCCCCCTCCTCCATGTTACTTCACATAACACCAGAGTGCGTCCAAGCTGCTCAGCCGATCACAATACACATCTAGTATTAATGTGACTTTTAGATTCAAAAAGATATTTTATGAACCTTGGGAGTTGTGCCACAAAAAACATTTTACAAAATGGTTGTAACATCACTTTTGCCAAATTAACTAATATATGAGGGTTGGAAACTAAATAGTGACAACTATTTTTTCACAACAGATACAAAAGATTTACATATGAGCACGTGTTACTGTCCTTCAAAGTAGTCACCAGTGTTGTGTACAACCCGTTACCAGGGATGTGGAAGCAGTAGTATACCGTTAGCAGAGCCTGTTCTATTGTTGGTGCAAATGGAGCGATCTACTGCGTGTCGAATCTCTGGAACAGTTCTGAACCGAATGCCACGAAGTGGTTCCATCATCTTTGGAATCACATCAAAGTCACAAGAACTTAAGTCCGCCGAGTATGGTGTGTGGTACAGTACTTACCAGTCCCATCGACCGAACAGAGCAGCCACAGCATGCGCTGTATGCGCCTGCGCATTGTCGTGCAAAATGATGGGTGGGTTCCGCAGTAAGTGTCGCTGCTTCTTTCGCAGATCTGGTCGCAGGTGAATCACCAAAAACGAACAGCAATACTGTGCATTGACGGTCTGTGGTGGAGGAACGTAATTCGTTAGGATAACACCATCAAAGTCGTACACGAGAAATCTCCATAACTTTAGAACGCTCCATTCGCACCATCAACACAACAGGCTGTGCTAACGGTATACACATCGTTGGCAACGGGTTCTACACAACGCAGGTGACTACTTTGAAGGATAGTAACATGTGCTAGCATGGAAGTCTTTTGTATCGGTTGTGAATAAATAGTTGCCACTATTTAAGTTACAACTGTCGTATATTCAGGAACTCGTTACTGCCCTAAGTTACAGATATATCTGCTTTCATTTATGAATAGGAAAGTATCGAAATTTATCGATTATTCAAACATATGGAAAACTGTTATTGAAACGTTTTGAACACTATTATATTTTGTTGTCAGATATAGTTGTTCCATTATACATACCCCTCATTTTCTCGAGTTATCCGTTAAAGAATAATTGCAAGGAAATGCAGCCTCACAACCACTATACTTATGTGTGTGATGGTTATTGTGACTTTTGTGTTATATTTTACTTCTCCTCACTACTTTAGTCCCTTCAAGACATATTTGCAGAGCCACATATTTAGAAACATTTGTTATAAAAGTTCTCCATACGATTCTCTATCACCGTATTTGTACTTATTTGTTAACTGTCGATATTTTCTCTCTTCTTTAAACTTAATTACTACAACTTTCTGTCATCTTATATTCTTCTGTTCACTGAAACACTTTTTTATAACACGTTCCATAAACCATTTTTATTATGATAACACACCCCTTAGTATTCTTATATCATTTTACTCAGCTACTTTCTTTTAACTTATAGATTCTTTAACGAGTCCTTTCTTGGACTACCTTTACACTAAATTATATTTTCATACTCACTTTTGCATACAACTATTTTTCAAATCATTTTGGTTATTTCAGTATGTACTTATGCACTTCTGTGAGTAATTAATTCATTTTGTCGTTCTCGCATCAGTTCATTGTTCAACATCTATAACATAATCTGAAACTTGCTAGATCAATTTTAGAAGCTTGACATTTACCATAGTATTCACAAATATATGTTTGTATGTTGACATTCTTAGAATTTAAGCCTGCTTTAGGCTCTGTCATATGTTAACTTTGAGTTGCTTATCTGTTTTCTTTCACATCAGTTTCTCTTCTGATTTTAATCGTTAACAGTAACTCTTGGCTGATGTTTTCTTAAGTTTCTAATATTAAGGTTTCACAGAGATAGGAAATTCCAAGTAATATGTATTCGTATTTCGACTGTTAACAATTACAAATAGACTGTTGTACACAGATTTGAAATTACTTAGCAAATTCTACCTTCCGCGTCCTTTTCTTCTCTTCCTTAACAAATTCTTTTCTAATGTCAAATTTACCAAGAAATTCAATAAATTTTTAATGTTTTGCCTTGTTTTAGAGGTTTCGCCCTCCTTATTTTCCTTACTTCCTTTGCTGCCTTTTCTCTGTGAAGAAATGAAACTGTTCTTCGCTTTTCGGTTTTGTCAGCTTTAAATTGCATCATTTCGGGGTATTCATGTGCTCCTGTGACTTTAGCAAACGCATCATGTGCTAAATATCTTTTCAATTTCGACTCTCTAGTTCCAATTGCCATATTACAGTTGGCTTCCTTCTCTTTATTCCGACAAGACAACATAAGATTCTCTGTGATTTTGTATGTCTCTTTCTCTTATTTCCAATCCTATATTACGTACCATTAGAATCGTAAACTACATCATCATTATCTACCCATGCGGTTGTTACATCTTCCTTGGTCACATTAATATCAACATGTATACACTACTGGTCTTCGAAATTGCTACTCCAAGAGGAAATGCAGATAATAAACGGGTATTCATTGACATAAATATACTGTACTAGAACTGACATGTGATTACATTTTCACACAATATGGGTGCATAGATCTTGAGAAATCAGTACCCAGAACAACCATCTCTGGCCGTAATAACGGCCTTGATACGCCTCGGCATTGAGTCAAACTGAGCTTGGATGGAGTGTACAGGTACAGCTGCCCATGCAACTTCAACACGATACCACAGTTCATCAAGAGTAGTGACTGGCGTATTGTGACGAGCCAGTTGCTTGGCCACCATTAACCAGACGTCTTCAGTTGGTTAGAGATCTGGATAATGTGCTGGCCAAGGCAGCAGTCGAACATTTTCTGTATTCAGAAAGGCCTGTACAGGACCTGCAACATGCGGTCGTGCATTATCATGCTGAAATATAGGGTTTCGCAGGGATCGAATGAATGGTAGAGCCACGGGTCGTAACACATCTGAAATGTAGCGTCCGCTGTTCAAAGTGCCGTCAGTGCGATCAAGAGGTGACTGAGACGTGTAATCAATGGAACGCCATGCCATCACGCAGTGTGATAAGCTAGTATGGCGATGACGAATACACGCTTCCGGTGTGCGTTATATGCGACGTCGCCAAACACGGATGCGATCATCATCATGCTGTAAACAGAACGTGGATTCATCCGAAAAAATGAGTACACCATCGCAGACGCTCCTGTCTGTGATGCCGCATCAAGGGTAACCGCAGCCATGGTCTCGGAGCTGATAGTCCGTGCTGCAGCAAACGTCGTCGAACTGTTCATGCAGATGGTTGTTGTCTTGCAAACGTCCCCATCCGTTGACTCAGGGATCGAGACGTGGCTGCACGATCCGTTACAGCCATGCGGATAAGATTGCTGTCATCTCGACTGCTAGTGATACGAGGCCGCTGGGATCCAGCACGGCGTTCCGAATTACCCTCCTGAACCCACCGATTCCATATTCTACTAACAGTCATTGGATCTCGACCAACGCGAGCAGCAATGTCGCGATACGATAAACCGCAATTGCGATAGGCTACAATCCGACCTTTATCAAATTCGGAAATGTGATGATATGCATTTCTCCACCCTACATGAGGCATCACAACAACGTTTCACCAGGAAACGCAGGTCAAATGCTGTATTTGTATGAAAAATCAGCACGTTGTAGGTGCCGCCACCAACGCCAACCTTGTGTGAATGCTCTGAAAAGCTAACCATTTGCAAATCACAGTATCTTCTTCCTGTCGGTTAAATTTCGCTTCTGCAGCACGTTATCTTCGTGGTTTAGCAATTTTAATGGCCAGTAGTGTAATTAGGGTAAAATTGTTACTCCCCTGCCACTTCATATTTTTCACTTTCACTTTTCTCTGAATCACTTTCGCTGTTATTTGTTTCATTGTACTTTCCTTGTTCAGGGTATATAAATTCTTCAGATGTGCTACTAATTGGATCACATCTTCTGCCTTTACTTCATACACCAATATTCGCATGGTTTTCCACTCTCATGTTTGGACTATGTTCCTCTTCTTCAAAAGTAACCGTTTTAACAAGTTGTATTTTTCTACATAATCTTGTGATGGGATTATATCGCCTCAGTCTTCTTTGGCAGGCTTCTATGTGGACTGCCCCTTTTTCTCCTCATTTCCCTTTTTTGTTGGAAGAGCCTCTTTTAGGTCACTAAGTCCTTCGTTTTTCCATTCTTGAAACACACATTTGAGAGAGTTTCTTCATAAATACGTACTCCTCTTCACCCTACTTCATTTGCCAGCAACTGTTATGCGAACGAAAACCTGCCTTTCTATTGCACTTACGACCTACTCCGACACAAATCCATTACTTCAAATTTTTCATTGTGCGCTCTTTTCATGAACTGGTTCGCGTTCGAGCAATTCCTTGCTTACATCCAGTGTTTGCACTCCTATTGTAATTCCATTATGGTTCCTCTTCCGAGACCATATTCAAGTGTCAACGCTGTGTCCTCCTGTTCCTCGCCTCATTTCGAAAACACATATGTTCTCTACTGCTTATACCCAACTCCTTTTAAGAGCACCAGATGTGACCTTGACTTGCATGAAACTAGTTTTCCTCATGAGTGTGCATTCTATCTCTAACGTCACCAGTTTTTCTAGTTGGTAGCTGATAGATTAGTATTGATGGGCCCTGGCTAACACTCGGCGATAGTCGGTAGACCGATGATATTGTTATTGAATAAAGACGACGTGTGCGTGATATTTACTTCACCAGTTGACCAATATTAGGCTACTCGTCGTAATTAACTCGTTTATATTCCATGGATTAACAGTTGCAATTAAAATATTAATTATAAATTCAATTCATTTCCACCGACACCAACTTCCCCATAGTTTGGCTGTAATTTCAAATCTCTGGTAACATTGCGATTGCTTCCTAACGTCAAGAGTTTCTATATAGGGTGTTACAAAACGGTACAGCCAAACTTTCAGGAAACATTCCTCACACACAAAGAAGGAAAATATATTATGTGGACATGTGTCCGGAAACGCCTACTTTCCACGTTAGAGCTCATTTTATGACTTCTCTTGAAATCACATTAATCATGGAATGGAAACAAATAGCAACAGAACCTACCAGCGTGACTTCAAACACTTTGTTACAGGAAATGTTCAAAATGTCCTCCGTTAGCGAGGATACATGCATCTACCCACCGTCGCATGGAATCCCTGATGCGCTGATGCACCCCTGGAGAATGGCGTATTGTAACACAGCCGTCCACAATACGAGCACGAAGAGTCTCTACATTTGGTACCGGGTTTGCGTAGACAAGAGCTTTCAAATGCCCCCATAAATGAAAGTCAAGAGGGTTGAGGTCAGAAGAGCGTGGTGGGCATGGGATTGATCCGCCCCTACCAACCCATCGGTCACCGAATCTCTTGTTGAGAAGCGTACGAACACTTCGACTGAAATGTGCAGGAGCTCCATCGGGCATGAACCACATGTTGTGTCGTACTTTTAAAGGCACGTGTTCTAGCAGCACAGGTAGAGTATCCCGTATGAAATCATGATAACGTGCTCCATTGAGCGTAGGTGGAAGAACATGGGGCCCAATCAAGACATCACCAACAATGCCTGCCCAAACGTTCACAGAAAATCTGTGTTGATGACGTGATTGCACAATTGCGTGCGGATTCTCGTCATTCCACAAATATTGATTGTGAAATTTTACAATTTGATCACGTTGGAATGAAGCATCATCCGTAAAGAGAACATTTGCACTGAAATGAGGATTAAGACATGGTTGGATGAACCATTCGCAGAAGTGTACCCGTGGAGGCCAATCAGCTGCTGTACATGGTACGGAAACAACTGGTTCTCCCGTAGCACTCTCCATACAGTGACGTGGTCGACGTTACCTTGTACAGCAGCAACTTTTCTGACGCTGACATTAGGGTTATCGTCAACTGAACGAAGAATTGCCTCGTCCATTGCAGGTGTCCTCGTCATTCTAGCTCTTCCCCAGTCGCAAGTCATTGGCTGGAATGTTCCGTGCTCCCTAAGACGCCGATAAATTGCTTCGAACGTCTTTCTGTCGGGACACCTTCGTTCTGGAAATCTGTCTCGATACAAACGTACCGCGCCACGGCTATTGCCCTGTGCTAATCCATACATCAAATGGGAATCTGTCAACTCCGCATTTGTAAACATTGCACTGACTGCAAAACCACGTTCGTGATGAACACTAACCTGTTGATGCTACGTACTGATATGCTTGGTGCTAGTACTGTAGAGCAATGAGTCGCAAATCAACACAAGCATCGAAGTCAATTGGGCCAACTGGCGGTGAATCGAGGAAGTACAGTACATACTGACGAAGCTAAAATGAGCTAGCTCTAACATGGAAATTAAGCGTTTCCAGACACATGTCCACATTACATCTTTTCTTTATTTGTGTGTGAGGAATATTTCCTGAAAGTTTGGCCCTACCTTTTTGTAACACCCTGTATATGCGCCGAGCGCTTCAGTCAAATATTATCGCAGCACGCAAAAGATCACAGTTATGTCTCTAAACAATTTTGAAATTTGGAATCACAAATGCGTAAATTAGCACGAAAGGTTGGTTTATTTCGCAATAACAATCACTTCCTAGCAAGGAATATGCTTTACCAGGGAGTGGTGGTGGTGGTGGTGGTGGTGGGGGGGGGGGGGAGAATTTGTGAATTGTCTGCTTTAAAACTGTTGCCAAGTTCCAGAGTCCATTTGCAATTACGAATGAAGTTAATTGTCTATCATTGTTCAATATCTAACTAGAGCTAACTTCCAGTTATCTAAATTAAAAGTTCACTTCGGTCTAATATAAGGTAGTTCTCTATCTGAATTCCAAACGATGTTATAGTTGAAGTCAATGTTTCGTTTCACTACGTCGTACTAGATCGCATTTATCAATCTTCGAAAAACAATCAAACCGCGCCTACATACGAGTATACGAGTATTCAAACAAGTCAGACCAGCTTCGGCTAACTCTCGTAAGGTAGTGACAATGAATAAGATTTTCCTTAGCTATTACTCACGATTCTCAAAGAGTACTCTCACGAAGTATTCATTGAGATCGTTGGTTCTACTTTGCTAGTTTTAATTATAATGATTTAGCGATTTACTATGATTTTGAGTTTGAGTTTACTGAGATTTTATCTTTCTTTTGTTAGTTGATAAATTACTAAGTATAAGGATCTTGTATCAATTACTGGTTATTATCCAAATAACAGTGTTAAATAGAACTTTGGTTACCTGTTCACTTTTCATGGACTCTGGAACTTGTTTTGGGGAAATTTTTGGGGTGTTGGTTTATTCCTTTTTTTCATTTTTCGTCAGAGGAAGTGGCATTACATATCGTTATTAACGTTATCTCGCCTATGTTTAGCACAGTTCCCTCTACCGCGTCCATTCTGCCCACCTCCATCAGAAACATTGCCTTGTCTGAAATTTTGCTGTTCGGCGAGCTTCGCGCCAACGATTGTCATTTTGTACCCTCTCCAAAACCTTGTCGAATGTTACTCGTGACGTAACGTTTTGTTTCATCTGAAAGCTTTTGCCAGTGTTTCCATAATGTTGGTGATTCGGATTTTCTCTCTTTCAGGAATTCGATCATTCGACACCGCGCTCCACAAAATACCTGCCAGGAATTCCTTTCAATATTGTTAGGCATTCTGGCGACACAAATTCACACCGCAAAGCGTCTTGTTTTTGGATATACCAGCGTTCTTTCGAAAACTTATCCTTATACTTTGTAAATGTATACTGAAGTTCAGTGCCCATCATTTTGTGTTGCCTGCCAGGACATGTATCACTACACTGAATCTTCCTCTGCCACTAATATCTCTCGCTAAAACTCTTTCACAATTTCCTAAAAAGTCAGCAAGGCGCCATCATCTCTGCTTACTTTGCAGACCTTACTTATCCTTCTTACGGAGAGTTCATGCTTCCTACCACTAAAGCTAAGCTACCTGCTCCACTCTGTGTTGACACAACGATTCCTTGTCATTCAGCAGCAGTATTCCCTAACGTTTCTTCCTTTATGCAAGAATTTATGCTATTCCCCGCCGCTAAAAACATTGCATTAGTTTCTTAAGAAACTTCTTCTTTTAATACTGAACTAATGTCGTTGTTTTGTCATCAAACATTGCTTCAGTTTCCTCTTCGAGTCCTCGTATTTCAGAATCGAATCTTTGGTCGATATTGGTAACCTTCTTTTGTACTTCTTTCAACTCTGTCATTACCAAGATGACCGATCTACTAAATGAAGGATTTTTTTGGCTTTTTTACTGAAAATTGTTAGGTTATTTTTACCTTGTTAGACAAACTAGCATCCAGTTCCGTGATCTTACTATTTAGATTGTCTCCATTTGTTTATTGTTCTTCCCTAATTGAGCAGTGAAAGTAGTTTTCACTGTTATCTGTAGGTCAGTGGAATGAGTGTATAGTACCCTCAAATTACCATTGACTGAATTAATGTTGTCCTGTTACTACTTGTCTTCTTTAGAATGTGCAAGGTTGCGGTCTTCTACGGTTGCTGCAGCTTGAATACACACTCTCTAATCCTTCTCTTATTTGTTGATAAGGTATAGAATCAGTTTCCACATTTGCTTTATCTCTAGCAACTGGTTCACTTTTAAGCTTCAGTAAACATGGAGTGACCAAGAAACTTCCTGGCAGATTGAAACTGTGTGCCCGACCGATACTCGAACTCGGGACCTTTGCCTTTCGCGGGCAAGTGCTCTACCATCTGAGCTACCGAAGCATGCCTCACGCCCGGTCCTCACAGATTTACTTCTGCCAGTATTTCGTCTCCTACCTTCCAAACTTTACAGAAGCTTTCCTGCGAATTCACACCACAGGAGAGCTTCTGTAAAGTTTGGAATGTAGGAGACGAGATACTGGCAGAAGTGAAGCTGTGAGGACCGTGAGTGAGTCGTGCTTCGGTAGCTCAGATGGATTGCCGGCAGGGTAGCTCAGTGTGTTCGGTCACAGGGTTAGCTGCCCTCTGAATTAAAAAAACTGAGTGGATCGACCAACAACGAACTTAAACGGATGTCTTACGACGTCCGCCCTGAACAGATGCAACGAACAGTAGCGAACAAAATGAGATTAAAAAAAAAAGAAAAAAAAAGATGGTAGAGCACTTGCCCGCGAAAGGCAAAGGTCCCGAGTTCGAGTCTCGGTCGGGGACACAGTTTCAATCTGCCAGGAAGTTTCATATCAGCGCACATTCCGCTGCAGAGTGAAAATCTCATTATGGAGTGACCAGTTGGTTTTTTAATTTTGACTTGACGTCAACAGCGACAAACATAGTATAGATGATGCTTGATTTATCTAAATTATGTATGTCACTGTTTTCTGGCACCGACGCCACCTGTTTGTCATCGTCTGAACCTTCTACTTTTGAGTCTACACCATTCCTTTATGCTACGTCACTATTAAATTTTATATTAAAATTAATATCCACCTCTAGGTCAAGATACAACTGTCTGTTTTGCCATTCTCTTTCCTGTCTTTCTGTTACGTGAATACAGTCCGGTCAAATGTCTCACAGTGTTTTGGAATTAACTTTTGCCGTCTTACAGTTTCTCAAATTCGGACTTTCTCAAATTACGGCTAACTTGTTTCACAAACAAAACCTTGAGAAATGCGATATGTGGGAAGTCTAGCCGTGGTCGGCACGGGCGACAGAACCTCGATGATCTCTAATTATTAGCTCAATCCGCTCTTTTCAGTTGGCGACATACTGCGTAAGCATCAAGTTCTTATCCCAGATTTTAGCCGTGCGGTATAACGCAGTGCTTTTCGGTGTGCCGGTCAGTCTGTGGATGGGTTTTAAGGCGATTTTTCATCTTCCTTGGCGAATGTGGGCTCGTTCCACTTTTTCCGCCTCAGTTACACTATGTCGGCGATTGCTGCGCGAACATTTTGTCCACATACTTGTACAGCATCATTACTCTACCATGCAAACATTGGGGTTACACTCGTCTGGTGTGAGACGTTCCCAAGTAGGCGAGGGGCGGGGAGGTAGGGGGGATGGTGGGGTGGGGCGGTGGAGGGGGGGGGGTGTTCCACTGGGGGCCGAACCGCACAATAATCCTGGGTTCGGAGTGGAGCGCCGGTGGGGTGAGTGGACTGCAGTAGTCTGTTGTGGGGTTGTGTACCACCACAGACAAATATGTTACTCTGTGGTACCACTGAGGGCTATGGCGGGGACGAAGCCTGTCCGTCATTTCTAGGTCCCCCGTCCTATACAGTGCAAAGCAGTTCCAGAATTACTACAGTGACTGTTGGTTGTAGACCAAGAGATCTTATATTTCGATTATTGTCTGAGTTAATATAGTTTCGGCAAACAGGTCGGTTTGGAACTATTGTTTTGTTTTTTATTTTTAATTTTTTGTGATGACAAGCCACATTCCGCTCCACCAGTCACTCCACCGTGCCTTTTGTCTCTGGTACTAGCAGCTTCCATTGTATCATCGCCAGCATTGTGTCCCTGAAACTGATGCACCCGATCACACAGCAAGCAATAATTTCGCTTGCTTTCAGTGGCTCTCCGACAATTTAATATAAATGATGTCATCTTTTCTGAGTTTCAAGTGACCCGAGTGTGCATTACTTGGACTTTCCAGGCTTTATAGAGGCGACTGACTACTTATTCCAAAGCGACTGGTGGATTCAAGGATTCGATCCTTAGCTGCACTGACTATCTCACAAATACCAATGTCTTAATGTTAACATCGCCCACCTCCAACATCGTTTTGATATGAGGTTTATATCCATCAGCCTACAGTCGAAGTCTCTAGTTCAGGAATGTACAGTTTGTGACGTACCTAGTATTTTCTTCATGCAATAAATACAATTACTAAGTACCTTGCTGTTTGCCTTATGTTTTCCTACATTTTTGGAGCTACTTTAGTTACCTTTATTTTTGAATTGAATTCTGGATAGTTTCTGGATTGTAAATCAGTTGATGCCAATTACTTTCTTTCCATGTGGAAGCTTCTAACCTGATTCATTCATATGCTACATAGAAGTCATCTTTAATTTTATGCATCACTTTTCGAAAATGAATTTTGTGTAGCAAGAATTTAGCTTTCAGTAAGACTTTGAAACTAATACAGCAAAATATTTGTGTCAAAAAAAAAATGGATCAAAATTCGACCAATGCAATCAGTTAAAACTTCCGTTCTCTGTGAGAGTGATCAGAAGCACTTCCGCAGTCTCTATTAATACTTTTCCAATATTTTAGATTATGAAACAGTATGATTTAGAAAAAAAATACTTTTCAAGTAAATCTGAAATTGTCTTGAAATTATGAGCATCTTGTGATTTAGACTGAAATTAACACTGTCTTCAAGGTCCTGTCTTCCCTCTCCTCCTTATTGCTTCACACGACGACACAGTGCGTCCAAGCTCCACAGCCAATCAGGACTCGTGACTCTCCTTACTATGATTATAGATTTAAGTAGCCATTTTATAAATCTGGGAAGTTGTGCCATAAAACACATTTAAAAAAGTAACTCTTCCTCCATATTGACTAACAAATATTCAGAATCATGTTACTTTCCTAAGCTAGAAAGATATGTGACTACCATTTATGTATAGGCAAGTACTGGAATTTATCGACCGTTGACAACATATCGAGAACATTTATGGAATTTTTTTAATAATACATCATTTTGTTGTCAAGTACAGTTGTTCCATTACAACCACCAGACGTCACGAGAGGCGGATCCGCTAGAATGATAGGAGGTGAAGAGTACCGTGCTGTCAGGAGAGAAGCACGGTACCGTGCGCATCTTTCAACTACCGTCCGAAGTTCCTGCCAACCTTGTCGTTGAGACGCTGCGGCCATACGGCACAGTTCTGAGCCACGCAGAGGAGAAATGGAACACATTCGAACGTACCATGTATTTAACGGGGTACGACAAGTGCGCATAGAACTTAGGAAGCACGTTCCATCATATGTTTTCGTTGGTGGCTGCTCTGGCCGCGGCTAGGAGGGCCATGTTAGAACTGACTGTCTGCAGCGACTCCTCGTTCAGGTGCCCCGCTATGAACTTCTCCAATGATCCACGGTGACCTCTCTCCCGCTAACGTATGTGGAGGCGGCACGATATGATGTGATGGATGATCAAAACCTGCTGTGACCTCAAGCGTCCTAAGCTCCGTTGGAGAGTCAGTGCCGCCGCCGCTGCCGCCGACGACGACGTAGCCACATGATGCAGAGGTTCCTGCATCCTCTGCCCACCGCGGCGTCGTGGGCACCCAGCCGGCGTCACTGACGGGATCGGACACAGGGGTTCCCGATGACCGAGACCGTGTCGAGGCCCGTCCTCCAGTGGGTGTCGAATCTCGGACCCGCAAGCAAAAATCTTCCAAGCGACACAAGAAGAGGCGATTGTCAGTTTAAGAACGGGACAGGGATGTGAAGTTGGCGGAAGACATCGACTTCGTTGACGCGTCTACAGTTTCAACGGATTCCAGTGGCCTCATTCACCAGAAGGAGCCTGAAGATAAGAAACTACATCTGGTGGCCCTGAAAACGAGGCGTATCGCGTCGATTCCCAAAATGTGGGTTCCTGTGACTGGGCTCCTTGGTGAGGAGGACGATGATGCGCAGCACACATCGATACCTACACAAGAGCCCATGGCTGACATTGATCCCGGAGAGCTCTGCCAGTCAGGGGATCATACGGCACAGTAATGCACGGAATGCGGCTGGATGGCTGTGTCGTGTGCGAGACCACCATGGGCTTGCACCAGCACACTGCCTTCACCACTTTATACATTTCAGTCATACTGTGTGGGGAAAGTCAATGTTAATGGTGTCCACTCCACTGTCAAGACCTGCATGTTGCACGACATGATCAGAGCGGCAGGCTTGGACATTTCCCTTCTCCAGGAGGTCTGTCCCAGGCTCCTTTTAGACCTATTTGGCTACACCACCTACAGCCTACCCTCTGGTGATGGCACAGGAAGAAGTGCCCTCCTTCTCCCAGTTGGCATAGACGCGACGGACGTATAGTCATGCTCAAAAGGGTCGTAGCAACCTGAATTGCATTTCGCCTGATATGCATGCAACCCACATAACGCAGCTGTCTAACAGGTCCTCCAATCGCTCCTTGGTACAGTCTTTTGACTATTGAAAATGGTTCGAATAAGTCACCACTAGAAAACACTGCTCTGTATCGCAATAACTCAAGATGTAAAGTAATACCACGATACCACAAATATCAGGAAACGCCTTATCACAGATAAGACTGTCCTTAAGGCTTGTAAGCTCACGTTTATTGCAATAAATGACTTACCTGAAATGTTACCACTCTCATTATTATGTCAAATAGGTAATGCACGTAGTAGGTTCGTCGTATTCATGGTTTCCTCTTCAATGTAACATACCGTACATGTTATTTAACACAAAATGACATTAAAAATTTCAGTCATTCTCGAGCAGCTAGTTGAGAATATGTATGAACTTCAAATGACACGACGAACCGTCTCGTTCTGCATATGGATTCAAACACAGGTAAAGCAGACTAAGATTTCGTGACTGACGGAAAGTAACAGTCATTCCTAACTAGGCGTACAGAAAGTGATATACCACGATTTCAGACAGTATCAGTTAGCAAATTTCTACTTTAAATTACGTAACGTAAACGTTTTTAACGGACGCGAATTCCTACCCAGCATCTATTGTCCCTCTTAACGAACTACGAGAGATGTTAAGTATTGCTTCTTCACAAATAACTTACTTGAAATGATGTGAGGTAAAGCTTTACGTTGGACCGGGATTCGAACCCAGAACCTAATCGGATATATATCGAAATACAATCAACTGTACATATCGGATTTTCTCGGCAGTAGGTAGATGTTTTAAATGAAATTACGACACGAAACATAAATTTTTTCCTTCCCAGGACTTCAACCCGGCGCCTATCGCTTTTATATTCTAGAGAAAACGAACGTTAAATATAGGTTTGTTTCACCAATAGCGACATGTGGGCATGTTTGAACTAGAAATAATATGACGAAGAGTTCAGTGCCGAACCCCACGCATGTCGTTGTTGACTTCACACAAAGAGACGTCAGCTACCGAATTTTTCTCCACCAGCAGCTCGGAACAACATCCTTGAACTCACAGTGATCTTGCAAATAGTTCTATGTCTCACTGAGAGTCAAAAACTTCATATATCGTTAGTGTTGACAACGAATGAAAATGCATTAAAAATCAAAATTATTATCCGCCAGCAGATAGGTGTTCTCGCGTTAGAGCTTGATAATACACAATGAAAACCTTAGTGCCGGGCCAGGTTTCGAACCCATTCACGAGCAATATGTGGAGATGTTGAGGAGTCTGCAGTTTTGAACAAAAAGCAAATTGTAGTCGAGCTGTATTGTTATGAAGGGATCAAATTCCGCGGTATGGGCAGTCTGAGTTGCATTCCCAGTTCAGAACCAATTTTATCGACATACAGAATCTCAAATGAAATAAGTGTCCTGTGACCCTAAAAGCGTTTTTTTCGCAACTAGAAATAACTAGTGCAAGGAAAGTTAATGGTGATAGAGTTTCTACATGTCGCCACTCCTGACTGTATTGTGGTTCAACCGAACGTCTACTTGGTACAGAAGGAATATCATGTTTAATGTGGATTTCAGACCACAATGCCATTATAGCTTCTTCACTTGGTGTAGTCAGAAGCGAATAGAATCTGTCTCTCCCTATGAAAAATCATCAACAGAAGTTGGAATCGATCCTAGACCGTTAGTATATGAACCTATCATCAATCCAGCAAACCACCAAATCCTTTTCTCGGCGACTCATTTTTCTATCATAACACCGTAGCGGCACATTCGATGAGAATTCTGACACACAGGCTCCCTGTAGTGGATTGCAGCATGTTCAGTACATTCATTTACTTGGTTGACCGAATCGCCATGAACTAGCTGACTTGGCTACCCAGTGCATACATTCGACTCTATTTTGTACTCATCGATATAAAATCATGTAACTGCCACCTACACAGAACTGCCAACAGTTTAGGATGCATAAAGTCCTTTCCAATTGAGCTACTCTAGTGCGCCTTCTGTTCGTTGAAACCGTCGTGCAGGGCAAAAGAAAAACTGTAACTGGCTGTCTCTCAGAAGTCTAGATCCGGCCATATGCATTATCTCACGGCACTGTGGAATGCCGAAGTTCTGGAGGAACCATTGTTGACTTCTGTACGTGCTGTAGCTACGTGACAGCTAATAGCGTAACGATTCACTGTAGTTCAGACGTCGCGAATTGTATTACGTTCGCTGCTGCGTTTTTCAAAACGCAATTCTGCTATCTGTTGAAATAACCAATTTAATCGAACTCTGAACATAATTCCCTTCACTTCTCAACCCAAAATAGTCGCATGTGGGAAAAGGGCTAACTTCTGCGACATTTTGTTCTTTTTCAGGTATAATAGACGGCCAGGCAGCAGATGCATCTCGAAGCTTTTTTATTCTGTATGGGGAGAGCGCATCGAGCCCAAATAGTCATAAAAAACTATTTTCTACATTATTTGTCGTCTGGTAGCGGCATTTTATTCTTCTTCGAACCTTGTTTAACAGCTTCAACTCAGAACAAGTTTTCCACATAAACGTAATCAATAAACTGCATGTGCATTGTCAGGCTGTTACAGATAACATAAGAGAACTCGCATATACACTCCTGGAAATGGAAAAATGAACACATTGATACCGGTGTGTCAGACCCACCATACTTGCTCCGTACACTGCGAGAGGGCTGTACAAGCAATGATCACACGCACCGCACAGCGGACACACCAGGAACCGCGGTGTTGGCCGTCGAATGGCGCTAGCTGCGCAGCATTTGTGCACCGCCGCCGTCAGTGTCAGCCAGTTTGCCGTGGCATACGGAGCTCCATCGCAGTCTTTAACAATGGTAGCGTGCCGCGACAGCGTGGACGTGAACCGTATGTGTAGTTGACGGACTTTGAGCGAGGGCGTATAGTGGGCATGCGGGAGGCCGGGTGGACGTACCGCCAAATTGCTCAACACGTGGGGCGTGAGGTCTCCACAGTACATCGATGTTGTCGCCAGTGGTCGGCGGAAGGTGCACGTGCCCGTCGACCTGGGACCGGACCGCAGCGACGCACGGATGCACGCCAAGACCGTAGGATCCTACGCAGTGCCGTAGGGGACCGCACCGCCACTTCCCAGCAAGTTAGGGACACTGTTGCTCCTGGGGTATCGGCGAGGACCATTCGCAACCGTCTCCATGAAGCTGGGCTACGGTCCCGCACACCGTTAGGCCGTCTTCCGCTCACGCCCCAACATCGTGCAGCCCGCCTCCAGAGGTGTCGCGACAGGCGTGAATGGAGGGACGAATGGAGACGTGTCGTCTTCAGCGATGAGAGTCACTTCTGCCTTGGTGCCAATGATGGTCGTATGCGTGTTTGGCGCCGTGCAGGTGAGCGCCACAATCAGGACAGCATACGACCGAGGCACACAGGGCCAACACCCGGCATCATGGTGTGGGGAGCGATCTCCTACACTGGCCGTACACCACTGGTGATCGTCGAGGGGACACTGAATAGTGCACGGTACATCCAAACCGTCATCGAACCCATCATTCTACCATTCCTAGACCGGCAAGGGAACTTGCTGTTCCAACAGGACAATGCACTTCCACATGTATCCCGTGCCACCCAACGTGCTCTAGAAGGTGTAAGTCAACTACCCTGGCCAGCAAGGTCTCCGGGTCTGTCCCCCATGGAGCATGTTTGGGACTGGATGAAGCGTCGTCTCACGCGGTCTGCACGTCCAGCACGAACGCTGGTCCAACTGAGGCGGCAGGTGGAAATGGTATGGCAAGCCGTTCCACAGAACTACATCCAGCATCTCTACGATCGTCTCCATGGGAGAATAGCAGCCTGCATTGCTGCGAAAGGTGGATATACACTGTACTAGTGCCGACATTCTACATGCTCTGTTGCCTGTGTCTATGTGCCTGTGGTTCTGTCAGTGTGATCATGTGATGTATCTGACCCCAGGAATGTGTCAATAAAGTTTCCCCTTCCTGGGACAATGAATTCACGGTGTTCTCATTTCAATTTCCAGGAGTGTATCTTTGATGATTAATTTCTTTCTCATGTTTAGTATTGTTTTAACAACACTAAAGGAAACCTTACGAGAATAGTGCACTGTATTATAAAAAATGAAATAAAACTACCCACTATAACCTTACGACGAAAGTCTGTTTTAGTAAAACTGAGTATCATTTAGGTATAAGAAAAATAACATCACTAAAATAAACATTCAAAAAATAAAAGTTAAAAGGTAAATCTTAAAGTTAGAATCATATCAACCTTGAAGCGTGCCTCTATCGCCACGAATTAGTAAAATACTAATCACTTAGATTTCGATTAGGTCTGTGTTTAATTGGTATGCTGTGTCATACTTAACAGGTATGCAAATATGTCGTTTCATAATAAAGTTATACGTTCCTAGAAACCCAAAATTTGCTTGTCAGCAGCAGATAGAGGGGTTACCTGTTGCGCAGCATTGTAAGTTTTTTACCATTCCACTATGAGCTGAAAGTATTTTTTGCGATTTGCCTATCGATGTTTGATCTGACTGCTTGTAGCTCTTTCACAGAAGGGATAAAAACTTGGCAGTCAGCGAGACTGGAACCGTGAACCATAACAGACGCTTTTTCACAAGTCAGTACGTCACCATTTAGCTAGCGAAGAGTTAAGTGCTTTGCTTTCCTGTTACGAGTCCAATTCTGTCTAGAACTCGTAAACCGATATTTAAAGATTAGTTACGATTTCCACGTGCAATGACTTTCCCGGGCTGAAACCCGTAAATTTACAGTCTTTTGTTACACCTCAAGCGATAATAACTCAGATTATACAATGGAATTGACAGGAAAAATTAAGTGAACTTTGAGGCTTAATTCCGTGCACACCAGGAAGTACCTCGTCGATCACAGAGTTGCCAAACATATTTTGCCGTGTTGCCAAATCTCAGTTACAGTACCAGCAGGAAGAAGACGAACCGATGTGTTTGTACAGCGGCATGGGAAGTGGCCATAGCTGGTGTCTCCAAGTCGCGGCTGCTACGGCCTGGAATACGTAATTCATCTGATTAGCATTTCTGTAACTATGTTTAGGCACTGGAGCGTAGTTACTAATAATATTCAGAACTGAATGCAAAATAAGAATCATAAATCAGTAACTGTCATAGTTGTTTTTATATTTATTTCGTAACTGTACTCAAAACTAAGAAACTCATTCATGGACGTTTTCGTGCCTCACCGATAGTCGAACACAACAAACAAATAAAGAAAAAAAGGGAATGTGTGTGTGTGTGTGTGTGTGAGAGAGAGAGAGAGAGAATATAAATATAATGAGAGAGATGGTAAAAAATTGTTGTAAAGAAATTGAATACTGGTATGTAAAAAAATCTTTCATTAAAATGACACGTTCCACATCATTACGAAATGTCGTATTCATGATCTATGGAACAAGTATTAATCTAATCAAATCTGATCATATCATATTGTTAGCTAGCCTTGAAGAGTCATGAATTACCGAAATTTTCGCCAATATCAGTAACCAAATCTAAACATGAAAATAAAAGACGACCATTTTTGTAACAAACCGGGACTCCTATAAATACCCTTTCATCCCTGTTAACTAACCACTAAAGATGTTTGAGATACCTCTACTCAGACGTAACAAAGTGTGTATGCGTTTAAAGATGAAGCGCATTATGTGTAGTTCTGTGACGGAGGTACGAACCCAACACGTAACTGGATTGTTAACTAAGTAAAATCAAATGTTACGTATCGGTTTTTCTTACCAACTGCTAGGTGTTTGAATGTAAAATAAGGATACAGTTTTTTGTGTCTGAGCGACAATCGAACCGCACTCCTATCCTTCTTCTTTATAGTCCACGAATATAGCATAAGTACGAATTGCTTACTCACCAACAGTAAGATGTGTGCGTGTCTGACCAGAAATTACTGGCAACACATGAACAGACATTAAAGATGTACATTAATTTTCAGTAGCAGGCTGGTGTGCACGTGATAGGACTTGAAAAGAAGTTATGAATACTTTTGTACTGGATCAGGATTCAGACCCACATACTTACCTTTGGAGGAGACCGAGAGAATACTGCAGTCTTGAGAAAAGGAACGAAATTATTGAACTATATTGTTACGAGAGATTCAGATCCTCGGAAGAGGAGATTCGAATTCGAATCACAGTCCAGCACCAAATTTTTCAAAGTCTCCAGTTCAATCCAATACAAGATAATTTGAGCCCTGTTCCTTTAAATGGCAATCTGTTGATCAAATAAAATAAAATTTTTTAATGTAAGTAAGCTAACTGGCGACAGTATTTCTGTTTACTATGACCTCCACCTATGTCATTTCCATCGTAAACCGGCTCTGCAGAGTTGGGAATGAAGGAATGTGATGTTTAATGCGGATTCTGGGTTATAACATCTTCCTCTTGAGGTTACCAGAGGTAAAGTAAATCTGTTTGTGCCTCTTAAAAGTAAATGCCTGAACCCACGCGTTGCACTTGTGATAGTTCGTTCCACCAGACCACTGTGGCCACATTTCCCAGCCCCAGGAGTGTGCTGTAACAGATGATGTGCTTAACTTACAAAATAAGTCACGGTGGAGAAATGCGAGCCTATTAAATGGTTAAGTAGAAGAAACCTTCTGACGTGGAGATTATGTTCTTCTCATGTTAGCAGGATGTATAGACTCTTCTAGGATTCATAGCCTCGATGTGAAGCCTTTTTGAAATTTTCACTAATTCAGAAAATGTCTTAGTTCGAGAAAATCCACTGTGAAGTGTGAAGTTACCGGATAATTCGATTATTACCGTCATTATTACTATCATTATCTTCATACCGCTGCTGAAACACATGTGCCTGAAGATCATTTAAGGGAATTTTGGTCACTATAGAAGTAGTTGCCCAAGAACAGGTTCTTTCCGTGTCCACGGAATCCTTTTCATGTTAATATCAAACATCAGCAATTACTCTTAGATCAGATTAAAAATAAAGTAATTTATGAAGACGTTACTTCATAACAAAAACTCGCTGCCTTTCTTCATTTACTTGCGCCTAGAAACGGCTATCGAATACTGTCAAACGAAAAGCCAAGGGATCCTACTCTTGTTACTGCAGGAGTTAAGTTATTCAAAATATCCACGGGTGTACTGCCGGTCTACAGTGTCCAACGGGCACAATATGTCGGCGATCATACATGTCGCCATCATCAGTTGAACCTACGGACTGAGCTCCAGTGAACGTGCCGGTACGGAGATCCGTACGCTATGGCTGCTCAGGGGGAACTAGGCTCGGCCTGTGATATCATTCTGTCATATAAGGCTATAGCACTAAATCCTTCTGAACAAGAAAACCAAACTTTAGAACAAAACAGTAACTTCTTTGACAACTTCTCCTTACAAATTAACTAAAGACAAGTGATACTTTTTGTATGTGTTCTATTAGACCATGAACTAATGAGTGAATAAAACAATTACTACTGACGTTCAAAAAACCTTTTTTTACAGAGTGATGAAAATTCTCAGGGTCACCTACAGATCCTTCTGAGAAAAGAAACGTAACTATTCACGTTGACGGCAGAGACATGTTAAAAATATCCACATTGAGGGCAGAAAGATATTGAAATGCATGCTTCCTCCACACCATTCTCTGCCTAGCAGAGCTTGTACATTCACATGCTCCACCCACATTTAAAATTAACTTAATTGAAATCTGACAGGTTTAATGAGGGCCGCCACGAATTCCTCTCCTGCGCCAACCTCTTCACCTCAATGTAACACTTGCATCCTACGTCGTTAATTATTTGCTGGATGTGTCCAGTCTCTATCCTCCCTTACAGTTTTTACCCTCTACAGCTCCTTCTAGTAGCATGTAAGTGATTCCCTGACGACTTAAAACATGTTCTGTAATCATGTCTCGTCTTGTCACTTGTCTTCGTTTCTCCGCCGAATCTTTGGAGAGCTTCCAAATTCCTTGTTTTATCGTTCCATCTCATTACCAATATTCTTATGTAAAGCCACGTTTCAAACGCTTCGATTCACTCCTGCACCAGTTCCCATGACTCAGTGGCATACAATGCTGTACTCCAGATATACTTTCACAGAAATTTCTTCTCCAAATAAAGTCTTATGTCTGATACCAGTAGACGTTTTTAAGGTCAGAAATGACGCCTATGTCTGTCTTTGTTTGCTTTTCATCTTCTCCTTGATTCGTGGGTTACAGGTTACTTTGCATCCAAGGCAACAGAATCTCTTACCTACGCCTACATTGCCGTCATTAATTTTAATACTAATTTTCTCGCTAATTCTCAATTTGGTTACTTCTCATTACTGTTGTTTTTATCGGGTTTACTGTCACTTCATCGTCTGTCCTTATCAGACTGATCATTCCATTCGACAATCCAGTAATTCTTATGCATTTTCGCCAAACGACAGCAATGTCATTAGCAGATCTTATCACTGATAACGTTTCACACTTAATTTCGATCGGGCTCTTGAATATTTCCTTTATTTTCGTCTTTGTTTCTTCGAAGTATAAATTGAATGATAGGGGCAAAAGACTGCATCCCTGTTTTACAGCCTTTTTAATCCGAACACTACGTTCGTGGTCTTCCAGTCTTATTCTCTCTTGGTTCTTATAGATACTGTATATTACCCGTTATTCCATATCGCTTACTTATATTTTTCTCAGAATGTCTAACACCTAGCAACATTTTACATTGTCTAGCCCTTATTTTAGGTCGACATATCCTTTGCGCGTGTCATGATTTTTCTTGAGTCTTTCTTTCATTATGAGTCGCAAAACGCCAAACTGGTCAACATCTGACACATCCTCAGTTTTATTTACCATACTCAATGCTTTTCTTGTTAACAGTTCAGATGCAGGAACTGTTGAGCTGATTCTGCGGCAGTTCTTGCACTTACCTGCCCCTGCTATTTTAAGGATTATCTGTATGATATTTTTCGGCAAGTCTGATGGTGTGTCACCATTGTAATAGCTTCTACACACCAACCTGAATAGTCGTTCGGCGGCCACTTCAGAAATTCCGATGGAATGTTCTCCGCTATTTCATCTCAAGTCTTACAGAACTCTTTTAAATTCTGATATTCGATGCTCTACGTCTTCCACGTCAACTCCAATTCTTCTTCTGTCACGTTGTCAGACAAGTCCTCCCCCTTCTGTGTACTCTTTCCACCTAACCGCGCTCTCCACCATGTTTAACAGTGGAATTTCCACTGCACTGTTAAGGGTCCCTCCCTTGCTTTAATTTCACAAAAGTTTGCTTTCACTTTTCTACTGCGCCAGCCTTCCAGATGTTACTATTTCTCTAATTCTTCACAAATTTCCTGCAGCTATTTCGTCTTACTGCTAATCTGTTTGCTAAACTTTTGCTGCTAAATTGTTTCATTCCTAAGTGATTTATATTTCGGTACTTCCTGAACATTTCTTTCCACCTTCTTTCACCTGTTACCCAATGTTTCATCGTAGTTACTTTCCTTGTACCTATTTCAAGCTGTCATACGTCTGTGATTACCATTTTTAGAAATGTCCATTCCTCTTCATCTGAAAAGATATTCCTTATCCCATTATCAGATGCGTCTCAGCATTCTACGGTACTTCAGTATCCTAGTTCCTTCCGCAATGGTTCTTCCGGACGATTTTCTAAAAATTCAATATGCTCTTCATCATTATTGCCACTGTAACTGCAACTGGATACGCCTTACAATGCAATATCTGATTTCGGAACTTCTGTCTGACCGTGATGTGATCCAGATGGAATCTTCCCATACGTCTGGGACTTTCCCAAGTAAACCTCCGGCACTCTTGATCTTTGACCAGATTCTGACCAGATATCCTTATCTCCTTTACGTTTAACCGTGATTGCTTTCACAACAAGTAGATTGAGACTTTATGTTTCTCTTTTCAGATTTTATAGCTTTCCTAACTCCCTAGTTTTCCTAGTCCCACTAGTGTGGCAACTTCGTTGATCTTCTGTTAGTCGGCGAGGATCCTAGAGGAGACAAAACTTTGAGTACCCCAAGCGGTGGACGTGTGTGTCGACACTAACAAAAGAGACATCCAGTTGAGCAGCGGGATGTATGCTTGTGATACTTCGATCACCTAGAACGAGAGTGTCCATACGTTTCAATTTTGCAGGAGTCACAGCTGTGTGCGGCTGACTGGCACGAGGGACATCGGCCGGGTTTATGCGACCTCGCTGCGATGATTACAGACGACGCTCCCAACTACTCACCATGCTACTGTTCACTGCCCTGTCTCAGTAGACGATCTGCAAACGCATATGAATATCTGCGATGTTCTTACTTTCCACTGAAAGAAATTCATGCATAGCTCTCTTTTTAGAACGCACCTCCGATACACAGGCCGTTTTGATCGCTACGTATACCGCCACCACCTGTCGGAACTTCAGGAAATTACACTCCTGGAAATGGAAAAAAGAACACATTGACACCGGTGTATCAGACTCACCATACTTGCTCCGGACACTGGGAGAGGACTGTACAAGCAATGATCACACGCACGGCACAGCGGACACACCAGGAACCGCGGTGTTGGCCGTCGAATGGCGCTAGCTGCGCAGCATTTGTGCACCGCCGCCGTCAGTGTCAGCCAGTTTGCCGTGGCATACGGATCTCCATCGCAGTCTTTAACACTGGTAGCATGTGCCGTAGGGGACCGCACCGCCACTTCCCAGCAAATTAGGGACACTGTTGCTCCTGGGGTATCGGCGAGGACCATTCGCAACCGGCTCCATGAAGCTGGGCTACGGTCCCGCACACCGTTAGGCCGTCTTCCGCTCACGCCCCAACTTCGTGCAGCCCGCCTCCAGTGGTGTCGCGACAGGCGTGAATGGAGGGACGAATGGAGACGTGTCGTCTTCAGCGATGAGAGTCGCTACTGCCTTGGTGCCAATGATGGTCGTATGCGTGTTTGGCGCCGTGCAGGTGAGCGCCACAATCAGGACTGCATACGACCGAGGCACACAGGGCCAACACCCGGCATCATGGTGTGGGGAGCGATCTCCTACACTGGCCGTACACCACTGGTGATCGTCGAGGGGACACTGAATAGTGCATGGTACATCCAAATCGTCATCGAACCCATCGTTCTACCGTTCCTAGACCGGCAAGGGAATTTGCTGTTCCAACAGGACAATGCACGTGCGCATGTATCCCGTGCCACCCAACGTGCTCTAGAAGGTGTAAGTCAACTACCCTGGCCAGCAAGATCTCCGGATCTGTCCCCCATTGAGCATGTTTGGGACTGGATGAAGCGTCGTCTCACGCGGTCTGCACGTCCAGCACGAACGCTGGTCCAACTGAGGCGCCAGGTGGAAATGGCATGGCAAGCCGTTCCACAGGACTACATCCAGCATCTCTACGATCGTCTCCATGGGAGAATAGCAGCCTGCATTGCTGCGAAAGGTGGATATACACTGTACTAGTGCCGACATTGTGCATGCTCTGTTGCCTGTGTCTATGTGCCTGTGGTTCTGTCAGTGTGATCATGTGATGTATCTGACCCCAGGAATGTGTCAATAAAGTTTCCCCTTCCTGGGACAATGAATTCACGGTGTTCTTATTTCAATTTCCAGGAGTGTATATGGGGCTTATGTGGGAATATTTCCCGACGTCCCATAAAAAATTCCAAATTTTTTCAACCGAAGAAATGTGTTGCTGCATTTACTAAACGCCCGTCGTAATTTTAGACTTCCGCCTGGCAGTTACGACGACTGTTCCACAGTGTACACTCCTGACCAGTCAGCGGATTCCGACCAGCGCTGACCTCTACCCATTGAGGTATCGACTTCTGGCGGATCCTGACTGGGAGACCTAGGCCTCTAGGTAAGGCCTCAGAGTGCTAGAGCTTCATCATGAACTTTCCACGGAGTTACTTGATGGCGCTATCTCTTGTAAATCACATCAGAACTACAAGGTGTTTCAAAAAGAATATACCTATTTCGAATGCATATATTTATTAAACTTTAAGACGTACGAATATGAAACTTTGCACACATATTTACGAACCTGTCAAGTTCAGTTTACAGATGTCCAATATGTCCTCCATCATCGACACGAACAATATCACACAGATACTCAAATTCCTCCCATAGACCCACTAGGTTACCTGAGAGCGCTAATGCGCTGCTTCCTGGACTCAGGTAGGCACGCCGGCCCCGTATCGTATCCGCCTGGCAGATTAACGACGAGGGCCGTTGTGCTGCCAAGTCTGGATGTGGTTTTAAGGCGGTTTTCCACATCCCAATACGTGAATACCGGGCTGGTCCCCACGTCTCTCCGCAGTTACATGACTCGCAGACATTTGAAACATATTCGCACTATCTCATGATGTACACTAGACGCAGACAACTGGTGTTCACTGATTTCATTCTGGGAGGTACGGGATGTCGGCAGGAAGGGCATCTGGCCACCCCTTCAAATTATCGTTGAAAAATCCGATTGCCAGTACGGGCGTGAGTCGTGCTTCGGTAGCTCAGTTGGTAGAGCACTTGCCCGCGAAAGGCAAAGGTCCCGAGTTCGAGTCTCGGTCGGGCACACAGTTTTAATCTGCCAGGAAGTTTCATATCAGCGCACACTCCGCTGCAGAGTGAAAGTTTCATTCTGGAAACATCCCCCAGGCTGTGGCTAAGCCATGTCTCCGCAATATCCTTTGTTTCAGGAGTGCTAGTTCTGCAAGGTTCGCAGGAGAGCTACTGTGAAGTTTGGAAGGTAGGAGACGAGGTACTGGCAGAAGTAAAGCTGTGAGTAGCGGGCGTGAGTCGTGCTTCGGTAGCTCAGTTGGTAGAGCACTCGCCCGCGAAAGGCAAAGGTCCCGAGTTCGAGTCTCGGTCGGGCACACAGTTTTAATCTGCCAGGAAGTTTCATATCAGCGCACACTCCGCTGCAGAGTGAAAATCTCATTCTGGAAACATCCCCCAGGCTGTGGCTAGGCCATGTCTCCGCAATATCCTTTCTTTCAGGTGTGCTAGTTCTGCAAGGTTCGCAGGAGAGCTTCTGTAAAGTTTGGAAGGTAGGAGACGAGGTACTGGCAGTAGTAAAGCTGTGAGTACCGGGCGTGAGTCGTGCTTCGGTAGCTCAGTTGGTAGAGCACTTGCCCGCGAAAGGCAAAGGTCCCGAGTTCGACTCTCGGTCGGGCACACAGTTTTAATCTGCCAGGAAGTTTCATATCAGCGCACACTCCGCTGCAGAGTGAAAATCTCATTCTGAAGTTTAGTGTTGTCTCCTTCAAAGTACTTCCCTTCTGATTGCACACACTTTTTCTAGCGCTTCTACCATTGATGGTAACATTTCTGTAACTCATCTTCTGTAATATATTCCAAGACCCACGTCACAGATTTTTGGACATCTTGTGTTGTTTGAAAATGGTGTCCCTTGACAGCCGTTTTGACTCTTGGACATAGAAAAAAGTCGCACGGGGAGATATCTGGTGAATAAGGTGGCTGTGGTAGTACTGAAATTTGTTTTGAGGTTAAAAATTGCTGTACTGACAGAGCAGTATGGGATGGCGCACTGTCGTGATGCAGAATCCAATTACCAGTAATGTTGACACGGACCCGAAGAACACTTTTACGAAGTCTTTCTAAAATTCCTTTGTAGCAACATTGGTTATCTGTTTGTCCAGGAGGCACCCACTCCTTATGAACGATTCCCGTGGAATCAAAGAAGCACACAAGCTCTTTCGACTATGACACGCGAGATTTTTTTTGGCCTGGGTAATTCCTTTGAGCACCATTGCGAAATTTGGCGTTTTGTCCCTGGATTGTACTGAAAAAATCAACTTTCATCACCAGTGATAACATGGCTCAACAATTCTGGATTGATGTTCGTTTGCTCTAACAGATCGGCTGCCACATTTTTCCGTGTTTCTCGCTGTTGTGGTGTGAGATTTTTGGGGACCATTTTTGCAGAAATCTTTCTTATACCAAGATCTTGAGTTATTATTAGACGAACCGTTTCTCAATTGATGTTCAGTTCTTCTGCAATCATTTCCACGAATAATCTTCGATCAGATTGTATGAGTTCAGGCACCCTGGCCAAGTTGACATCCGTCTGTTAGGTTGATCGTCGTCCACTGTAGTCTTCGTCTTCAACATTCGTTCTGCCTTCACTAAACATTTTATGCCAACGAAAAACTTGAGCTCTCGACATAACCTCCTCTCCAAAAGCCTTCTGAAGCTTACCGTAAGTTGTCGTCGCGTTTTCACCCAGTTTAACGCAAAAAGAAATAGCATACCGTTGCGCAATATTATGTGGTTCCATTTCCGTGACGAGACACAGAAACACGTGTTAACTTATTACTGCCCAACTCACGATTGAGCAATTGCATCGATGTGCCGCTTGGAATAGAAGCAGCTTATAGACCATGGTCAAAGATATTGCGCCTACACAAGCCTGCAAGGCTGCCACATCTCGCAAAGTAAATCAGTGTCATTACTTTATTGTCGCAACTCGTATGATGGTTATCAAGCAGAACAGAAACCAACTGACATCTAACGGCTATTAATATAAACTAGCCTATGTATTCGTTTTACCAATAGACGAGCCGAGGCGCAGCGATCGATAGTTTGGACAGCTCTTGTACCTGCATACACTTGCCTCATTCGCACAAGCACATACTGTCATCACCAAGTGACAATGCCCGAGAAATATTCAGGCGTGGAACAGGGTTTTGTGACCCTCTGACGTGGCTAGAAGCTTGAGAGCATTTTATCAAAATCCACACATATGAAATTTAGATTTTATATATAAGTCGAAGCATAGTATGTCAGTTTCCTGAATGGGGATAGGAGTAGACTAGATAATATACAAAATTAAATAAATAAGCTTAATTTCGATGAAGAGGGAATCGGTGAAGCGAGATGGCGATAAATAACAGAATTAATGGCCACATCTGTTCAGGGTTATAAGTACAAAATAAGGTACTGGTAGTTACAGAGAAGGTCTAATAATGAATAAGGAAATAATGATGCAAGTAAGCTATAGTGAAAATCGCAGTCAACGTATTATAATAGCGAGTACAGAGAGGATGGTAATTTCCACCACAGTAGTACAAGTATGTACGCTACTGACTCTGAAGAAATTCGATATTTGAAGGGAGACTAAAATTAAATTTCAATGGGAGACTGGAATTCAGTAGTAGAAGAACATGGACTGGAGGTAAAGAATAACATTTCACTGAGCATAATTTAATCACTGCAGTTACTTGGTTTAAGAATCAAGGAGGAATGTTGTATACGCAGAAGAGTCCTGGAGGCACCGTTAGTTTTTAGAGAAATTATATAATGGTAAGACAGAGGCTTTGCGAACAGGTTCTAAACAGTAAAAAGTTTCCAAGGTTGTGTATGCTATAAACTGGAGAATGAACATAAGAAATTTCATAAAGTTGAGAAATTAATGTGACGGCACTTGGAGAACTTGAAAGAACCAGAGGTTGTCGAGAGATCCACAAGGAGCATTATATGTTGATTGGCCAAACCTGGGGAGAAAATACAACAAAAGAAGACTGGGGAAGATTGAGAGATGAAATAGTGAAGGCAGCAATGGATCAAACACGGATAAAGACAAAGGCGTGTAGAATTCCTTAGATAACTTACAATACATTGAATTTAATTGATGAAAATACAAAATATAATAACACAACAAATGAAACATTCAAAAATGAAAACGGATATATAAAGAACGATACTGACATAGAGTAAGAATTGGGAAAGCAGGTATGGCTAGAGGACACATATAAGGCTGAAACGTTCACACGAATCCTCTGAAATTTTGGCTACCACCTCCGTTAACACTAGAAACTAAATGTTTTGATTTGTGCACAACGTAACCTTAGTTCTGCACAGAAAAGAGTGAGGTAAGAAGTCATTAAAATACTTTACTACCGTTCTGTGAATTACCGATGCTGTCAGAAATTTTTAGTTTGTAAAACGAAAGGAACTTATTTTTATTCCACAGGTGAATTTATTGTTTTATAGCATTTATTATAATTTATCATAGATTAAAAAAAAAAAATCGGCCGGCCGAAGTGGCCGCGCGGTTCTGGCGCTGCAGTCTGGAACCGCGAGACCGCTACGGACGCAGGTTCGAATCCTGCCTCGGGCATGGATGTGTGTGATGTCCTTAGGTTAGTTAGGTTTAACTAGTTCTAAGTTCTAGGGGACTAATGACCTCAGCAGTTGAGTCCCATAGTTTTCAGAGCCATTTGAACCATTAAAAAAAATCCGGTTAAATAAATAACCATCAGGCACCCAAGTTTTTGCTGACAAAATTGATCTAATTTTGAATCTTCCGACATGTTCCACATCATAGCGAGTTGACATAAATACTGTCCACAGAAAACGGGAATAAAAGTAAACTAATTCATTTATATTTGATGTTAATGTTCCGCATACTTACTATTTGAATAGGTGAGGAAAAGGCTACGTATTTTTCCCCAAGTATAAAGGTTGTCCAGTTAATTACGCACATTCACAAAACGCAGCTCCACACATTGATGCTTGATTTCAACTGTGGTGTTAACTAATCAAGGCATACCGACTTTAGGCCTCCTCAGACGTAATGTACTCAATTCATACACACAGAAGTAGAATTTTTGTCCCTGAATGGAGTTGATTCCAAGTGCATATTCACAAACGCGCCATTCACACTGGTGAAATTTAATTATATTAAAAGGTGGCTGGTTTCGAAACGCTCATTTTTTTACCATCGCTGAAGACAACTGTGGCAGAAGAATGAGAAATTAAATTTCCGGCACGTAGACGGTTCAAGATAAAAGTGGGGAACCTCCGATGGGCAGCAGACGGCTGACGTAGTAAAAAGCAGAGAGACAAGCGCGTTAATGGATATTAAACTTTTTATAGCCGTGTAAAATATTTAACTCGGCGCTGTGGGTAGATAGTAAAGTAGCACTACTCTGCGCTGTAGTGGTGTGAACATCTTTAAGTGAAACTCAAACTTCTGCTTCGGTGAAGATTAGCAAGTTTTCAGAGTATGTGTATTCCGGATGGAAACTGGTCTACCAAAGGTAAATAAAAGTATCGAGCCTTACTGTTGGTGTCCAGTCAAGTCTTCGAAATGAAAAACAGATTAATGACGTTAAGCAGATCATCTTTTGTAGTCACAAAATGCCAAAAGTAAGATTAATCTTTAATTAAGTTAAGGGATGAAGGTCCAGTATCCTCATTTTTATGAAGTATTAAAAAGTGTTTAATTTTTGTTAAAGAAGGTGGTAGTGTTTAAATTGTATTTTCTGTCCCACAACAAACAACAGTAGGTCCTTGCATTTGGGGCCTTGCATTCAAAATACTCAACGTGTTTGATATATTCACTCTTACATGTTCACTTATTTCCAGGAGAGGCCTATCTTCAGTTATTATTGAAAAGCATAATGTTGTTTCCCAAATAAATTTTTCTTGATTAGCCATAGTAAACGCTGCAAATAAATGGATAAAAGGTAAGTACGTAGTGGTCTTAAAATTGGTTTTACAAACAGAAAACCTTGGGTTTTCTGGAAGGTTGGGCTGGGGTCGAGAAATTTGTTGCATGGTACAAAACATACAGTTGGTGGCATTACAATGCAGTAGAAAAATTATGTACATTTATCGGATACAAGTTTACTTGAGTGATTTCCAACTAGCCACCCAAGGCTGAGATAGAACTTGTATCGTTAATGATCCCTTGTGAATGTCCAAGACGTAGAGAAACTCACTTGGGAAGAGATACTGTGAAATGGATTATCGCTTAAAATGCTTTGAGAGAGGTTTGCTTATCAGCAAGTGAAGAGTGAGTGAACGAACCCATCGCCCAACATGGCTTCTGTCTTTGTGGAAACACTTCAGTCTGTGACACTGCAGAAACAAGCTAGCGAACTGAATACAAGGCAGGCCCTTAGGGATTATTGCTGGAGATACTAGGAAAAGTGCAGTCCCCTTGTTGAAGACTTCTACGGTGACATTTCTGTTATTTCTAATGGCTGTATTTATTTACTAAAAACTTACTGTAAACGGGGTTGTAGAAGCTGAACCGCTAATAATATGTATTTTACGAGATGGTGTCACAGTACACATGTGCCATCCGCCGTCTGACTAAAGTGAATAGCCTGCCCTGAGGTGTCCGTATGACGTTTGCCGTCGGGGGGAGGAGAGGATGTACGCCATTTATCTGTCAAGATGGCATTAACATAGCTCAGTATAATCTTGGACCTGTATCTCGGCTCTGAGAACCAAACAGCTATAGCACGCATAAAATCATTGTCTTTCCAACAATTCAAATAAAAAAAAACCCATTCATTGCTCCTGCCTCATCAGTATGTAATATTGGGTTATATTATTATTTACTACGCTTAGTTATGGTGCATGCGACGGTACTGGTTGTGTGATTCTCACATGTCCTATATTCTAGAATGAACTTTCCGTCTGCAGCCGAGTGTGGGCTGAGTTGAAATTTCTTGCAGATAAAAATGTATGACTGTCTGGGGCTCTAAATGAAATTTCAGTCCTGTTACGATGGCCATGACTATGGACTAGATTCTGCCATGACTACTATTCTCGCAAAGTGTGCAGAAGAACTTTTATTTTAGATGGTTGGAGCAGAGATATTGCCACAAGTGGAGCTGTTGGTAGAGCACTTACCTGCTTCAGGAAAAGGTTGCAGATGCGCGTCTCGCACCGCCACACAGTTTTAATGTGCGAACATTTCAGATGAGCGTTCTATCAGGAAACAATCCCACAGTCCACATCTTAGCCATTACTATGATGTACCCGTTCTTCCAGGAATGCTGTTTCAGTGTGCTGGAGTACTGTGAGGTTTAGGAGGTACGTGAAATGGTGTTGCCGTAAATGGAGCTGTGAGGTAGACGGGGGTAGGGGAATTAACTGGATTGCGTAGACTGTAGAACACTTTCTCACCAAAGGCAAAGTTCACAAGTTCCACCTCGATCCGACACATAGTTTCAATCAATTTTACATTTATCGTCGCTGTCTTTCAAGCGGAGGCCACGACGTTTGGAACGCAGATTTACTGCAGACTTCGTACACTCGTAGTACTCCATTAGGACAACAAAGGCAAAGTTCACAAGTTTCGCCTCGATCAGACACATAGTTTCAATCAATTCTACATTTGTCGTCGCTGTCTTTCAAGGGGAGGCCACGATGTTTGGAACGCAGATTTACTGCAGACCTCGTACACTCGTAGTACTCGATTAGGATAACGAAATGTGTAAGCAGTAGCGCGTACTTCTCAATCGTTATTGAGAAAATCGCAAGATAATTTCGGTCGTCAAATATATACACCAATGCGTGACAATTTTTACCGTTAGGCACCGGCAGCCGAGTAGTTGCCGGCACGGTAGCTCAGCGTGTTGGGTCAGAGGGTTAGTTGCCCTCTGTAACCAAAAACTGAGTCAACGGCTCAACACTGAACTTGAATGGGTGTCCTGGGACATCCGCACGGAACAAATGCAACGAACAAAATGAGAACAATAAAAAAAGTGGTAAGCGTTCAAGCTCCGTAATCGCTGGGTCGCTGGATCGAGTCCCGCTCGTCAGTTTTTTTTCTAACACAGTCATTTTCTTTACTGTTTATACGAAAATTGATGTAATAGCAAAAATACGTGTAGTCGGATGAACTTTTATTAAATTTACAATGTTATTTGGCAGTCTACAAATTTTTATTATCACAAATAATATAGTATTCATAACTTCCTACTCTTAAACGGCCAAACGCATAAAGTGATACTGAAAATGTATGCTTGTCCATGATTTGAGAAATCCCTTATACCTGGAAGGAACCCGGGACGACTTCTTACCTCCAAGTTTTGACCGGCACAGACGGCTTTCGGAAGATCTAAATTAATGGTCGCTTTCGACATTACGAGTACAAGTTGCGGGATGGTATTTTTCGTAAAAGCATGAAAAACGAAGTTAAACGGCACCAGGTGCATTGAATAAATGCTATGTTTCCGCACACGCAATGTCTTTCGAGGTTTTCCGCGGAAAAACCAACCTCGTTAACATTTTCAAAAGCCTCTCTTCGAGCCGATAGCCGGCCAGTGTGGCCGAGCGGTTCTAGACGCTTCAGTCTCGACCGCTACGGTCGCAGGTTCGAATCCTGCCTCGGGCATGGATGTGTGTGATGTCCTTAGGTTATTTAGGTTTAAGTAGATCTAAGTCTAGGGGGCTGATGACCTCAGATGTTGAGTCCCATATAGTGCTCAGAGCCATTCAGCAGATAATTTGGAAGCAAATCATACATAACGCACCATTTCCTTAAATATCGGCGCTGATCGTTGGTCATGCAGTATGGAGTGTATTTTACTATCGTCTTCACAAGAAGCAATTTCTCGTTCTCTTTCGATTAAATACGAAAAATTTTGAAGACACGGACAAGCATACATTTTCTGTATCACCTTATGCGTTTGGTCGTTTACTAGTCGGTAGTTATGAATATTATATTACTTGTGATAATAAAAATTTGTAGACTGCCAAATAACATAGTAAATTTCATAAAAGTTCATCCGGTAACACGTATTTTTCCCGTTACATCAACTGTAATATAAATAGTAAAGAAAATGTGTTAGAAATAAAACAAAAAAACTGACGAGCGGGACTCGATCCAGCGACCCAGCAATTACGGAGCTTGAACGCTAACCAATTTCTTTTTTCTGTTTGTTCACTCTCAATCGTTGCATCTGCTCGGGGCGGAAGTCGTAAGACACCCGTTTAAGCTCATTGTTGATCGATAAACTAAGTTTTTTTATTACAGAGGGCAGCAAATCCTCTGACCGAACACGCTGAGCTACCGGACCGTAACCACTAAGCTCCCGGTGCTTCACTGTAAAGATGGCCGCGTGCAGGTATATATTTTGACGACCGAAATTATCTTGCGATTTTCTCAATAACACTTGAGAGGTACGCGCTACTGCTTACACATTTTGTTGTCTTAATGGAGTACTACGAGTGTACGAAGTCTGCATTAAATCCGCGTTCCAAACGTCGTGGCGTCCCCTTGTTAGTGGCTGGTATTGGCTCGTGTCCTCAGAACACGTAATCGCTTATAAAATGCCTCCCAACATTGCATAACTGTGATTCAAGGTCTGATGCATACCGAAGTATAACGCTAAATCTTTCTCCATTTCAACCATTCAACTATGGAAAGAACTACATACTAGGCTGTGTCCGATCCAAAATCATGATGCACTCAACAAGAAATCGAAGCATTAACTAATCGGTGCTCTTTTCCTCTGACCCAAACGTCTTCCTCTTTCTGTCTTACATATAACCACTGTTTCTCCAACATTTTTAACAGTCCCTGCATTCCTCTAATTTATCTGTATCATTCATTGCTTTCCTTTCACCTCACTTGTTAGCCGCAACAAGTGGTTTTGGTTCTGCTCTAGTCAACAAACTTCCTTTACAGATATGATTTTTTCTGACCTCCAAACATTCATTTCTATAAATATGTCATGGCTCCCATCTGGCAAAACGATAAATAAATCAATGTTCCTTATGCTGACATTAGTATATTACGATATTCATAAGTAAAAGCAAGAACTGCTCGCAGACATGTAACGTTCTCTCATATGAGCAAGGCTACATGGTAGACTAAAGGAAAAAACCGTCCATATATTAAATGAAAGTTCCTCGTCGTTTTATTGCGGTTAACGGTAGTACAAATCGTCCTATATGACAGGGTTTTACCGCTGGAAAAACCTGAGAAAACAGACGATTGTTCCTGGACTATGTGTCAGTGTCTTCCCTCGTCAAACATCCCAGCCCTTTTGTTATAAAGTTAAATAATTCGTCAGCCCTAAGTGAAATTGCCATGCCAAGTTCTGTCCTCAAAAAACAAAACAGTTAAGCCATGAATTATAAGGAAGAGATCTTAATTCAACCCTGCGTATGGTAACGTGTACTCTGTAATGCCTCAGGATGACGACTAACAGATATTTGCATGTTCTAGTACCTTTCTGATTTTATGGGACTGGGAAACTGGTAATTGTAGAGAAGCATTGCAAAATACAACATTTATCAAAAATTATTGGGACAGCTGACATGGAATTTGACAATAAACGAATGGGAGTTTAGCTCATACAATTTTCCCTATACACATTCTCACCTGAGTGAATCTAAATGGGAAAAGGATCAGCGTGGGATGTACTCTCTGCACTGAGGAAACAGAAACAACATTGGAGGGCATGTCAGTCATGCAAATGCGAGACTTGCTCTGTTAAGGGAAACTACGGGAAACGTAACCGAATACTGATACTTTAACGAAGAAAGAGCACGTATGATACAATCTGAGATAGGCAAGTTGAAGATCCGCTAATTAAGGCTTCGGCAGTTAATAACAGAGTGGACTACTTCGTTATTCAGTAATTGTGAAGGAACAAATTCGCACACTCACACGAGTCGAAACAATGATTCTAAATCGTTTCATAATTGGACTATTACTCAAAAGAGAAAGGATGAAAATACTGATGAAGTTATTGATTACTCCTGAGTCTACGACTCTTTGCTAGCCATGCTTGCAATTATTTCTTCCGTAACATTTCAGGTAGCTGTCTGGAACAGCTCAGGACGACAGCAACCTCTGCGGTCTTCCATCACTTATCTTCTGCATACAACATGAATTTACTTTGTGCAGCTCCACAGAGTTTATCTGGGAAACTCAGTATGGAATTAACTGACGCTTACTCGTATCTTTTGCTGGCCGGAGTGGCCGTGCGGTTCTAGGCGCTACAGTCTGCAGCCGAGCGACCGCAGGTTCGAATCCTACCTCGAGCATGGATGTGTGTGATGTCCTTAGGTTAGTTAGATTTAATTAGTTCTAAGTTCTAGGCGACTGATGACCTCAGAAGTTAAGTCGCATAGTGCTCAGAATCATTTCAACCATTTGAACTCCTATCTTTTATCTGACCAAACCCGGCAGTGATTGTGCTCTTTATAGTCTCTGTAATTTCCGAACGCAGTATGACTGTACTTCACAATTATTGAAATATCTGATTTACTTCAGCGTACACAAACCTAACACGATTATCTTCCCCGTAGCCGGCCGGAGTGGCCGTGCGGTTCTAGGCGCTACCGTCAGGAACCGCGTGACCGCTACTGTGGAAGGTTCGAATCCTGCCTCGGACATGGATGTGTGTGTTGTCCTTAGGTTAGTTAGGTTTAAGTAGTTCTACGTTCTAGGGGACTTATGACCTCAGCAGTTGAGTCCGATAGTGCTCAGAGCCATTTGAACCATTCTTCTCCGCATCACCAAAGCTATCTGTACTTCACTCGCTCCAAAGCTGTCAGCCGGCCGAAGTGGCCGTGCGGTTAAAGGCGCTGCAGTCTGGAACCGCAAGACTGCTACGGTCGCTGGTTCGAATCCTGCCTCGGGCATGGATGTTTGTGATGTCCTTAGGTTAGTTAGGTTTAATTAGTTCTAAGTTCTAGGGGACTAATGACCTCAGAAGTTGAGTCCCATAGTGCTCAGAGCCATTTGAACCATTTGAACCAAAGCTGTCAAAACTCTCCTCTTCGCAAAACCAAGGTTATCTGCCATCAATCCAGCGACCAAGAGGCGACCTCAAATTTCTTCTTTTTTTTTTTCGTAGTCCTCACCGATCAGCATTTTGTTACGCTTCTTTGCGCGGTGGTACAGGCCAAACAGATTCCAAGAAAAGCTCGTAGAAATACATTCAATTTGGTGCTTTTCTCCAGAGAGAAAACTACCAGACATTCCTAGAAGCTTCTCCCAAGTAATCGGACGTACCAATGCAACGAATCGGTTGAGAATTTGGCGGGTTGTACGTTTCGACATCGGCGCAGGCTGACTGAGTCACGTAGGCCACACGGAAATGTGCCGTTTGGTGCTCCTATTGCTTCATGAAAGCTAATGCAGTCTGCCTGTTTTCCCTCACGAAGGCAGAACAGAAATCTGTCCAACAACTCAGCTAAACGCACATACTTAGGCGTTACAATGAACCGGCACTAAGTTGGGACATACTGATCATAAAGGGTGCTTAACATCAAAAGTAAAACGCAGGTAACGCTTACTCTCTCTCTGGGCATCAGTATTACTCCACATAATTGAAGACGGGCAATAACTTATTATGATAGGAAATCAAATTGAATCAACGAAAGAGGTGTGAAAAAAACGTACGTCCTACAACACAACGTGTAGAACAGCGCTATGTCAAAACTTACACAAAGCACCCAACGCGTTTGGCGAGCACTATTCAGGAAATCAATGAATTACCCATTGAAAACGGTGTAAATCAATGTGAGTCTGTATGTCATAAACTATTTTCGTACGACAGTATTACTCCCAAAGGGAAAAATGTCATTCAGCATCTTAAAAGCGCACAGCATTTTAAACGCACTCTCTTTTTGCTTTAGAGTGCTATAGATGGAGTATAACTGCTGTCAGCTAGTCCTGTAACCCTCCATCACTGGCGTGAGTCATGCCAGTGAGGGGGTATGTGTGTGGCAGTATGTTGCATCCAATCAGCGTAGGGCGAAAGATTGACAGGAAGACGTGTAGAATTACAGGAATATAGGTCCTTGTCAAAGAGTTTCGAAGTAACATTATGAAGGAAACTGCATTCAGTGGACATTTTCAAAAGACAATTGCTCTCTCTAGAAAGACAACCATTGAAAGGGTAGAACAAGAAGACAGAAAATCACCTGGTTCTCCAGGTTGATGGTTGAGGAAACGGGTTTTCGGCATACCGGCAATAAAAATACGCAAAACGCCGCATTTCGTAACAAGATCTCGGAAAAGGGCTGTTAAAAATTAAACGAAAAACGACAAGGATACAGACCTTGTGATTAAAAACGTGGAATGATAAAGTGAGAATAAAAGAGAACTATTTAAAGAAGAAAAACTAAGCTGAGGTGGAGCATCTGTAGCAGCTGGTTTACATAAAAAAAACATATATACATTTCTGATACCAAATGGATCACAAAGACTTCTGAATATGTATATCGATATGAGAAATCCTTCATTGGTAGTCATAGCAGCGTACGGTATCGTAACTACTGAAGGTTAATTCTTTTTCTGGTCCGACAACGATCTTCGAAAATGTCGGTAATCAGAAGCAGGTGTTTCTAATTCGTGACCCAAGTGGCATAAGGAGTCCCAAATTAAGTGACCAAGTGGTAGAATGTAGTGAAAACCTTTTTTGAATAAAAGTGGCCGAAGACTTATTCATTTTTGTGAACACCAGAGACCAAAAATTGCTAATGGATGGATTTTGCATAAAGATATTCTCTAATATGCAACCCACGCATTACCTAAAATCGACCATTTATTGAATTAGTGTTAGACACAAATATGAAGTGAAAATCTCAGATGTCAGTAATGTGTGACCCAGAATGTAGCTCACAGCATGTCTTAGTCATACAAAAAGTTGATTAACACTAGTATCCCTCCACCAGTGCAGGGATGGGCAGCTATGAATCACGATGGTGTGAGCCAGTAATAGAGGCGAGATGGGAGCCTAGGAGACTCTTGAGAAAGGCAGCTACAAAAGGTAGCAGGTTCTGTATTTAAGTTTCTGCGCTGCACAGCACACTGGATCAGTGGCCAGCTGGCCGCTAATTCCTGCTGGGCTGGGTGCTTGAATGCTGCATGCAGCGCGATGGTTGACGTGGAGCCTCTGTAATGCATTGGTAGCCTGGAGCAAAGCCGGCCACGCGGATTAGACCCAGCGGCGTGTATACTTCACTATGGCTCATCTGCTGCAATCCTGGGCGGCGACTCGGCCCCGTCACAGCAGAGGATGCTAACCGCAATGCGATGCCTTTTATGTCATGGCGATAGTAAGCGGTCTGAGCAAAAATCGGCCATATCGCTGTAGTAGACCTGGGATGGCTTTCTGCACTGTGGCACTAAGTCCAGAACAGACTTGATGCATAGGGAACTTGTCCTGCTGCGGTCATGAACTGGTAGCTCCATGTACCAGTTTTGTTTAACATAGCCCTGTCGTCCTGCGAGATCTCCGAAACTGAAAAAAAATTCGTTTCAAAATATTCAATACTAACAGTCGGCAGTGTAGATCTTGTAGGACATATGCACCATTACTAGTCACATATACTAAACCATTACTGCCATTACCAATGGGTAAATATGTCTGGCCCTCGCAGCGTCTGTCTGTGGAGTGCCCGTGTTTCAGCAAACTAACCCCCATCGCAACATTCCAATGGCGCTTTTGAATTATTATATTGACAGCATCCCACATTTTCCTGTTATCACCACTTCTGTAATACACCTCTGAGGCTTGCACTAATATGCCTGTATATGGCTAATACACTAAATTACCCCAATCTATGAACAAGATATGGTCCTCCAGATTGACTTTACACAAGTTATATATTGCACTTAACATTTGTAATGAAAGTACATGAAGTTTGTAATCAAAACTACTGGGTTATACACCACATTCAATCTTACTTACTATGCTGCTAATTACTATTTTAGTTATTATTCTACTTGTCACACACGCTTTGTGCTCCTGGCAGTTTTCCCATCAGTGCATGTTCCCTTGCTTCCTCCTCTATTAGCCTTAAATTTACTTATTTTTACGCATTCACAGTGCAAGATTACACTATCACTTATGCTCTACAGATCCCATCTACAGATATCTCGACTGTGATTGGTTAAGCTGACTTTCTACCACAGTAGAATAAAAGTTGTGCACAGCAGAACTGTTAGGTGCCAAACAAATAACACACCTTACATTGAATTCCTGGTTAAATCAATATGTCACACGACATAGTTTCGTGAAAATGTACGAATTATTGATAGCCAAAGCGAATAAACAAGCCACTAACACCTACACTAGTAATTGTACACAAGTAATTTCCAGACTTGAGCTATGAGATGCAATTCTGAGGGAAGGAGAATGTTCCAACTGCAACGCCCGTCCCAAAGTTAAGCTGAAACCCACACTGCAGGACATCTAATGGACACAATAAGATACCACAGCCACCGCAAAGGCCATTGGCCAAAACCACCCCTCTCCTTACTTTTAACGACAACCCTTTGGAAAGCCTTTCTATAGGAACAAAGATGAAGATGGCAGATAAAAGTCTGGAGAAACCCAACTCAAAATACTGGTGACTCACTGTAGCCACTTGTGTTAAACTCACATGAAAGAAAAAGCTGTTTATCTCAGTATTACGTAGCACACATTAAATTCTACCCTATGAAAGAAACGACGCCTCTGTTAGGATACACAAACTCTAGTGGGTGGAGTTGTAAGAAGTACGAATGCTCTGATTGTCCAGAAAGAAAATGCTTGTCCGCCAGGTTTGATATAGACAAATGTGGACATAGAAATTTCTTTTGCAGCAAGTCGTCGAGTGTTTGAGCAAGGCAACTCGCGCTAAGCTGAGATGATTGCGAGAGTCATTATGTGGTCACTTGTTCACAGGCTCGACTTAACTCGTCCGAAGTTAAACTGCAAAGTCTCCTAGTATGGAGAATCGCACAGAGCACTGACAGTTAACGCTTGCGGGAGATTTGAGGGCAACAATGTACGTGCTATTCAATCGAAGTAGTATGTACCATGCTAGTTATCTTCTCTAGGGAACAACTGGGAGTCTTGACTTCATCGAAGACGTAGGAAATGTATCAGACTGGGGTTTAACCTTGGAAAGAATATTAGAATAGAGTCTCAAGTTCACAGCTCAACCCGACAGCCGCCGTTGCCGCTGCTGACGAAAGGAAAACATGCGCCCTCACGCTACGCCAACTAGATAATTGAACTGACACTTAGAACTACGATCGTCTCCGTCTCTCCCATTTTTTAATTTTTTTTTTTTTACATTCAACCGTGATCTGTGGTTAAAAATATTTATGATTGACAGGTTTAACTGAAGCAGAAACGTGAGATATACTGTTTAACGAAAAGAAGTGTTTCATACCCTGAAGTGATGGAATTGTTTTAATTGTGTACTTCTTTCTGATTGCTCTTTACCGACACTATCCATAACTGGTTATTTTAATTGTGCAGTTTTAGCTCAATTGATAGCTCTGGCCTCAATTGTATTTAATTTGTTTGTACTTTATCGCCGGCCCTTGTGGCCGAGCGGTTCTAGGCGCTTCAGTCCGGTCGCTACGGTCGCAGTTTCGAATCCTGCCGTTGGCATGAATGTGTGTGATGTCCTTAGGTTAGTTAGGTTTAAGTAGTTCTACGTCTAGGGAACTGATGACCTCAGATGTTAATTCCCACAGTGCTCAGGGCCATTTGAACCATTTTGTATTTTGTCGACCTCCAGACATGGTCATGAGCCATCTTACTATTATAGAGCCTTAGTATAATTAGGAATGCCGCTTCACAGTTCGGAACACCAAATATCAATACTTTCCGATCCTGAACGTATTATGATTATGATATTATGAAGTCATACTTAGAGAAAAAAATAAACCTTGATAACTAAAATCTAAGATTTTAATTTTTTCCTAACATATAGTTACATCTGAGCCCGTACACTAATTTCTGTTAGCAATAACGAATCCTGTACAGGGTGTGTACTGGACCTGACATCGAGATCATTGTCTGACTACATTACTGTCCATACTGCTGCACTCTTCTAAACCCTGCGTGCATGAGATGATATCTTCCTACCTTGCAGGCTGTAGGGTCATCATCAAATTCCTACAACACCCGCTGAGCGCCCTTGCACAAATGTGGTAGGAAGATAGATCAGAACCAGTCTCACACATGTTAGAGAGTTAATGTCGCTGTGGTGCTTGGTATTACGGCAGTCAAAATCTCTGTCACGCATGATAGTCATTCTCGCAACTTCTCTACATTGTGAATTACCTGTATATATGTCCTTCCTGCATGGCAGTGAAACCAGAGATTGGATTAGGTCATGGTCTTATGTTCGTTTCAGAGATGTTATACTTGGTGCTGCCGATAATTCGAAGTGTACATGTGGACGATACACATGCAGTCGTCGTATGTTTGGTTATGTGAGTCCCATCATCGTGGTTGGTGGGTTCAGAAATGGCCTTGTTATGTCACATGTAGGCCCATCAATTGCCCACTTCCTTTAAGTTCAATCCGTCTGGCTCATGTGAGCTTATCCTGCTCGAAACAACTCGATACTATTACCAAGTTATCGTAAGTTGGTTAAATCCAGTGAAATCTGCTAACTGTAAATGCAGCTCACGTCTCCAAATATTCCTTGGAGAGTGTAGCTTCTTCTGTGTGGCTAAAAACAACTGTACCATGCATGCACTCAGGCTGGTTTGTATAAACCTAGCTGAACGCATTGCTATTGTCGACTTTCGGCAAAGTGGTAACTCTTCCTTCGTCATAACTACACAATCTTCCGAAATTAATTGTATCACGTGGATTCCCATATCCGCTTTTTCAAGAATTCCCTACTTGACTCTGTTTTTGTGAATGACGAAACATATAATCTATGCATGGCTTCCAAGTACCAGAAAACGAATTAGAATATTATACAACTGTGCTCAATCAAATTTCACTTCTTCAAGTACAACGACTCACATTCCTTTTATTCATGCCTTCAACGTATTGCATCCCAATCACAGGGACAACTTCCGTCTTTCCTCCCTCCTCAGAAGACTGCTGCCACTACCACGGCCAGTCACATACAACATAAATAGCAAATAAAATCGTCACACTAACATATTCATTAGAACCAAATTCACACGCAAACATAAAGAGTAGAAAGTTCTTAAACCACCAAGGCCAGTCACATAAAACATAAATAACAAGCAAAATATTTGCACTAACATTACTTATTCAGTACAGTCCTACACACACGCAGACACAAAAAGAAGGAAATCCTTAAACACCTCTTGTTTCGATCTTAGTGCGTATGATATTTATTGCACAGGCTCAACCTCATCTTCTCTCTATCTCTGATTCCGTCTCCAAATGTTCTTCTCCAGCTCAACCCCTGAAAGTTCACGATTCGACTTTAGAGTAACTCCAAAAAAGTTGTAGACACCCAGCTGTCGTTCTTGTTGGCAACTGAAGCCTCATGTTAACTGCAGAAGTAGGCTTCACCGTCTGATAGAGTCCAAAATATCTAGTCAGTAGATTCTTCCTCATCTCTTTCTGCATGTAAATACGATACCATCACCCGTTGCCCTAATTTACAGTAAGGTAAAATTTCTGTTTCACAGATTCCTCTTGTTTCTCTATCGTCTTCATATTTTCCTTCTCTACTCTTTTCCCCACTTCTCGTACTGTTCCTGCTAACTCACCATTTTACTATTCTGTGTCTTTATAAGATCCAATTGTGATGAAACTTTCAGGCCATACACCAGCCCATACACCGACATGACATGCCTTAGACGTGTATTGACAGTCACTGTGATGCGTGTTCACATACTAACTTAACGTTTTCCCAATTGTTAAACCTACGCGTTCTGTTCTTTCATTGGCACGTGGATGAAGAGGACAATTTCTAGACTTCTTCACACGCAACAACTCACACAATTTCTTCAATATGTTCGACGTGAAATTCATACCATAGTGTGCAATTATTGTACCTGGCATTCAGTACCTCAGCGTCCAGTTGTTAAAAATTACTTGTGCAACTGTATCTGCTTGCTTATTCAGCATGTCCACCTACCGCACAAAGAGATTTATTATTGTTAATACGAATCAATTTTCTTCTGGTGTCAGATCGAGTGGTCCTTATGCATCAATTACAAGCATTTAGAATGGTTTCGAAGCCTCTGGTAGCCTTAGCGATGGCACTAGCTTATGATCAAATCAGCTCACTGTGTTCACTATGCAGTTCCTTGCATATTCAGCCACATCCGCTTTACTTTCTTACCACCGATATCTTTCGGGAACTCTTCAGTCATACTAGAATATGTTGGATGGTAACAGTTGAAACGGACAGTAGGTAGTGCAGAATGAAATCTTCACTCTACAGTAGTAGACTCAACCTGGTAGACCACTTGCCTGCAAAAGGCAAAGGTTCCGAGTTCGAGCCTCGGTCCAGCACAGTTTTAATGTGCCAGGAAGTTTCATATTAGGTCACGCTCCACTACAGAGTACAATTTCATTCTCAAAACATCCCTGAAGCTGTGGCCAAGCCATGTCTTCATACTATCTTTTCTTCCAGGAGTGCTAGGTTTGCAAGATTCGCAATAGAGTTTCACTGAAGTTTGGAAGGTAGCAGATGCGGTACCGGCAGAACTGAAGCTGTGAGGACAAGTTGTAGATCTTACTGGAGTAGCTCGGGGGTAGAGCACTTGCCCGGGAAAGGGAAAGATCGTGAGTTCCAATCTCGGTCCGGCACACAGTTTCAATCTGCCAGAAAGTTTGACAACAGGTGGTGTTTCCTGGTGGACTTTGGTTGTGTTGAATTGAAAGCAGCGTATAAATTGAATGATATAGACGACGTATACCACGACTTACAGAATGTGAAAGAATTTCCACTTTACATCGAGAGCGGTACATTGGATGGTAGCCAGGTATAATATCACTATCGGGGAAAAGGCCACAGAATCAGGCCAACGGAATGCTGACTTTGAGGTGACCATTGGCCTACCGGTAGTCATAACGAAACTTTAAACCAATATCCCTGAAGATTTCATCTCAGTCAAGGAAGCAGAGACAAGTTTACCAATGACTCAGAGCGGAAGAAAAGATTAGATTTAATACTTTACAATGGATACGAATTACTCTCGACAGCGTAGTCATTTGTCCCCTAACATATATCAAGATTTTCTCCGTACTCGGTGATGAAACAGCATTGATCTGAAGGAAAACAGGAATTTATATCAATTATCCAATATCAACTGCACTTACTGTTCACTTCTTTGGCATCGATTATTCTGTGTGATCGAGACTACTAAAATTCCTGAAACTTCGTATTGGATGTAGTAAGAGACAGATAAGCTAATGACAACAGGAGATTTTTGCACCTCGAGTCGCAATGCTCATCCACACTTCGCGCATTCAGAATAATTACTATCTCAGCGATTACATGTGTAGCGTTCAATATACAGGATGAGTCACTAACTACTGCCACCTAGAATAACTCCGAAATAATGATAGTATCTGAAAAGTTTGTGGGACAGAGGTTGCATAGGACAACGGAGGCCATAATATGATGTTAGTTTTTGGCTGCTAGGTGGGCTCGCGCCGGAGATATGAAGGTCATATATATTTTTTTTAATGGGATTCTATAGTTTGCTAATTATTTTCTGATAGCGGCCATCGAGAGGAATCCGATGATGTCAACGAATGTCACAAACATGGCATGAACGTCCATTTACATAAGGTGCTCGAGGTGATGACCACTGGTATCAATGCAGAGCAGCAATATTCGTATCGTGGATTGAGTGGTATTCTTTATCACTTCGTCACTTACCGAAGCACATGCTCTGACAATTCTCTCCGGTATGTCGTGCAAATAGTAAATATTCGCCGAATACGGCGTATCCGTCTAACATGCCACTGACATGTAAACACCATTCGACGGTTTCGCCATACGCCACCATTAGAACGGTAAGACTAATATCGTCGAGTCAAGCGAATATGAGTGATGTATTTCTTTGAAGATCAAGTTGATATGTTTCTCATTTACGAACAATGCCAACGAAATACGCTGAAAGATATTCTCAATGTACTCACCCTACACGTCATACATTTAAATATGTGTATGATAAATTGAGAACGACTGGATCTTTAACCCATCGGAAACATATCCGGCAAAGGGAAGTTACTAACTAGGAAACGGAAATTGGTACTCTTGCCACTGTGATTCGAGATCCTTGTGTTAGTTCGTATCAAATCGTAAAGGAATCTGGCATGATGCAGAGTAGTGTTGTTCATGTTCTGCATCGCCATAAATATCATCCTTACCGTATCAGTCTCCACCAAGAATTAACTGGTACGGATTATATGCGTCGTATTGAAATCTACCAATGAGCTCAACTTCTGATTCAGAGGGATGACACATTTATTAATTTGCTATTAATTACTAACGAGGCTACAATCACGAACAGTGGAAATGTTATTTACATAACATGCATTATTGGGCAGCTGAAAATCCATGTTGGCTGCGGCAACTGCACACAAAAAACCGGGGTCGGTAAATGTATGGTGTGGGATTCTGAATGACACATTTATAGTCCTTATTTTATCGAAGGAAATCCTAATCGTAGGAAGTAAACCACATTCCTGCAAGAAACATTAGGTCTGTTATTGGAAGAAATACCCTTATGAACAAGGAACAGAATGGGGTATCAACACGATGGGTGTCCGGCATATTTTTCGCTGATGGCTAGAAATGAGTTGCAGAGACAATTCCCAAAGCGTTTTATTGGTGTGGAGGAGATGGATCGTGGCCGGCTCGAAAGCGAGACTGATTTTTTTCTTGTGGGAATTCGTAAAAGACCTTGTTTATATAGACATTCCAACTACACCTGATGATATGCAACACAGAGTTGTGAAAGCATGTACTTCAACAAGTGTCGGTGTGATAAGGAATACCACTCAATCCGTGATAAGAAGATTGCAGCACTGCATTGATACCAATGGTCATCGCTTCGATCAACTTCTGTAAATGGATGTTCATGCCACGTTTGTGACCTTCGCTGACTTTAAAAGACCTTACTGTTACACGTCATTGGATTTGTCTCGATAGCCGCTATTAGAAACAAAGTACCAAACTATAGCATCCTGTTTAAAAGACGAAGTTGACCTTCATATCTATGAAGCGACCCCACCTATCAACAAAAAACCAACGTTATATTATGGCCCCCGTATTCCCATGTAACTTTTGTTCCATAAAATTTCCAGCACCTGTCATGCTTTCGGAGTTATTCTTGGTGGCAATAGTTAGTGACTCGCCCTGTATAAGACAGTGTAATTGTTTTCTGAAATATGACGAAATTAAACAACCTGTCGCGTAAAAGAAATTTAATATCCTTACCGGTTTCGGGCGCTTGGTGCTCTTCTTCAGTAGGTTGCACCTACCGCATTATTAGCGAGTGTCAATAATAAGATGCATACAACAAAGAACCATGGTCATACAATTCATATCGTATAACGAAGCGAAACAGCAAGTGCAGATATCATTCCAGAACAGGAGCATGATGTCTGCATTTGTTGCTTGGCTTCTTTATACCATTATTGTATGGACGCAATAAACCACGTGACCATGGAATTTTGCTGCATGTATCTTATTGTTGACACTCGTAAATAAAGTGATGGGTATAAACTTGTGAAGAAAGATACCAGCCGCGCTGAGTGGTCGCGTGGTTTGAGGCGCCACGTCGCAGACTGCGCGGCCCCTCCCGCCAGAGGTTCGAGTCCTCTCTCGTGCATGGGTGTGTGTGTTGTTCTTAGCATAAGTGCGTTGAAGTAGTGTGTAAGTCTAGCGACCGATGACCTCAGTAGTTTAGTCCCTTATGATTTCACACTCATTTGACCTTTTGAAGGGTACTAAGTGCCTGAAACTGTTAAAGCAATTCAATTTCTTTTATGTAACTGACTGCTTATTATTTTGTGATTTACAACTATATTTGCTGAGGATGGGTAAAACACTAAATATTTTCAGAGACTTAATTGGATGTCTAGACCGCAACACTCTGGAATATGAAACTTCCTGGCAGATTAAAACTGTGTGCCCGACCGAGACTCGAACTCGGGACCTTTGCCTTTCGCGGGCAAGTGCTCTACCAACTGAGCTACCGAAGCACGACTCACGCCCGGTACTCACAGCTTTACTTCTGCCAGTACCTCGTCTCCTACCTTCCAAACTTTACAGAAGCTCTCCTGCGAACCTTGCAGAACTAGCACTCCTGAAAGAAAGGATATTGCAGAGACATGGCTTAGCCACAGCCTGTAAAGTTTGGAAGGTAGGAGACGAGGTACTGGCAGAAGTAAAGCTGTGAGTACCGGCCGTAAGTCGTGCTTCGGTAGCTCAGTTGGTAGAGCACTTGCCCGCGAAAGGCAAAGGTCCCGAGTTCGAGTCTCGGTCGGGCACACAGTTTTAATCTGCCAGGAAGTTTCATATCAGCGCACACTCCGCTGCAGAGTGAAAATCTCATTCTGGAAACTGTGGAATATGTTTATGAATCAGGCTGGGTACAATCATTTTGTAAAGTAGTTCAAATTAGGTACGCATGAATTCTTTGAGAATTATGTTTACCACTTCAGTTTAAAAACAATGATTCATTATGTACATAAAGTAGCCTGTTCATTGATTACATAGTAGGTGGCACATTTACGTAATTATATAATCGAAAGAACCCAAATGTAGACGCTGAATAAAGCGGAAACCGATACATAAGCTAAATTGATGTAATTGACGCTGCCAAAACGTTATTGGCAAACTTGATAACGCAAAGTGGTTGAAGCAGAAATCATGGTTGTGCTCACGACACTTTCCAGTACAACATATAGTAAATCACGGTAAGCAACCAATATTAGAACATAGTTGTCGCCACCAACATAATATGCTATTTATTATGTATAATTTAGGTTTAAATAAACCATTTTGATTTTTGTTGATCTAGGTTTTTTCGAAAATCAGTCTCTTGCATATTGATTAGTTATGCTGTGTCAAAGAAAAACCAGGTATGTCTGGAGTGACCAATAGTGCTGGGAGACGAACAGCAATATATCAGCCTGTGTAGGTCAGACATGCTCTATATGATTGAAAACTGGAGAAAACGTTGGTCCATCAATGTGGTGGTTATTGCAATGCTGGAGTTTCGTTCATCAAAGAACTTAAAAGCTGAAGGGCCCTACCTTCTATTACAAAAGATGAAGCCTTTTCAAAAGGTGTACATGATTTTAATGTTTCATCTCTTTACCTATCATGGTTAACAATAATCCTCTGGTCTCAAATAAAGATATAAAGCTTCATTTAGACAACCAACCCTATGCCTATCGTCACAATGATTTGCACCACAAATAAACGCATCTCACACTACATTGTTTCTGTGATTATACCTGTACCTCTTTCCTTACACACGTCTATGCAACTGAAACGGAACTCATCTGTGACGACGTTTTCCTCCTTGAAGCAGAAATGAAGCGACGGAATGATATTATTGCCCGGGAGACGCTTTCTGATGTTGTTGGGCATCCCGTTGCGAGTCTTTCTAATTGTTGCAACGTTGGCAGATGGCGGTTCGATGAAAATGAGATGAAACAATTACAACAAAAAAAGCAGCCACTCCAGGACGAAGAAATATCATAAACGGCCGGAATCGGACCTATTATCCCGTGTACCAAAAGCAAAGACCCTAACAACTTTCCCCGTTTTTGAATTTAGTCTGGGCGGACGTCTCCCTTATCGTTGAATACTTCACTCAGTTTTTTATTACAGAGGGGAGCTAGTCATCTGCCTGAAAACGATGAGCTACGTGCTGGTAGACCAAGAGCTGATGGACAAACCGATACTGACGCTACAGAGACGGCGAGAAACGAGTCGTATGTCGTGAGCGGCATTAACTCCGATGCACTCCGTCCCTAATTACATCGTCGTTGACAGGAACGTTTAAGCAGACCTATTTGGGATACCCTACTGCGCTGTGTATTCGCTGCAAAATATTTAAAACAGGACACAGCACAAACAAAACAAGACAGAACAAAGAAAAACACACAAGTATTGACCATTGCTGAATATAACTACCCTACACAACATAAGCTAGTTTCAAGAATCAGAAAATGGTATTAAATTACTTACAACACACATGGCTCCAATGACGTGTGACGATAACTTTGAAAATATAAACGGTTAATAGATCGGTCAGAGAAAGCTATTCAGGTACTTCTGTTGTCGTACTATGTGCTTCCAGACAGTACTGGATGACCCAAAAGAAGATTTAAGGCTAACTACCCCTACTATACCTTCTACTGCTACACTACAGGGACCATGCGCTTTTGGAATTATGACAACAAACCACATCATGATGCAGAATGACTCTCTTGCAGCGTCTGCACGTAGATAGGAAAAGAAATCCACTACTGTACAGCTGCACTATTGTTGACAAACAGCTGGAGACAGCGTCTGCCGTAAAATATCTAGGCGTAACTATCCAGAGCGACCTTACACTTAAGGTCGCTCTAATTTACACCTTCTCCTCGCCCCCCCCCCCTTTCCGTCTATGCCTCAAGAGCAGTATTGGCGGGACATTTGAGAGAAAACTTGGAGAATATGTCACGTAAATTTCGTGGTCATATAGTAGTGCAAGGTGGCGATCTCAGCTAACCAGCTATAGACTCAGAGGGCTGAATAATTAAGGCGGGTTGTAGAAATTGATCTGAAAGCCTTACCCGAAAATTATCTTCAGCAGCTAACCAGAGAATCGACAAGTTAAATGAACATTCTAGTTACCAATTGCTTCGAACTTTCGACTCAGCGCTGAACAGGAAAACAGGTATCATGAAGTCGTCGAGCAGAAGCACGAAACCATAAGCCTGTACCTCTGACGTCAGTCTGTTGTAGCATTATCGAACTGCGTTTCTTGACGTTTTGGAGACCGAAAATCTGCTTTGTGAGATCAAATTTGGTTCTACAAACAACGGTCGAGTGAAACCCATCTCGTTCAGTTCGCTCACGAGATCAAGAAAACGGCATATACCGCCGTACAGACAGATACTGTGTCCGTGACTTTCGTAAAGCGTTCGATACAGTTTCGCACTGCCGCCTAATGAACAAAATGAGAGTTATGAAATTGCGGACCAGCTACGTGGTTGGACTGAAAAGTTTCTTGCAAACATATCACAGCATGTCATTCACAATGGAGGGAAATCTTCAACCATACAAGTAATTTCGGGCGTCGCCAAATGGAGTGTCATACAACCGCTGAGCTAGTGACCATATAAAACAGATAATGGGAAAAGCAGACAACAGACTCAGATTCGCCGCACGAAGTAGCCGCGCGATTTGAGGGACCATGTCACGGATTGCGCTGGCCCTCCGCCGGAGGTTCGAGCCCCCCCTCGGGCATGGGTGTGTGTGTTGTTCTTAGCATAACATAGCTTAAGTAGTGTGTAAATCTAGGGACTGATGACCTCTGCAGTTTGCTCCCTTAGGGATACACACACATTTGAATATTTGAACATAGACTCAGATTCAGCGGAAGAATCTTAAGGAAATGTAACTCATTTGCGAAAGAAGTGGCTTATAAGGCGCTTGTTCACCCGATTCTTGAGTATTGTTCACTTACGTTGAATCCCCATCAGGTAGGACTCATAGAGGAGATAGAAAAGACCCAACGAAGAGCGGAACGTTTCGTCTGGCGATAGAGCATTACGGAGATGCTGAACACACTCCACTTGCAGACGTTACAAGAGAGACGTTGTGCATCACGGAGAGATTTTCTATTAAAATTTCGGGACGGCACTTTTCAGGAGGAGTCGGGCAACATATTACTTCTCCCCACAGAAATCTCGCGTATTGATCATGAGGAGAAAATCCAAGAAATTAGAGCCAATAGAGAGGATTACCGACAGTCATCTATCCAATGAACTACTCGCGAGTGGAACAGGTTTGGAGGGACCAGATAGTGGTACCGAAAGTACCCTCTGCCTCATACCATTAGGTGGCATGCGGAGTATGACGTAAACGTAGATGCTCCTGGAGTCGTCTAAGCGTCTCCGTGACACTTTCACGCTTACAAAATGAATCTGTAACGAACTTCGCTGCTCTTTGGGATTTCTCTTTTTATTAAGCCTATCCAGTTCGGATCATATACCAACGGAAAATAGCGAATGATTGGTGACACGAGGATTTTGCAAGCTGTCTCCCTTTGTGTTTACAACAATAGCCACGGACACTTCCAGTGAATCTGGGAATGGCATTTACCTTACCTATGATTAGTTTTGTGTGGTCGTTCAACATGAAATCGCTTCGTGCTCATACTCCTAGATTTTCTGTGGATGTCATTGCTTATAGTGAGTGTTCTGCAATGGCGTAACGCGTCTTTCTACCTATTTATAAGCAATATGGTTCATTTGTTTGTGATGTGGGACAACTGACCATCTTATTACTTGCACCTCTGGAGATCTTCCTGAATTACATTTGTCTAGCTTTGTGACCTCACTGCATACGATCTATCCCCGAAAAGCCTCATGGAACTTTCCATGTTATTCACGCGCTCAGTGGTTGTAGGACACTCCATTTGGCGACGCCCGAAATTATATGGTTGAAGATTTCCCTTCATTGAGAATGACATGCTGTCTTACGTTTGCAAGAAACTTTTCAGTCCAACCACGTAGCTGGTTCGTTATTTCGTAACTCTCATTTTGTTCACTAGGCGGCAGTGCGAAACTGTATCGAACGCTTTACGAAAGTCACGGACACAGTATCTGTCTGTACTGCGGTATATGCCGTTTTCTTGATCTCGTGAACGAACAGAACGAGATGGGTTTCACACGATCGTTGTTTTCGGAACCTAAGTTGATGTCACAAAGCAGATTTTCGGTCTCCAAAACGTCATTAAACGCAGTTCGAAAATGCTACAACAGACTGACGTCAGAGGTACAGGCTTATGGTTTCGTGCTTCTGCTCGACGACTTCATGATACCTGTTTTCCCGTTCAGCGCTGAGTCGAAAGTTCGCAGCAATTGGTAACTAGAATGTTAATTTAACATGTCGATTCTCTGATTAGCTGCTGAAGATAATTTTCGGGTAAGGCTTTCAGATCAATTTCGACAACCAGCCTTAATTATTCAGGACTCTGGGTCTGTAGCTGGTCAGCTGAGATCGCCACCTTACACTACTACATGACCACGAAATTTACGTGACATATTCACCAAGTTTTCTCCTAAATGTCCCGCCAATACTGCTCTTGAGGCATAGACGGATAGGGGGGGGGGGGGGGGTGTAACCCTACGCTACCGCGCACGATACTCGTTAAAGCCTGTACTATGGTAAGTTGACGGGCTTCACCTTATAAGAAAGGATTTTAGTATATAAGTTGACCGCGTGTACCTGAATGGAGGCAAAATCAGACTTCCGCCCACTCAGTAACAACAATGATACGACAAGCAAGTCTGAAGTGCAACTACACGTTAGGACGGACAAGAAACGACACAGAAGATGCTACCAAATTGTTAATAACACGGTCGTCAGCCTAATTAGGCATTAACTGAGTTTCTTCCCAGTACAAGTTGATGTACGTTCATACAAAACAACACGTAATAGCACTGCATAATATGGTAAATTTTAGAACCAGAAAATCTACTGAACTAATAATTTCACTTTCTGTACTAATATGGACAAGCCAAAAACACACAACAATACACTATAATGTTTACTACGAACTTCGTACTGTCTATTGATCTGATTAAATTCGGGCATAGGTTACCCTAGAAATAGCACTTTCGAAACACACATACAATGTCAATTTTGAAAAAGTTAAAACACTAATAAATTTTGGTTTTATATTGACTTTAACTTTGCTGGTCAAATCAGTTCAGTACACTTCAGAATTTAAATGAATAGAAAAGAAAAACGGGGGGGGGGGGGGGGGGGGGGACCCTGAAACTGTTATGATCACTTAACTGAAATTTTTGATTATCGAAATCTTTAAGCACTCAAGATTTCCAATATATGAGTTACTACTCTTTTTGTCTTATTTCTTGCTCATTTAACTACCATTATTTTTGTCTCAAATTAATTAGCCTTCACTACTAAACAAATTTCAATATTATCTTCCAACTTTGTCAAACCTATGTATTCATTAACAACAAAGTTCTTTAAACATCATCCTAACATAGATAGGTCTGCTGGTAATTATTATTAACATAAACTTAAAATCTTCATTTCGGGACACTCGGGTTGCACAACATGTGGAAAGGACCCTGTCTAGGTTAGTGATGAGGATAAATAAATGATAGGACAGTTCTGGTAAAAGTTAAGTTGATATTGAACAGTAAGGAACAAAAGTAACACTGGTCCACACGAATACAGTACTAAAAGTTTCAACCTGTTCGTATCGATGCGGCGGTTGGCGGGCGGCGAGATGGCGAGGCGCAGAGCACACATACAATCACAGCTATGGCTTTTGATGTATCGGCACTTTACTTCTTCATAGCGTCGCAATAATTTTCCATTTAGTGCCTATGGAATTTTGCCATGCTGTATAGTCGTCGGAAACGGCACATCCGAGGCTCAATGCAACTACGTCTTCCAGGAGAGCCTCCTCGGTCCAGAACGTGTTACTCAGACCGATGCCCAACTCCTACTACTACTGCTGAGCCCGTTATGCCGTGCAGCGCCCGTGTGCATTTTCCCGCGCTCGCCTGCCATCCTCCTTTTACCGCTCCCCTACAGACAGGGTATTCACCAGAGGTTCTGCATTCTACATATCCTAATACATTACCTCCGTATGGACCAGACGCACAATTACAACTTCGACATCTTACAACAGTTTCAACATTTCTTACATTTCCATTTTGTTATAATATTGCTTGCAGTTTGACATAAACATTAATATTCACATCGAAATATGTTTACAATTTCTTTAACATTATCACATGAAACAAAAAAGAAATGAAATCAGAACATCGATTACACTGATTTATCGAAAATCAGAAGAAAAAATTATTATATATACAGTAATACAGCGTTGGTGTTGTTGCAGGGGGGAGAAGGTGTCAATTAGGGTAACCACATATCCATTTCTTAACGGGACTGTCCTTTCTGTTCGTTCTCTATGCTGTTGTAACTCAACATATTCAACAGAACACCGAATGTCCAGTTTTTCGTAATCAGCAATAACGTTAACTCTTTTGTTTTTGCAGCATTTTGTGTTTTTATTTATTTTTGTGTCAATTTAGTGTCATAAACGCAGCTTCTTTTTTAACATTTCCTTGAGGCTTGCTTTGTCTTGAACGCAAAGATGGAACAAAGGAGCATTATTTCGGTCACGGGATGAGAATATTTTTTCTGTCATCGTGCTCAGTGCCACTGCCTTATGCGTGACATTCGCTATTTGTATCGATCATTTGCTACTGCAGAAATGAAGCAAAAATGTAAGAAGTTTTCGTTAAAGAACGTTATAGCGTTATCGAATAGCAATTTTATTTCTAGTTATGAATTATCTACTCAGATAACATAAATTTCCAGAAGAAGCAACGAACCCTTGTCTAGGGGATGTTATATGCAACAATGAGAAGTAGGTGGCAGTTTCAACATTGGGTTCGACAAGCTTGCTTCAGTGCACTCCATCGTCTGTTGTTTGATATATGTGAAAATAGCTCTTGGACGTTAGTATGGGGAAAGGAAAGTGTTCTTTCTCGTAAAATCGTGAAATAGGCGTTCCCTTTCTTGAAGGGAACCACAAGTGAGAAGGTAGAATGTAAATTGCGTCGTATAGTTTTTTCCTTTCAACATGGATGACGTGCCGATATAACACAGCTCATATAGAAAAAGAAGCATATTTTGGTAGTTTCTGCGAGTGCTTCAAGCAGCATAACTTCCTTTGCAAGTACGAATAAACTACAAATAGAGGGAAATATACGTATCGCTGCGGAAGAAGGCCTGCTCGTGTTCCATACCGCCAAACATGACCATCTGTCCGTTCAACGGACTGCATGGCTCTTCTCATCAAACACCTATTTCTGAAGAAATTCGTATGTTCTTAAAATGTGAGTCGATTGTAGTAAACGTACCTAGTGCGCGAAGTTCAGTCAGAACTTAAAGATGCTAAGTATGTGTCTGGGATGGTTGGTGCATTAAATCACAAAAGCTTAAAGCTAGTGCAGATTCTACCTACGTATTTCATTCCAGCCAAAAGTATTCAGTTCAAAGTAGTTTTTCTTCAGAACACTGGTGGAGGAACAGCAGAATTATTAGCTAGCTATTTTCTGGATATTTAAAAAAGCAGATGACAAGATTGTCGCATTTTTTGCAGACAGCTATAATACCAATTTTGGTGGGTACACGAGGGCAGGAACAAGCAATGTTAATTCTAAAGTGAACAGTGTTCTCAAGGCGAACATTCAGGGCGTCGGTTGTGTAGCCCATGTGGTACACAATGCAGTTCAAACAAATGCAGACATTCTTCGCATTAACATAGAAACACTAGTGAATACAATTTTTCACTGTGCGTTTGGAGGAACTGAAATCATTTTGTGATTTCCTTGATACTGAATAGAAGCAACTTCTAGGTAGTATTCAAACAGGATACTTGTCTTTGTTGCCAGGAGTTACAAGACTATTGATATGTATGAAACTTTTATATCTTGTTTTCCGTTTCAGAATAGGTGTCCTACGTTGATTTTAAGAGCCCACAGTCACTTTTTGGCTTCATTTCATACAAAGCCCAATGAAAATGTTTTCAAATTCAATCCAAAGTTGGAAAGAACCATGATTTAAATTACAGAATCAGCTGGGGAGTTAGATCTACGTAACGGAAAAATCAGTAACAGGAAATGTAGCAAATTTGAAACATCAGTTTTTTTCTTCAGTTTTATTAACTTGGAAAAGAAAGGCATTTTCACTCAGTAAACATACGAGACGATTATCAATTTATTTTAAGACACTGTTGTGTCTTGTTTACAAAAGTGGCTTCTCCATTTCAACTTCGGAAATCATTTCATTGGATAATACTGAAGAATTCTGTTCCATGGGTTGAACAGTTAAATGGTTTGAAAATTTTTAAGACAGTAGGATCTTGGGCAACATTTCAGATAGATGAAGTTGTACTGCTTGATGAGATGGGGTGCGTGAACTAGGTACTCGAGAAATTAGAGGAAGGGGAAAAAGGTAATTTGGAAACAGATAAAAACTTCTGTGATGTATTCGATACAATAAAAGTACAGGTACTTCAAGTAGAAATATAGAGACGCTTGTGAAATTTGTTCATGCTGTACCAGCCACAGATGCTGTTGTCGAAAGGATATTTTCAGTTGTGAATTCCCTTTGGATTGATGAGAAGAAACGTTTTACCATGAAACTATTGAACCAATTGCAAAGAGGTTTACAGAATGCCATTCAGCAGTTCACGAGAGAGTGAGTTACTGTCAAGAGTTAAGCGATATAATTTTTCTCACCAAAATCGGTAGCAAACCAACATCGACAAAGATAATTCAGGTACACACGCCGACGTCGCAAGCTTAGGATGAAGAGAGAGAGAAAGAGTAATACAGTACATAAAGGGATATGGAAATCTAATAATCATAGGGGCCTGGAATGCAGTAGTAGGGGAAGGAGTAGAAGAAACGGTTACAGGAGAATTTGAGCTTGGGACAAGGAATGGGAGGAGAAACACTAATTGACTCCTCTAATAAATTTCAGGTAGTAATAGCGAATAATCTGTTCAAGAATCATAAGAGGAGGAGGTATTCTTGGGGAAGGCCGGGTGATACTGGAAGATTTCAGTTAGATTACGTCATGGTCAGACAGAGATTCCGAAATCAGATACTGGATTGTAATGCGTACCCAGGAGCAGATATTGACTCTGATCACAATATAGTAGTGACGAAGAATAGGCTGAGGTTTAAGATATTAGTCAGGCAGAATCAATACTCAAAGAATTGGGATACAGAAGTACTAAACAAAGACGAGATACGGTTGAAGTTCTCTAAGGCTATAGATACAGCAACAAAGAATAGCTCAGTAGGCAGTACAGTTGAAGAGGAATGGACATCTCTAAAAATGGCCGTCACAGAAGTTGGTAAGGAAAACGTAGGCACAAAGAATGTAAGAGTGAAGAAACCGTGGGTAACAGAAGAAATATTTCAATTGATCTATGAAGAGAGGAAGTACAAAAATGTTCCGGGGAAACTCAGGAATACAGAAACACAAGTCACTGAGGAGTTAAATAAATAGGAAGTGCAGGGAACCTAAGACGACATGGCTGCAGGAAAAGTGTGAAGACATTCAATGAGAAATGATTGTGGAAGTACTGGCTCAGCATACAGGAAGGTCAAAACAACCTCCGGTGACATTAAAAGCAAGGGTGGTAAAATTAAGAGTGCATCGGGAATTCCAATGTTCAATGCAGAGGAGAGAGCGGAAAGGTGGAAAGAATATATTGAATGTCTCTTTGAGGGGGAACATTTGTCTGATGTGATAGAAGAAGAAACAGGGAGTCGATATAGAAGAGATAGGGGATTGTAAGGCCGCTACATTTGGACGAAAAATGAAGATATTAAAAGTAGTACCCCAAAGCCTAAAACTCCCAAAAATCAAGTTCCCAATTTCATAAAAAAAAGAACAAAACAAAGTCCCTTTTGGAATAATGTTACTTGAATAGTAGCACGTAGATAGAAAAGAAATTCAGTACCAAGTAGCTTAGTGTTTTGAAAAAGAAAGAAATGAGAAAGATAGAATCTCATTACTTACAAAATAAAATACTAGTAGATCGCAAAGTGCCGTAATTAGAAATCAAAGAGTAGGACGAAGGATCTCAAAGAATTCCCCTTATGAGTACTCTTTGAGAATCGTGTGTAATACCTAAGAAAGAGCCATGCATTGTTACTGTGTTACGAGAGTTTGCCGGAGCAAGTCTTACCTCAGCGTGTGTTCGTATACGTGGGCGCGACTAGACTGTTTTTTGGAACGCTAGAGATTTGCGATCTACTACGACGCACTGAACTGGTCAGAAGTAAATCAGTAACTTCAGATAGGATATCACGTAGAATCCAGATAGCGAAAGATTCGAAATTCTATTAAACTGAATATTTTCAGTAAAAGACAGGACATTACCCAAAGTTAGAAACTATTAATGATGGACCGATATAGAAACTAAACTTTGAAACCGAAATGTGAGAAAAGAATTAACTTTCGTAAAATCAGTTAATGGACTCTGGAACCGGCCTAATATCTTGGACTGAAGTATACATCCTTAATTCCACCCAGATAGGAAAAGCTACTTCCTTACGGCAATGTTAGGATGTCTAAATAGTTCAATATACCAGCATTCAGTGTTATTACTTCGTTAATAACTTCTTTCAATCCATTCAATATTGTGTGCTCAGTAATAACTATCTGTGCGACGACATTGATGTCCAAGGAACGCGGCGTGCATAAATTCTCTTTGCCGCATTAACAAATTATCGCTCTGTTATGAACTATTATGCAGTAGTAAACTGGAAAACTTCAGTCGAGATATTGGTGTTGTGTATGTACTGAAGCTACGATTAATGCCGGAATAGGAACTGATATATCCCTACGTGCAGCTGTGATTAAATACGCCGGGGGGCACGCAATTGCTTGACCTGATCGAGACAAATAAGATGCACTCAGTGGGATTTTAGCGCAGCCCAAATAGATATTTTATGCAAGTCAATATATACAGCTCTACCGCTACTTATCCAGGCTGCGAGGTTATAGGATCCAGTATTAGAATAATAATTTAAAATAGTTTTGGAGTATATGAGACAAAATAAATAATAACATTCAATAATAACATTCTATCAGAATTTCTAAAACCATTGGGGGAAGTGGGAACAAAACGAATATTCACATTGGTGTGTAGAATGTATGAGAATGGCTACATACCATCTGACTTTCGGAAAAGCATCATCCACACAATTCCGAATACAGCAAGAACTGTTATTTGCTCATGCATCCAAATTGCTTACAAGAATAATACACAGAAGAATGGAAAAGAGAAATGAGGGTGCACTAGATGATGATCATTTTGGAGTTAGGAAAGGTAAAGGCACGAGAGATGCAATTCTGACGTTGCGGTAGATAATGGAATCAAGACTAAAGAAAAATAAAGACACGTTCATAGTATTTGTCGACCTGCAGAAAGTGTTCGACAGCGTAGAATGGTGCAAGATATTCGAAAGTCTGAAAAAAGTGGGGGTAAGCTATAACGAGAGATGGGTCATATACAGTATGTACAACAGCCAACATGGAATAATAGGAGCGAACGACCAAGAACGAAGCGCTCGTATTAAAAATGGCGTAAGACAATTCTGTAGCCTTTCGACCCTACTGTTCAATCTGTACATCGAGGAGGTAATGATAGAAATAAAAGAAAGGTTCAGGAGTGGAATTAAAATTCACGGTGAAACGATATCAGTGGTACGATTCGCTGGTCACGTTGCTGTCCTGTGTGAAAGTGAAGAAGAATTGCATGATCTGGTGAACGGAATGAACAGTCTAATGAGTAAAGAGTACGGGTTGAGAGTAAATTGAAGAAAGACTAATATAATGAAAAGTTGTAGAAATTAGAACAGCGAGAATCTTAGCATCAGGACGGATGGTCACGAAGTAGATGAAGTTGAGGAATTCTGTTACCAAGGCAGAAAAATAACCAATGACGGACGGAGCAAGGAGGACATCAAAAAGCAGACTAGCACTGCCAAAAAGGGCATTCCTGGCCAAGAGAAGTCTACTAATATTGAATATCGGCCTTGATTTGAGGAAGAAATTTCTGAGAATGTACGTCTGGAGTACAGCATTGTATGACAGTGAAGCATGGACTGTGGGAAAGCCGGTACAGAAGAGAATCGAAGCATTTGAGATGTAGTGCTACAGACGAGTGTTTAAACTTAGGTGGACTGGTAACATAAGGAATTAGGAGGTTCTGCGCAGAATCGGAGAGGAAATGAATATGTGGAAAACACTGATAAGGAGAAGGGACGGGATGATAGGACACCTGTTAAGACGTGACGGAGTGACTTCCATGGTACTACAGGGAGCTGTTGAGGGAAAAGTCTGTAGAGGAAGACAGAGATTGGAATACATCCAGAAAATAAGTAGCAAGTGATACTCTGAGATGAAGAGGTTAGCACAGGAGAGGAAATTGTGGCAAACTGCATCAAACCAGTGACAAGACTGATGACAAAAATAAAAGACAGGGACGTAGTTCTTGGCCACTACTGTTCAATCTGTACATCGAAGATGCAGTGTTGGAAATAAAAGAATAGTTCAGGAGTGGGATTAAAATTCAAAGTGAAAGGATATCAACGATAAAATTCGGTAATGACGTTGTTATCCCGAGTGAAAGAGAAGAAGAATTATATGATCTGCTGAATGGAATGAGCAGTCTAATGAGTACAGAATCTGGGTTGAAAGGAAATAGAGGAAAGACGAAAGTAATGAAAAGTAGCAGAAATGAGAAAATTGAGAATATTAATATGAGGATTGATGGTCACGAAGCAGACTCCACTAATTAGGCACCAAAATACAAATTGACGGATGGAGCAGGGAGGACTTCAAAAGGAGACTAGCGCTGACAAAAAGCTCATTCGTGGCGAAGATAAAGCTACTTGCGTCAAATAGAAGCCTTAATTTGAGGACGAAATTTCTGAAAATGTACGTTGGGAGCACAGCATTGTATGGCAGTGAAACATGTACTGAGGAAAAACCGTAAGAGAGTCGAAGAAGTAGAGATGCGGTGACACAGACGATCGTTGAAAATTAGGTGGACTGATGAGGTAAGGAATGAAGAGGTATTGCGTAGTGTCGGAGAGGAAAGGAATATGTGGTAAACACTGACAAGGAGAAGGGTCAGGATGATAGGTCATTTACTCAGCCTTCAGGGAGTGACGTCCGTGGTACAAAAGAGAGATGTAGAGGGCAAAAACTGTAAAACTATTGAGGAATGTAGAGATTGGAATACATCAATCAAGTAATGGAGGACGTAGGTTGTAATTTCTACTCCGAGATGAAGAGGTTGGCACAGGAGAGGAATTCGTGGCGGAGAACATCAAACCAGTCAGAAGCTTGATGACACATCAAAATGAATGCTCTTTGGATAGTTCGAAAGTTAATAGAGTGTTTCTGATACAGTAACTAAACGGTCTACGGATGTCTGATGCCCTCACTGATTTTCATTTGTTAGAAATCATTCTACCAATTTCTCAGTATTTTGAATTATAATCTGTTCTTGGAAAAAGAATGGGTTATCATATGACACAGTGCCATTACAACCATGTTTATAAGTGTCTTCTTAAAATGTACGTCTTTTTGTGTGTCTAAGCTTTAGTTTTTATTATTTTTAATGAAGCGATGCAGTCCCATAGGTAGAATATTTTGTTTTTGTGTAATGTCCGGTTTTGTAGCGTTGTTTTAATCTCACTTTTTCTCAGATGTCCCGATTTTTCACGTGGAAAATCTACTCATCAGAGAGTAAAAGTATCAGACGACTATGTTTGATTCTTTCTTAACACTTTTCTTCAACCAATGTTCCGCTTTCGGAATCAATAATAACCGTGTTAGATATTAACATATTTTTACAGCTGTAAACACGCTTCCACGAAAGGTTTTCTACCTATTTTTGCGATACGCATTTCAGTCGGAATTTAGAATTGGCAGCATTGGAAGAGGAGAAACATAACGGAATGAGCGAGAGGTATTCTGGTAGTCGAAGACAGCTCTTTAGATTCTGTTTGCTTTTATTTTTTCTTACAATGCTCGTAGAAGTACTTTCAGCACTGTGCAATATCTAAAACAAGTTTTTCTTGTGTAGTGGGACATCCCTGTGGCCAGAACCTACTTCCGCCTTCAGCCCATATGTTAGAGATACAATCAATATTCGCCATTCAGTGTAACACTGGCCATGACAAGTGAATGGGAAGGCGCCACAACAACTGGGCTCATGAGCGACGTTATCCACATAAAAGGTGTTCAAATGGCTCTGAGCACTGTGGGACTTAACATCTGAGGTCATCAGCCCCTAGAACTTAGAACTACTTAAACCTAACTAACCTAAGGACATCACACGCATCCATGCCCGAGGCAGGATTCGAACCTGCGACCGTAGTGGTCGCGCGGTTCCAGACTGAAGAGCCTAGAACCGCTCGGTCACACTGGCCGGCCATAGAAGGTGTGCAGCGTTCGTCTCATATGCCCCGTTGCCTCAGCAGACTGAGGTATACCGATCGTGCCCAATACAGCTTACATCTGTTATTTGAGAGTGGCCAACTCACCAAGAATCCGTACACATCACGTGCAGCGCCTGTCCATCTTTGATCATAGTTCGTCTGTACCATAACAAATATAATATTACACTACCAGTTACTGCTATAAGAGCAATTCGACATTATGAAAAGGATCTGAAATTACTTTTATAATCCGGCCGCTGTGACCAAGCGGTTCGAGGCGCTTCAGTCCGGAACCGTACTGCTGCTACGGTAGCAGGTTTGAATCCTGCATCGGGCATGGATGTGTGTGATATTCTTAGGTTAGTTAGGTTTAAGTAGTTCTAAGTCGAGGGGACTGATGACCTCAGATGTTAAGTCCCATAATGCTTAGAGCCATTTGAACCATTTTGACTTTGATGGTGTGTAAGGAAAAGCTACCAGACTGTGTTCCTTTATCCGAAATTTGAACAACAGGGAGCAGTAGCTGTACTAGCGGGAATCAATCCACGGGAAAACAAAACGACCGACAACCTAATTAGACAAAATCGTACCAGGTAGGCATATCGCTCATCAAGAAAACTGACAACTGTATATGACTGAATATATTACCAAACTCGGTTTTGCAAATAGAACACGAAGCAGAAGTACATACAACGGTTGACTGAAAAGTAATACCTCCACGTTCGTAACTCTTCAAGAGTTGGCAGCATTTGTATGTGGCAGTACTGGCTTGTTCCGTAGCCTTTTCTCTACAGGTCCAGTTCTGGGAAGCCTTAGCATTGAACGGTTGTGTTGTTGCAGTGTAAAGTATGGAACCCTGCGCAGACGGTCGTTCAGTTTGATTTAAGCGACGTGCAGTCACTGAATTCTTGACAGCAGAAGGTGTCACCCCAAAGGAGATTCATCAGAGAATGATAGCTGTTTATGGTGATCATGTTGATGTGAGTACTGTGTGACGACGGGCGAGTAAGTTTAAAGATGTTGAGGTGGGAACATCTGACCTGCGTGACAAACAAAGAGTTGAACGTCCTGTGACAGCAACCACCGAGTTTCACAAGCAAAATGTTGACAGACTAATTCAGGACGATCGTACTATCACTCAGAGAGAAAGTGCAAGCACAATCAGCAATTCACAAGAATGTGGGGGTCATATTATTGCTTTGCTTGGCTATCGGAAGATCTGTGCACGATGGGTACCTCAGATGCTGACTCCTGAAATAAAAGCGCACTGACCTCCATCTGTTCCCGACAATGAAAAGGGATCTATGGGGACATCATTATGCTTCTGATGAAGACGTTGAGAGAGCTGTGAGACTGTTTTTGCGGAAAGAGAGTGTAGACCTCTTCCGTGACGGCTTCAGACAACTTGTTCATCATTGGCAGAAATGTATCCAGTTGGCTGGTGATTGTATGGAGTAGTAAAATTTGTTAATTAAAGATCCCATTCTAAGGGTTATTTCTGAGTTTGATTTATTAAAATATTTCCATCCAAACCCAACAAACGAAGATGGGGGCACTGCTCTTCATTCAAACTTCGTACAACCTAGCAAGCCTTGGAACAGAAGTTAGAGTAATTTCTTTCAATTCTTGTGCTTAATGTGACATTTATGTCATCTGCCACTTTCGTTAAGCATGTATGTAAATAATTATCCATATATCCTTCCAATTGACGCACTGCACTTAATCTGTTCTAAAACATGGTTCAAATGGCTCTTAGCACTATGGGACTTAACATCTGAGGTCATCAGTCCCCTATACTTAGAACTACGTAAACCTAATTCAAGTAAGGACACCACACACATCCATGCCCGAGGCAGGATTCAAACCTGCGACCATAGCAGCAGCGTGGTTCCAGACTGAAGCACCTAGAAAAACTCGGCCACAGCGTTCGGCACTTAACCTGTGCATGTCACTTTCAAATCTATTTTTTGCTTAAATGCTGCTATATATTGAAATAACGTACGTACGAAATGAGCCGAAGAAATGCAGGTTTGTGGATGAAAAGATATAGGCTACCTGCACAGAATTTGTTCTGAGACATATATGTCTTCTTCACGTAGTTTTTGATAGATTAATAAGGGACAAAAACACTAAATGTAGACAGAGAAAAATGTTCATTAAGGTGACAGTGTTAACTGAAAAGGATGGCCAACAGTACAGTTGCTTGGAGAGATATTCCTATCAATTCCTGGAGCTGTAAAAGTAAAGACGAAGATAGCAAAATTCTTCCAATTAGCCTTGTGCGTCGCTTCAGCAGCTTTCCCATCTTCTTCTTGACCAAGTAGTGTTTAACTTTTAGACACCATTGTCGCTCTCGAACGATGGGTTCACACGGCACTCATGATGGTACGCCTTATCAGTTCTACCCGAACGTAGTTTTCGCGTCGACATTCATGGATAAATATATGATAGAGTGTTTGCCGCATCATATGTATCAATCTCGAGCTTTCTAGGACATCCTCCAACTTCATGATCTGGAGATATTTCAGTAGGCTTTCAGGTACTTTAGCTGGTCGAAATATGTCATGGAGACCTCATGAAGTCACGGTACTTCCATGTACTACCAGAGATTACGTCGATGTCTGTGACTGGGGAACATTGGCAGCAAAGCTGATTCCATTAGGTGGTATACGTCTCGCTCATTTCTCTGTTGCATTTCAGCAATAAGCACCAGTATTCATGCAGCACTATGTGTGTAGCCCGGTTAGACATGATGTTACACATTCTGATTTGGACGGTGTCTTTGATGGCAGAATCGCAGTGGGCAGACCCATTTCGACTTCTTAAAACATGAACCAATGTTTGTTCACGAGACAGTGTTCGGCAACAGCAGATTTGTCGAAATCGTGTAGTGTAATGGGGCAATGGTGTTCTCTGCAGCCTCCTGAAATCGTTCGTATTGACGTACCAAAGTGACTGCTACCACATTCACAAGCCGTTTTATAAATTCTAGAAACACCACGGCAGTGTTACTGGACAGAGCATCTCTTTAATTTTCTTGGGCGATCGGAAAATGGATTGAATACCTTGTAAGCCAAGTACTCTGTTGTAGCTCTGAAGAATGGAAGGAGAGGTATAGGCTGATCGCTTTATAGTGATTGAGCATTTGTGTCTGTTTCTTAGAGGTAGCTACGTCGACTTCATTTGTGGCAGGAAATTGACGTTCTCTGACTTTAACGTCTCCATGACATAAGTACCTTACGACCTACTGGAATATTTCCTGTGATAACGGAGGAAGCTATCGAAAGCTCGAGATTGGCAAGGACGACTCGGTAAGAACTTCGTAAAAGATTTATTCGACAGTTTCAGTTCAACCCTACTTCTTGATATCAAACGGAACACGTCGGTGTATGCTTTTGTATGTTTATGTATATATTCTCCGACGGAGAAAAACCGCAACAATAAAGAATAATTAACGTAAAGTAGTGAAATCTCTTCAATACATTTTCCTAGATATTTAACATAGCAGTATCACATGTTAATATAAGCGCTCGATAAGCCATTCCAGATGTGATGTGTTGGTACATGATAAATGCAAACGTGCAAATGTGTATGCATTGTGTTGCACAGGTGCCGGATTTCCGTGCCTGTTGGACTTGGTCGGTACATACAGGGACTGTTAACACTGTTTGTGGATGACACTGGAGTTATCGTCCTATGATGTTTCATATGTGTTCGGTTGGACACTGATCTGGTGTCTGAACGGGCCAAGGCTACAGGTAGACACTCAGAGCATGCTGGCTTTCAACAGCTGCATGTGGGCAATCGTTGAAAAACCCCAGATTGAGGTACAAATTTGCATTCAGGGTGCTCCTGCTATCATACGAAATCGCAACCCTGAGCACAACTCCGGGTGTAGGTCCTGTGAGTTTAGCATACAAACAGGTCTATTACAGGCCATCACCAACGTTCCTTGTAACCAACACATTTCCATCACTGGCATTAAGATAGAAGCAGCATTCATTAGAAAACCCAATATACTTCCTCCATGCCGTTCAGTGCGATCTCGCGAAAAATTACTGAATTCGCAAATGGACGCGAGTTGGGTGCAGTGGAATTCGCAGCTATCCTTGTAACAGTTCTTCGTGTCATTGTGATGCAAATAGCTGATTACATTGCTGTTGCAAATGCAGTACGATGCGCCAGAGGTGGAGGCCGCACACGATGGTCTTCCCTCTCGTTAGTGCCACATGCGTTCAAATGGCTCTGAGCACTATGGGACTTAACATCTGAGTTCATCAGTCCCCTAGAACTGCGAACTACTTAAACCTAACTAACCTAAGGACATCACACACATCCATGCCCGAGGCAGGATTCGAACTAGAGACTGTAGCGGTCTCACGGTTCCAGACTGAAGCGCCTAGAAGCGCTCGGCCACTCCGGCCGGCTGCCACATAGCTGTCTGGAGCTCAGTCTTCGTGTAACCGTACATTCTCGTGACCACTTACAGTGGTTACGTTCCTGCCAAGTATTTCAGTAATATCACAAAATGAAAATACAGCATCTTGTTCCCCTACTACACGACCCAAATCACACTCAGTGAGATGAACTGGGTCGTCATAAAGCTATTCTTCACTAAAATAAACTCTCCAAGTCTAATCTCAAGGGTCACTGCACGACCGTTACAGTGCGTATTTAAATCAAACCTGAATCGCATTCTCATTGTGGAATTAGAATTCAAGGTGCGAGGATATCAGTGATATGATTCGCTGATGACATTGTTATCTTCAGTAGAAGTGAAGAAGAATTACAGGATCTGCTGCAAGGAATGAACAGTCTTGTGAATACAGAATACGGGTTCAGAGTAAATAGCAGAAAGACGAAAGTAACAAGAAGAAGCAGAAATGAGAATAAAGAGAAACTTAACATCAGGATTGGTGATCACGAAGTTGACGAAGTTTAGGAATACTGCTACCCAGACAGCAAAGTAACACATGACGGTCAGAGCTAAGAGGACATCAAAAGCAGACTAACACTGTCAAAAGTGGTATTGCTGGCCAAGAGAAGTCTACTAGCATCAAACATAGGCCTTAATTTGCGGAAGAAAATTCTGAGAGTGTACATTTGGAGCACGGCACTGTATGGTAGCGAAACATGGACAGTGGGATGTTACAGAAATATGTTGAAAGATTGACTAATAAGGTGAGGAATGTGGAGGTTCTCCGCAGAATTGACTAGAAAAGAAAAGCAAGGAAAACACTGGCAAGATGAAAGGACATGGTGATAGATCAGCACTTAAGACATCACGCAATAACTTCCGTGGTACTAGAGTCTGATGTAGAGGGTAAAAACTGTAGAGGAAGACAGAGATTGGAATACACCTAGAAAATAATTTATGACGTAGGTTGCAAGCCCTTCTCTGAGGTGAAGAGGTTGGCACAGCAGAGAAATGCGTGGCGGGCCCCATCAAACCAGTCAGAACAGTGTTAATCCAGAAAAGCTAGTAGAGCTACTAGCGAACGTCTTGTGCGACCAGCGGGAAATGTGAATAGACATCTGATGTAGAGATATGCGTACCAAATGTCGTTTACGTCACAGAACTCTTTGGGGTTGCGATTTTGTTTCTGTGTGTATGTGTGTGTGTGTGTGTGTGTGTGCGTGTGTAAGTGAGACGGTGACGGAGAAAGGGAGATGGTAGGGGTTAGATGCGCGCACACACACATACATGAGCGCCTCTACAAGTTGTTGGCCTCCATAGCATATTGATCTCTCCCTGCTCGCTATACCTACAATCCAATTACGTCGGCTGTAATTAACGCAATGCCAAGACACTCCGCTTACGAAAGTCTCATAACGCGCAAGTTCCCATATGCTAAACTTCGCTGTTCATGTGGAACAGGGTCGACGCCACAGACTCAGTCATTTCGCGGCCTCCGTGGCTTATTAACACCGTGGCTTCATCCACGACGTCGCCCGCCCCAGCCACGGTCCGTCGTGTGCCGAGGAACTGCAACGGGTGCTCTCTCCGCAGCCGCCACTTGTGGAGTCCCTTTGACGGGCTCCAGAGGGACGCGCTTACTTACGGGCTGGGCATAATTTCCTTACTTTGCAGATTTAGCACTGGTGCGAAAAAGTCTGCGAATGCGCTTTACAGCTCAGCGTGAAACACGAAGCGGAAAAAAATGCTCTGCAATGGCTTACAGAACACTGACGAATGGAATTCTGGAGATTCAAATTTGTTTCAGTTTTAAGTTGTTTACGTGCAACCGAAAAATAAAAAAAAATCATATGATGCTCAGTAAGGATCTTAAATTCTACAGTGGAACTTTAACATGGTAATTCTGCAAAACGCTTTTGATTCTAAGATGTAGTTTCTTCTCTGTCATTCTTTCTGCGGGATCAGTTCATGTCTGAAGCCAAGGATCACGCCCAAAATTATTGACAATCTCTCTCTACCATTAAGATAGACGGCACCAATGTACTGATTTGATGAACATGGAGATAGATGCAGGTTGAAGTGCTTCTTTGACTTTATTTAGGAAAAACAGTACGGTATAAATATTCTGCAAATAATGTTTGAAACGTGCACGGCTCGTGTTTATCCCATTTATTGTTTGTCATCTTCTATTACAGTATTGTCGCTTCGTTTTCTTATTCCATTTACTGGCGTCACTAACTTCCAGCCGCGCAGGATTAGCCGAGCGGTCTAGGGCGCTGCAGACATGGACTGTGCGGCTGGTCCCGGCGGAGATTCGAGTCCGCCCTCGGGCTTAGGTATGTGTGTTTGTCCTTAGGATAATTTAGGTTAAGTAGAGTGTAAGCTTAGGGACTTATAACCTTAGCAGTTAAGTCCCATAAGATTTCACACACATTTGAAATTTTTTTTTAACTAACTTCCTACCTTGCTTGCCCGTGAGCGGCAGCAGCAGCGCGTATCGATAAGTGTACTGTCGTACCATCTCTGGAGCGACTGATAGTATTTCCAGGTCGTCGTGTGTCTGGCACTCAGTTCGGGGCGGACCACCAGTGCAGTCGGGATGCAGCAGCAGTGAAGTCGGTGACGGAGCGCTGGTGAGGCGCCGAGAGCGAAGCTCGCTGACTTCTGGCGACACCCCTGAACTGTCCGACGGAGGGAGATTGGAGCGTGACGACCGCCGAATGGTCGTTCGGTAGGTCGTCTCATCGGCGGACGTATATTTGGTGGTTTCACCATTTCCGGGACTGGGCAGTTGGTCGGTTGGCGTGGAGCAGCGAGGAAGTCTCTGTGGCGCGTGTCTGGCCGGGGCCGCTGGAGGCGTCCACTCGCGGTCGGAGTGTGAGGGGCTGTTCCCATTGCTACCAGGTCCATGGCTCACCGGTCCCGGACAAAAAAGTTGAGTCTTTACTTAATCTACCAGCCAGCCCGTACCGTTCACATTGTGTCGTTTCAATTTCGTTGTATGATGTTGGGACATTTCCTCGAGCAGCAAGGTGTGTTTTCAAGTTGGCGAAATTCTAGTCTCCCTCATCTGCAGTTTAACTTGATTATTTCGGAATTGAAGTAACCAGCGGAATCTTCTGCCTTGTGGCCGTTAACGTTCCGGTTACCTGACCTGGCCGTTGACGTAAATTTAGGCAGCGTATTTCCTCGTCGTGTTGTAGCGGTCCAGCGCAGCGTTTAGTTTGAAAGCCGAATGTATAACTCGTTGTGGGTGCCGATACCTTTTCCGTTGTTCCATTGAACTCCCTGCTATGTGCTGGTCGGGAGGAGCGGATTTTATCATGTAGCTTGGTCCGTTCACTGTCTGTCGGTTGGGTTGCCGTCGGATTGAGAATTGTTGGGCCGACTGCCTGTCTCACCTAAGCGCGCGTTAGTGTCAGAATTGCAGGCCGACCCTTGTAAACTTCTGAGCGCCGTCTCATGTGCTGCCTTTACTTATTTTTTCTTCTTGTTTGTTTATGTATGGCTTCTAGCCGATTTTAAATTGAAGTTCTTTTGCCCTTAAGGCGTGGGATTTTTTGGGCCTTTAGCCTGATCTAAAGTAATTTAAGGGTAAAGTCATCTGCTTTTAAAATTCAAATTCCTGTTTTGAGCCTTAAGTTATTGGCCTTTAGCCGTTTTTAAGTTAAAGTTGTTTGCCCTTAGGGCTAGAGATTTTTTGGGCCTTCAGCTGAATTTAGAGAAATGTTTTAACATGAGGCCTTCCACCTTTTAAACTCAAATTCCTGTTTTTGAGTCTTAAGTTATTGGCCTTCAGGCGATTTTATATTAAAGTTGTTTTACCCTTAAGGGGTGAGATTGTTTGGGCCTTCAGCCTAATTTAGAGAAATATTTTAACATTAGGCCTTCTGCCTTTTAAAAGTCAAATTCTTGTTTTGGAGTCTTAAGTGATTGGCCTTCAGCCGGTTTGAAATTAAAGTTGTTTTTTCCTTGAGGCGTGAGATCGAATGGCGCATTTAGCTGGGAATTAAGTTCTAAAATTAGTGTTTGGCTTGCTCTGTTTTTCATGTTTTCTTTACTCTTGTAATGTTTGTCAAGTGAATAAAGGTGTATGTTCAAGCACAACTGACAGCCTCTCATTTTGGCCACTTTCCATAAATTAAACTATCTTTCCTGTCTTGTGGGTATAGCAGGGGATCTCAACGTTGCTCTGGATGAACACCTAACAAAGCGTGTCCATATACCACCAGTAATGGAACAGGATTTGAAAGTTATTAGATTGATCAACCTCAACCGATAATTACTAAATTTATGTGAAAATTTCCATAAACAAAAAGTACAGAGATAAAACACAGATTACCACGAAAAACATATGCACACACACACACCCACACATACACACACACACACACACACACACACACACACACACACACACACACACACACACACACACGATCACACAAACTACACCAATAAAAAAATCAACGAGAAACTGAACGGCATACAGCCAGCTCAACATGAACAAAGACAGCAGAAAAATTCACTACCAAAGCTGACAATGCTGCAACACATAATCACATGCAACAATGTCATATTATAAGAAATACACAGGTAACAATGGCGATGTATCATTGTTAAGTGCCCATGGAACTTCCAAATAATGACCATAGTGGAGTGAATACAACAATCGAATACAGTACCAAATTTTCAGTACCGCATGCCCTAAAATGCAGCTTACAACGCAGCATGCAGTAATGCCATGGTTCTCGTAAGCACTTTCAGGTCAGGCACCTGGGTCGTCAAACTGCGCCACGTGGGCCGCATGCTGCCAGAATCAAGTTTTCACACGTTCCGCGGTTCTCACCTGTATTTCATAACAGTATGCTTCTACCAACTAACAGCAGAGACCAGAAACGCCGTCTAATGTCTTAAGAGTGAATTTTTCTTGCTCAGCAACAAGCAAAACAACTCGTAGATATAGTAATGTTTTGAAATGTGCTAAGTAAAGCTGGACACTTATGTCGGGGGAAGTGAGGTGCGTAGCGCCACCACAGTAGGAAGTGAGAGGGGGAAATATTTTACTATTTGTCTTTCAGTGGTGACAACTCAAGAGCGTGAATCTGCATTACAGAGACGGTCATCTTCAAATGTGTTACAAGTTTATAGCAAGTAATATGATTAAAAACTGAGATTGCATCAATATGATGCAAAGAGAAAAGAGAAGTGACATTAATAAAATTTATAAAACATTTGTGATAGTGTCTCTAATTGCAATTATTGTTATTAATTAGTATAACATACGTTTAGCTACCAGTTAATAGTAAGAACGGTAGGGAAAGTTCAGGTAAAGTGGCCAGGACGAGAAAAGTGGGTATTGCATAATTTTTTCTCCTTGCCAGCGCTGCTGCATGCCGTAACGCAGGAAGACTAGATCTGATAGGCATCGCCGTTGTTGGCAGTGAGATTAACAGAGGAAGCTTGTTCGTTAGTAAGAACTTCTTTCTTTTTGAGTCGTCTTACGTAAGATAAATTATTTGTATTATCCTCAATATTTCACTTGTATGGAGGGTAATAATTTTTAACAATATCGGCGTATAGTTTCTTGTTATTTATTTCACTTTGATAGTTTCTTCTGTTGATCACTACGCTTGCATGGCGTCCCACTGGGGAAAGTGCCCATACAACTCGTCGGAAAGAGTGGCCGAGATGTTCACCTTAATAAGATCTAATCACTTGCAAAAAAACCGCATAATACAACAGACAATACCAATTTTAAACCCTATTATACAGAATGCTACCATCCATCATTCAAAAACTTTCTGACAATTGTGAATGAATAATGTTATTCAAAAGTGTCTCTGTTCCGTTATTTTGCCCTAATGCAAAAGACCGATTGAAAACGGTCAGCTGCAGTCGCTTGGTATTCGTTCGTACACTATGGTGTAAAGGTGCCTACAAAACATGACCAACAATCAGAAAAACAAACATGGGACACTGTTGCGACGGCAATGGCCACGGTACCCTCTTAGGTGTGGAAAATGGGTCACTAAGTAATCCCCCAGCCCCCTCCTCACTCGCCCCTTTCTATGCAGAACAAGACGTCGCCCTACAACGTCAACACTGACTCCTCAGCAAAACATTTGACGACCAGTGGTTTAGAGGAAGAAAGTTGAGGATAGCATTAAGCGCAAAAACAAATGACACGCGATTTTTTGATTAGACTAGAACTATTTATGCAAATCTGTTGCTATAGATTCACTTGAGAATGGGCCATGGCAGAAACCAGTAGTGGAGGATAAAATAATTTAAAGTATATCCCGGTGGAATAATGACCTTCTTCCAATTTCTCCAGGCTGTGCCGACCCAGAAGAAAATGATAAGAAAGGTAATCCATGTATACTTTAAAATTGTGTCAGTGGTGTACAAGCTCTATGTAATGCAAACCGATTGGAAGAAGATCGTGTGAAAGAAAGGTATGCGAGTGAAATTGATTATATTATTTATTTTAGTATGCAGTGCGATATATACGAAATATTATGCAAACAGAATATAATTTTGGTCATAATATTGTAAGCAACTCAGTGTTCCAAAATTAAAGAACATTGACCTGAAATATAATTTAAAATCGTTTGAATGTAAACCTGTTTCTCAGAAAAGTTAATAGCTTAAGAAATTTCGAAAAGCTTGTGTCTAATTCAAAGTAACACAGAGAAATAAATATTTTAATTCTAGCCTCATACTGACCGGTGCTATAAGAACGTTTAATTTATTCTTATTGAGAATTGCGTAGTTGAACTGTAGAACTTCATGTGAAAACTTCGACATCACAATAATTGTAAGTTTGAGAGATTGCAGGGCACTCCTACTTCGGATACAGTATCATGCTGCTTAGTGTTCTTAGGCAAAATGATCTTTATTACTTGGTTCCTATGCCTGGATACGATCTGAAATCATTCATATGATGAAATGGTTGGCAGTAGTTAAAGATCTCTCTTGTGTGCTATAGTGAAGAAATACTGGTAAGCTTTACCTTCGTTTAAAGGAAGTGCGTGCGGATTCAAACAACTGCAGTAAAAGCATATGGGGGCTGAGGGCCGAGGAGAGCGTTTTTTCTGTGGATCATGGATGAAAACATATGCTGACTGACCAATCCCTCAGTCTCATTGGGCAGACACATTGGATGCCGCCAGTCGGTCGGCAGCCGCGTCCAGGTAGACTGACTAGCACCGTGGAGTTGCTGCTTCTATGGGCGGAGCATTGATGACCAGCAGTAAAGCAGACGATGGTCCTTGTTAGGCAGGAAGCCAATGAGACGACTGTGAGGTTCTGCGAATTTCCGTGGGACAGGCCAGTGGCCCCAAGGCATCCAGACTCTGCTACAAAACATATTTGTGAAGGCACGAGGCTTTTAGCAAGTTTATGGGCATTCTTTGGAAAGTTCGAAATGAATGCAACAGGGGAGATAACGATCTTTTTGTGGAGGTCTGTGGTTCCATCCAGGTCATGCTTTTAGCAAAGACATGGGGTAAACGCATGGGAAAGGGGCTGCGAAGCTGAATCTATTTCCCTTTTCTCGCCATTAATTTTTAAAGTCACTTGTTGGTTAAATATGTGTATGCAGAGCAAGGGACGGTCTCCCAGCATCGAATGCCGGGCTCCAGCTAATGATTGACTTGGGCTAAAGTGGGAGTAGTTTAAGATGTAAATGTGGTATGCTACCGAGTTGGCAAGGGAAGCTCAGAGAAAGTAAAGTGGTAACTCTTGTATTGGCACTTCCCTAGTAAAGAATGGCAAGTCTTTACCTAAATGGTGCGACTTGTGTCCTTTGCTACTGTGCCACGTAGAGCCTGTGCCAGTCACTATCTGAACTGTCAGAGATACTGCTTCTTGAATCACGTACACAATGACTGATGCGTCTGTGTACTTATTTGTTTTGAGTCGGCGTCTAAGCGTTTGATATATTCCGTCATGCATAGTCATGTCACGGAGTCAAATTCGTTTGGCAGACCAGCAATCGTTTCCACCTGCACGCTGGAATCCACCAGGGTTTCAGAGGCTCATAGGGAAGCATCTGGATTCCGAATTAGCCGAATGCGAGATCGCATAATTGATTTTTTGTCATGCGCGCAATGTTAATAATGGATTGTCGCTGTCCATGACTGCAATCGCCAAGTGCATCGTGGTGTGCCACCCTGGCCTCTAGAAGGCTAAAGTATTCGCTGTTATGACGTAGGGTTCCAGTATACACTTCTTAGCACCCGCTTCTTTGGAACCATTTTTTTCCTTGTGGAATGGTATAGGTGCATGATAGCAGTGTAGTGTTTGGACCATATCACGGATTCACGTGTATGTAGTCAGGTAAAGCGATTAATTCTGGTTAGTGTTCACTATAGACCGCTTATCAGTGAAAGTGTTTGTCTAATAAAAATGTTCGTGGGCAGTTTCTCTGGCAGTTTTTTCCCTTGTTAAGAACGAGTAAATTTATTGCCGACGAAATAAATCTTGGGTAAATAGCCTGGTGTGAGTGTACAAAGGGCAAAGTATTTCGGCTATAGACCTTTTGCCATCATTAGGTGTGCTGATGTACTGCCAAGGGACGGCAGATGTGAGTTATATATTAGGTTCCCCTTCCCCCTTCCTCGGGCGTTCCCCCACTATCTGCAACACGGACGCTCTGTCGGCCATCCACACCGGGGTTCGACGCCCGGCTTGTGGCCCCACGTCTGGGTGTTCCCTCTTAGGGCCGCACCCAGGGAGGTTTCTGGCGGCGTTTCGTAGGTTCCTCCCCATGCCCTCAAAGTCAGTACATTCTGGGACACTTCTATCTTCTCCTTACTGTGGGTAATGGTTGGTTCCCAAGCTTGGTTAATGTAATAGCCGCTGTCACGATTCAGTTCAGGTTTTCTTTCTCTGATTTCCATAGCTTCTTTGATAATACAGTCCCAATATTTCTATGTATGTGGTCCTGTCATAATCCATGCCATTCGGACAGGCAATGCTCGGCGATTGCAGACTTATTAAGCTGTTGCACTCTCGTGTGCCGTTAGTGTTCGCGGTCACGGTCTTCAATGGTGTGAATTGCCTGACCTATGTATTCCTTACCGCATTGGCACGGTACTTTGTAAACCTCCAATTAACCCAAATCAAGGTTGTACTTAACACTGCCAAGAAGTGCTCTGGTTTAGTTGGAGGGCAGAAGACGGTTTGTACTTGATATTTGCGTAAAATGCGTCCAACGTTTCCCGATAAGGCCCCGCAAAACGGAATGAATGCCATGGCCGTGTTTCCCTCAGGCACCTCATTAGTTCCCGCCGGTTGTGTTGCGAGTGCCGGACGTAGAGCTTCCCTGGTTTGCCTTTCCTTATAACCCTAACTCAGAAACACAGACTTCAGATGGGCCAATTCTTGTTGGAGACTGTCCTTGTCAATGAGGGCACGAGCTCTGTGTACTAGAGCTTTTTGTGTTGTCACTGCCAGGCACCACACTTGCTAGGTGGTAGCCTTTCAATCGGCCGCGGTCCGTTAGCATACGTCGGACCCGCGTGTCGCCACTGTCAGTGATTGCAGACCGAGCGCCGCCACACGGCAGGTGTAGAGAGACTTCCTAGCACTCGCCCCGATTGTACAGCCGACTTTGCTAGCGATGGTTCACTGACAAATCACGCTGTCATTTGCCGAGACGATAGTTAGCATAGCCTTCAGCTACGTCATTTGCTACGACCTAGCAAGGAGCCATTGTCAGTTGCTATTGATCTTGTAATTCATGTATCATCAAGAGCAATGTTCACCAATTATGGATGAAAGTTAAGTATTCCAGAAGCTACGTACTTTTTTTACTAGACTCAACTCCTTTAACTGTTCCAGACCTCACGCCAGCCTGCGTGAGCTTAAACGCGTGCCATTCGGCTATCTCATAGTGGCTTGGCTGTCTTGCCAAGTCACAACATTTTTAGCACGCCTTTCTTCTGAGAAGGGTGGTGGCGCGTGTAGGTATAAGTCAGTGTGAGTTTTCTTTCTATACACGCTGTGCTCCAACCTGCCGTCATCTCGACTTTTGACGAGAACATTGTATCCGATTAGACCTCCATGGTGAACATGATATTCTCCTGTCTTGAGTTGAGATGTGCGAGAAATTACGTAGGCTTGTCTCTTCCATGTGGTCAAATAACAAATGTGTCGTCCACGTATCTGAAGGAACAGGTAGGTTTATTTGCGCTGACTCCAAGGCTTCTTCCTCGAAATGTTCCATGTATATGCTAGCGACGACGAGAGGGAGAGGACTCCCCATAGCAACGCCTTCTGTCTGCTCTTAGTAGTCACCGTCAAACAGAAAACATGTTGATGTTAGAACATGTCTGAACAGATCGGTGGTTTTCACACCAAATTTCCGGCCGATGAGTTCTAGAGATTCAGGTAGCGGAACCATAGTAAACAGGGAAACCACGTCGGTGCTCACAAGTATGTCAGATTCCTTAATCGTGAGGTGGTTGATGCGTCCCAAGAAATCCGAAGAGTCAAGGATATGGTGTGAGCATGTCCCTAAGCGAGGGCTGAGCAGCTCCTTGAAGTATTTGGCGAGAGGATACGTCAGGGCACCAATATTGCTGGCAATAGGACGTAGCGGCATGTGTTCTTTGTGGACTTTCGGTAAGCTGTACTGCCTTCGAGGATCAGGGGCCCTGGGTGAATATTCTGTGTGACCTCTTCAGGGAAGCCGGAATCTTTGAGAAGCGTCCAAGGTTTCCCTTCGACCCTCTTGGTAGGATGGAGGTCAATCTTTTGGTATGCAGTGTCATATACTAGGTCCCGTATCTTCATGGTGTAATCCTGGTGAGACAAGATTACCGTAGCATTACCCTTGTCTACCGGTAAGACCACTATGTCTGGATCTTCTGTTAGATTCCGGATGCCCACCCTCTCTTTTATGGAATTATTCGGATTCGTAGGTCTAGTTCTAGGCATGGCCCTGCAAGTTCCGCGACGCACCTCTTCGGCTGCCTCAGGTGGGAGCCGAGCCGTTGTTTGTTCAACTGCACTAATGATGTCGGCGATGGGTGCATAATTAGGTGTCGGAGCAAAGTTCAATCCTTTCTTGAGAACCAAGATCGCGTCATTATCCAGTTCTATGTTCGTGAGATTGATAATGGTCTTCCCCCTATCTTCAGTGGGCCGTTTCTCCGTTATACGTTCGAACTTGGATGTCTGTCGTTGGGTGGACTTCTTTTGGGCAAAATCCACTGTGGCCCAAGTGACGCCATCAACCCAACCCCAGGTGCGGGAATTGAAGCGATAGGCGAGTTGTAGATGTAGCTGGACGTGTTCTTCGAAGGTTCCTCCCCCTGTCCTCCAAGTCAGTACATTCTGGGGTATATCTATCTTCTGCTTAATCCGGGAATGGTTGGTTCCCAAGCTTGGTTAATGGAATAGCCGCTGTCACGATTCAGTTCAGCTTTTCTTACTCTGATCTCCATAGCTTCTTTGATAATACAGTCCCAATATTTCGAAGTCTGCGTTAGGACCTTGGTCTTGTCGTAACCCATGCCGTGAAGTTCTGACAGGCAGTGCAGCGAACTCTCTCACGTGCCAAAGCTGGGCTGGCAAGTTTCTTGTTTTTTCGGGCTGCTGCTGAGTCGATGTGGTGCTTTACCTTAGCAAAATTCGGTACCATAAGTTCTTATCGGCACCTCATATGGAAAGCAAACGAGCTCAGTAGCCGATTTCTTCGTTGACGCAGCTTCCCAATTTTTTTCATACTGGGATTCGTCTCCTCCCCGTATAAGTATGTGATGTGATTTTTCAATTTCTCCAGGCGTATTTCGTCAAGACGATTTGTGGGGCCTTATCGGGAAACGTTGGACGCATTTTACGAAAATATCAAATAGAAACCGTCTTCTGCCCTCCAACTAAAACCAGAGCAAATCTGGGCCGTGTTAAGGACGCCACGGTTTCCATAAATCAGGGGTTTACAAAATATAGTGCCAATGCGGTAAGGAATACATATGTCAGAAAATTCTCATCATTGAAGACCGATGCCATGAACACCAACGGCACGCGAGACTGAAACAGCCTAACAAGTCTGCAATCGCCAGGCATTGCCTGTCAGAACATCACGGCATGGATTATGACAAGACCAAGGTCCTAACAGAGACTTTGAAATATTGGGACTGTATTATCAAAGAAGCTATGGAGATTAGAGTTAGAAAACCTCAACTGAATCGTGACAGCGGCTATTCCATTAACCCAGCTTGGGAACCATCCATTATCCGGATCTACATCTACATCTACATGGTAACTCTGCAATTCACACTTAAGTGCCTGGCAGAAGATTCATTGAAATATTTTCATACTACTTCTTTACCACTCCACTCTAGAATGGCGCGTGGAAAAAAGGAACACCTCAATCTTTCAGTTCGAGCTCTGTTTTCTCTTATTTTATTATGATGATCATTTCTCCCTACGTAAGTGGGTGTCAACAAAATATTTTCGCATTCGGAAGAGAAAGTTGGTGACCGAAATTTCGCAAATAGATCTCGCCACAAGGAAAACCTCCTTTGTTTCAGTGAGTGCTTCCCCAACTCGCGTATCATATCAGTGACACTCTCACCTCTATTGAGCGATAACATGAAACGAGCTGCCCTTCTTTGCACTTGTTCGGTGTCCTCCGTCAATGCTACCTGGTAAGGATCCCACACCGCGCAGCAATATCCAGCAGAGGACAGACAAGTGTAATGAAGGCTGTCTCTTTAGTGGGTTTGTTGCGTCTTCTAAGAGTTCTACCAACAAAGCGCAGTGTTTCTTTCGCCTTCCCCACAATATCATCTATGCGGTGTTTCCAATTTAAGTTGCTAGGTATTTAGTCGAATTGACAGCCCTTAGATTTGTGCGATTCATCGTATACCCGAAATTTATAAGATTTATTTGAGTACACATGTGGATGACCTCGAACGTTTCTTTGTTTAGTGACAATTGCCACTTTCCACACCATACAGAAATTCTCTCTAGGTCATTTGGGAATTGGAATTGATTGTCTGATAATTTTACTAGACGTTAAATTATAGTGTCATCTGCAAACAATCTAAGGTGGCAGCTCAGATTATCACCTACGTCATTTGTGTAAATCAGGAACAGCACTGGGCCTATGACACTACCTTGCGGAACGCCAGTTATCACATCTGTTCCACTCTATGATCTACCGTCTATCTCTACGAACTGTGACCTCTCTGAGAGGAAATTACGAATCCAGTCACACAACTGACACGATACTCCATATGCACGCCATTTGATTAGTAGTCGCTTGTGAGGAACGGTATCAAAAGCCTTCTGGAGATATGGGAATATGGAATCGATGTGACATCCCTTTCGACAGCACTCATTATTTTATGGGAGTAAAGAGCTAGCTGTGTTGCACAAGAACGATATTTTCTGAATCCGTGTTGGATATCCTTCAAGGTGTTTCATAATGTTTGAGTACAGTATATGCTCCAGAATCCTTCTGCAAATTGAGGTCAGTGACATGGGTCTGTAATTCGATGGGTTACTCCTATTTCCTTTCATGAATATCGGTGTGACCTGTGCTACTTTTCAGTCTTTAGGATCAGAACTTTCGTCAAGTGAGCGGTTGTATATGATTGCTAAGAAAGACGCTATTGTGTCTGCATCCTCTGAGAGGAACTTGTTCGGTATACCACCTGGACCGGAAGACTTGCCCTTCTTAAGTGATTTGAGTTGTTTCGCAACGCGTAAGATATCTGCGTTTATGTCACTCATGCTAACAGCTGTTCTGGTTTCGAGCTCTGGAACATTTACTTCGTCTTCTTTCGTGAAGGAATTACGGAAAACTGTATTTAGTAACTTCGCTTTAGTGGCACCGCCACTGGTAACATCTGCATCGCTGTCACGCAGTGATGGTACTGACTGTTTTTTGCCTCTGGTGTACTTTACATACAATCACATTTGGTATGCTATTCTCCGTTGATTAATGACAAGACAGAATATCACAGAATGTACTGACTTCGAGGGCAGGGGGAGGAACCTCCGAAACCGGAAAATCTCCATGGGATACGCAAATTCACGGAGTTCGTACTCCGGTGTGTTGTAGGAGCGAATCACGCCTTTCTTACTTCTTCCTGGGTGTGTTGGAAGTTGTCCTCTTGTCTGAGTCTTCCACACGGTTGCGTAGCTTCTTTTAGTTCATCTGGCTCATGTTGTGGTGTGCCTGTACTCCAGCAACAGTTCTGGTCACTTGTGGTCGGACGCCAGTATACTTGGTTTCCCAAGTTGCGGACTAGGTCGTCCTCCGACATCCGGGCGGCCGCGTAAAAAAGATGTGCCACCAGCCGGAATCGGCGTTTGAGCAGCGGGACTCCCACTACTCTGTGGATTTCTTCGGTGCTGAAGTCTCGTGGCAGGTGAAGCGCTAACCTAAGCGCCTTGTTCTGGACCGTCTGCAGCTTTGCGATGGACGAGTCGGCCGCGTTGCCCCACACCACAGCAGCGTACTTCAACACAGCCCTGATGAGTGTTAGGTACAGAGTTATGACACAGTGTGGGGGCAGGGTCATCGCTGCGTTGAGTAAGGGGTACAACAAGCGCAATCTGCCAAGCGCTTTACCCCTTACTTCACTGATGTGCGCCTTCCACGTCAGGCGCCGGTCCAGAGTGACGCCTAGGTAGCGTCCGGTGTTCGACCATGGGATGGGACCTCTCATGATGCTGAGTCGCTGGAGATCGGCAGGAATCTTCTTCCTAGTGAAGATCACCGCCTGACGTTTGGCAGCGTTAAACTTGAGCAGCCATTTGGTGGCCCAAGTTCCGAGGACGACGCAAGCCGATTGCAGGCGGTGACGCATCAGCCTCGCGTTGATGCTTTTGCCGTGGAGCGCCGTATAGATCGCGTAGAGCGCAACGTGCACGCCCTGCCTCTTCGGAACGTCGGCAGTGTATAGTGAGTGGAGCAAGGGGCCGATGACGGACCCTTGCGGTACTCCAGCTGCTATGGGGCGCGCTGTCGACGTCCCGTCGTCACGCAAACGCGGGGCACAAGCCGGGCGTCGAACCTCGGCGCAGACGACCGAGAGAATGCACACGGTGCGGACGGTGGTGGGAGCTCCCGAGGGAGGGGGAGGGGAGGGGGAATCTGATACAAATCTCACGCCTGCCATCCCTTGGCAGTACATAAGCACACCTGATGATGGAAGCAACGTCTATTGCCGAAATGTTGTGTCCTTTGTACACTCACACCAGGCTGGTCACCCGAGACTTATTTCGTCATGAAATACGCCTAGGGAAATTGAAAAATCACAAATCTATTGTTATCTAGACCACAAACCCTCCCAGTGTTCTGTTTAACGTAACCTTTGCCATTTTGATTAAAATTTTGATTGTAATTGATAGAGCAGAATCTTGCAAGGTAATGTTAAAATTCTCGTAAAAGTTAGAGAAACGTTTAGAATGTGAGTATCGTTAAAATAACTTTTCCACTAAAGGATGTGTGCTAAAGAACCACGTCTAAATGCCCCACTAAAAATGTTAGCTCTGTCGTCGGTTTACTTATGTTTATTGCTTCACTATTAAATTCATAATCTCTTGATACAGAAGGATTTCTCCAATTGCGTTATATCAGGTATTAATAATGCTCGAGTTACTGTGACGTCATTTTACGTATACCACTGGGAGATTCCAGTACAAACAGAAAACATCATTGACGTAGCTGCACTCATTTCTCGTATCCACATTCATCTGCCAGGACTTGCCTCAGTCAGATAACGCCAAGTGTTTAAGTGGATGCTATATAGGACTCACAGAGAACTCTGCTGGCGATCAACCTGAGCAGTAACAGTTAATCAAATGGGACAAACGATGGAGGAATGTTAAGCAAACTCAGTGGAATTGAAGTCAGTACAGAAGCAAAGAAAACTCTACCGCGAAATTGATTAGTAGCGCTTCACCGTGAGCTCGTAAAGACTGTTCGTTACTAATTTATCTTCCTCGAGTCTGAAGAGCTTTATCAGTACATGCGGCTTGTAGGACTTAATTTCGAGTATACACAAGTCCATTTTCGAATATTTATAAACTTTCTAATATCATCCGTAAATTGTTGACCAATAGTTCGAAAGGTATTCACAATAATTTCTTCGAGTTGTGATTTGCCGACTTTTATATTTTTATGTACTTTTTTTTAATTTTGCGATTTATGCATCAATTATATTCAATGACGTGTTTTACTTATCTAAAATATATTTATTCCTGTTACAATCCTTCCTAATGATGTTCTTTCCATTAAATAATAAATTATTCCTTCATACGGTTCCAGGTTTCCTACTGAACCGTTCCTCTTAATTACAGTCTATCTCATATTCGTATAAGCAAAGATGCTACTAGAACTAGGAAAAACTCATTGAACTGACGTTGTTACACCGGACAAAGCTTGTTAGGAACAAACACTGAAACTCATGATCATGTCATAAGCATTCTGTGGCAAATGTCAATACAAACCAGAACACAGACAAGTCAAATCTGTCCATCAGCACATTAAATCTTACCTTCTTTTGCTCTAGTTAATGTAGTCCATGTCTACATGATCATTTGCATTTCAGTAAATAAATGAAACACTGAGCTGAATAAGCTGCTTTTACGAAAGGCAGGTGTGCGGGTTGTCCCAGAAGTGTTACTAGATACTTCGAGGGGGTGTGGGGGTGTCTGCAGTAACAAACCGAGGATATGAACCCGTGCATGGAAAAGTCATCCAACGACGCTGCAGATCGCTGAAATTATGGGCGCTGTCGCCTGCCACTAGGCCAGCCCTTCGACAGCAAACGTGAGTTTCTACGCTGACGGACTATAGGCGCAACGCCTGGCAAAGTTGTTTGTGGTTTAGTGATCGCGACTGCGTGCTTCGATCGGCAGTGGAGAAGATGAAGCAAACTACGGAGTAGAAATGTCTCCTAGGAAAGTGATGCTGCGTTGCATTAGTGGATGACAGTTTCATTGTTTTACATCCACACACCGAAGAACGATGGAGATTTTACAGGATTACAAGAGTAAAATAAACTTAAATGTTTCTAAGACACAGTTTGTGCGATTCTCCTTTTGTGTATAGTAAAAGGTACATAGGACAGACAATACTCACTGTAAAAGAACGTTGTGCTGGACACCAGAGATACATGCCTCTGCTGCAGCCCAACAAATCTGCACTGATTGAACATTGTATTTACACTGGTCATTCCATGGATTATAGGGAAGTTATTATGCCTCAAATGACGTCTGCACTCTTAAGGGAAATACTGTTCCAAGTGTTCACTGCCTGAAATTCTAGCATGTGCCATTCCTAATAGTAAACCAAACATTTCCTAAGCAGTGTGGACTCACTGCCTCTGCGCTTACTTTGTTTTACTCTTAGAGGTGTAACACTACATCTGTGACTGACGCTCTTGTTACTGACAGTGTTATCTCAGACGCATGAGCGTTTCCTCCACCGTCTAAAGTGCCTTATAATTCTTGCAAGTTAGTCATCTCGAGAAATGGGTATAAGTGTTAATAATATTCCGTATGCGCTCCAAGAAAATGGTGAAATAATGGAAACACTGTCAACCAGCAGTTGTTAATTTTGTAATCTAACAAAGACCCATAAGACGTACCGGCTACCTCTTGAATTATACATCAACGAAAATTACTTGTCAAGAGTATGTTGTAAACGTTAATCTGGTAAACTATTTTTTTGTCAGAGGATGAGGACCGATTCATGTTACAGTCGTACGAGACCTCAACGCGAACTGATCATATGGCTCAAGCAGTTCTGTTTAGCGATTGATAAATGTATATATATACATATTGATAAATGTATATATATTATGAAATGCTCTGTTGCAGGAGAAATCGATACGATATAAAGAATGGTCAAACATAAACGTGAAGATTTAAAATGAATGCGTGTCGATCTACGAGGTGAAGATGTTAAACCACGTTTTAAGGCAAAAGAAATTGATGATGCTTGGAAGGAGTTAAAAATCAAATTGACTTATAAAGTAGGAAATGAAGCATTATGATCTTGCCTAGGTGAGGCTAGGTCAGTGGAACAAGTCTGTTATTTAGTTAGCGTATGGCTGATTACGTAATATACTAATGCATATATACTTAATTATGGATAAGTGATTACATATACCTACAAATTATGGATGAGTGATTGCATATACTCATACCTACATACATAATTATAGAGGAGAACCTTAGTAATATTTTCGCTTCTCAGTGGATCTCAATGTTAGCTATAATTAAGTTATGCTCTGTGCAAAATTCTCCCAGACGGCTTCCTCTTTCATTTCTTAGCCCCAATCCATATTCACCTGCTATGTTTCCTTCTCTCCCTTTTCCTACTGTCGAATTCCAGTCACCCATGACTATTAAATTTTCGTCTCCCTTCACTACCTGAATAATTTCTTTTATCTCATCATACATTTCTTCAATTTCTTCGTCATCTGCAGAGCTAGTTGGCATATGAACTTTTACTACTGTAGTAGGCATGGGCTTCGTGTCTATCTTGGCCACTATAATACGTTCACTATGCTGTTTGTAGTAGCTTACCCGCACTCCTATTTTTTTATTCATTATTAAACCTACTTCTGCATTACCCCTATTTGATTTTGTATTTATAACCCTATATTCACCTGACCAGAAGTCTTGTTCCTCCTGCCACCGAACTTCACTAATTCCCACTATATCTAACTTTAACCTATCCATTTCCCTTTTTAAATTTTTTAACCTACCTGCCCGATTAAGGTATCTGACATTCCACGCTCCGATCCGTAGAATGCCAGTTTTCTTTCTCCTGATAACGACGTCATCTTGAGTAGTCCCCGCCCGGAGATCCGAATGGGGGACTATTTTACCTCCGGAATATTTTACCCAAGAGGACACCATCATCATTTAACCATACAGTAAAGCTGCATGCCCTCGGGAAAAATTACGGCTGTAGTTTCCCCTTGCTTTCAGCCGTTCGCAGTACCGCAACAGCAAGGCCGTTTTGGGTAGTGTGCCGGCCGGTGTGGCCGTGCGGTTCTAGGCGCTTCAGTCTGGAACCGCGTGACCGCTACGGTCGCAGGTTCGAATCCTACCTCGGGCATCGATGTGTGTGATGTCCTTAGGTTAGTTAGGTTTAAGTAGTTGTATGTTCTAGGGGACTGATGACCACAGATGTTAAGTCCCATAGTGCTCCGAGCCATTTGAAGCATTTTTTGGGTAGTGTTACAAGGCCAGATCAGTCAATCATCCAAACTGTTGCCCCTGCAACTACTGAAAAGGCTGCTGCCCCTCTTCAGGAACCACACGTTTGTCTGGCCTCTCAACAGATACCCCTCCGTTGTGGTTGCACCTTCGGTACGGCTATCTGTATCGTTGAGGCACGCAAGCCTCCCCACCAACGGCAAGGTCCATGGTTCATGGGGCGAGGAAACAACGGGTATATAGTGTAAATAACATAAAAAATATGCACATAAACATCGGCACCATATCAGTAGTCACAGAAAATACGTCTATTCTTTCCTTTAATGTTGGAAACAGCATGTAAAAGTTTCTAGTTTTCACTCACTTCGCCATATTGTGCTTATGAGATATGTATGAAATATGGGTGCTCCATAAACACAGCTTAGTGGATGTACTAGAGGAAGACCTTCAAGCATTTGTGTAACGTGATGGAAACGAAGAGAGAATTGTACTGGTATTAGAGGAATGCATATTCTAATGAAAATTTCTCTGGGGGATGTCACATAAAAAAAATCTCTTCACTATATTCGCTGTTTTATGTGGTCAGTTCAAAGTCTTAATTGTAATCGTTTTCATGCATCATGCCCATTAAACAGTAATCATACACATTCAAGTGAACAAACAAGCGACAAAATTGTAAAAGCAGATCTCTAGTCATTGACTCCACCTCATAGCGTCTGAAGTCACCAGCAGGAATTCTTCTCATCACTATGATAGACTCGAATCCTGCAGTCTACACCTACATCTACGTGATTACTCTGCTATTCACAATTTAGTGCCTGACAGAAGATTCAATGAACCACCTTCAAGCTGTCTCTCTACCGTTCCAATCTCGAACTGCACGCGGGAAAAACGACCACTTAAATTTTTCTGTGCGAGCCCTGATTTCTCTTATTTTATGGTGATGACCCTTTCTCCCTATGTGGGTAGGTGCCAACAGAATGTTTTCGCATTCGATGGAGAAACCTGGTGGTTGAAATTTCATGAGGAGATCTCGTCGCAACGAAAAACGCCAGTTGTTTTAATGATTGCCACTGCATTTCACGTATCACTTATGTGCCACTATCTTCCCTATTTCGCGATAATACAAAACGAGCCGACCTTATTTGACCTCTTTCGATGTCATCCGTCAGTCCCACACACCGCACAGTCACACTCCAGAATAGGGCGGACAACTGTAGTGTAAGCAATCTCTTTAGTAGATCTGTTCCACCTTCTAAGTGTTCTGCCAATGAATCGCCGTCTTTGATTTGCTCTAACCACAACATTGTCCATGTGATCATTCCAATTTAGGTCATTTGTAATTGTAATCCATAAGTATTTAGTTGAATTTACAGACTTAAGATTTGTGTGACTTATTGCGTAATCGAAAATTAACCGATTTCTTTTAGTACTCATGAGAATAACTTATCAATTTTCTTTATTCAGGGTCAGAAAATGGCTCTGAGCACTATGGGACTCAACTGCTGTGGTCATCAGTCCCCTAGAACTTAGAACTACTTAAACCTAACCAACCTAAGGATATCACACACATCCATGCCCGAGGCAGGATTCGAACTTGCGACAGTAGCGATTGCGCTGTTCCAGACTGAAGCACCTAGAACTGCTCGGCCATACCGTCCAGCCTATTAAGGGTCAATTACCACTTCTCGCACCATACAGATATCTTATCTAAATCATTTTGCAATTCGTTTTGGTCATCTGATGACTTTACAAGACGGTAAATGACAGCATCATCTGTAAATAATCTAAGAGAGCTACTCAAATTGTCTCCTATGTCGTTAATATGGATGAGGAAGAGCAGAGGGCCTATAGCACTTTCTTGGGGAACGCTGGACATTATTTCTGCTTTGCTAGATGACTTTCCGTCTATTCTACGAATTGTGACCTTTCTGACTGGAAATCACGAATCCAGTCACACAACTGAGGCGATATTCCATTAGCACGCAGTTGGGCTAGGAGACGCTTGTGAGGAACGGCGTCGAAAGCTTTCTGCAAATGTAAAAATATGTAATCAATGTGACATCCCCTGTCGATAGCACTCCTTAAATCATGAGTATATGTTCCAAAATCCTACTGAAAATCGGCGTTAGTGATATGGGCCTGTAATTCAACGGATTACTCCTACTTCTTTTTTGGGTATTGGTGTGACTTGAGCAATTTTCCAGTCTTTAGGTACGAATCTTTCTGTGAGAGAGTCGTTTTATATAATGGCTGAGTATGGAGCTAATGTATCAGCATACTCTGAGACGAACCTGACTGATATACAATCTGGACCTTACGCTTTGCGTTTATTAAGTGATTTAAGCTGCTTTGCTACACAGAGGATAGCTATTTCTATGTTTTTCATCTTGGCAGTTGTTCTTCATTGGATTTCAGGAATATTTACTTCATCTTCTTTGGTGAAGTAGTTTCGGAAAACCGTATATAATAACTCTGCTTTTGTGGTACTGTCATAAGTGACTTCACCGTTGCTATGGCGCTGTGAAGTTAGTGATTGCGTCTTGACACTGGTGTGATTTATATTTGACCAGAATCTCTTTGGATTTTCTGCCAGATTCCGAGACCGGATCATTGTGGAAATTATTATAAGGATCTCTCATTGAAGCACGCGCTATGTTTCGAACTTCGGCAAAATTTTGCCAGTCTTGGAGATTTATCGTTCTTTTAAACTTGACATCCTTATTTCGTTGCTTCTGCAACAGCGATTTGACCCGTTTTGTGTACCATGGGGGATCAGTACCATCGCTTATTGATTTAAATGGTAAATATCTCTCAATTGGCATCGATACTATCTCTTTTAAATCATTCCACATCTTTTCTACGCTTACAAGATAAGATCGGAAAGAGTGGACCCTGTCTCTTAAAAAGGACTTAAGAGCATTTTTATCAGCTTTTTTAAATAGATGTACTTTGCGTTTCTTTTTGATGGTTGTGGGTGTTACGGTAATCAGCCTAGCAGCAACTGCCTTGTGGTCGCCAATCCCTGTATTCCTCATGATACTCCCTATTTGTCCAGGATTATTCGCTACTAAGAGGCCAAGTATGCTTTCGCAACCACGTACGCTTCGAGTGGGCTCATGAACTAACTGTTCAAAATAATTTTCTGGCCGGCCGCGGTGGTCTCGCGGTTCTAGGCGCGCAGTCCGGAGCCGCGCGCCTGCTACGGTCGCAGGTTCGAATCCTGCCTCGGGCATGGATGTGTGTGATGTCCTTAGGTTAGTTAGGTTTAAGTAGTTCTAAGTTCTAGGGGACTAATGACCACAGTAGTTAAGTCCCATAGTGCTCAGAGCCATTTGAACCATAATTTTCTGACAAAGCATTCAGTACAGTTTCGAGGGTAGATTAAAGTCGCCACCGACTACAATCGTATGAGATGGGTACCTATTTGAAATGAGACTCAGGTTTTCTTCGAACTGATAAGCAACTATCTCAGATGGTCCAGTAACACGATTCGATTAATAGTATATTCCGTTTCTTAAGTATAACCTCTACCCATACTATTTCGCAGGAACTATCTAATTCAATTAATCTACAAGGTAAACTACTTTTCACAGTAATAAATACTCCACCAATCTATCCTTTCTGTACACTGTTAGCTCGTTTGAAAACATTTCGGCTGAACTTATTTCAAGCCATAGCCAGCTTACCCTGCCTATAACTGTTTGAGCTTCAGTGCTTTCTATTAGGGCTTGGAGCTCTGGTTCTTTCCCAACACAGCCACGACAATTTACAACTACAATACCGATTGTTTCTACAACTACCTTACTGTGTTTTACCTACCCCCTTTTAGACGGACGCCCTTTCTGTGTTTTCTTGAGACCCTCTAACCTAAAAAAAACCGCCCAGTCCCTTTCACACAGCCCCCGCTACCAGTGTAGCCGCTTCCTGAGTGTAATGGAGTCCTATTAAACGGAACCTGGAAACCCACAACCCAATGGCGCAAGTCAAGGAATCTGATCAAGGAATGTGCTGCCTACTCGGTCACAGAGCCGCCTGCGCCTCTGATTCAGACCCTCCACTCGGCTCTGCACCCAAGGCCCACAGTCAGTTCTGTCGACGATGCTGCGGATGGTGAACTCTGCCTTAATCTCTCAAGCAAGACTGGCAGTCTTTACCATTTCCGCTAGTCACCCGAAACCAGAGAGTGTCTCCTCCAATCCCAAGCGACACACGTCATTGATACTGACATGGGCCACCACCTGCAGTTCGCTGCACCCTGCACTCTTCATGGCATCCGGAAGCACCCTTTCCACATCCGGAATAACTCCCCCCGGTATCACCATGATAGGTTAGAATCGTGCAGTCACTGACAATATGATGAATAGCCTGGCTTGGAGTTCAGCAGGCACAGTCTGGAGTAGGCAGCTTTCTCCACTAGTGGAGATCACTGCAACGGCTATGGCTCGTTCTGAATCTGTTCTGGACCATCCAGGTCTCGGAAGTCTAGCACCCGTAAAGAAGTTACACAGGCGCACATCTGCTATTGCTTACCACCGACATTTACATTCATCAAGATGGTTAAAATCCATAGCATCCGTGCCAGCACTGTCAGACAGGACAGAATGTCGCGATTTTAGTCTTTTAAGATTCAAAAATATCAAGTCATTATGCACTCGGATACTTGGATATCTCGTGGAATTCCCTCACAAACACAGTACATCTTTGTAGATAGGGAGGCTTTATATTAATTAGCAGTGGACGGCAGTGAACTGAAGTAGATCTGATTGCGCCAGATTTTATGCACATTGTCGTATTCAGCTGGGTGTCAAGAAGCCTTCTATGGTTATTTTTCATCCAAACGGGTGCACAGTACTCAGCACTTGAGAATACCATACCCATGACTGAAGATCACATGGTGGTTAATGTAGGTCCCCAGGAAGTTCGCAGCGCGGGGTAGCCGCTCAGTCTAGGGCGCCTTGTCACGGTCCGCGCGGCTCCTCCCGTCGGAGGTTCGAGTCCTTCTCGGGCATGGTTGTGTGATTTGTCCATAGCCTAAGTTAATTTAAGTTAGATTAAGTAGTGTGTAAGCTTAGAGACCGATGACCTAAGAAGCTTGGTCCCATAAGATCTTACCACAAATTTTATAGGAAGTTCCGAAAGGCTTATGGACTATGTTGTTTCGAATCCTTAATGTCAATATCACGATCGTGTGAAACGTTACAAAAATTTGTAACTTGTTTCATTCAGGTCTAAAAATTACATCAGCGCCACTTCGGTTTTTAGTACTGATTAGACGTCTACGTTTCCTTGCTGAAATTTTTGTGCCCGATAATGTCTGTAAAGCTAAATTCTCTGATCAGTTTTAATACAGTAGCATGGACCAAGATCATTACATTTGTAATCAAAAGGAATACTTTATTTCGCCCATGAGGGAATGAAGGATTGAAAATAATATACACTACAGGCCATTAAAATTGCTACACCAAGAAGATATGCAGATGGTAAAAGGGTATTCATTGGACAAATATATTATACTAGAACTGACATGTGATTACATTTTCACGCAGTTTGGGTGCATAGATCCTGAGAAATCAGTACCCAGAACAACCCGCTCTGGCCGTAATAACGGCCTTGAGACGCCTCGGCATTGAGCCAAAAAGAGCTTGGGTGGCGTGTGCAGGTACAGCCCATGCAGCTTCAACACGATACCACAGTTCATCAAGAGTAGTGACTGGCGTATTGTGACGAGCCAGTTGCTCGGCCACCATTGACCAGATGTTTTCAGTTGGTGAGAGATCTGGAGAATGTGCTGCCCAGGGCAGCAGTCGAAAATTCTCTGTATCCAGAAAGGCCCGTACAGGACCTGCAACATGCGGTCGTGCATTATCCTGCTGAAATGTAGGGTTTCGCAGGGATCGAATGAAGGGTAGAGCCACGGGTCGTAACTCATCCGAAATGGAACGTCCACTGTTCAAAGTGCCATCAATGTGAACAAGAGGTTACCGAGACGTGTAACCAATGGCACCCCATACCATCACGCCGGGTGATACGCCAGTATGGCGATGACGAATACATGCTTCCAATGTGCGTTGACCACTATGTCGCTAAACACGGATGCGACCATCATGATGCTGTAAACAGAACCTGGATTCATCCGAAAAAAAAAGATGTTTCGCCATTCGTGCACCCAGGTTCGTCGTTGAGTACACCATCGCAGGCGCTCCTGTCTGTGATGCAGCGTCAAGGGTAACCAAAGCCATGGTCTCCGAGCTGATAGTCCGTGGTGCCACAAATGTCGTCGAACTGTCCGTACAAATGGTTGTTGTCTTGCAAACGTCCCCATCTGTTGACTCAGGGATCTAGACGTGGCTGCACCATCCGTTACAGCCATGCGGATAAGATGCCTGTCATCTCGACTGCTAGTGATACAAGGCCGTTGGGATCCAGCACGGTGTTCCCTATTACCCTCCTGAACCCATCGATTCCTTATTCTGCTAACAGTCATTGGATCTCGACCAAAGCCAGTAGCAATGTCGCGATACGATAAACAGCAATCGCGATAGGCTACAATCCGATCTTTATCAAAGTCGGAAACGTGATGGTACGCATTTCTCCCCCTTACACGAGGCATCACAAAAACGATTCACCAGGCAACGCCGGGCAACTGCTGTTTGTGTACGAGAAATCTGTTGGAAACTATAATCATGTCAGCACGATGTAGGTGTCGCCACCGGCGCCAACCTTGTGTGAATGCTCTGAAAAGCTATTCAGTTGCATTTCACAGCATCTTCTCCCGTTCTGTTATATTTCGCGTCAGTAACACGTCATCTTCATGGTGTAGCAATTTTAATGGCAAGAAGTGTAATTAGATAAAGACTCGAATATTCAAACTGCATTACTGAAGACGTTCAGGAGCAGTATTTACCTAGGGATGAAATGAGCAGCACAGTATACGAAAGACTGGAGGACAGAATCAAAGATCTTGTATGCTGATGGATTTAAATGATTGTACTCTGCCATATGATTTACAAGACAGGAATCTTGCCAGATTAGGATTTTGTAAACACACCAGTATTTCAAACAGTGTATATTGCACTATCCCCTTTCTGTTGGTACAGAAACAAACTTTCAAGAATAGAAAAATATGAGAAATATTTAGAACGCAGTATTCACGATATCTTGAAAATTCAAAATTGTCAAAATAATTACGCTGTCATTGTTCTGTGACCACTTCCACGAAGCATTGCTTTAATGTCACTTACAGAATTCAATAAACATACGATTCATAACCGAGATTGTCTTTCATTCTGCTTCGTTTATAGTATCGCTGTAACCGTGATAGGCAACGTCATCATAATGTTGCAATTTATCGTAGGCCATTCACTGGTTGTAAGCTTTCAAAATTAATAAGTTAGTTCCGCACGAAGAGTTCTATGTCGCTAACCAGAATGTTTTCTCGTCTTTCAATATACAGGGTGAGTCACCTGACATTACCGCTGGATATATTTCGTAAACCACATCAAATAGTGACGAACCGATTCCACAGACCGAACGTGAGGAGAGGGGCTAGTGTAATTTTTTAATACAAACCATACAAAAATGCACGGAAGTATGTTTTTTAACACAAACCTACTTTTTTAAAATGGAACCACGTTAGTTTTGTTAGCACATCTGAGCATATAAACAAATACGTAATCAGTGCCGTTTGTTGCACTGTAAAATGTTAATTACATCCGGAGATACTGTAACCTAAAGTTGACGCTTGAAACCTCCGACGTTCAGTTGCGTGTTGTAACAAACACGGGCCACGGTCGGCGAGCAGCATCTGCAGGGACATGTTTACGACGACGACCGTGTTTACGAGTGTGGCTGTAGTGCACTGTTGTGGTTTGGTCTAGCTGTCGCAGTGTCCGCATGTAGCGCTTGCTGCTATTGTTATTCTGCATTAGACTCCGCACGCAGACCAACTGTAGTACACCGTGTTACCAGACGTCTAGATAGTGTTGTAGGAACTGTGACCATGGTGTATTCGAACTCTGAAAAGGCGGAGATAATACTCATCTATGGCGAGCGTCGACGAAATGCAGCTGAAGCCTGCAGGGTGTATGCAGAACGGTACCCGGACAGAGAGCATCCAACTTGCCGCACATTGCAAAACATCTACCGCCAACTGTATGCAACAGGTATGGTCGTAGCACGCAAACGGGTCAGTAACAGGCCCGTCACAGGAGAAGCGGGTGCAGTTGGTGTGTTAGCTGCTATGGCCATGAACCCACACATGAGTACACGGGACATTGCGAGAGCCGGTGGACTGAGTCAAAGTAGTCTCATGTGCATACTGCATTGCCACCGCTTTCACCCTTTTTATGTGTCGTTACATCAGCAATTACATGGTGATGACTTTAATCATCGAGTGCAATACTGGCAATGGGCATTAACAGAGAATGAGTTGCTGTTCTACCTGTTTACCGATGAAGCGGGTTTCACAAACCACGGTGCAGTGAATCTACGGAACATGCATTACTGGTCCGTGGACAATCCTCGCTGGCTCAGACAGGTAGAGCGACAGCGACCGTGGACTGTAAATTTATGGTGCGGAATCATTGGCGACCACCTCATTGGTCCTCACTTCATTGAGGGGCCCAAACAGCTGCAACATACATCGCGTTTCTACAGAATGATCTGCCAACGTTGCTCGAAAATGTCTCTCTGGAAACGCGTAGACGTATGTGGTATCAGCATTATGGTGCACCTGCACATTCCGCAATTAACACTAGGCTGACCCTTGATAGGATGTTCGACGGGCGTTTCATAGGACGTGGAGGACGCATAAATTGGCCAGCCCGTTCTCCTTATCTTACAACTCTGGACCTCTTTCTGTGGGGTACGTTAAAGGAGAATGTGTACCGTGATGTGCCTACAACCCCAGAGGATATGAAACAACGTATTGTGGCAGCCTGCGGTGACATTACACCGCGGCGTGTACGACATTCATTACGCCAGAGATTGCAATTGTGTGCAGCAAATGATGGCCACCACATTGAACATCTATTGGCCTGACATGTCGGGACACATTCTATTCCACTCCGTAATTGAAAACGGAAACCACGTGTGTACGTGTACCTCACCCCTCATGGTAATGTACATGTGCGTCAGTGAGAAAGACCAATAAAAATGTGTTAGCATGTGGACGTAATGTGCTGTTCCAGTCTTTTCTGTACCTAAGGTCCATCACCGTTCCCTTTGGATCCCTAAGTAATTCGCTCTCCGACATAAACGATCGAACAGCGGAGGACTGGTACTCAAGCGTCAACTTTAGGTTACAATGTCTCCGGATGTAATTAACATTTTACGATGCAACAAACGGCACTGATCACGTATTTGTTTATATGTTCAGATGTGCTAACAAAACAAACGGGGTTCCATTTAAAAAAAACGTAGGTTTATATTAAAAAACATACTTCCGTGCATTTTTTATGGTTTGTATTAACCAATTACACTATCCCCTCTCCTCACGTTCGGCCTGTGGAATCGATTCGTCAGTATTTGATGTGGTTTACGAAATATATCCAGCGGTAATGTTAGGTGACTCACCCTGTATATTGATAATACTTTTCTCCACGCTTACAAAGATTACAGATGTTGATGAGATGAACCTGCATATATCTAGTTGTGAAAAAAAAACATTAAATTTGTCTGATTCCAAACAATTCAAAATTATTTGATTTAACTTTCGGAGGTGTCGGACGAATAATTTAGTTACATTCAAAATGCAACAGGATTTTCATAGGAGTCGAAGCTACGAGTGTTATTGGCCGTTTTTATGAGTGTCACTGAAGTTATATTCTGCGATACAGGGGAAGAACAATATGCAACGTCTCTTGCTCGTTATAGCTAACTAACCTCCAAGCAGAGGTGAAGAGCTAGGGTGAGATCAGTAAATTATCTGAGGTGACGGAGTAGTATAATACAGGAAATACAAGAGAAGGTTAATTTTTTGAGCGTCCACTACTCGTTAACATAGTTACGCCTGTAGGTTGCACGATAACGGTGTTGCTAACTGGGTTGCTAGAACGTAACAAAATACTGACCAATTAAACTTCCCACAGTTGGTACAGATGTTTATGATAAACATTAATTTTTCTCCCACCAGAGTCTTCACCTCGTTTGGAGGCAGTGCCATTACTTTCTTTTGACACATCGGAATATGTGACTGGTTAATTCATGATCTCCATCTTACCCGTCCATTGGTAATATACTCAACCAGAATCTTACAGCATGTTTTCAGAAGTATTCGTAGCTCGCCCCTAGAAATTTAGGCCAGTGGATAACCTCACAATAACATCATCGGATAGTATACTGCTCACTAGGTTACATCAACAGGCAGTCTAATTACTACCTGGAGGGAGCAGCGATTGCGTCACTTCCCTGCGCTAAGTGCGTGTATCTCAAGACGGGTAGGTGGTATGCGGTCGGCGCCACCCAGAGGACTTCCGTGGTCTACCTTGCGACGCTCATTTGCAAGGCAGATGGACCGACGCCGAGAGGGGTTCTCGGGAGCCCGGCTAAGCACGCTCCTGTAGTGGCGCAGCTGTCCGGAGCAGCCTCATTCTGTTTCTTGTTATCCTCCTCGCTTCAGAGGATGATCCCCGAGTGCAGCGAGCGGATGTTCCTCACTTCGTCGGCAGCCTCCATTTCCTGACAGGTAATAATTCTATTTACCGTTTTCTTCCGCCTCGCCGAATCAACTTTTAGCACACATTTTACTTTCTTTTAACTCCCCAACCTTTATTTTTCTATCAAATTGGTTCTAATCTCAAAATCTCTTTGAAACAATTAAACCCAACTTCTACACTGCATTCTTATCTTTGTCGACTGCTATTACTTTTCCTCTCCACAACGCCCTCCACCCTCCAACATCAAGTAAAATATTCCCGGTTGCTCTTCCATAGACTTCTATCCCCACCTGTCCAAATTAACACTTCTTCGTTTCGTACGTTATCCACCCAACAAAAATTCAACAGTCTTACAAAGGTCTACATTTCAAATTATTTCAGTTTCTGTCTCTCCGTATTTGTGATGGTCCACATTTCACTTCCATATAATGCTGTGCTTCGTTCGTACGAAGTCTTGAACGACTTCCTTAGCTCCATTACACTATCTGCTGCAAGTAGAGGTCTCTTACTGAACAAGACTTTCCTCGCCTCTGCCTATCTACTTTCTGCTTCGGGCAGTCTGCGCAGTCGCATTCCAAGATAATTCTTTCATTCTAACACCAATGTGTCGTTATCAATTTTGATACTAAGCAGCTCGTTACTTTTCTTTCTATTAGTACTGAGTGTTGAGTGGGAAGTTCTATAAAGCTGCTGATACTGCAATAATTAGTACTTCAATACGCAGTTTACTTGAAGAGGAACAGGTGTCTCTAAAAAGGGCTGTTGTAGAAGTTGGCCAGACCAATTATTCATGTACAAGCGAGGTAAGAAGAATGTGGTCGGTCTAGAGAGACGACAGAACGTAAGGATCGAGCAATCGTCAGAAAGGCACACAGAGCCCCGAATGTGTCATTATCGTTGTTTCGACATGCTACTGGTGCTTCAGTGACTAAAAGGCAGCTCACTCAAAGGCGGCTGAGCTCATGGCAGCCCTTGCACCAACTCTGTACACCAAGAAGCCTGTTTGCAGTGCTCTCGGGCACATTCGGACTGGAATCTCATTCACTGGAGTAGAATAATCTTGGGTTGTGTGCCACACATCGAATTACGACCCGATAACCACTGCAGATACATTTGGAGACCTCTGGGACACCGCAGTGGTGGGATACCTACCTGAGTGACACGCCGGTACGTCGAAAATATTCTACACCCCGTTCTGTTACCCGTCATGGAAAGCCATCCTGGACTTACACTTCAGCAAGATAATGCCGCCCAAAAAGCGGGGGTTTTTACTGCTTGTCTTCGTGCTTGTCAAACCCTTCCTTGGCCAAAAAGGTGGCCAGATCTCTTCCCAGCTGCATTATGGGCAGGGTCCTCCAACTTAGCTTAAATGATTCAAATGGCTCTGAGAACTATGGTACTCAATTTCTGAGGTCATTAATCCCTTAGAACTTAGAACTAATTATACCTTACTAACCTAAGGACATCACACACATCCATGCCCGAGGCAGGATTCGAACCTGTGACTGTAGCGGGAAGTCAAAGTGAAAAGATCTCAGAAAATTAGCAAATAAACAGGAAAAGAAATGGTCTAATTCACTCTATAGAAAACTCAAGGCACCTTCGGCGAAACTAATCCAAGGACTTCTAAATTAAGAGCACTACAGTAATTCGATTCCTAAATGAATATAAAAACGTCTCTACGACGGAGAGGGACTTCCTGAAGAAGTGGTAGAAGAACAATTGGGTGATCGAGGATCAAAGTTAATTTAAGAACGTTTTGTTTACCAGGAGTAAATAAGGTGAAAGGTGCAGCTCACATTTCTTCGAGATTTTCCTAAATTATTGGGAGAAATGGCCACCGATTAGATATTCCATTAGGATTCTAGAATCTATGAGTCTAGAGATACAACGTTAAACAAATTATCAGCCGCGCCAACCTTAGGGTACCAAGGGCAGACAAGTGCGAGAGCTATCCTTTTATCAGCTTGACGGGGGATAATACACAGAAGACTGCAAAAGAAACTCGGAGATTTGTTAGATAGCGGCCAGTTTGGCCTTACAGAAAGTAAAGACGCCAGAGAGAGAGGGAGTCCTGACGTTGCATTGTAAAATGGAAGTAAACCTTAGTAAAGCAAGGTACGTTAGTAAGATTTGTTGACCTATAAAAAATTTTCGGGAATGAAAAATGGTGTTAGATATTCGAGATTCTGAGAAAGAGAGAAGCAAGCTAGAGGGAAAGGTGAGCAGGGAAACAGCGATTAGTCAGGGCCGGTGGTACAAACATAGTTTTCCGTATGTATTACGAAAATAAGCGGTCTAAGTAATACGTGGTTATAAAATAACCTCGTCAAAACACCTTCATCCTTCCTTCCTGAAATCGTATTCCATCAGATTTGCTTTCTGGCTATGTCGCGTGTGTAGTATTTTTACTTTGCATACTTCGATTAGATTTAGATCTTATTTAATAACTGATTTTAGGAAATATGGTCTGTAAACGTTGTAGAGCGCCATGGCTCCATTTGGGAAAAATCTGCCGCTTTCAAAAATGGTTCAAATGGTTCTGAGCACTATGGGACTTAACATCTGAGGTCATCAGTCCCCTATAACTTAGAACTACTTAAACCTAACTAACCTAAGGACATCACACACATCCATGCCCGAGGCAGGATTCGAACCTGCGACCGTAGCGGTCGCGCGGTTCCAAACTGAAGCGCCTAAAACCGGTCGACCACACCGGCCTTTGCCGCTTTCTTAAGAAGATTCTTTTGCATTTAGCGTGTACCTTGTTTCATTCAAATGCAAATAAAAAACAATATTCAGCTGTCAGTAACAACGATTTCTATTTCTTGCATAGAACATGATGCCTTAACTTGTCCTACCCCTCCAACATATGCGCATCTTAAGGTGAAACATTATGGAGAAAACAGTAAAACAACAAGCGATGGCAATTCCTTCTACGAACCACCAATATTATTTACTCAGGTAGACATGACATAATATTTTATGTACTTTAGAGTTAGAAACACCATTGAAATAGTAGACACGCCTTATTGAGAAATTTACACACGGATCTATTTAATCTGAGGGCAAGTTGTACTTTACCCTACGTGTAGGCATAAGTAGTATATTTAATTAATCTTACAATAGTTGACAGTAATTCAAAATGCATATTTGTTAGTGTGCTTGGCAGCTTAGGTTAGTATTTTAGGCGGTATGTGTTGCATGCAGTTAAAAGCCGGTTAGGTGAGCTTTCCTACATCACTTGCTTTGGGCCGAACTTGAAACGTGAACTCTGTGTTTAAAATGGTATATTTCATCTATATACGTTCAGGAGTGAAAATAACGTTGAGATACCGTGAGTGACCACAACAATATTTCATACACTTTATGCGTATGCGTGTTGGAGGAAAATAGCATTGGGACACTTTATATTTTATTTTTGGGTTTTTTCTCCGAAATTTTGCAGACATTTTAGAGAACATTGCGACACTGTTGTGTCTTTGCACCACGTATTGTTAAAAGTTCAAACATTGCATGTTTACTAATGTTGCTTTCCCGTAAGCTCATGACACAGACATAGTGTACGTGTATTTTGCTGACGTATTTTACATGTGGAAATAGAACAAAATATACGCTTCACCTAATTTTTGGGGGAAATACTTCTGAGCATCGTGAAGGAATTGAGATCGTTGGGAGAGCTTTGCACACAGCCAAGATGTCTACTCTGGGGCTGCATCGGGATTTTATATGAATGCCCAACAGTTTTAGTACTGTACTGATATTGGCAGGGGAGGAAATGGGAAGGGTGTTGTGGTTGTGGTGCAAAGCACTACTTAGTTACTTCCATCATCCAGAATTTTTAAACTTCCCACCATCACTATGTAGCATATCTTAAATTTTGCACCACCACCAACTTAGAATTTCGGTGACTACAGGGCTTACTAGTTCCGTTAATTTGAGTAGTGACCGAGTTGTTTGCTATACATGTACTACTTCAGAAGATACTGTGGGTAACAGAGTTGGTGTAATTTTATCTGACAAATTTTATCAATGTTCTGGAATCCATTTTTTTAAAAGATATCCGTGCACTTCAAAAAGAATACTTTTTTATTGAGATACGTCGACAACGTTTCATTACTTAAAAGTGATGCAGGGTTCAAGAAAGAATTAACCTCAAACAAATGCCTTTCATGCACTCCATATTTACCGCTGATACATGGCTATAACTGTGTAGCATGGGGAACATGTATTCGACACCCACAGAAAGCGAACCTGATTAGATATTATTAACGTAAAATTGTGCTACCCATGGCAGTAGAGAATGACTTAATTTAGAGCTATGACTAAGACAATTTTAGGGCTGCCGCTTCGAAATCACCAAAAGAAGCCGCGATTAATATTGACTGTCTTGTGAAAATAGTTGAAATCCTACACAATAAAATTTTTAAAAAGTAATAATAGTCAGTGAACACGGCGAATAATTCTGCCTCCAGCACGACGATGCAGAAAAATAATGAGGTCTATCGACAGTGAGGTTATTAGCGATGGAGCACAATCTTTGACTGACGGGGACTGGCACCAGCCTTAAATACGTTAGGGAAACCACACAAATCCTAAATCACGATTACCGTACAGAAATTTGAACCATCGTCCTCCGGAACGCGTGTCCAATGTGTTAACCACTCCGCTACCCAGCTCGGTATAATGAGGAGACTTACAGTACAAGAATGTCAGGTAAAACAGCACAATGACTATGTGAACATAAGATTAAAATTGACTCGAAGACAAGGACACACTAAGAAAGAAATTAAAAAAACATGTTATAATATGAAATGAATATAACAGATTTTCGGACTGAGAACTGTACACACTGTTGTGCAGAAGCTACAACGATTAATACATCGACCAAAGAGACAGAAACTGCTTTACACGAAATGAAGGATCCACTTACAAGCACTAAAAATAGCGTGTGTTGGGGGTAAGTGAACGCCACTGGGCACACTACAAACGCTATTCAGTCAGATTTAAAATTCACCGAGAACAGGAAGGTAGTCTACTCAACAAATAAAAATAAACTCAAATATATGTCAAGCAAGTAATAACTACATGAACTGCGTGAATGAACAATGCGAGTCCCACCACATCTTGTAGTTAATAATCCTTAGAGGCATACTGTAGCAAGAGCACTACAGGATGCTGTCTACGTGCGTAATACACTCCTGGAAATGGAAAAAAGAACACATTGACACCGGTGTGTCAGACCCACCATACTTGCTCCGGACACTGCGAGAGGCCTGTACAAGCAATGATCACACGCACGGCACAGCGGACACACCAGGAACCGCGGTGTTGGCCGTCGAATGGCGCTAGCTGCGCAGCATTTGTGCACCGCCGCCGTCAGTGTCAGCCAGTTTGCCGTGGCATACGGAGCTCCATCGCAGTCTTTAACACTGGTAGCATGCCGCGACAGCGTGGACGTGAACCGTATATGCAGTTGACGGACTTTGAGCGAGGGCGTATAGTGGGCATGCGGGAGGCCGGGTGGACGTACCGCCGAATTGCTCAACACGTGGGGCGTGAGGTCTCCACAGTACATCGATGTTGTCGCCAGTGGTCGGCGGAAGGTGCACGTGCCCGTCGACCTGGGACCGGACCGCAGCGACGCACGGATGCACGCCAAGACCGTAGGATCCTACGCAGTGCCGTAGGGGACCGCACCGCCACTTCCCAGCAAATTAGGGACACTGTTGCTCCTGGGGTATCGGCGAGGACCATTCGCAACCGTCTCCATGAAGCTGGGCTACGGTCCCGCACACCGTTAGGCCGTCTTCCGCTCACGCCCCAACATCGTGCAGCCCGCCTCCAGTGGTGTCGCGACAGGCGTGAATGGAGGGACGAATGGAGACGTGTCGTCTTCAGCGATGAGAGTCGCTTCTGCCTTGGTGCCAATGATGGTCGTATGCGTGTTTGGCGCCGTGCAGGTGAGCGCCACAATCAGGACTGCATACGACCGAGGCACACAGGGCCAACACCCGGCATCATGGTGTGGGGAGCGATCTCCTACACTGGCCGTACACCACTGGTGATCGTCGAGGGGACACTGAATAGTGCACGGTACATCCAAACCGTCATCGAACCCATCGTTCTACCATTCCTAGACCGGCAAGGGAACTTGCTGTTCCAACAGGACAATGCACGTCCGCATGTATCCCGTGCCACCCAACGTGCTCTAGAAGGTGTAAGTCAACTACCCTGGCCAGCAAGATCTCCGGATCTGTCCCCCATTGAGCATGTTTGGGACTGGCTGAAGCGTCGTCTCACGCGGTCTGCACGTCCAGCACGAACGCTGGTCCAACTGAGGGGCCAGGTGGAAATGGCATGGCAAGCCGTTCCACAGGACTACATCCAGCATCTCTACGATCGTCTCCATGGGAGAATAGCAGCCTGCATTGCTGCGAAAGGTGGATATACACTGTACTAGTGCCGACATTGTGCATGCTCTGTTGCCTGTGTCTATGTGCCTGTGGTTCTGTCAGTGTGATCATGTGATGTATCTGACCCCAGGAATGTGTCAATAAAGTTTCCCCTTCCTGGGACAATGAATTCACGGTGTTCTTATTTCAATTTCCAGGAGTGTACATCCACGTCTATTACGATAACTGGGCTTTACGCCGACAGCTACCGTTTGATCCAATGGTGTCAACACAATCCGAAGGACTGATTGCATAAACGGCTGATCTAACGATACTGTCACCGAAGGTCAGCGTGACCTCACCCGACTGATGACCTCTCCTGGAGTGCTACACCTACCCTTACATTCAGAGTCATCCTGTGTTAATTCGTATCTTTAAACTACTTATTTTCTTAAATTCTTCTTCACATCACATTCATGTCTTATGCTTTTAAGCTTTTTCAAATTTTGTTTGCATTCGATGTAATAACCCAGCACTATCATGTATAAAGTAGTGTCAGCCGCAATCAGATGTACTGCATATTATATAATGAATTCGTTATCCTACTGTAAACATGCTGCTTTCATGTGCATTTTAAATTGCCTTTATGCTTTTATCTTTCACCTTATGAAACAGATTACATTCTTCTATGATGTGCGAATTGAGATCAGAAGCTTAGTAACTAGTGTCAAATATACAGATATGCCACATTTTGGAAGTGTATAAAAATTATACCATTCTACATCTTGTAATACACACCATATTTTTAATGCGTATACTTTCAATTTTCTGTAACCGGTATTTTACTGGTCTCACTACTGCCAATCATAGTAAACTTTTTTTATTCTATATGTACAAACTCCGTCTTCGTGTTTTTTTTATGTACTGACTACGCACCTATCGGACGCTACTAAGCTTTAGATAACTTCTTCATTTTATTCATCCATTAAATATGCAGATTTTTATTTGATTAAAGTGTTAACACGTTTTTATCTATATTTCTCATTTATATATGTAATGATCACTGCAAAGACGAACAGTTAATTAATTTTAATGCAATATTATGTGACTAAGACACTCCCTTTTATAATCTAACCTCCTATGCTACCATAATTCGCTTACGGCTCCAAAACTGGTAATCAGTTTTAATAAAGTACTATGTTACCATGACACTGACTCTTATAACGTAACCTTCTACTTTACTATAGTTCACGTAAAGTTACTACACTCTTTAAGCTCTTATACTGTGTTATTTCTTTGGGATTAGAGACAAAATTTGTTATGTGACGATGATCACATACAGGGTCACTCTAACACGCCTGTTTTGCTTTTATTTTATGTCCAGCAGATTTTTGAAATTGTATTTAAATTTATTTTTTATTCTGAAGGACTAGCATGTGTCTGAGATTACATTGAATTATAACATACTTACCTATGTAACAGTTGTATACTATAGCATTTCAACACAGTTTGAATTTGTTCATTTAGGATATTTCTCATATCCTGTCCATTTTGATAGTCAGTACAAAGTAATAGCCAACGTTTATTACATGATTTTTTGTGGTTTCTATTTACTTTTATAGGTCGGAAAGTTAAGGAAAGTTGTTAAGTTCTTCATTACAATTACCCATGTTTTGCATGCTGTGAATGTTGGTTTATAAAAGAAGTTTTGTATATTGATGCCAAAGCTGGCGGGTTTGCTCTGCTTTAAAGATATCTGTTTGTGTGTGTGCGGGAGACTTTTAATATCTGCATTTCGATGAAATTAATGGTGGTGGTAGATTTCCAGTGTAAAGGTTGTCTCTGATATTTTTCAAGGAAACTTTAATTTATTTTACTTTATTATAAATTTTGTGTAAGCACAAATTCTATAAATATTTAAGATTGTAATGTCTTGCATAAACCATCCAAATAAATTATCTTTCGTTCTGACATCCTTCCCGTGCTTTAGAATTCTATTCCCGAAATAGTTGACAAATATTTCAGCACTTCGGCTACAAAAATATAGAGTGGACTTCCTGTAACGAGTCCCGAATCCTTTTCGTAAGTTCGTTTGCTCAAAGGAAGTTCAACATGTGGGCGTACCTAATTAAGCATGTGTGCCGAATCAGTCATTCTGATGGGATCATTGCTTTAACTTCGAACGAATTTATTCTCATCGTCTCTATGACTTCATTTGAAAGTGTGCTCTGCTGTACGGCCGATTTAGCCGATCAGAAATTGAAATGGGGTTCCATATGTTGTTTAAAAGTATGCTGTTGTAAACGGACGGTATTACACCGCGAAGCACCAGTCTGAACGTTTACAAACTTTGTGGAGATGTTTACCACATTGATTCCTTTTGGACAGGGAAAGCGAGGGCAGTCACTCTTCCAACTTGTTTGATACGGCCCACTATGACTATTTATCTTGCGTAAATCTCTTGATCCCATTGTTTCTTACAAGCATGGCCCTCCAATTTTTGGTGGATAAAACTTTTGTCATTCCCCTTAGTTTTAACTCTTTAGTATCATGGAACTTATTCTATTACGTCTTAAGGTATACTATCACCCTGTCGCTTCATCTTGTCCGTGTTTTGCCGGCCGCAATGGCGGAGCGGTTCTAGGTGCTGCAGTCTGGAACCGCACGACCGCTACGTTCGCAGGTTCGAGTCCTGCCTCGAGCATGGATGTGTGTGATGTCCTTAGGTTAGTTAGGTTTAAGTAGCTCTAAGTTCTAGGGGACTGATGACCTCAGATGTTACGTCCCACAGTGCTCAGAGCCATTTGAAGCATTTGTCCGTGTTGTCTACATAGTCCTTTCCTCACTAATTATGCAGGAACCTTTTAATCTCATGCCTTATCAGTCCAAGTATCACTTCCACATAACGCTGAGCTTTAAACGCACGTTCTCATAAATGCCTACTTAGATTCTTTATCCCATGGCCCAGGGATAGCATCTTTGTGCAGTAAACAAAAATCCTGGGTACAGGATTGTAAAACCTAGGCACTGCTTAGTTCTGAATAATGGTCGTATATATACATACATATATATATATATATATATATATATATATATATATATATATATATATATATATATATATACGACCATTACAAAATATATATACATTATACAAGATAGATATATATACATTACAATATATATATATATATATATATATATATATATATATATATCTTGTAATCTGACTTGTTCCGCATCGATATGATGTGAAAATAATCTGCCGAACATGACGTAACTGAACTAAAATGATATATATGATCTTCCAATTTAATTAATTCCTAATTGTAGTCCCTAAGTATTTAGTTAAGTTTTGTATGGTTTATCGTGCAACTGAAGTTCAGTGGATTCTTTTTAGTGGTCATGTGAATGACTTCACAGTTTTCATGATTTAGAGTTAACTGCCACGTTTTCCACTACACAATTAGGTTGCATGAATATTTTGCAAATTGGGTTGGTCCCCTGATGATTTTACATGACGCTAAGTGACGGCATCATTTGCAAACAGTATATGAGGACTGCTCAGATTGTCCGCTAAATCGTTTATGTAGATCAGGAACAACAGAGGACCTCTAACACGCCCGATATTACTTCTGTTTTACACTATGACTTTTCCTTCAGTCACTACGAACTGGAAATCACGAATCCAGTCACACATCTGAGACGATAATCCATAATTTACATAAGTGTTGCCTGTGAGGAAAGGTATGGAAAGTTGCCTGGAAATCTAAAAACAGTGGATCAGGGTGACGTCCCCTGCCGATAGCACTCATTACTTCGTGAGAATAACGGAAAGGAACGATATTGTCTGAATCCGTGTTGGCTGTTTATCAATAAATCGTTTTCATCGAGGTGATTCATGATGCTCGAGCACAGTGTAGTTCCAAAATCCTACTGCAAATCAAAGTTAGAGATATAGGACCGTAATTCAGCCAATTACTTCCGTTTCCTTTCCCGGGTACTGGTGTCACTTGTGCCACTTTCCAGACTTTGCGTATGGATCTTTCTATGAACGAGCGATTGTATACGATTGCTAAGTACGGAGCTATTGTATCAGCATACTATGAAAGTAACCTGACTGTATATTTTCTGCTCTGGAAGCCTTGCATTTCTGAAGTGTTTTAAGCTGCTTCGCTACACCGAGGATATCTGATTCGTGCACATGTTTGCAGTTCTTCTTGATTTGAACTGCGGAGTATTTACTTCGTTTTCTTTTGTGAAGGAATTTCGGAAAACCATGATTAGTATCTCAACTTTAGTGGCGATGTTATCAATCACATCACCATCGTTATCGCGCCGTGAAGGTATTGACTGCGTCTTGATGCTGGTGTATTTCACATATGACCTAAATCTATTTGGTTGTTCTGGCAGATTTAGAGACACAGTTCCGTTGTGGAAACTATTGGATGCAACTCGCATTGAAGTTCGCACCAAGTTTCGAATTCCTGTAAGACTTCACCAATCTCGGAAATTTTGCGCTCTTTTAAATTAGGCATGCGTTTTTCGTTGCTTCTGAAACAGTGTTCTGATCTTTTTGGTGTACTGTGGGGGTCAGTACATTTCTTATTATTTTGTATTTTGTCTTAATTGCCATAGATACTATTTCTTTGAATTAAAACCACATCCGGTGTACACTTACGTAGACTGGGAGGAGAGAAGGCTGTCACTTAGGAAGACATAAAGCGAATACTAATCTTCTTTTTGAAGTAGACGTATTTTGCGTTTATTTTTAGTTATTTGGGATTTTACGGTACTGAGTATAGCTATAACAACCTTGTGATCACAAATCCCTGTATCTGTTACGATGCTCCTTACATGGTCAGGAGATGAAGTATGTTTCCGCAACCATCTAATTTTCGAGAGGGCTCCTAATCGAGTTGTTCATTATAATTTTCTGAGAATGCATTCAGTGCCATTGTGGACGACGTTTCATGATTACCACCTACATTAAATATGTATTTTCGACAACATGTCGTGGATAGATTGAAGTCACTGCCAACTATAGTGGTATATTTGAAATAACACTCTATTTATCTTTGAAAATCATCTGATTTGGGGTCAGTAAAAGGAACCAGTTATTAATGTATTCCGTTTGTCGAGCCATACTAACACACAGGGATCATCTACACTCCTGGAAATTGAAATAAGAACACCGTGAATTCATTGTCCCAGGAAGGGGAAACTTTATTGACACATTCCTCGGGTCAGATACATCACATGATCACACTGACAGAACCACAGGCACATAGACACAGGCAACAGAGCATGCACAATGTCGGCACTAGTACAGTGTATATCCACCTTTCGCAGCAATGCAGGCTGCTATTCTCCCATGGAGACGATCGTAGAGATGCTGGATGTAGTCCTGTGGAACGGCTTGCCATGCCATTTCCACCTGGCGCCTCAGTTGGATCAGCGTTCGTGCTGGACGTGCAGACCGCGTGAGACGACGCTTCATCCAGTCCCAAACATGCTCAATGGGGGACAGATCCGGAGATCTTGCTGGCCAGGGTAGTTGACTTACACCATCTAGAGCACATTGGGTGGCACGGGATACATGCGGACGTGCATTGTCCTGTTGGAACAGCAAGTTCCCTTGCCGGTCTAGGAATGGTAGAACGATGGGTTCGATGACGGTTTGGATGTACCGTGCACTATTCAGTGTCCCCTCGACGATCACCAGTGGTGTACGGCCAGTGTAGGAGATCGCTCCCCACACCATGATGCCGGGTGTTGGCCCTGTGTGCCTCGGTCGTATGCAGTCCTGATTGTGGCGCTCACCTGCACGGCGCCAAACACGCATACGACCATCATTGGCACCAAGGCAGAAGCGACTCTCATCGCTGAAGACGACACGTCTCCATTCGTCCCTCCATTCACGCCTATCGCGACACCACTGGAGGCGGGCTGCACGATGTTGGGGCGTGAGCGGAAGACGGCCTAACGGTGTGCGGGACCGTACCCCAGCTTCATGGAGACGGTTGCGAATGGTCCTCGCCGATACCCCAGGAGCAACAGTGTCCCTAATTTGCTGGGAACTGGCGGTGAGGTCCCCTACGGCACTGCGTAGGATCCTACGGTCTTGGCGTGCATCCGTGCGTCGCTGCGGTCCGGTCGCAGGTCGACGGGCACGTGCACCTTCCGCCGACCACTGGCGACAACATCGATGTACTGTGGAGACCTCACGCCCCACGTGTTGAGCAATTCGGCGGTACGTCCACCCGGCCTCCCGCATGCCCACTATACGCCCTCGCTCAAAGTCCGTCAACTGCACATACGGTTCACGTCCACGCTGTCACGGCATGCTACCAGTGTTAAAGACTGCGATGGAGCTCCGTATGCCACGGCAAACTGGCTGACACTGACGGCGGCGGTGCACAAATGCTGCGCAGCTAGCGCCATTCGACGGCCAACACCGCGGTTCCTGGTGTGTCCGCTGTGCCGTGCGTGTGATCATTGCTTGTACAGCCCTCTCGCAGTGTCCGGAGCAAGTATGGTGGGTCTGACACACCGGTGTCAATGTGTTCTTTTTTCCATTTCCAGGAGTGTAGTTCAATTTCACAAGTAGCTCAACTACTTCTGACAACAGTAAACCTCCACCACCAAGTGTATTTGATCTATCCTTTCTGAACGCGTTTAGGTCCTTTGTAGAAATTTCCTCCGAACTTAATTCTTGCCTGAGCAAGCTTTCCACACCTATAACGATTTGCGATTCAATGCTTTCTATTAGCGCTTGGAGCTCGGTCTTCTCGAAAAAAGCTACTATAGTTTGCAGCTACAGTATTGATTTATCTTATGTATACTCTCTTCCTTTGTTCGTCCTGCAGTATGAAGCCTTTTGTGAACTTTCCCTACATCGTCGAACGTAAAATTACCGCCCAGTCTCCTCCATACAGTCACTACTAACCGGGTAGCCGCTTCCTGCATGTATTGAACTCCTAACCCATTTTGAACCCGGAAACTCACCATCTTATGGCGCAAGTCGAAGAATCTGCTACCTACGGCGTTCGCAGGACTGTCTGAGCCTCTGACTCACGTCCTCCACTTGGCTGTGTACGAAGACCAGAAATATATTTGTTTCCACGGGGACTTGTAACAGGCTGGTCAGACGTATTTTAACCTTTTGACATGCCCTTGAGAATGGGTACAAAGCCAAAATCATTACTGTGTAAAATAAATGAAGGACTAACAATCGAATGGAGGACATTTCTTCAAAAAAATTGCTCTTGAGACACAAAACAAATGCCTTGCTCAGTGAAAACAATAGTTCTACGCTCTACACAGTTAATAAAGGGCGGCACAGTGTCTCATCATCTACAAGACTCCGCAGACAGGAACAGTATACAGAAGAACGGGGTAAGGAAAACTGAGAATCTGTTGGATGACGACCAGCCTGACATCGTGAAAGTTTGGCAATGGAAGCAAGTCTGAAGAAAATCAAGAAACACGGAGAGGATCTGTCGAGGTGGGAAAAGTGTTCTACAATTGTTGCAAGATGATGGAAATTCTGCGAAAAATGGCGATAAGCTGTAGGGAAAGACGGGTAATATAAAATATGTACAGCAACTAATAAGACTAGAGGACCAAGAAAGTCAAGAAGACTTCGGATTGAGTGAACTGTGTAATGAGTACAAAATGTGGGTTGAATGTATACTGGAGAAAGACAAGGGAGATTTGCAACAGCAGAAATGAGAATAGCGAGAAACATAACATCAAAATTGGGGATCACGTAGTAGGCAAAGTCAAGGAGGTCCGCTACATAGGCAGCAAAATAGTCCATAATGGACAGAGCAAGAAGGACATAAAAAGCTCGGGCATAAAGGGCATTTCGGGGCTAGAGCAGTCTACTAGAATCAAACATAGGCCTGAAATTGAGGAAGACATTTCTGAAAATGTACCTCTGGGGTCCAGCGTCGTATGGCAGTGGAACATGGACTGTGTGAAAAGGGAAACCGAAGAGAATCGAAGAATTAGAGAGATTGTGCTACAAAAGAATGTGTGAAATTAAGTGGACCGATAAGGTAACGAATGAGGAGTTTCTCCCCAAAATCGGGAGGAAACGGATTTATGGAAAAGTGACAAGAAGAAGGTATGGGATGATAGGAAATCTGTTAAGACAGCAAATAACTGAGGTCGTTGGTTGCAATTGCTACTATGACATAAAGAATTTGGCACAGTAGAGAAATGTGTGGCGGGCTGCATCTTACTAGTCAGAAGACTGATGACGCAAAAAAAAAGAAAAATGTGCGTCAGTTCCAATCTACAAGCAGTAGTCATTAGATTGATCATTGCATTAAACAGGTTCTGTAATTCTTCACTGAGGATAGGTACGTCATCAGCGAAACGTATCACTAATATCATTTTACCCTTGAATTTATTCCGATTCCTGAACTTTCCTGTCACTTTTGTTATTATTCCTTCAACGTTCAAAAAAATGACTCTGAGCACTATGGGACTTAACATCTAAAGTCATCAGTCCCCTAGAACTCAGAACTACTTAAACCTAACTAACCTTAGGACATCACACGCATCCATGCCCGAGGCAGAATTCGAACCTGCGACCGTAGCGGTCGCGTGGTTCCAGACTAAGCCCCTCGAACCGTTCTATCACGCCGGCCGGCTTCAGTGTCCAGATTAACTGGTAGGGAATAAAATCCGGATACCTATATCACAATTTTGTAACTGGAGAACTTGGTTTTTGGCGTTCATTTTATGGTTCCTCATTGATTTATGTTCATAATTTATATTAGCCGTATTTCCCTATAATTTATAGCTTATTCGAAACAGGCTTTCTTACATAGGATAAATCTTAGTTTCATCACATAAGAAATACTAAATGTTTCAACTTTCATTCCATCGTTTATTACGTAATTCATGAATATCAGTATTAGGCGTGATACACCTGGCAGCATTATGCTATTGCATTTGTCGTGTCGTGAAAATAAACATCCTCCGCATCCCATCGTAACGAAATTTATGCCATACTTGGAACGTGTGTTGCGTAAGATAATGATAACAGCTGGATGCCTACAGGTGGAAGGTAAGCGTCTTCCAGTTATGCTCTCTGAACGGCACGTCAGTGGACCGCGTAGACCTGTCAGCAGTTCGTACATTCCTCGAGTCGTGTGTATGGACACGACGTCGTCGACCTGACTGCCACAAACGGAGGTGACGCTCATCGAGGGGCAACACGGAACAGTACCCAATGTCCCAGTTGATTCTGACTCTACACCACACAAATCTGTCCTCTGGTACGGTGTTAGGAGTAACGGCGCATGGCAACGTGATATTTCAATGCAGCTTCTCTCGATGTTCCGTGGTGAGACCCCCGATGTCAATTGTTGACATCTTCTTTTCCTCACAGCATCCCGAACAATATTCAAACCTGCAATGAGATGTTCACTCCGCACCGGTGTGCGCACTGATATGAAACTTCCTGGCAGATTAAAACTGTGTGCCGGACAGAGACTCGAACTCGGGACCTTTGCCTTTGGCGGGCAAATGCTCTACCAACTGAACTACTCAAGCACGACTGCCGGCCGAAGTGGCCGTGCGGTTAAAGGCGTAGCAGTCTGGAACCTCAAGACCGCTACGGTTGCAGGTTCGAATCCTGCCTCGAGCATAGATGTTTGTGATGTCCTTAGGTTAGTTAGGTTTAACTAGTTCTAAGTTCTAGGGGACTAATGACCTCAGCAGTTGAGTCCCATAGTGCTCAGAAACATTTGAACCATTTGAACCAAGCACGATTCACGGCCCGTCCTCACAGCTTTACTTCTGCCAGTACCTCGTCTCCTTCCTTCCAAACTTTACAGAAGCTCTCCGGCGAGCCATCCAGAACTAGCACTTCTGAAAGAAAGGATATTGTGGAAGCATGGCTTAGCCACAGCCCGGGGATGTTTCCACATGAAATTTTCACTCTGCAGTGGATTATGCGGATTAAAAGCAAGATTAAAAGTAAGTTTGGACAGTAGGAGACGAGGTACTGGCAGAACTAAAGCTATGAGGACGCGCGTTGAGTCGTGCTTGGGTAGCTCCGTTGGTAGAGCACTTGCCACGAACGGCAATGGTCCCGAGTTCGAGTCTCCGTCCGGCACACAGTTTTAATCTGCCAGGAAGTTTAATATTCCAACATTGTAGGTTGTCGTTCTAGAAGAACCCATGTCTTCTCTTTTTGACACACTGTCATCCTAAGACCATCTCACCGCCACTTATTCTGCAGGCATTTCCCTTACCTAAGTGTCTGATTTGTCAGTATGATGATCGTACGTCCTACATGTGAATGATTAAACCTTCATCGACGACCGAATGATGGCGAAAAGCTGTGTGCTGGCGTGCGCCTTCGCTAACAAACCGGTCAGCACTAGGAAACATTGTATAGCAGGCACTAAAGTAGGTGCTCCTATGACCAGAGAAGACCAAGACACACCCCCAGGCTACGTGCCGATAACGCCCCCTGTTCAGCGTGCGTATAGGCCGCCGCCGTCGACCGAACTGTACCTCTCTCTCAACCTCAGTACCCCAGTACGTCACATCGGGACTCAGTTTGCATTGCCTCTCAGTATATAGCACTGTGCTCTAGTCTTTCGCAGTGACATTCGTTGCCTCGCACCAAGCTAGCTGTGAGGGATCGTTAGTCATTGTACGAGTATATACAGGGTGTTTCAAAAATGACGGGTATATTTGAAACGGCAATAAAAACTAAACGAGCAGCGATAGAAATATACCGTTTGTTGCAATATGCTTGGGACAACAGCACATTTTCAGGCAGACAAACTTCCGAAATTACAGTAGTTACAATTTTCAACAACAGATGGCGCTGCGGTCAGGGAAACTCTATAGTACCATATTTTCCACATATCCACCATGCGTAGCAATAATATGGCGTAGTCTCTGAATGAAATTACCCGAAACCTTTGACAACGTGTCTGGCAGAATGGCTTCACATGCAGATGAGATGTACTGCTTCAGCTGTTCAATTGTTTCTGGATTCTGGCGGTACACCTGGTGTTTCAAGTGTCCCCACAGAAAGAAGTCACAGGGGTTCATGTCTGGCGAATAGGGAGGCCAATCCACGCCACCTCCTGTATGTTTCGGGTAGCCCAAAGCAATCACAGGATCATCGAAATATTCATTCAGGAAATTAAAGACGTCGGCCGTGCGATGTGGCCGGGCACCATCTTGCATAAACCACGAGGTGTTCGCAGTGTCGTCTAAGGCAGTTTGTACCGCCACAAATTCACTAAGAATGTCCAGATAGCGTGATGCAGTAATCGTTTCGGATCTGAAAAATGGGCCAATGATTCCTTTGGAAGAAATGGCGGCCCAGACCAGTACTTTTTGAGGATGCAGGGACGATGGGACTGCAACATGGGGCTTTTCGGTTCCCCATATGCGCCAGTTCTGTTTATTGACGAAGCCGTCCAGGTAAAAATAGGCTTCGTCAGTAAACCAAATGCTGCCCACATGCATATCGCCGTCATCAATCCTGTGCACTATATCGTTAGCGAATGTCTCTCGTGCAGCAATGGTAGCGGCGCTGAGGGGTTGCCGCGTTTGAATTTTGTATGGATTGAGGTGTAAACTCTGGCGCATGAGACGATACGTGGACGTTGGCGTCATTTGGACCGCAGCTGCAACACGGCGAACGGAAACCCGAGGCCGCTGTTGGATCACCTGCTGCACTATTTGCGCGTTGCCCTCTGTGGTTGCCGTACGCGGTCGCCCTACCTTTCCAGCACGTTCATCCGTCACGTTCCCAGTCCGTTGAAATTTTTCAAACAGATCCTTTATTGTATCGCTTTTTGGTCCTTTGGTTACACTAAACCTCTGTTGAAAACTTCGTCTTGTTGCAACAACACTGTGTTCTAGGCGGTGGAATTCCAACACCAGAAAAATACTCTGTTCTAAGGAATAAACCATGTTGTCTACAGCACACTTGCGCGTTGTGAACAGCACACACTTACAGCAGAAAGACGACGTACAGAATGGCGCACCCACAGACTGCGTTGTGTTCTATATCTTTCACATCACTTGCAGCGCCATCTGTTGTTGAAAATTGTAACTACTGTAATTTCGAAAGTTTGTCCGCCGGAAAATGTACTGTTGTCCCAAGCATATTGCAACAAACGGTGTATTTCTATCGCTGCTCGTTTAGTTTTTATTGCCGTTTCAAATATACCGGTCATTTTTGATACACCCTGTAGATGTGACATGGACACTGACAAGAGTCAAGAATTACTACACGTAGTTGATTGCTGTTAGTCACAGAACTTCAAATTGGACATAATTGATGTTAAGTACGCTGTTGGTTCCTGTAATGAAGTGTATTTTAACCAAGTGTGCATTTTGTGTTGTAGTGGGAGGAAACGGGCCACTCACCTATAATACCACCCTCCTCTCATCCACCACAAAACATTAAAAGAGGACACAGCCACCACGTGCTGAATGTGCACGTTTCTGATCATGCTGCACGCTCGAAAAGATGTAGTAATGTTACACTTGCCAATTAGCCGTCATGTGTTGACCCCAAAAAAAATGGTTCAAATGGCTCTGAGCACTATGGGACTTAACATCTATGGTCATCAGTCCCCTAGAACTTAGAACTACTTAAACCTAACTAACCTAAGGACAGCACACAACACCCAGCCATCACGAGGCAGAGAAAATCCCTGACCCCGCTGTTGACCCCATACTTCATCTGTAGGAATGGCATTTTTCAATGCTGAAAAATAGTGATAATAAGCTTCCATTAGCGTGAGCATGTAGTCAGAATATTACAATGGAATGGAACTACTGGAGTATTAGTTCAGTAGCGTTCTTAGTGAACAATTTCTATTTCCGTTCTCGCAGTTTTAAAATATTTCTAAGAACGCTCTACATTATCGGGTCTTGGTAATGTGTGTTTCGTCAGCAAAAAGCATTCCAGTGTTTGCACTAATTTACTGGTGCTACTATTAATTGAGATAGAACTGTTCTTTATAGGTTTTGGTGTGTTATTTATATTGGTTAACAACTGAAATCAGAGCCCAGGAACAAGTATCCATTACAATGCTGCTCCATATTGCAATATTTATGAAAACGGAGTTACTGTTAAGGATAACGAAGGAGAAGATATATAAAATGGATGTTTGTAGTTTTAGATATCATAATGTTTTAGTGGAAAAAATGTTTGTAGTGGGAATGCTGTGTCATGCCTGTTCTTTGAGGAAAATCGTTTCACAAGTGTGATGAAAATATTCGTGGAGGAGGTAACTTCTTTATTTAATGTAACTAAGTTCAACAGTCAGTATGTTGCAGATTTAAATAAAACCTTTATTAGACCAAAATCGCATTGCGAAAAATGATAAATGCTAGGGATAGACATTGGACACTAAATAAAGAAGTAAAAAGAGAAGTTTTAAAGGGAAAAACAAGGATGGAAGAATGATGTGAATATGAGAGAAGATTGGTGGGGCTCGTAATACTGAGGCATTAATGATAATCAAATCAATGTGAGTGTTAACCAATGACATTATAATAATATTAGTCATGACAATAGAAAACGTACTTTAAGGATGTCTTATTGGAAAATCTGTCTGAACTTTGAAATAGTCGTGAGGTGCAGCTATGGTGTTTAGGTATAAATGTTCTCAGCAGGCTGTGAGGGGCTGTCAGATGAAGAAGGCACCAGGATATGAACAATATATCCAGAGCTGCTGGTCTGGTCCACCAAAATGGTTGGAGAAGCTAAGGAGGCTGTTTGAAAGAGTATTAAATGAAGAAAATGTTCCATCGGAATGGAAAACGTGTTACATAACACCTGGGCGTAAGAAAGGGTCACGCAATGACACAAGTAATTTCTGAGGGTTGGCAGTGACCCTTTCGTTAGAAGACTGTACTCGAAGGTACGGGAAGATCTGGTACAGAAAGAAACACAAGCAATAAGAAGGGAAAGCAGGATTCCGAGCAGGAAGATCGGTAACAACCAATATCTTCACAATGAAGCTAGTATGTGGAGAACGCACAAAGGTTGGACAGGAACATATGTTGCATTGACTGACCTAGAGAAAGCATATGGTAAAGTACCCACCAACTAACTGCGAGAAAATTTGCAATGGAAATAACACAGGGAGAGTAAGGGTTGGGAGTTCGAACTACTCAGACTACATGCAGCGTAGCCCCTCAGGAGTTATTTGAAGTCAAAAATGGGCTACATGAGTCGATATTAGATTAAATTTGTGGGGCGAATAAGGGTGTGCAGCAGGGCTGTGGTCTGTCAAAATTCTAGGTTATGAGAGCGACAGTCGAGGACAGCACGGTACTTAGCCTGTATTTTTCAGATGACAATATCTTACTTGCAGAAGATGGAGATGACCTAGGCCATATGACATGATTTAAGGCCAGGTTCTCATTAAAATGAGCAAAATAGGCAAAGATTGGACAATCTTTTGAGACAATGAAAATACATCAAAAGGATCTATTTGGGGATTATGATTGATCATACTTTGAACTTTATTTTAGATTTTCGATACAAAAAAGTCCAAATGGAGTCCATAAATACGGTTTAAGACCCTGCGAGTTTGAAGTAATCAGACTGCATGCAGTGTAGACCCTCAGGAGTTAATTGAAATAAGAAATGGGTAATATCAGTCGATATTTCATTAAATTTATGGGACCTTGTACCTAACTACCATGAAATAACCTTAAATGTAACAATATGTTGCTAGCTCGAACTTTTGAGTTCAATTTTTGTTCATTTTTCGTTCTTTATGGCTTTACAAAAATAGTTGGTATTAACTAAAAATGGTTCAAATGGCTCTGAGCACTATGGGACTTAACAGCTGTGGTCATCAGTCCCCTAGAACTTAGAACTACTTAAACCTGACTAACCTAAGGACATCACACACATCCATGCCCGAGGCAGGATTCGAACCTGCGACCGTAGCAGTCGCGCGGTTCCGGGCTGCGCGCCTAGAACCGCGAGACCACCGCGGTCGGCCTGGTATTAACAAATTTCACGTATTATTGAAATAAGCTCCCAATGAAAGCCTTAACATTTCGGGGATAAAAGGTAGAACCTAACAGGTTGAGCCGTTTTATTTTATGCTGCATGCGGTTTTGAAAAATCGTTGCTCAAGAAAACCTGATTAAAGTTTAAGGAAAACTTTTATGTGTATTATTAGTTGAATTTGTATAATAACTACATGTTATAAATATTGTATGTCGTTGTACACAAATGTGAAACTATATTTTCAAAATTTAAAATTGGTAATCCAATATGGCGGACCGAAAATTATGTTTTGAGTAATTTGTACCAAAAATTTGACCGAAACAAATGTTTCCCTTACTTGCATTTGCTCTGCAACTCAAGGACGTTTATCAACCTTCCTGTAACTAGAATTCTTCCTGGATATTCCCTCGTTCTTGTTGGCGAGAAAACCCAATCTGTGTAAGCTGAATATGCTGCATTCGGCAGCATGCACACGTTGTTCGCCATCGCTTTCGGCCACTGTGTTTGCATGCTTACTGCAATATAAATCAGTTTGCGAACGTGCGTCACGGAAAGGCAAACTTCCTACCTGATACGGTCGTCTCCCACCGAGAGCTTCCCACGGCGACCGTGTCACTGCTTCGAACAATGGGCTGTAGAAACTTTTGTAACGTACGGATTGGAAACGCAATTCGTCTCAACATTCTAAACACATATACCTCTCAAAAATTGCAATAAATATCGAATTTTCAACCATTTTGACTGAGAACCTGGCCTTAAAGTGAAATACAATAAGGCTGGGTGGAAGATTAACAAGAAAAAGTGTGAGTACTTGCTGCTGGAGCGGAAAAAGCATATAATTTAGAGGCATATGGTGAAGTAATTGTAGATGAGGAAAAGGCAGACTACCTTGGGGTATTAGTTAATAAACAGGACACAAGCACTGGTGAATTCACTAGTACGATTAATAAAGGACGAGTTGTAAGAAGGGGGAAGAACAACGAAAAAGGGATTGCCTAAGACTATATGTCAAAGTGTAGTTTTGTACGGAGTAGAAGCCTGGGAATTTAGCAAAAGAAATATGAATAAAATACCTGTCACTGAATTGTATTACTTAAGGCGAAGTTCAAGTTGCAGTAAAATGTGTAAGATAACAACCGATGTAATTCGACAAAGGATGAAAATTGATAAGAATATCTCTATCGTCATCCAACGAAGATTTATGATGTGGTTTGATCATGTCAGTAGGACGAATGAAGACAGGATACAAAATAGCATCCTATGATGGTTACCATCAAAGCGGGGGAAAAGAGGTCGCCCACGATGGTGCAAGTGGCAAAACGATGTGGAGGAGGCAATTGAAGCAAGGGATTTGAACGTTGAGGAAAGCCAAGACAGAAGAAGACGGCGAGGGTTGAGAAGCAGTGCCAGCCGTAGATAATCCGCCAAAACAAGACCAGTTTCAGTCGCTAAAACTCTCATCCTCGTATCTGAAAGTTACTTATGAATTATATATATTCGCATTTCGTTCACGTCTGACAGGAATATTATCATATATTTTCCAAATACCTTTGTAGAAGCTGAAGGCGTGGTTCCCTTAGCTATGGTGGAAGAATTACTGACACGTTTCGGAATTTCATTTGATTTGTATAATGGACAGTCAAATGAAAACGAGACAGATGGAAAAAAGTAAGTAAACTTCTTACTATCTCAAAACAAATAACCATGACCGTTACACATTTATCCTGCTGTGAGACGAGACAATGAGTGCCCTTACGGAAAAACGTTTGCCGTTTGCTGCGGAACCATGATTCTACCCAAGCCTGCACTTCTAGGTCCGAAACAAATCGACGACCACGAACGTCGTTCTTCAGAGCTCCATAAGTATGGTTATCGCAGTGTTCACGAAACAAGGTCGAAAACATGTGGGCGGGACGTCTATTAGTCAATATTGTTTTAAATATGCTGCAGAACTTTCGCTGGGAAGCTCTTACACATCCTCCATACTCTGCCGATCTCTCCCCAAGCGATTTCCATGTGTTTGGGGCCCTGAAATAAGACATTTATGGTCCTTATTTGCTTCGGAAGAGGAAATGCACGCCTGGGTATAATCATGTTTCTGTAGGCAACCGCAAAATTATTACCGTGAAGGGACTGACTTAGTTGAAGGAATTGATCGTCTTGTCTCACAGTGGTATGAAAGTGTATTAAGAGATACAGCAGTTACTTGTGATGTAATAGTTTACCTTTATCCATCTCATTCGTTTTCATGTGACTGCCTCTTGAATAAAACAGTTTTTGTCTATCGGTACTATAGGGTGTTAAGTTTCTAGACCTTCATCAATTTTCGAGCATTATCAGACGTCTGAATGATACCTACACTGAGTAATACATTTACTATAAGTAGACATCCTCAGTAAACTTCAATCATCGGAAGTATAGCAGTTACCCCATAAGTTTGCTGTATCTTAAATTTCTTCCGTATCTTAAACTTGTTTTTATTTATTTATTTGGTGTATTATATAATTTTTCTTTTTCAAGTGACGATTTGCAATCCTGCACGTCATAATACGCATTTCTTCTCTGAATTTCGTTTGTTGCCCTATCCTTCAGGTCTTTTCCACCACTCGATATATTTGCGGACATTTGTTTGAAGTATCTTTGTTGTTTGTATGATACTTCTCATCGGCATATTACAATACCAGTGCATTCGGATTCATGCGTTAAAATGACCGGTGATTTTTCGGTGGACATGGTTAAAATGATAGAACTTAAATTCCGTCGCCACGTGACCTCTACGGTCGTAGGTTCGAATCCTGCTTCGGACACGGGTCTGTGATGTCCTTTGGTTAGTTAGGTTTAAGTAGTTCTAAGTTCTAGGGGACTGATGACCTAAAAAGTTGAGTCCTATAGTGCTGGGAGCCATTTGAACCATTTAAATGCCTTCCACATCGAGTTCATCAGTTGCTGAACATTGATCGACTAGTCGTGGATGTGTGAAGGCAAGTTTTAGCCTACTTTTAACAGCCTGAGCCCTGCGTTTGACACCGCGCAGACTGCACCGAATGAGCCATTTAACTACTCCTGGGAACTTTAATTACGACTCTGACGATACTATGAGGTCACAATGTTGATTTTAATATTTCCTTGATATTAGACGAACCCATACTCTCATTGTATAACTTATAATGTCGAGGGATGTTCTTTAACGTTAATGACTTCCGTAGTGTGGACTGAACTCGAAAGTTTTAATTGGCGGAGAATAAGGAAGTTTATTTTAGGACATCTGGCTTCTTTCCCAGAGAGGTCAAAGCAGGGAGAAAGATATTCCAAATGAAAGATTGGTCTCCATGTAGACTACTGCACTATTGGAATACTTCGTTCATGGCAAAGCAATGAAGTTAGTTTCCGTACCATAACTAATTACATTTCTTTCTAACACTGTTCAATGTTTCACTAAGTAGTTAATTTAAGAGTGTAGCTGTGATATGCAAGCAGAGGGTAGCTTTTGAATCTAATGACTTTAGGGCAGTATTTAAAATGAGATTAGTGTAACTAAATTAAAAGTTGAGTATTACTATAGAATAGTTCAAAGACAGACATTATTTAAAAAAATTCTCATGAGAATAAGAATTACGGTTGTAAGTAGTATATTCTTCCATTATGATACATTTGCATTTTTAGTGTACGCTTTAAGAGGCATTGTTATTCTGTTAGATATGTAGTACTGATTAAATTTAGCAACGAGATTTCGCGTTAGAAGATAGGTAAAATGGAGAAGCTGAAACTTCTGACATGTTATAACTCTTTCTTATTAGCAAGCACTTCATGAACTTGCTTTTTCTGTCTCCCGTTACATGAAAACATTCACCTTCTTTCAAATATTATGCATATTTCAGGTTTTCGGATAAATTCTGTCTATTTCAATTCCACTAACCTGTGATTTGTTTGTTCAAGCTTCCTTCTACGACTGGTTCTATTACTGCATTGACCCTACGGAATAGAACTTTGACTCACTCCCGTCTTCCTAATGATTTAAACGCCTTTTAGTTTACTGGATGATGTTCCTTTTATTGTCTAGTAGTCACATGACTAATTAAAATTATTCTCCCCAAATTTTTTCGTATTCGTTACACTGATGTTCCAGTATGTAAACATAATTAGACATTGTGGTGCAATGGCGCTAATTATCATCCGATAACAGATTCTAATAATCAAGCGATTGAGGTTGCAGATACGTATTAGCAAGGTTCGGGACGACAATTTATCACAAATCTGCAAAATCAGACAGATTATTACCGATGGATTGTTGGTGTGCTGGTATAGACTCGGTATCGTTTGACCAGGGATCAACACTTTGCGATATACCACCTAAATAGTCATTTTTTATTTTTTAATAACCTCTTCAATAATACACACAGATTAATCTCCGTTCATAGATATCTCATTAATCACCTAGTTTGCATCTACATATCTACATCTACCAAGAAGCGATGTGTGGCGGGGAGCACTACTCGCGCCAAAGTTGTACTTCCCCCCCTCTGTAATACTCGCGGACAGCGCGAGAGGAAAACGATTGTCTGAACGCCTCAGTACCAGTTCTGATTTCCCTTGTCTTTGAAGGGTGTTCATTGCTCGATTTGAAAGTTGGTGGTAATAATATATGCTGTATATCCTGGTCTATCTGCAAGTGCGTCCCATTTCAAACTTACTATGAGATTTGTAACGCTCTCGCGATGGCTAAATGTACCATTCACGAATCTTACCGCTCTTCTTTGGACCTTCTCAGTCTCGTGAATCAGACCCAACTGGTAAGGGCCCCATACAGACGGACATTACTCTAAGAATGGACGAAATATTGTACGCAATTTCCTTTGTTGAAAGACTGCATCGCTTCAGGATTACTTCTGTAACCTGATTATTCCATTTGAGATCATTTCGAATAGTCACGCCCAGATACTTGACGGATGTTACCGCATCCAAAGACCGTGCATTTATTTTGTACTCGTACATTAATGGGAATTTTTTCTTTGTTATACGCAGTAGGTTACACTTACTAATATTGAGAGACAACTGCCAGTTATTACATAACGTTTTTATTTTCTGCAAATCCTCATCGATTTGTTCACAGTTTTCGTGTGATACTACATTCCTATAGCCTACAGCATCATCAGAAAACAGTCTAATGCCGCTACCATTACCATTAACTAGGCCGTTCATGTAAATTGTAAAAAGCAGCGGACCTATTTTGCTGCCCTGGGTCACACCTGATGTTAATCTTGTTTCTGTTGAAGTTCGCCATTCAGGATGACATACTGCTCTCTGTATGTTAGAAAACTATCTATCCAGCCGCACACTTTTTGGAACAAGCAACAGTGCGGAACTGAGTCGAGCGCCTTTCGAAAGTCAAGGAATATGGCATCAGCCTGGGAGCCGGTATTTAGAGCCTGTTGTATATAATGCACAAAGAGGGCCAGCTGTGTCTCGCATGACCGCTATTTCCTAAAACCGTGACCGTGCTGGTTTCTCCAGATGAGCTTTTCATAGTCTAAAAAGGTCAATATGTCTGAACACAAAATATGTTCCATGATTCTACAACAAATCGATAACAGCGAAATTGGCCGTTAATTATGTGCATCCGGTTTACTACCCTTTTTATAGATTGCTATGACGTGGACTTTCTTCCAGTACCGTGGAACTTTCCGCTGTTCCAATGATCTATGGTAGATGACGGATAAGAATGGTGCTACATTTGTAGCCTGGTCAACATAAAAATTTACTGGGATACCGTCTGGGCCAGAAGCCTTCCTGGCGTCTAAGGATCTCAACTATTTTACAATTCCAGATACACTGAAAACTATGTCAACCATCCTTGCGTTTGTTCTATAATTGAAAAGGGGAGTGGTGCTGCAGTCCTCTACCGTACTCGAGTTTTTGAAAGCTAGGTTTAGAATTTCGGCCTTCTATTTATCATCGTCCGTTACGTTACCCTTAATGTCGGCAAGAGACGGTATTGAATTATTTGTAGCCTTCATAGATTTTACGTACGACCAAAATTTTTTTGAGTTGCTTATAGAATCTGCAGATAAGATATTGATTTCAAAGTCGTTAAAATTATCTCTCACTGATTTTTTGACAGCTGATTTCATTCCGCATAATTTCAGTTTGTCAGCTGGGCAGTGACTACGTTTGAAACAACTGTGCAAAATTCTCTGCTTTCTCAGCAAATTCCTAATGTGTTTTTTGAACCAAGGTGGATTCTATCCCTCCCCTCTATTTTTGCTAGGCACATATTTCTCTAGCACATGGTGGACAATACCTTTCTGTCCCGCGGTAAACGCTTGGAGCTGCCTATGATATGAAGATATTCATTAATGACACTTTTATTTGCAAAAAATCAGACTAAGAACAGCCGACCAGTTGCAAAGGATAAAGTAATCTTTACCTAGGTTTCAATAGATATAAATCTATCTTCTTCAGAAGACGCCTGGGGACAATGAACATCGTAGTATATATTAAGGTATGAAACATGAGTCAAGAATAAAGTTTAACATATATTAGGAAAATATTGTATTACAAGATGTGAGAAAGATTCTTGGTACTTACAGTATTATAACAACATGAAGTGATATGTCCTTATCGTTTAGGCAAACATCTGCATAGTTACATTAATCATATAAAATATAGCCCTGACACCAGGGTTTGTCAAACAAATAAAATAGGTACATAGAAGTTGCAGAGCGCCTAAGCGACTGAGTAAAATCGGCCAGCGTAGTAGCACAGCGGCCAGGGCAGGTGGCGCTCATGTCGCGAACTATGTGCCGATAGGCGTACTGAAGTAACATTTGAAACATCAATTTTAAATGCGTTCTTAAATAGAGTGATAATAAATAAATTGGCAAGCATTTGACACTCCCGTTATGACATTGTGGGAGGTATAGGAACAATAACGTAGATACATACATCAAAAAGACAGGTGGCGCTTCCGCCGTGAGTTACATGCAGTGGTCTATATAGCCAAAATATAAAGTTATATTACCATATTAGTGAAGCCCATAGAACGTATATAAGTCAAACCATCAAGAAGAATCAGTAATGGCTTTTAAGAAAATTACGAGACCTGGTCTACAATCCAGTTACTACGTAATATAGAATAAGAGAAAATTACATGAGGGCCGCTGTAGTGGCAGCCATAAATCGTGAAAAGAACACATTATATAAACGATAGTAAACTGGAGGATTTGAAAGTGCATTATAGCTTCCTGAGGAAATAGACTACTGAGGTTACTAACATTAATGTTATATATTACACAGTACGGGTTTAAAGCCTTCGAAAAATTGTTTACAGGCAAGGTTCAACTGATCATTCAGAATATTGCCGTCTTTGAGCTCTAGATGTTTAAAAATAAATAGCTCTTCCCACAGATCTAGTCTCCGTCCTTTGACCTGTCTATGTAGGATAACCGTGTCTTCTAACTGTTTAGGCGTATGGCCGGTTAACAAGAGGTGTTCAGCAAAGGTAGAGTTGCGAATATTCGTTCCTTTTTTACCTAACAGATGTTCTTTATATCGTGTTTTCACAGCTCTGCCGGTTTGACCAATATAATAAGAGGGGCAGTTATTACAGGTTAGCTTGTAAATACCTGAATTAGAGAACCAATCGCTGGCAATCTCTACTGACTGTACAAGATTTCTTTTTAAACTGTTATCTGTAGAAAAGGAGACGTTACAGTTATATTTTTTATTCAGAAGACGTTTAAAAAAAAAATATATATATATATAACTGTAACGTCTCCTTAAAAGCCATTACTGATTGTTCTTGATGGTTTGACTTATATACGTTCTATGGGCTTCACTAATATGGTAATATAACTTTATATTTTGGCTATATAGACCACTGCATGTAACTCACGGCGGAAGCGCCACCTGTCTTTTTGATGTATGTATCTACGTTATTGTTCCTATACCTCCCACAGTGTCATAACGGGAGTGTCAAATGCTTGCCAATTTATTTATTATCACTCTATTTAAGAATGCATTTAAAATTGATGTTTCAAATGTTACTTCAGTACGCCTATCGGCACATAGTTCGCGACATGAGCGCCACCTGCCCTGGCCGCTGTGCTACTACGCTGGCCGATTTTACTCAGTCGCTTAGGCGCTCTGCAACTTCTATGTACCTATTTTATTTGTTTGACAAACCCTGGTGTCAGGGCTATATTTTATATGATTAATGTAACTATGCAGATGTTTGCCTAAACGATAAGGACATATCACTTCATGTTGTTATAATACTGTAAGTACCAAGAATCTTTCTCACATCTTGTAATACAATATTTTCCTAATATATGTTAAACTTTATTCTTGACTCATTTCTCCAATATGCTGATGACACCGCCTTCCTGGCTCTCTATCCTACCCTTCAAAGGTCTCAACGTACCCTCCAAACCCACCTTAACCAGTTCACCACTAGGTGTAACCAGTGGCTCCTCCGTCTCAACCCCTCCAAAACCCAGGCAATCATCATAGGCCGTACCACTCGCTCCTTTCGCCTCCAAGATTTCTACCTCACCCTTTATGGTCGTCCTATCCAACTCACCCCCACCCTGAAATACCTTGGCCTCACCCTTGACCGACACCTCACCTGGACCCCTCATCTCCTGACCATCCAGCAGAAAGCCCATTCCCGCCTCCGCCTGCTGAAACTCCTGTCCGGCCGGACATGGGGATTGCATCCTTCTACCATCCTCCACACCTACGAATCCCTCATCCGTCCTATCCTCTGTTATGCCAGCGTCGCCTGGATCTCCGCCCCCACCCGCTTTTAGAAGGCTCTCCAAATCCTTGAACGCCATGCGCTCCGCCTTGCCTTCCGTATCCGCCTTCCTTCCCCCACACGGCTCCTGTATGAACTGATCCCCTTCCCCCACCTCCTCTTGTTCCTCCAACATCTCCGCATCCTTTACATTGTTCGCAGGGTTGATCCCCCCCACCCTCTGGTTTCCTCCTTCCTCTCCACCCCCCGCCCGTTGCCGCGCCTCTATCGCTGTATCCCTCCCTCTCTCCACCTCCACACCCTCCATCTCCTTCATCAGGGCAATTTCCAACGCCTCCCCCTCCCGAATGACGAACTTCGCCGTGACATATACCCTTCCTTCCAACTATAACCCGGCCTTGTTCCCCCCCCCCCTCCCCAGGGCCCCCTTCTCCTCTTTCCTCCTTCTCCCAGAGCGGATTTTCCTCCATCCCCCCCTCCCCTGAGACCCTGCACCCCATACTTGCCTCTCTCCTTCCCACATCCCTCCCTACCTGGCCCTCTTCCGAGCGCCCCCCATTTCCCCTCCCCCATCTCTTCCCCTCCCTCCCTTCTTCAGGTCTCCCTCATCTCCTTGAACCTGGCAGATCCTCTGTATTGATCAACATCAGTGTGCCACGTCAGTGTTGTGTTTCGTGCTTTTCTCGTGTGAGTCAAGAGGTGTGATTTTAATTGTGTGCTGCCTTGAGGTTCGCCGTCAGTGCTACGCTGTGTGCTATGCCAGCCGTCAACACCTTTATGCTCCAGTCATACTGTGCCTTGTGTTTCTTTTAATCGTCGCAGTGTGTGGCTTTTTGTGTGTGCTACTTTTAAACAGTTTTTTTTTTTTTATCTCCATTTTACAGTCACCCCGTTTTTTGTATATTGCCTTCCATGATGTTCTCCCTTTTTATATCTATGTTCGCCTTCTTCTCTCCTTTGCTGTTTTTAAATGTCTTCTATTGTTTTGTTCTATGTCTTTCGGCTGAAGAGCAGCGCATATGCTGCTGCCAGCCCGCCCCGATAGGGGAATTGAAATACAATAAAGAAAAAAAAAAAAAAAAAAAACTTGACTCATGTTTCATACCTTAATATATACTACGATGTTCATTGTCCCCAGGCGTCTTCTGAAGAAGATAGATTTATATCTATTGAAACCTAGGTAAAGATTACTTTATCCTTTGCAACTGGTCGGCTGTTCTTAGTCTGATTTACGTGGAACCATTGCTGTAGCGCAGCTATGTTTAAAATACTTTTATTTGCTTTACCAAACAAGAAGCTTCTACGCTGTTTCTCTGGATTTTTTGCAACCTCCACTAATATAGAAGTCACAACGACATTACGGTCGCTAATATCTGCTTCTAGATTAACTTCCTCAAAAAAAAAGTCTGTTTGTCACCAAGAGCCGGCCGTAGTGACGGAGCGGTTCTACGCTCTTCAGTCTGCAACCACGCGACCGCTACGGTCGCAGGTTCGAATCCTGTGTCAGGCATGGATGTGTGTGATGTCCTTAGCTTAGTTAGGCTTAAGTAGTTCTAAGTTCTAGGGGACTGATGACCTCAGAAGTTAAGTTCTATAGTGCTCAGAGCCATTTGAAACTTGTCTCATTGACAGCTTTATCGAGAATATTTCCCAGTCCGACACAGTATCGATCTCAACTGCATTAACACAGCTTTTAAGAGCAATGAACACACCACCTCCCATAGCATCAGTCCTATCTTTCCCAAACATTATCCATCCCGAGCTCAAGATTTCAGTATTTCCAATATTATGCGATGGGGCGGACCTTGATTGAAATGAATAAACATAGGATGTAAGAGCTTGAATTCATATTTGTGGAAATTATGTGATATGCTCTCTTAAACTATTCGTAACCTCATAGAGGGAATCGACAACTGCCGTAGACGGGAAGTGTAACCTCCCCCCTCACTTATCGACCTTAATGACAGTGAAAAATTAAACCGCGTGTACCTAATGGAAATTTGGGAAAAGCAATCGTCACCGAAGTTAATCTATCGGTAAAGAGGGAGGAAAGGGTTACATCTAAATGTAAGGAAAAATGCAAATGAAACTGGTGGAAATTAATTTTGAAAAGGGGTAGAGTTAATAAGGAAAGCAAATGTGCAGCCGTTACGTTAACAATTAACTATCGGTAATTAGGTATTTGAGATTTGGGGGAAATTACGGTCGCCAGTCCTAAGGACAATTACTATAGTAACTGAAAAAGAAAGGTTATTACACATATAATTAGCACTAGAAGCGTGGCAACTGAAGGTTGACACGTGTAGTGTGAAAACTGAAAGTTTGTCAGAAGTAATAAATTTCGCTACACTCTGACTTAATTTAGCAAAAGAATTACTAAAACCGGAAAATCGAAAGTTAATTTAGTGACTGAAGTTAATAGTGAGCTTTCTTTCTGAAGCACATCGAAATTCAGTAAAATACGGTTAGTCTTGGACTACCTCAACAATCATTTCAAAAGCTACTTGAATCTACGCAATTTAGAAAGAAGAGATTTAACTTTGAACTTGAATTAAATGATTCTGAACAATTAACAATAGTAAAATTTAGTACGTACCAAGCTGAGCTGCAGTCACAGGTAAGCTAAAATACGGTAACAAAGCTCGCACTCTTAATTCGTGCTTGTGTAATCTGAATATTGTAGCCAGCTATTAATGCCATAATTGAACTTTGAAATTAAAGCAGTGAAAACGAGTTAGCTATATTACTTTAATGCTGGCGTTTGAATTTCAACGACACTCGGGTTCATTTCGGAAAAGGAAGGGACTCTGCTTGGTGATGCAATTGGGACAATGAGCAACAAACGTTCATGCTAAGTTGCTGTAATTATAGTTACGAAAATGGAACAAGATTAAAAGCTGAGGTCTGCCATGCAGCTCTAAAACTTTACGTGCGTCCAGTCTTCCTTGTCGGTTGATTGAAGGTTTGAAGCCGTCGGTCGAGGAGGTGGCGACAGTCACTCATTGTCGGCCGTCGCTGTTGCAGAAGCTGGATGTTGGCGCGCCTTCTTCTCGACACGGTCACCAGACGAAACGGGCTCTTGATGTGCGCTAGTTAATGTTTCCCGTCCGCGACACCATGTCAGAAACTATCATCGCAAGTCGAGCGCAATTACATGCTGCCAAACCCCGAAAGCGCGGCAACTCGCGGGAGCGTCACACAACACACCTGCTCCACTCGCTACTCCCGCCACACTCCCACTGTTCTGCCCGCGCTCCACGCGGCAGAGTTAACACTACCAAAGATCCTACACACTTTGATTCGTCACACGACCTATCGACGTAATCGTTCGATAGCAGTTTTCCCTAGGCAAGACCCAGCGTAAAAATACAAATACTCTTTACACAACAAACCAATTATACATCGACATAAGTGCATAAATATATATATACAAACAGTAAAACAATTACAATATATAAAGAGAGAGAAATGTCATATCTTGAGGTAACAAAACAAGAAAAAAAAATAATAGTACAATAGATGGAAATAGGAGGATATGCATTTCCGGCGTTACACGTGCCCCACATTGTCTGAGGATGTTCGTGTAACGTAAACAGACTCAGAAAATGTCCCAAAAAAGAAACAGCGGAAATGCATATGCTCTAAACATCAACAAAATTTAGCATTCGTCTAATTAACCATAAATCAATTTTTTAGACCATAATAATTGAGTGGAGACACTCCTAATCTTATTCCACTCTGTCATCTTGATCAAAATAAAACAGGTTGACAACATATTAAAATTTATAGCAAACATAGAAAATGGTTTAGCTATTCCAAAATCATTAAAATTCGTAACACTGTGAGAAATGGAATACTATTTGCAAAATTAATTAGAGTACATGGTCATAAAAACAGGTAGATCAAAATACGCAAATTAATAATTAATTACATAGAATACACATTTTTACATAACCTTTTCATAATTAATATCTCGTCATGAGATTCCACTTAACGCTAAACAAGAAAATAATATTCAGTAGATCGCAAAAACATAAATATTGACAGCAGAATTCTTTCACATCAGCTGTCCGGGAAGAAAAACTATTCCGCCTTCAGTACTCGCAAGTACAAAGAATGCCGACAGCGGCACAAGAGCCGACAGCGGCACCGCCTCGCCAGTATTGTTGCGTCCGCCTGTGCGGCACGCTTGATCTCACTCGCCCTTGTGACGGCGTTTCCAGAACGTCCGTTTCACTGAATTCTTTGGGAAAAACTCACTCCCGAGTAATCTCAAGGAGTCCCTTAATACTATCACAGTGGATAACTCAACACTGTCCATCATCACACGCATGTACTAGCCTGAAACTTAAAGCAGCGTCTAAGTACATCGGCAATGACTAGTAAATCTCATATTTATGAAATCTTACAGTTATTTACAAAATCATATTTACATTCCTTAATCTACTGTGACTCAGCTGAAAACTTAAACTAGCAGCTTGGATTTTTCAGTTGATTAGATCATGATTAAATTGATTAAAATTAAATTGATTAATCAAAATTAATTACTTATTAATTACAACTTCTTTACTGACCTTGGTCAGTCAAAAGCATGGCAATCTAGCAAATCGTTAAATCTTACACTCTATTTTACATACTGTATAAATTACCCATTGTGTGGTATTAATCGATCCTAGGTTGGTACAATTTCAAGTCTACAATATTCCGTAAGCATTTGTGTGAGGCATACCAATGACTTTATATGGTCCATTATAAACAACTTAAATTTAGAGTTTTCATGGTCTATCTCGCTCGATTTCTCATGAGCTTTTACAAGTACTAAGTCTCCGATTGCAAACTTAGCAAAACGCGCTTTAGCGTCATGACGACGTATGCGAGCATCGGCTTTTAGCTTCATTACTTCTCGCAAACGATCTTTTTTCACACCAATACTAATGTTAATCCGTGGAGGGAATTTGATTATCTCTTCCAATTCACTTTCTACACTTTTGTCAATGCCGAAATTCCTCATGTTATGGCAGTTCAAACTCATTCCTACGTCAATGTCATCCGGCCAGTTAACAATGTGTATAGGCTGGTATTGCCTATGCACACCGTCTCCTGCCTCGTCAAAACCAACTACCATTGTTTTATCTAGTGACATACATGTCAAAGTTTTGCTTTCGCAGTTAATCACTGCACGGTACTTTAATAGCCAATCTAACCCGATAATTACTTCCGTAGTTAAGTCTGGCACGACGACAAACTCTTGTTCAAATCGTGCCCCACATATCTCGAAGTTGACAAAAATCTGTTTTGTGACCGGTTTACTGGCCTTCCCAGTAGCACCGATAATTTTCACTCCTGTTACTGGCATAACTACGATGCCAGGTCTGTCTTTCAGTAACTAAAATATTTTCCCAGATACAGCACTCAATTCTGCACCGGTGTCAATCAACACGTTTAGTTGTAGGTCGTGCATATTAACAGACACCACTATCTGTCTACACTTGTCCTCGACTGTTTCTTTATTTTCCCACAGTAAATCCTCGTCTATATCCAGGTCATTCCAGAAAAAACCATTCGGCTTTGATCCTAAATCCGATTTATCTGGCGGCTTTTTCAGCCTCTGTTTACATACAGTTTTAATTTTAACACGTTTGTCCTGAGGCTTAGTCTGTAGCTTCGCCTCCAATACCGAAACCTTTTCCTGTAACTCGTCAACTAGTGAGTGTTGCTTTGCTATCAATTCACTAATCGTCACCTTCGTTGATTCCACTTTGGTCAGATTAATCTCATCCGCCAATCTACCTGGAGAAATGTGCCCAGTAGTATCTGCAATTACTTCCTCTGGATCTGCGCAACCCACACTGCTACCGTCTGACCGTATAACGTCAGCTCTAAACTCGTACACGCTGTAATCTACGTGCTTTTCTACCAATCGTGTCCGGCTATCACTAAAATTTTCGTAATCTTTCTCCTTAATACTCTCGCAATATTTAAACTGGAGGTTTGCGTCGGATGGGTCGGCTACTTCTACCACTACAACTTTCGGTAAAGTCTGCCGGTTAGGGCCAGAACTTTCCGTTACTACTTCAACATTCAATTCCTGCGGGACGAAACACGACGCATCTTGCTCGTGCTCCCCATTAACATCAACTATTTCTAGTAAAGTCTGCCGGTTAGGGCCAGAACTTTCTATCACTTCACAACTACTATCCTCCTGTGGGACGAGACGCGGCAAATCCTGCCCGCGCTCCCTATAAACACTTCTCCCGTACAGGCCCCTATAATCTCTTAGTTCGTCGTATAAGCGACCGAACTGCCGTAACCAGACCTCATCCCTCTCTGCATCCCCTCGCTCAATGACGGACGTGTTATCCGACATCTGATCTTCTCTCAACAATTGCGAATCATTCTTAAACTCAATCTCCAGTTCCGCTGTGGGTATTACAGCTGCCACTTTATAATCGATTTCCGGAACACTACTTAAATTGTTCTCACTGACAGTGAATGTATTTTCTGCTGCCATGTATACAGCTGATTTACTACTTGTGGGCGCACTCCTTTCTCCTAACACTGGCACACTCTCCCGCCGTTGATTATTCCATACGGAATTTTCAGAACGACGACACCTGGGTTTTCTCCTGTTATTGGGCCGCCAAAATTTCTCCACGCCCGGTCGGCTCCTCACCGGCGCGGCTAATGGTTTCCCTGTCTCGTCCCAGCAGATACGCTCCCCGGATACTGCTGAGGCGGCTGGTCACACCCTCTGGCGTTATTACTATTCTGCGCAGCCCGTATCACGCTAGTATGATACTGGTTTCCGTCATTCCGGTTATTATTTGCATTGTACCGATTGTTATTACGGCCCGAACCATTATTGTTATTGCTGCGGTATGCATTATTCCCATGGTTATCGTTGTTATGGTTGGGGTGGTACCCGTTGTTGTTACCACGGCCTCTACCACTGTCGCGATTATTGCGCCAATTGTCCTCGTCCTCAACTCTTTCCAGGAAATCATTGATTGTCCTGTAATTGCTTCCTACGTAGCGTTTTGTATCATCTGGAAGCTTCTTGTAGAGTTCCCAGACTATTTCGGATTCCGTGCGGCGATCACGCAAATATCCCAACTTGCGGATCCAGCCCTCACAAAACTCCCTCATCGAACCGCGCGAATTCGCATCGAAAGGCCTCGATACGACAAATTCGCGCCAGACACTTTGCTGTTTTTGCTCTGACCAGTATTCAGCCAGAAACAAATTTTTAAACTCGTCAAAAGTCAGGTTCGTAATGTCGAGGTTTAAGCCCCAACGCTTGGCATCACCAGCCAGCACATCAATAACCGCATTAATTTTTCTCTCATTAGTCCATGATCTGGGTAAAACTCTTTCACAATTTTTAATGAAATCCGTCGCGTGTATACCGCCTTTTTTCAAGGGGTCGAACCGCTCCTCTTTCGTCAACAATTCCGAACTATGTGTACAGATTGGCACATAGCTTTGTTTTTCGTCAAGTTTCTTTTCTAATTCCGACACTCTCGTAATTACTTGGCAAGTGGTTGTCGCAAGCGTTTCCACTTCCCTCTTTTTCTCTTCACAGGTATTAGCCTGCTCCCTCACTTTAGTGTCTACTTCAGACACTAAAGCCTTTAAAGTTTCCACCTTCTGTTGATCCTCTTTTTTCACTAATTGAATTTGTTCCGTCACCTTATTCTCGATGATCGGAGCAACTGCTTCTCCTACACTTTTCTCGATTCTGCTAATTTCGGAATCAAAGCGAGTATTTATGCTCGCAATTTCCGCCTGAACGCCTATCATTTCCTGTTTAAGATTACCGATTTCGGTATTAATTACAACAATATCTTCTTTGATTTTATCAACTTTTGTATTAACAACTCCAACATTGTTGTTAACAACATTAATAGCTTTGTTCTGATTGTCTAGCTTTCGTTCAATCTTTTCAGACTGAGCTTCTTGCTTGGCAGACAGAGCTATAATTTCTGCCGATTGACTCTTGATTTCATTAATCAAAACATTCAATAAATCAGTTAAATTCCCGGAGACTACCGGTTTTACTTCCGTAGCTGGTTCCTCTATACATGTTCCCCCGTATTCATCATCAAGGGGTACAGATTTGATTTTCGCTTCCGATTCCGAAACATTTTCTAAAGTTTGGAATTCCATTTCTGCTCTTTGTTGCGTTTCGGCGGTCGCGTCTTTCATGCTAGCCGCCTGCCCCTGAACAATGGGAACCGCCGTGCGCGTTTCCCACTGTTCGACCGATTGTTCCGTATCCAAGTCTACCAAATTTTGGTAATTGTTGCCTTCACTCATTTTAATAATTTTCAATATAAATGCAAAATCTCAACTCTAATTAGGATTCCTCACACGAATATTCTCGCTGACGTATCGACCATTTCGTAACCAGTACTTTGTTACGAGATTTGCACAATGCAAAATTCGTGTCCAGAACAACCTCAAATTTGAAGATTGTCCTGTCACGAGGTCGCCACGTGTAACCTCCCCCCTCACTTATCGACCTTAATGACAGTGAAAAATTAAACCGCGTGTACCTAATGGAAATTTGGGAAAAGCAATCGTCACCGAAGTTAATCTATCGGTAAAGAGGGAGGAAAGGGTTACATCTAAATGAAAGGAAAAATGCAAATGAAACTGGTGGAAATTAATTTTGAAAAGGGGTAGAGTTAATAAGGAAAGCAAATGTGCAGCCGTTACGTTAACAATTAACTATCGGTAATTAGGTATTTGAGATTTGGGGGAAATTACGGTCGCCAGTCCTAAGGACAATTACTATAGTAACTGAAAAAGAAAGGTTATTACACATATAATTAGCACTAGAAGCGTGGCAACTGAAGGTTGACACGTGTAGTGTGAAAACTGAAAGTTTGTCAGAAGTAATAAATTTCGCTACACTCTGACTTAATTTAGCAAAAGAATTACTAAAACCGGAAAATCGAAAGTTAATTTAGTGACTGAAGTTAATAGTGAGCTTTCTTTCTGAAGCACATCGAAATTCAGTAAAATACGGTTAGTCTTGGACTACCTCAACAATCATTTCAAAAGCTACTTGAATCTACGCAATTTAGAAAGAAGAGATTTAACTTTGAACTTGAATTAAATGATTCTGAACAATTAACAATAGTAAAATTTAGTACGTACCAAGCTGAGCTGCAGTCACAGGTAAGCTAAAATACGGTAACAAAGCTCGCACTCTTAATTCGTGCTTGTGTAATCTGAATATTGTAGCCAGCTATTAATGCCATAATTGAACTTTGAAATTAAAGCAGTGAAAACGAGTTAGCTATATTACTTTAATGCTGGCGTTTGAATTTCAACGACACTCGGGTTCATTTCGGAAAAGGAAGGGACTCTGCTTGGTGATGCAATTGGGACAATGAGCAACAAACGTTCATGCTAAGTTGCTGTAATTATAGTTACGAAAATGGAACAAGATTAAAAGCTGAGGTCTGCCATGCAGCTCTAAAACTTTACGTGCGTCCAGTCTTCCTTGTCGGTTGATTGAAGGTTTGAAGCCGTCGGTCGAGGAGGTGGCGACAGTCACTCATTGTCGGCCGTCGCTGTTGCAGAAGCTGGATGTTGGCGCGCCTTCTTCTCGACACGGTCACCAGACGAAACGGGCTCTTGATGTGCGCTAGTTAATGTTTCCCGTCCGCGACACCATGTCAGAAACTATCATCGCAAGTCGAGCGCAATTACATGCTGCCAAACCCCGAAAGCGCGGCAACTCGCGGGAGCGTCACACAACACACCTGCTCCACTCGCTACTCCCGCCACACTCCCACTGTTCTGCCCGCGCTCCACGCGGCAGAGTTAACACTACCAAAGATCCTACACACTTTGATTCGTCACACGACCTATCGACGTAATCGTTCGATAGCAGTTTTCCCTAGGCAAGACCCAGCGTAAAAATACAAATACTCTTTACACAACAAACCAATTATACATCGACATAAGTGCATAAATATATATATACAAACAGTAAAACAATTACAATATATAAAGAGACAGAAATGTCATATCTTGAGGTAACAAAACAAGAAAAAAAAATAATAGTACAATAGATGGAAATAGGAGGATATGCATTTCCGGCGTTACAGAAGCACTGATACAAACCCAGCAGTATATGAATATTTATTGAAGACATAACTCTCGTAAGTAAACTGCATCATAGAAGGCAGTAAGTTTTAACGTGATCATTATTGGTGTTCATCAGTTCATTCACGAAATTCATTCGTGAATTACGTCAGTTGATAATTATGTCACTGAAATGAATTAAAAAATGTGGGCCTACTACACTTTACAAAATAATTCGTCTGTAAATTGTGATTCCTGTTATTTGTTTAGGAATGTGTGAAGTATTGGAGCTCTTAAAGTAATTCGGTCAAAAGACGAGAGTTACTCGTAAGTGTTTTTCATTCAGCAAAATGGCTTCATATTCACACTGCGCCCTAGATCTGTGAAAATATGTTTCCGCTTTCAGTAGAAATAGCTTTCGATTTTAGGTGTCTCTAACGGCCGTTATTCCAGCAGAATTAACTTTGCAAGCAGTTAATGGGCTATTACCTCATTACGATGGTCGAGTTTAATCCCTGCAGCCACATTTGCTAAGTGGGATAGGAAGCTGAGTAACTTGAGGTTAATGGCTGGCTGTGATTTCTCTTTCCACCATACTCCAGAAAACATGGGTAGATGATAATGAAATGAGGGAAACATTTTCCGATATTTTTTTTATTCAGCAACACTCGTTGGAGCTTGCAAAGGAACACGGCTCTTGTGGTTGTTTTTTCAGTTTCAGTACTCTTCTTTGTAAAATTTCGCAGAGAATTTAAAATACAGTACCACAAGAAATGTTTCCGTTTCGTAGGTCTAGTATTCATAATCTGAATCCATAAAGAACCATTTTGTCCACAATGTTGGAGGGAAGTACGTAATCGGTTCTGAAATTTTAAAGTTTATAATGTTGTTCTAAGTCGCTAGTCCTTGCTTATCATTATAGTGAATAGCCATCTTCATTCTATCAGAGATCTTTTTTGTACCATGTAAATATTTATCGCTTTTGGAAAAGCTGTTGTATAATAGAGGCAGTTGCTTCTTTCTATAAAATTTTATGTCTATAAACCAAGGAAAAAGGTATGTTTTACTGTAATTCTCTACGAAGCGATGTGAACGTCACAGAACAATTCATCTAATGATCTGAAAGTTGTTTAACTTCTGTGAACATAAATACCTTCCGTAAAACTCTGACATAGTGAAGCACTCTATGAACATATCTTATTTTACTGATATTTAGATACGCTATAACTACTTTGCATTTAGTACAAAATAGGGCAAGCTATCATTATTCAAAGAACACTGTTAAAAAAGTCAGAAGACCTTTATTATAGAGTCCTTGATGAGTGAATATCCTCCTTCGTCTTTCTTCTTCTTCTTCTTCTTCTACGAGTCAGTCATTAGGCATCTGCCTGATGCAATATCTAGTACTACTTCAGTCTACCTTGACTTCTATTCCACGAAGGTTTATATCTTATGAATTTGTGTTGACTAGTACGTTATTCACTTCGCAAGTATTACTTTATATTTTTAGGAACGCACTATAATAAATTTAGTTTTAATAAAACTTTTTAAACCTACTTCGTCTTAGCAATTTTTACTGATTCACTGACCCATCTTTGCTGACACACACTCATCGTATTTCTTTAAGGTAACTTTACCTTGCTACCCCTATAATGCTTGTCATTCAATCAGAGCCAAGATACCTCAGTACGTATGTGTCATAATAGAGTTTCGTTGAAAGTACAGAAAACTTACACTAAAATATGCAAAACATGTGTGCTTAGCGGTAGATACATATAAACTATACACTGTTCGACAGACATCATAGAGGCTTACATCCTACTGTTGTGTTCTTTAGTCCAAAGACTGATATGACGCATCTCTCCATGCTAGTCTTTCCCGTGCCAGCCTCTTGATGTCAACGAGGCTACCACAAGCTACAGCCACCTGGAATTTCTTACCGTATGGAAGCCCTGTTCTCCCTCAAGAATTTTTAACGCCCCACACACACTTTCCTTCATTACCGAATATAATTCCTTAATGCTCCAGAACCTATCCTGTTAACCGGTATCTTCCTTTTTTATCCTATTCTGTGCAGGTAGAACACAGTGTATGATCACTCGCACTTGTGGTAACGCATAGACTAGCAGAAGGAAATAGGCGGTTCCTGAGGACCATGACAGCAAATTTCGAATAGTGAATGGATAACCAAAAATTTTCAGAGCGTATCAAAGTCGTCTTAAGCATAAACAACAGTCCAAGGAGCAAGCTAAATCACAAACGTACACTATCGGTCAAAGTTTTCGACCACTTCACACAACGTTTTCGTTTCATATATTCTGTCATATCACCATAACAGGTAAAGACTAAGCGCCTCTTTTGTGTATTTGAGTGCTTGTTCGCATTCTAATAGGCCTCATTCCTCACCTGCCTGGGTAGTGATCAGTTCGCATTAGTTTACGTATTATGTGTGCATTTAACAGTGAGTTTGTGTACCTGAGCAGGTTCATACAGTGTTACCTCCTAATGGGACAGAAGAAGGGGACTGGAAGTGGGAAAAGAACTGTAATTGTATATCTGCCCTCAGGAAGACTAATCTAGTAGCGGCAAAAGTTAGCGTAGCCTAATCTACAGTTGTGAATGCACTGCAATTGAATAAGCAAACTGGTGCTAATAGCTATTTTCGCGATCTGTAAGACCCCAAGTAACATCATACAGGGAAGGTTAGTTCATGTGTATCCAGACTAAGCGTCAGACGACTCGTCCTGGGCCTCAGATATGCAAGAAAGTGAACAGCATGTGAGCAGCTCCAAACTCTCTCCCAACAGTGCAAGGCCGTCTCCGTGAAAACAGTTCCATGGGCTGCGTAACGACCAGAAACCTATATTACACAAACTAAATAGGTGAAAGATTGCAATAGTTACAGTAACATAAAAACTGGATGGTGCCGCCATGGTCCAATGTGTTATTCACTGACGAATCTGTTTTAAGTATTCTGGACGCATCGTCGAATGTTTGTTCGTTGAGGTTGTGGAGAACGTGTGAAGAGTCAGTGTGTGACGCCAATGTGGAAGCAAGGTGGAGAGTCAGTAATGATGTGGGGATATTTTGTGGGTGACAAATTCTCCTCAGAATTAATGGAACATTAAAGAAGGAAGGATATCACCAGATAGTCATAAACAAAGGAGTTCCATATGGCCAGAGACGTATTGGTCACAAGATTTTTTTGCAGCACGATGTTGATTCCAAACGCGCTTCTAAGTTGTGTACAGGGTATGATAGAAGAAATGTGAAATGTAGGAAACTGAAGAAAATAATTTGGGCAATCAGTCACCTCACTTAAATTCCATCAAACTCTCATGGGATTAACTTACCAGGGAGGTCATATACTGCTGAAGATCTATCGAATTATTTATAGACGTATTAGACTGCAATATCTGCCAAAGCATTATAAAAACAGGTTTTGACGTTGTTCAGCAGGAGTCATACAGTAGTTTTTATATGAACACACTGCTTTTGACTCTACTGTTCTTTATTTAATTACGACTTAGGTGTCGGCCTTTTATGCCATTTTCAAGTGACTGAGTTTATGTCATTAACATGTACTGTAGGAAATCAAGTCGTAATTAAGTCAAATGGCGGTGTGTTCATTTAAAAAAAAAAATTGTAAAAGCTCTAGAATGCCAAGAGTTTGTGCAGCTCCTCTGAGGGCAGAGCGTAGATACATTGAGGAGGCTAAAATCTACACCATATTCTATTGTACTCATTGATAGAAAATATTTATTTTGTTGGTCTCTTTTGTTTGTACAACGTGTTTTTGCACTAAAATAAAGTAGATAGCTTTTGTTGTGGGTGATCGAAAACTTAGGCAGTGTAAATCAGGCAAGGTCAAGATTCTACAGTTCGATGGCGTGTAACTAAGAGCTTCAGAAACAAGCAAAAGACTGGATAGCTACAGCCAGGTTGCCGTATTTATTGTTAAGGGAAACGGACGGCAATTTTTAACCCTATTCTGCCAATACTATTTTACCCTTTGAATAGGTAAACTTTTCAAAGAACTGTAAGTGATAAAACAATGAATTTCTTACTGTATATATATATATATATATATATATATATATATATATATATATATATATATATATATATACAGGGTTATTACAAATGATTGAAGCGATTTCACAGCTCTATAATAACTTTATTATTTGAGATATTTTCACAATGCTTTGCACACACATACAAAAACTCAAAAAGTTTTATTAGGCATTCACAAATGTTCGATATGTGCCCCTTTAGTGATTCGGCAGACATCAAGCCTATAATCAAGTTCCTCCCACACTCGGCGCAGCATGTCCCCATCAATGAGTTAGAAAGCATCGATGATGCGAGCTCGCAGTTCTGGCACGTTTCTTGGTGGAGGAGGTTTAAACACTGAATCTTTCACATAAGCCCACAGAAAGAAATCGCATGGGGTTAAGTCGGGAGAGCGTGGAGGCCATGACATGAATTGCTGATCATGATCTCCACCACGACCGATCCATCGGTTTTCCAATCTCCTGTTTAAGAAATGCCGAACATCATGATGGAAGTGCGGTGGAGCATCATCCTGTTGAAAGATGAAGTCGGCGCTGTCGGTCACCAGTTGTGGCATGAGCCAATTTTCCAGCATGCCCAGATACACGTGTCCTGTAACGTTTTTTTCACAGAGGAAAAAGGGGCCGTAAACTTTAAACCGTGAGATTGCACAAAACACGTTAACTTTTGGTGAATTGCGAATTTGCTGCACGAATGCGTGAGGAATCTCTACCACCCAGATTCGCAAATTGTGTCTGTCCACTTCACCACTAAGAAAAAATATTGCTTCATCACTGAAAACAAGTTTCGCACTAAACGCATCCTCTTCCATGAGCTGTTGCAACCGCGCCGAAAATTCAAAGCGTTTGACTTTGCCATCGGGTATCAGGGCTTGTAGCAATTGTAAACGGTGAGGCTTCTGCTTTAGCCTTTTCCGTAAGATTTTCCAAACCGTCGGCTGTTGTACGTTTAGCTTCCTGCTTGCTTTATTCGTCGACTTCCGCGGGCTACGCGTGAAACTTGCCCGCACGCGTTCAACCGTTTCTTCGCTCACTGCAGGCCGACCCGTTGATTTCCCCTTACAGAGGCATCCAGAAGCTTTAAACTGCGCATGCCATCGCCGAATGGAGTTAGCAGTTGGTGGATCTTTATTGAACTTCGTCATGAAGTGTCATTGCACTGTTATGACTGACTGATGTGAGTGCATTTCATGCACGACATACGCTTTCTCGGCTACTGTCGACATTTTGTCTCACTGCGCTCTCGAGCGCTCTGGCGGCAGAACCTGAAGTGCGGCTTCAGCCGAACAAAACTTTATGAGTTTTTCTACGTATCTGTAGTGTGTCGTGACCATATGTCAATGAATGGAGCTACAGTGAATTTATGAAATTGCTTCAATCATTTGTAATAGCCCTATATATATATATATATATATATATATATATATAAGCCTCAATTTACAAGTAAAGTGAACTTAATACCTCTTAGGTTTGGAAGAAAAAAAATTATTCTTCCACTAGTACAATATAACTTTATTTTGTACATTAGTTATTATAAGACCGTTTCTAATTGTTTGGTGGTTCTCAGTTTACTTGTAATTACTTATTACCATCTGCAGTACAAATTGACCAAATTTCATGTTTCTAAGCCCATTAGTTTATCAAATAATGGTATCTAAAAGTAAAAAAAAAATGTAGTTTCGAGAAAAATCCTTTTAAAGTTTAATATTGCAATTCTAGTATAGTTATTGATGAGAATTACTTACCACTAATATTTTCCTGCACCATACTGAGCATCATCTGAATCGTACCGATCTTCTTTTCTTCTCTTAGTCCCTCTTCTTTTCCGTCTGGCCTCTTTTGTGCATTTTAAATTAGCAATATATGCTTTGTGCATTCTCTCTTTATGTATTTGCGCCAAAGGTTTTGCAGTATTTCCATTACATTTTATGCTCAATAATTCCAAAACATCGAGTTTTCTAATTACACCATCATTGAAGCATAAAGTAGTGTCATAAACATGAAATTTGAGGTTTGTAAGCTGAAGAAATACAGTTTTCGGTAATGGGTCCCAAATGAGAGAATTCACACATTCATTTAAATTTTGGGTTTCCCATGGAGACATTTCTTCAAAACGGTATCTTTACAAAGGTCTCTAAATATGGGTTTAATTTCATTCATAGCTGATGAAAATATGAAATAATATACAAGGAGTAAACGAATGCTGTGCATTATCTCTGCATGACGCAAAAAGGAAGGCGTGGCATTTAAATGCCAGATTGCACAGAGAGTCAGGAAAACCGTCATATCCCACGAAAAAATTGCCGTATTTATGTAAAACAAAAACTCTTTCACACAGGAAAGACCAGGCATTTCAAAAGTGCTAAAATCTAAAAATTGAATTTTTGAAGCCCACTTGCCTTCCGTCTCCCCTTTAAACACTTGCCAGAGGGTCGCTCCATCCGACGTGCCAGCTGCGGCTGCTACGCCTCGGGCGATCACCAGCTGTGGCTGTATTCTGGGGCCCGTTACCTCTGACGTCGTCTCCCTATCGATACTCAGGTTAGTCTATGAATCCGAATCACCGTTGGGTTGGAACTATCTTTAGGCACGTTGTGCCATAAATTTCTTTTATCCTCAATTAGATTTGTTGTGTCTATCCTTCAAATCTTCAGAATTCTATTTTGGCACCACATTTCAAAGGCTCGTTTTTACTTCTTCCGCTTCCATACAAATCTAGACGCCAGACAACCAACTTCAGGAAATACTTCTTAAACCTGCAGTTAATACAATTATTTTTCTGAAATATTTTTTCCTGCTATTGACAGTCTACTTTTAACATCCTCTCTTCGTCGGTCATCAACGGTCATTTTGCTGCTCCAATAGCGGAACTCATAAACTGCTTTTAGTGTCTCATATTGTAATATAATAGTTTCAGCATTTGGCTACATTCCAACACTCTGGTTTCACTCTCGTTGATATTCAACCTACGTCATTTCAAGACACTTTCAAGACACTGCCCTTTCCATTCACTGCTCTTCCAAGTCCTTTGCCGACTCTGACGGAATTACTGTATCATCATCAAACTATAAAATTATTGTTCCTTCTCCCGGAACTTTAACTCAATTTCCAGATATCTTCTTGGTTTCCTTCACAGTTGCCACAATGTAGAGGTTAAACAATAATCGCAATAGGCTATAGCTATATTTCACTAACTTCTCAACAAAGGCTTATCTTTCATGTCCTTAGATTCGTGCGATGGCATACTGGTTTCTTACGTTTCCTGCAGTTTATCCCTACAGTCTTCCAAATTTTAGAGAAGGTATTCCAGTTAAAGGCCTTCTCTATATCTATTAATGTTATAAAAGAAGTTTTACATTCCTTCACCCTGCTTGGTGTTTTGCTATATTTGTCTAGCAAATGATCATCTTCAGTGTCATCTTCTACCAGTTCTTCCACTGTACTGTAAGTCGAGTCAGTATTTAGTAAAATTTACTTACTTACACCAGTAAGCACATACCTTCTTTATAACTGGAATTATTACATTCTCAGAAGTCCGACGGTATTTCGCCATCTCTTTTGTCTTGCACGCTAGGGAAAATAATTTTGTCATGGCTGACTCTACCAAGAATCCATTCTGAGTGAATGCCATATACCCCACTTAGGTCTTTCAGTGCCCAGGCAAATTCTTCTCGCAATGTCATATCTCCCATCTCCATCTAGATCTTCTGCTCTTTCTGTCCTTAAGTATGTTGCATTTTTGTTGCATTTTCAGCTTTGCCCACTACATTGAGTATTGGCGTGTCATTTAGCTCTTGATATTGATACAGCTGTTTCTCTTTTCTCCAAAGGTAGCTTTGTTTATCCAATAGGCGACATCTATCTTTCCCTTTCCGTGCAGGCTCTTACGCACTTTGATTCGTCTACCAGCCACTACCTGTTAGCAATTTTGCGCTTTCTGTCTATCTCGTTTACTGAAAGTAAATCTTGCAGTAGTGTGATGCGCGCTGGCTTCATGTGTACCTTAGACTCGACAAAATTCTCATTTTGTTGTTCATCATATATTACGCCCACTCCAGTTTACTTATTCGTTAATAGGCCTGTACATTCATTACCGTATTTGGTTCTGTGCTGATAACTCTGTACTGACCTGAACAAAAGTCTTATTAGTCCTTAAACCGTACTTTACTAATTTCCACTATTTTTAATTTCAACGTATCCATTCCTCTTTTTAAGTTCTCTAAGATACCTCCCCAATTATGTGTTTTAACATTCCACGCTGATGTGCACTAAACCAGATTATTTAATGTTCGAGTGAAATGATTATTTCAGAAATCTGTATCTAGTTATGTGAATGGTGGGCGTACACAGAAAAGATTGATTAATCAGTTAAACCTGCAGAGAATAAACACACATACAAACAGCTGCTCAACAAAGTTCGTCTGCACGAGATCTCATCGTCATTCACAGTGAAACTTAAAGTTCATTAATCTTCACTGTTATTGCAATTAACTCCTAAAAACCTCCTCATACAATTTCAAATAACAAAATGCAGTATAATATTAAAGTTCAGGTTGCCTAAAACGGTTAAGCAACATTACGGTTCATGAAGTCACAGCAAAAACATTCACTGGAAACCATACGAAAGTATCTAGAACTCAGATTCGAAGGCTCACTACCACAAACTGTTCTAAGCCGCGAAATATTTGTAAACGTTCATTTCGCGTCCATCAGAAATTTACGAAGTCAAAAGAACGCTTTCTTAGCCCATGCTGCACTCTGGTCGCCTATAAGCCACTCGCCAAACTTATACACGGAATGATCGCCAAAAAATGATCCCGCGAAATATCTACACGCATCCTTAAGCATTCGGTCACGTGACCACTACTCAGCAAAGTACATGTATCACTAATGACCACACTTCAATTCAAAACAACAGTTCCACACTAGAACGTCAGTTAACACTGAACGTCACTTTGCCACCTCGTATCCTAACACTTGAAAATTATTTTAGCGGCGGGGAATAAATTTACGACCACTTCGCCACATCCATCCGATTATTATGAAACGGATTATTTGTACCGACTGAGTATGTGGCGGCGTTGGCTCCTTTTCTTTATAAATAGCATCAGACTATTGCTTGTATTACCTTTTTTTTTGTTGCTGTCTCTGTGGAGTTAAAGGAGGAAGTTATTACAATGGTGGATTTTGGAATACACTCCAAGGAGACGACGATGTCTTCTAGAAGTAAAATAATAGATGACGGGGGAATAATAATCAAAGACGAAATGAGGAAAGCATTCAAGGATATGATAGGAAAAATGTCAAAACCAAACAGAAATACTTAAGTTTAAAGTCGTTATTAAATTTAACTGGTGAAAGGAGCAAGTACAAAAATTAATCGTGTTAACGGGATTTCAGACATCTGTAACAACCAGTTTACAAAAAATGTAAAGCGAAACTTGAAGGGTTAAAAGAGAGAGTAGAGACATTTGCAGAATGTGTTAAAAATAATGGTTAGAGAAAGATGGGTGAATGGGATAACTGTTAATAATGTGAACTGACACACATAGGGAAGAGCATAAAGCATCAGTTCACTAGAAGAAATGAATGTTGGTTGGCTACATCGGGAAGTTTCAAGGAATGTTTAAATTCGTGATGGAAGAAAAAGTGAAGGGTAAATGTTATAGAAGATGACCAAGGCTTGAATAATGTAAGCAGATAAAATTAATATCGCCTAGATAGCAATTATGCAGATATGAAAAGACTTGCATACCGAGCGAGGTGGCGCAGAGGTTAGCACACTGGACTCACTTTCAGGAAGACGACGGTTCAATCCCACGTCCAGCCATCCTGATTAGACTTTCCGTTATTTCCCAAAATCGCTCCAGGCAAATGCCATGATGGTTCCTTTGAAAGGGCACAGCCGACTTCCTTCCCTATTCTTTCCTAATCCGATGACACCGATGACCTCGCTGTCTGGTCTACTCCCATACAGCTACCTAACTCACTTGCATGAGATAGTTTCATATGATCTGGCTTCATACTGAGCACTACATTAACAACAATATCAGTAACTGAAAACTAATGATAAAACAACGTAACAGTTGTCGCTAGTCTACAATATGTCAAAAATGGTTCAAATGGCTCTGAGCACCATGGGACTTAACTTCTAAGGTCATCAGCCCCTAGAAATTAGAACTACTTAAACCTAACTAACCTAAGGACATCACACACATCCATGCCCGAGGCAGGATTCGAACCTGCAACCGTAGCGGTCACGCGGTTTCATACTGTAGCACCTTTACCGCTCAGCCACGGCGGCCGGCTACAATATGTCAGGTTCAGTGTGTTATTATGTGTGGAGTCTTGTACTGCAAGGAAGCAAGGGAGAGGATGATGTTATGAGTGGCCGGTATCCTTTTTGTATAACAGAAACGCACACGTGGAGTAATACATGAACCGGAAACTTTACTTAACTGGAATAGAGTGCATGTTTTGTGGTTCAAGCTCATCAGTACTAGTCCTCTTACAAAGTGGTGGAATCTCAGTCTCGGTAATCTTGCTATTACAAACGTTTGTTCCTCATTGTTAGTCCTGCTACACTCAGGACATCTACTGTCATAGCCTATGACGAACTAAAACTACTCTGCAAGTAAACTGGCAGATGCCAAAGTTGATGATTGAGTGAGTGAGAGAGTTCATGAGTGAGTGAGGCCCTCCGGTCAGCGGCTGTCGAGAAGGCGTTGGCGGCATGTTGCTTGTAGATGTGTCTCTGGCCTCTCTCGTTATAGGCGCGGTTGATCCAGCAGCCACTAATCGATTTTCGCGCTCCGTCTCTGCCGACCAGTGTGCTGGCGGCAACTTACGATAAGCACCCCCCCCCCACCCACCCACCCCCCCCTGCAACCCTGAAAAGCCGCAGAGTTTTCGTGTTTCGTGTAGGGAGGATGCGAAGGTCGATATGGGTGGGGTGGGGGAGAGGCAGGACTCTGGATGCGCAGATGAGCTCGGAACTAAGACTGTGGAGGACAGCGTACTCCTGACCGTAGCCCGCCATCTAGATTGCGAAGCTACAGGAACACTGCCGCTGGGGCACACGTCCAGGAGTGAGGGCGCGTTCTGGGGCGGTGACGGCGGCGGCAGCAGTGACGGTGATGGAGGTTGGTTGGTTGGTTTGGGGAACGAGACCAGACAGCGTGGTCATCGGTCTCATCGGATTAGGGAAGGAGGTCGGCCGTGTCCTTTCAGAGGAATCATCCCGGCATTTGCCTGGAGTGATTTAGGGAAATCACGGTGATGGAGGGTCAGGTCGTTCGGGTCAGCGAGCGGGGACGGCGGTGGCGAGGGCGCATCGTCCATCCTCTCCTCATGGGGGGTGCCTTGGAGGCACCAGCGGGCGGCTGCGAAGGCCGCGTGGTCTCATGTGGCAGCGAATCTGGGGAAAGAAAAACAGCGGAATCACAGTGCAAATGACAAGCACGAATCTGACTCTGGTGGCCGCGCTACAAACCATCGGCACCTGCAATCAAGTACATGAAAGAGCCAATATGTTCCTGGATCACGCCTCTATCCCAGCGCCCTCGGTTATCATAAGCCCTGAGAAGAACAAGACCGCGCTACGCAACGCGATACCACCGCACCGTTGTCGACGCTGGACGCTGCGGTGGGTGTAGCAAGTATAGCAGCGTCCGATGGAGGCAAGTGATGGTCTGTCTCGTGGGCGGGAGTGATAGGAGGCGAGAAAGAGTTGCAGCGCCTGTTACCGTGTGCGGGTGGTGCGAAGCTTGGCCATCTGTTGTTTAAAAGGGCGTAGGAAGCGTTCTGCTTCTCTGTTGCACTGGGGGTGAAACGGGACCCTTGTTAGATGACGAATGCCATTTCGTTCAGAAAACTGTTCTAAATCACATGAAGTGAACTGTGTTCCCTTGTCTGACGCAACTACCTCTGACAAACCTTCTATGCCAAACGTGGAGGACAACGCTTGAATGCGTAATTTGACAACGCTAATGGGAACTTGCTAAAAGACATGCGAAAGTAAGCCAACAAAATCTTCAGATATGAGTCTGCTGCCATGGTCTGTGCAATTTTTCTGTAGTGCAAGAGAAAAGATTCTAGCAATTCAGAGTCCTGTTCATCGATTTGGCAACAAGATGCGGCTGATGCATCAAAATCAGAGTCCGAGCCAGTAGGAGGCGAGATGGGGCGCCCACATAGGCATGCTGTGCCGTAGGTCTGCACACAATTTCATACTTATACTGCGAAAGCAACAAATCCCAGCGTTGCAATTTTTGAGCAGTGCATGTAGGAACCGGCTTTGAGGGATGAGACAAGGACTGCAAAGACTGATGACCTGTCACTAAAAAGAACTTGTGACCATATAAGGAGTGATGGAATTTTGTGACACCTTACACAGTAGAGAGAGCTCCTTTTTCAATTTATATATTACTGCATTGAATCTGAGTGAGCAACTTTGAGGCAAAAGAAATGCGTCTGTCATGTGCACCAGGTCTGTGCTAAACCACAATGCCGACTTACTTGCATGGCAGGGTCAAAATTCACTTAACATCTGTCACTAAGCAAAGCACTGTTGTGTTCCAGAAATACGTCTTGACGTTCTTTGGTCCACACTAAAGGTACAATTTTTCGACGCAAGGACGTAATGGAGCCACGCTCTGAGCAGCATTCGGTATGAACCGAATGTACTCTGTCACCTTGCCTAGTACTGACTGCAGTTCAGAAACATTGCGAGGAACAGGCACGTCTGTCACCCTGGTTTCGGTTTGGGGCGGCGGTGGTGTTGATGGATTGCTGTGGCCCGTTGTGGGGTGTGAACCACTGAAGGCTACAGCGGGACTAAACCTCTCCGTCGTTTCTAGGTCCCCAGTTTCATACATACAAACATACACACATACACACAACAGGCACGTCACAGATTGCAAGAAAACGAGATTGGACTGTTTATCACATGACCTAAGTACTGTTTGAAAAACTCACACTTTTCGAGACAACACTTGGAGTCCTGCTTCTGACAACACTTGAAAAAGAGTTCACATATTGGTAATGTGATCCTCTGGTGTACGACCAGAGACGAAAATATAGTCAAGGTAGTTTGAACAAAATGGCACTTTTTCAGTCAGTTTTTCCAAGTAACGTTGAAAAATGGTGGGTGCGGAAGCAATGGTGAAAGGTAAATGCAAATACTTGAACAGTCTTAAATGTGTTTTCAGAACAAACACTTTCTGTGATTCGCCATCCATTGCTATTTCTAATAAGCATCACGCAAATCTAGCTTAGAAAGGTAGCGTCCTGCACGAAGCCTATCCATGAGTTCCTCAGGGCGAGGTAACGGATGAGTGTCCTCAACTTACTGTCTGTGGGTTGACTGTAGACTTGAAGTCTACCCAATTGCTAATGCGACCAGATGAACAAGGCAACAAAACGAGAGAACTGGCCCACTGACTAGACTGCGATTCTTTCATTTCACTGGCTACTTTCTCTCTTAAAGCAATTGGAATGGGGCGGACCCGGAAAAGCTTGGGGTGTGCATTGTCTTTCAATGTAACATGCGCTACAGACTTATTAGCTTTCCCCTTTCATTTTGAAAATGCGAAGGTAAGTCAATTATTATCAGCAAAATAGTTATAAAATTTTATTGTAATCAAATAGGAAACGTACAAGAACATCATTTTCCAACATAGTCTCCTTGCGTTTCAACGCGCTTTGTCCATCGCTGTACAAGCTTCCTGATGCCCTCATAAAAGAAGGCTCACAGTTGATCGCCGTTTCATTCGCTTGCCGTTTAAGAGTATTTTGCGATAGGAAGGCACAGATACGGTGGCAGCCATGCGCTAAAGTTTATTTTTGTAACCTAGATCTGTTTCTGATGGTTCAGAATTATATCCCCAATCCGTTCTCTGTTTGTGTAGCTACAGTTCAGTACCTGTTTTTTATATCGTTTTATACCTGGTGGTTATAATTAAAGTGCAGTTACTCAAGGAGGTCCAGTGTGGGCTACAATTATCTTACGGCAGCGAAATTTGCTTACGCAGGACCAGTTTACCCTGAGAAGAGTTTGTTCCAATTTTAGCCATCAGGTGCGAATCTGGCTTTGTACACTGGTTCTATTCCGGCATGACATGCAAGCTATCATTTGATACGAAACATCGTCAGTGGACAGTATGCCTGTCGAGAAGAGAGGCCGTGCGCTGTTAGTGAAGTGCTATATGAGAATGTAGCAGTCACAGTTTAGTATTGAGACAGTATCGTTGATTGAAAGGTCTGAGGAGAGGCCAGACGTCATCAAATGGCTGATAGAGGATGATAATGAAATCTGAAAATACGTGTGAGCTTTGTATGGCACCTGGAAGACGAAGGCAACCTTTTCTGGTGGAAAGCATTGGCAAGGTTGCTGTAATTGATCACGTAGCGCGCGCCACGGGTGGCGCTATCACTCGTGCAGTGTCAAGAAAGTTGTTCGTCCCATGCTAGACAGTACATAAAGTTTTACGATCTATTTTACACTGATACGTGTACAAGATTCAGATGGTGCAGCGACTGAAACGTCATGATCCGCAACGAAGTTCTTAAATTGCCCTTCGGTTTCTGGCACATATCGAAGTTAATTACAAGTGGCCGGGCAATATTCTATGAAGTACGACGAGCATTTTGCACTGCGACACAAGAAACAGTAAACAGTGTTGATGTAAGTATCACTCACTGGTTTTACGCAAATCGTCTCACTCTCAACTTCAAAAAAACATAACCTATTCAGTTCTGCACATCTAGAGGTACTACACCAGTGGTAAGTGTAACTCATGAGGAGAAAATAATGAGTGGAAACTTCAAAATTATAGGTATACATATTGATGAGAATTGAAACGGGAAAAAGAAGATTACTTAGTTATCCCAAGTTTTCACTTGGAATCATTGGATATCTTTCACAGCATTAAATCAGTTAGTTGAAGTATTTGCACATTTTCAATTAAAAATCTCGTATGGAGTAATTTTCTGGGGCAAACCAAACCTAAGAAAGGAAATCTTAATTAGTCAAGAACGTATCCTAAGAATGATATGTAGTTTTGACCCATCATCATCTTGTAGAAATCTCCTTAACGAGTTAGGTATTTTGACTACTGCTTCGCAATATATTCATTTCCTCATGAAGTTTGTTGTGAATAATCTTCTGAATTGAAAAGGAACTGTACATAATTACGATACAAGAAGCAGAAATGGCATTCATTACATCATATTACTGTAGTCTTTAGCACAAGGAGCGTTAATTGATGCAACAGAAAGTTTGGTTCAAAAATGTCTGACGGCAAAGGAAAATCTGAAAACAAACTGAAAACCTTTCTATTGACAACTCTTTCTAAGCCGTAGAAACATTTCTATTATTGTATAGAGCAAAACGTGTCTGATTAAAATTATTACCTCATATTTACTTGTTTTTATTTTAAGAAAAGAAACTTTGATGAGCGTTTAGCCATATTAACATAACAATTTGTAATGTAAACGTAAAACGATTCATTCCAAATCATTACGATCATTCATGCAAATGATGGAACATGAAACTAATTAAGTAACTATCTAACAAATAGGGTTAGCGTGGCAGGTATTGCTTACAAGCTAGCAGAGACACTGGCTGATTGCACCACATCGGCGTCTTAGCAATACTGTGGAAGTATGCCCATTTCACGAGATTTTAAGCTTCACTTCAGAGGTTTTTAAACAGCTGGTGTCTACCGGACCTTAAAATATATTCTACTGTGGCTCTCTACACTTCGACAAACATCTTTCGATGTACTTATTTCTATTACGACGACCCACCATTGTGGTTTGACTTTTAACGTGGCTAGCTTCCTGATGGCTGGGAATCCGAGATCGACGATTTAAATTATGAAAATGTAACCATTTCCATCTTGAGGGGCGTCTATACTGAAGTGAAACCGGTAGCTGCGAATATAGCACCTTCATACAAGTAAGCACCTTCTGGAAACACCAATCCATTCTTGACTTTTTAATTGTTGTAATTTTTATGATGATTTGAAACTACGAAAATGCAACCATTATTAACCTAAATATGAGTCTATACTGAAGTAAACCCGGTACTTTCCAGTACAGCTCCCTCATACAACTATGAACTTTTTGGAATCACCTATCAGTTCTTGTCCTTTAATTGTTGTAATGTTTATGACAATTTGAATAGTTTTAGAGTGTTTTTATTTTATTCATAATGCCTCTTAGCTCTGGTATTGAATATCAAATGACTTTTGTAGGTTCTTGTTGTGGTCTTCAGTCCTGAGACTGGTTTGATGCAGCTCTCCATGTTACCCCATCCTGTGCAAGTTTCTTCATCTCCCAGTACCTACTGCAACCTAAATCTTTGTGAACCTACTTAGTGTATTCATCTCTTGGTCTCCCTCTACGATTTTTACCACATTTCGAAAGCTTCTATTCTCTTCCGGTCCAAACTATTTTACGTCCATGTTTCACTTATATACATGGCCTCACCCCATACGAATACTTTCAGAAATGACTTCCTGACACTTAAATCTATACTCGATGTTAACAAATTTCTCTTCTTCAGAAACGCTTTCCTTGCCATTGCCAGCCTACATTTTATATCTTCTCTACTTCGGCCATCATCGGTTATTTTGCTCCCCAAATAGCAAAACTCCTTTACTACTTTGAGTGTCTCATTTCCTAATCTAATTCCCTCAGCATCACCCGACTTAATTCGACCACATTCTATTATCCTCGTTTTGCTTTTCTTGATGTTCATCTTATTTCCTCCTTTCAAGACACTGTCCATTCCGTTCAGCTGCTCTCCCAAGTCCTTTGCTGTCTCTTACAGAATTACAATGTCATCGGCGAACCTCAAAGTTTTTATTTCTTCTCCATGGATTTTAATACTTACTCCAAATTATTCTTTTGTTTCCTTTACTGCTTGCTCACTATACAGATTGAATAACATTGGGGAGAGGCTACAACCCAGTCTCACTCCCTTCCCAACCACTGCTTCCTTTTCATGCCCCTCGAATCTTATAACTGCCATCTGGTTTCTGTACAAATTGTAAATAGCCTTTCGCTCCCTGTATTTTACCCTTACCACCTTTAGAATTTGAAAGAGAGTATTCCAGTCAATATTGTCAAAAGCTTTCTCTAAGTCTACAAATGCTGGAAACGTAGGTTTGCCTTTCCTTAATCTTTCTTCTAAGATAAGTCGTAAGGTCACTATAGCCTCACGTTTTCCAATATTTCTACGGAATCCAAACTGATCTTCCCCGAGGTCGGCTTCTACCAGTTTTTCCATTCGTCTGTAAAGAATTCGTATTAGTTTTTTGCAGCTGTGACTTATTAAACCGATAATTCGGTAATTTTCACATCTGTCAACTCCTGCTTTCTTTGGGATTGGATTTATTATATTCTTCTTGAAGTCTGAGGGTATTTCGCCTGTTTCATACATCTTGCTCACCAGATGGTAGAGTTTTGTCAGGACTGGCTCTCCCAAGGCCGTCAGTAGTTCCTATGGAATGTTGTCTACTCCCGGGGCCTTGTTTCGACTTAGGTCTTTCAGTGCTCTGTCAAACTCTTCACGCAGTACCGTATCTCCCATTTCATCTTCATCTACATCCTCTTCCATTTCCATAATATTGTCCTCAAGTACATTGCCCTTGTATAGACCCTCTATTTACTCCTTCCACCTTTCTGCTTTCCGTTCTTTGCTTAGAACCGGGTTTCCATCTGAGCTCCTAATTTTCATACAAGTGGTTCTCTTTTTGCTCCAAAGGTCTCTTTAATTTTCCTTTGGGCAATATCTATCTTACCCCTAGTGAGATAAGCCTCTACATCCTTACATTTGTCCTCTAGCCATCCCTGCTTAGCCATTTTGTACTTCCCGTCGATCTCATTTTTGAGACGTTTGTATTCCTTTTTGCCTGCTTCATTTACTGCATTCTTATATTTTCTCCTTTCATCAATTAAATTCAATATTTCTTCTGTTACCCAAGGTGTTCCACTGGCCCTCATCTTTTTACCTACTTGATCCTCTGCTGCCTTCACTACTTCATCCCTCAGAGCTACCCATTCTTCTTCTACTGTACTTCTTTCCCCCATTGCTGTCAATTGTTCTTTTATGCTCTCTCTGAAACTCTGTACATTCTCTGGTTTAGTCACTTTATCCAGGTCCCATCTGCTTAAATTCCCACCTTTTTGCAGTTTCTTCAGTTTTAAGCTACAGTCCATAACCAATAGATTGTGGTCAGAATCCACATCTGACCCTGGAAATGTCTTACAATTTAATACCTGGTTCCTAAATCTCTGTCTTACCATTACATAATCTGTCTGATACCTTTTAGTATCTCCAGGAATCTTCCATGTATACAACCTTCTTTTATGATTCTTGAACCAAGTGTTAGCTATGATTAAGTTATGCTCTGTGCAAAATTCTACCAGACGGCTTTCATTTCTTCCCCCCAATCCCTATTCACCTACTATGTTTCCTTCTCTCCCTTTTCCTACTCTAGAATTCCAGTCACCCATGACTATTAAATTTTCGTCCCCCTTCACTACCTGAATAATTTCTTTTATCTCATCATACATTTCATCAATTTCTTCATCATCTGCAGAGCTACTTGGCATATAAACTTGTACTACTGCAGTAGACGTGGGCTTCGTGTCTATCTTGGCCGCAATAATGCGTTCACTATGCTGTTTGTAGTAGCTTACCCGCACTCCTATTGTTTTATTCGTTATTAAACCTACTCCTGCATTACCCCTATTTGATTTTGTATTCATAACCCTGTATTCACCTGACCAAAAGTCTTGTTCCTCCTGCCACCGAACTTCACTAATTCCCACTATATGTAACTTTGTCTGGCTTCTCAACAGATACCCCTCCGTTGTGGTTGCACCTACGGTACGGCCATCTGTATCGCTGAGGCACGCAAGCCTCCCCACCAACGGTAAGGTCCATGGTTCATGTGGGGTAAACTTTTGTATATAAAAAAAAATAATTAAAAATGTGAAGCACAGTTCAGTAGCCACCACGGCTATAAGAACAGACTTGTGGTTTATAATTTCTGAAGGAAAGCATAATGTATGCCAGATGACTCCAAGATAAAAAATTATAACTGTATGGTTGATAGAGAAGGAAGTTTCATAATATTTTTGATATACTTGAATCTCTTATTATGCTGCGGTGGTGGCTCCAAAGGACTATAATTTTTTCATATAATGTGATGGGAAATAGAAGCAAGTTATCAAAATGTTCATGTTAAAATACTTGCTTATTCCGATCAAAACTAAGTCAAATTATGTTAAAAATACGTTACAATTATCATCAAAGGGTGACATATACCCTATGAAGTATTTTTAAGTGCTTGTACATGGTTTTAAGAGCATTTAGAAGTGACTGAAATAGCTACAGGTCCTCAGCCACTGTAAATTCCTTGTAGGAAGCCACTTTACTCTGTAAAACCTTCCTCTGTTTACAGACTAGTTGTATCCAGCCAGACATTTCAGCCCTTCAGTCTGGCTAAACGGCAAAGAAAGAGGTGAGATAGCAAACGTTTATAATTTGTTTGGCGATTGGCTGTACATTCTGATCTCCGTCTCTATCCTGTTTCTTTCCATCCCACCTTTCTGCTTTTTATGTCCAATTCCTCCCACCCATCTCCTCTTTCGCCTCACCTACCCCTCTGAACTTGAGGCTAGTTCACTCTTTTTGCAAATTCATATTCAGCAGCAGTATTCCAATCAAGGCAATAAGCCAGAATTGCAAATTTCCTGTTTGCTGTGGAAACCGTCTGCGCGGAAGAAACCAAAAGAGCGCACTGTTTTGTGTACAATTTGTGTTTAAAGATACACAAAAAGAGAAAAAATTATATGTGAGAAAAAATTGCCTAATTATAATTAACACAGGCTGTGGTAAAGGACACAAAAAGCCACATTTTTATAGCAGATGATTATCTTTCTCGCAGTCTTTTTTAACAGAAAACAGTGCATTGTCGTTTAAAAATATAGTCTTTGTCCATCCGAATGTTTATGAATGCTTAAGGAATGGAAAGAAAATTGGTGGAACTTTGTGAGATTTTTGCTAACAACGGTTCACTATTACACATTTTGTTTATATTATACGTATTTGAAAAATACATATCCTGTATTAGTCCAAATGTTTATAAGAGTAACGTGTAAAAAATTTTCGTAACACTGTTTTCCCTTTATTCGTACTATGTGTCTGAATGTTCATTACAGTGGTGTGTAAAATTTTAAGTTAATGTTTCTAGAACGTTTCATATTTTTTGTAACAATGTTAGACTTTTATACATTTCCATATTATATACATTTGAAATATATAGCCTTTGTCGATCTGGATGTTTGTCAGAATGTAGTGCATAAATTTGAAGTAGATCGATCAAGAACTTTTGCATATCTTTGGTAACAACCTTTCCCCTTTATATGTCACATTATTTATGTATTGTACAGGGTGAGTCACCTAACATTACCGCTGGATGTATTTCGTAAACCACATCAAATACTGACGAATCGATTCCACAGACCGAACGTGAGTAGAGGGGCTAGTGTAATTGGTTAATACAAACCATAAAAAAATGCACGGAAGTATGTTTTTAACACGAACCTACGTTTCTTTAAATGGAACCCCGTTAGTTTTGTTAGCACATCTGAACATATAAACAAATACGTAATCAGTGCCGTTTGTTGCATTGTAAAATTTTAATTACATCCGGAGATATTGTAACCTAAAGTTCACGCTTGAGTACCACTCGTCCGCTGTTCGATTGTGTGTATCGGAGAGCACCGAATTACGTTGGGATCCAAAGGGAACGGTGATGGACCTTAGGTACAGGAGAGACTGGAACGGCACATTACGTCCACATGCTAACATCTTATTATTGGTATTTTTCACTGACGCACATGTACATTACCAGATGTACTGCGGCGTGAACGACATTCATTACGCCAGAGATTGCAATTGTGTGCAGCAAATGATGGCCACCACATTGAACATCTATTGGCCTGACATGTCGGGACACACTCTATTCCACTCCGTAATTGAAAACGGAAACCACGTGTGTACGTGTATCTCACCCCATCACTTAGAATATCTAGTGATTTGGAAATTGATCCATACACCAATACGCAGAAAACGTTTGTGTTGTGTACATACGAGACCATGTTTACAAGAAAGGACATGTTGAAAAGCAGAAATAGCCGATTAGGTGAAATAGATCCCATAAAGTGCAGCCTCGATTGTATAACGTAAGCGTTCCTTGTGGTATTTTCGATGCGGCAGCAAACGTAAAAACCATGCTTTGACTTACAATAAATGAAGAATTATAAAACTATTCAGAGAACACTACATTTTGCAATCAAACAGTACACATGTAATATAGTATTTCAGAATTAAAGAAACCACTGATGATGCCGATATAGTGTATTAAACTAGTTTATGAATAAATAAATAAAAAACGAAAGTGTTTTGTATCGAGACGGACTCCCAACGCCATGTTACTGTTTTTGAGCGAACAAGCACCAATGGAAGAGTTGCAAGATAAAATGATTACCTTTGGTCCCTGTATGAGCTTTGGAGCTTGCCATTTAGTAATCCAGGTAATGTATTTGATTTCAGTATCACTTTCAAATAACGTATACGTACACTCCAGAGAGGTTCACGGTTCACTTTCTTCTGTATCATCAATCGACACCTAGGAACGAAATAACGAAGTAATATGGCATAAAAACGCCGTTAAACGCTTACTGTACCACAGTTTAGCGCAAATACAGTACCGCAGCATGACCATCAATTACGCTAATAGGTTCCCACTACAGGAGACTCCGTTGCAACGCCTTCGAGGTCGGAGTTGCCCAAGTTGCTCAAAGGCAGGCGCCATCCACCAGAAGGGCCGGCGCTCGAGAACCTTAGCGGCTACGAGGAGCCGCTCCTTCGGGTAATAAGGGAACAGTCCCAGGTCAGTTACCTAGACTTGTTGCTCCACTCCTAGGTGCTTCTCCTGTAAGGGGAAATCGCCTTACAAATTACACGCGGTGGGGCGCCGTAAATTGCGAATTCCTGTCTTAATGAGAAAGCCTTAACTTACATTAATCTACATACACAGGGAACCGTTCAGAGTTGAGACACTGAAATGTGAGGCAACTTATCGTATTTAATTACATTTATTCGAATTGTAACTTGGCTTCCTCAGACGGTAGTGTTGTGCAGAGAAAATGAATGATTGTAAACAGCAAAAATAAAAAGAAATACATAGTTTTCATGTGTTAGGACTGCATTCCCACGTCTCTATGACAAAATTTATGATATCTCATACATTTTTACACCATTATACATCACTTTGGAAGAATTATGAAGTGTTTCTTATCTTAGTCAAATGTGTGATGTTGTTTAATCAAGCGTATAAATCAGTGCAGTAAGACTGCCATTAAGAATACAATGCCGTAAAAACTACATTTCATCTTTTGTATATAACTGACAGCCAACAAATTTGACGTTCATCACTAACAGAAACTTTACGTGCGTATATGTTCGCAAAGGACGTGTGTCGAAATAAATTTGAAAAATATTATGTGTGACTTGCGACGTGAATCTTCCGAAAACAGTGAACTCAGTTATTTCGCAAATAAGTTTTGTCAGCACTATATCTTTAAAATTGGATTGTTATAGACGATACTAAAGCACAAGTGAAAGTTCTGGAAGGCAACGACAGGGATGTGGAGCCAAATCGCTCCCATTGCCGCTGTCAGCTGCACTAATGGATTCATGACTCATGCAGCCCAGTCGAGGTGGTCCCACAGATTCTCGATTGAGCTTGAATTTTGAGAGATTGGTGGACAGGTAAGTAGAGTCATCTTACCACGGTTCTCTTCAGGTCACACATGTACACTGTGAGCTATGTAACAAATTGCATTGTCCTGCTAGCATATGTCATCTTGTCGAGGAAAACCAAACTGAAATTTGGAGTGGACATGGTATTCAAGGACAGATCCTTACTTGTGCTGGTTCCCTGTGCTTTCCATAATGACGATGTCACCCAAGAAATCCCACGAAGACATTATTGCAGAATGTTAGCTTTTAGACGTTTCACACCGTACACGCCAATAACAATCTGTCCAATAAAACGCGTTTCGTCTGAAAAAGCCACCTATCGTTACTCAGTGGACGTAGAGATTCGTATTGGCGTGCAAATCCCAACCTCCATCGCCGATGAACAGGACTTCATCTGGGCAGTCACTTGCTCAACAATTGCAAATCTATTCACCTGTACCCATCTGTGAAGCCGTAGTTTGCCCCTGTCATCTATGACCCATTTGCACCACTGCTGACTGAGCCACGGTTTCGGTCAGAGCCATTTTGCCTGGTACGGTACACTTTCACCTCCACAGTACACAAACTGCATACGAACTTAGCTTTCACCTATGACTCGATACCTAAGGGTCATACCGTTCTGAACGTCAGAGAAATCACTCCATTTCCGCATTACGGCAACAACTTCATTGTTTTCCACGTTCCCCCGACAAGTTTCATGTGCCCTCCACTGCCAGTGCTACCACCTGCCGTATGTGAGTGGTTATCGCACTTGACGTCGAACATAGGTGGTAATCTGATTGATATGACTGGACCGTGTATAAGTCGTAAAACTTTTAATGTGCTGGCGTAAGCTATCGCCAGCACACAGGTCGGCAAACATGAAGCGCGAAGATCGATTAGTCGGCGCTGAACAAAGCGCGCCTGTCACTAGAGCGGCCAGAGACACACCCACAACCAACACGTCGGCAATGCCCTCTCGGCAGCGTGTGTTTAGGCCGCAACCAGTGACCAGAGGGCCTCACTCACTCACGCACTCAATCACCCAGTTAGGCGTCTGTCACATTACTCGCAGAGCAGGTTAGTTCGTCGCAGGCTACGACACTACATAGCGCTTTGATTAGTGAATGTAGCAGGACTAGCAGTGAGAAACTAAAGTTTGTAACAGCAAGATTACCGGGATTGCCATTACAACAGTTTGCAAGATCTCTAGTACTGATGAGCTTGTACATTCCACAAAACATGGCTTGTATTCCAGTTAAGTAAACTTTCTCGTTCATGTAAATAAAGAACCGTATTAATCCATATATGCATTTGTGTTGTAGTGGAGAATACCTGCCACCCATAACCACATCCTCTCCCTTGCTTTATTCCAGCACAAGACTCTATAGTGACAAACGAGGATAATTCAGTGGCGACTGAAGATAATCAACTTGTCCGAAGATCTTGCTTGCTTCTCTGGTGTTTTAGCTTCCAGGGGTGATGGTGTTCTAGTTTCTGTATTTGCGTATTTATTGTTCTGTTCTTTCATGCACTGCAGGAGGGGAGCCACAGGTGTATTCAAATTTCTCTTTTCAGAGGGCTGGGCTGGCTCTGAGCACTATGGGACTTAACAGCTGTGGTCATCAGTCCCCTAGAACTTAGAACTACTTAAACCTAACTAACCTAAGGACATCACACACATCCATGCCCGAGGCAGGATTCGAACCTGCGACCGTAGCAGTCGCGCGGTTCCCGACTGCGCGCCTAGAACCGCGAGACCACCGCGGCCGGCTCTTTTCAGAGGTTCTGCTTGCTTTTGATATAAGGTATTTTATGTAAACCATGAATTTCCTGCACCCTCCGCTTACTGCCCCCGTGCCTCAGCTCCATACGGCTAATGTTATGGATCTAACACAAGTTTTCCAGATTCAGAATCAACAAATCGCTAGGTTCTGTCGACGGTAAAACCACTACTGGCTGCACAAGCTGCGGCGGCCGCACAACCACAACCGACTGTCCAACCAGCCCAACAAATGCCGCCGTCGAGCATACCAACGTTCCGGCAATTTAAGAAACCTGAGGATGAATGGATTGAATACCTGACTCAGTTCCTATCACTTTGTCAAGTTCATCTTTTTCAAGGTACTGTAAGGTTACAATACTTCATTTCGATTGCGGGGTCGCCAGTGTTCTTGTTAATACAAAAACTATTCCCTACCGGGTCTCCCGACGAACTCGTCTATGACCAAGTAATCGCTGCATTATGTCAATACAATGACCAGCAAGTCCAAGTAGCAGCAACAACAACTGCCTCGTACACTGTAGCGCGGACAGTCATGTAGACATGCAAACAGACTTGTGGATTTAGTGAAATCTTGCCATAGATGGTTTGCTCGCCCTTAAAGAATAGATCATATTTAATTTCACACTCCAGTTGCAAAAGCAAAGAAACTATATCTAGATTTCGGCTATAATAATGTAGCCTTCTTCAGAAATGTCACAATATAAAATTAAATTTAAACATGACAGATATTGGCATTGTCAAACTTAAAATGTTAGAACTACAGTACGTAGTCATAAGACTGTGTCACTTCGACTAACGTTTTGCCGTTAGGTAACACAAACAGCCCAGACAGGTGGGCCGCGGGTGCTGAGTCGTAACTCTGCGCCGCGGGCAGCGACGCAGCGAGCTCAGGTGGTGGTCGCGCAAATGCTTATGCTGAGCAGTACAAAACGTAAAACCAGTACATGTTAACTGAGATTATTATGGAAAATAGCTTATTACAATAGTTCGGACTATTAACGGCATTAAAACCATAAGTCACTAAAGTTACCGTACGATAAGAAGCAAAAGACATGTAAAAAGTGTACTGTACAAAAGTATGAAACATTAATTGAGAACATTATTTGATAGAACAGCTAAAATGTTACTGGCAAATAAATCATAATAACTGAAGTTACAGTTGTATGAGAGACAAATGACATTATACAGCGTAAAGAAGCTTTTTAATAAATAAAATCCATGAGTTAACGTTAACAATGCCCGAAATGTGTGAAACTTAGCTAAGAACTAAAGCCTGTGAATGATAATAAGGACAATTGTCTCACACAGGTTAGTGGTTACATATACCTTGTGTTATCAGCACTTAATACATAAGAAAACCAGTAGGGTGTATGTTATAGCCCACTACTGACGTAGGTAGAAGACCTTATAAAGTAATGGATCTATCAGATAATAGGTACGTGCAACGCCACAGGACATTATGAAGACAGTATAGCCAATGGATTTATTTTCAAACTTTATGAAGCTCTTAAATATAAATATACCATTTGATGTGTAACAAACCGTGAAACAGCATTGAACATAGGTTAGTGTAATAAATATCCAGTGTATAATCGGAAGATACCTGAAACTACTAAGAAGAACAAAAAGGCTGAATGTCGTAGTCATGTATTGGCGTGGGTAATCAGCAATATACAGTATTAGAGTTCACGGGTTAGTAAGCAGTACATAGGGCCGTACCACCCCACAGGTCATTGTAAAGGCAATTATACGAATTCATGTAGCGTGCTATCGTTACTAAGCTCTTAATTAGAAATACACCATTTGACGTGTATGAAATCGAGAAACAGACTTAAACTTATACAAAATAACGACGATTAGGTGAAATGCGTATGAAAACGTAAACATAAGACAGCAATGGCATCGGGCGACATAGAAAGTCCCGCAACATCACAGTTGACGAAGCAAGGGCTGAAATCCTTCGAAGAACGTATTATTTTGCAATTGAAATTGGTCATTAAGCAATTTGCCTTTGTCATAAAGAAGGTGTTTGGAAAACTGCATTTCTTCGAGTAAATCTAACCTTCATCCATCAGCTTCTGCACTTACGAGCTCTGTGTTTATAAGTGGGTTATGGACATGGGCCATTTGGATTAAATGTTCTACAAATGTCGAGCCACGGGTGCCATCTCCACTTTTTGTGGGAAAATGTTCTTGTATCTAGCCGATAAAGCTCTTCCTTCCTGAGCCGGCCGGTGTGGCCGAGCGGTTCTAGGCGCTTCAGTCTGGAACCACACGACCGCTACGGTGGCAGGTTCTAATCCTGCCTCGGGCATGGATGTGTGTGCTGTCCTTAGGTTAGTTAGGTTTAAGTAGTTCTAAGTCTAGGGGACTGATGACCTCAGAAGTTAAGTCCCATAGTGCTCAGAGCCATTTGGTTCGAATGGCTCTGAGCACTATGGGACTCAACATTTGAGGTCATCAGTCTCCGAGAACTTAGAACTACTTAAACGTAACCAACCTAAGGACAGCACACACATCAATGCCCGAGGCAGGATTCGAACCTGTGATCGTAGCGGTAGCACGGTTCCAGACTGAAGCCCCTAGAACCGCTCGGCCATCAGAGCCATTTGAACCATCTTCCTGTCTGACCTATGTAAAAACTAGTGCAATCGCTACAGGCAATTTTGTAAACTCCTGATGGTGGCAATGTACCGTCAGTGTTACTTAGAGAGTAGATTATGTTCTTTTTAAGGCTATTGTTAGTGGAATTGGCGACTTAAAAGCCCCGACTCTGTAAGATGCGCCCCATTTTGTAAGAAGCTTTGCCTATAAACACGATGGAAATGAAATTAATGGATTGATCTTTATAAGCGGTACCAAGTGTAGGTAAAGTCGTAATGTTTAATGTGTTTTCTTATCATAGATCTGTTTTAGGATATTTGGATTGTAACCACTAGTTTGGGCAATATATTCAAGTGTCTTTAATTCATTCTGTAAATTGTCTGATGGAAAAGGATTACATAGTGCTCGGTGTATACTTGAGTGGTAAAAGGCAGTTTTGTGGGCTTGAGGGTGTGTGGAATCAGCAGGAATAATATTATCGGAGAAAGTGTCTTTACGGAAGATATTGAAACTTATTTTATTGTCAGCTACTGCCAAAGTTAGGTCATGATAATTCAAAGTTCTATTAGCTTTTTCAGTTTCTTGGGTGAAGCTTATTTTCTCACGGCGGTTGTTAAACGCGGTGAAGATCTGATCTATGTCAACGTGGGTGCCTTCAATTACAAAAACTAAATGATCTACGTATCTTCCATAAATAATTATTCTGTTCGCAAAATCAGGGTAATTTAGAAAAAAAGTATGCTCCATAAAATTTACAAAAATTTCTCACAAAATACCTGACAACGGGCTGCCCGTGGCTAGACCAAATGGTTGTGATTATAGTCTGTTATTATTTGCGAAATAGTTGTACTTAAGAGTGACACGCAAAATGGTCCTTAATTCGTCATTTCAATTATGAATAATTTTTTTGTGAAAACGCAAATTGGCTTGTAATATATTTAAGGTTTCGTCTACTGGGACGTCAGTGTATAAATTTGTAGTATTGAAAGATATGAGTTTACACAAATCAGAACAGGTTAAAATTATCAATTTATTAGCTAAGTCCACCGAGTTTTTAACAATATAATTTTCCCTAAACACAAAATTCGGTTTTATTTTATGATGTAAGAACCTGTCTAATTTATGATACGCACTGTTGGTACCATCCACAACAGGGCGGATGGGGTGATGAATCTTGAGAACCTTAAATTGATAAAATAGGCGGTTCAGTGTTCATATTTATAAGCAATTTTTTTACGAAATTCACCGATTATTTTTTCAGTGTCATGGAGTCCTGATCTAATCTCTTTTTACAACGCAGATGTGGGGTCTACCTCAATCGGCCCGATGCCATTGTACTCGAAAAAATTTTCAGTTTTTTCCACGTATTCAATTTTCCTTCCAATAATTAAAGAGTTTCCCTTGTCAGCTTTTGATATTAGGACGTCGCTATTTTCAATTTATGATTAATGCTATTTAAAGTGTGACGTATGTTTGAAACTGTTTGTATAGTAGAATATTCTTTTTCTATCATTTTACAGGCGTCGTAAGCTAATCTAGTTTGAACATTTTTGGGAGTTTTAGTATATTCAAGACCCACTTTAAGATTAACAATTAAATTCTCTGTAACACGAGGATCGGTAACCTTAGGTTCTACGGTAAACGTGAAACCTTTACACAACAGTTCATTTTCAGTAACAGTAAAATTGGAACTGAGGAGCGTTCTTCAAATTATTACAAGAGCTCTGCGCGCTAGAGGTGTTAACACGACTTGACAATCTGGGAAGTTTCACAGTTGCCGACTCTGCTGCACCATTCAAAAGAATTCATTGCCTATCACGTAGCGCAACGTGTTACACGTGTGGAAAAAATGGCCATGTCCGAGCAGTTTATTTGCAACGGGGCACAAAGGCGCCAACTTTTCTCTCCTCAAAAAAAAAAAAAAAAAAAAAAAAAAAGACCAGTGAATGTTGCGTTTTCAAAACCTACAACAGATTCTGACAAAATTAAGATTACATTTGAGCCTCCTTCTCACCCTACTGCTGCACAACGATGTTCTAACCAACAATTTGTCTCATTATGAGTCACTGGCCGTCAAGTGAACTTCCAGTTAGACGCAGGTGCCTCAGTAACTTTGCTTAATCGTGCCACGTACCAACAGTTAATCTCACCATGCCTTTCTAAATGGAGCGACCTACTCACGGCTTACAACGCAGGAATTTTCACTGCTTGGACAATGTAATTTGCCTGACACTTTCAAATCTCACACTAGGACAGTGAATTTTAGCTGTTTTGAAATAAAGAGGCACTGAGAACATTTTCGGTGTAGATGCCTTTTGCTTTGTTTGGACTTAGCATCCAAGACAACGTACTTTTAGCGTCTGCCTTCGAACCAAAATTCGGTGTAGCCAGCTTGGGTAAAGAATTTTCTGAACTACGAGGTTAAGTCAATTATTATCCGCAATATAGTTATACGATGATGACGCATGCTTTGTTTATTCGTTTTTATATCTTTGCAATTTTCAAGCTACTAGGTTAGTTTCGTTATCGCTGCCGTGCTGTTAATCATGGCTGCTCCGCTGTCTATTTGCACCAAAGAAGAGCAAGGTTCAGTGATCCGTTTTTTGTGGTCAGAAGGCGTATCAGGGGCCGAAATTCATCGAGGACTTTCGGTACAGTACGGGAACAGTGTTTTACCCTCCGCCACACACCGCCAGTTGGCTTGCGGAGTATGGATGTAGATGTAGATGTAGATGAAGTGTCTACAAATGGATTAAAAAATTCCGAAATGGTCGCACAAGTGTTATGCACGATCAAGCAACCGGACGACCGTTTACCTCAACACAAGAAGAAACATTGAGCGTTTACGTGAAATGATTCTCTCAGACAGACGATTAACTGTTGATGAAGTGGCACATCGTCTGCAAATTAGTCGCGGTTCTGCCTTCGAAATCATCCACAACAGACTGGGTTTCAAAAAGTTTGTACAAGATGGGTCCCAAAACAACTCACACAGTTGCATAAAAAAACGCGCTTGGACATCCGCAAAAAAAAAAAAAACGTTTGGAACGCTGTGGTAACGAAGGGGACAACTTCTTAGACAGGATCATTACTGGTGACGTAACATGGATTCACCATTACGAGTCGGAGAGTAAACGGCAGAGTACGGAAAGGACACAACCAAATTCGGCGTGCAAGGTCCAGTACTGGAACATTATGGGGAAAGGGGCACAACAATAAACAGTGTACGTCACAGTGAGATGCTTACTGCCAGGCTAAAGCCTGCAATTCAAAGGAAATGCCGAGGATTGCTGTCAAAATGTGTTGTATTGGTTCAAAATGGTCAAGAATCTGCAGTTAAAAAAAAAACGGTTCTGACGGCTCTGAGCAATATGGGACTTAACATCTGAGGTCATCAGTCCCCTAGAACGTAAAACTATTTAAACGTAACTGACCTAAGAACATCACACACATCCATACCCGAGGCAGGATTCGAACCTGCGACCGTAGTGGTAACGCGGTTCCAGTCTGAAGCGCCTAGAACCGCTCAGTCACAACATTCGGCGGTGTTGTGTTGTTGCACAACAATTCCCGTTCGCATACTGCTACCTACACTGCTGAAACGCTCGAGAAACTCAAATTTGAAGTACTGGATCATCCTCCATATAGTTTCGACCTTGCCCCTGATGACTATCACCTGTTTGGTCCACTCAAACAGGCATTAAGGGGCAGTCGATTTGCCTCGAACGAAGCAGTGAAAGAAGTGGTATATTCCTGTCTCGCAACTTAACTGTGACTACACTCACAAACGGCAAGCGAATGAAACGGCTATCGAGATCGGACGACATTATTAAGCTCTGCTAAACGAACGGTCAACTGAACCACAGCACAGCAGTGAATGCCTAAAGCAAGACGCTGTCACGAGGAGGAGGCAGCTAACGCCGGATCCAACCTACTGGGTTGCTTGCCTGCTGGGACATAGAAATTGGCCATATCCTCTTTGCACCGGAGGTTTCCTCCCCTGGCTCACTCTCAGCCATCGGAGGGCCGGCTTTTCTGTGTCCCTATGTGTCTCTCGAACAAGAGGACATTCCTTTCAGACATGAATCCTTCTTAATGGTAGCCGTCTTCCAAGATGCTCCTTCTGGCGGATGTAAAATGAATGTGCGCAACGGAAAATAATAAACGCTAAAATGATGATTTGGCCCTGTCTGATTACCCCTTAAGCAGATCTTAGGATCTCTAATTCCATAAATTACAATCTAAACATAAATGAATGATAAAGTACTCCGTCTTCAGGCCGCAAGTGGCCCATCGGACCATCCGACCGCAGTGTCGTCCTGAGCTGAGGATGCAGATAGGAGGGGCGTGTGGTCAGCACACCGCTCTCCCGGTCATTATGACGATTGTCTGTGATCGGAGTCGCTACTATTCGGTCGAGTAGCTCCTAAAGTGGCATAACGAGGCTGAGTGCAGCCAGAAAAATGGCAACAGCGCATGGCGGCTCGGATGGTCACCCATCCAAAGGCCGAACACGCCCGACAGCGCTTAATCTCAGTCATCTGACGGAAATCGGTGTATCCACTGCGGCAAGGCCGTTGCCCAAATGAATGATGAAGGCAACTAATACTATTAAATGATAAACGTTCTTACTATATGTTTATTGCCGATGAAGAAAGCACACTTTATGACAAATGTCAATATTTCCTAAGTAAAATTATCAATCAATTGCCCAACTCTGGCCCATTTTATGCCCAAACGATCTAACGTAAAGAACGTGAAATGGCTGGCATTATCTACGTACCAAACACTAGAAGACTACCATCAAAGATGATCTACAGTGGTGTGGACCTTCAGTGGAAATAAACTTACCTGATCATGGCTGTTTAGCTTTATAGCCCTAATAAGCCCAAGCAATTTGCGATATCACCGTATGTACTGCGTCTGGTGTGTCAGCGTGCTGGATCTCGTACACGTCTTCGTCGATAGAACTCCAGGCACAAAATAAAATTCATTCAAACGCTAAGACGGCAGAAGACGTTCCTCTGACTACTAAACTCTAATACTGTATTCTCCTCTCTGTGTACTACAGACGAGAGTTCAGACAACGTCTCAGCGAAAGTATAGGCAGAAGAAGTGCTCTCAATTATTGAACGCTGCATACTCAACGACAACTTCCAACATGGAGGTGAAGTCCAGAATCGTATTGGTCGCAATAGTACAGTGCCTAACTGTTCTTACTATAAACTCTTCTGAGAGCAAAGACAGCAAGTCCGTCTGTATCAACAAGGCTGATACCGAGCGACCGTCACACACGGGCGCTCACAATGGAAGACCCTCGTCTCTCCACTGCAGGCTTCCCAGCAAGGCTCGGCTCCCCACCTTCGTAATTCCGCAAGCGAATCATATTCCCGAAGCCACGGAATATTCTCCCTCTCTACAGATTCTTCCGAACGCCGATCATTCTTATTTTCGTCTTTTGTCGTCCATCACGGAAAGTTTGCAAGGAAAAACCTATACTCCTACAATGGTACGCTTCTGAGTAAAAATTCTGGGAAATAATCCAGCCAGTGTGGTTTCCGATGTGCCGCTTCTTCGTTCCTCTCACCTACGTGCAAGATCTGCAGAGTTCGGAAGTATCATCCGGTTATCCTTCCGGCCCTACTACAATAGTGGCCGATAGCGGCAGGCCGCCCCTGCATTGTGTCTTCGCACTCAGGTGTCCAGACTGTCTGTCTCGGCACTTCCTGTGTGAAGCTTTTTCACCCAGGGCTTGCGTTTCGCCTGCCGTTTCATTTCCACTGTCGTTCCAACCGCTACTAGTATAGGCAATCATTCATTACGCCGTTCTGATAATAAAGACACTCCGTCACCTTTCATGCAATAAGTGTTAACAATTATTTACAAGGTATACGCCACAATGTCAGTCTCCTTCATATATTCATATATACGATGTACAACCCATCACATGATACCTAATTGTGATCGCAGACCACGGCAAACTAAGTGCAAGAGTGCTTGTAAGGTGCGAAATTATAGTCACCTTACAGTCTTATTGAGTAAGTTATAAACTCCACTGTAGATGACAGCAACTAAAATCTGTTTCCAGATCTCTGTTTGTCTATGTGTAAGGGGGAAAAACACGCACCACGAAGGAGCGACGCAAACTGGTCCGGTATCGATATTGCTACAGATTGTTAACTTTGGCGGCCGATGGATGAATATGTGACGCTTCACCCCACTTTCAACAGGAAACTGGAAAGGATGGCCGCTGTGATCTTGCAGTTTGAAGCATTTTTGAAACTGGAAAGAATAGTAAACAGGGAAGAGGTCGATAGCAGGACATAAGGTTTTTGTGAATGTCATGTCATGTGTGATCAATTTCATAGTAACCACGCCACACACAGGGGCGCTTGGACAATGTAGGCAGAAGTCAGCATTTGAGAGACGATCCGCAGTTGGGCTCAAAGAAGTCGGATCGTGTAATCGGCGAATGGCTCAACATGTGAATAGGAGCAATGGCACTAGTCAGCGATGTTGTCGGAGATGGATGAACCATGGCCGAACACAGAGTCAAGAAGGAAGTTGTCGACCTAGAGCAACGACAGAACGAGAAGACCGAGCAATCGTAAGTGAGGCACTCGGAGCCTTGAATTACTCATCATCCGATCCGTGGACCAACTGGTGCTTAAGTGACTACAAGGACCATTAATAGGCGGGTCACAGAAATGGGGCTAAGTTCAGGGCTCGCCTTGCGCCGACTACCGCTGACCTCTGCACAGCAACAAGCGCTATTGCAGTGGTATCGGATGCATACGGCCTGGAATCTCTTATCGGCTGGAGCAGAACTCTCTCTTCGATGACGAGTGCCGTTTCGAACTGAGACCCAGGTAAGAGCGCAAACGTGTCTGGATGTGCTCTGTGTTGCGGTGGGATACAAACCTGAATGTCGTCCGCCATAGGGCGCGGCAGCCAGGAGTGATGACCTAGGGTGATATCTCATTTCATAGCGGGATAGCTTTGGTTGTCCTCCGCGGCACTCTTACAGCACAGCGGTACGTCAAAGATATTCTACGCCCCGTTTTGTTGCCCCTCATGGCAAGAATTCATTTCAGCAAAATAATGCTGCATACGGAGAGATTCCGTACTGCTTGTCCTCGTGCTTTTCCAAACCCTAACTTGGCTATAGATCCCTCCCCAATTAAGAACGTTTGGAGACTTATGGACAGAGCCTCCTAATTACTTCGGATTTTGATGATCTAACGCGGCAGTAGGACAGAATTTGACACGATACCGCTCAAGAGGCCACCCAAAAATTTTCGCAAACAATACCTAGCCGAATACTACTTGGATAAGAGGTAGAGGTGGAACAATGCGTTATTGACTTCGCCAGTTTGTGAAGCTCTTTATCTTGAATAAATGGTCCATTTTTTTCTGAAATTGTAATCATTTGTTTGTCTGTATACGCACATCTACCAATTTCCGTCACTTTAGATCATCTGTTGTTTTTTTTCTTTTATTCTCTTTCCTTACGTTGTTGTGGTCTTCAGTCCAGAGACTGGTGTGATACAGCTCTCCATGCTACCCTGTCCTGTGTAAAGCTTCTTCATCTCCGAGTAACCTCTGCAACGAGCATCCATCTGAATCTGCTTGCTCTTGGTCTCCCTCTACGATTTTCACTCTCCATACATCCCTCCAAGACTAAAATGGTGCTTCCTTAATGCCTCATAGTGTTTCCTACCAACTGATCCCTTCCCCTAGTCAATTTGTACCACAAATTCCTCTTCTATCCAGTTTTATTCAGTACCTCCTCATTAATTAAGTGATCTGTCCATCTAATCATTAGCATTCATCTTTAGCACCACATTTCGAAAGCTTCCATTCTCTTCCTGTATAAACTATTTATCGTCCATGTTTCACTTCCATAGGTGGCTACACACCATTCAAATAATTTCAGAAAGGACTTCCTAAAACATAAATCTGTTCTCGATATTATCAATTTTATCCTCTTCAGAAATGTTTTCCTTGCTCTACACAGTCTACATTTTGAATCCTGTCTACTTCGAGCATCGTCAGTAATATTGCTCTCCAAATAGCAAAACTTATCTACTACCTTAAGTGTCTCATCTCCTAATATAATTCCCTCAGCTTCACCTGACCTAATTCGAATACATTACATTATCGTCGTTTTTCTTTTGTTGATGTTCATCCTATGTCCTGCTTTCAAGACACTGTCCATTCCGTTCAACTACTCTTTTGCGTCCTTTGCTCTCTCTAACAGAATTACAATGTCGCCGGCAAACCTCAAAGTTTTTATTTCTTCTCCAAGGATTTTAATTCCTACCACATATTATTCTTACTGTATGGTAATAAATTTTGTTTCCTCTCTGAAATTTCATTATTGTTTTAATTCATGACTTAATTTAAGTAAATACGAATACACTAACAGGTTGTTCATCATGAACGGGACCTTAATCTGTCACCTGATTTCTTGTTGATTACTTTCTTTTCAAAAAATCTTTTGTTTTCAGCTTTGTGCGGCCCACGCACGCATCAAGGAACATGATAGTCTGAACTGTTCGTACCACGTGACGTTACAACAGGACAGAATAATGCGGAGGTCTGCATCAAACCATTTTTGGGACAGAAGTCCACAACATCAACATTGCAGATCAAAATTTTAGTAATCGGATTGATTAAATGAAGGTATTTAACTTAAGAAATAAATTTGACTGACAAATATTCTTACACGTATCACTTAAGAGCGAGTTATCACATTTTTATCCACAGAACATGCTAATATCTAAATAACTAACCCCTTCAACTATAGTGTATATATAGATCATATTACAGCCTGTAACATGGAGGTTTATCTCGTATTTATCTATCAACCGCGCATGCAAATAACTTAATACCAGGTGACTCCTAGGAGAGATGTCCTTCCGATATCAAGAAGATATGTTTGGTGCTCATCCGGAGTGGCAACGGTGCGGTGGCTGGCGAGGGTACAAAAGGCGTGTGACCATGAATCAGATTTCTCCGCAGGACGCTTTGCGGTACTTTATGTGGAAGGGGGTTCGGGAGGAGGGAAGGGGGTTTGGAGCTTTCCACAGCTCGGGAAAGCGAGAAAAAGTGAGCCGGCGACAGCAGAACTAATAACGGTAGCGGTTTGACTTTTATGTCGGCAGTTATGGATGTCCGTGCGAGCAGAAATAATAAAAAGGCCTCGCAGGGGCTTTGCAGAAATAAAACAGCCCGAAGGCTGTTACGGGGGAATGGTACTAAACTACAGATACTAAGATTTTATTTTCCTACAGACTGAAATAGTTGCCCTAGGTATCGAATGTTCTGTTTCGTTTCAAATGATTTCTGCTTTCATGATTGAAGAACGTAAGACACATTACCGAAAGACAGTCCTGAAGGTGATGAAAATTTACTTTATTTCGATACATATATAATATTGGTTAATTTCATTAACTTTGCTGTAGTTTCTTCATGAAATACTATCAGTAATGTACAAGAACACATACCTTCACATATGTTTGCCAACTTTTCATTTCACACCATTAGGAGATGGTGTTGCAGATGAGTTTTTTAGTGTTTAACTATTCCAAAGATATCGATCATATCTCATAGTGCACTACAAAATAAAATAACACGCAATAAAGATGGAAATTAAATACTGGTAATAAAAAGAATCATCTGACGGTTAACTGCAATTCATTTAAAAGAATGATACGAGATATTGATGCCGTAATACGCAGCTTATCTTTCAGTTTCAGTAGGTTTATTATGACAATGTTACAGTGACAAGATACACAATAGAATTACGTAGCAATTCGCACAGTATTCTTAATAACATCTGAAAATCAGCAACTGAACAAATATTTTCTGGTCACAGCGTCGGACTAACGGATTGTGTGTGTGTGTTTGTGTGTGTGTTAAATACAAGGAGGGAACGAGAGGGTAGTTTCCGTAACAAATTAGGTAACGTTTGTAAGTCTGTAAGCAGAGGTCCGTCGTTGAGCTTCTTATTCATATGCTCCTCTCATTGTAGTCTAATAGCCACGTTGCCTCTAGCGGCCATGGTCATGCTTCCAAGTCCAGCTTTAGGAGTGGTTAGTAGTTTTATATATACCTCACCGTGGGTGTTCATGCAGTGAAATAAATCAATAACGAAGATACCTGCTTGTTTATTTGAGATGAATGCAAAGGTTAAAAACATATGGTTGCCACTGAAACAAGGAATAAAGAATTTTAATCAGTATGTACACGATTGTTAAATTTTTCGAACCTGCTGTAAGCCCGTAGCTAAAGGCCTCTTGCAAGAGGAAGTTCCATCCACTGTCCAGGCTATTCTAGACCGTAGCTGTTCCCCGTAGCTTTATTTACTTTTGCTAACTGAGGATAATAGAAGCCTTTTCTGGATATTATCCATAATTGTTTATTCTTTCCTTGGGTGCGGCCTTCTTGAGATTTGCATATGGTGAGCTTTCTCAAAGAAATAAGACCGCTATAGTCACAATTAATTGATTTAGTTAGAAAATGCCAGCAAGAAGACAATGATATTTGTCATCATGGATCGGAGATCTCTCATTGTGGCAAGTCTTTCGTAATCTGAATTAACGGCAAGGAAACAGAAGATGAGGAAGGAAATGAAACAGTGCGATTTCCGTGAAAGCCCATTAATGACTATTTCTCTTACGTGCTTTGAAAAGAGTAGGTACAAAAACAAATCATATACTTCTACGAATGTTAACAGCAAATTCAGAACTTCTGCACAATATTAATGCTTTCGGAACTCAAACTATCCATATTCAAAGCGTATCATCTACAATGCAGTATACTAAAATATTACGAACGACCGTAAAACTGAAATTATATGGCGACAATATGATCGAACTATCATCATAAACCGGTAATACTGCGCAAGGCCTCTAATTAAGTGAGCCGAATGAATAAACATTTCTAGAAGGAAGGTAAATAACAAAAAAGAGGTTTGAATGACCAACGAAAGGGTAATTTTCTACGAGTTGGGGTGTTGAATATCGGAGGTTTGACGTGGCAGTAGGTAAGCTGAAAGACCTGTAAAGGGAACTGATGAGGCTCAGTCTTTTATACTAGAGGCCAGTGGAGTTAAATGGAAAAAGACAACATCTCTGTTAAGATGAGTATAGCGAAATATCACAGCAGCAGAAAATGGTACAATGGAAGTGGGATTCGTTATGAATAGGAAGGTGGGCAGAGAGTGAGTTACTGTGAAAAAAATCAGTGATAGCGGATGCTCTCATAAAAATCGACAGTGAACCTACACCGACAAGAATAATTCAGGCATACACAGGTGATTTCAGCACCTAAAGGGAGATGAAAATCTGTCATGGGGGATTGGGATACGATTGTAGGGCAAGGAGGGGAAGAAAAGATTACGGAAGAATAGGGCCTTTGTATTATGACTGAAAGACTAAAAAGAGTAATAGAGCTCTGCAATAAATTTCAGCTCTTAATAGTGAATACTGTATTCAAGAATCAAAAGAAGAAGAGGTATACGTGGAAAAGACTTAAATATACAGGAAGATTTCAGTTAGGTTAGGTACATATTCCGAAATCAGATAGTGGATTGTAAGGAGTACCAAGGAACAGATACACTATGTGATCAAAAGTATCCGGACGCCCCCAAAAACAGACGTTTTTCATATTTGGTGTATTGGGCCGCCACCTACTGCCAGGTACTACATATCAACGACCTCATTAGTCCTTATATATGGTAAGTGAGATAAATGGGGCGCTCCGAGGAACTCAAGGACTTCGCACGTGGTCAGGTAATTGGGTGTAACTTATGTAATACGTCTGTACGCTAGATTTCCACCCTCCTAAACATCCCTAGGTCCACTGTTTCCGATACAATGGTGAAGTGAAAACGTGAACGGACACGTACGGCACAAAAGCGCACAGGGCGACCTCGTCTGTTGACTGACAGACATCGCCGCAGTTGAAGAGGGTCGTAATGTGCAACAGGCAGACATCTATCCAGACCGTCACACAGGAGTTCCGAACTGCATCAGGATCTACTGGAAAGACTATGACAGTTAGGCGTGAGGCGAGAAAACTTGGAATTCAAGGTCGAGCGGCTGCTCATAAGCCACACATCATGACGTTAAACGCCAAACGATGCCTCGCTTGGTATAAGGAGCATAAACATTGGACGACTGAACAGTGGAAAAACGTTGTGTGGAGTGACGAATCACGGTACACAATGTGGCGATCCGATGGCTGGGTGTGTGTATAACGAATGCTCGGTGAACGTCATGTGCCAGTGGGCTAGGTGCCAACTGTATGCTTCGGAGGCGGTGATGTTATGGTGTGGTAATATTTTTCATGGAGAGGGCTTGCACGCCTTGTTGTTTTGCACGGCACTATCACAGAACAGGCCTACATTGTTGTTGTAAGCCCCTTCTTGCTTCCCACTCTTGAAGAATAGTTCGGGGATGGTGATTGCATCTTTCAACACGATCGAGCACCTGTTCATAACGTACGACCTGTGGAAGAGTAGTTACACAATGACATCCGTGTAATGGATTGGCCTGCAGAGAGTCCTGACCTAAATCCTATAGAACACGTTTGGGATGTTTTGGAAGCCACTTCGTTCCAGGCCTCATCGACCGACATCGTTACCTTTCCTCAGTGCACCACTCCGTGAGGAATGGGCTGCCATTCCCCAAGAAACCCCAGCCCCTAATTCAACGTATGCCTGCGAGAGTGGAAGCTGGAAGTGGAAGGCTCAGCGCGGGCATTACTGATGGAGGGCGCCACGAACTTGTAAGTCATTTTCAGTCAGGTGTCCGGATGATTTTGATCACATGGTGTATAGACACAGATCACAGTTTAGTAATGATGAAGAGTAGGCTAACGTTTAAGGGATTGGTCAGGAGAAATCAGTGCGCAAAGACGTGGGATACGGAACTTCAAAAATGGTTCGAATGGCTCTGAGCACTATGCGACTTAACTTCTCAGGTCATCAGTCGCCTAGAACTTAGAACTAATTAAACCTAACTAACCTAAGGACATCACACACATCCATGCCAGAGGCAGGATTCGAACCTGCGAGCGTAGCGGTCGCTCGGTTCCAGACTGTAGCGTCTAGAACCACACGGCCACTCAGGCTGGCGATACGGAACTAACTATGAATGTGGAGATACGCCTGAACGTCTCTGAGGCTGAAAATACTGCGATAAGGAATAGTTCAGTAGGCACTTCAGTTGAAGACAAATGGACATCTCTTAAAAGGGCTGTCCGAAGGTGCTGGTACACTGGCTCTGGATCACGGGATCTCGGATTCGATTCCCGGCCGGATCTAGGATTTTCTCTACCGGGTAGTGGGTCCTTGTGTGGTCCTCATCATTTCATTATCATTCAGGAAAGTGTGTAAACTGGACAATGAAAAGATTTGAATTTGTATGGGCCCTTACAACCGCGCAGTTGAGCGTCCCACAAACTAAATATCATCATCAGTCAACATCTTAGAAGTACTATGACAGACGCTGGAAAGAAAAGAAGAGGTACACTGAAGGTAACAGCGAAACAATATCATGGGTAACACAGGAAATACTTCAGTTGATCAGTGAAAGAAGGAAGTACAAATATATCAGGGAGATTCAGGGAAAAAAATACAGGTCACTTAGAAATTAAATAAAAAGGAAGTGCACTGAAGCTAAGACGAAATGGCTGCTGGAGAAATGTGAAGAAATCGAACATGAAATGATTGTCGGAAGGACTGACTCAGCTTATACAAAAGTTAAAAGTACCTTCAGCAGACAGGATGAAGGAGTACACTGAAGGCTTCTCTGACGGGGCAGACTTGTATGATGGCGTGACTGGAGAAGAGTTATACAAGAAATAGGGAATCCAGTATTAGAATAAAAATTTAAAAGAGCTTTAAAAGACCATCAAATAAGGCAAAAGGCGTAGAAAACATTTCATCAGAAATTTTAAAACCATTGGAGCGAATGGCAACAAAACGGCTATTTACGTTGATGTTTCCGGAGACATGCCATCTGACTTACTGAAAAACATTATCCGCGCAACTGCGAAGACTGCCGAAAAATGAGGGAACTGTGACACAATCTGGTTACCAGCTCATGCGCACAAGTTGCTGACAAGTATAAAGTAAAGAAGAATGGAAAAGGTAATTGAGGATGTGTGATACAACGATTAGTATGCTTTAGGAAAGGTAAAGGCACCAGAAAGACAGCTGTGATGTTGCGGTTGATAACTGAAGCAAGACTAAAGAAAAATCAAGACACGCTCACAGGATTCGTCGACCTCGAAAAAGCGTCGACAATGGTGCAAGATATTCAAATCGATGAGGAAAATGGAGGTTAGCTATAGGGACAGACGGGCAGTATACAACATGTACAATAGCCAAGAGAGAATAACAAGAGTGGACGACCAAGAACGAAGCCTCGTATTGAAAAGGCTGTGAGACAGGGATGTAGTCTTTCACCCCTACTGTTCAACCTATATCCTACATCGAAGAAGCAATGACACAAATGAAAGAAAGATTCAAGAGAGGAATTGAAGTTCAAGGTGCAAGAGTATCAAAGATAAGCTTCACTGACAACATTTGTGTCCTCAGTGAAAGTGAAGGACCTTATGCAGAGAATGAACAGTCTAATAACCAGAGGATATGGAATGAGAGTAAATCAAAGAAAAACTAAAGTAATGAGAAATAGCATAGAAGAGAACAGCGAGAAACTTAACATCAGTATTGATGGTCATGAAGTAGGTGATGTTCAGAAATTCCGGTACCTAGGCAGCAAAATAACACATGACGGACGCAGCAAGCAGGAATTAGAAAGCAGACTAGCACTGGCGAAAAGGGCATTCCAGGCCAAGAGAAGTCTACTGGGATCGAACATAAGCCTCAATTTGAGTAAGAAATTTCTGAGAATGTAGTTTGGAGCACAGTTTTGTATGGTTGTCAAACATAGACTGCGGGAGAACCAGAAAAGAACAGAATGGAAGTACTGGACCAGAAAAGAATGTCGATAATTAGGTGGACGATAAGGTAATGAATGAGGAGGCTCTCCGGAGGGTCGGCCAGGAAACTGATATAAATAAAGCGCCAACAACATGAAGAGACAGGATGGTAAGACATCTGTTAAGACATCAGGGAATAACTTCCATGTTACTGGAGGTAGCTGTGGAAGGTAAAAACTGTAGGGGAAAACAAAGATTGGAATACACTCGGAAAATAACTGAGGTCGAATTGCTACCCTCAGATGAAGGAGTTGGCGCAGGAGTTGAATTGGTGGCGGACTGTATGAGACTAAAAAAAACTGAAGGAAATTACAAAAAATGACGTTTAGAAACGAACAACTCGTTTAGAGAAATCATCAGTTGTAATAGCACCACAAAATTTTTCCATATGTCGTACATGTGACTAGAAAGGATAAGAGCCTCATTGATGTCACAATATTATAAATTTAGACTGCACTGAATTATGTATTAAGGCAGATTACTCAAACTTCAACTCAAGTCTCATAAGCAGATTTTATTTACAATTAATAAAGATAGCCTGATCAGGTCAGAAACACTGCTAGCAGAAACCACACATATGTGTTTCACACATATGCCGATGCTGATGCAGAGAAGGATTAAATGGGAAAAAATCAATTATAGCACTATTTTAGCTGTTAGATGTTAGTATTTTGTGGTGTTTCGGAGTGGGTATTGGTACCGACGACGAGTTATACAATTCAAAATAAGTTCATGATTATATCCTTTGTTATTTGCAAAGCTTACTAGTGCAGCCTTAGACATACCAGTTTATAGATGTTCAGATGATAACAAGAATAACATTATGACTTACGTAATGTATACGCAGATAAGCTTTAATGTTCGCTAGAACTGAAATTTCGACACTTTTTTTTTAATTTTGTTGTTCTAGCCATCTCGATTTAGAGTAGTACGGAAACGAATTCGTGGTAATTAACGCATCCTGGAAAACAATCTGTAATTATAATGCGCTAATCCGCACCGACTACAGATAAGTTTGAAATCAGATCTATGTTCTTGCTTCTAAAAACGAGATGCTAATGCCACATTCTGCAATAAGAAAACCGTTTGTTAATGAAAAATTCGCAATGTAACTACATAAACACCATGGATATGATTACATTGTCAAGGACATGATATGTCGATGGAGTAGCAGCGATTATTTCATTATATTCAGCATTTCAATTTCACAAAGTTGTCTCACATCTGCAGAGATTTATCGAACATAGTATGTTCAAGGCAAGAATTAACTCTGTAAGCACTTCTAAAATGAGCAATTCTAACAGCTATTACACTCATCAAGCTCCTCTGTTTTCTTAGTGCTCGTGGCTTCACGTTAAAGAATTGATGCAAACCATATGCGCAGTTTCGTTAGGGGTCTTTTTATGTATGTAGTTATAGAACATTTCTCATTCAGATGATAGGATGTAGTACTTACTGTAGCAGAGGAACTATCTTGTTGCACGTAAGTGTGCGAACGAAGAATGTTGACATTCTTATCTCAAAATCACAACACCCACATAACAATTCTGCACAGGGTTTACTATAGGCGTTTTTGTTAGGCGTCCGTATGTATGCGACATTGTGGTAAGGTGTTGCAACTGTTATCAGGGTTAATATGCTAAGTTACTTAAATACGGTTAACTGAGAAAACTAGTTTCACCCAGGTAACCAGTCAAACACTAAACCGAGAGATGAATCTCTGGCATCGAGTGAACTTTCGTCTCCATTAAATGAAGTCGGAAACCACGGTTTGGCTAAAATTCACTTCCTGCGGGAAAGCTTTAAATTTTAAAGCGTTCTCACCGGAAGTGATCTTGTAGGATACACTTCTCGGTGCTGAGTAAACTTTAGAGATCAGAAACGAAGCGAGTATGACGGTGCTGGGGGTTGCCTACATTAGAAATCAAGGCGCCGCTTTGAAGTGGCTCTAATACCGTCTGACTTCCGTTCCGTAACATTTCCTTGCGTATAGCATCACTCATCAATTAGTTCTCTCTTTCTGAATCGTAGAGGAGGTTAAGGCTAGTCGTGACTTGCTGTCAGTACGGAAATAGAGAGCATGTATCTTTTGACATTGTGGAGGCTGTAAGACGAAAATTGATGAAGCGTGTACAATTGCAAATGTGCTGCATAAGAGGAAGATTGATGTCTGGAAAGATGTTCGATGACAATAATTCACACCTGAGGTGCGAAGCATACAAAATCCGTTCACGACAAAACAAACAGCTGCATCTTTATTTATTCCACCTCCACCACGAGAAAGTACATGTGTTCTTCAAACAAAAACTGCGTCCAGAGCAACTTCACGGATATGTCCCCGTGCCGAAAAGCGCGTTGTTTGTGTACTCTTTTGGTCATGGCATCTAGCATTTGTAGGTAATAGCGAGATGTTTCGCGCATCACGCATTTCTGTAACATTCGAAGACAGCTGTGTTTTAACAATTATTTATTAATCCGAGAACGCTCTTCATCATCATGTCCAGTTTTCTTGTACTCTCGTCACAGATACTAGGACTTGTCGCAAGTGTTTGTATGTAAACACTATTAGGTATTTGCTGAAGGGAGCTTACAACAATCTATATACATGGAGAAACTTAACTCTACCAACAAAATTTCGTAAGTTATTGAGATAAATGTAATGAGTGTTTGAGTCTAAGGAGACCGTAACATTCAGTGGATTGTTTACAGAGTAATTGTATTTCGCTTGGTTTATTACCACTACTTATACTGGTCTGAAAATATCCGCCCAGCACTGGAAATGTCGACGGTACGCACTGTGTGTGGCGTTCGGAAACAGACTTGTTTATTGGTGTTGACAACAGTGATGTCGACTTTGCTCCCCATAATGAGTTCTGTATACAGCAAAATGTTTAGGCTTAGTGACGAAGAGTTGACCTTTATGCACCCCCTGTACGTGTTCACTGAATGCAGTTTAAAAGCGGCATAATGACCGTTCCAGCAGTGACAACAACCGCATTCAGCACTTTTACAGCTCTTTTACATCTGACAGTCGTAGCGTTGCCTTGTGATTTGTCAAATATATCTTGGCGATTAATTATTCCAAGTTATTTTTACTGTTGTGGAGATATTTTCACAGACAGCTAGGTAACTGTGACAAAACCTCAATAATTATATTATTACTTTTGTAAGGAGCCTAAGGAGAGGAGTCCTATGTACCGACATACTTAGAAAATACCCAGAGAAAGCTTCAAAATTTCGTGAGTAGAGTTATGATTTACCTTCTTTAAATAATACTTAAAACATTATTCATTGATATATATGTACTTGGTGTAACAGGTGTAAATGCATTTTTATATGTGTGTTGCCAATTACTATTTTTGTCGTTCAGTCATCTCAGCAACTTTAGGATGTGACTTTTTTCTGCAAGGTCGTACTGCACCACTGAATGAGCTACGCCTGTCAGTATAGACTAACTTTTTTGCCCCTGCGTGTCCGGATTTAAACACCTAGCCTCTTCCCAGGGAAAATAAACATTAATATCTTGCCTCTGCCACATAGACTTGGAGGTACTAATCGTCCTAAAAACATATGACTTGTAATGGCTATACTGATGTAAATGTTGTTCAGTGCACCGTCCTCAGTCACCAACAGAAATGTTTGCACTTATTACACTCGGTATACAACACAACAATATTCATTGCTAACCGATGAGTCGTTGCACTGGTATGTCATAATGTCATGCCCAACTTTCCGTATGTGGTGGTAGTGCCATGAGTCCTCAGTTATACTTGTGAACGAGTGTACTCGCTCTCCTTTCTACGCTAGCATAATACAGAAGTATTCGACAACAGACTCAAGTGAAGAGTTTTAAACTTAAACACGCAGCGGCGGAGATTGGTTATTCGAGTATTGAAATGCATGGAGTCGGCGTTCAGTTTAAAGGAAATATACAGAGCTCATCTCTGTCATGTACATACTCACACACAGTCGATGTTTAGACATTCAATGGTAGTATAAGTAGTGTTATAATGTGGAAATATGTCTGAGTCATAAACGTGCACTGCTATAATCACCGTTTAAAATATTAATCTCTTCCCTGATGAAGAACATTTGGATCTGTTTTTGTCTACACGAGTAGACACCCAGGGACTCATAAAACAATTACTAGCACCTTTTTTGAAAGTGGTGAATCACTCAGATAAGGAAGTGAACATCCTTCCCTCGACGGAAACAAAATTAAAATTTTTCCCTCATTCCCGTTATACCATGTAATACTATTTTTGCTGTATTTCTTAAATACATTTCATTCTTTGAAATTTGGTTCCATCACGCAGGTGTAGAAGAAACAAGTTCAGTTACACGTTTCGTGTGTGTGAAAAGAAATTCATCATTGAGAGTGACAAATTCACGCTCGTATCATAATGTTCTATCTGTCGTAAGACGGTACAGAATTCCTTATCTCAAATACAGTTTCACTTCCTTAGCTTTTGTCAGACCTACGAAAAATATTATTACCAGAATGAAATTTTCACTCTACAGCGGAGTGTGCGCTGATATGAAACTTCCTGGCAGATTAAAATTGTGTGCCGGACCGAGACTCGAACTCGCGCCCTTTGCCTTTCGCTGGCAAGTGCTCTGCCAAATGAGCTACCCAAGCATGACTCACGCCCCGTTCTCACAGCTTTAACTCCGACAGTACCTCGTCTCCTACATTCCAGACTTCACAGAAGCTCTCCTGCAGGAAAAACATATTTTCCCTGTAAGAACTGAGACTTTATCTACAGGGTAATAATAATTTAGGGAGATTCGGTTTCTCCTTGCAGTTGTCAAAGAGATAACATAGTTACATGTGTTGTAGGCTGAAAAGAAATATATCGTTGAGAGTGACTGAATCTACCAGGATTTGAATACTGTATCAACCGTAAAATTTCACAGAATTTCTCATGTTAAACACTTGCACACATTTGGCGATAGAGGGCTCCGAATTTCAGCGTGTAACATGGCAGTGTCTACCATAACTACGTCGGTGATTGAGGAACACCTTGTTGTAATAAAGTATCGTATTCGAAGAGTTTGTCCACACATGGAGTACCCTCTTCTTCAGCAAGACAATGCCAGAACACAAACAAGCACTGCGATATCTACAATAATGCGGCGTCTCGGCTATACAGTCATCGATCATCCTCCATACAGTCCCGACTTGACCTCACACGATTTTCATCTGTATCCAAGCTTAAAGAACACATTCGACGACTTCACTTTGATAGCGACGAAGCGGTGCAAGCAGAGGTCAGGCTCCGGTTCCGTCCACAGGTAAAATATTCTTCAGTGACAGTAATAACAAACTGGTCTCTAGTTAGGGTAAACGTGCTCGTCGCCACGGTGACTATTTTGAAAAACAGATACGTAGACTTGAAGAAAAAAGATGTATAATGTTAATAAAGTTTGTTTCATTTGCCGAGACTTACGAGTTTTCACATAAACGATTTGGAGGCATTATTTTGCCACACGCCCTAGTACTCTGTCGGCTTCTTTTAGTTCTACGAAACAATATCATGAAACTATGCGTCTGAAATTCTGCATAAACAAAGATTTAATCAACGCCGGTGATAACACGGTGTGAACAAGATTACGATTTGAGGAGTTCCTTCTCGAGGTAAAAGCACTTTGCAAATGTACCGGAATACTTCATATGTTTCACACCTGGTTAACTGAAAATCGAATCGAGTACAACAACTGAATAATGAAGCAGTGATCTCTCTTGGTCCCTGTCTAACGAGAGTTAATGTTCTCACTGTTCATTATTGCTAATACAAGTATTTCAAAACATACACTGTACTGGCTGAAGATATTTCGCTATTTAACATAAAATGCATTTACTGTCTTGCTGACGACACACATTACCACTGCTTCCAAAGAGGTTAGCACAATGATAATTGAATGTAGGACACTGAAACTATCCTCTCCGTTTTTACGCAATACTGAATTCAATGATTTATGTAGGAAAAGAATTATTGGTCAATTTACATAGATTCAAAACTGGAAATTAAAATGAAGTCGTCACCACAGTTTAAATTGTTTTTAACAATGTTCAACGAAAAGGCATTATCGATATGCTATAAATATCATGTCATTCACTATTGTAATACTATCACCTGGTAAAAAGATGTTCCTAAAACTAAGAAGTCTAGATGCCATCAAATCCATTAAAAGCCAGCCTACTTCGAACAGTATACTGTTTGTTGCAAATGAGAGATGCTGTCACTATTATTGTCACTGAAAATGAATACAAAGAACACAGTAAGGGACCCTAACATGTACTCAGTTCATTTCCAGTGAAGCAAAATTTTACCAGAGACGTGAGGTAATGAAAATCGTTTCCTCAAGACTGATCACCAGAAACAGCACTATGAAATGATATTTCCTTTTCTGTATCGTCAAATAACTTTTAATAGTCTTTCCTAACAGACAGGAGTAAATAAGAAATTCATTTATTGTAGTCTGGTAGGTATATCTGTATCAGTCACGTAAAATATGTGCATGATATACATAAATCTCGTTCAGGGCAAAATAATAGGTCAGTTCGGTAAAGCAAAGTGACAAAGCAATTTCGAAATATTACTAACTGGATTTATAGCTGTAGTAAGATGACAACCACTACAGCTCTTTAAATAGGGTATCACACTTTTGCTGTCATCATAGATATTGCTGTCACTTTTGAGCTCATCACAACTATAATTCTCTATTTACGTAGCGCTGTATACCATGAAACTAATATGAGGGGTGGCAGGTGCAGTGAAATATATTAATGATCATTTCCGCGCACTTTGATGAACACGAAATACATTGTTGTTAGTGTATAGTTTTTGGTATATAGTAATTCATTTGTTGTACAAAATAATGGTATGTCCGATCGTCTAAGTTAGTTCAAATAATTTGCGCAGTATTGCAAGATTTCACAACGAGATACATACTCTTTAAGAGGTAATTAGTTTTTAAGCAGCTTCCTTCACCTCAGTAAGCATGAAGTGGCGTCTACTGTATATTTCAGTATGGCGTTCATATTTAGATCTGTCTATATTTTTTTTATAAACTAATGTCTTATTTTAGCAGCATCGCTTAGTGATTTAATAAATGAGTTGGATTAATCGCAACAAGAACATCCATATCCAAATTGCGTTTATGAGTATTCATCTGTTCTAAGCTTGACACATTCGTTGCACCTATTACTACAAGAATCAAGTAGAAATAATTTCATGCGAGTTTCACCGTGTTCACAGCAAAAAGGGAAATTAACATACATCCGAAAATTTGTTAGGAGAAATTATGTTATGCCAGGCACACTGTTGTAGACGGATGAAATATTTTCTAACGCTGCAGTGATTGCAGCAGTCAGAAATCACAAATGAGCACTTCGTTAGCTTTTAAATCCGAAACACACGGACACTTTGCCAGTAAGCCTCATTTCTTATTTTTCAGGCTGCACGGACTTTCACTAAATTACGTTCTCCGCCCTCTCGTGTAATTTCATGACTCGCGTATTAACGTCAGGATATGAAGTACATGAACGTTGCGGACAGACGTAGTACCCGCGCACCACGTGGCTACACGTGGAGAACCGAACGCGCCAGCAGGTGACCGGACGTCGGGGCGGTTGCGGATGCACTGACCTAACAGCTGAGCATCGCTCCTGTTTCTATAGCGACAGTGCTGCCATCGACCGGCTTCGAGCAGGTGGGTGGCTCGCCGCTTGCCTCACTACGTACCACGCCTGCGCCATACACGCAGACACAATAACCGCAGAATTTTATTAGACCTGACACAATTCAGTTTGCTCTATGTGAAACAGCATTTATCTTAAGAGTAGTGGAAGAACTGTAGTAGACGTTACACGCCACCCCCAGCCGTTACTGTCCGTTATTTTACAGTCACAATATTGATGCTTATAGACCTCTCTATTAAACAGCTTATCTCCGGGATGACGGGACAACAGCTGGTCGATCTGAGTAGCCATTCGTGTCTTAAGGACGACGACACACTGCCACTGTACATCGATGAAGCTTAGTATGTTACAGTCTGGAGCTATCTGAAAATCTTACTTCTATAACACAATAAATTCACACCCGATGACTTTAGGTAAAATATTTACTTGCTGAATATTACTGCTTACAGACGTTAAATATTGGCGTTATGAGCGGACGTGAGGGCATGGCAGTATAAGAAGTGAGAGCGAGTAGTAAGAAACCAATTGTGATTCACTAGGCTCAATGGAATTCCATGAAATTCCTTTCTTAATTCCACTATGGCGAATGATGTTGCAAACTAGCTTGAGTTCCCATGGAAAATTATAAATTCTAGTAACCAGTTGCAAGCAATGCAGAAACTTGAAGGCCACGCTGATATTAAAGTCTTCCAAAAAATGACGTAATTTTGTACAAAATGTTGCAATTAAATAGTTTTAATTTTACTGAACTGTGAAAGATTTATAGGCTTCTATCCCAATCATCAGATGTACCAGATACATATACATTGAATCAAAGAGCGGTAATTTCATTCTAGGATCGTGTCTAACTCACACCGTCCCCCTTTCAAACTAGAGGCCCACTGCACCACTCATGAAATGACACTAACAATGGTTGGTTGCATACTGGTAATCCTAAATATTGCTTGGCTTTTGTAAAGACTCGTTCAACTTCAGTGTTTTGAGGCACGACCACTGAATAGCCACAATTTTATCTGTATCGACTACTAGTCCTAGTTCGTGTGCCACAGTGCTCATACATAACTCAAAACGTGCTTCACACTGTTCTCTTTAAAATCAAGACTAACAACTAACATTCTCGGACGTAATCGTAAATAAATCGCGCTTCGCGTCATATACTAATGATATTTTCGTAACTGTCGAATGTAACAGATGTCTAAGTTACCAGATTTGTGGGATTTTTTGTCCTCTTGCCACTGGTATAAGCAAATTAACGCTATCTGATCCATTTCGGTGGCTGTTATTAAAGTTCTGTTTCAAATAAGTAATTTAATCAAGTATTATGAACTGAAATGGTATAATTAAAATTTTATACTCCATTAGAATAATCTTATTGTTTTGCATGCTGTTGGTTATATCTGTGTATTTAATCGTTCTGTACAATAAATGAGGTTATGTTGATTAGCCGTATATGACAACTTCTGGCCAAATTAACATGTGTGTGGTCCTTATAGCCACATATTACATTTTTGGTAGACTTGTCATTCAGTGTCCAGTCACAACTCGACGAGTCTTGCTTCAGTCATTTTATGTCTTTTACTAATAATCGTAGACTTACAACACTTATGCAAATTTAACTCTTAAATTCTAGGATACCAAGAACCTCCCTAGCCCCGATTCTGTAAACAATCGAACTCCTATGTATTAAAACGTTTTAAATGTCTAATTTAGAAATGATTTCATGTGTTACATATGTCACCTTAAGCATGTACATCTACATCTACATCTACGTGGATACTCTGAAAATCACACCTGAGTGCATGGCAGAGAGGGTTCATCGAATCACCCTTACAATAATTCTCTATTATTCCACTCTCGATGTGCGCGCGGAAAAAGCGAGCACCAATATCTTTCCATGCGAGCTCGGGTTTCCCTTATTTTATTATGAAGATCATTCTTCCCTATAAGGGTCGGTTTCAGTAAAATACTGTCGTATTCGGAAGAGAAAGATGCTGATTCAAATTTCGTCAGAAGATACCGCCGCAACGAAAACCACCTTCGTTGTCAAATAGTTCAAATGACTCTAAGCACTATGGGACTTAATATCTGAGGTCATCAGTCCCCTAGACTTAGAACTACTTAAACCTAACTAACCTAAGGACATCACACACAGTCATGCCCGAGGCAGGATTCAAACCTGCGACCGTAGCAGCAGTGCGGCTCCGGCCTGAAGCTCCTAGAACCGCTCGGCCACAGCGGCGTCCATCCCAAGTGCTGTATCATGTCCGTGACACTATCTCCTCTGTTCCCAATAATACAAAACGTGCTGCTCTGCTTTGAACATTCTAGATGTGCTACGTTAATCGTGTCTGATAAGGATCCCAGATCGATCAGCAGCAATCCAAAACACGGCGGCAGTGTAGGCAGTCTCTTTCGTAGATCTGGTACATTTTGTAAGTGTTTTGCCACTAAAACGCTGTCTTTGGTTTGCCTTTCCCCACAACTTTTTCTATGTGTTCTTTCCAGTTTAAATTGTTCCTAGGTATCTAGAGGGCCAACTACCAAGTTCCACACCATTATCACGTTTTTTCTAAATCGTTTTGCAACATGTTTTGATCTTCTGATGGGTTCACTAGAATATAAACGACAGCATCATCTGCAAACAACCTAAGACGGCTGCTCAGATTGTCTCTTAAATCGTTTACATAGATAAGGAACAGTAGAGGGCCAGAACACTACCTTGGGGAACGCCAGAAATCCCTTCCGTTTTACTCGATGACTTGCCGTCAGTTATTACGAACTGTAAACTCTCTGACAGGAAACTACGAATTCAGTCACATAACTGAGACGATATTCCACAAGCACACAATTTCGCTACAAGCCGCTTGTGTGGGCCAGTGTCAAAGGCCATTTGAAAATCTCGAAATACGAAATCAATTTGAAATACCTTGTCAATAGCACTCAACACTTCGTGTGAATAAACAGCCAGTTGCGTTTAGTATGAACGATGTTTTCTAAATCGTTTTTTTCTAAATCGCATTTGACTATGTGTCAATACACCATTCTAACGTAAAAGCCCTTTGGTTTTAAATGCGACATCGCAATTATATGGTTTTATTACTTTCGCATTTTACACCCATAGGTTAATGAAAAAGTCAAAATCTAAACTCAGAGCGAGAAATAGTTCTCAAGATATCTGAAACTATGTTTTAGGTATGCTGAAATAACTATGTATTGTCATTGTCAAACATATGATGAGTATTCTGCACTGCATTATTTTTCAAGCATGCGAATTTTTAAGATGTTATTTCTCCTGAACTAAGTGTCGTATAATGATATAATTTTGAATTCTGCGGCATATGTGAACTTTTATTTATGAACTGATTTAGTAGGAAACAAGTAATAAAACGTCATGCCTGAGGTTGAAGTTTCGTTGTACGAAGAGCGGAAATGTAGTATGCGATAAAGATTTTTCCTTCATTTTCTTGTGGGAAGTCAGCGAGATAAAGATTCGGAAAGGTTTGAAATTACGTATAAAGTTTGTTGGAAATCGCTAATTTCTCTAATTCTCGATTACTGAATGAGTATAGTATGCTCATTTTACTAAGATTTGAAACTCCTCTTTTCTTTCTTCCGTGTTTGCCGTTTAAACACTGGGTGGTTTCGGAAATCAGCCTTATGAAAACACAATAAGTGTTTTTCTTATATTTACACAGACATGTTTCGACACCAATGTGTCATCTTCTGTGGATCAAATTTTTACTACTTAAAATTACATCGCTAACTGAACTGTATTATTATACGTTTTCTTCGATTTTTGACAGAATGTCATCTGCAAAATATTCCATCCTGTTTCGTGTCCCTGGTTGGTGTCTCAATCCGCTGCTGTTTAGTGCATTGCATTCACTCAGTTTATCACAAATTTCCGCTCACTACTTCACCTCACATGCACTTACACAAAATGTGGCGAAATGTGATCTGCACAGACACTTCTGACAACACACTGAATGAGAGTATAGAATGGATAATGTACTTGGAGTAATGGTGCCTGAACATATGTGCAGAGTTTCTAACTTTAACTAACCCTTAACGTAAGATTATGCCTCCTAATCAGTATATTAGGAAACGATTTGAAAGTTTATTATCCATCAATAATTACATGATATATGAAAAATCAAAATTTTTGTTGTCCGTGCGTGCTGTTAAATAGGCAATCGGAAAATTGAACGAGTTGACAAGCTTAGCCGTTTATCAATTTGGATGACATAAACTGAAAAGGCGAAATCCTTAGTCTAGACAAAGATTCGTGTCATATTTGGAAGATCACTCGTGTATAGCCGTGCAGGGTAGACGCGTGGTCTAGGGGGGCCTTGCCACGGTACGCTCGGCTACCCCCATCGGAACATCGAGTCCTTCCTCGGGCATGTGTGTGTGTGTGTGTTGTCTTTAGCCTAAGTCAGTTTAAGTTAGATTAAATAGTGTGTAAGCCTAGGGGCCGATGACCTTAGCAGTTTGCTCCCATAGGAACTTACCAGCACAAACAAACGCTCATGTTTAGCCTAAAATGAAATACTATTGACTCAACGCCCCCACACAGCCATTTTTGACAAAACCAACTCTAAGGCTCATGACGAGCAATCTACTCAAAATTGTCAGTATCGATAGGCAACTGAAAATCTGGAGACGGAACTCGCATATTTTCTTAGATAATGCCATTTATGAAATGATAATCAGCTGGCGTAGCGGCCAAGCCGTACGTCGGGGAAGCAGAAAATCTGTGGTCGAATCACAATTGCTTATTTTTTTAATTTGTATTTTTTTTTCCTTGTCGAAATTGGTGAGTACAGGAGGGTTGATAAGGTATTGAATAACGACTAATAAGGTGGAAAAATAAATTTCTCAAACGACTTGGACTAGTAAGGAATTAAAATTTCAAGCACCGACTTTCCATTAGTGTTATCTTATCCATGGTATGCACTAAAATTAATTCTAGAAAAACAAATATTTATTATATTTAAGCCAAGTCTCCTTTTCTGCAAACCCTTGGAAAGACAGACTGCATTCATTAGATTTTCCTTGTGCCGCGAGTATATTTGCTTCGAATGTTTACATGACAGGCACCATCTTTATTGTTGTTCTAAAGTCAGGACATGTAACGGAGTGAGTGGAAGGGTAATAGTAATGTAACCGACACTAAAATTTTAATTTTCGTCCAATCCAAGTCATTTGAGAAATTTATTTGTGTACTTTGAGATTATTCGTTATTAATTTCCTTAACAGCCCTCTTATTCCATCTACTTTCCGTACGGAAAAAAATACAAACGAGAAAAACTGCAGAATGCATCTGCAAATTGAACACAGAGTCTCTGCTCCCCAGCCCAGATTCCCTAGCTGCTACACTAGTGGCACTACCGAGTGGTATTTATGACTGTATAATTGGCTTGTACAACAGTTTCTTTCCTCCATTTCTAAGAAAATATGCGTTTGAGGTTCCCATGTATATGATGATGAAAAATACTCTGTCTTCAGTTATATATCGACCGTGACAGTTTTGAGTCCATTACGCTTCATAAACTTTAGCGGTGGTTTTCACAAAATGCGGGGGAAGGGGCGCGGGAGGGTGTTGAGGATAAATATCTTAGTCTTTAATTTTGGGATGAATACAAGAGACTCGCCAAACACGAATCGTTGGCCATGTATGACCCTTCTCCTTGCGAAAAGACGTTATTTCCATGTTTATAGCGCCAGATATACTGTAGATTGTTGTAGCTGAATGCTGCGTACCTCTTTGGTCGGTAAGAGTTTTGTTATCGCACCATCAATTTGTGCCAGTATTTTTCCATCTTAGCCGTCGAGTAGCTCGACTACTGTTGTCAACTGGACTGAATTTTCCAGAGATGAGACATCGACTGGCAGCCTTCACAGAGCGGCCGCACGCCGGATGCCTGTCCACCCGGACAGCCCCACAGACCGCCTTATTGACAGCTCTGAACGCCTCATTGACAGCCGTGTCGCTGGATACCTACGGGACTCACGTCTTCACACACTCCGACCAGAGTGTCAGAGATATGCGCAGCGTTACGGTGTGTAGAGGACACTATATTTTTTCATATAATTTTAAGGTTTCCTGAGTATAGAACAATATGAGATTCTAGAATGAGAGTCACTAAATGGATAAACTATTTAATGGCAATTATTTTGTGAAATAAGGCAGATCTGCACCGAGATAATTTCGGTGTTAACAGACTTTGGCAGCAGATTTCCATGAAATTATAATTGCTGTAGCTATGATAATCTGCACTAGCTTTGTTTTCCCGATATCGAAAAAGGCGATATGTGTCAGCACTTAACGTCACAAGATTAATTTCTGACATTTTAGGTACATATATAAAGTGGAAGGCAATTGATTCTCTCCTATAGTTTTGCTTAACTGGAGGTAGCCAAAAGCCAGGTATTCCTCCTACTCATTCCCGCCATTTTTCCGTTTATTTCAGCTATGATAGTTTCACTTGCACTGTTGAAGAATTTTATTTACGTAAATAGGACTGCTTCATTTAAAAGCTTCATTTTAATTACATATCTGACTTGTCTGTAATATTAGATCTGTTACAGACAAACGGAGATGAGTGCGGCTCGCGTTGATGCCGTTCATAGCTTGGCATCTTGCAATAGCGATAGTGGCGTCTGGTTTTCTTAGAGTGTTCACTGGTGCCATTACGTTGCTCGTCTTGTCTGTCCGTCAGTGGCAGCGGCAGCGCTTATCAATAGCGCGTACTGTGGTACCATCTTGGGTGCGGCCTCTAGGATTTCCGGATCGTCGTATGTTGAGCTAGTTGAGTTGGGACGGAGCACCTGTCAGGCCCAGACACCCAGTACTGCCGGCCGCTGGCGACGCATATGCACTGTGGTCGCTAGACTGCGCGATTAAGCCAAGGACCGCACTCAGCGACTTTTAGTTGAACGGACCGTGATAGTCGATTAGTGCAACTTTCACTTTTGTGTGTGTGTCCGTCCGTCGAGGTGACCTCATGGCAATAAGTTGTCAGTCGACGATTTATATTGGGGTCTTTCCTGTGCTTGACTTGAGTGGGGACGACTGTTGGTTGGTCGTTCGGTCGGTCGATGCAACGGACGACGTGCATTTGGTCTTCCGACCGGTTCTGGCTTCTCTGTTGGTTGGTTTGGGGAAGGAGACCAGACAGCGTGGTCATCGGTCTCATCGGATTAGGGAAGGATTGGGAAGGAAGTCGGCCGTGCCCTTTCAGAGGAACCATCCCGGCATTTGCCTGGAGTGATTTAGGGAAATCACGGAAAACCTAAATCAGGATGGCCGGACGCGGGATTGAACCGTCGTCCTTCCGAATGCGAGTCCAGTGTTTAACCACTGCGCCACCCCGCTCGGTGGCTTCTCTGTGTTTGTGCCGACTTATAATTCGTCAGTGTTGTTTCACAGTGACTGGTTATAGTATTGTGAGTTGTTGGTGGAATTGTTTTCCCTATTCCGTGTGTATCTTGTGGTTTTGGATGAGGAGTTATTTTAATGCTGTCTGCATACTGGACTTACGGAGGGGTTGCAAATGGAGATCAGTTTCGTTGGGGCGCAGCAGCGAGGAGGCCCGTACGGTGCTAGGGTAAGCCGGGGCTGGTGGTGGTGTGCTGCCACTGCTCGAGCGAGGAGGGGAAGCTCTGAGAGCGACCACTTCGTTGCACACCGAAACCTGTATGTTTAAGTTGAGTGAAGAGTTAACTGCTAATGCAACCTCGACTATTCTGAGATATCGCCTTTGGTCGGCAGGTTGCTACTTTCAGGGCCGCTGAGCCTAGCGGCAACGAGTGAAGTGTTTTGAGGCGGTGAAACATTGCAGCCATCTTTCTCTATGTGTTAGTCATCATTGAATTTAGTATTAGTCTTATTAGTGAAGTGCAACCAGGGGTACTTTCTGCCTTGTGGGTGCTAACGCCCCAGTTACCTGCCCTGAAGATTAGCGTACTTTTCGGTAAGTGTTCCTTATCTCGTTGTGTTGATGCTGACCGACATTGCGTCTAGTTCGACAGCCTCTTGTATTTTAATGTGCACATTTTTTGGGAGTTCTACCTTGATCCTAGTGTTTCCTTCGGTCTTGGGTGTTTTCTGAAGATGTAGTGCTGTCTGTCTCTTCGCTCATGCCTAAAAATATTCCACCGTTGTACCGGTGATCGGACGTTAGGCAGATTGTTTAGTTGGTCGGTCGCCGCTTAAGCTGCCCCTAGTTTGAGTTGCCATCCTGTTACGTGATTACAACACTTGGCTGCATGTCTCACCTTACCTTGTGTTTGAGTTACCTTCCCAAGACGACATTGGGACACCTGCTGATTCCATAGTTTTTGATGTTTGTTTTAAGGATATTTATCATTTTCTAATTGTTATTGGTGTGGCCTTCAGCCGAGCAATAATTTCACTTCATTCATAATAAGGCCTTCAGCTGTGTTACAATAAGTTTCTTTAGAATCAAACTTGTTTTAAAAGCAAGGTATCTGTTGAGATGTGTGCAATTTGCAATTGTTTTACTGATTTCTAATTCTGGCTTTCAGCCATTTGTTATTTGGAATCGTATGTGGCCTTCAGCCGAGTAACAATTCACTTCTTTTATAATAAGGCCTTCAGCTGTGTTACAGATTGTTGTAAACCGTAGAATTTATCTTAATTTGTGCTATTTGGTATTATTCTTCTGACTTCTAATTTTGGCCTTCAGCTGTTTGTTGTTTGAGGTTATTGTTGGTGGCCTTCAGCTCCAAAATTGTGGAATTTCTTGTTATGAGGCCCTCAGCCATCATACAGTCAATTGTGTTTTCTTAAGAGCTTGTTTTAAAATTTTAATTTCTTCAAATAAAGTTTACATATTTGTTGTGCAACCGAGAGCCGAGCCTGTTACGTGATTATGGCTCCATCCACAATCGTAACGTTTTCCTGCCCCATCCCGAAAACACAGCTCTCAACTGGTAGCAGAGCGTGGTTACGATTGCGATGTTCCCATTTCAGTTACTCTCGTCCAGTTGTAAATCTGTCAGTGTTACTGGATATTTGATTTCGTATTTTGTTGTTTTTGGTGACAAATTTTAACAGCGCTCAGGCAGTGTCCCGAGATCGGCCTGTTGAGGAAGGATCACCTCATTTATGAGCTAGTGACAATGCATCAGCCTATTGAGGGTAGTGTTCCGGACTTAGCGTCCCGTTTGCGTGCTACCGTTCTTCGGCCGGTTGACATCACGCCGGATGTTGTGAGACGGAAGTAGCTATCGAGTTTTTGTTGAAGTCCATTAGGGGCCTTGAGCACACCATAGGTTCGAGCGGTTCTAGGCGCTTCAGTCCGGAACCGCGCGACTACTACTGTCGCAGGTTCGAATCCTGCCTCGGGCATTGATGTGTGTAATGTCCTTAGGTTAGTTAGGTTTAAGTAGTTCTAAGTTGTAGGGGACTGATGACCTCAGATGTTAAGTCCCATAGTGCTCATAGCCATTTTTTGAACGCCATAGGTTCTTGGAAGACATTCAACATAGTGGCAGTCAGTTAGATAGGGTGAGTGCACAGTTAATGCAAGTTTTTGAGTAGGTTGCCAACCTATGGCGCTCTTTAAATTCTGTTAGCTCGGTTTGGTTGGTCAGCTTCATATAGTTCTTGAAGTTGCTCATCTTGTGAGACTTAGCTCGGTACCTTCTTCAGTGCAGGGATATCTGGTTGCCCACTGGTGTGTGTTCCCTCTGCATGGTTGAAGTCTGAGCGGGTATCTCGCTTCTTTTGTTGCTGAGCTAGCAAGTCGAAGTGACCTCATGGCAATAAGTGATCAGCTGACAATTTCTACTGGGATCTTTCCCGTGCTTTATTTGAGTGGGGACGACCTTTGGTTGGTCGTTCGGTCGGTCGTCGCAGCAGATGACGTGCATTTGGTCTTCCGACCGCTTCTGTCTTGTCTGTGTATGTGCCAACTTGTTATTCACAATGACTGGTTTTAGTACTGTGAGTTGTTGGTGAAATTGTTTTCCCAGATCCTTGTGTATCTTGTGGTTTTGAATGAGCAGTTATTTTATCGCGGAGGGGTTGCTAGTGGAGATCAGTTCGGTCGGGGCGCAGCAGCGTGGAGGTCCGTGCATATTTCGAAAGCTTCTATTCACTTCTTGTCTAAATTAATTATCGTCCACGTTTCACTTCCATACATGTCTACACTCCACACAAATACTTTCAGAATAACTTCCTTACACTTAAATATATGATCGATGATAACAAATTTCTCTTCTTCAGATACGCTTTCGTTTAGAGTGCCAGTCTACATTTTACATCTTTTTAACTTAGACCATCATCAGTTATTTTGTTCCCCAAAAAGTAAAACTAAATTACTACTCACGTTTTCCAACATTTCTACGGAATCCAAACTGATCATCCCCGAGTTCGGCTTCTACCAGTTTTTAGGTTCGTCTGTAAGGAATTCGTGTTAGTGTTTTGCAACTATGACTTAGTAAACTGACAGTTCCGTTATTTTCACATCTGTCAACACCTGCTTTCTTTGGTATTGGAATTATTATATTCTTCTTGAAGTATGAGGGTATTTCACCTGTATCATACATCATGCTCACCGGATGGTGGAGTTTTGTCAGGGATGGCTTTCCCAAGGCTATCAGTAGTTCTAATTGTTCAAATGGCTCTGAGGACTATGGGACTTAACATCTGAGGTTATCAGTCCCCTAGAACTTAGAACTACTTAAACCTAACTAACCTAAGGACATCACACACATCCATGTACCAGGCAGGATTGAAACCTGCGACCGTAGCAGTCCTTGGGGCCTTGTTTCGACTTAGGTCTTTCAGTGCTCTGTCAAACTTTTCACGCAGTATCATATCTCCCATTTTCTCTTCATCTACGTCCTCTTCCAATTCAATAATATTGTGCTTTAGTACATCGCCCTTGTATAGACCCCTTTCTGCTTTCCCTTCTTTGGTTTGATCTGGGTTTCAATCTGAGCTCTTGATATCCATACAAGTGGTTCTCTCATCTTCAAATGTCTCTTTAATTTTCCTGTAGACAGCATCTATCTTACCCCTAGTGAGATAATCCTGTACATCCTTATATTTGTCCTCTAGCCATCCCTGCTTAGCCATTTTGCACTTCCTGTCGATCTCATTTTTGAGACGTCTGTATTCCCTTTTGCCTGCTTCATTTACTCCATTTTTATATTTTCTCCTTTCATCAATTAAGTTCATTATTTCTTCTGTTATCCAAGGAGTTCTACTAGCCCTCGTCGTTTTACCCACTCGACCCTCTGCTGCCTTCACTATTTCATCACTCAAAGCTACCCATTCTTTTTCTACTGTATTTCTTTCCCCGATTCCTTTCAATTGTTCCCTCATGCTCTCCCTGAAACTCTGTACAACCTCTAGTTAAGTGAGTTTATCCAGGTCCCATCTCCTTAAGTTCCCACCTTTTTTGCAGTTTCTTAAGTTTTAATCTACAGTTCATAACCAATAGATTGTGGTCAGATTCCACATCTGCCACTGGAAATGTCTTACAACTTAAAACCTGGTTCATAAATCTCTGTCTTACCATTATATAATGTACCTGAAACCTTCCAGTATATCCAGGCCTCGTCGATGTATACAACCTCCTTTCATGACTCTTGAACCAAGTGTTAGCTATGATTAAGTTATAATCTGTGCAAAATTCTAACAGGTGGCTTCCTCTTTCATTTCTTACGCCCCCAATCCATATTCACCTACTACGTTTCCTTCTCTACCTTTTCCTACTATCGAATTTCAGTCATCCATGACTATTAAGTTTTCGCCTCCCTTCACTATCTGAATAATTTCGTTTATCTCACCGTACACTTCGTCGATCTCTTCGTCATCTCCGCAGCTAGTGCGCATATAAACTTGTACTACTTTGGTAGGTGTGGGGCTTCGTGTCTACCTTGGCCACAATAATGCGTTCACTACGCTGTTTGTAGTAGCTTACCCGCACTCCTATTGTTTTATTCATTATTAAACCTACTCCTGCATTACCCCTAATTCATTTTGTATTTATAATCCTGTATTCACATGACCAGAAGTCTTGTTGCTCCTGCAACCGAACTTCACTTAGTCCCACTATATCTAACTTTAACCGATCCATTTCCCTTTTTAAATTTTCTAACCTACCTGCCCGAATAAGGGATCTTACATTCCGAGCTCCGATCCGTAGATCGCCAGTGTTTTTTCTCCTGATAGTGACGTCGTCCTGCCATCGTCGCCAAGGTTGACGTAGCTCATAGCTGTCATGGTGCCCTCGATTACCGCCATAGGTCCAATGGAAGCTCAGCAGTAAGTTCCTAGAGCATAATAATGCTCTCACTGGCATACATCTGATGTGACAAGAATCGTGATTCTTTCGACAAAGTGACACTTATCCACTGTTGAAGAGTCTTACGTCAAGGATCTCATGAACATTGCAATCGTAATTGTCCTTGTATCTGGACAGACATGGGAACACGTAGGAGCTGTCGGCTACGGAGTGTCTTGCACGCCAAACGGTGCGTCCAGTGCGCTTGTACCTGAACTTGCATCGCCGTCTGTCGTTACGTCTCTGAAAACCGCAATCTACTCTCCTTTACTGAGCAGACTAGCCTCCGACCATCCCGTCCTGTTATGAGGCATGGACATCCAATACCTTGTCGCCTACCCGGGGTTTCTACCTTCTTAACTCCGTCCTTAAAATACTTTCCATAGATGTTCATGACAGGATCACGTGAAAAGCCGACGAGCTTTACGGTTTCCTAAATGCTCGCTCCTGGACACTGGGTCATAGCAGTCAGCCCCTTTTCGGAGTCGATTGTCAGTGGATTTCCCTATTCGCCGTGAGTATTGTTGCTAGAATGATTCACCATTCTCACTGCTCAACTCATGTTCTTTCCTACTACACCGTCAGCCCTCAAAGCCACAGGGTAGCATTCGGTGTCACTTTGGCCAACGATCGTAACAATTTGGTTTATTAGTGTATATATCGTCAAACAATTATCATTCACCTCAGGATATAGGCCATATCCATACATTAGAACCCACGGATTAGACTGCTTGCTTCTTCATATCGTCAATTAATCTACCTTTAGGTCGTCATACAGGTCTTTTTTAATCATAAGGGATAGAGTACGGAATTTTCATAGTCCATCTCTCAAGCATTTAGTCTCCCTACATGCTTAACTCATCTCTTTTACAGGTTCGCAAGGTTCATCATAATGTGCTAAATTTCAGCCTATTCCTTATCTCTGTGTTGGCTTCTGTGACCTTGTACCAAAAACAGAACCTTCTATTGCCCATTGGGAAACTATCAATTTTTGAACTGTTAGAACATTTAATGTCCATTTTATTCTTCTGGAAATTAGTACTGTCAGTATGTACTTACTAGTAACAAATGAGCCCATACCACGGGGCAAGATTGCCTGCCCGCCGCCCCCCCCCCCCCCCCACCCTTATTCACCAACTTGGTCTCAGGGAAAGAAAAAAATGTAATGTCCTCTGGTGATTTTCTTTCAGAAAGTGGGTATTACGCAGGTTTTTAACAGGGTCGGAGCTGGAACTTTTTTATGCCTGTTTATAACTCGCCACAGATCTTCCAAACATTGAAAATACTCCATGGGCTCAGGTCTAACCCTCCACACTCCTCCCCAACAAACTATCTTATGGGCGCCATTCACTAATAGTTGATATTCTGTTGATGACAGATTGGAAACTGAAACAACTCGGTGTTATTCTTTTAAGTGTACATCCGTTTATTATATCCTGATATCGAAAGCACATACGTTCGTCAGCCGTTTCCGTAACATCCACACTAGTCCTTACTATTCTATTGTCATACTGAGGGTACACTATTTTGGTCTTACTGTCCTTAATCATCAGGTACTGTTAAGCTGAGCGGTTCCGTCCTTCATTATTGTTCCCCTAGAGGCGAAGGAAGCTAAATCTTTCATCTCTACATCAGTGTTTCTGCTAAGATCCGTTTGTATTCCATCCACAACCAACAGAGTGGTTTCAAAATCTCTTCCAAGATTAACGAAAGTAGTATTGGTGAAACAGAGTCACGCTGCTCAAGTAATTTATCAATTATGACTTCTCACTCTATTAGTGTAATCTAATGGATGCTGTATACTTGTATATATTCTTCAATAGATTGATGAGGGTAGACTCTATATCCTGATTTTTGAGTGCTGTCTTTACTGATTTTAATATCAAGAACCAAATGGTTTCTCATGCTCTATAAGCGCCAAGCATTGTTGTAGTTCATCAATGTTAGTTCATTCTATAATATTCTATATATTCGTGGACAGTAGTACATTGTGCTATACTCACATCTAAATCCAGCCAGCTCATTTTCCAGGCTAGCGTTTTGGATTATTTCTAGACGATTATTAACGGCTTTTCTGAATATGTCGTGTACAATTGCACAAAAGTAGTGAGCTTACACTTCTTTGCTGTTGGTCCCTGTCCTATGGATTACAACAATTAAAGCATTGTGCCGACTACCTGGTATCATCTCTGGCTCTCACATATTGTGTTGGTATGGAGGTTTTTCTTTCACTGCCTCTTCCCCTGATTTTATCACTTTTTCTTACTCGGTAATCGTTTGGGACTTTTCCTCTTTACAAGCGCAGTATTGTAATTTACTTTTTTTGTCGGTACTACCAGAGTGCACTCATCCACATAGTCTGTTATCTGAAGATACAATGTACAGATATAAAAAAAACGAACACTTTTATTATTGTCTGTCGTTTGGTCATTACAGAGTCGTGTGGGCAATCAGAGTAATGTAGCCTACCCTGTTTAGATAACTGCTTCGTTTTATCTCACTTTAACCCCGTTATACTTTCTTAAATATTTTCCTAAGCATTTGGGTTGCACAATAAAAGTTCCGTGGAGTCGTCATGACATTGTTTGACAACAGTAAACCTTTACGTACACAGCCACTGGAATGGACGTTATAGTCGACCTGCATTCCAAGTACATTGGAGCAGGGCAGTCGTGTAGGGTAGAGTGCGGCTTCAATGCAATGCTGAGTCTGTCCCGATTCCTTCATTTGTCACTTAGAGCTTAAACCGTTCGCCTGACGTCACCAAACTGTACCAAACGTTGTCTAGGAAGTTAACTGGCCTAAACTAATGCCCCACAGTGGCACCATTGAACATACTACTGCTATCGTGCGACATCAAACGATGACTGTCTACCGCCTACCAGTGATTACTTTACCAACATCAGACGGATACATCTCCCTACAACGTACAGCCTTCAAGCATCCAGAGTTAAATCCAACCGACATCCGCTCTCTCTCATTAGAGAGAATAAGGGGGGGGGGGGCGGAGGGGTAGATGACTTCATGCGGTTCCCGTCCCTCCCCATGTACATGTGGGTGTCAACTGCGAACTGCAGATCAACCAAGATCAACGCCACAGCACGGCGGTACACGAAGAAGTTGGTTAGGGATACACCTGACATGGGACTTGGATCAGTGGCGCAGGTGCTCTTCACCAATGAATTCTAGATTTTTCTGACGTCTGATTATTACGGTAAAATGTGGAGGTGGGCAGATGTCAACGCGATGATCTAAAGGTGTTTAAAAAAGTCGATCCTGTAAGGCACGTTTCATGGACGGAGAACCACTGGTTCCGCACACAGCTCCCACCAAGTGAACAGCTTCCACCAGGTCACAAGAATGGACTCAATGAACATTATATGGTATTTTCGGACACTGTAGAAACTGAGTATGCATTAGGATAAATTGAATCTGCCTGTATGACATCGCAGGAGCCTTTCTCATGCAGCAGAAGACTGGAACAGACGTGAGTAGTAACATATCGTCCACCTTATGAACAGTTTGTCCACGGAGATGCAAGAATCCTCGAACTGCAGCAAAAAGGTATTAAAGGTTATCCGGTACGAGATATTAATTTCAAAGATGTGCAAAGATGTACACTTTTAGACTCCTTTCACACTGGTCATATGAGGTGCTTGTACAGTTTATATCGCTTCTCAAATTCAGATACTACTGGTTCTGTTAAAGAGTACACAGACATATGTTTAGGTGACATATTATCGCTACAACTTTTATAAAACAGACCAAATCGGAAAATCACTTGCTGCTTCCACTTGTTGTTACATACTTTTAATGCACAGTATGAGTAGACATATTTGTATACATACACACACTTTTCGTCTCACAGCATATTTGTAAACAAAACTCAATGAAGTCAAAGAATATCGAAATGCAATGATGTTAAACCTGTACATATACATTGGCGTTGTTATTTCTAAGATGTCAGAAAAATGTTACGTTATTATTTACAGAAAGGCATCATTTGCAAAAACATATTCCTGGCAATATCCGATGGATATTATTTGATGACACGGTTGGAAATATTAAATATTTAATTCTATGGGAAATATTACCTTCGCTGTTAGACTCCGTTTGTTTATCTAATATGTTCCTGAAAGTTTTTCTTTGTGCAACAGTGTTTCTAATTCTTCTAGTAGATCAGGTTTCCTGTCATTATATTCTGTGGGGAGTGCAGTTGGACTGTTATGGAGGACATTTATGATGTGCGTATTGAGATACACACGTAGCTATCGAGGATTTATCAAAGTGGTTGAGTCTGAAAGCACTGGTGTGCTCTTTGTACTATGTATGGGAAGTTCTCCAATTTTTTCCTGTGTAAAACGCAGAGTAACAATCACATTCACTGTATAAGGCTGGTGGTATCCAAGGTTGTTGTTTGAAGAGAAAGATATTTTTATAATGGTATTAAACTTTTTGTGATAGTGCGCATAAGTGCGGGTTGCTTGTGAAGAGTTGTGTAGCGATTTTCTTGTAGTGTGTCTGTTATTAAAACTGGCCTGTATTTTATTGGGTAGCTTGTCCACTGAATTACAATTATTCACTGCAAGTCCTTGAATAGTTTCTATTTCTTTAATTCAGCTTTGGGTTTGTGCGTAAAGTGTGTGTCCTCTTCAGCAAAGGTCTAAATACAACTTACTTGTTTGTAAACCCGGTACACACATTAACTTTAAAACCCAAAGCAGAAACACAGTAAGTGTACACTCGGAAACCTCAAGGAAGTATTGCTGAAATGCATCAGATCCACTTAAGATAATGCATGATGTATTACGGGGGAAGCACTAGACATATGGAGTAATATATTCTGTCTGAAATCAGTTGTGATTGTTTGCCGCAAAGATGTAGTTAACAGCAGAGATATGTGAATAATTACGTATGAATTTACCTAAACCATCTTTATCACAAAAATGATAAATAATTACGTAAATATTTACCTAAACCATCTTTATCACAAGAATGGTCTTGTGTGTGTGTGTGTGTGTGTGTGTGTGTGTGTGTGTGCGTGTGTGAGAGAGAGAGTGTTCTTCTCGTAAGCCCATAACTGAAGAATAAAAGCATATGGATCAGACACTTACATGAATGTAGTAAAAGCAAAATTACCGAACATAATTTTTCGTACGTTTATTACCCTTTCTATCCTTGACGTGTAATCAACATTGGCAGCATACTGAATTCAAAATGTGTGCAGGGTAGTTAGCTTCTGGGTGAATTGTATAGCTACAGGTACTGCTAACATCAGCTCATGGTTCAGCACCGGAAATCATGAACGCCATGGTTAGCGTAACTCAGCTCATGCGAAACAAGTTGCGTATGGTCTAGACGAAAGTTTTCATCAAAATATGCTTAAAATAAACATCAATGAGGAATTTACATGCTGGAAACGCTGACAAGCAGAAATTATACGACGATAAGTCATTAGTTGAAACATCAGGGAATAACTACTATGGTACAAGAGGGAGACGTAGAGGGTACACACTGTAGAGGAAGACTGGTATACACTGTAGAGGAGACTGGTATACAGCCAGTAGATAACTGAAGACGTAGGACGCCACTCAAATGCTACTCTGAGGAGAAAAGCTTCGCACAGGATGGGAATTCGTGGTGAGCTGCATCAAACCAGTCAGAGGAATGATAAATAAAAAAAAAAAAAAAAAAAAGAGGAAAGGCAGCGGGCAAACGACAGAGGGAAAAGAAGAGATGTACACGTATTTCACAACAGATGATCATCTTTCGAGCAACTGCAATGTTATACATCGCCTTACCACACCCTACAATAACTAACATAAATTTGGACTGTTGCCATCACAACACACGTGATATGGAGATAATTTAAATTTCTTTAGAGAATTCGAAGGACAGGAAGTATAAAATTACAGGATGGCGGCTAGGATTTTTTCATTTCTGATATACACTCCTACATAAAATAAAAGAAAAAAAGAGAAAAATAAGCCGACGCACTACGAAGGAGTTATGCGCAGTGAAATTGATCACGAATTGATATTCACACCTGTATCGACGGAGAATACAAAACTGTAAACCTCGGCTCCCGATGGATGAATGTCTGAGACTGAAGCGCAATTTCACCGCGCAGCTGGCAAGGATGAACAATATAACCAGATGTCGGCGTTTGAGAGAGAATTTCTGGTTGGGCTCAAAGCAGCCAGTTCGTGTACTCGACGAATCTCTCGACATTTGAATAAGAGCTACGGCACTACTCGACGATGTTAGCAGAAATGAGGCAAATATGGCCAGGTCGATTACAAAGACGACAGCAGGTGGGAACCGAGTAAAAGTTAGAGAGGCACTCAGAGCCCAGGATTCATCACTATCATCGATCCGACGTGCAACTGGTGCTTCAGTGTCAATAAGTACCATTAATAGGCGACTCACAGAAAGGGGACTGTGCTCATGGAGCGTTTTGCTCCGTCTATCATTGACCTCTGTACACAGGCCCGTTTGCGGTGATGTCGGACACATTCAGGCTGGAATCTCATTAACTGGAACAGAATTATAGACGTTGGTTTCCGCGGACATTATCACATTCATTAAAATTGTCCTGGGTTTGTCAATACACACACATAAAAAATGTTTTGCATCACCCCGGTTCCCAGAACTCCTGAAGATAGACGTTGACTGTGGGTATTGTATCACAGACACAGTCCCTTTGACTGTTCACAGATGTCACTAAACCCGTCCAGAGATGTAAACAACCATGCACGAGCAGCGCATATTAGACGGAGGGGGTTCTACAGCCGGTCAGTTCCCGTCATTCCACCAGGAAGGAGGTACGCGGCTCGTGTTGTCTGTACTTCATCCATGACTAGACGGTAAATACCGCGGTTCGATCACGTCCGCGTTGATACTTTGTTCCAGGAAGGGCTCTCAACAAGGGTAGTGTCCCGGCGTCTCCAAGTGAACCAAAGTGATGTTGTTCGGGCACGGATGAGGTACACAGAGACAGGAAATGTCGTTGACATGACTCGTTCAGGCCGCCCAAGGGCAACTACTGCAGTGGATGACCGCTACCTACGGATTATGGCTCGGAGGAACCCTGACAGCAGTGCCACCATGTTGAATAATGCTTTTAGTACAGCCAGAGGACATAGTGTTACGACTCAAACTGTGCGCAATAGGCTGCATGATGCGCAATTTCCCTCCCGTCGTCCATGGCAAGGTCAATCTTTACAACCACGACACCATGGAGCGTGGCAGAGGTGGGCTCATCAAAATGCCGAATGGACCGATCGGGATTGACATCACGTTCTCTTCACCGATGAGTGTCGCATATGCCTTCAACCAGACAATCGTTGGAGACGTGTTTGGAGGCAATCTGGCCAGGATGAATGCCTTAGACACACTGCCCAGCGAGTGCAGAAGGGTGGAGGTTTCCTTCTGCTTTGTGGTGGCATTATGTGGGGCCGACGTACGCCGCTGGTGGTCGTGGAAGACACCGTAACGGCTGTATGATACGTGATTGCGATTCTTCGACCGATAGTGCAACCATATCGGCAGCATATAGGCGAGGCATTGGTCTTCATGGATGACAATTCGCTCCCCGATCGTGCACTTCTTGTGAATGGCTTTTTTCAAGAAAAAGACATCGCTCGCCTAGAGTGGCCAGCATGATCTCCAGACAAGAACCCTATCGGCAATGCCTGGGATAGACTGAAAAAGGCTGAGGGATCCACGCCGAATCTCCGGTGAGGAGAGAGACAATCTGGACCAACAGTGCCTTGGTGATCTTGTGGATAGTATGGAACGACACATACAGGCATGCATCAGTGCAAGAATATGTGGTACTGGGTATTAGAGGTACAGAAATTGGGACCACCACCTCTGAAGGTTTCACTGTATGGTGGTACAATATGCAACGTGTGGTTTTCATGAGCAATAAAAGGGGCGGAAATGATGTTTATGTTGGTCCCTATTCTAATTTTCTGTACAGGTTCCTGAACTCTCGCAACCGAGGTGATGCAAAACATTTTTGATATTTGTGAATAAAACTACCGACGTTTCGTTCCTTGTTGCAAGCAGCCTTCTTCAGGGTGTTTTTATTTACTTATATATATTGGCAATACAGTCACAAACAAACAAAAAAACTATTGAATGGATTAGAATTGTCTCAGTGTTGAAAATCACTTCGAACTGACTCGGTCGCAGGTTCGAATCCTGCCTCGGGCATGGATGTGTGATGTCCTTAGGTTAGTTAGGTTTAAGTAGTTCTAAGTTCTAGAGGACTGATGACCACAGCAGTTAAATCCCATAGTGCTCGAGCCATTTTTTTAACTGACTCGCGATGACTAACAAAGACGTGCCCGGAGACGCCCTGAATAGTGGTGGGATAGCAACCTAACTACCATCCGACATACGGCCCGACAATGAGTGATCATTTGGAGTGCCATTTCATTTCATAGCAGGACCATCATCCTCGGTACCCTTATAACGTCAACGATATTCTACATCCCTTCTGCTGCCCTTCATGGCAAGCCAGCTTGGACTTATATTTCAGTAATATAATGCCTTGCAAGCAAACGACAAAGGTTTCGTCTCTTCGTCTTCGTGTTTGCCAAACCCTACCTGGGCCAACTAGATAGCAGAATCTCTCCCAATTGAGAATCTTTGGATCATTATGGAGAGTACCCTCCAATCACCTCGAGATTTTGACCATCTAACGCGCCAATTGGGCATAATTTGGCACGATATGCTCAGGAGAACACACAACAACACCCAACCAATACCAAGCCGAACAGTTCCGTGCGTAAGATAGGAGCTGGACTAATGCCTTATTGACTTCATCACATCTACCGATTTCCTTCACTTTCGGGTGTGTGGCTAAAAAATTTGATTCACATTTTAGAATCCCTGACCACACACACACACACACACACAAACGGGCAGAAAGAGAGAGAGAGAGAGAGAGAGAGAGAGAGAAGAAAATGGACCAGTCATTAGTGTGACAACATTTACATAAACAGTTCAGAAATAAGACAGCTAGATAATAAACAACCTTACAACAGATGCTGGACATAGCTCTCACAAGAAATTTCTATCGTTCTTGAAAGATAAGTAGTGGTTTCCTTACGAAGTATGAAAACTTTAAGACGAAGGTACGTGACCTGATAATGTTTCATGAGGCGACACTGCGACCTTTGACTAGTGACCAGGTAAGAGAAATTGCAGATTTTGGTTCGAAAAACGAATAGCTGTAGCTAACGATCTGTGGACATAAGCCGGGCGGGGTGACCGAGCGGTTCTAGGCGCTACAGTCTGGAACCGTGCGACTGGAATAGAAGGGAGAACCGATAGAGGTAATCAAGGTACCCTCCGCCACACACCGTCAGGTGGCTTGCGGAGTATGGATGTAGATGTAGAGGTTAGTTAGGTTTATGTAATTCTAAGTTCTGAGAAGTTAAGTCCCATTGTGCTTAGAGCCATTTTTTTGTGGATATAAATACAACGGCTGAATCTTCTTTCTATAGCGTACAAAAACAAGACAGCCCGGAAACCTGTGCATGTTGTAACAACAGTTAAACGTCACACAAACATTTAAGAAATTTTTGGCCACTTTTACGGGAATACCAGTTGCGGTACACATATTCTGACCAGAGACCAGTTGGTTGGCGTGATGGGGCACGGGGAGGGGGGGGGGGGGGTTGTAACGAACGACGTGGCGACAGGAAAGGCATCCGGCCACACCTTAAATTAAGCATGCCACCTCTTTTTGTTAACATGCCAACCGTGCACCGATCCGAAACTAGGGCAAAAGAAGAAGAAGATTGCATATAGAAAGAAAGCTGTATGAACCCCAATTAAATTCACTGAAGATACAGTAAAAGGTGAAATGGGTCTGCACTATCAATATATACAGATTTAGACAAGGAAAAGCGTTTCAATATATAAAATGACTACTACAAGTCCGGTCTTTGGCTTGATCCTTAGATATGACCGAAAGGAGTCAGCTGCTTCGCACTTCCTAGTGAAAATGTAAGAAAACTGATATTTCCAAAATCAGGAAGACTGTCACTGAAAGTTTCAGTTAACGCCCATGTAATGTAACAATAATGAACTGAAAATGCAGTTTTGACTCTACCATGAACTGGGCCTCAGAAGTGGGAGAACAAAGGCGTGAAAAGTGAAAAATTTTAGATTCTGAGTGGTGACCGAGATGAGTTTCTGTTTGCTATCAGAGTTGTTTCGTTTTCTCTTTGAGCACAGGGTAACGAGGACCAGGTGTCACACAGCAGCTATGACATTTATCAAGTGCACATGCTGTGAACTACTTCTCAAACAGTTGTCAGACATCCTTCTCTAGCCAGCCCTGTATAAAAAGTTTAATAACTTTTCCTGTTTCGTTTTTAAATGTATGAATTGTCTTTTCATGTGTTGAAGTCTTTTTCAGTAATTACAAAAATTACTCCTTTAAAATTTTTCAAATGAGAAAACATGTTTCAAGGTACATGTACCTAGCACGAAATATTCTATTGAAACGTAGAAGCGTTGCAACCGAGGAAATCTTGTCAATCTAGGATTTGACCTCCCATCTATTATATTATTACTCTACCACACACCAATAATCTGCAAGTGAAATTAAAATTAAGAGGAAGTATTATCAAAATGGTTCAAATGGCTCTGAGCACTATGGGACTTAACATCTGTGGTCAGCAGTCCCCTAGAACTCAGAACTACTTATGCCTAACTAACCTAAGGACATCACACACATCCATGCCCGAGGCAGGATTCGAACCTGCGACCGTAGCAGTCGTGCTGTTCCGGACTGAGCGCGAAGGATTGTCAAAGACCAGTTGCAGGTTAAACACATTCTGAGATACAAGCTATTGAAAGTAATGCAAATTTTCTTTTTCGAGACAGGAAAAATTTATAATATATTAAAGAAACTCAGTTAATTTGTAGTTATCACATATGCCACGCTCAAAGTCCTGTTGTGTGTCTTTCATCCTCATTCACTCGCAAGTCGCCGTAGTGGCATTAAAGAAGTTGTGGAGCGGCGGCTGAACCGCCCCGCGAGGGGTCTCCCAACCATCATTGCCATGCAATCATTATTATTACGTTAAGAAGAAATAGGATTATATGTAAGTTACAAATTCATAGTTATTTGCAAGTAACTCTTGATACTCGCACGTGAAACATTGATGCCATATTTTAGTACATCAGTCACTATCATACGCCAAAAATATGTACATCATGGTGTCTAAGCATTGTAGTAGTACTTGTAAGTATAGTCCTGTGTGTCGTATCAGTTCTACCACGGATATATATATATATATATATATATATATATATATATATATATATATATATATATATCCTTAGTAGAACTGATGTGACACGATTGCTCCCCTTTAGGAGAGCGATTGAACTTGAATTCATAATTTCATCTTCGGATGTTTTTCTTCTTTGCTTCCCAAAACCTTCTCATCCTCTCAGAATGCTCCTTCTTCCGTTCCTCTGTCCATTTTTTACCAGGCTGACGCGATGTTCTTTCCCCAAACTTCACACTTGCGATTTTATGCCGCCACTCGGTGCGATCTTCGAGATTTTTTATGTTGATGTGCTGTAAATCCCTCTGGACTTCTTTCAGCCATTCTGTGCCACATTTACTCCTTGTTATAATATTGAATAATTTCTTTGCTGTTCCGGAGTCTTCCATCCTGTAGATGTGTGTATAAAATTTGGCTCGGCGCTTTCTGATTTCATCTGTTACTATGTTGATCTTTCTATAGAGTTGGTTTTGTGGTCTCTTCATCGAAATGCCATTTTTGTTGATTGGACCGTAAATCTTCCTGAGAATTTTTCTTTCCTGCTTTTCTATTTCCTTAATTTTTGAATGACCATCAATCGCCATTGTTTCAGCTGCATAGATTGCTTCTGGAAGAATCACTGTTGTACAGTGCCTTAATTTTGCGTCTGTCGAAATGCACTTCTTGTTGAAATGCGTCCGTGTTAGCTTTTAGGCCTTCTGGAGCTTGGTGATTCTTTGTTCATTGGCAATTCGGTTTAATCCTGAGGACTGTATAGTTTCACCGAGGTATTTAAAATGGCAGACTTGTGCAATTTTACCATATTTTGTTATTAAAGGCGATTTATTTTCTAGCTGCCTTTCCATATATTTGCCTTTTTCATAAAATATCTGTAGTCCGGTTTTTTGTGAAATTTCGTGTGGTTTTTCCACTGCGTGAATCGCCTCTGTTCTGTTATTGGTGATAATTGCAATATCGTCAGCGAAAGCAAGGCACTTGACTTTAATTCGGTTCTCTTTCTTGATACCAATTTGGATACCCTTTACGTGAGGTTCCCATTCCCTGATTATCTTTTCTAGAACAATATTGAAAAGGATTGGGGATAGTCCGTCCCCCTGTCGGACTCCAGATTTGATTTCGAAGGGTTCTGATACTTCGCCCATGAATTTCACTTTGGTCGTTGTTCCTCTGTAATTGTTCATATCTGTCTTGCCGCCCTTTTTGTGTAGCGGGTGAATTAGAGCGCATTCCCAGTTCTCTGGTATCTGCTCCGTTATCCATATGTCTGACATTATATGGTGTAATTTCTGCATAAGTATAGGACCGTTTAGTTTCCAGAACTCAGCATCTTCTCCTGGTGCTTTGTTATTTATCAACTGCTTGACTATCTCCGTAATTTCTTCAAGATCCGGGGCATGTGAGTCTGGGTGTGTGAATACTGGAGAAGAGAAGACAAGTTTTTCTTGGGGTGGTTCGCAGTTGAGGAGGGAACTGAAATATTGGGCTAAGATTTTGCAGTTATTTTTCGTGTTGGTTTCCAAAGAGCCATCGGGTTTCTTGAAGCACAAGCTAGGCGCTTGGTATCCCTGTAAGTTTTCTCTAAAAGTCTTATAAAAAATTCTTGTATTATTTTTTATGAAATCCTGCTGGATTGCAGAGAGTGTTGTTGTCATATCCCCGTTTTTCTTTTCTAATTATTTTTGAGGTCGGTTTTTCAGTTTTAAGAAAGTTCTCCCAGTTTTCTTCAGTTTTGTGACTGCTAAATTTTTTCCATGCAGTTATTCGGTTGTCGACTGCCTCATCACAGGTTGCATTCCACCAGCTGTGCTTCCTGTTGCGAGGGGGTTGTCCTAATTTGAGGGTTCCTGAATTTACTCTGTTAGTTTCTTCCAGTCTGTTGACTTTTCCTGATTAATTTGCACGATTATTTTTTCTTTGTTGAATTGCAGATATTCTGGATATGGTTTGGTACTTTTGGGTGGCCTTTTTAGCATTCTGTTGGGTTGGAATTTTGTTTTTATTTGGAGAAGATGATGATTTGATTCAAAGACACCTTTGCGGGTTCTGATGTTTAGAATTTCTTTTATGTTTTCTTTGGAAATTGCGACATGGTCTATTTGGTATCCACCCTAAGACTGGGTGATCTCCATGTGGTTAATTTATGTGCAGGTTTTTGAAACTGGGTACTCATTATTTTAAGTCCAAAGTTTCTGCAGAAGTCGATTAGTTTTTCACCATTCTTGTTGGTACGTTTGTGTTTGGTGTGGGGTCCAGTGGTATCTCTGAATTTTTTTTTCCTTACCTAATTGTGCGTTAAAATCGCCTACTAAGATTTTCACATGGTGCCTACGTACTTTATTTGTTGTTTCTTCTAGTGTTTACCAGAAATTGTCCACTGTTTCAGGGTAGATTTTATTGTGGTGATTTGTGGGGGCGTGCACATTGATCAGAGTGTATGCTTTATTAGCTGATTTTACTGATAACAGGGGGACTCTTTCATTGGGAGACGTGAAGTCAATAACTCCGTCGAGTACGGAAGTGTGTACGGCGAATCCTGTTCCGAAAAGTGGTAGTTTGTCTCTTATTTTTATGGCAGGTTTGCCCTTGTAGATCCTGTGATTCTCTGTGTTAAAGTGTCCTTCATCTGTGAATCTTGTCTCTTGCAGTGCAGTGATTTACAGGTTAAATTTTCCCATTGCGTTGATAAGTTTCTTTAATTAGCCGGTTTTAGTGAGGGTGTTCACATTAACTGTACCAATAAAATTTTTACGTTTCGTTTTGAGAGTGTGAGGAGTTTTTGAGAAGCTCCGATTCTTCTCCGCATGGTGTCCCTGATCCCCCAGAATGCGATGATCAGGTGAATCCAGTCTATCGACTGGTGCCTGGGGTAGTGACTGTGATCGTCTTTTCCATCATGCGTTCAAGTTGAATTTTAGTTTTTGTGGTGATCTCTGTTGAGACCACAGGTATACGACTCGATTTTTGAGTTCGAGAAGATTTTGTGCAGCCGCCTCCACTAGAGGAACAGACGCTGGCCACTGGCCGCCAGGTGCTGAACAGACACCACTGGGTTAATTAGTTTTTGGTCCGCCCTGGGTATTTCATTTCCGCAGTACAACCTATATCTAGGAACCTTTCCCCCATCCGCCACCCGGGGAGGCTCCCGATGGGGGTACCAACAACCCCACACTGGAGATATATATATATATATATATATATATATATATATATATATATATATATATATATATTTAGTAGAACTGATGTGACACACAGGACTCCACTAACAAGTGCAACTACAATCCTAAGAGACAATAAGCGTCAAACGAAAGAACTACATAGAACGAAACTCGTCTACCTTGAAGGGGAAAACCAGATGGCGCTATGGTTGGCCCACTAGATGGCGCTGCCATAGGTCAAACGTATATCAACTGCGTTTCTTTAGTTAGGAACCCCCATTTCTTATTACATATTCGTGTAGTATGTAAAGAAATATGAATGTTTTAATTGGACCACTTCTTTCACTTTGTGATAGATGGCACTGTAATAGTCACAAACGTATAAGTACGTGGTATCACGTAACATTCCGCCAGTGCGGACGGTATTTGCATCGTGATACATCACCCGTGTTAAAAGGACCATTTACCAATTGCGAAAAAGGTCGATATCGTGTTGATGTATGGCCATTGTGATCAAAATTCCCAACGGGCGTGTGCTGTGTATACTGCTCGATGTTCTGGACATCATCCAAGTGTCCGGACTGTTCGCCGGATAGTTACGTTATATAAGGAAACAGGAAGTGTTCAGCAACATGTGAAACGTCAACTACGACCTGCAACAAATGATGATGCCCAAGTAGGTGTTTTAGCTGCTGTCGCGGCTAATCCGCACATCAGTAGCAGACAAATTGCGCGAGAATCGGGAATATCAAAAACGTCGTTGTTGAGAATGCTACATTAACATCGATTGAACCCGTACCATATTTCTATACATCAGGAATTGCATGGGGACGACTTTGAACGTCGTGTACATTTCTGCCACTGGGCACAAGAGAAATTACGGGACGATGACAGATTTTTTGCACGCGTTCTATTCAGCGACGAAGCGTCGTTCACCAACCGCGGTAACGTAAACCGGGATAATATGCAATATTGGGCAACGTAAAATCCACGATGGCTTCGACTTTGGCGGGTTAATGTATAGTGCAGAATTATGGGAGGAAGGATAATTGGCCCCCATTTTATCGATGGCAATCTAAATGGTGCAATATATGCTGATTTACTACGTAACGTTCTACCGATATTACTACAAGATGTTTCACTGCATGACAGAATGGCGATATACTTCTAACATGATGGATATACGGCACATAGCTCGCGTGCGGTTGAAGCTGTATTGAATAGCATATGTCATGACAGGTGGCCTGGTCGTCGAAGTACCATACCATGGCCCGCACGTTCACCGGATCTGAATTCCCCGGATTTCTTTCTGTGGGGAAAGTTGAAGGATATTTGCTATCGTGATCCACCGACAACACCTTACAACATGCGTCAGCCCATTGCCAGTGCATGTGCGAACATTACGGAAGGTGAACTACTCGCTGCTGAGAGGAATGTCGTTACACGTATTGCCAAATGCATTGAGGTTCACAGACATCATTTTGAGCACTTATTGCATTAATGTGGTATTTACAGATAAACACGCTGTAACAGCATGCGTTCTCAGAAATGGTAAGTTCACAAAGGTACATGTATCACACTGGCACAACCGAAATAAAATATTCAAACGTACCTATGTTCTGTATTTTAATTTAAAAATCCTACCTGTTACCAACTGTTCGTCTAAATTTGTGATCCACATGTTTGTGTCTATTACAGCGCCATCTATCACAAAGCGAAAAAAGTGGACTAACTAAAACATTAATATTTCTTTACATATTACACGAATATGTAATAAAATGGGGGTTCCTATTTAAAAAAACGCAGTTGATATCCGTTTCACCTATGGCACCGTCATCCCCCTTCAAGGTAGACAAGTTTCGATATGTGTAGTTTTTTTCGTTTGGCGCTTATTTGGTGAGATATTTGGCCCGGTCACGATCATATATCATGTTCACGAGGAAACTTACTTTTAATCCGTTGATAAAAGGTTGCCTGTTGCCTGTTGTACACAAAACGGATGTACGAAGACATTTTGCTACATCATATGGACCGTTTCTTTGCTGATGTACTAGCATCATTGGTAACCTTCAGACTTCGGTTACTATGCAATGTTTAAAATTTGCTGCATGAAATGCAATTAATGTTTGTAGTAATATTAAAATGTTGGCAATGTTGATGAAAGTTACACACTAGTCCGAGATGGATACATTTTAACATGAACAAAGAGTAAGGGAAACTAAGAATGAAGGTACGTTGTATCTCGAAATTACAGGTATGAAACTTCTTGGAATTTTTTCGAGTCAGTCTAACTGGAAAGTAGATTTTATCTGACAAGGAAGCAGGTTAATATCGATTAAATGAGCGGAAGCGACAAAATTTTCTGAAGAAATAACATGAGCTATAAGATGCAAACGTAGAAGAAGCACTGTACGTGTATTGGAATGTTAGCAAGGAAGTAAGTAAAAGTTATGATAGCAAAAATTATACAATAATGTTTCCTCTCATTGGATATTAGAAACGTTAGACCATGCAGACATGCAAAAGTGAACTTTACAGAATATAAATGCAGCAAGAAATTTAATCCTAAATAATATTGCGGTTGAGATCTACTGGAGAACTGGAATAAATTTAATAAAAATTTGTTAGTTTATGAGATATAAATATAGACACTTTGTGACTTTAATGTCCTTGCCATCGACCAAACGCAACACAAATGGTTTTTCAAACGAGTGCCTACTCTTGTTTGATTTGGTCACTGATTATTGTGAATAGAACAATTTAACGAGTGGACTGACTTCTACGGTGATACAAAAACCGCTAACCTAAATATGCTCCGTAAATAAATTTCTAACAGACAGCAGTAACAAACCATAAATACATGGTATTTAGTGGCTCCTTGTGAACCACTAATCAAAACGAACGACATCAGTGTCACTGAAAATGATAATCGGAGTTTAATCACACAATGGAAGAAAATTAGAAATACAGCTTTCTGTGTTTTATCTTTTACTTAGTTGTTACTATTAATAAGTTCACAAATTTTCAAATAAGAGGCAACCAAAATCCGATGAGAAGAAATGAAATTCTATAAAGAACAGAAAATCTGATGAAAGATTTTGTAAGTCGCCTCCATAGTAAGAACAATGCAAAGGTTTCAAAACTACCTCTATACCTTTTCCCAGATTATTTCAATTCCAAAATCCAAAACAGGTTGGTCCTAGAATCACGCTACAAAAGCAACCGAATTTGGTCACATCGAAGTTTTAAAACAGGAGTTAATTACGAATAATTTTATACAATCGAAATTTTCTGGTGTAAGTACAGTTATTTCGGATTTGACTGTGCAATAATATACGAAGTCTGATTGCATTTTGCATTGTTGCTTTAATTATTTCACTTCTGCACTAGGATGTATCAAGTCTGGAGCCTTACTATGTCACATGGTGATTTATATTCGAGTTACAGGATTCGCACATGTTCTCATCCGCATTTAAAATGGGAAGATTCCCACGTTCATTAGAACTGCAAAATCTGTAGGAACGCCATACATCACCGGCTTAATCAGGCGCGGTTTTTAAACACTATCACCGTAAAGCCGTATAAAGTCTCCCATGGTGCGTATCCACAGGTGCCTGTGCCGTATGTCTGGCGTTTTATCACAACCACGGGTAATTTATTGGTCACAGCAAAGCCCTGGCTTATCATCACGGAGTGGCTCACGAGAATTCTTTCCTGCGTAATTGAGTTAGTGTACCTCCCAGACTGTGTAATAGAATGGGTATCCCTTGTATTTTCGGTGCGCAGTATTACGTTAATTTTTTATATAACATCATAAACGTCAGTCAACATATTATCAGTTGAAACGGTTGACAGTGTTCTGCTCAAATGTCAGTCAACATAGAGAACGCACTCTGTTTCACATTATAAAAAAAAAAATTATCTTCTGAAATTATTTTTATTGGATGTTTGATTAAATTTCGTTGAATGCGACATCGTTTTTATTTCCTCATTCAGCAACACTGTATAATAATTTTTAGTATTGTGGGACACACTATGATTGTGGAACGGAGTGCTAGGGTTTTGTGAGCTGAAAACTATCTTTTTTATTCACTTCTTCAATGTCAACTCTGGAAAGCAAGGAAACTTTGCTTCTGCGGAATCTGACGAGAAATCTGACAGTCTGACGTCTTCGGAGTGAAACCTGTGCCAGAACTGGACACAGCTCCCCAAGCCCCCCCCACCCCCTCCGTCACGGTATCGATAATCAGCAACAGTGCGAATGTAGAAGACAAGTGGAGGGCAGAAGTTAATTTTATATGAAACAGGTATATAAACAACTAACGTTTTTACTACCTTCTCACTCTAATCAAAAACACAACTGAATAGCAACTTTCATATTCAGAGCATTCTAAGTAAAACATGCAGTCGACTAACAATCAAATACTGCATTATAAATGCATTCATTAACCGCAATTGTTTAAACACTTCAAGGAAATAAATTTATGGCATCAGTTAATATTAAATGTCTCAACAGTCAACGCAGGTCATATTGTAATCATACATCTGGTAATTATTAATGTCCGCAGAATCGATACATGCCGCCGCACACAAAGAAAACCACCTAGTCGTATTGCTTAACGAGCAGGTTAAATGGTTCATCAGAGATTATAATTAACAAAAAGCATCCATTGCTACGTAACTTAACCCAGCTACTAACTTGCTAGTAATAATAGTTACTATGAATTAGTAGATACTCTAGCGACCACTCACTGAGGTCCACCCAAGCCCACTATTACCCTTGACCGCTCATTCGCCGTTTACTATCATTACTAACGATAGCATCACTTACAACTAAGGGATTAGCGTTATCGTACGATATCACTTCCACCTATTGTACGGTAACCCTTATATCCGAAGCAGCCACAAGCTGTAACTTGTCTACCTTTTCGGTATACACCGGGGAAATTTGTAACCACACAGGCTTAAGGCGTGGTCATTACTGACAACAGAACACAAGCTTGAGCCGATGGTCTCGGTACTCGTCAGCATATTAGCGGTGATGTATCGCTGGTAAAATGTGAACAAATCTTGCTGTAAGATATTCCATTTAACAGCCCAAGATACCCACTGGGCCAAGTGGAATAATTGCGATAACTGGCTTATGATTTTCTCACTACCAATATTAGGTGCGTTATGGTAATCAACACTTACTGCCAAAACACTAGAAGGCGTTATTCAATCCAGACTCTGAGTAGCACTAACCAACAACTTAAATTAGATATGCGCACATGTGCGTAATCAAAACCCATACAAGAAACACATCCAACAATATAATAAAATACAGCCAGCCAAAACTGAATAACAGCTCGGACACGGCTTTTGCATAGCACACAACCTCGGACAATCCAAACAGGGACACACCCCACCGAATGACAGTTTAAACAACAATCGTGCAGCCGTTGCCAACTGTGGCAAACACATTCAGTTAAAGCTGATTAACATTCTAAACAAAACTACAAAAAAGATTGAGTGATCATTTCCTTTAAAATTTTGCACAGAATTCATTCCCCGTCAATAAACTCAGTGGGCGAATCGTGTATTCAATGGTATAAGGAAACAGTACAATGTTTGAATCAGATTCCACAACTTCAGAGATCTTAACAGACAAGGAACAGTACAAAACGTCAGACAGGTAAACTACTGTTAAGTGATCATGTGGTTCGCATGAGAAAAAGAAACTCAGATGTCCAAAACAAGCAATCACACGTCGTTGCGGAAAATTCGCAAGCGATCCAAGACCCCCTCCCCTGAGATGTGATACCTAACTGCCTGGGAACTCACACGCGCAGTGATTCTCCGCTACTACAAGTGGATGTCATATTGTAGCTCCACACAGCTGGGAACAAACTCTATACTATAGCTGGCAAAATGTGACCGACTATCTGATTCTTTCAAACAGCTGACAAAATGGCTCGAAACAGTTTCGCTTCCAGGAGAATACTAAATATTCCGTAACTCCACTCTCCTCCACGCAACGGCACGATTGAACCTTACAGGAACATATACGAGTGCGCTCAGTATGTAAGGCAATACATTTTTTTCTGAAATCAGATTGATTTTATTCAGGATTCAAATACACTCCTGGAAATGGAAAAAAGAACACATTGACACCGGTGTGTCAGACCCACCATACTTGCTCCGGACACTGCGAGAGGGCTGTACAAGCAATGATCACACGCACGGCACAGCGGACACACCAGGAACCGCGGTGTTGGCCGTCTAATGGCGCTAGCTGCGCAGCATTTGTGCACCGCCACCGTCAGTGTCAGCCAGTTTGCCGTGGCATACGGAGCTCCATCGCAGTCTTTAAACTGGTAGCATGCCGCGACAGCGTGGACGTGAACCGTATGTGCAGTTGACGGACTTTGAGCGAGGGCGTATAGTGGGCATGCGGGAGGCCGGGTGGACGTACCGCCGAATTGCTCAACACGTGGGGCGTGAGGTCTCCACAGTACATCGATGTTGTCGCCAGTGGTCGGCGGAAGGTGCACGTGCCCGTCGATCTGGGACCGGACCGCAGCGACGCACGGATGCACGCCAAGACCGTAGGATCCTACGCAGATGCCGTAGGGGACCGCACCGCCACTTCCCAGCAAATTAGGGACACTGTTGCTCCTGGGTTATCGGCGAGGACCATTGGCAACCGTCTCCATGAAGCTGGGCTACGGTCCCGCACACCGTTAGGCCGTCTTCCGCTTACGCCCCAACATCGTGCAGCCCGCCTCCAGTGGTGTCGCGACAGGCGTGAATGGAGGGACGAATGGAGACGTGTTGTCTTCAGCGATGAGAGTCGCTTCTGCCTTGGTGCCAATGATGGTCGTATGCGTGTTTGGCGCCGTGCAGGTGAGCGCCACAATCAGGACTGCATACGACCGAGGCACACAGGGCCAACACCCAGCATCATGGTGTGGGGAGCGATCTCCTACACTGGCCGTACACCACTGGTGATCGTCGAGGGGACACTGAATAGTGCACGGTACATCCAAACCGTCATCGAACCCATCGTTCTACCATTCCTAGACCGGCAAGGGAACTTGCTGTTCCAACAGGACAATGCACGTCCGCATGTATCCCGTGCCACCCAACGTGCTCTAGAAGGTGTAAGTCAACTACCCTGGCCAGCAAGATCTCCGGATCTGTCCCCCATTGAGCATGTTTGGGACTGGATGAAGCGTCGTCTCACGCGGTCTGCACGTCCAGCACGAACGCTGGTCCAACTGAGGCGCCAGGTGGAAATGGCATGGCAAGCCGTTCCACAGGACTACATCCAGCATCTCTACGATCGTCTCCATGGGAGAATAGCAGCCTGCATTGCTGCGAAAGGTGGATGTACACTGTACTAGTGCCGACATTGTGCATGCTGTGTTGCCTGTGTCTATGTGCCTGTGGTTCTGTCAGTGTGATCATGTGATGTATCCGACCCCAGGAATGTGTCAATAAAGTTTCCCCTTCCTGGGACAATGAATTCACGGTGTTCTTATTTCAATTTCCAGGAGTGTATAACGTATGATTCCTCATTCTCTTGGCGACACATTCCTATTTTTCAGCATAATCTCCCTTCATTGCGATGACCTTACGGTACCATACTGGGAGGACGTGCGTAGCCGGACGGTACCACTCTGCTGGTAGACGCAGTAGCCAACGTCTTACTGCATCAGTTACCTCACCATCTTCCACGTAGTGCTTCCTACGCATTGCATCCTTCATTCAGCCAAACAGATGGATGGTGCGATATCCGCATTGTAAGGTGGATGAGGAAGAACGATCCAATGAAGTTTTCTGAGCTCCTCTCATGGCGCTCAGGCTTGTGTGAGGCCTCTCGTTGTGACAGAGAAGGAGAAGTCCGTTTCAACTTTTGTGGCGACGAACACTCTGAAGTTGTTTCTTCAATTTCCTGAGGGCAGTAGAATGCACTACAGAGTAGATACTTGCACTATGAGGTTCAAACAGAATAATCGTTTCAGAGTCCCAGAAGACAGTCGCCATGACTTTACCAGCTAAGTGTGGACTTTGAACTTTTTCTTCGGATGTTGTGGTTGACGCCACTCCATGTATTGTTGCTGTTTCCGGTTCGAAGTGATGAACCCATTATCTCATTTTTTGTGACAATGTTTGACAAAAAGTATGAGGATCAGCCTCGCGAAGTGCTAGCAATATCACACAATGGTCCTTCGTTACTCTTTATGATCTTCTGTTAGGCGGCTAGGAACCCAACAGGCAGCTGATCTTTGACCTTTGAGTACCCCTACTGGTGAGCGAGTTCGTCATCACTCTAACAGAGACATGCAATTGTGCAGCGAGGTCTTTGATTGCGATCCTTCGATCACCTCGAATGAGAGTGTCCGCATGTCCCAACAATGCAGGAGTCACAGTTCAGCGCGGCCGGTCGGTATGTAAGATATCGGACGTGTTCGAGCGACCTTGTTGCGATGATGACAGATGCCTCGTCCAACCACTAACCGTGCTTTTATTCACTGCCAGGTCTCCGTATACATTGTGCCAGCGCCTAGAGTGCTCTGGTTTTCAATAAAAGAAACTCAATGACAGCCCTCTGTTAGGAACGCACAACCGTTACAGAAGCCATATTAAAGGCTGCGTACAGCGCCGCCATCTTCGGAACTTCATGAAACTACAGGGTCAAAGCACGAATATTTCACCACGTCCCAAGACAGACTCCGCATTATTTCAACCGAATATGTCCTAGTAAAGAAATTCTTGCGTTACTTATTGAACACCCCAAGTACATTTGCCCATTCTCGCCTCTGTGACTCAAACAGGAAAACTTCCATTACCGCAACCACAAGAGGAGACACAAGCTGTTGGGCGAGTTCCCAACTATTTCACGCCACCAGAGAGAAGACCTCGTCTCCGACGAGCTGCAAATCTGAGATGACGGAAACAACCGCCAGGCAGCGCCACTTAGGGAGTGAGCAATGGGCAAAGGGTAGGATTAACTAAAATCCTCTGAATCCATGACCGCTTTTCTCAGTGTTAGTATCTTCATCGCTTGTATAAACAGCTTGTGTACAAAACAATGGAGGTACTAGGTCTCTAGTTCAGTAGTATGGTATGAACTGGTTTTTATAATCTTCGCGATTTCTATTAAAATTTTCGAGATTTATGGAATGAAGACTATTGTTACACTGCATGTTTATTCTTATTTATGTGCATCTTACTATTGGCTTTATTTTTAAAATTATTTTTTCAGTGGCAACTTCATTAGCGAACTTCACGTTTTGTTACTATCTCACCATCCAATGGACGGCATGGGGAACTTTTCTTCTTCGGTTTTTGTACCAAACCAAATATACAGTCGTGAATTCTCCCGTATTCAACAGTTAATATTGGTACACCGGCTTCTTCCTACTTTTCCTTTAGTGACCGATCCAATTTATTGTCTCAACTTTTGATTTACTGCGAGTTTTGTAAAATTCCAATTTTTCAATACTTAAACTGATCGATTTCAATCTATTAATAGTCCCGAACAATTTTCGCCTGAGTTTTTTCATATCCAAATATATGTTGCTGTACTTTACAATTTCTTCATTTATTCTTCGGTAAAATTTTGACCTCAGGGTTTCTTGACTAATGTTCGTTCTCTGGTTTGAATTGCTTCGGTGTCTCTTTATCTGCTTAGAGTCTATTTCTCAGATCAATACGGACAATTTGGTTTGTTGGCCGTGGTGTAGAGCATCGGTATGATGTTTTGCAAGATGGACCTATTGTTACAGATGTATCAAGCTTGAAGCGTTTTTCGAGAAAACGAATTTTGTTACTTGTTTTTCCAGGCCACTTTCCTGAACGGCTTCGTCTAAATATTTAAACTAAGAAACTTCTCCATTTTTCGATACTTAGTTTCTAGCATTTTTCGGTACCAGATCGTTGCTACGTTTGTCACAAGTATTTCGTATTTTCAAACGATATTTAGGGCCCTACTCTTTCTTCTGTTGCTTAAAACATTTCTGTTTTTCTTCTGTTTGAATATCCTGACATAAAATCGGTAGGCGATTTGCAAGAGCTAAGTGGTCTATCCGTATATTGGCTGCACTTAAAGTGAATGATTCGTCAAGTTCAGACTCTGATTTTTTGTTTCTGCCCGTTCGTGTGTTACTCTTTCTCAACATAGCTGGAAGATAATGGAGACAGTCCATCGCCATATCTCACTCTTCTTCCAATCTCAAAACGATCCAAATTTATCTCCAGCACTTTAACTTAGATGTTGAATCATATAGTATTTGACTAATAGCTCGATTTTTTGGTCCAATGAGCCTTTTAAAAATCTACGTATAATCCACTTTTCTCTTGTAAGTTGTCGATGCCTGATAAATAGTTTCAGAACTACAGGAACAATTTGTGGTGTGAAACGTGCTTTATGGTCGCCAGTTTTTCCTTCATGTTGTTGTCGAGGTCGGTTTAGGAGACAATGAGGTACATTTCTGTACGGAACAGGAAGAAGAGGAATCTTCTGTAGCACATGAGTTTTGACCTTTTCATATTTTCCACTTTTCCTGAAGTACTTTATTCGCTGATTTCAGGTTTGTTATGAGTTTGTTTCTGTAATGCACCGTTTCTTCACAAATCACGTCAACTAATTTTTCATTTAAACTGAAGTTCCACCAACTGAAATTTCAGTGTAAGATATACTTTATTTTAGAAAGACGGAATAGTTGGCCACACTTGTCACTCCCTTCTGGCTGTTAGGTGGAAAACTTTATTGTTAATGGTTGACGTGCTGTAGTGTTGTCAGGTTATATTCGTGTTGTTAAATGTAGTTTCTTACAAACGAGCCCCCGCAAGTGTTTGAATTGCCAAACATATTCCTTTACGTTAATGGTAGCTACGTAACTGCTGAGCGAAGACAGGACATTGATAGATTCGAGAAGTGTATCTACTGCACATACTGTGGTACAAGGCTTGATGATGAAGACGAAACTTAGGCTCCGCCATACATAAGTACACCACAAAAGTACCGTACGTATGAAAACCTCAGAACTTTGTTGACATACGTGAACTATGAAGTACATTCTTGGACAATATGTGGGAATTTGAAAGTAAATGGCATGTTGTTTGGTCAGTAAGTCACACACACAAAATCCATTTGTCAGTAAGACAGCATAGCAAGGATAGCACTGACAGTAACTAACTGGCCTGAAAGAAAGCGTACTAAAGCGACTCGCAGATTACAATAAAACAACCAACTGCTCAACCGACTAAGACACTGTTACCTGATCTTCACATAAAGCTTGGAATAATGAAACAGTTCACTGAAGTACATTCAAAATATGATGAATGCTTCCTGTACATGGAAACACGATGCCTGTAAATCTCGTATCAGAAACTTAAAGAACAGAAAGTTCTGGGGTCACAGATCAGAAATTTAATGAAATACAAATTTCCAGAAATTGCAATGTAACTAGTGGGAAAAAGAGTTTCGGTTTTGTTCAAACAAGTAGTGTCCAACGTTTTGACCTACAACAGACATCCAAATTATAAGACCATGGTTAAAAAATATTGCAAAGATTCATGAATAGCGTGTACTGTGAGTGCGAAACCTCATTTTCTACATTCATGACCTCTTCCCTCTGAACCTTAGCAGTGCAAGTTGCACACATATATGAGTACTAATAGGCTGCCTAGAATTGATATGAAGTGAATTAGTTTGTACAGCTGAATGCTAGAGGGCCCATCACAGTTTGCTCAGCCACAGTGGCTGTTGCTCGTGAACCTACGTGCGGGTGAAAAGGCTTGATGGATAAATCCTGGTAAGGGGAACTAGGACAGCAGTCTCACATACTGAAGGACAGATAACGTACCAAAAATGGTGGACTTCAGCCAGTCAAATAAATGAATTTTTTACAGCACTTTTAAATTCGACAATAAATCACATTCAAATAATGAAGCAAATCTCAACATGTCTGCAATCTCAGAAAAATGAAGAGCACCCACTGACCCTACACTATTTCCAATATCTTCAAAACTACGAAAGTATATAGTATTGTGTTAAATATTTTCACGATACATCTGTGAATTACAACTTCTATATTCTTAATGCGATTTCAACAAACGGTGTCCCTGATGATATCGTTCCACTGTAACTATAGTCCCTGAAAGCTGTGAATCTTTGTATATCTCATTTCTTGTTTTATCTCTTTTTCATATCTTTTCAGTACGCAAATGCCTGTTAGAATATTATAATCACCACTATTACACAGAAAAAGAATGCAACATGAACACCTTATATCTTATCACAATGTATAGTTATTTGAGGGATATTTTATTGTTTGGCCAGTAACTGCTTTTAAATGGTGAGTACTTATGCTCCTAAAAATCGTGGTAATTTAAAAGTGGTAAACTGCATGTGTTAGCAGACACCATTAAAAAGAATGCCGAAAGTCGATTATTTTAAGCAGATGTAAATAAGTGGATGAGCAATATTTAATGACAAATTGTTGTCGTATAATGTGAGCAGGAACAAACATTTATTTTTATTATAGTGAATGGTCTGAGTGTAGATGAATGTTTATGATATTTCTTTGTTTAAATATTGTTGTAATATATTAGTTTACTGCGGGAAGTGGTCACATTCAGTCAGATCATCTCTGTAGAACTTAAGTACGATGTAGTTTTGTGGGCGACGGCCTTCAGCCAACAGACAGTCGACAGTGGCGAAACATTGCTGAAGTTAAGTGGAGATGGACTCTTTTCGAATGGGGGGGTCAAGCGAGCAATTCTCGGCACTACTCCTCCAGATCTTGAAAAAAAAAAACACTTTTACCGTAGTGCTTGAAGAAGGGAGACCTGCTTGCGGTAAAAGTAGGTGATAGGGCTCGTTTTTTCCCGACTGGAAAACGATTAGATCAGATTAGATTAGATTATTTTTTCGTTCCATAGATCCGTGCTCAGGAGATCCTCGTGGATGTGGAACATGTCATTTTTTTAAAAAAGCTGAAATAACAATACTAATAGTATGAGTATATACAATACATCAAAGCTGAAATAACAATACTAACAGTATGAGTATATACAATACATCATTTTTTAAGCTGAAATAACAATACCAATAGTATGAGTATATAATATACATCATTTGCTTCTATTAAAAATTCGTCAATGGAGTAGGAGTTGGCCACTAGTAAGTCTTTCAGGCTCCTTTTAAACTGATCTTTATTTGTAACTAATTTTTTTATGTTTGCTGGCAAATGATTGAAGATGAGTTTTCCTGAGATTAGACAGAATATGATTATCTACTCTTTATTTAACATGTGTTCACGAACTTATAGCGTCAGCAGGTGAAAAATAGGTCCGCTAATTGTATTATAATGAAATAAATGCTTGTATTTCCGTCATAAGTTGCACTTAGAAGAGTCTATTTTAATTTTTGATGTTGACTGGTTTAGGACACCTGTATCCATTTTCACATCGTCTTGTAAAGAAAATTACAGTTGACATTAAAATTTTATACAAACGAGGCACATATCTGCAATACATTTATGAAACACTAACATACATGTACGATGTAAAATTTTTTCAAGGTTATTTTGTTTTACGAATAGCCTTACGAGTAACTGTTACAAATGCAGGAGAAAACCTACGCACAAAAACCCCCTGCAGTGATGACCAAAGTGGCACTATGACCGACTGAACAACCGTAAAAACATCACATACATCGTACATTAGAGAAGTTACCAGGTAAAACGCCAGAGGACTCTGGCAGCAGTGTGCGTCGAAAACTAAATCTTTACTGACTAAAGGACACGTTCTTTTCCATTTTTAACTTTATATAGTCTTAAAGCAGTCCAACAGCAATTTTTTTTTTTTCTTTTGTGATAACCAGTCATTGGTCTCCAGTGGGTCGAACTGCACCAAGGTCCTATACGTTACATATTGACATGACGCCAGCTGCAGAAGACGCTACAACTGCTAGAGCTATACTCAGTGGTTATACTGTCATGCTTGAAACATAATTTATGTCCAGGCCCTATAAAATTATTTGTATGTAACCGATCTCAAAATAAATAATGTGTGGCAGCCCCCTCTCCAAAAATAAGTTAACCTGTCAATTAACAATATGACTGCCCCTAAGCAGATCATATCAACAGTAATTCATTAGTTTATGTTAAGTCGTCCAACGTGCGGCATTGTGCTCCACGACAAAAAAAGTAAACTCAGACAACCAGCAAGCAGTAAGCCACCCTCAGACTAACCATTTACAACAGATTTACATAGTTTTACATCCTGTGCTCTAATGAGTTAAAAATAGTTTTTTTTTAGAAATTTGAAATTTAATCCATAACGCAACTACTGCGATAGCACATCTAATTTGAAAATTGGTCACAGGATCCGAAACTAGTTACCGCCAAGAAATTAAGAAAAGGTACTTCTCTGGCCAACTTATGATGGAGCTACAACCATTTATTTCAATTATGAGCGGACTTACTTTTCACCTGCAGCACGCTGCAAGTTCGTAAATATGTGCCTAGTGGGGCTGCAAGGTATGACTACACTTTTTTGAAAAAGAAGATTTAGTTGACCAAGGCATGTGCTAAGGCTTACTTCAGTCCTAAGCGTTTGCGGTGCCGTTGTGATACCTGTGTGTGCGAAGGTCCCACTATACAATAAAACTAAAAATTCAGTGGAAGCAAAACGTAGGACCAAAATTCAGTAGTTGAAAAGCGAAATTAGGGACGTATATGGTTTTAAGCGAGACAAAGCAAAAATATTTATGTGTTACAGCTGAAGCGATCATGGACTATTTACAGTTATAAGTTTTCCATGAGAAAGTTGAGGAAATAGTGGAAGAGAAATGCAGGGAGCTGCTTTTGAAGCACAATGGTAAATTAAACGTTTGTGGGAAAAGCAGGTTCATAACAATGATGTCGATAGTGATATAGAGAAGGTCAATACCGTTGCTTATAAGGTTGTAAGCTTGACCGACATTTCCTTGAATAGGGAAGAGATTGCAGTCTTTAATAAGTGGTTGCAGTTTTCTCCGTGCATTCCTCTTTCAGACGCAGCTATAGCTGAAGTTATAGATCAAGTAAAGTCAGGATGCGCTCAGGGAAAACTTAACGCTTTGGAAGAAACATGGGTAGCGGTTAAGGCACAGGATTTTTTGTCTAGAGAGCTACTAAGAGAAAAGGAGGCTAGTGAAAGTGACAAAATGCGACTCATAGTCGGAATAAATTGGAAATTACGTAAGAATTTAGCAATGACGATAAAGTCAGATCAGGGTGCTACTTCACCACTTATTTTTGAAACAGAATATAGGCATAAAGTCTTGGAGTTCTTGGCAGAAAATGACACAAATCTGGGGTTAGAGACCCCCACTATATATTATTGTGCGGCCCTTCAAAAGAAAGTTGAAGGGACCCAATTCTTGCTACTCACGCTGAAGTGTGGTGTGGTCACTATGAACCCTAAATTACCCCCTTTGAACGTACAAGGAAAGTTGCATACAGAGAAAAGGAGCATGCCTGTCATGCACCCATGGCAGAACTAGGTAAGTAACTTTTTGGAATACTTAAAAAAACTATAACGTGGCAAATAGGAGAGTCGTTGCTAATGAAGCTAAGGAAATTCAGCTCACAGAGGATATGGCATTAGCCTCCCTTGATGTCTGTAATCTCTATAGGAACGTCGCAATTCAAATCACGTTTGAAATTATAAAAGATAATAACGCCTTGCCGAAAGGGGAAATGATAAATTTATAGACCTTTTGCAGTTTACCATGAGTTAAAATTACTTTAGAATTCGATGGGAGATTGTATCAGCAGATAGAACGTCTTGTGATGGTCAGTTGCCTCGCAGGCCTGCTGGAAGACATTTATGCAGCAGTCCATAGTTAATGGATACAGCGATTTTCCACAAACGCAGTGTGGATGACGAAATCCTTGTACTAAAAGAAGGAGAAGGGCAGGTAGTAGCTGTGCGTAGTGTATTTAACCAACATCATGTGAATATTAAATGGGAAGCAAATCAAAGAACCAGATAAAGTACTCAGCGAGAAGTAGACTTTAGAGTATAGACAGCCGGAACTGTAGTTATTATCATCTTGGGGAGAGGATGCCAACACCCCCAATGGAGAGTGTGCCGACAGCGTAAACGGATTGTAAACAGTTGGTTACCGTATGTCACAGCACAATGACAAGTATTTTACCTCGTTTTTCACCTTTTTCCTACCATGGGTCTATGCATTATATTCTGCTTATTTTGCAACTTGAGGAGCATAGCCACCTACATGGGAATTTAGGGGACGAAGTTGCGCAGCCTTTCCTTTGATGTGACTAGTGCCCGTTACAATCGTTTAAGGACTAAAATGTACTTTCCACAGCCAAATTTTTGATATCATGAAACTGGTGGATGTGATGTGCTGCTCATTTGGCTGTTAATAGTCTAACGTGATTTTTCTTTTGATATGCGCCTATTATGTTGGTGTATGCCAGGAACCATGGTCTAGGAGTAGCGTCCTTGATTAGTAACCGAAACGTTCTCGGTCCCGGCTTCGAAACGGGCCATCGTCTAAATATTGATTCATTATCAGCATTGGAGGCACCCTCATTCTACCAACCGCCTTGTCAAAGAAAGTGGAGAAGCGGACAGAGGATCAGGGCACTTTATTGTCCTTGGGTTAGGAAACTGCCCCTAAAGGTGGAAGACATAGGAATGATCAACATCATGAGGATGCAGAAGGGAATGGAAACCACTGCATTAAAAATACACACTGTATATGCACAGAAGACCAGGCCTTTAATCGAAAAAGTGTCATCATGATCTCTTCACTAGCAAAAGATTCCGGATTAGTACACCATTCTGATCTATGGGAGGGGACTGCCTAGGTAGGGGTCACCATGAGGAAAAGACTGAATAACCAACAAATGTCTGGGCGTGGAATGTCATAAGCTTGAATGTGGTAGGGAAGCTAGAGAAAATCTGAAAATGGGAATGCAAAGACTCAATCTAGGCACAGTAGGAGTTAGTGCCATGAAATGGAAAGAAGAGAAGGATATCTGGTCAGATCAATATAAGGTAGCATCAACAGTAGCAGAAAAAGGTATAACGGGAATAGGATTCGTTATGAAGAAGATAGTAGGACAGAGAGGGTGGCACTGTGAACAATTTAGTGATAGGGTTGTTCTTATCAAATCGATAACCGACCAGCACCGACAAAGATGGTTCAGATATCCATGTCAACGTCGCAAACTGGAGATGAAAAGACAGAGAAAGTATATGGACAGAAGGAAAAGGTACAGGAGTATATGGGCTTGCGGCAAGGAATGAGAGAGGAGAGAGACTGAGTTCTGCAATAAATTTCAGCTAGTAAGAGCAAATACTCTGTTCAAAAATCACAAGAGGAGGAGGTATACTTGGAAGTGGTCGGGTGATATAGGAAGATTTCAGTTAGATTACATCATGGACAGACAGAGATACCGAAATCACACACTGAGTTGTAAGGCGTACCCAGGAGCAGATATAGATTCAGATCACAATGTAGTAGTGATGAAGAGTAGGTTGAGGTTCAAGACATTAGTCAGGCAGATAAATATACAAAGAAGTGGAATACGAAAGTACTAAGGAATGATGAGATACTCTTGAAATTCTCTGAGGCTACAGATACGGTAATAAGTTATAGCTCAGTAGGTTTACAGCAGGAGAGGAATGTTCATCACCAAAAAGGAAAATCACAGAAGTTGGGAAAAAAGGTACAAAGAAGGTAACTACGAAGAAATCGTATATTTGGAACACAGAACTAAATGGATGTGAAACATGCACTGTTGGAAACCAGAACAGAAGAGAATCGAATCATTTCAGATGTGGAGCTACAGACGAATGTTGAAAATTAGTTGAACTGATAAGGTAAGGAATAAGGGTGTTGTGCGGAGAATCTGTGAGGAAGGAAAGATATGGAAAACACTGACAAGAAGAAGGTACAGAATAATAGGACATCTGTTAAGACATCAGGGAATAACTTACGTGGTACTAGAGGGAGCTGTAGACGGTTAAATCTGTAGCGGAAGACAGAGGTTGGAATTAATCAAGCAAGTAATTGAGTACATAAGTTGCAAGTGCTACTCTGAGATTAAGAGGTTGGCATGGGAGGGGAATTCGTGGCGGGACGCATCAAACCAGTCAACAGACTGATGAAAAAATATTCTGATTGGTGGGTGTGTGCTTTCGCAGCACTTTGAACTGAAGACCTAGATATAGTCTTGTATAATAAGAAGTTTAATCTGTAAAAAGAAGGGATTTACATTTTTTATGATGTACCTTAAGAAAAAAAAAGGAAAGTCACTTTCTCCTTCTATCTGGTTTTCGCCAATATAAAGTGCTTAACGTTTCAAATCCCGGCAGGTATTCTAGACCATGCTACGCTTATTCATACTTCACACGTTTCCTGAATTTATGAACATCCTGGTTTTGTTTTACTTAGGTGGACCACTTTTTCATATATCCATCTATTTGTATTTTTGGATATTGTTTTATTATGACCCGATAGTCACTTAATAATTTTACCAACTTTTAATCTCTAATCTCATAGTCATTGGTAGATCCCATTTTTTCACACATATTTGCATCACTTTTCTTTTTTCTACGCACACATTTTACAAACTATATGGTATCGAAACCTATATACATTAATATCTTCGGCCTCCATAACTGTCTCTTTGTATGATTACTTCTTTATCGTTATTGTGATCCAGCTACCATCACCTACTATGTGAAATTTACACTTCAGTGTGTACATAATTTTTCGCCACATCCATTATGCCTATACTGAATATGGAACAGCTGATAAATTCAGAACACTTCATGCAACTGATCTTACACAGCATGGCACAGCTTTGTATTGTTTATTCGGCTACAACATCCAACGTAAGTAGCTTTAAAATTTTCACTTTCAATATTTGTCATTTTCATAAGTTTGTCTATTATATTTGACTACTGACTTTTTTCAGAATGCCTGAAAATCACAAAATTTCAAAATTGCAGCTGCAATAAATAATGTTTTAACACCAAAAGCGGAATGATTTTGCTTAAAAACAATACGACTATGGTAAAAAGAATTATAGCAACAGATCGTATTCCAGTGTGGGATGTCCGTTGTGATTGGGTGCATAGCCCTGTGGCACACAGTAACAAACTCTGGTGGCCAACAGAGTGAGTAACCACTTGAAATAATCATGCAGATTAATACAAACAAGGAGACTGCCACACAACGGAAATATCTCATTTAAACTAATATTAAGAGATGTGGCCCAATTAAGCATGAAACGAACCGGTACCAAAACTCTCTGCCATCGAATAGTTCACTTCAAAACATTAGAAATCTCTACATACAAAACGCAGTGTCCTGACTGACTGACTGACTCATCATTGCTAACCCAAACGGCCTAGGATAGAAACTTGAAATTTGGAAAATGTGTTAATCTTATACCGTAGGTACCATTTAAGACGTGATTTTTCGAAATTCCAACCCCAATAGTTTTTGGTATCCATGGGCAACATTTATCCAGTTTTAGGTTGTCAGTTTACTATTGTGAGTACTCCTGCCCAGTGATGATCGCATCACTACCATATACAAAACAATACACAGACAAATCGTACACTGGAATCCAACGTCTCGTCCGATGCATTCATTACTGTAATTCCTTCAATACTCCATTAAAGGCTCTAACACCACTGGGAAGTAGCCCACACACTTATCATAGCCCATTATGGACTTCTGGCCGGTTCAGTTTCTCCAACTCTATCGTTGATAGTTTTTCTATCTTGGTATGGCCTTCAGTATAATAGAAAAATTAATTGCTGATAAATCTGTTCTTTTGTGATATCCTCCTGGTTTTCGGCAACACGTTATCATTCAAAAGCTGACGCCATCATGTCGCACTCTGCGGTTATTTCATAGCGACTCATCACCCACACAAATACAGTGCTTGTTTTCCCCACACACCTGTATGTCCACATGCCAATTTTTCAGTGCTCACGACTCTTCTGTTACACCTCCAGTTTGTAGGGAAGCAGCCTACTCACGCCATAATAAATTCACATCAGTCTTTCCATTGTGTGCCAGCCAGTCCGCTGTAACTAGCTCTGACGCCATAAATGTTGCGCAATACTTTAAAAATCAAGTAAATAACCTAAAGTGTTTCTAGCATGTCAGGAGTAATACTAAATTAATATGTGTTGAATATCATTTCGATAACTTTAATCATTTTCTAAATTTGGACGTTTTTCTGTAAAAATCATTGGCGCAACAGAAAACAGCTATAGACTTAAAAATTTATATTTAGATTCCTTTTTCATAATTATTTAATAGAAACAGTCTTCTGGATATCACAAATCAAGATTTTAGTGGAAATTCATGATTTTCTGGTTTTTGTCTTAAAAATTAAGGAAGCAAGATAGCTTAAGTAGGCTAATAAATAAGGCTAGGATGTTTATTTTTAAGTATAATGGAGATCCTCTATAACCATAAAGATGTGAGAAGTTTCAACTCAATGACTATAAAACTATAGCGATAGCATATCTCCAAAGGGCAAGTTCAGAGCTCGTCTACTGCGTGCAGTGTAATTAAATTAATTCTCTCGCCCAAAATATTTAACTTAGCCACGTCAAACTTTTATTATGATTACTTACCTGTGTGCTGAATGCACATTTAAATTGAGAGCTTCATCGGCCATCAGCAAAAGAAGCTATGATTTATTCAATAACTTAATGTGGTGCATTACTAGCCCAGCGGCTAGTCGGGAGAGCCGATTTGATCAAGCGTTCCCTTAGCCGTCCGCACCGCGGCTTTATATATAGGAACACTGCGCTAGGAAGCAAGGCCCCAGTTCTCTCCAGACGCTGAATAGCACACCATCTGTGTCGGGAGTCGCGTCGCGTCGGTGTAATTGCTATAAACAGCCTCGGATGCCGTATTAAGTTACTCGGGATATGCGTAACCATGAAATCATTTTCGAGTGAGGTGTTAATTCTGGGATGACTTTAATGATCGATCTTCAGTTTGCGTATGTCGTATTTGCACGTGCCGTCGCGGGACAGACATTCTACCATTGTTTAGCGTGGCGTTTGATGAACATTATCATCAAATTATGGCGAGCATTCACTTAAACATTTAATTTGGACAGTTATAGTTGCATCAGCGCATTAGACTCTGAACTGAACTGTTAGTCAGATTGTGTGGATTCTTCTTTTTTTTTTCATCTGTGACTTTCAGAATATAATGAACTATTTTTAATCAAAATCATTTTTGATTATGAATCCCAGACAATCTCCTAATTTCTCAGAGTTATAAGTTGTAGCTATAAGTGTATTTCTCAGATGAAGTGGGCAATAGAAATTCTAATTACAGGCTTCACGTTTTGCTAATCACTTTCTGGTTGCCAATATTGTAGTTAGAGAGCCAGTGTTGAGAACGGCAAAACAACAGCATAAATAATAGGAACACTTATATAACAATTAATTCCAACCAGCCGCCACATATGGTGCATCGGCCGGGAAGTGTTTCTACATTCAAACATTTATACAACAGTAAATTTTCTAACCAGCCGCCCCACATATGGTGAATCGACCGGGAAATGCATCTTTTCTACAAACAAAACATTTTTATTGAATAACAACATTATTTCCCAACTAGCCGCCCCACATATGGTGCATCAGCTGGGAAATGCATCTATTCTACATTACAAAACATTCTACATATAAACAAAATAAATTCCACCCGCCGCCCCACAAGTTCACAAACTATTTCCTACCTACTCTATTAACTGCTCGTAATTAACTTAACCTAACATACATCCAACGCTTAAAGGCTATTCTCATCATTAAATCCGAACAAAGTGCCTCACGAGTCGTCATCATCATCGCTGTTTAGTGCTTATACGACTTTTTTCTCTGTTGCTACCAACAGAAGAGCCAGAGCTCCTCATTTGACGAATACCTCAGTTGGTCTAAATTCAAATTTTTCTGTTTACACATTCATACTTAACTTCACTGGATTTGCCCGTAAACGTGAATGACGTTGCGAATTTGATAAATGCAGTCAACCTCTGTAATAGTTATATAATCATACACATTGTAAGACTGTCTTTGAGACCAGAAGTGTTGGTCAGAGTGATTAGCTTTGCTTTGTCAGGGTAAGTCAGAGAGCAGCAGTAACAGTGTGTGTTGGATAAGCTGGTAACACACTAAGTTTAAAATGCATTAAATCTGGCCTGCTGTGTAGTGGAGCTGAATTATTTAAAAATAGATTCAGCAAATGGGAGTATATTAATAGAAAACTGATAGAAGTCAACTTTTGAGGTACTCCAGGTTTTTATATGTGTCGCTGTGTAGCTTCTCATTGTTGTAACATTGTGTATGGTTGAAGTTTTCGGCAGATATTTTGTAATGAAGCATATGGTATTGTCTTATAGCTAAAACAAGTATCAAGGGAGGAAATCCTACACTGGAGAGATTTTAAGAAATATTTTACTGACGTCTAGGCCTGAGAACTTTATGAAAAGGTGTAATACTGATACGGCTTACTGAAGTACAGTTAATCTTGGAGTCAATCTTCTCATTTATCAATCGTTTGGTTCCCCAATCTCATTTGCTATCTTGACTGTGTTTGTACTGAGAAGCATTTATGAAAATTGGCATTGCACATCGCAAGTAAAACAACTGAAATTTGATTTTTTTCCCAGTACATCGTTATTCCTAAAATCAACAATTGGCAGAACACACGAGCGCATGCAGGCCACTAAATTTAATTATCATCACAGTTAATGTCCAACTGTAAGGCACAGTGATTGGTCGAGTGTACCTTTCAAAATAATATAGCCATCAGTTTAGAGCTTAATACCAGTAAAAGATTTCAGTAAAGTGCTATCTTGTGAATTTTCAAGCAGTTTCATCAGAATGTCAGTTGCATTAACTTCTATGTTCATTTGCTTCCTGGTGCTGTGATTGTTTCCAAGATTAAGGATAAAGATTAGCATTATTCAGGACCAACATTTTAAACTGAGTTGGATTGCCTACGTACATTTCAGTGAAAACGAATTACTTTCTAGCCGACTAATTGTTTCATTTACCGGATAGTGTGGATTTTTCAACATGTAGCACAAACTCCACATATTTCCGTTCAAAACTAAATTTTCACGTAGTTCTCTTGCCCTGCACTGAGATTTACATATTTCGACATCAAAACTAATTATTACACATTTCTCAGATACCAACTAGGCACTGAGATACATGAGTTACGCATGTAGACATATGAGAAGCACTCCGTCTTCAGACCACAAGTGGCCTATCCGGACCATCCGACCGCCGTGTTATCCTCAGTTGAGGATGCGGATAAGAGGGACATGTGGTCAGCACACCACTCTCCCAGTCGTTATGATGGTTTTGTGGCTGAGTGCACCGCGAAAAATGGCAACAACGCATGGCGGCCAGGATGTTCACCCATCCAAGTGCCGGCCACGCCCGACAGCGCTTAACTTCGGTGATCTCACGGGAACCGGGGCATCCACTGCTGCAAGGCCGTTGCCCACACATATGAGATGCTTACTTATAATTAATATTGTCGACCCCTGAGTCGCTAGACCAAACGTCTTCCCATTCCTAACTGTCCTCACCTTACTATTGGTCCTCTAATACCTTCTAATGTGTGACAACTTCGGTGCTCGCATCTGTTTTCAGTACTCCATCTAGCACAGGTGGTTCAGTCTATTCTTCCTCCATTCATAAATATTCATTCCTTATTTATTGTAATCGCCTTCCTTCTTTTCGCAGTAATGTGATTCCCTCACAAGTCAAGATAATACCTAGCATTTCAAAATTTTCCTTGCAAGAACCATCCTTATTATACTTGAAATTTAATTTGATTTCCTTAATGTCACACCACACTATTGCATACATCTATTTCAGGTACAAAAATACGTCGTAAGACTTGAGGAAATTGATTGCAAGAATCACGTTTACAGATGGGTTTCTTACGATTAAAAAGTTCCCGCTAAGCGTGAGTGACTGGCACACGGAATCGGTTCTGATTTGCTCCCTTACATTTTTCTTGCATTGCACCGCACTATCTCTTTCCTTACATTTTGAACATCGGTCACTTCTTGTTCTTATTGAAAATGTTACCTGTTCTTCTCTAGTACCAAGACTAGATTCCAGAATCTAGAATGAAAGGCCAAAAAAAAAAAAAAAAAAAAAAAAAGAAAAACAATAGGACCCCCCATTTAATAACTTGTTTATTCGCTTTTGGAACAAGATACATCACTCATTCTGCACTTCGAGGATCTGATAGCTTTTGGTATGTTTGTGGAAGTATGTGGCATTAGATGTCTAGGCACAGGTCATATAATTTTTGTCTGATTTGTGTATGCGTTGATGGCACTCGATAGCCACCCAGGTGTTATCCATAGAATTTACATCAGTCGAATTCGATCGCCGAGACATCAACTTTTGTTCACTATAATGCTCCTCATACCACTCCAGTACGTCTCTGGCTCCAGTTATGTTGCTGAAAGATGACGTCCCCGTAGGGGAAGACATCAAGCACGAAGAGATGCAGGTATTTCGCAGTTGTCAGCAAGTTTTTGATTACTACCACAGGTTCCATACAAGCGCAAGAGAATGTCTCCCACAGCACAATGTTGCTCTCACCAGCCTGCGTACGTGGTGGTGCTCCAGCACATCTCGATGACGACGTTTGTGGAGCCGTCCATAGAACAAGTGTAGAAAAATTGTGATCTCTCCGAAGAACCGACACGTTTCCAATGATCAGTGGTCGAATCCCTATGGTGCCATGCCCACTGGAATCGTAACGTGTGGTCAACATGTGAACACGTGTGGGTAGTCTGCTGCGGAGATCCATGTTTAACAACATACGATGAATGGTGTCCTTCGAAACACTTGTGCGTGCACCAGCAATGCGTTTTTCGGGCAGAAATGCCACAGCTCATCGTGTATCTTACATTACAGGGCAGCCAAACTCCGGACCCCATGTTCCGTAAAGAGTCGTAAACATCCACCCCACCGAGCTAGATGGAGCAGTGGTTAGCACACTGAAGTCCGGCCATCGTGATTTAGCTTTTCCGTAATTTCCCGAAATCGCTCCATTCAAATGCCGGAATGGCACATTTGAAAGGGCACTGCCGGCGTCCTTGCCCGTCCTTCCCTAATCAGATGAGACCGATTATCTCGGTTTGGTCTCTTCCCCCACACAACCCAACCCAACATCCTCCCATTAAGCGTCTAATGGTAGTTTCACGGTTATTCAACCTCTTTGCGTAGATGCTCATGGCAGTAGTAAGTGAATATTCTACCAGCCTCGCCGTTTTCGAGTTACTCGTTCACAGACTGTGCTTAATAATAATCTGCCTTTTGTCAAAGTTGTTTATCTTAATGGATTTTTCCATGTGGAGCCCGTATCTTCGCTAAGGCGATCCCCCCCGTCCGTGTTTGCTCCGTTTACATACTTTTGTTACCACCTCCCATGCCCCTAGCGCCACGGTGGACAGTGGTCACAATGTTTTGGCTGATCAGTGTGAAAGGCATGGTACAGTACATCGGCTAACGTCTCATCAAGTACTGGATACGCAATAACTTCCGTTCTGGAGCCGAACTGGACGACACCTTCTAACAGTTTCTTCTTTAAATGTTCTAAATTAAATCTGGAACATCGACAAGCAAGCCTGCTAGCGGATGATTTCTGTCTAGTGGTGAAGTAGGCACCTCGGACCGTTATCAGACTCACCTCATGTTCTTTCCGTTTTCATTACTTTGAGGATTCCTTCATGAATCTGTGCTGCGCACTTCAACAATTTCTACACGATCACACCGTTAACATCACATCCACTGTGATCTCGCCTGTCGTCTGTACGGTAAGGTTCCCACAATTTTCAGTGGTGATTTCTATTCTGCTTGTTACCACTTGTGCATGGTGTGTGCTTCTATCGCCAAATCGCATTCGGTGGTACACGTTGTGATGAAGAGTAGTGGGTTACACTCGTTCTTCGACCTAGTTTTGGCCAATTAAAGAGAAGAATACTCCTCCATCGTCTATACCATGAGGAGCTAATGTAACTTATCATTATACTCGCAGTGACAGTTTCATTTGGCTGATCTGTATGAGTCCATTCGCCTGAAACAGTGTGTCCAGATATTCATTTCTCTTAACTATTTCATTGAAGTATTGCGCCAGACTTCGATACTGTGAGCCCACTTCAATTTCCATCATCAAAGTCCATAAGCTGACACTTTCCCATTTCACTTTTGTCTAGAATTCGTACAGACACTCATCTTTAAATTCCTCAAAAGTTTTGCATTTAGGCTCGATCACACTCATGGCCATAGCTGCGTGTTTGCTTAAATGTGCTCTAGTGATGCTGATTTGGATGCGACAGGATCTTCTTACAACTACTCAATACAGATTTTGGGATTCGGAATGTGTGATCTGCCCATTACAAGGCATACTTTTGAATTGATACGAATTGCTTTCGTGTTTCATTCTCGTCCACATCCAGATCATTTGTTCCTAGTGTTAATGCTGGTATCATGCTCACTGGAGGTGATGCCAGGTCAATGTGAATGCGGCAGTCTCTTAAATCTTGCAATTCTTTCTCTTCCTTGCACCAGTATTCTTCGATCATGAATATTTATTTTATATACGTGTTGTTCATTGAGGAAATATTTAGTTGACGCTAAGATATTCGTTCATTGATTCTACATGCAAGTGGCTGACAAAGAGTACAGTTATAAATACTGTTCGTTGGTCGTCAATAAAAGCTCTCCATTTCGCCATTTTTTCGAATAGTACTGCAACGTATGACTATTTGCAGCTAGTATGGCTGGCGAAAAACACCATTCCCACCATTACAGAGGGTTCCGTTTGTGCGCGTGCTCGGGGTGGGGGGGTGGGGTGGGGAGGGGGTTGCAGAGTAAAGTCGTACATACTTTTCGTCCATCTTTGTACAGGGCTGAGGGGAATTTACTACTAGCCCCGGCTCGATCATTGATGGCTCTGTCTGTCGTCCTGCTACCACTTGTCTCTATCTTGCGTCCATTTTTTTTACCATTATGTGGTATTACTTAAAGAAAGCACCACTCCCTATTCACAGAATAGTGTATAACTGTATTGCAAGTCTAATAACGTTTGACCATAAGATCACGTGACTGATAGTGTCATCATAGACTTTATCTAAGGCTTTGAATTTGGCGATTATGGTCTTATTGACAGGATAAGTTGCATTCCTGTGTTTGTCCTACACTCTCATGAGCAATGAGTCAGGCTGCGAAGGTGTCAACACAAGAATTTTCTGGAGGATTAAAGTAAAAATACTGTTTACTTGCGTATCTATGCTTATATCTCTATAATCAAGGTCGATAGTTGGTTATAATGCTATACTATGCATGACTACAGTTTTAACTTTCTTCTAATAATTAAATTCCTCCAGCTGTACTTAAGATTTTATATTTACCCCGCAAGCGACGTAAACATAAAATGTTAAGTACAGCTGGAGGAATTTCATTTTTAATAAAAATTATACCAGCTGTGTCCCACCTTCGTCCAGTTTAAATATGGATGTACGAAGATAGTTTTAACTATTCAACCTTGAAATCAATTACCTATGCTACGGAACAGCAATGCTGATAGTTCTACTGTTGACTGTCTCTAGGTTGAATGATTGCCTACACGTTGTGAGCAAAACCGATGCTATTCAGTACCTCCCCAGAGGTTTTTTTATACTGAATATAAAAACGTCCCTTTACCATGACTGTGACTGGCCCTCGAATCTTTAATTATCACATAGACACTACGCTTAGGATTTTTGTGGCGTGGTACGACAAAATACACTCCTGGAAATGGAAAAAAGAACACATTGACACCGGTGTGTCAGACCCACCATACTTGCTCCGGACACTGCGAGAGGGCTGTACAAGCAATGATCACACGCACGGCACAGCGGACACACCAGGAACCGCGGTGTTGGCCGTCGAATGGCGCTAGCTGCGCAGCATTTGTGCACCGCCGCCGTCAGTGTCGGCCAGTTTGCCGTGGCATACGGAGCTCCATCGCAGTCTTTAACACAGGTAGCATGCCGCGACAGCGTGGACGTGAACCGTATGTGCAGTTGACGGACTTTGAGCGAGGGCGTATAGTGGGCATGTGGGAGGCCGGGTGGACGTACCGCCGAATTGCTCAACACGTGGGGCGTGAGGTCTCCACAGTACATCGATGTTGTCGCCAGTGGTCGGCGGAAGGTGCACGTGCCCGTCGACCTGGGACCGGACCGCAGCGACGCACGGATGCACGCCAAAACCGTAGGATCCTACGCAGTGCCGTAGGGGACCGCACCGCCACTTCCCAGCAAATTAGGGACACTGTTGCTCCTGGGGCATCGTCGAGGACCTTTCGCAACCGTCTCCATGAAGCTGGGCTACGGTCCCGCACAGCGTTAGGCCGTCTTCCGCTCACGCCCCAACATCGTGCAGCCCGCCTCCAGTGGTGTCGCGACAGGCGTGAATGGAGGGACGAATGGAGACGTGTCGTCTTCAACGATGAGAGTCGCTTCTGCCTTGGTGCCAATGATGGTCGTATGCGTGTTTGGCGCCGTGCAGGTGAGCGCCACAATCAGGACTGCATACGACCGAGGCACACAGGGCCAACACCCGGCATCATGGTGTGGGGAGCGATCTCCTACACTGGCCGTACACCACTGGTGATCGTCGAGGGGACACTGAATAGTGCACGGTACATCCAAACCGTCATCGAACCCATCGTTCTACCATTCCTAGACCGACAAGGGAACTTGCTGTTCTAACAGGACAATGCACGTCCGCATGTATCCCGTGCCACCCAACGTGCTCTAGAAGGTGTAAGTCAACTACCCTGGCCAGCAAGAACTCCGGATCTGTCCCCCATTGAGCATGTTTGGGACTGGATGAAGCGTCGTCTCACGCGGTCTGCACGTCCAGCACGAACGCTGGTCCAACTGAGGCGCCAGGTGGAAATGGCATGGCAAGCCGTTCCACAGGACTACATCCAGCATCTCTACGATCGTCTCCATGGGAGAATAGCAGCCTGCATTGCTGCGAAAGGTGGATATACACTGTACTAGTGCCGACATTGTGCATGCTCTGTTGCCTGTGTCTATGTGCCTGTAGTTCTGTCAGTGTGATCATGTGATGTATCTGACCCCAGGAATGTGTCAATAAAGTTTCCCCTTCCTGGGACAATGAATTCACGGTGTTCTTATTTCAATTTCCAGGAGTGTATGTGATCTGCTCCACAGTTACCGGATTGGATTAATGGATATGAGATCTGATGGGTATTTATCCGGCTGGATCAATGCTTGTTGGGTTTAATTTTCGTTAAAGAACTACTGTGCTTACATACGTATATTTCCGCGCAAGGTTTTAGACCCAGAGTCATCGTAAATACTAGTCGGAACTCTAGGTCGCTTGTTGCTAAATGAGAATATGACGCAAACCGGAGAACATGACACAAGCCCAGCAATAGATCACTTGTTTTTTGGGAAAGTTTTCTTCTTCTTAGAAAGATGTGTGGCACACCAACAGGAGACTGACTACCATGAAGTGCAGCCAGCAGGCATATAAACCAGCAGTATATGATTCGCTTGTCAGTCTGAGACCCATATCAGCTTTGGTTAACATATGTTGAATATAATTACCGCGAACCCTTTATTAAATGTATGATCCCTAAACTAATTACCGCCAACAGAGCACTGTGAAGAAAATCGCACATGCAAAGATAATGGCGACTTTTTTCCAAACGAGATGACCCATTTACTACCACCTTAAAAGATAATGATCACTGATTGTGGATTAGAACGATCGAAACGCTTAACACAGATTAGACAGTGATGTAATATAGTGTCCCTTCAGTGTGCACACATAAAGTTAGATATACACTTTAAGCACTTATTTTGGACTTGAGAGTAATGATGTACATTCAAAAGGACATGTATGCTCGATACATGGACACTGATTGGTCGTTACTGACACTATTTCTCGAATTTAGTCAATAGTATCTAAAATACACGATTAATTAATGATGCACCTTTATAAAAAGATACTTCTTGTGGTCTTTAACGCAGTAAACGTTCTCTATTCCAGCATTTTTTCGGTCGTTGCTGCAACGTATGAACACCTACCACAGCTGACTACGATAAATGTCGATTTCTTATACTCTCCATTTGTAACAAGATTTTCCCACGCAGCGTAATTAAAATAATACGTAAGCCTTGTCTGTACATCTGCAATGGCTTCTTTCTTTTCCAATAGCAGTTTATATTCCTCCTCCTCCTTTGCAGTAGTTTTTTCCACCATAGACTCCAGTTTCCGGCTTGGCTTCAGCCTCTCCTTTCCGTAGGCATCAACAGTGCTTAAAGCTGTAATTCTGTAGTTGGAAATGATTTACGTCTGCTCCAGACATTGTTTCTTAAATCACGTGGCATTACATTAATAACGGAAATCATTCTCAATTTGGAAATTTCAACATTTGATGGTACTTTTGAGAACAATGTCCTGGATTGTGAGATATATGTTTCCCTGATTTAAAACAACACTTCCATGAGATACTTACATCGTAATTGTTCCAGTCAGTGTTAAGGATCTCCACGTAGTTTACATGTGGATAATCAAAACTGCTTGCAGACAGACCGTAGTTTATAAGCTCTCTTCGGTCTTGAGACACTTTGGAAGGTTTACATTTACACCAGTCATTTTTCGGGTATTCCTATTACTCCTGTGAAACGTGGAACACCACACATCAACTGTTCTCTATGTTGGCACTCAGCACATTGTAAATACGGTTTGTTGGTGCGTAATGCCCTTAAACGGCACTGTATACGATCCAATCAGCAGCCATATTTTGATGTTCTTTAGTCAAGGAAAATCTAAAACCTTTCGTAGCTACTTGTCTGGAACACTTTACAAAATATGTAAGGCGGTTACCAATAACTGTGTTCGCCCTTTAGATTTGTGAGCAGACAAATAAATTTGTTACATATCTTTACAGTTGAAGCTTTAAAAAAGAAATTCAGATAAACCAAAATGTCTCAACGTTATCAACAATCACATTTCTGCTGTTTCCTCGGCAGTCTCCTTCCATCCACAAGCCATGGTTTGATATTCGGTAGCCACACACTTGCATTTTGTTTAAACAAATCCCACCAAAGTCTTGTCTTACATCCAAAGGGTGATAGTCATTTACACTTAGTTGCCGCAATATTCTGGGCAGCTCTCCCATTTGAACATCCGTTTAATTCCACTTTATATAGTTTCCAGCATCTCCTAGTCGATTTTCTTTATCCAGTATTCATCCAGTTGTCACATTGTTGTACCTGTGTAGGTGAAGCGCTGGCCTATCTTAAGGCCACGACTCGCAGTGCAGAACTTGGGGAAATTAATACCCAAATAATAGGTAAATGGGTTAAACATATCCTTCTTTTAACATTACACGTCGTTCTTTCTCGAATTGCTACTGAGAGCCCAGCTGACCACAGATTTTAACTACCATAATGCTGCTAAGCAGCGTGCCGTTTTGGCTGTAATTGATACTACCAGTGTCAGTAACAACATTGTCCTGAAAGAACCACAAACAAAAACGCACATCGGTTGATGCGAATAATTATGCAACTTTTTGTCTCAGTAGTTAAGGGGGGTAGGACGTCAGACGGGCCAACTTGGAGCAGTAGAGTCATCACAGGACATTTTAATTTCCGGTGTCTATACTTTTACAAATAAATTCATAAAACTTTGTCAGCATCGCTGGAAGGATTCAGGATTCACGCTCATTGCAGTGGAAGTTCGAAAACATAACAAAATTGTGGTGTCACCGCCAGACACCACACTTGCTAGGTGGTAGCCTTTAAATCGGCCGCGGTCCGTTAGTATACGTCGGACCCGCGTGTCGCCACTATCAGTCATTGCAGACCGAGCGCCGCCACACGGCAGGTCTAGAGACACTTCCTAGCACTCGCCCCAGTTGGACAGCCGACTTTGATAGCGATGGTTCACTGACAAATTACGCTCGCATTTGCCGAGACGATGGTTAGCATAGCCTTCAGCTACGTCATTTGCTACGACCTAGCAAGGCGCCATTACCAGTTACTATTGATGCTGTAAAACCTGTACCGTCAAGAGCGATGTTCACCAATTATGGATTAAAGTTAAGTATTCCAGAAGATACGTACGTTTTTTGCTAGTCTCAATTCCTTTTCCTGTTCCAGACCTCACGCCAGCCTGCCTGAGTTTAAACGCGTGCCTTTCGGCTTCCTCATAGTGGCTTGCCTGTCTAGCCAAGAAACAACAAAAGTAATTTTTTCTTCATAAGTTGGAGAGATTTTTCGATGAATTTTGCACAGCATACATACCATACTTACAGGTGTATGAAACTTCACAGTTTATTTAATTTATGAAATAACGAATGATCTGTTGTATTTTAAACTTCATGTTTAGATAAAACACAAATTTTGTAGTTAATTACCTCAATTTTTACCACAGTTTTTAGTAAATTTGGAAAATTCTAGAATTTCATACACCTTTAAGTATGGTTTGTATGCTGTGCAAAATTCATCGAACCATCTCTCTTACTTATGAAGAAAAGTGTACCTATAGCAACAAATGCTGCCATTAGTAAGAGAAAAAAATTATGAAATTTCACATGAAAAAAAATTACTTCGTTATGTTTCCGAACATCCACTGCTATGAGTGTGAATTCTGAATCCTTCCTGGTCATGCTGACAAAGTTTTATGAACTTATTTGTAAAAGTATAGACAGTGGAAATTAATATGTCCTGTGGTGCCTCTCCTGCTCCAAGTCGACCCGTTTGTCGTCCTACCGCCTTAAGGCTATACATCACACGTCAGAGGTCGAAGGCTGATTACGTGCAGGGTTTATTGACATGCTGTTCACCTTTAGCTAGGTGCGTATTATGTAGCGCAGTGATACGCACACACATAGTATCTTCAGTTGGGACCATTACTTTTTTTCCCCGACCAATATGAGAATGAGCTTGTTTCAACACATCCTAGTACTGTACAGATATGCGTTCCCGAGAGTTTATACATCGATTTGCGGTGTTACCCTCTAGATCAGGACAACGAAGCATATGCTGTGACACGCGTTTTTAGGAGATGTTTCCTATTTTCAAGTACGCTCCGAAAACGACACTAGCGTAGGTAATATGTCATCACCGTTTCATTGTGTATGAGGTATAGTGGCTCTTTGTGATACGAAATCAGTAGCGAATAATACAGTTTACGTTAGTCTCGTTGATAGCAGCTTCTGACGGTCGACGATCCGCCTGTATCTCCCCACTTATCGGACAACTGTCGGCATGCGGAGATGTTCAGGGTCCACGGCCAGAGGCGGCAGAAGAAGCAGCAGCAGCAGTCTTTACTCTGCTCTGCTCTGCTAGCTCGTCGACAGGACCGCCAGTGGACGCAGGAGACTGCGACATACATATTTCTTTTTAAAATAAAATGCAATTCCTATCCTACAGTACGTCGAGGGAGAGGGGATGGGGCGGGAGAGCGACAGCGGTGGGCCAGTGGTTGTAGCAGTAGCAGAACACAAAGCTAGGGCAAGGCAGGAAGAAAGGCAATGGTCCTGTTGCTCGAAACTATTGATGTTTCTTTCTGCGACTGCAGAAAGAACGTAGCAAATTTGTCTTTTGTGCGTGGCTTACATTGTTCGTAATGCTGTGCTTCTTGTTTCCAGCCAGTGCCTACGGCACCACTTTTTCTCTACTAACGGCTAGCTGACAGTGAAGTCCGTGGACTGCAACATACAAAATAAAGTATGTTTCCTAACCTATACTGACCAGGCATGACGATTGCGGCGACGCTTCATGGCATGGATGAAGTGAGGCCTCGGCAGGTCGCTGGAGACTGTTGGCGCCATATTTGCACACACAAGTCATCCAATTCCTATATATTCCAGGGAAGGCTGCAACGAGCTCTGATACCGCATTCAATCAGATACCAGATGTTTTCGATCGGCCTCAGATCTTGCGGGGGGTGGGGGGTGGGGTGGGGGGTGGGGAACAGAACATCAGAGCTCGGCACTATGTTCCGCAAACCACTTCAGCATACCCCTAGACGGCAAGTACCTCTTACGAGCTCCACTGGACCCAGGGATGCGCACTTGGATGCTTCCCAGAGCGTAATGGAGTTACCGCCAGCTTGTCTCCATGCCGCAGTAGAGGTGCCAAGGAGCTGTTCCCATCGCATCGGCATTATAAAGAACGTATCAAGATTCGTCAGACCATGCAGAGCTCTGTCACTGCGTCAAGGTCCAGTGCCGATGGTCACGGGCCTATTTCAGTTGTAGTTGGCGGTGCCGTGGTGTTAGCATTGGCATATATACGTGGCTCGTCGGCTGCGGAGGCCCATTGTTGAGAGAGTTCCGTGCACTGCATGTTCAGACACACTTGCACTCTTCTCAGCTTTACAGTCTGACGTTATTTCCGCCACAGTTCGCCGCCTGTCCTGTTTTACCAGTCTCCCCAGCATACGACGTCACACATCTCTAGTGAGGAGTGCCCGCCCAACCCCACGTCGTGTGGAGAGGGTTCTACTTTTGTATCGCCATATGCTGCAGACACTCATCGCAGCACTCCTACCGAGTGAAGTGGCCCAGTAGTAAGAAAACTGAATTTGCAGTCGGGAGGACGACGATTCCAACCCGCGACCCACCATTCTGATTTAGGTTTTCCATGATGTCCCTAAATTACCTTCAGGCAAAAGCCGGGATGGTTCCTTTGAAAGGACACGGCCGTCTTTCACCTCATCCTTCCCTGATCCAGTGCGACCGATGACGTCACTGTTTGGTTCCCTACCCCAAATCGACCGACCGAGAGCACTCCTCGAACACCCGACAAGTTGTGCAGTTTCCGAAATGCTCGAACTGAGCTTCCAGGCCACCGCAATCTGACCTCGGTCAAAATCGGATAGATCGTGTGCTTTCGAAATTACACACACGGACAGCTCGCTCACTGATACTACATGCATCATGTGTGTGTGTGTCCGATTAGCAGTCATTCCTCGCTAGGTGACGCTGCTCTCGTCTGGACAGGCTTACGTCGATAGCAGGTTGGTGGCCATAATGCTCTGGCTGGTCATTTTATAGTACGGCGGTGAGACAGAGTGGTGTTCCTACTGCTACAACGAAGCACGTCCACGTGTTGCAATGCGTTGCTGGGCAGAGCTGAGGACGCGATCTTTCCGTGCACTAGTTATACTGTTGGTGACTATTTGCTTCTCTTTGTTTAACAGTATATTTTTTGTTGGAATAATAACGATAAACAGATTGCATCCAAAACTTTGCAGAAATTCTCCTGGGTCCGGCACACAGTTTTAATCAGCCAGGAAGTTTCATATCAGCGCACACTCCACTGCAGAGTGAAAATCTCACTCTAGATTGCATCCAGATGTCCTTGCGACACGACGAAAAATACTAAGATGTGGATGAAAATAAAAATTGTTACAGTAATTAAACATCTGCCTTGTGCCACGAATGATGCAACAGAAGTCAAGTTGTGTGGTGTAATAGAATTCAAGTAACTGAATTTATTATACACACAACCTGATCTTCTCCCTGTATTACCTTCCTTCACACCGATCTTTCTTATTACAGTTTCTATCGCCATTAATTCGTAACTGCTGCTGCCTCGGTGACACAGACTGGCACTCTCAGTTGCACTGGAAGTGCTAATAGAGTACCGAGCGAGGTGGCGCAGTGGTTAGACACTGGACTCGCAATCGGGAGGACGACGGTTCAATCCCGCGTCCGGCCATCCTGATTTAGGTTTTCCGTGATTTCCCTAAATCCCTCCAGGCAAACGCCAGGATGGTTCCTTTCAAAGGGCACGGCCGACTTCCTTCCCCGTCCTTCCCTAATCCGATGAGCCCGATGACCTCGCTGTCTGGTCTCCTTGTAAGTAGGCTGTTTAGGTTTTTTTATTGGTAACGCCACCTCTGTATGAAAATCACTGGCTGTGCTGTGTGCAGTCTGTGGCTGCTTTGCATTGTTGTAATACTCGCCATTGTAGTGTTAGGCAGCGGGCTGTGAACAGCGCGTAGCGTTGCGCAGTTGGAGGTGAGCCGCCAGCAGTGGTGGATGTGGGGAGAGAGATGGCGGAGATTTGTAATTTGTCATGAACTGCTATATTTATATATGATGATATCAAGGTAAATACATTGTTTGTTCTCTATTAATATCTTTCATTTGCTAACTATCCCTATCAGTAGTTAGTGGCTTCCATAGTTTGAATCTTTTATTTAGCTGGCAGTAGTGGCGCTCGCTGTATTGCAGTAGCTTGAGCAGCGAAGATTTTTGTGAGGTAAGTGATTTGTGAAGGGTATAGTTTAATGTTAGTCAGGGCCATTCTTTTGTAGGGAATTTTGAAAGTCAGATTGCGTTGCGCTAACAAAATATTGTGTGTCAGTTTTAGCACAGTCTTGTATAATTGTTCAAAGGGGACGTTTCATATGTCGACCCTTAGCCGAGGATACCTCACTGGAATCTTCTGATTTTTTGTTGTAGTTTGTGTAATTAGTGTAGATTTTGTTTATTGCTAGCGCGTAATTGTAGAGAAAATCTCCTTTGTAGTTGCAGTCTTTCATTGTTGTACAGTAAAACAGTTGTGGCATGCATGTAGATTTGCACCAAGTATTTCGCAGCTGCAATTAACTAGATATTATTTTCAGTGTTATGTTAATGTGTTCTCTTATTTTTCCTCTTCAAATTGTGCTTTTCTGTGTTGTCGTGTGAAATATTGTGACAATAATGACGTGTGAAAAACGTAATACTAGGCTCCAAAGTAAACTGAGAAATGACAGTGAAAATGAAAGCAGTGTGTTAGCGCCACCGAGTAATGAATTAACTGATGTTCAAAGTAGTAATTTGGTAATTGTGCATAGGGAAATGGAGCGGGCTGCAAACAATGGTGTAGACAGTGAAACAGGTAGTGAACAGGGAAGCATTATCGATCGATCGGTCGGCAACAGCTCGCCTCAGGAATCCGAAATGACAGGACACAATTTTCCAAATACTGTAGATTCAGGTTTTGCGTCCTCACCGTTTTCCCAAATGAGTCAAGACACATTTTCCGCTTGTCAAAATGTGAATGTTGCCGGTGCAACTTCACTGCCGAAAAGCACTGAGGAACATGTTTCAGACACCAGTGCATTGTTATTACAGTTAATGCAACAAATGGGACAAAAACTACAAAAGTTAGACACAACACTTGAACAAAATCAGAGACAAATGGGACAAAATCTTAAAAAGTTAGACATAGTGGAACAAAATCTCAAAAAGTTAGACACAATGGAACAAAATCTTCAAAAGTTAGACACTACACTTGAACAAACACGTGAAGATTTAACCACTGAGTTACATAACATCGAATCGAAATGTCAAAAGGTCTGTAATGACGTAAAAACACAAATTTGTGAGCATTTTCAACCTATTTTTTCGCGGCATGAAAATGTATTACAGAATCACGAAGCAGCCATAAAAGAACTGCAAACCATTGTTCATGAAAATCACGACATCTTGCAAGCTAAAATTGACTCAGTTGCATCTACCGATTCGGTTACGCAACTTGCAAAAACTCAGGAAAACTTAAAGGACACAGTAGATACTCTGAAACTTGGTTCAGAAAAACACACTGAGGAAATAAGTACACTAACGGATAAAGTAGCCGAACTTTCAGATCAGTTCACCAACTTATCTACAAAGGTAGATGATGATCTGAATGACACAACACCTGTAGCCTTCACTGACACAGAAGAGTATGAACAAATTAGGAAATTCAAACAAAATCAGAATCAAATTAATACGCAACACCAAAGAGAAATCCGGGAAGTACAAGATCAGCTGACACAGGTAATTCAAGAATTACGTATTTCAGAGGATACTCGCGCCCCAATACGGGAAGAGGGACACAGAAATACGGAACAGCCACAAAATAATAACATAGGGCATTTCGGAAGTTATGAAAGAAATTGGCAATGTGCACCGAATTTTGATATGGAACGGCCGACACGACCTAACAATGAAATGTTTCGAACAATCTGAATTTTCCAGTCTTATGAAATATTTTGAATACATGTTGCATAAGAATCAGTATCTTTCAAACCCATACAGCCCCTCAGAACTTATCCGCATTTGCTTAATCAAATTGCCTGAACATTTACGACACATTATTTTGGCAGGACGTTGCAAAGACGACATTGAAGCTTTTCAGGGACTGTTACAAGAATTGGAAATTGACACTGACAATCGCGGAATGCGGAAACAGGAACACAACAATTACAGGTCACATCCGTCACAATTCCTCGATAATAACTGGAGGCGACAAGGCTATTCTCACAACACAAATCGTGACCAAAACAGACACCACCCGTATGACAACCGTTGGCAGAGTAGTAATAATTACAGGGAAAGGTCACCTCTCCGCGGTAATGACTATCACAGAGACAATCAGAGAAACAGACAATATGGGAACCAAAACAATTATTATTACGGGAGACAGAATAACTTGAGACGCAACGGTCCAGCGCGCAGTTACGATTCAGGGAGAAATTCTCCACCACTTATCCGACAAGAAAGAAACTACGGGAACTACCGACATGACGACAGACGATGTGATCGTAACGACAGACCCGAATTGCATCAGAACTGGCGGGATTTAAACAGGGCAGGGCCCTCTCGTCACGGTGAATTTGTAGAAGTTAGGTCTCCAAATCCCAATAACGACGCGCGCCAACAAAGAGACAATAGGCAATGACTCACACCGCAGGCAGCCATAAAACGCACGTATGAGACTAACGACGCAGCTGCCGTAGCTAGTAATTACGTAAAAATGGAAGACATTAGGGACATCTTACTCCAAGAACACGACGTAAAACATAACAACATTGCATATCCTGTGATTCACATTACAGTAAATGACGTAAAATTTGCGGCAGTACTTGACTCTGGCAGTCCCATTTCAGTAATCAGTGAAACAGCCTTTAGCAAATGCAACAAATCGAACGATTGCCCCACACTTCCGTTACGTAAGATTAAATTACAAGGTGCAATCTTTGGAAAAAGTGTAGATGTACGCCAACAAACCAATTTAGAATTCTTTTGTCAAAGCCACAGCTTCTCTATGAACTTTCTCATTGTTCCATTATTGTCGACGGAAATTATATTGGGAGTAGACTTTTTGAATGAATACAAAGCAATCTTAAACTTTCACGATGCTGAAATAAGTTTAGAGAAAGAAGGTAAGTCAATAGCTTTGAAATTTGAAGATTGGCTCTCAAACCATGACGAGGAAATTAATCGGCTTTACCTTCTGTTAAACAACAGTTCGGAATTTTCTACGGAACTAGACACTAACAATCACTCTGCAAGTACTGACAGGGATGATATCGACGGCGCATTTGACACTAATAAGTTAATTCAGAATAAAATTCAAACAATTGAGAATTGTAATGACACTGATAGGCAGGACCTTTTTGAGATTTTACAAGAACATTCCACAGTTTTTACTCATAAAACAGGAACAATCAAGGGATTTCTATACCAATTTCGTGTTCGTGAGCATACTAAATTTTGTGTTAGACCATATGTAATTCCAGCACATTATTGGGACCGTGTTAGAACAGAAATACAATCTATGCTCGACGAGGGCATTATTGAGCCTGCAGTATGCTCATACAACAATCCATTACATGTTGTTGAGAAGAAAAATGGATCGATCAGGCTTGTCTTGGATTCGAGACAAATCAATACTATCATTATTCCTGAAACAGACAGGCCGCAGACGATGGAAGAACTTCTTCAAAATTTTAATGGTGTAAAAGTGTTGTCTTCCATTGATCTCAGATCCAGCTTTTATCAGATCGAACTTCATCCAGAATGTAGAAAATACACAGCTTTCCTTTGTTTCGGCGTTTGTTATCAGTTTCGGAAACTTCCCTTTGGTTTGAACATTTCTTCAGCAGCATTCATTCGCGGGCTAAATTCCATATTGCCTGAGTTCTTAAAACGTCACATCACCTTATATGTGGACGATATTCTAATAGCAGAAGCTTCATGGGAACAACATAATCGCATCCTCAACAGTTTGTTACGCATTTTTGCAGAATCTGGAATTACAGTTAACTTGGAAAAGTCTGAATTCGGTAGGACAAAAGTGAAGTTTTTGGGACATATTATTTCTTCTGAAGGCATTCAGCCGGATCCTGAAAAGTTAGAAGCAATCAGAGCCATTCCAGTTCCATCCACAAAAAGACAAGTCCGCAGTTTTCTAGGTCTCGTAAATTTTTACCGTCGTTTTCTGAATATGCAAATTCTTGTTACACCAAAACTTTGTTCTCTCACTGGAAAAAATACTATTTGGAACTGGGACGAACAAGCACAGTTGGAATTCAATTCTTTGAAAGAAGCGTTACTTCACGCGCCAATCTTAGCTCATCCAGATCTGTCACAAGATTTCTGCCTTAGCACGGATTCTTCTAAAGTCGGTCTTGGGGCCCATTTATTTCAAGAAGCCATAGAAAATGACACTACCGTTCAGAAAACCATTGCTTTTGCTAGCCGAGTGCTAACAATATCTGAAAAAAATTATTCCGTTACTGAATTAGAAGCTTTAGCAATCGTTTGGGCATTTAACAAATTCCGTTTCTTTCTTTCTGGTAAGCACGTAAAAGTATACAGTGATCATCGTGCATTACAATTTCTTATGTCTTCAAAATTAAATCATGACAGGTTAAAACGTTGGGCATTGTTTCTGCAAGAATTCCGCTTCACAATTGTCTACATTCCCAGCAAGGAGAACATTGTTGCGGACGCACTGTCACGGGCACCGGCTGGGCTTGAGAAAAGTAACAAAGAAGGCAACCTCGAGAAAAATTTCAGTATTCTTTACATTCAGAAAGTCGCCTTTGAAAACTTCATCACCACATCTTTAAGAGACATTGCTCATGAACAAGATAAAGATCCGATTTGGAGAGACATCAAAAGTAAATGGTATGAAAAGACACACACTCAGATTCGGCATTATTACCTGGTTAGAAACAACATACTCTTCAAACGCTGCACTGTTGATGACAAGCTATGGGTACTTTGCATTCCAGACGATTTTGTTAATAAGCTCATTTGGTACATTCATTTTAGCTACGCACATTTTGGCCCACGAAAATGTTATCATATTCTTCGAACGACTTGTTATTTTAACAATATGGAAAAAAGAATACGAAGAGTCTTGTCTATTTGTAAACTTTGTCAAAAGGCGAAACCATCTACTATCTCCCATAGTGCTCCGCTGTTTCCTATCATTCCTTCTAAATTAAAAGAATTTGCTGCTGTTGATCTCTTGGGACCGCTTGTCAGAACATCTAATGGATTTTCGTACGTTCTAGTAGCTGTTGAACTTACTTCAAAATTTGTTTCTTTCACACCGTTACGTAAAGCCACTGGACGGTCTGTATCCAACGCCTTTGTTAAAAATTTCTTACGTGAAGTTGGACACGTTAGTAAAGTCATTTCAGATAACGGACCGCAATTCAGATCTGCTGTTTGGTCACGCATGCTTCGCAACCATAAAATCAAACCTGTTTTTATTTCATTGTACTCACCACATTGTAATCCGTCTGAACGGATTATGAAAGAAATCAATAAGCTTTGGAGACTTTATTGTCACAGAAAGCATCAGCATTCGGACAGATATTTACACTTATTTCAAAATGTGCTGAATGAAATGCCTCATGATTCCACTGCTTTACCACCTATTCTTGTACTGAAGAATGAAGAACCACCGAACAGAATCAGAGATCTTGTACCTTTCCCAAATACACGTAAACTTCGACACAAAGACATAATTGATTTGGCTCTTAAAAATATAAAATCTGCAGCAGACAAAAGGAGAGAACTACACGGTAAAGCAAATGCAAATAAATTATATATTGGTCAGAAAGTTCTCATTAAAGGTCATTCATTGTCACATAAGAAGAAACACTTGAGTCACAAATTCTTTCTAGTTTACAATGGACCTTACAGAATCCGACGTATACCACATGATAATTGCGTTGAAGTCGAAACTCTGCGTACTAGGAAGAGTAAAGGTTTACACCACATTTCACATGTAAAACCGTTTATTGAAAGATAATCTGCTTTTTAACTTTGTCTTTGCCATATAACTTTTCACTTTACATTACTAGTATGCTGTGTCAGACTTAAGAAACTGTTAACATACAACTATGTTTGAAGTTAAATATCCAGTCTAGAACCTAGGGAACATTTTTAAACAGAAATTACGAATGCATTGTTATAGTGAACAGACGTCACAGTGTTATTGTGTGTGTACATTCTTGCTTGTTAGTTGCACGATTATGGAACGACTATAAGGCTTACATACTTAGAACATTTACCAGTACTGCTAATGAGATTTTAATGCAACATTTTGGTTTACTTGAAAATATATTCTGGATTTAAAGTACTTTCAGTGAGATACCAGATGGCACAGTGGTTAGTTTATGTGACAGCTACACGATTTTATCACGACGCTACTAATGAGTGACAATTTACAATGTTGCTTTTGCAGTGTTTCTGTTTTATATCTGCACAGTTTTCTGTTTTATTCTGGAAAGTAAAACAGGTTTTAGTAGTAACTTTTGTGGTATAGCTACAATGAGACTGCCTTTTCCGTAGCACAACAATACGTTACAGCACAGTACGTTCTTCACCACAACAATAAGCGTAATAACTAAGATATCTATACGCAAAGCATTTCACTTTCGTTTATCATGAGGTAAGTACATTGTCTACTGCAGAACTTAGCTTTCGGAGGACGATAACTACGACACTTCCACAGAGATTATCTTACAGCAAGACGCATATTTAGCGCTACAGGACACGTATTTGAGTGATTAATTTTGTACTTAAAACATTTATTTTTAAAGATTTTTGAATTACAAAGAAAGTTTTCCGTGATACATTTCATTCCATTGCTGTAATCTGTAACACCTGAGGGTATAATTACATTAATCCTCAGGGGGGTACACGCTTACTTTGTGTACCATGTGTGTGGCAACCACAAGGAACCCTAGCTAATATGGTATTTGCTTATACAACTTTACACATCGGTACCATATTTCTCTAACACACAAGTTACACAGCTATCTGATCATTTAACTGAGAGAGACAAACATTTATTTTATTACATCAGTGACAGATGTTTACGCAATTACACAGTTGGATAACTTCACACTTATGAAATTGTATTTTGTCTGTACTTTGTGAAATGCTCATATTTTTTCGGAACCATTGTGATACTATGAGAGCTTTGAATGATGTATTTGGTATGGATTCATGATTTTTAAAGTACGTTTGAGGCAGATGACACTTTTGACATGAGCAGAGAATTTTTTTAATTATTGGAGGAAGCTACGACGATTTTGAGATTTGACTGAGGTGTTATGATGTTATTTTTACGACGACGATGTGTATTATGCTGCTGAGGTATGTTTATGATTAATAGGCTGAGGCTATATGAGTTATTTGATTATGCTTCATATTTATAATGACGAAATATTGACGAGTGTCGATGGATACGTATATGTGTGATAAGGTAAGGAGTAATGAATAGTGGGTAGGGACTCTTGACTTGTGAAAAAGGATGTTGGAAACCGAGAATCGTACTTTAAGAGTTATGAAATGTGTGTGTAAATGCGTGACTGTATCACAATGCCGGCGAAAATTTTTTGGACAACGTTATATTCATAGGATTTTCTTTCTACAGATTTGCAACGCTAATTCTTGACCTGTGAAATATTTTTATGTGAGACTGTCACTGTAGCGGAAACTGGTGTCGTAAATATTTCCGTAAGAAAGTTAAGTGACCACCTGCACGTAATGCGTCGTGGGCACACAGCTGTGTCAAACACCTGGAGAACAAGCCATTAGGGTGTGCCTTTCCGGAAGCACAGGTAGAAAAAAAAAAAGAAAAAAGGCAGGCCTTTATCCTCGCCATTGGCATTCCTTTAGAGAAAATATTGCAAATGCGACACCCTCATTACTTCCATTAACCTTGCTATTGACATTCCTTTGTAGAAAGCATCGCAAATATTACACGCTCATTACCTGAAAACATATGATTACTCGAACTTTGTGCTAATTACTGCAATGCTTATGAATTGATGGGAAATATTCGTACATCTGCACACCTGATTATGACAAGTGTCTTTCTATGAGAGTTGAGAGCTACTGACTTACGAAATGCCACATGACTATTGAATGATATTTTTATGCTTTGCTTTTCGTAGTTGCTTATTTCACTTGATATCTGGTTTCCAGCTGTGTTGCAGCATTGCTTTTATAAAATAAAATGCATTTGCTAATGTGAACACTTTCTGTCAACAGATCTATTAAATAATTATTTTATGATCCACATTCTTTAAAAAAGGAGCACTTGGAAAGGAAAGAACAATAAGAAGGAACTAGTAACAGTAACACATAATTTTCTTTTCAAGTACATGGTAATATTTCTTTTTACAATCAGTTGTTGTGGTGCACCACTTTAATTACATAGGTATTAAGATGTGAATATACACTTCCCTTATCTGCATTGTTGTTTTTACTGTAATATCTTTTCTGCTTGCGCTATGTCATGTTTAGATATAAGTTATTTCTGCTGCTATTTGCCAGGCATAGTGCTACTAAATTTCACTTTGTATTACTCTGTTAAGCTAGTTTTACTATTGATTTATTTTTATTGTTGCTGCACATTGGCTCATATCAGTTGTAATTTATGCTGCTTGCTTTGACTTTTGTATTTTTTATCATTGCTGTTTGTGTTACTTATTATGTGCTGCTGCATTGCCTCGTCCCTTAGTTTAGCATCTGAGCTCAGTAGATTTAAGTTAGCTTAAGATGGGGTAGGCTATATGAGAGAACGAGTTGCGATGAATTGGAAGAAATGCATTGAGAAAACAGGTTTAGGTAGGATTTTCTTGGAAATAAATGTTGAGGTAAGATAATGGAAAATAAATAATGAGGTAAGAAATATGTGATCATATAAATACAGAAAGCATGCTTTGATAGGATTTTTATGGTCGAAACAAATGTTGAAATAAGACGAAAGATCTGTGGAATGAAGTTTTGGGTTGGACTGCAGTACCAAATGTTACACTGAAAACGAACCCTGTCCTTTCTTATTGGTGTTATCCCACTATATGTTTGTGTACCCTTGGGTATTTGTTTTCTTCCTGTCTCTGTGTAGTTTCATAGAATTTTTTCTTCTTTTAATATTAAGCTACATTCACTATGATGAGGAATACTGTTATCCTCGAATATAATTGGCATTAATAATATGTTATTTACTTTGTAAAGATGTTAGACATTATTCATTCTGCTTAAATGCTCATGTGTGAAGTTGTTGTTTCGCTAGTTATTCTGATCTTCTATGTATGTACTCATGTCATAATTCCTGTAACACTGACGTATATGTCTATTTCTATTCTTTTGTAAAGCCTGTACTACAAACGTTATCTGTATTATTATGTTTTTAATGATGTGTTTTGTACCTTTGTTATTGTATTCTTATGTTATAAAATTGTAATTGTTACCATTTCTTCAAATTGAGTAACATTTCACTGCACACGTTTCTGTTGGTCATAGTACATGGACAATATGTGAGAAGTTGGGACTGTTAGTGTTTGCATGTGTTTTACTAATTCAGCAAGGGACTGGATAACAGCATTGCTGGTTCTAAGGACAATTCCAAAAACTTTGTGAGTGCACAAGTGGTGGTTTATGGACTTGCTATATTCTCTGCAAGACTCTTCGATGGTGATTGTGCACCTGCACAGTCGCAACAGATCGCAACAGATGGCTGCTGGCCACCTCTACAAGGACTACAGTGGGTCTGCATCTTTGATGACCCACCAATACCATCATCTCTACAAGGACTACAGTGGGTCTGCATCTTTGATGACCCACCATGCCATTATTTCTACAAGGACTGCAGTGGGTCTGCACCTCTGGTGGCCCACCAATACCGTAATCTCTACCAGGACTACAGTGGGTCTGCATCTATGATGACCCACCATGCCATTATTTCTACAAGGACTGCAGTGGGTCTGCACCTCTGGTGGCCCACCAATACCGTAATCTCTACCAGGACTACAGTGGGTCTGCATCTATGATGACCCACCATGCCATTATTTCTACAAGGACTGCAGTGGGTCTGCACCTCTGGTGGCCCACCAATACCGTAATCTCTACCAGGACTACAGTGGGTCTGCTCTGTGATGACCTACCTACCAATAATCTTCAAAATTTCGACTGACTCTGCTGTGGGTTTGCCCTGTTGTGGCCCATCACCTGTCTGCATGTCGAGAGTCAGCACTGTCTTTCCATTGGAAGGACAACACTACTTCTTCAAGACTGCATGGAAATCCACTACTTCCGTGTGCATTTTCTTTTACTGCTCAGACTTTGAGAAAAGCACTGCTATTCTCCTGTTATGTACGATTAGGACTGTCTTTATGGACTGTGAGACAATTTTAGCTTTTGACCAACATTGTATAAATAAGTGTGTGCATTTGATATTTTTGTTATTGTAATTATGAAAAAAATTTTACAAATCTGTATTGGCCACTGCCCAATCCAATTTGTAAAATTTTTTGTGGGGAGCATGGGGGCTATGTAAGTAGGCTGTTTAGGTTTTTTTATTGGTAACGCCACCTCTGTATGAAAATCACTGGCTGTGCTGTGTGCAGTCTGTGGCTGCTTTGCATTGTTGTAATACTCGCCATTGTAGTGTTAGGCAGCTGGCTGTGAACAGCGCGTAGCGTTGCGCAGTTGGAGGTGAGCCGCCAGCAGTGGTGGATGTGGGGAGAGAGATGGCGGAGATTTGTAATTTGTCATGAACTGCTATATTTATATATGATGATATCAAGGTAAATACATTGTTTGTTCTCTATTAATATCTTTCATTTGCTAACTATCCCTATCAGTAGTTAGTGCCTTCCATAGTTTGAATCTTTTATTTAGCTGGCAGTAGTGGCGCTCGCTGTATTGCAGTAGCTTGAGCAGCGAAGATTTTTGTGAGGTAAGTGATTTGTGAAGGGTATAGTTTAATGTTAGTCAGGGCCATTCTTTTGTAGGGAATTTTGAAAGTCAGATTGCGTTGCGCTAACAAAATATTGTGTGTCAGTTTTAGCACAGTCTTGTATAATTGTTCAAAGGGGACGTTTCATCCTTCCCCGAAACAACCAACAAACCTAATAGAGTTGGTAGTACTTACACATCTACTTGGTGCCTCGAATGACGTAATAGAAATCAAGTGGCGTAATTTGTTATAGACCCAGTCCGATTATACGGTACCGCTTAATTGCAGATAGGAGCGCATTTTACTTCATTTTCACCTTCGCTGTTTCACATGCGTGAGCCCGCATCTCGTGGTCGTGCGGTAGCGTTCTCGCTTCCCACGCCCGGGTTCCCGGGTTCGATTCCCGGCGGGGTCAGGGATTTTCTCTGCCTCGTGATGGCTGGGTGTTGTGTGATGTCCTTAGGTTAGTTAGGTTTAAGTAGTTCTCAGTTCTAGGGGACTGATGACCATAGATGTTAAGTCCCATAGTGCTCAGAGCCATTAGAACCATCACATGCGTGAAGTGAACCTGTCAGCGCTGCAGTACGTACTGCACATAGTAAGGAGCGAGCAGTAGGTTCATGCGCTGGCTAGCACCAGCGGTTGGCCATCTCTCGCTTTCAGAGCCAATGGGATGATGTGCCGATGAAGGTGAGATTAGCAAAGAGATAAGTAGGGGAAGTCATTTATTCTGGCGCGAATCAAGTAGTTGTTAGTAATAAATAGTTGCTAAGAAAAGGTGGCTTTTGCTACTCAGACATTGGAGCAGGTCATAAATAATATTTCTCACTAATTTTAAAATGCCAGGAAACGTTGATATTGGCAAATAAAAGAATAACTTTGGCGTAACCGAAAGATGTATGTTCTTATTCGAATTTTACCGATTGTACGCTCCAGTTATCGGCAGACGCCTAACCTAGCAGACGAACCAGCAGAGGTAGCTGAGCGGGAGTTGTTTGATACACAGCAATTTAGTATAGTTTCTGTTTTTTTCCCACGTGCTTCTGTAAACGAGGGAACCATACCGGTGTATTCTACTTTGTAGACTAGTGGTTAGCAAATTAATGGTTTCTTTTCCCGTAAATCTTTGTGCATATCCTTGTGTAAGGCGGCTTCCAAGAGTAATTTTTCCTCCGTTAGGCCACCACGTCACGCCACTAAGTTTATATTTCCTGCTGGTACACAGTACATAGTTTGAATTGGAGCATTCTAGTTTACATACTGTCCTCGTACACTACCGTTCGAATAAGCAGAGTTTCTGGTAACAGGTAACTGTAGATACCTCCACATCAGTAGATAAATTTATTTCTGTTAACAGTTTGCTGTCTCAAAGTATAGTGAGAAATGTGCAGAGCAACTTTTTAATGTACATTTATTATCCTCGTTATGCTTTGCGTACATTCCAAACTCAGTAACGTCGATTGAGATCCTATAATTGTTCTTTACACACTACGACGTGGTTGGGGACTGTGTTCGTTGTGAGCGGACACAAGGAGAACTGGCTGCTGTCCGTAAACTGCTGGAAGCGTTGGGTACCGTCGACATGTTTCTCGCTAATGCTCAAAGTTCCGGCGAAGTCGGGAAACTGGGAATGAGACCTGCGATATCTTTGTTGCCTTTGGAATCTTCTGGTGACTTGGGTTTTGCGGCATCGTCTGGTTTGCACCATCTGGCCGGTCCATCCTCACTCGAGAGTGGGTAGGAGATAGTGATGGGTTTGCGGGTGACTGAGGCGGAAGGCGAAAGAGGGAGCAGGTCACTCGGCTGGATCCCAACGTCTTAGCAACAGATACGCTGTTGGGGGATAACTATGTGGCAGTACGGGATGCCTCTCCTGTTGGGCCAGCGACAGATTTCCCTGCCAATTCCGGAGAAGTGCAGATGGCGGGTACGCTTGTCATTGGGAGCTGTAAAGGATGGAGCCCCTCAAGGAAATAGCAGGGAAGGCGGGAAATAATGCCAGCCGGTATGTTTGCTCGTGGTCTCGTCCTTGATGTGGAAGAGGCCCTGCTGGCGGCAGTCGAGCGCACTGGGTGCAACCGGCCGCATATAGTGGCACATGTTGGTAAGAATGACGCCTACCACCTGGATTCTGAAGACATCCTCGGTCCCTTTCGGCGGTTGTCTGATTTGGTGAAGGGAACTAGCATCGCAAGCGGGGTGCAGGTTAAGCTGTCTATTTGCAACATCGCACCCAGAGTTGATCGCGTTTCTCTGGCTTGGAGCAGACTGGAAGTACGACGGTATCGGAAGCGAATATCTCGACCCCCGCTATTGAGTACAGAATTTTTGGGCCACCTTTATAAGTCAGGCGTGCACTACACGCAGGATGCAGCTGCTAGGGTAGCGGCGTAAGTGTAGCGTGCACATGGGGCTTTTTTAGGTTATACAAACCCTCCCCTTGGATGAAATACAATTTGCCTGATAAATTAACCACTGTGTCCTCAGAGGACGTTCGTCCGCACAGAACAGAGTCGGAGAAGATTAATGTGATGGTAGTAAACTGCAGGAGTGTTCAAGTAAAGGCCCCAGAATTATTATCACTTACTGAATGTTTAGTGCACGGATAGAATTAAGAACAGAAAGCTGCTTAAAACCAGACGTTAACGACAACGAATTCCTAAGTTCAGATTTGAATATCTATCTATGTGAGACGACAGTGGTGGCTGCGTGTTTACTGCAGTAAAGTATGCAATAAAATCTAGCGAGGCCGTCACGGGTTACGATTGTGAATTAATCTGGGTGATGTTAAATATCAAAGATCCGATGCTTTTATAGATCGTTTTGGGCAGGGGCTCTAGTGGTTGAGCGCTTCAGATAGAACTTTCAGAATCTCGTTAGTAATTTTCCAGAGCTTTCTGTTGTAGTAGCAGGTCACCTCTACTTGCCATATACTGATTGGGAGTGTCATACTGTAAAACGTGCCAGGGACAGGGATTGGTGGACATTGTTCTGAACGTCTTGTCGAAAATTACATTGAACAGATGGAGAACTACTTCTTGAGGGTGTCTTAGACCTCCTGGCAACAAAGATATCTGAACTTCTGTTAACGTAGAGAAAGGTTCTGTGATCATAAGACTGTGATAGCATCTACGACAACGGGTCTGACAAAGAATATTATGAAAGGTAGAAAGATATTTTGCTTAGCAAGAGTGAAATGTTACAGATTTCGGACAGCATCAGATATTTGCTGAAGAGGATGAAAAGGTTGAAAACGAATGGAAAAATCTCGAAAGAATCCGGCAATGTGCCCTAGATGCTAATAAGGTCTTAAGGGATGTGAGACACACCAAGACTTATTAGCCGTGTTAGAAAACTGGTATATATTCAAAAAGAACTACATCTCAGATTCAAGAGAAGTAAAAACCGAGCCGACAAACAAAAGCTGAACGAAGCTAAAAAGAGCAATGAGAGAAGCGTTCAATGATTTTAAAAGTTAAAGTTTGTCAACTGATCTCAGAAAAACCCCAAGAGGTTTTAGTCCAATGGCTCTGAGCACTATGGGACTCAACTGCTGAGGTCATTACTCCCCTAGAACTTAGAACTAGTTAAACCTAACTAACCTAAGGACATCACAAACATCCATGCCTGAGGCAGGATTCGAACCTGCGACCGTAGCGGTCTTGCGGTTCCAGACTGCCGCGCCTTTAACCGCACGGCCACTTCGGCCGGCGCAGAGGTTTTAGTCGTATGTAAGATCACTAAGTGGGTCAAAACCATCTAATCCTTCACTCAGTGACCATAGTGGCACCGAAACGGAAGGTAGCAGAGAGAAGACCGAAATATTGAATACGGTCTTCCGAAATTGTTTCACTGAGAAAGATCGTAACATGGTCCTACCTTTCAATCGTCGTACGAACATCGAAATGACAAATATTGAGATAATCGATCGCGGAGTAGAGAAAGAGCTATAGTGACTTAGTAGTAGAAAGGCGTTAGGAGATGTGATACCTATAAGAGTCTAGCAAGATTACGCGAAAGAACTTGCCCCCCTTCCAGCAGTAGTTCATAGTAGATCGCTTAAGCAACGAAGGATACCTAGCACAGTTAATTTCCGTTTTTAAGAAGGACCCTAGGACAGATACACACATCTATATCTTTGACGTCAACCTGTAGTAGAATTATGGAATCCGCTTTACGCTCAAGAATAATGACGTTCTTTGGAGAATGAAAATATCCTCTATAAAAAATCAAAGTTGAATCCCGCGAAACTCAGCTCGCTGTGTTCCTCCTTGAGATCCACAGCGCCGTAGACAATGGCGCTCAGGTTGTTGCCGTGTTCCTTGACTTCAGAAAGTCATTTGATACCGTCCCGTACTGCCTTATAGTGAAAAAAATCGAGCTTATCGAGTATCGGAGCAACTTTTGCGAATTGATTCAAGACTTTCTTCCAGACAGAACTCAACACGTCGCTCTTAACGGAACAAAATCGACAGATGTAATTTCCGGAATACCCCAAGAAAGTGTGATAGGACCGTTATTGTTTACAATATACATAAATGATAAAGAATCGGATGCTCTCCAAGGCTGTTCGCAAATGATGCTGTTGTTTATAACACAGTAGAAAACTCCACAAGGTAGTAACGATTTGCAGAAAGTCCTCCAGACAATTGATGAATGGTGCAGGATCTGGCAGTTAACCCTAAGCGTAAGTAAATCTAAAATATTGCGCATACAAAGGAAAAGGAATCCACCACTGTACTGCTACACTGTCGATGACGAACCGCTGGAAACAGTAGCTACCCTAAAATATCTAGAAATAGCTATCAAGAGCGACCTTAAGTGGGATGACCTCATAAATCAAATAGTGGAAAAAGCAGATGCCAGTCTCAGATACATAGGAAGAATCTGAAGGAAATGTAACTCATCCAAGAAGGAAGTAGCTTATGAGGCGCTTATTCAACCGATTCTTGAGTACTGTTCATCTAGCTGTGATTCCTCCCATACAGGACTGTTGGAAACGATAGAGATGTTCCAACGAAGATCGGAACGTTCCATCAACGGATCGTTTAGTCGGCACGAGAGCTTTACGGAAATGCACAACGAACTCCATTGGCAGACTTCATAAGAGAGGCGCTGTGCATCACGGAGACGTTTTCTAATAAAATTTCGAGAGAGCACTTTTTAGGAAGTATCCGACAGCATATTACCTCGCCCCACATCATCTCACATAATGACTAAGAGGAGAAAATTCGAGTTATTAGAGCCAATATAGAAGATTACCGACAATAATTTTTCCCAAGCGCTATTCGTGAGTGGGACACGGTTGGAGGGCTCAGTTATTGGTACAAAAAGTACCCTTGCGGAGTATGATGTAGTGTAGATGTTACAGACTGTTTATAGTCGGCAGTCTTCTGTAGGGTGCCTTTCTATGTAGTCATGCGATAGACCACGCTCTCGTGCCGTTTATAGTTAGCTCATAATCAGTGTGAACAAGTTCACCTTACCGTGTTTCTTATACAAACGCACCATAATGGCTACATTACTGCTCAGGACAGATTGACTCAATACAATTTTTTTTAACTACCTGGCCACATCAGGTGTCATTACGACGAGAAGCGAAATAATAATTTGTTTCTATGCCATGGCAATGCAACTCGTACTATATTGCCTAAGCTCCATGCTCTGGCATCGTGCTGCTGCTGCTGGTAACAAAAGGGTTTATATAAAAAGTTCTAAGCAATTGTAATAGTAACAATACCTATGAGAAACCACTATAAACAATAGGATAAGTAACAATATCACTAATGTATAGGGCTAATACTTGCTGGCTGGTTGCTGATTATGAAAATGCCTTTTCAGAAATATTGAAAATTTATGTGGCTACTGCTGTTGCTGTGTGCAAATGGTGGGCAACTGACGCTGCTCTGGAATGACAAACAATGTGGATTTACCGGGTTCTGGAGCTTCATTAGACAAAAAGCACCCATACGCGAACGATACTGCCCCAGCCTGCGCCCTCCTCGCCTACCAAAAGATACTAGGCCAGCGGGGAGGGTTAGGGAGAGAGAAAGGCATCGAGAAGACAGACAGAGCATCATTACGTAAGAACCCAATTACAGACCAATTAACTAAGTGACAATTAACCCATCAGGGTTGTAAACAGAAAAAAACTAGAAAATTCATTCTCCTCGATACATATTTTAAAATTGGCAAAGTGTCCGGTCTATTACGTCATGGTCGAATAGTTGTTCTTGTTGTTGTTGTTGTTGTTGTGGTCTTCAGTCCTGAGACTGGTTTATTGCAGCTTTCCATGCTACATTGTCCTTTGCAAGCTTCTTCATCTCCCTCATCTCCCTGAATCTGCATAGTGTATTCATCTTTTGGTCACCCTCTACGATTTTGAACTTCCACGGTGCCCTCCAATCCTAAATTGGTGATCCCTTGGAGCCTCAGAACATGTCCTAGCAACGGATCCCTCCTTCTAGTCAAGTTGTGCCACAAACTCCTCTTCTCCTCAATTGTATTCAGTACCTCCTTATCAGTTACGTGATCTACCCATCTAATCTTCAGCTTTCTTCTGTAGCACCACATTTCGACAGCTTCTACTCTCTTCTTGTCCAAACTATTTATCGTCCAAGTTTCACTTCCATACATGGCTACACTCCATACAAATACTTACTGACACTTAAATCTATACTGGATGTTAACAAATTTTTCTTCTTCAGAAACGCTTTCCTTCCCATTGCCAGTCTACATTTTATATCCTCTCTACTTCGATCATCATCAGGTATTTTGCTCCCCAAATAGCAAAACACCTTTACTACTTTAAGTGTCTCATTTCCCAATCTAATTCCCTCAGCATCACCCGACTTAATTCGACTACATTCCATTATCCTCGTTTGGCTTTTGTTGATGTTTATCTTATATCCTCCTTTCACGACACTGTCCATTCCGTTCAACTGCTCTTCCAAATCCTTTGCTGTCTCCGACAGAATTACAATGTCATCGGCGAACCTCAAAGTTTTTATTTAGTCTCCATGGATTTTAATATCTGCTCCGAATATTTGGTTTGTTTCCTTTGCTGCTTGCTCTATATACAGATTGAATAACATCGGGGAGAGGCTACAACCCTGTCTCACTTCCTTCCCAACCGCTGCCTCCCTTTCATACCCCTCGATCCTTATAGTTGCTATCTGGTTTCTGTACAAACTGTAAATAGCCTTTCGCTCCCTGTATTTTACCCCTGCCACCTTCAGAATTAGAAAGAGGGTATTCCAGTCAACATTGTCAAAAGCTTTCTCTAAGTCTACAAATGCTAGAAACGTAGGTTTGCCTTTCCTTAATCTTTCTTCTAAGATAAGTCGTAAGGTCAGTATTGCCTCACGTGTTCCAGTATTTCTACGGAATCCAAACTGATCTTCCCCGAGGTCGGCTTCTACTAGTTTTTCCATTCGTCTGTAAAGAATTCGTGTTAGTACTTTGCAGCTGTGACTTATTAAACTGATAGTTCGGTAATTTTCACATCTGTCAACACCTGCTTTCTTTGGGATTGGAATTATTATATTCTTCTTGAAGTCTGAGGGTATTTCGCCTGTTTCATACATCTTGCTCACCAGATGGTAGAGTTTTGTCAGGACTGGCTCTCTCACGGCCGTCAGTAGTTCCAATGGAATATTGTCTACTCCGGGGGCCTTGTTTCGACTCAGGTCTTTCAGTGCTGTGTCAAACTCTTCACGCAGTATCATATCTCCCATTTCATCTTCATCTACATTCTCTTCCATTTCCATAATATTATCCTCAAGTACATCGCCCTTGTATAGACCCTCTATATACTCCTTCCACCTTTCTGCTTTCCCTTCTTTGCTTAGAACTGGGTTTCCATCTGAGCTCTTGATATTCATACAAGTGGTTCTCTTATCTCCAAAGGTCTCTTTAATTTTCCTGTAGGCGGTATCTATCTTACCCCTAGTGAGATAGGCCTCTACATCCTTACATTTGTCCTCTAGCCATCCCTGCTTAGCCATTTTGCACTTCCTGTCGATCTCATTTTTGAGACGTTTGTATTCCTATTTGCCTGCTTCATTTACTGCATTTTTATATTTTCTCCTTTTATCAATTAAATTCAATATCACTTCTGTTACCCAAGGATTTCTATTTGCCCTCGTCTTTTTACCTACTTGATCGTCTGCTGCCTTCACTACTTCATCCCTCAAAGCTCCCCATTCTTCTTCTACTGTATTTCCTTCCCCCATTCTTGTCAATTGTTCCCTTATGCTCTCCCTGAAACTCTGTACAACCTCTGGTTTAGTCAGTTTATCCAAGTCCCATCTCCTTATATTCTCACATTTTTGCAATTTCTTCAGTTTTAATCTAAAGTTCATAACCAATAAATTGTGGTCAGAGTCCACATCTGTCCCTGTAAATGTCTTACAATTTAAAACCTGGTCCTAAATCTCCGCCGAATAGATTTCACCTTAAAACCGAACGTTTAGTCCCCGTCTTCAGACGACGTGATCAAGGGGGATCGTAGCATCTATGAATGTCCGAATCACAGCCTGGCTCGCTACTGACTACAGCAAAATTCCGCTTGCGCGCTGTGGCGTGACGTCACATGTTTAGTATGCTCGAGCGTAATTGGCCATTGTCGACTTCCGTCGTCCGCTGTTACTATCACATCAAGGTGGAAGACGGTCTGCAAAGTATTTCCTTCAACAGCTGATCTATCAATCCCCCCTCTTCTGCATTTGCCATTGTTACCCTGTAGTCGTTTTTTGACTGTTCCTTTTGTGGCACGCGCGTACACCTCCCCACAACTTCACGGAATTCAACTATTTCCTCTTTTTTCAGTGGTTGGCGAGCATCCTAGGCCGATTTCAGATAAGCTTACATCTTCCGGGTGGGTTTGAACATTTCCGCGATGTTCCGCTTTTTCAAGATTTTTGCGTGTGAGTTCAGTAACGTCCTGAATGAAAGGCACTAAAACTTCCGATTTCAGATGCACCTGAGCACCGCTACGATTTGTACGCGGTGGTCTTAAACGCTCCTTTCACCTCAGCGAACGATTAACCATTACTGAGCAATACACTGGCGAGATGTTTTAATTCTCCGTCAAGCAGCACTGGTTTGCAGATTTTCCTTGTTCTATTCGCCAATGTTCTTATGATGCCTCGCTTTTGTTTCGGGTGGTGGTTCGACCTGCGAGGTAAGTAACTGTCCGTGTGCGTGGGTTTTCGGTAAACGCTGTGGCCGATGCTACCACCTCTTTTGTATCCCGCGCCGTGTGCCTCTGCTCCTGAGATATGCAAAATAGACCGAATTAAGGAAGCGAGTAGGAGCAGGTGAGGAAAGCATTTCGGTGCTGCAAGTAAATTTAAAGCACGTTTACTGGTGTAGAAACATATACAAACACATTACTTAACTTTTGGTACAGATGAGCACGTAGGTGCGAAGCCATTCATGTATCAAAGCTAACCATTACTAGAAGTTACAAAGGCAAACTCTGTAATGTCTAGCCCCCTACAAGTAGAACGTAAGTTGCTAGGTCGTCTGCACTTGATCAACTGGGAAGAAAGTACAGCGGCGCTCGTTGAGCTCCACAGCGAGGGCGCTGTGATAGGAGTAGTTGGTCCGCTCTCCATTCCACAACAGCTTAGTAGCCTGGAACAGTTTATTAATTATGACATTTCGGGCAGTGAAAGTTTACATTTTAGAATTAGACGACTCTACGGGGAGGAGACGTCAAGAAATGTGCGACGTATGGAAGGTCTCCAGAAGAAAAGAGTGTAGCTTTTGTGTTCCCTTATACTTTTGTGCCGTTGCAGAGCGGTCTTGCGTTATTCGGAAGTGTTTGAGGATCAAGTAAATTGTACAGCTTGGTCAAACCCCAATGGATTTTCAATCTGAAGCAAGAGGCCTTAGTTCGAGAGCGGATGCAACAGATCCGCCGGGACTTCGCAAGCACAGACTGTAAGTTAATGTCTCTCCATATTATTATCTGTAATAAATTGTACAGTGGTGACGGGGATATAATTGACAGAGTATTGCACGATACAAGTAGCAAGGGTAAGTTGACAACATCTAATAGAGAGAATAAGAAAACTCATAATTTGTAACCTAATCAATCGATACACCATTTAGACGCTTCCCGCACGATTATCAATATATCCGGACGTAGCAAAGCCTCCAAAAAGTAATTTCGCTGTGGATGAAAGGAATGCCTCAAAACGCCTGAATGAGGACGATAGTATTATCATTGTCCCCGCTGCCAAGGGATATGCAACGGTTGTTTTGAATGTGACCGAGTATGATAGATTAACGTCGTACGAGAAATTCAGTAAGGACTCCACTTTCAAAGTTGTTAGAACCGTTACGTGATTAAAACAGAAGTGCTCTATCGAAAAGAGCGATCAGACAAGTCTATTCTATTCAGCTGCGCTACCATCAAGGCTTTATGGATTGCTGAAGGAGCACAAAGAACATGTTCCTCTAAGGCCTACAGTGAGTGCTATTGATTCGCCCACCTGCCAAGTTTTTGACAGCAATATTACGAGGACATGTGGTACGATAGGATTTGTGTATCCAGAATTCGGCACATTTTACCAGTAAATTAAAAGGCATAGTGGTGTAGTCGGAGAATATATTACTTAGTTTTCATGTCGTATCGCTAGTCACTAGCGTTCCGCTCAATGAAGTGTTGCAACAGCTAAATCGGATATTTCCTCCCGATGAAGCAGAACTGTTTTAATAGTGGCTCACAACCACCTATTTCAAATCGAACTATCTATCAACAGTTGGATGTGTCGGTATGTGGTGCTCCTTAAGCCCAGTTATAGCGAGCTTCTTTATGGTAAAATTTGAGGAGCAGGAATTGGAAACCGCGAAGATGAAACCGAATATTTGGTTCCGGTACGTGGATAATACGTTGTTGTTGTAGCAGCATGGCAGAAGGAGCTGCTTCGTTTACACTAACATTTCAATAGGATCAATCCGAAGATTCAGTTTACCATGGAGGAGGAGGCAAGTGGAAGTTTGAATTTTTTTTTTTTTATGTGCTGGCTATCATGAAAGAAGAAGGCTGCTTGGACCACTCGGTTTACCCAAGATCCACACACACAGACAGTTACATACACCGAGACTCTAACCACCACATGCCAGACATAGAGAAAGGAAAATGAGCAAACCAGGGTTGCTTGACGCAGAATTAAAATAACTTACCAGTTTATTGTTCCAGAATGGTTATTCGTTCGCTGAGGTGAAAAGAGCGTTAAGACAAAGGTATACAAATAATTGCATGCTCAAGCGCGGGTGAAATCTAAAGTTTTCGTGCCTTTCATTAAGGACATTACTGACCCCATACAAAAATATTAAAAAACCGGAACATCACTGAAATAAAACTTCCTGTCAGATTAAAACTGTGTGCCGGACCGAGACTCGAACTCGGGACCTTTGCTTTTCGCGGGCAAGTGCTCTACCAACTGAACTACCGAAGCACGACCTACGCCCCGTCCTCACAGCTTTAATTCCAAACTTCACAGAAGCTCTAGAGTGAGTTGAGTGAAAATTTCATTCTAGAAACATCCCCCAGACCGTGGCTAAGCCATGCCTCCGCAATATCCTTTCTTCCAGGAGTGCTAGTTCTGCAAGGTTCGCAGGAGAGCTTCTGTGGAGTTTGGAAGGAAGGAGAAGAGGTACTGGCGGAATTAAAGCTGTGAGGACGGGGCGTGAGTCGTGCTTGGGTAGCTCAGTTGGTAGAGCACCTGCGCGCGAAAGGCAAAGTTCCCGAGTTCGAGTCTCGATCTGCCAGGAAGTTTCATATCAGCGCACACTCCGCTGTGGAGTGAAAATTTCTTTCTATCACGGAAATAAACAAACCCAATCGGAAGATACAAGATCAGCTACGATCGACCAAGAGTGCTCAGCAACCCTGAAAAAAGCTGGGATTAATAGAGTTTCTTGTAGTTCTGGGGAGATGTAAACGGGTCAAAAAATGACTGCAGGGGAGCAATAATTGCAGAAGAGGGGAGATTGATGATCAGCTGTTGCGGGACATGCTTTGCAGCCAGTAGACCATTACGTTCATTTTATAGGACTCAAGTACTGGCAGCCACAGTCGAACACCGTAAAAACTTATTCAGGGAGGCCATAAATGTTGTAAAAACCCTGGAATTTCAGTAGGAAGGAGAACTGCATGAAGTTGAATGACATCTGGGTGCTGGTTGTGACGAAAATGTGTACCAGTTTTCCACTAAGGGGTGACAGCAAAAGCGGACGACGGCAGTCGACAAAGGCAAATTGGACTAGCGCATTCAAAACACGTGGCTTCACGCCACTGCAAGGAAGCGGAACTTTGCTATAGTGAGCAGCGAGTCAGGGTTTGAACCGGACATCCAAAGTAGCTACGATCCCCCTGAAATAGATCTTCCGAAGATGGGGACGAAACGTTGGGTTTTATGGCGAAATCCATTCTACCACTTCGCAAAAGCCCGGAACATTTTATTAACTGCGACATTTCCGACCGTAAATGTTTACATTTTACTATTCGACGTACGTTTTGTTAATTATATGAAGTTTGCTTAATATATGATGGACAAAATATAGTATGATATCCTGATTTACTTTCATCTGTAAAAAACTTTTAATTGAGGTCAGTGAATAGCCGATTTGCTAATAAATGCATATCTGCCGTGAATGGAAATAAGACCATACTTTCTTTTCATTTTTTTTTTATTTTGGGAGAAACAAACAGAGAACGTCAACTACAAATTTGCGTGCTAATTAACAGTGGCATTCACGTAAACTATCACTGTACTTTGTCATGTAAACCTGCAGTATATAGTTGTATGTTTTGTGTTTCTTTACGACATTTTCTTGAACACCGTAAGAGAAAATTTTTCATTAAAGTGAAATATGTTTAGGAGATAAAGCCTTATTTTCGTCTCTTCGCGGCCATTAAGCATAGTCTTAGGGCCTGGTAGTTTAACACTAGGTACTTCCTGATCGTTCTATGTTTCTTCTTTACTGTTTTCTTTCACACTGAAACTACAAGTCACCATAAATTTCCAAGCAAAATTTATTTATTGCTGCCTGGGAATGTGTGAGGGGTCTATATACTCGCAAGTCGATATAGTTGACATTCTTTGTGACGTTTGGTCGAAAATCCATCCATCTGCTGCGTCAAATTTTGTTAATGCAACTATCTCTAGTTTAGTTGAATCCAGGATTGCAGGGAAATCGCTGCCCACTGACAAAGGTAGTTGTTAATCAGCACAAGATCTTGAAATAAGTGAAGTCATTGCTAGACGGGCAGTGGAATTCAGGTGATATGCATGACAGCATTTTTAGGACGTACTTCCTGATTTACTTTCAGTGTAATTACTCGGGCCCGTTCTATTCGTTAAAGTTTTCAGTGTGGTACTATTAACACCGTATCGTGGCATGCAGAAAATTGCTAAAATCTGGCGAATTTAAAAGTGAAGTAAGTAAAGATTTCGGTATAAACCATATAGTTTGTGATGCGCCAGCACAAACTGTTCTCAATTGACCCTATTATTGTTCACTTCCATTAAGAGAAATGAAATGAATATGTATATCGTCAACTTCTTGGAGTGTAGAGAGACTATGTCATCGTGATCACACAGCTGGCCGTCGTGCTATAAACTATAGGACTGAACAATGACTACTACACTGCTGCGGCATGAAGTACTATTAATTGTGTAATGTTGTCGGCGATGGGAAAATAATTCAGTAAGTGCCGATTGTCATCCACCTTCAATCTATAATAATTCAGTAAGTGCCGATTGTCATCCACCTTCAATCTATCTCTCGGCCTCACACAACCCCCACCAATAGCGTCACGCTACAGTGAACTTATTGGTACCACAGATATTTTTGAGTATTTGCTCTTCTCTTATTGATGTAAGACAATCACTAGAAAACGTCTGTGACAGAAATATTTGAAATGTTTCATCTTATCTGTACATTTTGATCATCAGAGGATCACGTAAGGGCCAGTCACTTTCCTCTGAAATCTCTGACAGTATCCCGTATACGTTTCGTCACACATTTCGCAAAGTTCATTCCTCTTCTGTCCATTATATTTCGCTTGATTCCAACAGTGTCCTGGAAATGTTTGACAGCCACACTTTTTGATCTGAAAGTCATACTATTGTAAATATCCGTGCCTTGTATTCCCATTTATTCCAACGTCCCTTTCTGCGTCTTAGATCCATCTTTCATTAGTTCTCTTGTTCGCAAGAAACCTTATACATGTTGTGTTAACCGACAGTTACGCGAAGAACTTTCCTCTTTTCCCGTGGTTATGTCTGAGGTCGTCACCTTTTTGGTATAAATTTGTTGCTATGCTCGTTTCTGTAGTGGACTTCTTCCTTTCTTCAACGCCCCAATAACATCTTGAGACCGTAAGTCCTAGCCTCGTAAATAATCCTGTTTCCACAAAGTTTGATATTCTGCTGTGTCTAGGACCACTGCCAGTTAATGTCTTGAGTTTTTTTTTTTTTTAGAAAGAATACTGTCGTTGACGCTTCCCATTTTGAGACCATATGCTCCATTAATCTTGTTTATTGTAGCACACAATGCTTCCCTTGCAATAAACCAGTTTCTCTCAGTTCTCCAAGGTTTGCAAGTCACTATGTTGTTATTGTGGTCTTCAGTCCTGAGACTGGTTTGATGCAGCTCTCCATGCTACTCTATCCTGTGCAAGCTTCTTCATCTCCCTGTACTTACTACAACCTACATCTTTCTGAATCTGCTTAGTGCATTCATCTCTTGGTCTCCCTCTACGATTTTTAACCTCCACGCTGCCCTCCAATGCTAAATTGGAGATCCCTTGAAGCCTCAGTACATGTCCTACCAACAGATCCCTCCTTCTTGTCAAGTTGTGCCACAAACTCCTCCCCAAATGTATTTAGTACCTCCATATTAGTTACGTGATCTACCCACCTAATCTTCAGCATTCTTCTGTAGCACCACATTTCGACAGCTTCTATTCTCTTACTGTCCAAACTATTTATCGTCCATGTTTCACTTCCATACATGGCTACACTCCCTACAGATACTTTCAGAAACGATTTCAAGACACTTAAATCTATACTCGATGTTAACAAATTTCTTCAGAAACGCTCTCCTTGCCATTTCCAGTCTACATTTTATATACTCTCTACTTCGGCCATCGTCAGTTATTTTGCTCCCCAAATAGCAAAACTCCTTTACTACCTTAAGTGTCTCATTTCCTAATCTGATTCCCTCAGCATCACCGAGCTGTTAGCTCGCGTACAGAAAGTCTTTTACAAATTGTTTCGGCCCTGAAAAGGGCCTTTTTGTAACTAGGACATTGCTTACTTAAGGCAGGTGCTCTAACTGGCGACCTTTCGACGCGACACAAGCTTGATAATGTCGAACGGTGTTTTGCCGAACTCTTTATTAGATTCTTGGCGTTGCTCTGATGTGATTGGCGGCATGTTTGCAATCCATTAATTCCTCTTCGTTTCCAGGTGGTTCGCGTCTGGGTGGGTGAACTAGAACGTTGAAGAATCCCCACAGGATAAAGTCCAGTGGGTGAGGTGATCATGGGGCCCCATTGCCTATGAGCACACCTGCCAATTACGAGGCTATCGAAGAGTTCATGTAAACATCCGCGCACAGCACGACTGTTATATGAGTGCACCCCACCAGGCTGCAACCACATGTGTAGCCTTATGTCCAGGGGAACATCTTCTAGCAGGCTAGGCACAGTGTATCGCAAAAAGTGAACGTAATTTGCACCAGTAAACCGGGGAGGTAGACGGTCACCCACAAAGCCTGTCCAGATGTTGAACGAATATCGTTCCTGGTGTCTGTGGACTTACGTGACGTGAGGATATCCTATTGCCCGGTAATGAACGTTTCGAGTGTTGTAAAGGCCATTCCGATGTAAGGTTCACTCGTCAGAGAAGTGGGGTTCTCGTGCAACACGTCACAAAAACCACCGCCAAAACACTCATCTGTATTCATAGTTCGCCACAGTGTTTAGGTCTTGGACAAAGTGTAAACTAAATAAATGCTGGCCACCATCCCTAGAAACCTCCCAGACTAACCGATGAGTGACCCCAACGTCGTGCCCAACATCTCGGGTACTTGTCATAGGTGGTTCCTCGCAGCGCTCGAGAGCTGCCTCTTCAAATGCATTATCCCCTCGTGTTCGACATCCCCCAGCATCACCATGATATCCCGCTAACCAGTCTGTTTCACCAAGTCGCTGATGAATTGCTGTATACGTTTCTGGTTGTGGGTGATGTCTTGCTGGGTACCGTTCATGCGCATTACCGTCGACTTGTCCGTATCTCGTTGTTCTACAAACGAATACTGTGACGCCACGCTTATTGTATCACTAAATCGCAGGTGAGGTGTGTGTGCTCCGAAGCGAAGCTTACGTGCGAATGCCTCTGACGTGAGGTAGAGACAAACAGCCAGACCTACTCGACAAGTATGCATATCACGCTGGGGCAGTGACGGGGCGAGGGACGATTGTGCGTGTGAACTGATAACCATAGCGTTGCCCGTCAACTGACCAACGGCAACAGGGCAATCCCACTGCCAATCGGAGCGTGTGGCGCAATATTTCATTAGTTTAAAAACGGTGCGTTGTCGACCTATACAACATTGATAACTTTGGTTCCTGCTAACATCGCATATACGAAAACGTGACATAATGGATTTCTACAAATCAGGTACAAAAAATAACATAGAAATAGGAAACAAAATTTTCAATTATTACGAAATTACTTTATTGTTTTAGATTTTTACCTGAGAGTGAAATATTTCGCTTTTCAGTACTCACTCATGTAATTACAGTTGCAGCCGCCAATCTGAGCGTCCGTGTGAACCACTTTCACAGAAACATTTAAGGGGCTCCGGAAAGGCTCAAAATCATGAAAAGTTCAATTTTTACTTTTTTGCGTTTTCTGAATCTGCAGACTATTACCTTTTAATAAATATATAATTTATTCAATTCCGAAGACTACAACTATTTTTAAATTTTTTTTGAAATGTGTTATACATGGGCGTGACCCACTGTGGCGCTGTTAAACTGCTGTCAAATGGTGCTATTATTAACGTCCGTGTTCATCAGGTACATTTTAGTGATGTGAGATAAAGTATGTGTTGTGGCTAACCTGTGATGGTTCAATATATATCGCTGGTGTGATTGTCGATTGTTTCTTGTTTATTTACTCTGTCGTTATCTCGAAAATATTCGTAATTAATTCTGTTTCCTGAGTCTCTGTTCTGTTGAAGTATAATAATGAGTAAAAGTTAAGTCATTAGAAATCCTCTGAAGGCTTTTAAGAAAAGGAGAAACGTTGGAAAGCCAAAGGTATGTGTTATTACTGTAAACAATAAAGACGATAACCAAGTGAGTGAACCTAACCTCTCAAGTACACCTGCCCATAGCAGTCAAAGTGGGAAAAGAAAATACTTCACAGAAGAAGCTTGTTTCAATGAGTGAAAACTATGAATGTTTTATGGGCGAATCGGATGTGAATGAAATATTTGATACGTCGGTTCTCAAAGGAATTTTTTCAAACTGTGTAAGATGTATTCATTGTAGTGAAGTTGGTCTGGAACTCTCCATAATAAAGCACGTAGGACTTGCTAGTGAAATACAACTGAAATGTGATAAGTGTTCATACATGACCACCTTTTGAAACAGTGTTGCAGTAACTGCAACTGAAGAAAATGGCAGCAAAATCTACGAACACAACAACGAGCGATGCTTGCTTTAGACAAGGAACGCCTTCTGGCTACAGACAGGGCTGTAAAGAGTCTAGAAATACAAGCAAGAGTAAACAGGAGGAGGAACAAGAGGAAGCTGGAGGAGGAGTTTGCAGAGGATGAAGATAATCCACCCTATGGACCTGGAATACACTAAAAAGTTAATCCAATCTTTGTCGCTCAATTTCCAAAACTTTTATTTTCTCATACGAATTACATGTTTGCTAAGGATCTTCCAAACATATTTGTTTCAAACTTTCAGTAAATGTTACACAGTACCTTCTGAATAATTTAACACAGCTTTTTCCAAAAAACTGTATATTTTTGAATATATAAATAAAAAATTGCAAAAAAGTTGTGAATTTTCATTATAATTGAAAAAAAATCATCTTTAATAACTGAACTAAAATTTTGTAAAATCCCTGTGTTAAGTTGTAGCCCATATTCCAATAAATAATCTGTAAAAAGTTCAACTTCCTTCCTCAAATACTTTGTGAGGAAAGATGTAATTTATAAGCATTATTTTAATGTTGCAAGTATAGGGCGTTCCGGAGCTCCTTAAGGTAGACGTTGGGAAGAGGTTGGCAAGTCACTATGGCGTTCGGCAGGATACTCTATTACAAAAGAGAAAGGGGAGGATTCACTGTACACCCTGTCCTTCTCGCTTCCTTCTCCAATACAGCTTGTAGGCTGTCTTTCATGAAGCCTCCATGTCCCTGAGTAACAGTTAACAAATGATTCAAATGGCTCTGAGCACTATGGGACTTAACTTCTGAGGTCATCGGTCCCCTAGAACTTAGAACTACTTAAACCTAACTAACCTAAGGACATCACACACATCCATGCTCGAGGCAGGATTCGAACCTGCGACCGTAGCGGTCGCCCATCTCCTGACTGTAGCGCCTAGAACCACTCGACCACTCCGGCCGGCAAACAGATAACAGCCTAAGCTTCCGTTCTCTACTGACGTCCAATGCAGAGCAAAATACAATCTATATCCTATTTTACTTTTATAATTTAAACAAATAATTACAATTTACCAGAAAGATTTTTTTCTTTATAAACTTAATTATTTCGAAAACTAGTGTTGGCTTTTTCACAACGCTTATTGGCAATATGTTAATTCATAAAACAGGGACATTTTACATCATTATTAAGCTTGAATCACGAAATTCGCAATTCTTTTACAACCATAGCGGTTGTTCTCTGAAACTTAATATAGTTTTTTAAATAGTGACAATTTGGGTGATTTACGTTGCTTTAGTTATAAAATCTAGAAACCTTTGTTAAGTTCCATCTTCCTATAGCTTAATTATCATACGGATTAGTATGCTAAAGAAGTCATTACTTTGCTTTGTCGCAAACATAATTAGAGAGCTGTTTTTATTAACATATACCAATACTCTTCATTCGGCATTTCTTAACACATTCGTTTACCTGTATTGTTGTCTGTATGTGTTAATATTCACTTGGTAATTGATAATCTACCTTAAGCAAGATTACGCTTTTGTCAACGTTTTACGAGACATGAGAGAATTACTGATCAATTTTCCACCATTTTACCATATACATCAGCTTACTGTTTCGCCCTATTTTCATTTATGCATATATTTGACTCATCTTTCTCCCTTATATCTTCGTCAGCCTACCGCTACAGTCGCAGGTTCGAATCCTGCCTCGGGCATGGATGTGTGTGGATGACCTTAAGTTAGTTAGGTTTAAGTAGTTCTACGTCTAGGGGACTAAAGGACTTAGATGTTTAGTCCCATAGTGCTCAGACCCATTTGAACCATTTGAACCCACTATTTACATGTATTTCTGGTGTGATACTCACACCACTTCCACACATCTCCTATAATAAATATCAAAACGCTTCTGTTTAACTTTCCTGGAAACATATAACTAAAAATTTTTTTGAAAACATTATCACCGATCTTATAATAATATGATAATTAGAAAAAAGTCTTGATTGCAAATTTCTTACAATAGGAATGACTGCTTTCAGTCCTTAATGATCATATTCAGTCTCCAGAACGGCAGGTGGATTTTCATGGAGGAGGCTGCGCCGATCCACGACGCTGAACTGCAGTCATGGATCGAAACCGGTCACTCCGATTAAATGAAATTTGCGATCAAGGCTGTTTTTTTTTCTTTTTTTAAATTACCATGTAGTTACTCTCCTTACCTTCAGAAAACATTACCCCCAGCATGAAAATTATTAATTTCGGCATAGTTAATTGTTTCAGATTTTAGAAGCTTCAGCTTCAATTACATCTGGTAACACTGAACTTGTTGTTTCATTTAATGTCAATAACAGTCACGGTAAGTCCTAAGCTAAAATTGTTCGCATTTAAAGTACATCTATTTCCTCGAAGTATTTATATTTTACTGTTGCTAATCCTTTCTGTACATCTCATTCACTATTTACTTACTTAAGCAATTATTTTTCTATAATTGGTGTTTAAAAGTTATCCACTGTTATTTTAACATTTAGAATTTACTACTGCAAACTACCTCTCGTATTCTCGTATAAGACATCATTCAGGTATAGTCACTTTCGGGAACCATTCTTACTTACTCAGAAGACATTACAAACTAAAGGCATGTGTACAGCATCTTCTCACATATAGAGCTCTGAGATGGACTGGAAAATAAACCATCTCTGAAAATATGTTATGGGGTTCCTCGTTAAACGTAAGTTAAAAAGGAGCAAAGCTTGTTGCTTCATGTTTAAGTCTGCTCAGGATTTCTTCAAAGTTTTTGATATGGTTGGCCCAAGTCGAATGCTTCCTGGCCCAGTAAGTTCTATACAATGTGTTTAGCTCACGTTTAACGCTCTCGCTCAAATTTCGCTGTAGGAAATAAGCCTAGATCCTTATAAGGCGAATTCCGGCCTTTTCTAGACATGTTTCAAATTTTCCCGATACAAATGACACATCATTATCCAATAAGAGACTTTTTGGTGTGCCATTCTGTACAAAATAGTTATTTTCTGTCACGTCTACCAGCGTTTTCGCGTTAGCCCTTTTTATTGGATATAGTCTTATATACTTGCTTAAACTGTCGATTACCACAAAAACATGGGTACATCATTCTTTAAATGTCGGGAGCGGGCCATAAAGACCAGCTGCAGACAATTCAGGGAGTTCACTCGGTTTTACGTTGTGAATATCTCCGTGCACTATACTATTAATTGCATGTGCCTTCTGACAAACAACACGGGATTCTAGCCTTCTTGCTACTCTACGATGCATATTGTCGAAAATGACTTTCGCACATAATTTAGCAATGCATTTCTTGGCCCCATAATGGCTATATCATTGATGCACGTAACCTATCAGCAGATCTATATGTAGCGATGTAAATCATATTTTGTATGCTACGAATCTTTCTTCTTTGAAATAGAATTCCGATATATGAGCAATAGTGGTGCGCTACTTTTGGATAATTAGGAATTCCTAAATGGCTTCTGACTAATATCAACGAGTGATCATCATTTTTCTACCTTCGTAAGTCTTTACTTTGAACTCATTTGTGACCAACATGCTCATTTCATTTCTATCTGGTAACGGAATTAGGATTCGCTGCATAACTTAATAGCCTATATGATAGCAGATTGTTCTTCCCTTGTGTGTATTTAATCACAAGATCGAACTGCTGAAGGTGCGTAACCCATATGGTTAGTCTTGGGTGTCTCAGTTTCCAAGCTTTTAAGTACGTAAGTGCCTTGCGATCACTATAGATTATCACCTTGCGCCCTAACAAATAATGCTCAAACTTTTACGTACTAAACACGATAGCCAGTACCTTTAATTCTGATATTCCATAATTTCCCTCAGCAGGTTGCAGTGAAAGACTCGCTAATATTTAATGCCTTCAATTTCTCGTAGAAACGCCGATTCTGACAATAATATTACACCGATCAGGTTGAGACATGTAACTTTCGATTCTGACATACATTTGCACATTCTGAACAATTTTTAACTTTCTAGCTGCGTTATTTAGTTCCATTTATTTTCTTCTTGTTCATCTGATCATTCTGAGATTGCACAATTTTAACGTTATTATGGTGAAACATATACAGACAAATTTTGGAAACGTTATTTCATGTTTTAATTTCGCTCTTAGATTATGGCGCTATACTTTGTATGCTACGCACTGGGGCGTTATCATGACGTAGCGTTAGTAGCATTAAACTGGGTTAAGTCTCCTTCCACTCGCTCGCCTCTGTATCTCTCATATGAGACAGCGCTTATTTTGCGACACGTTTTCGCTAGAGATCTGTGAAAATGCTTTAGCAGCCTGTCTCTAACGACAAGTGGTTTGATTAATTATGTCTTCAATAAATGAATTCGATCAGTATCACAACATTGTCTGTTAAATCCACTGCATTACCTGCCCAACTCATGTCCTCCGACATTTGGACCAGTGTTTGTCCATTGCACAACAGGCCATCTTTGATTCAACTAAAATGAGCAGGAGTTGCTCGGTTCTTTGCTATGTTTCCTCGATTACCGACTTCAGATTCAAAATTGTTCCACGCACGATATTTTATTTTGTGAATCCACCCTGATATCGAACTTCATGCTTACTAACGCCGTTCTGCAATGACATTAGGATTATAGGTCCTGGTAGTAACGGCATTGTTCATATTCGCCGGTTTCCGACTTTCTTTGTCTGCTATACGGTTTATTAGTCAGAGCGACTACCCTTCGCGAAGCCGCTCTTATCCTCAAATTTTCCTTATGGTATGTGTTCGATGTACACTTTCACGTTAGTGTAGTTCAAGATTTGTCTGGTGTTCTTCTCTATAAGGTCTATTATTCTTTCTAGATATTTATTGTACTTTTACCATCTTCTTAAATTTGGTATTTTGATCTATGGAGTTAGTTCTTTCTGATTTTAGTTCAACGTCCCTCATGTTGCTTCACGACTTAAGAGCTATTCAATGTACTTGGCCAAAATTGCTTTTCCATTTCAACGTACACTAATCGTCCTTCCTCGCCTTAAACCTAAGATTTAGGGAGTCCCATATACCAAGTCTCGAATGTTCTATACAAGTAATGTGTATTTTTCTTCAACTACTCGGATGTTCTTTAGATTTACTTATGACATGAAATGATCGTGTGGCATTGTTGGCTGGGTCTCTCCATCCGGAGAAGTTCGGCCACCTGGTTGCTAATCTTATATTAGGCGACGCCACACTGGGCGATTCGCGTGTCGGTGATGATGATGAAAGGCTGATGACGGCAACACAACACGCAGTCCACGAGCGGAGAAAATCTCCATCCCGGCCGTAATTCGTACCCGGGCTCACTGTGTGGTAGCCAAATACGTTGTCGCTCAGCTAAGAAGGCGAGGAGAGCTACTTCTGTTAACTATGAACACGAACCCATCTGTTATCTCCGACGCTTTTTGATTACATTTTCCCCTACTGTGAGCCACCGGATGTGTTTGTTCCTTTTGTGCAGATGAAGCGATACTTTGCACTGTCAATCATTGTATCATTTGACTCATTAAATACACATATTTGATAGACGTTAATTATGATATAGCTAGTATTAGTGGCCATATTGTTGTTGCCAATGAATTCATCAGAAGACGCTATAATAATAGCTCGCAGCTGAAACGTTGTCTAGGAAACTCGTAGTAGCATTACACGACAAATTAAAAATCAGTGTACTAAATATGACTCAAAATTAACCAGTAAGATACACAATACATGATAGCCCTAGAAACGTAATGCGCACCTGAATAACTAGAGACACTGTAAGTATAACTACATATGAACATCGCAACAGACGGAGAGTATTTTCCTCGCCTACGCAAGGCGAACCCAAACTCATGCGCTCGGACACAACTTTGCAATTCCTCGTATGCTAACAGCATAAAAATGTCTATACCATAACTTCCTTCCGTGCATGTTTTCGACAGAAAATCAACGTCCACAAACGTCTATCTACGACCACAGTAATGACAGAAATGGTTCAAATGACTCTGAGCACTATGGACTTAACTTCTAAGGTCATCAGTCCCCTAGAACTTAGAACTACTTAAACCTAACTAACCTAAGGACATCACACACATTCATGCCCGAGGCAGGATTCGAACCTGCGACCGTAGCGGTCACACGGTTCCAGACTGTAGCGCCTAGAACCACACGGCCACACCGGCCGGCGGTAATGACAGGTGCAAGTACCACCATTTTGTACTGAACATGCAGATGTTGCACAGTTAGTTGATTGGATAGGGTCTGGCGTAGGACTATAAGAATTCGACAGTTCCTCAGGGTCTTGACGCACTTTTAAAAATTTTTTGTAATTTTAGACTGCGTGATATATCTTGCTTCTGAATCGTTATACAACAGTTACAGTAAGTCTTATACAAAACATAATCAGTTATTTAATAGTGACACAGAAAATAGAGTACAATCGTCTGCATTATATCACTTTCAAAGAAGTACTCTGCTTTTAAACGTTTACTCTGTTCTCTACCATTCACTACACTCCTCCATGCTTTCCAGACGATCAACATGCTGTCACTAATAACGTATTTGCTATATTGCAACTGGCCGCTCTCACGAAGTGTACTGGTTAACATTTCAACACTGAGATATAATTTGTAGTTGCTTCTGTCGTATGACAAGGTAATTACTTATGACTGTTATGTTCAACGTTAAAACTGTATTTACTATCGTTATAATTATTGTTATGTAGGAAAAACTGGAAGATCTTTCCGTATCAGGTACAAATAACATTAACTGCGAAAAAGAGATACTAATGTAAATAATTCCACTTTTGTTGATCATATATTAATCTCCGGTCACAGACCGAAACGTGTCGAAGAAACTTCCAATTTACATACAGAAAAGAAAGGTCACAGGTTCGACGTACTCGAGGAGCTGGAGGTTTTCGAGCGTATTTCTAAGAATGATGGCCTCATCCTCAACGAACAGTTGCAATTACGTAACATTTTTTTTCAGTGGCATTAATCCACTGCTCGCAAAATTTTGATTTCTTCAATTTTTACTATGTTTTCCTGCCTCTGGTTCACAAAATCTTTTTCTTCGAATTTAGTTTAGATACGTACTACTAAAGTTCGCGTCACGCAGATGTTTTTGGACTGTGCAGCTGCTTGTGTAAATACTCCACAACATTCTGTACTTTACTTAATAGCTATTTATGTAAAGCCTAATAGATGGCTCTCAGTTGTACTGCATTTACTTGGCTACTTTGTACTTTCAAAAATTCATAAAGTTATCATCCTTTGAAGTTTTGTTTTTATAATTAACTGCTCAATTAAATTATTTCTGTTGTAATGTTTCAAACTGGCATATAATGCTGTCCGTGTACGATAGGGGGCGCTACTGGTATTCTGTTTTCGTGACAGCAATATGAGCCTCTGGGGTGATCAGTCTCATGCTGTTCACTACATGAAATGCGTTCCTAGCGCTGGAACATTTTCAATTTATATTTTTGACTTGAGCAAGTCAGCTCGTAATTTTGAGTACTGCTTGCTCGCAATGTAACTTTATGTAAGTAACCTTTATGTTACGACATTTTCATCTTTGTTAATGTTTCTGTTCAAACTTATTTTCCTTTGTATTTTATAGGGTTGGTAAAATTTCATTCTGATGAAGACATCCTTAGAGGTATCGATACCCAGGTCAATGTATTAAAAATTAGTTGCAGCCGGTTGGCTGTGGTATTCCTCCATTGAAACTTATACACGGTTGCAAATGTTGAAAGTATCGTTTCAGTTGTCAAGTCCTTTTTATTTAGAACGCGCCCTTTTTCGGGCTCTTACATGCCCATCATCAGGTGTTATACCTTTGTGCTGCGATGGACGAGTGCAGGACGTGGTGTATCCCCAGCAAGCACAGAGCATGGACTCTGTGCTTGCTGGTGTAACATTGCATCCTGCATTCGTCCACCGTAGCGCTCGGAGTCACAGCAAAAAGTTGTAACACCTGATGATGGACATATAACTGCCCGAAAAAGGCAGAGTTGCAAATAAAAGTAACCTTATAACTGAAGTGGTAGTTTCAACTTCTGCTATAATGCTCAGTGGCGGATATTCCTCCTTCAGGGTTGTTTGTTATATACCGGTGCAGACAGACAACCAAGTTCATAACTGTTGAAAACCTTTAAAACTAGGAAAGGAGAAACAAAAAATTACACCCTAAGGCCGTCGGCACATGGGACGACTTAATTACCGTTCACATCAATCTCTACAAATTTTTTTATGTCGCTTCTTGCTATTTCACATTCAGGAGCCATTTTTCCACGTGGAAGACGAAATACGTTCATTTCCGCAACGTGCCACGTAAAGTAGTTCCAGCAGGAATAAAGAACGCTCCCTACCTCACAAGCAGAAAGCAAGAGGCCATGCTCTATTTGTCATTGTGCCATATTCAGTAGAATCCCATATTCGTCGCGTTTTATCTTATAAATATTGTTTTTTCTAAGCTACAGCACATTCAATGTCTCAGAACGAATCGTCAGAGCATTTCTGTATTAATTTTTGCATCGTAACTAGAGTGTTAAGAGGGAAAGGGAACGTTTAAAGCAACAATACATTGGAGATTCATGGAAACATGTCGTTCTGGTAAGGATTTGTTGTAATTAAATGTCAATAGCCTTTAGAAGTCAATAACATAAAATACGATGGCGGTGGTGGCAGAGTTTCGAGATAGCGCAATTGTTTAGAGTGCATCGATACGGAACTGAGAGCAGGTCAGCAGAAGATTCGCGTTGTGCTATACTTTTTTTTATCTCCGCGTTTTCAAAAAAGGCTGCGGTTCTTTCGTATAAAATTAATAGAAGTATTTCCGCGATATTTGGCGTTATGAAAATATAAGTTCGCCGTTGTCAGGAGTGACTTTTTTCAATCTAGCGAAATTTTATAAACTGATGTCCTTACTGAGTGGATATGTATCTCTCATTTTTGTCTGATTACGTTTTCACTGATACTGAAGACTTTATTTACCTACACCGTAGACAGAACAACATAACTAAGAGGAAATGTACATTTTAATAGGGCTAAGGTAGGAATTCTATGTGCGTCCATTTTCATAAACAAAGTCCATACTCCATCGTTAGCGAGCAAATTAAAGTCGCCCACTGCCACTGGAGAGCGCTGTGGGTGCAAAATCGAGTTAACCAGATCATGCCTTGTGCCATTGGCGCTGCGTATCGTGATGGATATCGTGTCTGTATCTACGTCAACATTAGCTACCTCGCCCTATGTGCCGCCTTATGATACTGCTACCATCACCTCATTGGCTACATAGGCTTGAATGAAGGTACTTTTTGTAAATACCATCACAGTGTTGCCATATAGCCATTATTTGACTTCTGTCTTGAGCTGAAAATTCGCAAGGCACGAAATCGAGTTAAAGACATTTTCTTTACCTTTAGGGTGCAAAGAATAGAGCTGAAACGTCCTAGTTTATGAATTTGGGTTCAACCTGTTTTTCTTTAAAAGCAGGTGAATCTTGATGGAAACCTACACTTATTCGACCCTTAGATGGCTTTGAATTTATACCAACGAAACGTATGAACTAAGAATTGAACATGTTCCTATATACCCTCTGCATTGTTGTGGGTGCATTGCTACGACAGTTCTCACAATTTTCAACAAGTATACACGACAACGCACGGTTAGGGAAAGGCCCCACGTAACTGCTGTTTTGGTGACAGCAAGAAAAGGCCCCATGTAACTGCGGTTTTAGCGACAGCAGTCAGCCACCCCTCGTCCTTTTGCAAGCTCAGCGAGCGAACGGCTGCAATCGCCACGATGAGGGCGGCCCTGCAGCCCAGCCCAGCCGCCATCACGGCACCGTGGCGCGGCACGGATTACTCGATGCAATTACCGCCTCCCTTGCAATTAGGGCGACCAGGCTTCTCTGGCGCAAACACACGCAGACCGAGCGACAACACGGGCTGCTTACACACGGTGCTGTGTTGGCAGAGGCGGACCTACCGTGAAACTGGGTGCGTTTTTCAAGCGCCTACTACTGTGTGGGTCACGACGCCTGTAACAGAGAATACCAAATTCAGTCAGGTTCACATACAAACCCTTCAGAGACCATGCACACTGTATTAGGGCAACATATTGACCTTCTTAGAAAAAGAAAATTTTTAATTATGCTGAAACCTGGTAGTCAAGGGAAGGCAGGATTCGGTGACGATTGTGGACGGGGCCATAATCAGTTACTATTAGTTGAGTTTTATAGTTACAAACAGTTTATTTTAAACCATTGATTCCAGACTCAACAACAAATAAAAATATGACACGTTATTAATGAAGGAACAAACAACTGTGTAAATAATGGTGTTTCCAGTGGTTTACAATTTAGCGAATCGACATTAAATACAGGTACAACAGATAATGTTTTAAAAGCAAGCAACTGTGATCTGGGCAGAAGGCCTTACACGCCATAAACGGCAATAAATTAATAATTGTTTAAAACTCGCTGCAACTTACAAATTACAGGTATATAAATATGAAAGGCAAGTCGCCACAAACACAGCAGAAGGCATCAGACGCCAGGTATAGCAGTAAATAACGTTTAAAGTGCTTACTGTGTAACTACAAATGCCAAATTAGAATTTTAAGGCAAATGACCACAATCACGGCCAAAGGCCTTACACGCCAGGAACGGCAATAATACAAAACATTTAGAAGCCTACTGTAAAACAGCAAATACAATACCAAAGGTTAATTGAAAAATAAGCAACTGATGACCAAATGGGTGAAATAAGATGACGGCAAACTTCGTAACACAACCCATAACATCCACTGAATTCTACATTGCTAGATTTATTCCAGAAGGCGACCAGAAAACTATAAATATGTAACCTTTAATGTAGGCATTGCAAGGTATTGTAATAAATAATACAATAATGAAACAGAAGGACCAGTACTTAAGTTCCTTAAATGGTACTGAGGCAGATTATATTCGCAGAAGGCGTGGGCTGAAGGAGCGTTACACTGAACTACTGGCCATCAGTCCTCCTTTAGAACAAACGTCTTACAAGAACCAAAGGGCCACAGACGGTGCTCCAGGAATCGACCTCTGAGAAGGTACGGCTTTCACGAGAAAAGAGATAGGCGGCCAAGAGTTGCATTCACTTCAGAAGATGGGAACTCACACTAGTGACAGTCTAACGAATGACAAATGATAATCTTTCTGAAGCTACCGGACGTCCGATAAACCAAATGCAACGATGGAACAATACTCCAAAGCCGGAAGCGGTGGTCTGCACTACGTCCTCAGAATACTGTGTTTAGAGCGCCCGGAACGAGAAAGGAACGCCTACCACCAGAGTCGAAGAATCATCAACCGGCCCACAATCAAGAAAGCTGTCAAAACTACACGCCTTAACGGACACCAGCGGCAAGGCGACGAAACGTACGCTGCCGTTACATACACTAACCCACAGGGCAGGCAACTGGGGAGTTAGCGGCCACCAAGGAAGAAAAACTACCGCTGGTTGAACTTAACAAATTTTAACAAGTTGAACGCAGTAAATAGCAATAAGAAGTCGAGGGAAGCTAATCAGATCCGCCTTCCCCAAGCACTTTACTCGCTGCTCTTCACCTAGGCGACACTACTAGCAGCAACACGAATTTAAGTCACTGGAGAATCGCGAGATATCACAGTGGTGGAGGTTTCTCCAATTGGATTGAGATGCCCTCATCTTAAAACTTGCTGGATCCTGTTTACGACAATGTCGTGCACCCTCGTATCCACAGCCCTTCCATCCAGGAGTCCATACGTGCCACCAGCGGTCCTGGCGTGTTCTCGCAGTGCGCGGACCTGACTCCTCGTGGGTCCCCAACCGAAGTGGCCCACTCACACGACCCGGAAAAACAACGACGTCGCCCCAAGAGAGGGCAACAGTTACTACATATCGATAACCGATACTGCTGCCACTAGCGGACAGGCAACGCTTGAGAAACCGAGTGGCGCCAGTCAACACGAGAAGAAGAAGACAAACAACCGCAACCATGCCAACTAAACGATACCGTCTGGGCTCCATCTGAGTGCGAAAACCTACAAACAGCGCCAACGCGAGCAGCAGCACGACTCAATACTTTTTTATCTTAGGTCGTGTATGTGGTTTCGACTTCTTAGCATTTCATCATCAAGTGATCTACTGCAAAACACAAGAAACTGAATATTAAAATACTCGGGAACAAAATTACAAATGCAGGAAAGCACTTACACAGGCTAATTTTTCACATCGTGTACAACCTCTAGGGATTGGTCGATGTGAGGATACGAAACAAATAAGCTCTAATGAACTTTTGTCCGGAAATGCATGGTTTTCAGGCTAGAGATCATTTATTCAATCATACGTACCGAGATTTCGGTCTAATACGCCCTGTGCCATGCAGCCACAGTTCCAGTACGCGAGGTTTCCTCCAAGAGGGTGTCACTGTTCCTCATTCGTCATGTACCACCGCCATTTCCTGCCATAGTGTTGCCTCCAATTCACTTCTCTTGCTGGCGCACCTTTTAGTGGATGTGATACAACGTTGTGCACAGTGGTTCCGTATTCGAATCGAGAGCTTACCGACATGGTGTTTACTAACGGAAAGGAAAATGGCAATGCGCAGTGAGCAGGAAGGTTGCATCAAGAGACCTACCCCCGCCGACAACAGTCACAGCATTCAATGTTTGTAACAGCGTTTCTCCATTTGTCTGAGACAGGATCGTTTCAGGAAGCAGGAAATCATGAAGGACATGTCCGAAATGTTCGGACACCTGACTTGGAGGAAAATGTGATTAACACTGTGGAAGGCGACCGTCGTGTCGGTACCAGGAAGCTGGCCCGCCAGTACAGGATACGCCAGACGATCATGTGGAACATTCTACACGAAAATTGTTGCTACCATTATTACTTACAGGGTGTGCAGGGCTTACTAGCGACAGACTTGTTCATCGGGAGCAGTTTTGTCACTGATTTCTTCACCAGGCAACCACGATTCCGGAATTTGTGTCGTCCGTACTACTCACAGGTGAGACCAACTTCATGCAGAGTGGTACCTTCAACTTTCGTAACTGTCATCTGCGGGATAGTATGCAGAACCCCAGTGGCATGGTGACTATTCACAGGTGAGACCAACTTCATGCAGAGTGGTACCTTCAACTTTCGTAACTGTCATCTGCGGGATAGTATGCAGAACCCCAGTGGCATGGTGACAGCGAATCATTGGCATCGATGCAACCTGAATGTGCAGGCCGGGATAAGTGGCGACCGCATTTTGGGATGTCTTCCTTTCACGTCGCCTTACAGGCCGGAACGATCGGTGTTTTTGCGGGTGACTTTGCCTCCCCTGATGGAAGAAGTGACACTGATGACTCGAAGGGTTGTGTGGCTGCTACACGATGGTGGTCCAGCCCACTTCGCCATTACCATCCTGGCGCATCACAATCGTTTCTGCCCTGGTCGATGGATCGGACTAGGGAGTCCATTTGCATCGTCTGCTCGTTCACTGGATCTCAACCCGTGCGATTTCCGGTTATGGGACCATCTCAAAAGTATCGTGCATGCAGAGCCCATTCGAGATGTGGAGACACTGGAGCAGCGTATTCATTCTGCCTTTGACACTGTTCAGATCGAGCCTGGTGATGTAAACGTGTGAGAAAGAACATACTACGGCGCATACTCCTATGCGTTGAGGCACATGGAAACGATTTTCAACACGCACTGTGACTGTCGCTGCATGGTACAGCGCGTGTTAGACTGCAGTCTCTGTAACAGTGTATGACTGAATGAATGGTCTCTGGCACTGAAATCAAGCATTTCAGGACTTACGTTCATTAGACCTTATTTGTTCCGTCTCCTCCCATCGATCAATCCCTAGAGTTTGTAGACTGTGGAAAAAAATCACCCTTTATACAATTACACGCATTTCAGTACTTCGTGCAGGATATTTCAGGACGAATACTAAATAGTTTAGGAATTGCTAGCATATGGTGTTGCTCAGGAGGAATGGTCAATATTTTGGGATATGACAGGAAATCTCAATGCTTTCCGACACAGAACACATATAATGTATATTTGTTTTTCAGTCAGTGGTTGTGTGTTACTCACTAAAAGGATCACTCACCATAATGTCTGGAAATCGTGTTCCCTCAATTGACATGAGATATGCATGACAAAGTCCTACTGATGCAAAATAGCTGCGTGCCTACATGAATGTCTATGAAGTTTTTACTTAGCTCTTGCAGCGTCGTCTTCTTCGAGTTGTAAGTTCTAGATTCGTGATTCTGAAAGAGTAGCCTTGAGCGAAATGCCTGTAGTCGTTCAAGAAATTAAAAATGCCTTTGTTCTGGTAGACATTTTAATTTGCTGGCTGGTAGCTTTTCCACTATACATTTTGCATTGCAACACATTTGTTAGTATCATGCATTCTCGTTACAGAGCCAGTGCACTTCGTCTGATCTTAGGAACATTCGCTTTGTAAGTGCCTTTCTCTACAGAAATGTTTGAAGTCTTTGGACTAAGTCTAAAGTCAACTGTCTGTTTACAGTATCAGATTCGATTACAAGTTTAAGAAAATTTTACGGAAGACGTGAAACTTAGTATACACATTAATGTTATTTGTACATAAATCGGTTGTTATGGTGCATGCGGATATGTCTTTACACATTATTTTGCAAGTACTACATGTTATTTCACTAGAGTATCGTAGTTTGGGCAATCTTGTCGATACTGATATTCTGTTATATGTACCTCAAACCTCTAGCGCTTTCGTCATATCTAATTTATTTGATGCTATAAAGACATACTCGGAGTTTTCAATATGACAAAGGTGTAAATCAGTAGCGTTTTGAATAAGTTATTTACAACGTAATAAAATTATTAGTTATCTCCAATAATCTTCTGTGTAGCAAATTTGAAGGAAAGTGCGAGAGTTTTTCTGGACTGTCCATCGCCTGAGATTTCTAATGGGCAAAGGTAATTAGTTTTTGATTTATTAAGTTTGGTAAATTTTGTTTCACTTGAAATTAAATATTGGTTCCATGTTTGGTGGGTTTAGAGGTTGTTACAAGTCGAGGAGTATCAGAGACAGGATTGACCATCATTAAGTTGTGCTGTCAATTCGTACTGTTTTATTTTATAGTTTCAATCATGGCAGGGACTTTGACTTTTCATTAAATGTCATTATATGAAAGCATTACTTCGTTTTCTACACCAGGAAGCACATGTCACTTCAGATAGCATTGACAACATAATTAAAGTTACGAGTAGTAATCTCTGCGTCAACCAGACTTACTGATACCAAATATGACGAGATTTGTTATTCTGTTACCGGTTGGGTGGAGATAGATACCATCAGAGAAGCTTTTCTTCACCCAACCTCTTTGGTGTTTTATTCTAGCCTAATGTACTTCGATGTCTTCAATCTATTTTCTCGGAATATCTCTCTGCCATAGAAGTGGATCGAAAATAGGACTCCCTTTCTAATTTCTACACCGTAACAATTTTCTAAATTCCCAGCTTTGTTTCAATTATTCAGTACAACTTGTTGCATTCTATTTGACGAGTATGATTAAAAGCAGCTGTCTGTAAAGCTATCAGTACTTGGGCTACACGAATAGTAAAGTTGGATCGGTCGCGAAGTGGATATCACAGTGAAAAAGAAAAATGTTTTATTTGCAACCGTTTTCTACACCATCCAATTCTTTCTCTACATAGTCGCCTCTCCCACTTAGACATTTGTCGTAACGTTGTACCAACGGTCTTAGACTTTCGTCGTGCAAGGCAGCCGCCTGTACGCTCCGCCAATTCTGTACACTATTCGGGAGGACGACGGTTCAATCCCGTCTCCGGCCATCCTGATTTAGGTTTTCCGTGATTTCCCTAAATCGTTTCAGGCAAATGCCGGGATGGTTCCTTTGAAAGGGCACGGCCGATTTCCTTCCCAATCCTTCCCTAACCCGAGCTTGTGCTCCGTCTCTAATGACCTCGTTGTCGACGGGACGTTAAACACTAACCACCACCACCACAAAATTCTGTACACTGTCTTGCAGTTGTTTGTCTGCATAGCCATCGGTCCGGAATGTGCGGTAGAGATCAAATTTCCTGTCGAATACATGAAAGAGGGGTCCTCATTGCCCCTGCAGTGTGTGGCCGAAAATTGTCACGGAGAGGGGGATACGTGGCAGGTACGTCACGTGACGTTAATGAAACCAAACGAAACCTCGCAGCGGACACACATACCTGGCGGTAGACACTACTGTTCTAGGCATCCTAAAGTGTACCTTATTTGCTAATTGTGTGATCCGAACTGAGAAAAAGTGACGTGACGCGATCGAGCAGGCATACTAGAGGCAATGTGAATCACATTTTCACTGTGTTTTCCATTTCGCGATGTATCGGGCTCACATAAGGAATAGCCCTTCTGTACTAAATGCATTCCACCTCGGAAATCATTCGGAGGAGGGCATATATCCACACGAAAATTTTGGATCAAATGAACCTTCCTGTGTCATTCCTGAATACTAAGCATTCCTCCCGGGCCACTCTGTAGAGCAACTCGAATACAATATTCCATACTTCATGCTTCCAATTCTTATTGGCTACAGAGATACAACTGATTACTGAAATAAGCTCTTTTGCTGGATGGTATTTTAGTTTCTACATATTTCTTTATAGACTGTCATTTTTAGTTTGAAGTTCAAGTTTTGATGTTGTGCTAGAGTTTACTCAATTCAATTTCTGAATAGTGACTGTTGTTTTGAAGTGTTGGCCAGTTCTACCGCATCCTTTAAATGAACAGCACAAACGCTTACTGTGCCGAAACAGTGTTTGTGTACGGATTTTGCAAAGGATATTTTGCTGCTGTGCTGTTGTCTGTAGACTCTACCCTGAGCGCCGAGTACGAGGTCCTAGAGTGTTTACTCGCGTTATCGCTAAAGTGACACAGGTTAGTGTAGCGTCCAGAGGTCATAGTTTGTCTGAAAGCTTAAATGAACAAGGCGTGGATTAAAGTGAATGCATTATTCACTTGGTAGAATGTCGTCATTCAACTGGAACAGGCAGAATTTCTAGAATGTTGTAAGTACAAGAATATGAAGAAAATTATGTAAGCACGGCACCCGTACTTATCATGTACGACGACTTGAACACATTCGAGAAGGAGATGAAGACAAACAATCAGAAGATTGATTCCGGCTAACTACAATTCACAGACTAATCATATTGACATTATTAGGGGATGAAGCCACTTTTACTCGTGACAGTATGAATAGTAGTCATAAATCAACTTGGCAGTCTGGCGAAAAGACACACGCCTTTGCGTAGACACATTTTCAGGAACGCATCCTTGTAAATGTATGATGTGGTATGTCGCCGCACCATCTTACAGGGCCCCGTTATGAAAACAGTTTTGAGGCCCGATTCCCACCTTACTGCAATAAGTTCTGTTTTGTACCAGGAATAGCGCTGTCCCCATAACGTAACGCCAAGAGGACCACAGAGGAGGTACACCTAGTGTCGTCAAGATGATTCCAAAGCACATTGACATGAAAGGTGCAATTTATAAAAATCAAAACTAAATTATAATATAGACTTTGCGTAACACCTGGTGTGTGTGGTTGTTTAGGACACATTGTAACTTCTGTGCCTCCATAATCAATAAGGAAAGTGGGCATATGATGTACAGGGAGTTCGGAAATTCCCGTTGCAAACTGCTTGGATTTGTAGAGGGGAAGTGGGTAGATAATAATTTTAATTGGAACCCATATCCGGAAATATACAGTTCCCGTGGTACAACTATTTGAAAACACGTTGGCAACGCGACCAGTTTTACGTGTACAGGCATGATTTAGTACACTACTTGTTTTAGAATTCCACGAGTTAATAGCCAAAGAAACTGTTCGTCTACGTGATGACGTGATTCAATTCGGCCTTTTCCAATTCGGTTGCGCGGCGTCTGTTTGGAGCACCACAGTCACGCCTGAGGATGGTGAAGGTACTATTCCTCGAAGCTGTTGCGTGATTGAGGAGAACTAAGTATGCGACGGAGTCGGGCGTTGAGGAGAACGATGTTCACAAAGGCGGCGAGCAGCTCTTTCATTACCGTGAGCTTAGACGTTCAGAAGTGTCATGTCATTGTATTATGCAAACTTTTACTCAGCTATGTTGTTCTAGTACTCATAGACAAGTCAATGAGGCTCGAATCAGGTTAGGCGTTAGCACTCCACCCTAACCCCCCGTCACACCCAAATAACTACGATGGGACACACTTACAAAGAAAATATGTTTTAAAACGGAATTAGCACGGAAGCGTTACGTTACCGGATATGGGTTCCCACTCAAAATACCTTATTCTCACTCCTCTCTCCAGTCCTAGAAGTTGTAACCGGAATATCCGAACACCCTTACATATGCACTGTACATTCAAATTACTCTGTACTACCACACGGCCTAACTTACTTACTATTCGTACACCGTATACATTAACTCATGTACACCGCATACATTAGCTCATATGACTAGAACAAAACAGGCAACGACAGACGTTCTCATTGTAAATATACCTCCGAGCTGATTGTTGGAATTGAAAGCTGCAATTAACTACGGGGTAATATGAGACTGGTAACTTGTAAATCGCAAAAATAAGATTACAGCATGCTTAAAAAAACTGATTTTTACCTATACTCTTATCGAAGAATGAATGTAAGGTAGCAGATGCAGGAATCCTATATCGCTTATGTGGTCATGGTTCTAGTGGACGTGGTTTAGGTTTGTGTTCATCCGACCTGCTACGAAGTGTCGTGGGGATGACTGAGATAAGTGACTCGCACCGTGTAGAGTTTGTTTTATTTTATTCACTGGAAGGGAGAGCATGAAACCCGGTGACGACATATAGCCTACTTCTCTCGAAAAACTTCAAGAGGACCGTCTAGCTTAACTACCCCATCCGACAGACGTATCACCATCAACACATCAGGGATATTTTCTACATATTTTGCTTTAGTGAAACCGGGGTCTGTAATGGTTCGTAACACAGCAATACCACTTCGTTTAGCCTCTTACCGTTACACACTTCTGGACACGTATTACACTGAACATATGTGCGCCACATGGCTAACGGCGACTGCAAGGTGTTCAGGTATTCTGTACCCAATTTAACAGGAATGATGGCAGAAGCAAAAACAAATAGATTTTGTAAAGCAACCATGCGTCGGAAACGCATATTGTTGGAGTACTGAATGGACAGGAGGTTATTGTGTGTGATTTGGAATAGAAAAGTGGTAAACGTTTTTCTTTAGTCTATTACTCTGATTACTGTTACATTACAATAAATCTTCTAAAAGAGCACCATTAACCTCAGCGCTGAGCCGGTATCGAAGTAGGACCCATGCACGCCGGAAAATGCGTGGTGTGTTATGTATTTGTGTGGCTGCTGTAAGGATTCTTGCAATAAGTTTCACCTCCGAGTCAGTGAGGACACCACGTCTTTCACATAGGCACGGAGAAAGCAGTCCAATGGGGTGAGGTTCGGGATCTAGCAGGACCATGTACAAGTCCTTGCCGGTGGAGCCGTCGATATCAGCAGTAGTGGTTATTACTGCTGGAACTGGTTCTGCAATGCGCGCTAGGGCCCCATCATACTGAAACCACATGCTCCTTCTGCCCTCTGCCTTCAGCTGCACCATAAACAAAGTACATATCTTGCAGTCCCCCCCCCCCCCCCCCCCCTATGTGTAGAGCTCCATGTTAAGACTGCAGTTGTCATGCATGCACTTAGTGCTACCCGCTGTTTACTGACTTAGCGTCACAGAACATGAAATCGAAAAGACTACGTATCTCAGTCTAACATTAGATGTAGACACATTAAAGACTAAACTAAACTCCTCCCGAACTAGCCTTGACGTCCCAACGGTACCGACCGGCCGCCGTGTCATCCTCAGCCCAAAGGCGTCACTGGATGTGGATATGGAGGGGGATGTGGTCAGCACACCGCTCTCCCGGCCGTATGTCAGTTTCCGAGACCGGAGCCGCTGCTTCTCAATCAAGTAGCTCCTCAGTTTGCCTCACAAAGGCTGAGTGCAACCCCGCTTGCCAAAAGCGCTCGGCAGATCGGATGGTCACCCATCCAAGTAGTAGCCCAGCCCGACAGCGCTTAACTTCGGTGATCTGACGGTTACCGGTTGTAGACACATTATACATAGCAAAGTTTATCTACTGCAATCGTGTACTGCCTATGTATGCTCCACGCTAAAGGAATATGGGTTTCTGACAGATCGTTCTTTACGAACTATATGATATTTGTTTTTATCTATTATACCTGTTACTTTCGGCACTCACTTTTCTAACACCATGTATGTGAGATGTGCGTCTTGTCTGAAAACAAAGTTGATCCATTCACTCATTCTTGACAACAGTAGAGCCTATTTTAGAATTCTCTCGCAAGAGTTCAGACTGATCGATTCACTCTCGCACTTGTTTTCTCAGCAATGTTAGTTGTACGTCAGAAGTGATGAGCAGCGTTATAGATAGGGTTAGTGATTAAGATATGGCTGAAATATACTTTGTGTATGCATTCAATGAATGTTATGAAAGAACGGTGGAACGACGCCGTACTGAGAGGGTCCCGCAGAGACGGTACACGCATCACCGTACTTTACCATCCATTTCCTGTGTTATACGCTTTGGTGATTGCATATTATACGATTTTTCACTGCTGTGAAGGCACACCGTAGAAACAAAGTTAACTGAGGTAGCATAGGAAATAAATCATAATTAAATAATCTCTCTTACGAGCCGCAGAAGACCATGGATACCTTATGGAGAAACATCTTTCAACATCCGAAATTTTTTTCGAATTCACCTCATGTACGTTGCATGTACTAAGAATGTACCTGTGTGTTTTTCACCCATTTGATATGCTCCGAGTGCCTCCAGCTACGCTTGTGATGTTTAATTTAATATGTGCTCATTTTCTGCATCTGATGCAAATCATGTGAAAGACGAGCGTGTAGCTCAGATTAAATTAGTACAAGTCCAAGCAATAGTAGCAGCACACACACACGTGTAAAGCTTCATTGAAGAATAAAAAGCAAGAAGGCGCATTAGCTATGCCAGACGAACATTCTGGAGGGCGTGGATCAAAACTCAACTTGGAACATCTGTCCATCCTCAGAAATTTAGACAAGTAATTCCACTGTTATCGGAAACCTTTCAATGTATGAGCCGGTATTGTTCTTCTGGCAACCTTTCCATGTATGTGCCGGTATTGTTCTTCTGGGAACCATCGGCTTCCTTCTTCAATCTGGTAAGGTGCTCCTATGTCCCTCAAGTCAATGATTCGCCCTTTCTTAGAATCAGAAAGATTGTGATACGCTATCTCAACTTGAATTTTTTTCAGTAACATTGGCCACAATGAGTACCCATCACGTACTCACGCCATTCTTTATGCGTAGTAATGGCTATTTTCTCTACTGAGAATAAGTTCTCATAAGGATTGTACTTTAGTCAACATACCACTGGGATATAAAATGGATTATTAGTTTTGTAGAAATATGGGGAGGAGTTCATGGTGTAATACCATTCCCATTAGTGTAACATGATGCAGACGGGGAATTATTTGGCATAAAATGTCGCTAACACTCTGAGTGAGGCCCGAGTAAAATATGCCTTTTCACTCGCTTAACAATTCATCTACTTGCTTCTCGTTCCGAACCTGACTTTTCACTCAATAAATTCTTCATCTCGTCTCACGAGATTGACTGCACATAATTCCTGCCGTACCACCACCGCCAATAATCATGGGCAATCCAGGGAAATAAACCCAGGTACCCCGCGTTGCAATCAGTTTTTGGAGTAATAAAAGGAGCAACGGCGATCTTGTATCACAAACCCCATTTGCGGTTTAGACTATTTTTTTGGTAAATTACTCTGCACGGCAGACAGACAAGCTCAGCGCTCAGCTACGTGGATACTTAATTTCTGAACTTCAGCTTATAATTACCGTATAACCTAACTGTAATCGTTCTGCAGTGTAAAATCTATTTTATTAGTGAAGAATTTATGGACATGGAGTTGTTTCTACAGAGACTACTCGTAATACTCAGGCACTGCAGAATTGATTTAATTGGTGAAGAACTTACTTACATTTTAATCCCTTTTAAGAGGATGTGTTTAAAAATCACAAGAGCATAAGAGAATGAATGAAGATGTAGATAGTAAATGGTAATCTATTCGTCGAAGCTTCATAATGCAATATGCCTATGAATCTAACTTTCAAGTAAAGTCTTGTGTATTATTTTACTAATGCACGATTGCATTTCACGTTGAACTTGCGGAAACACAAATGAATTCCAGTTTTTAGTATGTTCCTTATCAAGCATAAAATATGCTTACCGTGGACTGCACCATTTTCCCATCTGCTTTCTTATTAGTAAGTATTTTGGCAGAAAACAGTGCATGGGGGCTTAATTAAATATAATGCAAAAATTTTTAATTTTAGTCACTGTCAGTTCGGTTACGCTGTCTCGTAACCGGTTGGCCCTGACTAGTATTAGTACGCAATCTCACTGCATAGAATAAGAACAAAGAATGAAAGGAAATTTCCGTTACCACAATTAATTAATTAAGTCCCCAGCAACTATAAAAGCTACGAAACAAAAACTACGAACAACAAAGCACAAGTGTAACTGTTCTGTGTGTGGAAGTGTGATTCAACGTACACATCTGGCACGGTTCTTCCTCAATAAGACAAGATATTTTAAATACCATTTACACTGAATTAATTAAATAAAACTGAAATACTATAATTGCACATAGAAACCAGAATTACACTCTAATACATGAACACAAGCCAGATGCTTTGTTGACTGAACCTGTGACCAAGAGACATTGTTAGTTAGGAAATTTAAAAAAATAAATAAAAAAATGTTTTTTACCTTCATATATTGACGAAAAATACACTCTGATCATTACAACATCCCCATTCGAACAACATCTGCTGTCTAGCCCATCAAAACAACTGCACATGACATGGCCTCAAATAGTACAGCTGTCAACATCCTCTCAGCAAAGCACTAACCACCACAACTTCTGAACAAGCACTGCCAGTGGAGGCGGCGGAATAAAACTTTTTGGCGCAATCTCTGGCTCTGTGACTCAGTGTAGTCACCATTCAACAGTCAGCAATATGTAAAATTAATCAAAAGAAGTTCAACCTGAAAATACCATGTCTCTCTTTCTTTTAAGTAAAGGAACACATTCAAAAAATAAGTTGCTTGATATAATGCTGCAGGTATCACTAAGAGACGAGGAAATATACTGAATATTTTCTTCGCGATACATTTAGTGAAGTAACCAATTAACGTATTCCACAATAAAATAAAGGGTGAGGGGAACTATGAATGAAAAAGACATGGAAAGGAATATGTGGGAGCCACATGATGAAGGCATTACAGTTTTGCAAAGCTTCGCTCCTTATTCAATGTAACGAAACATACAGTGTAACAAAGGAACGCAGCCACAGCGTGTCGTGTGTCGATATGTCTTTGCCCTCCTGACGCCTGTCGTAATTACCTGCCCTTTGTCGCAACAAGGGGGTGTCCGCTTGGAACATTGAGAGGGAATTACCTGTATACTGGATGCCATGCAATTCAGCTCCGAGTCTGAGGGCTGGTGGGCGACTTGAGTGTGGGCGTCGAAATGGAATTAGCGGCCAGGCGTCAAAGCCATGTTCACGTTGAAAGCATTCTCTGGGCTGTAATTGAGCTCTGTGGTCATCCTGGAGGAGTGCTTACAGTGCAGAAACGCTAGAAGTATTATTAGATTTCTGTAACTGCTGTTAACATTAAATGTTACGGAATGCATTATGAGTCTGTTTTGCTTTTCGTTTCACCTTCGTGCCAACTTGAAAAGACCCTTAGATAATTCGTAGTAGGGTGTCGTGCATAATACGGATTTACTTTGTTCAATTTAATGTCTTAAACCGATCGTCATAGCCTAAAAATACTTTTTCAGTCACCTCCCCTTTCCATAATTTGTTACACAGAACAACACTACGTTACATTCTCTGATGATCCAAAATATTTCAGTCGCTGTCCACCGAGAGACTGAACACCAACATGTGGCGTTGCTGCCGCATGACACGTCAGGAAAATATGTAAACGGAGCAGAGACAATGAGGAATCGTTGTCGCAACGAGATGGATAACAACTTGGGAGACCCGGAGACATCAGCGAATTTCATAAAGGTCACATTGAACGTGTGAGTAGGCCGTTGGTGTCATTTTCAGTGTCAATAGAATTCAGCAGGGTGACCGCACTGTTAACGTATAAAGGGTGAGGCAGCTATCCAGAATTAGTGAATACATCGAAGTACGGTTTTTCCTGACGTTCGCATGTTTTTTTTCTTAAAGATCTCCGAATTACGACACCAACTTCGGTTTTAAGAGAACTTTAGTGATATAACATGTATAGGGCTCGACGAAATAGTATCAAGATAAACTCGACGCGGACAACTGTCACGCCGTCTGGAGACCAGGTCCCACAAACGTCTGACCTATTATACTAAATGTAAACAGACGTGTAACTTGAAGCCCATCAGATTGTGTTTTGATGTTGCAGCAATCAAATGAGCTGCTCGTAAAGTTACTGAGATATTCGTAACTTTTTTTTTGAGTTATCAGTCTGCTGACTGGTTTGATGCGGCCCGTAACGAACACCTACTCTGTGCCAAATTCTTTATCTTACAGTAGCACTTGCAACCTACGTCCTCAGTAATTTGCTGGTTGTATTCCAATACCTGTCTTTCTCCACCATTACGACAGTTTACACACTGTCGTAATGGTTATTTCCTACAGTCAGTGTGTTTCTGGCATTTTACTGTAAATATACCGTAACTCGTATGCTAAAACATACTATGCTGCTATCCTTTTAGCATTCCATACTTCCCGTGACAAGAAGGCATTTTATACATCGCTACCTTCCAAGGAACACGTTCCTGTAACATTTCACAGTTTGTGATTTGAAGAACAAGTAAGAAATAGCTACATTTTAGTTATATTACAATCTTTCTAGATTCATTTTAAAGTAAGCCGTTTCGCTGCGTAGGATATTGTTTCGAAACAGCCCATTTAATAATCTAGCTCACCTCCGTAACTGATTTGTTGGCTTAGGCAGCTGCCGTGCGGAGGATCCGAGTTACATTCCCGGTACTGCCAAGGATTTTTCCTTGCTGACAGAGCTGGTACGGGATACACTCAGCCTCGTGATGGCATCTGAGGAGGTACTTCAATCAATAACAGCGGCTCCAAGGTCTGGAAATTTGTCAAAACATCCGAGACAGCTGTTTAATGACCACTTGCTACTTTGCACAACATCCACATGGCACGGAATGACACGTAAGACGTCGACATCTCTTGAGCTTCAGGTCCTGGACTAGAAACTTATTTTATTTTATTTAGAAACTAGATAATTTTTACAACACTGGGCGTTATCAAGCTACTTCACAGTAAAATCTGGCAAGATAAGGCGAAATGTGATGGCGTCCTTAATGAATAAATAATTAATTAAACTATCATCGTCAGCTTCTTCTTCATAGTGACCACCGCCCTATCGAGGGCACCTTCACCGCTGGGCAAGATGGTTTGCATGTTTCGACGAAGTCGAGTGCTGTACGGGTGCTGAAAAGGTCACCCCAGCAGGAGTGACCTCGACTTAGAAGGCCGACAATGTTCGTTCGTCAACGTAGAGTAGGGAGGGCTCTAGATGCACAGTGAAGCTAGCTTCCATAAGAGAGACAAAAAACCAGACATGTCGTGATGGCTAGAGGTGCCATCTCCATGATAGCCATCTGCGTTGTAATCGTAAGACAGCTGTGATATTGTAAAATTATGGCCAAACTCACAAATTGCCTCAGATAGAGGACTGTACCAGATGAAGTATCTGAAAATAAAGTAATAGCATCTGTAGTAAGTGACTTACTCTCCCACCCTCCGTAAAAATATTCTTAGCATCTATGATAACTCTGTGCTTTGTATTAAGATATTTTGTAGCCCCACCCTAGGAGCCAGTCATTGTAGTGATGAATTTGTTTATTAGCTTCACGTTAGGCGCCACAGTGTGATGTAAGTTTTGGTGAGTTTAATAAGTCAATGCGCGTTAAATGAACTCACTAATTTTTAACAATCACACTTGAGTGTCGGTTTTTCAGTTAGTATTAACTAACAGGTGCTCCAACTGAGCAATATAATTTGAATACCTTTAAATCACATCTATTTTCGTAATGTTTATGATACTGTGGACTAGAGATAAACTGACAGCATTTACCGTTCACAAAACTTTCCCTATGACTGCATCTTTTTACCAAACATTAGTAGTAAAGTTGCAAGCTTATTACAAGCAATCGACAGGTTCTCCTTTGCAGATTAAGCGAGGAAAAAACTAAACCTCTGAAGGTAATAGCTGAGAAGGCAGGTCTACGAATACCTTTTGCTCAATGAAAGTAGCTCAGCAACAATTTTAAAATGCCGGTATATTGACCATAAGAAAACACACAACTTTAAACATCTGGGGGCAATATAAACGTAAATAGTGAAAAGGAAGCAACTGACACAAAAAATTTAAAAGAAAGAGTAGAGCGTACATGAAAGCGAGATATCTGTAATATGAGAAATTTTTTTCTAAAGACGTTAAATTAACTCATTATAATACAATTGTAAAACCAGAAGCCATCGGTAGGACGGAAATACTACTTTTATCTGGATAAAAATTAAATAATATTGGAAGATTTTGGAAAAGACAGAAAGTACAATCCTGCGAAAAATATTAGGTTCGAACAAGAACAAAGGTGGAATTGGCATTTCGAGACCATATAAGAAAACACACGCATTATACCCTAAAGTAACAGATGAGATCAGGAAAATGAATGCTATATTTCATGAACATCTAGAAAGAATGAAGGAAGGCAGACAAATAAGATACATAAATTCTTCCAAAACAGCCTAATAAAATGAGTGCGGAGGCAAGACAAAGAAGAAATTAGAAGAAATGGGACTGAACAGGCGACATTACTCAAGAGAGAAATTCACATTAGAAGTAATGAAATTCAAATTTTCTCAGAAAGTTGGAACAAGCTGAAAAGGGAAGTGGTCAGATGAGAGGTAAAGTACTCATTTTATGAAAGTGACTGAGTTTTGAAGGTGATGGCGGGAAAGTGAAATAAATATTCGTCTTGACGTAGTTCTAAGTTGGCCACTAACGGAATTAAAGAAAAACAAGTAAGCTGATTGTGTTAATCATCATCTCAAGTTGATTTTTCTGCGTGTTAAATAAACCAAATGTCGACTAACGGAATATTATGTGGGTACCACAGTGCACGTTATTGCAAGGTAATGTATGATATCGAACTGACAGTATGAGATGGTGGACGGGTGACAAGCATGAAGGTAGAGTCCCTACTAGGCTTTGGGTCTATTGGAGCTGAATCCGAAAGGAGTGAGAGACGTGCACTTCACTCACCATTTAGTGCTCGCATTTCATATTTCTAATCCACGCATTCTGGTATTCGGTAAACTAATAATTCAGGTAATATTCATAATTTCTATGGGTTGCCTGATTTATTTGACGATTTTTACAGCTTATCTCACGCTGGTCTGTGAGAGGAGCTTGGCGCCAGGAATTTTCTTTTTTTTCTGGGCGAGGATGTTCCCGTGGTCTAGGGGTAGCGTCTTTGATTCATAATCAAAACGTCTTCGGTCCCGGGTTCGATCCCCGCCACTGCCTAAATTTTGATAAATAATCAGCATTGGCGGCCGAAGACTCCCGGCATAAGAAGTCAGCCTTATTCTGCCAACGGCCTTGTCAAAGAGGGCGGAGGAGCGGATAGAGGTTCAGGGCACTCTCTTGTCCTAGGGGTGGGAAACTGCCCCTAAAGGCGGAAGAATCAACAATGATCAACGATATGAGGATGCAGAAGCCAATGGAAACCACTGCATTAAAGACACGTAACGTGTATCCACAGGACATGTAGCCTGTAATTGAAGAAATGTCATGATGATCTCTCCATTGGCAAAAGATTTCGGAATAGCCCCCATTCGGATCTCTGGGAGGGGACTGCCAAGGGGGAGGTTACCATGAGAAAAAGATTGAATAATCAACGAAAGGATAACGTTCTACGAGTCGGGGCGTGGAATGTCAGAAGCTTGAACGTGGTAGGGAAACTAGAAAATCTGAAAAGGGAAATGCAAAGGCTCAATCTAGATATAGTAGGTGTCAGTGAAGTGAAGTGGAAGGAAGACAAGGATTTCTGGTCAGATGAATATCGGATAATATCAACAGCAGCAGAAAATGGTATAACAGGTGTAGGATTCGTTATGAATAGGAAGGTATGGCAGAGGGTGTGTTACTGTGAACAGTTCAGTGACTGGGTTGTTCTAATCAGAATCGACAGCAGACCATCACCGACAACGATAGTTCAGGTATACATGCCGACGTCGCAAGCTGAAGATGAACAGATGGAAAAAGTGTATGATGATATTGAAAGGGTAATGCAGTATGTAAAGGGGGACGAAAATCTAATAGTCATGGGCGACTGGAATGCAGTTGTAGGGGAAGGAGTAGAAGAAAAGGTTACAGGAGAATATGGGCTTGGGACAAGGAATGAGAGACGAGAAAGACTAATTGAGTTCTGTAACAAGTTTCGGCTGCTAATAGCGAATACCCTTTTCAAGAATCACAAGAGGTGGAGGTATACTTGAAAAGGCCGGGAGATACGAGAAGATTTCAATTAGATTACATCATGGTCAGACAGAGATTCCGAAATCAGATACTGGATTGTAAGGCGTACCCAGGAGCAGATATAGACTCAGATCACAATACAGTAGTGATGAAGAATAGGCTGAAGTTCAAGACATTAGTCAGGAAGAATCAATACACAAAGAAGTGGGATACGGAGGTACTAACGAGTGACGAGATACTTTTGAAGTTCTCTAACGCTATAGATACAGCAATAAGGAATAGTGCAGTAGGCAGTACAGTTGAAGAGGAATGGACATCTCTAAAAAGGGCCATCACAGAAGTTGGGAAGGAAAACATAGGTACAAAGAAGGTGGCTGCGAAGAAACCATGGGTAACAGAAGAAATACTTCAGTTGATTGATGAAAGGAGGAAGTACAAACATGTTCCGGGAAAATAAGGAATACAGAAATACAAGTTGCTGAGGAATGAAACAAACAGGAAGTGCAGGGTAGCTAAGAGGAAATGGCTGCAGGAAAAATGTGAAGACATCGAAAAAGATATGATTGTCGGAAGGACAGACTCAGCATACAGGAAAGTCAAAACAACCTTTGGTGACATTAAAAGCAACGGTGGTAACATTAAGAGGGAAACGGGAATTCCACTATTAAATGCAGAGGAGAGAGCAGATAGGTGGAAAGAATACATTGAAAGCCTCTATGAGGGTGAAGATTTGTCTGATGTGATAGAAGAAGAAACAGGAGTCGATTTAGAAGAGATAGGGGATACAGTATTACAATCGGAATTTAAAAGAGCTATGGAGGACTTACGGTCAAATAAGGCAGAGGGGATATATAGCATTCCATCAGAATTTCTAAAATCATTCGGGGAAGTGGCAATAAAACGACTATTCTCGTTGGTGTGTAGAATATTTGAGTCTGGCGACATACCATCTGACTTTCGGAAAAGCATCATCCACACAATTCCGAAGACGGTAAGCGGTGACAAGTCCAAGAATTATCGCTCAATCAGCTTAACAGCTCATGCATCGAAGATGCTTAAAAGAATAATATACAGAAGAATGGAAAAGAAAATTGAGAATATGATAGGTGACGATCAGTTTGGCTTTAGGAAAAGTAAAGGAACGAGAGAGACAGTTCTGACGTTACAGCTAATAATGGAAGCAAGGCTAAAGAAAAATCAAGAAACTTTCATTGGATTTGTCGACCTGGAAAAAGCGTTCGACAATATAAAATGGTGCAAGCTGTTCGAGATTCTGAAAAAAGTAGGGGTAAGCTATAGGGAGAGGCGGGTCATATACAGTATGTAACACAACCAAGAGGGAATAATAAGAGTGGACAATCAAGAACGAAGTGCTCGTATTAAGAAGGGTGTAAGACAAGGCTGTAGCCTTTCGCCCCTACTCTTCAATCTGTACATCGAGGAAGCAATGATGGAAATAAAAGAAAGGTTCAGGAGTGGAATTAAAATACAAGGTGAACGGATATCAATGATACGATTCCCTGATGACATTGCTATCCTGAGTGAAAGTGAAGAAGAACTAAATGATTTCCTGACCGGAATGAACAGTCTAATGAGTACACAGTATGGTTTGAGAGTAAATCGGAGAAAGACGAAGGTAATGAGAAGTAGTAGAAATGAGAACAGTGAGAAACTTAACATTAGGATTGATGGTCACGAAGTCAATGAAGTTAAGGAATTCTGCTACCTAGGTAGTAAACTAACCAATGACGGACGGAGCAAGGAGGACATCAAAAGCAGACTCGCTATGGCAAAAAAGGCATTTCTGTCCAAGAGAAGTCTACTAACATCAAATACCGACCTTAATTTGAGGAAGAAATTTCTGAGGATGTACGTTTGGAGTACAGCAGTGTATGGTAGTGAAACATGGACTGTTTGAAAACCGGAACAGAAGAGAATCGAAGCATTTGAGATGTGGTGGTATAGACGAATGTTGAAAATTAGGTGGACTGATAGGGTAAGGAATGAGGGGGTTCTACGCAGAATCGGAGAGGAAAGGAATATGTGGAAAACACTGATAAGGAGAAGGGAGAGGGTGATAGGACATCTGCTAAGACATGAGGGAATGACTTCCATGGTACTACAGGGAGCTGTAGAGGGCAAAAACTGTAGAGGAAGACAGAGTTTTGAATACGTCAAGCAAATAATTGAGGAAGTAGGTTGCAAGTGCTACTCTGAGATGAAGAGGTTAGCACAGGAAAGGAATTCGTGGCGGGCCGCATCAAACCAGTCAGTAGACTGATGACCAAAAAAAAACAAAAAAAAAAATGGGCGAGGGCAGCAGTCTTTCTGGCAGCCATGATGGCTCCCCGTTTCCTATCCTTTTTCCGATCACCAGGGTAGCACGTGGTGGCTTTTGAAAGTTCAGTATTGGCCAAAGTTTCTCCTGCTCTCAGTTCCCCAACCTGCCTTGCCAACCTTGTAACTGATATTTCTTCTCAACTTTAACGTCGCAAGGTCGCCTCCATGTGAAATTCCGGCCCTATGATTTTCCGGTTCAGGTGCGCGCCCGTTTTCCGCGGGCGGGCGCCAACCGCCCTCCGCGAATGGATAGTGGACCAAGGGGCAGTAGTCAGTTCTAGTGTGACCGTGCCTGAGGCCGGAGGTGCTGCTTCCAGGAGATGAAGTTCGGTAAGCATGAGCGCCGACGTGCACTGTAGATTCGCGCCCTGTGGCCCAGAGGGAACCTTATAGGTCATTGTACTGATGTGCGATCCTTGAATTACGGTTTAAGTAATGTTTTCCGTGTTATAAGACTTTAGGGGTTTCCTTATACAGTCGGGCATAATGTGCGAGACGTGTTGGTTAGTCACAGAAGCTTGCAGTACGGCACTAAAGTGCATACATTCATGCTCACTTTTCCACTTCATCCGACAGTAGATCTTTCAGTTCTCCTGTGTAAAATTCGACTCAGGATTTATGTCTTCCTAGCTTGAAAACTTGTGCCCTTTGTCCTACGCCACGTAGTGAGTGCCTGGCGCCCCTTCATGTTTCGTTAACGTAGTCGGACCGCGAGCCAAAGTTATATGAATAGTTTCGCGTCTTGCTCGTTGTATTCCTTTAGTATAGGAGACTACCTAGCGATCCACCCACAGTAGCATCTTTCTTAGTCTTTGGCTGATTCATGGTGGTGGTCGTTGCATACCTGCAACCCCTTCCTTTAGTAAATTGGACTCCATTTGATAATACGGCGATTGTCCCTAAAATTCCTTGTCACCTGCTATTGTGGCTTATTATGAAGGATCGTTGGGGCAAGCTGCTGAACTCAATTCTTTCTTCCCCTACCCCCATTTGATTGTATAATTGTTCAGTATTCAACTTTTAAATGAAAGATACTTTTAATCTGTACATTCTCCCTTTCATTGCGTGAAACCATCCTTAGTGTCACAGTAGAATAATGATGAACTATAACGGTCGCTACAAAGTCGTGCAGGCCTCGCGCCGTTAATGATAGGATCAAGATTCAATATCGCGCGCCTGGCACGACCATTGCACGCATTGCGCCGATAATAGTAACAATAATTTTCAATTATCCCCCATTGATAACCTGGGAAGTGTTCGCGGCTCAGTGTGAGTACGTGAGCACTAAATCCACTTGATGTGGTGGAAGTAGTGGCCTCTGTTTTACCTTGCTGGTTTAAAAAAAAAAGAATATCAAAAATTACAGCCCCTACACAGAGGGATAGTAACCTGTAAAATAAAACGAGCCACCGCTTTTAGGAGGTTATCTTTTACGTCGGTTCTCATAGTCATGAGCGACTTCCCCAGCAAGTACCTCACAATTGGTCTAGCAGAAAAGGCATCTCACACTGGAGTCTCCCTTCTAAGCGTTCTCCAAAATTTGCTGTATGTGTGGCATGTCTGACACGCCTACTCAGATACTTCGCTTCTCCAGTGTTGTTGTTTGTTTAACTGTTTTCAGATTGAAACATTTGTATGTTACCAGTTTATCCATTAATTAGCTCACCAACGAATCGAAGAGTTCGGTATGAGTGGTTCCACAGCCTTCATTTATTTATCTTGGTAGTTTCCGCTCACGTCTGTAAAACATTACTTTTATTCGTTGTTCATAGCTATTTCAACTTTGAGTACTACTCAGATGCAGTCAAAAATCTCTAGATGAATAATGCTGGAAACTCCAGTTCCAGTAAACTGAAAGTAATGTAATGTTTGACAGCCGTTGACAGGCGTAAGTAGAAGCCAATATGTTTTGCAAACGTATAAAAGTTGTAGACACATCACACGTCAAGTTACTGGAATAACTGGCCAATAATTTAATGGATAGGGTGGTAAAATTCTAACATGTCAAATTGAGTGTGGTTTTATTAGTGGAAAGTATCCGGTCTAACAAAACACGTTTTCTTTTCATTGTGGTTGGAAAATGCCCTCTTTATCCAACGCCTACGAAGCACACACTCATTAGGAATCTTCCCATATAAAAACGTTTCATCCTTTTGAATGTACTTCATACATACACTGCCAAACCATGTGAAATGCACTGCAGTGGGTGTTTATCATTGCAAAATTTCTTAAATATTTTTCCTGTAACAATCGCTTCCCTGGCGCGTGCTTAAATGTATGCCTCTGTTTGCGTTTCAGCTAGTTTAATGTTGCCTCCACGCTGCCAGTGAGAGACATTCGAGGGCGGGGGGGGGGGGGGGGGGGTGACGCAACAGTACATTTCTACTTTTATTCAGTTATTCCTGGTACTTGACACTTTGCAAGTCGGCTCTCGGTGATTAACTGGCGTCAATTCTAAACCGTCTACAATTTCAGTTAAACGTGTCCATGACGCTCTCCTGTCAGACATGTAGTTATTTTTGCTGCCCTTCACTGAATGCATTCGATATCGTTTCACAACGGTTTTTGTGTGGACCTCTCTCATTTGAGCAATATTCTAAGATTTGACGAAAAAGTTATCTGTAAGCAGTCTGCTTTGTAGACTGATTACATTTTCCCTGTAGCCTGCCAATGAACCGAATATTTCCACCTGCTTCATCCACAACTGATTCTATTACAGAATTCAATTACGTTAACCTTTACTAAATCGTCTACTGCCTAGTTCACCAAGTATTCCTCTCTTGCAGAAAGATGTTCATCTCATAGTACGACTTGTACCATACGTCAGCAATTATTCATTGTATCTACACTCCTGGAAATTGAAATAAGAACACCGTGAATTCATTGTCCCAGGAAGGGGAAACTTTATTGACACATTCCTGGGGTCAGATACATCACATGATCACACTGACAGAACCACAGGCACATAGACACAGGCAACAGAGCATGCACAATGTCGGCACTAGTACAGTGTATATCCACCTTTCGCAGCAATGCAGGCTGCTATTCTCCCATGGAGACGATCGTAGAGATGCTGGATGTAGTCCTGTGGAACGGCTGGCCATGCCATTTCCACCTGGCGCCTCAGTTGGACCAGCGTTCGTGCTGGACGTGCAGACCGCGTGAGACGACGCTTCATCCAGTCCCAAACATGCTCAATGGGGGACAGATCCGGAGATCTTGCTGGCCAGGGTAGTTGACTTACACCTTCTAGAGCACGTTGGGTGGCACGGGATACATGCGGACGTGCATTGTCCTGTTGGAACAGCAAGTTCCCTTGCCGGTCTAGGAGTGGAAGAACGATGGGTTCGATGACGGTTTGAATGTACCGTGCACTATTCAGTGTCCCCTCGACGATCACCAGTGGTGTACGGCCAGTGTAGGAGATCGCTCCCCACACCATGATGCCGGGTGTTGGCCCTGTGTGCCTCGGTCGTATGCAGTCCTGATTGTGGGGCTCACCTGCACGACGCCAAACACGCATACGACCATCATTGGCACCAAGGCAGAAGCGACTCTCATCGCTGAAGACGACACGTCTCCATTCGTCCCTCCATTCACGCCTGTCGCGACACCACTGGAGGCGGGCTGCACGATGTTGGGGCGTGAGCGGAAGACGGCCTAATGGTGTGCGGGACCGTAGCCCAGCTTCATGGAGACGGTTGCGAATGGTCCTCGCCGATACCCCAGGAGCAACAGTGTCCCTAATTTGCTGGGAAGTGGCGGTGCGGTCCCCTACGGCACTGCGTAGGATCCTACGGTCTTGGCGTGCATCCGTGCGTCGCTGCGGTCCGATCCCAGGTCGACGGGCACGTGCACCTTCCGCCGACCACTGGCGACAACATCGATGTACTGTGGAGACCTCACGCCCCACGTGTTGAGCAATTCGGCGGTACGTCCACCCGGCCTCCCGCATGCCCACTATACGCCCTGGCTCAAAGTCCGTCAACTGCACATACGGTTCACGTCCACGCTGTCGCGGCATGCTACCAGTGTTAAAGACTGCGATGGAGCTCCGTATGCCACAGCAAACTGGCTGACACTGACGGCGGCGGTGCACAAATGCTGCGCAGCTAGCTCCATTCGACGGCCAACACCGCGGTTCCTGGTGTGTCCGCTGTGCCGTGCGTGTGATCATTGCTTGTACAGCCCTCTCGCAGTGTCCGGAGCAAGTATGGTGGGTCTGACACACCAGTGTCAACGTGTTCTTTTTTCCATTTCCAGGAGTGTATTTGGAAACCCATAGAGTGCTGTGTTCCAAGCGTACCTTACCACAAATTTCGTCCTTATAACCCGCCATATGTTTGATATTAGTAGTCAGGAATACCACTCTGGTGTCCTTACCATTCATGAGCCACTCTGAACCCCATGTAACAGACCTTCAGTTTTCTGTCCCACTATTATGTATATTATTTTCATCAGATACTTCTATGCATGAGCTGCTTACCTTATTGTGAGACAGCTTCCGCACCTTCCTACACTTGATATCTTTGGAACTGGTGTCGGTTATACATTTGAGAAAGTCTGATGGTATTTCTCATGTCGCATACATTCTAGACACCAACTTGATCAGTTAGTCTGCCACTTCCACAAAGTATTCAGCCTTATTCAATAGCATGTTATCCAACGTTCCCTGCAAATCTGACACTATAACTATATTCTGTATCCCCATATCGATTACATTTCTCCTTCACACGTCACAAACAGTCCTCTCCCCGTAGACACTCGTTATCATTCCACCTATGCTTCTCTCATTCCCGTTTAACATTTGAATTCCCTTTGTAATTTCAATGTTAACGCTTTTGGTTTTAGTTTCATGAAATATTGTTTCGACTGGGCTGTTTGCTGAATCAGTCCTTCCGATGACCAATTCATTTTAATATTTTCCTCCAGCTCTTTTACCTTGGCTTCTCTGCACGTCCAGTTTGTTTCATTCCTAAGTGATTAATACTGCTGCATTTTTTCCTCTTCCTACCTAGTTTAGTATATTCCTCTCTCGTTGATTAAATAGAAATGTCTCTTCTGTTACCTAAGTTTTCTTCGCAGTTGATTTGCTTGTACTTCCCACTTCTATGATTTTCCATTGTTCTTCAACTAGGCTACCCACTATGGTGATAACGACAAAACATCTCATCATTCCTCAGTACTTCAGTACTACACATCTTCCACACTGGCTCTTTTGGAAGCTTCTCTCTAAATTCAGTTTACTCTTCATCACTACTAAATTGTCATAAAATTATATAATCACTCCTGGTTCCATCATACAATCCAGTTTCTTATTTCGGAATCTCTGTTATCTTCTCATTCCTCTGACATGATCCCACTACACATCATCCCCTTGTGGCTATTCAGAAGTATTTTCGTTGTTGTTAACTGAACTTTATTGCAGAACGTAATCACACTTTCATCTCTCTCATTCCTGTTACCAAGCCCATAATCGGCCATAACGATTACTTCTAGCCTTTCCTGAACTACTCCGTTCCAGTCTCCTGTCATCACTAGAATACCATCCGCTTCTGTGAACTAAATTACCTGTTCCGTACACTCTTAAAGTTTCTCTGTTTCTTCATCTTCTGCTTGTGATGTCTGCAGGTACACCTGCTACTACTGTTGTTGGAATTCAATTTCTGTTGGTCCATTACGGCCAGGGGTCATTGGGTGGTATGTACTATTCAATTCAATAAATAGTACGGCTGTTCGTAAGGTTTGTTGATTTGAAAAGTTGTTGGAATTGGTTTGGTTTCCTTCTGAAGAAACTAACTACATCTAAATCTACGTGATTACTCTGGAATTGACATTTAAGTGCTTGGCAGAGGGTTCATCGAACCACAATCGTACTATCTCTCTACCATTCCACTCCCGAACAGCGCGCGGGAAAAACGAACACATGCACCTTTCTGTTCGAGCTCTGATTTCTCTTATTTTATTTTGATGATCATTCCTACCTATGTAGGTTGGGCTCAACAAATTTTTTTCGCATTCGGAAGAGAAAGTTGGTGACTGAAATTTCGTAAACAGATCTCGCCGCGACGAAAAAAGTATTTGCATTAATGACTTCCATCCCCACTCGCGTATCATATCTGCCACACTCTCTCCCCTATTACGTGATAATACAAAACAAGCTGCCCTTTTTTGCACCCTTTCGATTTTCTCCGTCAATCCCACCTGGTAAGGATCCCACACCGCGCAGCAATATTCTAACAGAGGACGAACGAGTGTAGTGTAAGCTGTCTCTTTAGTGGACTTGTTGCATCTTCTAAGTGTCCTGCCAATGAAACGCAACCTTTGGCTCGCCTTCCCCACAATATTATCTATGTGGTCTTTCCAACTGAAGTTGTTCGTAAATTTAACACCCAGGTACTTAGTTGAATAGACAGGCTTGAGAATTGTACTATTTATCGAGTAATTTAATTCCAATGGATTTCTTTTGGAACTCATGTGGATCACCTCACACCTTTCGTTATTTAGCGTCAATTGCCACCTGCCACACCATACAGCAATCTTTTCTAAATCGCTTTGCAACTGATACTGGTCTTCGGATGACCTTACTAGACGGTAAATTACAGTATCATCTGCAAACAACCTAAGAGAACTGCTCAGATTGTCACCCAGGTCATTTATATAGATTAGCAACAGCAAAGGTCCCAGGACGCTTCCCTGGAGAACACCTGATATCACTTCAGTTTTACTTGATGATTTGCCGTCTGTTACTACGAATTGCGACCTTCCTGACAGCAAATCACGAATCCTGTCGCACAACTGAGACGATACCCTATAGACCCGCAGCTTGATTAGAAGTCGCTTGTGAGGAACGGTGTCAAAAGCTTTCCGGAAATCTAGAAATACGGAATAAGCTGAGATCCCCTGACGATAGCGGCCATTACTTCGTGCGAATAAAGAGCTAGCTGCGACGCACAAGAACGGTGTTTTCTGAAACCAAGCTGATTACGTATCAATAGATCGTTCCCTTCGAGGTGATTCATTATGTTTGAATACAATATATGCTCCAAAACCCTACTTCAAATCGACGTCAATGGTATAGGTCTGTAGTTCGATGGATTACTCCTACTACTCTTCTTAAACACTGGCGCGAACTGCGCAATTTTCCGATCTGTAGGTACAGATCTATCAGTGAGCGAGCTGTTATATATGAGTGCTAAGTAGCGAGCTATTGTATCACCGTAATCTGAAAGGAACGAAATCGGTATACAATCTGGACCTGAAGACTTGCCCGTATCAAGCGATTTGAGTTGCTTCGCAATCCCTAAGGTATCTACTTCTAAGAAACTCATGCTAGCACCCGTTCGTGTTTCAAATTCTGGAATATTCCATTCCCTAACCTATCTTCCCATTCATAGTGAATTATACTACGGTATTATCATTCTTGCTGCTACTCATATCACTCAGTATTCATCTCCGGACAACTATGGATTGTGAGCATCCATTGTATCATAAAGAGGAGTACAGCTTCAGCCGTATATTTATCTCGTCAGAAATGCTCATCATGCTTCCCTTTAATTTCTCTGACACCCATTACAGGCAAATACACTTGAGCAGTGGCATGGTTGACCATGCGCAACTTTAGGTCGTGTTTCGATACGTCGCTCTCAATCGCAGCTCAGATATTAGAGAAACTCAGTTGTGGCTAGTCTTTCAAAGGCGCACACGTTGGAGCTACAGAGGAGACGGGCAGAGGAAGTAGACAGCGACAGGCAATGAGTGAAAGGGACAGACAGAGAACACATCTGCAGAGTGAGTGCTTCCTCGGGTGGTGGAGCAATAGTGAGACCAGTCGTTTGCAGAGCTGCTGTGTGTGATGAATCTGGATGGGCAACTGTATGTGCTAGTTGGGTCCTGCCAAGCTGATTGGAGTACCAGTGTCGGAGTGTCTGTAAGTGGAGCATGTTTGCTTGGCTCAGTTCCAAGAGTGGATCCCACTTTCAGAGAAGCACATGCTGTTTACTTCTCATTGAAGACACCATTCCGCAGATAGCTTGTGGAGCAAGTTATTGGTCCTGGTATGTGCAACTCTGTTAGTTTTATGTAGGTCTTGTAGTGGGGCTGAAGTATGTAAGGATGATATTCCCATACTAGCGACAAGGGATGAAGTGGAAGTTTTACAATTGGTAAGCACTTATCCCGCTCTGAAAACCTGTACTGAAGCAGACATGTGTGAAGTTTGCCATACTGGTTACCAGACATACATTTAGTTCCAATCACGTCACACATGATGGAAAGACCTTCTTACATGTCAAGATTTTAATGAACCAAGTAACTGAGGTAAATTATTCGCATTTAAACTTGCCAGTTGAGTTTGCCTAACCTCTGTTCTTGTAATATACTTGGTAATATAGATTTTTTCCTTTAAATTGTACCAAGTGGTTGAGGTAATGTGTATGGTGTTAATATTTGAATGAGTTTATTTGTTTGGCAATTAACTTGTCTAGCCCACTCCCTAGTTGAGTAAATAGAAAGCCTTATCTATATTCAGCTAACTATGCCAATCTCTGATGTTATTAGTGGCCAAGATATTTTATTCACTTCGCTTGTTTATTGTAAGTGTTGCATAGACATAAATTTAAACCATAATGTTTTCACAAGTGAAAGAAAGCTTTGCCTACTGTCGAATGAAAGTGAGGAACTGATTTGAAATTACCGGACTTGGGGGTTAACTAAAATGAGATTTTTTTTAAAGTATTGCTTAATATTTCGTGTCCTCAGAGTCTTTACCAATCAATGAGCTTGCTGCTACCAATTGGGACCGAAGTTAGCATTTGTCTGTTTAAGACTGTGGAATAATTTAAATTACAGTATTTTCTAAAGGGACCAACATTGGTAGCTGAGCGTTCTTTCGTTGGGTGGTAGTGATTCTGCTGTTGCTTATGAGTAAGCGAGCCTGTTACGTGTATACACTGCTCTTTCTTTGGTTTATTTCAGATGGTTTTAGGCTGGAAGTGGTCTCAGATAAAAGATATGTCCAGGGGATCTAATTTGTAACAAAGGCGCAGTTAAGCTACACATTGGCCATAAGGGGGGCTCCAGGTTAAGGCAATGTGGTCAACTTAAACTAAAGTTTACATGGTGCGTTGGACCGATGGTGTTAAACGCAGAAACATTTGGTGAGCTAGGCGACGCCTGCGCTGTTTGTAACAGTTACTTTTCTGGTGTGCGGGCTATCATTGAATTATTCCAAGACAGTGCTCCGACTTGCACTGAAGTTTCTAGGATTCAGCCTCAGCTGGCGCAAATAGGGAATCATCTTCAGGATTTAGGTAGATTTATAAAGTGCCAAAGCAAGTGTCACTAACTCAAGTATTGAAACAAAAGGTGTTTCGCTTACAACTTTCAGTTGTAACTTTCCTTAAGTGGAAAGGTCTGATCAAGTCAGATGGGGTTCTGCTTCCGAAGCATGCTAGTCATGAATAGGGAATTGAATATGTAAAAGAAAACTGAGGAATAAGGCGGATATGTTTTAATAAATTTCCACGTCAATTAAAGTCAATAGTGCAGAATATTCAGAACTTGTCCATAGACGACAATCAGCATTTGCTACTAGATGTGTATCTGCCGTGGCTTGAGGACCAGGTGAAAGTCTTGGAAGTAGAATATTCTGTGATTTTTCAAGTAATGTGTCCTCTAGCAGAGGCAGATTGTGGTGGATTACGTGTGAAGCAGTTACTAGTGGGGACTGCATACTGATATTTAGCAAATCGACATTAGCTGATCATTTTCGTAGCGTGCTTCATTAGTTAGCTACTTAGCACTATTATCAGGCAAAGGAATAAATGGGTCACTTATGCACTACATTGAAAGTGTGATGTGGCAACGTCAGCCATTTACGTAAGATTATCGGAAAAGGACGTAATTAGAAATTTTTGCAAAGTTTATGGCGAAGGGATCAGTCACGTCAGCTTTTTGTGCAGACGCTTAGCGAATTTGAAGAACATACAATTTTGTGACAGGCAGTGTGTAACTAGAAACTTTCGCCACAGACAATGGTTAGTCAAAAGAGTTTTGGAAAGAGGCTTTGATATGATTGTCACCAATAAATTTATTCAGTATGTTACTGTCCAGTTAATGGGGAAATTAGAAAAAGAAGCTGACGCTACAAGAAACACAATAAAATAAGGAGCTTGAGTGGCATCATCAGGAGTTGTTGGAAGATAAATTAATCCATGGCCAAGTATCTGTTTGCTTTTTGTTTATGTGACTCTTAACCATGAACCAGCCTGTGCTCCTTACTTGATTTGCACATTACTCAGTTGAGGGAGGCTTATATCTTGTTGCGGTCAGTCAACAGACCAAATTTAACAGTTATGGGGAAGGTTAATACTAGTTTAGGAACGTAATGGTTGGCACGGCCTGTTGACTGTTGTGGAGGGTTTTTCGACGAAAGTTTTGTTGAAAGTAATTTTTTGCTAGAACTCATTGTATTTTAGACTATAGTAACAAATGTTTTATGTTTACGTTTTCGTCTGACAGGAAGTTTTCTTTGTGTACATAGGATGGACTTGAATGGGTATATAAAGTGAGTGCAACTGTCTTAGGTTTTGAGATGGAACAATAATATAATCTGTTGAAGGTATTGCAGAGTTTTCCGTTGTGTTCACCAATAAATTTGTCAAGAAGATAAAATTAAATATAACAGCTTGTAACTGATCAAGTTCATGTTCCGCTGACACCATATAGGCTTTCAGCACCATAGAAATGTTGAGAAAAATTATTTATGAAAGTTACAGGACAAAAAAACCCTAAGTGGGAAGACCTCAGACTAGCTGTAGATAATGGGCTACCTAATCAGGAGACTCTATTGGAATCTATGTTTCTCCCTGAGTTCCATCAGTCCTTTTTATGGTTTGCACGCAGTCAGTATCCTGCAGTGTTAGATTTGAGGCAGTCTCATCAGTCTTCTTCAGTTCTATTAGCTGAAGAACCAGAAATACTTACAGCTTTTACTAAAGGCTGGATCTTGTATGAATATAGTTGTGAAACATTTGTATTGGTTACAGGAGTCACAATTTTTTATGGTGGTTAGCTTCTGTTAGCGAATTTAAAACAAATATTTCCCTATAATTATATGGATGACGTTGAAATATATAGTAAATTTTTCAAGACCATTGGAGCCATGTACTACAAGTTTTCAGTAGATTCTGGGAAGCAGAGTTTAATATGCTCAGAGGTAGACTTAGCTAAGTGTGAAACTTCCTTCCTTGATCATATAGTTTCACCTGGATGAGTTAAGGTCGATCAGGACTGAACTCGAAGCATACATCAGTTTCTTCCTCTCTACAGTAATAAGGATGTTGCACATTTCATTAGGATGGCCTGTATTGTCGGAAATTGGTGCCAAACGTCACACAATTGGCTACACCTTTGTACCAAGTGAGTTCTAAGGGTAAAAGTTTCAGATTAACTAAAAGCCATCAATCCGATTTTGAAAGTTTAAAGCATGGTCTTGCGTGTGGAACAGTTTTGCTTTTCCTGACTTTAAGTATGAATTTGAGTTGCTGTGGGATGTTTTTAATTCTGGAGTTGCACAGTATTATTGTATGAACATGCAGGGGAGAGAAGAGCTATTGCCTCTGAGTTTAGATCATTGATCATTGGCAGGGGCAAAACAGAAATGTTCTGTATATGGACTGTAGGCCCTGGCCGTGATGTTTGGCTTAAAAAATTCCGCCTTTATTCAGGGCACAAGGAATTCACGATTGAAACTGACAAACGAGATCCTTAATGGGAGTTAGTGGATGCTAGAAAAACATGTAGGATTGTTCATGGGGCTGTTAGGATATGAGCATTTAGGTTTAGAGTGCAGCATATCAAAGGGACAGAACACAAACCACCAATGCCCTTATCAGGATGTTTCAGGAGGATGCTGAAGTGGTGGAAGCAACTGCTCAAGACGTAGAGCAGGAATGGCGGCCTGGGTATTTAGCGAAATTCTGACTCTTTCTGGAAACCTGGGGGAGCAATAGGTGGAGAACCTTTGATGGGGAAATTTTACAAAAGATATGGAGGGTGTCGAAGTTCCAGCATATCCTATGCAAAAAGGGTCTTTTGTGTTTTAAAATAGCTTATGATAACAAAGACAAGGTATGTCAGGAGGAATTGGTACCTCTGGTTTTCAAATACATCAATGAGTCACTCTGTGGACGACACGTAACTCATTACAATATAATTAGGAAACATAAAGAATATCTGACGTGGCCAAATCGTTATAAGGGTATCAGGAAGACAGCACAGGCACATAATGTTCGTGGAAGAAGTAAACAAATTCCGGAGAGCAGGAGGGCAGAGCTGCAGTCGAATAGGAAGTATCAACCCATGGGTAAAATACGTATTTTCGACCATTTGCACCATTAAAACGTACTAAGGAGGTTAGTCGTTTTCTGTGGTTGTGGTCGTCACCTGCTGAAGATTTGTATGGTTGTTCCTAATTAAATGCACCAATCTGGACATCACCATAAACTTGCTAAATGGCATTATTGCATTATTTGGTCCACACAAGTATCCAGTGAGTGAGAATGTGCCTGTTTCTGTGCCCAGAGTGTTCAAGAGGTTCTGTTTCAACAGAGCCGTTGTCCACATCACAGCTACAGTTCATTGTTCTCAACCGTTGTTTGGGGAGCATGCAATAAAAATCCCCTGTCAGCATTGACATCCTTTCATAACAAGTCAAAATTGAACAAGTCACTGTCATTGATCAAATATGCTTTTAATACAGGAGTCGATGAGAGCCACAAACGACTCCAGCGAGGTTGCTGAGAAAACAGCAAGAAGAACATTCAGTCACCGAACTGGCGGAGCGCTGCCCGCTATAGCAGAGCTAGGCGTTTGGCCCATTTTTAAGAGTGGTGGTATAGGGTATCTGAAGAATTTTTGGGCTCAAAGTAAGGTCTAGGATGGTGATGTTGCCCAGGTTTGTGGGGCCCTAAGGTATTATTAGGGTATTGTATCCAGTGAGCTGCCTTATCGAGACTAAAGCAGTAGGAGAAAAATAAGAGCACATACTATCCAGTTCAAACAGGGATCAGGTAACAAGCTTGGGAAAATTTGACCAATTACTTTCAACGCTCCCCCAACGCCTTCCCACCCTTGATGTGATTTCAGGGGGATAACTGAGCTGTGTTGCTGTCGAACATGCTCCATGTTTGATCAGGGTGCAGTATCTTGCATGAAATCACAGCTCAGATACCAGGGAAACTGTACCACAGCTAGTCTTCAAAGGGTGCACTTGATGGCGCTAGAGAGAAGACAGACAGATAGAGAAAGAAGGAACAGGCAGAGATAGAGACAGAGCGAACATACAGTAATTGCTTCGTCACACAGGTAACAGGAGGAGCCATACCTGTATGCAGGGATGCTGTGTCTGGTGAGTGTGGATGGACAGTTGCATGTGCTGGTTAGGTACTGCCAAGATGATTGAAGTAATAGTGTCGCAGCATCTGTAAGTGGCACGTGTTAGCTTGGCTCAGTACTATGAGTGCATCGCACTTTCAGGTAAGCACTTGCCATTTCATTGAAGGCACTATTCTGAAGATAGTTTGTAGAACAAGTTACAGGTTCTAGTGTATGCAACGCTTGTAGTGTGGCTAACGTATAGGACAATGGTATCCCACATAAGTCAGAAAGGATACAGTGCCTCCTTAAATTTAAAACATATTATGCACCAGGTAATTCAAGTGCAGTTTACTCATGTTTAAATTTGTCAGTTGAGTTTGCTCAGATACGTTTCTTGTTAATTAATATTTTTGGTAACTTCGTATCTTTGCTTTAAACTGCATCAAGTGATTTGGTGCTGTATTTGTTTTTAATGTTTAAATGTGTGGGATAGTTTGGCAATTAACTTGTCCAGCTCCTTATCTAGTTAAGTAAAATTTCTGGGTAAATTAAAAGCCATGTGTTTAAATCAGATAACTTTGGAAAACTCTGATGTTATTAAGGGCCAAGATATTTTATTTACATTGGTTTCCTACTGTATGGATTTAACAGTTGTGAAGTTAATTAATTTTTTGTGATATATATAAATTCAAATTGTAATGGTTTTGAAAGTCAAAGAAAGCTATTCCTAGAGCCCTGTAGTCGCAAATGTCAGTAATCGTGATTTACCATTATCGGTCTTAGGTATTAAGTAAAATAGACATGTTTTTAACATTTCACGTCTCAAAACCTCAATTACTCCACAGTTTCGGAAATACATGTTTTGTGCAAAAGTAATTTGTATTTATCTGATTAAATCTACGTGTAATAATGGAAATTACAGCATTTTATAAAGGAACAGAATCTTTCACATTTCTCTTTTCAGATTTTTTACTTTCCTTTAAGGTTCAAACATCTCAAATTCTAAGCTTCCACCAGTAGTGCGTTACACATCCGTAGGTTCTTCAAACTTTTTACCATGGTCACTTTCCCCTTGAGAGTTCTGTACTTCGAGAAACGAATAGGGGGCTATTCCAGGATATTTTGACAGTTGAGGGACAATAATGACACAATTTCAAACATATACCATATTTCATATGGAGTTATATGATGTATTTTAATGCAGTGGTTCTCATCGGTTTCTGCTTTCTTACACCTTTCATCATTGTTGTTTCTTGCATCTTCCATGGCAGTTTTCCACCCCAAGGGCAAGACATTGGCCTGGAACTCAAGCCATTTATCCACCCACTTCAAAATGCTGCTAGCACAACGAGAGTGTCTCGGCATATTCGCTTCTGCGTTTTCGACAAATGAAAAAAATTATTTTTCATCATACCATCCAGCACTTAATCCTTAAATAAAGTGTTATGTAAATTCTGCATAATATGTAGGCAATGGTGCCATAAATTGTGGGTCCTCTACATTCATCAATGTGAGGAAATCAGTAATGAACTTCGAAATGATTCATCAACCTCTGCGCTGCTTTTAGTTCGGGAAGATCGACTTTTGTGGGAATACATTTGGAAAATGAAACCTTTAAAAGACTCTAGAAGTTTGAACATAGCTATGTAGTAAGGCTAGCTGTAGACAGTATTACAAAGACTGCTGACAGATGCCAAAGAAATGTCAAAAGTCAAAGTGGGACAAAAAGTGTTGATAATATGACACAAAATACCCAGCAACTTATGTTTATTGATGCATAAATTTAAATCAGTGTTAATTGTAGTGGACTGAGTATGGCATATTGTACATCCAGATACTATTGCAGAAGAGACTCACAAGTAAGAGAATCTTTAGACGTCCTCATAATCGTTCGTAATGGTATAACCAAAATGATCATAGTATAAGATGTTGAAAACTGTGTGTCACTTTCAATGAAGTACTTCATAATTATGAACAACATGATTGTGATTGTTCCTAACCACTTACATATTTTTGTAATGTTGAGATTTTGTAAATAGTTTTTAAAGCAGAACTGTACTCTTTGCCATAAGTCATTATGGAAATGAAAAGGCAACCATAGTTTTGAGAAGCAAATAGTGTAGGTCTATGTGGAAAATTATGACTTGGAAGAAAGTGAGAATTAATTCAGTCAGTGTGATACATTGTGAGGTCATATATATATATATATATATATATATATATATATATATATATATATATATATATATATATGTGTGTGTGTGTGTGTGTGTGTGTGTGTGTGTGAATGGTGATTACATGGGTAATTCTGATTGTGTTTAATTAAGATTTGATCTTTCTGAGTATTGTATTTGATATTTATGCAGGTATATACTTTTTATTTGGGTATTCTACTCAGTTTAATGTGTTAATGTGTGATATTTGCTCAGTAACTTGCCTAAGGGATGACAGATAATATAAGGAAATAACCAATCCTAATGACTGAAGTTTTTCAGAAATATACAGACAGATATTAATGAAACCAGTTAACTTTTGATTTCTTTGATTATAGATACGAGAAATGCATGTTGAAAACAGGAGTCACAAGGAGGTGCCATGAAGTTAAATTTCATGTATAAATATTCCTAGGTCATAGATGTTGTTTAATATTGGTATGTGTTTCATGGATATTCATATAGATATATTCATATAGAAAGAGATTAATCAATCTGTTGACATTATCAACTGCTGAGAGAATGTTTGGTAATTTCATTATGAGGATTGTTTTGATGTTTATCATATAGTAATTAACACGAAATAAATTATAATATATACTGAGTTAGGTATAACTTATGTAGGTTTGTTTAAACTGATGTACATATTTGTCAGTGAAATTTAGCAGTGGAAAATCAGGGCAGTATTGTTAAAATGAAGTCAGAAATTAAATTAGTTGACAATTTAAGTGAGCAACAAGTGCACTTGGTGCATTAAGTATCATAAGTACATACATATTAATACAATAGTCATCTGTACTGAAAAGTGTCAATTAAATACCCTTACTGAACAAATTGTAGTATGTTCTGAATTGTTGTATAAATAATGTTAATTATATGAGAAAAGCTCATTAGTAGGGGACATAAATCTTTATCTGTAGATACAATGAGTGAATTCTCTGACTGTGCAGTAGAAGAAACCCTGTCTATGAAGATAATGTACTGTACTACATGAAGATGTATAATAATGAATTTCTTATTCTTGTTTCAGCATGGTTCGTTTTGAGTTGTGAGAGGGAATATGTGAATCAGTAAAGCAGCCTGGCAGACAGATGACACTTGTGGTAAGACAAGTCTGTACTGATGATTAATGTAAGCCTGCTACTAGACCATGATAATGGAGGTTCATCTGACATAATATCAAAAAAGTTGTATCTGAATAACAAATCAGTGTTTGGTTGTGATAACTTTGTAAAACCTAGTAATGCTGTGACATGTGGCAGTGTGGCATTCACTATGCCATGTGAAAGTATCAATGTCACTTCAGTTATAGATGTTTCAATACTTATCCTGAAATCCATCCACATACTCTAAGGACAACAGTGCAACTTTTGAGGCTACCTTAACTTCACTTCATTTCACCATCTTATCATATGGACAAATGATATTTTGCCATCTTGTTAAGACATGTTACAGTAGTTAGATTAAGCAAGTATTACATTTTACATTTCAGTTCAACTGCCTTATGTATTATATTTTACCATTTTATATAGTCATTAGGTCAGTTACACTATGGAACAGTCATGTTTCCACTGACAGATACACTTCCAAATGTAAACTATTTTTACTATTGGATACATGTTAATTTAATAAGGCTAGAGAACAGCCAAATTATAGTTTATAGTATTATTCTTAGTCACCAGTAACTTGAGTAACTATGGTGAATCAAATCATTTACTTTATTAAGATTGTACTGTAACCACAAATTCATGTTTCTTCTTTTGCTTTGCTGCACAGGATTAGCTGACCAGTCTAAGGCGCTGCAGTCATGGACTGTGCGGCTGATCCCAGTGGAGGTTCGAGTCCTCCCACAGGCATGGTGTGTGTGTTTGTCCTTAGGATAATTTAGGTTAAGTGGTGTGTAAGATTAGGGACTGATAACCTTAGCAGCTAAGTCCCATAAGATTTCACACACATTTGAACATTTCTTTCTTTTTTAATGAATTTATTGTTTGAGGTTGTTAGCATCTTACTGATTTTCACTGAGGGCATACTTAAGCATGTTTTCTATGTGACGACGTTATTTAACTTTAAAGTTACGTTCATTGAGGTTATGTTACTGTCATATATTAAGTTTCATGATTTTTGAGGATTTTGTACATTACACAAGGATGTTTGTGTCCATTTAAATAGTCATTGAGGTCATACTTAATAACCATAAACACTTATACACTTCTGTAGTTTTTGGTCATTGATTCTGCACAAACATATTATAATACCTGAGACCACATTTCCAATACTCTGAATAATGGCTAGCCAATCAACAGGGAAGGAAATCACTTAGATTCACATGTGCTAACTCAGATTGTGAAATTGTCCTGTGATGTGCTTATTTATATAGTTTAAATCAAAAGAAATTAATAGGTACACTCACTCAAATCAAAATTAACCTAATTTTTAGGTAATTAATTGTTCATACGGACGAATGAACCACCTCCATATATTCTATATCTTTGTGAACTAGAAGCAGATGTTAACACATCTAAACTAGTTGGGGATCATATGTGTTGTAGTATTACATTTATTTTAGTAATTATATGAGTGCCAACGGGCTTTCCACAGTGGTAGCACCGGTTCCCGTGAGATCACCGTAGTTAAGCGCTGTCGGCCAGTTCTAGTACTTGGACGGGTGACCATCTGATCTACAGAGTGCTGTTGACAAGCGGGGTGCACGCAGCCTTTGTGAAGCCAACTGAGGAGCTGCTTGATTGGTAAATTGACATCCAGCCGGGAGAGCGGTGTGCTGACCACGTGCCAGTCCATATCCGCATCCAGTGACGCCTGTGGGCTGAGAATGACACGGCGGCCAGTCGGTGCCGTTGGGCCTTTCAGGGCCTGTTCGGACGGAGTTCACTCCTAATTATATTCGTATTTTGGTAGTGTTCTATTAGGAATATGTGTCCTCAAGCATATTCCTTTCCTTATTGGGCTAAAAGTGATATTATTTTTAAGTTGGTGACTGGGGACCTTGTTTATTGACGATCAACTTTGAATGTGTTATGGTGATCACCATACAGAAAATATGTCAAGTTCGAAGGGCTTCCGAAGCTACCTCGCTGCATATATGGAAACTTGACAACACATTTTGTAGCTGATCCGCCATTTCTTGCAGAAAGTAATTGGTTTAAGCTTCTCTAAGTGTATAATTTTCATTCACACATGATAAAGCCACTCTGAATTAACAGCACAATTACGAGTGGAGTTAAAAGCTACCGAATAATATAAGCTGTAACATATTTCTTTTTGCATCCCTGCATTCCGCCATTTTTATGCATCTTCTGCCTATAGTAGACATAATATTTGAAGAAATCAACATTTAGGATTGTTTATAAGGGTATAAAGACGTGAACTTCTGTTGTCCATATATTGTTTTCCTTAAATTTGCCTTCGCTTGTAGTTTACGTGGTATCTACAACGCACTGTGGGTGTGCCGATCACTGAGTGCAGGAGCTGACGTCACTGGGAGGCCAATTAGGCGCGACCGCAACGGGAGATTTGGCGGTGTGCGCCAGGGATCGACAGGGCAGCGCCGCCGATCGCCGCAATCTCCGACCACACGCACTGGCCAGTGCTGCCCAGCGTTAATTGCCTGTTGAATGGTCTGCACTACGAGGGTTATTGCGTCATTCATTGACCGCAAGTTATCTCTCCTAACGCTGTCAGGCAATCTAATACTAAGGAGCACGTATCTAAGGAGACACCACGCTTACTTCCAGGTTTCACAGCTGCACTCAGGAACAACGTGAGGCCAAAAGTACGAGAGGAAACGATTTTGTTGGGACGCAAAATCCATTTGGCAGTGGGCAGGTTGAATAAAACCCGATGGATTTAGCTGACGTGATGTCGCTAGATGAAACCGCTCTACGGGGCAGGCAACGGTCCTACCAGACTTCCATCCCAAAAAGATAATGAAGTCCACCAAAAAAGGGAGCCAATTTATCCCAGCTCTTTATATAAGCCGTATACCATGTAGGTTTCGTAGTTGTTGTTGTTGTTGTGGTCTTCAGTCCTGAGACTGGTTTGATGCAGCTCTCCAACTACTCTATCCTGTGCAAGCTTCTTCATTTCCCAGTACCTACTGCAACCTACATCCTTCTGAATCTGCTTAGTGTATTCATCTCTTCGTCTCCCTCTACGAATTTTACCCTCCACGCTGCCCTCCAATACTAAATTGGTGATCCCTTGATGCCTCAGAACATGTCCTACCAACCGATCCCTTCTTATAGTCAAGTTGTGCCACAAACTCCTCTTCTCCCCCAATTCTATTCAGTACCTCCTCATTAGTTAGGTGATCTACCCATCTAATCTTCAGCATTCTTCTGTAGCACTACATTTCGAAAGCTTCTGCTCTCTTCTTGTCCAAACTATTTATCGTCCATGTTTCACGTCCATACATGGCTAAACTCCATACAAATACTTTCAGAAACGACTTCCTGTCACTTAAATCTATACTCGATGTTAACAAATTTCTCTTCTTCAGAAACGCTTTCCTTGCCATTGCCAGTCTACATTTTATATATTTTTTATAGTTTTAGTGCATATAAATGGCGTCAGATAACTCCTGGTTATAAGAATCGTGAACGAAAGTAGCCATAAAATTACAGGCCAGTATTGGTTCACATGTCTATTAAAAATATCGGTACGCGAAGCGTACAACTTCCACCGTCATATGTTATCGAAAGATCTTCCTAAGAACCCGATAAAAAGCAGGTCCTGCGTAAAATCCTTAAGCGGATGGGTGGCTTTTATTCACCCATTCGTTAGCCACTCTCATCTGGCAATACTAGAAAGGAAAAAAGAAAGCTGAGATTCTACAACTCGTCTTCAAATTCCAGTTCATGCAAGAGGACAGTACATACGTACATATCATCATTTGCCGGTCAAACAGACTCACGAATGGGTTACACAAAAATAAGCACCCCTAGCGTTGAGAAACTGAAAGAGTTGAAACCAAATAACTCGCCAAATCGGGATGGAATCCTATTTCGGATTTGCAGAGAATACTTTTCGGCACTGGCCCCTTGTAATGCTTGCATTTATTGCTAATCTTTTGCCCGGCGGAAGTTCCATATGACATAGCTAAAGTCCAGATAGCTCCTTTGAATAAAAAGGATAAAAGAAAGGACCACAGAATTACGGACCAACTTCGTTAACATTGATTTTACTACTGATTTCTTGAGCATATTGTAATACAGAATACAATAAATTTTCTCTTGAAAGTAAAGCGTCGTTCCACAAATCACCACGGCCTTAGACATCATCACTCGTGTTAAGATCGGCCTGTCCTTTCGTCATACGATATCCCTCGAAGCATCGATGAAGGACAAGATGCTGATTCCATTTTCGCAGATTTTCGCAAAGCCCTTGATACAGTGCCATACTGCATATAGTGAACGAAGGTCCAAACCTAGAGCAAAGTTTCTCAGATATATCTTTGGCTGGAAGTCATCTGTAACAGAACGCTCTAACCAGACACATGGTACCGACAGGGGTGCCGCAGGAATTACACTAGTACCGCTCTGTGTAAATACACTATCATTAGTATAAGGTGAGCAATAATCTGCTACTATTTTGCTGATGACGTCGTTGTGTACGGGAATCAGTCGTCACTGAGTAACTGTGCAGGAATACAGGACGACTTGGACGCAATTTCTCTTCGATGTGATGAATTTGAGCTGTAAATGTGGAATAAAACGTACGTTAAAGCAAATGATTTGGGAAAAAAATCCTTGTTATGTTCGAATACAGAGATACTGGTGTGCTGCGGGACATAGTAACGCCGATTAAATGTCTAGAAGTAACGCTGCAAAGAGACGTGGAATGGAGCAAGCACTTATGGTCGGTAGTAGGAATGACGAATGGCTGACTTCGGTTTATTGGGAGAATTCTAGGAAAGTGTAGCTTATCTAGAAAGGAGACAGCCTGTAGAACACTAGTGCTACACGTTCTTGGATACTGTTGGAGTGTTTGGAATGCCCACCTAGTAGGATTAAAGGAACATATCGAAGCCATTCGGAGGTGTGCTACTAGATTTTTTTTTGACAATAAAGTCGATCAATACGCGAGTGTTACGAGGATAAAGGGTGAACTCAAATGGAAATTTTGTATTTGGACATATCTGTCATCAAGGAGCATGACTGAATGAAATTTAAAATGTTTATTTAGCACCACAAGTGATCCTCAAGCCACAGTCACTACAACAAAAATTCTTTTGAAAGGTTACCTTACTAGCTTCGACGCACCGAGTCACAGACCAGGAAAACTGCATCAATAATTGCAACCACACTCTTTCACATGTTACGAAAATTACACTAAAACCAGTAAACTGAAGCAAAGGCAGCGAAACGGGCAACACGACATCATGACAATTTTTGATTGATCATTCATTTCACATTTTAATGCGGTGTAGATGAAAACTGCGTCGGAAATAAAGATATTATATACTTTTGCAATACGTCGTACACTGATGCGACGATCATTTGACAAACAAGCTGCGATGAGATAAGTCGTTATCATTGTCTCACCGTAATGTTATACCATGGAACAAGCCCAAATATAGAACACATCACGCAATCGTACTGCGGTCTCCTAATGATGTTCTGCGTCGTGCTGGTGTTCGTTAAATGCACATATATTCAGACATGTGAGGCTTTGTTTACATAATGATCATTGCATCACTGCAGGATGTAATGCGAGAGTATCTAATATCTTTAATTCCGATGCGTTTTGTGTATTCTGGGTTGCCGCGAATGTTGTTGCTCCTGCTATATGCGGAGCGTTGCGTATGCCTGTTGCGTGGTGAGGCACAGGATTGAAGGTATAGGTTGGGGTTAATCGTGATTGAGCGGTACTAAGCAGATCACAGTCTCGTGGGTTCCGCAGTTTACATACGCTCAGATACATAGAAAATGATGATTCCTAATCAATCCTGTTTTTTATTGAAAGTCTCCAAGCAAGTGATATGAAACATTTCTCCTGAAGAATGCGCAGATTCTTATGACAGCCTGAAAAGGAAGTAAACGTAAATTAATAAATTATATAGATTTTTTAATTAATGCACTTTTATTCATAAGTTATGAAGCAAATAAGTAATAAACCAAATATTTGATCTACACAAGAGTGAAAAAATTGAACGCAAGGACTATTAATTTTGATTATTATAAATCTAGAAAATGTGGAGAGCCTTGGACGCTGTTGTCAGAAGCAGAACTATGTTGAATGTTGGTTAGCATCTGTTCATGCGCAAGTACATGTTGAGCTGATGGAATCGATAAATGCGAAGAGCAACTGTAGTTGTTGTTGGTTGACTTTGGTCTAGAATGCTCGAAACAGACGATATCTGCTCGGATTTTTATTTTTTTTTTTTTTCGCTGCGTACACTCCATAGGCATCAAACTCGCCTCCAGTTATAGATATAGTAATTTGTGGTGCATTATATGCCTGTATGGGATTTTCGACCTTTTTTATATGACCTTTTTTTTTTTTAAGCAAATACCTTCTTACGGTGTGTGGGCGTGGATGTTACTTTATTGTCATGCTTTCTTTGATGATCCTTTTCTTTGTTATTGATTTCTTCAAAAGCTCTATACCTTCGTTTGTACCCTCAGTTCTTCCATATCCTCCCAACAAAGCTAAGACAGTGCACTATGTGATCAAAAGTAACCGGACACATGACTGAAATTTACTTACAAGTTCGCTGCGCTCTCCATCGCTAACGCTGGAATTGAAGAGGGTGTTGTCCAACCCTTCGCCTTGATGACATTTTTCACTCTCGCACGCATACGTTTAATCAGGTGTCAGGGTTATGGCAGCCCCTTCTTCGCGGAGTGCAGCACGGAGGAGAGCTATCGATGTCGGTTGGTGAGGCCTGACACGAAGTCGGCCTTACAAAACATCCCAAAGGTGTTCTATAGGATTCAGGACCGGCCAGTCCATCACAAGTATGTTATCGTCGTGTAGCCACTCCGCCGCAGGCAGTGCATTATGAACAGGTGCTCGATTGTGCTCAAAGGTACTATCGCTATCGCAGTGGGAAGCAAGAAGGTGCTTAAATCATCAATGTAGGCTTGTGCTGTGGTAGTGCCACCCAAAACAACACTAGTGCTAGTCCCCTCCATCAATAACACGACACTATAACACCACCGCCTCCGAATTTTACTCATATGCATCGTGATTCGTCACTCCAGACAACGTTTTTCCACTATTCAATCGTCCAATGCATACGCTCTTTACACCAAGCGAGGCGTCGTTTGGCATTTACCGGTGTGATTTGTGGCTTATGAGCAGCCGCTCGATCATGAAATCCAAATTTTCTCACCTCCCGGCTAACTGTCTTAGTATTTGCAGTGGACCTTGATGCAGTTTGGAATTACAGTGCGATGGTCTGGATAGATGTCTCCTATTACACATTACGAACCTCTTCAACTGTAGGCGGTCTCTGTCAGTCAACAGACTAGGTCGGCCTGTACGCTTTTGTGCTGTACGTGTGCCTTCACGTTTCCACTTCACTATCACATTGGAAATAGTGGACCTAGGGATGTTTAGGAGTGTGGAAACCTCAGGTACAGACGTGTGACGCAAGTGACCCCCAATCACCTGACAACCTTCGAATTCCGTGAGTTCCACGGAGCGCCCCATTCTTCTCTCTCACAATGTCTAATGACTATTGAGGTCGCTCGTACGGAGTACCTGGCAGTAGGTGGGAGCAAATTGCACCTTCTATGAAAAACGCATGTTTTTGTGGATTTCCGGGTACTTTTGATCACATAGTGTAGATTAATATCAAAAAACAAATCAAGGAAAAGAAAAAGGAGAAGAAAAATGCAGAAATAGTGGGAAAGCACAAAAATAATGTTGTGAACGTGTGAAAGCAATGTAAAGTTGATAAGTAAAACGTAAAATATTCGTTGTAATTATTACCTACCTGTTATTACACATTACTGATATTAATTATTATTCATCTCCGTTATATTTAGAATGTTCGTTATTATTAATGCTACTGATAATTATTAATTTGATTAGGAATTATTTACACAACAAGAGTTGTTGCTTGATAAAATGGAACTTTCCTCGTTACCTTGGTGTATACAGGAATGCGTGTCCAAAGGAATATTGCATCGTAATTCGGAATAACTTAGGCACTGCAATACTGCAATTTCGTATTTACCCGGCGGCACCGGGCAAGCGACTTCCAGTTAAAATATCTGGCCTGTAAGGGAATATACGTAATGCACGTATGGGCGCGGGTTGTAGACACATGATTGACGACTTACGGAACTTTATGTCTGGCCGTGAGTAGCGCTCGGATGGTCCAATGGTTAGGCGACATCTGCCGATAAGCGGGAAATGCAGGTTGGAGTCCCGACCCGTCAGAAATTTTCACTGCAGTCATTCCATTGTACAGCTGATGGTTGTCCATATTCGCAATTGCGAACACATTTCAAGTATTCCAGTGCCTGTATAACACATTTCTTCAAGAATGGTTTGGCCGTGGCAGACCCATTACCTCGCGTTCCACATCATCTGACCTGACCCCATTAGACTTCCACTTACAGACCCGTTTAAAGGGGGATGTGTGTGCTACGAAGGTGGACACACGTGAATAACTTGCTCCTCGCATCATCGACGCTGTTTCCCACACTAAAGCCGCCGAGGTGAGGTTCGATGTTATCAACAACACACCCTCCAATGCTTTAACAAGCACAGTGGCTTTTAGGACACCTCTTGTAGTATAGATCAGTCATCTGTCTCACCATTATTCTGTCCACATAGCTCATATACAACATATCGGTAAGTCTCTTCATAATCAATCATGGGTGTTTATAATCTTGAACCCACTTCAGTTCTGTAACGAGTGAAAATCGAGAGCATGTTCGAGTTACTCTTTATTTTCGCGTGTGGAATAACCTAGCAAAGGACGTTACACTCCTTCATAACCACCCTGTATATCATTAAGGTGACGATGGACAAAATCCCTCCAAACTCGAACACAGGAATCTCCGAGATGCAACAAGTAAGGAGGCTGTGAGCAGGGGCAATGCATCAGTAGTGTGTAGAATAAGTTGAGAATTTGGATCTGATGGTGGCCGTGCTAGGATACTTCATGCGGCTGTGGTGACCACTGTGTACAAATGGTGTAGTGGTCAGCGTGTCTTCCTAATAAGCAGGAATCCGGCCCAGCACTTGCCTGAGCCGTGCGGAACTCGTGTTCGTGCCGTTTATTACTTGACATCACGTCTTTGCGGTACTGCCGTCCCGTTCCTTATTCGATCTACTGGCGTTGCTAAGTTGCTGGCCTGCCTGCCCATGAGTGTCAGCAGCAGCGCTATCGACAAGAACACTGTCGTACTATCTTTGGAGCGACCGCTAGTATATCTGGGTCGCCGTGTGTCCGAAAAAATGTTCAAATTTTTGTGAAATCTTATGGGACTTAACTGCTAAGGTCATCAGTCCCTATGCTTACACACTACTTAACCTAAATTATCCTAAGGACAAACACACACACCCATGCCCGAGGGAGGTCTCGAACCTCCGCCGGGACCGGTCGCACAGTCCATGACTGCAGCGCCTCTGACCTCTCGGCTAATCCCGCGCGGCGTGTGTCCGACTCGAGAACGGACTTCAAGGGAGCGGGGATGGAGCTCCAGTGAGGTCAGCACAGCCAGTATTCGCCCGACCGTTGGCGACGCACATGCACTGTCCGACGGAGGGAGACTTGAGCAGGGACGACCATTGGTTGGTTGTTCGGTCTGTCGTCTCATCGGGAGACGTGTATTTGGTCCTCCAACCGCTTGTGGGCCCCTTCAATTGGTCATCTTCCAAGACGTGGGTCGGTTCCTTCCTTGTGCAGAGATGTCGGGTGCCCAATGGGCTAGTGTTCCCTCTGCTTGGTTGGGTCCGAGCCAGTGTCTCCGGGTCGTCATGTGTCCGAGTTGCGAACGGACATCAAGGGAGTTGGGGACAGAGCAGCAGTGAGGTCCAGACAGCCATGAATCGCCCGACCGTTGCCGGCACACATGACTTCAGTAGGGACTACATCGGTTGGTCGTTCAGTCGGTCGTCTCATCGGATGACGTGTATTTGTTCGCTAACCACTTCTGGGTTCTCTGCGTGTGTCGATTTGTAATTCATCCTTGTTGCTCCTCAGTGACTGGTTTTAGTATCGTTCGAGTTGTTTGTGGAAGTGTCTGCAGAACTGTGTGTAGCTTGTGGTTTTGACTCACCAGTTATCGTAACGCTGTTTGCGTGTTGGATGGAGTGGGTCGTTGGAACGGAGCAACAAGCAAGTCTCTGTGGCGCGAGGCCAGGCCAGGGCCACTCGCAGTGTGCACGTGCTGTCAGATCGTGAGGCGCTAGCTACGAGAGCGACAAGTTCGTTGCTTACTGAACCTGGACGCTGAAGTTGAGCGACCAGTTAATCTGTGATGAAACCTCAACTATTGTGACATCTCTTTGATCTTTTGTGGGTTCTTGCCCCCTTGGCAATTCCCGCTAGCAGCATCGTATGATGCGTTGGAGTCGGCGAAATTTTCCAGCCGTCTTCTTATGTTGTGATTAATAATTACTTTGACTGTTACTTATCAGTGAATTGCACCAGCGGTATTTTCTGCCCTGTGGCCATTAACGCTCCAGTTACCTGCCCTGATCGTTAGAGTAGTTTGTAGGCAGTGTGCCTTTTCCTCATTGTGTTGTTGCTGTCCAGCACGGCGTGTAGTTCGACAGCCTTTTAAGTTGTTGGGTTCATATTTCCTTAGAGTGGTTATTGTTCCCCTGGCTGTTTTTAGACACCAATTTCTGGAGGCTTAGTGCTGTTCGTATTTTCGTCCTCGGCCAATATTATCCATCATTGTGCCATTGGTCGGACGGAAGGGAATTGGTTAAATTGTTGGTCGGTCCTTGGGTTGTCCCTAGCATAGGTTGCCATCCGATTACCTAACTCCTACTTGTGGCTGACTGTCTCATCTCACCTTACATTTGAGCTACCTTTCCAGGCCAACCCTTGGAAAACTTCTGAGCACTACTTGTTGTGTTTGTTTTAAACTCTGATTTTAATTTTAGTTGATGCATTGTGCGAGGCCTTTGGCCATGTATTAATTCAGTTATTTTTTTAAATTAAAATTATGAGTATCGATTGTTTAATTTTGTTGTTGTTGTTAGAAATTGTTCTATATGAAATTGTTTGTAATCCAGGCCCTAATCCGTTAAGTTGTTCCATGTGTTATGTGTAGCCTTCAGTCGATGATTTGTGTGAGACCGTTAACAAGGCCTTCAGCTGTGCGTATTCTCTGATGGAAAAGTTTTTATAAGAAGCAAGGGGTTTAATCTAAATGTTTTATCTGAGTTGATTTTCAGGCCGTCAGTCGTTGTTTCAAATTTGTTTGTCGCCTTCAGCCATGCAAATAAGTTAATCAGTTTTGGCCGTTCTGTTGTAAGTTTAAAAGAAATTTTCTTGCTTAAAAATAATTTTTTTAATCTGCCTTAATTATAGTTGTATAGGGTAGGCCTTCAGCCGCTAATTGTTTTCACTGTATGTTTCTTTTTAATTTTCTTTTACTTTCAATTTTTATTTGCTTCTGATTTCTAAGCCAGGCCTTCAACCGTTCGTGTGTTCCTGTGTGGTTTTGGGCCCTCAGCCCTCATCCTGTAACGAAGCGCCCTGCTCTCCGTTGGATCTTCTCTATCTCTTCTATCAACCCTATCTGGTACGGATCCCACACTACTGAGCAGTATTCAAGCAGTGGGCGAACAAGCGTACTGTAACCTACTTCCTATGTTTTCGGATTGCATTTCCTTAGGATTCTGCCAACGAATCTCAGTCTGGCATCTGCTTTACCGATGATCAACTTTGTATGATCATTCCATTTTAAATCACTCCTAATGCTTACTCCCAGATAATTTATGGAATTAACTGCTTCCAGTTGCTGACCCGCTATTTTGTAGCTAAGTGATAAGGGATTTATCTTTCTATGTATTCGCAGCACATTACACTTGTCTACATTGAGGTTCAATTGCCATTCCCAGCACCATGCGCCAATTCGCTGCAGATCCTCTTGCATTTCAGTACAATTTTCCATTATTACAACCTCTCGATACACCACAGCATCATCTGCAAAAAGCCTCAGTGAACTTCCGATGTCATCCACCAGGTCATTTATGTATATTGTGAATAGGAACGGTCCTATGACACTCCCCTGCGGCACACCAGAAATCACTCTTACTTCGGATGACTTCTCTCCATTGAGAATGACATGCTGCGTTCTGTTATCTAGGAACTCCTCAATCCAATCACACAACTGGTCAGATAGTCCATATGCTCTTACTTTGTTCATTAAAGGACTGTGGGGAACTGTATCGAACGCCTTGCGGAAGTCAAGAAACACGGCATTTATCTGTGAACCCGTGTCTATGGCCCTCTGTGTCTCGTGGACGAATAGCGCGAGCTGGGTTTCACACGACCGTCTTTTTCGAAACCCATGCTGATTCCTACAGAGTAGATTTCTTGTCTCCAGAGAAGTCGTTATACTCGAACATAATGCGTGTTCCAAAATTCTACAACTGATCGACGTTTGAGATATAACTCTATAGTTCTGCACATCTGTTCGACGTCCTTTCTTGAAAACGGGGATGACCTGTGCCCTTTTCCAATCCTTTGGAACGCTACGCTCTTCTAGAGACCTACGGTACACCGCTGCAAGAAGGGGGGCAAGTTCTTTCGCGTACTCTGTGTAAAATCGAACTGGTATCGCATCAGGTCCAGCGGTCTTTCCTCTTTTGAGGGATTTTCATTGTTTCTCTATCCCTCTGTCGTCTATTTCGATATCTACTGTTGTGACTTAGCAAGATAGCCAAGTCACAACGAGAGGAAGCCGAAAGGCACGCGTTAAGCTCACGCAGACTGGCATGAGGTCTGGAACAGTTAAAAGGAAATGAGAACTTAGAAAATGGACGCAGTTGCTGTAATACTTAACTTTAATCCACATTTGTAGAACATCGCTCTTGATGATACATGCTTCACAAAATTAATTATCAAAGCTATGGCGCCTTGCTAGGTCGTTGCCAATGACTTCGCTGAAGGCTTTGCTAACTATCGTCTCGGCAAATGAGAGCGTATTTGTCAGTGTGGCTTCGCTAGCAAAGTCTGCTGTACAACTGGGGCGAGTGCCAGTACGTCTCTCTAGACCTGCCGTGTGGTGGCGCTCGGTCTGCTATCACTGACAGTGGCGACATGTGGGTCCGACGTATACTAATGGACCACGGCCGATTTAAAGGCTACCACCTAGCAAGTGTGGTGTCTGGCGGTGACACCACATCTACCATTTTGTCATCTGTGCGACAATCTAGAGAAGGAACTACAGTGCAGTCTTCCTCTGTGAAACAGCTTTGGAAAAAGACATTTAGTATTTCGGCCTTTAGTCTGTCATCCTCTGTTTCAATACCATTTCGGTATATATCAAGCAATGTAGCAGCTTCTGTGAAGAGGACACACTACCTTTTAAAATAATGATTCGGAATTAGTCAATTTCTAGTATAAATTAGAATTTATTATGTTTACGTAAAGTGTATGTAGTGTTTATATTTCAATTCTGCAAACAGTCACTGAAAGTCTTGTTATTTTTGAGCCAGTCCCGGTAACGTACGTACAAAACCACCCCAATGCTATACGAGTTATTTGTGTTATCGAAATGACAACACATCAAGCAATATTTCTGTTCCACGAAAACCCCTTCCGATGCTGCTGCTTTCGTAATTTACTTTGTAAATGGAGATCACCGCTCGGCGTTCAAATGTATTTCAACATTAAACAAGCTTTAACTGTTCCTGTCGCTTTTAAAGCAAAATTCCCAGAACATGAATATGGTCTTTACTCACCGGTACATTATACCATACATAGTAACCTCTGGTGTGTCACTGGACATTTTATATCGTTCACTGCATTCAACTATCTCTTAATTGTCTTTATTTCCCTCAGGTTCTCCCATTGCGTCTCACCAGGCAGCCTGTGCTTGAAATCCACTTAATAATCACTCGTTAAACTTCACGTTTCGCTACTGATTTATTTTCGATCATATGTATTAATTTCTATTGTTGCTAGCTATCTCTTGGGTTATCGGTGTTAAATATAAAACAGTATACTATTACGACGCCGCAAAATAATCGTCATTTGAAAGTACACCAACCAGATTCTGTGCTGTTAAATGCCTCAAAACAAGAATACGTTGTCAGCAGATAGTCAAACTCAAAATTATATTCAGTCAAATGGAAATCCTACCGACGATAAGTTTTGATTTTTCCTTCATCCGACGCGATGTGGAGCGGACATATCTGTGTTGTGTGTGTGCCTATGGTGAGCGGTTGTTCAATATGATGCTGTGTTGAGTGTGATAAGAGATGAAATGAAACGTAAGGGACAAACCAGTAGCAAGTGCATACCTTATAACTCTTGAATAGTACCGAGCTGTTTCCGGGAGTAGTATTTCCATCCGACAGTTTCACAAGCCCTGTCCCCACTAGAGATTTTTGAAATGTTGATAATCAGGAACTCCCAACTGCTCCCCCCTTGATTAAATATTAGTTCGGAATATTTCAATCTCCACTAGGAATTGTACAAATCCCTTAGGGTCCAGCAACACCTCATTAATGTGTCTATGCAATCTATATCAAGAGAACCGCTAGGTGATTACTACATATCGAGCATTTCGCTTTGGTTCGAGCTTGACAGACATGATTCAGTTTCTGATACAAAAACTATTCGGATTTGGGTATTAATATTGAGAAGATCAGGTTCAGCACTGAGAAGAAAATGTGAGAGCGTCCCCGTCCCCGCAACACCCCACACCTCCCCTGACGCCTCCCCAACAGTATCCAAAGCGTTCAGTAGGTACACATGAACCTGAGCTGAGATTGTCCGATAGGTGTGGAAGAAGAATTCTGCACAGGGATTTTCACATACTGTAACAACTATCACACCAATTGTAACAACTAAAACGGCTTCTGACATCAAATGTAACAGTTGTGTTACTAAATGTGACACTTCTGTCACTCAATGTAACTGGGTTTTCTCTTTTGATGCTGTCAATTGTCAGGATGAGCATTCTAAAGCATTCTGTCAGGGTGAAAATATTAAATAAATTAACTTCTCTCTCTTAACAACATGTGGGCAGGGTGGGTTCTTCCTTGGCTCGGGTATGAGGTCGAATGAAACATCATTTTTACATAAGATAACTTTTATTGAAGATTTGTACAACTGTATCTTACGGGATGTTCTGGTTCGGAGAGCGGCAGCTGTGTCGTTTGTGAAGTCTTCTGCTACGGCAGCGGCAGTGGCGGTGGCGGCGGCGGCGGCGGCGGCGTCTGGTTACGCGTAGCGGTGTGTATCTCGTGTCGCCGTCTCGCCCAGCTGACCGGAGACGCGCAGCGCGAGGTGGCCGGTTTAACTATTGCGAGCGAAGTCGTGCATCGGATGATACCTTGGGTGTGGCGTCCCAGTGTTTCTCTTCTCTAAGCGGCCGCGTGTGTTGTGCGTCGACCAGCGGAGCGGCGCGGCGGGGCAAGGCCAGTGTCCCGAACTCGAACCACGGACTCCCGCTTGCCAGTCTTCGGCTGTCAGGTCTTTATCCCAGCTCACAGGTGACTGCTGAGGTGAGGCCGTCTCCTTCCCGTCCTCACGAGTCACCCGGGTACGTAAAAATCAGACTTCCAATACCTTTTAACTTCTGTGTTCTGGCGCCGCGGCTGCTGCTTGCTATTCCATTACAGCGGCGGACTTGGTGCGTCTGTGCATGATGCAGTCTCTTCTTGCATGACGGTCTTCAGCACCGAAACTGACTGAAAACTACTGCTACTCTTCTTTTCTTCCTTCGTCTCTCGTCTTCGTCTCCGTCCCCGTCTCCGTCTTCGTCTTCGTCCCCGTCTTCATCCGTCTTCATCTGTCTTCATCTCCCTTCATCTGTCTTCATCTGTCTTCATCTCCCGTCATCTGTCTTCATCTGTGTTCATCTGTCGGGCCCACCGCGTCTCGCGTATTTATTCACTTCAGTTCACTGGAGGTGAACGACTTCACGGCCATTGCCTCTTCTGTCACGTTGAAAAGCTTCTCGAAGAATCTTCTTGACCTCGGTCATTGGCTCTTGGAATGTAGGCGGGGGCCTCTGATCGCATGTGACGACTGAAAAACACGTGAGCCGGTCATTGCCTCTTCCGTCACGTTGGAAAGCTTCTCGAAGAATCTTCTTAACGTCGGTCATTGGCTCTTGGAATGTAGGCGAGGGCCTTTGCTCACATGCGACAACTGAGAAACACGTAAGCCGGTCGGGCGATGCCCTGACGGCTGAATCGACAGCGCCCGCTTATGTGGAACTGCTGACTTCACGGTCATTGTCTCTTCTGTTCTGCTGTTCTGCACGCTGAATGCCAGTATGTAACTCTTTAAACTAAACCAAGTTTCCCATTTTTTATTCTAATTTCTAGTTCACTTTGATTTCACTAATTTATTTACTTAAGTAACACTCAACAATACGTACATCCGAATCGATGGTTACCCAAGAATTAAGTCAGAGAGATGGTGGAACTCGCAGAGCAGTGTTTGAGAAAATTGTTCAAAACGTCCCCATGGCTCTGTTTTGTTTTCTTCTGATGAGGCCCATTTCCACGACTGGGCAGTTTCCGCTACTAGGCAGGAGAAAACCTTGAGGAACATCACCAACGACCAATTCACAGACATTTCGCGACAGTTTGGTGTGCCGTTGGTGAATCTGGTGTTTGGGTCTTTAGCTTTTCGAAGAAGACGGCATAACGGTAGCACTTAATTTATATCTCTACTGTCGCATGATAGAGACCTTCCTCCGACATAAGTTAATCCAGTATGTTGGGAAGAACAGAGAGAGAGAGAGAGAGAGAGAGAGAGAGAGAGGGAGAGAGAGAGAAATCTAATTCCAACAAGATGGAACCACAGCATTCTCTACATATTTTGAGAAAGTTGTTTCCTAGACGTCCTCTCTCCTCACTTGGCCCCCAAAGTCACCCGACTTACCACTTTCTGATTGTTTCCTTTAGTGACACTTCAGTGTCAAGTCTACAAGCATAACCGACAATTCTGAGAGCACTTAAGAAGATAATCATCCAGGAAGTGGCCGCAACTCCACTAGAAACGGCACGAAGAACTGAAGACAACTTCCAGGAAAGTCTTCGTGAGTGTGTCAGCAATGAAGGAAACCATTTAGCGGTCAAAATTTTTGAAACCAGCTAATGCAAACTGGCGTAGTATATGTTGTTCAGAAGTAATAGTATTTCTCTGTACATGTGTTTATTCGCTTGTTCGTTTGTAACTACTTTCTGAAACACGGGAAGACGCTGTATTTCCCGAACGGGTTAGGGTACTGGTTAACGCACTGGACTCGCATTCGGGAGGACAGTGGTTCAAATACGCTTCGCAGAAGTCAGATCTAAGTTTCCTGTTATTTCTCTAAATCATTGTAGGCAAATTGAAACTCCCTCGCAGTCGACGAGACATGAAATCCTAATCTTACTTCCTTCCTACATCTAAGGTTATCAGTCCCCTAGAACTTAGAACTACTTAAACCTAACTAACCTAAGGACATCACACACCTCCATGCCCGAGGCAGGATTCGAACCTGCGACCGTAGCTGTCGCGCGTTCCAGACTGAAGCGCCTAGAACCGCTCGGCCACCAGCGGCGGGCGATCCAGATTGTCAACGAGGCACTGTACAAATTGGTGGGGGATCTATACTAGTGTGGGCCGTGTTTCAGTGGAACGGGCTGGGTCCTCTGGCTACGTCACCGGGTCACAATTGTTCGCGATTTCGATTGAGGAACATTCAGGATATTTTGAGAGGAATGATTTTGTAACCGAGATCGACTGACATGTTTCCTATCGAATATTTATGGGACATAATCGAGAAGCCAGTTGGTACACCGGCAACAATTCCGCATTTATAGACGGCTATAGAGGCAGCATTGATCAATATTTCTGCAAGAGGCTTCCAACGACATTTTGAGTGCATGCCCTTCGAGTTGCTACTGTTTGTCTTCCAAAGAAGGTTATAGACCATATTAAGAGGTATCTCATGACTTTTGTCTCGTCAGTGTCCACCTGGTGCGTTCTTCGCTTGCTCTTGAAATCCCACTTTCATTACTCTCACTTGACTGTTTTCACTGTAGTAGGTTACGTACATAGGTCTATTTCATATTCCCATCCTTCTCGGAATTTCCCAAAATTTTTCCAACATCTTATATTTTCCAAGCAATTTCCTGAATCTTTAAATACCACGATTTACGTTTATTGCTCCCTAAGCTAACACACTAAACTTCTAAACAACAAGTCTGACAGATGAATTCAGAAATTATACAAAAAAGCTGTAAACTATCAATGCGCCAACGGAAATCTTTGTAATGATAACAATAATATTTATTCATCTCTTGGGAAATTGTATAATGAAACGGGATAGTCAGTTCCATATATTATATTTAGTGAAACCACTATATTCACATCCCACCACACACCGTTACTTGTCTGCACTAGGCTTATACGACCTCTTGCTGGATACGTAACTGCACTGAAACAAACAAAACAGAGCCATGTGATAAATATTCCATGCAGAAAGATCTAGTATATACTTCACTCAAATTCTACTGCTTGAAAGAGCAAGTTATGTCATTGTGAATAATCTGTTTCCCTTCTTCTTCTTCCGTATCCGGATGCACCAATTATATCTTCCCTTCCCAGCAATTAGCAACGTAGTTTGCTTTGTCATTGACTTTCAAAATATCATCCTTAGTGCATGTTATAGACATATCTGGGCAAATCAGTAGGTGGTTCAAGTCCTGTATTGCTCCGCAATCACACCTATCGGTGTCACTGTAACCCCATTTAAATAGGTTTGATTTGCTCCCAGTTACTCCAGTGCGCAGCCGGTTTAATGACCTCCACGTTGTAGAAGGTAGTTGAAATCCTGCAGATCCCTCCTCAAGTAGTTCCATTGTGGATTGTGGCACCATTTCCTCCCAAAGAGATAGCCGCCTTGCGCCGGGCTCTTCAGTAGTTTCAATGAAAGTCCTGCGGGATTTCAGCCGGACACGTTGTTTTCGGTGCATATGCATCGGGTGTCGAGGATCATTCTTTTGTTTTGATCTTTCGATCTCGGCGGCTACTTGTCTGCGGATAGTGGGTGGTGCTATGCCTATGATGGTATAAATGATGTCTGTGGGAGTCGGTTTGAGGCATCCTGTGGCAATACGTACAGTTTCGTTTACGGCGGCGTCAACTTGCTTAGTGTGAGCAGAGTTCCTCCAAACTCGCGCCGCATATTCCGCTGCTGAGATACTCAGCACCAGACCCGTCGTGCGCAAAACATGTGGTTGAGCTCCCCACGATGAACCTGTTAGCTTCCGCAGTATGTTGTTCCTGGCACAGACCTTTTTTTTAGTGTTGTGACAGTGCTGCTTAAAAGTAAGTGCTCTGTCCAATGTTACTCCCAGGTATTTTGGGCTGTTTGTATGTTTCAGCTCTTCCCCTTGCCACATGACCCGGCGTTTCCGTTTGGCTTGTTTGTTCCTAAGGTGGAAGGCGGATACTTGAGATTTACTAGGGTTTGGTTTGAGATTATTGCCGTCGTAATAGGTAGCAAGTTCTGTTAAGGCTCCTGTGAGATTCTCCTCCACTTGTTCAAAGGTTTTATCCTGTGTGGCCACTGCTGCATCATCAGCATATATGAACATTCGTGTCTGGTGGCTGATGGGAAGATCATTGGCATAGATGTTAAATAATACTGGAGCCAAGACACTACCCTGTGCAAGACCATTTTTCTGTGTCCGCCATCGGCTGTTTTTAGATTGTAAGATTACATAGTAGCGTCTGTTCTGTAGCATGCATTGCAGGAACATAGAAAGGGTGTAGTCCTTAGTGACATTATACACTTTCTGGGTAAGCAACTTATGGTTAACTGTGTCGTATGCAGCACTGAGATCCAGGAATGCGACCCCAGTTACTTCTCATCTCTGATAGCCGTCTTCGATGTACTGTGTGAGATTAAGTATTTGGCCACAGCATGATTTTCCTGGTCGAAATCCAGATTGTTCGTTAATGAGGGCTTTGTCCACATAATCAGCTATGCGTTTGAGGATCATTCGCTCCAGCACTTTAAATAAATGACAAAGCAGTGAGACAGGCCGAAAATTTTTAGTTTCAGCTGGGTCTTTCCCTGGTTTTAGTAACGCAATAACCCGAGCTTTCCTCCACAGACTAGGAATTTGCGTTGTTGTAATACAGTAATTCATTAGCTCTAGGATCCATGCTAGTACTCCCGGTCCAAAATGTTTAATTTACTCAGATCTCAGATCGTCGAAGCCAGCGGCCTTATTGTTTTTCAAATCGTTGATGGCATCTTGTAGCTCCTGAATGAAGAAAGGGCGAGCTAGGAAGCTAATCTCCTCGTTCAATTATCTTTTAATTTTGCCATTCCTGATGTTCCTTTTAGTTTTTCCGTTCATGAGTAGTTGGTGGGCTATCTCATCAGGTGTAACTTCGCTGTAATTTGGTTGTGGTTCTGTTGGGTCGTTGTTGAGACTTTTGAGTAGTTTCCATGGCTTCCTACTGCTGTGGTTCATGTCCGTCTCTTCTAGGAGGTTACACCACTTTTCCTTTCTCGCTTCGGAGATACCAGACATCAGTACCTCACCTGCCTGGATCGTTTCCTCTGAGAAGGGGTCCTTATTGTACAGTTCTTCATACTTTTTCAGAGGTTCCTTGCTGCTACCATTGAGTCCAGCGATATACTGGGTGCGGCACCCTTTAGGTATGCGCCCTCGAAAGATTTTCTTGACAAGGTCTATAAAAGTTTCATATGATTGTGTCTCTGGTTTAATTTGCAAGATCTCCTTATCAAGGTCCTCTGTGAAAAGTTCCCAATGAGCTTTTTTGAAACTGAAGCGTCTCTTGAAGGGCATTACATCTGAGTTGATTACTGCAGTAATGCAGCAACTTATCGCTCTGTGTTGCGATCTTGGAATTGGGTCCTCGATTTGCTTTACAGTTTGCAGGGATACCTTTTCGGGGACATAGATGTCATCTGGATTATATCCTCGTTTCCATCTTCCGCTGTTAAATGATGCAGGCAACTTTGGGTCATTTATCAATTTCAGTTTAGCCTGGTCTGCCCTGGTCTCCAGCATTTCGCCATCATCATTTGTCCCTCTATAGCCCCATGCGAGACCGTGACAGTTAAAATCTCCTAGTACAACTTAAATGTTTTTTGAATGGAAATTTCCGGGCTCCGTAAATTTGAACCTCGCACTGGGTGGTTTGTACACGGATGTTACAGTACATGAATGTAGCTCAATAGTTAGAATTTCTATATTTTCTTCGCAGGTCAGAGCACAGGAGCATACGTCTAAGTTCGGTTTCACAAATATAGCACTTCCGTACCTTTCGTGTGGTCTCTCAAGAACTAATTTCATGCCCTGTATTTTTGGTCTATGGCTAGTTGGTGCTCTGTGTGTTTCTTGTATCACTAAAACGTCACAGTTGTTTCGTTTGCACATGTCAGATAATAAAATTTCTTTATTTACAGATAAGCCTTCAATATTGCAGGAAGTTGTCACTAGTGATGGTCTGTTTCCCTTTAATCTACAGAAACTATTAAAATATTTTAGAAGTATTTGTGAAAGGAAACTAAAATTATTTTATTTTGGCTTCTGTAAGTTAGTCCCTTACGAAATCTTATCTTCTCATCTGTTTAATCATTCTATCAATCATTATTTTTCTAAGTGTGGCTCGTGTTACAGGCTGACAAGAATGAAGGTTTGGGTAGTGTTTGTCGTTTCCACACATCGTACCTGCAATGGACACCAGGACAGCTGAGTGTAAGCAAAACAACTGGTGACCATGGGAGACGAGTATGTGCGCATGTGTATGCGCGACTGTGTTTGTGTGCGTGCGGGGTAGGGGAGTGAGACGGCGGTTGTGGGCGGCTTGATAATTAGTCACACAGGTAATCAGCACTGCATTGTTCCGGCTGTTGGCTTCCCAGAGGTGTGAAGTTAATTGAGCTGAGCGCTGGCATTATGGACAGAGACAGCGAAACAGCCAAAATGATAAAGTGACCGCACAGGAACGAGATCTGCGGCCGAGGGCGTGATTGGCTGAACGTTTTCCCGCTAGGGACAGTAGGCTCCCAGGCCCGTTCCTCACACCCGGATTTCCGGGTTGTGCTCTCTCTGCTCCACCACAAACCGATTCTACTGATTTGAGGTTTTCATTGTGTTGTTTAGTGCCTATCGAATGTGTCGCTCATTACTTACGGCCGTGTTTCGAAACATACTATATCGCCTGCAAAACTTACTATTACAACATGAATACTGTTCAAAGTTTTTATGTACGAGGAAAGCTAAATTACGCGGCTAGCGTTATCAGTAAACACTCTTCTTTGGTGTACCTTAAGTTTGAAAATTAATTTTCAAAACAATTTCTAATCATTACTCCTCTAAAAGTTTACTATAATCCATAGAAGCACTTCTGATAAAATATTTCCTTCTCCCTTCCTCTTCAGATCATATTTTCGACTTGCTATAGTAGCCTTTTGGTCACCAACTGGCGTTATATTATACACTAAACACGAATATAATACCATCGTTTCGACAGTATTTACAGACGTTCTTGTAAGGGCGAATAATCTTGATGTCATTTGACAGTCGAAGTCACAGTACTGCAGCGACTTTTGACAGTTTAATCTTTTGCGGATGGCAACTTAAATGGTGCTGAAATATGTTGCGAACATCTGGATCCACTTGCGTTTTCAAGAGACCTTGTGTACATTCGATCTGTAGGAACTAAATTCGATACTTGCACTTATGTTTTCGTATTTGGTGAGAATTATACGTTCAAAAGGTTTGAATGATGATGAAGTTAGAGAAATACTGCTAAACGAAGACGCAGCTGCCGAATCTGGTAGTGATTTCGAAGACAACGGAGAATGCATGCTATTACCAAGGGAAAGTTACGATTCATTAAGTGGCGTTGAAATTATTCATGAACCGGGCCATACCTAGCCGAAAAGAAGGAGTAAGTCGGAAATAGTGAGTACAGATGGCTGGCTGACGGAGTATTTACAACTTAGGATTGATCTCTTTCTAACGACTGAATACTTATTGTTTACTATGTGAGGTGAAACCGAATGTTTTGAGCTAATATCTGACAGGCAGTTGATGGGACACACTGCCAGTGATCCGGGCAGCTCTTACAAACTCGTGAGTGAACGGTGTCAGTGATCTTCAACGAGTATATTGTGGACACACAAAAGTGCAGACGTGATGTATCAGTTTTTAGTCGTCTGCATGCTGATGGCTCACGTAAAAAAGAACTCATTGAAGGACTATTGGTCTACAGATCAACTGACTGGAGCCCCTTCCTTTTTTGAAGTAGTGCCTAGGGACAGATTTCTGACACTTCTTCGAGGGTTACTTTTTAGTGATGCGGACGTGTTTGGAGACGATGAGAGAGCGGATAGGCTCTTAAAAATAAAGTGTATTGTGAATTTTTTGACAGTTAAATTCAAGGTAGCTCTAAATCCATTCGGAGATTTGTGCGTTGACGAATCGGTAATGCCCTATAGACATATTTTGAAACAGCATATACCAAGCCAAAAGCACAGAATTAGATTCAAAATTTATATCGTGCGTTGTTGAAACTAGATTTATTTTTGGTATTATATTGTACGCAGCAACAGGAACAGAGACTGAAGACACTTTTTGTCTTGATGTTTCTGGAGCTTTTGTACTTACTCTGTTGAAGCGTCAACTCAACAAAAAATTACGCTTCCATGTAATCCTTATCAAGTAATTAAGTACAATAAAATGAGTTCATGAGAGAACAGAAAGCCAATAGATTGTTTTATTTAAAAACGTTTGTAATTCAACAGTCTCAAAATAACTCAGTCCACAGAAGCAAGCAGTGAATAAAACCTTGTCTTCACAGGGTTAAAGTCAAGGAGACTGTGGAAGGGTAATTGTGCGGCATCGTATTGCCTGTGCTACAGTAGCAGGTGATCGGCAGAGAGCAGCAAATCAAAAGCATCTCTCCTTCCACTTACAAGCAATGATAGTTTGTTGGACATGATTCTTATGATTTTGAGGGAAGCAGGAGGAAAGTTTTAGTTCAAAATCCTTTCAAGTTCGGAAATTTGGAACGGACTCTAATATAAAACATAGTCTCCTGACTACCAGTAATTTCTTTCAGTTTCAGTCTTTCCGTCAACTATTCAGTCTCTCGCAGTCCACTTCTTCCATCATAACGTCTGTCAAGGTTGCGACATGATCTGAATGGAGAAAAAGGTGGCTTAACTGTTCAAAATGGTTCAAATGGCTCTAAGCACTATGGGACTTAACATCTGAGGTCATCAGTCCCTAGACGTATGACTACATAAACCTAACTAACCTAAGGACATCACAAACCTCCATGCCCGAGGCAGGATTCGAACCGGTGACCGTAGCAGCCTTGCGGTTCCAGGCTGAAGCACCTAGAACCACTCGACCACAGCGACGGCTCGTTTTACGTGGATTTTCCTAAGTTGACTTCAACAATAGTTAGTTGCCCATTGAACAAGTAACTTATCATTTCCTGTATCATGTAAGAAGGTAAAATTAGAATTAGAAAGTGCTGCTAAATATCAGGGAATTGTATTGTAGATTTCAAGATCCACTAATGTACAAGGTGGTGTGAGCCGTGGTAAAAATTGCTGTTTTGAAGAGCGCGCCGCAGCGCGTGGTGTGAAGCAGTCGCCCTCCGTTTCTGCTGGTGGCGCCGCTGTGGCAATCGCAGCTTTGGTGTGGACCTCTGGTGGGAAAGGGGAAAGGTTGCCTGTCCACGTGCATTTAAGTGGCGCTATGAGCTCTCCAGTCGGTCAGTCTGGGTCAGTCTCTCGGTGCCAGCTTGCTAGTCTGTCTCTCGTCTGCATTTGTTAGGCAGTTAGTGTCAGTCTGTCGTTCGGAGTGTTAGTATGTCTGTCGTTCGGAGCAACCTTTAAGCTGGCAAAATGAGAGTCTTTCCACTCCGCTAGTAAGAGAACTCAGCCAGTGGTCGCCGGTCAGGGCTTAGTTCCTACATCAGAGTCTGCGCATTAGGCCGCCAGTCTGCTCGAGTTTGCTCAGGCAATGGTCATCGGCGGGTGGATAGATCCGTTGGTCGGTCGCCCACTGAGACACAAGATGTCTTGTCCGTCTTGAGCGTCGGTGCATGTGAGGTCCCCACGTGAGTTCAGTGGGCCGCGGCGTATAGCGAGTGGTAGTGACTTCGCGGTCGACAAGAGGAGTCAACCCACGACATCAGTCTGGTTGGTGCGAGCTGCGACGCCGTGAGACCGGTGATCGGCGCGCCTTCCTGCGTCCGTTGAAGTGACTGGCAGTAAACGGTTCGGGAGAGCGATTTGGGGGTGCTGCCCCAGGTCTTCTCGAGAAGTCACAGTTTATTAGAAGTTAATTGATTGGTGATATGTTGTTTGATTTACTCTTGTTAAATTGTACTCGTGTTCTTAGTGAGGTCACCAGCCGTTTTGCTTTGGGAACGTCCCACCATTCTTCTCCGTTTGCCCACCTGTGGGAAGGTGGCTGTTTATAAATAGAATGTAACGGCCTAATACCTGAAATATGTTTTGATCTTTTGGAACGTTGATATTATTGCCTATGATCTTCAGAGGCGTTATCTGTGTACTGTATAGCATCTTAACTATTGTTTGGCCAACCTTGCAGAATTTTATATAAGATTGCATTTCATGGGCTTTTATTTAAATGATCACTTTGTAACACCCCACCTGTCACTTATCTAGTTTTGGTATGTGTTCACCCCAGGTAATTGACTAACAGATCAACAGAGAGTGCAAAACTGCCACAATATAGGATAACGCAAAGAAAGTAATAAGGCCCTGTGACTCCTGTTTGAACTGCGGTGACAGTGTTCACATTAGTTAATTCAGAATTGATCTCTTTTAATTAAAAGGGGGTGCACATTGATGTTATATTCAGCTATTGAACGCCAGATGGAAATGTTGAACATAAAATTAATTAAGAAAGTGACTTGGAATTTCTACTACTTGATTGAAAACAGATGCAGTTGATTACCACAGATCTATTTTAACTCGCGACCTTCAATCTTCACATTACATGACTCTCCTAATAGGCAGTGGTAATAAATTGCGGTTGCGTGGAGTAAAGCGCGATAAATCAAAAGTAATTCCTATCGACAGACCCAGGCGTAATGCGTAGTGCGAGAAGAATTCTACAATACACAACCCATGAAACCCTCGTGGAAACTTTGCTGACGTGATCCAACAAATTGATCAGTGACTGGAGAGGGCGCAATATCACCGAATTTAGCGTGGCGGAGCGGCGTCGTTGTGTGGACATCGGCCGACCTCATGGTGCTGCAAGGCTGCGCTCGTCTATTCACTCCTAGCTATCTTGCTCAGTATATAGCTCAACCAAAACTTCCTATCTCCAAGCTCAATCGTTCCCTTTGCTAAGTCCTCTAACTGCAGAGATGCTCACTCTTTCTCAGGCAAGCTGTCAAGAACGCTATGTTCGCACTCTAGGCAAGCTGGGAATGGAAGACCTCTACTGAGACTTCTCACAGTCTGCTCTTCGCCTCAGTTTCCCCTCCAGGAAAATCACTTACGCCAATTGCACCGCAAGTCACGTTAATTATGCTGACGAGTGCTTGCTCTGGGAAGTGAACAAATTCCCACAAAATTTCCCTTCCTCTCAACTTCTGTTATTTAGCTCCTAGCAGGGCACCCATCAAGGTTAGCATCAGCACAACACCAAGTTATCCGGAATTCTGACTCCCAGGAGAGTACTTCAAATTCCTTGGTCCTACGTTCCCATCGGATGCCGGTGTATTTCATTCTGTCGCTCTTCAAATGATTTTCTTCAGACTCTGCAGACTGTGAATTCAGGATGAAGTTGCTATAGTCATGAACACGCATATTTTGACCTCTGCTGACCACTCCACCGTAGCTTTGCGCGGCTTTCTCGCACGTTTAACAGAAAACGGGACGGCAGACATTTATCAACAGGCGTACAAGCGCTCCATCTGTTTCCTGGTACACCAGCACCGAGTCGGGGTCAACCACCCACCCACTGTCACTCATCTCAAGGCGGCTGGAGGCTGTGCCCTGTTACTGCTTACTCAGAGTTTGAGCCGCCCTAAGCTGCCTATTGTTGCTTCCCTTCGCCGTTCCCCAGCCGACCACGGTCATCTGTAAATGCTTCCCTGGGGTAAACTAGCGTCCAGTAAATCGACTCATTTCCACAAAACTTTCATGTCGTGTGAATTACTTTAAAACCATCACCCGACATTAATTAGTCCAATACATCCATACTATACCCTCTTCAAGGTGCATTGTGCCTTGTCAGTCATTTTGTCCAGCCCTACTGTCCGCTCAACGTGAGTTAGGTGATCTTTAATGACTTCATGTAAGGGGCATAGTTCTTGCCATCTTACAATTTTAGTATATAAAGTTGCAACCCTTTCACTGTAAAACTTTTCTTAGAAGTTAAAATCAAGTTGCACCTTTGGTGGCAAGGTTAATATTTTAATTGTTTGTGTTTTGTACCATTTCCATCCCTCCTACATGGGGTGCATAGTTTGTGTGATTGTGTAAATTGTTATAACTCTTAGTTTAAAGTTATCTGGTGTGTTGCAGATTTGCACCAGCATACTCTTTCAGAGGCTGTTGTGAGCAGCCGTAGCTACGGCTGTGTCAAAGGGAGCGGCAACGTTCTCTGCCCGATAGCTCATACAGTCAAAACTTGTTTCTTTCTGCCTCTAAATAAATTGTAACTTTGATATTTAGAGGGTGCTTTCTGATTATAATTTTAAATCTGTTCCTTTGAAAAAATGCTCTTAGGCACTATTGAAGTGAATAATATTGCCAGTTGTTAAAAGGAATCTGGTTATGATTTCATCTGTTACCCCCTGGCAACTACTTCCATGCTTACATGGTGTGGTTAAATGTGTTAATGGTCTTGATGAATCGCTAGTAAATAAAATAAATTCTTAAAAATATTCTTTGAAAATAAATCACGGATCATGGCGGGTTATTATGTATGATATTATTGGATTGAATAAAGAAATATTTTTGTTTAAGAGTTACTTGTCTCTCTTGCCGTTCACAGTACTTATTGCTTTCCATCCTTCCCTGCTTACTTGTTGTAACGTGGGAAAGAGAAGGAGGGGAGGTGGTAGAACGTGGGGGAGAAGTAGTGTTCTGATAGGTGTTACTGTTCTGTGATATTCCACGCAGAACCGCAGAAAATGTCATTTGCTCGCTGGACAGCAATTCGGACTTCATTGTTAAGTGGAGGATGGCTTCCTTTCCTACACTTTGGATAACAGTGGCATCTTCATTTACCATCACTTCCCTCCAAATTTACTCAACAAAAAAATTAAAGACTAATGTATTAAAGGAGGTTACTGATGCCTTTATCCGTGACAATGTAGCTGAAACTCGCATACCAAAACTGCAGCTGTTGCATTACTAATGGAACATAGCTGTGGGAAAAACTAGACTTAAAAAATAAGTGGAAAATTTCTCTCTCTCTCTCTCTCTCTCTCTCTCTCTCTCTCTCTCTCTTTCACACACACACACACACACACACAAACACATAACAGGTGTCACAAAAACATGTTATTGACAGCATCTAGTCACCACAAGGAAAAACTTCTCATGGACCTAATTGAATAGGATGGAATACGCAGAGCCGGCCGAAGTGGCCGTGCGGTTAAAGGCGCTGCAGTCTGGAACCGCAAGACCGCTACGGTCGCAGGTTCGAATCCTGCCTCGGGCATGGATGTTTGTGATGTCCTTAGGTTAGTTAGGTTTAACTAGTTCTAAGTTCTAGGGGACTAATGACCTAAGCAGTTGAGTCCCATAGTGCTCAGAGCCATTTGACCCTTTTTTTTTTTGGAATACGCAGAAAGACGTACTGACGAGACGGGCTCACCTAATTAGCAGATAAAATGTTGGTGCGGCTCTTCAACAACTACCATGGCGGAGTCTGAGATTAGCTGAGAGCGACACAGTGATTGAGGCCCGTACAGTCGGCCGATGGTGGCCTGCGGTTCTAAGCGCTTCAGTCTTGAACCGCGCGACCGCTACGGTCTGTTCAAACGGTCTTCCACATTATCAATGCTACCAAACAAGTGTAACTGACCTGAATAAGCCACCCCTAGCGTTTTCTTCCAAAGCAAGGGAAAGCACCTTGCACTGCTGGCAAGACGCTGTCCACAAAGTGCCCAATGCAGCGTACGCACCTTGCGTGCTGAACACTTTGCGCCGGGTGCGAGGGAAACCCGGCACCCCAACGCCCAAGGACGACAAGTTTATCAGACTTCCATAGCAACTATCATTGATGTTTTTATAAAGTAACTGTTAACTAATAAATCTGCCATCGATGGCGCACTTAATGGGATACAAGTACACATGATAAATAGTTTAGTGAAGTGACTATGTTCCAGCAATGATTACGTTTAGTTGTCTCATTTGGTATTCCAAGGATAATCAATTTTTAATTAATCATTTCACATGAACGGATTCACCGTACACTTCCAGATCATTCCTTCTATTTTTTTAATTTATTATTTTATTATATTTTAGGAGTGTATAGCAGTTGTTCTCTTCGCATCAGTTTTACACATGAAGTGCTACAGGAAATGTTTCTTTACTCCATTGTCACATCTAAAATGAATTCAATGTTTCACTTCCGTCTTCCTAGGTGTCAAAATGCCTGATGCTTACATGTCTATGCTCTCTTTGTCACTGTTTAGGAATCGTTCTCGTGTTCCCAAGGAGGCGGACACTATTCATTTCTGATAAAGTGTTTCTCTTGCATGGGACATTCTTAATTTCACATATGCTACAAATCTTACAAGTATTGTGGTACAGATTCTGAAGCAATTGAACATAACTATACCCCACATTCCACAGTCGAAATCTAAATTAGTTTTATAGTTTGCGCCTCTTGTGTTTCCAAGGAAACGAAATAGCCTAATAAATAAAATTTTTAATTGTTTTCTCTGCTTGCTCTACTTCTGTATAGCTATTACGGCGACAACATTGTGCGTCAGATCCCCAAGAATATCTGTACGATTAATCTTTAAATATAGCCTCTTGCGTTTCGTAGTTACTTCGAATTATCCCGGATACAGAATTTAAACTTTTTTCGATGACAAATAATCCTGAGAAGTTTCTCTGGTTTTGTGATTTTCTTTGGAAAGGATAATGTACAGATTCGCTAAAGCTTTCTGGTGTTACACCCGTTACGTTCGTGTCATCGCTAATAGCGTTCCCACTACAGGCATACCCAATAGAGATACGAGTTTCTGTAGTAGATTTACGAATAACCAGACCATCTAATGCATTGTCGATTTCTTGTCGTAGCTGTCTGTGTGAATTTGTATGACCTCATCCACAATATCTAGAACGTATTAATCGAACTCGTCGAACACACAAATCTGAGCCATTATTATTATATTGCTTCTCCGTGGATTACTGCTTTGCCCCCCTCATCTTATATTCTAGCTAAAGGATTTATTCTAGTCTAGAATTCATTGCGAGTTTCTTAAAACGCCCGTCCTGGTGTATCTTTTCTTACACTTCCTGCAAAACAAAATTCATTGTTTATTTCCGCCTCCGTAGACTGTTAACGTGACTTTGATATGGTAGTATTAGAAGTAGGGCCTGGTTCCTGCATTTTGCTCACTGCCGAACAAACGTCTATGTACCTTTCCACCAAAGACTGAATCCACACGCGTACATACAATATTGCACGGATTCACACAACATTCACCTAACGCAAATCAGTGCACATACGACAATAGAGCTTTGAGAAGCCTGAATCACAGCGCGTAGCGCCGCCGGTATGCAGGAAGTGGGTGTGACCTTGAGGCGTCTAATTTCATAAGGGCCACTATCAGTGGTACAAAGTACCCTCCACGATGCACTGTGTAGTGGCTTTCGGAGTATTTATGTAGAATCATATGATGGAGACTTCATGGTAGTACAATGAATATAAGTTTAACCCTTGCGTCCGCAATTGGTTACCTTTAAAACTATAGCAGTCAATTTATTAGGTGTATTGAAGGTAGTAGAAAAAGCCTTAAGTAAATCGTCATTTGCATCTTTATATACTTCGTAATAAAAATTTTAAATGCTTTCAAAGAAGAGCAGTTAAGTGGAATGGAACATAGTGAACTTTCTAATCTACATTCGCGTTACCTAGATAACCAAATATGTCCATTATGAGAACTGTATATTTAACAAATAAAATACTCAATTTTTTGCACCATATTATTAGTTTCATTATTTATTATGGATGTGAGTAATAACATAACAGGTACAGTTAAAAATATACCAACACTAACGATAAAAAGAATGTCACAAAAGAAAAAACAGTTAATGAAATCTGGGGAATACATTACTCTGTGTAACATATGTGGATCATTAACATTGCAAGATCACGGGTTAATGTAAGCGCGAGATAAGTCATTGCAAATGTCAAATGCTAGTATATTAATAACTGGTGTAACCGCCAGGATGTTAAATGTGAGGTTGCAAACGTGCATGCGTTGTGTTGCACAGGTGCCGGGTGTCAGTTTCTGGGATGGAGTTCCTTGCCTGTTACACTTGGTTGGTCATTACGGGTTCGGTTAGTACTGTTTGTGGGTGACGCTGGAGTTGTCGTCCGATGATATATCGCATGTGCTCGACTGAAGACAGATCTCGTGACTGAGCAGGCCAAGGCAACATATCTGCACTCTGTAGATCATGTTGGGTTACAACAGCGGTATCGGGCGAGCGTTATCCTGTTGGGAAACACCCCCTGGAATATTGTTGACGAATGACAGAACGACAGGATGAATCACCAGACTGACGTACCGAATTGTGATCAGGATGCGTGGGATAACCACAAGAGTGCTCCTAATGTCAGACGAATTTGCACTTCCGACAATAGATAAAAGTGTAGGTCCAGTCCATCTAGCATGCAGACAGGTTGGTTCCAAGTCCCCAGTCGGCCTTCCAACCGATACACAGCCATCAACGATGTTATATCCTAGCCAGTAATGCCGCCCGAGCCCGCTGCCAAATGTTGGCAGCATCAAAGTCCGGACGCCGTCCGCATAAGCAGCGCCAGCGAGACAGGAAATCGCCGCAAGTCTGCGCGCGCCACCGCTGGCTTCTGGCTTCTTAAGCGCTGGAGTCGCGAGCGATAGGACAGTTCTGTATTCGCCGCTCAGTTGTATACTCGCCACCGAATTGTGTACTTGCTAGTCAGTTGTGTGTTCATCGCAGCAGAGTTGTTTGTCGTCAGCCGATGCTGACCTAGCCGCTCCGACTCGAACTAGACAGATCTCTGTAGACACGGAGTTCACTACCGTGTTTCTGTATCTTCGTCAACAGAGATAAGTACCGACTTTTATTTAATCAGAGTGTTTGGGTTTTCATCTTTCTGTTCACTGTTCCAGCGGACCGGTCGGCCCGCTACTAAAAGTGTGGCGGTGACTTCGTAAGCCGTTTCTACAGCGAATTGCTTGTCGCTACGAACGCCACCACAAAACTGGCGACGAGGACTTCCGAACTCGTGTGCAGGGCTGGTTCAACTTGTTTCTGGTTATACTAATTGTAGCGATAAAATTTTGGGGGCTGGTTTAATTTGTGTTCACTACGTCTGCCGACTTACAACAGTTGATCTTGTTACAGAGTCAGCAAATACAAAGTCTGGTGGAAGCAATCGCCAAACAAGCGGCTAATCCTCCAACACAAAAGGAACAAGCACAGGCAGTACCACCTTTCCGTGCGTTTGATGCATCACGAGAAGAATGGCGAGAATATTTCGCGCAGTTGCAGGCGCACATGACAGTCTACAAAATCACAGGTACTGAGCGGCAGCTTTATTTAATTTCCACTGCAGGGGTGGAAGTCTATCGACTACTTTGTAAGTTGTTCCCGGAATCCCAGCCAGAAGCTTTAGACTATGACGTTGTTGTTAACAAGCTTGCTGAGTATATCGAGTCGCGAGTTCATGTGGCAGCAGCCAGATTCAAGTTCTTCAGATGAAAGAAACTGTCACATCAATCTAATAAACAGTGGTTAACAGATTTACGTGGCCTCACCCGTCAGTGCCAATTTAATTGTGTGTGTGGAACTTCCTACAGTGATGTCATGTTACGAGACGCTATTACTCAAAACATTGCAGATTCTCGTATTCGTGCTGCTATCTTAAAGTTGCCTGACCCGTCATTAGAGACTGTGATGAACGTCATTGAAGCCCAACATACTTTTGACTATGCTGAGTGTGAGTTAGATCAGCCATGTATTTCTCAAATTGCCTGTGCTAAGCAAGTCATGTCACGCCCGCGGCCCCACCGACAGAGTCAGACTGTAAACACTAGCCGGCCGCGTCATGTTAAACACATTCGTCCGCCGCGTGTGCAAAATGATAGAGTTAAGTCATGCCCTAAGTGTGTTCTTGTTCATCCTCGTGAACGTTGCCCGTTAAGAAACGCGGTTTGTCACTTTTGTCAAAGGAAAGGACACATCCAGACTGTTTGTTTGCGTAAACGCAAGAACAATTCTAGTGCTGCCCAGCCCATGGATATTCATGTTCTTCAAAGCCAGCCCGCCCAGAAGGTCGCGTTTAAAGACTCTTCCACGGTTCGTGTGGGTAATAAACTTGTTCGCAATACGCCACCCACCCAGCCCTCTGCTATGCGACCCAAGCGTAATTCAAACGCTGTACAAAGTAATGTACAGACTGCAAGTGAAGCGGGAGTTGTTGTTCCACCCGCCCAACCCACGAGTTGTCGTAAGCAGCGACCACGCGCTAAACTCGCTGATTTTGTGTCTTCCGCCTCCACTGCACCGATCCAGACAGTGTAATAAACTATTTGTGAAGCTACGCATACAGGATAAGACCTTCAATTTTCAATTAGACACTGGTGCGTCTGTGACTCTCATAAATAGTGCTACGTATGCGGCTATCGGCCGCCCTAAACTTTCAGCGGCAAAACATTCTTTGGCTAATAGTGGAGAACAAATTCCTGTGTTAGGTGTATGTAGCGTGCCAGCCACATTCCGTGGCAATACAAAAACAGTTTCATTCACAGTGCTCCGCGCTACAGACAGTGTAAACATTTTCGGATTAGACTGTTTTGACTTGTTTGGCCTGTCTATCCAAGACAATGTGTTGCAAATTAATTCTGTTGTTGTTCCTCAAGACAGCATAACCGATTTGTGTAAACGATACAGTGACATATTTAAAGACGAACTAGGTTGTGCTGCGAACTTTGCCGCTCATATTACGTTAAAAGATAATGCTCAGCCTCGATTTTGTCGTGCTCGTCCAGTGCCTCACGCCCTCCGGGCACCTGTAGAAAATGAACTTCGTCGTTGGTAAAACAACGGTGTTATTCAACCCGTTTCAGCGAGCCAGTGGGCTTCTCCCTTAGTTATTATAAAGAAACCGTCTGGCAAGTTACGTTTGTGTGCTGATTTTAAGTCGACAGTTAATCCTCAGACTGTCATTGATTCTTTTGCTTTGCCTAGACCGGACGAGCTGATGGATAAGCCGGCCGCGGTGGTCTAGCGGTTCTGGCGCTGCAGTCCGGAACCGCGGGACTGCTACGGTCGCAGGTTCGAATCCTGCCTCGGGCATGGGTGTGTGTGATGTACTTAGGTTAGTTAGGTTTAAGTAGTTCTAAGTTCTAGGGGACTTATGACCTAAGATGTTGAGTCCCATAGTGCTCAGAGCCATTTGAACCATTTGAACCTGATGGATAAGTTAGGGGAAGCTCGTTTCTTTTCCAAAATTGATCTCCGTGAAGCATATTTGCAATTGCCCCTCGACGAGCGATCACAACAGTATTTTGTCATAAACACGTCGTTGGGGTTGTTCCGTTTTCTGCGTTGCCTTTTGGTTGTGCGTCGGTTCCAGCTGTTTTTCAGCGTTTTTTGTCACAACTTCTGGCTAATGTGCCATCGTGTTGCAACTATTTAGACGATATTGTTGTGTCCGGTCGGTCGCCTGCTGAACTTTTCCGTAATTTGGAGTGTTTGTTTAAAGTGTTGTCTCAGGCAGGCCTACGTTGCAACATCGATAAATGTTCATTTTTCCTTACGGAGATGGAGTATCTGGGACATGTTATTAATGCTCAAGGCATTCATCCCTCCCAGTCACATTTAGCAGCTATTCGTGATATGCCCGCCCCTCGCAATCTGCATGAATTGCAAGCAGCTCTTGGCAAATTGACGTATTATATTAGGTTTATACCTAATGCATCACAGATTGCTGCGCCGTTGCATCGTCTCCGCCGTAAGAATATTCCGTTTGTGTGGTCAGCTGATTGCCAATCAGCCTTTCAGCAGCTTAAAGAGGCTTTATTGAATGATCGTTGTCTGGTCCATTACGACCCTAACAAGCCTCTGGTGTTAGCTTGTGATGCCTCTTCTTTCGGCCTCGGTGCTGTGTTATCTCACCGAGTCGGTAACACCGAACGTCCTATTGCATTCGCATCTAAATTGCTAAACAAAGCTCAGTGTAATTATAGCCAATTGGACAAGGAAGCGTTGGCTATTGTGTTCGGTGTCACAAAATTCCATCACTACCTCTATGGTAGACCATTCTATTTAGTAACAGATCACAAGCCCCTGACGTCACTGTTTCATCCGTCTTAAACAGTTCCTCAGCGGACAGCTCAGAGACTACAACGTTGGGCTCTTTTGTTATCACAATACCAGTATGAGATACTGTATCGCCCTACAGCTCAGCATGCCAACGCTGACGCGCTTTCTAGATTGCCGATTGCTGCGGATGATGTCTTCGATTCCTCTGACGACTCTTGCCATCAGATTGACGCCGATGAGCATCAATCCCTCCGGGATTTTCCGATTGATTATCGTCAGGTGGCACGTGAGACAGCTACGGATCCTCATCTGAGTTTACTATTACGTTTTGTTCAACGTGGTTGGCCGTCCAAGGCAAAGGACATATCGGATCCTGTGGTTCGTCGCTATTATCCGCAACGTCATCTGTTGCCTGTTTCGCACGGAGTTCTGCTGTTACGCACCGAGAATGACCAGCTTCGTGTAGTGGTTCCCGAAGTGCTCCAATCCAAGGTCCTCGACTTGTTGCATCAAGGTCATTGGGGAGTGGTCCGCACCAAGCAGCTTGCCCGCCGTCATTGTACATGGATCGGCATTGATAAGCAGATTACGCAGATGTCTACAGATTGTTCGACGTGTGCCGAACACCAAGCTGCTCCGCCTCAACGCTATTTTGAGTGGGCACGCCCTGCCGGTCCCTGGCAGCGAGTACATATTGATTTCGCTGGTCCGTATTGGCATTCTCGTTGGCTCATCGTGATAGATGCATTTAGTAATTTTCCGTTTGTTGTGCCCATGCAGTTTACAACGTCTGCACAAACTATACAGGCGTTGACCTCAATTTTTTGTATTGAGGGTCTTCCAGAAGTTTTAGTGTCTGACAATGGTCCACAATTTACCTCTGGTGAATTTGAAAGTTTTTGTTCTGCCAATGGCATTCGCCATGTTCTTACTCCGCCGTTCCACCCTCAATCGAATGGTGCAGCGGAACGTTTTGTACGCACATTCAAGGATCATATGGACCGCCTTCGTGCTACGCACTCTCGTCAGCAGGCCCTCATCACGTTCCTGTCGTCGTACCGGACCACGCCACGCGACGGCCCTTCGCCTGCGGAGCTTCCCCACGGCCGTCGTCATCGCACCCTACTACGGTTGTTGCACCCCCCCGGGTCGACAAGCCGCTTCTGAGCATCGCACGCGTTTTCAGCGCAACGACGCAGTTTTTTTCAGAGTTTATCACGGTCGCCGTCGTTGGGAACGTGGTACCGTGATAAGTGTCCAGGGTCGCGGTTTTTATACTGTTCAAGGTGCTACTGGGGTGCACAGGAGGCATCAGAACCAGTTGCGCCGCGCTGGCCGCCCGGATTCTGCCGCTCGTTCTTTGTCCACAGATTTGGTCCGCGGCGGGTTCCAGCCGCGCCTTCCGACTTCGCTGCCGCCCCCAGGGCAGCAGCAGCAGCCGTCGCCGCTACCACGCCGACAGCCCGTCCCGTTGATGCCTCCCGCGCAGCTTCATCCGGGAGCGCCCCAGGTGGTCGCTCCGGCGCCTGCGGTCCCTCTTCAGTCGCCACCGCCTTCGGAGCTGATGGACGTCGACCCCTTAGCCGGGCCGCCTTCCCAAGCGGTGGCTGTGCAGCCTGTCCTGCAGCCGCTTTCCTTGGGCACCCCCAAGGAGTCTGACGCTGCAGCGCCTTGTCCGGCGCCCACTCAGCAGCCGTCGACGCAGCGTCAGGAGACGCTGCCTCTCTTCGTGGGTCCCGACGCCCCGTGGCGTCCAGTACCAGAAGCTGCGCCCGTGATCACAGGCGTGCACCCTGACCTCGGTTTTCAGTCGGTGTTTCCCGAGGCCCCGCGCAGCCAATGCTGGGGTGCGGACCGGGGACTGCCACCGACAACAGTCTCCGCCCCGGTCTCGTCCGCTACGACTGCAGCCAGACCCCTCCCCCGCCGTCGACGCTCGCCACGTCATTATTCAACGACGGTGCGGCGATTTGGGGGGGAAGAGTGTTATATCCTAGCCAGTAATGCCACCCGAGCCCGCTGCCAAAAGGTTGGCAGCATCAAAGTCCGGACGCCGTCCGCATAAGCAGCGCCAGCGAGACAGGAAATCGCCGCAAGTCTGCGCGCGCCACCGCTGGCTTCTGGCTTCTTAAGCGCTGGAGTCGCGAGGGCCAGGACAGTTCTGTATTCGCCGCTCAGTTGTATACTCACCACCGAATTGTGTACTTGCTAGTCAGTTGTGTGTTCATCGCAGCAGAGTTGTTGTTTGTCGTCAGCCGACGCTGACCTAGCCGCTCCGACTCGAACTAGACAGATCTCTGTAGACACGGAGTTCACTACCGTGTTTCTGTATCTTCGTCAATAAAGATAAGTTCCGACTTTTATTTAATCAGAGTGTTTGGGTTTTCATCTTTCTGTTCACTGTTCCAGCGGACCGGTCGGCCCGTTACTAAAAGTGTGGCGGTGACTTCGTAAGCCGTTTCTACAGCGAATTGCTTGTCGCTACGAACGCCGCCACAAAAAACGACACTGGAGCAGATCCACATTTCATCAGAAAACAAAACAGACCTCCACCCTGCCCTCTATTGGGCTCTCGCTTGACACCAAATGGTGGTGGTTTGGGGCTGTGGAGTGCACGTTACAGAACCCGTGCTGTCCTTGATGTAACCAGTTTGCAACAGATCGTTGTGTCACTGTGGTGCCAACTGCTGCTCAGTTTGCTGCTACAGATGCAGTACGGTGCGCCAGACCCATACATCGAACGCGATGGTTTTGCCTTTCGGTAACAACAACTCTCCTCGTCCAATCACAATAGTATCTAATGCTCATGATTATTACAGCGTTGAATTTAAACCAAAAATGGTTTGCCGTCTATGTTGGTGCTACTTTCGCCACTTTTAATCAACTGCTGAGAAATTTGAATAATCATCTTTCAGGTGCAGAAACACATCTACCAACTTTCCATTATTTCGCACAACCCCTCCTTGGTGTCGCAATTATTTTCCGTCGGTGTATGTGTATAGCATATCAATGGTTTACTTGCTGTAATGGAGTAAGTTCTGTAATATTATGTAGCTACTAAATGTTGCTGCTCGATACAATGGAAAGATAAACTAATCGAAATCCACACTGTTGTTGTAACTGCAGTGCACGTCTCGTACTGAAATTTTACAGTTCTTGGAACGTTATCTTGTTTTCCTCTTCCTTTTGTTTGATTGACATGGGGGTAGAAAACCGTTACCAACGATTTTCAGCCGTCCAGAAGCGTCTCGTTTTGGCTGAACCTCCACTCGGTCTGGAACCAGACTTACAGGTCCTCCTATCATGAACTCGGTATCCGATTTCACGGGACGTTTTCTCAAGTAATTTGGATTTGAAGATCTAGAGATAATGCAGGGCCCTGCCAAATATTTTCCCAGATTCATTAGAAGCATTATACCTCTATGAGTCTCATATTTTGTTTGAGAAGTTTTTTGTAAATAATGTGTGCCTCTTTGCAAGAGACATCCCGAATGCTGTAAAAATTGCAGCTCTGTGTTGTCCCTTCTATACTGCAATGTTACATAACTTTTTAATGTTATGAACGTCCCCTTTCCTATATCATCTGGTTTTGAAAGAATGCCAGAAGTGGATACATTCGGAATAACATTAAAACTACTTTCTTGTTCCTTTGGACATATGAACACAGAGAAACGTTATCTTCATTGAACCCAAATGTAGATGACAGCCCTTGGTGCTGAGGAATGTTGCTTTCCTGGGTGTGCTGAGGGCCTGATTCTTTTCGCGGTACTACCCATGGCCATTCCCCAAGCCACCAACAGCCACCGGCTAGTGCGGCCGAGCGGTTCTAGGCGCTTCAGTCGGGAACCGCGTGACCGCTACGGTCGCAGGTTCGAATCCTGCCTCGGGCATGGATGTGTGTGATGTCCTTAGGTTTAAGTAGTTCTAAGTTCTAGGGGACTGATGACCTTCGATGTTAAGTCCCATAGTGCTCACAGCCATTTGAACCATTTGAACCAACAGCCTTGCAGATGGTAGCGTTGTGAAAAAATTGTCAGTCCCCATATTTCTACCAGTACCTTTGAAAAGGTAGTTAACATCTACCTTTAACAAGTTTCGCTTCAAGAAGCAGATGTGCCTGAAAAATTTGGCCAGTTATTGTTTAGGAATTTCGCGAATCATAAACACACCAAACCTTTTGGCCATATTTCACTGGCTTTCAGGGCATCTACTGAGTAAATTTTGCCTTTCCTTTGCAAAGAAGAAGCTGCTCTTCAACAGTGAGACAATCTGTTGGTACATATTTTCTCCGAAGATTTAGTATTTCAGATATGTCAGATATTGTAACAGATGTGTCAATTTTCAGACGCTCAGCCTTAGTTTTCAAGCTGTCGAAGCCTGTGAATCCGCCAATCTGCTAAAACCTGTTGGGGGATAAGCTTGCACAGTATATTGGGAATGCGTTTGTTTTCCACATTTGTTACGTGCGTTCATTATTAGAGATCTCATTGCAGGTGCAATCAGTATACCAAGATACGCAACCAACTCTCCAGTGCGCCGACTGTCCGACTACGAGACCACGTCCAAACGCACTTAAACCTTGATAACTTGGCTTTCATCTGTAACTAATCTGACAACCGCGCCAGACGTTGACGACCGCAGCACCGTATTCTACCTGTTTACATTGTATTTGAATATGCATGCCGACACCAGTTTCTTTGGCGCTTCATTGTATAACCACGAGGTACATTTGTGATAACAGTCTGAAGGGATACAGATACTGATAAGTTGTTGCATTAGCATCAGTTGCTTTTTCTCGTACCTACCTCACTCCGCTTTGATCTCGACCTGTACGCGCCCGACACAGCAGACAACGCGACCTGTGGCATTTGGCGGTCGTAAGAACGCGGGCCACACAGGTGTGCGTGTCTTATCTGCAGCGCGGCGGCTGTCACAGGCCGCGAATAACGGTTATTAGCGCGGGTCCGCACCTGGGCTCGCACGTAACGTGTGAGAGCCGGAGAACGACGCCAGCACGCCGACGGTAATCTGGCTCTCCGCACGCACGCCGGTGCATCACGTTAACCAGTCTGTGGCGCGGCGCGTTGCCGGTGACAACCTATTGGCTTCACTGCTTAGATAGCGCGCCAACCAATTAACGTTCGCTACCGTGCACGTTGATAACTTCGTATTATTGGTGGCATATCATCGCTGCTTTCAACCTGGCCATCACCGCGATATTCTACTGAATACAATGAAAGTGATTTAGCAATCCAAGTGATAAGTGGAGTTTTATTAGTTCTCCAGTTGAACAGCACCGTTAACAATTTATCGGTAAATTTAGTGTGACAAGCTGAAGAAATACCCATTGAAGTTATAATGCTCTCCTATTCCGTGTGCGACAATGCAGCTCTTGTTCGACACCGCAGTGGTCACTCATGTTACATACTGTAACATACCCGTCTCTCTGTATCTGGCTGGCTGAGTGCGAAGGCGGCATGTCATTATTATTGACGTTTGATTCATTTACACCACCTGACTATTTTTTCTATGCCTCGTCAATGGGTAACACAATCGGAATTCAATGAGCTGTATGAATCGTATAAGTAGCAGTCGTAACATGAAATAACTTGTAGTAGTACCGCAATGGCTTTCACCCTGGCCAGACAGTTACTACACCCTCATTGGCATTGTATCGAGAAGGAAGTACTTCTCTGGGCGGTATCACTAACCTGGTGTGTTGCTGCTTCGGTACGTCCCTCGTAGCACAGTGGTAGCGCTCAGCCGCCAGGTTCCATGTAGGTGGTGATCCTGCTGAAGTGGAGTGTTTAGGGACGCCAGTTGTTAATTGTCAACAACGTTTTAACTATACTTGTTTTAATACAGATATTGCTTTGTCACATACGTCACAGAATCAGTACTTGCAATATCGCGTCTCTGGACTACGCCGTTATATTAAAAAATGGTTTAAATGTCTCTGAGCACTATGGGACTTAACATCTGAGGTCGTAAGTCCCCTAAAACTTAGAACTACTTAAACCTGACTAACCTAAGAAAATCACACACATCCATGCCCGAGGCAGGATTCGAACCTGCGACCGTAGTGGTCACGCGGTTCCAGACTGTAGCGCCTAGAGCCGCACGGCCACCCCGGCCGGCGTCGTTATATTCGACCCTTTTCACAAAATAACACAGTTTTCTGACTTTACATAATGATAGACACTGCCAGAACACGTGGCGTCTTATAACTAATAACTTTATATCTTACTTACCATGTGAAATATGCACTCGCGACTGTTTTTTTAGAGCCGCCCCGGTCACTCGACCGTGCGTCTTGCGTGGCTCCTCGCGACTGACTTGCCCTGTCTTCCCGAGAGAACCTCCCTTTGTCCCTCAGCCAATAAAGACACTTTTCTCGTTTATATCAAATAAAGAACAGATGTTATGTGGACATGTGTCCGGAAACGCTTAATTTCCATGTTAGAGCTCATTTTAGTTTCGTCAGTATGTACTGTATTTCCTCCATTCACCGCCAGTTGGCCCAATTGAAGGCAGGTAACGTTGACTTCGGTGCTTGTGTTGACATGCGGCTCATTACTCTACAGTACGAGCATAAAGTACATCAGTACGTAGCATCAACAGGTTAGTGTTCATCACGAACGTGGTTTTGCAGTCAGTGCAATGTTTACAAATGCGGAGGTGGCACATGCCCATATGATGTATGGGTTACCACGGGGCAATAGCCGTGGCGCGGTACGTTTGTATCGAGACAGATTTCCAGAACGAAGGTGTCCCGACAGGTAGACGTTCGAAGCAATTGATCGGCGTCTTAGGGAGCACGGAACATTCCAGCCTATGACCCGCGACTGGGGAAGACCTAGAACGACGAGGACACCTGCAATGGACGAGGCAATTCTTCGTGCAGTTGACGATAACCCTAATGTCAGCGTCAGAGAAGTTGCTGCTGTGCAATGTAACGTTGACCAAGTCATTGTATGGAGAGTGCTACGGGAAAACCAGTTGTTTCCGTACCATGTACAGCGTGTGCAGGCACTATCAGCAGCTGATTGGCCTCCACGGGTACACTTCTGCGAATGGTTCATCCAACAATGTGTCAATCCTACTTTCAGCGCAAATGTTCTCTTTACGGATGAGGTTTCATTCCAACGTGATCAAATTGTAAATTTTCACAATCAACATGTGTGGGCTGACGAGAATCCGCACGCAATTGTGTAATCACGTCATCAACAAAGATTTTCTGTGAACGTTTGGGAAGGCATTGTTGGTGATGTCTCGATTGGGCCCCATGTTCTTCCACCAATGCTCAATGGAGCTCGTTATCATGATTTCATACGGGATACTCTGCCTGTGCTGCTAGAACATGTACCTTTACAAGTACGACACAACATGTGGTTCATGCACGATGGAGCTCCTGCACATTTCAGTCGAAGTGTTCTTCCGCTTCTTAACAACAGATTCGGTGACCGATGGATTGGTAGAGGCGGACCAATTCCATGGCCTCCATGCTCTCCTGACCTCAACAATCTTGACTTTCATTTATGGGGGCATTTGAAAGCTCTTGTCTACGCAACCCCGGTGCCAAATGTAGAGACTCTTCGTGCTCGTATTGTGGACGGCTGTGATACAATACGCAATTCTCCAGGGCTGCATCAGCGTATCAGGGATTCCGTGCGACGGAGGGTGGATGCATGTATCCTCGCTAACGGAGGACATTTTGAACATTTCCGTAACAAAGTGTTTGAAGTCACGCTGGTACGTTCTGTTGCTGTGTGTTTCCATTCCATGATTAATGTGATTTGAAGAGAAGTAATAAAATGAGCTCTAACATGGAAAGTAAGCGTTTCCGGACACATGTCCACATAACATATTTTCTTTCTTTGTGTGTCAGGAATGGTTCCTGAAATTTTGGCCGTACCTTTTTGTAACACCCTGCATATACAAACTTTCAGCCAATCGGCGTTCAGATCGCTGTTGCTTGACGGATCTGACGTCAGGTTTGCCGACATTGTGACGAAAGTTTGTCTCGGAACACTGTCTCAGATTGTAAGATCATACTCCCGAATAGTCTGATCTTGTCCCTGCTAAGGTTGCACAACATTGCCTCCTATGATTTCATCACTAATGCTCTTGCTGATGCTTAATTGTTAAATGTACATGTAGCCTGGCTGCTACTGAGCATTCCCAGTCGCATAAATGTGCATAATACTTGGCTTAAACAAGTGAAGGGACTGCATATATGCATTGCACAGTCTCATTTCCCAAGATTTAAACAAAATACTCTTCCTAGCTATACATGGACACCAATGGACTCTCATCCTCACAAAGCAAAAATGATATTGCTTACAAGTTATGCAAAAGGTGTAATTACTCTTCTAACTTTATATATTTATTTACTTTAATCGCTACTGTTACGTAATGGTCAGGAAATCGAATTATCGGATCCTCGGGGAAACAAGCTGATGCCTGTAAAAGGTTGTACGATTCCTGAGGTCCTAAAGTCGAAGGGCGCACGCATTTGACGACACAGCGTTCACGATCACATGACGACCATTCACTACACTGTTGAAAACAGTGGAACAGAGATTTCAGATGAAGAGAAAAGCGATGTATTGCGTCTCCTGACATTGGAGCGAGAGCGGGAATGAAAATTCATTGAAGAATGGCACAGACGTAGGGGAATCACTGCATTGCCGTTATAAGGGTCAAGGCGTGACTCACGCGATTCAGCAAAGGATGTATGTCGTTGGCCGATGATGCACAGTCTGGAACGGTACACTGCATTATCGATGTCGTGGTAGACGGCCTCATTATTCAAGACGGGGGAGTTAAGACTGTAGCCAGTTCCGCAGAGGCCCGATTGAGCATCCAAAGCGTTAACACCATCATTCAGGTCAGATTAGAAATTAGAGAAGTGTGTGCATAATAGGTGCTTCACAGCTTTCACCTAGCGCAAATATCATGTCGAATGCATTCTCTCTTGAATACTTGCAGCACTATGCGAAGGAAGCGTTAGAGCTCCTGTCACGAGCGGAGATGGTTTCGCCACTTCGAAACCGAATCAAAACGACAAAATCTCCAGTGGAAGGAATCATGGTGCTGACACCAAGGAGCACTACACCCCTTTGCTTTTCTTTTGAAATCTCCAGTTCACTGTTTTCAATACCACTGAGTTGAGAAGATACTCAAAGCCCACGTTCTTGCTCTTCATCACCTTATGTGCACTTGTGCCCCTCCAACAGAGAGTTACGGATCTGAGAGCTCTTGCAGAGACCACACCTCCTTCACTAGATACTGATATTACAATCGTGTCACTAGTGTTCATTTTTCAGCCTCAGTCTCGGTACATTCTGAATGCACATTATGCATCTACATCTACATCTACATGATTACTCTGCAATTCACATTTAAGTGCTTGGCAGAGGGTTCATCGAACCACAATCATACTATCTCCCTACCATTCCACTCCCGAACAGCGCGCGGGAAAAACGAACACCTAATCCTTTCTGTTCGAGCTCTGATTTCTCTTATTTTATTTTGATTATCATTCCTACCTATGTAGGCTGGGCTCAACAAAATATTTTCGTATTCTGAAGAGAAAGTTGGTGGCTGAAATTTCGTAAATAGATCTCACCGCGACGAAAAACGTCTTTGCTTTCATCACTTCCATCCCAACTCGCGTATCATATCTGCCACACTGTCTCCCCTATTACGTGATAATACAAAACGAGCTGCCCTTTTTTGCACCCTTTCGATGTCCTCCGTCAATCCCACCCGGTAAGAATCCCACACCGCGCAACAATATTCTAACAGAGGACGAACGAGTGTAGTGTAAGCTGTCTCTTTAGTGGACTTGTTGCATCTTTTAAGTGTCCTGCCAGTGAAAAGCAACCTTTGGCTCGCCTTCCCCACAATATTATTTATGTGGTCTTTCCAACTGAAGTATTTCGTAATTTTAAGACCCAGGTACGTAGTTGAATTGACAGCCTTGAGAATTGTACTATTTATCGAGTAATCGAATTCCAACGGATTTCTTTTGGAACTCATGTGGATCACCTCACACTTTTCGTTATTTAGCGTCAACTGCCATCTGCCACACCATACAGCAATCTTTTCTAAATCGCTTTGCAACTGATACTGGTCTTCGGATGACCTTACTAGACGGTAAATTACAGCATCATCTGCGAACAACCTAAGAGAACTGCTCAGATTGTCACCCAGGTCATTTATCTAGATCAGGAACAGCAGAGGTCTCAGGACACTTCTCTGGGGAACACCTGATATCACTTCAGTTTTACTCGATGATTTGCCGTCTATTACTACGAACTGCGACCTTCCTGACAGGAAATCACGAATCCAGTCGCACAACTGAGACGATTCCCCATAGGCCCGCAGCTTGATTAGAAGTCGCTTGAGAGGAACGGTGTCAAAAGCTTTCCGGAAATCTAGAAATACGGAATCAACTTGAGATCCCCTGTCGATTGCGGCCATTACTTCATGCGAATAAAGAGCTAGCTACGTTGCGCAAGAACGATGTTTCCTGAAACCAAGCTGATTACGTATCAATAGATCGTTCCCTTCGAGGTGATTCATAATGTTTGAATACAGTATACGCTCCTAAACTCTACTGCAAATTGACGTCAATGATGTATGTCTGTAGTGTCGTGTCGGCAACGAGGCAACTGCGTCCACCACGGTCCGACGAAGACGGGGTTACCTACGGTTGCAGAGATGTGTAAGGGGCGAAAAGACGTGCAACTGTTGAGGAATTGACAGCCCAGATGACTCTAGGGGCTATCAACAGTGTCTCCTAAACGACCGTTCAACGAACGCTGCTGAGTTTGGGTCTCCGCAGCAGGTGCTGGGTTCATGCGCCCACAGCGACTGCTGTTCATCGACGACGAAAGCAGAAATTTGCACTTCTGTATTGCAGCTGGACACCAACTGATGGCGACAGTTGGCTTTTTCGATTAATCACGTTTTACGCTCTACGGGACAGATAGTGATGTGTACGCCTCAAGCGTCTGAAAAAAAATACCTTGCAACTGGTGCCGGGGGCGCAGCCGGAGAGCATTCCCTGGATCATCTCGTCGTTCTGAAAAGGACAATGCATTAGGAAAATAGTGCATCTGTCCTTGTAGTCCATCTCCATCTCCGCATGCAGTTTGTTTTCCTCGGCACGATGGCATCGTCCAGCAGGAACATGCCACGTGTCACACAGCTTCCAGTACATGTGGGTGGTTCGGGAAGCACCAGGAGTTTACCGTACCATTAAATTCCCAGAAGTTAAGCCCAAATGAGACTCTGTGGGACAACCTTGGCCGGTCTATTAGCTCCATGGATCACAACGCGAGAAACCTAGCGTAGCCGGCCACAACATGGCTCCACATGCCTGTCTATACCTTCCCGAAACTCACTATCTTTCTTCTTATATTCCTCGCAGCGGCCTGGGCTGCTAAATGTGATTATTCACTGTAGATTAGGCAATCACGTTACCCGTCTTTCATAAGTCCTAGCCTCGATCAGCTTTCATCTCTTTGTATCCAGCAAAGAATTACCTTTGGCTATATACCTGTAACATTTATCTACATTCCGCTTCCATCGTAACTAGCACGTACTTTGGCAACTTTTTACTAAATATTAAATAGAGCGTCATTGAGTAACTTCTGAACATAAGATTATGTAGAACTCTTACTTTATTCATTTGCCGACCTCCATCCAAAAAAAGGGGCGATGAACACAGAATTCACTTGTAGTGCGTCACCGAAGCAGATCAGATGTTCTCACTTTCTAGTCACCCATTTCTCATGACCTGATGTACAGAGGCTTTAATACTTCATTCAGTACAACTCTATATATAGAGTAGCATATGCAGCAACAATAAAAATGTAACTGAACAATTGTTGTTTGGGCTCACATAACAGTGAGTTGGTAAAGGATTTGTTGTTGTTGTGGTCTGAAGACTGATTAGATACAGTTCTCCATGCTGCTCCGTCTTGTGCGAAGCTGTTCATCTCCGAATAACTACTGCAACCTACATCTTTCTGGATGTCCTTATTGTATTCAGATCTTGGTGTCCTAAGGCTTTTTGCCACCCAGACATTCCCCCAATACTAAATCGATCAATTGATGTCTCAGAATGTGTCCCGTCAGCTGATCCCTTCTTTTGGGGAAGTTGTGCCACAAATAACTTCTCTCTCCAATTCTATTCAGTACATCCTCTCTGCTTCTGTGATTGACCCATCTAATCGTTACCATTATTCTGTGGCACGACATTTCGGAAGCTTCTATTCTCTTTTAATCTTAACTGTTTGTCCATGTTTCACTTCCATACATGGCTACACTATAGAAAAATACCTTCGGAAAATGTTACCTAACACTTAAACCTGTATTCGATGTTAACAAATTTCGCCTCTTCAGAAATGATCTTGTCGCTATTGTCAGTCTACATTTTATACCCTCTCTACTTCGGCCGTCATCAGTTACTTTTTCTGCCAAATAGCAAAACTCATCCACTATTCTGGGCATGATGTTTGAAACAAGCGAAATACCCTCAGACTTCAAGAAGAATATTATAATCCCGAGAGCCCGCGGCCCACCGAACGTTGGCTGGGGTGAGGAAGCACCCTTCTGACGTTTGAGTTAAGTACAGCTATTGACATAATAAATACGTACCGTTTATTTTACATTTTATGCGGGTCTTTTGCCCTTTTGGGCGTTCTGTATTGATGTTGGACCATGCCTCTGTAGGCAGTTTGCAGTTTTAGTGCGTTCCGAAGAAGGCGTGGTTATCCGCGCCGAAACCTAGGTCAACATCCGGTTTAAATCTGCAATCGAGGCGGAATCTTTATAATACTTATAATCCGATTTCCAAACAAAGCAGATGCCGACAAGTGTGTAAATTACCGAACTATCATTTTAATAAATCACGGTTGCAGAATACTAACACGAATCCTATAGAGAAATTGTAGAACCTGGCAGAGGCCGACTCGAGGAAGATCCGTTTGGATTCCGGGGAACACACGACACAATACTGATCTTAAGACTTGTCATAGAAGATAAGGAAAGGCAAACCTACGTCTATAGACTTAGAGGAAGCTTTTGAAAATCTTGACTAGAATACTCTTTCAATTTCTGAATGTGATAGGGGTAAAATACAGGAAGGCTACTCACAATTTGTGCAGAAACCAAATGGCATTCATAAGAGTCGAGGTTCACGAAAGGGAAGCAGTAGTTTAGAAGGGAATGAGACAGTTTGTAGCCTATCCGGATGTCATTCAATCTGTTTATTAAGCAATCAGTGCGGGAAACCAAACAAAATTTTGGAGTAGGAATTAAAGTACTGAGAGAAAAATTAAGACCTTTTAGGTTTGATGACATTGTAATTCTGTCAGAGACAGCCAAGGACGTGGGAGACCAGTTGAACAGAAGGTACAGTGTCTTTAATGGAGGAAATAAGCAGAAAAAGCAAAATTAGGACCACAGAATGTAGCTGAGTCCAATCAGGGGATGCTGAGGGAATTAGATGAGGAAATGAGTAGTAGATAAGGTTTTCTAAATGATAAATGATGGTGATGGAAGTATGGAAGATATAATTTTTGCATTGGTAATGGCAGGAAAAGTATTTCTGAAGAAGAAAAGTTTGTTAACATCGAGTACAGATTTAAGTATCAGGAAGTCCCTTCCGAAAGTATTTGTATGGAGTGTAGTCATGTATGGAAATGAAAAATGGACGATAAACAGCTTAGAAGAGAAGGGAGTAGAAGATTTTGCAATGTGGTGCTACAGATGAATGATAAAGATTAGATGGGTAGATCATGTAACCAATGAGAACATACTGAATAGAACTGGGGAGGAGATAAATTTGTGGTACAACTTGACTAGAAGAAGGGATCGGTTGGTAGGAAACATTCTGTGGATTCAAGGGATCACCAATTTAGTGCTGGAGGGAAGCGTCGACGGTAAAAATCGTAGGATACCAATAGATGAATACAGTAGGCAGGTTCAGAAGGATGTAGGTTACAGCACGTACTCGGAGATTAAAAGACTTGCACTAGAGAGAGTAACAAGGAGAACTGCATCCAACCAGTCTTTGAACTGAAGACCATAACAACAACTACTCGAACCCTAAGAGTCAAAGATTATGCTAAAGTGAAGCCCGTTCTGATTAGTAACTTCTGAAACGAGCAAAATCGACGTTCCAGAGGACTCATGAACACAATAAGTCACCTTACATTCAACCCACGGTGTTACAGGGAGCATTTGCACCGTATTTGTCTGGTCGCATTCCCATTGTGGGACTGTTATCATGAAGATTATGTCAGCGATATCTTTCTTCGCTGATCTGACAGATACAATGTTACAGATCACCTACTACAACGTCTGGTCGCCATCTACAGTTCTAGAATCCTAAGGTGGATCGTTATGCTGGAAATTTTTGTGATTATTAACGCGTAAAAGTTGCTTGTAACACAGCATTTCTAGTCTATTAACCATTCGCATAAGATTACAACGTGTAGTTTGTGATTTAATGAATTGTTGATACCTAATAGTGGAGAGGGTTTTCGACTGCCATTTCCTCTTCTACATTTCCTTTCACTTTTCGGGCTATTAGTTTGTGTTTTAGTATATCAGATTATACACAATAGCCGGCCGGGGTGGCCGTGCGGTTCTAGGCGCTGCAGTCTGGAACCGCGTGACCGCTACGGTCGCAGGTTCGAATCTTGCCCCGGGCATGGACGTATGTGATGTCCTTAGATTAGTTAGGTTTAAGTAGTTCTAAGTTCTGGGGGACTGATGACCTCAGCTGTTAAGTCCCATAGTGCTCAGAGCCATTTATACAGAATAATGTAAAAAGTGTAGTTACAGTGATAATGGTTACATTGCTATTATTTGTCTACGATGACGGGTACAACCGGCACAGTAGTTCTGTGTATACTGCTGTAATGTCGACATAGCCTTCATCTTTCAGTTTTCTGAACCATTAGTTTTGTGACTGGTTTGATGCGGCCCAACCGGAATTGCTCTCCTCTGCCTACCTCTTCATCTCAGAGTAGCACTAGCAATCTACATCCTCAATTATTTGCTGGATGTATTCCAATCACTGTCTTTCTCTACAGTTTTTGGTCTCTACAGCTCCCTCTAGTACTTTGTACCTCATTGCCTTACGCTTAACAGATGACCTGTCATTCTGTCCTTCATCTTAACAGTGTTTCCTCATGTTCCTTCTCTCCGATTCTGCGCAGAACCTCCCCATTCATTATCTTATAAGTCCGCCAAATTTTCAACATTCGTCTGTAGCACCAAATCTCAAATGCGTCGATTCTCTTCTGTCCTGGTAATCCCATAGTCCACGTTTCACTACCATGCAATGCTGTGATCCAAACGTACATTCTCAAAGATTTATTCCTCAAATTATGGCCTATGTTTGAAACTAGTAGACTTATCTTGGACAGGAAGGCCCGTTTAGCGAGTGCTAGTCTGCTTTTGATGTCCTATTTGATCCATCCACCATTGGTTATTTTGATGCCTAGGTTGTGGAATTCCTTAATTTCATCCACGTGACCATCAATCCTGATAAATTTCTCGCTGTTCTCCTCTCTGCCGTCTTTCTTCGATTTACTCTCAGTCCATATTTTGTTCTTATTACACTGTTCATTCCATTCTACAGATCACGTAGTTCTCCTTCTCTTTCACTCAGGATAGCAATGTCATCACCGAATCGTATCACTGATATACTTCCACTATGAATTTTAATCCCACTCCTCAACCTTTCTTTTATTTGTACAGATTGAACCCTTTTTAATCCGAGCACTTCATTTTTGGTCGTCCAGTCTCACCATTTCCACTTGACTCCTCTACATGTTGTATATGATCCGTCTCTCCATATATTTAAACCTATTTTTCTCAGAATTTCGAACGTCTTGCACCATTTTACATTGTGGAACGCTTTTTCCAGATCGACAAATAATATGAACGTCTCTTGAATTTTCTTTAGTCATGCTTCCATCATGAACTGCATGTCTTTCAGTACTAAATCATAAATATCCTTAATTTTTTATAGGTTGCCTCGTCTTATTGTAACGGGCTATAAGATATAGCTCTGTCAACGCACAAATACAGTGATCAGCCAAAAGACTGTGATCACTGCCCACCGTGAAGAAGCATGTTGCCTGGTGGTGTTGCGGGAATGTGACGCGGAAATAAAAGTGTGTAAGCGGAGCAGATGTGGAATGGGGATCTCTGTAGCGAAGATGTTGGTAGGACATGATCTGAGGCATCAAGGGATCACCAATTTAGTACTGTAGGGGATCGCGGAGGGAGACCAAGAGATGAATACACTCAGCAGATTCAGAAGAATGTAGGGTGCAGTAGTTACTTGAAGAAGCTTGCACAGGATAGAGTAGCATTGAGAGCTTCATCAAACCAGTATCTGGACTGAAGACCACAACAATAACAACACAGAAGAGATGGAGGATCCAATATTAGATATAGAATTTAAGAGAGCTTGAGACCAAATAATACAGGAGGGATGTATAACATTCCATTATAATTTATAAAATCATTGTCCCAAGTGTCAGTAAAACGACTATTCACGTTAGTGTGTAGAACGTATGAGTCTTGCGACATACCATTTGACTCTCGGAAAAATATCACACACACTATTCGGAAGACTGCCAGGGCTAACAAGTGTGAGAATTATTTCACAGTCAGTTTAACCGCTAATGCATCCACGTTGCTGACAATAATAATATACAGAAGGATGGAAGAGAAAATTAAGGATGTGCTACACGATCAGTTTGGCTTTACAATAAGTGAAGGCACCGGAGAGGCGATTCCGAGGCTGGGATTGATAATCAATCAAGACTAAAGAAAAATCGTGTTCATAGTATTCGTTGACCTGGAAAAAGCGGCCGGCCGAAGTGGCCGTGCGGTTAAAGGCGCTGCAGTCTGGAACCGCAAGACCGCTACAGTCGCAGGTTCGAATCCTGCCTCGGGTATGGATGTTTGTGATGTCCTTAGGTTAGTTAGGTTTAACTAGGTCTACGTTCTAGGGGACTAATGATCTCAGAAGTTGAGTCCCATAGTGCTCAGAGCCATTTGAACCATTTGAAATAAGCGTTCGACAATGTAAAATGGCGCGAGATGTTCGAAATTCTGACAAGGGAACCTCCCCATCGCACCCCCCTCAGATTTAGTTATAAGTTGGCACAGTGGATAGGCCTTGAAAAACTGAACACAGATCAACCGAGAAAACAGGAAGAAGTTGTGTGGAACTATGAAAAAAATAAGCAAAATATACAAACTGAGTAGTCCATGTGCAAGATACGCAACATCAAGGAAAATGCTCGGTCAGGAGCGCCGTGGTCCAGTGGTTAGCGTGAGCAGCTGCGGAACGAGTGGTCCTTAGTTCAAGTTTTCGCTCTGGTGAAAAGTTTACTTTCTTTGTTTGAGCTAAGTTATGGTCTGTCCGTTCGTTCATTGACGTCTCTGTTCCCTGTAATACGTTTAGTGTCTGTGTTTTGCGACCGCACCGCAAAACCGTGCGATGAGTAGATGAAAGGACGTGCCTCTCCAATGGGAACCGAAGACATTCGATCGCAAGGTCATAGGTCAACCGATTCGTCCGCAGGAAAACACGTCTGATATAATCTATACGACACTGGTGACGGCATGTGGGTCACATGACAGGAATATGTTGTCGACCTACCTAACTTGTACACTTGGCGAATGGGTAAAAAGATTCTTCTACCTTGCCCGGTTTAGGTTTTCTTGTGGATATGATAATCACTCCCAAAAAAGTGATGAAAACATAAGAGTTTGTCACATAAACCGCAACAAATGAATGGAACAGTTTCACAGTCGCACAGTTTTTCCTGTGCTCTGTCAAAACATATGTTTTTAACGTTCTCAAATTTTTCCGTGTGTAGACCGTCAAATCCTGCGTATGTCCAAGCAAATCTGAACATGTTCTGGAATTTTGGAGAGCGAAGTTGATTATGTGTGAGTGCCTGAACTTTGATAATTGACACACGATCACGTAAACAATACTGCTCTTTGTACCCGCGCAGCTTCGCAAAATAATTGACTGAAAATAAAAAAATTAAGCTTTTCACTCGAGAGAAGACTCAAACAAAGGACCTCTCGATACGTAGCTGCTCACGCTAACCACGGGACCACGGCGCTCCTCTGCTCAAATTAACCATGATGTTGCCTGTCGTCCGCATGGACTTCTCAGTTCGTATATTTTGCTTATTTTTTTCATAGTTCCACACAACTTCTTCCTGTGTTCTCGGGTGATCTGCGTTCATTTTTTCAAGGCCTATCCACTGTCCCAACTTATAACTATATATGAGAGGGGTGCGATGGGGAGTTCGCTTGTGAGAAAAATAGCGGTAAGGTGTAGGGAGAGACGGCTAATACACAATATGTACAAGAGCCAAGAAGGTATAATACGAGTGGACGACCAAGAACCATGTATGTACTCACATTACACTGGGTGTTCGTGTTGTCCTCATCACTTCATCACCTCATCACTTCATCATCATTTGGGGAAGTGGATAGACTGGACAGTGAAACGACTGGAAATTTGTATGGGTGCCGATAACTACGCAGTTGAGCGCCCCACAAATCACATATCATCATCACCTCATCAGGAAAAATTGGCGCTGAGACGCATGAGCAAAGGCAACAGCTGTATCAGCGACCACCGTCGACTTTCGCCTACTCTTCCAATATTGCTCCATCTGTGGAGCACAAGCGCATGCGTAGGTTCTGCATGCTCGCCTTGTATCGGAAAGAGAGTTCGCGGAGTTAAGATTCTGACGTCAGAATATAGAACTGCGAGGCCTACGAGGAAGACAGGCCGCGGCGCGTTCGTCACGAAGGTAGTCCTGCTCTCATTCGCTCACTCAAATCAGCAGACAATCTACGTTTCTACACCTGTTAACTCGTAACTAGGCGTGTCCGTACAAACGAAAACTGAATCTTCTACCGGAATCAACTATTATGGGATTTTACTGTTATTAGTCCTATAATGATGGGAAGTCATGGGCCTACTTATAATTTGTTACGGCTGTATTGGCGTGCAATAAAATAAAATCATTATACAATTTATATCGATTATTGATCTTAAATTAAATTTTGCTGAAGTATTGTTAATAAATAAGACTTCATAATAGCAGATTCCAGTGGAAGATGCAATTCTCGTTAGTCTTTACATGCCCAGCTGCGAGTTAACAGGTTTAGAAACGTATTTTGTCTGCTGAGCCGAGCGAGCGAGCGAGTTCAGGACTACCTTCTTGATGTACGCGCCGCGGCCTTTCTTTCTCGTGGACCTCGAGAGAACTAGCTATCTCCAGTGCCACGCACTCGACTGAAGATGACTGAATGGCAGTTAGTCGAAATATCGTGGAAGGAACTCGACGCCATACGGCTAAAATCTCGAAACTTCATGGAATATTCTTTAAGCTGAGAAAGGCAGGACCGACTGTGGACCTCTTGCACAAAGTCAAGTGGAGGGTCTGAATCAGAGGCTCAGAGGCTTCTGTGACCATGTAGGTTGGAGATTCCTCGAACTGCGCTGTACGGTGGAAGGGCTTCGGGTTTTGCTAAATGGGTCATGAGTTCATTACACTCAGTAAGCGGCTACACGGTGTGAGCAAACGAACATTGGGCTCTCATTTAAAAATATGGCAGAAAGAGTCAGCCTACAGGAAGTGTGAAACAAACCATGTTGTCGAGGACCGTGTGCTACAAAGGGCGCAGATTCACCACGAGATGGATAAATTCACAGATTCTATTGTCTAATGAGGCCTAAGTGCTGTACCGTGCGAGTGAGACAGATGTGAACCTACGTCATAGGGAAACCCAGTAGAATCCGTTTGTGGCCGAGGAGACGTAGCATTGTTAAATATGGCGGACCTAAGATCGGCCGTAAAGGGAAACATTTATAAAATTTATTTGATTCTGTAGTAATGCAGGGAATCAAACCACAGTTTTTTTAATCGGCCATCCTCCAGAAATTTTTATGGTGATCAAAATAAAACTCGAATTTTGATCGTATCTATAATAGTTTAGGATTTACTGTTAAAGTTAAATTAACAAGTTTCGTAGCATAGACCTGTATCCTAAAATCTGAACGCTTTGGTCGATCTTAACGATCGACATTGCATATAGAAGCGCATCATTAAAAGGACAAACATTGTAAATAACAACTCTGTAACTTTATTTGTTTAAAAGATATAGTAAACTTAAATCATCAGTATTTTCTGTTAAGCATCAGATCATCATTTCCTGTACACAAAACACATTGAACGATGACAGTACGACACCTTATTGAATCATTACGTAATAGAATATTTGTTGTAAAGTTTAGTGCATTATAGATACTTTTGTTCTTTATTAATTTATAAGAAAGCACATTGGTGCAAGGCTACTGCCCGTGACATTCAAAGCTAAGGAGGGAATTGTATTGATTTTATGTAGAAGAAGTTAACGTTTATTATGGGATATTATTGTTACCTTATTTAGAACGTGAAAGTGATCAAGCTTTGATTATTTAAACGTGTTAAAATGTAAAGTAATGTAGAATATGTTGTAGCCAACCAGATGGACGGCTTCAGGAAAGGGAACTGCGCTAGAAAATTGAGTGAGTATACAGGGTGGTCCATTGATAGTGATCTGGTCAAATATCTCATGAAATTAGCATCAAATGAATAAACTACCATGAACGAAACTCGTCTAGATTCAAGGAGGAAACCAGATGGCTCTGTGATTGGCCGTCTAGATGGCGCTGCCATAGGTCAAACGGATATCAACTACGTTTCTTAAAAATAGAAACCCCAATTTTTATTACATATTCGTGCAGTACGTAAAGAATTATGAATGTTTTAATAACTTACGGATTTGGTGCCGGGTGACGTCGTCGACCACCGCCGATATTTCGACAGGAGTACACCCTGCCATTCTCAAGGCACAACTGTTGTGCCTTGCGAATGGCAGGATGCGTTCCTGTCGAAATATCGGCGGTGGTCCACGTCACCCGGCTGCAAACCCGTAAGTTATTTGATCATTCAATCCGCCGGGAAATGTTAAGGTCTCACATGAATGTTTCATTTGGACCACTTTTTTCGCTTTGTGATACATGGTGCTGTATAAGTACGTGGTATCACGTAACATTCCGCCGTTGTGGACGGTATTTGCTTCGTGACACAATACCCGTGTTAAAACGGACCGTTTACCAATTGAGGAATAGGTCGATATCGTGTTGATGTATGGCTGTTGTGACAAGAATGCCCAACGGGCGTGTGCTATGTATGCTGCTCGGTATACTGGACATCATCCAAGAGTCCAGACCTTTCGCCAGATAGTAACGTTACTTAAGGAAACTGGAAGTTTTCAACGAAATGTGAAACGTCAACCACGACCTGAAACAAATGATGATGCCCAAGTAGGTGTTTTAGCTGCTGTCGCAATCAGTATCAGACTAATTGCGCGAGAATCGGGAATCTCAAACCGTAGGTGTTAAGAATGCTACATCAACATCGATTGCACCCGTACCATATTTCTATGCACCAGGAATTGCATGGTGACGACGTTGAACGTCGTGTACAGTTCTGCCACTGGGCACACAAATTACGGGAAGATGACAGTTTTATTGCACGCGTTCTATTTAGCGACGAAGCGTCATTCACCAACAGTGGTAACGTAAACTGGCATAATATGCACTACTGGGCAAAGGAAAATCCACGATGGCTGCGACAAGTGGAACATCAGCGACCTTGGCAGGTTAATGTATGGTGCGGCACTATGGGAGGAAGGATAATTGGCCCCCATTTTATCTATGGCAATCTAAATGGTGCAATGTATGCTGATTTCCTACGTAATGTTCTACCAATGTTACTACAAGATGTTTCACTACATAACAGAATGGCGATGTACTTCCAACGAGATGGATGCCCGGCACATAGCTCGCGCGCGGTTGAAGCGGTATTGAATAGCGTATTTCATGACATGTGGATTGGTCGTCGAAGCACCATACCATGGCCCGCACGTTCACCAGATCAGACGTCTCGGGATATCTTTCTGTGGGGAAAGTTGAAGGATATTTGCTATCGTGATCCAACGACTACGCCTGACAACAAGCGTCAGCGCACTGTCAATGCATATGCGAACATTACGGAAGGCGAACTACTCGCTGTTGAGAGGAATGTCGTTACACGTATTGCCAAATGCATTGAAGGTGACGAACATAATTTTGAGCATTTATTGCATTAAAGTGGCATTTACAGGTAATCACACTGTAACAGCATGCGTTTTCAGAAATGATAAGTTCACAAAGATACATGTATCACATTGGAACAACCGAAATAAAATGTTCAAACATACCTACGTTCTGTATTTTAATTTAAGAAACCTACCTGTTACCAACTGTTCGTCTAAAATTGTGAACCACATGTTTGTGACTATTACAACGCCATCCATCACAAAGCGAAAAAAGTGGTCCAACTAAAACATTCATATTTCTTTACGTACTACACGAATATGTAATAAAAAATTGGGTTTCCTATTTAAAATAACGCAGTTGATATCCGTTTGACCTATAGCAGCGTCATCTAGCGGGCCAACCATAGCGCCATCTGGTTTCCCCCTTCAAGCTAGACAAATTTCGTTCTTTGTAGTTTTTTGGTTTGACGCTTAGCTCGTGAGATATTTGGCCCGGTCACGATCAGTGGACCACCCTGTATTCGGCGCGCGGGTAATGCGGTCGGAGACGGGCAGAGGGCAGTTCAGGTCGAGACACCAAACGGGAGAGTTCGGATGGAGACGCTAAAACGAACAGTTCTGGTCGAGACACCAAAGGGGACAGCGCCACTCGGTCTTTAATCAGGTAGGAAGTGAAACGACTTAGAAAATTTTGCGTTGTATGGTATCGCGGGACTTATTCTCTTAGCGGTGAGCAACCGCGCGTCTGGTGTGAACTCTAGCGTATCGTGTAGATAACTTGCATTTCGCGATGAGACTGAGAATGCTCGGACTGTGTCAAAAGGATATGCGCTCGAGGTGTAACAGTAAGTCTAAATACGACCACTTTCGCTATTAGGTGGCCTTCTGAATATAAATTATTCTAACCAAATCACCGCTGTGTGGTCTACATCTTTTATGGGTCGTTAATTTAGTTCCCTATATTATTATTGCTGTTATTATATGTTATGTTAACTTTGTATTTCGCAAACCTGCCATTAGCCAGATAACTTTACCAAAGGGTCACAAGCGTCTAATTTAGGGAGTGTAATGCGACACGTGCGGTTCAACTCCTAGACAAGTTTACCAAGAAGGTAATGGTCTACTGGCACACAGGAAACACAGATTTAGAAAACGCCGTTATTGCGAATTGTACCTAGCTCTTTACTCACGCGAAATATTGAGTGCCATTGACAAGAGATTTCAGATAGATTCTGTAGTTTTAGATATCCAGACGACTTTTGACCCTGTACCACACAAGTGGCTTGTAGCGAAATTGGGTGCTTGTGGAACTTCGTCTCTGTTGTGGGACTGGAATCCTGATTTCCGGTCAGAGAAGTCCCATATCGTAGTAATTTACAGAAAGTCATCGAGGAAAACAGAACTGATTTCCGGCGCTACTCCAGGTAGTGCTGTAGGATCTTTGCTAGGCATGTATGAACCATTTAGGAGACAACCTCAATAAAATGGTTCACATGGCTCTGAATGCTATGGGACTTAACATCTGAGGTCATCAGTCCCCTAGAACTTAGAACTACTTAAACCTAACCAACCGAATGATATCTCACACATCAATGCCAGAGGCGGGATGCGAACCTGCGACGTAGCGGTCGTGCGGTTCCACAGTGTAGCGCCTAGAACAGCTCGACCACTCTGTCCGACAGACAACCTCAGTTAGCCATCTTGGATTATTCGCACGTTATGGTGTCGTTTGTCGTCTAGTAAAGTCATCAAAAGATCAAAACTAATTGAAAAACGATTTAGAGAAGATATCTGTCTGGTGCGAGAATTGGCAAGTGACCATAAATAACGAAAAATGTGAGGTCAGCTACATGAGTGTTAAAAGAAATCCATTAAACCTTGTTTACACGATAAATCCATCAAATGTAAATGCCATGAATTCAGTAAGATACCTAGTAATTAAGGTTACGAACAGCTTAACTTAGTAATAACACATCGAAATGTTGTGGGGAAGGAGAGACAAAGACTGGTTTATATTGGCAGAACACGGAGTTCATCCTGATATTCAAAGAAGCGCACACGTTTTCCATCATCGAGAAATAGGGGACAGAGTGTCATGAATATAATACAGGATTTGGGGTTTATATCATTAAAATAATGGCGTTTCTTGTTGCGCCTCATAATGTTTCATTCACCAACTTTCCTTCAAACGTGAAAATATTTTCTTGATGACGACTTAAATATGAAAAAACGAACGTCATAATAAAATAAGGGAAATCAGAGCGGGCATGGAAGAAATAGGAGTTCGTTTCTCCTGCGTGCTCTTCGAGATTTAAATAATAGAAAATTATTATGAAGGTATTTCGATGAACCCTCTGTCAGACATTTAAGTGTGATTTGCAGCGTGCCCATCTAGAGGTAGATACAGATTTAAATAATCACGTCAGATACCTCGTCGGGGAGGAGATGGTATCACACATCCCGAGGTTGGATAAGTCACGTAATATGCGAAGTTTCTAAGTTATTTGTGTTTCGTACTGAAATGCATGGAGAATGGATTCATTCCTAAGTTCGTCAGAGCGACACCTTTTTACAGGATCTCCACTGCGAAGTTCATCACACGTAAGGCAAGCCTAGCCCAAGTGACCAAGGGGATTCGTTTTACTCTCCTTGAACCGGAAACAATTTCAAAACAGCTGTTTTATCTGCAAATATAGATTGATTCCAAACTCTCATATATCTCCTGCGATTGGGTCGACGACGTGACCTGGGCCACGTCGCACTGAATGCGTAAGTAGTCTGCTTCAAGACAGTCTTCGAAGCTTGCCCGCCTGTCGGCAACGTTACCTCAAGAAGACGCTTTTAGAATCTGTGTAGTCAATTTCATGGATAAGGTTTCGAACAATGCATCGCTCTCAGTGCTTGGAAAAAGCTTGAACTTCTAGCCTAAGCCTAGAACCTTGACTTCAACTGATTTTATTAGTTCCGTTGAAGAAGCTGATAGTCTCCTTCCCAGAGACGCTGCAGAAGAAACAACAAGACGTGAAACATGTCACGCACTTACGAGAGCTCCAACTCAGAAGAGTAGTATTTCCTCCAGAGAAAGGGCCCCACTACGCAATCTGCGAGAGGATCGTCCACGGTGATCCCTCCAGCGGATAAGGAAAACGTCACTATGCTTCACTATGTCAGATCAGTGGTCAGGATATTTGTAGCTTGCTGACTGAACCAACTTAGAAGAAGGGTGATACCGACCCCACAGCGACGGTAGAAAGGAAAACGTCGTATTGTTGAATTCTTGTTCCCTTCCGCTAAAAGTTGCTCAAAGACTATGACCTCAAAGTTCTGTTACAATAACATTAAGTAGTCTTCCATGGCGTCACGAAAAAAATCTTACATTACCTGCAATTGTGAGAAATATCGGCGCACTGGCGCATTACTTGCATTTATACCGTCACCGTATCGTTTTCACAACTCCGGTGACTTTATTAATAACTTCGACTCAGTGAGTCGGACTTATTGGTTTGTTTCGAAACCCCGGCACTCTTCACTAGGGTCTCTCTCACGGATTTATTGTCTCTAAGAAGCCGATATAACAGCGCTATTTCTTCGTGTCCTTTGTTCACCCTACTGTTATTCAGTGAGTATTTAGATCAAACTGAGGGTATTGCTATGGGTAGTCCTTAATTCCTTCTGGTAGCAATTTTCTATAGAAGATTTAGAACAGAGGGCACTAGATTCGACAGAACTTAAACCTAAGGTCTTCTGCCAACATGTAGATACCATTTTTGTAATATAGAGACGTGTCCACCTTTAAGATCAACAGCAGGAGGAGCGGTCCAAGTCCACGACATTGCTCCCATATGCCGACAATATTTCGTCCATATCAGGCACAAACTTAAAAAGAACTTCATGTCAAAGTAATATTCCGCCTACCTATAGATACTTGTGCCCTTCTCCGCTCGGCAAAGGATGGTCCGGGGTTTCGGAGGGCTGGTTTCTACAGAATACCTTACTAGGGTGGCAAAGACTAAATTAGTCAGACAACACGCACAGTGCGTGAAAGGTGAATTGAACAAGATCGTTACAGCCGCCATTCGCAGTTCAGTAAGACAGCAGTAGCTGAGCATTGTATCTCCACAGCATGGAGAATTCTGGCACGGATATCGTGGCCGCGACGAGATCCTACTGCGATTCATTTCTGAAGCCCTTGATGGAAATGTTTGGCAGTCTTATTATTCTTGATGGCGGCTTTCAGCTGGATAAGTAAAGGAAGAGCGTCATTTCTTTAATATCTTCAGAAGGAAAACATTTCCCGACCAATTACATGTCAAACGACAGTTAATTTTATTTAATTTACAGCAATATATTGTCTCCTTCTGCCTGCTTTGCGACAGAGACAGCGCATGCAATATCACCATTTCGCATGTGCCTGTACGACGTAGAGGAATATTTGACGAGCGTCGGAAGTCGACAGAAGTCGCTGATACAGCGGTTGCCTTTGCGCATCGGCCTCCACGCCAACTTTTGATATATGGTTAGAGATGTGAACCGATTATCTCCAATGCAACAAACTCGCCTGAAGATAATTGAATAACTGTCTCGCATGAACGAAATCTGTCATACGGGAGCGATGACTCACAATCAGTAAGAAATTATTACCTATCGTAAGATTGCTATGTGATCGATGTGTTAAGATGCCACACACAGTTTTCACTTTCTTCCTCGATGGTGAATTCAAGTGGTGCCATTCCATATTCGGCGTTTTATTTCAGGCTCATAAAGGTGGAACCCACTTTCACCATGTACTATAACAGTCACCAACAAAGAATCATTGCCCCCGTTTAGAAATCTCTGGAGAGTACTTTGGGTGATGGTTCTCCTATGAGGTTTTGTGATCTTTAGTAAAGAAACGTGGTACCCAAAGAGCAAGAACTTTTTGTAACCTACACTTTCAATCATTTATTGCACTGCAGTGAGTTCTATTTCAAGTTCTGCAGCGAATCCATTCAATGTGACAAGTCTGCTTTCGCCAAGCAGCTCATCAGCTCTTTCCTTGTTGCATTCTATGGATGCAGTTCGAGCTCTTCAAAGATCCAAAAGTGGCACTGAGCACTATGGGACTTAATAAAATGGCTCTGAGCACTATGGGACTTAACATCTGAGGTCATTAGTCCCCTAGAACTTAGAAATACTTAAGCCTAACTAACCTAAGGACATCACACACATCCATGCCCGAAGCAGGATTCGAACCTGCGGCCGTAGTGGTCGCACGGTTCCAGACTGTAGCCCTAGAAACGCTCGGAATACTCTTTTATCCACCTTGAAATCTGAGGTAAATTTATGATAACATTTTCCTCTCTAACAAGGAATTCTATGACAGCACGGTTTTGAAACGAAACATTGGTGGCCATTTTGCAAGAATTCCCATTTGTCACCTGGCAGAAGCTGATTACGCCCCATTATAGAATCTTGTCGTGTAATGTCAATAGATTACGATGTTGCAGTCTTCGTTATTACATTGTTGGAACTGAAATTTTGACAGTAAGATGTAAAAGACTTTTAATACGACTCTCGTAAAGTTCAACGTTCACTAAGCCAACATACTCAGAGACGTAACACAAGCGGATACTGCTGAAAGACGTGGCAGGAATTCGTCGGCGGCCGTTTTGGAAGACCATTCCTTCATTTATCTAAAGCGAACTAAGGAATGCATGGCAAAACGAATATGGGTACCATATGCGGCTACAAAAGTGCTGAAGCGATCTTCGAAACGACTTCTTTCCCAGTGTTGAGATTAAACTTTCCAGAATGTTTTATTCAGTGTTAAATTTCCCAGCTGCCAATTGACACTACTGATGGCTCTTCGAAGCAGCATTACATTGGCTTCATTCACTTAACATTTGGAACCTGATACTTCTGAAGCACACTACACGTTCACCAAAAGTATCACATTTGTTTATTCATTGGAAAATGGGTGTTCTTTCCAGGAGAACACTAATAACATTTGGGGATCAAGCTACCTCTACAACGAGGAAGAAAACATTATTTCAGCCTACTGGCTGAGGGCATTCTGTAAACACAAACTGAGGTTTCGTAGTAGGCCGTAGCCAGATGGGTGGCGAGTGAGCGTAATTAATTCCGGCGTATTAATTCCACACGAAATGTTTACCTACTTGCCAGAACAGAGGGCCAGTTGAGAAGTTCGCCTCCGGCCTCAGAGGTCTGAGGCCGAAATGCCGAGTTTAATTACACTAGACCGCTGGCTATGCTGCCGGTACCCGGACCCAGAAATTTGCTACCGGGGTCAAGTTTGGGTCAGGGCAACCAACAGTAACCTCGTAAAACGGGGTAAAACTGATGAGTCGGGATTAAATATATTCTCCAAGAAATTAATCTCAAAATGGCCTAACTAAAAGCTCATGTCAATTGTAACTCTTTGTGGATACTAACAATAACTTTGAAAGATCGATGTTGTGTTCAGGGCGATTGTGGTTTGATGTCAGTTTTCCAATGTGCGTCTCAATAAGTTACCGACTGGTTTATAGGCGTGTTCAGGATTGTGCTGCCACATCTGTTCATACATTGAAGAGTACAGCAATTATCGTTTTTGTTGCTGCTGAGAAAATTCTTCATCTTTCATCACCCGTTTCGTCCTCCTAACATCATGAGGTGACGCGTCTGACAAGTAGTGGAGTCATTTCGCTTGTATTAAAACAGTTTCGGAAATATGTTCTACACCAGGCCTCGCCGTATAACGCCATTAATTAGAGTGCCAAACATGTAACAGCAAGTCAGGCATATGTCACATGATCTACATCTACGTCTACATCCATACTCCGTAAGCGACCTGACGGTGTGTGGCAGAGGGTACCTTGAGTACCTCTATCGGTCCTCCCTTCTATTCCAGTCTCGTATTGTTCGTGGAAAGAAGGATTGTCGGTATGCCCCTGTGTGGGCTCTAATCTCTCTGATTTTATCCTCATGGTCTCTTCGCGAGATATACGTAGGAGGGAGCAATATACCGCTTGACACCTCGGTGAAGGTATGCTTTCGAAACTTCAACAAAAGCCCGCACCGAGCTACTGAGCGTCTCTCCTGCAGAGTCTGCCACTGGAGTTCATGTATCATCTCCGTAACGCTTTCGCGATTACTAAATGATCCTGTAACGAAGCGCGCTGCTCTCTGTTGGATCTTCTCTATCTCTTCTATCAACCCTATCTGGTACGTATCCCACACTTCTGAGCAGTATTCAGGCAATGGGCGCACAAGCGTACTGTAACCTACTTCCTTTGTTTTCGGATTGCATTTCCTTAGGATTCTTCCAATGAAGCTCAGTCTGGCATCTGCTTTACCGACGATCAACTTTATATGATCATTCCATTTTAAATCACTCCTAATGCGTACTACCAGATAATTTATGGATTTAACTGCTTCCAGTTGCTGATCTGCTATTTTGTAGCTAAATGATAAAGGATCTATCTTTCTATGTATTCGCAGCACATTACACTTGTCTACATGGAGATTCAATTGCCATTTCCTCCACCATGCGTCAATTCGCTGCAGATCCTCCTGCATTTCAGTACAATTTTCCATTGTTACAGCCTCTCGATATACTACAGCATGATCCGCAAAAAGCCTCAGTGAACTTCCGATGTCATCCATAAGGTCATTTATGTATATTGTGAATAGCAACGGTCCTACGACACTCCCCTGCGGCACACTGAAATCACTCTTACTTCGGAAGACTTCTCTCCATTGAGAATAACGTGCTGCGTTCTGTTATCTAGGGACTCTTCAATCTAATCACACAATTGGTCTGGTAGTCCATATGCTCTTACTTTGTTCATTAAACGACTGTGGGGAACTATATCGAACACCTTGCGGAAGTCAAGAAACACGGCGTCTACCAGGGAACCTGTGTCTATGGCCCTCTGAGTCCCGTGGACGAATAGCGCGAGCTGGGTTTCATACGATCGTCTTTTTCGAAACCCATGCTGATTCCTACAGAGCAGATTTCTAGTCTCCAGAAAAGTCATTATACTCGAACATAATACGTGTTCCAAAATTCTACAACTGATCGACGTTAGAGATACAGGACAATAGTTCTGCGCATCTGTTCGACGTCCCTTCTTGAAAACGGGGATGACCTGTGCCCTTTTCCAATCCATTGGAACGCTACGCACTTCTAGAGACCTACGGTACACCGCTGCCAGAAAGGGGGGGAAGTTTCTTCGCGTACTCGGTGTAAAATCGAACTGGTATCCCATCAGGTCCAGTGGCCTTTCCTCTTTTGAGCGATTGTAATTGTTTCTCTATTCCTCTGTGCGACAATCTAGAGAAGGAACTCCAGTGCAGTCTTCCTCTGTGAAACAGCTTTTAAAAAAGACATTTAGTATATCGGCCTGTAGTCTGCCATCCTCTGTTTCAGGACCATTTTGGTCACAGGGTGTCTAGACATTTTGTTTTGATCCACCGACCGCTTTGACATAACACCAAAATTTCTAAGGATTTTCTGCCAAGTCAGTATGTAGAACTTTACTTTCGAATTCATTGAACGCCTCTCATATGGCCCTCCTCACATTACACTTCGCTTCACGTAATTTTTGTTTGTCTGCAAGGCGTTGGCTATGTTTATGTCTGCTGTGAAGTTCCCTTTGCTTCCGCAGCAGTTTTCTAACTCGGTTGTTGTACCACGGTGGCTCTTTTCCATCTCTTACGATCTTGCTTGGCACATACTCATCTAATGCATATTGTACGATGGCTTTGAACTTTGTCCACTGATCCTCAACACTTTCTGTACTTAAAACAAAACTTTTGTGTTGAGGCGTCAGGGGACTCTGAAATCTGATTTTTGTCACTTTTGCTAAACAGAAAAATCTTCCTACCTTTTTTAATATTTCTATCTATGGCTGAAATCATCGATGCAGTACCCACTTTATGATTGCTGATTATCTGTTCTGCGTTAACTGTTTCAAATAGTTCGGGTCTGTTTGTCACCAGAAGGTCTAATATGTTATCGCCAAGAGTCGGTTTTCTGTTTAACTGCTCAAGGTAGTTTTCAGATAAAGCACTCAAAAAAAGTTCACTGGATTCTTTGTCCCTGCCACCCGTTATGAACGTTTGACTCTCCTAGTCTCTATCCGGCAAATTAAAATCTCCACCCAGAAGTATAACATGGTGGGGAAATCTACTCGAAATATTTTCCAAATATGGTGATGTTCGATGAAAGCAGGCGGTGGTGAAAATTAAATTTCTTGAGGGTATATTCGTTTTGTCATTGTAACTACAAAAAAATGTGTCTATTCACCAGAGGCAGCTCGCTTTATTCAGGTACAGCTTATCAGTGGTGACAGTTTCCACTTGATTTCTCACCTGCATCGGGAAATTCCGTCAGCTAGACAGCACTAATGTTTTTCTCGTTTACACACTGATTTTTGTGACATAATGTGCCGTTGCTCTTCACCACTATGCATTTTTTATTGTTTTCACAGCACGCTTTTGCGCACATAATTGTTTTCTGGTGTGCAAAAAAGTGTGCTGTGAATAAAAGAAAAAAGCATAATGCTGCAGAGCAACTGAACATTAGGTCAGAATTGTCAGTGTCTAAAGGAAGAAAACATCAAAGGTGTGCTAGCAGATTGCATTTCCCGATGCATGCGAAAACCCAGGAGGAAATCACCGCCACTGATGATGCTTTACCTCAATAAAGCGATTCGCCTCTGGTGAAAATAACCGAATTTCTTGTAGTTGCACCAACAGAATGAAAATACTCTGAAGAATTTAAGCAACTACGGACAGTATGGCCACACAAATGACGAAAATTAAAGTATTTCCTTGTTTCCAGTTAAGGTGGTGTTTCCTATGTACTTCAGTGATTGGTCCCATATACAAATGGAAACACATGTTAAACATTTGTGGATTCGATGGAGACGCATCAGTAAAAGTGTACAGAAAATAAGGCATGAATGAGAAACATGTTTACGATTCATCCAAGTGTTTTTTTGACACAATGAAGACTGTCTATTTTATACTGGGAAAACACATGGCTAGTAATGTCGACAATCCGGAACAGATCGTGGAATAATGTAGACCACTGTCCCAGAGATGTTCAGCTACAGGCAAAAAAATTGCATTAGAATTCGCTTGGGAATGAAATAAATAGTTAAGTGCATGGAAGTTAACGAGAAATGACTGCAGGAAAAATACGAAGAAATCATAAAATAAAATGTCATCGGAAGAACTGAGTCCGCATTTACAATCATTTACAATACACCGAACTACAATCGTTGAAATTAAAAGAAAGGGCGTCAATATTTACAATGGAAAACACACACATGTGGCGGAAAGAGCGGACAGGTGGAAGCAGCACATTAAAGGAGGAATTGTCTCTTTCATGTTAATGTAGGAAGTCGATGTGGAAGACACTATGAATACAGTATTAGAACTATCAGAAATTTTATGAATTTCCCATCAAATGAGCAAAACGGGTTGAATAAAATAAGGGATCGATAACATTTCTTCCGCATATCTAAAGTCATTGGGACAGTAGCAGCTTAACACTATTCATTCGCAAACCTGTGAGACTGGAGATATGCAATCCACACAATTTAGAAGATAGCAACACAACAGATAAGTGCAAGAACTATCGAAATTGCGGGAAAGGTATACAGTAGAATGCTAGACGGAAATATAGATTTATTACATGACTGTTAGTTTGGCATTCGAGAAGGAAAAGCCACCAGAGAGGCTTTTCTGCCGTTGCGCTTGATTTTAAATACAACAAGTCGTGATCATTCCAATTGTTGACCTAGGATTTGCGACAATGTCACTTGGTCCAAGATGTTCAAAATTCTCAGGCAGGTAACGACGTTAGAAGAAAAAAAGAACGCAATGTGCTCAGACTAAAAAGAGTATAATACCAGGATGTACTTCTTGCCTCCTACATTTCGAAATATACAACGAGGTAGCAACGAGACAAATAAAAGGAAAGTTCAAGAACCAAAATTAAATTCCAAAAATACCAATGATAACTTTCTTAAACGACTTTGCTACCTGTACGAATACGTACTCTCAAGGCGATATCCAGTAATAAAATGTTCTTGTACCTCAAGCCGCGTCAGGAAGTTAACTGCCCACGAGTTCGACAGAGATCTGCTCTGCCATAGAAGGTTGGTCGACTGTCGGTTTTTTTTTTTTTTTTTTTTTTTTTTTTTTTTTTTTTTTTTTTTTTTTTGCGTGCTATGTCCGAAGATTGTCTCCTGGGGTGGCAAGGTGTGGGAAATAGTTTCACTGTACTTTGTGTTCTCTTGCAAATGGACTTCAGCTCTCTGTGGGTCCGAGACCATTGAGGGAGTTGGTTAGGTAGTCGTACGGGTGACTGACAGTAACTAGTTACATGTAAGATACCGAATAACTGAACATTGCATCATCTTTGATGGTAGTGTGGGTGTGCAATAATGGCTCCAGGTACCTTGTATTTGTGCCTCTGTCGTGATAAGGCCTGGACTACATTCGCAAGTTGGCGGAAATTTCCCCGATGTTTGTCTAATTTGTGAAAAAGACGAGTTGTCTGGTCTTTTATCTTCGCAGCAACGTCAGCTAGGCTATTTCTCTCGTCCTGGCCCATCTTGGGGCGCCTAGTCTCCAGTTCAAACACGTGTTTCGTAGTGGTTTCAAACTGCGTGTATTAGAGTCACATTTTGTACCCCAAGACGTGGAGCCGTAAGGCAGGGAGGGGTTGTATCGTTGCTCTAAAAAGAAAGTTTTAATTTCGCTCGTGAAAAACTGCATGAGTGCCCGGATAATAATCATAGTACTCACTTTCCTAGCTTATATGTGTGGGGTAAAAATCATCTCTTTATCCATTATCACTCCCAGTTATTTCGTCTTCGTAGTCCAGGGTATTATCCATCCTTTGACGGCAAGTCGCAGCCTCAGTTCCGGCCGTTTCTTCGTAAGCAGTGTTGCTGCGTTTTTCGTAGGGTTTAGGTTGATTTAAATGCTCTTTGCCCACTGTTCGGTGACGCAAGTTGTCTCTGCATCCTGTTGACAAGTTATCCGATGTTCCTTACAGAGATTAGGAAGGTCGTGTCATCGGCCTACAGACTGGCGATGGCGTGTCGAATGGTAGGAATGTCTTTATACACGAATTAAACAGGCATGGCGACTTCACCGCTCCCTGTGGGATGCAAGCTGAGACAGTTTTCAATGATGACTTCTCCCCAACGATTTGTACAAACTGCCCTGCAGGAAGCTATCTGTCAGCTTGATGTAACTGTCGGGGAGACGGGCTTGATAGACTAGTTTGACTATACGCTTGTCACGCCACACCCTGTCGTATGCCTTTTCGATATTTAGAAAAACTCCAACTGCGGAGTGTCGTTTCTCAGGTTGAGTTTTATGGATTCTGTGATCCGAAGCAGCTGAAGCTCCGCCGATAACCGTGGTCGGACGCCTAACTTATCGTAGCTGATGATGTTACTTTCTTCCAGACAGTCTTACAGTCTCTGAGACGCTGTAGTAGCACCCGTTCCAATATTTTGCCGAGCGTGGGCAACAGACTAATTTATCGGTATCTGTCTGGCAGCGTCGGGTTTTTTCCACTTTTGGGAATAGTAATCGTCTTCACCGTATTCCAGGCTGCAGGGAAGTAGCCGTTGAGTAAGCAGCTGTTGATTATTCGAGCTAAGAGAACGATGGTCTTTCTTGGAAGATGCTTCGGCGTAGGTCATAGAGTCCTTGCCAGATGCGGAGTTGTGCGTCTTCCTAATGAGCTTTCTAACTTCATCGGGAGTGCTACCAACAGGCATCTGTCGTGTAGTGTCGTGTAGTGAGTTGACGGAAGTCGGCGATTCGCTGCCAGATACGGTCCACTTCCCTTGCGTCCTCTGCATCCTGCGGGGGCGGAGTAATCATATTGTGTTCATATACGTCGACATACAATTCAGCTTGTCCAAGCGTGCGTATATGATGCCATCGAGGTCGCGTATTGCTCTCTTTGGTGGTCTCGGTTGGCATGGTGCTCTGACAAGTTGCCACTCTTCTCCAGTCTAGAGGAACATTTCGTCTATCCTCGTTTCCAAGAGGACTTGCCGCTATTCGTCAGCTCCCGGAACGAACTAAGCCTCAGCCGTCCACCTTCTAGATGTCTGTATAATTTCCACCGGTTTCTGTGAGTATGCCGGCGATGATTGGTTTCGTTGCAATGAGGAGGGAATGTTTCAAATTGATGCTGGTGACGAAAGATATCACTTGCTGCACGTCTTACTGCCCGTTGGATTTTAGATGTCAAAGTTTCCACAGCAATGTCATTTTCCGGAATTGTAGAGGCTACTTGGGTCGGTCGGGCGTTACTGTTAAGGTATGTCGCAAAGAGATCCCACTTAACAGCTCTGGAGCTTTGAGGTGGTATTGGGGAGGTCGCAATCCCCGAGCACTGGTGGATGATCAGATGACAGGTCCTGGATGGTTTCGAGCTGCAGATTTGCAGCGATTTTTTAAACAATAGCTGTATCGAGATCGTCCGCCTTATGGACGGCGAACTCAGGGATGCGTGTTGGCTCCCGTGGCCCATAGATGAAGGTCGTTCTCTACATCATATAGTAGCGCTCCCTTTCGGTTTGCCCTCCTTGAATGCCAAGCCTCATGTTTGGAGTTAAGGTGTCCTCCCAACAAGACTTTACTGAATCGGTCGAAGATAGCTTGAAGATCTCTGGGCACCAACTGTTTCTTGGGGCTAAGGTACACCGCCACCAGAGTTATGTTTCTTATTGCCGTGAAGACTGTAACGGCTGTAGCTTCAAATATGGCTCTGAGCACAATGGGACTTAACATCTGAGGTCATCAGTCCCCTAGAACCTAAGGACATCACACACATCCATGCCCGAGGCAGGATTCGAACCTGTGACCGTAGCAGTCGCGCGGTTCCGGACTGAAGTGCCTAGAACCACTCGGCCACTGAGGCCGGCGGCTGTGGCTTCCGGTGATTCCAGGGGTGGTAGATCCTCCTGAGGATGTCATACGGTGTTTCTGACGAACACTGCAATTCCGCAACCTCGTTGTTCAACCCGGTCCCTCCTATAATCATGCATGTTGCGTAATGTCAAACTAGCCATCTCCGTTAGGTGTGTTTCCGATATTAGAACTACATCCAAGCTGTGCGCCGACTAACAAATTCGTTCAGTTCAGTTTGTTTACGTCTTGCTCCATTGGCATTCCAAATGCAGAGTCGGAGGTGTCTTGTTCTGCGGCCGTTATCCCTTCCTTAAGGAGCGGTAAACGCCTTCATTATTCATTCCACCAGAGTGAGGATTCCTGTCTGTTTTAGTTGTACAAGCAGGTCTGCGATGTCCGATATGACTGGTGTCAATGTGCCTAATGTTTCTGTAGTGGAAGCAAATGTTGCAGGTTGGTCTTTACTAGGCGACGGTGTGTCTGCGTAGGATCGTGAAATTCGTCGTCTTGGAAGTCTCCGTAGGGTTGCTGATATTTGGGGCTGTCCGGATGGCTGTTGTTCGGGTGACTGATGGTCCATCTTGCTGGTCGTCGTTGACGTTGTCGATTGTTTAACGATATTCATCGTCGGTTTCTTAGTCTGCTGTTGCGACTGGAATTTATATCTCCAGAGGAGTGCTGGTCTTTGTCACTCGTAGCACATTTTGCTTAGGAGGTGCAGGGCAGGCTGCAGTCTGTCGTTCGATGGTCTCCAACGCACTTTAAGCAGCGGGATGGCATCTGGCGACAATTTGCACTATCCTCGAAGCGTTGAGTTTCTGCACTGCGTCGACTCGTCCTTGGACCGATAATCTTCAATACGCACTCTCATGTAGAGAAGGTAACGGCTGTAGATTTTATGGTTGTCTTTTGCCTTAGGAAGGCTGACACAGTAAGTGGGCAGCCTAAGTCACCACTGACTTGATCTCCTTCTCTCCTTTCATACTGATATATCCTGACGTGGGGAACACTTTTTCACTTAATGCTGTCGTCTGAATGCTGCTGCCTGGTTATAAACCCTCGCCGTCACCAGTGACGTCACTCGTGCCCCGTCTCGCACAATAAACGGCAATTTTTTCGTTCCGCGAGTGCCGCGTCCGCTTCAATTTGGCAATCACAGGGGGCGCTCTGGACAGTGATTTGCTGCCGTTCTTCTCCTAAGTCGCGCATGCGAAGGTCATGGCCCGTTTCTCCTGCAGAGGGCACTGAATTTCGCCATGCTCTATGATTCGGCCCTGCCCTTTTCTAGGGAGCCACTGTATGTACTGGCGAGCCACTGTAATAAGCGTCATTAAGCATCTGAAGATGACAAGCAGCTTTGTCTTTGGAATATTGTTTGTGCAGCTTCCACAACATTATGAACCAGTGACGCATATTAATTTACTACAGCACTCATATTCAGAGTCACCCTAACGTTATAGCAACTCCATGCTGAGGTACTGACTTCACCTTCCAGTAAAAAATGTTTGTCGTGTTCTGCTGATAAGTTAATATATACAGTCACACAGTGGAGAAAATGTGATACTTTGCAATCCTTAAATCATCATGTTACAGCAAATTTGTAGCAAATTGCCCAATGCATATATAGAATGTAGCAAAACAGAAATGAAATGGCCCCTGCAGAACAGAATTGTAACAAATTCCTCCACAAATCGCCTGTTACATCAAATTTGTGACAAAATGACCCACAGAAGTCAAAATCTCCTGGACTATTAGGTGGCGTCATGTTTCTTCCAAAATGATCGACGTTTCAACCCCTATGCTGGGTTCTTCCTCAGGATCATCTAGTGTCCACTGCTGCTAGTAGTAGTGGACACCAGAAGATCCTGAGGAACATCCGAGCAGAGGGGTCGAAACGTCGATTATTTTAGAAGAAGCATGATGCGGTCTAATAATCCAGAAGATTTTTACTTCAGTGACAACGGCCATGAAAGCCTGCAGCCTTACATAAAATGACACACACATTGTCAGTGATTGTCAGCTACTGGATCTCGAAAGGTAATCTAATACCAGCAGCGATAAACTGACTGTAGGTGTCACCTACTGGATTCAAATAATATCCCAGTTATCAAATAATGTTGTAACGACATGAATCATATATCACCACTGTTGCATGAAACTGGAACAAATTAGCCTATGCGTTACCGACGTTACATGAATTTGTAACAAATGGTCTCAAACACGCCATACAAATTACCCGATACATCGCCAAGTAATGACGCTGAGAGTTGTGCCAACAACCAACAGTGATTAGCAAACTTATTGAGATATGTCAATGCCAGCTAGAGGAGATATCTAGCAAGAAACAAAATGCTTAGTCAGAAAGTTTGGAGTGTTGAACAAGCATAGATACACATCTTAGAACTGCCTCTCGTATGCGAACCTCTTTTCTCCAATTCTCTCCCTCCTCAGTGCATGTACGACATAATGTGTGTCTGTGATTGTGTGTGTGTGTGTGTGTGTGTGTGTGTGTGTGTGAAGAGAGAGAGAGAGAGAGAGAGAGACAGAGAGAAAGCTTATACATGTAAGATCAGTTTACTGATTTTGTTGATGACGCAGAATTTTTGCTTACAAATATTATATCAGGTTCCTGCTGACACAGCATTTCACCCTCGTGCCCTTATAGCGGAGTACTGGTTGGCTGTTTTAATGACTAGTAAAGTACTGCATTTAGATCGGTTGGCTGGCTGATTAAATATTGTATTGTGACTGGCTGTTTCTTTTTAACGACCAGTAAAAGTCAGCATTGAAATTGGCTGTTTCTTTTTAATGAAAGCAAAAGTTTTTGAAACATCCCATCAGTCCCATTTTCCTTTTTTTGAAAATTTCCCACCATCACCACATTGGACTGTATACCATTGCCCCTGCATCTAAGAAACCCGAAAATACTGGGAAACATGCCCTCACACTTCGTTCTGAAGGCAGGACCTCTAAGTCCGAATCCAAGGCAGAAGGAGGGCCCAGAACATACGTAGCCATACTAATGATGAATCAAGAAATGAAAGTTCGTTTTCAAAAGTGTTGAATGTGCAACTTTAATCGCTTTGGGTCAAGTAGTGTTCTCAACACGAATCAGAGAATTATTCTTGGAGCCTTTAGATATCTTAGTTTGACTTCGCACGGATACACTGAAACTAATTTGCGTAATACTGCCATTTACTAGTGAATAACAATAAATGTCAATATCACGAAGTTGATTTCGGTACATTGAACATTTAAGTTTGTAATATGAATAATTACTTTTCCGTCCTAAAGAGAGAATGTGTTAATATTTTACTTATTAATATTGTGTTCTCGAAAATGCCACTGTGAATTTTGAACGTTACTAAAAGCGGTTTTCTGTGATGCTGCAGGTGCTGCTAAGGTTTTCTTGGGAATCATTTTATTGCCTCATAATTACTTGAGACCTGGTACCAAGGAAGGCAGGATTGGGTTGTGATTGTGGACGGGGCCGTAATCAAATAGTGTTGGTTAGCTTATTTGGAAACAACAACCAGTAAAAGGTGACAATAAATTAAGAAGTGTTTCACGGCTGAAGGCGTTAATGACAACAAATTTCTCTGCTGAAGGCCCCAATAGTAAAAATTTAAAACTTGTGACTTCTTATTAGAAGAGTTTAAAACTTGTTTCACGGCTGAAGGCCTGAATAGCAATGTTTTAAGAACCAGTTGACTTCTTCAGCTTTCAATTACAGTTATTAAAATATTTTTAAAGAACAATCATCGAAGTCTCTCTGCTAGAATACACAAAACTTCGCAAGCGATGAGACAGGTAGCCAAGAGTTGCATTCACTTCACGATATGGTAACTGAGATTAGTGGCAGTTTAAAGGCATGACCAATGATCATTTGCCGAATCTACCTAACGTCCTATGACCAACGCAGTGATGGTATAGCACACCAAAGCTGGAACCGGCAGTCAGCATTACGTCTTCAGACTCCGATGTTTAGAGCATCCGGAAGCAGAAAGGAACCATTACTACCATAGTAGGGAAAAAAACACCACCCGCCCCACAAATCAAGGAAGCCGTCGAGCTATACACCTTACGGAACAGCAGCGGCATGGCGAGGAAAAGCACACTGCCGTAACATACACTAACCTCCAGGGCAGGTAACTGGGGCGTTAGAGGCCACTAGGCAGGGAAAAAAAAAAGAAACACTGGTTGCACTTCAAAAAATATTAACATATAGAATGCAACAATTAATAATAAGGAGTGGAGGGAGGCTAATTAGGTTCGCCTTCCCCAAACGCTCCACTCGCGGCTCTACGTGTCGGCGACCCTGCTATCAGCAACACGCAAACTAATGGCGAGATCTCACAATGGTGGTGGTTTCACTACTTGAATTAAGGTGCCCTCAACTTAAACTTCCTGGGTCCGGTTGAGAACGAGGTTGTACCCCTCAAGACTAGACGCTTTTCATCCGGCAGCGCATGTGTGCCGCCAGTGGTCCCACCGTGTTCGATCGCTGCGCGGACCTGACTGCTCGTCCGTCCCCAACCGAACTGCCGACTCACACGACACGGAAACATCACAACGTCGCCCAAAGATAGTACCACCGTTACTAGATATCGATAACCGCCACTGCTGCCACTAGTGGAGAGACAACGCTTGCAAACGGAGTGGCGCCAATGAACGCAAGAAGAAGACGACAACCGTAACTATACCAACTAAACGATGGCAACCTAGCAACGGCACCAACACGAGCTGCAACACGACTCATTACTTGCTTCAGATCTTGTTTTCTTTCTTATTGGACCTTTGCTCTTGCCACAGTTCCTGTATTTCGGAGGTGCTGAAGGTTTCTAGAACCCGTTCTCCTATCAGAATCAAGCGACATTCATTGGTTACATGTTTCGTTCGTATCATGGGTGATCGTGTCAGATCAAAATTCCTCCGTATTTTTTGGATTTGTAAAACTAAACAGCATATTTAAAGTGCATTTAACATCAATACATTTTGCATTCTGTGACGAACGTCTTGGATTTTGTCTCTTGTCTCCTCTTAGTTGGTTAGTTAATTACATGTCCATGGATCATTTTGCACGATAGATCGTAATGATACACGTGCTTCGTATACAACTGCTTCGTATACACATGCATTTTGTGCCACCATTCTGATAGATCTATTTATTTCATTTACTACTGTTAAAAGCATAGCTCTTTTAGGTGTCTAAAGGCCTTCATAGATAGTGTCTAAAATATCAAATTCTCTTGTAAAACTTGAAAAATTCTGAGGCACTTTCAGAATGTAGAGACTTACTGCGCCGTCTGTCATCACCTCTTACCTACACGTTGGGGATTCCTATTTCTGTTTGTATATACAGTATTTCATTTTAAGTGTCTTATGTGGTTTATAATGTTGATCTTCCAATTATACGTAAACACGATGAGACTGAACTTGCACTACACATATTTAAATGAGTTTGCGAGTAAAAACGTTTGACACGGGCTTTGAGATGCTAACATATTTAACTTTTTGCAACTTCTATGATTTTAGATAGCTTTACCTACAATATGAGAAGAGAGCACTAATTCTTTTGAGAAAAGTAAAACACTACTTAATTATTAAACTGTGTCACCTGAATAGCATTACGTATATTGTTACAGTACGTGATTCCACGCGATTTGTGATTCTACTTTTGAAATTGATTAGAAACATTAGATTTATTTATAGCCTAACTCTTACTACGAAGTATTAAGTAAAACATAAATTCTAGAGTAGTCTGCAGAGCAAAATAATACACAGATTTGTAAAACACATACTGAAATAATGTAATTAAACAGAAGTTATTATAGGGAGCCAGTAATAAATGGTAGAATTTTAGAAAAGAGGTGCTTTCAAAGTAATGGCATTCACGTGGTAATCCTGCATATGATCATTATTCTTTTCGCTATAAATATGATGCGAATTTATGCATATTAAGTTACGTAACTCTGTAAACACGTGAATGGAAGTAGGCGTAAGTCAACTCCAGTAGGAAGCGCGTCGAATACACGGACACCATTAGCTCAGCACACTCGCCCCACACACATTACGACAATAAGAAAACGTCGCAAAAGAAACCCTTTCTGTATAACTATTTTTAGATCATCCGAAGCGCATTTATGTCCGATTCTGCTTCTCAAGTCATTTTAAAGAATCTATCTGCATACTTTTGCTCTCTGTAAAAATTCTTCTTCTTCCCTGCGTAGCTTTACAAACATTACAAAATAAATGTAAAGAAAGCAGATGTTTTTGTATGATTCACTCTTCGTGGATGTAACCTTAGGGGCACTTACCTGTTTTTCGTTAGTGTAGTGTTGTTAAATAATCAATTTACTGTTTTGTTGATTGTGTTCAACTCAAATGATCGATTTAAAAATACACTATTAGGTAATCCCTTTACTGTCCGTCATAGCACCATGGAAGTTATTCGACGGTGTGTTGACTAATGTCCTTTCATTCGCTCCCTTCTCCTACTCATAGTGTTTTCCGCATATTCCCATCCTCGCTAATTCTGCAGAGAAACTCTGCCGGTATTATCTTATCAGTCCGCGTCTTTCTGCAGCATTACTGTCCGGTTCTTGTCTATTCATGTTATCCCACAGCGCATGGACCATTTCCGTAAAATTTGTGTTCCAAAGGTACACTGTCGTCTTTGTCCTTCTGACGGCCAACGTGTGGAACTAGTAGACCTCTTTCTGAGGTTTACGTGCTAATTAACTCTGCTAGACTCCATCTCATCTCTCCCTTACAACGTCACTCATTAAGAAATCTTTTCACGAGACTGCAGAATTCCTTCACATTGTCTACCACATTGTCTGCTACTTTGACCCTAAGTTTATGGTTAATCAGATTTCGGCTAGTCCTCAACACGTTCTTTTATATTCAGTTAATTCTAAATCAATTTACTCCTAATCTTGTACATGCTTCATGCCATTCAACAGGTCCAGTAAATTCTTCTTGCGCCCTCGCCAGAGGTGTAAATGTCTAGTTATTGGTATTCTCTCACACAAAATTTTATCCCACTTGTTCCCTGACCACGTGACGCTCCGTTCAGCAGGTGGTGTCAAGGCTGAATGCGATTGCTCACTGCGGGAAGATTTCATTTGAGTAATTGAAGGTTACAGGAGAATATAGACTGGGGACTAGGAATGAGAGACAAGAAAGACCATTTGAGACCTGTAATACATTTCAGCTAGTAATAACGAATACTCTGTTGAAGAATCGTGGGAAGAAGCCACCGATGCCAAACAAGTGTGCAAGAGAACAGCCAAGGGTGTTAAAACTTGGTGGCTGTCGACCAGAGCTCAATGCGTCGGGGACGAACTGGGTGGTTTTATCCTAATGCCGAGGAAGACAGTGCATGGAGTGCATTGACGTGACTGCACATAGCACTGCGTGCCGTATTCACAGGATGGCACAATGGATCCATCACACACTCTAAGAAGAAGAAGAAGAAGAAGAAGAAGAAGAACAGAAAACGTGGCTCAAAGGAATTATCTCAATGGGACGGAGATACGTAGATGCGATATGCATGTAAAGACAAACAAATAATTACAAATTCAGAAAAACTGGATGATTTATTAAAAAAAGAGAGTTCAGTAAACTGAGCAAGTCAGTAACACGCTGGGCCACCTCTGGCCTTTATGTAAGCAGTTTTAAGCTTGGCTTCGACAGAGTTGTTGGATGTCCTCCTGAGAGATATCGTGCCATATTCTGTGGAACTGACGCATTAGATCTCTAAAATCCCGAAACTCGTCTTCGGCCTGAAGTATCTTGATGGGAATAAACTGTCTTCAGTGATGGGTCCCGTTTCTAACTGAGTTCTGATGATCAGTGAAGACTTGTCTCGAGATGCCCAGGACAAGGGAGAGATACCAATCTGACCTTCACTGCCAAGAGTGATAGCCTGTGGTGCTAATTCATTTAATAGCCGGACCTCTTTGGTTCACCCTTATAACTCAGTGGGACATCGATTCGACGATCTACGATCCGTTCTGTTGCCCTCTACAGAGTGAACTTACATTTCAGCAAGATAATGCCCGCTGGGTTGATAAGACAGAGATTTAGGAACCAGGTTATAAATTGTAAGACATTTCCAGAGGTAGATGTGGACTCTGATCAGAACCTGTTGGTTATGACCTGTAGATTAAAACTGAAGAAACTGCAAAAAGGTGGGAACTTAAGGAGATGGGACTTGGATAAACTGCAGGAACGAGAGGTTGTACAGAGTTTCAGGAAGAGCATAAGGGAACAATTGGCAGGAATGGGGGAAAGAAATACAGTTGAAGAAGAATGGGTAGCTTTGAGGGATGAAGTAGTGAAGGCAGCAGAGGATCAAGTAGGTAAAAGGACGAGGGCTAGTAGAAATCCTTGGGTAACAGAAGAAATATTGAATTCAATTGATGAAAGGAGAAAATATAAAAATGCAGTAAATGAAGGAGGCAAAACGCAATACAAACGTCTCAAAAATGAGATCGAAAGGAAGTGCAAACTGGCTAAGCAGGGATGACTAGAGGACAAATGTAAAGATGTAGAGGCTTATCTCACTAGGGGTAAGATAGATACTGCCTACAGGAAAATTAAAGAGACCTTTGGAGATAAGAGAACCACTTGTATGAACATCAAGGGCTCAGATGGAAACCAGAAAGCAGAAAGATGGATGGAGTATATAGAGGGTCTATACTACGGCGATGTACTTGAGGACAATATTATGGAAATGGAAGAGGATGTAGATGAAAATGAAATGGGAGATACGGTACTGCGTGAAGAGTTTGAAAAAGCACTGAAAGACCTGAGTCGAAACAAGGCCCCCGGAGTAGACAACATTCCATTGGAACTACTGACGGCCGTGGGAGAGCCAGTCCTGACAAAACTCTACCATCTGGTGAGCAAGATGTATGAAACAGGCGAAATACCCTTAGACTTCAAGAAGAATTTAATAATTCCAATTCCAAAGAAAGCAGGTGTTGACAGATGTGAAAATTACCGAACAATCAGTTTAATAAGCCACAGCTGCAAAATACTAACACGAATTCTTTACAGACGAATGAAAAAACTGGTAGAAGCCGACCTCGGGGAAGATCAGTTTGGATTCCGTAGAAATATTGGAACACGTCAGACAATACTGACCTAACGACTTATCTTAGAAGAAAGATTAAGGGAAGACAAACCTACGCCTCTATCACTTGTAGACTTAGAGAAAGCTTTTGACAATGTTGACTGGAATACCCTCTTTCTAATTCTGAAGGTGGCAGGGGTAAAATACAGGGAGCGAAAGGCTATTTACAACTTGTACAGAAACCAGATGGCAGTTATAAGAGTCGAGGGACATGAAAGGGAAGTAGTTGTTGGGAAGGGAGTAAGACAGGGTTGTAGCCTCTCCCCGATGTTATTCAATCTGTATATTGAGCAAGTAGTAAAGGAAACAAAAGAAAAATTCAGAGTAGGTATTAAAACCCATGGAGAAGAAATAAAAACTTTGAGGTTCGCCGATGACATTGTAATTCTGTCAGTGACAGTAAAGGACTTGGAAGAGCAGTTGAATGGATTGGATAGCGTCATGAAAGGAGGATATAAGATGAACATCAACAAAAGCAAACCGAGGATAATGGAATGTAGTTGAATTAAGTTGGGTGATGCGAAGGGAATTAGGAAATGAGACATTTAAAGTAGTAAAGGAGTTTCGCTATTTGGGGAGCAAAGTAACTGATGATGGTCGAAGTAGAAAGGATATAAAATGTAGACTGGCAATGGCAAGGAAAGCGTTTCTGAAGAAGAGAAATTTGTTAACTTCGAGTATAGATTTAAGTGTCAGGAAGTCATTTCTGAAAGTATTTGCATGGAGTGTAGCCATGTATGTATGTGAAACATGGACGATTAGTAGTTTGGACAAGAAGAGAATAGAAGCTTTCGAAATGTGGTGCTACAGAACAATGCTGAAGATTAGATGGGTAGATCACATAACTAATGAAGTATTGAATAGGATTGGGGAGAAGAGAAGTTTGTGGCACAGCTTAACCAGAAGAAGGGATCGGTTGGTAGGACATGTTCTGAGGCATCAAGGGATCACCAATTTAGCATTGGAGGGCAGCGTGGACGGTAAAAATCGTAGAGGGACACCAAGAGATGAATACACTAAGCAGATTCAGAAGGACGTAGGTTGCAGTAGGTACTGGGAGATGAAGAAGCTTGCACAGGATAGAGTAGCATGGAGAGCTGCATCAAACCAGTCTCAGGACTGAAGACCACAACAACAACAACAACAACAACAACAATGCCCGCTTTCACACGGCGAGAGTTTCTGCGTTCTCAAAACGTTCTTAAATGCGGAGAGATCCGGCCATCTTGCTGGCGATGGTAGATTTTGGCAAGCACGAACATAAGCGTAGGAACTCTCGTCGCTTGCAAGTGGGCGTTACCTTTCTGAAATAAAAGCCTAGGATGGCGTGCCATGAAATGCAACAGAACGGGGCGTAGAATATCGTTTACGTCCCACTGTGTTTTAAGGGTGAACCAAAGAGGTACTGCTATTAAATGAATTAGCACCACAGGCTATCACTCCTGGTAGTGGAGGTCAGATTGGTAGCTCAACCTTGTCCGGGGAATTTCGATACACATCTTCACTGCCCATCAGGACTCAGTTAGAAACTGGAGTCATCATTGAAAACAGATTATTCTTATCAAGATACTCCAGGCCGAAGACGAGTCTGGAGATGTCCCACACAGTGAGGGGTACCAACCCGACAGTTGCCTGCAACACGGTGTGACACCTAGGAGTACTGGTCTGGGTTGCCATTTCATTTCGTTGCAGGACACCTTTGGTTGCCGTTCGCGGAGCCGCTAAAGCACACCGGTATTTCTACGATATTCTACGCCCCGTTCTGTTGCCCTTCACGGAATGAACTTATATTTCAGCAAGATAATGCCCGCTTTCACACGGCGAGAGTTTCTATTGCTTGCCTTTTTAAGGGTTTGTTGTAAATTGAATTTTGGTACAGTTTGATGCACATCACTAGATGTCCTGTTCCTAAAACAGTGTCTCTTGGCAGTCTTTGATCATTATAACTGAACCTAATTGCGCTGTGGTGGTCGAAGGTCTCCGTAAATAGGGACTATTAAGTCGTAGGGTAGTCTTCAGAGCACTGTACTGAGCGAGCTGCAGGCACAGGGCTATACTTTCTACTGGAGGTTTGTGACAGCCCGAGAGTCTGTGCCACAACGTGTTTTGGTGCCCGTCGATGGAATAATTTTCCCATCTGTCAGTACAAGGTGGAAGAGAAATAGACCGCGGTTCACAGCTTTCCTTATTGTCTGTCCATACTATTAGCGGGCGTACGCGATGGGCTGGAGGAATTGATGAGGAAGCAGGAAGAGGCTCATGTCTGATTGTCATCTTGAGGCTGCTGGACATTACTGAAAGGCACCAGGCAAGTGGTAGCACCTGTGTGGTAGCGGCCTCTAGTGGTATTTCTTGGGCCACCTCTTGATTGATGTACAACACATTCCATTGACGTCTCTTGATTATTTTGTTTACATCTGTGCAAGATCTGTTCTTGAGACTGCATGCCGTACTGCTGATGATCAACTCATATGTTGTAGCACAGTCACTACCGCCAGAACAATTTTATGTTGTTCTCATTTGCTAGCGTCATTGTAACACGTGTTTTGGGGAAGTATGAGGCATATCAATTTTGGTACTTCTAAAAAATTGTTTAGTACATTGGCAAACTGTCAGGGTTAGGGAATGCACTACCTTTTCATATTTGTGTCTAGGTATGTTGGTTACTTCTGATGATATTGCTGCTTTACACTGTGCCTAACTATTAGATGACACATTGTGTCATATCTGTTCAAAAATGGTTCAAATGGCTCTGAGCACTATGGGACTTAGCATCTATGGTCATCAGTCCCCTAGAACTTAGAACTACTTAAACCTAACTAACCTAAGGACAGCACACAACACCCAGCCATCACGAGGCAGAGAAAATCCCTGACCCCGCCGGGAATCGAACCCGGGAACCCGGGCGTGGGAAGCGAGAACGCTACCGCACGACCACGAGATGCGGGCCTGTCATATCTGTGCAACGATGAAAGTTTTCAGGTCATCGTAAAGCTGTTCTGTCCAGCCAGTTTTGTATTTGTACCTTGTTATGCTCTTGCACACTGAACTTAATTTTCTCCGTGTTATTTAAATCCTAATTCTGTAAGTAATGTTGTGCGCCTCAAGTCATGACTTCACTCTTTCCGTTTTTGTTTGTTCTCTGAGAATTTCGAGAGCTCTGATCCAGAACCCAATTAAGGCTTATCAAAGTCTGTGATATGCTGCTGGAGTGAGCTTGATTAAACTGTTACTTTAGCAACAGGTATTGGCACTTCACTTGCAGAAGATTTTTGTACTATAGTGTTCGGAATTTATGAAACGGAAAACAGATAAAGCTTATATAATTACTGTGCTCATTTTCATAATATTTCTCGAACTATTTTAGTAAATATATTAGGTGAGTATCGCCATAAGAGGTTTTATTAAAAACTGTATCACTAGTAAAATGTATTTGCATCCACAAAACCGTTGGACATTCACTCTACCTCACATGTTGATACTAGCTCATCCTAAGACACTCGTGAAATTTTATTTCTTTTGGTTCATTGATCCTTATCTGTACACGTAGTACAATAGAGTTTAAGTTACAGAGCGAAAGTAGAACCCTTTCGATTAACGTTTCCTCGGCACACTTGGCGGAGAAATGTTGGAGCCTCAAATGACACTAATTAACACACTAACCCTCTTCTATCTGCCTGGAAGTACCTATTGAGATGGCAAATAGTTAAGACTCTGGTCTCTTATTCAGGAGGACCAGGATTTAAATTCAAGTCTGTCTTCTATATTTGGGTTTTCGATTATAGCTCTAAATCCACAACCCACGTACGCAATCACATTACTGACGCTGTGTTACGCCCCAATCTTCAACATTTTCTTTGTAAACACTCTCCAAGAATGGAGAAATTTCAAACTACTGTGTTTCATGAAACACACTTCCATTTATGTGAATCACATCTTCGCAATTTTTGTGGAAACTTGCGAACTCGAGCTCTGATGCAGCACGCTATAGTTCTCAGTCGATTTCCAGAACGTGTTCTCTCTACTTGCCTATGGTGGCTGTTCGACACATGTGGAAGCCTTTATGGAGACTAATTTGGGTGACCGGAATAAGACGTCTGTACCAAAGTGAAGCACATATTACCAGCAAGAAATTCTGAATTGCTCAAAGTATATCTATTCTACGTAAGTTAATTGTCACAACACGCAGAATTTAATTTAAGGCCCCAAGATCATTTTATGATGCAGGTACACGTCCGTAAGTGGTATGTAACATATTGGCTTAATTTTTTTAGGACAACAACACATTCGGATGTGATGGAGACGTAAGTATCTGTAGATACACTTTTTAAAAAAGGATGTATTTTACAACTCGTACACTTATAATTTCAACAAGAATTTACCGATTTTTAGCTGTCGCCAGCAGTCTTCAGATCGTAAGAAAGAATTAACAGTTCAGTCCCAGCCAGATAAGACTACACTGACAACGATTACCTTGACATGTACTTGCACGTCGATTACAGATTCTTTCTTAAGAAATAAAAACCGTTCCTGGCGAAATAAACTGGTAATGTCTCTATATAAAAGGTAATGTCTCGACTGACTGTCTGATTCATTATCGCCTAGCCCAAAACATTAAGGATACAAGCGTCCAATTTGCAGAGGGTGTTGGTCTTACACTGTAGGCGCCTTTTTGGGAAGTATTTTTCGAAATTCCACCCCTAAGGGGTTGAAACAGTGGAGGAAAGGCCTTTTGAGAATATGTCTCTAATAAGGCAATTTTGAAGTTACACCTACGAAAATTAGTATTTGTTTCTCAGTCAGATATAAGTTCCATAATGTTTTGGAAATTCAACCATTAAGGGCGTAAAATAGTGGGTGCAAGCTTTTAGAAAATAAATCATTATTAAAGAACTACTGAAGCATTTTGAGGCTACGTCCATCAGAACTAATATTTGACTCCTGTGTTACGTGTTTCATCGTTTTGGCAATTCAACCCCTGTTCTTGTTGTTGTTGTGGTCTTCAGTCCAGAGACTGGTTTCGTGCAGCTCTCCATGCTACTCTATCCTGTGCAAGCTTCTTCATCTCCGAGTAACTACTGCAACCTATGTCCTTCTGAATCTGATTAGTGTATTCTCTTGGTCTCCCTTTACGATTTTACCCTTCACGCCTCCCTCCAATACTAAACTGGTGATCCCTTAATGCCTCAGAATGTGTCCTACCAACCGATCGCTCCTTCTAGTCAAGTTGTGCCACAAATTCCTCTTCTCCCTAATTCTATTCAGTACCTCCTCATTAGTTACGTGGTCTGCCGATCTAATTTTCAGCATTCTTCTGTAGCACCACATTTCAATAGCTTCTCTTTTTTTCTTGTCTAAACTGTTTATAGTCTATGTTTACTTTCCATACATGGCTTCACTCAATACAAATGCTTTCAGAAAAGACTTCCTGACACGTAAATCTATACTCTATGTTAATAAATTTCTCTTCCTTAGAAACGCTTTTCTTTCCATAGCTAGTCTACGTTTTATATTCTCTCTGATTCGACCGTCATCAGTTATTTTGGTCCCCAAACATCAAAATTCATCTACTACTTTAAGTGCCATATTTCCTGATGCGATTCCCTCAGCATCATCTGATTTAATTCGAATACATTCCATTATACTCGTTTCGCTTTTGTTGATGTTCATCTTATGTCCTCCTTTCAAGTCCTGTCGGTTCCATTCAACTGCTCTTCGAAGTCCTTTGCTGCCTCTGACATGGTTACAATGTCGTCGGCAAACCACGAAGTTTTTATTTCTTCTCCATGAATTCAACCCCTGAACAGATGAAAATTAATGGGAAAATATTTCGTTATCTTAAAAAACATTTGAAGCGTATCTGTGAAAACTGGTATCTCACTTCTCTGTAAGATATAAAGGAATTTATATTAGAGGATGAAAGTTTCTATGGAATATCGCCATAAGAACGTAAAATGCATGATGAACAATCACTTTGGAATTCAGCTACTACAATCGCTTTTTGGTCGGAAGTACATTTGGAAAATATCACGCTTCAGTGGATTTAATTAGCGTGAGAGGTTTAGAATGTGTTGCAGTTTTCAACAACGTAAAATTTTATTAAAGAAAGACAAAAAGTAACTGGTGCAGACAGTAGAGCCAACACGATTGAAGCAGTGGGTGCTAAGCTACTTTCTTGTATAAAACGTACGTAACTGTGTCGTAAAATAAACCCAGACAGTAGGTATTTCGCATAACCTGTACATTTGATGTCTGTTGCGTTTTCAGGTATCATCACGAATTATGCTTATTTCTTCTGGCTGCAAAGGAGATTACGGTCCCCCTCGAATGTCACAAGGTCTCTCCAACACAATCAGATAAGAAGTAACACCAAAGTGTTTCTCACCTGCTCCTCACGAGTAGTGTCCACTCTCCTAGTGCACAACAGAAACAAACTGGAACTTCCTAAAATTTATTTTGTTGCTGGTGCTCACATGTAAAATTCCAGAGACAACCTAAACGGAATGCAGAACTGTGTTATTGTTCTTTATCAAACATACAACTGACATAATTAACTGCTAGTTTAATGGGCACCAGTCTTTTGTTAAGTTTTGTAACATCCACCATCATTTCAGAATGAATTTTCACTCTATAGGTGTAGTGTACATTTATTTGGAATTCTTTGTGAGCTTAAACTGTGTGCATGACCAGAACGGGAACAAATCTGAGGTTCTTACTGTCCACGGGAGTGCCTCAGCATCACGCAGACTGTCCACAGTGACATGAGCAGTGTGTTGACGATCATCGTCCTCCTAGGAATGGCCCCAGGGTTCCGTCAGATGACAGGCAATACACGAATGTGCAGAAAAATGGTTGTGTATAACTGCGCTAGCAGATGTGATCTGATTTCGTATCGGATTACTCCCCACATCATGAAGCCAAGAGCATCAACGACGTGCCTCTCCAAAACATTAAAAAAAGTCATCACGGTAGTCATTTGGTGTAGTGAAGACATGGGATTAATCACTGCACTCAATGCGACGCCATTCATCTCTATCCCATGTGTCCCAATTATGGCTACGTTCCAAACATGGCAATTTGTGTTGGAGTTTCAACGGCTCCCTACGCATGGGATTGTTATTTCTTGGTATAGCTGCTGCTTGTTTCTGACTAATGTTGCGGAATGATACAGAATGATGCAGGGTCCATTACTCGTCCTCAGATAGTAGGCGCAACTGTAAAGGAGTTATGATGTGCTTGTTGCAGAATATGGAGAGTGTCCTTTGTAGTGATCAGAATTGGTCACCTGGAACCTGGATTACGGCGTATGTCAGCCTTCACGTTCCCATGTAGTCGAACAGAGGGCCACTGTCACATTGGAATGCCCCACAAATTTAGAGATTCTCTCAGCCTGCCCAATGAAGACCGGCAATGACACCCCTTTCAAACTCTGTCCATTACTGGTAACTCTGTATCAACTGAGTACGAAGCCTACACAGACACTACTCAACGTCTGACGCTATGCGCCGGCCTGGGTGGCCGAGCGGTTCTAGGCGCTTCATTCAGGAACCGCGCGAACGTACGGTCGCAGGTTCGAATCCTGCCTCGGGCATGGATGTGTGTGATGTCCTTTGGTTAGTTCGGTTTAGGTAGTTCTAGGGGACTGATGACCTCAGATGTTAAGTCCCATAGTGCTCACAGCCATTTGAATCATTTTTTGACGCCGTGCACGCCTGTTATATAACCTACCTGGTTGCCTAGCAGCAGTACTGAAATCTAACAATGTTAATGCACTCAGGTGGTCATCCTACCTGACATGCAGAACTGCAGTTCTAATCGATGACGCACCCGATGACGGTGTGAACGTGTAGTTAGACTAACATTTGACAATGTCTTCTACGTGCTTCACTTCTTCGTCAGGCAGTGTATGCTTGTTAGTTCATAGCCGTTCTGGTCAGGCAGTGTATACTCGTTAGTAATAGCCGTTCTCAAGAATTCATGATCCACAGGCCAATAATTTCCTCTCTCCCAGCTACATTTGCGGCTTTTATGTTGTGTACGACGTAATCTGTGGCAATTCATGGTCATATTTTAATAGAGATCTTCGAAAATTTAGCCTAGCAAGTAGCAAAAAAGTTTTTTGTTTCCTCATGAAGTTTCCTCTCTCCTTTCAATCGAGAATTGGGCTGTCATTTCATGTTTAATGGTAGTAGCTATCAGTATTCAAATATCATAATTACTTGAAAACAAAAAACAATTAATCACAATCTTTCTCATTTACGGCTCAAAATGTGACGTCATTATTTAAGAGGGCTGCTCTCCTAAATCGTTTATGTAGATCAGGAACTGTAGAACGTTTATAACACTTCCTTGAGGAACTCTAAATGTCGCAAGTATGTAATTTAAGTAGATGTCGCTTCTGAGAAAAGGTGGGAGAAGCCTTCTGGAAATCAAATATCTAATTAATTTAACGTTCCATATCGAAAGAATTCATTACTTTGTGAGTCTAAAGAGCTAGTTGTTTTACATAAACACGATATTTTCTGGATCCATGGTGGCCATTTGTCAACAAATCGTTTTCTTCGAACATAATACTTGTTCCAAAATCCTACTGTAAATCAACGTCAGTTACGTGGATCTGTAATGCAAATGATTACTCCTATTTCCATTCTTGGGTATTGATGTGATTCTGCTATTTTTCAGTCTCTGTGTACATTTGGTATGTATGGAGGTATCGTATCAGCATACTCTGAAAATTCGACAATAGGTCACAGGGAAATATTAAAGCAAATCTGAATACATTTTAGACATCAGAAAAATGAGTCACATCTATATTATCAATATCCTTAAAACAGCCAAAGTTAAAAATATAAGCTCAGTAAACATTTTTACACTGATCCACTGAACTAACGGATTTTAAACCCCTCCTATGATTTCAGCAAACTACATCCCATATGATAGCATGGCACTAAAGATACCATCCGTGAAAACTATATATTCTTATCTACTTTATTTGCTGATGTATTAGATTTTTTGTACCTTTTCATTATGCAAATGCTTGTCAGAACATTGGATTCTCCTAAATAATACAGCAAAGGAATGCTGCATGAATATCCCATATGTTGTCATACTTGTGCATTTACTTAATGTATATATTACTATTGTTTAGCCAGATACTCATTTAACTATTTATTACAATTGCTAATACAAAATCACGGTAATTTAAGAACTAGTCATTCAGATGGTTTAGCTGACACCACTATGGAAAAGAGAACCTCATGACGCTCCTGTCAAGCAGGCATAAATAATTACTTGAACAATATTTATCGAATTTCTGTTGTCATTTAGCGTAAACACACTTACACAAGAGTACTGGATTATTTATATAAAAACAAATCTTTACATGTATTGTGTTGTAAGTGATCTGAGTGTGACCGAGTAGTTATAACATATCTTTTATTTAAATATTATTATAGTATATTAGTTTATTCCGTGGAGTGGTCAACTTGATTCATATTGTATCTGTAGGACATACGAACAATGCATTTTTAGTGCGGATGACCTTTGGTCTGTGAGAGTTGGATACTAGCGGAACACTGTTGATGCAGACGGTTACTTTTCGAGCTGTGCGATAAATGGAGCGATTCTAGACAGTTAATGTCTAATTCATCAAGTAAGCAGACCTGCCTGCGGTAACTTGAGATATTAGATCGTATACATGACTGATTTTGGGCTGTGAACGGCCGCTACGATATTCTAACTTTGTTGTGACCGTATTACGGAACAGAGAATAGACAGAGTATGACTTTCTATTCGCCATCTCGCGTATCTCAGTTTGTTGAACTCTAAAATGTTTTTAGCTGGCGAATATTTCGTGTATTGTGATTACCATATCTTCGATGACTATTTAGTTTGGGATTCTACTGTCATTCTCGTAACGTTCTCAATGTACTGCATTTGGTACGGCTATTTGCTGTCAGTATTTTAGGTGGATGTCGTAGGATTACTCTTCGTATATCTGTGATATCCTTTCTTGAATAAACATTACTCAGCATAACTCTCTGTCGTTTACATCAATTACAGACGTGAGAAGAGAAGTCTTTTCGTTAAACTATTCATTGATCCTTAATTTATATGTCTGTGTATATTTTACATCGCAGTCCTAGCCAATGCATAGACTCTTTGACTGCAAGATCAGAGTTAAGATTATTATTTGCAGCGAGTTAGCTTCTGGGCATGAAAGAAGACTTACACGTTTCGACCTTATGACTAAATCGAGCTGCTCTTTTTAAACAGAGCGATGCGAAGCGGAGTTACCTAAAGTACGAATAACACCAGTTAAGTACACAATTAGTTTGCACGTATTGATTACTTGTTACAGAGTGACTTATCAGAAGATAACCGTTGCCTTTACTGTTTAATGCTGATTTATGGGTCGATGATTTCAGTCTTACTTATGAAAACCGCTATTCCGAAAGCAAGGGGGAGTTCACCACAGATTGAAACGTAACCGAAGTGTTACTCAGCATGGAAACTCAACGAAGCGAAACTGAGCTTCAGAAGAGTTTATGCTTAAGAGTTCATTCAATTCGAGAAGTAAATTCTGTGTGCCAACCGGACAGCAAATAGTAACAAGAATTTGTCTCACGTTAAGGCCAATTATCCTATCTATCACTGACCATGTCATGGAAACGGAGGACGGCATCCAGGGGGCCGGTATAATAAATTCTATTTTCTGAAATTATTCCGCTTATGAATAAAAATTTCGATTCCTTCTTTCAATCACGTCATGAGTCCCATAACGACATATAGAGGAATGAGTGGGGCTAGAAAGTCAACTTAAATCTCAGAAATGACAAATGCAACTGGACTTCATTTGGTAGCTTTAAGATTCTTCAAAAAGGGTGATAAATAAATTGCTACTCTTGAAGCAGCAGCGCATCGTCGATAGCGGGAGTAACGAAGCGTTCCAAGTGTTCAGAAAATTTCCAAGGTCATCTACGTCAATCTGATTTAGCGTTTTGGAACACTTTTTATGTTCACCTTTTATGCTCATTATGCATATCGAAAAACTCTCCTTTAAGCTTATTCGGTTCTGCAAACACTGACACTGTAAAATGTGGCTCATTCTATCCGCCAACAATCTCCGAAAGCAGTAGATGTGGGCGTAAAATTTTATATCATGTACACTGACTTATGCAAGGCGTTAGATGTAGTTCTGCATTTTCACCTGATGAAAACTATAAGAGTGCACTATCAGACTATCTTTCTGATTAGATGTATAATTTCCGATGTAAATATGTCGTCCTTAAGGTGGAGAAACTTCGAGACGCTGAAATAGCTTTTGGAGTTCATTAAATGGGTGTTATAGTTCTGTTCACAATGAAGTACTGTTCACATTATATACCAATTACCTGGTGGATAACATCACAACCACAGTGAAGTTGTTCGCAAAATATGCTCTCGTAGACAGAGAGTTGCAGCTTTATAAATTGTAGCAAAGTTGAGAGATGCCTGCAGAGGATCCATGATTGGTGTGGAGATTGAACACATTTCGCTTTAATATTAGGAATGACCCGATACTTATTTATTACTCACATGCCGACGGAACACAGGAAAAATTCACATCCATAAAATCTTTGGAACAGATTTAAAGTGTAATTGTCATATAAAACAGTTCATATGAAAATCCAGTGACAAATTGGGATTCGTTGGAAGCCCAAATTCCTAACCAAAATTTCATCAAGAAATGCAGCTTTCGCAGGAAGTGATAGTTTGCAAACGCCTAAGACCATTGACAAATAGGAATGATGGAGGAAAGAGAAGATTCAAACAAAGGAATCCATATGGTTTCGTTTAGTAAACACGATGTCGCGGAGGTACTCAACCAGTGCCAGTGTTTTACGCTATAAGAAAGGTTTTACACATCAAATTATGGTTTACTTCTCCAAATCTGCTAGCTTATATTCGCAGAACGTTTCTAAGGATACTTTTCGAAATGACCTTGAAGGTAAAGCTGGAGAGAGACTAGCTCTTGTGGTGGGTCACCATCAGCAGTTCATTCCTCGCACCATTCGCGACTGGACCAGATCGTTAGGATGTGGAATTGGCACACGACCCATTTACCGCTGCACGACACATGTTGTGTTTGCGTAGTATGGATGAAGATGCAGAAATTCTGGTTTCCCAATATCGTGATCTAGCAGCTTGTTGTTAACGAGTTCACCACTGTTATTACATTTTCTCTTAATACTCTAAAACGACAATCGGAAGTATACTTTTAGCAAACATCTCTATGGAGACAAATAATTATTCTCTGAAGAGAAATAGATTTAATGACATAGCATTATCAGTTCTGTAACCAATTCGAATTCCTTACATTCGGAAATACGAAGACATCGTACTGCTGGTGGCACACTGTGGGTTGGCTAGAAACAGGTCCTACGCTGTCGGTTCACAGGCACTTCCAATGCTCGAAGGCTCTATAGCCCCTCTCGGCGCTCTATTCGCGGCACGAGGGAAAGGTGTGAGCTGAATACGTGAGTGCAGAACTGCAGTCTTCTCTCTGGGGACGCGTTCGCATTCTAAGCGGACTTGGCGGAGCAAAGCTTGAAGTAAGAAGAGTGGTCCCATGGTATTCTTTTAAGTGCATAGCGGGAGCATGGCTTAGTCCGTTACAGTACCTCGCTGCTGCCAAAGAAGGCACCAACACCTAGCAGCCAAATGAAATTTCATGCTAACGTTCTCGTGACGAAATCCTTGAACTGATATTCTCGTCTTGTCAGCTGGAATGTCGAACTCCATCATAGTCAGTTGCTCTTGACACTTAGGCCACTGGATAAAGCAGCAAACGCTCCAAGAATTTGATACGTGACGTTTAATGGACTGTCTTTATCGCAGTGTTTTAATGCTTAATAAGTATTTTTAAATCTTTTTCTTAGTACACTTGTAATATACCGGACTGTCTGTTCACTAGGGTAGTCATGCTGTTTCTATGACAATGACATAAACTTCCATGGAAGATGGCTAAGGGTTGGAAAAAAAAGGGCATAGGATGGGAGCCTTCAAGCAGCTCTCCATAAGATGCGCGTAAGACAATACTGCTGTCTGTGGCCGTGTTGCAGTCTTTTTAGGAGGTGGTCAGTTACAAAACTGAACATGTCCGTGTTAAGGGAAATGAGAAAAACGGAACAATTACTAGGTGACCTTATAATGAAATTAAAAATTATTAAAAAATAAATTAACTGCAGGAAGTTATTTTAAGCAAATATGTGTGTGTTAGCTGTTGTAAAATATATTGCCATTTTTCATCAGTAATATCAATCACCTAGATAACTAGCAGAATGATCATTTCTCAGATATTGCAAAGAAATTACAACAAAAATACCCCAAGGTCAATTACTCAATAGTAAAAAATTATGCATTAAATACAACTATTTCCTGCCAACCACAGAGAATGAAGCAGTAAACTGAACAAAACCTGAAAAGTAAAGTCGGCAGGGTTAGCTGAAGTATCAATGCATCTGCCGAAACAATGCAAGCAGAGTAAACAAGCTCCCTGAAGAAACATAACAAATCAATTATTAATAGTACGGCGGCGCGGGGTCGGTCATGTGTGTTGCTTTTAATGCTATCGTTGAGTCCGCCTGCCTCTATAGGAATCTTACCGATGTCCCTTCACTCTGTGCCAGCAGATACGTGCTAGGCAGTGTAAAGCAGCCTTGATCAAACCGCTGCCTAATACCTACCACTTACAGGCCGCGCAACTCTAGTTGAAAGTCAGTTCCTGAAAGTTTATCATCAAAAACATCGGGCGTTCCGGATATTCAGTCTTCTTGCAGAATTAGATGACATGAAATGGCTATCAAGTCCTTATTTAATATGGTCAAACGTTACCTTTGAAAGTGCGCTGTCTGTATGACAAATATTCACTCGAAAAAGCAGCCAGAAATTTAGTAAGTCTGACCTAACTAATTTTCACGTTCTACCAGTCACAGACTCACAACTATTTGCGAGTTAACCATTCGGTCGATTAAGTGGTCTTCTTCGTAACAGGTGCTCGCCAAAATATTCCATGTAAAAATACGCCACCGGAGTTGTTGCTACGACCAGAAAGTTCACACGCTCATATCGCTCAAACTACACTCCTGGAAATGGAAAAAAGAACACATTGACACCGGTGTGTCAGACCCACCATACTTGCTCCGGACACTGCGAGAGGGCTGTACAAGCAATGATCACACGCACGGCACAGCGGACACACCAGGAACCGCGGTGTTGGCCGTCGAATGGCGCTAGCTGCGCAGCATTTCTGCACCGCCGCCGTCAGTGTCAGCCAGTTTGCCGTGGCATACGGAGCTCCATCGCAGTCTTTAACACTGGTAGCATGCCGCGACAGCGTGGACGTGAACCGTATGTGCAGTTGACGGACTTTGAGCGAGGGCGTATAGTGGGCATGCGGGAGGCCGGGTGGACGTACCGCCGAATTGCTCAACACGTGGGGCGTGAGGTCTCCACAGTACATCGATGTTGTTGCCAGTGGTCGGCGGAAGGTGCACGTGCCCGTCGACCAGGGACCGGACCGCAGCGACGCACGGATGCACGCCAAGACCGTAGGATCCTACGCAGTGCCGTAGGGGACCGCACCGCCACTTCCCAGCAAATTAGGGACACTGTTGCTCCTGGGGTATCGGCGAGGACCATTCGCAACCGTCTCCATGAAGCTGGGCTACGGTCCCGCACACCGTTAGGCCGTCTTCCGCTCACGCCCCAACATCGTGCAGCCCGCCTCCAGTGGTGTCGCGACAGGCGTGAATGGAGGGGCGAATGGAGACGTGTCGTCTTCAGCGATGAGAGTCGCTTCTGCCTTGGTGCCAATGATGGTCGTATGCGTGTTTGGCGCCGTGCAGGTGAGCGCCACAATCAGGACTGCATACGACCGAGGCACACTGGGCCAACACTCGGCATCATGGTGTGGGTAGCGATCTCCTACACTGGCCGTACACCACTGCTGATCGTCGAGGGGACACTGAATAGTGCACGGTACATCCAAACCGTCATCGAACCCATCGTTCTACCATTCCTAGACCGGCAAGGGAACTTGCTGTTCCAACAGGACAATGCACGACCGCATGTATCCCGTGCCACCCAACGTGCTCTAGAAGGTGTAAGTCAACTACCCTGGCCAGCAAGATCTCCGGATCTGTCCCCCATTGAGCATGTTTGGGACTGGATGAAGCGTCGTCTCACGCGGTCTGCACGTCCAGCACGAACGCTGGTCCAACTGAGGCGCCAGGTGGAAATGGCATGGCAAGCCGTTCCACAGGACTACATCCAGCATCTCTACGATCGTCTCCATGGGAGAATAGCAGCCTGCATTGCTGCGAAAAGTGGATATACACTGTACTAGTGCCGACATTGCGCATGCTCTGTTGCCTGTGTCTATGTGCCTGTGGTTCTGTCAGTGTGATCATGTGATGTATCTGACCCCAGGAATGTGTCAATAAAGTTTCCCCTTCCTGGGACAATGAATTCACGGTGTTCTTATTTCAATTTCCAGGAGTGTATTTAACTTAGAAACACCAAACTTTCATTAAAATGCCCGTAACTCCAGTAGCTTCAACCACGATATGTTCGAACCGATATTAGCTCACTATTTCCTCACCTTACAGAGTATTTTTAAGGAGCGATCTAACATCGTGTCATCCGTAGGCCGGCATGCAAGAAACTCTCTCCGAGGTACTCTCCTCTCTGCACACTCCTCTATTCGCACGGGAGCTGCTTAGTTCTGATTGGCTGTTGATTTCAACGACCAGTCAGAACGTTGCTTCCAGATCATTCTTGCAACAAATCTTGCCTTATCCAATCATTAATTTCATAGTAATTAATGTCAGCAAAACTTCAATTTCTTGTATTGAGTTTAATCAAAATAAAGTGCGAAATATTCTTCAAATTGATAAATAAACTTATTCCGCCTCTAACTAGCATTCTGGCTGCTTTTATACCAAAGCATCCTCTCATCGACATACGTCACCTCAGTCGTGGTTGCAGCATAACTTTCCCGTGGTTCATTTGTACAAGGTTTTACGTAAAATGAAAAATTAAATTTTAGCGTATGTCCCACATACACTCTCTCAATCATTCTCACGCACTCACACAACAAAATGTAATCAAATAATACTTTTGACAGATATTTGTATTGCATAATGCAGTGGACTAAAGTTTAAAAAATAAAATTGTAATTAATTAGTTAATTAATTAACTTATTAATAAAACTTTGTAATGGCTCAAATGACAATGAAAGTCAACCTCTTCTTATTCCTTACTCGGTTTCAAAGAACAAGCGTAGGTTTTAGAACCGTTACATAATTCACTTCATCTCCGGAACTATAATAAATAACTAGCGGAACTATAATAAATAAAAACCTGAAATTTAGACAGCATCATTCCATTAATAACAAAAGGTAGTGAACCAAACTTGAACAAAATAGTATAATATCTAAAATGGATTATTTAGATTCATAGAGGGTATGAATCTTCGCATCGACTGACTTACGCTTTGCAGTTCTCACGGCAGGCAGCGCAAGCTGTGTTTTGAGCTGAGCAAAAAAAAAAAAAACTTAGCTATCCTGCAGCCACCGTACTAGACGGCTGCTTGCCTTAGTGCAACGAATGTTATCTCGTAATAACTTGCTGAGTTACACTTCAGGGTATTTAAAACAGTCAAGACTTGTACCTCTGCTAATGGACACGTACCGCAGAAGACACAGAAAATTACTAGCCTATTTTTGTGTTGCCACGAACCTCAGAATTAATGAAATCTGTTATGGGAGGCAGATTACTGAATTACTACCTGACCCGAATGAATAATTCGCACCCTATCCTGGTCAGTCACTCATAGCTAGTACAGTAATAAAGTTCTTTGTGTAGGGGTCTTCTGCTCGCTCACGTTTTGGAACTGTACAGACATTGTAGTGGGCGCTGTCTAAGTTCACCCTTCCCTTGTGGCAGCACACTGTAGGTGAAGGCCCTGTAGGCTAAACAATCTTGCAGAGTAATGTAAACACATTTTGTCCTTATTACCAAAACCGTGTGTTTGCACTTCATTGGCTTTAGAGTAGCGATAGACAGAATAGTTTGTATTAGGAAGTTTATGGTGTTGTCTTCTTGCGCCCCTATAAACCATGGACCTAGCCGTTAGTGGGGAGGCTGGCGTGCCTCAGTGATACAGATAGCAGTGTCGTAGGTGCAACCACAACGGAGGGGTATCTGTTGAGAGGCCGGACAAACGTGAAGAGGGAAAGCTGAGTTTTCAGTAGTTGAAAGGGCAACAGTCTTGACGATTGACTGATCTGGACTTGTAACACTAACCAAAACGGCCTTGCTGTGCTGGTTCTGCGAACGGCTGAAAGCAAGGGGAAACTACAGCCGTAATTTTTCCCGAGGGCATGCAGTTTTACTGTGTGGTTAAATGATGATGGCGTCCTCTTGGGTAAAATATTCCGGAAGTAAAATAGTCCCCCATTCGGTTCTCCAGGCGGGGAGTACTCAGGAGGACGTCGTTATCAGCAGAAAGAAAACTGGCGTTCTACGGATCGGAGAGTGGAATGTCAGATCCCTTAATCGGGCAGGTAGGTTAGAACATTTATAAAGGGAACTGGATAGGTTAAAGTTAGATATAGCGGGAATTAGTAAAGTTCGGTGGCAGGAGGAACAAGATTTCTGGCCATGTGAATACAGGGTTATATATACAAAATCAATTAGGGGTAATGCAGGAGTAGATTTAATAATGAATAAAAAACAGGAATGCGGGTAAGCTACTACAAACAGCAAATTGAATGCATAATTTTGGCCAAGATGGATACGAAGCCCCCGCCTACCACAGTAGTACAAGTTTATATGGCAACTAGCTCCGCAGATAACGAAGAGATTGATGAAATGTATGATGAGAAAAAAGATAGTGAAGGGAGACAAAAATTTAATAGTCATGGGTGACTGGAACTCGATAGTAGGAAACGGAAGAGGAGGAAACGTAGTAGGTGAATATGGAATGGGGGTTAGGAATGAAAGACAATTCCGCCTGGTAGAATTTTGCACAGAGCATAGCTTAATCATAGCTAACACTTTGTTCAAGAATAATAAAAGAAGGTTGTATACATGGAAGAGGCCTGAAGATACTAGAAGGTTTAAGATAGATTATATAACGGTAAGACAGAGATTTAGGAACAAGGTTTTAAATTGTAAGACATTTCCAAGGGCAGATGTGGACTCTGACCACTATTAGTTGGGAACTGTAGACTAAAACTGAACAAACTGCAAAAATGGTGGGAATTTAACGAGATGGGATCTGGATAAATTGACAGAACCGGAGGTTGTAGAGAATTTCAGGGAGAGCATTAGGGAACGATTGACAACAAAATGGGAAAGAAATACGGTAGGAGAAGAATCGGTAGCTTTAAGAAATGACATAGTGAAGGCAGTAGAGGATCAGGCAGGTAAAAAGACGAGGGCTAGTAGAATTCCTGGGGTAAAAACGGATATTGAAAGAAATTGATCAAAGGAGAAAACATAAAAATTGCAGTAAGTGAAGCAGGCAAAAAGTAATGCAAACGTCTCAAAAATGAGATCGACAGGAAGTGCAAAATGGCTAAGCAGAGATGGCTAGAGGACTAATGTAAGGACGTAGAGGCATATGTCACTGTGGGTAAGACAGATACTGCCTAGAGGAAAAGTGAAGAGACCTTTGGAGAAAAGAGAACCTCTTGTATGAATATCAACAGCTCAGATGCAAACCCAGTTCGGAACAAGGTCCCGGGAGTAAACATCACTCCATTAGAACTACTGATAGCCTTTGGGAGAGCCAGCTCTGATAAAACTCTACCATCTAGTGAGCAAGATGTATGAGACAGGCGAAATACCCTCAGACTTCTAGAAGAATATAATAATTCCAATCCGAAAGAAAGAAATTGTTGATAGATGTGAAAATTACTGAATTATCAGTTTAATAAGTCACAGTTGCAAAGTACTAATACGAATTATTTACAGACGAATGGAAGAATCGGTAGAAGCCGACCTCTGGGAACATCAGTTTGGATTCCGTAGAAATGGTGGAACACGTGAGAAAATACTGACCGTACGACTTATCTTAGAAGCTAGAATAAGGAAACGCAAATCTACGTTTCTAGCATTTTTTGACATAAAGGAAGGTTTTCACAATGTTGAAGGAATACTCTCTTTCAAATTCTGAAGGTAGCAGGGGTAAAATACAGAGAGCGAAAGGCTATTTACAGTTTGTACAGAAAGCAGATGGCAGTTATAAGAATCTAGGGGAATGAAAGGGAAGCAGTGGTTGGGAAGGGAGTGATACTGGGTTGTAGCTTATCCCCAATGTTATCCAATCTGTTTTGAGTAAGCTGTAAAGGAAACAAAAGGAAAGTTTGCAGCAGCAATTAAAATCCATGGAGAAGAAATAGAAACTTTGAGATTCTCCGATGACATTGTAATTCTGTCAGAGACAGCAAAGGAATTGGAACAGCAGTTGAACGGAATGGACAGTGTCTTCAAAGGAGGATGTAAGATGAACATAAAAAAAGCAAAATGAGGATAATGGAATGTAGTCGAATTAAATCGGCTGATGCTGAGGGAATCTGATTAGGAAATGAGACACTGAAAGTAGTAAATTAGTTTTGCTACTTGTGGAGCAAAATAACTGTTTATCGTCGAAGTAGAGAGGATATAAAATGTAGACTGGCAATGTCAGAGAAAGCGCTTCTGAAAAAGAGAAATTTGTTAACATCGAGTATATATTTTAGTGTCAGGAAGTCGTTTCTGAAAGTATTTGTATGGAGTGTAGCCACGTATGGAAGTTAAACGTGCAAGAAGAGAATATAAGTTTTCGAAATGTAGTGCTACAGAAGAATGCTGAAGGTTAGATGTGTAGATCACATAACTAATGAGGAGGTACAGATAGAATTGGGGAGAAGGGAAATTTGTGGCAAAACTTGACTAGAGGATGGGATCTGTTGGTAGCACATGTTCTGAGGCATCAAGGGATCACCAGTTTAGTATTGGAGGGCAGCGTGGAGGGTAAGAGTCATAGAGGGAGACCAAGAGATGAGTACACTAAGCAGATTGAGATGGATGTAAGTTGCAGTAGGTACTGGGAGATGAAGAAGATTGCACAGTATAGAGTAGCATGGAGAGCTGCATCAAACAAATCCCTGGACTGATGACCACAACAGCAACAACTTCTTGCACTGATAATTTGATGGCGGCGATGTCGGTAGGCTGGAGACACAAAGTCGTTGTTTGGCACAAATTGTTGCCGTTGGACTTTGAATAATCTGTCTTGCCTACGACAGCAGTGAGCTTCTCAACCTAGCTGAATTCGAAACTTTGTCAGGCATTAAATCTGCGGCGGTCTGTGACAGTTCCAGGTGTGAAACGTGTTGTTGTTGGAGGTCTTCCTCTAGAGCTGCCTGTTGTGCCACGTGGGGTAGTGAAAATCTCAAATACAGAAGAAAGAAATTGGCGGGAATTCGACGGTCGCGGCCTGCAGCCTCTTCAGATGAGTACCGCATCTTATAAGGTCTTTGTATCGGTAAATTCTCCTCTCAATGCCTTACTATTCTGTTGTTGAGATTCGGTAGTAGAAAATTTGCTCCCTTGTAGCAAATATATGTACAGATCCATTGCAACATCTGTATTCAGATAGAGAATTACAGTTTTGGTTCTGATGTAGTGGACACACAGATTTGGCCGTAATATAAGGAACGATCAAAATGTTTTCGTTTGAGTACGTTGCTGCAGCGTATATATAACTTGGCGCGATTCCGATCTGGCTATATAAGCACTGAAATGTAGTCAAGGGATTAGTGTAGCATTCGCTTCTCTCCAACGTGTGTGTGGTTAATGTGGAAACGTGAACTACGGCGACTTTATTACCAAATGCATCCACACAGAACTAGCGTGCCGTTATTCTTTTCTTGGCAGTCGAAGGATAAATAAAGGGAGATATCCATCGGGAAATGAAGAATGTGAATCGGCCGGTACATTTGTCGAAAACCACCGTTGTGCAATGGCGTGCTGAGGGGTACGACCGCTTCACGAGAACGCACGTCCCCATATCGCATATTTTGTAACCCAGAAGTTACGCTAATTGAAGTGTCAGACACACAATCATCTGCTCTACACTCGTGATCTGTGACGCGACTACAGCGCCTCCGTTTTCCAAAAGAAAAATGCTTTGAGGAATCAACGATTCCTGTCGGTTGAGGATATGCAGCAGGCAGCTAAGTTATTATTCACGCAGCAGGACACGATGGTTTACCAAATGGTTATCTTCAACCTGATGCGCCGGCGGTATGATTGCCTTAACGTTCATAGTGATTTTGCCTGTTTAGCGTAATGATTTTGGATTGTATGGACTCCGAGTGGAAACGTTTTGATCGCTCCTTATAGAAATCACAAAACTGATATTTGATGCTTTTCTCAAAGATGAGATTGTCACAGGCACATTTTACATCATTCCAAGGTTCTACTAAATAAGCTAGACGAAGTAGCAGTAAAAGGAGTAGCAAACGACTGGCTCCAACAGTAGTTAGCAGATAAGGTATGAAGAGAAAAGATATAAAGAATAATGATAGCACATATCTCAAACAAGTCTGAAATTTTACGGGAAACACATAGAACCCGAATATTTTACTATGTAATTATGGTAATTCCATAGGGTAGCATGATAGGTCCCAACTTGGCCAGTAGAGCTAGCTACGGCGATAAAATCCCTTTTACTGACGACACAGTATTTTAATCACTCATAAAACAAGAAAACTTCTTGCAGAGAAAGCAAATGAAACCCTCAAAGAAACAATAGGTCGACTTTTACTGACGACACAGTATTTTAATCACTCATAAAACAAGAAAACTTTTTGCAGAGAAAGCAAATGAAACCTTCAAAGAAACAATAGGTCAATAAGCACTAAAGTGACACTGAGCACAAAAAAACAATGCCATGTATTTATATTTGGGAAGGAAAATTGCTTTGCTAAATAAAATGCAGATGACACCTCTATAGTACGTCTAACAAACATAAACTTTTACAAGTGAATATTCTCAGTTGTTGTAGTGTGAACACACAAAGATACTTGCAAACAGAATGTCATCAGTATCTTGTGCCCTTATAGTCCAATCATCAATGCATACTAGCCAGTCTTTTATTTACATATTTTTCGAATGTACACTCAGTTCTTAACTATGGAATTCTTTCCTGCGGAACAAATGAACAAACTGTGAACACAGTTTTCAAACTACACAAAGTGGCTATCAGAATAAAAGCAAAAATAATAGACGACTTCATTATTTGGATCTGATCAAAACACTTAGGACTTTTACTGCACTTTGTAAGCACATTTACCACTCATCGCACACATCAAAATTAACCCCAGTCGCAAACTTAAAGAATCTAACTCCCATGTATAAAATAGATTCAGTCACCTGATTTACTCACAGATGAGTTAACCTGTTAAATATTTCACGTCAAGCAGTAGCATCTGCAGCAGTAGTACTAGTAGTAGTAATAGCTGATTCATTCACACGTAGATAACTTTGTCTAGGACTGGACATGTCGTAGCATTACAACTGAAGAATAGTAAAAACAATGTATTTCATATACACAGGCCTTTACATACATAGAGGTCTACTTTGATAAGGATGAAGGACGAAGACTTCAGCTTCTGCCCTCCAAAATTACTGCACAAATAGCACTCTCCGTCACCATGGAACAAAACGTAGACTGAACTTATATTCACAAAGAAAGAATAAACACAAAAGTCAAAACAATATCTTCTAGCGAAGAATTAAACTGTACGAATTAAAATAAACTTGTAAAGGGCAGTTAGAAAGTACCTGTTAAACAATACATTCTATATATTGAAAGATTACTTAATAACAGACACCAAAGATTGCTTAAAAAGTGTAACACGTATAACTATTAATAACAATAGAATAACATATCATTTCCCATACTACCTCCACACTATTTTTCTTTTAGTTTTTTCTGGATATACCTACTTCCAAAACTCTGCAATATAGTTTAATGTTAACACCTTATCTTCTTTCTGACCTGAACATATCACTCTTTATAAAGGGATGCTGATTCAATATTTTTCAGGTTACGATATTGGAAGCTGCGGTTCAAAAAATGGTTACAGACAATGTCGCTGTCACCATGACATCATCTTTTTAGTGCGTTTAGTGTTACTTTACGAAATAATGTATGTATCATGGCCGGCCGGTGTGGCCGTGCGGTTCTAGGCGCTTCAGTCTGGAACCGCGTGACTGCTACGGTCGCAGGTTCGAATCCTGCCTCGGGCATGGATGTGTGTGATGTCCTTAGTTTAGTTAGGGTTAAGTAGTTCTACGTTCTATGGGAATGATGACCACAGATATTAAGTCCCACAGTGCTCAGAGCCATTTGAACTATTTATGTATGATGTTTGCTTTGTGTGCAGTGACTGCGAGGGATGCGGGCTTTCAAATAATAAATGGAAATGATGAGGTGTGATGGCCCTCAGTTACGCACCCTCAGACTCAAAGTGGCAATGTTAAAAGTTTTGGCTGGTTTCATTGTCGAAGGGCTGGGATACGTAGTTGCCGCATTGCAAGCCAAACACTGCTGAGCGTATAGTATACAGTAAGAATGCACACATGAATCGAATGGTCGAAGGTTTCTATCACTCGGCAATTGTGAATTATGAAAGTAATATATAAATTTATAAATGAAAGATTGCAATTAAATAAAATGTGAAGGCACCCTCTTAACGATTTTAAATGATGAGTACGACTGTAGAAGTACTTCTGAGAATGCGGTATATTTCTGCAAAACACTTATTGGTGTCGATGGTCCACAATTAAACAAAAAATATAAGTTGAATAACGGGGAAACAATAGATTCCTACATTACGTAATTAGTTATGAACAACAATACAGGTCGCGAGATATTCACTTCTAACCGCACACTATGTCTTTACTGTAGAAGCCACGGAAATCTTACAAGTGCAAAAGTCTTCACTCCAAAGTATTTATTCCTTCCGCGACCACGAGTAAACCGCACCACACTCTCCAAGTCTCTCCGCCGACTCCCGTCGCGCCTTTACGTCCAGCACTTTCCGTGTCCTGCCCCAACTCCCAACACTTTTCACCCGTACTCGCTTCCATCCAGTCTCCCCATTCACGAGCGCTGTGATTGGCTAGAGCACTCACGCCATGTCTTCATGCCAACGCACCCACACAAACATAAAGGAACACATTCGAAGTACTGGATTTACATTTAAATAACTTGAAATTATACAAATATATATATATATAAATTGCTACGACTGGACCATACACACTCTAACACACATTATTAAATACATAAAGAAATTAAATAAACATATATCAAAGGAATAGAACAAAAGGTAGGCCAGTAGCTTAATGTCTCTGTGCTTTCTAAAACACAGTGAATATTTAACCAATTCCGTCATGAATAGTATATATCGTATATAAACATAGATGAATACATATATTTATAAGCATGCTGCTACTGTTTTTTTGTGTAACTGTGGAGTACTTATGGCCTGACGTGATCGACAGTAATCGGCCACTTTGACCTCGTATTACACATGTACTATTCAAGTTACATGCCTGTAATTTATACCAACTTAGGTTTACACTAATAGCTTTCTAAACAAACGTCTATCAGCGAAACCGGATGAAGTGTTTACATTTTAGAAATTCATTGCTGGGTGTTACTTTTCTAATTTACACCCAGATACTAAACCTTAAACTAATAAATATATTGAAAATATGATTATACCATCAGAATCGTCTTGCAAATAATAGTAGTGTACATGTTTCTTTTAGAGGTATCATGAATCTTGTGGCTACTATTAATTTCTGTACGAACTATAAAATGTCTGCCATTAAGGTTTCACAGTCCGCCATCTTTGGCACTCCCGACGTGTCTCCATCAACACAGCATCACAATGGAATTCCCAGCCACGCGGCTAGACCATGCTCTGGGGCTACCCCTCTGGTCCGGCTAACGCTCGCCACCACGTCTTTGCTGCTGGGCCCGACCAGTCGACCGAGCGACCCGTGCGGCCACGCCAACTTAGAATATTTTCAGGGCGCCACAATTCGCCTGTTACCCCACAGGGAGAAACTAATGGATAGCGTGGCACTAGCCTTCTATTTGATTAAACAACTTCGTTGTAGAACAGTACTGAATACCACAGATAAACTGAATGGTGTAGCACAGTTTTAAACAGACTGACATACTCGGGAGGGCGCAGGCTCCAGTGTTAATCCAGACATCATTGTCAAAGTAGACCTTTATGTACGTAAATGTCTGTGTATATGAATTACATTATTTTTGCTGTTCTTCAGTCGTGATACCAAGACATGTGCTACATCCTTGAGAAAACGATCTACATGTGAATTAAAATACTACTACTACTAATAATACCGCTTAACGTGACATATTTATTACATTAAATCATTTGTGAGGAAATCAGGAGGTTGAATCTGTTTTATACATGTGAATTAGATTCTTTAAGGAATGGGTGGTTGTGGGAGTGACCTGGTGTTATGAGATTAGGTGTCACAATGAGCGAGAGCGGTTGCATAGTGTGGACACTGGCTACTGGGAGAAGCGTATCGGGTAGTTGGCTCGCCTCGCGTTTAAAACGGGGATTAATGGCTGCAGCTGAGGCAGCTTAGGGGCTACAAGCAACGACCTCCCACAGCGCTTTGCTCCGAGGTTAAGCGCTGTGCTCCATCAGCGCCGCCCACCATCTGCGCGTGTTAGCGGTCACCAAGGCAACAGCTGTGTCACCGTCTTTGTCACCTGAGACAACATTATAAAATACGACAATTGCACATGACTATGCCGAAAACAGGGTAACACTGATTTTACTATACTTCCCGCAAACGTGACGTCATGAAGATGAACGTTATTCCCCATCGACTCAGTCGCAGCAATTTGTATATTCTTCTTAGGTTCCTGCCCAACCACACACTTGGATATCGTTAAGTGTTTATTTCATCCTTCGTTCTCTAATCAGACGGAAACGTAAATAATATCGAGTATTACAGAACACACTTGTACTACATTCATAAGGAAGTTCTTAAATTGATAAGGAAGTCCCAGTATGTGTTAACAATGCTGAGATGGAAAAAAAAGTTGTTGGCGTGAGGCGAGATGCGAATCTACAGTATTTCTTCAGGACTTATACAATTGAGGCATTATTAACTGGCTTTTAATGGTAGTGGTGACGTGTTTCTGAATAATTTTCAGTGTTCCGTTACCTTGTACCGGCATGCTACAGATTATAATACAAATGTGTTCCATACTGAATTAGTACATTATTGGCGATACTGTTTGCCATCCATAACTCACAGTGGACTTAAGCCGATAGCAATTCCGGTCCTCACCGATACTACACGCCGGCCGCGGTGGTCTAGCGGTTCTGGCGCTGCAGTCCGGAACCGCGGGACTGCTACGGTCGCAGGTTCGAATCCTCCATCGGGCATGGGTGTGTGTGATGTCCTTAGGTTAGTTAGGTTTAAGTAGTTCTAAGTTCTAGGGGACTTATGACCTAAGATGTTGAGTCCCATAGTGCTCAGAGCCATTTGAACCGATACTACACGTCACGACATAATGACGTAACGTCTGCAGGAAGTAGTGTGAAATGGGTGTCACCTACGAAAAGATTGTAAAAGTTGTGTAAATGCAGCATATCTGATTCACAGATTTTTTATTTAAAAAACATTATAGTTTCCCATTCATACAGAGTGGAATCGTGTATACCGTCAATAAGGTGATACGTGCCGTTGTTCACAGATGATACATTTAGTTGACTTCACGAACAGAAAGTGCCCTTCATTACAAAAAAAAAAAAGTAGTTAGAAGTACTGTTTGCCATCCATAACACACAGTGGACTTAACTCGCAGCACTCCTAGGCGTAGTTGTCACTCAGTTATTGTTGTTGTTGTGGTCTTCAGCCCAGAGACTGGTTTGATGCAGCTCTCCATGCTACTCTATCCTGTGCAAGCCTCTTAATCTCCGAATAACTACTGCAACCTACCTTCTTCTGAATCTGATTGTAGCCGATCGCTGTGGCGGAGCGGTTCTAGGCGCTTCAGTCAGGAACCGCGCGACCGCTACTGTCACAGGTTCGAATCCTGCCTCGGGCATGGATGTGTGTGATGTCCTTAAATTAGTTAGGTTTAAGTAGGTGTAAGTTCTAGGGGACTGATGATCTCAGATGTTAAGTCCCATAGTGCTCACAGCCATTTGAACCAATTTTTTTCAAATCTGCTTTTGTATTTATCTCTTTGATTTTTACCTTCCGCGCTTTTCTCCGGTATTAAATTGGCGATCCATTGATGCCTCAGAACTTGTCCTACCTATCGATCCCTTCTTCTAGTCAAGTTGTGCCACAAATTCCTCTTCTCCCCAATTCTCTTCAGTACCTCCTCAGTAGCTACGTGATCTACCCATCAAATCTTCAGAATTCTTCTGTAGCGCCACATAGCGAAAGCTTTTTTTCTCTTCTCGTTTAAGCTACTTATCGTCCATGCTTCACTTCCATACTTGGCTACACTCCATACAAATTGTAGCGAGGCTCAAAATCATATCAACCAAAACCACCATAAATAAACGCAAAATATATCTATTTAAAACAGCAGATAAAAACTGTCTTAATGCCTTCCTAAGAGGATGCCATACTCAAACACCAACACTTCCCCGCCTTTTGGAAGACGGCCAAGGTCCTGACGTTCAGGAAACCGGCGAATAACCACTCCCTCCCACAAAATACCGACCCATCAGTCTGCTGAGCGCGCTCAGCAAAATCGTTGAGAAGGTAATACTCAAACGACTCACTAGGCACTGCATCACAAACGACACACTGAAACCGGAACACTTCGGTTTCAGGAATCACCACTCGACAAGACACCTCCTCCACCGCGTCATTGAATATATAACGCACCGATACAACACAAACAAAGGAACTAGAACGATGTTCCTGGTCATCGAAAAGGCTTTCGATCGTCTATGGCACAACGGCCTTATACGCAAACCCAGTGACGCAGGGTTCCCCGAAGGGCTCGTACGTCTCGTACACTCATATCTCACTGACAGGAGCTTCAACACCGACGTGCAGGGCAAACAATCGACACGACATGGAATCCAGGCAGGAGTACCCCAAGGAAGCATCCCAGGGCCCTTACTGTTCAACCTCTACATTAACGACCTCCCAGCTACACACAATACGACGTGGCAATCTACGTGGATGACACTCCCATCCTTACGCAAGATTGGAAGCCGACTAACATTAACTCACAACTAGAGACTGCACACAGAGCGGCAGAGCCTTGGCTGGTGAAATGGTTTGTTAGAGTAAACGTCGACAAGTGAGAAGTCGTTCTGTTCACTAGAAGACCGAAACTACTGTGCAAACATCAGCACTGCAACCTAATAACACTACATGCACGCCCAATAAGTTTCCACGAGAAGGTCAAATACCTCGGCAGGACCGGAAACTTCTCTGGTGGGACTACATTCAACACGTGACCGAGAAAGCAAACGCGAGGCTCAAAGAACTCTACCCTATGCTTAAAAGGCGTAGCACAATGAATAGGAGGGTGTCTGGATTCATCTACATGACACTTATTCGACCCCTGATGACGCACGTAGCCCCTGTCTGGGGATACGCTGCGCCCACACGCCTGCGCCGTCTGCAGCTCATACAGAACAAGGTACTCAGAATCATAAGCAACGCTCCGCGCTACACACGCATCGCGGACCTTCACCGGCAATATCGGCTAGACACCATCTTGCAGGTATTCCAAAAACTCTCGATACGACTGTACAATAACACGAGACACTCGCGTAACCTGTTTATCCCTTCTCTGGGTACCTACGACCACAACCATAGATGGAAACATAATAGACCAAAGACACTGTTAGCAATAAACTAAAAATCTATGGTCCATATCACGCTAACACCACAGTAGTGGCGAGCCCTTGCAACACAGCTGCTACTGGTAACCCCAGACGCTCGACCCGCCTATAAACAGGCAATCGCCGGGAAACCGTACTGTACACAGCACGCAAACCAGCCACACACACCCCCTACACTGTGAGATGATCTATGACAGATCCCCCACTAATGTATGACGACCTTGAACTGTTACAGGGACACAGCAGCTGCAGAAAGCCCTACAACGAATTTCCGCAACGACAAAGGTAACGATGCACGATACCTCGTACTAACGTAACCACACCTTGCATGCACTGTCGCAGCTAGCAAGCCGCTACTGCCCTTACTGCCCATCCTACTGCCGCAGAGGTTTTTTTTCCCTTGGCGCTTGCCTTGGCACCTTTTTCCCTCTGCCCTTACAAACCACAACCCTTCCATCACTTTCGTCAACTTTATGTCTCCTGATGGACCATGTCAATGAGTAATCATACCCAGACGCACGGATAACATCACAGAAGACATCCTGCGACTCACGATTCGAAAACTAGCATGTTATACGGAGGTGAGTAGAACTTTTGGTTTGGTCACTACGTTGGTGTGGGTGTGGAGGTGCCCCATCCTTTCGGTTCCTAAGAGAGAGACTCCTCTTCTTCCAAACTAATTACATAAGTATAGACCAGATATGACTCAAATTCAAAGATACAATATCGACAGCAATAGATAGATTCATACCGCATAAGTTAATAAGAAACGGGATTAATCCACCATACTACACAAAACAAGTCAGAACACTGTTGCAGAAGCAACGAAAAAAGCATGCCAAATTTAGAAGAACGCAAAATCCCCAAGTCTGGCTACGTTTCAAGGAAGATCGAAATTTAGTGCGGACGTCAATCCGAGATGCTTTTAATAGTTTCCACAAGGAAACATTGTCTCGAAATATGGTAGAAAACATAAAGAGAATCTGGTCGGATGTACAGTACACCAGTCGCAAAAACTGTCAATACCGTCACTGCGCGATAGCGATGGAAATGTTACCGATGATGGTGCCACTAATGCGGAGTTACTAAATACAGTTTTCCGTAATGCCTTCACGAAAGAAGACGAAGTAAATATTCCAGAATTCGAAACCAGAACAGCTGTTAGAATGAGTGACATAAAAGTAAATATCTTAGGTGTTGCGAAACAACTCTTATCACTTAAGAAAGGCAAGTCTTCCGATCCAGATGGTATACCAGTCAGGTTCCTTTCAGAGTATCCAGACAAAATAGCGCCTTTCTTAGCAATCATATACAACCGCTCACTTGACGAAAGGTCTGTTCCTAAAGACTGAAAAGTAGCACAGGTCACACCAATATTCAAGAATCGAAATACTAGTAACCCACTGAATTACAGACCCATATCACTGAGCTCACTTTGCAGTAGGATTTTGGAGCATATACAATACTCGAACATTATGAATCACCTTGAAGAAAATGTCTTATTGATACATAACCAACACGGATTCAGAAAATATCGTTCTTGTGCAACACAAATAGCTTTTTATTCCCATGAAGTAATGAGTGCTGTCGACAAGGGATCTCAGATCGATTCCATACTCCTAGATTTCCAGAAGGCTTTTGATACCGTTCGTCACATGAGACTATTAATCCAATTGCGTGCATATGGAGTATCGTCTCAGTTGTGTGACTAGATTCGTGATTTCCTCTCAGCTAGGGCACAGTCCATAGTGATAGACGGCAAATCATCGAGTAGAAGAGAAGTGATATCTGGTGTTCTGCAAGGTAGTGTCATAGGCCCTCTGCTGTTCCTGATTTACATAAATGATCTAGGTGATAATCTGAGCAGACCCTCTTAGATTGTTAGCAGATGACGCTGTAATTTATCGTCTAGTAAAATTATCCAACTAGAAAATGATGTAGAGAGAATTTCTGTATGCTGCGAAAGGTGGCAATTGGCACTAAACAAAGAAAAGTGCGAGGTCATCCACATGGGTACTAAAAGATAAATTTTACGTATACGATAAATCACACAAATCTAAGGGCTGTCAATTCGACTAAATACCTAGGAATTTCAATTATGAGCGACTTAAATTGGAAAGACCACATAGATAATATTGTGGATAAGGCGAAACAAAGACTGCGCTTTGCCGGAAAAACACTTAGATGATGCGACAAACCCCCTAAAGACACAGCCTACATTACGCTTGTCCGTCGTCTGCGGGAATATTGCTGAGCGGTGTGGGATCCTTACCAGGTAGGACTGACTGAGTACATTGAAAAAGTGCAAAGAAGAGCAGCTCGTTTCGTGTTAACGCTCAGTAGGGGCGAGAGTGTCACTGATATGATACGCGAGTTTGGGTTGTAGTCATTGAAACAAAGGCGGTTTTCTTTGCGGCGAGTTCTATTTACGAAGTTTCAATTACCAACTAACTCTTCCGAATGCGAAAATACAATAGATATGGCAATGTCGCACTGATGATATTAGTTCATGACATCACTGATTTTTCTCCATTTCCCCTCCCCTCCTCCCACTTCCTCACACCTCTCCCCCACTCCCATCCCCCATCTCCCATCCCCTCTACCCCTCCCCTAAACCCTTCTCACACAGATGACATCATTTGATGATGTCATGGGTTTCCCCCCTTCCCTCCTTCCTTTCTCCAATTTGCACCCCTGCCTCCACCCCATCTGTCCCCTACCCTCCCCTCCCTCACCTGGAAAATGGCACGAAACACTCAGAATACGGTGGATACTTTATCCTTGGCAAGGTTTATCTCTGCTATCACGTGAAATCTAGATAATGCCCACTTTCCACCATATTTAGGCCGTTCTTCGACGTCCAACTCGTCAGTCGGTAAGACTCAGCACAACCAGGAGCACCTCTGTAGATGTCCAACGTAGCTTCGGATGAAACGTCAGGGATAAAAGAGATCCATGGACCACGACCATACAACCCGGAAGAATTCTCGGCAGGTGTAACATATTTCTCTTCTTCTGAAATGCTTTCCTTGCCAAAACCAGTCTAAATTTTATATCCTTCCTACTTGCACAGTCATCAGTAAATTTGCTTCCCAAGCAGCATAAATCATTTATTATCTTAATTGTCTCACTTCTTAATCAAATTTTCTCAGCATCACCTGATTTAATTCGACTGAGTACCATGTTTATTAGAGCCGACTAATTTGCACTGATGTTGGTAGTAACTTCTGAACCTCTTTGGAAATAAAATGTATAATACGAAACGTGAGGTATTGACTGCCGTATCTACACAGAGCTTGTGTAGTCTTCCGCGAAGACTATCCTCCTTTGATCCGAGCGGACGTCACTGTACTGAAGACAGAAGCTGCGTAGAGTACAGGTGACGGAGTGACCCAAGGTAATTTCCTTATCACTGTTTTCCAACTGAGTGCGATGGAGTGCTGACATGTAATGCTTACGGATTTTTGGTGTGAAAACTCTTGAAGATTTTCAAATAAAAAATGGTATTAACATTCTCCATCTTAATTTGTGATCAGTTTTGAGCTTGATGTCCTGCAGGATATGTTAATGAAATAAACTCAATCCCTTGAAGTAGGCATAAAAGACCGAAACCTCGGTCATAATTAAGTAAACAACAAACAAATAAACAACAGAAAATCGCGGTGCGTTGATTTAAACTTTTATTCTTCACATCTATACATTTCTTTCTTAGCATAGTGACGCTGGTGACGAACACATAATTCCCAACGAGAGACCATCACTGCAGAATCTTTGACTTCGTTGCGGAACCACAACCTCAGTCTGCTTACACCGTTTCATAAGTATCAAATCGAAGTCCTCGAAGGAGTTCGTTAAGTTTTGGAAGAGATGAAATGCCAATGAAACCAAGTGGGAACTGTATGGAGAATGATGACAGTGAACCGAAGGCGTCGGATTGTTGGAGTTGTCACAGCGTTCGCGTGTGTTCTGGCATCGTAATGCCGAAGAAGAGGACGCCGAAGTGTGGATTATCTCTTTCAGTTTGTGCTTTCTATTAGGTAGGGGCCTCACACGCAACGGAATAGTTATTTTACGCACCACCACGTTATACGTTACAATTTGGGGCCCTCCAGCAGCAGAGGATTGCAAATTGCGTCAGCGACAGCGAATTGGGAAAGCCGACCGAATAATATTCAAGACATGTTGTACCTTAACCGATAATGAAGGCAATAAAAAATTCGGAGGTACAGCTTGTCGGCATGCCATCGTAAATTCAAATGCTTTCTGATTATTGTAATGCATCTTCTTTCTAATAAAACGTGGAGTGACTTACTACATCATTTGTATACGTGATATCACGGAGAGGGTATCTTGTTGTTACACAGAACAGTCAGCATGACTTTCTCTTAAGTTTTTTAGGTTCTGAAAACGAGATATTCGCTATCTCTTAGGTGAGTACGCTCTAGCGTTATTTCAAAATTGTCATTAGCTGTTGTAGAAAAATGTCTGTCATTGTGCAGTTTTGTTTCACTTAGAAATGCTGTTACTGTTTCGAAACTGCTACTCTCTTGTAACGATATAATGATTTTGAGAGGGCGGCAAATTAAACCCAGCTGTAAGTACAGTTTCAGTAAGGCACTCTTAGTGTGTCTGAACTGATCCCTTTCAACCGCTAAAAACGCTTGAGTTGAGCGTCATGTAATACGAGGAGATACACCTTTCTGTATACTACGCACTATTGACCTGTGTGTTACATTTCTCTCAATTTAGTGGATACTTTACTTAAAAAAAAAACAGAAACCTGGCAGCTTCGAGCACCACATCTACGAGTATTACCTCAAAATACAGCAGCGAATGTTTTCTACGTATTAGACAGTAATATCTTTTGTAACTCAGTATTGTCATTTATGTTTTTGCATATATAGCTAACACGAAAACTTGATTGATCCTAAATTATTTCCATAACCATCGCAATTTGAAACATTTTAAAAAGAAAACGAGCGCCATTTAAATCTTTCATCCGGTTCTGTGCTGTTACTAGCTACTTACTTTCCTATGGACGTGATTGGGAGAATCTTGTCAGTTACAGTGTACTTCTTTTGATAGATGGAGGTCGTTTTGTTACTAAACCAGCGAATCATTAGTCGGAAATGTGGAAAAACGTGCGATTCCTGGCTATCAAACAAAAATGACTGACAAATCGTTTTTAATTCCGTATGAAACGAGAGCTCTCGGAATATATCGTGATCATTAATGACCACATCGCATTTCCTGTGAGTTATGACCACACTCTATACTAACTTTCTTTCTCATAATCTTTGTCGGGACGGCCTTAATTAAACTGCATATAAGTTCTGGTATTTCAAGTCCGTATTTTGTTAACTAGGCTACCGTTTCATGCTCTATCGATGTTTTTTCTGGAAGCCAAGAAACGGGGTACCCGTCTGAATTCCGTTATATACTCCCTTTCGCGTAGCGTAAACAGAAAGATGAAACTGGATTTTGCAAGGGTGGTGCTTGTACAATATGTGTCAATCCCTATAGCTGAATGATTTCCAAAAAAGTCGATGTGACCGCAGTGCGTCTTCCTTGGTTTTATATCTTAATTCTAACATTCCGCTATAACAAAAGATCTTTATAGCTGAAAATCAAGCAATTGTTTCATAGATATAAAGCTGGGACCTTCACTGAAAAAATTACCTCTATACAGCATTCCACTTTGGGTAGCAGAAACATCCTTCAGGGCAATGGTAACAGACTCGCTGCCGGTATACTCCAGATCTTCAGATTGTGGTTGAGTGTAAGGACAATATGACTCCCCGGCGCGGCGCTGACTCCGGCTGCTTGTGTCCTCCAATGAATACCCAGAGAACGTTGTCGCACTCTACGCTGTGGAAGACAGACACGCAAGAGAGCGCGCCAGATAGAGAAATTTAGGCGATAGTGGCGAATACACTCAGTAATAAATGAAAAAATTGATAAAATATGTTACTGGATTTGGCAAATTTATATGTGCATATCCGTAGTTTTCTTGACGCGCACAAAGAGACGAATGAAACAGTGATGCTAACATGTGAGTTTCGAAGCGAATCTGTACTGTGAATCACTGTAGCAGAATTCTGTTATTAACGCGTGTACGTGAAAATATACCTTACCTAAGATATAAGTTACTCAAACAGCTCCATGTGTAAGGTAAATGGGCAACAACCATTACACAAATAACAGAAAAAGGTCAGAAATCCATACATACTATAAAAGAGGATATGTGTTCGTGTGTGTGTGTGTGTGTGTGTGTGTGTGTGTTTGTGTGTGGGTGTATGTATGCATGTTTTTGAGTATATATGTTCCACATCTACTCACAAAGCACTGGACCGATTTAAACCAAAGATGGCACACATATCTCTTACAGTCAGGGAATAATCGTTGTTCGGGTAAGAACCACCTACTCATAGTTCAGAAGATAAGGCGTGATAAGCAATGATACGCAGAAAAACCACCGCATTGTGCATTAATTTTAAATTCATTACTTCTGTGCTAGTAAACTCTGTTTGCCGTAAATTTCGCACACAGAATAAACATATGCCACTAAATGCACCAACAAAATTACGTAATGGCACCTCACATAGTTCATGAGATAAGTCGTCCTAATCACTTCAAACGCAAAAAACACATAGAAAATGTTGTGGGGAAGTTTAACCAAACACTTTGTTTTATTAGCAAGACACAAATGAAACAAATTTACTAAAGAGACTGCCTATACTATACTTGTTCTACTTGCCCGTCCTCTCTTAGAATACTTCTGTGCGGTGTGGGATCCTTACCGGGTAGGACTGACGGAGTACACAGAAAAAGTTCGAAGAAGGGCAGCACGTTATGTATTATCGCGAAATAGACGAGAGAGTGTCACTGAAATGATACAGGATTTGGGGTGGACGTCTTTAAAGCAAAGGTGTTTTTCGTTGCAGCGGAATCTTCTCACGAAGTTTCAATCACCAACTTTCTCCTCCGATGCCGCTCTACATAGGCAGAAAAGATCACCACACTAAAATAAGGGAAATCAGTGCTCGCTTGGAAAGATATAGGTGTTTTCTCCGACCGCTATATTAGATTGGAATAACAGAGAATTGTGAAGTATGGTCGGTAAACCTTCTCCCAAGCACTTAAATGTGATTTTCAGAGTGTCCATGTAGAGGTAGAAATGCGTGAAAAATAGCAGCATTGTGCATGACGTTTAAATTTATCTTAGCTCCCATTCTATACATGACACACTTTACAGACAATATCCATACATGCCGCTGAATGTGCCTCCAAAGTTATGACATTGTACGAACATATATCAGGAGATATGATGTCATAAACACTCTAGCATGCGTAAAAGACTTCCACATCATTCATGACATTTAAATTTATTACCTCTTTGGTACTAACTCTATCCGCAACATATTAATGTTTCACAGACGGAATCCACATATACAGCTGAAGATACTTACAGAAATACATAACTGTGCGACACATAGTTCAAGAGATATTGTGTCATAAACACTGAAAATCTGCGAAGAAATGCTGCATCATGTATGAGGTTTTAATATATTTATTCTCTACTACTAAGCCATTCCTACAGTAAATGCCTGATGCCTGGCAGTGCTTTTGACAGCTTTCAACTTGGAAGCGCAAAATGCTGTAGGTAAAAACAATAGCCGTCTAGGGAGCTACGAAGAGACGTTACCATAGAGATTTTTACAAAATCGTTTTATGGATGGAGAAACCGCCGTAATTACACATGCCGTTTATTCCAATTTAGTGCCAGTCGCATAAGAGTGGGGCTAGTAGCACCGCTATGAGGATGAAGACCAGGTTTGCCTTAAATAGAGGCAGTAATGATCATGACCAGGTCGTGCTGAGATGATGTAACTCAAGGATGGCTTTAACACGACAAAGACACCATTATCAGCACCTCACCGTGTTTGAACGAGGTCGTGTAACAGGGCTATGAGAAGGTGGATGTTCTTTCTGCGGTACGGTACAAAGACTTGGCAGGAATGCAGCATGTGTGCATAATCGCTGGCAATGGTGATCAAGGAAGTGTACGGTCGCAAGAAGACCGGGCTCTTGACGGCCACGCTGCACTACCAAGAGGAGAAACCATCGTGGTCGAAGCATGGATCTAGCGCATCGTACTCCATCTGCACCAACAATCTGAGCAGCCGTTGGAACCCAACTGAAAGATAGAAGTGGTAACAAACCCGTTACATCAAGGATAACTCCTACCTAGACGCCTTGTAGCATACACTCCACTGACCCCAAACCACCGTCATTTGCGACTGCAATGGTGTCTCGCGAGATCTTATCGGAGGGCAGTCTTGAGGTCTGTTGTGTTTTCTGATGAAAGTTGGTTCTGCCTCGATGCCAGTGGTGGCTGTGTGCTGGTTAGAAGAAGGCCAGCTGAGGGCCTGCTAACACCCTGTCTGTGTGCTGTACAAAACAGGATAACACTGATGATTATCCCTCGCATCCTGTTTGCAAAACTGTAGATCAGTCTGGTGATCGACCTGTAGTGCTGGCATTCATGAACAGCATTCCCGGGGGTGTTTTTCAACAGGATAACGCTCGTCCATATACCGTTATACTAACCCAGTATGCTCTTCAGAGTGTGTACATGTTGCCTTGGCGTGCATCATCACTAGATCTGTCTTCAGTCAAGCACATATGGGATATCGTCGGACAGTAACTTCAAATACATCCAAAGACAGCATTGATCGTTCCTGTATTGACTGGCCAAGTGCAACAGGCATGGAAGACTATCCCACAAACTGACATCCGGCAGTTGTACAATGCAACGTATTTACGTTTTCATGCTGGCATTTTGGCGGTTGTTTATGTATCAGCAGTTCATGTTTACAATGGCTTATCTCGCGCTTACGTTAACGTGAGATCTGGCGATGTTAATAACTTAAATATGTTAACTAGACCAAAGTATTCCCGAAATTTCATTACCATAATTATTTTTTCGTTTTTCGATTTTTTCCGTCAGTGTATGTATTCTGAAATGCACATAGCTGGAACGAAAATGTTAGATATCAACATTATGAACTTTGTTTATGTCGCACAGCTGCTTCTTGGTGCTGCAGTTCTTTTTTCTATCAGTGCACTTTGGGGTTATGTAAGAAGTAATGTATCTTGGATAGGAATTGTGGAATTTCGTATGAGATACTTTGTTTCGTAAATAATTGCTGCCACATGGGACTGTAGAATGTGATTTAACGAGGATTGTGCTCTCACTTGAACATAGGACCGAAACAGTCAGCCTTCAGGGACTGTGAGCGAAACTTGGCCACGAGATGGGGAGACCGTCTATTGTGCTGAATGAGCCCTAAGCGCTGTAGTGTGCGAGTGAGACAGACGAGATTCCACGTTATAGGGAAACCCAATAGAAGTCCTTTGTGGCCGAGGAGACGTAGCAGTGGTGAACGTAAGATCGTCCATAATGGGACACATATATGGAAACTATTTAATTCAATAATATTGCAGGGAATGAAGCCACAGTAATTTTAATCTACCGTTCTTCATAAATTTTCATGTTGGTCCCAATAAAACCTGAATATTGATCATGTCTATAATAGTTCAGAGTTTACTGTTAAGGTGAAATTCACAAGTTTAGTAACAGAGACCAGAATGCTAAAATCTAAACGCTTCAGTCGATCTTAATAACCGCCATTTCATATAGAAGCGTATCACTACAATGACAAATGGTGGAAATATTGACTATGTAACTTTATTTGTTCAAGAGATATACACTCCTGGAAATTGAAATAAGAACACCGTGAATTCATTGTCCCAGGAAGGGGAAACTTTATTGACACATTCCTGGGGTCAGATACATCACATGATCACACTGACAGAACCACAGGCACATAGACACAGGCAACAGAGCATGCACAATGTCGGCACTAGTACAGTGTATATCCACCTTTCGCAGCAATGCAGGCTGCTATTCTCCCATGGAGACGATCGTAGAGATGCTGGATGTAGTCCTGTGGAACGGCTTGCCATGCCATTTCCACCTGGCGCCTCAGTTGGACCAGCGTTCGTGCTGGACGTGCAGACCGCGTGAGACGACGCTTCATCCAGTCCCAAACATGCTCAATGGGGGACAGATCCGGAGATCTTGCTGGCCAGGGTAGTTGACTTACACCTTCTAGAGCACGTTGGGTGGCACGGGATACATGCGGACGTGCATTGTCCTGTTGGAACAGCAAGTTCCCTTGCCGGTCTAGGAATGGTAGAACGATGGGTTCGATGACGGTTTGGATGTACCGTGCACTATTCAGTGTCCCCTCGACGATCACCAGTGGTGTACGTCCAGTGTAGGAGATCGCTCCCCACACCATGATGCCGGGTGTTGGCCCTGTGTGCCTCGTTCGTATGCAGTCCTGATTGTGGCGCTCACCTGCACGGCGCCAAACACGCATACGACCATCATTGGCACCAAGGCAGAAGCGACTCTCATCGCTGAAGACGACACGTCTCCATTCGTCCCTCCATTCACGCCTGTCGCGACACCACTGGAGGCGGGCTGCACGATGTTGGGGCGTGAGCGGAAGACGGCCTAACGGTGTGCCGGACCGTAGCCCAGCTTCATGGAGACGGTTGCGAATGGTGCTCGCCGATACCCCAGGAGCAACAGTGTCCCTAATTTGCTGGGAAGTGGCGGTGCGGTCCCCTACGGCACTGCGTAGGATCCTACGGTCTTGGCGTGCATCCGTGCGTCGCTGCGGTCCGGTCCCAGGTCGACGGGCACGTGCACCTTCCGCCGACCACTGGCGACAACATCGATGTACTGTGGAGACCTCACGCCCCACGTATTGAGCAATTCGTCGGTACGTCCACCCGGCCTCCCGTATGCCCACTATACGCCCTCGCTCAAAGTCCGTCAACTGCACATACGGTTCACGTCTACGCTGTCGCGGCATGCTACCAGTGTTAAAGACTGCGATGGAGCTCCGTATGCCACGGCAAACTGGCTGACACTGACGGCGGCGGTGCACAAATGCTGCGTAGCTAGCGCCATTCGACGGCCAACACCGCGGTTCCTGGTGTGTCCGCTGTGCCGTGCGTGTGATCATTGCTTGTACAGCCCTCTCGCAGTGTCCGGAGCAAGTATGGTGGGTCTGACACACCGGTGTCAATGTGTTCTGTTTTCCATTTCCAGGAGTGTAGAAATTCAAATTATCAGTATGTTCAGTTAAGCATCAGATCATCATTTCCCCCACACAAAACGCAATGAACGATGACAGCTTGACACCTTATTGATTCATTTGGTAATAGAATATTTCTTTATTTAATTATCATTAAGCGCATTGGTGGAAGGCTACTAGGCGTTACATTCAAAGTTAAGAAGGAAATTTTATAGGTTTTATGTAAAAGATAGCGCTTATTATGTAATGGAAAGTCCGCAGCTCGTGGTCATGCGGTAGCGTTCTCGCTTCCCGCGCATGGGGTCCCAGGTTCGATTCCCGGCGGGGTCGGGGATTTTCTCTGCCTCGTGATGAGTGGGTGTTGTGTGTCTTTCATCATCATTGACTCGCAAGTCGCCGAAGTGGCGTCAACTAGAAAGGACTTGCAATACGGCGGGCGAACTTTCTCGCTTGGGGCCTCCCGGCCAACAATGCCATACGATAATTTCATTTTTTTGTAATGGATATTATTGTTACTTTATTTACAACGTGAAAGTGGTCAAGCTTTGAATATTTAAATACGTTAAAATGTAAATTAATGTATAATGTGGACGGCTTCAGGAGAGAGAACTGCCCCAGTCAATTGAGCGAGGATATTCGGCGCGAGGGAAACGCGGCCGGGGACAGGCAGAGGTTCAGTGCTGGTGGAGACGCGAAAGCGGACAGTGCGGCTAGAGACACCAATGTGGACAGTGCTGGAGCAGACGCGAAAGCGAACAGTTCTGGTCGGGACACAAAAAGGGGACAGTTCGGATAGAGGCTCGAAAGCCGACAGTCGTTCTTTAGGCAGCTAGGAAGTGAAGAGACTAACAAAATTTCGCGTTGTGGGGTATCACGGGACTTAGTCTCCAAGCGGTGAGCAGCCGCGCCCCTTGAGTGAACTCTAACTTTTCGCGATGAGATTGTGAATGATCGAACGTTGTCAAATGGATATGCGCTCGAGTGTAATAGTCATTCTGATTACCACCACTTTCGCTATTAGTTTTCTTTCTGAATAAACGTTATTCTAACCAAATCGCACCTGAGTTGCCTACATCATTTATGGGTCATTAATTTAGTTCCCGATATTATTACTGTTATTATATGTTATGTTAACTATGTATTTCACAAACTTGTCATCAGCCAGACAAGTTAACCAAAGGGTCACAAGTGTCTAATTTAGGGCGTGCAATGCGGCACGTGCGCTTCAACCCCTAGACGAGTTTGAGCCAAGACATTTCGACGAGAGGAACCGCAAGTAAGACCGAACATCAGTGGGATGTTACATCGCAAGAACAAAGGCACTTGGTCTTCCCAGATCACTATTTAATGGCTTTTAGTATGATTAGTTCGTTTCATTCTGTCATTTAACATTACCAGTTTATCGACACAAATTTTATTTATTTAATTTTTGTGATCTGTAACGCTTGTTGAACTTATGGCTTTGTTCAGGAGTTTCGCTTGTGATCCCAAGATTGTGTCTGAGCCTTCACCTCTCACATTGAAGATTCTCTGCTACTACGTTCTGTATTTCTTCTGAAAGTGGTTGTTTTCCTTCTGATACAAAATTCCTATGAATTACGCGTTTTCTTTTATTCACACAGTCTAGCTTTTGTCCATCAGGCCAACCATGTGCTGCTATCCTGAACATATAACATGAACAAGTAGTTTCTTGGAACTGTAGCTGGCCGTTGTGGCCAAGCGGTTCTAGGCGCTTCAGTCCGGAACCGCGCTGCTGCTACGGTCGCAGGTTCGAGTCCTCGGCGTGGATGTGTGTGCTGTCCTTAGGTTAGTTAGGTTTATGTAGTTCTAAGTCTAGGGGACTGATGACATCAGATGTTAAGTCCTATAGTGCTCAGAGCCATTTTTGAACTGAACGCGTTCTTATAGTTCTGATAAATACCTAGACGTGCCAGTGATTTCTTTTGTTTCTTGAATTCTGAATTTATCGGGATTCCCTCGAATAATCCGTCAGACCAGCCACACTTTGCTGTCCTGAATGAAGCGCATGAACATATGATTTCTGTGAACAGTACGTGACATTAGCATACTTATGAAAACCTCAATGGATCAGTGATTTCTTTTGGTTTGGGGATTATTGAATTTAACGTGTTTTCAGTGACTAGTCTATCATACTAGCCACATGCTTCTATCCTGAATGAAAAGCATAATCTGATATTTCCTTAGAGTAGCAGGCGTCTTAAACATTTTCACGAATAGAAAATTTTTCCCTTTGGTACATAATAAACTTAACTGATTTTTGTGATTTTGCGTGAATCTGTAGTTGAAAAAACTCAGGCCCTCTGTAGTGGGTTCAGAGTGTGTCGACATTTCTTGTAGCACCTCCTCTGTTTGATTACGTAAACAGAAGGAGTTATGCAACTTTCCTGTGGTTAGTATTCATTACAATTTCGAGTGTGCTCCCATGATATTTTTCGTGGAAGTGGAATATGCTAACGTGACCTCGATCTACATGTTAGCCATTAGCTGTATAAACGTCTTATGATTCATTGTGTTTATCTGCCACAAATGATGTTTATAAAGTGAATGGGAACCTGTGCACTGTAATATCCCCCTACTGTCGTGCGCGATAGTTTGTTATGTCTCTTACATTAAATTTATGGGTGACAGATACTCTATTCCAGAATTATACACTGTAATTCTCCCCATTCCAATGTTTGAAATGTTTGTTAATACATTAATGTTCCTCGTTTCTCACATCAAATAATTTTTAGCGTAACAGCTTCAGGAGTCCAGACAGTAGAGACACGCAATGTTCCCACCGAACTCCCTCCCTCCTAATTAGCTAAAACATTTTCAAAGTCCACAAGAGAAGATAACATTCATTTTCGTCCACCCTTGCCCCGGGTTACTTAACAGGGCAAACAGAGTAATTAAGTTTCGAAATAAGACATAAAATTATGGCAAGTGAACACAAAAATACGGGAAACATTACTTTAGTATGTTTCTGTTTGTGTTGCCGCATCCGCAAAACCACTGCACTAATGCTATGTGAAACTGGAGAAACTGAAAAGTGTAATAAAGTTGTAAATACAAACAAAAAATTTTCGATTTTATAAAAATTCTATTATGCTTCACTTGTAATGAAACGACTGTGTAACAGACACGGTTGAGGAGCTGTATTCTTTTGTGAGCCTTGTGTGCTCCGCGGCAGAGAGGATGGAGAAAATCTGGTTTCCGTAAACTAATACAATATTAGTAATCAGCAGCATCATGGGAAAAATAAGTAATGGACTAAAATTTTGAGACGATTAGCACTGTGGCACTGACCGAAAAGTCATATTTAAAATTTATGCGTGTTTATAACGCTTTCCTCCAGAAGAGGGTGATCCTGAGAACGTAAGGGAGGGTAACTGAGAGGCATCATGATGTCGGTTAGGGAACGTGCAAAATTTGGATGTAGCAGGCAAAAGTTTTCACCGTCGAGGCTATAAGGGTCTACCACTCTGATTGTCTGATATCCAAAATTGCACTGAAGTGCGTTCATGGTGTTACCAGATAGAATTACCGACTTCAGTTCAATTTTGTACGCCTGTAATTATCTTGGGACATTTACCGTCGTTTGAAGTTTTGCCGTAAAAACTACTTTGACTTCTTATGGAGTTCAGGAATCTCGTAAGTATCAGAGTTATACTATATTGATGTGTGTTCGGTACTGTCTTTCCAATTCAGTACTGTTACGGCAGCATAAATCTGACGTATCCACGTCTGTCTGAAACTCTCCACTTCCCGTTTGGAGATGGGTTCGCTATAAATTCAAATAACTGGTTTCAGTCCACCTGCCCATCTTCTGATCGTTTCTTATTCACCGAGTAACTTGTCAATAAAGGGCTATAAATTCATTGGCATAACTTGTGCTGAAACTGGTTACTTGTATATAAAGAGAAGTAATCTGCAAACTGAATTTTAACAGTTTTGTAAAAATAAGAATCGCGGACAATACATAGTCGGTGTGCACGGTGTAAATATGTTCCAAAAAGCCGTGCACGAAAATTAGATTTTTCAGGTCATGTGTCGTCTTGTATTATTGTGGATATTGGAGAGAAGAGGGATTTGTGCCACAACTTGATTAGAAGAAGGGATCGGTTGGTACGACACGTTCTGAGGGATAGCAGGATAATCAGTTTAGTATTGTAGGAAAACGCGGAGGGTAAAAATCGTAGAAGGAGACCAAGGCATGAAGACACTAAACAGATTCAGAAGGATGTAGGTTGCAGTAGGTACTGGGAGATGAAGAAGCTTGCACAGGATAGAGTAGCATGGAGAGCTGCATCAGACCAGTCTCTGGAGTGAAGACCACAACACAACAACAGGCACTTCTATAATTTCCAGTCTAAAAAAATCGTTGAGTATCTTACTGAGTGTAATTAAAATGATGTTCTCGGAAAACTTAGAATGTTTTTTTCGATGTCATTATCCGTTACCGCGGCCAGAAGTTACAGCATCCATACGGAAAACAGCTATAACAGGTTTTAGCCGCTTTTACACCGTGGGCTGCAAATGTCTAATTGGCTCGCATTTTAACTGCACGTTTTTAGTCACTGATCTAGAAACGCCACTTTATTTGTTATCAAGAACCAACCGAAAAACGATGTTTTTTGGTTACTAAAAGTACCAGTCGTGGGAATGGCCACTTCTCTAATTTTTGTTCATTGAACATCAGGGACATTTTCTCCACTTTTTCTTAAGATGATGGTCTATGGGAACTTCAAAAATTTCTTCGATATCACTATCCGTTACCGAGACACAAAGGTTCAAATTTATGGCATTTACACAGGTAGGAAAGGTGTGTAACGTCCGGTCTAAAGCGTAAATGTATTTTTAAATAACATGCTAGACACATGACAAGGGTTCTGGGGTGGTCACAAAAATTTTGAGGTCACTGTCCTAGCTTTTGAAAGCCATTTCTTCACCAATAAAACTTTATGGGAAGCTGTCTTTGTATAACGAGCTATTACGCCTGTACAGTTTGTCTTGACCTGTGCTTTACTCGATGGGGTCACCTGACTGCGTAAGCACCTTACAAAACATCATTTTGTGCAAATTAAATACTGCATTTTTTGGTGTACTGTAGATGCATCCTAAAAACGTTGTGCCCTTCTAAATCAGGTAGTGTAAAGTGAGCTTGCGTTGGATGGGAGAAGACACTGTGTTAACGTTACACAGTATTAAGCCTACTAAACTGATGTTCATGTGCGTCAGAGTACAAGGGTTGGAACTGAAATAGTGGTAACTATTTATTCACAACCGATACAAAAGAGTTACATGCTTGCACCTGTTACTGTCCTTCAAAGTAGTCACCAGCGTTGTATAGAACCCGTTGCCAGCGATGTGGAAGGAGTAGTACACTGTTAGCAGAGCCTGTCCTATTGATGGTGCGAATGGAGCGGTCAAAAGTTATGGTGATTCTTGTGTACGACTGTGATGATGTTATCCTAACACAATACGTTCCTCCACGGCAGTCAATGTACAGTATTACTGTTCGATTTTGGAGCATCACCTGCGACCAGCTTTGCGAAAGAAGAGGCGACACTTTCTGCGCAACCCACCCATCATTTTGCACGGCAGTGCGCGGGAGCATACAGCGCAAGCTGTGGCTGCTCTGTTCTTTCGATGTGACTGGTAAGTACTGCACCATCCACCATAATCCCCGGACTTAAGTCCTTGTGACTTTGATTTTATTCCGAAGGTCAAGGAACCACTTCGTATCATTCGCTTCAGAACTGTTCCAGAGATTCGACAGGCAATAGACTGCTCCATTCGCACCGTCAACACAACAGGCACTGCTAACGATATACTACGACTTCCACATCGCTGGCAATGGGTTCTACACAACGCTGGTGCCTACTTTGAAGGACAGTGACAGGTGCAAGAATGTAACTCTTTTGTATCAGTAGTGAATAAATAGTTGCTACTCTTCAAGTTCCAAGCCTCGTACATAAATATCTCGTGGTATATAAATATAAATACTGACCTGCAGAATTCGTTTTATGTAAGCAGCTCATCCTGATGTAACTGGTAAAGAAGGGTACCAGCTGAAAACTGTACCTGTCGGGCCACAAAAAAGACAAATACGCTTCTCTTTAGAAGATTCTGGCAGAAAAGTGGGAAACCAGCAGCCTGAACTCCGTTCAGCCTTCCTCAAAAAAAATTTTTGGCACGCTAATGATATTTATCTGTATTTGTGCCTCATAGAGTATTCTTGTGACTGCAGGTAGTGCGGAGAGCTGTATATGTATAGCTCTGTAGGCATGAGCATTTCTCGTGAAAGGCAAGATTCCGGGTACGAATTCCGGCCAGACATACAGTTAAGATTTGTCACGGAGTTTCAAAGCAGTTCGCACACCGTTGCAGAGTCAAAGCTTGATCCAGGAAACGTTGTAACAGTCCACTTACGTATGTTTTTCCTACTTTGCAGTAAAATATTAATTTAAAATACAAGTGAGGAAAAATATTAATTTCAATTTGTTGCTGACTCGTGTGAGAGGGATGTCAAGTTGGGCACTACGAACTTTATTAATTGTTTATCTAATTTTTTTTTTTTTTTTTTTTTTTTTTTTTTTTTTTTTTTTTTTTTTAGCAGATTATCTGTTGTAAACTTCCGAGCCACCACCAGCTTCGAGATATCAGCGGCTGCTTCCGTGCAGAAGCAAGAAAAGTCTTATAAATGTGTTAAGTAAACTAAAGGTGGAGAAAAGAAACTAAAGGGACTATTGATGTCAGCTGCATCGAGAATTAACATGAAATCAGCGGCGACGATCGATAAATGTGGGCGGGAGAGCGAAGCGAAACCGGAATCCCCTGCTTACTAGGCAGCTCTGTAAACCATTGTTCCAGGCGGACACAGTGTTTATCGCAATTGCATGGACTATCTCGGTACACCTTTCACTCGACGCACGTTCCAAACCAGCAACACCTATGCGCAGTCTTCGTCCATGTCCTCCATGCTCTCGACTTTAAGGTTCTTGCAGGAGGTCGAGGGCAAACATGCTTTTGCACTGGATGCGGTGGACTTTTTGCCCATCGAGGCGAATCAACTATGTGAATGTATAGTGTCTGTTCTTTCGGACATATATGCCACGCATTCATACGATAAATGTATTCCCCAGGCTTAACACTGTATCTATTTTAGACTGACGTGTTATAGTCACTCTAGCCTGCGGCTATTGCAGTTAATATTAACAATTTAAAAATTGGGTGGAAATTTAATTTCTTGTGCAGCGACTGAAATGTTATATAAATATTATTGGAAATTCTATTTGTGATAGGCAGTCCATCGTTTCCTTTGTATAGAGAACTGAATTGAAAATATTCTAATTTTGTTTCCAGTAAATGAGCGCAGCGAGCAGCTTCCTTATGTTTTTAATTGCTGTGTGAAAATTGGACGATTGTTTATTCTTAGGTTTGACATTCAGTATTCCATGAATCTGAGTGACAAGTAATACGATAAACCGCAGACCACGTGTAAAATTCATTTTACAAGACTTCCTGTCTACGTGATGTCATTTTGACGTCACACGCTGTATCGAAGCAACACATTGAAAGAGCTGTCTATCGACTTTCGTGATCGTACACTTCACAAATGATGAGGCGAATATGACTTTAAAAGCAATAATATTCGCCTGAATTTGAGACAGCTGGATGTTACACTTTTTCATTTCTGCGGGGAATGTTAACTTCAAAATGAAATTGTTTATAGATGTGTCAAGTTCCTCATTCAAGTAGACTGGGCTGTGGATAAAGGAGAGATTGATGTGTTTGCAGGAACTGATTCAGAAAATGACTGAAAACATTGCAGCAACTGTGTTTAGTAATACGCCTACGTCACCTATGGAATGTGACACGAATTGCTGATTTACGAGCAAAAAACCAGCGGCAGTGAGGCAGCACTGAACGCATGTAAGGTACGGTATGTATTCAATATTGTTGATTAAGGTGTCTCAACAACGTAAATTTATTTTTAGAAACAGGATTTGGTCAGTAATCATAAAGGTTGGATAACTATTGTAACAGACGAATTAAAGTGGCAGCTGATTTGACTTACGTTCTGTGAACAAATCTTGTATCAAAACACCAGCACACTGAGCATCTTTCGGAAAAGCTTAGATATTGGTATAATTTTTTGTAATAAAATGATGGAAAACATCATATCGGTGGTTAACTCTGTACTTTTATTGAAGACATTCATGTATGGCAAAGAAGTGTACTAAAAGAACTAGGTTGTAAACTTTCTTTTATACTGTATAGATGGCTGAAATCATGATATCTTTTAAATATTTTGCAAATGTGCCAGTGTTTCCTATGATTCTTATTCTGAGTGGTAACTTGTTTTACCAGATGATCAGTGTGTATTGAATATTTACTCGCAGTGACTGTTTCATGATTAATTTGTAAATTATTGACAGTGACACATCATTTCGGCGACAGCACTATCACACATACATTATATCAAAAGTTACGGAACATACTTTTACTAAATTAATATGGATACGAGGATCTTTCAGGAATGAGACGACTGGACGCGAACCCATAACGTTATACTTTATTGTGTTCATAGGTTCCAACCCCGTTACCACTCCACCACGATTACCTCAGCGGACATTACACTACTTTATTATAGAACTAAAGCTTGACATGAAAGTTTTGACTGCCAATACGTAATTATGTGACGTTGTGCTATACAGATCGCATCAAGAATGACTTGTCTTTATAAATCTTGTACTGCCGTTGTTTTGAAACAGTATATCCTGTACTTTTCGTAACACGCATGTTATGATACGAAATCCAATATGTCGAGTGGGAGGCATCTCACGTTGGACGCTAACGTATGTCGAAGACAGTTTGGTTTGGTTCAAATGGCTCTGAGCACTATGGGACTCAACTGCTGTGGTTATCAGTCCCCTAGAAGTCAGAACTACTTCAACCTAACTAACCTAAGGACATCACACACATCCATGCCCGAGGCAGGATTCGAACCTGCGACCATAGCAGTTACACGGTTCCGGACAGCGCGCCTAGAACCGCGAGACCACCGCGGCCGGCGAGACCGTTTGTACTATCATCGATACTGCATGGGTCATCATGCGCGAAGTCTTTTGAAATGAGTGTATGAGTGATCAGTGTTACCTTTGAGCAACACCTGTAAGAGCGACAAATTTTTAACATTAGTCAGTCGCGTATTCCATGGCCTCTGTAAAGTTTCTTATACGTACTATAAAAATAATGTTTCTATGGAATGTTTCTTTTAGGTGCATAGTAGCGATGGCTTACCCGAGTCATACCACATACAGAAGAGAGCCGCCACATTATTTTACAGATTAGAAAAGTTTTATGCCGTTTAACACACACTTGTGAGGATGATTATCGTAGGTTACTAGGACATCGAAGCGTCCCAGCGAACTCAAATTAGACATGGGTCATTTTCGTTTTCGGATAGGGTGTTCGGACAAATCCACGTAATTAAGGACCTGAGTACTCAGGCCGACGTGTTACATAATTGTGGGAAACTGAAGGGGATTTGATTGTCGTCTTTTGAACAACGTACAAACTTCACAATATCAGTGAAGCTTTGGGAGCGGATCAGGAACTCACAGCAGCTAGAACTCAACGTTTCCTTTCTAATGGAGTGAAACTGTTCTACTTAAGAGTAATTGCAGTTGTACCCAAAGGTAGTCTTAGAAGGTTGTTACTGTATATGATATATACAAATGATACATACATATTATTATTCGATTAGTCACAAGAACCAACTACAATAGTAGAATATCCAGGAGTAAGCTTCCAAAGCGATTTTAAGAGAAATGACAGTATACAACTAATTGTAGGAAGAGCAGATGCCGAAGTGTCGTGCACAGGAAAATCCGAGGAATAGGAGTTGGGGAAATAAGGATGAAGGGAATTAATGCTTATTCTGCGGTTTATCGACTATATTATTCCTTTGGGACACTATTCACCACTGGAAGAGCAAAGAGTAAAAGTCACAGAGGTATCAGAAGTACTCACCCGAATGCGTATTTGCTTGTGGAACATAGATCCCCATGTAAATGTTCCATTTTCGTAAGTTTTCCTTCGCGAATGAAAACTGTTCAGTTGAGCCCTTCATATACTAATCTCACGGCTCTCGGAACTGCTCCTAAATATCAGCTGTATATGGGTGGCCTCTGTAGTTCGAGCTTCAATATGCATTACCAAATTCGATGTTTGGTGGTGTTTGCCAGTGATAACTGTGTAAGGCTTCCTGATTTTGTGGACTGTACATGAGCTTGATTCGTAACGACAGTACGATACAGTATGAGATCCTCAGAATATTATAATTATATTATAAGTTACTTTCCATTGAAATTGCTACACCACGAAGGTGACGTGCTACAGAAGCAAAATTTAACGGACAGGAATAAGATGCTGTGATATGCAAATGATTAGCTTTTCAGAGCATTCACACAAGTTTGGAGGCGGTGGCGACACCTACAACGTGCTGACATGAAGGAAGTTTCCAACCGATTTTTCATACACAAACAGCAGTTGACCGGCGTTGCCTAGTGAAACGTTGTTGTGATGCCTCGTGTAAGGTGGAGAAATGCGTACCATCACGTTTCCGACTTTGATAAAGGTCGCATTGTAGCTTATCGCGATTGCGGTTTATCGTATCGGGACATTAGCAGAATATGGAATCGGTGGGTTGAGGAGGGTAATACGGAACGCCTTGCTGGATCCCAACGGCCTCGTATCACTAGCAGTCGAGATGACAGGCATCTTATACGCATGGCAGTAACGGATCGTCCATCTACGTCTCGATCCCTGAGTCAACAGATGGGGACGTTTGCAAGACAACAACCATGTGCACGAACAGTTCGACAACGTTTGCAGCAGCATGGACTATCAGCTCGGAGACCATGGCTGCGGTTACCTTTGATGCTGCATCACAGACAGGAGCGCCTGCGATGGTGTACTCAACGACGAACCTGGATGCACGAATGGCAAAACGTCATTTTTTAAGATGAATCCAGGTTCTGTTTACGGCTTCATGATGGTCGCATCCGTGTTTGGCTACATCGCGGTGAACGCACATTGGAAGCGTGTATTCGTCATCGCCATACTGGCGTATCACGCGGTGAGATGGAATGGGGTATCATTGGTTACACGTCTCGGTCACCTCTTGTTCGCATTGACGGCACTTTGAACAGTGGACGTTACATATCAGATGTGTTGCGACCCGTGATTCCACCTTCATTCGATCCCTGCAAAACCCTACATTTCAGCAGGATAATGCACGACCGCATGTTGCAGGTACTGTACGGTCCTTTCTCGATAGAGAAAATGTTCGACTGCTACCCTGGCCAGCACAATCTCCAGGTCTCTCACCAATTGAAAGCGTCTTGTCAATGGTGGCCGAGCAACTGGCTCGTCACAATACGCCAGTCACTACTCTTGATGAACTGAGGTATCGTGTTGAAGCTCCATTGGCTGCTGTACCTGTACACGCCATCCAAGCTCTGTTTGACTCAATGCCCAGGCGTATCAAGGCCGTTATTACGACCAGAGGTGGTTGTTCTGGGTACTGATTTCTCAGGATCTATGCACCCAAATTGCGTGAAAATGTAATCACATGTCAGTTCTGGTATAAAGTATTGGTCCAATGAATACCCGTTTATCATCTGCAGTTCTTCTAGTTGTAACAACTTTAATGGCCAGTAGTGTATCAACAAAAGTCAATTGCAGTAATCTCATGAACCGAAAACTAACAAACCAATATCTACCAATATGGACAGGGGCATGAATAAAGAAGTTAAAGTGAAACGGATTTAGGAGATGAACCGAGCAGGTGGTTAATGGCATCGGAAAACCGCACTCAACAAGAGAAGGCTTCACCACAGAAACGGATAAGGCCAGAACAGTCCATCACTACTTTTAACGTCAATATGGCCGGGACCATGTGTAACTGGCTGGATGACTTTAATAGGGCTAGGCTGCGACCCGGCAAGAACAATAAAATTCCCCTCTAAAGAGGTGGCGATTGGCTGAAGCCATACTGGGCGACACAGGCACGACAAGGTGGGAGGATCCGCATTATATAAAAGTGTTTTGAGAAATAAAATTTCTAAATATCTCTCTCATCGTGCAGCGGACTGCACAAGTGTGTGAAAAATAGCGAGAGCTTTGCTTTCTGCGAAGTGTGGACGATAAGCATCACATATCGTGGTGAGAGATAGCAAAGAGGTATTTAATTATTCCTGTGGGAATTTTTGCGGGCAAAGAAACTGTGCACAATTAGCGAGTGAGCAATAGCCATTATTTCGACTAGAGAAATATAAACGTTCTACGGAATGCAGGAAAGTTGAGACTGAGTAAACTCAATCTAGGCCAGAGTAGGGAATTAGCACTTCAGATCCAACACGGAGACAACGCCGGTGCAGATGCCACTTGGTAAAGTAGCCTACCACCGTGCATTAGGCCACAGTAAATGCGGAGTCGAGATTTTGCTCACTCCAATTTGTGTATGGTTTGACCATTTAATATCAGAAGCTAGGATACTAACCTACCCGCACATTGCGTACATTAGAGATTTTTCATTGGTTAAAAAAGTAAATTTATTCTCCAAAAACTCAGTGCATTGACCAGCGACGACATCGTAGATGTAAATGAGAAAATGAAGATATTAATAATTATTTCCTGTGATAATTTTTTTTTTCATATATAGAGATAACGATTTTAATAATCGTCGATTCAATATGTCCAAGAGTTAGATATTTTGTTATTGAGTGTTGAAAGTAATTGAACACATGATCCCTGAATGCACAGTTGACAAATTATATGTAGAATAAAAAAGGGAATAGCTCCTTTTTATTTCTTGAATAGATCGGCAACTTTTGCCTTTATTAATTCATGCGTTCTATTTACAAGACAGCAGCATTTCTAGTGAATTCTGTTACCATCCACATCTGATATTAGCTGCCTTACAGGGTCATATTTATATAGAACGTCTGATTAACACCCTGGGCTTGAGAAGACAGTTCAGATGTTTTGTCCACTTGCATGCTAAGTGGTAAGCTAAGTTTAGATCCATTAGTCAACTTTCCGTGCAGATACGAAGTATGGACAATCTCACGATCGCTCATAGATGTACTAACACTGACACAGTCATAGATATCAGTATCTGTGCTAACAGTGATTTAATACCGACATAGAGAATTCAGTGACTGGTACAAGTGTTTCGTAATATTCTTTACGTTCAGATGATGACAATTAATTCTCAAGAGATTTTACCAAAGTCTTTGGAGAATAACACACGTAGAAGCACATGCGAACATACATTAGGACCTACACATTGTCATTCAGGAATTACTGTTTCAAAACACTAAAAACTTTGGAAATTGCAAAGTGACTTTTTGAGTCAAATAAATACAACAAAACGCTTGGAACCTTTCAGAAATGGCTTTTAATTTTATATTTGGGACTTGGGGGTTCTGATGATCCTGAAATTGTCAGCCTGTGATAAAGAGCAAGACGAAGATACAGCTTTCAGTTTAATATTTGGCTGAGGAAACCACTTCCTACAGCAGGAGTATGTTGGCCAGTAAAAGGTAAGATACAGTTACAAGTCTCCTTTCAGACCAGAAAAATATTGCAAGCTAATTAACGAGATGTCAGTGTTACAGAAGTTTTTCCGGAAGAGTTTGCAGTCTGCTCTTTATTTGTTTTGAAGGCCTTCAACTGTATGTTATATCTTCTTTTGCACGCCGGCCACGGTGGTCATGCGGTTCTAGGCGCTGCAGTCCGTAACCCCGGGACTGCTACGGTCGCAGGTTGGAATCCAGCCTCGGGCATGGATGTGTGTGATGTCCTTAGGTTAGTTAGGTTTAAGTAGTTCTAAGTTCTAGGGGACTGATGACCTCAGCAGTTAAATCCCACAGTGCTCAGAGCCATTATTTTTCATCTTTTGCAAACCATATGGATCTTTAGTGGATACAGGAGCGAGGAACAGATTATGTTCGTGAACAGAGAATTCAGATATTAGTTTATTATGCATCTAATGACTTTGTTGCTGAATTTTCTGCGCCAGTTGCCAACAATAGAGTTGAATCTAGAAATGTATTCAGATACAAAAGTGTCGTAAAACCGTCACTCTTCAATACAACGTCCATTCAGAGGACGCCGAGCCATGGCCTCTATGAAAGTCTGCAATTGTTATTCAGCTGGTTACTACACAAATAAGAACTCAGTTCATGAATGTTCGAACTGAAGTACACACGCTATTGGAGCCCCGGAGAGGGGATGCTTGCATTCAATGGCAGTGGTGTAATCGTTATTGGCAGTGTCTTCGTGCCGCTTCCGTCGCTGTAGGAAACGCGGCGGTACGACTGAGGCGCACTTATTTGGAAGTGCGGCCGTCCGGATAGTGGCCAGTACTGCAACCCTCCCCGCCCGACTTGAAAGGTACGCGGGGAGAGGCCTGTGCTGTGGTTAGTGGTGAGGCTGGTTTCCTGCCTGGGGCACAGCAGACCAACCCGTGTGCCAGCACTGCGCCTTCCGAGCACCAGGGAAACTGCCAAGGAAAACCAGGAGCAGGAAGTATCTAAGGGTACAGGTAGGAGCATTCACTGTGCTGCAAGGAGTGCTGCCGGCTTGCCTACATTGACGGCGTTGATGTCGATGGGTGTGGCGACCTGCGGCGTTGGCGGCAACGGAGTCGGAGCTGCGTAGACGTCGACTTCAATCGGTGACACGGCAGTTGCGAGATAACATACCATAAATGTTCGAGCTCACATACGGCTCTTCTTCGTCGAAATGTCTTGGTTCAAATGGCTCTGAGCATTATGGGACTTAACTTCTAAGGTCATCAGTCCCCTAGAACTTAGAACTACTTAAACCTAACTAACCTAAGGACATCACACACATCCGTACCCGAGGTAGGATTCGAACCTGCGACCGTAGCGGTTGCGCGGTTCCGGACTGTAGCACCTAGAACCGCTCGGCCACTTCGGCCGGCGAAATGTTTTGGTTCAGACTCGTCTAGGGGTTGAACCGCACGTGCCGCATTACACGCCCTATTTAGACACTTGTCACCCTTCGGTTAAATTGTCTGGCTGACAGCAAGTTTGTGAAATACAAAGTTAACATAACATATAATAACAGTAATAATAGTATCGGGAACTAAATTAACGATCCACAAATGAGATTTGTTTCGAACAATGTTTATTCAGGAAGCAAAATGATAACGAAAGTGATCGTATTTAGAAATACTGTTACACTTGAGCACGTGTGCATTTGACACAGTTCGATCATTCACAATCTCATCACGAAATACAAGTCTATTATTCCACCTAGTTATCTTGGCGAAAAGTTAGACTCCACTCTAGGCACGCGGCTGCTCACCGCTCGGAGACTAAGTCACGCGATACCACACAAGGCGAATTGTTCTAAGTCGTTTCACTTCCTGGCTACCTAAAGACCAACCGTCCGCTTTCGCGTCCCCACTAGCACTGTTCCTCTGGCCGTCCCCGGCCGCGCTTCCCGCGCGCCGAACATAATCGCTCAACTGTCTAGCGCAGTTCCCTTTCCTGAAGTCGTCCATCTGATTGGCTACAGCTTGTTCTACATTGTATTACATTTTAACGTATTTAAATAATCAAAGCTTCACCACTTTCACATTCTAGATGAAATAACAATAATATCCAATGTTATATTCCTTTACATAAAACCAATACAATTTCCTTCTTGACTTTCAATGTGACGGCCAGTAGCCTTGCAGTAATGTGCTTTCTGATAAATAAGTGAAGAACAAAAGTAATGATTCAATAAGGTGTCATGCTGTTATTGTTGAATGTGTTTTGTGTAGAGGAAATGATGATCTGATGCTTAACTGAAAATACTGATAATTTAAGGTTACTAAATATTTTAAACAAATAAAGTTACACAGTTTATATTTACAACATTTGTCACTTTGAGGAAGCGCTTCTGTATGAAATGTCGATCGTTAAGATCTGCCAAAGCGTTCAGACTTTAGCATTCAGGTCTTTCTTACAAAACTTGTTAATTTCACTTTAACAGTAAATCCTAAACTATTATAGATATGATCAATATTCAAGTTTTATTTGGATGGCTACGTAAATTTATGAAAGTTGGTAGATTAAAATAACCTTGGCTTAATTCCCTAAATTGCTACAGAATTCATTAGTTTTAATACATGTGTCCCTGCTATGCTTCCCTGAGTTTCCCTATGATGTAGGTTCTCGTCTGTCTCACTCGCACACTACAGCGCTTAGGCCTTAATAGACAATAGACGTCTGTGAGTTTCCCCATCTCGTTTTGAATCCGCACCTTTTGTGGCACCCGGTCCTGGGTGACAGGATTCGTTTCGCAATTCCTGATGGTTGACCCTTTCAGCCATATCCTTAAATGAGAGCGAAATGGTCGTTAACTCACACAGTGGACGGAGGCACCCGCTTGGTAAGGTGCATAGGAGGCTGCATTGCGACGGACGGATGTTGCTGCGTCACGACAGCCGGACGTCATGCAGTGAGGAAATCTGAAACGGTTTGGGTTACGGCAGGATCACTGAATTCACCGAACCGTAGCCTTTTTAGCTGGGGCTGGAGCGTATCAACGCTGCTACGAATAATATACTGCGCTCTGCTTGCCTTTCTGAGAACAACGCCGGACTCCCGTTAGTGTGGCTTGCTGTACAGTCGGTATTGAACTCTGGCATTCGGGTGAAACTTCGGTGTGAAGTCTGCAGCTGGGGCAGGGAGGTGAGGACGAAGCAAATGTAGCAACGTCTGATGGCGTCTCCTGTGCAATCGTTCTGCTGGTGAAATGTCAGGAGCAGGCAAGGTACGATACGAACTCAGGAGTATCAGTTAGGCATCCTCACGTGAACGTGAATTTCGAAGTTTTGACATTAGCGTCTTGAACGTTCGAACGAAGTTTTCGGTCTCGCCGTTAGACTGTGGTGAGAATGGTGCTGTCCTGACATTATGTATTCCCTTGTGTTGGCGAAATTATGCAAATTTCTTGGGGGAAAAAAGGAGGTCCACCGTCAGGAACAATTGTTTGTGGCAAGCCTTCCAGAGAAGAAACAGAAGCCAGCGCCTTTGTAGTGCTTTCGGAATTCGTCGAATGTACTGGGATAACAAAAGGGAATTTGCTGTAGGTATCGACGACAGTCAGCCAACGTGTTTGCCAAAGACGCCATGGAGTATCAGAAAGTGGCCAGGAGAAGAACTCCTGACGCGAAGCATCCTGACTGTCCGCACAAGGGTGACACTGTGCTGTCACGCGCTCTATTTGCTTATCTAAACCAAGCCACGTACAATGTTGGCACGCTAGCTGTTTAGTTCCCCAGTGACATCTATGTAGAAGACGAGGCAGGAATTAACACTCTGGTCTGTTCGTTACGCATGTGAAGCAGAATCACATCATACAGAATAGGCAAGCTTTTACGATGCATAAAGTACCTGTGCACTAAGGTATCAGGAATGCTTTTCTGAGAGTTTGGACAAACTTTGTGAATGTAGCTTTTTAGCAATCGTTGTGATTGGTCATGCTTCGTGGCTTATGCGATATGCCCTGAATAAATTGGAAAAGAATCCTATGCTTGAGAATCAGAAGAATCAGTATGTAAACAAGTAGCTCCTGATTCACCGAATGCTGAATCTGTGCCGACAGGTTAATGCGACAATACTTCGCCGTGGGACGACACAGAATTTCATACTGGTAATTTGACAATAATAGCCACCAACGTTGACGTTTTTGCACCGTGTAGTTGGTAATTTGTTTTCGACGGATGAAACTGTACAGTCAAGGGCTAACGGCCGTGGCGTTGAAACATTTTCTGCCATAAGTTAATAATGAAGTCGGGTGATACCATATATTACAGTCACAGCTTCCTTCTCCAGCTGACTCTAATTAATATGTGTACTTTTCAAAGTTGTGGAAGCGAATGTAATGAGGCGCTCTTTGTTTGGCCACTTTTATTGGATAAAACTGCTCCGATGCCATGCGACGAGGTATCGACTGCAAGCGAAAGCGGTTTGATCGGATCGTAGTGCATAAGCAAGTTGACGAAGTGACCTATATTTCAGGGTTTCAAATGATTGGTCACCGTCTCTTGTTTAATGTAACCGGACATTTTTATGTCTGAGATGGTTGAGGGGCACCTTGTTTGCTCCGTATTGCGGATGAACTTTATGTAGCAAGTCAACTTTCCAAAAAAACACATTGCAGTTCACGGAAATTCTAAGGAAATGGTAAATTTTAAATTTAAATTCTAAGGAGATGGCAATTTCTAAATTGCTTGCAAATGTTTCGTCAAATGACTAGTGCCATTGACGTCGATGATATGTATTAGGTATTCAATGGTTGTGTTGAAAAAGAACATTTCTGCAAATTAAAACTTGAAAATGACATACCAAATTTTTGAGATGTTTTCTCTTGACGAGTGTGTCGTCAAGATTGTCAAAATAAGACGGCATCTTGGACGTTCGTTTTTCTAGAAATTTTTTAAACATGCAAGCGCGCAAGCACTTCCTAAAGATAGGCATTAACAATCAAGCAAGCCGACATGGTTATTCCCTACAAAAATTTCTTTGTCTCTTCGTCCAAAGGTCATTGAAGACAGACTTGCGCAAGATTAATTTTCGAGAACAACTGTACACCCGCTTTTGATCCAGGACTTGCTCTTTACATGGAAGCGGGTACGAACCAAGGACAGTGGATTCACGGTCCATTTGAAATCAGCGCAAAGATCATTCTTCCCATTTCGCTTACAAATGATGACTAACTGCCCACTGACTTTTAAGACACCAACGAACTCCAGTCTCTGAATGTATGTAGCCACGTCGTCACGTAATGCATACGGCACAGGGCGTGTGAGGTAAAATTTGAGATGCGCATAAGCTTTCAGCGTAATGTGGGCGTGAAAATCTTTTGCACATCCTAGAGCAGCATCGAACAAATGCTGATACTTGTCATAGAATTGTTGAAATGCGGCTTGAGAAACTTTTGTGCCAATGGCATGCACATTGTCCTGTAACTCTAATCCGAAGGAATCTAGAGCGTCAATGCCGATAATATTTGGGATCGTGCGTGATCGGCCGACAGTGGAAGCTACTTCCTCAGTCGTCTTTTCTGCGTTTTGTAAGTAGGCGGCATGTTCCAAGCATTGAAATCCTGTCGCTGTTATAGGCGGTGAGATGCAGACTTGATGTTAGCAAAGGTGGATGGCCTTTAAAAAAAAAATTGTATCAAGGGTAAACAACGTGACAGAAGCTCCGGTATCTAGTTGAAAAGACACTGATTGTTTACAGCTTTGCAATGTAATCAACAGTTTGCGGTGTGTTCTCTGAATACAATTGTCCATTTCGTCTTGTGAAAAATCTTTCTGTTTTCCACTTTCGCACTAAAGTGCTTTCGTGAATTTTGAGACTGAGAGCCTTTTTGAAGTGCATGATTTTCGCATTAAACGCGTGTGTGCTGGTTTTTTGCGTATTCACTTGTTAGATTTTTAGCTGGATATCAAAAGACACTGATTTGCCTTCGTTCCTGCTCCATTATTTCAACATGAAACAGAGAAGAGTCTTCTAGTATTTTGGAGGTAGAACGTTTTTTGCCACATGCGATGACAGAAATTGTCTTCAGTTGATATGTAGAAACATTTCTCACGATCATGGGAGAGGTAGCATTTCCCTCACGACTTCGCTTTTCGCGGAACTGGGTCAGTCTAATTAGCGTTGCGCTGGGGCGGCAACGCTGAATGTACTGTGTCCGGCCTCACTTAAGACCTGTACATACAGAGACATTTCTTGTGCCATGATAGCCTTAGCGAGTAAATAGCTTGTGACCTAGTGACATGTCATCACATTGCTAGTAAACGGCTTGCAATAGAATGAAGCAGTATTCCTCACCATTTGGCTGTCATTTGAGCTCTTAAATCTGTTTGCTTTGTCATCAGTGGTGCAATATGTTAAAATGGAGTGGTCTAAGGAAGCTCATAGAAATACTTACTGAAGCAGACAGACATGAAACATGTCTTTATGACAAAAAATCATCCACATGTCACAACAAACAAGCCAGGAAATACTCAGCGATATATTTGCTTCACTACAGGAGGTGACGTTTTCGGCTCATGTCAAAGTTGTAGCCGAGATGAGAAGTTCGTGAACGACGCTTGTGTCGGACCTTAACAAAGTAAAAGCTTCGACGAAGAATGGTATGGGATCTGCAGACGTATATGAACCCACAGTGCGGCTTTTTTTTTTTTTTTTTAAGAAAACTACTGTTCTTGCGAGACCACGTTCAAGCAAGGCAAGGGGACGTTCTGCACAGATATATTATACGCAGTCATCCAAAATATGTCAATACACCTCAGTTGTTTGGTGGGTTTTTAATTTGAAGGTAGTATCGTCGTTTTTTTTCTAACAGAGCATAAAATACGAGTACTATGTGAAGCTGAGTTCATGATCAATGACTTTGCACAGTGATTCGTATTAATCGTAAATATCCCACCACAAATGCTGTACAGTTGTGTAAACTTTTATCATTATCTTTCATGGTGACTGTCTTGAGATCCAGTTGATGATAGTGAGAATTTAATAATTATAGCGGAATGTGACGTTGCTCAAGATGGCCAGCCAGTTCAAACATTACTTTCGTCATCATCACACAGTAGTCCATGTGGGGGTGGTATGATGAAAGGCACAAAAAGGAGGAGTGCCTGCAATGAATAAGAAAATGCCATATCTGATAGAGCTGACAATATACCAACCATCATAAAGAAACCAAAAAAATGCTCCCACTGATGTTCAAGTATTTGGTTGGTATGTAACTGCTTCTCTACAGAAAACAAAATATCAAAATGTTGAAATGTGTGTGAAATCTTAAGGGACTTTACTGCTAAGGTCATCAGTAGTAAGCTTACACACTACTTAATCTAAATTGTACTAAAAAAGGACAAACACACACATCCACGCCCGAGGGAGGACTCGAACCTCCACCGGAACCAGCCGCACAGTCCATGACTGTAGCGCCTTAGACCGCTCGGCTAATCCCACGCATCAAACAAACTTTAAAGCTCTGGTGATGAAATCTGCGGGAGAGATATTTAATGTACTTTGTCATGTACTAGGGGAAGGCTTGGACAGTTATGTGTAACCAGAATCCTTAATTGATTATTTTCATTAAAATTTTGCTCTCTTAACATCTGTAGAATACTGGATGAATGCAGGGGATTATCTTCAGTATTAAACGTAATTGCAGAAAATTCAAATTACAAAATTTATTGCTAATACCAAAAGAGATAATTTACGAACATCATACACTCTTCTGCATACGACATTAACTTTTCAGTCATAATTTACATTAATTATTTTCAAGATTTGGTACTGTATCAGCACTGAAATCTTTTCACAGATTCCCATTGCCACTGTACACAGCCAGTAGTGATGAATTATTCATGAAGGGTGTGCCTCACTTTCCTAGCTTCTTAAACTAAATTGTGTAGACCTAATCTTCGTATGTCTCTCAGGTGATATTGCTGCCATTACCCTGGAAAGATAAAACATTGATTTGTGTCCTCTTCCTTTTCCAGTTGTCCAACATAATTCTTCTGGCATGTCTCCAGTAAAAATGTATGTAGCACACCAACAGATACTGTGATTTTCTCCACATTTTCAACAGGTAGCTATACTTTCTTAAGGAGAACTTTGGTCCTATTGCTCATTATTCCAGAAGCATTTTCAGAAATTCCTCTTGCCATGCTCAAATGCTAATTGTTTTTCTGTTGCTGGGTGAGATTTCCTTTTTATGGCTCCATTATGTGCTCCGACAAGGGAAAAGCATCATTAGGTACAACTGTATAAGGTATTGCAGTTTGAGTGCCTGATAATATCTCTGGTGGAGAAACGCTCATTAAGTTTTCAGCACCAGTAAAATTTTCACAGAGTGGACTGTTCTGGTACACTCCCCCATCACTAAACCTCCGATTACAACCGGCATCCACAAATATAAATTTATACTGTGCATCAACAGGTGCCAGTAACAGAATGCTGTTACCTCCTTTGTAATTGTGGTGGTATGATACCATATATCTTGGTGGTCATAATTCCACATGCTTCCCACATAAAGCATCAAGACAGTTTGGGGAGTTCCACATGTCTTGGAATTGTTTTCATGTATGTTCCCATCTACTCTTTGTTGATGGCAACTGAAAGACAGGAAATCGAATGTGAATATGTCAATGCGACTGTCATACAGACTTGAAGTGAAAACTAAGTATAATTGCAAACTTTAGAGTCACTGTGTCAAATACATTTTCTCATAACAACTGAAAATGATGAATTATGAAGTGCAATGATTGTGTCTGAAAATTTCTCAGGCACAGGAGAAAGAATTTAATTTTATCCATACTTCGCAACTTCAAACATGACTGTATTCAATACTGTGGAGGTATGAATTTAGGAAATCAAAAAATGAACAAACAGATTTCACAAGCCACAACTATTACAATAATTTTAAATACCTATTCGAAAGGTGGTGGTGGTGGTGGTTAGTGTTTAACGTCCCGTCGACAACGAGGTCATTAGAGACGGAGCGCAAGCTCGGGTTAGGGAAGGATTGGGAAGGAAATCGGCCGTGCCCTTTCAAAGGAACCATCTCGGCATTCGCCTGAAACGATTTAGGGAAATCACGGAAAACCTAAATCAGGATGGCCGGAGACGGGATTGAACCGTCGTCCTCCCGAATGCGAGTCCAGTGTATTCGAAAGGTGTTTCCTGCATATGTCAAATGTTTATGCATATTTCAGTTGGTTAATAATTATACCATTAGCACTACGAGTAGATTCATCTTTGACCACACCATGTACAAAAAAATCTGTGTCGTGTTTACATACATTTATAAGCGAATGCGCCTCTTGAATGAAGTAATATGTACGTAAACGACGTAGAAAAGAATGTATTCTGGTGCTAAAATGTTAAAAACTATTTTCTTGGATTATTTGGTAAATTTAGATTAATCATCTTTTCCACTATTTCTCACGTAATTTCCGTGTCTGACTTAAAAATTAATAATCTAACATAAAATCACTTCTTGAAAAGAATATGCATTTCACCTCATTCAAGAGAAAACAATAAAGCATTTATTAAGGCAAATTACACCTTATGATGCGCCCACAGGGTCCGAAATGCATCGTGTACTTAATAAAACACGAAAATTGGTGACTGAAAGCGTTTTCTAATTCATACCTCCAGAGGAGAAGCAGTTTGAGTAAAAAAATTGCAATTTTCAGTTATTACGATAAACTTTTATAATGAAGGGCAACATTTTGAATATTATTGCCAAACTATAAAAATATGTGATAATGCCTGCACACAGGCAAAACTGATGGCGGGATCAGAGATGTATTCTTCCGCCGAAATATGTTTTTTGGAAATTGTTAAGTATGCCACTTTACATAGTCTTTGCTATTTTTAATGAATTTAGTGGAATCCAGGGTATGCTAGGGGCTTGACAATTAACTGAACATAACAAATAAAACTGCATAAAGAAATTGTTGCAGAGGCACCCAGAGTACACCCTCACCCCGAAATATGTTTCTTGCTCAGAGTAAAAGAAATGGTTCCCTTATTGTACTTTTCAGCTTGTTTACGTGTGTTATTACATTAACTTATTTTGGCCATGTTCTGAAGAAATTTAACAAAATCAGCCTATCATCACGAATGAATACTTCAAAGACTGGTAAATTGCATCACAAATTTCTGTAAAAGTGGAGGATACTGGAACGCCAATGCTTAACAGCTGTTTTCTTTAACATGTAATAGTAAAGGGGGTGGAACGGATGACCCACTATAAAGTGAACATTTCAATTCCAATTGTTTTATTAAATACCACAAACAATCTCAGATAAAATTTGACGAGCGCTACTTGGGCAAGATTATTTAAGAGACATTCATTACATAAATCATAGACAAGTTAAGAAATAACTTTAACAAACGATTCTTGTTAAGGCACTCCATTTAAGACCATTTCAACTAAAACCTTACATTACATGTAAAATAACATTTGACACACAGCCTCACTTCAACACGAATAATTAAAACATATTTATAACTTGGTCAATCTTACAGAGCGACCCCGAAATTATTCTAACGTCCGTTGACTTGTAAAATGGACTTTCAGATCATAGAAGTTACAATCTTGTAGAATGATAAGTGTGTAATAACAGAAGCAAGGTCCAAACTTGTAAGACCGGAGTTTAACCACGAAAATGTGAATCAAGCAAACGCTACCGAAGAGTTACACACGAGATCAGGCGAAGTCCACCGCCTGTAAGCCAAACTTATAATCTAAAGAGAAGCTCAGTGTTTCGGTTGCCCACTGCCTCAGCTCATTGAAACATGGACCACAGCCAACAACAGGAGGCATAGTAACTTTGCTAACTTTAATATTTAAGATTCACCAGTAAATTAACTGTATAAAATCATGGCCAAACAAGAACTACTTTCACTCGCATGAGCTACTTTTAAGTAAAACTGTAGTTGATAAACAAATACTAAAAGTGGGAAATGAACTGGCTGCCGAGAACCGACACTCACTAGAACTTAATGACACACATCTGCAAATACACTCCTGGAAATTGAAATAAGAACATCGTGAATTCATTGTCCCAGGAAGGGGAAACTTTATTGACACATTCCTGGGGTCAGATACATCACATGATCACACTGACAGACCCACAGGCACGTAGACACAGGCAACAGAGCATGCACAATGTCGGCACTAGTACAGTGTATATCCACCTTTCGCAGCAATGCAGGCTGCTATTCTCCCATGGAGACGATCGTAGAGATGCTGGATGTAGTCCTGTGGAACGGCTTGCCATGCCATTTCCACCTGGCGCCTCAGTTGGACCAGCGTTCGTGCTGGACGTGCAGACCGCGTGAGACGACGCTTCATCCAGTCCCAAACATGCTCAATGGGGGACAGATCCGGAGATCTTGCTGGCCAGGGTAGTTGACTTACACCTTCTAGAGCACGTTGGGTGGCACGGGATACATGCGGACGTGCATTGTCCTGTTGGAACAGCAAGTTCCCTTGCCGGTCTAGGAATGGTAGAACGATGGGTTCGATGACGGTTTGGATGTACCGTGCACTATTCAGTGTCCCCTCGACGATAACTAGTGGTGTACGGCCAGTGTAGGAGATCGCTCCCCACACCATGATGCCGGGTGTTGGCCCTGTGTGCCTCGGTCGTATGCAGTCCTGATTGTGGCGCTCACCTGCACGGTGCCAAACACGCATACGACCATCATTGGCACCAAGGCAGAAGCGACTCTCATCGCTGAAGACGACACGTCTCCATTCGTCCCTCCATTCACGCCTGTCGCGACACCACTGGAGGCGGGCTGCACGATGTTGGGGCGTGAGCGGAAGACGGCCTAACGGTGTGCGGGACCGTAGCCCAGCTTCATGGAGACGGTTGCGAATGGTCCTCGCCGATACCCCAGGAGCAACAGCGTCCCTAATTTGCTGGGAAGTAGCGGTGCGGTCCCCTACGGGACTGCGTAGGATCCTACGGTCTTGGTGTGCATCCGTGCGTCGCTGCGGTCCGGTCCCAGGTCGACGGGCACATGCACCTTCCGCCGACCACTGGCGACAACATCGATGTACTGTGGAGACCTCACGCCCCACGTGTTGAGCAATTCGGCGGTACGTCCACCCGGCCTCCCGCATGCCCACTATACGCCCTCGCTCAAAGTCCGTCAACTGCACATACGGTTCACGTCCACGCTGTCGCGGCATGCTACCAGTGTTAAAGACTGCGATGGAGCTCCGTATGCCACGGCAAACTGGCTGACACTGACGGCGGCGGTGCACAAATGCTGCGCAGCTAGCGCCATTCGACGGCCAACACCGCGGTTCCTGGTGTGTCCGCTGAGCCGTGCGTGTGATCATTGCTTGTACAGCCCTCTCGCAGTGTCCGGAGCATGTGTGGTGGGTCTGACACACCGGTGTCAATGTGTTCTTTTTTCCATTTCCAGGAGTGTACATCAGTATTATGTGGAAACAGAGCACACACTTAGTAAGAGGCATGAAATGAAATCGAACAAACCTAACAACACAAGTCTTGCAACGTCTTACTGTACTAAGAGTGATCACAATCACAGTTAACAAAGCGCTCTTAGTAATTAGAGCACTTAACTGGGTGTCTTGATGCTGGGGCAATTTTGCGAAGATGTCTGACTCTCACTTCGCGAGACCATAACAGCGTGTCCCTCCAAGGAAGCTAGCACATCATTAGCTCACATGGCTGCCGGAGAATGCACAGCGCCGGCCAGCTCCCTCCGACTCCAGTAAAACCACGTGACAACTGCCGCCCGGCCTCAGGCACGCCGTCTTCGCCAACTCGCGCACCACCGCGTTCCGTTCTCAAAGCGTTGTGTTCTCACCTCCTACTCGAGGTCGGCACTCCCTTATATCTCGAGCCGGCCTAAGCCCAAAGACAAACCCCTGCACTAGGAAATCGATCGTCCTCATGTCAGAGACACTACTGGCGCCAGTCCCGCCACGGCTCAGATACCGTGCTTACAGGTATTCGCTACAAGCGAGAAACCTGATTCAGAACTACCTGAAGAAAATTATAGAATTAGTTACATGCTTAAAGGTATGCACTATACGTACAGCAGCCTAGTAGTACTAGGCTTACATAAAGGTACCTAACCAAGTATTTGAAGCTGGGTACATGCTAGAAACTGTGATTTGCTTCTTTATTCCTAGGGCTACAAAGCGAAGCAATGTCAAGGTTCTGTATCCCCATCCTCAGAAAATTTTTGTATGATTCCCTGTTCCCCAGCCTCATTCTATCGTGCAACACAGTGTGCAATCCCGACCACCGTTGTCACGTCTTAAATTCCAAATTCAACTCCACCATCTTCTATTACACTAACATAGATTTCTTCGGCGGCGTCACTGAGATATTACTGCAGATGACTGCATAAGCAGAAGCTGTCACACACAGCCATTTTTTAAAATAAAGTTGCGCCATATGCAGTCATTGTGTGTACAAATGGCATGGCAGCTCTTGAAGCAGGAAGGTGTACCATCCTTTTGCATCATTAGTGGCTTAAGATGTGTCCTCGCCTGTACATGGCTTTACGCGGTGCCGATTAGCGAGTAGGAGAGCGAGGGGCTTGTTGTGGCAGTGGTAAGTAGTAACAGGCTCTTTTCACTAGGATCTTAAACTTTATTAGCGTATTTCTTTGACTCGATTTGACCTATAAACCGCGCCGCCGTATGTTGCCATAGCCAGTGTCCCGCCGGCCGGCGCAGTGAGCGGAAGTGTGCACGCGCTTCACTTTTGCCAGGTAATATAAAATTGTACTGTCGTAACATTTTGGTTTCCGTTATTATTATCGACTAATTGCAAACTTTCTATATCTTATTTACATTCAAATTTATCTATCTCTGATCATGTGTGACAGTATTTCAGATTGATAAATTGTTTAAATAGTTATCTTGATAAATGTTAAAAATCATACCATGGGGTAAGTTGCGACAAAATGCCGGGGCTTGTTGTAACATGTTACAACATGCCCCACGTTATGATGTAGATACCTACTTTTTTTTCCTTTCCTCTCGGGCAACACAAAGCCAAGAAGTGTACGAGTTAGCGGCAGCTGAAGTTCTAGAAAAAAAATGCAGTATTCGGAAAGGTAGTCAGACTTTCGGATTATGTCAGGTCCCTCTCTTTATAGATACATAAAGAGAAAGAAGAATAATGAATGTTTGAGAGTTGGTTATGTTAAGCCTAGACAAGTATTTACTGCAGAAGATGAGTGTAAGATGGCTTCCTACCTACTCAAGTGCGCCGAAATATATTTTGGACTACTTCCTATAGAAGTAAGGAAACTAGCTTACCAATGTGGTGTGCAGCTTAATGCTAAAAACATTCATCCTTCTTGGCATCAAAATAACATGACTGGTGCTGACTGGTTCCAAAATTTTATGCGCAGATATCCACAGTTATCTTTAAGGACACCAGAAGCGTCGTCTTTAAGTTGATCGACGTCGTTCAATAAGACTAACGTTAATTCATTCTTTGCAATGTATCAACGACTGCTCCAAAAATATCAGTTTAATGCTTCTCGAATATGGAACATTGATGAAACAGGGGTCACAACGGTTCAAAACTCTACGAAAATAGTACCTGCTCGTGGCCAAAAGCATGTTGGAGCTATCACATCGGCTGAGAGGGGAACTCTTGTAACACTTGCTTGTGCCTCTAACGCTGCGGGTAATTTTATCACACCGATGTTCGTTTTACCAGGATATAATATTCTGAAATGTTTATTCGTGGTGGACCTCCAGATTGCACTGGAGCTGACAATTCCTCTGGATGGATGACCGAAAAAGAATTTATAATTTTTATGGATCATTTTATCAAACACACCAAAACCACCAAGGAAGAGCCAGTTCTGTTGCTACTTGATAACCATAGCTCGCACGTGAATATTGGAGTTATTGAAAAAGCCACCATGTTATCGTTTCCCCCATACTGCTCCCACAATTTACAACTTTTAGACGTAGGAGTGTACGGCCGTTTTAAAAATTACATAAATAGGGCACAGACAGCGTGGATGCACAACAATCCGGGGAAAACGATGACAATATATGACATCCCAGGTATTGTAAAAGAGTCGTTACCGCTTGCCTTAAACCTTGCTAATATTATGAGTGGATTTAAAGCTTCTAGTGTGTGGCCTTTGAATGCTGATATTTTCCAAGACTCCGACTTTGCGCCATCTCATGGTACTGATCGTTCAGATCTTACACAAGAGCCAGATGTCGTAAATGTCACAGAAAATTTATCATTGAATCTTGAAAATACAGAACTATTAGATTCTGCCCCTGAATTAGATATCAGCACCGCGGAAATTATAAGTCAAGTCGAAACTGCGAACGAACCAACTTCGAGTTGCTCCACTCTACAAGAACGTTTTTCGCCATCGAAGATTAGACCTCTACCAAAGGCGCCACCAAATAGCAGATGCAAATGAAAATCTACAGTATTGACGGACACACCAGAAATAGGAGCTGTACAAAAGGAATATAAGTAAAAGATGAGGAAAAAACAGAAAAAAAGATGACAAAATTAAAGAAAAAGGTAGAGAAAAGGGAAAAGGCAGAGGTAAATCATAAAAACATAAAACCGGAGTGGACAGGGCTAAAAAACGATTTTATGTTCAGATTCAGGACCTGAATCAGAAGAGTGGTATTGTCAGGTATGTGGTGACGCTTACACTGATTCAAATAAAGAAGAATTGGTCGAGTGTAGCATTTGTAAGATGTGAGCACATGTAGGATGTGTTACAGGAGACACTATATCTTTTATTTGTATTAATTGTAGCTCAGATGAAGACTGAATTTGATTATAATGAAACCCACCAAATGTTGATTCGTATATAAGTGCAATACTTTGTTAGATAGATATTAAAAAGAGATAATTACGAAGCATACCTTAGATATAAATAATTTAATTACTTATTGTGACTGAAAGGTGCCATGATAATTATAAGTAATGTTTAACTAAATAAAACTGTTAATTACCTAATCTTTGGGTGTTGGTTACTTAAAAGGTCTATTTAAGTTGATTTTTGATAAGAATTACATAGTACCTACTTTAGAAAGCTGTCAGTTTTGTTAACAATAAACAAAGAATTAGTAATTAGAAGAATTATTGTTGTTTTTTTGTCGTTACTACTTGCCCCGGTAGACGTTACAACTTGCCCCAAGCAAGAGGTAAGTTGTAACACCACACTTCTTCTAGCAAATAATTGATTGTAAATTAATGACCAATAGTTATGGTATTATTTTTACTTGATTTGGTAGAGGAAGAGTTATAGCATCCATCCATCTTTATTTAGAAGCAATTTCATCAATGGATCTGAAGATAATTGTATTAGTTTTCATGAAAAAAGTTACAAGAAGCCCTTCGCTCCCCTACTGGAGTCATGGCAGTGGCTGGGGCACGGGTTGTTTGTCTCAGGAAACGAAACTGGTAGACAGAGATCTTGCTCGGTTAAATCTTGAACTTCCTGTCCATCACTAACTTTAAGCACTTAATTGAGGATAGGGTTGCGACGATTTAGAATTTCAGACCTCAATCTCTGATCTGATAGATTCTGAATAACAGCATCGCAAAGCATTTCATTCGTATAAGTTGCGCAACAGACATAATTGAATTTACAGTATCTAGCCTTGCCCTGTAATTCCACTATCCGTTAGTTATAGGACTGATCACTACGATGTTGCTGGCGGAAAAATTTATACCGTGCAGCAGCAACGTGTATATCGTTCTCAAAAAATTCGCCGTCTTGCAATTATCATCTCATAGGGCTGGGGTTTGGGCTCACTGACGGGAAACCATTTCACTCTGCGGCGGTAGGTGTAAACTTGAAAAGAAGAACGGACGACATGATTCATTTACGATAATGTAGCCGTCGAAATGTTGATGCAACTGTGTTAGGTACTCTTTACATGTTTCCTTCGTTTCGACGAAATGTCGGAAGGGCGGAGGCGGCAGATGATTTCCTTCTTTAGCTTCTGGCGCCTTTTGCTGCTGTGCTGACTACACCTGTATGAGGCAAGAAACTGCTGACAGCATTTCTGTTATTCGTTGACCCTGAAACTGAACAACAGAAGTTAGACGCTCCTCAGAACGTAGGTGTTGCTTCCCCTAGTTTTCCATGACTCCTTAATTATCTCAGCTTGAATATTTCAAGTAATGTAATTCAGCTTAATAAATGCACACTTACAAAAAAGAGCTGGATAGAAAGAGAAAAATATCGTCCTGCTCTGGTGTCAAAAGCTCCTTGTTCCACGTCCTTGAGTTAATACAGAAGAGAGGAACGGATGCCGTTCATCAACTGAGAATTAACACATTAATTTATTCTACATCTGATATCAAATAGTAAAAATAATACCTAACTTCGTTGCTCAATTTGCAACGTCAGCGGCTAACAGCTGATATGAATGTAGAAATTATGAATGTGGAAATGTATACAGCAAAAAAAAATTTATAAATCTGGCACTCTTCAATACAATGTCGCTTCAGAAGACGTCGAGCCCTTGCCACTATGAAAGTCTGCAAACATTACTCAACTGGCAGACACACAAAAGAAAAGGCTCGGTGCATGAACGTTCAAACTTCAGTAGTCCCGCCTCTGGAGCTCCGGATAGGGGATGCTTGCATCTCATTGGCAGCGAGGTAATCGTTCGTGGCAGCGCCCTCGCGACGCGGTGGCGGTTGTAGGAAACGCGGCGGCGTAACTTGCGCGTATTTGAATGTGCGGCCGATCGAATAACGACCGATAGCGTACAGTGGTATTTTACACAGATCCATGAATATCTACCGTAGTGCTAGAAGAGAACTGGAAATTGTTCATCTAATTCGATTCTTGACAGCAGCTGTAGGTGAAGGCAACACATAGCAACGGCTGTTTGCATCATGATCTGCTATGTCACCAGGAGAAGCCAGGCAGAAAGGAGGAGGGTAATATTATTTCAGTGCTTTTCCCAAATGCCACACACAACATGTTTTCATCGTTTCCGATGAAGAAAAATCCACAGTACCATGCATTATTATCATCAGCAGCTTCAATCATTAGTTGAAAAATATACGAAAATATTGAATGTTCTAGGAAATATGTTGAACACTAACTTTCACATTGCAATGTGTAGAAACGAGCTATATTACCCAGACCAACAGCAGTGATATATATGGACTGCGTTATAGGAAAATGTGGAAAGAAGCTGAACGGGGAATCGTTTCAAGCAGTGTATAAACCACATATAAAATGGAAAAGAAATGATGTGTGGAAGCTGTTAAAAAAGTGGCATCAGAGTCAGGACTGTATAGGCTAAATGTATAGGAAAGAGAAAAAGACAGGTTTGGATGATACCCGATTAGAGAAAAACGTATGTTCTCTGCTACAAAGTCTTGAATAGCCAATATTAAATGGAACGGGAGGCAAGAAAGCAGCGTAAGCTCAAAAGGATTCGGAAAAAGCGGTTATAAGTGATATCAGTCATGAATATACGATATTGAACCTGTAATTTTTTGATATGATGCTCTAGATTCAGACATAATAAGTAAATAATAAGTTTAAAGGGGTAATAAATTCTAAATTAAAATTACAAAAGACTGACAGTCATTAAAAACATATACACGTGCTTTAACGGATTAACTAAAGGTGCACAAAAATAAGGTGACCAGATGCAGTTGTTTAAAAAGGAGGACAAACAGCTTCAAAAAGGAGGAAAAAGGAAGAAAAAGGAGGGCACATCATACAGGTCAACTGCAGATGAGGATACCACCCGCCAGCTTTGGACAAGTCTCGTGACTGCCGGGAATTACTGCTAAAACTAGTAGTTAACTGTTGCAGATGGTCAGGAGGTGGTTAACTGAGCATTATAAAAAAATTAAAAACATTTATTGTGGTGACAGTGTGGCGTCAATTGTTTTGTTATGTCAACAACACGGAAATGTTTACAAAGCGAAAAACGTAAGACCATTCACTTCCCTTCATTCGACTCAAAGCTACCAACATCTACAATTCAAGCAGCAGCTGACGACATGTAAACTGCACTTTAACCTTCCGAATACATATAAGCTGAACGACTATGAAACAATGAAATAAAACCATGACAGTTAATCTGTCGTGTTATTTCTTAGCTTTATTGGCCACTGAGATGTACGTTCCAGCTCCACATATCTTACATTCTGCTTCAAATTCATTTCTCCCTTTCTTAAAGCCGGATATTTGCAGAATAGGGCGTCAGAAAATGTACACTTTCGTTTAGACACAGCCAAATATTTTACGTAACTCACTCGGTTAAAAATTACACTCACAAATCACACGGGCACCACAGGAAGCCAAGCCAATACAAAGCGAATATACGAAACGAAATTTTTAATAATCGATATTTGCATTCGCTTATAGGTAGATCAACGATGACATCGACGATCCTGGTGCCACCTACTAACACCACCTTCGTGCGTGTTTATCTCGCAGGCTGTGCCAATAGTTAAAGTATTTAAGACAAGAGCAATAGAACGGGACGAATTTTAAATTTATCTGTATTACTCTCAACTTTGCGAAAAAGCCGGACACTGTAAAAATCCGCCCGGACCTATGACAAAGACTTAAAAAGAGGCCATATACGGATTAATCCGGACGTCTGGTCACCCTACACAAAAATGAAGATTAGCGTTAGACCAAATAAAAGCCTTTCACACTTTGGAAAACAGTTGACGAAAAGATTGTATCACTGGGATATGTTGATGCTCCAGAGCATAAAATTATCATAACAAGAAATAATATAAGGGTACGAGGAATCATAGTGTGTTGGGCACCGATTAAATGAGGTTTCATCGACTGTCGTAACTTCCATCTGAAAGCTATAAAAAGTTAGTGCAGTGGTTAGGCAGGGTAAACATTTACGTCTATTGATAAATGTGGGAGTAAGAACTACGTGACGAAGTAATCTGTGTGTAGTGGTCTGAATACCAAAAATAACAGTACTAAACGACTTAAGAAAATTTCCTTGATTAATAACAATGTGTTACATAAGTGATGTAAAAACATTATAAGAAGTAATCTGGCCTTATCTTTTACGTCATGGACGTTTAGTTACCCACACAATGTCACCAACGTAGCAGACTCAAACGTAAACATACAGCTGAAACAATTTATCTTAAACAAACGATTTAAAATGCCTGCCGATTCCACCGTTTTAACACGTGACATAAATTGAACTCAGTGTACTTCTTATATAGAGTAAGACCATTTAGAGAACGGCATCATGGAACCACTCTAAGCTGTTTTAATGTATCTTTATTCAGGACTGGATGGTGTCTTGAAAAGAAGTTATATTGTGAACATTAACAAAAGGAAAACTGGGGTAAGAAATGTAGACTATTTAAATCCGGCGATTTTGAGGGGTTTACTCTAGCTAGCGAGACATTAAAAGTTAATTATATATATGGGCAGTAAAGTAATTGATGATGGCCCAAGTAGAAACAGTATTTCTGAATAAAAGGAGTTTTTCAAAACTATTATGAGCTGACGTTTAGGAATATGTCTTTTTAAGGTATTTCTCTGAAGTGTAGCCTTGTACGGAAATGAAACATCCATGATAAAGATTGCAGAGACGATAGACATTGCAGACAGAAAGAGAGTAGAAGCTACTGAAATTTAGCGCTACAGATAAATGCTGAGTTATTAAAGGGATATTTCCAGTAACCAACGAAGAGGACTGAATAAAATTGGAAGAATAGAATTTTATCGTCCAACAAGCCTTTTAAGGCAACATGGGATCGTCAGTATGCTAATGGAGGGAATTGAGGGGTACAAAAACTGTGGAGGTAAGCCAAGGGATGAAATGAGGAAATAAGTTAAGACGAATGTAGTTTGCAGTAGTTATTTAGTTCGAGATAAAGAGGCTTGCAGACAAGAGACTAGCGCAGAGAGATGCCTCAAATCAATCTTACAAGTGAAGACCACAATAAGAACAGTAAAAACTCCTTCTTCTGCGAGAGTTTAGATGATGTATACTGTTTAGAGCATTTCATCGATCCCATCAGAAGATTCTGTTACTAAATTTCATCGTTTTCCATGACCAAGAAATCTAGGATGGCTCAGGGAAATTGTTTTTCTCCCTGAAGGTTTGCAATAAAATATCTCAGTCAAATTAAAGAAGTAATTGGAAAATCTTGTAAAAAGTGTCTGAAACATAAGGAGAGAATGCTACCAATAGCCTTTCATACGTGACAATGGTGATCTCCTGCCGAATTTCTCGTATTATTAGACTCGTAATAACTTCCCCATGTTACAACGTTTCCGCTCTTCAGCAATCGTCGTACACGAGCAAAATCGCTACTGGCTGGATAGTCCAAGATGATTCTCATCGTGTCCTATTCCCCCGCGACCCACACCAGACTCGTAGTCCGCTAGCGGCCGATCACAGCCCCTATTTCGCTCTGTGAGCACAGGCCGACGGGGACCGTTGCGGCGTGTAACGGTGGCCCGTGCGCCGCTATTGTCCTTGCCTGAAAGGCTATTGTAGCGCTGTTCGGGATTTACTCTCGCCTCGAAACAATGGAAGACGTAAAGGATAATGCGGCGCCGGCGGCCCAAGTGAGGTCACAGCAGCGTTCACCGGATGACCGCTGTCGTTGCAACAGCCCTTCCTCAGGCCTTCGCCTGTGTATCACAGGTACCACCTGAATTAGCGACACTTGCATAATCCCAGACACACCACAAAGTTGCTATAACAACAGTATACCCTCAGTTCATAATGTTGATTTTCGTCCTGAATTAGAGACACTTGCATAATCCTATACACACCACAAAGTCGCTATAACAACAGTATACCCTCAGTTCATAATGTTGATTTTTGTGCCTTTTTTGGGGGAATACCATCACTTGTACAGTTGAGCTTTCCTGGGATGGTCCGAAATTAGTGAGAGGAAATTTGTAGATCGAAAGAACAAACTCCTTGTTCACAGTGACATAATAGCTTTCGTGGGTAAGAGCTTCCATGGGCTGACACGAATGTTTGTCTTAATTTCTACAATCTTTTTGAAATCATTGATGTAGCTGGGGTATTTCAGTCGAAGCACAAAGTCAAGATATTTCGTCTACCACAAGCAGTTTTACTTAAAAGACAATGTTCAATTACTATTAATGAAAACTTTGATAAAGATACGTCCGTAACTCACCTGACTTCCGGTTGGCCTTTCTTAAGGACGTAATCTCAATAACCATTTGTAAGCCATAATGTAACTTCAAAAGGGTTCTCTTTTTTATTTGTTTCGTCCATATTATCCCTTTTCATTCGCTTATTATTCTTATGGCTAATATGTCAGTTCCATTTGGCCATGCCATTGTTCGACCTCCAACTTTTATTGTATCTTAATTCTGCTGTCCAGCCAACCTGAACGTCATCACTACTTTCATTTTCTTTCAGTTCTTTAACCAAATATCCTATTCGTCTTACATCGTCATCTTTTGAGTTTGGCAACTAAATCCCAGCGACGATCTCTACGCGATTCGTTTTAGTCCACAGGAAAAGAATATCTTAATTCGTGGCATTAGTACCTCACTTTGATAACGAAGTAACACAGTGGTGTAGAGGAAGATGAACGATTTGTTGTGGGACACTTGGGATCTAGTCGGGAAACTACCACAATCTGGCCTACAAAAGCAACCTAAGCCATAGCGGATGCTCGTCTCGTGGAATTTTATTACACTTTGGCGCTCTTCGTCTGATCTCCTTGCCCTAAAGAAATAATTAGCCGGACCTTTTTTGCAGATAATACAATGTAGTTCATCGTGGTACTGGGATACGTGTCCGTTAGAGGCCGCGGTTTTCGCGTTGTTCAAGAAAACATACAAAAGTGACCATCAAACGCAAACCCACACTGAATTCCCCCCCCCCCCCAACCACCACGATGCGCATGGTAGTAACTCGTACTACTGTACAAATCTATTCCCGTACTACCATATTACCAAATACTTATTTCCATACCTGACCATTTTGTCCATCATTGACTGGGTAGCTTAGTTGGCTATTTCGTTAAAGTAATTAACTGAAACCTTTCCATGAGGGTAAGAAAGAATAAACACGTTTGTTAACGTTATGCAAAACCTAATTACGTTTAGTGTTTTGTCTAAACGTATCCCCTACAAATACGGAAATTTCGGAATAAAGCGACAAACAAATAGGATTTAATGTTGTTAAAATTCAAAAGACTATGAACTAACATTTACGCATAATGTCAATTTTACAATTTGTAAGTGCACTACTGTGTCAGTGGAATAATAGCCCTGTCAATTGGGACCAACAAAGGGCAAATATGGGAAGTAATTCATAAGTCGCAATTTTTGTGCAGTGGTAGAAGGAAGTGCTATGAACAACATACTAAAATCTTCATTGTTGAGATGCGTTCGACAACTACTTCTGTAATTTTTTCTTGTGTACCTCGGAGGTTGACTCCTCCAGCGAAACCATTTCTTGGTACAAAAACTACACTACATTTCTTACAAAACATGCATCATTAATTTTTTGTCTAGTTCTCAATGTTTGTGCGAAGAAAGTGAGAGGATATGGAAAATCTTGTGTTAGGCGCGTCCGCTGTAGTTTTTTTTCTTTAGATAAATTTGAGGCACTTTCGCGCTTGATAGACAACAAACATCCGATTCAGAATTGTTCGTCTCGACTTCCTCTTCAAATTTCCACCAGTGTGGTACATTGTAAATAATTATCGTTTACTCCTCGTATTCAACTGGGTTTGGCGACACTCTAAAAAGCAGGACATTGATGCTATTCGTAAAGCCATTTCAGCTCTTTCTTTACAGATAAAATAAATTTCTTAAATAATTTTTACATCCCTCTAGTAGTTTCTTAAATGTTGTTGAAATTTCCCAGGAACTAGACCTTTAACATAAGCAAAACTTCTGTGCTTATGCCACTATCCCTGGACTACTTTTTGTTGTGAAGGACCTTTTTTTTGCAATAAACTAATCCTTGTCCTCGTTTTCATCTGGAAATGCTAACTGCATAGGATGATAACTTCAGAGCCGTTAAGCGATATTTATAGACGTATCTGCTTTTGCAAGGCATTAATTGTACGCTCTAAGCATTACAAAACGCAAGAGACGAAAATGTTCAATAAGTCAAGACAACAGTAACCATGACATATGCGGGCAAAATGGGACAAAACGAATCGAAGAGAAAAAAGTGCTACAAGGCAAAGAACATTGCATGCCTCTAACACACTCGGTGAAAATGTTTAGGATTCGTGCTAATTCAAGGGACAGGCAATGGACGAAGGAAACGTTCTTCTGTTGAGGTCTATTGAGAGTGGTAACGAAGTAGTTGCCAGCCACTGATAACTTCCTGAGTATTGTAGACGCTTCTCTCACACTATGGTCCTTAATCGGTATAGAATACTAACAGATATAGAAGTAATTTCAGGTATGCCCCAGGGAAGTGACTTGCTGTCCCTGTTTCATATCTTGACAGAAAGTATGAACTGCAGCGCCACAGATTTTTATTTATATTTATTTATCTATTTTTATATATATATATATATATATATATATATATTTATTTATTTATTTATTTATTTATTTATTTATTTATTTATCTTGTAGACTATGCGGTTATCTAGATCAGAGTGTCTACTATCTGCAAACGGTTGCCCACTTTTTTATGGTGTTCTTGTTAATCTTTAAATATGTATGAATTTCAGTTACTTGATAAGTGTTCAGAAATGTACGCTGTGCAGTTCACAAACGCAGTAGCCGTGTATCCTGTGACTATAATAATAATGCTTACAGTCGTTCCCTTTGAGACCGTATAGTTAAGATTAGACTCTCTGCTGTGCACTTGGAAGTGATTTACTGTGTGTGACTATAGAGGGTATAATGGATACAATTGCAGATATTTGCATTGGTGACTGAGAACATTGTACTAAACAACACTGCATCAATATTTACAGACTAATAATAAAAGCTATTAGGAATAATATGCTTTTATGTTGGTTAGTACCTCCAAGTACATGTGGTAAGAGCAAGCCATTAATGCCTATTTTCTCCTGACAGTAGGTCAATTGTTCGAGTGTGGACGCATTGACGCAAAACGGTCCATCCATATTGACAGGCGTGCAGAATATCCCAGGTAGTAAATTATAAGACATGTTCCGGGAAAAGTTTTACACGCAAGGAGAACGCGACTAACACACTAAAGTGGTTGTATATTAAGGCACTGGAGATTACAGTATTTGCTCTTATGCCCCTAACATACTGTATACATCAATGTAGAAACAACTAAACGCGTCGTTACACTGACGAATCTGGTTTGCATATGATACTTAATTCTTGTTGCGGCTTCTCATAAATTCCCTGTGGCAACTATCACGTTGCCATGTTGATAGGTCATTTATATTTATAAAGGAAAGATCCATTACTGTAAAAAAACGAAGAAAGACGGAAATAAAAATTACGAATTGTTATATTGCCTCCAGAAACATCTTGGCATTGTTACACCCATTTATGTTGTTATTGCTTGTTGTAACACTGAAGCTTGCTTTCAGCACACTTCATACTTCAGCAGCGACTCTTACTGCATATTTTCCACATGCAGTGCTTCTCTCTGCCAGGAACATTACGGCCTACACAGTCACCCATGAGGCTGCTAGAAAAGTATTTTCAGTGATCTTTCTCATTATTTAATCACACGCCTTCGGGTTATTGGATTTCTTAGTTGTGTACTCTACTATACACGGCTTTTAATGACATAAATTGGACTTCAAAGATAATTTGATAATATGGAACAAGATCTAGACACATTCATCACAGAGACCAGAGGCACCAGAAACTAACAAATGCTATCAAAGATTTATGGTTGACAGTGTAGTGGGCTGTGGTTGGATCACTCATGGGACAATTCCATAAGTAGTTGGTGTTAGAGCTCCACCGTTTTCAGTCTTTTTCAGTCTCAAGTACGCTGATAAGTATCCCTGTTTAAAGGATGTCGCTCTAGCAACGGAGTCCGTGCAGAGGAGGTCAAGTATCCAAGTTGAGAACAAATTAGCGTATTTCATCAAAATATAAGAGGTATTAGAGATAAAGTTAGTGAACTGTCTATTGATGTTGATTCTTACATTAATGGTATACCGCAGCACCACTTAGATAATTTGACAATTCAGAGGCATCCTTTAAAGTGATACAGATTAGTTGACTGTTTTTCAAGGAGTTCTTTGTGCAGTGGGAGAGTGGCCATGTATGTAAAAATACAGTATTCCATTTGAATCCGTAGTACTGAACTGCTATTTGAATGCTGTGCACGGTAGTGGAACTTAGTGAAACTAAACTTTTATTTGCTGTTGTTTACAGGTCCGCAAAGTATAACTTCAGAGAATTTTTGCTCAAGCTAGAGAGGGTTCTTGGTTCATTCTATAAGAAGTACTAAAAATTAATTACATGTGGTGACTTCAATATTAATTTATTATATGTGATCGTGCAAGAAATAGAATGTTGGAAATTTTCCTAAATTCATACGATCTGCTGCAGACTGTATTTTTTCCAACCAGGGTGCAGGGAAACAGTAGCACAGCCATAGACAATATTTTTATTCATTCTTCGTTAATGAATGGGCATTCTGTTAGTAAAAGGGTGAATGCCCTTTCAGACGATGATGCACAAATTTTAAGACTTAATGTTTCTGTATTCAAACAAATGTTATTTATAATTACGAACTATATAGAAATCTAATTGAACGGCAATAGAGAGCTTTTATACCTCTTTGTGCAATAATAGTGGCAGCACGTTTATAGAGACGATGATATAGATGACATATATAATGCTTTCTTTCATTTCTCATGCTCTTTCAGCGTCACTTTGCATTAGAACATTGTGAACAAGGTACTAGCAGTAAAAGGCAGCTTGGGTGGCTGACTAGTGGGATGACGATATCACGTATAACAACGTGGGGATTATATCTAAATGTTACAAGTAGTCACAATCGAGCCAGAGTAGCCCATAATTGACAATACTGTACGGTGCTTGAAACGTTATCAGGAAGGCAAAGAGAATGTAGTATGCAGATAGAATAGCTAATTCAAAGGATACAATTAAGACCGTATTGTCAGTTGTTAAGGAAGTATCTAGTCAGCAGCACATGACCGACGATATAAAGTCAGTTCGCAGTAAAAACATTTCTGTTACAGAAAAGTCAGGTATATGTACATTATTTGACAATCACTTTTTGAGAATTGCTGGTGAATTAAATAATAACTTAGTTTCTACAGGGAATCTTCTAACTCTCTTATAAAATGCCTTTCCGAGACTGATGTCTGAAGAACTCCTCTGCGATACTGACAAGGGGGAGATTTAGTCACCAACAAAATTGCTGAAGACTAAGGACTCTTATTGATATGATGGTGTACCTAGCATAATATTGAAGTACTGTGCTGAACAGGTTGGCCCTGCGATTAGCTGTATTTGTAATTTTTCCTTTAAGAGTGATTAGTTTCCTTAATGATTTAAGTAATCAGTAGTAAAGACGCCTTATAAAAAGGAGGAAGGGATGATGTAGACAATTTTTCACCTATTTCTATGCCACCAGTGTTTGCTAAAGTTATTGAAAGGGCTGTGTATGTAAGGACAATTGATCATTTTATTTCATAATTTGCTCTCAAATGTACCGATCAGTTTAAGAAGTAATTTAGCTACTGAAAATGCTACATTCTCTTTTCTCTGGCTGTATGAAACAAAAGGTTTCGAACGCTACACATATTTTTTGATTTAACGCGTTTGATTGTGTTGATAACAAAATATTGCTCCACAACCTGGACCATCATAGAGTATGGGCAGCAACTGTCAACTAATTCACCTCTTCCTTTAACAACAGACCGCAAAAGGTCATAATCCACAGCGTTGAGAACGGCTATCATGTGGGTTCTGAGTGGGGCACGGTTAAATGTGGGGTGCCCCAGGGATCAGTGATGGGTCTACTCGTGTCCTTAGTTACATAAATGATATGAACTCTGGTATTAAGGTGATTCTAAAATATTTATGTTTGCCACTGACACTAGCTTGGTAGTAAAGGTTGTTGTGTGCAACTTTGGCACTGTTTCAAATAGTGTATTTCATGAAATAAGTTCATGGGTTGCGGAAAGTAAATCAACCCTAAATCAAAACCCGACATTTCAATTTCACAGAATGGGCACATGAATAGTGAAACTGGTTTTGAGTTACTAGGTGTTGAGATAGATATTAAACTGTCGTGGAAAGCCCACATTCAGGATCTTGTTTGAAAACTGAATGCTGTCATTTTAACTATTCTAATGGTATCTGAAATAGGTAATAGTTCGACGCGAAAAGTAGTCTACTTTGCTTATTTTCATTCACTTATGACGTATGGTGTTTTATTTTTGGGGTAACTACTCCAATTCTCAAAAAAATAGTTTTGGCTCAGAAACGGGCAGTTCGGGCAGTAAGTGATGCAAGTTCGCGAAACTCTAGTCGTCCCCTCTTCATTAATCTGCATATTCCGGGCGTCTCCATATATATGTCCTTTACTGTCGTTTCTTGTTAAGAATATCAGCTTATTCCGAAGAATTAGTTGCTTTCCCTCACTTAAACCAGGCAGAAATCCAGTCTGTATTTCAATCACACTTCCTAGACTCTTGTGCAGAAAGGTGCAGTACGCTGCTGCATCCATTTCCAGTAAATTACCACAATAATTCTAAAATCTTAGCCGTAATCCACGCGATTTCAAATCTAAATTTAAGCGATCCTTCATGGGTCACTCCACCCATTCTGTCGTGGAGTTCGTTGAAAAATTAAGCTGTTTTCTGTGTTATATTGTTGACCGCATTTACATAAACTTGTGGCTTGTCTTTCTTTGGGTTTTTAAACATTTTATTTTATTTGTCATTACTTTTACGTGGTAATATCATGTACTGACACGTTCCAAACCTTGCAGATTTCGTCTTCAATTTAGTCCTACGGAACTAGACTTGTAAAATAAAAAAAATTCTTGGTAAAAAATCGGTAAATTTTCACATTGAAGCGACTTCATTACTGTATCAGTCAGCAGATGCGTCACCAATAAGATTTTACATCCACACTACCAATCGCGTGTCCGGGTATATTTCTTAAGGCGGCTAATGCCGCCGTCGTTCTATCTGTTTAACGCAGAAACGGTACGGAAGACTCATTATTTGCGGTTCTCCGGTCTTGGCGTGAACACCACACTCTCTTTGCCAGGATGGGTGCACTTTGTATGCAAATGCGTTGTCCGTAACACATCATTTATAGCACAGCCACTAGCACTACCGTCTCAGAGCCTCTGCCTTTATTCAGATATCACGGTGTAGATTAGTCGCAGCTTTTCTAGGTTCTCACAGTAATTAACTTCAGGACGATGCAGGTTCTCTAACCCACATGTTTCTGCAACGCTGTTGTCATTCCAAAATGCAACTTGGTATTTTTCTTGTTGTTGTGGTATTCAGTCCGGTGCAAATCTGCAAGATAGTCTGTTATGTGCAAGCCTCTCCATCTCTCCATAGCTACTGCGATCTACATTTACTTTATGCCTGCTTACTCTTTTCAAGGTTTGGTATCCTTGTAAAGATCATACATCATACATTTCCTTCCAGTACAAAATTGACAATCATTTGATACTTCAGGATGTGTCGTATTAAGGGATTTAATTTAGCTGTTCCATAATTTTCTCTGTCCCTAATTAGATTCAAAACCTCCTCTTTAGCTATTCGGTTTACCTATCCTATTTTCAACATTCTTCTGCAGCGCTATATTTCACGAACTTCTGTTCTCTTCTTGTCTGAACAACTATCGTCCACGTCTCCCTTCCGTAAAAGGCTACACGCCTCACTTAAATTTGTATTTGATGTTAACAGATTCTCCTTTTCAGAAACGTTATTTGCAGCTGTTGTCAGTCTTCATTTTGTATCCCCTCATCTTGGGTCATCGTCATTTATTATGTTGCCCAAAATGAATACCTATTCGTCTGTACTTAGTGTTCATGATTTAGGCCAACTCTATCAGCATCATCTGATGTAATCCGACTGCGTCCCATTACCTGTATTTTACTTTTATTGATGTTCATATGATAACCTCTTTCAGGACGCTTTCCATTCCGTTTAGTTGCCCCTCCAAGTCTTTTGTCGTATCTCACGGAATTACATTTCTTCCCCTCCACTTTAATTCCTTTTCCAAATTTCGCCTTCGTTGCCTTCACTACTAGCTGAATGAGTTGATTGAATAACATCGGGGAGATACTAGAACAATGTCTGGCTACCTTCTAAACTACTGCTCCCCTCTCATGCCCCTCGTGTGCTCTAAGGGCAGTGTGGTTCCTGTAAAAGCTGTAAATAGCTTTAGCCTCCATGTATCTTTGTTCTGCCTTCAGAATTTCAAAGAGTACTTTGCAGTCAACATTGTCACAGATACTACAAACGTACTATTGGCTTTCCTCAGCCTAAGTGTAAGCCATAGGCTCAGTAAGGCCTCGGGCGTTCCCACTTTTTTCCGGAACTCAAAGTGATCTTCCCCTTACGTTAATTTTTATCAGTTTTCTCATTCTTCTATTAATAACTCAATGCACGTTTTGCTACCACGACTTATTAAACTCGAAGAAATATTCAACTGTCATTACCTGCGTCAACTGGAAAATGAATCATTAAATACCTCTTAAAGTCCGAGGGTACTTCTCCTGTGTTAAATCTTTTCCATACAAGGAAGAACAGTTCTGTCATGGTGGGCTCTCCCAAGGATCCCAGTAAGTCTGAGGCAATGTCGTCTACTGCAGAGGATGTATTTTGGCTTCAATTTTCAGATCGTAGAGCATGATATTTTAACTTCCATTTTCTTCGCTCTCAGATTATAATACGTAGTGTGAATATCAGATTTGCTTCGAAACTATGTTGCAGGCAAGTTTCCATGATGTAGACGAATCCAAGCAGGACGTTTACATTCTAATTCTTATTTTCTATTTTGAGATGTAATACAAGTTACGACGTATATTTAGGTTGGGCACCAGCTCCACCAATGACGTATTGACTGACTGACAGAATGTGGCTAATTACAGTTAATAATGTAGTTCGTTCGGTCAGTTGCTTGAATTATCTTTGTTTCTCTGGAAACATCCTCATGTTAGTGGAAAAGCAATCATTAGAATGCTCGAAACACGTATTAGAGCTCCAAACATTACATGTAAGACTGCTGTGATTCAACTATCGACGCTGGCGTAACCGCTCAACATTACGTATTTGTGCCACACTCTCAGCGTTGCGTTAAGTGAACGCGTGCACAACGGTATGTCGGCGAGATCTTCAGCAGCAAACTTATCCTAACTGCTGTGCATCATTGTTAACATATAACTAGCAGTGGCAGTTAAGTGAACCTGAGACCGAACTGAACAATACCGAATGCAAGCTAGAGGGCAAAGACTAAAGTGTCAACAGGAAATATCCTAAGACAAATTTTCCTAACGAGATACACAGTACAAACCGTCAACATTTATACTATTGTGCAGATTTTTTTTGTGTGATACAAAGATGACTGAAGCAATCAGACGAAATACAATTATCCTGTCACGAGCCACAGAGGGTCACGGGGACCTGGTATCAAAATAGTCAGAAAATACTGCACCACATGTTCCGCAGATTGCCAAAGGATTCGCGTTCACGTTATAAAAAATATATTTTATGTGGAATTAGTGTTCTATCAATCACGTATAGACCAGTATCGTGTGTGTTATTCCTCAACTTAACGAAGTACTGTACAGTGGTGGTCAGGTTGATGTCAACCGCAAGTCCGTGTTTTTTATTCTGTCGAAGGGTAGAAAAATAAACAATTGACTTCCCTACTCTTGTACTTCTAGCACACAATCGTTGGTATCTTTGTTAAGAGTGCGTGACAACAGTTAACTTTTGCTGACTGTAAACAACCAGCAGTGTTCTGTTGATTATAACATTATTCAAATTAAAAGGGTTGTTGATGTGTCGTAAGTTTTTCTGTACGAGGTGATAACAAGTTATCTCGCACTGAAACATTTGTTATAGGCTGTCTCTAAACACTTTTGTGATTGTTTTCGTTTGACTCAGGAATGTCTTAAGCATCAACTACTGTGCACTGTCCCATGCATATTAATATTTTAAGCAAGGTTCGCTCTCAGTAAGCTGTTCAATAGCGTGACAAAGTTTCACGCTGTTTATCAGAAGCTTAATAACAGTGACTAAACACATAGTAAGTCGTTTTTCCAACGTCACTAATTTTCGATACACGATACTTCATAAAGATCTTAGTTGCATCAAACTCTTGTGTGAATAAACTGTATTAACACAACTTATTGCTGACAACATAGCAATTGCCTAAAAATTTTCTTGACCTTCTTTCTATATCGTATCAATAACGCTTATTACATATTACCTAGCCTACACAAATGTTTTCGTAAAACTTCGAGAAACTCAGATTTTGTTTTAAACATCCAATCCCGTCTAGACAATACCCGGAGAGATTTACAATGAAAACTCATACCCTGGAAAAGTTTCACTAGATTATAATGTTTACTTGTCAGTCGTTCGTGTAATTAATGACGAATATGGCTACATGGAATAAAAAACAGAAACGTCATTATTGAAAGTCATTAACTATAAATGGTACAAGTGGCTCTGAGCACTGTGGGACTTAACTGCTGAGGTCATCAGTCCCACAGAACTTAGAACTACTTAAACCTAACTAACCTAAGGACATCACACACATCCATGCCCGAGGCAGGATTCGAACCTGTGACCGTATCGGTCGCGCGGTGCCGGGCTGTAGTGCCTAGAACTGCTCGACCACACCGGTCGGCCATTAACTATAGGTTCGTAGCCTACACATGGATGTTCTAACTTAATAAATGTCATCAACAGTCTGGAAGCACCAGTCCCTCACGGAATTTTACGAGAGCAGATACGCACTTATAATCTAATCTACAGCGTTTCCGTCATGATCGCAAGATCCGTTTTATAGAGCTACACTGTGTATTTTGACATCTAGAAGACAGAAGATACCTTTACTGAGAGAGGTAAATATATCATTTTGAGGTAGGGGACCCTGGTCCAGAAACGACCAAGTCGAAAATTCTAAGCGAAAATCATTCTGATACTTGGAACAGTGGAATGCATGTACGGTTGTTGAAGTGTTACGCTCGATGTAGACGTGTAGTATCTAAATTTCGAACGCCTACATTAGGAGAAGAGTGATACTGCATGCTGCATCTCCAAATATGTGTCTTGCTAGACGGTCATGACTAAATTCAGAGATATTACACTCATGTGGAGGTTTATCCACAACTGTCCTTCCTTCACCCATTCACGAACACAAAAGTATAAAACAGAGTTGATAGTAATATCCGATGGATCATTCACCATCTAACATAGTATTGGAGCATAGTTGGCTAAATATTGAATGTTTACACGACATCACTTACGATATTTTGTGTTTCTCCCCCCAAAAGATCAGCATCAAATCGATCACAATTGCAAAATGTCTTGCCCATTCATAGCTCTGACTCACGAAAGCTAAAAATTACAGATACGGTCTTTGTTTTATTAGTTCTATAGCCCACGAACCAAATTTAGTTATTAATGTCGGAAGATAGGAAGGGGACCGCAACAAAGCGAGCCGCAGGCGAATGTTGTGCTTAACGAACTATAACATAGCCGTTGCAGTACTATGAGGCCGGCCAGCCTGTGGACATAACGCTGCAGTCCTCAGGCATTAGGTGTGACAAATCTGTTCGCACCTGTGGCCGCCGAAGTGTTTACTGAAAATGTCAAAAGTCGTAACACAGGTGGAAAAATGGTTCCAATGGCTCTGAGCACTATGGGACTTAACATCTGAGGTTCAAAAATGGCTCCTAGCGCTATGGGACTTAACTGCTGAGGTCATCAGTCGCCTAGAACTTAGAACAACTTAAACCTAACTAACCTAGGGACATCACACACATCCATGCCCGAGGCAGGATTCGAACCTGCGACGGTAGCAGCAGCGCGGTTCCGGACTGAAGCGCCTATAGCCGCTCGGCCACAGCGGCCGGCTAACACAGGTGAAACACGCTTAGTGCAGAAGAGTACGTGCTGTACCCCCAATACATTTGTACTAATATGACTTCCGTCAGTAACACAGTTCTACCACCATGCAGGCTGTGTCACCCGGCCACGCGTGGAAAGCTAATGAGCACTGCATCTCGCATCTGCCATGAAAACCTGCAATCGCTACCACTAGGCAGGGAGCAGTGGGTCGCTGTCCAGTACGTCACTGGTTAGCTGCCTTCTCACACCGCAGAGAGGCGGGGCGAAGACCGCGCCAGCAAAATCGTGAGAAGCCTTCCTTGCAGAATCCGCAGAGCATGAGGAAACGCCGATGGTGGAGAAGGTTGTGTCACGAAAGCCGTGATCAGCCAAGGCGGAGTTCCATCAACAATCCTGGGTATCAACCAGGCCCGAGGGAGCAGCATTCCTCGTCCAAGCCCAACCTATCTTGTACTGCATTATGGCAATTCGTAATAAAAGAGAATATTAAATATTTGCAGACTCATTCCCTGGTATTGCAAGGCGTCCGTCAAAATATACATAGTTCCTGCGACCTACAGTTTGCTTATCATCCAGCGGCCCACTAGTATTCACAACAGTTTCCACCTCACACATTAAACTTCCACATTCCTGGTCAGCTCCCGAAGCGGTTGTGCGAATTAGTTTAGCGTTGTGGGGCTCACACGCTCTGTTGAAATGTTTGACCATTCACCAGGTAACTTTGCTACCACAACACTTTTTCCACAACAACGCGGAAGCACTGCAAGCAATGAAGCACTTTGAACTTAGCCAGTTATGGCATATGATGGTGGTGAAAAATACGAATTTCCTATTATTTCAAGAGCTGGATATTATTTTATGTATTGTCACATACTTTACAATGACAGCCCACAAGATTCCAGATGATATAATAAATTATAACGAAATATCAAATAAAATAATAAATATGGTGACGAGCCTGCGGCCTTGCCGCAGTGGTAACACCGGCTCCCGTCAGATCACCGAAATAAAGCGCTGTCTGGTTGGGCTATCACTTGGATGGGTGACCATCCGGTCTTCCGAGCGCTGTTGGCAAGCAGGATGCACTCAGCTCTTGTGACGCAAACTGAGGAGCTACTTGACTGTGAAGTAACGGCTCCAGTCTCGTAAACTGACTTACGGCCGGGAGAGCGTTGTGCTGACCACAAGATCCTCCATATCCGCTTCCAGTGACGCCTGTGGGCTGAGGATGACACGGCGGCCCAATCGGTGCTGTTGGGCCTTCCAAGGCCTGTTCGGACGGAGAGAGAGAGAGATATGGTGACGACCATAACGTAAATTTAGCAAAAAATAATAGAAGGTACAAAGTTTTTGCCAGAGTGAGACTCCGACTCAAAGCATTACTTTCCACGGACCTTACCGACTGAAGTACCAACGCATGTCCATTGTCAAAGGAGCTATTGGCAGAATTTAAACTGTAAAGAGAGTCCATGAGTTGTGACTGGATAGATCTCTGTGTAAGACAAATGTTCCTGGTTCAACTTCTCTTCGAACACAGATTTAATCAGCCAGAATTTATGTTGAAACATGAAACGACTACACTGAACTGCTGTAACAACAGCTCTTCTTAGTAAACTTATCCATGTTACCAACAGCCTACAGGAGAAATACTTTACAGTACACCCCTGGTTCGACCCATGCGTGAAGTACGATACTGCAGAGCTTACATTGTTCAGATTTATGATGGTGCATGAACATGATGGAATGACAACGAAAGTTTGTGCCTCACCGAGACTCGAACCCATACTTTCCTCTCATCACGAACGGCCACTTTACTATTAGGTTATCCGACTCACGGTCATACCTACACTTCCATGTATCGTCACCCAATGGTTTACAACCTGCACTCGTACGTTCATTATGTGCATTCCTCTGCAAGGGAGACATTTTAATTAAAAGTCACCTGCCCAGTGCAGACGGATAAATACGATATTTTAGTGCCTGTGTTATTCATATTGCATCGTACTTCTGAGCAACGCGGACGATGCTAAATAGCAGGTATCCACCGACACCGGGCAATCGACTTCTAATGTCACCCTGTACGAGAACATACACAATTAAAGTACGAGGGCACGTTGTAGACACACGGATAACGACATATTGAAGTTTCGGTCTAACCGTGAGCTGTACTTGTGTAGCCTAATATGAAGAAGAGCAGTAGCGATAAAGGGGACGTTCGGGTACGAGTCGCGGTCCAGCATCAATTTTTACTGCCGTTACTCCATTATACAACTGATGATTATTCATTTTTGCAATGTGAGCCCGTTTCACTTATATGCATTAAGTTACATCAGGACGGGAGTAATCTCGTCTCAGCGTTAGTATGGGCTTTCGCAAACGAATCTACTGCGCTTCGTCACAGTTAGTAAGTAACCTACAAGTAGCAGAATATCCTCGCTATTTCAGTTGACTCTATTCATGCCACCAGAACCAAAATCTCTGCAATTCCTTCTCAGGACTCAGAACATCAGATGAACTGAGTGCTACACATTTCTATTGCTCGCTTTGAGGCCCATTCTACCATATCCACACTGATGTATTTCTGTGCATCCTGCTAGTGTGAAAGCTTACGTACTTAATAATAGTAAATAAAAATTACAGGGGTTTTATCTGTTACTTACAAAGTTAAGATCAAGTAAAGTTTGTAATGGAAACATGGATCTACGATCTTGGACAACCGGCGACCACAAGATACATATATCCAAGGGAATTGTCAATTGAGAATCAGCTGATGGAAGGTCGCGTTTCCTAAAGTAAACTAAACGAACCATTGGTACATTTTAGCGCCATCATACATGAAACCGCGTGAGACCAGCGACTTTATCATAGACTCATTAAATAATTTGTACTACTTCAGTCATCTTTTACAAATATTTATTTTCACATTGCGTTTTGACAGTATACTGTCATCATAATGTTAATTGAAATAACATATATATTAATGTTTAATGAGTTTCTTATCGCAGGCTGCTCGAATGAGGTTACGTACTTAAATTTAATCCCGTAAAGAAATGGCCTCTTATATCAGTATTGTATGTTTAAATTGCATATGTATCTCCCAACTGATATCCAGCAAAATTGTCACGACAACAGTGAGATGGCATAAACATACAACCAAATTCAGGTAAACGCAGAAATAAATAAATGTTCCTGTACAGGGTAAATTTCATTACATGACCTTTGTGTGTATTGTGTATTCAACCGGGGATATTGAAACGACGGAGAGGCTTCGTCACCGCTTAGCCCTCAGTGGTTCACAAACCACCCAGGGTTATTGTTCGGTTCGGCCCCCAGTGGACCCCCACCTTCCCTCTCCTCACGGAACGTCCTACACCAGTCGAGTGTAGGACCCAATGTTTGCGTGGTAGAGTAATTATAGTGTATGTGCATGAGGAGACAGTGTTTGCGCAGCATTCGCCGACATAGATTAACTGAGGCTGAATAAGGGGAACCAGCCCGCATTCGCCCAGGCAGACGGAAAACCGTCAGCACACTGGAACTCGACACTAATCCGCCGCGCGGATTCACTCCGGGAATCGGCACGCCATCCTGCACATGAAGCAGCGCGTTAGACCGCGCGGCTAGCCGGACTGACTGCATGACCTTACTCACAATCCGAGAAAATGAACCTCATTACACAGTAGATTACTGTACATGTAGCAGAAATGCATTTGATGACGGAAGGATGATGTCCATAGGTGTCCGCAGCTCGTGGTCGTGCGGTTGCATTCTCGCTTCCCGCACCCGGGTTCCCGGGTTCGATTCCCGGTGGGGTCAGGGATTTTCTCTGCCTCGTGATGACTCGGTGTTGTGTGATGTCCTTAGGTTAGTTAGGTTTAAGTAGTTCGAAGTTCTAGGTGACTGATGACCGTAGATGTTAGGCTCCATAGTGCTCAGAGCCATTTGAAACATTTTTTTTTGTCAATAGGTGTCATGATACTAAACATTAGTAAATACTCACAGAAGCAGTAAAAATTACATGTTTTACTTGGCTCCTATAAGTTGATTGGGATGCAGATGCTACTAAAATCATCTAATTTGTGAAAGAAAGTTTATTACGACTCCTTTTCTTACTAGGCTAATTACTGTTTAGCTCTACAGGGCCATTATACTGAAATGTTTCCCCACACCACCTAGTATTGTCTTTCTATTTGTGTGAGTAACTGTATGTTCACTGTTGTGGGTAAATACATACAGCGTACACAGGGCGGTGTGTGAAACTGATGGCGATTACACGCTTCCGCTGTTGTAGAAATCTGCTCCAGATGCTGCAGATACCGTGTTGAGCTGAAAGTGGTAACCAAAATACGGAGAAATATTCTTCGGGGGTCTGTTGCATAGCAATCAGATTGCTTTCAGTTCTGAGAAATGTCCAGTTACTATTGTGGATTTGAATGATCCATGAAGTGACTTCTTTTCCGAAGAAAACATCGAACTATTTCACTAGAACTGAACGCTCCCGTCGGAACTGTTCTCAACTGGTGTTCATTAGTAAATCACAATAGCAGTACATCGCTGGGTGTATAATAAGACGTACCTTCTTGAAATGAACAATATTTTATTGTTCTATTAACTGATTTCCTTCCATATGCACTTATATTTTACAATGTGAATCAAAAACTCGCAATGGCGTCGATTTTTTACATCACAAGAATGGCTCTCCCCTACTAAAATTTACTCTTAACCAGGACAAACAAAAACTATATCCTAAGAATAATTATGTGAGCGCTGTCCGCCACAGAGTAATAAACAATATCTTTGTCTCTCTCTCGCACTGTCACAGCAAGTTACGCTGCATGATACATCATATATGCTCCTCTTGTGGACGAACGTTTTTGGGCAAAAACAAACACGAGCGTTCACACAACACTATATCGGTGATTGTTTATGACGCTGTAGTAATGTCCACTAGAGTATTAATGTCCACTGTATTTCTTATGATATTTTGGTATTAGTGAATGACTATCTAAATGTAAATTATTGATTTGGGTGCATATACTGCTGACAAAGCCTGTGCTGAATGCCTGATGCAGCATATATGCATAGCTTACATGCTTGCTTTTATTCATTTGTCGAGGATGGCATGAGATGTGATCAGAAACCTTTTTTTATCACCATTCAAAGCTTCTGTCACTCGCCTTGGGATGTCTCAAACGGATAATCTAGCCATTCGGCCAAGCCCCACAAAGGAAAACCAAGGAAAACCTCGGGGTAGATTTACCATCCTCATATTTCTCATTTGCAAGGATAATTAATTGAATTACAATGGAAAATAAAAAAAAATATTTACAATTTGGATTTTTTTTTTGTTGAATGAATTTAAACACTGTTCACAAAAGAAACACAACACTGTTAATCTTCTGTGTCTTGAGGTGAACCGTCGACGCGTTGTTTTACGTCCATCTACGATTCCCTTCTATCAGTCATCTCCAGGTAACTGATTGAATTCTATTCCCATTTCACCGTCTCCTCGTGGGTATTATGGTTTTCCGCATATGGTTAACATGAAAATAAGAGTCAGTGTAAGTTCCGTGGAAAAGGTGTTTGATCTATGCTGAGCTGAAATAGAATGTAATCTAAAGTTCTTTCTAATTCTCTGTCCTGAATCCGAAATATTCGGAAGTCGTAAGGTGTTCTTCATTTCTATCAACAACCCTATAATGCACTATACACAAATCCAACTGGTGCTGCCGTGTCAACTTATGCTCGTCATCTTTCAGATGGACTTTAACACTTGTTGATGGGCTTATAACTGAAAGGCATTCGCTCAGTTGGTAACTTCGCGAGCAACAATTGATATAACATAATTTACATACATAGGTATGTTACAACAATAGTACAATTCTAAAGACAATGTTCATCACAAAAGATTGAAACAAAGTAATAGGCGTCCTTTTAAAACTGAGAACGGGTTACCCCTTCCGAACAGCATGACTTCAGCTCAGCGAGTAAAAAAGCAAATACAAACATACATTGAGATTGTTAAGTTGACATAAGAAAAAATATCTTGCCATAGACCAGATTCATTTGAGTCACTAACCCATGGTCATTATGCATTGTGAAACCTGATTGAAATTACTATCTACTAAATAAAATTTTTTTAAAAGAAATCATTCATACTGTAGCTAAATTCTCTGCATACTGAAAAGAAAACTTATCCTTACAGTGGAAAACCTATACATAATGTCTGCATATCTCTCGTACAGTATGCCTGAAAAGAAAACTAACTACTAAATTGTAAAAAAAAAGAAACTATCCTAGGTATGATTCATAGGTTTAATGAAAATTCTCTAATCAATATTATTTGATAAGAATAGTATTTTCAATATTCAGAATCTTCAGTCATCATGAAATTGCTTTAACAAGTGATGAGGATACATTCCTTTCACCTTTCCATTCTTCACATCCTTCAAAACGTAAGTTCCTGGATGGGGTATTTTGGTAATCACAAATGGTCCTTGATACAATAATTGCCATTTTGTGTTCTTCCTCTGTATAAGTGAAGCCTTAGGATGAGTTTTTACTAAAACTTGGTCTTTCACTTTATATGTTTTTATTTTTCCAAGTCGATTGTCAAAATATATTTTCCTTTTTCTTACCTTGTCCATTATATTGAGTAAGGATTGTCGTACTTTATTTTGTAGGTCTATTTTGTTAATAGCTACTTTAGGAATTGGTCGAATCCAGTCATTCTGTTCCTGTTTTCCAAACATCAGTTCGTATGGGGTGTATTCTGTCGTAGTATGTGGCATATTGTTTACAATTTCCTGAAAATCGTGAAGATAATCGATCCATTTGGGTTGCTGGTTGTGGCAATATGTTCTCATGAACCGGTTTAATTCACGAAAAATTCGTTCCACGGGATTCGCTGAAGGGTGGTACACTGATGTTAGAATTTGTTTTATACCACAACTGGCTAATGTTTGCCTCCAACGAAATCCAGTGAACATTGACCCATTGTCAGAAAGAATAGCCTCTGGTTTGCCTACTTTGACTATATAATCTTTGACCAGCTTCTTGGCTATGGATGCAGCAGTAGCTGATTTTAATGGATAAAGTTTGACATACTTAGTGAATATATCAAGATAAGCTACAATATATTTGCATCCTCCCCTTGATGATGGTAGAGGACCACAGACGTCGACCGAAATGATTGACAGCGGTTTAGTAGGTATAATAGGATGTAGGAAATCTTTCACACAAAAATTTCCTGGTTTGGCTAGCTGACAAATTTTACATTTCCTTAACAGTCTGTGCACTTTCCTGCGAATGTTTAGGAAGTAGCAATATGCTTGAATCTTCCGAGCACACTTTAATACTCCAAAATGTCCCCAAGTGATGTGCGTGTGCAAAATTAAGTCATTCTCATTCTTCTCGGGAATACACACCTTCCAATTATCTGAATCAAGATGCCCTTTGAAAAATAAGACATCGTCCTCAACTTTGTACAGTCTCTTCAGATCATCGTTTCCAGGCTTTGCTAAAGATTCCTTTATTGAATGCCAACGAGGATCTTCATTCTGCAGTTTTTCCATTTTCTTACACATGTCAAGAAAATGTTTCCTATATACTCTATCAGTCATTATAAGAACATTAAATTCGGACGGATTGCCGGTGATGTTGATAGTTGACAAATCTCCATCCGGCATTCTAGACAGTGCATCAGCAATGAAATTATCCTGTCCGCTTAGGTATTTAATTTCAAATTGAAACTCTTGGAGTGAGAGCGTCCATCTTGCTAATCTTGGATGTAATAATGTACATGTTTGCAAAAAACTTGACGCTTTGTGGTCACAGTATACTGTTGTCTTCGCTCCATATAAGTAATAGTAAAATTTCTTAAATGACCAGACTACGGCCAATGCTTCCCTTTCGGTAGTCGTATATGTTCTTTCACAAGCAGTTAAGAGTCGGCTAGCAAAAGCTATTGGACAGAAAGATGATTTCCTATCTATCATCTTTACTTGGAAGAGGCATGAACCTATTCCAATTTCCGAAGCATCTGCCATTAAACCGAATTCTTGGCTCATATCCGGATGATATAATATTTGTGAATTGACTAAGGCATATTTTATTGCTTCAAATGCATTCTGACATTGTTGCGTCCACACCCACGGAGTATTTTTGCGCAACAAGCTGTACAACGGTTCTGCATTAATAGAGTGGTCGTGAATGAAACGCCTGAAAAAAGAGACAACTCCGAGGAAGCCCTTTAACTGTCTTTTTGTTGTTGGAACTGCAAAGTTTTTGATTGCCTTTAGTTTCTCGGAGTCTAGTAAGATGCCTTTTTCATTTATAAGATGACCCAAAAATTTGATTTTATCTCGAGCAAAATGGGACTTTTGCAGATTTGCGGTTATGCCTGCTTCCTTGAAACGTTCTAACACTCTTCTCAATAAATCAACGTGCTCCTCGCATGTGCTCGTAGCTATGAGCATGTCGTCCACAAATAAAGTTAAATTGCTTCGAAGTGCTGGTCCCAATGCATAATCTAGAGCATTTATAAAAACTCCTGAGCTCACGTTTAGCCCAAAAGGTAAAACCTTAAATTGATAGCTTCTACCTGCATGTACAAATGCGGTGTACTTTTTTGATGGTTCGTCTAGAGCCGCCTGCCAAAATGAACATCTCAAATCAATATTTGTTAAGTATTTCAACCCCTCGAACTTTTGAATTAGCTCATCGATGTTTTGCGGGTGAGTTCGCACAGGCATGATAATCTTATTTATCTGCCGTGCGTCTAGCATGAGACGAACTTTTCCTCCCTTTTTCGAGACAACATGAAGCGGACTACAGTATGGACTCGTCGAAGGTTCGATCAGATCCCATTCAAGCATCTGGTGGATTTCCGCATCAACTGCCTTCCATTGGTGCCACGGTACTGGATAAAAAATACGGCAGAAAACTTGGTGTGGTATCACATCTAAATGGCATGTGTATCCCTTGATTACACCAGGTCTTTCTTGAAAGACTTCATGATATTCCTGTAGAAGATCATATAATTGCTTTCTTTGATGTTGTTGCAAATATTCAGGTTCTTGTACCTTTTCATATACCACAACTTCAGGGTTTAAAACTGGTTGCAAATAATTAATTTGGTAATACCGTACAGGTTTGCTATGTATCCACTTTATTTGCAGCTTTCGTCCATGACAATACTTTCCATGGGTACTATATTCCCTGAGAAGATTCAGTTGATGTTTCTGATCCATTGTTGTAAAACTGGCACGGCCTAGAGAAAAATCGATATGCCAATTTCTCTCTCTAAATTCATCTATACCCAGGATACAGTCCTCAACCAATTTTTTTATTACAAGGAACGTGCAATTTATAGCTACATTTCCTATATCTAACTGGAGTTGAGTCTGCACTTTAACCTGAGAAGACTTATGACCAGTAGGACCTACAATTCTACAACATTGAACAGGAAAAATCGGTGGATCTGCTTTCTGAAGTATTCTTTGAAATAACTTCTCAGAAATGACATTTACTGCTGCTCCTGTATCTAAAGTAACTTGCACAGTAATGCCTTCAATCGCCGCCTGAATTTTCGCAACAGGTACAGTGATATGTTCCTCTTGACAAGGCATCATATCCTGCTGAAGTTCTTCTATTAATAATCTGCTTTCATTGTACCGGAAAAATTTGACGCTCGAATTTTCGCCCCTGAAAACTTCCTCGACTGCACCGTCGGGGCTTCTGACAGTCGAGTTTAGTTTGACGATTGTCCATTATTAGTAGATGTCTGCTCCGTTACGTCGGTTATTATTGGTGGTTGATTTCTCCATTCATTTGCATTATCATTTGGTACCCAACCTGAAGTTTGTGGTTGGTTGTGATATTCATGGGTTGGTTGCTGATATCGGCGTTTTTGCTGATAATTCCCTTCTTGATAGTATCCTTTCCTCTCCTTATTATTCTTCCTCCATTTCCGTTTATATGTTTGTTCACATTGTTGGTCATGATTACACTGGTCGGGATTTTCGTTACCAAATTTCATGTTTTTCTGGAAATAATTCACCTGTGGGTTTGGTGAATTGTGTGCAAAAGGTTTGTTTCCATACTGTTTGTTGTTACTATTGTATTTGTTAGGTTGGTAACTTGGTTGGTTATAGTGCATACGAGATTCTTCGAACAGAATATCTGTTGAATCCAATGTGGCTAGAAAATCTTCCACATGTTGTTCAGGCACATGTAGAAGTTTTTCCTTAACCTCAAGTGGAAGTTTGCCCTTTAATATTCGAATGATATTCTGCGTCGGGATTGGTTCATTCCGGTATTTACTTTTATTTATATACTTCTCGAAATACTTTCTTAAAGATCCATTTTTGAAAGAAAAAGGCTGTGGGTCAAAAACTTCCTTACGTAGTCTTTCTTGTACACCTTTATTCCAGTATTTGTGCAAGAAAGCGCGTTCAAATTGGTCATAATCTTGACACCAATCGGATGCTTCTGACGCCCACATCGATCCATCTCCATGTATGAATCCTGCAACGTACATAATTTTTTGTTGCTCAGTCCACATTCGCGGCAATATCCCTTTAAATTGCTTGATAAATACCACGGGATTGATCGACTTCCTTTCGGGAATAAATATCTGGAATTGACGATATTTAAGCATTTTTTCTTCATTCATAGTCACAGGTGTATTCTGGTGGCTACTACGCGGTGAATGATAATCTCGATAATTTGTTTCTGGTTGATTACGTAAATATGCACCAGTACATGGATATTGTTGCATGGATTCGGTTTCACTGGTTTCATCAGGAATAATGTCTGCTTTTGATAAACTGCAAGTAGTATGTGCCCCTCTAGTATTAACTAGACCTTGCTGGCATGCTTTTAATGTATTTTCTATCTTTGCTTTCCAAGCAGGAAATTCATCTCCTATATTCTCCTTAATCTCTTTAACTTCTGCCTTAAGTTGTTCTTGTGCAGCTTCGTTGTTAACTTGCACGTTAGAAACCGTTTCTTTCAAGGTTTTGTCAACAAAATTTCGCACTGTCTCGGTTTGCTCTTTCGCCCAATCTTCAATGTCCTTAGAAAATGCGATCTTATGTTCATTGAAAAGTTTCTCTATGTGTTTCTCGCCTTCGAGACTGAGAGTGTTTATCCTCCGAGTAAGCTCAATGACAGCTTGCTCGTTATCGTGCTTAATTGTATTCACGACTTGCGCAATAGTGTTCTGTACATGAATAACTTCTTGCACTTGATGATTTAGTGTATCTTGACGACATAAGATGTCTTTGTATTTGTTTGTTAATTCCTGATACTGTTGTTCTTGTGTAACTATGAGTTGTGCCTGACTGGTAATCAAGTGACTCTGCTTTGTTTCCAAACTCTGGAATTTTTCAGTAATTTATCATTTATTTCTTTTAGTTTATTAGATTGCTCCTGAGCCAATTAAATTGCGCACTCTCCAATGCCTGGAATCTACGATTCATGTCGTTTGCAAACGTGGATTGTGCCGTTGTAAGATTAAATTGCGTGGTTTCCAATGCTTTAATCCCTTGTCTTATGACAGTCAAACTTGACATCAGCTGGGATAACAAATCGGTATTCTCAGCAATTGGCGATTGCACTGGGCTTAATGAGGATTGTACCGACACAATTTTCGGTACAGTCATTTCGTTTTCGCACGCGTCTGTGTCAGAGATGAAATTCATGTTGTTTGTTGGTTGCTGCATGTTTCTCTGGACTTCTTTCGACATATGAATGTCGGAACTAGCAACCGTTTGTGTCGACGGCATGAGCGCATTAATTATTGCTGGTTGCTCACCCGTAATCGACATATCACTAACTACGGCGGTATTAAATTCTGTGGCACTAGTTGACGATGCATTCACACTATTTAATTCATTTTGTGGCATTGTGATGCGTGCTTGCTTATTGGCTTTGAACATAGATCTAGTTATCACCATGTAAATGAGCAATTGACAGTTTCTCCTCTAAATAAGTCCTACGAAAGTGACTATTAAGCTTTTACACACGCAAAAACGTTCATGTCCTAATGCTGTTAATGTACACTTTACAATGTGACACAAAAACAGTGCATAGATAACACATAAAATGTTGTCTTACTATATCTACTGAAATACTGGAATTCTAGTAAAAGTAATATAGCAACTCTATTTATTTTTAGAAAATTTCTACATGAAGGGTCACTACAATGCATAAATGCTCCAGAAAGCTAGTAATTCAAATGTTCTGGCCTTTTTGAAGTTTCTGATCGGCTGCTGGGAAGGCGCACTCGTTCTCTTCACAAGATACTCCCGCACGTTCAGTTAGCATGAAACATACAAAGGACCATAATGTAGTTGCTCTATAAGACTAGACATATATACACACAATGAAACATTACTTACTAAATTACTAACATATTTATATTGCAGGTTCACTATGAGTGTTGTATCAGGATCGTGTCCTGTCTAACGGTAGACATTTATAACGACTCCTCTTATTACTTGGCTAATTACTGTTTAGCTTTACAGGGCCATTATACTGAAATGTTTCCCCACACCACCTAGTATTGTCTTTCTATTTGTGTGAGTAACTGTATGTTCACTGTTGTGGGTAAATACATACAGCGTACACAGGGCGGTGTGTGAAACTGTTGGCGATTACACGCTTCCGCTGTTGTAGAAATCTGCTCCAGATGCTGCAGATACCGTGTTGAGCTGAAAGTGGTAACCAAAATACGGAGAAATATTCTTCGGGGGTCTGTTGCATAGCAATCAGATTGCTTTCAGTTCTGAGAAATGTCCAGTTACTATTGTGGATTTGAATGATCCATGAAGTGACTTCTTTTCCGAAGAAAACATCGAACTATTTCACTAGAACTGAACGCTCCCGTCGGAACTGTTCTCAACTGGTGTTCATTAGTAAATCACAATAGCAGTACATCGCTGGGTGTATAATAAGACGTACCTTCTTGAAATGAAATATATTTTATTGTTCTATTAACTGATTTCCTTCCATATGCACTTATATTTTACAATGTGAATCAAAAACTCGCAATGGCGTCGATTTTTTGCATCACAAGAATGGCTCTCCCCTACTAAAAATTACTCTTAACCAGGACAAACAAAAACTATATCCTAAGAATAATTATGTGAGCGCTGTCCGCCACAGAGTAATAAACAATATCTTTGTCTCTCTCTCGCACTGTCACAGCAAGTTAAGCTGCATGATACATCATAGTATTCAACCGGGGCCATTGAAACGACGGAGAGGCTTCGTCACCGCACTGTCGCCCCTCACTGAACCCAGGGTTATTGTTCGGTTCGGCCCCCAGTGGACCCACACCTCCCCTCTCCTCACGGAACGTCCTACACCAGTCGAGTGTAGGACCCAATGTTTGCGTGGTAGAGTAATTATAGTGTATGTGCATGAGGAGACAGTGTTTGCGCAGCAATTGCCGACATAGATTAACTGAGGCGGAATAAGGGGAACCAGCCCGCATTCGCCCAGGCAGACGGAAAACCGTCAGCACACTGGTACTCGACACTAATCCGCCGCGCGGATTCACTCCGGGAATCGGCACGCCATCCTGCACATGAAGCAGCGCGTTAGACCGCGCGGCTAGCCGGACTGACTGCATGACCTTACTCACAATCCGAGAAAATGAACCTCATTACACAGTAGATTACTGTACATGTAGCAGAAATGCATTTGATGATGGAAGGATGATGTCCATAGGTGTCCGCAGCTCGTGGTCGTGCGGTTGCATTCTCGCTTCCCGCACCCGGGTTCCCGGGTTCGATTCCCGGCGGGGTCAGGGATTTTCTCTGCCTCGTGATGACTTGGTGTTGTGTGATGTCCTTAGGTTAGTTAGGTTTAAGTAGTTCGAAGTTCTAGGTGACTGATGACCGTAGATGTTAAGTTCCATAGAGCTCAGAGCCATTTGAAACATTTTTTTTTTTTTTTGTCAATTGGTGTCATGATACTAAACATTAGTAAATACTCACAGAAACAGTAAAAATTACATGTTTTACTTGGCTCCTATAAGCTGATTGGGATGCAGATGCTACTAAAATCATCTAATTTGTGAAAGAAAGTTTATTACTGTTTTTCGAGAGTGACTTATTTGTTAAGATTAATGTCGCTCGCCACCTTACCAAACGGTGTAAGGGTGATACAAGCATATCTGCTTTATGAAACCATAAATAAACAACACAGGTAACATATAACTCTTCTGCGCTTATGTTTACAGGCAATTATTCGTTTTATTATTCTAGTTCCATTTCAAAAGGTCCTGATCCTTCTAAGAGAGGATTTATTTGAGTTTTTGGACAACTCTTTCTCACAGTCAGTAAAATTCTTCAAGATATGTGTCTGCATTGTCAATGTGTAAAACTTTCAACGTTTGGATACTGTTGTAAATGGGCTTCCTTATAGTGTTTTTGCTAGAACAACCTAAAGAAGGACATTGGCAGTAGTGATAGCAACGTCAGAGGTTTTATATACAGGCAATGTGGTCACACATGCAGAAGAATTTTACTGGCTGTGACAATGGGTGCCGAAGCGTACGCTAATATTTAAGTCTTTCTCAATCGATCCAGTTCATTCTGGAGGCGCTGAATCAATTGTACCAAATCACTACTCATTCTCAGTCGCACGCAAAATAACCGTTTAAACTATCTCTGTTTTCAGTTCTTGCACTATGTGAGATGGGCCAGTTGTTTGACATCAGGTATCCAATCGGAAGATCGTGGTTCCAATCCCCGTCAGGACATAAAGATTTAGCTTTTCCGTAATTTCTTTAAATCGCTTAATGTACCTGACGGAATAGTTCATTTTTAAGGACACGATCAATTTCCTGCTATATCATTCCCCACACCCAGTTTATGTGGCGACTTGAAGAGCTCAAAGGTGAACGAATGTTTAAATCCTTATCCTCCTTCCTTAATATTTTGCACAAGTACTCGATAGGTACATTCCCCAGATGTACATTCCCCAGATTTCTATCGACCACCAAGCCGATAGCTACATTATCTCCGGTTATATCTTACCAGTCCTACCGAGCCCTTACTCAGCCGATATTGTTAGATTTGTGATTGCACCGTGTGATCAAGAATTTTTAAACCACGTTATGTAGATTTCATATTTTACTCTTATAGACATAGCTGCTAAGATGTTTATGCTTTAGATGTTGTCCTTATTTTGCCTGACCATATCACGTAAGAGTCTACTATTTTTAAAGTGCTAGGTTTTCTTATTTGTACAAACCTTAGTTTAAACAAGAAAGTAATGATTCGGATAGTTTTAGAAAGTGTAGTATCTCCTACATTTCTACCAACTATCTGATGGCTGACGGGCCGCGCTCTGTACGTTAATGAAGGAACCAGAAACTGGTCCAACAACTGTGTCAGATAGCGAAATCTTTTGGGGAAAGGTTCGGGATTTTCCCCTTGCGGTATGACTCCAGCTGGTTTTCTTTATTTTTTTATAGTTACTTCTGTGTATTAATTCGATATTTTTTCAGAAATACACTTTATCAAAGGAAATACCACCGTGGCACGTAGACTAAAAATGAACTTAAATTGAGTTTAAGGATGTCAGAAGAAGTGGAATGACTGCATATAAAGCAAGTCGCACATTCAGTATTCCGGGAAAACCTCTAAAAACAAGATTCCTTGAAATGATGATAGGAAAACGTGAGGCCGGACCTAATCGTGTCTTAGGTGCATAAGTCGAAAAGAAACTTTGAATGCACATTAAAAAACTGCAGGCTGGGGGAATATGTCCAACAGTGACTGTACTAAGAATGCTTGAATGTAACCTTGCTGAGCACTACGAATTAAAATACAATTTTAACGGCGATGAAACGGCCAGATAAAACTGGTTCTACAAGTCTCTAGAGGGAAACGCCGATATATCCGTGAGAATAACTGCGGAACTTTCTCTCCCACGAGCTCAGGGCTTTACAAGGGAGAATTCAGATACTATTTAAGTATTTTAAAATCAAATCTTATTGATAATAATTTAGTGGATAAACCAGTGGAAACACACTAGTGTACAAAATTAAAGCGGTACACTACTGTTTTCCCGTTCTGTGTCTAATTCACGATGTACATAATAATAAAAACTGTCAACAGATGTCTGTACGATCGTGTTCAGCACGGAAGATAGCATTTCGCTGCACGGGAAACCAGGCGAGCGACGGCGGTAGCGCACCTATCAAACGGACTTGTGTTTGCCGGGTAGTCCACATCCACAATCACTCTGTTCGCAGACACAGATGGTGCAGTACAGCACAGAGTAAACATCTACCAGACGTTCTGCGGTGGAGGGCCATAAGAAGAATGGCAGCAGGGCATTCGCAAACTCATGTGACCCGATGGCTTAACGTGAATCGTTCTGTTGTTTCTCGCATGTGGCGACAGTTTATAGAGACCGAAACTGTGTTCCGAAGATCAGGGCAGGGCCAACCACGTGTGACGAAAGAAAGAGACGACCGTTATTGGGCCATGAGAGCACAACGGTACCGCCTTGCTTCTGAGCAGCAAATGGCCTCGCAGCATCCACTCTACGAGTTGTGTCGAGGCAAACGGTGTAGAGAAGGCTTCGATACGGTGACCTTTACTGTCGGAGACCTGCAGCATGTGTGCTTCTGATGCGTCTTCACTGAAAGGAACTTCTAGAGTGGAGTCGTCAATGTGCCACCTGGCCAGTCAACATCGGGCCAATGTTATTTTCACAGATGAGTCCTGATTTCCTCAGTGATTCTCGACGGATTACATCCGAAGGGAATACCAAACACGATTTCGAGACCAGAACATTGGGGAAAGAGATCGATTTCTAGGAAGATTGCTAATGGTGTGGGAAGGAATTGTGTTAACCACTTGAACACCTCATCATGATAGGTTTAATTACTGTCATATATGGTGACGAGATCTTGGGACCTCATGTACGTTTGTGGCCATGAGATGTGTACCCAGACTTCATATTGATGGACGATAATACTCGACTTCACTGAGCGCGAGTGGTTGATGCTTTATTGGAAACGGAAGATACTGCACGGATGGCGTGGCCTGCTCGCTCTCCCTATTTGAATCCCATAGATGCACTAGGGTAACGCTACATCACGTCAACGTCTACCAACCACTCTCCAAGACCTGCGAGCAGATCTGCAGGAAGAAAGGGCGTTATTGCTTCAACATGACGTTGATGACGTTATTCACAGCATGCTCTGTTGTTGTGAGGCACCATTTGCTCACAACCCATAGTAAGCCCATTAGCCAGTTGTCGTAATGTGTGGGAGTACCTGTTAAGTTGGAAGAAAACGAAAAATATTATCGTCTGCTATTATGCATGTTGCAGTTGTTTACATTCTGCATTATTTACGGTGTTTCTACTTTGCTATCATCTGTCTATACTGTTTTGTGACAAAATAAAGGTAACCATGCAAAATTTGTTGCTCTAATTTTGGACACCAGCGTATTTAACGTGAATGTAATTGGTTTTCCCACTAATAGCAAATCTGGCCGTGTTCTTGCTGATAAGGGAAGCATAGATGTACAAAACGTACCTGTGGAGAAAATATCACAAGACTGAACTGTAGGACATATTGCGTCTTGGGTCCTACATAGTGACGTCAAAGTACTCTTCATATCTAACTACAGCCATTTTTTCTGGCTCGGTAGAAAACCATTTTTTCCGTCGTAAAGCACAAAGAATATATCTTTCGATACTGGATGATCATACAATTCTTATAAGTGCGGAAAAGCTTCTTGGATTTCCAACAAAAAATGACATCATCGTATTATGTTTGTCAGGTCATTTCGTTCACTTCAACCATTAGATCGGGGTTTTCTAAATGAATGAAACATTTCTGGCACCAAGCATGCCAACGATGGTGAAACTCACTCTTTTCGTGGCAGTCGAAAGAAATTAGGACAAGTCCAGTTTCGGAGAACTTCTCAGTTCAGCATGGAAAAAGCGTACTATTGCACGAAACAGGATTTTTTCTTTTGAAGCAAAGCGCACATTTATGGTTCAATCCGAAGGTTTTCTCGAGTCGAGATTTTGTTCGGTCTAATGAACGAAGCACAATGCTAGTGTTTTGAACAGAACTCTTCTCCAATAGCCCAATTCTCTACTTGACGCCGGGAGAAGAAGATAACTTGGAGCTATCTACGGAAGAAAGTGTACACACACTACAAAAGAAAGTTTTTCAGCAGTTTTCGCCTGTTCCAGTTTATGACAAGCGAAAGCATAGTAAAAAAAAGGAAGATGCTGAAGTCTTTACATCTCCAAGAAAAGAAAAAGTAAGAGAAAAAAGAATCTAATGAAGTTTTTCCGAACAGCCATCTGTTTCGGGCGCTTTCAACAAGGGTTACTTAAAAAGAGTAAGTCAGAAGCCAGAAAGTGAGAGTTAATGTAGACGACATTCCATAGCAAGACTCAGAAAGTGAAGGTCTTATGGAAGTGAGTGAGAATGAGTGTTCAGATTGTTTGGAGGAATATGCTGAAATCTCATAAAAATGTGACTAGGTGAAGTGCTTATCGTGGAGCAGGTTGTTGCACAAACTTCCTCAAATCCTGTTAACAAATGTGCAATTTGTGGTAGAACTGAGATAGGGCTTCAAAGATAAAGGGAAAGCATGACACACGTTAGAAACTGATTGGATTGTCACTTGAGAAAGTTCTCTGTAATAGCCACGTTTTGAGTTATATGTTTTGAAATAAATGTGAAGAATTTCACAACAATATACATTTTATATTTAAATCCCATAAGACATCTTGCCCCTTAGTGGAAAATCATCTTGCCCAAGTTTGGGGTAATATGTGAATAGTCAAGAATCACTGATTTTTACATATTTTAAGCTGTATTTTTAAAGTCGATTGCACTTTTATTTTACGCAAAAAGTACATGATTTAACAACGTATTAACGAACTAAATATTATACAAACAGCAGATTTTTGAACACGATTAAACAAATACTACGACATATTCACTCAAACTACGCTATGGTCAAGATAATGAGATTGTGTAACTCATTAAGGCCGTAACCTCCAGTGCATGTAAGTGAGGAGGCTCGTTCGGTGACCAATAGTCTCTGGGATACACAAAGCATATACCTCTAGTTAGTTTAACAGGACTGCTGTTTGTCATTATACCGTGCATCTGACAGCATTACACATGCTCTTAAATTAAAACTTCCACATCTGCTCTACGATTGTGTGCGTGGATGTGTGCGTTTGTCTGCACGCTCGCGTGAGAGTGCATCTACGCAGAACAGCAAACTCATCCGCTTATTCCTGGAAGCATAACGTAATTACTCTGGCTGTAATGAATGAAAAATCCTATACCTATCATCGTTAAATTTTACGTGTGGTACGTAGCAATTCCGGTTTCAAGTGAAACTGATTGGAAACGGAAACACATTCGATTACGGTGGCTATGCTTCCGCAGGATTACGCCTGCAGTGAAGCGAGAGGAGGACCAAGCGCCATAGAAAAATTCGTATTAGGATTTTTTTAGTTTTATGATAATCAGTTTTCCACTGATTCGAAACCGTTTTATAGCTACTTTCATGTTTTATCAATCTCTTAAGATCTATATACACCTATTGGTTTTCATTATACGTCTGAAACTACACATTTGCCGCCGTATTCTTCCCTATAATCTTAGGTATTATTTAGTGAGCAATAATTTTGAAAAATCTTAACGCACTTATTTCCATGGGATTAGAACGTCAGTAATATCACGCCGTGTGCGGAGTGTCACTAATTCAGGAGACAACAGTGTTGTAAACGTAATGAGTCATGGCTGTAGAAACATGGATTTTACAATAATGAAAAGATATAACCGCCATTTTACCGTGTGGCCATTTTCCAGTGTTGCAACTCGAATAAGTAAATACACAGTTCTAGGCGCTTCAGTCTGGAACGGCGCGACCGCTACGGTTGCAGGTTTGAATCCTGCCTTGGGCATGGATGTGTGTTATGTCCTTAGGCTAGTTAGGTTTAAGTAGTTCTAAGTTCTAGGGGACTGATGACCTCAGATGTTAAGTCCCATAGTGCTCAGAGCCATTTGAACCAGCCAACAAATAGGAGAAACGTGAGGCAAAAGGATAATTAATGTACAGATTCCATGACTTGTCTTCTTACTCACATGTCAAAAATCATCTTACTTCTATGGTACACAAGCAATCGTTAATTTTTTTCCTTCTTGTCATTTGTTTAAAGCGTATTATGAAATTGAACACAGCGATTGATAAAACTGATGGTTGACATAAAAGAAAGATTAAATACTTATATTTAGTTGCGTAATATAAGACTTAATAGGCGGATTTGTTGATTAATTAAAAGATGACACAAATAAAATCGAAAATCAACATTTCACAAAAGATAAAGGACGGAGGGGCAGTTGCGTAAGTCAAAGAAGTAAAAAGCCGGTGTGTTGATTGATTAAGATAGAGACGAAGCTGAGTGAAGTGATCAGTGGACTGCCAAGAACAGGCTTAGAGGCGCGGTAGAGTACGAGGAGCTGTGGGCAGGGCAAGTCTAGAGGTTTGTTAGTGTCGAGTTTATGGACGACGTAGGATATTCGGAGGTGTTCAGTGTGGGAGAGGAGAGAGAGGAATGTTGTGAGTAGGTAGAGGATGCGGGTGGTGGAGAGTAAGCAGATTCGAAAGTCTAGGTGGAGTGCATGACTTTCGAAGAGGTGTATGGCGTGATAGAAGGAGGGAGCAGAGGAAATCTACGCCACATTTGCATAGCAGAGGATGAGTGGGATAAGGGATTTACAGGTGTACAGGGTGCTAGAAAGGTGCAATACCCATGTTTTAGTAACTTTAGTCTACTGTGGGTTTTCTGTTGAATGATTAGCAGGTAGACCTTCCATGTTAGTTGGCGATCAAGTGTTAGTCTGAGGTATTTTATAGTGTTAATTGCATGGATAGGACGGTCGTAAAAGTTAAGTTAGAAGTCGTGGAAATGGAAGCTGCGGGTGGTTCGGCTTATAATTATTGCCTGAATTTCGGTAGGGTTGATTCTGAGGAGTCACTGGTTTCACAAGGAGGTGAACTGATTGAGCTAAAGCTGGAGGAATCGTTGCGAAAATTGGAACGTAGGGTAGAGGGAGCACAGTATTGAATGGTAGTGAAACAGGGATTGAGAGAAAACCGGAACAGAGGGGAACCGAAGCGTTTGACGTTTGATGCTACAGATGAAAGCTGAAAATTAGGTTGACTCATAAGGTTGTGCGCAGAATCGAAGAGGAAAGGAATATTTAGGAAACACTGACAAAGAGAAGGGGCAGGATGATAGAACATCTGTTACGACATGAGGGAATGACTTCCATGGTACTAGAAGACGCTGTAGAGGGCACAAACGATAGAGTTAGACAGAGACTGGAATAAATCCAGCAAATAATGTTGCAAATTTTATCCTGGGATGAAGAGGCTGATACAGGAGAGAAACTCGTGGAGGGCCGCATTAAATCAGTCAGAAGACTGATAACTCAAAAAAAAATAATAAGAGAGGTTTAGAGGTCGAGGAACGCGGTCACCAGCGTACTGGAGGAGATGAAAAGGAGAAAGGCGGAGAGGAGACAGGACGGTACGTTTTGGCACGCCAGCAGTGGGAGACAGGCGGTTAGAGAGAAAGGATGCAACGACGTGGACACAATATACAATAACTGCATAGGTCTTGTAACCTCCCCACAGAATTTTTGGCAATGACAATAATTAAAATGTAAATGGACATCGTGCTTAACGTAACCTCTCAGCAGAAATAAAAGAAAATTCTATGATAATGAAAACGAGCCAAATGTTTGCTCCCCACAAAAATTATAGAATAATAATGACCCAAATGTAAACTCGACACATAAATTAAGAAATCAAAATTAATCATTAAACCCACAATAATAGGGCAGCATCGCTGACCTTAGGCCCTGTGCAATAATTAATTTGATAAATTGATTCTGGGAGGAAAAACATAGGAAATATTGTTTCAATTGGAATGATTCTTTTCTTAAAAACGATTGCTTTGAAAACAAAATTATTATTGGGGCATTTCTTGAACAAATTAATTATAATTAACATACATTACATTATCAGATGTGCGCAATGCTGCTTCATTACCTTATTTAACAATATACCTCGTCCCGAACCTTGACCTGAGATGTAAAGGGCGCACGCCGCCGACCCATGACGACGCCCGCTCAGTACTCTTCACACACAACTACTGACTGAGTACAACTCGCAACTGAACTCTCGCGCAGTCAAGCGCAGACTAGACAGATAAATAACTCTCTGGTCAGAGATTCTGTCATGCCTCGCCATCGCTGGTAATGAATACATATGAAACGTACGCGTTTCAGTCTGGAATGCCATACACGGTCATATGCCTTCTCGAGACCAAGGAAGACAAAAATGGAGGATCTCTGGTTGTATATTTGGTAAAATATTGGATTAGTAGGGTACAGGAGTTGGTCATCAGAACAGAGATTGGGACAGGAGCTACAATGATGTACAGGATGTTGAGTTCCTATTGTAATGGAGCGCCAAGCTCTCTCAATGTGCTCCTTGAATTCCTGCTCAGTTAGACCGTAGAATGTACCCTTACACTGCCGTAAAGAAGGCAGGTGAGAATGCGGAAACAAATGAACATCGATTTGAAATATACACTCCTGGAAATAGAAAAAAGAACACATTGACACCGGTGTGTCAGACCCACCATACTTGCTCCGGACACTGCGAGAGGGGTGTACAAGCAATGATCACACGCACGGCACAGCGGACACACCAGGAACCGCGGTGTTGGCCGTCGAATGGCGCTAGCTGCGCAGCATTTGTGCACCGCCGCCGTCAGTGTCAGCCAGTTTGCCGTGGCATACGGAGCTCCATCGCAGTCTTTAACACTGGTAGCATGCCGCGACAGCGTGGACGTGAACCGTATGTGCAGTTGACGGACTTTGAGCGAGGGCGTATAGTGGGCATGCGGGAGGCCGGGTGGACGTACCGCCGAATTGCTCAACACGTGGGGCGTGAGGTCTCCACAGTACATCGATGTTGTCGCCAGTGGTCGGCGGAAGGTGCACGTGCCCGTCGACCTGGGACCGGACCGCAGCGACGCACGGATGCACGCCAAGACCGTAGGATCCTACGCAGTACCGTAGGGGACCGCACCGCCACTTCCCAGCAAATTAGGGACACTGTTGCTCCTGGGGTATCGGCGAGGACCATTCGCAACCGTCTCCATGAAGCTGGGCTACGGTCCCGCACACCGTTAGGCCGTCTTCCGCTCACGCCCCAACATCGTGCAGCCCGCCTCCAGTGGTGTCGCGACAGGCGTGAATGGAGGGACGAATGGAGACGTGTCGTCTTCAGCGATGAGAGTCGCTTCTGCCTTGGTGCCAATGATGGTCGTATGCGTGTTTGGCGCCGTGCAGGTGAGCGCCACAATCAGGACTGCATACGACCGAGGCACACAGGGCCAACACCCGGCATCATGGTGTGGGGAGCGATCTCCTACACTGGCCGTACACTACTGGTGATCGTCGAGGGGACACTGAATAGTGCACGGTACATCCAAACCGTCATCGAACCCATCGTTCTACCATTCCTAGACCGGCAAGGGAACTTGCTGTTCCAACAGGACAATGCACGTCCGCATGTATCCCGTGCCACCCAACGTGCTCTAGAAGGTGTAAGTCAACTACCTTGGCCAGCAAGATCTCCGGATCTGTCCCCCATTGAGCATGTTTGGGACTGGATGAACCGTCGTCTCACGCGGTCTGCACGTCCAGCACGAACGCTGGTCCAACTGAGGCGCCAGCTGGAAATGGCATGGCAAGCCGTTCCACAGGACTACATCCAGCATCTCTATGATCGTCTCCATGGGAGAATAGCAGCCTGCATTGCTGCGAAAGGTGGATATACACTGTACTAGTGCCGACATAGTGCATGCTCTGTTGCCTGTGTCTATGTGCCTGTGGTTCTGTCAGTGTGATCATGTGATGTATCTGACCCCAGGAATGTGTCAATAAAGTTTCCCCTTCCTGGGACAATGAATTCACGGTGTTCTTATTTCAATTTCCAGGAGTGTATATACTTTTCACACAATCACTTTTTATGATACAATAATTAGTGGTTCTGGCACACAAGAGCCATACTCAAAGAAGAGAAAAGGATGTATTAAGGCCTTTAAAGCAGTTACTTTTTTCCTCCATCATCATCATCATCATAATTTAACAGTTCCTGTTTCCTAGGTACTGGTAATGAGCATCTTCCACTTGTCCTGTCCAAATACACTTGTTCACGGAGAATATCATCCACTGTCCACCCTCTGGTAACTAGATCAGCCTTAATCAATTTCATCCATCGGGTTCGAGAACTTCCTTGAGTCTTTTCCCATCACCAATCTTTCTAAATTTATTTTGGCTGTTCTAGCTGGCCAAATTCTCACCACATGCCTGTACCATCGATGTCTACATGCGCCAATTCGATCTAATAGGGAAGTCTTTATTCCGGCTTCTTTCGTCACCTCCTCGTTCATTAACGTGTGCATCTTGGTTTTCTGGATGGTGGAGTTAAGAAATTTCATCTTTGATGCGTGCAGCCTTGATGATTCTCTATTTGTGAGGGTCCATGTTTCAATACCATAGGTCAATATTGGTATGAAATACCATCATCAGTTTGGCGGTTTTGGAATCGAGTCATCCCATAAAAGTGATCTTACTTGTTGGTAGAGCCGGTCTGTGTGGCCGAGCGGTTCTAGACGCACCAGTTTGGAACCACGCGACCGCTACGGTCACAGGTTCGAATCCTACCTCAGGCATGGATGTGTGTGATGTTCTTAGGTGAGTTACATTTAAGTAGTTCTAAGTTCTATGGGACTGGTGACCTCAGATGTTAAGTCCCATAGTGATCAGAACCATTTGAATCATTTTTTGGTAGAATTCAGATCCCTTTTTCACTCTCTTCGTGATTTCATGTCTGCCCAATTTATCACTGGAGATGACACTTCTAAGGTAATGAAAACTGTACACACACTCTAGTTGGTGGTCGCCTCGTTTTACACTTGCTGGGTGTCCATCTCTGATGACTGCCGTCACCACTGTCTTGGTCTTGCAGATTTTGAGGTTAGTCATATCTGTATTTCTTCTTCAGTTGCACCCTGTATCGAAATATCGTAAGCAAAGGCATATGCATTCAGTTCACCTTACTCCTTGGCGTTCTTCGTTGTAGTATCCATAACAGTGATGAATAGTGGTGGAGACCGTGCACTTCCTTCCTGAACTCTCCCAATTCGTACACAGCTAGTACAGTCTTTGCACTATATCTGAATTTATCTTATTAGTCCTTTAGGCACTTCTTTTTCCTCAGGAATTCCCAGTTCTTATCTTTTATAACACTATCATAGCCTTTTTCTATATCCAGGAATACAATTACCAGGTTCTTGCCTCTCTCTCAATATTTTTCCACCAACATGCCGGTGCTAAACATTAGATCTATTGTTGATCTGTTACTTCTCAATATTTTTCCACCAACATGCCAGTGCTAAACATAAGATATATTGTTGATCTGTTACTTCTGAAGCCATATTGTTCCTCCTCCAGTTGTGGTTCAATGATAGTTCTCAGTCTCTTTTCTATGATCTTCTCAAGTATTTTTAGCCCATGAGACAATAGTGTTATTCCTCTATAGTTGCTGGGTTTCCGCCTGCTGCCCTTGTTAAACAGGAGAATTATTACAGCCTTGCTTCAATCCGCAGGTATTTTGTTATTTGCCCATATGGCATTGAGTGCATTGTATGCATTGGATATCAACTGCGTTTATCACGTCTGCATTCACTTCATCTGCACCTGTAGATTTTCCTTTAGGCATAGATTTTAAGGTTGTCTCTGTTTCTGTCCAGGTGTATGGAGTTTTCTCAGTGTAAGTGTGGATTTCCAGTTCTGTATTTGGTTGTTCAACTGATCTATTTAATAGGTGGTCAAAGTGGTTTTCAAGACTTCTCTGTCACTTTACGTGCTAACCTGATTTCCATTTTCATCTTGAAGTGCTTTTATGGTATTCATTGGTTTCCTTTTACCTCTGTTAACTCTTTACAACAGTTTCTTATTGCTTCTGCTGTCTTCCACCAATTTCTAAGTGAATATCTTCCATTTCTTGGTCTTTCCTTCTGCAACTGTTCTCTTAAATTCCAGTTTCTTGATTCGATACATTTGTTCGAGGTTTCTGATATTTGCCTCATGTCTAATAAGTTCCGGTTTATTTTTCACCCGATCCCTCTCTTTCCTGAAGGGATTTCTTCTTTTGCTAGGCGTGTTTGTGAGCTAAGTTGCGTACAATTAAAATGTACAGGGTGTTCGGAAATTCCCTTTACAAAAATCTAGGAATTGTAGAGGTGATGGAGTATATAAAATATTGCATAGGAACTCATGAGGTCAAACGACATCCAAGACTTTCAAGGATGATGGAGACCGATAAATGTATTAATTTGAGTAAGGTTCCCTGGTTTGGAAACGACCATCTCGAAAGCTATAAGCGAAAATCAATATGGTATATCTCCGAGTGGAATACGTTTATCCGTATTCTTGTTGCTATGAATACAGGGCTTGCAACTTTCAAAGGTTGTAGTATGGACCAAAATAAGAAAAAAATGTCCTCTAAACATAGGCTCTGTTATGCTCACCTGAGGCGCTGTGAGCGTTTGTTCATTTCTGTCTGTATGAAACACATCTCCTCTATTGAACATGTGCTCATAGCTCTTCAGGTGAGAGTTTTTGTCCACACTGTCACTTCTGAAAGTTGGCTATCGTACAATCTTAGCAAGAACAGTACTAGTACATACCATTCACTGTCTCAGGTATCAGAATGGTTTTCGCTTACGACTTTCAACTCGTTCGTTCCTGGGAGAGGGATCCTTAGCTCAAATCGATGTATTTATCCTTCTCCATCATCCTTGAAAGTTTGTAGCATCATTACGGAATCAAACTGTAAATAAATACATCTACAGGTGACAGTTCCTTTACCTTTGACGCTCTGCAGATTCGCTGGATGACGTTTCTAGACATGGCCGCCTATACAAAACTTTATATACACACTCACCTCTATATGTGCTAGAAGATTGTAGCGAATATTTCTGAAGACCTTGTGTGTAGTTTGGTCATGGGTGGCAACTGGTGAACAAAGGTTCGTGGTTTGCCAAACTGAACATAATACAGGCAGTCCTTATTTACCAGTATCTACACAGTTCCCTGGTTTTAACCAGGGAACTGTGTAGATACTGGTAAATAAGGACTGCCTTTGTGGCTATGTGACAAATGAGCCCAGGAAGGATGTTATCCCACTTTCAGACACAAAAACCAAAACGGCATAGTGGTCACCTCTGAGGCCAAGCTCTAGAGCTGCTGTGAATGTCTGTCATACGCCATATCTTGTCTGCGTGACACAAATATTCGGAATATTATTGTTTATTGTATAAAGTGTTCAGCGTTGTAAGGGTCTTCAGAGCTGTAGCCAGTGGCTGGCCATGAAAGAGTCTTAAAGTGACAGGGCGAACGAGACTGCAGGTCTCATGGCCTGAACTGTTAGCAGTGCAGTCTAACTAACAAATTGCTTTCCAGGCAGGAAGGCGCGCTGGTCCCTGGCACGAATCTACCCCACAGCATAGTGTCGAGGTCCGGTGTGCTGGCCACTCTGTGGATGGTTTTTAAGGCGGTTTTCCATCTGCCTTAGCACTTGCGGGCTAGTTCCCCTTTTACTGCCTCAATTACACCATGTCGGTGATTGTTCAGCAAACCCTGTCTCCGCGTACGTGTACACCATAATTAGTCTACCGCGCAAACATTTGGGGTTACACTCATGTCCTACTACTAGACAGGCACCGGAGGGGGGCGGGGGGGGGGGGGGAGTGGGTGGCTTGGGGCTAAACTGCACAGTAACCTTGTGTTCGGTGGCCTGTTGTGGGATTGTGAACTACTGAGGGCTATGGCGGGGACGAGGCTTCTCCATTGTTTCTAGGTCCCCAGTTCAATACAATATAATACAGGTTCAATGAGTGCCAATGGCCAACTGTGATAGAGAGCGAATTACTATTTCAGACGAACAATCTTATAAAATTTTCTTTTTATTCTACACAACATCTTTCAGCCTCACAGAAAGATACAAATAATTATTTTTTGTACGTTTTGAATTTAGTCTGAATCGTTTTCAAGCCTAGAGATGCAATTATATACATGGGCATTCCTTCAGTAAATCATGCCTCCACTGATTTAATAGTTACATGCTCAACACTTAAAAATTTTGGTACAGTAGCAAAACTAGCATTGCATCACTTGATCAATATTTACACAGTTAGCGGGAAATGTTCAACAAATTCGTAGTATGCTTCTCTCATGTACTATCGCCAATGTATGGATGTTTTAGGTACATTTTTGGCACCTATGAGGCTAATTCTAGCATTGCCACGCTGTACATATTTACTATAGACAGTTTACGACCAAACATGCAGATGTCAATAGAGGTGTGAGATGCATCGTAATCCTCTGTCATATAGGTATTTATATTTTCCATCATACGGTAGAGATGGTCCCACTCAAACAGTGATACTGCACTTCAGCACTGGTACACTGTGTATTTCGTACCTCTACAACTACTTTCAACTCATTGTCAGGCGACAAGCCTATATTTACAAGTTTAGAATCACTGACGATTACTATGTATGCGTTAGCGAATGTTAACACTCTTGTCGGACTTGGCTGCTATGGTTGTGCTATCACTCAGTCGAACGACACCATGTCAAGAAAGGTTGGGTTGACATCCTATGCGCTGCAGATGAATTTCCTCATTCCGCATTAGATCAGGCGGAGTCCAACTGCTGTGGTCATCCAGGTCTAAGAGCTGCTGCTGAATGTCTGTAACAACTAGGAATAAAACCTAAGAATAATGAAGCATACACACTTAATAATAATATTAATAATTAGATATAGATTCACGTAATACGTATCTATATTCTTCTTCTTCTTTACAGTTGATTGCTACTGCTGGCAGACTTCTGGACAGTTAATGATGATGCCTGTGCACTCATCTTATTCTTAAAAATGCTCAGTTGTGGGGAGCAGAGCTTGTCTGTCATTGGCTCAAGAGCAGGGAGGCGCTCGGCGTGGTGGGGCGGCCCTCTCCACCTTCATCTTGGAGTGTAGCAAATTGTCATATCTCCCAGAATGATCTTGGAGGTAAGGAAATGTTGATGCTGCATCAGCAAAACATGACACACGCAGTTTTCAGCTGTAATGTGACACTACCGATAAAAAAGTGCGGTATCAGCACATTCTCTACACATACTGGCAGTGTCCTACTACTAGACAGGCACCGAAGTCTACACATTATGTAATTGACGCTATCTAATCGTAAGAGTTCCTCTTTCCAAAATATTAACACTGCTTCAGAAATTATTTCAAATACCTCCTTTGCCAAGGTGTGATCTCAACATAGAAGTTTTAGCTCTGCAGCTTTTGACTGAAGAGTGTATGGTGCAAAAGGATATCAACGTGTCATTAAGAAATACTAAAGAAACAGGACTGAGGAACTCATTGAGAGTTGAAACTTCCTGGCAGATTAAAACTGTGTGCCGGACGGAGACTCGATCTCGGGACCTTTGCCTTTCGCGGGCGAGCGCTTTACCAACTTTTTTTTTTTTAATTCTTTGTTGATATCATTTTGTTCTATTTTGTTCGTTGTATACGTTCGGGGCGGACGTCTCATGACACCCGTTCAGGTTGTTCGTTAATGGGTTCACTCAGTTCTTTTATTACAGAGGGTAGCTATCCCTCTGACCGAACGCGCTGAGCTACCGTGCCGGCAAACCAACTGAGCTACCCAAGCACGACTCACGCCCCGTCCTCACAGCTTTACTTCTGCCAGTACATCATCTCCTACCTTCCAAACTTTATAGAAGCTCTCCTGCGAAACTTGCAGAACTAGCACTCCTGAAAGAAAGCATATTGCAGAGACATGGCTTAGCCACAGCCTGGGGGATTCTGGGAATAATTGAGAGTTGTTCAATAAGTTACTTGACAAGGATGTAACTGTGAGAGATTGGTGAATATTTAGTGACTTCCAGGAAACTTGTAATTGTCTCGAAACAAAGTACTCACTGCACGTACGCACACGCCCGTGCGAGGTTTATAGTTAGCGTGGGAGGCTAGCTGACACGCATCCCACGCCAAATGCAGCGTCAGTTGTTTCCGCTTGTTAGCGAAACAGAGCAGCAGCTGCAAGAACAACAAGTGACCCGAGTTGCCTGTGTGTGCTCGGCGGCCATGTTAGAGCGAAAGCCAACCCTGCGACATGGTGTGGCCTGCATTACAAGCGAAGCGTTCTTGCTCTGTCCGACACAGACGAAAACACGAGACCAACCGTTATGGAGCGGTACCTGTCGCCATAAATCATGCAAGACAACGGGGTTCATCTTCAGTAAAGGGAATGGAGATGTGCAGGAACTTGTTAAGCAAGCATTGAGGAGGGTGGGTATGGAGAGGCGCGACGTTTCTTCACCGAAGCAAGCAGTTAGAGCAGTTTCACCAAGTCGTTGGTGTTTATAAATTTTTCCCAAACTAAAACTTGTTTTGCTATCGAGACCTAAAGACACAAATGGAACAGGGCAAGATGCTTTTGGCGAAAGTAATCTGAAAGAAAACAGCTATCCTAAAAACTGATTTTCTGCTGTTAAGAGGTAATCTATCGAATTTTACATATTTATGCCACCGAACAAACCGTGTAACTTGAGCCTAGTCTAACTTTTCTATCTGGCGCTACCTGCTTTGGGGTTATCCGACTTCGATGAGACCAAAACACATACTTTCATTGTCGATCAAAGTGGATGGTGTTCACGTAAATCCTCTTGGAAACCTTCCTAAAACGTTCATTGGCAGGCTGGTGTTTCGCAAGAACTATATTGGCGTGCAGCGTTACGTTACTAGAGTAATTTATTCCAACTCAAGGTACAGATGGCATTTAAAAAGAATGAAAAATATACGCCTACTTGAACAGAAAGGAAGACTTCATAATGTGATGAGCACAGGTTGCGACCGGTAACAAAGCAGTGCTCGTGGTAACTCAGTAGAAATAAGAATCAAAATTACATGCAATCTAATCTAATTTTGCTTAAGTATGGCTAAGAAACTAAAAGGAAAACCTAATATCATAACATAATTTACATGATGAATGTGTTACTTCAGGGAAACAATATATAAATTGTATTTACTTTAAAATGAATCATCTTGATGGATGGAAAATTTTTCAGCTTTTCTTTACTATTACACAATAATTATAGCATATTCCATTCAGTTGTTTCCCTAGTATTTAGCTCACATGATCTATTTTGGAACTATGCAGTTTCATTATCAGAGTTGTTCGTTTCAGTCCAACTTAACCGAAAATTTGCAATACATATACTGACCTATAACTGAACGGCAGTAACGCCTCCTGAAGTGAGCAAAATACTTGCGTGCACTAATCGAATATGAAAGCAGACCATACAATAACTGAAATGACCACACAGTTCATTCAAAGAAAGACATGCATTCGTAACATCGAAGAATCCTGAATCACATCTGATGGAAAGTACATTCAACAGAAACTGCATTAGTGACCCACTGCGCGGTAACAGCGGTGAAGTCACTGATCACAGTGCCACCGAAGCAGAGTTATTAATCACGGTTTTTCGAAATTCCTTCACCAAAGAAGACGAAGTAAATATTCCCGAATTCCAATCAAAAACAACTGCCAAGAAGAGAAATATAGAAGCAGATATCCTCGGTGTAGCAAAGAAACTTGAATCACTTAATAAAGGCAAGGCTTCCGGTCCAGATGGTATACCAGTCAGGTTCGTTTCAGAGCATGCAGATGCAATAGGTTCATATTTAGAAATTATATACATCCGCTCGCTCACAGAAAGTTCCATACCTGAAGACTGGAAAGTTGCACAAGTCGCACCAATACCCATAAAGGGAAATAGGAATAATCCGCTGAATTACAGGCCCTATCACTAACGTCGATTTGCAGTAGAGTTTTGGATCATAGGCTATATTCGAATATTATGAAGTACCTCGAATGAAACGATTTACTGACACATGGTCAGCACGGATACAGAAAATATCGTTCTTGCGGACCACAACTAGCTCTTTATACTCATGAAGTAATGAGTGCTATCGACAGGGGATGTCAAATACATGCCACATTTTTAGATTTTCAGACGGTTTTCGGCTCCGTTCCTCACAAGCGTCTTCTAATCAAACTTTGCCTATGGAATATCGCCTCAGTTATGCGACTGGACTGGGGATTTCGTTTCAGAAAGGCCACAGTTCGTACTAATAGACGGAAAGTCATCGAGTAAAAGAGAAGTAATATCCGGCGTTCCCCAAGGTAGTGTTATAGATCCTCTACTGTTCCTCATTTATATTAACGACATAGGAGACAATCTGAGTAGGCCTCTTATCTTATTTGCAGATGATGCTGTCATTTACCGTCTTGTAAAGTCATCAGATGACCAAAACGAATTGCAAAATGATTTAGATAAGATATCTATGCGGTGAGAAAAGTGGCAGTTGACCCTGAATAATGGAAAATGTGAAGTTTTTTACATGAGTACTAAAATAAATTTGCTAAATTTCGATTATGCTGTAAGTCACACAAATCTGAAGGCTTTAAATTCAACGAAATACTTAGGGATTACAATTACCTACAACCTAAATTGAAACGGTCATAATGTTGTGGGTAGCGCAAACCAAAGATTGCGATTTATTGGCGGAACACATAGAAGGTGCCACGGATCTACTAAAGAGACTGCTTACACTACACTTGTCCGCCCTATTCTGCGGTATTGCTGTGAGGTGTGGGATTCGTATCAGGTGAGACTGACGGATGATATTCAAAAAGTTCAAAGAAAGGCGGCTCGTTTTGTATTATCGCGAACTAGCGGAGACAGAGCCACAGACATGATATGTGAGTTCGAGTGGCAATCATTAAAACAAAGGCATTTTACGTTCCGGCGGGTACTTCTCATGAAATTTCAATCAGCAGTTTTCTCCTCCGATTGCGAAAACTTTGTGTTGGTACCCACCTATATAGGGAGAAATGATCATCACGATACAATAAATCAAGGCTGGCACAGAAAATATTAAGTGCTCGTTTTTGCCGCCCGCCGTTCGAGAGTGGAACGGTAGAGAGACAGCTTGAAGGTGGTTCACTTAACTCTATGCCAGGCACATAATTGTGAATAGCAGAGTAGTCACGTAAACGTAGATGTAGATGAGTTACATGTAACATCCAATTTCACCATTCTCTATATCTACTCGCTACACAAACCGACTCATGGTGTACAGTGAAGAGTAATTTGCGTACTATTCTCACCTTCCCCGTGTCTTATTTCAGTTGCGAATGGTGCATCTTTGTTGTTAAGTCTTCATGTGAACTCGACTCCCTCACTTGTTAGCTTGTTTTCCTTTCCGATAGATGCACAAGGGAGGAAGCAATACATTAGTTGACTCTCTATTTTACATCTACATCTACATCCATGCTCCGCAAGCCACCTGACGGTATGTGGCGGAGGGTACCTTGAGTACCTCTATCGTTTCTCCCTTCTATTCCAGTCTTGTATTTTTCGTGGAAAGAAAGATTGTCGGTATACCTCTGTGTGGGCTCTAATGTCTCAGATTTTATCCTTATAGTCTCTTCGCGAGATATACGTAGGGGGGAGCAATATACAGCTTGACTCCTCGGTGAATGTATGTTCTCGAAACTTCAACAAGAGCCCGTACCGATCTACTGAACGTCTCTCTTTCAGAGGCTTCCACTGGAGTTTATCTGTCATCTCCGTAATGCTTTCGTGATTACTAAATGATCCTGCAACGAAGGGCTCTGCTCACCGTTGGATCTTCTCTAACTCTTCTATCAACCCTATCTGGTACGAATCCCACACCGGTGAGCAGTATTCAAGCAGTGGGCGAACAGGTGTACTGTAACCTACTTCCTTGGTTTTCGGACTGCGTTTCCTTAGGATTCTTCCAATGAATCTCAGTCTGGCATCTGCTTTACCGACGATTAATTTTATATCTGCATTCCATTTTAAATCACTCCTGATGCCTACTCCCTATAGCCGGCCGATGTGGCCGTGCTGTTAAAGGCGCTGCAGTCTGGAACAGCAAGACCGCTACGGTCGCAGGTTCGAATCCTGCCTCGGGCATGGATGTTTGTGATGTGCTTAGGTTACTTAGGTTTAACTAGTTCTAAGTTCTAGGGGACTAATGACCTCAGAAGTTGAGTCCCATAGTGGTCAGAGCCATTTGAACCTACTCCCATAACAACACTTGTCCGGAAACGTCATCCAACGACGCTACAGAGCTTCAAAGTTATAAGCGCCGGCGACTGTAAGGTGTGTGGCATTACAGGGGGATTCCGTCATGGTGTTACAATCTCTGAGTCTTAAAGCTTTCCCGGCGGATATGTTGTAAACAGTCTCAACGAGTTTGCCACCGGATCACGTTGGACTAGTTCCATAATATGAAATTTCGTAACTGAAATAGGACACGGGAAATGTGAGAATAGCCACAAATATCCCTACACTTTACACTATACTGTTACAAACTACCTATAAAGACAGAGAAGGATAAATGTAGAGGTAAGAGTACGTGTACCGGAAAAGAACGAGTCAAAAGTTATAAGCGAAAATTGCTCTGATACATCTGACACTGGAATACATGCACTGGTACTGTTGTTGCTAAGACAATAGGGTAGGCAACTTTCAGATGTGGTAGTTTGGACCAAAACAAGGGCTCTGAATTCTTTAACTGAGGAGCTATGAGCACTTTCTCATTTTCCCTACTGTAAAACACATCTCCTCTACTGAACAAGTGCTCTAGGAGTTTTAGTTTACTAGACATTTTTTCTTGTTTTGATCCATACTGCCACCTCCGAAAGTGGCCTACCCTGCCGTCTTAGCAATAACAGCACCAGGACACGTATCGCATCCTAAACCCAACAAGTGCATATATTCCACTGTCAGAGATATCACAACGGTTTTCACTTCTGACTTACGAATCGTTCGTTTCCGGTGGAGGGATCCTTACCGCAAACTAATATATATATCCTTCTCCACCATCCTAGATAACTTTTAACATCATCACGGAATCGCCCTGGAAGAACATACATTTACATGCGCCGACGCCTATACCTTTGGCGTTTATGAGTATTAGTTTCTATCTAAAACTTGATCTACTAAGTCACCTCTAAGGGACGTGTCTGCTTCCATTGTTTGTTCACCAAACATGTAATCATACAACAACAGGTCTTTCCACCTAATTTTTGCACAATTCTTTGCATTCTTTGTGTTGATAGCCTATTGCCAATCCCTTCAAGTGTCGATGCTCGCAAGATCTTCCTGTATTTCACTACAGTTTTCTAGAGGTATTACTTTTCAGTATACGACATCGTATATAACGTAAACATTTATGTTGCTAAATCACTAATTTTGAATTTATCTGATGTTAGTTCTATATTTGAAGATTTTCCTTCGTTGAGAGCTACACATTGATCTTTATTTGCTAGTAACTGTGGTGTTTCGAAGTATGGATGCCAGTTGGCACTGTAGCCACGCACTGTAGCCACTGAGGACGTTTTTTATTAAATAACTGAGGGTTGAAGGTGGGTCCTCAGGTGAACTTCTATGCCATCCTGAGCGATGATGGTGACACCTCATGCTGTGATTCCACTTCGTCTCATAGGCACTAGAGTAGGTGTACCCAGGTACCAGCAAAGCTGGGTAAAATGAAGCATTTGAGCCAAGAGAGAACTTCCTGCATGAACAAAACTATCTGGAGACGAACACACGAATTACACAGTTCTTACGTTCCTGAAATATACACATCAACAAACGTGACACATCACCACGATATTGATTATTGGAACTGCTCATGTTCTGAGTGTACAGTCATTTCCGACGTTACCATGAGCGCTGCCTGTAGGTAGAACGCTGCACTCCAATGGGTTGCAGCGTTCCAGTAAAGTGTAAAGCACAGTACTCTTGTCTGTGGAACATCAGAGTGAAGTTTCATCATACCACTAAGAATAATCGCCAGCAATAATCGGGTCTGCTTTGTCATCTTCCGTGCAGAAGTCTTGTCAGCCAGGGAAGCTGCTTGACGTACGCACCAGAATCAAAGTCATGTGAAGCGGACACGGAATCGGTTCCAGTTGACAGGTAGTGTTGAGGATTTGCACAGTACTGGACTCCCACGTTCGACAGATGCACAACATAATCGATGTCTATTGCTTGTGAGTCAAAGGAACGATGGGATGAGTGCTCTAGAACTGAACTCGGCGTTGGAAGAAGCTCCAGGATGTCATGTTTCGCATTAGACTCGTAGGAGACGATTTGCGATGTTAATCTCCATTCACAACGATCATGACGAGCACCACGTCGTACACAAGAACACCATGGCCTCCATTAATCATGCATATTGGACGCCCCAGAATTGGCATAGGATTGGTATTTTTACATACCAATAATCGCAGACGTCAGGAGAAAAGTTGGTAGTACAGACCACCTTCAACACTGTGCTCCATATGCGCAGCAAGGGGGGGTGGAGGGATGTCCTGTGATGGCGTTACATTGGCTGACCACGAGCCTCTCGCGATTTTTAAGGGTAATCTCACCACTCTATGGCACAAGGACGAGATTCTGCGACCAACAGTGGGCCGGATCGTCGAAAGTTTGAAAGATATTCATGTGCTCATCGTACTGTTCTCGTGAAGAAGTTCCTTTAGCAAACTAGGATCACCAGAGATAAGTGACCTGCCTGTTCCCTGGACATGAATCAAATCGAACAGGTTTGGGATAGATTGAAACGAGCCTGTCTTGGACGCTGATAAATACCACGTACTCGGGCTTGCCTTATTGAGAATCACTATTCCGCAAGGTTGGGACAATTCGGACCAGGTCTGGTCTGATGAACTTATCGCTGGTATGCCAAGAAGTATTCAGGCCTGCATCTGAACAAGATAACATTCTACCATCTACTGATGTTGCTGAAGTGTACCAACAACATCCCCTCCCCCCCCCCCCCCCCACACACACACACACCACCGTTCTTGTGTGATTCTCAGGAGAAACAGATGATTTTATCGTCACACTTTTTATTTATTTTTTAATTTGGTGATCTGACACACAGAAAATGAATCTAAAAGCAGGCCTCACAGCTAATTTTGGTTTCTTGTGCCACGAATTTTGAAATACAGGGTTCATGCAACACGATTGTTGGTATTCGTAGGTTGGTTTCCTCAAAGTAAGCTGTCGCTTCCACCTGTATAGATTATGGTTGACTCGTGAAAAATTAGACTGAAAATTTAAATGAAGTATATGTGGGTCAATTGTGAAGTTTAATTCGTCAAATCTGGTCACGAACACTGCTATTCTAAAGACAGTTATGGTGGCCCTTATGGATCGAAGCAGTGGTAAGAAATGGTCTCTTTGGCAGGCATACATTGTACTCCAGCATCGAAATGCACCAAGTGCTACGTGTGAAGTGGATGGAGCCAACTACTAGTTTAGTGCGGCCCTCACCTCGCGACGAAGTTAGTCATCTGCAATACATGTACTTTTCACAATATTACGCTGTCATTTAGGACTATTGTCAGTAACTGAATGGCACGGTCTTCCTCAAACTTCCTCACAATTCTAAATTGGGTTTTCTCGCACTTCCATAGAAAATCTAACTCTGGTAGCCCCCCTCTTTCTTCGGAGTTAAGTGTTTTGAGGTACGTGGCATCTCTGCTGCCGTGTAGTGAAGCGTACGTTACGAACGGTACTTGGACACCTGCAGAGATACTAAAATGAAAAAAGAAGACCAAAGTGAGTATATGAGAGTGCAACAAAAATTAAAGGTTCACTTTTTTTGAGAACACGCAATTTTCTCCCACTGCAACAGATGAGCTTTAAATTTGGCTGGAAGCTGCGTGCAACCTTCCTTGGTAATGATGAAAAAAGGTTGGCGCCCTTCTCGTCAGTTCCGGATTCGGTGATTCTTCAAACATTAACGTATCGACACGTGCAAAACAAAGAAGACCAGAGCTCAAATATTCATGTGACGTGTAA